>NC_137278.1:11882500-21882500 GCF_054371585.1 Giraffa tippelskirchi | reverse complement strand
ACCAATATTCTTGCCTGGAGAATCCCATGGACAGAGGAGGCTGGCAAGCTATAGTTCATGGAGTCATGAAGAGTCAGACACAACTGAATGGTTAACACATGCACACACATTTTCAAAGACTTTGGAGAATTTTTTAAGTGTCCATGAGAACCCACACATGAGCTACTGTTATAACACAGCTGTGGAGAAGTGGCCTTCAAGGATGGCCAACCCACTCACTAACTCCTCCTGAGATACCTAGCAAATGTTTGGGCTCTTCTCTGCTCAGGCAAAATGGTCACTACTTAATTATCAACAACAAAGGATCATCACTCTGTATCCTGGGAGTCCAATCCTAAATACATGATAAGAATCTCAATCAAAAGAAACTTAGTTGAGAAATGGGCCATTTTCCAATAGAGGGTGACATGACCCCTCTGCCCTCACTTTCCTTTGTCCACGGCTAATCGGAAACAGAGAAAACGACAAATGGCTCTCCACAAAGCTCCTAAAGATTCGTACAACAAAGAGGAATTAGATATGTCTTCCTTCACCCCAGAAGGCACCAGAATCAATAGACGGAGATAAAAGAGAAAAGAAGAGGCTGTTTTAAGCTCTGTACTACTACACCCAACAATTAAGAACCCTTCAATTACAAAAGGGAAGTCATTTTCCCAAGACAGCTCAATGTATTCTGCATGGCAGGCTTTATATAACCTTGCTCAACAAGTGTGTGAATTTTATATAATGCCCTCTCCGTAACAGTAAAAATAATAACTTGTAAAAATGACAACCAAGTTTTCCTGGACATAAATGATCCAAATCCTGTCCTAAAGTCTCACCTCCTCTCCCCCAAAACATACATACAGCCAGGTTGTAAGGAGATGCCCCCTGCTGTGGGATTACCTTCCTAAAAAGAAGACTGATAGAAGTAATAAGAAAAGTGAACTAAGTGGAGATGGTCCCTCAGAGTTCCTTTGTTTACACCTCAAAACATTTAAAACTTGATTAAGGAAAAAAATTGTTCAAGTGCTTTAAATATCTTATACCACAGCTCTGAAACAAATGAGGCAACTGTCACAAACAAGAGAACAAGTTGCCCCAATTTTTCCTGTTCATGTAATCACATCTCTCCCTGAGTGACATTTCCTTCCTTGTTCAGTATCAAATGAGGAGTTAGAAATACTAAGCTATGTTTCTGTAACCTAACACACTCAGGTTGGTGATCAAATGCCTCTGGACTTTGAGCAGTAAGACACTCCCATGGTAGTATTGAATGAACTGCAAACTTTCAATCCTTCCTCCTATGTGCGTCCTTTCACACAAATTTCAGTGGACTCTGAAATTTGTGGCTGAACTTAGGCATTGCCTCAAAATATATCAGTAGTCAAGATTAGCATTATTTTTATTTCATGGAAGGAATAGTGGAGATTAAAACTAAAGGGAGAAACTCTCGACCTTCAGAGTTGACCAAAGGTGGGAATGGTGGACATCTTATCACTGAAGGAATGTAAATGATGGTCCAAGTGAAGAGTGAAGGCTCTTCCCAGTGATCAGACTGGTAATTAATTGGTCTAATGTTTCAGTAGCAGGTTGACAATTGGTTTGAATGTCATATGTACGATGTTCTAAGTCATCACTCCATGAGTTTGCCTCTAAGTTATTTTTTGTGTTATCATAATTCTGGGGGGAAAAGGGGTTCCCCAACACTACTGCATTTAACTAGCAGATTTGAATGGGCAACTTTGACTGATAAGTATCATATATCTTAAGTTATTAATCAATTATTTTAGAGAATGACATATTTAAGACAAGTGCGTTAGTTTGGACTCTGTTCAGGAATTTTTAGACAGTTACTCTTGTATAGATGAGTTAGATAGAAATAACAGCTTGTCTTTAATATTCATAAAATATATACAATTATTGAAACATAAACAGATAAAAATGAGTTTTAACAAAAATCTTATTTTTTAAAAGACCTAATTTTACTGAGATGTGCTTCCTTCATTGGTATTTAATCCTGTTTCATTTACTACTGGGGATTCCTCCACCTTAAAGAAGTGTAATATTTTTGAACACATTTTAAACTTGATCTTGAAATCAGATCTACTATAACTAACCTTAGAAATTTAAGTCAGGGGGTTTCCCCAGATAAACTAATTCTATGATCATTCTCCCAGAATAATGATATATTTTAATTCTTTACTATTCATTATTTTATAACCTCAATTTTATTAATCATATATCAAAAGACATAAGGGTTTATTTATAGTAATAAACACCTATACTAAAAAAGAAGTAATACTTCTAATTAATGACCGCAATTTCCACCTTAAAGAACTGAATTTAAAAATCAAACTAAACACAAAGAAAGAAAAGAAAGGAAGTAATAAAGATCAAAACAGATAGGACAATATAGGAGAAAGATAAATTAAACTGAAGTGAATTTCTGAAATTAATAAAATTGATAAACCTATAGCCAGATCGATCAGAAAAGATAAGGAAGAAAGACACAATTGCCAAGATTTGAAACAAGAGAAGAGATACCACTGCAGATGCTGCATATATTAAGAAGATAATTATGTAATATTGTGAAGAAATTAATGCCAATAACTCTGATAACTGAGATGAAATGAAAAAAGTCCTTGAAGAACACAAGCCTTGAAAGCTAATTCAAGAAAAATTAGGTAACCTGATTAGCTCTAAACATACTAAAGGAGCTGAATTTGTAGTTTAAAACTTATCAGTAAAAATAACTGTAGTCTTGGAAGGCCTCACTGCTGAATTCTACCTAACAGGAAGAAACAATGCCAATTCAGCACAAAATGCCAGAAATTAAAGATAAAGGAATACTTCACACTCATTATATGAGATCAGTATTAGCCTGATAACAGAAGTGGACAAAGATATTACAAGAAAAGTAAACTACAGAGCAATATCCTGATTAGAGATGTAAAACTTCTTAACAAAGTTTTAACAAATATATTAAAAGCATAATATACCATAATCAATGGAGGTTTATTCTAGGAATACAAGGTTGGTATAACATACAAAAATCAATGTATTCACCGTATTAACAACCTCTGCAAAAGAGAAAGAGAGAGGAGGAAAACCATACAATCTTCTTAAATAAATGCGGGAAAAATGTTTACCAAAAAGCTAGTATCTTTCTGATCTCGACACTCATAAAACTAGAAATGGAAACAACTTTCCTCAAAGTGACATAGAGCATCTATGGACAACCTATCAGGTGGCTCTAGTGGTAAAGAACCTGCCTGCCAATGCAGGATACCTAAGAGATGCGGGTTAGATCCCTGGATGGGGAAGATCCCCTAGAGGAGGGGATGGCAACCCACTCTGATATTCTTGCCTGGAGAATCCCCATGGACAGAGAAGTCTGGCGGGTTATAGTCCAGATACTACTGAAGCGATTTAGAATACACTTATGCCTGCAATCTCAGATTTCATGGAGAATGACTGAGTGCTTTTCCATATAAGGGCAGTAACAGGCAAAGATGTCTTCTCTCACCATTTTCCATTTAGCATTGCACTGGAAATTCTAAAATCAGTGAAATAAAGAAAAAAGATAATCAAGTTAAAGCACTCAGATTGAAAATAAAATTGCCTTTACTCACAATATTTTTAATAAGTTAGTAAATGAGTTAGTTCTTAAAAAAAAAAATTATTTATCTGGTTGTGCCAGGTCTTAGTTACAGCATATGGGATCTTAGTTGCAGCATGTGAACTCTCAGTTGTGGCATGTGGGATCTAGTTGCCTGACCAGGGATCAAACCCCAGCTCCCTGCATTGGGAGAACAAAGTCTTAGCCACTGGACCACCAAGAAGTCCCACTATATATATATATATATTTTTTTTTTTAAGTGAAACGTATAGCTATCATACAATACAGCCATCCCACTATTAGGCATTTAGCCAAGACAAATGAAAGTGTATGACTACACAAAGACTTATATATAGATGTTTATAGCAGGTTTCATTTGTAATAAACCAAAACTGAAAAAGCCTCAAATAGCCAACAACAGATGAACGGTTAAACAAATCACAGGTGTATCCATACATTGTAATACTACTCAGCAATAAAAATGAATGAACTATTTATGCACACAAAACATGGATGAATCTCAAAATAATTATGCTGAGTGAAAGGAGCTAGACAATAAAAGTACATGCAATATGATACCATTTCAGTAAATGCTAGACAACACAAACCAGTCTATAGTGTCAGAAAGCAGATCAGTCTTACCTAGTTGGAAGACCAAGGAATGAGTGATGATGGACGATTTCAAAAGTTATTTACCTATATCTTCACCACAGTGGTTGTAGTGATCGCTTCACAGTTTTATACATTTGTCAAAACTGATCAAATTGTATATTCTAGTAGGTAAAATTTGTTGTGTGTCAATTATGCATATAATTATGTTTATATTTGGTTTTGAAATTGCAACAGAGAACTTGATAGAAACAAAGATGAACTTCAGGGGTAAATAGTGGAATGCAACAGAGCATCCCTTGACAATCCTTAATTACCCCTCCATTAAAATAAATGTTCTTTTTAGGCAAACAAATATATATATATTTAAATATTTTAAGGAAAGTAATTTATTAGGTTGCAAAATGATATATCATCTTGCCTTAATATTACAAACATATATCTTTTACTGACCTCTAACTTTCATTAGATTAGCTATAAAACAGCAGTAAAAATAATTCATTATCAAGAGGAATAAACAACTAATTTTGCAATACGCTGAAAGCAAAGTCAAGTTTTTAAAAGCATTTGATGAGGTTAAAACTCACTGGGTTGCATATATTTATGTATCTCTAGCTTGGCAAGCTCTTTACCCTTTGGCATGAAAAGATGACTTCATAATAATTTCAGACCTGACCTAAATGCCAAGATTACTTTCCAAGTGAAACTTGACTGGACTAAGTTCTCAAATGAGAAGAGCAACAGCCAGAAAGCATCCTTTCATTTATTTATTTTTTTTTTTTTTAATTTATTTATTTTAGTTGGGGGCTAATTACTTTACAATATTGTAGTAGTTTTTGCCATACATTGACATGAATCAGCCATGGGTTTACATGTGTTCCCCATCCTGAACCCCCCTTCCACCTCCCTCCCCATCCCATCCCTTTGGGTCATCCCATTGCCCCAGCCCTGAGCATTTGTCTCATGCATCAAACATGGAATGGTGTTCTGTTTCACATATGATAATATACATGTTTCAATGCTATTGTCCCAGAACGTACCACCCTCACCTCCTCCCTCAGAGTCCATAAGACTGTTCTATGCATCTGTGTCTCTTATTCTGTCTCGCATATAGGGTTATCGTTACCATCTTTCAAATTCCATATATATGCATTAGTATACTGTATTGGTGTTTTTCTTTCTGGCTTACTTCACTCTGTATAATGGGCTCCAGTTTCATCCATCTCAATAGAACCGATTCAAATGTATTTTTTTAATGGCTGAGTAATAGTCCATTGTGTATATGTACCACAGCTTCCTTATCCATTTGTCTGCTGATGGACATCTAGGTTGCTTCCATGTCCTGGCTATTGTAAATAGTGCTGCGATGAACATTGGGGTACACGTGTCTCTTTCAATTCTTGTTTCCTCAGTGTGTATGCCCAGCAGTGGGATTGCTGGGTCATATGGCAGTTCTATTCCCAGTTTTTTAAGGAATCTCCACACTGTTCTCCATAGTGGCTGTACTAGTTTGCATTCCCACCAACAGTGTAAGAGAGTTCCCTTTTCTCCACACCCTCTCCAGCATTTATTGCTTGTAGACTTTTGGATAGCAGCCATTCTGGCTGGTGTGAAATGGTACTTCACTGTTGTTTTGATTTGCATTTCTCTAATAATGAGTGATGTTGAACATCTTTTCATATGTTTGTTAGCCATCTGTATGTCTTCTTTGGAGAAATGTCTGTTGAGTTCTTTGGCCCATTTTTTGATTGGGTCGTTTATTTTTCTGGAATTGAGCTGCAGGAGTTGCTTGTATATTTTTGAGATTAATTGTTTGTCCGTTGCTTTGTTTGCTATTATTTTCTCCCATTCTGAAGGCTGTCTTTTCACCTTGCTTATAGTTTCCTTTGTTGTGCAAAAGCTTTTAATTTTAATTAGGTCCCATTTTTTTATTTTTGCTTTTATTTCCAATATTCTGGGAGGTGGGTCATAGAGGATCCTGCTGTGATTTATGTCGGAGAGTGTTTTGCCTATGTTTTCCTCTAGGAGTTTTATAGTTTCTGGTCTCACGTTTAGATCTTTAATCCATTTTGAGTTTATTTTTGTGTATTATGTTAGGAAGTGTTCTAGTTTCATTCTTTTACAAGTGGTTGACCAGTTTTCCCAGCACCACTTGTTAAAGAGATTGTCTTTTCTCCATTGTATATTCTTGCCTCCTTTGTCGAAGATAAGGTGTCCTTTAACTCAAAGGAGTTCTCACCACCTCATTCTTTTCTTTTCAGTATACAAGTAATTCTACTAAGATAAGATATATGGAAGTTTGGAGAAGAACCAGCCTCTCCAGAGAATTGTTAAAATTCTTGCCATCCCAATACAATAGTTTACAGTTTTCTTCTCTGTGTGTGAATGACAACGACTGTGCCTGGTATTGGAATTCAGGTATTGGCCAATGGTAAAGGAGGAAATGAATGTAAATGTAAAGTACTGAAAAGCCCTGGTACATCTCCTTTATAGATTTAACTGAGCTGAGATATCCAAGGTGATTATAGTCTCAAGATTGCTCTTAGTGTGATCACAACTTATTTTAAATCACACCTTGATCAAATCTGTGAAATTTCACTGCAGACCATAGCCAAGATACCATCTCATCATTAAAACTCTATTTCTGAAATTCAATTTATTTTAAAACCTACTTTTGTAAGAGAGATGAGATGAATATGAGAAAATTGTCACTGGTGTCACTTAATACCCTAAAACAATTGAGTTGACTTTTCCGTATTCTCCAGTGGCTTCTGGCCAAGTACATTTTGTCCAGTCTGGTCCCTTCAAGCCATTTTCTTGGATCTTCTGGATTTTCCCTGATTTTGTTCCTACACTATGCCTTATTTCAAGATTTCCATGGAAAAAGAATCTTTTTTCTTTTTTCCCACATCTACTCACTCCCATTAATCATAATGGATTAACCTTCCCTAAATTTAAAGCCATGTGTTCCCAAACACATGGCATGTGTGCAACATGTGGTTCTAAAGTTTGTCAGCTTCAGGAAACTCCAGTCATGAAAGTCCCACTGCTGCGTCTCTAGCCTACTGAGTTGTCTTGACCATGGAGATCTCTAGGTATGATCTCAAGATGAATAAATAATGAGAGCCCTTGAGAGCCCACACCTTTAAACATTTTATGGACTGGGTTCATTTGTTTCCTTGTGAAATTTACTGAATATTATACTTTGCACTTTTCTATAAAATGGACAAGCAATGACTATATCAGGGTTTGTCATGAACAACACAAGAAAAGACTCTACCCATGGACATCACCAGATGGTCAACACTGAAATCAGATTGATTATATTCTTTGCAGCCAAAGATGGAGAAGCTCTACACAGTCAGCAAAAACAAGACCAGGAGCAGACTGTGGCTCAGATCATGAACTCCTTATCACCAAATTCAGACTTAAATAGAAGAAAGTAGGGGAAACCACTAGACCATTCAGGTATGACCTAAATCAAATCCCTTATGATTATACTGTGGAAGTGATAAATAGATTTAAGGGACTAGATCTGATAGACAGAGAGCCTGATGAACTACGGACAGAGGTTTGTGACATTGTAAAGTAGACAGGGATCAAGACCATCCTCATGGAAAAGAAATACAAAAAAGCAAAATGGCTGTCTGAGGAGGCCTTACAAATAGCTGGGAAAAGAAGAGAAGCAAAAAGCAAAGGAGAAAAGGAAAGATATTCCCATCTAAATGCAGAGTCCAAAGAATAGCAAGGAGAGATAAGAAAGCCTTCCTCAGCGATCAGTGCAAAGAAATAGAGGAAAACAACAGAATGGGAAAGACTAGAGATCTCCTCAAGAAAACTAGAAATACCAAGGGAACATTTCATGCAAAGATGGGCTCGATAAAGGACAGAAATGGTATGGACCTAACAGAAGCAGAAGATATTAAGAAGAGGTGGCAAGAATACACAGAAGAACTGTACAAAAAAGATCTTCACTACCCAGATAATCACAATGGTGTGACCACTCACCTAGAGCCAGACATCCTGGAATGTGAAGTCAAGTGGGCCTTAAAAAGCATCACTATGAACAAAGCTAGTGGAAGTGTTGGAATTCCAACTGAGCTATTTCAAATCCTCAAAGATGATACTGTGAAAGTATTGCACTCGATATGCCAGCAAATCTGGAAAACTCAGCAGTGGCCACAGGACTGGAAAAGGTCAGTTTTCATTCCAATCCCAAAGAAAGGCAATGCCAAAGAATGCTCAAACTATCGCACAATTGCACTCATCTCACATGCTAGTAAAGTAATGATCAAAATTCTCCAAGCCAGGCTTCAGCAACACGTGAACCGTGAACTTTCAGACGTTCAAGCTGGTTTTAGAAAAGGCAGAGGAATCAGAGATCAAATTGCCAACATCCGCTGGATCATCAAAAAAGCAAGAGAGTTCCAGAAAAACATCTATTTCTGCTTTATTGACTATGCCAAAGCCTTTGACTGTGTGGATCACAATAAACTGTGGAAAATTCTGAAAGAGATGGGAATACCAGACCATCTGACCTGTCTCTTGAGAAACCTGTATGCAGGTCAGGAAGCAACAGTTAGAACTGGACATGGAACAACAGACTGGTTCCAAATAGGAAAAGGAGCACATGAAGGCTGTATATTGTCACCCTGCTTATTTAACTTATATGCAGAGTACATCATGAGAAACGCTGGGCTGGAAGAAGCACAAGCTGGAATCAAGATTGCCAGGAGAAATATCAATAACCTCAGATATGCAGATGACACCATACTTATGGCAAAAGTGAAGAAGAACTAAACAGTCTCTTGATGAAAGTGAAAGAGGAGAGTAATAAAGTTGGCTTAAAGCTCAACATTCAGGAAACTAAGATCATGGCATCTGGTCCCATCACTTCATGGGAAGTAGATAGGGAAACAGTGGAAACAGTATTAGACTGTATTTTGGGGGGCTCCAAAATCACTGCAGATGGTGGTTGCAGCCATGAAATTAAAAGACACTTACTCCTTGGAAGAAAGGTTATGACCAACCTAGATAGCGTATTTAAAAGCAGAGACATTACTTTGCCAACAAAGGTCTGTCTAGTCAAGGCTATGGTTTTTCCAGTGATCATGTATGGATGTGAGAGTTGGACAGTGAAGAAAGCTGAGCACTGAAGAATTGATGCTTTTGAACTGTGGTGTTGGAGAAGACTCTTGAGAGTCCCTTGGACTACAAAGGGATCCAACCAGTTCATCCTAAAGGAGATCAGTCCTGGGTGTTCATTGGAAGGACTGATGTTGAAGCTGAAACTCCAATACTTTGGCCACCTCATGCAAAGAGTTGACTGATTGGAAAAGATCCTAATGCTGGGAAGCATTGGAAGCAGGAGAAGAAGGGGATGGCATCACTGACTCGATGGACAAGGGTTTGGGTAAACTCCGGGAGTTGGTGATGGACAGGGTAGCCTGTGTGCTGCGATTCATGGTATCGCAAAGGGTCGGACACGATGGACCAACTGAACTGAACATGAAGGTAAAATGAAAAACTGATGGTGTCAGGACTTGTTCTTTCTAAAAGGTAATAGATGCCCTGTACCAAAGTATGATGTGAGACCAACATATGAGATGTGTAAATGTAACTTTTTGGGGGAAATGACAGTTCCATCTCTCATATCCAGCTTTTAAAGATGGTTTGAGAAGCTGAGAATAGGAAAATTACTCCTATAGAGAGATTAGCTTTGCAGGGAAGGGCAGGATGCCCATCCCACCTCAAGGCTAGGGGAGGAGTTCTGAAGGCACCAATTGGATTACCTGTTTGTTCCCTCTGACTTGAGAAGCAGGATGAATTGGATTTTGACCCATAGACAGAAGCAGAGAAATCCAAAGGTGATACCACATCTGGTTGGCTAGCTAGGCTTATGACAGACCAAGTGGTTTGCAGCTCTGGGTTTGTCAAATCAAAGAAAGTGAGGCTATCTGACATAAGCCAGTTGTATTCTGCAGAAACTCCTGTCCAAACAGGGCACCCTAAGGGTTGAGGACACCTCAGTGTGAAGAATGTGTACTGCTGAATGCTCAGAAGACATACAAGTTGTAAGAGAGCAGACAGAAGGAAATGTGTCTGCCAGCGTTAGGGGAACGGCATGCGTGATTCCTAGTGAAAAGCGAAGCAGGTTTCAGAAGTTCAACAAACATGCTCCTGTGTGAGAAAGATTAATAAACACCTGCCAAGCTCAGGGAGACTGAAACTAGCTCACAGCACTGCCAATCACAATGGAACCATGCAGCATTCTCTTTCTTTCCTTCTGTCATCATTCCTCTGTTAGAACCACTGGATAAGCCAACATCTAGCACAAGTGCAAACTTTGGATTTTTATATCAGACTGGACCGTTTGTATTTCCTGAAAGTAACCAGAAAAGTAATTCAGATTTCCATAAATTTGTACACATAAAAAATCTTTTGAGCTGGAAAATTCTGTTTCTTGGCCACAGTTACTCTGCAATAAATCACTGAATTGTACATTCATGATTTGTCTACTTTTTCGTATGGGTTTGATATTTTGTTATAAAAAATAAAAATAAGAATAATGCTCATTTTTAAGTTGATGGTTATCTACAAATATCCAATGTGTGTTTGCCTTTGCACCTACTAACAAATTGATATTTCATTACAAAATAGAATAATAATGCTTATTGAGTATTTACCACTTGCCATGTGCTGTGTTAGATTTTTTTTTTAATGAATTATCTCAGTGACTCATAGAAATAATCTTATCAGGTGTATATTGTTATTTCCCCCATTTCACATGATAATTTTACAAAAATAGTTGATCCAGCTAGATATGAAACCCAGATTAATCTAATATTAGAGCCTATGTGTTAAATCAATATACTAAAGTACCTTCTGGATTGGTGAAGAAACTTTTTCTGTATACATGGAGAATGGATATTTCCATACAATTGAATGTATAGCATTTATATAAATCTTATATATATATATATATATAATTATAGATATATTTCTGAAGAATAATTGGAGCTTTACATCCCACATTTAAGCAATTTCTGAGAGCATACATTCTTCAGTGGGTATAAACATATCTACCTCCTTAAAGAATAAAAATAAAGCATTCTTTTACTTTTGATTGACCATGACCCAACTCAATAAAATGACAGACTATTTTGGGGGGCTTCAAAATCACTGCAGATGGTGACTGCAGCCATGAAATTAAAAGACGCTTGCTCCTTGGAAGAAAAGCTATGACCAACCTAGACAGCATATTAAAAAGAAGAGACATTACTTTGCCAACAAAATTCCATCTAATCAAAGCTATGGTTTTTCCAGTAGTCATGTATGGGTGTGAGAGTTGGACCATAAGTAAAGCTGAGCACTGAAGAATTGATGCTTTTGAACTGTGGTGTAGGAGAAGACTCTTGATAGTCCCTTGGACTGCAAGGAGATCCAACCAGTCCATCCTAAAGATCAGTCCTGGGTGTTCATCAGAAGGACTGATGTTGAAGCTGAAACTCCAATACTTTGGCCACCTGATGTGAAGAGCTGACTCATTTGAAAAGACCCTGATGCTGAGAAAGACTGAGAGCAGGAGGATAAGGGGACGACAGAGGATGAGATGGTTGGATGGCATCACCAACTGAATGGACATGAGTTTGAGCAAGCTCCAGGAGTTGGTGATGGACAGGGAAGCCTGGCGTGCTGCAGTTCATGGGGTCACAAAGAGTCGGACACGACTGAGTGACTAAACTGATTAACTGACCCAATATTAACTTATATAAATAATTAGCAACTACACAGACTATATAGTCCAGCCTCTTAACTGGATGCTTTCTGTTTAATCCTTCGATGACAAGATGATCACTGCATTACAATACATTATGGCTTAATATATTTTCTGGTCACTCTAATATTTATATTTTTTATTATGAGCAGTATTATGTTGGCAACATTAAAGAGGTTTTGAGGGACAAAGCACTTGGTGAAAATCATAGCCCTTCTACTTAAATAGGTAGATCCTTGGTCAAGTGATTTATAGTTCTGAGATTTGGTTTTCTCAAGTGGAAAATGTGAATAAAAACAGTAACTCCCTCCTATGGTTGATGTAAGGACTGAGTGAATTAAAAGATAGCTAGCAGGAAGCTGCGGTATAGCACAGGGAACACAGCTCAGTGCTCTGTGATGACCTAGGGGAGCTTAATGAGGGGGCTGGGAGGGAGGCTCAAAAGAGAGGGGATATATGTGTGTATATTGACTGATTCACGCTGTTATACAGCAGAAACTAACATAACACTGTAAAACAGTTATATTTCAAATAAAAAAATCTTCAACATTAATATATATATATATATATATATATATGTATGTATGTATACACACATATATGTGTGTGTGTGTGTAAAAAATTTAGAACAGTGCCTGGTACATGTGTGTGTACCAAGTCACTTCAGTCGAGTCTGACTCTGGGTGATCCTCTGAACTGTAGCCCACCAGGCTCCTCTGTCCATAGGATTCTCCAGGCAAGAATACGGGAGTGGCTGCCATGTCCCACTCCAGGGGATCTTTCTGACCCAGGTATCAAACCTGTGTCTCTTGACATGTGGGTTCTTTACCACTAGTGCTACCTGGGAAGCCTGGTACATAGGTAAATGCTACTGACACAGTTGCTTTTATTATTACTAAGTAATAGTATATGTTGAAAGTTATAAATATATCAGATACTGCTTTATGTGCTTTATAATTTTTGTTTCGATCCTCACAGTAACTTTATTATGAAGACATTCTACTCTCCCTTTCAAATGGATAGATTGAGACATAAACAGGTTAAAAGTTGGTCTGTTTGTAGTTGATGAATCTGCACTTCAATCCCAGGCAGGATGACTTTTGAGCCCATCCTTGATCCTTGTAACTACTCTGTTAGATTACTGTTGCTATGGAGTGGGGCTTTTTTCCGCTATATGAGCCTAACTAGCTTTAGTTATCCAAGTTCTGTAAGTAAATCTTCTGATGACATGCTTAGAAATAGCTGAGGTGAAACAGTTGAGGCCATGTTGTTTCTCAGCAAATGGGAAAAAAAAAAAATGTGGCCTCATAGTTCAGTGTCGTGTTGGTTATATCTGGTTTTTGTTTTTGTTTCGGTTTCCTTTGTCACTCTTTTAATTTTAGACTTTAAGTTGTCCATTTTATTCCCTCTTTTAAAACCTGAAAACTTTCTTCTGAAGCTTTATTTATTTATTTTTTTGATGTTCTGCGTGTTCTACTTTTCACTGTTACTACTTTCTATGTATGCCAAGTTTCTCTAACTTTACATTGAGATATCTGAAAATAGGACCATGTGTTCTGCACTTTTGTAGCTTCAGAGTATACTATAGGGCTTCATCTATATCAACTAATCAATAAATACTTAGTGAAAATGACACAGTTATCATTGACACATGTTGTGCTTTAAAAGAGACATGGTTTGCCATCTCACCTCGGTCAGAATGGCTGCTATCAAAAAGTCTACAAACAATAAATGCTGGAGAGGGTGTGGAGAAATGGGGAAACTCTTACACTCTTGGTGAGAATGCAAGCTAGTACAGCCACTATGGAGAACAGTGTGGAGATTCCTTAAAAAACTGGAAATAGAACTCCCATACCACCCAGCAATCCCACTGCTGGGCATACACACTGAGGAAACCAGAATTGAAAGAGACACGTGTACCCCAGTGTTCATCGCAGTACTGTTTACAATAGCCAGGACATGGAAGCAACCTAGATGTCCATCGGCAGACGAGTGGATAAGAAAGCTGTGGTACATATACACTATGGAATATTACTCAGCCATTAAAAAGAATGCATTTGAATCAGTTCTAATGAGGTGGATGAAACTGGGGCCTATTATACAGAGTGAAGTAAGTCAGAAAGAAAAACACCAATCCAGTATACTAACGCATATATATGGAATTTAGAAAGATGGTAACGATGACCCTATATGCGAGACAGCAAAAGAGACACAGATGTAAAGAACAGTCTTTCAGACTCTGTGGGAGAAGGCTAGGGTGGGATGATTTGAGAGAATACCATTGAAACATGTATATTATCATATGTGAAACAGATCTCCAGGCAAGGTTTGATGCATGAGACAGGGTGCTCAGGGCTGGTGCACTGGGATAACCCTGAGGGATGGGATGGGGAGGGAGGTGGGAGGCAGGTTCAGGATGGGGGACACATGTACACCCATGGCTGATTCATGTCAGTGTATGGCAAAAACCACTACAATATTGTAACATAATTAGCCTCCAATTAAAATAAATAAATTTTAAAAAAAAGAAAAAAAAATGAGACATGGTTTAGGAAATCTGGAAGCCAAGTTTCTAGAATTTGTGCCAACAAAGAATCAATAATTTCTGAATGAGAGTGCCTTTTATATATTGAAGTTATATAGGCTTTCAGAGTATTATTTTCTTGTTTATGAATTTATACTTTTGTTATACAAGTTTCAGAATGCTCCAAATCAAATATTCATTAAATAGAACCTCTGTTGTACAAATAGCTCATATTATGACTCATTTCTGGAGCCACAATTCTATTGTGTGAAAAAATCACTGAAATAATGCTACAAAGTGAAGATAATGTGAACAAAGAAAAACAAACCAAAAAGGTCTCACTAATATTTGTCTTTCCTATAAACATATATACACACACACATGCACAAGAGCAAAAAGAGGGCAAGTATAAAAATAATCATTTTTTTGGTGTAACAATAAAATATATAATATGTTCTTACTATTATTTACTTCCTATTAGTACAGTTAATGTTATATTACAACATCTTTGAAAATGGAAGTGTGCATTAGGTATCAAAAGAACATGGTAAAATAATAAACACTGTACAATTCCTTATTGTTTCTGAGTTCTTGTTCCCCAGATGAAAAGGAGAGTATAATTAAAGCCTAGAAAAAGATATTATTTACCATAGGACAGTTGCTGGTATCAAATGAGAAAATTTAAATGAAAAGATTTCATAAATGATATATGTCTACAAATTAAAGACTACATTTAGCTCAATTCTCGTTAACATCACTGAATTATGATCATATTTATTGGGTGGGCCAGAAAGTTCATTCAAATTTTGCTATAAGAGGTAATGGAAAAACCCAAATGAACTGTTTGGCCAATCCAAAATCTGCCAGTAGCAATTATAAATAAAAGATGTATTTCTTCACATGATCATAACAATAGACATAGAAATAGCATTTGAAAAAAATTCAACACTCATTTGTGACAGAAACTCACAGCAAATTTGATATATAGAGAAAATATTTCAAAAAGGCATTTATGACAAAAATGGACCTTTTGACATTTATGACAGAAATGGTATGGACCTAACAGAAGCAGAAGATATTAAGAAGAGGTGGCAAGAATATACAGAAGAACTATACAAAGAAGATCTTCATGAACCAGATAACCACAATGGTGTGATCACTTGCCTAGAGCCAGACATCCTGGAATGTGAAGTCAAGTGGGCCTTAGGAAGTATCACTACGAACAAAGCTAGTGGAGGTGATGAAATTCCAGTTGAGCCATTTCAAATCCTGAAAGATGATGCTAAGAAAGTGCTGCACTCAATATGTCAGCAAATTTGGAAAACTCAGCAGTGGCCACAGGACTGGAAAAGGCCAGTTTTCATTCCAATCCCAAAGAAAGGCAATGCCAAAGAATGCTCAAACCTCCACACAATTGCACGCATTTCACACTCTAGCAAAGCAATGCTCAAATTTCTCCAAGCCAGGCCTCAATAATACATGAACCATGAACTTCCAAATGTTCAAGCTGGATTTAGAAAAGGCAGAGAAATCAGTGATCAAATTGCCAACATCCACTGGATCATCAAAAAAGCAAGAGAGGTCCAGAAAAACATCTATATCGGCTTTATTGACTACGCCAAAGCCTTGTGTGGATCAGAACAAACTGTGGAAAATTCTGAAAGAGATGGGAATACCAGACCACCTGACCTGCATCCTGAGATATCTGTATACAGGTCAAGAAGCAACAGTTAGAACCGGACATGAAACAGCAGACTGGTTCAAAATCGGGAAAGGAGTATGTCAAGGCTGTATATTGTCACCCTGTTTATATAACTTATGTGCCAGGCTGGATGAAGCAAAAGCTGGAATGAAGAATTCCGGGAAAAATATCAATAACCTCAGATATGGGTTGGATGACATCACTGACTCAATGGACATGCATTTGAGTAAGCTCTAGGAGTTGGTGATGGACAGGGAAGCCTGGCATGCTGCAGTCCATGGGGTCGCAAAGAGTTGGACACGACTGAGTGACTGAACTGAACTGATGACAAAGATATAGCTAATGTCATTCTCAGTGATGAAAAGCTGAAAGTCTTTCCTTTAAAATCAGGAACAAAACAAAAATTCCTACTCTTGCTAATTCTATTTAATAGTATTGGAAGACTTAACCATAGCAATTGGAGAAGAAGAAATAAAAGGCATCCAAATTGGAAGAGAAGTAAGTAAAACTATCACTATTTGTAGGTTATATAGCACTATATATAGAAAACCCTAAGGTCTCCATGAGAAGGCAGTGGCACCCCACTCCAGTACTCTTGCCTGGAGAATCCCAGGGACGGGGGAGCCTGGTGCGCTGCCATCTATGGCGTCGCAGAGTCGGACACAACTGAAGCGACTTAGCAGCAGCAGCAGCAAGGTCTCCATGAAAGAACTATTAGAACTAATACATTAATTTATTAAAGCTGCAGGATACAAGATTTATATACAGAAATCCATTGCTTTTCTGTACACTAATAATAAACTTTCAGAAAGAAACACAAGAAAACAATCCATTTTAATTTGCATCAAAAAGGATCCACAGCATTTAGGTAAGGAAAAGGGGGATTAAGTATTTTCAAGTAGCTGAGCTACAGCATACATAAATCACAGAGACACAAGGAGACTGGAATGCTTGAGGACTACTTCAGCATGGCTAGAATTCAAGATGCTTAAAGGGACACGATGAGATTAGAAGTCAAGTGCCCATTAGGAAACAAAATAACCCTATATTATGTTCTACTAGGGGTTTGAACTCTACTGTGAAGGAAACAACCATTCAATAGCTTTAAGTAGGTAAGTGAGTTATTAGAATTGGAATTTCAAAATATTCGATAGCAATATGAAAATTAAATGGAGGGCGACACTGAAGAAAGGGAGTGTTGGTATTTCTTACCAATCTAAGAAATGAAAAATCTTGAATGAAGACAGTGACAGTGAGGATTGGATAAAGAGGGCAAATTCAGCAAAACCTTCCTGGAGACACGGCCATCTAGTCACTGGACTTATGCTGCTGCTGATGTGGAATATCTAGGTGGATTTTCATTTTACTCACTTCATTTGTGGATCCCCAGACCTTTCAGTACAGGAGATTCTAAGCTTTAAAAGAGGTCATTCGATGCCTCATTCATGTCAAGTCTTAATAGGTAATAAATAAGGACCAGTACAATTTAGGGGATTCAACTTAGAGTACTTAGGTACCCAAATTGCAAGCCTTAAATCATCCGACCTTTCCTTCTGCCTGATGAATTGTTTTGTGAACAAGTTGTAGATGCAGTACTTCAAAACAGTAATTCCTATCTTCACTCCAGTTGTAAAAATGCCAAATTGAGAAAGGGATGAAGGGGGTGAGGAGCAGAAATCCCTAATTAGAACCAACTGAAGGGGTCAAAAGCTTCGTGTTATATAATTCCACCAAGGAACAATAGAACCAATTGTAACTTTTCAAAAAATTTTTTTAAAAAAATCATGCATTAAATACCAGAGTCATGCATTCACCATATCATACTGGGTATTAATTCTAGAAATAGTCATTACTTAAGAAAACTATCAAATACTGAGATCCAATACTGAAATAACGTTGCTATTTCTTTTAAAGAAAATTGAGAATCTGAAGTATACATACACTCTTCGGGGGTTGGGGTGGGAGTGTGCGCGTTTGTTCCTAGATCCAGTACTTGAGCTGAGCAAAACCCAGGACGAAGTTGGAGATTTCTGGCCAAGAACAAAGAAGCCAGGAGTGAAAAGCTGAGATTCAAGTGAAGCAATGAATTTCAAGGGTCATTTTTAGTTGTCCCATGTTGGATATGTGACTTCACTATGAATGAAGAAACTTCCATCCCCCATGTTGGAGGTGGCCTAGGTGCCACCTAAGGTGCCCTAGACCCAAGTGCATTATAACCAAATCATACAGTCAAGAGATAAAATATTGAGGTAGAATCTTCTGTGATTAAGGTCACGGCACTTGGACCAGTTTGTGCGCACTATAGTCAGACAAAGGCTAAAATACTTACACATTTTTGTGATGAGAACAAAAGGACTGTCCCTCAGCTTCCAAAAAGGTCTATGACAATGGTACAGATCTCAGGGGGACCCCATTCACTATCCTTCTAAAGCCCCAGAGTCCTTCCCCATCCACTTTCACGCATGGCACGTCACTCAGAATTTTCTATTTTGTCTGACATTTGTGACATTTTCCACCCTTTCAATACTTTTCTTGCCTTAAAAAAAAAAAATCAGATATAAAGCTGTTAAATTCCCTGGGGGAAGCAAGACTCTGCCCATCTTCCACTTCCATCCATACTAACTATATAGACTTTTAACACATGTATACCTGTGTGTTAAACGAATGTATAAATTACTATCTTAATAAGTCAAATGTTGATTTGGAAGGTGGGGAGTATAAAAATGAGAAGGAAGGAAAATGGAAAGATATTTATTTCAACCCAAGAAGACTCAGAGTCTGAGAGTTAGATGTTAGAGAGAGAAATATATTACCTCGTTGTGATATACTAATTTCTAAAACTTAAGTATATCCAGGAACACTTTACAAAAAAGTCATCTCTTAGATATTAAACCACCTCAAACAGAGAATATATAAATCACCAGCATGCTTTCATTGATACTAAATGAGGTCAACTTGGAAGTCCAGCAGAAATCTAAGTTCTGTGATTTTCTGACTATTCCTAATGTAGATTGTTGGGTCTGGAGTATGTCAGTTCAGTTCAGTCACTCAGCCATGTCACTCTTTGTGACCCCATCGACTGCAGCACACTAGGCTTCCCTGTCCATCACTAACTCCCAGAGTTGCTCAAACTCAAGTCCATTTCATCAGTGATGCCATCCAACCATCTCATCCTCTGTCGTCCCCTTCTCCTCCGGCCCTCAATCTTTCCCAGCATCAGGGTCTTTTCAAATGAGTCAGCTCTTCGCATCAGGTGGCCAAAGTATTGGAGCTTCAGCTTCAGCATCAGTCCTTCCAATGAATATTCAGGACTGATTTCCTTTAGGATGGACTGGTTGGATCTCCTTGCAGTCCAAGGGACTCTCAAGAGTCTTCTCCAACACCACAGTTCAAAAGCATCACTTCTTTGGCACTCGGCTTTCTCTATAGTCCAACCCTCATATCCATACATAACTACTAGAAAAACCATAGCTTTGACTAGACAGACTTTTGTTGGCAAAGTAATGTCTCTGCTTTTTAATATGCTATCTATGTTGGTCATAGCTTTTCTACCAAGGAGCAAGCATCTTTTAATTTCATGGCTGCAATCACCATCTGCAGTGATTTTGGAGCACCCAAAAATAAAGTCAGCCACTGTTTTCACTGTTTCCCCATCTATTTGCCATGAAGTGATGGGACCAGATGCCATGATTTTTGTTTTTTGAATGTTGAGTTTTAAGCTAGCTTTTTCACTCTCCTCTTTCACTTTCATCAAGAGGCTCTTTACTTCCTCTTAGCTTTCTGCTATAAGGGTGATGTCATCTGCATATCTGAGGTTATTGATAGTTCCCCTGGAAATCTTGATTCCAGCTTGTGCTTCATTCAGCCTCACATTTTGCATGATGTACCCTGCATGAAAGTTAAATAAGCAGGGTGACTATATACAGCCTTGATGCACTCCTTTCCCAATTTGGAACCAGTCTGTTGTTCCATGTCCGGTTCTAAGCGTTGCTTCTTGACCTGCATACAGATTTCTCAAGAGGCAGGTCAGGTGATCTGATAGTCCCATCTCTTTCATAATTTTCCACAGTTTGTTGTGATGCACACAGTCAATGGCTTGAAGTATCTCAAATTTGTCTTAAATTACAAAGGCGACATACAGTGCCCTTTGTGGGGGAGTCACTTTAATTAGTTTTGCTGGGGATAAGCCTCATTTACAGAATGCTTTCTTCAATTTTTGAACAATAATTTCACTTGGGACTTCCCTGAATCTCAAGGATGAACTCCCTAGGACCAGTTCATCACTACAAAAAGTGCAGTCATTCGCACTAGACAAACTTGCCAATGGGAAAATGCCTGTGGGTAAATTCACTTCTGTCATGGGACATTTGCATGAGAGGCAGAGTGCTATGGACTTGAGGTCTTTATGACAGTAAAAAACATGTTTTGTTTTGTTGTGATAAGTACCACTAATTCTCTACTGTAATTGTACTTTTTCTTTCTACCATTATGGATGTGTGAGTCATGAGAAGCATTCACATTTCCTGTTTATTCCTCTCTTCCTAATCCATTAACTGAGAAAGCCAGGGCTCGCTATCTGTTGGATTAATGGTTGAAGCTGCTTATTTAGAAGGATGTACTTATGGGACATTGTGATAACATCAGACCTGAAAGCAGCATGTTCTTAGGGAAATGACCTTCTTTGAGGATGATATGATCTACATCTGCTTTGAGCAAAGAAGTAGAAAAAGGAGAGGTGAAGTTAGTTTGGATGGAAAGATTCTGTTTTGATCTCAAGACTGGAAAGTGTGGTAAAGACTGTGGATTCAAATTCTGGCCCTATTGCTGACGACTATGTTCCTTGGGCAAGTTTCTTAACTTCTCTGTGCATCCACTTCCTCACTTATAAATGAGATCCTAGTAGTCCCTGACTCATAGGGTTGTTGTGTGGGTTGAAGGACTAATGTGCAAAGCTCTCAAAATAGCTCTCAGGTACATAAAGTGGTACCTAAGTACTAGTTGTTGTCACTGGTCTTTCACGGTTATAACTTACTGCATCCAAAAATGTAACAGTTTGAAAGGGCTCAGTAATCCAGTTTTGACTCCACATGGTAGCAAATTGTTTCTGTCTTTAGGATCACAGTAAAAATCTCAGCTTCCACAAACTCTGGTGTTCCTCTCAGGACCCGACTTTACGTTTAATTGCTGTAGGGGGATGGTTGATCAGAATTCCCTCCAGAGAAGAGCGTAGTGTGTACTTCTAGCTTCTACCAGTCTTGGAAGAATCAGGACACCAGGATCCATATGTTTTCTTTGTGGTCTTAGCTCTACTGTTGCTGTGGGAGAGTTTGATTTGGAAACTGACATCCTTCCATCACACTCTGTTTCCAGACTTGGAAAAGATCCAACTTATAGGCACCCTCAGTATAGATTGGGTAATGTGTGTTCTGCTTTTAATTGTAATGTATGTATACATGTATATGTTAGTCACTCAGTCATATCTAACTCTGTGAAACCCCATGGACTGTAGCCTGCCAGGCTCCTCTTTCCATGGAATTCTCCAGGCAAGTATACTGGAATGGGCAGCCATTCCCTTCACCAGGGGATCTTTCCAACCCAGGGATTGAACCCAGCCCTTCTGCATTTTATGTGGAGTCTTTACCATCTGAGTCACCAAGGAAGGCCTTTAATTGTAATAATAACAGTTTACAGTGTTACCAGTCATTATTATCAGCTTTCGGTTTTATACAAAACATTACTAATTTTAAATTGCATCTGTGTAATGACTTCATTTGATACTCAAAGCCTTTCTGCAAGTGCATGACATGGACTCTCAGTTTCACATTAGAGGAAACCGAAGTTCCGAAAGAGTCAAAATAAAGACTTGTTGGCAGAGCCTTATCTGGTGGATCTCTACTCAGTGCTTATTCGCTACAGTATATTTATTACACAACCACCCAAGAAAAGAAAGGGAACTAATTGTTTGAATGTTCCTGGGGCCTCTGGGAGTTTGAAAGCCTGTGAGAAGCACAACATATGCTCCAACTAAAGATAGAACACAGGCTCAGGTCCACAGCAGGGAAGATCCACTGCAAATTCTAATTGACGATTTGTGCACATTTTCCTGAAGGACAATTTGTTGTCTGTATAAAGGCCTCCTGTCAGGGTCAGAGGTGAGCCAAAATGAACATATTTGATGAGTCCAACACCCTGATGAGAAATCCCAGACTTGTAAATAAAAGAAAGCAGGAAAATAGCAGACAGTATTCTAAGTACTTACATATATGAACCAATTTACTGCTCACAGCATTCCTATATGGCAGTAATGTTATTGTCTCATTTTATAGTTGAGGAAACTGAAGACAAAAAAAATAAAAAAAATCAGCACTTGCTCAAGCTTATGTTACTGATAGAGTCTTGTATATTTTAGTTATTTTTATTACTAGAAATACAAATATAAGCACAACTCTAATATGCTGGTTGCAGAGCTTCTGTACTTCAGTTCAGTTCAGTCGTGTCCGACTCTTTGCGACCCCATGAACCACAGCACGCCAGGCCTCCCTGTCCATCACCAACTCCCAGAGTCTACCCAAACCCATGTCCATCGAGTCGGTGATGCCATCTAGCCATCTCATCCTCTGTCGTCCCCTTCTCCTCCTGCCCACAATCCTTCCCAGCATTAGGGTCTTTTCCAATGAGTCAACTCTTCGCATGAGGTGGCCAAAGGATTGGAGTTTCAGCTTCAGCATCATTCCTTCCAATGAACACCCAGGACTGATCTCCTTTAGGATAGACTAGTTGGATCCCTTGCAGTCCAAGGGACTCTCAAGAGTCTTCTCCAACACCACAGTTCAAAAGCATCAATTCTTCGGTGCTCAGCTTTCTTCACCATCCAACTCTCATATCCATACATGACTACTGGAAAAACTATAGCCTTCACTAGACGGACCTTTGTTGGCAAAGTAATGTCTCTGCTTTTAAATATGCTATCTAGGTTGGCCATAACCTTCCTTCCAAGGAGTAAGCGTCTTTTAATTTCATGGCTGCAATCACCATCAGCAGTGATTTTGGAGCCCAAAAAAACAAAGTCTGACACTGTTTCCACTGTTTTCCCATCTATTTCCCATGAAGTTCTGTACTTCAGATGATCACAAATCCTCAGGTTAGCTTGGTGTGGTTTTTATTTATTTTTCTTATGCCCTGAATAGCCTTCTGAGAGAGTAGAGAAAAAGAAAACTCCCAGAGTGTTTCCACATTCAATGAGTATAACAAATGAAGACTTAAATGTTAAACAATTAACTTTATTATAATTAAAACCTCTACTTATGAAACAAAATATTAGAATAGAAGGCCTTTTAAGACTGAGCTCCTCAGATGCTCCTAAAGGCTCTGTCCTGTATCATTAACAATATCAACTTTCTGCGGCTCACTTCCCACTCACTGGCTGAGCTCCTGAAACTCTGAGATGCTCATGCCAGTCTCAAGAGCTTCATCTTAATTAGATATGCAAGATCTACGTGCTGAGCTGGTGAGATTTCGACATATGAGATTGGATTCCTCATTTGGGCTGAGATAGTGCTTTAAAGGGTGTATGTGCCATACTGCTGCGACTGCAAGTGAGGAAACAGGAGGTCTGGGAAAGTGACTCTGAGTGTGTCTCGGGTGCCAGCTCCTTCTCCTGAAGATTTTGAACAAGTGCCTCCAAAAAAAATGTGACCTTAAAGGTGAGAAAGAGCCTTTGAGTTGATAAGAACTATTCCAAAGTATGTGGGTCAGAAGATCAAGGCAGGCTGTGGGAAAAAAACAGGCAGGGCTGGTGTTCACCAACAGAGGAGTAAGCAAGTGAGAAGCAGGGAATCCAAGTAATTCAGGAACTGGTGAGAATCAGCTAAGCCAGTAGCCCTTAAGAAGAATTATCAAGACAAGGAAAGGCAGAAATACTGATAGAAAGGTAGATAGATAGTCCTTTCCTGAGTAACAATTAGTTTATCTAGTATAATGATGAACACATCATAGCCACTGAATGGACTTCACAGGTGGCACAGTGGTAAAGAATTTGCCCTTCAGTTCAGGAGATGCAAGAGACTATGGTTTGATCACTGGGTCAGGAAGATCCCCTGGAGTAGCAAATGGCAGCCCACTCCAGTATTCTTGCCTGGGAAATCCTATACACAAGAGGAGGCCTGTGGGCTGCAGTCCATGGGGTTGCAAAGCGGTTGGACAGGGCTTAGAAACTAAACAACAATAGATCTAGATAAAAATCTAGAAGGAATGTCAACTAGGTAGGAGGAAAGAATGAGGAGAGTTCAAATCAATAGCAAGAAACCCTATTTTTCCAATTGCTTGACATCACACAACCACAGCTTCAACTAGATGAGTCAGTTTGATCTTACTGAACTTTCCCTTCCTTTTGGTTAGAAAAGGTTTCATGACAAAGATGTGGAGGTATGGCTAGAGCTCAGAAAAGTAAAATCCCAGAACCTGCCCAGATAATTCCAGAACCAAGGGCAAGTGAGAAGGAGTAGCCAGTACCTAAAGATTGCCAAGCATGAGAAAAATATATGCCATGGAGCATTAGACAAGTTTGAGCTCTCCAGCACGAACCGATGGGTAAAGACGTTAGACTTTAAGGAGCTGAGAAGAGGAAAAATAATGAAAACAGAGACAAAATATATAAACTAACATTTTAACAGAATTCTTTAGTAAAAACAGAGATTAATTGAAAGGGCATAAAATTGAGGGAAAGGAATATTAAGAAGGGATGCTATCTTTAGGAAAAAACAGAACATCCATTGAGTTTGATGTTAGCTGTAGCTTTTTTGTAGATATCTTTTATTAGACTGAGGAACTTCCCTCTTACTCTTACTTTGCTGAGGGTTTGTGTGTGTGTGTGTGTGTGTGCGTGTGCATTTTTTTAGTTCTTTTTTTATCTTGATGTTGGTCTCCCAGCAGATCTTTTAGTCTGTTGAGATGATTAATTAAACTAATTATTCAAAAGTTAAAGCAACACTCTTATGAGAAACTCTTCTGGTCTTGATTTATTATCTGTTTTATATACAGATAATAAACTTGATGTTTTTTATTTGCTATTTTGTAGGATTTTTGTAAAGTGTGTTTGTGAAAGATGTTTGCCTTTGTTTTTCTTTATTTTCTTTCCTGTGTTTTGTCTATAATGTATGTGTTATCAGACTTAATTGGCCTCTTAGAATGAGTCCAGAACTGTTCCATCATCTTCTACTTTTTAAGAGGAGGATGAACTGAAGGAATTCATCAGATAAACAATCTGAGACTTGAGGTTTTTTTTTTTCTTTCATGTAAATGTTTTCTTTCTGGGCTATTTAATCTATTTGTATCATTAGTAAGGTTGAATTCATGTTTTAATTTTATTATTAGTCATCTTGATTTTGCTTCTCTGTTCTTCCTTTCTGCCTTCATATGTATTTGAATATTTTCATAAGTCCATTCTAATTTATCTATTTGACTGCTAACTATATTTTTCGACATTTTTTGTAGTTGCTTTAGGATTAGGAATATTTATAATTTTCAGTTTGCTTAGAGTTAATTTTCTAGTACTTCATGTATAAAATAGAAATCTTTCAACCCAACCTCCTTCCTTTATGTTGTAGTTGAAGATTCTGAGGTTGCTCGTAGACATTAGCATGGGAAATAAAGACTGTCTCTTAATATGTGACAATAACTATTGCCAGAGAATTATATATATAAGTTTTCCATTTAACAAATTTAGAGATATGAATTGATTTGTTCAATACAAAACAGCTAGATGCTTGCCAATAAGGACCCTAAACCCAATCCAATATGCTTGATAAGATTGCATAGGCAGTATCACTTCTGTGTTAAGAGGAAATAAAGTATAAATAAAGACCTAGAGATATCCTGACATGGAAAGGGAAGGGGAAATCATTATCCTCCTTAATGTGAAGTTCTTGATTTAAAAATTAAATTCTAGCTATGCATTTAGGGAAGAGTGCAGGCTCTGAAGCCTGACAGATTTGGTTAAATTTGTTGGCTGATATCTTTATTTCCCCCTTGTCCTAAACAGCAACAAAACCATACTTTATGATTCTACAAAAAGTAAATGCTTCTTGGTTAGTTGACTACAGCAGATTCTCATGGGTCAAACTGGAATGACTAAAGATAGAGCTTTTACTGCTCTCAGAAGATCAAATCTTTGCTTTAACCACTCCCAGCTACTTTGAATGAGTGAAGCAGATGTTTTCCACAGCATGTTTATCTTCTATTTCTTTGCCCTCTGCTAACAAAAAAAAAAAAAAAAAAAGATAAACATCTCTTAAAATGGTTTACAATGAAATAGAGAGAGACTATAGATGATGAATAGAGAGACTCCTTCTAGCACTTGTGGAAAGTATTAATAAAGGAACAAGATGTTAAGATTAGCAAAATTAACTTGGGGGCTGAACTATCAAGATTAAAATTTTCTCCATGGGTCCCAGTGGCTCCTTGTGGATAAATTTCTAGGGACCTTGCAGGCAATCCAGCAGTTGGTTCCCAAGCCTCGGCCTTCCTACACCCAGGAGAAGTGTTTTCTGCTTGTCCAGTGACTACTGAGCAGTGATGGCCCAGAGCAACAAATAGAATGTTTGCATATGCAAACAGTGTTTTTGCAACAACTATGCCTTCTCCTGTGGGGTGTGAATCCTAGTCTTAGAAAGGAACTCTTCAGCCCCTCCACGTTTATCATCTCCATGTTTTAGTTTTCCTTTAACTCTTGACTCTTTATGGTTTCGTCTTTCTAATTAGCAATAACAATTCTTTATATTAAATTTATTGGTACCAAATACTATGCAGTTATTTTCTCCTGATTAAATCTTGACTGACACAGAGCCAGAAAACGGAAATTAGCAAACTTGTCTCAAATAAAGCTAGGGACCATCAAACAATTTACCAAAAAATGTTACAGGGGAAACAAAAATCAGAGTATAAAATTAATTCAAGAGGGGGCAAAAAGTAGGTAAAATTGAGATGCACCCCAAGATTTTACTTGAGTTCAGTTCAGTTCAATCTCTCAGTCGTGTCCGATTCTTTGCGACCCCATGTACTGCAGCACACCAGGCCTCCTTGTCCATCACCAACTCCAGGAGTTTACCCAAACTCATGTCCACTGAGTCGGTGATGCCATCTAACCAGCTCATCCCCTGTTGCCCCCTTCTCCTCCTGCCTTCAATCTTTCCCAAGGGTTTTTTCAAATGAGTCAGCTCTTCACATCAGGTGGCCAAAGTATTGGAGTTTCAGCATCAACATCAGTCCTTCCAATGAATACCCAGGACTGATCTTTAGGATGGACTGGTTGGATCTCCCTGCAGTCCAAGGGACTCTCAAGAGTCTTCTCCAACACCACAGTTCAAAAACATCAATTCTTCCATGCTCAGCTTTCTTTATAGTCCAACTCTCACATCCATACATGACTACTGGAAAAACCATAGCCTTAACTAGACGGACCTCTGTTGACAAAGTAATGTCTCTGCTTTTTCACATGCTCTCTAGTTTGGTCATAACTTTCCTTCCAAGGAGTAAGTGTCTTTTAATTTCATGGCTGCAATCACCATCTGCAGTGATTTTGGAGCCCCCCAATATAAAGTCTCTCACTGTTTCCACTGTTTCCCCATCTATTTGCCATGAAGTGATGGGACCGGATGCCATGATCTTAGTTTTCTGAATGTTGAGCTTTAAGCCAACTTTTTCACTCTCCTCTTTCACTTTCATCAAGAGGCTCTTTAGTTCTTCTTCACTTTCTGCCATAAGCATGGTGTCATCTGCATATCTGAGGTATTGATATTTCTCATGGAAATCTTGATTTCAGCTTGTGTTTCCTCCAGCCCAGTGTTTCTCATGATGTACTCTGCATGTAAGTTAAATAAGCAGGGTGACAACATACAGCCTTGACGTACTTCTTTTCCTATTTGGAACCAGTCTGTTGTTCCATGTCCAGTTCCAACTGTTGCTTCCTGACCTGCACACAGCTTTCTCAAGAGGCAGGTCAGGTGGTCTGGTATTCCCATCTCTTAAAGAATTTTCCACAGTTTATTGTGATCCACATAGTCAAAGGTTTTGGCATAGTCAATGAAGCAGAAATAGATGTTTTTCTGGAACTCTCTTGCTTTTTTGATGATCCAGCAAATGTTAGCAATTTGATCTCTGGTTCCTCTGCCTTTTCTAAAACCAGCTTGAACATCTGGAAGTTCACGGTTCACATATTGCTGAAGCCTGGCTTGGAGAATTTTGAACATTACTTTACTAGTGTTTGAGATGAGTGCAATTGTGCAGCAGTTTGAGTATTCTTTGGCATTGCTTTTCTTTGGGATTGGAATGAAAACTGACCTTTTCCAGTCCTGTGGCCACTGCTGAGTTTTCCAGATTTGCTGGCATATTAAGTGCAGCACTTTCATAGCATCATCTTTTAGGATTTGAATTAGGCCAATTAGAATTCCAACACTTCCACTAGCTTTGTTTGTAGTGATACTTCCTAAGTCCCACTTGACTTCACATTCCAGGATATCTGGCTCTAGGTGAGTGATCACACCACTGTGATTATCTGGGTCGTGAAGATCTTTTTTGTGTAGTTCTTCTGTGTACTCTTACCACCTCTTCTTAATATCTTTTGCTTCTGTTAGGTTCATACCATCTCTGTCTTTTATTGAGCCCATCTTTGCATGAAATTTTCCCTTGGTATCTCTAATTTTCTTGAAGAGATCTCTAGTCTTTCCTATTCTATTGTTTTCTCTATTTCTTTGTATTGATCCTCCATTTCTTTCCAAGATTGTAGAGTGAGGAAGAAAAGCCATCAATCAAGACTGGGAGAGTTGAATTTGATGTAGATAATCTCAGCAAGTTAAAGATGTATTCCCAATTATCAAGATTTCTCCGTTCACAATAATAAGATTTCCTATATTTTCAAAATACAGGCATAAATAGCATAAGGCAATTGGAAAACCTCTCTAGCATGAAAAATAAAATTAATCGGTCTGGACTATAATATGAAGAAAATACACTATGCAATAGAAACAGAGATCACTAATAATAGAGAAGATCCAAACTAAACCAGGAGTGAGGATACGTAAACAGATAAATCATGGGGTTCGGGGACACAAAGCACCTGTTTTATGTCGTTATTTGACTGTTTCATGGTAGAGCAGAAATATCATGTTATAACCTTGCCACAAAACTGACTGGTGATGTGGAAGCAAAGATGGGGCCCCTTACAGGTCCATAGCATAGAAGCTCAGATTGTGCAGTTAGATATTAAGCAGAAAGGTGACTGCTGAGGATAGGGGAACTTGAGGACATTCACAGTCACAGCTACATCTCAGAGACATTCCTATTGTTTGTCTGGATGTCAATTGAAGTCTAAAGCTTCCAGTGTGTGGATCTGTAAAGTGGCAGCTTTCTGTACTTCATTTGAAACTAAGTATGTGAACACTATCGTCAAATATGCTGAGAAAATAAGGGAATAGACTTTTAATGGATTCTTTCTACATGAGTAAAATGCCCTTCCAACTTCCTTTCAGAGGTTTTCTTTCAATTTGAAAAGCAATGTCCTTTTAGAGTCATCAACTTTTGCAAATATTCAGAGAGGGCTTACAAAACACCAGCTTTCATATGATTCTCTCATGTGTGTGCCTGATACAGGCAAATGCTGAAAATGTTTAAGGCTGTAATTTATGTAAAAAGAGATGCTGTTCCTCTAACCAATTTCATTCTGAACCATTCAAATTCTTGTCAACAGGGCCATCAAGTGATCAAAAATAGCCCAGGTGTTGAGCTTCCAGCTAATAACTCCACAGGGTATAAGCCTTGTCAAAAACTCAAGCAGGATGATTCTTTGTACCATTTCTTTTTTTTTCTTTTTAATCAACAAAGATGCAACACAAGAATATTAAACTGAATGTCAAGAGACCTGGGATCATACATCAACTCTGCCGTTACCTTGTTCCGTGACTTTAGCACCATCTTCTCTCTCAAGGCTTTAGTTCCCTCAACTAAAAATATGGGCAAAAATGTCATTGTCACATAGTTACAGGTATAAAGGCCCTTTAAGAAACATGGTGTTATAGAGATGGGAGTTTCTACTATTTTCCTTCAAGTAAAATAGAGTTGAAACTAAAACTAGCCAGGGACTTCCCTGGCAGTCTAGTGGTTAAGACTCTACCTTCCAATGCAAGAGGTGTGGGTTTGATCCCTGGTTGGGGAGCTAAGATCCTACATACCTTGGGGCCAAAAAACTAGAAAGACTTTGAAAATGGTCCACCTCAAAAAAATAAATAAATAAATAACCTAGCCATTTATTGAATAGGACCTACTTTGCCGGGGGTGGGATAGGGGCAAGAAAACAAATCTAAGACTAATCTTGCATAATTTCATTATGCAAGAGAGAAAAGTGATTTACAGAGAGTCTGTATAAGCTTATAAGCTGAATAGTTACCATTCTCTCTCCCCACATGAAGGTAGTTGCGGAATGGTTTAGTAGGGGTCAGCTAACAGGGCTGTAGGCTTCAGGGACCAGTAGAACACAGCCCATCTTAACAGAGCTTCGTTCTCCAGGAGCATCCTGGATGATGGGCTTGACCTGTGACACAGCTACAGAGGCTGCCCTACCTTCCTAGTGCCTCCAGTTGTTTAGATGTATAGTGGTTCAGAGAGTAAAGAATCTGACTGCCAGATTAAACTGAATGTCAAGAGCCCGGGGATCATACATCAACTCTGCCATTACCTTGTTCTATGACTTTAGCACCATCTTCTCTCTCAAGGCTTCAGTTCCCTCAACTAAAAATGTGGACAAAAATGCCATTGTCACATAGTTACAGGTATAAAGGCCCTTTAAGAAACATGGAGATCCAGATTCGATCCCCGGGTCAGGAAGTTCCCCTGGAGAAAGGAATTGTTATCCACTCCAGTATTCTTGCCTGGGAAATCCTATGGACAGAGAAGCCTGGCGGGCTACAGTCCATGGGATCACAGAGTCAGACACGACTGGGGCACTAACACTTCACTTCAGGCTGGAATGCATGGTCTTCCCTTTGAATTAGCTCGCTGGCACCACACTGGCCGGTTGTTATACTGGCTGGTCATTAGTGAGGCAAGTCTCTATCCATGTCTGTTCATACCATCGTGTCTGCCCATGGTGCCTCTCCCACATTCTTCATGGTGAATTTCTCTTATACACTCATATGTAGGGTGAAATCTTAAGAAAATTCTATGGAGACATAAATAACCAGAAGAGATAGACAGGGAAGCACACACAGACAGAGCCAACAATCCATGGGCAGCACTCAGAAAGAGCAAATTTCGGGCAGAAAAATGAAGAAACTCTGACTCCTGATCTCGGTATGCAGTGACATCGCAGTAACTGAGTCAGAAATGGCTCAGTTTATGTCCTTCCCAGTAGTAACCCTTTGGAGGAGTTGATTAACTTATTGAGCTGGTTAACTTACCTAAAAAATGGAGATGATAGGGTAACTTTGAAGATGAAGTAAGATATTTTGCAAGACATCTAGCCTAGTCCCTGACACATGAAAGTGAATGTCACTCAGTCATGTCCAGCGGTTTGTGACCCCATGGACTATACAGTCCATGAATTCTCCAGTTCAGAATACTGGAGTGAGTAGTCTTTCCCTTCTCCAGGGGATCTTCTCAACCCAGGGATGGAACCCAGGTCTCCCACATTGCAGGTGGAGTCTTTACCAGCTGAGCCACAAAGAAAGCCCAAGAATACTGGAGTAGGTAGCATATCCCTTCTCCAGAGGACCTTCCTGGCCCAAGAATCGAACTGGGGTCTCCTGCATTGCAGGCAGATTCTTTACCAACTTGAGCTATCAGGGAAGCCAGATAGGAAGTGCTTATAAATAGAAGTCTAACCCTGTTCCCTACATTTAATTACTCAAAGAAACCTGCAGTCTAGGAGCATAAGCAGAAAGACCCTGTTATAACAAAAAGTAGCAAACTATTTCATTGTAAATGAGAACAAAGTGTTACAAGAATAGAAAGGGGAGTCTTGAGAAATGAAATCGCAACAGTGAGAAAGAAAATACCTCCTGTGAAGGGAACAGTGTGAAGGAACAGTTTGTTAGGCAAGGCTAAGAGCAGTGAGTTGCCAGGGGAACGGATATGAAGATCTTGTTTGGGTTATTTTGGAATGGGGCAGGGGATGGGCTTGGAGGTAGGATTAGGAAGGCGATTAGTTTTCCAAAGCTAACACTGCAAAGTTACAGGAGCTACTGAGACTTGACCTACTCCAAAAATCATTTGAAATCAAGTTATGAAGAGAAGGAACTGAAAAGGTGGGTTGTCCTGAGTATATGAAGCAAGAAGTGTAAAAAGGTAAACAGCTTCAAACTCTCCGTCTTTATCAGTATTCCAATCACTGCATCTTTGGTTTGTGACCTCTGTGATTAATTTTTAATACAATCTTGGTGAGTCACGCATGAATTATGCATTTCCCTTTTTTTTTTATTCCAACATAATCACTTGAAGAAAATTCAGGTCTCAAGTTTTACCTGACTGCTATGTGTCTCAGAATTTATCATCTTTTTTCATTTTTTCCCCCCATTTCACACTAAGCCCATTGAATTTGATATTCAAATATTCTATTTTAGGGCTATTTTAGGACTAATTTAAGAATACAATTAATAGAATATAATAAATACATAACTCTATTTTGATTTTTACTCTCTCATAAAAATATATTCAGTAACGACATTTTTTTTTTCTAACTGCCATTCAATAAAAACTCAAGCAGTTCTACAAATTTTATGATTAGTCATAGAAAATAGATAAACTCCATGGTCATTTTTAATTGTCATCATATTCTCAATCCCATTAAAAAATCATTCTCTTCCAGATGTTAAATATAGTTTGAATAAATTAATTATTACTAGTTTAAAGCCTCTTTTCTCCTTAATTAGAAAAATGGAAAGAATCTAGTTATTTTTTTTTTTTTTTGTCCTCTCTCCCCTACTCCCCTACCCACACTGCTCTTGCTATCCCTTTATGGCTGAAAAGTGGACAGTAAACAGAGAAAAAGAGGTTGTAAAATTTTTCATGTCATCATAAGATCTCATGATCTCCAGGCCAGGTGATTTTTTTTTTTTTTAGGATTAAATTTTTTCATGCTAACTTTGTCTTTTTTTTAATGTTTTTCTTTATTATGGTAAAAGTCATAAAATATAAAATATACTATTTTGTTGTTGTTGTTGAGTTGCTAAGTTGTGTCCAGTTCTGCAATCCCATGGATTGTAGCACACCAGACTTCCCTGTCCTCCACTATCTCCTGGAGTTTGTCCATGTTCATGGCCCCTTGAGTCAGTGATGCTATTTAACCATCTCAACCTCTGCCACCCTCTTCTCCTTTTGCCTTTAATCTTTCCCAGCATCAGAGTCTTTTCCAATATTCTTTTAACCATATTCAACTGTACAGTTCAATGTCAGTGAATACATTCACATTGTTGTGCAACTCTCACCATCATCTATCTTCCAAATTTTTTCACTTTCTTAAACTGAAACCCTGTCCCCATTAAACACTAAGTCCCCACTCCCCCTCCAAGCCAACAATTCCTTTGGTTAATTCTTCAGTGAATCCTTTGGAAAGTCTTCTGAACCCCTCTAACTGCTACTCCTGCAATATGAGTGATAAAGGGTATGTTTCCAGCTATTGGTTCTGTTCTAGTCTTCGTTGTTATAAAAATCTACTAAGAGCTCACTTGGTGAACTTCAGGAAAGTGATACTTCATGTGGGAAAATACTCCAAGCAGGTGGTATGTTGAATCCCAAAATGAGAGTAGCTAGAGATGAGATTGGGGGAGATCCAGAGACAGCCCATGGAATATTACACAAACAGAAAGACCAGCATCAATTGAGGACTTACTACATCTCAGCCACTATATTTAGATTTTGGCCATGAACCATTCAGTTCTTACAAAAAAAAAAAAAAAAACATGAAAAAAATGGGCAATAGACTTTAAACAAGAGAGTTACTAGTCAGATTTCTACTTGCTACACATATATAAAAAAAGAGCCTGATAATATTGTATCCTTGTTTGGAGCACTATCCTCAAGATAAAAAGCCAAACTTCATGTAATCATATAGAAATGCATGATCTAGTCACTTCATCACCTTGAACAACCTTATTTATGATAGCCAAGTCTCCTCCAAGATGTATTACAAAGATTGAAGGTATTTTAGCTCTTAGTATGATTGACTTGCCTTGTTCGTCCTGACTCCAGTCCTTTGCAGACGCTATCCCCTCTGTCTAGAATGTCGTTAACCCACTCCATTCCATCCCACCTGCCAAATTTCTGTTTGCCCTTTAAGTTTAATCTAGAGTGCTCCCAGATGCCTGCACTGAGCTCTGAGGACCATGCTGAGTAGGCTTCTGATGAACTTACTGTGCTGGCCTCATAATAATATTCATACAAGTGATGATAATTATGTATGTTCCCCTCACAAGATGGTATAAACTTTATAACTACAGAGATGACATAATAGTAAACATTTTTCTGCATCCAGGTCATCTCCTAGCATGTAATATATATTTTAAAAATGTTGGTTGATCCGTAATTTCGTTTGTGTTATATTTTAGATTCTACGTCTAGATGCTATTATGTGGTATTTGTCTTTCTCTTTCTGACTTACTTCACTTAGTATGACAATCTCTAGGTCCATCCCTGTTGCTGCAGATGGCATTATTCTTTTTAATGGTTGAGTAGTATTCCATTCTCTGTATGTGTATATACATATACATACACACACCACATCTTGTTTATCCATTCAGCAGAGTCACAGAAATAGAGAACAGACTTGTGGTTGCCGTAAAGGAGACAAGGTGAAGGAAGGATGGATTTGGAGTTTGGGATTAGCAGATGCAAACTATTATATATAGAGTAGATAAACAACAAGGGACTACTGTATAGCACAGAAAGCTATATTCAATATTCTGAAATAAACCCTAATGAAAAAGAAAAAAAAAATGTTGAATAGAAAGTCCATATGTGTTCAAAAAATCTTAGCCTTGTCACTTACTTGCAAAGTCAATTTAGAAAGGTTTCTTTAAAATTTTTTTCCAAGCTCAATGTTACTATAAAATGAGCATAAATAATATCGCTTTTAAACTTGTCGCAATGATTCAAGACAATGCAGAATATGCATGTGTCCAGTACATATTCATTTTCTCTCTTTCCTGTTCATCCCTCCCTTACAGAGCAGAGGGGACAAGATAATGGCCTATATCAAGTATCTAAGAAGTTGTCTGGCACACGGTTGGTGCTTAGTAAATGCCAGTTGCCTTCCCTGTAAATGAGGGGCAATTCATAACATCAGAGTATTGCCAAATAACTTATGAGTCTTTAATTCAAGAGTATTAAAAGTAAACTGGCCCAAACATTTGTATCAACCTCAAATAAAAGTTGGGAGACATATTTTACAGCTAAATCTCAGGCGTTCTGGATTTATAAAACTGTTTGTATCCCTCTAATTTTTATTGACAGAGAGAGTAGCTATCTGCTTTGTAACAAAGTCCATCAGAAACCTCCCCAACTCTGGCAACTGCATTTTTCACTGCATTCAGAAGATGCAATGTGTGCTTCCTACTCTATTCCAGCTGGTAAAGTGTATGTTGAGCCTAATTATAGTACTTGGCCCAAAGCACAGGATGTTTCTCTTGGTTACCTTTTATTTATCTTGGACTTATCTTTTAATTATGAATCAGCACTAGCATTCAAAGCATTCTGACACCTTTGCCCCAGCTTACCCGTGGACACTGCACTTCCCCAAATGCTATAGTTACTTCTCAACTCAGACTTTATACATCACCTAGAAGCAGTGGTGTGCTAAGTGTTTTTCAGTCAGCTGGGGAGGGGTGTGGGAGGGCCCATTTGTAGCATTTGCTAAATTTTGTAGCGTAACTATTCCCACTTTGATCAATTTCTTTTTTTTTTTTTTTACAATTTCTTTTTTAAAGTGCTTTTTTTAAAAAATGTGGATCATTTTTAAAGTCTCTATTGGATTTGTTACACTATTGCTTCTGTTTTATGTTTTGGTTTTTTGGTCAAGAGTCATGTGGTATCTTAGCTTCCCAGCTAGGGATGGAACCTGCATCCTCTACATTGGAAGGCAAATTCCTAACCTCTGGACCACCAGGGAAGTCTTTTGGACAGTTTAAAGCAACCAACATGGTATCAACACATGCAGAGTTGTAAAGAGATGATGAGCAATATCCATATATGGCATTTGCATCACAGAATACAATGCAGTAACTTCAGCCACCTCTTGAGCATATACAATAGTAAAGTTGGTAAAATACTCAAATGATGATTTGTAGTATCTATTAATTTTTCTTTTTACCTGCATTATTTAACGTTGGTTTCTGTCATCTACTGTTCAGCAATGGCTGTGTTTAACAACCAGATGGAGAAATTCCTTAAAACCTCACAACTGGATCTCAGCTCCAGCCTAAAGCTACCTAGAATTATGCCCTACACAGTAGGCACATAATAACTACTGATGAATGGCTTGCTGAGAGCAGTGGGAAAAATACACAGCAGCCTGGTCCATTCTCCTTCCTGGGATATGTGAAACAGATCATATTAAACCAAGAAATATGCCCAAAGACCACCCAAAAAGTGTACTTAGTGCTGCTACTAGAGGGAAAGTGACTGAGACACACTCCAATTTATCCAAAGTTTTTGATAGGAAAAAAACCAATCTGACACAGAACTGATAAGGATGCTAAAAGTGTGATGCACAGAGGAGGCTCAAAACTTAAAAGAAAGGTCAAGGCTATGAAAGAAGATGATGAAAGAAGTTCTGAATAGGATTCAGATAGATGCATCCTTTATCTTTACCTGAAGGAGAACATTTGCAAATGCCTAAAATAATGTCTTTGGCTGCAAAGAATATAATCAATCTGATTTCTGTGTTGACCATCTGGTGATGTCCATGTGTAGAGTCTTCTCTTGTGTTTTTGAAAGAGGGTGTTTGCTGTGACCAGTGCGTTCTCTTGGCAGAACTCTATTAACCTTTGTCCTGCTTCATTTTGTACTCCAAGGCCAAATTTGCCTGTTACCCCAGGTATTTCCTGACTTCCTACTTTTTCATTCCAGTCCCCTATAATGAAAAGGAGATCTTTTTTGGGTATTAGTTCTAGAAGGTCTTGTAGGTCTTCATAGAACCATTCAACTTCAGCTTCTTCAGCATTACTGGTTGGGGCATAGACTTGGATTACCGTGATATGGAATGGTTTGCCTTGGAAACAAACAGAGATCATTTTGTCGTTTTTGAGATTGCATCCAAATACTGCATTTCGGACTCTTTTGTTGACTATGATGGCTACTCCATTTCTTCTAAGGGATTCCTGCCCACAATAGTAGATCCAATGGTCATCTGAGTTAAATTCACCCATTCCAGTCCATCTTAGTTTGCTGATTCCTACAATGTCAACATTCACTCTTGCCATCTCCTGTTTGACCACTTCCAATTTGCCTTGATTCATGGACCTAACATTCCAGGTTCCTATACAATATTGCTCTTTACAGCATCGAACCTTGCTTCTATCACCAATCCCATCGACAACTGGGTGTTGTTTTTTCCTTTGCTCCATCCCTTCTTTCTTTCTGGAGTTACTCCTCCACTGATCTCCAGTAACATATTGGGCACCTACAGACCTGGGGAGTTCATTTGTCAGTGTCCTATCATTTTGCCTTTTCACACTCTTCATGGGGTTCTCAAGGCAAGAATACTGAAGTGGTGTGCCATTCCCTTCTCCAGTGGACAAGCAGAGGCACCAGAGATAAAATTGCCAACATTCACTGGGTCATCAAAAAAGCAAGAGAGTTCCAGAAAAACATCTATTTCTGCTTTATTGACTATGCCAAAGCCTTTGACTGTGTGGATCACAATAAGCTGTGGAAAATTCTTAAAGAGATGGGCATACCAGAACACCTGACCTGTCTCTTGAGAAACCTGTATGCAGGTCAGGAAGCAACAGTTAGAACTGAACATGCAACAACAGACTGGTTCCAAATAGGAAAAGGAGTACGTCAAGGCTGTATATTGTCACCCTGCTTATTTAACTTCTATGCAGAGTACATCATGAGAAATGCTGGGCTGCAGGAAGCACAAGCTGGAATCAAGATTGCCAGGAGAAATATGAATAACCTCAGATATGCAGATGACACCACCCTTATGGAAGAAAGTGAAGAAGAACTGAAGAGCCTCTTGATGAAAGTGAAAGAGGAGAGTGAAAAAGTTGGCTTAAAGCTCAGCATTCAGAAAACTAAGATCATGGCATCCAGTCCCATCACTTCATGGCAAATAGATGGGGAAACAGTAGAAACAATGGGTGACTTTATTTTTGGGGGCTCCAATATCAATGCAGATGATGACTGCAGCCATGAAATTAAAAGACACTTACTCCTTGGAAGGAAAGTTATGACCAACCTAGACAGCATATTAAAAAGCAGAGACATCACTTTGTCACCAAAGGTCTGCCTAGTCAAGGCTATGGTTTTTCCAGTAGTCATGTATGGATGTGAGAGTTGGACTATAAAGAAAGCTGAGTGCCGAAGATTGATGCTTTTGAACTGTGGTGTTGGAGAAGACTCTTGAGAGTCCCTTGGACTGCAAGGAGATCCAACCAGTCCATCCTAAAGGAGATCAGTCCTGGGTGTTCATTGGAAGGACTGATGTTGAAACTGAAACTCCAATACTTTGGCCACCTGATGCGAAGAGCTGACTCATTTGAGAAGACCCTGATGCTGGGAAAGATTGAGGGCAAGAGGAGAAGGGGACAACAGAAGATGAAACGGTTGGATGGCATCACCGACTCAATGGAGATGAGTTTGAGTAAACTCTGGGAGTTGGTGATGGACAGGGAGGCCTGACGTGCTGCAGTCCATGGGGTCACAAAGAGTCGGACACAACTGAGCGGCTGAACTGAACTGACACATTAAAAGTGAACCCTCAAATCACACCTTACATGGCCATTTTTATTTAAATGTATAAAATATATTGGGGGGATAAGTTTTGATAAGCTGCATGTAATTCAACAATCTTCTTCTGCCTTTAGACAAGAGACGTTTCATGTTACTTAAAAACCTCTTAGCTAAAAGAAACTTAGGAGATCACCTCATTCAACTTCTTCACTTTTTCAGTATGAAGAGCACAGAGAAAGAAACAATGAGATTCATCTCTCCACCCTCAAGTCACTGGGTTGGCTAGGACCTCTTAGATGCAAACGTGGGTTTGCATGAGAGAATTAACCACGATTCAGAATGAACACCCAAATATGTATTAGTGTGAAAGAGTGAAATACATATCTGAGAGGATTTTGGATACAGAAAATAAAAACATCTGCCAGGAAGAGCAATGCCAAACCTAAGACTTACATTAGAACAGCTGCTATCTCAGGAGACTGGGATTAACATATACACACTACTATGTATAAAATAATCAACAAGGACCTGCTGTAGCCCAGGGAACTCGATTCAATACTCTGAAATAACCTATATGGGAAAAGAATCTGAAAAAGAATAGATACATGTAAAACTGAATCATTTTGCTGTACACCTGAAACTAACTCGATGATCACCGACTCGATGGACATGGGTTTGGGTAAACTCCGGGAGTTGTTGATGGACAGGGAGGCCTGGCGTGCTGCGATTCATGGGGTCGCAAACAGTCAGACATGACTGCGCGACTGAACTGAACTGAAACTAACACAACATTTTCAACTATATTCTAATATAAAATAAAAGCTGCCATCTCAACCCTCACTCAAAAATCAGACATTCTCCTTTTTCATTTCAAAGCTTCCTGACCATGCAAAAAGAATTAATTACAATTACAATTACTCATTTTGGTGTGTTTAGTTCCATAACTAGTAGTCATAACCATTTTCTATATTTGTATAGCACCTTTGTTTGGATAGAACCAAATACATTTATGAATGTTACCATATTTATTATCACTATGAAAGTGGAAAGGGAAGTGTTAGTTGCTTAGTTGTGTCTATCTCTTTGTGACCCCATGGACTGTAGCCCGTTAGGCTCCTCTGTCCATGGAATTCTCCAGGCAAGAATACTGGAGTGGGTTGCCATTTCCTCCTCCAGGGGATCTTCCTGACCCAGGGATTGAGCCCAGGCCTCCTGAATTGCAAGCAGATTCTTTACAGTCTGAGCTACCAGGGAAGACCCAGTAGCTCGTGGTTATTGCACACCATATTGTATCACTTAAAATTATGAGGTGGGCAGGGGAAAGTTATTAGTAATGGGACGAAGAAGGAAACAAACACTTAAATAGGGATTTCACCACTCATTTTTGACAGTGAGGGCATCTGATCCCAGAAACACTCAGGTTCATGAGCAAGAATGTTATTAATCAGAAGCTCTGCATTTTAATTTTTAGGGCATCTCCAAGTACACCGTAATGTTAAATGATCATTTCACCAGTATGTGTTGCATAGATTAAACAGGTAGGCTCCTGAAATCTTTAGGAAGATGAACTGAAATTTTTGAACTTAAAATAGCTTCCATTATAAAAGCATGTTTTTATCCAAGTATTTAAAAGTAAACAACACGTAGAAGTTTCCAAGTTTCCCCAACCAACCAGTCATGTATATTCTCCATATCCACAAAGTGCTCTCTTTACTCATATATGGTGAAGAATCCACCTGTCAATGCAGCAGATGCAAGAGATGCAGGCTTGATCCCCAGGTTGGGAAGATCCCCTGGAGTAGGAAATGGCAACTCACTTCAGCTCCAGACGTGACTGAGCATGCCCACATGCTGCACGTGTGTGTGTGTGTGTGTGTGTGTGTGTGTGTTCCATTTACGTTTTTATGGAAATAACACTTTCTCTAAGATTAATAATTACTTAAATGTCATCAGGTTATGGAAGAGATCATCATGGTCTGGCATGCCTCCTTTTAGGCCAGATAAGTAGTTCTCTGGCTAAAATGATAACCATCTCACCACATCTCTGACATTCTCTGTGTTCTTGGATTAAGCATCTATCTCATCCATCCTGTGGTATCTCCCCCATTCATCACTTCTTGAAAGTTTCTCCAGCTCCTCTTGACTATTATAATATATAACCTTGCTGTGTCTTTCTGGTTTAAGATTCGATGAGTCTCTGCCATTAATTAATTTCCCTCTACAAGACTTTATCTATCTCTTCATTGATTGATTGACTGATTGATCCAACAAAAGTGAGTGGATGCCTATATGCTTGTCACTGAGAAGGGAGAAGATAAATGGGTACTGTCCCTCTTCCCAAGTCTCTTAATGTGCAGCAGAGAAGACCAGCATGTAAACGTAATGCTGTTGCTGTGTTATTGGCAACAGAATCCGATTCAAGCACTCCCAAAGGTAGTGAATTTCAGGAGATTCCTCTTCGAAGGGAAGACAGTGGAAACTCTCATCTGAGAAGTGATATCTGAGCTGAACCTTGAAGACCAAGTAAGAATTTTCCAGGGGCCAAAACACTGTGCTCTAGGAAAGGAGGTATGAACCAAGGTACCAAAGCTGCAATTCTGTATCTCCATTCCTGGAACAAGAAAACTTAAGAATATCCTCTAGTTTCTCCTGTGAGAAAACTACTGCCAATGGAATGACCTCACTGTCCGTGAATCTGTTGTTGATCCAGGCATTAATTATGTGACCTGACCTACGAAGGAGAAGTACTTGATAGGGAACCATGTAAATTCTCTTCAGTGACCTTGACAACTATATGACCCGCCAAGTGGCTTTTAAAGTCTCTATTTATTCTCCATGACATATAATATGTTTTCTGGACATAAGTCCTCTAAGGGATAAACCTGAACAAATTGGCATAGTTTCTCCAACATCGCTAAAATACTGTGGTTATTTATTTATTTTTTTAATGGTCAGTTCATACTGGCACAGTGAGACAGAATGCTGGAAAGTCTGCATACAGCATTTATATAAAGCTCAAAAGCAGAAATTAAGCTCTATTCTATTGGCATGAATAGGTGGTCATTACAACTATTAAACATTGTAAAAAAGAAATAAAGAAAGGCAGTGAGGACTGAAATAGGACCATATTTTCAGATAAAGATATGGCTAGCAGATGAGAGGGCTTCCTTGGTGGCTCAGTAGTAAAGAATTCATCTGGAGATATGAGGTTGATCCCTGGGGTGGGAAGATCCCCTGGAGAAGGAAATGGCAACCCACTCCAGTATTCTTGCCTGGAGAAGCCCATGGACAGAGGAGCCTGGCAGGCTACAGTCGGATGCAGCTTAGCTACTGAGCAGACAGGAAGGGAGTTATAAATCTGAGGGTAACTGTGGGGTGTCTAGGGATTGGTAAAATTCAATGATTTGATCTGGATAGAGGTTTCACGGATGCTAACTTTACAATCCTTAGTAAGTGAAATATTTTTATCGTATGTGCTTTTTTTTGGGAGTGGGGGTTCCCATTGTGGTTTTTTTTTTTTAACTTTTTAAAAAAATTTATTTATTTTAGTTGGGGGCTAATTACTTTACAATATTGTAGTAGTTTTTGCCATACATTGACATGAATCAGCCATGGGTTTACATGTGTTCCCCTTCCTGGACCCCCCACCCACCTCCCTCCCCATCCCATCCCTCTGGGTCATCCCATTGCCCCGGCCCTGAGCCCTTGTCTCATGCATCGAACATGGAATGGTGTTCTGTTTCACATATGATAATATACATGTTTCAATGCTATTCTCTCAGAACGTCCCACCCTCACCTTCTCCCTCAGAGTCCATAAGACTGTTCTATGCCTCTGTGTCTCTTATTCTGTCTCGCATATAGGGTTATCGTTACCATCTTTCAAATTCCATACATATGCATTAATATACTGTATTGGTATTTTTCTTTCTGGCTTACTTCACTCTGTATAATGGGCTCCAGTTTCATCCATCTCAATAGAACCGATTCAAATGTATTCTTTTTAATGGCTGAGTAATATTCCATTGTGTATATGTACCACAGCTTCCTTATCCATTCGTCTGCTGATGGACATCTAGGTTGCTTCTGTGTCCTGGCTATTATAAACAGTGCTGCGATGAACATTGGGGTACACGTGTCTCTTTCAGTTCTGGTTTCCTCAGTGTGTATGCCCAGCAGTGGGATTGCTGGGTCATATGGCAGTTCTATTCCCAGTTTTTTAAGGAATCTCCACACTGTTCTCCATAGTGGCTTCACTAGTTTGCATTCCCACCAACAGTGTAAGAGAGTTCCTTTTTCTCCACACCCTCTCCAGCATTTATTGCTTATAGACTTTTGGATAGCAGCCATTCTGACTGGTGTGAAATGGTGCTTCACTGTGGTTTTGATTTGCATTTCTCTAATAATGAGTGATGTTGAGCATCTTTTCATGTGTTTGTTAGCCATCTGTATGTCTTCTTTGGAGAAATGTCTGTTTAGTTCTTTGGCCCATTTTTTGATTGGGTCGTTTATTTTTCTGGAATTGAGCTGCAGGAGTTGCTTGTATATTTTTGAGATTAATTGTTTGTCCGTTGCTTTGTTTGCTATTATTTTCTCCCATTCTGAAGGCTGTCTTTTCTCCTTGCTTATAGTTTCCTTTGTTGTGCAAAAGCCTTTAATTTTAATTAGGTCCCATTTGTTTATTTTTGCTTTTATTTCCAATATTCTGGGAGGTGGGTCGTAGAGTATGTGCTTTTTTATATAGTATGCTTCACAATGAAAAGTAAATTCTTAAAATAACCCTATTGTCTTCCCTATCAATGGGATCCTTGGCTAATTTGGAGACTGCCTTAATATTTGAGCACCAAGAAGCAATGTATGCACAACTAATTGTATATCATCTTCCTACAACTTCTCTGGCTTTTGTGATCACCTGTTTTGTGATCAACAACATGTGTACTCAGTCTCGTTCGACTCTTTGTGGCCCCGTGGACTATAGCCTGTCAGGCTCCTCTGCCCATGAAATTCTTCAGGCAAGAATACTGGAGTGGGTTGCTGTGCCCTCCTCCAGGGCATCTTCCCGACCCAGACATGGAACCCAGGTCTCTTATGGCTACCTACATTGGCAGGCAGATTCTTTACCACTAGCACCACCTGGGAACCTGCACTTTAATTCCTTAACCCCTCCTATGGATCCTCTGTATAGACATGAGATCTGATAATAAAGAGAGTATAAATCCCTGGGGTCCCCACATCCTTTTATGGCCCATCCTCTTGAGGAAAGGTACCCACAGAAGTCAAGTCCAGGAGAGTCTGCTTTGTATTTTTGCCAAAAACCACATGAACTATGAAACTAGTCAGAAGTGGGTCCCTCCACTATTTTCCAGGAAGATGACTTTGAAAAAGTAAGGGGAGGGTGGTGGGAGAGGGGTCTGGGATGGGGAACACATGTACCCCCATGGCTGATTCATGTCAATGTATGGCAAAAACCACGACAATATTTCAAAGTAATTAGCCTCCAATTAAAACAAATAAATTAAACAACAACAACAAAAAAAAAACTTCAGTTTTTTACCTATAAAATAGAGGTGATAATACCTTATGTCACTATCTTTGTTAGAATTAAAAGAAGCAATAGTAAGCAAAAAGCTTAGTGTCAGGCTTGAGTACCAAAACTTACTGTCATGGAGGTTCAGGCCACATTGGTTCACTGTTCTACCTGAATGACATCATCTGCTACCCCAAGACACCACCCTGTGCTTCTGATAAACCCTGACTACCAGCCTGGTACTCTTGGACACTCATACCATTTATATGTCATCCGGATAATGAGTGCCTCTTCCCTCAAGTTCCATGTTTTAGACCCTCCCTCTTTATATCCAAAGCTGTGCTGTCTTCTTGATCAGGTATCCTGGTGCCAGCTGTGACGAAGGCCACTACCTAGACTTGCTAGAAGATTTGGATTCGGTCCCTTTGATTACTTCACATCCGGTGTACATTTGCTATGTGTGTGTGCTGTGCTCAGTTGCTCAGCCATATCTGACTCTTTGTGACCCCTTGGTGTGTAGACCAGACTCTGTCCATGGGACTTCCCAGACAAGAATAGTGGAATGGGTTGCCATTTCCTCCTCCAGGGGATCTTTCTGACCCAGGGATCGAACTCATGTCTCCTGCCTTGGTAGGCAGGTTCTTTACCATTGAGCCACTTGGGGAGCCCACTAAAAACTCTAGGTTCCAGGCCACGCACTAGAAACCTCATCATTGCAATTACCTGGAAAAAGCCAGAATGTGTCTGAGTGTGTTCCTATGGGGGAAGATCCTGAGACAAGCCTTTGAGCAATTAGGTTTAACAGAAGATGACATTAGGACACACACAGCGAGGAATGTGCAAACGAGACTGGGAAAGGAAGAAACCCCATACAAGATTTAGGAGGCAATTAACACCAAAGGAAATTGAGGTGTGAGTCTTCTACAACAGGAGTCCCCAACCCCTGGGATCTTATGGGTAATGATGAGGTGGAGCTGATATAATGATAATAGAAATAAAATACACAATAAATGGAATGTATTTGAATCATCCTGAAACCATCCCCAACTCTCTACCCTCTGATCCATGGAAAAATTGTCTTCCATGAAGCTGGTTCCTGGCACCAAAAAGATTGGGGACTGCTGTTCTAGGGAATTCTGTAAGACAGTATCAAATGCAATTCAGTTTTAATGCAGTTTTGAAGAATTTTAATGCAAAGATACTATGTCCATCATTGCTTGAGGACTTCTTTCAGGGATATTCACCCTCTGGAACTTCCTGTTCACTCTGTTTTGGTGAAGAAAAAGCTCCAGATATTCCCAATAAGCAGCCTTTACCAGGTAACAGTGAACACTGGGCATTGGGGAGGGGGGATCGGGTGGGGCATGGCCCTGGGGACAGTCAGTTACACTAGCAGATACCAACTGCTACAATCAGGTATTAGTTTTTCTTTTCTGTCTCACAATGCACCCTTGGTTACTACTCACATTTTCCTAGAATCTCACAAGAACATTTAGAGATCCATCACATATGAATGCCCCCAATGTTCTTTCAGGAAAAAAAAAAAAAAACATTGATTACAGTCTCATAATGGACTTACCTGATCTAGGCTCATCTCCTGCACCAGGCTCAGCTAGCAAGATTATGGAACAGAATATTGACTCTTTAACCATTAGGGAAGCACTTTAAGTTCAATAACTCCTGAGGAACTGCTCTAAAGTAAATAAGTTGATCGTGTAAATTGTCTCCATTTATAAAAATAATGGAAGTAAGGAGAAACAAAATGGATGCCCTTCACCCTCCCCAAATATGTATCTTCTCTCTCCCTTTTTTTTTTTTTCACTACACTTAGGAATGAAACTTCCACACAGCAGCTTTTCCAAGCCACAGTCATCTTTGCAATCTGTTAAGTACCAGACCTTTTATAAAATATATTGCAACAACCTGATCCTAGAGACAGCGGTATCCTTGTAAACAAGACAGAAAATATAAATGATTCCCTTTGATAGCTTACAGTGAACAATGTCCCATTAGTTATCTCTGAAGAAGATTTAGCTTCAGGACTAGGGACCAGGCTGGATCACTCAAGAGCTTTTGTGTAGCAGAGTTTTATTACAGTATGAAAGGGGACAGAGAACGCTTCTGACACAGACCTCAGAAGGGGGTCAGAGAGTGCCCCCCTTGCTAGTGTTAGCAAGGGAGTTATACACTTTTTTAAATTAGTTATTACAATAAATCAAAAGAATGTCTCAAGGTTGTAAAGATCTTACTAGACTCACTCCCATAATTTACATTTTAGAATAAAAGGATTAGCCAGAACGTTTTCAGGAAGGAGAAACTGCCCTTGAGCAGGATCAGTTCAGTTTAGTTCAGTTGCTCAGTCCAGTGCAACTCTTTGTGACCCCATGGACTACAGTACATCAGGCTTCCCTGTCCAACAACAACTCCTGGAGTTTACTCAAACTCATGTCCATTGAGTCAGTGGTGTCATCCAACCATCTCTTCCTCTGTCGTCCCCTTCTCCCACCCTCAATCTGGGCAAACCATTCTTGGCAGGCTTTCCTCATTGCTCAGTGGTAGAGAATCTGCCTGCCGATGCAGGAAATGCAGGTTCCATCCCTGGTTCAGGGGGATCCCACATGTCACAGAGCAACTAAGCCTGTGCTCCATAACTGCTGACCCTGTGTTTTAGAGTCTGGGAGCCGTAACTACTGAAGCCTGTGGATCCTAGAGCCCCTGCTTAGTAACAAAGAGAAGTTACCACAAAGAGAAGCCTGTGGACTGCAACTAGAGAGTAGCCCCTGTTCACTGCAACTAGAGAAAAAAACCCATGTAGCAATGAAAACCCAGCACAGCCTAAAGAAATAAATATATAAAATTATAAAAAAAACACTTCTTGGGTGAGAAATATCTTCCAGTGTGCACCCAGAAACACTCCAACAACACAAGCAATATGGATTCTGCCACATTTCAACAGATTTAACTGGATTATGCTAGTGCAGTGTGCGGACACTGAAAAACATGTTAACTTCTTCAAAGTTTTTGTCACAAATATGTAAATAATGATGACGTAAGGGGGGTCTCACATTAGGGATGATTTATAGAGAGCTTCCTGTACAGCTAGTGAAACCACTTTTCAGTTCTTTGCAACAAAATAATTCCAGATTTTCTTCACCCCACAATTTCTTCCTTCTCTACAGTCCCATTACAGTTAGAATTTCATACATAGAGGCTTTTTAAATTTTTAATGTAATATGTGCTATATTCCATGGAAACTAAGACACTAGTAAATTGCACTTTATCTCAGGTATTCCTGCAAGAGGAAAACTCTGACAATTAAACTATGGTGGCATGCTTTCTTGTCACTTAGAAGTCTTATTTTATACTCATCAAAAGAGACTTTTAGGGAACTCCCTGGTGGCTCAGTGGTAAAGAATTCATCTGGCAATGCAGGAGCCAAGGGTTCAGTCCCTGGATCGGGAAGATTCCCTGAAGAAGGAGATAACAACCCACTCCAGTATTCTTGCCTAGAAATCCCATGAAGAGAGGAACCTGGTGGAGTACAGTCCACAGGGTCACGAGAGTTGGACATGACTTAGTGACTAAACAACAGCAACAGGGAGCTAGATCCTGCATGCTGCAACTAAGAGCACAGATGAGGCAACAAAGGTCTCGAGTGCCAAGAGCATGTGCAGAAAAATCAGTCTTAAAAAGACTTAGATTAATTTAAAGCTGGAAGTGATAACAAGATGAAGAACCACAGCCAAATTCATGATCACATAGGAACTGATAGACATGACATGATGGCCACACCATGCCTGCAATTTGAAAAGTGTTAATAAGATCGTTATCTCAGATATTAAAACTGTGAATCCACATGCATATCAAAATTGATGAAATATGGAGTCTTTTTCTTTACTTAGACTCTGAACTTCCTGAGAATATGGGTATGCATGTGTGCACGCTTAGTCATGTCCAACTCTTTGCAACCCTTTGGACTGTAGCCCACCAGGCTCCTTTGTCCAGGGGTTTCCCAGACAAGAATAGTGGAATGGGTTGAGATTTGCTCCTCCAGGGCATCTTCCTGACCCAGGGATTGAACCCACGTCTCCTGTGTCTCTTGCACTGACAGGAGGATTCTTACTGCTGCACCATCTGGGAAGTCCAGAGACCATGGCTACATGTTTGTCCATATATGTTGTACACACAGAATTCTATGGTACCTTTAAAAAATGCTGTTCCTAGTCATCATAATGTCGTGAAAATTTCCAGGCTTTGGAGTCATGTAACTATCTCTGAGTCCTTTGGGCAATTTCCATGTAATGGTGCTAATGTGCAGTAATCTAAAACAGTGTGTATAAATAATCCAATTTGATGGCTGGCACGTGGTGAGCATTAAAAATTATTAGCTTGCTGAAAAAAATAATTGAAAATTTAACTATGGAAGGTGAGGTGAGGGGGAAGTCTTTCTTTCCATCCTCCTTCTATCACCTTGTCTACTATTTTAGACACTGAGGAGGCTAAATAACATTTGGTTTCCTGTTTCCAAGACTGATTATGAGATAAATTAGTTAGACCTGGGCAATCCCTTCGTAGAGTTCAGAACCAAGCCCACAGGTGAGTTGTGTATGTGTGTGTGTGTATGTGTGTTTAATCTGATGACAAGAAAGAGAGAATGTGGCAGATATAGGAGAGTTACATACCATCCTCTGAAATTTCTGAGGTCCAGCAGTGTCTAGTAGTGAAAACAGGACCACAGAAATCTACATGGCAGGGCAATGGAACAAATAAAGGTCACTTTCTTGTTGTTTTTTTAATCCCTAGCATTTCTCATATAATCGAATTTAATGAGGTATAGAAATTCAGAGCTCTTTGAAATTTTAAAGCAATTACAACACAAATGACTCCGAAGCAAGATGATCTTATTATGGGAAGATCATAAAATGCTAAACTTCAGAATGTCAGGAAAGTAGAATAGTTCTTTGGCTGCAGTGTCAGAACTGACGGGTGGTTTGTGGAAATGGCAGCCCCTGATTATCCCCAGAGGCGAGTTTATTGCAGCAAATGCATCATTTCACTTGGGACTGATTGTTTTTCATCTTCTTATCAAGGCGGGTAGGCACCTGTTTCCAGGTATGCTGCAAATTTTCTTTCAGAATGACACACAGCTCAGTGAAGGGGAAAAAAGTGGGGGATATCATTTTCTGTTGATAAATTCGGCCAAGATGTCTTATGCAAACACCCATCAGCCACAAATTTGTGCTTCAAACCCTCCCGCAGAAGAGTTGATTGTACACTCAAGTTTGTGAACTAACACTTGAAGATCCAGGGGCTTTCCAGGTTGCTCTAGCGGTAAAGAATCTGCCTGCCAATGCAGGTAAGAGACATAACGTTCGATCCCTGGTTCAGAAAGATTCCCTGGAGGAGGGCATGGCAACCCACTCCCGTATTCTTGCCTGGAGAATCCCATGAACTGAAGAGTCAGGAAGGCTGCAATCCTTAGGGTTGCACAGAGTTGGACACGACTGAAGTGACTTAGCACAGACACTATGCATATAAGATCAACCGTGTTACTGGACCAATAAGCCTACTTTCTTTACACGTAGGAATGGGCTATTAGCTCTTGTCCACATGTCCAGGGTCTCCCTAGGGTCTGAAACTACCTCCACCTTCAAGCAAATGGAATTTAGGGAGTTCAGGTGCATCATGTCAAAATTAGTAGTATTCCCATGACTACCTGTCAGAGCTCTGACCTTGTGGCCCATGACTGGTTATTGTTTGCTTCAGAAGTTTGTATTGACACTACTGTATATAAAAGAGTTAATCAACAAGGATCTACTGTATAGCACATGGAACTCTACTCAGTCCTCTGAGCTGTGCTATGTGCTTAGTCACTCAGTAGTGTCTGACTCTTTGTGACCTCATGGACTGTAGCCCATCAGGCTCCTCTGTCCATGGGATTCTCTAGGCAAGAATACTGGAGTGGGTTGCCATGCCCTTCTCCAGGGGAATCTTTCCAATCTAGGGATTAAACCCAGATCTCCCACATCGCAGGCGGATTCTTTACCTTCAAGCCACCAGGGAAGCCCACTCATTATTCTGTAATACCTAAATGGGAAACGAATCTGCAAAAGAATATGTATATATATTCCAAGATTTTTCTTGAGCTCCAAAATCACTTTGGACACTGACTGCAAATGTGAAATTAAAAGATGCTTGAGGTACTCTGTGACAACCTAGAGGGGTAGGATGGGTTGAGGTTAAGACGGAGGGGACACATGTACGCCTATGTCTGATTCACATCGCTGTAAGGTAGAAACCAATACAACAGTGTAAAGCAATTATCCTCCAATTAAAAATGAATAAATTAAAAAAAAATACTGGGGAGATTTTGCTCAGTTGAAACACTGAGTGGGTTACCCCAGCTGAAAGACACCAGGAAGATTTTTGTATGTTTGCATAGAATTTATACTTACAAGTCCTTGCTTAACTGGAAATTAAAGAAAATCTCATTCTAGCCCTCGGCAGGGTGGGGGTGGGGGGGAGATGCATTCTCCTTGGAAGGAAAACCTTGACAAACCTAGACACCGTATTAAAAAGCAGAAACATCACTCTGCTGATGAAGGTCTGCATAGCCAAAGCTGTAGTTTTTCCAGTAGTCATGTTCAGACGTGAGATTTGGACAATAAAGAAGACTTAGTGCCTAAGAATTGATGCTTGTGAAATGTTGTTCTAGAGATGACTCTTGAAAGTACCTGGGACTGCAAGGAGATCAAACCAGTCAATCTTAAAGAAATCAACCCTGAATATTCATTGGAAGGCCTGATGCTGAAGCTGAGGCTCCAATACATTGCTCACCTGCTGTGAACAGCTGACCTATTGGAAAAGACCCTGATGCTGGGAAATATTGAAGGCAACAGAAGAGGGCAGCAGGGGATGAGATGGTTGGATGACATCACTGACTCAATGGACATGATTTTGAGCAAACTCTGGGAGACAGTGCAGGACAGAGGAGCCTGGCGGGCTGCAGTACATGGGGTCTCAAAGAGTTGGGCACAACTTAGTAGCTTAACAACAATATAAATAACTGTAGTTATATACTTTCCTGTAAACCTGAAGCTAATACGATGTTGTAAATCAACTATACTCCACTATAAAATAAAAATTAAAAAAAAGAAGAAGCAGCTTGTATTAATGCCTACCACATGCCAGACACTACTCAGGGCATTAAGGCTGGAGCAGTGAAGAAAACAGTCAAGGTTGTGGCTCCCGTGAAACACAGAACTCCAAGGGAGAGAAAACAAACAGGAAGCAATGAGGGGTGTTGACCACTGGCTCTCTTATGGGGCCAAGTCATTTTCAATGACCTTTCATTCTACAGGTACTCGCTGAACAATTGATTCTGTGCCAGGCTCTGGGGAAACAGAAGGGAGTGGCAGTGCCCTAGAGGAACTCCAGGTCTGGGGAAAGTGAAAGTGAAATTTGCTCAATTGTGTCTAACTCTTTGCGACCCCATGGACTATACAGTCCATGGAATTCCCCAGGCCAGAATACTGGAGTAGGTAATGTTTCCCTTCTGGGGAATGTATTTACAAATCAAGGTGATTTGTTTAAACCAAAGGAAGGAAGCTTCAGTTCCCTGGGATCATGAAACAGACTTTGCAGAAGTGAGTCATAAAGAAGTCTACAAGGCACTTGAAACAAAACCTCAACTTCTTTTTTTTTATTATTATTAATTTATTTTAATTGGAAACTCCAACTTCTTAAAAGGATGTTGTGCAGAGACGGAGCTGTTGTTCTGGTAACAAGATCTCTAAGTGACTTCCTGTGTCTGAGGGTCCCTTTAAAGCCCAGAACTTAAGGTCTTTCCTCTCTTTCCCGATAACCCTCCAAACTCGCCTTCTTTGGAACCGAATCTTCAATCCTCACCTTGGACCTGGCTCCCTGCCTACTGACTTCCCTGGTGCTACCTATTCCACCAACCACATCTTCCAGGCTATGCAGAGAGTGTTTCACAGCCACATGTTGGGGCACCAGCATAATCCTCGAGAGGACTCCCAGTCAATGCATCGCACTTGAATCACCACTTGCTTTCTCTTGCCCTCTGCCTCTACAAATATACACTTCTTTCCCCCTTGCTGATCTGCACCAGGGGTTAGTCCAGATTCAGTGGTGTACCGGTAAATGTCTAACAACAGCTCTCCAGGAATAGAAAATGTCTCAACTTATAGCGTTTTCAGGATCTGTGGTATAGAAACTCCCATTATGGCCTATTTCAAGTGACCACAACAGAGCTGGGAAGAGAGAAATACATTCAGGGTGTTCAGCCCTTAGCAGCAAACGCCAGCTCCCAGAAACCCACTCCAGCACACACTGCCATTAATCTTGTTTAGCCTTTACGTATCAAGTCTTGATTTTTGTGTCTCAATTGTCCTGTTGGGTACATGTTTTCTTATCATTGAGATCATCACTAAACACACGGTGTAACACCTGTGCTCAGTCCCACGCTTCCTCCCCCTTTATTTTCCTTCTACTTAGCCTGCATTATCCTGCTTTATACTTCTCTTGTGTTAAGTCGCTCAGTCGTGACCCAGGGACCATAGCCCACCAGGCTCCTCTGTCCATGGAATTTTCCAGGCAAGAATACTGAAGCAGATTCCCTTCTCCAGGGGATCTTCCCAACACAGGGATCAAACCTTGGTCTCCCGAATTGCGGTCAGATTCTTTACCATTTGAGCCACCAGGGAAGTCCCATAGTTCTCTTATCACCTAACATAGAATGATTTGATTGTTTATTGCCTAATTTTTACCACTAGTATGAAAGCACATGTGAGAAAAATAGCTGTGATAACTTCAGTGCTTAGAGAGCATCTGACCTCGTGGTAGTCGTTCATTAAATATTTCTTAAATGAATGGTTGAATACTTGCAAACATATTTCCTGTTTACGGTAGAAGCCATGAGTGAGGAAATGCTCTCATTGGTATACACAAGTATAGTCATATCAATGAATTTGAAAGAAATCTGTAAGCTTTATCATATGGTTTTTATATCAAATAATTCATGTGTACTATAAATGCATTTATGATTTTTCTGAACTGAATTTTTTTTTTCTGTCTCATTTGTCTTTTGGGCCTAACAGTTCTTATAAATGATCACATGACACTTTGATATGGCTCTTAGGGAATTTAAAGTCATTTATACCCTACCTTTGTACCATAAAAATTTTTATGACATCCATTTATTTGCATTTAGCTTACTTTATTTCATTATCAGTCTTTACCCTTGATTCAGTATTCTAAAACATTTATTTTTCATTTCATTATATTTCTATATGCCATCTAAACTTCAAAACTAGGAAGAGATAGAACACTCACATATATACACATGGCCATACATAAAGATACAGTATATAGATAAGTACCACAGTGGCAGTAAGTGAAGTGTATATGTATAACATCTTTTGTTTGTAATTTATAAATTTTTAAGTGAAGTCGCTCAGTCATGTCCATCTCCTTGCGACCCAATGGATTGTAGCCTGCCAGGTTCCTCTGTCCATGGGATTTTCCAGGCCAGACTATTGGAGTGGGTTGCCATTTCCTTCTCCAGTGGATCTTCCCAACTCAGGGATGGAACGCGGGTCACCTGCATTCCAGGCAGATTCTTTATCATCTGAACCACCAGGGAATCTCATAAATTCACATAAAATTTTAAAGCTTATGTGAAATGTTAATGAAGAGGATATATAGTCTAAACATATATCTTACTGTTATAATCAAAGAGTTAATTCAGCAAACATGTTAGAGTGAACAGAATGACTGTTGTGAAATGTTCTGATGTTCAGGAAAACCCAAAGTTTTGATAGGACTTTCTGTCTGCTTTTCCACTCCTGTAAATCTTATTCTTAACAGTACTGTCGTAAGTAACTGGTATATCTTCTCTTCTACTGTGTGAGCTACTTAAAGATGGGACCATGTTTTATACATTGCTATAACCAAATTGTAGCTTCTGCAGTGTTCTATTACCTAATATGCACTTTTAAATAAATGAACTTCACAAGAAAAGCAGATAATTTCTAAATTTTCCAATTTGTTTTTCTAGCCTGATGATTAAATGATTGATAAAACTATATTTATGAAGTAGGTCTTATGAACAGAATGATTAAATGATGAAATAACCCATGCATTTTTTCCATCAGATAGTGAAATGATGCCTCTGTTGTGATTCTATCTGTAAGCCCCTTTTGGACGCAAACATCAATTTTCTTCATAGTGTGATTTTTTATAAACTGGGGTCAGAAATATCATCAGTGGGATGGGAGTTCTTAGAAATGTCTCTCTGAATTAGAATAAGAATAAGAATATTGTATGATTATGCTTACTGGAAAAGATGTACACATGATAAAATTCTTGAATAGATGTATATTATTTTATGGAAAGCAAATAAGAAAAGGAGAATTAAATTCAGTGGTTGCTTTGTTTGTTCATTTGTATTATTATTATCATTTTGTGTATGTGTGTATGGAGAAAGATGTTTTGGCAGCCAATCAAGGACATCTAAATATGTACAAATGACAATTTTAGGTTGTATCCTCATGGTAGATATGGATGGAATTTTTTGAAAAGCTCTGTTGAAAGAAGGAACGGAGATCATATTAGTTCAAGTCAGAATCTTCTGCACACTGACTTTCAATATTTCCAGTGAATCATGTATAAGCCTGTTAGAATTTCTAATGAAATGTATGCCAGATTAAAAGAGTCTTCTGCCAATTTTTGTTCTTCCAGCATTATAAGAAGAAGAAAGAGAATCATGTTGAAAATATGTAGATTTCTTTCTCAACAAAGTTTCTTTTCCTATGTATGTCAGTTATTGGAAATGTAGAGACTCTATTTCATGATTTATTTATCAATTTTTACTGCACATACTTTTACACAGTACTACAAGTGTTCTAATGAAAGTTTCCATTGTCAGCATGATTCTTTCAAGAAATAAGTGAATTTCACTTAGAGAACAAAAAGAAATAGGGCTGTATCCCGTATTGTTTTCTAAGTTCAGGTACCTAGTTACACTTTTATCCATTGTTGAATGTTAATCTGAACTTTTAATGGTTTGTATTAATAGCTATACTGATGTTTTCTCAGGATCTTGGTCTACAGGATATTCTTGACTCTTAACTCCAGGGCACCCATTCAAGTTCTTCTGTTCATAGCTCCCCACTCTTCTCTTTACTTGATTACCTATTTGAATATCCACCTGACATAGGATCGTAAAATCTAACCATTAAATTAGGAAACCTAGAGGACATTTAGCCAAATGCCATATCTTAAGTACATGCTTTCTGTATGGAATTTTTGGAAATTCAGCTTGTCATAAGAGCTACTGTTAACAACTGTTTTGTTAATAATGAGAGTGAGTTTACTCAAGTATTCCCTCTTTAACATATAATTACTGAGCGTCTATGAACTACCAGGTACTGAGTTAGGCACTAAAGATGATAAAAAACTGAGTTTAATATGAACCCTTACAGCTCACTGCCTCTGTCCCATATAAATATATTGCAGATGTCTTTCTTCTAGTGAGAAAATTTAACTTTTCAAATTTTGTTTTAGTTTCCATCAAATATTAATGTTTCTGTACATAAAATCATGTGTAAATATATATTTATTAAAATATAGATATATAGAAACATATTTTACAAAATAGGTACATTCTAAAGATTCCTATAAAAAATTAAAATTTCTATATACATTTTGTAATTTTCCTTAAGAGGCAAACTTCACTACCCTCTTTATAAGATTAAAACAGACTTATTTTTCATCCCGGAATTTTTTTCATGGCATTGGAGGAATAGGAACAGGGTGGCTTTGGTTTCTACTCATTTATAGTAATTGTTTAAACTTGCATTTACATATTGTTTTCATATGACACCTGTATACAAAGGTTTATCATGTGTATAATACCATATCTTAAAGCACTCTGAATCTTCACACCCAGGGTGTCATTTAACTTCTAAAGCTTGGAGATCTATTACCATAATTTTAGAGAGAAGGAGAAACAGAAATAGTGATGAATGAAGCGATTTGCTGTAAGTTAACCAGTAAGCAACATGTGATTAGTTGCTCAGTTAAGTCTGACTCCTTGTGACTGTTTGGACGTAGCCCTCCAGGCTCCTCTGTTCATGGGATTTTTCAGGCAAGAATACTGGAATGGGTTGCCATTTTCTTCTCCAGGGGATTTTCCCAATCCAGAAATTGAAACCGTGTCTCTTGCTTCTCTTGCATTGGCTGGCGTATTCTTTACCACTAGTGCTACCTGGTAAGCACCATGTGTGTGTGCTAAGTCATATCTGACTCTGTTCATGGGATTCTCCAGGCAAGAATACTGGAGTGGATTGCCATGTCCTCTTCCATGAGAGCTTCCGCACCCAGGGATCTACCAGCATCTCTTGCATTGCAGTTGGGTTCTTTACAGCTGAGCCACCAGGGAAGCCCCAGTAAGCCACATATACAGGTATAAAAGAGTCTCAATCCCTCCTAAGCACACTAGATATTTAATTATCTACCAAAGAGACGATGATCTAGAATTCTTTTATCTGTCAATCAAATTCCTTTTGAAACTGAAAGACTAAGCTCCCTCGTTTTTGTTTTTGTTTTTTTTCCAGAAAATGGGGCTTCATTCTTTAGTATAAATTGAGAGAAAAATTAATCATGACAGTTATATGAAATATTTAATATATTTATGAATCTATATGTGTAAGATTCTTTTTCATTGGGTATAATCTTAAGGAAAGAGTCTCTTTTTTTTTCTCAAGTTGGACTTCTCTTAAATTTTTTTCCTTTAAAACATTTCCTTATATCATTATCAAAAGATTTTTATTAAATTCAAATTAATTTAATTCCAGTTAATATTTTTTGACTCTGAGGTTATTTAAATTATGCTTTTTATTTTCAAACTATGAATTATAATCTAAAAGTTTAGTGTGGTTTTATTATTTACAGAGAATATCTTATATACTATTTTATTTCTTTGAAATCCATATTTCAAATTGTATGTACCATTGTCTCATCACCATTTGTTGAAATAACTATCCTTTCTACTTTGAACTACCTCAGTAACATTTTTGAATATTAGTAGTTCATATGCGTATAGATTTATTTCTGCATTCTGTTTTCCAGTTCCATTAATCTGTATGCTAATAATTGTGTCAATACTAAGTAATTATAATGTCTTAAAATCAGGTAGTATGTGTTCTCCAACTTTGTTCTTATCTTAGAAAATCTGTGTCAGTTCATCAAAGCCCTTTGTTTATCCATATAAATTTCTACAAAGCCTGCTCAGATTTTGATTGGAATCATACTGAATTTAAAGATCAATTTAGGGAGGGTTGCCCAGACAAACATTGATTCTGAAACAAGGACTTAGTACATTGATAGTTTTATTAAGATGTATCAGCATTTTTTGTAGTTTTCATTATATATAACATAAACATATGTTGTTTAATGTGTTCTTGTTTTTCATTCCTTTTATGCTATTTATTGGATTCAAATTTTAATTTTTAATTTTTTCTTTGCTAATTATAGAAATATAATTGACTTTTGTAATTTGCATTTGTAATTGTACCTTTGATCCATGAGTTGCTTAAGAGTATGCTGTTTATTTCCGAAGTATTTGGGAATTTTCCAGATATCTGTCTTTCCAAAACTGATTTCTAGTTTAACTCCATGTTTTTAGAGAACACATCATATGATTTTAATCATTCTAAAATGTATTAAAACATATTTTGTAGTTTAGCATATACAAAAGATAAAGTAATTGAAAAGTATTATTCTGATTGAGATAACATCATAATAATGATGAGTTAAACTAACAAAGGGGATCGATAAACACTAAAATATATGTTCCTAATAATATGACCTATAATATGAAATATAGAATGAGATATAGGTAAATATATAATCATAGGGGATATTTTAATGGAGATTTTGGTAGCTGATAGAATAATACGCTCTAAAGCTTTTTCTGTCTCTATTCAGGAGCTTTGGTATCTAGCTTGATAGCCTACTTCATATATTGTCAGTACAGTTCAGTTTGGTAGCTCAGTCGTGTCTGACTCTGAGACCCCGTGGACTGCATATACTGCATAAATTCAGCATAAACTTTTCTTCTGGACTTTTAAAATACTGTTTGTTTCTCTTAAATGCCCTTCTTAATATTACTACTTGCTCAATCTGGCCCAGTGAGTTACAGTGCTTTAACCTCTAAAGTTTTTCTGTTCTGCTTCCTTCTGAGATTGAATAGATACTATTTACTAAATGTTTATTCTGTGAAAGGTGCTATGCTAATTACTTTAGTTCATTTCAGTCATTCAGTCATGTCAGACTCTTTGCAACTTCATGGTTTGCGGCATGCCAGGCTTCCCTGTCCATCACAATTCCTGTAGCTTGCTCAAACTCCTGTCCATTGAGTCAGTGATGCCATTCAACCATCTCATCCTCTGTCGTCCCCTTCTCCTCCTGCCTTCAATCTTTCCCAGCATCAGAGTCTTTTCCAATGAGTCAGTTCTTCGCATCAGGTGGCCAAATGATTGGAGTTTCAGCTTCAGCATCAGTCTTTTCAATGAATATTCAGAAATGATTTACTTTAGGATGAACTGGTTGGATCTCCTTGCAGTCCAAGGGACTCTCAAGAGTCTTCTCCAACACCACAGTTCAAAAGCACTAATTCTTCAGTGGTCAGCTTTCTTTATGGTCCAACTCTCACATCCATAAGTGTCTACTGGAAAAACCATAGCTTTGACTAGATGAACATTTCTTGGCAAGTTACTTTACTTTAATTAGTTTTAATTATTTAAATTAGTCATATATTTTATCTTTACAACAATCTCTTCAGTTCACTTCAGTTCAGTTCAGTCACTCCTTAGTGTCTGACTCTTTGCGATTCTATGGACTGCAGCATGCCAGGCCTCCCTGTCCATCATCAAGTCCCGGAGTTTACCCTAACCCATGTCAGTGATGCGATCCAACCATCTCATCCTCTGTCGTCCCCTTCTTCTCCTAGCATCAATCTTTCCCAGCATCAGGGTCTTTTCCAATGAGTCAGCTCTTCCCATCAGGGGGCCAGAGTATTGGAGTTTCAGCTTCAACATCAGTCCTTCCAATGAACACCCAGGACTGATCTCCTTTAGGATGGACTGGTTGGATCTCCTTGCAGTTCAAGGGACTCTCAAGAGCCTTCTCCAACACCACAGCTCAAAAAGCATAAATTCCTCAGCTCTCAGCTTTCTTTATAGTCCATCTCTCACATCCATACGTGACTACTGGAAAAAAACATAGCCTTGACTAGATGGACCTTTGTAGGTTATCATTATGTTCATTTTATTCATCGTGAAGTTGAGATTCATGTTGGTTGAATAATTTGCTGAGTTTAAACATTTCTGTATGACAAAGTAAGATTCACACCCACTAGTTCCTATTCCAAAGTCCCATATTCTTAAATTCTACTCTACGCTGCATTGTATATTTTCTTCTCTCTGTTGTTGTGAACCACTTTAATAACATGTACCAGAGTCTAATTAGATTTCTTGTTGTATGTAATGATACATATTAACGATAGATATTAGGCATGTACTGTTTAAGAAAGGACAAATGCTAGAAGCCCATTTTCTAGAAGCAAATACTTGTAATACTTTTAATTTTCATTTTATGAAGCTACATCTATAACTGTATATGTATATATGTGTGTAAATTTCTAAGTGAATTTACTTTATTGAACAAGAGTCCCTATATAAGGTGTTGTCCAAGGTAGATTGTTTTTATGGCTAAATACATGGTATTTGATTTTCTGCTTATCATTCTGGCAGAAGCATCAGTTTAGTATCTGCACATGGATGGAGAAATTCAATCTAACATACAGGACATATTTTTGAAAGCCTTGTAATTTTAATCTCTGGGGGAGGCAGGTATTCTCAACAGAATTTCTCACAAGATCTCCCCTGGAGTTCAATGATGACATTTTGGGATTAGTTTATTCAGACACAAGTTATTCGCTGGTATGGATAGGCAAACATTTCTTAGCTACAATGATATTGAGTGCATAAGAGATTTATTTACTTATTAAAAATAAAAAAATATTTCTACGAAATACCGAGTCTTGGTTATAAAGTGCTATGTGGGGTGACATAGATGAAAAAAGGGATTAACTAGTAAATTAACTAAATTCTGCTCAATGCCTTGATTCGAATGAGCATTTAATAAACATTTTCTTCTTTTCACTAGCAATTCATTGATTTTTTTTTCTGGAATGTAATTGAGGATATTTTTAGAGGATAAAAACTAAACCAACCAGTAAGAAACTTTTTTAAAATTCTTTTTAAGTTATTGTATAAACTATGGAACAAAAACTATATTGGAAATCAAAACAATGTTAAAAAGTCAACTACGACTGCCCTGTACTGTTACAGCAAATAAGTGCATTTTTTTTTTTACTTTCTCATAACTGCAAGCTTTAAAGAGCAAAGCAAGAGTATTTATTACTTTTCTTTGCTATATATTTCTACCATGTGAGAAGGAAGCTAAATTATATCGAACACCAACTGAAATGTATTCAGCCAGCCCCCATGCCTGGCAGAGTTACATATGCAATTCATGTAATTTTCAAACTATAAATTGCTGATCATTATCCCCACTTAGCAGAATAAGATTGAAGCATAGAGCGAGGAAATAGTTTCACTGAAGTTTCAAGTGATAAAGCCAAGACACAAACTTCTAAAGCGTTGTGTGCTTAATCACTTGCGACCCCATAGACTGTAGCCCACCAGGCTGCTCTGTCCATGGGGATTCTCCAGGCAAGAATACTGGAGTGGGGAGCCCTGCCCTCCTCTCTAAAGTATTACTTGCTCATATTGTCACATTGCTAATTTCTGCTGGGCATAAAGAAACAAGGAGATTAGCCCAGAAGAGACTTAGAGGTCAGAGATTCATATTCTACTAAGCACAGATCTTTCCCAGGAGTGCAGGGTTCCGCTCGGGAAATAATGAAGCTTCCTAATTGACAGATTAATTTTCTGTTAGAGTGATAATTACCCATTTCGGTAACTGCCTCACTTAAAATATCTTAGTGTTGATCAGCATATCATCATTTCTTTCTTTCTTTTAATGTTTTTTTATTCTAAGTAAGCATGTTTGTTGTTCCATGTAAAGTCCGACAGTTTTTGAGGCCAGGTTCTGAGATTAGATTTTCTGTGTTTATCCAGCTCTGCTATTTTTTATTCTCTGAAAGTGGGCAAACTGTATTCTCTCTGTGCCTAGGTTTCTGAACTGAAAACTACAGATTAGAATCATATCTACCTTGTAGTTTTGTTACAGGAATTCAATAAATTTATAAATGAAAAGCTGTCAGAACAATGCTTTTTATGTTTTAAGCTGAATGTTGGCTTCCAATTGTATATTTATAGGTATTCACAACAGAGAGTTTAGATAAATGGAGACGTTGATTTCTTTTTAACTTTTTCCTGAATGTGGAATTAAGATCTACGGATAATATTTACATTCATCCCAGTTGTAAAGTTAAAAATTTCTTTTTCATTGTTAGAAATGTTTGGGAGGAAATCCCATCACTTATAATCCATTTGATATTACCACAATTCTTTAAAGTTTCATCTAGTGCATAGAAATTATTCATTATTTACACATTGTTACTGAATTAGTTAATTGACCATGGCTTGTAATTAAATCTGAGGTGGATATTAAATTATTCAAGCCATAAATAAATTAATGCTCACAGATTTTGCTTTCATTTTTTGAATATTTGATTAGTACTCCTTTCTTCTGTAACTTACCCATTTCCATTTCTAATAGGTCATAATTTTTCACAGATGGATACTATGCACCTTACTGTTCATACTGTTCGTGGGGTTCTCAAGGCAAGAATACTGAAGTGGTTTGTCATTCTCTTCTCCAGTGGACCACATTCTGTCAGACCTCTCCACCATGACCCGTCTGTCTTGGGTGGCCCCACATGGCGTGGCTTAGTTTCATTGAGTTAGATAAGGCTGTGGTCCATGTGATCAGATTGGCTAGTTGTCTGTGATTGTGGTTTCACTCTGTCTGTCCCCTGATGCCCTCTCTCAGTGCCTACCATCTTACTTGGGTTTCTCTTAACTTGGATGTGGGGTATCTCTCCACGGCTGCTCCCGCAAAGCGCAGCCAATACCCCGACCTTGGACGTGGGGTAGCTCCTCTCAGCCACGCTCCTGTGCCGTCACAGCCGCCACTCGGCCTGCCTCTTGAGAAACCTGTATGCAGGTCAGGAAGCAACAGTTAGAACTGGACATGGAACAATAGACTGGTTCCAAATAGGAAAAGGAGTACGTCAAGGCTGTATATTGTCACCCTGCTTATTTAACTTATATGCAGAGTACATCATGAGAAACGCTGGGCTGGAGGAAGCATAAGCTGGAATCAAGATTGTGGGGAGAAATATCAGTAATCTCAGATATGCAGATGACACCACCCTTATGGCAGAAAGTGAAGAAGAACTGAAGAGCCTCTTGATGAAAGTGAAAGAGGAGAGTGAAAAAGTTGGCTTAAAGCTCAACATTCAGAAAACTAAGATCATGGCATCTGGTCCCATCACTTCATGGCAAGTAGATGGGGAAACAGTGGCTGACTTTATTTTGGGGGGCTCCAAAATCACTGCAGATGGTGACTGCAGCCATGAAATTAAAAGATGCTTACTCCTTGGAAGGAAAGTTATGACCAACCTAGACAGCGTATTAAAAAGCAGAGACATTACTTTGTCACCAAAGGTCCATCTAGTCAAGGCTATGGTTTGTCCAATGGTCATGTATGAATGTGAGAGTTGGACGGTGAAGAAAGCTGAGTACCGAAGAATTGATGCTTTTGAGCTGTGGTGTTGGAGAAGACTCTTGAGATTCCCTTGGACTGCAAGCAGATCCAGCCAGTCCATCCTAAAGGAGATGAGTCCTGGGTGTTCATTGGAAGGACTGATGCTGAAACTGAAACTCCAATACTTTGGCCACCTGATGCGAAGAACTGACTCATTGGAAAAGACCCTGATGCTGGGAAAGATTGAGGGCAGGAGGAGAAGGGGACAACAGAGGATGAGATGGTTGGATCGCATCACCGACTGAATGGACATGAGTTTGTGTGGACTCCGGTAGTTGTTGATGGACAGGGAGTCCTGGTGTGCTGCAGTTCATGGGGTCACAAAGAGTCGAACACGACCGAGCAACTGAACTGAACTGAACTATGCACGTATAAAAAGTTGATGTGACTAATTTGAGTTTACCCTGCTTTGTCTTGACAATCTTTTTAGTTGTTTTTTCTAAAGTTTCTAATTGCATCTGACAGACTGTTATAGTATTTATCTTTGAAGTGTGACTTCAATGTAATGGGACTGCCTTTCTAACAAATGGGTCAAAATGTAAGCATCAAAATGAACTGTGTGTGTCAGAATTGTTTCCTTTTGAGATTAAAAATAATTCTATCAAATTGTGCTCAAATTACAGTGACTGGTGAGAGATGAAATGTGACAAGTGTGATATAGTGTAGATAGTAGATTAGAATTGACACAGATTATGGCTTTATGTCACTTCTGTGTCAATACAGCCTTGTGTATGCAGACACACATACATCCATACACACACACACACACACACACACACACACACACACACAGTATCCTCTTCTGGCACTATAGAGAAAGTATGTAAAAGAGCTTGTTTGAGAAACTGGTTTGTTTAATTCCATAAATGCTTGCTGCCCTCTTTTATGAAGTTCTGATGCTTTTCTAGGCTCTCAGACTAGAAAGATCATAATTCTCTCTGTCAATCAATAGTTTACAAGGAAAAATATTTTCAAGTAAAAACGAAAGATGTAATAAGACAAAAGCTATATAACATGGTAAGTGACACCATAGAGGCAAGCTCAGGGTTTTACTGGACCATAAGCTCATTCTGAAGGGTCACGAGAAGTTTCTCATAGAAAAGGTTGCCTGGGTGCCCACAATATTTTTGTTGTACTCTTATTATTCATATCAATTTTATATATGTCACCAACCCAACAATTCTTTGCTATATTTGTTAGTTCACAAAATTTGAGGCTTCCTTGTTGGCTCAGCTGGTAAAGAATTCACCTGCAGTGTGGGAGACCTGGGTTGGATCCCTGGGTTGGCAAGATCCCCCGGAGAAGGGAAAGGCTACCCACTCTGTATTCTGGCCTGGAGAATTCCATGGACTGTGTAATCCATGGGGTCAAAAAGAGTCCGACACAACTAAATGACTAAGAAGTTGAAAGAAGCACAGGCAACAAAATAAAAATAAGCAAATAGGATTCAATCTCAATTTTTATCTGAGAAAGTCTTTTGCCATCATTTTTGAAAAATAGTCCTGCTATACATACGACTCTCTGTTAACAGTTTTTTCCCCCTTTGAACACTTTCAGTGTTATTCCACAGTCTTCTAAATAGTGAGTCCTTTTTCTCTAGCAGCTTTTAAAATTTTCCTTCTCTTTGACTCTCAGTATTGTTATTACGATGAACCCCTTTGTGGAGTCAATCGTGTTTATTCTATCAATAGTTAGAGTTTATTGAGCTTCCTTAATAAGTAGATTAATGTTTTCCAATAAATTCAGAAGGTTTTCAATCACTACTTCTCTAAATATTTTTCCTGATACTTTCTCTGTTTCATCTTTTTCCATCAGTTTATTATGCATTTGTTGGTGCGCTTACTGGCATCCCATATTTCTCTGAAGCTCTATTTTTCTTTATCACTTTTTCTGTTCTTTAAATTACACACTCTCTATTAATACATATATTCAGGTCAACAATTCTTCCTGTTGGTGTTCAAATCTATTGTTGAGCCACTGTGGTAAATTTTTCATTTCAGATCCTATACTTTTCAACTCTAGAAGCTTCATTCAAATTTTTAAAAATTTATTTTCATTTATATTTTCTATCTGACTCAACATTCTCATCATCCCTTCCTTTTCTTCTTTGATCATGGTTTCCTTTAAGTTCTTAATATATTTATACTGGCTATTTTGAAAACTTTGTCTATTATATTTAACATTTAGTTATTATCACAGGCCATTTCCATTACCTGTTTTAGTGTGTGTGTGTGTGTGTGTGTGTGTGTAGATGTGTTTTGTGTGTTTCTCATTTCGTGAGTCCTTAATTTTTGTTAAAAATGGATATTTTAGACAACACAGTAGCAACTCTGGACATGGCTGAGCTTGTTTATATTGTTTGCAGGTATGCATGTTTAGTAGGGTTTCCCTGGTTGGCTCAGTGGTAAAGAATCTGCCTTCTAGTGCAAGAGATACAGGTTCAATCCCTGGATGGGTAAGATTGTCTGGAGAAGGAAACGAGAACCCACTCAAGTACTCTTGCCTGGGAAATCCCATGGACAGAGGAGCCGGAAGGGCAACAGTCTGTGGGCTCACAAGAATTGGTCACAACTTAATGACTAAACAAAACAAAAATGTTAATAAGTAACTGGGTGATTTTAGAAAAGTCTCCGCTCCACTCTACGCCTATGGTGTGAAGCCTCTGATGATGCTTCTGAGGGGTTACAGCATTGACTAAGCTCACAATCAGCCAAGGATGACTGTAGCCCACCAGGCCCCTCTCGCCGTGGAATTTCTCGGGTAAGAATACTGGAGTGGGTTGCCATTTCCTTCTCCAGGGCATCCTCCTAAATCAGGGATGGAACCCACATCTCTTGTCTCTCCTGCATTGGCAGGTGGATTCTTTACTGCTCTCCAACTGGGACTGGGGGATACAGGTAGCTATGTAATTAACCTGTACTTGTGGAAGGTATCGCTCCCACCCCACTGAGTGGGGAAGAGCGGGAGCGAATGGGTCATGATTCACATGCCACAGTTTCTCACTTCTCATATTATCTGTATTTTCTTGAACAAATATCTCTTCACATAATGTATGTTTGGGAGATCAGTTTCAGAGACTTTAATTTTTTTTTTTTAATTTACCTGTTTTGCTGTAGAGCAGGTCCATGCAGCTCCTTACAACTTTTTATTCTGTGTCTCCTAACACCCTCTTTGATAGTTCATGTTATGGTGAAAATATGATAGTTATTTAGTGAATAACAGCTCTTTTATGGGCTTCTCAGTTGGCACTAGTGGTAAAGAATCCACCTGCTAATGCAGGAGACACAGGAGGCTCAGGTTCAATCCCTGGGTTTTATATTCACTTATCTAGAATTGATATACCTGGGGGACATTAGTTAAGCTTTTATCTCTAGACACGTCACACTCTAATTAATTGCTTCTATAGTGACTTGCCTCCTTTGAACAGACTTTTTTTTTTTTAACTTGCCCAATGTAGGTATTACCTATCCTCCCAGGATTCAATTAGAAGTAAATGAAATAACATATGTGAGAGTGTGTAATAATATCAGTGTAAGATATAATGTTAGGTATTCAAATATATTGAAGTTTTTAAATTATTCACATTTTAATTAATTATTGATGTAGCCCCAGATAGCATCTTTAAAATTATATGAATTTTGACAGGACAGTATTTCTGTATTTCTTGATGACATGACATTTTTAAATATGTAGAAATAAAATAAAGATAGTTCAGAGGAGCATGGCCACAATACATGATTCTAGCAACCATGTAGAAAAAGTTTTGAAACTGAAAAGATTTCAAGTTTTTGAAAAACAAACATGCAAATTCTCCCCCTGTAGAGAGAATTTATAGTTGGTGACTCGGATGATGATTTAAGTTGAATGTCAGAACTTTCTGATGATTTAAAATTCATAGTAATGAAAAGATATCAAATATTGTGCTGTTAGTGGTATTAAAATAGAGGATGACAAGCCTTTAATTAGGAATGCTGTGCAAGGGAATCCTGAAATGTAGACTTCTGTCAATCAGCATATTGGCTTTAAAAACAACTTGAGAGACTTTGGACTAAATGAGTGATTTTAAACCTATAGTCATAAAAACAAAAGAGTCTATAATGTTGGCTTAGAGGCTCAGATAGCGGGGCAAATACGGAGGATGCCCCCCTGGAATGCCATGTTCTTTTCCAATCAATGCAAAAATTTTAATTCCTATATGTTTTTTATTTTGTGGAATAATGTAAGACTCCATGAGGGAAGAAGAAGAAGGAACCCTTAAAAAACATTTTGTAAAATAGTGTTACAGCTTAAGTTTGTGAGCTTCTGAATTAGATGAATTCTCAAGCCTCTTGGACTTTCAGATTGCTGTTCAATGATGCTCTGAATCTGAAAACAGGTGGATGGATGAGCAGAGAAACTTTTCAACCTTGTCTCTCTGTCCTCTCAATTCGGTCAAAGTTTTACCTTGTTCATTTCCTTTTTTTTTTTTTAACCTGACTCATTTTGGACAGCTAGTTCTTCCAATGCTTTTTGCGTCCTCTCAGGGAAGAGCCTCCCAGGAAGAAATGGCTCTTCTCTGAAGAGGATGTCTGGGGTATTGTTGTTGTAAAAAGACCCCATTCTGAGCTCTTCATCACACACAAAGAAGAGATCTTAACCCAGCTTCACCTTTTCTAGCAAAAGGACACAAATGCCAGATGCAGTGCACATTTACTCTGTCATTCTTCTCCTCAGCCCTTCCCAGGCTGACAGCTGTATAGCATGAAATAAGGGGTGCTTTTGGCCAGCTAGAAACATAAAAGCCATAAAGAAACAGCACACACTGCGCTCATTTCCCATAAAACTGGACCTTTTTTTATTACTTTTGATTTATAATAGAAATGACACTTGCATATATTTCTTCATATGTGCACAGAATCAAACACAGAGCTTAAAACTCCCTGAACAGCACAGGACCCTACCAATTAGGTCTAAAACTGAATACTTTTCCTTGAGTCTAAGAACTTGGAAAACACTCTTGAGGGGCTCTCATTTTCTCTTTCTTTCTCTTTTTCTCTCATTCAGACACATATACACGCAAACTTACATACAGTTTTACCAAATTAATAACCACAGATTAGAATCCATTATGTCATTGTCTCTGTAACACATTATACATCTAAAATGATTTCCCATGAAGGTAAATTAAAATATTTTGATTTTTTTTTCTGGCTCTTTAAAACATTTTCAGCACAGGGAACTATATTCAATATCTCAAAATAAACTATAATGGAAAAGGAAAAAAATATTTTCAGAGTGCTGTGTCACATGTCTTAATTTTAGTATAATACTTTAGAGTAGTGTTTGTTTTCTTTCTTTCTCTTTGTAATCTTATGAATAAACAATATTTTGGCGAAGAATGGTCCTTTTAGTGAGATACGTGGAAATAGATGCAGACATACATTATTATATGTAATTTCATGGGGTATACAAAATATATCCAGGGATCTCAGATCAGAGATCTGCCGGGAGCCAGCTCACGAGATCCCACCCATGACAGAGTCACAAGAAAGAGGACTGATCGAGCACGGCTTCTCAGGCCTCAGGGATTCTCGGGAGGCTGCCTCAGCGCTCACCTTGAAGATGATATCTGTCTTTCTGATGTTTGCTATAATAAACCTCTTCTTATTTTCTGTGACTTAGGCAAAAGGCTTTTCCTGATTCTCTTCTAAAATAGATCATTCTGAAACCTCAATCGACAAGGCCCCTGAACGATAGCACCCTAATAAAATTATCTAGGATATAGAGTATGCTAATCTAAATTCCTCTTGCTAGCATATTGGTTTGTTTAATAAATGTACCTGTGCCTTTGGAGCTAATGTGCATGGCTGCTCCTTAACAACAAAACAGCATTGAGAGCTTCCACACAAAAAGCCCCAATGGGCACAGAGCCCTTTGTAGGAAAGAAAGGCTTATTAGGAAATATAAGAGATATTGCTTTATGAAACTGTTACTTAGTCTATATTTACTCACTATGTTTTTGCTCTTAACGTATTTAGCCTATATAATGAAAGCATAATAGTCAGAGATTTATATAAATAGAAGTTTAGCTTTAATACAAATAATAAGACGATTATTAATTCAGCTGGTGATTTTGCTAGGCACTGACCTTGGCGTTTTCAGCTTGCTGTGCCATGACTTTATGGGACCACATTCTTCTCTGTTAGGCTCAAGGCATAAGATACAGTACAGAAAACAGGTTTTACCTTAAAACTCTGAGTTTGTGAATTCGTTCTTTGTCATAATCTGCTGTGCCTGTATTCTTTAAAAAATGTAACCCTGGTGCTTTCTGTGCCTAATGCAAGAGTGTCCTGGCTGATCAACCCTTATCAATAAAAGAGTCACCAGATGTTAGCAGGCCTCCAGGCCAGAAGATGATGCAAACAACTTTAAACTTTTTGTAACTAAAAACACAAACAGTGTCCTGGTTCCGATAAGGGTCAAAAACTGCTGACCCATTGATTTGATTTGGCATGACTTTACACTTTACATTTGTTTCTATGCACAACTAAAAATATAAAAGCTGCCTTGAAAACAATAAAGTCAGAAGACACTTGGAGACGCTAAGACTCGCTGTGTCTTCTCATTCGTATCGCCGACGCCGTCCATCCTGAGGGAACCCCTGGACCAGCTGGAGCAGGACTCCGGCAGAGATCCTTTTTAAGAAGCGAAGGAAGGGATGTGTATGCAGTACTACATGAATACCATATGCCACTTCTTACGTAATATAGCATAGAAACTCCAGTATATTTTAGAAATGAGAACTTTGAGACTCAAAGGAATAATTAATTCTGTCATACAGTAAGGACATAGCCCAGTTGAGACTCAATTAATACTTTCTTCCTTCACATTTTTTCCCATTTCACCATCTCCAATGCTAATCAAGAGAGTGTAGGATTAGTCCAGAAACATGTTTCTTCTCCAGGAGGCAGTTAAATGTCATGATAAACCATCCTGCCCCATAAGTTAGTAACTGGATGAACTTGGTAGATTTAACTTCTCTCTGCCTCATTACCCTCATCTGTGAAATGAGAAGGAACACACTAATTGTAGCATGTGGATGCTGTGAAGAGTAGATGATTTACTCTAGATAAAAAGCTTAGAACATTCATACAACATAGAATGTTTCATGACATGGAATATGAAGGTCTCCCAGGATATTCTAATAACCATTACTATTTCTCTTATTCTGATAGCTTTTTTTTTTAACCTCTTACTCTGTGATTATATGGCTAGTACTTTTTTTTTTCCCCCAGAAATTATTTTTCTTTTCTCTTTCAGGTAACTGTTCTGGTGTTTCAATAAAAAGACAATGCAAATATGTTAGAAAATAAGGTTGAAACGAGCCAAGGGAAATTGACTGTATTAGCCTATTTTCCTGTCACTGAAGACTTAATTCTCCTGCTAGACAAAGCGTAGCTGATGTGGCAGCTCGTGAAGTATTGGTATGAAGAGCTGGTGCATTCAGTGGTTCCTGAATCGTTTCTGCAGTATTTAACTCTCTGTTTTCTGGTGGAATTATTATAAAGCAAAGTTTTAAAAACCAATTTCCTTCTATCACTTGTGTCATATGTTTACAAACTGTATTTATTGCCTAGATTTCACTCTTGAGTTACAAACCTGTTTATTAAAACCTGTTCTTTAATCATTGGTCACACCATGAAGCTTTCAAGATCTTAGTTCCCCCACCAGGGATTGAACCCGGGGCCCTCAGCAGTGAAAGTATGGAGTGGAGCCCTAACCACCGGACCACCAGGTATTTCCCTCACCTCTCTGTGAGATGCTTCATGGATTTCTAAGAGGCAACTCAAGCTCAATATGACCTGTGTTTCTTTTTCTTTCCTCCAAAGTCCTTCAGCTCATTATGCAAACTTGATCTCCATTTGGAGAACTGTCATATATCTAGCAGAGAAGGCAATGGCACCCCACTCCAGTACTCTTGCCTGGAAAATCCCATGGATGGAGGAGTCTGGTAGGCTACAGTCCATGGGGTCGCTAAGAGTCGGACATGACTGAGCGACTTCACTTTCACTTTTCCCTTTCATGCACTGGAGAAGGCAATGGCAACCCACTCCAGTGTTCTTGCCTGGAGAATCCCAGGGATGGCGGAGCCTGGTGGGCTGCCATCTACGGGGTCGCACAGAGTCAGACATGACTTAAGCGACTTAGCAGCAGCAGCATATATCTAGGCACAATGGCAGAAACCTTGCAGCCATTCTGATTTTTCTGTGGCTTACAAATTAAAAAAAAAAAAAATCTTGAATATTGCAACAGCTTCTTAATTCATCTCCTCAACCCTAGTCTCTCTCTCTCTCAATTACAAACTCTCCATGACAACAACCATGATATTCCTGAAGTGTACATCTTGCCATGTCTTCTAAGCTACTGCTGTCCCTTCAAAATACTCATCCTTTCTAAAGAGACATCAATAGACATTTCTTTTCCTGTTAGAAAATTAGCAAATTCATCATGGTGCTTAAAATGCTTTATTCTGACTTCTGCCTTTTAACCTCATTACCCTTTCTGTTCCCACTTTCTTCTCACCAAACATGTCCAATATGCTAGTATATAGAAATACGTATTGACCTTTCTAAAGCATACTGTCAAGCACTTTCAGACTCAGAAGCAGTTCCCTTCAGCTAAAATACCTGGGTTCCATTTCTCTCTCTGTTGAGCTCCAACACCATCTCACCTGTGAAGCATCTTGACAGCTTATGCCAGGTTAGGAAGCCATCAAACCTTATGAATACTTTGTTGCTTCCCAGGTAGCTCAGAAGGAAAGAATCCACCTGCCAGTGCTGGAGCACAGGTTCAATCCCTGGGTAAGGAACATCCGTTAGAGTAGGGCATGGCAACTCACTGCAGTATTCTTGCCTGGGAAATCCCATAGACAGAGGAGCCTGGGGGGCAGGGGGACTGCAGTCCATGGGGTCACAGAGCCAGACATGACTGAGCATACATTTAATGGCTACTTTTATGTGTTAACTTGGCTAGGCTATGGTGCCCATTTGAATGTTCAAATACCAGCATAGATGTTGCTGTGAGGCATATTTTTAGATGTGAAAAACATTTAAATTAGTAGACTTTGAGTGAAGCAGATTACCTTTAACAATGCGGGTGAAACTCATCCAATCAATTGAAGGTCTTAAAAGAAAAACCTGAGGTTACCAAAGAGGAAGGGATTCTATTTTTAGATGGTTCCTGCTGGAATTTCCAGTACTGTTGCCAACCCACATAATCACATAAGCCAAATCCTTAAAATCTGTCTATGTGTCTATCCATACACATATATTATTGGTTCTGGTTCTCTGAGGAACCCTAGTACAGGAGATTATATATATGTACATATATAATATTATATATTAATAGTACTTAAAATAGTACCTGTCTATAGCAAGTACTTTAGTCAGAGCATGTAGTTAGATATAACTTAAATTCTGTTAACCACCTAATATAAAAATTAATCAAATTGTGACTGCCTTTTGGTTGAATCAGAATGAAGAGCTGACAAGAATTCTCTCTCCTCAGGAGTTTCTTCCATTGCTCTTTATAAATTTCATCTTTTAAGTACATATCTATAATCCTTGGAACACTTTTTCATATCCAGTGGGCTCACACTCTAGATTATATTTGTAGTTTTCATTTTAAGTTTACCTGCAACACAGTAAATGCCTCACTAGATAATACTAATGGTGTCCTTGTGAGTGAGTGAAGTCGCTCAGTCGTGTCTGACTTTTTGCGACCCCATGGACTGTATGTAGCCCACCAGGCTCCTCCGTCCATGGGATTTTCCAGGCAAGAATACTGGAGTGGGTTGCCATTTTCTTCTCCTTGTAGAAGGCCCCAAATATAGATCTCCAGATTTAGGCTTAAGTTTTGTGATGCACTTACAGCATCGGGATCAGCGACCAGCTTATACTAACATAATTTTCCCCAGACAGTGCCTGCCAGGACAAGACTTGTAGTGATGATTTTAGTTAACTGAAAACACATTAAAATCAAGTTGGGAGTCAAGAGATGGGTGCATGGGTGTGTGTGGTTGCTAAATCTCTTCAGTCATATCTGAATCTTTGCGACCCCATGGACTGTAACCTGCCAGACACCTCTGTCCGTGGGGATTCTCCAGACAAGAATACTGGAGTGGGGTGCTATGCCCTCCTCCAGGGATCTTCCTGACTCAGGGATTGAACCTGTGTCTCTTATGTCTCCTGCATTGGGAGGTGGGTTCTTTATCCACTGAGCTACCTGGGAAGCCTAAGAGATGGGTGAATCCTGACTTACTCTCTAGGCTTTACAGTAGATTTCAATTGTCAGTGGGTAACATGTAAAAAAAAAAAAAAAAGAAAGAGCTAGTTCCATCAGACTGCGAGGAGATCAAACCAGTCAATCCTAAAGGAAATCAGTCCTGAATATTCATTAGAAGGACTGATGCTGAAGCTGAAGCTCCAATACTTTGGTCACCTGATGCAAAGAGCTGATTGATTAGAAAAGACCCTGATACTGGGAAAGATTGAAGGCAGCAGGAGAAGGGAACAGACCACCAGATTGTTGGATGGCATCACCAGCTCAATGGACATGAGTTTGAGCAAGCTCCGGGAGATGGCGAAGGACAGGGAAGCCTGGTGTGCTGCAGTCCGTGGGGTTGCAGAGTTGGACACAGCTGAGCAACTGAGCAACAAGTCCTATCAGAGATCCACCAAATCATAATCTCTGCATATATATATATATATATATATACACATCTGTATTTGTATAGACATATTAGATGTTAGACACATATGTATATCTTTGTTGTCGTTATTGTTGTTCAGTTGCTAAGTCATGTATGACTCTTTGTGACACCATGGACTGTAGCACGCTAGGATCCCCGGTCCTGCATTATCTACCAGAGTTTGCTCAAGTTCATATATATATGTGTGCGTGTATATATATATATATATATATATATATATATATATATATACATACATATATATATTATAGTCTATAATATTATATATAATATATATTCTTGCATGTGTGTATATAATACATATATTCTAAAATATACAATTATAAGATATACATTTGTTTAAAAATACTAGTTATCTTATTAGATGCAATTTGTTGTTCTTGGTGTCTAGAAGGAAGGTGTTAAACAGCTTTCATGTGACCCATTCTCTTTCTTTGGGGTCAGAACTTCCTTGAGTAAGTAAAGAAAAAAAAAAAAGGCAGATGATAGCATCTAGTCTCCTTGTCAATAGACCTTCAGTTAAAAAGACTAATAATATTTGCTTGGAGGGAGAGTCTATATCTAATAAAAACCTTTAGTAGGATCTTCCCTGGTTAAAAGATTACTAATTGTGAATAAAGTTAGAGTCAAAGAGACTTAGTTTCCTGGAGAAGGTCACCTAAGTGGTACCACTCTCTGGAGTATAAAATGAAGATGCTTCATAATTTAGATATTCTTCACTTGGAGGATAACTTTAATCCTCACATGGAGATCCCATCTCTTATTCTAAACCAGAGAGTACAGGCCTGATACAGAAAGACAGATCTGAGAAGCTACCTTGTTATTCCAGCCTCTCTCTGCTTTGCCTGAGTGTTTTTATTGCCTGTATCCTTGGGGTTATAAGTAAAGTCTGATACTACTAATATTATCTGTTGAGATCACTGATGTTTTTGAGCGTGACTTGACAAAACTATCACTTTGTTAACTCTGATAGCAGTGAGTAATTTTGGGCATTTTGGGTGGCCAGCTAAAAGAGCTGTTTTGGGAATGGGGAAATGGATAATATTTTATTTTATCCTAATGACCACGACTTAGCGACTGAACGACAACAATGGCCATAGACTATAAACACTGGTACCGAGATAAGTAAAAGAAGTCAAAGGAATAAATAGCCTGTGAATATTAGACCATACTATTCCCTGCTTTCTTATGTCACAACACACTTTTATATTTCAAAGGGGGATAAAGCATAGGAGCACGGATTTGTTAACCTCTTTCTCATGAGATTAACATTATGGACATCTGTGGGGATGACAATCTTATTTTTAAAAACATAGCTAGCTTCAATGGAATATGTTCTTCACTTTATGTCCTGAATTCCTGGAGCAGCTCCTTTGGTAATCCTAAGAAGCCTTATTTACTCAGAAATCCAAGGCAATGCCCCTGAGACTCATGCTAATCCATGTGAACAATGTAAATGATTTGATGCCTGTTTCCAAATTAGTTAAATCACATCTGCTAATGATCACTTCTATTTCATAATGGGTCTTCAGAGATGCCGTAAAATCTATTTGCAATAAAATCGTCACAAGTCTTCTCTGAGTTCTAACTAGACTTCTAAACTTCCCACAGCTACAAATGGATAGGGAGTTTCCTATCTACGGGTTGGGTGAACTAAATACACCAGTTATCTTTCTTCCCTGTGTCTGGGAGTACATTTAAAATGTCACTTTTCTGGGGAATTCTCTAGCTGTCCAGTGGTTAGGACTCCATGCTTCCACTGCAGGGGACCTGGGTTCGATCTCTGGTGGGGGAACTAAGATCCTGCAAGCTCTGTGGTGCCACAAAAATAAAATAAAATATCACTTTTCTCTCACTTTTTATTTATTTTTTGTTCTGGTAAGAACACTTAACCATCTTAAATTTCTAAGTGTGCAGTACACCATTGCTAACTAGAGACACAATGTTGCACAGCAAACCTCTAGAGCTCATTCATCTTGCTTAACTGAAACTTTTGCTCATTGATCATCAACTCCCCCTTTTCGCCTCTCCCTTCCCCACTCTATTCTGTTTCTATAAGTTTCTGGTCTGCCATATCTGAGAAATCACTGCCAACACAAAGGTCAGGAGTTGTATGGTTTCAGATCTTACATTTAAATCTTTAATCCATTTTGACTTGTTTTTTGTATATGATGTGAAATAAACATCAAATTTAATCTTCTGCATGCAAGTATCCAGTTTTTAACAGCCTTTATTGAAGAGACTATCCTTTCTGCATTGCATATTCTTCATATCCTTGTTAAAGATCAGTTGACCATATATGTGTGAGTTATTTCTGGGATCTCTATTCTATTCCATTTGTCTATATGTCTGTCCAGGCCAGCACTATACAGTTTTATTTACAATATCTTTCTAATGTATTTTGAAGTCAGGAAGTATGATACCATCAGCAATTGTTCTTCATCAAATATGATTGACTATTTGGGGTCTTTTGTGGTTCCATATGAATTTTATGTTGTTGCTTTTTCTATTTCTACGAAAATGTTATTAGGGTTTTTATAGGGATTGCATTAAATCTCTAGGGCTTCCCTGGTGGCTCAGAGGGTAAAGCGTCTGCCTGCAATGCAGGAGACCTGGGTTCGATCCCTTGGTCAGGAATATCCCTTGGAGGAGGCATTAAATCTGTAGACTAATTCCAGTAGCGTGGGCATTTCAACAATATTTATTCTTCTTGTCCATGAGCACAGACGTCTTTCCATTTATTTGTCTTTTCTTCAGTTTCTTTCTTTTTTACAAAAAATATGTATTTTTTTTTAATTGAAAGATAATTGCTTTACAGAATTTTGTTGTTTTCTGTCAAACCTCAACATGAATCAGCCATAGGTATACATATATCCCCTCCCTTTTGAAGCTCCCTCCTGTTTCCTTCCCTTTCCCTCACTTCTAGGTTGATACAGAGCCCCTGTTTGAGTTTCCTGAGACATACAGCAAATTCCCGTTGGCTGTCTATTTTACATATGGGAACGTAAGTTTCCATGTTACTCTGTACATATATCTCACCCTCTCCTCCCTTCTCCTCATGTCCGTAAGTCTGTTCTTTCAGTTTCTTTCAACAGTGTTTTATAATTCTCAGTGTACAGACCCATATCTTCTTTCGTTGTTTATTCCTAAGTGTTTCATTCTTTTGATACTATTGTAAATGAGATTGGTTTCTTAATTTCTTTTTAGGGTAGCTTTTTGTTAGTGTATAGAAATGGAGCTGGTTTTTCTATGCTGCTTTTGTATCCTGCAACTTTACTGAATTCATCTGTTCTTCCACATTTTAAATGTTCCCCATTGCTCTGCTTACCTGCCACAATATATAAGGGAAAAATGACAGAAGAAAATGCCTTTTCTTTTTTTGAAAGAAATGTTGACAAGAAGCTTAACTGGATGTGACATGGCTGAATGTCAGTAAAGTGCTGGGGATAATCTAAAACATTCTGACCCAAAATCTTGGAGCCCTGACCTCTCAACCTGACCTATCAACTTTGCAACTTAGTAGCTATTTAGACATGAGGAAGTCAATAACTTCTCTGAGTTTGACATTCTACTTCCAAACATAAGTCACTGAATTAGATAATGGGTAAATTTTCTCTGGCCCTACTTATTTTGACCCAATTAACCTTTAGTTCTATGATTTATGATTGCACTTGCTATTTTCTATTAATTGTTGAATATCAGAGATTAAAATTCATAAATAAAAATTCTAATTTTCATTTTATTCAAATTTTGTCCAGCATTTCAATCCAAGTTCTTGGCTATCAAAGGAGAGTCCTCAGGGATCTGGGGACTATTTCAAGCAGCAGCAAATGAGAACTTGCTTAGCAGTTCTGCTTTTAAAGTTAAACATTAATTCAATGTGCTTAGTCGATTCCATCACTTATCCAGTTGTTTGGTATAAAATTACGTGATTTCCCCACTCTGCTATGATTCTTTAAGTAAAAGTGGTACTCTGGCTCTGCTGCCATTAGGGCATCTCCTAGCCACATGTGGCAATAAAAAAATGCTTATAAAATAATTAAAATTAAATGCAATTAACATTTTATTTTCTCAAGTGAATGAGCTACATTTCCAGTGTTCATTATCCATATGTGACTAGTGGATATGTGCTTGACAGTTTAGATATAGAATATTTTCATCATCAAAGGAAGATCTACCATATATTCCTATACTACAAATAGTTTAGTGGCTTTATTGCTATTGTTGTCATTGCCTGGGAATCCTGAGTACTTTCTGAAATATGGAAACCCAGTTTTATAATTACAGCTCAATGGATGTTGAAGAATGTCAACTTTCATTATAATAGAAATAAAGTACAAGTTCAGAGAATAGGATTCATATCAAGTTCTGCAGCTTATGAGGTGAGATGCAGGATTTTAAGCTCTTCACTTAGATTACTAATGTGTCTAGATACAGTTGCCTTATTGTATTAGGTTAACAAAAACAAGTGCACTTCCTACCTCACAGGGGTGTTTTGAGGATAAAAAGTGATATTGCACAAAGACAAGCCTTATGTCTCACTAATATTTATATATTTTGAATCTGTCATGGTGCCATGCACATCTAGGTATTCAATAAACTGATAGGCTTGACAATGAATGTTCATTGAGTTGTATAACCATTGGTATGGACATGTTGAAAATGATCCTTTTTACAAATTTATAAGCATAGTTATGGTCATCAAGGGAAAAAAAAATTTTCACTCTACTAAAACTCATTCTCACAGATTTATTCCCAAATTTAATATGTTGGAGGAAAAGAATTACTCTCAAATTTGTGGACTTGTATACCAAATTTAGTTGTATAGTACTGGCCAATATTTGCATCTGTTCTAAGGTTAAAGATATGATCATGATATTTCTGTAAACTAAATCATATATAAGTGCTATCCACTTCTGCCTATTTTTAAAATGTCAACCTATCTTTAAAGTGAGACACCGCTCATTCCTGTTAATCTGGTATTAAGAGAAGTAACAAAACATGTTTGAGAAAAAGGATCTATCTATCAATCCATCTAATCACAGCAGACAGAGGCTAAGTGTTCTTCCTAGCCATAACATCTAAATACTATGAACTAATCAAAGGGTCACAGTAAATGTGTGTGTGTGTGTGTGTGTGTGTGTGTGTGCGCACGTGTGCACACACGCATGTATGTGTTTGGGAAGACACAAGCTCAGATATTAAAAATTTTGATCTCATAGTAGAGGGAAGTTGAGTACTTCTCATTTCTAAAATTTCAACAATATGTACCAACTTATTTTCCATTTTGAATGACTTTGTGGATGTCTTGTATTATTATATATGTATGTGTGGCAAGTGAAACAATAACATATTTATATATAAACTTTCAACCTATTTCCTCCTCAATTCTATTGTCTTCTTGCCAGAAATCTTGCACATATTTCTCTGTGCTCATGTAAGTGTATAAAAGGATTTACATATATATAAACACACAAATGTCTGTGTATATAGGGAATTCTCTTAGAAATAAATATGATAACTGGGTATTTTTCTTAACAAGAAGTAATGTCATACAGGAATGTAAATATAGGTAATTTTCTAATTTTGTTGTGTTTAAATACATGCAGTTCTACGTGTGACTATATAATATATATACAGTCTATATTGTTGCATGTTTAGGGAATTATGTTTTTTTATTTTTAGTTTATCCTTTTTGCTTGTCTTACCATCTCTAGTCTTTCCCACACTCATGAAATAACCTCCCTTCTTACCCAAGTCAACACTAGCATCTATCTTCTGTTCCATATTCATAAAACACATAAATTTGTATAGATATAATATTCTTACTAGTGTTCTGGGAAAAAATTAAATGGCATTCAATGTAGTTCTCTGAATATTATTTTTCTCTGTCAATATTATCTTATGAAAATCTCTCCAGGATGACTGGCACAGTTCCCACTCTGTGGTACTTAATAGCTGCATTATATTCTATAGTGTGGAGCTAAGATAAGTTATTCAACCAGCATCAATTTTGTGCAGTTGATTGCCTAAATAACTTTTTAAAGATTTTTTAGTAAACAGATATACTGAAAAAGAGACTTCCAGGAAATTTTGGGTAAAATATATATGCATTTATTATTTTAAAGCATAGCTGTGTAGTTTTTCTGCCATACGAGTCACTGGAACTGAAGCTCCGGAAACCGTGGAACGGAAATGAGAGGTCACCACCAAACCCTTCCTTAATTCTCACCAAAATTGTGAGCTTAAAAAGTGGTTATTGGTTTCTCCTAAATGTATGGTTGGCTTTTAAGCAGGAACGGGTACCTGGATTAGAAACGGTTCCTGGAGCAGAGACTCTGCCATACATAAAACACGTAGCCTTGGCTTTGAGACTGAAAGGTAGTCAGAGTCTCAAAACATCTTGAGGAGACTGGAAACTGGAAAGGACTCAAGGTGACTGTTACTGGAAATTAGAGGGCAAGGAGGGAATTGTTATTGAAAGCTGGAAAAAGAGTGACACCTGTAATAAGTGGATGAAATATTTCAGGAAACTGTCCCTAAAATGACACAGACAGTCAAGATTTTACCAAACAACATTGCCAATCTGGCTAGAGAGACTTCCAGGCATAATGTTGTGGCGCCAACTGGTAATTTCTATCTTCCTCTGTAAGAGGAAGTAGAGAAAGGAACGAAAGAAAGTGTTCATTTTAAGTTATAATTTGTATAAAATATAAAGGAGTTGGGACTAGAGAATTTCAAAAATAACATTGTTTCTCATCCCTCCTGTATCTCCTAAGAAAACCCACAAGGTGAGAACAATTATTTAAAACAGGATGTTGCCAGTAAAATGCAATCACAAGATACCTCTCTGACATACTCTGTTGAGACCACATACCCGGTAGGGCTTCTAAGATATTTAAGGTTGGCTCTGAAAACTCTCTTAGGAAATATGACTTCTAAGAATCTTAAAGATGTATTTTGTAGACTCTTTTCAAATGAGACAAAAATACTTTTCAGCATCTTCAGAGCACTGTCTGAAAGTACCATCCATCTCAGCCTAAAGCATAAAGAGATTTGTCTCTAAGGTGAGGTCTGTTTGTGTGTGTGCCCCTGTCTAATCAAGCAAGGACCATTAAGATGCATAGAAACCAATCAACAATTTAATAGAACTGTAGTGGTTGAAGCACTGCCTGCTTAGAATGAGAAGGACAAAGAGTAATTTAAAATGAGAAGAAACCCCAGGGACCCCACATTTTACTGACAGGAAGCCAAATGAGAAAACAGCTGCCAACAAGGGCCATTTCCTGAGGAGGGACTAGAGAAGGCAGAGGGCTTTGCATGCATTTACTTTCTTTATTGGGGGTCACCTTTAAGGAAGAAAGGCAGGTGATCCAGTCTAAGTAAGTTCAGTTGTTCAACCACGTCTGATTCTTTGAGACCCCATAGACTGCAGCATGCCAGGCTTCCCTGTCCATCACTAACTCCCGGAGCTTGCTCAAACTCATGGCCATTAAGTCAGTGATGCCATCCAACCGTCTCATCTTCTGTCATCCCCTTCTCCTCCTGTCTTCAATCTTTCCCAGCATCAGGGTCTTTTCCGATGAGTCCGTTCTTCGCATCAGGTAGCCAAAGGATTGGAGTTTCAGCTTCAGCATCAGTCCTTCCAATGAATATTCAGGACTGATTTCCTTTAGGATGGACTGGTTGGATCTCCTTATAGTCCAAGGGACTCTCAAGAGTCTTCTCCAACAACACTGTCCAAAAGCATCAATTCTTCAGCGCTCAGCTTTCTTTATAGTCCAACTCTCACATCCATATCTCACATCTCACATCCATGACTACTGGAAAAACCATAGCTTTGACTAGATGGACGTTTTTTTACAAAGTAATGTCTCTGCTTTTTAATATGCTGTCTAGGTTAGTCATGGCTTTTCTTCCAAGGAGCAAACGTCTTTTAATTTCATGGCTGCAGTCACCATCTGGAATGATTTTGGAGCCCAAGAATATAAAGTTTCTCATTGTTTCATTGTTTTCCCATCTATTTGCCATGAAGTGATGGGACTAGATGCCATGATCTTAGTTTTCTGAATGTTGAGTTTTAAGGCAATAGCCCTGACCAGTTGGACCTTAAGGTAATTGACTAACAGTATTTTCTAAGAGGGGCTTCCCTGGTGGCTCAGCAGTAAAGAATCTGCCTGCAATGCAGGAACCATAGGAACCATGGGTTCAATTCCTGGCTTGGGAAGATCCTCTGGAGGAGGTCATGGCAACCTGCTCCAGTATTATTGCCTGGAGAATCCCATGGACAGAGCAACCTGGCAGGCTATAGTCCATGGGGTCACAAAAGAGCTGGACATGACTGAGCAACTTAGCATGAATTTCTAAGAGAAAGATTCCTTAGAATGTTGTCAAACAAGGATTACTTATGGTCAATAAATTCAGACTCAAAGAGTCATGCTTTTTGAAGAATGTCACATATGCTCTATACTTGCACTATAAAATGGAGAGATTTCATGACTTACATGCTCCCTGTTGCATGAGATAATAACCTGTAAAACTTCACTTTGGGATCTCATCAGTTAATCTGGGACAGAGAATATCTGACAAGAGAAGGAACTGCCTGGGGCATCAGGTGAGGTGTCTTTGGTCATCTCAGTTTTTTCTGAGACTCATGAATGCCTGTATTCTTAAAATTACTACTAAAGCTTGCTTCCAGATCCATTAGTTTGTTAGACCTGCCATAATGAAGTAACAAAAACTGGGTAGCTTAAACAATGGAAATTTATTGTCTTACAATTCTGGAGGCTAGTGGTCTATTCACTGAGGTGTTGGCAAGTTTGATTCCTCCTGGGGGTATGTGTGAAAAATATGATCTATACCTCTCCTACCTTCTGGTGGTTTGCTGGAAACTCCTGGTTTGTAGATACATCACCCAGATATTTTCCTCCAAATTCACATAGCGTTGTCACTGTGTGTGTGACTGTCTCCAAATTTCTTCTTTTTATACGGACACTAGTCCTAGTGGACACTAGTCATTCATCCTACACTATGTGACCTCAACATAGAGAACAGACTAGTGGTTCTAAAGAGTGAAAGCAGGTGAGGGAGGGTTGGATTGGGAGTTTCCGACTAACAGATGTAAACTATTATATGTAGAATGGATAAACAACAAGGTGCAATTGTTGCGCAAGGAACTATATTCAATATCCTGTAATAAACTGTGTGTGTTTGTTAGTTGCTCAGTTGTGTCCTACTCTTTGAGACCCCATGAACTGTATAGCCTGCCAGGCTTCTCTGTCCATGGAATTCCCCAGGCAAGAATACTGGAGTGGATTGCCATTCCCTTCTCCAGAGGATCTTCCTGACCCAGAGATTGAACTCTGGTCTCCTGCATCGCAGGCAGATTCTTTACCATTTGAGCTACAGGGAAATCCTAACAAACTGTAATGGAAAAGAAAAAAAAAATCACTTAAAATGTGACCTTGTCTTAACTAATTATAATGAGTCTATTTCCAAATAAGGTGACATTCTCCAGTACTGGGCATTAGGATTCCAACATATGGATTTGGGGGTCACAGAATTCAACCATAACACCAGTAAGATTCTTTGTTTTGTATGGATATCATTTTACAATCTGATTTTCATTTCAGCTCATTTCCTAGGGAGATGGAACATTTTTAGCTCATTTTTAATTGAGAAAAAGGATGACTCAGAGAGCAGAGCTAAGAGCCCAGAGGGTGGAGCAATGAACCATGAAGAAGCAGTTCAGTTCAGTTCAGTTCAGTCGCTCAGTCGTATCTGACTCTTTGCCACCCCATGAACCGCAGCTCACCAGGCCTCTCTGTCCATCACCAACTCCCGGAGTTTACCCAAACTCATGTCCACTGAGTCGGTGATGCCATCTAACCATCTCATCCTCTGTCATCCCCTTCTCCTCCTGCCTTCAATCTTTTCCAACATCAGGGTCTTTTCAAATGAGTCAGCTCTTCGCATCAGGTGGCCAAAGTATTGGAGTTTCAGCTTCAACAGCAGTCCTTCTAATGCCCAGGACTGATTTCCTTTAGGATGGACTGGTTGGATCTCCTTGCAGTCCAAGGGACTCTCAAGAGTCTTCTCCAACACCACAGTTCAAAAGCATCAATTCTTCTGTGCTCAGCTTTCTTTATAGTCCAACTCTCACATCCATACATGACCACTGGAAAAACCATAGCCTCGACTAGACAGACTTTTGTTGACACAGTAATGTCTCTGCTTTTAATACACTGTCTAGGTTGGTCATAACTTTCCTTCCAAGTAGTAAGCATCTTTTAATTTCATGGCTGCAATCACCATCTGCAGTGATTTTGGAGCCCCCCAAAATAAAGTCAGCCACTGTTTCCCCATCTCTTTGCCAAGAAGTGATGGGACCAGATGCCATGATCTTAGTTTTCTGAATGTTGAGCTTTAAGCCAACTTTTTCACTCTCCTCTTTCACTTTCATCAAAAGGCTCTTTCGTTTTTCTTCACTTTCAGCCATAAGGGTGGTGTCATCTGCATATCTGAGGTTATTGATATTTCTCCCAGCAATCTTGATTCTGGCTTGTTCTTCATCCAGCCCAGGATTTCTCCATGTCCAGTTCTAACTGTTGCTTCCTGACCTGCATACAGGTTTCTCAAGAGGCAGGTCAGGTAGTCTGGTATTCCCATCTCCTTCAGAATTTTCCACAGTTTATTGTGATCTACACAGTCAACGGCTTTGGCATAGTCAATAAAGCAGAGCTGCTGCTAAATTGAGCAAGTGGTCATATGTCCACCTGGATTTCAGATTTGCTTTAGATGGTAAAGACTAGGCACCTCCAATTTCCCCCTTTCTAAACAGAAGTACCTGTGGTTATCATTTTGTCACCATTTTATACTGAAGGCATAGGGTAGGGTATATGCCTTTTCTCTTTAGTTAGCAGATCTTGGTATCAAAAGAAACTATACGTGGAGAACTACACCTGATGAACCACACTTGGGGAATCTATCTGCGTCTGGGCTTGACTTAAATGATGGGATACTAGGCCTGAGGTTATAGCATGATAAGATGAAATCTACAATTCTTAGGGGCGGAAGGTGAGTGTATTTAGCGCATGAGAAGAATGTGATTTTTGTGTCCACCGAGTAAACTGTGAAAGTGAAAATCGCTCAGTCATGTCCAACTCTTTGTGACCCCATGGACTGTAGTCCTTGGGGATTCTCCAGGCCAGAATAATGGAGTGGGTAGCCTTTCCCTTCTCCAGGAGATCTTCCCAACCCAGGGATTGAACCCAGGGCTCCCACACTGCAGGCGAATTCTTTACCAACTGAACCACAAAACTATGGCAGACTGTATTTTCCCAAGATAGTTGAAACAGTGTCTCCTATTCACCATGCTGATTTGCCAAGTTACTCTGATACTCCACCGTTAAGAAAGAGGGTCTATTTCTCCCACCTTTTGAATCTAGGTGAGACCTGTGACTTCACGGAAGAGCACAGTATGTTGGAAATATACTATTCTTTTCAGCCATAGCCTTTGGCTTCAGGGGTTCTGCATACTGCATCGTGGAACATTTGCTCTTGGAATCCCTCACCTGAACTCCAGTTTCCGTATTGTGAGAAGCACAATCCAATGGAGATATTATGCCGGTGTTTTAGTCAGCAGTCCCAGAGGACAACTGGTATCGGGCAGACGCTCTGGACAGCCTTCGGATGGCTTCAGTCGCCGGTCAGAAACTGACGGCAGACATATAAGATACTAAATAATGACTAGAGATTTTGGTCAACCCTGAGAAACGAGAGACTAATAATTGTTAACTTGGACAGTTTCTATTATAGCAATATATGACATAAGAGAGAAACAAAGCTTCTTGTATAATACTGAGTTCTGACCCAATGAACGTAGTTTTGGATATAGCGTTCTACATTTGAAGAATTTTTGAATGTGTATCTGAGGAATATTCATTCTAATTTTATCTCTGGTATTACTTTTTTTGCTAAAATATTTGCATACAATTATTGTTATTTTCTCTAGTTTTATGTAACCCAACAATGAAATTACATGAGCTTGGAGAACTCTTTTTGGAAAAGTTTCTGATTCTGAATTCAGTTTATTTAATACTCATAAGAATAACCAGATTTTGCCGCATCTTACATGAATTTTGATAGAATTTATTTTGCCATATTTATCAGCTTAAAGTTGCTCATGATCTTCCTTACTCAATATACTTTTAAAACCTCTGAGATCTGTATTTAATAAGCTTACTTTAATTCCTGATATTGTGATTTATGTTTATGTGCTCTCTCCTTTTCCTTCTCTCCCCTTTTCTTTTCTTCCTTTTACCTTTTCTTTCTCTCTCTTCTCACTTTTTCTCTTGTTTAATCAAGTTAGTTAGGAGTTGGTCATTTTAGCTGATCATTTCAAAGAACCAATTTTTGGATTTCTTAAATTTTTAATTCTGTCCTTATTCTAATTTTTTGAAAAAGTTATTATCTTACTTCAGTATCTTTTGTTACATTGGCCTCACTTGGGTTTACTTTTCTTTTCATTTTTCACTTTGGTCTACGAAATGTGAAAACTGAATCCACTGGTTTTAGATGTATGTTCTCTTCTAAAGTAAGAATGTAAAATTATGTTCCTTTTTATGCACAGTTTTAGCTGCATCCCAGAGTAACTGTTTTGTGTTATCATTCAGTTAGAACTATTTCTAATTATTATTAATTTTTTGATTCATGTCTTGCTTACAATGATTTTAGTTTAAAATGTTGAGGCTGACCTAGCTAGCTTATTTCAATCAACTTATAATTTAGTTCCACTCTGGTCAGATAATATATTCTCCATATTTCAATCTATTTAAATGTATTGACATTTTTTTCTGGCTTAGTAAATGGTCTCTTATGGCAAATGTACAATAAACAGTTGAAAATAATGTACATTTGCCTGAAGTTGAATGTAATCTTCTACATACATCAGTTAAATCAAGGAGATTGACAGTGTTGTCCAGATATGTTTCATTTTTGGTTTTGGTCTGGCTGTTTAAACAACTGCTTACAGGAGGGTGTTAAAGTATCTTTCTCTGATTGTGAAATTGTTTATTCCACTTCTTAAAATTATCGCTTTGCTTTAGATAATTTTGGAGTCTAATATTAGACACATTCATTCATAATTGTTGTGTCTTCCTGATGAATTGATTCTTTTATAATTAAGAAAAGTATATTCTGCACAGAACGAGGCCGTGATTGGTGTGCAGACAAAAGGATGTGAAGAATTGAGACCAGTAATGCTACTACTCTAAACTAGATTTTTGAAATGTTTTGGTTATCACATATGCTTCTTGGTTTTGCTGAGATAAATCAGACTACTGATAGAAGATCTTGATGATATGTTTTGTTTTCTGTTTTATAATACTTGTTGAATATCTCTTAAACATCAGTTATGGTACTAAGTGATATAGATACATCAGTGAGGACATTTCATGAAATGTCTGCCCTTGAAGAACTTAAAGCATCTCAGAATTTATTTATAAATTACATAAAAATGAGCTAGTTGTAGATAAAAATCATGTATCAATACTTTATATATGTTCATCTATGTGTATATTTGTGTACGTATATTTCTGTATCAGCTCAGTTCAGTCACTCAGTCATGACCAACTCTTTGCGACTCCGTGGACTGCAGCATGCCAGGCTTCCCTGTCCATCACTAACTCCTGGAGCTTACTCAAACTCATGTTGATCGAATCAGTGATGCCCCATCCAACCACCACATCCTCTGTCATCCCCTTCTCCTCCTGCCGTCAATCTTTCCCAGCATCAGGGTCATTGCAAATGAGTCAGTCTTTTGCATCAGATGGCCAAAGGACTGGAGTTTCTGCTTCAGCATCAGTCCTTCCAATGAATATTCAGGACTGATTTCCTTTAAAATGGACTGGTTGGATCTCCTTGCAGTCCAAGGGACTCTCAAGAGTTTTATCCAACACCACAGTTCAAAAACATCAATTCTTCAGCGCTCAGCTTTCTTTACAGCCCAACCCTCACATCCATTCATGACTATTGGAAAAACCATAGCCTTGACTAGACGGACCTTTGTTGACAAAGTAATGTCTCTGCTTTTTAATATGCTGTCTAGGTTGGTCATAGCTTTTCTTTCAAGGGACAAGCATCTTTTAATTTCATGGCTGCAGTCACCATCTACAGTGATTTTGGAGCCCAAAAAAATAAAGTCTGCCACTGTTTCCCCATGTATTTGCTATGAAGTGATTAGACCAGATGCCATGAACTTAGTTTTCTGAATGTTGAGTTTTAAGCCAGCTTTTTCACTCTCCTCTTTCACTTTCATCAAGAGGCTCTTTAGATCTTCTCCACTTTCTGCCATAAGGTTGGTGTCATCTGCTTATCTGAGGTTATTGTTATTTCTCCTGGCAGTCTTGATTCCAGCCTGCTTCACCCAGCCTGGTGTTTGTCATGATATACTTTGCATATAAGTTAAATAAGCAGGGTGACAATATACAGCCTTGACGTACTCCTTTTCTGATTTGAAACCAGTCTGTGGTTCCATGTCCAGTTCTAACAGTTGCTTCCTGACCTGCATACAGATTTCTCAGGATGCAGGTCAGGTGGTCTGGCATCCCCATCTCTTGAAGAATTTTCCACAGTTTGTTGTGATCCACATAGTGAAAGGCATTGGCATAGTCAATAAGGCAGAAGTAGATGTTTTTCTGGAACTCTCTTGTTTTCTCAATGATCTAATGGATGTTGGCTGTTTGATCTCTGTTTCTCTGTCCTTTCTAAATCCAACTTGAACATCTGGAAGTTCACGGTTCACATATTGTTGAAGCCTAGTTTGGAGAATTTTGACCATTGCTTTGCTAGCGTGTGAGATGAGTGCAATTGTGTGGTAGTTTGAGCATTCCTTGCCACTGCCTTTCTTTGTGATTTGAGTGAAGATTGACCTTTTCCAGTCCTGTGGCCATTGTATTTTCCAAATTTGCAGGCATATTGAGTGCAGCACTTTCACAGCATCATCTTTCAGGATTTGAAATAGCTCAACTGGAATTCCATCACCTCCACTACTTTAGTTCATAGTGATGTTTCCTAAGGCCCTCTTGACTTCACATTCCAGGATGTCTGGCTCTAGGTGAGTGATCACACCATCTTGGCTATCTGAGACATCAAGATCTTTTTTTTGTATAGTTCTGTGTATTCTTGCCACCTCTTCTTAATATCTTCTGCTTCTGTTAGTTCCATAAAATTTCTGGCCTTTATCGTGCCCACCTTTGCATGAAATGTTCCCTTGGTATCTCTAATTTTCTTGAAGAGATCTCTAGTCTTTCTCATTCTATTGTTTTCCTCTATTTCTTTACGTTGATCACTGAGGAAGGTTTTCTTATATCTTCTTATTATTCCTTTGAACTCTGCCTTCAGATGCTTATATTTTTCCTTTGCTCCTTTGCCTTTAGCTTCTTTCTTTCCTCAGCTATTTGTAAAGCCTCCTCAGACAACCATTTTGCTTTTTTGCATTTCTTTTCCTTGGGGATGGTGTTGATCACTGCCTCCTGTAGAATGTCATGAACTGCTGTCCATAGTTCATTAGACAGTCTGTCTATCAGATCTAATCCCTTGAATCTATTTGTCACTTCCACTGTGTAATTGTAATGGATTTGATTTAGGTCATACCTGAATGATCTACTGGTTTCCTCTACTTTCTCCATTTTCAGTCTGAATTTGGCAATAAGGAGTTCATGATCTAAGCCACAGTCAACTCTCAGTCTTGTTTTTGCTGACTGTGTAGAGCTTCTCCATCGTTGGCTGCAAAGAATATAATCAATATGATTTCAGTGTTGACCATCTGGTGATGTCCATGTGTAGAATCCTCTCTTGTGTTGTTGAAAGAGAGTGTTTGCTATGACTAGTTCATTCTCTTGACAAAACTCTGTTAGCCTTTGACCTGTTTCATTTTGTACTCCAAGGCCAAATTTTCCTGTTTCTCCAGGTATTTTTGACTTCCAACTTTTGAATTTCAGTCCCCTATGATGAAAAGGACATCTTTTTTGACTGTTAGTTCTAGAAGGTCTTGTAGGTCTCCATAGAATCATTCAACTTCAGCTTCTTCAGCGTTACTGGTTGGAGCATAGACTTGGATTTCTGTGATATTGAATGGTTTGCCTTGGAAACGAACAGAGATCATTCTGTTATTTTTGAGATTGCACCCAGGTACTGCATTTCGGACTCTTTTGTTGACTATGAGGGCTACTCTATTTCTTCTAAGGTATTCTTGCCCACAGTAGTAGATACAGTGGTCATCTGAGTTAAATTTGCCCCTTCCACTCCATTTTAGTTCACTGATTCCTAAAACATCGATGTTCACTCTTGCCATCTCCTGTTTGACCACTTCCAATTTACCTTGATTCATGAACCTAACATCCCAGGTTCCTATGCAATATTGTTCTTTACAGCACTGGACTTTACTTCCATTACCAGTTACATCCACAATTGGGTGTTGCTTTTTCTTTGGCTCCATCTCTTCATTCTTTCTGGAGTTATTTCTCCACTCTTCTCTGGTAGCATATTGAGCACCTACCAATCTGAGGAGTTCATCTTTCAGTGTCATATCTTTTTCATCTTTTCATACTGTTGATGGGGTTATCAAGGGAAGAATACTGAAGTGGTTTGCCATTCCCTTCTCCAGTGGACCTCATTTTGTCAGAACTCTCCACCATGATCTGTCCATCTTGGGTGGCCTTCCATGGTATGGCTCATAGTTTCATTTAGTTAGACAAGGCTGTAGTCCTTGTGATCAGTTTGATTAGTTTCCTGTGATTATGGTTTTCATTCTGTCAGCCCTCTGAGGGCTAAGGATAAGAGGCTTAAGAAAGCTTCCGATGAGAGAGAAACTTCTATATACAAACACATATACATGTATTTTGCTGAATTTATTGCTCACAAGTTTTCTTTCGTTCTCCTTTTCTGCCTGAAATTCTGTTTCATGTGTCTGATTAGAGTCCTTTGAATATGTTTTGCTTTGTTTTTTTTCCCAAATATGTGTTGTGGAAGATATATTCTAAAGTAGTAATCCCCAACCTGAAACAATGGTAAACTTAGATAAGTTAAACTTTATCTAAGTAATTGTACCCTTTAGAAGAGTTAAGGTTTCCATATTTATATCTCTTCTTTAGTCTGTTCAAATCAACTGCACTCCTTAAAACGTCTGCGCTGGGCCCAGCATAAAGCCATGTGGAGTCTGAACTCAGCGATCTCAGAGCTAACGTGCAATGTTCAGTGGAGAAGATAACTGAGACTCAAGGAGAAAAGATAGTGTGGACACCGAGCAACATGAGAGTAGTTGATGTAGTTGAATAACTCAGCTTCTTCATGCCCAGTACAATGTTCTTTTCTCTGAATAATTTAACATATTTTGGAGAATCTATTCAGTCTATAGAGCTAGCTTACTATAGAGTAACTTGCTATCCTTGGCACTATTTTTCACTCTCTCCCATCAGAATATGTGGGACAGATTGGGTGTATTTGATGCAGTTGGATCCCAACAATCCATCTCAAATCTGTTTTCAATGACAGTTGAGAAACAATTCTTAGCTCCACTAAAAGTGTTCGATTATATATTTTATTTAAGATAGTTTTGTCTGCAATAATAAAGTTAGCTTTAAAAAAAATTCTAGAGACATTCCAAGCCAGTGTTTAAACTAGATAAAAAAACCTCTTGCTTTTCAACCTTATAAAGGTACTAGGATTCTACATTCCTATTCAGAAGACTTATGTGAATTCAAACAGTTTAAATTTTCATGCAATTAAAATTCAACTTCATTACTAATGTCAAAGGAAGACAGAACATACTTTCTAAGAATATATTACCCACAAAGAATTCCTTTGCATTGCCAAAGGTATAAAAATGAGGGTGATTTTTAAAAAGAATATGTATAGGGACTTCCCTGGTGGTCCAGTGGTTAAGACTCTGTGTTTCCAATGCAGGGGATGCAGGTTTGATCTTAGGAAGTAAGATCCCACATGCCTGGCAGTACAGTCGAAAAAAAAAAGTATGTATACAGTAGGAAGCAGAGCTTCAGGAGGGATTTTGCCTCCCCTGGGCAACTGATAACCTTCACCTTGATGGGTTATTATGAAATTTAAGTGAATGACAGTCTCTGAAAGAGCTAATCTAGGGCAGCAACCAGACAGAATAGATATTGAAAATAACGATACTTTTCCATTTCTTTCTCATTCATCTAAAGAACTTCATATTTATCAATTTATTCACTGATACCTCTAATTCTTTTCAGATTGGAAAATATTAACTGTAATGTGATTAAATGGATACATGGACACATAATGTTCATAGCCAATTCCTTGTTTTTCTACAATCATACTGATTATATCCAATATTCAAAACACTTAAATATGTAAAGTAGATATTGTTAGGGTATCAACATACCGTGACCTTTATAATCATTAATTTAACACATTTTTATTTAATTCTTACCATAAACCAGACTGTGTGTAAGCTAGCTCCTGGAGATACATAGAGCTTACAGGCAGGTAGATAATAGGGTTTATTATTGATTTGATCTTTAAGGATATTGCCCTATATTATATGCATCCACAAACTTATTTTTTTCCTTTTCCCATTTCAAACACGTGCTAGAGTAATAACTTATGATTAGACTTTTCCCAATTAAAACTCATGTCTTTATGAACTTTCACATGACCTCTCACAGCTGTTGACCAGAATCTTGAGAAGTGTGTGTGAGGACTCCCTCTGACTCTCCCTGGCCCTCTCCCATACACAGAATGCCTTTCTATAATGACTTGATGGGTTACAGGAAACAGCATTGTCAAAGGTCTCCAGACATTTTTTTTTCCCTGCCCAGGTCTACAGTAGTAAGAATGAGAGGTGCATTGCCTCCATAATGGGTAACTGACAGAGCCACCACCATCTGCTAATCTGATTTCTTTCCTCTGATCCCAGCCATCAGTGACATAGCAATCCACTCTGGAAAAGGTAAAGATGTAGAATGTGTGCCTTATTTGCCATGCTTTGTTGGTGACACTCAGTGAAGCTCCTGTCAGTTCTACCCTGTCTGCTCAGCATCCCCATGGGTTCTGAGAATCCAGCATCCATCATGGATCACACCAGAGGCCCAGATGCCAGTCTTTGCTCTGGGCTTACAGCATCCTGAAGCTCACTCCATGAGATAAACACTTGTATAAATGATTCAGGCAAGAACCCAATCAACAGATGGATTTCTTCTTATTGTTCATGTATTTGTTTATGTCAACACTGCAGGAGCGGAAGACCCTATAGTTAGAGAGCATCTCAGTTGGGGATAGTTCAGCTCAAAATTTGACACAAAATTTTTCTTGACCTCTGTTATTTTTGATTTATTGACTTTTACCAAGGTTTTAAAATTCAAATTTTTTAAAAAGGAAGAGAAAGAAGAGAAAAATAGAGGGAGAGAGAGAAGGGAAAACCAGGGCTGTTTGTCAGACTTTTCAGAGTGTTTCCATATCTCTTGGTATTGAAGCATGATTGCTAAGTACTTTGAAATGGCCCAGGGAGGTCCATGGCTATTTGAACCACTAATCTCAGTTTTTACATTGGTGGGCATACTGGGATTAGTGCTGAAACTACTATTGTTGGTTTGGATGGGTAAATAGATAGATAGGGAGATAGATACTGGGTTGGCCAAAATGTTTGGTTATTTTCATAAAATCTTACAGCCAACATGATAGATAGATAGATAGATGATAGAAAATAAAGATAGATAGATGAAAATAATAGTTTTCTTTAGGGGGCCGCCCCCAATGGATAGGTGGATAACTACCTGATGTATTATCAAAGATGTAAAATAAAGCTCTGCCTTATCTTCTTTTCAGTTTTCCTCTCTGACATTGTAATATCTTTAGAAAGATATAAGGTATCTCATTACTAGCTGAGCCACAAGGGAAGCCCAAGAACACTGGAATGGGTAGTCTATCCCTTCTCCAGCACGTCCTCCCGACCCAGGAATTGAACCAGGGTCTCCTGCATTGCAGGTGGATTCTTTACCAACTGAGCTATGAGGGAAATCCATAATATCTTTAGAAAGGTATAAGGCATCTCATTCTTTCCATACCTAATGGCAGTAGCAAAACCTTAACAGCAACAACAATTATTTATTTTTTTGAGTAGAAAAACACACTAAACTTTAAATAACAATTAGGTACCATGCTTTAGCTTTATGTTTAACTTAGACCTTATAACAACCCTACACGTCTATTTTCACTATTTCCATTTTTATGATTGAGAAACTAATGCTCAGAAAGTTCAAGTTCATTGTCAAGATTTAGAATTCAGACATATGTCTGTCTTCACCCAACATTATTTTATTTAATTTTATGCTTTATTCTCACCTGCAGCTCTGGTGGATGGCTACCTTTTGGAGAAGGAAGAAAAAAGCACACCTATCATTTGTTACACTGGTCTTTTACTTGACCTACTTGTCTAAAAAGATTCTTCTTCTAATTTCAGAATCCTAAATTTGTGAGCTATGGAACTATCAAGCTGAGTTAGCTAAATCATACTACCCAATTCCAACAAAATCATCTCCTCTCCTGATACCAGGAAGGAGGAAAATGGGAGCCAGAGGGAAAGAGAGAAATGAAAATGGAAAAGGAGAAATTGAAGAAGCAGAAACAAACTTCTCAAGTTTTCCATCAATCAAGCTTTTCACCTCTTCTCCCTGGCATATAGAAACAAAGCCATTTTGAATTCCCTTTGCTAAACCCATAAAATCTGTCTTTTTGTGTAATGCACACATACCCAGGGAGCTCAAGTCCAGTCTTCACTGCCCATACTGCACAGCAGCTGGCAGGGCTTTGTGTTTCTCCCCCTTCTGACCTCCAGCAACGAGGTCTTAAAACCTCACTGCAAGACCTCAGCTCTTGCAGCCTGGCGCTCCCCATCTGCAGTCTATCTGTATGTCCAGGACAGCTGGGCTCTGGAAGTTGGGCTTATTGCCAGTCATCTCCAGCTTGCCAACTCTTTAGAAGGGCAGCTGGGACCCTAGAACTTCCCTGGGAATTTCCCAGCCGCCAACTCAGATACTGTATCATTGTTTGCTGAACTAAATCTAGTCAAGATTGGCAAAGATAAATCAGCAATCCGTCCAGGAGGACTGCGTGTCTCATTCAAACATTTGCCCAACACTGATTCCAAGTAGCATTCAACTTTGTCTCCAACAAGCTAACAGATGTGGGCATTAGTGGAGGGAGATAATATGATATTATGCACAGCGCTAGGGCTGGATAAGTTTTCTCTCTAAATGATGTTTTAGAGAAACAGCACAGAAAAACATCATTCTACTTTGACAACTGGTTTGAGAGAGCATTGAACATGTTTCTTTTTTTTTTTTTTTCAGTTTCATCCCTTAAGGCCAGATGACGCTCTAGTTTGCAGTTTCCTACAGCATACCTGGAGAACCAGCAAGAGAGGTATGATGTTCTGCCATTTCTGGTATATGAGTTTGGGGAAAGGTATCTGTTCTTACTATGAGATCCATTACCTATGGCTGACCAGATACAGCACCATAGAGTGTTCAGTGCCCTAAACGTTCTCTGTGTTCTGCCTGATTATCTTCCCCTTCCCCTTCCCCTGAACCATACCCCTGGCATCCATTGATGTTTTTACTGTTTCCAAAGTTTCACCTTTTCCAGAATGTCATATGGTTGCCATCATTTCATATGTAGGCTTTTCAGGTTGGCTGCTTTCACTTAGCAATATGCATTTAAGTTCCTTCATGGTTTAGGGCAGAAGGAGAAGGGGATGACAGAGGATGAGATGGTAGGATGGCATCACTAACTCAGTGAACATACATTTTAGCAAACTCTGGGAGATAGTGAAGGACAGAGACTCCTGGTGTGCTGCAGTCCATGGAGTCACAAAGAGTTGGACATGACTTAGGGACTGAACAGCAACGTGTCTTTTCATGGCTTGGAAGCTCATTTCTTTTTAGTGCTAAATAATATTCCACTGTACAGATGTACTTCAGGTAATTTTATTCATTTATCTACTGAAGGAAATCCTGATTGCTTCCAAGTTTCAGCACTTATGAATGAAGCTGCTAAAAATCATTAGAGTGTAGGTTTATATGTGGACATGTTTTCACCACATTTAAGTAGATAGCAAGGACTGTGATGGCTGGTTCCTCTGAGTATGGGTATGTTTAATTTTGTGAGTAATAGTCAAAATGTCTTCCCAAGTGGCTATAATTATATACAACCCTTATCAATTGTACCCCAATAAAACTAGAAAATATTATATATATATATATATATATATTTTTACTACATAATACAATCTGTCTATGAAATTGGTATCATGAATGAGTCTATCGTGGATCTGAAAAAACTGAAACTCTGAAATTTTAAACTATTTTCAAGTTCCCTCAGCTCCGTAAGTGATGAAACAATCATCAAATCTATTATAATTTGTAATAAAGCGGAGTAGAAGAATGCAGGCTTCAGAAGCAGGTGGATGGACATTTGAACCCGTGCTCTGCTGCCTTACTGTGACAGTTACTTGGCAAATCACTAAACGGCCCTGAATTTCAGGTGCATCATCAGAGAGATGGACATTGAAACTACCTAGCAGGGCTAGAGACAAATAGGTAAAATGCCTACCACACTGCAGCCACTCAGTAAGTGGAGGTCTTACGACTCTTTCTATGACTACCTACTGGGGGTGGGGTAGAGAGATGATTTTTCAATATTTTCTGCCCCATGTTGAGGTTGAACAAGGTCTAGGATTGGTTGCAATTTAGGTTGGAAATTTAATGGACCTAGTTAGAGGAAATTAAGCAACAGGATGTGAAAAAAAAACATATAGAGCTTGAAATTCCTTTCTTTGTTGAATAATTCATTCTATTATTTTAGAGGCACCATTAAGGTGTCTCTGTGCCTGAAGTGGGCTTCCCTGATACTTCAGTTGGTAAAGAATCTGCCTGCAATATGGGAGACCCCGGGTTGATTCCTGGGTTGGGAAGATCCGCTGGAGAAGGGATAGGCTACCCACTCCAGTATTCTCACCTGGAGAATTCCATGGACTGTATAATCCATGGGGTCACAAAGAGTTGGACATGACTGAGCGTGTTATGTTCTCTTAGGTGTGTTATTTCAGTAACTGTGACTGTTGGTCATTCGTTTGTGTCTGTCTCTTTGCGACCCCATTGACTGTAGTCCACCAGGCTCCTCTGTCCATGGAGTTCTCCAGGCAAGAATACTGAAGTGTGTAACCATTCCCTTCTCCAGGAGATCTTCTCAACCCAGGGATGAAACCTGGGTCTCCGGCATTGCATGCAGGTTCTTTCCCATCTGAGCTACCAGGGAAACCCAACTGTACCTAAAAAAAAAAGCTTGGATTTCTTATTTTTTTTTTATATCTGTTTTATACCATACAAGGGTAGACTATTAGAACACTATTAATGCATGTTGTGAAAGAAAAAAAGTTCAAGATGCTAAATTTGAAGAGTAGAACTCCCTAGGAAGAGAAGCCTTCAAAGAGAATAACAATATATCATCTATGAGCTAAAAACTTTTGATAAAGTTGACCATGTTGTGCAGAGCACAAGATTTTCCATTTATTTGTATGACATATTTTTTCCTGATATGTTTTCTTTGTGAGGGAAATAATTTGGGATCTTCCAGATTTCGTTTGTGGGTCAGCTGGTAAAGAAACCGCCTACAATGTGGGAGACCTGGGTTCGATCCCTGGGTTGGGAAGATCCCCTGGAGAAGGGAAAGGCTGCCCACTCCAGTATTCTGGCCTGTAGAATTCCATGGACTGTATAGTCCATGGGGTGGCAAAGAGTCGGACATGACTGAGCGACTTTCACTTTCCATTACATTACTCACTATCTGAGCAGAAATAATGAAACTGAATGATATTTACCAATTGCAGAGTAAGGTTTCTACATAAATATTTCAGTTCCAGATTTGGTGTATCTACACCACGGGCAGGAAAGAGGAAGAACTGGATCTCAGCAAGATTATTTGCTTTTTCCAGGATCATACAGCTAGTAAAAGGTGAGGCACAAGTAATTGCATTTTGGTCTCCAAGTTCAAACAAAATTATCTTCTTTTTTAGGTAGAAATATGTATTTATTCTGTCATGAAAGGTACTTAAATTGATTAATATATGCAAAGATTGAATATAATATGTATACACATAATGCAAGAGACTCAAGACACAGATTATCTTCAGAAGTATTTTTTTCTTTCTGTGTGTTGTCTTTACATGTGAAGAAAATCTACATCAGTTCCATTGTTCTAGGGCCATGCTTTCTTTTTTCTGTGGGATCTTTGAAGTGAAGCTCTATTGTCATTTGTCACTGAAATTTAGTATGGAAAAATAATATGTCAGTCAATCTGAATGTGTTTACCTTATTTTTTTCACTTTCTGGCCAGAGTCTGAAATTTTCTTTTTTATTTTGGAAATTCAGTAACTTCCTCTAGGTAAGCTATGTAGATGAGAACTTTGCCTCAAAACTTCTTAGGGTAAGGTGTGTCTTTTCATCCCCCAGAGTCAAAATATTGAGAATTTTTAGCTATATTTGTTCATTTCCTTATATATATTGTGAATCTCTTTTATCTTCTCTAATTTTTGTGTAATAACTAACATTTGTGATGCTCTGACTTTGTATCAGGTTCTGTGTAATATTCCATATGTTCACTATCTCAAGGTCGTACTAGAACCACCTAAGATGTAGATTTATCATCATTCCCACTTTATGAATGAATATCTTAAGACATAAGAAGGTAAAAGGTAACTTGCTGAGGATGGATAGGGAAGCCTGAGCCTAGTGTGCTGCAGTCCATGGGGTCACAAAGAGTCAGACATGGCTGAGCGACTGAACTGAACTGTTCAGGATACTTGGCTGGCATGTAGTTGATAGATGGTTTGATCCAGTATGCCCTTTATGTCCATAAAACATTATGCACTATATCATTCTGCCTCTTGTTGTCTTTACTATGTTTCAATTTTTTCTTCAACTTGTACCTTCTCTCCTTGATTAATGTGAGCTGATTTTACTTTAAATTTATTGCCTCTAATGCAGTTTTCATCCCTATATTAGTTTTATATTCATCTTCCGTTTCCTAAACTGTGCCATCAAAAATAGCCTATCTTTCTCTTACTTTATTTATTCTTTGATTTTTTTCTTCAAATAAATGATCTCTTTAATACCTTTGAGGCTCTATAAAATACTTTGCAAGGAACCATATATATCCACTTTCTGTTTGATTCTATTCCAATACCTGGAAGTTGCCTCATGTTCATCTCCTTTACTCTTTCCATTTCCTCTATTATTTACATACATGCTTTATGCAATACCTTATTAGGCTATTTCTTGTTTTAAAGGGCATTTGTACTTAAGCCAACTATTTTTTAAAGAATGCTGTGGTGAATAAAGTGAAGACAATCTATAATTTTAATTTGAACCCATATACTGTAATATTTTTTTGTGAAATATATATTTTGTCTACCATTGGGCTCTTTGTGTGTTGTGGAATATATCTGAATCCAGCATTCTGTTGTTGTTCACAACAAAGATTCTAAAGTTCTATGATCTCTATATGAACCTCAAACTAATTGTCCTTAAATGATACATTCTTTGCACTGTGCAAAACACACACACACACACACACACACACACACACATATATTTGTTGTTTAGTCACTAAGTTGTGTCTGACTTTTTTGTCACTCCATGGACTATAGCCTGCCAGGATCCTCTGTCCATGGGATTTTCCAGGCAAGGATACTAGAGTGGATTGCCATTTCCTTCTCCAGGGGATCTTTCTGACCCAGGGATCAAACCTGCCTCTTCTGCAGCTCCTGCATCAGCAGGTGGAGTCTTTACTGCTTAGCCATCAGGGCACTATGTATATATATATATATATATATATATATATATATATATATATATATAGTCTTTGTATATTTCTAGAATAATAAGCCCACATACCCATTCAAATGGCCTCCTAGGTGGCATATATACATATAGACACAACTGAGCACACACACACACACACACACACCCATTCAATGGACAGCAGTGCTGATTAGCGCATGATTGGGATGTACTGGAAATAGTTGTGGAAACATATCACTAGTACTGATGTGGTGGAATTGAAAATGGTACTTACAATGTATAAAAAAGTTAAATATTGGAAGAGGAGACCTTTAGAAGAAGTTTGGAAGACTAGGGAATAATACTAGTGCTGTATATCTTTCTGATCCCCTTGTGGCTAGATAAAAGCTAGCCTAGTATATCTTCCCTCCTACCTCAGTCGGTAAAGAATCTGTCTGCAGTGCAGGAGACCCGGGTTCAACCCCTGGGTCAGGAAGATACCCTGGAGAAGGAAATGGCAAGCCACTCCAGTATCCTTGCCTGGAAAATCCTATGGACAGAGGAGCCTGGTGGGCTGCAGTCCATGGGGTCGCAAAGAGTAGGGTACGACAGAGCAACTGAGTGACTAACACTCGCTAGAAGTCAGTTATGAACGAAAAACTTGGTTGGGCTAACAGAAGCAAGAAAATATTTGTGTGCTCACCATTTACCATAGTTTTAGTAATTACACAACTGTGAAGTCAAAAGGAATATTGCTGTGGTAGGAATAAAGAGTAAAATGGCACATCCCAGAGTGTCAAATATTGAGGGTTTTGTTTGTTTTGGGTTCACCTTCTCACCTAGGTCAAATTCAGAAGGTTCTGTGCTCTTGTGTGTGGGAAGTAACTCGGTGACTAAATCTGAATGGTCACATTATCCACGACAAATTTTTTATTCATAGTAATAGTTGATCTCTTTCGAAAAGAAGATAGCTGGTGTCTGTGTTTCTGATAAGGATAAATGGCAGAGGGGTACCAAGCAATTGTGGGTTATTAAATATTCACAATGTCAGAGATTCCTGCAGTCATTGCACATTTAGAAACAATTAAAATAAAACGATTGTCACCTTGGAGTCCCAGTGGTCTGTCACTGCAGCCGGCTATTCTGAATAACATCAAATGCAGCCTCCACCAGCTGCTTCTCAAACTGTAAAAGAAAAAAAGGCGCACAATAGACACTCTTTATGACTTTGCAATGTGCAACTCAGGGTTTTTCACTTACTGAGTAATGCTTTTTCACTCAAATATGTGAATATTTGCAAATAACATCCGATGAATATATCTCACTGTTATCATAGAATCATATTATAGAATCATAATAAATACAATTTTTAAAGGACTATTTCACTTGGTATTTTCATTTAAAAAGTACTCCAGGGTAAAAGACTATAAAATACCTTTGTTCCCTGATGTCTTTTTTCCCTCGATGCTGTTAATTCGTAGCTTTTATTGAGAGTCTGCTTTCCTTATAGCACATAATTAGCATGTTTAAAAAACATTGCACCTTTTAGACAACATCAGATTAAAGGACATACATATAGGTTGAGGAGCACAGGTGTTTCTCTGATTCAATTAGTGCTTCTTTATTCTAAACTCTTCCTCAAATTGCAGTCTCTTTCTTAATTCAAAAGATGAAAATAAGCAGTCATTTGGCTACTAGGGGAGCCCATGGAGGACTCATTAGTTGGGTTCTAATTGGGTTCTTTCCCAAATCTGTCACTCAGGATTGAAGGTGAATCTGACGCCAGCAGCAAATGACTGTGTAGAGGGCTGTGAAGTGGAATGACTGAAAGCACTTCTGAGAAATAGGGAGAATGAGATGAATTTAGGACAAATGAAATGCACTTTTAATGTGAGCAAGAGGTAGGAGGTAAAAATAGAGGCCTTGGGAAGCAAGTGTTTGGAAAGATGATTTTGTTAGAGTCTTCTGAGCTTTGGCTTTATTTTCATTATCGGAAAAAGCAATTTTCTAAACTAGTAACGCTCCAGGAGATGCTTTACTATGACACAGACACCTAGCGATTCTGTGCTTGCCAGCGTCCTTACAGGTAGTGGGCTGCACCTTGAATGTTTCATGATTCCCCTCTCCGAGACCCGTGGTATTCCTCACAGTGGGGTTTGTTTCTCAATTGGCGAAAGTGAAAGTGAAAATGAAGATCTTAAGTCGTGTCCAACTCTTTGTGATCCCATGGGCTGTAGCCTACTGGGCTCCTCTGCCCATGGAATTTTCCAGGCAAGAGTATTGGAGTGGGTTGCCATGTCTTTCTCCAAGGGATCTTCTTGACCCAAGGATCGAACCCGGGTTTCCCCCATTGCAGGCAGATGCTTTATGGTCTGAGCCGCCAGGGCAAGTTCTCTATAGGTACCTTGCACAATATTTAGCCCAATGTAAGTCCTAGATTCCTGTTTATTGAATCAATCAGCTGATTAGCCAATTGATAAATGGATGAATGAATGAATGCTCGCCACACCCTTTGCCTATGCTTGGCTTTTCTTTCCCATTCAGTTCAGTTCAGTTCAGTCTCTCAGTTGTGTCTGATTCTTCGAGACCCCATGGACTGCAGCACACCAGGCCTCCCTGTCCATCACCAACTCCCAGAGCTTACTCAAACTCATATCCATTGAGTCGGTGATGCCATCCAACCATCTCATCCTCTGTCGTCCCCTTCTCCTCCCGCCTTCAATCTTGCCCAGCATCAGGGTCTTTTCCAATGAGTCAGTTCTTTGCATCAGGCCAAAGGATTGAAATTTCAGCTTCAGCATCAGTCCTTCCAATGAGTATTCAGGACTGATTTCCTTTAGGATGGACTGGTTGGATCTGCTTGCCGTCCAAGGGACTCTCAAGAGTCTTCTCCAACACCACAGTTCAAAAGCATCAATTCTTTGGCACTCAGCTTTCTTTATTAGTCCAGCCCTCACATCCATACATGACTGGAAAAACCATAGCTTTAATGAGACAGACTTTTGTTGGCAAAGTAATGTCTCTGCTTTTTTTTTTTTTTTTTTTATGAATTTATTTATTTTAGTTGGGGGCTAATTACTTTACAATATTGTAATAGTTTTTGCCATACATTGACATGAATCAGCCATGGGTTTACATGTGTTCCCCTTCCCGGACCCCCCACCCACCTCCCTCCCCATCCCATCCTTCTGGATCATCCCATTGCCCCGGCCCTGAGCCCTTGTCACATGCATCGAACATGGAATGGTGCTCTGTTTCACATATGACAATACACATGTCTCAATGCCATTCTCCGAGAACGTCCCACCCTCCTCCCTCAGAGTCCATAAAATTGTTCCATGCATCTGTGTCTCTTATTCTGTCTCGCATATAGGGTTATCGTTACCATCTTTCAAATTCCATATATATGCATTAGTATACTGTATTGTTGTTTTTCTTTCTGGCTTACTTCACTCTGTATAATGGGCTCCAGTTTCATCCATCTCAGTAGAACCGTCTGCTTTTTAATATGCTGTCTAGGTTGGTCATAGCTTTACTTCTAAGGAGCAAGTGTCTTTTAATTTCAAGGCTACAGTCACCATCTACAGTGATTTTGGAGCCCCCCAAAATAAAGTCTATCATTGTTTACTTTATTTCCCCATCTATTTGCCATGAAGTGATGGGACAAGATGCCATGATCTTAGTTTTCTGAATGTTGAGTTTTAAGCCAACTTTTCCACTCTCCTCTTTCACTTTCATCAAGTGGCTCTTTCTGCCACTTCTTCCACTCTTTCATCTCTTTCTGCCATAAGGGTGATGTCGTCTGCATTTCTGAGGTTATTGATATTTCTCTGGCAATCTTGATTCCAGCTTGTGCTTCATCCAACCTGGCATTTTTCATGATGTGTTATGCATATAAGTTAAATAAGCAGGGTGACAATATGCAGCCTTGATGTACCCCTTTGGAACCAGTCTATTGTTCCATGTCCAGTTCTAACTGTTGCTTCTTGACCTGCATACAGATTTCTCAGGAGGCAGGTCAGGTGGTCTGGTATCACTAAGTAATAAAAATTTAAACCATAACTTCCAAACTAGTAGAGCTTATAATAAAGTGAGGTTTTTGCCTCACCAAAACATAGATTTGCCTGAAAGAGATTATAAAATGCTACATAAGAATATCAGAATTTTTGCCTCCTCTGGTTCACATTTTACCCCTAATCCAACACACTAGTAGTCATAACCTTTCTGCCTACCTTCTTGCATCCCACTAATGTTTGTCCTAAATAGTACAGCCGGCTAAATGCATGGCACCTGACCTTGGAGAGATGAGATGGACGTTGCTTTATTAGTCACATGAACCCACGGCTTTGGGGAGGAGGACACCAGATACTGGGCAGGGCCATGTGAGTTGCACTTGGAACTTCATGAGGCAGGCTTTGTAGTGACAAGAGGGTCAAGTAATTCTCAGGACCTGCAGAAAGATGTGGTCAATTTATTGAATAATTTCTCACACTGGTGGGGAGATGAAATCCATTAGGTTGATGCTTGGATTGGTTGCAGCTGGTGCAGTGTACAATGTGGGGGAAACTTCTTGTGGGGTGGGGCACACATCTGGAGAGAGCAGGAAGACCTGTGCCTGGATCTTTGAGGCCCTGTGAGGTTTAAAGATGTCAAGTAGCACATGGGCTGTCATCTAGGTTTCATAATACAATGACTCATGATTCATGTTTGTTTTCCCCCCAGTTTTGACCAGCTGGGGCTCTTATCTAGTGGGCAGCTAATATTACATAGTGGAGCATTTTTTCCTCTTCTATTTCTCTTCCCATTAAGACTTCCATTCCATATTTTGTTTCATTGTTGTTTAACTGCCAAGTTGTGTCCCACTGTTTTGTGACCCCATGGACTGCAGCCCACCAGGCTTCTCTGTTCATGAGATATCCTTTGCTTCTCCAGAGCATCTTCCCAACTGAGGGATCAAATCCACATTTATTGCTTGGCAGGCAGATTCTTTACCACTGAGCCACCAAGGAAAATCCATTCCCTATGAGTAAGTAAATTTATAGTTGTAAATAGTTGTAAATAGTTTCAATAGTTGTAAATCAGACCACTTCCAATGTTAAGATTAAAGTTAGAAAGGATGTGAAGTAGGTTATAAAAATTAATGCTTAAATACAACCAAGAAGGAAGAACAAATGTTTTTTGAAAAAGAAGAGATGCAAAGAATAAGATGCAAAGATTGTGGGCTGTGATGTTTGGTATGGTTTAGCACAATTTTGGAGTTTAAGCTTCCGGGCTATCTGGGGGGAAAAAAAAAACCAGCAACAGCCAACACAACCATAACCAGAACAAAAACAAATCGATTTGCAAGTTTCTCCTATCTGAAAAACAGGAGAAAACTACTTCTCATTTAACACAAGAATGAATTGGCAATAGGTGTGTAACATAAAACAGGATACTACTGTGGGTCTATCAAAGTGAAAAGGACATATATTTTTCAGATGATCTTTTCCTATAGCAATCCTTCCTAGAATGGAACTTACACTTTTCAAGAATATATTATGGACCAGACACTGTGCTTTGAACTTTAGGTATAGAATTTTAGCTAATATTCACCACAATGCTAGTGAATAATATTATATACTATTGTTGAAATTTTATAGTTGAATTAATAAAGGCACACAAAGGTTAAGTTAAATTCCCAAGATAAGAGACCTTGACAGGTTGACAAGCCAGGATTCAAGCCAAGGTTACTTGGCTTTTCAAAGCATAGGGTTGAACATTAAATACTAATTTCTATTCAGAGTTTAGGTAATGGCTTCCAGACATGCCACTCTCATAATATTTAGTACCTAGGCATGTATAATTAGAACTTAAAAATTCATAGAAATGAGTTAAATTCTTTTAACTATTCTGCATGCAGGGAGCCTTAAGTAGGCATTGAGTGAGTTTAAAATATCACTCTGGCCTACATGATGAAAGTTTGAAGTTTGCACATGCCTTGCTCCCCTTCCTTGAATAACTAGTATTAAAATGAGACACCTAAGCTTTTTTCACCAGTCTGTTATCAGATCACGAATCAGTTCAGTTCAGTCGCTCAGTCATGTCTGACTCTTTGTGACCCCATGAATTGCAGCACGCCAGGCCTCTCTGTCTGTGACCAAGTCCCAGAGTCTACCCAAACCCATGTCAGATCATGAATAACAGGGACCAGATATATCGTATATATTACTGGCAAGCCTACTTTCTCTCTGAGCTTGGCTTGGGAGCCTAGAAAGGTAAGGCAAATATTTCTCTGTAAATGCTTAAAGTCTTTCCAATGGTTGAACAAATTACTTCCTGAAATTTTAAATGGCATTATCTCAGTCTAAAGCAATTTAATTGAATAAACTTAGAGTAAGGTGGGAATGAATTACACTTTGCTTAATATGATATCCCCCTTGTGTTTATCTGCTTTCGAAAGCAGTGTTTAATAAACCACATGAAGCATCACCAAGCCAGGAGTGTAGTGCTCATATTTGCAGGGAAGGCAACAGAATCTTCAATTTGCAGCAACAGGCCTGCTTGGAATTAAAAATGTAGTAATACTTTGGGCTATTACAAACCAAAAACTCTGCTTCAAGGACACAACCAGGGCTGAACCTCCCAATTTGGTGAGTAGCTGAGAAATCACTATCTGTAACTGACTACTAAATATTATTCTAAAAATGAATGCTAATAGGCTGGTCTCATTAAAATGTCTCCCGAACAGCAATTTCCCGCCAGGAAAAGAGATAAATGTTTAACTACACCCTGGAAGCTGGCAAATGATCTGCTGTCTAGCAAAATTCAACAAGCAGACCTCCAGAAATCCCCGAGTAAGGAGGCAGGTCTCTGTTCTTGTTTTCCTTGTGAACAAGTAGAAACAATGAAACAATCTCAGAAACAAAGGAGATAAGTGAATGTGCCAGAAGCTAACAGATTTTGTGAGAGGGGAGGAAAGACAAACCGAAAGCATTATTTGGTTCATTCAAAAGGGTTTAAGGTCTTTCTAAGCTTAATTTTTCCGTCTTCTACCTTTTTTTTTTCTTTCCTCACTCTTCCTCTTTATCTCTTGGGTTTGGGCCTCATTAAGTCCTTGAGAAGGGGATATATGTGACACAGACAGGAAGTGGCATTTAAGGATGATTCTGAGGTTTATTTCAAGAGAGAATATGATAAAGAAGTCTTTATTTTTTCTTAATTTAGTTGTGCCTCAGTTACCTATGGCAGAAAAAAAGTAGCAAAAATCAGCAATAAGGTGTGCATAGCTAACTAGAACTTTCGTTGTGTCTTGTCTCCTGGGGAACTCAGTATAGTGACCCATGTGCACAATGATGAGAAATGGCCTCTAAGATGACATCTGCTTCCAACCTGGAGAGTGGGAGACTCTGGAAAAGGCATCACATTGCCCTATTCTACATTTTTGCATACAATTTTAGTCTCAGATGTATAATTTTTCATTTTCCATGTTACCTTTCAAGGCAACTATAACCTCTTGTTCAAACCTGTCAAAAGCATTTTGGATCGGGCTCTGCGGTATGGCATATGACCTAACAATCATAACGACACACCAGAGGTGAATTTGACAATATGTCACCATGTAATGTCTTCAACCAAGCCATTAGTGAAGAAAGAAAAAAATTGAACAGGATAGGTAAAAGGCAGATACCTGTGAAATACAGCGTGTCCTTGTTCTTAATCAAAGTTATTATTTTTGGGCCATTTACCCATGATTTCAGACTCAGGATTAATTTACAGAGCTCTATTAGACCCATTTACAGAAAATATATGGACACACATATAGAATTTTATAATATTAAGAAATTATTTTCATGGCCATATCACTTGTTTCACATTATTGAAAGTATCTCTATACTTTTCAATAAATTTTATAGTTCTGTAATTTTTATTAGAACTGCATTGAATCTGTAGATTAATTTAGGGAAAACAGACATGCTTAAAAACTAGGACTTCCTATCCAAGAATATGGAAAATTTTAAATTTAGATTTTAGAGAAACATTGTGTGCTGGGTTAAATGCAACATTAGACATCCTATATTTTTATTACTATTGAAAGTCCATTATTTCAGATTGTATTTTCCTATATTTAGTTGTGTATAGATTTTCAATCAACTCATGTTCATGGACCTCATGTCCAGCAACCTTGCTAAACTTCACTATAAATTATAATAATTTATTAATTTCCTAATAGAACACGTTAGATTTTTGTATATATATATCAGGAAGTCTAGTAATACATTTCTGGCTCTCCAATTCATTTTTATTTTTCTTTATGTTTCTATTGAACATTTTTGAATGCCTTTTTGACATCTATTGAAACATTCAGTTTGTTTATTTTCCTCTAATCTGTTAATCTGTGAGTTACTTTCTTCTTTTCTTTTTAATGGTAGGAAAAAATCCTTGCATTCCTTCAATAAATACTTCTTTAAACATTATGTTCTTCATTTTATGCTTTGCTTCATTCCTTTTAATGTACATAACTCCCACCAGTCATTAGCAATTTTTGTCATTGATATAATATTTCTCTTTGTGTTTCTTTCCAGCCAAATAGTTTTCCTTCCATTTTTGCTTACATTTGGTATTTGTATCAAGCTGTTTTTAAAATATTTAATTTGATTTTTATCTTTTACTGAATTACAGTTGATTTATAATCTTGTGCTAGTTTCTGGTGTAGAGTAGCTCCTTGAAGTTCAGTCCTCAGCCATACTATCACATAACACAGGCATTATATTTTTTTCTACTTTTAGTGTGATTTTTTGAAGTATAGTTGATTTACCATGTTGTGTCAATTTCTGTTGCACAGCAAAGTTGTTCAGTTATATATATGTATATATATATATGAATATGAATGTGTGTATATATATTTATATTCTTTTAAATATTATTTTCCTTTACCTTTTATTATAGGATACTGAATATAGTTTCCTATGCTATACAGTAGGACTTTGCTGTTTATGCATTTTTTATATAGTAGTTTGCATCTGCTAGTTAAAAATTCCCACTCCATCCCTCCTTGACACTCCCTCCTCCTTGACAACCACAGGTCTGTTCTTTATGCCTGTGAGTCTTTTTCTGTTTCGTAAATAAGTTCATTTGTGTCATATTTTAGATTCCACATATAAGTGATATCATATGGTATCTGTCTTTCTATTTCTGACTTCACTTGGTATGACAATCTCTAGGTCCATCCCTGTTGCTGAAAATGGCATTATTTCATTCTTTTTTATACAGTAGGATATCACATATGTACTTGATATGTGTTTCTGGCAAATACTTGGAGTTATCTATCATATTATGCAGAAATGTGATGGGTGATAACATGGTAGAGTGTGCTATACGTGTGTGCTCACTTTCATATAAATCACTTCTCTCACTTCCTTTACTTCCTTTTCCAAAATTTTCTTCTACACCTTCCCATTATTTATTTATTTGTGCTAAAAACAAGGCAAAAATAAAGATCAAGTCTAAAATAACATTTAGAAATGTTCAGAGGAATCCATGTGAATTGTCTCACAATAAGGATGGAACTCCAAGGCCATCGTAGCCCCAAGGGTACCTAATGTGCATCTTATTTGTCGAAAAATGAAACTTTTAAAAACATATAAATATCATTCTGTAGTGCTTACAATTGTGTTTGAAATGTAACTCAAAGATATTAATACACATTTTTTTTAAGATGTATTAACTTTTGGGGACTTTGTACAGGTCAGCCTCTTTTTCATTGCACTTCATGTATTTCACTTTCCAGATGCTGCATTTTCACAAATTGAAGTTTTGCAGCAACCCTACCCTAAACAAGTCTATCAGCACTATTTTCCCAACAGCATTTGCTCATTTAATGTTTCTGTGTTATACATTTTGGTAATTCTTACAATAATTAAAACTTTTTTGTTTATTCCTATGTTTGATATGGTGATCTGTGATCAGTGACATTAGTACTGTGTTTGGGAGCAGTACAAAATGTGTCCCCAGGAGACAATAAACTTAATTGGTAAGTATATGTGTATTCTGACAGCACCACTGACTCATTCCCTCATCTCTCCACACCTCCTTTGGCTTCTCTAACCCCTGAGATGTATCAGTATTGAAATTAGGCCAATAAATAACCTTCCAATGGTCTCTAAGTGTTCAAGTGAAAAGAAGAGTCACACACCTCTCACTTTAAATCAAGTGCTAGAAATGATGAAGCTTAGTGAGGAAGGCACGTCAAAAGCTGAGATAGGCCTAAAGCTAGTCCTGTTGCACCAGTTAGACAAGTTGTGATGCACAAGGAAAGCTCTAGAAGGAAATCAAAAGTGGTACTTCAGTGAACACACAAATAATATAATTGCAAAACAGTCCTATTGTTGATATGAAGAAAGTTTCAGTGGTCTGGGTAAAAATTAAATCAGACACAACATTCTCTTCAAGCAAAAGTCTAATTCAGAGCAAAGCTCTGCCTCTTCAATTTTATGAAGGCTGAGAGAGGTGACAAAGCTGAAGAAGAGAAGTCTGAATCTAGCAGAGATTTGTGGTTGAGGATTATAGGTGTCTCTATAAGATCAAATTGCCAGGTGAAGCAGCAAGTACTGATATAGAAGGTACAACAAATGATCCAGAATATCAAGCTCAAGTTATTAATGAAAGTGGTTACACTAAACAACAGATCTTCAATGTAGATGAAATGCCTTATATTGGAAGAAGATGTCATCTAGGACTTTCATGGCTATAACAGAAATGAGAAGTTATTTTCTGGCTTCAAAGCTTAAAAGGATAGGCTGACTCTTGTTGAGGGTTAATGCAGCTGGTGATTTGAAGTTAAAGCTAATGCTCATTCACCATTCTTATAACCTTAGGGCCTTAAGAATTATACTAAGTCTACTCTGCTTGTGTTCTAAAAATGGAACGACAAAGCCTGGATGGTGGCACATTTGTTTACAACATGGTATACTGAATAGTTTAAGCCCACTGTTGAGACCTGTTGTTCAGTTGCTCAGTCGTGCCTGACTCTTTGTGATCCCATGGACTACAGCATGCCAGCCTTCCCCATCCTTCACTATCTCCCAGAGAGAGGCCTACTGTTGAGACTTACCACTCAGAAAAAGAGATTAATAGGCTTCCCTGGTGGCTTAAATGGTAAAGAATCTGCGTGCAATTCAGGAGACCCAGGTTCAATCCCTGGATTGGGAAGATCCCCTGGAGGAAGGAATGGCAACCCACTCCAGTATCCTTGCTGGAAAATTCCATGGACAGGAGGACCTTGGTGAGCTATACTCCACAGGGTCACAAAGAGTCAGACATGATTGAGCAACTAACACTTTCACTTCAAAATATTACCACTTATTGTCAATGCACCTGGTCACCCAAGACCAGGGTGATAATGTATAAGATTAATGTTGATTTCATGTCTGCTAACACAACTTCCATTCTTGCAGTCTATGGATCAAGGAGGCATTTAACCTTTAAGTCTTATTATTTAAGTAATTTATTTCGTAAGTCTATAGTGTCATGTATTCCTCTGATTAATCTGGGCAAAGTCAATTGGAAAACTTCTAGAAAGTATTCATCATTTTAGATACCAAGAAGAGCATTTGTGATTCATGGGAAGAGGCCAAAATATCAACATTAACAGGACTTTGGAAGAATTTGATTCCAGCCCTCATGGATGACTTGAAGGGTTCAAGATTTCAGGAGAAAGCAACTGGAGGAAATGACAAGGCTACAGTCCATGGGGCCACAGGGAGTCAGACACAACTGAGTGACTGAGCATGTACACTTGCATGTAAACATATACCATGGCTGCATTCTGCTGAAAAATGGGACTTCTTTGAAATTTGGGCTTGAAAAGTCATTGGCATTCTATTGAGAAAAGGTTATATGGGGATGCATATAATAGGTTATTCCTCTATTAGATTTATTTACTTCCATGTTTATAAGAAAGCATGGTGTCTAAGTTTCCTTTTTAATAATGGTCCATGTCTAGTTTTCTTATTAAAATTCTTACAAATGGTCACAGAATTATTTGTGGATTTGTTTATATGCATTACTCTTTTCACTTTACTTACTTTTTTAAAAAGATTTTTTCTTTAAGAGTGGGATTAATTTACTTGTAATATTTAGAGGAGCTAACTTGTGAAAACATCTGAAATGTGTCTATTCTTTGTGGTAGATAACTATTAATATAATAATTTTATTCAAAGATTGTAGGAATATTCAAGTTTTTTTTTTAATCTGTTCTTGAAGGTCAGTTTTCATCTATCACTTCTTTTAGGTTTTTCCTCTTCCAATACATGCCAACAATAAGTAGTTTATAATATTTTTTATTTCTTCTAATACATACCAACAATAAGTTGTTTATAATATTCTCTAATCCTTTAAAACTCTGAAGCAATTATATTTATAGTCCTTTTAATTCCTGATATTGTTTATTCATGACTTTCCTTTTTTTTTATTCTTAATCAATTTTATTAGCTTTATAAAGTTTTCAGGTCGTTCACGGAAACATTTGGCTTTATTTATTATCTTTATTGTTTTCTACTTTAATGGTTTGCCATTAAACTGTTTATATCTTTACTTCAATTATTTTATATTTAATGGATTTGTGAAATTTCTAACTTCTTAAGTAGATGCTTAATCAATTATTTTTTTAGCCTTTCTTATTGTCAGTTGTAAATATTTAAGGATGCTAATTTACCAAGTACTAGTTTAGCTCCATTCAGTAAATTTTGAATGGGTTCAATTAAATATTTTTTAATTTCATGAATCATTTCTCCTGCATTATTTAGAATTTGCTTTTAAATTTCCAAATGTTTCCATATTTTTAGCTACTCTTTAATTATTTATCATAGCTTATTTGCATTTTATTAGAACATATTTTCTACAATCCTGTCTTTGGAAAATGAGTGGGTGTACTTCCAAACAGCCATGTCCTAGGAAGTTATTCTAAAATGTATTTCCTTTGTTGTACTGTGATTTTGAGTCCTAGTATTTTCAGAGTTGACCTGTTCTTGGTATTTCTTATTTTTTACATATTTTTCTATATATCTGTAGTGGGATTTTGAGTCAGACAGACCTGGGTTCAAATTTCAGCCTGATCAACTGTTGTTTTTAAGCAAGTGATGCTACATCCCTGAGGCTTCCCAGAGGGCTCAGCCATAAAGAATCCACCTGCAATGCAGTAGACACAGGAGATGAGAGTTTGATCTCTGGGATGAGAAGATTCCCTTGCAGGAAGAAATGGCAACACATCCCAGTATTCTTGCCTGGAAAATTCCATGGACAGAGGAGCCTGACAGGCTATAGTCCATGGGGTATCAGAGTTGGACTTGACTGAGCTACTGAGCACACATATGTTACCTCTTTGAGTTTGTGTTAGTTATCTGTTTCCTCAATAGTGCTGAATAATAAACAACCACAACACTTCAGATGCAAACAAACAAATAAATGACATTTATCTAGCTCATGAGTTTGTGGGATTTAGAGCAACTGCTCTGAACTCGCCTATTACAGTTAGCGCTTGCTCCTAAGCACATAGTCATCTACAGGATGTCTCTCCAGCTCTGACGATCTTGTCTGAGTTTGCTCACAGTCTGAGAAAGTAACTTTTTACTACAAATGTAGCTTTTGTTAGGTACATATTCCATAGGATTTCGATTAATACTTTATTTTGGTGATACATATTTTCTAAAATTGTATTTCTAATCTAAATTCTCATTAATATTTTACTAGTATTTTCAGAGTTAACCTGTCCTTAATATTTCTTAGTTTTTACATGTTTTTCTATATATCTGTAGCTGTGTGCTTTCTTTTATTTTCAACATAATTTGGCTTTGCCTTCTCATGGTGCATTCTTGATTACGCTTGCTAGATTCGCGTCTATTTCATTAGGCTTTTTCAAGGAGAAGTTTTGTCTTTGATGATACTTTTTATTTTCATGTAGTCAATTCTTTATTATGTCTTTGGTGCAGTGGCTTAGTTGGTTAAAGTGCTTGTCTAGTAAACAATTCAGATTTACTCTAATGATTTTTGTTTTAAAAACTTTATGTGAAACCATGAAAATAATTTACCATCATTCTTCCTTTAAAATATATTTGCTTAAGACTGTCTATTGTGATGGATAGATCAATAGATAAATGATAGAGCTATTTTAAATACATATATGTGTGTGTATATAATTTTATGTATTATGTTTAGGGAATATAATCTGTATCATATTGACTCTGCTTTCAGTTCATATACTCAGTCGTGTCCCACTGTCTGTGACCCCATGGACTGCAGCACTCCAGGCTTCCATGTCCATCACCAACTCCTGGAACTTGCTCAAACTCATGTCCATCGAGTTGGTGATGCCATCCAACCATCTCATCCTCGGTCATCTCCTTCTCCTCCTGCCTTCAATCTTTCCCAGCATCAGGGTCTTTTCCAATGAGTCAGTTCTTCGCATCAGGTGGCCAAAGGATTGGAGTTTCAGCTTCAGCATCAGTCCTTCCAATGAATATTCAGGACTAATTTCCTTTAGGATGGACTGGTTGGATCTGCTTGCAGTCCAAGGGACTCGCAAGAGTCTTCTCCAATAACACAGATCAAAAGCATCAATTCTTCATTGCTCAGCTTTCTTTATAGTTCAACTCTCACATCCATATATGACTACTGGAAAAACCACAGCTTTGACTAGATGGACCTTTGTTGGCAAAGTAATGCCTCTGCTTTTTAATAAGATGTCTAGTTTGGTCATAACTTTTCTTCCAAGCAGCAAGCATCTTTTAATTTCATGGCTTCAATCACCATCTGCAGTGATTCTGGAGCCTAGAAAAATAAAGTCAGTGACTGTTTCCACTGTTTTCCCATCTATTTGCCGTGAAGTGATGGGACCAGATGCCATGATCTTAGTTTTCTGAATGTTGAGTTTTAAGCCAACTTTCTCACTCTCCTCTTTCACTTTTATCAAGAGGCTCTTTAGTTCTTTGCTTTCTGCTATAAGGGTGGTGTCATCTGCATATCTGAGGTTGTTGATATTTCTCCGGGCAATCTTGATTCCAGCTAGTGCTTCCTCCAGCCTGGCATTTTGCATGATGTATTTTGTATGTAAGTTAAATAAGCAGGGTGACAATATATAGGCTTGATGCATCCGTTTCCCCATTTGGAACCAGTCTGTTTTTCCATGTCCATTTCTAACTGTTGCTCCTTGAACTGCATACAGATTTCCCAGGAGGCAGGTAAGGTAGTGGTATTCCCACCTCTTGAAGAATTTTCCACAGTTTGTTGTGATCCACACAGTCAAAGGCTTTGGCATAGTCAATGAGGCAGAAGTAGATGTTTCTCTGGAACTCTCTTGCTTTTTCAATGATACAGTGGACATTGGCAGTTTGATCTCCGGTTCCTCTGCCTTTTGTAAATCCAGCTTGAACATCTGGAAGTTCATGGTTCACAATCTATTGAAGTCTGGCTTGGCATAAACCACTACAATATTGTAAAGTAATTAGCCTCCAATTAAAATAAATAAATTAATTTAATATAAAAATCACAAACTACCTCAAAAAAATGCATCTCTTCTGCTTAAAAATTATTTGCATATGAGTGTGAGGACAAACCATAATATTTGCAAACTGATATGTCTTTCTGTATATTCACAATTAATTTGTCTTTTTTATGAGCATTATTACTTTAGGCATTTTCCCTACAACCTCTTACTAGGTTACAATGAAAAAAAATTCTTTATTTGATTTCTATCACCTCGTTACATGCTGCTAAGTCGCTTCAGTCGTGTCCGACTCTGTGCGACCCCATAGACGACAGCCCACCAGGCTCCCTCGTCCCTGGGATTCTCCAGGCAAGAACACTGGAGTGGGTTGCCATTTCCTTCTCCAATGCATGAAAGTGAAAAGTGAAAGGGAAGTCGCTCAGTCGTGTCCGACTCCTAGCGATCCCATGGACTGCAGCCTACCAGGCTCCTCCGTCCATGGGATTTTCCAGGCAAGGGTACTGGAGTGCAGTGCCATTGCCTTCTCCGAGTTACATGCTGCTACTCATAAAATTTGTTTTCTTGCTACTTCTTCTATAATCTCCACGATGGTTTCTGGTTCTGTTACACTTAAAATGCACTTAGAGCTCCTTGCATGAAAAGTTCTCCCAAAACAAATATGGTAGTAATTTAGTACCACAATTTACTTACCCCTAGTTGGATTCAGCCAACAAAAATTCTGAGTCAGTGTCCAGATGCATAGTCGTTTGAATCAAGCCTGAGGTGTTGCTCTCAAGTGTATAGCCTAATGCGTACACTCTATTCTCCTACCCTATTCATGCAAGGTTGAGAAGTCTATTATTATTATTATTGCCAATCTCAACGTCCTTAAACCATCCATTTTACCAATAAAAAGACATTTTTATTATACCTCCAGTATTGTTCAGAGCTAAAGATGACTGAAGCTCTTGTAGCAGCTGCCTCAAGATTACTGGCTTTTACGTGGAAATTTCCAGATACTAATATTATCTGGGGAGTATGCAGTGTTTCAGAGAACTAAGTCTAAAATTCAAATGAACAAACAAAAGCATATGCTCCCCATTATCAATGCTGAATATTAAAGATTAAATTACAAGTGAACAAGAGTTCTATAATAGAAAAAGTAACAAAAAATCACCCCTAATACATCACTCAAAAATAATGGCTAACCTTTTAATTTATGACATTAGGCTGTAACTTTGCTTATATCCATATCCATACATACTGACACAAGAGTATATATATACACACATATATATATATGTACACATATATATATACTTGCACACATTTAGTTTTCACTATCAATCTATGTATTTCCAGTTATTTTTTCTATCTACACAAACTTGTACACACGTATATAATCATATAGAATATATTTTGAAATCTGCTTTTTGATATTAATTATATGAGAATTGTATGTATGTCAATAGATACCTACACTGAAGCATCCTAAGCTGCTTCAGTCCTGTCTGACTCTTTGCAACCCTACGAAGTGTAGCCCATCAGGCTCCTCTGTCCATGGGATTCTCCAGGCAAGAATCCTGGAGTGGGTTGCTACACCCTCGGGGGATCTTCCCACCTAGGGATTGAATCCATGTCTCTTGCATCTCCTGCACTGGCAAGTGGGTTTTTTACCACTAGCACCACTTGGGAAGCCCAGATATCTACACTATTATTTCATATTTCTTTATCATCTCATTTTATATTTACACAATAATTCAACTCATGTAATCTGAAATCTATTATTGGACATTTATGCTTGTTCCAGTTTTATTTTGCTACTTTTAACAATACTGTGATGAAAATATGTGTATCACATCAACTTTCCCTTATCTGACAATTTCTTTAGGAAAAATGTTTGTAAATTAAATTATTAGCTTAGTGATATTTCTGTTATGCAGATTCAAGTTATCTTCCAGAATATTTCTATTACTGATATGTGATAAATTTAAATGTAAAGAATAATAAATCTTCTTATTTTATATATGCTAAAATAATTTTCTTAAACTTATCACTTTTATTCTGACAGTTTGGTATATTTATTTTAAAAATTACCTATAAAATCTAATCAGTCACTTTCTCCATGGTTTCTATATTCCAAGTCTATAATGGAATTATTCATTGTACTTTCTTTTGCTTTTTTGATGCTTTTTGAAATATAAACTATATTTTGTTTATTTTAGTACAAATGTGAAATACATTATCTGACATGCTCAATGCTTTTTTTTTTTTAACAAAGGAATGGATTTCCTAGCATCATTTTTGACTAATTCATTACCTGACTAATAAAATTAAATTTTAAATATTTTAAAATATATTAAATTTTATGTTTAATGTCTTTATAAATATTTTCTATGTTATTTCATTAATGTGTCTGACTATTCTCACATGGCCATGGGCCATGTAAATTATTTTGTCTGTTTAACATAATTAATTTTAGAAATATCTTGGTATCCCAATTATTACACTGCATTTATTCTTACAGACATATTTAAGATCATTTTGCCTATTTTTAAAAATATATTTTGAGATTTGACTAAGATTACATTTGCAGACTAATTTTAAGAAAGTTGAAATATTTACAATATTAAAGCTTTCCATTTCTAACAAGCCATTTATCCTCTGGCAAATGAGTAATCAAGCTGCTTTAGAGAAATCAAAAAATTGAAATTTGTGTAAATATATTTCATACATTAATTCATCACAATGTTAAAGAGATTTTCTAATGCATTTACTCATTCAGTTAACTCAGGCATATCTATGGATACAATGTTAGTAGTAAGAATATTATAGTGACAACACCAGTTATAACTGCAGTATTTTATATTTTAATTCAGAGACATTTGATATTTTCAATATTCATGAATAAAATGTTGGCTAAGAAATGTGTAAGCTTTCACAGGCATTTGCATTACTAACACAACTGTTTATATGTAATCATCCTTGCTCAACCAAAGTCATAGAGCACCTGGTGTGTAACAAACACTAAGATAAACAATGGGGATACAAAATTAATAGATGAATATATGCTTTGGAACCTTAGAGTGAATCAAAGTAAACAAATCTGCAATCTATTATAATTTCCTGTGATGCATGTTTTATTGAAATCATAAAAATAAATAATAGAAAAATCACAAAATAATAGATTATCCAGAAGGGAGTAACTAGTATGTGAATCAAGAAACTATTTATACTGTAAATAAGCTATATCTTCCTGTGCTCCCATGCATAAGCCATCACCAATCTTATCAATTTTCCTTTCTAACCAAATCCTCATCTTTTCAAATTTCTCCATCTTCTCTGTTCGCAGGATAGTGTAAGCTAATATCACCTCTCATCTTGACTATTATAAGAGTCTGTTTTTAACAGTTTCACTCCCATCAATTTTTTTTTCATTGAGGTAAAAATCAGATAAACTAAAGTTAACCATTTTAAAGTGTGCAGGTCAGTGGCTTTTAGTGCATTCACAGTGTTGTGTGATTCATTATAAATGCATTTACAACCTCTGCGGCAACTAAAAAATGAGGAAAAAAGATGTATAACTAACATGCTAAGAAGAAAGAGAAAATTTAATTTAATAAAATAATTGAAGCCACAAAAGGTAAAAAAAGAAAAAGAATGGGAGGAAATATAGGAACAAAGAAACAGGACAACAAATAGAAAAGAGTAACAGATATGGCTTCCCTGATCTCTTAGTGTTTAAAGAATATGCCTGCAATTCAGGAGATATAGGAGTTGTGGGTTTGATCCCTGAGTCAGAAAGATTCTCTAGATGGGGAAATGGCAACTGCTCCAGTATTCTTACCTGAAAAATCTCATGGACATCGGAGCCTGGTGAGCTACAGTCCAAAGTGTCACAAAATGTCAGACACGACTGAGAGGCTAAACATATGGCACAACCAATATGGTAGATATTAATCTAAATATATCTAAATAGTCATTATGAAGGTAAATGGTCTAAATGTATCAGTGCAAAGACAGAGATTGTCAGAGCAGATAAAAACTAAGACCCAACTCTATATTGTCTATAGGAAACTCACTTTGAATATAAAGATACATACAAATTTTAGACAAATGGATAGAGAAAAATGTATCATGCTACCATCTAAAGAAAAGGAGTAGTTATAAATTTCAAACAGAGTAGATTTCAAAGCCATCATATTTGCTAGAGACAAAGAAGGACATTACATAGTGATCAAAATCGCATTTCAGGGAATATGTGACTTACTAAGTTTTCGCAGTGAGTAACTGCCAGAGTCAAGCAAGAAAATTCTTAATTTTTGACTTTATTTTTTCCACACCATTTAGGATAACTCTCAATAATGTTTTATGTATATTTTTAATCTATTTAGATTCTGTTCAGGAGTCTACTTCTAAGAGTAAGAACAGAACACCCAAAGATAGTTCTTGGATTCCCCAGGAGACTGAGACTCAAGGAACACCACGAAGTTCTTCTTGCAAGTTCCAGTTAAAGCTTAAACACACAGAGAAAGTGCTACTTGGCAAAGCATAAATTCTTGCCCTTTGTACTGCCCACGGACTTCCCTAGTGGCTCAGTTGGTAAAGAATCTGCCCATAAGAAAAAAAAAAAATTAATTTTAACTTTACTGAAATATAAATTTCAGTCTGGTTCCCCCTGAATGAAAATGTTAGGGTCAGCACATTCAATGTGATACAGTTTGTTGAGGAATCTGCATTCCCTAAGAAAAATCTTCCCATAGTCTTCTTCATTTCACAAGGGACTGCTTCCAATCAAGACAACTGTTTTAGTTCAGAAGAAAAATCCAGAAAAGGAAATTATAGCTATTATAATCCCATAATACACTGTAAAGAAAAGACTACAGTGAAACTGCTTCCTCTAGAGGATCCACAGGGCGGCATTGAAGGAGCCAGAATTAGCATACAGTTATTAGATATTCACTTCCAACTGCTGATCACACCGCTGCTCTCAATTAGTGGCACAATGGAATGGTCTCTAAAGAGCTTTAATATACTTTCTGCCTCTTAAAAATGCTCTTTTAGTGTACAGTTTCTTCACTATATTGATAGACTTTTGTTTAGTATAAAAATGATAGCTTATCATAAAAACCAAACTTACTGCAGAATCATGTAGAAACAAAGCCCGTCTTTGTCCCTAAACCAATCTATTTATATTATAAATATTATTTTTGATTAGTGGGTTTATACCAGGCATAGTGTTCTGCAACTTGCTTTCTTAATACTATGAGGTAGTTATTTTTCCATGTTACTACTAGATATAAACTATTCTTTTTATGGCTCATAGAACCCTGTGATAGACATAGAACACAGTTTATTTACCCTAACTTACAGATGGACATGCAGTTGGTTTTTAATGATTAAGTATTGAAACATTAACCAATATGCATATCTCATATATACTCTCATCATCAATGTATATTTACAAATGAATGCACATGCTCCTCTGTTTATATACATATGTAGTATGTATCAACTTGCAATCCTTGTAAAATACTTGTATATATGTGTATTGTATATTCAGGTACGAATATGTATATTTTATGTATGATTTTTTTCTCTTAGTTCAGATACCAAGAATGAGAGTGAATGAGTCAAAGATTAGATAGAATTTAAATTTTGATCAATATAGCTAAACAATTTGCAAAATAGCATAGAGCAACACTGTCAACAATATATTAGAATGCCAATTTATCCACTCACTTGCTAACACTGATTATTAGTTAAATTCAGTAGTTTGAATACAGTGGACAAAATGCATTATTTTGGTTGTCCTTCTTTTGTATAAAGAAAATAGCTTATAGGGTATTTTGTTTTTCAAGTATATCAATAGAGAATGTGAAATTGGTTCTTCAGTGTTTGAACTGAGAACCTTATAATATCTTTTATGCTCTGCACTCTTATTGAGAATAATAATGACAATAACAACAAGCCTGTTTATATTAATCTTACAATTTGCAAGCTTGTGAAGTCACTCTCTCCTTCACAACCTCACTGAGTCTGTGTCTAGTTATCAGTGCGCTGATGATTATCACAGTCCTGCAGAAACTGAAAAGAAACTGAAATTCAGAAAAATGAGATGACCAAGGCCACACAAGACCATCTAAGATAACGTGTGAAAATGACTTTAAAGTGTAAAGATCCTTGTACAGCTTAAGAAGTGAAAATCTGAAGATAAGAAACCATTTGCCTTATTGAATAGAAGAAAAATTCATGTGTCTCAGCTGGAAAGCTGGTCTCTACCAAAAAATTAAAATGGAAATGTTTAGGAAACCTTTTTCCCTATATTCAGAGACTACTCTGATACAGGTGCATATCAGGACATAGCTGCCACCTCCTGCCTAGCAAAATCTTTGCTAGAATTCAGTCTTTGCAAGAGCTGAGTATGAATTTTTCATAGACTCCTGGAAGGGACCTGAAGCAAGAATTCTTCAAACAGTCCTGGCAGCATCAGGTTATATAAAACACTAGAAAATAAGGATGCAAATGTGAGTGAGCAAAGGAAGAACAGAGTTTATATCCAGCAAAGACAATTTTCCATCTTGAACTTTTTTTCCCTCTGAGATCGACAATTAATTTTCACTCTATGAGCCAGATGGTACACCTGAACCTTAATGTTTAAAGCCACATGAAAGTCCATACATATGACAAACATGTAGGTTTCATGCACACAGTCACAAGATGAGCACACACATGTAAATGCACATGCACATACCAATGCATTCGCCAAGAAAACATGAACACAGGAAAGTGTGTGTGCATATTCGTGTCAACCAGTAAATGTTATAGTAACGTCTACCGTCACTTCACTAAAGCATTCACACAATTGCATGGAATCATACCCAGTATTTATGTTCATACACATAAAACAAGATAAACATGTACTACTTCCAGTGCATGCATGCATACATGTGTTTGTAAACAGATTCATGCGCAGAAAGAAATAAAAGTACATGCAGACTCAGAAATCGCCAAGGATTTCAGGTGAGTATAACCCTGATGCCAAATCTCAGCAAAAATGTTAAAAATAAAACAATAACAAAAATATAGATTAATACTTCTAAACCGCATCCCTGGGGCTGCCAAAGTTTTTATTTAACAAATCGAATCAGCAACAAAGCATAAAGATAATAAATCATGAAAAAGTTACATTTATACCAAAGATTTACAAATATAGAAAAATTCATAAATTTGTGGGGCTTGATTTCTGACAAAATTCGTTATTTCTAAAGAACCATTTTATCATTTTTGTAATAAGCATAAACCAAGCCCTAATATGGGACAGACACTATGCTAAATTCTGTGACTACAAAGATTAATAGAACATAATACTTGCTTTTTAGGAGCTCATGGGCTATTTATGAAACATACAGTCAAAACCAACATGGCAAGTGCCTGATGCCACTGTTTATAGACAATGTGATTGTTTGACAAAAGAGCTCTTCAATTCACCATTGAGGAAGATGAGTTCAGGAAAGCAGAATCAAGAGACAGTGCCTGAATTGCCAATCAAAGGCAAGAAAACAATGAATTAAATTAAAAAGAGTAGGAAGAACACTTTAAGTGGTGACAACAGTTTAAACAAGACCACAGGGAACTCAAAACCCAGCATGAACATGAGAGTAACTTCTAGAACTTCAGAATTGATACAGCATAGAAGAAAAAGCAAATTTGCTGTAAGAGACTGATAGGGGACATGCAGGTAAAGACTTTGAATGTCTTTTTTTTTTTTTACCTTTAGCTACAGTAAGTTCTTAGCAGTAAAGTGACTCAATCAGAATCTCATTTTCACATTGCTCTCTGCTTCTTGGGATGAAATTAAATTCAGTTGTGCAAGTTTAAGACAAAATACTTTAAAAGATTATTTAAGTTGTCAATTCCTGGAATGATGAAGACATGTCTTAGATCAGTAATGATGGAAAGAAAAGGATGGATCTGATTTTTAAAATATTGATGGATCTGATTTTCAGAAATTGACATAAGTTAACGATTAAATCAGAATATGAAAGAATAGTGTCTAGCCTTACTCTGGGGTTTCTAACATGGACAAATGAATCAAGATCCTGCCAGATGAAAGCATATTATGTGAGCATATGGGAGGGGAAAGTATAAAACAATCATAACAATATAAAATATAAAGCAGGACCTAAAAATATAAAGCAGTATATTGAGATGTCTCTTGTATACCTAGACATATGTGTTTTAAAGTCAGAAGAGAGATATTGGATGAAAATATGCAACAATTCATCAATAGTTTATATCAAGGATGCATATAATTTTATATGAGTAATCAGAAGAGTATAGAACTGTAAGGATTAGCATCATTTAACAGACAGACAAAGGAAAAGGCAACTTCCAAAATGGAGATAAAATTATAGTCTGAGACAGATAGGGATAATCAAGACTGTGTATAAGGATAGAATCTAAGTGTTAAAAATTTAAATATGAAAAAGCTAACCCATATTGTCAAAAGCTATAGAGATCTATGAAGATAGTTTAAATAGAGTACTGTGCAGAAACCAGACTGAAGAGCATTTTTTCAGAATGTGAGTCAAGAAAAATGTAACTTTCATGGAGAAACACACTTTGAGGAAGCTTGGATGAGAAGAGGAGATTATGTGTGGGTTAGAGCTTACATTTTTTAAAGAAATTGGTGTCTTTATATTTTTATTTATTTATTATTTGGCCATACCATGTGGCATGCAGGATCTTAGTTCCCTGATCAGAGATTGAACCCAGAAACCCTGCATTGATAGCACAGTCTTAACCACTGGACTGCCAGGAGTGTCCTTAAAACTCACTTTTTGAATTAATGTTGTTAGTAAATTTTAGAGTATCAAAAACTTGAAGGGTGACAGGATTAAATAAAATATATTTATTGAGTTTTATTATGTAATGGGTATTTTTCTTAAGCATTTTGCGTAGGTTAGCTTTGTTATCTCTATTTTATAAACAAATAACTTGAGACATGGAACCGTAAATAACTTACCCCAGTTACTTATCTGCTAAATGTGGAATCAGAGTTTGAATATAGGCAGTCAGAGCACATAATCAATACTTTAAGCTATCAAATGACATCAGTCATTGAAGTTGTAGTGTTGAAAATACAGGAGAAAGAATAAAAGATGGACTGAGTCATGTGCCTTGGTAATCAGACAGCTGGAAAAGGATGAGGGAGAAGGATGCAGGGTGAGGGTCTGAAGATGTAGCCGAGGAAAAGAACTTCACCAACTGAGCCTCAAAGGAAAATAAAAGTAGGTGAGGCTCAATATACACTTCTGCTGCTGCTGCTGCTGCTGCTAAGTCGCTTCAGTCGTGTCCGACTCTGTGCGACCCTATAGACGGCAGCCCACCAGGCTCTGCCGTCCCTAGGATTCTCCAGGCAAGAATACTGGAGTTGGTTGCCATTTCCTTCTCCAGTGCATGAAAGGGAAAAGTGAAAGTGAAGTCGCTCAGTCGTGTCCAACTCTTAGCGACCCCATGGACTGTAGCCTACCAGGCTCCTCCATCCATGGGATTTTCCAGGCAAGAGTACTGGAGTGGGGTGCCATTGCCTTCTCCGAGATACACTTCTACTAGCAACTAAAAGTTTAGAGATAACATGATTAAAGCCTTATACTTTTGAAGAAGGAAGACATTGCTGTACTGCACCTTTTTGTTGTTTATTTGCTAAGTCATATCCAACACTTTTGCAACCCCATGGGCTATAGCCTTCAGGTGCCTCTGTCCATGGGATTTCCCAGGCAAGAATACTGGAGTGGGTTGCTATTTCCTTCTCCAGGGGATCTTTCCCAAACAGGAATTATTGAGCCCACCTCTCCTGCATTAGCAGGTGAACTCTTTACCCCTGAGCCACCGGGGAAGCCCCATCGTAATTTTATCTACTTGTAAAAAAAGAAAGAAAGAAATTCTCCCTTCAGCCTTTAGCCCAACCTTCTACCTATTCTTTACATTCAATCCCCTTGCATTCTTCCAGGGACTGGAGCCCTTACTCCTCTTTCTTCCACTTCTTCTTCAAGATTGGCATCTCCCTCTACCTGTTCCTTGCTCATTCATCTCTTTCTCCATCTTTTCTTATATATCACTTATACGTGGAATCTAAAATTCGACACGAATGAACTTATCCACTAAACACAAACAGGCTCACACACACAGAGAACAGACTTGTGGTTGCCGAGGGGAATGAGGATGGGGGAATCGAGATGGATTGGGAGGTTGGGATTAGCAGATGCAAACTATTACATATAGAATAGATACACAACAAAGTCCTATTGTATAGCGCAGGGGACTCTATTCACTATCCAGTAATAAAGCAAAATGGAAAAGAAAATAATAAAATTACTTTGTTATGTTATAGTCAGTCACCCTCTGGGAATGATGAAATTCTAATTGACAAAATGTGAACTGATGCTTCAAATATCAGCTTACAATACTCAGGAGCAGGTTTTAATTTATTGAGATGTGATCTCCCGGAGCTGGTGATGGATAGGGAAGCCTAGCATGCTGCAGTCCATGGGGTCACAAAGAGTTGCACATGACTGAGCGAATGAACTGAACTGAACTGGTCATTCAATACTATATCACAACAATAACAACAACAAATAGTATACTACACTAAGATATTTGTGGGAACTTCAGCATCTGTGTACACGGATAGTTGTATAATTGAATTGAAAAATATAAGACATGATTTATCGGTGGGGTAGGTATTGGCTATATTTCTCTTCCTTCATATTTGTAATTCAGAAGGAGAAAATACTTTTCCATACTCTGGGGAAGTATGCTAATTTGTATAAAATATAGCCTTTGGAACCAGATTCTGATTTAAATCTTTGCTTTCTCTTTCACTTTAAGTCTATCCTGTGATCAAGCTATTTATTTTCTTTGTGGATTAAATGAGACATTATATGTAGAGGTTATCACAACAAGTTATGTTGGTAGAAATTTTTGGAGTCTATGCAAAGCACATATAACACTTTGGATATTCTTTTTCTAAATGTTTCTTTCTAAATGGACATCTTACATTTTCTGAAAGTGTCTAAATTGTTATGTATACTGAAGTGTATCTGATGGCATGCTTCTTATTCACACTAAAAAGAGGAACTAGGTGAAAGCAGAGAGCGCCAAAGAAATGGAAGATGTTATGTTCAGTTGCTTATAAATTTACTTGAATTCAACAATTATCTCTTAACGACATGAGAATTTCCTATATATAGCTAGAATTCTAATTTCATTCATTCACACATTCATCTGATTTACATCTATTCATCCATCCATTCATCCATTCATAATGGGTACTTTATTTCTCTTCCTCCTTAACTGACAGTAGCAATGCTACAGATCCATTTCTTTAAATCACACCTTTTAATAAAATATATATTAAATGTACTATTTTTAAAAGAGGAGATACTAATTGTTGAAAGGTAATTAGCATAGAGAATATATGACTTGATTCCTAAAAACATGAACACATATGGCAAAAGAAGGGAATAATTTTAAAAGAAATACCATTGGTCACGTTGGTCCTTGTCAATCAGAGTTAAAATATAGATCTTCCATTCATCTTCACATTGGCTGTCTGCTGAACTTATGACAAATGTAATACATATCACAAAGATAGTGAATAATATGAAAGTGAAAAGTGTTAGTTGCTCAGTTGTGGCTGACTCTTTGTGACCCCATGGATTGTAGTCCACAAAGCTCCTCTGTCCATGGAATTCTCCAGGCAAGAATACTGGAGTCGGTAGCCATTCCTTTCTCCAGGGGATCTTCCTGACCCAGGGTTTAAACCTGGGTCTCCCACATTGCAGGCAGATTCTTTACCATCTGAGCCACCAGGGAAGCAAATGCATAAAATACTAGAAAGTAAAAATGAATGATATACATTCACTTTCCCATTTGGAATAAATTCAAGTGTGTCCTTATAGTGACTGTGATAGAGGAAAAGTATAAACTTGTTTATGACACAAGAAAGGGTGTTTAATCTTTGTTTCACAGATACAGAACTGCAGACTTAGATGACCCTGATGGAAATCAGTTGCTTTCAGGAAAATATTTTTGACCATAAGATTAAAGAAATAGGCACACATCATAGGTCTTATTCAAAAACATATTAATTTTCCTTTATAGTAAATTCAAAAATATTATTAACAATGGGTTCTTTTTAATCTCAGATATATCTGAAAACTAAATTAATCACAAGGACAGTGAAGAGAATATCAAGCATTATTATCTTCATTTTTACTTATTGAGTCTTTGTCTTCTAGTGCCTCTTTTTTCCTGGCTTGTTTTTATTGATTTGACAAGCTAAATCAGAATAAAACACAGCCCATCAATCAAAACAGTGATTCTCTAAAGTATTCCTTACGTTGTAGTTTCAGCTATGAAACTTTTTGTTTTCCTTTTCACATTTCCACCTTCAAACTTTCAAGGCTCATTTCAAAAGCTATATATTTAATGAAAGTTTTTTTTTAATTAACTCAGCAAATCAGGACTTTTTCTTTACAAGATTAAAGTTAAATCTTTCTCTCTCACACACATACAGATGTGTTTATACAATATTTGTATCATTTCTGCATTATTTTGTCACCTCAGTCTTTCATAGACTTAATTATTCTTGAGGAAATGTGCCACTAGTTGCTATCTCTGAATACCCTCCTAGGACTCTGCAACTGGAAGATACTCAGTAATTTTTTACTGACTTAAATTTTTGAACTGCAAGAACTATATTGCACTTTTTGTGTAATAGTGTTCAAACCAATTTGTTTGATGTACATTACTTGGAGTTAGTCCATCAAGTATTTTTCTACTTTCTTGTGACACTTTTTCATTAAATATATGAAAGCTTCCATCTCTAAAATGTGCATAAATACATAAAACACAGAAAATATAAGAATGAAAAACCACAGAAATCATATATTCCATCATCATCAGGACAATAGTTATGATGATTGCATGTATGCATGAATGATTACTTTATGTATGCCGATTAAATGCCAAATATCACAGAGCAATTGAAACTAAACTTGGTAATTTGTCTCTGACTCAATTTATTGGGGTGTGTGTGTGTGTGTGTGTGTGTGTGTGTGTGTGTGTGTGTGTTGGGGGGGTGGCTGTTACTGAACTGGAAGATTACCAGAATACTCATATAAAAAAACAAAAATGTTGAATCAGTCATTTAAATGCATTGCATCAAATAGCCATGATATTTTCAAACAACTAGTATATATGGGACTTTTGCTTTGTTAATTTTTTAATATTGTAAGAGTCATGCTGATAACAACTGAGTTTCAAATTACAAAGGAATTTACAGATGTTAAAATGTCATATATTTTCCTAGGTACCAAAACCATATCCTACACACAATCTTAGTATGTTTATTTGCTTTTGTCTCTAAATGATTTATCATAATAGTGAGTTGTTAGCCATTTTCCATCACTTTTGCATTCCTTCATTGTTCTTAACGAAACTGTAGAAATGAGTTTTCTGCCTTGGACATTCTAAGTTTGATATTTCTAAAAGACATCTAAAGCAAATATCAGACACACAATAGGATGTTGGAGAAAATGTCAACAAGAGAGAAGTCTCTTCTGGAAGCAATTGAATTAGATGTCCTAGAATCTAATGTCTTAGAATTAAGGACATTAAAAGGCAAAATAGGATCACAAAATTAGAAAATACACTATGATGGTTAATTTTAATATATCAACTTTACTGAGTCATGACATGCTTAGATATTTGGTCAAACAATGGATGTTTCCAAAGGATGTCTTCGGATGAGATTGATATATAACTGGCAGTCTCAGTAAAGCAGATTCTTCTCTCCCAAATAAAAGAGAATTTTCCTGCCTCATGGCATTAGAACTGGAACATCAACTGTTCCTGGTTTTACAGCAGCCTTCAGCCCTTTGAACTTGAAATGGGACATTGACCCTGCAGGTTTTGGACTTTGCCGGACTCCATAATCATTGAACCATATCCTTGTAATAATATTAAGTGAATATTTTACATTGTAATATTTTGATTCCTCTTATATTAATTATGTGTGTATGTGTCCAGTCCTGTCTGAATTTTTGCAGTCCCATGGACTGTACCTTGCCAGCATCTTCTGCCTATGGGATTTTTCAGGCAAGAATACTGGAGTGGGGTGCATTTCCTCTTCCAGGGGATTTTCCCGACCCAGGGATGAAACCTGTGTCTCTTTTACCTCCTGCATTGGCAGGCAGATTCTTTACCACTAACACCACCTGGGATGTCCAAAGGGGATGCTGTGGCTGCATGGACTGGGATTTGAACATAGGCCTTCAGGCGGCAGGTGAGAATTGTACCACTGAATCATTAGATAAAATTCACATATTACATTGTACTATTTTAAGTACACAACCTAATGATCTATGTCATTGCATATATCATTGTCATTGCAAAATGATTGCCATATAAAGTTTAGTTGACATCCATCACCACAGGGTTAATTTTTTTTCTGAGATGAGCACTTTTAACATCTATTCTGTTAGCGATCTTCAAATTTGCAATACAGAATTGTTAACTATAGTCACCATTCTATACATTACATCCCCAGGACCTATATATCTTATCACTGGATATTTGCACGTTGATGAATTAATTAGAATTAAAAAAAAATATTTTCTGACTGTCTTTTTAAATTTCTCTAGAGCTTATAGTTTGCATCTTATCATAATCTAGTTCAGCTTTATACTGACTGTTCCAGTAAAATACATAAATGTTATTTCTGTATATATCCATTTTTCCTTGCCAATTTGAAGTACTATTTTACAAGTATTGCATTTACATACATTAAAAAATCTCCAAATATAAAGTTATAATTGTCATACACAGTTCAGTTCAGTTCAGTCACTCAGTCGTGTCCAACTCTTTGCCACTCCATGAATCTCAGCACATCAGGCTTCCCTGTCCATCACCAACTCCTGGAGTTTACCCAAACTCATGTCCATTGAGTCGGTGATGCCATCCAGCTATCTCATCCTCTGTCGTCCCCTTCCCCTTCTGCCTCCAATCCTTCCCATTATAAGGGTCTTTTACAATGAGTCAACTCTTCGCATGAGGTGGCCAAATTATTGGAGTTTCAGCTTCAACATCAGTCCTTCCAATGAACACCCAGGACTGATCTCCTTTAGGATGGACTGGTTGGATCTTCTTGCAGTTCAAGGGGCTCTCAAGAGTCTTCTCAACACCACAGTTCAAAAGCATCAATTCTTCGGTGCTCAGCTTTATTCACCGTCCAACTCTCATATCCATACATGACTACTGGAAAAACCATAGTCTCAACTGCTGCTGCTGCTGCTAAGTCACTTCAGTTATGTCCGACTCTGTGCGACCCCATAGATGGCAGCCCACCAGGCTCCCCCGTCCCTGGGATTCTCCAGGCAAGAACACTGGAGTGGGTTGCCATTTCCTTCTCCAATACATGAAAATGAAAAGTGCAAGTGAAGTCGCTCAGTCGTGTCCGACTCTTCAAGACCCCATGGACTTCAGCCCACCAGGCTCCTCCGTCCATGGGGTTTTTCAGGCAAGAGTACTGGAGTGGGGTGCCATTGCCTTAGACGGACCTTTGTTGGCAAAGTAATGTCTCTGCTTTTTCATATGCTATCTAGGTTGGTCATAACTTTCCTTCCAAGGAGTAAGCAATAGATGGTCTTAAGTATTAACAGAGAAGCAGAGATAAAGAGAAAAACACCTGGCTACTGTTTACTGAAAGCCAGTAGACTATTGAATTAGCATTAGCTATTAGCACATATCCTAGAGTTAGACTGGGCTTTCTTGGTGGCTCAGACAGTAAAGAATCTGTCTGCAATGTGGGGCACCAGGGTTCTATCCCTGGGTCAGGAAGATCTCCTGGAGGAAGGAATGGCAACCCACTCCTGTATCCTTGCCTGAAGAATCCCATGGACAGAGAAGCCTGGCAGGCTACAGTCCATGGGGTTGCAAAGCACTGGACAAGACTGAGCAACTAATACTTTCACTTTCCAGAGTTAGACTAAATGAGTCTCTATCCTTGTCTGTGCCATTTAATAACTTTTAATATTGGGTCAATTTCTAATCTCACTTTCTTCATTGATATTTTGGAAATAACAGGGTACTTACATCACAAGATAGCTCTGAGGATTAAATGATTTATTATGTGTAAAGCACTTTGAAAACTAATTGGCATACAGTAAACTCTCCATAATGTTAATGAACATTATCATTTCTTACAAAAAACCCTGAAAGTTTCATTTCTTTCATTGTATTCAGTTAGTACCATTGCTATTATTATTATTATTATTATTTTGCTTTATGGAAAGACTGCAATGATCATTGAAATCTCCTCTTTCAGTTCAGTTCAGTTTCAGTTCAGTAGCTCAGTCATGTCCGACTGTTTGCGACCCCATGAATCGCAGCACGCCAGGCCTCCCTGTCCATCACCAACTCCCGGAGTTTACCCAACTCATATCCATCGAGTCGGTAATGTCATCAAACCATCTCAACCTCTGTGGTCCCCTTCTCTTCCTGCCCTCAATCCTTCCCAGTATCAGGGTCTTTTCCAGTGAATCAACTCTTCACATGAGGTGGCCAAAGTATTGGAGTTTCAGCTTCAACATCAGTCCTTCCAATGAACACCCAGGACCTATCTCCTTTAGGATGGACTGGGTAGATCTCCTTGCAGTCCAAGGGATTGTCAAGAGTCTTCTCCAACACCACAGTTCAAAAGCATCAATTCTTTGGCACTCAGCTTTCTTCACAGTACAACTCTCACATCCATACATGACCACTGGAAAAACCATCGCCTTGACTAGACGGACCTTTGATGGCAAAGTAATGTCTCTGCTTTTTAATATGCAATCTAGGTTGGTCATAACTTTCCTTCCAAGGAGTAAGCGCTTTTTAATTTCATGGCTGCAGTCACCATTTGCAGTGATTTTGGAGCCCCCCAAAATAAAGTCAGCCACTGTTCCACGGTTTCCCCATCTATTTGCCATGAAGTGATGGGACCGAATGTCATGATCTTAGTTTTCTGAATGTTGAGCTTTAAGCCAACTTTTTCACTCTCCTCTTTCACTTTCATCATGAGCCTCTTCAGTTACTCTTCACTTTCTTCCATAAGGGTGGTGTCATCTGCATATATGAGGTTATTGATATTTCTCCTGGCAATCTTGATTCCAGTGTGTGCTTCTTCCAGCCCAGTGTTTCTCATGATGTACTCTGCATATAAGTTAAATAAGCAGAGTGACAATATACAGCCTTGACGTCCTCCTTTTCCTATTAGGAACCAGCCTGTTGTTCCATGTCCAGTTCTGTTGCTTCCTGACCTGCATACAGATTTCTCAAGAGACATGTCAGGTGGTCTTGTATTCCCATCTCTTTAAGAATTTTCCACAGTTTATTGTGATCCACACAGTCAGAGTCTTTGGCATAGTCAATAAAGCAGAATCCCCCAAATCCAACTCACTCATCTTAATGACTCCTTCTCAGAATTGCTTCCGGCTTTCACTGTGTTCAGTTCCCACAGGATCAACCCAGGACCAAAAATATATTCCTGCATTATTAAAATAGGTTTCCCTCAGCTCATACCTCTTTGTGACTGGAAAAGTCATTCTGAAGAACTATATGATTATATTACACCTTGCTAAACTGTTTTTAATTGCTTACTGAGTAAATTTTATGTATTGTGATATTTAAGACTTTTCATGATTCAAGCCCAACCAGTCTTAGAATATGATTACATGTCACTCTTCCCTATATAATTTTCAATTTGTCTTATTTCTGAAACATGGCCATGCTGTATCATGTTTCTGTGGTTTTTTTGTCTGCAAATTCAACTAACCATGACTCTAAAATATTGAAATACATTCAGAACTCTGCAAAAAGTAAAATTAGAAATTGCTACATGCAGGAAATAATTTACACAGCATTTACATTGCATTTACAGCTATTTACATAGCATTTACATTGTTGTAGGTGTCGTAAGTAATCTAGAGATGAATTAAAGTATACAGGAGGAAGTATACAACATCATATACAAATACTATGGTATTTTATACAAAAGACTTGTGTACTGGTGGATTTTGGTCTCTTGTGGGGGTTCTAGAATCAATCCTAGATGGATACTGAGGGATAGCTATACATGAAAACCTCTTTTAATTGCACTTTGCTTCATTCAGGCTTCCCAGATATTGCTGTTGTCATAAACTGAAGGTGTATGACAACCTTGTGCTGTCAGATGGTTAGCATTTTTTAGCATTAAGGTATTTTGTAATTAAGAAACACACATTGGTTTTCTTTAAAAACATAATGCTATTGCACATTTAATAGAAAATATTATAGTGCAAATATAGCTTTTATATGCACTGGGAAATCAAAAACTTTGTGTGACTTACTTTACTGAGATACTTTATTTCAGTGTTCTGAAATGGAGTCTGCAAAATATCTGAAATATGTATATTTTTTTTCCTTTCCCCTTATCTTTGCTTTTACTTTCTTTTATTATTATTATTTTTTTAATAGAAATGCTATGTTCCTACCAAAGACAGAGTAAAACACTGAATCAGCATTTCCGCAATATGGTCTGAGATATCCTTGGGTGTTTCTACTCATCAACCAATTTGGAGAACCACAGTTATCATGTATCTTTTTCTAAGTTGTGTCTGAAGAACACAATTTTGTCAGGTGTTAATAGGAATATAGGGATAATGAGGAAGAAATAACACTGTTGTGAAATAAGTTTGAGAACTCTTTCAACTGCTTAGAATTATAGGACTTCTGCCTTTTCATGTCTCAGTGGATGGTTTTGTCGCTAAGTCATGTCCGACTCTTGCAACACCATGGACTGTAGCCCACCAGGCTCCTCTGTCCATGAGATTCTCCAGGCAAGAATACTGGAACGGGTTGCCATTTCCTTCTCCAGGGGATCTTCCCGACTGAGGAATAGAACCCGGGTCTCCTGCATTGCAGGCAGATTCTTTGCCAACTGAGCTACAAGGGAACATCCATGTCTCAATAGCAGAATATATTCTTTGATTGTCTTTGTTTATAGAATGTCATCTATATATATACACACACATATATATATATATACACATACTATATAATGTCAAATATATGTTGTGTGTATATATACACACAATATATACACATGTGTGTGTGTGTATATATATATGCATATACGATATAATTTCAAGTTTTTTTTCCATTGTATGCAGCTATTTAACTGTAACAAGAGAGAAAGGGCTATGTCTCAATGATTTTTATGTACCACCAGTGCCCACAACTCTTCCTAGTGTATTTTGTGCAATAAACATTCATGGAATGAATTTTAAAATGCCAGCCAAGGCTCTTCAGAACTCAGGAAACTGAAGACCACCCTCAAAAGACAGAGATCCATTCTCAAATATTTCTCCAAATGTCTCTGTTAAACTTTTACTCATGACATTGCTCCTTTATATTGAATCCCTTTTATGTGAAGATGAAACAACTTAATAAATATTAACAGCATCTCTTTTTGCCCACCTAAATAACACATTTTATATCTTAAATATATCTTCTGGAAACAACACCTGCAAGTAAAGGAGTCAATCCAACCTCCTCACTTCAAAACCTGCGGTTCTGTGGGGATTTGGAGATCTCCATAAACATTTGCTTATTTATTTTGGCCATGTGAAAGGCATAGAGGATCTTAGTTCCCTGATCAAGGATCAAGCCTGCCCCCTTCTAGTGGAAGCGTAGAGTCTTAACCACTGGACCACCAGAGTAGTCCCTTCATTGAATCTTTAAATTTTGCATTTTCCTTATGTTAAAGAGAAATTATTAATATTATGTTAAATTTCATTCAATTCATTGTAGAAGTGATGAGATAACAATTAGTAAGCATAATATCCCAAAACATTTTTTTCAGCATTAAATTTTATGTTGAATATGGAAAAATTCTTTAGCCACATCAAGGAAAATTAGTTTCTTTAAATTTATATGTAATAAAAAATGGATATCTTCTGAACTTGAGTCATAAAAATATGATTCTTTAAAGAGGGTGATATTTAAGGAAAAATCTTAATGTAATAATGCTGTTCTCTCTCCTCCACTTCCCAATTTTTTTTTTTTTCCCCTTCATTTCTGCAACATTACCTATAAAGTTTCCATTAGTCTGGAGAGTCTTATGACTCATCTTAATATAGTTTAATGACTATGTACTTTGTAGAAAATTAAATCTGATTACGTGGGAATTTTAGGATGAAAATAATCCTTCCTTTTAAAATTAGCACATCTGATTTTTACATATCCTTAAATCTCATTTTAAAAGCTTCATATTTTAGTTCCTTGGATCTCATTTGAATGTGGAACTCCGCACATTAAAAATAGAAAGATTGTTCTGGAAACCAGGGAATTAGATATGTAGGCACAAATTTAATAGGGGATTTAGAAGGCACAAATATTTTTGGCATTTATTGCTCACTGTTAGACTGCATCAAAGACTCATTAAAGTTCATTAAAATAATTCTGGGTTGTAATGGACCATTTGAATGTTCTTATTAGAGATAGGATAAAAATATACAAATTTTGTTCTTTTTATTTCTAAGAAATTCTGGACAAGCGAAATTTCCTTCCCTAACATTTATGCTAGAAGTCTTTCTTTGTTGAGTGAAAAAAATCCTTACTGTTTTTACTTTTCCAATTGATCCAAAGTATAGTAAAAAAGACAGAATCCACTATAAAATGTCTAATTTATTTATTGAAGACACTCAAAATGTAATACTGTACTGCTTTAATCTTTAGACTTTCACTTATTATTTTTGTTAATTAGTAAATAGAAGCAGAACTTTAGTGAAAAAAGCACTAATGATCTTATATTTTTATATTTCCAAATCTCAGCTATTTTTTAGACTGATTTTTCAAAATAACTTTGAAAAATAAATTTCCAAATGCAAATTAATAGACCTTAATTGTTGAAGAATTGCAGGAAGAAAAAAATTGTGATAAAGGGATTGAAAATCATGTATACTGGATTTAGAATCTGTTGGTGGCTCAGATGGTGAAAAATCTGCCTGCAATGCAGGAGGCTCAGGTTCAATCCCTGTATCAGGAAGATCCCCTGGAGAAGAAAATGGCAACTCACTCCAGTATTCTTGCCTGGGGACTTCCATGGAGAGAGGAGCCTTGCTGGCTACAGTCCAAGGGCTCACAAAGAATGGGACACGACTGAGAAAATAACATACACATACACGCATAAACATAGAATCATATCATTGATTTATTTTTATTTTGGTATTTGTTTTCATGTCTTTCTTATTTCTAACTTTCATTAAGTTACTTATCAATATCTTGTTCGTTCTCTATTGGGATATTTTTCCTTTCCTTGTTTGAGAAAATTGTTTGCATGGGTATTGATGAATATAATGCAGAAATGATTTCAACATTTTTGTATCACAACGTTGATGCTGTGATGGTACATTTTACAGTGATGAACATAAATTCATGAATCAAAAAATTATATCATGAAATAGAACACATAGGTGGTAATTTTCTTCTGAAATTTTCTTTTTTTTTTTTTTGAAATTTTCTTAAACAAATTGCATCTTGATTCCTAATCAGTTCAGTCACTCAGTTGTGTTTCACACTTTGTGACCATGTGGACTGCAGCACATCAGGCTTCCCTGTCCTTCACCAAGTCCTAGAGCTTGCTCAAATTCATGTCCATCAAGTTGGTGATGCCATCCAACCATCTTATCCTCTGTCACTCCCTACTCCTCCTGCCTTCAATCTTTCCCAATATCAGGGTCTTTTCCAATGAGTCCTTTCTTCGCATCAGGTAGCCTAAGTACTGGAGTTTCAGCTTCAGCATCGGTCCTTCCAATGAATATTCAGGACTGATTTCCTCTAGGATTGACTGGTTTGGCCCCCTTGCAGTCCAAGGGAATCTCAAGAGTCTTTTCCAACACCACAGTTCAAAAATATCAATTCTTTGGTGCTCAGCTTTCTTTATACTCCAACTCTCACATCCATACATGGCTCCTGGAAATGATCCTACTGCCATTTCCTAAACAAAAAGAGTCTTATGACTTTTTACTTGGTATCTTCATCTTTTCAAATGACTTTGTTCAATTTTCAGAATTCTGGAAATACTGTTCAGTTCAGAATTCCAGTTGTTTCAAGTATTTCTGTGCTATTTCAATATTGTCAGATGGGAAACTTGCTCAGTTCCTTAATATATCATTCCAGGAACCCCACCTTCAAAACACATTTTATAGATCACATTCTCTAATCATAATTGAGTGTATAATCCTTTTGCCTTTCGCTTTCTTTGTTCAACATGTTATTGAAAATATTCATCTGCAATTTTAAAATGTTCAGTTTAGTTCAGTTCAGTCGCTCAGTCATGTCTGACTCTTTGTGACTCCATGAACCGCAGCACGCCAGGCCTCCCTGTCCATCACCAACTCCTGGAATCTACCTAAACCTGTGTCCATTGAGTTGGTGATGCCATCCAACCAACTCATCCTCTGTCATCCCCTTCTCCTCCTGCCCTCAATCTTTCCCAGCATCAGGGTCTTTTCAAATGAGTCAGCTCTTAACATCAGGTGGCCAAAGGATTGGAGTTTCAGCTTCAACATCAGTCCTTCCAATGAACACCCAGGACTGATCTCCTTTAGGATGGACTGCTTGGATCTCCTTGCAGTCCAAGGGACTCTCAAGAGTCTTCTCCAACACCACAGTTCAAAAGCATCAATTCTTCCGTGCTCAGCTTTCTTTATAGTCCAACTCTCACATCCATACATGATCACTGGAAAAACTATAGCCTTGACTAGATGGACCTCTGTTGACAAAGTAATGTCTCTGCTTTTTAATATGCTGTCTAGGTTGGTCATAATTTTCCTTCCAAGGAGTAAGCGTCTTTTAATTTCATGGCTGCAATCACCATCTGCAGTGATTTTGGAGCCCCCCAAAATAAAACTGTATGTGTATGTGTTCCAACTCACTACAGTCATGTCCAACTCTTTGCAACACCAAGGACTGTAGCCTGCCAGGCTTCTCTGTCCGTGGAATTTTCCAGGAAAGAATACTGTAGTGGGTAGGCATTCTCTTCTCCAGGGAATCTTTCACACCCAGGGATTGAACCTGAGTCTCTTGCATTATAAGCAAGAGATTCTTCACCGTCTGAGCCACCAGGGAAGTACCAAGAAAATCTATTTATTTTTTTCTTAATTTTTAGCCTTTTATTTAAAAGCAATATGATGCAAATAGGCAAAATTTTAGCAGTTATTAAAGTTTGGTGGTGTGCATAGTATTTGCTTTGTTAGCTTGATTTATCTATGTATTTATTCATTTTGACAGTGTGCATTTTAGGTTTGACTATTTTATAATGATGATAAAAGTAGAATAATCACAGATAAAATATTTAAAATAAAAATAGCATATTTCTTATTCAAATATACATATATTTAACTTCCTAAAAACATAAAATTATAAGCTAGTCAACTACAAATCCTTCCAAGGAATCAAAAGATTGTGATTATGCTTCAAGCTTTTCAATTTTCCACAAAGGTACAAGTGTACACATGCATATACACGTTCTCTGAAAAACCTGGTGGATAACTGAAAACGCTTTTTTACATTTCTGAAGCCACTAGACATTTCTGAAACATATGAAACATGAGTTAGATCTGATATTTCAGAGTAAATATAAAAAATAGAAACTTCTCTACCAGCCAGAGTGGAAAGATCTTGCAATGCTTGGGACCTTGGGTAGAATCCTTAGAAGGGGTGCTCTGAAGGAGTAGGTTACAGTAACACTGGATTAAAGATTGCTCTTGACCTGCTAAGAGGCATCTTAAAAGCAGGCTTCTAATTGGTTAAAAATAAATTATTTGTGCATCAGAACACAGTCTGAGTAGATTTTTAAAAATCACAAAACATCCCAACAATCCTTAGCATAAAATACATAATATTTGAGTTCTAATTAAAAAGTAAATGACTGGACATGAATTAGTGAAGAAAGAAAGCATACACACACACATACACATATATGGTTTATAAATACCCTTAAATGGAATAAGAGAATTCCAAATTGAATCCTGCAGAAACTCAGAAAATCAAAAATTATTTAGATGATGTTTTTATATGATGGGAAGTAAAACTTCATGGAGGAGGCATTAATGAACTTGACCTATGGTAGCATTCTCAGTCATGCCTCTCCAAATGACTGTAATATGTAGTCAAGGTTGAGACATACTGTCTTAAAGATAGAGTGGAATATTTCTAGACAGAAGTGAAGGCAAAAAGATATCTCTAAAACCATAGTCACTCTGAAATTTACAAACTGATAATGTTTTATTTTTTACACATTGCAATATGTCATAATTAGCCATGAATGCATGAATACTAGACTGCATTAAGTAGCCTGAATTTCATAAAAGTAAAATTTTATGTGAAAGATCCTAAGACAGATGATTTATTTTTGTCTCTTTCATGCTACAAACTTCTTTCTCATGAATGATTCTTTGTATGTCTGGACCTCTGCCCTATCTGTTATTAGGAGAAAAGACCATTTTTATTAAGCCAGACCCCAAATCAGTGGGCTGGGGTCATGTCAGATGGGATAGATCAAGAGCAGACTGAAGATTATCAGGCCAGATTGTTAATGTAACACTGAGTTTTAGAAGGAGTGTGTGAATGCTCAGTCACTTCAGTCGTGTCTGACTCTGTGACCCCGTAGACTATAGTCTGCCAGGTTCCTCTGTCCATGGGATTCTACAGGCAAGCAAGCATACTGGAATGGGTTGCCATTCCCTTCTCCAGGGGATCTTCTCGACCTAGGGATCAAACGCTGGTCTCCTGCATTGCAGGTGGATTTTTCACCATCTGAGCCACTAGGGTTTAGAAGTAGCGCTGAGAGTTAAATATTAGAGCAATGTTTCTAAAATTCTGTGTACATGAGACTCTGGTGACTACCTGTTAATTTCTTTTTTCCTCTTGGAAGTAGAGCCTTACTAATAATGACTAGAGTTGAGACATTACCTAAGGTTAACAGCCTGTTCTAATAGACTAATTTTCCACTAAGTCTTTTCCAATAATCTGAATGGAAAAGACTCCGATTCTGGGAAAGGTTGAGGGCCAGGGGAGGAGGGAACAACAGAGGATGAGATGATTGAATGTTATCACCAACTCAATGGACAAGAGTTTGAGCAAACTCCAGGAGACAGTGAAGGTCCAGGAAGCCTGGCATGCTGCAGTCCATGGGATCACAATGTATCAGACACAACTTAGGAACTGAACAACAAATAGTCTTTTCGTGGGTTTAAAGGTTTAAATAACTTTAAAATCTAGAATGTTAGGGTAGCAGGTGAGAGAGAATTTTGCCAGGAAAGGGATTCTATTTAGCTTTCCTAGAATCTTGGCAGGTAGGCAGTCATCTCTAAGTCTATGTGGGAGACAGACATTGGGAACAGTCGCAATTACTGTAATATCATATTTTCCACCCACCTTCACAGAGTTCTATTTGGATAAATATATTGGAAAACTGCTGTTTTCAAGTGGCAGGTGAGTCTGTGTTCATTTCAGACAAAATATTCCACCATAAAACTTCTGTTGACAGGCCTACAGGCAAAGTTAATAAGCTTGTTAGCGCTGAGGACAGCAAGGGTGTTATTGGTCTTGTGACAACTTGTGGTTCCATCCTCTGTATTCTGCTGTGCATTTCTGCTTGCAGTGACAGCCTAGAGGAGCGAATAGCAGGGGTGCTATTTGGTTTGCTAGAGCAGAGTTATGGTCCCCAGAGCATGAGGACCCTTCAGTGGGTATTTCCCCCCAGCACTATAGATGCTCTAAAGAGAAAGATATTAATGATAAAAAATGACATTTTTCTTTGGTATAATTTTATTTTCATCTTTCTATGCTTAAATATTACGACCTTGTTTGATGCAATACAGACATAGACATACAGACACAGACACACACACAGAGGTCATGAAGTCAAGAAACTTGGCCCCATAGCCCTGGCTTGGGAACTTTCTAATCTTGGCTAAATCATACCCTTTCTAGTCCAATTTTTGAATCCCTGGAATTATTTGCTAAAGCTCTATGCCCTTTCTAGTCCTAACCTGCCAGAAAGTATTAAATTTACTATAGTATATCTTTCAAATAATCCATTTCTGTAGCTTTCAGATATTTTTTCTATGTTATTGCTTCAAGTCTTTATTGTTTAAATATGTATTAAGATCCAATTTTTCCCATAAAGAACTAACTGTTACTGAAATTTATTTTCTAAAAAAAATGTAGAAACTCGTAAAATAAATGAGACAAGTTTTCAGACATTAGATAATAGGCAGGTTAAGACTAGTCCTTGGGTGAAGACTAGTGAATGTTGTGAGTCCTATGGATGCATCAACTTGTCACAGCTTGGAGATGGGGCAAAATTAACAGATGTGAAAAAACAAACAAACAACAAGCAAAACAAGAAAAAAACACAGAATTTAGTTATCTAGATAAATTGAGGAGAAAATATCAGAATTTGGAGAGATAAGGAGGTAACCATAAAACGTGGGCTAGAGTTCTAAAAATGTTGGAGAAAGCGACAGAGACAGTGACAGAGAGAGAGGAACCGCAGACAACTGCAAAGAGCTCCTCTGATTCTTTGAGTTCCCAAAGTGAGAAGAAACTACACAAATTCAAAAAATGAATCACTGCCAAAGAATATTGTTCTTGTTCAGTGGTTAAGTCATGTCCGACTATTCGCGACCTCATTGTCTAGCACGCCAGGCTTCTCTGTCCCTCACCATCTCTCAGAGTTTGCCAAGAATCAAAGAATAGGCAAAAAGAAAAATACAGTTAAAATTCCTGGAGTTCAAACAAGGCTGGGGATATTTTTCAGAGGAGAGAAAATAGTCTCTACTAGCCGGGGTAAAAAGATTTTGAAATGCTTGAGACATTGGATAGAACCCTCAAAAGAGGATACTGGGTTATGGTAACACTGGAGAAAAATTGTTATTGACCAGCTAAGAGACATCTTAAAAGCAAGCTTCCAGTTGAATAAATATAATGTACGTCTGAACAAAATCTTAATAAATTTTTAAAAATCATAATAAAACTCAACAATCTTCGGCACAAAATACACAATATTTGACCTCTAATAAAAAATGATCAGATATGCAAATAAGCAGAATACTTGACCGATAATGGAAGCAGAAACAACCAACGGAAGCAGATTTTAAAATAACAGAGACAGTGGAACCAACAGACAATAACTTCAAACTAGACATTATGAAGCTAATTCTCACATTTAAGAATCTATAGGAAAAGTTGAGCACGATGAGAAAAGAAAGGAAATGCAAAGAAAAAATCCACATAGAATAATGTGGGGGTCATAAACACTGAGATGCTGGCATTTTAAAGTCATAGGTTTTGATTACATGACTGAGAGTTTGCATTTATAAAAAGAAAGAAAAAGAAAGAAAGAAATTGTTCTTCTACAGAGCTCTGGGCACCAGGATTGCCCAGATCAGAGAATGAATGGGCGGGCCTGAAGAGAGCTGAGCACAGTCGGAAGAGGGTGGTGTCACACAAGATAAGAAAAGAAAAAGATCTTCAAAAACGGATTAGCCTTCAGGTGGAAAGTTGTAATGAGGGCAGAGAGGTGATGATTAGGTTTGGCAAACTGGAAGGCATTTGTGATCTTGACAACAAACATTTCTGTGCAGTAATGAAGTAGAAATTGGAAAAGAACGGGAGGTTGGGAAGTGGAGACTATAATACCTACAGGGAATGCCTCTGGGAGAAACGGAGGACGTGTCCTTCAGAGGAAATGTTTCCTCTAATGGGAACGATATCTGAAGGGCTTTACAACAGATTCCATCTCTCTCACACCACAGTGTTTGGTGAACACATGACATCCCGACAGTCAGCCACTGACCCCTTACAGCAGAGAGGAGCCTGTTGCCCTAGTACGACATCATGAGTGGGCATATAGCCCTCCCAGATCTAGCCTGATGGTCTGCAGAGCAAAGTGTTGTAAATTCTCTGTGAAGCACCAAAGATCCAGTACCAGGGCACAGGTCCACAGGAGTCACCTTATCAAGTGTTAAGTAAGTGTTGCTGCCACTTTAGTAAAAGCTCTCTGGGGTGATGTGGAGCCAGCCTGTCCCAGTGCTTTGGAAATATATTCAGATTGTAATGATGTAAAGAAGAGGATTTATTTCTTCCATCAGCTCAATGCCAGGGAAAGCCCTTGGTACCAGATGGTGTCAATGGAACCAAAACCAAATTTCCAAAATAAAAATATTGACTCCTCACTTCTACTCTCTCTCCATGTTAAAACCTTCTTTATTAGGCAAATATCACAAAGTTTCTTAATCTGATCCCTGCTCCCGCGTGCAGTTGGCAAAATCACGTTGCCATGGAGGGCCCCCATGTTCCTTTAGCTCTCCATGTTGGTGTCTCATTCCTACTGATCCTCTGGCACTTTTTCTCCCTCCTGACGGGCACAATTATGGTGATTTGCCCCTGACTCAGTCAGTCCCTCGGCCATATTTACAATCAGTTCAGCCCCTTGTCCTTGTTCATGGAGCAGCATTGAGCAGTGACGTCTGCACTGTTTCTGATCCTCTGGAAGGAAGCAGGGGGAGGCTGTGGGACTTTGTATCCACACATCTTGTTGTCATGAAGCTAGAGACGCTGGTAGCAGGATGCAAACATGCTAGGCAATGATTCTCTATACACGATCTCATTTAATCCTCACAAAACCCAAGGAAGAAAATGGTAACACTGTCATTTATGGAGAAGGGAGCTGACTCAACCGTTTCATGTAATGAGACCCAAGTTGATATTCTAGTTGGACACAGACAAGAATTCAATATTAGATTTGTCTGACTACCTACGCTGTTTACTTCTCAATGTTGCAGTACCCCTTTCCAGGCATATGCCACCGAGAATGTTCCTTTACAGAGATAGCTTCCTCAATTGTTCTTTTCTCCTGTCTGGGCCTCTCCTGTCTGCTGTTGTTTCTCCCTCAGTCCTTTAGCAAGTCTTTTCTCCCAAACCTTTTCAGACACTCACTCTGAGTCTATAGCGCATAAGTGTTTCTCATTCTGATTGAGATGAGCTGTATTTGCAATTTGTCTGCAAAAACTGCAATTTCCATGCAGTTTTTATTTATGGATGAATGGACAGATGCCTACACAAACAAATAAGGATGGATCTTTAAAAATCTTGGGAATGGATGATAATATTGTCTTGGGAGTTTCTGCACACAAAGGCAAAGACACAGCACACCAAGGAGCCCTGAGAGAAGTATTTTTTTCTAACCTTGGACCAGGGGCAGCAGCATCCTCTGACCTGGGGTTATTTACACATCAAGCCTGTCACACAGGAGTGGGGTTCTTCCCACAGAGTTTTCCACTTGCAGCCCCTCCTCTGTGCGGTGCCATTTCTGCCTGTTGGGTCATATTGCTACCTCTCCCCAGCCCTTGAAGAATCCTCCGGCTCTTAAATTGAGTCCTGTCAATTTTCTCAGATGCCATTTGCTCCTTTTCTCGGGACTTCTGTTCCCTCATAACGACTCTTCACCTTTGATGCTTGAAGTTCTCTGGCTCCTTAATTTCCCCTTTTAGAAAAACATCTCAATCCTGTCACTCACACTTAGAACCAGCTCATCTTTAACCTTTTTTTTTTTTTTTTTCTTTCCCTTCAAGCCTTGAAACTCTCTGAGTGCTTCTCTCATACCAATCTCTATAATTGATTTTGGTCTGAGTCTGGCTTCGGTGTATCTCTGAGCCTTCCTCTGCTAGGAAACAGCTGTCTCTGACTCCTTAGCCCATCACCCGCCTATCTCAATTCACTATTGACTCAGGGCATCAGGTATGCTGTAGTCAAATAAGTTAAAAAGCTGAGCCCCTCCAGACCCACTGCTTGTGGAACAAAAGTAGTAGCTGAGTCTACACCCCATGTTCATGTGTGTTCAGTTGCTTTAGTCGCATCTGATGCTTTGCAACCCTATGGACTGTAGCCTGCCAGGCTCTACTCCACATCAGTTCAGTTCAGTAGCTCAGTCCAGTCTAACTCTTTGCGACCCCATGGACTGCAGCTCGCCAGTCCTCCCTGTCCAACACCAACCCCCGGAGCCTACCCAAACTCATGTCCATTGAGTCAGTGATGCCATCCAACCATCTCATCCTCTGTCATCCCCTTCTTTTCCTGCCCTTAATCTTTCCCAGGATCAGGGTCTTTTCAAATGAGTCAGCTCTTTGCATCAGGTGGCCAAAGTATTGGAGTTTCAGCTTCAACATCAGTCCTTCCAATGAACACCCAGGACTGATCTTCTTTAGGATGGACTGCTTGGATCTCCTTGCAGTCCAAGGGACTCTCAAGAGTCTTCTCCAACACCACAGTTCAAAAGCATCAATTCTTCGGCGCTCAGCTTTCTTTATACTTCAACTCTCACATCCATACATGACTACTGGAAAAACCATAGCTTTGACTAGATGGACCTTTGTTGGCAAAGTAATGTCTCTGCTTTTTAATATGCTGTCTAGGTTGGTCATAACTTTCCTTCCAAGGAGTAAGCTTCTTTTAATTTCATGGCTGCAATCACCATCTGCAGTGGTTTTGGAGCCCCCCAAAATAAAATCTCTCACTGTTTCCCCATCTATTTGCCATGAAGTGATGGGACCAGAATGCCAAAGAATGCTCAAACTACCGCACAATTGCACTCATCTCACACGCTAGTAAAGTAATGCTCAAAATTCTCCAAGCCAGACTTCAGCAATATGTGAACTGTGAACTTCCACATGTTCAAACTGGTTTTAGAAAAGGCAGAGGAACCAGAGATCAAATTGCTGACATCTGCTGGATCATCGAAAAAGCAAGAGAGTTCCAGAAAAACATCTATTTCTGCTTTATTGACTATGCCAAAGCCTTTGACTGTGTGGATCACAATAAACTGTGGAAAATTCTGAAAAAGATGGGAATCATTGCCTGACCTGCCTCTTGAAAAACCTGTATGCAGATCAGGAAGCAACAGTTAGAACTGGACATTGAACAACAGACTGGTTCCAAATAGGAATAGGAGTGTGTCGAGGCTGTATATTGTCACCCTGCTTATTTAACTTATATGTAGAGTACATCATGAGAAACGTTGGGCTGGATGAAGTACAAGTTGGAATCAGGATTGCCAGGAGAAATATCAATAATCTCAGATATGCAGATGACACCACCCTTATGGCAGAAAGTGAAGGAGAACTAAAGAGCCTCTTGATGAAAGTGAAAGAGGAGAGTGAAAAAGTTAGCTTAAAGCTCAACGTTCAGAAAACTATTCCCCATGGAGTTCAGGAATTAAGATTTGGATTTCGGACAGTTGTGAAATGTCTACCCATACCCTTTGGTCTTTGGCATTACTCTCGTTCTTCTTGGTGCATTGTACGTATTTCTGTTGTAAGAGCATCGTGTCAGATAAAGCTAAGTTATATTTAACTGAGACACCAAGTTTTCATGGCAAATAGGTGGGGAAACAGTGGAAGCAGTGGCAGACTATTTCTGGGGGCTCCAAAACCGCTGCAGATGGTGACTGCAGATGGTGACTGAAATTAACAGACGCTTACTCCTTGGAAGGAAAGTTATGACCAACCTAGGCAGCATATTAAAAAGCAGAGACATTACTTTGCCAACAAAGTAAGTCAAGGCTATGGTTTTTCTAGTAGTCACATATGGATGTGAGAGTTGGACTATAAAGAAAGCTGAGCACTGAAGAATTGATGCTCTTGAACTGTGTTGTTGGAGAAGACTCTTGAGAGTCCCTTGGACTGCAAGGAGATCAAACCAGTCTGTCTTAAAAGAGATCAGTCCTGAATATTCATTGGAAAGACTGATGTTGAAGCTGAAACTCCAATACTTTGCCACCTGATGGGAAGAACTGAAAAGACCCTGATGCTGGGAAAGATTGGAGGTGGGAGGAGAAGGGGATGACAGAGGATGAGATGGTTGGATGGCATCATTGACTCAATGGGCATGAGTTTGAGTAAACTTCAGGAGTTGGTGTTGGACAGGGAGGCCTGTTGTGCTGCATTCCATGGGGTTGCAAAGAGACAGACACGACTGAGTGACTGAACTGAGGCACCAAGAATATTTTTGAATTGCTTCTAGGTTTGGAAACCCCACCAACCTCTTTTAAATATTTCAGAAGCCCCGTTACATCCAACACTTAACAACTGAGATCTTTCTGTTATCCTTAGGATGTAGTTCTGAAGACTTTTATTGATACTTTGCAAAAAGCAGAGACATCACTTTGCTGACAAAGGTCCGTATAGTCAAGTGAAGTGAAAGTCACTCAGTCGTGTCCGACTCTTTGCAACCCCATTGACTATACAGTCCATGGAATTCTCCAGGCCAGAATACTGGAGTGAGCAGTCTTTCCCTTCTCCAGGGGATCTTTCCCAGGGACCGAACCCAGGTCTCCCATGCTGCAGGTGGATTCTTTACCAGCTGAGCCACAAGGTAAACCCTTATATAGTCAAAACTATAGTTTTTCCGGTAGTCATGTACAAATGTGAGAGCTGGACCTTAAAGAAAGTTGCAAACGGAAGAATTGATGCTTTCAAACTGCAGTGCTGGTGAAGACTCGAGAATCCTTTGGACAGAAAGGAGTTCAAACCAGTCAATCTTAAAGGAAATCAATCCTGAATATTCATTGGAAGGAGTGATGCCAAAGTAGAAGCTCCAATACTTTGGCCACTAGATGTGAAGAGCCGACTGATTGGAAACGACCCTGACGCTGGGAAGGATTGAGGGCAGGAGGAGAAGGGGGCAGCAGAGGATGAGATGGTTGGATGGCATCATAGACTCAATGAGAAACCTCTAGGAGGTGGTGAAGGACAGGGAAGCCTGATGTGCTGCAGTCCATGGGGTTGCAAAGAGCTGGACATGGTTGAGCCACTAAATGACAAAAACATCCTGATTTTGGAATTAAGCCAATTTCTTAGGTTCAACATTGAACGGTGTTACGTATTGTAGGGATAGGGTACATATGTACAGAAAAAAGTTAGGGGGATAAATATGGATTGTCAGATGGGCTACATACTCTGCTATGATGTAGTGAATGTCACATGAGGGCAATTTCATGAAGAACTTTGCCACCCTGGCCAAGTAAAATGTGTGCCAACGCACTGTGATAGAAGAGACAGAGTAAGTGTCGGAGCTTGTAGTAAGTGGTAGAGCTTGGAGTGTGTGGCTTCAGAAGGTGAAGTCTATATATGCCAAGTTAGGGAGATAGTTGTCTGCTGGAAGAAAGCAAACTATTTGAGAGAAAATAAAAAATCACAACTGAGTTGATTTATCTGATTCAAGGGACTGATCGGTTCATTAAGGATGTGATGCTCGTGATGGATTATGTAAGTTTTTGGTTTCATGAGCTTCAAAATAGGATTACCTGGATTTACTCCATATCCTTCTGTGAATTTTTTTTTCTTTTTTTTTTCAATTCCAAGAGACAGGGTGTATCCTGGGAGAGGGCTTCAGGTTTATTTATGATCTCTCCTTAACACTGTGGCTTCCATTGCCACATGCACAAGAGAGACTCCAAATTCTTTAGCTGTCTCCTGAGATCACCAGATCTGGATCTGCAACAACCTACTTGATGTTAATGACACCCACTATGGCCTCTAGGAAAAGCACAAAGTTTTCCTTTCTCCTCCACGAATAGCCCTAAAAAGCAAAGGGATTTCCTAACAAAATAGAGTTGAAAAAATTTTATATAAAGTTTGGCCTTGGTAAGAGAGTTATAGATGAGCCTTGTGCAGGGGAAAGGTGACTTTCTCTAGAACTTGGCATCTTGTTCTTCCTCCAAACACAAAAGAAGTAAGAACCAAAGGATGGGGTGTGTTCAGTTTGTGCCTTACACAACTGGAGTGTAACAACTTTTGCAGACTTTCTAACAACCATACAATCAGGTTGTAAGTGAAAGTTGGAAGTTAGTCGCACAGTCGTGTCCTACTCTTTGTGATCCCATGGACTGTAGCCCGCTAGGCTCCTCTGTCCTTGGAATTCTCCAGGGAAGAGTACTGGAGTGGGTTGCCATTTCCTTCTCCAGGAATCAGGTTGACTGCTCCCTAAACAAACTTTCATCTAAAAAATCTGTTCTTTCCACCTTTCCCTTAATGCATCTTTTTCTAGAAAATCTAGATCTTATCCATGTACAGCAATTCTAGATATTTTCCTTAAGGACTGAAAAGGAAACATTTACTACTATAGAAATCTGCACTTGTTTTGAAAATGATAAATGGGATAAAAAGCACATTTCTACATTTAATTAAATGTAGCATTCTCCTTGAATGAAAAGAGTAGAAAGGAGACACTAGTAAGGAAAAATAAATCATTCTGAACATAGGATGCATAAAATAAATCCAAATTATACAAATAAATTGGAGTTTTCAGAGTCAGGGTTGAAACAGTTGCACATACTGATGGAATTGAAGTGGTGCTGTCTTTAGAGTAGGGACGGAAATTGTTTGCTTCTGTCAAGTATAGAACAGTGAATTCAAGATGTGGCTCAGTTGTTATAGCCACGCATTCCGGGAAACAAGCTCACTCAGAAGGACGATGCAGATAGTGAAGTGCAGTTTATTACACCGGCGGGCTACACCGGCGGGCCCAAGGCAGAGTATCCTCTTAGCCAAGGACCCCGACCAGCATTTGTGAAAATCTTTTATACCCCATGTATACGTGCCTGAACCCACCACCCAACTTCTTTGTGACTTACATAAACAAAGGAAAGGTAAATACAATCACAATAACTCCATCATTCATCTGTTATGTGTTCAAACAGTCAATAATCAATAAGCCTGAGGTTACATTCCAAACAGTCAATAATCAATAAGCCTGAGGTTACAGACAAGAATTTACGACCTGTCCGGAGGGGGTCTTATCCTTCTATTGTCATTTCCACAGGCACTAAGCACAGAGTTCAGAGTCCATTAGAGAGGTGGCCGAGCATAATCAGCACGAACAGGCCTAAGATGGAGTCCAGGCCCTATGAATTCCTTCTTCACAGTAAGTATTTATTTAAGAAGTAGCAATACATTATCAGTATTCTGTTTTCTATTCTGTAATTTGACTCTCTCTTTCTCTCCTTCTCTCTCTCTTTCTCTCTCTCTCTCTATATATATATATATATATATACTTCCCTTGTGGCTCAGCTGGTAAAGAACCTGCCTGCAATGTAGGAGACTTGGGTTTGATCCCTGGGTTGGGAAGATCCCTTAGAAGGGGATATATATATATATTTGACATATCTATCTGTACTATTTTATTTGATGATTGGTTCATATGGTCACCTTTCATATATAAAGTTTCACATCCATAGATTGAACCACCTTTGGAACAAAAGTATTTACCAAAAAATTCCAAAAGTTCCAAAGCACAAAACTTGAATTTGTTTTGCACCTGACATCTATTTACACAGCATTTACGTTATATTAATTATTATAAGTAATCTAGAGATGATACAAAGTATAAAGGAAGATGTGCATAGGTTATTTCCAAATACTATACAGTTTTATATAAAGGACTTAAGTTTCTACAGATTTTGGTATCCAAGATTTGAACCACAAAATTTCATTTCTTTTTGGGGTCTTTAGCTTTGCTTAAGAGACACACTTTTCAAATTCCATTTTCAAATTAGCATGTCTAATGTTTACTTATATGTATTTCTCTGACATAATAATAAACAATATTCTATCAGTTCTAGCAAGGTCCCCTTCATAAATGCCCAGGAGAAAGCTCATCTCTCATTGCCATATGGTTCAGGTCTTCACATTTTAATCCATCATCCTCACATTGACAATAAATATAGTTGCAACCTAAATATTAATAAAATGTATTGGAGACATTTCTTTCATTCATATCCCTTATATATTGTCATTTCATTGTTTATGAGACTAACTGACTGACTTTGCTCAGTGATGAAATTTCAGGACAAATGATTTTTCAATTTTTCAATGGAGGGTCACTTTGGAAAGAGAATAATTATCACCAGCATTTATTTTTGAATATACAAAAACAATTATGGAAAAAAGCACTTGTTTGTCCTTTCATTTTCTTTCAAATAGCTTTGGTTTTTACTGCGATGTTGGGAATGTTATGGCTATGAATTCACTAAAATTTCAAGCATGTTAATTTTGAGGTTCAGTGACCTTCAGAATATGAAAAATGGTTACTGTGAGAGGATAAGGGGAATGCTTTTATTAACCTAATTGACAAAAACAGTGAAAGGGCTTACAAATAAAATCACAGCACTATATAACTTGGATTTTTTTTAAATGAAAATGGAATAATAGCAATTATAATAATTATTATTAAATAAATCACAGTAACTAAATTCTTACTGTGAATTTAGTTCACTAAATTCTAGTTCACTGGTAGGCACACTCCCCAGTGGACAGAGGTGTCAGGATAACGTGTTTTTCATTCCATAACTTTCCCTCCTCTTCCTCCCCAGGTTCTCCTGCAGATTCTTCATACTTTCACATGATGTTGATCCCACAAGCAGAAGTGCATGCTGGGAAAAAGTGATGCTGTTCCTTCCCTGAAATTCTGACTCTAATCTGAAACAATATGCCTTTTTCATAATACAGATTTAGTTAAACTCTTATAGGCCAAATAATTTACTATAAATAGTTAATATATAGATAATTATTTGGTCTCATTCTGACTTCAGATGAGAAAAAAATACAAATTTACTTATTCTTCAATAACTAGTATTAGAGAAAGCAGATATGATGTGGTCAGCTAAAGCTGTCTATAAGATTGCTTTTGTTTATGTAGAGTTTTCTGAATTCCTTTAACCTGATATAAGAAAATATAAGCTTTTGGGATTATCATCATCCCATACTTTAAAAAATTAATATGTCATCGTAGAAAGAAAGCCGCTTTTTTCTTTTTCCTGTAACAGTCTTGGGAGAGATGTAATATTCTTCAAAGATTTTAGAAACTAGTTCAATCTCTTTCTTCTCATAATTTTTTCTTGTGGTGATGCTTCATGGCAGTGTTGAGGAGTGCTGGTCATATGTTTTATAACTTCCTCAGTGAAGATTTGCTTGATTTTTTTAATGATTACACTGGGGTTATGTGTTATAGGGAGGAAGATTAGCAGAGGTAAAGTGTCATTCTCATCACATCCTATGGAGGGTGCGTGTTACACCTAAGACTTATCACTGTTGAGTTAACCTTTGTCCTCGTTCTTGAGGTAGTGTTTGTCAGATGTCTCAGCTGTAAAACTGCTCTCCTCTTCCCTTCCCTTTTCCACATTGCACTCTTTGGGGAAAAAAAAGTCATTAAATGGGGGAAATAAGCTTCAGTTCCCTTAAGGGTGGAAGACTTACATGAATAACATGGGATTTTTCCACATAGGAAATTCATCTATTCTCCCCCACGTATTTATTCAATCACTTATTCTTGAGTCTGGATGGACTCATGAATATTTATTTTATACTTTGGGTTAAAACATTCATAACATTTTAAATTTTATAATAATTTTAATGAGTAACCCTAAGATGAATCTGCACATAAATCCTTGATTATTTTCTTACTAACAAAAGATTTTGGGTCTAAAGGTAGCAAATTTGTTAAGGCTTTGGATACATTTTTCCATATTGTCTATCACAAATGTTATAAAAATTTCCACTTTATATCTAAAATGTTGGCTCCTAACAATTCATAAAGGGCATGGAAAATATCTTTTCATTCTATTACTATATCCCTTAACAGACATATCTCAGACTTTTCACGTTTTAGGGACAACTGTATATGAAATATTCTGTCATCAAATGCACTGTATATTTTGTCTTTATCATCAGCAAGACCTCTGTCTGTCTTAACTACTTAAGGAATGGCATTTAAGCCTCATTATTTGGAAAGGCACTTGATAAAAATGATGCCCTCTGGGTGGAATTCACCTATTGCTCTACTTATTTGCTTTCCAGCTAAAGATAAGTGAGTTGGATAGAGAAGGTCATGGGCAATTTTATCAATGGTACAGATTTAGCAGTGGTCAACTCAAGTGCTGATTGTGTTACATCTAACTGTCATGGTGATACTCTGAATGAATGTGACTGCCTCTATTTTGCAGGGCAGGAAATCAGTTCCAAGATGTGCAGTTTCCCAAGATTACATATTTAGTTCAGTATTAATATTAACGTTGTATTAATGCTTTATACCTAACACCATGTTTAATCTTCCCATAACCCTGCAGAGTGTTATCCTCAATTTACAGACATCAAAACAAGCATTTAAAAATGTTGAGAAACTTGCCTGAGGTAAGCAAAGCTGAAAACTAGTAAGCTGGTTTTCCATCTCACATCATTTTTCTTCAAATCCATGCTGCTCCATGTGGTGTAGATAATAGTTACAGATATATGTGGATTTTCATATATAATTTATGAATTTTTCCTATTTGGCTGCACTGTTGTGCAACATTGTTTGGAGAAGGAGATATAGCAGGAAGCACAGAAGAAAATCATAAAATATATGAGTAATCTAGAGTTTTATATAGAAATGAATTCTATACTCTATATCAATATGTCACTTGTGTTAATTTAATTCTAAATTCTTTCTTTCTTCCTAATCCTATTGAGCATTTGCCTCCATTTAACCTCACAGATAATGTAGTAGTCTGGACCATTTATATGCTGGTCCAGACTACATTAAATTTAGAAAAGCTGACCCAGACTACCTTATCTGTGTGGTTAAAACCTTACCCTTTACCTAGACTCATGGTGGCTCAGGTGGTAAAGTATCCGCTGCAATGCAAGAGACCTGGGTTTGATCCCTGGATCATAAATTCCCTGGAGAAGGACTAGGCTACCCACTCCAGTATTCTTGCCTGCAGAATCCTATGTAGAGAGGAGCTTGGCGGGCTACAGTCCATGGGGTCGCAAAGAGTCAGACATGACTGAGAGACTAACACTACTACCAAATTTATGCCAAAATATTTAGTAAAGTCTCTAGCATTGTCACATATAGGTTTACAAGTCCTTTGTCCCCTTGCTAGAGAATAGAGATTTGTTTATTTTTTTAATGAAAAATGCTATGGATTCAGACAGACATATTTTTAACTGTAGCTTACCTCTTATTTTCAGTGTGCATTTGGTCAAAACGTGATCTTTTGAGCCTTAGTTTTTCTAAGAAATGTCACGGCTTTAAAGAGAGTCATGCATGCTTAGTTGCTTCAGTCACGTCCAACTCTTTGAGACTTTATGGACTGTAGACCTCCAGGCTCGTCTGTCCATGGGATTCTCCAGGCAAGAATACTGGAGTGGGTTGCCATGCCTCCTCCAGGGGGATCTGCTTGACCCAGGGACTGAATCCACGTCTCCTGTGTCTCTCGCATTGTAGGTGGATTCTTTATCCTGTGAGCCACCTGGGAAACCCTTAAAGAGGGTAGAATAAAACCATTATTACTCTATACAGTATAATTAAAACACTTAGAAAACAAAAATACAGAAACAAACAAAAAGAATAAATTCAAATTTTCTAAACACAGAAGGCAAATTATGAGTCTCATTGGCAAATCCCTGTAATAGTTTCCTCAACAGAAGGAAGCTTGCAAAGAAATGAACATTTCTCACACTTCTCATTGAATACAGATGGTAATAAAATTAAGAATCTCAGGAAATCTTGGTCTAGTAATCATGTGTCTAGAGCAAGGATGTCCAGAACTGGGGGAAAAAAAAAAAGAACAGAAAATATCTAATGCTGGACATTGCATGGGAAAGAGAACAGTGATGGAACAACGGCATCCATGATTTCCCAAGACCTTTTCCTGACTGCTTGAGGCTGCTATAGAATTCAGGTGGGATTGATCATGATATATCCGTAGAGTTCAGCCAGGAAGAGAAACTACTCTGTATTCTAGGGTTTACATTAATACTGAAGAAGCAATGCTGCCCTTGAATCTAAGTTTCAATCAAGTTGCTTTCATTAACTTTCAATCCAAACTGGCCAGTCCACCCATATTAATAAATTCACAGCGATCCAAATTTGCATTCTTACCCCCGTCAAACACCCTTAGAATACACCCTGGTGCATTTTCCTCAGGATTCTATACACATGAATTGGCAAAATGTTGCTATATGTTTCTGTGTATGATAACTCTTCTCAGACTCTGTATTTATGCTCTAGGGAATCCAAATGGGTTTGAAACTAACACTGGTTTTGAAGCAATGAGAGATGTGGATTTGGGTTTTGAGGAGTTTCAACTTGCCTGTGGAAGACAACTGCCTCTGACAAGTGGATTATTAAGATCATTAGTCAGGGGGAAGCAAAGCTACTCAGGAAAAGAGACAGGTGTGTTTTGGTTGTTGTTGTTTTATTTATGTGTGTGCGTGTTTTTCTTTTGGCTTTGTTTTGTTTTCCCTCCTGGGATTTGAGAATTTGTAATCGCAATCCCAAGTCTTTAAGTTCTTCTTATTCCTGGTAATCCATAAGAGACCTGGGGAGGTTATGAATTTCAGGTATATGGTAATTCAGTCGCTTGTTGGAGAAGACTTTGGACTTGATTTCCTGAAATATTTGCCCTCTAGCAATATAGCAGAACTGTCACAGAAAATGTCTATTTTCTATCCATGCCTAGAGCCGAGTGTTAAAGTTCCAACTTAGCACTTTTGTTCCCTACGATCTTCAACATGTTCAGAAGCAGGCTGCCCACCCCACAAAACTGTACACTGTATTTCTACCACGGTTGTCTGTTGTAAAATTACATGTGCTAAATCGCTTCAGTCGTGTCTGATTCTGTGCGACCCTATGGACTGCAGCATGCCAGGCTCCTCTGTCCATAGGATACTCCAGGCAAGAATACTGGAGAGGGTTGCTGTGTCCTCCTCCAGGGCATCTTCCTGACCCAGGGATCAAACCTGAATCTCTTATGTCTAACCTGTATTGGCAAGTGGGTTCTTTACCACTAGCACCACCTGGAAAGTCCCAAAACTACATCGCATGGCCAAAACTCACCTTCTATGTGCATTCACCTCCAAAAATCTTCACCGTATAGTTAACAGCCGTTTGCATATGTACCAAGTCACTTCAGTCATGTCCTACTCTGCGACCCCTTGGACTGTAGCCCCTCAGGTTCCTCTGCCCATGAAATTATCCAGGGAAGAATACTGGGGTGGGTTGTCATTTCCACCTCCAGGGATCGAACTTGCATCTCCTGTGTCTCCTGCATTGACAGACAATTCTTTACCAACTACACCACCTGGGAAGCTGATTATTTCTGAGTGAAATATCTATTTTAAAGTTGATGCATGTGATTGATACGGACCAATCCTGTATTTTCACTGTTCCGGTCACAAGCTCCCACTCTGTGCCCACTCCACCCTGCTCTGGGAGTGCCCTCACATGCTTCCCCAGCCTCTCCACACCACCTCATCACAGCTCTGCCTACTTGGCTACCAGCCCAGCTGTCTTAGAATGTCAGGAGGGGGATAGTTTCAGTTCCTTCCCTATCCAATTGCAAGGTTCTTAAATGGGCTCATAAATGATTCTTCAATTTATCACATCATGTCATATCACAGTGAAACCATGCGGGACCCTGTGGGGCTCCTGGGCATAGAAGCCTTTTTTATCCCCTGTTTCTTGTAGGCCAGACTCCACACTCCATGACTTTCCCTGAGTTCCAAAGGGCAGATTCCAACAGTTGCTCATCAAGGGAGGAGCAGCCAGGAAACCAAGGAGGCAAGATCAAAGGACTAGAGTTCATCAGGATTAGGAGACCAACCACCTGGGACCCTGCACATATGCCTTAATCTTGTTAGCAATCCCACTCTTGAACCACTGCTATAAAACTCCTCGCCAAACTTCCCTGGGTTGGGACACAGTTTTTAGAGGCCGGAGCCTACTGTGTCCCCCTTTGATTAGCAAAGCAATAAAACCATCCTTTTCTACTTCACCCAAAACTCTGTCTCTGAGATTTGATTTGGCACCAGGGTACAGAGAGGCTGAGATTTCGGGTTCAATGGGGGCAAAACGTTCTTTCCCTTACAATGGATTTAAAACTGGTGACTAAAGAGCAGGGATAAGCATAGAGAAGTTGCCCATCTCAATCTCACACCCTCCTCATCTACTTTCCACAGCCAGTGTGTGATGTTACTTATTCACATGACTACATGTTTATTTTTGTGACATCACACTGGAAAAGTGCTCTCTGAGAAGAAAGGAATTTGATCTCTCTTATTATTACATTTTTTAAATATATTTTTTAAATGAACAGATTATTATTTGTATTATTTGTTTAACACAACAAAGCCAAGTATTTTTTTTTTAATATATTTCTCAAACTGTTTCCTTGACACTGGGCAAATTATTTCTCTCTGATGGACTCCTCTTATGTGAAATAGTAATATTAATAGTGAAGTGAAGTGACTCAGTCATGTCCGACTCTTTGTGACCCCATGGACTATACAGTCCATGGAATTCTCCAGGCCAGAATACTGAAGTGGGTAGCCTTTCCCTTCTCCAGGGGATCTTCTCAACCCAGGTCTCCCACATTGCAGGCAGATTCTTTAAAGCTGAGCCACAAGGAAAGCCCAACAATACTGGAGTGGGTAGCTTATCCCTTCTCCAGTGGATCTTCCTGACCCAAGATTTGAACCAGAGTCTCCTGCATTGCAGGTGAATTCTTTACCAACTACGCTATCAGGGAATTTGGTTGGCTACACAGTTTGTTTGGGTTTTTCCCTAAGATATTACAGAAATACCCAAATGAATCTTTTGGTTAACTTAATATGTGAAACCTAAGGGACACAACTGATAAGGAAGTATTATGTATCGAAATAAAGAAATATATATGCTGTTCTTTGCATATTCATTTTAAATTAATTTCTTCAAGCCTTGAAGCCTAAAGCTGGCATCTTGGGCTATATTATAATAATTCCAATATTGTCCAATTTTCAACTGACCCAACTATTTGCCTACATTTGTCTGTGGACTTTTATTTCTAGGTTGCCATCTGCTCTATTCTGACCTCTTTAAAGGCTTCAGGTATGTGTAACTCAGTAGCTGAGAGGACTATGAACACAGCTTATCTACAATTTTGTATTTATTAAGTATTTACCAGACCTATCTTAACACGATACAGCCAATGCAGGAGACATAAGAAATGCAGGTTTGATCCCTTGGTCAGGAAGGGCCCCTGGAAGAGGAATTGGCAACCCACTCCAGTAATCTTGCCTAGAGAATTCCATGGACAGAGGAGGCTGGCAGGCTGAGTCCATAGGGTTGCACCAAGTTGGACACGACTGAAGTCACTTAGCATGCACGCACACAAGTAGACAGAAATATGGAGACATATATTTATGTCATCTTATATTTCATCAGTGCTGGGTGTCCAACATTAGTGTTTTTTTCTCACCCTCAGTCTGTTTTCTGCTGAAAGATCCTCTTTTTATAATTATGTTATATGTTTGGCTTTCTTAAAACTGATATAGATATACAGTTTGTTTTACTTTTGTTTTGTGATCAAGATAATGTGTCTCTTTAATTCTTTATGAAGGCCTTTGCAGCTCTGGGACACCTTTCACTGTGCTGTAGATAAGATTGTTCCCTGATGGCTCAGTGGGTAAAGAATCTGCCTGCAATTCAGTAGACACAGCCAATGCGAGTTTGATCCCTGGATTGGGAAGATCCCCTGGAGAAGGAAATGGCCACGCACTACAGTACTCTTGCCTGAAAAATCCCATAGACAGAGGAGCCTGGTGGGCTACAGTCCAATGGGTCGCAGAGTCAGACATGACTGAGCAACTAAGCATGCACACATGCACCATCCTTCCATTTCTACAAAGATTAAGTTGACAGCTACTAAAGTCACCGACAGTACTAAAGTCACTGATAGACAGTGCACCCTGCTAGAAATCAGGATACAAAACAGGATGGGGCACTCTATGCTTCGGAATAGCAGGCCCCAGAAATGGTATTAATAATATACATATCTCAGGAAGAATTTTAATGAACCCAAATTCTTGCGTTTTCCTATATTGAAAAGCACTAAAATCATTAACTTAAAAGTGACTAACAGTAATCTTTTCCCAAGAATGTGCTTGTCTGCATGTATTCTGTAGCCAGAAATCCTTTATGAAATGACTTCTTCCCATCTGTTCAGAGTAGTTCTCTCTGAGCTCCTGAGAGGTTGCCTCCTGAGCTGTAGTCCTCAGTAAGATATTGAATAAAACAAACTCACAACTTTTAGTTGTGTGTGTTTTTCTTTAAGTCAATGAGATTCATCAATACACTAATGCTCAGAGTACTGAGAGTCCTTCATTGTCTCTTTCAAGATGTGACTAACTGATATCTCCACACAGCTAAGTTACATATTTGGAAATTCTTCCCAAATCCTATAGTCTAAAAGGATACATTTCAACAGAATAAAATCTTTGCAACTTTGCTTCTTCCTGGGTAAGGAGATGTGATTTTTCTGGTCATAGCTTTGTCCCAACCTACAGTCTAAAAGGATACATTTCAACAGAATAAAATCTTTGCAACTTTGCTTCTTCCTGGGTAAGGAGATGTGATTTTTCTGGTCATAGCTTTGTCCCAATTTGTCGAGAGCCTCTTGGCTAATCACAACTATTTCTGCAGCTCAGTTTCTCCATAGGAAGAAAGGAGATTCAATTAGATAACTATTGAACTTATTATCAAATTGGCTTGTATAATTCAACTTGGTATCCTGGAGACTCCTTCAGGGCATCAGATTCAACATGGCAATCAATAATAATTAAAATAAGAACAAGTAACAATGTGTCTGTTAGCTAGGCAAAGTAAGTGTAGATTCTCCATTAAATAGATAAGAAAGCTGAGGCTAATGTGTAAGTGATTTTCAAAGATTCCATTGTTTGAAAAAGGGCATCCGGAATACAAATCGTATGACCTTAAGGCCCTTGTTCTTACAGTTACATTCTAAATAGTTTTTCTTTCTAAATACCAAATGGAATACTTTGGAAATGCAGATAACTGAATGACTGACCCCACCTACCTGCTTAGATATTTAACTTTGAAAATTCCTTTTAAAAGAGAATATAACCTGAATGTTCCAAAAGCAAAACTACTAAAGAAATAAATAAAAGAATTTAAAAGAACTAAATAAAAAATATTCAGTCTCACCCACAAAGGTTTAAGGTAGGAGTGAACCTGTATTACCAGGGAGAGCAGAGTCAAAGAGCATATAAATTTGGGTGATTTAAGGGTATAAAATCAAATAATCTATACAAATGTAGGAAAAACAACACTCAATTATTGGTATCAAATAATTCAATTAATTTTGATGTTAACCTCCTGGGGATAAATAAAACTGTACGTATTCCAAGTCTTAAAGACTATGAATCTTATTTTATGTTTAGATACTAACATTTGAAAAAATTATAATCAGAAAAATTCGGATACTGACTGAAGTAAATCATTAACTATAAAAAAAGCATACTCAAAAGCTTATAGTTGCATTTTTCAGAAAATACAGAAAGTTATACCTTGTGTTTCTAGCTCCAAACCTATAAATAAGTGTTTTGGTAAAAAGAAAAAACAGATTTGGTAATACTATATAAAGTTTATACAATTTTAATACAATTTGTACATAATCTAATATGTGGTCCTCAGAGCAAATTTGTTAGGTAAATATGGAAAGTGAGGAATATGGACTGTTGTAGCCATGCGATCTGGGAAACAAACTCACTCAGAAAGACAATGCAGGTAGTGGAGTGCAGTTTATTACACCAGCAGGCCCAAGGCAGAGTCTCCTCTCAGCCAAGGACGCTGACCAGCATTTGTGAAAATCTTTTATTCCCCAGGTGTACGTGTCCCAACTCACCACCCCAAATTCCTTGAGACTTACATAAACAAAGGAAGGGTAAATACAATCACAATAATCCCATCATTCATGTGCTATGTGTTCAAACAGTTAAACAATTGGCCAATAATCAATAAGCCCGAGGCTACACTCTGATAGGTACAGAAAAATTTATGGCCTGTCGGGAGACAGGTGTGGTTAGTGTATGTTTTCTCTTAGGCGATGAATAACCTGGATATGACCTTCAAGGTTCCCCTGTCCGGAGGGGGTCTTATCCTTTTATTGTCGTTTCCATAGGCACTAAGCATAGAGTTTAGAGTCCATTGGAGAGGTGACTGAGCATGGTCAGCATGAACTGGCCTAAGATGGAGTCCAGGCCCTATGAATTCCCTCCTCAGGACTTATACAGAAAAAGAAGTTTAGCAAACTTCTAAAGGTGTCATTCTGCACTGTGAGTTTGCATTTAGATGTGGACATTCTTAGTGCTCTGTTGGCCCACTTAATTCCTAATTGTAATTTCAGATCTAAACTACAGATGGTCCTTTGTCCAGCCTTCATTAGATTTCCTAGAAAATGTATTACATCTGTATTTATCATCTATTATCATTTTATTCAAATTCAACCAATTTTTAATATACCACACTGTAATTATTGTATTAATAAATCTTTATGTTTATTTATATCACCCTTGTTTCAGAAGGTAATTATGTTAGCATATGCAAATGCATTAACTATAATGAAACTTTAGAACATTTTTTTTTGGTGAAAGAAATGGCAACCCACTCCAGTACTCTTGCCTGGAAAATTCCATGGATGGAAGAGCCTGGTAGGCTATTGTCCATGGGGTCACAAAGAGTCGGACACGACTGAGAGACTTCACTCACTTTGAACATTTTAAAAATTGAAGTGGCAGATATAAATGAAAGAGGGAGTGATGAAAAAGAAGCCATTCAAGTCCAAAAATAAAAATATGTTATAATGACCTAATATATTGACTGAAATTGTATTACAAAACTATGTTCCATCAATGAGAGGAAATGATTAATTTACTATATTCAAAAATACAGAAAAAAAAAACTGCACAGGAAAAATAAAGATTCTCTGCAGTAAGTTGGGACACAAATTTTTCTCAGCTCTCCAACATACTCTTTTGGTTTTGCATCTCTACTCAGCCTACACAGGTTAGACTACACAGGCTATGACTTTCTTGAGGTCTGGGATGAGCCATGCTCACCTGTAAGAGAGCATGGTTAATCTCAGTAATCGTTTCCTTTACAATGTTGTGTTAGTTTCTACTGTAAAGCAAAATGAATCAGCCATTGTTGTTGTCGTTCAGTTGCCAAGTTACGTCTGACTCTCTGAGACCCCATGGATTGCAGCATGCCAGGCTTCCCTGTCCTTCCCTATCACCCTGAGTTTGCTCAAGCTCATGTCCATTGAGTCAGTGATGCCATCCAACCATTTCATCCTCTGTCATCCCCTTCTCCTCCTGCCTTCAATCTTTCCCAACATCAGGGTCTTTTCCAATGATTCGGCTTGTTGCATCAGGTGACCAGAGTATTGGAGCTTCAGCTTTGGCATCAGTCCTTCCAATGAATATTCAGGACTGATTTCCTTTAGGATTAACTGGTTGGATCTCCTTGTTGCTCAAGGGATGCTCTAGTACCATAGTTTGAAAGCATCAGTTCTTTGGCACTCAGCCTTCTTTATGGCCCACTTCTCATGTCTGTACTTGACTACTGGAAAAACTAGAGTCTTGATTATATGGACCTTTGTCAACAAAGTGATGTCTCTGCTTTTTAATACACTGTCTAGGTGTGTCATAGCTTTTCTTCCAAGGAGCAAGCATCTTTTAATTTCATAGCTGCAGTCACCATCCTCAGTGATTTTGGTGACAGAGAAAATTTCAGTTTCCACTGTACAGTAAAATGAGTCAGCCATATGTATACATAAACCCCTCTCTTTTGGACTTCCTTCCCGTTCAGATCACCACAGTACATTCAGTTGAGTTCCCTGTGCTATACCATATATTATTAGTTATCTATTTTATACTTAGTATCAATAGTATACATGTGTCAATCTCAATCTCCCAATTGCTCCCTTTCCCCCTTGGTATCCTGTGTCTATTCTATGTCTGCTTCTCTATTTCTGCTTTGCAAATAAGTTCATTTATACCATTTTTCTAGACTTCACAATTGTGCATTATATATATATTGTAAAGCAACTATACTCCAATAAAAATTAATTAAAAAATAAAATAAAACAAACAAGCAAAATCAGTTTCCTTATAGAGTGAGGTAACAACCACCGTATAAAAATCCTACAGTTAAACTTTAGCAAGATTAGTGATCTCAGATGCTCTCTGTCTGCTTGTTTGGTCAATCATTAAGTTGGAGAAAAACTATAGATGATTATTTTTCTTCTTCAATCTACCATTTTTTTAAAGAGTGATATTAAATCTCCCACTATATTAATAAAATTATGTAATTAGGGCTCTTAGAAATCTCCTTGTAAGTTTGTGGAATTATGCATTCAACTTTATTAAGTACACTTACATCTCCTTTGCTAGAACTGAGGACCACACTTCTCTGCAAGAGAGCCTGAAAAATGTGATTTTCACTAATAGTGGTAAAAAGGCCCCTAATCTTGTGATTGTGGAGAAGAAAAAAAAGGCATGTGGTGGATAAATAGCCTTCTCTTCCATGCAGGTCTGTTTTGATCATGAAGTTTTCCCCTTTTTTCACTCATTTTTATTTTTTATATTGCCCCCTGCCATGTTTGTGAGCTTCTCAGGTGACACCAGTGGTAAAGAATCCACATATCAAACCACCTACCAACTATCAATTGGTAGTGGTAAAGAATCCACCTACCACATACCAGTTGACCATGTGGTCCATACTGAAATCAGATTGATTATATTCTTTGCAGCCAAAGATAGAGAAGCTCTGTACAATCAGCAAAAAAAAAGACTGGGAGCTGACTATGGCTCAGATCATGAATTCCTTATTGCCAAATTCAGACTTAAATTGAAGAAAGTAGGGGAAACCATTAGACCATTCAGAAAAAAAGAAAGAAAGTAGAAAAGTAGAAAGAAAGTAGACCATTCAGGTATGACTTAAATCAAATTCCTTACAATTATACAGTGGGAGTGAGAAATAGATTCAAGGGATTAGATGTCATAGACAGAGTGCCTGAAAAACTCTGGATGGAGGTTCATGACATTGTACAGGAGATGGGGATCAAGACTAGTCCCAAGGAAAAGAAATGCAAAAAAGCCAAATGGCTTTCTGAGGAGGGCTTACAAATAGCTGAGAAAAGAAGAGAAGTGAAAAGCAAAGGACAAAAGGAAAGATATACCCATTTGAATGCTGAGTTCCAAAGAATAGCAAGGAGAGATAAGAAAGCCTTCCTCAGTGATCAATGCAAAGAAATAAAGAAAAACAATAGAATGGGAAAGACTAGAGATCTCTTTAAGAAAATTAGAAATACCAAGGGAACATTTCATGCAAAGGTGGGCTCAATAAAGGACAGAAATGGTATAGACCTAACAGAAGCAGAAGATATTAAGAAGATGTGGCAAGAATACACAGAAGATCTATACAAAAAAGATCTTCATGACCCAGATAATCATGATGGTGTGATAACTCACCTATAGCCAGACATCCTGGAATGCAAAGTAAAGTGGGCACACTTACTTAGGTCTTACTTAGGGACACATCACTATGAACAAAGCTAGTGGAAGTGATGGAATTCCAGTTGAGCTATTTCAAATCTTAGAAGATAATGCTGTGAAAGCGCTTCACTCAATATGCCAGCAAATTTGGAAAACTCAGCAATGGCCACAGACTGAAAAAAGTCAGTTTTCATTCCAATCCCAAAGAAAGGCAATGCCAAAGAATGCTCAATCTACCGCACAATTGCACTCATCTCACACACTAGTAAAGTAATGTTCAAAATTCTCCCAACCAGGCTTCAACAGTATGTGAACCGTGAACTTCCAGATGTTCAAGCTGGATTTAGAACAGGCAGAGGAACCAGATATCAAATTGCCAACATCCACTGGATCATCGAGAAAGCAAGACAGTTCCAGGAAAATATCTATTTCTGCTTTATTGACTATGCCAAAGCCCTTGACTGTGTAGATCAGAACAAACTGTGGAAAATTCTTTAAGAGATGGAATACCAGACCATCTGACCTGCCTCCTGAGAAATCTGTATGCAGGTCAGGAAGCAACAGTTAGAACTGGACATGGAACAATGGACTGGTTCCAAATAGGGAAAGGAGTACATCAAGGCTGTATATTGTCACCCTGCTTATTTAACTTATATGCAGAGTACATCATGAGAAACGCTGGGCTGGATGAAGCACACGCTGGAATCAAGATTTCCAGGAGAAACATCAGTAACCTCAGATATGCTAATGACACTACCCTTATGGCAGAAAGTGAAGAAAAACTAAAGAGTCTTTTGATGAAAGTGAAAGACAAGAGTGAAAAAGTTGGCTTAAAACTCAACATTCAGAAAACTAAGATGATGGCATCTGGTCCCATCACTTCATGACAAATAGATGGGGCAACAGTGGAAAGAGTGACAGACTTTATTTTTGGGGGGCCTCAAAATCACTACAGTTGGTGACTGCAGCCATGAAATTAAAAGATGCTTGCTTCTTGGAAGAAAAGTTATGATGAACCTAGACAGCATATTAAAAAACATAGATATTACTTTGCCAACAAAGGTCCATCTAGTCAAAGGTATGGTTTTTCCAGTAGTCATGTATGGATGTGAGAATTGGACTATAAGGAAAGATGAGTGCCAAAGAATTGATGCTGCTGAACTGAGGTGTTGGAGAAGACTCTTGAGAGTCTCTTGGACTGCAAGGAGATCCAACCAGTCAATCCTAAAGGAAATCAGTCCTGAATATTCATTGGAAGGACTGATGCTGAAGCTGAAACCCCAATACTTTGGCCACCTGATGTGAAGAACTAACTCATTTGAAAAGACCCTGATGCTGGAAAAGATTGAAAGTGGGAGGAGAAGGGGACAACAGAGGATGAGATGTTTGGATGGCATCACCAACTCAATGGATATGAGTTTGAGTAAACTCCAGGAGTTGGTGATGGACAGGGAGGCCTGTTGTGCTGCAGTCCATGGGGTCGCAAAGAGTCAGATAGGACTGAGCGACTGAACTGAACCAATTTAGGAAATATAAAATATGTGGCTTCAATTGCGGGGTCAGAATATTCCCCCCATGTTTGTATACTCAGTCACTTCTGTCATGTCCAACTCTTTGTGGCCCCATGCACTGTAGCCCACCAGGGTCCTCTGTCCATAGGATTCCCCAAGGCAGGAATACTGGACTGGGTTGCCATTTCCTTCTCCAGGGGATCTTCCTGACCCAGAGGACTGAACTTGGGTCTCTTATATCTCCTGCTTGGCAATAGATTCTTTACCACTAGTGTCACCTTATTTGTATTTGGCATTACTTCACACTTTATGGGCTTCTCTGGTAGCTCAGCTGGTAAAGAATCTGCCTGCAATGCATGAGATCCTGGTTCCATTCCTGGGTCAGGAAGATCTGCTGGAGAAGAGATAGGCTACCCACTCTCGTATTCTTGGGTTTCCTGGTGGCTCAGAGGGTAAAGAATCCACCTACAATGAGGGAGACCTGGGTTTGATCTCTATGTTGGGAAGATTCTCTGGAGAAGGGAAGTGGCTACCCACTCCAGTACTCTTGCCTGGAGAATACCATGGACAGAGCAGCCTGGCAGGTTACAGTCCATGGGGTCACAAGGGCTCAGACACGACTGAGACACCTTCACTTTCACTTTCACACCTTATGCTCCCAACACAGAAACACGTCATATAAACTGTTATTTCAGAACTCTTGTCTTTCAGCAAATTTGAGATGTACAGATCTAATTAGCAAACCAAAGGGAGGTTTTCATTCAGTTTCTGGTCTTTAACATGGCTATCATAGATAACTCTTTATAACTCTTTCTTGACTTCTTAACTCAGTGATTATTCTCCAGCAAGCATCATAGAATCACAGAGCATTTCTAGTTCTCATTTATGGGGTCAGAAAGATTAGGTAAGCATCTTGCCTTGAAGAAGCATGTATTTTTGTACATCTAAGGGTTTGATTAAATGATTAGTTTTAACAAAAAGGTTTCAAAGAAAGCATAAAATCATGACATAGGGATATAGGTCAAGACTAAAGATGAAGAAAAGAATAGTTTAAATTGGAGAGGTTTTATTAAATTCATATTTGGATGATGGACCAAGAGATGTCAATATGTCAGGCAGTTTACACAGAAGTTCATGGCACTAGACACGGAACACATGCAGTTTAAAATTTACCACTGAGTTACACAAAAATAACTGTTAAAAAGAAGAGAAGCAATTGAGAGCTAAGGGCTAAGAGAAGCAGCAAAATTACTATCAAGTCCTTCATTTAGGAATCAGTAAACTTAGGTTTAGCTGCTTGCTCTTTTGTTTGTTGGTTCCTCAAATACTGTCATTTAACTGGATCAACCTCTTTTCTATGAAATCAACCACTACAAAGAAACGATCTCTAACATTCTAGGGTATTGTTGGTAGAAGTACAGACATCAGATAGAGTGAAGGAAATTATTTAGTTGATATGCACTATTAATTTCTACTTCTCTGTCACTGACTATACATTACTGGTATCCTGCATAGATAGAATACCTCTCCAGGATTAGGACAACACAAAAAACCTATCCGATATGGCTGCATCTCACTTTAATGCAATTTGATGTAATGAAACACGATTTAGCAAATGTTCATTGAAGACCTCAATTTCCACTATAGTAGGTCATACAGAAAATACAACTTAATCTTAGAGGATTTCACATTATATTTATAAATAGGGCCACATAAAAATAACTTGCAGTACACATTAATAAACTTAGGTTAAAGGTGTAGTTGTTCCTAAAATGCAGGGCAGGAGGGAGTGATGTATTACTTTTGGGGAGATTAAAGACGATATCCTGGAATGTTTTGCACATGAGCTGGTAATTGAAAGATTGATGGGTGCTTTTTAGACAAAAGCTGAAGAAGGTGGGAAATATAGGGTATTCTGCTCAGAAGGGAAGTAGGAATCTATGTCCAAAGGCAAATATCATCATGGTATACAAAAGAAATGCCTAGTAAATAGTTTCACATGAGATCATTTTATTTGAAGTAGTTTTGTCTATTTTGTTTGTCTGTTTGTTTCTCATCCCCTGCTCTCCCCATGTACAAACTACCACCACTGTCCTGGTACCAGAGGCAAGATACTGACATGGATGGATAGGAAATGAGGAAGTTTGCGCCACTCTCTTGTTTTTCATTATGTTAAACAAATAGGTCTCTTCAAAAGCCTGGTAATTAAATTAGGGTTCTTGTATTGAACTCTCAATTCACTAGAACCACATGGTTATGTTTCAAGGGTATTTGATGCTCTCTTTCTTCCAGTTATAAATAATGAAACCGGATAACAAAGGCTATTCACAATGATGATAATAATGCTATTAAAACCAACAATGATAATAATTTTCATTTTTATAGCTATCACTATGTGCCAAACTTTAAGTTCACCTCTATTTATTCATTTATGTAAACCTCACAAAAGCTAACCAACCCATTCTGTAGGCAAAGATATTGAAACATTGGGAATGAATTCCCAGTTGCTCATCTGAACCACAGTAGAAACTGGGACATCCAGCCCAGGACTGTCGGTCTCTAGAGTCTGAGCTCCGGCCCTTGCTGTGGTACCACTCCAGAGGAATTGGTGTCTCCAGAGTGCAGAGAGATGGACCAGGATATCAGCCTGATGGAGAGATAGGGAACTGATCATAAAGGGAACTTATATGTCATGATGAGCTGATCTCATTTCCTGAGGATGGAGGACCACTGAAGAGCTTATGTGGGGCAATTTCATGATAAATTCTGTTGATACATTTGTTAAGAAGCACGGTGGGTACTGAGATGCCACATCAGACTTCATACTTCATGACATTTTATGTTTTCAGTTTCAAGCAAAAGCAAAACAGAAAGAATAATGATTCTGACAGAAAGGTGGAAAGTGGTCTGAAGCAGGGAGATGACTAGATTCAGGGTTGGACCAAAGTGTGAACAAAAAGTCAATGGAGAGTAATTTGCTAGTCAAGTGGGAAAGGGCTTAGGGAATATAAAAAACAAGAGCAGATCAGGAAATGGTGGCATATAGAGAAGCTGCATAATGGTTGAGTAATTAGCTGAAGGTCACACAGTGTTGTGTTGGTAAGCCAGCACTCCAAAGGGGTTTGCTTCCAGGCTTTGTCAATCACCGTAGTGTAAATAACCCACCATGACTACACTCAAGATAGCAATCTGACATCACTGAATGTGGAATTGGAAAGAGAAGCACATAGTGGGCTCTCAGGGGTGAGGCAGTGAGCATTGAGTGCAGTGGGGTAGGATCGAGCTGTAGGGAAGGTCATGGAGGTGGATACCAGGCTTTTCAGAGCCACAGTGCACGGCTTCATGCAGACCTGGAATGCAGATGGATTGCTGTCGCATTTAGTAGACTAATGAATGAACAAGCTCCAGTTCTCATCCTTTTGAAACCTCAACTTCCTCATCGTTAAATTAGAGATAATATCTAATTCCGACAGTGGCTTTTAAAATTATATTCTATAACACCAGTAGCATGGCCCTGGGCTTGGAGGGCACAGCAACCCACTCCAGTATTCTTGCCTGGAGAACCCCATGGACAGAGGAGCCTGGGAGGCTACAGTCCATAGGGTCACAAAGAGTCAGACACGACTGAAGAAGCTAAGCAAGGAAAGGGCTTTGTACAGCAAGTCTTCAGTGAAGACATTGATATTATATTTATTAATCTTCATGAAGTGGTAGAGGATAAATACCCTGCAAGTAATAATTCCAGTCCCTCTAACTGTAGCGTATCCATGTCATTAAGAGTACAGAGTGTGGAGGTAAAGTGTTTTGATATTAATTCTGGTTAGACTACCTGCTAGATTTTTTATTTTTGGATCTGAGGATATGTACTAAACTCTCCCTGCTTCAAATAGTTTCCACCTCATCAAAACATTGTGAGGATGTAGAGTGTTAAGGTATAGAATGCACTCAGGATGATGTCTGGCACAGAGTTAGGACTTCATAAGTGCTTACTATATTTATTTTTATTTGAAATAAAAAAACAGATATCGATTATTCTTAATATAACCTTTTCAAGACAGGGCTTCAACTTCTAACTCACCAATGGCATTCAAAACCTAACTACCGCTTTCCCCGATGAGAAGTTGAGCTGAAGAATAAAACATGTTAAAGGCAGGAAAAAAATAATTCATGTTTTAAACCAGGCTATAAAAATGGAAATCTGAACAAGAGAGCAAAGATGATAGATGTGAAATTCCTGAACCAAAGTACATTGTAAGAAGTAATTCCACAGCTCTTGGACCTCAAAGACACATCAAGGACATAAGAAGAATCAGAGGGTGGAAATAAATAAAAGAACTCTGAATCACACATGACTGTCTTTGGAGGAGGCTGCTGTCAGATTGTGCATCTCTTCCCCTGTCCAAAAGGATGGGGTGGAGGCTTTGTCAGCACCATAACTTTCAGGACCCAATGCAAAATGAAAATGCAGGAGTCTTACTCAAACAGCAAGAAAGAAAAAAAGGGTTTTATTTTTTCCCTTCTTCTTCTGTCTCTTTGATTCATCATAGAGATTTTTATCTTCTATTTAATGTTTCACTCCCTCGGGTACAGGAATATGGCTGTGAGAGTGAAGGCATTCACCCAGGGCCCTGACTTGTCCCTTAACAGCGCTCGTGGAAACACGTGCTTGACCCTGACCTTCCAGGACTCATGCTCAGGCCCCAAAACAGGGAGGCAGGGCCGTGGAGAGACATTATGTAAGTGTAGTCTCCAAGCCCCAGTTCTCATTGTAGAATCACAACTGACACACAGAGCATTGACCCCTGTGCATGGAGCCCCTCTGAGCTTGGTGCCCTGTGCAGCTACCCTGGCACACATCTGTGAAGTAGACGTGTGCAAGCTGTCTAACCTTTACCTCTTTGTGCCTCAGTTCTCCCTTCTAAAAAATGAGTGTAATCAAAGCGAATGAACAATAATATTATTATCACGATATCCATTCAAGTAAGACCTTTTATAACTTCAAAAGCCTATTTAACCCTATTTCTGACAGCTTTTAAAGCATTCTGAATAGGAATTATCTCTCTGTATCATTATGATATTAATTCATTTAAGAGGTTAACATACCCATAAATTCTTCTCTTACTCTTTCTCTAAATCTGGAGAATGATAATCCTAAGGCTGAGTGTGTGTGTGTGAGAGAGAGAAAAAGAGAGAGATATCAGGATTAGTGAAGTATAATTTATATATTTCTGGGTCGGGAAGATCCCCTGGTGGAGGAAATGGCAACCCACTCCAGTATTCTTGCCTGGAGAATTCTGGGAACAGAGGACCCAGGTGAGCTGCAGTCCATGGAGTCGCAAACAGTTGGACGTGACTGAGCACACATATACCTAAAATCGCCCTTTTTAGGTACAGAGTTCAGTGAATTTTGTCGAATCTATACTTTTGGGTACCCATCACCAAAACTAGATAAAGCCATTTTCATCATCTGCTGAGCTGCGGCCTGCTCCTCTGGGGTAACCGCCAAGTATCAACGTACTCAGTGTTCATGTTCATTGCGAGAAAGTTACTGATTGGATTCCTGGCCCTCTTGGTTTACCTTTCCCAGAAAAAAAAAAAAAATCATACAAGTGAATAACACAGGGTGTGATTTTTTGTGTCTGGCTTCTTTCACTTAATGCAACGTTTTTTTGATGTGTTGTTGCAAATATGTATCCCTGGTTTTTTCTATAATACTGGGCACTATTCCCTTGGATAGATGGGCTCTGACTTGGTTTTGTGACAATGTGAGCACAGGTCTCGCTATTATCTAACATTGTGAGTAAAGTCTGTGGCATCTACTCATATTTCTATCCAAGGGTAGAGTGAGATGACCCCTAATAAAAGCGTAGGAATCAAAAAAAAAAAAAAAGACATTTGTTTTATGCTATTCTATGAGTTTTACATTCATCCTAATGTTTACGTATGTTCAGTAGCTCAGTCCTGTCTGACTCTTTGCAGCCACCAGGCTCCTCTGCCTGTGGAATTTTCCAGGCAAGAATCCTCGAGTGGGGTACCATTTCCTCCTCCAGGAACCTCCAGGGGATCTTTCCAACCCAGGAACCTAACTTGTGTCTCTTGAGGCTCCTGAATTGTCAGATGGATTCTTTACCACTAATGTCATCTGGGAAGACTTAATGTTTACATAGCATTGCTTTATTTTCTGTGCACAGTTAAGAATTAAAGTAACAATAATAAGAATAGTTTACATTTATTGAAGGTACACTTCATGCTAGGCACTATGCAGAGTATTTTTCCTATTTTATAAAATTTTATCTTGATAAAAATATTCATCATAAACTTGCTTAATATATGCTAATTTTGCAGATGGGAAAATTGAGACTTGGGAGATTAAAATCACTTAGGTAGGATGGCCTCAATTTAAATCAGAATTTAAACCAGAAAAACACTCTTGTTTTTCCCATAGTGTCCTTTTGTTTCATACAGCAAACTGGTAAGACACACCCTGGGCAACAGGAGAAAGTATTAATGGAGGGAGACACATGTAGTGGCCATGTATATGTGTGTGTGTGTGAATGAATCTATGATCAAATATATGATTATAAATCATATACATATTTATATATACTTTTTATTCAATATATTATATCTTAGGTCTCAAAATATTTTTTAAAGAATTAGGATACAAACAGTATATTCATACTTCGATGTGGAGAAAAATCCTATTAATTAATTTTTACTGAAGTATAGTTGATTTACAATGTTGTGTTAGTTTCTGGTGTACAGCAAAGTAATTCAGTTATACATACATATGTATTATGTATATATCTTCTATATATAATATATATATTATTTTTCAGATTTTTTCCATTATAGGTTATTACAATATATTGAATATAATTCCCTGTGCTATACAGTAGGACATTGTTGTTTATATCTTTTATATAAAGTGGTGTGTATATATTAATCCCAAACTCCTACTTTGTCTTTCCCCCTCTTTCCCTTTTGGTAACCACAAGTTTGTTTCATAAGTATGTGAGTCTGTTTCTGTTTTTTAAATAAGCTCATTTGTATCATATTTTATCATAGAAAACCATTTTTAATTTTCAAAGCATCTATAAAATATCAAGATTAGTCTGTCTCACACCCTATCCCCATCACTGCCTATTTCACGATTAAGTCCAAAATTGAGAGCTTGATTCGAAAGCTACTGTTAGCAATACCATGCTTAAGCTCTTATGACCTGAACATTAGTTGGTCTAATATCTTTATTTCTATCTGATAAAATGCTAAGATCTTCAGCTTCAGAAGGGATTTCTGTGTACTTCTAACTTGTCCTCACATACAGCATCCATTACTCCTAGATGGAGTCCAGTCTCATTTGTAAGAGAATTTAAAATCCTCTTGAAATAGTTATCGCTGGTATGTGGTCTGTGACAATTGGTCATGTTTTATTTTTATTAGATTACTTCAACTCAATACTTCCTACCAAATATTTCTGAGGCCTATAAAACATCTAGATGGAAGGGAACATGTTCTTTTATTAAACACATATTTTTGTGAATCCTTTTGCTACTGTTCTGGGGGGATAAGTCATAAACTATAAACAATATGCTCTGTGGAATTTATACTGCCCTGACTATAGTAGTTTACATGCCACCAGGACTTGTGCACATTTAAAAATAAAAATAAAATAAAATGAATCTACTGACAGCAACTTTCCCTATTTTTCTTCTTCATAAGACCTGTTAGAATAGTTTAGAATTCTGCTGGAATTTGGCCATTTTTATTCATTCATCCCAAGCACTCCCAGAGGCTGAAATTTCCTTGTTCGCGAAGTTTAATTCTTCAAACTTTCATGTTTGTCATGTCAAACATTTTCCAAACTGCAGATTTTTTTAAATGCATTTTGCTTCTGATAGCATTAAATCATTTATCATTTAAAATGCTGGCAAGATTTGGCAAAGGTTTCTCCCAGAGAAACAGACCAGGAAAGTTCAAGGGACTAAAAAGCTACATTGGAATATATTTTGTGTCTTTGTGGAAAATAAACTTTCACCCAACAGGGTACTGAGACTTTGAACATAGAGTCACTTGACTTGGAGGCCCATGGTCATATGCTGGGCCGTACTGTTCTTCACGAAGCGTGCATGCATTGCCCTTTGGCCAGCTGTTCTGTCTCTAATTCAAGGCTCCTCAGCAGGGCTTCCCTCATGGCTCATATGGTAAAGAACATGCCTGCAATGGAGGAGACCTGGGTTCGATCCCTTAGTCGGAAAGATCTCCTGGAGAAGAGAATGACAACCCACTCCAGTATTCTTACCTGGAGAGTTCCATGGACAGAGGAACCTGGTGAGCTACACAGTCCATGGGGTCACAAAGAGTCCCACACGACTGACCTACTAACACCTCACTTTCTGAGCTTAAAGGACCTGGCTTCATTAGACATCTTGTTCTCCATCTGTACTACCAGGACAATAAGAGAACCCATCATACAGAGGTTAAATGAGTTAAATACGCATCAGTCCTTACAACAGTGCCTGACATGTATCAATCATTCAATAAATGATAATTATTATTGCTATTGCTATTGCAATTATTTTTTCTTACAGAGCCAATAGAAGTACTAGTATACATACATTTGGATATTGTTTCTTCATTATATTCACTAAATAAGACTTATAATTTTTTTTTTACTATAAACATATTTAAAATTTGTTCCTTTTATAATCTTATGCATCTCAAATTGTATTATAGCTCCAATTTGGACAGTTACCTTCACTGATACCATTAAACATTAAACATCTTTTGCAAACAAATGTGTGTCTTTGTACAATATTCTTAATCATAAAACATTCATTTTGTCAAAAATGACATTAAGCTTTAATATTTTCAGTAGTTGATACTTAATATATGTGCATCTTACCTAACGATAAGATTATTTTCATGAAATATTTATGACACTTTTCAACTGTTTTGTGTGAACCTCATTAGAGACCTGATAGTCAAACTTGTCATCTCTTTCTACAAGGCTTGTGTAGACACAGCAATGCATATTAGGTTACACTCTTCTGCATTATTTTTATTCAAATATCACAAATTCAGCTCTAAATACCACCATTTATACACCTATGGAGAGGTTTCCTGGATTCATCTGGCCAAAGTAATCAAATCATCTTCTGTATTCTTGTAATATGTTGTGTTTATAATGATTCTAGCTGTAGTGTGATAGATCATGTTTTATTTTGTTGGTCCTAAAATGTCATTGATTGATTGATTGACTAATTGATTTTCACATTTTCATGTCTCAGAACTTGGAGTATGCCTTTTAATCAACGTCATCTTACAGCTGCTGTCAATTAGATATCAGTCATGATGTCTATGTCATGGCCTGTGTACTCACAAAAATCAAAAACCGCACCATCAGAATTTAGAAGAAACTTCCAGAAACAGAATGTGGAAATATTTTAAACCCCTACCATTAAATTAACTGTAGAGAGGGCAGGAGCGAGGTGACAATCATAAGTTTTGGACAACATTCAAAAAGCAGGAGTAAACATGATAAATCTAGCTGAATGGCCTTTAATTCTTTCTGCCTTATTTTAAGAAGTCCAGAAACAGCTGTCAATACTTATGTTGAGCAGAGACGATGACATTGCTTGAATAAATACAGGATAGACCTCTCTGAGTTGAAAAGGGATTCAAAAGAATCAAACTTCACATGTGCAGAAATGTAAAGAGTCTCTTTCCCTAATGGTCTGGGAGCGAGCAACAAGAATGAAGACAGAACACGAATCTGGTGCAATGGGTCAGGGGACCTGCGGCCTCTATCGGACTGGGGTGCAGAGTCCACTCTGAGTCCAGCTTTTATTCCTAAGTGCAGACTACAAGACTTTCTCAGATCTTATTTTTCTCAAGACACATGCTTTGTTAATCACATACTCCTAAATGTCACGGACTACACTGACATAATCCAGATCTCCTTGTGTTTACCCCGGGTCGTTCCCTTCTGGGCTAGTCTTGGGAACAATTAGCAAGTACATAGGCAGCATTCATGCCTGACGCCGACTTGGTGTTCCAAGGTCCATGCTTTCATGATCCCAGTCATGCTCCCTTCTGGGTCTGGCCTTGGGGTTTGTAACCAGGAGATTATTCTTAAGAAAAACATGAAAGATAACCATTAACATAATTTCTTAATATTTGCTGTTTTTTACAGGTGCTATTTCTGTGAAATTTCTCAAGGCTATGGAAGTACATTATGAGGAATTCCCACTACAAATAGCAACCAATTTAATTTGAATAAGTCTTAAAAAGCTCTTTCAAGAAGAATACAGTAAGAAATATACATAACTGCAACATGTCATGGTTGCATTGGCATTATTTTATATGCCTTAGTAGCACAAAACATAATGGCACATGTTATGATCAATAATGCCTTAGCATCACTGAAATAAGATATTTGCACGTCTACTTCTCCATAAGAAGGTGAGATCCTCCAGATCAAGCACCGTGTGTTACTCATCCTTTTTATTCTTCTTGCCAAGTACATCACTTGGCACGGGGAATAGGTACTAAATACATATATGAATAAATAAATGAAAAATTTGTTCTTGTGTGTACAGCTTGTCCCCCTCAGTGGAGGCATAGATTTCTCAATTGATTTTTTGTTTTTTCCTTTTTTGTTTTTTGTAATTGAATTATAGTTGATTTACAACATTCTGTTAGTTTCCAGTGTATAGCACAGATATATATATATATATATATATATATATATATATATATACACACAGATAATTTTTCAGAATTTTTTCCATTATAGGTTGTTACAAAATATTGAGTACACTTTCCTGTGCTTTATAGAATAGGAACTTATTGGGTTCCTAGATTGTCAGGTGATTGAATTACAGGGGGAAAAAAATACAGTTCCTGCCCTCAGAGCTCATGGACTAGTGAATAGTCACAGGCACAGAAAGATACACAAGCCTGTACTATAAAAGAAGTGTGTTTGAGATTCACTGGCAACATACAACACGGTGAAATAAAGTCAGCAGTGTATGTTAGAGAAATTGTCCTAGAAGAGGAGCTTAAGCTGAGACTTGACTGGAGATAATGAATTTTCGAGATGAGTGAAGTAGGGTAGCTGTTTTAGGTACGTAAACCAATTAACACAGCAAAGGGAACAGGGAACTGACAAGGAGCAAAATCGATGTGTACAGGAAGTTTGAAGTAGTGAACATGTAGCTGGAGAAAAACTAGGAGCTAGTTTGTGGAGACTTTTATGTCCCGATAAATCTGATAATGTTACAATTCATAAAAATAGTCCACAAATGATATAAAGCAAAATCATGCACAAAAGTGACTCCCTATTAATCATGGAAAGATGCTATGGGCCAGTGCATGATCTGAGTGGCCAGTGCGGACAAAGAAGTCAGAGAGACATCCTTCTGAGGAGGCTGATGGAACAGATGAGAAGTGCAGGAGAACAAACTACTGACCGTGTATCTTAGAGACAATAGCGCATTGTGCGCTATTTCCCCAGAGACCACTTCAATTGGTTTACCCACTTGTTATTTTCAGTAACATCCTTGCTCATCTCCAAGATATATGGGAATTTGACCCTAGAGAGAACAGGTAATTTATTTTTGAATTTGAATAGAACATTAAGAAAGGAGGTTAGTGATGTTGACATTTGCCTGCCGACAGATGTGTCAGCAAATAGAGAAGTTCATTAATGGAACCTGACCCTTGAAAGTGTCACATTGACAGTGCCAGAGAAAATCACCGCCGCGTGGACCAGGAGTCAGGCAATCAAACTAGGTTAGTTAGATCCCAGCAGAAGTCAAAGATCCTTCTACATCTATTTTGATTCATTCTCTCTAGGTTATTTCCTCTGGTCTTCATAATAGATTCTGTTATTTACATATTGATCTCCCCATTAGAAAACGAGGCCTTTGAACCCTGCTTCAGCTGTTAATCATTTGTGTATTTCTTCTCAGTGTCCTCCAAATAGATGGTGTGTAGATAATAACTCTGCAAATTATTCAGAGTTGTTCATATTTCCTTGTAGTTCTACCATTTATTATTATTTTAAACATTTATTTTACTTAAGAATAATTGATTTACAATGTTGTGCTAATTTCTGATATTTAGGAAAGGGGCTCAGATATATTTCAATATATGTTCTTGTAGTATAGTGTAGTGTTACTTACTCAGTCATGTACGACTCTTTGTGACCCCACGAACTGTAGCCCACTGTAGGCTCTTCTGTTCTTGGGATTCTTCAGGCAAGAATACCGGAGTGGATTGGCATTCCTTTCTCCAGAGGATCTTCCCAACTAAGGGATCAAACTCGGTCTCCTTCATCGCTGGCAGATTCTTTACTGTCTGAGCTACAGGGAAGATACACAGGGAAGATATATTCTTAGATAATATATATTCTTTTTCACAGTTTTAACTTTCTAAATTTCCTAAATATAAAATTCCAGATCTGATATGTGATTATTGTACCTGGTGTGTTTATTTTACCTGGACTTTGTTCTAAAGACATTTTCAGGCTACTTTAAGTGTCTTTCATGATTTCAGTATGATTTCAACTATATGCCATGGTTTTAATGGCTTTCGGTGAGGCACACATATGTTTACAGTGTTCTATCTATTTTCTTGGGTGCCAAGCAAAGGATGCTTGCCAATCAATAGTCCTTGTTTCCTTTTATCTTTTTCTGATCACACAGGGAGTCTACATTTTCCAGCTTCTCTAAGAGTTAGGTGTTTTGTCAACAAAGGAAAATAGGCCCACACGACTTCCAGACTTGATCCATATATGGCTCCTTTTTGCCCTTTGACGCCAAGAGCAGAGTGACCTTAGAAGCCAGGTGTTGAAGAAGTGGCAATTTGGGCTTGGGGCTAATGTTGAATTTGGATCCTGGAAAGTTTATGTAATACTCAAATTGCAAAATTTTGTGAATAAAATATCCTAAATACAAAGAAAAAAGTAGTCTTTAAAAACTAAAAAAAATGTTGTTAGCACATTCAACTTTTAACTGGTAAATCATTTGAGTACCAGAAAAAGCAAGAGAGTTCCAGAAAAACATCTATTTCTGCTTTATTGACTATACCAAAGCCTTTGACTGTGTGGATCACAATAAACTTTGGAAAATTCTGAAAGAGATGGGAATACCAGACCACCTGACCTGCCTCTTGAGAAACCTGTATACAGGTCAGGAAGCAACAGTTAGAACTGGACATGGAACAACAGACTGGTTCCCAATAGGAAAAGGAGAACGTCAAGGTTGTATATTGTCACTCTGCTTATTTAACTTATATGCAGAGTACATCATGAGAAATGCTGGGCTGGAGGAAGCACAAGCTGGAATCAAGATTGCCAGGAGAAATATCAATAACCTCAGATATGCAGATGACATCACCCTTATGGCAGAAAGTGAAGAACTAAAGAGCCTCTTGATGAAAGTGAAAGAGGAGAGTGAAAAAGTTGGCTTAAAGCTCAACATTCAGAAAACAAAAATCATGGCATCTGGTCCCATCATTTCATGGCAAATAGATGGGGAAACAGTGGCTGACTTTATTTTTCTGGGCTCCAAAATCACTGTAGATGGTGATTGCAGCCATGAAATTGAAAGATGTTTATTCATTGGAAGGAAAGTTATGACCAACCTAGATATGATATTAAAAAGCAGAGACATTACTTTGTCAACAAAGGTCTGTCTAGCCAAGGCTATGGTTTTTCCAATAGTCATGTATGGATGTGAGAGTTGGACTATAAAGAAAGCTGAGAGCCAAAGAATTGATGCTTTTGAAGTGTGGAGGAGACTCTTGAGAGTCCCTTGGACTGCAAGGAGATCCAACCAGTCCATTCTAAAGGAGATGAGTCCTGGGTGTTCATTGGAAGGACTGATGCTGAATCTGAAACTCCAATACTCTGGCCACCCAATGCAAAGAGCTGACTCATTTGAAAAGACCCTGATGCAGGAAAGGATCAAGGGCAGGAGGAGAAGGGAGCGACAGAGGATGAGATGGTTGGATGGCATCACCAACTCGATGGACATGGGTTTGCATGGACTCTGGGAGTTGGTGATGGACAGGGAGGCGTGCTGCAGTTCATGGGGTCACAGAGAGTCAGACATGACTGAACGAATGAACTGAATTGAACTGAACATTTGCGTACAGAAGTCTCTAGGGAAAGAGCATGTACTTGCTGGGTCAGAATGTCTTATAATGGACTGTATGGAGTTCTTCTTTTTGAGCTCACTGTTGTTTTTTTTTTTTTAATTTCTTATTTTTTATTTTTTGTTCTTTTTTAAAATTATTTATTTTAATTAGAGGATAATTACCTGACAATATCATGGTGATTTTTGCCATACATCAACATGAATCAACCACAGGTATACATGTGTCCCCGCCATCCTGAAACCCCCTCCCATATCCACCCCTACCCTATCTCTCTGGGTTGTCCCAGAGCACTGGCTTTGGGTGCCCTGTTTCATGCATCAAACTTGCACTGGTGATCTGTTTTACATGTGGTAATGTACATGTTTCTAAGGTATTCTCACAAATCATCCCACCCTTGCCTTCTCCCATGAAGTCAAAAGTCTGTTCTTTACATCTCTGTCTCCTTTGCAGACCTGCATGTAGAATGTTAATCGTAAAGATGATAATAAAAAACTGATTTGCCTATAGCTTAAAATTCAGTGAAGTGAGAAATCATACAATTCCCTGAAAATTTTGAAAATGCAATGCAGATTTTTGTGAAATTATATATGTAGACTGTTATGAAATCAAATTATATTTTGGACCTGTGGACAAATAATTATCTCCCTTGTTATGGAGAAGAATACTTTATCATGGAACTGATTTCTCCTCCAGATATTTTCAGAGTAATTTTCAGGTAATGAAAATACTATAATAATACACAAAAGTGAAAATTAGCCTCAAATAATGCCCTCCCAGAAAAAGCAATTCAAGGTCTTTCCTAACTCAAGTGCATGGCCAGAGGTTATCCTTCACAAATAATGGACAGGAACTAGTTAGCTTTTCCAAAGTAAATGTTTTTCTGAGCCAGCACAGTAGACAGGCATGCTTTATGCTTGAGGCATGGATAGAACAGGTTTAAAATCAAGCTGATGGATTGTTACATTGAGACACTGCAGATGGCCACAGGATATGAATGTAAACTTTAAGATAAGGAAAAAAAAATCAGAGAATGCTTAAAATTCAGTTATCAAGAACTCAGGATCTCAATGTTAATTCCCTTTCTAAAATGGCATAATATGATTTTTAACATCACCAAATTTGCGTGAGACTCAAATTTACATGTGAGAAAACCCAGAAAGAGTGTGAGACCATCAATAATTCAAACTGTGCTCTTTATTGGGTAGAAATTTTCATTTTCTTGCAGTCCCTAAACATATATTGAGAGAAGTGACTGTATTCTAGTATTGCTCCTTGGAGCCTGGAAGTGTTCTCAAAAAGACTTTTAGATTAAAATTCTCCAGTTTCACTGGTCAAAAGGCAAAATTCTCCTCGCTAACCTAACCCACTGTAACATTCCTTTAAAATAAAATTGAAATGAATATGTTTCCCTTTCTCTTCCATTACCAGTTATAAAGATGGCACAATCAGAACAAAAGGCATTTAGGTGAGTGGGCACAGGAAAGCTCAGATTCTGCTTTTGCATAGGCACTGCCTTCACAGTCCTAGCAACTCACATCTTATTATAAGTAGATAATGGGCAGGGAGCAGGCATCCCTCTTTAGAGTAATAGACGCACAGTGTGAAATCAGAACTGTAACATTTGATTTCCACCATTGCTTCTTACTGAACAATACTTCTGAGAAAGTTTCTTAACTTCTTTGGGCTTCTTTCCTCATAGTGAAAATTTACATCACAATAGCCACCACATAGAATTCTGGTGGCTTTTGATATTGGGCTGAGCCCAATGGCTAGCAATACAATTTATAAAATTACTCCTTTAGATTTTCATTCTTCATTTTTCTAACAATTCATATCAAGCAATCATCTCCTTTAAAAATTGTCCCTAATCATTAATAACAATAATTATTGTTTAGTCGCTAAGTCATGTCTGACTCTGCAACACCAGGCTCCTCTGCCCGTGGGATTATCCGGGCAAGAATACTCCAGGGGATCTTCCCCACCCAGGGATCCAAGCTGAATTTCCTGCATTATAAGTGGATTCTTTACTGCTGAGCTATCTGGGAAGCCCAATAAAGATAATAATAATAATAGTTATCATTCCTTGAGCACTTATTCTGTGACTGTTCCAAGGGTTTCGTGTGGATCATCTCAGCCTATGTGGAAGGTTCTGTCATCACCCTCATTTTACAGATCACAAAGCTGAGACTCAGGAAACATAAGTAACATTTCAAACCCAGCAGCCTGAGAGGAAGTCCTCAATCTCCATAATTCAATGTTCTGCCCACACTGTGTGGTGCTCATTCCATTCTCTTTCACAGTATTTTCTGAACTATACTTTATGTGTCTCCCTGTCTGAGATCCTAGAGGAAATGGATCACTCCCACACCCAACTACATGGAAGACACACAACACATTTCTTAAGAAAAGATAAACAGTGCATGCATGTGTAAGCTTAGTATGAAATATAATTTGATAAGAAAGAGCTGAAAAGCAAAGCCGAATAGTACCTCATGGTTGAGAGAATGACCATGGTACACAATGCAAGGAATGATAGACAACACCTCCCAGAAAGTAACTGCAGAAAATGCTTTTAGAGCAATCAGTTTCTTATGTTTCTACACCCTGCTCATAAGCTTAATGTCTTGTAAGAGCAAGACTCTTTTTTATTGAATTAATTATTTTAGCTCTCATGTCTAACAGAGTACCTGATACAAAGTAATGATTTGGAGGATGTTTATCAAATTGCCCACAGATTTAAAGTATTTTCTTTATTCCAAAATTGGGAGCTGTTTATTATTCCCTCCATCCTAAGAAGTCAAATATGTATAGATCTTGAGAAGCTGATATTAAAATGCAGAAGGAATCATAAATGTGCAAGACTGGTCAAGGTAATTTCAAGAAAGAAGAAAAGGAAAATGGGTTTTCCTTACTACATATTGTATATTAAAATACAATTAATTAATGAATTTGATTTGTTACAGATGATGAGACCAACATATCAATGAAATAAAAGATTAGAAAACTGAACTTATGCATAAATAAGACCCATATGTAAGATGTATGTAACAGTAATATAATATGTATGAAATAGTCATACTTCAACCAAGTAGTGAAGGATAAATTACTGAATAAACGGTTTTGAGTTAGCTGAATATCCACTGTGGGGATGTGTCAGGGGGAATCAAGTCAAGCTCTTCTCCATAATAAATTCGAGGTAGATGAAAAAAGGAATTTGCCAAAAATCAATCAAACAAACAAAAATAAACCGGTAAATGAAAATCTAGAAAGGTGCTAGAATAAAGATAATGTGTCCATCTTAAGAGTTATCAATTATCAAAAATGCCTAAATTTCATGCATTCTAGTATCTGTGTATGTCTCAAAGCTTTCCATGACACTATACTCAACACTGAGAGGATCTCCCTAACTCATTATTAATCATGGTATTCTCTGACTGATGAAATCAGTCCTGAATATTCATTGACAGGACTGATGCTAAAGCTGAAAGTCCAATACTTTGGCCACCTGATGTGAAGAACTGACTCATTGGAAAAGACCCTGATGCTGGGAAAAATTGAAGGCAGGAGAAGGGGACGACAGAGGATGAGATGGTTGGATGGCATCATCGATTCAATGGACATAAGTTTGATTAAGTTCCAGGAGTTGGTGATGGACAGGAGGCCTGGTGTGCTGCAGTCCATGGGGTCACAAAGAGTCAAACATGACTGAGCAACTGAACTGAATTGACTGACTGACTGAGTGAGGGGAATTGAAAAAAACCTACCATTCCTTGCCTTGAAACTTCTATTTTTAAGGAGTTTACTCAAATTTGTATTTGGATATGGATTTTGTCCCTCTGTCTAGACATGACAGAGTTAGATCTTTCGGCTTTAGGTGCCTAATGTCAGGAACTACTTGTTCTTATCATCTTGAGTCTTCCTGTCAGGGACTGGAGCCTTCAGAAGAGTGATTAAAAGTTTTCAAAAGTTCCTTATGTTTTGAAATATTCTGTTTTTCTTTGGTGTTTTGAATGTTATCACCTTGTTCTTTCTTTTTCTTTTCTATCTATGAGACTAATGAGTTAAAAGGGACTGGACTCTATTCAAAAAGCTAAGTGAATTCAGTGTAACGACAGAGTGAAGTGTTCTGGTTAAGCAGCCTTAAGAGTCTGGGGCTCATCCTTCAGGAGACAAGACTGTACACAGTTCTCTCTTTTTATGCTCATGAATCTATAGGATTTGTGAAGCCAAGCATGGGGAATGGAACAACTATATTAAAGCACTGATTCAGGGTTTATGGCCTCAGTCCACTCATTCTTGAGAAGATAGTTAAATATGTAAATCTTTATTTATACAACCAATAACTAATGAAAAATATTTTCTTGTTGATAGAATTCTTTCACATTTGCTGTTATAGATGATGCTAGCAAATTCTGAGTTATAGCTTAATCTCCTTTTAAGAAGGATGTGTTGAGAAATGTTGAGAGACATGCCCACAGCCACTAAACTGAGCAAAAACCACAAATCTAGCATCTGTTCCCTTATTTTATACATTGTCCATGTTGAAGAAGTAAAAGGCCATTGTGACAAATATACAATGATGCCAAATATAGTAGTTTGCTTTTACAATAGAAAAATGATAAAAAAAAAAAAACAACAAAAAACATAGTTGCTGGCAAATTGAAAACTGATACATAGGGAGAAGAAAATATTGCATTTTATTTATTTATTAGACTTTTTTTTTTTTTCTATTGTGGCTGCTCTGGGTCTTCATTGTGGTGTGTGATCCCCTGCATTGGAAGGCGGATTCTTAACCCCTAGGCCACCGGGGAAGTCCTCAAAATACTGCATCTTAAACCAACAAACTATTAGAATTCCTAAAGCAGAAGTGAGAGTCCTTACACATTGTGCTCATAAAGCCTGTGTTTTAATTTATTAATGAAGTTTCCTAGATGAAACTAATCATATTTATGTATCACAGCATTCAAAGTTCTCAAATTGCCCACAAGTACAATTTAATACATCTAATCCGAATGGCTGCTAGCACTGCCAAAATTCATTTGTGAATTTGCATTATCATCTAGAATATAATGTTACATAGAGCTAATCCAAATGTTGATACTTTTTCCTTCTAAAACCTTCCTTATGAATGTCAAACAGATAGTCTGATTTGGGTATCAATAAAGACTTTTTAAAGTGTGAGTTAACAATACCTAAAAGATTTATAGTACTGCTGCTTCAAAGCATAGGCGGTCATTAAAAAGTCAATTTTATTCAAATAGAGGCGACAGAAGAAGCAAAAGTAGTAAAAGAGAGAGAGTGTCATGATTTCAGATTCTCCTGAATAGCCATTTCACCCTTGTGGTACAGAGGCTACCACTTGGAGATTTAGAACTCAAAGCAATCTCCCTTCCAAAGTTTAGTTGTAACAGTGATTGACATAGAATACCTTCCTCATTCTGCAGAGCAAAGAAATATCCAAATATCCATAGTTTTTTTTTTTTTTTTTTTTTTTTCAGCTTACAGAGAAGAAACATGTAGAAGTTAAACAGACTAGAATTTAAGGAGCAGACTGTAGAAGAGGAAATTATGGAGAAAAGAAGTAAGAGAAATCTATAAAAGGTTTCTTGGAGTCATTGATTGAAATTCTACATGGCTAGTCAAAACACTGCTAATGGAGAAAGAATGATTCTAGGGGAACATTAAGATAAGCAGCCTCTAGATTCCACAGAGAAGAAGGGTGGGTCCAGAAACCTCACTGGATACATGAGGCTCAGGAGAGGCCCAAGGAGGCTCTGCCTTAGGAGTAGGCTTAATTACCCCAGAGTATGACTACTCTAGAATTGCACTCAAAAGTTAAAATGAGCCTCAAAGACTACTAGAATGCAGACCAATGCTCTTTAAAGTAATGCAACCAAATAGAATACACAAAAAATATTTTTTTAAAAGTAAAATCTGGTATTTTATAAAAATGCAGAAGGAACCAACAAAAATATTAATAACAGATATTATGGAATTAAGAGGCAGAGACTTTAAAACATATATTATATGACATATACACACTGCCACCTGATACAAAGAACTGACTCACTAGAAAAGACCCTGATGCTGGTAAAGATTGAAGGCAGAAGAAGGGGATGGCAGAGGATGAGATAATTGGATGGGATCACCAACTCGACGGACATGAGTTTGAGCAAGCTCTGGGAGTTGGTGATGGACAGGGAGGCCTGGCATGCTACAGTCCATGGGATTGCAAAGAGTGGACATGACTGAGCGACTGAACTGAACTGAACACATTTCTATATTTAAAATGGATAACCAACAAGGACCTACTGTATAGCACAGGGAACTCTCCTCAATATAATGTGATAGCCTGAATGGGAGGGGAGTCTGGGGGAGAATGGATACATGTGTATATATATATATATCCCAGTCCCTTTGTTGTTCACCTGAAACTATCACAACTTTGTTAATTGGCTATACTGAAATATAAAATAAAAAGGTAAAAAAAATATTATAAATATTATAAATAATATAAATATTAAAATATTATAAATATGTTCAAGGATTTAAAGAAAATCTTTTTTTGAGAGGAAAAATTGAATATATAAGAAGAATAAATAAATTTTTAGATATGAAAAAATATACTATCTAATATGAAAAATGTAATGGATGAATTTAATAGAGTGTTAGTCACCAAAGAAGAGAAGAGTAATAAAATTGAAAACAAAACAATAAAGTCAAAAAACTGAAAACAAGGAGAAAAAAAAAAAGGAGTTTCAGTGATCTAGAGACAATGTAAAGTAGTTAAATATATAAACACTTTGTGTTATAAAAGCAAAACTGAGGTGCAGGAAAAAAGTTCAAGGAACAATGGTCACAGAAGTTTTAAAAATTATAAAATTATAAATGCACACAATCACAATGTTATATGAAACATACACAAAATAAACTCCCCAATAGTCACAAAACAACACACATCATATTGAAAATGATGAAAAAAAGAGTGATGAGAAAAATCCTAAGCCTCAACAAAAAAGAGGGCATGTTAAATAGAGAGGGATAAGGATATATATATATATATATTTTTTGCCCACTTGTCAGAAATTCTGCAAGTCAGAAGACAAAGATGTATTTAAAATACTGGGGGAAAAAAAAAAGAACTTCAAACAAAATTTTATCTGCAAAGAAAACATTTCATAAATGAAGAAACAGAATTCTCCAGACATTAATTCATTGTCAACAGATCTGCAGTAAAAATATTAAAAACATTAAATGTAATTCTTCAGATAAAATAAAAGCTGGTGTCAGATAGAAAAGATCTACATGAGTGAATAAATAACACTAGACATAGTAAATATGTGGTAAAGATAAATGTTTTTCCATGTTAAATTTAATCTACTATCATTGGAGTCATGCTTCATTTTAAATTTTATAAGGAGGAATCAAATCCCAGGTCTGTGTATACAAAAACCTCAGGAAAGGAAAGGACCTCACGCTCATGGTCAAATACCTTGTTCTGCTAAGTATGTTATATCATCACTGAAAAATCTTTTAATTTTTCTGACAATTTTCTTCACATGCAGAAAGAAATAATGATTTTGCTACATGTTTCCCAGGATAGACATGAGGATAAATATATATCATCAAGGGACGGGAACTTTAAAAATATTTCAACAATGTAAATTGTTCAAATTGTCATTCCTCTAAACATGTTAAATTAGGAGATGCTTTTAGAAACAAAGATTTCAGATATGCAAACAGTTGGAACCATTCCTACTCTCACAAGGTACAAAGTCTAGCTGGACACCTAAGGATTAAGTAAATCTTCACTACTATATGTTACAGTAGGTGGCATATAGGTGCACATGCAATCTTTATTAGGCAGTGGTAATAATATTAAATTGGTATTCAGGAAGCCAGGTGCTAGTCAGATTTTGCTAAAAATTAATTCTTCACCCAGCCAAAAAGCTGTACATATTTTGTTACTGTTTTCCTAATCTAGTATTGTATGCGTTAATGTGCATGTTTGAAGAGACATTGAAAGGCAAAAGGGGTGGGCGGGCATGCCAACTTTCTCCAAATTACTTGGTTTTGGTAAATCTATATTTACCTACAAAATATACCTAATTTTGCAATGCAGTTTGAAAACAATGATTATACCACACTTGCATATTATTTCTTTAATTGATACTTAGAATATCATCACTGAAAAGACCTTCAGAGTTCATTTTGAATCATATAAATTATTCCATAGGAAATGAAATGAGGTAGAGGAGGGAAGAATGATTAATTAGATAGTTGGTTACCTCATGAATTAATGAGTTAGTTAATTTACTCACTTATTCTATACATATTGCTATACATATTCTATACATAATGTATATGAATAATTATGTATTATATACATAATATATTATTCTATACATAATATATACACAGCTTCCCTTGTGGCTCAGCTGGTAAAGAATCTGCCTGCAATGTGGGAGACCTGGATTTGATCCCTGTGTTGGGAAGCTCCCCCGGAGAAGAGAAAGGCTACCCACTCCAGCATTCTGGCCTGGAGAATTCCACGGACTGTATGGTCCATGGTGCCGCAAGATTCAGGCACAACTGAGTGGCTTTCACTTTCATTCTATACATAGTTATTGAGCACTGGTGATGTGTCAAGTACAGAGTTAATCTGTGTGGAAAAAGTAATGATAAATGATAAAGGCATAAAGTGCTAGAGAGCAGGGGACAGTTTGTCCAGAGGTCTTGAAAAGGAAATGACAGTTGAGTTTGTTCTTAAAAGATAGATAAAGTTTAGAAAGTAAAGAAAGAAGTGTCTTGGGCACAGGAATAAAGCAGAGAACCATGAAATTATATTACCCCTTTTGAGAAGGGAAAATTCTATGGATGATGAAATGAGGAATTTGAACTATTCCCTAATCTCCAGGGTACCACTGAGGTGATTTAAGCGAGTTAATGTTGTAGACTAATTATGGAAAAAAATGTCCTGAAAGCCAAATAGAAAAATACACTTAAAAGGAGAACTATTGGAAATCACACTGTTGGTATAAAGCAGAAATTATGCATATTTTAGCAAATACATTCAGATACTGAAATATACTCAAGATAAAGACAAGCATGGTAGGAGTACACCTACAAATGCCTAGGCTTTCTGGAATTCTAGGTCCTTTTTGAGCATTTGAGTCAGAACCTATTTAAATGATGTGTATTTTTTCATAATTTTAAGTTATGTGCTCCTCTCTGGTCCAAAAATCAAAGAATAAATATTACATTTTTTTTCTTTATCAGATGTTTGGAAATATGGCATACTCTAAGCATTCATTATCTAGATAGAAAGAGGGTACATACATAAAACATAATCAAAGCTAAGAAGCAATATTTGGATAAAGACTAAATCCTATTTTCTACAGATTTCCCCCCCGCCCACCCCCGGACCTAACAAAGCATTGTGAACTAGGGCTGTCATGGTTGGTTTCCTGAAGGATTCGAGATGGAATAGAATCTTGAAAACTTACCAGAATCTAGCAGAACAGAATTTATCATCTAGCATTATACTCTGTGAGATTTTGTTTCTCTTTTTATAAAATAGCTATTATTTACTTTTCTTATAATACCTACAACATTATAGTGTTGCTCCACAGTTTAAGATTAAATCTGCTAATTTATATACAAAATGTTTTTAAAAAAACTGCTTAAACAAATGCTATTTTTTTTTTAACATCTCTGATGTGACTAGCAGATTGGAGGGGCAACATTTGGAGGAATACAGTAGGCAGTGACTTAAGACAATTCATCTAAATTATGCCCTTCCCAGGTGGTGAAGTGGTAAAGAATCCACCTACCAATGCAGGAGACGGGATGTGGTATTGATCCCTGGGTTGGGAAAATCCCCTGAAGAAGAAAATGGAACCCCACTCCAGGATTCTTGCCTGGGAAATCCCATGGACAAGAGGAGCCTGGCAGGCTACTGTCCATGGGGTCACAAAGAATCAGACACAGCTGAGCACACACACTCACTACTACATGTCCTTCCGAAATGTCTTTCTTCTTCTTCCCCCTCTCCGCTCTTTCTCTCTCTTTTTATCTTATGCTCTCTCACTCTCTCTCTGCATTCTTTCTTCTGTCAGCAGTCACTGTGTATTAACCCATGCCAGGCTCAGAATTAAATTGTTCGCCATCTTTTAGAGGACCACAGAGTGTGTGCTAGAGAAAGAAACCAAGTGGACACATGGATGAACTAGAAATGAATAGGTTGGGGGAGGATTTCCTTTCCCAGGGAAACATATTTGATATCTTCCATCTTCATCTTCAGTAGCTCACCCAGCTCTCACGGAGATGTCTGTGATTCTGTGGCTCTGTTAGTCTGCTTGGCATCTTGAGGATGGGAGAACAGGCAGAGGAAAGAGGCGGTCCTGTTAGCTCAGGATGCCCCCAAACTGATGCGGATTGAACACAATTGTAAAGCTTCCCAGGTGGTGCTAGCAGTGAGGAATCCGACTGTCAACGCAGGAGTCCCAAGAGATGCGGGTTTGATCCCTGGATTGAGAAGATCACTTGGAGTAGGTAATGGACACCCACCCCAGTATTCTTGCTTGGAAAATTCCATGGACAGAAATGAGCCTGGCGGGCTATAGTCCATAGGGTTGCAAAGAGTCGGATTCAACTGATCAACTGAGCACATAAAGCTATAGATGCTACAAGACTTTAAAATTAGCATTATCTCTTCTTCCTACCTTTTGTCTCTGAAGTTCAAATTCCCCAGTGGTAACAACCCAGTTACAGGACAGGGGCTTCATCCTCTGATATGACCATACAAGACATAGGAAGAATGGTAAATTTGGTGTGATCTGGTCCACTTGTTGAGAGAGTCATGCGGTCACAGGTGATAAAATATTGCATCTGTCACCCTCTCTTCTCCTGGTCTACATCTCTTTCAGCCAAGCTGTCTGGTTAGTAAATGGCCTTACACAACCCTCTTCCAGATTTATACATTCAATTTTCATACAAGCTTGCAATAAAGATTTCAAAATATATTTTCTGTTTATATCTCATGTATAAACTGGGAACTCTGGTTGTTAATTAAGTCTTGAAGAACATATTTTTAGTACAAATTATTTTTAAATGTGTTATCAGTACAAACTCATCACGCTTCTATTGGTGCCATCTTATTCAAACCCTGGCAATCATTGCATCATGAATGAAGACAGGTTTTGTGTGGTAACACCTCTAAAATTAGCAGGGAGGAAAAAAACAAGCAATATTCAGGAGGAATTTTCTGTTCACACGACAATGTAGATTTTTAGAGGTACAAAGTTCCTCTTTAACACAAACCAGATATTATGTTTCTTCATGATTCATACCACATTATGAATGATTTAACTGTTCTTAAAAGATAAAAGGATTTTTTTTTTTAGAAAGACAGTTATTCACATCATCCTATTTTGGGTGCAGAAGAAAACAGGTCTAAATATCCATTTCTAGTGACAACAGTAAGAACGCACACACAGCTTGAAAATCTCCATGAGCATATTACTATCTCAATTTCTGACACCCACAGGCTTTTTTAATTTCTAGTTTTTTGTTAATAGTAGAATAATATTATTTCAATGATAACCTTTGAGAAAGGGAAGTGATCACCTGGAGTAGGATACTGAAGTTCAGAAAATTCAAATAATAGCTCAAGGTCATACCATTTAGTGTCTGAAATTAACATCACTCAATGCACAGACATTCCTGTCCATACCACAGAAACAATTTTACAACGTCTATCAAAATAGCTTTAAGTGATAACTTGGAAATATCAAACCTCTATATATTTCATCACCCACAAACTAGGACATTTCTGTAGAAATATAGAGGTCACTACATAGGTCCAGACCTTCACAGGTCACCGAGACTCAAAGCATGAGTGTCCAGTGACCTGCCTTATTTTAGTACCTTATTCTGAATAATGATACTTGGGGCTTCCCAGTGGCCCAGTGATAAAGAATCTGCCTGTGCATGCAAGAGACACAGGTTTGATCCCTGGGTCAGAAAGATTCCCTGGAGTAGGAAATGGCAAGCTGTTACAGTATTCCTGCCTGGAAAATCCCATGGATGGAGGACCGTGGTGAGCTATAGTTGGCCACAACTGGATGCGCACGCGCGCGCGCGCACACACACACACACACACAGAAGGATGGTTACTATCAGCTGCCTGAATAGCAGCATTGGTACTGAAGTCCCTTTTCATTCTTTTGCTCTTTTTTAGGGGCTAGACTTGTCTTAAGCCAAATGTGATTCCTGCAGATTTAATTCCTGGTTTGTAAGCTAATTTTCAGCAATGAATTTCAGATCTCTTAAACAAAAGGGCAGTCCTTTGGAGGAAATATTACAGCCTCCAGTAGTAAATAAATAATGAGCTTGGGACTTGAATCTATCAAGGATTTTCTCACCAAATCAAATTGTTTTCTGTTCTGTGTTTTTTATACTTTGCTACATAGAAAACCCTGGATGACAATCCTTAGAGAAAAAGTAGTTAATAACAGAGTACAAATTTACCTAGGTTCAAGTTCAGTTAGAAATGTATTATTTTAAATAAATGAGAAAAACACTCAAACCCTTACATAGATGTTTCAATTATCTTTCCTATTTGTATTTGTAGCTGCAGTGTCAAACTCAAAGATTCAAAATGCATAAGCATTTAATGGAATTTTGTAATATTTTCTGCTCTTATTATTCATTTTCACATGTATCCATTCATTTGTTGTTGTTGTTGTTCAGTTGCTCAGTCATGCCTGAATATTTTCGATTCCATAGACTACAGAACACCAGGCTTAACTACCTCCTGGACTTTGCTCAAACTCATGTCCATTGAGTTGATGATGCCATCCAACCATCTCATCTTCTGTCGCCCCCTTCTCCTCCTGCCCTCAATCTTTCCCAGAATCCAGGTCATTTTCAATGAGTCAGCTCTTTGCATCAGGTGGGCAAAATATTGCGGCTTCACCTTCAACATCAGATCTTCCAATGAATATTCAGGGTTGATTTCCTTTAGGGTTGACTGGTTTGATCTCCTTGCAGTCCAAGGGACTCTCAAGAGTCTTCTCCAGCACCACAATTGGAAAGCATCAAATCTTTGGTGCTCAGCCTTCTTTTATGGTCTGACTCTCACATCTGTACATGACTACTGGAAAAAAACATCCATTCATTTATCTACCATATATTAAATGTTTCCTGTGTATTGAAGCCCTTGCAAATCTGAGAAACTGAGGAACAAAGAAACCCTTGTCTTTCTAGCACTCAGATGTGGAAAGAAATACACACCTACACAAACACATCCCACAACTAGATTATCCATCCCACAACTAGAGTATCCATTCTTTAACTTGGAAGCCTAGAAGATGCTAATCTTGGGAGTCAAGGAAAACTTAAAAGAGGAGGTCATCTATATGAAGATTTGAAGAATGAGAGAGTGTTCTATTAGTGTGGAGAATTAAAAACTGAGGAAATCTATTCAGGCCAAATGCTATTCAAAGACCAATGATAAAATAAGTACAGGAGGATAAAAGGCAAAATCAAGAAACCGAAAATCTCCATATGAGAGGATACCTATGCTAAGTCAAGGAGTATGATTGTGTGTGTGTGTGTGGGCATGCCCACATATGCATGTGTTTAATTTGCAGCAGTGAGTGAAAAATCAAACTTTTGATTAGAAAACCAATATGGTACCATTTTGGAGAATGCTGTCTAGAAGTACATCACTGGTAGAAGAGAGGCCAGTTTGAAGCTGTCTTAAGATTATAGGAGATGCTGTGATAAGAATGTGGACCAGGCACCATACATTTCAATATAATTAGTTCTCTTATGTTTTTTTTCCTGTGTCCGTGATGTTATTCTGTGAAGATGATGGATGAGAGAACCAGAAAGAGCTGGAGAAAAGGACATAGTGAAAAGTTGTTTACGTTTGTGACCTTAAAAACTCACGTTCAGCTGCTTTCTTCAAAAGATTAACAAAAGTCATCAGATTACAGAAAATAATCAGATAATAGTGGTACTTACCATTTTCTGTGTACTTTCTGTTTCAGGAAACACAGATTCTCTCCCTAACCAGACTCTACTCAAATTCTTTTAAGCCCTGTTCTTGAGTAGAACTCAACTTTGGCCTATGAAAAATCCAGATGCTCAGAAAAAAAGAAAACAAACATCACCTTGTCCCCCCTTTTGCTTACATTAAAAAGACTTAAATGCTAAGGTAGCTTCTAATAGCTCCAGGTGGTGTTCCTAGGATGCTGCTATCTTTTCCTTAAAGTGCCCACCTACCTGAGGAGACTCAAGACTGCTAAAAGAATTCAGTTTATTCCAAAGAACTCCTGACCATAGGTTTTTAACCTTACTTTCTTAAAACGTTGACTAAAAATGGCTTAAAATTGTGAATCTTACCTCTGTCTCCTTGAGATGTATACATATCTCCTATAACTGAAGATCGCCCTAAAAAGCCTTTCCTTTGAAATGTGATCATCACTGAGGATAGGGCCTCTGTCTTTCAGACTCTCCAGGAGAATAGAATCCTGACTCCCATCAGCTCCAGTGAATTGGTGCAGTTGGTTTGTCAAATCCCGTATCTACTTATCAACTCTGTTTCGCTTACTGAGCACCCCTGTTCCTTCCCCCATTCCTTCAGTCTCCCTTTAAAATGCATGCACAGTGACCTCATTGCTCATCTCAATTCAATTCAATTCCATTCAATTCATGCTGGACCCTTACCCCTGCTGCCACACTGTATTTGCAATTAAAATCTGCCCTTTATCACTTAACTAGCTTTGTTTGTCTTTGACACAAATGTCCTTACAGGTTTATGCAATCATTTTTTACCTTAGCTCCTCATAATCACACCCCGCAAAGTAGTTGTTGGCTTCATCTTCTATTACTATTACCTTCTTTATGTGAGCCCAGTTCACTAGGCAATTAAAGTACATGGAAAAACTTTAAAGCAGCAAAGAACTAAAATATTTCAAGTCTCAATTCAATTTGATATGGCAACTGAAAGAATATGCTTCTGTGAATTCCTAGTTCAAGATGGCAGTTCCTAACAGTGCAAAAAGCCAAAAAATGTAGCTATGTGACTTCATTACTTATAATCTCCCAGATTCACTGAGAGAAAGAACATTAGGTGTGTACAGAGATCCTCTTGGGAACACAGGCTCAATCTAACCCTTTGGCACATGATTCAAATTCTTTTATTTATAACCTGATCTTCCGTTTTTAACACAAATTGCTCCCAAATACTTTTTCAGATCTCATAGTGCAGTTGTCCCTCCAGTTACTGTGCATTACCTGTTCTGATATTTTCCTTCTCCTTATAATACTGCTGCTGCTGCTGCTGCTGCTAAGTTGCTTCAGTCATGTCCGACTCTGTGCGACCCCACCACTAGCATAGAATTGGTGCCCCTTGACAAGCAACTGGAAAATGAATGAGTGAAGTTCAGGTTCTGGTGGACCCTCTGCTCCAATTGGTCAGGTCTCAACTCTAGTCTTAGCTCAGCTCACTTTTTTGATCATGAGACCAAAATCACTCCATAGTTTTGCCCCATTATTTTGTCTATTGCTCCACAATTTTTACGATCTATACACTCTTCTCTGAATCTACTATTTAATTGTTGTTTTTAAGTCACTAATTCATGTCTGACTCTTTGCAACCTTACGGACTGCAGCAAACCAGACTCCTCTGTCCTCCACTATCTCTTTGTGTTTGTTCAAATTATTCATGTCAATTCAGTCACTGATGCTATCTAGCCATTTCATCCTCTGTCACCCCCTTCTCCTTTTGCCTTCAACCTTTCCTAGAGTGAGGATCTTTTCCAAAGTGGCCGCTTCTCATCAGGTGGCCAAAGTATTGGAGCTTACTATTTTACTCAATTTTGTTTCTACTAATTTTGTTCCTTAACTTTCCTTCTCTAACACATGAGGACATATGTTAGTTTTTCTAATATGTTAGAAAAGTAAAGTTGTCATTAATGCACTAGTGCAGATCAGAAAAGCAAGGTTTGAAAGTAAAAGAAGACAAAAGGAATGAGAAGAAGAGGAAACAAAAGAAATGAGAAGAAAAGGAAAAAAAAAGTCATACCATTTCTGGTGTGAAAGATCTAGGTTACTGACACATAAGCTACAAATTAAAATTAATCTATCATGAATACATGGCAATTAAGGTATTTCATGTGTGACATTTGTTTGGATTTTCCTCTTTAAAAAAACTGAAAGCTCAATACTTTCACATGTAAAATTTGTAACGCTAATCCTCAATGGACTTTCAATGACCTAGAAAGACTAAAGAAAATCAATTCAGGCAGAAAAGGAAGAATGAAACTCACAGACACTGATCAAAATTTTCAATCTTGGAAAATTCCACAAGGTCTTAAATTTTTTCCATAGAGTAAAATGATCATCGAAACTTCTTAACTGAACAGTGATAAACATTAAGAAAATCAATTACCTAAGACATAAAATGCATATGGATAAGGATTTGCTGTCTTTTGAGCCCTTAGCCCTGAATGCAATCATGTTGGAAGCTGACAAGAAAACAATTGGACCAGAACAAAAATTTCCATTTATAAACACATTGAATACACAAGGATATAAAAATAGGTGCAAGCAGTCAAATATCTTAGCTTAATTATATCCATTTACAAATATACATTTGTGTGTGTCCTAAGATTCTACATGTCCAGAGACAGAGACAGTGAATACAACCCTTGAGCATCTGAGCCACCCTAATCTCCTGGGAGCCACAGGCTCTTCAGCAGTGATTGAGAGAGTCTTGTTATTCCATTTGTGATGGAAACCAAGAGGTGAAAACTGTAGAAAAGAGGTACATGATGAAGAAGACAGCACAGAGACTATATGAATAAAGAAGAGAAGAATTGAAGGATGAGACAAGAAGAAGAGAATATTTCTCAAAAGTAGGTAATGAAATGTCACCGGAGCAGGGAAGGCCAGCACATTTTATTACATCCTGTGTTCCTCTGGCAGTTTAGCCAACAAGGAGTACACCACTTAGCCGCTCTGAGTCTCAGTGATTCCCATCTGTGGTGGGACAATCAGCTTTACATGTTAAATCAGTCATAATATTCAGAAGCAGTAAGTGTGCACCTTCCTGCACGGTGATGCTATTTTAGATCAAGGATGGTGACCTACCAAAACTCACATTTGGACTTTTCATTTTATGCTGAGAAATCCATATAACTAAAGGGCTGGCTGGCTCTCTGTACTGTTTGCTCTTTTTCATTTGAAAAGACCCTGATGCTGGGAAAGATTGAGGGCAGGAGGAGAAGGGGATGACAGAGGGTGAGATGGTTGGATGGCATCACCGACTCAGTGGACGTGGGTTTGGGTAGACTCCAGGAGTTGGTGATGGACAGGAAGGCCTTGCATGCTGTGATTCATGGGGTTGCAAAGAGTCGGACACGACTGAGTGACTTAACTGAACTGTACTGAAATCAAGTATGAAGACTAAAACATTTGGTGAGAGGAAAGCACTTAATTAGGGATCAGGAGCTGGGAGGAGGCTCATTTCCTTTTACTACCTCTCCCAAAAAAGGGGTCCTTACTCCCTTATACGAGGACCTCCCCCTTTATAGAAGCAATATGTTCCCACAGATATGTGCAATCATTTAACACAGTTTTCTATTTGTTAAGAAGTCAATATGGTAATAATTATAGACCAAAATTTTTTTTCCAGCAATAAAATTCCTTCTTAATACAATCAAGAACTCTCCAACATTCAGAGAAACTAAAAACTGGAAGTGATTTGCTTGGTCAGACATGGCTGTTACATAATTAAAGGTATTTATGAAGTCAGAGTGACCGACTGGTAAGGATTGATATTTAATTAATTAATTAGACTAATGTTACCTCCTTCATTTGTTAAATCCTGTTCTAAGTTATTCTTACAATATAGTCAATGGTAATCCTTGCAGAAACTTTCCTTCAGTTGTTTGAACTTGTGAGCCCTAATGATCTTTATGACCTTCTCCATTCCATCCAGTTTTGGGAGCCCTCCCATCTACACGCTTGCAGGTAGACATACTTAGGCTTAGAGCTGGACTTGTTATCTTCTGATGATCTGAACTAGTGAATTTAGATCAGTCTCCTGTATTTCTTTGAGTACAAAAGCCTAACCGTGTTCTAATAATTGCCCACCATACCCCATCGTTAGCCTGGACTCATGGCTCATTCCTTCTCCTACTTGTTTTTGCACCTTCCTCCTCCAACTTGTTTTCCCTTGTCACTTTTTATCACCCCTCTCAGTTACACTGAGCTTCCCGTGTGACACCAGTGGTAAAGAACCCACCTGCAAAAACACGAGACGTAAGAGACTCGAGTTCAATCCCTGGATCGGGATTATTGCCTGGAGAGTCCCATGGACAGAGGAGCTTGGCTGGCTACACTCCACAGTGTCACCAAGAGTGCAGAGTCAGACACAACTGAAGTGATTTAGCACACATAGGACAGTACACTCAGTTACACCATGCCCTCTACCCCAGTTCTGGATACTTTTTCTTCCCTTAAATTCAGGAAACTGAATTAAAGATATGAAAAAGTAAACTCTAAACTACCTTATCAATTAGAATCCCTAGAGAGATGGTTTAAAGAAGAAATGATGTAATGTCATGTGCTGATGCTCTCATGATCATTACTCTGACATCCCAAGTGTCGCCTCATGGCACCTGTCCTCCTGAAGGTAGAATTTTGTCTTAATCTTATTGACCTAGGTACTGAAATGTGAATCCCCCAAATTGTTCACTTTTTCTCCCAGTAGAATTAGAGGCCAAGAGGAGATCTGATGACCTGCCAGATGGTCTTCAACTCTCAGGAAGAAAGTATATATTAAAGTGTTCCCTTGACATCACTGTGACTTCTTCCACTTGTGCAATCTCATTATCTTTTAATTTCCTGCCCTCTGCCCAGTACCTGGTGTCTCAGAATATCTATTCTTCAGTAAGACATGCCAACTTCCCAACCTTCTAGCTATGTTTTTATGAGGACACACTTTCATATTGTACATTCAGAAAAACATATTTAATTTGTTTCAGTCTGTCAGAAAAATGAAACGTTGAATTTTTTCCCTGTTAACCCTCTACTCAAAAGGGTATCCTGAAAATGACAACTGACTGTTCCATACAACTTTACAAAGTCTTCCATTACAAAACCTTTGGTCTGGGTGAATTCAAGCAGGATCCTATTTAAAGTCATTTTAAGAAAATAAAACTCTTATTTCCACATGGTTGTTCATATTTTAAAATATTGGTGTTTTCATCCATGAACAGTTTTTAAAAATTCTCCAAATTTCATGAGACTAGAAAAGGAATTTGACAATAATTTTAAATTTTATTAACTGTCAATTTAACTTTCCTGGACATGATTTATGAGAGATTCATCAAAACTGGAAGTAAAAGTATCTAGGAAACACAGATATAGAATACAATATAAAAGACAGGAGAATTGCATGAACTCCAAACTTATAGTACTGGATAAAAAGATAACATGCTACTTCAAGGACACATTTATTTATTTTCAGAAAATAAGAAGAGTATGAGTACTCCAGCCATATTATGTTAAACTTATGAAGACTTATGTGGGTTTAGGTGGCATTCTGCTGGCCTATATTTTATTTAATTTATATTCTTTGTAATCTCATCACATTTTGTAGAGAGTAAATTCTGAAATATGAATTTTACAAGAGATTAATCAAAACCAAATTGTATATTATGTGCATAATTGTGCATTATATATGCAATTGTATATTATGATTATACACTTGAGGAAAGTATTCTTGTTACTATATGCCCTGCTGATTTTTATCTAAATCTATGATTAAATACTATAAATTAGAAGATATTCCTAAAACTAAGAAACCAAGGCTAGGAGGTAGAATATGGGATAAATTCCCATATTTAGGAATTTAGTCTACTAGGTAGAACTAGGGATAAATATGATAATATTACTCCATCTGGAATACTTATAAAAACATTGAAACTTGTTGTGAAAAAAGCTTACATTTCAATATATTTAATATGAATGAGGCATGCATATGCTATTTTAACAGAAAATAAAGAAAACTGTCTTTTATTTTAAATAAGGCAGATGGAATCATGTAATGTACCCCACTTTTATATATAAACAAGAGCCATGGATTAGATTACTTGAAATACAGAAAACACACATCCTCAAGGGCACTAGAGAAATCCAATTCTATATGGGATTAGCTTTTTAAGAAAGCACTGTAAAGGCCCTACGGGTCTCACACCTCACTAAATTCAAGCTTCTAATGCTCTCATTTCAATTTTGCCAGATGTAATAATATATCCTAAGCTGGGAATGTGCTATTTAAAGCAAAATATAAATATAAAAGCATACAAGTGTGCTGTAAATTATAGCTGTACTGTATGGGCAGAAAATGTTTAACCTTTAATATGGAATATAATTTAAAAGGAGTTTCCTAAACAAAGGTCAAGTATGACTTTATTTTTCTTTGACAAGGCAATTGATAAACATGTTACCCTTTTGTCTTTGAAAAGCAGTTCTATATTTAGGTCAGTTTTAGACATTTTCTTCTCATTTCCCCTTCTTAGTAGGCAGACTTTTCAAGAAAGAGAAGTCATGTTTTTGGAATGGATGTCCAATAATTTTATTACCAATCAATCATTTTACTATCATTTGCTTTCACTTTGGTAAGGTTTCCTACACAGTAACCATCTGTAAAAAAATAATAGCATGTTAATAGCACGTTATTATGGAAGTAGTTTGACTCTTGGAGTGTATTAGAATTGAATTTTTTTAATCTATTGTTTTTTATTGAAGTATAGTTAATTTACAATGTCATGTTAGTTTCAGGATTATATATATTATGTTATGTGTGTATATATATATATACTTTTTCAAATTATTTTCCCTTATAAGTTATTACAAAATATTGAGTATAGTTTCCATACTATACAGTAGGTCCTTGTTGGTTATCTGCTTTATATATATATATATATATATATATATATATATATATATATATATATATATATTTGTTGTTGTTGTTGTTATTGTTTAGTCATTCAGTAGTGTCTAACCCTTTGTGACCCCTTGGACTGTAGCCTGCCAAGCTCCTCTGTCAATGGAATTTTTCCAGGTAAGAATGCTGAAGTGGGTTGGCATTTCCTCCTCAAGGGGATCTTCCTGACCCAGGGATGAAACCCACATCTCCTGCATTGCAATTGGATTTGTATACACCTGAGCCACGTGGGAATCCTATTATACATATAGTAGTGTGTATAGGTTAATCTCATCTTCCTAATTTATCCCCTTCCAACCCTGAACTTGAATTCTGACTTAGCCTTTGACACCTTAGTAACTTTTAGCAAGTTAATTAACCTGATGGATTTTCAGCTTCATCCCCTACAGCTTTACAACTGTAGCGGTGAGAAATAAAAGCCATTTGGTAAATGGTGGTCTCAGAATTAGATGCAAGATGGCTGTTTTTGTATCTGCAAGCTTTTGTTATTCGTTTTTCCTCTTTTAAATTCTTACCTTTATGCAAAACTGAGATTCCAATAAAGGTTAAAAATAATTTTTTTTTTTTCATTCTAGAAGTAGCCGAAAAGTTGTACCTTTTATTTACCTAAGGTAGGCTTACCATAAAATCTTTCCTATTTCAGTTATCTCTAAATTATTGTTAAAATACTCCAAATCAATTTTGGAAACAATATTGATATTAGCTCATAGTTTTTGAGCTAATATCAATATTAGCTCATAGTTTTTGAGCTAATATCAATATTAGCTCATAGTTTTTGAGCTAATATCAATATTAGCTCATAGTTTTTGAGCTAATATCAATATTGTTTCCAAAATTGATTTGGAGTATTTTAACAATAATTTAGAGATAACTGAAATAGGAAAGATTTTATGGTAAGCCTACCTTAGGTAAATAAAAGGTACAACTTTTCGGCTACTTCTAGAATGAAAAAAAAAAATTATTTTTAACCTTTATTGGAATCTCAGTTTTGCATAAAGGTAAGAATTTAAAAGAGGAAAAACGAATAACAAAAGCTTGCAGATACAAAAACAGTCCATCAGCAGACGAATGGATAAGGAAGCTGTGGTACATATACACAATGGAATATTACTCAGCCATTAAAAAAATACATTTGAATCGGTTCTACTGAGATGGATGAAACTGGAGCCCATTATACAGAGTGAAGTAAGCCAGAAAGAAAAACAACAATACAGTATACTAATGCATATATATGGAATTTGAAAGATGGTAACGATAACCCTGTATGCGAGACAGAATAAGAGACACAGATGCATAGAACAATTTTATGGACTCTGAGGGAGAAGGTGAGGGTGGGACGTTCTGGGAGAATAGCATTGAAACATGTATATTATCATATGTGAAACAGAACACCATTCCATGTTCGATGCATGAGACAAGGGCTCAGGGCCGGGGCAATGGGATGACCCAGAGGGATGGGATGGGGAGGGAGGTGGGTGGGGGGTCCAGGAAGGGGAACACATATAAACCCATGGCTGATTCATGTCAATGTATGGCAAAAACGATTACAATATTGTAAAGTAATTAGCCCCCAACTAAAATACATAAATTTATAAAATAAATAAATAAATAAATAGTAAACAACAACAACAACAAAAAAAAAACTCATATTGCTATATAATTTTCACTCACAGAGGAGGTCCAGATTAAGCACTCAGGGTCATTTCATTGCCACCTTCCAACAACTTGGTGAACTCAAAACTGGGGATCCATGTTCTAGACCAAAGACTATTTCCAGTGCAATCCAATATCTATCAAGTTTGAATAGATTAACACATTGCATCCAGACAATAGAATGCTACTCAGTCAAGAAAAGGGATTGACTATTAGATTTGATGCTTTCACACTGTGGTGCTAGAGAAGACTCTTGAAAATCCCTTGGACAGAAAGGGGATCAAACCAGTGAATTCTAAAGGAAATCAACCTTGAATATTCATTGGAAGGACTGATGCTGAAGCTTAAACTCCAATAATTTGGCCAACTGATATGAAGAGCCAACTCATTGGAAAAGACCCTGATGTTGGGAAAGGTTGAAGGCAAACGGAGAAGGGGCAGCAGAGGATGAGATGGCTAAAAAGCATCACTGACTCAATGGGCATGAGTTTGAGAAGCCTTTAGTGTTAGTGGAGGACAGAGGAGACTGGTGTGCTGCAGTTCATGGGATAGCAAAGAGTCGGACACAACTTTGCTACTGAACAACAACAACTGATTAATGCACAACATTGATTCTAAAAGCTTACAGTGAAAATTGCTCAGTTGTGTCCGACCCTTGGTGACCCCATGGACTATACAGTCCATGGAATTCTCCAGGCAAGACTACTAGAGTGGGTAGCGTTTCCCTTCTCCAACCCAAGGATTTTCCCAACCCAGGGATTGAACCCAGGTCTCCAATCCAGTTCTCCCGCACTGCAGGAAGATGCTTTACCCGTTGAGCCACAAGGGAAGCCCAAAAGCCTACAGTTCAGTTCACTCATTCAGTTGTGTCCAAAACTTTGCAACCCCATGGACTGCAGCATACCAGGCCCCCCTGTCCATCAGCAACTCCTGGAGCTTACTCAAACTCATGTCCATTGAATCGATGATACCATCCAGTCATCTCATCCTCTGTTGTCTCCTTCTCCTCCCACCTTCAATCTTTCCCAGCTTCGGGGTCTTTTAAAAAGCCTGCATGCTAAGTGAAATTAGCCAGAAGGCAGATGAACTGTATGTTTGAGCGTTACGAACGAAAATCATGGAAAAAGGCATAACTACTAGGACAAATATGTTTAGCTATGCTCGCAGGTGTAGGGTTGATGGGACTGTTGATGATAAAGTGCCATAAAGGAAGTTTTAGGAGCAGTGTTGGAAATATCCTATTCCTTGTTTGTGGTGGTATTTTCTTACCAATATACATTTTTCACAGTATAGAGGACTACATACAAGAGAATGGCCTTTTATGTATAAAATCTTATAAACCTGACAAAAATAACTACCTCTTGCAATTTAAACAAATATTTATAGAATAAGGGGCAAATATTAAATTTTAAATGATGTGTATATGTGCTTGGACATGAGTATGTCTATTTGACTGACAGTGATTAATGGTTTTATTTGCAAACACAAACAAGGTAAAGGAAAAGTGCTTTTTTAGGCAATATGCTAAGCTGGTAATTTTTTGGCAGCACAACTATGTAAAAAATAACTCATATGGAAGAAATCAAATAAGATATAAGTAAATGGATGGATATTCCATCTTCATAGATTACAAGGCTTAGTGTTGTTTAGTTCATGTTTTACCCATCTGATCTATTTTTTATTATAATCCCAAATAAAATCCAATTTATTTTGTGTTTATCAACAAATTGAATCTAAAATTTTAATAGAAAGGTGAAAGACCTAATATATCCAACACAGTATCAAAGAAGAAAAGCAAGGTTGAACAATTCACACTATTCTCTTGCAAGTTTTGCTGCAAAACTACAGTAATCTTGTTTTCTAAAACTGTTCTCCAATTAAAGGAATCAGAGTTCCTTGGAGAATGACTGACCTACTAAGTAAGGACATTAAAAAGATGATCATGGAGTATTTTCTATGTCAAAGTTATCAAAAATAAGAAAATCTGGAAACTGTTACTGACAAGAAGAGCCTAAGGAGGTAATGACTAAATATAGTGTGGCATTTTGGATGGAATTCTGTAAGAGAAGAAAACAGGATATTAGGCAAAAACTAAGCAAATCAGAATAAAGTATGGATTTTGGTTAATGATAATGTGTGTCAACATTGGTTTCTTCACTGAGACATATACATTATACTAATATAAAATGTTTGATAATCGAGGAAAATGCAAGTGAGGGATATTGGAACTGTGTAATATTGTCACAATTTTTCTGTAAATCTAATTCTATTCTAAAGTGAAAATAATGAATACAAAACAAGACAGAGCCAAAAGACTACAGGAACAAAGTATGTATGGTATAAACAAAACAAATATTAAGATGGTAGACTTAAAACTAAATCAATCATCAATTACATTAAATTTAATTACATCTGACTTTATCTATACCACTCTCCAAAAATCATTTATGTCAAGGTCAACTAAAACTCCATACTAAAACAGTCAAATAGGAAATGTTTTATCTTCATAGTACTGAATTTGATACAATAAAATATGAATAAGTGGACCATGTCTTTCTTAAAAAATATATATCTATTGGGCTATGTGATACTGATTTTTAATTCAATGACCATTTCATTTCTTGTTACTCCTCTATCAACCTTGCAGTTATTCGATAGCCACAGAGCTCAGCATGAACCTTTTCTGCTGAGATAACATCCATTCCTATAATTTTCAATACACTTCTATATACACTTGGGTTTATGCCACCCATCAGTTTGCTCCCCTGAGCTTCAGAAGACGGCTATCTGATAACTGCACTCAAATATCTTAAACCTATTTTAAACTTCACAGAAATAAAATTGACATATTTATCCACTCCACTAACCCTTAATCTTGTTTCCCGCCCAGATTCTGCCATCTCCCTAAATGGGTCAATATCAATTTAGCTATGTCAATCAGAAATCTAGCAGTTATCCTTGATTCCAATTTTCATTTACTTTTTACATTCAATCTGTAGGCAAGACTCCTGAACTTTCCAACAGAAATCTCATATTCATTCACTTTTTCCTTTTCGGACTATTACCATGCTAAATCAAGTCACTTTCATCTCTCATGGACCACTGCACTAACCTTTTTACTGTTCTCCTTTTTCTCCATTTCTGGCTACATTACCTTAATTATCTAAAACAGAAGTTAAAGTTATCTCTTTAAACATAAATCAGATTATGTTAATATCCTGCTTAAATTTCTTCATTGACTTCCTATTCATTAAAATAATACCCAAATTTTGCAAGGCTAATTTTGTCCACCATTTTTTTTCCTTTCCTTGGTTATTCATTGATTTCTGTTCCTCCCAATTATTATGCCAGAACTACTGTAGGGTCTTAGAACACAATAACAAACCAAGAAGATGACAATCATTTCCTTTAAGGACTTACATTAGGGAAGGAGAACGACAGCAGCAAGAAAAAACAAGCACACAGACCACCTTTGCTGTTCAAGGTAGTGTCAAAGCAAAAACTCAAAACAAAAACAAAAAGAAACATTCGAACTAAGACTTTTATAATCAAAGGAAAAGTATGATTGTTCCATGACCCTTAAACATTTTGTTGAAACAGACAGTAGTACTGAAACATACACATTACCATATGTAAAATAGACAGCTATTGGGAAGTTGCTGTATAACATAGGAAGCTCAAGCTGGTGCTCTGTGACAACCTAGATGGTGGGATAGGGCGGGGGAGAGGGGAGTGGGAGGGAGGTTCAAGAGGGAGAGGACATATGTGTGTTTATGACTAATTCACAACACAACCATGTTAACCAGTTCAGTTCAGTTCAGTCGCTCAGTCATGTCTGACTCTTTGAGACCCCGTGAACCACAGCATGCCAGGCCTCCCTGTCCATCACCAACTCCCGGAGTCTACCCGAACCCATGTACATTGAGTCAGTGATGCCATCCAACCATCTCATCCTCTGTCGTCCCCTTCTCCTCCTGCCCTCAATCTTTCCCAGCATCAGGATCTTTTCACATGAGTCAGCTCTTCGCATCACGTGGCCAAAGTATTGGAGTTTCAGCTTCAACATCAGTCCTTCCAATGAACAGTTATCCTCCAATTAAAAATAAAAAATTCTTAACAAAAAGAAAAAAAACCCTCACATTTACTTAGTGTACTATAATGGAAAATATTAGAAACATTGAGAAACTAAGGTGTTTTTTTCCTTGACTTGTAATAAAGTTATCAAAGGTAGTTTAAATTGTACTCTTGACTTCAAGTTGCATCATTTATGAAGTAACCATGTTTTCTGTGACTTGGCAAATTGTCATATCCCTTTCTAAGTTTGTATCAATTTCCACCTCTTTAATCTTTGTGTTTTCTGTATTGTGAAGTACAGATCGCCCTTGACTTACAACTTAGCTTGAAGACATGATACGTTGAAAATGCATTTAATGCAACTAACCCACTAAACATCATAACTTAGCCTGCATGTGCTCAGTTGCTTCAGTCACGTCCAACTCTCTGCGACCCTATGGGCTGTAGTTCATCAGGCTCTTCTGCCCATGGGATTCTCCAGGCAAGAATACTGGAGTGGGTTGCCACACCCTCCTGTGGAGGATTTTCCCAACCCAGGGATTGAACCCACATCTCTTACATATGCTGTATTGGCAGGTGGGTTCTTTACCACTAGAGCCACCTGGGAAGTTGAACTTAGCCCTAGCCTACTTAAATGAGCTCTGAACACTTTCATTAGTCCACAGTTGGCCAAAATCAACTAACACAAAACCTATTTTGTAAAAATTATTGATATCTCATGTAATGTATTGATTACTGTACTGAAAGTGAAAAACAGAATGTTTGTATCAGTACAGAATGATTTCAGTGCATCGATTGTTAACCCTTGTGATCTGTGGTTGACTGGGAGCTGTGTCTTGCAGCCACTGCTCTGTAGCACAGGAGAGAAGCTAGCACACATTGCTAGTTATGTATGGAGCAATCCACGCACTGAAGAGATAGCAGTGAAGTTTGTACTTCATATAATTATTTCCATATAATTATTACTACTATAATGTAGTAATTGAAATGTGAATGATGTAGTTTGAGAAGTCTGGTGTTATCTAACTAAATGACAGTAATTAGAATTCATGCATATCAGTATCACACAAAGTGAGAACTGCTAATGTAGTTCTGTGAGTAACTAGGAAGAAAATGGGTCTGTGAGTACCAGGAAGAAAAGAGCAAAGTAAAAAGAAAGAGCATATCTTAGCTCAGGCAACTTTAACAAGCTACCATAGACTGCATTCTTTAAATAACAGTTTCTTTCTTACAGTTCTGGAAGATGGAAATCCTAGATTAGAATGCCAGCATTGCTGAGTTATCGTCAGAGCTCTCTTCCTGGTTTGTAGCATGACCATGTTACCACTTTTACTGTGTCCTCAGATGTTCAAGAATGAAAGCTCTGGTCTCATTATCCCTTTAAGTGAAGTAAGTAAGTGAAGTGAAAGTCACTCAGTCGTGTACAACTCTTTGCGACCCCACGGACTATACCGTCCTTGGAATTCTCCAGGCCAGAATACTGGAGTGGGTAGCCTTTCCCTTCTCCAGTGGATCCTCCCGACCCAGGGATCAAACCTGGGTCTCCTGCATTGAAGGTGGATTCTTTACCAACTGAGCTATCAGGGAAGCCCGATTATCCTTTTGTAAGATGCTAATCCCGTCCTGGGGGCTCCACCATTATGAAGTGAAGTGAAGTCAGTTGTGTCGGACTCTTCGCGACCCTGTGGACTGTAGCCTATCAGTCTCCTCTGTCCATGGGATTTCCCAGGCAAGAGTACTGCAGTGGGTTGCCATTTCCTGCTCCAGGGATCTTCCAGACCCAGGAATCAAACTCGGGTCTCCCACATTGTAGGCAGATGCTTTTACCGTCTGAGCCACCAAGGAAGCCCCACCATTATGACCTTATTTAAACATAATTATCTCCCAAAGTCTGCACTTCCAAATACTATCATATTGGAAACTTGGCTCAGCATATGAATTTTCTTTTTTTTTTTTTAAGGGGGGAGGCACAATTCAGTCCATAACAGTGAATCCATAGCAGGCAGTGACAGAATGAGGATCAGGGAATTTTTTTGTTAGGAGGTGATACTTGTGTGAAGTGTGGCAAGTCTGGAAAAGACTCCCTTGGCCTTTCCATTCTGTTTCTGCTGATGAATCTTTAAGCTTTTGTGTTTATTTTCTTTCATTGAAATTCACTTTCTTTGGCTGACACATTCTCACCTGCGATTCTCAGCTGAAATGTTACTTCTGCAGAAAAATTATTCTTAACATGTATCTGATATTACCCCAGAGAATTGCTATATAGTCTTATCACCTTGTTTTTCCTTCATAGGTTGTATCAGAAATGGCAGTTATGTTGTTTATTTGTTTAGTTCTTTATGTCTATCCTTCTCATTAGAATGTAATTTGTATGAGAACAAATCACTTACCTGCCTTATTTGAGAAGTTATCTCTAGCTGCTTTGAAAGCGTGTGCTGTATAAGGTGCATGAATGCCAAGTCACTTCAGTCATGTCCAGCTCTTTGTGTACCTATGGCTATAGCCAGCCAGGCTCCTCTGTCCATGGGATTCTCTAGGCAAGAATACTGGAGGGGGTTGCCATGTCTTCCTCCAGAGGATCTTCTGGACCCAGGGATCGAACCTGTGTCTCTTCTGTCCTAGAATTGGCAGGCGGGTTCTTTACCACTAGGTCCACCTGGAAAGCTGTTGTATAAGGTGCATACATGCTAAGGTGCTTCGGAGGAATATACTTAATAAATGTCTTTTGAGTAAAGAGATAACACAATGACAAGCTTATGCTGTTGTAGCATAAGGAGGAAGTTATGCATATATTTATCTTTAACCTATAATAAGTATCCATCCTGTATTAGATTCAGTATTGTTTGACTAGTTAATGATATCTCTCTATCTTATCTGGATGCCCCCTCTTTTTAAATGAATATCCAAATTTGATTATTTAAATTGTTTATTAAACAAAACTTTTTAGTTATTAAACAATACTTTGGCCACCTGATGTGAAGAACTGACTCCTTAGAAAATACCCTGATACTGGAAAAGATTTGAAGGCCGGAGGAGAAGGGGATGACAGAGGATGAGATGGTTGGATGGCATCACTGACTTGATGGACATGAGTTTGAGCAAGCTCTGGGAGTTGGTGATGGACAGGGAAGCCTGGTTGCTGCAGTCCATGGGGTCGCAAAGAGTCAGACATGACTGAGAAACTGAACTGAACTGAAACACAACTTGTTTGCCATTAAAACATAAACTGTTGTTTTTGTAATATTTTTTATGCTGCCTAATATTACTCTCAGTTTAAATAATGTGTTGTCCTGCAATTAGTGATATTTATACTTATTTTCTTAACATGACTTTCCAGTTCTTATGTTACAACCTACCTCCTTATAAACATTCTCTCTAAAAGAGACTTTTTCTTCTGCCTCAAAATTCTAAAAATATCCTTGCTTTTATCATCTTGAAAAAATAAATTCAAATGTCTTTCTAAAGACATCATTTATCAGCAGACTTCTTTGCACAAGAAAACAGAGTTCCATCCACACATATCCTGCTCTTAAGAAGGGAAACCTTCATGTGATTATAAAATGAAGCATCTATGTTTGTGTGTTTATATATGTGTATGTGTGTGTTTAGGTACGTGTGTCTGTGTTTAAAAATAATACATATATCTATGTTTATCTGTATCTACCCTATGATCTAAAAATAGTATTGGAAACAGAGTGTTGTATTTTATCTATTTGCTTATCTGTAGATTCTTAAAATTTTCTTTTTATTATGGAATAATATAAGGATTATTTACCCTAAAGATATAAAATACAGATTATACAACAAAGAAATGATTAATATTGGATCTAGTTATTTTTTAGTCAATGTACATGTACGTATAATATTATTTTAGCATAGCTTATTAGAAATTTAGAGTAAGTAGAAACTCTTGCTCTCATGTTATCTAAACTGAGTGTTTTTTAAATATGTAAAACTTAGTCATTCTGTGAGGAAGTGACTTACCTAAAGCTACACAATGAATTGTCATAACATTGATACTAAAATTATATTACCAGTGCTACTACAAATTTAAGAGCCATATGCTAATGAAAACTGAAAATATGAAAGCTGTAGTGGAATCCATAAGGTTCAAATATTACTTTAAGAAAGAAATAAACAATGAAATAATGAGAGAAATATCACAAAACCACAGCAAAAAATGTTATTTATTCAGTGATTTTTAAATGATAAATAGCATTTTAACCAATTTATGTGTGTTATCATACTACGTAATTTTCTCAACAAAATTGTGAGACTTACAGCATCATCATATCATATCATTATCATATCATTATCATATATAGAATAAAAGTGAGTAAGAGAGCTAAGACAAATTGTCTGAGTTCACATAGATAGTAATATTAAAGTCCAAATGACCTGATTCTAGAACTATTAAAGGGCTTCCCATATGGCTCAGTGGTAAGGAATCTGCCTGCCAATGCAGGGGACGTGGGTTCAATCCCTGGGTAAAGAAGGTCCCCTGGAGAAGGAAATGGCATCCCACCTTAGTATTCTTGCCTGGGAAATCCCATGCAGTGAGGAGCCTAGTGTGCTACAGTCCATGGGGTCAAAAAAGAGTTGGTCACGACGTAGAGACTAAACAACAACAAGCACTATTAAAGTCTTGAAAATGATATTTTTTACTAACAATTTTTACTACAGTATGAATAGAAAGGACTAGAGATCTCTTTAAGAAAATTGGACATACCAAGGGAATATTTCATTCAAAGATGGGCACAATAAAGGACAGAAATGGCAAGGATTGGACAGAAGCAGAAGAGATGAACAAGCGGCAAGCGTACACAGAAGAACCATACAAAAAAGGACTTAATGACTTAGATAACCACAATGGTGTGGTCACTTACCTAAAGCCAGACATCCTGGAGTGTGAAGTCAAGTGGGACTTAGGAAGCATTACAACAAACAAATCTAGTTGAGGTGACAGAATTTCAGCTGAGCTATTTAAAATCCTAAAAGATGATGCTATTAAACTGCTGCACTCAGTTCAGTTCAGTTCAGTTCCGTCACTCGGTTGTGTCCGACTCTTTGCGACCCCGTGGACTGCAGCACACCAGGCCTCTCTGTTCATCACCAACTCCCAGAATTTACTCAAACTTCTTTCTCTCAAAAGGTACTCATTGTCCTAAATTCTAAGGTCACAGGTTAGTTTTGCCTTTCTAAAAATTTTGTATGTTGAATCACACCCTCTTTGTTGTATAGAAGTTACCTCAGTTATGCTTAAGTCTTGAGTCTTATGTGAGGTGACTTGTAGGAAACTGACCAATACTTTCCCAGGTCTGGCTGCAGATCTTAGGATTGATTGGGTGGTGGCTGTTCATGCATGAGTTACTTGTATCTGGTTGTGCAGGAACGAACTGGGAAAGAGACTTCTGCAAACTGAGGCAAGAACCCAGCCAGCCATGAAATCAAATTTTCCTTAGGAAGGTCAAAAGGAGAAAGGAGCTTCTCATGAGTGGTAGCATTTCCATTTTACACTGTTGGCATCATTTCAGAGCTCTATTTCTTTCAATTTGCAGTCTCCATGGAACAAGAGATATCCACTGCTCCCTCTCCTTTACCCTGTAATATGATGGTTCCTAACATTATTTAAAATTTTTTTCTAAGTTTCACTTGTTTACCAATATCTTTTCACCTATATATTATGAGACCTTTAAATGAGGCAAAGGGCATGTCTTATTTTTTTTGCAGATCACAGTGCTTTGTTCAGAATAAGAACTTAATAAACATTGAATTTTTTGGAATTTTTGTAGCTTGAAATGAATTTCCTTAATTTGTGTTAAAGCCTGTGACTGTTTTATTGGTTAATATTTTTTGTAGGATTTCTTAATATTATAAAAGGGAATACACTGAGACCCTGGGCTTCCCAGGTGGTTCAGTGGATAAAGAATCCACCTGCAATGCAGGAGACACAGGCAGATGCACGTTTGATTCTCAGGTCTGAAAGATCCCCTGGAGGAGAGCATGGCAAATGACTCCAGTATTCTTGCCTGGAGGATCGCATGGACAGCATGAGTGGGCTGCAGTCCATAGAGTTGCAGACATGACTAAAGTGACTGAGCCTGCATGCATACATACTAAGATTTTCCTTAATAAATAAGACATAATAATATTTTTTATTCAATTTCTGTTCTTTGTCTCTGCCTTCCACAAATCAAATTTATTGGTAAAATCATGGCTCATATGAGCTGTTCATTAGTAAAAAGAATTTACAGACATTCTTTTAAAATATGTTTATTTGATTAATTTAAATGTATAAAGGTTCTTCTATTATAGTTTTATTTGGCAATTGCACTACAAATATAAGATTCACTAATAAATTTAAAATATGTAAAATAAAATATTTTAATAGTAGAATGAGAATTCATGATCATAAGGAGTACTTTTTAAATTTAATGACATATGATAAAGCAGGAAATTTCATTAAATATTAATCAATCAATAATAATCATTTAACATGAAAATTTTCAGACATTTCAACCTCAGTGACTTTCTGATGGTCAAAAATAAGAACAATAATTGGAAATATAATTACCAATATATAAATATAGTTTATATATTTATAAATATATATTTAATTTAATACGTAAATATAATATATTTAATATATTCATTTAATTAGTTCAATTAATTCAATATATAAATATAATAATAAAATTATTCTGGTAGATAGGCACAATGTATCTGGGAGAATCAAGAGTTATACTGGCATGAACTAAAAGTGGTAGACATATTTACTTGGATTTATATCATGTCTGAACAATCTATGCAGATTTTCTTGAGGCAACTTAATAAGCTCCTAGGCTCACTTGTCCAGACTCAGAGATACGAACTTAAGACAGAGTTTACAACAGGCACTATGATTTCTAATGGACTGAAATTTTGCTTTGTAACTTATTTTGATAGTGATCCAAGCCTGTGTGAGATTTCCAGAGCAGTGGGAGACAAGCTAAAATGAAGGCAGTGAAGAGTCACGTACATCTCTTGTTTCCAGGCCAAGACTGCTCTGCTTTCAAAACTTTCACCTTAATGAGAATCTTATCATGCTATTGCCTTCAGTGAAAATCAGGAGTCTCCATTCCACCTTCAGTCAGTCAGTCAGTTCAGTCGCTCAGTCATGTCCTACTCTTTGCAACCCCCACAGACTGCAGTACGCCAGGCCTCCCTGTCCATCACCAACTCCGGAAGGATGGGTGTCTTATCCTTTAGGGTTATTACTCATATTCACTAAAGTAACACAGGTAACTCTTGTAGGAATAGTGTGCTCAAAAATGAGACTTTTGACTCCAGAATAAGTAAATGGAGTTTACTTAATTGTCTCAAGATAATTTGCATATGTTCAGATGTAAATTCAAGTAAATCTTGAATTTACACCACTTTTTAGTTCCTATAAATAGAGCTCTTAGAGCTGGACATTTCATGACTATCTACCAAGTCTGTGATACAGGCTATATGGTTGTTGCATTTGTAATCATTATTTTTTTAATTTTAGATTTATTTATTTTTGTACCTGAAGGATAATTGCTTTACAGAATTGTGTTGGTTTCTGCCAAACATCAACATGAGGCAGCCATAGGTATACATTATTTTTTACCATCACAAAGTCATACGGTTGAAATGTTTGAGAGATTTCATATATCATTGACTGCTGTGCATTTAATTAAAATGTTTTCATTGTATACAAGTTACTTAAACAAACAAAAAAATGGTGTCTGTAATAAGTTTCCTCTTTGATCCTCAAAATACAAAACAAATATACTATATATTTTTAAAAAAGGTGAAGTAGAGACAAGTGAGGAGGAATGAAGGGGAAGGAGAAACATGAATTGTTCAAGTCACTACTGTTTGTAGCTGCTTTGCATAAATCACAAAATTTCTCCAAGTTAAATATGATTATATTCATTTTCAAAGATACATACCAATGTATAGAAATGTAATCAAGATGACATATCTGTTAAGTGAATGAACTAGCATTTTAATACATATCTGTTTAATGTAAATCCTATCTCCTTGCCAGGTGTATTTTCTTAATATCCTTGATAGGAGACATAAAAATAAATACTTATTTGGGGTTAGACATAGATAAAAGAATGATCAAATTAGATATGGAAGACAGAATTGATATAACAAGGAGATTGATTTCTGTTATTGCTTTTTTTTTTTTTCTTTTTCAACACTGAAATCTTATTTTGGTTATCCATGGTTATCCATACATTAAAGTATTTCTTTTCAAGTGAAAGTCAATTTTCCTCTTCTAAAATGTGTCTTCTGTGGTGGAGAATGCACTTGTCTATTTCACAGAAATTCAATATTTTAATACTGTGTAAACTTAAGTGGGATAATTTACGTCCTTGGTGAGCAATTGCTTCTTTCTTTTTTAACAGGGTAGATAATTACCTTCTGGTCTACCTCACTGATTTGTTATGTTGGAGTCATGAACTAATGCATATGAAAGCACTCTAAAGAATCTAAAGTACCGGATGCCTGCAAGAGATATTTAATGCTATTTAATGAATCATTAGACCACAAGTCCCTTCAAAGAAAAGGATATAGTATTTTAATGTATTTATTTACTTTGAGGACTCTTCAGCAGACAAAAATTGACTAGTGCAGTGAAGTTATTTCAGAGGAATTAACTGAATGAAATTTGAGCTAACCTGTACATATAATATATCAATTTAGGAAGACTATTAAAGTATCTTATTTATCTATAATCCCCACAGCCACCTTGTAAGGTGGTTAATATTTGTTCTTTAAAATATATATGGAGAGAGTGACTGAGAGCATCTGGCCACAGTATCATTATTTACACATCAACTCAAAGAATATAGCGATTTGCTCACAGAAGAAAGGAAAGCATCAACACTTCTGTATACAATAAAACATCACAGAAAAGAACATCGATTCTCTAGCCAACCAACAGGAGACTGCCAGGATGACTTCTTATATCTGGTCCTCTGGCTGCAGCCAGAGAACCCAGGTGCAGAGCAACCTTTGGCAAAATCAGGGATTCCGTTCTGGCAGTTGCAAGAGCCAACATGATATGACAGACAGGATTCAAGCCAAGTTTAGAAAATGTCGCTTTAGATGGTATTGGAGTGATATGAAAACTTAGAGAGAAGCACTTTAACATTGAAGTGAAGGGATTTAGAAGGACATTTCCTCAGGCAATTTTCATTTCAAACGCTTTTCCTTAGCATTTTATATAGTATGGTATATTTACTGAATCCTCTATAGTGTAAAGATGAGCGAGGCATACAAAGAGTCTTTTAGCCATTTAAATTCTAACTGGTTTAGAGCACAACTCAAAAATAGTACTGTGTAGTTAGGCAAATCTGGAGCTCGGGACAGACACCTATGCTAAAGCCGAAATCTGGAGGTCAACAGCCAATTGCTATTTTTACAGATATAAAACTGGGTGAGATTATAGAGAGAGAGGGTGTGTCATTCAACTCAAGGACATTTTCTCATTTGGGGATGAATAGTCAAATCATTTTCATTTGTCACTTGTAGTTTGAGGAGGCTTTAATGTGAAACAAATGCCATTGATTCAGACAAATGGAGGCCATAATAAAGATTATAATTCTAACCACTAAAACTTTCAATATCATGTAAATATATCCTTAACTACTATTTAGAAAGTCCATGAAAGTGAAAGTGTTAGTCACTCAGTCCTGTGTAACTCTTTGTGACCTTCCAGGGACTGTAGCCCTCCAGGCTCCTCTGTCCATGGACTTTTCCAGGCAAGAATACAGGAGCGGGTTGCCATTCTCTTCTCTAGGAGATCGTCCCAACCCAGGGATCAAACCCAGTATCCTAAATTGTAGGCAGATTCTTTACCGTCTGAGCCACAAAGCAAGTCCCTGAAATCATAGTAATTGTGATTTCAAAGGTCTTTAGAAGGAAAAGTTAAATGTTGGAAAAATCACAGAAATCTAGGAAAGACATATTCTCTGCTCCAAATTCCTCATGTAAAAATAACCGCTCATGCTTATCAGTGGCTCTTCTTCAGCAATACTTGAGTAAATGTGCAAAGATTAATGCTCAAAGCTATTATTCATCATTACTATAATTTGAAGAACTTAATGTATTGCATTTTCCTAATGTGTGCATGCTCAGTCATTCAGTCAGGTCTGATTCTTTGTGACCCCATGGACTGTAGCCCACCAGGCTCCTTTGTCCATGGGGTTCCCCAGGCAAGAATCCTGGAGTGGGTTGTCATTTCCTACTCCAGGGGATCTTCCCGACCCAGGGATCAAACCCACGTCTCTTGCATTGACAGGAGGATTCTTTACCACTGAGCCACCTGAGAAGCCCATTTTCCTAATAAATATTGTTAAATAATAAATAATGATGTAAACTATATTAACAATGATATATTTAGCTTTTCTTACATGATAAACACTTTGCATTAATTTTTACTAATTTGCAAAACAACTTTCCTGGCAACCACAAAAAAAGGCCACAATCTCTTTGAAGGTGTCCCTGTGAAAAAGGGGGACATTTATTTCTCCACCTTATTTGGATTTGGCTGTGTCTTAATTGGCCAATCGGACATTAGCACCCCTGATTAAAGCAGATTTTAAATGTACTTGTACAGTAGAGCTGGCCTTCTCCTGATTCTGGAAACTTTTCCTTCATCATGTATATAAACCTGAGCTAACTTCCTGGAAGGTTCAGCTTCACCAGAGAGCCTAGTTGAGGGCAGACCTGTATGAGGCCATTCTAGATCTTCTAAGCCCAGAAAAGCCAACTCAGACCAGTGGAACTACCTGATTAAGAGCTAATTAAGTGATGTTTCAAGCCGTTAACTTATGGGGTGATTTGCTTTGCAACAATAGTCATTGATAAAAGCCTTTTATCTAAATTAATAATTATCCTTGGACTTCCTTGGTGGCTCAGTGGTAAAGAATCCACTTGCCGATATAGAGGACATGTGTTTGATCCCAGGTCCAAAAAGATCCCACATGCCATGGGACAACTAGGCCTGTGCTCCACAAGTACTGAGCTCTAGAGCCTGGGAACCGCAACACTGAAGCCCACATACTCCAGAGCCCATGCTCCACAAGAAGAGAAGCCACTGCAAAGAGAAGCCTGTGCACCACAACTAGAGTAGCCCCCACTCGCTGCAACCAGAGAAAGTTTGCGCAAAGCTACAATGACACAACACAGCCTTAAATAAACTTAAAAAAAAAAAAAAAAACTACATACACAAACTATCCTAAGGTATCAGATGAAACAACTGAATTTCATGTTGTTGAAGTGACATGATCAATATGGGAACACTGCAGCTTAAACTCATCTCTGTTTCCATCCATACATTTTGATTTGTCCTTTACACATCATTGACCACAATATGGCCCATTCAGTGGTCTGAACCCCAAAGCGACTTCAGCCTTTGTGACATTTTCCCTTACTCACATCTGGAGCTCCCTCGTTATACTTGAAGGCCCATAGAACAATGAAAAGAGCAGTGTGGAGAGGTGAAATTACTGTAATTAATGATGCACAATAATACAAGTGCTATAATTGAAATCATACACAATATGTTATTGCTAAAATCTCGTGAATTGAAACAAGTACTTTTAAAGCTCACTATAATTTGTATTTAGTCTAAAATGCTTTTTTTAACACTCAAAATTGATCCTGAAATGATGCATTGTGCAAAATGGAAAGTAAAATTGACTTCTAGAGATTTTTTGAAAGCAGAATAAAAATAAAGGGATTTATCATTTTTAGATATCGAAGTAAGCAGTCAGCGGCTGTATTCTTCTTCTGTCCTGCTGGGAAGTAAGTGAAGTTCAAACTTAGAACTGACAGACATTTATTGTTCTTATTGACTGTAGTCTAATGCTACATTTATTAGTTCACAAGTTCACATCACAGCACAGATCTAAATGTTGAGTAATTCGGGTAACAGTATATAGCTATAGATAAGCATACTACCAGACGTCTGAACAGTTTCATCACTAACTCATACTGTTCGTGAGCTCTTGGGCTGTCATTTGGATTTTCTGAATATCAGATTTATTATTGGTGCTTGACACATACATCATGGGTCTTTAAAACTGTAAGTACCAAGACATCTGTGCTTTGTTTTATTAAAAATATAGGTCTTAAGTCTATCAGTACCATAATAACCCAGAATCAGTTGCCTCACAACATTCCTTAGATTCGTCAGAGATTTTTCAAGCTAATGGATTATGTAGCTATTTTGTTTTGCACCTCCTTCCTCACCAATGTCCTTTTGTGTCCACAGTTCTGCATCCTATAGATGCTTTTTATTACATGGCCACTGCTAACACATCCACGCCAAACTCAGGGAGGGGAAATCACTTTTTCTAGTAGTCGGCAGCATGGCTGAAAATATGATATAGACATGCACATCAAAGAATTGATTCCTAGTTCTGTGAAAAATACCATTGGTAGCTTGATAGGGATTGCATTGAATCTGTAGATTGCTTTGGGTAGAATACTCATTTTCACTATATTAATTCTTCCAATCCATGAACACGGTATATTTCTCCATCTGTTTGTGTCCTCTTTGATTTCTTTCATCAGTGTTTTATAGTTTTCTATATATAAGTCTTTTGTTTCTTTAGGTAGATATATTCCTAAGTATTTTATTCTTTTTGATGCAATGGTGAATGGTATTGTTTCCTTAATTTCTCTTTCTGTTTTCTCATTATTGGAGTATAGGAATGCAAGGGATTTCTGTGTGTTAATTTTATATCCTGCAACTTTACTATATTCATTGATCAACTCTAGTAATTTTCTAGTAGAGTCTTTAGGGTTTTCTATGTAGAGGATCATGTCATCTGCAAACAGCAGACGAATGGATAAGGAAGCTGTGGTACATATACACAATGGAATATTACTCAGCCATTAAAAAAAATACATTTGAATCGGTTCTACTGAGATGGATGAAACTGGAGCCCATTATACAGAGTGAAGTAAGCCAGAAAGAAAAACACCAATACAGTATACTAATGCATATATATGGAATTTGAAAGATGGTAACGATAACCCTATATGCGAGACAGAATAAGAGACACAGATGCATGGAACAATTTTATGGACTCTGAGGGAGAAGGTGAGGGTGGGACGTTCTGGGAGAATAGCATTGAAACATGTATACTATCATATGTGAAACAGAACACCATTCCATGTTCGATGCATGTGACAAGGGCTCAGGGCCGGGGCAATGGGATGATCCAGAAGGATGGGATGGGGAGGGAGGTGGGTGGGGGGTCCAGGAAGGGGAACACATGTAAACCCATGGCTGATTCATGTCAATGTATGGCAAAAACTATTACAATATTGTAAAGTAATTAGCCCCCAACTAAAATAAATAAATTTATAAAAAAAAAAAAAAAAAAAAGAATTGATTCCTAGAAACAGTCACTCTTAGGACCTAACTTGGCTTTCAGGATCATATAATTTCTTTCTCTTTCTCTTTTGACCCAAGTTAGTGTGAACAATTTGCAAAGTCCCACATACAGGGACAATCCTAGCCTCTCCACATTGCCAAGAAGGAGTCTAAGCTCTGTAGATATATAGGTTGCAGGAAGAGAGAAACCATCTTTCTCAAATCTTGCTTCAGTATCAACCTCTTTATAGACTGATTGAGAGTTGAAATCCTGTTGCTTGGAAAATTTCATCATGTTTCAAGGGCATGTGTCAGGATCGATCCCAGATGGAGAGGCAGTTTCAACATGTGGTGGTACAGCTCCCACAGCTGAGTCTTCTTCAGTCTAAGGCATGTGCAACAGCAAAGCCTAGTTCATACAATGTGGTGACAAGCACAGTGTATTTCCTTTTTATAGTCTGACCTCTCATATATGTAAAGAAAATCTCTCTCACCAAACCTGAACTCCTGAGAACAAGTGTTTGGGCAAGAATATACACACACAAACACACATCATAGAACTATAACACACACAGAATTTCCCAATGTAAACAATCATCTTTAGTGTTTGGAACATCTTTATCATTTTTATTAAAAACAATTCATCTGCCTCTCTTCAATATTAAAGTATTTATATAAAAGTACTAAGAAAAATTAAGGCCATACTGCCTGGGCCTTGATTCTATAATCTTTACTCTATAACATTAGCTGTAGGAAGTTGGATGTATACTTAAATTTTCTGTGCCTCAGCATGTAACTCATAGGTTTGGTGTGGGGGCTAAATAAAATAATGCATGGGAAACGCTAAGTATAAGTGCTTTGCATATAGCAATTAATAACTTTTGTATAAATTAAGTAAAACAATGACCAATTTACATTTTAAAAGTTAAATATACTTAACATGAAAACAGTATTAATTAAATTAATTAGTAATTCAGTTATGGGTATTTAGTCAACACTTCTTATGGTCTATACAAACAGAACTGCTTTCCTTATTTTTTGATGACAGTTATAATTTGACTGTTAGAATGTCCAATGTTTTCCTCTCATATTGTATTTCCTCAAGGTATACTATAGAAATAAAAATACGTTTTAAAAAGTATACTTCTTGTCGTACATTTATATAATGGAATATTACTCAGCCATAAAAAGGAATGCATTTGAGTCAGTTGTAGTAAGGTGGATGAACCTAGAGCCTCTTATACAGAGTGAAGTATTAAGTCAGAAAAGGAAAACATATTAGCACATACATATGGAATCTAGAAAAATGCTACGGATGAACCTAGTAGAGAAGGGACTTGTGGACACAGTGGGGGAAGGTGAGGGTGAGGGTGGGATGAATTGAGAAAGTACCATTGACATATATACACTGTCATGTATTAAATAGATAGTTAGTGGGAAATTGCAAAATAACATAGGGAACCCAGCTTGGCGCTCTGTGATGACATAGAGGGGTGGGATCTGGGGAGGCGAGAGTAGCTCAGGAGGGAAGGGATATATATAAAATTATGACTGATTCACATTGTTGTATGGCAGAAACCAACACAAAATTGTAAAGCAATTTTCCACAAATTAAAAAATTAAGAAAATTTAAAAACAAAGCATAAAAAATATACTCTGTAAAATAACTGAGTAGTTTGTCTTCCAGTTTCTTGCACTTTAATCATACCTGATTACTTTCCTTACACACATGTTCTTACCATTGTTGGCTGCAGATTCTAGAACAGCTGTGGCCAAGTCACTTGTCAATGCAATTTTAAGCTGAGTTTGTATTTCAAAGGTTTAATGGCTTATGAGGTTAGAAAGTGCCAAGAGAAAGCTATTGTTTTCCAGATTGCAGATTGGAGGTGGTAAATTGGGTGTATGAAAAAAAAAAATCTGACTCAAAATTATGTAAATGTTATAGGGAAACTGTAACATAAAAATATGGTTTTTAAAAATATCATTATACTCTTCAACTGTATTTTCAGAACAAATTCAAAATAAAGCTTTATAAATGTGTTATGGTAACATGGCCAGATATGTATTAACTCCAAGGCTTGAGTAGTGATTGTGAGGCCTACATTCTTATAAATCAATTTGACAATTTAACAGATATTAGACAAAGTGCTATGCAAATAGGTGTCTGTGTCTCAGTGACTCCAGGTGTCATTTCACCTGAATGTATGCGTGTGTGCTGTCACTTTAGTCGTGTCTGACTCTTTGCAACCCTATGGACTGAGCCCTCCTGGCTGCTCTGTCCAAGGGATTCTCCAGGCAAGAATACTGACGTGGGTCTCCATGCCATCCTCCACGGGATCTTCCCAACTCAGAGATTGAACCTGCACATCTTATATCTCCTGCATTGGCAGGTGGGCTCTTTACAACTGGTGCCACCTGGGAAGCCCCATGCACCTGAATAATAAAGCATAAATCAGAATAAAGTATATGCTAAATGCTAAATGTTAAATGCTAAGCCGCTTCAGTCGTGTCTGACTCTGTGCGACCCCATAGACGGCAGCCCACCAGGCTCCCCCGTCCCTGGGATTCTCCAGGCGAGAAAACTGGAGTGGGTTGCCATTTCCTTTCCAGTGCATGAAAGGGAAAAGTGAAAGTGAAGTCGCTCAGTCGTGTCCGACTCCTAGTGACCCCATAGACCACAGCCTACCAGGCTCCTCCGTCCATGGGATTTTCCAGGCAAGAGTACTGGAGTGGGGTGCCATTGCCTTCTCCAAGAATAAAGTATATAGACTAACAATTCTCACCAAATAATAATAAAGTATAGAGTATATGCCTTTAGTCCTTTCCTAAAACCTACAAAATGGTAATGGAATTTTAATAAGTAAACTGATGGGTGTGGGGGAGGCTAGAAGTGGATGGATGACAGGTGATTAGTAAATGGCTTAGAAGGCTGGAGGAAGCTGAATCCCAAGCTGGAAGTGAGAACATGGAGAAGCAATCACAGGATCCCCCAAAGGTTCAAGATTGTTGGCATCAGTTAGCTCTGGAAGTAGAAGCATGAGGAAGCACTAAAAATTTATAAAAAAAAAAAAAAACTGAAAGACTGTTAAGATGGAGTCTTACTCCATCTTAGATCCCTTCCCTCACTTCCAGTGAATGAGCAACGACATTTTCATGGTGACAGAAGACAGAATGTTGATCCTTCGGAGAAAGGTTTTCAAAGGAATAATACTGAAGAAGGTGGTACCATTCCAGAAATCTGATGATAAAGTAAAAGCTTATATGTTCTGTAAAGAATTTGAGTTCTCTCAAAAGCAGATGACAAGATAAGGCATTGACACATCAATTTCTGTGAGGAAACCTTTGAGGAGATTATGTGTTAAAAAGATCACAGGAGAAAACCCATCCTGTACATTCAGAAGATCTAATTAGCTTTTAGATATCTCCTCTTAAATATGAGGGGATAGACTCAAATTGTTAGGCTCTGATAGAAATAGCAGAAAACAAGCAAACAAAAAAGTTACCTGGTAGAAAGAGGGACTATTCAGAGGAGAAATTTTTTAAAATGCAGTTGCCTTGAAATAAGGGCAAATTGTTTTAAAACACTCAGATAACAAGAAAGAATTGTTGGAAATTAAGACTATTTAACAGACATGGAAAACTCAAGAACCGCTAGTCTCTTCTGAAGCCAGTGAGAAGGTTCCAGACAAAAGATAAAATTTACAGGACACATTATGGGTTTGAATGTATAGAGAAAGGATTTCCATAGTAGGAGGGGGATTTAAAGTGACAATGTCATAAGTGCTAAGGCTAGGTCGATAATAAAAATATCAGAAAATGTTATTCCATCTGAGAATCATCATAAAAATTATGGTTAAGCGCACAACTGGATGTTGGTCCTAGAGTCTTTGAATTCAAACACCAGTCTACTGTTTTCTACCTGTGTGATCTTAGACAATTTATTGAGCCTTAGTTTCTTCACTGTAAAGTGGGCATAATAGTAGCTCATTATATAGTAGCTCATAGTATTCTTGTGAAGGCAAAATAAGTATATATACAGCTATTAAAAGCTCTAAGGGGAAAACTAATAACTAATAACATTTTGAGGAAACACAGTAACCAAAATATAGTAAGTTTAATATTCAAACTGTTAACACCATTTTGTTTTCGCAAAAATTATAACTATGTTAGAAGATGGAGTGTGTACGTGTGTGTGTGTATGTGTATGTGTGAGAGAGAGAGAGAGAGAAAATTATGAGAATGAGTGTGTCAAGGTGGTAAAGGAAAGTTAAAATTCTCATTTAGGAAGTCAATAGATAAAGGCTAATACTGAAAAATCAATAAGTGGTTACATAAGCATATCATTTATCAATAGAGACGTAAACACTACAGAATTAACTAAAAGAGTTTTAAGTATTTGCCTCTGTAGAGAGTTAAATGGTTAGGACCTGCAGATGTTTTCATAATCAGCCTTGTTGAACTAATTGACTTTTAAATTTCCTGCATACATTACTTTGATGAAAAGTTAAGCTAGCTTTAATTTTTTTTTAAAAAGTCAATATTGGTATAAATAAATGCCTACATTCTCATGCTCTCTGATATCTCTATGTCTTTGCACATGGTTTTGTTTCACCTGTACTGTCCAATTTCTTGAATTTTTTATTTTCTGGCTCTTTTTCAGCAGTAAACCTGGGTCAACTCCCATTCTGGCCCAGGAAATCATTACTGAACCACCCATGCAGATTTGATAGCTCTTTTATTTGCTTCTTGACTGCACCTTGAGCTTTCCTCCCGAGAGCGCTGCATTGAAATATCAATTACGTGCCTGCCTCCATTTCTAGGCTGGATGCTCATGGGAAGAACTGTTTCTTAATTGCCTCTATATTTTAGACCTCAACACAGAGTAGAGCCAAGTACCTAATAATTGTTTCTTAAGTGAACTCAAGTAAATCCTATGGATTGAAGTTCTAAGAAATGTAGAGTGCCCAATAAAGACATGTCCTTAGTATTTTCTGGTTGACTTCTTATAGTGAGACGGGGCCAAACCTGAGTTAAGAGCCTATATGCCATGAGTTAGTTACAGAGTTTGTTTGTACTCAGTATGCCAGTAGCAGTACTACTAATCATAGAATCTCTGAAAACTGGTCCACATTAAACTTTCTCCTCACTCCCACCTACCTCTACACACACACACACACACACACACACACAATCTACATGGTTACTGTGAATGTTAATATAATGTGTCATCTTCATGGCACAGTATTGCTTAGTTGAGTGGTTCATAGACGGGACTATAACTAATTCTGGGGCAACTGACATTCATCTTTGGAATTTTGGAACTGAATCTGAGGAAGGGAATTAATCTCTAGGTGTGTCTGAAGCTACATCGTGTAAAATTCAGAAATTTCCATCATCCATGTTTTTGACTGCCTGAACTAAAGAAGTAGAGGAATTCAACCTTCAGATAGAACGGAAAGAACAAAGCAAATGCATTCAGCAGAAAAATCCAGAGACCTGAGGGTATTAAGTTTCTGTTTTCCATTTATTCCTAAGGCCATCTTCTTATTGCTGTATTTCTTCAGACTCCTTGCTGTGATTCCTTACTTATTTTGTATTCAGTCTCTGTGATTTACAAATACCACTTACCAACACAAAAGTAATAAGAATTACACATGGAAGTTGGGGAAGACACCATCATATAATTTGAGCTAGCAGCTTAGAGAGTTGGAAGCTGGTTTATTAAAATAATTAACTATATGTTGAGTCTGGAGAGTATTTGTATGCTATTTTCTGGTCTTTCTCTTCCACTTTCTAAAATTTCAGTAGAATATTTTTAACATATATAACTTTGTCTAAGTTGTAATAAAAGCAATTATGGGGGGACTGGCTCTAAAATTTTAATTGAGTAGCAAAATTTGGATTGGATCTTCTTTATCCAAATCCCTGATGACATTGACAGTGATGGTAACTAGAAGGAGAAAATATGACCCATTGTGGGGAAAAAAAAAATCACAAAGAGTTCAGCAGCATCGGAGGTGTAATGTGGTGGCCTGATGAGTAATATGGGGCAGTAGATACTCAGGGACCTGAGAACTCTAAGGACCATTCAAAAATATCTGAGGGAAAATGGAAGATGATCAAGTTTTTGACAATCTATTAAGTAGGGATTATGGCTACTAAAGTGTACTTTCATTTTAGGATAGTGAGAACTGATTTGCTTCAATCTAATAAGTATTAAAATTATTTAAAAAGTATGCAGAGTATTATGTAATGCAGAGAAGGTCCTCAGGAAATAACAGTTAGAAGTAATGAAATGAGATCAGTAGTAGCGACAGCAAAAATACCAATAAGAGAGAATCAGAATATTTAAAATAAAAACTGAGAAAAACCACCAGACTTGCTTAATTTTCTTCCCCAGTAGAAAAGGGCTTCCCTGGTGGCTCAGACAGTAAAGAGCCTGCCTGCAGTGTGGGAGACCCAGCTTCCATCCCTGGGTTGGGAAGATCCCCTGGAGAAGAAAATGGCAATCCACTCCAGTATTCTTGCCTGGAAAATCCCATGGATGGAGGAACCTGGCAGGCTACAGTCCATAGGGTCACAAATAGTCGGACATGACTGAGCAACTTCCCTGCTTAATTTTCTGTTGCCGTGTAACATATGAGCACAAAGTCACTGACATAAAACAACACTAATTTATGATCTCACAGTTTCAGCGGGTCAGGAGTCTGGGGGTCCTCTGTACAGGTCTCATAAAATGGAAACAAAGTACCAGCTCAGCTTTGGTTCTCATGTGGAGCTTGAGGTCTCCTTCTAACCTCATTCAGCTTGTTGGTGGAATTCATTTCCTTGTGATGATAGGACTGAGTTTGTTGTGTTTGTTGTTACAATGCTAATTTGCTAATCCTAGCAGCCTCATGGTCAGTTCACAGCATCGTACTTTGTGTTTTTTTTTTTTTTGAGAGAGAGACTGTTTCAATAACCTACCATAAAATTCAGCCTTCTTTTACTGAAGAGAAGTGAGCAAGGGGTGGAATGATTGTTCAGAAATATTATACAGCAGAGGAATACATATAGAAACTTGAAGACTAAAGAAAACTGTGTTTGTGTTTGGGGCGATGCAATAAAGAGTTCTGTTTTTGTTACATTAAAATTGAGATAAAGAAGAATGTGTTTGTGGTGATGCAATAAAAAGAGTTCAGTTTTTGTTCCATTAGGATTGAGATGGATACTACACATCCAAAAAGAAATGTCAAACAGATGAGTTTTGAGGGTGGATAGGTCACACATATAGGAATGCAGTTTTCAATGGTGTAAATATTGTGCTTCAAAATTTGCAGATCTTTCAGGGAGAGCATTTAGAATGAAAAGAAAATAAGCAGCTAAAGACAGCATCTTAGGGACCAATAACATTCAGAGGTTGCTCAAAAGACAAATCGAGAACAGAAGAGAGCCATAAGAAGCCGAGCTAGAACTAAAATCAATACATTATGGTATTATGGAATCCCAGAGAAGATAGCTGTTAAAGAAAAGAGTTGTTAACACTTAGAACAGAATGCTCCTGAGAGCTGACTACTGCATTTGATAACATGCAGCCTCTAATAGCTTTGAGGAAGCAATTTCAGCAGAGCAAGAGGGATGGAACATGCTTGGGGGTGGTAAAGATAAAATTAGGGATAAGATGAAGAGACAGTGTCTCTCTGTCTCTCTCTCTCTGAAGGTGTGCAGGACAATGGAGCTTTCATTACAGAGGGATATGGATAATGAAGATTTATTTTATTATTAGTTTTAATTTTCTGTAGAAGGATTATTGAGTGCATTTAAGATATTCTGTTGCATCATTTTTAATTGGGTAAACACAGGCAGATTTTTCTAATGCTTTGTGGTCAGTTTATTCAAACACCTTGGGTTGTTGTAAGAAGTAAAAATATTAACACATATAAAACACTTAGAAGGTGTCTGAAACACAGGAAGAACTCATATATTGTTAACTACTGTTATTGTTGTTGATTACTATATCATTTTATCTCCATATCCATCTCAGTATCTTTACATAAAATACGTCAGATATAAATTTTTATGAATTCATAAGTAAATGACATTGAATATTTTTTCACCTAGGTTCACAAAAGATTCATGGAACCAAACTAATCTGTATTCAAGGCTGTAGTAATTGTTGTAAAATTCTGAAAACTTACTAAAAATCATTGAACTTTTTATATAAAAGTACACATAACATATGCCTCGATAAAATTGTTAAAATCAACTTAAATGAACAAGGTGCATCCCTTGTAAGTGTAACTTTGGTTATGTACTTATCAAAGCATGGTGAAGAGGGGTCCTCTTGACCAAAGTCCAGGCAAACAATTTTGATGAAAGATGAATTATATCCTCAATACATTTATTTGCCTTGTGTACAATTCAGTATTCATTGAAAATCTCATTTTAAATATATTTTTATGTAGACTATTTAATAATCACTAGTTCTTACAGGTTACTAATTTTTGCATTTTAACAAGTGGGTTTTATGAATTTACATATCATAAAATATTATTTTAAGATAGACTAGGATCATCTTCTCAAGATGAATTCATCCATAATTTTAAAAGAATACCAAATAGAAAATACTAAAATTTTGCTTAGAAGTTGTAATTGGGATAATGTATTTTATAGGTTCCTGTGTGCTTAGAATTGGCAAAGTTCTTCATGGCAATCTAGGGAGCTTGGGGATATTGCAGTTTTCTTTGCATAACAGTTTCACTTAACACTGTTGTTAGTGATATCCTTTGGGCTATCGATCAAATTAAGATTTATTTTGAGCTAACTTGATTTCAACAAGAATTGAAAGTGGCTGTACCTAAATTATTGGACTATAAATTCTGTTTTTGATTGACATACTATTGAACCACTCTATGCCAATGCCATTCTCTGAATGAAATAGAAGCCATCAAAAGCTTGAAATAATTTCTAAAGCAATGCATTTATTTGGTACACTGAATTTTTTGGCTGTAGTAGACATTCATGAAGTATAATTTTATTCTATTATTTTTGTGAAAAAGGCAAAATCTAGCCATTTGTTTTTTAAGCATTATATCATGCTTATTATTTTTCCAAACTAGGCGGTGTAGTATTACATAATAGCAGTATAAACCATTTATAAATCCGGTTTTGAGACCTAAGAGAACTGGGTTCACAAGTTCAGGTTTGTCATTGATTAGTTCTGTAAGGCTAGACAAGTTGTTAAAATTGTGAGTCTCTTTGTGATATACCACATGTAGAGGCTATAAAAGCCACCTCATAGAATTATAGCTATTAATATAAAATATAAAAGATAATGTAAAGCACTTCATATTTGGTAGAGTTCAAATTAAATGTTCAATTAAGTTTAGCTTTGATAATAATGATAAAAATTAGAAATCAGGAAGACATAGGCCCCTGTTTCTAACTTAGTGTTGTGGGAAAAACTGTACTAGAATGATTACATAATTAATTCTCCATTTCTGTATCAGCTCATCAACCAATTAAATTTAAAAAATAATCTGAACATTTAATAACATTCCAAATATTGAAGAAGTTAGGAAAACCAATCTTAGACACATTACAGAGTCTACTTTGGGCATTTCTCACCAGATTACACCTTTCAACTTTTCAAGTGAAGCTTTTCATGCCAGAAGATAAAAAGACGAGTATGGTCACAGCAGTGGTCTAGAATATTTTGTGTTATAAATGAGTTTTTGACATAATGTGACAAAAAGAAGAAGAAAATGGAAGAGAATGACGGGGGCAAGGTGGCACATTTTCTTCATAATCCTTCATTTGTTCTAACTCAACACTTGTAATATAGTACTCACGTGTTAAATGAAGATCAACTGATTTGTTGGTGCTGTCAAAACAAGTTAAAGCAATCTGATTAATTTTAGCTTTGATTTGAAAAAATAATTTATTTTTAGCATAATTCTCATGATTCTATAAATAAACATTTCTCAAGGCAAAATAGCATTTTTCCCATGAAAGTTGAAAATTCATAAGTACAAATAGATACATCCATGCCATGCTAGCTGGGGAAACTCAATTATGCTAGAAGGAGTTTTAAATGTTTGAGTTTGGGTAAGAATTATCAGCTCTCTTTTAGGTACATACGAGGCTAACAAATAAAATTAGAATTGAACTCATACTCCTCTTTTTAGTCATTTTGGATTTGAATATTTCTTTCTTGATTTTGCTACTCAGGGGTGATATTTTTATTCCGATAACTAAAAGAGTAAGATCCCTGAGAATATGAGATGGTGTGCAGTCCAAAGAACAAGTAGAGGGACTGACCCAGGAAAAAAAACACTTCCACTGAGAATGGAAGGAGAAAATTTAAGTTAAAAAAATCTAGTATATTTAGTGGTTAAATTTCTTATGTGATGATCTCTCTTTCCCACTGATATTGTATTCCAGTATTCAGTTCAGTTCAGTCACTCAGTTGTGTTCAACTCTTTGCGACCCCATGGACTGCAGCACGTAAGGCTTCCCTGTCCATAGCCAACACCCGGAGTTTACTCAAACTCATGTCCATTGAGTTGGTGATGCCATCCAGCCATCTCATCCTCTGTCGTCCCCTTCTCTTCCTGCCTTCAATCTTTCCCAGCATCAGGATATTTTCAAATGAGTCAGCTCTTCACATCAGGTGGCCAAAGTATTGGAATTTCAGCTTTAGCAATAGTCCTTCAAATGAATATTCAGGACTGATTTCCTATAGGATGGACTGGTTGGATCTCCTCGCAGTCCAACGGACTCTTAAGACTCTTCTCCAACACCATAGTTCAAAAGCATCAATTCTTTGGCACTCAGTTTTCTTTATAGTCCAATTCTCACATCCATACATGACTACTGGAAAAACCATAGCTGTGACTAGACGGACCTTTGTTGACAAAGTAATGTCTCTGCTTTTTAATAAGCTGTCTAGGTTGGTCAAAACTTTTCTTCCAAGGAACAAGCATCTTTTAATTTCATCGCAGTAGTCACCATCTGCAGTGATTTTGGAGCCCCCAAAATTAGTCTGTTACTGTTTCCACTGTTTTTCCGTCTATTTGCCATGAAGTAATGGGACCAGATGCCATGATCTTAGTTTTCTGAATGTTGAGTTTTAAACCAACTTTTTCACTCTCCTCCTTCACTTTCATCAAGAGGCTGTTTAGTTCTTCTTCACTTTCTGCCATAAGGATGGTGTCATCTGCATATATGAGGTTGTTGATATTTCTCCCAGCAATCTTGATTCCATCTTATGCTTTATCCAGCCTGGCATTTCTCATGATGTACTCTGCATAGACGTTAAATAAGTGGGGTGACAATATACAGCCTTGATGTACCCCTTTCCCTATTTGGAACCAGTCTGCTCTTCCATGTCCAGTTCAAAATACGGCTTCCTGACCTGCATACAGATTTCTTAAGAGGCAGGTCAGGTGGTCTGGTATTCCCATCTCTTTCAGAATTTTCCACAGTTTGTTGTGGTCCACACAATCAAAGGCTTTGGCATAGTCAATAAAGTAGAAGTAGATATTTTTCTGGAACTCTCTTGCTTTTTTGATGATTCACTGGATGTTGGCAATTTGATCTCTGGTTCCTCTGCCTTTTCTAAATCCAGCTTGAACATCTGGAAGTTCATGGTTCATTCACTGTTGCAGCCTGGCTTGGAGAATTTGAGCATTACTTTACTAGCGTGTGAGATGAGTGCAATAGTGCAGTAGTTTGAGCATTCTTTGGCATTGCCTTTCTTTGGGATTGGAATGAAAACTGCCCTTTTCCAATCCTGTGGCCACTGCTGGCATACTGGGTGCAGCACTTTCACAGCATCGTCTTTTAGGATTTGAAATAGCTCAACTGGAATCCCATCACCTCCACTAGCTTTGTTCATAGTTGTGCTTCGTAAGGTCCACTTGACTTTGCATTCCAAGATGTCTGGCTCTAGGCTGGTGATCACACCATCGTGATTCTCTGGGTAATGAAGATCTTTTTTGTACAGTTCTTCTGTGTGCTCTTGCCACCTCTTCTTAATATCTTCAGCTTCTGTTAGGTCCATACCATTCCTGTCCTTTATGGTGCCCATATTTTCATGAAATGTTCCCTTGGTATCTCTAATTCTCTTGAAGAGATCTCCAGACTTTTCCATTCTTTTCTTTTTCCCATCTACTTCTTTGCATTGATTGCCGAAGAAGGCTTTCTTATTTCTCCTTGATATTCTTTGGAACTCTGCATTCAAATGGGTATATCTTTCCTTTCTTCCTTCGCCTTTCACTTCTCTTCTATTCACAGCTATTTGTAAAGCCGCCTCAGGCAACCATTTTGCCTTTTTGGATTTTTTTTTCCTTGGGGATGGTCTTGATCCCTGCCTCCTGTACAATGTCACGAACCTCTGTTCATAGTTCTTCAGGCACTCTGTCAGATCTAATCCCTTGAATCTATTTGTCACTTCCACTATATAATCATAAAGGATTTGATTTAGGTCATACCTGAATGGTCTAGTGGTTTTCCCTACTTTCTCCAATTTAAGTCTGAATTTGTCAGTAATATTAGAAGGCCACAAAATTATCTATATAATATTAGGAGGCCACAAAATTATATATCTGAATAAAACTGATTTATGTTATGTTTCATCTTCTGAAAATTATTACTGAATATCTATACTATGTGTCAGGTAAGGTGCAAATGGCTGGAGACAGAGAACTGCAAAAGAGGAATTTAAGCCTTTCAGAACTGTGACTTTAAAGAAATCATCGCATAATAAATGTATATGGGCATAGCCAGTTTATTGTGCTTTGCCTTGTTTCACTTCACAGACACTGGGTGGTTTACAAATTAAATGTTTGCGGCAACTGTACATTGAGCAAATGTATTCTTGTCATTTTTCCAACAGCGTTCGCACACTTCATGTCTCTGTGACACAGTCTAGCAATTCTCAGAATTAATCATTGTTATATTTGTTATGGTGAATTGAGTTCAGTGTTCTTTGAAGATACTACTGTAAAAAGATTATGACTCACTGAATGCTCAGGGTTAGCATTTTTTTAGCAATAAAGTATTTTTTTAATTAAAGTATGTACATTTTTTAGACATAATGCTATTACACACCTAGTAGACTACAGTACAGTATAAAGATAACATTGTTTGTATGCACTGGGGAGGCAAAAAAATTGTATGACTCCCTTTATTCAGCTCATCAGCCAGGTGACAAGGTGAGTTGGTAAACAGTCATTTCTGTTTCCAGATAGAAGAAAGCAAACAGAAGATGTGCAAGGCTTCATGTAGCCACATCACATTATCTGTCACCACCAAATGTCCCTCCTTCCCATGATGACACTTAATGTGGAAGATCATCACATCTTCCTTAAGAGAGTTGGCTGCAAAGTTTCACCCCAGGATTGCATTCACCTGGAAATCCAGGTTGATGTATTACCTATGGTTTTCTGACATGTATATCCTTTGTTCTTTTGATCACAATAAACAAATCAGGTCGTGGAGGTCATAAAGGTTGAGGTTGTTGTCAGGAGGGTCATCTGTGGAGGGTTGGCAGGATGGCAACCTCCTGGAAAGACTCTACTCTCCCATGACACTATTCTCTCTGGGCCAACAGTTGACTAGCATCCGCCCATAGCATTGTCCTGTCATTTCGCCTTCTGACGATGGTTTTAGAAACACTTTTCCATTTCTTTATTTTCATACCTCCTCCTCCCTGTGTAGACAGCTCAAATGACATTCAGCTGCCTTCCATATGTCTATGATTTAATTATAATTCATACTGTTAGAGAAGGATGCTAAATCACAGAGGTCTGTCAGAGCACGCTGGTACAGCATGGAAATTTTCCATGATCATCTTTTTTCTGACTTCAAATTTATATTAATGGTCATTGTTCCTCAGAATGCTTCCCTAAGAAGTGCTGGGCACCAAGAATAGAAGCGAAATAAGCCATATATCGCCTCAAGCAGGGAATGACTGCTGTTCAATTGCATGAATGCCAATTTAAGATGGTTCACTCAAGCTGCCTGTGACAAGGCATATCCCATTTCATAAACTAAGCACATATGTCTTATCCAGCTTACCCTGTGTGGACAGGAAGGTATTAGCTATCCTACCATGAAGATAGAAATTCAGAAATAGAACAGCTTCATATGAGACAAACCAACTTAAAAAAATTGATAGGAAAGTCACTGAGAATTGACATTTTAAGAGCCAGAGAATTTTAAATGAATTATATCTAATAGAAAAAGCATTTGTTTAGCTAAAATATTATGTGTAGCACATTAAGAGGTAAAGAATTTAATTGTATTATGATAACATACTTTAAGAGGTTTGATTTACCTGGCTTCTCTCATTCAGTTCTTGACACTAACAGGGCAGATCCAATCCATATTCAGGTTTATTATACCTGTTCAGATTTTTACAGAGAATAAAAAGATTTGTTGGAAATAAACAAACGAATTGCACTACAGAATGCAGATGATATAAGGATGTCTATTTATCTACTAGTTATATGCACACAGATGCATTGAAAAGTGACAATAAACACATGCTTCAAAGTCACCTGAAGAGCCAGGAGGCTCTTTGGCCTGTTTGGCCCAAGAGCATCTTAATCGATTCCTCTCTGTCCATGTTCCACTCACTCTACCTTGTGTCTCATATAATATTTGCCCTGCAACTCTATGATGCTGCTTTTGTGCTGCTGATATTATGTCAGTTTGTACTTAAGAATTTTCTTAAACTTTACCTGACACCACTCTATTAGGAAGGTCTCTTTGCTGGCTGCTCTTCCTAATCTGGCAGTTGCCACTGAGCTGTTGGTTTCTGTCTATCTGTCTGTCTCTGACACTATCTTGCCCTTTCCCTTTCCCTGAATATGCTATCTATTTTTATGCACTAGATTTTCTGTTGTGCTGTGATGAAGGAATGAGAATTATAATTCTTTCAGTGGGTGGAAACAGTCACTTCTAATTAGGATCAAATTTGACAGGGTTTTTTCCCCATTAAACAGACGTGGATATTCTGATTCTTTTTGCGAAAATCCATTAAACATCCCTATCCACAATTTCAGAAATTTTCAGGAATGTTTTGTTTTTATTTTTAATCATCAATTTTTTCTTAATTTATTCTCACTATTAGGACAAAGACAAATTTCATATTAGTTATGGGCAAACCCACTAAAGCATTTATCAAATCCCACTCCTAGAGGCTGGTATGGAACTTGTGAAAAAAATTAGGTGCTCAATAATTCTTATTAGGCTTCCCTGGTGGTTCAGTGGTAAAGAATCCACCTGCCAATGCATGAGATGTGAGTTAGGTCCCTGGCTCAGGAAGATCCCCTGGAGAAGGAAATGGCAACCCACTCCAGTAATCTTGTCTGAAAAATCCTATGGACAGAGGAGCTGGCAGACTACAGTCCATGCGGATGCAGAGTCAGACACAATTTAGCAACTAAACAACAACTGTTCAGTGCAGTTGCTCAGTCGTGTCTGACTCTTTGTGACCCCATGGACTGCAGCACGCCAGGCTTCCCTGTCCATCATCAACTCCCGGAGCTTGCTCAAACCCGTGTCCAACAACAAATGTCTATTAACTTCCATTAAGAAAACATATTAAATTTGATAGACATAAATATAAAATGATGCACATTTAATTTCCTTTGTCTCATGAAAGTTGACTTTTGTGAGAAGAAGACTGTATAGTCCAAGCAATTTATAGGCTAAGTTAGGTTTCTCAAATTAACAATAACAATAACACAAAATAACTGAGGTTGAAAATATTTTTATTCTTTTTTTTGTTTTTAAATGTCTTGTTTACATTTTCTAAACAACCTTATTGAGACGTATTTGACATATAAAATTGTGTATATTTAAGGTGTACAGCTTGATGTTTTGATATGTGTATACATGGTGAAAAGATCACCACAGTTAAGCTAAATAACTTGTCTATCACATAATTACCATGGTGTTTATATGTTGAGAAGATGTAAGATGTTCTATTACCCTGCTTTACATTAGGTCTCTAGAACTCATTCATCCTGCATAACTGAAAGTTTAAACTGTTTGACCGCATATTCTCATTCCCCCCACCTTCTGCCCCTGAAAACCACCATTGTACGCTCTTCATTCATTCACACTCTATGAGTCTGGCTGTTTTAGATTCTACATATAAATAAGATCATGCAGCATTTACCTTTCTGTGTCTGGCTTATATCACTAAGCAAAATATCTTCTAGTTTCATCCAGGTTCACTAATGGAATATAGTTTTTATAACCAAAGCTCTTTAATCAATTAGTTCCCAAATAGAAAACAATATGAACCCCATTTAAAGAGAGATATTGAAGATTTCTAAGACATAGTTGAGATGGTCCAGACTGGCATCTCTAAAGCATCTCTGTTGAACTATTTTCAGGAAGGAATAAAAGCATATCCAGGAGCTTCTTGGTCACAGTGAATCACAAGTACTATTTGACTTTATTGCTTCAATTTTGAGTATTAAAATTTCACATATGTTTTGTATATTTTTCAATATTATATTTGTATTTGTTTTAGTAACACAATGATATTTTAAATTATTTAATACCAAGTAAAACAACAATGAACAAAAACAAAATTAAACTCCTACCTCTCAGGTTAATATTTTCTTATAACAAATATACTAATTTCACAAGCCTTCATGCATGTGATCTGAATGTGAGATATCTGACATGACACATCAACTTTAAGTTTCAAACAGTTTTCTTCATGGATACAAGGTATACTTCTGTACAACCTTGATAGTAGCCTTGGTTGTGACACTTGGGATTAGGGAAAAATGTCTCCTGTGATTGACTTTCCTGCTGCAGTTTGAATAAGAGTAGATCAATGCAATGAAATAGTGATCAATGCAAAACAATAGAATGGGAAAGACTACAGATCTCTTCAAGAAAATTAGAGATACCAAGGGAACATTTCATGCAAAGATGGGCCCAATAAAGGACAGAAATGGTATGGACCTAACAGAAGCAGAAGATGTTTAGAAGATGTGGCAAGAATACACAGAGAACTGTACGAAAAAGATCTTCATGAACCAGATAATCACGATGGTGTGATCACCAACCTAGAGCCAGATATCCTGGAATGTAAAGTCAAGTGGGCCTTAGGAAGTGCCACTACGAACAAAGCTAGAGGAGGTGATGGAATTCCAGTTGAGCTATTTCAAATCCTCAAAGATGATGCTGTGAAAGTGCTGCACTCAGTATGCCAGCAAATCTGGAAAACTCAGCAGTGGCCACAAGAGTGCAAAAAGTCAGTTTTCATTCCAATCCCAAAGAAAGGCAATGCCAAAGAATGTTCAAATTACCGCACAATTGCACACATCTCACACGCTAGCAAAGTAAAGCTCAAAATTCTCCAAGCCCGGCTTCAACAATACGTGAACTGTGAACTTCCAGATGTTCAAGCTGGATTTAGAAAAGGCAGAGGAACCAGAAATCAAATTGCCAACATCCGCTGGATCATCAGAAAAGCAAGAGGGTTCCAGAAAAAAAATCTACTTTTGCTTTAATGACTACACCAAAACCTTTGATTGTGTGGATCACAACAAACTGTGGAAAATTCTGAAAGAGATGGGAATACATTACCATTATGGCAGAAAGCAAAGAAACACTAAAGAGCCTCTTGATGAAAGTGAAAGAGAAGAGTGAAAAAGTTGGCTTAAAACTCAACATTCAGAAAACTAAGATCATGGCATCCGGTTCCATCACTTCATTGCAAATAGATGGGGAAACAGTGGAAACAGTGACAGACTTTCTTTTTTGGGAGACTTAAAAATCACTGCAGATGGTGACTGCAGCCATGAAATTAAAAGACACATGCCCCTTGGAAGAAAATCTATGACCAACCTAGATAGCATATTAAAAAGCAGAGATGTTACTTTACCAACAAAGGTCCGTCTAGTCAAAGCTATGGTTTTTCCAGTAGTCATGTACGGATGTGAGAGTTAGACTATAAAGAAAGCTGAGCACTAAAGAATTGATGCTTTTGAACTGTCGTGTTGGAGAGGACTCCTAAGTGCCTCTTGGACTGCAAGGAGATTCAGCCAGTCAATCCTAAAGGAAATCAGTACTGAATGTTCACTGGAAGGACTGATGCTGAAGTTCAAACTCCAATACTTTGGCCATCTGATGTGAAGAACCGAACATGGAAAAGACCCTGATGCTGGGAAAGATTGAAGGTGGGAGGAGAAGGGGACAACAGAAGATGAGATTGTTAGATGGCATCACTGACACAATGGACATGTATTTTGAGTAGGCTCCAGGTGGTGGTGATGAATAGGGAAGCCTGGCGTGCTACAGTCTATGGGGGTGCAAACAGTTGGACACAACTGAGTGACTGAACTGAAGTGATCAGAGAAATCAGAGAAGGATGGGCATTCTGAGCTGTAGAAGCATTGAGATATTCGTGAAACTGTGTTTCTATAAAAGTTTGACTAGAAAGAGATAGGAAAGTCTACACAGGTAGGAGTCCTGTTGCAGAAGGTGGCTTGCTGAAGTGTTTGGACTTTACATAGTACAGAGCCATTGAAGACTTTCAAGAAGGGGTTTGCATGATGATATTAGACTTTAGAATCATTTCTCAGTAGCAATATAGAAGGTGTATTTGAGGCAAGTGAGCATGAGAGAGAAAGATAGGTACAGACACTATTGTGATGTTTCAGATGATAAGTCATAGCACAGTGACAAGGCATAGAATTCAAGATTATTTCAGAATGTGAACATGACAGTCAAGTATGTTTTCTTAAATGTAGGGATGTGGCAGAGAATGGAGACAGAATGATAGCTGGATTTTGGCTTGGTGTATGGGGTAATTATTAAGGAGGATAAGAGGTTTGGGGATTGATAGAAGACAAAATCAATAACACTATATATGCCAAATGCTGTGTAACTATCCATCCCTCTGAGTTTACAGCAGAGGAGTGGATAGTACTGTGCTCATGAACATCTTTTCTTGAATATTAATTTGTACTCACGTGACAACAAAAGATGATAATGATTTAAAGTTTAAAAACAATCAAGAGACTCTGTTCTTGTGGAAAAGGCTTAGTCTTCATATCAGACAACTCGTATTTTAAATTCAGCTCTATTATCTACTATGCGACTCTGCAAAAGTTGTATAACTTAATTAGAATTCAGTTTCTTTGTATGGGAAATGAATATAATTATCACAAGCTAATGACATTGATGTAAGAATGAAATAGGAAAATATAAATGCTTGCCAAACTCAATATTATATATATGAAGCAGCTTAATAAAATTTAATTTGCCAATATAAACATAGGAATAAATATATACCAAGAGATATTTGTCTTAATATTTCATGAGTTTGGGTATGGGTGGAAATAATTAGAACAGGCTTCATTTATTGAATAAATAGTTTAGGCTAATAATTCTAATAGATTATTTATCTATATAAATTCAATTAATGTTTACAATGGCCTTATCAAGGTAAACATTATAACTCCCATTTTAATAATTCTTCAGATTATGAATTTATAGTAAATGCCAATACTCGGGAAAGAACCCAAGTCTTCCTCACTCTAGACTGAACATAATAATGTCTTGCCTCAAAAATGAGGTTCTGACATGTGTATCATGAATATCAATACAGAAAAGGGAAGAAGCAGCAATACTGAGTAAATCACCTCGGCAACTGCAAATATGGTTAATCCTGACCCCCCCCACTCATTCCATCACGCAATCATCATTAATACCATACAGAGGCTATTAAAAGGATGAAGAAACAAAGAATTTAAAATGATTACAGGATGTTCTCAGCCATGCCATGCTAGGCATAAAACCAAAGGAATGAATAGATTTCATAGAAAGAAGCATCTGCTTCTAGATCAAAATGCTTAAAGATAATAGCTATCTCAGTATCAGCAGTGTGGGACTATTTAAAAGACACTGAGTTTGACACTCTATTTATACTGCTTCTAGTAAGCAGTGCTATTTTGGATTAGTTATCTAGTCTTTTTGAGTGTTAACTTCCTTATCTGTAACACAAACACAGCAAAGTGAAAAAAAAAAGTTTTAATAATTTCTTGCACATTTAGTGTGACTATTATATATCATACCATGAAGCCTGTGGCTCAGTCATAAAGAATCTGCCTGCAAATTCAGGAGATGCAGGTTCAGTCCTTGGGTCTGGAATATCCCCTGGAGAAGGAAATGGCAACCCACTCCAGTATTCCTGCCTGGGAAATCCCATGGACAGAGGAGACTGGTGGGTTGTACTCCACATGGTCACAAACAGTCCAATATGACTAAGTACACACCACACACACACACACACACACACACACAAATTATATAACATAAACATATGTAAAACTTTGGATGTGTATAGTCAAGGTGTTTTTTCAACCGAAAACTAATTCTTTGGTTTATAAAACAGTAAAATAATTCCTGTAAGTACTGATTTAAACAAATAGCATGTGCTTATTTCCATAAAGTAATTAAAATGCATTGAGATGGTGACAACATTTAAATTTTACTGTAGGTACTCAAGCTGTGTCACAATATGTTATCAATAAGCAGTTGATAATGATAATCTGGTTCAACTGATCTATGCAAAATTTGCTTACTGTGTTTAATTCACTTGGTTTGGGTTTAGAGTCTGTTTCTAGATCAGTAATAGTAAATTGTCAATCAATAAAGCTACTCTATCCCTCATCTTGAAAATAACGTCTATGCACCCAATTCAGTTAGGCTATATTTATCCAGGCACAAAAGGTGGAATCCTTCAATGGTTTCACTGAGGCCAGTGTCCTAATGTCTTATTAACGTTAAAAGTCCTCTGCAGTCTGGCAGAAGAACTCAGTTTCTGCCAATGGCATTCATATTCTACTACAGAAAATGGAGAACAATGGAGTTTGCTTTATAGCTTGAGAGGTTGTGACCTGAAAAACACAAAACTCTTTTTTCTCCACTATGTTTTGCTAAATGCTAGGACCATGTCTGAATGTGGGAGTTTGGTCAGGCAGACTGAAATCATTGAGAGTTTTTTGATGCTTAAGAGATAAAACTTCCCCAAGAACAAGTCTACCCCATGAAGCACCTGCCAGAATTTTAACCTGAATAGTAAAGTGAACTAAAGAGCTAAATTCAAAACATCTAAAGGGATGAACTTTCAAGCCAGATTAGATAGAGGCATGGCATGTCAGGAGGAGCCCTTGAGGGGGAAAAAAAAAAAACAACTCAAGAAAACAAAAACTCAAAACAGAGAGAAAAATCCCAGCGTCTCATAGTGCAAGAAACAGTATCTTTTGGTTCCCTATGTTTCCACTAACTTTGAAATCTTTTCACTCATTATTTATTCAATTATTCCATCATCCTCCTTTGTAGGATTCCAATTAGAGATGGTAGACAGATTTTTTTCCCCTCACATGTCACTATGTCTGTTTTATTTTGTCTTTGATTTTTCTGTGTTCAAGTTTGCATCACTTATACTGTTCGGAAATCAAATTCACTATTTATTTGTTGTTGTTTTCTGTAGTATCAAGTCAGTCCTTAAGCCTATCCAGGGAATTTTTAATTTTAGTAACTGTATTTTTCAACTTCAAGTGTTCCATTTGGTTCCTATTTCTGTTGCTTTGTCTGTATATAATCATATGACTATATTTACCATGCTAACATTATTTAATATATTTTTACAGTTGCATTTACATTCTTATCTGGTAATTCCATCATCTATTTTACTTATGAGCCAACTTCTTTTGTCTGATTTTTCCCATCTGCTTTTGGGTCATAAATTTTTGCTTCACCATGTTTCTAGCTTTTTTATTTTTAACTGTATTGGAGTAAAATTGATTCACAATGTTGTGTTAGCTTCAGGTGTACACCAAAATGAATGATACAAATGAACTTATATACAAAATAGAAAAAGACACACAGATCTCAAAATCAAACTTATGGGTACCAAAGGGGAGATATGGGGAAAAGTGATAAATTAGGATTATATATGGGATTAATATATACATACTACTATGTATAACTCAGTGAACATGTGTTTGAGTAAACTTCGGGAGCTGGTGATGGACAGGGAGGCCTGGCATGCTGCAGTCCATGGGGTTGCAAAGAGTCGGACATGACTGAGCGACTGAATTGGATTGATGTATAAAACCCATGTTTGTAGATTCTGATTGAATGCTTAACTTTGTGAACTTTGAGTTGTTTAGTGGTAAGTTTTGTCTTCTTTCTTTAAATATTGTCATACATTGTTTTACTCAGTAGCTAAATACTATGTTTGTAGGTAGCTTAATTATTGCTGCTTTCATTATTTTTTAAGGCTCTTATTCTAGGGCTGGTTTATCCCTACTACTGAGGCATAGTACTTATGGGGAATCTTCTGAATTACCAGGGTGTTTAACGAGATATCTTTATCCTGGTTACTCAGAACTTAAACATTTTTAGCGGTGAGTAAAGTTCTGAGAATTGTTCAGCTTACAACTCACTAGTGGCCCTTGCCTGGTCTTGTGGAGTTTCAACTTTTGCCTAGCAATTTATCATTAACGGACTTGCATGATGTATGTGGGGTTTTTTTCTGTATAGTTCCACCATCAACTTCACTTCAGTCTCCTTGAAGTCCAGCCTTAGTTTTGCTTGAAGTCTAAGGCATCATCTATGACAAAGTTGGCTGGAACATTTAATATGTAGCAATCAATAGTACTGAATAATTTCTGCTATTAATAACCAAAACTAGAAAGAGTTTGCTGTCCACAATCATTACTGTCTGAATATGCTTTGTACTATACATGGTATTTACTGAAAATGAGTCTCATGAATGAACCAATGGCAGAAGCCACGAGTACAAATGGAAGTTTGCCAAATCCACCTTAACATACTTTAATGCAACTTTTAATATTTTATGTTAAAATTAAAATAAGAAATAATGTAACAGATACAATACTAGTACTAGAGGAAAATAGCAGATGTTTCCTAAGCAAAGAAGACAAATAGTCTCCCTGTCCACTAGTCAATTGTTTGAATCATTTTCCTGATTTATGTTAATTTTTGTATACTTTCTCCACTAGACCATGAAAACAGAGATTCTGTCCATTAGTCTTTGATGCATTGCTAACAACTGAACACCCTAAATTCTTAATAAATATTTACTGAATGAGGAGAAAATACAAAAACACTTCATAGTCTCAAAACTTAAGAGAACTATTTGAAGTTCTGGAAAATGATTAGATTGCAGTGTCAAATGTACAGTCCAATTTGCATTTCAAATGAATCTTTAAAAAAACACAAATGCAAATTAAATAATTCAAAAAAGATAGTTTTGTGTACATAGAATTGTTTTAGGTGAAATAGAGAAAAACAATGGCAAAATTTATACAGTCCTTGATAACTGTGATTGTATATATGAAATGGAACTTGATAAATATCATGCATATATATTACTGCCATGGAGGAAAATAAAAGATTCATTGTGGACTAAAGACCCTAGAGAGATGTTCGTAGAAGGAGACTTGAGCTGGAATTTGAGAGAAAAAAAATATGTATATAGAAAGGTGTTCTCTGTACCAGAGAAAGATCATGTGCAAAACGTTGAGCTGGTGTTATGTCTGCCATGTGCAGGAGATGTTGATAGAAAAGTTAAGCCAAGGAAAAGCTTTTGTATAAAAGAGCACTTGGTGGAAAGTAACAAGAGTCGGATTGTAAACGCTCCTGAAGGGCAAGTTTACAAGTCCAGGCTCCAACTTGTTGAAATCCTCGGAAATCATATGAAGAAAGAATAAAAATTCTAAAGGCAGTTTCAGACTAAATTTGAAGAAATCATTATTAAATTTGAGCTGGATGAGAGATTCTTTCAATTGCAAGCATCGGAAAACCAGGCTCAAACTGGCTTAAAAAGTAAGTGGATTTATTAGGTTATTGCAAATGGAAAATCTAAAGGTAGCTGTCTTTTAGCATGGCTCAAAAAGGAATTAGCTCAAATTCTCTTACATTATACTTCCTATTATGTTGCCTTCACTTTTTAATTGTATGGCTCTATTCATGGTTACAAGACAGGTACCTTAACAACTAGAGCTATATGACTTTTTGTCCTTTCTAGACCATGCTATATCCTAAAGGTAAACTTGGGTACCTTAGGAAGGAACTAGAAATAGTGAAAATCTGTTCACCTATTCCATAAGCAGAGGAAGCAGGATAAATTTTATTTTTTTACTATATAATCTTACTGTGCTAATGACTACAGGTGAGCAGTTATGTATTTATATATTGTTATTAAAATTCATCAGGACAAATATACTCATAACAAACTTTCAGTTTGGGAACTATATATGAAAATGATGAGTAAAAATAAAATGAATTGTGATAGTTTCTGGGCTTTTATGTATCTGAAAAACTGGCAATTTTCTGATCCATGACATAAACTATAATTAAATTGCAGTAAAATAAAACAGACAGATGAAATATCTGGCATATTCACTAAAATACTAATGTATGACTTTCCCCATATGACCAAGAATACACTAGCAGGGGCGGGGAGGATTTCTTTTTAGTACTAGAAGGGAGAGTCTTTAAAACTTATTTTCTCATCAGCTTCATGTTTAATTATAAACTCAATTAAAAGATGGAATGGGGACAAATGTGTGAACCCGTAAACAGTATATGACAGACAAGCTTATTTATGATCTCATTTAAGTCATGTGATTTGGAATTATCCCAAGGAGGTAACTATGACAAAGAGAAAGGATACTTAATTTGCCACAGTTCACAGAAATTATCAAGTAGTAGAGTAAGGGTATTAAACCAAATAGGCTACCTGAGAAGGCACTCCCTACCATTTTTTGTTGTTGTTGTTGTTACTTTAACTTACTAACTTATAATATTTTCAATGGATACATTCAAATCAGTCCAGTTAATTTCCTGAAACATGTCTAGGTCATCACCTCTTGGATCTACTCCCTGGCACATGTCTTCCAGTTAGTGGAGCTGACATCTGTCTCCTGCCTCCTCTTCACAGCAGCAGGTCCAAATCTCTGTGGGTGAAGAAGTCAGTTGAGATCAGCTTTTCACGTGGACAGGTTTGATCTTGTGTATAGTTAACAAAATAGTGTTAGAATCGTTGTATCTAGGTATTGATATTTCTATACTTTTCACCAGCCACTCTTTTAATGGATCCCAGAATTGAACTGACGTCTTTGTTCCACAATCAGAATGATTTAAATGTCAACATTTGCTAAAAGTGAAAAGAGCCTGGTTACATTTACAACAAAAATTAGATGACCAATACTTGGTTTCCTAAAAGCACATTTAGACAGCCTATATAGGTAAGTGATATAGGGGAAAGCAAAGGGAAAGATAAAGTTGACTGATAGGTAGGAAATCCTCAGAGGAGAAAGACTGGGAATAGTAAAATATTCCATGTTGCCTCTGAATATCTCTTAGGTTGGGAAAGCAAATGGGGAGAAATGCCAGGGTTCTCTGTCTCTAATCAGCAAACCATACTATAGGAATTCTTTTCTAAACTCAAAGTTTTGTCTTTCTTCCTGTTGTGTACATATTGCTTAGAACTACAAAATCTTTTACATCTATTTACAGAAGAAAACATTTCATAGAGTGTGACAACATAATAATCTATGTCTTGAAATTCTTGGCTGTGGCATTTTAAAGAAATTGTGAGAGGTTTAACTAAATTATCATTTTTTGTTTTTCACATAAGCACTTTTCTTCTGAGGAATGTGAAGCTGTGTGTGTGCCCCACCTCCGTTTCACTTTGTGTTTCTCTAGAGAGACTGTACAGCTCATGCTTGTTTTGCTTCCAGTTGCTAAGAAGAAACATAAGAAGTTTTTCTGACCACCAAGGTCACCTAATCATCCATCACAATCAAGGGATTTGTGAATGTCACTGTACTTGTTCACATATTTCCAGCTGCTAAGATGAGTATGATGACTTGGCCTGAGTGCTAAGTTTTTCTTTTCTCTGACCCCTAAACTATAAGTGTTTGAATACCACCAGGGAACTGAAAGCTAGAGTTTCCCTCTAGGAGGTTGTTTAATCAAACCCATTCAATATGCTTGTATCTATGTTAGTTGAACCACTTGCTGGGTTAACTTTAAAGCACATCTTCTCTTAAAGTGCTTTCTTTGCCCCTTTTTTTTTTTTTAATTAATTTATTTTTTATTGAAGGAGATTTGCTTCACAGAATTTTGCTGTTTTCTGTCAAACTTCAACATGACTCAGCCATAGGTATACATATATCCCCTCCCTCTTGAAGCTCCCTCCCATCTCCCTCCCCATGCACCCCTCTAGGTTGATACAGAGCCCACATTTGAGTTTCCTAAGCCATACAGCAAATTCCCATTGGCTGTCTATTTTACATATGGTAATGTAAGTTTCCATGTTACTCTTTCCATACATCTCACCCTCTCCTCCCCTTTCCCCATGTCCGTAAGTCTATTCTCTATGTCTGTTTCTCCATTGCTTTGCCTTTTTAGTTGGTTAAATTCTTGAGTAGGAAACTGCAAACTCTCTTTTCTAACTAATTGACACAATTAAATTTTCATCAGCAAATATAAATTAAATTCAACAGTATCTATATATCATTGGCCTAAGATATGTACTCATGCAGGTATATTTAAGATATCTTTCTCTGGGTTAATCAGATTTCTATTGTCATAAGAATGTAATGAACCTCTTGAAAGAAACCAGACTGACCATTTCTCTCTGAAAGCCTACATCCAAGCTGACAAACAGGTAGCTTGTAAACAATAGTTAAGTACTCTTGGGCTTCCCAGGTGGCTCAGTGGGTAAAGAATCCACTTGCAATGCAGGAGACATGGGTTCGATCCCCGGGTCAGGATCCCCTGGAGGAGAGCATGGCAACCCACTCTAGTATTCTTGCCTGGAGAATCCCATGGACAGAAGGGTCTGGTGGGCTACAAAGAGTTGGACAGAACTAAAGCAACTGAGCCCACACCCAAGGAGAGAATACAGAAAGTAAGCGGAAGCTGGAGGGAAACATTTGTAAGAATAAGAAATTATTGGGTAATACTAGAGATTTAATGACTTTTAGCTTGAGAACAAGCCAGATTCAACACTGCATTAAATGGCTAGAATTTGAGAAAACACAGCTTTTCTGACATGAAGAAATAGTGAAGAGTTTAAGGGCAACCACAGCCAGTGGAAAGAGGGAATTTAGTGAAGGAGAGATCCAGTGAGGAGAGCCTAGATTCTGTGTATTTGCCCTGCCCGCACCTCTGACTGGCCCCTGTATGATGTAGATGCCAAGAACGTCAATGAAAATTAAACTTCTCCCCAAGAAACAGAGTTAGCAGTTTGAGTTCATCCAAGTTAATTGTCAACTAGGACAAACACAAGTAATACCCTTTAGAGGAAAATTATGTAATTTGACTCTTCAAAGCAAAGTATTCACAATAAAGATGGTATCACTCAAAACTATCCAACACGTTAATATAAAAAATAGCAGCTGTATAGCACAGAGAGTTCAAGTTGGTGCTCTTTGATGACCTAGAAGGGTGGAATGGGGGGATGCTCAAGAGAGGGATTACATGTATACATATAGCTGAGTCACGATATTGTACAGCAGAAACTAACATAATACTTTAAGGCAATTATATTCCAGTTTCAAAAACAGCAACAAAAGGAAAACATGAACTATTCTTAAGAGAAACTAGAGCGTTGGTGACTTTGTAACTGCCTGAGATTTAAAATGATCTTTAAACTCTCAATATTCTATAGGGATGAAAAGACTAAGGGGGTTGCTCTGACACCAACAAAGACATATTGTTCAACAGCCACTTTGTATGTGACCAAGGAGAGTAACAGAAAAGGAAAAACCTCAAAAGATAAAGGATTTTGTGCTTGACACAGGAGCAGGCTAGGAAAATGGAGTGCTTGCCATTGTGAGGGCATCAAGGAGCCTGTTTTTATTCAGAAAGAAAAATGAGTTAAATGTGTGGCAATCCAAAAGGTGAAAAGCGAGTTGCCAAATATTTACAGCTCTGATTTCTGGAGGCATGAATAGAATTTCACATTCAGAAATTTATTGTGTATATGTGAGATCATACGTTTAATTACTAAGTGATTAGTAGGTAAATTAATAACAAATTACTTATGGGACATGTTAATTATACATGCCAATAGTAGGTCAGAGGATTTCAGTGCAATGTAAGATCATTCATTCATACATAGTTTTACTTTTCTCTTTAGCCTAGCAAGTGTTAACATTTAAAATAGTGGTTGCTGCTCTTTAGATTTCTGAATGATTCCTAGGAGCATTATGGATAAGAATTTATAGTGAGAAATGAGTCTTTGTTATTTAAAATATAAAGTGTTTATCATATATCAAGTATCTGGCATTGCTGGTTTATTTTAGTGAAACATCACATAGACTGACCATTGAGTAGACTTAGCCAACTCTTTTTGTTTTCTCTGTTGGCTATGATAAATCATCCATGAGGTCTCTGTTGCATGTAATGTCTTCGATCTTCCAGACTTTTTGCTGAAACTCTGAACACCTTGCTGTTCTGCTTCATCTGTTACTGATAACCTTATCTCTTTCATTGCCAGCTATTAGAAATTTCTTTACATTGAGTCTTATTATAAATTCAAAGATTCTACAATTTAGAAGGTGTTTTTCAACCTCCCTCTGACAAAATTCCTTCACTTGTAAATAAGGATAATACAAATTTACTCTCTAGAGAGTGATTACAGAGATTTAAAAGTAGATGTTAAGAATTTAGATATGCCTGGAGATGTTAGCATTATCATCATTTATCACATCACTTCAGAACCTGGTGGCTCAGACGTTAAAGAATCTGCTTGCAATACAGGAGACCTGGATTCAATCCCTGAGTCAGGAAGATCCTTTGGAGAAGGGAATGTCTACCCACTTCAATATTCTTACCTGGAGAATTTCAATGATAGAGCAGCCTGGCAGGCTATAGTCCATGGGGTCGCAAACAGCTGGACATGTCTGAGCGAATAACACTGTCACTTTCCAGCACAACCACCATCTCTGCAATCCCATGGCAAATTTGGAAAAGTTTAATATGTGTTCCTGTACTGTGTTCGGAACTGCTGGATCACCTAGACATTATTTCCTAAGCATTTCATTCAGATATTGTGATTGTGCCACCTTATGTAATCAAAATTTCATTCTCTCGAGGTCTTACATTATAAACAAGACAGAAAACATATGTTGAAGATATTTTCAAATTTATCTATGAATTTTCATGCTTATGCTTGGCCATGTCTCTTTGGATTTAAGTGAATCAAAGCAGGAAATTGTAATTCTTATAGAGATTCCCTCTCTAAATTCTCATCAAAATCACTCTGACTCTCACTCTGTCAATATACCTGCAAGTGAAACACCTTTTTCCTTTTGGTAAGAAAATAATATTTCATATTATAAGTGATTCTTCACAACTTTATGGTATGAGAATCATACAGCTTGAGACTTTCTGACTTTTATCTCAATATCCATGCTCTACTTTTTTTAATTAAAAATAAACACAACTAGCACTGAAACATATACATAACCATATGTAAAATTAGACAGCCAGTGGAAATTTGCTTATGATGCAGAGAGCTCAAATCTGGTACTGTGTGACAACCTAGAGGGGTAAGATGGGAGGGAGGTACAAGAGAGGGGACACATGTATGCCTATGGAAGGTTCATGTTGATATATGGCAGAAACCAACCCAATAGTGTAAAGCAATTATCCTCTGATCAAAAATATATGAAGTTAAAAAATTCAGTTATAATCAAAGCACACATACACAAAACCCACACCAAACAAAAACAGGATATAAAAAGCACTACCATTTGTATGCTGCTGCTGCTAAGTCGCTTCAGTTGTGTCCGACTCTGTGCGACCCCATAGACAGGAGCCCACCAGGCTCCGCCATCCCTGGGATTCTCCAGGCAAGAACACTAGAGTGGGTTGCCATTTCCTTCTCCAATACACGAAAGTGAAAAGTGAAAGTGAAGTTGCTCAGTCGTGTCCGGCTCTTTGAGATCCCATGGACTGCAGCCTACCAGGCTCCTCCATCCATGGGATTTTCCAGGCAAGAGTACTGGAGTGGGTTGCCATTGCCTTCTCCACCATTTGTATAAAGGGCTTAAAATGGACACTAAAATTGAAAACTGAAATAATTTCTTTATCAGACTTGGTCAACCTTTTACTGGGGCAATAAGTGCACTTGTTTAATGTGTAAGAGACTATGGAAAAGGAAGGAAATACATGAAAAGGTAAAAAAATTAATTTAAAATTTTCATTTTTATACCTGGCAATACTAAGGAGGCTATTTTTTGACTAGGGAAAATATTTGATGATTTATATGAAAAAACTGGACTTCCCTGGTGGCTCAAATGGTAAAGAGTCTCCCTGCAATGCTGGAGACCAGGGTTCAATCCCTGGGTCTAAATTTAGCATTGCTAAATGGGAAAACTGCAAGCTGACAAAAGCATCTATTACTCTTTGTTTCCTGTGCATAGTGGGTCTATAACTTCAGCTCCATACATGCAAGCTACAGGTTAGAGCATTTGTGAACACTCATAGTGTCCCCTTCCTTTGCTACATTTCCTCCCCTGAAAGAGAAAGAAATCCAGTCCGAAAGCTTCGGTAGTTTTTGCTTCAATTTTCCTTATCTGTCCAACAACTGATTATACCCTATTTGACCGTGACCAACAATATGGCAAATAGATGGGGAAACAGTGAAAACAGTGGCTGACTTTATTTTTCGGGGCTCCAAAATCACTGCAAATGGTGACTGCAGCCATGAAATTAAAAGATGCTTGCTCCTTGGAAGGAAAGTTACGACCATCCTAGATAGTATATTAAAAAGCAGAGACATTACCTTGCCAACAAAGGTCCATCTAGTCAAGGCTATGGTTTTTCCAGTAGTCAGGTATGGATGTGAGAGTTGGACTATAAAGAAAGCTGAGTGCCAAAGAATTGATGCTTTTGAACTGTGGTGTTGGAGAAGACTCTTGAGAGTCCCTTGGACTGCAAGGAGATCCAACCAGTCCATCCTAAAGGAAATCAGTCCTGGGTGTTCATTGGAAGGACTGATGTTGAAGCTGAAACTCCAATACTTTGGCCATCTGATGCAAAGAGCTGACTCATTTGAAAAGACCCTGATGCTGGGAGGGATTGCGGGCTGGAGGAGAATGGGACAACAGAGGATGAAATGGTTGGATGGCATCACCGACTGGATGGACATGGGTTTGGGTGGACTCCGGGAGTTGGTGTTGGACAGGGAGGCTTGGCGTGCTGCAGTTCATGGGATCGCAAAGAGTCTGAGCGACTGAACTGAGCTGAACTGAACAATATATCTCACCTCAGGATCGTCTTCCTTTTGTCCTTCCTACATAAAAGGGAATTCATGATTATTCCCTTTTCTAGTTATTACCTCTACATTGGAATTATTAAAGTTGTGTATCTTAAATCTTGTAACTCAGCAAATAGATACTTATGGAGCTTTTGGATTTTGCTTCCTTGCATGGTGAGATAATGCTATGTATGTTCATAGCGTAGAAAGTATTCAGATCCCTACATTGACGTTAATATGTGTGCTGTGCTCAGTCACTCAGTCGTGTCCAACTCTGTGTGGACTGTACACCGCCAGGCTCCTTTGTCCGTGGAATTCTCTAAGCAAGAATACTAGAGTAGGGTGCCATGAAGATGGTCAAAAATATTTGTCATTGGAATATTCCAAGTAACTCTAGTGACAGCATTTAGGATACATTAAATACTCATAGAAAGCTATCACTGGAAAGACTGTCTCCTTTTTTAATATCTTGCCTAGCAGTATCGTGTGATATATATTCAAAAACGAATACAAAATCATACTTTTGTGATTATCCTTTTGATAACTTATGATCCTCAAATTATGCATTTTCAAATGTTTGCATTCTTTTTCTGTAGAAATGGGATATTTCCATGGATAGCTCCTCCCGCAGCTAATGACAGCCATATAAATTAATCCAAAAACTGCTTCTGTTGGCACATCTATTATAAGCCTGCATTTCTGATGATAATTCACCTAAATTTTTTCTCCCATAATTGGAAAAGTGACGACAAAATGACTTTGACAATATAACTGCAAATTTCTCCTTCCAATAGCTCTGTATGGTTTTAAGATAATAGACAGGAAACAGGGGAACAAGCTAGGATGCCAACATTTCCATGGTGTTTTCTTTCATAAAAATGAGTTGGGTGTGCTTCAATGTACATTAAAATAATAGCCCAGCTGTTTTTTGCATACATTTCAAAAATGGTGACAGAAGTTTTAAAAACGTGAAATTACCTGAGTTAAAAACTATCCTGTGAGTTGATGATAACCAGAAAAAAGTTTTTGGCAGCACATCTATGGTTTGCAGCATCCATTCAACCAAGATGGGAAATTCAGAACTATATACTACGGAATAAATGCAAGCTGATGAAAGAATCTTGTGGGTCTTTTGCTAATAAATTGAGTGTTGTTTATAGGAAGGAATGATCTAGTTCTTTCTTTTGAGGTAGATATTCCAGAAAAGGGAGGGGGACATTCCCTTTGATTTACCTTGTAACAAGAACTCTTACACAGCAGGTGATGCTTGTGATTCAGAATCCCTGACTCTGGTAACATATTTCTGTGTTTCTTCATCTGAATAGAGGAGGCATCCTTAAACAGAATATGAAACTGAAAATGGAAATGAAAACCTTAGTCTCTCAGTCATGTCCGACTCTTTGCGACCCCATGGATTGCAAGTTAACAGTGTTTGTGGAACTGAAGGGTTCATGAAATGAAAAAGAGATAGTTACAGCTGACTCTCTGAGACCCCATGGAATGTAGCCCACTAGGCTCTTCTCTCCGTGGAATTCTCTAGGCAAGAATACTGGAGTGGCTTGAGTTGGAAAGGGGATCTTCCTGACCCAGGGATTGAACCCATGTCTCCCGCACTGCAGGCAGATTGTTTATCCTCTGAGCCATATAAATAATTTATTTAGAAATCACTATTTGCTGGTTGCCGGAGTCCTGCTCCAGCTGGTCCAGGGGTTCCCTCAGGATGGACGGCGTCGGCGATGAGAAGACACAGCGAGTCTCGGTGTTTCCAAGTGTCTCCTGCCTTTATTGTTTTTTAAGACAGCTTTTATATTTTTAGTGGTACATAGAAACAAATGTATAGAGTCATATCAAATCAGCTTAATGGGTCAACAGTGTTGACCTTTACTGACATCGTTTGCATATCTTAGTTCATTTTGTTTACATCATCTTCTGGCCTGGGGGCCTGCTAACATCTTGTGACTCTCCTATTGATAAGGGTTGATCAGTCAGAACACTTTTGTATCAGGCACAGCAGGAAAGAATTCTTGTCAATAGAAAGTTTCAAGGTAAAACCTGTTTTCGGTAATTTACTCTATGCCTTGAGCTTAACAGAAAAGAATGTGGTCCCATAAAGTCGTAGAAGAGCAAGCTGAAGGTCAGCTCTAAGTAAGAATCATCAGTTAAATCTACAATTGTCTTATTATTTGTATTAAAGCTAAACTTTTATTTATATAAATTTTTAACTATTATGCTTTCATTACATAGGCTAAATATGTTAAGAGTAAAAACATAGTGAGTAAATATAGACTAAGTAACAGTTTCATAAAGCATTATTTCTTATATTTCCTAACAAGCCTTTTTTCCTGTGAAGGGTTTTGTGCCCATAAGGGCTTTCTGTGTGGAGGCTCTCAATGTTATTTTATTATTAAGGAACAGTTATGCACATTAGCTCCAAAGGCACAGGTACATTTATTAAACAAATCAATATGTTAGCAAAAGGAATTTAGATCAGCATATTCTATATCCCAGATAATTTTATTTAGGGTGCTACCGTTCAGGGGCCTTGTTGATTTGAGGTTTCAGAATGATCTATTTTAGAAGGAAATCGGGAAAGGCCTTTTGCTTAAGTCATAGAAAATAAGAAGAGGTTTTTTATAGTAAACATCAGAAAGACAGATATCTTTAAGGTGAGCGCTGAGGCAGCCTTCCGAGAATCCCTGAGGCCTGAGAAGCCGTGCTCAATCATTCCTCTTTCCCATGACTCTGTCATGGGTGGGATCTCCTGGGCTGGCTCCCGGCAGCTGGTGGCTCAGAGAGTAAAGAATCTGCCTCCAGTGCAGGAGACTTGGGTTTGATCCCTAGGTCCGGAACATCCCCTGGAGTAATAAATATATTTCCTATTCAATCTACTCCAGTATTCTTGCCTGGAGAATGCCATAGACAGAAGTCCTGGTGGTCCACAGTTCTTGTGGTCTCAGAGAGTCAGGTGCGACTATCACATTTTAGTTTTCATGAACCATCCAGTTCACAAACAATGAGTTAACTCTCCCTAATACAATATCAGTTATCTCACTGACATTTGTCTACAGAGATCATTGTCACTATTATATTTACAAAACTGTACACTATTTAGATGTAAAACATATGCATTTTGTTTGTTTTAAGCTTTTAGTAATTTCACACATAAAAATATATGCCACTTTACATACGATTTGATTCAGAAAAGTTTTCTATGAACTGGCAGAAACAAATTTTGACAACTCAAACATTCCTTAAGCTTTGTGATTTCTAGGTAGCTGTCAGTCTGAATATTATAACCAGTTCTTATTCAGTAAGGAGTTAATGCTGTTGCTTAATTCACTAATAATTAGATCTAAAAATTCATTTTGCTTCATTGTTCTGAGTCTTTATTTGCACTTTCCACATTTGTTTTTTGTCCCTCTTTAATGCATCAGTAACTATATGTATTAAGGCATGCCACTCATAAAGTGAAAGTTGCTCAGTCATGTCTGACTCTTTGTGACCCCATGCATTATACAGTCCATGGAATTCTCCAGGCCAGAATACTGGAGTGGGTAGCTTATCCCTTCTCCAGGGTTTCTTCCCAACCCAGGGATCGAACCCAGGTCTCCTGCATTGCAGGTGGATTCTTCACCAGCTGAGCCACAAGGGAAGCCCCATTCCATACAAATGCCATATATATGCCCTACGGATGCCATACATGTGATACACACACACATATATGTATATATGTATACATGCCATACACATGCCATACATACGTATATATAAATACCTAACCTACACAACACGAAATATTGATACTTACAAATTTTGTGTGTAAAATGATACAAACACACACAAATGTATATCTTCTTCAAATGGGGCTTGCCCATTGCTCAAGATGTAGGATTTTGATGCCTTAAATGAAACCCATTCTCTTGAACGTATTTTCTGCCATTCTTAGTCTCTGTGCTACATAGAATTCATTTCAGCTTTGTGTTATTTAGACAAGGTTCTCAGTCTCTCATGGACTTACTTTGATTATCTGCAAAAAATTAAGTAAGACTTAATTCCCCCCCTGCTTGTGCAAATTAAGGTCACTATCCTACATGAACCATTAGGTTCTTGCTAGTCCCTTGCTTGGAAAATTGTGTTCAATAAAAGGTATGGATCATTTCTAAATTCTAAAATGTTATGATAACAAATCCTTCATTTACTCTCTGAACTCTGCACCATTTTTTTTTCCTTTGGTGAAGTATAGCTGATCTTTAACATTATATTAGTTTCAGGTGCATGACATAGTGATTTGACATTTTCATAATTTCACATGATGCAAAATTATTATAAAATATTGAATATAGTTCCTGTGCTGTACATTACATCCCCATGTCTTATTCATTTTATGACTAGCAGTGTGTACCTCTGAACCCCCTTCACCTATTTTGCCCATCCCCAAATTTCCTCCCCTCAGGCAACTACTGGCTTTTGTTTCTGTTTCAACTTTTAGTTTTCACCTATAAGTGAAAACATAAAGTTTTTGTCTTTCTACATCTGACATTTCACTCAACATAACACCTTCCAGGTCACAGATGGTAAGAAAAAAAGTCATTCGTTTTTTTATGGCTGAGTAATATAACATTATATTCCTGTATATACATACAATCTTCTCATTCATTCGTCTTTCTATGGTTGCTTAGGTTGATTCCGTATCATGACTATTGTAAACACTTATATGAACATTGGGATGCATATATCTTTTCAATTTAGTGTTTTTGTTTTCTTTGGTTAAATACCCAGAACTGGAATTGCTGGATTGTATGGCAGTTATAGTTTTAATTTTTTGAGGAAACTTCACACTGTTTTCCACAGTGGCTGCATCCTATTTACACTCCCACTAGCAGTATACTAGGGTTCCCTTTTCTCCACATCTCAGCCAACAACTGTAATTTCTTGTCTTTCTGATGATAATGATTCCGAAGGGTGTGAAGAGTGATATTGCACTGTTGTTTTGATTTGCATTTCCCTGATGTTTAATGACATTGAGCATCTTTTCTTATGCCTGTTGGCCATCCGTATGTCTTCTCTGGAAAAATGCTTATACAGGTCCTCTGCCCATTTTTAAAAATCAAACTGTTTGCTTTTTTGATATTTATTTGTATGAGTCTTTATATTTTAGCTGTTAACCCCTTACCAGACACATCATTTGTATATATCTTCGCCAATTCAGCAGGTTGTCTTTTCATTCTGTTGATGGTTTCCTTCATTATGCAAAATCTTTTTACTTTGATTTGGTCCCATTTGTTTATTTTTACTTTTTCATCGCCTGAGGAGACAAATCCAAAAGATAGTGCTAAGATGGATGTCAAAGCGTGTACTGCCTATGTTTTCTTCAAAAAGTCTATGTTTTCAGGTATTCCCTTTAAGTCTTTAATCCATCTTGAGTTCTTAATTGAACTATCCACATGGATACAAAACAGTCTGCCACTGTATCCACTCAGGCAGTGTATATATTTTTTGAATTTTATGAACCGTACATTTAAAAATGAGAACTGTTGTAGATTTTCCATATTTATAATTTTTCCAACTAATGTGTTTTCCACATGTACATATTTAAACTCCAACTTTAATCTCTGATGTTCTAAACAAAATCAAAGAATAAATGACAGTCAATTTAGTTTCTGTCAATGTAAGCAGCATAGTCAGTAAAATTTTTCATGTGTAAAAGTCTTTGGAATTAAACTAATATGTATATAAATACAATGATATGTTCAGTGCAAAGCAAATAATGAACATTCTATCATGGACTACAGTGTGCTCAAATTGAATTGGAATGAACGATAAATTATTGGTGGACAGTATGCTGCTGAAGATGTCTTCTGGGGTCAAGATCAGTCAAACATCATCTAAAAAAATAACATTGTAACCCAGATGAAGTAGCCTTGTAAGTAGGTAAGGAATGATACAGAGGAGGTGCACAAATACAGTATATTTGATTTTAATTTTTTTAAACAAGGTTAAATTTAAATCTCTAGTTAGTAAACCCCATAATGAAAAGTGAAAAAAGAAAAGAAAAGAAAATAGCAGCTAAAATTCTAGTAAACGAATTAAATTGTGTCTTCAATGTGGATATACTGGGCACTGGAGAAGAAATCAATACAGCATTCTTGGTGAAATAGCTGAAAATTATCTGAAAATATCCTAGCAATGCGTTTAGAGCTTTTATTGTTTACAAAAAGTCAACTAATCCTGCTAAAATAATATTTAACCTACCCCCAAAAATCGAATTTTTGGCCTGATAGCATGAGGAGCCATGCATAGCCACTTTCCAGTGAAAGAGGTGAAAATTACTTAGAGAGGAAAAAATAATTTAAAGCCTCTGGAAATGGTCCTAAGGTAATACAGCAAATTAAGCCGCATTTATTCAAAGAAGCCTTTAAAGATACTGTAAGAAAAGCATGAAGTCTGTTGTCTTTGAGCCAAGACTACAACCCTCCTACCTTCCTCTCAGCTGATCTGCTTTTTGTCTCTTTACATTCATTTGCATTTTCCAGGACTTATACAAATAGGAATTCTGGTAATTAGATCATTCATGTAATATGCATTAAGTATTTTTCTATTAATTTTAGAGTGGACTGCCTTTTGAAACTCTGTGGGTTGACTTATCAAAATAGTAGTTAAGGAAAGTATCATGTTTTGAAGCAGCAGGTTTAGGTCACCAAATATATAGAATTTTGTTATCTTTAATAAACCTGGTTGGAGGGAAAAAGTCATGCAAATGAAATCATACATAATATACACTTTTGTGACTGGCCTCTTTTTTTTTATTTATTTATTTTTTAATTTTAAATTTTTTTTTTTTTTGCCATGCAGCATGTGGGATCTTTATTCCTTGACCAGGGATCAAATCCATGTCTCCTGCATTGGAAGTACAGAGTCTGAACCACTGGACCAGCAGGAAAGTCCCATGATTGGTTTCTTTAACTCAATATATGAATTTTCAGACACATCCAAGGAAGTATTATCACTTCGTTCTTTTCTATTGCCACATAGGATTCCATCAAATATATATGCTGTATTTTGTTTATCCTTCCACAGGGGCATTTAGATTGCTTTTAGCTTTTGACTACAGTGAATAAAACTCCTATTATCATTTATGTAAAATTTTTAAGTGGACGTTTTCTTTCATTTGTCTTAGATAAATTTCTGAATGGAATGACTAAGCCATAAAGTAGGAATAGATATACATTCATCCTTAAAAGACATTTCCAAAAGTTTCCCAATGTTTTTTTAAAACCTTTAAAAATGTCTAGCCATTCTAGAAGGTGTATATTGCATTATATACCTATTCTGCAAGGCATATACTACAATTCCTCTACTGAATAAACATTTAGATTGTTTTCAAATTTCTGTTCTAATTTGGAAAATGCAATAAAAATCCTTCCACATGCATCATAATGCAGGTATATGAGCTGTACTTGGGATAGGTTTGTAGAGGCATAAGTATCAGCTCAATATATGTGGAGAATTGAAAGTTAATTCTATATTATAGTGGGTTTCCCTGGTGGCTCAGTACTAAAGGATCTGCCTACCAGTGCAGGAGACACAGGTTCAATCCCTGAGTCAGGAAGATCCTCTGGAGAAAGAAACGGCAAGCAACTCCAGCACTCTTGCCTGGGAAATCCCATGGCTCAAGGAGCCTGGCAGGCTGCAGTCCATGGGGTCACAAAGAAGTCAGACACAACTTAGTTACTGAACAACAACAACAAATACAATACCAATTTCCTCTTAAAAATGCTTATTAAAATGTCTTTCCCTTCCAGTTCTAGCTATAGCAAGCTAGTTCAGAGCAGGGCAAACTTCCCACCAGGAAAAACTGGAAAATGAGATACAGTTTTAAAAATCGGATTGAACACATTGAAGCGGAATCAAGGCAGCCACCATGTTTAGAAAGTCATTTCATCTCTCTGAGAACACCTAGATAGAAAACTTATCGAGAAAATTCCCCACATTCTACAATTGTTTATTCTTTTGAAATATCCTGTCCATCAATGGAAGAAAGTATAATATGTACTTCATGCTTTCCTAGTGATTATGGTTTTGAGTTCAAATAAACACCAGGTTTCTCCCATAGCCCATGGGAGAAGAGAATATGTTATGAATCCAGAATCTGCTACTTATGAGCTCTTGAAGAATTGGCCAATTAACTTCAACTCTTGGAATCTCATCTTTCTGACTTTAAAAATATGGGTAGTGATATCTAAGAGGTTTTCCTGCTAACTAACAAAATTATTAAGAAGAAATATGAGATATAATGTTTTAAAAGTTCTTCCCTTTAAGAATAGAGGTCACTCAGATATTGCTCTACTTACTCTTCAGTTTTCTAATTTCATTTGACTTTGTTCAAAATGATTTTAGGCCTTCTTTCTCTCTGCAGGGCAGTGAGCTGGACATTATTGCTTTATTGTTTCAGCTGCTTAGGGAGGAGATAAGTTAAATGCCTGCCAGGCTTCGTTGCTTTCTCTACAAGAAGCCTGCTTACTCATTCTTGGTGGGGAGTCCGTTTCCTGGGTCAGTAATGGATTCAGTTTCCCCTAGATTTTAGTCAATGGCCACAGGTCTGAGGCAGACGGGCCTTGATGTTAAGAGTTCAATTTACTGCTTTCATGGTCTGATTTCAGGTAGTGAATTTGCCTTTTTTTTTTTACTTTGTAACTTGAGATTGTGGAGTCAGAGCATATATATATACATCTAGCAGGGTTTAGAAACATACTTATGCTCACTGTATGTAGCAGGTAATAATATGACAAACATTTCTTGAACTCTTACAACTGTGAGACCATTAGGAAGCTTCAGGGTTTCTCGCAGATCCTTCTAACTAGTCCAGGAAGTATATTGTTCACTTGTCTTGCAACTCTACATTTTCTGCTAAAACCTTCAGGTAGCAAGTGTTTCCTGGGACCCTAAGGGAGTTCCCAAGGAATCTGAGAGTCCACAACCAATGCTACTAGTCCACTCTTAAGCAAGTTATTGTCTTGCATCTTCCTATCTCCATCTCAAAGATACATACACACAGTTGTCCTTTGCAGAAAGCTTTACTGAAGGGCGCTGGGATCACATAGTCATTGAGGGAGCCAATAAGGGCCCAAGAAATTAAATTGTTTGGTCCATTTTTAGTTGCTGTATTTCCAAAGCTTGTCACTTTTTTTTTTTTTTTTTTTACTATATTCCTTGTGATACACTTTCCCCACTTTCAACTTTCCAAGAACAACTCACCTTCTCTTCTTTTGAATACCAAGTTCTACCCCTACATTATTCCAGAGAATCACAATAATTACCACTTCGATCTAAGAAGACTCAACCAAAATTCTCATGTTCCATCAGTAAGTTTGAAATAAAAATTCATTTTTTATTTGAAAATGTACACTACACAGTACATATAATAACTATACTTCAATCACTCCACTGAATTAGTTATAGTTTCTGACCTGCTTTAGGGGAAAAAGGTCATTAGATGGAGATTCAACTTTCTTTTCCAGGACTTTCTTTCCTTTTTTTTTTTTTAAACTATACAGTGGTTTTGTGTTTTCACTGTTCCTGTTCTCTAGTAAATCTTCAATTAAATTTTCTGTTTGCTTTGTTTTAAAATCAAGAGAACACTGTGGATGAATGTCACTGTAAAGTCCTATAGTAGGGATAGAATTTAGGAAAAGGAAAAAAAAATTCCAAATATATCTTCTTTGGAATTCTGAGAAATACTTCCCTAAATGAAGATTGAAACCGAAGTACTGAAATCATTTGAAAATCTTCCGGGTGAAAATAAGAATAGTATAATGTGAAGCTTGCTGCATATAAGTTAATTTAGCTTTCATTGTTATTTGAAACCAAATCGGCTTAAATTTCAGAAGCAGTATGAACACAGGATAAGAGACTCTGGAGGAGATTCAGTTCAGTTCAGTTCAGTCGCTCAGTCGTGTCCGACTCTTTGCGACTCCATGAATTCCAGCACGCCAGGCCTCCCTGTCTATCACCAACTCCCGGAGTTTACCCAAACCCATGTCCATCGAGTCAGTGATGCCATCCAACCACCTCATCCTCTGTCATCCCCTTCTCCTCCTGCCCCCAATCCTTCCCAGCATTAGGGTCTTTTTCAATGAGTCAGCTCTTCGCATCAGGTGGCCAAAGTATTGGAGTTTCAGCTTCAACATCAGTCCCTCCAATGAACACCCAGGACTGATCTCCTTTAGGATGGATTGATAGGATCTCCTTGCAGTCCAAGGGACTCTCAAGAGTCTTCTCCAACACCACAGTTCAAAAGCATTAATTCTGCGGCGCTCAGCTTTCTTCACCGTCCAACTCTCACATCCATACATGACCACTGGAAAAACCATAGCCTTGACTAGACGGACTTTTGTTGGGAAAGTAATGTCTCTGCTTTTAAATATGCTATCTAGGTTGGCCATAACCTTCCTTCCAAGGAGTAAGCGTCTTTTAATTTCATGGCTGCAATCACCATCAGCAGTGATTTTGGAGCCCCAAAAAATAAAGTCTGACACTGTTTTCACTGTTTCCCCATCTATTTCCCATGAAGTGATGGGACCAGATGCCATGATCTTAGTTTTCTGAACGTTGAGCTTTAAGCCAACTTTTTCACTCTCCTCTTTCACTTTCATCAAGAGGCTCTTTAGTTCTTCTTCACTTTCTGCCATAGAGATTACCTCCCTAGAATTACCGTACTTCCACTTAATAGTTATTTGACAAATATTGGATGTTCCCATGTCTTTGTCACTTGATTTCTGCATTTATTTAGACAAAATTATGTGAGAAACTATGACATACTGTTTGTATTTTTTTTCCTGCAGATAAAATAATTTAATAAACATAAAGTATATAAAACACTACCTGGCACATAGTAAAGGGTCAATAGATGTTAGGTATAGTTTAGTGAAAAAAATTGAATACTACAGAACTCATTGACAATAAGAACATAGTCTATTTTATTGATATTGGTCATTTAAATATGATTCACAATGTAAAATATTATTAGATTTTTTCAAGTTGATGTAAATGTACAAGAAGAGGAAATAAATGAAGGTACAGTAAAGATGATACCCTGTGTTGTTATTTTTTGTATCTAAGCATCACAAAGTTTTGTTAGTAGTAATATGACTGTGACCCTTATCTATTGCACATCTCTATAATTTGCCTGAGTCTATTTTCATTCAAAAATGTACAGCTCATGGTTATGTATAATCATATGAATGGTGCCTAAATAATTCCCAGTAAAAATGTTTTATTTCTGTGGTGCCTTTTCTTTCAGATATAACTTTGGAACTCTACTGTGTTAGGAAATGTTCTTTAGGGCTTAGATATGAGGAATATTCCCATTTGAACTTTGATAATATCTAAGCTTCTATGTGTAGATAAGACCCTGATGCTGGAAAAGACTGAAGGCAGCAAGAAGAGGGGATGACAGAGGATGAGATGGTTGAATGGCATCATCGGCTCAGTGGACATGACTTTGAACATTTGTTGGTGAAGTTGGTGAAGGACAGGGAAACCTGGTATGCTGTAGTCCATAGGTCACAAAGAATCAGATATGACTGAGCAACAACAACAACAAACGCTTCTATGACTTCTTTCAAAATTCGTGTCTGGGTCAACAATGCCAAAGAAGCTGTACTTACTACTGATAGGATTGTTGTAACACATTTTATTTCATAAAAATCCTCTTATTCATAGTCATTTTATATGAACATATAATATTCAGTCTAGTCAAATTTTTGGTTTTTCCAGTAGTCATGTATGGATGTCAGAGTTGGACTATAAATAAAGCCGAGGGCCAAAGAATTGATGCTTTTAAACTGTGGTGTTGGAGAAGACTCTTGAGAGTCCCTTGGACTGCAAGGAGATCCAACTAGTCCAATCCTAAAGAAATCAGTCCTCAATATTCATTGGAAGGACTGATGCTGAAGCTGAAACTCCAATACTTTGGCCATCTGATAAGAAGAACTGACTCACTGGAAAAGACCCTGATGCTGGGAAAGATTGAAGGCAGGAGGAGAAGGGGAAGACAGTGGGTGAGATGGCTGGATGGCATCACCAACTAGATGGACATGAGTTTGAGAAAGTGCTGGGAGTTGGTGATAGACAGGGAATCCTGGAGTGCTGTGCTGCAGTCCATGGGGTCGCAAGGAGTTGGACATGACTGGGACACTGAACTTAACTGATTGAGTGGATATCTTTCTCCCTAATGACTTAGATGGTAAAAATCTTGAATTTTCCATACTTAACAATTTTTAACATTAAGAGGAAACACTTTTACTGACATGAAAGAGTAATAGAAGAAATGCATGCTCTGTATATGTGCATACAAACAAATATATATCTAAAACATTTATGTATGGATATGTATCTAAATCATTTATGTGTCTCTATATTTATGCATGAAACATGCTTCTTGTATATGTATCTCTTCATGTATGTATATACATGAAATATACTATAGGAATTTACACAAATAATAAGCATATAGCTTAATAAATTTTCACACAGTGAAAAAAGCTTGCAAAAATCACCCAGTTCAAGAAACAGAACCTTACCAGAAATGTACAAGCCCCCTTCAAACTCCCTCAACTCCAAAGGTAACTGCAATCCTAGCTTCTAACATAGATTAATTTTAGTTAGTTTTTTTTTTTTTTTTAGTAGGTTTCTTTTTTCTTTTCACTCTGTGAAGCTTCAGAATTTACATATAACCATGTTAGGATAGGGAACTTAATGCTCAAGACCTCTCAGCTCTCCAGTTGTATCAACCCAGTGCTTTAAGATTGCAATACCTCTGCTGGTTCCTTAATTCCCCAGCAGTACTTCTCAGCTGGGTGGTTTCCAGTCATGCACCCAGAATCACAAAATGCCTTCTGAGAAATGCTGCTGATCTCCTCACCCTTCTCCTCTTCTTGCATCATTCCCTCTCACTTCTAGCTGTTTATTCAGCAGGTCTCTGATGCCATCAAGAGTTGATGAATTGGGTTTTATCTAGTTTTATTTTTTAGTTGATGGGATCATTGTACCCTTATAAGATGCTCTATCTTACTTAGAAACAGAAAATAAGAATATAATACATGAAATAAAATTTTGACCTATATTATACATCATGGTATGAACATTTATTTTGGTTGTGGTCAGAGATAGCAATAACCATGAAGATAAAACTAATTCAAAGAGTAGGTGATTAACTCTGACTTGTCTGAAATAATTAACTGAAATATTAAGACAGGCAAAGAAAAGCTGTTAAATAAAATATTGATAGTGCTGGACTCTTGATTAGAAATGAAATAAAATTCTCTTTATTCCATGACAAGTAAAATATAAATCATACTAACAAATGTTAATAAATGTTTCCACTCAGGTGTTTCTCTCTGGGGTTAGACAGTATTCACTGAAATTATGGAAGCTATCAGCCATAATTTTTGTCTGCACACTTAAATCAGAGCCTTGGTAAAACCATAGTTACTTTTAGCATTTAAAACTTTAAAACCAAGGTCTGCTTCACACCTATCAGAATGGCTATTTTCAAAAATATAAGAAATAACAAGTGTTGATGAGGATGTGTAGAAAAGGAAATCCTTGTACTCTCTTGATGAGAATATAAATTGGTGCAGTCACCATGGAAAACACTATGGCAGTTCATCAAAAAAATAAACAGAAGCTATTATATATATATATACATATTTATATATATACATATATACATGCACACATATTTGTGTGTGTGTGTGTGTGTTAGTTGCTCAGTTGCGTCTGACTCTTTGCCACCCCATGGACTGTCCATGAGGATTCTCCAGGCAAGAATACTGGAGCGGGTAGCCATGTTCTCCTCCAGGGGAATCTTCCCAACCCAGGCATTGAACCCGGGTCTCCTGCATTGCAGGCAGATTCTTTACTATTGGAGCTACCAGGGAAGCCCACATACATATATATAAAACCTGGCAATTCCTCTTCTGGGTATTTATCTAAAGATCTAAAGAAAAATGAAAAAACTAACTCAAAAATATATATGCAACCTCATGTTCACTGCAACAATGCTTATAATAGCCAAGATATGGAAACAGTTTAAAAATCCATCAATGGATGGATAAATTTTACATATATATAAATAATACGTAGCATATATTATTCTCATAAAAAAAGAAAGAAATCTTGCCATTTGTTACAGCATAGGTGGACATCAAGGACATTATGTTAAGTGAAATAATTCAGGTAGAAGAAAGATAAATGCATATGACCTTGGTTATATGTGGAAGTCAAAAATAAGGTCATAAATGTAGAGAACCGATTGGTGGTTGTCAGAGGAAGAGTGGTCATGGATCAAAAGGGTAAAGGGAATCAAAAGATACAAACTTCTAGTTATAAAATAAGAAAGTCTTGTAATATAATGCATAGCATGACAATTAAAATAAATAATACTGTATGTAACAGTTGCTAGGAGAATCGATCTTAAGAGTTCACATATCATAACAAGAAAAAAAAAATAGCAGCTATATATAGTAAGGGATGCTAATTAGAATTTTTGTGGTAATCATTTTCCAATATATACAAATATCAAATCATTTTGCTGTTTTCCAGAATCTGACATAATGGTGTGTGTCAGTTATAAATCAATAACATTTTTTAAAAAATTTAAAAATGTAGAATGCAATAAATAAAGGCAGGAAAGAAAAAAAGATTCTTGAGTAAACTCACATTCTAGGATGCTAGTCTTAGAACCTATAACTTATTAGATAGCGCCTTCAGGATTAGACTAAGCGTTCTAGACTCGAAAAGAACATTTATGATGTGCTGGTAATGGATTTAATGCCTCTCAGTTTCAATTACACCATTTCTACTTATGATATAACAACTGCTCTACACCCTTTAAATACTTTTTTCTTTGCAAATTGGCTGGATCTTGAACTTTGTCAGTAGAGAGTACTGGAGAGACATAGCAGGAGGGCAGGGATTAGCTTACTGTTCTGCTGTGGACGTTAGGTGGGCTGCTAAAGTATGCATACTCTGGTGCCTGGCTCCTGCAACATCAGCAGCTTCTCCAGCCTTCTGCTCCTGCAGCACATGGCTCCCACAGTGCCCAGTGCCCGCATGGACAGCTTCGCCAGCACCAGGCTCTGCAAATGTGTGCCCTTTCTTCAGTGCTCAGCCCCTGTAATGCATAGGGACCAACAGCAACTTATGGTAAGAAAGTTTTTCCAGAAACTCAGTGACCATCCATAATGATTTACTCAAGATTGAGGAGACCCATGGAATATGGGACTTTCTATTTATAATTGAGACATTCTCGAATAAACCATAATGAGATTGGTCACCTTATGGGCAACTCCTTTGATTTGGTTGAGCAGCTTCTCAGGGATCGCCACCCATGAAGCGTTCTCTGGAACCCTAGAAGGCATGCTCAAGATCACCCAGATGGCAGTTTAGTGGCTTCTCTGCCATCTAGGGGACCACAGCTGTGACCTCCAGCAAGGTTTGGTTCACAAACTTGGGGGTGGGGTATACTATTGAGATAAAACACCCAAGGACTAGGGCTTGCTCCTTATTCACTATTCCTATAATGTTTAGTGGTCTCTTTACTTGTGTGTGTGTGTGTGTGTGTGTGCGCGTGCTAAGTCACTTCAGTCGTGTCCAACTCTCTGAGACCCTATGGGCTGTAGCCCATCAGGCTCCTCTGTCCATGGGAGCAAGTATACTGGAATGGGTTGCCATTCTCTCCTCCAGGGGATCTTCCCAACCCAGGGACTGAACCTGCATCTCTTTTGTCTCCTGCATTGACAGGCAGGTTCTTTACTACTAGGGCCACCTGGGAAGCCCTCTCTTGACTATGAGCCAATACCTTGTTACTCCAATTCCCTATTATAGTTAATAGAGTAAGGTCCCTAAATATGAATTTCCATTTAGAGAGCATTTTGTTAAGTCCGATTTGTTTGTAAGTGCAACAAAATTAGCCTAGACACCCAACTGACACAATCAGCTCTAAAGCACTGTAATGTAATATGTTTATAATACTTTTCACATAAATAATGCATACAGAACAAAAATAAAGAAAACATTTTTAATCTTACAGTAGCAGCAAATCAACTCTGAATATTCACTGGAAGGACTGATGCTGAAGCTGAAGCTCCAATACTTTGGCCACCTGATGCAAAGTGCCAACTTATTGGAAAAGACCCTGATGCTGGGAAAGGTTGAGAGCAAGAGGAAAAGGGGGCGACAGAAAATGAGATGATTGCATGGCATCACTGACTCAATGGATATGAGTTTGAGTAAACTCCGGGAGATAGTGAAGGATAGGGAAGCCTGGCGTGCCGCGGTCCATGGGGTCTCAAAGAATTAGACATGACTTAGCGACTGAACAACAACAGTACCTTGAAAAATACAAAACAGCAGCTGACGTATAGGGGCTGGCATCAAGTGAAGAGCAAGAAGAATTACTGACTGCAGGAGGGAGAAGAGGTGGGAGATGGTAGAGCTAAAGGATTGTCAGCTATAAGAGATGGAGAGCAAGCTGCAATTTCATTTATGCCTGATGTTGGTGGAATGCCTGTTAGCTTCTTTTGAAAGTTTACAACTTGAGGGCTCCTATGTGGAGGACTTACTGTAATTTTTAAAATGTGAAATCTTCCTGATTTAAATTTGTGCCTGGATTCTGTTTTCTGCTTGTAGCCAGACTGATAATAAAATATATTCATTTTTAAACTAGCAATTAGAACACTTTCTGGAGGTGCCAAATACAGAATGTTAATATATTAACATATGCATATATATTAGCCTATATATATGTATGTGTGTGTGTGTGTTTTGGCAAGAAAATTTTATCAACCCCCTCTCATTGAATTGAGCAATTAAAAGACATTTTTAAAAAGCTTTTTGTGAAAAGATAGACCTTTTTCTTATACCATGATATTAAACTGGACAGAAGAATATAAAAGCTGAAGAATTATACATTTTTTCCTATCTTGTTTCATTCCAGAAGTACCATCGCAATAAAATTTTAGTCAAAGTCTGAAATAATAAAATGGTCTGCCTGGATATACTAGGGAATAAAGGCTTTTAAAAATCTTCAGTTGTTAATAATACTTTGAGAGAGAAAATGAAGAATAATTCTCCTCACTGTTAGAATTTATGGCCTTCTTAGAGTAGCCCAGAATGACAGGGTCTGAAAAGGGACTGAAATTTTAAAGGCGGGTTAGGACTTGGACTATCATTAGAAAGTGAAAGTATTAGTAGCTCTGTCCTTTTTGATTCTTTGCGACCTCATGTACTGTAACACACCAGCTTCCTCTGTCCATGGAGTTCTCAAGGCAAAAATACTGAAGTGGGTTGCAATTCCCTTCTCCAGGGGATCTTCCCAACCAAGGGATCGAACTGGCGTCTCCTGCATTGCGGGCAGATTCTTTATCATCTGACCCACCAGGGAAGCCCCTGGACTGTCTTCAGGGTAGTGGCTAATTACAGCATCACAGCATGGGGAGCACCCCCCTAAAGGGCAAAGTTTCAGGATTAGAACATTATAACAAAAACAGGTCATACCAATGATGGAAATGTAATGTTTCCTTTGAATTACATGATGATTAGAGGCTATAGTAATTCTTTTAACATTCATAATTGTGTTTGCATTTCGTAACAAGAACAGCTGCATCGATTTATTCTCCAGCATTTTTCAATGTTATTTGAGATTTTGCAAGTTCTTCTGTTTATTTGGGGAAGCTGTCTTGACTTCTTATTACCATAATCATGTTCCTCATGTTCTCGCTTCTTGTTTTTGAGAGTAGGACTCTTTATATAGCATGTATTTTCTATATCACAGAGTTTACAGTCCTTTGTTGCTCAAAGTCTTGAAAATAATTTTTTCAGAAGTTTAGTCTTTTTTCTTTTTCCTATCAGATGAGAAGGTAAATCTGATCTTTGTTCTTAGATCATCAATCTTATTGGAGGCTACTCAAGATTTTATGGAGATTTCTTGGTGGTTGAGTGGTAAAGAATCTGCCTACAGTGTAGGAGATGTGGGTTCAATTCCTGGGTCAGGAAGGTCCCCTGGAAAAGGAAATGGCAAGTCACTTCAGTATTCTTGTCTGGGAAATCCCATGGATAGAGAAGTCTAGTAGGCTACAGTCCATGGGGTTGGAAAGAGTGGGACACAACTTAGCTACTAAACAAAAACAACAAACAACGAGATTTTATACTATTATATATTATTAGGGAAACTGAACCAGGACTGTAATTTTAACTATTTTTAAACTTTTAATACTTCTTAACTGATAGAAACCTGAGACTCTTAGCTTAAGTCACCCTGTTCTCTGGTGAAGATGATTTGAGTGAAGCCATACGTGTCACGTATAGTATATACCACATCACTCTAGGTATACTGAAAGACCACATGTATGATTGCTAAAATAAAAAGTAGAAGAAGAATAGCAAAGGAAACAACAAAGAATTGATTTCCAAAATACATAAGCAGATCATACAACTCAATACCAGAAAAACAAACATCCCAATCAAAAAGCAGGAAAAAGACCTAAGCAGACATTTCTTTAAAGAAGATAAATAGATGGCTAATAAACACATGAAAAGACACTCAACACTCACTTATTATTAAAGAAATGCAAATCAAAATTACAATGAGTTACCCACCTCACACCGGTCAGAATGACCATCATCAAAAAGCCTACAAACAATAAATGCTGGAGAGGGTGTGGAAAAAAGGGAACCCTCTTGCATTGCTGGTGGGGATGTAAACTGATAACAGCCACTATGGAAGATGGTATGGAGATTTCATAAAAAACTAGAAATAAACCACCATATGTCTCACTACAAGGCATACACCCTGAAGAAACCAAAATTGAAAAAGAAACATGTACTCCAGTATTCACTGCAGCACTATTTGCAATAGCTAGAACATGGAAGCAACCTAGATGCCCATCAACAGATGAATGGATAAAGAAGCTGTGGTACATATGTACAATGGAATATTACTCAGTCATAAAAAGGAACACATTTGAGTCAGTTCTAATGAGGTGGATAAACCTAGACCTTATTATACAGAGTGAAGTAAGTCAGAAAGAGAAAGATAAATATCATATTCTAACTCATATATATGGAATCTAGAAGGATAGTGCTGAAGAATTTATTTGCAGGGCAGCAGCACTAAGAGTCGGACACGACTGAGCAACTTCACTTTCACTTTTCACTTTCATGCATTGGAGAAGGAAATGGCAACCCACTCAAGTATTCTTGCCTCGAGAATCCCAGGGATGGCGGAGCCTGGTGGGCTGCCGTCTGTGGGGTCGCACAGAGTCAGACACGACTGACGTGACTTAGCAGCAGTGGAAAAACAGACATAGAGAACAGACTTAGGGACAGAGTGGGGAGCTGAGGAAGGAGGAGGTAAGTTGTATGGAGAGAGTAACATGAAAACTTACAATACCATATGTAAAATAGGATAGCCAAGGGGAATTTGCTGTATGACTCAGGGAACTCAAACAGGTGCTCTGTAACAGTCTAGAGGAGTGGGATGGGATGGGAGATGGGAGGGAGGTTCAAGAGGGAAGGGACATATGAATACCTAAGGCTGATTCATGTTGATACTTGGCAGGAAACAACAAAATTCCAAAACAATTATCCACAGAAAAAAAAAGAATAGCTAAAATCATAATATAATGATGTTGATGTGAGAATATAAGAATTTGAGGGTAATGAATTTAGTAATAATGAATGCTGACATTTTCAGTGCTAGTTTTCCTATGTAAAAATATGGGTTAAGTCATTTGGCACATAATGACAATAAAGCTTTACATGTTTATAATTCCCTTTATCTCAAGAGCTACATGAACCATACTGTAGAAAGATCAAGGGATGACATTTGAAGTGAGGTTTTTGAAGGAAGAGCGATTTTTCAATTACAAAAGAGAAGAGCTGTCAAAGGTCAGGAAACATAATAGGTAAAGGTAGACATAAAAATTCTGAAAACTAACGTAATTTTGGGAAAATGTTAGTTTTATAGCACTATATTAATTCAACAAATATTTATTGAATTTCTTATATAAGGTAGGCAATCTAGTAAGTAGCAACAGATGATTTCATAGCTGGCATATTGTTAAGAAAGGAAGAATAAAATTGGCTAACCCTCCAAACAAAGTGAAGGGTCTGTATCTATCTATATGTTTTACTTTCTTCAGTCATTGCATCTCATGTAAAAATTGCTATTTTGCTAATTGATGTTAACAATTTTTTTTTCTTAGTAATGAGATAGTTTTTTGAGTCATTTCTCAAAATAGGAGTAAGATGAATGTATATTCCTCTAGTTTTCATGTTATATTTTCATTAACATTCATTTCAAAATAATTTTTAACCTAAATTTTAATTTCTTCTTTGACCAATGGATTATTCAGAATTTTATTACTTTATTTATAATCAGTTGGATATTTTGTAGATACATTTTAATTACTGATTTCTAGCTTATCTTCATTCAAGTCAGAAAATATTTATTGTATAATTTCTATCCCTTAAGATAAGTTAAGCCTTTTTTTAATAGCCTGGCATATGGTCAATTTTGGTAAATATTCCATGAACTCCTTAAAATAATGTCATTCTATACTTGTTGAGTACAGTGTTTAATATGTGCTAGTTTGGATAAGTATGCCAAATTTTTAATGATCTAGATATTCTGTAACTTAAAAAGCTTTAATATGTCCAAAAGTTCTTTTACACACAATCTTTCATTTGTTCTTATTGCCTTAGAAGCAACTTTGTAACTAAAGACCTATATTTGAACTCTTTTTCTTTTCTAAAGTTGAAGTATAGTTGATTTACAGTGTTGGGCTAATTTCTGCTGTACAGCAAAGTGATTCAGTTATCTATCTATCTATCTATCTATCTATCTCTCTCTCTATATATATATATTCTTTTTTCTATTATTTTCCATTATGATTTATCACAGGATGTTGAATATAGTTCCCAGTGCTGTAGAATAGGACTTCATTGTGTAAAGCTATTTTTTGAAAATACCTAGCATCATTTCAGTTTTTAGTCTATCCCTGACAGGTATGATGACAAACTCATAATAGGAATGTTTCTGTCTGTATTCAAAAACAGACATAAATTGAATGGAAGTGGTCAGGGCACAGACAGCTTCATGCTGTATACTCTTTTTATAATTTTAAGTTTACTGCTTTCTTAAATATAGGTAGTTAAATTTTTGAATACAGTAAAAAAAATTACAGTAGGTACAACACTTCCCAAAATCACCTTGTTAAAGCGAAAAGAAGAAAATAAGGAAGGTTTCTCATAGTGCAAATTATGACTACATTCATCATAATTTCTAATAAAATGTCTAACTTCCCTTTTAAAATAAAATGCATTTAAAATAAAATGGGATAAAATATCGATAGAAGTATTTTTGTCTCATGGCATTACATATAACAATCACACAGACAATGGACATGGCATACATGTAATAATCCTGATAAATTTGTGGTTGACTATTACAATGTCAGGGCTTCCCAGGTGGCCCAGTGGTAAAGAATCTGCCTGCCAATGCAGAAGTCACAAGAGATGCAAGTTCAATCCCTGGGTCAAGATGATCCCCTAGAGTAGGAAATGGCAACCCACTCCAGTATTCTTGCCTGGAAAATTCCATGGATAGAGGTGTCTAGCAGGCTACAGTCCCTGGCATTGAGAAGAGTCAGACACAACTGAATGACTGAGCCGGCACATGTAATAAATACACTGTCAACTGGTACTGTGCAATTTTCATGTGATTGCTCACAAACTAGCTATTTACCTTGTGACTGGCCTGAGCATACACATTAACATAAAATCAAAACTCAATATTTGCTTTTTAAATTATTTATTACAATATGAGGGATAAAATTGTATGATGTCTCTACTTGAAAGCATTTCAGCAAACTAACAATAGACACAGCAAATATACAAAATGTTAGCACTTAGAAATACAGCTGACCTCCCTATCCAAGGACTCTATATCCATGTTTTCAACCAACCACCTATCAGAAAAATTCGAAAAAAAATTCGACAAAATTCCAGAAAAGTAAAACTTGAGTCTGCCACACTCGAGAAGGCAACTGTACCATTTATACATCATTTGCATTGTATTTCTGACTACTTACATAGCACTTACTTTGTATTAGGTATTATAAGTAATCTAGAGAGGATTTAAAGTATATGGAGAATGTATATATGTTACATATAAATACCGTGCCATTTTACTCTATGATAAGAGGCGAGAATCTGGGGATTTTGGCATCTGAGAGGGTCCTGTAACCAACCCTCACAGACAATGATGGGCAACTGTGTAAGTAACAAGCACTTGGGTGTTTGTAATACTAGTCTATATTTTTTAATATGTTAAAATTGTTTCATAACAAAGTAAAAAACAAAAGACTTAACAAGTTGTGTCTTTAAACGCTTCTACCATAATTATCACAGACATTGTCATGCAATTTTGCGCAGTTTAAAACAAAATGTTGAAAATGATTCAGGTAACAGATTCTTCAAGTGATGTAGAAAACGATTATCATTTCTCCTGAGATTTTGAAAACAAAAACCTTATAAACTAAATATTTTATTCGGATTTTTAAAATACACACTTTTTCTCTGAATATTTTCTTATTCATTTATCATCGCAATATTTTTTTTCTTGTTACTCTCTCATCAGCAAACAGAAGGCAACTTATCTAAGAAGATTTTACTACTTATCTGGAATATGGCAAATAATCATATGAGCTAACATTTGTTAAGGATTCCCCAGTGGCTCATTGGTAAAGAATCCCACTTACCTAGCAGGAGATGCGAGTTTGATCCCTTGGTCAGGAAGATCCCGTGGAAGAACGCATGGCAACCACTCTAGTATTCTTGCCTGGAGAATCCCAAGGACAGAGGCTCCTGGTGGACCATAGTCCATGGGTCACAAAAAAGTTGGAAACAACGGAGAGACTAAAAACCAACAACCTTTGTTAGTTATTTTTCTCTGACAAGCATTACTCTTCACGACACAACTGGTGTTAAAGTATTTAATATAGAGAGCTAGACTTAAGAAAATGTTACCGATGTTCTCAAGTCCACCCCCAAGGAGAACCCTCTGCCTGGTATCTTTGGAGCCAATAAGAGACCAAGTTCAGTTCAGAAGCAAAGGGGAGTTTTATCTTTAATAAAAGAACACAGAGCTGGGAGCTTGAGCTCCAGAGCACAGGGGCTCCCAGACCGGTGGTGGGCGGGGCTGCTTGACAGGTTCTCGTCTGAGGGCGGAGTTCTCGCGTGCCTGGCGCAGATGGCACAGATGCCCCAAATGGCAGTGCCAGGTGCAGCCGCTCTGCACTTAGCCCACTGCTACCATCCTGCATAGCGATGTGACCTCAGAAGAGCAAGGAAGCTGAGGTGTGGGGCGTGTTCTTTTCAAGGAGGAACTCTGGTCTGTGAGGCCCCTGCATGCGACCCCTACAAGCAAGTGAAATGGCCTAAGTTCAAAGGGGAAAAAAAAAAAAAGTTAGACTTTATTACCCAGATTCTATTTTTATTTCCTGGGAATAGTGAACAAGTTTAGCCCGCAATAGAAGAGTGTCATTATTTCCCTCTTAGATGACAAAAGAGGGGTTAGTGAATTTAGGTGATTAAGTTGGACATCACGTGCCTTGTCTGGGTAGAGCCACTCACCCGCTTCACTGACCCTGGCAGTTAAGGAAGTTTTACTCCAGAATGAGAATCCTTGTTGATCCTGTGAAAGAAGCGAGAACACACTGATTTCAAAATTAAATAAAAAATCTTGTTCTACTTTTAATTGTACTTTGATACGATTTTTATATTCAAGGAGAAAAAACAGGTTATGACATATAAAAAATGACTATATTATTCTTTGCTACCAAAATGGCAATAAAATTTATTTTGCAAATAAAGCCTTCATGGAAACAGTGTTTCCAATGCATTATTAAATATGAGAGCCAGGAAGCTGTGCTAACCATAATAGAAATATTTTCCTTAACCATAATGTGAATTTATGAAATACTTCATTCTGAATAATAGCTAAAATCCACTAGAATTTCACTTTAATTATAGCTGTACTAGTAGATGCCATCGCTATAAAATTTGTTTCAATTAACCATTTACTGAAAAGTCTGCAGTTAATTTCTATTTAGTTCAATTCTTCCCAACTGATATTTTATTACTTTAAAAGCTTTTTTAAAGAAACTTATAAATCAGAGATTGCAAACTCATAGACTGAGGTCAGAATCTGGCCAACAAACATGTTTGGCCTGCACGTTTTTCATTCTTGTTTGCATTTCATTAATGTTAATGTGTTTTACTAAATGTTTCATAATATTTAATTTGTAGGGAATAGAGGAAGTCATATCCCAGGTCCCACTTATGAAATGAGTATTTAAATTATGGATGTTTAAGTTTCTTGAATTACAAAGTAGAAGTTTTATGATACTGATTAATTTAGGTATTTATACTTCAAATTTAGGTATTGTGTAAATATGAATATATTAGAGCATTTTTTGAATGACTACTAAGATATGAGATGTCAATTTATGATTTTCTAACTGGTAATGAAAAAATATGATAAAACCCTAAAACGTTGAAATATAAAAGAATGCAAAAGCTAGAAATCTAAGAGTTAACCAAACATCAAAGAAATCATCAAGTTATTCTTTATTTGAACGTGCCTATTTTGGGGGGAAAGGATAGTAACATTGACTTCATTAAATCTATTCGTGGAGTTTATCGAATTTTGGAAATCATTGAAGATAGTTCTAGTAGGGCAGAAAGTCATTTGCCTTTGAAATTCCATGCTTTAGTTAAAATTTTCTCTTTAGCTTGGTAATTATGCATGCACACAATTATTGCTCCAAGTCTGCTCAGGGCAATCTGTCACTTTTTGTATATTCTAAGCATTTATTGCATAGTAGAAAATAGATATCCTCTCAGATTTCCATTTCCATAAAATCTTGACTGAAATATACATGTATTTCATAGGGTCATTCAGTTTTGATATTCAACACAGTTATCTTCTCTTTTATCCCTCTCCTTTTATTTGGGGGAATAGACACCTTGATATTGCCTACTTTCTATCTGTATTAACACAAGGTCAGATGAAATGCCCGAGACAGCATTTAGTGCCTTGAATCCACAATCACACCTAACAGGAATCCATCATTTAAAGCCTAAGAGAGTGACAGAATTTATTATCACTCTTTCTCAAACTCTATCTTTATTTATTTTGTGAGCAGTCTAAAGAAAATAGCACAGCTAATGGGTAATTCGGTGAAGAATCACTTTTCAATTATGTAGGAAACAATTTGTTAGTGTCAGAATGTGGAAATAGTGCAAATGCAGCCTGTTTTAAACAATCATTTTTTAAAATTAGATGGCATGAGGAGTTATTGTGGTTGCTGGCTTAAAATGTTTCACTTGCCACATTCACAGTGAGACTTCCCCACTTTAAGGAGCCAGGGTTTCTAGGGCCATGTGACACAGTACAGTCATCAGTAATCATGGTGTACCTACCAGGCACCACACCTATCATGAGAATGTAGGTACTCGGCATACATTATACCTTCATTTTGAAGAACAAATATTCACAGTTATACCCGTGTTTAAACACAAAGACACTGGGAACCTAAATCCACTAAATCCACTGGTCTTGAAAAATCCAAGAGTGATAGAGCCAGATCTGAGAAAAATTTTGTGTCACTTAGTTGCTCAGCAGTATAGAATCGACCTGCAACGCAGGATCGAACTTGGATGTGATCCCTGAAGTGGCAACCCACTCCAGAGTCCTGCCTGTGAAATCCCATCGACAGAGGACCCTGGCAGACTACAGTCCATGGGGTCGCAAAAGAGTCAGACATAACTTAGTGACCAAACAGCAACAACAATATATCAACCATAGTGGATCAGTCTGTGTCTCTATCTCTGCAGAAGTTGCAATTTAACTGCGAAGAGGAGATGAGAAATGAAAAGCATCACCTAACACAGCAAATATAAACAAATTCAGGAAACGTTTTTTAAAGGTTATCTTGAACTAGTGGGAGAATGAATTCAGAGACGAACCAAGTTGAATGTGGTATATTAGTTTTCTATAACTTCCTAACAAATCTCCACAAAAATTAGTGGTTTGAACAACATAAGCGTATTATTTCACAGGTCTGTAGATTTAATCAAATATAGGGCTCCCCAGGTTAAAGCAAGGTGTTAAAAAAGCTGCTTTGTTATCAGAGACTGGAGAATAATCTGCTTCCGCTATCATTCAGATTATTGTTAGTGGTAGGGGTCTGCTCTAGTGTGTTCTAGGAAGAGGCAGGGGTCTCACATTCTCCATCTCTTTCCCATCTTCATAAAGGAGCCTGAAGTTTATAGCAGGGAGTTTATAGGTTCTTCCTGTTGACTCCCTTCTCTTTTACCGTCTCTCCAAGATCTGAAACTTCTGTGTCTGAGTCCCAAGTTGCCGACCATCACATCCAGCGTTCATTATCTTTTACATGGTCTCTGCGTGGTGATTTTTATGTTTGTTTTTAAAAATTGTACCACTTCTTCCAAAATGGAATGGCAAACAAGCTTTAGAGAATAGGTGAGAGTCTCTATATTTTCTAATACTTTTCCTTTACAGAAAAGTAAATATCTCCCAACAAAACAAGATTCTCTCATTTTCTTCAATGAGATTACTTGACCTTCAAATGGAAATCATTTTATTTTGGACTTTTCATTTAGCACTTCACTTTCTACCACTTGTATTATAAACATATTTCCATATGCCAAATAAAAATATATATTCTGGTATCTAATATGATTTTCCAAAATGACTTACCAGATCTTATTCTGTACCTACCTCTTAATGATAAGTATATGGAAATTGCAGATCACAGATGGAGGTCAGAGTTTTGATTCTTTTTTATTTACTAGACTATTGTGCTTGGTTAGGTTATTTAACATCATTGAGCCTCAAATTTCTCAACTGTGAAATGAGAATAATATATTCAGTCAACTGTATAGTCATGCAGATTAAATGAAATCATGTAAGTTTGTAAAAGCATTCCAGCACAAAACACTTTCTCATAGTGTTGATTCTCTCTACTGACACTTCGGTTTTAATTGTGGGTATGTTTTTTAGGAAGCTCTGCTGTTCAGTTAAAAAGATGAAATAAAAGATAGCGAGATTCTAATTCACAGAGAATATGTTAATAACCATTCATTAATGAAGCTTTGAAGACAATAGTGTAAGAAAATATTAGGGTAAATTTCAATATCTTCTTGCAATTTCCCATGTTGTCTACATAATTAGATATGTTCTCAGAATGCAGTTATACATTTTGTAAATGACTTGTGAATGTCAGCTAATCTTGTTTTAATTAGAGCAAATAAGACTAATGTGAGGGAAAGTTTCAAACTTTAATGTTGAATTCAAGTGTAAAGTGCAGTGAAAAAAATCTTTTTTAAGTGAGAAAAGAGACAACTGATATAATGAATCATTGATCTCATGAGAGGAGCAGCATCTCTTTTTTGAAACACAAGAAAATAAACATTTTTAGACAGTTAACAGCCTCCCTTTGAGAAAGTATATAAAGCCAAATTGCAAGTGGAAAAACATACAGTTAGGATAATGATCATTATATTAATCATAATAGCTCAGCTGCACTGAGGATGTCTTATGATGTACATATTTACCAAGATGTCCTACTGTTTCCTCAGCTTGACTAAACTTTAGACAAGATTCTAGGCCTTGTCTTCTCTTTTCTTAGATAATTCACTTTAGAAAACGTGGAACTGCCAATTTTGTTTCTGCCTCTTTGAGATGAAAATCTTTCAGAAAACCTCTTGCCAGATTCATAACCCAAGACTGTCTGTTTTAAGGGCCTGGGCACCATACCCTTGAAATATGATCGTCAAGGAAGACCATGTCCCAATCTCCCAGCTTCCCTGGAAATTTAGAGGTTAGGGATTGAACTTCAGTTGGCACCTTGCTTCAAGTTCTAAAACAACCTCCTGTCAGGAAGATATTAGAACATTCACTTCTCCTTCCAGTAACACAAATTAGCAAAAAAAAGAAAAGAAAAGAAAAAAGAAAAAAAAAATTGTCTTGTGATTCCAGCCTTTAAAACTCCCCAGTTTGAGCTCAGACTGAGTTCTTTCATCTCTCCCCTCATGTAGTAGCCTTGAATAAAGTCTTCCTTACTTATTTAACTTTCCCTTATACGGTTTTTACTTGGCAGTTTCCTTAAGGGGCTTATAACACTTCTACCCTTCAAAGGTTTAATAATAATAATAATAAATATGGCTTAATTGGGGTTACATATGGGAAGAAAATTGTCATGACAGTCTAGGCAGCAGCCTGATACTCTCCGTCTAGACCCAAGAACAGTCCAAGTGTATTCTTGATTATTTCATTGTAAGCCTGAGCTATGTCTACAGCACCGCACTATTCAAATAACAATACAGAGAGGCAAATGCAATTATCTTCATTTATAGATGAGAGAGCTAATAGACAGTGAGGTGAAGAATATTTTTTAGAGATGACCAACAAGTTAACAAGCCTAAATTCAAGCCTTATCAAGTCTAAATCATGCTTTTATTCCACTTAAACTTCTTTCACAGAAGTAGGCAATATCAAGTGACCTTAGGGCACACGAATCACAAATGAGGAAACTGAGGGTCAAAGAGGTTGAGTGATTTTGCACAAGGTCTTCCAGCTCCTAGATGGCAGAGCTTATATGAGATCCCAGATCTTCTGATTCTGTCAGTTTTCAAATGATAATTAATAAAGGAACTGAAATATATGAAAATATATGTAAGTCTTCCTAGTGAGAGTGGAGTTTGGGGACATTTGAGAGTTAATTGTTTCTTTGTAGAAGTAATTACCAATAAAAAGCTTTGCCTATGATAGCCATCAGAGCTTCTGTTAGTATAATTCCTAAAGCTGATTCAGTTGTACGTATTATTCTTTATTTGTGGACAGAAGAAAGCCAGTATAGGAAGAGGTAGAACCTTATCAATTAATTTTTTAAACAAATTCATATATCGGTCCAGGTTCTTCAGAGAAAGAAAATCGTTTGGAAGTGGGAAGAGAGAAGAGACAGGAGGTTGAGAGGGAGGGAGAGAGAGAGGGTGAAGGTTGATTGATTGATTTTAAGAAATTCACTCAAGCAATTATGGAAGTTGGGAAGTTCAAAATCTGCAGGGTTGGCCAGAAGACTAAAAACACAGGGAAGGGGTGAGGTTGCCTTTCAAGTCCTAAGGCCATCTATGAGCAGAATTCATTCTTTCTGAGAGTCAGTCTTTTTTTTCCTATTAAGGCCTTCGACTGACTGGATGAGGCCCACCTATATTACAAAAGATAATATGGTTTTTATTTAAAGTCTTTTGATTTAAATGTTACCCTTAACTAAAAAAATCAGAAATATCTAGAATAATGTTTAGATGTCTGGATACTGTGGGCTAACCAATTGGATACATAAAATTAATCACATAACCATATACCATGAGTCATTCATTGTATTTATGCTAAACTTCAAAGATGAAAAAGGTGGATATACCTATATGCATAACTGATTCAATTTTCTATACATCTGAAACTAACACAACATTGTAAATCAATTATGATCCAATATTTTTTAAAAAAAATTAAAACAAAACCAACAGATTATGTTGATAACTCCAATCCTAATGAAATGCCACAGTGTTGCTGTCCTTGGTCCTTTTCATATTTTTAACTTCCAACTCTTGACAGTGAGAAACTGGTTTCCATTATCCAAAGTATATTCACTTGTCTGCTGAAAATTTGAATGTACAAAAAATGGTTTCAGAAGTGCTATTGTCTCTGCAAAAAAAAAAAAAATAAGCTATTATGTACTTGATTGTTGCTAAAGGATAAACAGGGAAGGTGTCATAGTTGGGATAGGATTTAGCTTGAAACTGAGTGAAGAATGAATGTTTTCTAAGGCAAAAAAATAAATAGGACCTCTCAGTTAGAGAAAAACTTTTTTGATGAGCAGAGATTTGAATAAGTATTACATACTGGAAAAAGGAAAAGTGAAGGTTGCTCAGTCGTGTCCGACTCATGGTGACCCCATGAACTATAGGTCTCCAGGCTCCACTGTCCATGGAATTTGCCAGGCCAGAATACTGGAGTGAGTACCCATTCCCTTCTCCAGGGGATCTTCCCAACCCAGGTTTTGAACCCAGGTCATCCGCATTGCAGGTGGATTCTTTACTGACTGAGCCACCACGGAAGCCCACATTGGAGAAGCTACAGATAGTATATATATAAAGTGTAAGTGGCAAGAGAGGAATTGAAGTTCAAAGACAGGTAGGAGCCAGATTACAGATGACTTCCTGAGCCTTGAAAAGCCTTCTGCAGCTTATCCTATGTGCCATGGGAAAACACAAGAATTTGTCAAGAGTCTTCTCGTGGCAGATTTTGGATACACAGAATCATTACAGTCAGAGAGTAAGATGGGCTTGTGACAAACATGTCCTGTGGATTCTCTAGGATTTGCTGGATGCATGACTATCTTTTAATATTAAAGATATCCAGGCATCCTCTAGGCAGACTCCAAATCCTTTTCTGCCTTCTTTTAAGCTAATTGTATTCAAGCTACAATTCTTTCCTCTGAAACTCTCTCTTTGCCTTGGATTTTTTGTGAAATCAAATGACCAAAATGAACAGTGCAAATAATTGTGGTTAAATGACTACATGGGAATGGATGGGGTAAGAGACTGCTCTCCTCAGTATGGCATACCAAAAGTCACTTGCATGGTATAGGTTTGAGTATTATTTAAGCTTCAACACTTCAAAACCTTGGGCAAGTCATGGCTCTGGGCTTCACATTCATTGCCTTCAAAATGGAGACAGAAATCTCTACCTGGCAAGTTACTAAGGAGAATTAAAAATAATTTAAAAAACATATTTAGCATAAGATTTGTGGCACAATATTCATCCTATGAACCTAGACAGCATGTTAAAAAGCAGAGACACTACTTTGCAAACAAAGGTCCATCTAGTCAAGGCTATGGTTTTCCAAGTAGTCAAGTATGGATGTGAGAGTTGGACTATAAAGAAAGCTGACTGACAAATAATTGATGCTTTTGAACTGTGGTGTTGGAGAAGACTCTTGAGAGTCCCTTGGACTGCACAGAGATCCAACCAGTCCATCCTAAAGGAAATCAGTCCTGAATATTCATTGGAAGGACTGACACTGAAGCTGAAACTGCAATACTTTGGCCACCTGATGTGAAGAACTGACTCATTGGACAAGACCTTGATGCTGGGAAAGATTGAGGGCAGGAGGAGAAGGGGACAACAGAGGATGAGATGGTTGGATGACATCACCGACTGAATGGACATGAGTTTGAGTAAACCCCGGGAGTTGGTTATGGACAGGAAAGCCTGGCATGCTGCAGTACATGGTGTCGCAAAGAGTCGGACATAACTGAGCAACTGAACTGAACTGAACTGAACTTATTCATCCTACAATATCATCTTGCTGGCCAGATCTTTGAAAAACTGTCTATGATACAGAGTTTACTCTCTAATACTGAACATTTTACAACTGAGTCCACCCTGACATCTTACCCTTCAGTGCTAATCTATGTTATCTATAGTCTGATTGGTTAACTCTTCTTATAAATAAACTTTCATATGAAGTGCTACCTCCTCCAGGAAGCCTTCCAGACTTCCTAGATCTGCTTCCTCACTTTATGATCACTGTTACTTTACTCCAGCACCACTGAAGGAAGTGAATTTTAAAGCTATGTATTTAATTTTACTTTCCTAGAAATTTATGAATAACATAACATATGGTGGCAAGAGAGTTCCAGAAAAACATCTATTTCTGCTTTATTGACTATGCCAAAGCCTTTGACTGTGTGGATCACAATAAATTGTGGAAAATTCTGCAAGAGATGGGAATACCAGACCACCTGACCTGCCTCCTGAGAAATCAGTGTGCAGGTCCAGAAGCAACAGTAAGAACTGGACATGGAACAACAGACTGGTTCCAAATAGGGAAAGGAGTATGTCAAGGCTGTATATTGTCACCCTGCATATTTAACTTATATGCAGAGTTCAGTTAGGTTCAGTCACTCAGTCGTGTCTGACTCTTTGAGACCCCATGGACTGCAGCACTCCAGGCTTGCCTGTCCATCACCAACTCCCAGAGTTTACTCAAAATATTATGCAGATATATGCAGGGAAAGTTGTGCATATAGTTTTTCTATTTATGTATATTTCTAGATAAATTGATACATATATTTAGAGCAAGCATTGTCTGATTAATCCCTATGCACTTTAAGTTAATGGTTCCTCACTGTGAGCAAGGTTTCCCCCAGAGCAATGTCTGTAGGCAATTTTGGTCGTAGTTACCATAGGATGAGGCAAAATTGGCATCTAGTGGGTAGAGAACATGGATACATGATACCCACTTAGAATTATCTTGCTCAAAATTCCAATAATGCTGAGGTTGAGGAACTCTGCCTAAATCTATCACAGTACTTACATATCATACACAGTCAGTAAATATTTGCTGACTCTACTGGAGTCTCACCTCCCCATTGAGAGTAAAATAAGTTGTGTTCATGAATTCATTATGCTCATTTTCCCTAGAATGTTCATTATTATAATAAAAAGCATGAGTCAGAAATGTCAAAAATAATTATTATATCAAGGAAATTTATTCTGAAAATATATTTGTTTGAAAATAAAGTACACTTTGTCCCAGTAGCACGTTGTCTTCATGAAGTCATTTTCTCTTCAAATATAAAATAGATAAGCATCCACTCTTACCAACTTCTTTTTTTTTTTTTTTATGAACTCTCCTGTATTATACATCACAGCTGCAAATCTGCCCTCTGAAGTTTTCAACTTCTTAATGACACCAGAGATTTAGGGCCCAGGGTGGAGTTAGACTGGCATGTGACTGATGAGGCAGAAGTGTGAGTCTGAGAGTCAAATGACACTCTTGCCCACTGTATCAGAAACCATAATGCAGGTAGAATTAATAGAAGAGAATGACCTCATTATAAATGTCACCAGTTATGTGTCAGATCAATGAATATTTATATGACCTGAACAAACTAACATCCTTAGATCAAAAGCCAACTAAAAGCTGAAATAAATTTGAGATTAAGTTAATTGCAACCCAGAATGAATGACGTTAACCAATATTGTTCCATGTGATCATTGTAATTAAAGAAGGCCAGGTAAAATCAACAGCCTTTGGGAATCTCTATCAGGTTTTACTAACTCATGAATTCAAGCTAAAATGCGTTTACAAAGAACAGCTTTGCTATCCAAAGTACCATGAGGAGTAAAGTGAAGGAAGTATCTATCTTGTTATAAAGGAGGGATTAACACCTGAATTTGAATCCTGGATTTAAAAAACATTTTCACCTTGAAAAAGCTATTCATTTCTTTATCATCATCATCTTTGTACTATTATTGTCTGTTAAAAAAATGAAATGAGATGAATAAAAGAGGGGGCTATGAAGATAAGTTCCAGATGCCTTATTCTTAAAAACAAAAAACACATTTATAGTTGAACTTCCAAAAATCAAGTATAGATTGTGTTAAAATTCTACATGCCTCATCTTATACAATTCTTAGAACATAAGATGAGGTGTATGGTTTCAGTGGTATTTTGCAGATAAAGAGACTAAGCTGTATATAATTTAAATGGCTGAGATCATGCTGGTAGTAAGTGACAGAGGGAGAAACATTACACTGCCCATACAAGTTAGTAGGTTTAATGCTAAGTCTCCTGAGGTTGAGAACTATTTTTTATTACTCTGTTAGTAGGAGACTGACAGTTAAAAATTGGTATCAAATTCAAAATCTTCCTAAAAACTTCAGTGAGAATTTAGTGTTATCACTTCTATTTTTAGGCAAATTTCTTCAAAATATGAGATATTTAATCATGCGTAGAAAAAAATCACATGTATATTTACATAATGGGAATATAGTTTGCCCTCCATAGCTACAGTTCCATATCAATTGATTGAACCAACCCTGGGTTGTGTAGTACTGCAATATGTATCTAGTGAAAAAAAAAAAATCATGTATGAGTGGTCCCATTTAGTTCAAACCCTTGTTGTTCAATTGTCATCTGCTAGAATTTTGGTGCTTATGGAAAGAGAATAAAGAGGATACAGAGCATCATTAAGGACAATGTTGTTGGATATGAGGTTTTGCTTTATTGGCTCTGAGAAGATCTAGAGGCTGCTCCCTTGACTATTGGGGGTCAAATGGAAAATAAGTCTGAGTTGCTGTATCATTAAGATAATGTCTTAATTCTGTTAGTTGAAGTAGTCATATCATCACAAAGAGAATAATACACCCTCCGGGCTTCCCTTGTAGCTCAGTCAGTAAAGAATCTGCCTGCAGTGTAGGAGACCTGGGTTCGATCCCTGGGTTGGGAAGATCCCCTGGAGAAGGAAATGGCAACCTACTCCAGTATCCTTGCCTGGAAAATCTCATGACAGAGGAGCCTGGTGGGCTGCAGTCCATGGGGTTGCAAAGAGTCAGACACGACTGAGCGACTAGCACTTACTTACTTACTTACTTACATTTATTTAACAAATATTTACATGTCTATTAGTATATTCCAGGGCAAATATGCTAGCTGAGGAACATAAAAATTATGTCAAATAAGATCTTTGATTTCATCAAGCCTTCATTCAAAGCAGAGACATAAGTAGACTCGCAATAGGCATTATGTGTTATGCCAGTGACAAATAACTTGGAGAATACAGTATGGTAATAAGAGAGAGAATGAAAGTGGAAGTAGTTGCTTTCATTAGGGTCAACCAGAGAGGCTTCTCTGTGGAAGTGAAGATGAAATTAAATTTTATTAGATGTATCTTCTATGATACCTGGCATATAATAGGCCTTAATACAGCTAATAAATTGTTAACATTATCTTTAACATGTAAGTCTTCAGGAAACTTAGCTTCAACATTGAAAGATTAGACAAATAATCTGAAATAATTAAGACTACAGAATTCAGAGGTGGTAGTGAACCATGCAACCTCTCAACTCTACTCTGTACTCTAGTTAGAGGAACTGGAGAACAGTTCCTCTGAGAACTGAGCAGTTCTGAGTTTGAATTGAGCAGGTTGCCTACTGGCTATAACGTCATGGGTGATTTATATTCTGAGTTTCTGTCTCCTTCTGCCTTGCTAATGTTGGGAGGGAAGAATCTTTTTTTCCCCTCTGTCTCCCTCCCTCTATCTTCATTCTCCCCTCTGCTATTCTCCAAAGCTCCAATTAAACTCAAAAGAGCACTTTTACATGTATCCAATCAGCCCAAATCTAGGTGCTGACTGAGATCCTCAACTTTGGGACACTGCCAGGCTTTGGCACACCCTCAACTACTAGGAACTCTTCAAAATATAATAGACTGCTTGGACAATCCAAAGGTTGTAGAGACAAGCAAAATCTAGGACAGAGTTGAACAATAAAATTTCTTTTACCAGGAGGCCACTCCTTCAAGACTGAGAGAGATGACTGTGCCGTCTAATGCAGAGAAACCAACAAAGAGAATCAAGCAAAATGAAGAAACTGAGGGGTATATTTCAAATAAGAAAACAAAGTACAATCTCAGGGGGTGGGAAACCTTAGTGAAAAAGAAAAAAAACTTGTCCATGAGGATACAGCTACTTATGGCTGTGGCTGCTGCTGCTAAGTCACTTCAGGCGTGTCAGACTCTGTGTGACCCCATAGATGGCAGCCCACCAGGCTCTCCCGTCGCTGGGATTCTCCAGGCAAGAACAGTGGAGTGGGTTGCCATTTCCTTCTCCAATGTGTGAAAAGTGATAGTGAAGTCACTCAGTCGCGTCCAACTCTTAGCGACCACATGGAGTGCAGCCTACAAAGCTCCTCCATCCACGGGATTTTCCAGGCAAGAGTACTGGAGTGGGTTGCCATTGCCTTCTCCTACTTATGGTTAAGTCCAAACAAATATTTATTCCCAACTGCATACATTTTCTTGTATTCTCCTTTGTCACTCTGTAATGTGATGAATTTAATTGGTAATGTGCAAAACAAACAAATAAACAAACAAAAAAACAAACAGCATCATAGGAGCAAGGCTTCAAGAGGGACAGCAGTCATCAAAAGACTTTGTAGGAGAAGTGGTTTTGAGACTCATTGAGGCTTTTACTAGTTCTCATAGTGTGTTGCCAGGAGCAGCAGCATGGTTACCTTTAGGGAACTAGTTAGAAGTGCAGATTCTCAGGCCCCATCTGAGACCTACAGCATCTGAAACTGCTAAAGCAATCTGTACTCTAACAAGCACCCTGGAGGATGGGGAGATTCATCAAAGTTTGTAAACCACTATTTCAGACAAACGGTTAGGAGGAAAAAAAGATATCTTCTAAAAAAGAAACATGGTGTTCATTTGCAACATAATATTGCAAAGTGAAATTCTCACCCTAGTGGATGTTCTGTGCATGGAAAAAGAGTATGGAGAAATGATTGATTCATAGTTGATGATAGATAGATAGATAGATTGATAGATATGCATCCTACCTATATCACCAGAGAATGAAATGGCAACCCACTCCAGTTCTCTTGTCTGGAAAATCCCATGGACAGAGGAGCCTGGTAGGCTACAGTCCATGGGGTCTCAAAGAGTCGGACACAACTGAGCAACTTCACTTCACTCACTTCATACTTTATTACTGGAGAAGGAAATGGCAACCCACTCCAGTATTCTTGCCTGCAGAATCCCATGGACAGAGGAGCCTGGAGGGCCATGGGGGTCGCAGAGAGTCGGACATGGCTGAAGTGACTAAGCACATACGCATGCACCTATATCACAGGTCATGTTTACATTCTGCCTATATCTGAACTCATTTTATTCTCATTATTTTCCTTGCTTCCTATTGCTCTAAAAATCAATCTGGATGTATTCCATCTGGTAAATAGTTGGTAATACTAATCATTGTTTTTATTCACTTTCACTTTACCTAACTCCAGGCGATAAAAATGTATTTTTCTGTAGAATAATTTTATGAACGTTTATATAATTCTCTTAGACTTTGCCCAGAGTTACTATATGATACTGAGTGAAGTAATCCAAGGTCTAAAGCTTCCTCTGTGGATTGTGCCTTATTAGCTATTATCAACTTCAACTCTCACTGATTCTTTGCTAACTGTAAAATGCTATTCAAATATTAATTATTGATCTGCCACCAAAAGAATCTGACATGCACTTAAATAATTTCAGAGGGATTCTTTCATTACAATGATTTTACACATTACCTGCTTATATAATATGAGGTATTTTGGATAGATTTAATACAGCAGTACCCTAGAGATACTGCATTGCAAGTCAGTGTGAAAAAGAATAAAATTGGCCTCAAGTGGTAGGCTTGTCAATAGCAAAATCTACCATTTACTGAGTTATATGCATGGATATTGCTGCTGTGGATTCACAGACTCCTCACAACCCTACTTTCTGTCTAGTATCATCATGTCATTAGGTTGAAAAAGTTGAAGCTTGATCTTAAAGTTGAAATCTTGCTAACTCAGGAAGGGCTTCCCCGGCAACTCAGACAGTAGAGAGTCTGCTGCAGCACGGGGGACCTGGGTTCAATCCCTGAGTCGGTAATCCCCTGGAGAAGGAAGTGGTAACCCACTCCAGTGTTCTTGCCTGGATAATTCCATGGACAGAGGAGCCTGGCAGGCTACAGTCCATGGGGTCACAAAGAGCTGGACACGACTGAACAGCTTGACTTCACTTCAAACTCAGGAAACTGTGATTAGAACCAATTCTGGGTGACTAAAAGCCCAAGCTTTTCTACTCTTTGGAATTACATTCTTATATCATGAAAGAGGTTTGATATCCATTTATCAAACCCTCATTGCACACTCACCGTGTTATGAATGCTCTGTAGAGGATGTGACCATCCTCTACGGTCACAGAACATATGTTTCATGTTTCTACTCTACTTCCTCAGTCAGTTTCAGCTCCAATTATCACTATACAGGAGCCTGAGCTTAACCATTCCATCATTCAGTTTTCTCATCTATAAAATAAAGTCAATAACATTATATAACATATAAAGTGGAGATAAAGATTAAAATGTATTTAAAAGTATAATTAATAGAAAATTAGATAATTTTAAAAGTTTCTGTGGTTTCCCAATGTTCTACAATGAATATATATTACTTAAATATCGGAAAGTACGTTTATTTTCTCAAAAGAACCATTTTCCTCCAGTGTTCTGGTAAATGTATTCAATGTCTATCCTTTAAAACAATTATATTTTGCCTCTCCCCTCAAGTTGTGTATTGCTGTTCCATGTCAGATTAGATAGAGGTAAGAATGAAACAGCAGAGGACAAGTAAAGGGACCATTTCTGAAATCTTAAAATAAAATATCATTAAAGAAAGGAAAACAAAGACATGTAGGAGAAATCCCTTTGCTCTCAGGTTTTGAGTCTGGGTCCTCGAGCAGGTTTCCTCGGCAAGTTTTTGCAGAACTCTGATTTAGGATACACCTGCCTTGTCAATCCTTGAAGAAATATGCCCACACCACCACCATCTATTCATCTGCAAATCCCATCTTTCCTTCAAATTCCAGAATAAATGCCATTAAGCCTTAGTTTTTTTTCTTTCTTTCTTTCTTTTTCTTTTTTTCAAGCCAGAAAGTACTCAGTGAGTTCTTCACCCATGTGTCTGTCTCCTAGAAGGTATGCCTAATGAAATGTTGGGAAGGAGGAGAGGATTATTACTAGACTGTTATTCTCTTTCTCTCTCTCTAGTTGCTAAGTCGTATCCAACTCTTGCGACTCCATGGACTGTAGCCTGCCAGGCTCCTCTGTCCATGGGATTCTCCAGGCAAGAATACTGGAGTGGGTTGCCGTTTCCTTCTCTAAGGGATCTTCCTGACCCCGGAATCAAACCCGGGTCTCCTGCATTGCAGGCAGATTCTTCACCAACTGAGCTATGAGGGAAGCCTCCAAAATCTATGTACTCTTCTAAAGACAGTAAGTGTTAATATTTTGGTTTTATTATGTTCTCTTTTTTCAATATTTATCATTGTGATTTTTTGCATAATTGAAAGCAATGTGTAAAAACATAAAATCAATTTGAAAAACAGTCAAATTTTACATATTAAATGTGGTGTTACAATATTGTAACTTGTCTTGTCACTACATTCTTCAGGCTACCTCATCTTGTAACATGTAACCTAAGCTTTCATTGATTGTTACCTACTATAGTAGCCCACAAATTGGATGAAACCATAAATCGTGTCTGTAAATCTCCCCATAGTAGATTTCAACACATATTTATGTACTGAATAGCTTTCACTTTTATCACATTTTGGAACTCATGAAATACATTGTGTCATTTAACAATGAAAAACCCTTGGGAAAGAGTAGACCTTTTTACTTATTTCATGGGTAATTTAATTTCTGGGAGTGAGAGGTCAAAAAGCTGTGACCATCCCTCCCAAGCCTTTTGTCTCAGGGCTGGTGTTTCTAACAGAACAAACTGCCTGAAACTGAAAGAATGAACAGATTCCAGGGGGATCTTTTAACTTGGATTTATGTTCTTTATAAGATGGCCAAGCAACCTTTTCCAGTGATGCTCAGGATATGAATACCCTGAGAGACTTGATGTAGGTATTTCTAATGAATTGGTTTTCAAATCTTCAAGCACATATAATGCCAAAAGCATTAATTTGATAAAGAGGTCCTAAACTTTTGAAAAATAAAGCTGTGATAGCAGATCCTTTAAACAAAATAAAATTCAAGAGCTCATTTTAAATCTTGGCAGTTTCAGGCACATTAAAAGAAAAGTTAATCAGTTTTAGGAAACAGAGCACTCATATTTTACCTTTGTTATTAAACAATTCTGAAAACCCCTATTTTTTTTGTTTGTTTGTTTCCCCATTCCAGAGGAATAAAGGTCCATGTAACCACATCCTCCTACATGACCTAGATATATTAAAATAAATGGAGGATAGAATTTTTTTTATTTAAAAAGCCTATTCAATGGTGAAGAAAGTATATTCCCAGCAGTAAGCAATTAGAACAATTTATGGCTGCATTTTTCAAATTTTTATTTTTATAAATATGTAGAGTCTTATCCCAAAAAGTTGTTAAAGAGTAATAATATCTAATATTTTAAAGTGCCTACTATGTGACAGGTTTAATTCCAGGCTTTTCAAAATGTCTTAAGTCATTACAGTCTTTCAAAACAGCTGTAAAGTATATAATGTTATGAATACACAATATATATTCTATATGATAAAAACTTTGCCATAGTTCTTTGCCTTTTGCATGATGAACTGAGGTCTTTAACCTTCAAAATCTCTGTTCTCTGTGTACTACCCAACTATCACTAAAATCCATAAATCATTGTGCTTAAAAATGTAAATTTTATACTCAAGTACACACTATGGTCTAATTTAATATATAGCTAACATTTTATATCATCTACCATCAGGAAAAATTGATGCTCTAGAAAGAAATGTCATATTTTTTCCTTGAACTTTCTATATATCTAACAAAGAGTTGTTTATTCTAGGAGCGCATGCTACAAGTTTGAGAAGAATAAATACTCTACTGTGTATTATGTGCTTATTGTGAAGCACATAATACATATTTAAATAAATATTATTTTTCTGGGCTCCAAAATCACTGCAGATGGTGACTGCAGCCATGAAATTAAAAGATGCTTACTCCTTGGAAGGGAAGTTATGACCAACCTAGACAGCACATTAAAAAGCAGAGACATTACTTTGCCAACAAAGGTCCATCTAGTCAAGGCTATGGTTTTTCCAGTGGCCACGTATGGATGTGAGAGTTGGACGATGAAGAAAACTGAGCACCGAAGAATTGATGCTTTTGAACTGTGGTGTTGGAGAAGACTCTTGAGAGTCCCTTGGACTGCAAGGAGATCCAACCAGTCCATCCTAAAGGAGATCAGTCCTGGGTGTTCATTGGAAGGACTGATGTTGAAGCTGAAACTCCAATACTTTGGCCACCTGATGCAAAGAGCTGACTCATTGGAAAAGATCTTGATGCTGGGAAAGATTGAGGGCAGGAGGAGAAGGGGACGACAGAGGATGAGATGGCTGGATGGCATCACCGACTTGATGGACATGGGTTTGGGTAAACTCCAGGAGTTAGTGATGGACAGGGAGGCCTGGTGTGCTGTGGTTCATGGGGTCACAAAGACTCGGACACGACTGAGCGACTGAACTGAACTGTGAAGAAAGATTATGCTAAGAAGTTTATACACATAATTTCATTTAATCCTTAGAAAAATCATTGTGACACAAACTTTTAGCTATTTCTATAAGATAGACTAAGGCTTATCATTTAATAACATCGTCAACTTTCCATAAACTGAGTTGATGTATAAGTTTGAACTGAGTTTGAACTGCACTGGGTTATAGGATCTGTTACTGATTTTTTGTTTCCCTAAAGTGTAGAATTAGTGACAGAGCTGGTAAAAAGGTGTGGGTGGTTACAGGCAGTGTGTGAGATTCCAGAACTTTCTGAGAAAGATCATGTCTGTAAACGAATCTGTAAATACTATGTTTCTCAGATTATATGATGTTTTATGGAATGTGAAATCTTCCTTTTATGCTAAAGATAACTTTTGTGAAGTTAACTCTTACTTAATAGCTAACGAAAAATAACAGGCTGAATTTATATGTGAGAGTATGTAAGACATTTCTGCAGAACAGAAAATTCATGGCAATACAGTCTATTTTACTGACTATATTAGATTAGAAAAAAATGTATTGTTTTACTGCTTAGCCACTTTTTTTTTTTTCCTGTTTGCATGCCTGCGTGTTCAGTCACTCAGTTGTTTTTGACTCTGTGACCCCATGGAATGTAGCCCTCCAGGCTCCTCTGTCCATCAGATTTTCTCTGCAAGAATACTACAATGGGTTGCCATTTCCTCCTCTAGGGGATCTTCCTGACCCAGGGATCAATAAATATGGTTACACTTTAAGGTACTGGAGATTAGGACTTAAAATATCTTTTTTTTTTTTTTGGTGGGTGGAGAGGGACACTATTCAATCCATAACTGCCATAGTAAAGGAATTTTATTTAAGAGCAAAGGGAAATCACTAAAAAAAAGTGCACATATCCCTCTGACAATTGTTTTTTAGACTGTAAAAAGGCAAGAGAAGAAAATGCAAATTAGTAAGCTTTTGCAAATACATTAGAATGGTGAGAGATAATAGTGGCTTAAACTAAGCTAGCCATTCTAAAGATAGAAATAAATACATATGGCATGAGCATCATAAGAGGAGAAATAGATTTGAGGATAGCAGCAAATCAATAAATCATTATGAACTTGTTAAGCTTGGCATGCTACCGTAACACCAAGGAGAAATGAAAGTAAGAAAGCAGTAAGATGCCGCATAGGAGCATCATTCAAAAAGGAGACCGAATATAACTGTAGGACTCACGGGTGCACAGATGGCCTTTAAAGAGAAAAGTGTGAATGTCTCTGAAGGAAAATATAGGGCAGAGTACAAAACAGGGCTGGATTAAACTGGACTGAGTTTAATCCAGGTTGAGATTTAAAAAAGAAGACTGACTGATCAGTAAGTGGCCTGAAGTGCAAAGGAGAAAACAGGCAGACAATAACAACAACAAAATGAGAAAATAAGTTTGCATAAATTAAGAGAAGGAATTGTTTCAGAAACAAGAGTTGAAAAAAGCTTAATGCTGCTAAGGATAAGGTAGATGAAGACTGAAATGTCAGGATGAGATAATCAGATGCCATTGTTTTAATCTCATGAGAGAATGCCACATTTATCATTATAATTTCATATTTAAGGGGTGTTATATCACTGTGTGTCTAAGGAAAATTTTACAAAGGAGACAGACAGCATTAGACGGATTTTGTTCTTGAAACAAATGTCAAAATCATAAATTGATAGGATTAAAATATTAAGGTCCTGAATAAATCCCAATCTCTTTTTTAAAGACTTCTTTGAATGCTCTCTAATTAGTGTGAGTCCTGAAAATCTCTGAGCATATTTTGCAGGCATAATTGAAGGCAGTTATTCTGTATGGTTTTGTATAGAAGCTGCTGATGTATTTCTCAATTTTTAGAAAGTTTCAAGTAATCTGTGAATAGTTTTAGCTTTAATTTTTGACATGCAATATCTATTTATGTATTATAGTATTCAGAAGGCATCCCAGAGACTTCTTGTTTTTGTTTCCTTTTATAATTGCCTGTCCCCACTTCTCATAGTGGAGGGTTTACAAAATAGTAAAAAATTAAGTGTAAAAAGTAGTCAGTGGTATGAACTATAGTCAACACCAGAGAACATCCCATGCCTGAAATAATTCATATACATTTTCAAAAACAGTTTGGAAGCCTTCCAAGCAAAAAATCAAACATGAAACCCTGCCCTAGTGTCGTGAAGTTTTTTGCAATATCTCAATAAGCTAGAAGTACATTTCATTACATTAGGAACATGAAAGTCTTAGGAAAACAAGAAACTTGAATGAGCTTTTCAGCATACCCACAGAGTCCTAATTCTTTCCAAACTTCAATTTATTGGATTCACCTGACAGTACAATTTTTCTCTCCTTCCAAAGAATAGTCTACCTGCTGTTAAAAATTGGACAAGATTTACTGATCTGGCTGCCTACTGGTATGGTCTCTTTAAGTGATGAGTATAAATCTTTAATCACACTGCTTAGAATGACTTCACTTTATTCTAGTATTTTATCCATGAATAAAAAGAAAAGACAATTGAGAACATATTATTGATGTTTTCAGTACCACTTTTTTCTGTTTAAATTTATTTTCAGCAATTTTGGAGAGCACAACTCCCCCGCATCCATTAGAATATAAGCAGTACTTTCTAAAACAAAGCAACTATAGAAATTTTAAGTAGCAATAGATACAAAGATGATCGATAGATAGATAGATAGATAGAGACATATAGGAAGGTAGCAAGAGTCTTGTATTGATGGAGTGATTCTATGTCTTAATTGTGCTTGTGATTACATGGAGCTCTACATTTGATAGAATTGTTTAGAATTATATAATCACATAAATGAATGCTTGTGAAAATGGTGAAATCTAAATAAATTCTGTGAGTTGTACCCATGTCAATTTCTCAATTTTAATCAATTTCCTAGTTTTAATATTGTGCAATAGGTACACAATATGTTATCACTGGAGGAAGTTGTTTGAATCATGCATGGTATCTCCATGTACATTTTTTGCAACTTCCTCCAAATCTTTCATTGTTTCAAAATAATGTTTAAGACTATAATTAATGTTGTCACATACTTACAGTAACAAAAACAATTTGATATCACATGTACAAACTATGCTTATCTGGTTTTCTTAACACATTAATGCATCTTACATATTTTATTTTAAAGTATTATATGAGTCATAAGACTAGTTATTATCCCAAGGGTCTAATGACTTCCTCCAATGCAAAGCTAGAGTTAAGTAGTAGACCCTGAGTAGGAAGGACCTAAGGTGATGCAATTATTGTAAGTAGAAATTTTGTGGTAAACTTTGAAATATATATTATTAAGATATTGCACTTCAGTTTTCTGATTTCTATTCAAATGATTGATTATGTCTTAATGGCGGTCTTGATCTCAAGTCTGAGACAAACAGAATTATGGTTTCTCTAATAGTTTAACATACATATTGAATCTTGAGAAACTTTCACTTAAAGGGACTTTCTTTTTTCCACTATTTCTTAACATAACTTTATGGGAGGATTTCTCCCCTCTACTTGCTCTTTTAAATCTTCTCAAATGATACTTTAGCATCATCTCACATTACGTTATACTTTTTGGCAGAATTTCTCTTTATTTGATCCAGAAATTGTTCCTTTAACCTTATTTCTAAATCAACTCTCATCTTTCTACTCAAATTACCGTAACATATGTGAAAAAACATTTTCCTCTTGCAAGAGTAGTATAGTTGCGGAAAATAGTTATGTTGTAGTATAATGCATTCACCTCTCTTTACTGAACTTGAAAATATTCTATTGTTAAATGACAAAAATGATCAAAGAACATGTAGGGAGTCCATGCAGAAAATTCATCTTTTTCATCAAATAAACATGAAACAGATCTAATATTCTAGGTAAATATCTACCCATGGCTGAGTAAGTCTGGCTTCAGAAGTGGACATCAGGTTAATTTTAGTGACTGGGTAGACCAACGTGGGCCTGTTCTGAATGAATCATTCCATGCAGATCTGTGATTGTTTCCCAGACAGAACATACAGAGAATTTTTCATTTTCTGGGAAAAGAGCTGTTCAAAATCAAATCCCACAGAGCACTTGATAACTAAACAAAAATACATTTAATGTAAAACTGAGAAAAAATTAAATAAAAAAATGTTACAGTTTATATACTGAAGTAAAATATTCTGTCTTATGGGCAACTTGAACTACTGTGTTTTAAAAAGTATCTAAAATAGTGATTGTAGCATGAATAATAAAAAGTGCAGGTCAATATATTTCACTGAATCTCCTCATGGTTTATGAAGAGAGGTATATTTAAAATCTCACCTCTTTCTTCTGTTTTTACTTTTTAGGATTCTGACTTTTTTTAAATTGGGTGGTGTCCAAATAAATGACTTTACCATGCTTTCCAACTTACACAATTTCATCTGCTTTGTCATTTTTTCTGAGGTAGATGGTACATGTGGTCATTAATCTTTTCACCACAGATGGTATAATTAAGATTCAGAAAAAGAAAAGAGACGTGTCCTGTGTCATACAGCTAATATAGGGAAGAGTTGAACCTTTAATTTATTTCTTTCTGAAACAATAGCCTATGCTGTGTCTCTTATATTCTACTTGATCAGTGAACACTGTACCGACTGCCTGCAGTTGAAACATCTCTGAGCACACACGGGGAAAATGTTCTCTGTGTAGAGTCCTAAAAAGCTATTGGACAATAGTCTTTCCTTTTCTCAATGAATCTAAGTGATCTAGAAAGTCAAGTGTAAAAATAAGAACTAGAGTTTAAACAAATCTTTCAAAATCTAGGCTTTTGTTGTTGTTGTTGTTCTCCTCTGTCATTGATATTTATCTTAATAGTGCTGCTACACCAGCAGTGAAGGCTAATTAAAGAGGAGTCTGGGAATTTCTCTCATGAATTTTACATGTCAAAAATGTTCATAATATTTGAAGGAGGATGGCAGTTCAAGATTCATCTTGTTCAAGTTATTTCTCTATACATAATTTGCTTTAACAATAATATTGACTTTCTATGAAGTTCATCATGTAGAGATTTGCTTTATTCTAAAAAATTTTCTTAGAGGTATTATTGTTCATTCTTTAAAATAAGGACCATAAAACTCAAGAGAGTTTAAGCAAATTAACCAATGGCTCTGGTTAGTAGTTAGCAATGCTAAGACTTGTGTTTACGTCTACAGGTTCTTAAAAAAAGGAAAAAAGCTAAGATACCCAATTTCATTCCTGGGTGAATGTTTAATCTTTTAATTCAAGAAGACCCAGAAGGCAAAATTTTCAAGGACGGGGCTGTCTCCTCTTTGGTTCTAGACGAGGATCCATCTTCATGGTTTTAGAAGGAAATCCCATGGCTAAGGGGTCAGGGTGCCCTGAATTAAGGGGACAGGGCTACTACTGGTGTAGGCACAGTGATGGAGCATTCAGCCAAAGTGGATTATTCTAGAGCCTTAAATTATAGTAGAAGCTATTCTGCTAGGTTTTAGACTTGCTTGGGAACCATAACTTCAAAATGTATTTGAAGATACAGTCTTTGTCAGCAAGGAATTAGATATGCTCCTTAACCAAAGTTGGAAATTATATTATTTTATGAACTCAATTCTTAATTCACAGATGTCATGTTCATTTGGCATCAGCCAATCTTCAACTCTTAGGACATCAGAGATTGTAACAATACCTGACTCCATTACCCCCTTCTTTCTTAATAGTAACTAAATAAACATTTTTTGCATAGGTTTAGACAAGTCAGTAATCAAAAGACAGTCTTCCTATTCCATGGGAACAATAAAGTTGACTCAAAGATGGCATAGGGGTAGCTATCATGGACTGTGCCTCTGGTCTTTGCCTCACTGTAAGAATGTACAGAAGCAATAACAAGTACTTCTGATGCCTGTGTTGTACTTCAAGTGGAAGAGGAGTTGGCGTAATCCACCAATCCATCATGGCCTATAGATGGTGAGAAAACACACCCCAAACATATGGTTTATGGCCTTTCTATTTTAACAGTTGTCATTTCAATTAAAAGTAGCACAATTTATGTTATGGAACTGAAAAATAGTTTGCATTTTCACTATTGCTTTTATCAAGCCATTAATGTATAAATAGTCTCAATCCTCAAATGTATAAATACTGAATAAGTCTCTTAATAAATCTGGATTTTTTTTTCCCCATATTTAAAAAAGCACAAAGGGAACTCCCTGGTGGTCCAGGAGTTAGGACTCTGTGATTCTACTGCATAGGGAATAGGTTTGGTCCCTGGTTGGGTAACTAAGATCCCACATGTGACAATGCAACCAAAATAAATAATAAAAATAAATAAAATAATAAAAATTTAAAAAGAACAAAGATATGTACTAAGTTTTGAGAATTAGGTGTGACTATTGAGCACAGTGTCCGACTAATGGTAGGCTGGTTTCCTATGACTATTTGACACATTCAAAAAAATTTTTTAAACACTATAAATTTTAAATTAAAAATTATAAAAAAAACTCAATTACCAAAATACTACTTCTCTCATCCACCATGAAAAACTTATTTTAAATGTCATTTTCCATTCAGAATCTTTCTATAGTCCCTGAAAATTCTGACTCCTTTCCCAGATATTCTCTTGGCAGTTGTTTCATATATATGAGGCCAAGAATGCGTTTGCATTAATAATTGAATTTAAAGAATTCTGTAGTCTATGGGGTTGCAAAGAGTCGGACATGATTGAGTGGCTTTCACTTTCACTTTAAAGAATTCTAAAAAAACTGCATGGGCAATACACATGTCGTTTGCGGCTATTTGGCAAGTTCTGAAAGGGGCACGTGGTTGAATATAGCAAGAGAACATATTGCATAAAACTAAAGGTAAAAGGTGGGGTTTGCAATGGAAATTTAGGGGCAAATGGAGGTTAGGCCATGTATTTGGAGGTGGAGGCATTTTGATGAGTTTGGTCCTAATCAGCAGCTTTAAATCATCTTTAGTTTTCCAGGGGAGATCTCTGCCCTCATTTCAATATAGATCATATCTAATCAAGGTTACAGTGTAGTCTGACACTGGAGAAGAGTAGGTGAAGTAAGAACTTAAAAACACCACTGTGGTCTGACAGGATAAATGTACGATAGAATGACTTGATGAAGTATGGGACATGTGATGTATCATGTAGAGGACACACTAACGACCTTTCAGGACTCAGGGAGGGACCAAGGAGAAAAGATGATTAGATTCCAGTCATTAATCTGCTGGATTATTTGTCATAGTGCCAGGAACTTTATGGTTCCTGGGAAAACACCTGATTTCATCAACCAAATGAGCATATTTTATAGAACCCTCCAGCCCCTGGGATGTGTAACAATTAAAACAATTATCAGATGGAATGGGAAATATATGAAGCCAGTATTGCCATACATAGCGATGAGCCACATTTGCCTCAAATGTGGTTTGAGGCACATTTTCCCTTTCACGTAAACTTCTTTAAAATTTTCCCAGTTGATGAGTGAATATTAACACCAAGAGTTAACAGTAGTAGTAAGAAAGCCAATTTAAAAAGTGTGAAGTCATTGTAGCTTCAAAGCACACACTAATGTTGTGATATTATTGCCCATTATGCACTGGAAAATTGAAAGCTTTTAAAATCACTCAAGCACCTCTACTAGTAGCTGGGGGAAAATACTGTACTTATATTTTCCCCACATCAGAGACTAAAGATACTAGTAGAAAGGACTTTGAATGGAAATAATGACCCTCTATTTTCACCCTGCAATTTTGGTTCTAAATCACTCCCCAGGAATCCTTCTATTTATTTATTTATTTGCTTGTAATTTTTATTTATTTTTTCATAAAAGAAAATAACTGCTGAGATTTAGATACTTGAGTAAGATTTTTTCTTCATTTGATAAAATGCCAAGGTGTGTGTTTGCTGGTTTGTGCAGTAAGAATATGTGTAGCTTTTCAGGAAATCAGCAAACCGTCTTCCAGATCATTTGTACAGTTTAGTTTTCCCACCAGCAATGAAAGAGACCCTGTTGCTCCACATTCTTGCAAGGCTTTTGTCTTGCCATACTTTAGATTTTGCTCATTCTCTTGAGTTTTAGTGGAATCTTATTTTAATTTGCCTCTTTCTAATGATATACAATGTTGAATATCTTTTCATGGTTATTTTCCATATGATCTTGGTGTCTGTGAGATTTCTCTTTACTTTTAAATTGCTTTTTTCATTCTCTTGTCACTGAATCCTAAAAGTTCTTGGTATATTTTGGATAATGGTTCTTTATCATGTGTTTTTGCAAATATGTATTTTCCTGTTGTTGGCCTGTTTTATCATTCTCTTATAAATGTGTATTTCACAAAGCTTATAAATGTGTATTTCACAAAGCACAAGTCCTACATTTTAATGAAGTTCAGCTTATAAAATTTTCTTTTGTGGCTCATGTCTTTAGTGTTGTATCTAAAAAATTATCACCACACTCAGTATCATCTAGATACTTTCCTATAATTTCATCAAGACTTGAAAGCTTTGCATCTTACATTATGATATATGTTCTATGTTGAATTAATTTTTCTAAGGGGTATACAGTTTGTGTCTAGATTTATTAATTTAATTTTTGACATGTGAATGTCCAGTTGTTCAGCAGCATTCACTGAATCCCTAACATGTATAAATGAATACTCTTAAGACAATGGCAGTTTTAACAGGAAGGTGATATCATGCCTTAATCTTTTGTTTTCCTGATTTGTTTTCCAGAATTTTCTTGGTATTTTAGAGCCAGAAATATATGAACATATTTATATATGTAGAAAAAAGCCTTTGCAGATGTTCTCTACAGGTTAGTATTAGGACAAATAGAGATCTGGACCTTAGTTTTGTAAATTGTGCTCCTTAGAATCTTAAGAGTCACAACAGTACAACCAGGAGTGTGTGTGTCTGGGATTAAAATCCCTTTCCTTTATTCCATCAGAGCAATTATGTCCCTATTTATTTTGCCTGGTGGGATTTTGCATACATTCTCCTATTTTATATGAAAAAATTGAACTACTTATTACCTGCTCTATCACTGTAGCATGATGAATTTTGACCAACCTATATTCCAGAAAGAATGTGAGTATAAGAACTGCTTATTCAAAGCAAGAATGGAGAATATCAACAAATCATTCTGTTGAGAAATCACATTGCTCAATTGATTAAGAACTTACCATGTGCATATACAGGGTGAACTTACTATCCAGTTCAGTGCATTATACAATTTATGCAATAAAGAAAAAATAGCAACAGTATAAGCAATAGCATATTCATTCAATAAACTAAAATAACTTGGAGGTGGAGCTAATATTGCTCAAGGAAATACCATAGACAAAATACTAGTAATAGTAGTCATTGTTCTAAAGCATGCAGTGTACTAGGTACCACTGTCCAGTGTCCTAGGTACATTTGGACAAGATTAAAATATTAAGACATTCCTAGAGCATTTTAGTCACATACTCCCCCATACAGATAAGAACCTCCACACTTCTGTTTTCCAGCTTCAGTTGACCCCATTAGAAGTATTCTGCAGTAGAAGATTTAGAGCCAGGTTTAAATGATGAATTAAAATAGTCCAGGGAATGAAAATAGATTGTGCAGCCAAACATAAAGATAAATTTTCTCATTATGTGCTGCCCAATGTACATGTGCATGCATTCTTTAAAGTATCTGAATGGCTTATAATTTAACATCTATGGACATTTATAAATGCTGTTAGACTGTAATGACACATTTCACTCTGAATTATAGCCAATTTATGTTTCCGAAATTAAAGAAGCTCAGTTTAAAAAGAAATAATCTCTTGAGTGTTGTAGAGTATATAAAAGCTTTTCTGAAGAAATAAAATAAAGCAAAACAGGCACATTCACTACAAAAAGTGAATCAAGATTCTTGCTTGGTGTCTAAGCATTCTAAGTCTATTGAAAATTGGAAAGCCTAGAATATAACCTTTTATACCACTACATAAATTAACCGATTTGTTTTCCAAAAAATCATTGGCTGTAATCATTCTGTTAAACATTTAATGGTGTTGTTTGTTTTTTTATTTTTTTATTTTTTGTCTCAGCCCTCAGGCTAACAGATGGCATTCAGTTAAAATAGATTGTCTCTTAGTACTTATTTGAATTAATTTCAGTAAACGTCATTGGAGAAGGAAATGGCAACCCACTTGGAGAAGGAAAGGCCACTCACTCCAGTATTCTTTCCTGGAGAATTCCACGCACAGAGAAGCCTGCTGGGCTACAGTCCATGGGGTCGCAAAGAGTGGGACACAACTAAGTGACTAACACACCAATGTCATTGAGTACATTTTCAAATACTCACCAAACTCAGGAAATTCAAAGATGGATTTGAATGTACTTTTCCCTTGGTGATTCATGCATTCATGCTAAGTTGCTCAGTCTTGTCTGACTCTTTGCACCCCATGGACTGTATCCTGCCTGGCTCCTCTGTCAATGGGATTCTCCAGGCAAGTATACTTGAGTAGGTTGCCATGCCCTCCTCCAAGGGATCTCCCCACCCCAGGGACTGAACTCTTGTCTCCTGCATTGTAGTCAGATTCTTTACTGTCTAAGCCACCAGGGAATCCCTTGGAGATACACAAATCTAATGAGGAAGACAAAGATGTTGTGAGAAAATTTCAATGCATTAAGTCAAGGGCCATGAAAAATAAATGCACAAGGAGGAAACTACAGGGAGAGGTTGCCTCACCAAATTAGGTGCATCAGGGAAGAAAGAACTCCCGAAAAGATACTCAGTTACATCTTGAGAGATAACTATGGTTTCTCCAGAAAGAAATTGGGAAGGTAGAGCATTTCAGACAAAGGGAACGGAAAGAATGACGATATCAAAGCATGAACTCCAATGACACCCAAAGGAACTGCTTAATATCTTGATTTCCTGTAGCATAAAGTTTAAGACACAGGATACTGAAGAATGAAACTGGATAGAAAGTAAGCCAGGTCATGAGAGCTTAGCATACCATGTTAAAGCTTGGGCTTTATCTCAAAGGCAGTGAGACGGCATGGAAGTAACTAAACCCAAGGTACATTAGGAAGATCGCTCCTGCAACAAGGTAGATGCAGGAGGAGAAAGCAGCTTGGGGACACACATTATCAGTTAGGAAAATGAGCCTCTGTCAGGTACTATGGTTATAAAAATATATTCTATAAATATATCCATGCCAAAATTTAAAAATTATTAAAGACCACTATGTTGGACATGTGGTCTGCCTTGATTTGTCATACAATGAAAAAGTTTCCCTCTGTGGCTCCCTTTCATAGAAAATGGCATTTTGACTCTACCAAACCCACTGTTCATCAGTAATAGCCTAGATTTAACATGGGTATACCGTGCACAAGGAGGTTGCCGTTGTAATCTGCATACCATTCAAGCCAGAATCGGAGGACCTTATGCTGAAAGTTATAACTTGCTCATATATTTTAAGGAGGTAGTGTGTCTGTCAACCTCATGACGCTTGGATTGTTTGAGCATCGTGGATCCTGGGAAGCAACGTGATTTTCTGAAAATTTCAAGTTATTTCTGAGCCATATATCTTCTATTGCATAAAAAGAAATTATCGGAAATGTTTCCTCAAAAGGGAAGTGCCACAAGTGTTTGAACATACAGAATGTTCTTAAAATCTAGAGCCTGAAATTAATCGTATTAATTAAGTCATTATTTCTTGCATTTAGTTGTTCATTCATTCATCTATCCATTTATTCATTTGGGAATCAGATTATAGAAACTCCTCTAAATTAAACACTTTTTAAGCACCTAGAATGCAGAACAGAAAACTCTAAACTGTTTTAAATACCCAATAGTCAATTAATAAAATAATGATATTTCTTTGTCATTGTGGATTCTCAAGGAAGAAAATATCCTCGAACAAGTTTCAAATACACATGAGATTTCACTTTGACTAAACAAATCATTAAATCTATAATATCTCTTACTTGTTTTCAATAGTCTTCACTTTTTTTTTTTTTTCTATTTACTTGTTTACTTGACTTTATCTTCCAATCTCCCTTGCCTGGAACAAAGGAGTCACATCCTAATTTATAGATTTTTCACAACTGGGTAGTTAAAAGCATGCTAGTTTAAAACAAGATCTCATTTTTGATTCATTCTGTTGCGTTAAGGACATTGAAAAAACATCTCTTAAGCAAAAGGCAGAAAAATACTTTCTAGCTGTCAGTATATTACAAATAATTTTTCCCACAATATCACACTTCATACTCACAGAAACCATATGAGTTATGGATTTGCTTCCAATGTGATAGATGAAGAAAATGAAAATTGCTTTCAGATTTGTTTAGACTACTTATGTTGAAAATGTCAGAGCTAGGAGTTAAAAATATGTCTTAGTCCTCTGAAAATTGGTTTCTTGTATCACTGACCCTGTTGTTTTAGTTGTTTTAGTCAAGTTTTATCTACTCTCTGGCTTTGTCTTAGACACAGATTCCTCAATACTGTTTTCTCATTCAATTAAAATTAATCCATAAGTACTAATAATGGATACTGACTTGAAGTTTTTCTAAATATCTTCAGCATTTATTGGAGCCATACAAGCATAAATGATGTGGCCTTGATAGAAATTCTTGTCTAAACAGTCATGTAACATTCAGAAAGCATGAATATTTTAGGTAGCAAGTGGCAGTTAAAATGTGAACTCACTTTTTCATTAAATACGCATATATAAAATACTATAAAAACTATATATAGCTAGGAATAAATACATAAAATTTGCATTTTGTGGAAGGTGGCCAGACAAGTATGTAAAGATTATATGTGATAAGTGTTACCATCACTTTCCACTTGAGTGCTCTTTCTAGGAGGTCACAGCACTACACACATAATTGTAAGAAACAAACATAAACAGTGTACAAGAATATTGTATTAAAATTAAATTGAAGGGCAGAAAGTTATTATAATACATTGTTAGATTTAAACATGACATGTTGGCCTGGTCCTGTATTAGTCTTTCTTTAGAAAATCAGATTTTGAATGTGAATACATTCTGAAGTGCAACAGAAAATCTAGAGACTGCCGTTGCTTATTTTTCCTTTATTTTTTAATAAAGTATATTCCTTTTTTACTCTTTCTGTAAATTCTGGGATATTTATTTAAATGCAGTTTCAAGAAACAATACAAAGTAATCCATTTTACAGTTTTCCCAAAGGCCATATCTTTGCAAAACAAGAGTAGGATAACTAGAATACTGACATTGATACAGTTAAGGGATTTAACATCCCATCAGCAAAAATATCCTTCCTATAATCGTTTCATATACACTCCCATCTCCCTTCTAATTTCAACCCCTTCTTAACCCCTGGCAACCACTAATATATTCTCCATTTCTATAATTTTGTCATTTCAACAGAGCCATGTAAATAGAATTACATGATATGTAACCATTTGGTGTTTTTTTTCACACATTGTAATTGCCTGGAGACTCATCCCTACTATTGTGTGTATCAATAATGTCTTCCTTTCTATTTAGACTAATATTCCATGGTGTGCATGTACCATGTTTTGTTTAATCATTTACTCACTGGGGGACATTTATGTTTTTTCCAGGTTAAGACTAGGCTCAGGAGTGCAATCGCTGGGTTGTTTTAGAATTTTCACATTTAGTTAAGAAATTCCAAAAATGTTTTTAAGAAAGGCTATACAATTTTTCATTCCCTTCAGCAATGCATATGTGACTGACACAATTTCTCTGCATCCTTGGGAGGATTTAGTGGTGTTACCTATTTTTATTTTAGCCATTCTTGTGTGTGTGATGATATCTCACTGTGGTATTTTTACTTGAATTTACTTAGTGGCTATTGAAATTGATCAAATATTCAGGTGCTTATTTGTCATCTGTATGACTTTAGTGAAGTGTCTTTCCATGTATTCTGCCTAATTCTTAGTTGACTTTTTACTTGTTATGTATTTATTTTGTCTTTTTTTTTGTAGTTTCCTTATGTGCAAGCTTAGATTACTGATTTGAGAATTTTTTTTACTTCTTAATGTATGCATTAATGTTATAAACTTCTCTCTCAACACTGTTTCATCTCTCTCCCATAAATTTTTAGATGTTGCAATTATTCATTTATTCATTCATTCAAGTCGATTCATTTTTTTTATTTTCCTTGATATCTTGTCTTTGACCCATGCATTATTTACAAGGGTATTTTTTACTTTCCAAGTGTTTGGAAATTTTTGTCATTATTCTGGTATTGATTTCTACTTTGATTCCATTTTGTTCAGAAAGCATACTCTATGATTTCAATTATTCTAATAGATAGAGTTTTTATTTTAATGTGCCAACATATATTCTAATTATGTGTTTGTTCTGAGACAGATTTTCCACATGTTTATTGTAGAATTATTTGCAAGAAGCAAAAAGTAGAAGCAACTCAGTGTACATTGAAAGATGAATGGATAAAGAAAATGTAGTAGATTCATATGATGAAATTTTCAGAATTTAAAAGGAAGGAAGTACATACATATATATATATTTATAATATATATATATGTATATATATATAAATCTTTTTACCTTATCACGAGTCCTCCTCTCCTTTTAGAACAACACTTTGATTTCAAATTGTGGAAAATACCTACCCCATGATGATCTTTTTGAGACTAGATCTGTTGCTCCAGATTACTATTGACAATTACTAACTGTTGCCCCAATTAGTAACTATGTGTTCAGGGCCAGTGTGTTGGGGTCTTCATAACTGTGCTCATGTGGTTGATTTTCTAGAAAGACTCATAGAACTTAGTAAAGCTATTATATTCACAGTTATGGGGGTGTAGTGGTTGTTGCTTTTTTTTTTTTTTTGCAGTGAAAAGATTTAAATTAAAATCAGCAAAGGTAACAGATACACAGAGTGGAATCTAGGAAAGTGCAGGCACAAGCTTCCAACTGACCTCTTCCAGTTTAGTTCTATAGACAGCATTTAATTCTCTCAGCAATGATGTTTGAAGCAATTTATGAGATACTACCAATCAGGGAAGCTCACCTGAGCCTTGTAACCAGGATTCTTTATCAGGAGTCAATCACATAGCCATAGAACACCCTAGGTGAGTAACTTTACCCATCGACTCTCCAGCCATCTCCCAAAGGTCCAATTGATGCAGCATGGTCCAGAGTTTCAGGTGAACAAAAATAAATATTCTCCATAAATCATGCCGTTAGTAGCAACTATCTGGTTTGGCCCTAGCTTTCCAGAATACAAGAAAATACTTTTATCAAGTCAGATAACTCAAGGACTCAGAGTTTGTGTTCCAGGAGCTAGTCAAGGACAAGTTTATTCTTTGGAATGCATAGAATGTAAAAACTCCAAGCTTGCTGAGTTAAAATTTTACTGTAAAGCTGACTACATATTTTGCAGGACCCAGTACTAAAGGAAAATGTAGCACTCTTTGTCAAAAAGCAGAAAGATGATGTCATTAAAGGAACTAAATATAAAGTTTTTTTCTTTTCTTCTATCATCTGTCTTTCAGAATGCCATAATGTTTCATATTAGCTATATAATATCACTCTAATTAAAGAAGAATTACAGTTTTAAACTATTCACAGTGATTTTACTCTATATTTTTATGTTCTATTGTGCCTATTTTAAATGCAAATAGAAGCATTTAACTCATATATTAAATAACCAAAATTGCACAATTTGTATTTAATAGTTCATAAGTGCATATGTATTTTGTTCTTACTAAAATAGTAGGAAAAAAACACAGAAATCTAACTCAACTATTTATATTTCACTTTTGATATGTGTTAGTTGCTCAGTCTTGTCTGACTCTTTGACACCCCATGGACTATAGCCTGCCAGGCTCATCTGTCCATGGAATTCTCCAGGCAAGAATACTGGAGTGGGCTGCCATTCCCTTCTCCAGGGAATCTTCCTGACCCAGAGATTGAATCCAGTTCTCCTACATTTCAGGCAGATTCTTTACCATGTGAGCCACCAGGGAAACCCCATTTTTTGATATGTACATCTTCTATCATTATTTTGGCTTGTAGACAACTACAAAAGGGCTGAAAGAAAAAGGAACTATTTTTGTCTATGTATGATGTCATGTATTTTCCTTTTATGTAATTATTTTCAATTTAGCTGGTTGGCTAATATAGTTAAGTGAAAAAGAATATGCCAGGCTTCCTTAGCTCTCTGACTTAGAAGGCCATGGCCCTATTTTGAGACAGTACAGCAATACAATGCTGTCGGTACAACTCCTTACATGCTTCCCTTGTACTTGCCTTGACTGTCACTGAACTTTCACATATCATAGGTCCACAGGAGTTCTGTGCACATGGGGTATTATAAACACTATGCAAATGACCTAGCCAGGAACCATGGCAGACATGCCTATTGTGCATATTTTCTCTGTTCATTCACATGCTCCCTTGATCCATGGACTTCACATATAAAATACAAGTTGAAAGAATTGTTAAGAATTTTAAGAAAGTAGCAGAGTGCTCAACCAACGCTGAAGTTCTTCTGATCATGAGGCCCAGTTCAATTTTGAATCTCATAGAATTAGAATGAGCTATGTACTAGTGTACAAAATCATCTATGAACTAGAGATGCAATAGTAAATATTATATTGCTTTCAGTGAGCTTGAAATTGATATGAGGGTTAAAGAAATTAAGCTAACAGAATAAAGCATGAAAATATCAATACTGGAATTAAGTCAGGGTTCTCTGAGAATCATTTAAAGACAACTCATTAAAAAAAAAAATTTGGCTTCACTGGATCCTTGTCATGACACACAGGCCTAACTGCTCTGCAGCATGTAGAATCTTTCTGGACAAAGGATCGACCCTATGTCTCCTGTAACCGCAGGCAGATTCTCAACTGCTGGACCACCAGGGCAGTCCTAGAGACAACTGATTTAACAGATTTCTGGAACATCTTTTTGAAAGAAGTAATGTTAAATGGCAGCTAAGGGTTGAACAGGAGTTAGCTTAAAGGATATGGGCTTGGTGAAGATAATATTTTAAGGACAAGGAGTTGTATTGATCATCTCTTTCTTTGATCTTCTATCATATCCAATCACTGGATGCTTTTCTAAAAAGACCCAAAGAGGGGAAAAAGGGAGATATTTTTCAAGGCTATTGAAGATTTTGAATGCTTGTACATTTAGTCAGAAGGGTCTTATAAGCCCTTGGCTTGAATGGAATTTTAGGTTTGGGACTGATGTACACAAAAGTGAGCTGTCATTTCAGAATACAACTTTGAGTGACCCTGTTTCAAACTTCTCAGCTTCATCCAGACTTCATCTTCTTTTTGTATCAGACACAACATTGAAGCTAACGTTTCTTTCTCCTATGTGAAATTTTCAAAGGAAATGAACCATACTTGTTTTACATCTAATGCATACAATTGGTGCTTATTCAGGGTCTTAGGAAAGTTGTATTTATTCATTTCTTTAGCCCTATTTTCCATTCTTTGCAATTATTAATATTTTGATTCAAGAGATGAAAAAAGCTTTTAAAGGAATAATACACAAACAGGATTTTAAAATTATTTTTATGAATACTGGAGTTGGTTGCCATTTCCTCCTCCAGGGGAATCTTCCCAACCCAACTTCAAACCGGCATCTTCTCCTGCATCTCCTGCACTGACAAGTGGATTCTTTACCACTGAGCCACCTGGGAAGCCCCACATGTGCTTTAAATCCTAACAAAAAGAAGTTAACAATGAGGTGACATCTATTTATTAAATAAGCCCTTAATTCACAAATGAAACATTACCCCTGTCACTTGTTTTCAGCATAATTGTAGCTAAAACTAGCACATAGAAATTCCAGACATTGGGAGTGGAATTAATTAGGCTGAAAGCCTGATGCTTTGATCTTGTCACTTGGTCCTTTCCACACCCAGAAAGATATGCTTCATGCAAATCACCATTCTACTAGAGTGTATCCGAGAGCCTGAGATAATAAGATACTACATTGTGGATCCTGAGTGGCCTCAAAGCTTGAGAAGAGAAACTAATAGTTGTTATAACAAGTACACCCTGGTGTTTGAAACGCAAAATTGTACAAAATAATGAGACAGTGATCAAATGACATGACAAGCAGAACCCACCTGCCTGGGCCTGGGGTGATTCATTAAACACCAAGACCACAGGAAGCTCAGTGGCAGCAGTGTTGTTTGCCTTCATTCAGGAAATTATGGAAACTTGAGGTATGGTGAGAAGAAATATTATGAGACAGTGTATATGTTTAGGTGGGGCGGGGGATATATAGGTACATAAGCACAAACATAACCATTGGGGCAGGGGTCCCAAATTAGAATCATCGTGTGTTAAGACTTAAAAAGAGACACAGGGGAAATGAGCAGAGAGAATGTTAAATAATTTTACAGTGTATTTACTAACTGACTTAGAAATAAAATCCAAGTTCTCTTACTCTTATCATTTGTGATCCCCTTTCATTACTCTTTCCACATTGTATTCTCCTTTTTAATACATTTCTCTAGAGGCTCAGGGACCAGAAATTTGGCAATTTTAGAGCAATATCGAAAGTATCTTACATATAAGCCATCTTCCTGACCTCTGGAGTTATCTTTATAAACATAAGTAGAGAAAATTTAATTTTGACATTTATCCCTTCAACCAATTATCCATTTCCAAAATATGTACCAAACGTTTCTGTCTGCAAGAGCTATTCAAATGATAGAAGATATGAAGAGATTTGTGTCCTTGTTTTAATGACTTAATGTGCATATAAAGAAGTCTCTGCAATCCAAAGTAAAAGTAATAATTATCCTAACCAATGTATAAAAATATTATAATGGAATGTGCAAGGATTTGTCAGAAATGATCGTATTTAAATTGGTTCCTGAGAATGTATATCAGTTTAATGTATAGATATGTGGGTGTTTTCTCAGGATGTTGAAAAATGTGAGCAGACAGAATGCTAAGAAAGTATGAGTGTTTGGATAAATAGAGAATAATTTACATGGAGGAAATTTGACATATTGGATATTCTTATGCAAAAGTTACTTCTCTTTGAAAAGATTTTGTTCTTAAAGTACTAGGGTGCTATAATGCGGAGTCAAAATATGCTGAATTGGAAAGTGGATGAAATAATTTAGCAAGCTAATAAAAATTTGGGAGGAGTACTGAAAATAAAATTTTCATCCATTGTTGTCATTGTTCAGTCAGTCAGTCATGTCCAACTCATTTGCAACTCCATGGACTGCAGAACGCCAGGCTCCCCTGTCCTTCACCGTCTCTCAGAGCTTACTCAAACTCATGTCCATTGAGTCAGTGATGCCATCCAACCATCTCAACGTTTGTCATCCTTTTCTCCTGCCATCAACCTTTCCCCAGCATCAATATCTTTTCCAATGAGTTGGAACTTCACATCAGGTGGCCAAGGTTTTGGAGCTTCAGTTTTAGCATTAGTCCTTCCAGTGAATATTCAGGGTTGATTTCCTTGAGGATTGACTGGTTTCATCTCCTATCTGTTCAAGGAACTCTCAAGAGTCTTCTCCAACACCACAGTTCAAAAACATCAATTCTTCAACACTCAGCCTTCTTTATGGTCCAGCTCTCACATCCATACATGACTACTGGAAAAACCATAGCTTTGAGTATATGGACCTTTGTTGGCAAAGTAATGTCTGCTTTTTGATATGCTGTATAGGTTTATCATAGCTTTTGTTCCAAGGAGCAAGCATCTTTTAATTTTATGGCTGCAGTCACCACGTTTTTTAAACATTAGGGCATTATTTACATATACAAAATGCAGCCATTTTTAGTATACAGTTCATTTATTAATTAATAAATTCATTTACTGTAAATCATAGCAACTCCCAGTGCTTCCTCTGGTAATCTGCAACTAGATTCATGTTTTTTAAAGGGTTCACTGAATTCTAAAGAAATCCCCTTGATTTTGTTAGCATAACTTTTTCTTACTGTTAACATGAAGAGTTTAAGCTACATAGTTTAGTAAGGTTAAAAATAAAGCTTACTCTCAAGAAAAGAAAATGAAAATAATTGTAGTGTACAAACAATTTACTGAACTATGACTTCACTATTTTAGGGAATTCTTTCTCAAGAAAAGTAGGTTGAAGTATCTTTAAGGGACTTCATTTTCAGAAAATAGATGAGTAGATTATTCACCTGGGTTTATCACATAACTATTTAGTCCACGCGGGTTCAATCCCAGGGTCAGGGAAGATATCCCAGAGGAGAAAATGGCAACCCACTCCAGTAGTCTTGCCTGGAAAACCCCACAGACAGAGGAGCCTGACGGGCTACAGCCCATGGGGTCGCAAAGAGTTGGACACAACTGAACAGCAGCACAGTACAGCATATCCATTTTCAAAAAATACCGCACTATATATATTTACTAATTCTAAACTATTGTATCAAAAACATCTGCAATGCAGAAGACCCCAGTTGGATTCATTCTCTATCTTTGTAATGAACAGGAAATGTGATTTCCTGACAGACAGGTTATTTTGCTCTCCTTTCATGGGCTTAGCACTCAGCATTTCATTTTGCTCCTAACCACCACCCTATGAGAAGATAGAACAGGTCTATTTTATAAGGTAAGAAAACTAAGACCAGTAAGGTGACATGACTTTTGGCCTTATGATTCTAATCCAGGGAAGTTTCCTCTAAATGAATCCACTTCTTAAATAATAACATTTCATGTTACATATGAAGACTTCTAGTGAGAAGGAAATGGCAACCCACTCCAGTACTCTTGCCTGGAAAATCCCATGGACGGAGGAGCCTGGTGGGCAGCAGTCCATGGGGTCGAGAAGAGTCGGACACGACTGAGCGACTTCACTTTCACTTTTCTCTTTCATGCACTGGAGAAGGACATGGCAACCCACTCCAGTATTCTTGCCTGGAGAATCCCAGGGACGGCGGAGCCTGGTGGGCTGCCATCTATGGGGTCGCACAGAGTCGGACACGACTGAATCGACTTAGCAGCAGCAGCAGCATTCTCTGGAAGACCTGAAATTAGTAACTATGTATCCTAATGTACCAAGTACATGCCTACAAATTAATCTTCTTTTATCTGTTTTAGTTTTTCTAAAATTAATCGCATGATATTACATTCATGTTCAAACCTTATGGCCCTGAATTCACTACTGAATAAATTGCATATTTGTATCTCAGCATTAGAGTCTTCCTAATCAGATCCTCAACTACCCTTTGGCTTGTCCTCCATTTTTCTCTCCTATGGACTTTTCTTAATCTCAACAATTTGCTCATTTCCACCCCTCAGTGCTAGGCACTTTTTTTTCTCCATGCTTTTGTTTTCTCCTGTTAGACATCACTGTGAAGATAATTTTTGCATATGTCTTATATCCAGAATAAGTCTACTTCACCTCTGTGGAGCTAAAAAATAGAAAAACCAAAAAAACAACTCTTGTAGCTCCAAATTATTCAATTAATGAATTATCAACTGCATGTTGCTCCAGATTTAAAAAAAAAAAAAAAAATGCCCACCTTAACCTCAATTGAAGAGGTTTCACAGAGTCAGGAGAGGCAAAAAGCCACAACTATTTGCCTTAATATATCATTTCTAGGGATTTCAAAAAGGTTATTTTTTCACATTCTTCATGTGCTGCATACATCGGTGAAATCAAACTTCTGAAAAAATGCAGCGTTAAATTCTGAGGAAGTGAATCACTTTGTGGGAAATTCTAAACAATAGTGTTAGAAGACCAAATGGTTTGTGCAGAAGGGAAACCAACTCTACTATTACTTTAATTATTCGCCCTATTAACTGTGACACAGTATGGCTTTCAAATCTCTTCATTACTCAGCGTAATTAAGTGGCACAGAAAACAACAGGATGTTAGAAATCACATGCAGAGGAGACGTGCTGTGAGTGATGGTGGGTATACTATATATAGACAAAAATTTTAAACAGAATAATTGCTCTCACATCACTTCCCAGGATGCCTCACCTGTCTTGTTTTATGTTGTTTTAATTTTTTCAACTGGAAAGTATGCAAATGTGCTGCACTGATTTAGCATTTTCTGGTTTGCAACTCTGTAAACATAGGCTTTGCCAGTTCAGCAGCTAAGACTGAAGGGAAAGTTCAGAATTGTTTGTGTATAATTGTTGATGGATAACAGCTGAAAGCAAATAAAACCCAGGAAAAGAGAAAGGAAAATAGAAGTAAGCCTAGCACATTTCTAACAGGTTGATCATGGCCTTTAATTTTTTCTTATAAAAAAGAAGGAATGGGATTGGGAAAGCAAGCACGTAAAAGATGAGCAGATTGGCAAAAGGTAGATTGTTCTATTTTATTCTTTTTTAGTTTTGTAATATGATCTTGTGGATGGTATTACTTCCTGTTTTGGAGAAGGGGCTGCTGAGACGGAATAAAGGAGATTCTGAAATAAGTGATATTACTTTTTTTTGTTTATTGAGAGTGATTTTGTGACATTAAACAATGTCTCATTAAAGAATACATATTTTTCAGCACCTCCAGATATATACCAGGAGAGATGCCACCCTAAAATAAAATCTTAACAAATTTGAAAGGATTGTATTGTACATAGGTTATTCCAAATTGAGTACAATGAAATCCATCCAGAAATCAGTAAATAACAGGAAAAGTCTTCAAACACTTAGAACTAAATGGCCCACTTCTAAATAATCTACAGGTCCCAGAAGGAGACTCAGAGAATGTATTGAACTTATTGAAAATTGAAAAATACATATCAAAATTGTGCAATACAACCAAAGTAGTTCGGCCAGGAATATATATGAAGATGCCACTAGTAGGATATATGGGTGTTACATCTGTGTGGTCTGTATTGACAGAATATTTTTGTATCTTGAATGTGGCAATGAAATCATTCATCTACACACATAATTAAAATAGATATAACTATACACACATTCTAATGTCAAATTCCTGGTTTCAATAGTGTACCATAATTACATAAGACATAACCATTGGAAGAACCTGGGTAAAGGATACACAAATCTTATATTCTTCTTCTTCTTAAGAATTATTTTAGCAATTCTTGTAATTTTTTCTTCTATATTGTGTAGATACATGAAATACTCTGTGATTTTTCCTTAGAATTGTAATTGACTATTTAGGATATACTAGTTTGCATATTTACAAATGACATTGTAATTGACCTATCTATGATATGTTAACACGTAACTGAGTAGATCAAAATAAAATATTTGAAGATTATTCTGATTTATTTAGGTCTCATGAATGTTTCTGTTTTAGCCTTTGTTTATTTGTTTTATATTCTCACAAAATATCCTAGTTAAAGAAATGGGTTCAGAGTGTTCTACAAAGAATGTCCACTGAAATTGCAAGTGTATCTTAAATTTGTCTGCCTGTCTAGATTGCTGATGTTACCTCCTTGTTCTAATCCACCCATCTTTCCACAGCTGCCTCCCTCAAATTTCCACATAGCAACTCAAGTATTTTAATATACAAAGTCTGTTCACAGCTCTGTTCCTCTCTCTCCTTCAACTCTAAATGCTCCAGAAGCTTTCCACTGACACAAGAGTAGTGTATGAAATTAGCGACCTTATTGTGATTAGATTTCAGCTTGAACGTCTTCCTTCCAGATAAAGCTGCTCTAGTAACTCAGCCTAAAGTACGTAACTTTATGGTTGGATGGCATCACCAAATCAATGGAACTTAGTTTGAGTAAGCTCCGGGAGTTGGTGATAGACAGGGAAGCCTGGTGTGCTGCAGTCCGTAGGGTTGCAAGAGTGGTATAGCACTGAGAGACTGAACTGAAAGTATGTAACTATTCTCTCCCTGCCATGTGGCTCTGTTTTGATTCTTGGCATAGTATTTATAGAGGATTTTCTATTATACTTGTTTATTTATTTACTCTTCTCCACAGTGTGTAAGATCTCTGAAAACAGGTGTTCTTCTTTCTCTGTCACTACTGAATCATCATTGGTAATAACAAAATGCACTTGACATTTTTGTCCTTGATATATTTTAGTCACTGTTCTAAATGACAAATGTTTATATATACACATTTATATGTAAATATAGTTGTATATATTTATGATGTATAAATAATATCACTTCAAATATTTATTTGCATATACATTTAATATTAAAATATATTTGAAGTGTTGTTGAACAATAACATGATATAAACACTAATATGTATTGACTAATTTATTTCTAATAACTCTATGAGTGCGTATTATAATTGCTATCACTATTTTAAGGTTGAAAAACTGTATGGAGAAAGTAAGTGAATTCCTCAAGATCATAAAATCCAGTAAATTGCTGAGAAGAATTTGAAACCAATCAATCTGGCTCCAGAGTCTTACTCTTAATCCCTAAGTTAGTTCATCTAGAACTGTGTCTAGACCAGAATAGGTTTTTATTTAATATTTGTTTACTTAGTGAAAATGTTGAACTTGCTCCCTGGAAGAGGTGATTGTGTTTTGAGAAAGCGTATTATAGAGTTTGCTTACTAGATTGAATATTTTGTAGATAGAAATTTACTTGTGAACTATTTTGAGGGTAGCAATCTGCAAATTAGAACTTTATTATTTACTAATGAATGCTAATTTATTAATTTAAATCATTCTTACTGCAAATGTATGAAATTATATCCTGAGCCTATGGAAAATAAATTTTCTAATCAGAGCACAAATTAATAATCGCACTTGTGAGCTTTAACAAAGCACATCAGTATTCATTAAAAAAAATCATAGCACCCAATATACATGTGATTTCCTAATGCACACCTAATATTTTATAAAGTAGCTTAAGAAAGTCTATAGCAATGCAAGCTTCATCATTTAGCATGGCCTGAGTAATTTTGGGGCTTCCCTAGTGGCTCAGTGGTAAAGAATCCACCTGCCGATGCAGGAGATGGACATTCAATACTTTGGTCAGGAACATCCCTTGGAGAAGGAAATAGCAATCCACTCCAGTATTCCTGCCTGGGAAATCTCATAGACAGAGGAGCCTGGGTGGCTCCAATGCATGGAGTTGCAAAAGAGTTGGACACAACTTAGAATCTAAACAACAACAAAAAATAATTTTTAGCACTTTTAATGTGCCCAATTCTTGGGGAAATACAAAAACCTGTCACAGCCTTGACTCTTGGAAGCCTAGAGCCTGACCTTGGTTTATAGGGCCTCCTATGACAAGGAGATTAACTGCATATTAACTTTCATTCTTTCCCCCATATTTTGGATACTGTTAATTGAAATGGGATTTAGAAAATATACTTACCTTCTGTGAATGACAACTATTCTTAGATGAAAGCAATGTTAGCAACTGAAGAACAATAAGTTGGTTTTGTTACGGAAATCCCTGTTGGCTCAGATGGTAAAGAATCTGCTGGCAACGCAGGAAATGTGAGTTCAAACCCTGGAGAAAGAAATGGCAACCCATTCCAGTATTCTTGCCTGGGAAATCCCATGGGCAGAGGAGCCTGGTGGGATACAGTCCATAGGATCACAAAGGGTTGGACACAACTGAGCAACTAACACTTTCACTTCATGCCCTTAGTCAGTATCGCTAATGTTAGTATGAATATATATATATATATGTATATATAAACTTATCAAGGAAGATATTTTGTTAGCTATCTATCTAGGAAGTTATTTTTATTTATATTGTTGCCTATGAGTCATAAAAGGAGATGCTTTTATAACTGTATTGACAGTGGTAGAGAATGCAGCACAAAATATCAGATTTTGTACATAGAGCCTACAGGGTGTTATCATTTTCAATCTTAACAATGACTCCATTGTATTATCCTTATTCACTAGTATATAACTGGGATTCAATGAGACTAAACAATTTTGTAGAAGTTCACATACCTAGTCATTGGCAAAGACAGGAGCCAATGCTCAATCTCTTTCACATATCAAATGTGAATGAAGATCACCATTACTTTTAATTTTCTGCCACACTAGACACTAATAAATATGAAAACTACTTGTTTTCGTACATTTGAGATTTTATAGACACTATTATTGCTATCTTGAATACAGTCTCCCCCTTTTCTTTGGCTTGCAAACTTCTCTGTGCAATTCAGAACCTATTTAAGATAACAAAAGATCAGTTTAAGACTGCTTGGAACTTGCCTACACATAACATTCTCTCTCTTCTTTATACTTTGTACAAATTTTATCATGTCTTCCCTGGTAGCTCAGACAGTAAAGAATCCTCCTGCAGTGAAAGCAACCTGGCTTTGATCCCTGGGTTGGGAAGGTCCTCTGGAGAAGGGACCAGCTACCCACTCCAGTATTCTGGCCTGGAGAATCCCCATGGACAGAGGAGCCTGTAGGGCTACAGACCATGGGGTCGCAGAGTGGGACATGACTGAGCAACTAAGCACAACACAGCGTGTTGTCCTGACTTGTTTGTAAAACTGCTCACTTCTGAACCATGAGACCTAGAAGACCAAAGACTGAGTCACAATGATGGCATAAAACTTAAATATTTGTCAAGGTAGAATACAATTGGAATGAGAAGGTGACCTTCAGATTCTATTCTTGTTTGTTAATTATGACCAGAATAAAGTCTGTCTGTCAACAGGATAATAAAACCCATCTGTCTCTAACTCCTTCCTATGAATAAATAAAGAAGAATGAATTTGTGATCATTGAAGAGCTTTGAAACAGAGGGTATAATGTCTTTGTTTTGGTATAATTTTTTTTCAGTTTTAGAAGAAAATTTCTACATACAATTTTATAAGATATCAGTTACTAAGAATTATAGTTTATTGTTAAAGAGCTTTGTAAAATTTCAAGATAATAAGATTATAAGAAATATCTGTGAACATAAAGGAAAGTTCTAATAGTATTCCCTGAAATATTCCTTCCTTTGTTAATGTGTTGGAAATTTCTCTCAAGATTCAACTCAGTCAACATCTATCATACTTTGCTGTATATACAAGCATGACGCAACTTTAACATATACATTTCAGTGTGTTTGTTTGAGATCTTCTTCACTAACTTACCTCTGTGAGGAATTCTTTGTATCTTCTACATAATCATTTCCCCAGCACCTAGAATAGAAGTTGGCAAAGGGTAAACAGTCACTAAGCATATGATTTGAAATTACATATATATGACATGATTGGTTTGCAATATAATATATAATTATATATTTTAATGCATGATCATGTATATGTCTATTATAGGTATACACACACAAAGTATCCACACAAATTGAAAATTACTTTGGAACATTAGTGATGGTGATTATTTCAGTCTCATGTTACAATATCCTAGCACCTCTGATAGTTGGTATTAATTGAATAGAATGAAGCACCAGTGGGCATCTTACTCAAAACATTCCCCAGTTCATCAAATGGCTCTCTATAAATCCAGTACCAAATACAGTATGTACCTATTAACCACAAATATTTAACTCACTGAAAACTGAATAAAATAAAAATATTAAAATCACTGAAGACTAGTTAAAATAGACTATAATTATTAGATATCCAGTGGTTCAAGGGCTGTTGTTTTACTTATATGTATGCTTTCCCTAATTTTTTTACAAATTCATTTTTATACCTAGAAAACCCAGAAAGGAACTAAGTTTAATCAAATTATTAAATCAGCTGCTTTTTAATATATTTTTTGTTTTTTACTGATATTTCAAAAAGGATGATTGGATTCTTATCAAAAGGTATTAGCCCATTGTACTATTTTAAGTCTCCAATGATAGGTTAGGTTTTGCCTATGAAAGAAAAGGCATTGATTGTCTCCTTTATTATTCTTTTTTTAAGAGCAGAGAAAAAATTAAAGCGTTAGTTGTGATGATTTAATGAGTTTATTGCTAATGAACAAAGGGAGCAGTTGCTAAATAAAAAGTTTTTGTGACAGTAAACTATATGATGAAAAATATAAATACACACATATTTTTATATACATTGAGATATGCCCCCAAATTCAGGAGATTAAAGCTTGCATCACTCTCTAGTTCAGTGACTGAGAGAGTTTTCAAATTATTTAGTTATAGTTTATTTTTTACTTCAGCATCACTCTGCATGAAAATTATTTTAGCATAAATTTAGCATTGAAATTTCATTGAGTTTTGAAGATTTTGAAGAGTTCAAAGTGCTTAGCATCCATGGAAGGGATTAGAAGTAAGATAGATAGTCAACGTACAAATGACAGTGGCTGGATTATATATGACAGCAAAATTCTGACCCAGACCTTCTGCAGCAACCAGTCCAGGAATCCAAACTACAACCAGCAATCAGAGCCAAAACGTGAGAGCTGAGTCAATGACACCTATGTCCCTATTTTACTTGCCCTGGTTTTCAAGACTCAAATTGATCACTAAGATATCCCACTGCCCACCTCCAGCTTCTCTGTGCCAAAAACCTCTAATCAAAGCATCTGTAATCTTAACCTTTCTCCAGCATAAAGTTATCTCACTCTTCTGCTGCCTATAAGCCTCTAATGCAAGTATGATGTTGGCTGACTCTTACTACAACAAGCCCTGAATAAACAGCCTCTGTTCCTGTTTAGGTGGTCTTTGTTTATTTCAACAAAACCAATGTGAGTAGAGACTTTTAAATAAAATAAACTAAAGCCAAGAAACAAAGCTATGGGTTTAAATATATTCAAGATTTTTCATTACAAATCAACTCATAATAACTTTGCATACTGTTTTTAATGATTTTTATTGAAGCATAGTTAATTTACAAGGTTATGTTAGTTTCAGGTGTGCAGCAAAGTGATTCTGTTATACACACACACAAACACACATATACATATGTTATTTCTCAGATTCTTTTCCATTATAGCTTGTTGCAAGATATTGAATATAGTTCTCTGTGCTATATTGTAGGCCCCTGTTGTTTACCTATTTTATATGTAATAGTGTGTATATGTTAATTCCAAACTCCTAATTTATCTCTCTACCTTCCCACTATCCTCTTTGGTAACCATAAGTTTGTTTTCTATGTCTATGAGTCTATTTCTGTTTAATAAATAAGTTCATTTGTATCATTTTTTTAGATTACACAAGTAAGCGATATCATGTGATATTTGTCTTTCTGTCTGACCTTCTTCACCTAGTATGACAATCTCTAGGTCCATCCATGTTACCGTATATGGCTGCTTCATGTCTTAGCTATTGTAAATAGTGCAGTTCTGAAGATTAGAGTGCATGTATCTATTTGAATCAAAGTTTTCTCCAGTTATATACCCAATCCTGGGATTGCAGGATCATAAGATAATTCTATTTTTTTGTTTTGAACAAACCTCCATACTGTTCTCCGTAGTGGCTGTACCTATTTGCATTTCCATTAATAGTATAGGAGGGTTCCTCTTTCTCCACACCTTCTCCAACACTTATTATTTATAGACTTTTTAATGATAGCAATTTTGACTGCTGTAACATGAACCTCACTTTAGTTTTGATTTGCATTTTTCTTGAGCATTTTTCATGTGCTTTTTGGCCATCTGTATACATTTTTTGAAAGAGTGTCTGTTTAGGTCTTATGCCCATTTTTTTATTGGATTGTTTGCTTTTTTAATATTAAGCTGTATGAGCTGTTTGTATATTTTGGAAATTAATCCCCTATCAGTAGCATTGTTTGCAAATATTTTCTCCCTGTCCACAGGTTGTCTTTTCATTTTGTTTATGGTTTCCTTTGATATGCAAAAGCTTTTAAGTTTAATTAAGTCCTATTTGTTTATTTTTGTTTTTATTTCCATCAATGTAAGAGATGAATCCAAAAAAAAAAGTATTGCTGCAATTTATATCAAGAATCTTCTTCCTGTATTTTCCTCTAGTATCCTATCTTCCATTTAGATTCTTAATCCATTTTGAGTTTATTTTGTATATGGTGTTAGAGTATGTTGTAACTTTATTCTTTTACATGTATCTGTCTACTTTTCCCAGCACCACTTATTTAAGAGACTGTCTTTTCTCCACTGTATAGTCTTGCCTCCTTTGTTTTAGATTAATTGATCCTAGGAAGTGGGTTTATTTCTGGGCTTTCTATCCTGTTCTATTGATCTATTTGTCTGTTTTGTGCCAGTACGATGCTGTAGCTTTGTAGTCTGAAGTCAGAGAGTGTGATTCCTCCAGCTCCATTTTTCTTTCTCAAGATTACTTTGACAGTAGAGGTCTTTTGTGTTTACTAACAAATTAAAAAAAAAAATTGTTCTAGGTATGTAAAAAATGTCATTGATATTTTTATAGGGACTGCATTGAATCTACAGAGTGCTCTTGGTAGTATGGTCATTTCAAAAATATTGATTCTTCCAATTCAAGAACACAGTATATCTTTCCATCTGTTCATGTTGTCCTCAGCATCTTTAATCATCGTCTTAGAGTTTGCAGAATACAGGTCTTTTGCCTTCCAGCTAGGTTTATTCCCAGATTTTATTTTTTTGGGGGGGGGGTGCTCGAATTTTTTTAGTTTTGTTTTTTAATTAATTTGTTTATTTTAATTGGAGGCTAATTACTTTACAATATTGTCGTTTTTGCCATACACTGACGTGAACCTGCCATGGGTGTACATGTGTCCCCCCTCCCACCTCCCTCCCCATCCCATCCCTCTGGGTTGTCCCAGTGCACCAGCTTTGAGTGCCCTGTTTCATGCTTTGAACTTTTTTTTAATGTGATGGTAAATGAGATCGTTTTATTACTTTCTCTTTCTGACATTTTGTGGTTGGCATATAAAAATGCAACATATTATTGCATATTAGTTTTTCCATCCAGGAACTTTACCCAACTCATTGATGAGCCCTACTAGTTTTCTTCTAGTACCTTTAGGATTTTCTATGTATAGTACATGTCATCTGCAAACAGTGAAAGCTTTACTTCTTTTCCAATTGGATTCCTTTATTTTTCTTCTCTGCTGTTTTGCATACTATGGAATTAGATATTTCTTTGTCTATTACAAAGTAATATTTTAAATATACGAATTTAAATTAGTAAAAGGAAAATTTATGTATCTCTTAGGCTTCCCCAAGATGTAGATGTTATGAAACAATGTTTTTAATTAAAGATAAAAATCTGATCAAGTTTGTATTCAATTCAAAACCCTCACATGTCTTTCTAGAGAACTTTCTTAAAATTATTTATTTTGGCCATTCTTTGGTTGGTGTTAAGTATATGTACTTTGGGGAATAAAAGTAATTTTGATGGTACTGGCCTGTAGTATAAAATAAGATTAAATCCTTTAAAATATTTCTCCAGCCTCATCTCCTACTTATTGAGGATTACATTCTCTATTCATATTGAAGCATTCACAATTTGGGGGCACATTTAATTCTTTTAAATTCCTGGAAGCCAATTTAATTCAATATAATAAATAAGTCCTAAATGTCTAACAAGCTCAGTACCAAGATACACAGTCTATGTCTCTCTCCTGGAGTTTACATCTTGCTGGAATGAGCATTTTCTCTAACTTGGCTGTTCTTTCCAACTGATGAAATTCCTGTCTCTTTGTGTGTGTGTGTGATCCATTTCCTCTACTCAATAAAGCCTTTGCTAATTCATCTAAGCAAAATCAATCATTCCAAGTTCTGAGTTTCAAGAAGAATATCTATATGTCTCTTCTAGAGACATCCCTTTGCATTACATATTGCCTTTGTAATTGTTTATGGTATTTTTTGTCAAAACTCTTTAAACTCTTTTTGTAGACAATTCATCATGCAGCACTTTACACTCTTTAGTTTTTCTGTACATAACCTGTGGAGTAGGCATTCTCAATATTACCATTCACATGAGAATAAATTGAGGATTAACAAACTTTATTAATTTTTCAAAATCCTATAATGGACAGGTATAGAAGCAGGATTCCAACTCAGACTGTCCAGTCTAACACTTCAATGATGCTTGCATTTTCTCATACATAGAGAAATGGTAAGGTCATTAACTTGAGATGTCTATTTTCTTTGTGATTTACAGTAATATTTTTACTTTTTTCCCCAACAAAAAGCTCCTATATATAGTAGTTCTTCTTTTACCTCTTCTTCGGGCAATTCTTCAGAGTTATCTGAGAAACTATCTCAAGGGCTATAGTTTTCAGTAAGGTCCCTGAATAAAACTTAACTCATAACTTTATGTTGTGCCACTACCAGAATGAATATTGTTTTTGCTAGTACACATTTTGACCAGTTTCTGACCTTGCTTTGAAAGTGAAAGTGATGGTCTCTCACTCATGTCTGACTCTGAGACCTCATGGACTATAGCCTGCCAGACTACCCTGTCCATGGGATTCTCCAGGCAAGAATAATGGAGCTGGTTGCCATTCCCTTCTCCAGGAAATCTCCCCAAGCCAGGAATCAAACCCAGGTCTCCTGCATTGTAGGCAGATTCTTTACCATCTGAGCTACCAGGAAAGACCTTACTTTAGAGCATTTCATAAATAAACTCATATCATCTTTGTATTTCTTTTATTGATGTATTTACAAAGCATGCTATTGACAGCAAAACTGAAGACTCATTCTCTGCAAAAAAAACTAGAGAACACATTTAGGTAGTTGGGTGACATTTGGTTGGGTAGCTTAGGAACAATTTAACATTTAGATTTTCTAGCATAGTTAACAACATCTCACAGAATTATTTGTCAAAACTGCCAATTTAAGGACTTATTTTGATTCCAAACTTGTAGCTTTTTGAAACATTGCTTATAGAATTTATTTAAAGATATATACATATATCATTTTTTGTATGTATTTTATTTGCAAAAATGACTCACTATTTGCAGCACTTGTAGCTGGAACTCACACTTCCAACATGGCAGCAGAAAGATTAAACAGATCAGATATTGGCCTATTATGTGTCCCCACCCCATTTTTGTATGACCCACAGACTAAGACTATCTTCACATTTTTAAATAGCTGAAAAACTCAAAAGAGCAATATGTCATGATGCTTAAAATTCATTTAAAACTCAAATTTTAATATTCATAAATAAGTTTTTGCTGAAACAAAACCATGTCTATTCAGTTGTGTATGTCTAGATGCAAAGACACAGTTGAATAGTTGCACTTGCAAGGACCATAACTTAAAGTATTTACTGCCTGGCCCTTTGCAGAAAAAGTTTCTTGTTGCCTGGACTGAATCATGACCGCTTCTCTCATGTGCTCTTGTCCTTGTTCTGGGAAATAGTAACCTTAACCTTTGACTTAGCATGTAGCTCTTAATACTTTTGATTTGACATCAGCGATTCCTTCAAAGCATTAATGTTTCTGTGTTCTCATTGCTCAGTCATGTCTGACTTTTGCAACCTCATGGACTGCGGCATGCCAGGCTTCCCTGTCCTTCACCATCTGCTGGAACTTGCTCAAACTCATGTCCATTGATTTGTGATGCCTTCCAACCAACTCATCCTCTATTTTCCCCTTCTCCTCCTGCCTTCAATCCTCCCCGGCTCAGGGTCTTTTCTAATGAGTTGGCTCTTTGAATCAGGTGGCCAAAGTATTGCAGCTTCAGCATCAGTCCTTCCAATGACTATTCAGAGTTGATTTCCTTTAGGATTGACTGACTTGATCTCCTTGAAGTCTGAGGGACTCTCTAGTCTTCTCCAACACCATAGCTCAAAAGCATCAATTCTTCAGTGTTCAGCCTTCTTTATGGTCCAACTCTCACATCCATACATGACTACTGGGAAAACTATAGCTTTGACTAGATGGACCTTTGCTTGCAAAGTAATGTCTCTGCTTTTTAATATGCTGTCTAGGTTGGCCATTGCTTTTCTTCCAAGGAGCAAGAGTCTTTTAATTTCATGACTGCAGTCACCATCTGCAGTGATTTTGGACCCCTCCCCCACCCCCAAAATAAAGTCTGCTACTGTTTCCCCATCAATTTTCCATGAAGGGATGGGGCCAGCTGCCATGATCTTTGCTTTTAGAAAGTAGAGTTTTTAAGCCAGGTTTTTCACTCTCCACTTTCACCTTCATTGAGGCTCTTTAGTTCCTCTTCACTTTCTTCCATTAGGATGGTGTCTGCATATCTGAAGTTATTGATATTTCTTCTGGCATTCTTGATTCCAGCTTGAGCTTCATCCAGCCTAGCATTTCACATGATGTACACTGCATACAAGTTAAATAAGCAAGGTGACAAGATACAGCCTTGACATACTCTTTTGGCTATTTGGAACCAGTCTGTCGTTTCATGTCCAGTTCTAACTGTTGCTTCTTGGCCTGCATACAGGTTTCTCAAGAGACAGGTAAGATGATCTGGCATTCCCATCTCTTTAAGAATTTTCCAGTTTGATTTGATCCACACAGTCAAAGGCTTTAGCATAGTCAATAAAGCAGAAGTAGATGTCTTTCTGAAATTCTCTTGTTTTTTCTATAATCCAACAGATGTTAGCAATTTGATCTCTGGTTCCTCTGCCTTTTCTAAATCCAACTTGAACATCTGGGAGTTCTTGGTGAATTTTTTAAATTTTTGGCTGCTTTTTTAAAATTTCTGAACTGATATCCCTCAGGATTTGAGATTCAGAAATGCGTGTTCTGAGAAACACAGGGAAGAAATTCTCAAACGGAAGCACTGTTCTCAGACATAGAGGCAGTTGTGTAGATCCCTACCTAGATGGGGGGCTTCTTTCTTCTCCAGATGCAGTGCAGACAGAACAAGAGGTGACCCTTACCCGAAGTGGATTTGTCCTATCACGAAACTTTCACTGCTGGATTTCCTGGGTCTTCTTTAATCTTAGTCACAGGGCCTTCTATTATTTAAACAACAATTTTTGTTGTTCAGTCACTCAGTCGTGTTTGACTCTCTGTGACCCCATGGACTGCAGCATTCCAGGGTTCCCTGTCCTTCACCAACTCCTGGAGCTTGCTCAAACTCATGTCCATTGAGTCGGTGATGACATCCGACCATCTCGTCCTCTGTTGTCCCCTTCTTCTCCTGCCTTCAACCTTTCCCAGCATCAGGGTCTTTTCCAGTGAGTTGGCTCTTTGCATCAGGTGGCCAAAGTATTATAGCTTCAGCTTCAGCATCAGTTCCTCCAATGAGTATTCAGGATTGACTTCTTTTAGGATTGACTGGTTTGATCTCCTTGCAATCCAAGGGACTCTCAAGATTCTTCTCTGACACCACAGTTCAAAAGCATCAACAATTAAATAAACAGCAATAATTTAAACCAAAACACCTACTTAGTACAATAGACTGAATGTTTGTGGTCCTTTCAAATCCATATGTTGAAAACTAGCCCCCATTGTGTTAGTATTTGGAGGTTCTGTCTTTGGAAGATAATTAGGACAGAGAGTAAAAACCTGCATGGATGGGATTAGTGACCTTCGTGAAGAGATACCAGCAATCTCTGTCATCCCTTACTCTGTGTGAGGAAACAGTGAGAAGATGTCAGTCTGCAGTCAGAAGTGGTCTTTTACCAGACGTAGAATCTGCTAGTACCTTCATCTTTGACTTCCCAATCTCCAAAACTATGAGAAAGAAATGTTTGCTGTTTCAGCCACCCAGTCGATTGTAGTTTTGTTAAAATAGCCTGAACAGACTAAGATAAGCAGTGAATAAGCCAAACACACAAAAAAATTCACTGATAACAATCTTTGAATGATACAGTTACATACTAAAGGTGAGTAATATCTTACTATCTCAACAAGAGCAGTGTAAGGAAAAACAGGTTTTAGCAGTTTCAAAGGCTACTTAGAAAAATAAACCCTATTATGTAAGCAGTTTCTGACTATTCTGAAATATTAGTTTAAAGATCAAAGACTACACAGGTTTTTCAAACGTCCTTTTCTTCCTTTCACCCCTCTACCCCACTGGGTCTCCAGCTGGAGAACTGAAATCATAAACCTGTCTAAGGCTTGAAGGTTATTGATGACTGCTTCTATAGCCATATTCAGAAGATGGCATCATATGCAGAAATAACAGCCTAGCCTAAAAGGAAGTTGACATTACTCCAACAAATTAAGCGAGAAAAAAAAAAGCCAACTTTAAAGTACACTGTAAGCCATAAAACTGTCAAAAAGAACTTTCAAACTGCACAGCTGAATGAGACCAACACAAACCCTATTCAATTTAAAACCGCCATACTAGATAGAGTGAATTGTTCATTTGGCTCCAAAGAATTCTCTCTAATGCCATTTCTGTTTATGATAAAAACTGCACAGCATTGTAATTTTCTGTCAAATTGTTTCAAAAAGAAGCAGAGCCTTTCTCTCTTTCCCTTCATCCTAATGCTAAACCATGCATATAAGGAGATGAGATGGTGCCCTCAGGACTCTAAAAATCAAATCTCCCTATAAATAAACAAAAAGCAAATTCTCTACATATGACACCTGTAGGTGTTATTTTATGGTGTTGTTCACATGGTGACATTATATATATAATGTTATACTTTTCTTGTTATGGGCTGAAATGTGCCCCTGACCTCACTTTAAAGAGTGGGAGAAAAATTGAACAGTTATTTCACTGAGATGAGATGAAGGTGACAAGCTCATAATAAGACTCTTAAACTCATTAATCTTTAGGGAAATACAAATTAAAATCACAATGACATACCACTCCCATCTTTTACAATGCCCCAAATTAAAAGGACTGACAGCACATGGTTTTGAAAGAGAAAAACCTACAACCCAGATTACTATACCCAACAGGGATCTCATTCAAATGTGAAGGAGAAATCAAAAGCTTTACACATAAGCAAAAGCTGAGAGAATTCAGCACCACCAAACCAGCTCTTCAACAAATGCTAAAGGATCTTCTCTAGACAGGAAACACAGAAAATGTTTATAAACTTGAATCCAAAACAACAAAGTAAATGGCAATGGGATCATACTTATCAATAATAACCTTAAATGTAAATGGGTTGAATTCCTCAACCAAAAGACAAAGACTGGCTGAATGGCTATAAAAACAAGACCCCTGTATGTGCTGTCTACAAGAGACCCACCTCAAAATAAGGGACACATACAGACTGAAAGTGAATGGCTGGGAAAAAATATTTCATGCAAATGGAGACCAAAAGAAAGCATGAGAAGCAATATTCATGTCAGATAAAATAGACTTTGAAATAAAGGCCCTGAAAAGAGACAAAAGGACTCTACATAATGATCAAAGGATCAATCAAAGAAGAAGATGCAACAATATAAATATATATGCACCCAGCATAGGAGCACCACTATATGCAAGGCAAATGCTAACAAGTATGAAAGGGGAAATTGACAGTAACACAATAATACTGGGAAACTTTAATACCCCACTCACACCTATGGATAGACCTACTAAACAGAAAATTAGCAAGGAAACACAAACTTTAAATGATACAATGGACCAGTTAGACCTAATTGATATCTATAGGGCATTTCACCCCCAAACAATGAATTTCACATTTTTCTCAAGTGCACACAGAACCTTCTCCAGGATAGATCACATTCTGGGACATAAATCTAGCCTTGGTAAATTCAAAAAAAAAAATGAAATCATTTCAAGCATCTTTTCTGACCACAATGCAGTAAGATTAGATGTCAACTACAGGGAAAACTATTAAAAATACAAACATATGGAGGCTAAACAACACGCTTCTGAATAACCAACAAATCACAGATGAAATTAAAAAGAAATCAAAATATGTATAGAAATAAATGAAAAGGAAAACAAAACAACCTCAAACCTATGGGATTCAGTTAAAGCATTGCTAAAGGGAAGGTTCATAGCAATACAAGCTTACCTCAAGGAACAAGAGAAAAATCAAATAAATAACCTAACTCTACACCTAAAGCAACTAGAAAAAAAAAAAAGAAATGAAGAACCCCAAGGTTAATAGAAGGAAAGAAATCATAAAAATTAGGGCAGAAATAAATGAAGAGACAAAGGAGACTATAGTAAAAATCAACAAAACTAAAAGCCGGTTCTTTGAGAAGATAAATAAAATAGACAAACCATTAGCCAGACTCATCAAGAAAAATCAGAGAGAAGAATCAAATCAACAAAATTATAAATGAAAATGAAGAAATCACAACAGATAACACAGAAATACAAAGGATCATAAGGGACTACTATCAGCAACTATATGCCAATAAAATGGACAACTTGGAAGAAATAGACAAATTCTTAGAAAAGTATAACTTTCCAAAACTGAACCAAGAAGAAATAGAAAATCTTAACAGACCCATCACAAGCACAGAAATCGAAACTGTAATCAGAAATCTTCCAACAAACAAAAGCCTAGGACCAGACGGTTTCACAGCTGAATTCTACCAAAAATTTAGAGAAGAGCTAACACCTATCCTACTCAATCTCTTCCAGAAAATTGCAGAGGAAGGTGAACTCCCAAACTCATTCTATGAGGCCACCATCACCCTAATACCAACACCAGACAAAGATGACACAAAAAAAGAAAACTACAGGCCAATATCACTGATGAACATAGATGCAAAAATCCTCAACAAAATTCTAGCAAACAGAATCCAACAACATATTAAAAAGATCATACATCATGACCAAGTGAGCTTTATTCCAGGGATGCAAAGATTCTTCAATATTTTCAAATCAATCAATGTGATAAGCCACATTAAGAAATTGAAAGGTAAAAACCATATGATTATCTCAACAGATGAGAAAGCTTTTGACAAAATTCAACATCCATTTACGATAAAAACCCTCCAGAAAGCAGGCATAGAAGGAACATCAGTTCAGTTCAGTCACTCAGTTGTTTCCGACTCTTTGTGACCCCATGAACCACAGCATGCCAGATCTCCCTGTCCATCACCAACTCCCGGAGTCTACTCAAACCCATGACCATTGAGTCAGTGATGCTATCCAACCATCTCATCCTCTGTTGTCCCATTCTCCTCCTGCCCTCAAGCTTTCCCAGCATCAGGGTCTTTTCAAATGAGTCATCTCTTCGCACCAGGTGGCCAAAGTATTGGAGTTTTAGCTTCAACATCAGTCCTTCCAATGAACACCCAGGACTGATCTCCTTTAGGATGGACTGGTTGGATCTCCTTGCAGTCCAAGGGACTCTCAAGAGTCTTCTCCAACACCACAGTTCAAAAGCATCAGTTCTTCAGCACTCAGCTTTCTTTATAGTCCAACTCTCATATCCATACATGGCTACTGGAAAAACCATAGCCTTGACTAGACAGACATTTGTGAACAAAGTAATGTCTCTGGTTTTTAACATGCTATCTAGGTTGGTCATAACTTTCCTTCCAAGGAGTAAGTGTCTTTTAATTTCATGGCTGCAATCAGCATCTGCAGTGATTTTGGAGCCCCCAAAAGTAAAGTCAGCCACTGTTTCCCCATCTATTTGCCATGAAGTGATGGGACTGGATGCCATGATATTAGTTTTCTGAATGTTGAGCTTTAAAAAGCCAACTTTTTCACTCTCCTCTTTCACTTTCATCAAGAGGCTCTATAGTTCTTCACTTTCTGCCATAAGGGTGGTGTTATCTGCATATCTGAGGTTATTGATATTTCTCCTGGCAATCTTGATTTCAGCTTATGCTTCCTCCAGTCCAGCATTTCTTATGATGTACTATGCATAGAAGTTAAATAAGCAGGATGACAATATACAACCTTGATGTACTCCTTTTCCTATCTGGAACAAGTCTGTTGTTCCATGCCCAGTTCTAACTGTTGTTTCCTGACCTGCATACAGATTTCTCAAGAGGCAGGTCAGGTGGTCTGGTATTCCCATCTCTTTCAGAATTTTCCAGTTTATTGTGAACCACACAGTCAAAGGTTTTGGCATAGTCAATAAAGCAGAAATAGATGTTTTTCTGAAACTCTTTTGCTTTTTCGATGAACCAGTGGATGTTGGCAATTTGATCTCTGGTTCCTCTGCCTTTTCTAAAACATACCTCAACATAATAAAAGCCGTATATGATAAACCCACAGCAAACATTATCCTCAATGGTGAAAAACTGAAAGCATTTCCCCTAAAGTCAGGAACAAGACAAGGGTGCCCACTCTCACCACTACTATTCAACACAGTTTTGGAAGTTTTAGCTACAGCAATCAGAGAAGAAAAAGAAATAAATGAAATCCAGATTGGAAAAGAAGTAAAACTCTCACTGTTTGCAGATGACATGATCCTCTACATAGAAAACGCGAAAGACACCACCAGAAAATTACTAGACCTAATCAATGAATATAGTAAAGTTTCAGGATATAAAATTAACATACAGAAATCTCTTGCATTGCTATACACTAACAATGAGAAAACAGAAAGAAAAATTAAAGAAACAATTCCATTCACCATTGCAATGAAAAGAATAAAATACTTAGGAATAAATCTACCTAAAGAAACAAAAGATCTATATATAGAAAACTATAAAACACTGATGAAAGAAATCAAAGATGACACAAATAGATGAAGAAATATACTATGTTCATTGGTCAGAAGAATCAACATAGTGAAAATCAGTATACTACCCAAAGCAATCTATAGATTCAATGCAATCTCTATCAAGCCACCAACAGTATTTTTCAGAGAACTATAACAAATGATTTCACAATTTGCATGGAAATACAAAAAAACTTCAAATAGGCAAAGCAATCTTGAGAAAGAAGAATAGAACAGGAAGAATCATCCTGCCTGACTTCAGTCTATACTACAAAGCAAAAGTCATCAAGACAGTATGGTGCTGGCACAAAGACAGAAATATAGATCAGTGGAACAAAATAGAAAGCCCGGAGATAAATCCATGCACTTATGGACACCTTATCTTCGACAAAGGAGGCAAGAATATACAATGGAGAAAATATAATCTCTTTAACAAGTGGTGCTGGGAAAACTGGTCATCCACTTATAAAAGAATGAAACTAGAACACTATCTAACACCATACACAAAAATAAACTCAAAATGAATTAAAGATCTAAATGTAAGACCAGAAACTATAAGACTCCTAGAGAAAAACATAGGCAAAATACTCTCTGACACAAATCACAGCAGGATCCTCTATGACCCATCTCCCAGAGTAAGGGAAATGAAAGCAAAAATAAACAAATGGGACCTAATTAAATTTAAAAGCTTTTGCATAATGAAGGAAACTATAAGCAAGGTGAAAAGACGGCATTCAAAATGGGAGAAAATAATAGCAAACAAAGCAACTGACAAAGAATTAATCTCAAAAATATATAAGCAGCCCCTGCAGCTCAATTCCAAAAAAATTAAACAACCCAATCAAAAAACGGGCCAAAGAACTAAACAGACATTTCTCCACAGAAGACATACAGGTGGCTAACAAACATATGAAAATACGCTCAACATCACTCATTATCAGAGAAATGCAAATCAAAACCACCATGAGGTACCATCTCACACCAGTCAGAATGGCTGCCATCAAAAAGTCTACAAACAATAAATGCTGGAGAGGATGTGGAGAAAAGGGAACCCTCTTACACTGTTGGTGGGAATGGAAGCTAGTACTGCCACTATGGAGAACAATGTGGAGATTCCTTAAAAAACTGGAAATAGAACTGCCATACCACCTAACAATCCCATTGCTGAGCATACACACCTGGGAAACCAGATTTGAAAGAGACACCTGTACCCCAATGTTCATTGCAGCACTGTTTACAACAGCTAGGACATGGAAGCAGCCTAGATGTCTATCGGCAGATGAATGGATAAGAAAGCTGTGGTACATATACGCAATGGAATATTATTCAGCTATTAAAAATATATTTGAATCAGTTCTAATGAGGTGGATGAAACTGGAGCCTATTATAGAGTGGAGTAAGTCAGAAAGAAAAACAACAATACAGTATATTAACACATATATAAGGGATTTAGAAAGATGGTAATGATGACCCTATACGCGAGACAGCAAAAGAGACACAGATGTAAAGAACAGACTTTTGGCCTCTGTGGGAGAAGGCGATGGTGGGATGATTTGAGAGAATAGCATTGAAACATGTATATTACCATATGTGAAATAGATCACCAGTCCAAGTTTGATGCATGAGACAGGGTGCTCAGGGCTGGTGCACTGGGATGACCCTGAGGGATGGAATGAGGAGGAAGGTGGGAGGGAGGTTCAGGATGGGGACCACATGTATACCAATGGCTGATTCATGTGAATGTATGGCAAAAACCACTACAATATTGTAAAGTAATTAGCCTCCAATTAAAATAATTAATTTTTAAAAAAAGAAAAATAAAAAAACTAAGATTATGGGATCTGGTCCAATCCCTTCATGGCAAATAAATGGGGAAAAAATGAAAACAATGAAAGACTACATCTTCTTGGGCTCCAGAATCACTGTGGATGGTGACTGCACTCATAAACTTAAAAGACGCTTGCTCCTTAGAAGAAAAGTCATGACAAACCGAGATAGTGTGTTAAAAAGCAGAGATATCACCTTGATGACAAAGGTCCATGTAGTCAAAGCTATGGTTTTTCCAGTAGTCATGTATGGATGTGAGAGATGGACCATAAAGAAGGCTGAACACTGAAGAATTGATGCTTTCAAACTGCGCTGCTGGAGAAGACTCTTGAGAGTCCTCCGGACTGCAAGAAGATCCAACCAGTCCACCCTAAAGGAAATCAGTCTTGAATATTCATTGGAAGGACTGATGCTGAAGCTGAAACTCCAATACTTTGGCCACCTGATGGGAAGAACTGACGCATTGGAAAAGACCTTGATGCAGGGAAAGACTGAGGGCAGTAGGAGAAGGGCAACAGAGAATGAGATGGTTGGATGGCATCACCGACACAATGAACGTGAGTTTGAGCAAACTCTGGGACATAGTTAAAGCTTACCTGGCTTTCTAATCCCTACCTCACTGCTACTGTGGTACTGCCAGGCATCGGAGTTCTGTTATCCTCACAGTATCTGAATGGTTGTGATATCTGTCATCATGTCTTCCCTCTTTCTTACTTTCTGTCTTTCCATTTTATTCATGTTTGTAAGATTATTTCTGGGCCTGTTATTTTCATGCTTAAACATTTTAAAGATATTTTTATACCTACAGAATAAAAATCTAATATCAATAGCTTATAGTATCATTCTATAGCCCTAAGAAACTACCCTATATATAGTTCCAATGTATTGTTCCCATTTTCCTTCTCTCTCTCTCTCTCCCTCCCTGTCCCACACTCTCTTCAACAATTCTCCCACATCCATCTAATACAGCTATTTTTCAAGTATTACTGAAAACTATTATACCTCTACTCTTTTTAGAAATAGTGTTTACTATCCTTGGAACAGCACTTCATTCTTTTCCTGCTTGTTAAAAAATTACCTTTTAATACTTAGCTCAATGCCATTTCATCTCTCATTTTTTTCCCCCAAAAGAAACATCTTTCACCATTCATGCAATCAGAAGAAAGAATTCCCTTTTCTATCTGTCTTTAAAATTTCCCTATATGGAGTATAAAGTCCATGGAATTTTCCAGGCCAGAATACTGGAGTGGGTAGCCTTTCCTTTCTCCAGGGGATCTTTCCAACTCAGGAATCAAACCCAGGTCTCCTATATTGCAGGCAGATTCTCTACTAGCTGAGCCACAAGGGAAGCCAATCTTTATATACTTATCACTTATTACATTGTGTTATAGTTATCGCTCGCATACCTGTTTCCTTTGCTAGATTGTGGCGTCTTTAGTGCAGAATGGACATGCCTAAATCCCAAGCACAGAGCTGAATTTAAATGATCTTTCCATTTGTATGTATTAAATATAATAAGGTTAATTTGTATTTGCACTAAAAAGTATTGAAGTGTATCTGTGCCTTTTTTTTTTTTTTTTCCTTTGAGAACTCTAGATATCAGCTGTGGAATGATCTTAGTCTCATGACCACTTATTGGGATTTTCTGATACTATGAAGTTGCAATTTAGGAAATTGTTGGGAAACAGAAAACTGTGGCCTCTAGGTTTGACTTCACTCATAAATCCTCTCTTCTTGGAGACTTTGATATAGAGTTCTAAACTAGGAAGTCACTTGAGGACAAATTTGTAGTTTTAGGTAATGTCAATCAATTCATGGATTTTAGAAACATCTTCCCAATGAAAATCTGAAGTTTTACTTGGTAATATGGCTTCTTTGCACCCTCGTATGCAGCACAGATTTCTTTTCAAGACCTAACGTAAATCTTTCTTACTAAAACTCTAATTTATTCCTTCAGTTAACAGAAAAGGCCACTGCTCACTGTCCTGTAAGGAATATTTCCTCTCCTGGAAGACTGGATGTCCATTCAACCTTCTCCCTTTCAAACTGTAAGGAACCTAGATCTTCTGTCTTTCTCCCACTGGGAAAAATCCCTAACATTTCATCACTAGACTTGTTCCCCTGAGGCTCCTTGTTCAAATTCTCATAACCACCTTCCCATCAGGGTTTCTACTTGTCCAGAAGCCACACATAGTCTGCCTTATCCTTTTTATTCCCATGTGGCACAAATAGCAATCAAGTATAGGAGACTCTCTATTTCTGTGCAGATTTCTACAAGCAAGCAAAAGAACTTTCTCTGGCAGAGTGAGCACAATAGAGTTATAAATTTTATCAAATCCTCAGCATGTCTACAGATAAGCTCTGCAGATGAACAGTGTATCGTATACATTAGACACCTTGTAATAGGGAAACACAGTATCTTCCAGTGACACTTCTTTTCTGCTTCCTAAAATCACGGATCTTCCTTAAATATTTCATTTCTTTTTAGGAAAAATGCGAAAGTATTTTTAAACATAACTCAGTTCTTTTAAAAGTTTAGACTCTCTGGCTTGTCAACAGAAAAATAAACACAGCTCCAGCAAGCCCTGCATATGAAATCACTAGCAGGATAATCCTACATGAGGCCAACTGTTATGCTTCAATGACAAAGCACTTCAATAATAGTTTTCTACAGAGGTATATTTTACAATCCAATGAGCTAACAAATTCTAACCCACCGAGCTTAAAACAAGATGAAATAAAATAAAACATAAAATGTTCTTGTTCTGCAGAACTGGGCATGGCAATTTCTTTTAGCTTTTTTGGGAAAAACATTAACTTTTAAGTGGCTCTTCTCATGTGGTTGGGTAAAAGTAATGTATAAATAAATATTCATTAATAGTTGTGTGCTATTAAAAGGCTGTCCAAGTTATTTTTTCCCCTCATGACCTGAGAAGATTTTATTTAAAGCCTTAAGCAGGGTAAATTAATGTTCTGTTCATCCCTTCTGCTGTCTTCACTTGTTTATTAATTAGCATAATCTTTTAACGTTTAGCAAGATAAAGCCTGCTGAACACTGGGGAGATACATTTTGGAAAAGAAATACAAAAGCTGGCGAGATTCCTACCTCATAGCCAGCCTTCTCTCTTTATTAGCTTTAATCAAAGTAGGTTTGACTGTAAACACATCACTGTTTTATATTTACATGTAATGCTGCCTGATTAGCAACAAGGGAGAGACTGAGGATGTGGGTATTAAATCTGGTTTTCCTAAGTTGTGGTATCTTGCAGTAAAATAGAAATTGAAAAATTTGAAGATGCATCAGAATAAAATTATTTAATGCGTGGGTCACCATGGCCAGGAGAGTGGGCCTTGAGGCACAGGACAGGCTGGCCACCTTCTCAGAAATGTTCCTAGATCTATTCCATGCATGTGTGTGTCCTCAGTTGCTTCAGTTGTGTCCGAAGTGACACTATGGATTGCAGTCCACAAGGCTCCTCTGTCCATGGGATTCTCCAGGCAGGAATGCTGGAGTGTGTTGCCATTTCCTACTTCAGGGAATCTTCCCCACCTATGGATCGAACACAAGTCTCCTGTGTTTCCTGCATTGGCAGATGGGTTCTTTACCACTAGTGCCACCTGGGAAGCCCCAGACCTCTTTCATTCATGTATATATAAGGCTGCTGTTATATATCAAGCATTGGACATCAAACTGATGTAGAATTTGTCTTCTAGAAACATCGTCTAGTAGGGACATATGAACATTAATTAAAAAAACATGCAATAAATATTTAACTAAAACCTGTGCGAATTATTTAAAACCACCGAAGTAACAATAACATCAAATTTAGTCTGGGAAGATTTTCCTGAGACTATGCTTACTCTAAAAATCCAGCATTGGCATTGCTTTCTTTGGGATTGAAGTGAAAACTGACCTTTTCCAGTCCTGTGGCCACTGTTGAGTTTTCCAACTTTGCTGACATATTGAGTGCAGTTCTTTCACAGCATCATCTTTTAGGATTTGAAATAGCTCAACTGGAATTCCTTTACCTCCACTAGCTTTGTTCATAGTGATGCTTCCTAAGGCCCACTTGACTTCACATTCCAGGCTCTAGGTTAGTGAGCACACCATCGTGATTATATGGGTGGTGAAGATCTTTTTTGTACAGTTCTTCTGTGTATTCTTGCCACCTCTTCTTAATATCTTCTGCTTCTGTTAGGTCCATACCATTTCTGTCCTTTGTTGAGCCCATCTTTGCATGAAATGTTCCCTTGGTATCTCTAATTTTCTTGAAGAGCAAACTCTAGGAGGTAGTGAAAGACAGGGAAGCCTTGCAAGCTGCAGTCCATGGGGTCACAAAGGGTACAACATGACTTAGTGACTGAACAATAAGAAAGTAAGTACACACACACACACATACACAATTCCCATTTATCAACAGGAAAATTTCTCTCTAAGCACATGCATCTTAGAACACAGAGAGAAAGAGGTCCAAATTCTATCCCAGAAGGCTAGTCATGAAATAGATTCAGATCCAAAAGAGTATCTGTTATTCCAATCTGTATTCAAATGACTCAATACCATCATCTTAATAGGAGACATTAAGATTACTCTTCCTAAATAGCAATGCATGTAATCTTAATTCTTAATCTGTGCCAAATTACAGAAGTTCAAAAGACCTCTCATTGGGAAAAGAGAAAACTATTTCTCAACATATTTAATAGAGCTTAGATAAGATTATGCTCAATCTACTTCTACTATTTTGAAAATAGCCCTTTTGAGTTTCCAGGGGCCCCTCTGCAGCTCTGGCACCTCCCCTACATCCTCTACCCTCTTAATTTGTCCTATTTCTCACTTTCATCAATTCTTTTTCACTTCTTTTTTTTTTTCAGTTTCACTCATATAACATGTCCTTTCCCTTATTATAGGTGATATGAATTATTTCCAAATGATAAATCCCTCAAAGAGTTGAGACTAACAAACACAGTAATTCTTTGGTACTTAAGGAGGAAGTTTCTATTACTTTATATTTCCAGATAAACTTTTGATATGATATAGAATTTCCATTTATTTCTCCTTACTGCTTTATTTTGGCCATCAAATATATTACTACTTTTCAAAATTTAAAAGCCTGTGCTTTCATATTAAAGTACTAGTTCCAGACATATATTTAATGAAATATAGAGTTATAAACCCTCATAAAATCTTGGATATATGCCTGCTCAATTCTTCGAAAATCCAAATGCCTAATAAACTTTGAAATTGAGTATAGAAATAAAAAGGTTTGCCAATACAGCTGAAGAAGTAGTAATTACTCAACAATAGATGACTTTAATCTTCTTTGAAGGTTCAAATGTTTGTTGATACTTTGGAAGCAGGCCAAAGCAAAAGAGAAATTTCCAGTTTGACTAAATTATACTTTCAAAGAACAGATTATTAAATTGAATAAATATGTAACAGTGAGTAATATTTCAAATGAGAATTAGGAGAACTTATCTATAAATTATCTGATCTAAAATAATTTATAAAACAAAAATGTAAATTCCTGAAATGTATTTTACTGGGTTTGATTTATCAGAATGAAGACAAGACATGAAGAAAAGGTAAAAAGTAGTGGAATTGAATGAAGGATTAAGTAAATAAGGACAGCTGAGATCTGAGATTGGTTTAGTGAAATATAAGCTGGGCAGAAAATAAATTTAGAAGCAGGCTCTCTTGGAGTGGGGGTAAGGCAGCTGCCTGAAGTAGTTCGTTTAGTTTGGCCAGAAACTCTCCATCACCAATTGCTAATTTACTCTGCCTTCCTCTCCTCTCTAGAGCGGAGCTGAATTTGTTCACATTCTTATGATGAGGACCAAAGATAGATTCTGGGTCATCCTGAGCTGGCCGCCTGCTGATCTCCACTCACAATCAGCCCCTGTACCAGAGTACTAGCAACATTTCAAATCCAGTTCATCTTTATTGTATGGAGCTGTCCAGTGCCTTGCAGAATGCGTGACAGATCCCTGGCCTCTGCCAGTAGATGCCAGCATCACGCTCTGCCACATCAGTCACTATAATCAAAAATGTCTCCCTGCCTACGCAGTAGTATCAGACTCTTTGCGACACCATGGACTGCAGCCTGCAAGTCTCCTCTGTCCACGAGGTTTCCCCAGGGAGGAAATACTGGAGTGGGTTGCCATGCCCTCCCGCAGGGGATCTTCCCAACCCAGGGATCAAACCCAGGTCTCCCGCATTGCAGGCAAATTCTTTAGTACCTGAGCCACCAGGAAAGTCCAAGAATACTGCACAGCTTATCCCTTCTCCAGGGGATCATTCTGACCCTGGAATCAAAATGGGGTCTCCTGCGTTGGTAAGGCAGATTCCTTACCAGCTGAGCTACAGGGAAGTCTATTCTTTGTTTCTACATCTTCATATTTCCAAATCATTAGCTCATTAGCACATCTCACTTCAAAAGATAAGGACACAAGTGCTCGTACACTGTTTCATTACCATCCAGCGTACATTAGTTGTTTGATTCCCGGATATTTTGCAGTAGTTTCAGAATTGTTAGCCTGACCAAACAGATTATACCTTATAGAATACAGAACTTATGCTATAGAATGCAGAACTTATGTGCAGTGGTTCCTTTTGCTCTTAGTCTGACATGCTCCATTCAGTTCCAATATTATCGATACTTAGATGAGTAACTCTTTCCCCTACTCCTTTAATTGAGTTTCTTTCATGTATTTACAATGCAGTTAATTCCTTCTGCAACATTCCACATTCCATCCCAGAATTCTCCAATCATGACCTAAAATATTTTCTATTTTTTGTACACTTAATATTCACTCTTTGTACTATAAAGTGCTATGGGATTAAACAAATTCAGTGTCATGCATCAACCATTACAGAATTAAACAGAAAAATTGCACTGCCTTAATAATACCCCATGTTTAACCTGTTCAACACTCTCCTGAATCTAAACCCATGTCCATCACTGAAATTTTTAATGCCTCTAGAGTTCCCTCTTTTCAGAATGTCAAATAAATGGCACATTTTATATTAACTTTCTGTCCTGTGGCCTTCATATTGTTGTTGTTCAGTTGCTAGGTTGTGTCTGACTCATTATGACCCCATGGGACTGCAGCAGGCCAGGCTTTCCTTGTCCTTCATGATCTCCTGGAGTTTGCTCAAAATCATATCCATTGAGTCAGTGATGCCATCCAACCATTTTGTCCTCTGTCATCCCCTTCTCTTGCCTTCAATCTTTAAGAGCATCAGGGTCTTTTCCAATGAGTCCACTCTTCATATCAGGTGGCCAAACTATTGGAGCTTCAGCTTCAGCATCAGTCCTTCCAATGAACATTCAGGACCTATCCTTTAGGACTGACTGGCTTGATCTCCATGCAGTCCAAGGGACTCTGCAGAGTCTTCAGAACCACAGCTCAAAAGCATCAATTCTTCAGGGCTCAACTTTCATTATCATCCAACTCTCACCTCCATATATGATTATTGGAAAAAACATAGCTTTGACTATATGGACTTTGGTTGGCAAAGTAATATTTCTGCTTTATAATATACTATCTAGATTTGTCATAGCATTTCTTCCAAGGAGCAAGCATCACTTTAATTTCATGGCTGCAGTCACCATCTGCAGTGAATTTGGAGCTCAAGAAAATAAAGTCTGTCACTGTTTTCCATTGTTTCCCCACCTATTTGCCATGAAGTGATGGGACTGGATGCCATGATTATAGTTTCTGAATGTTGAGTTTAAGCCAGCTTTTTCACTATCCTCTTTCACCTTTATCAACAAGCTTTTTAGTTCCTCTTTGCTTTCTGCCATAAGAGTGGTGTCATCTGCATATCTGAAGTTATTGATATTTCTCCTGGCAATCTTGATTCCAGCTTGCACTTCATCCAGCCTGGCATTTCACATGATTTGCTCTGCATTAATTTAAATAAGCAAGCTAACAATATATAGCCTTGATGTACTCCTTCCACAACTTTGAACCAGTCCATTTTTCTATGTAAGGCTCTAACTATTGCTTCTTGACCTGCACACAGATTTCTCAGGAGGCAGGTAAGGGGGTCTGGTTTTCCCATCTCTTGATTTTTCAATGATACATTGGATGTTGGCAATTTGATTTCTGGTTCCTTTGCCTTTTCTAAATCCAGCTTGAACATCTGGAAGTTCTAGGTTGACATACTTTTGAAGCCTATCTTGGAGGATTTTGAGCGTTACCTTGCTAGCATGTGAAATGAATGCAATAGTGCAGTAGTTTGAACATTCTTTGGCATTGACCTTTGAGATCGGAATGAAAACTGGTCTTTTCCAGTCCTGTGGCCACTGCTGAGTTTTTCCAAATTTGCTTTCATATTGAGTGCAGCACTTTAACATCATCTTTTAGGATTCGAAATAGCTCAGCTGGAATTCATCATTTTCATTAGCTTCCCTGCTCTTCACTGTGTCCTGGAGTTTGCTCATATGCATATCCATTGAGTCAGTGATGCCATTCAACCATCTCATCCTCTGTCCCCTCTTTCTCCTTCTGCCCAAAGTCTTCCCCAGAATCAGACTCTTTTCCAAATGAGTCAGCTCTTCGTATCAGGGGGCCAAAGTACTGGAGCTTCAGCTTCAGCATCAGTCCTTCCAATGAATATTCAGGACTGATTTCCTTTAGGATTGACTGGTTGGATTTCCTTGCAGTCCAAGGGACTCTCAAGAGCCTTCTCCAGCAACACAATTCAAAAGCATCAATTCTTCAGTGCTTAGCATTCTTTATGGTCCAATCTCACATATGTATATGACTACTGGAAAAACCACAGCTTTGACTATGCAGACCTTTGTTGGCTTTCATATACTTACTTATGAAGATAGTTTCAGGAATTTTTGGTTGAATATTGAGGATTTTCTACATGACCAATTGAATCATCTGCCAATAAAGAGAATTTCATTTTGTTTTCCCTACAAATCTGTGTGTGTGCGTGTATAAATATATATATATATATATATATATATATATATGTGTGTGTGTGTTCCTTTTACGTATGCTATTGCACCAGTTAGAACCAACAGCATGATATAAAAAGTGGTTGAAAGAGTTTCTTTTTATTTTAATTTTTTAAAGTTTTTTTTATCATTAATGATAATAATATTCCTTTATTGTACATCCTGTCAGATGTCTTTTTTCCGTATCAATTCATATGATCAGGATATGATCATATGTTTTTTGTGGGTTTTTGTAGCCTATTAATGTGGTAGATTACATTGAATGGCTTTTGACTGCTGAAACAGTGTTGCATACTTGGAATAAAGTGCATTTTACCACTTTGTATAATCCTTTTTATGCATTGTAGAATTTGACTTGCCAATATTGCAAAGATTTTTTTTTTCACCTGAGATAATGGAGATTTATTGTCTGAACTTTCATTTCTCTAAAGTTTCTATCTGGTTTAGTGTTAGGGTGATGCTGCACTCAGAAACTGGGCTAAGAATGATTTGTTTTGCTTCTATTTTTTTGGAGTTCTTGAGGAATTGCTATCATCCTTTAAATATTTGGTAGGCTTCACCAGTGAAACTACATGATGTGTTCTTTTTTGGAATGTCATTAATTACTGATACAATTGTAAATAGATGAAGGTTTTTAGATTGGAGTTTCTCAGGTGGCTCAGTGGTAGAGAATTTGCTGCCAATGAAGGAGACACAGGTTTGATTCCTGGGTAGGGAAGATCCCCTGGAGAAGGAAATGGTGACCCATTCCTATATTCTTGCCTGGGAAACACCATGGACAGAGGAACCTGGAGGGCTAAAGTCCACATGACTTAGCGACTAAACAGCAACCAGGTTCTAGATTATCTGTTTTTCCATGTGTGTTTTGTATTTTGTCTTTCAAGAAATTAGCGACTTTCATCTAAATAATCAAATTTTTGTGCATGGACTTGTTCTTAGTATTTCTTTATTACTCCTTTCACATCCATCAAACAAATAGAGATACTCTCTCTTTTATATCTGAATTTAATAATTAGTCTCTTCTTTTTCTGTTTAGAATGATAGCTTTTTATCAGATTTAATAATATTTTCAAATAACCTGCTTTGTTGATTTTCTTCATGATTTTCATGTCTTTAATTTCCCTGATATCTTTTCTAAATTTTACGTGCTTTTTATTTTCATACACTTTCTTCGGGCTTAAATTTCTCTTCTTTTGTTAATTTGCTAAAGAGGAAACATAAGTTATAATTTTTAGATTTTTTTTCTAGCATACAAATTTAGTTTTATAAATATCTAAGTGCTGCTTTTACTGCATCTCACAGATTTTGAAATGTTGAGTTTTAATTTTACTTTGGTTGGAAAAAAGTTAACTTTTTCTCAGACTTCATTGATTTCATGTGTCATTTAGATGTGTGATGTTTAATTTGCAAATATCTGTTTTTTTCCTGCTATTTTTCTGTTACTGAATTTTTTAATTTAATTTTTAAATTCCATTTTTATTTGAAATCACACTTTGTTCTATTTTTTACATTTTTAAAGATGTGTTTTATGGACCAGGAGGGGGTCTATCATGATGAATATTTCATGTGAGCTTGAAATAAATGTTTATTCTGCTGCTGTTGGATGGCATATTCCGTAAATATCAATTAGATCAAATTGATAGTGCTGTTCAGGTCAGCTGTGTCCTAACTGATTTTCTGCCTACTTGATCTATCAATTACCAAGGGCTGATTCTTGAAGTCTCTGACAATAGTAGTGGAGTTATCTATTTATCTTTGCTCTTCTATTATATTTGCCTGGTACATTTTAACCTTATACTGTTATCTTCATACACATTTAAGAACATTAAATTCTTTGAGAATTGACACTTTTATCATGATGTAGTAGTAGTAGTGTAGTGAATGTGCTAAGTCCTGTCTGATTCTTTGTGACCCTATGGACGGTATCTCCCCAGGTTCCATTGTTCATGCAATTTCCCAAGCAAGAATACTGGAGCGGGTTGTCATTTCCTTCTCCAGGGTATCTTCCCAACACAGGGATCAAACCCATGTTTCCTACTTACCAGGCAGATTCTTTGCCACTGAGCCATCAGGGAAATCTTTTATCATGATGCAATATCCCTCTTTATTCCCAACAGTTATCATTCCTTTGAAATATAATATAGTTTGTCTGAAAACAGTATACTTACTCCAACTTTCCTTTTTTAAAGTGTTAGCATGTTATAAAGACTTCTTCCTTCGTGCTCAGTAGGCAAGACTTTGAGTACCTAATCAATTCAAAGGTGACACTAGTGGTAAAAAGTCAACCTGCCAAGTAGGAGACTTAGGTTTGATCCCCAGGTCAGGAAATGGCAACCCACTCCAGTATTATGCCTGAATAATCGCATGGACAGAGGAGCCTGCTGAACTATAGTCTGTGGGATTGCAAAAGAGACTGACACAACTTAGTGACTAAATACACATACACAAATACTGCATGATATATTGTTCTCTATTCTTTATATTTAACCTAAATGTATGTTTACATGTGAAGTGGGATTTGTTAGACAACATACAGTTTACTTTTGATTTTTTATGCTCTCTGACAACCTCTTTTATTTGGTATATTTGAAACATTCACATTTAAAGCAATTATTGATATAGTTAGATTGCTGTCAAGTTAGTAACTTAATGGTTCAGTTCAGTCACTCAGTCATGTTTGACTCTTTGCAACCCCACGGAATGCAGCACGCCAGGCATACCTGTCCATCGCCAACTCCTGGAGCTTGCTCAAACTCATGTCCATCGAGTCAGTGATGCCATCCAACCATCTCATCCTTTGTTGTCCCCTTCTCCTCCCGCCTTTAATCTTTCCCAGCATCAGGGTCTTTTCCAATGAGTCAACTCTTCGCATAAGGTGGCCAAAGTATTGGAGTTTCAGCTTCAGCATCAGTTCATCCAATGAATATTCAACTGATTTCCTTTATAATTAACTGGTTTGATCTCCTTGCAGTCCAAGGGACTCTCAAGAGTCTTCTCCAACACCACAGTTCAAAGGCATCAATTATTCGGCACTCAGCTTTCTTTATAGTCCAATTCTCACATCCATACATGACTACTGGAAAAACCATAGCCTTGACTACATGGAACTTTGTTGACAAAGTAATGTCTCTGCTTTTTAATATGCTGTCTAGGTTGGCCATAACCTTCCTTCCAAGGAGTAAGTGTCTTTTAATTTCATGGCTGCAATCACCATCTGCAGTGATTTTGGAGCCCCCAAAATAAAGTCAGCCACTGTTTCCAGTGTTTCCCCATCTATTTGCCATGAGGTGATGGGACCAGATGCCATGATCTTAGTTTTCTGAATGTTGAGCTTCAAGCCAACTTTTTCACTCTCCTCTTTCACTTTCATCAAGAGGCTCTTTAGTTCTTCTTCACTTTCTGCCATAAGGGTGGTGTCATCTGCATATCTGAGGTTATTGATATTTCTCCTGGGAATCTTGATTCGAGCTTGTGCTTCATCCATCCTGGCATTTTGCATGATGTATTCTGCATATAAATTAATAAGCAGGGTGACAATATACAGCCTTGATGTACAACTTTCTCAATTTAGAACTTAATGCTTAATTAATTAATTTAGTTAGTATTTAATGTTTAAACATATTTGGATTTTTCATTGTTTCCCCCTTCCTTATTTTTTTTTTGTTTTTTTTAAGCATTTTATATGAGTCCATTTTATATCCTTTATTAGATAACAATTGTATTAAGAAGTAGTGCTTGCCCTAGAATTTGCAATAGACATTTATCTTATGTAAGTTCACTTTCAAATAACACTATACCATTTCCCATGTAAGGCAGGGGCCTATAACCAAGTATTCCCAATTTCTACCTATAGTTTCTTGTGATATTGTTGTCATTACTATAAATACCACATATATTTTAATATAACCAAATAAAATCATGTATTTTTAATATCAATTAAGTATTTTAAAAAATTAATGATTTGAGATTGCATTTATTTCTTTTATATCTGGTACTCTCTATTCTTTATACAGATCTAAGTGTATGACCTATGTGCATCCACCTGCCAGCAGGATTTCTTTCAACATTTCCTGCATGGTGCATTTACTGACGATGAATTCCCACAGCTTTTGTTTAACTGAGAAGTCTTTACTTTACCTTCAATTTGAAGAATAGCAATTTAATGTGGATAGAATTCTTGACCTTTTTCTTTTGATATTTTAAGTATTAAACTCCACTCTCTTATACATGTGTGGTTTCTAAGAATTCTTCTGTGATTGACTCTTGTTCCTCAATAGGTAAGATGTTGTACAATTCTAATGCTCTTGGTCCTTTTGATACTTCACCTTCATCTTTAGTATTCTGCAATTTGAATAAGATATGTTTAGGATTTTTGTTTGTTTGTTTTGGTAATTATTCCATCTGATATCTTCTCAGCATACTAGAACTGTGGCTTGTTGAAGATCATTAATTTTAGAAAATCCATAATTACTCTTCAAAGACCTCTTCTGATTCATTCTCTCCCTTTTTTATTTTTGGCATTCCAGTATGCCTATGTTACATCTTTGGATATCACCTGACAGTTCTTGGATGTTCTGTTTCATTTTTTAACTTGCTTTTCTCTTTTCATTTCATTTTGTAAAGTTTACATTGCCCCAATATCAAGCTCATTGTGCCTCTATGCTGGTAGGCTAATCATCTCAGTATGACAAGTCATGCTCTTTGTCAAGTTCAAACACCCACATTAGTACATTTGAAAGGCTTGTAATTATATCAATGCCAGGGGAAAAGAGAAGAATAAACTCCTCAAATAGTACTTGTGAGAGTGATACCATTTTAGTAATCTGAAATCCCAAGATAGTAGATAGACCAATTATCTCTCTTTGCACTGTGGATTTCTGTCTCACAAAATTTATATGTTTGTCTATGAGTATTCACACATATTTTGGAGAAGAGCTTATAAATGTAACTTTCAATATTACCCAAAATAATGATTATATATTAGAAAGTACCCATGAGATTCTAGTTTAAGTTTGGCCTAATTGCTTTCAAATATTCATAATTGATCTTTGCATATGTACAGAGTTTAAAGTGCTTTTTGAATGTAGTCATAAATATCTTCAGATGCTCTTATATATTTGAACTTACTTAGCTTTAATGTACAGAAATCATGAGCTAGTGCTTTAAGGATACAATTTCCATTTTTCAAGAAAAATGAAATGAAAACAAATTTAGTGAGAATCAGAAATCTCTTTCTTCTTTTTAATGAATTATAATCACAAATTAAAATCACTATGGCAGAGAGCCACAAACAGCAATGAACAATAAAATTATTTTTCCACCTTCATTGCTTGTGCAATAGGATTCAGCGTATTTGTATATATTTGAATAAACAATAGTACAATTTTAAAGTATAAAATTTTTAAGTCATGAATATTTCCAGCAGTAAATTTAGACATTTACTTCTACCATATGCATTCTAATTTCATTTTAATTAGCTAAAAAGGTTGCAATTAAGACCATACATCTTATTAATTCTGTAAAAAATGAAGTGCTTCTTTTTGATATCTCTCACAAGGAAGATTTGGAAATATCAGAGATTGAGTTATAGGAAAAAGAACATTTCATGGACTAGTAATTTAGGCAATACATGCCAAGCAATAAGAAGGGGAGAAAGATAATTGAAGTAGGTAGGATAGAAGAAAGATTGTGGGATAAACATTATGTATGGAGGCATACTCCCCAGGTAATGAGGTGATAGATTTAATCTTTTGTAAAATGTAATATACAAACAGCTATGTTTTCTAGAAACAGACAATACTTGCAGCTATAAAAGAACAAGTAATCAAGCATTTATTATTCTCCAGTTCTAGCAATAAACAGAAAATTATGAGTGATAAAAATTCTTTTAGGTTAAGGAAATTGTTCAATAAGCTTTCTCTAACTCCAAGTCAGCTCTCAATTATATGCACTGATGCATGAGGAAGTATAACACAGACTATTTGAAATGGCAAGGATAAGACTACATATGATTTGATAATGGACAATGCGTATTCTGACTTGAGGAGATCTTGAGGAGATCTGGAAGGAGATCAAACCAGTCAATCCTAAAGGAAATCAACGTTGAATATCCGTTGAAAAGACTGATGCTGAAGTTGAAGCTCCAATACTTTGTCCACCTGATGTAAATAGCTGAATCATTGTAAAAGACCCTGGAAAAGATTGAAGACAAGAGAAGAAGAGGGAGGCAGAGGATGAGATGGTTGGATGTCATCACCAACTCAACGAACATGAGTTTGAGCAAACTCGGGGAGACAGTGAAAGACAGAGAGGTCTGGCATGCTACAGTCCATGAGGTCACAAGAGCCAGACACCACTACTTAGTGGCTGAACAACAACAATAACACTTACTCTGACTTGAACCCTAACAACAACAAAGTGCTGACCTCTGTTGGAAGTTTTGTCATGGGGATCAACAACTTGCCTGTTCTTTGTGTTAGTAGTTGAAGAAAATCTCTTAGGAGGTATGCTATATTGGTACGGGATTTGGAATTATGCTGCTGCTGCTGCTGCTAAGTCGCTTCAGTTGTGTCGGACTCTGTGCGACCCCATGGATGGCAGCCTACCAGGCTCCCCTGTCCCTGGGATACTCCAGGCAAGAACACTGGAGTGGGTTTCCAGTTCCTTCTCCAATGCATGAGAGTGAAAAGTGAAAGTGAAGTCGCTCAGTCGTGTCAGACTCTTACCAACCCCATGACTGCGGCCCACCAGGCTCCTCTGTCCATGAAATTTTCCAGGCAAGAGCACTGGAGTGGGTTGCCATTGCTTTCTCCATTGGAATTATGAGACAAAGTAAAAAAAAAACTGATTTATTCTTACCCACTTCTGTGGAGATTGGTTCTTCCTCTGATGCCTATCAAAGGTGAAACCGTTCATATGTCTTTGCTGTCCTTGGAAGCATTTGTTCCTCTCTGGAATTCAGTTCCCTGTGTTGCCTTATGACCTTAGTTATTTGACAGGGTCAAGGAAAATGATGATTTTGTAGATCATTTGGCTTTTCTTATTCTTAGGATGGTAGCAACAGTCTCTTGCCTCTTTCTACATCTTACTCACAAGTAGAGTTCCCAGTCGCTTCTACACCTTTAAAGTATGCTGCAATTCAAGGCAAACTAAGGATTCACTTATTTTTGTACTTTATTTTGCTTATTGTCCATTTCTCCTTACTAAAATAAAAATTAATCTTGAAGGCAAGGATTTATTTCAGTTTTGTTGATCACTATTGTAAAGAAGGCTGAGAGCTGAAGAATTGATGCTTTTTAATTGTGGTGCTGAAGAAGGATCCTGAGAGTCCCTTGGACTGCAAGGAGCTCAAACTAGTCAATCCTAAAGGAAATCAACCCTGAATATTCATTGGAAGGATGGATACTGAAACTGAAGCTCCAATATTTGGTTAGCTGATAAGAGCAGACTCATTGGAAAAGACCCTAATGCTGGGAAAGATTGAGGACAAGAGGAGAAGGGTGTGACAGAGGGTGAGTTGGTTGGAAGACATCATTGACTCAATGGGCATGAGTTTGTGCAAACTCTGAGACACATCGAAGGACTGGAAATCCTGGCCTGCTGCAGTTCACGTGGTTGAAGAGTCAAACATGACTAAGTGACTGAACAACAACAACAATAATTGTACTTGGAACATTTAGAAAACAGATCTGCTACAAATATACTTCTCAGTAAAAGTTATTGAATGAATTAATATTTAATAAGATAGAATCGAATGAGGCATTGGGAATGTTTCCACAATTTATCCTCAAAAATCATTAATATAGGTAATATTGTACCCATATTTTAGAGGAGAAAATGGTTTTCAAATATATTAAATAAATTGACTTGACAGGGAGGGAGGAAAGAATAAGTTTATATGTGTCAAGCCTAACTAGGTTTATTTACCACATTTGATGTTTTGAGAAAGTCACTTAACTTTTTCAGCTTTCTGTATTCTCTTCTTTAGCTAAAGCTAATAACTTTCTCCTCTAGACTGTTACATTAAAAACTAGTAGGAATATTGTTTAAAGCAACTATCACATGATTAGGTACTCCTATTCCCCCTAATAAAAGATAGGACACTGAAAGATGAACTCCCCAGGTCAGTAGGGGCCCAATATGCTAATGGAGATCAGTGGAGAAATAACTCCAGAAAGAATGATGGGATGGAGCCAAAGCAAAAACGATACCCAACTGTGGATGTGACTGGTGATAGACGCAAAGTCTGATGCTGTAAAGAGCAATAATGCATAGGAACCTGGAATGTTAGGTCCATGAATCAGGGCAAATTGGAAGTGGGCAAACAGGAGACGGCAAGAGTGAATGTTGACATTCTAGGAATCAGCGAACTAAGATGGACTGGAATGGGTGAATTTAACTCAGATGACCATTATATATACTATTGTGGGCAAGAATCCCTTAGAAGAAATGGAGTAGCCATCATGATCAACAAAAGAGTCCGAAATGCAGTACTTGGATGCAATATCAAAAACAATAGAATGATCTCTGTTCGTTTCCAAGGCAAACCATTCAATATCACAGTAATCCAAGTCTATGCCCTGACCAGTAACATCGAAGAAGCTGAAGTTGAATGGTTCTATGAAGATCTACAAGACCTTCTAGAACTAACACCCAAAAAAGATGTCCTTTTCATTATAGGGGACTGGAATGCAAAAGTAGGAAGTCAAGAAACACCTGGCGTAACAGGCAAGTTTGGCCTTGGAGTACAGAATGAAGCAGGGCAAAGGCTAATAGAGTTTTGCCAAGAGAACACACTGGTAATAGCAAACACCCTATTCCAACAACACAAGAGAAGACTCTACACATGGACATCACCAGATGGTCAACACCAAAACCAGATTGATTATATTCTTTGCAGGCAAAGATGGAGAAGCTCTATACAGTCAGCAAAAACAAGACCGGGAGCAGACTGTGGCTCAGATCATGAACTGCTTATTGCCAAATTCAGACTTAAATTGAAGAAAGTAGGGAAAACCACTAGTCCATTCAGGTATGACCTAGATCAAATCCCTTATGAGTATACAGTGGAAGTGACAAATAGATTTAAGGGACTAGACCTGTTAGACAGAATGCTTGATGAACTATGGACAGAGGTTCGTGGCATTGTACAGGAGACAGGGATCAAGAAAATCCCCATGGAAAAGAAATGCAAAAAAGCAAAATGGCTGTCTGAGGAGGCCTTACAGATAGCAGGGAAAAGAAGAGAAGTGAAAAGCAAAGGAGAAAAGGAAAGATATTCCCATCTGAATGCAGAATTCCAAAGAATAGCAAGGAGAGATAAGAAAGCCTTCCTCAGCGATCAGTGCAAAGAAATAGAGGAAAACAACAGATTGGGAAAGACTAGAGATCTCTTCAAGAAAATTAGAGATACCAAAGGAACATTTCATGCAAAGATAGGCTCGATAAAGGACAGAAATGGTATGGACCTAACAGAAGCAGAAGATATTAAGAAGAGGTGGCAAGAAGCAAGAATACACAGAAGAACTGTAGAAAAAAGATCCTCACGACCAAGATAATCACAATGGTGTGATCACTCACCTAGAGCCAGACATCCTGGAATGTGAAGTCAAGTGAACCTTAGAAAGCATCACTACGAACAAAGCTAGTGGAGGCGATGGAATTCCAGTTGAGCTATTTCAAATCCTCAAAGGTGATACTGTGAAAGTGCTGCACTCGATATGCCAGCAAATTTGGAAAACTCAGCAGTGGCCACAGGACTGGAAAAAGTCAGTTTTCGTTCCAATCCCAAAGAAAGGCAATGCCAAAAAATGCTCAAACTACCGCACAATTGCACTCATCTCACATGCTAGTAAAGTAATGCTCAAAATTCTCCAAGCCAGGCTTCAGCAATACGTGAACCGTGAACTTCCAGATGTTCAAGCTGATTTTAGAAAAGGCAGAGGAATCAGAGATCAAATTGCCAACATCCACTGGTTCATCGAAAAAGCAAAAGAGTTCCAGAAAAACATCTATTTCTGCTTTATTGACTATGCCAAAGCCTTTGACTGTGTGGATCACAATAAACTGTGGAAAATTCTGAAAGAGATGGGAATATCAGACCATCTGACCTGTCTCTTGAGAAACTTGTATGCAGGTCAGGAAGCAACAGTTAGAACTGGACATGGAACAACAGACTGGTTCCAAATAGGAAAAGGAGTACATCAAGGCTGTATATTGTCACCCTGCTTATTTAACTTATATGCAGAGTACATCATGAGAAACGCTGGGCTGGAAGAAACACAGGCTGGAATCAAGATTGCCAGGAGACATATCAATAACCTCAGATATGCAGATGACACCACCCTTATGGCAGAAAGTGAAGAAGAACTAAAGAGCCTCTTGATGAAGGTGAAAGAGGAGAGTGAAAAACTTGGCTTAAAGCTCAACGTTCAGAAAACTAAGATCATGGCATCTGGTCCCATCTCTTCATGGGAAATAGATGGGGAAACAGTGGAAACAGTGTCAGACTTTATTTTTTGGGGCTCCAGAATCACTGCTGATGGTGATTGCAGCCATGAAATTAAAAGACACTTACTCCTTGGAAGGAAGGTTATGGCCAACCTAGATAGCATATTTAAAAGCAGAGACATTACTTTGTCAACAAAAGTCCGTCTAGTCAAGGCTATGGTTTTTCCAGTGGTCATGTATGGATGTGAGAGTTGGACGGTGAAGAAAGCTGAGCGCTGCAGAATTGATGCTTTTGAGCTGTGGTGTTGGGGAAGACTCTTGAGAGTCCCTTGGACTGCAAGGAGATCCAATCAATCCATCCTAAAATAGATCAGTCCTGGGTGTTCATTGGACTGATGTTGAAGCTGAAACTCCAATACTTTGGCCACCTCATGTGAGGGGTTGACTCATTGGAAAAGACCCTAATGCTGGGTAGGATTGGGGGCGGGAGGAGAAGGGGATGACAGAGGATGAGATGGCTGGATGGCATCACCGACTTGATGGACATGGGTTTGGGTAGACTCCGGGAGTTGGTGATGGATACAGAGGGCTGGCGTGCTGCAATGCATGGGGTCGCAAAGAGTCGGACACGACTGAGTGACTGAACTGAACTGATTCCCCCTAATGTTGGTATTCTTTTTGTATGATTGTTCATATCTGGAACCAAATTTTATTTTCCCTGAAACTAAATCCTGGGCATATTTTAATTTATCATGTCACCTTTGAAACATGGAATGTTTGAGGGAAAGAAGAATCTAAGTTTGCAGAACCAGAATCTGCAAATTTCTAAGAACGCATTTAAGAGAGCCAGCTGCTCTCTGTTCCCTGACCCAGGAGGCAAACTCAATTTGCCTTTGTGCAAAATTGAAATATTAATAAATATGAATAACCAATGCAAATCAAAGTAAGGAATAATAGAAAGGTTTTAGAATTAAACCGTCAGCAACTAATTTTGAAGGAAAAAAATAAAGTTATGTTTTTCTAAGCAGAGGTGTTTTTTAAAAAGTACTTGATAAAGCAAATAGAATAGAAGAGAATTTCAGACATGATATTGATGAGTAAACAAATGCAATATTGGGAAGGACTTTCTAGACTTTGCAGCTTTGGGTTCTATTGTCAAGGTGATGGGAATAAGCAAAGGATTAAAAGAAAATAATAGGTTTACATATTTTAAATGTATCTCTCTCAGCAGAATGGAATGCTTTTAGGTATGGCGTTATAAAGAGTTCATTCAAATTCATATGTTCTATTGTTTTATGTTGTTTGAGACTTGGAGTCTGGTATGCCTAGGTAGGGACACAACAGACAAGGGAGTTAATGGCAACAAAAAGAAACATCATGAAAATTGTAATATAAATTGAGTTACTAATGTCATCATCCCATTGAATAAAAAAGAAAATCAACTTCCTGCATATTGGTGCAAGTTTTCTGGGATGCTTAGGTCTGCAACCCAGCGTGCAGCACTTTACCCATTTTCAAAGAGTGATAGACCTTTCTGTGCCATTTAAAAAAAATGTTTCCCTGGGTTCAAATTTCATGGGACTGATAAGAAATTTTGAAAATATCTTAGTGATGACAAAATACATTTTTCCTATTTGAAACAGAATTCTGTAGGGATTTATTTTGTGTCTCTGGAAAACAGCCTGAGGCATTATGTGCTAATGTATCGGTTAACATCTATTTTTGAGAGTCCATTAGACAAGGAAACTCAGGCTGAAAACTAGTGTTTTCTTTCTCTATTTTGTTATATGGTTAGAAATAAGTGAAGCCTTTTTGCAAGCTGAAAAGACATCGTAGCTGAAAGTAATCTCAGGTATCATCAAAGAAAGCTTACTTATTTTATAGTTGAGAAATCTAAGACATAAATTGAGGAACACTATGACCCATGGCACCTAATTATTATGCTCATTGGCTAAATTTTATCCTAAGTGTCCTGCATGTCAGTTCAGCGTTCTTAAACTGTAGCTTATTGCATTTGAGTGAACCTTTCATAAATTATTGATCATGTAGAGGAGCTTGGGTCGTAAAGAGTCAGACACAACTGAGCAACTAAGCACAGTACAGCACAGTAACAATACATCATTTAATTGAGTAGTTGAAAATTCAAATTAAAAACCTTTTCATATTTTAAGGTAATGACTTTTCTGTCATTATACTAATATAAATTATTTTATTTTTAAAATTATTAACTGTAACTTTTCTAATTATGCATGTCACAAAATAAGGATAATATGTACAAAGTGTGTACGTGATTAGTCGCTCAGTCTTTTCTGACTCTTTGCAACCCTATGGACTGTAGCCCTCAAGGCTCCCCATTCTATGGGATTATCCAGGCAAGAATACTGGAATAGGTTGCCATGCCCTCCCCCAAGGGATCTTCTTGACCCAAGAGTTAAACGCACATCTCCTATGTCTCCTGCATTGCAGGTGGATTCTTTACCAGCTGAGCCATTGGGAAAATGTACAAATTAGAGAGAGAATAAAGACTGTCCAAATGCCACTATTCAAAAGAAAACAAAATTCACATTTAGTACAAATTAACATTCAATGAGACTCAGATTTTACTAAGATATGAATTCTTTCCTCAAGAAACTTGCTATCTAATAGTGAGGCAGATGCTAAGTAAATGATTACAAAGTTTGATTGTAATTAAAATCATAGAATAGTAGAGAGAAGAGACTTTTTTTGAGGATTAGTTTGATTGGGCCGGTGAAACAAACCTGGCATTCATAGTGTACATGGTATATTTTAGGGACATATAGTAAGGTGCATAGTTTAGGGGTTTAATAATATTACAAACAGTTTCCACAGATTGGACTTTTTAATTAACAGACTGTACATCTAAATTAAAGCATGGTTGTTAATAAACAAAGTCTACTCTCAGCTTAGACATTAATTAGAAAATGACTTTGGGTTAGAAGGCTGTGAATATAAGCTTTTTCAGTGGAGTGATAACACTGGCAAGCAAAATGTTTAAAGAACTCTTAAAATTCAGGAGTGTAAAACAGACATCTCTCCATCACCAGAAGACTTAGACATTTCTCCAAGGCATTGGGTAATTAATTTCAGGAAAAGGTGTTCAATATCATTAGTCATTTGAGAAATACAAAATAAAATCTCAATGGAATATTATTACACATTGACTAGCAGTGCTAACATAATCCTCACAAGCTGTGTGTTGGCATGGTTTAGGAGCAACTAAAACTCGCATATGTTGGTGGTGGTGGTGCAAAATGGTGCAGACAATCTGGAAAACAGTTCAGCATTTTCTTACATCATATTGATTATATTAAAATTTTAATCACTCAAAACTAGTACAGTTCAGTTCAGTTCAGTGGCTCAGTCGTGTCCGACTCTTTGTGACCCCATGGACTTCAGCATGCCAGGCCTCCCTGTCCATCACCAACTCCCGGAGTTTACTCAGACTCATGTCTATTGAGTTGGTGATGCCATACAACCATCTCATTCTCTGTCATCTCCTTCTCCTCCCACCTTCAATCTTGCCCAGCATCAGGGTCTTTTCAAATGAGTCAGTTCTTTGCATCAGGTGGCCAAAGTATTGAAGGTTCAGCTTCAACATCAGTCCTTCCAAAGAATATTCAGGACTGATTTCCTTTAGGATGGACTGGTTGGATCTCCATGCAGTCCAAGGGACTCTCAAGAGTCATCTCCAATACCACAGTTCAAAAGCACCAATTGTTCAGCAACCCAAATATATTTCAGAGGGTGAGCGGAGAAATAATCTGTAGGACGTCCTAAAATGAACTACCTCTACTCAGCAATAGAAAGGAATTAACTCTCAGTAGGCACTCAACAACATGAATGAGTCTAAAGACATTATGTGCACTGAGTTTATGAATCAGCCATGAATGGTTCCAAACTGTATATGACATTCTAGAATAAGCAAAACTGTAAGGATGAACTACAGGTTAGAGGTTTTAAAATGTTAGATGTGGCACCAGATAACTTTTTCTGGTGATGAAATAGCTTTGCTTCCTGCTTGTGATGGTGGTTGCAAAAGTCTATGTATATGTTAAACTCATGGAACAGTGTACCATGAATGTCTGTCTTACTGTATCTAAACTTTATATCAAGAAACTGTATTGTTACAAGAACATACAGTTAATTCAAAGACTTGACTGTCTGTAACATATGATCCCTCTAAGTGCTGAAGTGGATGTAAAGGAAGTGAAACTCTCATATTTTCTGATAGAAACATAAATGGGCTCAACCACTGGGAAAATAATTTTATACCTATTAAAGCTAAATATAAGCCAACATACAGCCCAACATTTTTATTCCTAGATATATATCCAAGAGAAATGTGTTTGTCAACTAAAGGGCACATCCAAGAATGTTCATAGCAGCTTTACTAGTAAGAGCAAAAATGTAGGAACAGCTTAAATAAAGAACAAATAAAGAATGTCTAAAAATTAAAGTGAGATATATTTCCATAGAGGAGCACCCCACAGCAATAAAGATAAACAAGCTAACATAACACTGTAGAACCTCACAGGCATATTGAATTGAAAAATACAAGCACAAACAGGTACATTTATGTAATTCATTAGTGATATACCCTAAAAACAGGCAAAACTAATATTCAATAATAGCAATAAGAGCAGGAGTTAACCTTGAACAAACTAAGTGAGGTGGTACATGAGGGATCATTCTGGGGTGATGAAAATATTCTGTATCTTAGTCTGAATAGTCCTTACATGAATTCATACATATATAAATCTGTTACCTAAGATTTGTGTACTTCACTGTATGCTTGGTATACCTCAATTTTTAAAACAATATCTTTTAAAAAGGAAAATAAACATAAGGAAAGGAAATAGAAGAAAGGAAAAGAAAGACGATAAAAATATTTTCAGGTATTCTTTTTTATAGTATTTGTATTCAGTTACTTCTAATCTAAATGCCGATCCTAGAGTAGATAAAATTAGTGAACCTCCAGCTTATCTGGGCATGTTGTTTATTCCACACAGATATTTAATTATCTCACAACTTCAGTTATTAATCATCTGTTGATAGATTCACATTAATGTATAAATCATTATCTTAATTAAGTGATTTAATACAGAACATATTCTTCCTTAGCAGCTAGAGTCCTGTATATAGTTCATCACCGCCCCCTCCTTTATATCTAACAACCTGAGGAATAATTAGAAGGTCTACTTGCATAGCTCATGCATTGCACAACTAAAGAGGACACATTCACATCACAGTCTAAGGTGATGTCATCCTCTAAAACAGTGGTTGTATAAAACAGTGGTTTTGTTTATCTGATAAAGAAAATGTGATGATTTAGAGAATATTTTGCTGAAGTTCTGGCAAAGCCTGTTATTATTAATCCCCCATTCTATTAACTCCTAAGATTTCCCCTGCATTGTAAAGGAAAAACCAGGGACAATATAGGCAATCCTGTTTGGTCCTCATTATGAGGTACACATGTGAGATTTGTAACACAGAAGGAAGTAGAAGTCACAATTGTGTTGAGTAATTTGTGAGCAGATGCATATTCGGAGGGTTTATGCAGGGTGCTAAGCAGCTTCTGCAGGAATTCCCAAGTATCGCCAATCATGGTACTGAGGAGAACTTAAGACACTGGCCTCTCTGATCTTTCTTCCCTTAGACTTGAAAATGGTTGTGTGAACATTGAACTTGTTACGACCATTCAGTCCTCGAGTGCACAGAACAGTTTCTGTCTTTCTTATAAAAGCACTTATTGAAGCATTTCCCAACAGTAAACACTAATTTTCTAAAGCTTTGATTGTTTATTTTTCCACAAACATATTTAGCATCTCTTTCCCATGGAGTCACAAATGATGAAATTCCTTCTGGAAAATTGAATTATTTGACATGTTTTTAGCAAGGCATCCCTATGATAAAAAAGATGCCATAGACTATGTTATAAATTATCACAAATAATTTGTGAACTCTGAAAATATTTATTGGTTTTTACCTTTGCTTTTGACACTCTGTTAGTGTAAAAATTAAAAAAAAAAAAAAAAAGCAACTTTAAAGTACAATTTTAAGAAGCCAAAGTAGAAAGGCCTTATCTAAAGTAGAGGAAGACTTTTCAGAGAAAAAGAAATTTAGGTTGACAAACGGAATTGATACTAGTTTAATAAAGTTAAAAACTGGAATATTGCAAAGGTCCTCTGCAGGACAAGGCTATCTCATCTCTTTCCAAATAATACCTGTAGATTAATTTATAAAAATCCTCACAGTCATGGGAAAGTCTGTTATAGCCTGCAAACATACATGCTTTTAAAACAATGCTTTCTTTTAAAGGAAGAAATGTATTTAAGACTGGACCAGTATTGGACAGATCTGCACAATGCCCATATTGCAATGATTAGAAATTTAAATATGCTATCTGACAGGTGCTCTACATTATGGACTGTTAATAGGACATATTTCAAACTGTCAGTCTCCAAATATGGCTAATGATTTTTAAGGTAACATTATTCACTCTTGGTTAAAACAATCTCCCCGCCTGGTGCCATGTTTGGCATTCTGTGTTTGTAACTGAATCTGATTTCATCCTCAGAACAGTCCTATAAAGTAGCATTTATTTTACTGAGAAGTATGAAATTGAAAAAAAGTATACAACTTACCTCTTGACACAGATGTAACAAACAGTAGGCAGGTGAATAAACCTAGTTCTGACTCCAGGGTCTGGAACATTTTCTTCACTGTGGAACAGCTCCTAAGACTCTACTGCTTGTTTCTACAACTCTGGCAACTGATATAAAGCAATGCATTTATTTTTTAAGTTCCTGTGAGTTAGACTACATTTAACATTTCTGTAAGAAATGAGATTTTTTTTTTTTAAATTAGATTTGTTAAAACTATATCATGTACTAGATCTTGTTTTAACTATTTCATAAACACTGTATCATTGGAGTAAATACGTTACCTTTACTCTAAGGAAAACTTAGACACTAAGAGAGATAAAAATCCAAAAAGTTGGTAAGAAGAGGAGTTTGTATTTAAAATCCATCTGATTAGACTCCGACTAAACCCTATAGCCTTTTCAACTGTCCAGAAGGCATGATCTGTAATAGAAAAACCTAACAGTTTCAGTAGTTAATACGTAGTTATGTAAAAGTAAATTTCTCCGTGAAAGAAGATTTAGTTCCATGTGTTAAAGAAACTAATAGTTCATTCTGGCAAGCAGCTAAAATAATACAACAGATTGGGCTTTAAGATATAAATTAACATACACTAGAAACTAAGTATAGACGCTATAGCTGAGATAGGAAACTATGTAAACAAACCAAAGTTTGAAGGATGAATACTTGGTAGCTGAAATCTTTACACTCAGCCACCACGGTGTATGAGGGCACATTACATGGTTTCATGGAGCAACTACAAGAATTTTTGAATTGTTGGAAAAAGTTATTCTGGTGTCTAGCCCTAAAAAAGAGGCCAGCTCATTCCTGGAAGACAAAAACCTTAGTTTTCTAGATAATAGAGAAAATAAAATACAAAAGAAAAAGCAACTCTTATATGTAGGTATTTTTCTAGCTAGAAAGCACCTGCAAACTCATCAAGTAAAGCCTTCTTATTTTAAACCTGTGAAAATGAAGACTCTGAGAAGATTAAAGTCGTATCTAACATCATGAGGTTTATTAGATATAATAACTTAGATCTCCTTTTCTCAGCCCAGTGATTTCCTGCAGACCATGCATTAGTATGGGTAGGGGGGTGGAGTGAGACTAGGAAGTAAAACTTCCAAGAAATGTTTGTTGACTTTATACACAGAGGCATTGTACACACAATGAAAAGTACATTTTCAGCTTAGACCGCAAAAGAAGTGAGTCTTTCCAGCAAACACTATTTGAAATCCCCTTTTATTTTCACAGCTTCAGTGATATGTTGATCATAATAGAGACAAAAAAGAAAAGCTAGAAAAGAAAAAACACAACTGTACTGTCTTAATTAAGAGAGGAAGAGATTGATGTAAAAATGGAGTTCCACTCACCTTTGACATAGATTAATTAATGAAAAAGAATTAACACTTTGAAGAGAATATTGTTGATAATTAAAATATATTTTAATTAAGAGCTTTGGGTACTTAGATTGCAGTTGAAGAAAGTAAGTAAACAAATACTAGAACATACTAAAAAGGAGCACTGAAATAACAAGTCACATCCTCATCCAAACCCTAGAGATTGAAAACCAGATAGAAGAAATTTTCTGGAATTTGGAAGACAAAGGAACAAGATTAATTTGGAAAAAAAATATTTCCTGCACAAATGTAATTACACACTTATTTTTGAGTTAGAAAGAAAAGTGATATCAAGATCACTTGTCTTATTTTAGGGTCACTAAAAACAATCTGTAAAAAAGATCTTGGATACGGACAGTATTTATGGGAGGTGATCCAGGAATAACCAGAGACAGTGAGACAAGAAAAGAGGAAAATCCAATATGAGATATCAGATATCTGTTTTGTAGGGAACATGAGATTTCTGATAATTATAGGACTACTTCTCAGAATTGCCTACCTAAAATGCCATAGCCTTTATCCACTGACTGCAGTACTGAACAAAGATTACCCTTGGGATGTCAATTCCCTGCATTTACAGACAATTGTCACCAAGAAGACCCTGGAAAAGAATACAGAAAGGATTAAGTGAATGTGGGATGAGTCATTGACAAGAGGGAGTGAGTCTGACTTCAGAACAGTACCTTACACCTGTGGATGCATGTGAGGGGGTGTACCACAGTGCACCAGAGGTAGGCAGGTACAGCGTTAACTGTACTTCCTGTTTAAGTTCATAGAAGCAATTTCTGTTCCAGGTATTGGTCTCATTAACACCCACAATTAATGAAGTCAAGCTATCCATCGAGGCTTTAGATCTCATGAATGATTCCAAATGGACATTTTGGCCAACCCAATATCTCTGGACTAGGTTGATGCCATTTGTCTTTAAAGCCCAGTGGCCTGAGATGCCAAAGCCAGAAAGGCAGCTATCTCTTAGCATTTACTTACTCATTTGACAGTTAATTCTGTGCTATGATATTGATCAGATTCATTCTGTGTTTCTTGTTGTACCTCTAACACATCATCAACTATTTTCTGTGCTGAGAGAGATGACTTATTCATGAGCCACACAATATTTATCTGATTATTCATTTAAATTTAAACGCTGTGAAAAACAATTTCAGTGATCATTTTACTTTAAATATTAAAAATGTTCTAGCACATTATTAATGAAGTTTCAAATAATGACATCAAAAGTAAAAACCAAAGTTGATGGCTAAGAGATAATGAGCTTGTGTTTGAGTATGCTGTTTGTTTAGTAGAGAACACTTCAATATGCCAGAATAAAAGTGTTTGCAAAGCTAGAGATCTAGATTTGCGAATTATTGATATTAGCTGAAAAGATGAATTCCTTAATGGAAAGGTAAAATCTAAAGCAGAAGCAATCTATGGATAGAGATATTGAACTCTCTCATGTGAATACAGAAGTAAGAAGAAAAGTTGTGGAGATAGGAATGAAGGTAAAGAACTAAAAAAAAAAAAATCTGCATTTATGTTTTAGGAAGCAAAGAAAAGAAAGCTTTGATTAAAGTGTTGAATGCTATTGTAAATTCAAAATTGAGTAGTCATAGAAGACTCTACATTTAGTGATTTCCTTTTTACCCTTTTAAGAGCCCTTCCTGTGAACTGATTTCAAGGTTTTATTTACTAGAGGAAAGCTCATAGAGGGTACGATCTAAGGATAAATTTTGAAAAGCTTTATATTGAAACCCGTAGTTTTGAGAGTATTATCTCCTATAGGTTGAATTTTTATTTTGTTTTTATTTTGTAGGGTTTTGAGAAGCTGTACATTTTTCTAATCAGAAAGAAAGGAAAACTACAGACAGAAACCAAATATATCAAAGGAAATTATTGCTACACAGATTGATAATTTATTCATATGAAAGTAGTCATACAATGCTTCCTTTTTCAACAGCGGATGGGTAGACATGTTGAAAACACAAATAATCTACAAATCAAAAGAAAGACATTTGCACAATTGCAGATCAGATGGTCCTATTCTCAGGTAGGAAGTAAAACGCATTTGAACATCTTATTAGGGTAGCTTGTACTTGAGAAGAATAAAAGCATTTAGTGATTTGTATGAGAGAGAAAATAGGTAAATAGATCTTGGTATATATATATATAGTGGTATATATATATATATATATATATATATATATATATATATATTAGATAATTGTGAGATTCTATTTCTATGCATGGCAGTAGACCAAAGGAGTATGATTTTGTGAATTGTGAATGTCACAGAATGTCAGGGCTTTAGTATTATCTATTACCTTACCATTAACTGAATGATGGACAAATCAGTTAATATCTCTGGGTAGTAATTTAAAAAAAAATAATATCTTAAGTCATAATTGAATTTGTTATAGTATTGCTTGTTTTATGTTTTGATTTTTTGGCCCTGAGGCATGTGGGATCTTAGATCCCTGATCAGGGATTGAACCTCACTCCCTGTTCTGAAAGGCAAAGTCCCAACCCCTGGATCACCAAGGAAGGCCCCCTGTGGCATTAATGTTTTAATGTAAACGCTGAAAAATATATTTGAAGAGAAAGTGGTGATGATATGATGCAAATGAAGGCTGATATGACAAAATAAGTTTCCCAGAGGAATTGATCCATGAGAGTCTTGTGTGAGGACAGGCAGATGCAAACACTAGACACAGGATGGCCTCTGTTTCTTGAGAAAAACGTTATGGACAGAGAAAACAACCTTAACAGCAAATTAGATACTGAGTTACCACTCTGTGCATCTTGTATCCTAGGCACTTAACATAATAAAAGGAATGGATATGGATTTGGTTATTATTTGCAGAAAGTTGCCCTCTCCTCTGAGTATATATGGGAAACAGTGCATATGAACCAGGAAATCATCTTTAAAATTAATACTGATTGTTAATAAATACATTACTTTTATAGATTTTATTTCTGGGAAAATTAATACATCAAATTTAGGAAGATTTTGATATTTATATTCAGCTTATTTTAAAAGTAAAATTAATACATAATTCCCCAAAGAAATATCATTATGATACAATGATAAAGGGATCATTTGTTTAATTTTTCTTTCTGATATTTTTTGTTGTTAGTGTATAGAAGTATAACATATTTCCATGTATTAATTTCATATCTTACAACTTTACTGAATTCTTTCATGAACTCTAGTGGAAATGGCAACCCACTCCGGTGTTCTTGCCTGGAGAATCCCAGGGACGGTGGAGCCTGGTGGGCTGCCATCTATGGGGTCCCACAGAGTCGGACATGACTGAAGTGACTTAGCAGTAGCAGTAGCAATGGTTTTCTGATAGCATCTTTAGGATTTTCTGTGTATAGTATGTCATCTGCAAACAGTGACAGTTTTACTTTTTTTCCAGTTTGGATTCCTTTTATTTCTTTTCCTTTTCTAATTGCTGTGACTAGGACTTCCAAAACTACGTTGAATAAAAATTACAATAGAGGGCATCTTTGTCTTACTCCTGATCTCAGAGGAAAGACTTTCAGCTTTTCACAGTTGAATATAATATTAATTGTGGTTTTGTCATATATGACCTTTATTATGTTGAGGTATATTCCCCCTTTGCTCACTTTTGGATATTTTTTTCCTACAAATGGTTGTTAAATTTTCATAAATGGATATTAAATTTTATCATAAGTGAATGTTAAATTTTATCAAAAGTTTTTTCTGCATCTATTGAGATGAACAGATCATTTTTATTCTTCAGTTTATTAATGTGGTAAATTAAGATATGATTTGGGAAGCAAATATGAACACCCTTAAGAGAAACATTGAGGAAATAATTAAATATATATTTTATGTAATGATCTAAGTGAAAAAGCATATTAGGGATCATTCATTCATATTATGAGTTTTAATCATTTACCCTAGATTAGATGTTCAGCTTTCTTCCTCTCAAACCCAATCCAAATGCTTTTGAAAGACAATTCATAAAGACATGCTCTGGAGAAAGTTATGTTAATACATCATGGCTTGCTATCCTTTAAATTCAAAAGAACCTTTTATTATCTGATGGTAAAGGTAATGAATAATGTAACTCCAGAATCACAGAGACAATTTCTAGTGAGAATATAGCTATTGATAACATAAGAAATAACATTCAATCTTTGACAGTCAAATGATTCATAATTAGCTATCTTATAAAAATTATTTTTTCTGGATTATAAATGAAAAAAAAAACCAACAATCCAGCTTCTACTTTGCTGAGATGTTTCTATTTTCTACATCTTCCTGGATTTATTTTCCCTACATCTTCTCTCCTATATCATTTTATTTAATCCTCAGGAATCAGTTCCAGTATCACCTCTGCTGGGAAGGCTTCCTATTCCTGCCCTGTTGCACTGATCTTTTCATAAATTTGTGCTTCCTTCTCAGGTTATTTCTCTTGTAAAGTGCCTATATCAGCCAGTATCCAGTCAGGAAAGCATATACTATGTTACTTCTTTCAAATGGAAAATTTATTTCCAGTAAAATGTTCTAATGTGTTAGAAGTTCTGGAAGATGCAGAGAATGTTTAAGTTCTAATTGGAGGCTGACTTATATTTCTCTTACTATCCCAAATGAATAGGGGGAATAAGCAAAACAGTATTGTGGGCCAGGAAAGCATTATATCAAAAATACAGTATAACAAAAAACTATAAAGAAAAGAAACTATAACAAATTAAAGGAAAAATACCAAATGACTTCACATTTCAAATGAAAACTCCACCTCAAGATAGTAGTCATATAATGTACTTGAATCTGACCCCTTTCAGGGTTTCATTCGGAGGTGTTGAAGTATTAAGACAGAGTGTCTAAGCTAATAAAATGCAATAGAGAACCATAAATTATTAAGAAAATTATTATAAAGTACCAGGCTTCCCAGGTGGCACTAGTGGTAAAAAAAAAACCCTGCCTGCCAATACAGGAGAAGTAAGAGACACAGGTTCCATTCCTGGATCCAGAAGATACCCAGAAGGAGGGCTTTGCAACCCACTCCAGTATTCTTGCCTGGAGAATCCCCTGGACCGAAGAGCTGGCGGGCTATGGTCCATAGGGTTGCAAAGAGTTGGACAGGGCTAAATCTACCTAACAGAAACACAGGCACATTCTAAAGTACACAGGCTCTGGAATTAGATTGGCTGGATTGCCTATTCTTTTAACTCAAATCTTTTGTTGTTGTTCAATTGTTCAGTCATGTCCAACTCTTTGCTACCCATGGACTGCAGTATGCCAGGCTTCCCTGTCCTTTACCATCTCCTGGAGCTTGATCAAACTCATGTCCATTGAATCAATTTTGCAACCCAACCATCTCATCCTCTGTTGTCCTCTTCTCCTCCTGCCTTCTATCTTTCTCAGCATCAGGGTCTTTTCCAATGAGTCAGCACTTCTCATCAGGTGGCCAAAGTACTGGGGCTTCAGCTTCAGGATCAGTACTTCCAATGACTATTCAGAGTTGATATCCTAGGATAGACTGGTTTGATCTTGCAGCCCAAGGGACTCTCAAGAGTATTCTAAAACACTACAGTTCAAAGGCATCAATTCTTTGGCATTCAGCCTTCTTTACGGTCCAACTCTCACATCCATACATGACTACTGGAAAAGCCATAGCTTTGATTATATGGACCTTTGTTTGCAAAGTAATGTCTCTGTTTTTTAGTAAGCTGTCTAGATTTGTCATAGCTTTTCTTCCAAGGAGCAAGCATCTTTTAATTTCATGGCTGCTGTCACCATCCACAGAGATTTTGGAGCCCAAGAAAATAAAGTCTGTCACTGTTTCCATTGTTTCTCCATTTATATGCCATGAAGTGATGGGACTGGATGCCATGATCTTTGTTTTCTGAATGTTGAATTTTAAGCCAGCTTTTCACTCTCCTCTTTCACCTTCATCAAGAGGTTTTTTAGTTAACTTGAATATCTCACAGAGTTGCTGTTGGCACTGAGAGAAGATAATAAATACAGAGACAAGCATATAGTGTGTGTTCAATCACTGAAAGCTACTTTTATTATTACTATTTTTAATTTAAACTGTCTCCCTCTGATTCTGTCTTCAAAAATTCAAACTCAGGATGTTTCATTGGGTTTTTCTGGATATGTTCATTCTGCAAGACTGTATCCATATATGTAACTCTATTGGCACACACATTCTATTTTGATTACTTCTTATTTATGTCCCCATCAAGCTGTAACCAAGACTCTGAACATGCCCAGTAATTGAGAAAGCCTACTTTTTGTTTGGCCCTATCTGATGACCAAACCTTGGGGCGTGATGAGTTCACCAAATGAACCCTCCCTTCTAGGACTAATGGAGACAAATCTGCCTGTATCTTTTTTGTGGCAGGAATTTTTATTCCTTGACTCCTAACATGCCAAAGCACTGTCTTTTTACATTCAAGCTTTAGCAGTATCCAAGATTTCTTTGATGTGACTGTGATGCTCTTTGTTCTCAGAGCCTACCCATATGGTGATTTATATTGGCTTAGAGCAGAAGAAATAGAGTCAGGACATTTTTTTGTAAAGAGTAACTAGATTTTTAATAGTATAACAAAATGTGTTTCCACAAGACATTATGTACATGTAATTTATTTAAAGTGAACATAATATTTAGAAGCATCTCACACAAAATAACAATGTACAGATTATATTTACCTAATAAAATTTTTATGGATATAAAAATGCTTTTAATTTAAAAACTTACTACAGTAAATACTCTAAAACCAAAGGACAAAAGCATGAAGTAAATCACTTAATGGGAATATGACATAATGATCTTACATAACATCATAGGCAGATTATTATGCTGAAGACAAAATGAAAAATGTAAACTACACCACCAATTCAAGGAATGAATGCTCACAAATTTTTGATCAAATGAAATTAAACTTCATTAGCATTGAAGGTTTTGAGTTTCAATTTTTGTTTATAAAAATAAAAATTTTCTCAAGCAGCAGTAGTATACATTTTGACTTCAGCAAAAATAGCCTTTTTGATAACTCAGAATCTACCTATGTATTTGTCAAATTTATGAACAACATCTAATTAGTTTCTTAAATTTATCAACCATTGTTGCTCTTCAGATGTTGTTGAATGCAATTTCTTATAAATTCCCCCTTACCAATAAACATAGGACCTACAATAGGGAGCATAATGAAATTCACGTAGATAATAATTCACCTTAAAAACTTTATTCGTGAATTTATTCAGTAGATATCATTTAGTATATTCTCAGCTTTGTTTAGATAGAGCAAGACAGTCATTATCACAGCTTCTGGAGAGCTCACCATCTAGAAAATATGTCAAGTGCTGTTTCTGAATCACTAAAAAACATGTCTTCATCATTTTTAACAGTTTGCATATCTATGTCCTCTATGGGGATAAATAAAACCCTCTGTAATGCACATCATTCTTCGGGTTCCATTAAAGTAATTTTAAAATTTATATGCTGACTCAATGAATGAATTTGAGCAAAGTCTAGGACCCTAGTGGAAAACAAAGGAGTCTGAAGGCTACAGCCCATGAGGTTGCAAAGAGTCAGCTGCGACTGAGTGACTAAGCATAACACAGTACACAAAGTAACTTGGGGCTTCCCTGGTGGCTCAGATGATAGTCTACCTGCAATGCGGGAGACCCCGGTTCGAGCCCTGTCAGGAAGATGCCTTAGAGAAGGGAATGGGTACCCACTCCAGCATTCTTGCCTGGAGACACCCATGGGCAGAGGAGCCTGGTGGGCTTCAGTCCATGGAGTTGCAAAGAGTCGGACACAACTGAGCAACTAAGCACACACAAAGTAACTTGCTGGGATTTAAATTCAGTAAATTATTATTTCCTAATTATTTATTCCCAATAAATTTTCAAAAACATCCTCTAACTAGAAAAATCATCAGATAAATGTTTCTCCCCCTGTGAGCTACCTGTTCATTATGAGATAACAATGAAAGAAAAAGGATATTCTGTGTTGGTGGCAGTCTCATGGTATTTCCTCTTTTTTTTTACATCATCACATGAAAGACAAGGAGGGATAGAAGGATCTCTTTCATTATTTCATTGAATATTAGCATTTTCATAGTATTTTAAATAGCCTGACTTCAATGTTACAAAAGAAAATAAAAACAAACAAACAATATTATTCTAAAAGGTAGTCACAAATTTCAAGCTAATGGCATTTAACAACTTGTAACAAGCTTCAGTCTGTTCCATACTTTAAAAACATCCGGTAGTCTACGCAGGATTTATTCTGATACCATTATTAGTAATCATTGAGCTTTTTGCTGAAGGAATGTTAAATTCCGTTGCTGAAAATTTTGAGATTGCTGTGAAAATGTATACTTTCAGAAAAAAATGAGTACTTTGTATTGCAGTTATGGTTTTAAATTAGCATCATCTTAAAGGAAATTTTTAACATAGTCAGGATAGTCTGGACAGAGGCCACAGACTGCCTGCATTTCCTCTCTTATATCTAGAACCTCTCTGTCCCATTCAGGAGTGTCTGGACCTTTAAATACAATTTTTTTCCTACTCAGAGATGATGATAATGATGTATGCCAGAGATAACTTGCCATCCTAAAAAGCAGCCTTACAGCAGGTATAAGGATATTAATGTGTCTCATTCTAAGAAGGCAACAGGGTGTAGAGGAAAAAATGTGCAGGATTTTAGCTTTCATTCACCTCCAGTATCTTGTGCACATCACCTGGCTACAGTGAACCTCTATGTCCTCATCTATAAAATGAAGCTATTGACAGTTCTTAGAAACGATTATATTAAATCATGTATAAAGTCACTTGGTGCATATTAAGTACTTGGTATTTGTTTCTCCCATTTAAAGTTTATATGAGGTATTTAATAGTTCTCTGTTCTGCATCTGATTTTGTAATTGAGAACACTTACCTCATCCATCAGACAAGTCCTTGAAAAAAGTTCAGCTCCCTTTACCTGTACAGTCTTTGCTGCACAACTAAAACTCTTTCTTTCCTAAATTCCTGTTTTCAGGAAGATGATTTTTCATTTCCTGTCAATGTTGTAGGGTATTCCCATAAAAATAAAAGTGAGAACTTACCCACAACTATAATGAAAAGAGACCTTTGGGAGTTAAAGTCTGTATATCATGCGAGTATTTGGTACACAAAATTAAAGAAAGCTGAGCCATCAACAAATGTTGTGTGTTCAACTGGGACATTACAACCATCTAAATGCTGTAGATCAAAGAACAAAAGGCAATTTATTTTTTAATTATGATTTTTACAGAATTTTTGACTGTGGAAAACAAAAAAGAAGGAATATATGCAGAGACATTTTCCACTTTCTTACTGTTAATTATAGTAGCAGACCAAATAATTGTCTAGAAAGAACTTTAGGCATCTACATTATAGAATATGTAGAGGCACAAAAGCTTGCAGTATTCAGGAGTTGATATTGCGATAAATTTATTTTTCTTTCCAATTCATGAGGAATGAATAAAAAGAGCGGTGCCCTTCCATTGGAACGAATCCTTTGAGAAAAACTATTTATCTCTTTAAGCTGAAAGAAGACAGTAGCCAAACAGACTATAAATGTACACATCTACATACATAATCACACAAAGATATATTAAGAATGGGTTTCATGTATATTAAATTTAAAATCTATAGCATTCAGCTTGCAGAAGTCCACCATGATAAGAAGAGGCAGTGAGTTGCATTTTTTGTTTACTTTTGTTTTGTCTTCCGTAATAACATTCCCTAATTTAGTCTAAATCCCACTAAATGGGATGCCTATCACATGTAGTTTACATGAATTGAATGGTTTCCCTGGATGCACTCCAGGGGAGACCAGTTTACAAAGATGGGCATAAAGTCTCTGTCCATCCCTCTGTTGTAAAAGATGAGGCACCTGAGATTAGCTTTGTTATTTCAGCACTGAATATTCCACGATTGCTCTCTCTTAATTTTTCTGCTCTTTCTTTATTTCATATAACCCCATGGGTTTATATGTGTTATGTGCAGGTGAATCTGTATTAATCAAGATAATCTTTGCTAACTGATGTGACAAGCAACTACAAATCCCGGTGGCTTCACATAATAAAAGTTTATTTCTGACTCATGCCACAGTCTAATTCAATAAGCGGGTTGTTGTTGTTCAGTTGCTCAGTCGTGCCTGACTCTTTGCAACCCCATGGACTGCAGCACACTAGGCTTTCCCGTCCTTCACCATCTCCCGGAGTCTGCTCAGACTCATGTCCACTGAGTGGGTAATGCCAATAAACAGGAGGCTCTGGCAATTTTTCAAGAGGCTTTTCCATCATTTTGCTTTTCCATATTCTAGACAACTTCACTAGTTATTGTACATTCACATTAAAAAGAAAAAAACTGTGAATTAGTTTTCAGCATGATTGAATATTCTTTTTAAAAAACCTTGCCATTTCTTTGTTAAGACTTTCTATTTTTCTTTTAATTTTTGCAAGTGTGTTCATAATTGCTCATTAAAGCATTTTTATGATAGCTGCTTTAAAATCCTTGTCAGATATTATCTTAATCATTTTGGTATTGACATCTAGTAATTGCCTTTTTCATTCAAGTTGCGGTTTTCCAGATTCTTGTTATGACAGGTGATTTTTTTTATTAAAATATTGCTATTTTTCATATCATGCTCTGAGTCTCCCGATCTTATTTAAATCTCTTGTTTTTCCTTCCCTTTTGTGACACTACCCCACCAGGAGAAAAGGGAACACTGCCTTCTTGCTTCCCGGTAAATGGAACATTGTGTTCCCATTCAGCATTCACTGACTCCCAAAGGGGGAGAGTTCTTTGCTGCTGCTCAGTTGGGGTGGGGGTTACAGATGCTTACTTTAATATACTCTTATTGCTGGAATTGGGGGAGATAGTAAAACCTTATCTTAGTTGCTCTGAAGCATGCGGACTCTTCCTGGACCAGGGATAGAACCCACATCCCCTGTATTGGCAGGTGGATTCTTAATGACTGGACCATCAGGGAAATCCACAAAAGCTTCATTACTGTTTCCCATATGGCTTCCATTGGTACTGCTGGGATCTAATTTTGTTACCTCTGGGTGTTGTTCAAAGTTCTGACTCTCCACCAGTCCTCTTACACCAGTCCAGCTGGAGGACTGATGACTATCTTCTTACCCCCAAGTGGAGGTGGGAGGTGAGGATTCCATGTGTTCTCCACTTACTCAGCGGATGGGAAAGAGGGTCACTCATCACTGCCCGGTAAGGAGAAACTTCTCAACTACCTCTTAAGCTTCTATGCTGTGTCATAAACTAAGTTTTGATAAATTCTAAAATGTTGAAATCTTAAACTTCATAGAGAGATTAGATTTAATATATGAATTAACCTATTAAAAGCTACTTCTTAATGTCAGAGTTTATTTGTGCATTTCAAGCTAGAACAACTGTCCCAGTTGTTCCGAATTCAATTATAAACTTCTGGTTCTGACCTTTAACAAGCTTTTAGAGATGTATAAAAACACAGAAACATTAATAAGTTATTAGCCTTGCCTGCATCCGCCAGTGAGAAATGTCATTTTGTTTTAACATGCTATCCTGTTATCATGCCTTGAATAGTTACAAAGACTGTTTTATATTCCCTGTGCTTCTGAGTTATTTATCCCACATCAGACGCCTTATTCTAGTCACTCATCAACTCCAGTGTAACCTTCTGGTCTTCAGATTGTCTGCCATCTAAAAGACCCCAAAGGTTAATTACTACTGGACTCTCTTGAATGGCACATAAGACCCTCTGTTATCATCACTGTTGCTGTTGTCCTTTTCCATACAAGCTCCCCAGTCTCAAATACATCTTTCCTTCTGGCACATCCATTATGCTAGTAAATAGATGTTTTAGGATGTTCTTTCAATCTCAGGAAGTAGGTATATACAGTATATTGTCCTTTTGTTTGGTAAATGCAATAATTCTAAGTAAACTTTTCTTCATTCCTGATAACTCACTTCAAGAGATCTCTTTTTCGAGAAATTCTCAGTCACCTCTACCACATATTTCCTAAATTCCCTTAAGTACAGTAATAACTATTAACACAACACTTTTTTTTAACTCTTTAGTTTTTTTGTTTTTTTTTGTTTTTAATAGACTACATTTAGGACAATTTTGGGCTTTCCCGATGGCTCAGCAGTAAAAGATCTGCCTGCAAAGCAGAAGCTGCAGGAGGCATGAGTTCAAACCCTGTGTTGGGATCCCTGGAGGAGGGCATGGCAACGCATTCCAGCATTCTCACTTGGAGAATCCCATGGACAGAGGAGCCTGGTGGGCTACAGTCCATGGGGTCACGAAGAGTTGGACATGACTGAAGCGACTTAGCATGCACACAAATAAGACAATTTTAGATATACAGAAAAATTGGGAAGATAGTAAGAATTCCCATATATCTACATCCATTTTCCTGTATTATTAACATTTCATTAGTATGGTAGAGTAGTTATGATTATACAAACATTGTTATTAGCTAAGAGGCTTCTCAGGTGGTACAGTGGGAAAGAATCTGGCTGCCAATGCAAGAGATGCAGATTCAATCCCTGAGTCAGGAAGATCCCTTGGAGTAGAAAATGGCAACCCACTCTAATATTCTTGCCTGGAAAATCTCGAGGACATAGGAGCCTGGTAGGCTACAGTCCATGGGGTTGCAAACAGTTAGACATGACTGAGCATACACACACACTTTATTAGCTGAAGTCCATTAATAATTCAAATATTCTTTTCTCTCTCTCTTTCTCTCTCTCTTTCTCTCTTTCTTTCTTTCTTTTTTAACCAACTGTTTCTGCTTCAGAATTCCATCCAGGATACCATGTTTTGTTTATTTGGCATTTCTCTTGGCTGTGACAATTTCTCAGACATTTCTTGTTTTCAATGACCTCTAGAATTTTCAAGGAGTATGGTTAATATTTTGTAGAATAATTCTCTGTTTGTATTTATCTGATTTTCCTTTCATGATTAGATGTTATGATGTTTTGGGGAGGAAGATTATAATGGTAAATTGCTATTCTCATCATATCATATCAAGGGTGTGTACTATCAATATGACTAATTACTGTTAACACTGAGTTTAGCACCTGGATGAAGAGTTGCCAGTTTTTTTTTTCACTTAAACTTACTATTTTCCCCTCTTTTCCTACCATTCTCTTTTATGTTCTGTTTATTTGATTACAAAGAGACTGGCCACCTTTTCACGTTATTTATCAGCTATTTGGAATGTCATTTCTCTTAAACAGCTGTTCATAAAATTTGCCTATTTATTTTAGGGGCAAAAATTTAAATGTAGAGTGAACTTCAGTTAGGTATTAATATTCCTATTATGTTCAATAAGAATTTGACTCAAAGGGAAATAAAAAATTGTGCAATGCTACAGCCACGCTACAGATAAAGCTGGTTTTTCTGTTTGTTTTTGATAATAGTTTCTTTCCTTTGGACTTTGCAATTTTGATGATTTTCTTACTCAGAGAAGGCTAGGGAAAAATTAAGCATCATGGTTCCTGGTCATTATATGTGTGACTTAATTGGGTTGGAAAACAGAGTAGATGGAGCTTGACTGTTCTGTGTTCTGGGGTCCACTGAAGCAGAGCATATGCTTTGTCTTATTCGGATGACCCAGCCTAGTTGCTTTGGGGATATGTCAATCGTTTACTTCTGGATCTAACCAGCACGGTGCTTTTATATTGCCTGGGGTTCCTTAGATTCAAAAATCTCTCTTGGGTTTTCAAAATATAACGCCTGCACCTACAATTCTCTCATGATCTCAACCTTCCCTGGCATACGGCACACCAGAAACTGTTCTGGTCTGGTGGGCAGTGGATTTAGAAGGTACAGAATTTGGTACAGTTAAGATTCCTCCCTCCTTCCGGAATAGGCACTCTCTTCTCCAACTGGGAAATGAATACGTACACACACATATGCATAAATATCCTTATATGTGTTACCATATGTACCATCTGTATCTATATTTAGATAAGCAACAGTTCATACTCATATTTACATTTAATCCTGAACCATGGGTACCATTCTGTCCTCTCCCAATTGTTTATCTGTTTCTACTTACTGGGACCCTCAATTTATTACCCAATTAGCTAACAATTGCTCAATTTAAATCAACATATATAATGCTTCCAAGATTTTTTGCCTGTGTCTCTGTGGAACACAGTTTGTGTTAAAGTACCCTGTGTCTGTATAATACTTTTCCTTTTGAGTCTCACAGATGCCACTCATTTCCAAAATTATTTAAGTCAGTACCTTTTACTCCCACTCCTTTAACAAAACTCACTCATTCATTTTGTCAAACAGATTTACTTTTGGGGGGGGGGTCACGTTCTGCATTCAGTCCCAGGGTTCTCGGATCTCTTAGATTTTTGTTTGAATTGCATATATCAAGGTTTAACTTGAGCTATAAAGTTCTATAGATTTTGACCAATGCATAGTGCCATGTATTTGCTAACACAGTGTCATACAGAACAGCCCACTGCACTAAAAAATCCTCTGTGCTTTGTGTGTTCAGTCCGTCTACCGCAAAAACCTCCTCCTCCTCATCTAGCAACCACTAAACGATTTACTGTCTTATGATTTTGCTTTTCCAGAGAGGCAGTTAGTAGGAATCATATTGCATGCCATCTTTTCGGGTTGACTTCTTTCACTCACTATTCACTTAATATGCATTTAAGATTTCTTCGTGTCTTCTCAGAGCTTAATGGCCAATTCGTTTTTATCCTGAATAGTACTACAGTTTCTCTGTTCATTCATTGAAAGAAATCTTGGCTGATTCAGTTTTGGACAGTTATAAACAAAACTGCTTTAAACTTCCACGTACAAGGTTTTGTGTTTTTGTATATGTGAATATGAATTTTCAAGTTAGTTGTTCACATAGTTACATGAGTGACTGCTAGATTATATGGTAAGATGGCATTTAACTTTATAAGAAACTACCAAACTGCATTCTGGCAGCATTTGATAATGCAATTTAGGAGGAATTTAGCCATTTTGCTATGTATTGTGGTACCTCGTTGTTGTTTTAATGTACATAAACAACTAATGTCAAGCATCTCATTTGTAGAGATTTTAAAAAGAATAGTTGATTAGAATTCTCACTCAATTTTATCCTTTAAGTTGGATTCATGGGCTATAGCTCTTGAATATCCACAAATATCCTTTTCTCTGGTAATATATTTACAGCTTTGTTGGGTATAACATTTCTGTGTCACAGTAACTTTTTTTTAATATTATTCCACCACCCTTTCGGTTCTGGTGTTATAAATGAAATGTTTAATACTACTCTGATCTTTCATTTTTTAATGAGCTCTTTCTTGTATCTTGAGTTTATAAAATTTTCTCTTTATCCTTGAGTGTTTTTTTATGGTTGGCTCAAAGACTCCTTAACATATATTGTTACTTTTCTTTTGTCTGCTCACTGGAACCCAAGTCTTTTGCTGGGATGCCTTTAGGAATTGTGGCTCTACAAATGGTGCAAGGTAAAGATAGTCGGCAGGCTGTCAGCAAGTTGGATGCACATTTTCACTGAGGCAGTAATGCTTTTTGCTTTCCTCATGAGTAGGAGAACTCAGACATTTTAGCTCCTGGGATACCAAGTAGATCAGGCAAACCCACACAGTCAGTGTGGTTCTTACACTTTGTAGGTTAGGATCTTTCTACAAGATAAAAATAAATATAGATAGACATATATAGAGATAGATATTATGTTTTTTCTCTTTACCCTAGAGTTATCTTAATGCAATCTCTCATCCATGAACTGTCCCCAAGAGCCTTTCACCACCTCCCTTTGATTAAATTCCCCTAAAGCCAAAGTCCTCATTCCTAACCAATTACCCACAGTGCCTCGGGAGAATCAAGGGATGAAAGTTGCTCATGAGTTACCATTTTTCTGAAATCCATTCCAGAAATTGTCTTTATGGTTATATATTGATATTTTCAAGTACTACTCAGACCTTCAGAAAATTGCTTAAGCTAATTGAATGAAAACCACCTTGGGAAATACAGTCAGAAAGACCCACTATCTTTTTGAAAATCATTGTGTTCCAAAATGAGCATATATGTTTCTAACAAGTAAGCACATTTTCAATTTATTCACATTTTGTCAAGATTTGACAAGATTTCTTCTTTGGTAAAATAAGTTCAGTAATGTGAAAAGAAAGATTTTTAGCCAGTTTCTTACATTCTTATGAGATATTACATTTAGCCTTTTTTTTTTTTTTACAGCAGGAGGTGAATATTTAAGCTCTTATCTCTTAGCAGAAGCAACAGTTTATCTTTTGAAGTGTTTGTTGAGCCTCCTCAAAATAATTCACACATTTCTCTAAATCGTTTATCTTGTCAGCATTTGGTTAACATTGCAATGGGCTTCCCCAGCGGCTCAGATGGTAAAAAATCTGGCGCAATGCAGGACACCCTAGTTCGATCCCTGAGTTGGGAAGATTCCCTGGAGAAAGGAATGGCTATCCACTCCAGTATTCTTGGATGGAGAATTCCATGGACAGAGGAACCTGGCGGGCTGCAGTCCCTGGGATCACAAAGAGCCAGACAGGACTTAATGACTAACACTTTCACTTTTCACAGTGTAATTAGCTGTTTGAATATAAATCTATTTTTCTCCATAAACACTTGACCATATATATTGTATTTCTGAGTGTAGCCATTTGCACCTGTAGGTATTCAACACCTGTATATTGACTTGAGTGTAATATTTAATCAGATGAAGATAGTCATGTGATACATTAGGGAGAACTCAGTGATCAATTTTGTTAAGGATCCTCATAGAGAATACTCATCAGAAGGGTTACTGCTTAACAGAGAAATTAAATTTAGTTCTTAACCCAGTATCAATACATAATCTAGAGTTATGTCTAACAAAATTCCATATCATTCCCAGAATAAATGAATATATACTAAAATATAGGCTTTCCTAATAAACAGAATCCTATTCTCAGTTGTAATCAACCTATAAAATTATGTTCAGGTTTATTTTATCACATGAAGTGCACATGGTTATCACAAAATCACTCATTTGTAACTTAGCATGAATTTGCCAATAACTTACATGTTAATTTGCCTCAGAGTTTACGGCAAGGTAGAGTTGCTGCTGTCATAAATCTCTGGAGTGTTTTCTGGGGTAGGTAAACTTTTAATAAGGAAATGATTCCTCTTGTTTAAGTTTGTGTGAGAAGCATTTTATAAAGGTAATAAAAGATTATTCACTAAATAGAAATGTCCCTAAATGAATTCTGGGCTGATGCATACAGTAGAGTACCTGCTGAACTAGAAAAGTTTCAACATGCAGGGTTTCCATCTGTTAGGAACAAGACACAAAGTTTCACAACTTTGAGTATAAATTTGGACCAGATAATTTTTGTTGTTCATTGCGATGGTAAGATTCAATGAGTCTAGAATTACAAAAACAACTTGCCTATGTAACACCAAGGAAAAGAAGTATGATTATGAATTTCAATCAAATAGCAGATGTACAGCATATGCAGGTGGCAAAATGATTCAGGTCAGGTGTGCTACGTTTTCTAAATTAATACTCAGTTTGTCCCAAGGGACACAACACCATCTGTTACCTGTTAGGTTAGTTATTTTTATTATTTTTGAACTCATTTGACACTTCAGGTGGGTAGATAGATGATGTTAGTCTTCCCTTATAAAAATAAAGAACGTAATATTTGTGGCTATCTCTTGGTTTTTAGAACCATTAAGTACTAGTTTAGGCTTCAAATATTCAGGCCATAGGGTCATTTTTATTTTTTAATTCTAAGCTGGAGATAAATGTTGTATATGTAGCAAATATTTCTAATGCGCTCCACAGTTAATGATGATTTCATTTGCTAGTGGTGTCTGTCCAAACTGAGAGAGTACCTCATTCATGTCAAATAGCACAAATATAAAGTTTGAAGTTAATTGTTATATAAAGATCCTGGCTTTGGGCTGATCAGAGTAAACAGACACTGAAGACCAGAGGTTCCATTACCACATGCTCTCCTAACTCATTTTGGCCAACTATAAGCCTTGTCAATAAGCATACAAGGTAAACTGTGTCCAGTCTTAGAGCTTTGTAAGGCAGGATAGGAGTTTGGGTGTCCAGCACTCACAGGATGTGCAGTAACTCAGGAAACCCCATTTCCAGTTTCTACTTGTTAGACCACCTGTGTGATAGCAGTCCCAGATAGGGTCCCTATCATAGCATTTGCAGGGGCCTACAACTCAGCACCTGTCCTGCGTATGTCCCAGTGAGGGTGAGGATGGTCTGAAGCCTCTACCATAGCAGAGTGAGCTGTGTCTGCCTAGGAATAAGGTCATCTCAATGTACAAGGAAACTTGCCTAGGGAGCAGTACAGAGCAATCCAACCCAGTACCTGAAGACTTGGCTCCTGTACTGATTTCAGGGCTGAGGTATTAGCTGGTGGTACTGAAGATTACACCTGCTAAGTAGGAAGTGGCACCTTGAGAAACTGCCAGGGAAAAGTGCCAAGGGTTAGAGTCATGAAAATGACCCAGTGCTATTGGAAGCTAACCTACCCATTGGCAACTGGGATTCTTCCTGAACTGTGTTTCTAAATTATGTGTAGTATTAGTACTAGGTTAAGACCTGCCATCCTTTTAAGACAAGTCCTTTGCCCATAACTAATATTAGAAAGCCAATGTGATTATCCTTTGGCCAATCAGGTGTAGAGACATATAATTGTGAAAGGTCCTTATAAGGATGGCTTGCATTATGATATAGAAAAAAAATACATTCCATGATTCGTGCCATATTTTCGTGGACTGAAAGGAACTAGTTTAGCAGTAACACATATAATAATTAGAATTGATTTACAATTAGGGGAAACTCCAAGAATTATACTTAGTCTTCTATGAAGTGCAAATCAGGTCCTACAACTTTGAATAAAATATATTCTAGTCATTGTGCTAGATATCTTTAATAATTATTTTATTTCATTCTTGTACCAAGTTGGTTAGGTAAGGATAATTGTTAACGTTTTAGAGAACAAGATTGAGGATTAACATTAAGTTATCTGTTTTTACAAAAGTAGGAAGTAATTTTTTTTCTTTTCCAGTTATACCATGATGACTCATTATTGAACCTTTTTATGGTTTAAGATTTTTCTGGAGTAGTTTTGTATTTTAATGTATTGCTGAAAATAAACTCTCAATCTATACATAATGATTATTTATTTTGTCCAAGTTAAAAAATAGAGATAAAATCTATTTTTCTGTGCTCTATATAATAAATCATCATAATCTAGAGGGAAAGTAAAATAAAATAAATAAATAAAGAGATACATGAATCAAATCAAGCAAATAAAACTTTCAACTGGAATATAGTGTGAGAGATATATACACATTCACATTGGCACACAAGGGGGAAACAGGTAGCATCTTAAACTATGCCAGGTGAATAATAACTATTTATATATCTGAAATAGAGTTACCTTTTTTATAATCATATTCCTGAATGTCTGTCATAAAGATGAAATAAATTATCTTTGCTTCCAGTAAAATCACTGTTAGGCTATGGAAATGGCTGAGTAAGAGCTATAAATTATGGACGTGCACTATAATTCTAAGTAAAAATAAAATGGATAAAAAATAAACATTCTTTTTTTCTGTAAAAAGTACTAAATTTGCATACAGAATGCTTTTTTTAGTTTAAATTAATGTATATATTTGAACATTATAAGAAATCATATCACAGTATCCAATCAATCTTCTATTTATGATACTGCACTTAAGCAATTGCACTTTGAAAGTTTTCAGCTTTATATCATTGGAAGTTTCTGCAGGAAAATGAACTTCAGTAATGTAATCAAAATGAATATATTTTTAAGTTTAATGAAAGAATGGTTTGATGGAGAATAATCAACATGTAGATCTCTGGGGCTCAAAAGTGACATCAATGCCACCCATCAAAAATGGAAGGAAACTGAAGGCCTATATTTAACTGGTCCCATGTTAGAAACCTCTTCTACTATATGGACCTGATGAGGTATTTAGCAATATTGACCTAAATATAACATTTCACAGTAGAAACTATTACTCTTTTCAAATAGTGTGGGATGGATAAAAGCAGCTCTTTTAATACTAAAGTAAATTATTCACATTCTTTTTTTTCTTTCTTTCTTTAATTTTACTGATTTATTCAAAGTGAAGGATAATTACTTGACAATATTGTGATGGCTTTTGCTATACATCAGTATGAATCCGCCAAAGGCCTACATGTGTCCCTTCCCTCCCCCCACAACTCCCTCCTCACCCCCTCCCTCCAAGTTATCATGGAGCACCAGCTCTGTGTGCCCTGTATCATACATCAAACTCCCACTGGCTATCTATTTTACATACAGTAACATATATGTTTCAATGCTATTCACTCAAATCGTCCCACCCTCTCCTTCTCCCACTGAGTCCAAAAGTCAGGTCTTTATGTCTATATCTCCTTTGCTGCCAGGCCCCACATTCTTTCAAGTCATTATTTACATTCAATAAAATGCCAACTTTTAAGTGAACAATTCCAAGATTTTTGACAAATAACAATACATGCAGAATGGTAAACACTGTGCTTAGCTTATAGAACATCTTCATTATAACAACAATAAAAAGTCCCTTGTACACTTCTCTTTACCCAGAGCCCTTAAAACATTGTTGTTTAGTCACTAAGTCATGTCCAACTCTGCCACCCCATGAACTGCAGCACGCCACTATCTCCCAGAGTTTGCTCAACCTCATGTCCATTGAGTTGGTGATGCCATTCAACCATCTCATCCTCTGTCACCCCCCTTCTCTTCCTGCCCTCAATCTTTCCCAGAATCAGGATCTTTTCCCATGAGTCGGCTCTTCACATCAAGTGGCCAAACTATTGGAACTTCAGCTTCAGCATCAGTCCTTCCAATGAATAATCAGGATTGATTTCCTTTAGGGTTGACTGGTTTGATCTCATTGCGGTCCAAGGGACTCTCAAGAGTCATCTCCAGCACTACAATGCAAAAACGTCAATTCCATTGACCTCTTTTTTTTTTCTTCTTTCATCCCTATAGTTTTGCCTTTTGAAGATATCATATAAATGGAGGTATATAAAATGAATTTTTTAAATGTCTGCTCCCTACCCTTCACATTTTAGGACTTATTCATATTGTTGCATATATCATTCATTTTTTTGTTTTTATTGTTGAATAGTATTCCATTGACATAATATGCAAACATTTGTTGGAATGCAGGGTCCTTAATGAGTGTACATATCTTTACCCTCTTCTAGAATCTGATGGGTTCAGTTCCTCTCTTTTCATTAGAAGGAACCAACCAGTCTCCTGATCTCCCTTGGGTAGGGTTCAATCCTCTGCTTTGCAGGAGACAGCTTTTTCTTCTTTCATATGAGATAAGGGTGTGGGTTTTGTACGAATGACAGCTTATCACTATATGTCTGTCCGTGTCATGACAAGTGCTCCTTCAGATTTACGACCTTCTCCAGCTTTCTCCTGAGTTTTCAATGAAGGCTTGTTTTCAGGGCATTCAGGCAATCTAAACTGTCACATTCACCTCTACTTGGCCTTTAAGAATTAACTACAATTCCATTGCTTTCTTCTTACCTGATTTCCTTGTTACTACATTTTCTTTTTGCATTCTATCAAAAGTGAAAAACTCATGTGTCCCTCTGAGGGGCTTGCTACTCTAGAATTCAGTTCAGATCATTACCTTGAAATATCGGCTCTCTGATAGACTTAATAAAAGCTTCAATCATGCACATAACCTAGGCTAATCTCATTGTAATAGTGGGAGTAAAATTATCTGCAGTTTTCCATATTGCTTGTGTAAGACACTTTCAGAAGCGCATTTTTAACATCCTTAAATATCATAGAGAAAAAAATTCATATTTTCAAGAAAATTCTAGTGAAATATTGGAGTAATAATTTGGCATTAAAGAAAGCATTTATTTCTATACTAGTTGTATGTATATATATATATTTTTAATTAATCATTCATTCATTTGTTTAACCTTTTATTCCAAAACATTTGTAGATTATCCAGTAAGTGTTATTTTGTTAGCCTCTGGAAATAAATGGCATATAATAGACCATTTACTTAAAGTGCTGGACTTATTTTTATTTTCATTTATACAAAATAGTATATTTTTATATAATTCATAGATGGGAAAGGATTCTCAAAAAATGTATTGGATTTCTCATGAATCTCAGTAAGTATGTTTTAGCTGTTTAGGAAACAAAATTTGCTTTCCTTCAACATGAATGCTATGCATCAAATGATGTCTATAACATACATGTATTGAAAGAAAAGCTTGAAGCCATATTTTTAATTCCCATTCAAATAAATCAATTTCATCAGTCTACCCCTGATATGTAGTAGAATTAAAGAAATTTAAAGAAAACTAATTTTCAGTATTTACTGCCACACAAGTAATTGAATGTTTTTATGAGGGCTTACGTAGCTCAAAATGAAGAACTGAGTTTATGTTAACATAAATTAAAATGCAAACCAGTGACACGTAGTTTGAGGGGCTCTATGATATACCACAAGTATTTCCTTCCCCATCACCCAAATATTTCTTTAGAGAGAGAAGATACCCTCTACTATGAGCCAAGTCTCAGAATATATAAATTCTGTGATCTATTTTAGTGTTTTGGATTTCTATTCTTGAAGATATCTTTGGAAATAAATTTTATCTCAGAAAATACTGTGTGCTAAACTGATACGCACTACAGTGTATAATACACTAAGAGACTCAGTGGAAAGTCATATCATTAAGGAGAACAGACAGTAAAGAAAGGAGTGGGGGAAAATACGTTAAACCAGGTCAGGAATTCTAACATGAGACTCTATTAATATCTTTGGTCAGATGATTTTTTTGTTTTGTGTTACAGTTCTGTGCATTGTGGGAGGTTTAGAAGCATCTTGAATCCCTATTACCAGTAGCAACCTCCTAGTTGTGACAAACAAAATTGTCCCTAGATGTCTCCAGTGTCTTCTTGGTTGAAGTAACCACCTCTGGTTGTGAATCACTCATTCAAAAAAAGACATCAATGTGGTATTTATTTTACGGTTACAAATATATCCATCTTTGTTTTTAAAAATAAAAGAAGCTAAAATATTTAGATAAATCTATTATAGAGGAATAATTTCACTCAGTTGTTGGCAGATTAAGTTTTCTTTTTTGCCAAGATGGGCAAGTCATCTAAATGAGATGTAGATAAGGTAGAAAATCAGAGTGAAGAGCACTAATAGGGGTTTTATGATAGTGTCTGAAGAAATCCATTTTTATTGATTGAATTTGTGTCATTATTTTGACATTTATACCTCAGGGTGTGTGTGTGTGTGTGTGTGTGTGTGTGTGTGTGTGTGTAAACAATCAACTTCAGGAAGAACACATCAAAGCTCCGGCACTACTGACTATGAGTAAATAATATGCTCAGACTGGCACTTGATAAGTTCTCAAAATGTTATTTCTCTCCCTGTGTATTAAAATTAATGATTTTTCTTAAACTCTTGAAGCCAGTCATAATGGAAATTATATTGAGCTTGGTTTTAAATCTCCGGTGATTTTCATCCAATCAAGGCGTTCCTCTAGGCTTTCAGACTAAATAGTCAAAGTATTAAATAAATTTGTTTTTTTTAATAGAAAAATTATCAACTACCTCATGATCTTTATATCAGAAACAGACCAAAAACTTTTAGACAGACACTTAAGAAACATTTCTATCAATATATAGACATATCTATATATTTCGGACATGTAAGGAGCTATCGGTCCTCACCCTATTCTTATAGTAAGAAAAAAAGTTGAATAAACTGAAAACCAGTGACTTTTTCCTTGACCCGTTAGAGCACTCAGGTTTCGAGGCAAACTGGCATGGTAAAAACTGGAGACACAAGTGAGTTCAGTGACTCCCAAAAAAAGATCAGATTAACAAAGGTAGAAGTTGCTGGAGCCACAAACTGGCAAGAATATATAAATGGTAGCTTGATGACAGTGGACTAGTTTGAGAGGAAGAAATTTTGGGGAGCATGCAATCCTAGAGAAGCTGTACATGTTTATGAGTTTTACTTCTAGGACTCCATCAAGTTCTCTTAGTGCAGAATGAGAAAAATCACGCTGTCTTTGGCAGGAGGCGTGAAGAAGTAAAAAAAACAATGAAAAAGAAAAAGAAATGTGAACTAAGCCTAGTGTGTTTTCCTAATAAACACACATTCTCCAGAGTAAAGGGCTTTGCCAAAACCTTAGCTCCTTTATACTCAAAGTTGATTATCTAAATGAATCCCTCTAGCAATCCCGTCACCTGAAGTAGGATGGGAGAAAACAACAACCACAAAAACAACTTTGAAACATTTTGAAAGTCATAGCCGATGAACAAACACCAATGAAAAGACTGACATTTAATAGTAAGATTATGATTTTTCCCCTTTTCCTACTCCTTGAAGTGGAAGTGAAAGAAAGTGAAAGTCTCTCAGTTGTGACTGACTCTATGCGACCCCATGGACTATACAGTCCATGGAATTCTCCAGGCCAGAATACTGGAATGGGTAGCCTTTCCCTTCTCCAGGGAATCTTCCCAACTCAGGAATCATAGTAGACAGATTCCACCACCCTCCCCAAGAAAAAAATGTGGCTACCATTTATGTCAAAGATTGTCTATGTTTTCTTCTAGGAGGTTTATGATTTCAGGTCTTACATTTAGATCTTTAGACATTTTGAGTTTATTTTTGTATATGGTATGATTAACATGTCCTAAATCCATTCTTTCGCATGTGCATGCATACATGCTCAGTGGCTTCAGTCGTGTCCAACTCGTTGTGATCCTATGGACTGTAGCCCACCAGGCTCCTCTGTTCTTGGGATTCTCCAGGCAAGAATACTGGAGTGGATTGCCATTTCCTCCTCCAGGGGATCTTCCTGACCCAGGGATTGAACCTGCATCTCCTTAACTGCAGGCAGATTAGTTATCCACTGACCCACCTGGGAGGCCTTCTTTTACATGTAGGTGTCCAGCTTTTCCAGTATAACTTATTGAAAAGCCTGTTTTCCTGTACTGTATATTCTGACCTCTTTTGTTATATGTTAATTAATGTAGTTTTATGGGTATATTTTGGAGCTCTAAATTCTGTTTCATTGATCTATGTATCTGTTTTTGTGCCAAAGCCATTCTATTTTGATTAGCTTAGCTTTCTAGTATAGTTTGAAATCAGCACACATGAATCTTTTAGCTTTATTCTTTTTTCTCAAGACACTTTGGTACCTGGGGGCCTTTTGTGGTTCCACATAAATTTTAGATTTCACACTGCTGGAGTGTGAAGTCAAGTGGGCCTTAGGAAGCATCACTATGAACAAAGCTAGTGGAGGTGATGAAATTCCAGCTGAGCTACTTGAAATCCTAAAAGATGATGCTGTTAAAGTGCTGAACTCAAAATCCCAGAAAATTTTGAAAGCTCAGCAGTGGCTACAAGATTGGAAAATGTCAGTTTTCATTCCAATCCCAAAGAAAGGTAATGCCAAAGTATGTTCAAACTACTGCACAATTGCACTCATCTTGCATGCTAGTAATGCTCAAAATTCTCCAAGACAGGCTTCAACAGTATATGAACCAAGAGCTTCCAGATGTTCAAGCTAGATTTAGAAAAAGCAGAGGAATCAGAGATCAAATTGGCAACATCTGGTGGATCATAGAAAGAGCAAGAGAGTTCCAGAAAGACATCTACTTTTGCTTTATTGACTACGCCAAAGCCTTTGACTGTGTGGATCACAATAAACTGTGGAAAATTCTTCAAGAGATGGGAATACCAGACCATCTGACCTGCTTCCTGAGAAATCTGTATGGAGGTCTTGAAGCAATAGTTAGAACTGGACATGGAATAATGGACTGTTCCAAATTGGGAAAGGAGTATGTCAAGGCTGTATACTGTCAGTCTGATTATCTAACTTATATGCGCAGTACATCATGTGAAATACCTGGCTGTGAATTAAGATTGCTAGAGAAATGTCAATAACCTCAGATATGCAAATAACACCACCCTTATGGCAGAAAGTGAAGAGGAGCTAAAGAGCCTTTTGATTAAAGTGAAAGAGAAGAGTGAAAATGCTGGCTTCAAACTCAACATTCAGAAAACTGATCATGGCATCTGGTTCATTACTTCACGGCAAATAAATAGGGAAACAATGGAAGCAGTGACATACATTATCTTCTTGAGCTCAAAAATCACTGCAGATGGTGACTGCAACCATGAAATTAAAAGACACTTGCTCCTTGGAAGAAAAGCTATGACCAACCTAGACAGCATATTAAAAAGCAGAGACATTACTTTGCCAACAAAGGTCCATCCAGTCAAAGCTATGGGTTTTCCAGTAGTCATGTATGGATGTGAGAATAGGACTATAAAGAAAGCTGAGCACTAAAGAATTGATGCTTTTGAACTCTGGTGTTGTGGAACACTCTTGAGAATCCCCTGGACTGCAAAGAAATCCAACCAGTCCATCATAAAAGAAATCAGTCCTGAATATTCATTGGAAGGACTGATCCTGATGCTGAAGCTCCAGTACTTTGGCCACCTGATGTGAAAAACTGAATCATTGGGAAAATACCTTGATGCGGGGAAAGATTGAGAGAAGGAGAAGGGGACAACAGAGAATGAGATGGTTGTATGGCATCACCAACTTGATGGACATGAGTTTGATCAACCTCTGGGAGTTAGTAATGGACAGGGAAGCCTGGCATGCTGCAGTCCATGTGGTCACAGAGTCAGACAAAACTGAGCATCTGAACTGAACTGATAAATTTTAGAGTTATTTATTTTAGTTCTGTGAAAAATTTCACCAGTGTTCTCATGAGGATTGTATTAAATTTGTAGATTGCCTTGGATAATATGGACATTTTAACATAATTTCTTTCTTAAAATATATTAAAGACAAAACTAATATTTTTTCAAACTTAAAAAAGTTAACTGACTTGTAAGTGTTCTGAGGAATGGCCATAAATATTGAAAAAGTTGAGAAAACAGAATGAATAAGGATGTTAAGAGACTTATAAGGACTAAAATGTGGGCGTGAATGGTGATGTAGGATCTGGCTGCTTTTTGGTGACTAAAAAAGGTTAAAAGTGGGAAATTAGATTTTTGGGGTTAGGGGTGGGTAGTCCTATTTCAAACTTTATCTCTGATAAATATAAACTGTGACTGTCAAGTACATTTGTCAGTTTTGTCTTCCAAAATGACCGTAACTTATTCTCAGAAAGTAATTTTTCACATTTGTGTAAGAGATGGAATATATCATATGTGCCATGTTCTAATGAATAATTTTAACAAAAACAATGTCAACTTCCTGATAATGATGTTTTGCAAGAACAGAGAAGATTATACCATGCATGTGCACACCATACACACATAAGACTTAAGATATCCTAAAGAATAAGTATTGTGAAAGTGAGAATGAAAGTGTTGGTTTCTCAGTCATGTCCAACTCTTTGTGACCCCATGCACTGTAGCCCAGCAGGTTCCTCTGTCCATAGAATTCTCCAAGCAAGAATACTGGAGTGGGTAGCCATTCACTTCCCTAGGGAATCTTTCTGACCCAGGGATCAAACCTGGGTCTCCTGCATTGCAGGCAGATTCTTTACCCTGGAGAAGGAAATGGCAACCCACTCCAGTATTCTTTCCTGGAGAATTGCATGTACGGAGGAGCCTGGTGGGCTACAGTCCATGGGGTCGCAAAGAGTCGGACATGACTGAGCGACTTCACTTTCACTTTCTTTACTATTTGAGCCACTTCCAAGTCAAACTTCCTAGTTTTAAAATGTGGAAATTGATATTAAATGGCATAGCCAATTTTAAAATACCTAAGTTTTCAAGTACTTAAAATTGAGTAGAAGAGTATTTTTCTCCATTGAATTGTGCTCACTTTTCCATTCTGTACAAAGTATGTGATATAATTATGTGGTTAGGTGCTTAGGTCTATAATAAAAGAACACATTTTGCATTTTAAAAATCAAGTAACAATTAAGCTGTGAATTTCATGCTACTATTACCTCTAGCATAATTGCCAGACAATTTTCAGGCCATAAATAACCCTACAATTACTTAATGCTTTTTATGTTCTATAGTCTACATCACAATAATTACATTATTACAGAATAATTATGTAAATTCCTTTATTTGTAATTGCCATAAAAAGACATTATTCCAGCACTTTATTCAAAACACAAAGACCAAAAAGAATATTTATGATTCTTAGTATTTGATTCATTCTTAGAGAAGTACACAATATTAAAACTTCCTGTTTTATCATACATTTGAAGAAACACATATGTGGATCTCTATGGGCCATTTGCTCATGTTCTTTAATGCTTTACAACATACTGGTAAAACATGAAAATGAAAGCTTCTTAGCCCACTGTATTATGATTTTCCTCTATGTGCCCCTTTGCAAAAAGACTCTATAAAAACATAAATTGGTATGAATATAGTTGTAAGAATACAATAATTAGAAACTTTGTATTACAAAGAATAGGCTTCAAATACATTTAAATGCTAATATAACATCATTTAAAGAATTATTCAGTAAACTCTTTTCATTATAATTTAAGGAGGCTTCAATAAGGTTAAGTATTATACTTTGAGGTTTAAATTCTATCAGAACCATAAACTTAATTAATTTTCATGAAATCAATTCCCTCAGTTAAGTTGTAGATATAATCAAATGACTAAGGCATAATTGGAAGAGCTGTCATTTTTACCTTTCCTGAGCAGGTGACATAATTCCTTACCTATAGCACATTTCTAAGGAGAGAATCATTTGATCGAAATGTTCATTTACCATCTAGTTTAGGGATCTCTATGCTTAAAGTTTTGTGATCAGTGAAGAAATAAAATAAGATTCATCTCAGTGTTTTTTTTTTTTTTTTAACATCATTCAAGAAGAAGCCACAATTTCAGAAATTGTTAGATACACTACAACTTACTCTTTTGAGACTGCAAGTACTCATTTGAGACTTCAAAAAGAATCCACATTTCCAGACAGTTACATCATCTGTGTCCTCATAGTGTTTACAATTCTACTGAAGTGGTTCTTCAGGACTCAGATTGCCTTCTTTCTATAGGCTCTCCTGCATTATGTCCAATTTGATTCCTTACCTTTGATTCCTTTGCCATTAACAACTTCCTCTTCCTTCTCCTCTTGCACAGTTAGAATGTGAGATTTTCTTTTATTGTTTGCAACCAGTTTATCTTGCAATTTGATTTTCTCAGTACCTGCTAACTGATCATGGATTCTCCAAAGGTTATATAGGATCTGAAACCAGCACCCACTGATATCTGGCTTTGTGAAAGCAAAGAGAATTTTCTTAGATTTCCACTGAGTAATTCTGATGGCCTTGGGGTAAATATTTGCATGTTTTCCTTTTTTTTCCCCATTGCATGCTCGGTTGTTTCAGTCCTGTCTGCCTCTTTGCAAGCCCATGGATTATAGCCTGCCAGGCTCCCCTGTCCATGAGATTATCCTGGTAATAATACTGGAATAGGTTGCCATTTCCTCCTTCAAGGGATCTTCCAGATGACCCAGGGATCAAACCTATGTCTCCTGTGGCTCCTGCATTGGCAGGCAGATTCTTTACCACTGAGCCCCTAGGAAGCCCACTATTTTTCCCGTTGTGATTCTGTTTTTCCTTATTGACTTGGTCTTCATAAACTCCAACAGCTGGTACCAGCTGGGCAAGATATGAGATTAACTGTGTGGACCCTGTTGCCAAAGCCCTGATACTGATTCCTTACTCTCAATACTGTTGCAGGTGGTGGCTGTGGAAATTCTTCTTCTGTGGGAAGGAGGGTTTCTATGGCTATCTGACAGTGAAAAGAATGCAGAATTGAGATATTGGTAGAAAACTGTGAATTACTCCTTATGGAGAAAACCTTTGCCCCAAGTAAGGTTGTTATTAGATTATGGATTTTCTTCTAAGAATTGGAGAAATTTTTGAGACATATAGATTAAAAAGGGCACAGATGTGGGAATTTCCTGTTCATTCAGGGGTTAGAACTCCCTGCTTTTACTGCCTTGGGCCTGGGTTTGATCCTTGCTGAGGGAACTAAGATTCCACAAGCTGTGCAGTGCAGTCAAAAATAAATAAATGCACGGATATATTATGAGGATATAGATTTTACATTGATTTTGACATAGAGCATACACTTTCAATGGGCTTCCCAGGTGGTGCTTAGTAGTAAAGAACACACTTGCCGATGCAGGAGATGTAAAAAACACTGGTTCGATCCCTGGGTCAAGAAAATCCCCTGGAGGAGATCTTCTTGCCTGGAGAATCTCATGAACAGAGGAGCCTGGAGGGCTAGAGTCCACAGGGTCTCAAAGAGTTGGACACAACTGAATCAACTTGGAATGCACAAACATATGCATACACTTTCAAGGAACTCTTACTTCCATTACCGTACACCAAAATGTATGACTCTAGGTACCAACACTAGCATTCATTGTTTTCAGTGTCAATGGAGATATTTAGAAAATTACAACGATAAGAATATCTTAAATATGAGGATATTCTGTTGACTTGAACATGTGGTGTCACATTGAGAACATCATAACCGCTCTCCAGTCCTTACATCCCACCCCTGTGAAAGTGTTGGATAAGGGCTTCAAGAGAATGTGACTCCCGGTTGACCCACAAGCTGTATCTGTGTGATAGGAGTGTCCTCACCCTTTCTCCATCCTTGGAGTATATATTCAGCCTACTGATTCCATAGCTATTTCAAGGACATAGCCTTGAAAGAGTAAGATGTTGAGACCATCTGGACTAAATACCCAGTTAAAGCTTCTCTATAAACTTTTAAGATTCTTGTGGGCATGTGGAAATCCACTTGCCTTGCAGGCACTCAAGACAAGCTTAGTATATAATTCCCTTGCTAATTAAACCTGTCTCCTACCATCAGCAGTGATCTTTTTCTTTGGTCTTTCCTTGTACTCTTTGTATAGGAACCGATTTCAGATTTAGCCAAGAAGCTCCTGAGGATGTGAACCAGCAGAAATGAGTAGCAGAGCATAATTTTTCAGCTCGCTTCTGGTTGACAGCTTCTGGATATACAAATGTTACAGTGCTGACACGGGAAAGAAAGTCTTGCCTGAGGACGAGTGGACCTTGAGACATCGGGTATAAGATAGCTTCAGACTATCTGATGAGTAGATAACTGTGCTGCTTAATTTTATGTGTCAACTTGACCGAGACATGGAGCCCAGATATTTGGTCAAACATTATTTTGGATGATTCTGTGAGGGTGTTTTTGGATGAGATTTAAATTTAAATCAGTGGACTTTGATTAAAGCAAATTATTCTCCAAAATGTGAGTGGGACTCCCATTCAATCAGCTGAAAAGCTTAATAGAACAAAGGGCTGACCTATCCCAACAAGAAGGAACTCTGCCAGTTGAAAGCCTTCAGAGTTCATCTGTGAAATCAGTCTTGCCAGCCTCCTGCATCAGTTTCAGATTTTGGACTCTAATGTGCCTGTGTAAATATATACATAGAATATGGAATGTATATATTTATACATACACATTTATTGGTTATATTTCTCAGAACTCTAATAAAATAAACCAGTTTCAGTTCTCAGTCAGGGTTGAGAGTATGTGAAATTTGCTTACTAAACTAGGCTAAAAGAAAACCAAACAAACAGACAACAACAACAACAACAAAACAGAAGTGTAACGTGGATTGAGTGTGTGGTTTGGAAGAAATGGTGAACCCCAAAGCGTAGAGTAATCTAGAGAAGCCAGGGATCCAGAAATATGTGAGCCTTGGGCTTATTGTGACTCATTAGGTCCTGGAGTCTATGCCAACAGATCCAACCTTGCCTTGACCATGACTAACCAAGGCAAGACACTCTTGCAGAGGTACGTGCATGCTAAGTCATTTCAGTCATGTATGACTCTGTGCGACCCTGTGGACTGTAGCCCGCCAGGCTCCTCTGTCCATGAGATTCTCCAGGCAAGAATACTGGAGGGGGTTGCCATGCCCTCCTCCAGGGGATCTTCCTCACGCAGGGATTGAACCTGTGTCTCTTATATCTCCTGTATTGGCAGGTAGATTCTTTACAATTAGTGCCATCTGGGGAGGTAGCCTAACCTGAATCTAACCATGAGGAGACATCAAACTCACTTACATTGGGGGAGGGCATTCTACAAAATAACTGGCATGTAATATTCAAAGGTATCAGTGTCCAGGAAACTAAGGAAAAGAAGGAGACAGAAAACTAAGAGAGACATAACATAAAGGAGTAAAATGCAATGCATGGTTTGAAATTGATTTATTTTCTAATAAATGACATCATTGGAACAACTAGCCAAATTTGAGTGATATCTGAGAAATAAATGTTAGCAATGATTCATTGTTAGGTTCATGTTTTTGAAACCTAAACTGAGAAGATATAATAAAAAGTTCTTATTTTTAGGAAAATATACTAATATATTTGGTTCTAATGAGACATCATGGGGGCAGCTTATTATCAAATGGCTCATGCAACTTTTGCCATCTGCAAATGGCACTTGTATCTTTTCAGTAAGTTTGTAATTGTTTGCCAAACTAATTTTATTCTAAAAGAGAAACATGAATCATATCATGAGACATAAGAAAAAATAAATAAAAAACACTAACACTCTAAGATAGTGATAGAAAAAAAAACTGCCCAACATCACGGACTTCTAATTTTACTTTAAATAAATAGCTGAGTTTGCTCAGATTAAACTCTTGGTCCATGCATTGAAACCTGATGTAAAGAGAAAATATTTCTTCATAAAGAATTTCTAAGCTTTCTTCTGACTGAATCTAATCATGTGGATACATTTCAAAATATAATTTCTATTGATTGTTTTGTTATTTTGATGACATAACTTTGCTCTAGTAAAATCTGAGTCATGGAGGTTAAGTCTTAGCAATGTACCCTGAGTCCCTGCCAAATGCATTTTTCGGGAGAAAAATAGAAATAGGTGCCAAGCACAGATCATTTAATGATTCAATTATTTTTGAAAGCAAGCATATAGTGTATGGTTACAGAACAGCAAATAACAAGAGTACCTTCCCTATAGTACCTAACAAGAGTGCTTTCCCTTAAGTACTCCACACTCAGTACGTTAAAAAGACGTATAAGCAGGAAAGTACAGGTAGAGTGAAAAGTGCCATAATAAAGATGGGTAAAACATGCAAGGACAGATGAAAGTAGAAACCATACATCTACCTGGTGAAGGAAGTTAATTTGTGGAGATGTTTGAGTTAGATATTGAAAGAGGATTTAGTGGTAGATCTTAGAATCCTGAGTTCAAATTTCACCTCTGTACCTACTACTTGTGTCATCTTAGGGTGTTAATTTTATCTGACTGAAGTTCAGTCTAATTACTTGTAACACAAAGTTGAAGATCTATGACGACTGTTTTGAATAATTTCCCAAATCAAGTCTATGAAGGTTCTTAACACAATGTAGTCACCAAATAAATTGTATCTTAATATAAGGCCCCTATGGAAAAAATGAAGCTTTTATTATACAAAGTGTGAAGCTTGAAAAGAACATGGATAAAGCATTTACGTAGCTGTCTCTGACTAATGTAACTAAGAACGTCTCCATTGCTATTTGTACCTATCTGCAGACTTGGTAATAGACCACATCCAGAGACTGTAATTTCAGGTGCAGGTCTGAATTTTTAAAACATTCCACAGATAATTCTGATGTATAGTGACAAGAATAGCTACATTAAAAAATCTACTTTTTGCTAGAGGCTTTGCATGCATATTAATGATTCTTACGCTCATCTTGTAAAATAGGCATACTTATCTCAATTTAAAGTGTGAAAGATACAGAGTCTCCAGGAGGTTAAACAGTTGTCCTAGGTCAGACAGATATTGAGAAGCAGGGGTTTCATCCTAGCTGTTTGTAACCGCAAACACTGTGCCAATTTTAATTCCACTTAACACTTTCTAGCGATTAAGTTTAACACATAATCCACAGAGAGGATTATAAAGTTAACCCAAATGGGAAGCAGAAAATAAATACTGACATTTCAGTGAATACAAAATATTGATTATTAAAGATCTCGTTCTGCGCTTTCACATGCACTGTTATTTATGCCAACAGATGTTTCCTCTTCACAAACCACATCAAAGAGACTGAAGATGATATATGCTAATTTCTCTAGTCTCTTATCTAACTGTTTCTGAAGGTGGCCTTATTAGCAGAACCCGGAATATATTTATTTTTAAGTATAAGATTTAATAAATTATTTTCAAATTAAGGTATTTATGTAATAAAAAGAAAGTCATATCTTATATGCTTTAGAAATTATTTGCTTACACATAAGTTTTAAATAGTCCTAATACTCTGAAAAATGTATACTTGAAATCTGGGTTGAAGCCATCTTAATATGTGGGTTGCCATTAATGTTTCTACAAATTATATAGAATTTATTTTTCTGATCCTTTCTTATCATGGATATGTAACTGAGTTTCCAAACAGAATTTAACAATTCAGAGTTTAAAGAATATTTTCTCTATATTCTAAAATAAACCTTCTTTTGGTTTACATCTTAAAAAGTGATTAATTTTCTAAATTCTGCAGTGCCTCCTCCCAGTCATTGTCATAAACAAACAGGAAAAAAAAAAAAGCACAAAAGGACAAGCATCGAGTAGTGCAACAGTGTCACACCTGTTTGAGAACTGGCACTTCAAAGGTGGACAGGTAAAGATCTCTGTCTCATTTCCTGCCTCCCAGGAACCCCAAGTCTTGTATCTCCAATCCTTACGCGTTTGAAAACTCAAGTGTTTTAGGTCTGAAGATAGAAATTTACTCTCAATGTAATAATAGCTCGGTTACCCCCACTGACTTCTTTGGTATTCAGTTGTCTCTCATATTTTGGGAGCGCTGTTGCTGTTGTTCAGTTGCTAAGTGTTATCCATATATTTGCAATCCCATGGGCTGCAGCACACCAGGCTTCCCTGTCCTTTACTATCTCTCGGAATTTGCTCAAACTCATGTCCGTTGATGATGCCATCCAACCATCTCATCCTCTGTCACCCCCTTCTCCTCCTGCCTTCAATCTTTCCCAGCATCAGGGTCTTCTCCAATGAGTCAGCTCTTCACATCAGATGGACAGAGTATTAGAGCTTCAGCTTTAGCATCAGTCTTTCTAATGTATGTTCAGGATTAATTTCCTTTAGGATTGACTGGCTTGATCTGCTTGCAGTCCAAGAGACTCTCAAGGGTCTTCTCCAGTACCACGATTAGAAAGCATCAATTCTTTGGTGTTCAGACTTCTTTATGGTCCAACTCTCACATCCTATATGACTACTGGGAAAATCACAGCTTTGACTATCAGACTTTGTCAGCAAAGTGATGTCTCTGCTTTTTAATATGCTGTCTAGGTTTGTCATAGCTTTTCTTCCAAGGAGCAAACGTCTTTTAATTTTGTGGCTGCAGTCATCATCCGCAGTGATTTTGGAGCCAAGAAAATAAAGTCTGTCCCTGTTTCCACTGTTTCTCCATCTACTTGCCATGAAGTGATGGAACTGAATGCCATGATCTTAGTGTTTTAAATGTTGAGTTTTAAGAGAGCTTTTTCACCCTCCTCTTTCACCCTCAGCAAGAGCCTTTTAGTTCCTTTGGGAACTGACATTTCTATTATTTTCTTTCAACTCAGATGTGCACTGAAACCAGTGTTTCATATTTTATCCAGCTTTTTGAGCATACTGCTCTGGAAGTGTTTACCGATTATCTGGTCAGTCACAGTGTTAAAATGGAAATGCCCCTCTCAGAATGAATCTCCTCTACGTGCCTGTGTTTCTCTAATATCTGTTAATACATTCTGTGTCTCCAATTGGACTGTAACCTCCAGGCAAGCAGTTCTTTCTCCACAGATATCAATTAATACTTTTTATGTGTTGTGTAGTATTTTGCAAAGGGTTGATCTGAAGCACATGTTTACAGGGAGGCCATGTAAAATGGTGGAGGGAATATATCCTTTTAGTTGGCAAAAAAGTGTTCAAATCCTAGATAAGTTGGTATGGTTTTGAGTAAATTATTAATATACTTTCAGATTTATTAGAAAAACTGGAAATGATATATATTAAAGGCCTCACAAAGACACAGTAGGTGCCTGATAAGGTGAACTTATTCTCTAGTTTATCTGGAAGAGATTAAAATTTTACCAACGCTTTGGTATATTTTTAACTTCACTTCCAAACGTGTCCCATGTAGGTGGTAAATTATAAAACTACTAATTTATTATAAGACTAATAATAAAAGACATTTATTATAATTGTGCTTGGTGAATCCAACCAACATACTTTCTGGGAAAAACACATATTTTGAAGGAGCTTGGTATACAACTACTGTCAACTAGAAGTGCAGTAACTTCAGAGTTTGCCTTTTCATGGCTCAGCTCATCAGAAAGAATGACTGGAAATTCAGTAGTTTAACTCAGTAATTGATAATTATGTAAGAAATTCTTGTGACATAATCAATTATACTTTATACTCTGAAATAACGCACTATGTCTTAAAAATACACTAGTAAATGTTCAGGAAAATACCCATTAGTATGTTTTTGTAAAGCAATTTGTTACAGATCCCTTATCTTTGACTGTATATTATTTAAAGAGTGGAGAATAAGTTGGTATTCTGCAGAATGTACATAACAGCATGGATAATCTGAATGCTTGTGTAGAAGACGATAATATACCTAGAGAAACTGTGGTAAAAAGAATAAGGCTCTTATCAGATCTCTTGAAACTCTAGTGCTTATATTTCTAAAAATGAGATATCAAGGTCAATAAAGAAAAGCCATGTTGTTGTCCTAGCATTAAACAGAAAATAATTCATCCAATACATCATATTGACATAGGACATCTCAGGTCAGGAGTAGTGTGTCTCCTGGAAAGAAATTGGGGGATGAATGTGTTTTATGCTCAGGTGGTATTATATGATGATGACATTGTCTTATTCTTCAGCCATCCCAGATTTATGATATAGTGAATTTGGAATACTAATATTTTGTTTCATTAGCTATTTTAAGAGCAGTGCAGTGGTAGAGACCAACAGCATCAAATTAGAAACTATGCCCTTCAGGTATATGGAAATAGTCTAATACTTTCACTGTCTTTATTGAGAATCACTGACCTTCTGCTGCCTTCAGGTAAAGTGATATTTTTAAGGGTATTGGCTACTTAATATAAATCTATCTTAGATGTTTTATTAACTTTATATCAGAACCTTTTAGAAAGAAAAGTTTCTGAGAATTGTAAAATTATTGTTTTCTGTTATATACCCAGTGAAGCAAAGCCAGTTTTTCAATCCACGTTAATAAAAACTCTTTGTTCATTAATTTATACTTTTTTGGAATATCTCTGGTCAGGAAAGAAAAGTGATTTTAATCCCTCAAGGAAATTAAAAACAAAGTACCTCAGAGTGAAAATGCTCAGATCTGTGTTGTCATCCAGTCATCACCTGTCAGAGTTGCGTTTGGAATGACAAGATGGCAGACTCCAATATAGTTGGATAAATATTGCAATAGTAAATGGGATTTCTGCAACAATTGAAATGTTATACGTAGTTGTGATTTTTTATACCCACAGCACACATATGGTGACTCCTGAACGTATTGTTCTACTATTTTATAGCTGAGATACCTGAGATGCAGAGACTAATTGATTTCTCAAGAGAAACAGTTGTTTAAGTTAAATTTTGAGTGTCCATCTGTCTTCCCCACAAGTTCTTGGTTTGTCACTATTTATAACTGCAAAAATATATTTTCTGAGCACTTAATCTGTGTGGGGAATGGTATAGGCATTAGGAATGCAGCAGTTAGATGAGAACCCCTACCCTCATATGTTCTAACTGTTGGGGAAATGGAAATAATAAATAAATACAAAATAAAGTATGCAGTAGGTTAAATGGAGAGACACTGGGTATTGTGAATATAAAGGCAAGTGTGGTTATGAGTTCTGAGCGAGACAACAGCAAGTGTAGAGACACTTGGCCTGGAGAATACCTGCTATGCTTGAAAAATGGCAAGTGGACTAGAGTGGTGGTGAGTGAAAAGTCAAAGAGGAAGCCCTGAATGACCATTGTGGGGACATGTAGCCCATTATAATGACTTTGCGGTTACTCAAAAATGGGAGAGCACTGGAAGGTTTCAGGTGAGAGTGACAAGATCTGACTTATGTCTTGAAAGAGGGACAGTAGAAGTTATGCTGAGAAAAGGTGGACGTGAAGAAAAGGCAAATAAATAAGATCAGTTAACAAGCTACTCCAATAAGTCTACTTAGAGATGATAATGGCCTGGACCAAGGTGATGGCAGTATGTGAGCATGGTGAGGATGTGCCTTTCAGATCTGACAGCTGAGAGTACTCTGGAATCCATCAATAGGTTCTGGTGGAGGCTGTTTCCCATGGGCTACCAAGGAAACCAGTAAGCATGGCAGGAATTCTGAGAAAAACTCATTTCTGGAAGATGCAGAAATATCTCACAGGCTACGATGGCTTAAGGACTCTCCAATGGCCCTGCTAAACCCTCAGAACTGTCCTGTTGCCAAGGCCCCTTTCACTCAGATTCCCATCTTCTCCTTCTCCTTTACTTTGAGTCAGACCTGAGTTTCATTTCTGACTCTCCAGGTTCTGTCCTTGTTTTCTCTCTTGGGCTTTACTCCTAATACATTTACACATTTAATCCTATCTTGGTATCTGAGTCTCAGAAGACCCAGAATAGCACATAATGAATGTGAGTACTACTGCAATACTGAATGTATTTTGAATACATTGACTGTAGGTGGAGTGACAGGAAACAGAAGAGTCGAAGACAAATCCAATTTTTTTCCTTGAATATGGCATCTGGAAAGATGAAGTTGATACCAACTAAAATAGTAAAAAATGAAAAGGAGTATATTTGGGAGGGAGCAGTTGGTGTGAAAAGATGCATATGTTAATGGTTAGAAATGACTACTAAAAAGTTAAGTGGGAATGCTAGGCAGGCAGTTGGAGATAAAGGAAGAAGTTTGCACAAAAGATCCAAAACTAAGAGCGGGTGAAAGTTAAGCACTGGGACTATCTAAAATTTTACATTCAGAAATGTAAAGAACTAGCTAGCAAAGGAAATTAAAAAGGAGTGGCAATGAGATAGGTAGAGGACAAGACAGTATGGAGGGGCTGAGTACTGGGAACTATGGGTCTATTTCCCAACCCAATACATTGGGGTTCTAAAAGTGTAGAGATTTAGAATATTCTCCAGAGCAACTCAGATTTTAAAGTCTATGTGTATCTAATTTTGCTATGGGTGCATCCTTAGTCACTCAGTCGTGTCCTACTCTTTGCGACCTCAAGGACTGTAGCCCACCAGGCTCCTCTGTCCATGGGGATTCTCCAGGCAAGAACACTGGAACGGGTTGCCATGTCCTTCTCCAGGGAATCTTCCCAACCCAGGGATGGAATCCAGGTCTCCCGCATTGCAAGCGGATTCTTTACCATCTCAGCCACCAGGGAAGCCCTACACTCAATCATTTTTCTTTCCAGAAATCAAAGATTTAAATTGTTGTGATGATTTTGCACATGTCTTAATTTCTCTAGGACTAGTTTCTTTATCTGTCTGATAGTGGTAAAAAAAAATCACTACTGATTTGTAGAGATTGAAAAAAAAGTGAGATTGTGACTAAATAGTGCTTAATCCAAAGACTATAAATGACAGACATTATATCTATTAGAAACAGATAATATTTTACTTTATAAACATTATCTCATATAATTTAGTTCTTCCCAAAGCAACAGTGAATGATATTATTAATTTATTTTCAGCACTCAAACATGTTGAGTAACTTGACAAGAGCATTACTTAAAAATGGCAGAGTTGGGTTGAACACAAATGTCACTGGTCCATTCATTGTTAAACTTATTCAATATACATACATATAAAATTAAAAAGTTATTCTATGCCATGTGCTACCTGCTGAGAAATGCTTCGTGTGCTGGATTTAGCACCGACTTCTTGCATAGTTCCAGGAAACTTGTAACCTGACAGTCCCTGGTATAGATGTACACTCCTCAGTTAATGACTACTGCTATTTTTACATTTGAGCATGTGTACATGCTAAATTGCTGCAGTCATGTCCGACTCTTTGTGACCCCATGGACTGTATATCATGTCCGATTCTTTGTGACCCCATGGACAATAGCCCAACAGGCTCCTCTGTTCATAGGACTCTCCAGGCAAGCATACTGGAGTGGGTATGCATGCTCTCCTCCAGGGTATCTTCCCAACACAGGGGTTGAACCTGAATCACTTGTGTCTCTTGCATTGGCAAGGGGGGTCTATACCACTATCGCCACCTGGGAAGCCCAGATTTGAGCATACAAACCATTAAAAGATAATGTGTGTGTGTGTGTGTGTGTGTATGCAGGGATTAATAATATAACTTAATGAGGAAAAATTCAGGTCAAATCTTAAATTGAATGAGTCTCCAGGAAAGATAAGCATAAATTTGGATTAATCTGGTCAAAACAGGCTGATAAATACTCATGGGAACCTGTTCTTGGGGGTAAAAGACAAACACACAAACAAAAAGGGCAGAGACTTCTTGCTACATGCTACATGTATATATGATATATATGCATACATATATACACATATTGGGGCTTTCCATGTGGCTGAGTGGTCAATGATCTGCCTCCCAATGTAGGAGATGCAGATGTGGGTTCAGTCCCTGGAGGAAGGCATGAGAAGGAAATGGCAACTTGCTCTAGTATTTTTGCCTGGAAAAATCTCTTGGACAGAGGAGCCTGGCAAGCTGCAGTCCATGGGGTCACAAAAAGGAAGGACACAACATAGCGACTAACCAACAACACAAATTTGAGAAATATTTTGGCATGTGTCTATGCCTCTATGCTTTCTGGATCTAGTCTTTGCATTTTAATAGTAAATAAAATAAGAATCAAACATAAATTCTAGGAAACCATCTTGAAAAAAAATGTATCTCCATTAAAAATAATTTGACAGTAAGGAAAACTTCTTAAGACACCTATCAGAAATCTAAAGAAAGTGGTCTTACTAGTAATCAACTTTTTCCACTAAATATAAGACAAATATTATAAAAGTGATAAAATTTAGAAAAAAATCACATATAGTCTCATCTTTATCAGCTGGTTTTATTTTTAAGACTTTTTCTGGACCACAGTAGACTGTCATAGCGTCAAGATTCCCCTTGCTAGCTAATGAAGTAGGAAATGTTATTGGTTTATTTGGTTTTTGGCATCAAAATGAGCCACACAGAAGAAATTCTCTTTTGTTTTATTTCTCTTCTTTTCATTTTTAATTCTGCTGAATTTTGTGTCTTCATTTGATACCTAGAATTGTTATAGACTTCTTTATACAATGAAGTGAATTAACTTGGAGGAAACTATGTGGAAAATAGCAGGACAGAAAAATAAAAAGAATCCATGTATTGATGATTTCGCTGGCTAGCTCAATTAACCAGTCTTGGAAAAATTCTACCTCTGAAATTGTTGAAATTGGAAATGTTTAGTCACCATTTCAATTTAAGTCATTTTGAGGTTGAATTTTATTTTATTTATGGCCAAAGGCATCATGACTAATGTCTCTTTACTGCTTCCCCAGAAAGACAGAAAGTTCCCAGGGATGACAAATGGAACTTTACTGATTTGATAATAGTTAATGCTTGCTCTTTCTTGGTGGTTTATATACTTGGCTGAATAGACTCCCAGCTCAATAGCTGGGAAGATGAAATGACTTTCCTTGAAGCCAAAAAGTGATATCAAAGATATTATCACCTACTATGACATTTTTTGTGGCCTTCATTTTTCTCCACAGCAAGTGGTGAAAAATCTTTTCTGAAGGAGATAATCATGGTCAGAATGGACTGCAATCCCAGTGTCTGAATTGTCCAAAGATTTGTACAAAAGGTTGCAGCAAATGATCCTTTTTGCATCTTAAGGAGGACAATGTTTCAGATAGCTCCATTATGATTGGTTTAATACATACTTGATTGCAGACTCCCACTGGTGAGTAAATGTTGTAAGCCAAAAGTTAATATTAAGTGCCCCTCCCACCAAAGTATGCAATCTGTCCAAAAATGTATTCCACATAATAAAGTATTTTAAGGTCACTGTCTTCTAGGCTTGATTCTCTCACTTCATAGAAAGTGATTATCTTTTTGAGCCTCAATACTTGCTAATATAATGTGAGGATTCTTCTAATTCATCTCAAAGTCTGCATGCCTTTCCAAAAAATCACATCACTTGACATTTTCTAATATAATATGTTATAATATATTGTGCCAGCTAAATGACTTTTTAACGATAGCTCCATTCTATCAAATGATACTATATATATTTGCTAATACTTTTTTGAAATCTCCATTAAAATTAACATACTTAAAATTAATATATTTCCCTGCCATTGTAAAGACGTCAGTCATAATTATTTTAAAATTTCATTTTTATGATATTTTGCAACATGGCAATTCACTTGGTACATGAGGAAATATTTGTCTTGATAGTTTCTCCCTCTTTTTTCCTAAGACACAGTATTCTTTATTCTCTCTTTCTCTTTCTCATTTTCTGCTCTGACACTGAGCAGCTATTGATAATTTGGTATTGTCATTAATATCAATCAATGTGTTTCTCATTTGTTTTTAGTTTTTATGGAATTAGAATACAAATAGTGTGGCTGGGTAAAATCATGTAAAATGAATATTTTAAAAAAAATCATGTGCAGCAAAGCTTTCCAGCAGCATTCCTGATCCACCTGCTTTTACAATATGGGCAGATATGTGACCTCTGGGCTAGTTTCTGCAGATTTCTTTAAAGTTTCATGAAGCATCTTAGAACTTGTTTTTATGTTACTAACTGTACATTTTCTTAAAAACTTCATTGATGCTACAGGATTTTTTTAATATTAAAATGTTATCAAGTAATATGATAAAAGTGTGTGGATTGTCACTTTTCTCACGTTACCTGATAACATTTTAATATTAAAAAAATATAAAGAAAGCTGAGTGCCAAAGAATTGATGCTTTTGAACAGTGGTATTGGAGAAGACTCTTGAGAGTCCCTTGGACTGCAAGGAGATCCAACCAGTCCATCCTAAAAGAGATCAGTCCTGGGTGTTCATTGGAAGGACTGATGTTGAAGCTGAAACTCCAATACTTTGGCCACCTGATGCGAAGAGCTGACACATTTGAAAAGACCCTGATGCTGGGAAAGACTGAAGGCAGGAGGAGAAGGGGATGACAGAGGATGAGATGGTTAGATGGCATCACTGACTCGATGGACATGGGTCTGGGTGGACTCCAGGAGTTGGTGATGGATGGACAGGGAGGCTTGGGGTGCTGCGGTTCATGGGGTCACAAAGAGTCGGACACGACTGAGTGACTGAATTGAACTGAATGTGGCAAAATAAATAATTGTGATTTACGTCAGTAGCAAGAGCATTCCCTATTTTCTCTATCTTTGTGGTGGACAAGGTTTTACACATATTTTCTTTAACCTATAATTTCCCATATTTTACATTTGTGTTTTCCAACTGGCAGCCTAATTGAATTTGTACGTCTCACAGCTTATCCAATGCTCTATGATCCTACTGTCTGATGTAATAGGTAACTTGTAGTGACAGCAGTATTGACAACTTCTCTAATGATCATTCAAAGACCAGAAGTTAGCTGTCTCTAGCTGTTCCTGTCTGCCTGAGTCCACTGCTTCACGGTGTACCTTAAAGAGAGATTACAGTTACTTAATCTGGAACAACTGTTGACTTGATCATTTGTCATACTTCTGACATATTTGTGTGTTAAGTGGGAACTCTTCCTTCTACATTTACTTTCTGCATTTACCTCTGACACTACTAGGCAAAATCATAACAGAAATTAGAAAAAAATGCATTTGGAGGTTATTGGATATATACTAAGTTATTTTTATTAGGTATAAATAATATAACTTAATGAAGAAAATTTCAGGACAAATCTTAAATTGAATGATTCTCCAGGAAAAAAATAAGTTTAAATTTGAATTAATGTGGTCAAAACAGGCTAATAGTTTCTCATGGGAACCTGTTCTTGGGTTTAAAAACAAAGAACACAGAAGGTCAGAGTTTTCATGCTATTTGGGCTTAGGCTGAACCTTGGAACCAACTCAAGAGCTGGTTCCTTGGCAAAATGTTTTTTTCTGCTGTTGGCCTAGTTCCTTTGGGTACTGTCTCACTGCAACTAAAACAGTGCAGGAGGGCATTGTCTAATCTTGGTTTAGAGGAAGGGTGGGAAATCCTAGATGAACCTGATGAAACTTGTACTGGGTCTTAAACAACTTAAAGTATTTACAAAGCACCAAAGATATTTTAAAAATAGAGTTCACGGCCATGGCAGAGCAAAGTTGGGGTAGATGTGACATACACAGAGAACGATCAGAAATTTAGTGACACCTAAGCATCGTGTGCGTCCCTCATAGCTCAGTCGGGAAAGAATCTGCCTGCAATATAGGAGGCCCAGGTTCGATTCCTGGGTCGGGAAGATCTCCTGGAGAAGGAAATGGCAACCCACTCCAGTGTACTTGCCTGGAGAATCCCATGGTCAGAGGAGCCTGGCAGGCTTCAGTCCATGGGGTCGCAAGAGTCGGACACGACTTAGTGAGTAAACCAATACCAAGCATTGTGTGCAGAGCCGGAGGTAGAAGTTCTCAGAAAGAAAACAGAGTCCAATATTTGAGAAGCCATGTATTTCATACTAAGGTGTTTGGATTTAACCTTGCAGGAATCGAAAAGTCATAGCTCCTTATTTTCATTTTCCTTTTACCAACAATATAAAGAAGCTCTCTGCTAGAGTGTGTGTATATGTGTGTGCACACACTTACACTCTTACAGGCATTAAGCCCTGGTAATAGTGTTAAAGGGGCTTGAAGCAAGAATCGTAAGAAATCAGAAGTCTAGGTGAGCAAGAATCTAGCCAAACAGTCACAGGAAAAGAGCATGTTGACATTCAAATTGTTGGTAATAGAAAGAATGCCGGTTATGACCTCCATTACATTCATCTCTTAAAAGATGCTCTGCCTTGTTGTTGAACAAGGAACTCTGTTCTTTAAAATGCAGCAGGCACCCACATTATCTAGTGTTAGAAGCCTGGGAGCAGAAAAAAAGAGGGGAGCTTCTCTGGCGTTTTATCAATCTCCCATTATTAATTCCTTTTGAGAAGCAATCCTAAATGCCACAGTGCTTTTAATCATTACCGACTCCATAAGGGATATCATTATGTTGTTTTTCCATTTCTTTTTGCAACCCAAGGGGGAATAATTTATTCTCTTCAAAGCAGGTGGAAAAAGTATATATAATCACACATTTATCCAATTCAATAGTGAAAAAAAATTTAAGTACAGAATATTACTAAATGTGATCAGAAATTAGGTCTCACAACACTTTAGTGAAGTATAGTGGAAATATAATGTATTTGAAAGAGAGTGTTGGAGGAGCCTGGGTGTAAAATCCAGTTTGGCTACTCACTAGCTGTGTCGCTCTCAAAAGTCACAGGTCTGAGTATTTGTGAAAAATGCCTTCCATGAGGTGGTTGAAAAGTACACTTGTGCTATGCAGTCAACATAATACTTTTCATGGATTAAAATATTTACTACAGTTTTTCCTTTAGGTTGATGATTTCCCCCTCTACCCTTTGCTAGTATATTTACAGAATTCCTGAAATTCCACTTTTTCTCCCGTTGTTCCTGGTGAACCATTTCTCAGTTGATACCTATTTAGAGGAAAATTATCTTTACTCCTCTTCTGTGAATAATCACTTCTTGGGAATTCCCAGGTGGTTCAAAGGTTAGGAACTTTGTGCTTTTACTTCCATGGCCTGGGTTCAATCCCTGCTCAAGGAGCCATCATCCCACAAAGCACATGGCATGACCAAAAAAAAAAAAAAAAATCAATTTTTGTCTGTGTTGCTCTGCTAACTTTTACCTATTTCTATTGTTTCACTACATGCACAGTGTTGCAATTGTTTGTTCTATATGTGACCTTTATTAGAATATGAGACTTTGTTAGAAGAGGAGACATTTGCTGCATGAAAAGGAAACACAGTCTTGATGGTGAACAAAAATATTCTTATGTTGGGAGTTTAGCAGTTCAACTTGTGGACTGTCCGGTATAGTCCGAACTCTGAGCTTCTCTCTCTGCTTCAAGCCTGGGGCCTATTGGTCTGAGCTCCAAACTATTTATGAGTTGTACTTATGTTAACTTCACATGTGTTCATCCTGAGTTCAAAATGCAAAGGGTCCCAGCTCTCTGGGGGAGGTTATTCTCACCACAGTTCACTGATGTTCAATGGGGCGAGCCCAATTTTGCAAGATAATTTCAAGCCTCCACTCTCATCATGTGCATAGTGACATCAATCATGTTAGACAAAACAAGCCACACAGCCAAGATCAAAGTCAAGAGGATAGAATATGTATTCTTCCCACAAGGAGTGCAAACAAACATATTCTATGTCAAGGGAAAGAGGATCCTTTACAGCATGTATATATTTTTGCTACATTATTTCTACATATAAGTGCCCCGTTAGAATGAAGTAGTTACAGAGCGGTCCACAGAAGACTCGGGGGAACACTGGGAGTGCAGTGGTGTCTGCTTCTCTGAATGATGGGGAATCCGTTTCCATTTCCCTCTCTCAACCCAAGTGCTCCAATCTGCCCAGTGAGATTTGAAACCATTCCTCTATCTGTCACTGACTCTGCCTGTTACCATGTAAGCACTTAAATACTTGTCATGGAAATAGTGAAAAATGCCTTTACCTGGAAGTCAGTTCCATAGTTGCAATCCATGGAAATAATCTGTTTTCTTGTTTCAGATCAGTGAGTGGTATTTTAACATATATAAGAACACCTCTTGGTTTGTTCAAAATGCATATCAGTATTTTTCCTCTGAACTTTTTCAAACATGTTTTTGGTAAAACTAGACCTAATTCAGAAATTCATTCAGCAGGGACTCACAGAATTTTCTTTAAAAGGATGAAGAAGAACTTAACATAGCCTAGAAGAAAGAAGCCTTGTTAATTTTTATTTTACTTTAGCTCAAGACTCAAAACACGTATGTGTGATGTTGAAAGAAATTTTAAAATCTCATAACGTATTTACTTTCGGAGTTACTGACTGATTCTCAGTGATATTTGGAAGAATAAAGAATAATTTAGGTGTGATTTATAAAATTCTTTGTGTCTCCATAGTTTGTGAAAAGCACATGGAATGATAGACTTTTATCCTTTTCTTCTTTATCATTATCTTTATTACAATTACTATTTACATTAAAAATAATAGCAATAACTATCAGAGAATATTTTTTATGCTGAGCAGTTGATAGCCCCCAACACTCATCATATAGCTGAAAACACTGAGGATAGACTGCTCAACTACTTTGGCCAAGGTCAGAGTGAGTCTGTGGCAGCTCAGTGAATTAAAATCAGGCTTTTTTTTTAGTGTTTAGGGAAAATGCTCTCCTCTATACTTGATACCATTTAGAAATAAAAAGGAGGAAAGCTCATTACAATGGTAGGGAATGGGAGATGTCTTGGGAAGCAGTCAGAGGAAGATATAAAATATATGAAAAGAAGGGTTATAATCCTGTTTGTTAGGAAGCAGGATGTTGAGATGAAGATGAGGAGGATGTAGCAAAATTAGCGTCACCTGCTGAGTTCTGATCACCCTGGAATGTAGATTTGGATGGATCTAAAAAGTAATCACTATGTATTTGAACAGGAATGGGAAAGATCCATAAACCCAAAGAAACCCTCCTTTGCAACGCAAGGGAAAAAACACTAAGAGTATAGCTAGAGTAAGCAGCCATGTCTCCCAGGATCTCTAGTGCCACATGTTGCTCAGGAGACAGAAATAATAAACATGGAAATACAACTTCCTTTATGAGCATACAGACATGGAATTCTCACGTTTAATTTGCAGTATTTATTTTGCTGCCTTTATGTTTATAGCTACGGGTTCTGATCTCTACTGCTTTCTGATTTAAAAATAAATTGCTAATAGGCTTTTTTTTAAAGTAGTTTGAGGTTTTCAGGAATTAGTTCCAAAAGTACAAAGAGTATCTATATACAGACATACCTGTAGATTTAAGTGAATGAGATCTGGGGATGATTAGCGACCTGTTTAAAGTCATAGAATTGCTTGTGGTAGACATAAGACATGAAGTCAAGGCTTTACATTCGGCTTTGTGCTATATATTATACACTTCTAGCTGCTGGAAACAGTACCATAAATACTGTACTGAATCGAAAATTCATAGGACAGAATCTACGTATATCTCAGCCCTTCCAAATTGTTAAAGTAGTTCCATTCGTGAGCTCTCTTTTTGATTTATTAGTTTTCTATTTTGTTCAATGGTCCCCAGTGTTATTTTCAAGTATATTACAAAGGCTTGGGAGAATTTATTACCTTTTCTGTGGTCTTTTTCCTTATAGTGGTATATACCAAGTAATGAAATTACTTACTGGAAATAATCCTGTTTGTTTTTTTTTTTAATCCATTGTTCACAATTACACTGTATCCTGAGCTTGTTTTAAACATTTATTATAGTTTCCTTGATGCTGTAAGAAAAAGGTTACCCTGATTTAGAGTTACTCTCTCATTTGCCCATTCCCTCAGAACAAAACAAAACTAAAACAAACCATTACCAATAAATGTTAAATGTGTGAAATAGTTCGATACTCTTACTTTTTGGTTGTCAGCTTCTTTCCACTAGATATGAGTATTACTGCCAGAAACAAGTCAAGGTTCTAAGGAAAGAGCTGATTCAAGAATGCTATCTGCCAACAAAAATGCTTACTGCATGAAAAAGACAAATTAATGTTTCTTTTTATGGCTTTAACTCTAAAGCTCATAATAATCGAGAATTATAAGAAATCATAAAAATTATCACCCATTCTCTGTAAAATTACTCAACACAATTATGTAACTAGAAAGGAAATCATTGGTTTTCTCTCCAAAGCCACTTCTTTGCCCAGAATTCTGTTCTCTTTTTAGTGAAATAAAAAATCACCCTAAGAAAAGAGAAGCAACCATTGGCTAGAATTGTATTCATAGTTACTTCCTGTGATCTTGTAAACTACTGTTTACACACATTTGAAACCATCCCCTATTCAAGGATTGTACAAACTGCCCTGTGATGACAACCCTGTCTTTTGGTTAGTGGTTGCAAAATGGTTTCCTCCTTTTCCCCCAGAGTCATTTGAAACCAGTGCATCTAGGCCATTTTCTCTCTCCTTTGACTCTTGGTCACGGAATCAGGTGTTGGTACGGAGACACAGAGCTCTAAGGCCCCTTTTAGTAGACTTCACTCGCCAAACAGCAAGGGTTCAACCTGGCCTCTACCATTTCAAAAAAGCTTTGAAGGTGATTCTGATGAGCATGCTTGAGATCCTTGTTAGCTCACAAATGTTTAGTTCTCAGGGTTTGCTTTGATTTTTAACTATACATATGGCTTTGCCATGAGGCACTTACTGAACTCTCAGCTCCAGAGGCCTTCCTTCTATAAAACTGTCCAAAGTTTTCTTGGTGGCGTTTACATCTTTCTGTCATGCATTATAAACTGCTGTCCACAGGTCCATTTTTTTTCTTAAGAGAATTAATAGTTGTTGCCACAGCACTTGCAGCTTCTTAGAGTTCCAGAAAAATAAATGTGTCATTTTTTCTGATGCAAAGTGGTATTTTGTGCTGCTTGTTTTTAATAAACCCTTTTCCTAGTTGGTACAATATTAGAATGGGAAGGATGCATAGTTCCAAAGACCTTAGACTTTCACTGAGGTAAGCCTAACCTCCAATTTCTGCCCTGTCACTAGATATTCATTAATTAAACCCTGAGGCTTCTTATATGTATGATGTAGGAATATTGAAGACACCCAGTGAACAAATAAATGTGAATGTCCTTTACAAAAGGGAAAGTTTTTTTTCTTTTCTCATTTTTATGTCTTATAATTTTCAGTAAGAGGTAGGTAACACAATTTCAATAAACTGCACCATGCAAATAATAAGTAGGTTACATATATCATCTCTAATGCTTACAACACCCCTATGTAGATCTCATGGTCATCATTTTACAGATGAGAAAACTTAAGCTTAGAATCTCAATGTCAAGATGGTGCTAAGTACTAGATCTGTGAATCAAGGGCAGAATTTTCTGACTCCAAAGTGTATGTTCTCTTTGTTGTATTTTCTTCACTGTCCTGAAGCTTTTCTTAATTCCTCTTTGTGTCCTGTAAACATAGCATCATACGTATCTGCAATTATAGCAGTAGTATAATGAGTTCTACACGCATTTTCACTTAACCATCTGATCAACCACACAGGATCGATTGTATTTCATTCTTATAGGGAGGGAAACAGAGACTCCGGTAGTTTAAATGGTCTTCTAAGGCCATCCAGCTAACATGTGTCTGACGTAAAGTATATGTGCAGGATTGTGGCCTAAAAGTACATCCATTAAGTCATCTCTCATTTTTCTCTTCCTCTATTTTCTTCTGTTTTCATTCATTCATGATTTCCTTCCTTTGTTCCTTATAGTTTAGCAGCAATCTTGCTTTCCTTTGAGTCCTACCTTCCTTTGATTATTTCTCATAGTGTCTTCCCTTTGCTCCGGCGCTGTTAGAGCTTAGTGAGCTAGACCTGAGACAGGAGAGATTGCAAGGTTGACAGGCAGCTGCTGTGCCCCAATCCCCAGCAATTGCTACTCATCTTGCTTTCAGCAGGCTCTTCTTCAGCCTCCCTTGCACAGCAATTAAATACAAGTAGCGGTATAAATTCTTTCTATCCTTTAAAAGGGAGAGGGTTATTTCACATACTGTTTAAACTGATCTTTAAAATGCAGTATCCAAAGACTTGTCATACTAGGAACACTCTTTCGCTTGTGTATTAGGTCTCTTTTAGGACTAAAGGTAAAAGAAGAAAGATTAACATAGTAGGCAAGTAAACACATCAGGATGGACTCCTGGGTATCTATGATGGTGAATCAGGACTATGCGAAAAAAAACAGAATTCTAACAGTTACACTTCTCTTTAGAGGATGTGCGTGCTTTCCTGCATGTGAAGTCGCTTCAGTTGTGTCCGACTCTATGCAACCCCATGGACTGCAGCCCACCAGGCTCCTCTGTCCATAGGATTCTCCAGGCAAGAAAACTGGAGTGCGGAGCAATTTCCTTCTCCTCTTTAGAAAATACATTTTATTAAATACCAACTTGTATTATAATCTAAACATTTTTATGCTTGATGTTTTAATGATATTATCACATTTCATCCATACGACAACATTATGGTTTATTATAGTTCCATTATGCAGGTGAAGAAATTGAGAATCGTGTTTATAATCTTATGAACATAGTTACTTATCTTTATAAGTGATACTTTTTCTGCATTCTAAAATGTCTAGACATGAGAGGAAGAAAGCATTTGATACATGAAGCATTGTGAAAAACCAACAGATTCTTCTAAAGTCTATCCTTTTCTAATTCTCTTTCACCTACTAAGCTGTATGTCTATCAAAAGCATAAAATATAAAACATTTCAAAAGTTTTGTGGATTGGGTTGCACTCTGAGCACAATATTCTCGCAGTGTATTCTTTTTGAATGAGCATCTGTCTCATTACCATCAGAATAAAGGCAAGGTGTCTGCAGAGTCTATCTTTCTAAGATCGTATGAGCCCCTCAGATAAGGTTTCCTCATAGCGCCACATGATAAGAAAAGATCTGGATTTCCTTATCATTAAAGTAATTAATGACAAAGGATTTCTATAATAATTTCACTGCTAATTGATTTGCTAAGTCAATATGTCTTTAGCACAGTTAGCAACTTTCAGCAGTCATCAAGCAATGAATGGCAATTATCTGCAGCATTTGTCTACCACATACATTTTCAAGAAAGATAATTTACAAGTTTTAGCACAACAAAACCACAAATGTAATATCATTTTAAAATAGCATTTCTTAAATGCAGAAGACATCTTATGTGTCTCCAGTCTCCTCTCTCTCTGCCTTTCTCTCTTTCTGTCTCAATCTTTTTCTCTCTTCTGCTTAACTAACAACACAGCTGAAGACATATGATAATTTACCTTATCAGTGCATCTTAAATGTAGAACATGGATTGAAACAATAAAATTAAGGTAGCCATCTTTATTGAATTTTCTTTACTTTTCAATTAAATTGTCACTACCAAAAAGACATTGGCAATGTAATTAACCAATATGAAAGGCAAAGAGAGACATTTTCACATGGATCTAGGTATGTAATGGTTTATTGGGAAAGTAAAGGGGGAAAAGCAGTGACAACATTGAGGGTTGGATCCTGTCTTGGCTATCAGGTCATTGTTTATCTCAACAGGGTTAGTTCTCTGAGCTGTACTTTTTTTTTCTCTATAAATATGTGAGTTGTAATAACAAAGCAGTTTTCCCCAAAGGTCAACAGAGTTACTTCTGGAGTTCTACAGATTTGTGACTTGAGTTTCACTTCTAAATTATATTCACCTTAAGAAGAAGAAGAAAAAAAAAAAAAAACCCTGAAAAAATACATGTTTAAATGTGCTATAATACAATTTTTATACCTTGTGTCTACTGTGGAGCAAATACCCAGTTAACTCCTTTTTCGAGTGAAACAGAATAAAGACTCTCTGGATTCTTTCTTAATGAAACATTCCCATTGTTTTGTGGGGCTGAATTGTGGTCTGCCAAAAGTCGTGCTGAAACCCCAATGTGATGCTTTCTCAAGATGGAGCCTTGGGAACAAGAGGTCATGACCCTGCAGCTGAGTGTGGGATCAGTGCCCTCACAAGAAGAGGCACTGGGGAGTGCCCTGGTGAGCCAGTGGCTGGGACCCCACGCTCCCATGGTTTCATTCCTGCTTGGAAACTAAGATCACATGGTGTGGGCACAACAAAAAAGGAGGTGTTGCTGGCTCCTTGAATGTAAACTTCTGGCCTCCAAAACTGGAAGTAAATAAATTTTCTAGTTTAAGTTCACAGTCTAGGTATTGTGTTAAGGTAGTCCAATAAAACACATTTTTGAGTGCAACAGAATGGTCTTTTCTGCATTTTTTGCTTAATTAAACATGGTCCATGCTTGCAGTTATTTAAATGTGTGAATCAGAGTTTTGTTGACATTGGGCAACTAGAACAAAACCCAGAAATAATTAGTATGATACAAGTCCTATTAATACCTGAATGTTAAATGAATTTTATTTGATTTTAAATAAATACCTGAATATTTAAATTATGAATGTTCCGATTTTAATCTTGATTGATTTGCATGTCAGGAGAAGAATGTTTTTAAAAGACTATATAACTGTACTATAGTCTCAGTGATAAGTTGTTGATAAGCTTCTTATTTAATGAGGTGGCGTGACACTGAGGTGTAGCAAGTTCCTTATTGTGGATATAGAATATGGTGATTTCGTTACAGAAACAGAACAAAGCTTAAAGGAAATAGGCAAGAACCCATGGGCAGCATGACTATATGGTGAAGCTGAACATGTTTAACATAAAATATTAAATTCACAAATATATACTAAAGTTATCAAGTTAGAATTAAGGCTATGTGCAGACCTGAGTAAGCAGTGTCAGAGCCCTAACTACAGAAAAGTTGATGTCATATTGTGCACATTGGAGATGATGGACTGATAAAGTCCATGAGATATAGGTAAAGGAACTGAATTTTCCCACATGCATACTCTTTGCCTGAGACTTACTAGATTTCATCATAGAAGTTATCATGCATGTTATCACACAGAAAGAATAGTAAGGTTTTGAACCTTTCTCTCTTAAAATACTTCTGGAGTCTACAAAAATTGTCTAATTTATGACCAGCTGAAGCTCTGCATATTAGTGAGTATTGAAAAGATATGACCACTCCCAACTATTTAGCTATAATTAAGACTTTTTCAGCAAAATGCATCATGGTTATCTACTTCCTGCAAAATATTAGTTCCATTCTTATTTGCTTTATTTGTATAATTAAAGAATCATTTTTATAAAGTTTACCAAAACCCATAATTTCTAATCATTTTCACTGAAAAATATCACAAGTTCACAAAAGGCAAAACTAATAATAAACTTGAAAATCAAACAAAATAAACTGTCATTTCTCTAGTAATTCTGCTACAGATAAATTCCTCTCTTCCTCTCTCAGTGCTTCCTAGACTGAACTTGAATAGAAAGAAAGGCTTCAACATTGCCTTAGTTAAGTTTTAATGCAGTATAGTAATAAAAATTGCTTACTTGGTTTTCTGGAACACGAAGATATTTGTCAAATAAGATTATTTTCAGAATTGGAGTATAGAATTATAGTATAGTATAGTATAGTATCAGCCTTATGCTGAAAATGTATTTAAAATCATTTTTCACAATTAATTATTTTATAAAATATATTTCTGCTCTGCACTACCATTTAAACTTTCTCACCACAATTACCAGTGCCTTGGAGAAAGAACACAAATTTAAGCACTGCTTTTTACAATGAAAGTAGTTTTTTATTATTCATGGCATCTTTTCAGCCTGTCTCAATTTTACATGTGGCGGTGAATGGACTTTCAGGCCAGGATTGTCATTAGGCACTGCAGTCTTATTCTGGGCACAAAAGATTTCCAAATATGTTAGAAAATTATCTTAAATCTGTCTGTGTGATCTTTGGAAAGTAAAATCAAATCTATGGGTTTTATCAGCTACCTCTGGAAAAATAAGCAGTTAAGCTAGATTATCACTAAAGTTGTTGCCAGCTCTAATATTCTGCAACATTAGCTTGGAGGAACATTTTCTCTTAAGGAGAGATAATTGACCTTTCTAGAGTAGTGAATTTGTACAAATAGTATGCTGGACATTTTATATTCACTTTTTCATCTAATTTCTCTCTGAATGTTGCTGCAAAGCTTTTTGCAGATGAGGAAATTGAAGTTCAGAGAGCTTAAATAGCTAGCAATCTACTTCAAAGCCCATGCTTTTCTCCACTACATTGGAAATAATCAACACATTTTCCCCCCAGTGACATGCAGATCAAGGTATATAATAGAGCTGTGAAAGGAATAGAATGTATCAAAATTATTATAATTAGCAGCATTTATATGTGAAATGTTAAAAAACAATTTTTAAAATTTCCTATCATGAGTAATATTCAATTTAATCTTTATGCAGTTGTTGTCGATGGCAATGATGATGGAGAAAGAGTTCAGGGTTTGACCCAGAAAGCCCTGCCTTACAACACTACACCTGCTGCTCTGCAGATCTATTATTTGGTCAACATGTTGTTTCCCTAAGATAAACCCTGACTTCATGGTGCTCCCACTGTGTACTTTATCTGTACTTTTACTGCAGTAATCATGTTTTGATTTGTCTGATGTTCAATCTATGTGACCATCTTCTCAACCAACATATTTTGAACATTTAAAGGACAAAAACTTTGGGTCACTGACAAATAATAACCCAAGATAAACACATATTAGATGAGTCATTTAAAAAAGTTTTACTAAGGTGGATGGCATCACTGACTCAATGGACATGGGTTTGAGCAAGCTCTGGAAGATAGTTAAGGACAGGGAAGCCTGGTGTGCTGCAGTCTACGGGGTTGCAGAGAGTCGGATACGACTGAGCAACTGAACAACAAAAAAGGTGCTTTTACATTATAGATGTGGAAACTAATGCCCAGAGAGTACTGGTTGCAGCAAGTCACACAGAGGGAATCAAATAGTCACACAGATTTGGAAAAGCATTGTTCTTTTAGTAATAAAGGGGAACTTATGCCACAGGTACTTTATAGACAAGCTCCAGTGTTATTCTTTGCTGTTTGTGCACAATGGGCATTATGGAAGATTATGTCCTGAAATTGCCATTTATGATTATCTAAGAGTAAGCAATCGGAGAAGGCAATGGCACCCCACTCCAGTACTCTTGCCTGGGAAACCCCATGGATGGAGGAGCCTGGTAGGCTGCAGCCCATGGGGTTGCGAAGAGTCAGACACGACTGAGCGAATTCACTTTCACCTTTCACTTTCATGCACTGGAGAAGGAAATGGCAACCCACTGCAATATGCTTGCCTGGAGAATCCCAGAGACGAAGGAGCCTGGTGGGCTGCCATCTATGAGGTCGCACAGAGTCGGACACGACTGAAGCGACTTAGCAGTGGCAAGAGTAAGCAATAATCACGCTCATCACTTCTGTGTGCGCAAGTGGAGAATAGCAATCACCTTGAAGCAGATTTTTATGATTATGGGAGGAATCATTTAAGGGGCTTTTCCTTTATCGTTATGCAAATCTAACTTGAGTAGATAATCCATTACTTGGGTGGAGAGATTGACTGATTTCCTGTGGCTTGAAGAATGCTACCTGCCAAGTTCCTGAGAGCTCTGGGCACATGTACCGTTGAGAGAAATTGGACTATTTATATAAAGAGCACAGTGACTTCCGGGAAGGAAGGGGACAGGGACAAGATCTCCATCCTTATAACCCTAAGAATCAAAGCCATGGAAAGCTATTTCTATGAACAGGGTAACCCTGTAATTGATCTACTGGGAAGAAGAAGACAACCAGGGTCTGAAAAAAGAATTTCCTAGGAGGGAAATCTGAATTGGTGCCTGTGCTGAACAAACAGACTTGGTGAAAGAGAGCTGGTTAGAGCCTTGTGAAAACTGACGGAGGAACGGAGAAGCAGACTGAGCAGATCAAACTGAAAAGAGCTGTAAATGTGAAGTCTGACAAGAAGCAGTATGATGTTTTCAGGAAGGATTGTATTTGGCAAATTATTATCACAGAGGGTGTGTAGAAATAGTTCTTTACATGGCATCTACTGGCAACAACCAAAGAACTTATGGTGATGAGTTGACAGAATATTTTCTTGGGAGAAGGAACACTTCGACTTAATCAGGAAAAACGGATGCTGGAATGTCACGTTCACAATGGAGGAGACACGAAAGCACACGTGTTTTGGGGTAGTGAAGCCTTTCTGATAGTTAGCATGGGTCATTCCTTGGGCAGGGAGTATGGAGACTCTGGTGCCATTGGGACCAGAGAAAGCTTGTTACTATCATCTTAAAATGGAAATATCCTCCTTTGACAACTTGGCTGAGTGGAGGATACTCTGTGGTTTCTCTTCACACCAGGTGTGATTACACTGGTTACCTCTGCACCTGACATGCACAGGGCACACTTTCAGTGCAGGGTGGATCCACACTCTGCCTCCAAGAGACTTACCTCTCCAGGGATAAGCTTTGCCCATAGAGATTCATGATTAGAGGTGTAAAGAAGTTGTTTGGAATAATCTTTAGAAAAACCTGTGAAATTTTTAAGAAGGAAAAGATACCATTCAGTCAGTGTAATGGAAACTTTCAACAGAAGTTATCAGGACTGAAAAGGTCTGTCAACAATGCATGGGACTTCAACAGAGGGTGGAGGAAAAATAAAAGCAGGGCTCTCACTATTTTCTCCATTCTTTCTCTTGGGAACCAAAGAGATTATAATGTTTTCCCTATTCTCCTTGCAAAAGTGGTTGGTATGTAGAGTCACATGTTTACGTGGCAAAAACAAATTATAGCAAATAGATATTAATTTCTATATGGAGAAGCAAACATTCTGTGGAAACCAAGGCATCGTTTCTTTGTAGACAGCAATTATTTTCTCTCCAGGAGCAAACAACTTAACAAAATGAGACAGTAATTTTTAGTGGCATTTTAAGTAGAATGTTATGGCTTTAAAATGTCTTTGAATCAAATTCAAGGCCTTGGTATACAGTAGTTTTTAATTTCACTTCACAGAAACGAGTTTTCATTGCTATGCTGACATTGAGGGGGACTCCTCAGAAACTGCTGAATGATGTTGCTTATTGGTGAGAGAGAACCATTGCTCACTGCTTGATTTATCTTGTGAATATCTGAGCTCTCCTCCTGTTGAATATGTATTATTTTGATGGATTTTATTTTTCATCGAGATTGTCAAGAATAACTTTGTTTAAAATGAGCTCAGTATAAAGAATGGACGATTTTGTGTATGTGTGTGTTTTTCCTTTTACTGATTCTGTAAAAGAAGAATGATTTTAATAATTATTTCTTTCCTTTACTTTGTTCTGCACCAGTTTTTTTTTTTTTAATAAATTTATTTATTTTAGTTGGGGGCTAATTACTTTACAATATTGTAATAGTTTTTGCCATACATTGACATGAATCAGCCATGGGTTTACATGTGTTCCCCATCCTAAACACCCCTCCCACCTCCCTCCCCATCCCATCCCTCTGGGTCATCCCATTGCCCCGGCCCTGAGCCCTTGTCTCATGCATCGAACATGGAATGGTGTTCTGTTTCACATATGATAATATACATGTTTCAATGCTATTCTCCCAGAACGTCCCACCCTCACCTTCTCCCTCAGAGTCCATAAAATTGTTCCATGCATCTGTGTCTCTTATTCTGACTCGCATATAGGGTTATCGTTACCATCTTTCAAATTCCATATATATGCATTAGTATACTGTATTGTTGTTTTTCTTTCTGGCTTACTTCACTCTGTATAATGGGCTCCAGTTTCATCCATCTCAGTAGAACCGATTCAAATGTATTTTTTTTAATGGCTGAGTAATATTCCATTGTGTATATGTACCACAGCTTCCTTATCCACTCGTCTGCTGATGGACATCTAGGTTGCTTCCATGTCCTGGCTATTGTAAACAGTGCTGCGATGAACATTGGGGTACACGCGTCTCTTTCAATTCTGGTTTCCTCGGTGTATATTCCCAGCAGTGGGATTGCTGGGTCATATGGCAGTTCTATTCCCAGTTTTTTAAGGAATCTCCACACTTTTCTCCATAGTGGCTGTACTAGTTTGCATTCCCACCAACAGTGTAAGAGGGTTCCCTTTTCTCCACACCCTTTCCAGCATTTATTGCTTGTAGACTTTTGGATAGCAGCCATTCTGACTGGTGTGAAATGATACCTCATTGTGGTTTTGATTTGCGTTTCTCTAATAATGAGTGATGTTGAGCATCTTTTCATGTGTTTGTTAGCCATCTGTATGTCTTCTTTGGAGAAATGTCTGTTTAGTTCTTTGGCCCATTTTTTGATTGGGGCGTTTATTTTTCTGGAATTCAGCTGCAGAAGTTGCTTGTATATTTTTGAGATTAATTGTTTGTCTGTTGCTTCGTTTGCTATTATTTTCTCCCATTCTGAAGGCTGTCTTTTCACCTTGCTTATAGTTTCCTTTGTTGTGCAAAAGCTTTTAATTTTAATTAGGTCCCATTTGTTTATTTTTGCTTTTATTTCCAATATTCTGGGAGGTGGGTCATGGAGGATCCTGCTGTGATTTATGTCGGAGAGTGTTTTGCCTATGTTTTCCTCTAGGAGTTTTATAGTTTCTGGTCTTACGTTTAGATCTTTAATCCATTTTGAGTTTATTTTTGTGTACGGTGTTAGGAAGTATTCTAGTTTCAAACTGTTCTGCACCAGTTTTACACCAAGCCTGTGCTTTCCAAAAAGCCATAACTGTACTAGATGCAGGTCTAATAACATACACATTCTTCCATAATCATATTATATTTTAGTTTAAATATTTTGCACAACTACTTTCTCCCTACCTTTGTGGCTCAGATGGTAAAGAATCTGTCTGCAATAGGGGAGAGCCAGGTTCAATCCTGGGTTGGGAAGATCCCCTGGAGAAGGGCTTGGCAACCCACTCTAGTATTCTTGCCAGGAGAACCCCATGGACAGAGGAGCCTGGTGCCTATGGTCCATGGGGTCATAAAAGGTCAGACACAACTGAGGGACTAACACTTTCACTTTTTACATTAACACTTTTGAAAAGTTTAATGAAACATTTCTTTACTAAAGTAAAGCCCATTTCAGGGTAACATTCTGGGAAATTCTAGTTCTCAGATTCGCTTGTAGGTGGTCATAGAACTTTCTAATCACACATTAAAATACAAATCTTTATTTCAAAAGGTCAATGGTAGTAATCACTAAAGCTGTTGTCCACATATAAAATGACAAAGTCCAAAATTGCAGGCACCAGTTGTACATAAAAGATTGAAAAATGTTTGAAGTAATTTTATTGTTCTTTCTGTTCTTCCCCCACAAAATAATATTTCTGAATTGCAATTTCTCAGTTTCTCACAATACTCCTGAGAAAATGAACAATTTAATGTGTGTTGGACCTGAGATAACCCACATATTTTGGTCAGCCTGCAATCCTTTGATAGGTAAATAATGCAAATATTGATAAATGGTAATGATGGATATGATGTGATTCCACTGGACTTTATTTTTTAATAAATTAATGCATCAGGTATTGAAAGCTACTTTTCTCTTTAGAAACCATTTCACTTAGAAAGATTATAGGGAAATTCTGAGTTTCCTTCTTCAAAAAACTAAAAGCATTTTTCACCTGTGAATAAAAAGAGTAAGTTTTACTTGTGACCATAGTCTCCTTTTCATCTTGTACCTTAGACTGTTCAGAGCAAAATTTAACAACTATATGTATAGCTATGCAGATTCATGTGGATTCATTTAAGGTCATCATTTGATTTTCCTGTTAGTTAGCTACATTGAATAGCTATTTTTATTCTTTTAATTTTTTATAAATTTGTGTATGCATGTGTGTGCACACATACTAATTCAAATCAATTTGGGGGGAGGGGAAAATAGAAGTGATTTTTATCTAAATTAGCTACATTAATCTTTATTGAAATACAATGACAAGAGAGTTGAGAACATTTTAGAGTTTAAAAGCCCAACTTTCAGAAGTTAGTTTCCTAACGTCACTTTGCTTCAGTGTTTCAACCTGGGTTTCCAAATGCTAACTCAAGCATTCTTCCCACCCTGCCACCTGCGCAGCCTTGGGCCTTAAGAAGAAGGACAATAAAGCAAATACACACACCTAAACGTTCATCAGAATAGTGCCAAAAATATGGTGCCATAATTGTCTTCCGTATTAATTCTAGTTAGTGTTTAATAATTGTCTCTGCCTAAAGACCCAAATGGATGAAATTTTTACTCCATTTAACAATAAAATAAGGAGAGGAAGGAAAGTAGTAGAGAATGACAATCAAAGTCAGGAGGGCAGTGAGCATAAGAGGGAAAATGATGGCAAATGCCCAGTCTCAGCCCAAGGTGGTATGAGTCAATCACCAGTCTTGGGAGGAAGCTCCATTGGCCCAGGTGCAGAATTAATTTGTTTCCGTAAGAACCTCAAGGGCTTTCTCCATAGAAACCTGCCTCTTGGGAAATCTTCCTTTCTCCTTCACTTTGTTACTGCACCTCTAACTGTGGTCCTGGCCAATCAGGTCACCCAATTCCTAGAGCCCAGAAAGTTTATAATGCTGAAAAGGGAGCAAAGTCTTTCACCTTGTTATCCCAGACACTAAGTAGTATGAAAGTGGTCATGTTCCCAGAATCTACTCTGTTTTTACTACCTCTTGAATAACCAAGGCAATTCAGAGAAGATAATTCAATTTTCCCTACCCCCTTTCCCTTCTGATGCTCACAGGTAAGATGCATGAGCAATGTGCATTGATCCCAAGGTCATTTTAGCAGCTGGCAGGAGTATTAGAAGGTAGGTCATTTATGTAAATATAAGCAGGATGAAGTCTGTTGAAATTATAAAAAGTTCACTATAGATTGACATAAAAATAAAACACTCCTTTAGCACTGGTCCAAAAAAGCCATGAAATTGAAGTTCTACTGATGCAGAGAGTACAAAGGCACATGTTAAGGCTGAAAGAAAACACTTGCAAATTTGAAGATCTTGCATTTAAAAATACAGAGTTTCAGTTTTTCCTGAAAAACCTGACAAAACTTGGCCTACATTTCAACATGACATCTTTCCAACTGAAGATGGACTTAGTATTGTATGTCTCTTTAGATAGGGCATGAGTTGTCCAGTTTTTCACAGTCCCTACCAAAGGCACAATATAATCATATCACCTTAAACTTAGTTATCTTTTCTCAGCTATGTTAATTATAACTTCATCTAATTATTGGACTTTGCTAACCCTGCCTTAAGGAAAATGCCCAAAACAGATTAAAATAGTACGACAATGTTAAATAGTGAAGTTTAATGAATTTTAAATGGAATGGATAATCTAACTTTTCTCTTTCTTTCTATTTTAACAGCTTCTATGGAGCTTCTCTTTGTACTAGGTAATATAAATGCATTGCTTCATTTAATTTTCACACAAAAACTTCAAAATTTATATTATTCACATTTTATGATTGGAATATAAAAGATTTGAGAAAATAAGTAAGATTCCACGACTAGAGTTCAAACACAGATGATCTGGGGGCCTGTGACATATCCTGAAGACATAAGCTGGAGTCCTAGCTGACTGGTGACTGCGGAGGAAACACAAGAGTGTTATGGAGCCTGAGTGTGACGAGTCCCTCCCCGGTGACATGAGTTACTAATCTCTCTGAGACCCAGCTCCCTCATTTATATCTTTCCAGACGCATATTCTATCTTTAACTATCCTCCTTTCCAAGCTGCAGCACACCGAGTTATGTGGTCTCTCCCAGAAATTTCCTTAATGTTTTTGATTCTTTATGCTGATGCTTCTCCTTTATCTTGGCCAGACTTTCCCTTGGTTCAATTGCCCCCCTCTCTCCGAATTCTTCTCTGGACTATACGGATAGAATAAACTGCTCTTTGTCTTTAGCGTTATGATTGCTTTACCATAGCATTAGTCCCATTTTATTGAGCTGGTTGTTTATGTTTCTATGTATTTTGCTCGATTTTGAACTATTGACAATAAGCATTTTAAACTACATTGAATGCCAGGAAGCAACAACAGTGTATGACAATTAAAAAAAAAATCATTAAATTGGTAGGCTGAATAAAGTAGCATATCAATAAAATCATATAGACAATTCTATATTATTCTTGAGTTAGTTAAAGGTTAATTATTTCATAACCAATTCCTTGGTTTTACTTAGATATTTTGAGTCTGAGTGCTATAAAAGTAAGTAGTTGAGCATGTTTGAAATGATAATAATTTAGGTTGTTAAATAAGACAAAAATTGGTGAAATTTAGGTGCTTAGATTAAGCCAGTCTGAAAACTATAATGAAATATGAATAGTTTTAAAGATCTAATATCAAGAAACAAGAGGACTATTAGTTTTACTACCAAGCGTGTGCCTGCTATCAGCTGATAAGAAAATTGAATTTTGTCTTTTATATCACATGACTGTAAGAATTTATTTCTCAAAGATAATATGATGTAAAAAGAAAAAAGAATCAGACTTGAATTACTCTCTTGTCTATCTGGACTTTTAAATAAGTTCAGGGGACATTTATTAAGCACATATAATCCCCCCTGTGCCAAGCCTAGAAGATGAAAGACAAAAGACATGATTTCTCTATTATTGATTGATCAAGGTTGATAAGTCAACAGAACACTATAATAAAACATCAAAATTGATATAACAGTGGTATTCTATTAATTAGCTCTGTGTCCTTTGAAATGTCTTGTTTAATGCCTTTGTTTGCGAAGCAGATTAATTGAATTAAGATACATTTAGGAATTCTTCCAGCTCTGGGACTTATAACACTTCTATGGAAGGATGTTCTAATTTATTTAAATTCAAATATGTCTTAAAAAGTAAAATAGATATTAGCTTTCCAAATATTTCTAGATATGTGTGTAATTCACAATTTTAAACCTATGTGTTGAGGCACCGCAGAGAACCACTGAGGGGCAATTTAAATGTTTTGCGGCAAAGGAAGAGATATTCAATATCTACTAGGAATTATACAAACACTAGCCTGAGACATTGTGCAGTTTCAGTGTTGGATCCTTTGCATATCTTTCAATGATGTCATATATTTGTGAAGCTGGATTTTCATTGGTAGCTATAATAAAAAGCAGGTACCAATATAACAAAAGAAAATCAGTGTGGAATAGGAAACAAAGATGGCAGTGTTCAATCTGATTTCAAAGACTTAGAGGTGTACAGAGCCCGAAAGGCACATTTAGTCTTGTAGTTGTGATTATTTAATAATGAAATAGATTGTTTTTCTTTAGCATAATTTTTTTTCAGAATTACAGTTATTGAGATATAAATACTTTTTATGTTTCTGAAAATTTCTAACAGATAAATGGAACATTTTGGTACATTTTTAGCCAAAGGCGTGCCATGATAAAATTTAAAGACTTTTAACTTTAACTAAGAAGTTAACTAAGAAGTTAAAGACACCATTCACTAAGTGAGTTTGAAAACAACTAGTATAAATCATTTCAAACAGATTTCTCTTTTATCATTTATAAAATGAGTATAGTATTACTTCTAAAAGTTATGTTGAAGTCAAATTTTCACTCAACAGATAGCAATATTTATACTGAGAAAGGATACACTGTTTTTCTAGACTTAACGTAGTTAGTTAATGACAGGCTGTTCCATCTGTCTATATTATCTACAAGGATGGTACAAAGATAGACTAATTGTCATTCTCAACTTATTTTACAAAATATGTATTCCTGTAGAAAGGTTAAATAGAAAAGAAATAGCAGCTGCTAAAAATTTTCATAATTATGGAAATTAGGAGTGATCTCCACTCTCTTGGTGAATTGCCAATATGTCCAGCTGGTAGAAACAATTGGTGGGCTAGCTTGAGGAGAAGACTGTTGATTTTTACAAAAGCTTAGAAATAAAGCTTTTATGATGTGAATAAGGCATTTTTCTCTGCTTGTATTCTATTGTTCAATTTATTTTTCATTATCAAGGTACTATCTAGTCATTGAAGTCAATGTAGAGAACGTGGACATGATGAAAATGACTGCAGCAATTTCTAATTTTATCATTTACATACATTGCTATCATAATGAGATATATCATTTTATTAATACCACTATCCAATTAATGGATGTTTTAAAATACTATTGTGGTCATATTGAGTGTAAAATTATTACTTTATTCTTCACTATAAGCATTTTCTATATAAGAATGTAATCTTTATAAAATTATTTTAATTATGGCATGTTGTTCCAATAAGCAGAATTATCATAAATTACTAAGTTATCACTTTTTTATTATTAAACTCTAAGTTTTTTTCAAAAGTTCCACTGTGGTAACTAATGCTATCAGTTATACATGATGGACACAAAGATGTATTTAGTTCTCTCTCCAAAATCCACTTTAAATTGGCAATAAAATAATGAAAAAAGGCATAACCTCAAAATAAAAGAGAGAATGAGATAGGAAATGACAATAGACAAAATATTTTTGGAAAATTTTGGAAATTGTAAGATGAATGGATGATTTCTACTTTGCTTATGAGAATGGAGAAATCAGAATCTTAGACCTACAGGCAGGTGTCACTTATTCCAAGGAAAGCTTGGAAATGTGTTATCTCAATATTCTGAATATGAGCAGTTTTGGGTGCAGGGATAAAAGGCGACACAGGAGGCAGTGAGGATTTCTATATTTATTTATATATATGTAGAAAGTTCAAAATATAGGTTGCTGATATCAACATTATCCCGTCAGTAATTGATATAATATTAAGAAAGAAAATAAATAAATAGTTATAGGGGCTTAAGCAGTTTTGTGCTCATTATAAAGATGAGCAAGACTGGGAGGAGTACATCTGTGTTTTAAAGAAAACAGTTTTGTTTTGAGTATTTAATTTGAAGTACTAGACATGCAAATGACGATGAGTAGCAGACATGAAAATCTGGAACTAAGAGGGTAAATAAGAGCTAGAAAAGCAAAATTTTGAAGTCAGTGGCATTAATTTACTGCCTTCAGACCATGTGAGATAGCTAAAAAGTCTATATAGTTAGAAAAATCTGAGAAGCTAAAGGACAGGTCAGTGATATGACGACATCTAGAGATCAAGTTGCATGTGAGTAGCCAGGAATCGCCAGTGAGAAAGGAGAAAAATTTAAATATTGAGTTGCTTCAAAGTACAAGAGAAGAAAAAAGTCACCCAAAAGGGCAATGATTAACTGTTTCAAAATTTGTTGAAATATCAAGTAAGATGGACAACGATTGTTGACCATTGGATTAAGCCAAATAGAATATGTTTGTATGCTTTTCAAGAGTAGTTTTAGTAAAGTAATAGAGTCAAAACCCTGACTGCAATAATTGACTGGAGAATAGAAGGTAAAAAAAAAAAACAAAAAAACCTGAGAGTTCCTATAAATACTTTTTCTAGGAGTGTTGCTGAGAAAAGGAGTGGCAGATGAATAGAAATGTAGGGGTCTACAAAAGATTTTTTTTCAAATGACAGATATTATCATGTGATTTGATGCTAATGGGAAAGACACAATAGGAAAAATCAGTGATTCAGGAGATACTTATCTCAGTCTAGTCCTTGATCAAGCAAAAGGTTATGGAATCCAATGGACAGATGAAGAACTGGAATTACATAGGAACAAGGATTATTTTTTATTTCATATAACAAGAGAGAGACAGTATGGCAGAAATATAGGTAAACTAATAAATTCAATAGTGAAATAGAGAGAGAAAATGGGAAATTGTATTTTGTTTGCCTATTTTTCCTCAGTAAAATATGAAATAAAAAAAAAAAGGGAGGAGGTAATCCTAATTTGAAAAGGTGAATAATTTAAAGTAATTTTCTTGGAGAAAGGGAGAATTAATTGACAAGAGAAAACTAGTGTCATTGCCTACCAATTATTAAGTATGCCTACTTGAATTATGTGGTCAAATACTTAAAGTAAGGATCCTTACAGCATCGTGGGAAATTTTTCTTCCTATATCACATTCCACTGCTTGATTGTAGAAAAGAAACAAGCATATAGGGGATTTCCTTGAAATTAGGTTTTTGTTCATGGTGGTTGATGATGGAGTTAGAGAAAGTGAAGTGGAGTGTACATGTGAACCGCGAACTTCCAGATGTTCAAGCTGGTTTTAGAAAAAGCAGAGGAACCAGAGATCAAATTGCCAACATCCGCTCAATCATTGAAAAAGCAAGAGAGTTCCAGAAAAAGATCTATTTCTGCTTTATTGACTATGCCAAAGGCTTTGACTGTGTGGATCACAATAGACTGTGGAAAATTCTGAAAGAGATGGGCATACCAGACCACCTGACCTGTCTCTTGAGAAACCTGTGTGCAGGTCAGGAAGTAACAGTTAGAACTGAACATGGAACAACAGACTGGTTCCAAATAGGAAAAAGAGTACATCAAGGCTGTATATTGTCACCCTGCTTATTTAACTTCTATGCAGAGTACATCATGAGAAATGCTGGGCTGGAGGAAGCACAAGCTGGAATCAAGATTGCCGGGAGAAATATCAATAACCTCAGATATGCAGATGACATTACCCTTATGGCAGAAAGTGAAGAAGAACTAAAGAGCCTCTTGATGAAAGTGAAAGAGGAGAGTGAAAAAGTCGGCTTAAAGCTCAACATTCAGAAAACTAGGATCATGGCATTTGGTCCCATCACTTCATGGCAGATAGATGGCGAAACAGTGGAAACAGTGTCAGACTTTATTTTTGGGGGCTCCAAAATCACTGCAGATGGTGATTGCAGCCATGAAATTAAAACACACTTACTCCTTGGAAGGAAAGTTATGACTAACCTAGATAGCATATTAAAAAGCAGAGACATCAGTTTGCCACAAAGATCCATCTAATCAGGGCTATGGTTTTTCCAGTGGTCATGTATGGATGTTAGAGTTGGACTATAAAGAAAGCTGAGCGCTGAAGAATTGATGCTTTTGACCTATGGTGTTGGAGAAGACTCTTGAGAGTCTCTTGGACTGCAAGGAGATCCAACCAGTCCATCCTAAAGAGATGAGTCCTGGGTCTTCATTGGAAGGACTGATGTTGAAGCTGAAACTCCAATCCTTTGGCCACCTGATGTGAAGAGCTGACTCATTGGAAAAGACCCTGATGCTGGGAAAAATTGAGGGCAGGAGGAGAAGGAGATGACAGAGGATGAGATGGTTGGATGGCATCATTGACTTGATGGACATGGGTTTGGGTAGACTGAGGGAGTTGGTGATGGACAGGGGGGCCTGGCGTGCTGCAATTCATGGGGTCGTAAATAGTCGGACACAACTGAGCGACTGAACTGAACTGAACTCAGCCTTAGGAAACTTGCCTCCACTTGTCACAGAAGTGCAGGACCCAGCCAGGCTTAACAAAGAGAAATGTCTGCCTCATCTAAATTGGAATCCAACAGCAAGGCTGACTTTAAAATGCCAGCCTTGATTCTTTTACCAAATATTTGCCCATGGAATTGACTCCATTACCTTTCTTTATGGCAGTACCAGTAAAGAGATGGAGAAGTGTCAATGTGAAATGCCAATAACTCCCATTCATGTGAAAACACTGAGAAATGGAAAACAGGTTTTTGCCCCCTCAACAAGTACAGAATAATAGAGAAGAGAGGTGGTAGCAATATCTGAATAGATAACCAGTGAGAAATTTCTAGAATTAAAAAGGTTTGCATCTCCAGAACTTGGAGGCAGAAACAATTCTATGTATAATAAATAATTAATTCTGTGTATTTTAGTAAGCATCAGAACACTAAATACAGAAATCTGAAAAGCTGCCAGAGTGGAAAAGCTGATTTCTCATAAGAAATGGCTATTAGTCTGGTCATTTTCACAACAAAAGCCAGAGAGTCCTTAAAAAATAGTAACAATGTTATTGAGAGGCAAAAACAAAAATAATGAAAAACTTCTCCCAATTTAGATCCAAGTATACATTGACTATATCAAGAGATTGCATTTACAGAGAACTGAGTCTTATGACTCAATTCAATAAAAAAAAATTATTTAGCCTGTTTACCCATCATGATATAAACTAGGCACTAAAAATGCGTAAAATGAAAACTTCCTTGCCATTCCTGATTGTTTTCACAACGATGGGAGTCATTGGCATTTCATATTGCCACTTCTCCATCTCCTTACTGGCACTACCATAAAGAAATACATGTTATATGGAAGCATTGAGGGAATTAGGGTAAATACAAGCAGCAAATAATAATGCATGAAGTACCAAAATATTTGGTGTAACGAGCTAGGTATAGAAAAGACACAAAAAAGGTTGATAAACAATCTGAATGCAGCAGTTTTGGAAAGATCCAGGGAAAAGTATGGTCTCTGTGCTAGGAGTTAAATAGTGCCTAGAAGTTAGGAAGGTCAACAAAGGGTATGGTTAAAGTAATTCAACTCAAAAATTATTTTTTAAAAAATATCCAGAGATATTGCAGGCAGTTTATTAGGTTGAGGACATAGTAGTGGTGAGGGATGAAGATAAGAGGATCAGCTATGAGGTAGAAAGAGTTGAGCAACACAGTTTTAAAAGGTTTTGAAAATTATGCTGATATTTCTATTATCATTCCATATTGTTGTTCAGTTGCTCAGTCATGTCTGACTCTCTGTAACCCCATGGACTGCAGCACACTAGGCTTCCTTGTCCTTCACCATCTCCTGGAGTTTGCTCAAACTCATGTCCACTGAGTTGGTGATGCCATTCAACCACTTCCTCCTCTGTCATCTCCTTCTCCTCCTGCCTTCAATCTTTCCCAGCATCAGGGTCTTTTCCAACGAGTCAGCTTTTTGCATCAGGTGGCCAAAGGATTGGAGTATCATTCCATGTAGGAGTAAATAAAATAAATGGATACATGCTGGATGCTATGAGCTTCCTGGTGTAGAAATTCTTTGATATTACAGCTGTTCAGGTAGGTCAGATCTTCATGTTCCTGTAAACCTCCAAGAAAACAAATGTTATTCTCTATTCTGCAAATTTTTATCTCTATATGAATGGACAGTGCTATACCCTTAAAGGTCAGAGACTTGAGAATGGGCTATAGGCTATTATAGGCAACATTCTTCACTCAAAGCAAAAACAATAGAATACAAAGGTGAAAGTAAAAGAAGCAGACTTAATATGAAGTCAGATCTGTTCTTCTCTATTGCATTCAGTTTCACAGAAATCAGAAAGACAGATCACAATTAAAATTTTCAAGTAGGCACATTTGCTTTTTATGAACTCTGGTCTTCAAATCTTATTACATCCTTTATTCTGACTTTGGACACTTTCCAACCACTGGGGCTTGAGTTGAGCTGGACATGTTTCTGGGGTTTGAGGAAATAGCCTATTGCTCTGCCTGATTGATGGAGGAAATAAACAGAAGGCAATATGTTCTTTCCTTGGAGAGCCAGACAGTAGCCACCATAATGTTCAATTTAAGATGAGGGAGATGTCAGGGACAGGACAATGGATGGCGAGGGCCAACAGTTTTCCCAATGGCAGGAGGGAAATTGTAAAAGCACTTACTGCTCATTTGCTGTAAAACCAGAAAAGCCATTTTCCTTTCTGCCATTGATACACATCTGTCTTTTTGAATAAGGTCAAATACACGCATTAATGATTATGCCATTTGTGGGTTTTTTTTTTTCTGGCTAATGTTTCTGTATTTAATGAAGGATATGTCATGATCTTTTTAACCTTGTATCTTACTTGAAGTTAAAATTTGTCCTATCCCACCTTCGGGCTATGTATTTCAGATAATAATGTTTACCAACATTATTAACTGTTAACCATGTGTGAGGCACTTTCTAAGCTGCTAAATGAATTAAATCATTTAATTATCACAACAATTCACTGAAACTCTTAATATAAACAGTTTGCAGAAGAAAACACACACAGCATGATACCTGCAGTGATTAATTTGCCTAGAGGTGGTTGGTTATGCCATTATAGGTGTTCTGTCTTAAGAGCTTGTGCATTTGACAACAAAATCTTGTTGCTTTTGCTTTTTAAAAGGTTAGAACCTAAAGATACCTTTTAGTATAGCTAGTGGAACAAAAACATTTTAGTGTCTGCAATTTTTAGATGGTTACAAAATTTACTAGTAGCAAGCCAGGAATAGAATCCATGTTTCAATTCTGAACTGACAGCTCTTTACTTGGCTTGATATTACAAGACCCTTGAGAGTTCCTTGGACAGCAAGGAGATCAAAACAGTCAATCCTAATGGTCCAATACTGTGACCACCCGATGAGAAGAACTGACTCATTGGAAAAGAACCTGATGCTGGGAAAGATTAAGGCAAGAGAGGAGATTGTTAGATGGCATCACCAACTTGATGGACATGAGTTTGAGCAAGCTCTGGGAGTTGGTGATGGACAGGGAAGCATGGCATGCTGCAGTTAATGGGGTCACGAAAAGTTGGACACAACTGAGTGACTAAACTGAACTGAATAAGTGTATGCATTCATGAACACATACACACATACAAGTATTTAATGAAGCTGTTTATACATGACCTTTACATAGATTGGAAATATATAGTAGGCATGAAATGATAATTTTTTCCTTAAGAAAAATAATAGAATTATTTTATTAGTGTATTCATTGAGCATTTCAAAAACAGTGAGATAAACATGATATATAAGATCTGGGAAAAGTGGCATTGTAATTGTGGGAAATGCAATTTAGAAAATGACAAATCCTTATTTATGGACTATATCAGTAAACAGTATACAAGTACAAGCTCTGCATACTCACACAAACTCACAGATATGCTTGCATACAAACATACAAGCAAATATATGTAAAACCTAGATATATGTATACTCATATATGCAAATGCTCATATGATACATATGCGTCACACACACATGTATCTATTTGTATACATTTATTTTTTAATTAGTTATATTCCATCCTGTCGTAATGTGGGAATATATGTCTGTGTGTGTTTGTGTATATTTATGTACATGTATGCTTGTACATGTTTATGCATATGTGCATTTGTATATATAAATATATATATACATATACACATATGTAAGAGGCAGCAGATTTATTGAGGATTTACATTCTCTTTAGAAACAGTATTTGTCTACATTTAAGGCATTTGCTGTGAGGCAAGAAAGAGCAAGGGTTTCTGTAATTAGATGGGCATGCATTCATTTCCTGATTCTTTAATTTTACCACCTTAGAAAAGTCATCTAACCAATGTCTGTTTTCTTCATTTGTAAAATGATAAAGTTAATCCCTACATCATTGTGTAGGTTTTCATTGACAACTATGCAAGGAGATACATACCATATAAAGAAATAATAGAATGTATATAATATACATATAACATATTTAAAATAATTGAAAACTTAACCCAATCACACCTTTGGGAAAAGATATTCATTATTTGTTGATTGCTTATCTTTACATATTTGCCTCCAGTTTACTCACACATCTACCTTTTAGAACTATGTTTCTTCTTTTTCAGTATATTCTAAATAATTCATGATAGAAAGGCTTCCACACCTATAGGTACTTATGTTTATATGAGATAAAAATGATTTAAAATAAGTGGAAGAACCTTAATGACAAAAGTTAATCACAATTTAATAACAGACATGTATTTCGAGTATCTGGGCTTTATGCATCACCTGAAGACCCAACAGACTATTTCCTCTATTAAATAGAAGGCTACAAATTCTGTTACATTGATACATAAGGGTGATCAAAAATTTCTATGGAAACAGAAATGTGGGGACTTTACCCACTTCAGAAATAAGATTATGGAGGCTCACAAAGGACTTGTAGGAGGAATGACCACTTAGGCTAGCCTCTTTCAAAGGATTATAGACTCTCTTGTCTTGCTCCGCTGGTCTGGAAGCTTCTTAGTCTGTGTGAGTGAGAAGGATATATTTGTCACGTGTTGGAACCATTAGAAAGGATATATTGGGTTCTATTTTATTATAATCATTAGTCTTCTTAATTTTCTTTATTTTTATCTCAATTTAATTTATAATTTTATTTATATCCTGTTTCATCCTAAATTTAAGTTAGTATTAAATTACTTTATAAATATATATACTTATAAATATTGTTTACCTATATAGTATTTATGGTTTAGTTTTACATAATTTATCATTTATTTATAAATAAACACTAACTTCAACATTACTATTCAAATATAAAAGGCTTCCCAGGTGGCTCAGTGGTAAAGAAACCGCTTGCAATGCAGGAGACTCAAGAGATGCAGGTTTGATCCCTGGGCCAGGAGCAAACCTTGTGGATAAGATGGAGAGTCTGAAACAAGAATTTTGAGGAGTTGTCAATATAATTGGCTTCCCTGGTAGCTCAGACAGTAAAGAATCTTCCTGCAGTATTAGAGACCCAGGTTTGATACGTGGGTCGGGAAGATCCCCTGGAGAAGGGAATGGCTACCCACTTCAGTATTTTTGCCTGGAGAATCCCACAGACAGAGGAGCCTGGTGGGCTATAGTACATGGGGTCACAAAGAGCTGAACACAACTGAGTGACTATCACTAACAATATAATGTATAACATATCAGGAATGAAATAATTGTTGATCTTTGGAGAATTATTGATTTTTTTTAGTGATTTTGTGTGTGATTCCTGCATGTGTGTGCCCCTATGTATAAAGACAGCTATAACAAGACTATGGATACTGAGTTTTCCCAGCAAAATGAGGCTCATATGAATGTTCACAATCTTTTTTTTTTTTTTATTCTACCTGCTTCCAAGCAAAGAGATGGCACAGAGAATATCACAACAAACTAAAAATAATGATTAGAAAATAACAACAACAATAACCATGGTGACCCTATCGACCATAGCACAGTCGTGTAACAGGAGCTTTCCACAAAATATTTTCACAATTAGTGTAGGAGACGTATTATTATCTCCATTTTGCAGATGATAAATCTGAGATTGTTCATAAAGAACATTTAGAGGTCAAGAGTGGGTTTTTATTTTAATTTACAAAGAAATGGAGGCACAGAAATGCTAAGTGATTTATAGCCATGCAGAAAGAGCAAGCTGACTCTGGAGAACAAGCATAGTCCCACTGACGTGATATAAAATTTTTCTGCAAAATGAGCCCTGGTTATAATGATCTCAAAAGATGCTATCTGGCTGTATGTATTCCTTGCACAAAATCTCATCATACCTTCTATCTCTTATAATACTTTTCATGTAATATCCACTAAGTGGCTTTTGAATTAAAATGCATAGCAAGGTAAGCTGAGTTTCCCTCTGAAGCCGGTTGCAAATTCCCTGCTTTGGGATTTGGTAATAAACATTAGACCTTTCCTTCTAATATGAGGCTAAGGATGGAGAGTGCTGTGGTGGTGTCTGCAGTTAGTAATGTTAGTTCCGAAGGATTCAACTTTCAGTATAACTCAACAAAATTTTGAATGTACTTTTGAAAAATATTAAAATGTTGTTGCTCTAAAGCAATTGTCAGAAGAAACTGACAATTCTTTTGGAGAGTATCTGGAACTATAACAATACAATGAAGCTCAATGTTAGTGGCATATTGGAGACTGTGGCATGGATTCCATTAATTTTAGAAATAAAGAAAGTAATACTGAAAGGGAAGAAATAGTTCGTTCAAGATAACAGACCTAGCTAATGAAAATACAACTTTATTCACTTGTGAATTCATTCACTGGGCATTTATGGAGTATGTTCTCTATATCCAGAAAAGCACTACGCCCTAGAAAGACCTAAAAGAAAAGCAAAAGGGTAAATGTAATATAAGAGATGGTGAGGTGGATAAACTACAAATTGCCATCTGGTTTAACAGAGGCAAGTTTAAGGTACCGAAGACCTTAATACATCTTGATGAATCTTGGTCTTTGGCTGCATGGCCTTAGCATCATCCAATAAGCATTTTGTGGAACACTACACCTGGATGCAACTCCTCGTAATCTTGTAATTTTATAAAATAAAATATTAAGGATATGACCTTTGCTGGAAATTTGCTATATGCCAGGCACTGTAGTATATACTTTACATATGTTATAAATGTACTGTTATCATGGAATATATCAGTGAAAGAAAATATTTAAATCATATTTAATATAAAAAGCACGAGAAAATAAATGTCCATGTAACCAATACTTTTTTTGGAAAAAAACAAAGATCATCATCAAGATTGTTAAAATAAATCTGCCCCTCCTTTCTTGCCCACAAGGTTGAACAAGACTTAATTTTGATTTAGCACAGTAGGTAAGTGTTAGAAATGAGTGTAATGACATGAAGAAAAGACATACTTCTCATGAATAGAAGGTCTATATCACTGCCCCCCAACCTAAATGACCTATGTTAAAATTTAATCTCCAATATGATGGTTTTGGAGGTGGGACCTATAGGAAATGATTGGGTCAAGAGGGTGCAGGTCTCATGAAGGGAATTAGTACACTTTTAAGAAGAGGTCGGAGAGCTGGCTTGTTCTCTTTCTGCCACATGAAGGTAAAATAAGTATGCCCTCAGCACTTTAAAGGGCTTTAACCAGACCCCCAACCATCCTGATACCAGGATCTTGGACTCGCAACATCCAGAACTGTGAAAAATAAATTTCTGTTGTTGCTGAGCCACCCAGTTCATGGTATTTTGTTATAACAGCCTAAGATAATGTTTTAGCAGAAATTTACAGAATTGTTTCCTTGCATGTATAATGTAACACCATGATGGTTCTCTAGCATTTCAGAATTTCCTGTTGTTTTATGAGTGATTCTGACACAATTCTCTATAGCAACATCTCTTTTCTCTGTTGTAACACTTCATTGGTACTTTATCATGCTAAAATTATTCTCTAATTCCCCATTTGATAAAACAGGTCAAAAATAAACTCATAATCTTGAAAATCTGGGAATTATATCAAAATATATCACAACAAATCACTGACTTTTATCAAATTTATTCTATATAGTATCTATTTTCTCTATTTCACTAAACATTTCTTATTTAGGTAAACTTAATAAGTAATAAATTATTACCTGATGAAAATAAATGTTTACTATATCTCACAGACACCTCAGGGGTCACTTGCTGAATGAAAGGCACAATCTTTTCATTGATCTCACTCTTACAAATTTTGACAAAGCAAAAGAAATTGGTCTCTCTAAATGACATCAATTATCTGGAAATAACCAAGCCTGACCTACCGTCTGCTTAGCCTGGGCCTGACTGGAATGAATATAAGAGGAATCTCTTTGAACAAAGCTAGTTATGCCAGAGAGAAATTTTCCATTTAAGTTTTAAGTTAAGGTCCCGAAGTTCCAAAAGAGAAATCATCAGCTACTTGGTAGGTGAGAAGTACTTCTTCCCATGACTCGTGATCCTCAGAGATTTCAATGATCTATTCAATACTCCCCTAATAATTTATTTCACAATTAGTGAAAGAAAGTGTAGAATGGAAACTTGACTCTATGAGGATGCCTGAAGGTTATATAGTCAATCTAGAAATGTGTATTAAAATTTTAAAATAATGTTTTTGTTGTTACTATTCCTTCACTAGTTTCATTTTGTCTACTTATTCTTTTATAAAACCATTTGTATTTAAGATAAGAATATGCTGTTGGCACAAGTTGTGAAAGTAGAGAAGAAAATAAAATCATGTAAAGTAAAGTGAAGTGAAGTGAAGTGAAGCTGCTCAGTCATATCCAACTCTTTGCGACCCCGTGGAATCTAGCCCACCAGGCTCCTCCGTCCATGGGATTTTCCAGGCAAGAATACTGGAGTGGGGTGCCATTTCCTTCTCCAGGAGGTCTTCCCAACCCAGGGATTGAACCCTGGTCTCCCGCATTGTAGGCAGACGCTTTAGCATCTGAGCCACCAGGGAAGTAAATCACATAAGAATCATGCCTGGTGTTGTAGATAGATGGTTAGGAGGAAAGAGAAATAATAGACACTAGATAGACTTTGGAAAGAAGAAAGGAAAGGTGATAGTCACTTACCCAATTCAGAATTAAAGAAACACTTACATGTTTGAACATCATCCAGATCTTGTTTTAAGATCAAAGTCCAATTTATTTGAATCCTTAATGTTTTACTTAACATCATATAATTAGCATTATCAATTTAATATTAAGGAATAGAAGCTGATATTGTTTTCAAAGAGCTTGTTATTTTCATTTTGGTTTTTCACATCTCCCTTTTGCAGTTTTATTGTCTGTGTTTTTGCTTAATGATACTGAACATTCATAAAGATTATTTGATTTATATGTTATTTTATTTTTTAAATGGAGTATAGCTATTTATTGTGTTAATTTCAGTGTATAACAGAGTGAGTCAGTTATATATACATATATCTAGTTTTTTTTTAGATTCTTTTCCCATATAGACCATTGCAGAGTATTGAGTTAAGTTCCCTGTGCTATACAGTTCAGTTATGTTGGTCAGTTGTGTCCGACTCCTTGAGACCCCATGAACTGCAGCACACCAGGCTTCCCTGTCCATCACCAACTCACAGAGTTTGCTCAAACTCATGTCCATCGAGTTGGTGATCCATCCAACAATCTCCTCCTCTGTCGTCCCCTTCTCCTCCTGCCTTCAATCTTTCCCAGCATCAGGGTCTTTTCCAAGGAGTCAGTTCTTTGTATCATGTGGCCAAAGTATTGGAGTTTCAGCTTCAGCATCAGTCCTTCCAATGAATATTCAGGATTGATTTCCTTTAGGATGGACTGATTGGATCTCCTTGCTGTCCAAGGGATTCTCAAGAGGCTTCTCCAACATCACACATTTCAAAAGCATCAATTCTTTGGTGCTCAGTTTTCTTAATTATCCAACTCTCACATCCATACATGACTACTGGAAAAACCATAGCTTTGAATAGACGGACCTTTGTTGGCAAAGTAATGTCTCTGCTTTTTAATATGCTGTCTAGGTTGGTCATAGCTTTTCTTCCAAGGGGCAAGGGTCTTTTAATTTCATGGCTGCATTCACCATCTGCAGAGATCTTGGAGCCCAAGAAAATAAAGTCTCTCACTGTTTCCATCCTTTCCCCACATATTTGCCATGAAGTGATGGGACTGGATGCCATGATCTTAAGTTTTTTGAATGTTGAGTTTTAAGCTAGCTTTTTCACTCTCTTCTTTCAATTTTATCAAGAGGCTCTTTAGTTCCTCTTCAGTTTCTGCCATAAGCGTGGTGTCATCTGCATATTTAAGGTTATTGATATTTCTCCCAGCAATCTTAATTCCAGCTTGTGCTTCATCCAGCCCGGCATTTCGCATGATGTACTTTGCATATAACTTAAATAAGCAGGGTGACACTATACAGCCTTGACGTACTCCTTTCCCAATTTAGAACCAGTCTGTTGTTCCATGTTTGATTCTAACTGTTGCTTCTTGAACTGCATACACATTTCTCAGGAGGCAGGTCAGGTGGTCTGGTATTCCCATCTCTTGAAGAATTTTCCCTATGCTATACAGCATGTTCTTATTAGTTATTTGTTTTATATATGGTAGTGTGATGTATACTTTAAATTGTACTGTCTTTAGGGCCTAAACCCAAAACTAATGTTCTTTTGTAATCTTCAGCTTAGGAAACCTTGCCTGAGAGGTATTTCACAGACTCCTCTGCTGACTCCTGTCCTAGGCTATTTGTCTGTGGTATGTGGTACAATTTTCTTTGTTTGCATACATGCTTCAGCAGAGTTTTCATGAACTTACTAGGGAACATAATAAATGTAAGCAAGATGATAATACTAAATGGAATTCTCCAAGTTAACCTAATATACAAGGCATATTTTTCCTTGGTGACAGGAAATTGTACAGATCATTTTGTCATAGCTATGCTTGTTCTCACATCAAATCCAAAATAAATTATAGACATATAGTATGTGTTAGTGCTATGTTTTCATTGAGAGTTGAGCAAATCATAAAGCACTACTTAAACTTACAGTAAATGACCCTGAACTCATATATTCATTGTAAAACTTATGAAGCAATAAACAGAGCCCAATGACCTTCCTTAGATCAAACATTTATAGTTTTAACACTTTGTAGAAATAATATTTGAGCTTCCCATTTGGCTCAGTGATAAAGAATCCAACTGCCAATGTGGGAGACACAGGAGATGTGGGTTTGATCCCTGGGTCAGGAAGATCCCCTGAAGGAGGAAATGGCAACCCACTCCAGTATTCTTGACTGGAAAATCCCATGGGCAGAGAAATCAGGTTGGCTACATTCCATAGGGTTGCAAAGAGTTGGACACAACTGAGCATGCATACACGTTAAAGTATTAAATGAGTATTAAATAGTTACATAAATACATGCATATATATAAATTGTCCTGACTTTCAGCATTTCAATGAATAAATATATTCTTAAGTAGCTATTTTAAATCCTAAAAGATGATGTTGTTAAAGTGCTGCACTCAGTATGCCAACAAATTAGGAAAACTCAGCAGTGCTACCGGACTGAAAAAGGTCAGTTATCATTCCAACCCCAAAGAGTTGGACTCGACTGAGCACGTGTGCACAGACAGACAGAAATAATATTTACATTATCATTTCTTTCATGGCATTTACAGTTGGACCATGTGTCTGGGGATCAAAGATGTAGATGTGGATTCCTTTCCTAGAATTCACAAGTTATGTAAATTCTGGCACATTATTGACTTCTAAGCTGTGTAATCATTTCAACTGTAAAATAAAGATCACAATTTTTACTTTGAAAGATAATTTCCAGAATTAGGTATAATTCACATAAAGCCTATAACTCACTTCCTGGCTTAAATTATGGGTGCTATAATTATGGTATTTTTAGTAATATTAATGCTCCTCCTAATAAAATGTAATGATGGTTGGAGAACATAAGTCCTATATCACCAGCAAAAACTGTCCCAAAGTTAGGCAATATATTTACGTGGATGATTAAGCAGTCTTCCTCAAAGAAATTTATCTGCAATAGAGTTTGGAAGATGAATGGAATTCATCATGTAGAAATTAGAGGGAGAAACTTCTGGTAAACTTACTAATACACTCAAAAGGAAAGTTACAAGAGAGACTTGGACCATGATTTGAGAACACAAGCAATCCACAGTGTCTGAAGATTTAATCCATTTGTCTGAAGATAGAAAGGAATGATGGAAGTCTTCCACATATAAGACTATCAGCAGACTAGAAAATATAGGAAAAGAATCTTGCTTCAAACATCTAGAAATAGCAAATAATTTCTTTGGTGGCTCAGACAATAAAGTGTCTGCCTAAAATGCGGGAAACCCGGGTTCGATCCCTGGGTTGGGAAGATATCCTGGAGAAGGAGATGGCAACCCACTCCAGTACTCTTGCCTGGAAAATTCATGAATGGAGGAGCCTGATAGGCTACAGTCCATGGGGTCACAAAGAATAGTACACTACTGAGCGACTTCACTTTAAGTGAATAGATGAATTTACAAAAGTAAACTTAATGGAGACCAAAAGGAATAGGATGCTGAAAATGGAAAACTCAAAATTAAACTATAGGATGCCTCAGGCATCTACTGGAAACAAGTGTTAACTGAGGTAGCATCAGGAAGTAGAGCCTTTGGTCAAATATATGGTTGAGAGTCAGGTTCCTAGACTTGTGCCTTAATCTATGTTCCTCAAAATGCCACATTGGAGAAGGCAATGGCAACCCACTCCAGTACTCTTGCCTGAACAATCCCGTGGACAGAGGAGCCTGGTAGGCTGCAGTCCATGGGGTCCCTAAGAAGAGGACACCACTGAGCGACTTCACTTTCACTTTTCACTTTCATGCATTGGAGAAGGAAATGGCAACCCACTCCAGTGTTCTTGCCTGGAGAATCCCAGGGATGGGGGAGCCTGGTGGGCTGCCGTCTATGAGGTTGCACAGAGTCGGACACGACTGAAGTGACTTAGCAGCAGCAGCAGCAGCAAAATGCCACATACATAGGGAAAGAGTGCTTTAGGATTAATTTCATTCTTTGGCAAATGTGAAAGTGAAAGTCATTCATTCATGTCCAACTCTTTTTGACCCTATGGAGTATACAGTCCATGGAATTCCCCAGGCAAGAATACTGGAGTGGGTAACCTGTCCCTTCTCCAGGGAATCTTCCCAAACCAGGGTCCGAACCCAGTTCTCCCACATTGGAGACAGATTCTTTACATTTTGAGAATATAAAACTCCAGAGAACAAAAACTCAATGATTTTCTCTTAAGGATTGAATCTGGATTAAAATGAGCAATCAAAAAAAGAAAAAATCTCTTCTGATAAAATATAATCGTGAGACTAACCTTTTTTAGTTCAGAATGTGAATCTATATCTGTATCTATATCCATCAGTTCAGTTCAGTTCAGTTCAGTCACTGTTGTGTTCAACTCTAAGACCCCATGGACTGCAGCACGCAAGGCTTTCCTGCCCATCACCAATTCCCAGAGCCTGCTCAAAATCATGTCCATCAAGTTGGTGATCCATCCAACAATCTTCTCCTCTGTCATCCCCTTCTCCTCTTGCTTCCAATCTTTCCCAGCATCAGGATCTTTTCCAAATAGTCAGTTTTTCGCATCAGGTGATCAAAGTATTGGAGTTTCAGCTTCAGCATCAGTCCTTCCAATGAATATTCAGGACTGATCTCCTTTAGGATGGACTGGTTGGATCTCCTTGCAGTCCCACGGACTCTCAAGAGTCTTCTCCAGAATCACAGTTCAAAAGCATCAATTCTTCGGTGCTCAGCTTTCTTTATGGTCTAGCTCTCACATCCATACATGATGTAGTGTTACCTGCATATCTGAGGTTACTGTTATTTCTCCCAGCAATCTTGATCCCAGCTTGTACTTCATCCAGCCCGTCACTTCACATGATGTACTCTGCATATAAGTTAAATAAATAGGGTGAAAATATATAGCTTTGACATACTCCTTTCCCAAATTGGAACCACTCCATTGTTTCATGTCCGATTTTAGCTGTTGCTTCTTGACCTGCATACAGATTTCCCAGGAGGCAGGTGAGGTGGTCTGGTATTCCATCTCTTGAAGAATTTTCCAGTTTGTTGTGATCTACATAGTTATGATTATCTATATCCATAATCCTTATCTATACATACATACATGGGCACAGATGTAAGAGGATATATTTTCTTCCTGGTAAGATTAGTAATGCTAATTTCTTCCACTGGAGCTAAGATTGGGCAGATTCACTAGTACTGCCACTTAAAAAATTGGAGTTTCTTAAATTCAGTGTTATTCACCTGTATCATAAACCCACTGTATACACAGCATTTACTTAAAACTACCTCCAATGGGATTTGAGAGAGAAAGGGCAACCATTGGTAACATGAAGTTCATTCCACCTTGCATGAGTGCCATGTGTAATAAAGCCCTTTATCTCTGACCCCGGAGTCGCATGTCTTGTGCTATATCTATGAAATTGTACCTTCCATGTAACTGCTAATTTACCAGTAGGGTAAAAACCAAACTATCTGCAGTTCTTCACAGTATATATTAGTTGAATTTGGAAGAAGTGACCTTTTCTTTCTAAGATTGTGCTTCTAATTTGCATAATTCATGAGCTGAATTATACATAAGATTCCATTCAATACTGAGATTTTAAGGTTTGAGTATTCTAATTATTTTAATACTAATTCTCAGGATGCCAAGATGGCAATTGTCATGCCTATACATATTAATTCCCCATACACATTAATTCCCCAGACAGTGGTCAATGGTGTAGTCTGTTGGCCAAGTTAGATGGTGTCACGTTTTCAAAATGATCAGTTCAGTTCAGTCATTCAGTCGTGTCTGACTCTGAGACCCCATGAACCGCAGCACGCCAGGCCTCCCTGTCCATCACCAACTCCCGGAGTTTACCCAAACTCATGTCCATCAAGTCGGTGATGCCATCTAACCATCTCATCATCTGTCATCCCCTTCTCCTCCTGCCCCTAATCCTTCCCAGCATTAGGGTCTTTTCCAATGAGTCAACTCTTTGCATCAGGCGGCCAAAGTACTGGAGTTTCAGCTTCAACATCAGTCCTTCCAATCAACACCCAGGACTGATCTCCTTTAGGAGGGACTGGTTGGATCTCCTTGCAGTCCAAGGGACTCTCAAGAGTCTTGTCCAACACCACAGTTCAAAAGCATCAAAATGATAGCTTGTCTTAATTAAGAATTAGGAGAAATGGCAACCCACTCCAGTATTCTTGCCTGGAGAATCCCCATGGACAGAGTCGTCTGGTGGGCTACAGTCCATGGGGTCACAGAGAGTTGAACATGACTGAAGATACTTAGCATGCACAGGACACACAGATGTGATGTAACACGGATACCTTTTTTCTTTCGTGGGCGTCCCTTATGGCTCAATTGGTAAAGAATCCACCTGCAATGCAGGAGACCTGGGTTTTATCCCTGAGTTGGGAAGATCCTCTGGAGGAATCATGGCAACCCACTACAGTATTCTTGCCTGGAGAATCCCCATGGACAGAGGAGCCTGGAGGGCTGCAGTCCATGGGGTCACAAAGATATTAATCAGCTCTGTGTAAAATCATGTTCAAATAAATGACTCACATTTTTAAGGACTTACTAAGTACTACAGAGTTTACTTATAAAATACTTTTAAACCCACTATAAATGTTAATGTATATAAAAACTTGCAAAGTAGTCATTATCACTGAAGATAAGGGATATGAAAAATGTTAGGTTACACACCTAGTAAATGAGGTTTATCTAATTCAGGTTTCAGGCAAACATCTTGTTGGTTTCTCAATATTCACCTCGAAATCCTCCAAAATAGGGTCTCTTAATTCATAGGTTTCTGATTGTTTTTCCCTTTTCCCAGAATGTTTCCAAAATAAGACATGCTCTGAAGATCTACAATTAGGGCTTTGAAATTTCAGACCAGTATTTTCTTTTCTGTGTATGTGAAATAGGGAGGGACTCAGCTAAAATTAAAATGAAACAAAGCAAAACCTCACAGAATACTGCTTAAGTGTAAAGGGACCTGGCTTCTACCAGCTATGTTACTTCTGAAGGATTATTTCCGAGCTTCACTTGAAAAGGAGAGTAATTACAAAAGAATTACAACTAGCAGTCTCCCACATAGAATCACCAAGAAAAAGTATTAAAGTAACCTAGAAATGGAAACATTATTAGACAAGTGATAGCTGAAGACTAATTTCCTGACTGAATTTTCTTTGACACAAAAGATATTCATATGGAGACAAAAATAAAACTTACACAGTTTAAAATCTTGTTAATGGACTTCTCATTAATGCAAATTTTGTTAATGGACATCTCGTTAATCTCAACTGTAAAGAATCTGCCTGCAATACAGGAGATATAGGTTTGATCCCTGGGTTGGGAAGATCCCATGGGGGAGGGCACAGCAACCCACTCCAGTATTCTTGCCTGGAGAATCCTATGGACAGAGGAGCCTGGAGAGCTACAGTCCATAGGGTTGCAAAGATTTAGACAGGACTAAAGCAACTGAGCATGCAATCATGTGACCACCAGAAAATATAAGCATCTTTGACCTTAGGACCTATTGTTTTCTAGAAGAATTACTTACTATTAACTTATTATTCTAGAGACTAGGTTTTTAAGATAATTTCGTTTCTCTACCAGTAAGGGAGAAAACATAACACAATTGAATCGATCTTTCTTCAAACTTAATATCTCTGATGCACCCAACATTTCACTGTAGTCTTTGTAGTAAAAAGAGTGACCTAAAGAGGTGGGATGGGGAGGGAGATGGGAGGGAGTTCCAAAAGGGAGGGAATATATATATATATACCTATGGCTGATTCATGCTGAGGTTTGACAGAAAAGAGCAAAATTCTGTAAAGCAATTATCCTTCAATAAAAAATTAATTAATTAAAAAAAGTCATTACCTAGTATTAATCTTTGATCTGCCATTAGCTAGTATAAGACATTAAACAAACCATCTACTATCTGTGAGCTTTGTATTCTTCATCTGCCAAATTGATTACTGATACCAGCAGTAATGCATTTATTAAAGTTCCTTGGAAACCACAAGGCACTAAAAATAAATTCTGTGTTTTAAAAGTGTTTTATAGTAATTTTATATTATATATAATAATTATATTAATAATATATATAAAGCTTATGTATTGCTTGTAGAAATGTTATTCTTTAAGAGCCTACAACTTTGTTTCTAGACTCTAGTTTAACATTGCCAGATGACTACAATGAACTGGTTTCCATCTTCCAGAAAATGCATGCTTAGCAGAGACTGTGAACTTAGTTCCACTTCCGTGTCACTAAGTGATTTACATTTCTGGTCATTATCCACATTATATTATTTTTTAACTGATTATTTTTTTAAGTAATGACCACTCATGGAACTTAACCTAAGAAATTGCCTGAAACACAAAGATGTTTTTAAAAATTTGGCAGGAATAATGCATAAAGACATTCCTCTTAGCAATGTTTAGAATAACAAATAAATGTGTGGAGGCTAAATTGACAGTAATAAATAGAGAAATTCAATAAATATACATTCTTCACTTGGAATATTGTACATCCAAAATAACATTGGTAACAAAAAATTTTTTAATATTACTAAAGAATACTGAAAGCATGTCAAGTGAAAAAGTGATACAAAGTTATAAAATTTCAAGGACAGTGAAATTTACCTAGTTTTTAGGACTATACATATTGAATAGACAAATCTGACTTAGAATTTCAATTCTACCAAGTACTAGTTATATTATTAAAAGGATGTTAATATCTCTTCCATTTGCCTGATTGATAAAAAAGAAGTAATAATACTTTCTTCATATGGATTTTATGAGGATACCTAGTTCAATGCTTCCTTTAAAAGCAATCATTCAAATAAAAGTTAATCATTTTCAATATTACCACTGTTATTATGTTGAGAACTATGGCCAAAAAAAAAAAACTACCAGAGTAAGAGAAAGAGAATTCTAATTCTTGTTTTTCTACACAAGTTTTTTCTTTAGGTATTACCTAAATCATCTAAGCAAAAAAAAAAAAGAAATGTGTATAAGCATTATTAAGAAATATAGGATAAATGCCAGGATAAATAGCTGAAACCATTGAAAGCTATTGCTCTTCTGAGACAAGAATTATTGGCAGAAAGTGGTGGGTCAGGTTATTGTTCTTATTATAAGCTTTGTAATTCAATCTGTATCCCATTGTACATCTATCACACTGATAACGATGAAAATTACATTTGAAAAGAGAAATGCATTAGATGGTGAAATGAAACAATCTACTCAGTATCTTAATGCACTAGGACGGTTGTTTAGAGCCTAGAATTGGCAGATTAAAGCAGCTTGATACAAGAATACTGTTACATTTTCTGAAAATAAAACCAAATTGAATCGACTATGCTTTTATTTGTGTTTTTTATTATTTAAATTGTTTATGTATATATAGACAATATCTCTCCATCCCACCCCACCCCCAACCTCTTTTATCTCCAGTCCCTCCCAGAGTTAATCAGAAACAGGGAAATTAGTGTTCCCCCTGCCAGGCAAGTTTCAGACCTGTGCACATATCATATGTCAGTAACACGGCTTCATATTTTAAAATTTATTGGAATCTTTCTATATTACCTGTTTGAAGCTTATCAATATTGATAAATTAAGATCCAGTTCATAAACTAAACCAGAGTATTTACCAATATTGTTGGTAATAATATGAGTGGTAGATATTTCCTTTCTCCACTCTTCTTCACTATCTAAAGTTTTCATGATGGGCACTAGCCTTTATCTTGCCTTTCTTCATTTGCTATGGAAATCTCTCTGAAGCCACACAGCCTTGCTAAGGGAAGTGAAGAAACCAGGAGGTCATGCATTAATTCATGGAACATCACTTAGAGAAGACAGTCTTAAGCCCAATGTTTTCTATTTAGCTTTGATGACATAATTACCATCTCATGAGCCAAAAGTTGTGTGAAAAGACTTTCTGCATGGATGAAAACCATGTCAATATTCAGCCGGCATTAGTTGAGTTTATTCACACTGAGGGCTGCACACTTCCAGATTTTCATTAGAAGCCTGGCCAAGTAAGCACCATTCATTAACTGTCTCTTTACTGAATAGGAAAAATGAATGGAGCCCTTTAATCTGACATTAATAAATGGCAACCATTTGGGAAACTATTCAAATGGAAAATGTTGAGGTTCATCATTGAAATTATATTTGATGACTTGGGTTTGAAGTCATTTGAAGATATAATTTTCACAGTACTTTATCCGTGATGGTGGGTGATAACAGGTACTCTAGCCAAATCATAGGGTGAGTTTAAGCACGACTCAATAGGACCAAGAGGCATTGTCATACAACAAAATATGAAAGTTGAAAGTACCCCTGTGGAACATCTAGGGGAGGAATTTCTCAAATTTATAAGAGTTAATCTGTTTTTTTTTCTTTAAATAAAGTATAATTAAGCACATAGGAAACTAGATTGGCCCTTATTCACCTCATTTTACAAATGGGAAAGTTAAAGATCAAACAGAAAAAGCAAGGAAGTTACTGTAATTCTTCTTTCAGAGTTCAATGATGGAATATTCTTCAAAAGAATTATCAATACTTAACCTCCCAAGTCCTTTGGCAGCATTTAGAAACACCTTATAAGTAAATAAGTACAGAAAGAAAATAATGTACTAATTTTACTTCATATTTCTGTAATAAAATGGATTGCAGTGTGTGCAATGAGTACATCATTCAGATCAAGATTAGAGACAGATGATTTGCAAATTAGGTGACATGAAGTGAGCTTTGAAAGATGAGTGTATATTGCATCAAGATGTGTTATTTCTTTTTGTTTCTTTTATTTCAACAACTCTGTGATCTTCAATAAGGAAAGAGACTAAACCTTTTCTTATTGGCATATACAGTGCTTGAATAACACCTAGAATAGAGCATGTGAGTATGGCTTGCACATCTCAATTCAAGTTGAATTTGAGTACACACATTGAACACTTAAAATGTAGTTCAGAAAAATCGTACGTGTTTTGTTTCATAAATTTTCGTTTTCTTCTTTCAATAACTGGTAAATAGCTGGCCGCCAGATGAGTTTTGCCTCTGCTGTGGCTATTTTTGATGGGATTATTTTGGTAAGCATCTCTGCATATCACAAATATTATCCATGAAAATAAAAAGTATTCACAGCACTCAAACAGTAGGAAATGTCTACGTAAAGATCCAGAAGATTCAAATTAAACATTAGTAGATTTCCTTGAGAAAACATAACACAACCAGCCATTCGTTTGCTCATTCATACATTTATCAAATATAAACTAAGAGCCTACTCTATGCCAAGAAAAGTTATGTAAATATCAAAGATGGCCAGTATCAATTCATGATACTTTTCTCATCTCCCTATAAACAACGTTATTATTATTCACACACTTCAGACAAGAAGACTGAAGTACATCTCAACTCTTCTATTGCTTTCCAGTTTTTTCACACACAAGTCAGAACCTTAAGAGGCTGCTGCTGCTGCTGCTAAGTCACTGCAGTCGTGTCCGACTCTGTGCGACCCCATAGACGGCAGCCCATCAGGCTCCGCTGTCCCTGGGATTCTCCAGGCAAGAACACTGGAGTGGGTTGCCATTTCCTTATCCACTACTGCTACCTCCTTAAATACCGAGAGTAACTGACGTGGGCAATGCCCATACCATTTATGTATACTTGATTTTTTTGCTAACATGGATTCTTTTTTTTTTTTTTTTTTTTTTATAAAAGAGGATATTGGAGGCAGTTTTGAAACATGCCCCAACAGGAACTGTTCATGCTACATACATGAAACTATGTGGCAGAAATTGTGGCAATATACTAGATAAACAAAAAAAATTAACACAGTTGTTGTCCATAAGAAGTTCAGAGACTGAGAAGGGCAGGTATATAAACATAAAATTTCCAAGAAAAAATCGCTAGATATGCTAATAGAGATAAGGACTGGTTAAAATGTTGCACAAAAGCAAAGATCATGCTTCCTTAGGATTTTGAGCATCTAGCTTGAGTAATAGATCAAATTCAATGAGCAATCACTATAGGCGAAGGAAGTATAGCTGATGATTGACTCTAACTTCCTGACCATGGTGTTAAAAGATTTCCAAGATCTGCCTTCAACTCATGCTTCAGCCTCATCTTCAGTTCCTCCCTGTCACACCCCCTGCATTCTAGTCCTAAGAATTACCAGAACTCTTCAAACGTCCTTTGACTTCTATAATATTTTATATTTTTGTTCTTCCATTGCCCACTAATGCCTCACATATAAATACCTTGAAGAAAGTACACTCACCGTCACCACTCATTTCAAATGGGTCTATATTTAAGTCCCAGATAACTAATTCAGTTAATATCAAATTTTATTAAACCTAAGAGGCCATTAATTAAAGGATAAACTGCTATGTTTGCTACTGCTATGAACAAAAATGAGTGTGCTTCCAATATTTATGATAATATGCATTCAATTTTAAGAGGCATCTGATTTCAGTGATGTTCATATGTGAAAAAGTATCATAGTATTAATAATATGCACTGTTTAAATTATTAAGTAAAATGTTTTTGCTCATTAGACAAATGAGGAAACTTTGACAAAAGGAAGCAAAATAATTTCCTGAAGACCAGACAGCCAGTCTAATTTAGGAATAAAATTAAGAGGCCCTGATTGCTACAATGGTGTAATTTTCAGTCTACCATAATTTAAAATATGAATTATTTATAGTAGAAATAACAAGTTGAAAAGTATGCCTCTTTTTTGATGCAAGACATGCCAGTTTTAGAGAAGAACTCATTTAATGTACAAAATTCAATCTAAATTAGTTGTATTTTACTTTAAAAATGTGATTTAATTAATATGTTGGAATTAAAGTTTTGTCATCAACAAAATTTTTTTAAATGAGACATCCTTAAAATGATTGTATTCAGTTCATCAATTTTAGCACATAAATATAATATAACTATACTTAATTGCAATAAAATTGAAAATGTAAATTTTAAAAATATTTATACACAAAATAAACTCTAACTTGTACTTTGACATTTTCCAATGAGGAAACACAGACGCAGAGAAGTTAGGCCACTGGCCAATTATTCAAATAAAATTTCAAGTTAGCGTAAAATTCTCTGTATATCTTGAATGTGCCCCTATACTGGGTTAATATGATCTATCTTTTCCAGTTGTAGTCAATCTACCACTTAGCCAAATTAATTTTGTGAACCATCTTTGATTTGTTCTATCATTCGGATATATTTTGTGGTCCTCAAAATATTAGAAGAAAATACTCTGTTTTTTAGGCCAACTCAATTTTATGAGTGCATAATTTTACTAGAAATGTTATTTCTCTGATTTAATGAAACAGAAATCCTGCCACAGTCTGTTATTACTCAGTGGGCAAGACTGGCCTGAGCCAGTTGACACTCATTTAGCCTTGCAGTAGTGTGTTAGACAACTTATTGAGTGTAATGATTATTTGATGAGACAAGCTATTAAAATGGATTCTGCCAAAGATGAAGAATAGTGGAAAACTCTCATTTATTTTAATTTTTTTTCCTTTTTCCAACTGCTGAGACAAGCCTGCTAACACTTTGATCAGCCAGTATGAGAACAGATATGATGGCCTAAGGGCACTGTGAGTGAATGAAAGAGAAAGAAGGGAAAAGTGCCTATTTTGTGCCAGGTATTACTTAAATCAATTTTAGTAGATCATCTGGTTTAAATCTCTTAACTACTTCAAGAGTTTTCCTTATTGAGTTCACTGATGCTCTGAAAGTAAAACTGCTTATCCAAGCTCATGTAGGAAGTAAACAAGCAATATGGCATCCCATAGTCTGATTTGAGTTCCTATAATTCTTTAGGCTATATTACAATACAGTGATTTTATTGTGGGCATATTATTCTTAAAGTTTTCACATGTTTAGTGTAGTTGGCATAGTGAGAAAATTTAGGTATTTATAGATGGGCTTCCTTGTGGCTCAGCTGGTAAAGAATCTGCCTGGTTTTGATCCCTGGGTTGGGAAGATCCCCTGGAGAAGGGAAAGGCTACCCACTCCAATATTCTGGCCTGGGGAATTCCACGGACCATATAGTCTATGAGGTCACAAAGAGTCGGATACAAACTATTGTATTTATAGATAGCTTTTGCAAATATCCTGAAGATTCTAAATACCTGTTAAAGGGTTGATGTTGGGACTAAAGGGAAACAGTGAACTGAGCTGGAATCATAAAACAGGATATACTGCATTCTCTAGACCAGGGTCATAAAGTTGAAATATTCCTGGAGACCTGAGAAATGTTTAATGCAAGGTTTTGAACTGATAATTTGAGGTGTCAGATTGTTCATTGGCTTCTGTGCGTCCCTGACATCCATTGACTTCTAAACACATAATCAGATAGTGAGAGTCTGTGCAAGTATTGATGCTTTATGATACAGAGTTGCATAAGCTTTTCTGAGACTTGTCTGAAATCTCTCTATTACAGGATACACTAGTAATACAAACTCTCCATGGAAGGGTGATCACACCAACACACACATGGAGGATTTTTGAAAAACATAATACAATCTTTTCTTATGTCTATGTAGTTCAAAGAAACCGGAAGTCCTACAAATCCCTACTATAATGTAGTAGGCTACTACAATACAGTAAGGGGTAAAGATAAGCATTGCTCTTCTATGGCAGGTGTATTGCAAACTATTTTCTTCTTCCTTTTTAATTTCTTTTCTAAATTCTCCAAAATAAGTCTTTTTTATGTGGGAGTAATATCTTAGAGAGACCACAGAGCGCTGAACTCATTTGAGGCACTTAAATAAATTATGTGATATTCAATAGCTAGGTTGATCTATCTCATAGTGAAATTCCTATAATTGTGTCTTTTCTTCCTTAAAAAAAGTCAACAAATTATAAGCAATTCTCCTGTGTGGGGATTAAGTATTTTGAATTAAGTCATAACTTATGGAAACTTTATCAAATTAGGATAAATGAGGCAAAGAGTTTTCATGCCATAGGTTGACTTAAAGTTAGCCTCAGCAATATATATTAAAGAAAGCTATAATTAACTTTTGGGCTTTTCCAGGAATTACCATCTGAACCATCACTGGCTCAGATGATAAAGAGTCTGCCTGCAATGCGGAAGACCTGGGTTTGATCCCTGGGTCTGGAAGACCCCTTGCAGAAGGGAACGGCAACCCATTCCAGTATTCTTGCCTGGAAAGTCCAATGGACGGAGGGACCTGGTGGGCTACAGTTCATGAGGGCACAAAGAGTTGGACATGACTGAGCAACTAACACACATAATTGACTGTAAGAAATCAAATGGGAAAACAAAACACAAAATACATACTCTAAATGTGTGGCTTACAGTTTAATTTGAATTCAAACTACATCTTTTAAACAGCAATGTCAGGATCACAAGTCACTTTGAAATGTCATAAAAAAATGTTACAGGTTTGTAGTTGAAGGCCCTTAGAGGGACTATTTGAAGTTTGGTACTTTCTTTGTTCAGTGATTCACTTACAGGTTATTCAGACCTTCCTTGGGAAAAAAATGAAAGCAGGATGGCATTTTGGAAGTGATCATTCTGAAACCTCTGTGAGCGATGAACTAGGTAAGTTATCCTTAAGATGAAAATTGTGTTTGCAGTAGGAGCCAATATCTCTTGTCAAAGCTTATGTGCATACATATTGCCAGATTTTTTCTTTCTACTTATGCTAGAATCCGAATGCACAGAGTATCCACAGATACTGTATCTAATAATGCATTTTAGGAATTTAATACTTATTAGAAACCTGAAAGATACTAAGAAGAGAATTCAAATAGATAACTTATGGAGGTTAAAATTGTTAGAAAAAAAATGGAAAAAAATATTATGATCTCAGATAGAGTAGTATCATATTTTGTTTCATTATTCTTGATTAGGTTATAAATGGTTTATCACCAAAATTCACAAAAATTTCATATATTACCCAGAGGATTAGATATAGATCACATAATTTTGTGTTCTGCTTATTTTCCTACTGACCACTATCCTGGCATTGATTTTGGAGATTCTAAATGAGACAACCTTGTTGCTAAAATAATTAGGGTAAAAGAAACAGGTTAGAGTTATATTATTATTTATGAAGAAAAAATAGTGCTGGATGGAAACCTAAAGACTATCTAGTCATATGTTCACAATTTTCCCTTAATGTCACTACAACAGAAAAATATTACAAGTATTTTCACTTGTAAATATTATAGAAATGTAAAAAGGTTATAACACTAATGCAATCGTATATATGGCATTTTCAATAAGAGCACATATTTATACAGATAATTTAGTCTATTAATAGAATCTCTAAAATCATTTACTTCAAAATAAGAATGTAGGAAACAAGAACTGATCTTTTCATTTTTTCTAGACAGTTTTAATATATCCTATCCAAATATAAAGATACAAACTAGAAAACACTGACCATTCTAAAATTTTATATTTATTTAGATAATAGTGAAGAGGTTGAAGTTCTGCTTATGATAAATACATAAATACAATTTTTACTATTCTCTGAAGAAATCAACTGTATATGATTAATTCTTTCTCTCACTTAAATGGAGCTCCATCTCTGTGTAAGGTAATGGCAAGGTGTTTGAAAATACAAAGATGGCATATACATTCAGTACTCATGAAAATTATGAAAACATGCAGTTTTCATATAATTATAAATTATATAGTGTTCAAATAATTATAAATTATGTAATTTTCATATGACTATAAATTATATAATGCATTTATTAATAACTACAAAACATTAAAATCACAGTAAAATATTGCTACACACTGTTAGAGTGACTAAAATTAAAACAATATTGGTGCCAACACCAAAAATTATCATATATGTGGAGAAATTTGATTGCTCATACATTTCACATGGGAATGTAAAATGGTAGTCACTATGAAAAAGTTTGAGTTTCCTTGGTGGGTCACATGGTAAAGAATCTACCTGCAATGCAAAAGACCTGGGTTTGATCCCTGGGTCAGAAAGATCCCCAGGAGAAGGAAATGGAAATCCACTCCAGTATTCTTGCCTGGATAATCCCATGGACAGAGGAACCAAAAGATTACAGCTTTCTAAAAAGAACTAGACATGTAATCATCATTTAGCCTTACAATTCAACTACTGTGAATTGTAAAATTGTGCACTGCAAAAACCTTACAGCAAAAATTCATAGAAGCTTTATTTATCATAGCTAAAATCTGGAATCAGCTCAGATGTTCTTCAACAGATGAGTTGTTAAACAGTAGTGCATTCATGTCATGGAATACTACTCAGCGATAGTAAGGACTAGATAATTGATACATATAACTTAGGTTATATCTCCAGAGAATCATGCCAGGTGAAAAAAAAAAAATTTCAAAAGGCTATAATATGGTATGTCATTTTATTTCTGATGACATTTTAGAAATGAAGGACAAATTTAGTGGTAAGGATTAGGGATGGTTGGGAAAACCAGTGGGATGTGGGTATGATTATTCAAGAACAGCAGCCAAGATTTTATGGTTTTGGTACTGTCTATAATCTTTGCTACAATGCTATGTACACAAAACTACCTATAATTAAATTTCACAGAATTTAATACATACATACTCATAGATATGAGTACCAGTAAAACTATGGATATCTAATTTACATTAATGTAAATTAGTTTACTCTCTTCCCCTATATCTTGATGTTTGCTCAAATTTGTGTCCATTGAGTCGGTGATGCTGTCTAACCATCTCATTCTCTGCTGCCCTCTTCTCTTTTTGCCCTCAATCTTTCCCAGCATCAGAGCATTTTCCAATGAGTCGACTCTTTGCATCACATGACCAAATTACCAGAGCTTCAACATCAGTCCTCCTCCTAATGAATATTCTGGATTGATTTCCTTTGTTCTTTTACTGTACTCAAATTTACAATTGCCTCAGTTAAAATATATGCAATGTTCAGAATGAGAGAGTTTTAGTATCCCACATATTTCCACAAAATATAGTAAGTACTAAGTTAATGACACTGTAGGGTTCAAAGAATAAAATATTTTGAAATTAAAGCAGAAGGAAGAATAGAAAACAAATTTAATCATAGTCTAGTATTTACATAAGAAAAGAAAAATGAAAATAGCTGCTTCATGTTTGAAATCAGTTGTGAACCATGACTGTCAAATGTATGGTGTCATGCATTCATAAAGCCAGAGCTGGAAGAACATTAGTCATTGACCAGTGCGTCAGGTACAAGGTAGATGAATTGAGAAGAGGAGAAAACAGAATAAAAAGAAAGAGTGTTATGAAACAAATGTGTTCCTTAGGCAGTGAGTAATCAGAAATATACTGGAATAATACTATGTTTCGCAGCGATGATATCAAAGCCATCTATCACTGTGATTACAATACACTGAGCCACTGCATCACAGCTGTCCATGAGCTGCAGTATGTTTGGCTGCCCCACAGCAATATTGCAGTTTTAATTAACATTTGGGGAGCAGCAGATCAGTTCAACAGTTCTTCTCATTTAATTGATAGCCTTTTGAAAATTGGGCTGCTTGTTTTATGCATGGACCATTGCTTACCACCTGCAGGATTTATTTGGATGGCTAGCTATTAAATCTTATCTGTTATCATCATGAAGTCGAATACACTTAATTTTTGTTTTGAAGTGCATTTCAAGGAATGAGTTCACACATTAAAAGAGCTATGTTTTGTAAAGGAATAGAGGAAATTTTTTCTATTTATTTTGATTCTTCAGAGAGGACATTTAGAGGATATACTGATATAATGTTTAGACACAGAAGTACACTTTATAGATGTTAATACTAGTACTTGCTGCTACTGCTGCTAAGTCACTTCAGTCGTGTCCGACTCTTAGCGACCCCACGGACTGCAGCCTACCAGGCTCCTCCGTCCACGAGATTGTCCTGGCAAGAGTACTGGAATGGGTTGCCATTGCCTTCTCCGACTAGTACTTGAGATAGAAACAATTTTTGAAATATAATTCCATGAATGTTTTCAGACATACAGTAGATACTGTCGGTTGCTTACCTAGCATCACTCTCACCTTCTTCCTTCGTAACAGAATCCTGGAGTTCTTCAGATACTCATCTCTCCAAGTTTGTGAATCTCATTCAGGAGTTATGGAGCCTATTCACAGCTCCATTAAATAGACTGAGAAAATCAGAATAATTGTATCTTCCTTTTTGATATTTGAATCAAGAATGGCCACGTGATCTAACACAAGTTGGAGTGGTTTACCAAAGTTTCTGTGAAAGTGTCCTTCTGCATTTCCAACAGATTGTTTCCTTCAAGTATCTCAGCTTTTATGCTGAATCTGTGAAAATGTCATTTTTTTTTTCAATCTCACATCATCCTGTAATCTAGTGAGGAAGATATTTCATGGACTTAAATGTGGTCGTTTCTATGAGTTGCTATTGATGGATCAAATAAAATGTGGACTGATTATTGATCATTCAATTTAATAATATGAAGATCGCAAGGATCTTGATAATGTCAATATCCATGGGATACTGGAAACAACCCAAGGGTCCATCAACAGATGAGTGGATAAATGAAATGTTAGAATAGATAGTTGTGATGTCTGCATAGCATTGTGAATGTAAAATGCTACTGATACATACACTTAAATGTGGTTAAAATGACAAATTTTATATTGTATACATATATATGTATCCTATAACAATGAAAAAGTAAAACAGATTTTATAGATGATTGATATAGACAGTCCTTTCAGAGAATTTTCTATGAAATAAGTAGAGATATTAAATGCTATTGGACAAGTAAGTGTGGGATAAAATCAGTATGTAAACTAAAAGTATTATAATTGTCATAATTAGTGACACTTAAGGACAGGCATGCATTTTGAAAATGTAACAGAGGAGAAATTTTAAAGATAAACTGAAAGAAAAGTGAAAAGAGAAAAAGTATATTCCCAGTAAATGGATTTTCTTTGAAAATTGAGATTGAAAAGAGATATTATTTCGGAAAGAAAATATCTGGCTCTTTGGAATTAAGCAAGAGATGGATCTGACTGTATTATATGCACATCAACGTAAATGACTAGAGGTGTGTATTTCACTTTCAATCATTCCATGGACTCTATTGACAAGTGTTTTTATGTGGAGTGAGTGTAATAGTAGGCCAGCAGTTATTAGACTAAAAATGCTGTGAAAGGTTATCCTAATTAGAAACTCGTCTAGAGGTGAAAGAGAAGTTGCTGATGAAGCACTGGCTCAAATCTGTAGTTTAATTCAGATTAATGAATCTTCAAAGTAGTCGCTAATGAAATAGGGTATAAAACAGTAGAAGGGATCATGGTTACTCCATGCTCAATAATCAAGAAACAAACTTTTTTATATGCAAAATACCAATGAATTTATTCATTTAGTTTAACAAATTAAAACAACAAAGTAAACAAAAGCAAACAAAATTAAGCTCAGGATACGTTTGCTATGAATTTATTAATTTATTTTAATAAATTAAATGTTTTTATATGCAGAATCATCAATGGCTTAATGCATACTTGCTATTTTTTTAATCTCATTTTTGCTCTCACTCAAATTATGGTTAGATATGCTTAAATATTTGATTGCCATATAAAGTACAAAAGGCTAATAAAGATGAGCATAGGAGAGGGACTCCTAAATCAGAATGTGAACTGAAAGAAATCTTCCTGGAGTGGATTATAATTGTCTCATTTCTTTAAAAATGAATCTAAGTAAACTCTAATATAATAAAAACTCAGTCTTGTCCAACTCTTTGTGATCCCATGGACTGTAGCCCGCCAGGCGCCTTTGTCCATGAGGGTTCTCCAGGCAAGAATACTGGAGTGGATTTCCATTCCCTTCTCCAGAGGATTTTCCCGACCCAGGGATTGAACCTGCATCTCCTGCACTGAAGGCAGATTCTTTACCGTCTGAGCTATAGGGAAGTCCCTATAATAAACACTGAAGAAGAACCTATCTAGACAGTTCTTAATCCTTGAGGGAAATTACAAAGATATCATCCAAAGTAGTGAATGCCATGTGATACACGTACTTTGATACTTTTGCTTGTCATATAATTGAATGGATGAATAAACAAAGATGTTGCACACACATACACAATGGAAGACTTCTCAACCATAACAAAGATGAAATTTGCCGTTTGCAATAACATGGATGGACCTTGCAAGTATTTTTCAAAGTGAAATAAGTCAGATGGAGAAAGAAAAATACCACATAATTTCATTTATATGTGGGATATAAAAGGCAGACAAGCAAAATAAATAAATGAATATAGACACCAAGGACAGAGTAGTGGTTACCATAAGGGAAGGAGCAGGAGGGAAGGCAAAAATGGGTGTAAGGGATCAACTATATGGTGAGGGTTGGAAACTAAATGTTTGGTGGTGTGCATACTATAGCATATAGAGAAGTAGAAACATAAGGTTGTTGACATGAAACTGATATATTGCTATAAACCAATGTTGCCTCAATAAAAATAAAATAAAAGGTATTCGTTTGATATACTTCACACAATACTTGGCGTTATTATTTCTACTTATAATATTACTTCTACTAATATTAAATAAATATCACTATAGTCAATACTATCTGCAATGTTACTATTTATTTAGACATGCAAGTGTGTTTACATATACTGTTTGGGTTAATCGTCATTCAACAGTTAACAAATGAGGGACCTAAAAATTGAAGAAAGAGCATGTTGCTGCTGCTTCTGCTCAGTAACTTCAGTTGTGTCCGACTCTGTGCCACCCCACAGATGGCAGCCCACCAGGCTTCCCCATCCCTGGGATTCTCCAGGCAAGAACACTGGAGTGGGTTGCCATTTCCTTCTCCAATGCATGAAGGTGAAAAAGTGAAAGTGGAGTTGCTCAGTCATGTCCGACTCTTAGCGACCCCATGGACTGCAGCCTACCAGGCTCCTCCGTCCATAGGATTTTCCAGGCAAGAGTACTGGAGTGGGTTGCCATTGCCTTCTCCGAAGAGCGTGTTGAGCCCCATACAATTTATAGGTGGCATTCTCTCTTCAGTTTTATCTGCACAGCTTGTTCATCAGTCACTGTAACTGAAGACCTGCTATGGGCCACACATTATGTTTCATATGCCTTATTCACTCCTTAATAAACGACTTACATTTTTAGGCAATGCTGTTAATGGTAACAGTGAACATTTTTGCAGTGCTTTAAAATAATCTACAGTGCATACTATGCTCACAATCTCATGTAATTTTCTAGAAACTTTTAAGGGATAGAGCTATTTGTCATTACAATTTTGTAAGTAAGAAACGGAAACTCAGGAGCATAAAACGATTTGCAAAACACCAGACAGCAGGTGTATAATGGTTAGGATAAGTAAGTAGAAGCTCTAAATTGTAGCACCACTCTCACTATACCTCACCAACATTTACTAAGCTTCCTGAGCTCCCTTGCCCCAAAGCATTTCACTATTCTTCTGCCTTCCCTATTTACCTGATTAATGTTTATAGAACTTAGACAGTTTTCAAATTAAGTATCTTTTAGATTATGACACTAGCCAAGTTAATGAGAGCTTGAGGATTGATTGAAGAATTAGTTTGATATTCAAAAAAATCCATTCCAAACATATGTGGGTAAAAGCTATACTTAGTGTTAATTTCCAAATGATAATTTTAGTCAGTCTTGTCACCACCATTGTCACTAAGAGATGCATATATTTTTAAACAAAAGAGATGCTATTAATATTAAAAATGTTATTTCAATCAATAAAAACTGATGAAATAGCTGTTTCAACTATACTTGTCAGTATAATATGTATAGTGCATATAATGTATAGTACAGATATATATAATACATAATATGTGTGTGTGCTTAGTCACTCAGTCGTGCCCTATTCTTTGTGACCCCATGGACTATAGCCCGCCAGGCTACTCTCTCCATGGGGATTCTCCAGACAAGAATACTGCAGTGGGTTGCCATGCCCTTCTCCAAGGGATCTTCCCAACCCAGGGATCGAACCTAGGTCTTCCACATTGCAGGCAGATTCTTTAACAACTGAGCCACCACAGAAGCCCATATGTGGGTGTGTGTGTGTGTATATATATACACACACACACACACAGTAGTGGCTGTGTGTACACTACTGTGGCTCAGTAGTAAAGAATTTGCCTAACAATGCAGAAGGCTAGGGTTCTATCCCTGGGTCTGGAAGATCCCCTTGAGTAGGAAATGGCAACCTCCTCCAGTATTCTTGCCTGGGAAATCTCATGGACAGAGGAGCGTGCCAAGCTACAGTCCATGGGGTCACAAAAGAGTCAGACACAATTGAGTGACTACACAACAATAAACAATGTATTGATACATATTTTTCCTTGCCTGGGGCAGAGAAGTATCTGTTAGGGAGGTTATGCTTACTTCTGTCATGATTCTTTTCCTTCGGCAATGACACTGACTCTTACACTGGCTTTCTGCTTCTATCCATAGAAAGCAGAAAGCTGTCTTGGCAGTGGAGTGTGTTACATTCTCATCATATTTTTGAACATGAAGTGGGAGTCCCCTACCCCTTTTCTGTAATCAAGATATCTGAGAGTTGTTGGGCTCAAGGTCTTCTCCTCAGTCAGCTGTGGTACGTGGCATCCCGAACTCAAATTTTCCCTGCAACAGTCGCAATCAAGGCAAAATAAAACCCAAGTTATTCTCCTTGGCCCAGTTTATCTCCCCATAGCTATGGGGAAGATTGCTGAATCAATCAAGTCTCCAAATAAAAAGGTAATCATTTTTTTATTTCTCTGGAGCAGATGCAGTGAGAGCAAGGTTGCTTCTACTGGGAGTTCCTACTGCATTGCCAAACAGCAGTGGTTATCTTAGAAGACAAAATTAATTACTTGCAAGAAGTTCTTGACTTTTTCAGTGGGACTGAAAAGCTGGTCATTGAGATTCACCTGGCTTGTGAGCAAGTACTGTGGGCCAGACATACTGCTAGATGTTTTCCTGTGCAGTCAGTAATTTAATTGCACTTAAACTCCAGATATATGGGCATGCACACACATGTACATGCAGATACTGACACAGTAAAGGGTGCCTCCTCATGTTAAAGTGAGGTTCAGTGAGTAATGCTATGACCAAAGACACAGAGCTTGTCAGTGGCTCAGGAGTATTCAAACTTGTATTACCATGTTCCATGCTCTTTCATTATGAACACACGGTGGTTTGCAAAACTTGTATCTAACGCATAGCACACATTCACATATCCACTACAACAGCTCATTATTGCCTTTTTAAATGCTTATGACAGTATTTTCAATATTGTCCTTTTCCTAAGATGGGCTACTGTTTGAAGAAGGAAAGAATACCCTGGATCTTACCCTGGAGATACTGAGTGGATTAAAAGGATGACTGTCGGTCTTTCAAACTTTATGTAACCCCTCACTCAAGTATTGTGAAATATTATGTGAAATCTAGCAATTAGCTAGATGCCACATTCCTTTTCTTTTTGATATCAGCGAAGAGAAAATGTGTATTATATACTACATTTAACCATTGAATTAGTGACTGGGGTAGTTTGCTAAAGTAGTGCTAAATGGTAAAGAATCTGCCTGAAATGCAGGAGACTTGGGTTTCATCCTGGGTTGGGAAGATCCCGTGGACACAGGAGCCTGGCAGGCTAAAGTCCATGGAGTCGCAAAGAGTCAGACACGACTTAGCAACACAACTTCTCCTTGTATCACTGCAATTGCACACTAAACATCTGTGTTGGCTCCTTTTGATCCCTTAAATGAAAAGAAAGAACAAAGGTCAGCAGTACACGAAGAAAGCAAAATTATGTAGGACACAAAGCTGCAAAGAACCTAGAGAAAGTGCAGAATTAGACCCTTAAAATGTTCTGTGAAAAAATTAAAAGTTGGCACATTTTAGGGATTAAAATAAGCATTTTTGCATTTATATTTATGTTTGGGTTCAAAATAAACATGGTTTTCACATGTAAAATAAATTAAATATACAGTGGAATAAAACACATCTTACAATAAAAATGGTAAAATAGGAGTAAACTTAACAGTACAGAGTTAAATAGGATCCTTATACAGCAGATCACCAATAAATGGTGGCTATTCTCTCTTTTGGTTGCTGCTATTATTGCCCTGTGAACTGTGGTCTCTATCACTATCTCTTTCTCCATTAGTTTTACCCACAAACAGAGCTCCACTGGCAACCTGAGTGTCCTGGTCTTTTGTCTTTGTCTCGTGATCGCTCTGGCTCTGCCATTACTCCATGCCAGCACGTTGGCCCCAGTTAGCAGCCCAGCATGGAGCACTTGATAGTTCTGAGAAGTCTAATATAGTGGAAAAAAAAAAAATCACAGGCTTTAGAGTTTTTCCTAACCCTGACTCAGTCAGTTGCTCTCTGAGTCATCATTAAAGACGTCTTTTCATTTCTCTGACCCTTTCTGAATCCATGTGTCTGCAAAATGGGCATTAAAGCCCTATCTTATTCTCAGGTGTAGATTAAGGATCCCTATGTGCTGGGAAGTCAATGTTTTGTAAACTGTAGTCAGCCGAATAATTGTGTTTTCTAAACTATTCTTCCACCTATAAAGTCACTGAAGACACTGAATTAGTGAATATTGAGCAATTATTCCTAGAAGAAATACAGGATTTGAAGTTTTTTGCAAGCCTCTGATCACATTTCATCAAGTGATCAATACATACCATGCTTTATGTGTTTTTCTGTTTATAGATACTTAATTATAATGCTGATTTATTAACAATGGACTTGTACCCCACACACTGCAACTCATGACTGAATAAAGCTTACCTAGGACACATATATTGTTCCTGTGAGATGCATCATAGGCTACTTGTGCTTAGGAGCATCAGACAGCATGGCAGCAGTATGTTTTGGGGCCATTTTAAATAGAGAAATCACAATAAAACACTCAAAAATGTGAAAAAAAAGTGATAGCAAATAGATCACTTAAACGATTCTCATATGTAGTATGAAAACTGAAACAAGACATATCCTCACCATGCTTGTAGAAGTACTTCATTTTCTAGAACACAGGACAAATTTCTTACTTTTGTCCAACTTCTATGGGAATTTCCAAGTCTAGCTGCGTGCGTGAAACATTTCTCAATCTACAAGAATGATTTTGTTCTCAACATGATGCAGTCTGATGTGACTTCAGTGTCTTTGAAACTGATGACACACATAGTATATCACTACCATGCCAATTTCAGCCAAATTATCTCTGTCCTTTCACAATTTCTCTGTGGGAACTCTAATTTAGCTTAAGAAATCAAGTTCCTCTAGCTGAATTTTTTTTTTTTAATTTTTCTTTTTACATTTTTAAGATGGTAGAGTACACTTAGTTTCTGTTTTAAATACATGTGCTAGAGTGAGACATTTCATTTTGCTTTAAATCGAAAATGACTAACATTTGAATTCTGAAATGGTATAGAGAAATAGATCAGCCGGGCAATGTACCATGAGAGAATAATGGGCTGAGAAAAATTTAAATGTAAGCTACTCACTTATCCAAAGGCAGGAGTTTGGAGATGCTCATAAGAGGTCCAGTGATCAGGAAATGAATGCGTCACAATTTGGGGAGATCAGCGGTTACTGTGAGGAGTGGCATGATTTTTTGTGGATCCTAATTGCTTTTGTGTGAATACTGATAACTTCCTAATTATGACTATAAAAGCTAGTGATGTGATCTCCTACCCAGTTCTCTCATCCATCTCCTTAATCTCATCCATCGTTAGACTCCCACACAAAGTCTGTCAATCATAAGGTAATTATTAAGTATCCACAATATATTCATTATCTTTTCTTGTGCCTCTGGGAGTCCTCATGTTCTGTTTCCTTTTTCTAATTTTTGTATTTGAAAATTCTATCCTGATCTCAATTTTTTCTAAATTTAAGATTTTCTCCAATCTGAATCACTACTGTTTATTTTTATGACATCCTTCAACATTTAGCCCAAATGCCACAGAAGCCCTCACTGGTTGGCTTAGACCTTGAAAAAGTTCATTGTTTTACCTTACAGTTCATAGAACCATATGCTTTTATCTTTTACTGTAGTTTCTAAATACTTTTTTCTTCTTCTTCCTCTTGTCATCTAAGCAAAAAAAGTGAAAGTATTAGTTGCTCAGTCATGTCCAATTCTTTGCAACCCTATGGACTGTAGCCCACTAGGCTCCTCTGTCCATTGGATTCTCCAGGCAAGAATACTGGAGTGGGTAGCATTCCCTTCTCCAGGGGATCTTCCCAATGCAGGGATCAAACCCACATCTCTTAAGTTGCAAGCTGATTCTTTACCATCTGAGTCACCAGGGAGACCCAGAACTCCCTTGAAATAAGGGAGAAGTCTATGACACTTGTGTAGATGTTTATTTTTGTTGCTCTTCAATTCATTCATTCAACAGCTATTCTCTGAGAGATTTCTAGATACAGAATTATTTTAGATGCTAAAAGACATGGTAGTGAACAGAACCAACAAATTCCTTGTCTTTACAGATTTCACATTTAAGTTGTTGTGAATATGTACATACTAAGGCAAATCAGTACTAACACAAATTGGGGAATTCTAAAAAGAAGGTGCTAAAGGGACCAAAAGATTGGGGTGCCACTTGACCTGAAGAAAGTTCTGTAAAGAACCAACAACTAGGACAATGACTAAGATTCTCTGTTTTTCTTTGCTCTTCTTTTTCAAAGAGTCTGATTTATTTTTTCTACATTCTCTCTCTCTCTGGAGACTGTTTGTGGGAGCCCTACACACAGCTACCTACATGATACAAAAATGTAATGTCTTTATTCTGAGAGAATGATCTCTGATCGCACTAGCATGGTCAACATTGATTATGGTTTATCAACTGTGAATGGGGCTGGTGGTATGACTAAACTATACAGACTAGTATAAAATGCCTGCCACTACTACAATCTCATGAACAGCAGAAGATTTTTAAGAAGTGATAAAACTTTGGAGCTCAGATCTCTTGGTTGAGCTCAGAATGTTCATATGGGTATAGATTTTTAAGTATAAGTTATGTCTCTTCTGACTCTCTCTATACCTGATAATCAGGTAAAAACTGTATTTTCTTGGGATATTAACTACTGTATGCTCCTACTTAGCTACTCATATATTTTTTTTAATTAAAAATGACATAGGTGAATGTTTGCTTCTAACTAGGGGATGCTTTTGTAACATTTAAAGCAATAAAGGAAGTAGTCTGGTGAGTCGGTTTAACTACTATCATAAAGTATTCTGAACATGTCCATTTGAACAATATAATAACAAAATAAAAGGTTAAAGATGTGTCCATATGACTTAGGAAATATCATCTGGCCTCTTGAAGCTTTTATTTATTTTTCTATACAATGTTCATTATGCAGTACCTATTTATTTGACACTTTCTATGTAAAGTTAGTTGTTCAGGAGCTGACCAAAAAAAAAAAAATCCTTTCTGTTTCCTTGACCGAGTTTTATGATGATTAGAAAAATTAAAACAAAACTTTTTATAAAGCACCTAAAAATGAAATTGATTACTATTAAGCAAGACAATGCTTTTAAAAAGACTGTTACAAATTCTAAGGCAGTGGTTATGTTTACAATGTCTTTGTTAGACTTTCTGGAAGATTGCAGAAAAACTTGAGACAGTATGACCTAGCCATCTTGTGGCGTCTAAAAGAATTAGATAGAAGCAATTTTTCCTGCTACATTTGTTTGGAGCATGGTGATTTTTATCAGGTGTATCCTGACTCATGTTTTGTATCTACAAGGCTCACTGGTGGTCAGTGCCTACAGGTCATCATCAGTACTTCCCTAGGGAAAACCTGAGGAACAGCAGGCGAAGCTTTGTGACTCTGTCCACCCGCAGTAAAAGATAGCAGCAACCCACTAGGTGTCCATCACAAGTGTGAAGTCACTGCATTTGTATTCTTTCTTACCCATTGAGTTCATTCTTTTTATAAATAACCATTGTTCTGACTTTGTAGTTCTTGGTCCTGACAAATAACATCTGGATATTTGTGCTCAGCTGCTCAGTCGTGTCTGACTCTTTGCAACCCCATGGACTGTAGCCCACCAGGCTCCTCTGTTTATGGGAATTTCCAAGCAAGAAGACTGGTGTGGGCTGCTATTTCCTTTTCAAGGGGATCTTCCTGACCCAGGGATAGAACCCGCATCTCCTGCATTGGCAGGCGGATTCTCTACCACTGAGCCACCTGGGAACCCTCCTGGAGGTTACTTGCTGTCAATGCTGCTGCCAGAAAAGCTGCAAGTCATTTCTCATCTCCTTGCTTCTGTTTTCATTCCCTGTTGTTGAATACTTTAAGAACGACATCTAATTGACAAGAATTCATTTCAAATATACCATTTAATTTCGATAATTTTTTAATCTCTGGAATGCTTTGCCTGGGCTGAAACATATTCCACGTAGCACTCCTGAGGATATTTTTCATTTAAAAATCTAATATTTTAATCAAATAAAATTAAGCAATTGGATTAAATATCAGAACTTGATGTCCCAAACTGGGAAGCCTATGAAATTGCTTTAAATCTGGATATCAGGGCTAACTTCTTAGAACATATTTCAAATGATAGAATGCAAGCAAATTAATAATACAAACTAAGTGAAAATGCTCTTCCCATTAAGAAACCACTCACCCCCCCCATTTTTGCCTTATATCTCAACTATCCTATTTCCTATTTCACAGTGATTGATCACTACTTATTTTTTAGACTCAAGCCAAAGGTCATACCCCATAGCAGCCCCCAACTTCCGAGATTTAATGCCTGATAATCTGAGGTGAAGTTGATATAATAATAATAGAAATAAAGAGCACAATAAATGTAATGTGCTTGAATCATTCCAGAACCAACCCCACCCAGCCTCAGGCCCTGGTCCGTGGAAAAATTGTCTTTCTTGGTAGCTTAGGGTCACTACTTAAACCCTGTAAGCCTTTACACCTTAAACCCTTTATGCCTCTGTTTATTTAGCTATAAAAGAACAGGCAGTTCCGGAAATTTGTTGTATAAATATATCTAATGGACATGGAACAGAACATTTCTAATGTGCTCAATAAAATATTAGCTACTGTCTGAGTTATTTAAAGCATATATTGGGTTCGCCAAAAAGTGTGTTCAGGTTTTTCAGATAATCTTACAGAAAAAAAACCCAAGTGAACTTCTTGGTCAACTCAATATGTGGAGCTGTGATGGTGGGGAAAATGTCCTGGGGTATTTTCGAGATATCTAAATAAAAGAACATGCAGTTCCAGAAATTTGTTGTATAAATATATCTAATGGACATGGAACAGAACATTTCTAATGTGCTCAATAAAATATTAGCTACTGTCTGAGTTATTTAAAGCATATATTGGGTTCGCCAAAAAGTGTGTTCAGGTTTTTCAGATGATCTTACAGAAAAAAAACCCAAGTGAACTTCTTGGTCAACTCAATATGTGGAGCTGTGATGGTGGGGAAAATGTCCTGGGGTATTTTCGAGATATCTAAATCGAGACCACACTAATTGAGACCACACTATCTAAACCACACTAACGAGAGCAGAAGCCTTTGAAACCGGGAGAAAAACAAAAAACAAAAACATATCTATTGCAGCAATTTCTGTATTCTTTCAGGAGTAGCCAAGAGTTCATTTAGAGCTCAAGTTCAGTGAGGATAGAAATTATATTTTTCTGTTACAGTTCACCATTTTGTCGCCCACCCCCCCCCTCCGCCACCAGAATGATGTCTTATCCATAAGTTCAGTTCAGTTCAGGTGCACAGTTGTGTCAGACTCTTTGTGACCCCATGGACTGCAGCACACCAGGTTTCCCTGTCCATCACCAACTCCCGGAGTTTACTCAAACTCATGTCCATCGAGTCAGTGATGCCATCCAACCATCTCATCCTCTGTCTTCGTCTTGAGCTCATGCTTTCAATCTTTCCCAGCATCAGGGTCTTTTCCAGTGAGTCAATTCTTCCCATCAGGTGGCCAAATTATTGGAGTTTCAGCTTTAGCATCAGTCCTTTCAATGAATATTAAGGGTTGATTTCCTTTAGTATTGACTGGTTTGACTCCTTGCAGTCCAAGTGACTCTCAAGAGTCTTCTCCAGAACCACAGTTCAAAAACATCAGTTCTCTGGTGCTCAGCTTTCTTTATGGTCCAACTCACATCCATATAGGACTACTGGAAAAACCACTGCTTTGACTAGAGGGAATTTTGTCAGCAAAGTAATGTCTCTGCTTTTCAATATGCTATCTAGGTTGGTCATAGCTTTTCTTCCAAGGGGCAAGCGTCTTTTAATTCCATTACTGCAGTCACCATCTGCAGTGATTTTGGAGACCAAAAAAATAAAGCCTCTCACTGTTTCCATTCTTTCCCCATCTATTTGCCATGAAGTGATGGGACTGGATGCCATGATCTTTATTTTTTGAACGTTGAGTTTTAAGCCAGTTTTTTTACTCTCCTCTTTCATTTTCATCAAGAGGCTCTTTAGTTCCTCTTTTGTCTTTGTCATAAGGGTGGTGTCATCTGCATATCTGAGGTTATTGATATTTCTCCCGGCAATCTTGATTCCAGCTTGTGCTTCACCAGCCTGGTATTTTGCATGATATACTCTGCATATAAGTTAAATAAGAATGGTGACAATACACAGCCTTGAATACTTCTTCCCCACTTTAAAACCAGTCTGTTTTTTCTATGTCTGGTTCTAATAGTTTCTTGTTGACCTGCATACAGATTTCTCCTGCATACAAGAGACAGGTCAGGTGATCTGGTATTCCCATCTCTTGAAGAATTTTCCACAGTTTGTTGTGATCCACACAGTCAAATGCTTTAGTGTACTCAATGAAGCAGAAGTATATGTTTTTTTGGAACTCTCTTGTTTTTTCTATGATCCAACAGATGTTGGCAATTAAATCTCTTGTTCCTCTGCCTTTTCTAAATCCAGCTTGAACATCTGGAACATCTGGAAGTTCTCAGTTCACGTACTGCTGAAGCCTAGCTTGGAGAATTTTGAGCATTACTTTGCTAGTGTGTCAGATGAGTGAAACTGTGACGTAGTTTGAACATTCTTTGGCATTGCCTTTTTTTGGGGATTGGAATGAAAACTGACCTTTTCCAGTCCTGTGTGACTGCTGAGTTTTCAAAATTTGTTGGCATATTGAGTGCAGCACTTTCACAGCATTATCTTTTGGGATTTGAAATAGCTCACTGGAATCCCATTACCTCCATTAGCTTTGTTCAAAGTGATGCTTCCTAAGTCCCACTTGACTTTGCACTCCAGGAGTCTGGCTCTAGGTTAGTGTTCACACCATCGTGATTATCTGGGTCATGAAGATCTTTTTTGTATAGTTCTTCTGTGTATTCTTGCCACCTCTTCTTAATATCTTCTACTTCTGTTAGGGCCATACTATTTCTGTCCTTTATTGTGCCCATCTTTGTGTGAATCGTTACCTTGGTACCTGTAATTTTCTTGAAGAGATCTCTAGTCTTTCCCATTTTATTGTTTTTCCTCTATTTCTTTGCATAGAGATAGGCTTTAAATATCAGACTGAATGGACCTGTCTAAAATCCAGAATACCACATGCAGTAGTTCATTAGTCCTATTTTGTGAAACACTTGAGGTTCATCAAATAAACCATAATCTAAGCCACTGAGAAGTATGAGGATACACTTTTCCACTGTGTGCCTGTGGGAGTTTGGTTGTGTCATTCAAATTCACTTGGTCTCAGGTTCTACCTTTATTATATGAGGAATCTGGGAGATTGGTTATGTTCTATTATCTTGTTTTTTAAAATAAACTATAATAATGTAATCATGATTATGTAAGCTCCAGCTCAGATCCTATCTTTGCATCTTATTCTCTGTGTGGTCTCCCCTTCATGTTTGCTAGGAACATAATTAAACATTATAACATAAGCAGAAACTGAATCACAGTTGATTTCTTAATCTTAACAATATTAAGGCACTGACCTACATAAGCTAAATAGGTACCAGATGTCATATATAGTCCTGAGCAGAAGAGTAAGCTGTTTTGTTGAGCTATATTATGGCTTCTCTGATCAGCACTCTTCTTTTTTAAATGGAATTATCTTGTTTCTCACATTGGCATCTTGCAGGTAGACTGTCTGTCACTTTGGTGTCACACAGAGCATTATATCACCACTAATAAATCATTTGTCTTGGGGAATAATATCAGTATCAAGGTGTATGGTAAGAAAATATAAATCTTAGAATCTTCCAGTAGGCTTAGAATTAAAAAAAGAATAATGATTCTGTAAGATTGTAGCTTAAGAAAAATGAGACTGGATATTTAGGCAGTGTTGATTAGAAAGTAGAAAACAATCATTTGCCACATCTACTGATTTATGGTACTTCCTGAGTGCATACATTGGGGTTGTTTGCTCCAGAAGGAAACCGTAGACAAATTCATAATTCATAATATTTAGAAATATTCATATGATGAAGTAGCTAGTAGTAACAGGGCAGCAGGAGAACAAATATTCCAAGGCTTTATCTGCTGTTTGCAGGATGCTGATGGTACCTTTTTAATATCATTAGTAATTTTAATGCTTATCTATAAATCTCTTATTCACAAAAATAGATGTATGAGACACCATAGGGAAAAGAAAAAGAATTTGAAAAAAAAAAAAACAGATTTGAAAGGAACTCTTTTACTCTCTGGCAATGGAATTAATTTCCTTAATTTCACAAACTTCACTTTTCACATCAGTAAAATGTATCTAATATTATGAATGCATTATAAACCTGTATGTTGTTGTTGTTCAGTTGTTCAGTCATATCCGACCCTTTGCGACCCTATGGACTGCAACACATCAGGTTTCCCTGTCCTTCACTATCTCCTGGAGTTTGCTCAAACTCGTGTTCATTGAATCGATGATGGCATCCAACCATCTCATCTTCTGTTGACCCCTGCTCCTCCTACCCTAAATCTTTCCCAGCGTCAGGGTCTTTTTCCAATGAGTTAGCTCTTTGAATCAGGTGCTCAGTCATGTCAGACTCTTCGCGACCCCATGGACTGCAGTATACCAGGCTCCTCGGTCCATGGGATTTTCCAGGCAAGAGTACTGGAGTGGGGTACCATTGCCTTCTCCGTTGGGAGATGAGAAGTCACAAACCAACAATGATTGAGAGAATAGTGCATGAGAGGCCAATATTGAAAGAGTGCTAATTAAAGAGCACAACATTCAATTTGTGTTAATAAATCACAAATTAAGCCATATTTCCTAATACTTTAGTAGTAAACTGATACTCTATGAAATAAACATATCTTATTAATAAGATATTTTCATTAAATCTGAAAAATATATGCATGTAGTAGTAATGAGTCACTTGTCAGATTACATTTTGGGTATTTCCAAAGGAAAGAACTCGATCCACAAACCAATTACCATAGACAAACAAGTTTGAATTAAAGTTTGCTGCTGCTGCTGCTGCTAAGTCGCCTCAGTCGTGTCCGACTCTGTGCGACCCCATAGACGGCAGCCCACCAGGCTCCGCCATCCCTGGGATTCTCCAGGCAAGAATACTGGAGTGGGTTGCCATTTCCTTCTCCAGTGCATGAACGGGAAAAGTGAAAGTGAAGTCGCTCAGTCGTGTCCGACTCTTAGCGACCCCATGGACTGTAGCCTACCAGGCTCCTCCGTCCATGGGACTTTCCAGGCAAGAGTACTGGAGTGGAATTAAAGTTTAGAGTCTGATAACAATATAAATTTGCTTTTCAAAAATAATTTTGGAAAAATTAAAATTAAAATATATGTTATATGTGTCAATGTAAATACATAAGCCAAATTTTATCTCAATAATGTGTCACCTCGTTGAACTTTCTGTGATTTAAACAATTTTTCTGCCTTTTTTCAGATTATTATAAATCATAGGGACTTGTTTATCAATCCCGGATTTTGTCAAGTTAGGCAGTATATATGTATATATGTACATGGGCTTCCCTGGGGACTCAGATTTAGCGAATCTGCCTGCAAAGCAGGAGGCCCTGGTTCAATCTCTGGGACAGGAAGATTCTCTAGAGAAGGGAATGGCTCTACCCACTCCAGTATTCTTGCCTGGAAAATTCCATGGAAAAGGAGCCTGGCAGGCTGCAGTCCATGGTGTTGCAGAGAATCAGATGCTCAGAATGAGCAACTAACAGTTTCATTTTTTTTCATATATATATATATATATATATATATATATATATATATATATACACATGCATACACCCTTTCACAAAATTATCTTTAAGAAATTATAAGTCCCTTTTCCATATGGTCAATGAGAATAGTTCCATTTTCCTATATTAGGGAGCCATTATATTGGGGAGCTGATATATTGAATGAAAATGATATCTTGATGAAACAGAGAGGAGAGTGAAAATGTTGGCTTAAATCTCAACATTTAGAAAACTAAGGTCCCATCATTTCATGGCAAATAGATGGGGAAACAGTGGAAACAGTGGCTGACTTTATTTTGGGGGGCTCCAAAATCACTGCTGATGGTGATTGCAGCCATGAAATTAAAAGATGCTTACTCCTTGGAAGGAAAGTTATGATCAACCTAGACAGCATATTAAAAAGCAGAGACATTATTTTGTCAACAAAGGTCTGTCGAGTCAAGGCTATGGTTTTTCCAGTAGTCCTGTATGGATAGGAGAGTTGGACTATAAAGAAAGCTGAGCACCGAAGAATTGATGCTTTTGAACTGTGGTGTCGGAGAAGACTCTTAAGAGTCCCTTGGACTGCAAGGAGATCCAACCAGTCCATCTTAAATGAGATCAGTTCTGGGTATTCATTGGAAGAACTGCTATTGAAGTCGAAACTCCAATATTTTGGCCACCTGATGAGAAGAGCTGACTCATTTGAAAAGACCCTGATGTTGGGAAAGATTGAAGGCAGGAGGAGAAGGGGACGACAGAGGATGAGATGGTTAGATGGCATCACCGACTCAATGGACATGAGTTTGGGTAAACTCCGGGAGTTGGTGATGGACAGGGAAGCCTGACTTGCTGCAGTCCATGGGGTCACAAAGAGTCGGACACGACTGAGTGACTGAACTGACACTGATACTGATACTGATATATTGAAAGTGTTAGTTGCTCAGTTATTTGGGTTCTATCCAAATCAGATCTGTCTGATCATAGCCTTCTGATGCTGTTTTGCCTTTACAAATCTTCATACAGTAGAAGTTGGCAATCATGCTTATGCTGAAATTTGTAGTTCATGAAGGAGGTGAGAAACATTTACACTGAACTATAATGATCTACTGGACCTTTGCTTTCCAGAACCCTTCAGTGCCTATGATACTGTCATGAAATTAGTTTGTCAGTACTATTTTCCTTATAGTATTGGCCATGGTGATGAGGATTGATCACTTTTCAGTCATAAATTACCTAACATCTCATAGTCTGAATGATAAATCTACCTGCTTTTACAAGGCTGACAAACAATATAAAAAGAGCCATATATAGCAATAGAAGTAATAAACCTGAGATATGGTAAATTTACTGCAACAAGTTCTTAAATTTCTGTCTGAGGAATAATAAAATGTACAAAGAAAGAAAATAGTAGATGTACAAAAGATGCCCTTAACAGTCTTGCTGCTTCAAACTCAGCTCCTTTTGAGTAGTAAATGACAATAAATGACCTCCTCTTGGAAAATAAGAGTTTGTTAACCGAATCTCATTACTTACAAGTGTGCAGACCAGTTAATCATTTTATCTCTTTTGGTGCTTTTCAATGTACCTGGTATAATGCTTAGTTTTTTCTTACCTCAAAAAAAGACTTCTAAATAAATATCTTTTAATATGCAAATCATTCTGTTTTCTTCAGAATTTGACTTCTCACAGGAACCATCTACATTGATTATCCTTCATCTTGCTAAACTCCCATTCATTTTTCAAATAATTGCAATTTGATATCCACATTCACTATTTCCTCATCATTGGCAGCAACTCATTCATTTCACCTAACAATTCTTTTTGCAACATTTAAAAATCCTTTTTTTTTATAATTGTCACAGTCAGATCTTTTCTTTTTACAACTCACAGAACACTAGTTTTATAGACCAAGGAACTTGTTCAAGCATGAATTTAATCATTTACTAGATGTATCATTGACGGTAAAAATCTCTATTAAGTTGCTTAAGAGGCATTTATTGTACATAATACAGAAACAGTTTTAATTAACTTGCTGCTGCTGCTGCTGCTAAGTCGCTTCAGTCGTGTCCAACTCTGTGCGACCCCATAGACGGCAGCCCACCAGGTTCCCTATCCCTGGGATTCTCCAGGCAAGAACACTGGAGTGGGTTGCCATTTCCTTCTCCAATGCATGAAAGTGAAAAGTGAAAGTGAAGTCACCCAGTCGTGTCTGACTCTTAGCAACTCCATGGATCACAGCCTACCTGGCTCCTCCGTCCATGGGATTTTCCAGGCAAGAGTACTGGAGTGGGTTGCTATTGCCTTCTCTGAATTAAGTTGCTCTTTTATTCCAATTTGTTAATATCTGTTTCACACGATTATACATTATTATAAATATTTCATTTCCTTTATCTTAGCTTTATATACATTACATTATATACATTATATATATAACTTACCTTTATACTCTCATAGGCATATCATATATTAGAAACACTTTGTAAGAGTTTTTCACAATTTAATATTTTTATGCTAAGCTACATGCATTAGAGTTTATTTCCCATTTCAACAACTAAAGACATGTAACTTCTAATTGAAGCTCCTACTGCCCTGATATTAATATTGAGTTGTTTTAAGTATCAGTTCAGTTCAGTTCAGTCGCTCAGTCGTGTCCGACTCTGCAATGCCATGAATCACAGCATGCCAGGCCTCCCTGTCCGTAACCAACTCCCTGAGTCTACACAAACCCATGTCCATTGAGCCGGTGATGCCATCCAACCATCTCATCCTCTGTCGTCCCCTTCTCCTCCCGCCCTCAATCTTTCCCAGCATCAGGATCTTTTCAAATGAGTCAGCTCTTCACATCAGGTGGCCAAAGTATTGGAGTTTCAGCTTCAACATCAGTCCTTCCAGTGAACACCCAGGGCTGATCTCCTTTAGGATAGACTGGTTGGATCTCCTCACAGTCCAAGGGACTCTTAAGAGTCTTCTCCAACACCACAGTTCAAAAGCATCAATTCTTTGGCGCTCAGCTTTCTTTATAGTCCAACTCTCACATCCATGCATGACCACTGGAAAAACCATAGCCTTGACTAGATGGACCTTTGTTGACAAAATAATGTCTCTGCTTTTTAATATGCTGTCTAGGTTGGTCATAACTTTCCTTCCAAGGGGTAAGCGTCTTTTCATTTAATGGCTGCAATCACCATCAGCAGTGATTTTGGATCCCCCAAAATTAAATTCTGACACTGTTTCCACTGTTTCCCCATCTATTTCCCATGAAGTGGTGGGACCGGATGCCATGATGTTAGTTTTCTGAATGTTGAGTTTTAAGCCAACTTTTTCACTCTCCTCTTTCACTTTCATCAAGAGGCTCTTTAGTTCTTCTTCACTTTCTGCCATAAGGGTAATGTCATCTGCATATCTGAGGTTATTGATATTTCTCCCGGCAATCTTGATTCCAGCTTGTGCTTCTTCCAGCCCAGCTTTTCTCATGATGTACTCTGCATATAAGTTAAATAAGCAGGGTGACAATATACAGCCTTGAAGTACTCCTTTTCCTATTTGGAACCAGTCTGTTGTTACATGTCCAGTTCTAACTGTTGCTTCCTGACCTGCATACAGGTTTCTCAAGAGGCAGGTCAGGTGGTCTGGTATTCCCATCTCCTTCAGAATTTTCCACAGTTTATTGTGATCCACACAGGGCAAAATTAAAAAATAAATATTATGATTTATGATTATTGACAAAAGAAAATAATCCTATCAAGTGACTGAGTTATTTAACCATTCTTTCTTGAAGTAAGAATGTGTAATGTGTAACTTCCACTTTTCTTCATCTTTGAAATACATATTAATATAGAGGTCTTTGTGTATGAAACTTTCCATATATTCTTTCCTTAAGTTTGACTTCCACTAGCAGAATTGTAGGCTCAAAAAGAATATCACTTTGAAATCTCTTTATATTATCAAACTGCCATTCAAAATGATTATGTTGTGTAATGATCTTACTTGTTTCTCAGTTAGGAAGCAAAAATACAACATGCACACAACATCAACGTCACCAGCTATTCACTTTTCCAATTCAGACACTTTTAGTAGAAGTAATCTGAATAACTCAGAGAAATAAATTTGTATACCCTCAGGGTCTTTCTAAAGACCCAAAGCAGTTCTTCATATTATTTAGGTGTAAAAATATTTGTAAATGGCCGTCCAGAAAATTAGAAAACTGTGTATGATTCTCGGATAAACTGCAAGAGAAGATTTCGTGAAATGTGCATTATGTTGTAAATGAAGAGGTGGTAAGCTTGTCATGTAACTGGTGCCTGTGAATGGTTACCAGCCAGAGACATTTATTCCATTCAGCCTGCCCATGACCTACAGCTATTCACGTGTCATTTCAAAACCACATTTCTCTCTTGTTGACATATTTTGAAATAAACCTTATATTAGTTGAATCTAACAGTACTAAGGAATCTGGCAGCAATTCACATAGCTGCTAGTTGCCAATGTAATCACGTTTGCCTCTCTGGTGTAACATTTAAATAAATGAAACAGATAATTTTACTAATTTACAATGTACATTTTATGTTCAGTATTTTTCATATAAACTCTTTATTGGAGCATAACATTAATATGGAAAAATTGACAACCATATCAGAACACAGAATGCTATCACAATCTAGAGCCCTATCAACCCCGTAATTCCTTCAAGTATTTAACCCTTACCCTGAGGATAACCATGTTCTTACCTCAAACTATACATTAATGTTACTTATTCTTTATATGTGTTATGTTATTGGAATTATAAAATACATATTTTGCTCTGGCTTCTTTCAAAGACATCCTTTAAGTTTTTTGCAAGTTTATGTGCATTTTTACTCTTAGCTCATTTTCACTGCAGTACAGCATAAATATACCATGCCTCGTGTATTCATCTTACTACATGTAGCGTTTCAGCAATAATTTTAGAAAAATGTCTTTTAATTGAAGTGTACACAATTATGTTTGGCATGAATATAAATAATGAGTCATTGGAGTATGAATATGTTCGATAGATATTCTCAGGGTTCCAAAGTGATTTTACAAATTTAAGTTTCCAAAAGTAGATTTATTTTTATTTTTTGATATAACATATGTGATATAAAATTTGTATACCTTTTCAACTATACAATTCATGGTATTAAGTTTACAATTTGTGCAACTATTATATCTATTTCCAAAAATCTGTATTACACAACCTCTGTACCTATTAAGCAATGACTCCCTAATCCTTTCTTCTTCTGACCTCTAATGTATTTTCTATCTCAGTAAGCATGCTTATTTGACATATTTAAATTATCAGCCACTTGGTTCTATCTAAAACCATTTGGCATGGACCAAATATATTCATGGACTTTTTTTTTTTTATTGAAGTATTGTTGATGTACAATGTTTTGTTACTTTCTGGTGTACAACAAAGTGATTCAGTTACAAATATATGTATAATTTTTCATTATGGTTTATTACAGTATATTGAATATAATTCCCTGTGGTATACAGTAGGACCTTATTGTTTACCTATTTTATATATAGTAGTTTGTCTCTGCTAATTCCAAACTCCTAATTTACCCCTACCCTCTTTTTCCTTTGGTAACCTTAAATTGATTTTCTATATCTGTGTGTCTGTTTCTGTTTTGTAAATAAGTTCATTTGTATCATATTTTAGATTTTGCATATGATACCATATGATATTTGTCTTCCTCTTTCTGACATAGTTCATTTAGTATGATAATGTCTAGCACCCCACTCCAGTATTCTTGCCTGGAAAATCCCATGGACGGAGGAGCCTGGTAGGCTGCAGTCCATGGGGTCGCTAAGAGTTGGACACGACTGAGCGACTTCACTTTCACTTTTCACTTTCATGCATTGGAGAAGGAAATGACAACCCACTCCCGTGTTCTTGCCTGAAAAATCCCAGGGACGGCAGAGCCTGGTAGGCTGCCGTCTGTGGGGTCGCACAGAGTCGGACACGACTGAAGCGACTTAGCAGCAGCAGCAGCAGCAGATCCATTTATGTTGCTGTGAAAGACATTATTTTATTCTTTTTATGGCTGAGTAATATTCCATGGTGTGTGTTTATGTTTGGTGTGTGTGTGGGGGGTGGCTGGGTGGGTGTGGGTCTGGGTATGTGGGTGTATACATCCTTACCACTTCTTTATACATTTATTTGTCTATAAATATTTAGGTTGCCTCTATGTCTTAGATGTTTTAGACAGGATCAAATATCAGGGACTTTTTGGTGTAGACCAAAATCTCATGGTAGTTTTGGACCTTATCAAATGTGCTGCAAGAGATAATTTATATAAGTGGAATCTTGTTATATTTTCCATTCATGTTTGGTTTATAGCATTTAGCATAACATTTTCAAGTTTCATCCATGTAGCATTTGTTAGAACCTCATCTTTTTTTCATTAGCTGTATTTCATTGTATTTTGTTGATATGCTCTCCTGTTGATGGACACTTGAGTTTTTTCAGCCTTTTGACTGTGAATATTTACATACAAGTACCCTTTGAGTCCCTCTTCATAGTTATTTTGCAAATATACCTAGAAGTGGAATGACAGGAATGTCAACTCAAGTGCATGGCTCAATTTTCAATTGGCATGCTGTTTTGTTATTCAATTATTTTCACAGTTCCTTGTATTGATATATTCTGGATATAATTTTATCAGATAGATATATAATTTGGAAATATTTCCTCCCATCCTGTAGGCTGTCTATTTACTTATCAATCTATTTTGATTCATATGTTTATTTTTTAATTTTACTGAAAACTACTTTACTTTTTATTTTGTTGCTCATACTTTTGGTGTCACATAAGAATTCCTTGCTTAAGTTAAGGTCGTGAAAATTTATCTATATGTTTTCTTTTGGAGTTTTATAGCTTTAAGTCTTATTTTTAAGTCTTTGACTCATTGCAAATTTTAAAATATGATTTAACTTTATTATTTGCATACAGAAATTAAGCAGTGCTTCTGCAAGTTTCAATTGTTCTACATTCTCATAAATACCTGACATTTTCATGTTTTCATCTGAGCCATTCTTCTGGTAGAAAGGGTTAATAGTCTGATTATAATTAAACATGTGACTATATTTACAATAAAGGTCAGTATCTTTGCATTTGGGTATCCTATTTTATGGGCTTCTCTGATGGCTCAGACAGTGGAGAATCTGCCTGCAATGCAAAAGACTGGGGTTTGATCCCTGTGTTGAAAAGATCCCCTGGAGAAGGGAATGGCTACCCACTCCAGTATTCTTGCCTGTGTGTGCTAATTTGCTTCAGTCATGTCCAACTCTTTGTGACCCTATGGACCATAGCCTACCAGGCTCCTCTGTCCATGGGATTGGAGTGGCTTGCTGTGCCCTCCTCCATGGAATCTTCCCAACTCAGGGATTGAATCTGCATTTCTTATGTCTCCTATCTCCAGCATTGGCAAGTGGGTTCTTTAGCACTAGTGCCACCTGGGAAGCCCTGACTATTCTTGCCTGAAGAAGCTCATGAAAAAGGAGTCTAGTGGGCTACAGTCCATGGGGTTGCAAAGAGTCGGACATGACTGAGTGACTAATCATACACACGCACATCCTATTTTAAAGTGTACATGTTCCAGTCTTTTTTGCATTTTCTATTGGAATTAGCTGTTATATACCGGGAAGCCTGGCATGCTGCTGTTCATGGGGTTGCAAATAGTTGGACATGACTGAGTGACTGAACAACAACAATTCTAAACTTATTAATTCCTAGATTTTGGATTTTTTATATATAATCATATAATCTGAATAATTATCATAAAAATTTTAATTTTTTCTATACAATTTTATGCTCTTTATATTTTTGTTTTACTATTATACTGGTTAGGATGCCTTCTAAAATAGTGAATAGAAATTGTGAGAGCAAAGATACTATTACATTTAGCATATCAAAAGAAATACTTTTAATAATTAGCCTATGTATAAAATTAGCTGTAGGTTTTTATGTAGTGTTCTTTGTCATGTTATGTAAGTTCCCACCTTCATTACAGCAGTGAATTTTTTATTGTGGGTTTCCAAATACTTTTTTTCTGAATGTATCAAAGGACATTGTCACTGTTAATACAGGATAAATTATATTGATTTAAAAATGTTAAAATCTTGAATCTCTAGAATAAAATCCAATTTGCAATGACATATTATTTACCATGGGCTTCCCTAATAGCTCAGTTGGTAGAGAATCCTCCTGCAATTCAGGAGACCCTGGTTCAATTCCTGGGTGAAGAAGATTCGCTGGAGAAGGGATAGGCTACCCACTCCAGTATTCTTGGGCTTCCCTTGTGGCTCAGCTGGTAAAGAGTCAGCCTGCTTAAAAAACTGGAAATAGAACTGCCATATGACCCAGCAATCCCACTGCTGGGCATACACACCCAGGAAACCAGAATTGAAAGAGAAACGTGTACCCCAATGTTCATCAAAACACTGTTTATAATAGCCAGACATGGAAGCAACCTAGATGTCCATCAACAGACGAATGGATAAGGAAGCTCTGGTACATATACACAATGGAATGTTACTCAGCCATTAAAAAGAATACATTTGAATCAGTTCTATTGAGATGGATGAAACTGGAGCCCATTATATAGAGTGAAGTAAGCCAGAAAGAAAAACACCAATACAGTATACTAATGCATATATATGGAATTTGAAAGATGGTAACGATAACCCTATATGTGAGACAGAATAAGAGACACAGAGGCATAGAACAGTCTTATGGACTCTGAGGGAGAAGGTGAGGGTGGGATGTTCTGGGAGAATAGCATTGAAACATGTATATTATCATATGTGAAACAGAACACCATTCCATGTTCGATGCATGAGACAAATGCTCAGGGCTGGGGCAATGGGATGACACAGAGGGATGGGATGGGGAGGGAGGTGGGAGAGGTGTTCAGGATGGGGAACACATGTAAACCCATTGCTGATTCATGTCAATGTATGGCAAAAACCACTACAATATTGTAAAGTAATTAGCCCCCAACTAAAATAAATAAACTTATTAAAAAAAAAAAAAAGAGTCAGCCTGCAATGCAGGAGACCTGGGTTTGGAAGAAGATAAAGAAGAAGATAAAAACAGAAATTTGCACCTAGCAGAGGGACGCTTCAAAATACAAATCCCTGACTTTGGGATCAGGAAAGAGGTAAAGACCTGAAGAACTCTGAGGAGCCTGCTAGTAGCAGCTACAGAAAAACGTCCCGGTCCATACTTCCAATGCTGGGGTATGGATTTGATCCTTGGTTAGGGAACTAAGATCTCACATGCTGCATCCTGTGACTAAAAAAAAAAAAAAGAGAGAGAGAGAGACTTTCAAATTATGTGCTGACAGAAAGATTAGTGAAACTGCCCCCTACAGTTATGTGGGAGATGGAAAGTGTGCATAAGGGGCTTGTGGATCTGGCTAAGGAAATTTCTAGGAAGAGTGGTGTAAGTTCAAGTTGACTTCTTTATTTGTCCCTATGAAAGGCAAAATTAGATAAGGAAAGGTGAAAGGTGAGATGAGCTAAGGAGGAACTGTTGATATTTTTCTCACATTTGTTTCTGTTCATTCCACCAGGAGCTTTGCAGGTGGTACTAGTGGTAAAGAACTCGTCTGCCAATGCAGGAGACTTAAGAGATGTAGGTTTTGTCCCTGGTTTGGGAAGATCCTCTGGAGGAGGGCATGTAACCCACTGTAGTATTCTTGTCTGGAGAATCCCATGGACAAAGGAGCTTGGGGGCTATGGTCCATGGGGTTGCAAAGAGTTGGACACGAAGTGACTTACACACACACACTCCAATTTAATGCAACATCTCATGAGTTGTTGGGTTGTTTGAGGTGAAATGAAAGTATCAGCAAGAAACTGCCCAGTTTCTTGAAAAAAAATTCATTTATAGAGTTTCAAAAGTTATACATTTATTAGCATCATTCTATCTTAATTAGGAAAGGGACTTTGGAGCTTTTTGGAAACAAGTCCATTTTATACATTTGGCACATGAAAAACTAGCTCAGAACAAAGGCAAAAGTCACCCAGCATCTCATAAGCTGGTGAGTGGCAGAGCTGAAATAAAATCTGGTTCTCCTGACATCCTTCTTGCCGCACAGCCTTGAAGCACTTTGCAAAGTGAGACAGGCTACTGGTAGAGACATCTGAAAGCTTAACTGTCAAACTGAATCCAGGCTACTTGGCAGTGTCACAGGGAGAAATAATCTAATGGTCTGAAATGAAGGGAGGAAAATAGTTCTCAGCAAGTGGCATCAACTTACTTGGTATTTTTCTCTCCCTTTATTGTTATAGACATGTTAATGGCAAATCTGAGAAGTTTCTCTTGTGAATCAGGTTAGGGCTATGATTGTTCAAAAAAGCTCATTAGCAATTTATGAAGAGCAGCAAAATTCATCTTCCCTTAATGTGAAATCACTTCAGGCTGTCACTAGAGGAAGAATTGTGGAGAAGTGAATTGACCACATACAGATCCATTCTTTCTTTAACAAAAAAGAAACCCATAAAAAGGAAAAATACCTTGCAATAATGAGGTGTGTGTAACACCCAGTCAGAGTTAAGCCCCAGTTACTATGATGCTCTGAATGGAACTACTTTTCTCATTTGCCTACTGTGGGAGCCACTCAGGTAGACGTCATAAACCTGAGTTATCTATCTGTTAAAGAGCAACAGGATCTCTTTGACTTAAAATTTCATTAAAGCCCCTAAAGTATTGGGAATAATGAAATCCACACTCTGGAGAAGAGATACATGAAGTTTACTGTGCACATTCTGTACACACATTGAATAATCACGTTGACTGAGTGCATGCTGATGTCAATTCTTGATTATTCTATCTTAAGAAATAAGCAAGAATTATTCCCCAGGGTGGCTGATGGGTAGGTCTGTGCTGGGTGAGGCTATTTTTCTATGTTCTGTCTGTGGTTCATGTAGGCTTATCTCTTGCACACACTTCATATCTAGGATAACTTACTCCCAGAGTCTTTCAAACTCCTTTTTCTTTTATTACACTTCTTTTTTTAACTTTTAAAATGTATTTTCAAATTGAAGTCTAGTTGATTTACAACGTTGTGTGAATCTCTGCTGTACAGCAAAGTGACTCAGTTATACATTCATTTTTATATTATTTTTCATTATAACTTATTCCAGGATATTGAATATAGTTCCCTGTGCTGCACAGTAGGATCTTAATTTTTCACACCAATGTATTTGGCTGAGGTTCAGAATTTAGGCACTGAATCTTCATCTGATGTTTTCTGCATTGTAAATTTCTTGCTGTCTATTTAATCCCTTAAGGCCAGGAAAGATTGTGTGGCAGTATAGGTCTCTGATTATTCTAGGCATGTCACATCAGAATTTTTACTGCCACAGTCATCATTGTTCTGACCTTTGTTTCTTAATAAACAAATTTCTGTATCCCAAAGGGGAAGTATGCTGGTTGGCATAGGCAAAAACTGTGTGCTTTTATCTTCATAAAGAATCATTTTATGACTTTAAACTGTTAAGATTTGTGTTAAATTTATAATTTGTATCCGGTAGAATAAAACACATATTTTAAAAAGATAACCAGAGATTTAAAAAAAAAAAAAAACATTGTGCTTTAAATGACCCATTAACTTATTTATCCCTGAGGCAATTCTGTGAAAAAAAATGAGAGCTACCATAATTATATCAAAAACAATACTTGTTAACAGGTTAAAATTTTCAAAGTTTTTAAATCTTACTGCTTTCAATCCAAAGTAGTATTGCTTACCATCTGTTACATTTGTGAATGATGGGCAGACAGATTTAGCACAAATTTATGAGTATCTATGTTTATACCTATGAAAATTCATATGGTTGAATATTTCAAAAGTGGAGATGTATCAGCATATTGACATCTCACAAGGCCATGCAATTGGACATCACCTAATAATACTAAGATTCTACTGCTTAAGATGTTTGTACCAATGTAACCACTTCTCTACATTCTGGATATTTGTTAAAAATGAAGATACTTGTCTCGGTCCCTTTGGGCTGCTACAACAAAACACCCCAGACTCAATAGCTTATAAATAATAGAAATTTATTTCTCAAATTCCATAGGCTTGATGTCTAAGATCAGGGTGCCAGCATAGTTAGCTGAGGGTCTTCTACCTGTTCCCAGACTCATTGCATCCTCACATGGAGGAAGGAGTTGGGGAGTTCTGCAGCCTATTTAGGTAGGTTCAGCCTTGCTGGGCTTACCCCAGTGAAGTGTATATTACTCAGACTAATCTTCTCACAAAGTACCTACAAATATCACCACTTCTGGGGATTAAGATTTCAACATGTGAATTTAAGGAGGACACAAACATTCAGTCTATAGTAGTAACCACACATCTGCCTGGAAACCTTCAGAAGTTTGCCACCAAGAGAAAAACTAATACAAGAATAATGTCCATCAAGCTAGACTTCAGAAACTCCAAGAAACAAGTTCTTATGTCAAAACTTAAGAGAGATCTTTTAAAAAATATGATAAAGTATGTTCTGCGCTTAGCTCTCTAGACTTCAATTTTAAGCCATTAAAAGTGTTTTGAAAATGGTAAAACTATATAGAAAGACATTTTTGGTAGTAGTTGCTGGGTGTCTCATTTTATAGGTAAGGTTGTGGGGCCTACACAGACAGAAACTTCCTTTATACAGTTATAAATCATGTTTTTACCAATTTGTGAAGTCATATTCTTAACAGGAAAAAATATTATGCTACAATTAGTTCAGTTGCTTAGTCATGTCCGACTCTTTGTGACCCCATGGACTGCAGCATGTCAGGCCTCCCTGTCCATCACCAGCTCCCAGAGTTTACTCAAACTCATGTCCATTGAGTCAGTGATGACATCCAACCATCTCATCCTTTGTTGTCCCCTTCTCCTCCCGCCTACAATCTTTGCCAGCATCAGGGTCTTTTCAAGTGAGTCAGCATCAGGTGGCCGAAGTATTGGGAGTTTCAGCTTCAACATCAGTCCTTCCAAAGAACATTTGGTAAGGCTATTATAATCTAGTGACTTCTAATTATTTCAATTAGAAATATAACAGTTCCCTAAGCCGTTACTCAGGTTTCCCTGGTAGCTCAGACACTAAAGACTGTGGCTGTCATGCAGGTGACCTAGGTTTGATCCCTGGTTGGGAAGATCCCCTGGAGAAGGGAATGGCTACCCAGTCCAGAATTCTTACCTGGAGAATTGCATGGACAGAGGAGCCTGGTGGGCTATAGTCCATTGAATCGCCAAGAGTCAGACACAACTGAGTGACTAACACACTGAGAAGCAAGCCATTATTCAACAGCTCTTTAAAGTAGGTGAGGTCACCATGACACTTCCATATAGCTTTTCAAAAATATACACAATGGAATATTACTCAGCCATTAAAAAAATACATTTGAATCGGTTCTACTGAGATGGATGAAACTGGAGCCCATTATACAGAGTGAAGTAAGCCAGAAAGAAAAACAACAATACAGTATACTAATGCATATATATGGAATTTGAAAGATGGTAACGATAACCCTATATGCGAGACAGAATAAGAGACACAGATGCATAGAACAGTCTTATGGACTCTGAGGGAGAAGGTGAGGGTGGGACGTTCTGGGAGAATAGCATTGAAACATGTATATTATCGTATGTGAAACAGAACACCATTCCATGTTCGATGCATGAGACAAGGGCTCAGGGCCGGGGCAATGGGATGACCCAGAGGGATGGGATGGGGAGGGAGGTGGGTGGGGGGTCCAGGAAGGGGAACACATGTAAACCCATGGCTGATTCATGTCAATGTATGGCAAAAGCTATTACAATATTGTAAAGTAATTAGCCCCCAACTAAAATAAATAAATTTATTAAAAAAAAAAAAAATTCCAATTTTTAAAATCAAAGCCTTGAGTGTATCTTCTTTTACAACTATCCTCCCAGTGGTTTTACTGGAGAAATAACTTTTACATCAAGTATTGTGGAGAAAATGATTAATTCCCAATCTACAAATTAAAATATATCTGGATTATCTAAGTTATGAATATCAAATTTCTCATCAGTAAAAAGGAAATTATATGACATGGTTTCACAAAGAATTGTACACGGTAAAGTTGATATATAGAAGATCTGTATCTCAGTATTTGGTTTTTAGAAAATAAAATAGTTTCATTCACCCCCACCTGGTATTTTTCAACCATGTCACACTATTTTATGATTTCTATCATTCTTTTCTGATTTTGACAAAAGTTCAATTCTATGTTAAAAATTCTAAAGCAAGATAGTTTTTTCCTTCATTGTCAAAGAGAAAGTTTGATGGGTATTACTCTACTCAAGTTGAAATCAAGATTTCTGGGAGAAATATCAACCACCTTAGATATGCAGATGACACCGCTTTAATGGCAGAAAGTGAAGAGAAACTGAGAGCCTCTTGATAAAGGTGAAAGAGGAAAGTGAGAAAGCTGTCTTAAAACCCAACATTCAGAAAGCAAAGTTCATAGCATCCATTCCCATCACTTCATGGCAAATAGATGGGAAAACATTGGAAACAGTGACACACTTTATTTTATTGGGCTCCAAAGTCACTGCAGATGGTGATGAAGAGGATGACACAGGATGAGATGATTGGATGGCATCACTGGCTCAATGGACATGAGTTTGAGCAAACTCCAGGAAATAATGAAGAACAGGGAAGCCTGGAATGCTGCAGTTCATGTCAGTAAAGAATGGTTAAAAGAATGGAGGACAAGCTATGCTATCAGTCCATTCAAGGTCTTATTGATGACATCATCAACCTCACCACTACATGTAGGGTCATAGAAGTTAATAAATTAAATCTAATTTCTCTGGGCCTTCAATAGCTAACTGAGGAGAGAAACATGAAAAAGACAGCTTGTGTATATTTTGATACAGGCAATATCAACTGAAGTACACCACACAGTGAGAGAGGGCATTAATACAGGTTTGCGGTGAGGGGTCAGAAGACTGGGTAAGGGAGAGCATTCAGCAAAAAGTGATCCATTGCATGGAGTGAGTAGACTGTACTAAAATACAATAAACAAAGTAAATAAACCTCTTTACATATTAATTTTGAAAATATTATTGGAAGATAGAATAATATCACATATCCATAATATATATCCACAGATGTTCATAAACATAGAGACATAGAAACCTTGTGATTTTCATCCCGAAATTTTCATCATGAAACAAGTGCAACAATATCAAGCTCACCAGTTTGTAAGTAAAAATTGAATCCAAGCTGTATTTCTGGCAGAGGGAACAAGTTAAGATTACCTCCTCAAATGGCTAAAACTTTTTTATTAATGTTTGTAAAGAAGATTTTTAAGAGATTTGTATTTGTACTTGATGAGTAGTCGTACGGAGGTTGTGAACTAGATTTGGACAAGGGAGCTTCTATAGCAGTCTGCATATTAGAAAGCCTCTTTTCTTCTTTTCTTTTTTTTTTTTTTTTCCAGTTTTAGGCGATCATTGTCAGTGTTTTAGTTATCTCCTGGGTTATTTATATTTTGAAAACATAAGATTTACATCCTTGAAGGACAGAGAGAGAAAGCAAGTTTTCTTACAGGAGTTTTGGGAGATATTTCTCTTTTATCCGAAGTCTAGGGTTATTACTAGGCTTCCCACATGACTCAGTGGTAAAGAATCTGCCTGCCAGTGCAGGAGACATGGGTTTGACTCATGGTCTGGGAAAATCCCCTGGAGAAGAACACGGCAACACACTCCAGGATTCTTGTCTGGTGAATTCCATGGGCAGAGGAGCCTGGCGGGCTACAGTCCACAGGGTCCCATAGAGAAGGACACAACTGAGTGACTAACACTAACACAACACGAATAGGTAGGTATAAATAAATAGAATGATAAACGGGTAACAACGACTTTTATGCAAGTGGCACTCTGTAGCACATTACACTATTTTTATTTTTAGAATAGTTAATTTAATGGAGTAAGATGAACCATGAATAAAATTATGGGGTAATTAAACTTTATTTAAATGTTTCATCATGAGAGATTTAAATTCTAAACTGAAGCCTTTATACAGAGTGACGTAAGCCAGAAAGAGAAATACCAATATAGTATATTAATGCATATATGTGGAATTCAGAAAGACGGTAAAGACAACCCTACATACAAGATAGCAAAAGAGACACAGATGTAAAGAATAGACTTTTGGACTATGTGGGAGAAGGCAAGGATGGGACGATATGAGAGAAGAGCACTGAAGCATGTATATTATCATATGTAAAACAGATGACCAGTGCAAGTTTGATGCATGAAGCAGGGCACTCAAAGCTGGTGCTCTGGGACAACCCAGAGGGATGGGGTGGGGAGGAAGGTAGGAGGGGGTTTCAGGATGGTGGGACACATGTACACCCATGGCTAATTCATGCCGATGAATGGCAAAAACAACCACAATATTGTAAAGTAATTAGCCTCCAATTAAAATAAATTAATTTTAAAACAAAAGAAAATCAACAGAAAATAAGATAATGATAAAAAGTGTTTGGGATTTTTTTTTTCTAGGATGGAGTTCTAAGTAGTGTCTTTTCAAATATTTATTTGATAGAAGACTAATATTTTTTACCTTTAATTTTCATATGACTTGGTCTATTTGGTAATGTTATTAAGCTTATGTTGCCAATGCTTTCAAAAGTCATTCTCCCCTTAATTATGATTTAAGAAAATTTGGTTCCATTTTATTTCCATACTTATAGAGTTAGATTTCAGCATCATTCATTTTACTAAGTCTTCACATCATTTGATCCCTTATTTTAATACCTGTCTGGCTTGACTAGCTCTCATCATTCAGTAAGATTTTTAAAGTAAAGCTCATGGGTGTTTTATCCCATTATATTTTCAAGAACACATGACTGACTTCAGAATTCTAGGGTCACATTTCTTCTTGGCAGAACTTTGTAGTTATTGCTTCATTGCCTTTTGGCATTGAGAGTTGCTGTGGAGGGTTCTCCACTCCAGAGGCACTCATTTTTATCAATTTTGGCAGTTTCTCCTAAGAATATGCTAGACTTCCAATTCTTCTTACTGAATATTTTACTTTAGCAGTTGAATTTTTTAAATTTTCGTATACTCTTATTTTTTATAGATTCTTCTACCTTTGAGCTGTATAGATTCCATAGACTTTCTCTCTGAAGATAATTTCAAAAAGTGATACATGACTTCTTCTGTTCCTTATGTTACATCTTTTATTATGGAATTATTTATAATTACTAAGGTTATTTGTCAAAGCTTGTCTATTCATATTTAAGAGAGGGGAACTACAGTGCTTACTGGAGGTAGTATGTGTGGGAGGTTACATGTTTGTTGGTGGATTTCTCTTTGGTTGCAGAAGTTACTAGGTGGCTTTAAAACTGAGTAACCGTTAATATTAGGATCTTGGTATGGCCAGTTTTAGCATGGAGGTATAATATTGACCATCATCATATGGAAGTTACGAGGGTAGATTACAATTAATGTCAGTAAAGAGTACATCTTTCTGTTTTGCAGTCTAGCAGCTTACTTCTGTGCTCTGTTGAACTGTGTCCCCAAGTCTGGCACTTCCATTATTAAATTCCGCCATAAAATAAATATCTAATCCTATATATGGTTCTGCAAAGAGTATGCACTTGACTTTTGGGGATGTGACTGAGAAATGGAACAACTTTCTGCTCTTTAATGGCCTTTCAGTCCACCCACCATCGACTGCAGTTGTGCTCGTGCCTCATTGCTAACTCTTGTTGATTCTGCAGGACTTACAAACTTTTTTCTTGCTAGTATGTGCAGACATTTGAGACTGATTGTCGTTTGATTAACTAAATTAATTATGAATGCCTTATCAGTGTTCTCATAAATTAGAGATTGAGGCTTCAATTGTCTCTTTCTTGTGTCTTATTCTTGTTGCTTTCTGTAGTTTTGAGGGTAGGGAAAAATCCAAAATTCTTTGGCATCTTATTTGTTCTACTGTTTTCTTCAGAAACATCAAGTTTATAGCATATGTTTCCTTACATGATTTGTCATCGCTTTCATTTTGCAATTTGTGGCCAGCAGAATTCTAAAATCATCGCCAAGATTCCCACTCTTTGGTATACATGCCCTTTGTAATCCTCTCCTCAAGGGTAGGCAGGTCCTATGAATATGATGGAGTCACTTCCACAATTACATTAAGTTATGTAAGACTCCTTCATAAGGGGTAAAGAGTGATTCTCTTGCTGGCTTTGAATGAAGAGTCAAGTTGTGAGAGGGCGGCCATTCAGAGTTGAGAGTACTTCTGGTCAATAGCCAGCAAGAAAGTAGGATCTCTGTGTTACAAGGCAAGGAATTAAATTCTGCCAACAACTATATGAGAACCACAGCCCTGCCTAACCTTGACTGCAGTCTGGCAAGATCCTGAGCAGAACACCCAGTTAATACCGCCTGGACTACTGACCCGCAGACATAGAAACTTCTTTTGTATTCTTTTAAGCCACTGTGTTTGTGGTAATTAGTTATGCAATAATAGAAAACGAGTGTTTGATCTTGCATGTTTGTGGTTTTATTGTTTTTTTTTTTTCACTTTAACTTGGTATTACACTCATGAGAGTACCATTTCTAATTGTGTGCATTGTATTGGCTGCAGATTGCTCACGTGACTTTCATATCTTTGTTGTTATCTTTTCACACTTGCTATTTATTCAGTTGCCTTAAATTTCTTCTTTTAAAACATAACTTTTTTCTTCCAATTTATTGGTCTAATTATCTTTCATTTCCTTACATCTGTGAAGGATTATATGTATGAATTTTTTCTTTGTTATTAATAAATTTCCTTCTGGAATGTTTTTTTCTTCATTAGCTTTTTGATTCACATCATCACTACCACCAGTCACCTCCCCTCTGCCTACTGTCTTCCCCACCCCCAGTATTTCAGAATTCTAATTTCTTTCTGACTTTTGCCTGTCTTTAATGAAGTCATCCAGAGAAGGCAATGGCACCCCACTCCAGTACCCTTGCCTGGAAAATCCCATGGATGGAGGAGCCTGGTAGGCTGCAGTCCATGGGGTCGCGAAGAGTCGGACACGACTGAGCGACTTCACTTTCACTTTTCACTTTCATGCATTGGAGAAGGAAATGGCAACCCACTCCAGTGTTCTTGCCTGGAGAATCCCAGGGATAGGGGAGCCTGGTGGGCTGCCGTCTATGGGGTCGCACAGAGTCGGACACAACTGAAGCGACTTAGCAGCAGCAGCAGAATGAAGTCATCTATTTAATTAAAAATGTCTGAAGTCACAGGCACATGAGTTGGGGAAGTCCAGAGCTTTAATTCAAGTTTTGCTCTTTGTGTAGGTTTTTTTTTTTTTTTTTTTTATCAAGTGGGATTTATTCCAGGGATGCAAAAATGGTTCAGTATATGCAAATCAATCAACATGAAACACCACATCAGCAAAACAAAGGATAAAATTCACGTGATCATCTCAATAAATACCTAACAAAAAAAGCATTTGACAAAATTCAATATCCATTTGTGATTTAAAAAAAAACAAACTCTCAACAAAATTATAGGTTTTTTGATTGATAGTTTACATCAGTACAAAACAATCTATTCTCTCCCATGAGAATACGTCTCATACAAATTCTGGCATTCAATTTTTTAATGCATCCTACTTCCAACCAAAAAGATTTGTTGCTGTTGAATAAAAGTGCCACAAATTTTCCAAATTTTATTCATTAGATACTATTATTTCCTCCATCTAGAGCTCTCAAACACACTATTTTTACATACTGTTAATGCATCAATCACTTCAAAGAGTTTAGTCATGCTTCTGTGTCTGTTTTTATCTCATACAAACAGGTAAACTTTTGACACATTTAAGGATTTCATTCAAAACAAATTTTTGAAGGACAAACTTTCTCTTATTTCCTTGGGCACACTGACTCATCATTTCAGCTGATCCCTGAAGGAATCCGTGACAAAATATTTATTATTATTTTTACCCACAGCAGCATAATTTAAACTCTAGTTGTATAGGCTTGTAAAACAAATTTGTATAACCACAATGGGAAATGATCTTCCCAGTGGTACAGCTAAACTAATAAAGTAATTATGGCAGGGCTGAGCAGTTATAACCAAGCATTGTAAACTCAATTCACATATATAAAACCATAGAGACAAGAAAAATTTTAAATGTAGATAAGATTAGAGGAATAGGAAAACACAGGGAATTTCCACACTCTCCTACAGAGAGCTGTTATCTACCCACTTTCCCAGGAGCTCACCAAGAAAGTGTCTTTTGTCAACTCATCAAGATTAAATATTTTAAAATGTCTTATGCAAAAAAATATTGTGTTCTTTTAAAAGGTAGTAAAATTCTGGCACAGAGTGGGAGTATATTCTTGAGCAATATTTACAAATAATTTATAGGCTTATTTGCATAAGACCTAATTAGGGAATATTTTATGTTTCATTAGCTAAACAGTTGCTGCTATACTTAGTCCAGCACCAAGGCTTAATCCACTTAATAACTTTCAACAAATATTTATGAATGGACCCTTGTGGTTAGGGATAATAGTAGCTGTTAGGGATACAAAATGAATAAACACCAGCTCCTGCATTAAAAGTTTTTAAGGCTCAAGATAATAGGGACACATAGTCTTTTAGAATATATTTATTTATTTATTATTTTAATCAATAATTACTTAGTACCTACTAAACACAAGTTACTATCTCTATTTTGATACATACAGTTTCTATATGTATGTTTCATGTTATTTATTAATATTTTAAAATAATCCATATTTATTCCTTAATATTACATAAAGAGTATGTGCATTATTAATTTTTGAAGTTTTCACTCTTATCCATACATTGCCAGTGCTTATACATAGAATTCTTGTGAATGTGTTAGCCTCTTTCTGAAACCTACTTCTATTATAGCTGTATGTACTAATTATCTTTCAAGGGGCAGCTCTAAGTCATACCCTGCACCCCACTATCATATTTATTCCTATTTAGATATATATATATATATAATACTTTACTCTTTCAAATGCTCATAGAGTTCTTTCTGTGTCTTGTGAAGTTTACCTTGTGTTAATATGCATTGTATATTTGCCACCGACATTATTATCATCAGCAATACCAATGCTACACATTCAACATCCACCCGAGGGCCAACATATTTTATTTCTGTAAGGTAGGACTCACATCTTATTAGTTTTGTGCTCCTGAAACTGGGAATAGTTTCTGGTACATAGTAGAACCCATTAAACTTCTGGCTTCTAATTTGAATGGTCTTATTGAGTTTGTCCTCAAATATGGGGAAAAAAGGATACTGTAAGAACAAGAGTAATAAAGCAAAATTTAGAGCTCAAGTCCCATTTTGAGTTATACTAGTAATAAAATAATATTCATGTTTACCTAAAATAATTCCATTTTTTATAATACCCAGAGTGTGACTTACAATTATAATAAAATCTATCATCAATATCTTAACAATTTACTGTGTATAGATAACAGAATACATATGACATGGATCTAGTAAACATGTCATCTTCATAATTTTTTATATCTGTTCTATTGTGTACTATTTGTTTAGTTTCTCATTCTAATAAAATAATTTTAAACTTTATTTTCTGAAGTTTACATTTTTAAAAAGCAATTTTGCATATGAAAGTGTAGAAGAGATTTTTTGAGGCACCCTACACAAATACTTTTCAATACATTTTTAAAATTTTCAAGATACAAGGAGACTCTCCAGGGACAAAAATAATTATGAACTGAAACTAGAGTGAGGAGTAAGCATATATGAAATCAAGAGGTTGGACTGAAAACAAATGCCTATTATCAGCAAAATAATCTGGAAACTAAGCTTTTAGACAGCTATAAATTAATCCCAGATTAATTGAAGGACACCAGAAAAGAGTAAAATATCTGAGTTGTGACCTCTATTTACCAGTTATAGTCAATTTACACTCCTTGTTTTCCACATATCAAGATAAAAAGAAAAAGAAAACCATATTTAAATTTATGTTGAATAGCATATTTGAACAGGCAAGGTATTTTTAGAGAAATAAGAACAAATCCAAGCAAAGTAAAAAAGACAAATGACTAATAGATTTAGATAAGCAAAGGACATTAGATGTTATAATAACTCACTTCAGTTCAGTCTTGTCTGACTCTTTGCAACCCCATGGACTGCAGCACGCCAGTCCTCCCTGTCCATCACCAACTCCTGGAGTTTACTCAGACTCATGTCCATTGAGTCAGTGATGCCTCAAATATTTAAAGAAATAAAATATGAAGATAAATGAGAATGCAAGAAAGTATTGAAAATAACAAAATGGATTAAGAATAGTATATACAAATTTAGAAATAAAATATATTCTTATCATATCTAAATGTTTTAACAGGAAACTAATTAAAAGAAGAAATGGAAATAAAATCTGATTTTGTTGAAAAGACCAGTGAAAGTGATAAATCTTCAGCTAGGATAACCAAGAAAAAAGAAGACACAGATGACCACTATCAGAAATGAAAGACTGAACACTAGTACTGATCCCATGGATTATTAAGATAATAAATGAGCCAAAAAGGGTAGTAAAGGTTAATGAAGGAATAGTGTGAATAAAACTATGCCCATAAATGTTATAGTGTAGATGCAATGAATCAATTATTTGAGATACTCAAACTACCAAAACTCACAGGAAGATAAATAGATTATTTGAAATATATATATATATATATTCAATTATGTATAATAGACATATACATATATATTCAATGATTAAGAGTCTTCTAAAAATGAAAGCATATTTACGTCCCTGAAAAAATTCATATTTTTGACACTAAACTCTAAGGTGATAGAATACTTTGAACAGAAAACATTATGTTTGAATTGACTATATAATTGCCCCCAATGACGATAATTTAAAACAGAAAGGCTCCTTTATATTTTACTGGAAAATTTAAGACTATTTAGCCTCCAATGTAAAAATAAATAGTAGCTAACACTTACGTAGCACTTTTTATAAACCAGGAACGACTAAGTATTTTACCTATACTATAGTGGCTCAGTGGTAAAGAATTTGTCTGCCAATGCGGGAGATGCAAGAGATGCAAGTTCAATCCCTGGGTTGGAAAGATCCCCTGGAGGAGGGCATAGCAACCCATGTCAGTATTCTTGCCTGGAGAATTCCATGGACAGTGGACCCTGGCAGGCCGCAGTCCAAAAATTCCCAGAGGCGGACACAACTGAGCATACACACATCCCAATAGTTAGCACAGCAGATAGGGGCTATAATTACTCTTGTTCTACAGATGAGGGAACAGGCGCAGGGAAATTTTCCAACTCACACCATTAAGAAACAGCAGAACTTGGATGCAAACTTGGACAAGTGGCTTGCAAATCCAAATTCTTAACTCCCCCAGAGAGGATGGGGCTATACAGGAAGACAAAGACAGTTGGATGGGGCTATACAGGAAGACAAAGACAGTTAACGAAAACCAAGAAAGTTGTAGTCTAAGTACATGATCTGTTGTGTATAAATTCTCTCTCATGGATTCGATAGCTGTAGGAGGGGGGTTCAGGATGGGGAACACATGTAAACCCATGGCTGATTCATGTCAATGTACGGCAAAAACCACTACAATATTGTAAAGTAATTAGCCCCCAACTAAAATAAATAAATTTATTTAAAAAAAAAAGAATTAGAGTAAAAAAATAAATAAATAAAATAAAATGATGTTTCTGTCATTTTTCTTGGTTTTGGTAAGAAACGGACAGATCCAGCATGTGTTTAGTCTATCGCACTAGAAGCAGCATTAGGAAAATTAAACCCATAGAGAGCAAAGAATGTCTTTCTGTTGCCTTCACATAAATGAATGACAACTTGGCAGGGTGCAAAACTCTTGGAACACAAAGTTTTTCTCTAAAATGTCTATATATGTTACTAGAATCTGGCATCTGATTTCCTGACCAAATTTACATCCTTTATTTTCTCTTAGCTTGTGGTGTCTTTTTCCTTGATGTGAAGATGTGTGTATGTAATGTTTCTGTTTTTAAAAAGATCTATGTGTTATCTTCTGCTTGAAATCGCAATGATAAGAGAGGCATGTTAAAATGTCCAAGACTATCTGGGTTTTATGATGTTTCTCCTTAACTTATCCTAGATTTTAAGAAAATGACAATTTATAAATATTGCTCAAATATCAACTGTGTATTAGATACATTGCCAGCATGGTAGTAATCAACCAGTTCATGTTACCCTGTTTTTTTTGTGATATGAATATTGTCACAGAGACTTTCTGTTTTGACTTGGTATATCATTGTTCCAGTGTGTTTATTTAATTGTGTGACTTTTCTTTCAGCCGTGCCTACTGAAACCAGCATAGAGTTCCAGTTTAAGATTGACTTTTTGACTGGCTTTGTCAGGCTCTTTTGTCAGTGTATTAGGAACAGGGAGGCAGAAGCCGGTAATACAAGAAACAATCAATAACCAGTTAGATTGAGGTATATCAGATTAATGATTGCTTTTTACTTAGTCTAAGGATATGATTTTACTGATGTCGAACTTGGCTCTTTGTAGATTATTCCTTAAATAGAAAAAATTAAGTGCGTAGTTAGTTTGTAAAAATCCTGAATGATGACACAAACTGAAGCATAACAGGACTGTGGCACAGCACAAATTAAGCATGTTAAAATCAGTAAGGTCATCCTTGCACAGACTGTATTAATACCAGCTGTGCGTTTTCATTAGACACTCTAAGACACCTTGGGAAGCAAAACTGGGACAAGCCAAATATGTTTCTATCCTCAGTAGCCACACAATTTAAGCTGGATTTCAAGATTCTTAGTTAAATAAATCTGGATATAAATCTAGCCTAGCAATGGGCAACCTTTGTCCGGCCTCATCCATATTGTTTTGGCCAAATTTTTCTGTTTATAGCAGGTGTTTAACAAAGGAAATTGGCCTATTTATCTGGGCATGAATAAAACATAAAGAACTAAGCATGTTCTTACCTCTCCACCAACCTCCTGCTCACCATTGCACATTACTCAGATCCCATTCTAATGCAGAAATTATTTTTCTCAAGAGTGATGTAACTAACCATGCACATGTGTATGATGATTTCAAGACAGTAATTTTCAGTACTTAATCTGTTAGTAGGTGTCTGTTTGAGAGACACATTTGAGTTGAGCTTTGGGCGGGTTTAAAGCAAAACCAGTCCACAACTCAATACTCTATCTGTATGCAGGTCAAGTTAGAACCAGACATGGAAAAACAGACTGTTTCCAAATTGGGAAAGTAGTATGACAAGACTGTATATTGTCACCCTGCTTATTTAACTTATATAAAGAGTACATCATGCAAAATGCCAGGCTTGATGAAGCCCAAGCTGGAATCAAGATTGTGTGAGGAATATCAATAATCTCAGATACACAGATGACACCACCTTAATGGCAGAAACTGAAGAGGAACTAAAGAGCCTCTTGATGAAGGTGAAAGAGGAGAGTGAAAAAGTTGGCTTAAAACTCAACATTCTAAAAACAAAGATCATGGCATCTGGTCTCATCACTTCATGGCAAATAGATGGGGAAATGATGAAAAACAGTGACAGACTTTTTTCTTGGGCTCCAAAATCACTGCAGATGATGACTGAAGCCATGAAATTAAAAGACGCGTGCTCCTTGGAAGAAAAGCTGTGACTAATCTAGACAGCATATTAAAAAGCAGAGACATTGCTTTGCCAACAAATTCCGCCTAGTCAAAGCTATGGTTTTACCAGCAGTCACGTATGAATGTGAGAAATGGATCATAAAGAAAGCTGAGCATGGAAGAATTGATGCACTTGAAAACTGTGGTGTTGGAGAATATTCTTGAGAGTCCCTTGGACTGCAAGGAGGTCAAACCAGTCGATCCTAAAGGAAATCAGTCCTGAATATTCATTGGAAGGACTGATGCTGAAGCTGAAGCGCCAATACTTTGGCCACTTGATGTGAAGAGCTGACTCGTTGGAAAAGACCCTGATGCTGGGAAAGACTGGAGTCAGAAGGAGAAGGGGACGACAGAGGATGAGATGGTTGGATGGCATCACCAACTCAATGGACATGAGTTTGTGCAAGCTCTGAGTTTTGGTTATGGGCAGGGAAGCCTGGCATGCTGCAATCCATGGAGTCACAAAGAGTCGGACACAACTGAGCAATTGAACTGAACTGAACTTAAAGCAAAACAGGAGTATCAAGGAACACATGCATGTGGAGTTTATGATCACAGAACAATAAAAAACTTTATTCAGAACTGTTGTAGTACTATTGTATTCTTTAAATAATTTTAAGTCATGTGTTTTGCCAGTAAGTCCATCTTCTCCATAAAATAGCTGAGAAAATTCAGAATCATCACAGTTGAGTTACTTCTCATAGATTATGCTGAATTAAGTGCCTAAATTGGGAATATAATTTATATGAAAGGACTCTGACTGAAACATTTGTCACTCCATTAATCTCTAGGCTCAATTCCCCTAATCTGGTTGATGAAGTAGTTTCTCCCATCATGTAAAGCCATTTAAAATTGTGATAAGCACTTAAAAGCAGGAAATCCTTCTTTGATCAAGGAAATTTACTTCTAAGCCTTTGAAGGTATTACACTGCACCATGTTTTTTCTGACTTCTTCATTTACCATGCTGAGTACATTTTATCCTTTCATTGAATGCCATCAAAATACCTTACAACTGAATATTTGTGTTACTTGGATAACTCAGTTCCCTAATGGTTATGGCTGCTGCTTTCAAGTTAATTTTAAATTGAAATTAGTAATTAATTGATATATTTCAAATTCATTTCTAAAGAAAATGTTTATAATTAGCCACCTTTTGGAAGTTATATACAAAATTTTTAGATTCTTATTATATCTATATATGTATTCTGGCACCATGTAAAACTGTCTGTCTGTATACACTCATATGTTAATGGTCAAAGACATATCAAACACATGTAAACAAATAAAAAACTCATCACTGCAGTAATTATATCAGATATAGTAACACCCTACCAAGTGCCATTTTCTATGTGTGACATATTTAAGTATTTACTCTATTTACACATTTCAATGCTATTAGACTAGAACAATTTTTCCATTTTACATATGTGAAATTTAGAAAGGTTAATTAACCTGGCTGATTTTACATAGCTAAGCAGTGTTGCTCTAGATATTCAAATTTAATCTTTCATGAATTTGCAACTCACATGTCCTTCATTTCACTGCCTTCTTAGGGCATAGACTCTGTTATTACATCTCTGTAAAATATGTATAGAGTCCTAACAGGTATAAAGCAAATTAAGTACAGTTTTTTGACCTGATTCACTTAAATCAACAGTAATCCCTTCTCATATTTCATACTAGAGCTAAAGCAAATTATCTCAACTTTGAAATGGCATCACTTTTTCAACAATTATTTGAATTTTATTTTTGTACCTCCTGATGCTCCATGTAATAAATGAGTTAGATTTGAAAGAAGAGTCCATTTGTAGAAAACCATACAGATCTACTTCTGACATTATCTCCCAAGAACAAATGTTTCCACGTTTCCTTACACTACCAAAACAAACATACAAAAAAAGATGTCTTCAGTATGTCTTGGTGATTAAATTTTAGATACGAATAAGTGGTGAAACACTACAAAATCAGAGACACTGAAAAACTACCAGAATATGGTCAGGAAGGTGAAGCTACTGATAAGTCCAAATATAGACACAATTATGGAAAAGACCGGGATATCTGAGTGTGTTGTTGACTCAAAGGGAGATATTTGACACACTCCCATATCTCTGAATGATTGTCATGTGCACCCCATGTGCTGTCATCCCATAAATCTCACATGGAGAGATATCATAAGAAGCAAGTGTTGATACAATGCTGTGAAGAAAGATGAGCACCCTCTGCTGGGCAAGTGGTCACTCTGATGGTCAAGTGGAATCTGTATAACAAAAAGGCAACCAGAATCGTGTATCCAAGGCTGGAGATGTTTTCTTTTTTGTTTTCTTTCCATATTCATCTACAAATTGCAAGATATACATTTAGAGTATGGGAGTCAGATTTGATTATATACCTTTCAATTCAAATCCTGAGAGTCTCTTAAACTTTCAACACAAGACAAACACACTGATTCTAAACCATAAGAGATTACCCCTAGTATTCCAGGCATGAATTGGACAGACATGTATTAACTCTCTTGGCAAACGAAAGACAAAGGTGTGTGCAGAAATTAGAAACACAATTTTGACCTGTAGTTTGAACCTGAAACTGCTTAGGAACTAATGACCAGTTAAAGCAACACTGAGATACTCTGACACTTGTGGAGGTAATTTTCTTGGTGCTTTTTCTTCTGATTTTACCTTTCACATGCATTTCGCAGGGTGTTCCAATCTTTCCTTTCTTCAGGATGTTTTTATCGCCTCTCATTGTTTATGTACTTATAGCTTGGATTTTTAGAAAGTGTTCTTATTTTTCACAGTTTGACTCAGCTGTCATTCTTTTTAAATTTTCCTGTTTCTCTGGCTTCTTTAAACAAAGACCTCACTCTATAGAGCGCCATTTGCTGGGACACCAATCTGGGGGATCTTTCTTTTGCAGGGCATTTTTAGGTCCATCTGTAGTATTGGAGCAGACTCTTGAGAGTCCCTTGGACTGCAAAGAGATCCAACCAGTCCATCCTAAAGGAAATCAGCCCTGAATATTCATTGGAAGGACTGATGCTGAAGCTGAAGCTCCAATACTTTGGCCACCTGATGTGAAGAACTGACTCATTGGAAAAGACCCTGATGCTGGGAAAGACTGGAGTCAGAAGGAGAAGGGAACAACCGAGGATGCGATGGTTGAATGGCATCTCCGACTCAATGGACTTGAGTTTGAGTAAGCTCTGGGAGTTGGTTATGGACAGGGAATCCTGGCATACTGCAGTCCATAGGGTCGCAAAGAGTTGGACAAGACTGAGAGACTGAACGAAACTGAACTGAAACAGGATTTTTGCTCTATTCTTATAGATTCAATTTAAATCTCTCCAGGTGAATGTCAAAATTCTAACAGTTATTCCCTCCCCAAAGAAAAGAGTCTTTCTGTACTTCAAAGGCAAAATGAAATGATAAATAACGTCTGTTGGGTTTATGTTTTGAAGAGGTGATTTCTTGGAAGAGACTTATAAAGGGCAGAGAAAGAAAACCTTCATTTGTATATTAATGTCTTCTAAACTGGCTTATTGAACACAAAACAATTTTTTGCTTAATATGTCTGTCTATCTGTTACTATCTATGTTCTCATTATGAGAGTGGTAAGAATTGGAAAACTGGGGTGGGTCTTGGAGAGTCCAGAGAAAAAAGGGCAGAGTAGATTATTCTGCTCTACTACTAGATCTGAGCTGGTACTAGAGTGACTTGAAAGGTTTTGAATCTTTGTATGCAGCTTAGTTCAAATGATCAAAGTTGCAGCCTTAGGTGGGAAGTTGAAAGACAAAGAAATTTTGAATGTGGACTTCAACATGCATTTAGGATTCATACCAAAATGAGAATTAGAAATCTAAAACTTTTGCCCAAAAAGTTGAGTAATCATGATCTAACCTGACCTTGAAAAATAAATGCTTTATTCCATGAGATTTGTGATGAAAAGTGTAGGGTTGCAGAATTAGAGCACAACAAATATTTGAGTTCACAGATTAATTTCATGGTGTTTCGAGGTGAAGAGCCTCTTGGCAGCAAAAGTGCAAATGAGTAACTGGGATACTAAAAGATAGGTATACGGCTTTCCAGGTTATAGGAGCAAACATAAGCCGGCAACAGGGTGCCAGACCTAATACAAAGAGAAAATGCATCCTAAGGAAATAATGATTATGCACCAAGAGAGAAGTCCAATCTACGTTGCCAAAAAGGGCAACGCACAGTAGAGGAAAAAGCAAGGTGGGCACTTATCCAGTCATATGGAAACAGCATTAATTTGGGATCCAAGCTGTGTGATATTCACTGCTCACATACCACTTGCCTTAGTCCTGGATGATTCAAGACTGAGTAGAGCTGAACTCAAAAGATGCAGGTGTCAGTGGAGACAGCTGGAAAAAGTAGGATTTGGCAGTTCAATTACTGGACTAAAGGAAATGCCTAAAATTTATTTTTTAGACATAGACTAATGATTTCAGAGACCACAAACCTTGGTTAATTTAAGAAAGTAATGTTTATAGCAAGAAATAAAAGACCATCTGTGGTTCAAACATTATACAAAAGCACAGAACATGTAGTATAGACCAGAAATAGAACAACAAAAGATTACGTGTTTTCAAATGAAAATCAAGTGATAGAAACATGACTGCTGCTCTTGGTAAAACTTTCACCAGTTCCCTGGCATCTAGTGAAGAATAATTCACAGTTAACAACATACAAACCATACAGACAATTTTTGTTAATCATTAGTGAATTTTTCCTCTAAAGTCATATCTTACTACACTACATCTGAAGTTAAAGAGCAGATGAAACATAAATTTTAGGCAGATTTAAAGACTCTAAGCGAAGTTAGTTTCAGAGTTTTCAACGACTATTTCAAATAAGTAGATCATGCATTTATATACAAATATATAAAAGTCTAGATTAGACCATCCATCCTGTCATTATATGTAGAGAAATAGTTCTGAGTTTCGGAATTTTTTTTTTTTTCCAGAATATGGTCCATAAACAGAGAGACAGAGATAGAAGACAGAGAAAGAGAGAGAACTTGTTCTCTTAACCTGTTACTTAATTTTGTGCCTCAGAAAATTATTATTATTATTATTACCCTATTTTATGTTCTCTAAAAAAAATGCCATCACCACTCAGTTCTCTGAGTTGCTGTGAGATAGATGATAGGTAGATATAAATTGTTTCTATGAAATGTTAATACATGAATACACAACTCTTTCAGTGACTATTAGTAAGCTTGACTTCTAGACAATGCATGCAAAGTTTGTTCTTCCTTTCTTATCTCTGCCATCCTTTTTAAAAAACAAATAGATTTGATTTATTGATCTCTTCTTCCACAATTAACTTTCTCTTGAAAACAAAGTGGAAATTAACATTAAGAAAGTGCTTTTTTTCTTAAAACTATTTAAAAAAATTCTTCTTTGTTATTTTATCAACAAACTCTGTCAAGTGTTTATACTGAAAATAGAGACACATGAATATCCAAGTTTCATCACTTTTGGTATTTTGCCAGTGGACAGTTTAGTATCTAATTATGAGCCATAAAATTTCCAGCAATTTTGAAGTTAAGAACATGGACATTACAAATTAGACTGCATAAAATTTCACAAAGCCAGTGAGCTCTAACTGCCCTTTGTGGAAAATTTCTGAGATTGTGACTATGAGGCATGAGAAATTCACCGATTAAAGTGTCTTTAAATGTTGACATTGAAAGATATTTTAGAGGATAACAAATGCAATTAATTGCCATTATTTTCACTATTTTCTTTTAGACAGCTATTAGTATAAGGAAAGAACTACAAATTTTGAATTCAAAACATTATAAATTTGACACTCAGTTCCATTATGTGCCAGATGTTTGAATTCAGCAAACGATTTATCCCCTTGATTTTCAAATCTCACATACCTAGGAAGGAGAAGAGGAAACATAATTTTAAGGCTGTTATAAAAGTTATTGATACATAATTATATTAGTGTTTGGAACAGTGACAGAGACTAGCTTTCATTATTAATCATGAAACTTGGATGGTAGTGGCTTAACAAATCCTTAATTATACATAATGCTTTCTAATTTACAAAACTCTTTTCTTATGCATTACCTGTTTTATATAAGGTAAGTGAAAAGTATAATAACAACAGCTCACCTTTCTTGACTGCTTGCTATATGATAGGAACATACTGATCCTTTTACATCCAATTTCTCATTTCATTCTAAACTGAAACTTTGGTATAAGCATTATTAATATAAATCATGATTTAGAGATAAGGAAACTGAGGCTTAGAGAGGTTAAGCTGCTGAAAGTTCCCAGTAAGTGGTGAGCCAAAATTCAGCATCTCATTTCTGACATCAGAGCCTGAGTTTGTAAGCACTGAACAGTATTACTTGCTGAAATATATGACTAAATTAAACCAGAATATGTCTCATACAAATGACACTGAGTTTGGGTGCCCTTAGTAGTATTTATATTATTTCTGTATATTTTCTGGAAGATTTTGAAAAACTAAAAAGTATTTTCATAGCATGCAATGACCTTTTGGAATTCAGGAGCCACAAAATAATTGATAGGGGCTTCCCAGGTGGCTCAGTGGTAAAGGATCCTCCTGCCAATGCAGGAGAGGCAGGTTCAATCCCTGGATTTGGGAAGGTCCCCTGGAGAAGAAAATAGCAACCCACTCCACTATTCTTGCCTGGAAAATCCCATGGGCAGAGGAGCCTGTCAGGCTACAGACGGGTGGGTTGCAAAAGCGTTGGACACAACTTAGTGACTAAAGAACAAAATAATTGATAACTTTGCCCAGTTAATTTTCAACATCGATATTATGTTCATCATCAGATTCAAAGAGGCATATATGATGATGCAAAGTAACTTTGCTATGACTGTTTATATTTTGAGAGATACAGGTGAGAGAAATAGCTGAAATTAAATATAAGTCATATTAAGAAATATAGTACACTTGTATTAGGGTAAATGATTCTCTAAGAGCTTCTTCAATTATTTTTTCTAATAAAATGTAGATTATTTTCAGCATAATATAGGTCTATGAATAAAGAGGTATTTCGTTATTTGACTATGAATTTCAACTTTTAAGCTTGTGATACAATGAACTATAATTTACTTACTTTGCATTTCCAAGTGTGAAGTTCTGGTTCAAAAACAAAAAGACTATCACATAAATAATACTGTTGCACAATACATATTAGTGACTGTAATTATGTGTTATGCCATTTTGGTTACCTTCTTATCATACATTTGTGGATATATTTCTTATGGCTACATTACTGTAAGGTTTTAGGCAATTTTCTGATGTATGAAGGCCTACCTGCAGCCAAGAAAACTTCCTGGCTTTGGAATCCTTCCATTTTTTTGACATTAAATAATAATATTATTTTTAGTATGTTAATATGTATAGTTTATAGTATCAAAGTACCAAAAAAAATCCCTCAAAATAGTATTTTTTTTTTAACTTTCCTTCAATTAAAAAAATATATTTCTTGATTTCCAGCGGCACAGTTTGTGTTTCCTGAGGAGAAAACCCTGAGTTGGAGATCTGCGTGCAGAGACTTTACCAGGAGATCATTCTTGGGATTAACGTCTGCAAGGGAGAGTGAAGAGGAGAGAAAGAGTACTTCCCTTGCTTGGCAGAAAGAGAAATACTCTGTGAAGCGGTATCAACAAGGATTCAGAAAATCCTAAAGGGTTTCCGGAGCTGGGTGAGCCTTGCCGAATTGTGCTACCCTGGGACAAGGTGACTGGCTCTTTTTATAGCCCTCTCAGCCGGTCATTGCATGCAGGCTTCATCTAGAAGAAAGCATGGGCTTGTGTGAGGTGAGTCTACTCAGCTGAGGGCACTTACCACTGGGACATAGGGTGGATGTTGCCCGATGGCAGTGGCAGGTAGTCCTCAGTTGTCAGCTTTCCTTGGAGATCACCTCAAGTGAAAGGAACCGACTTGTCCAACGCCAGGACACATTTCTATGTGACCTATATTGATTGACTGATCAATGTAAGGGGTAGAGAAACCTCTAATATGGGCTGAATTATAGCACCACCCCCCAATTTATGTTGAAGCCTTAACTATCCCCTATATATATGACTCTACTGAAGATAGGACTTTTAAGTGAGACCATAAGGGGAAATCTCTGCTCTGGTAGAACTAATGTTCTTTTAAAAGAAGAAAAGAGACCAGAATTCAGTCTTGCTTCCTCATGTGAGGACCCAGAAGGAAGGCATCCTTCTGCAACCAGGAAGAAATCTCACCAGAAACTGAAACTGCCAGAATATTCCTCTTGGACTTCTCAGCTTCCAAAACCATGGGAAAGTAAACTTCCTTTGTAAAACTACCTAGCCTTGATAGTTTGTTGTGGCAGCCTGAGCTGACTAAGACTTCCTTCCACTCTTAACTTACAAGATTTCTGATTCTATTTTCCAGGCAACCCAATTTTCATGGTTGGAACTGGAAGGGGTATGAGAAAACAGCTACTGGAACATCCATTACCCAGCCAGAAAGGAGGACTACATTACATGTGGTAAGTAAAGCATGTATCACCTTTGGCACAAAATAGTGATGCAACTGTTGCAACTTTATCATTGGTAAACTAAGGTGGTAAAGCAGTGAAAAGAAATTCATCAGTGCAATTTATCAAGGGTATGAGTGAACTGGTAATTGCAAGAACAGTGGAATCAGATGGGTATTGCTAACCAAAAAATGATAATAGTTGAGATCAATTAATCGGCATTTCCAAGCTAAGTGTTAAATTCAGAGAACTATTTTCTTTCTTTTTTAAAAAAATGTTTCTGTTTATTTTTTATTAGGTGTAGTTGATTTACAATTTTGTGTTAATTACTGCTGTAGAGCAAAATGATTCAGTTATACATACATATACAATATTTTTAATATGATTTTCCATTATGATTTTTCATAGGATATTGGACATGGTTTTTTGTGCTCTACAGTAGGACCTTGTTGTTTACCTGTTCTATATATAAAAGCTTACACATGCTAACCCCAATTCCTCACTCCATCCTTCTCTCAAACCACCCCCCTTGGCAACCACCTGTCTGTTCTGTATTTAATCCAGTTTCTGTTCTCTATTTAATTCAGTTTCTGTTTTCTCTGTAATTCTGTTTCTATTTCAGAGATAGAATAATTTGTGTTATATTTTAAATTCCACATTTAAGTCATATCAAACAGTATTTGTCTCTTTTGATTTACTATACTAGTATGATGACTTCTAGCTGCACACATGTTGCTGCAAATGGCATTATTTTGTTCTTTTTTCTGACAGAGTAGTATTTCATATACTGGATCTTCTTTTTCCATTCATCTGTTAATGAACATTTAGGTTGTTTCCATGTCTTGGTTATTGTGAATAGTGCTGCTATGAGCATACAGGTGCACAATTTTTTAGAATTAAATGTTTGTCCAGATACATGCCCAGGAGTGGGATTGCTGGATCATATGGTAGTTCTATTTTCAAGAATGCTCCCTAGTCCTTGCCTACAGGGAGCTAAGGCAATTTATTTTATTAACTGTACACTAGGTAAAGAGAAATATTACAAGTTTTTCATCACTGTTGAACACAAAACAAAGTTGACCAAAATGTCATCAGGGCTTCTCTGTAGGAATGGATCCATTGAATACTAGGCCCACCCTGTGGTCAATAATACAATCCGCAAAGAGATGTGTGTATTAATAAAAGCTTCCCAGTCTTTGGGATAGAGTTATAACATTGAGGAAGGCCACACTGAAGCCATTAAATTGATCTTCTCACTTCAGCTAAGATGAAAAAGTGAAAAACATCACATCTCAGGTTAAATGGCAGAAATTAATATCACCTTTAAACACATCAAAGGTATAGAATTTATTCTTATGTCTTTACAAATTTCAAAAATCCGTACAAAATAAGCAAATGGAATGTGGAGGATAATAGTGGATTCCTCCAGATGCAACCAACTAGTTAGTAGCTTAAATTACTGCTTCTGTCCAGATGTGGTATCCTAGCTATAAAAAAATGACTATGACTTTGATACATGGCCTACAGCCATTCGTGGAGAAAATGAGTTCACCCCATCAGAAAAGATGATTAAGCTGGTTGTATTTACATGGAGCTGACAACAGTACACATTTCAAACTTTGCTCTGGAGGTCTGTTGTGTGCCCTGAATTCTGTCACAATATACTGTAAAGAGATATGGAGCATGTGGAAGCTTCCTAACATAATAAAGGGGTGCATTGTGGCAGTGAAATTATATATTCAGACCAACGAGCAAGATATAGTTGGCATGCTGAAGGTCTTGGCAAGACATTTGGCCTACAGAAGAATATTCAAGGGCCTGCCACATCAGTAAAATTTTTAGAAGAAGTAGAGGTCTAAGGCATGCTAGAATGCTCTCCAAAAGTAAAAAGCACTTATTCACCATGTATATCCTAAAAGAAAGAGGTTGCTTTCAGTTTTTGAGGCTTAATATTGTACTTTACCCTTGGGAATATTGCTTTGACCTGTGTACTGGGTGACACAAAAGTTTGCCACCTTCAGGAGCTCAAAGGAAGAAAATAGTTTGCAATAGATGCAAGCTGTACTAAAAGTAGTCCTGATGTTTGGCCCATATGATCCAGCAGATGCTGTGATATTACAAGTATCATTGATGGTAAAATGTATTTTGAAGAGCTTCTTATAAGCACTGCCCCTCAGAATAATCATAATGCTATTAAGCATAATCAGAATTACTGAGGTTCTGGAGCAAGACCATGACAAGTGCATGAGAGATGATACACATTAGAAAAATAGCCCTTGGCATGCTATCAGATTCTGCTAGAGTTATAGAGCCTGACCATGAGTCATCAAATGATTTTAAAACTGTGAATGCCCACCATGGGCTGGGGTTTGTGAGATCCACAGAGTCATCAGGTCAGGAGGTCCAAACAATCAAGTAGATAAGCTGGCAGAGATACCAGACTTTAAATAGTCTATCTTGACCACCTAGTGTCAGCACAATGGACTCATATATAAAGTGGACATGAAGGCTGTGCACAGGCTATGTACAGGTTCAAGAGTATGAGCTCCCTCTGACCAAGACTGGTGAGCTACTAGTATCACCAAATATCCAAACTCTAACAGAACAGAGACCAACACTTTCAAAAAGACCAACAGGTTTCCTGCTGGAGAGTTCTTTACATAGGACACTGTCTATGAGAGAAAAACCCAGTTTTCACATACTCTGGATATGGTTTTGCTTTTCCTGTCCTCAAGAAGTTAGCCAGCACCACTATCTGAGGACTTACAGAGGTTTGGTCTCAATGGTACATGAGCCCACATTATATCATATCTGTCCAAATGATGCATTTAAGGCCACAGAGGTGTGGAAATGGGACCATAGCTTGGATTCTACCAGTTACATCGCGTACTATATGACAGAGACCCTCCAAGCCTAATAGGGAGCTGAATAAGTCTCTTGAACACTCAGCTGAAACATTGCTTTATAAAAAAAAAAATACTTCATGAAAAGAGGCAATATCTTCTTGGATATTGGTACTCTATGTTTTCCCAGATTTATTGAAGCATAGTTGACAAATAAAAATTTATATATTTAAAGTATACAATGGGATGTATATATTGTGAAATGATTACCACAAGTAACCTAAGAAACATATGCATTACCTCACATAGTTACCATTTTATTGCGTACAGTGAGATTTTGAGATATACTCTTCTAGTAAATTTCAAGTATACAATATATTATTATTAGTGTACTTTTATTATAAATATAAGGGAAATATTTCACATATTCAGTTAATTGGTATGACTGTAACTTAAGAGCTCTATAACTAAACATTTATAATAGTGTCCATTTAATCTCTATTATTCAGTAAAATATACATCCATGTGATTAATTTCCTTAGTAATGACATGAAGTAAAATTGAGTTCCATGTCAATCTTATTAAGCATTGTACTTTGGGAAGAGGTTAATTGCAGTCACATAGTTACATGATTTCAGAGCTGTCAGGAATCTTTGGAATCATGTGGTACAATTTCAATATTTTACTTAATAGAAGATGGACTCAGAAATCATAGAGAGATATTCCCTCACTTCTAGGACAGTGCTCGCTTATCTCTGCTGATCTGTAAGGAGATTTGCAATGAGCAGCTGCTCAGCCTGCTAAAATTGTTTTTCTTAAAATTGTGTCTGGTTCCAATCAATCTGGATTTCTGAGTTCTTCTGTGATTGAATTTTTTTGTTGACTTGAAGAAGAAAACCATTGTACTCAGCTGCTCCCTCCTATCAGCAATATCTTATCTTACTCACCTTTCTGGCTCTCTAAATACCTCATCAATACTTAATGTCCTTTCCAGATTGCTCCATAAACCAGGAAAGGCTTTATGAGAAAAGCTGTTCAATACATGTCCAAACCAAATGATGGTTTATGTCCTTTATTTTTGAATGAGTGGTTTGGTATTCCGCAAATACCTTTTCTGTTTAAAGACAACTGGCTATAATAGTATCCTCCCCCTCTTTCACTTTAGAGACTATTGAGTTCCCTGCCTGGTTGCCTCTCCTTTTGTTAATCGGCAGGTCCATGAAACCGAACATTACTGGACCGTGCTAGTCTTAGTTGCTATGAGTAAATAATTGTGAGCAGGATCAATTGTGGGTCTAGTTTTTCCCCAGCACCATATGACTATTTAAATTTCATGACAAACTTGGAAGGGTTTGAACAGCTAAAGGAGTACATGAGAAATTCAACATTTAGAGTTTAAGAACATTACAAAGAAATAGTAAATAAGGTCACTCATTATTTCCCAAGTGAACACTCATTTATTTACTCACTTATCATTTAAACAGACATTTACTGATCATATGCAATGTATTAGACAGTCTGCTATTTATTGCCTAAGACACATGCAGGTAAGACATTGTGTACCATTGCCCTTAGTGAGATTTCATTCTTTTATTCGAGGGAGACCCTAACCAATTATGGGCTTCCTAGGTGGCTAAGTGGTAAAGAATCTGCCTGCCAATGTAGGAGATGTGGGTTCAATCCTTGGTCTAGGAAGATCCCCTGGAGAAGGAAATAGCAACTCACTCCAGTATTGTTCCCTGGAAAATCCCAAGAACAGGGGAGCCTTGCAGGCTACAGTCCAAGGGATCACAAAGAGTCGGACACAACTAAGCGACTAAGCAACAACAAACTACATATATCCTAATTACTTTTCCACAATTGTGTCTTCTTTATTTAACTGCATATATAGCACTTCTGCGTGTGTGACTCAGTGACTGAACAACAACAAACAACTTAATCAATTAGATTACCGAGTGATGTGAGAGAAAGGAGAAGCAGAGGAAATGAGAACAGAACATGGATTGTGTTCTGAGAAACCTTGATTTAAACAACAGGTAGAGTACACAAAATGATTCGAAATGGAAAGCCCCAGAGTAAGTGACTTCGAGGGAGCCAAGTGAGATGCATTGTAGGGAAAAAAAATAAAAGGGCAGGGGATGGTGATGAGTAGAGGAAATGCTGCAATACTACTGAGGAAAAACATGATAAGGATTTGAAATTAAGGAGTTTATTAGGTCAATTGAATAGAAGACCTTCACTAGAGATCTAAGAATTTGTGAAGAGGAAAGAAGAGAATGAAAGCTGAGGTGGGACCATGAATAAAAGTAGTTGTTTGGTTGTTTTAATATTAGCTGTGTTCTTTAAGAAAAAAAAAAAAAAATATATATATATATATACTGATCTTTAAATACCTTTAAGAGGAAATCAGTGGACAAGAGCGCAGAAAATGAATAAGGTAAATTCCTTGTGAGAGACCCCAAATTCAAGTGTTAGGGGGTAAAACAGATCTCCTTCTCTTTGTCTGGAATGAAAGGAGGGGCAGAGGTGAATTTCCTCTTGGTTTAAGAAAATCAGAGAAAAGTCCACCTGATAAAAGAAAAGTAGAATGCAATGTAGGACAATTGTAGAGATAAATAATTGAGGAACAGGTAGAAAGAACATAAAAGCAAACTTACTAGAAATAAAGTTACTGTGGGAACTCTAAATCAGTATTTGAAGAAGACCATAGATTTTTAATAACATCAGTCTGTTTGGTTACATGATTTGTTTTCTCAAGATGCCTAGATTCAAGAGTCTCAAGGGTAGATATTTTTAAAGTGCTTTGGGAGATTGAAAACAAAAAAGGTAAAGGGAAAAGGAAGTATTAGATATGGGTGATATGTCAGAATACTAAGTTTGCATTAAAATCATTTATAGACTTATGTGAAAAACAGACAGGGCTTTCCTTGTGGCTCAGCTGGCAAAGAATCCTCCTGCAATGTGGGAGACCTGGGTTCGATCCCTGGGTTGGGAAGATCCCCTGGAGAAGGGAAAGGCTACCCACTCCAGTATTCTGGCCTGGAGAATTCCATGGAGAAGTCCATGGGGTCGCAGAGTTGGACACAACTGAGCGACTTTCATTCTCACTCAAAAAACAGACAAGCTATACACAAGTTATGATCTACCTTGTGGAAGAAGGATCTTATTCTGTAAGAATGCTAATGAAAATCTGTTTAAAAAATTACAGATCTCTGGATATACAGTCAGAGCATAGAACACTTTTCACAGTCCCATAAGCTAAGCACATTGGAAATGGACAAGAAGAGGAAAAAGTATAGGCTAAAATGTTTTAATCACATTAAAACACAGTTACAGTATTTGTAGTTGAGAGAAAGCAAAGGAAGAAGAGATCAGAAAGTCTTTACAGCTTCAGAGTTTGAGTACATCAGGTAAAGACAATGCTTAGAATGCGCCCGTAAGAATGAATGGAAAGACAGGAGTTGAGTAGAATATTGTCAGAAACACAGTTAAGGAACTGAAAAGCCAGGTCATTAAATGGGCCTTTCAGGCTCCTCTTGTTATTAGAAAACAATCAACTTGTTTACACTAATAAAATTCTCATTTTCAGTATCTCCATCCATAAACTATAACTGAGGATATCTATGATTAATTTCAGCTCTAAATATAGTATGGAATTATGAATGCTATTAAGTTTCATCATGATCAATGTGCATACAAAACTATTTGTGTTATTCCATCCCTGGAACTTCTTACACCAAAATTTTTTTTTTGATAAATTTATATAGCTAATTCTGTTACCTAATTGTATTCACTGGCTTATAGAGAAAACGAGTGGATTTCTGGAAGAAAAAAAAAAAAACAACTTTGATTAATTTATTTATATTTACATTTGTGAGTCAATGAAGCAGCTTTGGATGCACTATTACTTCATCAGTCATGCAAATCACATTCATACTTTATATATTTCTTGTATTTATAAATTTTTAAGAACAAGTTGAGGGAGTTAATTTGGTATCAACAACAAAAATGGTTGACTCATGAACACCAAAATTGAGGGGAGGTCAACTGAGTCATTTTTTAAAAAGAGAAAGCAATCATATCAACTTTAAGAGACCCAAACTTCAGTTTTTAATAGTTTTAGTTGGTGGTAAGTACAAAAAATAAAGCTGGCAAACAAGAAGACATTGAAAATTCTGTCTGAAAAAGCAGATAATAAGTTGAATAAATTTAATTTTGTAAGCCAAAATGATAAAGAGGATTTCATTTGGGGATTTTATAATCACCATTTTGAAATGTATTGACTTTTGGAAAGAATCTCCTGCTAGAACTCTCACTTTTAATAGATAAATTTACATCTATGTAGGTATAAAATGAAATTTAAAAAAAAAACAATGATTGTTCACCATATAATTTGCTAAAACATTTCAAAATCCATAGATAAAACTAATTTGACAACCTTTGATTTATAAACATATATTTCAAAGAAAGATACAATGATAGAAGCAAAAAGATTTTTGTGAACATGTTGAAGCTAAATAATTATAAATTTCTTAAAAATAATAGAATTGAGGATATATCTTCTAACATAGCTTGCTTTGAATGCTTACCAATTATCTCAACACTTAGATATTTTCTCAATCAGGAATATGGTCTATATAGAAGAGTAAGCTAAAGAAAGCAAAATATTATTTTTTCATTTTAAGTACAACTTTTAAGAAAATTATAGTATTTTTGTGAAAAATGTTTAAAATCCCATAGCCACATGGACAAATGTACCTTGTTTAATAAAATACCAATAACATACAATTAATGATAACAGATATGACTAAGAAACCGATCACAATATGTCTATTTTTTATTTGAACTATAGTTGATTTGCTATATTGCATTAGTTTCAAATACACAGCAAAGCAATTCAGTTTTATATATGTGTGTGTGTATATATATATGTATGTATACATATATATGTATACATATATATATATTCTTTACCAGATAAATTATAGATTATTATAAGATATTGAAGTCACTCAGTCATGTCTGACTCTTTGCAACCGCATGGACTGCAGCATGCCAGGATTTCCTGTCCATCACCAACCCCAGAGCGTGCTGAAACTCGTGTCCGTCGAGTTGATGATACCATCCAACCATCTCATCCTCTGTTATCCTCTTCTCCTCCTGCCTTCAATCTTTCCCAGCATCAGTGTCTTTTCTAAGGAGTCAGTTCTTCACATCAGGTGGACAAAGTATTGGAGTTTCAACTTCAGCATCAGTCTTTCCAATGAATATTCAGGACTGATTCACTTCAGGATTGACTGGTTGGATCTCCTTGCAGTCCAAGGGATTCTGAAGAGTCTTCTCCAGCATCACAGTTCACTGTGCTGTACAGTAAATCCTTATTTATTTTATATACTGTATTGCATATCTATTAATCCTATATTCCTAATTTACCACTCCCCCCACCCTTTCTACCTTGGTAACTGCTATATTCTAAACAATATTGAGTTTATTTTTTAACTTTTTGTAGGTACATTTTTTTCTTTTTTTTTTTCCATTTTGAACACTTTATTTATTTTTTTTTTATAAATTTATTTATTTTAGTTGGGGGCTAATTACTTTACAATATTGTAGTAGTTTTTGCCATACATTGACATGAATCAGCCATGGGTTTACATGTGTTCCCCTTCCTGGACCCCCTTCCCACCTCCCTCCCCATCCCATCCCTCTGGGTCATCCCATTGCCCCAGCCCTGAGCATTTGTCTCATGCATCGAACATGGAATGGTGTTCTGTTTCACATAATTTTTTTTAATATTTGAGTAGAGCAATATTTTCTTTAGGTTCACCAATAAAATAACACCAATTTGTCGATCAAAAAGTGCATGATGTTTGTTGAGATATAATTAACATAATGTGTATCTGGGTTTTACAACATAATGATTTAATAAGTACATCATTTTATGTGTTTTTATTACCTTTTTAACTCTCAAGATGTCCCCATTTTGAGAATAAATTTTATGATTATCCTAACTCTGCTATTGAGAAGTTTAAAATAAGCAATAGGGAACCGTTGAAAAGTTCTGTGCAGGGTTTACTTAATAACTTTTGTGCTTGAGAAGATAACTGCCGTTTGTTCCTGGGAAAGAAAGAGAATTGAATCAGACTTTGAGGGATTATAACAAATAGAAATGTGCTAACTTAAACTTTTCCTTTTCTTGAAAATTTTAAAAGAAGGGCACTCCAAGGAATTAATAAAATACATCATATGCCTCAGCTAGAAAAGCATCTTAATATTTTTTGTTTGTTTGCTCTGAAAATCTATAGAGACACTTTTCTTTACACTGAAAAGCATCAAGATGTTTTTTACTGAGCGCTACAAATAAATCAACTTTGGGCAAAGGAAAGTATTCTAGTTGTACTTCACTTTATTCTGAAGTTGGAAAGTAAGAGCATACTGAATTTTAATAAATCTGACAATTTTAAATTAACCAGGGAATAGCACTTTAAAGGAAGGAACTATTTTTATGATGGAAATAATACTTTTGTAGTGCAAATTAAAACGCATAACATGTGTTTTGTGAATTCACATTTACTAAGTCTTTAACTAGCAGAGTGCATAAGTACTCAAAAATGAATGTCTTCCTGGAATGTTTTAAAAAATGATTCACTTAGTAAGGAAAAATAATGAATGTTTGATCTGAGCAGGTACAGTGTTAAAGGAAACCTCCCATTCTGAGGAGGGATAATAATGAATAAGGCATAATATGTATCCTTCAGTTCACAAAATAAACAAGGAGGCAGACACAGGCCGTGAAAAGCATCATAAAATGTTTTGGGTTGTGAAACCATAAGTAGGAGGAAAGAAAGAGAAATTAATATTGCCAAATTCATTCATTTTGGATCTCAAAGAGATCCATGGGAGAACATAGGATAGAAGTAGGGTTGCCAGATAAAATATAGAAGGCACAGCTAAATTCAAAATTCAAATCAAATGAATAATGTTTTGTTTTTGTATAGGTGTGTGTAAGGCCTCCCTACACATAGAGTGTACTTATAAAATACTTGTATAAATGGATGCATATTTATTGTGAAATAATTACCACAATCAAACTAATTAATATACCATCACCTTATATAGTTTCCTTTTCATGTGTGTATGTAGGGAGAATAAATAAGATCTAGGTCTCCCGAAGTGGTGCTAGTGGTAAAGAACCAGCCTGCCAATGCAGCAGACACAGGTTTGATCCCTGGGTCAGGAAGATCCCTTGGAGTAGAAGACGGCAACCCGCTCCAGTATTCTTGCCTAGAAAATCTCATGGACAGTGGCGCCTGGCAGACTACAGTCCATGGGGCCACAGAAAGTCGGACACAGCGTGAGAATGAGTAGCCGCGCATGTTGTTAACTATGCAATGCATTATATCCTCAGAAATGACTCAGTTTGTAATGGAAAGTTTGTGCCCTTGACCAGCATCTACCCACTCTCCACTTCCTACCCCCGAGTAACTACTGAAATACTCTCTGATCCTACGAGTTTGACTTTATTATAGAATCCACATATAAGTGAGATCATATAATGTTTGTCTTCCTAGGTCTGGGTTATTTCACTTAGCATAATGTCTTCCAGGTTTATCTGTGTTGACAAAAATAGTAGGATTCCCTTCTTTATTATGGCTGAATATATGCCAAATTTTCTTTATCCATTCGTCCACTGATAGACACTTAGATTTTTTTCTATATCCTGGTTTTGTGAATAATGCAGTAAACATATGGGTACAGATATATTTTTAAGATATTTCACTTTCTTTGAATATGTATCCAGTAATGGGATTCCTGGATATATGTATATGTTATATACATATATGTTAGTTCTATTTTTAATTGAGGAATCTCCATAACTTTTTCCATAATGGCTGAACCAATTAGTATTTCCACCAACAGAGTACAAGTGTTCTCTTTTCTCCACTGTCTTGCCAATGCTTGTTATCTCTCATCTTTTTGATAATAGCCATCCTAACAAGTATGAGCTGATGTCTAATTGCAGTTTTGATTTGCATTTCCCTGGTGATTGGCAATGCTGATTACCTGTTCAGGTACATGTTGTTCATACATATGTTCTTTGGAAAACTATCTGTTTAGGTTTTTGCCCATTTTTATATTTGCTGTTGATGATGATAATGATTATTATTACTATTGAATTGCATGACTTATTTATATTTTGGAGGTATTAGCCCCTTATCAGACATATGGTTTGCAAATATTATCTCTCATTGCCAAGCTGCCTTTTTATTTTGTTGCTCTAGTGAGGATTTCCATTATTGTGTTGAGTATAAGAGGGCATTCTTTTCTTGTCCCTAATCTTAGAGGAAAATCAACATTTACCATTGAATACGATGTTAGCTATGGGCTTATCACATGTGGCCCTTATTATATTGTGGTACAGTCCTTCCATACCTAATTTGTTGTCAGTGTTTATAATGAAAGGGTGTTGAAATTTCTCAAGTGCTTTTTATGCATCTTTTGAGATGACCATATGAATGTTGTCCTTCATTTTTTTAATGTTTATGGCTTCCCAATTCCATTTGTGTGTCTCTGTGTTCTGCTGTATCTCATATCTCATTATGCTCCTTCAAGATGATTATTTTGAGTTCTTTGTCAGGCAATTCATAGATCTCCATATCTTCAAGGTCAATTACTGAAGCTTTATTACATTCTTTTATTGATGTCATTTCTGCTTGATTCTTTGTGATCTGTGTATACTTTTGCGGGTGTCTGTGCATTTGAAGGAGCAAATCTTATCTGGTCTTTACAGACTGTTCGTAACAAATAAAGACTTTCTCTAGCCAATTCCCATAGCTAATGATAATATCTCTGAAATCAAAGTTGTGCTGTGTTGGATCCAGGTTATGAGGATATTGCTGAGCCTAAGTCCCTTTGTAGTTGGTGGGCCTGTTACCAGGGGCTCGGGCTAGTGTGAATCCTGTCTGGTTACTGAGTGAACAGTGTTGACCTTGATTGGTAAGGAGGTTCTAGGACAAATATCTGCTTCAGGGTCCATAGTGGGATCTGAAAACATTAGGCCTCTCATCAGGTTCATGGATGGGTGTGACTCCCACCAATTTCCTTGAAGAACATCTTCTAGGTCACTAAGCATGTCCCTGGGTAGGCAAGTCTGGCCCAAGAGCATGGCTGAGAGGGGGTCTGGGTCTCAGAGTTGTCTTAGGGTCCACAGCCTAACTTGAGATCTGATGCTGGAGGATGGATGGGTGTGTCTCCTGTCAAGTCCCCAGGTGGCCAGGCATGCTCCCTGACCATGGCTGGGAGAGACTGGAGCTGAATTATAGGATTGTTTCAGGATCAGTTATAAGGAAATCTCAGAACCTACCATCAGCTTGAGTTTGGCAGGCTTGCTTCTCAGTGCTCCCAGACCACAATCAAGAGAGGCTAGGGCAAGGGCTTCAGGCCAGATCACAGCTCACTTCAGAGTCTGCATCTGGGATTTAGGTCTGTGTGTCTGTTACCATGTCACCAACAAGTGTGATTCCTGTAGGGCCCCATGGTGTATGGTGCTGCTGGCTGGATCAAGGCCGAATGAGGCTGGATCAAGTTAGGGGGAATGTAGAGCTGTTTCTCCATCTGTAACCTGTACCATTATCAGCTGCCTGAGCATGGACCTGCTTTCTCAAAATAGCTCTCCTCAACTTTGTACTTCAGCAAGATTTCAAGATCTCCTATCTGGACCCCTTTGCACATTGTTCATGAGGTTCTAGAGGCAAGAATACTGGAGTGGCTTGCCATTCCCTCCTCCAGCGGACCACATTTTGTCAGAACTCTCCACTATGAAGCATCTGTCTTGGGTGGCCCTTCATGGCATGGCTCATAGCTTCGCTAAATTATGGAAGAACCTTTGCCACTACAAGACTGGAATCTGTGAAGGAGAAATTAATTTTTATTGGAGAATAGTTGCTTTCATGCATGCTAGCTGTGTCCAAGCTTTGTGGCCTTATGGACTATAGCCCTCCAGGCTCCTCTGTCCTTGGGGTTTTCCAGATAAGAACAATGGAGTGGGTTGTCACGCCCTCCTTCAAGAGATCTTTCAAACCCAGGAATTAAACCCACATCTCCTGCATTGGCAGGCAGGTTCTTTACCACTAGAACCACCTTCACTGACTACACTAAAGCTTTTGACTGAGTGGATCACAACAAACTGTGGAAAATTCTGGAAGGAATGGGAATAGCGACCACCTTTCCTGTCTTCTGAGAAACCTGTATTCAGGTCAAGAAGCAACAGTTAGAACCAGACATGGAACATCAGACTGGTTCAAAATTGGGAAAGGGGTACACAAAAGCTGTATATTGTTACCCTGATTATTTAACTTCTGTGCAGAGTACATCATGTGAAAAATCAGGCTTGGTGAATCATAAGCTAGAATCAAGATTGCCAAGAAAAATATCAATAACCTCAGATATTCAGATGATACTACTCTAATGGCTGAAAGTGAAGAGGAATTAAAACATAACTTGATGAAGGTGAAAGAGGAGAGTGAAAAAGCTGGCTTAAAACTCAACATTCAAAAAACTAAGATCATGGCATCTGGTCCCATCACTTCATGGCAGATAGATGGGGAGAAAGTGGAAGCAGTGACAGATTTTATTTTCTTGGGCTCCAAAATCACTTCAGATGGTGACTGCAGCCATGAAATTAAAAGATACTTGCTCCTTGGAAGAAAAGCTAATGACAGACCTTAGACAGTGTATTGAAAAGCAGAGACGTTATTTCCGACAAAGGTCCATATAGTCAAAGCTATGGTTTTTCCAGTAGTAATGTATGGATGTGAGAGTTGGACCTAACAAAGGCTGTGCACCAAAGAATTGATGCTTTCAAATTGTGGTGCTCGAGAAGACTGTTGAGAGTCCCTTGGACTGCCAGTCCATCCTGAAGGAAATCAATCCTGAATATTCATTGAAAGGACTAATGCTGAAGCTGAAGCTCCAATACTTTGGGTACCTGATGGGAAGAGACAACTTGTCGGAAAAGACCCTGATACTGGCATAGACTGAGGACAGGAGGAGAAGGGATCAACAGAGGATGAGATGGTTGAATGGTATCACCAACTCAATGGACATGCTGCTGCTGCTGCTAAGTCGCTTCAGTTGTGTCTGACTCTGTGCGACCCCATGGACTACAGCCTACCAGGCTCCTCCATCCATGGGATTTGCCAGGCAAGAGTACTGGAGTGGGCTGCCATTGCCTTCTCCCAATGGACATGAGTTTAAGCTAACTCCGGGAGATAGTGAAGGGCAGTGAAGCCTGGCGTGCTGCAGTCCGTGGGGTCTGAGAGTTGGACATGACCAAGTGACTAAACAATAGCAACAACAAATCTAGATCCTAAAACTCCTACAGAGAAACTTTTATCTGTGGGTGGCTTCCAAGTTATTGTTGCTGAGAGGGGATATAAATGAAGAATCTTTTATTCTGCTATCTTGCTGAGGCAAGGTTCAAGGAAGGCAATTTATAGTAAGCTGAAACAACTAGACATCCCAACCTCATTAAAAAAAAAAACAACTCTCGCAATGGATCATGTCCATTCTTAATACGTATATCTTCAGCTTTAAAAGTTACAAAAGAATCCATTTTTAGTCTTTTTAACAGACTATTTAGAGGACATTTTTCTTTAATCAACTGAAATTAATATCAGAAATTTATAGACAGCAAATCAAATCAATGGTCTCTGCAAATATATTTGGAAGTATAGTTAAAGCAATGTTTACATTTGGTGAAAAGTGTCTTTATAAACAAAAATTGAACAATGGCCTAATTAAATGCTTGTCACATACAGAAAACTGGTTGTTTATTCTAGTAATGGAGTCTTTTGCTAAATTCTAATAGTCTATGTTGAAATATACAAACAATGCAAATCAAATTAAAATATAATTTACATGAAGTTGTTAACTAATAATAAAAATGAATGTATTCTCATTGCAAAAACAAAAATCATCTTTATCAATAGGATATAAGGGCAGACTATTTGAATCATTATGCAAATAGAATCAGACTTTGAAATCGTTTAACTAAAAAGTTAACTTACTTCATCTAGCTTTCACCTTCGGCCCTCACTGAGAGGCACTGCTAGCTTAGATTTTGCCTTTGCGTAAATAAGAGCAGAAAGTTGCCTGTGCCAGGTGGGAATTTTCAGACACAGAGACACCCCTGCCAAAAAACCTTAGGGAAACACTTGTCAAGAGAGACAGGTTGAATTCATGCACACTTCACCCTCATGCCCAAGCCCTCCCATGTAAGCTACTATGGGTACCACTGCATAGGTTGGCCAGGACTTGAAAGCTTCCACCAAAAAGCCCTTCTCCTTCCATCCCAGGTAGACAAAAGTGAGTGGGAACAAACTTTAGAATAGAAGAATAACATTAGTTTAGGGAAAAAAAAAAAAAGCCAAGATGAATCCGAAAGGTATGCTTATACAAACAGACACACACATCTACCTACCTACCACAAAAATTGTGAATTGACAGCAATAAAGCTTGATTTTTCATGTGGCTATTTTCAAGTGACAGGAGAGACGGAATTGACAGGAAGGCGGGCTAGCAAAGCAAAGGTCACAGTATCGGAAATGAGAGATGATTAGCACACTGAGGAGCGTTTTAGAAGCAGGGCTAGAGAGAAAGGTTCTCTTCTTGTCATGATTGCTATCTTGAAATCCTCTTAACCCAGAGCTGAGTGGATGGCAGAATGATCCCTCATTCCTCACCAGAATAATATTCCATTGGCCCTATATATACTATTGCAAATAAGAAGTATTTAGGATTCAGACTTGAAGATGAATAAGAAAAAAAGAGATTACGTATGTGAAGAATTTATGAAAAATTCAGGAAGTAGCTACCAAAGATCTCTCTGATGATTTAAAATCTTTCATTTGTTATTTAAAGGAACCATTTTCAAAGTAATTCATGAATGGAATAAGTATGAAAAAAAAGCTAAAGTTACTGTAAATTTCAGATGATTTTGTTTGACATGGTTATTAAATTAAGAGTGGCAAAATTAAGACATTCATGGAAAACAAAACAGTACTGTTAGCATTATCAGAAATGGCAAGCTTCTTCATAAAAGAACAAAATTTATTTTCCTCCCTTCTGTATTCTGTAAGTTTTTTTTTTCTAATCACTGTCTAGTGTTGAAATAAACAATTAACAATTTAGTCAATAAAATCAGTGGGAAGAGGAACCTAGAGTAGGGATTGAGATTAACAGACAGAATTGAGACGAAAACCAAATCTGCAGAATATGCGCTAATGCTCCTTGTATCCATCATATGTCCTCCTGGGGTGAAACCAATAAGTAGAAGCTGATTTTCCCCTTGATCCTTAGGTGAAGATTTTACTGTGCTTCTTACAAAAATAGGATCACAGAGAAGAGAAGGGTACTCATCTTTGCCACTGACCTTTGAAAGGAGAATTTGATAAATGTAGACCTCAAACGGACACTGATAAATCAAGCAGTCTCTGACTTAATACTACATTCTTAAGTCTCTTAATAGCTCATAATTTTCTGTTGAAAAGAATGAATAGAATAATTTTGGTAACATACAAATTTAGAATGCAACTTCCTGAAAGGGACTGCTTTATAAAAGTGATGACAAATTGGTTTTTAGCAAAAGAAAAGCCTAATGAGTGTGTAGACAAGTCTATTACATTCAGTTCAATACAGCTGCAGAAATTTTAATTGAATTCCAATTCATAAGATTCTATGGCTTCATTTCTTACCCTCATGAACAATTCTCTATGGTCTTGGGGGTTAAGGTCTCACTGATGCTAGCAACCATCATATCTGAAAACAAATTCAGAATTTCAGCAAGCATTTAGGTTTACTCCTTAAAGATAGACGTATCTCTACTCAGTGCACTAAAAAATGTAAAACCTCATTCGTATATACTCTGCAATATTGAATAATAGTATGCTCTACAAATTTGAGGACAAAGATAGAAATTATTACTTTTTTGCTATGCTTTAAATGCTACATGAAATAAGGGATGATTAGTACAATATCTAACTGGACATTAGCAGTTGGGCACGGCATATCTCTCAAATATGATCATGGATACCAAAGTATCTTACAAGCCAACAAGATAAATAGTATTGAGAATTATGATCTATCTAAACATCTAAGCCTATTAATGAAGGTGAAAGAGGATATTGAAAAAGCCGGCTTAAAACTCAACATTCAAAAAACAAAGATCATGCATCCAGTCCCATCACTTCATGGGGAAACAATGGAAACAGTGACAGACTTTATTTTCCTGGGCACCAAGATCACTGCAGATGGTGACTGCAGCCATGAAATTAAAAGGCACTTGCTCATTGGAAGAAAATCTATGACAAATCTACACAGCATATTAAAAAGCAGAGACATTACTTTGCCAACAAAGTAGTCAAAGCTATGAATTTTCCAATAGTCATGTATGAATGTGAGAGTTGGACCATTAAGAAAGCTAAGCGCCAAAGAATTGATACTTTTAAACTGTGGTGTTGGAGAAGACTCTTGAGAGTCCCTTGAACAGCAAGGAGATCCAACCAGTCCATCCTAAAGGAAATCAGTCCTGAATATTCATTGGAAGGACTGATACTGAAGCTGAAACCCTAATACTTTGGCCACCTGATGCGAAGAACTGACTCATTGGAAAAGATCTTGATGCTGGGAAAGATTGAAGGCAGGAGGAGAAGGAGATGACAGAGGATGAGACGGTTGGATGGCATCACTGACTCGATGGACATGAGTTTCAGCAAACTCTGGGAGGTGGTGAGGGACAGGGAAGTCTGGTGTGCTGCAGTCCATGGCACTGCAAAGAGTCAGACATGACTCACTGAACAACACCAAAACATCTAAAAAGTCTTCAGTGGCCACCACTGTTTTGATGGAAAACATGTCCACTGGGAATCTGAAAATATTGACAACTATTCTGAATTTGGTACGGCCCATGATATCTTCAGCATCTGGTGAAGAGGAGACATAAGCTGAGACTTAGAGAAGTAGCAGTGTCCCTGATGAGAAGCACCATTTCCAGGAGAGGAAATGAATTAATTTGTTTATCAATTGAGAATATAAACAGCACACAGGATATGCACCAGATACTGAAAGGACATTGGGGAGGATCAGTAGAATAAGGCAAGGTCCTTGCCTTCAGGGATACTAGTTCATCAGTGACTACAGTGCAAACATAGGAGTAACCAGGCTGCTCCAGAGATGCCGAGGAGATGCATTTAACTAGACTTGCTGTGGCATCTGGAAAAGCCCAGTTTGAGTTATCAAAGATGAACAAGAGTTACCTCGATGAAAATGAAATGAAGGGCAATTCAGAGGAGAAATGGCAAAGCCTGAGGACTCATCAGAGCCCCATCAGTCCGGCTGGCACACCTGGAACAGGCTCAGCTCTTGAGCATATCCAGTCTCATGGCTTTTGTGCAGAATCCAGCAACCAGCATTTGTGTTCTTGTCAGTTTATCTCTTAAGGCCAGAGCTTCCTAAACTGTGGTTGATATGTCAGTCTATAAACTGTTAATGAAGAGTGATGAGTGAAGGCAAGAATCAATAGTTTACAATTTTAATAACCATAAAATTGCAAAATTGCTTACAATTTGGTATTGCTGTGATATTCAAGCACCTGCTCAGTGGTTTTGTCTCCTTGAAGAGAATATAAAAAGTTGATCTGTATGCTACTTTTTACAGCACAATAAAAAAGAGATATGCTCAATTCCTAACCTCAGTACACAGTACCTATATCTGTGCAGATGTAGTCAAATTAAGGTGGAGATATTAGGCTGTGTTTTAATCCAGTATGACTGGTGTCCTTAGAAGAAGAGGTAAAACTGAACACAGGCGTTCACAGAGAATGCCAGGTGAAGACACACTCATGAAGGGAGCATGCCACCCGACGATAGTGGCAGCAACTGAAAAGGATGCCAAGGATTGTCAGCAGGCCACCAGAAGCTAAAGGAAGTGAGGAAGATCCCCTCTACAGGTTTCGATGAGAAGAGTCACTCCCCACCAACACCTACATTTCAGACTTCTGGGCTTTGTACCTGTGAGCCATAAAGGAAACCAACACAGCTAATGATAGGAAAACAACCACACACAGTCCTTCATCTCAGATAGCTTGCGAAGTTCTGCTCTAGACAAAGTAAAAAAGTAAACGAGCAGTGGCACAAAGCAGGGCCAGAAATGACCCAGAGATAAGCAGAGTCTAAAGAGAACTGGCAAAACCATCAGGATCAGACAGGCAGTGCAACTGAAGAACTCTTCAAGAAAGGGACAGTGAAGCACAGAAGCAGCTAATCTGCCTCTGAATGTTGATTATCCAAGCGTTGTCTTTCCCACATTCTACATGGCCTCCTGGTCCCATACATTTCTAAAGGTAATTTCATTTTACTCAGGATATCTGGTGATCTTCAGAAATATTTGGGTTAGGAATCTATGGAACATACAAATCAGTAAATGATGATTCACGATTCTAAAATGTAAAATTTTTATAATCATATCGTAGGTGATTATTAAAAAGATTAGACACTTCTCTTGCTATGCACCAGGCACTATCCCAACCTTTATAATATTCTCACTTCATGTTCATGGTGATAAGTGATAATCATTTCTTGATTTCAGAATTGAGCATAGAGGAGTAACTTGCCCCAAACTAAATGATTTGCCAATGGAAGAGCCAAACTCCAAACCCAGATTTCTCTGACACTAGTGCTTCAGTTTTTAACCATAATCTCTCGTTACTTCTCCAGAAAAACTGAATGAAGCATGTTTTGCTTGCTTATGAAGCTTGAGAATATTTTGCTTATATCTATGCATATCTGTATACCATTAACTACCCAATAAATATTTGGCACAGTAGTCTCTAATTTCCCTTCAACTATTCTAACACTCCATTGTTAACTCCATTATACACATTGAGAAATAAGCTCTGGTTATTTTAACTTTTTATAGAATGGAAAGAGAAAAAATTAAAACTCAAGAGAGATGCCATAACCCCGCCCCCTTCCACAGCCTTATTCCTTCTTGGCACTGAGGTGGGGGTCCCAGTGAAGGCACAAGAGTAGAACCCTGGGGTTCTCTGGAAGCTCTGCTCCAGGGAAGCAGGGAATGTTTCCATTGGGTCCTTTTTTTCTTTCAGTGCTTTCAGACTTATGCTTTCAAGTAGTTTGGTAATGTTTAGAAGGTCTACAGAATAACCTAAGAAGCAAAAAATCTAGCAGTTGAGAATTAGTTTATCAGATAATCAAAGTATTATAGCAGTTGATTGTAGGCCCTAGAAATAGAACTCATAGGTAAAGCCCTGGTCATATTAGCAACCTTATATAATCTTGGACACAACAGCCACATAAGCTACTTTAAATCTCAATTGTATAATCTGTAAAATGGGGATAGTACTACCTAACTCACTGGGTAAGAAAATGCTGGCATATGCTTCATATTATCACATAAATATTTTAACAAGTATCAGTGGGAATTGATGTTTACAAAGCAATTCTATACTTTGTAGTAAAAATGAAAAAAAACAATCTACATGTTTTTTGTGTATGTTAGTTGTGTCTTCTCTAAATATTCTCATTATTAACCTCCCCAAAGCTTATTACCTCAGAAAACCAACATAGCTTAGTATGTGGTTTGCTTGAAAGTAGAATTGTATCTTATACATGCTTAGACCATCCCTTATGGTGCAAATATATGTCTTACTCCACCATCATTGCTTTCCTTGACTTGTGTTTACAGTGGCAACAGAGATGTGGTACATATTTTACAATATGCACTGAGAGAAGACCCAAATTCTACATTTATTGTACATTTTTTAAAATTTTTTTTAATTAGTTTATTTTCTATTTTTTAACTTTACAATATTGTATTTGTTTTGCCATACATTGACATGAATCCACCATGGGTGTACATGTTTTCCCCTTCCAGAACCCCCCTTCCACCTCCCTCCCCATCCCATCCCTCCAGGTCATCCCGGTGCACCAGCCCCGAGAACCCTGTATCATGCATTGAACCTGGATTGGCAATTCGTTTCACACATGATAATTTACACGCTTCCAGGCCATTCTCCCATATCATCCCACCCTCGCCCTCTCCCATAGATCCGTAATACTGTTCTATTTATCTGTGTCTCTTTTGATGTCTCGCATACAGGGTTATTTTTACCGATTGGCTAAATACCATATATATATATGTTAGTATACTATATTGATGTTTATTTTTCTGGCTTACTTCACTCTGTATAATAGGCTCCAGTTTCATCCACCTCATTAGAACTGATTCAAATGTATTCTTTTTAATGGCTGAGTAATATTCCACTGTGTATATGTGTTTTTGTACTCATTATAATTCCATCATGTTTCCTGGTGTGAAAATCAGATTGATAAATCCCCGCTCTGCTTATTTCAGGGGGCTTTTTTATGAAAGCAGAGGTCAAATTACTTTGAAAAATGTGCAACAATAAATAAACAGAGTAGATAAACCTAGAGAATCTATTTATTAAGTCATAAAGACCAAAATAATGCATTTTTGTTGTAAATAAAATGATGTGTATAAAAATTGTGGGGTTTGAGAAAAATAGAATGAGCTTTTAAATGTATCTTAAAGGACACATAATGTAATATATATCACTCTGAGTGCTGCTGCTAAGTCGCTTCAGTCATGTCCGACTCTGTGTGACCCCATAGATGGCAGCCCACCAGGCTCCCCCATCCCTGGGATTCTCCAGGCAAGAACACTGGAGTGGGTTGCCATTTCCTTCTCCAATGCATGAAAGTGAAAAGTGAAAGTGAAGTCGCTCAGTTGTATTGGACTCTTCGCGACCCCATGGACTGCAGCCTACCAGGCTCCTCCGTCCATGGGATTTTCCAGGCAAGAGTACTGGAGTGGGTTGCCATTGCCTTCTCCAGGGGCAGCCTATAATGACCATATTATTACACTTTGGTTAAGATAGATAAAGAATATGGGCATGCTTTTAAAATCAGTTTTATGAACATTAAGTATACAATTCATGAACAAATCTCCAATAGTATATTCATCAAATGAAGAACATATTCTAAGAGCCTCCTATCTGCAAGATAGCTTGAAAAACTCAAAGTAGAAGAAAGGGAACATTTTGTGGGAGAAACTGAGGTTGCAGGCATGGAGTAAGGTTCTTCAGTTCAGATCAGTTCAGTTCAGTCACTCAATCATGTCCGACTCTTTGTGACCCCATGGACTGCAGCACACCAGGCCTCCCTGTCCATCACCAACTTCTAGAGTTTACTCAAACTCATGTCCATTGAGCTGGTGATGCCATCCAACCATCTCATCCTCTGTCGTCCCCTTCTCCTTCTGCCTTCAATCTTTTCCAGCATCAGGATCTTTTCAAATGGGTCAGTTCTTCGCATCAGGTGGCTTAAGTATTGGAGTTTCAGCTTCAGCATCATTCCTTCCAATGAACACTCAAGATTGATTTCCTTTAGGATGGACTATTGGATCTCCTTGCAGTCCAAGGGACTCTCAGAAGTGTCCAACACAACAGTTCAAAAGCATCAATTCTTTGGCTCTCAGCTTTCTTTACAGCCCAAATCTCACACCATACATGACTACTGGAAAAACCATAGCCTTTACTAGATGGACCTTTGTTGGCAAAGTAATATGTCTGCTTTTTGATATGCTGTCTAGGTTGGCCATAACTTTCCTTCCAAGGAGTAAGCGTCTTTTAATTTCATGGCTGCAGTCACCATCTGCTGTGATTTTGGAGTCCAAAAATAAATAAATAAATAAAGCCTGCCACTGTTTCCATTGTTTCCCCATCTATCTGCCACGAAGTGATGGGACCAGATGCCATGATCTTAGTTTTCTGAATGTTGAGCTTTAAGCCAACTTTTTCACTCTCCTCTTTTCACTTTCATCAAGAGGCTCTTTAGTTCTTCTTCACTTTCTGCCATAAGGGTGGTGTCATCTGCATATCTGAGGTTATTGATATTTCTCCTGGCAATCTTGATTCCAGCTGGTGCTTCCTCCAGCCCAGCGTTTCTCATGATATACTCTGCATATAAGTTAAATAAGTAGGGTGACAATATACAGCCTTGACATACTCCTTTTCCTATTTGGAACTAGTCTGTTGTTCCATGTCCAGTTCTAACTGTTGCTTCCTGACCTGCATACAGGTCTCTCAAGAGGCAGGTCAGGTGGTCTGGTATTCCAATCTCTTTCAGCATTTGTCACAATTTGTTGTGATCCGCACAGTCAAAGGCTTTGGCATAGTCAATAAAGCAGAAATAGATGTTTTTCTGAAACTCTCTTGCTTTTATGATGATCCAACGGATGTTGACAATTTGATCTCTGCTTCCTCTGTCTTTTTTAAATCCAGCTTGAACATCTGGAAGTTCACGGTTCATGTATTATTGAAGCCTGGCTTGGAGAATTTGGAGCATTATTTTATTAACGTGTGAAATGAGTGCAATTGTGCGGTAGTTTGAACATTCTTTGGCATTGCCTTTCTTAGAGATTAGAAACTGACCTTTTCCAGTCCTGTGGCCATTGCTGAGTTTTCCAGATTTACTGGCATATTGAGTGTAGCACTTTCACAGCATCATCTTTTAGGATTTGAAATAGCTCAACTGGAATTCTTTCACCTCCTTTATCTTTGTTCATAGTGATGCTTCCTAAGGCCCAGTTGACTTCAGATGCCAGGATGTCTGGCTCTAGGTGAGTGATCACACCATTGTGATTATCTGAGTCATGAAGATCTTTTTTGTATAGTTCTTCTGTGTATTCTTGCCATCTCTTCTGTTATTTCATATATCTTTAAAAGAATACTAAGATAGACGACATTTCAATTCTATAGATAAAGAGGCAAGATCAAAGAAGTTCTATAACTTGTCCAAGGTCACAGAGCTAATTCCAAGCAGAGGCTGGATTCAAAGTCAGTTCTCTGTAAAGGCAAATCCATTATAATGAGCCCAGGCTTATTCTTCCTGCTTGTTGAAAAGAAGTTGACACACGTGTAAAATAACCGCAAGTGATGCCAAAGAATTAAAGGCTTCCCTGGTGGCTCAGCAGTAAAGACTCAGCCTGCAATGCAAGAGACTCAGGAGACTCAGGTTTGATCCTTGGGTCAGAAAGAATCACTGGAGAGGGAATGGTAACCCATTCCAGTATTTTTGCCTGAAAATTGCCACGGATAGAGTATCCTGGCGAGCTACAGTTCATGGGGTCACAAAGAGTCAGACATGACGGAGCACAAGAGCACAGAATGCCTCTGAGGTCATGGAAATCCACACAAAAGCAGGATATATTTCCAGTTTCTATGGTTTCAGTTACAAAAGAATTAACGTCTTCCCTGGTGATTCCCAGGTGATGCAGTGGTAAAGAATCTGCCTACCAATGCAGGAGATGCAAGAGACTCGGGTTTGATCCCCGGGTTGGGAACATCCCCTGGAGTAGGAAATGGCAACCCACTCCAGTATTCTTACCTGGAAAATTTCATGGGCAGAGGAGCCTGGTGGGCTACAGTACATGGAATCACAAAGAGTCAGACACGACGGAGCACCACACATGTATATATTATATACTGGTGATTCAGTGGTAAAGAATCCACCTGCCAATGCAGGAGATGTGGGTTTGATCCCTGGGTCAGAAAGATCTCCTGGAGAAGGAAATGGCAACCCACTCCAGTATTATTGCTGGGAGAATCTCACGGACAGAGGAGGCTGGTGGGCTACAGTCCATGGGGTTGCACAAGAGTCAGACAGGAGTTAGTGACTAAACAACAACAAAGAATTAAAGTGCTTGAAATAATTTAAGGACTTTGTAAACACTAAAACTAAAGAAACGTCAGATGTTAATGATAAGTGTCAATAAAATTCATGCAATAATTGACAAGAGTGCTCAGAGGAATAGCCAGCAGTAATAAGGTTTGAAAAACCAATTTTAGGTAGGGTAGAATCACTAAGGATCAGTGGAGAACTTCACATATTTCCCACATTAGAGGCATAGATGTGAGAAAGATGAGACCATTCAAATGATAGCTTATTTGATGACATATTGTTTGAGGTTGAAAATGGCAGTCAAAGCTATGACAAAACTTTTGTCTTTTATAATTTTCCTCTCTATGGTGATCTTCAGAGTCAGCAAAACTCAGTAGTTTAATATTTGTTATCAACATAATAGGGTTTTTCCATCTAAAATCCCTGTTCTTCTGCCTCAGTGAGTAAGCAGTTGGAGCCTGAAATGGAAAAGGTGCACATATTTTTCATGAAACACTATAACCACGGGATGTTCTTAATAGACAAATCAGAAAGGTCACTGGAGCTACACAAGTTACCCTTGAAGAGAGACCACTGGTTTTGAATTTAAAAAACTGGATACAATCTTCAGCCTAGTAATTACACTGTATGTTGGACCCCAGATAAGGTACTTCACATCCAGTTTTCTAGCTTGAAAAAAAAAGTATAATACTAACAAAATTAATATTTCTCAGTACATACTTTATAGCGAAAGTTAACAAACTAAGGCCTACATGCTAAATTTTGCCTTCCACCTGTTTCAGCAATCATTTTATTTGCATAAAAACATATTAATTTTCATATTGTCCTTTGTTACATTCATGCTACAACTGCAGATTTGAATAGTCATTACAAATATGGTGTCATCTACAAACTGGAAGTATTTACTGTGTGATTCTTTCAATGGATTATTTGCACATCACTCATTTGTTCCTTAGAACAGTCCTATGAGATTTTACAAATAAGTAAGGGAAGCATAGAGATATTTGGTAACCTGGCCAAAGTTACAAAGCTGTGTGGTAGAGGAGTTGGTATTAAAATGACTACAACACTAAAAGGATACATTGTAATATGTGATAAAGTACATTATAAAGCACGAAGGATTCGTGAATCAGTTCTTGAGGGACAAGTGTGCCCCTAAAAATCAATTTTTGAAGCAATATAGAAAGAGTTTCAAAATCTGACTTTTCTATTTTGTTTTCTGTGACTTTGTGCCAACTGATCTAAGTTTCTATTACTTTATAACTTGGGGTAATTACATTTACCCTGTATGATTTTACTATCAGAATTAAAGCAGGTAAATGTAAGCCACCTCATAAAGCTTGGTGCCTTGTGAGGGATAAGTAAAGGGGATATTTTCACTGGCTGTTAATCTTTGTTTTCACCGTACTTTCATTTGCCTCTATTATACTATTTGACATAGTATTCTATTTCCTCTCCTAATTTCCTTTCTCCTTCACTAAACCATGGGGCTTTAAGAAGGAAGGAACATTCCTTATTTGCTTCAGTTTCCCAAATTTTTGCAGAGAGTTTGGCACCAAGAAGGTGTCCATAAATATTCATTGACTAGATGCCCAGTTCCTAAAGCACAAAGGTAGTTGATCTTGCCACAGTCATTCCTTGCTAGGCCACATTAGAGAGGGAAAATGTTCTTTTTCCATGGCAATATTTTTAGGATGTAAAGAATGGTGCCTCACTGGTTGGTTCTGCGTTATGGCTGTGCCTGGAATTTATTGCTGCATTGGGTAGTCAGCTTATTAGAGTCATTTTTATTCCTTCTTGGTAGAATCAATTAGGTAATCAAGATGAAACGTGTCTATTATTGGATTCAGAAAGGTGCCATATTATTTCTTCAAAAATGCTCATAAATCATCCAGGAATGTGCAACAAATCAGAATACTTAATTTGCTGAACTCTGATTCTTTTCACCAGAGGATAAAATGAACACACGTTAAGAGGTGTCGGATGGTCTCTAAAAATTTCTTAAAACAGTTTCTCCTTGAACAGTGTAAGCTATTTAAATCACTTAATAGTGACTGCTTTTCCTTATGCCTTGGGATCTTAGACCAGTAGGTGTTTTCTGGTCCATTAAATACTTGTCAGCCCTAGTTGGGTATCATTCAGGTCCTGGCCACGCTTCCATCTGTGAAAAGGGAATCATGATACCTCCATCACAGATTTATTAGGGAGATGAATTAAAATCACAAATGTAAGGCCTCTAGGAGAATGACTGCAAAATTAAAAGTTCACGTTACATAGTGATTTCCTTTCATTGTTTTCCTTTTTAATTTTTTTAAATTAAAATTGAGCATCAAGGTTTAGTCAGTAACTTATATAGATTAGACTTTCCAAGGAAATCAGACCAATGTTGAAACAAAAACACTGCAAAGCAAAAAAACAAACAAAACCAGGCCAAAACAAGTAAAAGCCGCTTGAGATTTTATTTGCTTTATCTGATGTACGTATGTGTTTGTGTGTGTATAGATATGCAATTATATATGTGCATTCATTTCTAATGCTTGCATCTTTCTCAGATCAAGCTGCTTCTATTCAAATCTCTAATCTCTAATAATCACCTGCCCTATGATCTCGGTTGCTTTGGAAAAAAAGTCATGTAATAAGCATTGAATAATTGTGATCTCTTGGGTTATTAATATATTTAAAATGCTGCTGGCTCAAAGTTGAGGCTTTTAAAATTAAGTTAAAACTTTTAAAATCTGTTTTCCATTTTTTCTATCTCATTTCAGAAATATTTTGTTTGCATTTTACATCTACTGATCACTGCACTGGAAACAGTCAACAAAATATTTATGGTATAGTTCTTGACTTTAAGAGATGCAAAAGTTAGTCCCCTTAAATACATTTTGGGAATTAGCAGCAGTCAGTGGAAGTAAGAAAATAAGTGTGTTATGATATTGGCTACTTAGTAAGCAAATAAATGAATAATTCTTTGTTTCTTAAGAAACAAAAGAAAGCAATGACAGCATAGAAAAAAAAGTATAGAGGAAGCAAAAAAATAAAAAAAGGAAATATGGGGAAGCTTCAAAATTCAAAGACTTTGATCTGAGACTTGAAGTTGAACACATATTTTTACCCAGATGTACAAAACTTAAGATGGAATTCCGAGCAGAGGAATAAACATAAGCAAAATTCAAGATGTTGAGAAACACTGTTGTATTTCTAAGCAAGTGGCTTTACATTTCTGTAACACAGATTGGGAATTAAGTGTCAAGGGTTAGTACTAATTAGGCAGGAAGACTATTTATCCAACCAATGAATTTAAGGCATCGTCTTGTGAATAAAGATTTACTTAATAATTTAAACAGTGTTGTAGCAAGATTATATTTGCATAATGGAAATACTATTTAAATGATAAGACTCTGATAAACATATTTGTAATATTTAATAAAAAAAGGGCTATCAGTGTTTAAATTTTTTAACAACTTAGGTAAGAGTCAATGGTGACCTAAAGAAATAATGACAGATAGTAGATAGATAGATACATTAATACCAGAGCTGTGTGTGCCTTTTTAATAAATATTTGTAGAACCTGTTGCCTAATTAGATGCAGGGAGCAATGAAAACAAGGCAAATAAAATTACTTCCTGACTTTGGATTTCCCCAAGACCTTTCAAAACTCTTATTATACCATACTGTATTCACAACTTCACTTACCTTTCTTTCTTTCTATAACCTTACCAGAGTGCCTGGCACATATTAGTTTGTTGATAAATAAGTGTTGAATAAATAACTGGTGAAACTTGTGGATCTAAACAATATGGGATGAAGAGGTTTGTAGGAGCAAGATAATGGTATCAATGTTGGAAATATATGAAGTGTTTGTGGCTCCTTGTTACAGATTTATAGAAAGTAATTCTATGCCTGGATAAAGAGCTCTTGAGAGAACTGGCCAAGAGCTATGGGGTCATTAACATACAAGTGGTGGTTTAAGATACATGTATAAAGGAATCCAATTCAGGAGACAAATGCTTCTCTGATTCTCTATTTTAGTCAAACTGTCCCACTTGCCTGCCATTCATCCTTCCAACTCTTCATTTCCATCTATGTCCCTTTTTATTTTACTCTTTACCTGAAGGCCAACAATGGTCTAGTGCAGACCATTGTTTAAATGCTGCTCTCCAACTAAGGCTTCCCTGGCTGCTCAGATGGTGAAGAATCTACCTGTAATGCAAGAGACCTGGGTTCGATCTCTGGGTCAGGAAGTCACCCTGGAGAAGAGAATGGCAACCCACTCCAGTATTCTTGCCTGGAGAATTCCATGGACAGAGGACCCTGACAGTCTACAGTCCATGGGATCACAAAGATTCGGACACGACTGAGCGACTAACACTTTCACTTTCTCCAGCTAACTAATTATTTAGTTATCACTGGTCTCTTTAAGACAGTTCTAAAGAAATGTTTTTCAAATTGAGATAATGAGAAAGGTCAATTTTCTGCATCTTATTCATGTCATCCTTAACACCAAGGTCTTGTCCACTTAAAGAATGAAATATATCCCGCTACTTTTTAAACTTTTTCAATTATAATTCTTCTGTTATATATGACCATTAACAAAAGCATTCTTTAGATTTTATAATGCAATGATTTACAATGAAACTTTTGCATTATCAATATGTCTAAATAAAGATAAAATTAATATTTCATGAGGTCATTTCTTATGTACTTCTTTGTGGTCAAAGGTAGTAAAATTTAATCCCTTCTGTAGTGCTTTAATAATGCATTCATTGTTATTCATCATTTCATTCAGTGAATATTTAATGCTATCGTTAGTTATTAGCAATAAACTAAACAAGTTAGACTGCCCCACCCAATTTAAATCCATCTTTATTCATAAGAGTCATCATTGTGAAATCAAGAGGAATTGCACTGAAATAATTAAAATAGAACTAAAATATTTAGCAATATGAAAGTACTTCACAAGCATTTATTAATTTTTATCACAAGCCTTGAAATAACACTATGAATATTATGAAAAGAGCTATTTCCTATTGTAGGTAGCTTTGAGACTATAGTAAGTCACTTTCCCAAATTCATATACTTGGTAGCTGTTGGACCTTAAACTTGAACAAAGCCTTTCAATTCATCATGAAGCCTCTTGGTAGAGACAACTTGTCTACTGGAAATTCTTCCTGAGGAATATTAATGGCATTATTATTTGGTTGCTCTGATAATATTTAATCACAAATTTAAATCTATGACTTATCTTTACCAGGTTGATATGCTTAAAACTTTTGATGAATGTGTCTAACTTCATTGCATTGATATAATTTGACACGATGTACATAGTGGAGTCCTAAAATCACCAAAGTGTAACAGTATTTCAGTGACAGGTTGAGAGAAACTGCCATTAATGTGCAATATTCAGCAAGGTTTGGTGCAAAAAAAAAAAAATACGAGACCTCTGAATTCGCCTAAGGAAAGGGCAGTTCATCTGAAAATCAGCCCTTGTTTTAAGGAAAATCACAGAGCAGATCAGGAGAGCCAGTTTTAGGTTCCACTGCCTAATTCTTTCTTTCACTTTTTATTAAAAAATATATTAATTTCAAAATAACTTCTAAAATTTGACCAAATCATAAAAATAATTTTTTCCGTAAGAAAACTACCTGCTAAACTTGACTATAAATAAATAGCTGTACTTCTAAAATGTGTTTTGTAACCTTTGTACACTGAACTTGGAATAGAAGGACCGTGCCTCACATTTTAATAGCAATCCATGGAAAGACCACAGTATCTGGCAGTTGGGAGATATTGATAAATGCGCAATGAGTTTCTGATGTTATTGCCTGGTGGCTCAGCAATAAAGAATCTACTTGCCAATGCAGGAGACCCTGGTTTGATCCCTGGATTGGGATGATTCCCTGGAGAAGTAAATGGCAACCCACTTCAGTATTTTTCCCAGGAAAATCCCATAGACAGAGGAGCCTTGTGGGGAACAGTTCATGGAGTTGGACACGACTTAGTGACTGAGCACGCATAGTACTTCCAGGTTTCTGGAGCAACCACTTTCCCATTCTACTCTATATGAAGACATTTACACACAAACACAATATTATTCATATAATCAATGAAAGCCAATGCACTGTGGACAGATTTATCCAAAAAACTCATACCCAGTCCAGCTAAATAATGAATCCCTATATGGTACTGAAAACACCTGAATGGACATATACAGAGATACAGGGGCGATTCACAACAAGAACAGCCTCCCATCTCACACTAACCTAGCAAATATGCTTGATGAGGACTAAGGAAAATTCAAGAACATACTTGGGCTCTTTTAATATTATGCAATGATCCCAAGTATTTTTCAAGAGTATTACTTTTAGTGAGCACTGGGGTTTCCCTGGTGGCTCAGATAATAAAGAATCTACCTGCAACACAGGAGACCTAGGTTCAATCCCTGGTTTGGAAAGATCCCCTGGAGAAGGGACTGGCTACTTACTCTAGTTCTTGCCTGGAGAATTCCATGGACAGAGGAACCTGGTGGGCTACAGGCCATGGGGTCACAAAGAGTCGGATATGACTGAGCAGCTAACACTTTCACTTTTTCTTTTCTCATTAACAATGAAAATTTCTGTTCTTAATGGCATACGAAAGAAGAATCACTAAAAGCTGATATTAAGGACAGAGTAGAAAAATAAAAGAAAGAAAGAGAAAATGAGAATCAAATATAGCAGAAATCTGCAAGCTGTAATGATAGGCTTCATCTCCCAAGATTATACCTCCCTTATCTGTAATGTTTTTTCAGAATTATTCATGATCTGTTTTTCTATGAACTATGACTTTGCTGAAATTAGCTATTCTTCTAAAATTTTATCATGGTGATGTTTCAAAGGATAGGAATATCTGCTCTGATAGAATGCTTAAATTATGAGTACTCGATATGAGAACCCATATAATAAAGAATTTAATTGTTCCAAAAGAGATCTAGCCTTTGCCCTTGGCTACTGGGAGGTGGTCATTGCTTGTCTGGGGGCCTTGGAATAGCCAGATAGCAACAGTGTGATTTGGATGGTTGGATGGCATCACTGATTGAATGGACATGAACTTGGGTGAACTCCAGGAGGGGGTGAGGGACAGGGAGACCTGGTGTACTGAAGTCCATGGGGTTGCAAAGAGTCGGACATGACTGAGTGACTGAACAACAACAATAAATAACAGTGTGATTTAGGGGGAGCTAGCCAAGCCTTCGAGGGATAGTGGGTATGCCAGAAAAGACCAACACTATGATTTAGGGTGGGCGCTTTGAGTAATGAAGTATCAATCGATCTAGAGACTGAGATCAACCACATAAGCATCAATCAATCAATCAGTCAGTCAGTCAATCAATTATGTCTGCACAATGGAACTCAAATAAAATTCTGAACTTGAGGCACAAGTACATTTGCCTGCTTGGTAATACTCTGTGGTATTGTCACACATCTATGCCAGGAGAATAGTGGTGGTGGGAGGAGTGACTACAGAAGTTCTGTGTCTGTTACATCTTCTGGTCCCTGTTTCAGGCATCTCCTCCTCTGGCTGATGTTAATCTATATTCTTTCCCTGTAATAAACATCACTGTGAATGCAACAGTCTTCAGTGAATTATGTGAATCTTTCTAGTATGTTATTAAGCCTAAAATTAGTTTTGGGAACTTCTTGACCTTGCAATTGATATGAAAGTTAGGGTGATTTTATGTGGTCTAGTATGGCGCCTCTAAACTTTATTCTTGGCTAAATTCCACAGCTGCCCTAAGATTTAGCAAGACCATAATGGAAGGAGCCATTTGTAGGTCACTTGTACACAAATCAACAATTTCTTAATATCTAAGAAAGTATTGTGTGGAAGGTCCAGTATTACAGATTTTGAGTGATACAAAGGAGAAGAAAAATTAACAGCAGCTCTCTAGGATCTCAAAATCTAGTGAGAGACAAGTATACACTTCAGTTTTAATGCAAGACATAATATAGCATGATGTGTTGAAACAGAGGAGAGAAAGCAGCGCCTAAGAGCAAGGAGCCAGTTTGGCAGTGACAGCCAGGCCTTGATGTTCTAGAGTCTGGACTGGAGCTCTCTACTAGGCCATTGTTTTATGCTATACATGAATAATTTCATAGAACAGCAATATCAAAGAAGACCATCTTGTGACATGATAGATTAAGATAAAAACAGAACCATACTGTAATCATTTTTAAATAAAGAAAAAAACAAGAATGCTAGCCAAAACCTGCAGATGACTAAGCATCCTCTTTCATGGCCAATAGGAGCAGCTATTGCTGTTTTTTTCCAAAAAAAAAAATAGTTTTAGGTTTGTTTTGTTTCTGCTGACTTTTAGATAAGATTGATAAAGATACATAAGCATAAAATATCCCCAGCTTCTAGAATATGATCTTCTTTCTTAAATCTAACACTTTCCAAAATGCTGTACTTAAATACTTCAACATTTTTGCACTGAGCTGGCCCTGACATCTCCAATGGTGTGCCCTCTCTCTCATGGCAAGCATTGAGGCAGTAACCCAACTTTGTTGGGCTATAACTGTGTTCCTGGCAGTATTTGGCTGATAGACATCAACCAAACTGTGGAATGTGTAAGACTTTGACTGAGAGATCTTAATTAAACCAATGGCTATCTGTTTGCTCCTGTTGCTGTAGGGTTTGCTGTACCTGAATGAGGAAGCATGACAAATTTCACACAGCAGGTTAGTGATTGAACTGAGATTATCACTGGTGCTTCTACCTCCTGGATCAATATTCTGTGTATTGTGCCATTTTGTTTTTGTTTTTATTTTTCTTAAACTTTAGACAATAAAATTGAGAACTAGAATATAACTTAAATGAATGAACCATAAAATGTGGTGATGCTCTGTAATTAAATAAGTGATAAATAGGATAAAAAGGAAACTGAAAAAAAACCCTGAGGCTTCCTGATGACAGAGAAGAAATTTAAGATGATTCTCCTTCTTTATTCAGAATTTGGAAGGACTGTTTATAAGAAATTTAGTACAGTTCTGTTTCAAACTATATAGTTACTTCTAATCTAGGCCATGAAATTTTATATTTTCCACAACTAAAGATTATATGTATACAACAACTATCCACATAAAACATGTATACATATGTATCTATATTTAGTTGTTTATATACATGCACATAATTGCTCATATTTTCCTTCAAATTTGTTATAAGAATACTATATTTTAGGATTTTTATTCTATGAGTTTTCACCCAACATGAAAATAAAGCAAAATAAAGAATATTTTAAATAAAAATTTTGGGGTTTTTCAAATGTAGTTCTCATAATGTATTAAATGTAACGGGGGTCAATAATTAAATAAATCAAGGAAATGCTAGATCTCTTAATAGAGTTTTTCTCAGAACCTTTAGTTTATGAAGGTCTGTTGCAAATATCAAGAACAGGAACAAGTTGCAGGATGCTTTCATTAAGTATCTGACCATCCCTCCTGATTTCTGCCATTAGATACCATGCAAATGGCAGAGAGTGAAGAGGAACTAAAGAGTCTCTTGATGAAGATAAAAGAGGAGAATGAAAAAGCTGCCTTAGAACTCAACATTCAGAAAACTAAGATCATGGCATCTGGTCCCATCACTTTATGGCAAAGAAAAAGGAAAAAAAATGGAAGCAGTGACAGATTTTATTTTCTTGGGCCCCAAAAATCACTGAAGATGGTGACTGCAGCCATGAAATTAAAAGATGATTGCTCCTTGGAAGAAAAGTTATGACAAACCTAGACAGGATATTAAAAAGCAAAGACATCGCTTTGTTGACTAACGTCCATATAGTCAAAGCTATGGTTTTTTTCAGTAGTCATGTACAGATGTGGCAGTTGGACCATAAAGAAGCCTGAGCTCTGAAGAATTGATGCTTTCAAATTATGGTGCTGGAGAAGACTCTTGAGAGTCCCTTGGACAGCAAGGAGATCAAACCAGTTAATCCTAAAGGAAATCAACCTTGAATATTCATTTGAAGTACTGATACTGAAGCTGAAATTCTACTACTTTGGCTACCTGATGTGAAGAGTCGACTCACTGGAAAAAAACCTGATGCTGGGAAAGATTGAAGGCAAAAGGTGAAGAGGGAGGTAGAGGATGGTATATAGCATCACTGGCTCAATGGACATGAGTTTAAGCAAATTCAGGGAGATAGTGAAGGATGGGGAAGCCTGGCATGCTGTAGTCCATGGGGTCACAAAGAGTTGGATACGACTGAGCGACTGAACAACAAAATCCTTCCTGAACCTTTTGTTCCTATTCCCTGCCCACTACTAGATTTGGGTCTAGTATATTTCAGAACAAAATTTGAATCTTCCAACAATTTTGGAAGATTAACTACAGAGGAAAATAACACTAATGGGTTTTGAAAAGAGAAGAAGGCATGGGAGGCATTTAATCAGTGAAAGTCACTCAGTCGTGTCTGACTCTTCATGACCCCATGGACTGTAGATGCCATAGATTTCTCCAGGCCAGAATACTGGAGTGGGTAGCTGTTCCCTTCTCCAGGGGATTGTCTCAACCCAGGGATCGACTCAACCCAGGGACTGAACCCAGATCTCCCACACTGCAGGCAGATTATTTACCAGCTGATCCATCAGGGAAGCCCTGGGAGGCATTTAGGTGGAGAGAAAATATTTGCAGGTTCAGGGGAGGTTTCTTATGTCGGTGGAAAGGAAGAGAGGGTAAAGAAAGATGGCTTACATGGTTTGGCAGAATATTATAAGGAATGTTTTGATAATTTACTTGTGAGGGTAAATGAAAAGTAAACTCATTATACAAAAGTTGAAGCATAAAAAGCACTCTTTTAGAAATCATGATAAACATAAAGTCCACTTTTCATGAACACTGCTCTTATAGAAATTGGTGTGTTCACTTTACAATTATTTCCTAAGTTTATCATTAAAATTTTCTGGTTTTGCTTGTCTATTTGTTTCTACAGACGTGTTTATGAATATTGATTTGTCTGTTTACCTCCAATAATTTTACCTTTGCTCAATATTGTGAATTTCTGAGTAGCAAGAATCACAGGACATTCAAATTTGTGGATATAGTGCCCATCAGAGCATCTGAGTAATAATAAATAAACATGTCTTTGAAGGAAAAAAGTGAGTAAATTGCTAACAGGATTGAATCCTTCAGGAGTACTAAGATTCAGGGAGATAAAATATTACAATGCTGCAATTAAATAGCAATAATAACTATAATTTATTGAATGCTTATCTTATGCAAAGTGCTATGTACAAAAAACAATTTATATGCATTTATTCTTCATGTCACAGTCATAACATAGGCATAATGATTATCCCCATTGATTGATGAGGGAACTGAAGCACAGAATGATTAACTAACTTGCCCACCTTGAAACTGGCAACACCTTCCGAAGACACGTTTCAGATTCCAGGCAGTTATTCACTGTATGTACAACATTGTTCACTATTTAGAAGTAATGAGGAATTAAGATAGAAACCAAGCAACAAAGATGGTGCTAAAGGACAGATTGAAGGTAAAATTAATAGGACTTAAATCCAGTGAAATGACAATATAAAATAAAAACTCTAAAAGTGAGCCCAAGGAATATCATTTGAAATTTCCCATTTAAAAATATTTCTTGGTTTCCTATCATATGCCAGACACTGTGCTAGATGCCAAAGTCCACTTTGAATAAGGAGGCTCCGAAGTAAGGTAGGTAGCACCAAAGATCGAATTACAAAATAGGAAAGAAAAAAATATAGAGAAAAGAACAAGTTCACTATTGCATTCATTGCAATTTTTGATGTACAGCAAAATACTTTTTCAGTATTTTCAAGAGAGTTTTATTTATTTACCTCTGTCCCATGGACAGAGGAGCCTGGTGGGCTACAATCCATGGGATCACGAAGAGTCGGACAAGACTGAGCACAATGACTAAGCACAGAGGAGCAAAGATACTACCAATATTATAATTACCACAGACTGAACAATCACTTTGTACATGACACTGTGCAGTGCAATTTACATTTAATTTCTGTTTAAGTCATAAAACATGTTAGGATCTAGATGTAACAGAAAAGAAATTAGACTCAGACATTAAGAAATGTTGCTATAAGTCATGCTTTGTACACAAGGAGCTCAAAACTGTTGGACTTAAAATTTGTCTTCTTAATCTAGAATCATTACTCTGAAAATGTATGATTCATTCAGCTTGATAGTCCCATTAAAATTTACCTTTAATCATTCAGATGTCAGCTTTCAATTTAAAATTTAGGAGACTCCAGGCATCTGAAAACAGGTAGTATGAAGATAGGTATCATAAATTGTAACTCTACCTTGAGATCAAAATTATGAGAAAAATTTATGTCACCACAATCACATCCTCTTATATCCTAAATAAATCTAATTCTAGCAATATAACTTATTATAATAACAATATAGCAAAAATCTCTCTCTTGAAGTCTAGGAACATTGCATAAAATATGAATGACACTATTAATTTGCATGCCATATTAATTTGGCCTATATTAATCAATAATTTTAAAGCAAAATAGATCACATGCAATTGGGAAATATCACAGATCACAGAAAACTATAAAAATGGCATAGACCTTGTAGGTCATCTAACGCAACTGAACAGTGCAGTCAGATGAGAAAGGAAAGTTCAGGAGAGAATAACTCTTCACTGTCCTGAATTCCATTAAATTGAAAAATAAGCATTAGACAAAAGCCTCATTTAATATTATTGTGTCCATGTTTCACTATTAATGTGGGAAGGGCTTTTATTTTTAATGGGAATATCTTAAAGTTCAAAAACCACAAAAGTAGACTTTTGTCCCTGTTACTAACTTTATGTGTATTAGAAGCATATTCAATAACCTCTGAACATGTCATGTGTCTGGCAGAGGAAAGAGAAAATTGTTCTGTAGTTGATTTTTTGTGAGTAAATATTTGCCCCATATTCATCTAAATGCATGCAAGGGAAGACTACAGTAAGAATACTGTAATAAACTTGTCGGGCAAGAAACATAAATGGCAGCAGTAATGATGGTGGGAAATGAGATTTTAAATAAGTTTCAAAGTAAGAGCTGGCAGAATGTTTTGATGCTTTTGATAAGAAGAAAAAACACATTGTGATGACCACCAGAGATTTAACTTGAGCAGTAGGTAAGATGGAATTGGTATTTCCTGAGATGGGGAAAGTTTCTAGAAAAGCAGCTTTGGGATGAGAGGTGGAATCAAGAGTTTAGTTTTAAATATAATCCTTGAGAAAATTCTCTTAGACATTCAAGTTAGAAATGCTCAGTAAGCATTGAATATAGAATGTGTTCCAAATTATATACCTGCAAGATTATAGATAAATGAAAATAATCCTTGTGATGTTTATTTGTTCACACAATAAAGCACTTAAAACTTAATTGATTCAAGTAAATTAAATAAGTATAGTAAGTATAATAAGATTGTGAGAATGTGAAAATTATGAACATAAGTGGGAAAAAAGAGCTTACGATAAAAACATACCAAAACAATAGCAACTTTTAGAGTGGAAGTTCTTTTCTGTTTTCTATAATGTAACCCTTGCTAATTTAAAAGTCAAAATTATGCTTGAGCTGGAATACAATGTCTCCCTAACTAATATTCCTCTCCAATTTATTTTTGCCTTTTTAAAATCTATAACCCATGTAGGAAAGAAAACAATACTTGAAATAGGAAGAAAAATCTGATCTTGCCTCTCCCAGACCAACACTTGAAAAGTTATACTGGATCAAACTTTAAACTGCTCAAATCCAAAATCTTTTGTGTAAGGAGAAGCTTAAGGAGACTTTTCACCATCTTCTTACCATCTTCACTCCGTGCATCTCCCTACCTCACCCTCCAGTTAACTTTGGTTTCTTTGGCATCCTTTCATTCCTCTGGTTTTTCAAGGACCTTGAATCCCAGGTCTTCTGTAATTCTCCTTCATGTTTCCTCTATTCCCCTATTAACTTCCAAGTCCTCCAAAATGTCACTCCCTCAAAGTATTTCCTTCACTGCTTACTCTAAACTATTGTCTAATCTTCAAGTACAAAATCTGGTGAATCTCTACACTCTTATTTTATAGATCTTACTATAATTATGACTAAGGAACTATTTATGTAATAATCTGCATGAATGCTATTTGCCCTGTAGGATTGCAAACTCCAAAGGGCAGAATATATATACCTGCTAATTCATTATTTAGATGCAGCACTTAGCAGAGTGTTTTGCGTGTAGTTAAGTGCCAAGTCATACGCAACATACATGCAAGAAGAAAAACAATTTTTTTTCAATATAATGACAAGAACTGATAAAAGAAAGACAATCATAGAGATAAGACAGGTGCAGATCTTCCTGAATGTCTCAGTCATAAGATTTTAAAATTAAAATTTTACACCTTGAATAGTTTTTAGCCTGAGGTCAGTCCTAACTATCTACCTTTTTTCAATTAATGCTGTTTATTTCCAGTAGTTACTTGTAGCTCTTTTTGTTCGTAGTTGTTTCTCATGCAATAATATGCATGGCAGTGACAAGTGAAAGTCGCTCAGTCATGTCCAACTCTTTGTGACCCCATGGACTATATAGTCCATGGAATTCTCTAGGTCAGAATACTGGAGTGGGTAGCCTTTCCCTTCTATAAGGTTATAGATTATAACTTATAGACTATAAGTTAATTATTATAGCTTATATAATTATATAACTTATAATCCCATATATTTATGATTATAGCTAAATTAGATGAATTTGGTAATCCTACTTTAAAAATTCTGAATTTTATGAGAGTGAAAAAAATAGAGAAATAAATATAGATGACCCATTATGGGAGGAATTAGGAAATTTTATAGATTGTCGAAGCAAAAATTACATCGGACAAAGTTAGAAATATGCAGACTGTATTCAAGGATTTGGCAATAGGAGAGAGACCAGAATGCAGTGTTACTAAACTCTGCTGAAACAAGGGAGCAGGGGGAATTTTAAGAGTTGGAGATGGGGTATCATAGGTAATCTGTTATTGCAAACTGGTGTTACTGGAAGGGAAAGGAAATAACCTTTTTTCATATCTTTAGGATGGAGGTTGTTTTACAACTTGGAGCAAGGTGTCTCTAGAGGTTCGGCTGTTCCTCTACCACAGAAACTAGGACATTAGGAGCACTATCTCCTTTAATGACTGTATTGCCCAGGGAAGATTCCCCAGTGCTTGAGAAAGAGTATTAAGGTCACCAAACTGGCAAGATAGCTTTGGAAAGATTGACGTCTCAAAGGGACAGAGAAATGATTTTCCATTGCCTGTTCTTTTGAAATAAATGATTTAAGAAAAGGACAGGAGGGCATCTCTGCACTTAGACCAGGTAAGTTCCTTAGGAGCAGGGGTGAGGGAGCAGTCAGGTGTCCAGAGACAGGAAGAAACATCTTGTCTAAAGTTCAGAGAAGCTGCGGGAAATGTGAGGCCATCCTGGCTGAGATCTGTGATTGAGAAGACTGAAGAGGCTGTTTTATTTTACACGAAACCAGTGTAATCCAATATTTCGATGCTGATAATGGAAGAGAGATTCAGAAAATAAATGCAGAAACCACAGAATTCTTTTGGGTACTGAGAATGTTAATCATCATTTTGAGATGGCATTTAATCCATGTAAAAGGCAAATAACATTTTTGAAAACTTTTAGAAAAATGAGGTTTTAAAGAGATAAGTAGACACCATCGAATGCTAATTGCTGGTAGGATTAATAGCTTTTCAAACTGCATATTGACAGAAAACTCACTTATATAGCATCTTGAATTTTTTTTTCTAAAAATTCTCTGAATAGATCAATGAATATTAGCTGAAGCTAGAATAGCTGTATTATTTGTCTCTCTTCATTCAGTAATTAATTTCTCTCCTAGTTTCAGATTTGATAATCTCTTTCAAAACTCTTCAAAAGGAAACATTCACTCATTAAAAATCAATGACTGCTTAGTCCTCGTTACCAGGTTTTCATAGACATCAAATGCCCCCTCCTTTACTAGGTTTATCAGACTGGGTTAAGTTGTTATATAGTCTGTTAAGTGGAAAGGACGCTGTGGTGAGTCAATCAAATCTCCATTCCAAAACTGAGACCCTCATTCTCCCAGCTTCTAGGAATATTGACTGGCTGATAGTTCTCAGCTGGAACTTTCTCTGGGAATTTCTCTCTCCCCAATATACCACCTCACCCAAAATCAAGTTCCTCTCCTGGGGACATACTAAGCCACTGACTAGTCCATGAGAGAAGAAAAGGGATAGGAGTATAAATGAATAGAACCTTTGCTCAAAATGGGACAACTTTGAAATGGCAACCCACTCCAGTATTCTTGCCTGGAAAATCCCATGGACGGAGGAACCTGGTAGGCTACAGTCCATGGGGTCGCAAAGAGTTGGACATAACTGAGCAAGTTCACTTTCTTTTTTTTGAAGGTCAGACACAGTTCCAGGGCACCCATTGGATCGGCTGTGGCCTTTTTCACCAGTGCATTTCTGTTCAGCTTCTCTCTGTGATCTTACTTCTTTTATTACTTCACAATGAGCAAACCTGCAGCACTTTTGGAGCTGCATCTAGCTGGTGAACACAATCTCATCATGTCATTTCTGGTCAAATGTTTTGTGTTTTCTGGAAGTCTTAGGATAAAACCCACATTCTTGGCAAGTCACATAAGTTCCTTCATAATTAGCTTCCTACTGACCACTGAAGCTTCATCTTCCCCATTCTCACTTCAGCTTTATTTCACAACCTCTGGGAACAACTTGATAAGAACAAGCCAGGGTCTCCTCTCACCTTCTTGACTTTTCAAATGCAGCTTTGGCTTTACATCCATGCCCTTGATTCATTCCTCACATCTACGGCAGGTCCCACACACAAGCACATTTTACCTAGCTATCTTGCACTTGCTCTTGACTTGGACACACTCTTCTCAGAACTGTACCTTTATTTTTAAAATCATGTATTTATTTATTTATTTTTGGCTGTGCTGGGTCTTCGTTGCTGCATGGGCTTTTCTCTAGTTGTGGCAAGTGGGAGCTGTGTTCTAGCTGCAGTGCGCGAGCTGCTCACTGCGGTGGTTTCTCTTGTTGCAGAGTGTGGACTGTAGGGCACAAGGGTCTTTAGTAGTTGCGGCTCCCGGGCTCTAGAGCACAGGCCCAATAGTTGTGGCCCACAGGCTTAGTTGCTCAGCAGCATGCGGGATCTTCCCAGATCAGGGATGAAACCTGTGTCCCCTGCATTGCTAGGCAGATTCTTTATCACCTAGCCACCAAGGAAGTGCAGTAGCTTCAACTGTGTGAGTTTCCTTTTCAATGGGCAATCAATTGAAAGCCATAAAATAGTATGTTCAACAAGAATTATTAGGCAGGTAGATAAATTCCCTTTTCCTACTCTAACAATAATTGCATCAAAATATTTTGATCATGTTTAACAAATGTTAACAAGCTCTTATTTATGTCAACTCGCTCTTCTGTCAGTCACCCTCAAAGAAGTTCATGCAAAGAGCCTAAAGTAACTGACGAAGTCACTAAGAAGACCAGAGGATGCCCCCGATCTCTATGGAACAGGGTATGGTTATTATGAGGAGGGCTTAACAGCTCATCTTTTGAAATGGACAACCTCCTGATAAAGCCACTTCCTCATTTTATGGTTATTTGATCAGCTTTCTTTTCAGAGAGCAACTTTATCTCATTGTTCTAGAAATGCCTTTATCATTTATCCATTTCTTGACTATAATAGAACATAAAATTGTGTGTATGTGTGTGTGTGTGTGCACAGATTATTTTTTTTTCCACCCTTACATAGGCACAGTGACATACCAGAGAGCAGGGGACATGGGAAGAGTCTGCTACAGTGTCAGCAAGGAGTGTGTTGTCTCTAGAGAATTTTAAAAAAGATAATAAAACTGACTTGGATTTTATATTTGTGTTTAAAATTCACAGCAGTGTAACATGCAAACTATGAGGCATACTACCTTGATGAAGTACACATTTTAACTTCATGTGAAATATTTTATCAAATTTGAATAATAACTTTAATGTGGGATTACTCTTTTTAAAATAAAGAGCTTGTTTTAAAACAAAGAAAAGATTAAAAAACAGAGACTATTGTTATTCCATTATTGTGGTGGTCCATTAAAGGTACACCTTTTTCAAAAAATGCATTAATGCAATATAAGTTTCATACTTTTTCTCCTTATTCCCTATAATATGCATTTTACTAATTTCACCTTTTTCTGATATTATTACTGAAAGTAATTTTCTCTTATGAAATAAGGGATTAAAAATCAAATGACTCCAATGTCAAATACACTAGGTATGTCACAGCATAGACAGATCACTGGAAAACTATACAAAAGAACTGAATCAGAAGAGTTTAAGACCCCATAGCACATTAACTTATTCATTCCTTTATTTATTTCATCACTGAGCACCAAATATATGTCAAGCACTCTGCCAAAGCTTGCAGATACATAAAGATAAGGGACTAATCTCTGGTGGGGAAAAGGGGTTGGTGGTAAGTGTAGTAGCAAAAGTGAGACAAAAAAATTGAGTAAATATATTAATAATCAAAATTTGTTCTGTTTATTGATTTATCCCAAATGCCTATTCTAGCAGGCATTAAATAAATATTTTGTATGAATATATGCTATAGAAACATGCATAGAACACAAAGGAGCATTGGAGGAGAATTAGCAGATGTCAAGATATGGGGGACAAGGAGAAAATATTTCACAGAAGAAGTGAGATGAGCTGCCAAATGTTTACTGATCAGTGGAAATAAATGACTGCCATTTCAGCCACTACCTTTTGGGGTGATTCTTTATACAACCTGATTGTGACAATGGCTGAACAATACAGTTGTGTGGGGGAGGGGCAGTGTTGGGAAAGGGGAGATTGGAAACTGGGCGATGATGAATTAGACCAGGAAAGAAATTGCAATAGACCAGGAAAGAAATAATCATTCCTAAACTAGGAAGGGAGTAGCGGCAAATGAGAAGAGAGGACTACCCTCAGAGAAGAAGCCCAAACTGTGTGATCAGACGACACTTTTAGATGATGTCAATTTTATAATTCTATAAATGCTTTAAAAAAAAAAAAAAAGCTTTCCTAAAATAAATAGTTCTAACTCCTTCTTAGAATTAGTATATTTGGAGAAAAGCCAATATCTGTGGAAAGTTCAATTACATCTGATCATTGTAATTGATCCGGAGACACTGAGTGGGTCCCTGCATTCCTGAATGGGAACATTAATAAGATATGACTTTATAGCCATTTCCAAGCCAGTTGCTCCGTGTACTGCCAAGAGTACAGAAATACCAGACCTCCCAGCACTATAAATATTTTTACGTGTCAAAAATGGAATGAGGCTATTAAAAAGATATGCAAATATAATTCAAGATAGAGTTTTCTTTCCTAGGGGGAAAGTAAATTACAACCTTTCATAATGAAATTAATGTTGATAAGCACAAGCACTGAAATCAAATTCATAAGCTTACTCCTTTAAGATAGAAGACTCCTTACGATTTATCAAAGATTATTTTGTTCCAGTTTTTAAATGATTTCCTGGTGATTTGCAATGGATTCTTATTTCCTTATAGCATGTATAATTTGCATTAGTGTCTGTAAAAAAAAGAAAAAGTAAAAGTCAGTTTTCAGTTTGGTCAAAATAACAAGAGCAAGAGTCTTTGAATTTCTCTGATACTGGCATTTTCTCTGACCTTTTACAGCTGTGTAGAATCATTCTTTACTATGGCTATTTTATTTTTCACTTTTCTTTGAGCTGTAGAATCTTATTTCTGTAAGAAAGTTTAGAGTTATATAGTCTAATGAGTACCAATAGGGTTCAAATATCCTGTAAGTGTTTGCAAAGGCAATAGTTGGATTTAAGACTGATGTTCCACAAACCAAAAGCCTAAATACAATTACATATAAACACTTCATAATGTAAGATAGGTATACATAGACCTGTTTTATGTTTGAGTTGAGCTGTGCATGCTTTTATTAACTCTGTATCAGTTCAGTTCAGTTCAGTCACGTCCGACTCTTTGCGACCCCATGGACTGCAGCACGCTAACTCTGTATAATCACAGTAATTATCTCATTATGAGGATAATCTTAGATTTGCAGTGAGATATGCATTTAAAAAATCTGATAACTAAAAACTGAAAAGCAAATTAGGTAAGACTTAAAATGTAGACTTTATGAGCCACTGTACAAATTTGTTCTTTGTAATTTGTTAAAAACTACCTGTGATCAAATGACTAAACAAATTATGTGAATGTTTGATATTTAATAGTGAATTTTCTTATTGATTATTGGTTAACATAGAGTCTTTCAATTTGGTAATATATATTATGAAGATTCAAGCATTTCAAGCCACCATTTAAAACCAATCTTGAGACAGTAATCTGAAGTAAATAACAGTGTTTATATATATTTTCATTAAAATATGTAATAATAAAATAGAAACCTGGTAAGGAAAAGAAAACAAAAAGAGTAAATTTAAAAGAGTAATAAGCAAAAATAAATTATAATATATTCATCTCAATATGTACTTATTATAATAATATTTACTTAAAGAGTATTGCAATGTATGAAAATTCCATTCTGTAATATTAAAGGAAAATCAGAAAATGCAAGATAATATCTAAAATTATAAAAATTAAAAATATCTGTAATTTAAAATAGTCCAGAAGTAAAATGTAAACATGCTGTGAGTAGCTGAATCTGTTTCCTTTTAATAATTTTCTGTTTGTAATAGATTAAAGGAGAAGGGGACAACAGAAGATGAGATGGCTGGATGGCATCACCGACTCGATGGACATGGGTTTGGGTAGACTCCGAGAGTTGGTGGTGGAGAGGGAGGCCTGGCATGTTGCGATTCATGGGGTCGCAAAGAGTCGGACACGACTGAACGACTGAACTGAACTGAACATTACTTTTCGTATATAGTATTTATAGCAAATATTCGATAGATATTTCAATACAATATTTCTTCCACATTTTTATATCTAAATATTTCTTTGATGAAAGAATGATATTATTTCACTATACCTACTTAACATATATTTGTAAAATTGCCTATTAATTATATTGAACTTTTTCTAGGTAGATGAAAACCATGTTTAAGAACATGGCACAAAAAATGTCATTATTGCAGATTGATTCCTATAGTTAAATATGTTAAAGTATAGAATGCTTGCCTAGAACATGTGATTTAAATTTTACATCAAATTCATTCTCTGATCATATTCTTCATGGGATTTTCTGGAGATATCCATCATTGCTAATATTCAGTTTTTTATGTGATCAGTGCTGGGAATCTCTCCAAAGAAGGGCGCTGCTTTAGGTTTATCTTTATGCCATTTGCTAGTTAAATCAATGAACCAAAGCCCTCTGGAGAAAATCTAGCTGTGGTTAGGGTGAAACGTGATGGTGAAAAATATAGGAATTTTTTAATCAGACAGACTTTAAATCTTAGCACTTACTAGCAATGTAATAGTATGATCTAGGTATTATTTTTAAAAAATTTATTGGAGTATGGTTGATTTACAGTGTTGTGCTAGTTTCTGCTGAACAACGAAGTGAATCAGTTACATGTACACACACACTCACTCATTTTTAGATTCTTTTACCATATGGATCATAACAGAGCATTGAGTAGAGTTCCCTGTGCTATACAGTAGGTTATTTTCAGTTATCTATTTTACATATAGTTGCATGTAAATGTCAATCCCAGTCTCCCTGTTTATCCTTCCCTCCGTCTTTCCCCCTGGTGACCATAAGATTTTCTTTCAAAGAGCAAGTGTCTTTTAATTTCATAGCTGCAGTCATCATCCACAGTGATTTTGGAGCTCAAGAAAATAAAGTCTGTCACTGTTTCCATTGCTTCCCCTTCTACTTGTCTTGAAATGATGGGAAGAAAAGCTACGATAAACCTAGACACATATTTAAAAGCACACACGTTACTTTGCTGGCAAAGGTCCATATAGTCAAACCTATGGTTTTTCCAGTAATCATGTACTGATGTGAGTGTTGGACCATAAAGAAGGCTGAGCACAGAAGAGTTGATGCTTTTGAACTATGGTGTTGGACATTATTGAGTCTCTTGGACTTCAGGGGATCAAACTAGTCAATCCCAAAGGAAATCAATCCTGAATATTCCTTGGAGGGACTGATGCTGAGGCTGAAGCTCCAATACTTTGGCCACCTGATGTGAAGAGCAGACTCATTGGAAAAGACCTTGATGCTGGGAAAGATTGAAGGTAGGAGGAGAAGGGGACAACAGGACAAGATGTTTGGATGGCATCACTGACTCAATGGACACGAACGAGTTTGAGCAAACTCCAGGAGATAGAGAAGGATAAGGAAGTCTGGTGTGCTGCAGTCCATGGGGTCACAAAGAGTCAGACATAGCTGAGTGACTGAACGACAGCCATGAGATTGTTTTCTATATCTGTGACTCTATTCTGATTTTGGAAATTCATTTGTACCATTTTTTTTTTTAAGTACCTCATATAAGCTATAGCATATATTTGTCTTCTGTCTGACTTACTTCACCCAACAAGACAATCTCTAGGTCCATCCATGTTGCTGCAAATAATATTATTTTGTTCTTTATTTTGGCTTCCCAGGTAGTGCTAGTGGTAAAAATCTGTCTGCCAGTGCAGGAGACACAGGAGATGTGGTTTGATCCCTGGGTCGGTCAGGAAGATCCCCTGGAGGAGTAAATGGCAACTCAGCAACGTATTCTTGCCTGGGAAATCCCATGGACAGAGGAGCCTGGGGGCTACACTTCATGCAGTTGCAAAAAGTTGGATATGACTAAGCATGAACACAAACGAACACAATATTATACTGTATATTTATACCACATCTTTATCCATTGCTCTGTCAATAAATATTTAGGCTGCTTCCATGCTCTAGCTATTGTAAATGAACACTGGGGTGCATGTATCTTTTTAAATTATGGTTTTCTTGGGATGTATGCCCAGGAGTGGAATTTCTGGAACAAATAGTAGCTCTATTATTATTGTTTTTATTCACATTTTACAAGTGAAGTTAAATAACAAAAGTACATATCTTATACTTACAAAGGCAAAGTGCTTGTCTAAATTCATGCTGGTGGGTAGCGTGGACTAGATCTAAGCTTTCAGTTTCACAGCCTTCTGCACCATGTGATAAAGCCTGTCTGCTTTATCTCTCCAAGGCATATGCAAAATCATAAACATAGTTATTTTTACAGAGATACTGTGAAACAGCTGCAGTAGTAACTATTAGTCTTGTGCCCATAAGTTGTAGTAATAATAATAATAAATAATATAGGCCTCTTCCTTTTAATATTAATTTATTAGTTTGTTTTCAATTCTACTCCATATAAGTGAAAACTCCTTGTTAGAAATTTTTAGTATTTTTGTTTTTTATTTAATTCCAGAGTGCTAGCCAAATCAAAAAATGTTTCTCTCTGTGTACAATTAAATAGAATATTTTTTCCCTAGTTAATACTTTCATCCAGTTTTAAACTTTGAATATCCTAAATTGACAGAGGGTCATATTTCCAACTGTGCACTCCACAGGTAGGGTCAAGATTTTATCTCCTTTTCCCATGTGTCTATAATGTCCCTAAATCCTCTATTAGAAATCAAAAATCCCGCCAAAATGGTGACTGATTACAAGGTCTGATTTATACTTCATAGTCTGATGTTTTCATTCTCGTTTCATTTGTGAAATGAAAATAATTCATTTGCCCACCAGTGCTTATATATGTATATTTTTATCTTTTTCACACATACACATACAAACACACAGTTGTATGGGTTGTAACATAGATCTTTTCTGATTCTTTGATAATGATGTTCAATGTCAAATTGTAGGGGATTTTACAAGTTGAGGTTGGTAGCTAGATTAGGATAAAGTACAGATTTAAACCTATAAAAAATACAATTTCATTCAGGGTTAATAAGTAAATATCTTAATGTTCAACCAACCTTCCTGAATTGATATTAAAGATTTCTGCAAGTAGTTACTTCCTTCCATTTTTTCACTGAAGTCGACTTTCTTTATTAAGACAAAGTTTGTTATTTCCCAAGAAAAAGGGTACTTTTTCTGGAATAGATTTTAAATTCCTTTGTGATAAGAAACCCAATGATGTATATAATCACATAATTTCCCGACACACACAAACTACATGATGGTCTATGAAACAGTGTCACATTTATTGTCTCACTTCATTCTTGAAATGATACTAAGGAATAATCAAGATAGAGATTGTACCTCACTTTGAAGACAGGGAAGCACACAAAAAATCAATCGGAATACTAGGTGAATTTGTGGTTCCACTAGGACATGCATCCAATTATTAGGTACTTTTTTATTATGTGGGTGTGTGTGCACACGCTCAGTTGTGTCTGACTCTTTGTGAACCCATGGACTATAGCCCACCAGGCTCTTCTGTCATGAGATTTTCCATGCAAGAATTCTGGAGTGGGTTACCATTTCTTACTCCATATATATATATATATATAGCTACATGTGTCATTAACTGTCTCTGCAATGTAGAAATAGAACTGATTAAAATACACTTTCTTAATATCTGTTAGTATATTAGGTACCTGGAGGACAAAGCATGATATATAAAAAGATATAAAATATATGCATGTACATACATATATATACACATATATATATTTTTGTAAACCTTCCATACAGTGGTAGAAGAATATACATATATATATATGTATATTCTTTAAATGACTAATAAAATTTCCCCTGAAAGGAGATTTAATAACTGAACTATAAAATGGGACCCAAGGCAGCCACAAACTTATGCTTTTGACCCATAGTGACCTAAAGAGATGATCATTTATTAATTAATTCATTCAATAATTTACTTATTAAATATTTAATTGTGTATTTTAGTTGCTACAAAGATGCAGAATTAGATGAGAAATTATATGTTTTACTCTTATTCAAATATTTAGATGCTTTTTTTTTCCAGGTACATAACATACTAACAGATATTAACAAAATGCACTTTAATCAGTTCTTTTTCTACATTGTAGAGAAAGTAAATGACATATGTAACAAAAGTCAATCAATGATAGTCATTGTTCTTTGGTTCTATAGATGAACCATACCCCTCCATGGAATAGTACAGATGCATGACTACATATCTGTGGCTTCTCTGGTGGCTCAGACTGTAAAGAATTTGCCTGAAATGTAGGAGACCTGGGTTTGATCCCTGGGTTGGGAAGATCCCCTGTGGAAGGGAATGACACCCACTCCAGTGTTCTTGCCTGGGAAATCCCATGGACAGAGAAGCCTGTTGGGATAACAGTCCATGGGATCACAAAGAGTCAGACATGACCGAGTAACTGGGCACACACGCACACACAATAGCCTATTAAAGTGCGTGAGAAAACACAGGTACTCCTCAAATATTAGTCAGTTATTACATTTTCATAAGTTTCTACCACTCTGTTTACATACTCATTAAAGCCATACATGCAAAATAGACATAATGGTAATTTCTTTGCCTGTCAACAAGGCTCAGGATATTTGTGCTTCTTTACCATGTATCCAACAAGTCGAAGAGTGTTTACAGGCTTTAAAAACACCATCTCCATTTAAGAAAAATATTCAACTGTGACATTCTCCTTTACAACATTAAGACGAATTAAAGCAGAAAATAAATACCTGGTATTTTCAAAATAGATTACTTTGAAAGTTATGAATTTAGTCAGTTTAATCAAAAGTTTAACTAAAATAATAGGATTGTTACCATTACATGGATCAAGAAATCATTAAACAAAATTGGTAAGATAAAGTAAAAAGTAGGAAATAAGAAACTCAGCTTTCTCCCCAAATAGTATTCAAGGTCATGTATTTCAGATCAGACATGAGGAAAAGTCCACTTACTAAATATGAGCAGTAATTTTCAAGTTCCTTATCAAACAAATTATTGTAATTTTTGTTGCAGAGAATTTAATGTGTTGCATGAGAAGTCAGAGAGAAATGATTCCTGTTATTTGCTGTTTCCTGACATTTTCTCATGACGCTGTATAAAGAGAGTCTCTAAGGAGCATATTATCATTTCTTTACATTTGACTATAACCAACAACATTTCTATGGGCAGAAACTTTCTCCCACCCAAAATCACCATTATACACCAGATTTTGGCCCTAAATTCAGTGCATTTAACTGGCAAATGTCAGGTATGGTGAAGCCTAGTAAAATGTGGATTCTCAGACTGAGCCTTTGCATCATAAGGAAGATGCATCTTATTAATCCTCTGCTTGTCTGCTTGGTGATTCTCTCCCACTCATCAGGAAAGATAGATGAGAGGCACATTATGTTCATTCAGCAAGCCAGCATTTATTAATATGAACTGGAAACCGATAGAGATTTCATGAGTCTGGTGAAAAGGAAAAAATTAAGTAAACATAACAAACTATGAAGGAAAACTAGCAGGGGTATACATACACACACTCAAACACTTCAAAAAGCAAATTGGAAATGTCCAATCAGTAAATTCCAATATTTTACATTTGTATTTTACAATGTAATTTATGTAAATTAAATTTACTTACTGTTTCTAAGCAACTTAATGTTACTGAAAGTGGGGGGTCTGGCTGTTCCCTACATAAAAGCTAATAAAGAGGCAAGATTAGTGAAAAGGAGACTTTGCTTTATTTCAGAGTCCAGCAATGGGAGGAGATTGGACACCTGTTCAAAGGTCCACTCTCCCCACCACCCCATCTCACCTCACTTTACCCCCTTCTACTCACACTCAGTGGGTAAGAGCTTTTATAGATGGAGGGAGGGGGCTACATTCAGAAACAGCATAGTCATCTCTGACTCTCATCTTGAAATTAGCCATGCGTGGTCTGATCAGCATAGTCTTGATTGTTTTAGGAACAGTTAGTTCTTAGTTCCAGGGTCAATTTGTTCCCATTCCTTTGAGACCAGTTCTCAGAATAATGGCAGTTTATGTCATGTCTACAGTCTGGTTATCATGTAGTTAAGTTCTTCCACCTGATATGGTTTCAGAATCAATAAGACTCAATGGATATGGTTCAGAATATTGTATAGCTCTGCTGCTGCTGCTGCTGCTAAGTCGCTTCAGTCGTGTCCAACTCTGTGCGACCCCATAGACGGCAGCCCACCAGGCTCTGCCGTCCCTGGGATTCTCCAGGTAAGAATACTGGAGTGGGTTGCCATTTCCTTCTCCAGTGCATGAAAGGGAAAAGTGAAAGTGAAGTCACTCAGTCGTGTCCGACTCTTAGCGACCCCATGGACTGTAGCCTACCAGGCTCCTCCATCCATGGGATTCTCCAGGCAAGAGTACTGGAGTGGGGTGTGTATAGCTCTGCAGGAGGAACTAAAGGTCCTTGACTTTCCTTAAAAACTATCTGGCCGCTTGACTGTTTTCCTTGTTTCTGCATTTTATCACTTCTCTAATTAAACTTATTCTTTGGCTAAAGTTTTTCTACAGAAAAAAGGCAGGCTGAGGACATGGGAAGCAAGGGTCATAGGGCCCTGCCCCATTTCAGTATCAAATATATACACATATAATTCTAGTCAGTTGGGAAATTAAATATATCAGTATTTTGCAATATGATGAAACAAGCACCAGAGTTTCCAGGTACTCAGCATTCTCACTAACTCGGAGAACAGTTGTTAGGTAAAAGGAATTTCTAACTCTTATAACCCTGTAAGCTTTTTCATATTAGAAATGTACCTATTGTATGCTTTTATTTCCATTACAACTGGTCACTAAGCTCTTATCTAATGAATTTATGTATGATGTTTACATACATGCTAAATAGGAAAACATTTCAAGGAGGTCCACAGTATACACCTACAGAAAGGGTCAGTAGTTTCTTGAGCCTGAGTAGAGTTTTTCACCTAAAAGTGTTTTGGTTCTGTATTCAGCAGTTTTAATTGATATAGAAATGAGATGTCTGTCCCAGATACACTTCTCTCAATCCTGTTGAGATTTTGCTGGAAAGGCAGAAAGCTATTAAGTGTCACTCAGTTTCCTGTACATACTCAGCGTTTCTCGGCATCTGACAAGAACAAATAAAAAGTTTGTTGATTTCTAGGTTTCAGGATCTCTGTCAATCCTCTGCCATCTACTAGAAGAAGAAATAAAGAATAACTGTAGAAAAAGTCAGTTTGGGCTTTTTTAATTTATAAAGTTCATATTTTTTGAAAGTGTACAAATAATGAACACATCATATATCTAATTAGGTAATGAGTAAATAAAAATCACTATGAAGCAAAATTGATAATGTTTTGACATTATCATGCCCTATGTATTTCTAGCATGAAATATGTAATTATAGGAATCAATCTATATGTATATTTTTATCTTTTTTAACTTTACATAAAATTAAGACTGTTTCCTATATATTCAAAAGTTCATTTCAGTTTTTAAGTTTGTGTGTTCATGCCATAGTTTATTAATTTCTTTACATCTGGGTGTTTTTGATGGTCACTCACCAACTCAACAGACATGAGTTTGAACAAGTTCTGGGAGATGGTGAGGGACAGGGAGGCCTGGCATGCTTGAGTCCATGGGGTCACAGAGTCAGACACGACTGAGCGACTGAGCAACATTTTTGACAATTATTGCTAGCTTTCTGTGGCTATCACAGACCACAAGGTGGTCACTATAAACACCATCTTCTGCTGTTCACACCTCTCAATACTCCCTGTTCTTAGTGTGGGCAGGGCTTGTGACTTGCTTCTAACCAGTAGCATACAGCATAGAAAACAGCTTGAGATTCTGTTATGTAAGATTGTGATATTTATCTTGCTAGAAAATTCTGTGGCCGCCTCTGAAGCAACAGGCTGCCATAGTAGGAGTTGCATTCGAGAGAGGGCCATGTGGCAGAGAACTGAGGTGACCTCTGACTGACAACCAGCAAGAAATCAGGGCCCACAGACTGGCAGTCTGCAAGGAACTGAATGCTGCCAACATGTAAGCTTAAAGGCTCCCGAGTTGAGCCTCTGAGTACAACTCAGCCCTGGTCAAAACCTCAACTTCAGCTTTACAAGAGGCCATGCTAAACCATGTGCAGACTTCCGAATCATAGAAATGGTGAGATAATAAATGCATGCTAAGTTTTTTTATATTATTGTTATGCCACACTAGAAAACTGGGATTAATGTTATAAATAATGTGGAGATGAACCACATTATACAAAAATTACTGTTCTGCTGTAAGTATATTTCTGAGGATACACTTTCTGAGTAGATTATTAATGGCTTGTTACTGTTTAGTCACTAAATCATGTCCAACTCTTCCGTGACCACCTGGACTGCAGCTGTTGGTCTCCTCTGTTCAGGGGATTTTTCCAGACAAGAATACTGGAGTGGGTTGTCATTTCCTTCTCCAGGGAAGCTTCCCGTCCAGTGAGCAACCTGAGTCTCTGGCTTGACAGGTGGATTCTTTACCACTGAGCTAGCTGGGAAGTCTTAAAACGAACAAAACACTTTAGTAACTTTGATTTTTAAAAAAATTATCTACCATACAATCTAAAAGAAAAAAAAAGTTTCCACTGTGAAAGTAATTTTACCCTGGAAAATTTATGAAATATGATGATATCATCAAATTTAGTAAGAAAACCATAATCTTAAATGCCAGTAGTTACTGTTAGCCAGACTCTCCTTCTAAGCACTATTACAATGGATTGACTGACAATCATGTGAAAAGTATTCTATCAATATACTCAATTTACAGATGAGAAATTTGAAATGAAAGGGGGGGGGGTTCTAAATCGTCTAACATCACAAAACTCCTAAAATGTTGAGCTAGGATTATGAGCCAGGTAGGTAAGCTGTAAAATCTGTCCTCTTAAAAAGTTTGCTCAACAGTTTGCTAAGTAAGTGGACAATGTTTATTGACAAAATGCTATAAATATGTTAAAATATGTTAAATATTACCAAAACAACCTTTAAGAATCACTTATTACTGCTTGATTTTGTTGAAGTTCTAATGAATTAGGGCATTTATTCACCGTGCCTCACAGTTCGTTCCTTTATTCATTGGGAAAATATGAATTGATCATCTGCTAAGGACAAGGTCATACTAACCCCTGGGCATGATAGTAAAAAACCATTATGAGTTCAGTGCATGCCTCCAGCATGGAAGGATGGATATGATGAACAGATTCTACAATTTTAAAGTGCTCTGAAACAAAACACATGGCTATTTAAGAGGATGCAATAAGGAGATCTGGAGAGTGAGGTCAGACTCCTTTGAGGAAGAAGTCTAATCTGATATCTGGAGGATAAATAGTAATTAATGACATAGAACAAAAAGAGATTGACATTCCAGGCATAGAGGATGCCACATGTACTGACCTTATCCATAAAAGACACAATATTTTCAAGACCTTGAAAAATGACCAAAGTTGCTAAACAACACAAAGTGAGACAAAGAGTGGCATAAAATACAGCTGCTGAGATGTGTGGGTGCAGAGCATGAAAAGCTAGGTAGCTCTACTAAATAGTTTGTTCTTTATTTAAAAGCAATAGACACTCACTGAATAGATCTAAAAAAGGAAGCCTCATGCTCATATCTGCATTTAACATAAGATACCTCAGGATAACTGAGCTAACAGAGCTCACAGGACACATGATATGGACCTATCCTGATAAGCTGGTCATTTAGAAGAAAAAATTTTAAAAAAAGAATTAAAAAAAGTCAGAAAAACTCAAAAACTATCTGCATGTGGGCTGAAGAGCTAATAACAGTGTCAAAAATTACTGGGATAGAATTCTGCAAGGACAGAGTGTGTGTTTATCTGCTCAGGCAGCTGTAACAAAGTACCATACACACAGTGGCTCATACCAACAGAAATGTATATCTATAGTTCTGGAGTCTAGAAGTATGGTTTCAGGGTGCCAGTGATAAAGTTTTGGGGAGGAACTGCTTCCGGGATCATAGACAGCCATCTTTTCCCTGTGTCCTCACAGAACAGATGGAATGAGGGAACTCTCTGGAGTCTCTTGTGTAAGGGCACAAATCCCATTCATGAGAGCTCCACTCTCATGACTTTATTAGCCCCTAAAGGCCCACCTCCTAATACCATCATATTGGACGTTAGGATCACAATAAATGAATTTGGGCGGGGGTTGGGGAGGGTGGTGGGGAACACAAATATTCAGTTTACAGCAGGGTAGAATCACGTTTGGGAATCTGCTTTTATCTCTGATACCAAGTCTAGCATGGGAACCTAAGAATCTGGAGGCTAAGGCTTATTGTTAAAATCTCTCCAGGTTAAGGGTCAAGGAATCAGTGTTCAACTCCTCTGACTTTGGGGAATAGCCCTAGAGAGCCTTCTTCCCATAACATTGAAACAGCCAAGGTCTCCTTACAAAAGGAAGAATGAACCAAAAGTGGAAACATTCACAGATTCCTGTGCAGTTTTTAAATAACCTGTCTCTGAAATTGGATTAAGGAGATCCTTGGATATCAATGTCAGGCACCAGGCAGCAGCATACGCAGCTTTAATTACAATATTATCCCAGCCCTGCCCTCAAGTTACATCTAAAAGTGTTTCTTAAACTTAGGGCTTGACACATTAAAAAAGAAAAAAAATTAAAAACAAAAGAAAAACTAGATTCACTATATGACAAGAACACATGGGTAAAAACCAATAATAGACAACAGATGTTTAGATTATCAGAACCAGATTTTAAAATAACTATAACTACTGTGCTCAATAGAACTTTTAAAATCGGACTCTGATGGTGCCAAAGGTCTTTGATTAACTCTCCCAGTATTAGCAACTGTGGATCTGGACAGGGCACAGTAGAAAGAGCATGGCTTGGTTCTTAAAGGAATATACAAGATAAATTCAATTTTCCCCTCCCACCCCCTTCATTTTTGCCTGGTTACATGTTCCAAACCATGGCATAGGGAAGGAGAACCAAAACCCCAAACAAGCATCTTCTGGGACAAAGCTGTAGAAATCACCCTTTGGGCCTTCTGACATGGTTGGAATTTGTGGGGGCAAAGTTGAACAAAGGAGGGAACTGAGAATCTTCAAAACTTTGCCCAGGAATCCCTTAGAGTCTTTGAGCAAATATTGCACTAAGCAGTGCAAGGCCCTGGTCATGTCTAGTTTATTGTTATCATACCTTAAATAAGGAATATGAAGAAAATTCCTGTGCTTTACACAAAAGGCAAGGTGCAATGAATTAACGCCCATCACAAATTGTTTTATCATCTTTATTGAAGTTTAATGCATCAGTAAACTATAGCACTCATTCTTCAAATACTACGGAAAAGCCAACAATTTCTACTCTGATTCCCTAAAGCCAGTATTATCTGGTAAATATGACTGAAAAACAAGAAATGAGTTCAGAAGGTTATGGCATGCTCAATTTACAGAGAATATTTGAACTCTCTGGATATTTAAGCTCATTCACCATACCCTAGAGGTATACTACATACCCTGAAATTTACTGTTACTCTCATGACTAACTGTTAACAGCTTCCCATAACTTACAGACACAACTTCTTAGATTTCTACTCTCCTCTGGATCTGACTCCAACCTCCCATCCAGGACTCAGTCTCTCATGCCCTGGACCTCCTAGCCGATAATATTGTTGCAAAATAACTAATTTTTATACATGACCGAACTGTCAAAACTTTAATTTGAAATGTCATTTTTCTCTTTGCCCCTTGCCTTCCTACAAAACTAAATAAAACAAAACAGTAAAAGTACTTATCCTTCAAAGCTCATTTTGTGCTACTTTCTCCAAAGTTTATAGCTAGAATCTCCATTATATTCTATGAAATTCCTCTTCCTAAAATTATCCTCATAATATTTAGAAAAAATTTCCCCATCCTTGAAACGAATAAAAGATCTAAGAACTTTTAAAACTTCTTCATACATACCTGTTGTTGTTCAGTCATTTAGTCATGTCTGACTCTTTGTGACCCCATGGTCTACAGCACACTGGGCTTCCCTGTCCTTCACTAGCTCCCAGAGTTTGCTCAAATCCATGTACATTGAGTTGGTGATACTATCTAACCATCTCATCCTCTGCCACTCCCTTCTTCTCCTGCCCTCAATATTTCCCAGCGTCAGGGTCTTTTCTAATAAGTTGGCTGTTTGCATCAGGTGGCCAAAGTATTGGAGCTTCAGCTTCAGCATCAGTCCTTCCAATGAATATTCAGAGTTGATTTCCTTTAGGATTAATTGGTTTGATTTCCTTGAAGTCCAAGGAACTGTCAAGAGACTTCTCCAGCACCACAATTCAAAAGCATCAATGCTTCAGTGCTCAGTGTTCTTTATGGTCCAACTCTCACTTCTTTGAAGACTGCATTTGGATCTATATCACAACTCATTTGAGGTTGTATATATATCATATCTTGGCACCTCAGTCAAAACTCCCCGTTTAACATTCTGTCACACTAATTATCCTAGACAGAATAATCTCTTGTTCCCCATACCTGTCTTTTCCACCAGAACATAAGCTGAGACTATGTCTCAATCATATTTTTCATTTTATACAGATTATCACTTACATACCACTGACCCAGAAATATCTTTCCCAGTCATTTGCCTTTCTACCATTTTCAATACCAGATGGAGATAAAGATAATATATCACTGTGAAATATACAATTCTTAAAACAGATTTATTTACTTTGTGCTCCTCTTGGTACTTCCAGCTCCTCTTACTTCCTAGCATAAACTACTATATCAAAAAATGTGTTGAAAGAAAGAAGATATGCATAGATGAATGGTTGTATAAACGGAAAATAAGAAGAATGGATATATACACAAATTTTACTTAATACTTAATAAATGTTTGTTAAATGAATACTTTTAGAATGCCCTGAGCCAACTGATTTTATAAGCAACAGTATAGTAAAATAGACTGGTAAAATTTTAGGCAGAAAAAAAAATTAAATTTTCTAGCCTGAGATACTCTTTACTGAAATACTTCTGACCCTTACTAGTATCATAAAAATCAATTTATTTTACCAAAGTTTCACTATATAGCCAATAATGTATGCTTCTCTGTCTTTCACACAACATGGTTACAAGGTAGACATTTAAAATTTCCTGATGGATAGAAACAGTTACAATAAATAAAGATAACTTTATTGATTACTTTATTGATAACTTTATTGATTAGTGAAAGAGGAGAGTGAAAAAGTTGGGTTAAAACTCAACATTCAGAAAACAAAGATCATGACATCTGGTCCCATCACTTCATGGCAAATAGATGGGGAAACAGTGATAGATTTTATTTTGGGGGGCTCCAAAATCACTGCAGATGGTGACTGCAGCCATGAAATTAAAAGACACTTACTCCTTGGAAGGAAAGTTATGACCAACCTAGACAGCATATTAAAAAGCAGAGACATTACTTTGCCAACAAAGGTCCATCTAGTCAAAGCTATGGTTTTTCCAGTAGTCACGTACGGATGTGAGAGCTGGACTATAAGGAAAGCTGAGTGCCGAAGAATTGATGCTTTTGAACTGTGGTGTTGGAGAAGACTCTTGAGAGTCCCTTGGACTGCAAGGAGATCCAACCAGTCCATCCTAAAGGAGATCAGTCCTGTATATTCATTGGAAGGACTGACACTGAAGCTGAAACTCCAATACTTTGGCCACCTGATGTGAAGAACTGACTCATTGGAAAAGACCCTGATGCTGTAAAAGATTGAAGGCAGGAGGAGAAGGGGATGACAGAGGATGAGATGGTTAGATGGCATCAGTGACTCAATGGACATGAGTTTGAGTAAACTCCAGGAGTTGATGATGGACAGGGAGGCCTGGCACCTGTAGTATATAGGGTCACAAAGAGTCGGACATGACTGAGCGACTGAACTGAACTGAACTGATGTCAGACTCTCTTCTGATTGCTCTCTGATGATTCCAGCCATGCAGTGAACTAGATACTGTCACATTTTTCAGGTACATATACTGAAACTCAAAGAAATTATACAATTTGATTAAATTCTAAAGATATCAAATCCACATTTCATATCCCAATTTTCTCTTCTAACTCTAGAGTACATATTCTTTCTACAATAATAGGCTGTATTTCAACATATATAGTAGAATAGTTGAAATCATACATTTGTCAGAAAAAAAAAATGTTCCTCTAAACTTCTAAGGCTACCTCTTATTTCTCCCAGGCCATTTGACAAATGATTTTACTTGAAAAGGCTGAGTGAGTGAGACTTGGTTAACCTGTACAGTGCTTACTCATTTCATCTAAGTTGCCACTTAATATGCATTTCCATTAGGCATAACAAGAAACTTATCAAAATCGTAACACAGTGAAGCATAGAAGCTTCTCGTTTCACTCAGAACTTTGCCATGTTCCTTACGATTTAAGCAAATAAAGGATAGTTCAGTTTATTAAGGCAAATGTGAACCTGAGAATAAGAAGCTGAATAACAAAACTCGTGACAAACTCAATCTTAAATATGGGGGAGCAGAGAGAAAGTGTACAAGTTAATAAAAGTTATATACGTTATTAAAATAAGTTATAAAAATTTCTGTCATCTCTTGAATTTTTACAATGTGGGATTACTGTGTAACAGATGTGAATAAAATATTCTTTTGAAAACACTCCTGAAAGGTTTTTATTCTTTAGTCTGTATCATTATGCTGTAGAGCAGGAAATAATGGGAAGAAAATATACTGCCTATTTAAATAAGTTTCTTTACATTTTAAATATGATAATATCATGAATGGTGTTCTCTCTATTGTACTAGTCTGACTGAAACAAGGTCTTTTCATTTCCTGACTTATTTCTAATAAAAAGTCAAAATAACAGCTTTTTAAAAAATAATTTTGTACGTCAACAGAAAATTTCTGGCACAACTCTTATCCCTACCATAGATAGATTTTTTTTAACATTAAAGTGCTTTATGCATCCATATATTGTATTTTTATAATAAAATATATTATTTATATATTCAATAAGTATGAATTTAGTTCCTACTATGCACTAGAAACTCATCTAAGTGCTGATAACTTATTGATTCATAAAATAAATCAAGTCTTAACACTTGAGGGATTTTCACTCTGGCTGGAGAAAAGAGAAAATAAATACACAAATGAATGTAAAAGAAAGCATTGATAATTGCAGTAAGAATAGAGAGAATAGAATTAATATTGTTACAGAAAGTGGCATGTCTTAGTTCTCTTGAATTCTACACACACACACACACACACACACACACACACACACAGACACACATATACACCATTACATAAATTGTCCCCTATATGTTGTTATGTCAAAATTCATGCAGAAGAGGTTTTGAAGAAGATGAAGAAAAAGTGTGAAGTCTCTGAGCTGGAAGCAAACTTGTGTGTTCAAGAGACAGAAAGCAGTCCAGTGTGGCTTGATCATAGTGAATGGGTAGATAAAAGAACTGAATTAAGTAATCAGAGAGGACTTAATAAAACATAATAAAAAGATTTTAATTCATTGTATTTTTCAAAATACGGTTTAAGGAGGGTAGTGAGATTATCTGTTTAATTTTATCGGCTTGAGCTAAGTCTATAGCAGTGAAAATGGTAAAGTAGTAAAAAGAAATATATATATTTTGGAGACAGAGGCTTCAGAATTTATTGATGAATTAACTGTGAGGGTTAAAGAAAGTAAGAAATCAAGAATGACTCAAGTTTTGGGCCTTAGTATCTGTGTGAATTGTGGTTCAATTTACTGCAGACTAAAGAATCAATAGTTCCGTTATGGTCAGAATAATCCTGAGAGGGCTAACAGATGAGATGTCAAGTAAACAGTTGAATATAATGGGGAAGAAAGAAAATCCTGGGCTAAGGAAATATACTCTTGAGCCATTGGCGTGTAAATAGTACTTTAAGTAAGTGGACTGCATAAGATCATTTAGGAGAAAGAGTGTCAAAAGAAAATTTTAAAAAGGAGGAGACTAAGTACATAGCTCTAGAGCCCTCCAACATTTAAACATCTGGTAGGAAGACTTCTTCTCTGCCCATAAAGGATTTACTGTTACAAGAAGCACCACCAAACTACACATAGCTAGAAAACTGTATAAAGTATACAAAACAAATATTTTCAGGCATTGCAGAATAGATGCTATCTAATTGCAAGGATGTGATCCCCAAGAAAAGAGAAACCAATGACGTGAACTCTAAAATTTCCCCAGCTTACCACCTCGAGGCATTTCCCAGGCTCCTGAATAGGGAGGGTGTCTCGAACAGAGTTCAGAAGTCCTGATAACTTCAGGAAACAGAGATTGGATTTCAGGAAGATACACAGCTAGGATTTATGAAGCAGAGTAATGGAGAGGAGAGTGCTTCAGCAAGAGGACTCTGGATGTCTTCAGAAACGTCTATTTGGGACCGTAGGTGAATGTCACGGTTTATATGTGCATGAGGTGAAACTCCATGAGGTTGGGAAAAGAACTATCAGAATGTAGTGAGACACAGATTCCTAGGGGTCACACTGGGTTGTAAATATTCATCTTCCTGGACTCCCCTGTGGTCCAGTGATCAAGAGTCTGTACTCCCAGAGCAGGGGAACTGGGTTCAATACCTGGTGAGAGAATTAAGTTCCCACATGCTGCAACTAAGCGTTCACATGCCACAACCAAGATCTCATACACTACAACTAAGACCCAACACAGCCAAATAAATGAATGAATATTTTTTTAAAAAATACATTCATCTTCACACCAGCCAGCAGGGAAAACCATGCCCTCCACAGACATTGAAAAGGCATATAATTAGCAGTTATCCTACCAAACTTTAAAAGATAATCTAAAAATGATTCAACTAATTACAAGTCACTTAATTATATGGCAGGTAAAGTCCAATGCTCTTTAAAAGAGTAAGCAAAATCCAGCACACAACAACAAAAATATTATCAACGTTTGGCATTCTACCAAAAATTACCAGCCATGCAAAGAGGCAAGAGAATACAACACACAATCCAAACAAACTTGATCAATAAAAATATACCCAGAAATGATAGAAATAATAAAATTAAACCACAACACACCTGTATGAATGAAGTGCCATATCAAGAAAATGGAGAAAACTTGAATATAATAACAAGTAAATGAACAATGTACAAAGATTGAAAATTAACTTATAGAGAATAAAAATGCAGTAGCTGAAATTTAAAATATCCCAAATGGCATTAATATTGGCTTAAACTCTGTAGAAGAAATATTAGTGAACAAAACATTGCGGTAGAGTCATTCAAAATAAGGTACAAAAATAAAGGGAAACAGACTGAAAAAACAAAATAAGAGGGCACAGAAAATACCTACGGGAAAATATAAAGTACTACAATTCACATAAAATTGAAATCTCAAACAATAGAAGCTGAAAATTATTTGAGGAAATAATGGATGCATTTTTTCCAAAATGTGATAAAAAATGAACCCCCAAGTTCTATGAACCTCAATGAACTCTAAGAATATACATTAAAAAAAATCATGGCAATGTTAATAGTAAAATTTTTGATACACATATGTGTATATGTCACAGAATAAGAGATATATTATGTACAATGGAATAAGTGTAAGGCTCATAATTCTTTCAACAGATTATTTTCATAAATGAGTAAATCAGAGGAAACTGGAGAGCTATTTCTAATTCTTAAAAATGAAAACAAAAACTTTCAAACTACATTCTTAGAGAAAATGTCCTCCCAAATTGAAGAAACAAATTAAATTTTTTCAGAGCAATAAAATTTAAGACAATCAATTGCCAATAGATTTGATCTACAATAAAAGTTAAAAAGAAAGCTCAAAAAAGAGAAACAATTATGCTAAAAGGAAATGCAAAAATACAACCAAACCAAATGAAGATTACCAACAATCACAAACAAGTGAGTAAACGTTAAAGGTGTTATTTTCATTTTGAAATTCTATAAAAGATAAGTGATCCTTTTAAACAAAAATTAGAAAAATGAATTGACTGTTTATAACTCCAATATTTTGGCCACCTCATGCGAAGAGTTGTCTCATTGGAAAAGACCCTAATGCTGGGAAGGATTGGGGGCAGGAGGAGAAAGGGACGACAGAGGATGAGATGGTTGGATGGCATCACCAACTCGATGGACATGGGTTTGGGTAAACTCCGGGAGTTGGTGATGGACAGGGAGGCCTGGCATGCTGCAATTCATGGGGTCGCAAAGAGTCGGACACGACTGAGTGACTGAACTGAACTGAACTTAACTGAATACTTAACAAGATGTGGTCAAAATTGAAGTATATATTTTTAAGATTTTAATAAGGGGCATGAGTTAGATTTTTATGTTATATTTAGATATAGGAAATTGTAACTTTCTGCTCAAAAACATATTTTCCAATAGTACATAAATTAAATATGTATATTAGAAATGCATAATATGGAAGAAGGAAACTGCAAAGATAATATAAAGGATGAACCAATGAATGTAAAGAAGTAAGCATACAATACAGAATAAAAAAAACTTAAAATTAAGAAAAATGAATGATCATTTATGTCAAATGTTGCTGATAACTTTTTTAGCTGATTAAAAAAATAAAGGCTTATGAAGTGACAGGCATCTAAATACACATTGAAAAATAAAAAAGGTCCTACCTTCAAGGATATTTTATTTATTGTAATAATGAGTAAATAGTTTGAGTATCCGGAAGACAATAGAAAACTGATCTTTGTGCTTTAGCATGCTGTATACAATTGATGGGCTTCCCTGGTGACTCACTGGTAAAAAACTTGCCTGCCAATACAGAAGACACAGGTTTGATCTCTGGGTCTAGAAGATTCTCTGGAGAAAGAAATGACAACCCACTCCAGTATTCTTGTCTGAGAAATCCCATGGACAGAGAAGCCAAGAAGATTGCAGTCCATGGGGTCTCAGAAGAGTCAGACACGACTTAGCAACTAAACAACAATACAATTGGTAACTTAGAACTATTTTTGTAGAATGATGAGAATTAAAGGCTGTTAGATTATATGGTAAATTAAGTTGGTTGAGGAAAAATATTCCCGATGTCTAAACACAGTTTCCTTCCTGTGTCTCTGATCAGAATTGGATCAAATGCCAGAGAAAAGTCTAACATTTGTATGAGAATTGAAAATAGCAATTTGCTTGAGCAAACTAAGATTCATATGCTAGAACTAGTGGGAAACTTAGCCCTGCCCCCACTAGGATGAAGACACAGTAAAAATAAGCATCTTTCAAGAAAAATTTTCTGTGAAGATAACAGAAGTAAACAGCTGAAAAGTTAATGAAATCAAGCAAGAAAGTGTTGTAGTTTCATTGATACAGTTGTTTGGTTTTGTGTCTTATAGACGATATTTAGGGTTTTTTCCTTAACTTTAGAATAAATTTAGATGCAGGAAAGTTTATAATGGGGGAAAACGCAATAGACTTTTGGAGAGGATAGAGTTTCTATAGCTCAAATGGAAGGTTTGTCTTAGATTGAAATACAGACAGATGTCCTCTTGTTGCAAAAGGGAAAGAAGGGAATGCATGTGCAGACGTGAGTAGGACAGCAGAATTGCTCTGATGACAAGAAGATATTTTAAGGTGATCATGACTATTTTCTCTGCAAATTAGAAGACAAATTCATGGGTTGGGCACTGAGACTTGGGGAGTACTGCTGCGGGTTTGAGTAAAGAGGAGTAGGAGTAAAAGGATGTCTTGAGAGGTGAAACAGAACTTGTCCTTGGGAAGCATAGGAGGTTGGTCTTGTGAAGGATGGTCTGAAGTCTTTGGTTATAAATGTGAGGTGAGATTCAAACAAATGCAGCAGATAGTTTTAAGCTGAGATGTGGGTTTTGTAGGTGAGAAAGGCAATGAAGTTGAGACTGATTGAAAGGGATTAATTATAATGCTGAGCTGTGGATTCCAAGTCGGTGTGTGATGACTGACAGCGTGAAGACATTTTTAAAACAATAAAAGAAAATAAGCAACAGATAATCAAATAACTGACTCAATTAGGTCAGGAAATTGATAGATTAGTATAACTAGAGTAGGTGGGTTACTGATGCTGGTATTCATAGTGTGATGCTTGAAATTAAGAGTTTGGAGTGTGTAGAGTTCTGGTTCCAGAATATGACAATGGAAGTACATGGTTGAGATTAGCTATAAGGAAAAGATAATTCAACATGTGAAGTAACTGAGATATATGAGGTTGAATGCATCACCCACATAAATTATTCTTAATCATATCAAACCCAATGCTGTCTTCTTATGATACTTTTTTTTAAATTTAAAAGTAAATGAAAAACTGGAAGAAAATATTTACAACCTATGTCACAGATATAGGGCTAATGCCTCTAATATAAAAGCACATTTTAAAAGAGAGAGAAAGTAGTTCTTACTCTTGTTATTTTGTATTGCTTTGGAGGAAACACTGGGAAAAGACATAAGCATAAGCTACCATTGTCTTGAGCCTGGAAGTCCCAAATATGATTTCAATTACCTCATCATATTGAGGCTTTGAGACAACACAAATGCAGTTGTCTAACTCCATGCTACCTAAACCACAGTAAGAGTAAATAATGTTAGCATCTTAAAGCACCTAAAAACAAGTATAATTATATCAAGTAAAGCATAAATTGTTATATTATCGATCTACCTTCTGCTAATATATCATACTAGTTTTTTACTCAAGTATGGCCCACTAATACAGCATACTAGTGTTTTGACTCAACTATGTTTTTAATGGACCACTATAAAATTGATCTTTGATAGGCAAAATATTTGGTGTAAAATAGGCATTGGCCATACAAAATTTAGTATCCAAGTTAAAATATCTTCATGCTTATCACAATTACAGACCTACAACTCCAAGAATATACACTTTTCCATAGGCTCCCACCAAGGGTAATACTACGAAAGCTACAATATTGACAATTAAGTGTGACGCACAGTCGACTCAATCCTTTTAAACCAGTATTAAGCAAAGATAGAGAACATTGGACATGATTGTTAAGGTTGGCTTTTTGCGTATGTGTTAAAAGGATTCCACTGGATAAATATGTGGAAAAGTTAACCAAGATAATAATGCTTTAACAATAATTTTTCAGTTAAGGTAAGATTTTAAATTTGAAAGACTCATTATTTTAACAACACCAACCCTCACTGAATTATGTCAACAGTCATCAAACTAAAAAGTGTAGTTAGTTTTCAAGAAAATTATCTAATAAATCAAGATATTATTCACATTGTCAAATAAATTAAAAATCACAATGAAATTCTCTGAAAATCTGTGAGCTATAGTAACGCACAGATTCAACACTTAAGACTAGAGGCCATATAAAGTCAAGGTTGCTGTAACCTATTTTGAAAAATAAAAGCCAGGCCAGATTATAAGTGAGAAAAATGTAGTAAAAGTTCACAGAAAAGAGGAGACCCCAAGACATGGAGCTTCCCTGGTGGCTCAGTGGTAAAGAATCCACCTGCAATGCAGAAGACACGGGTTTGATCCCTGGGTCAGGAAGATCCCCCAGAGAAGGAAATGGCAACCCACTCCAGTATTCTTGCCTGGAGAATCCCATGGACAAAAGACCCTGGGTTTGCAAAGAATCATACACCACTGAGCATGCACTAACAGAGATATGGAGAGGGCAATGTCAGCCTTTGATTTGGTAAGTGCTGGCAATCCAAGCAGAGAAGTGAGTGCAGTATTTTGGAAGTTTGAATTTTGGTAACAATTTGGATATATTAAAATATGTCCAAAAATCTTTAAAGAAGCATGCCCATAAATTCAATTGTTATTAATTTCTGAAGAAATAATAATAAATATCTCCATGTTTTCAGGTTGAAAGAGTGTCTATACCCAAGTATTTATAAATATTTAAATTATAGAAAATATTCAGATATTCATCAGAAAAACAATCTAAAAGAACAAAATATCAATTATTATCTATATTTGATAAGAATAGAGGAAATTTTCTTCTTTCATAGATCTATGTTTGCCAGATTTTTATATCATGAATAAAAATTAAAAAAACAGCATTTGCATACCTTTAAAATATGAATGTAAATTCTAAGCCCTTTACATATATTATAATGTAATTTCAAGCAAATGTACAAGTTAGATATTATTATTTGTTTATTTGTTTAAATGAGGAATGTTATACACAAAGTTATTGAGGAAAATATGAAGAAACGGTAGAGCAAGGATTTTTAATGAGGAAATCTGTCTATAGACCTTGTGCTCTTAAACCCTATGTCACAATGAGTGTGCTACCTTTGCAACTGGAAAAAACATAAAAATGACTTTGAAAAATAGTAATACATTATTAGAATGGTAATTTAGAATAATTTCAATGTTACAAAACATGAACATAAAACAGGCTATTATTTAGATTATGAACCTGATTTATGGGTAGCAATCATATTCAATAAAATGTAAAGTTAATAACTTAATTTTTCCATCTGGTAGGATAGATCAATTTCAAATGAATTCCAAGAATATAGGTTTTAAATGCTAATAGTTTGTTGTTGTTTAAAAGAAAAATACATTAAAGTCTACTTATCATCTAATGTAAAATGTACTAAGATGCATTTGAAAAATAATCTATACTACTTAAACAGATTTAACTTTCTATTTCTCATTTCTTCTTAAGGTAATATTTCAGTAGATTAACTATTATTAAGAAATCTAAATGCAGTGAAAAATTATGGTCCAGCAAGAGGAAGAACCTTTTGCTGAGAAAGCAATACAGCATACCACCTCCATCGAAGCATAAACATTGTAGAATGACCTTAACGCCTACCTTATTTTTTATGTCTGCATAAAGCTATGAAGTGTGCCCACAATTAGGACAATGGAGTAAGGAGAAAATGATAAAAATGTATGAGGGCAGAATCTTTCCAGGGAATGAATAGAGATGATTGTCAGGTTTATAATATCTGTCTTTAACTTCAAATAATATACCTCCAGACATTCAGTATACAGCCTTGCAAGAATATTTCCTATTTTCCCCTCCTATCCTGTGCAGAGTTTTCCGGTTGACTGGTTGGGTGGTATTTCCTCTGTGCAGGTGGGAGTCTAACCAAAAAGTAGAAGAATCCTCTGTAGATCCCTGGACTCTCTGCGCAGTTCCCTTTCTTCAGTGCTCCAGCCTGCAAATCTAACCCCACCCTCAACCTCCCCTATTTTAGACCTCTACCGCCTCAACTCAGACTGTTTGGATTTCTCTTCCCTGCCACAGCCTGGAACTTGTCTCCAAGCAGTAAACTGGTGTAATCATAGGGTCACTTCATTGGTCTCTTTTCTCTCTGGGATCACAGTCCTTTGCTGCCTATGGATCATGGTCAAAAACAGACTTTTTCATAGATTTTTGTCCTCGAGGGCAGTTCCCATGGAAGTTCATACTCAATGGGTGGAAACCTTTTGATTTCCTCTTCCACCATCTACTTTGCTGATGCTGCTGTTTCTGTGTTACATCATTTTGGGGCCATGGCTTCGCAAAGCTTCTAAGAGCAACCTCAGCAGTGCTTTGTAGCACAGCCTCCCTGGGGTCTAGCCGGGGTGCTAAACAGTCTCCCTACAGTATTTCATATGGAACAGTGTCCCCATATTAGCAGTATCTCTGTTATCCACCTTTATGTTCCCTTTCACTTAACACTGTCAGAATCCTGTCCTATTTGTAATTATCTGACTCCTTTCATTACACATTGTAGGATATGTTCTGCATATCCTGGATATAGTCCCTTTCTTCTGTGTACAGGGCTTGTACTTCCATGAGTAGGTGAGGCTGTGACCAAACCCTAGAGGGACCTCTCTAAAATATGAAGTTTATTAATTACAAAAAAAATTAGTAATGTATTAGAGGTCTCAGAGAAGAGGAGGGATTCATTCCAGAAGTTGGTGAGGTCCAAGAAGGCCTCACCAGAAAGGTGACTACTGAATTGGATCAATAGCTTCATGTTAGCCAACAAAATAAAAATTGCTGGTTTGTATCATGGGTTTCAGTGCACTCATACTATACAAAAAACTTGAGCTAGTCTATCCTGATAGCAATCGATGTTGTCAGACTCAGCATAGTATTATGCAAAGCATCATCAAATGGGAGAATGAACATAATAAATGGCGGGAAATAGGGTTTCTAATAGATCTCTCAGCTCATCCTTAGCCATCTTGACACTAGATTTCTTATATTTAAGACAATAGCTAATGGTGCAAATCCAACGTGCCAAAATGACCAAAATAAATTGAACTAATCTAGCATAAACACACCTGTGATTGGTATGTAATTGAATTTCAATGATGTATTTTTATAACAACAAAATATATGTGCTTCTTGTAATAAGATTATAGTCTATTCTGCCAGACTGTTACATTAAATCTCACACCAGATAGAGCATCACTTAAAATGATTGCACAGCACCGGCCTGAAGAAGATTTTCAAGCTTAAAAAAAAATGTATCTTTATGCTTCAGTGGGCACCTTCATGAATAGTAGTTACATCTACAAATTCTTTGTCACTTAGCTGTTATAAAGGTGTGTTTTTCCTTTGAAAAATCTCTTTTATGTCTTTAAGGTGACTTTAAATCTTAGACTGTTTTGAGATTCATAAAAATGGCAATATCTTCTAATGACCCATATGGTACTTCCAGTCTTACTTTTTTTTTTTGGTCCAGGTGACATGTCTTGTAGGATCTTAGTTCCCCAACCAGGGATCAGACCTGGCCCTAGACAGTGAAAGTGTTTGGGTTCTAAGCATCGGACCTCCAGGGAATTCCCACTTCTACTGTATGCTTGACAAGTAGGTGTTCACCTAGATCCTACTGAATACTTCACTGCTTTCTGAGGGAGCCTAGTTCAAATATGTCCAGCGGAGATGATTAAAAGTTTCTATGTTCTACCCATTTCCAACACAGCTTCTGGACATTAGTGGGATGCTTGCAGAACAAATATACATTTCTCTTCCATGTAACAAGCTATCAGAAGAAAGAATGATGTAATTAATACAGATTCTATACGCAGGAACAGGGGAGGTAGAAGACGAGTTTCCTTCCTCAGTAGTCTAGACGGTAGTTGGCACAGCTAAAATAGGAGCATGTGATATTATTCAGATCCCTTAGTGCTTTTCTCCAAGATAGTTTTAACTAACATGAATTGTATGTGAATGGTGAAATTGTTCTAAAATAGAATCATAGTGATGTTTTCACCATTATATAAATTCATTAAAATTCTAACTGAACTGTAATTTAACTTGGGTGAATTTCATGGTATATAAATCAACCTCAAACAAGATTTAAAGAATAATATATGTACCAAAAGATACATCAAAAAAGTTTAGACATGTATTTGCTGAAAGAGTCAGGGAATTCTGGCCAGAAGCATAGAGGAAAAAGAATGCCCAAGGAAAAGTAGAAGCACAAGTAGGAGAATAGGATAGATTCTCCACAGAATATGAAGGACAGAGGTTTATAGAGGATATTGGAAGAAACATCCTGCTCTCAGCTTAGAATATAAGGAGAAACCCTTGGACTCAGCAGTGATAGAAGTAAAACAAGCAGCACAAAGGTAATTAATTATTTCCTATCTTTATGTGGCAACATTGGGTAGCAGAATTAGTCTATTAAAATGGAGACACTTGACTTCCATGGGGAATGGAAGGGGCACTTTTCATTTATATTAAATCTGTAGTATTTGAAACCATCTGTAGGGAATATGGGCCAAGAAAGAAGAAGAGAATATCAAGATGTCAGTTTGGAAGGCATCATGAGATTTCCCTTTTCCTCTTTGAGAGCAAGTGCATTTAGAGGGAGAAGGAGGTGTCTGCATCATGGTGGGAAATTGAGGAAGAATGACTTAATTGCCTTTATGTCTGCTTGCTTCATGTGCAGTGAGACGACTGCTACTTCCTTGGACTGCCACAGTGGTTGTTGCTAGTCATTTAAGCTGTGTCCAGGCTCAAGCACCCGTGGACACTGTGGCTGGTCAGAGTCCTGCTGAGAGACTGATGGACCCTCCTAGAATATCCTCTTCTGGACTTGGCCTATTGCTTCCCCATTGACAAACCAGGACAAGGTCAGGAAAGAAAAGAGTGTCTCAACTCCATCTCCATATAGCTCCTACTGCTGCTGCTGCTGCTAAGTCGCTTCAGTCGTGTCCGACTCTGTGCAACTCAATAGATGGAAGCCCACCAGGCTCCCCTGTTCCTGGGATTCTCCAGGCAAGAATACTGGAGTGGGTTGCCATTTCCTTCTCCAGTGCATGAAAGTGAACAGTGAAAAGTGAAAGTGAAGTCGTTCAGTCGTGTCCAACTCCTAGCGACCCCATGGACTGCAGCCTACCAGGCTCCTCCGTCCATGGGATTTTCCAGGCAAAAGTACTGGAGTGAGGTGCCATTGCCTTCTCTGCATATAGCTCCAAGTCTTAGTTATTTCATCAGAAAGCTCCCTATCATCTCTCATCAGTTTCTCCAGTGATATCATTAAAGAACAAGGAGGAAGGAGAGGAGGAAGACAAATAAAACATGCAAATGAGAAAATACCAAAAAAAGATTTGCAAATGTCACTAGCATTTTCCCCACCAGAGTACATGGCTTCAGTCCAGATTATATCTGGAAACTTTAGTATAATTAAGATGGTTGAAAGCTGGAATTCTAGAGTCAAAAGTCAGTATGCAGGTCACAATACTCAGGACATAAGGTCCTTATAAATTGTGACTCAATTTCCTAATCTGTATTGTGGAATTATAATCCTCACCTCTTAAAGTTGTTATAAGAGTAAGAGAGATAATATTGATAAAAACATAAAAGTGAAATAATTTAAAAAAATGATTTGGGAGTTCTCTGTTATATAATAAATGCTATATTTCAGATATTTTCACTTATCTGATACCACAAAACAATATGAAAGCCAATGTTAATTCTACATATTTGCTAGCTATGGAAAACGGTCATCCCAGTAATGGTAGTGGAAGGGTTTGGTAACACTGGGGAGGCTGTGGATCATGGGTTATAACTGATATGAGGATCCAGTCATATGCACACAGCCTTGAGAGGGAATGGTTGACAAGGATAAGAAGAGATAGAGCCCTGAAGGCATCTCTCCTGCCTGTCTGGAGCGCATGGGTTGAGTGTAAAATAGGACCAAATTGCATCCCAGCTCTGATTACCTCTGTTAATCCCAATCCTCCAAGCTGGAAAATGTATCTCTTCTTCTTTGTCATACAAATTAATCATTATTTAAGTAAATATACTTTACTTAAACATCCTTGTGAAGGCTATTTGTTTCATGCCATTTCCTCGCTGGAGTGAGAAGACTGAATGATTAGGAAAAGAAGACTTGTTCCTCTTGTACTTTGAGGCACTACCTTGTCTTCCTAAGGATATTTCCCTTTCTAGGCTTTTTTTCTACTGAAAAGAAAACCATCCTCACATGCTTCACCCTACTCAAGACCCAAACAAAGCCATAATGTTCATGATCATGCTATTTAATTGCATCACCAAGCACCTGCCTTGAAGCTTCTTGGAACTTTTGGAACTGTTGGAATTATTCAGAGAACCTCATTGACTGTCATTCCTCTAGCTCTTTTTTTTTAAGACTATTTTTTTTTTTAATCTAGACCATTTTTGAAGTCTTTATTGAATTTGTTACAAAATTGCTTCTGTTTTATGTTTTGGTTTTTTTGGGCCCCAAAACCTGTGGGATCCTAGCTTCCCGACCAAGGATTGAACCACTGAACCCCTCAGTTGGGAAGCGAACTCTTAACTGCTAGACAGCCAGGGAAGTCCCTCTTCTAGCCCCTAATTGAAAACAAAATGCTGCTGATTTCCTTCTTTTTTTTTTTTTGTCATTGCCTAATTCCTAATTTATGAGGGCAGACATCAATCTGTTTCTAAAACACTTGCATTACACCAAAGTACTCTGTCTCTATAATATCTTGCCTACTGACCTGTTAAGTGTTCAAGGAAAAATTTGAAAAAAAAAAAAAAATATATATATATATAGTGAATATATGCTTGGAAGTGTCATGCTTTAGTGAAACTTACAGCTTTCCCCTTCATCTTAAGTACAAAGAATGATTGGATAGCACTTTTGCAAAATTTCAAATAAAATCTATGTAATACGTACAGTGGAATGAGGGCTAAATGTGCTTTCAAAATTATTGGAAACTATACATCACTGCTTGAACAGGTAATCTATCACACAATCAAGCTTTTATTGGAAATTCTGACACCAATCTCCTTCCCTAGAAAACCTTGAAACCTTATTTTAAAAGTAGAATCACAGGAATGATACTGCAAAAGGGGGAAAAAAAAAGATAAAAATGCCTTTCATTAGTGTCTCCTCTAATGTGAAAACTTATAATTACATTTCAACAATTATTTATTAGTGAAAATTTATGATTATACTTTAATAATTATTCTCTCGGTAATATAATATCTATTTTTACATTTACCTACTTTAATATCCTCTACTAACAACTCACTTTAAGTACCTGAAGAAAACTCAAAGAAAGCTCAAGGATGTTGAGAGTAACAAGAATAGAAGAGATTTGAAAGAAGAGGAATGAAACCCTGACGACTAAATTTATTAATTGTATAGTGTTAAAAAAAACAAAAAAAGTGTTTGTTTCTCAGTCATGTCTGACTCCTTACGACCCCATGGACTGTAGCTCACCAGGCTCCACTGTCCATGGAATTCTCTGTGCAAGAATACTAGAGGAGGTTGCCATTCCCTTCTCCAGGATATCTTTGTGACCCAGGGTTTGAACCTGGGTCTCCTACATTGCAGCAGACTCTATCATCTGAGCCACCAGGGAACTGGCTAAACCAGTTAACATCTGAACCTCAGTTTGCACATTTGAAAATTAACTTATTTTCAGAATTATACATAAAATAAAAGAAGCAATGAACTATATGTGAGAATGAATGAATGTTCAATGTCAATATGAGTATCAGCAGCCTATATTAAAAGTAGTTAGCCCCAAGTTCTAAACATTATTTACATATGCAGAACATGAGAATTGCAGAAGGATTTAGAGGTCATCTCTTAACTATCTCTTAACCTACATGAGGGGCTGCTCAGGTGGTGCTAGTGTTAAAGAACTTACCTGCCAATACAGGAGATATAGGAAACGCAGGTTCAGTCCCTGGGTTGGGAAGATCCCCCGGAGGAGGGCATGGCAACCCACTCCAGTATTCTTCCCTGGAGAAATCCATGGACAGAGGAGCCTGGCAGGCTACAATTCATGGGTTGCAAAGAGTTGGACATACTGAAGCGACTTAGAACACATGCCACCTACATCAGATAACTGATGCTCAGAGATAGGAAGTAATTTATCTGAGTACATTCAAAGAAATACTAGTAGTTTCTGCTTTCACAAAATGGTCTTTAAATTCCCAATTCAATATTCTTTCTCTCCATGAAATATCTGCTTAGGGTTGCCATATTTAACAATTAAATATAAAAGATGCCTAGTTATATTTGATATTCAGAATTATTTTTGTTTTCAGTGTGTTACAATGATTTTTTTTTTTTTTTTTTTTTTGCAGTTTTACTGTAATGGGCTATTGTCAGTTCCTCAATCCTTTCACTGCATGTAACATCCACATTATAACTCTACTCCCTCTTTCCAAAGGCTCCTCTCCTATTTCTTTTGTAAACAAAAAGCCTAAGGGCTCATTGTAGCTAATAATAACAAATAATTATAAATGTACTGAGTGTTCATTGTGTGCCAAGTGCTGTTCTTAATGTCACGTGTGTGCAAATTCATTTAACATTCCCCAAAACCTTCTAAATTTGACACTATTATCTTATTCATTTTACAAATGAGGCTACAGAAACCCAGAGAAGCTAAGCTGGTTGTCCAATATAACACAGCTAATCAGTACCAAAGATGAAGTCACTTATCCCACAGAGCCCCAATGCCCAGGTTTAAACAGTGACATACAACTGCACAATGCCCTCTAGTTGGGACACATTCTTCTCTAAATACAAAGCATTCCTCTCAACTATTTCACATCATACCTTATTGTACTTCAGCTTCCCTGGTGGTTCAGTGGTAAAAAAATCTGCCTGCCAGTGCAGGAGATATGGGTTCGATCCATGGGTTGGGAAGATCCCCTGGAGAAGGAAATGGCAACCCACTCCAATATTCTTGCCTGGAGAATTTCATGGACAGAGGAGCCTTGTGGGCTGCAGTCCGTGGAGTTGCAAAAGAGTCAGACATGACTGAACAACTAGACAGCAACAACAAACAACAACTCATTGTACTCATCCTAGAGGAGACTATCATTGTGTTACAGATAATTACCAAACACTTCTCTGAGATTTTACTCCCTTTTAGTATCTAAGACTCAGATCTGGAATATCATGAGAAGTTCCAGGGGACCCATAACGATCCCCTCGTTCTGATTCTCGGGAGGAGGCCTTCTGAGTCAAATCTCTTTTCATGTTAGATTTCTTTCCCAGCACCCTCCTTAATCCTGCCATCCCCCAGAACATTCTGTATGCCATACAGATGAACTTGGTGGGTCTGAATTCCAGAATAAGTGTGCTCATGTTCCAGTCCAGGCCATCTCTTGGTATACAAAACCTCAGGACTTTTCAGCTCATGTAAGAAAGAGGGGAAGGCAAGAAATTTACCCTGAAGAATTATCTCATGGAAGAAATGAAAGAAGTTGGAGGCAATGGGTCTTTTTTAAAAAATTATGTGTAAATTAAAAACAACATGAACAAATCCTTATTATTCATCATCTCAATTCTTATGAACATCCAGTTGTTTGAAAGCAGCTCTAGCTTTGAAAGGTTTGCAAGGACAGGTTTTAATGATCTTATGCATAATTAAATCTTTATTGAAAACTATAAAATCACAACACCTTAAATAGGATTACTGAACTAAAAAAATGGCATCTGAAGAACACAACTAATATATTTCCTCACCTCAAAGCTTAAAGAGTAATGTTTAGCTCATTTAATTGTCTTTGAAATAATTTTCTTTAAAATGTATATATCTGAGAAGAATGTAATTACATATTTTATTTCTTTTGCAAATAATTATAAAATCTAATTTGATATAATTCCTAAATCCAATCATTATGAGTAGAAAATTCATGTCTTTTGATCAATTTTTTAAAAGTTTACATTTGAGTTTACTTTGGCATTCTTTATCATGTCATGTATTAAATTGTTTTGCACTAGATAAGGTATCATGATGAATCATGAAATTACTACTGTTTTACTCTTTTTGTTCTACAAAATGGAAATTACACACATTTCAACCCAGTATCATGTTATGATGTATGTTTATACCCACCAGAGAACCAAGACTATACTGAGAACACTTGGCAAGATTTCAGATTCAGTAAATTTTGGTCCTTGTATTTGTCTTGGTCCTAGTAACTTCCCAGGTGGTGCAGTGGTAAAGAATCTGCCTACAAATGCAGGAAACCCAAGAGACATGGGTTCAAGCCCTGGGTTGGGAAGATCCCCTGGAGTAGGAAATGGTAACCCACTCCAGCCTGGAGAATCCGCACAGACAGAGGAGCCCAGCAGGCTGCAGTCCCTGGGGTCACAAAGGATTGGGCATGACTGAGTAACGAAGCACAGCAGGAAGTACTTGTCTAACTGTTCAATGATTTTTTTACTGACAAAATTTATTAGCTTTTTTACCCACATAGTCTGGAGAATGAAATGGCAATTCACTCCAGTAGTCTTGCCTGGAGAATTCCATGGACAGAGAAGCCTGGCGGGCTACAGTCCATGGGGTCTCAAAGAGTTGGACATGACTGAGTGACTGAGTGCCTGAGCAACAACAACAACCCACATAGTTCCAAGAGATTTTAAATTTATCTCCCTGTTTTCAATCTCTTGCCCTCCATTTGGTTCATCCTTCATAAAACAGCTGAAAGAATTTTTTGAAACACTGGAAAGATAAGGCAACTGCTAGTGTAAATATGGGCTTCCCAGGTGACTGAGTAGCAAAGAATCCATCTGCCAATCCAAGAGCCACAGGAGAAGCAGGTTCGATCCTTGGGTTGGGAAGATACCCTGGAGGAGGAAATGGCAACCCACTCCAGTATTCTTGTCTGGGAAATCCCATGGACAGAGGAACCTGACGAGCTACAGTCCATGGGGTGGAATTCGGACATGACTGAAGCAACTAAGCACACACGTACAGTGTAAACATGGTCGGTGTTCTCAAACACCTGGTTGATAGGAAAATCCATATATGACAATGCTCTTCCTTAACAACGTTCTCAAATAAGCTCATTTTGCTGCTGAAATAAAGGAAAGGACGATTCCTTTAAAGTTACAACATTTTTGAAGGGCAAAGCTGAAGGCTTTTCAGATCTCTTCTTAACCTATCTTTATGGGCCTTCACAAAGTTCACTACCTTTATTATTCTTGCCCCATACAGAGTTGGTCTCTATTCTCTGATGTTACTCATGCTTTTCCCAGGCTTTTGTGTATTTTAGAACATTTTCACCATTTTCTTCCTGGTAAATTTCCATTCATCACTGTATAACTGCTTTATATTTGCTTTTCTAAAAGATTTTTTTTTTCATGTTAACATTTTATTTTTTCTAAAAGATTTAAAAAAATCTTTATATGTATTAATCTTGTTTATGTGGCAAAATCACATTCCGGGAACTCTTCAAAGCAATTTATATATATTATTTAATTCAGTTCTCCCTTAACTCAATTAAGTATATATTTCTAAAACCCCACTTTAACAAATAAGGATAATGTGGCAGAGAGAGTTAAAGTGAATTTTCCAAAGTCATCCAGCTAGTAGGTGGTAAAGCCAGGATCAGAACTTAGCAGTCACTTCTGGAGTTTCCTCTCTGAAAAACTATACTGAATTCCTATCCTCTGTAATCTTATCACATTTGGATTTATAAGTAAATATCTGGCTTATAAGTATTTACCTACTGATCAGTCAACTCAGATAGAAAATTTGAATGGTTAGGAAGAGCTAAGTATTTTTGTGTTATATATTCACCATCTAAAAAAATTCATGGTACTTTTAAGTGCTGAATGAGAGAACAGTGGATTCCTGAATGTTTTCGGCTCTTTTTGAAGAAGGAAGTTCCTTAAACAGTGAGATGACATTTGAGATTAGTTTACATTCTCATGACATCATATCCAGGTATTTTTTTTTTACAGTTTGTTAATCTAGAGAGTTGGGGCCTAAAGAAACATTTTGATACTTTGATCCAAGGGTTTATTTCAAATACAACAAATTTTGTAAAACAGAGCTATGGAACCTTTGGATAGAAGGAATATTATCTTCCCTAATGTTCTCATCTGGTAGACCTCCTTCAACCAGAATTTTAAAACTCAATTTAATAAGATATCATTATGATAATGGTATCTTCATTTCTTTTTGCTCTCATGAAATTTAATCATGACTTTAAAACCTAATTTTACAATTCTTAATACACTGCATTAATTCTGTTATTGAATGTACAATTACAAGAAAAATTTTTAGCTAGCATTAGCTTGGTTCAAGTTTTCATAAAACCAACTGATGCTCTCATACCACAACCGATACTTCTGACCTTACAATCAAGGGCACAAATTAAGAGTTCAAAGGCTGGAGTTCAAGCCCAGATTTTTCCAGTAATGATCCCTGTGATCTCAGTCAAATCACTTAAACACCTAAGACCTTAGCTTCTTCAAGAGCGAGATTTCATATATGTCATAGCATTGTTCGTGTCTAGCAGAATATTGGTCAGTTAATTAAATGGGTTTTCTTGGCAAGAAATTGGGTCCAATTTTCTCCATCTGAGATGTCCGAAAAAAACTGAAACAAAAATGTTGGGCTTCTAGAAGTTATAGGACAAATAAAAAGCTGAAGAATTTTCATATAAGAAAAAAGATCACAAGTGTATTGCTTTGGTGTTTGAGCAAGATGTCAGATATATAATATATAATTAAGATATATAATCTTAGATATACCTAAATTCTGTAAAGTGAGTACTTTCAAAATGTGATCTTTCATATTCACTAGAGATCATTTGTATTAGGAAGAGATAATTTGCAGTGCTACGCTGAGAGGTATAAGGAAATGTCTTTCCTTCTGGTTAGAATGCCATTGTCTGTACTCTTTCTTGAAGCAAGTAAAATTTGCATTAATCCTTGAAATTAAAATGGGGCAAAATGGCGTTAACCCATGTGACAATTTCATAATCAACAATGAAAAACACATTATCTAGCACACTATTATTGACTTTTCTGTGTTAGAATAAGTTGGCACAGATTCTTAGACATCTCTTCATCTTTGATTATACTTGGCAGACTGCCTTTCTCAGAATAATGACTTTATAAATGTTGATTTATTAAATTCAAGGATTCCTTTGTACTCCAAATGAATGTCACTGCATGTTTTAGTGCCACCTTATGTTTAGTTGGGGATTATCTGTGACATATTTGAGAGTTTTTCAGAGTATGGTTTATTGGCCATCTGTATCAAAATCGTCTGGGAAACTTGTAAAATGTACAGATTCCTGGGTCTACCACAAAATCAAAATTGAAGTCTATCCATCTATTAAGGGTTATGGGTTAAAACCTCTAATCAATCTTCTGAACCTCTAATCAATAGAAGTTTGTTTTGTACTAGATCTTAAAGTCAAGTACAATCTCCTGATTAGAATATGATAAATAACTCTTTGACTTTAATACATATAATCCCTTCTTTATAAGACATATTTTTTAAATTGTTAAATAAATTGTTGAGTGAATTCGTTTAAAGTGGCTGAAACTAATGCATAATATTTTTCAGTTAAATTCTAGTAGGATATTTTACACGTATCTGTAGACATGCTTATCTTTTTTTTTTTTTTTAACCTATTGGGGTTAAATGATGGGACGTGAAATAACACTGAACAGATTTTCCTTGTAAAGTCTTAAGATCGACTATCTCATCAGCTTCCTGTTGTAATTTAAAAGGTAAACACTGGAGAGTCTATTTTACAGATGAGAAAAGAAAAAAAGCACAAAAAGTGATGTGACTTTTTTCACGTTTTTACAGCAAGAAGGAGCAGACCTGAGATTCAAATCCAGATCTGGATTGTGAATACTGAAATTCTTATATTTCCACATGAATACAAGTCTACTTTTTGATTGCCACTGTCTAAAAGACAAGTATAGATCACAAGCGTTTTTACTTTAAAACTGCCTGGATTAATTTTAAGGTGGGTTTAGGTAAATGAATGACATTAGTACATACATTATTTTTTTTCTTAAAGACTGAAAGGTAAAGAGTCTGCAAACTATGACCACCATTGCCAAAGGATGAAATATAACTATTCTGAACAATAAAAATTCAACTGCTCATAAACTGTAATATAGTACTTATTAACCACAAATGTGACATTTGCTTAATAGAAGTTTCCATAGTAAAGCTGAGGAAAGCTACCGGCTTGAGTAGAAGGAGAAGGAAACCTATTAGTTAAGTAGCTGGCATTTGTGTATGTTTTCTGAAAAATTCTACAAAATGTTGCTGATCGTCAATGGCTGCTGTGATTATATCCGGGACAGCATGCTTTCAAATAATAACCAATTTCAAATCTTGCAAATATACTTATTTAAAAAAAAAAAAAACTTCTCAATTGGTAAGATGACTAAACATATCCTAGGAAGAGTTGTACCAATTTGCTTTAAGAAGTAGAAAAAATTACATCTGGTAACTTCTGCAGTCAGTAACAGGAAACAAAAATGAAGCTCAAACTTTTGATGTGTACTCTGTTTGCTGTAAGTAATCACAATGAACATTAAAAATAGCATATTCCCAAAAACGGGCTGTGAAGCTGTTTCAGCTAAGTTAGAGGCAAATTTTTCAAATTGTTCTCAGCACTTCCAGGCCCAGGACATTGGCTGGTACAAGGTACATTTCCTTCTCAGTCTGAGCCTGTTTAAACAGGTGTTATGCAAATGTAAAACCTCATTATCTTCCTTCATAGGAACTTATTGTTAGAAAACGCAAAGACAGTAATCCATTTTAGCAGTCTATTTTCTTCCCTCACATGTATTTATACTTTATAAAGACAATTTAGGTAGCTTTTGAAAAGTATTTACTGAATATTTATGCACCGAGTTTTCATACAATAACAGAATTTTCCTATAAGCATCATCATAAAAATTAAGTGCTGTTAATTGCAAGCTGTTTATTATGAAAGCAAAGGAAGTCTTCTGTATGCCTTAAAATTATACTCATTTTTTAAAAATGTGTTTCTGCCAAATGCAGAGAAATCTGAGAGGATCGATGATAATATTGTGAACTAGAAAAATGCATCACAATTCACAGAGGGCTTTTAATACAGAATTCTTATCCTTATAATGATTTTATGATAGGAAAAAAAATCATCTGCACTGTAGAAACTGAAGGTCAGAGAAATTAAGCAAAATGCTATAGTCACACAGCTAATTAGTGAGAGAGCTAGAATCAAAATCCAGGTTTCTGATATGTAATCTCAGACTCTCCTCACTATAATACAAGTAAACAGCATCTCTATAATTATTCTGCAATCATGATACATATACATTGTGTTTATTTTCTTGTCAAGTATTGCAACCTATATCTTTACTAAAGCCGTATATATGTATTTTTTTCTTAATGTGTTAGGCACTGAGGGATACTAAGGAGAATTCAACTTGGTTTCTTCCTTGTTCTAATTTCCTGCTTTCTCAGAAACGCTCTGACTCACAAATTTTATTTCCAAACTTTTGCTCTGGAAAGAGAATATGTGAGTTCTCTAAATAGTCAAAACATATATTAGCATCTTTGAATAAATAAACCTGTTGCATATTTTTTTTTCCTTCCTCCTCAATAAGTTATTCGATATCAGCCTAATATCAAACTAGGATCTGTTTAAACTCAGACTTTGAATTTCAGGTTTGTAGAAACCTCAAGCTAGACTATGGTTCATATTGACCCAAACAGAGGATAAGACGGTTGGATGACTTCACTGGCTTGAGAGACATGAGTTTGAGCAAGCGCCATGAATTGGTGATGGACAGGGAAGCCTGGCATGCTGCAGTCCATGGGGTCACGAAGAGTCAGACATGACTGAGTGACTGAACTGAACTGAACAACGTGCTCTCAGGACAAAGTTCTTTTCAGTGTTACATTGTGTGATATTTCAGGAGCTGTATGATTCTTGCCAGTTCCAGGGTTTTCAGAAAGCCAAAATCCTGAACCCTGTATAAAAAGACATCTGGACAGGTATGACCTCTGCGGTCAACAACAGAGTAGCACATGCTTTCTGTTACGTTCATGAGTGGATATCATGTCCCTTCCTTGGTTCCCTGTAGGATCCTTAGAGAGTCAAGATGCACTACCCAGCTTAGATATCATTGTTAACAAATGGAGAGGATGACAGAGGGTTAAACAAAACAAGTTGGTACATTAATTACTTTTCAGTAAACAGACCATGGGGTAAGAATATATACCTTGAAAATGCAGAGCAAGGCTTCTTGGATCTGCTACCAAATGCAATGTCCATCGTTCTTGCTAACCAAGAGGCTCACACCTTCAGAAATTTATATTTCAATCAACAAATAAAACATTTAGTTGCATTATCAGGGAATATTTTGTGAGTGCTTCAACTAACATTGCATTTCTCTTTTTTCTGGTGTATATTGATTGCCCATCAGCCACTATGTCTGGGTTCAGTTATAGCTATGAGGTCAATTCTGATTAAATATGCTCTTATTTCCTCTGGACAACTATGAAAGCATTCTGCTTTTGCACAAAAGAGTCGGTTCTGTTACTCACGGCAGCATTTTAAGATTATCTCTGTCTGCTGATTTTTTTCTATATTTGGAAACCAAGTGGCACAGGAATATTGGCAGTTTAGTTCTCAGGCGTCTGCATAAATCATGGTGGCCTGCAAATCAACTCTTTACTCCCTTCAACTGAGCATCATCTCTTCAAGTTCCCAGCACTAGAGCCTCTTCTTATTTACATAAACAATGGATGCACCAGAAAAGATACTATTATCAGTATATCCTGTATGATAATCTTACTGACTTTACTTTCTAAAAAGCAATACTTGGATCTTTCAAAATAAATAATAGGAAGTTTGGGACAAGAGGAAATAATTGGCTTTTCTTAGGATTTATCATGTGTCAAATATTGAACCAGGGATTGGGGTGAAACAAGGTTATCTCACGTATTCTTTCCTAAACATGCTATACAGATCAAGAAGCTGAACCTTGGGTCAGTTAAGTTCAGTCTCTCAGTCGTGTCTGACTCTTTGCAACCCCATGAATCGCAGCACACCAGGCCTCCCTGCCCATCACCAACTCCCGGAGTCCACCCAAACCCATGTCCATCGAGTCGGTGATGCCATCCAGCCATCTCATCCTCTGTCGTCCCCTTCTCCTCCTGCCCCCAATCTTTCCCAGCATCAGGGTCTTTTCCAATGAGTCAACTCTTCGCATGAGGTGGCCAAAGTATTGGAGTTTCAGCTTCAACAGCAGTCCTTCCAATGAACAACCAGGACTGATCTCTTTTAGGATGGACTGGTTGGATCTCCTTGCAGTCCAAGGGTCTCTCAAGAGTCTTCTCCAACACCACAGTTCAAAAGCATCAAGTCTTCATTGCTCAGCTTTCTTCACCATCCAACTCTCACATCCATACATGACCACTAGAAAAACCATAGCCTTCACTAGACAGACCTTTGTTAGCAAAGTAATGTCTCTGCTTTTTAATATGCTATCTAGGTTGGTTGCTTCAAGCTTATTCAAGTTTGTTTGTACACAGCCCTTTGAGAAGCATGGTTTTCTCTCTGAAGCCTATTTTGTTGTTATTTTATTGAGAATCTTGGTTTTCTCACTCCAGAGTTCTGTTTTGTTGTTTTTTTTTTTAGATTAATTTTTAATGCATGTTATGTGTTAGGTACTTACTTTGATTTGCATTGTTTTGAAGGAAAAGTACTCAGGGTCTATTCAGTGGCAACCATCTGCCATCAGTACAGGTGCTGTAACATTTACTACAGAAAATCTACTCTGCCATCACATCAGAAACTTTGAATTCTTCTTCATGTGACACCATAGAATGACTATAGTAGACACTTGCCAAAGAGCTGAATCTTACATTAGTTGTTATTCAGATCTTGCCAAATTCATGCTTGAGAAAAATTGATATTCAAGTGGGAATATTTATGGTCTTTTTTTTTCTGTGTTATCACAGTTCTAACCTAAATCAAGTCAGATCTCAGCAGAGGGTAAAATACCAAATATATATACTTTAAAGTCCATAGAAAATGCACACTAAGCAACAAAACCATACTATTCTCTGACCTTTCATTGAAATCTAATATGTAAACATGTAATAAGTAATTCACCTTAAGTCAAATAATTTGTGGTTTTATCACTAATTTTTTTTTCTCCATATGATACATTTTCCCTCAGAATATAAAAAGGGAAGAAATAACAACTTTGTCTATCTGTCAAAAATTGTTATTCTTTTTAAAAAAATAATACAAAGATAGAAGCTACTATTCTTTCCTCTTATATTAAATGCCTGAGTGTGTGTTGGAGAAGACTCTTGAGAGTCCCTTGGACTACAAGGAAATCCAACCAGTCCATCCTAAAGGAGATCAGTCCTCGGTGTTCATTGGAAGGACTGATGTTGAAGCTGAAACTCCAATACTTTGGCCACCTCATGTGAAGAGTTGACTCATTGGAAAAGACCCTGATGCTGGGAAAGGTTGAGGAGGAGAAGGGGAGGACAGAGGATGAGATGGTTGGATGGCATCACTGACTCGATGGACATGGGTTTGGGTAGACTCCGGGCGTTGGTGATGGACAGGGAGCCCTGACATGCTGCGATTCATGGGGTCACAAGAGTCGGACACGACTGAGTGACTGAACTGAACTGAACTGAAGTGTAAAACTACATTTAGTTCTCATGTGCTAGATTGCTAAAATGGCTTCACCATTTTCATCTGTTAAATTTCTGTCTCTTAAAAAAAAAAAAAATTTCTGTCTCTTCTGTTTTTGTGTTCTAATCATGGTTTTAAAACATCTTTATACAAACTGTCATATACATCAGCTAAACCAGTGAATTATCTAATTTGGTACGTGTATATCATTAAATAACACAGTTTTAGTCTTTTTTTTTCCTCAAGGTAAAACCTAGCATGCTTGAATTTATGTCAATACTGTAAGTGATCCAAAATCCAAGACTGAGTTGTTGTTCCTCTCTTTCTAGTATCTGTAACTAAATAGCCATCAATAGAGCCTGTGCAAAGTACAAAATGATAAGTTCAGATAATAATACCACAGTCCAGCGAGAAATCACAGGTGATACTAATAATACATAGATTTACGTTGTCTATGAACCAGACACTGTTTAATGTACTTCACATCTATAAATTCATTTAATATTCAAAACCAATCCATGAATAGTAGGTAATCTTATCATTTACATTTTTCAGATAGGGAAATTAAAGCACAGAGGTGTTATATGATGTGCCAAAGTCATATAGCTTACAAGAAATAGAACTGGGATTTAACTGAGGTTCTTGTTCAAGTATGGCTCTTGAATCTCTGTCCTTTAACAAAATTCCATGGTACAATTCGAAGATCAGAATGGCTAGGGCTAGTCTGGGAAACTGGAAGACTTTAAACATCATAAAAATTGAGGTTTAAAATGAATGCTTACCATTGTATTTGTTCTTTGAAAACAAATTTCATGTTTTTACATGGTTTCAATTTTTCTTCCTGTAGAAAGCTTTTACAATATAAGGAGCAGCTGTGTGTGCATCGGGGATTGGGACATGAGGGAGAGAAGAAAGAAAATTTCACAGACAAGTGAGTTGCTTTGATTGATAATGAAATGGATTTATTCAACTGCAAATTTAAAAGTCTCACTCAATTCAAAAAATATAATTCAGAATTTAACTTTCATTTTACTTTGTCACTATAGTACAGAGGTTTTGAAAAAAATAGACCTTCGAGTTCAGTTTTGGGGGGAAAGGGTGAAGGGCAGAATTGTGGATGGCATTTAGAGTTCCTTTGCTCTTATTCAGAGAAGTTGTGTGTGACACGTCATTGGGGCCACGGCCTGGCAGTGGGGCAGTGCTGGGCCCCTGGATGGGCTGCAGGAGACTGTTCTCTGGCAGCTTACTGTTCCTGAACAGGCTGACATTTTATAGGAACTATTAGAAATGCATGAATTCTGCACACAAAATGTCAACTGATATATTAAGAAAGAGCAACTTGCTATAGTCACTCGCAGTAAAATTTCTTTAGCTTTTACCCCATTCTGCTCCATAGATATACTTTATATAAGCTTGTACCATTTCAGACGAGATCATTTGACACCCAGAGTACACAGTCAAGTGAAACTTTTGCAATAAGAGTGAAAATTTAAAGAAAAATGAAAATAGTAGTATTTCTCCATCTTCAGTTCAGAAGCCAAGATCATGGATTATGAATTTTAAACAGGCAGTACATCACTCAAAAATCATTCTAGATAGAAAGATGGCATCTTTATTCCACTTGCTTATTACCTTTAAAGTATGTTCTCGCTTAACAGCTTTCTGCTTTAGACAAGGATAACTTTTAAAAATTGGATATTAATACAAAAAATTAACCCCTATCATAAAGCCATTGAATTTAATAGCATTTTTGTATCGAATTTCATAGTCAGTGACGCTGCCTCCCACTATGTCTAGAAATCTGAGAAAATTGAGCGCTTAGAAAACTAAAATGTATGCTTAATATTTATGCAACCCTTTCAGTTCAATTCAGTTCACTCGTTCAGTCGTGTCCGACTCTTTGCGACCCCATGGACTGCAGCACGCCAGGCTTCCCTATCCATCACCAAATCCTGAAGTTTACCCAAACTCATGTCCGTTGAGTCGGTGATGCCATCCAACCATCTCATCCTCTGTTATCCCCTTCTCCTCCCACTTTCAATTTCAGTATGAGGCAACTGAGGAATCTATCCCTCATGGAAAAGGAGATTAGCCATAAAATTAGTTCCTGGAATATATAAACTCACAGACATTAAACTTCAGGCACAGAAGAAGACAGCAGTGTGGCCACGGTGTTTCCTTTACCTATGACTTACCTCCCGTGTGACATAACACATACATGGCTTCATTGCCAGTTTTAGTGTATGTTACCTCAACTTCCTTGTCACCCATAAGGTTGCTCGGCATACACATTCATGGCTGCTTTTCCATCACACTGAATTCCAGTTTCTCACCGCAACTTCCCGGACTTCTTTTCGTTAAAAAATACTCATGGATAATGTCATTTATGACTTGCCACAGCTCTGCCTTAATTGTAGGTAACAAAAGATAACTAAGTTATTAAGTTAATTTTAATGCCACTAGTGTGTTAGTCGCTCAGTCATGTCTGATTCTTTGTGATCGCGTGGGCTGTGGCCCACCAGACTCCTCTGTCCATGGAATTCTCCAGACAAGAATACTGGAGTGAGTAGCCATTCTCTTCTCCAGGGGTTCTTCCCAACCCAGGGATTAAACCCAGGTCTCCTGCATTGCAGGCAGATTCTTTATCACCTAAGCCAGCAGGAAAGCCCATACATACTTTGTATTTACTGGTAAAAATATTTCAGTACACTTTTATGCATAAAAGCGAAAAGACTATAGTTTTACCTTACGGAAAAGTAGAAAGCTCAGAGGAAGCCTACAGAAAAATTTGAAGTTACATGAGTCCATATATTTACACAGAAAAACACTGCCTATTGGGTTTAAGTGAGAATTTTAGTCCTCTCATTACTCATGACTAGTAAAGCTGTCATTTGTGCATGAGTTAAAATTTGAATAGTGGTGTGTGTAGAGTACCTACACCATTATTTATTTTCTTCTTTGTTGGTGTCTTATTTTGTCACTCTTTTTTTTTTTTTTTGGTTGCTATTGTAGAAAATAGGGATTTAATCATGCTTTAGGGAGACTAACTTGTTTGAGCAGAGGATGAAAATAAACTTCAGATACTAGAAAACAACGTAAGCATGTTCAGTGGCGTCCTGATTCATAAAACTAAAAACACATTCTATCCAATGTCACATATCAGCAGGAAAGTGAGGCATACCATTTCCTCTGCAGACTGAGATCATTTCTGGAATATTTTAACTGTATTAAGTTATGTGGAAAAATAGACATTGGAGTATAAGTGAACATTTGTTCATCATTTTACTTTTAATTAACATTTTGGACTATATACATCAGGTATCACACATGTGTTAACTAAGTATTAACTAATACGTGCAGGGCTGAGTGCAAGGCACAGTGAAGAGACACAGAGCATATAAGGGAGATTGTATGGTTGACTGTTTCAGAATTTGATTACTGGAGCCACACAAACTTGTGTTTGATTATGCACTTTCACTTACTAATGAGTGATTATGGAGAAGGCACCTACTCTTTTAATCTCTGTTGGCTTCCCTGGTGGTTCAGATGGTAAAGAATCTGCTTGAAGAGCAGGACATCTGGGTTCGATCCCTGGGTGGGGAAGATCCCCTGGAGAAGGAAATGGCAACGTGCTTCAGCATTCTTGCCTGGAGAAGAATTCTTGCCTGGACAGAGGAGCCTGGTGGGCTACAGTCCATGGGGTCACAGAGAGTCAGATACAATTGAGCAACTGTAGGGAGAAGTTCTTCACTTGAAAATGGTGATAAAACTAGTCTCTAGGTCATATGAAATTTTGAAATACAGCATGATTGTACACATAAAATATTTAATGAACTCTGTGACTAGCACATAATAAACACTCAATATTTTAATACTAAATTAATACTATTGTTATCATTGTTCAAGTTCATCCTTCAAGGAAGTAAAACCTAATTCAGTAGAGGAAAATTGAACTAACGAAAATATAAATAAAACTGTTGTACTGTGGAATATTATCTTAAGAGGAAAACTCCCAGAATATAAATCAAAACTTAAGTTGAACTTAGATATATAGGAAGATTTATAAATATGTCACTAATTAGCCTATTTCCAACCTAAAATAAATTCCCTAATTAGAAAAAAAAAAATGAAGGCAGTCCTTTGCACTTTGGGAGAAATAAGAAATTATATTTAATAAAACATTTTGTAATATATGGTCATGACAAGAATAGGACAGAGAAGAATATTTTAAATAAATGGCCAGCATCTATAATCCCCAAATTCACAAATGACCACACTCAGTAGTTTAATGTGTTTTCTCCAGGCTTTATGATGTAGTTTTTAAGATGATGGATATTCTATTGTACATTAAATTTTATGTCTGCTTTTGATGTTAAACATTATGGTATAATAATTTTCCACATCTGTAGGAACTCTTTATTAGTTTCATTATTCATATCTCAAAATTTTGCATTTTATGAGGATACACTATAAATACATGTAGAATAACAAAAGTTTTTTCACCAGTGTATATTTTATGTGACAATTAGAGAATATGTCTGAACACAGACTAATATACTTGTGGTGCTCAGACAGTTACAGTTTTAAAAAGAGACATTATTATGAAAATTCTTAACAAATGTTTATTAATATTAAGAAACAATTCTTGTGTGTGTGTTGTTTTTGTAAGGTAAATAGAACATCGTTAAGGAACAAATAAGGTGTTAGGTATTTAGGGCATGAACCAAACAAACAAAAAAAAGAAGTAGAAGCATAAAATGTGAGGTGGTAGTAGTTGTAAAAAAATTAATAAAGAGAAACTCAATTAATTAGACTTGGGAGACCAGAAGGGGAGCTCACATTCTCTCTGATGATAGCAGAGCCCAGCAGGAAGAAGAAAAATCCTCTTCTTTCCTGGTAAGGACTCAGCCAATGAAAAGCCAGGGACTCTGCTTACTGTGACCCTCCTAATATATGTTCCTCTCTGTAATAAAGAGTAGTAGGAACTTGCGCTAGGCTTGCCATGGTGCAGAACTTAGAATGCAATTCTCTGTTGATCCTGAATAGACCCATTTTTTGCAGGAGAAATATCTGACAGTCTCCTTGTTTCAGGTTAGCATAGTTTACCTGAATATGAATGGTGCACGCTTTAAATATTGTAAATGAAAACTGCATGATGTGGAGAAGGGAAGTGGAAGAGACACATTTGGCTTTCGTAGGTGATTTTTTTGTCTCAGCCACAGTACTTGAAGGATACTAAGTGCCTAAATATGTAAGCATTGCTTAAGCTGTCCATTAAAAGAAGGGGGGAAAAAAACTAATTTCGAAGTAGTGAGGACATAAAATAAAAATGTTATACTATTGTAGACATTGTCATGATATATGTAAACTAACCACAAGTATCTATGGATAATTAATAAAATAAAACAGCAATATAAGCAAGTTTGTTGGATGCAAGATCAATTATTCCATCTTAGTCCCTACCTCCTCCAAAAATATTCTGACTTGAAGGAAAATATCATATTAACCTATCAGAAGTCTCAATATCATAATGTCATTTTATCCAAATTCTACCAGATTTACCCAATTAAAACTCTAATATGGTAGGTTGTTGATTTGCCAAGTTGCTTCTAAAAATCATATGGAAATGCATATGGCAAAAAACATCCAAGGTAATTCTGAAGAACAACAAAATGGGAAAACTTTCCCCACCAGATATTAAAGCTAATAGTAAAACTATTATAATTAAAATAGTGTGATATTTGTGCAGAAACAGGCAACTAAACCAATGGAACAGAATGATGACCCAGAGAGATACGAACACATATATGGGCATTTAACTTATGAAAACTATGACCCCAGAGAGCATGGAGAAAGAAACCATATTTTTAATAAATGGTTCTGGGAATAATTGATATTCATGTAGATAAATATATATCCACAGCTTGTATAGAAACTATCTAATGGACTATAGATCTGAATGGTAAGGTGAAAAATAAAAGCTGTCATAAGGTAAGAGAAGTTTTAAAGACTTCTGTATAGAAAAATATTTCTTAAACAGGCCCTAAAAATCTTTAAGAAAGTAAATATCGATAAAGTTTGGCAATATTATATTTCTGCTGAAGAAACAACATTAATTCAGAAAACAAGCAAGTACTTGCTGAAAGAACATATTTGTAACTCACATAATTGACAAAGATTGCATACACAATATGTAAGTAAATCCTAAAAATCACTAAGAAAAAGAAAGGCAACTGAATAAAAATATGCAGAAGACAACTGAACAGCATTTCACAAATAAGGATATACAAATAATCAATAAACATATGAAAAGATAGTTTAAAGGTTTTGAGAAATAAGCATTAAATCCATGAGAATATGATCCTACTTCCCCAATAGAAGGCAAGAAATAAAACTGACCCCAAATTTGGTAATACCAGTGGTTGGAAAGAATGTGGAACAAAAAGTACTTTCATAAACTTCTGTAGGGAGTGTAAATTATTTATAAAAAAACAGAAAAAAATTACTGTTGTTTATTTGTGTTACGATTATATTACTACTATTGGCTTCCTGGGTGGTTCAGTGGGAAAGAATCTGACTGCCAATGCAGGAGACACAATAGACTCGGGTTCAGTCCCTGGGTGGAGAAGATCCCTTGGAGGAGGGAATGGCAACTCACTCCAATATTCTTGCTTGAAAAATTCTGTGGACAGAGGAGACTGGTGGACTATAACCCATGGGGTCAGAAAGAGTCAGACGTGACTGAGGATGAATGCACGGTATTTTAATAATGCTCAGTTCAGTTCAGTTCAGTCGCTCAGTCATGTCCGACTCTTTGCCACCCACGAACTGCAGCTTGCCAGGCTTCATTGTCCATCACCAACTCCCGGAGTTTACCCAAACTCATGTCCATTGAGTCAGTGATGCCATTCAACCATCTCATCCTCTGTCATCCCTTTTTCCTCCCGTCTTCAATCTTTCCCAGCATCAGGGACTTTTCAAATGTTCTTTGCATCAGGTGGCCAAAGTATTGGAGTTTTAGCTTCAACATCAGTCCTTCCAATGAACACTACTCAGGACTGATCTCCTTTAGGATGGACTGGTTGGATCTCCTTGCAGTACAAGAGACTCTCAAGAGCCTTCTCCAACACCACAGTTCAAAAGCATCAATTCTTCGGCGCTCAGCTTTCTTTATAGCCCAAATTTCACATCCATAGCCTTGACTAGATGGACCTTTGTTAGCAAAGTAATGTCTCTGCTTTTTAATATGCTGTCTAGGTTGGTCATAAATTTGCTTCCAAGGAGTAAGCATCTTTTAACTTCATGGCCGCAGTCCCCATCTGCAGTGATTTTGAAGCCCCTCAAAAATAAAGTCTGCCACTGTTTCCACTGGTTCCCTACCTATTTGCCATGAAGTGATGGGACCGGATGCCATGATCTTAGTTTTCAGAATGTTGAGTTTTAAGCCAGCTTTTTCATTCCCCTCTTTCACTCTCATCAAGAGGCTCTTCAGTTCTTCTTTGCTTTCTGCCATAAGGGTGGTGTCATCTGTGCATCTGAGGTTATTGATATTTTTCCTGGCAGTCTTGATTCCAGCTTGTGCTTCTTCCAGCCCAACATTTCACATGATGTACTCTGCATATAAGTTAAATAAGCAGGGTGACAATACACAGCCTTGACACACTCCTTCCTATTTGGAACCAGTCTGTTGTTCCATGTCTAGTTCTAATTGTGGCTTCCTGACCTGCATATAGATTTCTCAAGAGGTAGGTCAGGTGGTCTGGTATTCCCATCTCTTTCAGAATTTTCCATAGTTTATTGTGATCCACACAGTCAAAGGCTTTGGCATAGTCAATAAAGCAGAAATAGATGTTTTTCTGGAACTCTCTTGCTTTTTTGATGACCCAGCAGATATTGACAATTTGATCTCTTGTTCCTCTGCCTTTTCTAAAACCAGCTTGAACATCTGGAAATTCACAGTTCACATATTGCTGAAGCCTATCATGGAGAATTTTGAGCATTACGTTACTGCATGTGAGATGAGTGCAATTGTGTAGTAATTTGAGCATTCTTTGGCATTGCCTTTCTTTGGGATTGGAATAAAACTGACCTTTTCCAGTCCTGTGGCCACTGCTCAGTTTTCCAAATTTGCTGGCATATTGAGTGCAGCACTTTCACAGTGTCATATTTCAGAATTTGAAATAGCTCAACTGAAATTCCATCACCTCCACTAGCTTTGTTCATAGTGATGCCTCCTAAGGCCACTTGACTTCACATTGCAGGATACCTGGCTCTAGATGAGTGATCACACAATCATGATTATCTGTGTCTTGAAGATTTTTTTTGCATAGTTCTTCTGTACATTCTTGCCACCTATTCTTAATATCTTCAGCTTCTGTTAGGTCCATACCATTTCTGTCCTTTACTGAGCCCATCTTTGCATGAAATGTTCCCTTTGTATCTCTAATTTTCTTGAAGAGATCTCTAGTCTTTCCCATTCTATTGTCTCTGTATTTCTTTGCGCTGAAAGCTGAGGAAAGCTTTCTTATCTCTCCTAGCTCTTCTTTGGAACTCTGCATTCAAATGGGCATATCTTTCCTTTTCTCCTTTGCTTTTCACTTCCCTTGTTTTCACAGCTATTTGTAAGGCCTCCTCAGGCAGCCATTTTGCTTTTTTGCATTTCTTTTTCTTGGGGATGGTCTTGATCCTCTTCTCCTGTACAGTGTCGGGAACCGCCATCCATAGTTCCTTGGACACTCTATCTATCAGATCTAGCCCCTTAAATCTATTTGTCACTTCCACTGTATAATCATAAGGGATTTGATTTAGGTCATACCTGAATGGTCTAGTGGTTTTCCCTACTTTCTTCAATTTAAGTCTGAATTTGGCAATAATGAGTTCATGATCTGAGCCACAGTCAGCTCCTGGTCTTATTTTTGCTGACTGTATAAAGCTTCTCTATATTTGGCTGCAAAGATTTGCTATTATTAGTATTGTATCAATATTATTAGTATGATTTTTTGAAGATGTACATTCTTTATGATGCTATAATATCACCGTTCGGTATATATCCAAAGATATTCACATACATGTGAACAAAAGACATTTTAAAGAATGTCTTCTGGTCATTATTGTGATACATCAGTTCTGGAAACAACAGATCAATGGTAGAACGAATGTAAACAATTGTGTTGAATGTATCTAATGGGGCCACATGCAGCTGCAAATGAACTAAAGCTATGTACATCAACATGAGTAATCCTGCAACACAATCTAGAGTGAAAGAAGCAAACTGAATACATGATTAGGTGCTAAGATAATACAGAAAGACAAGTGACTCCTGAACAAGGAAATGGTTATCTAGAAGTTGGAAATGGGTAATGTCTGGGAAGGAAAAAGGAGACTTTTGGGGTGTAGTGTTCTAGCCTGACCTGTGTTATGGTTGCTTAGTTGTTCACTTGATAAATGAACTGAACTTTTCATTTCTTGACATATGCTTTTCCAAATTTGTGTTACATGTCATAAAACCAGTTGGGAAAAAACAGACAAACATTGGGGGGAAAAAAAAAGACTTAGAATTAAACATCAGGTGAGCACACTTAATATTTAGAGATAGAAGTATTTATATTTAGAAGCAGTTATTAAAAATTAAAGGAAACTGGAAGACAAAAATGTTAATACTAGTGAAGAAATTGATAAAATAAAGAATAGTGAACAAAACAAAAATATTTGAAAAGTTTGAAAAACAAGATGAGAAACTGAATTAAGGTAGAAAAGTGCAGTGAGTGAACTGAGAGGAAGAAGGTGACTAGAAAGAAATAACTAAATTAAGAGAGAAAAGAGAATTACTACAAAGGATGTGAGAGATTGACCATAAAGAAGGCTGAACGCTGAAGAATTAATTGATGCTTTCTGATTGTGTTGCTGGAGAAGACTCTTAAGAGTCCCTTGGACTGCAAGGAGATAGAACCAGTCAGACCTAAAGGAAATCAACCTGAATATTCATTGGAAGGGCTGATGCTGAAGCTGAAGCTCCAGTACTTTGGCCACCTTGTGTGAAGAGCCAACACAATGGAAAAGACCCTGATGCTGGGAAAGATTGAGGCAGGAGGAGAAGGGGGCAACAGAGGATGAGATGATTGGATAGTATTACTCACTCAATGGACATGAGTTTGAGTGAATTTGGGGAGATAGTGAAGGACAGGGGAGCCTGGAGTGCTGCAGTCCATGGGGTTACAAAGGGTCAGACATGACTTAGGGGCTGAACAACAACAGCAACAGAGAATTGGTACATTTATACTTATAATTCTGTCAATTTTTGCTTCAAAATTATGGATTGGAAAGATATAAATTCATGAGAAAAAAGGTTTTCTCTTTTGGATGGATAGAGTAATATAAACTGGTGAACAAAATTAAGATTACACATAGTACACATAGGTTAGTTATAATATTTAAACTTTCAGTAGTAAAAAATCCAAATTTGAATTGATTCTTAAATAAAATTTTGAAGGACTACAAAATTATTCCACTTTTAAACAATTCATGTAAGTCAAAATGGTGATTCTCAATCGTTTGATCAGGGAATTGATTGTATTTACCAATGCTTCCTAGAACCTGGTAATACTTTAAGGGCATTTCACTTCACAGACAGAAAGTATTGATTGTATTGAGTGAGAGTGACAAGCATTCCTGCCATATAGATCTCATGCATGCCTTCATTACCTTCTGCCTGCCTTACTTAATGATTCCCAAATTCTGCTCCTTCCGATCCATGTTTATTTTCAAAGATTCATCACATTCTGCTATATCTTATCTTGAGATATTTTATCACCTGCTTATATTCCTACAAAATTGATAGCATAATATTGTAGGACCTTCATGCACTCTTTTCTGTATATCTCATTTTATACAAGTCACCTCATCAGAACCGTTGTAACTACGATTTATTGAGAACTTTAAATTCCAGGATATTTTTTCATATATTGAAATAATCACATTGTTTTCTCTTTTTTTCTGATAAGGTGGTGAATTACCTACATTTTTAGTTTTAAGCCAAACTGTACAGAATACGCATTGCTATAGTCAGACAACTACTTTGAATAATTCCAGTCCTTTGAAAATTGTTTCAAATCCCTCTCTGTCTCTATATAATCATTTTTTGGTCCTAGTTTTATGTAAACTTGAAAGACATATGTACTCTTCAGTTGCTGGGTATAGAGTTCTATTAATGTGTCAAATAGATCTGTTTTAGTTGTGCAGATCAAAGTTTTTATATTCTTGTGTTTTATAGTTTACTGAAGGAGTTGTGTTTAATCCTCCACTACAATTATAGATTTTTTTTTCTCTTTAGTTCTATCAAATTTCATTTAATATATTTGAAGGATACATTTTTTGTATTTAAATGTATGTATCAATATTAACTTAAATTAATAGTATTAATACATTTAAATTAAATGTTTAAATGTATTTAAATCATATATATTTTAAATATTTATACCCTCTTGTTTGATTGACTACTATAATTATAAAATGTCTCTTTTTTTTTATAATCTCTGGTTTGCCCCAAAGATGTCTGTGTCCAGCATAGCTCACTCAACTTCCTTTTGGTTAATGTCTACACTGTATAATTTGCCATGTGAGTTTTTTTTTTTTAACTCTCAACTCTTCTTTCTTATTATTAGTGTGGAGTCTGGAAATGGACTGAGATGTAGCTACATCCAGACTTATGGGGACTACACTCAAAATGTATGCCTATAAAGAAGTGATTAAGACCAGATTGATAAGTGTGCATGCTCAGTTGCTCAGTTGTGTCCAACTCTTTGCTCCCCCATAGACTGTAGACTACCAGGCTCCTCTGTACATGGGATTATCCAGGCAAGAATACTGGAGTGGGTTGCTGTTTCCTTTGCCAGAGGATCTTCCTGACCCATGGATTGAACCCATGTCTCTTGTGTCTCCTGAATTGGCAGGTGGATTCTTTACCATTGCACTGGGAGAAACTAACAACATGGTGGCAACCAAGATCTTTAATGATCCTGCAAGGAGATTTGTGGCCAGGATGACTCAAGTTGCCCAAGTTAAGGAGGCCAAGGGACATCTCTGGGAAAGATGCAGCATAAACGTGGGCGAGGCCATTCCCTTCATTCAAGGATGCAGTAAATCCCGATGCAGGATGAAGCTGTGGATCTATCTTCCCAGTGGTTTTGAATGGGTATGAAAGCCTGGAAAGTGAACATGGGTGGAACAAAGTAGCATACTCTGAAATCATTTAAGACCCATCCTTTCCAAGGAATCTGTGATTGGATTTTGCCCTTTTTATTGAGCTTCAAATACATGTCTTTTAATGGAGTAATTTCACTCGCAGTTAATGCAATTATTGTTATATAGAGATTTTTTTCTTTTTTCTTTCTAATTAGTTTATTTTCTATTTTTTAACTTTACAATATTGTATTTGTTTTGCCATACATTGACATGAATCCACCATGGGTGTACATGTTTCCGCTTCCAGAACCTTCCTTCCACCTCCCTTCCTATATTCTTTATTCCTTCCTTTTTGGCCTTCAATTTAAGGTTTATGTTCTTGTGAGGAGATGATTGCATTAGTTAAATTTACTATGGTAATCATTCCCTGATCTTCCCTTGTGGCTCGGTGGCAAAGAACCCACCTGCCAATGATGGAGACATGGGTTTGATCCCTGGGTCAGGAAGATCCCCTGGCAAAGGAAATGGCAACCCACTCTAGTATACTTGCCTGAAAAATCTCATGACAGAAGAGTCTGGCAGGCTACAATCCTCTGGGCTGCAAAGTAGTAGACATGACTTAGTGACTAAACAACAAAAACAACAAATCATTTCCTCATACATACATGTATCAAATTACTATATTGTCCATCTTGAATTTACACAACTTTATATGTCAATTATATCTCAGTACAGCTGGAAGAAAAATATATGTCTGTGCTTTTTCCTTGTATTTTTTTAGCTATTTTTTTTTTAGTATTTGCTTGGGTGGTTCCCATAGGGATGTAAATGAATAATTTTATCACTTTGTAAATGGCACAGTTCAGTTCAGTTCAGTCGCTCAGTCGTGTACAACTCTTTGCGACCCCGTAAATCGTAGCACACCAGGCCTCCCTGTCCATCACCAACTCCCGGAGTTTACCCAAACTCATGTCCATCAAGTCGGTGATGCCATCCAACCATCTCATCCTGTCATCCCCTTCTCCTACTGCCCCCAATCCTTCCCAGCATTAGGGTCTTTGCCAATGAGTCAGTTCTTCGCATCAGGTGGCCAAAGTATTGGAGTTTCAGCTTCAACATCAGTCCTTCCAATGGACACCCAGGACTAATCTCCTTTAGGATGGACTGGTTGGATCTTCTTGCAGTCCAAGGGACTCTCAAGAGTCTTCTCCAACACCACAGTTAAAGCATCAATTCTGCGGCACTCAGCTTTCTTCACCGTCCAACTGTCACATCCATAAATGACCACTGGAAAAACCATAGCCTTGACTAGACGGACCTTTGTTGGCAAAGTAATGTCTCTGCTTTTAAATATGCTATCTAGGTTGGTCATAACCTTCCTTCCAAGGAGTAAGTGTCTTTAATTTCATGGCTGCAATCACCAACTGCAGTGATTTTGGAGCCCAAAAAAATAAAGTCTGACACTGTTTTCACTGTTTCCCCATCTATTTCCCATGAAGTGATGGGACCAGATGCCATGATCTTAGTTTTCTGAATGTTGAGCTTTAAGCCAACTTTTTCACTCTCCTCTTTCACTTTCATCAAGAGGCTCTTTAGTTCTTCTTCACTTTCTGCCATAAGGGTGATGTCATCTGCATAACTGAGCTTATTGATATTTCTCCTGGCAATCTTGATTCCAGCTTGTGCTTCTTCCAGCCTAGAGTTTCTCATGATGTACTCTGCATGTAAGTTAAATAGCAGGGTGACAATATACAGCCTTGACATACTCCTTTTCCTATTTGGAACCAGTCTGTTGTTCCATGTCCAGTTCTAACTGTTGCTTCCTGACCTGCACACGGGTTTCTCGAGACAGATCAGATGGTCTGGTATTCCCATCTCTTTCAGAATTTTCCACAGTTTATTGTGATCCACACAGTCAAAGGCTTTGGCATAGTCAGTAAAGCAGAAATAGATCTTTTTCTAGAACTCTCTTGCTTTTTCGATGATCCAGCTGATGTTGGCAATTTGTTCTCTGGTTCCTCTGCCTTTTCTAAAACCAGCTTGAACATCTGGAAGTTCACGGTTCACATATTGCTGAAGCCTAGCTTGGAGAATTTTGAGCATTACTTTACTAGTGTGTGAGATGAGTCCAATTGTGCAGTAGTTTGAGCATTCTTTGGCATTGCCTTTCTTTGGGATTGGAATGAAAAATGACCTTTTCCAGTCCTGTGGCCACTGCTAAGTTTTCCAGATTTGCTGGCATATTGAGTACAACACTTTCACAGCATCATCTTTTAGGATTTGAAATAGCTCAACTGGAATTCCATCACCTCCACTAGCTTTGTTCATAGTCATGCTTTCTAAGGCCCACTTGACTTCACATTCCAGGATGTCTGGCTCTAGGTGAGTGATCACACCATCGTGATTATCTGGGCCGTGAAGATCTTTTTTGTACAGTTCTTCTGTGTATTCTTGCCACCTCTTCTTAATATCTTCTGCTTCTGTTAGGTCCATACCATTTCTGTCCTTTATCGAGCCCATCTTTGCATGAAATGTTCCCTTGGTATCTCTAATTTTCTTGAGGAGATCTCTAGTCTTTCCCTTTCTGTTGTTTTCCCCTATTTCTTTGCATCGATCACTGAGGAAGGCTTTCTTATCTCTCCTTGCTATTCTTTGGAACTCTGCATTCAGATGGGAATATCTTTCCTTTTCTCCTTTGCTTTTCACTTCTCTTCTTTTCCCAGCTATTTGTAAGGCCTCCTGAGACAGCCATTTTGCTTTTTTGCATTTCTTTTCTATGGGGATGGTCTTGATCCCTGTCTCCTGTACAATGTCACGAACCTCTGTCCATAGTTCATCAGGCACTCTGTCTATCAGATCTAGTCCCTTAAATCTATTTGTCACTTCCACTGTATACTCATAAGGGATTTGATTTAGGTCATACCTGAATGGTCTAGTGGTTTTCCCTACTTTCTTCAATTTAACTCTGAATTTGGCAATAAGCAGTTCATGATCTGAGCCACAGTCTGCTCCCGGTCTTGTTTTTGCCGACTGTATAGAGCTTCTCCATCTTTGCCTGCAAAGAATATAATCAATCTGATTTCTGTGTTGATCATCTGGTGATGTCCATGTGTCGAGTCTTCTCTTGTGTTGTTGGAAGAGTGTGTTTGCTATGACCAATGCGTTCTCTTGGCAAAACTCTATTAGCCTTTGTCCTGCTTCATTCTGTACTCCAAGGCCAAATTTGCCTGTTACACCAGGTGTTTCCTGACTTCCTACTTTTGCGTTCCAGTCCCCTATAATGAAAAGGACATCTTTTTTGGGTGTTAGTTCTAAAAGGTCTTGTAGGTCTTCATAGAACCATGAACATAACTAAATACTAGAATAAGATAATCCAAAACATTTTATAAATAACGATTTGGCTATAATGCTTTATTGACCATGCCAAAGCCTTTGACTGTGTGCATCACAACAAACTGGAAAATTCTTACAGAGATGGGAATACCAGACCACCTGACCTGCCTCCTGAGAAATCTATAAGTAGGTCAAGAAGCAACAGTTAGAATTGGACATGGAAAAACAGACTGGTTCCAATAGGAAAAGGAGTACGTCAAGGCTGTATATTGTTATCCTGCTTATTTAACTTATATACAGCACACATCATGAGAAATGCTGGACTGGATGAAGCACAAGCTGGAATCAAGATTGCCAGGAGAAATATCAATAGCCTCAGATATGAAGATGACACCACCTTTATGGCAGAAAGTGAAGAAGAACTAAAGAACCTCTTGATTGAAGTGAAAGAGGAGAGTGAAAAAGTTGGTTTAAAACTCAACATTCAGAAAACTAAGATCATGGCATCCGGTCCCATCAGTTCATGGCAAATAGATAGGGAAACAGTGGAAACAGTGGCAGACTTTATTTTTAGGGACTCCTAAATCACTACAGATGGTGACCACAGCCATGAAATTAAAAGATGCTTACTCCTTGGAAGAAAAGTTATGACCAACCTAGACAGCATATTAAAAAGCAGAGACATTATTTTGTCAACACAGGTCCATCTAGTCAAAGTTATGGTTTTTCCTGTAGTCATGTATGGATGTAAGAGTTGGACTGTGAAGAAAGCTGAGCACCAAAGAACTGATGCTTTTGAACTGTGGTGTTGGAGAAGACTCTTGAGAGTCCCTTGGACTACAAGGAGATCCACCCAGTCCATCCTAAAGGAGATGAGTCCTGGGTGTTCATTGGAAGGACTGATGTTGAAGCTGAAACACCAATCTTTTGGCCACCTGATGCAAAGAACTGACTCATTTGAGAAGACCCTGATGCTGGGAAGGATTGAAGGCAGAAGGAGAAGGGGATGACAGAGGATGAGATGGTTGGATGGCATCACTGACTCAATGGACACAAGTTTGAGTAAACTCCAGGAGTTTGTGATGGACAGGGAGGCCTGGCATGCTGTAGTCCATGGGTCATAATGAGTAGGACACGACAGAACAACTGAACTGATAATACATTCATCCCACTGTAGTAAGTATAGTAGGCATGTAATCATTCCAGTAGGAAGAAGTTTCAAAATTATGCAGGTGATAATTTGTAAGTGTCTGTATTACAGAAGTGATTGTAGTAAGAATATTAAGCAGATGCTTTTGAGGTATCAAAAGGGCCAGAATTGACAAGATCAGGACACAGTGCAATGGATTGTGAATGAAGTGGGAGATTGATCATTAGACCATTCTTTTTAACATCTAGGCAAGAGGATGGCAATAACACTTGCAAATATAAAAATGTATATACTTTCTAATTTAAACTTTGGACCTAAAGAATGATTTAGAAATGATTTCGTTCTTGTGAATATAGGATGGAAGCTTTGGGGAGAGATTAGAGCTAGAGTTTTAGATACACATATTATTTACTAAATTTGGCTGACATTCATGAGCTTTAATGATCTTTCCAAATAAAAACTACTAACATTAAGTCAATGTTTTCCAATGTTTCTTGATATAACTTTCTGGAGGTCACCTAAAGGAAATATAATTCTAGAATATTTTATGTGGAAAAAGGTATATGAGGGCATGGATTAGAAGAATTATAAAATCTCATTCTTTTCAACCTATGGGAATCTAAGCTTTTAAAAAAGACAGCTTCATGTGTAACAGTGGGCATCATTGTCCTTGTACAGTTGGGAGTTACCATCATCTCCAGAGCTTTAGTCATGTTAGTCATAGATTCATCCAGATACTTTTTAGACTATCTTTGGCTAAATAAGTGACTTTTAACTCTGCAATTCAGCATCATCCACCTGAATTGAGGTACCTCTGCTAGTTCAATCTTGCCTAGCCGAGCTCATTGACTTTGAAAGTTCTTAAATCAAATTCTCTGAGTTTCCTGGTATTCTGTATACTTCCAGATTGAGGATGTTTTAAAGCTACCCCATTAAGTACATTGCATTTCTACTCATTTTAATTCTTCATCTCTTTGCTGTCTTTAAAGCTATAACAGGAATAGCTTTAATCTAAATTATTCTTTTTTTTTCAATAAAGCAAGAAATATTATCAAAACATCATGTATTATAAAAATATTCCTAATGTTATCCATCCAGCAAGATAGTGGAATAAAAAGTCTTAGACCTTGTTTCCACACAGATATACCAAATATCAGCAACATATGGTCAAAATAAAAAAAAAAACGCCTTTATAAGAAGACCAGAACCAGTCAGTAAATTGCAGTACAGCAAAGTAAGCTCAAAGTCAAAAACAACACCTTGAAAATGGTAATAAAAATTTTCTTTTCAATCATGTCAGCCCCTCTCTAGGTTGACACAGTTCATCACTGGGAGTAAAACTCAAACTAGCAGCTTCCTTCTTGAGAGGAAAAAAGAGAGTGAAATGTATATCCAACATTCTGGCTTTGGGATATACTGCTTGAGTGATTAACCTCTGTCTTAGCTAATTTGTACTGCTTCCTGGGTACCTGCATTCCTTGCATGGCTGGGGAGCATAGAGAACAAAAAAGAGCTCAGCGGCTTGTTGGCAGCACCAGAGAATCTTGCTGTTATTGATGTTCAGTCACTCAGTCTTGCCTGACTTTGTGTGACTCCATGGACTGCAGCACGCCAGGCTTCCCTGTCAATCACCATCTCTCAGAGTTTACTCAAACTCATGTCCATCGAATCAGTGATGCCACCCAACCACCTCATCCTCTGTCATCCACTTCTCCTGCCTTCAACCTTTCCCATCATCAGAGTCTTTTCTAATGAGTAGGCTGTTTGCATCAGGTAGCCAGAGTGTTGGAGCTTTAGTTTCAGCATCAGTCCTTCCAATGAATATTCAGGGTTGATTTCCTTTAGCATCTACTGGTTTGATCTCTTTGCTGTCCAAGGCATTCTCAAAAGTCTTCTCTAGCACCATAGTTTGAAAGCATCAATCCTTTGGCTCTTAGCCTTCTTTATGATCCAACTCTCATAAGAGAATCTTCTGGACCACAAACAGACATCATCAGGAACAAGAAACTACAGTTGCCCCTTGAACAACTTGAGTTTGAGCAGCACAAGCCCACTTATACGTGGGTTTTCTTCAACAAACACATGCAGTACCATGACTGGTGAATCCATGGATTCCAAATGGCAGATACAAAGGGCAGACTACTGGACATGAGCATCTGCAAATGTTGCTATCTTTGGGAGATCCTGGAACCAATCCTCTGCTTGTACTGAGGAATGACAGTTGACTGTACAAGCTTCTGAAAAACAAACTGGCAAACCTCTCCAACTGGAAAATTGTATGCTTAAGCCCAGAAAGATACTTTCCCATAAAGAGGTCTGATTGGTGATCTATAGGTGAACTGATTGGTGAAAGTCTTCCCCTGTATACAGCTAGTCCTTAAAGACTGGAAGAGGACAAAGAGCTTATTTAAAGAAATTATAGGCTGAAGCTTCTTAAATTTGAGGGAGTGAATGGACATTCAAATTTAAGAAACTGAAAACATTCCAACTAGGTTGAACCCATAAACACCCATGCAGAGACACATTATCATGAAACCATCAAAAGTCAAAGACAAAAGAGAATCTTGAAAATTTCAAGAGAAAGAAGATTTGTCATGCTCAATGGAGCCCTCAAAAATCATCATTTGATTTCTCAGGAGAAACATTATACAAAGAAAGGGCAATATAGAATAAATGGATAAACTTATAAAAACATACATCGTATCAGTAGTAAACCATGAGGAAATTTTTAAAAATTTGGACATATGTATAAAAAATCTGGACAGATATATAATAAGGAGATTGAATCAATAAAAATATTTTTTCTAAGAAAAGCCAAGGAATAGATGGCTTCATTGGAAAATGCTACTAAACATTTTGTGAAGAATACCAATCTTTCTCAATATCTTCCAAAGTTTTGAAGAGAATACTTATAAGCTATTCTAGAAGGTTAAGATCATTCCAATACAAAAATAAGATGATCTTACTATGAGAAAGGAAAACTACAGATTAATATCTGCAATGATATTAAGACAGAAATCCTTAAAAAAACACAAAAAACTGAATTCAACAACACAGTACAAAGTTACCATTATAACCAAGTGAGATATATTCCTGTAATACATATGAAAATCAGCTAATGTAATACACCACTTTAAAATTATGAATAACAAAAACCACATTATCACATTTCAGTCGATGCACAAAAAGCATTTGGCACAATTAAAGACAGTTTTATGATAAAAAATAAAAACACCAAATATACTAATATTAGAAGAAAATCACCTCAGTAAAGTACAAGTAAAAATACGTTTTATGTAATAAAGTTATAATAAAATAATACGTGAAAAGTCCACAGCAAAAATCATACTGAGTGGTGAAAAGCTGTGAGACTTTTTTCTAAGATCAGTAACAAGGCAACAAGTATACCAACACCCATCACTTGTATTCAGCATGATACTGGAAGTCCTAGCCAGAGCAACCAGATCAGAAAAAGAAGCAAACAAAAACTTCCAAGTAAGAAAAAAAAAAAAAAAAACCACATAAGAACTTGAGAATCTATTATGATTCTGAAAGGCCTGAAGTGTTAGTCTCCCAGTCATGTCCAACTCTTTGTGACCCCATGGACTGTAGCCTGCCAGGTTCCTCTGTCCATGAATTCTCCAGGCAAGAATATTGGGTGGGTTGCCATTCCATTCTCCTGGGGATCTTATGGACTCAGGTATCGAACCTGGGTCTCCTGCATTGCAGGCAGACTCTTTAGCAACTGATCCACCAAGAAAGTCCCGAAAGAGCTGTGCAGAGATTAAAAGTGTATGTTCTTTTTGGAATGCTTTGGAGTCAGATCAGTCTTAATCTGGTTTTGGAGTCAAATTGGTCTTCTTGGTATGATTTGGAGGAAATTACTTAAACCTCTGTGATTCAAAATCTGTAATAGAATAATTACTGCTAAAAGGCACTTTTTTTTTTTTATAAAGATTCCCTTCTTTTTTTTTTTTTTTAAAGATTCCCTTTCTTTAACATCCTCTAGTATCTAAGTTCCTTCAGCGCAGACTATGAAGCACTTACTATGTGGGTGAGATGAACAAATGGGTAGTGAAATTATTAATGTTCATGTGGAAGAAAAATATAATGCTTGGGGCTGATACTATCAAGGAAGAATTCCTAAAATGAATGAAAATTGATCTTTACATTGAAAAGCATGTGGGACAAAAAAAAAGGAAAGAATATCATAGTTGTGATTCTAAGCCAAAAGATTTCTTTTCATAGTAGTCACATGAAAACATTTTCTAAATGTCAAAGCCTATAAAATATTTATTAATAAAAGCATTTGCAACAAATTTTCCTGAACATCTCAAATCTATGCAGTATTTATGTTTGCCTACTCTAATGAATAGAAGTGCTTTGCATTTCTAAACAGCTTGCTTGCAATGATGGAATTTGAAATAGTTGAAAGTTAATTGCTTAAAATACTCTCTGCTTCTTCTCTTGCCCCTTTACTTTTCTTTCTCTTTTTCAGTCAGTTTGAAGGGAAAAAAAAAAAACCAAAAACACACATACAGTAAATCCTTTTGATAGGTTCTTGTGCCCTCTTGTGGCAAATCCATTTTGCAGCATAAATTCTGCCCAGTCAGGCAGGAATGGTCAAAGTGATGACCAGCCCTTCCTGCCTCTCACTGGAGACGCTCTCCTGGACTCCAAACACAGAATTGTTTTTGGATGCTCTCCTGGACTCCAACAACATATTGGAAACAATGACTGCATCTTAAGTACCTTGGTGAAACAGAGGAGTTCGATTGTATCTATACTTTTTAAAAAAGTATTGTTTTCAGAAGCAGTATGACCTGGAGTTAGCCACTAAATTGCAGCGAACTTCATTGCCCTCATTTTTAAAATGGAGATATTTCTATGCTGAAATAATCTCAACAGGAATACAGAATAAATTAATACATATTAAAGTGTTTCATTATCTAAATGAGCAGAATGAAAGGATTCATATCATTATTACATTTTTATGGGGCTTCCCTAGTGGCCCAGATGGTAAAGAATCTGCCTGCAATGCAGGAGACCAGGATTCAATCCTTGGATTGGGAAGATCCCCTGGAGGAGGAAATGGCAACCCACTCTAGTATTCTTGCCTGGAGAATTCCATGGACAGAGGAGCCTGGTGGGCTATAGTCCATGGGGTCGCAGAGTCGGACACGACAGAATGACTACCATACACAGATAGTTCAAATAAAATGTATTTAAATGATTTATTCAGTAGGTTAACTTTTTATTTGACTAAAAATCTTGATGACTAGATCTGGCCTGGTGTGAAAAATATTAAATTTAGGAAAATAAACAACCATGGTCTGTATAAAATTATTATCTACCTAATTACTCACCATATACATGCCAAATACAAAAATATTTTTAATTCAAAGAAGACAGAGTCATTGGCAAAAAAATCAGGTCAATTATTAGATATGTATTTGTTCATTCAATCACCAGATAATTTAAAATAATTTACATTATGCCAGATATTAGCTTAAGGGAAAAATGTAGTGGTTTCCCACATGAAACTCATGTTCTAGGAAATAAATACAAACTAAATAATCATATCATAAATGTAAAAATAGAACTGTGATGATGCCAGAAAATGAAATATGTAAGCATTATGATGTTTAATAAGGGAAATTACATTAGCTAGGAAAATATTGAGAAAGTGATATATGGGAAGAAATCTAAAGGAGTAACAAGCATTATAGGGGCAGAGGGTGATCTGAGAGAAAGAAATATTACTAGCAAAAGCAGTGTCTGGAAGGCTGAAAAAGATATTGAAAAAATGAAAATGTCAGAAAGCAAGAGAAAATATGGTTTTCTCAGACAAGAAAACTCAGTGGGTATTATAAGCATTGTAACCATTTGAACAACATCCATTCTTTACTTTTAGAATTGCCCTTTTAAAACTTCAGATGTACAGTTTTTATTTTTTTCTCCCCCCTGGAATTTTGTAACAAAAATAACTTTTAAAAGTAGAAAGAAAAAAGAGGTCACTCAAAACCAGACATTCCACTCCAACATGAACAAAAGAAAATTAGCTATAAAATCTCTTTGATATTTAAAGATTGAAAAAAATTTATTAATTGGTAAATTTAGATATTTTTTATCATAGTTGCATACTTTATAAAATATCAATATCTATATGCATATTATTTTTGTATGCTTCTTATCCTGGGTCCTTCTTTTACCTAATTACCCTTTTGTGTAGGAAACTTGACATAGCTCCCAGTGACCCTTCATTCTTAGTGGTCCTGCCCTTGATTATTTCCTTCCTCTTGTGGCTGAATTGGATCTAGTTAGTGGGATGATTTTAACAAACAGAATTCAGCAAAAATGATGGAATGATTCTTCGTGGTTAGGCTACCAAAGACAGTGCTTTCATCTTGCAGGCATTCTCTTCTATTACTTCTCACACAGTGGCTCTGACAGAGAGGGTAACTGAGGGGAAAGGACTCAGGGCAGGTTCTGGCCAATGGCCAGAAGGAACAGAGGTCCTCAGACTCACAGCCCTGAAGCAACTGAATCCTGTCAACAGCCACTGAGTGAGTCTGGATGCAGATTCTGCCCCAGCTGATCCTTCCCCAATTGAAAGGGTGCTTTGTCCTCAATCAGCATCTTGATGGGAGCCTTGTGAGTGAGGTGTCCATCCATCCTGGTTTGCCTGGAAACGAGAGTTTCCTGGGATGTGGGATTTCTGGTTTTAAGACCAAGAAGGTCCTGGGCGAAATGGGATGACTTGATCATCTTGCAAGTAAGAGACTCTGAGCCAGAAGATCCACAGAAATTGAGATGGTAAATATGGCTGGTTTTAGGGTAATAAACTTGGGGGTGATTTGTTATGCAGCGGTAGAAAACTAATACACTAGTATCCAGGATTCATCTCCAGTATCAGTTCTCAAAAAAAATCTCCGAGCCTCAGGTATGTACGCAGAGACACCCTCCTCAAATCTTCTACAGTATTCTGTACTTTTCCCTGTGAGAGCATCTGAAACGCTATCTTGTCTCAGTCCACTTGGTTTTTCTTTTAGCTCCAGTAGACCACAGACACTCTCCTAACACAAACTGTGTTTATTCTCCAAGGAAATCTTCGTAATGTTACAAAATAGATATCACAAACTGAAACAAAGTGATGTGTATATGTGACCTGCCTGGCTCATCTGTATACTGGAAAAGACGACATTGCTTGAGGATACAAGTAAGATAGAAGTTTGAAAAATTATTTAACTCAATGAAATTTTCATCTTCTATGAGTTAGCACTAGATTTTTTTGTGTATTTTTTTCATGCTATGAAAAAATATTTTGCTTATTCCTCTTTTTTTGTAAAGCCAAAGCTATTTTCACAAGTCTAAAATCCTTGTGATATGATTAGGAAGTAAAAAGGATTTTGATTCTGTGACCAAGATATTTTGGAATAAATTAAAATATATTGAAGTGATAAGAAACATAATAGTTCTGATTGCATTCACTAAAAATAATGTAAAACACTTTTCAGTTCGCTAAGAAGTATGGATAGCACTCTCTGTATAATGTTGATTTAGTAAAGAAAACAGTTATGACAAAATGGCAAAACTTTGTAAAAAATCAACTTTACCATTAATGAATAGACATTCTAGACATCTGAAAAAAAAGAATTTGTAACAGACAATATTAAATCCTATTAACTTAATTAACTAAAACACAGAGCTATATGATTATCATTCAGTTCAGTGTCTGTGGATCACTTTTCTTTTGCCTATTCCATGGCTGTAGTTGGAGCTCCAAGCAACCTTCAAATGTGAGTGGTAGGTATGTCCTAGCACAAGACTGAGGAGCATGGCTACAGAATGCACTAATGCCATATTTCTGCAAATCAAAAAGGCATCTTAATTTTTTGATCTTCCTAAAGATGTTTTTACATAATATGAGTCAATTATTATAGTCTTTCTAAATGTAATCCAGTGATTTTTATTTTTAGAGTGCCCTTTCTCCAATTTGGAATCAAATGTTTATCAACCTAGTTTGTTAATATAAGACTACTCACCCACAAATTTAATCACCACTCTGATTGTCAGACTTTACTTATTCATTGGGAACTATCGTCTACTCTTTTTGGAAGGAGAAGGTAAAAGAGGAGACATCTTCTCTTTAATTACTAAAAATCAAAGTGCAAATAAAAGCTTTGGTAAAATGACAGTGCCATGAGTGTTGGAGGAAAGAGTAATCATACAGGAATACAGCAAATGAGGACAAGGAAAATGAAAATTCTCATCTCAGAAGATTTATAGGAAGCAGCTACGATATAAAGTGAGATGCTAGATTCAATGATTTGTTTATAAGTAAATATTGCAAAATATTTGAGCTCGCTAGAACATAAAGAATACCAAAACTTACTGCTTTTTAAGGGCCAAATATTTATGTACGTATCATTTTAGATGTTCATATTACAATTTATTTGCAAACTATCATTGAAAATAGGAGTTTGGTTAACAGAGAAAATACTTTTATTGGATATTTGATAGATGTTACAAGTGATGTGCAAAATAAGGATTTGCTTTACTGTTTGGAAAACAGTATCTCTAGCTCTAATTTGAAAAATAGCTTCATGCTTCTGAAACTTCATCTGTTATTCTGGCCTCTTTCACTTTTCTATAGAATTTGCAGTCTTTACCTCATATAATCTATGAAGAATTCCAGAGGATTATCAATAAATAAAGCTGTGAAATTTCTCATTTCTAAAAAGGCTCTGTGCAATCTTGCTTATAGATTTACTCTTATTTCAGAGAGAGCTATTTGTTTCCTTGTGTCAAAGTGAACTATGTTTTAGTACACAAATCAAAACATATATTTTCTATGGTAACTTTTATTTAATTAGCAGTTAATCATCAAAGATAACATGCAAGTGAGAATACACTGTATTTAGGAAGCTAGACAATCTCTCAAACAGACTTATTATATATTCCAAGTCTCATACCCTACTGTTGGAAAAGAAATGATATCTGGGATTTTTCAGAAATATCTAAATTGTGCTTGTTCAACCCAAAGCTACTTAGGCAGAACTAGATCTGATAGACAGAGTGCCTGATGAACTATGGATGGAGGTTCGTGACATTGTACAAGAGACAGGGATCAAGATTATCCCTAAGAAAAAGATATGCAAAAAAGCAAAATGTCTGTCTCAAGAGGCATTACAAATAGCTGTGAAAAGAAGAGAAGTGAGAAGCAAAGGAGAAAAGGAAATATATACCCATCCAATGCAGAGTTCCAAAGAAGAGTGAGGAGAGATAAGAAAGCCTTCCTCAGCGATCATTGCAAAGAAATAGAGGAAAACAATAGAATGGGAAAGACTATAGATCTCTTCAAGAAAATTAGAGATACCAAGGCAACATTTCAAGCAAAGATGGGCTCAAAAAAGGACAGAAATGGTATGAACCTAACAGAAGCAGAAGATATTAAGAAGACATGGCAAGAATACACAGAATAACTGTACAAAAAAAGATCATGACCCAGATAATCACGATGGTGTGATCACTCACCTAGAGCCAGACATCTTGGAATGTGAAGTCAAGTGGTCCTTAGGAAGCACCACTATGAACAAAGCTAGTGAAGGTGATGGAATTTCAGTTGAGCTATTTCAAATCCTGAAAGATGATGCTGTGAAAGTGCTGTACTCAATATGCCAGCAAATTTGGAAAACTCAGCAGCGGCCACAGGACTGGAAAAGGTCGGTTTTAATTCAAATCCCAAAGAAAGGCAATGCCAAAGAATGCTCAAACTACTGCACAATTGCACTCATCTCACATGCTAGTAAAGTAATGCTCAAAATTCTCCAATCCAGGTTTCAGCAATATATGAACCATGAACTTCCAGATGTTCAAGCTGGTTTTAGAAAGGCAGAGGAACCGGAGATCAAATTGTCAATATCTGCTGGATTGTCCAAAAAAAACAAGAGAGTTCCAGAAACACATCTATTTCTGCTTCATTGACCATGCCAAAGCCTTTGACTGTGTGGATCACAATAAACTGTGGAAAATTCTGAAAGAGATGGGAATACCAGACCACTTGACCTGCCTCTTGAGAAACCTGTATGCAGGTCAGGAAGCAACAGTTAGAACTGGACATGGAACAACAGACTGATTCCAAATAGGAAAAGAAGTATCAAGGCTGTATGTTGTCACCCTGCTTATTTAACTTATATGCATGGTACATCATGAAAAACGCTAGGCTGGAAGAAGCACAAGCTGGAATCAAGATTGCTGGGAGAAATAGCAATAAGCTCAAATATGCAGATGACACCACCCTTACGCAGAAAGTGAAGAAATACTCAAGAGCCTCTAGATGGAGGTGAAAGAGGAGAGTGAAAAAGTTGGCTTAAAGCTCAACATTCAGAAAACTAAGATCATAGCATCCGGTCCCATCACTTCATGGCAAATAGATGGGGAATCAGTGGAAACAGTGGCTGACTTTATTTTTCTGGGCTCCAAAATCATTGCAGATGGTGATTGCAGCCATGAAATTGAAAGACGCTTACTCCTTGGAAGAAAAGTTATGACCAACCTACACAGCATATTAAAAAGCACGGACATTATTTTGTCAACAAAGGTCTGTCGAGTCAAGGTTATGGTTTTTCCAGAGGTCATGTATGGATGTGAGAGTTGGACTATGAAGAAAGCTGAGAGCCAAAGAATTGATACTTTTGAACTGTGGTGTTGGAGAAGACTTTTGAGAGTCCCTGGGACTGCAAGGAGATCCAACCAGTCCATCCTAAAGGAGATCAGTCCTGGGTGTTCATTGGAAGGACTGACACTGAAGCTGAAACTCCAATACTTTGGCCACCTGATGAGAAAGGCTGACTCATTAGAAAAGACCCTGATGCTGGGTAAGATTGAGGGCAGGAGGAGAAGGGGACAACAGAGGATGAGATGGTTGGATGGCATCACAAACTCAGTGGACATGAGTTTGGGTAAACTCCAGGAGTTGGTGATGGACAGGGAGGCCTGGCGTGCTGCAGTTCACGGGGTTGCAAAGAGTCGGACAAGACTGAGTGACTGAACTGAACTGAAATCTTACTTATTTTTAGTTTCCCTTCTATGTCTTGTATTTAATGAAGTTTTTACCATATATCCTTGAATTGAATCAATTAAACCTGGAAAGTATTGCCAAAAACAAAAGTTAATTTTATATTTATACTTTTATTAAAGGAATGCTAGTTTTTATGCAACTAAAGAAAATCTGAATATTAGAAATAGTTATCAACCCAAGAGATTGAGTTCATGCTAAGAAAATCAAGGAATTTTAAACTGAGACACATGCTTGAAATGTTCACATATTATCATTAGCTCATATTACTAATGAGATAAATAAATATCATTCTGAAAAGAAAAGGTTATTTGTAGCAATAGGAAAATGTGTCATGCCACTTCTCATTATGTACCCATGATAGGGTTGAACTGTAAGTTTGTTTAACTTCTCAAATTCCATGTCAAGAAATATATGTCCTTACTCCTCTCACAAAATACACAAATTCTGCCCATAGCTCAAGTTTTAGCTTAAAGGCTATTTGCATCAGAGACATTACTTGGTAGCTACTGTATCCTGGGTGTATAGGACACTTATCTTGCCATTTCTTACTCTTTATTTCAGTTACCTATTAACTTTCCCATCTACTAAGAAGAGTAATGTCCCAATTTTGGTGTGAATAAAATCACCTTGGCAGCTGGTGTATTCTTGTTCTGTAGGCCTAGCAAATTTTAATTTAGCAAATCTAAGGTATTAAGCAGAAGTTGCTACATCTAAGAAGACCATGTGACCATTATATCAAGTTTAGCTACACTTGATTTCATACAGCTATTATGTTTCCCATTTTAAACACACTTTGAGGGATTTATTTTCCAGCCCCAGGCCAAAGATCTCATGTCTTTCCTTGAATTTTTTCTTTTCAACATCTGGCACTATTGCCTGGCAATCTTGGAAGCACTCCAAAAATGGTAGTCTATAGTTATTTTATTTCAATCATCATTTATACACTATGAAAACTCTTCGCTATGTATATCATAAGCATTCTGTTTCATGACCATAATCATCTCATTGAATTAAATTTAATTTTGTAATTACGTGGATTGAAATCTTATAATAAGTCTTAAGTCTTTATTCCCACATTCATGTGTTCTTGACTTTCATTTGTATATTGTTTAATAGGATTATGTTTTCAAGTCAATGTTTTGGTAAAACTACTTGTAAAATAAAACTCTTGAGACCTGATACATGTAACAATGTCTTTTTTCTTGTCTTTACCCATTAAAATGTAGTGGAATACAGAAATTTAAAAGTATCATATCTTATTCCCATAACAACATTCTGGATGTTTATTTTCTCTGATAGTGTCGTATTAATTAGGAGTAATTCAGAGGCCAGTTATTGTTCTCCTTTTAAATAAACTGCAGCATTTCCTGGAGTAGAAAATTTTGCACTTTTTTTTTTACTATGAAGTACAATTGACTGTACCACTACATATTAATATATTTACATAAACATAGTTGTGGTGGTTAAGTTCATTTTCTTGGAAAGCAATGAGATTCCCTATCTGTACATCTATGTCTTCATTTCAGTAACACTTTCTTCCATATTTGATATTATCTTAATGTATCATCTGATGTATTTTCTTGAATTGACACTAATCAAGACTCTGTAGGTATTCTTCTGTCTATCTTCCATTTCTCTCATTCTTTCTCTAGACACTTCAATCACCATATGCATTTCCTTTGTAAATGGTATGGTTTTCACAAGACTCTCTCACAACTTATTTCTTTACATTTTTCACAGCATCACTCTGATTATGATAATCAGAGCTCAGCAGTAATAATAAATTTTAACTTAATTTATATACTTAGCTCTACCATCTCCCTTTTTTCTTTTGGCCTCATGTTATTTCTTTTACTCATTCTTAATCAAATATTTTATTGTGTCCATCTTCTTAATTTTCCTGGAATGGAGAAGTAGTTATATTTTAAATAATTGCTATATTACCTAAGATAGATATAATTCTTAAGTGAATTTCTCAATATTTGGAATGCTGTGCTTTGAGTATTTTTAAAAGTATATCATTCATTAATCCATGTATTTTTTAGTTTGTAAGAGAAGGCTTACACGCATTTGTGTGTCCCTGAGGTTTGTATTTTTTAAGTCTGTTTTGGATGGTTACATTCTGTGTACCTTTGGCTTTCTATTTGATAAAATGATACATATATGGTGGGATATCCATGATTTATAAAAAAAAAAAATCTTTTTGTGGTGATGAGACTATACAAAACCTTGTTTCTGTCAGTATGCCAATAAAAAGTGGTAGAGGTCAATTATAGAATTTCTTGTTTAAAAAATTGTATTCAAGTACATAGTCAATTTGCAATGTTGTATTTAATTTCTACCCTACCGCAAAGTGACTCAGTTATACATATGTGTATATTCTTTTCATATTCATGTTGTTTACTCACTAAGTCAAGTTCAACTCTTTTGCAACCCCAGGAATTGTAGCCTACCAGGCTCCTTTGTCCATGGGATTTTCCACGCAAGCATACTGGAGTGGGTTGCCATTCCCCTCCCCAATGTATTCTTTTCATATTCATATAGATCTTCTAATAATAAATTTAAATATTCCAAAAGCAATGGGAATTGTGCTATTGAAGAAAATTTTCAGTTTGCATTTAGATCTGGGCGCGATTAAGGGACAGGAATACTAAAATACTCGCCAAGGAATTGATGCTTTCAAACAGTGGTGCTGGAGAAGACTCTTGAGAGTCCCTGGGACTGCAAGAGATCAAACCAGTCAATCCTAAAGAAAATCAACCCTGAATATTCACTGAAAGTGCCGATGCTAAAGCTGAAGCGCCAATACTTTGGCCACTTGATGCAAAGGGCCGACTCATTGGAAAAGACTCTGATGCTGGGAAAAATTGAAGGCAAAAGGAGAAGGGCATGGCAGAGAAAGAGATATTTATAGATAGCATCACTGATTCAATGGACATGAATTTGAGCAAACGCTGGGAAATAGTGGAGGACAGAGGAGCCTAGTGTGCTTCAGTCAATGAGGTCGCAAAGAGTTGAACGTGATTTAGCAACTGAACAACAATGAATATGCTAAAATATATGGGAATGAAAGTCTTATCATCTCATTCTCTAGGTCAGAAAGAGAGAAAAAAAAATTGATACATACACAATGAAAATTAGTTTCATAAATAAATATTCAAACAAACCAAAAATAGCATGAAATGTAGAGCCAGAAGATCACAATTGAAGGTTGATAATGTCTACAGGTTAAAAGAAGAGTTCTTATTGTGAGTTAATGTCAATTATGTAGCCTAAATTTGTGTCAAAACAACTGAAATTCAATATTGAGATGTATCCTGCAGGAAAGGTATTTGGCAGGGAAGGAAGCACTGAAATCTCCAGATGTCATGATTTTCTGGTGACTCTATTCAGTGGATATAAGTGATATACCTTTATGATGAGTGCTGGGGCTAAGGGTAGGCTGCCCCCAGTATACCACCGTGGCCTACTGATTATTTCGAAGTTGTTTGAAAAATAACTGTTGAGAAAAAGGAACCCTGAACTTCCTCTATCCCCTAGAAAGCATCTGAAAGATGTCCTCTCTGCATCTCATTTGTGGAAGAATACTTTTATCATAAATGATAAAGAATTAAAGACCAAGAAGCCTATATAAACAAGCATGTTATTTCATTACTAATTTGCTACCCTAAGCCTACATTTCTTTGTTCTATCAATTCCTCATAAATTTATTGCTTATTTTTCATATTAAAAAAATACAAAAACTTCCTACTTTGACCACTTTTTAGGTCCCATTTCTATGAGAACTCTGTGATCATGAATTACATAGTTTTGTTTTATCCCTACTAATCTGTTTTATTTCAGTTTAATTGTTAGATTAGTCAAAAGAACTCAAGAAGGGCAAGGGAGAAATTTACCCATCCCCAACATGACCATGAATATTAAATTAAGGCAAAGGAAGTTTAATGATCCTTAGAGATGATTTCTTCATTTAGGTTCATCACATGTGAAGTTTAGCCTATTTCTAAGAATAGGATTCAAAAATTAACATTTTATGCTCAATTCCTTAATCACCTTGATTCAGTCACAGATAAGAAGGGAGAAATAGAAGGTAACAGGTGAAAAACTGTGTTAATACTACTTGAGAATACTTTCCCATAAGAAAAAAAAAAAGCATTTAATACTTAACAATCCATAGATCTTTTCCATCACCGCAGCTAGATGAAATTATTCAAGTAAAACCTTCTATAGAGTTCTAGCACTCCTGGAATGTTATGGCTCTCATTTTTCCTCCCTATCTCAGCATTGGGCTGTCAATTTTGTGATGATGCATGCATTTCAAAGACATTTTCCAAACATTGCACTCAATAATGGATCATTTATTTAAGAGGCTCAGAAGTAGTGCAAACTTAATAATGTAAATATATGTAAAAAGTGGATAGATACTACCTTATACTTCTACAACTGAATGCAAGTTATTATGGTCGTATTTTAAAGGAGGTTATTGTGACCTTGGTACCCTTATCCCATTAATTTTTTTCCATGTTCATTAGCTAAAACTCAAGCATTTAATCAGAAGTCACACATAATTTTTTATTTTAATTTAGAAATTAATTTGGTTTCTAATCTTTAGTCTTCGTTTGTAGCTAAATACTTGAGTAATGTGTTATTCTTTTAATGCAGAAAATATAATATTTAAATTCTTCAGATTTTCGGATAGACATATATGTATATAGATAAAGATTATAAATATAGAAATGAGCTGTGTTAGACATCATACAACCTTTTTCATGAAAGATAGCTTTCTTGAAATGAGTATGTGTATATATATACATATAATCTGGAGAAGCTGAAATGGGAATGATATGTCTGGAGACAAATTAAAAGAAGTAAAATTTGCATAAATATTAATATATCCATATTTTATTCTTGTTGATCATCTGCACTGGAGGAACAGATAATATGAAATCATGGAAATAACTGGTTTGGATCAAACCCAAACTTAAGCCTTTACAGCAATATTTTGGTATATTAGGCAAATCTTGAAATTTTCCAGCCTCGATTTCCTAACAGTACTACCACCCTTATGCTTTTTTTGCAAAATCATACTATATGCATAAAATGTGCACTTAAGTTTTTATTTCCCTTAATGGAGGCCCTCTGTATTAGCATCACTTTCTTCCTCTAGTTTAGTGGGCATTACTTGGATTTACATCGGTCTACATAAGTATGTGACTCATTGTCAATACTGAAAACATTGAGTCAATCTTGAAGCAAAATTCTGCCTCTGATACAATTTGGCAAAGTTTATTCCACATCCTGCATGTGTGCTCAGTTACATCTAACTCTTTTGCGACCCGAGACTGTAGCCCACCAGGGTCCTCTGTCCATGAGGTTATCCTGGAAAGAACAGTGCAGCTGTTTGCTGTTTCTTCCTCCCGGGGATCTCCCTGACCCAGGGATCAAACCAATGTCTCCTCTGTCTCCTGCATTGGCAGGTGGATTCTTTACTGCTGGCCACCTGGGAAGCCCATTTATTGGACATATGGCTTATATATGTCCAATATATAAGCTGGTGAGATTACTAATTAAGTGGTGTGTTAGTTAGTTAGAGAGTTGAGGCCTTGCCCTGGATAAGGCTTTGGCTTAATAGAATGTTGGGCTTGATTTGATCTTCTGTGCAGACCACCAAGACTTTCTCCATATCCGCAATAAGGCTATTTTGCTTTTTTTATCATTTATGTGCTCACTCGAGTAGCACATTTCATTTCCTTCAAGAATTTTTCCTTTGCATTCACAATTTGGCTAACTCCTTGGTGCAAGAATTCTAGCCTTAACATAGCTTTCAATTTGCCTTCCTGAGTTTAATCATTTCTGTCGTAAAAGATATGTAGTTCTTCATTTTAGCTCAACACTTAAGAGTCTCTTATAGGGTTATTAGTTGGCCTGATTTCAATATTGTTGTGTCTCAGGGAATAGGCATAACTGTTGAGAGGGTGAGAGACAAGAGAAGGGCTGGTTGGTGGAGCAGTTGGAACACAGACAACGTTTATTGATTGTTTGCCATCTTATATGGGAGCAATTTGTGGAGACATCGAAATAATTGCAATAGTAGCATCAAAGACCACTCATCGTAGATTGCCATGACAAATAAAACAATGAAGAAGTTTAATCATTTCAAAAATTATTAAAGTGTGACACAGAGATGTGAAGTGATCAAATGTTGTTGAAAAAGTCACCAATAGACTTGCTTGACACAAGGTTGTCACAAATCTTTAATTTGTTAAAAAATAATGCAGTATCTGGAAAGCTCGATAAAACTGTTGAACTTTGTTGTTGTTCAGTTGCTGTTGTTGTTCAGTCGCTAAGTCCATCCAACTCTTTGTGACTGCATGAATTGCAGGCTTCTCTGTTCTTCACTGTCTCCCAGAGTTTGCTCAAATTCATGTCCGTTGAGTCTGTGCTGCCATTCAACCGTCTCATTCTCTGTCTCCGCCTTCTCCTCCTGCTCTCAATCTTTCCCAGCATCAGACTCTTTTCCAATGAGTTGGCTCTTTGCATCAGGTGGCCAAAGTAGTGGAGCTTCAGCTTTGGCATCAGTCTTTCCAGTGAATATTCAGGGTTGATTTCCTTTAGTATTGACAGGTTTGATCTCCTTGCAGCCCAAGGGACTCTCGAGAATTCTCTCCAGCACCACAATTTGAAAGCATCAATTCTTTGGCACTCAGCCTTCTTTATGGTCCAACTCTCACATCCATATGTGACTACTGGAAAAAGCATAGCTTTGACTATATGTACCTTTGTCATCAAAGTGGTATCTCTGCTTTTTATTACACTATCTAAGTCCTTTTCTTCCAAGGAGCAAGTGTCTTTTAATTTCGTGGTTGCAGCCATCATCCACAGTGATTTTGGAGCCCAAGAAAGTAAACTCCACCACTGCTTCCATTTTTTCCCCATCTATTTGCCATGGAGTAATACATGTATTCCTGTGTATCATAGTAAAGAAGGTATCAAGGAGAAAATAGGATTAGTAATTAATGTGTAGAAGAGTAAAGTTACTGACTATAAATATCCTAAATTCCAAACTAGTTTCTTATTCTCTCTTTAAAGGGAGGTAAGAAACACAAATCCATAACACAAATCCCTAAAAGTACATGCAGAAAGAGGACTTGTTTGAGAATCCCTGCTTTCAGAAGATTTGTAAACCAGCATGAATTTGCAACACACTCATTTAAGTGATTAAGGGCATTAACTATCACTGCTTGATTAAGCTAGTTTTAGATAAGTCACTGACTTCTAGCAGGACAAGAAGGGTGAAATGAGCCATGAGTCACAGATGGAAGACAATTGGCTCTGGTCCCAACCCAGTGAAGGACAGTTTATTGACCTTGGGCAGGTCATTTCTGCTTTTGAGGTCTCTGTGCTTTCATCTGCAAGCAAGGACCTTGAATACATAATTATTAAGCACTTCCCCAGTCTACCTTCTATACATACTGCATCAATGAAATGAAGAAGAAATCTAAAATAAACTCGATCTAAAAATAAATCAATTATTAAATGAACACTACTTAAAAGAATTCTGTTATGTTGTAACAGACTTCATTGTACATAAATAGTTAATGATAGCATCTTTGGGACTTGAAGAAGTCTCACAATAAATATAGAAAAATGTGTAACTCGTCCGCCACACTGTCAAACATACTCTTCACTTCGGTTCAGTGGCTCAGTCATGCCCGACTGTTTGAAACCCCATGAAACCCAGTACGCCAGGCCTCCCTGTCCATCACCACCACCCGTAGTTTACCCAAACTCATGTCCATTGAGTCGGTGATGCCATCCAAACATCTCATCCTCTGTTGTCCCTTCTCCTCCTGCCCTCAATCTTTCCTAGCATCTGGGTCTTTTCAAATGAGTCAGTTCTTCGCATCAGGTGGCCTAAGTATTGGAGTTTCAGCTTAAACATCAGTTTTTCCAGTGAACACACAGGACTGATCTCCTTTAGAATGGACTGGTTGGATCTCCCTGCAGCTCAAGGGACTCTCAAGGGTCTTCTCCAACACCACAGTTCAAAAGCATCAATTCTTTGGCATTCAGCTTTCTTTATAGTCCAACTCTCACATCCATACATGACTACTGGGAAAACCACAGCCTTGACTAGACGGACCTTTGTTGGCAAAGTAATGTCTCTGCTTTTTAATATGCTGTCTGGGTTGGTCATAACTTTCCTTCCAAGGAGTAAGCGTCTTTTAATTTCATGGCTGCAATTACCATCTGCAGTGATTTTGGAGCCAAAAAAAATAAAATCTGCCACTGTTTCCCCATCTATTTGCCATAAAGTGATGGGACCGGCTGCCATGATCTTAGTTTTCTGAATGTTGATCACCGCACAGCCATTTTACTGAATAGAAGCTTATTTTAGAATCTGTGTGCTGTTAAGTGTGATATTAATTTGTTGATCTTCAATTCTCTCAGAAACAAATTAACAACTTTAAATTTGTACAAAATGTGAACGATTACTGACAATGAATATGAAAGATTGAGCATATTGTCTGAAATGCATTAATTTCTTAATAACTGGTTGTTATCATTCATTCATCATCTTTCATTAGTGTAAAAATAGAGATGCTATTTTATATGTGCTTTTTAAGCAAACTTACTGAGATATCTCTGACATAAAAACTCTATATATAAGGCATACAGTCCAATGTTTTGATATAGTTATACATTGTGAAAAGATTACCACAATCAAGCTAAAGAACTTATCTATCACTCTACAAAGTTACTGGGTATGTGTGTGTAGAAGTTTTAAAGAACTATGCTTTTTATAAATCTCACGTATAGAGAATGGTGCTAACTATTATCATGGCACCCCACTGCAGTACTCTTGCCTGGAAAATCCCATGGACAGAGGAGCCTGATAGGCTGCAGTCCATGGGGTCGCTAAGAGTTGGATGCAACTGAGCAACTTCACTTTCACTTTTCACTTTCATGCGTTGGAGAAGGAAATGGCAACCCACTCCAGTGTTCTTGCCTGGAGAATCCCAGGGCCGGGGGAGCCTGGTGGGCTGCCGTCTATGGGGTCACACAGAGTCGGACACGACTGAAGCGACTTAGCAGCAGCAGCAGCAGCTAACTATTATCACCACACTATACATTGGATCACCAGAATTCATTCATCTTGCATCACTGAAACTTCATACCCCTTGACCATCATTTCCTCATTATCTCCTCCCTGGCAACCACCCTTCTACTTACTCTCTGCTTCCTCTATGAGTCTGAGGATTTTAGATTCTACATTATAAAGGAGATCATGCAGTATTTGTCTTTCAGCTCCCCACTTATTTTACTTAGTGTAATGTCCTCCAGGTTCATCCATGCTGTCACATATGGCAGAATTTCCTTCTCTCTGTCTCTTTTTAAGGCTGAATAATATTTCACTTCATGCATACACCACATTTTCTTTATCTGTTCATCCATTTATAGACCCTTAGATTGTTTCTACATCTAGACTATTGTGCGTACCCTTTTGGTGAAAAGGTAAATTGGTACAGACATTATAGAAAATAGCATGAAGTTTGCTCAAAAGCTTATCAATAGGGCTACCATAGTCAGACAATCCCAACTCTCTGTATACAGCCAAAAGAAATAAAACCTGAAAATCAAGTATAGCTTTGTTTTGAATTTCTACATATCCTGTAATTTATAACAGAAATAAAATCCCAAGACATATACTTAAAACAATTTCAGCAATTAAATAAGAATTTATAAAATGGCAGTGCATAAATATCAGATTATTTAAACAAGAATTTACAAAAACATAAGCTTCAGTAAACATATTTAATGTAATTTCATTAGCTTTCTGGAAAAATAAGTGTAAATTAATTTACATTAAAACACAATCTAAAACTTAACTGAACGATCTGTCAAATAACAAAATAAATATGTCTTTTTTTTAAATTAGTTTCAATTTCAGATTTAGAATGAAGGCAATATTCTACCTCTTTTTGGAACCTATTTTGTATTCCTTTAAATAAATGTTAAATAATTTTCTTTAGATTAAAGAAAACTCATTGTCCACTCTCTCATATCTGTACTATATGTTAGAAAGGTAAAAAATGAAATATGGACTCTGCTGTGAAGGAATTTATAAAAGCAAAGTGTGGTCATAATAGAGATAAAAACATCCTGAATTTGAAGATAATTTTATCTAAGATATGATTAGTTACATCCAGAAGACACCACTGGACAAGAGATTTTAACTTTGAAATAGCCAAGTGCTTTGATCAATAGGAAAAATGGGAGAAGCAAAGCCATAAATAATTTGAAAACCCAAACTGTGGTAGAATGGAGAACAATGGTTTAGAAATGTTAGTGAAGATAATGTGGAAGTTGTTGACTGGTGCTCCATCAGGAAGGCAGTTCAATGCAATATTAAGGAGTCTATGTTAAAATGGAGAGCAATCTGGGGCCACTGACATTTTCTAAGATTGTGAAAGATGCTAACAGAATCAAGTTTCAGAAAAAAAAAAACAAACAGCAAAAATCTGAAACATATCAGAAAGGATGCTGCTGAAAGTTGAGAAGATTCTAGGTAATGGTGGGTGTGTTTTAATTAAACAAACTGAAGAGGAGGTGGGGTTTCAGCATGTTTGGATTCTTCCTGGTGTTTCTGGAAACCTGTCCAGACTCCCAGTCATAATCTGGGTGTAACTAGTCTTGGTTTAAGGTTGCTCTGATGAGCTGTCTCCATGGTCTTCCTTTGAATCAGTAATTCTTTCTCCCTCTAGTCTCAGGCGTCTGGTTCCTTGAAACCTCTGAATCAATTTTCTCCCTTGAGTATCTAAGTCTAGTCTCTAGTTTCTAGATCTCTTCCACTTTCCAAATCCCAGATTCATCACCAGCCACAGAAGGCCTAATGGTTTAAATGTAAAACTGGAAACCCAACCAAAAGCTGGTCTAGTGATGTGCTGAGATTGTGTTTGTTTTTACGTGTCTCTTTCTTGTCACAAACAGCTCTCCTCCAAGCTACCCACATGGACAATTTCTTCAGTACCAAGATTGTGTTCAAATGTTGCTGTCTTGAAAAGGTCACACGGATCTCTCTGCTTAAAATTTCAGCTGTCCTCTCCACACCCACCTCTGAATCTACATATTATTCGTAAATATATACCTTGCCTTAAGTATACATGCCTTCTAACGTAACATATTATTTATTGTATTGATTTTTTGCCTGTCTCCCCTATAATCACAACAGAATGTAAGCTACCTAGAGAATAGACTCTTTCTTTATTTTTATATTTGCCTGACACACAGTGGATATTCAATTAATGTCATTGAATAAAGGTAAAAACAATTGTCCTAGGGTATTCAGTGAGTGAAAATTAAAGTTATAATTAAGAGATGATGTGGCTTGTTCCAAAAACTGAAAAAACTTGACTAGAGTTGATGTAGGTTGGGTTGGAAAGAACACTAAGTGAAGAAAGAAACCGACATTGTTTGCACCTCCAGTGCACAAAGCAAACTTCACATGTTTAAGCTCAGAATCATCTTTCTCAGTAAAACTCTTCACAGTGCTACCATGAAGCAGGCATTCTAACTGACTGGATTGAGCATTTTTATGATGTAAATAAATGACAGCTTGCACTTGTGGGAGGAAAATAATACCCCCCCAGGCAAGTTTCACATCCTTATCCCCAGGATATATTGTGGATATATTGTGAATATATTGTGCACATATCGTGTTACATAGTAAAGAAAAATAAAGAAATCAGATGAAATTAAAGTTGTTGATTGACTTGACCTTAATGTTAAGGAGATTATTCTGGTTTATCCACAAGTAGTCGAAAGGGTCCTAAAAAAATGGAAGTGGATGCAGAAGAAGGGTTCAGAGAGATGCCATGTGAGAGTAACTCAGTCTGTAATTGCTGACTTTAAAATGGAGAAAGAGAGCCAGGAGCCAAGGAATGCCTGAGGCCTCTAGAAGCTAGAGGCACCAGAGCAATAAAGTCTCCTCTAAGGAGAAGACGCTTGAGAGGCCCTTGGACTGCAAGGAGATCCAACCAGTCCATCCTAAAGGACATCAGTCCTGAATATTCATTGGAAGGACTGACATTTAAGCTTAAACTCCAATACTTTGGCAACCTGATGTGAAGAACTGACTCATTTGAAAAGACCCTGATGCTGGGAAAGATTGAAGGTGGGAGGAGAAGGGGATGACAGAGGATGAGATGGTTGGATGGCATCACTAACTCAATAGACATGAGTTTGGGTAAACTGCAGGAGGTGGTGATGGACAGGGAGGCCTGGTGTGCTGCAGTCCATGGGGTCACAAAGAGTCAGACAAGACTGAGTGACTGAACTGAACTGAACTGAATGAATACCTCCACAAGAGAATGCAGCTCCACCAGGACTTCAGTGCAGTGAGACCTGTATCATCTTCTGACCTGCACAGCTATTAGATGATAAATCCATACTGTTTAAAAGTAAAAGTTGCCCAGTCGTGTCTGACTCTCTGTGACCCCGTGGACTATACAATTCACAGAATGCTCCAGGCCAGAATACTGGAGTGGGTAGCCTTTCGCTTCTCCAGGGGATCTTCCCAATCCAGGCATTGAACCCAGGTCTCCTGCATTGCAGGTGGATTCTTTACCAGCTGAGTCACAAGGGAAGCCCAAAAAATACTGGAGTGGGTAACCTTTCCCTTCTCCAGCAGATCTTCCCAACCCAGGAATTGAGCTGGGGTCTCCTGCATTGCAGACAGATTCTTTAAAGCCAGAAGTTTGTGGCAACTTGTTATAGAAGCAATAGGCTCCTAAAACAGAATCTTTCATGTGTGAAGGAACAATGGCATTGAAGTAATCGCCACCTTCCATAAGCTTGTAAACTCCACTGCTATTCCTTATTATAATGCACTTGCTATTCTGCACGCATGAGATTCTAATTTCAGACAACCCCACGCTCTTAAAGTTTGGAAAATCTATCCAGATCTTTTGTAACAATCTTTCTAGAATGCCTATTGTTAAGTAGAAAACCATAGACTTAAAATAAATGAGGGAGCTTGTTTCCAATATTGGATTCTTGCTATTCCCTTATACTTACTCTCTTCAGCTATTTTTACTACTGAACATCTGTGAGGAGAAGGGCCAGATGTGAAATAGCATCGAAAACAGTTTGCTGAGAAGTGCTTTGAAAAAAATGACTATAACAATTGTTTTTACTTAGGAAAAAGTAAAGGTACGCTTTAAAAACTGCAAGGACTGCATTATAAAAATACTCTTCAAAGTGTCCTTTATTTTGAGATAGTTGCTCATGAGATCAAAAGCATTGCTCTATTAGAGAAAGAGTATCAGACTGAAAGTCAAGCTATATTGTTTCTATTATCAGTTCTGCACTTTTAGGCTATATGCTAACTCCAGTTTCTATATTTAAAAGGTTGCAAAACTTTAATGAACTAATGTGCATGACTTTATGATATGAAAGTGTAAAGTGTGATACTTAAATATGAGGGAAAATTATAAGTAATGGAAAGAAAAATAATTAAATTTTCAAGATACTGGGATCCATTTGTAGAAGAAAAAGCATAGGTTTTAGAATTACAATGAACTTAGTGTGAATCCTCTCTCTACCATCGCCTAGTTCAGTTTAATCAAGTTATTTATTCTCTTTGGCCATCCCTTTTCTCATTTGTAATAAGAACAGCAATTCCAATTTTAAGGGCCATTTAAGTGAATTATGGTAATAATGCTATCAGTTTCCTGATGCAGTCTTGACTTTAATAAATGAATGATGTTAATTGAAATAGATCCAAGCAACTTTCTCTGTACCTGGGGATCTTTTGCAAGACTTAATTCTCAGTTTTCATCTGCAAGAAGTAACTCTCACTTCTTTTGTGAGAATTAAATAAAATAACGTATAGATATGCCTAACACAAATTAGGTATTCCGTAATCACTTACTAAAAAATTTAGAGTCCAAAGTCCAGTTTCCTAGTTTGGAGTAGAGCTGGGCACCGACAAAGTAGAAAGACCTAGAACTGATTTCCTCCCTCCCTTCTTTCCTTCCTTTCTTCCTTCCTTCTTTTCTTCCATTATTTTATTCCATTATATTTTTAAATATACCTTACAAATGCATGCATTGGAGTATATGTAATATGAATGTGGAGTTTAAAGAATTAATGTAAAATGATGACTTAGGAAGCTGCTATCCAGCTTAGGAAACCTAGGAAACAGATCCCTGAATCATGATTCTCCTGCTTCCATAAAGAAAAACTCTATACTGAATATTTTACTAATAGTTCCCTGGATCTTCTTAACAGCTAATTTCACCTGTTTCTGGTTGTGTGTAAATGCGTTAGTCGTTCAAAAGTGTCTGACTCTTTGCGATCCCATGGACTGTAGCTCGCCAGGCTCCTCTGTGCATGGAATTCTCCAGGCAAGAATACTGGAATGGGTAGCCATTCTCTTCACCAGAGGATCTTGCCGACCCATGGATTGAACCTGGGTCTCTTGCATTGCAGGCAGATTCTTTACTATCTGAGCCACTAGGGAAGCCACACGTATATAAAATCATATTATAAGATATTTGTGCATATGATCTTTCTTCTGAAAAGCTTAACTTCTAGGTCATTTGTCCAAAGGGCTTTGTTATTAATTTCCCTTTATATTATGTAACATAATAAGTAGACAAAAATAAATAAATTAGTATCCACATTTTAATTAATAACATTAATACAGTAGACACCTATGTACACACCAATCAACTTAAAAAATACAAAATTACAGATAATTTTGAATATTCCAGTTAGGTTTCCTCTGATCATAGACCCTTTATCAAACTCAGAAAACAAATTTCTGTTTCTTAGGGTTTAATCACAAATAAACACATTTCTATGCAGTATTTTTAGCTTCAAATCTTTTGACATTCATAAAAATAAGTCACACAAAATTAATTGAATTTTATGCTCAATATTTTGCAACCTTCAGCCACATTGTTTTATATAAAACTCTGCTGCTGCTGCTGCTGCTAAGTTGCTTCAGTCGTGTCCGACTCTGTGCGACCCCATAGACAGCAGCCCACCAGGCTCTGCCGTCCCTGGGATTCTCCAGGCAAGAACACTGGAGTGGGTTGCCATTTCCTTCTACAATGCATGAAAGTGAAAAGTGAAAGTGAAGTCGCTCAGTCGTGTCCGACTCTTCGCGACCCCATGGACTGCAGCCTACCAGGGCTCCTCTATTATAAAATATAAAAAATAGAATTAAAATTAAATTTATATTAAATTATATATGTATATATTTAAAGTTATATTTAGTTTTCACTGCTGTGATTCCACTTTGCAAATATACCATGATTTATTTATCTATATTTTGGTAATTGATTGTTTTTTGTTTTTTTTTTATAAATTTATTTATTTTAGTTGGGGGCTAATTACTTTACAATATTGTAATAGTTTTTGCCATACATTGACATGAATCAGCCATGGGTTTACATGTGTTCCCCTTCCTGGGGGGTCCAGGAAGGGGGTAATTGATTTTTTTAAATTTATTTTTAATGGGGGAAAAATGCTTTACAATATTGTGTTGATTTCTGCTGTACAACAACACAAATTATCCATACTTATACATCTATTACCTCCATCTTGAACCTCCCTCCCCTTCCTCATTCCACTCTCCTAGGTCAGGTCACAGAGTGCCAGGCTGGGCTCCCAGTGTTTATGCAGCAACTTCTCATCAGTTATCTATTTACACATAGAAGTGTATGGTAATCTGACTTTTGTTATTGTGGCTGTTGTTTCTATTGTGGATGATGCTTCTTTGAGCCTTCTGGTCCATGTCTCTGGATGTACATGTGCAATGGTTTCTTTTGGTTGTATACACAGTAATACATATTGTAGGGTCATGGGTGGGAAATAAGTAATTTTTCATATAATTCCAGATGTTAATCCAAAATTATTGATTCAAGTACACTCCAACTACTGTTATATTGATATTCTCATTGCTTGACATCACCAGTAATTGGCATCATCTGTTATCATATATTTTTATCTATTTCCTGATATGTGGAGGGTGCGCTGATGCCTCACGCTGGTTTTCAATTGTGTTCCACTTATTCCTTGTGAGGTTTACCAGGATAATTCTGTGTTTTTATCAATGAAATACCCGTTTATGTATTTCTCCCACTTTTCTATTGATTTAGAGAGCTCCTTTATATATTCTGTTTGTCATATTTACACATTAAAAATACATTTCTCTTCATCTGTGGCTCTGTGTTTTCACTCTTCTTATGGGGGATTTTGATAAACAAATGTTCTTTATTTTTAGGTAGTCAGATTTATAAGCTTTACCTTTAACAGTTTTTCTATTTAAGTTTTACTTAAAAAGTTATTTAATGTCTTAAGTATATTCTCTGATATTCTTTTTTTAAGTTTTGCTTTGTACATTTAAATTCTTAAACATGCTAAAGCTTATTTTGGTAAATAGAATGAGAAAATAATTAATCTTAGTTTTCCCATATATATGACTGATTGTTCTACTCTTTTGAATGGTCATTCTATTCCCACTGATATTAATACAAGATCTGTCAAAAATGTAAATGTATTTATTAATATAGTCTCCATCTTTTACCATGTTCAATTATCTATCACTGCATAAAATCATGGTAATTAGTATATCTTTATTATAAGCTTTGAAATCTGTATATAAGACTGATAACTTTTCTTTATTAGAGTATTGGTAAATATTGAGTCTTTGCTATTATGGGAAAAATATTTGGCTTGTTAATTTTCAATCATACTCATACAAAGAAAGTCTGTTTTGAGTTTACTGGAATTATAATTAATCTCTATAACTTCTGTTGAGGTTACCATTTTTATGATAATGGATTCTGCTATTCATAGTTTTAATAAATCTTTCTACTTAACAAGGTTATCTTTAACAGCTATAAAATGCAATTTTATCATTTTCTCTCTAAGGATTGTGCACATTATTAATTGTATTCAAGAGAATTTTATTTTTTGCTGTTGAAAATATCATTCTTTTTGAACACCAAATTTTATAGCTATTGCTGATAAATAGAAATGCAGTACTTTTTCGTGATAGTGAGCATATATCTGATAAACTTGTTTAACCCTCTCTTTAATTTCATAATTATCTATAGATTCCTTTGAAGGGTCATTTGGGAATAAAGTATTTTCCCAGACAGATTGCTTTCCTTTTTCAATCTTTACAACTACTATTTTTGTATTGTCTTGGTTCTTTTTTTGTTGACTCTAAACTGTACACCCTGTTCTCAACACAAGGGTATATTAGTATCTTTGGACTTCAGTTTCTTGCTATCACATCACATATTCTATGTAACTGTGTTGTTATTAAGAGTAGGTAAACATGAGACACAATCACATGAGTCCATGACAAACAGTAAATGCTTAACAATGATCTTTTGTCCACTTCTTCATGCCTGTATAAAGAATGGTAAATATTTGTTTCAAGTTTATTTTCCTCTCATTACTCTAGCTTACTAGAATTTCTTAATTGTAAAGCATATATCTGGTCAGGATGGTGGTAGAAAGAAGGTAGAAAACACACACACAGGGTGGATAGAAAGAAAGAACATCTTGAAATCACTTTTTCTTTCTCTATATCCAATTAGCTACCTTACAAAGTAAAGGAAAAATGACCTTGAATTATTTTAGCTTAAAAGAAGTACTCATAATTGTCCTAAACCTCTGTGTGATATTTGCATCCAGGAGGTATAACAAAATGTCTCCTATGAATTAAGAATGGCAAGGACTGTCACAGGAAAGTGGAAAAATATGGAAACTGAACCTCATTTACATTGACACATTCATCATAAAGAGGGCCTTTGGGGGAAATCACTCTGTTACATATTTTTTCCTAGGTGAATCACAAGTAAAAAATAGAATAAATTTGGTTTGTGGGATTATGAATTGAATTCTGCCTGGTAAATTCCTAGGATTTTCTTTGAAATCAATTTTAATTGCACTCTTTTCAGGGGTCCTCTGTGCATGCTCAATTTTACTACAGTTTTGACCTTCACTAATTTGAACATTAAAGGAAAGAAAATCTCAGCAAAATACTTTTATAACCCCAGCAGTGCTATTGATTCTAATAATTAAAAGCTGAAACTGAAATGAGAAACATATTTGAAGGCTGAAAATATGCAGATATTTCAAAACATAGCAGTTAGAGTCAATGTTTTTCTCTTAAAGTAAAGTTGTTTAGTCACTCATTCATGTCAGCCTCATTGCAGTCCCATAGGCTGCAGCAGGCCTGGCTTCCCTGTCCTTCACTATCTCCCAGCATTTTCTCACACTCATGTCCACTGAGTCGATGACGCCGTTCAACGATCCCATTGTCTGTCGCCCCCTTATCCTCATGCCCTCAGTCTTTCCCAGCATCAGGGTCTTTGCCAATGAGTATTTTCAGTGAAGCAATTTTTAATAACTTTAGGAAAATTAGAGGGTTTTGCATGTAAAACTTTATAACTGCTAAATTTTTTATCTTACCTTTTACAGAAAACTGTGCTGATACTACCCTCTCTCTCTAGATACAATGAGGTTTGGGTTAGAGTTTTCCTTCTAAAAGTGTGACAGAAGGGTCCAGAGGTGGGCTGATTCCAAGGACTAGAGAGAAAGCAGGAGTGCTAAGAAAAAAAGTGAGGAAGTCAGAATTCTGTTTCTATTCTGTGGATGACTAATTATATACTCTGATAGAAGTCATTTGGTTTCTCTTGGTTTATAGTTATATACCTGTGAAATGAAGAAGATATTGGACTAGGATCGTCTGTAACAAAGCATTCCTTTAAAATTATGTATCAGTAATAACTAGCATAAGAAAACAATGAACCAATCAGTTGAGGATCAACCACATCAAATGCAGTACTCAGGTACCAATAAAAGTGGATCAGTCTCAGGCAGCTAAGTGATGAGAAAAGCAAGAGAGCCCAGCCTTTGCATCATTCATTTCTGTTTGCCTCTTTGCATTTTTGTTTGCTTTGCTTTTCTATATCCCTTATTCTGGAAGGCCATGTTAGAGTATTTCTCACCTCTGGTAGGTGCCCTGGGCTACGATGGTGTTTCTCAGTGAATATTCAGTTTAATCAAATGCAGTATTATTAAGTTAGCTCCATAGTTATGGAACCTCTAGTTGATTCATCTAAAGTGGTGTTGATGGTTGAAATAGTAACACTTACTATTAAGTGATGTTCTAACAATTAAATAAGGTGATGCATATAAAGTGAGTGGTCAACAGATATTAGCAGTTATTACAAGAATAATAATGATTATTATCTCCCATTGTGCCCATTAAAATGTAAAATTCTTGCCCTCATCTCAGAATCTGATGGGATGAGGTGACTTATACACCTTTTCAGCAAGCTTTCCATTTTCACTGTGACTTTTGTTGTTTAGTCACAAGTCCTGTCCTGTCCGACTCTTTTGTGACCCCATGGACTGTAGCCCACCAGGTTTCTCTGTGCATGGGATTTCTCAGGCAAGAATGCTGGAGTGGTTTGCCATGCCCTCCTCCAGGGGATCTTCTCAGCCCAGAAATCGAACATGCATCTTCTGCATCGGCAGGCAGATTCTTTACCAAGGAGCTACCAGGGAAGCCCCTTCAGATTCATACTCATATTGAATAATTATTAGCCAAAGGGAAAGAAAAAGGAGGTAAGAGGCCCTTCCTTTACTGTTGCTCTTGGCCAAAGGAACAAAATGAGCCCTTGCATCTTCTGCGTGGTTTAACTTAGCCCACCGGTCAAAACGTCTAACCTCTCCAGAGATTACAGTGCTGCTTGGTTTCTCCCTCTGGGCTAGATTGGTTTCTCGCTTGGTTTCTCCCTCTCACTCTCCTTCAGGAAGGAAGGGGCGTAGTTGTAGTCAGAATAGCTGAGCAGGGCCTCCCATGTGCAGAATCATGTAGCACAACCAATGATCTCAACTCCATTGCACAGAACGAACAGTTTTATATAAAAAGACAAATAAACCATTGTCTTTTATTAAATTGGAATTCTATTCAAAATTCCAAGTGTGAACATGGGTGTTGTTGAATTCTTTAAGTGAATTCAGTTTTTAAAAGTAACTAAGTCCTCTTTCAGGGGTCATAGTATGGGGGGGGGAAGTTAATATTTAAAATATGCCTCACAGAAACTCTTCCCCCATTTCACATTAAAAGCACGTGCATGCATGCTAAGTTGCTTCAGTGGAGGTCTGACTCTTTGTGACGCTATGGACTGTAGTCCTCCAGGTTCATTGGTCCATGGGATTTTCCAGGCAAGAATACTGGAGTCAGTTACCATGCCCTCCTCCAAGGGATCTTCCCTACCCAGGGATCAAACCCACGTCTTTACATTTCCTGCATTAGTAGGCGAGTTCTTTACCACTAGTGCCACCTGGGAGGCCCATTAAAAGCACAACACATCTTAAAGCTTATTTTCTTTCCTAATATTAGCAATTTGTTTCCATTTTGGTGTTGGATAGTTTATTATATTGAAATAGGGATCCTAAACCTAGCACTGTCAGATAAGATGACTTGAGATTGCAAGATCAAGCAGAATGGTTGGAAAGTAACCCCTTTGAGAGATGTAAAAGCATTTAGTCCTCTTTTAAATATCTCTTTTGAAGTGGAAAAAAATAATTATATTGAGGATGCTTTCAGATTACCTTATACCAACACTTTTAATTATTATGTAAAGCTACTGAGGGATAAGGTAACATATGAATCAGGTAGAGAAATAGGCTGAGAAAATCACTTTTTATTTCCTGTATTTAATCTTTGGAAACATTTTATTGAGTAAAAATATTTCAACATTTCTATACAATACAGGGAATCTGAGGCTCAGGCAGTGAATCACAGGTGTTTGCAGTAGGTAGTACCTGTCCTATAGATGTGAACCTGAGGATAGAGTACAAGACTGCATTGAGTCTGTAGATCCATTTGGATACAACTGACATTGTAAACTACAATTAACATCTTAAATGTATCAAGTCTTTCATGCTATCATCTGCATAAATTTCCATATATTTAGATTTTCTTTAATTTCTCTTATGCTTTTTGGTATTTGTAAGGGTACAGGAGACAGGGATCAAGAAAATCCCCATGGAAAAGAAATGCAAAAAAGCAAAATGGCTGTCTGAGAAGGCCTTACAGATAGCTGGGAAGAGAAGAGAAGCGAAAAGCAAAGGAGAAAAGGAGGAAAGATATTCCCAACTGAATGCAGAGTTCCAAAGAATAGCAAGGAGAGATAAGAAAGCCTTCCTCAGCGATCAGAGCAAAGAAATAGAGGAAAACAACAGATTGGGAAAGACTAGAGATCTCTTCAAGAAAATTAGAGATACCAAAGGAACATTTCATGCAGAGATAGGCTCGATAAAGGACAGAAATGGTATGGACCTAACAGAAGCAGAAGATATTAAGAAGAGGTGGCAAGAATACGCAGAAGAATTGTACAAAAAAGATCTTCTTGACCCAGATAATCACGATGGTGTGATCACTCACCTAGAGCCAGACATCCTGGAATGTGAAGTCAAGTGGGCCTTAGAAAGCATCACTAGGAACAAAGCTAGTGGAGGTGATGGAATTCCAGTTGAGCTATTTCAAATCCTCAAAGTTGATGCTGTGAAAGTGCTGCACTCGATATGCCAGCAAATTTGGAAAACTCAGCAGTGGCCACAGGACTGGAAGAGGTCAGTCTTCGTTCCAATCCCAAAGAAAGGCAATGCCAAAGAATGCTCAAACTACCGCACAATTGCATTCATCTCACATGCTAGTAAAGTAATGCTCAAAATTCTCCAAGCCAGGCTTCAGCAATATGTGAACCGTGAACTTCCAGATGTTCAAGCTGGTTTTAGAAAAGGCAGAGGAACCAGAGATCAAATTGCCAATATCCGCTGGATCATTGAAAAAGCAAGAGAGTTTCAGAAAAACATCTATTTCTGCTTTATTGACTATGCCAAAGCCTTTGACTGTGTGGATCACAATAAACTGTGGAAAATTCTGAAAGATATGGGAATACCAGACCATCTGACCTGTCTCTTGAGAAACCTGTATGCAGGTCAGGAAGCAACAGTTAGAACTGGACATGGAACAACAGACTGGTTCCAAATAGGAAAAGGAGTACGTCAAGGCTGTATATTGTCACCCTGCTTATTTAACTTCTATGCAGAGTACATCATGAGAAATGCTGGGCTGGAAGAAACACAAACTGGAATCAAGATTGCTGGGAGAAATATCAATAACCTCAGATATGCGGATGACACCACCCTTATGGCAGAAAGTGAAGAAGAACTAAAGGGCCTCTTGATGAAGGTGAAAGAGGAGAGTGAAAAAGTTGGCTTAAAGCTCAATGTTCAGAAAACTAAGATCATGGCATCTGGTCCCATCACTCCATGGGAAATAGGTGGGGAAACAGTGGAAACAGTGTCATACTTTATTTTTTTGGGCTCCAGAATCACTGCTGATGGTGATTGCAGCCATGAAATTAAAAGACGCTTACTCCTTGGAAGGAAGATTATGGCCAACCTAGATAGCATATTTAAAAGCAGAGACATTACTTTGCCAACAGAAGTCTGTCTAGTCAAGGCTATGGTTTTTCCAGTAATCATGTATGGATGTGAGAGTTGGACTGTGAAGAAAGCTGAGTGCCAAAGAATTGATGCTTTTGAACTGTGGTGTTGGAGAAGACTCTTGAGAGTCCCTTGGACTGCAAGGAGATCCAATCAATCCATCCTAAAAGAGATCAATCCTGGGTGTTCATTGGAAGGTCTGATGTTGAAGCTGAAACTCCAGTACTTTGGCCACCTCATGGGAAGGGTTGACTCATTGGAAAAGACCCTAATGCTGGGAAGGATTGGGAGCGGGAGGAGAAGGGGATGGCAGAGGATGAGATGGTTGGATGGCATCACCAACTCGATGGACATGGGTTTGGGTAGGCTCCGGGAGTTGGTGATGGACAGAGAGGCCTGGCGTGCTGCAATTCATGGGGTCGCAAAGAGTTGGACACGACTGAGCGACTGAACTGAACTGAACTGAGTTGTATGGAAATCATAAAAAGTATAAAAGTTTTACAAATCTTCAGTTAGATTTATTCCTTGGTATCTTATGTTTGAAAATAATATTTAATATGATATAATGTTTAAGTAATTATTTTCTGTTTTCTTGTTGTTGGCCTATAGCAACACACTTGATTTTGCTATTTTGACCTTGTACTCAGCAATCATGGTATAATTGCCTGCTAAGTCTAATTATTTGTTTGTAGATTCCTTTGGATTTATGTGTATAAATTCTGAAAACAAAAGTTTATTTTTTCCTTCCCAATCTTGTTCCATTTATGAGCTTCAGAAAAATGTTTTTAATATTTCTTAGCTAAATGTGATATTTACTTTGTGAAGATAACAATATAAGAATAAGGTTTCCTTCATTGCTAACGTGAAGGAAGATTTACCACAGTCAGTATTACACATTAGAGATTTATTTTTCCAGGGATGGCGGAGCCTGGTGGGCTGCCGTCTCTGGGGTCGCACAGAGTCGGACACGACTGAAGCGACTTAGCAGCAGCAGCAGCAGCAGCAGCAGCAGTGATACTCATCTTTTTTTGATTGTTATAAAATCACACTGCTGAATTACATCAATTTATTTTGTTAAATGCTTACCACCTTGTGTTTTTGGAATAAACTACACTTTGTCTTAATGTATTATTCTCTTGGTGAATTGTTGGATGTGACTTGTATTATATTCTTTAGAATTTTTGCAACTATACTTAGAAAATTGTCTGTGAATTATTTTTTCTTATATTTTCTTTCAGATTTCAATATCAAGTCTCAAGACTTAGCAAATGGTATTTTTACTTTATTTTCTAAAAGTTTTTATTCAGAGTTATACTTTATTAAATGCTTGCAAGAATACATGACACTATTCATTTAGACCTGGTGATTATTTGTTTAGAAGGTTGCTAGTATGAAATGGAGAAGGCAATGGCACCCTACTCCAGTACTCTTGCCTGGAAAATCCCATGGATGGAGGAGTCTGGGAGGCTGCAGTCCAAGGGGTAGCGAAGAGTCGGACATGACTGAGTGACTTCACTTTCACTTTTCACTTTCATGCATTGGAGAAGAAAACGGCAACCCACTCCAGTGTTCTTGCCTGGAGAATCTCACAGACGGTGGAGCCTGGTGGGCTGCCATCTATGGGGTCGCACAGAGTCGGACACGACTGAAGCGACTTAGCAGCAGCAGCAGCAGTATGAAATGGGATTTTTAAAATCGAACAATGGAGATTTTTTTGGTCTTGTATCCTTTTGATACATTTCATAGAATGAAAGACACAGTTGTAAAATATTAATTCTTTGAAAATGTCTATATAAATTTAGTGCAATCCTAAAATCTAGATCGGCGTGTGTGTGTCTGTGGAAACTGACAAAATAATTCTGAAATTTACTTGGAAATGCAAAGAACCAGTGATTGTCAAGTTAACCTTAACCTTAACCTTGACTAGTAAAATCAAAACTGAAGGATTTATATTTCTTAATTTCACTACCCTTTAAAATTTTGAAACCTTTAAAGATACTAGTAAAGAGAGTGTGATGCTCATACAGCCTAGAGCAAAGGGACACTAGGGCAGAAAAGTCTAAACACAAACCTATTCAGAAACACTACCCTAAATATGAGAAAGAATATGACAGTGTATCAAAGTGAGGTCAGATTTTCCCCTTCAGAGATGTTAACTTCTATGAGAACAGGATTCATACCATAGAAGGCGTTAAGTATTTTTTATTTTTTAAAAATTAGTTTATTTATTTTAATTGGAGGCTAATTACTTTACAACATTGTGGTTGTTTCTGCCATACATCAACATGAATCAGCCATGTGTGTACATGTGTCCCCCTGTCCTGAACCCCCCTCCCACCTCCCTCCCCACCCCATCCCTCTGGGTTGTCCCAGAGCATCGACTTGAGTGCCCTGCTTCATGCATCAAACTTGCACTGGTCATCTATTTCACATATGGTAATACACATGTTTCAGTGCTATTCTCTCAAATCACTTCACCCTTGCCTTCTCCCACATAGTCCAAAAGTCTGTTCTTTACATCTGTGTCTCTTTTGCTGTCTTGCATATAGAGTTGTCATTAACTGTCTTTCTAAATTCCATGTATATGCGTTAATATACTGTATTGGTGTTTCTCCTTCTGACTTACTTCACTCTGTATAATATGCTCCAGTTTCAAGTAGGTATTTGTTAAATGAATAAATATAGTATTAAAAAATATACAGTATTGATAGACATGGAGATCATCAACCCATGTTCAAATATAACTTTGGTATTGGTGTTGTAAATTTTCATGAGTCAGCTTGACTGGGCCAAAGGATGCCCAGATAATGGTATAGGATCAAGTCTGGGTGTGTTTGAGATTAGAAGTTGAATCAACAGAATGAGTAAAGAAGATCTGTCCTCACCAGTGTTGCCAGGTACCAAACAATCCTTTAAGGACCTGAATAAAACAAAAAGGCATAAGAAGGGCAAATTCTAGTCATTCCTTCTTGAACAAGGACATCCATCTTTCCTGGCCCTTGAACATTGGGGCTTCTGGGTCTGGGCCTTTATGCTTTAGGACTTGTATCAGTGCAACTTCTTCCAAACTCCTTCTCAGACCTTAAGACTTGAACTGTATCACCAGTTCCTAGTTCTCCAGCTTGCAGAGAGAAGACTGTAGCTCATCTTAACCCCCATAACTGCATGAGTCAACTCCTATAATATATTTCCTTTTATCCATCCATCCATCCATCCATCCATCCATCCATCCATCCATCCATCCATCTGTCTATCTATTGGCTCTGTTTCTCTGGATAATCCTGCATAATACACTCAGGTACCAGTTGTGTAAGATTTGAAGCAAATTGCTTCACATGTTTACATCTCAATTTCTTTACCACAATATGGGAATAATAATGAAAACTATACACTACCATTTTAGAAGGATAAAGCAAACACAAAATGCATGCAGGGCTTGGTATGATGAATAGATCATTTTGTTTTTGTTCGGTCGCTAAGTCATGTCTGATTTTTTGTGAACCTCATGGACTGCAGCATGCCAGGCTTCCCTGCCTTTCATTATCTGCCAGAATTTGCTCAAATTCACGTCCATTGAGTCAGTGAGGCTATCTAACCATCTCATCCTCTGTTGTTCCCATGTCTTTTTGCTTTCAATCTTTCCCAAGATCAGAGTCTTTTCCCATGAGTCAGCTCTTCACATCAAGTGGCCAAAGTATTAAGAGCTTCAGCTTCAGCATCAGTCCTTCCAATGAATATTCAAGATTTATCTCCTTTAGGATACACTGGTTTAATCACCTTGCTTTCCAAGGAACTCTCAAGAGTCTTCTCCAGCATTACAATTTGAAAGCATCAATTCTTTGTTGTTCAGCCTTCTTTATGGTCCAGCTCTCACATACATACAAGACTACTGGAAAAATATAGCTTTGACTATACAGACCTTTGTCAGCAAAGTGATATCTCTGTGTTTTTAATATGCTGTCTAGGTTTGTCATAGCTTTTCATCCAAGGAGCAAGCATCTTTTAATTTCATGGCCACAGTCACTATCTGCAGTGATTTTGGAGCCCAGGAAAATAAAGTCTCTCACTGTTTCCATTTTTCTCTCCATCTATTTGCCATGAAGTGATGGGACCAAATGTCATGATCTTAGTTTTTTGATTGTTGAGCATTAAGCCAACTTTTTCACTTTCCTCTTTCACCCTCATCAAGAGGCTCTTTAGTTCCTCTTTGCTTTTTTGCCATTAGGGTGGTGTCATCAGCATATCTGGGATTATTGAGAATTAAATAGGTTTATATATTGTGTATGTGTGGGGGGCTAGGGGGAACTTCTCTGGTGGCTCAGACGGTAAAGAATCTGCCTGCAGTGCAGGAGACCTGGGTTCAATCCCTGGGTCGGGAAGATCCCTGGCTTCCCAGTTGGCTGTAGTGGTAAAGAATTCGCCTGCCAGTGCAATAAGACGTAAGAGAGACTAATTCAATTCCTGAGTCAGAAAGATCTCCTGGAGAAGGCAATGGCAATCCACTCCAGTATTCTTACACGGAGAATCCCATAGACAGAGGAGGCTGGCAGGCTACAGTTCATAGGTCGCCCAGAATCGGATACAACTGAAGTGAGTTAGTCTGGCACAGCATATATTGGGGGATCACTCTGTATGCTACAAAACATTAAGTAAGTTAGTACATTTCTTCCTTAAGGAAAGAGACTTAGTAATGTTTTCCTGTGCCATATATGGGGGAAGCTTGGTATGATTTAAAAGCAAGGTGTTGAAAGTCAAGTTAAATCCTGACTGTGACAATGGACTGGCCAACTGGACAAGGACACACCCTTGCCCCAAAGAGAGAAGAATGTGTTTGTCTTCCCCTTCACCAGCATTTTGCCTTGTCCTTTTCCATTATATTAACAGCTAAGCCTATAATGTGAGATCTCATCCCTTTGGAACAATTAGTCTAATATAGTCCTCTGTGGTGCTCACAGAATAACTAGCCATGAACCAGGCAGAGTGTTTCCAGAGGTGAGGGTCCTCATAGCTGTTTCCTATGCCCACAAAACAGATGGCAGCCTCCCTTGGGGCCAGATAGAATTGTTTAGCACCAGGGTTTTCTGGTCTTTTATACAAACATAAAAGAAACAATTTGTTTGAATTATGTTTTTAAAAAGACATTTCCCAAAGAAGACTTACATTCATGAAAGAAGGAAAAGAAACAGAACCAAAAAGTGATAATAAGCACAGTATGCTCTCTGTTATTTAAGTACCAGACACAAGGAGATCCAACCAGTCAATCCTAAAGGAAATCAACCCTGAATATCCACAGGAAGGAGCGATGCTAAAGCTGAAGCTCCAATACTTTGGCCACCTGATGCAAAGAGCCCACTCATTGGAAAAGACCCTGGTGCTGAGTAAGATTGAAGGCAAAAAGAGAAGGGGGCAGCAGAGGATGAGATGGTTAGATAGCTTCAACAACTCAATGGACATGAATTTGAGATAATGGAGGACAGACGAGCCTGGCATGCTGCAATCCGTGGGGTCACAAAGAGTCGGACACAACTTAGCGAATAAACAACAGCAGTAGGAAGTCCTAGAGTGAGAGAGAGAGATGAACAGATGATAAAGGAAGCCCCATTCTCCCTTTTTCCAGATCCTTATCTACTGACAGTGCTCTTTCTGGCCAGAAGTCTGTGACACTCTAACCTATATTTAGAGATTTTGCTCAGTTATTTAAGTGCCAAATATTACAACCTATTAAGCCTTCCTCAATTTCACTGTGGAGAAGGCAATGGCACCCCACTCCAGTACTCTTGCCTGGAAAATCCCATGGACGGAGGAGCCTGGTAGGCTACAGTCCATGGGGTCGCTAAGAGTCGGACACGACTGAGCGACTTCACTTTCACTTTTCCCTTTCATGCACTGGAGAAAGCAATGGCAGCCCACTCCAGTATTCTTGCCTGGAGAATCCCAGGGACAGGGGAGCCCGGTGGGCTGCCGTCTATGGGGTCGCACAGAGTCGGACACGACTGAAGCGACTTAGCAGCAGCAGCAGCAGCAATTCCACTGACTATGAGGAAACTCTTCTCTTCATAGATCCAAATATTCCTAAAATGAAAGTTGCTCAGCCGTGTCCGACTCTTTTCAACCCCGTGGACTATACAGTCCATGGAATTTTCCAGGCCAGATTTCTGGAGTGGGCTAGCTTTTCCTTCTCCAGAGGATCTTCCCAATCCAGGGGTGGAACCCAGGTCACCTGCATTGCAGACATACTCTTTAGCAGCTGAGCCACCAGGGAAGCCCAAGAATACTGGAGTGGGTAACCTATCCCTTCTCCAGGGGATCTTCCTGACCCAGGAATCAAACTGGGGTCTCTTGCATTGCAGGCAATTCTTTACCAACTGAGCTATGAGGAAAGCCCAGCACTGAATGGATATGAATGATGCTATGGAAAATGAATGAATGAAAATAAAGTCCTTAAATTAGAAATCATAGCACCTGAAATATGGCTGGCATAAATTCAAAACCTCATGAAAATGAAAATCTCAGTGCCCGAGTCACCAACCAAATGATTTCAATACTAAAATTATTCTTCTGAGAACTCAAAAGGTTCTATAACATTTTATATTGAAAGAAAAAATGTAGTTAAAAACTGATTTCACACCCTCCCAAATTCTTCACACATTACCACAAATGCCCAACTGTTCTGGACTCTCTTCTGCTATGTCAGTTCTTGGCTGGAGGTAGCATTAGAACATGCAGTTCTTGGCTCAGCAGAAAATTTAGGGCCTGTCCCAGCGTTAGGGACAGGCCTGAGTAAAGAGTGACGTTTGGCCTTTTGGTGAGATGAGCGGAGTCCCTACTGAATCTGGAAACCCCTTGTTTATAGTTTCCTTATGGCTTCTCTCTTTGTATGTATTTTATCTATTAAAGTGTGAAAGTGAAAGTAAATTTCCATATCCACATATCTTATTCTTTTCCCATATATTACTGGAGCTCACTTAGAACTTGGACTGTGGCCTCATATTCCTTCAGTCGGCACAAAAACTGAAAGAATATGGTAATATGTGTTTCCATGTTATCCTCTACCACATGTAAAATAGATAGCCAATGAGGATTTGCTGTATGAGTCAAAGAACTTAAACCGGGGCTCTGTGACAACCTAGAGGGGTAAGATGGAGAGGGAAGCGGGGAGAGTTTCAAGAGGGAGGGAACATGTTTATACCTATGGCTGATTCATGTTGATGTTTGGCAGAAGCCAACACAATACTGTAAAGCAATTATCCTTCTAATAAAAAAAATTAATAAATTTTTAAAAATTCACAAAAAACCCAAAAGAATAACTTTCAAATTATTGCTCGTTGATACATATTTGTTTATAAACTGATAATATGCACCGAATGTGTTCCTAAAAAATGTTTAAGAATGGATGTTGACTTTGAATAAGAGACATTATTATTAAATAATAATATACAATTTTGGTTTTCCCATTGACTCAATAAGTGAGAAAATTGTTCTCATTTTAGCTTACAATAGCTGGGAAATTTGTAATATAAAGTTTTGTTTCTTTACTATCTTGTTTATTAATTTTTGTGTTTTTAGTATGATTATAAGCCAAGAATATGAGTCAAAACTTGAGATCTTATTTGTATGTGTGTGACTTCCTCTTAGTGGAAACCTATTTTGTTCACTCGGTCACTCTTTTCACTGGAGGCTCAGTTCCTTCTTGTCTGGAAGGTCCTGATTCTGTCCTTTCCCTTCATCAACTGCAAGGAGGGGAACATTGCTAAGAGGTGGTTTGTCAGAGGACTTTAGCATCACTGCTACCATGAATGGTTAATAGATAGGGACACGACTAAACACCAGTTGGAATAACTCTGGGATTTTTCTTGTGGACCTAACGGGAGAGATTTCTTTCCTATTGAAGTCAATAAACTGGCAGGACAGGAGATGGATGACATCAGCCATCCTGCTCACCAAGTACAGAATCTATTTTAAAGTGAGGAGGGCAGAGCTGGTTGCCATCATTGAAATCCCCCAATCTAGCTGTGATATAGCCTGCGGTACCTCTGGACTCCCTATTCACATGACCAAATACATTTTCCTTAATTGGTTAGCTGATGTGAAATACATTGTATAAAAACAAAAAATTAAGATTTATATTTTCTCATTAATTTTAGGAGCTTCCTTATATATTCTCAATATTAATTTGTTAAGAGGGGTATGCATGCAACTATTTTATGCCTGTATGTCAGTTGCCTGTTCATGTAAGATGATCTGCTACTGTTTTTCTTTTGCACTATTATAAAAGATCTAATATATTGCCTTTTAAAATTTTAAAGATTTACTTTTTATATTTAGGAATTTAATCATCCTTAGAATATACTTTAGAATATGACCTAAGGTTGAGATCTAGTTTTGCATTTTTTTCATATTCAAAGTCAACTGTCATGATCATGTATTAAGTACCCCATGTTCAATCCATTGGCTTTTGATTCCATACCTGACATAGATGATCTGTCTATATGAAATTACCATGTATCAGTGGGTCTGTTTCTAATTCTTTCGCTGTATTCCTTTGGACTCTGCTGTGTCCTCTCTCCATTCGACTAATTTAATCATGGCTGCTTCCTATGAATTCTTTATAACAGAAAAAGTTCTCCCTCATTATTTTCCTTTCAACAGCTTTGACTCATCCTGAGTGCTTACGCATCCATATGTATTTCAGAGTCTGTAGACACATTCAGTGAAAAAAACCTTGTTGAGATTGTGATTAGAATTTTATTTAAACAATAGCTTAATTTGACAGGAATTGACACCATTAAACTAAAGGCCCACCACTTTAAAAAATAATAAAGATGGCCTTTGACACCAAATCTATAAATAAGTTTTGGTATACTCAGGAAAGATGTTTCTTGTGGAGAAGAAAAAAATTTTAAGGCTGAATTGGACCCTAATTCACCTGTCCTTCAAACTCTGTTCCTGAACATATTTCTCTTCATGTGGATTGGAGCAAAAAGAAGCAGACACATTTATATGTCTTTCAGCAGCTGTGGAGGGATATTTATGGAGAGAGGCCAGCGAGAAGGCCTCTGTATCCTTCCAATTATCTCAAGCACTGAATATATGTTGGAGTAAGTAAGCAGTTAATTACTGCCAGAACCAGACAAGCAGTCAAAATCTTTACTTTCTGCCATCTATTAACAGTTAATTCTTGATAACATAGAGAGGTTTACTGTAGTTATCTATTTAAGGCCTTAACGTCTCACTTAATTTTTGTATGGAGAATACTGTCCATAAATTCACAAGATGCAGCCATGTTCTCTCACCCCTTGACCTTCTCAAGGAGCTAAACCATGAGTGGATGCATAGTCAGCTCTTCCCAACAAGAGGGAGAGAATGATCTTCCAGTCAAGTTGAAGTTTTAAGGAGAGTTTTACCCACAAAGCCCATAACAGAGAATTAGGGAATATATAGAGTATCTGATTCTGAAGAATTGAATTTTCATTGTGGATACTGTGATAGAATTTCTCCTTTACAGTATATCATCGTAGCAGAAATATGAGAATGATATCAAAGCAACTCTAGAATTTTGTATTATTTCTATGGATGGAGGAGATATCACACTTTTGTTCTTTGTAATAAATTGAATCCTTTAGTCTTCTCTTCTGCCAGTAGTGAAAGATTATTACAAATTTGATCACACAAATACTGGACTGATTTTAAATTGTAACATTGCAAGGAAAATAGGAATGTTTTCTCGCTTTTTTCCTCCCTAAGGCAATTTTAGAAAACAAATCATTAAACATAGTTCACTAATTTTATAGAGAAATGTTAACAATTTTCAATTAAATTACACCAATCTGTGTTTTAAAATATTTAATAAACACTTAAAGCTGTACCTCATAATAGAATTATTAAAAAAAATATAGACAGACTAAGGATCTGAATGAAATGGATGTTGCTCTGAAAGCAAAAAGCCAGTGAGTGAATAAAATTGGTAATAAAATTGAAAAAATGTGCTACCCAAAAGAATAATATTTACTTTTCTACCTCACGCTACTGTTATTCATAGCTTTAGATTCATTTTCCTGTCCTGGATATTGAGTAAATGTAATGGAAAATTTTGAAGAGTGAAGAAAAAGATTCTAGGGTATGAATTTGCAAGATTTCTGCTTCCTCTCACTTGCTTAAAACTTCATTTTTAAAATATTTATTTATTTATTTGTCTGTGTCAGGTCTTAGTTGTGACGTGCAGGCTTGGTATTTGGGGAGCACGTTCCTAGATGGGGATGTAGAGTGGCTTCCCTGGTGTCTCAGTGATAAACAACCCACCTGCCAATGCAGGAGATGCGAGTTCAATCCCTGGTTCAGGAAGATCCCCTGGAGAAGGAAATGACAACCCACTCCAATACGCTTACCTGGAAAAGTCCATGGACAGAGGAGGAGCCTGGTGGGATACACAGTCCATGGGGTCACAAAAAGTCTGACATGACTTAGCGACTAAACAACAACAAATTAGATGTAGAAAGCAGAGGACTTGGAGAAAGTGGGCCGCTGAAGTCTTCAGTGTATTCCTTCGGACTTGGTCACTACCACTTAATCCCCAGGACTCTGGAATCCTAGCCTACCCATTTGCCTGCATGATAATTAATTTCTGTGTAGACTTGACCAGGATAAGTGATGCCCATATAGCAGGCAAAACATTATTTTTGAGTGTGTCTGTGAAGTGTTTCCAGAAGAGGCTAGCATTTGAATGGGTGAACTGAGTAAAGCAAATGGCCTTCATCAAAGTGAGTGAACTTTATCCACCTTGGTAAGGAACTAACTAGAACAAAAAGGTGGAGGGAAGGCAAATTAACTCTCTCTGCATGAGCTGAAACATGTACATTCTCCAGCCTTTGGACAACGATCCTCCTGGTTCTCCAGCTTTCTGATTCACGTTTATGGAGCTTCAGTGAAAGACACAGCATATAAACACACAGTAAGATGTATAATATCTGGTTTCTATGGGAATTAGAACCCAGCTAAAAATAAATTAGCTCCAGCTGGGGTAATCCAAGACTAGAATTAACACTAAAAAGATAGTAAGGATTTAGAAGATAAGAGGAGCAAGGAGGACACTCAAGATAAAGATGTATTTAATTTTATTCACTGATTCATATCACATATTTACCAGCCACATAAAACATGCTGGGCATAAGGATAGCACCAGCAGTTCAAAGATGAATAAGATATAATTTCTACAGGAGAAGAGCTCACTATCCAACAAGAGAGAAATAATTACATAGCCTGAGCAGAGAGCAAGGAATTCTTAGTGAGTGAATCCACACGTACAAGGCTGAAGAGGCCCTTTGTGGGAATTTGGTCTTCCAGGAGGGTGTTCTTCAAAGTTACCCAGAATGGTGCAGGAATATAGGAAATAATAGTTCTTTGAGAAGCCTCAGAAGTTAAAATCAGGAAAGACAAATACCAACATAAAGTACTGTGCGTGAATGCTCAGTCATGTCTGATTCTTTGCAGCCCTACAGACCAAAGCCCGCCAGGCTCCTCAGTCCATGGAATTTTCCAGGCACAAATCCTGGAGTGGGTTGCTATTTTCTCCCCAGGGGATCTTCCCAACCCAGGAATCAAACCCTCATCTCTCGTGTCTCCTGCATTGTCCTGTGGACTTTTCTTTTACCATTGAGCTGCTGGGGAAGCCAACACAAAGTAAAGCAGAAGCAAAAGCAAGAGTGGGCTGAGACATGAATCAAAGGGAGCGAGCTGGAAACAAAGTGAGAAAGCACCAAGGGATTCTTGCAGAAGCAGCTGGAGAGGCTAGTACAGTGGCTATTGATTGATGGGTTGTGCACATTGACAGTGAGCCTGCTGCAAGGAAAGATGTTTGCTAGTGGTCTGAAGACTATTCTCTGATCAAATAGGGGGACGGGTCAATGTTGTTGGTCAAAGGGCTGGGTAAAATCTTCCCAGAGGAGACGCTGTATACACCAGCCTTTGAAAGTTGGGTCGGTTACTCCTGGGTGGAGGACGGGGCAGGAAAGGTCACTTGATGCAGAGGACACAGCAGGTTCAAAGCCTCGGTGGCGTGTGAGTGCATGGTCACATGGGGTGTTCAGGGAGCTGAGTATTCTGGCATTTTTTAGCACATAGCACAAGTGGAAAGAAACAGTGGGATATGATGCTTACAGAGAACTTCAGAGAACTCTAATCAGATGTGAAGGGGAAAAAAGATATTTGTTGCAGAAATTGTGTAGTCTTTTCTTGGTGTTCAGATTTTGTCTATATTCCCTTTAGGTCTAAATGAGATTAAGCTTTATTCATTTTGGCAAACTGAGCTTCATTTTTTTTCCCAAAAAGAACTGTTCACCAATGCTGTGATGGTTAATTTTATGTGTCAGTTTCACTGGACCACAGGATGCCCAGATGGTTGGTCAAGCATTGTTTTGGGTGTTTCAATGAGGATATTTTTGGATGTGATTCACATTTATATCAAGAGACTGATTACAACAGATATTTATTTATTTATATATTATGTTTGTACACACATGCATATATCCTACTAGTTCTGTTTCTCTGGAAAACCTGAATATAAATGCCAAGAACCTCTTCTCTAACCCACGATCCAGCCATTCATTATCCAGTTACCAGACTTAAGCTTTTAAGCTCTGAACATTTCACAAGGGGGAACCTAAGATGAATCTGTGGAGCAAGAAAGAAACTAGAAAGTTTTAAGTTCTCTAACGAAACTCCTTTGGGGGATAATTATTGCCTATATCTCTTCGTATACACACACACACACACACACCACACACACACACACACACACACACACACACACCACACACACACACCACACACATATACATACCACCCATACACATACACACATACCACACACACACATAGCACAGACACACACCACACATACACATACCACACACACACACACCACACACACATACATACCACACACACACCACACACACGTACATACCACACACACACACACACACCACACACACACACACCACACACACATACATACCACACATACACACACACACCCCCCACACACACACACCACATACACACACACCACACACACACACACCACACACACACACAGCACACACACATACAAAGCACACATACACACACACGCACCCGACACATACACACACACACACACCCCATACACATACATCATGGCTTACAGACAACTGCATAGGAATTTTGAGTCTGCTGCTGCTAAGTCGCTTCAGTCGTGTCCGACTCTGTGCTACCCCATAGACGGCTACCCCGTCCTTGGGATTCTCCAGGCAAGAACACTGGAGTGGGTTGCCATTTCCTTCTCCAATGCATGAAAGTGAAAAGTGAAAGTGAAGTTGCTCAGTTGTGTCCGACTCCTACCGACCCCATGGACTGCAGCCTACCAGGCTCCTCGGTCCATGGGATTTTCCAGGCTAGAGTACTGGAGTGGGTTGCCATTGCCTTCTCTGGATTTTGAGTCTACCAAATCTCAGTTCAAATCCTTGCTCCATTTCCTACCACTCCTTTAATCTCCTTTAATCAGAGGCAAGTGATGGAAGTTCAGAAGTCTCAAATCATTTTTCTGTAAAACAGAAACACTAAGAAAATGTTCCTATAGGCTCCAATGAGATGAGCTATGCAAAGCTCTTGTCATGTAAAAATGGCTACAAATATCAGTGTCCTCCTTGAGTCTATGTAAATGCAGCATATGCTAGTTCTTCCTCCTCTCTGGTATCCTGCAATTTTCCTCTAAGTCCTCCCCTACGAAGAGAAAAACACAATAACTGTAATAAACTCCCTGTTGTAAACCCTTGGATTTCATTTTTCTTCTGATTATACATGCTGGTGTATAGTCATTGAAAACACTAAAAATAAACTCCCATTGTCTGTAGCGAGGTGTTTAATATACCAGGTGGTTGTCATCTGACATAGAGGTTGTTGCACCCCTAAAATATTTTGCTTTTTAGTCTTTAGTAAATTATTCAGATAACGAAATCTCAAGAAGAAGAAAGCTAAGGGATCATGCAGATCTGTTTCTGTAGAGCTGGGAATGTGGTTGAACACACACACACACACACACTCATAAACATTAACAACCACCCACAAATATGTTTTATGAGCTTTCATGAAAAGCCTTCAGGGACCGATGCAAAGTCACCTGGTTAATCTCTAAATTAATCTTCCGGCAAACAAAACTCCTGTAAGCTGTTTAGTAGGTGACCTCAGAAACAAGGCAGTATATAAGCTTCCAGCAATTCACTGTGGACTTGCAATCTTGAAGAGCTCTTTTCTGACTTCATCAGCACACTGCATGCTTCCAACTGTGCTCTCTGAAGCCTGCTGTGTGTGCATGCATGCACATGTGTCCTTGTAGTATATGTTTATCTTTTCTTTCAATTAAATCTTCAGACTACAAAAGTATCTTTATTCTCCTAAGTGTCAGAGTCATGGTCTGTTTAGAATTGGAAAGGAAATCAGAGATCACCTGGCTTGAAAAACCCTCTTTCTAAAACTGTGTTAAACGATAAAGACAAAATGTTTATTTTATAACGTCCCTGTTGTAGGTTAAATTGTGTCCCCCAAAATAACATGTGGAACTCATGACCCTCAGTACCTGTGAATTTGACCTTACTCAGGAATAGGGTTTTTGCAGGTGTAATTGGGCTAAGATGAGATCGTACTGGAATAAGTTCTTAATCTGACATGACTGGGGTCCTCATAAGAAGGGGAAAACTTGATGTGAGGACAGATACACATGGAGAGAAGAACACCGTCAGAGGAAACACGCACACAGAGGGAAGACCCACATGGCTATCGAGGCAGAGACTGGAGTTACACGGTTGCAAAACAAGAAATGTCAAGGACCATGGTAACGACCAGAAACAGAGAGAAGGCATGGCCCTGCTACACCTTGATTTTGGACTTGGCACCTCCAGATCTGTGATAGAATACTTGCTTTAAGCCACCCAGGTTACAGTACTTTGCTAAGGAAGCCTTGGGAAACTAACACAGTCCCACGATAGACAAGATGGGGCCTTAACCTGAACCCGTGTCATACACCCCAGGTCTCCTGCTCACTGTGCTTTACTCCAGTGATTTTCCAGGTTGATAAATCATGCAATGATTGTGGCAGGTTTTCTTTAGAGGAAAGATTTAACAGCAGACACCTGACAGCATGGGAGATGGAAGGTGCCCTGCACAGTATGAGATGTTGATTTGAGTATGGAAACGTGGGAGGGGACAACCAAAGTCATGGGAAATCATCCTTAATATCCTTGTGTCAGCTCTTCCTTGATGCCACCACTGCACTGCATTCAGTGTTCATAAAGGCATCTTAATTGCTGTCTAGATGATTTGTTGTTGTTCCTTTGGAAGGGCGGAAAATCTAAGCATTGTAAAGCTGAACACGTGCTGCATACAAACCATACCTGGAGGCAATAAGGCAACCTGGTCACGTACAGGGGCCTGAACCAAACTGCTGGACCTGGGCATGGGCTTTAGAAAAGTTGCTTAAATCTTCTAGACTTCCTCATCTACAATTTGTGCACAACTATAGCTTTTATATGATTTTATAGTGAACTTTGGTCATGTGCAATGTATACAAAGCAATGAGTTCAAGTCTTCATCCTCAGTACCGTCTACATATTAGGTGCTAAGAGAAGGAGGAGGAACAGGAGAGGGTGGGGAGGTCAGCTGATGTCCAGGTGAAGGAAGAAAGGGGAGGCCCATGAAGAGCTTCATTTAAATTACAAATAAGAACATCTTAAGTGTGCTTACAAAACCATCCTTTTGCCTTCCCTTGGAGAAGAAAGTGCATTATTTTTGAGAGGTGGACTTCTTTCAGCACCCAGCACTAAGCTATGGTTTTAAAAAGTTAACAATCAAATTCCTCACTATTTACAGAATCATACTCTCAGAGCCCAGTGAAAATCATCTTCACTGTCATCAATAGAGCTTTAAAATGTGATTTCCCATGTGATAACCTACTTGGTTATTAGCCAGCAAGGGGTCACAATAAATGAATGTTATACTCATAAGAGACAAGGACACTGATGCTTGAGGAGGTGAAGAGGGCTGTGGGAGGTCACTACCTAGGATGTGGCCCACACCCAGGTCTCTGCACACACCTGAGAGGTTTCTTTTCCATCTGCCCTGTTGAATGTCTACTCGATATTCAAGACTCAGCAAAAGCATTTCTTCTGGGAGGATCTACAAAGTCCTTTGGTTTGTTTTTTTGAAATGCCTTAGTCCCTCCATTCGGAGAAGGCAATGACATCCCACTCCAGTACTCTTGCCTGGAGAATCCCATGGATGGAGGAGCCTGGTAGGCTACAGTCCATGAGGTCGCTAAGAGTCGGACACGACTGAGCGACTTCACTTTCACTTTTCCCTTTCATGCACTGAAGAAGGAAATGGCAACCCACTCCAGTGTTCTTGCTTGGAGAATCCCAGGGACGGGGGAGCCTGGTGGGCTGCCGTCTATGGGGTCGCACAGAGTCGGACACGACTGAAGCGACTTAGCAGCAGCAGCAGCAGCAGCAGTCCCTCCATTGCTGTGAGTGCCACACTTGAATGAAGGATCCCCTTACCTGTCAGGTTATCCCAATTAAAGCATGATTGCCTTGAAGAGAAGGAAGGTGGTAGCAGAGGGTACCAGGGAAGGATGGATATATCCTCCATACAAGCAAATGGAGATGTGGAATTGACCACAGAGCACTGAGCTGAAGAAAGTCCTGTGCTTTAATTCCTACTTGACTTAGCCTTCACCCACCCCTTAGCTTAGCCATCACCACTGAGTGTTTTCTGAAGAAAAAGGGAAAGTTAGTCACCCAGTCCTGTCTGATTCTTTGCGACCCCATGGACTGTAGCCCACCAGGCTCTTCTGCCTATAGGATTTTCCAGGCAAGAATACTGGAGTGAGTTGCCATTTCCTTCTCCAGGGGATCTTTCTGATCTAGGGATTGAACCCAGGTTCCTACACTGCAGGCAGATTCTTTACCATTTGAGCCACTGGTGAAACCCCAGTGCTTTCTACGTGTGTCGAATAACTTTGATATGGTTCTATTCTCTTACCCACAAGGACCTCATGTTTGAGCCAGTTCTGTTCACCATATCCTGATCAAAGAGCAATGAGTGTGATTCATCTTGATGCTGATAATAAATATGACTAAATTCTGTCACATTTGTTATCAGTGTGACCTTACCACTACTTGTGAACTAGAGGCTGAGCCCCGCCTGACCACAGAGACTCGTCCAGAGAAGGCGTCAGTGAGGATGATGACTACAGCCACCCAGGTGGGTTTCTCCTTCATTTGCTATTGAACCAGTTATCCAAAGGACACCAAGGTAATCATGAGATCAAGTGTATGGGGAAGCTGGAGCTGGGATCAGTCTTCTGGTTCTTCTCCTGATCCTGAAGTAGCCTAAGCTGAATTGTTTCAGTCTCCTTCTTACAATAAGTTCAAAGGATTCCAGAAACGTGGCTTTAGGTGGAGGACAGGTTCCATGTCAGATATCCAGCGTCCACTCTAGTATCAAATAAAAAAAAAAAACTGAACTAAAATGTCATGCTTTAAATATCGCCTATTTATTAGTTAAATCATTGAGTCTATTTATGTTTCCCTTGTAATAGGTTGAACCATAGACACCAGAGTAGGTGGCATGTTTACTCTTTTAACTTATTTACAGTAGATGCTTGACTAAAAGAATTATTAAAACAATAAAGGTCATTTTTTCCTTTAACTTTTGTCCTGAGACATGTTCTTTAGGTCCTTTCTTCCTAGTCATGCTATTGTAGACATATCTCACAGATGCCCAGTTGCTATGCAGTTAATAGAAACAGGTCTCATTTTGAAATTAAAGACATTCTGGATTCAGTTTTTTTAAAAAAGAAGAATCTAGAAACCAGAGGCCATATCCAGAGGGTGAGTGCATATATGAGAAGATAATTAAAGTCACTGGTATCAAAGGATGTGCAAATAAAAGTAGCAATTATATATCTCCTTATATTTAAAAGACTAGTGACCATTTTAATGTTCAACCATACACAGTAGTGGCAGAAATATCCCCCTCATACATTTGACAGAAGTGTGAATTTTTACAGAGGTTTTAGACAACAATTTTATAACATCTGTGAAAATATAAAAGTAAACATTTCCTTTGACCCTGCAATCTCACTCATGGGAATCTATTCCACAAAATGAAAACACAAATATGTCAGGGTATACATAATAGAATTGTTATTAAAACACTTTTTGTAGAGGGAAAATTTATAAAGCCAGTGAAAGTCCATCACCTGGAGATTGTAAGAATAAATCATGCCATAGTCACCACAAGAATATTGAATGCCATGTAGATATTAAAGAAAAATAGTAAAAAGAAAGTGTATATAATATGGCTTTACTCTGAAAAACAGGCAAAGAAAAATCATTTATAAGCTTCAACTTATGTATTATATACGTACATGTGTACATATATAATACATATGCTATCTGGTTTGTAGTGAAGGGAAAGTCTAGAGTTGAGAAGACAGAAAGTGGAGGGGGAGGTTCAGGAAAAGTGCAAAAATGTAAAATGATAATAATAGCATTGTATATACCATGATCATACTGGTGCCTGCAAACAATTTTATATGTGTGAGATTGTGCAAAATTAAGTTAGAAACAAATAAAGGCCTACAGAGGTAGCGAATCCTTTATTCTTCAGTCAGTAAGTCCTGTCCAACTCTTTGTGACCCCATGGACTGCAGCATGCCAGCCTTCCTTGTCCTTCACTGTCTCCCAGAGTTTGCTCAACCAGGTCCATTGAGTTGATGATGCCATCCAACCATCTCATCCTCTTATAGGTGAATCCTGAGCTGTGTTGTGCTCAGTTGCTTCAGTCAAGCCTGATTTTTATGACACCATGGCCAGGCTCCTCCATCCATGGGGTTTTCCCAGCAAGAATACTGGAGTGGGTCGCCATGCCCTTCTCCAGGGCATCTTCCTGACCCAGGGATCAAACCGGCGTCTCCTGCATCTCCTAGCATTGCAGGTGGATTCTTTACTGCTAAGCCTCTCGGGAAGTCCAGGTGAACCCTAATTAGTTCCAAAATCTGGGAACAGGAAGAAAGAAAAGGCAATAAAGCGAGACATTTTCTCTCTCTCACCACGCCACTTTATGGGATTTCTTTTTATATATAAAAGCCCTATATGTGGCCAGAAAGGACCAGAATCAAAAGTCCCAGACTGACAGGCTCATATCTTTCCTGATAATTCCAATATTTCCTGGTCTAATCTAGAGCTCAGATATCTCCCTTCTCTATTTAGTCTGTTGAGCTCAGCAACTATGCTCAAACTACCCGAAGTGCTTCATGCCGTATTAAGCACAGCTCTCAAAAATGCTGGGTTCTAAAATGTTTAACAGTAAAAATGACCACATAAATATATTAGAAATTCTTAAACACAAAGGTTGACTATGAAATTATTAAGGCTCCTTCTTGCATCTGGAAAGAAATTTGTGCTTTATGATTCAGATTTCAGAATGGAGACTCCAGGAACTCATTCAGTCTATAAGTTGCCATTATCAATTTATAAACCAGCTGGTATTATAGAAGTATTTTTTGTATACTTCGTACGTGCTAAATTGCTTCAGTCATGTCCAACTTTTTGCAACGCTATGGACTGTAGTCTGCCAGGTTCCTCTCTCCGTGAGAGTCTCCAGGCAAGAATACTGGAGTGGATTTGAAATTCTCTTCTCCAGGGGATCTTCACAACCCAGGGATCAAACCTGGGTCTCCCTCATTGCAGGCAGAGACCCCGGGGAAGCCCGATTTTATACTTTATTTCTTAACAAAAAAGAACACAAGTTCTCTATATTATCTTTAACATAGCCTAACAGCTGTCATTTCTATTATTGATAGAAGTATACTTTCCTGCATATCACTAATATTTCATTTTCTAATCATTAAGCAAATATTTTTGGAATCTTGCATTATCACAATAAAATGTAATACATTTGACTTAGGGTCTTAAAGAAACAGTGTTGTACTTGTCTTTGTTTTGCCTTTCAAAGATTGAGGAAATTCTGGGAAGTGACATATTTCCCCCAGAACACCTAGAAGCAATGAACACTGGGGTGTGTCTGATGACTGCCCTGTTTCGCTACTCAGGGAACATGGAGCAAGAGACTAAACCCTGGCTACATCTGGGCATATCTGTATCAATCATGGGGCACAACAGAGTTGCATCAGCCCCACGGTGGGAAATTCTTTCTAAAGGATTTGTTAACAAATTAATGTTTCATGTATATTGTATTTTTACGCTTGAAGGCAAGAGAGAGAAAATATTTATGCTAGAGAGGAAGCAGGATCCATTTGATTAGCATCAGAAGTGACAAAGAGGAAAAGAACATTTCTTGAAGCTTTTTTTTTCCCAATAAAGAAGCAGAAGTATGTATTATCAATTAAGAAATTAATTCTCACTCTATTTTCTGCAAAAGTGTCATGATTCACATGAGAAATAAGGAAATCCTGCTATTTGCTACAATATAAATGGACTTAGAGGACATGATGCCAAGTGAAATAATTCTGAAAGAGAAAACAAATACTGTGTGATGTTACTTATAGCTGGAATCTCAAAAACAAATAAATTGAAACTCACAGAAATAGAAACTCCAACAGTGATTGTCAGGGCCGAAGGGTGGGGTGGGGAGGATTGGGGAGATACTGGTCAAAGGTTACAAACTTCCAGGCAGAAGGTGAATAAGTTCTGGGAATCCAACACCCAGAATTGTGATTACAATTAACAGAACTGCTTTGTATACTTGAAAGCTGATAGGAGAGTAAATTGTAAATGTTCACACCACAAAAAAGAAATAAGTATGGCACAAAATAGAGGTGTTAACTAACACTACAGTGGTAATCATATTGCAACAATAAGTGTACCAAATAAACATACTCAACTTATACCATGTTATGTATTAATTATATCTCAATAAAGTTGGGGGGGAATGACATTAAAAAACAATAAGGTTGAGCAGCAACAGTATTAATCAATAGTATTTCTTTTGTTTGTATCAAATAGCAGTCATAGTACCAAGTGTTTTGGGTTTCCCTGGTGATTCAGTGGTAAAGAATCCACCTGCAATGCAGGAGACACAGGAGATGCAGGTTCCATCTCTGGGTCGGGAAGATACCCTGGAGGAGGAAATGGCAACCCATTCCAGTATTCCTGCCTGGGAAATTCCATGGACAGAGGAGCCTGGTGGGCTACAGTCCATGGGATCGCAAAAAGTAGGACACGACTGAGCAGCTAACACACACACACACGCACACACACACACAGCAGGAGTGAGCAGAGCAGTCTGGGTTAAAATCTCAGCTGCATGGATTTTATCTGTTTCTGAAAGCCGTTTGGTTGGGGTTGAGGGTAGGGGGTAGTGCCTTCTATGATAGGAATAAGCTGTGGCAAGCCTTCCCTCCAAGGCAATGCCAACTCAACAGTGGGAAGAAAATAATAATTCTCATCCACTAAAGCTTTTAATAGAATCAACATTTAATTTTTCAAACTGGAAGGAGGTTGAGGCAAATCTCAGCGTTTACATGAGTTGTGCTTTTTAACGGGGCTTCCCCAATGGCTCAGCAGGTAAAGAGTCTGCCTTCCAATGCAGGAGACACAGAAGACACGGGTTCAATTCCTGAGTCAGGAAGATCCCCCGGAGAAGGAAATGACAACTCACACCAGCATTTTTGCCTGAAAAATCCCATGGACAGAGGAGCCTGGTGGGCTACATTCCATGAGGTTACAAAGAGTCAGACATGACTGAGCACTTTATAATATGGAAAGTACTTTGGTTACATTAACTGGTATTCTCATAACAGTGCATGAGATGGGCAGAAATGTTGAATCCTCGTTATATGTAAGTAAAAAAGTGAGAGTCTCAGAAGAAGAGGATTAGTGGTTTCCAAGTATACACAGTTAGAAAGAAGGGGCCAGGCCTCAAAATCTTTTTTAAAGAAATAATTTAGTCAAGTCCTCATCTTTGGGAGAGGGGAATGGTTTTCCTAAAGAAAAGTGAATTTCCTGGAGTCACACTGTCAATTAGGGCTGGTTGCCACCCTAAGTGCCTTCTTTTGCTTAACTAAGAAAGACTGTATTACAGCCAGTAGCAATTCTTTATTGTATGCATATCAGTACAACCGGAGCCTCTGCTTGAGCCCCGAGCACTGGAGGGGACTCTGACCCTTCTTTGTTTTCGTCCCAGAGTCTGCAGTATCAGTAGGACCCACCCAGATCCTGCATGGTGCCCGGAACTCATTGTCAGGATCTGTGCAATTCTTTCAGCAGTACAGAGACCTCCTCCATGCACAAACCTGCCGCCCAAGCTGTGCTTCTGTGAACTCTAGGCATGCCATCTTGGAGGCATAGGGCATCTCCTAATTCAGGAATTTTTAAACTGGGTTTTACAGAACTCTACCCCTACAGTGTACTCTGGCATTTCTGCAAGTATTTGGTTTAAACTTTACTCTGTATGTACTTTGACTAGTTTAAAAAAATAGCATAGCACATTCGCATGTCCTACATAGTGTCGGAATACTTCTGAGACCAACTGAATGTCAAGTTGAAGTCTCAAAGACTGGATTTATATTAGATCTTAGTGAAGTACTGCTTTTTTCTGACTTAAGCATGTAACCCAAGAATGTCAAAGAGAATACTTTTTCAAGGTTTTAGACATTTTAGGTATTTCAGGCTTTTAGACATTAGATCCTCTGGCTATCTAGAAAAGGTACCTTGGAAGGTGCTGCTGTAGTTACAGCTTTGCCACCTCTCATAGGTTAGTTGTAAACATACTCTTGCCTTCTTTAAGCAGAACTTAGAACTCCAAGCAGATTTTGCAAAATACAACAATGCATTCTTCCAGGGCCTCCGTGTATTCTTGAAAGGGTTATGTAATGCGCTAACAGCTTGCCATCAAAGGGTGTATCATTCATAGCAGAGAAACCATTAGTTCACACATTTATATTGACAAATTGCTGGGAGATTTTCTGCTATGTTTAAAACTAAGAACAGAAACATAAATGAGAATGTTACTATGGCAGATTCAATCACTCTTCCCTTCCTACAACTTAGCCCCTAACACATTTATTACATTCTACTGTAAATATCGAGACTTCCCTGGTGGCTTAGACAGTAAAGAACCTGCCTACAATACAGATGTGGGTCTGATCCTTGGGTCAGGAAGATCCCCTAGAGAGGAAAATGGCAACCCACTCCAGAATTCTTGCCTGGGAAATTCCATGGGCAGAGGAGCCTGGCAGGCTACAGTCCTCAGGGTCCCAAGGAGTTGGATACAACTTAGTGACTGAACACACACACATTGTAAATATCAACTTATTTTTTTTTGTCCAATACGTTGTGAGATATTTAAGGACATGTATCTGGTTATCACATTTGAGCTTTAACAAAAAATTTTAATAGATAGACCAGCGGAAGAAATCGTATTCCATGCAGAAGATTCAGCATAACCTAGGGTGCAGGTGTGTGCAAAGATAGGAAGGAAGCAGTTTCATTTCAGGAACTTAGGTTCACTATTATCAACATAGACAGGGAGATGAAATGCACAAGTTATATGACTTTTTGAAAAGTAAAATGATAGAAAAAATATAGTGGCATAAGCAAATAATTAGTGTTTAATAAGGATAAGCATCCGTTCTTTCCTTCCTCCAAACATATTTCTACCTCTACTCTTAGATAAATTTGCATTTTGTAAAATGGACAGAAGTAATCACACTTACTGTATAGGTTACTTTTGTGGAATAGGATTGCATAAAGTGGCATAATGGTTGAAAACATGCTTTATCAATCCTGAAGCACTGTGCACATTTTGACTATAACTTAGAATTACTGTCCCTGATGTATGTTTATATCAATAATGGATTTGGTATTTTTTTTTTTTTACTTCTCCCCAAATGGGATTGCATCCACTGTGTTGGCACCAAAGGATGAAAAGTTATCTAAATATCCAACTGATGAACTCTGGTCAAATATCCTGAAAATTGCCTCTGGGCATCATGTCCAGAATATGAAACTCATTTTGCCTGGAGAAAAAGGAATTCCCAAATGAGTCATGTAACTCTTGGTTTTGGAGCAATGGAACCAGGAGAAATTGAGTTTTGCTACAGAAAATAATTGGGTCTCTTCTTTTAGCACAGGATAAGTCCCCAGTGTCACACACCACTCTGGGTCAGCCCTTAACAGCCTTTCCATTTACTGGGCCCACAGAGGAAAAACAGAAAATGTTTCTACCCGAGATAGCTGCCTGTGTGAACTACAAAGAATAGATCAAGATTAACAGGACAGACTCTTAGGCCTTCCAAGGATTCTACGAGAGAAACCATACTGTTTATTTATATTCAACTTCATATTCCAAAATCAAAATTATATCCCACCTAGATCTGTTACACACTTTTGTTTCCATGGTTAAATATGTATGTTTCTCTGCAGGAATGTAGACACTGCATAGGCGGAAAATTATAGTCTCTCAGTCACATGAAAGTGAAAGTGTTAGTCACTCAGTCATGTATGACTCTTTGCGACCCGGTGGGCTGGTAGCTCACCAGGCTCCACTGTCCATGGAATTCTCCAGGCAAGAATACTGGAGTGTGTTGCCATTCCCTTCTCCAGGGCATCATCCTGACCCAAGGATTGAACCTAGGTCTCCCGCATTGCAGGCAGATTCTTTACCATCTGAGCCACCAGGGAAGCCCCATAATAAAATTCAATATGTGTAGGATAAACAAACACTTACCTTGAAGATAGGGTTCTTGCCTGGTTCACTTTTCTGTCTTTCTTCCTCTAACCTTGCCCTAAGTTTTGTTCCTGATAAGCCACAGTAAAATGAGGCAGGTCCATGGTTACATGAGAAATGAACTAAAATTGCTTTACTCAGTAGGAGCATGCAGAAGTATCATGGTGATTGTGCACTTGTCCAGAAGTATCATGGTGATTGTGCACTTGTCCAGAAGTGCTGGGTAGGGGACAGAGAAAGAGATAAATCTTCATCTCAGCACAATCTGGAAGTTACTTTTCCCTCAAAAGGGCAAATTCAGCATGACATTATTTCCAGAGCCCTGTATCACAGTAAGCATTTAGCAGCTCAAACAGCAGGAATAACACTTTTAATAATGATTTTTTTATTTAATTGGAACTGAGTAACAGCAAAAATGTTAGTCAGTCAGTTGTATCCGACTCTTTGCAACCTCATGGACTGTAGCCCACCAGGCTCTTCTAGCCATTGGCTTCTCCAGGCAAGAATACTGGGGTGGGTTGCCATTCCCTTCTTCAGGGGGTCTTCCTGACCCAGGGATTGAACCTGTACCTCTTGGGTCTCCTGTACTGGCAGATGAATTCTTACCACTGATGCCACCTGGGAAGGTAACAGCATAAGAGAAAACAAAATATTTTTCTACTTACAGATACAAAGACCCAATTGAAGAAAAAGAAATTCCAGTGCATTTTACTTCCGTTCAGTTCAGTTCACTTGCTCAGTCATGTCCGACTCTTTGCAACCCCATGGACTATAGCACTCCAGGCCTCCCTGTCCATTACCAACTCCTGGAGTTAACCCAAACTCATGTCCGTTGAGTCGGTTATGCCATCCAACCATCTCATCCTCTGTCATCTGCTTCTCCTCCCACCTTCCATCTTTCCCAGTAACAGGGCCTTTTCCAACGAGACAGTTCTTCACATCAGATGGCCAAAGTATTGGAGTTTCAGCTTCACCATCAGTCCTTCCAATGAATATTCAGGACTGATTTCCTTTAGGATAGAGTGGTTGGATCTCCTTGCAGTCCAAGGGACTCTCAAGAGTCTTCTCCAAAACCACAGCTCAAAAGAATCAATTCTTCAGTGCTCAGCTTTCTTTATAGTCTAACTCTCACATCCATACATGACTACTGGAAAATCCATAGCTTTGACTAAATGGACCGTTGTTGGCAAAGTAATGTCTCTGCTTTTTAATATGCTCTCTAACATAAAGTTGGGCATAACTTTTTTCCCAAGGAACAAGCGTCTTTTAATTAACTTTATGGCTGCATTCACCATCTGCATTGATTTTGGAGCCAAAAAAAAAAACAACAAAGTCTGTCATTGTTACCACTGTTTCCCCATCTATTTGCCATGAAGTGATGGGACCTAATGCCATGATCTTAGTTTTCTGAGTGTTGAGTTTGAAGTCAACTTTTTAACTCTCCTCTTTCATTTTCAACAAGAGGCTCTTTAGTTCTTCTTCACTTTATGCCAAAGGGTGGTGTCATCTGCATATCTGAGGTTATTGATATTTCTCCTGGCAATCTTGATTACAGCTTGTGCTTCATCCAGTCCAGAATTTCTCATGATGTACTCGGCATATAAGCTAAATAAGTAGAGTGACAATATACAGCCTTGATGTACTCCTTTCCCTATTTGGAACCAGTCTGTTGTTCCATGTCCAGTTCTAACTGTTGCTTCTTGACCTGCAAATAGATTTCTTAAGAAGCAGGTCAGGTAGTCTGGTATTCCCACCTCTTTCAGAATTTTCCACAGCTTGTTGTGATCCACATAGTCAAAGGCTTTGGCATAGTCAGTAAAGCTGAAATGGATGTTTTTCTGAAACTCTCTTGCTTTTTCAGTAATCCAACAGATGTTGGCAATTTGATCTCTGGTTCCTCTGCCTTTTCTAAATCCGGCTTGAACATCTGGAATTTTACAGTTTACATACTGTTGAAGCCTGGCTTGGAGAATTTTGAGCATTACTTTACTAGCCTGTGAAATGAGTACAATTGTGCAGTAGTTTAAGTATTTTTTGGCATTGCCTTTCTTTGAGATTCGAACGAAAACTGACCTTTTCCAGTCCTATGGCCAATGTTGAGTTTTCCAAATTTGCTGGCATATTGAGTGCAGCATTTTCACAGCATCATCTTCTGGTATTTGAAGCAGATCAACTGGAATTCCATCACCTCCACCAGCTTTGTTTGTAGTGATGCTTTTTAAGGCCCACTTGACTTCACATTCCAGAATGTCTGGCTCTAGGTGAGTGATCACAACATTGTGATTATCTGGGTTGTGAAGATCTTTTTTGTACAGTTCTTCTGTGTATTCTTGCCACCTCTTCTTAATATCTTCTGCTTCTGTTAGGTCCATACCATTTTCTGTCTTTTATTGTGCCCATTTTTGCATTAAATGTTCCCTTGGTATCTCCAATGTTCTTGCAAAGATCTCTAGTCTTTCCCATTCTATTATTTTCCTCTATTTCTTTGCATCAATCGCTGAGGAAGGCTTTCTTATCTCTCCTTGCTATTCTTTGGAACTCTGCATTCAAACGGATTTATCTTTCCTTTTTTCCTTTGCCTTTCACTTCTCTTGTTTTCACAAGTATTTGTAAGGCCTCCTCAGACAACCATTTTGCCTTTTTTGCCTTTCTTTTTCTTGGGAATGGTCTTGATCCCTGTTTCCTGTACAATGTCACGAACCTCTGTCCATGGTTCTTCAGGCACTCTATCAGATCTAATCCCTTGAATCTATTTCTCACTTCCACTGTATAATTGTAAGGGATTTGATTTAGATCATACCTGAATGGTCTAGTGGTTTTCCCTACTTTCTTCAATTTCAGTCTGAATTTGGGAATAAAGAGTTCATGATCTGAGCCACAGTCAGCTCCCAGTCTTGTTTTTGCTGACTGTATAGAGCTTCTCCATCTTTAGCTGCAAAGATTATAATAAATCTGATTCTTTATTGACCATCTGGTGATGTCCATGTGTAGAGTCTTCTCTTGTGTTGTTGGAAGAGGGTGTTTGCTATGACCAGTGTGTTTTCTTGGCAGAACTCTGTTATTCTTTGCCCTGCTTCATTCTGTACTCTAAGGCCAAATTTGCCGGTTAGTCCAGGAATTTCTTGACTTCCTACTTTTGCATTCCAGTCTCCTATAATGAAAAGGACATCTCTTTTGGGTGTTAGTTCTAGAAGGTCTTGTAGGTCTTCACAGAGCCATTCAACTTCAGCTTCTTCAGCATTACTAGTTGGGGCATAGATTTGAATTACTATGATATTTAATGGTTTGCCTTGGAAACGAACAGAGATCATTCTGTCATTTTTGAGATTGCACCCAAGTACTGACTCTTTTGCTCACCATGATGGCTATTCTAATTCTTTTAAGGGATTCTTGCCACAGTAGTAGATATAATGGTCATCTAAGTTAAATTCACCCATTCCAGTCCATCTTAGTTCGCTGATTCCTAAAATGTCGATGTTCACTCTTGCCATCTCCTGTTTGACCACTTCCAATTTGCCTTGATTTATGGACCTAACATTCCAGGTTCCGATGCAATATTGCTCTTTACAGCATCGGACTTTTCTTCCATCACCAGTCACATCCAAGCTGGGTGTTGTTTTTGCTTTTGCTCCATCTCTTCATTCTTTCTGGAGTTATTTCTCCGCTGATCTCCAGTAGCATATTGGGCACCTACCGACCTGAGGAGTTCATCTTTCAGTGTCATATCTTTTTGCCTTTTCATACTGTTAATGTTAGGAGATACCCCACTTCCAAGGGCAGAAAAGCCCCAGCAAGACATTAGGCGCTGAAGTGGCAGCTATGCAGTGCTGGAGCAACCTTAAGGAGATACCCCACTTCCAAGGGCAAAGGTGATGCCCCAGAAAGATGGTAGCTAGGGTGGAGTCGCATTTAGAATCAAAGCCCATACTTGCCAGAGATGCTTAGAGGGCTCAAACAAACCTTGTGCACATCAGGACCCAGAGACCACAGAGAGACTGAGATAGAACTATATTTGAGTGTCACCTGTGGGGCTACGGGTCAGCAGTGGACTGCCACAGGGACAAGGGCTCTGGGTGGAGTAGACCTGGGTGTGACATAAGCCCTCTTGGAGGAGGTCACCATTAACCCACCATAGAGCTGCCAGAACTTACACAGGACTGGGGAAACAGACTCTTGCAAGGCACAAACAGAACCTTGTGCACACCAGGACTGAGGAGAAAGGAGCAGTGACTCCACAAGAGACTGACCCAGACTTGCCCTTGAGTGTCCAGGAGTCTCTGGCAGAGGTGTGGGTCAGCAATGGCCTGCTGCAGGGTCGGGGGCACTAAGTGTAGCAGTGGTTGCATGTGACCTTTTGAAGGGGTTGCCATTATCTTCATTACCTCCACCTTAGTTTGGTCTCAGGTCAAATAATAGGGAGGGAACACAGCCCCACCCTTCAACAGAAAATTGGATTAAAGATTTACTGAGCATGGCCCCATGAGAGCCAGACCCATTTTTCCCCTCAGTCAGTCTCTCCCATCAGGAAGCTTCCATAAGCCTCTTATCCTTCTCCATCAGAGGGCAGACAGACTGAAAACCATAATCACAGAAAACTAACCAATCTGATCACATGGACCACAGCCTTGTCTAACTCAATGAAACTATAAGCCATGCCTTGTAGGGCCACCCAAGACGGACAGGTCATGGTGGAGAGTTCTGGCAAAACGTGGTCCACTGGAGAAGGTAATGGCAAACCACTTCAGTATTCTTGTCTTGAGAACCCCATGAACAGTATGAGAAGGCATTATACTTACTGAGTGTCAAAAAAGTATTCACAATGCTTTTTTTTTTTTGGCATCCTTTTACTTAAGCCTCATGGCAACCTTCTAATGTAGATAATTTGTGGAAGGCTTTTCTAACATATATTTCTGAGGATGAACTTTCTATGAACTTTCTCTCCAAAGCAAAAGTTTTAAGCATGTATTATTTTATGTGTTATTTTTTAGCACAACGGGGACCTGGAGGAAAGTTATACACCTAGACTTTCTGACAATAGCAAGTTGCACCTGACTACACAGAGATGGGAGCTAATTATAGACAGCTCTCCAGACCCATCAAAGCCTACTATGTTCATGGGCTACCACCAGCTGAGTGAGTCTTTGTGGGATGGGGTGATATACAACCTGAACTGAACAGTTCAGTTCAGTTCAGTCACTCAGTCGTATCCGACTCTTTGCGACCCCATGGAATGCAGCACGCCAGGCCTCCCTGTCCATCACCAACTCCCACAGTTTACTCAAACTCATGACCACTGAGTCAGTGATGCCATCCAACCATCTTATCCCCTGTCGTCCCCTTCTTCTCTTGCCTTCAATCTTTCCCAGCATCAGGTTCTTCGCCTCAGGTGGCCAAAGTATTATAGCTTCAGCTTCAGCATCAGTCCTTCCAATGAATAGTCAAGACTGATTTCCTTTAGGATTGACCGGTTGGATCTCCTTGCAGTCCAAGGGACTCTCAAGAGTCTTCTCCAACCCCACAGTTCAAAGAATCAATTCTCTGGTGCTCAGCTTTCTTTATAGTTTTTGTATATATATATATACATACATATATATAATTTTAAATTGCTGATCCTGTAAGTTTTAACTTACGGACTGCATATTTTACTGCCCTGCATATTTTACTGCCCCTCCATCCATCATGTTTTGACATCATGTTTTATATCATTTTGTGTGCATCCTTTAACTGTTTATCATGGGCATAGATGATTTCACTATATTTGTCTTTTGAAGTTACTACTACTTTATAAATGTTTGATCTACTACCTTTATTGTGGATGTTATTATGTGTCCTTCAGGAGATTAGGGATATGGATGACATAGTGACCACTCAGATCCTATAGAATATTCAGGTATCTTACTGAGCAAAGAATTTTACTCCTATACTATTAATAATCTTTTAAACTAGATAACACTTCATAAAGCCCTCTCTGACAATGCCAGTCTTTTTTGCCTCTTTAAGTGGCTCTCATCACCCCTAAAATTCTTCTAGCAATAGCACTTTATTTGATTCCCACATAGTGAAATATTTCATTAAAAACCTAAACAATATGTTTGTTTGTTTGTTTTCTAACTCTCCTGTAGGATCATCAGTAGCATAAAGGTGATTTGTCTTTTTCTTCTTTTGGAAAGCACCCTAATTCACCACGGGGCATCTTGTAGTACCTTAAACATAATATTTCATTGACCAATATTTCTGACCTATTGATCCATCTTCTATTGAATTTCTTCTTCAATTTGATGCCTGTTTAAATCTGTAGAGTATGGATAAAAAGTTCTTGCTCTGAATTTCTGTTGGTAATTCTATATCTGGTTCTTTACCTCTGAGCATTTCTCGTAATTTATTTCCTAGTTTATTATTGATAAACTGTCTCTTCTTCTGTTTTGACTCTGGATGAAAAATGTTAAGCTCGGGTTGAAATCATTAAAAAATTCTCAGAGAAGTGTTTCATACTCCTCAGAGGAGCTACCATTATTTTAATTTATGATTATAATTACAACAGTGTTCATTGGGATAATTCTCCAGTGCTCCCAGACAACATTTTCTATGAGAACATTTTGTTGATAATGCACCATAGATTCCTAGGAAGAACTAATCTGTTAATTTGGTATGTTTGGGTTTGTTTCTGGCTGAAAGAATTAGTTTCTGATTTATTTTGACTATATTTAATAGTTCACAGATGCTTAGCTGAATTTTAAACTAAAATTCTTTTAAAATTTTGATGCACAGGGCACATTATAAAAAAAAAAAATCAAGGCTTAATTCCATACAGTATTTATATTTTACTTCCTTTAAATACTACTATTTTGATCTTAATATATTCAAAATGAAAGAAATAAGAATAAGGTAAAAAGGGACATGGCTTCTCTCTTGGATGCACTAGATACAGAATAGAATGTAGATTATAAAATATATTTCATAAATATATTCATAAAGTTTGGGTAAATCAATCCTCTGGTCCTCAGACTAGGTATGATAAGGAAAAAAGAATCATTTGGTCCTTGACCTCACATTTGATAAGGAAAAAAGAAAATTCATCCAAGCACTTTCCTTCTTCCTTTTCAATTTCCGTTCCCTTCCTATACTTCCTTTCTTCTGTAACTATTATGTTAAAGCTAAGCCATAAAATACAAACAAAACAAAACTTTATTTCATCTCTCTTTATGACTCTACCTTGAGTTACATGAGAATAATCTTTCCCCATTCCAGGATGAAAATTTAGGCAGATATCACTATGTGCTTTCCAAGTTTGTTCTTATGTGATTACATAATCCTACAGTCATTTTTCAGACCCCCCAAAACATGCAATGTTTAATAGTTCCAACCAGTGTTTGGGAAAAAAAAAAAAAAAGGATGCTTAATTCAAGCATTCACTGCAGAGTAAGACTTCATCCCCTTTCCTACCTATGGTCTGTGGTTACCTACAGCCTGCCTTTGCAGAGGTAATCTGCTTTCTCTTGACTCTTACTTTGATCAACCCTGCTCCCACCCTCTCATTGTTCTTTAGGATAGGCAAAGGAAGCGGTTTGTAAAAAAAGTCTGGATTGACCTCACATATTTCTTAGTCTCCCTACCACTGCTTCTAACTAGATCTGATCTTAAAATGACCATCTCAATCTTTGGCTACTTTGCTTACCTTTACTGAGATGCAAAGGGGTGATTAAGGAGATGTCATGTCATCACTGATTCAGTTATAATTTCAGCCTCTAGCTTCAGTATCTGCCTTGATGACACCCTGTCTCTCGGAGCCCTTTCCTTCTGATTCTAAATGAAATCTTTAAAGGTGATCTGTTCTATCACTTTCTTCTTGTATTTACTTTCTTAGAACTATTAATATAAAGAAGATGATAACCCGTGTTTCAAGGATTGGCTGTGGTAATCATGCTTATATGCTAGTCATATGGTTAAAATGGGAAATCCAACTCAGCTTTGCAAGTTCCAAGGGGTGATGCCTCAGGCCACTGCCCAGGATGAAAGGTTCAAACTCACACACACTTGGTTCTTAGTTGGTCATAACGTGGACAATGGGGTTATCGCCTAAGAATCCCATGTAATACTTTTCATTCCACTATTTCTCCATAGACCAGAGAATTCCTGGCCATTTCATAGGTAAGAGAGGTCCTGATTCAGCTTTTAACCACGGAATACTCGGTCCCTCTGGAAGCTCCTCTTGTTTTGAGTTAGACAATTAATGCTGATCTAGTGTAATTAGTGAAAATTAATTAACCAGATTACATCACTTCTTGCAGATCTTTTTAGTGACAGAGAGGTTTCTGGGGAATGTCTTTGATGGAGAGTCAGAAGGCTTACTAAGCTCCAAATCCCCTCTGTTCCCCAGATCCTGGTCTCCATGACATCATGAGAATCTATACCATTCTACTGGCTCCTTTATCTAGGTTCTTTTTTGCAACATGCAGAATTAGGGCCTCTTTCTGAATTCCTACCAGCAGGAGGCCAGATGTATCTAAGTCCTAGCAACAGGATCTGAGTAACACCTACTACTTTTTCTTTGAAGATTTAAAAATATTTTCTCTCAGAAGAAAATCTATTCTCATTTACATGTACTTTAGTTTAATAATAGTGGTTAATCAACTTTAAACCCCGGTCTTTGAAATTAAAAAGAAAATATGAAGAAGAAGAACACTCATTTCAATAAAATGTAACTTAGAAAATGAAGATAGAATCATGTTTTTTCAACTACTTAAATCATCTTTATCAGGCTCACTACAGGAGGACTTAATTTGAAAAGATAAAATACATTGACTGAGTAGTGGATCTTTGGGTAGTTGTTAGAGGAATGGGGCCGCTAACAAGAAGCTTATCTTTCAGAGAGGCTAATTCTCTAGCGGAGAGATTTGTAGACTGAAGCTCAATCTTGGGATCGTTATAACTGGTTTTATTTCACTTTCAAAAAATACTCCTCAATTTGAGTCATGTAAAAATATGAATTAAACTCTTAGAGTACAGCATAACTTCTTAACAAATCCATTGAAATTTTGGTGAACACTAGTACCATTACAATGTACTGTAAAAAAGGTTTATTACTTTTAAAAATTTTCATTGTTTTCCCCTGAGCAAATTTATTGTTTAAATTAGTGAGAAAATAGGATACTTTTTATTTTATTTGTGACTATTTTTTAAAATTGCTCTGGGACAAACACATGTTGCTTTTTTAAAAGGAAAAAGCCAGCATTGTCTTTAAGCAATGTCAGTAATATGTGTACATATGCATACGTGTGTTTGTACATGTATGGAAAGCAAAGAGGCATCAATCATATCTCCAGCAGAACCCTAGAAATGTGGTTTGCCAAAGCAGCCTTTTCCCCTGAGAAATAGTAAGAGACTTAAAACCAGCGGTGATAGACTTTACAAGTAAAAACAGTTTGACAGTTTAAATTATGTCCTTTTCCTAGATTTCATTTTGCCCAATTAAAAAAAATAATAAGATTATTGGTCTAAAGTAGACTGCGCTTTCGCTTGACAATGACTATGCTTCCTTTGGACATCAAACACCTACTATGTGCTAACATTTTATCATATTTTTGTTAATTTGTTTGTTTCTATTTGTGTCAGTGTGGGGTACTAGGTGGGACGCAGAAAATTATTAGCAGATAGGTAAACAAGTATCCATCCCATACTTTTTAAACCTACAGTCTGCTATTAAATACCTGTAGTTAAAGGTCACACAGAAAATAACAAAAGGTCATTAACAGAAGAAGAATGAAGTCAGTTCTATAGTTTATTTAATTAAAATTTATGCTTGTGACTTATATCATCTATTTGCGTTCTATGAAAAATACAAAATTGATGTTTTTAGAAATTTAAATATAAAGTGAAAGTCGCATCCAAATCTCTGCAACCCCATGGACTGTATAGTCCATGGAATTCTCTAGCCCAGAATACTGGAGTGGGTAGCCTTTCCCTTCTCCAGGGGATTTTCCCAACCCAGGGATTGAACACAGGTCTCCTGCATTGCAGGCAGATTCTTTACCATCTGAGATATGTCCAGTGTGAACTGTCTGCTGCAAGTTTAAAAGTCTCTAGACTAGATGATTTCAAATTCCCCATGCAACTGCCCTGGCTGCACTTCCATAATTTTGAGTCTCTATCTTCTACTGCTCTTAGCTACGTTTCACAGGAGGATGATAATTGCATTGCATTTAGAAAACAGGTGTACAAGAGGGAAAACAAGAGTAACTGACATTTAAACTTGGAGAGAGGAGAAGCATTATTTGTCATACATGTTTGTGTGCATATATGACATGTGTGCATGTGTGCTAAGCTGCTTAAGTTGTGTCCGACTCTTTGTGACCCTATAGACCGTAGCCCACCAGGCTCCTCTGTCTGTAGGATTCTTCAGGCAAGAATACTGGAATGAGTTGCCAGGCCCTCCTCCAGGGGATCTTCCTTACCCAGGGATTGAATCCCTGTCTCTTAACATCTCTTGCATTGGCAGACAGGTTCTTTACCACTTGCACCGCCAGGGAAGCCCATGAGTATCTAACAGATATTTATTGGAATGAAATGACTGTGAAAAGTTCCATGCATAAATACTGGATACAGACTATTGTGACATGAGATTTTCCTACCAAGAGACTGAGTGATGCAAAGGAAAGAGTGATGCCAAAGGTTTCAGAAAAACCAGGGTTTGACATCTGCTAGTGAGTTTCTCTAGGACAAGCTATGATGCCTCTCCAAGCCTTTAAGTTCTCCTCTTTATAATCTAGATGTTAATTGTTACTTTGTAAAATCACTGTGAGGATTAAATGAGACAGCACGTGGAGGGCAACCTGCTCAATATTAGTGTTTAAAAATATTAATTCTCTGCTATTGTTGATGCCTAGTGTCCAGTGTTCATACATCCTTGAAAGGGGTCTATACTTGTTTCTTCTGTCATTTTTCTAACTAAATGAGTACATCCCAATTATCAGTGCAGACACAATACTCATAAATGATTTGACAAAGGCAATAATCACATGACAATAATCTCACCAAATTGATCTTCCTGCACATCCTGAGTTGTTAAACTTTTCTTCCTCCTGTAAAGTGGACTTGGAACTTTCTACCCTAGGTTACAGAGAATAACAAGCACTCTACATAAGCATCAAAGCCAATTTAATCCTTGTTCAATTCTCACAAGCCTCTTTTTGCAAAGAATAATCCCGTAGGACATCTCATTACTCACTGGGATAATTGTTCAAATATCAAAAGTTGCATAATAAAATAAGAAAATCTCTATTTTGAGGAAGCTCACTCTGGCTGTCCTGCAAAGGAAAGACTGAGGGGGAGTGTGTGGAGGTTGAAAGAATGGTGAGTGGGCTGTTGGATCACTCTACATGAAACTTAATGAAGTCCCGGATTAAGGTGGAAGATGCTGGAGAAATTGGAAGAAAATCTTATCAAATTTGCTGGAACAGACGTTATGGAGGGAGAAGGTCAACCCTCAGTAATCATCAAAAGAATTAAGTAAACCTGTGCATTTCTGTATGTGGTGTGTGATAGTAAATGAGAGTGGAAGGAATCGTGAAATCATGCTGCCAAAGTAGAAATAAAGGTTTCTGTGAACTGGGAATAGAGTTGCTCAGAGATTTCTGAGGAGCTGGTCTTTCACCTCTTAATAATCCATGAATGACTCACAGCTCTGCAAGGGCCCTGTGTTGCTGCCCTGAGAAATCAAACTCTGTCTTCTCAGCACCACCAGGAAATTGTAGCTCTATGAATAGGTATTCATAGAGGGCGCTAGTGGTAAAAACCCGCCTGCCAATACAGGAGACATAAGAGACATGGGTTCGATCCCTGGATAAGAAAGATCCCCTGGAGGAGAAAATGGCAACCCACTCCAGTATTCTTGCCTGGGAAATCCCACGGACAGAGGATCCCGAGGGGTTACAGTCCATAGTGTCGGAAAGAGTCAGACATGACTTGAGTGACTTAGCACAATGAATACCCTAGAGATGTTATTCTGGCTTCCAGAAACAGTAGTCATGACTTATTGAGCACTACTATGAACCAAAGGCTTGCATACCCTTATGACAAATTTACAAACTGTAATTAATTCCATTTTTCGGATGATAAAATTGAGACTCCAAATATTGAGGTAGAATACTCAGAATTATACAATCAGTAAATGGCTAAACTGAATGAAAGATTAGCTTGTGTCAAATTGTGAAACTGCTTCTCATTTTACACCACCATTCTTCCTCTATAAAGAATATATAAAAAGTAAAACAAACAAACAAAAAAAGTAAAGTGTTATTTGCTCAGTCGTGTCCGATTCTTTGTGACCCCATGGGCTGTAGCCCGTCAGGCTCCTCTGTCCGTGGATTTCTCCAGGAAAGAATACTGGAGTGGGTTGCCATTTCCTTGTCCAGGGGATCTTCCTGATGCAGGGATCGAACCCAGGTATCTCACATTGCAGGCAGATTCTTTACCACCCTCTGAGCCACCAGGGAAACCCTAAAGAATATATACATATGTTCAATTTCAAATAGCTGCTGAAATTATAAACACAGGTAAATAAATGTATTAAATTCATTGTCTTCAAAATTCATTCTCTTCCTTTCTCTCTATCTCTCACTCTCTGCTCTTCTCTCCTTTTACTCCCCCCCTACACACACACACACATAAATGGAAACAGATGAAAGATTATTTCCGTTGGGGTTAAGTCTAAACCTATGGGCAGTTTCTTACCTTAAGTGTCATATATACTCAACTCAAAATTAGATTTAAGAAATATAATTATGTGTTTATGAATTAGGGAAGATCCCTGAGTAGGGAAAAACATTGCCTTGTTGGTTTTCTCTGTTTCTGTTAAAATCAGTTACTAGTCTTTGAAGATTACCCAATAATGGTTTCTAAAACATTTAAAGTAAAATTCATGAGATGATAAGTCCTTCATGATCAGTGTCTAAATATTATTGCTTCTCTATTTAATTTATTAAAAACATAATATATACTTTTAGCACTTTGCATGTGCCAAATACTTTTTTTTCCATTTCTTAAAAATAATCTTCATGTGCAATAATCCTTCTAATCCATACAATCATGTTACTGCTGCTAAAATCAGCCCCTCTGAAGAGGAATAATAACATTCCACAATGGGTCTAAAGTCTAGACACATATAGCTAGAAAAGGTGGAACCTTCAGAATCCAAATCCAGTCAATCCCACTAATAACCACGGGGTTCACAGTGTCCCTGTGCCCAGAACTTTCTAGACACTTGTCCCACTAGATAACCATGTGTTCAAGGATTCTTGATAAATACAAGCCAACTTATAAAATGTCTTTCCTCTGCCAAGGAAATGAGCATCACAGCAAATGAGGACTAGTCATCAAAGCTAAACAAAGTGAAGGGTGACTGCAGGGAGTCTGTCTGAGAGCTAGGGTCAGGGCTGCCCCCATGGCTGGGTGAGTTATAACTGCAGAGGCTGCTCAGCTACGGGAGCGAAGGTCACGACCCAGCTCTGGTCAGCTTGTGCAGACAAGAGGAAGGGGTTCCTAATGTGGTGCTTCTGTACCGAGAAGGCACCTTTTTGAATTGGAAAACTGAGAAGTTTACAAAATTCACCCAAAGGTCCAGCTCCACCTGTGCTGGTAGGAAGCTCCTACCCTATTCTCAGGTGTGCCCCAAACTCGAAGTGATCCTGAACAAGCCTGCTTCTTTTTTTTTTTTTTTAACCTCTGCCTACCTCTCCCCTAAGCTGCTGCAACTTCCTACTTTAGATCACCAGGGGACCTAAGCATATGATTCTAGTAACTGCATTTGAACTTGTAGAATGTGCTTTTTTTTTTCTTTAAGCTTTGTTGAGGTATAATTGATTAATAAAAGTGTATATTTTAAGGTATACAACTCACTGTGTTTTTATGACAATGCATTGTAAAATGATCACCACCATCATGTCTATCTCTCTTTCTATATACATATATACATATGCATATATATCACCTCACATAGTTAGCTTTGGCTCTTTTTTTTTTTTAGTCTTTTTGGATGCAAAGCTTGGATTCTATCTACTGTAGTCTTTTAGGACAAGTTTACAAAGAAAATCACACACTGATGAACTTTCAGATCTCAATATAGAACTATTTCTAGTCCCTGAAAGCAAAAAAAGAAAAAGAAAAGAGAGCGGAAAGGAAAGGAAAGAAGACAAGAGAAAGAAACCATGGAATAAAGACCATACTTTGTCCTCAACTGAAGTCTGATCCAGGAAGGGGAAAATCCTACAATTTCAGAGTATTAGTTTTGCCTGCGTTTTACAGAAGCAAATTCTCCGTCAATGAAAATTCTCCCAGAACTGGAAAAAAAAAAACAAAACTGAAAAGAATATAAACTGCATCTTAAGAAGTTTGATGTGTGACTTGACGGTTTAGTAACTCATCTATCATAAGAGGATTTTAAGCTGTCCTTGTTTAAAGACCCTCATATTAAATATGGCACCTCTAATAGCAATACAAGGAAATTTGAAATTGATTTTGAATCAAGGAAAATTGGAAGAAAATTTGGTGGAATCATTATGTTGTCAAGAATTCTTCACATTCTCAATAGTTCAGAAGCAAATTATCCTGTTCTACCATTGTTCAGACTTTGCATTTTGCATTTTCCTGTGGCCTTCCCCCTATAAAACATCAGTGTTTTCTCAGATGTATGGCAAGGGAGTGCAAAGGACACTCTGCTCCACCTTGCTGGGCAATGAGGATGAAGCTACTGACCCCCATGAGAGTTCAGGATTCCTATTACCTATGATCAGCAGAGTCCCCCTAACTGTGATCTGTGTACTATAAACATTTAAATGGAAACACCATTCATTTTAAATGCCCATGTCTATGTTTTTATTAAACCATGCTCCATTTTGTCTTAATAAACATATATTATATGCATGATCATTAAAAAATATAAAAGTCGTATTAACAATAAAGTCTCTTCTGCATCCTTCTTTTGTATCTCCTTTTCCCTTAGGCTTGAACTGATTTGAATAGTTCCTCCAAAAATGTCCTTACACCTGGAAATTGTGAACGTGACCTATTTGGAAATAGGATGTTTGCTGATGTAATCAATTTAAGATGAGGTCCTAAGGTTGGCCCTGAAGTCAATGGGTGGTGTTTTTGTGAAGAGATATAGAGATTTGAAGACACAGAGGAGACAAACATGGAGAAGGTCACAGGAAGACATAGGCAGAGGCTGGAGCTTTGCTGCTACAAACCAAGAACTCCAGCGATTGGCAGGAACCACGGGAAGCTGGAGGAGGCAAAGAAGGACACTTCCCAGAGGCTTTGGGAGAGCATGACCTCACCAACACCATACTTGTGAACATTTAGCCTCCATGACTGCAAGAGAATACATTTCTCTTGTTTAAGCTACACACTTATGGTATTTTATTAAGGAATTCTAGGAAACTAATACAGATAGTGTCTAGAGATATTCCCCTGGGCACAAGCGTCTTTGAGATCATGAAGGTGCCATTGTCAAATCTGAGAAAGGAAAGATGTGAGGAAATAAATGGATAAACACAGAGAGGAGGCTCTGCTTGTGAACTGGGCAGAGGTAGCCCACGTGTTGATCTGTATTTTCACCTTCCTTAGCACTATTTTTCTATGTTCTAATTTTTGGCAATTTGACTATCTCCTAAACTGTAAACTCTAAAAGGCAGTGTCAAAATTTGATTTATGACCGCTCTATCCCCAGTACCCTGTATAGAACTCAGCACATAGTAATTACTCAATAAATATCTGTGGGAAGAAGGAAAGGAGGGAAGAAAGCCAAACTCTCTCAGGATGAAGTTGAATCATTCTTCCTATTGAGCTGATTTCCAAAACAATTGATGATGTCAGAAAAACCTAGAAATTCACTGCTGTGTTCACAGACTTACTTGTGAGTAACTCAATCTTTTACTCTAAAATGCAATTTACCATTTGTGGTAACGAGATCATTACATTTTACATCATTTATTATGTTCAGCATTGGGAAAATGAAGTGAAAATAGAGTTTTGGTGTTAATAAGGACTTTAGAAATAATTGTTTCTACCCTATTATTGGATAAATGAGAACACACAGGCCTGGAGAGATGAAGTAGCAGGAAACATGTGTCCCAACCCCCGGCTTTGTGTCTTTCCTACTGTATCACGTTGTCTTCTGGTGCATAGAAGGTCATGGGTAAGACAGTCTTCATTTACAAGAATAAAACTTCTAAGACTTATGTCATCCCACAGTGCAAAAAAAAAAAAAAGAACTTCAATAGAAACAGACTCTTAAAGTGAAGCTTTTCTCTTTTTATCACTGACAGGTCATCAGAATGAAAAGCAAAAAAATGGTATTTTTACTTGTGTCAAGTGTTGTCACGTGGGGTCCTGAATTAAGGCAAGGCCAACTTCTGTCGTTCAGTTTCCTCATCAGAAAATGGTAACACTCCACTCTCCATTGGTTTCTAATTTCTGCCTTAAAATATTGCTGTAAGCAACTATACTCTAATAAAATTCATTAAAAAAATAGATGATTAAAACCTATCTACTCCCTTGTCAATAAATTTAACTGTATTATTTCACTAAATATATGAATATCACAAATTGTCATTCTTCTAAATTATTCAAATTAGGATTCTGAGGCAATTTTTTAAATTTTAGATAAAAGCAAAGCTGATTTTGAAATTTGAAATAATCTCAAATTGCACTCAAATTCTCAAAAACCAAGTGACAACCATCCTCAAAATCAAGTGACAACCATCCTCAAAAAAGAAACAGAATAAATAAGCAACAGGGACCTACTGTATAGCTCAGGGAACTGTATGATCTTATAATAGCCTATAATAAAATACATACATATTTAGTATTTAACTTATATGCAGAGAACATCATGAGAACGCTGGACTGGAAGAAGCACAAGCTGGAATCAAGATTGCTGGGAGAAATATCAATAACCTCAGACATGCAGATGACACCACCCTTAGGGCAGAAAGTGAAGAGGAACAGAAAAGCCTCTTGATGAAAGTGAAAGAGGAGAGTGAAAAAGTTGGCTTAAAGCTCAACATTCAGATAACTAAGATCATGGCAACTGGTCCCATCAATTCATGGGAAATAGATGGGGAAACAGTGGAAACAGCGTCAGACTTTATTTTCCTGGGCTCCAAAATCACTGCAGATGGTGATTGCAGCCACGAAATTAAGAGACGCTTACTCCTTGAAAGGAAAGTTATGACCAACCTAGATAGCATATTAAAAAGCAGAGACATTACTTTGCCAACAAAGGTCCGTCTAGTCAAGGCTATGGTTTTTCCAGTAGTCATGTATGGATGTGAGAGTTGGACGGTGAAGAAAGCTGAGCACCGAAGAATGGATGCTTTTGAACTGTGGTGTTGGAGAAGACTCTTGAGAGTCCCTTGGACTGCAAGGAGATCCAACCAGTCCATCCTAAAGGAGATCAAACCTGGGTGTTCATTGGAAGGACTGATGTTGAAGCTCAAACTCCAACACTTTGGCCACCTCATGCGAAGAGCTGACTCATTGGAAAAGGCCCTGATGCTGGGAAAGATTGAAGGCAGGAGGAGAAGGGGACGACAGAGGATGAGATGGTTGGATGGCATCACCGACTCAATAGACATGAGTTGGGTAAACTCTGGGAGTTGGTGACGGACAGGGAGGCCTGGCGTGCTGCAATTCATGGGGTCGCAAAGAGTTGGACACGACCTAGCGACTGAACTGAACTGAACTGAGTATATATTTAAAACTAAATTACTTTGCTGTATACCTGAAACATTATGAACAACTATACTTCAATAAAAAAATAAGAATTAAAAAAAAAAAAAACTGCTGAGAATCTAATGAAATACTGCCTGCAAATGCCCTGTAAGATGCAGAATGTTTTATCCATGCTCCCAGACTACTGTTACTCAAACACTCCCCTAGTCTCCAACCAGCCTCCACTCACACAGCCCCTTGTTGACTGCAGCACACACTTCATTTCTGGGGACAACCGTTCCTATTTCTTCATCCTTACCGATGAAAATACCCCTCGTGGTGTTCAGCTAAATGTCATGTCAAGCTGATTCAGTCCTATTGTTTTTCTAATTTAGAACAAAAATAAATGTTAGTTCACTGTGGCAGGCAAACATTCTTCTGACATATTAAAGAGACCAGCATCTCAGAGAAGCGCTGGCAGGATTTTAAAATTTACAAAAGAAGTTGCTGCATAGACAACTTGATTTCAACGTGGGGATTGTCAAAGTCAACTCCTTGAAAGAAATACAATAATGGTATTTATTCTGCTCACAATAACACACCCAAACTTTTATTCTTTGCACTAAAAATATCCCCAGACTTCCTCAGGGGTCAAATCTATTTTGACCGGCTTGCCTTTTGGTATGCTCCAATAGTGGCCTCATAAATTTCTTCTGTTTACTGATAAATAGCTATAATTTAAATAACATTGGGATTCATTTTCCAGGCATTTTATTAGCTTCCCTGAATTGATTAATGCTTCTTAAAGTCTGCTTGAGGGGAAAAAAAAAGATAATGTTGTGAATATCTTTTTTTTTTTTTTCTCAATTTCATAACTTCACAGATTTATAGCACAGTGCCATCTGTGGGACCAAGTGTGCTTTCTCAACAAGAGTCAGACTCAAAACCATTCACTTCGTTGGCCTCAAGAGAGTCACTGATTAGTTTACTAGTAGGAAGGATAATTATTCAAAAGGAATACTCAATTTCAGCACAGCTTAAAGCTCCATGAAGAATACAGAGCCATACGTAACAAAGAAATAACTATGTCTGAGAAGTTAAGTTACTAAGCTATTATCCTGAGCTACTGCTTCAGCAAAGAAAGCATTTTAGCAAGGTTTCCTGATTTTTAGATTTTTATACTCTCTTGAGAAATACGTAGTTAGATTATCAAAGCGAACAGTGTTTGTGACGAGGCAAACTCCTCCAGTACTCCAGAAATACCAAGGAGATGTTTATTTTGTGCTTGAAGACTAGCAATCGGGTAATGACACCTCTTATAGCACACACAGCCACAAAAAATAATAAGTAGTTATCATCTTCTTACATGTGTGTCTGCACGATTATACCGTGGATTTAGAAGCTCAAGGACTGTACCTTTTCAGATCTGTATTCAGGTATTAAACTTGGCAGAGCCTTGGTTTCCAGAATGTGGGGAGAGTGTCATAGAAACATAATTTTCAGACTCTACCTCACCATAGTATTATCCTTCCTGGCTTACAAGAGGAAAAATGCTTCTTGGTATAAACAGGGACATATTCAAAAGAGGCAACCATTGTAGATCAAATTTGGACAATGCTTAATGCCATTCTGAAGTAGAAATCTTAGTTCTAAATTCACAGCTACAGAATGAATTTAAGACATTTAATCCATGGTTGTTATCTCCCTTGGAAATATTACATCTTTTCTTTTTTCCTATTTTCTGCTTGTCTTAAAGAGTTGCATGTGATTAGAGTGTGTTAAAGGAAGAATCTTCATTTGAGAACCTAGGTTGAGAGAAGGTAATTTTCCGGATTGTGAACTTTCATTTGTAAAATCTCTTAAAATAGATTTGCCTGTAGATATCTTAAATTCACAAATAGTCCTTTCTCCTCTTTATAAAAGAAATCTATGTGTCTTATCTATTAAAAGTTTTAATATGGTGATTTGCCCTGGATGTGCAAGGTCTTGTAAACATCTGTGTTTTGGGGATGGAGTGGAATAGGGGATATAAAGCTCAGTACTAGAAAACTATATTCACATTTTCTGAATTCAGATATATGGTAGCCTGATGTACAAATCCTCTTGCACTCAGAAGTTACAGCTGACAAGCTAGTTGTCCCACAGCAAGTGGAATCTTCATGAACCAAGGATCAAACCCATGTCCCCTGCATTGGAAGGCAGACTCTCAACCACTGGACTGCCAGGGAAATACCAACCATTGCTATTAGTATTTTAGTTTTCAGTTTCATATATGCCCATTTGATAAATGATTACAGAAATAGAAGAGATATCTAAGGAAAGATAAATTGTTCATTTATTTTAATATTTTATAATGAAAAGGAAGCATAGGCTTGCTATTTTAAAATGTAAAGGTAAAAATTTAATTGCAATGATAATTTGAGGATAAAAAATGAATAAATCCTTAATCTCTACTTTCCAGTTATTCTTCATTTTTCTCTATATTAACCTTGTAAACAGCCTTGAATGTAGCATTCCCTCCATTGTTTCCATTATTAGGTAAATGTAGATAAACCATTTTAGGATTCTTTAGAGCATACTTGGTAACAAAAATAAGGTATGAGCAACAGTGTATTGGAGATTCTAGAGGCATAGGAACTAATAGGATTTTCTTCTTTATTACAGGTGCCATTTAAGTACTCTTACAGCAGTAGTTCATCTAATCTCTGCAGAAAAAAAAAAAGCAAAAGCAAGCTAGATACCATCCTTTTCTTTTTGTAGGAGTGAACAAGTTTAAGTTACTTACCAGGGTTAAACAGTTTGTGTCTGTGCTAGAACCAAGATGTAAATCTATGTTTGTCTATCTCTAAAATCTTGACTCCTCCCAAGGAATCAGAGGAAGGATATTATATGAACATTATGCTAGGATAGAAGAGAGGGTTGCCTTTCAAAAGGAGGGTTGCGAGAAAAGAAAGACATATTTGTGATCATTGCCTTTCTAAGGAACTGTCAATTTTCTCAGTGCAGTTCAGTTCAGTCGCTAAGTCGTGTCTGACTCTTTGTGACCCCATGAAATGCAGCACGCCAGGCCTCCCTGTCTATCACCAACTCCCGGAGTTTATCCAAACTCATGTCCATTGAGTCAGTGATGCCATCCAACCATCTCATCCTCTCTCATCCCCTTCTCCTCCCGCCCTCAATTTTTCCCAGCATCAGGGTCTTTTCAAATAAGTCAGCTCTTCACATGAGGTGGCCAAAGTATTGGAGTTTCGGCTTCAACATCAGTCCTTCCAATGAACACCCAGGACTGATCTCCTACATAGAATTATTCAGTAATTGACAATAAATCCATTATGTTGGGTCATAGTGGCCTCTTCTGGTGAAAAATGAGAATATCAGAAATCTTCATTAAAAATTATAAATAATGATTATATATAAAATTTAAATAAATTCAGTTCAGTTCAGTTGCTCAGTCATGTCTGACTCTGTGCGACCCCATGGACTGCAGCATGCCAAGCTTCCCTGTCCTTCACCATCTCCTGGAGCTTGCTCAGACTCACATCCATTGAGTCAGTGATGCCATCCAACCTTCTCATTCTCTGTCTTCCACTTCTCTTCCTGTTTTCAATCTTTCCTAGCATCAGGGTCTTTTCAAACAAGGTCAGGTCTTTGCATCAGGTGGCCAAAGTATTGGAGCTTCAGCTCCAGCATCAGTCCTTCTATGAATATTCAGGACTGATTTCCTTTAGGATGGACTGGTTGGATCTTCTTGCAATCCAAGGGACTCTCAAGAGTCTTCTCCAACACCACAGTTCAAAAGCATCAGTTCTTCAGCGCTCAGCTTTCTTTACGGTTCAACTCTCACATCCATACATGACTACTGGAAAAACCATAGCTTTGACTATGTGGACCTTTGTTGGCAAAGTAATATCTCGGCTTTTTAATATGCTGTTATAATTTGAGCTATTTTAACTTGTGTAATAAGGGAAATGTGATAATGATACTTGTTGGCAGGATCAGGACATGGTAGCAACTCATGTACTATTTGTAGTCCTCATAAGAATCCTCCCATGCATATTTGTTTTTTGAAATTTAAGAAATTGAGACTTGTAAAGGTTAATAAATTGTGCAAGTTGTCCAAGATAATAAGTCGAGATGTGTGCATGTAAATCCAGTCTTATGAAGATCAAGTTTATTCTAAGGGGTCCCGGTTGTTCTACAGGACCTTTAATGTTTATGGATATTGAGGTTCTTGAAAAATTATTGTAGTCCTATGCCTTGGGCAATGTTTCAAAATTTCTTGCTGTTGCACTTATCAGCAATACCTTAAGCATCCCCTAGTGCTTCAGAAGAACTGTTTTATTAAACTCACTTATTATTGGTAAGTTCATTTTATAGCTCTTAGATTTCAGTTGTTGCAATTCAAGATCAATCACTCGCATTCGGTCTTTCTCCGAGTATGAGGATAAACACCCAAACTAATTGGTGCTTCATATTTAGGAGAATCTCAAGTGTTGCTCTGATATCCACACCAAAGTGAACATTGACTGAACATCCTGTGGTATAAACAAGGGGGTTTTCTTTCCTGCTCACACACAACCACACTTCTCTAATCGAGTGGGCAGCAAACGGTCATTAAACAAAAATGCATGAAACACACATAGGTAACATATAACAAAAATGTTATTTTTAAAATAGAGTCTCTTTTAGCCCTTTGAGAGTTGCAGTGCAATGCTTTGTTGTTCCTCTTATCTTGAGAAAATGTCCAGTCTGTCAACACAGTGGAAGAGAAGGGTCACCTGGAAATGCCCTGAAAACCAGAGCTGTGTCCCTGAGCTTGTGGCCTCTGCTTTTTAGAGCCAGCAGGGTGATTCTTCAGAAAAGATTCTTCAGTTTCATTTAAATAGAGTTGAAAAAACCCATTAAAAAATGGTTTAAAGATCCTGCTTCCTTCAATTTCTGTTTACACTGGGTAGAATTTTTATGGATTCAACCTAAAACAAAGTGAAAGAAGTCGACAGCCTATACGTTTGTTAGAAAACCTATGATCCCTGATTTTCCACTTTCAACTCTAAATAAATGTACCCTTGGAGAAGCAAGAGCTTCCCAGGTGATGCTAGTGATAAAGAACCTTCCTGCCAATGGAGGAGACATAAGAGATGAGGATGTGATCCCCAGGTTGGGAAAATCCCCTGGAGGAGGGCATGGCAGCCCACTCCAGTATTCTTGCCTGGAGAATCCCAGAGACAGAGGAGCCTGGCGGGCTACAGTCCATGGAGTCATGAAGAATCAGACATGATTCTGTGCACACCTAGAAGCAAAGGCCTCATTTTTTTTTCTAATTGTGGGTGTTTGTTTACTCTTACCCTCTTGTACTCCCTTTGACCTGTCTGAGGGAGGCTCTGCCTTTAAGCAGGTTGACAGCCTGCTGAAGGTAACTTTGTCAGGGAAAGTTTCCAGTTTTGCAAAGTGGAGAATCATACTCTCCATCAGTCCTTCCAGTTCAGCACTTCCAACGTTCTGCTCTGTTTCTCGGCTGCCGGTGTTGATGTCTTCCATATACAGCTGATAGAAAACCTCTTTGAGGAACTCTTATTGGATGTCCAAATTGGGTTCACTGTCTTTCCATATTTTCATCACAATTGGCAATGCCTTTTACCACAATTCTGATTAAGCTGAACTGCAGTTCCCTATCCTAGCTATCAATCGTAAATTGCTGAGTGAAAGGATAAGCATTATGCACAGAGTAGGCCACTATCAACTCGTGTAAAATATATAAAATTAACTGGCAATGTGTGCATTAAAAGAACATTGGCACTGTTTCAGACACAAAGTGTCCTCAATACAACCTGATAAACGAAGCAGCCTCTTTCCATTCATGGATCCGGTTTGATGAAAACCAGGTCCAACAGGTGTGTATTATATTACTCATGTAATAGCTCCAGATAAAGGAAACTCAAAGGCAGAATAGCTAATGGAGAAATTAGATCTAGTTACAAACTGTATCTTTCAGGTCCTGTCTTAGCCCTGGGTAACCTCTCAAGTCTATTCTACGGTAGCACAGTCACCACCCCCTCGTCCCCACCCTGCAGCCATCTCCTCCTGGGCTTTTCCTGAATTGGGCAAGCTGAACACCTGCAGTTCTCAGCACTCAGCTGAGAATACAGATGGGTTGGGATGAATAACCAACGATCCCCAGGATTGTACCGTCTGAGCCAGCAGGGAAGCTCCAGTCTGTAGTCCCACCCATACTTTCAGAGGTTCTATCCTATTTCCCACTGCTTGCTTCCTTCTTGCTAAGGCCACTGCAGTCTATCTCACCTACAGGAGTCCCAGAGAGTAGCTCCACATGCTCCGTAAGCTGGACGTTTTGACCATCCATGGCATCTGCCTGTGTCCTCTTCCGAGCACTAACAGGAAGAGTTAAACAGCAGATCCCACTGAGGTTGCCCCAGTGCTGGTGTCCAGCATAATGGCTACTGTTGGTATAGCCAGCAATACTAATGTCGACGACCCTGATTCCCAGTGGGAAGGCTCTTGTGTCTGGCCAAGGTTGTCATCACCTAAATGCTGCAGAAACTGCAGTTTCTGCCGTCAAGTTTTCTAGCTCTCTTACCTTCTACTTACTTTTTTATTACAATCTTACCTGGAATTTAAGTACAGTTTCCTAAGAACTAAGAAAGGGACAGTTTTAAGAAACAGACAAGGAAGTACCTTCTAATAAAACATACTCTTTAAAATAATGTACCATCCTTGAAATAATCTTGAGCATTTGAATGCTCACATCCTTTGTCCCAGGAGGCTTCCTGTGCTTAGTCACTCAGTCATGTCCGACTCTGTGCAACCCCATGGACTGCAGCCTGCCAGGCTCCTCTGTCCATGGGGATTCTCCAGGAAAGAGTACCAGAGTGGGTTGCCACGCCCTCCTTCAGAGGATTTTCCCAACCCAGGGATCAAACCCACGTCTCTCGCTTTGCAGGTGGACTCTTTACCGATAGAGCCACCAGGGAAGCCCTTTCTAAGCTTCCCCAAAACAGACTAGGCTCCCCAGGCAATCAGACCTGCCAACACACCTTGGCACATGGATGTAGCAGTAAACCAGGTGAGGTTTAAGTAAACCTATGTTTAAAAAAATAAAAAAACCTTAATTTCCTCTTTTGCATTTGCCCAGTATGTTGTTGTTTCTTGAAGCCACAGCCCTGGCTTGTCTTTTATTATTTGTCATATAAACTACAGCTCCTAGTCCTTTTCATCAACATCATAATAGCATGCTGGTGTCGCTGCACATAGCAGGCAATTCTCAGGCAGGAGCCCACAGTTAATCACAGTGTTATTGATCCACCGTTGGCTACAGGAGTGAATAGTTGGGAACTCCATCTTTTTTAATGAGGGCTGATCTAGGTCATGTCATATACATTATTTACAGCAGTAGAGCCATTAAGGAAGAGTACATGTAGGAATATTTTCTCAATGGCTCTTGAAGGACAAATGGAGACCTTCATTTTCAAGATTATAATTAGCCAACAAAAAGCCTAGTCTTAGGGAGGTGCCAGAACTTTTGAAACTGTCTGAGGCAACAAAATGCCTTCTTCTTCTGGTCAAGAAGAAAGACAAGGCTTAGAGTATGAAAAAGAGAAAGGGCTCAGAATCAGACATCCCTAAATATTTATCTTTTATCTATAATTATAAAGTGATCTTAATTATGCTGTTACTATCAATGAACCACAGTTTTACCATTGTAAAATGATAATTATTTGCAAGACTGTTCTAAATAATTCAAATATAAAGCAACCTGCATGGTGCCCATACATAGAAAACAGTCAAACTAGAAGATATTATTTTTAAGACTTTATTATTATTCTCTAGCCAGTACTGACTGGCTGTTAAAAGATGCCTCAGAAAATTTCCATCAGAATTATAGAATACTGAAATGATGCTGAAAAATGGTACTAATAATCTCTTAGCCCAGTGACTTGAGAAAATTTATACATCTGCCATCCATGGAAGATGCCTAAATGTTAATTGTACATTGATCTACACTTTAATTGAAATCAGAGAGACAAAACTATCAGGATACATACTCTATGATTTCAACTGTATGAAATTCTGCAGAAGATGAAACTGTAGAGTGAGAATGAGTAAGTTAGCAATTGTTTTTTCAAAAAGAGCAATTACTGTGTGCACCGTGCCCCCAGGAAGAGAACTGAAAGAAGGCTAATGATTCCTTGACCTAGTGGGTTTCAACCTACAACTTCCGAAAGCAAGGTCCATGCTTGGTTTACTTTCGTCACACAGTGGGCCCTTTCTAATCAATTCTAGGACATGTTCCTTCTCTGCTTACGGTGGCAATATGACTCAGGCCATTGTCTTTCAGCTTGATCTTGTTTTTTGCTCCAGAAACACAAAAAGAAATTCACAAAATGTATGAACAGTGGCAAAAGGGCAGAAGTAAGTTAATAGCAAATTACCCAGAATAATTCTGTGAACAGCAATGTTTATAGATCGTTAGTAAAGAGTCTTGCTAAGGATTATGATAAGACAAGTCTGTAGTCAAAGTGTGTTTCCTACAATGACATAGTTGTAAATGTTAAATCTGACAGAGTGACTTCCTTGCTTTTGGCAATCATCATCTATCTTTGGGTTTTTTTTCTGTTTCTTTTTTTTTTCCCCAATTTTATTTATTTATTTTTACTTTACAATATTGTATTGGTTTTCCCATACATTGACATGAATATGTTCAGCTGGGTTTAGTTAGGATTGGATGGGGTATGATTTTCTTCCTTCCTTTCCTATTTTTCTTTTTTCCTCCCTATCTTTCTTTCTTTCTCTCTTTCTCTCTTTCCCTCCTTTCTTTCCCCCTTCCGTCCTCCTTTCCTTTCTTCTTTCCTTCATTTCCTCCTTCCTCCCTCCCTCCTTCTTTCCTCCCTGCCTTCTCTCTTCCCTTCCTTCTAAAATTGCTGCTATGGTTTCTTTTTTTTTTTTTTTTTAATAAATTTATTTATTTTAGTTGGGGGCTAATTACTTTACAATATTGTAGTAGTTTTTGCCATACATTGACATGAATCAGCCATGGGTTTACATGTGTTCCCCTTCCTGGACCCCCCTCCCACCTCCCTCCCCATCCCATTCCTCTGGGTCATCCCATTGCCCCAGCCCTGAGCATTCGTCTCATGCATCGAACATGGAATGGTGTTCTGTTTCACATATGATAATATACATGTTTCAATGCTATTCTCTCAGAACGTCCCACCCTCACCTTCTCCCTCAGAGTCCATAAGACTGTTCTATGCATCTGTGTCTCTTTTTCTGTCTCGCATATAGGGTTATCTTTACCATCTTTCAAATTCCATATATATGCATTAGTATACTGTAGTGGTGTTTTCCTTTCTGGCTTACTTCACTCTGTATAATGGGCTCCAGTTTCATCCATTATTCTCAGTGGATTCACAGACTTAATGCCATATCTAGCATAAGCCAAAAATGTGTGCTACCTTCCAGTATCTTATTAGGTGATGAAGCATTGATTTAAAGGAGGGGGGATTCTTATGTTCTCAGAAGTGACATATGGAAAAAGAACTTTGAGGGCCTGTATACACATCCTGACACGTGCTGGCTCGGTGGGACAGTGATGCCTTTGCATTGATTCTGAGTCACAGAGGAAAATTGCATCAGTCACTGCACCGGGATCCACTCTAACCCCTGGGGAAGACAGAGCTGGGATTTTACTCACAGTTCACGCTCCTTAGTGGACAGAAAAATGTTGTGTAGGCGAGTAAGCCTAAATATTTCATCTGAGACTCTTCTTAGACAGATGAGGGCGTTGAGGCCTCCTCAGGGAAGATGGCCTGCACAGGGCCACATTGTCTGGAGCTTCGATATTCATAAAAGCATTAAGTAAGAGCGAAGGCCCCCGTTAGACCCCAGTACCTACTGCAGTTACTCCTCATGCAGTTACCAGAGATACAAAGGGACGAACCCTCTTCATTGCTCCCAGCCTGAACCATTAACAGTAACACTGATCGCCTCACTTTCTGTCTTGCTTTACCCAAAAGATAAGAATGCTAGGTCTCCGTTTGCATGGAATATGTTTTTCCATCCTTTCACTTTCAGCCTGTGTGTGTCCCTAGTTTTGAGGTGGGTCTCTTGTAGACAGCATATATAGGGGTCTTGTTTTTGTATCCATTCAGCAACCCTTTGTCTTTTGGTTGGGGCATTCAACCCATTTACATTTAAGGTAATTATTGATAAGTATGATCCCGTTGCCATTTACTTTGTTGTTTTGAGTTCGTGTAGAAACATCCTTTCTGTGTTTCCTGTTTAGAGAAGATCCTTTAGCATTTGCTGGAGAGCTGGTTTGGTGGTGCTGAATTCCCTCAGCTCTTGCTTGTCTGTAAAGCTTTTGAATTCTCCTTCATATCTGAATGAGATCCTTGCTGGGTACAGTAATCTGGGTTGTAGATTATTCTCTTTCATTACTTTAAGTATGTCCTGCCATTCCCTTCTAGCCTGAAGGGTTTCTATTGAAAGATCAGCTGTTATCCTTATGGGGATCCCCTTGTGTGTTATTTGTTGTTTTTCCCTTGCTGCTTTTAATATTTGTTCTTTGTGTTTGATCTTTGTTAATTTGATTAATATGTGTCTTGGGGTGTTTCGCCTTGGGTTTATCCTGTTTGGAACTCTCTGGGTTTCTTGGACTTCTGTGACTATTTCTTTCCTCAATTTAGGGAAATTCTCAACTATTATCTCCTTGAGTATTTTTTCATGGCCTTTCCTTTTATCTTCTTCTTCTGGGACTCCTATGATTCGAATGTTGGGGCGTTTCATATTATCCCAGAGGTCCCGGAGGTTTTCCTCATTTCTTTTGATTCTTTTTTCTTTTTTCCTCTCTGCTTCGTTTATTTCCATCATTCTATCTTCTACCTCACTTATCCTATCTTCTGCCTCCGTTATTCTACTGTTGGTTCCCTCCAGAGTGTCTTTTATCTCCTTTATTTCATTATTCATTCTATATTGATTCCTTTTTATTTCTTCTAAGTCCTTGATAAACATTTCTTGCATCTTCTCAACCTTTGTCTCCAGGCTATTTATCTGTAACTCCATTTTGCTTTCAAGATTTTGGATCATTTTTATTATCCTTATTCTAAATTCTTTTTCAGATAGATTCCCTATCTCCTCCTCTTTTGTTTGGCTTTGTGGGCATTTCTCATTTTCCTTTACTTGCTGAGTATTTCTCTGCCTTTTCATCTTGTTTAGATTGCTGTGTTAGGCGTGGCCCTTCTGTATTCTGGTAGTATGAAGTTCCTCTTTGTTGTGGAGGTTCCTCACTGCGGTTGGGGCTGGACAGTTGGCTTGTCAAGGCTTCCTGGTTGGGGGAGCTTGTGTCGGTGTTCTGGTGGGTGGAGCTGGATTTCTGCTCTCTAGAGTGCAATGGAGTGACCAGTATTAATTTTTGAGATGTCATGGATTTGGTGTGCCTCTGGGCAGCCTGTATATTGATGCTCAGGTCTATGTTCCTGCGTTGCTGGAGAATTTGCGTGGTATGTCTTGCTCTGGAACTTATTGTCTCTTGGGTGGAGCTTGGTTTCAGTGAATTTATGGAGGCTATTGGATGGTCTCTTATTAATTAATGTTTCCCCTGGCTTTCAGTCTTATTCTTATTCTTACACTGTTGGTGGGAATGCAAACTAGTACAGCCACTATGGAGAACAGTGTGGAGATTCCTTAAAAAACTGGGAATAGAACTGCCATATGACCCAGCAATCCCACTGCTGGGCATATACACCGAGGAAACCAGAATTGAAAGAGACGCGTGTACCCCAATGTTCATCGCAGCACTGTTTACAATAGCCAGGACATGGAAGCAACCTAGATGTCCATCAGCAGACGAATGGATAAGGAAGCTGTGGTACATATACACAATGGAATATTACTCAGCCATTAAAAAAAATACATTTGAATCGGTTCTACTGAGATGGATGAAACTGGAGCCCATTATACAGAGTGAAGTAAGCCAGAAAGAAAAACAACAATACAGTATACTAATGCATATATATGGAATTTGAAAGATGGTAACGATAACCCTATATGCGAGACAGAATAAGAGACACAGATGCATGGAACAATTTTATGGACTCTGAGGGAGAAGGTGAGGGTGGGACGTTCTGGGAGAATAGCATTGAAACATGTATATTATCATATGTGAAACAGAACACCATTCCATGTTCGATGCATGTGACAAGGGCTCAGGGCCGGGGCAATGGGATGATCCAGAAGGATGGGATGGGGAGGGAGGTGAGTGGGGGGTCCAGGAAGGGGAACACATGTAAACCCATGGCTTATTCATGTCAATGTATGGCAAAAACTATTACAATATTGTAAAGTAATTAACCCCCAACTAAAATAAATAAATTTATAAAAAAAAAAAAAACAATGAGAGTAGAACAAGATAGACAAGACAGAACAGAATAAGATAAATAACCCAGAATCCATAACAGTGTAAAATACTTTTATGAATAAACATATAATTGGAGAAGAACAAAAAAAAAAAAAAGAATGCTAGGATGAAACTGGATAAAAATCAAGGGATTCTTGTTTCTAATGTACCATTGCTAGTTTGTTCTCTTAATATCCAAAAGATTTGTTTTCCCCTTTTATTAAGAACCCAAAATATGTCATCACTTTATTGTGATCACTTTCCTTCAAGCTAAGTTGTGCTTCTAGGAGGACTGGCTGGATGATATTGTGAGTATAGACAGGGACTGTGTTAGAATTATTCCTTCCATCCTACCCTCCCCCTCCACAACTGGAATAGTGTGATAGGATCATTCTTATGTCTCTTGACTACCATGACTTTTCAGGAAAGCTCCTCCCCAGTAGGCAGCTGTGGTCTGCATTGCAGATCTGTGTGGATGGACTCATACATGCCTGACATTAAAAGGGAATAAAGTGAAAGTCGTTCAGTCGTGTCCAACTCTTTGCCACCCCATGGACTGTAGTCTGCCAGGCACCTCTGTCCATGGAATTCTCCAGGCTAGAATACTGGAATGGGTAGACGTTCCCTTCTCCAGGGGATCTTCCCAACCCAGGGATCAAATCCAGGTATCCCACATCACAGAAGGATTCTTTACCACCTAAGCCACCAGAGAAGCCCAGAGAAGCCACCAGGGAAGCCTGATATTAAAAATGGATGCAATTGAGATTCTTAAAATAGTACTCACCACACCAGTTGAAGGGATTTGCACTATACTCTACTGATTGCAAAGATACGGGACGGTATTCAGCAGATAGGTGAAATTAATTAACATTTTAAAAACATTTCTTTGTAACTTAATACCTGTAAAAAGGATAGGTATATGGCTGGACATGCGATTAGTTTGGATTTAAAATAATGAGGTCTGGGCTATGGCAATATATTAGAAACATTTTCCAAAATGCTAAGAAGGAATTCTTGAAGTTTTGAGCATCAAATAGAGGTATCAAGATAAGAAGAGAAAATACAGAAGGGGAAAACCTGAATTAATAGTAAATTGTCTTAAAATAAGACATGCCCCCTTTTTGACACTCAATGCAGTAAACACAGTAAAGAGATGGTTATGTTGGAATTAAATCAGAAACACATATCTTCACTCAGACTTTATTGATATTGGGATATAGCCAGATTAACAAACTATGTTGTGATAGTTCCAGGTGAACAGTGAAGGGACTCAGCCATATTAACACATGTATTAATGCATGTATCCATTCTCCCCCAGACACCCTTCCCATCCAGGCTGCCACATAACATTGAGTAGAGCCCCCTATGCTATACTGTAGGTCCTTGTTGGTTATCCATTTTAAATACAACCGTGCGTACATGTCCATACCCAGAATTTTAAAGAACAGCAGAGAGCATCATTGTTATCTCTTGGATGATTATGTATGTTTTCACAGGTAGACTTTAGGATAAGAAAGTTTAAAGCAAAAGAAAAAAAAAATGTCACAGCAAAATATAGACATTCATGAACAGAAGCTGTAGAAAGAAGTGTAGGAGATGAAGCCTGGCTTGCAAGATATGCTGACATGAGATTGTGGGAAGCCTTGAGTCTCATACTTAGTGGCTGGAATCTGGTGGGGAATGGGACATGATTTACAGGTTTTAAAAAAATAGTGATGATATGGAGTTATTCAGAAAGAACACAGTGATAATGGCTGCCTATTAGAGGATTGATCTGAAACAATAAGGCCCCAAATAGAGTTACTATTGGGAGATGTGTAAGAAACGGGGGAAATATCAGAGATTTAATTAGGTAGTGATCCTCCTCATGAAAATAGATATTCATCAGTGTGGATCCGTTGGATAACAAGTATCATTTTTATCATAAAGAGAGCTCATAAATCTAAACTGATTTTATCATGTGCCTGGAACTATGTTCTCAAGCAAATTAACTCATTTTATGTCCACAAAAACCATATGAACAAAATAATCTTAGTAGCCCTATGGTACAGATGAGGAGATGAGTCAGAGAAAGGTGAAGTAGCTCTTCCAGTGTCACACAGCTGGGAAGCGGCAGACCTGGGATTCAGGTCCAGCTTGATCAGGCTCCAGAGTCTGTTCTGTTCAAGCTCATCCAAAGAAGCTCATTCTCCAGTCATCACTCAGGACAGATGCAGGTAACCTTCCTTCCTGTCTCTTCCCCACCTCCTCACTCTTTACCTATTCCTTTGGTGTCTAAATTCACTAAATGTGAAGGGAAAGAGGGTCTCTCTTTCATCCCTCACTGAATCTACTGACTTTTAGGATTCTTCAATGGACTGAGGTTCAAGTCAGTTTGACTTGGTAAGTTCAGATTCTCAAATCTTAAATCTGACCCCACTGTACTCTCCTGACTACACAGACTGTAACTGCCTTGTGTCTCTCAGTATAATTGAAGCAACATACATGAATGCCAGCCCCAAAGAATATTATACAGTATTGTAAATGCTTAGAATAGATCTTAAATATCTTTCATTTTAGAGAACTATTATCTTCCCTTAAACTCAAACATCTAATCAAGGGATTTTGTCCTCTGATATTTGATTCCACATTTGTGATATGTTTCCATCAGCGACATTGTCTACTGTAAATCTGTCCTGCAGGGGAAATCCCGCAGGTAGAAAGAAGCAAAACTCTCTGTAAAAAATCAGTCCTTTTTGACTATTCCACTTTTCAAAAAGGTATTCAGAGTACACTCAGCTCCTGTCACCTGAGCAGATAGGAAATGGATTTTCACAATAACCCTCTTCAATGAGACCAAGTCAGGTCAGCCTCAGAAAGATCTGGTCTAATGAAAGAACCGCAGGGATCCAAATGCTGCCTCTGATCTGAAGTACACATGTGGTTTGCCTGAACTCTATTCGAAGTAGAGCCAAATCAAAAATCATAAAACTCATCTGAAATAGCTTCTCAAACCCTCCTCCCTTTCTCTCTCTACCTTCCATTAAATATTCTAGTTCTAAGGGATTTCAGTTCCAAAAGAAAGGCTGGGATAACTTAGAAAGCAAACCCTAATGCAAAGATTAGAAAGATTTATATGACAGGAAAACCAGCTCAGATATTGGATAGAAAATGAGAATTAATGTGTAGGTGAGAGGACTTGATTATAAAACCACTGCCTTTTGGATCAATCTTCTAACATTAGAAAAGGCTAAGCAATAGTAGAGAAAAGTGAGATAAACTATTCTTTGAGAAAGCAAGGAATTGATCTATCTATAATTACTCATAATCCTTAAAATATTGAAAAGCCTAAATGCAAGAGTTAGCAACCACAACAAAAATAGATGTCTTATATAAACCTCCCCATAGCCTCAATATAGAAATATTAATGCATCTTATTAAAAAGTTATGAAAGCATAAATATTTCTTCTTACTTAAAAATTAAAATTCACGTAGAAAGATTTTAAATAATCGTCTGCTCACATGTCTAAACCAGCTATTAAAATGCAGGTACACTCACAGTTTATAGAAATGATAAAAATCAAAGCTCACCTAATAATATTAGGGTGCTAACAGTACAAAACAGTACACAGTATTTTTCATGCACCAAAAAATGATTTTAATCTTGAAAACTGAACATTAATATCCCTGGGTCATGTGTTAATCAGTAATGTGTTGGTACATGCTGGGGAGAGTTCTAAATAATTATAGTATGGAATGAGTAATAACAAGAATAATGATCACTATTTTCAGAATATGTGACAGGCACGCCACTCATCACTTAACATGCTTCAGTTTACCCAAAGATCAATAAAAACAGACTTCTCTGCCATCACAAATATTTTAGCCTAGACACTGACAAACATTTGCAGTTATAGAACACTAACTGCAGAAACTCAATTTTGTTTTATACCGAAGACATCTCCCTGTTTCTCATATACAAAGTAAACTTAACACCTGAGAAATAGTAATAAAACAGAGATTAAACTTAAAAATATGATATCAAATCTTAGCTATGTAAGTTCTTACCTGAGCTAATGATAAAGTCATTATTAACCTCCTGAGCCCTCAAAATTCTAATGTAAGTCATGATATCTGCCCTGTGAATCTCTTTGATATGTTTTAAATTACAAATTAGATGATGATTATGAAATTTCTTTGAAAATTGCAAAACATTAGAAAATAAAATTGTCATCTTTTCCTTTATCTACAAAGCTCTCTGGTTTGCTGCTCAGTTGTGTCCGACTCTTTGTGAATTCTCCAGGCCAAAATACTGAAGTGGGTAGCTGTTCCCTTCTCCAGGGTACCTTCCCAACCCAGGGTTCGAACCAAAGTCTCCTGCACTGCAGGCAGATTCTTAAACCAGTTAAGCCACAAGGGAAGCCCTCTGATTTGCTAGGATTGTGTAAATAGATGGTCTTCCCTGATAGCTCAGTTGGTAAAGAATCTGCCTGCAATGCAGGAGACCCTGGTTCGATTCCTGGGTCGGGAAGATCCCCTGGAGAAGGGCTAGGCTACCCACTCCAGTTATTCTTGGGCTTCCCTTGTGGCTCAGCTGGTAAAGAATATACCTGTAATGTGGGAGACTTGGGTTCAATCCCTGAGTTGGGAAGATCCCCTGGAGAAGGGAAAGGCTACCCACTCCAGTAGCATTGGCTCAACATCAAGAGCAAATTTCTAGTGTTTATTAAGATTTGCATAATAATGAAGTGTGAAGCAAACATCCAACAGCCACTCAACCCACCATCTCCTTAGTGCCTTGACATGACAAAGGCTTTTTTTCTATTGTGCTCATATAGACCAAACACATAGAAGGAACCACATCCATTATGTCTACTGCAGAAGAACCATTTATTTTTTTAAGATTCTGCAATGTGAAGTGGGCTGTTCTTCTTCTGATCTCACCTGTGGTCACTCCTGCTGTTGACATCCTCTGAAGGTTCCGCTGGGGTGGGGGCAGGATGATCCAAGATGGTCTTAGTCATATGGTGCTTCACCGCAATGACTGCAATAACTCGGGGCCTCACTATCCACATGGTCTCTCCAGGAAGAGTGGGACTCCTGTACATCATTACCCAGGATTTCAAGGGGGTGAAAGTGGAAGCTGCAAGGCCTAGAGGTCACACGATATCCCATCTGCTTCACTCTGTCAATCAACATCAGACATGGGATCCGATCAGATTCCAGGGGAGGCTAAGAATTCACCTCTTGATGGGAGGGAGGCAAGACCACATTGCAAAAGAGCATGCAGAAAGTGAGGGTCTATTATCACCTTTGAAAGTATCTTCTGCAATAGCTTAGTCCCTTGATCAAGCCATGGGTGATCTCTGTCAGAGAGCCTTTCTTTCTGTGGTCAGGGCTCACTGCGACGTGGGGACGGTACACTTTTAACGCAGACAGGAGCAGAGTCATCCATATTGATGACACGCGTCCTCACTGATGAAAATTCTATTGCATGCTTTTTTGAGAAGAAATTCTGTCTCCTTTCCATTCCAAAAAACTAGCACAGACTGAATGCCATGAGGAATACTGCCTCTTCTCCTCAAGACAGAAAAATTTAAAATTAAAGAAAACAAAAACAATGTTAACAGTCCTCTAATATGAATTCACACCTTTTATTTTCCCTCACGTACTTATTCAGTAAATATCTTTATACCAGACGAATGGGACACCCATGAACGAAGAAGTTTGGGAGAGAAAATTATGATTTATTCATTTTAGTTTGAAAGTAACCATTGAACATCCAAGTAGATAACTTGACAATCTCTGATGTTTTATGTTTTTATTTAAAATTTGCTGTCAACTTCAAATGTGGGCATAAAATATTACTTTATGTCATAACTTGCCAGTTCAGATTGCTCTATTCAAGGAGAAAGGTCCATTCACACAATTAGCCCTCTGAGTCTCTTGTTTCTAATATAAAGGATGCTATATTTTGTCAACAAAGAGTATAGAAAATAATCTAATATTAAATCCACAAATTATAAGTTGGTTTGGGACATTTTCCCAGTTTATTTTGTAAAATAGATTTAACATCTAGTTATTATTTACAATTATGATTGCACATATATATTTTCCCTGTCAAGAGTGAGGAATTTGATTAACGCAAATAAGAATTAAGCCCTAACATTGTTTCCTTTACTGTTTTCACATTTTGTGGACAAAGTTTGTGTTTCTTTGACACTTTAGGAACTTTGGCAATCATTTTCAGACAATTGAAAATAAACTATCCAGATCTTAAATATGTGTAATTCTATATCAGAACAAATTGTTGGTTCACTAGTTCAGAGGTCACCAAAGTATGACCCATGGGTCAAATCTGCTGCACTGCCTATTTTTGGAAACAAAGTTTTATTGGAACACAGCCATGTCCATTTATTTACATACTATTTGCGGATGCTACAACAACAGACACTAGACGGCCTGCAGGGCCTGGAAATTTACTTTCTGTCTATTTACAGAGAAAGATTGCTGATCTCTGGCTTATTTAATACTAAATATCCTCCCATTCCACCTACAGTGTTTGGGCAGAGTGGAGCCATGACGATTTACACGTCCTACAAATATTAACCTGTGCTCAGTTGCACAGTCATATCTGACACTATGAGACCCATGAACTGTAGCCTGCCAGGCTCCTCTGTCTGGAAATTTACAGGCAAGAATACTGGAGTGGGTTGTCATTTCCTTCTCCAGAGGATCTTCCCAACCCAGGGATCAAACCTGGGTCTCTTGTGTTTCCTGAATTGGCAAGCAGATTCACCACTAGCACCACCTGGGCCCTGAGGCATTTTAAAAGATGGACAGGAACACAGAGAGGCCAGAGGCAAGAATAAGAGCTATTATCATAATCTGAGTAAAAATTAATTTCTATTTAGAATCTCAAAATAAAAATAATTATTCTGTGCACCAACATGTGAAGCATTAGAAGTAGAGTTATCCCATTTCATAATTTTGTCTCAAGTCAACACTATCTATAAACTTAATTTAAAAGGCACGCCTGCCATCACTGCTGTAATTTTTTCCCCAGCGAACCAACAGAAATAACATGGAATGGCTGCCAAACCCCAGGGAAAAGACATATAAACATTAAAAGGTAAAGAAAGATAAATCATCGAAAGATACAGCTCATAGGAGATGCTGTCCATATTTTGCTATTAAGACATTGCTCTTTTCCTGTTATTTGCATTTTCCCTATGATTTCAGCCCTTGGTAGAGATTACAGGCAATATCTTATCAGTTAATGACAAGAACATCTGGGTCTTATCTCCCCTGATGCATTTTAATCAGGTCATTGAAAGGAAACTCAGCAGCTGAAAGCTATCTATTTTCTTTGGGATAATTGCATAATATAATTAAAAGTATTTTATCAGCAGTCCATGGCAGAAAAGAAAAGTTCTATGCATGTGGCCTCATGGATGTGAATGGCCAGCATTTTTAACACTTTAGAAACTTGTCATATAAATCATTACCTCATACTCTAAGAGGCCATTAGCTTTTTGGTGCTCATGCTTGCTGGCTAGTCATTGAAAAGACTTCTAGAAAGGCTCTAACTTTCAGAATCATAAATCCCAGGCAGTCCCTTGCATTGAGGACACTTGAGCAATGCAAGTGTCTGTGGACAGAACCACACCCACGGGTCATCAATCCTGAAAGTCTCACTAAGATAAAGACACATGCAGAAAACATCAACCTCATCGAGGTTGAGGGGTTCATGACGTTTTAAGTCAAAAGAGTAGAATTCTCTCTATCTGTACCAGCAGTTTCATAAATGGAGAAATTATTTGCATTTCTGGACCCAGTTTCTCCATATGGCAAATAGGTCTGTAAATTAAATCCCTAATGCACAACATTATGTCCTATGCAGTAAATAAAGTGCCCTTGGTTCCCAGGTGGCTCAGTGGTAAAGAGTCTGTGGGCCAGTGCGAGATGCAGTTTTGATCCCTAGGTCAGGAAGATCCCTTGGAGGAGGAAATGGCAACCCACTCCAGAATTCTTGCCAGGAGAATTCCATGAACAGAGGAGCCTGGTGGGCTACAGGCCATGGAGTCTCAAAGAGTCAGAAATGATTGAGAAACAGACCACGTGTGCTCACATGGTGCCCTCGAAGAAACTGCACATATGCTGCAATAAAGGATAACTGCTAGAAAATTTAACACATTAATTTCCCTAATGTTTGGAATGCTTAGCCTTTATTCAGTGTTTTAAACTGAGGTATAATTTGAATATCTTCTTCCCAGGTGGTTCAGTGGTAAAAAAAAATCTGCCTGCCAATGCAGGATACTCGGGTTCGGTCCCTGCGTCAGGAAGATCCCCTAGAGAAGGAACTGGCAATCCACTCCAGTGTGCTTGCCTGGGAAATCCCATGGACATAGGGGCCTGGCAGGCTATGGTCCACAAGATTGCAAAGTGTTGGACATGACTTAGGGACTAAACAACAAGAACAGCGGATCTTAAATTCTCAGGTGAGTGAATTTTCAGTTTTCTATGCTCATGGTAACCTCCAAAGAAAACAGAATATAGAACTTCTCCACCATGGCAGAGATTGCCCTGAGTCCCTTTCCCAGCAATTCCAGCCGGCAAGAGAGGCAATCACTTCTCATTTCTGCATCACCTGTTCTTGGCCTTCAAATAATAAAATTATACTGTAGGCATTCTTTTGTTATATTTATTTTCTCTCTCTCCATAGTTTTTGAGGTCCTTTCAAATAGCTGTTGGCTATTTTCATTAGCATTCAATTCCATGAGTATACCACAATGTGTCTGTTATACTGTTGATAGACAGTTGGGTTGTTGTTTAGTCACCAAGTTGTGTTTGACTTCTTGTGACCCCATGGACTGTATCCCACCAGGCTCCTCTGTCCATGTGATTTCCCAGGCAAGAATACTGGAATGGATTGTCATTTCCTTCTCCAGGGGACCTACCCAACCCAGGGATTGAACCCAGGTTGCCTGCATTTCAAGCAGGTACTTCACTGCTGAGCCACCTGGGAAGCCCAGGTTATTTGTATTAATAGTTTGAGACTATTGGCAACATTCTTGAATGAGTGTTTTGGGGTACTAGTTGCATTTCTCTTGGGAAAATATCTAGGAGAGAAAATGTTGGGTAGTACACATGTGCTTTATAAGAAACTCCCAAAAATTCTTTCATAGGGCTCATAAAATGTCACACACCCAGGGGGAAGGTGCTCTGACTGTGTATGTTTGGTGACTGTCAGTGTTTGTGTCTAGTCAAACTGAGGAGATGGAATGGACCATCCCATCCAGCCTTTGGTTCAGTTGTTGAGACTGATGACATCACACATACATAGAAAGGGACAAAAATATTTATTACGTACAGAATGGGTCTTCCTGGGGAAGGCAAAGCAAGCTTCCAAGTAGATCTGTGAGCTTGGTTACCTCATATATAAGTGGAATCGTGCAGCATTTGTCCCTCTGTGACTGATATATTTCACTTAGCATAATGCCCTCCAGGTTAGTCCACGTTGTTACAAATGGCAAGATTTTCTTCTCTTTTAAGTCTGAGTAATATTCCACTGATCAACACATTTCTTTAATCATTCATTCATTGTATCCATATATTGACTATTGTGCATAATGCTGCAATGAACCTGGAGTGGAGTCCCAATATCTCTTCAATATTCTGATTTTTTAGTGAATTTAAATAGAACTGTCTTCAAATGTACTGACATATTCTCATTTTAAGTCTGCTATTTAACCCAGCAAATGAATTCTTCATTTCTAATTTCTGATTGTCTTTTCTATTTCAAATGTTATTACTTTATTAATTCTCATGGATCACCAATCTCTTTACTCATGTTGTCTTCCTTTTCCACTGTGTTAACATAATTATCATTATTAAAGTCATGATCTGGTAATTCTTACATTGAGGCCACCTCAGGTCCTGTTTCTATAGACTATTTTTATCTTAACGATAGTTTATATTTTTCAGCCCTTTGCTTTCCCCTAGTTTATAACTGTGTGCTGGAGATTCTATATGAAAGAACAATAGGGACCTGAAGAAAGTAATATTTATCCTCCGAAGAAAGACATGAGAGGTGCCAATATGGAGGCTACATGGATCCAATCTGCGGTTAAGATAGGTCCAGGCTGTGTTGCAGCTTTGTTTAGTTCTCAAGTTGCTTCACGTATTTTCAAAGCAGAATCAAAACTACATTCTTTGGAATATTGCACACTGACTAGATCCTAAAGATTTCTTTATTTTTTCTACCGTAGCCATCACCTTTCAGAACTCAGGAAACACATTCTGCCCTCTGTGTTCTGCTTGCCAGTTGTTGAACTACCCTTGTATGTTCATCCTCATCTTCTCGTCGAACTTCCTGTACATTAGGACCTCTCTCTTAATCTCGCTGCTCTGCTGCCAGTTTTCAGAGAGTCTGTGCAGTGAAGAACTGTCTGGTCTCAGAGGAACTTGACTTCCCTCTCCTGCTCTAATCCCAGTTACAAGAGGGCCATTCATTGTCTTACACTCAGGAAAGACCCTGCTCTCTAGGGACTGTCTCCCCACATTACTATCCTACCTCCAGCTTTTGTCTCACTACCTTGGAACACAAGATAAAAGCCAAAAACCATGGCATTGGGTCATTCTAATAAATAGTTGAACTATTTTCTGACTTTCAAATTTCACTATTCCATAATCTGTATATCCAGTTGTGAATTCCTGCCCAGGGAAGATCAAATTAAACAAAGAAAAATGGTTTGAGATGTACAGGATTACACACAAGCAAGATCATATTTCCAATAGATATGACACAATCTAATGCCAGTACCAGCTTCTCAGTGAAAGCCTCCTAACACCAAAGAAACTGCTCAGAATGTGTTTTTCGCCCCAAATATTAGAACACTGTGATGACAGCAGGAATGTCAAAGACCAGTTTTCATTGTTGGGGAATTTATCTCTAACCTCTGTCTCTATGTTCAGAGTAATAGATAATTGTGATTTGTTTTAGAGACCTATTTGAGATTCTGTCTCAGGCTCATGGTACCTTTTCCTTTTGTGAAAGAAAAGTTACTATTTGTTACATAACAAATTAGGGCATTAAGACTCAAGTCTCATGTCTGGTAGGTATAGAAGATCCAGGCTTTGATTGAAAGTCCTGATAATTCCAAATCATGTCCTTTCTAAACATAGAACACAGATATTTTAGGGTTATATTACAAGATTATTTCAACCTCTTTTTTCTGTCCATTAATACTCCTTCAAGACTATAACATTCTCTTTCAAAATGGAGGTCCCTATTTATGTCCATTTTAACATAAATTTTATGATAATGCTTCTCTTTGCTAACTGTAGCTCTGTGAATAGAAAATCATTTTTCCAAGTTCAGACTTTTTTTTTTTTTCTCTTTTTCTATTTAGGTGTATCTAAGCTCTTTCATTTTAAATTATCAGCACCATCTCTGACAGTTTATGAAAGGACTCTGTTTTGCAGGGATATTCAATAGAGTTAATGTTTACCCATGTAATCTATAATTATGAGTGGATTTCCTCTACCCTCTCCAGGATGCCATCTGAAATTACCCTTTGTTCTCTGTCCCCAGGCAAGACATCTGCCAGTGACCTGTTTTCTCTATTCTAAGCTCCCATTTCTCCAGAAGCACTCTGTCTCCTAAGAAATTCAACCCCCGCATGTGCACACCCTACAAGTGATTTTATCAGAAATAGAAAAGTTACATTTGAATAAAATGTAGTTTTCAAAGAGTTTATCCTTACTCTTATTATGGTCTACTGATTTTCTTTCTTAAATCATCAATTCCTTCTAAGTTCTGATAAAAATATCTAATCTGAATGCTTTTCAAGGAACATAGAAATTCACTCAGAAACTGATTTAGCTCATTTCTATACTATTTAATTGTCTGACCAATATTGTAATGTGCAATGACCTTTTAGAGTTGGAATACTTGTGGATAGTCTGGCTTATTTATATTTTGCTTTCTTTGTTTTACTGTGGACTTCTAAACAATATTCTTGGTTTCAGTGATTATGATGATACTCAATTAGCCCATATAACTAGGTGGAGAATATTGAACATTTTTAGTTGTTTGTGTTTTGTTGGCCTTCCCTGGTGGCTCATATGGTAAAGCACCTGCCTGCAATGCAGGAGACCTGGGTTCAATCCCTGGGTCGGGAAGATCCCCTGGAGAAGGTAATGGCAGCCCACTCCAGTACTCTTGCCTGGAAAATTCCATGGACGGAGGAGCCTGCTGGGCCACAGTCCATGGGGTTGCACATGACTGAGCAACTTCACTTTAGTCTTCTGTTTACCAATCAAGGAACTGGCACAGAATTTACACAAGAAATACTTTTGAGCAGTTGCTATTCTGGCTTATCACCAGGAATGCATATTATAATCATCAGTGGAGATTTCAGAATGTAAATTCCCCTCCTCAAGCCCTAGAGCACCTGATACACCATGTGGAGTTGAAGCCCAAGTTAAATCTATCGTGTCCTCAAGGTTGAGGATGGATAAGGACCATTCCCCAGTGGAGCAGGAATCTGCTCTCAGCTCAGGGAATGCAGCTCACAAGGGAACAGCAATTTGCACAACAAACAGGCACATACAAATTTAATTTAAATATAAAGGGTGGCATATCTGACTGACTGGAGATTACAGGATGCTTTCAAGAAAAAGGGATGTCCTAGCACAGTTCTGAGAAATAGGATTTACCCAGATGAAAATAGGAAGAAGAACATTCCAGACAGAGGGAATGGCATAAGCAAAGATCCAGAAGGGAGAGGAACCTTGAACATTTGGGGAATTTTAAGTAAAAAATTGTTAATAATGGAATAACATCATGTAGGTCTTGAAAATCATGTTAGAATTCAGATTTCAACCTTATCGCACAGAGCACAGTTGTAACAGTGAAGTCGCTCAGTCATCTCTGACTCTTTGTGACCTCATGGACTGTAGCCTACCAGCCTCCTCCGTCCATGGGATTTTTCCAGGAAAGAGTACTGGAGTGGGTTGCCATTTCCTTCTCCAGGGATCTTCCTGACCCAGGGATCGAACTCTGGTCTCCCACACTGCAGGCTGATGCTTTACTGTCTGCGCCACCAGGACAGAGTTGTAAACTGTATAAGTATAAACCTCATAACTATACGCACCTCACATGGCTTACAAAATCTGAAGCTTTGGGCAAGTTGCTTAAACTCTCTAATCCTCAATTTTCGAATCTCTTGGTGGTGGTGGTTTAGTCGCTAACTCATGTCCGACTCTTGTAACCCCATGGACTGTAGCCTGCCAGGCTCCTCTGTCCATGGGGTTCTCCAGGCAAGAATACTACAGTGGGTTGCCATTTCCTTCTCCAGGGGATCTTCCTGACCCAGGAATCGAATCTAGGTCTCCTGCATTGCAGGCAGATTCTTTACTGACTGAGCTACAAGGGAATAGGACTAATAATACTAAATTCTCCTGTAGGTCGAGGACAAAATGCTATTAAAATTACAAACAAAAAGCATTGCTTTCAGGACTTTTCTCCTAACAGAAGGCCATTCTCTGTCCATTTTCCTTTTCCTCTAACCGTGAGCTCTTGTACCGTAGTCACCCTGTGCCTGGGAACCCATAGCCCGGGAAAGAGTAAGGCAAGGACACAGTGACCCTTAGTGTGTAGAAGTCACAAAGAGTTATAAGCACATATCCAGTAGTGACATGGATGCTGTATTTGGGAGATGCTTAGAGGAAGATGGTCCCAGACTTGTTAATTAGCATCAGGATATGAGGTGTTGGTGGATGTCTCTGTGATTCTTGGTCTCTTGTTCATGGTCATAAAATGATGGCTGCACAGCAACCTCACAAGGGGAAGGAAGGAGCAGCAGAGAAAAAACAAAGTGTGTGTAGCCCTTTTCTCCACAGATTTTTAGTCTATGAAGAAAGAAAGTCTTAACAAGAAAAGCTGAAAACATATACCTTTATATCTCACTATTCATCCAGCCTACTTCATCCTCAGATGAGAGAACCAGGATTACAAGATTGGTTTCCACTAAACAAAAGTATTAGGACTGGGTGAAGCAACTTTCTTCCTTCCTTCCTTTCATGCCCTGATATTTACCCGATGAGCAAAAATCATTTTTGCTTTCTGTTAGTAAGGAAGAAAATAAAAAATGGCTATTCAAAAGCAAACAGGACTATCTGTCAGGATTAGAGTACAATGAAAATCCAGGGGAGTTTCACATGGGATGGTGGGCAAGAAGCAGTGAGCCAGGGGCTTAATAAGCAGAAATCGAGTCTAAGTAGGGACTTGACAAGGACCATCTTGATTTGGGAAGGTGGAAGAGACCCTGCAGAAATCTTAAGAAACCCAGGTTAAGGAGGCCAGGAAACTTACACATTTTATAGAAAACATGTCTAAAGACAAAGTAGAAGAAATATGAAATAGGGTTATTGAACTGACATGTAAGCAAACCCCAAATGTTCAGTGGGATTTGCCAGTGGTTGCTACATTTTTGGTTGAAACCTGCTTGGCAGCTAGTATGGGGCATGGGTACCTGCCAATGCCCTCTGCCATCCAGACATGCATATTGAAAACCACCACATGCCTCACCCGACACGCTGTGTGTATGTTAGTAGACTCTTTGTGACCCAATGGACTGTAGCCCTCCAGGCTCCCCTGACTATGGGATTTCCTAGGCAAGAATTCTGGAGTGGGTAGCCATTCCCTTCTCCAGGGGATCTTTCCCACCCAGGGATTGAACTCAGGTCTCCTGCATTGCAGGAGAATTCTTTACCATCTGAGCTACCAGGGAAACTAGTATACTACAAATATTTTTAAACAGAAAAATGTTTAAACTGAAGCCAAGAAGCTTGGAGAAAAAAAAAAAAAAACCCTATAACCTCTTTATTAAGAACAAATAAAAGTTTAAAGATCTCCATTGACAACAGAGAGCTGGAAGGCAGATCATTTTAAAATGACCTCTGGCTGAGTAATATTTCACATATTTATAAAACTTTGCGAGATGAGTCATCCTCCTTGATATCCTCAGTTATGAGGAAGTAGGTACATAATCCTTGAGTAAACACCTGTGGTCTGATCTAGTGGATCATGGTTATAGCAGCAGCAATGACAAGGATAGAAAAAAAAAAAGGTCACAGTTTGTTGTTATATTGGAGCAGGACTTGGAGTGTGTGTGTGTGTGTGTGCGTGTGTGTGCGTGTGCGCATGCGTGTGTGTGAGAGAAACAGACAGACAGAGACAGAGACAGAGAGAGAGATTGACGACCCTTTGAGTCCCTACCCTGTGTGAGGCCCATGCAGGATACGTTATGTGTTGTTCAGGCACTAAATTGTGTCCGACTCTTTGTGACCCCATGGACTGTAGCATTTCAGGCTCCTCTGTCCTTTACCATCTCCAGGAGTTTGCTCAAATTCATGTCCACTGAGTCAGTGATACTATCTAACTACCTCATCCTCTGCTGCCCCCTTCTCCTTTTCCCTTCAATCTTTCCCAGCATCAGGGTCTTTTCCAATGAGTCGGCTCTTCATATCAGGTGGGAAAATTTACACACATCATCTCTAATCCTCTTCACAATCCTGTGAAGTCATTTCCATTATCCCTACTTTAGAAAGGAGAAGGAAATGGTAACCCACTCCAGTATTCTTGCCTGGAAATCCCCGTGGACAGAGGAGTGTGACAGGCTTACAGTCCATGGGGTCGCAAAGAGTTGGACACATGACTGAGTGACTGCACTTACTTTCAAAGGAGGAAATGCATTCAAAGACCTTTTCATCAAAACTTTCCATCAAGTCTGACAGCCAGCAACACAATGGAGCATCAGATTCACTGAGGGCTAGAGCCTGTGTACTCTCTACCTTACCCGCATCAGTGCTGGGCACAAGCCTGACATTTATAGTGATGGAATATGCAGGTGTCTGATAGACTAGGCCAGTGCAAACCCCAGTCCCACCAACCAGACCAGCCAGGCTGGGATGCTCTCCTTCTGAAGAGTGACTTTTTCCAGCCCTGTATCCTTCTCCATCTTCCGCAGAGAAAGACAAGACTTGGTTCTGTATCTGGGTGATGCCTGCTATATTTATCTAAAAGAGATTTTCCTCAGCAAACCCCACTTTAGGCTCCTGCCTCCTTCCTTTTTTCAATCTCCTTGCACGCCCAAAACTACTATGATTTGGGGACATTACAATAAATTAGGTTCACACCTAATTAGGTGTGAACACACACACTTGATTAGGTGAACCTAATCAAGTACCTAAATAATGAAAGTTTTTCCATGGGATCCATCTAGAAAAATTAGGATTTATTTAGTCATAGAATCAAAATATTTGATCTATAATATTAGTTAGGTAAATAGATTGGTGTATAGTATATAGAATAGTATGTATACTATAGTATATGCTATATGGTAAATATACTGAATATATATATAGTTAAAACACTATTTCTGACTAGCTATTTTGAACACATATAATGAAATGATACCAGATAATGAAAAAAATCATCCTGTATTCCCTTAGTCTACTAATGTAATTGCTTCAAGATCTGAGCATTTTCTCTGTCAGATTGTTTCCAAAGTCATGTTCTTATTTAAAAATTAAAAAGTAAGTTCATTAAGCACACTAGCCTAGTCTCCTGTCACCTGCCTAGAATTCAGCTCCTAAACCTCGGAAGGTGTCCTCTCCAAAACCACACAAAAAAGGAAAATCACTTTCGATCTCTCACCTACAGATTAATCCTCTTTAGAGACTGGTTTCATTTGACCTTCAGGATATGGTAGACTACATGTGTATGTATGCTTAGTCATTTCCAACTCTTTGTGACCCCATAAGCTATAGCCCGCCAAGCTCCTCTGTCCATGGGATTTCACAGGCAAGAATACTGGAGTGAGTTGCTGTTTCCTCCTCCAGGGGATCTTTCTGACTCAGAGATCGAACCTGTGTCTCCTGCATCTCCTGCACTGCAGGCAGATTCTTTATCAGTGAGCCACTGAGGAAGCCCCACTAGATTATATGACCCAACTCATATAATAGAGAATGGAGATATACTAGTCTCCTGTTTGATTCTTAAGAAAACCCATTCTAAGTTGCTAGTTTTGTTTATGCATGTTCCCATTCTAACTGGGTTCCATTCTGATCTTTAGAAGATGCATTCATTCCTCAGGAGTGATAAAACTTGAACAAGAATTAACTAAATATTCATTGCTGTTATTTGGTCACTAAGTTGTGTCCAACTCTTTGCAACCCCATGAACTGCAGCATGCGAGGCTTCCCTGTCCTTCCCTATCTCCTGGAGTTTGCCCAAACTCATGTCCATTGAGTTGGTGATGCCATCCAATCATCTCATCCTCTTCTGCCCCCTTCTGCCCCTGCCCTCAGTCTTTCCCAGCATCAGGGTCTTTTCCAATGAGTCAGCACTTCTCATCAGGTGGCCAAAGTATTGGAGCTTCAACTTCAGCATCAGTCCTTCTAATGAATAATCAGAGTTGATTTCCTGGTTTCTAATCAAACCAGGATTGACTGGTTTGATCTCTAAACTAAAAACATAGGTGTCAAATAGCACCCATACAGTTTTCTTATGTAAGTTATAAGAAGTGAGTTTGCTCAGGAAATCTTTCTGGAGGCCATCAGTCTGCTTTACAAATGCTTTCTGATTAGGGGCCTGGCAGTCCCAAGCTGCCTTCCTACAGCCCTTTAAAGATCAGCTTTGGGGATCATCAGTAGAGTTGAGGGCCAAGATCTTTGCTTCATAACCCACTAGCCAACCAGACCACCTCCTTGAATATCTATAGGCCTTCTAACACCGTGGCCTGGTCCTGCCTGTGAGAGAATAGTCAGGGATCCACCTCCTGAACTTTCCTGCATCCCCTGGTCCAGTAATCAGTTCAGTTCAGTTGCTCAGTCATGTCCAACTCTTTGCAAGCCCTTGGACTGCAGCACGCCAGGCTTCCCTGTCCATCGTAGATGGTCTAGTATAGATGCTGTCTTAGGATCTGTAGAAGGAATGCTTTATTTACAGATTTCCAAACTGTCCTTTATCAAACCATCACTACCACAGGGCAGTGAGGACTAGAGGGCAGAGCTGGGGCTTCAGAGACACACAGACTGACCTAAGTTAGAAGTCAGTACCATATTTGGGGATCTGGGCCACTCAGGCTCTCTGAGCCATTGTTCACACACTTGTGGGGATGATCAATAGCTACTAGATGAGGATTTTGAGAGGGCAACTTCTTAAGTGTTTCCCCAAATTGCCAGATCATAAAATTCACTTGGAAAATCCACCCTGATTCAAGAGGATCTGGAATGTTCTCCAGAAAAACTAGGATTTAAAAGCATGTTTAGAAAACATGAAAATAACATACAAATGTGAAACATTATGTGAATTTTTAAAATGTATATTTCTACTTTTTAGAAAATTTTCAACATTTAAAGATAATTGATAACTAAAAATGACAAATATTTTTCTATTCATTTATCTGTGTTGTCTCTTTAAACGTGCAGAACATAACCAATATGTTTAATCCTCCTAGAGTAATTCTGCTATCTGACATATATTCATTCTATGGGGAACATTTAAATCATCTATGCTTTAAAGTGGTGAGCAGATTCTCTGCAATTGTACTTATTACAGCACTGCATTTTTATTCACCTAAGTCATTGTATTGATTCCCCTGAATCCAGACTCACAGGAAATGTCAAAAATATTCACAAATCTGGAAAAGACCACACTTGAATTTGTCTGACTTACTCTAGACAAAGTGTATCTATTTCTACTTTTCTGATATCCAATTTTCTCTCAAGGCTGACTAACAGCTTTGGAGATATATTTGCCCATCCAAAAAAAAAAAAAATCATTAAGGTGAAAACCTTAACATGAGTGTGATAAATATGCTTCCCCACTAAAGATCCCCAGAGTTGAATTCCAGCTAATTCTAAAGGTCGCAGATTTTTAATAAAATGGCAGCATATCCTTTTACTGAATTCACATGAAGCTTTGGTCCCATGAATTCCCAATATACCACAGCCCTCGCCACTGTGGGCAGTAAGTCCAGCCCCTTGGATTAGGATTTAGGGTTGTGAGAAGCCCTCCTGACCCCTGAGCAGGAATCTTAGCAGGTATACCCAGCCATCCTCATAGAGGACATCCTGACCTTCCTGACCCCCACGCTCCCCCACACTGATTCCTTCCACCTCAAATTATCTTTCTTCACTTGTTTAAAATTGAAGTCGTGTTGATTTACAAGGCAGTGCTAGTCTCAGGTGTACGGCAAAGTGATTCAGTTATGTGTGTGCATACTCAGTCACTCAGTCATGTCCAACACTTTGAGACCTCATGAACTGTAGCCCACCAGGACTTCTGTCCATGGAATTTTCCAGGCAAGAATACTGGAGTGGGTTGCCATTTCCTCCTCCAGGGGATCTTCCCCACCCAGGCATCAAACTCATGTCTCTTCCACCTCCTGCCTTGGCAGGCAGATTCTTTACCATTGCACCACCTGGGAAGCCCATACATATATGTGTATACATATACATATGATTTTCAGCTTCTTTTCTATTATCGGTAATTACAAGAGATTGAATACAGTTCCCTGTGTATATAGTCAATTCTTGTTGCTTTTCTGTTTTATATACAGTACCGTGTTTCTTCACTTTGGATCTTCACAGTTCGAACTATCCTCTAAGTCGCCTCCCAGGCGTTTCTCACCTCTCAGGTGAGCCCAGCTCCGCTGTGCACACAGTGTGTCCTTTTCACTTGTGAGCTCCTGTAACATCCCCTGCACTTCTCACAGGAGAGTGACCACCCTCTGGTCCACGGTGCACTTCCTGGGTGAAAAGCCCGAATGGAGCTCCCTGTGGCCTGAACACAGCTCTGGGCGTCTCTGCCTTTCACAGATAACAAGCCTCAAAAGAAGCACAGCAAATTGTGTTGTGAATGAAAACCAGTGATAAGAAATTAAATTACTGAACTGTTTCAACCAGACAGAGAACATCTTAGGTTTACAATTGGCCACTATCGGAATACTGTTTTAAAATGCAATGCTTGGGCCTCTTGTTCTTCATTTCTTTATCTTTCTTAGAATAGACTTGCTTCCTCTCCCATTCTCTGAGCTATATATTTAACACCATTAATAAATCTTTTCAATTTCATGGACTCATCAGATGAGCCTTCATTTGAAGGGTGTTTTCCAGAAAAAGAAAGTGTCATGCGGGTCCTTGGAGCTGCAGGGAAATTTTGAGAAGAATCACCAGGTGGCGCCAGAACCACATTAACAGGCTGCCTAAGGGCTGCTGGCGGTAGGAGGGTGTTTATCCTCCAGCTCCTGATGGGTTTGTGCTGCCTCTCTGTATCTTCTTCCATCCGGACTACTCCGTGCTGTTCAGTTTCAGGCATGAGGATTACCTTTTATCAGCTGCAGGAGCTGTTCCCCACTAGGATGAAAGAAGAGATTCAGGTTTGCTAACCAAGGAGTGTTTATTGAGAAGCCAGTCATGTGCTTGGCTCTGCCCTACCTCCTGATGTAAAATCTAGTATTTTGCTATGAGAAGGAATGTAGAGTTCCGGCAATATCAATATTATTTAATAGAGAGAGATACTGGTACTCAGAAACAAAAGTTTACCTGACTAATGTGATTCAGAGAGTTAATCACTTCAGTTCAGTCTCTCAGTCATGTCCAGCTCTTTGCGACCCCATGGACTGCAGCATCCCTGGCTTCCCTGTCCATCACCAACTCCCCGAGCTTGCTCAAACTCATGTCTATCGAGTCATCCAACCATCTCGTACTCTGTTGTCTCCCTTCTCCTGCCTTCAATCTTTCCCAGCATCAGGATCTTTTCCGGTGAGTCAGTTCTTCACATCAGGTGGCCAAGTATTGGAGTTTCAGCTTCAGCATCAGTCCTTCCAATGAATATTCAGGACTGATTTCCTTTAGGATATAGCAGCAACTATATTAAAGTGGTCTTCCAATTCCAATAGTGTCTCCTTAATGCTCAGTATTACCTCAAAGAAACTAGAGGGTAAGCCATTTTAACTTACACATTAAAGCTTTCTTCCAGGTCATGAAATAGGCAAACCATTTGTAGGTGCTCTGAGATATATGCTAATTGATGGATGAGTAAACTGACTCTATTTCCTTTTATTCTGTTAGAAAAGGGTAATTATTTTGATCTATCATTCTCCCCATTTTATTGTCTTTGGGGATATGTCGAATTTTAAACTCAAACCTAAATTTTAAAGTAAACAATGAAGCTTCCAGCCCTTAAATAATCACCTCTTGGAAATCACATTTAAGTGTTTGTGTTCTTAGCAAGTTATGGTTATGCTGAAATTCAGAAATGTCACGTGTGCAAGCATACTAAGTTGCTTCAGTCATGTCCGACTCTTTGCGACACTATGAACCATAGCCCGCCAGGCTCCTTTGTCCACGGAATTCTCCAGGCAAGAATGCTGGAGTGGATTGCCATGCCCTCCTCCAGGGGGTCTTCCCGACCCAGGGATCGAACTCATGTCTCTTACATCTACTTGCATTGGCAGGTGGGTCATGGAGACGTTTAATTTTTTTTTTAATAAATTTATTTATTTTAGTTGGGGGCTAATTACTTTACAATATTGTAGTGGTTTTTGCCACACATTGACATGAATCAGCCATGGGTTTACGTGTGTTCCCCATCCTGAACCCCCCTCTCACCTCCCTCCCCATCCCATCCCTCTGGGTCATCCCATTGGCCCAGCCCTGAACATTTGTCTCATGCATCGAACCTGGAATGGTGTTCTGTTTCACATATGATAATATACATGTTTCCATGCTATTCTCTCAGAACATCCCACCCTCACCTTCTCCCTCAGAGTCCATAAGACTGTTCTATGCATCTGTGTTTCTTATTCTGTCTTACATATAGGGTTATCGTTACCATCTTTCAAATTCCATATAATTTTTACAACATGGAAATATTTTGAAAAGCATGATAAGACCATCACATGTAAAGTTTCATTCATTTACTCCCAAGCTCTGTGACAAGTGGCTTCTCTGTGGCAAGCATTGCTCTCCTTTGAGAGACGCAGCAAGGAACAGGGGGACGGAACCTCTGCCTTCACACAAGTGTGCATCGATGGGAGGAGACGGTTAGTAAACAATTAAGAAGTGAAATCATCGTATCATTTGTCTGATCAGAGCTATGGAGAAGAAACAAAGGAGGGAAGGCGAACAGGAAGTACTTGAAAAGGGGATGATTTATTCTATTCTAAATGACTTGGCAAGGAGAGACCTCACAGACATAAAGGGTACAAACAGGAAGGACATTCCAGGCCAAGGGGATAAGTGCAAACCATCTAAGAGACGGACATGCTTGATCTGTTGGAAAAGAGCAAGGAAGCCAGCGTTTGTGGAAGGATGTGAGCCAAGAGGACAGGCAGAGATGACTATTGCATCAGCTTTCCTTCTTTTTGTTTCCCCAAAACCAAAGAAGAGATATTTTGCCTTAGTCTCAACACTAGGTTAAACTTCTATGAAATAATTCATGGTATTCCTTTTGCTACTGTGGAATGTACATAAAATGTCCATCTTGCTAATCAAGCTTCAAGACCTGGTAACAGGGAAATGCTGTCATCAGAGAAGGACTAAGGATTGATTAATTTTGAAATAATTTCCATCTCAGACTGAAAATCCCACCTATCTCCTGAAGCTGACACCCAAGTTGGATCACTCAAGCCAAGTTAATCATAACAAATGAAAATGTTGGGGCACCTATATTTAATTACTGCCTAAATGAGATTCCCACCTTTGCTAAAGATAGCCCAGGACATATCAGGTCATTTAGTTCTCACTTTCTTATACTAGATTCATAACTTCAACTTGCCTGCTGATTCTGTTCAGAACCTATCACTTGTCTTACATAGTGATTTCTTTTTCCTTCGGTTTTTAAGAGTATTATATGTAAGATATATGCAATTAAAGGAAATTATGAGTTCTGTGATAATGAGAGTTATTCTCTACTGGCTGAGAAGAACTGACATTTAGAGATAATTTTGAAGTATATGATCTCTTTCCTCCATTTTATCTCCCTGACCTTCCTCATAACACTGTGAATTAGGTATTTTTATCATCATTATTATGATTTATATTTTATGTGTGAGAAACAGTGGCCAAGGTATTTAAAAAGCTTTTCAATATTTTATTCCCTTTCAGAGTGACTGTTTTTGCAATTTGTTTCATACTTTTGTAGCCAACTTGGTCTTATTAACTATTTTAAACCCAGCAAAGTGTTCTGTGCCAGCCACAGAAAAAGGACAAAATAAGTGTTTGTTACAGCTTCCTTGGTGGCTCAGCAGTAAAGTGTTCACCTGCGCTTCAGGAGATCTGGGTTCTATCCCTGGGTCAGGAAGATCCCCTGGAGAAGGAAATAGCAACCCACTCCAGTATTCTTGCCTGGAAAATCCTGGGGGACAGAGAAGCCTGGCGGGTTACGATCCATAGGGTCGCAAGAGTCAAACATGACTTAATGACTGAACCACCACCACCACATCAAGCATTTGTTGGATGGGGAGTTGAACAGCTCTTCATGGGAAGTTCTTATCTCATTTCTTATTCCTTCATGTCCTTTGTCCTTCCCTCATAACTCAATTCTGATGCCATTCATTCTGGGGATCCTCCTCTGGGAAGTTCTTCCTTCCTCAGTATGATCTGTCCCTCCATTCTCTGAGCTATCTCTCTACTTTGTACATCTATTGTATCATCATTGTTACTGGAACTTCCAATTCTATTTATCTCAACAAATAATCATTAAGAAAAGGAGTTAGTAAGAGTTATCCTTCACAAGCCCACAGCTAGTATTATTCAATAAAGAAAAGCTAAACACTTTTCCTCTAAGATCAGGACCAAGACGAGGATGCCCATCCTTGCCACTTTTATTCAACGTGGTACTGGAAACCTTAGCCAGAGCAATCAGGCAAGAAAAAGATATAAAATGCATCCAAATTGAAAAGTAAAAAGTAAATTATCTCTATCTGCTGATGTTGTCATATTATATATAAAACCCCCAAAGATTCCACCTAAAAAACTCTTAGAACTAATTAATGAATTCATTAAAGTTGTATATATATACAAATTTATATTATTCAGCCTTGAAATAGAAGGAAACCCTGCCATCTGTGGCAGTATGGGTGAACCCACAGGACATTATGTTAAGTGAGACAAGCCAGACAGAGAAAAACAAATACTGCATGATCTCACTTATATGGGCAATAAAAAAAATTGAATTCATAGAAACAGAGAATAAAATGATGGATGCCAGAGGCTGGTAGAGGAGTGTGGGAGAAATAGAAAGAAAGTGGCAAAAAGGTACAATTTTTCACATGTAAGATGAATAAGATGTGAAGAGCAAATGTGTAACATAGTGACAGTTGATAACATATCACATCTCTGAGATTTGCTAAGAAAGTAGGATTTATCTTGTTCTCAAAATAAATAAAAAATATAAACATAAGAAGTGATGGATGTGTTCATCAATTTGATGGGGATATTTTCACAATGTATACATGGTGGTTCAGATAGTAAAGAATCTGCCTGCAATGCAGGAGACCCAGGTTCAATTCCTGATTCAGGAAGATCCCCTGGAGGAGGAAATGGTTATACACTCCAGTATTCTTGCCTGAAGAGTTCCATGGGCAGAGGAGCCCAGCAGGCTATAGTCTACGGAGTCTCAAAAGAGTCAGAGACGACTGAGCAGCTAAACACTTTTGTTTTTCACTTCATATCAAATGTCAAGTATCTCTGAATAAAGGTTGGAAAAAGACTCATAGAAGAAAGAAATTCACTCATCATCTTAGGAGTCTATTAGAAGATAGAAGAATCTGAAAAATAAATAAATAAACTGTGTGATAGGACCTGCAGGAGTTTCGGAGGTGGAGACGGGGAAAAGGCCAAAGAAGTGGCCAAGAGAAAGATGTAACATGTAACCCCTGCTCTTAAAGAGCTTACAGTCTAACAAGTTAGGAAGGTGTTCGTTAATACAAGTACACAAGGTGGAAAAAAATTAGTGGTGAGTATATAAAATAAATAGAGACAAATTCTGCTAAAATTCAAAGGGTGGTACAATTAAATCTGGTTGTTGAGCTCAAGAATATATTGATGGAGGAAAATAGTATTTTGGATAAGTTCTGAAGAATGAAAAGCTCAGCACTGTACAGAGACATCATCTGGGAACTGGGAGGTGGGAAGTGGGTAAGGGAAATCAAGGTCTGGGGGAATAGGAGGAACAGAAATATAGTGATGAGGTTGTGAATTCAGGGCTGGGGTATAAATGGAGTCTGGTTATAACACTGAGAAAGAGAAAATACGTAAGGAGTCAAATTGAAACTGTGGCTTTCACCATCATCTGGCCACGTTTCTCCTGATTAAGGGACTATCTCTTCTAAAGTCAAAGAAGATGATAACTCTGGTTGTAGAAAGACAGAGGTAAAGCCAGCATGGTGGCGATTCATTGGATCAAACTCCTAGGGAGGGCAGCACATCACAAATGGGAGAAGCAGACTTGATTTGGTGAGTTCTTCAATAGAGTCCTTCCTACCACTCAGGCTGCACCCTTGAGTGGTGTCTCTGAGCCTGTTTCCATGCTTGTATGATGGAAATATTCACCCTTGCTCTACACAATGATTCACTTTATTAAGTGCTGATCTTCATAACAATTCAGCAGAATAAAATTCATTATTGCCAATTATGCAGATCCAGTTGAGTTGTCCAGGGCACACGGCTTCTAGAGTCCCTCAATTCCACCTCCTCCATGCACCCTTGTGCTTATTCACACAAACAAAATCAATTTGATATTCCCAAAGTTCCTTAAACCTAGTGTGGCCCTTGATCAGGAGGAATGTGCACTTGAAAGCTATCTCTGAGCCCAACCTCCCTCTGGAAGTGTTTTCTTCATTCTATCAAGGACTTGGATTACACAGACACTCAACACATAGTTGACAATTTGCTCTGATAGGAAACAGATGATCTAAGATGAAAGGAATAGTTATAGAAGAATGTCTATGCTTATAATTGTAAAATTATGACGTTCTACATTTGTAGAATCTGTGAAAACATTCACATGTTATGGCTGTTTATTGCATCAAACTCCAGGAGTTGGCAGCTCCTTTCCGAGTATGGAAAATAGACTTCCCTCATAGATTTCTTATGAGCTTTAAATGATGAATGTTTGCAGACCTTATAGCACAGTCCTATAATGGAATAAGTGCCAATCATATATTATTGTAGTTGTCAGCATCAGCACCATTGTCGCCATTATTTTTTTTTTCTTCCTAATGCCATGGTGGAATCTCCAGGACAGATGTGACTGTCCCAATTTTACATCCCTTTCCTTCCCTTTGCTCAGTCGCATCCCACTCTTTGCGGCCTCATGGACCATAGCCTGCCAGGCTCCTCTGTCCATGGAATTTTCCAAGCAAGAATACTGGAGTAGGTTGCCATTTCCTACACCAGGGAATCATCCTGACCCAGGGATCAAAACCGCCTCTCTTGCAACTTCTGCCTTGCTTCTCTACCACTGCGATACCTGGGAAGCCCAGTTTTACATCAAGGGGAACCATAAGGCTAGAAGGGATGAATGGCTGCATTTACAGATAAGCAACATGAACATCACTTTATGATGCAGTGGTCTCTCCTTTGCCAACTTGTCGCAACCTGTCCATGAAAGAAAATTCTTCCATTTGGGAAAAAAGATTTGCAGAAAGAAAAGTTAATGAGCTGAACCATTTAAATGGACAAATTGGAAAAACATTGTTGTTCCTTTTGCATGTTACATTCTTGCCAGAAATCAAATAGGTAGATTTTTTGAAGAGTAACTAGTTCACTAAATGTACTAGTTTCAAATGATCAAGTTTAGAGTCATATCAGTTACAGTTAATGTTAAAAGAAGATGAGAGAATTAAGGCATAATGTTAAACTCTCTGAGATTGGCTCACTACCAAATTTCCCTCATCAAACTAGCAACTCTGAAGAGTTACAAATACCATAGCCCTATGTCATGAAGCATAAATTATTCTATGAAAAATTTTACACTTAAGTCACCTTCTCAATATGTTGGAAGTTAACTAAGATTACAAATGTTCAATTCAGATTTGAGTTGCTAAAGGAAATAAATGAATATTTATATACCAATTGAGGGAAAATCTTCACACTATGTGTACAATTTCATCTGCTCAAAGGTCATTCTCTCTTTACCTATCTCTGATCTACAAAGCACATCAGTTTCCATAAGAGAAATCAGGTTCCACCAGCAATTGTCTAGATTAAGGAGATAAAAATTCTGATGATCAGGGCATGAATGTAAAACTAAGATAAACTAGTATCTGCTACTGATAAATATTTAACAGATGTGGTCCAAATCCCTCTGCCAGCTGGAGGAGGGAAAAACGTTCTATTTCACAGCTCGGATATAATTATTGGCCACATTTCTCCAAGCAAAGACAGTGACATTGGCTCACTCCCCAGGAGAATTTTCCTCTGCTCTTGGCATTGGGATTTGCTTTTCTTTAACAGATTGCAGCAATATACCCTTCACTTGACCCACTGTATTCATTTGCAAGATACCTGGAGCCAAAATCATGTATGAGAAGTAGAAAAAGAAGAGGCTGTCACAAACTGTGTTTGTAAACCCACCAAAGGATTATGGAGAAATGTATGTATTCCAGGCATCACTTAATGCACCTGTCTGAATGTCAAGAGTGGATGGGATTAGTCTGACAAACAATCATTTGACTCAAGTAGTTCATTCAAGACTTAGAAGAACTTTTACCCAGACCCAATTTTATCTGATCATTTTTTTGGACAGCTGCACAGACAGTCATCATTATTCCAAGTGTTTTGCCCTTTTCACTCCTTAAACAGATTGTGTGCAGAGAATTTTCCTAAACATCACCACTGAGACTCCTTTCAGTAACGACTGACTCATCGTTTGGATTCCCAAGCAGCTGTTGTATAATAGGACCAGGATGTTTTGACCACGTGCCTTGACCTGACCGTTTTGACCCCAGGGATGTTTTGGTCCAAGAATGCATTCCAGAGCTTAGGTGGGTAACACACTCCAAGCATATTCATTTCCCATTTCTACTCTTTGCCTGTGTAATCATTTTCCAAACACTGTTACCAGAATAATGTTTTCTAAAACCCTGGTCTGGTCATGTCATTCCTCTCCTTAAAAGCCTTCAATCACTGACTTCCTCTCACCAGCAAAAAAGCAATACCACTTTCTGATCCCACTTGACCTGCCTTTTCTCATCTCCACTTCTTCTCCCTGCAAAATCACCCCCAACCACCAAGCTCACCCTGCATGTATCATACATGAATTTCTGTGGTTTTCCTTGACCAAGGTCCTCACTCCAGAAGTGTTTTCAGGTCTCATTCTTCCTTAATACAAAGCAGCTTTCAAGATGCATGTCAAGTACCTCTGCATCCAAGAAGCTTTTCTCCCATCCAAGTACTAACCAGGCCCAACCCTGTTTAGCTTCCGAGATCAGATGAGATCGGGCGTGTTCAGGATGTTATGGTTGTAGACCCAGGAAGCATTTTCTGCCAACTCCAGGCCTTGAACTCACCCTGTGTCTTAGCACACAGCCTATCTGTTATAGACAGTGTCTTACTATTGAATTTATGCTTTTATTGATGAGTACATAGATGTGGCTACCTCACCAATTATTGAATCAAGCTTACGTTGTGTTTATTTGATTTTACTTATTTTAATTGAAGGATAATTTCTTTACAGTATTGTGCTGGTTTCTACCAAACATCAACATGAATCAGCCATAGGTTTACTCGTGTCACCTCCCACTTGAACATCCCTGCACCTCTCTCCCCATCCCACCCCCCTAGGTTATTACCGAGCCCCAGGTTGAGGTCCCTGAGTCAAGGGTGATATAGTTGGGAACCTGACACAGAATGATGATGAGGGCAGGAGGACTCTATCAGACCATTTCCCTTCTTACTGAATGCCTGTTACAGAGCTGAACAGCCCTCCAAAGAGGACAGAAAACCTTGAGAGATAGAGAAGGGCTTCTCACAGACAAGAGGGTGCTGGTTTACTCTCCATCTGAAAGTGAAAGTGTTAGTCACTCAGTCATGTCTGACTTCTTACGACCCCATGGACTGTAGCCCACCAGGCTCCTCTGTCCTTGGGACTTTCCAGGCAAGAATACTGGAGTGGGTAGCCATTCCCTTCTCCAGGGGATCTTCCCAACCTGGGGACCGAAACTGGGTCTCCTGCATTGCAGGTGGATTCTTTATCATCTGAGCCAAGTCTTCTCAGAGTGCACAGACCTGTGCTTGCCTGCCATCCAGCCAGAACTTGTTGCTTTGGTTTAAGGAATTCTGTAGAAAGAGAAGACATAGATAGGGATATACGATTGATTAAACTGCTATCCCCCATGGAACCTGCCTTTTTAAGGATCAAGTGTAATGGAATACTAACTTGTAGGACATGTATGATAACTTTATTAAAAGTCTTATGAATAATCTTGTTGTAATCCAAACACCAACACATCCATGATCTGGAATGTCATTTGTTTGTTTCCTCGTTTATGATCTGAGCCTGAGGACACATAGGAAAGGTAATACTGTCCTTGCTCTTGAGGAATGCCCTGTAAACAGCTTAGAGATGGAAGCGCTAAAGCTCAGTGAGGTCAAGTGACTGGCCGCTGGCCAAACACTGGTTGGCCTGGACTCCAGTTAGGGTCCTTGGATCCCCACTGCAGCCTTCTTTCCTCTTTATGCTGTTCCACAGCCCATGGTCAGGCAGTGACTGCTCCTCCTGTATTTCTTAAATCTTGTCCGGATGACTGGCAAGATTAGGGTAAAAATACAATATGAGAATCAATGTCCTATTTTCTATACAACTTGGAGGAGGAAACCAGGGGAGTAACCTTTCTGAGTTGGGCGGAAACCCTGTGATTAAAGTCGCTTCTCAGAGACAGTTCCTGATCACAGAGTTTTTGGACTTTTCCCTCTCATTTTGCATTTCAAAATGCTTCTTTCCGCTGGCACTCAAGCTCAGTTAAGACCTCACAGTTTCCCTGGGATGTGAGCCAATTTGATTACCTCTTTTTTCCAGGCTTGGAAGCTGCCATGCCATAATCCCTTTAACCTCTGCAAAGCCAGGAAAAATGTGACAGCGAAGGTGATGCTAGTACTTGTGAACATTTTCCTTGTTTAGGTTTTGAGGATGTATTACATGTTTACAAAGAAGAAAACAAAGCTCTGTCACTTCCAGTCAGTGCTATCCTGATCCACTCAGAGCTCTGAAAAGCTCATTCCTCACTTCCAACAGGAGTTAAGAATCCTTAGGAAAATGGCCTTGGACTTTGTGGAAACATCTCAGACACGTTTGCTTACTCTGCTCTTCCATCGCTAGTCCATATATTTTGATCTTTAGCATCCTTAAGTGTTAGTCACTCATTTGTGTTAGTCACTCAGTCTTGTCCAACTCCTTTCGACCCCATGGACTGTGGCCCACCAGGCTCCTCTGTCCATGGAATTTTCCAGGCAAGAATACTGGAGTGGGTTGCCATTCCCTTCTCCTGGGAATATTCCCCACCCAGGGATTGAAACTGGGTCTCCTGCATTGCAGGTGAATTCTTTAGCATCTGAGCCAAGACTTCTCAGAGTGCCCAGCCCTGAGTTTTGACTTTCAAAGTTGTTTTTATTTATTTTTTTAGTTATTAATATATTTGTTTTAGACTATGCTATGTGGGCTTTTCTCTAGTTGTGGCGAGCAGGTTTACGGACTTATTGCCGAGCACCAGTTCTAGGCACACGGGCTTTAGCATTTGCAACACATGAGCTCCATAGTTGTGGCTCCCAGGCTCTAGAGCACAGGCTCAATAGTTGTGACCCACGGGCTCAGTTTCTCTGCAGCATGAGACGTCTTCCTGGTCCAGGGACTGATCCTGTGTCTCCTGCATTGGCAGGTGGGTTCTTTACCACTGAGCCATCAGGGAAGTCTCTAAGTTGATTTTCATGTCTCTTCCCATCTGTTTTTGATCAATGCCCTGAGAGAAAGACCAGCATGATGTCCATTTGTCTTTGGTCTTTGAAACCAGCATTCAAACATCCTTGGTCCCACTCTCTTTAAACTTGTCATGAGTTTCCCCACCACCATGCTCAGGCCAGGACCCAGCTAGATTCATTCCAGCAGATTCTAAGAGGAGAGTTTAGACAGACACACAAAAAATGAGCTGTGTCAGATTAATGAGTTTACTGTAAAGTTCTATTTCTTCCTTTAATGGACTAGCATGTTAGCTATTTATTTTTCTGTAAATGTGATAGAGGCTGCCTAGATATTCACAGATGTATTTCCTCTTATCCCTGAATCCACTGCTAGATAACATTTCCCAGCCTTCATTATAGCTCATATGACTATGTGTGACTTATTTCTAGCCAATGAAAATGTAGATGAACATGACATATGCTATTTTTTGGCCTGTATTATAATAGCTTCCTACAAATGGTTTCTTATCCCTTCCTCCTTGTCCACTGGTGCATGAGACTCCATTATCCTAGGTTATAGTGGAAAAACTACATAGAGACACTGCAGTGGGTCCTATATTATCTTTAGAAAGCCACTGCTGAACACCATATTGGACTTCATATAACTTAAAAATAAATACCTATAATGTTAAGCTACTGAGGTGTGAAGGTTTATTTGTTTCAAAAGCACATGCTGCCCCACAACTATTACCTTGGCTTTGGTTTAGTGGCTGATTTGAGGGTGTCAGGTAAAGATAAATTAGGCCGGAAGAGTGAAGAACTTTGTCTTACTGTGATAGAATATTTAATAAATGGTTTCCCTCAGTCAACTTGATTTCTGTAGCTCTAGAAGAAATAGTTGGAAAAAGTTAGAATATTTGCATGTCAAATTATATTGATTTTACTTAGCACAGTATTACCAAAAAAAAAAAAAAAAAGGTTCAGGCAAGAACAGGACTGATTTTCAAATAGACGTATATAAAAATTGAGAAAATCCAAAGATTCAGGGTTCTACAGTATTAGAAAAGCAAGCTGCTACCAGATCTCAAATAGTAACACTTACAATTGAAAGAGATTTTTAGTGATTTTAGTGACTAAAACCCAGTATGTAGTCTCAGTTGAACTAAATAGCTCAAGTCTGGACAGTCTTTCATGACTGTCATGGCTTTCCCAATTATCATTTCATATAGCCTCAAGGTGATCACCATTAAGTTGAGAAGAAAAATGGGAGGAGGTTGGAAAAAAATTCTGTCCAAGAAAAGACAAATTGCACTTACCTTGTGCTTCAATAAATACATTTATAAGTGCAAAGCTTATTTTTTAAAATCTAGGCACTAAAAATAAAATTCACTTTTAGTGATATAGATATTTTGTAAAATTTTACTTCCTTGGTAATTTTCAGGAGGCCATATTCACATATTTAAATCTTCACTTTTCTGGGAGTCTTGTTACTGTCTGAACACATGATTAATGACAACCCTAAAATAGACTGCAAATAAAAATATTATCACAATGGAATTGAGTTTTATTGGTCACTGTTCAAAGAGAAAATTGTATTATGTAGGATCAGATCTCATACTCTAAATGTCATTTCCCATAAAAGCTCATTGCTCTCTTTGGGGCACTAGCTCATTCCACTTTAAATATCCTAGAAACACTTTGATTTTAGAGGACTCTCCCGTGATGGAGAGTCTGTTCCTTTGGTATGGGTCAGAGAAATAAAAGAGAATTCTGATCACACGGAGAGGATGCCTTGTATAGGATGACGCAGAAAACAGATTACCACTTAAAAGTTTATTTATTTTATTTATGTAGCTTTTTCAGTTTCTATGTTACCCTCCTGTACAGCAAAATTTGCAGTGAGTTTAAGGAATCCTAAGACATCAGGTTACCACAGCAATATTTCCTCGTGCTCTGACACTTTGTAATCCTATGATTCAAGATTTATTGTCAGGTTCGGTCTCCCATTTATCCTTAGGGTAGTGAAAGACAATATTGATATGAACCAAGTTGGAAATTAATCAAAATTCCAACAGACCATTACTGGCAGAGCTTAAGTTTGCACTGAGTTCTTTTTCACTCATTCTAAAAAAAAAAAAAAAAAAAAAAAATCAGTTCTTTTCACTCTGCCATGCTGCCGTTTCATGCACTCCCACAAACACAGAACCCATGGGTCGTGATCAGCACATCACAGCAAAAACAAAATCGATCAGACTAATCATTTCTTTCATGTATCCTTTCTTTAAATTTTTAACTGTATGCAAAACATGAACATGTCATTATTTATCTATTACTAAACAAACATCTCCAAAATAAATGGCTTAAAACAATACTCATGTATTTTCTAGTATGTTCAGCAGATCAGTGACCTGGGTGTGGCTCATCTGCTTTGGGGCCTCTCACAAGGCTGCCATTGAAGTTTACAGTCATCTCCAGGTTCAACTGGGGCAGGATCTGCGTCCGCGCTCACTCAGTGGTTGTAGACAGGATTTGGCTCCTTTAGGGCTGTGAGTTTGAGGGTCTGGGTTCTAGCTGGGTGATGGATGGAAACCTCCTTCAGTTCCTGGCCAGGTGACCCCTGCATCAGAGCCAACCTGTGCAAAGATCCAGGGAGGGACATCATGATCTTTTATAACCAAGCCAGAGTGCATCACCCCTCTACTGTGCCACATCCTCTTCATTCACATTACATCACTGCATTCAACCCAGTTTCAAGGGGAAGTGATGACGCAGGAGTGTAGACAGAGAGGAGGCAGGTGGTGGAGACACTGGGAGCCATGTCCCAAAGGGCCCACCACAAACACACTCACATTACAATGGATTTTTTTTTAACTCAAATCTTACAAATTCTCTTAAGGACAACATGAGTGATGAATTCATGTGTGTTTGGGAGGATTTGTTTCTTTTTTCACTCAGAAACATAGCCTTTTTGGAAGACCCTTTTTGGAAACCAAGATGCTCAGAATACAGGAGGGAGTATTTTATTCTTGCCTCCAGGGGCTTGGTTTCTGTCTATGCAGGAGGCAGATGGATGAGCCAGGTTTCGAACAGGGTTGTGATGAGGGTAAGGAGGGAGAGACAGCATCTTTCCAGGCCAATGGATCTCTTCTGTAGTGATGTCTCCTGTTAGGTAGTAACACCATTTTATGATTAAAAGGTGTTGTATTCAGTCAACCGATCAACATCAATCCTTTTCCTCCATAGGAAAATGGGAGCAAATAAGTATAATTATAAAATTATGGTATGAGTCCAGACAGTTGGCACAGAAAAAGGAGTGGTCACGGCTGCTCTGAAGATTGAGAAAATGTTTTCCTGGGGCAAGTGGACTTAGATTTAAGTTTTAAAAATCAATATCCCCATCAGATGGCTGGGTGTACATGGTTGGCAGTACCATTCACCAAGGCAAGGGATACCTGAAAAGAAGCAGATTTAGATGCAGTGTGAAATAGTATCATACCATGGCATTCATCAGGGTTCACTTGAAGAAAATAGAAGGTATGCTGTCTAGTTAAACAAGAAGGAGATTTAGTAAAGTTTCCTGCAAAATCCCTAGGAGGGCTCAAGGAGCTGGCGAAAATCTGAGTTATCACAGGACAGCTTCCGACACACACACACACACACACACACACACACACACGTCCTTTACCTTGCCTCTCTGGAAATGCCACACGTTGATGAAGCAAACATTTCTACTAGCCTCACTCCTATAACTATAGTTATAAAAAAGAAGTCTGGGAAATGCAGTCTCTCTTCAGTCTGCTAGAAGGAGATTGAAACAGTGGGAGCCACTTCTCAATATCTGTCACATTTTGATTTTAAATATATTGTATGAAGTGCCTGTGGGTCACACTGTGGAACTGACCAACAAGCACTGGATACACAATTATCCCTTGGCATCCTAAGCAGAATGTTTTCAGGACCCTCTGGGTTTTCCAGGTGGCTCAGTGGTAAAGAATTTGCCTGCCAATGCAGGAGATGGAGGAGAGGCAGGTTTGATCCCTGGATGAGAAGATCCCCTGAAAAAGAAAATGGTAGCCTACTCCAGTATTCTTGCCTGGGAAATCTCATGGACAGAGGAACCTGGTGGGCTACAGTCCACAGGGTCACAAAGAGTTGGACGCGACTGAATGACTCAGGCACAACAGATATTGAAATCCATGGATGCTCCGGTGCTTCATATAAAATGGCACAGTGTTAAGCATATAAACTAAGTACATCCTCTCATAAACTTCAAATAATCCCTAGAATTATTTATAATGTGTAATACAATGCAAATGCTATGCAAATTGTTGCTTTGCAGAATTTTACAGAATTTTTTCCCCAAATACTTTGGACCTATGGTTGATTGAAATTGTGGATGGAGGCAGATACTGACAATACTGGTTTGATGTTCAGGGGCAACATCCCAACAAGATGTCTGATGATACCTGAAACTCTGAGACTATGTGTCACCCCTCCCCAAAGTGTGAGAACCAGCAAAGGCTATGGCATTATGCGTTCATTTTAGAAAGAGCCAAGAACATAAGAAACCCTTAATGTTCAAGAACCAATTAGAGCATCTCTTTCAACTGTCGTCTAATATTTGAATTTGTTAGCTTCCTGGCTAAATTAATGAGCGTTACATGGAAATTAGGGGCTTCCCAGGTGGTGCTAGTGGTAAAGACCCTCCATACCAATGCAGAAAATATAAGAGATATGGGTTTGATCCCTGAATCAGGAAGATCCCCTGGAGGAGGGCAAGGTAACCCACTCCAGTATTCTTGCCTGGAGAATCCCATGGACAGAGGAGCCTGGTGGGCTACGGTCCAGAGGATCATGAAGAGTCAGACACAAGTGAAGCGACTTAGCAAGCACACACACTCATGGAAGTTAACATCACCAGAAGCCACTCACTGTTAGACAACTCTATACGAAACTATGTTAGATTTATCCAAAATCTCTCTCCCTACGATTTCCACCCATGCATTCCTTTCCTGTACTCTGGAGCCTCAAAGAATATGTTTGTGCCCCATTTCCTTCAAAAGTATCAATGTATCAAAATTTACAGGGAATTCTTAATATTGTGTGCTCCCTCTTTGGCTAATGAGCCATAATTTACTTTGAATGCTTGGCAAACATTTCTGTAAGAGCCAGTGAGAATCTCAGAGGATTTTATTTCCTGGTATTGTGCGCGTCTCCAGTGCTTTGAAGAGACTCATGAAGCTTGATTAATGCCACTACCACCCTGACTTCACCTCACCCAGCCAGGGCATCTAATTGCCTTCCCTCCTACCCTTTGAGGTGTCTGGCCAGGTGCCACCTCTGCTCTGCTTGGTGGATCAGTCATGCTACAGATTGGTTTATACCTTAACTCCTTTACCCTCTGGAGAAATTTCTTGCCACTTTCTCACCCCAATTTTCCCATTTGAAGTGTTTTCTTCCCTTAACAATAGCAGTGGACCTAGAGAAAAATCTCCTGCCTCTAAGTGAGTGACCTCAGGGCCAGGTTTCAGGGCCACGTTAAGGTTATAATTTTGAATTTTAATGATGGTAATGATAACCCTATATGCGAGACAGAATAAGAGACACAGATGCATGGAACAATCTTATGGACTCTGAGGGAGAAGGTGAGGGTGGGACGTTCTGGGAGAATAGCATTGAAACATGTATATTATCATATGTGAAACAGAACACCATTCCATGTTCGATGCATGTGACAAGGGCTCAGGGCCGGGGCAATGGGATGATCCAGAAGGATGGGATGGGGAGGGAAGTGGGTGGGGGGTCCAGGAAGGGGAACACATGTAAACCCATGGCTGATTCATGTCAATGTATGGCAAAAACTATTACAATATTGTAAAGTAATTAGCCCCCAACTAAAATAAATAAATTTATAAAAAAAAATAAAATAAAATATGATTATCAGAGATGAGGCAGTACCAGTGCCTGATGCTAACAGTAGGTATAGCAGGAAAAGGCAGCTGAAAAGGCCCAGGAAACAGACAGATACTAGATTCTGTTTCATTAAAAGGAATTGTTTTATAAAGACAATTCTGTAGCATAGGAAAGCTAATGATTTTTACTCTTCTATGAAACTCCAATACTTTGGCCACCTTATGCGAAGAGTTGACTCATTGAAAAAGACCCCGATGCTGGGAAGGATTGGGGGCAGGAGGAGAAGGGGACGACAGAGGATGAGATGGTTGGATGGCATCACTGACTCGATGGACATGGGTTTGGGTAGACTCCAGGAGTTGGTGATGGACAGAGAGGCCTGGCGTGCTGCAATTCATGGGGTCGCAAAGAGTCGGACACGGCTGAGCGACTGAACTGAACTGAACTGAAATGATGGCATGTAGGTTCTGTGCTAGATCTTCCTTTAGCTGATTTCATTAAAAAACTAGCAGCAAGGTATCTTCCATTCACTCTTCATCATCAACAAGAAAACTGAAGCTCAGCAATGTTAGGCAGTGTGTCCCCATATCCGAAATTCATTCATTCATTCAATGCTCTTCATGATATAGTAAGAGGAAGATCCTTTATGGTCTGACCTATGGCTCAGAGGAACACAAGAAGAGGTTGAGTTTCCAAAAGAATTCTTAGGATGCTCTGGCTTTGTATTTTGTTTCATTTTATTATCTCTAGGTCAGAAAAAAAGATTTCCCAGGTCATCGCATCTGTACATCCCAATCAAAACATCTCAGATCACATCACACCATCATACCTGCTGATCTGAGTTCTCAGCTTCTCTTCCTCTGTCACCAGCTCACATTGGCTTTGGGACTTTAGTTGTCAGGCCTGGAAGAGAATGTGATTACTTTCAGCAACTTCTAAGATTAGTCACATCCCTCCTACCTGGAGTGAGGATGGGGGTTGGGATTTAATGAGTGCTAGGTGATTAACCCCTTAAAACAATTAGAATATTGTCTAGGAATTCTGTATTCTCACTCCTATTGGCTGTTTGTTTATTGACTTAAGGACTATTACCATTTCAAGAGATCAGGAATCCAGAATCCTTGACCCATTTCCTGTCACTGTCTTTCATTTCATGGGTGAAAGAATTTAGACCCAGAAGGATGGAAAGAGGAGATGCCTTTCCCAGGAGCATAAAGAAAATTTGTAATGAAAATCTGCCAGAACTCAGAGCTATAGTTTTATATCCAAGGTCATTCCCCCACCCCAACTATTAACAGAACATTTTCTTCCTTCTTTTGGGAGAGATGGAATCATTCAAAAGTGCTTTACCCACAGGTAAACATCAGACCAATCAGCCAGAATCTGACTTGTACTGACTGTTGAGTGGTGATCTCGACATTCTCTCTTAGAAACTAGAATTCCTAGGAGGAGGTTGCAGTAGTTATTTTCTTATATCACATGGTTCCATCATCTTATTTCTCCTGACCAAATGGACCTTAGACCTCTTGGAAAATTTTTACAAATGCGTATTTTATCCATGTCTACAGTATAAACCCTGTTTCAAACATATATATATACATTGGCAACCTCTCCTTTTCCTTTCAGGAAGTTGGAAACAGATGTTTCAGCTAAACTAATAACTGTGCTTCTGTATTTGTGTTTGGAATTCAAAGAACTTCTATCCAGTGGATTAAAGTCAAATTCATATAATTTTCTTGATGAAGTGGGAAAATAACATGCTTGAGAAATATGAGAACATTTCTGTCATTGGAAGATATTCTTTATTTACTTAAAAGGATATATGAAGAGCTGTGTATGAACAAGCTTTGGCCAATTACTGTGACACACATCTCCTGCTCTATGTTATGAGAACTTACTGACATATTGCTTTATAGCATGCTAATCCCTTAGAATTAGCCTATGTCTTATCTGCATAGGCAAACCCAATTTTTGTAGGGACCAATAAACCATGATTTTGTCTTTATTTTTTTCATGATTTTTCCTCCAGGGATTATCACATTACAGAATTCATTTTTATAGTAAATGTGCACTAAATATCTTTCTTTTCTTATCAGTGAATATTACTTATTGTCTATCATATTCCAGGCTCTCAGGAAGTAAAAAAGTAAGACTTGGTTCCTGCCTTCGAAGAGCTCATAGTTTCATGGAAAACACACACCTGAATTCACCCAACCATGTACGATAGCGTAAATGCTCACAGTGCCACCCGGTGAGCTCAGATCTTCCCATGTTCTTCCCCTTTAACACCCGTGAGGGAAGCATAGATGGCCCACATTCATAGATGAAGAAATCCAGGGTGGCAGAGTGAATAACCTACCTTGTGTCTAAGAGCAAACAGGTTGCAGGGTGTACTGGAATCCTGATTTCTTGCCCAGTGCTCACCAGTCCTCATCATCAGCCTTAGAAGTGGGGTTCCTGCATTAGAGAGCCGGATGAGGCCTAATAAGAGATGAGTGGGTACCTGCAGAAACCTGTTTCCTTTTATCCTCTCTGTATTCTCAGCCTCTTCTCAGTGAGAGAGGCAGATCTGTGAAGAATGTGTCCTGGTACCCAAATTCCATGCCCTAATGTAGACAGCAACCCACTCCTTTCCTGGGGCTTCAACTCAGCCTTTCTGCTCATTCAGTTCAGTTCAATTCAGTTGCTCAGTCATGTCCGACTCTGCGACCCCATGGACTGCAGCATGCCAGGCTTCCCTGTCCATCACTAACTCCCAGAGTTTACTCAAACTCAGTGTCCATTGAGTCAGTGATGCCATCCAACCATCTCATCCTCCATCATCCCCTTCTCGCCCCACCTTCAATCTTTCCCAGCATCAGGGTCTTTTTAAATGGTTTGCTTTTATTTTTTTGTTTAAACTAGTTTTCCTGTAACTTGTTTTTATCTCATAAAATACTGTTCAAAGTCATAATAACCACTCCTGCCTTTTCCACCTGACAATGTTGTTGGTCACTGCTCTTTGTTCCTGTACTCATCTCTTGACATGGCCTCTAATGTGATCTGAAACAAACTAATTAAATTAGCTTGGCAATCGCCATTCATTGATAAAGTGTGCTGATGCCTTGCTCCTGACACTGGGAGCTGTTCTTTGCTTCAATTGTCCAAATGCAAGCTTAGTCTTCTCTCTTTTGAAATATAAAGGAGGTGCTCTTTTCACTTTCATGCACTGGAGAAGGAAATGGCAACCCACTCCAGTGTTCTTGCCTGGAGAATCCCAGGGATGGGGGAGCCTGGTGGGCTGCCATCTATGGGGTCGTACAGAGTTGGACACGACTGAAGCAACTTAGCAGCAGCAGCTCATTTATTTATTCGTTCCTTCATTCATTCTTCAAACATCGATTGAGCACCACTATGTCTATCGGACTTCATGTTAGAGATTAGAGATATAAATATTAGTAGAACTTAGTCGAGATATAAATATTAGTAGAACTTAGTCGCTGTCTAGGAATTAATATAATATAGACTAACGAATGCTTTAATGAGTAATGCAGTCTATGCTCTCTGGGCACAGATAAGTTAGTGAGAGAATATACTTGGAAAACCAGATTTCACAGAGGAGATAGAATCTGAGCTCATGTTCCACAGACTAATGGATGAATCACATAGACAGTGGGAGCAGGGTGGCTTCTCCAGGTCAAGGAGATTAGAATGAATGAAGGTGCAGAAGCATGAACATGCTGGGTTTTTTAAAAACCTGATAGAGTTTGTGGTACCGCTGATGTGAAGGAGGTGAAAGGCACAGCAGAGTGAGAAGGGCCCAGAGAAGAAGCTATGGGGCAGATGAGAGATGAGAGTCTGAAAGGAGTCTGAGCTGGTGGGCCTTTCTCCTAAAACCCAGAAGATCTTAGCCTGGGGTCCATGTGCTGATGTTAGATGCCCCTAAGGAAGCTAAAATGTCATATATTCTGTCTATAAATAGGCGATTTTTGTGGGAGAGGATTCAATGATACAAAACTGTGATGAGCTTTTCAAAGACATTCTTGACCCCAAATATTTCTGTAGACTACAGTGTACCATTGTAGATCATTCAGATGAGGACGAAACGATCAAATCAGTGCTTTAGAAATCCTTAACATGCAATGAAACAATTTGCTCCCGTGTCATTAATATGAATAAGTGCAATTGTTGCTTTCATGGTGTGCAGAAAAATGTTCCTTGTGATAAGCTAGAAGAACTTAAAGATTTTTGGCCAGATATGCATATCCCTTCTTAAATTTTGGCAATGTCTCTGTTTTTTCAAAAATGGGTAATCTGGGAAATCTTAAACAAGGTATTATTTGCAAACAAAGTCCTCTATTTGAAAAGTCTTGCCCATTCTTTCCTGGAGGAAGCATGGCATTTGGGGAAAAGGATTGTCGCAAGTGCTTTGGGTCTGTGGGCCATGCCCCTGAATGAAACATTGAACGGCTGACGCACCCAGTGGCATTAGCCTCAGCATTTCCATATTCATAGTTTCTACAAGATTTTTAAACAAATGCCCATATTTTATGAAGGGCCAAAATGCAAAGTCTGGAAGCCCCCGTAGGAACTTATACAAGGAGGTTAAACAGGATTTGAACACTGAACTTCTACAGCATTAATTTGCAAATTCTCCCATTTGGAGAAGTGTGATGGATATTAGCAATAGTTTTCACCAAGAAAAAAACACTACATTTTTCTGATGAATGAATGAAGCAAGCTATCCAAGAGTATCTTTGGTATGTAAGACTTGATTCAGAGGGAAAGTAATGGCTATATATTTTTCGAATGGCACATTTAACACAAAGAGTGAGGAAGCAGAGAATGTGACCTGGGAAGCTCTGAATTAAAAAGACCTGCTTAGAACCCGGGAGAAGGCAATGGCACCCCACTCCAGTACTCTTGCCTGGAAAATCCCATGGACAGAAGAGCCTGGTAGGCTGCAGTCTGTGGGGTCGCAAAGAGTCGGACACGACTGAGTGACTTCACTTTCACTTTTCACTTTCATGCACTGGAGAAGGAAATGGCAACCCACTCCAGTGTTCTTGCCTGGAGAATCCCAGGGACAGCGGAGCCTGGTGGGCTTCCGTCTATGGGGTCGCACAGAGTCGGACACGACTGAAGTGATGCAGCAGCAGCTTAGAACCCTGGTCACAATCTGCTATAGTTTAAATGAACTTGAGGCCTAGGAGTTTATTACTGGATGTTATTGGATGTTTATTATTGGAGTTAAATAACAGGTAAATAAGTAGAAATGTTGGAACAAAAAAGCAATGAATGAAGGAACTTAATTACAGCTCACTGAGTACAGTGATTTTCTAAGTATAATCTCACTTAAACCTCACAATAACTCTACTAAGATTATTACTAAGTTTGTGTGTGTATGTTACTCACTCAGTCATGTCCAACTCTTTGCAACCCCATGGACTGTAGCCCACCAGACTCCTCTGTCCATGGGATTCTATAGGCAAGAATACTGGAGTGGGTTGCCATTTACTTCTCCAGGGGATCTTCCCAACCCAGGGATCAAACTGGGTCTCCCACATTGCAGGCAGATTCTTTATCATCTGAGCCATCAAGAAAGACCTCTGTTAGTAAAAGGAAGTTGCTAAGTTTAATCTGCTTTTAAATACTTTTAAAGACCTTCACTTGGTTAAATGACTTAACTGAGCGAGTGACGAGGCTGGTATTCTAGTTAGTTTAGTAACACCAGTTGCTATAACAAAAATCCCAAGATGGCAATGACATCACTCTTAATTTCTCCCTCCAACATAGTCAAATATGGGTACCTCTGGTGATCAGAGATTCTTCATCTTCTTTTTTTAGATTTAGTTCTCTCTAGCTTGGGGCTGATCATCCCCCAAGTCTGTGGAGTTAGCTCCTTCTAGGGAAGAAGAAGGTGGAGAAAACTTAGTCATCTTGCAATAGCAAGTGCTAAAAACTAGTCACAAAGTCTTAAGTAGAGGCAAAAAGGGTTTGAAAATGTAGTTGTAGGTTGGATATCCAGTACAGAAAAGTAGCTGAAAATTTTGGTAGACAGTTAATTGCCTCTGTCAGAGATTCCACCCTAGGTCTGTTTATACTGAGTTAGTGGTTCTCAACTCTATCAGATTCAAATGTCCCTGTTTTATAACAAATGGTTGAATGCTTTTTCAACCATCTGGAAATATATTCACAAATTACATAACCTATCTACATACAATGTTTCAACAAGTAGATAGAATTATTTCATATGATATCATGGAGAAATAAATGGAGCTTACAATAATAGATGCTTCAAGAGGTAAATACTGAGAACAACTATCCTAATAGATGTAATGTATCAGTTACTTGTGCATTTATATAAAATAACTATGTATGTGATAACTACAAACACAAACAAGCTTCTGTGCTTTGTATCAGACATGAAAATTTCATTATCAGAGATGCCTTTGGTGACATGATTTTTCAATATAGTGACCAAGTCTTAGTAAAGTTCCAAACAAAGTAATTTATAACCATTTCTCAATATATACAAGAAATGAATTTGTATATTAATATCATGAAAAATATTTTGTATTTATAAGTTGAGTTTTGGGGCTTCCAGGCTCAGTGGTAAAAAATCTGCCTGTCAATGCAGGAAACATAAGAGATGTGGGTTCAATCCCTGGGTCAAGAAGATTTCTTGGAGAAGGAAATAGCATCCTACTCCAGTATTCTTGCCTGGGAAATCGCATGGACAGAGGAGACTGACAGGCAACAGTCCATGGGGTCTCAAAGAGTCAGACATGATTTAGTGACTAAATAACAACAACAAGAAGTTGAGTTTTATGCACAGATAACTGTAAGTGGGGTTTGTTTGTTTGTTTCCTATGTGAACTCATGCATGCATGCTAATTCACTTCAGTCATGTCCAACTCTTGCAACCCTGTGGACCGTAGCCTGCCAGGCCTCTGTGTCCATGGGATTTCCCAGGCAAGCAAACTGGAGTGGGTTCCTTCTCCGGGGGATCTTTCTGACCCAGAGATCAAACCCAAGTCTCATACATCTCCTGCATTGGCAGGCGGGTTCTTCACCATCAGTACCACCTGGGAAGCCCCTCCTACATGAATATCCAGAGGTTATTCAGGACCATCCTTCATATTGCAGGACATCTGGCAGCCCCTTTTGGCCCACTAAATTCAAGTAATGTCCCCTCAAGAGAAACCTCCCCACAATTTACAAAATTCCACCAGGGACTGATGCATTCCTTATCAAAAGCCACTCCATTAAGTCATATGGTCTCCTAGAGTCGAAATGTTTAAATAAACTCTTGAAGTTTTAGAATAGCTTTAGAATGACAGAAAAATCATAGATGGTACAGAAAGTTTCCATATACCCACATCTAGTTTCCTCTGTTGTAAATTCAGAATATAAGTATGTTCACATAGTATATATGTCACAATTATAAGCAAAATTGTATTTTATTATTCACTCCAAATTTATTCAGTTGTCCTTAGTTCTTACCTAACAATTTTTTTTTCCCTTTTCTAAGATCCCATCCAAGATAACATGCTATATTTAGAGGTCAGGTCCGTTTGGGCTCCTCCTGACTATAACAGTTTCTCAGACTTCCCTAATTTTTAAGAATCTTGGCAGTTTTGAGGACTACTAGTCAGGCATTCTGTAAAACACTCCTCAGTTAGGATTGATCTGATTTTTTTTTCTCTCTCTCATCAGACTGGAGTTATAGGATGTGGGAAGGAAAACCATGGAGATAAAGTGCCATTTTCATTACATCATGTTAGGGGTGCTTTCTATCATTATGACTCATCACTGTCGATGCTGACCTTTTTCACTCAGCTGAGTGGTGTTAGTTGGGTGTCTCCATTTAAAGGTGGTCTTTTTCTGTACTGGAGCCTGCCTGGAAGTCACTATGGACAGCCCACATTTAGAGAGCACAGTCAGCCTCCTTGAGGGCAGACTGTGGACAGAAGCTATTTGGAATTTTCCTTTATTATATTACTTTGTATTTTTTTTTATTTTAACTTTGTAATTGAAGTATATTTGTGTAAAACAGATAGCTAGTGGGAACCTGCTATATTGTGCAGGAAGCTCAGCTCGGTTCTCTGTGATGGCCTAAATGGTGCAATGGGGGGGTGGGTTGGGAGAGAGCCCCAGGAGGGAGAGGATGTATGTGTATGAATAGCTGATTCACTTCATTGTACAGCGGAGACTGACACAACACTGTAAAGCAATTATACTCCAATTAAAATAGTTTATATCTCTTAGATACACTCCCATCCTTTCTTGAGTCCAAGCCATCGTGCTTCTCACATAGGGCCTTTGATTGAAAATGGTGACGAGACAAAATTGAGAGACAAAGCCAGAGGAAAAAGACAGAAACACAATCTTTTTTTCCTCCCCATGTTCCATGCCTGTGCATTTCCAAATGGATTCTGCAAAGAAAATAGATCATCTCAACTGACTGCACCTTTCCATCCCCAATTGTTTTGGAGGATTCAACTGCAATTTTCAGCATTAAAGTTTCCTATTTAAAATATGGATTTTTTTCCACATTGTATTTCAGAGAGAGAGGAAGAGCAAATTTAACAATATCTTGCATGTTGAGAGGCGAAGGCTCTTTAAAACTGTTTTAACATCTTATAAGACAAGCAATTTTAACATGAGACATTTTGCCTGGCAACCGTTACCAGTGGATTCTGAGTGTTAAGGGAGAACTCATAGAATATTGTATCTTGGCTATTTTCCACTCACTGATGAAAACTAGTTGGACACATTTACAAGAGCAGAATGATGTCTATGGGGACTGCTAAGAACATTTTCAGCTGAGTTTGGAAAATAAATGGACTTTTGTTCCAGGCTGATCTAGGTTAAAAATACTTCTCTGCTTCTTCTGGCTATATGACCTCAGACAAGAGACTCAGTTCTCTGTGGGACTCAATTTCCTTATCTTAAAATGGGGATTCTGACTGGGTTATTGAGAAAATTAAATACGTAAGATCCCTAGCACCCTGGTAGACATTAACTTTGTCTTATTAACATATTTCCAGGACTTGGAATTGAGAGAGGAAATTCATTTCAATCCCCATTTAACCAGTGTTTGCTATTGCTTTAGAAATTAACTTTTGGGGGGAATTCAATATTTTCTTGCTCTAAAGGGTGGAGATATAGTTCATGTAATTTATATGTGTATCAATTATCTAATGCTTTATAAATAATCACACTAGAATCCAGCGTGTGCTCAGCTGTGTCCAACTTTTGTGGCCCCATGGACTGCAGCCCACCAGGTTCCTCTGCCTGTAGAATTTTTCAGGTGAGCATAATGAAGTGGGGTGCCATTTCCTCCTCCACGGGATCTTCCCAACCCAGGGACTGAACCCACATCTCTTGTGTCTCCTGCACTGCAGGCAGATTCTTTACCTCTAGAGCCACCTGGAAAGCCCTAGAATCTGGTGATTTATAACAATAATGAGTGAATCATTTCTTATGGTTCTGTGGGTTGGCTGAGCAGTCTGCTTTGTCTTGACTAGGCTTCTGCCTTAAAGCAGAAGATCAGCTGGGACAGAAATATTTAAAGTGGCTTCATTTCCAGGTCTGGCAGTTCATGCTGTTCTCTGAGCCCCTTGATTCTCCCTACATGGCCTTTTATCCTCCAGGAGACTAGACCAGTCTTGTTTAGATGATGGTAAATGCATTCCACAATGCAAGTGCAGAATTTACTCATCACTTTCACCACATTCTGCTGCAAAAACAAGTCACAAGGTAGCCCTAGATTCAGGAAGTGAGGAAAGAGATGCCATGTCTTCATGAATTGAGTTGCAATAATGCAGTCTACAATATATTTCAAGAATTTTAATAATCATTGCAAGTGCTTTGTGAAATGGACATTATTATTCATGAGTTGAATATTAACTAACAAGTTTAAAAAGAAATCATATATAGTGTTAAAAGCAAGAATTCTGGAATCAAACTTATTTGGTTAGAATTCAAGCTCCCTCCATTCTCACACAAGATAATTGCATGACCTTGGGTGAGTCACTTGATTGATCAGTTTCCCATTGCTGTTCAACATACAACCAAAAACCTAGTGGCTTAAAACAACACAAGCTTATTTTCTTTGAGGTGAGAAGTCCAAAACCAGCCTCAGTGGACTAAAATCAACTAAAGTCAGCAGGGCTGAGTATCATTAGGAGGACCCAGAGGGGAATCCTTTTCCTTGTGTTCTTCCAGATTCTGGAAGCCGCCCACATTCCTTTGCTCACAGCCCACTTTGACCTCTACTTTCATCTTCACATACCATCTCTAAACTCTGGGCCTTCTGCCTCCTTTTTAGGACCACTGTGATTAGATTTGACCCACCTGGATAATCTAAAATAATCTCTGCATCTCAAGGTTTTTAGTTTAAGCACATCTGCAAAATCCCTTTTTTCCATGTAAAGAAACCTATTTGCAGGATCAAAGAATTAGGACAGGTATCTTTCCCCCACCCCGGCCCTGGGGGCAGAATGCATCCATAATTCACTCTACAAAGCTTGGGCAAGTGGAACTCCATCCCTCAGTTTTCTCACTTGTTAATGGTAATTAATAGCAGCTATAACACAGCTTTGTTATGAGGATTCCACAAGTATGTTGTTGTTCAGTCCCTAAGTCGTGTCCAACTCTTTGCAACCCCATGGAATGCAGCAGGCCAGGCTTCCCTGTCCTTTACTATCTCCCAGTCTGCTCAAACTCACATTAAGTATATACAATATTTATGATAGTGCCTGGTACTGAGTAAGCACTTCATGAGTAGTAGCTTTTACTACTTTCATGACTACTACAGATTCCCTTGGCTTACTGAATGGAGAACAAACATCCAAACCTAGCTTCTCAGCTGCACATAAATTCTGAATGACTCACTCATTTTTTTAATTGATAATCCTGATATAGTCAAAGTCAGCAATTTATTTATGCATAGAAAACACAATGGCTATCAAGAAACAGTGTCTGGTAGAAAACTGGTTAAAATAATTCAAATGTAGAAAGAGGAATCAACATGGCCTTTTAAAGAACATATACTATGAAAGGAGAAATAAGTTATACGTAATGAAACTCTTTATGAGGGCTGACGAGGTGCCACTGTGCTGAGTATTTTCTCATATGATATCTTATCATCCCAAAGTTCTTTATCCTTGGCCACTTCCTCATCAAGATCGTAATATTTCTATCTTACAAATGAAAAAATCAGAACTCAGAAATGCTTAAGGAGACTGAAGTCCCAAAGTGGTTCAGGCCAGTCCCATTATGAAAATCCAGCTCTTATCCAATTCAATTGGGCTACAATAAAAGGAGGTTTTATTAAACAAATTTAAACACATACTGCAGTTTGCATATTTACTTGCTCTGCTTTCAGGGAAGAAAACTTGTTGGGCTTTTCTTCCCTCGACATTCCCAAATAAATTCAATACAAGAGCAGAAACCTAGGATAGTCAGAGTGGGAATCTTTTAAGCACAAGCCCTTCTTGGCCCAACATGGAGAAAGCCAAAAAAGGCTTTCCTATAAAAACTCCGAAAATAGTCAGGCAAAGTCTTAAAGTTAAACAAGGCACTTAGTCCAAGCCACTTAACTACATCTCAGAAAAGTGAATATAAAGAAAGGTTTTATGGGTGGGCTTGGGGAAGGAGGGATCGATGGGAAAAGATTTGCCCCAAAGTGGGCCACTCCCAGCCTGGGTGGTCCTCACACAGACACTGAGCTCACTAGATCTGGGTTTGGGTGCCAGTGCTGTTGCTTACAGGATCTTTTAGGATGTGAAGTGGAATCCAGGAGATATTAGGAGACGGGACTGGAAAGATAATATTGGGGACAACCCCTATCATAGTTATTAGTTAGATATTTCTAAAATGCTATCAGAAACCAAAGGAGACAGAAATTCAGGAAAAAGCAGTGGGTGACTATATTAAGTTTTTACAGTTTCGTTTATACAATGAGACTCAGAGTTAAATATTATCCCCACTTTACGGATGAGGAAGTTGAGTTTCTAAGAGGATGATTAATTTTATCAAGATCACAAAGCAGCTACATGCAGAACTAAGAATAGAATCTAGGTCTTTTTAATCTGAATCCACTGTTAACTCCAAAAACATCAAATACATGTGCTTGCCTCCAAGATATTCACCCGTCTTTCTTACCATGTGATACCTGTAGGTGTCGTAGCAATCAGTTTCAGCAGAAAATAGGCTCAGAGGGGTAAGCAAAGGCTGTTTAACGAAGGGCTTATTCATAGAGGCATGAGCAGGGTTTCCCTGGTGGCTCAGAGGGTAAAGAATCTGCCTGCTTTGCAGGAGACCTGGGTTCAGTCCCTGGGTCAGGGAAATCCTCTGGAGGAGGAAATGGCAGCCCACTCCAGTATTCTTGTCTGGAGAATTCCATGGACAGCGGAACCCATCAGGTTACAATCCACAGGGTCGCAAAGAGTCGGACACAACTAAGCAGTATTTTTGTTGGTTGAGAGAAACAAAAGGCAGAAGGACAGTCTTCATGCCCAGCTGGGAGCTGGTAATGGCTCCCTTGAAACCTGGAAGGACCAGAGAAGGAAGGAAAGTTACGAAACCCAAGAGAACCGGAGCCATGAGAGAGGGGCTACATAATAGGAGCTGTGTGTTGGTGGATGGGAACAGAAGATGTGAGCATAAATCCTCAGATTTCTCTTCTCCAGGCTCCAATGTTCTGCTAGGTTCTCTGACTCACATGTCCAAGGCGGTGATGCTGCAGAATGTAAGTCAGTCTCCTGGGGCACAACAGGAAGAAGAGACTGTATCTAGAATAGAGGACATTCAGTTCTTGTCCTTCTCATGCAGTTTTCAAGCAGCCAACCCAAGAGAATGACTCAGGTGCCATTTTGCCCAGTTTCTGACAGCTAATTTTTTTTTTTTTTAACCTGTGAGCTCTCATCTCTCTAGATTCTATTTTAGCTTTCATGTTCTGAGTCTGCACTTTCAAGATTAGATTCACTTGAAAATTAACTCACTGGTACCCTTAAACCTACATGGTAAATCATGCGATTCTTTCCAGATTGAATATTTAAAATTCCATTTCATTTTATGCTTCCTCATGTATAGACCTACAGCTGGACTGCTATTTGGGATATTCAGATATTTTCTTAATGCTCCGGTTTTGTTTTGTATTGTTTTTGTTCTGTTTGTTTCTTTGGGCAACATTATGTTTTGCAGCTGGGTATAAATCTGACATTCTATCCAACTTCAGTTTCAAGAGGAATCTCAGAATAGCCTGAGAGGATGATCTCTGAACATTAGTATCCTAGAAAAAATAGAATAAGTATCATACATTTTGCTACATTCTGTTTGTACAGAAATAATACAAAATGAATCAATGAGAATTTAAAAATTGAATCCCACATGGATTGACATAGTAATTTGATTTAGACACCATCTTTCAGGAATAGATTAAGAAATTTAAAAAATAGAAGTGTTCATAGCTTTGTCCATAGACTTGGTCTAGACTGCTGTACAGCAGCAATGCCAACTTATCCATGTAATTCAGACAACAAATATGCTGCCTATTCTATAGTAGCAACTTGTCAATTTGGTGAAACAGCAATTTGAAGAAATATAAAACCTGACATTTGAGGGGTTTTTTGTTAGTTTAGGACAAAGTATTCATTGAGTGTACATGCATGCGTGATCAGTCGTGTCCAACTCTTTGCTACCCCATGGACTTATCCTGTGTGTGTGTGTGTGTGTGTGTGTGTGTGTGTGTGTGTGTGTGTGTTTAGTTGCAAAGTCATATCTGACACTTTACGATCCCATGGACTGTAGCCCGCCAGGTTCCTCTATCCTTGGGATTTCTCAGGCAAGAATACTGGAGTGAGTTTCCATTTCCTTCTCCAGGACTTATCTAGAAACACAACTAGATAGCTAAAGTGAAGTAAACCATGTTCTATGGACCCTATACTTGAAGTAGAACAAACCATGGAATATGATCATTGTCTTCATATATCTGAAGGGATATCAGCTATCAAGAAACAAACAAAGGGTATAGCCCATCAGACTTTAGGTCCGCGTAAGTAAGAATCATCGAAAGGAATTGTTAAAAACAGAACTAATTGCTTCTGGAGATGGTGAGTTCCTCTGTCCCAAGAGGCACTAAAATAAAAGGCAGATATCTCTTTCCATCATTTACACAATCTTGGTTTTAGAGAGGGATTGAGCTACCTGAAAGAATTTATTGAGTTCTGCTCATTTTCTTTCTTGCTATGTTCCAGTTATATCATTAAAGTCTTGTGTATTAACAAGCAAATGTTGTTTCAGGGGAAAAAAAAAAAAACCGAAAAAACCTAGCCCTTAACACAGAGGAAACCAATTCAACTGCACTCAGAGTGGGCAGGAAACAGACATGATGATCTCACTGTTGTATTTCTAGGAAAGATGAGTCATGCAGTCTGCTCAAATTTGGAGGAGCTGGAGGAAAGCTGGACATCAATGATGCTTTCTTCCTCTTTAATAAGGACCAGAGTCTCAAGTTTCTTTTAAAATGAAAGGGAGGAGAGCACTTAGAAATTGGCCCAAGTCAAGAAAACTTCCCTAGAATGTTCTGTAAGATATGGATATAAATAAATCTGTTTCAACTTGAAATTAATTGTGTTGTGTAGGGGGCGAGAAGAAGAGCTCCTATAAAACTTCCAAACCCACTCGCTCTTCTGTGTTTTTAACTCCCACCAGCCATCTTCCCCGAGTTCAATTTTAATTTCCCTTTGATTTTCTTGTAAGGACAGAGAGCCAGTTCCGAGCTGGGGAGGGCAGAGAGAAGAGCTAACCAGAGTCACAGCTGGAGCATCAGCCCTTATAAGGATGCTGAGAGGAAAGCACGCGCTTCTTTCTAGGAGAAATTTTTTGCCAATTGGGCAGTAGAATATGGCTGCCATGACTCTGGAATTTTTTTTTTTTCTTCTTAATTACCCCAAAATATATACTGTGAATTTATGGTCCTATAAACTAGCATTTGTTCAAAGTCTACTGAGGACCAGGTGCTGTGAAACGAATTTATGTGTCAAGTCGCCCTGCTCCCCTGGTGGTGTCCAGTTTCTAGGAGCAGGGAGAATTCTTTTATTGCTGATACACTCAACCTCTCTAAAAGGGTGGGGACGTTTTTTTCTGTCAGTGAGAGGGGAAGGAAAAGGTAAGCATACTGGCCTTTCGTGAAATATGGGAAGATGTGAAAGTCGTATTCTAGATAGTTCATTGTATCAAATTTTTCATAATAAGACAGCTGGGAAGTTTATTTTAGATCCTGCCTGCTTTGATAACATGCTTATGATAAAAGGTTAAATCTTAAAATTAGGGACAAAATCTTTGATCTTCAAAGATGGCATCTGTATAACTACACTCAATTGTTTGTAAATATTAAGTAGGTTAATAAAATCTTAGTTTTTAAAAGGATTACACTCTAGGTCAGTTCTCTCATTTACTGAGCTAGGAAACTCAAGCTTAGCAAGGACAATGACTTGTTTGAGGTCCCGCAGTTAAATAATTAGATAGAAAGTAGATTTCCTGATACTGTATGGTGTGGAAGTTACCTTAATTATGTTATCTCATTTCATGTTGTTTAAATTAATTTTATTGTTATAAAAGCTATGCGTGTGTGTGTGCCAAGTCACTTCAGTCGTGTCTGACTTTTTGCCACCCCATGGACTCTAGCCCTCCAGGCTCCACTGTCCGTGGGATTCTTTAGGCAAGAATACTGGAGTGGGTTGCCATTCCCTCCTCCAGGGGATCTTCTCAACCCAGGGGGATCCAACCCGCCTCTCTTCCATCTCCTGAATTGACAGGTGAGTTATTTACCACTAGAGCCACCTGGGAAGTCCATACTTGCATATAATTGAAATTGTTCAACAGTTCTACAAAGCATATGAGGAAGAAAATTTCTTCATTCCTAGCGCCGAGATACCCCATTTTAACTCTCTTAATTAATTATTTTTATGTATGCTTCTATGACTCTAAAATATGATGTTGGTATTTCTACCTTTTGAAACTCCTTCGTTCTTGTATTTTAAATTCATATTTATAGAAAATACGAGAGATGGGTTTTGGAGAGAGAAGCAACTGTCAGATCATAATGGATAAAGTGTGGTTAGGAAAGATGCTATTATTTTTCTTAGTAAAATACAAAGTGCTTCAATAAAATAAGTATATTTTTAGATGTTTTTTAGATGTTATTAGGACTCCTGGTTTCTCTTTAGAATGTAGAGAGCTGGAAAGAGCTTTGTTTCTAACCTAACAAGAATAAAAGCCTGACAAATTATCAATTCAAAACTTGACTTGAAAATGTTTGAGGTAACAGGAGACCCAGTCTGCCTGAAATCTCAGAATAGAAAGTCTGACCTTCAGCAAAAGACAAAATATAAATACTTGCCACCTGGGGATCATGCAGCTGAGCACCAGTCAGAATTCAGCTAGAGTTATTTGCAAATTAATGGATGCTCTCTATACCCTGGTGACAGAGTCTTGGGTCCTTGGAAATCACAGATGTAGGGGGGTTCACCAACTCACAGGCTCTGCCCCATGGACCTCACGAGGCTCTCCCAGAAGAGACCGGTGAGGGGGCTGAAACAGTTTCCCTCGTGGAGAAGACCTGGGAAACTGAAACAGCTACCACTGTGCAGGCAGCATAAGGCCTCGCCCAGATTCTTTTTTCACATCTGTTCCACAGGAAAATAAAAGGCTTTCCTGTAGGAGAAAGGTCAGTAAACACCGCTGTCCTGAAAGCACTGGTGGAAACACATTGTAGCTGGTGGAGGGGGATGGTTAAAACATCAGCCCTGGGGAAAAACCGAAATGCATGCTGTCTTCAGGTTTGCTAACAAAGGAGGGGCTGGAGACCCTCCCCCTTCTCCTACCCCATTCCACTTGATGATTCTCTTCTGCACTACAGACAGGCTTTTTTCGTGGGGCAGGAAACATGTCTACAGATTTTTTTTTTTTTCCCTATGATTCCGGGGTCGAGGTCCCTTCTTCTCCTCTCAGGCTTTGGGAATTTAAAAATACTGGATATAAACTCCATGTGCTTAAGTTGGTGGCAAGTCCACTTCTGGGACAATGTCTCTGGTCCTAGAGGATCATGGTGCATTATCCAGAATCACTATTTTTGTTATAGCATTGAAACATGTATATTATCACATGTGAAACAGATTGCCAGTCCAGGTTTGATGCATGAGACAGGGTGCTCAGGACTGGTGCACTGGGATGACCCTGAGGGATGGGATGGGGAGGGAGGTGGGAGGACGGTTCAGGATGGAGGACACGTGTACACCCATGGCTGATTCATGTCAATGTATGGCAGAAACCACTACAATATTGTAAAGTAATTAGCCTCCAATTAAAATAAATAAATAAATAAATAAAATGAGCTCTGCACGCGTGCGCGCGCACACACACACACAAAGAAGAGCAGTTCCTCAAAGAAGGGAGGATTTTGAGTTCCAGAGGGATGAAAATAATAAACTCCCAGTTCAAGCTCTCTGGGAACAGGTAGGCATGGGGATGAATTGATTGGAGGTGCTTGCTCTAGTCAAGCAGACCAGAGTTTAGGACCAGACTCTAACTCCGGTGTGGATTTGTACCAGGCCAACCTCCAGAATAACAGATGGAGGGGAAGGGTCTGAGGTCATGGTGCTCCAAAGACATAGAAATACAACATACTCACAGGCTCCACCCAGTGGAAACAAAGAGCTTCTGCTTTATGGGATAAGCTTGCCAATGAACAGGCGAACAGCAGAGTCTGCCACATCCTGAGACTGAAGGCGGTGACCTCTCTCTCCTCCAAATTCATACTCCATCTCACCTGAAAGCCTCTTTGAGCCTTTATTTCTTCCTGCAGTGAATTAACCAGTATGTTCACACTTTAGGTCCCTTAGTAAGCTGTGCTGGCAGTGAGTGGGTGGGTGGTGCTTTTCATTTACATGTCACCTACTAGCCTGGAAATCAGCTTTAAACACAGCTGTAATTTCAGATAGAATGAGTGAAACGATGAGATGTCTTCTCAGATTCTCATCAATTTTTGGTTCAGTCACAATAATTCATTGAATTATTGTTGTAGTGCTTTCCACTCAATAGTATTTGCCACATAGGAGGACCTGAGTCTTTGTGAGCTGAGTGAATACATAATGAAAAAGAAATAGCATGTTCACTAGGTCATGCAGAATTGACAATGGGACTGATACAGTCCTCAAATGTTATCTCACAGCGTTTAGTTTTGCTTAACATCTTCCTTAACTGTATATCAAGTAGATAAGGCAGAACAGTTGATGGGACAAGCATCAGTCAAGTCAAGATTCTAGTCATGTGACGGATCCATTTGCTTACAGCCACAGACCTCCTCCTGTCTCTACTTGAGAAGTTATGGCTTTAATATTTGAATCTTTGGGGAAAAAGCCATAAAGAAAAATATAAAGTATAAAAAAAATGTGTTTCCTGATTCCAAACTTTATACATATGCTTTTAATTGCAAAAAAAAGTCATTCAGCGAAGAATTTCCGAGCACCTTGCTACCAGCACAGATGGTGAAGAAAGGTTGAATTACATTGTCAACAAGAAACAGAGCCCATGGCCTGCATATCCGGTCTCCCAATCCCATCTCTTCTCAGGCACTCCCTGCTTCCCGTATACATAATGCCTTGTGACTCAAAAGAAGTTTTCAAAAATTCATAAATACATAGCATAATGTCTAAGTGTGGGAAACTAGTTATTTCCTTTTATCTAAACAGAAAGGCATTTAAAGGTCTCAAGAATTCCAACTTTTCGGAAAGCCTGAGGCAAAGTTAGCATTTCAGTAAATTCAGAACAAATGTACAGAAGATCTATGTACCTGGGTTGAGAAAGAGCCACACTCAATATTTTTTAAAAAGGAGTAAGATCTCAATAAGAAGTTCAAGCAGGAGGCAGGTTCAGCACTCATGGATGTTTAATTAAGCAAGGATTTATGCAGTAGATCAAAGACCTATATACTATTTAAATGATGAATTATACTCGTGTGCCTGCTGATCTTTTGTTGCTAAGTAATCAGGTCTCAGGCATGCAGTGCTCACAGAGAAATGTGCTTGAATACTACGTAGATCATGGGATAATGGACATGTACAGATTCACCCCACCTGCTGCCAATCAAATGCAAGCCTGGACCACAGCATCCTGACTCCACAGTGAACAGAGGAAGAGGTAATTAATTGTTTCCTGGTTAAGTGCTAGGCACTGTAATAACTGCCTTATCTATTATTACAGTGGATTTCCATGAATGAAGGAGAGGGAGAAGGGAACTGACAAGTTTTGAGCACCTACTGTGTGCTAAGTCTTGAATTGTGTACCTGATTTGGATTATTTTTATTAATAAGGTAATCCTTGATGTTAGCTTTTTACACTCAAGGAAACTGAACCTCAGGGAAATGAAGTCTCAGCTCTGGCTCCTACAGATGACAAAGCAAAAATTTAATTCAAAGCACATCTCTAAAGTCAGTACTCCTTCCATCTTTCATCTATTTACTGGGAAAAGCAGATCATGTCCTGTACTGGGGATTCAGAGATAATTGTGGCAAAGCATTTGCCCATAGGCATTCACATTGTACCAAGAAATCCAATGCTTAAATAATGTGCTACAGGTTCCAACTAAAGAATTGTTTGTCATCAACTCAGAGTGACCCTTTTGGAGTCATTCAGAATTCTCACCATTGAGGCAAAATAAAAGTCAAGCAAAATCAATTTTTTTTAAAATTGAGGGATTACAGCTAGGGAGAGACTACTGCCCTCTAGAAGAATATTTATCGATCATCTTATTCAAAGTGATTGCCTGTCTTTTTTCTCACGAGATTTGTGATCTTAGGATGGTCCTTATTTACCCATGTTTCCACTGTACCTTCCAAGGTATGGACTTCCCTGCTGGCTCAGATGGTGAAGAGTCTGCCTGCAGTGTAGGAGACCTGGGTTTGATCCCTGGGTCGGGAAGATCCCTTGGAAATGGCAAGGAAATGGAAGGAAATGGCAACCCACTCCAGCATCCTTGCCTGGAAAATCCCATGGATGGAGGAACCTGGCAGGCTACAGTCCATGGGGTCGCAAAGAGTTGGACATGACTAAGTGACTTCACTTTCCAAGGAATATATGCATCCCAGGGATAAATGCACACTTGTTTATGGAATCAGTGAATAAAAGAGTAAATGAATGACAACCTTCAAACTTGCTTATGTGGGCAATAGGGCCATAATCAATTTGGACAAGATGATGCTTACAGTGTGCTTAGGAATGGTGGTGGTCTGGTGGAAGGTGAGCATCCACAAAGGATGTGGAGTGATTGAAAGCTGGAAGGCTGGTTAGTGGAACTCTAGAGGGATTGAAGGATTAAGAAATAAGCAGTAATCCCAAAAGGCTGTATTTTTTAAAAAAATAGCAAATGAGTAAGCATTCCAAAGCAAAATTGAGATAAATCTTCCTATGATAACTCCACTAGGAGGTCCTTGGAAGAGAGAAAAACTGAACTAAGACAGATTCCTATTGTGAACTTGCAGTTGGCTCTTTAATCTCATTTGATAATCATCACAAAACATAAGTGAGTGTATATCTCTATATTTAGTCAAGGAAGCAGGCTGAGAAAGTGTAAATAATCTAGTCTCCCTATGATAACTTGGGGCGCTGAGATTCGAAGTAATGTCTGATTATTCCAAAACTGATGTTTTCCCGCTAGCTCATATCACATTTTTAATTAAGATGAAAAAAAAATCTGAATTCTGAGATTGGAAAAATAGAGTATATATAACTTTGGAAATGTGCTTGCTAACTCAGAGTGACATAGAGGTACATCTAACAATCAAATTAAATGCAGCCCAGAGTTAACCATACTCTGAAGTAATAAGCAGGATGTATTTATTTTCCATTTCCTCTCTGTGGCCAGAGATTCAAAGGATAAAGTCATTAAAAATCTTTCAGATGTTTGCTTTTTCTGGTGAAATGAACGTGTGCTGGGTCTGGAAAGAGAATGCTCTAATGAACAGAGACTTATTTATACTTGATGAACATAGTGATATAAATATCAATCCAGTCTTTCTTCTATATGCAAGGATCTTCCAAAAGTTCAAAGGTATATATTTGTTCTGCAAATGAGGCAAAGCTCTGTCTGCCACAAACAGACTAAGCTGAGAGTACATTAACTTTACATTGTAGAACAAAGCCTCATGTCCCCTAAGATGGCTCATCATATTTCCAGCTGATGTTAGCTGGATTTTGTATGCAGAAGAAAAAAGCAAGTTTGTGGTCAGCTGGGAATATGCTCAACCATCAAGAGGATGGCAGACAGTCTTGGGGGATGGAGGCGGCGTTGGCTGATTCCAAGGCCTTTGCTAGTGTGGGTGAATGACCAAGGGGGCCATTGTTGCATCCCCTAAGTTGGTCAATTGGCTGCAAGGCATCAGAAAGAGGCGGTTTCTCTCCCGAAGGTTGACCAGTCCCCTTAGCATCCTTGGCCCTGATCTGCATGGACAAGGTCTAGCCTTCATGCCCAAGGCTGCAGTCACCTAGTATAAATTCCAGGTTGTGGCTACAGAGCTTCTGTCCTCATTCTTTTTCATGCATAACTCCACACAGAACAAACGCCCATCATCTGGAGTTTTACAGCTCATGGCTGCCTGGTTTGCATCTGTACCACATAAGACCTTAGATAATGCAATGACATCTGGCCTAAAGGTGGCTAGAGACCCGTGGGATGGAGACATTGCTTGGGGGCTTTCCAACTGCTGCTAATGTAGCCCAGATGACACCAGGCATGAAGAGATAAACAATAATACCCCCAAACTACCATTGAGCTGCTGCTGCTCTTGGTTCCTGTTTAATGATGTTGCAGAGGAAGTACCCTGGGGTCCACATGTTCAGATTCTAATCATAAAGTGATGCTTCCCTCCAAAGAGAGGTTTAAAATGTCCCTCCTACTGCTGCAAGTCACAGAATGATGGGTCCTGCCAAGAAAAGGCAGACTTCAGTTTAAACAGAGAGAGAGCTTCTGCTTTAACACAGACTCAGGAAACAAGATGCAGAGCAAAGTTTAGACATCCTCCTGGACACAGGGGACTTTGACATTGTGCTATGTGCAAATATTGAAGCAAAACTAAGACCCAGTTTTGTACCCGAAGTCAACAGCTTATGCTCCACTGCAGATCAGACCACCTGCAGCAAAAGCAGAGAAACCATCCTGACAGAAGAGATGCAGAACCTCAAGCAGAAAGAGAACTAGCACCCCAACCACAATGAGTTCCTAGGGTAGGAACTGGTAGGGTAGGAGCTGGTTAATGTTATCTAACCAGCTCCACACAGTCTGAGCATCTTTGTTAATTTCTAGTTTAAAACTATAAAAACTAAAATGTCAGCAGAAGTTCTCCTGGGGACTGATACTTACAGATGATTGGGCTGGATGTCTGCCTCAACATCAGATAAGCGGCAGTCACTCCCCTGCCGATGCTGACAGGTACAGGGATGTGCAGTCTGCAACTGTGTTCTGCAAGTGTCCGGAAAGAACAGCTCTGTCCTTCTCAGTGATGAAAGGAAGAGGCAAAATCCAGAGCATGGAGTGGGTGTCCCTCAGTACCCAGTGTACAGTCTGTGCAAAGGAAGGCTGTCAAGTGTCTCATTGGGCTAATCAATCAGAAAGGTACATTCTCTAAGAAATATTAAACAGTGTTGGACATGGTGCTTTTAGCAGACGGGAAAATGGAAGAAAGAAGAAGAGTGAGATAGGATGCTCTAGTGGTATGGAACACTGTTATATTATTGTTGTAAATTTAAGCTGATGGCCCAGTGGTCTGTGACACAGCACCCCCTTGGTCAGGTTTCTTCTATTTCATGTTCCTGAGGTCCTCCTTCACCTGCCCACTGCTCAGTCATCCTCATGGCGCTGTGTTGATCCCCTTTAACAAAATGAAATTCACCCTCAATGACCATTTCCTTGTTATTCCAGATCTAGGATTATACTCTAGAATCCACTCATTGCCAATAGATTGACACAATCTGAAAACTAGTGGATAGGAGAGTGGGGACTCCAGGAGTTAACAGAAAGCTTTGAGCCAGATCTCTGAATTTTTCAGCTCTTCCTTGTGGGAAAAATTGGCTTATCTTAAAAAAGGAACTAATATTAGTAATACAGAATTGGTCTAAGGATCAGAGGACATGGACTTGAACATGTATAAAGCCCCTAACATATAGACAGAGACATTGCACACAGTTAATACTTAAATATATTCTCCTCATTCTCTGTAATAGGTAACACTGTATAATTCATTAAATGGGCAAATAGTTTTGATTGCATCATTATATTCTATTTATAAATTTTCATTGGAGTATATTTACCTTACAATGTTTTGTTAGTTTCTACTGTACAGCAATGTGAATCAGCTATTCATATACATATATTCCCTCTTTTGGGGAATTTTCTTCCATTTAAGTCACACATAACTTACTTCACTTTGTATCAGCTATCCTATGAGGTAGGTGAGAGAGGCCTACTTTACAGTCCCTCAGCTTAAAACTGGGACATTGAGACCCATTTATCGAATGTAGCCTGGGGTACTCAGTTTACAACAAGGAACTGAACCCTAAGACGTGACTCTGCCCTCTGTAGTAGGCATCCCATTGGAAGGAAGATTATCTTGGGTTAGCATGATTTGAACTGGGTCATTGCATTCAGGTTTTGACTTCATTGTCCTGTTTTAAGAGACATCTACTCCATTCTCCTCCGGCCAAGTGCCTCCCTTTTTAGGCAAGCCATGCCATATCATCCTAGGTTGTTCTTCAAAGCATTAATCACTCTTTGCTTTATCTTTATCTTTTTAATCTTTATCTTTGCTTTATCATCTCATTAGACCATAAAACAACCTCTAAGGGCACCATTTAGTCCTAAGCCTGTGCTGGAGTTTGCTGGTATAGATTTCCAGGATGGAATGGGGAATGGAGGAAGCAATGTTCTGACATCCACAAAGAACTTACTTTCATTAAGAGGAATGAAAACTACCCTCTCCAACAAGAGTGAACTCACTTTACCATCCTGGATACTTTAGCACTGCACTCGATACCAGGAATTCCAGCCCCTAATGATTTCCCCCGTGGTCCAGGGGTTAAGACTCTGTGCTCCCAGTGCAGGAGCCCAGGGTTCGATCCCTGATCAGGGAACTAGATCCCAAACACCGCAACTAAAGGTCTGGCACAGTCCAATAAATTTTGGACTTCCCTGGTGGCTCAGATGGTAAGTCACCTGCAATGCAGGAGACCTGGATTGGATCCCTGGGTTGGGAAGATCCCCTGGAGGAGGCCATGACAACACACTCCAGTATTCTTGCCTGGAGAGTCCCCATGGACAGAGGAGCCTAGTGGGCTACCATCCTTGGGGTCACAAAGAGTCAGACATGACTAAGCATAGCACACACATGGCATATTGGTAAGTCTGCCTGAGCACTCACCCAAAGTCAGGCCCATCCCACTCCCAGCCTTGGAGGAGATTATCCTTTTGCAGCATTTCTGAGGGAAAAGAGCAAGAAAAGGAGAGAAGATGCATGATTTTGGAATATCTTAGAATCACATTAAGACCAAGTAACAAAATCGTATGAAGAGAGAAGAAACTCTGAAAGAGAAAGTAAGAATCAGGAGTTAGGCACCAAACAGGGATAGAAGTGCAGAGGATAGAGCAGGGGAGAGAGAGGGAGAGAAAGAAAGCCTGTCTGCTGAGAACAGCTTGTCAGCACACATGACTCCCGTTTATCCGTTGGTGAGAGTCTTGTGCACAGGTGACCATGGGCTTAAAAGAACAGATGGAATCCAGGCACATTTATGACATGAGAAGTGCTTAGCTCAGAGCCTAGTGTACACTGAGGGTAAACAGACTACACTGAGGGTAAACAGGGTAAAAAGTCACTCCCCACTTCCTGGGGCTCTGATGTGAAGACTTCACGGTCAACACCTGGGTCGAACACTTCTGTGTTTTGACCACCCTCTGAGTGGGGTTTCTCAAGGGTCAGATTCCAAGCCACCCTATGTCACGTATTTAAATGTACAGTCAAGGCTCTCTAGAGTCTTGCCACGGTGACCCTCCACCAGTGCCACGTGGCTTCAGATATAAACATACAGAGCTGCTCATTTCTTCCTGCAGTGTTTTCTGTAAACAACTAATAAATTGTGAAGGAATCTGATATCCCACAAGCACTCTTATGACAAAGACAACAGACCACTGATTAACACTGCTTTTGCTGCCTGAGGAAAGTCCCTCAAAGAATGTCCTCTACTTGGGTTCAAAATGACAAGAATTCTTAAAATGACCAATTCAGTGCTAGGTCATTTTTCTAAGTCTTCAATATATTTTAGGTTTCAGGCGCCTTTGAGTGCAAATGCAGTCCTCTGCACCTTCATTTTAAAAACTGTGATCTGAGTTACAACTTATTTTCTACCAAAATTCCCAGACTTTTTACAGAGTTCATTACCTCTGCTATTTTGTGAGCCAGAGAGATGAACAAGTGGCCAGGACAAGGATGTCATCTGCTTGTTCGATGCTGTGGACTCGAGGGTACACATCCAGGCGGTGCTCAAGGAAAAAACCTCGTGCTTGAAGACCCACAACCAGTGGGGGAACCACGTCTCTAATGCAGTCTCTGCTAATGGAGTCTGAAACAGGATGGAAAAACTAATAATAAAGTTAAAAATACATAAAAGGGTATTTCTCCTGAATTTCCAGTTCTGGGATTTCTCTCCCTCTAACTTCTGCCACTGGTATTACTGAGCCACCTCTTTCTGCTGACAGATGGAGTCCATAAACCTTGAATAATCCAAGTCTATATGGCTTCTTAAGGTGTTAGACAAACATTCCCTCTTCCCGAGAGAACCCTCGGTCGGATGTGCCCCAGAACAAAATGCCTCAGCTCCAAGTTCCATGAGCCTTTCAGTTCATGCTGCCAAGATACCTCGACCAAAATATATGTATCTAATCATCTCTACTTTGCCAGATACATGTTCTCCTTTCCAAGGATTTATGAATTACACGGAACAAATCCAGCCCAGCATGCTAACTTTCTGCCTTCGAAACCCGGAAATCAAAGTCTCGGTTCCTTTTATTTTCTGAGGTGTCTCAACCTCTAACTAAATACAGGGATGACATTAATTATCTGAAGAAAAACGTGACCACCATATTTGCTTCAATCCTCTCAAAGAGTCTGAGCTCCATGGCTCATATTGGATCAAAGTGGGCTTCTAACGTAGTTGCTAAGTTGCTTCAGTTGTGCTGACTCTGTGCGATCCCATAGACGGCAGCCCACCAGGCTCCCCCGTCCCTGGGATTCTCCAGGCAAGAACACTGGAGTGGGTTGCCATTTCCTTTTCCAATGCAGGAAAGTGAAAAGTCAAAGTGAAGTTGCTCAGTCGTGTCCAACTCTTAGTGACCCCACAGACTACAGCCTACCAGGCTCCTCTGTCCATGGGATTTTCCAGGCAAGAGTACTGTAGTGGGTCGCCATTGCCTTCTCCGTCTAACGTAGTAGGAGGGGTTTTGGGGGCACTCAAAAAAATCTCGTAAATATTTTTTTTATTCTCGTTGTCTATTAATACATGAGAAAATGCTCTATAGTTATAGAGTTAGTAAGTATCAAAACTCGCATCCAGTCCTGACTTACCTGATTCAGTGTATGCTTTTGCTGCTATCATTAATTCAGGTTGACATGAAACTGTCTGTTAATTGTTCCACAGTTAATAGTTGTATCCCTAGCTAAAAGACAAGATTCTGAAAGATAAAATTCACACCTGTACTTCTTTTCTGTTCTGGTACAGAAACCCAGCAGATGATTGACTATGAAACTCATGCTCAAAAAAAAAAAAAGTAATTTTAGCCTGAATTGAATTGGATCACATTGGGTTGGATAGAATTAAATTCATGCTCATGCTCTTCATTGATGAGGCCATAACCTCGACCTCTGTCCACGACACTTCACTGTAACTGACATGCCCATGATCACACTAAAAGCACAAGATCCCTGAGTTTGGAAAACTACCATTGATGATATAATGATTGTGATATGACCTTTGTCACAGTCACTTATCTATCAGGTTATCCATCAATGCCTCTCACAGTTTTCAGAGATTGGAAAAGGTAGTAGAATAAAATATGGCTGGAGGGTTCTGAGGAACTTGGGTTAAAATCCTCTCTTCATTGTATAGAATTGTCCAGAAGTTGGCAAGTTACATAATAACTTTGGACCTCCGTCTTGAAATCTATAAAAATGTTTATAATACCACTTGCTTATAAGGTCATTGGGCTTCCCAGGTGGTGCTAGTGGTAAAGAATCCATCTGCCTATCTGCCTATGCAGGAGATGCAAGAGATGCAAGAGACATGGATTTGATCTCTGGGTCAGGAAGATCCCCTGGAGAAGGAAATGGCAACCTCCACTATTCTTGCCTGGAAAATTCCATGGACAGAGGCGCCTGGTGGGTACAATTCATGGGGTTGCAAAGAGTCAGACACAACTGAGCAACTGAGCATGCACACGCGCGCGCGCACACACACACACACACACACACACACACACACACAAGGTCACTGTGCAATTTTAATGTGATACAATATATTGACATGTAGGGTAAACCCTCAGGCTAGCTCACTTGTTAACTTGTTTACTTGTTAACTTGTTTCTCTTTCATCCTATTCCTAGTGGCAAGTGGACTCAATGTGCTGGGAAAACATCAAAACAAAACTTTTAGCTGTTGGAATATATTTAAGACTTTCTCTTTAATCCTGTATAGTCACTTCTGCAGAAGGGAATAGAGTGTTCTAGCATGAGAAAAAAACATCTGACTTTTGATAAACATTTACTGCTGCTCCAACTGCTACTGCTGCCATGATATAAAAGTATATAGCAAGTGTGTAGTTCGTATACCCGGGGGCCCCATGAGTACCTGTAGGAAAATGAAATAGTATGTAGATATTATAGAGAAATTCATAGAAAAACATGAGGAATTGAATTCTAGGACTGAATGCTCAGTCACTCTGAAGGTAAACACCAGGAGCGATTGCACTTTCCTTTTTTTCAGCAGGAGGAGAAAATAATATGAATGACTATATTGGGCCAATATCATCAATTATTTTTGTTTTCTATAACTGCTACTAATGTAATCTTCACTCATCAACATAACAATCATCCACACCCACTTGTATCTTGACTACATTGGGCGTCTCAGTGGTAAAGAATCTGCCTGCTAATGCAGGAGACACAGGTTTGATCCCTAGGTCAGGAAGATCCCCTGGAGGAAGAAATGGAAGCCCACTCCAGTTTTCTTGCCTGGAAAACCCTGTGAACAGAGGAGCCTTGTGGGCTACAGACCATCGGGGCACAGAGAGAAGGACACCACTTAATGACTAAGCACACCCACACATCTCTAAGACAACAAAGCACATAACACAAACCAAACAACAAATACACATTTCAAAAGCATTTCTTAATAGGCTTTTTTATTTCAAAAAAACCAAATTCTCCCCAAATTGTATTCCTTTGTTTAAGTGATGGCTGGAAGTAACAGTTTCTCTGGAAGTAATCAATAACAATAATCAACATAGGAACATTAGTTGATGATCTGCTGGATCCCAAAAGAATTTTTCTTTACCTGATCCTTAATATATACATTGGTCAGTCCCCTTGAAAATCCATAGTCCATGGGACTGCAAAGTCATGAGAACACCCCAGAAAAATGTGCTTCTACACTTATTCTCACAACCTGTGGACCCAGGTCAAGCACTGACTTCAGATCCAAAATACCAAGATTGCAGATGCCTGAACTAGGACCCCAAGGCCAAAGAGCAAATATCAGAAAGGAGACAGAGAGTCAAAGTGCCCCCTCATACTCTGCACTGTCCCACTGGAACCTGGCTTGACTGTACACTGACATAAGAATCATATCCATGCACTATATGGAGGGTGTGGGGTTTCACCCTACTCATCCTCTATCTAGAATCATGAAATCTTAGTATTCTGCTTTATGAAATTTTCTAATTGTCATGGTACAACTGTACAAGGAAAGAGTTAACCATTAAAAATCAATATAGATGAATATTCATTAATATAAAATTATAAATGGTTAGTGAAGTGTTAGTTTGTAAAACTATACACACATACATGCATAGCGATTGTACTCAGGGGAAAAAGTTTTAATGTTGGGTATCTCTGACGAGGTTATGAGTTCTAGTTTTTCTAGTTTCTTCTGTATTTTTATCCTATAATGCTATTTTCCTGTGTTATGCCTATGCTGCTGCTGCTAATTCGCTTCAGTCGTGTCCGACTCTGTGCGACCCCATAGACGGCAGCCCACCAGGCTCCGCTGTCCCTGGGATTCTCCAGGCAAGAACACTGGAGCGGGTTGCCAGTTCCTTCTCCAATGCATGAAAGTGAAAAGTGAAAGTGAAGTCACTCAGTCGTGTCTGACTCTTAGCGACCCCATGGACTGCAGCCTACCAGGCTCCTCTGTCCATGGGATTTTCCAGGCAAGAGTACTAGAGTGGGGTGCCATTGCCTTCTCCAGTGTTATGCCTATACTGTTCACAAAAGTCAAAACTAATTGTTACTATTTTAAAGGATCTGACTGAACTGCAATGTCAAATTACAATCTTTCAGTTCAGTTCAGTCACTCAGTCGTGTCCGACTCTTTGAGACCCCATGGACTGCAGCATGCCAGGCCCCCCTGTCCATCACCAGCTCTTGGAGTTTACTCAAACTCATGTCCATTGAGTCAGTGATGCATCCAACCATCTCATCCTCTTTTGTCCCCTTCTCCTCCTGCCTTCAATCATTCTCAGCATCAGGGTCTCTTCCAATCAGTCAGCTCTTCGCATCAGGTGGCCAAAGTGTTGGAGTTTCAGCTTCAACATCAGTCCTTCCAATGAACACCCAGGACTCATCTCCTTTAGGATGGGCTGGTTGGATCTCCTTGCAGTCCAAGGGACTCTCAAGAGTCTTCTCCAACACCACAGTTCAAAAGCATCAATTCTTCATCTCTCAGCTTTCTTTATAGTCCAACTCTCATATCCATACGTGACTACTGGAAAAACCATAGCCTTGACTAGACGGACCTTTGTTGGCAAAGTAATATCTCTGCTTTTCAATATGCTTTCTAGGTTGGTCATAACTTTTCTTCCAAGGAGTAAGCATATTTTTATTTCATGGCAATAGTCTACCATCTGCAGTGATTTTGGAGCCCAAAAAAACAAAGTCAGCCACTGTTTCCACTGTTTCTCCATCTATTTGCCATGAAGTGATGGGACTGGATGCCATGATCTTAGTTTTCTGAATGTTGAGCTTTAAGCCAACTTTTTCACTCTCCTCTTTCACTTTCATCAAGAAGCTCTTTAGTTCTTCTTTACTTTCTGCCATAAGGGTGGTGTCATCTGCATATCTGAGGTTATTGATATTTCTCTGGGCAATCTTGATTCCAGTTTGTGCTTCCTTCAGCCCAGCGTTTCTCATGATGTACTCTGCATCTAAGTTAAATAAGCAGGGTGACAATATACAGCCTTGACGTACTCCTTTTCCTATTTGGAACCAGTCTGTTGTTCCATGTCCAGTTCTAACTGTTGCTTCCTGACCTGCATACACATTTCTCAGGAGGCAGGTCAGGTGGTCTGGTATTCCCATCTCTTTAAGAATTTTCCATAGTTTATTGTGATCCACACAGTCAAAGGCTTTGGCATAATCAATAAAGCAGAAATAGATGTTTTTCTGAAACTCTCTTGCTTTTTCGATGATCCATCGGATGTTGGCAAGTTGATCTCTGGTTCCTAAGCCTTTTCTAAAACCAGCTTGAATATCTAGAAGTTCACGGTTCATGTATTGCTGGAGCCTGGCTTGGAGAATTTTGAGGATTACTTTGCTAGTGTGTGAGATGAGTGCAATTGTGCAGTAGTTTGAGCATTCTTTGGCATTGCCTTTCTTAGGGATTGGAATGAAAACTGACCTTTTCCAGTCCTGTGGCCACTGCTCAGTTTTCCAAATTTGCTGGCATATTGAGTGTAGCACTTTCACGGCATCATCTTTCAGGATTTAAAATAGCTCAACTAGAATTCCATCACCTCCACTAGCTTTGTTTGTAGTGATGCCTCCTAAGGCCCACTTGACTTCACATTCCAGGATGTTTGGCTCTAGTTGAGTGATCACACCATCGCAATTATCTGGGTCGTGGAGATCTCTTTTGTACAGTCTTCTGTGTATTCTTGCCACATCTTCTTAATATCTTTTGCTTCTGTTAGGTCCATACTATTTCTGTCCTTTATTGAGCCCATCTTTGCATGAAATGTTCTCTTGGTATCTATAATTTTCTTGAAGAGATCTCTAGTCTTTCCCATTCTATTGTTTTCCTCTATTTCTTTGCACTGATCACTGAGTACAAACAGAAAGTAAGCAAAATGACATCATAAACCTGAACAGACATTTTGTGGAATACATATCTTAAACCCACACTGATCGCCATACCTAATAGAGAATCACTGCAGGCACTTTTATTTAAATCAGGAAATAGATTTAGTTGGCTGCTGCATTTCTAGCCAACATAGTAAGACCTGAAACATCAAACACATACACTAGAATAGGATGCAAATTAGCAATATCTGTAGATGACATGACAGGCCACCTATCCCAAAGAAAAACACCTTAAATATTAGCTCTACACTATCAAAATTAACAACGAAAGTGAAAGTGAAGTCGTTCAGTCCTGTCTGACTCTTTGCAACCCATGAACTGTAGCCTACCAGGCTCCTCCATCTATGGGATTTTCCAGGCAAGGGTACTGGAGTGGGCTGCCATTTATTAACAATAACATTTAGAAGATACAGGATAGTGTAAAATTATAAATTCTAACCACCCATCAGCAACTCACAATCTTAAAATAACTGTAGTTAAATATATCTCTCTGTTTGATATCTTTAAAAATGATTTGTTTATAAGAGTAACAAATTGGTATCATATAGTACAGGATACACACATATGTATTCAGCTTTGCATTCCACATTTTGGCACTTATTATCCAGTTGAAAGAACATTTCCATGCCATTAAATGCTTCTCAGAGATATGACAAAAGCACATATTCCATTGATGTATTCGTCGTATTGATATACTGTGTTGATCTATTAATGTAATGAAAATGTAATTTTCTTCCATTAGCTAGGTTTTAGATTTGTAACATTATTGTGTAGATTTGTAACATTATTGTGTAGATTTGTAATTTTTGCATCTATGGAGTTGTAAGACTACCAAATGGTTATCACTAAAAATTATTTTAAGTAGAATTCTGATTTCATCATGCCTATTTATAGCTTTATGGCTTAGTAAGTGCATTCTCTATTTTCTGTCTCCATACCTAAAATAGATGGGGAAACAGTGGAAACAGCATCAGACTTTATTTTTTTGGGCTCCAAAATCACTGCAGATTGTGATTGCAACCATGAAATTAAAAGTCGCTTACTCCTTGGAAGGAAAGTATGACCAACCTAGATAGTATATTAAAAAGCAGAGACATTACTTTGCCAACAAAGGTCCGTCTAGTCAAGGCTATGGTTTTTCCAGTAGTCATGTATGGATGTGAGAGTTGGACTGTGAAGAAAGCTGAGTGCCGAAGAATTGACGCTTTTGAACTGTGGTGTTGGAGAAGACTCTTGAGAGTCCCTTGGATTGCAAGGAGGTCCAACCAGTCCATCCTGAGGGAGATCAGTCCTGGGTGTTGATTGGAAGGACTGATGTTGAAGCTGAAACTCCAACACTTTGGCCACCTGATGCACAGAGTTGACTCATTGGAAAAGACCCTGATGCTGGGAAGGATTGGGGGCAGGAGGAGAAGTGGACGACAGAGGATGAGAAGGTTGGGTGGCATCACCGACTCGATGGACATGAGTTTGGGTAAACTCTGGGAGTTGGTGATGGACAGGGAGGCCTGGCGTGCTGTGATTCGTGAGGTTGCAAAGAGTCGGACACGACTGAGGGACTGAACTGAACTGACTTCTAATGAAAATGTTGCTAAAGATGGGGTAGAAAATGTTCTTATCAAAAATTCCACTGAAGATGATAGTTGGTTCAATAAAGCAAGAACTGAAAATATGTATATGAAAAAGAATAAACGTTTATCATATAATTACAAAAACTGCTCTTATAGACAATATATCTAGTGAAAAATACTGTCTGTTTCCATTTACAAGTTTAAGGGCAGACAAAACTATTCTATGGTGATAAAGGTTAATGCACAGTTTTCTTTTAGAGTGTGGTAATACCTGAAAGGTGGCAAAAGGGAGAATTTTGGGTTCTATGTAACGTTTTGTATTTTGTGAGTAATGGTTGGTTACATGGAAATGTTTACTTAAAGCAAGCAAGTGCAATAAAATGAAGTAAAAATGCACTAAGTTATGTGCACTTTACTGTGTGTTATAGTTGTAATGAAAAGTTAAAAAGCAAATATACTGCATCTGGCATTTAGAACTGCACATTGAAAGAAGCAAATATACCTGGTATTACCCAATGCAAATATCACACTTAAATTTACCTTTAAGCAATTGCATAAGTCATGACCATTAAAATATTTATATAGGACATTGTAGTCTGTGTCACCCACCCTATGTCCTGAGAATTTTTAACTATTGATTAATAAGCAAATAAATAAGTTTACTAAATACCCTGTGATGAGAAGTCAAGTAGTCCAAGAGAATTGGTGTGGAGCTTCCTGCTCACCATAGTCCTTTGAAGCTGCCAGGTATCACACTAGTAGGCATGAGAGGGTAAGTTATTAAAACAGGATTTCATTTATTCTGCACATTTTAGCCCTTTGGTTTAATGTTCCAAAAGTTAAATTCAAAAACAAAAGACACTATGAAACATACCAGACAAAAGCAAAATAAGTCTGAATAGTTCACTTGCTCTTAACTAATATCTATTCCTGTCCAATAATCATGAACCAAGTGTGTAGTTTCCCTCAAGATTTCAAGGCCATGCTCTCCAGTTTCCAATGAACACATTTATTTCAGTGCTTCTGGTATGTAGGAATTGAAACCCTCTGCCATTGTCAATAATAAGGGAGTTTGAACCCACTTATTGGGGATGCAGATGACTTTAGGCTAATAATTGGCCAAATGAGTTGATGTGGGTGTGAGACTAGTGTCAGGGTAATGAATTCTCTCAAAGGTGGTGGGGGGCAGGGAGTGGGGGAGAGACTGGAGTTTCCAGCTATCCACGACCAAGCCTCAAAAAGTTATCACTAAGGAAACCAAACGGCAATGTCAAGTCCAAAGAGTGAATTTAGGGCCCAAATAACAAAAAAATAGACAAAGGTCAGTTTGCTGAAAGCAAATAAAGTTGGGATAGATGCAGACGGGAGGGAAGAAAACATTTAGCATGACTGTCAAAGATGACTCGGTCACAACAACGAGTGGGTTTGCCTGGCTTGGAGAATAAGACCAGAGCCGACAGAGACATGGGCACTTTACCCATGAGCTCAAAGGCAGCGAGCACAGAGGAGGACCAGGAGAAAACGGGAGACTGAAAGTAAAGGTCCGAAACACTGAAGGAGAGCAAATTTGGACTTCGAGGAGGAGAGGCACTTGGTCACAGCCACGTTTGGTCAGGGTGTCCCGATCTCATCAGCTTTAGACTGGACAATGCTTTGTTGTGGTGTGGGGGTAGAGGCTGTCTTGAGTACAGCAGGGAATCATCGCCCATCATTGCCATATACGCTTCCTCTTCCCTCTGGGGACAACCAAAAATGTCTCTAGAAATGTCCCCCAAAGGACAAAAGTCACACTCAGTTGAGGACTTCAGACTCAATGACAAGTTAGTAGTAGAATTTATTGTATTGGATGCTTACGTATTACTTATAATTACATTTGAGTAAAATACATAGAAATTTTTATATAGTTCAGTTCATAAAATATCTTCATGGTTGTGCTTTGCAAAAGTCAGAATTAAATGTTTGTTTCGAATTAGGTAGACTAGTGTTTGAGTTGGCCCTTCTCGACCATGACATTTAAAATTCTGATGACTATAGAGAATGTCTGTGTCAGCAGCTCCAACCACAATGCTCTAGCCTGGCATGGTTAGCTCCAGAAGTCACTCATCACCCTCTGACATATATTGCACCAAATGATACTGCTCCAACCACCCTCCAAAAATGTGATGCAGGCAGTGGGCATCATAGATTCCTTTATTCACGAGGTAATGATTCAGCAGTAACAACGTGCACTTGTGTTTGATTCTGAGAAAACAATAGTTAAGAAAGAAGGGTATGGACCCTACTCTCATGAACTTTAGCATCTAGTGAACAAGTTCAAATTCAGAGGCAGGAGGAAGGCTTTTGGGATGCAGAACTCTTAGAAGGCTTCCTCAAGATGCATGAAAAACCAATACCTCTGGTCTGGAGGGGATATTTGTAAGTAATTACATGGATATAAGTTTCAGGCTATTTAAGAAATGACTATGTTACAAAAGTGCCTCATATGTCCCCAGCTTACTTTCTGAGTCCCTGGGGAAAGAAAGAAAAGGAGAGGATGGCAAATCCCTGTAGACGTGGCCAATGATAGAAACCCTATTCTGGAGATGGAGAATTCTGCCTTCAAAAGGCAGCCAAAGTGATTCCCAGACGAGAGTATCAGTAGAGATGAGAGAGGCTCTTATAGAGAATGGCCCACCAATAATTCTGAATGTCATTTCTGCAGCTCAGTACCTTAGAAACTTTTTTCTAAATGTTTCATTTCCATCCACCTGCTTACTTTTAAGTGGAAAAGTATTTCTACACTATCAGTAAATGTGAGAGATCATAATCTCAGATTTTGTACATATTTTCTGCTTAGTTATAAAAGCTATTTCCTGACTTCAGACTATGTGTGTGTTAAGTCGCTCAGTCATGTTTGACTCTTTGCAGACCCATGGACTGTAACCCACCAGACTCCTCTGTTCATGGAATTTTCCAGGCAAGAATACTGGAGTGGGGTGCCATGTCCTATTCCAGGGGATCTTAATGACCTAGGAATCAAACCCTGGGTCTGTATCTCTTGTATCTCTTGCATCTCTTGAATCTCTTATATCTCTTGCATCTCCTGCATCTCTTGCATCTCCTGCATTAGCAGACAGATTCTTTACCACTAGTGCCACCCGGGAAGCCCCTTCAGACAACATATACTGAATCTTTACTTTGTATCTGAATGTGCTGCTTTGGCTTTTCCTTAGAGATTTGTAGACAACCAGTAAACAAAGGACAAATTGATGATGCAATGCCAATTTTGCAATTTTTGTTGCTTTTGTTTTTGCAATGAATAATCCAACTGAAGAAAAAATCCCCTTGATACCAAATCCAATTGCACTGTAGTGGCATTTTGTAGAAATATCTGACCTGCGTGACCACGACAAAGATAATAGTATCAAGTGATGAAAATAAAATCCCTACACCACTATGACATATTAGTGTCATTTTCCTTCTGTTCTGAGTATGCCATCAATAGTAAGGATACTCTTGTGTAAAGGATTTTGGAGAAAAAGAACATTAACAAGTGCTGGAACCCAATGTTCACCACGCTGTTCTTTCTAGTAAAAGATATGCATGTATACATATTATGCATTTAGTGAATCCACTGTGGAAGGAATTGTATTTGCAAGCCATGAAGGATCTGTTTACATCACTGATAGGAAATCCTAGTTACAGGGGCAAAGACAGAGACATGGTTTAGAATTTCCAATCATTGGGAGGAAATGTTTAATGAATATTTTCTAATTTCATGTATCATTGATCCACAACAAAATGAGCATTTTTATATCCAAGAAACCTTTCACTGCTCTTGAGTTTTAAAAGTTTTCAGGATGAGGCATGGCTCATGGGTTTACCCCACGTCTGACTTCATCCAGTTTCTTGGCCTCTCTGCAGCACTGTTCCTGAAAAAGAACCTTCTAGATAGAATTTCATTCACAAAAAGATCTTTATAGAAGGAGACAGGTCAAAATGACGAGTCTTAGATGAAAAACCATCGGAACTCTGCTAGAATTACCAGTCACTGGCTTCTAGGGGCAGCATACTGTGATGGTTTCCATTTCAAAAGGGCTTGAATTTGAAGCTCTTGAATTTTGACTATATCCATTCATGTTTAAGTTCCTTTGTTTACATCAAATAGTATGCACTTAACTCCCAGGGCCTCAGTTTTCTAATCTGTAAACTGGCAATGATAATAATATCACGATCACTAGGTCATTATAGAAATATTCATGTTAATATACAAGCGGTGTTTAGAAAGATTCCCAGTATATACTAATTATGGTAGTTATTGCTGTGATTAGAACATTCAGTTCAGTTCACTCCCTCAATCATGTCCGATTCTTTGTGACCCCATAGACTGCAGCACACAAGTCCTCCCTGTCCATCACCAACTCCCAGAGCTTGCTCAAACCCATGTCCATCGAGTTGGTGATGTCATCCAACCATCTCATCCTCTATCACCCCCTTCTCCTGCCTTCAATCTTTCCCAACGTCAGGTTCTTTTCCAATGAGTCAGTTCTTTGCATCAGGTAGCCAAAGTATTGGAGCTTCAGCTTCAGCAGCAGTCCTTCCAATGAATATTCAAGACTAATCTCCTTTAAGGATTGGCTGGTTTGATCCCCTTGCAGTCCAAGGGGCTCTCAAGAGTCTTTTCCAACACCACAGTTCAAATCATCAATTCTCCGGCGTGTGGCACAATGAGACACTTCACAAGGGCAGAGATCTCTGAATCTATGAGTGCCATGAGGTGAGTCTGCTTAAGGCCAGCACTTCAATACATATTTGTGAAATAAAAGATAAATAGCTTGACATCTTTCTGCCATGATATATCTAGAAAGAGGTCTAAAAGAAAATCTGAATACTCTTTTACATGCAAAGGTAAGCTACCAAGAAAGTGAGGGAAGTCCATCCGCAAAAGCCAGTGACAAAGCTGTTTATGTCCAGGAAGACTCTGAAGCCACAACCTGTCCTGGAAACGCCTTTCAATCTCAGAAAATTCAGTGTACCAGATGCATCTCACAGAGGCTGAAACAAATGTTCAAAAGGCACATGTTGAATTATTGAGGTGAGGCAGGAGGTGGGGAGGAAAGGAGGGAAGAAAGAAATTAAATTTTAATTTTCTCCTCCTGACTCATCCTAAATGGAGTGTTCAGTTTCCCAATAGGAAAGACTGGTTCTTGTGGAGTTATTAATGCTTTCTCTAACAGTGCTCTCTGAAATCATTTGTACACATAAGGAAGTGCCTAGGCTGGAAGAGCAGTGTGCAACTACACGGCACTTTTATAATTTTATGTATCCCTGTAAGAGTTAATGTGTTATAATGGGAAGTGGAAAGAAAAACAGGCCTGGAGATGTCCTGAAGGCTTGAGATCAGATCTTGGACATTTTATCTAACCTCTTTGCATCTCAGTTTCTGTATGTAAAACTGTCAGCATTCAGGCTTGCTGTGAGAACAGAACAACTTTTATATAATGTGTTTGAAACACTTTGGGGCAGACCCCTGGATGCAATCAATGCTCAGTTTATTTCCTCCCTAAGGGATTTGAGTTCCAGACTTTGCCCACGTCAACACACACCCTGAATATCTGAGCAACCTTAACCTGCTGCATTGCTCTCCAACCTCAGAGTGTATATAAAGCAGCTAAGAACATTCGAGAACCCAGAGCTCAGTCATCTCACATCCTAGTGAATGAGAGCCTGAGTGAGTACAAGCCTGCAACTGGGCTTCTCTCGTTAGTCTACCTCATTCCCAACTTGAGCCCAAAGCAACTGCAGCATCCAGCTGGAATTTCTAACACTGGAAAGATTTCCCACTGTGCTGCCTGGGTGGGTTCCCCCTCCAAGCCCAAACAGGGACTTTTACACGAGCCTCCTCCAAGGTCTGAATGACATGTTTTCCCCGGCTCTGGCTTGGGGCTCTGTTTTAACAGCAGAGACATTAGCAAAACACTGACCGCAGTTTTTTATTTTCCTTTCTGTGGAATGTGGCTTAGTCCTCAGGACTGATGGTGGTTATTTCTCCTTACATAACTATTTCTTCTCTGAAGTCTATTTAGAAAGGCAGTACTCTCTTTGTGGTTCCCCAGCCTGGGGTGCCTGTCAGAAGAAGCCCCTACCCTAGCAGTTAAGATTAGCTCAGGAATCCCAACCCTGCACGTACACTCATTCGAAAAGGACAGTGTAGTTTTTGACACCAAGCTTTCATTCAGGCACATGCAAGCACCCACGCTCTCATACATACACACACACAATCACACACTTGCCTGCACAAAGAGAGAATGAGAAAGATACTGAAAAGGAGGTTGCAGCATCAGTGACTTCTTCCAAATCTTTATTTTTTGCTGAGCTGACATATTGGTTTCCATAGCAACCTTGGGTGGCCTGGATAACACGTGAAGTTAATTTCAGAGAGGTCTGCAGAGCCAAGTAGAGCATTTTTGATGAAAGCTGCTTCTTGTCTCCCAGGAACTGCAGTCACTGAACTCCAGGAAGTGTTAGCACATGTGAACTTGTTAATAAAGATACTCTCTAGCCTGGGAAAAAGAAATGTCCTGCTCCTTTTAGTTTTGAGACTCCAGAATTAGCAATAGGAGAGAACAGTTTTACAAAATTCGTGGTATCTGTGCTTAACCTCCAAGACAAAATTTCCCCAAAGAATTATTCTATCCTTTAAAGCAGAGTTCAGTTGTTTTTAAGGGCCATGATCAACATAGAGGGCATGACATTAGAAGAGGTGGTACTGAAGGAAGACGTGGACAGAAATGATGAATATTGATAGGAGTGTTATAGAAACTTACATAACTATTAGGAAAAAAAATACATTATACACATGTATTCGTAGGGTTTTCCCATAATTACAGTCTGTACACTTAGATATCGGCAAGATATCAGTCGGAGACTTCATGTAATCTATATTTTTCAAAAAACAAGGACTTAAATAGAAAATGATAATATTCTGTGGAGAGGTGATGATGCCAATATGAGAAGATGAAGATCACTCAGCTGCTTTCTGCATGTTTGGGAACATGGGGAGGGGTGGGTCTGGAATGGAATATAAGGGGAGAGGAATTGGGGATATCACAGAACTTACCTGGAAGAAGATTAAGTTGTCCGAGCTCAGTCTTAAAGGAAAGACAGGTGTTAATGTATTAGGATGGGAAGCTGAAGCAGTGGGGAAGGATGTGTTGGGAGATTGAACCAAAAAAGAATAAATAAAAAATATATATGTGTGTGTGTCTGTGTGTCTGTGTGTATGGATCACTGTTGTATACCTGAAAATAAAATAATATGGTAAATCAACTACAATAAAAAAAGACAGGGAAGTGAGGTACAAATAGCCCGGTTTGGAGAGAGAGAAAGGAGCAGAAAGAATGAAGTTGGAAGACAGAGTCTTAAGGGAGCTGAAGTTCAAAAGATGGAGAAATAATAAACTGTGAAGGCCTTGTACTTTATATCATGGGTGATGAGGGGCAGTTGACAGGCTTTTGCTGGAAAAGACACGATCAGCTCAGCCTTTGAGACAGTCATCATGGTGGTGCCTCTGGAGGATGGACTGGACATGGCTGGAGACAGCAGAGATGGTTAGGAGGCCACTAGAGGGACTAGTCACAATACTGACAATCAGGAAGAAGCCAGGAAGAGCCTGGAAGACAACTGAAGTATTTTAAAAATGGCAAATGTTACAGAGCCCTGGTTTGAGTTCCCTGAGTCACATAGCGAATTCCCATTGGCTATCTATTTTACATACGGCAATATGTATGTTTCCATGTTACTCTCTGCATACATCTCACCCTCTCCTTCCTCCTGCTCCCTACTGTGTCCATAAGTCTGTTCTCTATGTCTGTGTCTCCGTTGCTGCCCTACAAATAGGTTCATCAGTAGTCAGTACCATCTTTATAGATTCCATATAGTTCATTAAAATATGATACTTGGTTTTCTCTTTCTGACTTACTTCAGTTCAGTGGCTCAGTCATGTCCGACTCTTTATGATCCCCTGGACTGCAGCACGCCAGGCCTCCCTGTCCATCACCAACTCCTGGAGTTTACTCAAACTCATGTCCATTGAGTTGGTCCCTTTTTATATTTTAATAAAACTCTGCTATACAAAAGCTCTTGAGTGATCAAGCCTGGTCCCTGGTCTCGAAGCTAAATCTTCTTCATTTCAGTTCAGCTGCTCAGTTGTGTCCGACTCTTTGCCACCCCAGACTGACATACTTCAATCTGTATAATATGCTCTAGGTTCATCCACCTCATTAGAACTGACTCTAATTAGTTCCTTTTCATGGCTGAGTAATACTCCACACAACATTGTAGAGCAATTATCCTTCAATTAAAAACAAATACATTTAATTATTAAAAAAAAATTAAAAGTGGTAAGTAAAGTCAGCTGGCATAAGTAACTGATGGGAGGTGGTAGATTAGGAAGCAAAGGACACACACACACACACACACACACAGAACTTCCAGCAGATACTTTCAGGGAGTCTTGAATGGGGCCTGAATGTAGGCTGGAAGAAAACACACAACTGTATGAAGTTAAGTCATCATAATTCTAAAGCTGAAACTGCCTTTCCATGTGTTCTCATGCTCATATTGAATACTAAAAGTCTGAATTTGAATTAAAAATTATATTTATGGCACATCCGAAAGGATAAACTGTGAGGCGGGCCAGACCTTTTTCTGTTTCAAATAAGAGCAATGATAAAGGACTTGGCTTATCAAACACTGAAACACAATAAAGCTCCAGTGAGACAGCATGGGGGGACCCAGGAGAGCCAGAGCAGTGAAACGATATTAAAAGTCCAGAGGAGAACAAAGTACTTGGAAACATTTGGACATGTTGAAATATTTGGTTTACTCATTAAATAAAGGCAGAGCAACTGGTTACACTTTTGAAAAATAATGTAAAATCCCTAATTTAGGGCCAAGTTAAATATTTTTGTAATAAAAATAAACGCCAAAAAAAAAATGTGCATACTTACACAAGGGGGTAAAAAAGACTTTACCGAAAAGCACAACCATAAAGAAAAACATGAATAAGTTGTATTAAAAAAAATCCCTTCTCTCAAAAATGTCTTAAATAAAATTAAAGGCAATGAACTGGGACATAATTTGCAGTGTATATGATAGCAGAGTTCATTTCTAATATTTAAAGAACTCTAATAAAATGATCTAAAAGAGAAAAGCAGTCTAGTGTGAAAAAACTGGCAAAGAATGTGATCAGGAAAAACACAAGAGTTGTATACATTTCTCTCTCTCTCTCTACATATATATATTTATATTTATATATAATTGTTGCTGCTGTTGTTTAGTGACTAAGTCGTATCCAACTCTTTGTGACTCCATGGACTGAAGCCTGCCAAGCTTCTCTGTCCATGGGATTTCCCAGGCAAGAATACTGAAGTGGGTTGCCATTTCCTGCTCCAGGGGACCTTCCCGACTCAGGGATGGAACCTGCGACTCCTACATTTGCAGCCAGATTCTTTACCACTGAGCCACCAGGGAATATATGAAGTTCAATCTCATAAGAAAGATTTTCAATGTTGGCAGAAATGTTGATTGGACAGGTTTTCTAGAGGGCAATTGGATAACATGCATCTAAATCGTTGATTGACACCTTTCATCTCCAAGCACCTATCTGATAAAAAGAATGTCTATTGTAGTACTGTTTATAAATTCAAAAGTAGAAAAGATACAAGGTTGTCCAATAATTGGAATTAGTTATTTAATTTATGCTACATTTATGCAATGGGATGACACAGCCATAAATATTGAAAAGCACAGGGGACTTTAGGAAATGCAAATTATTTCTCTTTCCAGGACACTAATATGTCAGCTACATAAATGCAGGGTTTCTCATTTGTTCACTGTCCTAGTTCTAGAGCCTAAAATCTAGCACATGGTAGACCCTCAATAAATATATGTAGAAAGCAAGGTTGTTAAGCAGAGTAGGCAGGATTCTGAGATGATCCATGACTCTTGTCCCCAGTGGCATTCCCATGGGATGTTCCATTACACAGCAAAAGGGACTTTGCAATGTAAGTAAGGTTTCTAACCAGTTGAATGCGACAAAGGGGAGGTCATCCAGCTGGGCCTAATTTAATGACAAGGACCCTTTAAAATGGAGGCATTTCTTCAGAACAGCAGCAGAAGAGGAAGGCAGGGAGATGAGAGAGACTGGCTGTGGGGGAAGCTCCCCATTTCTGAGCTGGAGGGGCCACTTCCAAGGACCGGAGAGCAGCCTCTAGACACAAAGAGTGGTCTCTGGCCAGCACTCACCAAAGAAAAGGGGCTCTCGGTCCTATAACTACAAAGAACTGAATCCTGCCAATAATCCAAACAAACCTGGAAGAAGATTCTCCTGCAGAGTCTCTAGCCCCAAGTCCAGCCTCACAGATACCTTGACTTTGGCCCAGTGAGACCCCAGGCAGAGAAGCCATGGAGACTCCCTGGACTTCTGACCTATAGATCAATGAGATAAAGGGCTAAGGCACTAAACTCTGTGATAATTTGGTAGATAGCAATAGAAATCTAATGTTGTTGGTGTTCATTTGCTCAGTCGTGTCCAACTCTTTGTGACCCCATGGACTGCATCACACCAGGCTTCTCTGTCCTTCGCTATCTCCCAGCGTTTGCTCAAAATCATGCCCATTGAGTCAGTGATGCCATCCAACCATCTCATCCTCTGTTGCCCCTTCTCCTCCTGTCCTCAATCTTTCCCAGCATCAGGGTCTTTTCCAATGAGTTGGCTCTTCGCATCAGGTGGCCAAAGTATTGGAGCTTCAGCATCAGTCCTTCCAATGAATATTCAGGATTGATTTCCTTTAGGATTGACTGGTTTGATCTTCTTGCTGTCCAAGGGACTCTCAAGAGTCTTCTCCAGCATCACAGAAATCTAATAAATTAGATAAAATAAGCAGGTTACAATACAGTACTTACAACATAATTCCTTTTTTTGTTTACATATGCTCGTAATCGTGAGTTTGAATAAGAAACCCAGCTGAAATAGATACACAATATTAGCAGTAGTGTGCTTTGTTTTGTTTTTTGGTTGGAGAATTGAACTAAGTCGAATATAATTTAACCACATCTGGAAGGTTTGATATCGTATCATTTTCATGGTCTCATACAAACCATGGTGGCAAATGTAGGTCCTCTTGCAGACTGTGGATGCACCAAGACACTGTCATGCAGAGTGAAGTAAGTCAGAAAGAGAAAAACAAATATCGTATATTAATGCATATATATAGAATCTAGAAAAATGGTGCAGGTGATCTTATTTGCAAAGCAGAAATAGAGACACAGATGTATAAAACAAACGTCGACATCAAGGGGGAAGGAGAAGTGGGAGGAATGCAAGATTAGGATTGACACATATACACTATAGATACTAGTTACAAAATAGATAACTAACAAGGACCTACTGTATGTAGTGATAGCCACTCAATCATGTCCGAGTCTTTGTGATCCCACGGAGGGTAGCCCACCAGGCTCCTCTGTCCATGGGATTCTCCAGATAAGAACACTGGGTTGTATTGCCATTCCCGTCTCCAGAGAATCTTCCTGACCCAGGGATCAAACCTGGGTCTCCTGCGTCGCAGGCAGATTCTTTACCATTTGAACTACAGGGAAGACCTGTACTGTATCACACAGGGAACTCTACTCAGTGCCCTGTGGTAACATAAATGGTAAGGAAATCCAAAAAGAAGGATATATATGTATATGTGGCTTGCCAGGTAGCACAGTGGTAAAGAATCTACCTGCTAGTGCAGGAGATGCAAGAGACGTGGGTTCAATCCCTGGATCAGGAAGATCCCCTATAGGAGGAAATGGCAACCCACTCCAGTATTCTTGCCTGGGACATCCCACGGACAGAGGAGCCTGGCGGGTTACACTCTATGGGATCGCAGGGTCAGACAGGACAGCGTGCACACACACACACACACGTATAGATGGTTCATTTTGCTGTACAGCAGAAACTAACACAACATTGTAAAGCAGCAATTCTCCAATAAAAATTGATGGATTTTTTTTTGTGGGTTCATGGAGGAAACACAGCCGTTTAAGTCCATCTCAAGTGTCACCTCATCCTGGAATCAATCAGCTGCCTGGACACATAATAGTGTAGTTCTCACTTTGAGAAATGAACGGTCAGTTTTCAAAACCTAACCTCACCACTTACAAGCTTCTTTAAACTTGGATAATTTAAATAACCTCTCATAACTTTAGTTTCCACAAAGCTGAGGTGCGGATGAGAATAGTCACCAGGTAGGGTCATTGTGAAGACACAGTGAAATAATAAATGAGTGCCTGGTTCACTACACGGCAGATGCTCCACTGAGTTACAGTTCTTTATTTATCAGAAGTGAGCTGCGATAATAGTTTCTTTTTTGGTCTTTCCATGGTTCTTAGGTAAGTATGTTCTAATACTCTTAAATGCCTAGCACGGTGACTGGCAACTACAAGATGCTTAGAAACTTTTGGTTCAATTAATGCATGGAAGAGTAAAATAATATTGTTTAAAATTGAAAAAGTAAAATAAAAATAGAATGTTTGGCTCCTGAAGCAACACAGACTGCAGTAACACAGGATGACCACAGGATGTCACTATAAATAAGAAAGCTCTGCATTTCAGGAATATTCTGGATACTCTGCCCCTTCCCTCTCCTGGGACTCCAGAGAAAGGACACAATCGCAATACTGTGAAGGCAGAAAGCACACTGCCAAAAATCTGCACACCTCCCTCATATTCCGCCATGCGAATCCATGCCTGAAAAACACAGCTCCTGATTTACAGAGGGAAATATTTCTGCTGGGCTGGTAGACCTAAATAAAAACTCAGGAGACCTCATTTGGGGGCAGTTTTATTTGTGCAGCCTTTTGCCTGTCCTGGCTTTACATCTGCCTCTCTGGGCCTGGGTAGAAGTAACATGGAAAAGAAGAAAATGCAGAGTCAAACTCCAACTCCGTCGCTTACCATTTGTATGTCTGTGCAAATTTCTCATCCTTTCTGAACTTCATTTTGTCGTGCGAAAAAAGAGCAAAACAGAGATAAAGAGATTACAGATGTGCTGTTGCAACTACAGAGATTCTCTGCTGCACAACAGCGTTCTCTAAAGACCAGTTCCCAGAGTAGCCTGGAGTCAAAAAGAAGAATCTTCTCTGCAATTCTGGAAGGATTTGGGCATTGAGCTCACAGCTACTTGGCCTGCAGCATCTATCTCCAACAGATCAACAAATTCTCTGAATAAGGCTTAGTTGGATGTGGCCCCCAACAGTAACTTTCCCTTTCAAAAAAACACTCTGTTGAGTACAAAAAAAATTGCTCCTCACCAGACTCTAAAAAAGGGTATGAATGTCATTGTCTCTCTGGCTTCCTGTGGTCTCCATAAAATCTCCAAGCAGAGTATTCTGGGCTCATAAAAATGTCCACAGCCCATTTCTCATCTGCTTTAATGACGTTTCCTAATGGCTGACATTGACATTGGCATCTTTTCTCTGGGGAAAGTGTTGTGAGACTGGCTTTCCCCTTCCCCAAAATAGCTGGTGGAACAGCCCAGGAGCTGGAATACAGAGCGGCGATTTTTCTCTTCCCATGAAGTGATATATCTTCCAAGATACGGGAACTCCGCCTCATTTCCTGTGGCGACAGGCTGAGAGGTCCCATAGCCACCAAGAAGCATTTGCATCCCCACTCAAGCAGCTCAGCTTTGTGTTGTTCCCAGAGCTCTGGAATGAGGTTAGAAATAATGAAAAAAATGACGTTAGTATCCATTATCTGTGAAAGAGGTTTTATGAGCTACGATGTGTCAATAGGGCTTCCCTTATGGCTCAGCTGGTAAAGAATCCGCCTGCAATCTGGGAGCCCTTGGTTCCATCCCTGGGTTGGGAAGATCCCCTGGAGAAGGGAAAGGCTACCAACTCCAGTATTCTGGCCTGGAGAATTCCGTGGACTCTATAGTCCTCGGGGTTGCAAAGAGTCAGATTCGACTGAGCAACTTTCACTTCCACTTTGTGTAAATAAGGATATCTTATTCCGAAAAGAAGCACCTTTGTTTTGTCCAAAACATGTGATCATATCACTTGATCAGGTCACTTCAAGGACGCTAAGAGGAAAATCAGCCATGGGCGTAAATAGCTCTAGGGATAAACGTCAGCCTGGTATGTAGAATTGTGATGAGAATGTGGTGGGGTTGGGGGCTGGGGGAGATACGCCCTGAGAATTCACAGGAAGGGGATGTCAGGTGTGACCAGGAACTTCCTGGAAGCTGGCTGGTTGAAGCAGGGCCATCCTTTGCCCTCCTTCACTGAGCACCTGCTTGGCTGGGACTCCTGGACAGCACGGCTCCACCCCCACCACTCCATCAGTGGGGCCTTTCAGAGAAGGGTGATGCCCAAGTGGGGCTAGGCTTTCTCCCGGGCCTGGGAATATGAGGATGAATAATGTCCAATATTGTCCTCCAGGGACTCACATTAGAATGGGAGTAAAAATGCATAAACAGCCGATTATAAAAGAAGACAAATGATGAGAACACACAGTCCTCCAAGGGCAGGGCAGAGGGAAGGACTTATTCCCCCACCTCTCCTTGGCCCCCTGTCCCATCTCCTCTGGCCAACAGAACTTTCTCTCCCAAGTCACCATTTGCTAAAGAACCCACTGCTGCTGCCTTTAGGTGTCACATTTACTTTTACCTAACAGAAGGCTTTCTTTTGATGACTTTGACCTGTGCTGTACTTAAATGGTTGGAGAAGTCACTGTAGCGCACGATGAAGACCCAATCCTGGCTCCTCCCCTTAGACCTTCAGTTTCCTGACCCCTAAAAATAATAAAGGAACACAGTACATCGTTGGGTTTTGTTGTTGTTGTCGTTTTCTTTGTTTTTCTTTTGGTCTTTGTTGTTATTGTTGTTTTTTGTTTTGCTATTGGCGGTCGAAGGGGATTAAAGAAAATGATCTTTGTATTAAAGTTCCTATCACAGCAGTTTTACGCGGAGAAGAAATCCTCTGCGCATGCGCAATGTCAATCTTTCTTGCGCCTCCCCAGGCCCGAGGCATGCTCTGTTTTTGCATGTGTGTTGTCATCTACGTAATGCTGCTAACAGTAAAACCAAACAATACTATTCACCCTCTTCCGGGTAATGGCCATATCTTCTTCTTCCTTTGCAATCATAGCTGTTGATTTTACCACCACTGCCTTCTTTGTTGGGAATGAGGCCTGCTCATCTTTTCGGTCCTTGCGTTCTCTCCTCCCATCCCCCAGGCAATGACCTTCAGCAACCAGGGTGGGAGGAGGTGGATGGAAAGAAGCTTCACCTGCAGGTGGAGAGACCAGGAACTCACTATTCTCTAGTATCTGTTCTGTTTCCAGATTTTTTTTTTTTTTCAGATTCTCTTCCTCTCTCACCCCTCCCCCCAAATTCTGTTGCATCTGGGTGTCTAAATTCCTCCTCACAGCTGTGCCAATGTCTTCTCCACTCTTCCCATCTGCCTGTTTGTTTTTCTTGGTTTTAGTTTGCAGTCTGCTATTTTGTATAAGCAAAATTATCCTTTCATGTCTTACCCGTTTCGCTGGTTTCTTCTGGTTATTGTAAACTACAGCATCTGTGGTGCTTGTCTCCTAATTGTATTTCCAGCCTCCTAATAGGAAGGGCAGTCAGGCATATGGAACACCGATACGGAGCCTTCTGCATTCTGACCTCCTTGTAGGGCTCCTCACAGAAGCTCCAAAGCTTTAGTGGGGGTTTCGTTGAGCTCAGCTTGCTAAAATAATACACAAATGTCTGCTGTACTGAGACAATTATCACACAGATTTAGACAAAGCTCTTAGGCACGTTTTTCCCATAAATGAGTCATCACAACTCTAAAAGTATGACTCTGTAAGTAAAGATACATCTCCAGTTTTCTGATTCTAGTGATCATTCAAATTATTGCTTATTTTTAGACTGCTTGGGACAGCTGTATTAAGAACAGAGATGACAGGAATGAGACTCAAGAGACTTGAATTTAAGACCCAATATGAATATTAACTTGCTAGATGTTGTGGAGCCCTCAAACACTCTTGACCATAATTTCCAAATCATTTAAATTAGCAGCTGGACTAAATGCTCCATGAGATAAATAAGCAGGATCAATTCAATCAAGTCTTCATTGTACAATAATGCATTAGGAGTTTGGGAAACTAAGATGAACTGAATACAGTCCTTGTTCCAAGAGGAGCTCAAAGTCTAATAATGGAAAAATTAAACATGTATTCAGATGGTGGAAGTACAGTAAATATTAGCATAAAAGCATGAATCCTTCTCTGCATTGCTTGTAAGTAATATGATTGATTCCAGAGGCCATATTCTATAAAGGACAAAACAGCAAGTATTTTAGGCTTTGCAACCCACACAGTTTCCATTGCATCTACCCCATTCTGCCATTATACTGTGAAAGTAGCTGTAGATATGTAAATAAAGAGCATGACTAAGTTCTAATAAAACTTTATTTATAAAAGCAGGTGATGGTCTGAACGTGCCCCACAAGCTGCAACTTGTTCCCCACCAATCTAGTCACAAACAAATCTCATTGAAATTAATCTTTAGTGACTTCCCCACTCTCTTATGCAAAAGATAAAACCTATAACACGGCCTCAAGTTCCTATAAGATACAGTCCCCGCTTCCCGCCCCAACCAGAACCATTGTGAGTTTCCCTCCCCCTTATTCTCCATACCTGGAGTAGGAAATGGCAACTCACTCCAGTATTCTTGCCTGGAGAATTCCATGGACAGAGGAGCCTGGCGGGCTGCAGTCCATGGAGTAGCAAACATCTGGACACAACTGACTACAATGTTCTCCATGTTCCAACACCATGGAGCCCTCATAGAATCTCCTTTCAATATGTCATACTCCTTCCTGCTTTGTGTCATTATAACTTGCCTTTATGCTTCTCATCCCTTACCCTTTTCTCCACACCTCCATCCCTTCATCTTGTTAACGTCCATCATCCTTCAGAGAGCAACTTATACATCACCTCCTCCTGGAAGCCTTCCTAGATTCCTCAAACTAGTTCCACTTCCTATGCATCTATACTCTCCCTGCTCCCTACATGTCTCTTTCTTGTCTCTGTGACAATTGTAACTCCTTATCTAATTTTGCCATCAAATATTTAATTATTTAAAATGTCCCTTCCTATGTCAGTCCTATGAGAAAAGCACCCATACACATCTTGCTTTTTTTACAGCTGTATTTGAGCAACTACAGCAGAGCCTAGAACAGAATACACCACCAAGAACTATTGTTGAATAGATGGATGAATGAAATAATGCCATAGAGGGGACATGAAGTTATTAACTATTGCAGCCTGGGAACAAGGATGACAGGTGGCTGGGAATGTTTCATAGAGTGGGTGACAATCTGAGGTGGTATTTGAAAGACACGTAGAGGACAAAAAAGGATTCTGTCAGTTATTCCAATATAGAAAGTACGACTTTGCTCATTTACACTACTCTTTCAGCAAATCTCCAAATGTTTGATATTCCATTCTTCTTCTTAGTTATTCTATCAGTTACTTTTAACATTAAGTAGCATATTTAAATATGTCTTTCTCATTCCAATCAGTGTTGGTCAATACCTAATAGCTCTTACCAGATTGTAAATTAAGGATGCTAGTGTCTTTACACAGTTGTATACTTCACTATGAATTCCTGCTTTATGTCAGCTGTACTTTTACATAATCAATCACAGTATTACATATATATTGTCAAATGTGCATACGTGCTTGCTGAGTCGCTTCAGTCATGTCTGACTCTTTGCGACCCTATGAACCATAGCCTGCCAGACTTCTTTGTCCATGGGATTCTCCAGGCCAGAATACTGGAGTGGGTTGCCATGCCCTCCTCCAAGGGATCTTCCTGACCCAGGGGTCAAATCCGCATCTCCTGCATTGCAAATAATTCTTTATCACAGAGCCACTGGGGAAACTCTACATTGTCAGACAGCCACAACCAAATCTTCTCTTCTTTGTCTAAAGGTTAATTCTACTTATTTACATTTACATAATTATATCTATTTATTTTTAAACTGTGAATAGTGTTTGTAGCTAAACCTAGGTGAATCTGATGCTAAAATTGATGGAATTCTCAAGGAGAAATATTCTTACTTAGTGATGGCTACCTGTTTTACTATCTTTCCTTAATTTACCTCACTTATCAGCATGCCATAATATGGTTCATTTCATGTTCATATCAGGTCTTTCTTATTTATTCCCTATCCTCCCTTCCCAGTATGCGCATACCCAGGATCCTTACTTTCCTCTTTTTTCTTTCTGTGCTTATTTCCCTTTATGATACAATCGTATGTCTGGTACAACCCAAACTCAAACATATCTTCTACCCCTTAGTCACCACGCTTTTTTTCCCCTAAGAAACTCCATCTCTCTCTCTCCCTCCCTGATCTGTCCTTCCAACCCTTTATCTTTTCTTTCCAGCTCAGTCTGTTGTTTTCAGGCTGCACAATATCACGTCAGTACTTCCCTTCATGCTTGTTGGGGTGGATTCTGTTTCCTTTTCTGATTGCCTTCCTCAGTGCACTGAAATAAAGCTTCAGGTACATCCCTGAAAAGAAATTCGTAAGATGTGAATGTCTGACTACTTCGATGTCTGAAAGTATCTTTACATCTTTTGCCCAATAGATAATTAGGCATCAGGTATCATTTATGATGGCCTCCCTGGTGGCATCAAATCATTTATGATGCCTTCTGCGGCAAGTGACAAACCTTATCCACAGCAGCTTAAGCAATAAAAATCCTTAATTATCTCAAATAACAGGAAATCTGGAGGTAGGTGGTACCAGGTTTCGTGTAGTGGCTAAACAATGTTATCAATGACCCAAGCTCTTTCCATTATTCCACTTGGCCATCCGTAGTATGTTAGCTTATTACCTCATGGTCACAAGCTCCAAGCATAATATCCTCAAACAACTGAGTCTGAGGCAGGAAGATGAACCACTGGAGCAAAGAGACCTTCCTGAATAGTTCTATCTTTTTATTGGGAAAGCAGTCGTTTTTAGAACCAGTTCTTGGTTAGAATCATATTATAACCCCACACTTGGAATAATCAACAGCAAAGAGAACGATTTTAACCACGATTGATTGAGACTAATAATTCATCCTCCAAGGGTATGGGAGAGACATCCTCCCTTGTATATTCCTGCTCAACAAATACTTTCACGAAACTGAAGCTGTGTCTACAGATAGGAAGAAAAAACTAGTTATTGAGTAGGAAACCACAAGCTCTCACCAAAGCGAACTGTAGTGTTCTTCACTGAAAATATTCTCCCTCAGAACTGTGAACACATTACTCCATCTTTGAAACCCCATGGTGTGTCCATGGGATTCTCCTGGCAAGAATACCAGAGTGAGTTGCCATTCCCTTCTCCAGAGGATCTTCCCCACCCAGGGATCGAACCTGGCTCTCCTTCACTGCAGGCTGATTCTTTACCATCTGACCTACCAGGGAAGCCCCTGCATCATGCTCTAGCATCTCATATTATTAATGAGAAATTGGATTCCTTTTCATTTTTATCCCCATGATGTTCTCAGAATCTTCTCTTTATTTTGGAGTTTGAAATTTCATAAGGGTGTATCTGGCTATGACTTTTGTTCTTTCTTTTTATTTTTAACATGAGCCTTTTGTCTTTGAAACATTATATTCACAATGTGATGTATTCAAGGCTACTTGCCAAGTCAAAACTCAAATCTGTCTGTAGTGAGTGTTGAAATTCTTGCTCATTTGATTCCCCCGGTCCACTCTCCACGATCCATTGTCAGGTTTGTTGCAACCTAGACCCTGCTACTCTCTCTCCAAAATCCTCTTCAAAGTTTGAATTGAATATGTTAAGTTGCTGATTAAGTTATGCTAATGAGGCCAAGGCCAGCGTATTGCTCTTTGCCAAGCATTTCTCCGTTTTAACTACACCCTTACTTTTCCTCCAACTCCCATATGTGTGCTAGGGGAACCCACTGGTCATGAGATTAAATAATATTCTCTCTAATCACAAATATGTTTCGCTGATGGACGACCCTGTGCCTCAGCTCATACACTATTATTATTTTTAATCTTAGTGTTGTCAGTATAATAATTATCTGTCTTTACTTTTAAATATGTCAGTGAAAGGCATCTGTACAAGGCAAGACAATCTCTACAATCCACTATTGCGGTTTCATCACCAAGTTTCTTGGTGTTATTTTTGTCACTAAGTTTCCGGGTTATTTGTTACACAGCAAAGGAAACTGAGACGTTAACTGAAAGGCTGAAGAAAATATTTCAAAAGAAGTTTCCCTGGACACACTAACCACTGTTACCTTAAAAAAGAAACATAAACAACAGATTAGTTGTCTTTTCTTTTGTATTCTTACAGCACTTTATTCTTCAGGATAATAGCTGCACGGTCCTCCTTATTTACAACTGGGTTCTCCTTGAAGGCAAAATCTATGTTGATCCACTTCCCTGGCGGTCCAGTGGTTAAGGTTCCATGCTTCCAATGCAGGCATCTCAGGTTCAATCAGTGTTCAGGGAACTAACATCCCAAATGCCAAGCAGTATGACCAAAAAAATAAATAAATGAAAATCTATGGTGCAGTAAAATTACCCTTCCCAACACCTAGCAAAAACCTGACACACAAGGACCACCTCACAGATGTTCAATGACTTTAGTAGATATACATAATTTGAATCCAACTTTAACTTGGCAGTGAATGCAGGCTCAGTGTCTCTTGCACTTTTATCGGAAACATGCAGTGTGGGCCACAAGAAGAAAATCAAAGTAAACGGCCTCCCACATTGCCCATGTCTTTCAAGTCACACGACACTGAGTCAAGGTCTCAGGATGCTTTGGCAATACCCAATGTGTCTTTCTTTAACAACCAGAAATTATGGGGTGTGGACAGGATGCAAAGTGTTCTCAGGCATCCTGGGAAACAACTAAGAGAACATCAGGCAAATGAAAATGATCTGTGTCATCTTTCCTCCCTTGGTCTTTGGGAAGCAATGTCAGCTGTGATAAATGTCAAAAATACAAGATGCATAGAAATCGAGGGGAGGCCCTTCTCACTTGCTTGTTACTATCACTGAGGATAACCCACCAAAGCTGCTTTGTTCTGGGGGTCTTAAGCCTTCAAGAGCTCACAAGTCCCAATGTGTCCTCAGGACAAAAGAGGTGAGATTCAGTTCCAGACTGAGATATGAAACCCAACTGCCATGGCTCCAGCCACAAGGTATGTTGCCAAGACTCCAGGTAGGAAGAAGAGGTAGATCTAAAAGACCTCCTGAGTTCTCCATCCTGATCTGAACCTACATGGAAACATAGAAGTGCTTATTTTGTGCCAGAACATTGATAAATAGGAAAAACAAAAAACAAAACAAAATTCGACTTGTGACACTCAGAAATGTACGTACTAGAGCCGGGGTCAAGCACATATATGGGCCATTTTCTTTCATTGTAAGGAAGCACAGAGGAGCTAGCTCCAATGTTAGAGACAGGTAGTGGTTAGAACTAGTTACATCAGATTTGCTGAAAGGCTTCAGCCCTAAATCTTAAAGGATGGGTGGGAAATAACGAGGTTTTAAAAGGGAAGTCTGTTGACTGTAAAGAGACTGACATGCCCCCTGATGGGAAGGTAGGGTCAGGCCACAACACACATTCAAAACATTATGAGGCCCAGCTGATGGGTTATGGTGAGCCCAGGGGGACTGGAAGGAAAATAGGAGGAAGTGGCAGAGGTTGAGGACCTTGTGGTCTCAGGGGCAGTGGGTGGGTATATGGGAGAGGGTGTTCTTACAGATTGTTTTGGTTCAGTTCAGTTGCTCAGTCAAGTCTGACTTTTGCAAACCCATGGACTGCAGCATGTCAGGCTTTCCTGTCCATAACCACCTCCCTGAGCTTACTCAAACTCATGTCCATCAAGTTGGTGCTGCCATCCAACCATCTTATCCTGTCATCCCCTTCTCCTCCTGCCTTCAATCTTTCCCAGCATCAGGGTCTTTTCCAGTGAGTCAGTTCTTCTCATCAGGTGGCCAAAGTATTGGAGCTTCAGCTTCAGCATCAGTCCTTCCAATGAATATTCAGGACTGATTTCCTTTAGGATGGACTGGTTGGATTTCCTTGCAGTCCAAGGAACTCCCAAGGGTCTTCTCCAATGCCACAGTTCAAAAGCATCAATTCTTTGGTGCTCAGGTTTCTTCATGGTCCACCTGTCACATCCATACATGACTACTGGAAAAACCATAGCTTTGATTATGTAGACTAGGAATTTTCAAATTTTGGTGGGTTATAAATTACCTAGGAATCTTTCAAATGCAGAATGTGATTCAGAGGGCCTGAGGTGGGGTCGGAAAATCCACAGGTTTTACAAGTTCCCAGGTTCTGGATCCTAGTCCAAGCATACCTGTAACAGCCAGCATCACCAGGCATTGGCATCTAAAGCCCAAGCGCGGGCTCCAGCTCAGAACTGCTGAATCAGAATCTGCATTTTTATAAGACCCTAGACCGTTCTCTTCATGTTTTATTTGAGAGGCACTGGCCAGAGTGTGAACCCAGATTCACTTGGGAATCATCTAAAGAATTGTTTAAATACACAGCTGGGCCACCCCAATTAAGTTTCTGAATTAATTGGTCTGAAGGGGACCCAGGCATAGGTGTTTATAAAATCTCCAGTGGTAGTTCTAATGCACATCCACACTGAGAACCACTGAGTTCAGTTACAAAGAGAAAGCTCAATGGGGAAAATGAATTGGTCAAAGTCACACAGCATCAGGACTAGAGGTGAGGCTGCAAACTGCTACTAAGGACCCCTTAAAATTCTCACTGTCTTATGTCCCATCACACCACCCCTTTAGTGTCTGAATTTATCCCCAAGCAGTGGATGTGACTTCAAAAACTCAAGTTGTCTTCCTCAGGTGAATGATAAGTAAATTCGATTTAGTTACCTGTCCGTGAAACCAACCAAAAGTTTGTCTAACCCTCGGATCAGTTAAAACAATCTCTCCTTTACTAGGCATTACATTTAAAGATTCCTTAAAGAAAATAGACTTCCTGCCATGTGTGAGATGCTGCAGTAGAGCTTGGACCACAGAAACAGGGACTGTAAAGAATGTGAAATAACATTTACGTTAAGTGAGCCGTATGCCCATGTGCACAAGTGTAAGACACATTTAGAGGAAGTTAGAGGGATGGAGGAAAAAATACGAAGGTGAAGGAATCCATTCTCCAATTTTTTTTTTGCAAGACAGCACACACATACACTTCACCCACAGAATAGCCTCTTACCTGAATCCTGAAAAGTTAAGAAGTATTATAATAATCTAAAGAAGGAAGGGAAACATTTATTTTTAAACCTCACGGTTTAAAAGTATTTTTAAGCTTTCATAAACTGTGAGGGGAAAAAAAATCCATCTTACTAATTTCTTTTCAAATAAAAATCTTAAGAACCTTATACGTTTTATGAAGACTGTGTTTTATGATTTCTTTTACTAATAAGTACTTAATGCTGTAATTGTTTCTTTGTGTAACAGAATGATTATATAAAATGAATATATTTAAGATAACTACATACTCATTTCTTTCCTTTTTTTCCCAATGAAGTGCATTTTCTTTAGAAGCCAAATTTGTACTTTTGGAAAAGGCAGCCAAATAGCCAAAGTTGTAATTTTATGAAACCACAAAAGGCTCTTCTAAAGGGATCTGACTTGAATACACACTGCAAGGAAATTAATAGTCTCAGTTCAAACACCCTCTTTAATCCATCTCCTTCTGCCTCTTACAACGAAGAGAAGAATGCAGTTGTCAAGCTGACTTAGGAGAAGGATGTGTGTTGAGCAACACGCTGTTGGCACGAGGCCACACAAGTTCTTTCTGGGGTGTCTCAGCAGCCTTCGGGGAGCTGCCAGGGCAGGGATGTGTTGTGTGTCATTATCAATTTGCACTCTGATTTCCTAACAGTTCAAGAGGCCTTTTGACAAAAGCCTCCATTTAGATCTAATAATAACTCAGGATTTTTGCTAAATGTCTCGCAACCTGGGAACAGGCCCAATTGCTAAACATACTTCCAGGGCATGAGTTTATTTGACTGAGCCCAGAGGGGACAGCCAAGCAGACTAGAAAATGTGTATTAGAAAAACGTTCTCACTTTTAAGAGTTACTTTCAAAAGAATGATTTCCATTCATTTACAAAGTCCACCTGAAAATAACTGTAATTGTGGGTCATAATGTCGTTGTCCAGCCCAAGCCTGGGATAATAGCAGCTAAAATTCCATTGCCCCCAGTGTCCTCTGCATCATATAATTATAAAATTTAATGGATTGAACTGACCTACTTCCTCCTACTTAGTCACACAACGTCTAGTCCATTTGCCGTAAGTTGCAATGTTTCCTTACGCCTTGCTATCTCTTTTGGGGGCTTATTCCCTATCTGGATAGCTCTTTGCATTAGAACGCTCTTCAGTAATTCATATTAATATTTCTCCATGGGAATACACGGAAATACCTTAGCTCCCTCTTACTCAAAAAATTACTGAATTCCTTAGTGCTTCTAACTACCCCATCTCTCCTGACAAAGTTTCCTTTTCTTCAAGGCAACTATCCAGTGTTCCTTTAGGGATTTCTCGTGTAGCGTGAGAGCCTGGAAGGTTCTTGGGAGCAGGATAAGGAGGCAAGTCAACAGAAAAGGGAGACAGTGTGTTGGCTGGGGAAATGAGAGGATGACAGGGTTTGGCTCAAAGGTCAATCAGTAACTTGGTTAGAATGATCTTGGGTACCTTGCCTTGTCTCAGGAACTTCCTTGTCTCAGGAACTTCCTTTAACTCCCACATTAGTAGCCCTTTGCAGCCCGACCTCTGACCCAGTGTCACTTCTGCAGATGTTTTCATCTGCACCTGTTGTCTCTTCCAAGCTCACTATCCACATGTCCAATTTGAGACATAAAGAAACCCAAGGAGGCAGCAGATTAAACTCAAGCTCTCAAAACACAAATAACAATTTCAAGCTCCTATGCTATTACTGTCACTCATTCTTTAAAAGGGTACTAATGGAAGTTGTTGTTCACTTGCTAAGCTGTGTCCAACTCTTTGGGACCCCATGGACTGCAGTATGCGAGGCTTCCCTGTCCTCCACTATTTCCTGAAATTTGCTCAAGTTCATGTCCATTGATGCTATCAAACCATCTCATCCTCTGCTAATGGAAGGAAGGAAGACATCCTTGCTAATGGAAGACAAGGTTTAAATAAATTGATTAAAATTTACATTATGGTCTCTTTAGAAATGTAATAGTTCCCAAATTATTTAATTGGTTACTTGTGCTTGATATAAGATTGGCAGTGCGGTATCAGTCTATTTGCAGAATCAGAGGTTTTGAGCCTGGTTTTACATTACATCTCATTGGCCTACCCATCTAACTAAAATACCTTTAAAACCCTTTCCAAGAATTGTTCATCCAAGCTCTCTTGGGACATTTCCAGAAATATAGCACTCCTTACCATGATTCCTTTTCAGCTAACTGCATTAGCAATGAGTCCAGAGTTGTTAGAGTGCTTTTTCACATCTAGCAGACCTATCGTTCCAGGAATGTCCTCCCTTTGGAGTCAGTTCTATCTTCTGGAGGATAAGGAAAGAAAAAATGATCCATATCCTCTCTGTGTGACTGCTTCTAGGGAAAAGGTGGTATGAAATTGTCATGTCAATATTTTTCTAGAATAGCACTTTTGAAATACCATGTAAATTCTAGGAATAGAGTAGTAATATAGAAAAGAAGTTTCCAGCAATTTATCACATCTGCTTCTATTATTAAACATAAAAGAAAAGATGCTTCTTGGGGTGAAAGAGATGTTTCAGTATTTAGAAAATATCCAGTTTCTGTCTAGAGAGAGCTTGGAAATCATAAAACATACTTTTAATCACTCATAATTTAGACTGAAATCTTCCCTTTTGGGGATTAATCCTAAGAATGTAATCCAAAATATGGTAAAAGCTTTGTATACATAAGTAATCAGCTCAGTGATGTTTTTAATAACTAAAAGTTGGAAACATGGTAAATGGCCAAATTTGGGGTATAATGACATAGCCTATGGGCTATTATAATAATTGAAGTCTATGAAGCTATTTAAAAATACTTTTATTAAACAAACTGTAATAACACATGAAATGACACAGGAGGAAAGTAAATACAGTTAAACTGGTAATTAGAAAAAAAAACATGAAGAATAAAACTTTAAATGCCATTAATAGTATTAGTTAGGTTTGAATAATCAAAAAGTGGATAATTTACTTCTATTCTCAATTTTTTTTAATCCATGTTTCATATAAATGAGTCTGAAAAAGCTGAATCTTAAAAAGTGAAACTAAAAGAATAGAGAATGCCTGAGCTTACTTCCTCCCAGGTTAAAGACTCCTATGAAGGTTATTTTGTTTTTCTGTTCAATTTCTCTAATGTCTTCAATCTATTTTTTAAAACCATATATTCACTTAAAGGGTTAGTTGCTCAGTAGTGTCCAACTCTTTTTGTTTTTTATTTTTATAAATTTATTTATTTTAGTTGGGGGCTAATTACTTTACAATATTGTAATAGTTTTTGCCATACATTGACATGAATCAGCCATGGGTTTACATGTGTTCCCCCTCCTGGACCCCCCACCCACCTCCCTCCCCATCCCATCCCCCTGGGTCATCCCATTGCCCCGGCCCTGAGCATTTGTCTCATGCATTGAACATGGAATGGTGTTCTGTTTCACATATGATAATATACATGTTTCAATGCTATTCTCCCAGAACGTCCCACCCTCACCTTCTCCCTCAGAGTCCATAAGATTGTTCTATGCATCTGTGTCTCTTACTCTGTCTCGCATATAGGGTTATCGTTACCATCTTTCAAATTCCATATATATGCATTAGTATACTGTATTGTTGTTTTTCTTTGTGGCTTACTTCACTCTGTATAATGAGCTCCAGTTTCATCCATCTCAGTAGAACCAATTCAAATGTATTTTTTTTAATGGCTGAGTAATATTCCATTGTGTATATGTACCACAGCTTCCTTATCCATTCGTCTGCTGATGGACATCTAGGTTGCTTCCATGTCCTGGCTATTGTAAACAGTGCTGCGATGAACATTGGGGTACACGCGTCTCTTTCAATTCTGGTTTCCTCGGTGTGTATGCCCAGCAGTGGGATTGCTGGGTCATATGGCAGTAAATCACAGCAGGATCCTCCATGACCCACCTCCCAGAATATTGGAAATAAAAACAAAAATAAACAAATTGGACCTAATTAAAATTAAAAGCTTTTGCACAACAAAGGAAACTATAAGCAAGGTGAAAAGACAGCCTTCAGAATGGGAGAAAATAATAGCAAACGAAGCAACAGACAAACAATTAATCTCAAAAATATATAAGCAACTTCTGCAGCTGAATTCCAGAAAAATAAACGACCCAATCAAAAAATGGGCCAAAGAACTAAACAGACATTTCTCCAAAGAAGACATACAGATGGCTAACAAACACATGAAAAGATGCTCAACATCACTCATTATTAGAGAAACGCAAATCAAAACCACAATGAGGTATCATTTCACACCAGTCAGAATGGCTGCTATCCAAAAGTCTACAAGCAATAAATGCTGGAAAGGGTGTGGAGAAAAGGGAACCCTCTTACACTGTTGGTGAGAATGCAAACTAGTACAGCCACTATGGAGAACAGTGTGGAGATTCCTTAAAAAACTGGGAATAGAACTGTCCAACTCTTTTTGATCCCATGAGCTGTGGCCCTCCAGGCTCCTCAGTCCATGAAATTCTCCAGGCAAGAATACTGGAGTAGGTAGTCATTCCCTCCTCCAGGAGATCTTCCTGACACAGGGACTGAACCCAAGTTTCCTTCATTGCAGGCAGATCTTTACCATCTGAGCCCCACTTAGGCCTGAACTTATTACACAGTTACATGAAAACGAGGCAACAGTGGAATCTTACAAGTTCAATATTTGTTAACCATCGCAAAAGACATGGGTCCCATTCCATCAAGCATTATTCGTTTAGTGATTATCTGTGTTGACAGTTTTAATCCTAACTTAATGATCTGTTTGACAATTCTCATTAGAAGCCACTGGCTGAATAAGGAAAGGGTGTCCTAATTCTGAACAATTATCCCTGGGTACAATTTTCCCAATCAAAGTGATGTGCAGTTTTGTACTGCAAAGATCCTGAGTGTCCCTGTGGCCTCAATGTCAATTCCATACCATTTCTGAAGCTAACAAGTTCATGCTTTGGAAGATGCAAATAAAATACTATAGATCCGTATTTATTTTGATTTAAAAAAAATTTATTTGATCAAAAAATATTTTTTTCCTAATTCAGCATTGTCATTTATAAATTAAAGTCAACTAAAATCTACTTCCTCTAAGAGACTGTAATTTGTTAGCCAAGATATACTATAAAAGTCATTTCTCTTTTACCAGTAGTTGGAAGCAGAACTGGAAAAAAAAAAAAAACTGAGCATTTTTACAAGGGGCTATGTTTAAATTGTCAAAAGAGTCATAAAAAAGGTCTGTAAAATATTATCAAACTTGTAAGCTTATCACATATTGCAACTGCAAATTGTCTAGAATAATTAAATGTAAGCTATTCTTAATCCCTTAGGCAAAAGAAAAAAAGAAAAAAAAGAAATCCTTCAGGCTGTTAAGAAAAAGCTTCCATCCCCAGTAAAATCCTAGAGTCAAATAAGAGATGGGAGGAAATGACCTCTTTGATGTGGAAAGAAACCGCAGTAAGCCGTATTAAGTATGTCATCCATTTATTTATTCTCTTACTAAATAATGTATTCATTTATCCATTAATTAAACAACTATGCCATGATTTACCCCTCAATCATTTCCTCATTTCCTCAATCATTATTCAGTCATTTACCAACTCATTAATTTGATCATTCATTCATTCCCTTGTCTTCTTCATCAAATAATGTGTTCTTTATATATCCACTCATTTTTTATAACCAACATGGACCAAGACACCATGTTACTAGGTGCTAGCAATGAGGAAATGAGAAAGACAATGTCTCTACCATCAGAGAGTTCATGGTGAAAGGGATGGACACTTGGCTTTGACACGTTCTTCTCTGGCTTCAAGGGAGGGAAGCACTAGGGCTGCAGAGAGAAAGAAGCCATTGCCTGCATCAGGAGGAGATGTGACAGTATGATTTGACCTGGGTCTGCAACAGGAGCTCATCCCGAGGAGGACAGGGCAGAGAGAGGCACACGGGTTCATGATGGAAATCAGAGGAAGGGGTTTGCAAGCAGGGGAAGCAAAGGTGTGGGGAAGCATGCCCTGTTTAGAGGATTGGAAATAGCTTAAAATTCCTGGAGGAACAGGATGAGATTGAAAAGACCCTTCAGTTCAGTTCAGTTCAGCGGCTCAGTCGTGTCCAACTCTTTGTGACACCTAGCGGACTGCAGCATGCTAGGCTTCCCTTTCCATCACCAACTCCCGGAGCTTACTCAAACTCATGTCCATTGAGTCGGTGATGCCATCCAACCATCTCATCCTCTGTCGTCCCCTTCTCCTCCATCTTCAATATTTCCCAGCATCAGGGTCTTTTTCAATGAGTCAGTTCTTCGTATCAGGTGGCCAAAATATTGGAGTTCCAGCTTCAGCATCAGTCCTTCCAATGAATATTCAGTACTGATTTCCTTTAGGATGCATTGGTTGGACCACCTTGCAGTCCAAGGGACTCTCAAGAGTCTTCTCCAACACAACAGTTCAAAAGCATCAATTCTTAGGCACTCAGCTTTCTATATAGTCCAACTCTCACATCCATATATGACTACTGGAAAAACCAAAGCTTTGACTAGACAGACCTTTGTTGGCAAAGTAATGTCCCTGCTTTTTAATATGCTGTCTAGGTTGGTCATAACTTTTCTTCCAAGGAAGGAAAGGCCCTACAGGGGGTAAATAGGTCAGGGTCTGATTGCAAACAGCCTTTCAAACTACTATTTACAGTTATAAAGGTGTTCATTATATTTGTACAGCAATGATGATTGTGTGCTAGAATTTATCATGGTTCATCCTTATGAATAACTGGATGTGGTAATCATAGTTTTAAGGAAATTGAAACCTACTTAGTTACTTTTCCTTCTGTGTTCTTAACAAACCTGTCAAACTCTTGATAGTCATAGCTCTGTTAGAGTGTTTTCTTTAAGCTTTTCCATCTCCCTTATTGGAACATGGGGCTCTTGAAGACAGTTCAGTTCAATTACTCAGCTGTGTCCAACTCTTCCACCCCATGGACTGCAGCATGCCAGGCTTCCCTGTCCTTCACCAACTCCCAGAGTTTGCTCAAACTCATGTCCGCCGAGTCAGTGATGCCATCCAACCATCTCATCCTCTGTCGTCCCCTTCTCCTCCTGCCTTCAATCTTTCCCAGAATCACGGTCTTTTCCAGTGAGTCAGTTTCTTCACATCAGATGGCCAAAGTATTGGAGCTTCAGCTTCTGCATCAGTCCATTCAATGAATATTCAGGGTTGATTTCCTTTAGGATTGACTGGTTTGATCTCCTTGCATTCCAAGAGTCTTTCCAACACACAGTTTAAAAGCATCAATTCTCCGGCACTCAGCATTCTTTATAGTCCAACTCTCACACCCATACATGACTACTGGAAAAACCGTAGCCTTGACTAGATGGACCTTCTTTGGCAATGTAATGTCTCTGCTTTTTAACATGCTGTCTAGGTTGATTATTGCTTTTCTTGCATGGAGGAAGCATCTTTTAATTTCATGGCTGCAGTCACCATCTGCAGTGATTTTGGAGCACAAGAAAATAGTCTCTCACTGTTTCCATTGTTTCCCCATCTATTTGCCATGAAGTGATGGGACCAGATGCCACGATCTTTGTTTTCTGAATATTGAGTTTCAAGCCAAAGTTGAAAATGAAAGAGGCTTTCATTTTCATCAAGAGGCTCTTTAGTTCCTCTTCAGTTTCTGCCATAAGAATGGTGTCATCTGCATATCTGAGGCAATCTTGATTCCAGCTTGTGCTTCATCCAGCCCGGCATTTCACATGATGTACTCTGCATATAAGTTAAATAAGCAGGGTGACAATATATAGCCTTGACATACTCCTTTCCCTATTTGGAGCCAGTCTGTTGTTCCATGTCCAGTTCTAACTGTTGCTTCTTCCCCTGCATACAGATTTCTCAGGAGCCAGGTCAGGTGATCTGGTATTCCCATCTCTTGAAGAATTTTCCATAGTTCATTGTGATCCACACAGTCAAAAGCTTTGGCTTATTCAATAAAGCAAAAGTAGATGCTTTTCTGGAATTCTCTTTCTTTTTCTATGATCCAACAGATGTTGGCAATTTGATCTCTGGTTCCTCTGCCTTTTCTAAATCCAGCTTGAACATCTGGAATTTCACAGTTCACATACTGTTGAAGCCTAACTTGGACAATACTTTGCTAGCATGTGAGATGAGTGCAATTGTGCAGTAGTTTGAACATTCTTTGTCATTGCCTTTCTTTGGGATTGGAATGAAAACTGACCCTTTCCAGTCCTATGGCCACTGCTGAGTTTTCCAGATTTGCTGGCATATTGAGTGCAGTACTTTCACAGCATCATCTTTTAGGATTTGAAATAGCTCAACTGGAATTCCATCACCTCCACTAGCTTTGTTCCTAGTGATGCTTCCTAAGGCCCACTTGACTTCACATTCCAGGATGTCTGGCTCTAGGTGAGTGATCACACCAACATCGTTATCTGGGTCATTAAGATCTTTTGTATTTCTTCTGTGTATTCTTGCCACCTCTTCTTAATATCTTCTGCTTCTGTTAGGTCCATACCATTTCTGTCCTTTCTTGTGCCCATCTTTGCATGAAATTTTCCCTTGGTATCTCTAATTTTCTTGAAGAGATCTCTAGTCTTTCCCATTCTATTGTTTTCCTCTATTTCTTTGCATTGATCACTTAGGAAGGCTTTCTTATCTCTCCTTGCTATACTTTGGACCTCTGCATTCAGATGGATATATCTTTCTTTTTCTCCTTTGCCTTTCAGGTCTCTTCTTTTCTCAGCTATTTGTAAGACCTCCTCAGACAACCATTTTGCCTTTCTGCATTTCTTTTTCTTGGGGATGGTTTTGATCACTGCATCCTGTACAATGTCATGAACCTATGTCCATAGTTCTTTAGGCCCTCTATCAGATATAATCCCCTGAATCTATTTGTCTTGTCCAGTGTATAATCATAAGGAATTTGACTTAGATCATACCTGAATGGTCTAGTGGTTTTCCATACTTTCTTTCAATTTAAGTCTGAATTTTTTCTATAAGGAATTCATGATCTGAGCCACAGTCAGTTCCTGGTCTTGTTTTTGCTGACTGTATAGAGCTTCACCATCTTTGGCTGCAAAGAATATAATCAACTGATTTCGGTACTGACCATCTGGTGATGTCCATGTGTAGAGTCATCTCTTGTGTTGTTGGAAGAGAGTGTTTGCTATGACCAGTGCGTTCTCTTGGGAAAACTCTGCCAGCCTTTATCCTGCTTCATTTTGTGCTCCAAGCCCAAACTTGCCTGTTACTTCAGATATTTCTTGACTTCCTACTTTTTCATTCCAGTCCCCTATGATTAAAATGACATCTTTCATTGGTGCTAGTTCTAGATGGTCTTGCAGGTCTTCAGAGAACTGTTCAGCTTCAGCTTCTTTGGCATTAGTGCTTGGAGCATAGACTTGGATTACTGTGATATTGAATGGTTTACCTTGGAAACGAACAGAGTTCATTCTGTCATTTTGAGATTGCATCCAAGTACTGCATTTCAGACTCTTTTGTTGACCATGAGGGCTATTCCATTTCTTTTAAGGGATTCTTGCCCACAGTAGCAGATATAATGGTCATATGAATTAAATTTGCCCATTTTGGTCCATCTTAGTTCACTTATTCCTAAAATGTTGATGTTCACTCTTGCCATCTCCTATTTGACCACTTCCAATTTACCTTGATTCATGGACTTAACATTTCAGGTTCCTATGCAATATTGTTCTTTACAGCACTGTACTTTACTTCCATCACCAGTCACATCCACAACTGGGCGTTGTTTTTACTTTGGCTCCATCTCTTCATTCTTTCTGGGGCTATTTCTCCATTCTTCTCCAATAGCATATGGGACACCTACTGACCTGGAGAGTTTATCTTTCAGTGTCATATCTTTTGCATTTTCATACTGTTCATGTGGTTCTCAAGGCAAGAATACTAAAGTGGCTTGCCATTCCCTTCTCCAGTGGACCACGTTTTTTCAGAAATCTCCACCATGACCCATCCAACTTGGGTGGCCCTACACAGCATGGCTCATAGTTTCATTGAGTTAGACAAGGCTGTGATCCATGTGATCAGTTTGGTTAGTTTCCTGTGATAGTGGTTTTCATTCTGTCTGCCCTCTGATGGAAAAGGATAGGAGGCTTTTGGAAGCTCCCTGATAGGAGGGAGTGGCTGCGGGGGATCTGGGTCTTGTTCTGATGGGCGGGGCCATACTCAGTAAATCTTTAAATCAATTTTCTGTTGATGAGCAGGGCTGTGTTCCCTCCCTGTTGTTTGGCCTGAGTCCAAACTATGGTAGGGGTAATGGTGGTAATGGCAATCTCCTTCAAAAGGACTTATGCCAGCACTATTGTATTCAGTTCCCCTGATGCTATGGTAGGCAGCTGTTGACCCACACCTCCACCAGAGACTCCTGGACACTCACAGGCAAGTCTTGCTCAGTCTCTGTGGGGTTGCTCCTCCTTTCTCCTGGGTCTTGGTGCACATAGGTTTTTTTATGCCCTCCAAGAGTCTGTTTCCCCAGTCCATCTTTTTGGGGCTTCTTCTTTGCTCTTGGATGTGGGGTATCTTTTTTAGGTGGGATCCAACATTCTCCAGTCAATGGTTGTTCAGCAGTGAGTTGGAATTTTGGAGTTCTTGCAGGAGAAAATGAGTGCATGTCCTTCTACTCCATCAGGAACCAGATTATTTGTTCCTGTACCCAAAGGCCCATATAGTTGAACCTATGGTTTTTACAAGTCATGTATGGATGTGAGAGTTGAACCATAAACAAGACTGAGCACTGAATAGCTGATGCTTTCAAACTGTGTTGCTGTAGTAGACTTTTGAAAGTCCCTTGGACAGCAAAGAGATCAAACCAGTCAATCTCAAAGGAAACCAAGCCTGAATATTCATTGGAAGGACTGATGCTGAAGCTGAAGCTCCAATTCTTTGGCCACTTGATGCAAAGAGCTGACTCATTGGGAAAGACACTGGTGCTGGGAAAGACTGAGGGCAGAAGGAGAAGCGGGCAACAGATGATGTTGATGTTCACTTTTGCTATCTCCTATTTGACCACTTCCAATTTACCTTGAGGAGAAGGCAATGGCACCCACTCCAGTACTCTTGCCTGGAAAATCCCATGGACGGAGGAGCCTGGTAGGCTACAGTCCATGGGGTTGCTAAGAGTCAGACACGACTGAGCAACTTCACTTTCACTTTTCCCTTTCATGCACTGGAGAAGGAAATGGCAACCGACTCCAGTATTCTTGCCTGGAGAATTCCAGAGACGGCGGACCCTGGTGGGCTGCCATCTATGGGGTCGCACAGAATCGGACACGACTGAAGCGATTTAGCAGCAGCAGCAGCAGCAATTTACCTTGATTCATGGACTTAACATTCCAGGTTCCTATGCAATATTTTCTTTACAGCAATATTGGATGGTTGGATGGATGGATGACATCACTGACTCAATGGACATGAGTTTGAACAAACTCTGGGAGGTGGGGAAGGACAGGGAAGCCTGGTGTGCTGCAGTTTATGGGGTTGCAAATAATTGGACACAACTTAGTGACTGAACAACAACAACTCTCATTGCCTAGCATTATGCTTCACACATGGCAGATCGATACCATAAATTTTGAGGAATGGAAGAATTGTGAGTGAATAAATAATAGAAGAAAGAAAGGGATGGAGGGAAGGAGGAGGAAGGAAGTTACACGATGAAACTAGTAAGTAACAGGGTAGAGGTGACAACCAAGGTTTCCATCAGCAGCCTGGTTCTCATTCCCACACCCTGAATGGTTTGTCATATACATCGCTCCAGTAGGAACTTTATCATACCATGGAAGTAAGTTGTTCTTGTTACTCATGATATCAATTAAAATATGCATTGAATAACATAGATATGAATTTTCTTATGGTAGAGACTGGCTTTTTCTTGTTTTGTCCTATTAATAGCTGACATTTAGTAAGTCCTAACCTACTCCATTGTTCTTCCCTGGAGAATCCCAGGGATGGGGGAACCTGGTGGGCTGCTGTCTATGGAGTCGCACAGAGTCAGACACAACTGAAGCGACTTAGCAGCAGCAGTAAGTCCTAACTCATTAATACTGGTTGGATGAATTAATTCAGGACCCTGTATTCACTGAAAAGGTGGGATAATAAAGAAACAGATTGGATGCTGCTTGTAAAAATGAAATATATATATGAACATAAAGAATTTATGAAAATAATAGCACATGAGAATAATTACCTTTCAAACTATAGAGTGTTCAAAAAGCCCTATTCACATCTTATTTTTGTCAGTGAGGATTTTAACAACTCAGAATATATAGCCACCAATCGTTATTTAGCTATTCATGTACATAGTTAAATTTATACTTGAGTTGTGCGTGCATGACAAGTCGATTCAGTCATGTCCGAGTCTTTGCAACCCTATGGACTGTAGCCCACCAGGCTCTTCTGTCCATGAGAGTCTCCAGGCAAGAATCCTGTAGTGGATTGCCAAGTCTTCCTCCAGGGGATCTTCCACCCAGGGATGGAACCCACATCTCATGTCTCCTGCATTGGAAGCCGGGTTTTTTACCACTAGCACCAGCTGGGAAGCTCATACTCGAGTTGTGCTTTTATATGAAAAATAATAACAGAAGCCATTAAAGAAAACTTTCAATAAATAAAACTTACAAACCCCAACTGTGACCCATTTCTTTTTCCCAAATTTCTGCCTTTTCCTTCTTTGACTTTTAATCAAAATGAAGATGTGTTTTTCTCCAGTCCATACTCAGCACTCTACATTTGTAAAACAATTTTCAGGATTTCATATAATCACCTTGTAACCTCAAATTGAAGAATAAATGTGCTTACTCTTCCCTGACTATTTCAAATTTTGCTATTTGGCAAATATTGTCAGAAGAAAAAAAGTGAAAAACCATGTTTTCAGAAGGTCAAGTAAAAGAAACTACACTCAAACTAATTCTCAGTGTGAGAAATATCTTCCTCTTTTTCTTTGAATATTCTTTTAATATAGAGTTTTATACCTAAACACAGCAAGTAAAGCTTAATGTGCATTTTTATTGTTCTCTCTGTCCTACTCCCCTGCTTTCCAACACAGCTGAACAAATTTGCAGTGACCCAGCAATATAAGTACTATATTCTGCTACAATTTCCCTAGCATCCAGGTTATTATACTTTATTATTATTAGTTTAGGGGAAAAAATTTTCCCCAAAATTATTGTTATCTATGCTATGATTACAAAGAAGTTCAAGAAATTCAATTACATTACATTAATGATGGTCTGTAATTCTGGCTTTTCACTGAATCAAAGAATGCTGCCCCACTTAGACCTATTTCTATGACAGTGATATAATTATTTGCCAAAAAAGTAGTGGCATTAGCTCAGAAAATGTTCAGTTTTTTTATTTTATGTTTATTCCTACAATCTCAAAATAGGCATGCTCTTTTCTTTTCCATAAAAGACTTCATGTTATCCTAAATGTGGTTAATATTTCTAACACAGTTTGTTTAATGCTATTCTTCTACTTTTAACTTTAAAATATACTTAGTCAGATGATACCTGTCTAGCCTAGACTTTCCCAAAGACTATTCAGTAAACCTGTTTTTCTAGAGGATGTTAACAGTTATTATGTGCTGAAAATTGTTCCAAAAGTGAGGAAGTGATGGGTTATGCAAAATAAGTTTTTAATCCATATATTCTCACTTCATACATTGCATATTTCTGAGAGAAGGATATAGTTTATGAAAATCTAAAAGAGGAGCATAGAAGGTATTGGGCATCCATCCATGAAGGCAGAGTCTCTTCAATCATGAGCTGAGATTCTGAATCTAAATTCACTGAGCAAAGGAGACGCCAACAAAATGTTTTCCCTTGTGGCTAGTTTACAGTCCTTTGGCAAATGAATCCTTGTTCTGTTTTATTTTTTCCTATTTTTAAAATTATTTTCCTACAAGCCATATGCATCTGATGATTAATTATATGGTGTGATAGTTTAGTCGCTAAGTTGTATCCGACTCTTGTGACCCCATGGACAGTAGCCTGCCAGGCTCCTCTGTCCATGGGATTTCTCAGGCAAGAATACTGGAGTGGGTTGCCATTTCCTTCTCCAGGGGATCTTCCCAACCTTAGGGATCAAAACCACATCTCCTGCATGACAGGCAGACTTACAGCCTTGCAGGTGAATTCTTTACAGACGGAGCTATAAGGGAAGCTTAATTATGTGGTATCTTCAAAAATTGTGTGCTCTAGTGGAAAAGGCTAACTTCAAAAGTGATATATTAAAGAGCCCTGTTTGAGCTCCCTGAGTCATACAGCAAATTCCCACTGGTTATCTGTTTTATGTATGGTAGTGTATATGTTTCCATGCTACTCTCACCATCTGCTTTCATATATGGTACTTGTTTTTCTCTTTCTTACTTCACTGTGTACAATAGGCTCTAGATTCATCTGCTGTGGCAGAAACCAACACAATATTGTAAAGCAATTACCTTTCAATTAAAAATAGAACTTTTAGAAAGTGATGTATTGTGATAATCCTCAGTGTATTTTTGGTGATTCCAATTGAATGGTGTATGGGTGAGATCAGAAAATTCCTCGGCCCTAACAAACCCAGCAAACTAGGAGGTATGAAGTGAGAAAGCTTCATTACATAGGAGTTGAGAAACAGTCTGTAACGTGCTTGCAAATTCAGCAGTCAAAAGAAACACAATCAGCAGATGTTTTACAGGGTTCTTTCTCATTGTATTTCCAGTACATTCCCTTTAAGAAATGAAGATTGTTTGAATCCTCTGGCAGCAGGTGAGACAATATTGCTAGGTTTTATGTCCCTGTTTACAAGACAGGATTCTAATATAATCTCTTAATTAGTAAAGATCGTTTTCCTCTGAAAGGGTCCTAAACACTCCTTAATGTTGAATTTCGATAATAATTCCCATTTGTTCAGTTCTTCATGTGCAGCAAACATATGTTAGGCACAATATACATAGTCCCAGTGTTGTTGCTGTTCAGTCGATAAGTGGTGTCGACTCTTTGAGACCTCGAGGACTGCAGTGCACCAGGCTTCCCTGTCCTTCACTATCTCCCTGAGTTTGCTCAAACTCATGTCCATTGAATTGGTGATGCCTTCCAACCTTCTCATCCTCTCATCTCCTTCACCTCCTGCCTTCAATCTTTCCCAGCACCAGGGTCTTTTCCAATGAGCCAGTTCTTCACATCAGGTGGCCAAACAGCTTCAGCATCAGTTCTTCCAATGACTCTTCAGGGTTGATTTCCTTTAGGATTGACTGGTTTGATCTTCTTGCTGTCCAAGGGACTCTCTGGGGTCTTCTCCATCACCACAATTCAAAAGCATCAATTTTTCAGCAGTCAGCCTTTTTTATAGTCCCCATAACAACTCTGAAAAGTGAATTTGATTATTATCCCCTTTTTATTTATGTGGAGACTGAACATAAGGGAATTTTCATAGTTCAACCAAGAGAGCACAGCTAGTGGTCAGCAGAGTATAATGTGAGTCTGTCAAGCCCTTTTTCTTAGGCTGAATTCTTTTCACCCAGGAGGCCATGTGGGTGCCACTCTGCTCATTAAAGTGGCTCCACCGGCCTGCCACTATGCAGAACCCTTCCTTTTCTCTTATTTTAGGACCAAATAACACTCTGACATTTAAAATTCAAAAACAAAAATGCCTAGAAGGCAAACAGCCTTTTTGCAATCCTTTCTCCTCCCAAGGGAAATTCATTCAACATGGGAAAGTAAGATTGAAATGTTGAAGGGGGGAGTTGAATGCCCAGGCAGATTAAGGAGATAGTCAGGAAACACGTGGTGATGCTTAGAGGACAGCAGGAATGAATTCCCTAAAGTCAGAGAGGAACATGCTCAAGTCTCTTTTTCCTTCTGAAGTTCTCCATCTGTAAAACCCAAGGACTCCTCATAATGCTCTCCATTCATCAGAACCCCCCGTGTGCAAAGATCCCAAGCAAATAAAACGTGAATGATAGAAGATAGATAGATGGATGGATGAGAGGATGGATGAATGGATGATACATAGATAGGTACATAGAAACATAGATACATACGTAAAAGGATGGATGGATAAATAGATACCCAGAAAGTAGATAGATACATAGATACAAAGATGGATGCCACACAATTACCACATGACTCAGCAGCTGAGCTTTTGTTTATCCATCCCAGAGAAATAAAAATGTATGCACACACACATACACACACACACACACACACAAAACCAAAGATGGATGGATGGATGGATGGGTGGATGGGGATGATAGATAATAGATGACAGGTAGATAGAGTAGATAGAACAAAGACAGGACACAGACAGATAAATAGATCTATCTAACAATTCCATGGAAAATTAGGATTGAAATTTGCTTCGGAGTCAACTATATCCAGAAATTCAGAGTCTTCCTGTTGATTCTCTTACTTTCTCTCCTTTTTTCCCTCTCCAGTCTCTTCCATGGAATGACCCTATTTGATCCATATTAAGTCATTTTCCCTTTGCATCAATGAGGCATACTAATTCAAGGAGTGTAGCTGTGAGTAGTGATGTGGCTAGCCCATCATGTTTTCCTTTCCCTTGTAGATTGCATGCTATTCTTCATTTTTATCTCCTTGTTTCTTACCCTACTGAAGTGTGATATGTAGAAGTTTCTATAAAATGTGTATCATTAGAAAGTGATTGATTAAAAGAAGATTAACAGATCCCAAGTGAGGAGTTAGAAACTGAGCTGAAAAATTGGATTAGGTGTCTCTTGATAAATTGGTAGTACAACTGATGTCATACTTTGTAACATCTCTCCTCTCTAGATTGTGCCATTAAGGTAGGCAAAAGAAGGATCCCCCCACATACCCATATCCTAAGTTCTGGAGCTTTTGAAGAGGATGCATCACATGACAAAAGGAATTTCCCAGATGGAATTAAGGTTACAGACTTTTAAACAAAGGAGTTTTCCTGCATTATCCCACATGGCCCTAATCTAACCATACAGGCCCTTTAAGTGGAAGAGGGAACCAGAAACATCAGCCAGAGAGGGGCCACGCCAGGAAAAGAGATGGGAGATGTGAAGGGTGAGAGAGACCCCTGCTGCCCTTAGTTCTGGCTTTGAAGAAGAGGAAGGAAGGCATGAGCCAAGGCCTGTGACTCTAGAAGCTGGGAGCCAGGAACCCCAAGGGACTGAAATCTGCCAGCAACATAGATAATCTGGAAAACAGAGTCTCCTCTAGCACTTTCAGGAAGGACTGTGACTCTGCAAACATCTTGATTTTAGGCCTTGAGCACTTCTGACCTGCAAAATGGTAAGATAACAAATTTGTATTGTTTTAAGCTACTAAGTTTGGGTACATACATGTGTGCATGCTAAGCCACTTCAGTCATGTCTGACTCTTTGCAACCCCATGGACTGTAGCCCGCCAGGCTCCCCTGTCCATGGGATTCTCCAGGCAAGAATACTGGAGTGAGTTGCCATTTCCTTCTCAAGGGGATCTTTCTGACCCAGGGATCGAACCTGTGTATCTTACATCTCCTGCATTGGCAGGCAGGTTCTTTACCACTAGCACCACCTGGGAAGCCCATGTTACAGCTGCAGCAGGAAAATAATACACCTAGGTGAAACTGTTTTTCTTTTAAAGGAAAGTATTCAGAAAGTGGATTTCTTAACTGATTCGTTCATCCCCAAAAAGCAGAATCTTAAAGGTATTGGCTGGTTAGGGTCTCACTGGCCTAGATACCCTTTTTAAGAATAATTAGGCTTTTTCGCAGTTAAAATTTTATAAAAGGATCGAACATCTCTGTTAAGAATAGAGTTCATATTCTGTACAAAATAGACTTTGGAGGTAAAATCCCGTAGACAGAGGAGCCTGGTGGGCTTTAGTCCAAAGGGTCAAAAAGAGTTGGACGCGACTGAGATTACCTGTTCACACAGACACTGAAACAGCAATGGTGGGTGCAGGTGCTACTCATGAGTCACATGGCCAAGAGAAGGCCATGGCCTGGCTGCACAGCTCTTTTGTCTGGATGCTTCTTTCCTAAATTGCCTGTGATATTCAAGCCCCTTGCTTTTACTTCTACAGCATTCAGCTTTTCCCTCTGACTTTTTACTAACTTCAAATGCTGCTAGTGTTTGTCTATAATTCTGCTAAAGATAAAATTTCTACCAAATAAGTTATTTCTGTAGAGACACTTCTTACTCAAATTGCCCCTGCAAATTGCTGGCTGCCTGTCTTGCTTGTTAGCATGGAAGACAGCAATGTGATGCTGTAGCTCTGACACTAACCTGAGTGTCACCTGTATACATTCTCTCTGACAGATGCATTTTTTATTCTAACTGCATTTTCTTAGTGTGCTCAGGCAATGCAGAGTTTAGAAACTCGTTTAGAAGATTCCCAGTTCCAATAATATGACAGATAATGCAAAAATAAATAAATAAATAAATAAATAAGGAAAGAGTAAAAATCATCTTCTTCTCTAAATCTTAGGGGAAAAAAAAACCAGAAGGATAAAATATATCCTTGACTCCTTGAATTAATAAGGACTTGAAAACTAGACGTTAGAGCAGGTGAACTCATGTTGCAAATGATGTTGGTGGATTCACTAAACCCAGAAACATAGGATCTTGAGTGTCAACACTTGCACAAAACCTGGAGTTGAGATCTTGGTCAACTCCAAATAAGCCAGGAGTTGGAAAGGAAACCCCTACTGGTCCCCCCAGATATTGCACCATAAGTGAAAGATGAAGCAGAAAACAAATCTCCCCCTCTGCCCTATATGCTAGCAGCAAAGCTTATCTGTCTCTACAAGCACTTCTGGTGAGTTTGGACTCTAAATTTATACCACCTGAGTCACCAGGCAGCAATAAATATGAAAGGCTTTGGAGGCACTTCAACAACACAGGCCAAATAGGATTTCCCACAGGACGGAGGAGTGGGGAAAGAGGGGGCTCTTAATTCAAGTTCACAATCAAAAATTATGAAGCACAGGAGGAAACCATCTGTCCTAACCAGAATGAGGCAGACGTACCATGAGGATCGTTGAAACCTAAAGACATTAGTTAATGAAACAAGAATCTGAAAGACAAATGATTAAAGCCAAAATGAAGAAATCAAAATCAACACCATAAGAAAAGGAAAGGAAAAAAAAAAAAAGATATTTGAAAACAAAAAACAGATTGGACAGAGAGAAGAATAGAACTTCTGGAAATGAAAAGTATTGTTCTCAAAATTAAAAATTCATGGGGCAGATGAAACAGATTAGACTCATCTGAATAAAGAATTAGTGCAATGAGAAATCTATTTGATTAACTTTTCCAGAATGAACAAGGGACGATAGGACATGGTAAACAAAGATTGTCTTTGGTGGTCCAGTGGTTAAGACTCTGTGCTTCCAATACAGTGGGCACCAGTTTGATCCCCGGTCAGGGAAACAAGATCCCACATGCCTCACTCAGCAGCCAAAAAAAAGTTATCCTTAAGGGAGGATGGAATGAGAAGATCCAATGTTCATCTACTACAAAAAACGATGGAGAGAATGGTGGGGAGGCAATATTTGAACACCTAGAGGCTGAGGATATTTCTAAAGCAGTAAAATAACATACAGTCTCAGATTACTCAGTAGATATTGAGTAAAACACACATACAGACAGACAGACATATACACACTTAGACATAAGATAGACTCTGGGCTTCCCTGATAGCTCAGTTGGTAAAGAATCCACCTGCAATGCTGGAGACCTGGGTTTGAACCCCTGGAGAAGGGATAGTCTTCCCACTCCAGTATTCTTGGGCTTCCCTTGTGGCTCAGCTGGTAAACAATCCACCTGCAATGTGGGAGACCTGGGTTTGATCCCTGGGTTGGGAAGATGCCCTCGAGAAGGGAAAGGCTACCAACTCCAGTATTCTGGCCTAGAGAATTCCATGGACTGTATAGTCCATGGGGTCACAAAGAGTTGGACACGACTGAGCCACTTTCACTTTCACTTTCTCCACCAAAAAGGCAGGATTCCATGCACAAATATGCACAAAGGGCTTGGAACTGCCCCAGCACATACTAAAAAATACATAACTTCATTCTTATTCTTGAAGCTATAAAGACAAGCTGCCATTACTATTATTCACTTTGCTTCTCTATATCTTAATGAATTTCATAACAGGTTCTATCAGTGAAGAAAGTGGTGACAGTGTGGTTAAACATTATGTGGTGTGAGTTTCTTTGTGTGTTTTTAAGCACAGAGGCCAAGAGCCACGTTATGTGATAGAAGTCAGGCATGCCGAGTGTGAGCACAGTGGTTACCTGTGGGAACCAGGAGGGGAGGAGGGGAGAAATGGAATGGTCAGGGTGAGGCCACAGTTCTCAGGTTTGGGCACTAAAAACGAATTCTGAAGCAAACATGGCAACATGTTAAGCTGTGTTTAATTTCAGCCGTGGTTACCTCCAGCCATGGCTGTTGAGGGGGGCGCCTCCAAGGGGCCAAACCCAGGCACCGTGCGCCAAACCCTGTCCCCTGCTGCAGCGTTACTTCTGACTGAAAGAAAGCAAGTCTTTTTGCACTTCACACAAAGACGTGTGTTCATGGTGGCCCTGCGGGTAAATGGGTGCCTGTTATATTATTTTCTGTACTTTTCTATGTTTGAAATATGTCATCATTTTAAAAAGGGACCGTGACTTTCTTCATAGAGCTTCAGGAGAAAATGGAATTCCTGTTGCTCAAAATTGTCACAATTCCTGTGTAACTTTATCCCGTCACCTAACAGGCCTGTTTTTGGTCTTCAGTCAACATAATACAGGCCAAGCTGGGTCTCCACTTCCCTATCTGAGGAATGATTTAAAAATTGTAAGATGGTTACCCCAGAAATCAGTGGCAGGAAACGTAGTTTTCAATTTCCAAAACAGCCTAGCTTCCAATTGTCTAAATGAAGCATTGGAAGGACTAGAAATCACCTTTTATGTCCTGCCTTTAACATATGAAGGAGGCTTGCTCACTACACCTGCGTATGATGTATTAACAGAGAATTTGGATGCAATAAAAAACAAGTGTGAAATAATACTGAGGAGATCATTTATCTAGTTGGCAGAAATATAATTTTTATAGTTCTTTCAGCTATGTTAAATCTCAAAAAAAAAAAAAGGAAAAAGACCACAAAGTTTATCTCAAACTGTTTGATAATCCTTGACCACGTTACCTGTTTCAAAAAAGAAAGAAAGAAAGATGGCTTTATGCACTTCATTTTTTAAAAGTGGAATGGTAATAACTAATTTTGCTCCAAACCCACTGACTAATATGTGAAAACCCATATACCAAGTATCCTTGTGTGATATTTAATAGTGAAAACAAACAGACAAATGCACTGCTTAACTCTCTGAGGAGAAACAATCATTTTCCTATTAATAATCAGATAGTTAAGTAAATAGATAAACACGTATAGATGGAATTCAATTTGCTTATCTTTTCTTTCTTCAAAAACTGTAGATACTGGAAACAGAATATCTGATTAAGGATTTGTATCTAGGGTACAAAAATAACTCTCAAAATTTAACAGTGAAAAACAAAATCCAACTAAAAAATGAGCAAAAGACTTAGACATTTCACTAGAGAGCATATATGGATAACATATAGCCCATAAAAAGATGTTCAATATCACTCATTATTATAACCATGCAGTAAGACATCACTACATCCCTATTAAAACAGTAACAATGTCAAATGCTTGTGAGGATGCAGAGAAACTGGATACATTGCTCTGTGTTTGTGTGCTTAGACATTGCTGGCAGAAGGTTAAATGATACAGCTGCTCTAGAAATCAGTTTGGCAGTTCCTTAAAGAACTAAATATATCTTTACTACATGACCCTGCAATTGCACTCCTGGGCATTTATCCTAGAAAAATAAAAATTATTTCTACCCAGAAACCTGTGCATGAATACTCATAGCCATTTATTTGTAATTGCCAAAAAAGAAAAAAAAAAACCTGGAAATATTGCAAATATTCTTCAAGGGATAAATGGTTAAACACATTGTGATACCTTCATACCATGGGACACTAGTCAGCAATGAAAAGGAATAGCTTGTGTGATGGTTAATTTTATATGTCACTTGACTGGGCCAAAGGATACCCAGATAGCTGACAAAACGTGATTTCAGAGTGTAGCTGTGAGAGTGCCTCTGGGGGAGATTAGCATGTGGACTGGGGGACTGGGAAAGTGGATCACTCTTACCAATGGGCCTGGGCATCATGGATACAGCAATGAGGTGCTCAGAGGGTAAGTATGTTCTCTGCTTGTGCTGGGCCATCCATCTTCTCCTGACCCTAGACCTCTGTACTCCTCTTTCTCTGGCCCTTGGCTCAGACTGGTACCAATACTGCTGACTCACTTGATTCTCAAGCCTTCAGGTTTGAACTGGAACTATACCACTGGCTTTCCAGTGCAGTTGGTGAGACTTCAGTCTCCACAGTTATGCAAGCCAATTCCTCATCATAAATATCTTTCTATACATTCTATATGTGTAAATCCTCTTGGTTCTGTTTCTCTGGAGAACTCCAAGTAACATATCTCGGACTCTTAGCCACTGGACCACCAGGGAATTCCCTACATCCTGATACATGCAACAGTTTTGAAGGATCTCAAGAACATTGTGTCGAATGAAAAAAAAATCAATCTCAAAGGCTCTTCATTGATTATTCCATTTATAGAACATTCTTAAATGACAAAAGTACAAAAATAGTAAACAGATGATTGGTTGTCAGAAGTTAGAGATTAGTGGAAAGGATGGTTGGGTGTGAACATAAAGAGATAGGAAGACGAATATTTTTGTGCTGATAGAGCAGTGCTCTGTCTTGATTGTTGTGATAACAGGAATCCATATGTGTGGTAAAGTGGCTCAGAAAACACACATGCAAATCAGTTCATATAAAACTGGCAAAATCTAAATAAGATTGATGGCTTTGTATCCATGTCAACCTCCTGACTTTGTGACTTTGATAATATTCTACAGTTACACAAGTTGCTGCCACTAGGAGGAACCAGGTAAAACATATATAAACAGCCATTCTATCACTTTCCAACTCCCTGTAACTCTATGATCACTTCAAAATGAAAAGCAGAAAATGAAGTAAGAAGAAGGAGGAGGGGAAGGAGGAGGAGAGGGAAACAAAAATAGTACATGTTTGTTTTGTTTCTGGTTTTAGGAGTTAGGTCCTTTGTTCTTGCTCAGTAGTTTCATACGAAGTATGTGGGAGGATGTAAAACCAAATAGTGAGTTAGTGGAAATATACATGGTATATACACCTGGTTGGGGCTTCCGTGGTAACTCAGCTGGTTCAGGAGACCCTGAATGCAGGAGACCCTGGTTCAGTTCCTGGGTTAGGAAGATCCTCTGGAGAAGGAATAGGCTACCCACTCCATGTTCTTGGGCTTCCCTGGTGGCTCAGGTGGTAAAGATTCTGCCTGCTATGCGGGAGATCTGGGTTCTATCCCTGGGTTGGGAAGATCCCCTGGAGGAAGGCATGGCAACCCACTCCAGTATTCTTGCCTGGAGAGTCCTCATGGACAGAGGAGCCTGGCAGGCTACAGTCCATGGGGTCGAAAAGAGTTAAACATGACTGAGCAACTAAGCACAGCACAGCATGCACATGGTTACTCGGCTAGGCTTTTTTCTCAGAGGGACCAGTAAATTCTCTGGTGGTAGAGGGGAATGAGAGGAGGGATGCGTGAGGGTAATTTATAGTCTCATGTGTTTTTTGGAAATGTCTCTCTGAACATTCAGGCCATCATTTCTTTCTAGCCTACTCCCTCTGCCAGTTGAAAATCATGATATATACTTCATAGGTATATAGGAAATGTTGACTTTAACTTTACATTGATTTTTAGTTGGGGAAAGTATTGGATATTTTCTCCACAATCAGAGGCTCATCAAAACATGGGATCCCCTTCAGGTTCACGCACCTAATGACTCCACAGCCCACGAAACTGTTGTTAGGGAAAAAGCTTTAGTTTCAAGTTGGTTTCTTGGTGTGCCTAACATTTCAGCAGAAGAATAGGACTGTTGCTTGGGTCTTATTATTGCTAGCAGGATAATAGTGATGTAGAGGCTGAATATCCCACCCACCCCTGCTCAGAAAAATACCTAGCAGTATGCAAGTCTTTTAAGATAATAGGGTCAGGTAATTCTTTCAAAAGGGACTTCATGCTCTCTAATCTCCAGTACCTTCTCATAAGTGGTGAGATAAAAAGAAAAAAAGGGTAAGAGGCAAGTGCATGATAAAAGATCTGTGTTGTGTTTCATAGCATTCTTTTTTATTTTTGAATTATTGCTACAAACTGCATGAGATAAACTCTCTATGGAATCCAGTGGGTTTCTGTAGAAGTATGTTTCCATGTCTAAACCAGAAAAATGGAGCCTACTAACTTTTGAACTATCTGGGCTGCTTATGTTTATTTTTAACCTGACCAAAAAAATACAATTAGGAATTCAAGCATCATTTAGCCCCTGATAATTTGTATTTGTATTCTAAGCTTATTATATGCTTGCTCTGTGACCTTGGATAAGTTGATTTATGTCTTAACTTCGGTCCCTTCACTTGCAAAATATAATTAATGTTCATACTTACTGCATAAATGTTAGGAGTATTAAAGTATGCTAATGTATGCAAATTCTTTTTTTTTTTTTTTATAAATTTATTTATTTTAGTTGGGGACTAATTACTTTACAATATTGTAATAGTTTTTGCCATACATTGACAAGAATCAGCCATGGGTTTACATGTGTTCCCCTTCCCGAACCCCCCACCCACCTCCCTCCCCCTCTCATCCTTCTGGATCATCCCATTGCCCCGGCCCTGAGCCCTTGTCACATGCATCGAACATGGAATGGTGCTCTGTTTCACATATGACAATACACATGTCTCAATGCCATTCTCCCAGAACGTCCCACCCTCACCTTCTCCCTCAGAGTCCATAAAATTGTTCCATGCATCTGCGTCTCTTATTCTGTCTCGCATATAGGGTTATCGTTACCATCTTTCAGATTCCATATATATGCATTAGTATACTGTATTGTTGTTTTTCTTTCTGGCTTACTTCACTCTGTATAATGGGCTCCAGTTTCATCCATCTCAGTAGAACCAATTCAAATGTATTTTTTTTAATGGCTGAGTAATATTCCATTGTGTATATGTACCACAGCTTCCTTATCCATTCATCTGCTGATGGACATCTAGGTTGCTTCCATGTCCTGGCTATTGTAAACAGTGCTGCGATGAACATTGGGGTACACGCGTCTCTTTCAATTCTGGTTTCCTCGGTGTATATGCCCAGCAGTGGGGTTGCTGGGTCATATGGCAGTTCTATTCCCAGTTTTTTAAGGAATCTCCACACTCTTCTCCATAGTGGCTGTACTAGTTTGCATTCCCACCAACAGTGTAAGAGGGTTCCCTTTTCTCCACACCCTCTCCAGCATTTATTGCTTGTAGACTTTTGGATAGCAGCCATTCTGACTGGTGTGAAATGATACCTCATTGTGGTTTTGATTTGCATTTCTCTAATAATGAGTGATGTTGAGCATCTTTTCATGTGTTTGTTAGCCATCTGTATGTCTTCTTTGGAGAAATGTCTGTTTAGTTCTTTGGCCCATTTTTTGATTGGGTCGTTTATTTTTCTGGAATTCAGCTGCAGAAGTTGCTTATATATTTTTGAGATTAATTGTTTGTCTGTTGCTTCATTTGCTATTATTTTCTCCCATTCTGAAGGCTGTCTTTTCACCTTGTTTATAGTTTCCTTTGTTGTGCAAAAGCTTTTAATTTTAATTAGGTCCCATTTGTTTATTTTTGCTTTTATTTCCAATATTCTGGGAGGTGGGTCATGGAGGATCCTGCTGTGATTTATGTCGGAGAGTGTTTTGCCTATGTTTTCCTCTAGGAGTTTTATAGTTTCTGGTCTTACGTTTAGATCTTTAATCCATTTTGAGTTTATTTTTGTGTACGGTGTTAGGAAGTGTTCTAGTTTCATTCTTTTACAAGTGGTTGACCAGTTTTCCCAGCACCACTTGTTAAAGAGATTGTCTTTTCTCCATTGTATATTCTTGCCTCCTTTGTCGAAGATAAGGTGTCCATATGTGCGTGGGTTTATCTCTGGGCTTTCTATTTTGTTCCATTGATCTATATTTCTATCTTTGTGCCAGTACCATACTGTCTTGATGACTGTGGCTTTGTAGTAGAGCCTGAAGTCAGGCAGGTTGATTCCTCCAGTTCCATTCTTCTTCCTCAAGATTGCTTTGGCTATTCGAGGTTTCTTATATTTCCATACAAATTGTGAGATGATTTGTTCTAGTTCTGTGAAAAATACCATTGGTAGCTTGATAGGGATTGCATTGAATCTGTAGATTGCTTTGGGTAGAATACTCATTTTCACTATATTAGTTCTTCCAATCCATGAACACGGTATATTTCTCCATCTGTTTGTGTCCTCTTTGATTTCTTTCATCAGTGTTTTATAGTTTTCTATATATAAGTCTTTTGTTTCTTTAGGTAGATATATTCCTAAGTATTTTATTCTTTTTGATGCAATGGTGAATGGTATTGTTTCCTTAATTTCTCTTTCTGTTTTCTCATTATTGGAGTATAGGAATGCAAGGGATTTCTGTGTGTTAATTTTATATCCTGCAACTTTACTATATTCATTGATCAACTCTAGTAATTTTCTAGTAGAGTCTTTAGGGTTTTCTATGTAGAGGATCATGTCATCTGCAAACAGTGAGAGTTTTACTTCTTCTTTTCCTATCTGTATTCCTTTTATTTCTTTTTCAACTCTGATTGCTGTGGCCAAAACTTCCAAAACTATGTTGAATAGTAGTGGTGAAAGTGGGCATCCTTGCCTTGTTCCTGACTTTAGGGGAAATGCTTTCAATTTTTCACCATTGAGGATAATGTTTGCTGTGGGTTTGTCATATATAGCTTTTATTATGTTGAGATATGTTCCTTCTATTCCTGCTTTCTGGAGGGTTTTAATCATAAATGGATGCTGTATTTTGTCAAAGGCTTTTTCTGCATCTATTGAGATAACCATATGGTTTTTTTCTTTCAATTTGTTAATGTGGTGTATTACATTGATTGATTTGCGGATGTTAAAAAAACCTTGCATTCCTGGGATAAAGCCCACTTGGTCATGATGTATGATCTTTTTAATATGATGTTGGATTCTGTTTGCTAGAATTTTATTAAGGATTTTTGCATCTATGTTCATCAGTGATATTGGCCTGTAGTTTTCCTTTTTTGTGACATCTTTGTCTAGTTTTGGAATTAGGGTGATGGTGGCCTCATAGAATGAGTTTGGAAGTTTACCATCTTCTGCAATTTTCTGGAAGAGTTTGAGTAGGATAGGTGTTAGCTCTTCTCTAAATTTTTGGTAGAATTCCGCTGTGAAGCCGTCTGGTCCTGGGCTTTTGTTTGCTGGAAGATTTCTGATTACAGTTTCGATTTCCGTGCTTGTGATGGGTCTGTTAAGATCTTCTATTTCTTCCTGGTTCAGTTTTGGAAAGTTATACTTTTCTAAGAATTTGTCCATTTCTTCCAAGTTGTCCATTTTATTGGCATATAGCTGTTGGTAGTAGTCTCTTATGATCCTTTGTATTTCTGTGGAATCTGTTGTGATCTCTCCATTTTCATTTCTAATTTTGTTGATCTGATTCTTCTCCCTTTGTTTCTTGATGAGTCTGGCTAATGGCTTATCAATTTTGTTTATCTTCTCGAAAAACCAGCTTTTAGTTTTGTTGATTTTTGCTATGGTCTCTTTTGTTTCTTTTGCATTTATTTCTGCCCTAATTTTTAAGATTTCTTTCCTTCTACTGACCCTGGGGTTTTTCATTTCTTCCTTCTCTAGTTGCTTTAGGTGTAGAGTTAGTTGATTTATTTGATTTTTTTCTTGTTTCTTGAGGTACGCCTGTATTGCTATGAACCTTCCCCTTAGTATTGCTTTTACAGTGTCCCATAGGTTTTGGGTTGTTGTGTTTTCATTTTCATTCGTTTCTATGCATAATTTTATTTCTTTTTTGATTTCTTCTGTGATTTGTTGGTTATTCAGAAGCGTGTTGTTTAGCCTCCATATGTTGGAACTTTTAATAGTTTTTTTCCTGTAATTGAGGTCTAATCTTACTGCATTGTGGTCAGAGAAGATGGCTGGGATGATTTCAATTTTTTTGAATTTACCAAGGCTAGATTTATGGCCCAGGATGTGATCTATCCTGGAGAAAGTTCCATGTGCACTTGAGAAAAAGGTAAAATTGATTGTTTTGGGGTGGAAACTCCTGTAAATATCAGTTAAATCTAATTTGTCTATTGTATCATTTAAAGTTTGTGTTTCCTTGTTAATTTTCTGTTTAGTTGATCTATCCATATGCATGAGTGGAGTATTAAAGTCTCCCACTATTATTGTGTTATTGTTAATTTCCCCTTTCATACTTGTTAGTATTTGCCTTATATATTGTGGTGCTCCTATGTTGGGTGCATATATATTTATGATTGTTACGTCTTCTTCTTGAATTGATCCTTTGATCTTTATGTAGTGTCCTTCTTTGTCCCTTTTCACATCCTTTATTTTAAAGTCTATTTTATCTGAAATGAGTATTGCGACTCCTGCTTTCTTTTGGTCTCCGTTTGCATGGAATATGTTTTTCCATCCTTTCACTTTCAGCCTGTGTGTGTCCCTAGTTTTGAGGTGGGTCTCTTGTAGACAGCATATATAGGGGTCTTGTTTTTGTATCCATTCAGCAACCCTTTGCCTTTTGGTTGGGGCATTCAACCCATTTACATTTAAGGTAATTATTGATAAGTATGATCCCGTTGCCATTTACTTTGTTGTTTTGAGTTCGTGTTGAAACATCCTTTCTGTGTTTCCTGTTTAGAGAAGATCCTTTAGCATTTGCTGGAGAGCTGGTTTGGTGGTGCTGAATTCCCTCAGCTCTTGCTTGTCTGTAAAGCTTTTGAATTCTCCTTCATATCTGAATGAGATCCTTGCTGGGTACAGTAATCTGGGTTGTAGATTATTCTCTTTCATTACTTTAAGTATGACCTGCCATTCCCTTCTAGCCTGAAGGGTTTCTATTGAAAGATCAGCTGTTATCCTTATGGGGATCCCCTTGTGTGTTATTTGTTGTTTTTCCCTTGCTGCTTTTAATATTTGTTCTTTGTGTTTGATCTTTGTTAATTTGATTAATATGTGTCTTGGGGTGTTTCGCCTTGGGTTTATCCTGTTTGGAACTCTCTGGGTTTCTTGGACTTCTGTGACTATTTCTTTCCTCAATTTAGGGAAATTCTCAACTATTATCTCCTCGAGTATTTTTTCATGGCCTTTCCTTTTATCTTCTTCTTCTGGGACTCCTATGATTCGAATGTTGGGGCGTTTCATATTGTCCCAGAGGTCCCGGAGGTTTTCCTCATTTCTTTTGATTCTTTTTTCTTTTTTCCTCTCTGCTTCGTTTATTTCCATCATTCTATCTTCTACCTCACTTATCCTATCTTCTGCCTCCGTTATTCTACTGTTGGTTCCCTCCAGAGTGTCTTTTATCTCCTTTATTTCATTATTCATTCTATATTGATTCCTTTTTATTTCTTCTAAGTCCTTGATAAACATTTCTTGCATCTTCTCAATCTTTGTCTCCAGGCTATTTATCTGTAACTCCATTTTGCTTTCAAGATTTTGGATCATTTTTATTATCCTTATTCTAAATTCTTTTTCGGATAGATTCCCTATCTCCTCCTCTTTTGTTTGGCTTTGTGGGCATTTCTCATTTTCCTTTACTTGCTGAGTATTTCTCTGCCTTTTCATCTTGTTTAGATTGCTGTGTTAGGCGTGGCCCTTCTGTATTCTGGTAGTATGAAGTTCCTCTTTGTTGTGGAGGTTCCTCACTGCGGTTGGGGTTGGACAGGTGGCTTGTCAAGGTTTCCTGGTTGGGGGAGCTTGTGTCGGTGTTCTGGTGGGTGGAGCTGGATTTCTGCTCTCTTGAGTGTAATGGAGTGACCAGTATTAATTTTTGAGATGTCTATGGATTTGGTGTGCCTCTGGGCAGCCTGTATATTGATTGTATGCAAATTCTTGAGCACTGTATCAGGGTCATAGGCTAAAGCTCAGGCTCAGTAAATGATAGCTAGCATATTCCTATTAGTGTTTCATCTGAAAGAGAAAAAGCACTAAGCACAGGCCGTGGATTCAATTTCATTCTGACATTGTTATAGTATATAATTTCAAAGACTATGCATATGTACTAAGTCGCTTCAGTTGTGTCTGACTCTTTGTGACTCTATGAACTGTAGCCTGCCAGGCTCCTCTGTCCATGGGATTCTCCAGGCAAGAATACTGGAGTTGCCATGCCCTCCTGCAGGGGATCTTCCCAACCCAGAGATCAAATTCCTGTCTCTTCTACCTCCTGCATTGGCAGGCAGGTTCTTTACCACTAGTGCCACTTAGGAAGCCCACCACAAACTTAAAACTTCAGAAATGTATTTTGTCAAAGTTCAGGAGGCGAGAAGTGTGACATCAGAGTCTCAGCAGAGCTGGACTCCCTCCAGAGGATCCAGGGAAGATTCTATTCCTTGCCCCGTCCAGCTTCTGGTGAGTGTCAGCATTCCTTGCCTTAGAGCCGATACTAGTCAGGCTTTTCCAGAGAACCAGAATCATTAGGATGGAGATCTCTATACCCAAATCTATATTATCTATGCATTTCTCAGTGCAGCTATCTATTTATATCTATACAAAGAGAGAGAGAAAGAAATTTATTTTACATATTAATAATTGGCTCATGTGATTATGAAGACTGACAAGTCCAACATCTGCAGAAATAGGCCAGCAGGCTGGAGACTCAGGGAAGAGTTACAGTTGAGTCTGAAGGCTGCCATCTGCTGGGCAGGATTCCCTCTTGCCTGGGGGGTTGGGGGGTCAATTTTTTGCTCTAGTTAGAATTCAAGTGATTGGATGAGGCCTACCCACATTTTGGAGGGCAATCTGCTTTACTTAAAGTCCACCAATTTTAATGTTAATCTCATTCAAAATACCCTCAGAAAATACCCAGAACGATGTTTGATCAAATATCTGGGTCCTGTGGTCCAGCTGAATTGACACACCCAGTTAACCACCATCTGACCCCATTTCTCCAAATCTCTGCCTCAGTGGTCACATCACCTCCTCCTCTTCCCTGCATCTTTCCCCCAGGTTTCTATCCTATAAAACATGACATGTGATTGAATTCAGAGCCCCCATGGTTAATCCACAATAAGCTCCTTTTTGTAAGATTCTTAATTATATCTGCAAAGATCCTATTTCCAAGTCAGGTAACATGTATACCCTTTTACCTTCGAATATCTTCTAAGGTACATATTCCATGTACAGAGATTAGGTTGCCAATATATCATTTTGGGAGCCACCATTCAACCCACTATATTCCCCCAACCAAAATTAATATCTCATTCTTGTAAAGTTTCACATCACTTTCCATGCCTTTAGTGTCCATTGGTAACTATTTTTAGTTGCATCACTTCACACTCATTCAAAAACAAATATCAATCACCCTGCTCCATGGCAGGCACTATGCCCGCTGCTGGGGTCAGAAAAAAAGACTAAAGATGGTCCTGGCTCCCAACAAGCTCACTACCTAAGGGAAATGTATATGTGAAGAAACAATCCCAAGTCCCACGTGAAGTGTGTAATACTCAGACTATGCCAGCTATTCCTTTTGGCTCTCAAATCACCTTGCATTTATCCCTATGACGTCACTTAAACATCAGTTGAAATCAGCTGTTTACATGCCCAGGTATTATGGGGCTTCTTTGGTGGCTCAGACAGTAAAGAATCTGCCTGCAATGCAGGAGACCCAGGTTCGAGCCCTGGGTCCGGAAGATCCCCTGGAGAAGTGAACAGTGACCCACTCCAGTATTCTTACCTGGAGAATTCCATGGACAGAGGAACGTGGTGGGCGACAGTCCATGGGATCTCAAAGAGTCAGACAAGACTGAGTGATGAACACTATACGTTTCACCAGACCAGACTCTAAGTTCCATTTATGTCTTTTTTTAATGTCATATGTATGCCTTTTTTAATGTCATATGTATGCCTAATACAGTGTAAATCTTGAGTGGGGTGTATTGAATTAATGAAATAATCTAAGAAAATTGTTGAGCTCCTACTAAGTGCCAGGTACTTTCTAGATTCAGTAAGGATAGCAGTATACCTACCCTGATGAATATCCATTAAAACCTAGTGGAAAGGAAGCTGTGGTACATATACACAATGGAATATTACTCAGCCATTAAAAAAAATACATTTGAATCGGTTCTACTGAGATGGATGAAACTGGAGCCCATTATACAGAGTGAAGTAAGCCAGAAAGAAAAACAACAATACAGTATACTAATGCATATATATGGAATTTGATAGATGGTAACGATAACCCTATATGCGAGTCAGAATAAGAGACACAGATGCATAGAACAATTTTATGGACTCTGAGGGAGAAGGTGAGGGTGGGACGTTCTGGGAGAATAGCATTGAAACATGTATATTATCAAAAAAAAACAAAAAACAAAAAACCTAGTGGATGGATGAACACATGCATGAGTTAATTAACAACTAAAATGTCCTTTGGAAAGGCAGAAAAAAAGTAGCTCTTGATGGAGGATGTAAAATAAGTGCTGACTCTTGGATTCTTGAAAGGAGTTAAGAGGTGAGGTGAGAGGAGAGAGAACAGCAGATGTGCGGAGCTGCAAAATTGTAGTTGATTGATGTGTCCGAGACTTCACGATTTTCGAGGAAAGAGGATTTTTTTTTTCATACTTCTATCACTCTTTTGTTGAACTCAGTGTCTTGAACAGAGAACATTCTCAAGTCTCAGCAACTGTTCAGCCTATCATGCTATTTCTTCAGGGAGCCACTAATCCCATGTGGCTATTTAAATATTAATTAATTAAAATTAAACATTAAACTTTCAATTCCTTAGTTGCATTAGCTGCATTTCCATTGTTCAAGAGCTACACATGGCTAGGAGCTACTGTACCAAAGAATTCAGATATTAAATAGAGCCATTCTTGCAGAAAGATCTACTTGGAACTTTTCATCTAGAATGAAGGAATGAACTGATAACCACGTCTCAAAATGTTAAACCAGAAACAGTCCTTACAGCTCATGAATCCAACTTCCTCAAGACCCAGAGAGGCAAAACATCTGTCAAATTTCCATGCTGGGATGGTCCCAAGCATGTGGATATTCCATGATGCAGAGTCTGTCCTCTGCATCTTATTTATACTCAATCATACTACACCTGGCTTTCGCTCCAATGATTTCCAAGGGGACACGTTTTACCATGAAGTATTTCTTGTGCCAAAGTTCACCGAGGTCACTTTGGGCAATGCATGTGGGAAGTTTACAAGACAGATCCGAATACTTGAGTCAAAGCCCATCCGGTTATCATATCAATGGGGAAAGTTGATCAGATAAAGAAATGGGTTCAGCCCTGTCATTGGCTGCAAATCAACACCCAGGAGTTGCAGTTAAAGTCATCGGAGATGGACTCCGAGAAAGTGAGGAAGCGGCAGTGAATTACAGTGGAAAGCCTTGAACTCACTTTCTGTTTTTCCTCTATTGATGCTGCAGTCTTAGGTTGACTCCCTTTTTACACTAAGATTGTTTCCTCATCTACTTAGGAATAACGACACCAACATCCTGAATTGCTTTTGCATATTAAATATTGACTGTTGCCTTAGTCCATTCAGGCTGCGATGACAAGTTACCCTAGACTTGGAGGCTTATGAACAACAGAAATGTACTGCTTACAGTTGTGGAGGCTGGAAGTCCAAGATCAAGGTGCCAGCATGGTTGCTTTCTGGTGAGGGTGGACTTTCTGGTTCACAGTTGGCACCTTCTGGCTATGTCTTCACGTGGTGGAAGATGCCAGGGATCTCTCTGGCACTTCTTTCTTAAGGTACTCCTCCCATTCATATGGGCTTCACCCTCACCATTGGCACCTTCCAAAGCCCCACCTTCTAATACCATCATCTTTGAGGTGAGGGTTAGGCTTGAACATACGAATTTTGGAGGGACTCAAATATTTATATCATAACATTACATAGCAAGTGACTCAAAGGAGACTAAAAAGAATGGTAGCTTTATAACAATTATAATGTTATTTTTATACAATCATTAGGAGGAGGGGAAGGAAGAAGAGGAAGGAAAATCATCAGAAAAGCAGATATAGATATAATGATAATAAAAGCAAATACTTATAGAGAGGTCATTATGTACCAAGCATTGATCTAAATGATAGGCAAGCATTGATCTAAACACCTATTTAAAGTTTACAATAAGCTCATGAGGATGGGATTAATATGACTTCTGATTTATACATTTATTCATTGGAAGGACTGACCCTGAAGCTGAAGCTCCAATACTTTGGCCACGTGATGTGAAGAGCCAACTCATTGGAAAAGACCCTGATGCTGGGAAAGATTGAGGGCAGGAGGAAAAGGGGATGACAGAGGATGAGATGGTTGGATGGCATCACCAACTCGATGGACATGAGTTTGAGCAAGCTCCAGGAGCTGGTGATGGACAGGGAAGCCTGGCATGCTGCAGTTCATGGGGTCACAAAGAGTTGGACACGACTGAGCGACTGAACTGAACTGATACATGTAGAAACTGAGGCACAGAGTAACTTATCTAAGATCATCACTAGTAGGTGAATCTGTGACTTGATCAGTCATTCAGTAGTGTCTGACTCTTTGTGACCCCATGGACTGTAGCCCACTAGGCTCCTCTATCCATGGGATTTTTCCAGGCAAGAACACTGAGTGGGTTGCCATTTCCTACTCCAGGGAATCTTCGACCCAGCAATCAAACCCATTTCTCCTGCACTGCCAGGCGGATTCTTTACTACTAGCACCACCAAGTCAAACCCAGACACTCAGTTCCCTGAAAGTGTTATTGCAAGTGAGAGAAGCCCTGCATCTGTCCCACACAGAGCACTTCTACCATCTCTCCGCTCAACAAGAACCTATGAATGATTCTTTGTTGAATCAATAGCCTGGAACTTAGAATGAAGCTTTGGAAGGCTGTTGTTTAGTCGTTAAGTTGTGCCTGACTCTGTGATCCTGTGGACTGTAGCCCACCAGGCTCCTCTGTCCATGGGATTTCCCAGGCAAGAATACTGGAGTGGGTTGCCATTTCCTTATGGGGATCTTCCTGACGCAGGGATTGAACCTGTGTCTCCTGCACTGGCAGGTGGATTCATTACTGCTGAGCCACCTGGGAAGACTCCAGCCGAATGTGGTGGTTCAAGGCATTAGGCTTCCGGGGTTGTGTCTGGATCATCCTCAGATGCTGGTCTGTGCCTTCTCTTTAGACAGGTCAGTGCAGCACTGATGCTGGTTGAGCTGAAATACAAACAGCCACAGTTTTGGCATCTTTCCACCCTCCTGAGCTGGTTCCTGTTTTCAAAGCTTCACTGGTTGTTGAAACACAAACATCCTACCTAATAATTTTAGCTTTGCAAAAAACACCTCCGGTGGAAAAGTGTCCGTATCCAGTTTGCATTTGTCCATTTATGTAATAAATATTTATGGCAGGTGACATGAGCTAAGAACCGTGCACAGGAAAACATTACAGAAGGAAGTTCAGAGCCAGGGGAGGACAGAGACATGCAAACAGAAAATCAAACCTTTAAAATGTTGGTCCTTTAAATTCAGTGAGCGAAGTCTGTATAGGGAACAGAAGAGACCCAAAGGAGAGAGGACCCCTTTCTATTTAAGAGGCCAAGAAAGATTTCATTGGCTTCCCAACTTTTCTGACAATGTCCAGCCACTTCTCTGGGATTCCTGCATAAGGTAGCGTTGAGGAGAGTTTGCCCCTGGCTTTCTGAGTTATAAGAACTTGTTCTCATGCCTCTGTTTTGAGAAACATCAAGGAACATTTGCATTGGTTAAGGTCTGGCTGTTTGCCTTATTTGGCTTAACTGAAATTTTGAAGCAAATTCGGAGGGGTGGGTTATTTTTTTCCAATTCCTTAATTAAACAGCTGGAAAGCTCCATGAGATTTATTCATCTTTGTATCTTTGCAAATGACTTTCTCTGAAAGGGCCACTCTGTTGAAGTCACCACTTTTCTTTAAATAATATTTCTACTGTGTACTCTGGTTGTTTATTTTTATAGTTCTGTGTATTTGACCTAAAGCTTTTTAACCTTGTGTGTGTGCCCCGAAATGACTTTGTTGCAAAAGGTCTTGGCTTATAAATCTAAATAATAAATAATATTCAGTCAAAACAGGAGGAAAAAAAACATCAGAACTGCCTATTCCCTCTAGAAATATAATGACAAAAGTATAACAGTATGAGGGGCTCACGTAAGTGGGTGGCCACAGAGTGCAGCATAAGACACTGAAACCCTTGAATCGAATGAAGGGAAATAACACCCGTGAAGGAAGCAAGACATGCCAGGAACTACGGTTGGTGCTTTAGGATATAAAGCTCAGTAGAGCAAGCACTGTAAAAGAGGGGACACTAACACTCAAATGTCAAGAGTTCCTTGTCAGTAGGTAACAGGGTCAGAGGGAGAGCTCCACTGTCTTCATTATCTGACTAAAGTAACTTTTTCTTGTTCTATTATGCCTCTTAGCTCCATTATTAAAAATCATTTTCACCCTGAGTCTGGTCCAAAGGTATGTCTCTAAGGAATTTGGATTAAGGAACGCAGAGAATGACAAACAATAAAGCAGAAAGACCATCTGAGTTCTCATGTTGTACATTAATGCCCAGTCTGTTTACTCCCAGGAATTCCCTCCCAGGAATTTCTTTCCTTTTGTGAGCCCCATATTTAGGAATACATTGTCTCCTGATTTCTACCAATACTAGAAGTGACAGACCAGCATTTCTACTGTGCAAAACTGGAAAAGCCAGATACCCAAACTTGTCAAAGAAGTGCTGAGGCAGCTGAGAGCTGAGGATTTGAAACCAAGGAGTGAAGGCACTCTCTTGGGAGTACCGTGGTTAATTAGGCACCACCAGTGTCCTGCCTATCTAATTGGGCTGTCCATCACAGGAATTTCAGTCTACTTGTCTCCTTGAGGTTTCACACCAGTCTCCTGGCTTTTGTTCTTTCTGCATCTTCAGTCTTGCACAGAAGTGTCCTGGCACCATTTCAGCATCTTCTGCTGACAAGCCTCACCTGGAGAGGATGTCACCAGAGAGCTTCTCGTGGACACTGGTGCCTCCTCTCCCATGACCTCCTCTCCCATGACTCTGCTCTGTGCCTCTTTGGGGCAGGGACATCCCCAAGTGTTGAGCCCTCTGGTTCTTAGAGCATCCCTGCTGTGGTAGCCATAAAAGAATATCACAGGCTAGGTGGCTTAAACATTTTTGTTTTTTTTACACTTCGGGATGCTGGATGTTCATGGTCAAGTTGCAAGCAAATTTGATTTCTGGTGAGATGTCTCTTCCTGGTTTGTACATGGTGACCTTCTCCCTGTGTCCTCACAAGGATTCCTCTGTGTATATGTGGAACTCCAGGGTGCCATCTTCTTTTAAGATCCTCTTCTAATCCAGACCCACTGGATTAGGGTCTCATCTTAATGACCTCATTTAACATTAATTACCTCTATAAAGGCTCCTTCTCCGAATAGAGTCACATTGAGAGTTCAGGCTCCAACATGTGAATCTGCTGGTTGGGGTGGGGGGTCCATAACAGTAACAGACACAATAAATTCATTCCCCTAGCTTTATTACCTCTTCCTTGATAATGCTCTTCTAGGTTAGTTCTATTAAAAGCATTTATAATACTTCTAATTACTAGATGAACACATAACTTCAGGGTCATCAAACTCTACCCCACCTAAGAAATAAATACAAGGCTTATAGGAAAGCAAAATAAAAATGTTGCCTCTCAGATGATTAATGATTTTCCTTCATTTTCTCAAGTTTTATTATACACTGATTTGCTAAAGCAGATGTTTGGCACAAGATAGCTCGTTACATCCAGCTGTTAAGTTTCAAAAGGAAAGTGGTAAAAATTGATGATGGTATTATTTATTGAGACCCTATTGGGTATTAGGTACCTGAACTATGTGCTTTGTCTGTGTTACTTTTAATTACTAAAACAACACTAAGAAATAGATATTTGCTTTTTTCTTTTATTGTGGATAAAGACCCTCAGTGTCAGTATTGAGTGGTATGTCTGAATTCACATGGCAAACACAGAACTGACTACCATGATTTGAGCCCAGATCCATTTGATTCCAAAACTAATATAATTTCCACATAAGGGAAGCTCTAGGCCATGTGTTACAACTGTTGGGCCTTATAAGACAATAAAAATTTCTTGAAGATCTCTGAATATTTTACAAATGCTTGTGAGGCTTTTCATTGGAAAAGACCTTGATGCTGGAAAAGATTAAAGATGGCAGGAGAAGGGGACGACAGAGGATGAGATGGTTGGATGGCATCACCAGTGCGATGGCCATGAATTTGAGTAGGCTCTGGGAGTAGGTGAAGCCTGGCATGCTTCAGTCCATGGGGTCACAAAGAGTTGGACACGACTGAGCGACTGAACTGACTGTGAGGCTTTGAGTTCTGTCATAGAAGTCTCTAAGTCCTATTCGGCCTCTTTTTGCAACTAAAAAAACTGGAAGTGAAGTTGCTCAGTCTTGTCCGCCTCTTTGCGATCCCATGGACTGTAGCCTACCAGTCTCCTCCATCCATGGAATTTTCTAGGCAAGAGTACTGGAGTGGGTTGCCATTTCCTTCTCCAGGGGATCTTCCTGACCCAGGGATCGAACCCAGGTCTCCCACTTTGCAGGCAGACGCTTTACCATCTGAGGTACCAGGGAAGCCCAAGTAAGAAAACTAAAGACCAAGAAAGGGGCTGTGTTATGACTTTCTTGGACCTGAAGCACTTTGGCTTTCCTGGGCCTCTTTGTCTATGATAAAATACTAAGCTATTATTTTATACTGCATGGGTATAAAGACAAAAATGTTGATAATATGTGTTAAACTATTTTCTTTGACCTGAAGGTTCATTTTTTTCTTTCTGATTTCATGAAAAGAAATTAAAATATTCTTGTGGACCCCTGAAATCTCAGCACTGTGTTTGCTGTGCTCAGCGGGTAAGTCAGCCCTGCCAGAGAGGCTAAACGACTTGGCGCAGTCAAATGGCTCCAAGCAAATAAGTCCAAGTTAGAGCCTGCATTTTCTGTCTCCCTGTCTCTATCTCTCCATGCTGCCCTGTGTGGTCTTCTGTTCCAGATCTGAGATAGACAAAACATTGGCTTGAAATGTACCAAAGAGCAGTCATCTGGGTTATATTTTTGAACCTGTATTGAGTTAAGGATGCACACTTCCCTTGAAAAATGAAAGGATGCTCAAACAGGTCAAGTGATGTCAGCTCCATCACCCTGGGGTGAAATCCCTGAATCTGATGAAGAACAACAGAAGACGTAGAAGCTCCCATGCTGGAACCTCCTGCAATGGGATGTGAAGAGTTGTTCCCTATGACTGTGTTTATTTTTACTGCAGGAGGGACTTTCCTGAAACACAAGATGATCCTCATTCCTGAGCTGGCTGCCGGATTTGGCTGAATCCTTCAGGAATGAACTCTCAGGGACATTCATCAGAGTCTCACCTGTGCTCAGCCTGGAGACAGGCGGACAGTAGTTGGACGACACAACTGTTTCATCCATTTCTACAGCTGACTTAGTCACGTGGCCTGTGCTTTCCCACCCTTGTGTCTCCGCCTGACTTGGCCTCCTTCTCCCTTCACAGCTCTCTCTCTCACTGAAACTCACTCATTGTCCAAGATTGGAGAAGACTCTTGAGAGTCCCTTGGACTGCAAGTAGATCCAACCAGTCTTTCTTTAAGGAAATCAGTCCTGAATGTTCACTGGAAGGACTGATGCTGAAGCTGAAACTCCAATACTTTGGCCACCTGATCCGGAAAGCTGACTCACTGGAAAAGACCCTGATGCTGGGAAAGATTGAAGGCAGGAGGAGAAGGGGATGACAGAGGATGAGATGATTGGATGGCATCACTAACTCAATGGACATGAGTTTGAGTAAACTCCGGGAGTTGGTGATGGACAGGGAGGCCTGGCGTGCTGTAATCCACGGAGTTGCAAAGAGTGGGACACGACTGAGTGACTGAACTGAACTGAACTGAAGCTCAAGTACCAACTCCTCTGTGGGGCCCTGATCTCCAGCCAGAACTGACCTTGTCTTCCTGTGAATTTCCGCTTGTAAATCAAGTTTGTCAAGCTTATGGTTATATGAACACCCAGGATCCACCCCAGTTCTTCATCTTTGGAGGAAATCACCAGCTACCATATATATAAGAGGAGCTGGTGCTGCAAATGACATCCTAAAGAGTCTTTCCAGAATCTACTCTTTATGGCTCTCATCACTGTCCTTTGCTTCTCTCAGCCATGCATACTCTAGATGTTGTTTTTTTTTTTCTTTTCCACAAGAATAGTAGATCTCTCTCTCTCTCTAGACCACAACTTAAGAGCCTGTATTAGTTTCCTGTGGTGTTGTAACAAGTTACCACATGGTGCCTTAAAACAACAGAAATTTATTCTCTGATAGTTCTGGAGGATGGAAGTTCCAAGTCATTATCTCTGGGCTGAGATCACAGAGTCAGTAGTGCCAAGGTCCCTCTGGGAGCTCTTGAAATCCCCATCTATTACCGCCCTCTTCCAGCCCTGCGTGATGCCAGTGGTCCTTGGCTTATAGCTGCTTCACTCCGATGTCGGCATTCATCTTCCATGGCTCTCCCATCTGTGGGTCTGATCTCTCTCTGCCTCTCTCTGCAAAAGGATGTTTATTATAGATTTTAGGGCCCACCCAGATAACCCAAGATTTGTCCTCATCTTAAAATCTTTAATCACCTCTGTAGAATTTTACCATATAGGGGAACATTGACAAGTTCCATGGATTAAAACTTGTTCTAGTTGGGGGCCATACTGAGTGAAAGTCGCTCAGTCATGTCTGACTCTTTGCGACCCCATGGACTGTAGCCTACCAGGCTTCTTTGTCCATGGGATTCTCCAGGCAAGAATACTGGAGTGGGTAGCCCTTCTCTTCTCCAGGGGGATCTTCTCACCCCAGGTCTCCAACATTGCAGGTGAATTCTTTACCATCGGAGCCACCAGGGGGCCACCCTGAGCCCACCATAAATCCTAATCTCTTTTTCATATAGCCACTCCCTTCCGTGGGTGTGTATTCGACTCTGGAGGACTGAGAACATGGAATTCTCCATCCTAATCCGGCCTTATGGAATCTGGACAGAGGTTCTGAGTGGCTTCTGTTTCATGCAAAAAAAAAAAAAAAAAAAACCAAGAAGGCCCTCCTAAGCACTCTTGGAAATATTCTGACCATGTTAAATTATATGTAAATTGTCTACCCAGTCTGACTCTCAGGTCTTCAGACAGAAAGTTCATGCCTGAGGTCAATTCCTACCATATCAGTGCGAGTATGCTCAGTCATGTCTGACTTCTTCACCACCCTATGGGCTACAGGCTACCAGGCTCCTGTTATGAAATCTTCCAGGCAAGAATACTGGAGTGAGTTGCCCTTTCCTTCTCCTGGATGTCTTCCCAACCCAGGAATTGAACCTGAATCTCTTGAGTGTCTCCTGCGTTGGCAGGCAGATTCTTTAGCATTGTGCCACCTAAGAACCCCATATTTAGGTAGGCAGTGTAGCAGTTATAAGCATGGCCTCTGGCCGAGAGTCCTGGATTTAAATTCCAGTCCTGGAATCTGCCATTTATTAGCTGCATGACCATGGAAAATGTTTAACTTCTCTGCATTTCAAGTTTCTCATGGTAAAAATAGGGGTACTAGTAGGACCTACTTTGTAAGATTGTTAATAAGCTCTAGAGTAAGTAGGTTAACGTGTTCAAAGCATTTAAATCAGTACTTGTTCTGTGAGAGTTGGCTCAGAAGATGATGGTGATGACATATGGCCACTATCCAGCCCTCCCTTCAGGGCATATGAGATGAATTATCACTTGTCCAATCACTAAAGAGCCGCTGAGCCCTTTAAAAATTACCAAGCTTTTTAATATGATTTCTTAATTATGCTTTCCAAGGCTTTTGCAGTGATTTTTATTTCACAGTTTGGGGTATATGTTGTGTAATAGTCACTGCAAGCACAATTATCGGTATTGTTTAAACCTAACTCATCTGATGATTCTCAGCCTTGTTTATTCACCTGTAAAGTAAGCAGACTAATCCCTATCACATGGATTCCTGTGGAGGTTAAATAAGGTCAACCTGAAGGTGTGGGGACAGCCTCCCAGGTGGCTCAGTGGTAGAGAACCCGCCTGCGAATATAGGAGGCTCAAGTTCAATCCCTGGGTCGCGAAGATCCCCTGGAGAAGGAAATGACAACCCACTCCAGTATTCTTTCCTGGAGAACCCCATGGACAGAGGAGACTACAAATGGGTCACAAAGAGTCAGACACAGCTGAGCAGAGTGGCCACATTGTTGTTCATGTAAGTTTTAGATATAAGAACGCTTCCGAATCACGCAGGATATATTGTTTACACTTTATTTTTATATTCTCTATGTGTGTTTCTACATATGTTTATATTCTTTTACACATAGATATTCAAGTGACAAAAATGATTAATGTTTCATTTTGTGATTCTAAATTGCTTCTTTGAAAAAAATAATTGAGAGAGTACTGAATGAAGAGGAAAAGGAGGAAGACAGGCAGAAACAGGGAGCAGCAGGCCAGGCCCGCGCCATCGCTGTATGTGTAGTCTGCTCTGTGTAAACCATCTTCATGTTATGCTAAATCCTTTCTCTTTAAGACACAGTTAATTAAAACCATCTGCTAGCCTCTCTTGGTTAGCTGAGGCTAATCCCTGTTTACTGTAAATGTCTGAATGTGTAAGGAAACCTAAGGGTGGAGGGTGGTGGGTGCAAAAAAAAACAAAAATACTTCAAAAACAACTAAGGCAGCTTTTATAATCACTAGTGTCCTTCTGGAAGTGAAAATCATCGTACTTAATCCCGCTAATGCCAGGAGTGTTGATTCATACAAATGGCTGCCACGTGTTCTGCAAGGTTGAGGCTGGATTTCTGTTGTAAATATGTTACCAATAAATCCAGACAGTTCTACCTGGAAGTCCGCCGACATCCTGGAGGGAACCAGCTCCTGGACCTCCCTGGACCCGGAGGAGGGGGACACACCTGGCCTCGAAGCAAAGGCTTATCGAACTGGAACTGCCGGCCTGGATTAGCAGCAGGGACGCGACACCCCCCCTCCAGCCCTGTAAATGCCAGGCGCAAATGTCACCTGGCTGTGGTATTCCATCCTGTCATTTCTTGGTGCACATGTGTGGGGTCCCTTTTCACCAGGGCTGACCTAGAACAAATGTCCAGTCAAACTCCGACATGAGACAGATTCTGAATCGCAAATGGCCTCAACTGCTTTTGCAGCTGTTTTAGGAAAATTCTTCCCCACTGACACCAACAGCTCCCTTCTGTCCCCCATCTTTTAAAGTATTAAATCCTCCCTCCTCGCTCAGCAACCCTGCAGCCTCTGACTTCCCTGCCCCCCCCCCATGTCCACCCTCTCTTTAATTCTCCTTTCTTCTCTGGAAAAGCTCAGGAGGAAGAAATGAGTTTTTCAAAAGCTCTGCTGTGTCTCTTCAAACCTCATACCCACCTCCTTTGTCAATAAAAACCTTCCAGTGTGAGAAACAAAAGGATATCTGACCCGGTGGAAAAAAAAAAAAAAGAAGGGCTTTGCTTAGAGATCAAGATAGGTTTACATGGTCCCCACCACTAGCTGTTTATGTGATGTTGGGCACAGAATTCCCTGGAGTTGTGCAGTGATAACCCTGTCCCCACTGTGTGCTCTGTCTGAGTCACGATCCCACATCCACAAAACAGAGGGGATGCCACTTACTCGTACAACGATGTGAAAAATACACCTAGTGTCAAAATGATCCAGTAATAGAAAAGCCTAGGATGACATTAATATCTCTCTCAATTTTGTTAGAAATGATCGTGAAAATTGCAATGAAGTTTGAAAGTTTGTTTTGTTTTGAGTTTCATAAAAAACATGGAAACGTCATATGGTGCAAAAATTTAAGCATATCATCTAGTCCAATATCCTAATTGATTATTTGTCTTGAACTAAATTGTTTAGGAAAGGAAGTTAACAAGTTTCTGAGTACTGGACTTCAAGATTTATTTGCAATTGATAGACTGTGTGGGTATAATCACAGTATCTCTTTCTATTACTTGGCTTAGATGGTAAGAGCTGGACTCTGTTTGAATGCAGGGATCCTTCATGACCTACCAATGGCTGAGGAGAGTGAAGAAAGTAGAGACATGCAGGAGGCATAATTTTTCCATCTGAGCAGACTCTGCAGATCTGGCTTCTCTGCAACAAATTTTAAAGGTCACAACTGCCATGAAGAAATCTAAGTCCACAGTGACAAGATGTTAGAATAAGTAGCGTGCAACATGTCACTGAAACATGGCTAGCTAGATTCTGAGCTGCACTAGAGATAGCCATCAAGATGTAGCAACAACTTCAGGGGCCCTGTTCTCTCACCAACCACAGATTCAAGGTCATCACATGAGAATAAGCTCTGCCACTGGGCTTCCCACCCTTAGCGTTATCCATATTGGTTGTTATTGGAACAAATTAATATTCTTCTCCCATCGTTCCTTGCCAGGCGGCTTCTCAATCTGCTTTGCAAACACAAAGAGTTTAGTTTTTCTAGTGGGTTCATCCTTCCACTTGTCCTGGCTTGTCTCTTGCCCTTGTAAACCCAGGATGGGTATGTTTCTGATTCTCCTCTCTCTGCCTGGATGCAACTTCCACTGCACAGTGTACAAAGAGCTCTAAAAATGTTAGCTCTTAGTATTCAATAGTATCAAGAGGCCTGAGATGGCAAGGAGAAGCCACAGTGCCTTGAACGGCCTGGCTTTAAGAGTCACACACTCTCACCCCCACTGTACACACAGTGAGTAAGGAGAGCACACAGGATATCGATTTGGAGGCTGGATCACTGAGGGTGGCGTTGGGAGACATTGTTACATGTGTTGTCACACTTTTAAAAATTGGTTTCTTTATAAGTTCAAATAATTGTGTTATCCTTTTTGTGTATTATATAGCATTCAATTGTAGAGTTCTATTAATATTTGCCGTTGCTGCTCAGTCGCTAAGTCGTGTCCAACTCTTTGTGACCCCATGGACTGCAGCACGCCAGGCTCCTCTGTCCTCTACTATCTCCCAGCGTTTGCTCAAATTCAAGTCCACTGAGTTGGTGATGCTATCTAACCATCTCATCCTCTGTGGACCACTTCTTTTGCCTTCAATCTTCCCCAGCATCAGGGTCTTTTCCTATGAGTTGGCTCTTCGTGTCATGGCCATATTGGGGAAATATCAATATATTATAATGAAAACCTTGGAGCTGTGTGTTAAGCTCACTTAATACATGGGATACATTCATGATAAAAATCAGTACTTGTAAAGTTCAAGTAAAATGTCCATATGCTGGTTTGAAAGCATACAAGCACCCCAATGTTCACTGCAGCATTGTTTACAGTAGCCAAGACATGGAAGCCACCTGAATATCCATGGACAGAGGAACAGATAAAGAAGAGATGGTAAAAAAAAAAATGTCCATATGCATTCCTGGCAAAACCTAATGCCATTTCTGACAAAAAGAGAGAGATACAAGGAGGGAGAGAGACACACACCAAGCCTTCTGTGAGTCTGTTCCTAGATCCAGGAAGACTTGGTTTTGCTATTTTATTATGGACAGTCTCTTTGGTTTGCACAAGAAGCAAGGGAACAGCCAGTTTTTATAAGAAACATGATGAGGAGAGGAGGGGGAAGGCCAGACATGAGTGTCCATGGGCGGACTGCTGTCTACCCATTGGTTTATCAGCTGGTGAAACTGGCCTTCTGTATTGAGCCTGTCTTCTCCTCTTTCCTGTCTGGAGGGCAAATGAGAGTATATGGCCTGAAAGTTTTCCTGAGATACTAAAGATGGTGGAGGGGTGGTCTCAGAAAAATTCAGCAGAGCCACCTTGCTACCAGCATTGATGGTCAACCTCTTTTGAGGATCTAAACCTGGCCTTGTTTAGGACACTTGTTATTAAATTATAATCATTGACTTTCATTAGCTTTGTATGCTATATAGGTATATGGTACAGAGCCAATAATTACTGTAATTCATCGTTATTATATTATATTGCCATTATATTATAATAACAATTATTATTAGGCAATCTTTGCATTGGGAACTTCAAAGGAAGAATATTTCTTGAGTTGGGCTATGCACACAATACATGCACACCCCAGGGTATGGGTATACCGTGACCTGTGCCTCAGCTCACTCTTTAAGGACAGAAAAGGGTATCAGCCCTGAGCTTCAGTTTCCTCACCTGTAAAGCAAGAGATGTGAGATCATATCAGAGTCTCTGGCATCTTTGGTCTCCACCCCAACTTCTGTTTCTCTTATATTCTACATTACAGTCAAAATTCCAATTGTCACCTATCAGTAGGATTGTTACAGCTTTTCAGAAAATTTTGAGGGCAGGAATTATATCAGTATTACTCACAATTTGTCAGGAACCCTCACTTAGCCTAGAGTGGAGCACACAGTAGGTGTGAAATAAATAGTTGTTGAGTGGATGAACACACCCCTGAGGATGATTAGAATAGCATTAGAGCAGGACACAGTATTTGGGCAGGAACTAGTTTCCCTGGTGGCTCAGATGGTAATGAATCTGCCTGCAATTCAGGAGACCTGAGTTCAATCTCTGGGTTGGGAAGATCCCCTCCAGAAAGGAATTGATACCCACTCCAGTATTCCTGCCTGGAGAATCCCATGCACAGTGGAGCCTGGTGGGCTACAGTCCATGGGGTCTCAAAGAGATGGACACAACTGAGCAACTAACATTTTGGGCTTCCCAGGTGACTCAGTGGCAAAGAACCTGCCTGCCAATGCAGGTGAGGCAGGGGACACAGGTTCCATCCCTGGGTCTGGAAGATCCCCTGGAGAAGGAAATGGCAATCCACTCCAGTATTCTTGCCTGGAGAATCCCATGGACAGAGGGCTACTGTCCTTAGGGTTGCAAAAGTTGGACACGACTGAACGACTAACACTTTGGGCTTCACGGGTGGCGCTAGTGGTAGAGAACCCGCCTGTCAATGCAGGGGATGTAAGAGATATGGGTTCAATCCCTGAGTCAGGAAGATCCCCTGGAGGAAGGCATGGCAACTCACTCCAGTATTCTTGCCTGGAGAATCCCGTGGGCAGAGGGCTACAGTCCATAGGATTGCAAAGTGTTGGACACGACTGAAGCAACTTAGCACAGTGAATCCCTGAGCTGACAGTGAATCGTGCAAAGGGTGCTTCTTGCCAGCAACATCTTAGTCATTAACAGAAGACTAATCCAAGCAGTGACATGACTCCTGTGACCCAGTCCTTCTGGAAATAGCCAGGCCACTTCCTCAAGTCACGTGGGACAGGCCCTGGGACTGGGCTCCTCTCACACCCGGAGGAATGCAAGCTCTTGTCTTCCCAGAGACCCTCAAATACAAGTCGCATTGCTAACGTCCTCTGGGAGAGACTATGGGAACAACCTCGGGCCTTACAGGAAGGAAGGCAGTTCATAGAGGGCCACGACCCACGGTTATTTTAAGCCCACGTTCTCTCAGTTCAAGCAGAGGCCACACTTCTTTCTTGAAGGCAGAAGAGCCTCAGACCTGATGTGGATTTAATAGAAAGAATAAGGGCTTTGCATTTGGGAAAGGTGTTTCCAACTCACCTTAACTCCTTTTCTGTCCTGGGGCTGGTCCCTTCCAGTCCCCGAGCCTTAGTCTTTCATTCTTTAAAATTCATCTATTCCAAAACTACTGAGAACCTGCTACAAAGAGAAACAGTTCCAGGTGCTGAAGATTAGGTTATTAAAAAAAAAAAATGCTTATTCCCATAAGACTTTTAGTGCAGGAGAAGAACAATAAACAAATAGAAATAGAATAAGATAGGTGATGGCACATAGGGGAAAATAATAAAGCTAAGTGGAAAAATATACAGTTATTGGAAAATATGCTGGTTTATGCAGTCTGGACAGGGAAGGTGACCGGAACCGTGGTGTGAAGAATGTGGTGGAGAGAGCTGGGGGCATATCTGGAGGGAGGAAGCTAGGAGCTGAATATCCAGGTGAAGTGCGTTCTGGGAAGTGCGGAATCCCATAGCTGTGTGTTACTTTAAGGAACAGAAAGCAAATCAGCAGGCCTGGGAGATCTCCATCAGGAGAGGAGCCACTGTGACCAGGGAAGCCCATGAGTCATGGTCAGGACTTGGTATTTCCTTCTGAGTGAGATGGAAAGAAAGCCATGAGAGGCTCTGGACAGTGGACTAAGAATAGACTTCAGGGTCGCAGCAGAGAGAACAATTACTGTGCCTATTTGACAGACTGGCTTATTGATTTAATAGGGACTTTGAGAGAAAGATCATAGTTTTTAACTACAAGGTTCTGAGCAACTGGAAAAAAAAATCTGAGATTTACTGGAACACTTGAGACAGTAAAAAAAAAAATAGACATTTACACACATGGGGGAGTTCAGTTTTGGAGGATGACTTTTAAGATTCCTGTTACAAATCCAAATGGGCATGCTGAATAGACAGTTGGCTATTTGAGTCTGGATACCAGAAGTAAGTCGCTGGGAAATCATGCCATCTCTCAGAAGCAGGATGTTTCACCTGTACCACAGGGCACAGAAAATGATGAGTGTCTGTTTTCTCAGTTCTCCCAAGGATAGTCTCGAATGTGGTAACTGATGCATAGGAAAGAAGTTATTTCATTACATATAACACATGCTCTACAGCAGTGGTCTTCCAAGTGTGACCTGGTATACCCAGCAGCATCACCTGAAAACTTACTAAAAATGGACATTGTTGAAATGCCACCCCAGGCTTACTGAATCAGGAACTGCGGGAGGGGAGGGAGCACGTGATCAAACCTTACAATTGAATTGAACCCCAGCTTAATGCCTTAGGATACTGGGATTTAGATTCTTTTGGACCGTGTGTAAGAAAGCCATGAAACTATAAAATGGGGGGATTGGACTTCCTGATAACTCTGTAGAAATAAAGTCTTTCTTCTCCTGTACCTTCTAACAGGGCAAGAGACAAAGAAGACCTTCGCTTTCTCACATTTGTGTATTTCTAATCAGCTCATGTTTCAGAATTTGCATTCAGCCGTTGCCTTGCCCAGCTGAGTAGTCAGTGGAGAGAAGGTGCTTATTGTGTCTGAGTTTACTGCTGGAGACACAGTCATGAAGATGATACAAATAAATCATTTCCTTTCTTTCTGTTTCTGAAAATATTCCATTGTCAAGATGGCCGCATTTTCAGGTCAAGCTGTTTTTTTATTTTTCTCACAGATTTAGACTTTTATTTTGGTTTTATGATTGTTTCTGTGTTTCCTGTGATGTGCCTAGATGTGAATTTCTTTTCATTTTATTGAAGATACACTTGACTTCTATCTGTGGATTGATGTTTCCCATTGGTTCTGAAGAATGATCAGTCAATTTTCTTCAAATAGTGTCTCTTCTCCATCCTATCCTTTTTCCAGAATTCTATTCAAATGTATATGAAGCCCCTTGCTCTCTGATTCTTTTCTCTCTTTCATATTTTTTGCATAGTTGTATCTTTATATGTTTCATTCAGTAAAACTTCTGGTCTTTCTATTCAGAAAGAATTTGACATTGACTTTATATTTTTCTTGCTATGTCAAAACTGCATTTGATTTTTAAACTACACTTACTGTATTTTTCACTTCAGAGTATTCTAATGGGCTCTTTTACAAAGCTAGACTGATACTTTATGTAATTTCCTCTTCCCTGTAGTTCCTTCAAAGTGTATCTGTTACCTTTATAAATAGAATAATGATAGTTGTTACTGTTTCCTATGTCTATAAGTCCAATATTTGATGTCTTTGCAGCTATTTTTTTATTATGTACAGGATAAAACATGCTCATGAAATTTTCCTTCCAAACAAGCATCTCTAATTGATCCCTAATTATCAGCACCAACAGGTAGGGGGAAAAAATGACTTCAACCAAATCTTCTGCCTACCTCTGATCCAGGGGATTTATCTAGCAAAGTAGCTCCTTTGAAGTGAGCCCAAAATTTATACTGGCTAAATATCAAGAAAGACAAAAGTTGGAATGAATGGATACATATATGCAAGATTTAGAGAGAGAAAAATCTATCTTCAGAGAAACCAAAATAAATCAAAAACTCTTTTAATAGCAAGGAAGAATGCTTTTTAAAAGTAGATTAGCAATCACTGAACATCCAGCATGGGTTAGTCACTTTAGAAATCAGTTTGAATTATTCATCATCAGTAGGGAATCTGTCCAGTTTACCAATAAAAAAAACAAAAATAAAAACTATGTTTCAACTAATTTAGATGATTTGCCCAGGGTTACAAAGTAAGTGGCAGGTCTGAGTTTAGAACTCAGATCTAAAAGCAAAGTCACTGTTTACTATCTCAAAGAGAAACCTATCGGCCCAGAAGGCAAGGTAGGATAAGATGAAACTAAAATCATGAATCACTTCAACCAGAATGGAGAGATTGGAAGAGAAAAGTACATTGCATAATTTAGGCAATTTCCCTGTTTGGAAAACTCTTCACTTTGTTTCCAAGGAAAATGCAGTTCCTTTTGCCTCTGGCTGACTACAACAAGCCTTAGCAAGCTCCTGCAGCCTCCCAGTCTCCCCTCATATTGGAATTGGAAGAAAGCTGTAACACAAAGAAGCCTTAAGAATGAGAATCATAAAGCATTTTGACATATTACTCACTTGCTCCCTCCTAAGAATTAATATTTCAACATGAACCATATAGCTTTCTGACCCTTTGAGCCACTTCATACTAAATTTTGTAAACATGCACTTTCAGAATTATAAAATCCTGGAAATGATGTTTTCTGTTTTATTAGAGAAGAAGCAGACTAGAGAAGGTTTAATCACTTGTGTAAGGTCACACAGATTGTCAGCAGTATATTGGGACTCTCTTCTTTTCTTCTCCGTCTAATGTGTTTTTTTGTAGAGGATCATGCATATTCATTGCAAAACCAACATTCCTTGCTTCTGTATATTGAACCCTCCACTTTATATTTGAATATTTCAGAAGCATCTTCAGTTGAACTTCTAGGCAAAGTTGAATTCCCACCTGGAGTCAGGTGATGCTTATTATCTGTTTGCTCCACAGGTCACTAAAAGCACACTGCATTATTGGCTTCATTTCTTCCACTAAATTGCTATGAAAACTTGGCTTCTGCTCCCAAGTTTGTAAAATGCATATTTGATTTCCAGTATTGCCTGCTCTCTATGATTACATGAGTTTGATTTCATTTCAAATAATATATTCATGTGAAATATATTATTGACTGACTATATGTTTTGTACCAGGTTTTGTGAGAAGCAAAGATAATACAGAAATGAATTTTGCTCATTTCCCGCCCTGGAGGGACTTGAATTCAAGGGAGGAAGGAAGATCTGATAACATAATTTACATATAGTAAATGCAATGTCCTGAGGTTATAAAAACAGAAATAACTTGTCTAATTTTCCCCTTTGACTATTCTTATCTGTGATAAAAACTTAAGACTAAGCCCTTAGAAAGCATGTTGGAAGGTAGAACATCCTGTTTCAACATATGCCAGTCATTAAATGAAATCTTTTTCTAAACTCACTCCTTTCAATGGGCTATGGCTTGCCAGCTGGGCGCAGGGCATGGCTTTCCAGTGATAACAGGATGTTGCAAGTACTTTGTACACAATGCCTCTAAGAGCCCAGTGGAATGGTGGCTCCCCATTGAGAAACTTCTGACAACCTTGCAGCTTTTCAATGGTCAGCCCCTCCACCAGCAGCTCACAGTTAACACGGACTAAATACTTACAGAAACTGCCAGTCTGCAAAGGGTGAACACATGCCCCCAGAGCTGAAATGACTTCCAGGCAGTCCCCAGCCCCCACAAACAAGAGCGCTGCTCTGGAGGGAATTACACAATACCTGTCCTCACACCTTGGGGGAACTGAGGGGTGGAGACCCGCATTAGTCTTGTGTGTTTATAATTCAACTCCAACTGAGAGCCAGCATAGCAACACTCCATGGCTAGAATAAATCTATCATCTAGCCTGACCCATCCTCTTTCATTTACAGTAGGGAAGCTGAGGCCCTGGGTAGAGACGTGACTTCTAAAGTCACTCAACAAGGCAGGAGACAGACAAAGCTAGGACTCTCATTGTTTGGCTTCAATTTGAGTGCTATCAAATATTTCCAAAACTCCACACAGACACAGCTTCTAGAATGACCTCCACCCTTGGATTTCCCTGGAATTTACCATTTTCAAAGAAGACAGCTATTATATGAGATTTTTCTCAACTCTTCCTTTTCCTGCTTCTAAACTTTTCTCAAACTCTGATGTAGCTCTGCAAAGCACTATGAGTAATCCTGACTTCTGTTCAATATCAATTTTTACATTAATTTTGATATTTTTAAAATACTGCATTCTGATGTTTTTTTATCATGACCATTGAGGGTTTGTTTTGATGACTGCTTGAGTGTTGTGTCCAAGATAAGTGCCTTATGGCCTCAACCTATCCCAGCCCTGTTTCTAGGTCCTGGGGACCTTCTTATAGAGCAGCAGAGAACAGCTGGCAAATTGCTCAGTGGGGGACACCTCATGGGAAGAGCTGGTAAAGAAGCTTCTGAAAAAGAAACAAGAGGTGCTTTGGGGGGCTGCTCTCCTCCAGGACTATAGATACAAAGAAGGAGCACATGAAGCTGGGCTATCTTATTTACAAAGTCAGCCCTTAGAAAATCTCCCCAAACTACTTCCAAACCAGCTTCTGTAGAACACCATGGAGGGGGCACCCCCCAAAATCTGCATCCAAATTCAGAAGTAGGGAGCTTCCATTATAGGGAAGTGAGGATGGCCTTCAATGGCCATACCTCCTACACATTGGCTCTAGAACATGCCAGAGAGCTTTGAAAATCATAGGATTCTATCATGAAGATACATCATGTCTAGAGGAAGGTGTGCCGGTGACTAACCAGGCAGAGGAAGGCATTCACCCGTGGACAGGTGGGCAGGTGAGCTGCCATAGTGGCCATCAGGTCAACCTCAACTTTCCTGACCTGGGATTGTGGGTCCCACAAACTTGATCCTGCCTTCCTCTCTTCCCAGCCTGGGTGGGCTCCTTTAATGATCTGGCTACTTGTCTTTTTTTTTTTTTGCCAATGGAAGTAAAATTTTTGAGGGCTTTCTCAACTCACTGTTACCAGCCTCAAGCAGATGCTCAATATTCAGGACTGAAAAAAGGGAAGAAATGAATTTAACCAAGTCAGAATACTTCTTCTGTAAAGGATCAGAAAGTAAATATTTCAGCCCTGAAGGCCACAGGATATCTCTCACAATTTTGCCCCTGCAACAGCCATAGGCAATGAATAGTACGTGAGTGGGTGTGGCTGTATTACAATAGTTTATTTATGGTCCCAGAAATTTGAATTTCATAAAATTTTTCATGCTTCATAAAATGTTATTTTTGACATTCTTTTCAACACTTAAAAATATGAAAAAATTCTTAGCTCTTGGGCCACTTTGCCAATCCTTAATTAAACCAAAAAACTTCATACACTCCACTCCCTTGAAAAGCTGTTGTTATATTTCAGGCTGAATTCAAGCCAAATGCCACCTTTCCCAGAAATATTGCAATTTAATAAAATAAGAATCCAGATAAGATGTAAAGAATTATGAAGAGAAGGGGGTTTATCAACTAAAGGAATGATAAACACCAGGATACAAAGACTAGAGAGAGAGACATTCATTAAGGTAGATTTGTTGGATGATTAGGTTATTTTGTCACGGCATTTTTTGTTTTTTGGAGTACATAAATGGGGTTATTTGCTTGTTTTCTTTATTGCTGCTGTTTGTGTGTTTGGATTTTTTTTTTTTTTTTTTTGCTTTTTGTCTACTTTTGCAAGAAGGATTTGCAGAGCTAAAGAATTCCATAATTCATGTGTTTCTGTATCAGCTAATATCCTAATTTATTACACAGGGCTTTGCAGTTTATTATGTAAATTATGTTTTCACTTAACCCCTTCAACAGCTCTGTGAAGTAAACAGAACCAATGCTATTAGCAGTACAGCTAAATTACAGATGAAGATTGGAAAGGCTTAGGTACTTGATAAACCTTAGAGCTGGCACATAATTGAGTCCGTATTGAACTCCCAGTCCTGTGGTCCGGTTTGATGTCCCTGCCTCTTTATCACACTTCTTCCTGCTGGCAATACCCTAGAACAGGCACCGTGGAAGACACAGAGGTGAGCAGGTTATGATGCAGGAGACAGACCCACAACTGCAGAGCAAAGTGAAAGGTGTGGAAACCAGCAACCCTGCCAGCGCCGGGGTCTGTAAGCATGTTGGCCTGAGTGACGCTGGAGCGGGGCTCTGCCCTGGAAGCGAAGCTGGTGGTCCCTATCCCATAGGTATTCCAGGACTGAAGTGATAACCACCACACTGGAGAAAACAGCAGACACACAGTGCACTGGTGGGCAGAGTTCTGAGAACTTCCTGAGTCCCTCCTTATCCAACCAACTGAGGAATAGGTAACATTTATCTATAATGAGCCTCATACGGCATTGGGAACCATTCTCCCAAAGCAGCCACAGTTGAAGCAGCCTGTCCTTCAGGTGCACGTGCCTGTGTCAACAAAGCAAGAAGATATTCAGTGTAGAGCTGCCTGGGTACCAGCTGTCAATGTTCAAGTAAGTGTTCCTTTCCCAAGGTTTCTAAACCCCTGCAGTGAGAAAGCTGAAGGCATAACTGTGTTGACTCACACTGGCACAGAGGAGGGTTCTTCACCCCCTCCTTGTATTTGACCCAGAGACTCCTAATTGGTGTAAGCTAACATCATGTCACATTAAATATTTACTGCACCAGTTCCTCTCCATTTCTGAAATGTGAGCCAGGGAACCCAAGGTTAGAATTCTCGTCCTGCCACCCAGAGCAATGATATTTCTCTGGCTTCAAAGCCCCGTTCTGTCAGGGTCTAGAGGCTGAATTTAATGGTGAGAAATGAATCTGTAATTGGAAATTGTGTTGATTGGAGGACGTGAGCTCTCTGAACTTGGCTAAGAATTCCACCATGCATCTGAACACCTCATGTCAGATAAACAGCATCTCAAGTTTAACTAATGGTAAAACATATTAATCATAAAAAACCTACATTTTTGAGGTCATACTTGGTGCTTTATATACTTTAGTTTGAACCCTCACAGTGAGCTTGTAACATAACCAACTTTATAAAATGTTCAATGGCAGGGGCCCTGAGAACAGACTACCTGTTTGAATCTAGGCTGTATGATCTTGGAAAAAGAAGATTAACAATAATAATAGTTGACTCACTGTGACAGGTTGCATGCCCTCCACCCCCCCACCCCCCAAAATATAAAATATGTCCATGTCAAATCTTGGAAGCTGTGAATGTGACCTTATTTGGAAAAAGTGTCTGTGCCAATGTAATTAGGTTAAGGATCTTGAGATGAAATCATCTTGGATTGTCTGGCTGGGCCCTAAATCCAATGACAAGTGTCCTTAAAAGAAAAAGGCAGAGCCACTTCTGGCATTCTCAGCAGCTTTGGGCAGGCTCCTCCCTGCCTGGGGGTCAGAGGCAGCCGTTCCCTGCCACACAGGCTTCTCTGCGGAGCTGGTCAGAAGGTGGGAGCTTGCTTCCCAGAGTGAGGGCAGGGAGAGAGAGTGAAGGAGAGAGAGACGGCACCTGCTGTCTGTCCCTGAAGCCATGCCACCTAGTTAGGTATTTGCTAAGGTGCACCCGTGTCCTGGTCCCAGTATCTGCATTTGCTGTCTATTGCTGTATAAAAATTCACCTTGAGTTTAGAAGCTTAAAGCCCTAGAAATTGTCTCACAGTTTCAGTGGGCCAGTGATCCAGTCATGGCTGGACTGGACACCTCTGACCCAGGGTCTCTTACGAGGTCACAATCCAGGGAGCCCTGTGACTACAGGTACCTCAGAGCTCTTCTGAGGGAGGACCTGCTTCCCTTAGGGACTGAAATGTGCCCCCTTCCCCAGATTCATATGCAGAAGTCCTAAATCCTGTACCTTAAGATGGGACTGTATTTGGAGAAAGAGCTTTTAGGAGTTAATTAAAGTTAAATGAAGTCATAAAGATGGGGTCCTACCAGTCTACCCAAGGGTAGGTGCCCTTATAAGAAGGGAGAGAGACACCAGAAACACACACACACACACACACACACACACACACACACACACACGAAAGGCCACGTGAGGACCCAGCAAGAAGGCAGCTTTCTACCAGCCAAGGAGAGAGGCCTCAGGAGAATCCAAACTTGCTGACACCGTGATCCTGGATTGGCAGCCTCCAGAACTGTGAGAAGATAAATTTCTCTTGTTTAATTCACCAAGTCTGCAGTTTTGGTGATGGCAGCCCCAGCAAGTGAACTCTGTGTCCAAGCTGACTGGCACGGCTGTGGGAGTCCTCATATCCAGGCCGGTTGCTGTTAGCTGGAGACAGCAGTTCTCTGCCAGGTGGGCCTTTCCATAGGGGAACTCACAGCACGGAACCTGGCTTCCTCAGAGTGTCCATGTGCATTTGTGCAAGCGAGCGAGAGAGAGACAGAGAGGGACAGAAATTAGAGTCCTTTTATAACCTAATATTGGAAGTGGACTTCCCTTCTTTCGCAGTATGCAGTTCATCAGAAGTGAGTGAGTAGGCTCAGCCCACACCCAGGAGAAAAAGATTACACAAGGGTGAGGATCAGGAGGTTCCATTACCATTCATTCCCCACAGAGGGATCAAAGGAAAATGTCAGTCCTCTAACTCTCAAATTGAAAAACTGAATTGTGACTTTCCATGGTTCCAAAGAAATCCAAACTCCTTTCTGTTGCTTTTGTGTATTTCACAATTTGTTGGTTTCCAGTCATTTTGTCATGTCCAACTCTTTGTGACCCATGGACCGCAGCATGCCAGGATTCCCTGTCCTTCATCATCTCCCAGAGTTTGCTCAAACTCATGTCCACTGAGTCAGTGATGCCATCCAATCACCTCATCCTCTGTCGCCCCCTTCTCCTCCTGCCCTCAGTCTTTCCCAGCATCAGGGTCTTTGCCAGGGAGTGGGTTCCTTGCATCAGGTGACCCAAAGTATTGGAGCTTCAGCTTCAGCATCAGTCCTTCCAATGAATATTCAGGATTGATTTCCTTTAGGATTGGTTGGTTGGATCTTCTTGCAATCCAAGGGACTCTCAAGAGTCTTCTCCAGCAAAACCTCCTTCTCTTACTAATAGATTCCATTTATTTTTACTCCTCAAACAGTCAGTTCTTTCATAAGTCAGGGAATTTGCCTTTGCTTCTTCTTCTGTGTGGAGAGAAATGATCTCCAGGTGTTCCCAGAGGTTGGATCCTTCCTATCAGTTAGGCCTCAATATACCACCGTGGGAGTGACCTTCCCCCAATATCCCAAGGTTGTGGTCCCAACCCCCCACCGGCCTAAGGCACTTCTCATCATATTATTTGATTCTATGTTCTTCATCACACTTACCAGTTTAGTGGTTGATCTATAAGCACTCTCACTGGACTATACACTGGTCATGGTTGGCTTGGTAACCTGGTACCAGTCCCCTCAAACATGTTTCAACATGGTATGGAGAAGTTGGAATGGTTGAGAAAAGCCCAAATGCCAGGCTGAGGATTCAGGATGTTATCTGAGTCATTTCTGAACAGGGCACTATTTCTAAAAGTATCTGGAAGCAAGCAGTGATGAGTGGGCAGAGCCTGGAGGGTGCCAGAATGCAGAGACAGGCCAGAAAGCGATGGAGAGGCAGTGACCCTAGGAAGGATGGGGCCTGGGCATTTTTTCATGGAAACTATTTTATGGAAACATTTCTACATGTTTGTGCCTGAGTAAGTCTGGCAAGAATCCAAATAAATCTTCACTTTCCATTTTGAGTATAGCAGGGTTCATGTAGTTCTGCTCCTAACCCATTCTGACTCTTTTAAGAGGGAAGGTCTACGTAGATATCATGAGAAAAATAGACGGGACTTCTGCCGCAGAGAGCAAGTGACCTTTATCCCTTTGCCTTAATACACTTTTATGTCCCTGTGAGCCTCACTCATTTGGTCCACACTCTGTCTGCAGGTTTTGAATTCCCAACAAAATGTATCATGGCTCTCCACTACGCAGTGAGTCATCAATAGTGTCCTTATATAAACATATCCAAAAAAAAAAAAAAGGAAACAATCTGAATCAGTGTCCCAATACCCTGGCCCCAGCTCTCTCACTTCTCTTTGTTTTCTATTTTTTCCAAAGAGAAAGGGAAGTGGGAACAGAGAGAGAGACAAGGACAGATTGATTTTGATTCTCTGTCTGGAGTGGCCATTGTCACTGGAGACAAGGATCTTATCCTGGCCTGGAGTTTAGAACAGGAAGTTTAAGATAATAGCTGTGGTTTTCTTAGCCTAGAATTGGACCAACCTTTCCTTCCTTTTGGTGGCTCAGATTATATATTGTTAGAGCTACAGAGAAACCCACTTGAGCCTCAGTTTCCTGATCTGAATAAGGAAGTGGTTGAACAAGATAAGCTTTAAAAAACCAAGATCCTAAAAGCCTGTGATGCTAAATACACACACACTCACACATACACACACATACACACACACACACACATCAAGCAGGATTCTGCTTGGGGACCCCTGTGCCTGGTATACACGCAATAAACATTTGTTGATTTGAGGTTGTTTGATCTTATCTAAGCCAACATCATCTGCTTTCCATTTTCAAAAGGATGTGGCTAGTTCAGTTTTTTATCCCTGCTAATTAATTCAGTTCCAGCTCTTCGTGTACAAAATGCTCTGTGGGCACAGAGGAGCAAGGGACAAGTTTAGCAGAGGCAGTGGAAAGGGAAGCTTCATAGAAGAGGTGATATTTGGGTCCTGAGGCATAAGTAGGAGTTTGCCAAATAAAAAAGGATGAGGAAAAGTATCTGGGGATGAAAGAAAAATGTATGTGAAGACTCAGAGATACAGGAGAGTCTGGTGCACTAGAGAATCCCAGAATGTAAGAAAACCGAAGAGAAAATCACCAACTTAGACCGTAAAGAAAGGGGTCCTGTGTGGGGTTTTGCCTTCCCACTGTCTGTTTTCATTCAGATAGCGTCACTTCAGCTGTTCTTTGGGAGCTTCCTTGATCCTTCTCAGTGTCTGTGAGTTGGGAAAGGCTGACCCTGACCTCTCGTTCTAGAGGGAGATGTTTCCCAAGTCTGGCCGGTTTGAACATCCCCTGCACCCTGATTTGGTTTTCAAATCAAAAGATGAGCAAGTAACTCAAGTTGGGGCAATCCAACTCAAGTTGGGGCAATTCTGGGAGCAGGAGAGGGAGGTGTTGATGGTGAAACTAAACAAGCCTAATTTGGGGACTGCTAGCTGCCATTTCAATGTCAAAACTCTGAGGGTGAGGTCCAGTGATTAGGACTCCAAGCTTTCACTTCCAACAGCCTAGGTTCAATCCCTGGTCAGGAACTAAGATCCCACAAGCTTCATGGCACTACCAAAAAATAAAAACAAAAACCCCCTAAGGGCTAAAAGAGAGGTAAATATAAAGAAAATTAGGAAGGACCAAATGACAAGCAACTTAGGAACCTTGACATAAGATAAGCTTGAAAAACTAGATACCCAGGAAGGCTGATACTTACAATGTTTAACAATGTTGATATAGTCAGGACATAAAAATTTAAAAATGAACCTGTGTGTGTTATTCAGAGAAAGAGAACCAGTAGGAGAGACATATATGCTGTTGCTGTTTAGTTGCTAAGTCATGTCTAATTCGTTGTGACCCCATGGACTGTAGCCCAATCCAGCTCCTCTGTCCATGGGATTTCCCAGGCAAGAACACAGGAGTGAGTTGCCATTTCCTTTCCCAGGGGATCTTCCCGACCCAGGGATCTAACCTGCGTCTCCTGCATTGGCAAGCAGATTCTTTACCACTAGCACCACCTGGGAAGCTGTTTACAGTTTGGTACTAACAACCACCACCACCACCACAGTTGGTAAAGAATCTGCCTGCAGTGTAGGAGACCTGGGTTCAATCCCTGGGTTGGGAAGATCCCCTGGAGAAAGGAATGGCTATCCACTCCAGTTTCTGGCCTGGGGAATAGTCGGACATGACTGAGCAACTTTCAGTTCACTTCACTTCACTGTCCAACTAAAAAAATACGGTCACAATCTGAAAGTAGAGAGTTATTTCATTTGATGGGAATGTTTAGGACTCCAAGCCCAGGAGACAGCATCTCAGTATCTCTGAGAAAACTGCTCTGAGGATGTGAAGGGAGGAGCCAGCTTTTATAAAAGTTTTGCAACAAAGGGCAAGGAATCTTAACTTCAAAAAATTATACTTAAATAAAGGAAGCCAGATATCCCAAGTTAAGGAATTTAGTATTCTATGTATGGGAAGACTCAAGCCTCTGGGCTCACTGAGTTTATTCCTATGAATATGCGCCTCAGCTGTCTGGGGCCAAATCCTGTCTCCTTATTCACCGTAAGGATTTGCAGATGGCCGCTTCTTGTGTTCCCCAGCTCCTCAGCAATCCAAGTAGAGGTGGCAGCATCCGCTGGATCACAGTTTTGGGAGCCCTCGTTCACATTTGGAAACCAGAAATCACTGATGGCTGTGACATTTCTTGCTTATTGATATGGCAGGAAATAGTTTCATTTCACAGTACCAACGGCCTGGGGGCTTCCCAGGTGGCACTAGTGGTAAAGAACTTGCCTGCCAATGCAGGAGACATAAAGAGATGTGGGTTTGATCCCTGGGTCAGGAAGATCTCCTGGAGGAGGGCGTGGCAACCCATTCCAGTATTCTTGCCTGGAAAATCCCATGGACAGAGGAGACTGGCAAAGGGCTACAATCCATAGGGTCGCAAAGAGTCAAACTTAGCATGCATGCATGCACCAGTGGCGTGGATCCTGGGCTCCAGGCCGGTGTGATGGTAAACATACTTTCATCTTTTCTCATTAACTTTGTATGTGGGTTTTTCTTTCTCTATGTAATCCACTAGCACAGATAACTGATTAATAAACTGGGAATGAGGAGAATAAATTTGATAATGATTAAATAGGTGTATATAAATATAGTTTATAAGGTTTCTTCTGGTTTTATCTTCTATTTTCTTGTTCGTGTTCCTTTATTCTTATAAAGAAAAACACCAAGACTTTTTTTGCTTGGCAAGCACCAAACCCTGTAATCTCTTGTTTCCCCTCATTTAAAAATATGTCTTACTACTTTCTCAAATGGGAAAAAAAATAACTATGTTTCTGGTTTCCTTCAGTTAGTTGCTTTCCCCTAAAATAATCCATTCATGCAGAGGATCACATGAGCAGTATATAATTTACCGGAGGGTGCTGAGAGCCAGCAGAGGGTTTATGTTGGCCCAGCCAACATGTCGAATTCTCCCTTAGACATCTCTGTAGTGCCCAGAATTTTCTATGGCGGAAGCTGAGTCGGGATCCTGTTCATTCTTTCACCTTGCTCCCTGCCTCTTCAGCTCTTTCTCTTCTGTATTTAGCTTTCGTATGACTGTCCAAACTCTTCTCTCCTGGATGACAGAATGCAATTCTGCCTTGCTGTGTCTTCATTTTGAAACTCGCCCATCTACCCACCACCTTACCTGCCAAAACAAAAGGTCCCTCCACTTGCTAGGACCTACGCTATTTAAAAATGAGAGGCTTTCAGTAACAAAGTTTATTATCTTCATTATCTTCTCTCCTGCTGGATATTTCAGAATGTCTTATGCATTGGTTCAACAATGTTCAAAATTATTACAATCATGTTCCACCAAACAGAGATGTTAAACTGATATTATTCTATGCTTTTAAGCATAATCCTTTGTTGAAAGATAAGTGAAGTCATCGTCCGTGACCAAGCTTTACAATGTGATATTTGTGACACAGTGCCTTCTCTTTCTGGCCTATGTGCTGCTCACATTTTTATCCTAGTTTTTAAGCCAATCTCTACTCTTCCTGATGACAGCCTCCCAGCAAATTCAACTGCTTTTCAGCACGTGAAGAGAAATGAGGAATTCCATTTTAAAAGTAGAAATACAATGGGATTTCCTGTTTGTTTCCCACAGGCAGTGGCCTTTTGGGGACAGGAGGCATATGTCTCCATTTCTGGTATTAAATCATAGGTTATATAATGAAACAAAATATTTGGGTTAAAGGAGAGTAACTGGTTCCCTGCTTTTCTTCTTAAATATATCGTCTTGCCTCATTCACTTCACAGAGAGCTCATCTTATCATCTGTTCATTTTCCTCATTAATGTAAAAATATATGCTGAGTATCTGTGCTGTTCTAAACATTGTATTTGGTATCAGAGATACCAAAATGATTGTCCTGACCTCTGCCCCAAGGAATGCTCAATCTAGTCAGGAGTAAGAAAAGATGAGCAAAGATTATTTATTAAAATTATGGGTAATAATGATTAGATGATGGTGGTGATGGCTTACATTCATGTACCAGGTGCCATGCTAAACAACTGACCTTGTTTATCTCATTTAATCCTTACAATGATCCCATGAGATATGCACTGTTAATATTCCTACTATATCAGTGTGCATGCTAAGTCACTTTAGAGGTGTCTGACTCTTTGCAACCCTATGGACTATACCCCACTAGGCTCCTCAGTTCATGGAATTCTCCAGGAAAGAATACTGGAGTGTGTTGTCATGCTCTCCCCCAGGGATCTTCCCAACCCAGGGATTGAACCTGCATCTCTTATGTCTCCTACATTAGCAGGTGGATTCTTTATCACTGAGACACCTAGGAAGTCCCATTATATCAGTGAGGTACCTGGAATTAAAGGGCTTCTCTGGTGGCTCAGAGGTAAGGAATCCACCCAAAACTGCGGGAAACATGGGTTCCATCCCTAGGTCAGGAAGATCCCCTGGAGAAGGAAATGGTAACCCACTCCAGTGTTCTTGCCTGTGAAATCTCAGGGACAGTGGAGCCTGGCGGGCTTCAGTCCATGGAGTCGCAAAGAGTTGGACATGACTCAACAACTAGACAACAACAACAAGAATTAAAAAGGATCCAGTAACTTGTCCTAAATTGGAAAGTTACTCTGAGGGAAAGCCAGGGTTGAATCCAGGTCTGTCCAAGACTGTCAAGGCTACTAACTCTTCTACAGAAAACACAGAAGAACGCGATCTAAAGGCATGAGGGGCTGGATCAGAACAGACAGAGTAATAACTGCCTTTGCCTAGGGGTAGTCAGAGAGGACTTCACAGAGGGGGCGGGATTATTGCTGGCCCTGAAGGCAGAGAATTTTGGGCAGAGTTGTGCAGGCAGGGGGATCAGCATGGCCAAAGGCCATACTATGGAAATGGGGAAAAGCAGATTTCATTTTGGTGAAGAGGAGTAAGTGAATGTGGCAAGGGTTTGGGATCATTACTAAGAGTTGCCTGGAGAACTGGCCTGAGGCTGTGTGGAATCAGGTCACAGAAGAGCCCTGGCAGAGCATATTCAACTGTACTCAACGTTATCTATGAATGTGTGTTCAGCACCACCACCTCGCAGGGCTAAGATCCAGAGAAAGCAATGAACAAACTGACCTATGAACAAGCCTGTCACTCTCCACTCACATTCATCACCAAGTCTTCGCATTACTAGTTTCAAAATGCATCTCAAATACATCCACTTTCCCAGCTCCATTGCGTTCCCCCTGGTCAAAGCCCCTCTCGCCTCTTATTAAGCCCATTATGACCGCCTCCTGAGTGGTAGCCAGCTCTCAACCTTGCCCTCCTCCCTAGAACAAGGTCCACCCACACCCCAACGTGGGAAAACTTTCTTGAAACACCAGAGGGATCATGCCATTCCCTTGTCTCCAAACAGCACTTAAGGTAAGATCCAAAAGCGTCAGTTCAATTCAGTTCAGTCGCTCAGTCATGTCCGACTCTTTGTGACCCCATGAACCGCAGCATGCCAGGCCTCCCTGTCCATCACCAACTCCTGGAGTCTACTCACACTCGTCTTCATGGTGATGGTTGAGCCATCCAACCATCTCATCCTCTGTCATCCCCTTCTCCTCCTGCCCTCAATCTTTCCCAGCATCAGGGTCTTTTCCAATGAGTCAGCTCTTCACATCAGGTGGCCAAAGTATTGGAGTTTCATCTTCAACAGCAGTCCTTCCAGTGAACACCCAGGACTGATCTCCTTTAGGATGGACTGGTTGGATCTCCTTGCAGTCCAAGGGACTCTCAAGAGTCTTCTCCAACACCACAGTTCAAAAGCATCCATTCTTCGTTGCTCAGCTTTCTTTATAGTCCAACTCTCACATCCATACATGACCACTGGGAAAACCATAGCCTTGACTAGACAGACCTTTGTTGGCAAAGTAATGTCTCTGCTTTTTAATATGCTATCTAGGTTGGTTATAACTTTCCTTCCAAGGAGTAAGTGTCTTTTAATTTCATTGCTGCAGTCACCATCTGCAGTGATCTTGGAGCCCAGAAAAATAAAGTCAGCCACTGTATCCATTGTTTCTCCATCTATCTGCCATGAAGTGATGGGACCAGATGCCATGACCTTAGTTTTCTGAATGTTGAGCTTTAAGCCAACTTTTTCACTCTCCTCTTTCACTTTCATCAAGAGGCTCTTTAGTTTTTCTTCACTTTCTGCCATAAGGGTGGTGTCATCTGCATATCTGAGGTTATTGATATTTCTCCTGGCAATCTTGATTCCAGCTTGTGCTTCATTCAGCCCAGCGTTTCTCATGATGTACTCTGCATATAAGTTAAATAAACACGGTGACAGTATACAGCCTTGATGTACTCCTTTTCCTATTTGGAACCAGTCTGTTGTTCCATGTCCAGTTCTAACTGTTGCTTCCTGACCTGCATACAGGTTTCTTAAGAGGCAAGTCAGGTGGTCTGGTATTCCCATCTCTTTCAGAATTCTCCACAGTTTATTGTGATCCACACAGTCAAAGACTTTGGCATAGTCAATGAAGCAGAAATAGATGTTTTTCTGGTACTCTCTTGCTTTTTCAGTGATCCAGCGGATGTTGGCAATTTGACCTCTGGTTCCTCTGCCTTTTCTAAATCCAGCTTGAACATCTGGAAGCTCACGGTTCAGGTATTGCTGAAGCCTGGCTTGGAGAATTTTAAGCATTACTTTACTAGCGTGTAAGATGAGTACAATCATGCAGTAGTTTGAGGATTCTTTGACATTGCCTTTCTTTGGGATTGGAATGAAAACTTACATTTTCCAGTCCTGTGGCCACTGCTGAGTTTTCCATATTTGCTGGCATATTGAGTTCAGCATTTTCACAGCATCATCTTTCAGGATCTGAAATAGTTCAACTGGAATTCCATCACCTCCACTAGCTTTGTTCGTAGTGATACTTCCTAAGGCCCACTTGACTTCACATTCCAGGATATCTGGCTCTAGGTGAGTGTTCACACCATCGTGATTATCTGGGTCATGAAAATCTTTTTTCTACAATTCTTCTGTGTATTCTTGCCACCTCTTCTTAATATCTTCCGCTTCTGTTAGATCCCTACCATTTCTGTCCTTTACTGAGCCCACCTTTGCATGAAATGTTCCCTTGGTATCTCTAATTTTCGTCAACAGGATCCAAAAGTGTCAACAGAATCCAAAGCTCTGTGTCAGGGAGGGTCTCTCTCTGTAGCCCCCTCTGCAAGCATGGTCCTCAAATCTCTGTCACTCAGTTTAACCCGACCTCCTCCAGCCATTCCGCCAAACCCTTCCATCCTGGCCCTTCCCCCACACTGCCCCCTCCACGCAGGGCTGCCCCCAGGTTCTTCCTTTGCTGGAGTCCTCTCAGCCTGCTCGCATTCATCACCCCTTCGTGAGAGCAGCCCTCTTCTCTCTCATCTGGATTTGGGTCTCCTTCATAGCCTGCCTCCCCTTCACAACACTGACCAGGGTTTAAGCTTAGAGGTTCATCTGAGTAATTATTTGTACGCCCTCCTCTAACATGTTTAGGACAGAAACCTGGTCAGGTCTACATCCCTCTCTGTCCTCAGTGCTGCCTAGCACAGCTTGTGTGTCACAGAAAGGCACAGCACGTACACTGAATGCATGAGTTTATATAATTTTATTTATTTGATTATTTCTTTCTGGCTGTGCTGGGTCTTCACTGCTGCACGGGCTTTTCTCTATTTGTGACTAGCAGGGGCTACTCTCTACTAGCAGAGGCTACTCTCTAGTTGCGGTGCTCGGGCTTCTCATTGCAGTGGCTTCTCTTGCAGAGCATGGGCTCTAGGGCATGTGGGTTCAGTAGTTGTGCCACGTGGGCTCAGTATTTGCAGTTCCTGGGCTCTAGAGTGTGGACTCACTAGTGGTGCACGGGCTTTGTTGCTCCAAGGCATGTGGGATCTTCCTGGATCAGGGATGGAACTCCTGTCTTCTTCATTGGCAGGCAGATTCTTTACCACTGAGCCACCAGGGCAGCCTTGAATGAATATTTGATGAACCAAATGGACAAAAATTTGAGTACATTCATGCTGTAATTCTTGTTTGAAAACTCCATCTTGAACCCTGAAACCATCTTGCTCCTCCCTACGAAGGAAATAAACAGTCATCCTCATCCCCAGAAGTGGATTTGGCTTTTGAAAAAAGCTCAGAGTCATCAGGAAGCAGAACTGTCAAGAAAAGCACTGGCCAGACCAGAGGAGCCCCTTGGCATTGCCAGTCAGGCACCCTGCAAAGGAAGGGAAAGTTTATCCTGTGGTCCTGGCAGCATGCTGATGGGGTCTGTGCAGAAGAGGCATCCTGCAGGCATTTCAGCAGCGGCTTCCCTGGAAAATCATTTCAAAGGCAAAGCCTCCATCTGTGTGTGTGGTTTTTTTCTGGCACATTTCGCAAGCGTCAGGCTCAGGATCTTGATTATTAAATTGCCTTTTGCATGAGCCACAGTCCTGTGACTTGCAATCCCATACTGTATCAATATAGGATGCTCTGCCCTGTCTGTCCCTCCACCCAAATCAATGTGTCATACAAGGTGTACATTTACAAGAAATGTCTACAGCCTGCATTTGGCAGTAAAGGGAAGAATGATAAACTGCAATTTGCTGTAATGTTTCTGCTGTTGTCTGTGCAGGGATTTGCTCATGGGAGACGCATCAGGAATTTTCCGACATGTTATTCCTGATGTTTTTGCTATTGGCAGCTGTCAGGATTGCCAACTGGCAGCTCACGGAAGCCTTGCTTTCACAGAACCAGCTCTGTCACACTCAGCCAGTTAAGGGCACACCATCTCCGTGTGCTACTTGATCACGGCAGCTGAGAAACAAAAGCCTCCTCTGTCAGAGGGCATGGCTATAATGCAAAAACTTACTTCTCTCTTTGATTCTATCAGCTCTGGAAAGGCACCTCAAATTCCAAAAGTCTGAGCACTGTAAACAAGGAAAAGCAATGCCTATTTTAGGATGGAAATAGACATGTTCCTCAGCTTTTATAAGGGAGACCAGGAAGGAACTTTGGAATATACTGGATTTGATCTTAGGAGCCCTGGATTCCCAAATATATTCTGCTATCAATTACCTGTATTGTTTGGGGCCAGCCCCTTAATTTGGGGAGTGGTGAAAATTGCTGTGATTCCTCTCATTGGCAATATCCGACACAGCCCGTGCAATGATAGCCCACTCGTTTAAACTTTAAGTTATGTTCTATGGGAATCACAAGTTGCATCATTTGTTCATCTCTGGAAGCCTTAATTTCCAAAACTGTGGGCTCAGCATAACAAAAAAAAAAAGAAGAAGAGAAATATAAATGGAAGCAACAGAGCAAATATGGAAATGAATATCAATAGATTCATCCAACTCTCTGGCTGATAGAATTTCCGCTCGCAGCCTTGTATGGCTCCCATATCTCCCCAGTGCCCATTCCTGCCCTCTGCTCTGTTCCTGGCCACCCCTCAGTGCTCACTCCGTGGACTCTGGTCTCCCCATTGCTGGTCTTTCCAAGTGGGGCCGTGTGCTCTTTGTAACAGGTCTCGTGTGTGAGCTTTCTGCTTCTTTGCTCATCTTGTTTCTGCTTCTTCTTGGAATGCCCCCCTCCCTGCTACCCAGCCAGCATAGACCTCGGACCAAGTCACGTGGCTTCAGTTCTAAAGTTGTCCTTGTCCCATTCTCAACCCTGTCCTCCATTCAGCTGGATTTTGGTCATTTACTGAGTCCTGGAGCACTCCATTAATACCTGAAGACCAGTCCTCAAACTGAGCCTAGTGATTCCTGATGCTGTGATTCTGAATAAGTTACTTTACCTCTTTGAACCTCACTTCCTCTCTGTGCAGTGAGAATAGCAATATGCACCTTAATGGATGCTGTAAAGTTTAAATGGAACAACCGAGAAAAAATGCCTGATATGTAAAGACATGTAATATACAATGGCTTCCTTTCCCCTCCATCTTATTTGGCATTCCCCATTTTTAAGACGATTTCTTTGTTTATTTACCTACTTATTTTTGCATCATAATTCTTTGAGTTTTTCTCCTTTTCCTCCACTTCTAAATCGTAAGCTCCTTGAGGATGGGAAAGATGCCCTACTCAACTTAATAACCCCACAATACTTTATAGCTAGAAAGAGGTTAATAATGTTGGATAGATTAAATGGAACAAATGGAATGAATGCTGCCATTTCCAGAGAGGGACAGTGAGACTAAAAGGGGACAAAAATCTGAAGTTCTCAGCTGAACCAGCCTCCCCCAATGACAGCGATGGATTCCTAAGTTAAAGAAAAAAGGCCCACACTTCTTTCACCCACATGAAACACAAATATTCCACCCCTTTTAATCAGAGCCTTAGCTCATGCATTATATACATTTCTTTCATTCTTAGCCTCCTTCTAAAGCAGTCACAATAGCCCACGATAAAGCACCATTCACATGGCCCACTCAGCCCTTCTCCTCACACGGTACAAATACATGAAACCAAAAATGCCCACCCCTGCAGGGTTTCACAGGGGGTCCTTCACTCTTCAGTGGCAAGGCTTCTTTGCACACTCTCATCCAGTCTTTGACCCTCATGCTGAGTCTTCCTCTGGCACAGAGCTCTGGGATCCTCCAACACACCCAGTGTCCCTCCTCTGTTCCTTCAATATCTTATCTATCTGCTTGAGAAGATGTACTCTACAAGGGTACAGTAGTTTAAAGTCACCAGGGAAAGAGGAAGGAGGGAGGCAAATAATTGGACTTGAGAATGCTCTTCTGTGGCCTTGGTTTTACGTCTGTTTGTTTACACCTTTTAGGATGAACTACCCTTGTGATGACTTTAGAAAATTTAAAAAAATCAATTTCTGATTAGGTAAGAGCTACCAGAGTTATAAAAACAGAGCAGAATCTGATGGCAAATGAAATAAAGATTGTCTATCCAGTTTGCCACTCAAGAGCTATTTGACCTCGGAGCAGTGACTTAATGTCTCTGAGTCACAGTTTTCTATATAATGGGTATTTTCAAGAGACTGTCCCTGGGTTGTTATGAGAATTTGAGATAATGAATACAAAGTAGCTGGTAGGGCACTTGGCATAAGCCTTTGGGTAGTGGTGGTGGCTCCGTTTTTAAATTGATTGCTTTTGAGCTGAATCTGCAAGAGATAAGATCAGCAGATACAAAAGGGGAGAAACCTTTTCAGTCTTTCTCGAAATTACCTGCCAAGACTTCTTTGTGGACTGTCCAAAGGATTCCCTGTGTACTGCAGAGGGCTGAAGTCTGCAAATGCTGTCCCCAGGCTTCCATTCCAGCTGGTTTTCCTTTACTTTCTGCCAATGGAGGGGGTTGGAGGGGCACAGAGGGGGCTCTGCTGACAGATTGGAAGGCAGAGAAGAAGCAGCCAGTTCTTTCTGAAATGAAATGAAACAAAAAAAGAGTTGCATAGCTCATTTCTTTTTAGAGTTGAATCATATTGCATTGTCTGGATGTACCATAGTTTATTTATCCACTTATTGACTGAAAGACATCTTCATTGCTCCCAAATTTTGGCAGTCATGAGAAAGCTGCTCTAAACATTCATGTGAAGGCTTTGTGTGAATGTAGGTTTTCAAAGTCAAGTTTTCAACACCAAGGAGTGGGATTGTTGGATCTTAAAATCAAAGTATACTTAATTTCGTAAGATACAGACAAATTGTCTTCCAGAGTGATTATACTATTTCACATTCTCAGCAACAGTGAGAGACTGTTCCTATTTCTCAACCTCCTCACCAATATTGGCATTATCAGTGTCCCAGATTTTGGCCATTCTGATAGGTGTGCCATGGTATCTTGTTGCTTTAATTTGCACTTTCCTAATGACATAGGATCTTGAGCATCTTTTCATATGCTTATTTTCCAGCCATGTATCTTCCACAGTGAGGTATCTGTTCCTATCTTTCACCACTTTTTTGTTTTGTTTCATTTTTGTTTTTTTCTTTAATGTTTTCCAGATTTATTAAGATATAATTCACGTACAACATTGTGTAAGTTTAAAGTGTACTTGCTGATTTGATATACTTGTATTTTCAAAATGGTTACCACCAGAGTATTGGCTGATAGCTCCATTATGATATAATTACCATTGATTTTTGTGGTGAGAACATTTAAGATCTATTTTCCTAGCAACTTTCAAGTATATAATGCAGTATTATTGACTATAATCATCAGGCTATACATTAAATCCCCAGTTTACAATACTACCAGTAGTGCACAAGTGTTCCTTTTCTCCACCTCCTTGCCAACACTAGCTATTTGTTGTCTTTCATTATTTTTATTTTTTTGGCTGTTCTGGGTCTCAGTTGCTGTGTGGGCTTTTCTCTAGTTGCAGAGAATGAGGGCTACTCTCTAGTTGCAATGCATGGGCTTTCTCATTGCAGTGGTCTCCCCCATTGTAGAGCACAGGCTCTAGGGTGCATGGGCTTCAGTAGTTGCACCACATGGGCTCAGTAGATGCGGCTCAATGGCTCTAGAGCACCAGCCCAATAGTTGCAGCTCATGGGCTTAGTTGCTCCACAGCATGTGGGATCTTCCTGGACCAGGGACTGAACCCCTGTTGCCTGAATTGGCAGGTGGATTCTTTACCACTGAGCCACCAGAGAAGCCCTATTTGTTGTCTTTTTGATAATAGCCATTCTAACAGGTGTGAGGTGATATTGCATCATGGTTTTCATTTGCATTTTCCTGATGGTTAGTGATGTTGAACGTGGAGGGAGCTGGCAGGGACTCAGGCAGCTCCAGGGAATCTGAAGCTGGTGGAATCTGCAGGGGACTGACAATCGGTCTCTTCAATGGCAAAACCTGCTGAGCTTGTTGCAGATTGAATCCTGATCACTCCCACTTCTTGGATGCTCCTGGAAGTGAGGATCTTGGTGCAGTACCCCAAAAGCTGAGGAAGCTGCTCCTTTACCCTACTCTTCCTGTCCTGATGAGGGCAACTCTTTCTACTTGGGAAGTTTCTCCTTGGTTCTGAGAAGTTCCAGCTTGAAGGACGGGAAGATGCAGGCGACTGAAACTTTCTTCCTTCTCTTTTTGTGCTCTTTTTCTTAGATCTTTTGTTTTACGTGTTGCTGCAGATTGCTAATTTGACTCCAGAACTCTCCCAGAGCTGTTTTTGTTCTTGGACAGCTGTCTAATTGTTGATCTTTCTGGGAGGCTGGAGGCTGGGGTCTCCTACATTGCCATTTTGATGACATAACTTCTGCCCACTTTTCAGAAGCTTTTTTTTTTTCTTATTGTTTAGTTCTTAAAGTTTTTTCTATATCCCTCCTAAATTTTGTTTCTTTAGTTCTTCTACTACTTTGTAACGAATTCTCCATATTAAATTCTCTCTTTTGAAATAACTAGAAAATTAAAAAAATAACTACTGTTTTCTGACTAGACAGTCATTAAAACTTTTACCACAGGCCTCAATTTTTGTAATTTTTAAACAAACAATTATCCCGAGAAACTCTGAAATACAGAGAAGGAGAGCTATAAAATAGTTGCCAACAGGACAAGTCCTATCACTATGGAATTTGAAATCATAATTTAAAAAAATAAAGAAAGAAAAAAATCATAAGACGTTTTTTGGGGATTGCATGATTTTCATGAGTAATTAAGTTCCAATGACCATTAATATCTTGGAATTCAGTCACTCATTCATTCATTTGAAATAGGATGGAAGCTGGTTTCCTCCTCCCTAGGTGGGGATGGTAGTTCTCTTTACATAAACATGTCATTTTCCCCTTGTTCAGTGACATTTAGCAGAGAAGGCAATGGCAACCCACTCCAGTACTCTTGCCTGGAAAATCCCATGAATGGAGGAGCCTGGTAGGCTGCAGTCCATGGGGTCACTAAGAGTCGGACATGACTGAGCGACTTCACTTCACTTTTCCCTTTCATGCATTGGAGAAGGAAATGGCAACCCACTTCAGTGTTCTTGCCTGGAGAATCCCAGGGACGGGGGAGCCTGGTGGGCTGCTGTCTATCGGGTCACACAGAGTCGGACACGACTGAAGGGACTTAGCAGCAGCAGTGACATTTAGAGACTGAAGTAGGACATTATGAAATGTACTAGCCAGATAGAATTTTCTGAGCACATGGGTCAGAGTTCTCAGTGCTGTGTCGTGTTCACTTATATGTCATATGCAGATCATTTGCTCTGAGACAGAAGAGTGCTAAGAAGCTCAGTGTCCTCCTGCCCACCTCCACTGAAGTCTACAGAGTTACTTTCACACACAGGGGTCTGACCCTAACTTCTGTGCCATAACCTTTCCTGTTTTTATCTCTCTGCTCCAGGAAAATTTTCAAACAGCCCCTCTTCATCTCCAACTTGGTTATACATAAAAAAAAAAGAAATGAAGCGATCACATTCAGATACAATGAATTTCTATCCAAACTAACATTTACGCAGATCTGCCTAGTATTGGCAGTACAAGAAAACCCTTTCAATGCAGAGATCTTAGCTAATTTCCAATCCATGCACATTTTTCTTCCCTGAGTGCTTTCAGGCTTCTCTGGTGGCTCAGACAGTAAAGAATCTGCCTGCAATACAGGATACACAGGTTCTATCCCTGAATCAGGAAGATCCCTTGGAAAAGGGAATGGCCACTCACTCCAGTATTCTTGCCGGAATATTCCATGGACAGAGGAGCCTGGGAGGCTACAGTCTATGGGGTCGCAAAGAGTCTGACACGACTCAGCGACTAAGACATCCAACACATGAGTGCTTTCAGTTAATGCATTTGCTTCTGTTGGCGTTGAGAAGCTCAGATGAAACAGAAATGCCTTTTTGTTTGTTTTCGTAAGAGAGAGAGAGAATTGGCTTATGTCAGTCACCAAGCAGTTTCAATTAAGCTGAGCTGCTTTCAGCAAAGACAGCCACTGCTTTACCTGGCATCTTTATTTTGTGTCACCAAACAATACCCTTAATTATACTTTTCCATTGAAAATGTAGTCGTTGGCTGGTGATTTTCAATTATATATCTACAGTCTCCATGCTACATCTCTTATAAAGACTATCAGTCCTTTTTAGCCTTAAAACCATCACCCTGCTTGCAGCTTCTATTCTACCCTTAGAATATGACAGCAGCTGCCTGATGTCTGTCACACCCCACTCTGACTGCCCTTAAATCCTACCCATAAAGCCAGTCAGTGGTGAGCATCTGAATGCTGACATGGATATGGATATGGGTATGGACACAACTCTTATCACTCCTGTATCATTGTTCTCAGTGTGAGGACCCATGGCACATTGGTCATTCAGAACGTCTTTTCTGCTCCTCTGACTTCATCTTCTGCTACCTCCCTGTGTCCACCCAATCTATTCAGAGAGCAAGTCCATTTTTATTCCCCAGTTCCCGTTTTCACCCTTCAAGACGGTTTCTGCTGCAAACCTATGACATCCCTCCTCCCCACAAAAGGTACACTTGTTTCCTCGTTGTGCTTCTAACACTCTGTATATTCACAAGGTATATTGCTCATCACACTGTGTCATAAACTTTTGCTTGTATACCTCGACCACTACTAACCTATGAGTGTCTTAAGAGCAGAGAACGTATATCTGACTGGCTAACACATCCCTAGAAACTAGCAAAGTTTCAGGCATATAGTAGGAGAACTAGATGGCTGAGCTTGCAAAGCCTTCAACTTTTTGTACAGATTTTCTTGCATTAATTAAAAGGCTACATTCTAGACCCTTGCAAAAATATAAATATGTGAAAGGTACAGTTTCTCCTACCAAGGAACATGGGATGTACACCAAAGGATAAACTACACGCTCAAGTACCTTCATGAGAAGACACCACAGGAAAACCCAAGGCAGAAAGTGAAGCAGCTCTAAAGTAGACCGAATCATTACTCAGTGAAGTCAAGAGCATTTTTTCAGTCCAATAATGGACAGTTATTTTTTCCATAAAGACAACATGTCTTGGGTTCCTTGCATCCCACTTCAGGTGAAGTAGTGATGAACTTTTCATTGAAAAACGATGGTGTAGTCATCACAGAATTGATTGTACCAGCTGTAGACCCCCAAACTGAAAATTGCTGTAGGCTGAAAGATGCTAGAAAATGAAATTTCTCAGGAAATTCACTGGAGATTCTACATGAAAATTAACACGTCCAGTTTTCTTCAGGTAGCATACATTAGGTATCTTATTATCCCTCTTCAGTAATTGCAGCCTTTGGGCTTTTTGAGCTAAAATTACATAAAGGTAAAATGGAATCTTAGAATTGTATTACTGGGAGAAAATTAGAAAAGACTTTTTGGATGTTTCATTGGCTGCATTTAAATGGAGAAAAGTCACTCGACTCAAATCACAACTGTATGCATTAGTTTTCTATTGCTGTCATAACAAATTACTCAAATGTAGCAGCGTAGGACAATCTCCATCTATTAGCTTGCAGTTCTGTAAAAACTGTCAGAAGCCAGAGTACAGGATGGTTTATCTACTTAGGGTCTCACAAGGCCAAAGTCAAGGTGGTGTCCAGGCTGAGAGCCTTTTTGAAAGTTTTGGGGAAGGAACTGCTTCCAAGCTCATTTGGTTTGCTGACTACATTGGTTTATTGCAATTGTGGGACTGAGGTTCTCATTCTCTTGCTTCTAGAAGTCATTTGCCTTTCTTCTCATGCTTTCCACGTGGTCAATTTACAAGAAGGATGGGTCATATCCATCACAGGTTTGAATCTCTTCAGCTTCTTTGCTGTATCTCATTGATTCCAACATTAGCAAGTTCTCTGCTTTTAAGGTATTCTATGATTTGGTTAGATCCACCCAGATAATCCAGGATCATTTCTGTATTTTTAAATTCAAAAACCTTAATCCTATCTGGAAAGCCTCTTTCGCCATAGACTGCAACATAGTTACATGTTCTAAGATTAGACTGCAGACACTCTGGAAGTCATTATCCTGCCTAAGACACTACCTATATGTATAGTTTAAAAGTGAAAGTGTTAGTCTCTCAGCCATGTCTGACTGTTTGAAATCCCATGGACTGTAGCCTGCCAGATTCCTCTATCCATGGAATTCTCCAGGTAAGAATACTGGATTGAGTAGCCATCCCATCCTCCAGGGGATCTTTCTGACCTAGGGACTGAACCCAGGTCTCTTGTATTGCAGGTGAATTCTTTATCATCTGAGCCACCAGGGATAGTTTGTTCAGTCTCTAGGTTGTGTCCAGCTCTTTGCCACCACATGGACTGCAGTATGCCAGGCTTCCCTGTCCTTCACTATCTCCCTGAGTTTGCCCAAACTTATGTCCATTCAGTCAGTGATGCTATCCAACCATCTCATTCTCTGGCATCCCCTTCTCCTCCTGCCCTCAATCTTTCCTAGCTTCAGGGTCTTTTCCAATGAGTGGGCTCTGCATCAGGTGGCTGAGGTGCTTCAGCATCAGTCCTTCAAATGAATATTCAGGACTGATTTCCTTTAGGATTGACTGGCTTGATCTCCTTGCAGTCCAAGAGACTCTAAAGCATCTTCTCTGGCACCATAGTTGAAAATCATCAATTCTTTGACACTCGGCCGTCTTTGCGGTCCAAATCTCACATCTGTACATGACTACTGGGAAAACCATAGTTTTGACTATATGGACCTTTGTAGGCAAAGTAATCTCTCTGCTTTTTAATATGCTGTCAAGGTTTGTCATACTTTTTCTTCCAATGAGCAAGCGTCTTTAATTCGTGGCTACAGTCACTGTCCACAGTGATTTTAGAGCACAAGAAAATACAGTCTGTCACTGTTTGCACTTTCCCCCATCTATTTGCCATGAAGTGATGGGGCTAGATGTCATGACCTTAGTTTTTTGAATGTTGAATTTTAAGCCAGCTTTTTCACTCTCCTCCTTTGCCCTCATCAAGAGGCTCTTTTACTTCCTCTTTGCTTTCTGCCATTAGAGTGGTACCACCTGCATATATGAGGTGATATATATGCTGATATTTCTCTCAGCAATCTTGATTCCAGCTTGTGCTTAATCCAGTCTGGCATTTTGCATAATGTACTCTGCATATAAGTAAATAACCAGGGTGACAATGTACAGCCTTGATGTACTCCTTTCCCAATTTGGAACCAGTCCACGTCGTTCCATGTCCGGTTCTAGCTGTTGCTTCTTGACCTGCATACAGATTTCTCAGGAGGCAGGTAAGGTGGTCTGGTATTCCCATCTCTTTAAGAATTTTCCACAGTTTGTTGTGAACCACAGAGTCAAAGGCTTTAGCTTTGTCCGCGAAACAGAGGTAGACGTTTTTTGGAATTCCTTTGTTTTTTCTATGATCCAGCAGGTGTTGGCAATTTGATCCCTGGTTCCTCTGCCTTTTCTAAATCCAGCTTGTACATTTGGAAATTCTTTGTTCACATACAGTCAAAGCCTAGATTGAAGGATTTTGAGCATTACCTTGCTAGCATGTGAAATGAGCATAATTGTATGGTAGTTTGAACATTCTTTGGCATTGCATTTCTTTGGGATTGGAATGAAAACTGACCTTTTCCAGACCTATGGCCACTGCTGAGTTTTTCATATCTGCTGGCATATTGAGTGCAGCACTTTAACGGCATCATCTTTTAGGATTTGAAGTAGTAGTGTAGTATTAGTCACTCAGTCATGTCTGACTCTTTGTGATCCCATGGACTATAGCCCGCCAGGCTCCTCTGTCCATGGGATTCTCAAGGCAAGAATACTGGAGTGGATTGCCATTCCCTTCTCCAGAGGATCTTCCTGATTCAGGGATCAAACCTAGGTCTCCTGCACTGCAGGCACATTTTTTACCATTTGAGCTACAGAGAAGACCCTGGAATTTGAAGTGGCTCAGCTGGAATTAGTTTATCATGACATAAATGTGTGACAATTAGCCAGTCAGTTAGTCAACTTGTTTTTCTTTTATTTGTGTATGGACATGAATCAGATAGATGTTAAGCTAGTAACTACCTGAACATTCCCCAAGCAAATAAAACTAGTTAAGCTACATAAGCAAAATTTAATCTAGCTTATTTCATGAACATAAGCACAATTTTACTTAGGTCGTGTCTTGTAAATGCCTCTAATAGTCATAAATGAACCTTATCTTCCTAAAATTATATAAAATAATCTTTTTCTGCCATCTGGAAATCCCCATAGTCATAACTGATGATGGTAAAAGTTAACTTCCTCATTCTTGCCTTATACACCCTTCTAAAACCATGTCACTGAGCTCTGTGCCACTCTTGGTTTTGAAGTCCCCCATTTTTTGAACAGCGTGTTTCTCATTTGGTAGAATATTTATATCAAGTCCACCTCTGTGAATTTTATTTTAATAAAAGTCTGTGAATGGATGTAATAGATCTGAGCACATAAAAGAAGTTTGAGAAGTGCAATTCTTAAAGATATTGATGAGTTTGTTCAAATACCTCCACAGCTAGTCAATAAACCTAGTTGAACACATGTTCTGACATCCAGACAGACATAATGATTGCCCCTGTAGTCACCAGTCCTGCTCTTTCCCAAGGAATATTTTTGTAGTTTCCAGGTCAAGGGATGAGATTTCTGTTTTCTCATGCCAAAAAAGAAGGCAAAGGAAGCAACGTCACAAGACAGAGATATTATTGTCTCTGCGTCCTAGACCCTCAATACTTCCTGCATCTCTGGATGATTCAGTCACTTCCAATATCTATAAATAAAAAGCATGCCTGGGAACACTGCAAGCCATTGATTTTCACCTTGTCTTTTTGTGGTGGCTATAAATTGCCCCCAATGAACCCAACTGCTTGAACAGTAAGCAACATCATTACAAAATCACTTTAATGGTGGTAGGTAAAGAGTATCTCAGAGCACAACACATGGTGTATAATAAAATGAAAGCTGAGTAGGTCAAGTTCAAAGAGAACACATCAAACATCCAAATCAAACATCCAAACTCTGTTAGATTTTGACTTTCCCTCCTTCAACTCTTCATAAGATTATCCAATCGCAAGTCACTTACCAACATTTATTTTTTACTGTTTTAAAATAATTCGCAAATATTTATTATGAGATTTTTTCTTTACCCTTGATCACATACATTATTTAGCACTCTAATTTTTAAATCCATTGCTGATATCCTGGTGAGCACACACTATGTGCATTCTCAGTCGTGTCTGACTCTTTTTGCAACCCTATAGACTGTAGCCTGCCAGGCTCCTCTGTCCATGGATTTCCCAGGCAAGAATACTGGAGCAGGTTGCCATTTCCTTCTTCAGGCAATCTTCTCGACCCAAGGATGGAACCCGCAGCTCCTGCAACTCCTTCAGTTCCTGCATTGCAGGCAGATTCTTTACCACTGAGCCACTGGGGAAGCCTACACACACTACGAGCAAGTAAAAATTGATGTGATAAATCATTGCCACTGATAATGCTGGAGATACCTTTGGAAATCAAGCTTTTCACAAAACAGTTTAAAAATGCCTTTTCCAGGCTTGACACCATGTAACAATAACCAAGTGTGATGAACTCTATTACAGCTTAACAATAATTGACTTTGTTATATTTTCCATGGATTATTAAAAATGCAAGATTTTTCAAGTCCTACAACTTGTTAAAAAGCCTCTCTTATTTGCCTGTGCTTTCTCTCCCTGAACCAAGAACAGAGTTGCCACCCACATGGATGGTAGGGACTAGCACACCCTTATTTAGAGGCTGGGTAGGAGGAAGCATGGAAGGAAAGTGGGCCAGCCCCTCTCTGCTTTCACATATGAAACCAACTTTCTAAAGCTGCTTATTTAAAATAAATGGGGAAAAATTGAAGGCTTACCCCCCATAGTTCAGAAAAATAGCATAAAATTATACACACAGATTTGTTTTGTTTTACCAAAAGCAACACAGAGTCATCACAAACCTCACATTTCTATTCTCCCCATTTTGACTGGCTCAGGAATTGGTGAATCACACTACATGGAAAACAAGCCCACTCCATTCACACAAACATACTGTTTTTCTTTCTATTTTATCACTTGTATGAACCACAGACTTAGAGGACTTGGTTGATTGTTCAATTATCTTTAATTCATTCTAATTTTTTAAACTGATTCCTTAATAAATTATTCTTTGTGGGATTTTTGAAAAAGTGGGTTGGAAGGATGGATTAAACCTATCCTTAACTATATATTTAGTGTTAAGATCTGGGAGATCTCAATTCATTACAAGAGTTGGCATCCTAAGCAGAGTTTCTGTTCTACGCATCAATGTTAACTGAGATATTCATTTTGTAACATTCATAAGAAGTGTCAGGTCTTGCTATTGTGGGTACTGGTTTTGTTGTTCAGACGCTAAGTTGTGTCCAACTCCTTGTGACCCTATGAACTGCAGCATACCGGGCTTCCCTGTCCTTTACAATCTCCCAGAGCTTGCCCAAACTCATGTCTATTGAGTCAGTGATGCCATCCAATCATCTCATCCTCTGTTTCCCCCTTCTCCTGCCTTCAATTTTTCCCGGCATCAGGGTCTTTTCCAATGAGTCAGCTCTTCGCATCAAGTGGCCAAAGTATTGGAGCTTCATCTCCAGCATCAGTTCTTGCAATTCAGGGTTGATTTCCTTTAGGATAGACTAGTTTGATTTTCTTGCTGTCCAAGGGACTCTTAAGAGTCTTCTCCAGCACCACAATTCAAAAGCATCAATTCTTTGGCACTCAGCCTTCTTTACTGAAGGTATACTGAGAACTACTCACATACAATGATACATAAGACACTTTCATGTATGAATCACCACCATGCAGGATGCAAAGTATGTTTTGCTGCACCAGTTTTACTGATGAGAAAATGGAGGCCCAGAGGTTTTAAGTAACTTGGTTTCTGCCAGACAAGGTCCAAACTAAGCTTTGTTTGATATGTAGCTAGAGTTCTCAATCACTGTGCCGCAGGACCTTCCAAAAGGGGTTTTCTCTTGGTTCCCCTCTGCCTGCTCACTTGCTCTCATCCCTCCCGTGTGCCTGAGAAGGAAAAGGACCCCATTTCCTTTCCTTTCAGCTTCCCCAGGTTCATACTCCTCTCCCCTTTTCACTCCTGTTCTTGCCTCTGCCACTTGCTCATTTTCCTGTGCTTGTAGCTTACAGTCATGAGAAGACCTTCAGGAATGAGTTAGATTTCCTTCTGCTAAAAAGAGGATATTCCGTAAATGACCTTTCCTCATTATTCTAAATACATTAATGTCCTAATGACTATGGTTGTTTAACAAATTATCCCAAAGTGCAATGGTCTCAAAAAAAAAAAAAACTTTTGAGATGTTTCCGGATTCTGTGGGTCAGGAGTTCAGACAGGAGTTGGGAGGCCATATCTGTTCTAAACAATTTGGGGCTTTAGCTAGAAAGGTGTGAATGGCTGGCCTGGGGGGAGGGGGGAAAGTGTGTGACTGTGTGACTGGGGGATGGGAACCACCTGAGATATTTCCATCTAGATGTCTGCTGGTTGAGACTGGTGGTTGGCTGGAACTTCAGCATGGATCTCAACTGGAACTCTCCTTGTGGTCTCCCTGCATTATCTCTCCATATGGACAAGCTTGGGCTTCCTTTTGCATGACGCTGGGTTCCAAGAGCAAATATCTCAGAAGAGCCCTGTGGAGGCTGAATGGCATTCTGTGATCCCGCTGCAGAAGTCACTGGGTGTCCTTCCTCTGGGATTAGAAACCTGCCTTGATTCAACAGTAGGAAACACAGACTCCACCTGTCAAAGGGAAAGAGAATCATCATTACCCTGTAAGGAGGGCATGCAGAATGGGAAATCTGATGATGACCATCTTTGAAGAATATAATGTGTCACTTTTTTTTTTAATTTTGCCCATGCCGAGTTGCATGTGGGATCTTAGTTCCCTGAGTAGGGATGGAAGCTGCACCACCTGCCTTGGAAGCTCAGAGTCTTAACCGTTGATCCACCAGGCAAGTACAGCCACATTTTTTTACTTTGAAAAGGTAACTTAGTTACATCCGTGGCCTCCCTAAAAAGTCATTCCTTTACCATATGTAATCTGTCTTTCATTTCTACCATTCTCTATTAATGAAATTTAATTGACAGAACAGTTTGAATTCTTCTTTCAAAGGTGAAATGGACGCCCCCAACTTTTTGGTCTCTGTTCTCCCTCTTTCTGATATGCAACCTGTGTGCTATGTGCTCACCTGTTGCTCCTCTAGATCTCCCCTCTCCTCCTGTTCATCGTATTTTGTAGCCCAGGAAGCTGGAGTCTGCGGACCGCAGCCTGGACTTCCTGTTTAATTTGGCCAAAGCAGGGAACCAATAGGAGACTACAGAGTAGAAAGAAAGAGAGCTGGGTGCCCTTTCCTTCAGCTCCCTCCCCGCTGCATTTTTCTACCATGGTCAGAACACCTTTCACACAGCTCTTTCCTACAGCTAAATATTAATAACAGACAAAGTATTCCTTCCTGGGTAGCTCGAACCATAAAGAATCTGCCTGCCAGGCGAGAGACATGGGTTCAATCCCTGGGTCAGGAAGATCCCCTGGAGAAGGGCATGGCAACCCACTACAGTATTCTTGCCTGGAGAACCCCATGGATAGAGGGACCTTGTGGGCTACAGTCCGTGGACTCGCAAAGAGTCAGACACGATTGAGTGACAAACACACACACAGATATTCCTCTTTTAGCTTGCAGGAAAAGCCTTAATTGGCTTCCCTGGTGGCTAGTGGTAAAGAATCCATCTGCAATGCAGGAGACGTGGGTTGGATCCCTGGGTCTGGAAGATCCCCTGGAGGAGGAAATGGCAACCCACTTCAGTATTCTTGCCTGGAGAATCCCATGGACAGACGAGCCTGGTGGGCTACAATCCATGGGGTTAGAGGGATCAGACACAATTTAGCGACTACACCACCACCACCAAAGCCTTAATTACAAGAATGTGGGCTATAGCTTGTGTCTACCTTTTTCATGTCTACAAACACCACTTCCTTTAGCTCAGCTTCTACTGAGATATTTGCATTTCTTCCTTAAACACTGTGCTCTCTGACTCTGCCTTGCCTTGGGACATGCTTAGACTCTGGTCACAGAGTCAGAGCAAATCAACTCAAAATCATCCTTAAGAATGGGCTGATAGTCAGTCACTTTGGTTTGGTTTAATCACTCAGTCATGTCTGACTCTTTGCGACCCCATGGACTGTAGCCCACCAGGCTCCTCTGTCCATGGGATTCTCCAGGCAAAAATACTGGAGTGGGTTGGCGTTTCCTTCTCCAGGGGATCTTCCCAACAGGAAGCCCTGATAGTAACTAGGCATGTGACAATTGCAAACTAAATTAATTAAAAACAATTTAAGATTTCATTCCTCATTTCCACTAGCCACATTTCAAGTGCTTAATAGCCGCAGGTAACTAGTGGTGACTATCATAGGTAGATAGTATGGAAGATATCTATCTTCACAGTAAGTTCTATTGAGCACTGCTATCTAGAATCCACTTAGAAAAGTGATGAAATTGTGTGTGGGAATCTCTTATATGAATCAGATATAAATGGAGCCCTTCTAGTTGAGCAGAGAGTGGGGAGGATTTGGAGACACTGACACATGTCACCTCTTAGATACCCTTCAGAGAATTTAGAGCTCCTCAGAGAACAATGGAGAAAAGGGAGAGAGATCCACCCAGCCCTTGTAGCTCAGAGCTCAGCCACGCCCCCAAGCATGCAGATCAGATGTAATCAGAAAAAGAATGACTCATATCAAAGGAAGATGCTGCTCATGTTTTACCTAGCTTATCTCTGACACATCTGCTTGTATTCTCTCCAAATATAGCAATATAGAAACATTATGTCAAAGCATTTGCCTCGAACAAAAATCACCTTTTAACTTTATCTCATTCACCTTTCATTGCAACTTCCATTGCAAACCTTTAGTCTCAGGACAACACAAATATTCTCTTTAAGTCCATCGGAGCTCTTGTTTTCCCTTTGTTCTTTTTTATCCTGGGTGTAAATCAATTGATATTTATTTTCAAAGACTTCTGTCTCTTTCAGGTGACTGCAGGGGGTAAAGGAATACATTTTCCAGAGTCTTCTCAGGCTTAGCCCCAGCCCCAACAGGAACCACATTTCCTGTTGGTAAAATTCTCTTCCCCAACAGAAAAGTCATACCTAGTTCCTCCGAGGATGAATTGCTAAAATAGTCCCTACTCCTTAAAGTGATGAGGTTAAAAATTTCCGTCACATATTAGTACTTGTTTCAGGAGAGACTGAGTGTCAGGTTTCTGGGAGCTTGGGAAGAAAGTAGGCACCAATTACCAAGAAAAGTTCTGACCTTGTCGGTTATGACTGCTTGGAGAAGATGTATAAAGTAACAGTTAAATTATAAGCACACTGGATAGTTACTTTTGACTACCACTCTCACCTCCTTATCCTTTTTCTTCATCTGCTTTGCTTTGCTCCTTTGGCGTCCAAAGTGTCCTCCTTCCTCTTCTGGTTTTGGTACCTTAGATCCTTAATCATGGTACAGTTGCCTTGCCTTGCTGTGTAGATTTGCAGCTCATAGCTGTTGTCCTCAGTAAGGCTCTAGGCATTCCAGACTGACCTTTCAGAATCAGAACTCCAGCTCTGCTCTCCTCAGTAACAGTCTGGGCTAGCCTAGCTTCCAACCCCAGACACCCTAGGGAAGCTGAAGATGGAAGGTTATAGAAAGTAGGGACACATAAGGATGATGACTGCCAGATAAAAATCTCGAAAAACTCACTCTGCTTCTCAATGTGCCCCAATATTCCTTAAGCCATATTTTGTCAAGAGTTTTACATATATTAACTTTACATCTTGCAAGATCGATATCTTGAATTACACAGATACACAAACTGGATCTCAGCAAAGCCCATGGACTTGTCCTAAGGTTACACAGCTAACAAGGTGTAAAGTCAGAATAACAACACACATTTGATTACAAACCCCTTATTTTCCCCAATATATCATGATCACCTTCATAAAGCAAGACACGCGTCTCAAGCTGAGTCCATGGATCACTCTTCATAATATCTTGCATGTGCTCAGCCATCTTGGTAAACTTCTCACTGAGCGAAGGAGGTGATTTCCAGAACTAGGTCATCCTCTTTCTTTGACAAATGCCTGTGTTGCTTCATCGGTCCCTTTAAAGATTGCCTTTGATGTGAGACAATCTCCAGGTTTTGCCTTTCAGGAAACTGGCTTATGATGAAGATTACAGCACCCCGGGGTATGTGGCTGCAATGGGTGTCAACCAGCACTGGAACAGGGACAGCTTGTGCTCTGGGAGTGCACTCCTCCCTTTTTGCTCTTACTCTTTGAAACCAAAGACACCCGGAGCCTGGGCATGTTTGCTTTGGCAACTGGATCCTCTTGTCAGGATGAGCTAAATAACGTCCTTACCTTGGGGCTGGAAGAGACCTTGAAAGTCATCTAATTCAACCCCCTTCCTTCACAGAGGGGGAGAGAGTAATTCAAAGGCTTTCCAAGGTCACTGCCGCATTAGCAGCAGAGCTAGATCTGTGAGCCCCATCTGTGACTCTGAAGAGGAGGGTGTTCACTACCACTTCAGCCTACCTCCACAGAAAGCATGAAAGGGCACTTCTAAAGAGTGAAGTCTTTTCTTACAGTAACCGTGTGTCATACAAAAGAACATGGGCTTTTGAGTTAAACAGAAGCAACTGGAATCTAGCACAATTGAAATCCTGAAGATGTTGCCTCTAGATGTGTGATTTGAAAGTTTGATCTCTTCATCTGTAATACCATGAAGTTAATGGAAGAATGGAGTGACACAGTGTATTATGTCATGATGCTCAGTAAATGATATCCCAACACATCCCCCTGCTGTCACTCCTAACAGGCTGTGAACAACAGAGCCAGCCAGGTTCAGACTGATCTAAATACACTAATTCCAGATCAGACAATGTATTTCTGAATTTCCTTCTGAGAGTCAACATTAAACCATAAAATACATAACTAGTGCTGCTAATATTTTCAAGTGGCAATGATAGAAATTAAACAACTAACTACTAGTTTTTGAGTATCTACTTTGTGCGTAAGTAGTTTACTATGCATTTTTCCCCAAAACAATCTTGTGAGCAGAAGAAACCTAGGTTCAGATGATAAAATAAATGGTTTAGGACATACATTTCCTCTGTTCCATTTGTGAAACATACACCCACCAACACAGATTCTTGTTAACATGGCTGCAGCCCAGGCACATTTAGAGATGCTGCTAGACCCAGACAGACTTCAAGTTGAATTTTAATAAGCAGTGAGAATAAGAGGAGGGGTGGGAGAAAAGAAACTTAACTACTGTTCAGAAAGTTGAAAAAAGAGTAGAAACTGCCTATGAATCACTATCGAGATTTTGTTTGCCCTTTTTTATAAGAAACTAAATTTGGCAGATAAGAAAAGGCAGAGAAGTATTTAGCTGTCTCCCTCCATGCAACCAAGTCTGAGGAATTGCTTCTAGAACTGCAAATTTGGCTTAAACACCTATAGGCTGACACAAAAGCTATGTAGACATCAGGAGAGAGTTCTGTTACCTATTGTGCTGGTATGAAAGTAAAATGAGAAGAAGATACTTGGGATTTATATATTATTGACTCTTCAACATTCTGAACAAGTAAAAGGCATTGAAAGACTCAAGAAAAGCTCTGGTTTTGTTCCCTGCTACTAAAAGTTGAGATTCCAGAGTCCCCCTGGGAACCTGGGTGTGGTCATGAATGGCATTTGCACAAAGAAGGATTTTTAAGGGTCTTGAATATGACAGTGCTAGTTTGTAATAGTTAAAGCTGAGTTCACCTTTATCTCTACCAATTAGCCCATGGAATGATCTGGTATACAACTCACTTCTCAGAGCCTAAGTTTTCCCATCTTTTAGATGAGGGCTATAAGGTTTTCCTAGTGATATTACTGTTGGAATTGGAAAGCGATATCCATAAGGCTCCTCACAGAAACAGAGTATGCAGTTGTTGTTGTTATTATATTACCATTTTTTTCTCTTCCTTTTGCTTGAAATGCCCTTACCACTAGATACCCTTTTAGGATGTTTTCCAAGATACCATCTGTTATGGACAAAATCCATATGTTAAAGCTCTTACCCTCAAAATCCATATGTTAAAGCTCTTACCCTCCATGTGACTATATTTGGAAACAAGTTTTTTAATGGAGGTCATTAAGGTTCAATGGGGTTGTAAGGGTGGGGCCCTGATCCATTAGGATTAGTGTCCTTATAAAAAGAGATGCTTGAAAAAAAAAAAAGAGATGCTTGAGACTGCTCACTCTTTTTACCATCTGAAAATACTGTAGAAATGTGGCCACTTACAAGCTAGGAAGACAGTCCTCACCAGGAATCAAATCAACTGTGATCTTGGATTTTCAGCCTCCAGAACTGTTAAGAAAAAAATGTCTGCTATAGAAGTCACCCAATCTACAACATTTTTGTCCTGGCAGTCCTAGCAGACAGTTGTGCCATCCCCTACAATCACAGCATAGATGTGTCCATAATGGTATCCCTCTGTTTCTGAACCCCATACCCTGTTTTTACCTCTATTCTATGATATTAACAGTTTCTAACCTACATTAACAGTTTCTAACCTGTATTAAAGAAATGTGGGTGCATGTCCTCTCTCCTAATAGAAGGTGAATTCACCTCAGGGTGACCAGTCTACAGCACAGAAGTCAACCTCTTTAGCATATGCTTAGTAAGTGAATATTGAATACATCAAGAGTTCATTAATACATGTTACTCCCAAAGGTTAATATTTGTTTGCTTTTCATAAATAGCGCCTCATTTGTCCTAAACTTTCTAACTGTACGTAGAGTAATACATCAGGTGTGTATCATTTGTGCAAATATCTGTCTCCATCCATGGGGACTAAGTGTAGAGATGTATCTGCCATACTCTGAGAAGCATCTGGAACTTCATTTAGATCCATTTAAGACTGTGGAAAGAGCATCATAATGATTTGGTACACTTGCCTGGAGGCTGGAGAAATTTTATTTGCTGGAATTTCTAATTGGTTGTGGAGGAACAAGGGCCTGGCAAAGAAGAGAATACTTTCTGGGGAAACTAGTTTCAGCCATAAAGTTGAATGCTGAGTCAATGGTTTTGAAAGTCTTTCCAGTGGCAGAAGTTGATGCCTATAAGGATTTCAAAAGTCACACAGGTGAAGCAAGACTATCTGACTCTTCAGAAACATCTCCTGGATCCGTAAAGCCTTAGCTCAAGTTATTTTTATTTTTTGAATGAGGATTCGTTTAGGGGCAGAATTTTTGGCTCAGTTTGGAGCATGTAAAAACCAAGAGAACAGGTGAAATCCCAGAGAAGAAACAGCAGAAAGCAGTAGGAAGAAAGGCCAGAATTCTCAGATTTATCTGCCAGAGTCTGGACTCATCCAAGTCACGGGACTGAGTATTTGAGCCAAGTCTACCTGAACCCAGAGAAGTAAGATGATCCCGGATGACATCTGGTGTGTACATTCAAAGAGCTTAGCAAAGAGGTCTGGGCCCCCGCTTTGAACCAGGCCCCTGGCTGAGTGCTGACAATTCAGAGATAAGAACAATCCCTACCCTGACTGTGATGATGCTTTGCAGACAGATCAGGCAGATGGTGTTATTGCATAGAGACTCACGACCAAGCATCTGAATGTGAAACAAGCATTTGCATTTGTAACCACAGTCTGGGAGGGAAAGTGGGTCAGAGATCTAGAGGAAGAGCCCAGAGTAGGAGGACAGGACTGTCTCCACCGCCTTCACAAGCAGCTGCATGTGTGCTGAGAACAGCGTCACTAGGTCTATTTTAAAGACAATCTAACCAAGGCCCAGGGCAAAGAAGTGACTTGCCCAAGGCCACACTCCCTGATGGTAGCAGTATGGGGATCAGAAGTCACATCTTTGATTGTCAGCATGTAGGATCTGGGCAGGGACGGGCAGATGAGGCAGAGAATGGACTGCTGTACCAGTGTTACCACTAGGTAACTCCTTTATCAATCCTGAGATCACATGAAAATGAGAGATGAAGGAAGTAGCTGCAGAATGTCTGTTAGATGTCTCAGGAGGTCCATTCATCACCTGTGTATTGAGTGACTCAGCACAAACACATGGACACATAAATACAGCCCTATCACCATCCTGTTGCCAATGTGGCTTATTTCTTTCCCGTTTCTTTAACTTTCCCCCTCATGCCTCCCGCCTCACATTATGCCTTCCACATTTCCTTCATCTTCATGTGCATTCATTCGCTCAGTTCAAATAGTCACTTGATTGACATGCATTTACTAGGCACCAGTTGTGTGCCAAGCACTATGCTAGACTCTGAGGATTCAAGAATGAAGGAAAGAAGACACAAACCAACAACACAAAAGCCCATGAAGATTCCACACCTCATACAGCTTATATATTCTAATGGGAGGAGACCCACAATAAACACAGAAGAAGGGAAAAGGTATGAGGAAAAGTAAAGCAGAACAGGAGGGTGATAAGCAGGAGTGGCAGGGGTCTGGTGTGCAATTTTAATAGGGTGGTCTGTGGATAGACATGCACATGCATAGCACTGTTCTGCAAAAACTGGATAATGCAATACACACTTGATCTACTTCTTTCTTTTTCCAATAAATAATACATCATGGAAATCCCTGCCAAGTCCATCCCTTTCGTTCTTATTCCTTTCAATGGCTGTGTAAGACTCTGATGTGTGAGTGTATCAGACATCAGCCTCTCGGTGTTGATGGACATCCTTGCACTATCTCATTTAATTCTTACAAAAGTCCAGGTGATGAATGAGAAACCAGTGGGACTTTAGTAGTGAATGTTAGCATTTTCTCATTAGTCGGTGCTTTTAAGGCAGCCATACTGTGGACAAGGCTCACATTAGTAGGAAAAGGAGTCTCTTTGCCTTTTGCTTCCCTTAATGTGTTCCTACCCACTTTCCACCATATAAGTTTGAGGCTTGCTTTGTTCTTTGCTTCTTAGTGGAGCTCCTGAATAGACTAGAAACAGTAAAAATCTAAAATTGAGTAAGACAACATCAGAAAATATCTTAGAAGTTAGCTGGTCCAGTTCCCTCAATTCTTAAGTGGGCATACCAAGGACCTATAAATAAGAAAGGATTCCAGAAGGTCACACAGGCAGTTTGTAACAAAACCCCAAGAATTCCCTGTAGTCTCTTGAATTCAGTCTTACTGCTCTGCCCTCTATACCCTTGATACTCAATGTATGGTTCACAGATCATCCATACCCAAGTCAGCTGGGAGTTTCTAAGAAACTTAGAATCTCTGTCTTTATCCCTGGGCTGGGAAGATCACCTGGAAAAGGAAACAGCAACCCACTCCAGTATTGTTGCCTGAAATACCCCATGGAAATAGCAGCCTGGTGGGCTACAGTCCAAAGTGTCACAAAGAGTTGGACACAACTAAGTGACTAAGCATGCATGCATATCCTCGTCAGAAATCTACTGATCAGACAAGATGCCCAGTTGATATATATATAAACATTACAGTAGGAGGAAGACTCTTCCCAGACTGAAGAGGAAAGCCGGGGACACAGGCTTAGCTGGGAGATGGACCAGGAGAGACAGAGAGAGAGAGAGCGAGAGAGAGTGTGTGTATGTGTGTGTACGCACAGGTGTGGAGCACAGATGCACAGATGGCGGAATCTCAATCTAGTATTATCTGAGAAGATGAAGAGATGCAATAACAATAACTAGCTTTGTTTATTCCCCTTGTTTCTCAAGCAAAATTTCTAATACCAAGAGGTAATAGACTCTCATCTCTGGGATGAGATTTAAACATAGGCATGAGATCAGGCACACCTGTGCGTGCTCTTAACTAAATCACAGATCCAAGGAAAGAAAGAAGAAAAAGGAGAGAGATGGTGGCTGGGGGAGTAAGGAGGGAAAGAAGGAAGGGAGGGAGGGAGGAAGGAATGGAGAGAGGAAGAAAAAGAAGGAAAGATGAATGAATGAAGAAAGGAACGATTTACATTTCTGCTTAATAAAGCTGTATTTCACACTTTTTCTCTCGGAGTATTAGCATGGGCAAGGAGTCGTAATAAAAGGCAGAGTGGGAAGCAGGAGCTCTATATTTCAGAATAAATGTAGCACATTTCCTGAAGAAAGTGAGTTCCAAGTTTCCTCAGAAGGGAGACACTCCATTGTTGGGAAGCAAAAGCGAGCACATTCTTCTACTTTTTCAAATGGCCTGTCACTTCCCTCTCAGCATTAAACATTTCCAGGGAGATTTTTCACCTGAAGATAAAAACCTTTGTTCCCTCTACATGAAACAACTTACTTGTTCTTCATGATCTATGATTTGCAGCAAAGTATGACTCCTAATAACATCTCCATTAACCCTTAGCTTCTGAACTAAAAACATCTAGTCAAATCCAATCTTAAGGAAAGTTATTTTTAGCAAGTAGTACTAAATTATAACTCTCGTATTTTCAAGCATTCCTTTTGGGTTTCTGTATAAATGTATGCTGAAAAACTGTTAGGGAAAAAGAAAAAGAAAAAAAACTAAAACAAAGGGGAAAACAAGCAACAAAATTTTAAATATATATGTGTATATGTATATAACATATATACATATATGTGTATATGTATAAATATATGTATACATGTACATGTATTTATGTATATATGTATAAATATATAAATAAATATATATGTAAAAATATATATATATATATATATATATACACACATAGGATTTACTTTGTGTCAGCTATGTTAGGTTTAATCCAAACAATAATTTTTCAAAGAAGATCTCATTCTGATTTTGGAGATGAAGAATTAATGCTAGAAGAGGTCATTTAACCTGTCATATGGCAATAAACAAGAAATAGAATAAAAAGTTATCTCTACACAGAGCTCACGATCTCCCCACCACTCGTCGCTGCTGGTGAAAAGTGAAGTACGTTGGAAGCAGCCCATTTTCAAGCTGGTCCTGGGCACCTGACTTGCAACAGCAACTGTGGAAAACAATAAAGGAAATGAAATCCCCTTGGGAGGGAGCAGATGATAAGGCCAGGGAACATGGGCGGTTTCCTGGATGGGCCCCTTGGGGTTCTGGGAAACCATGACCACAAGTCAGAGGGCCTGCCCAGCATTGTGTAACTTCAGTTCAGCAAAAGAAAGCTCCACTCTCCCTAGCAGGGCTCCAGCAGGCCTCTCACAACACACCACTCTGCTGGACCTCATTTATGGAGCTCAAGTTGCCTGGGAGAAATGAACTTGGAGATTCAGGCTGGCTGGAGGGGGCCATGGTCAGTAGGTTTTGAACAAAGCCATCCTATTTCCTCCCTTTAGTATCAGTTTGTACTAGACAAAATGCTCATTTTTCCAGAGATGATTCTCTGGTCTGAGCTGGCCATTTGGAAAAGCCCTCTCAGACAGCAACTGTAAATCACACAGCAACCTCTCTCTACAAGCCCCTCGGCAGCCAAGGTGCAAAGAGTGATTTATCAGGCAGCTTCCAACACAGTGTAACCGTCCAAGGCAGGCCAAAGATGCCCAAAGGCTTTAAAAGCGGAGCCAGGATTCCCCAGAGAGGGAAAGGAGAGACACTTCTTTGAAAAGGGGACCCAACCAACTCCTGGAACAACTGGGTCTCCAGGGAGCTGGGGGTTGGGGCCATCTATCAGCACCCCTCTTGTCTCTGTATTCAGGAATCGAAATCATAAGAGAGCTCCAATCAGGAGACAAGCAGCCTTCCTACCTCTCCCCTCCCTGACCTCCCCACCCCCTCTCCACATGCTTCCTTAGACAGGAAACTTTAAATTGCTGGGATGGGCCACCCTAATTGCTACTCTTTTAATAACTCGGTTCACCCCTTGAAGTCTCTGTAAACATCTTGGAAGTAGCTTAGTGTGGCAGGGAAGGGCATATGACTCACACGGGGTCCTGCAGGGGAGTGGCTTCTGAAGAAGCAGAGAAGGATTAATCCACGCCCCCTTCTCCTCAGCCCTCTTCTCCACAATCCTGCGAGAGTTCCTGCAATTGAGAGTGGCAGGTGTCCACCTGGTTTCTGGTACAGCCTCCTCCTAGAACACTGACCATCGGGATGCACTAACAGAGAGCTGTGAAAGCAGCCAACCTTCCACTTTTTTTCCTTCACATCACCATCCTGGAAAGGATCTATAGAATTTACTGGCTTTGTAAATAAGAACTGCTGAGCGAACCCAGAAAAGTAGAAAGACATGCCCAGGATGACTCAGCAAGGGAGTGTCAAAGCAAAGACCCCTGTACCCACCTCCTGTTCCAGACAACCCTGGGCTTTCACTTAACAGTCATCAGGTTTGAGATCTGGGACTTTTGGAGCCAGACTTTCTCTGCAACGTTATAGAGGAATTTTTTTTTTTTAACATCTTTCTTAACATCTCCATATGGAGTAAGCAAGTGGAAAGAATTATTTGAAAACCAATGAAACAAAAGGGTATTGGGAAATACACATAACTTCATCTGGAAACATCTACGTCTTTCAACTTCTGTACTTTTGGTCCAATCGCTTTATTTTATGATGGTTTGGGAAGTCAGATCCCTGTGGTTTGCCAGATTCAAGGGTGAGTGAGAGTGTCTAAGAGGTATTTGCTGGTTGGTGGCAGAAATGAGAAATGGCCTATTTCCCCTGTCATCAGGAAACAAACTGAGTATCATTCTCCAGGAGGGGACTGGGCTGGGGCAAGGCAGGCCATCTCAGTAGCAAAATGAGCAGCTTGCAGGCATAAAGTTCTTTCTCAACACTGTGAGAGGCACAAGGCAAGAAGCAGAAACACGTGGCCATTCCCGAGTACAGGAACGGAGTCCAATAGCAGTTGTAGATCAGATCACAGAGTCAGGTGGAATAGACGTTGGAATGAAAGCACACCTGAAGCCAAAAAAGGACTGCCTGTCAGTCTGTCCTGGGCACCCCTGGGTGCCCACAGTCTTCTTTCAAGACTGACCTCTTTCAAGTCAGTCTTATGCTGGAGCTGTCTAATTTGTCAGTGGCAGAAGGGGATTAGCTCAAGAAAGTAGCTTTTCAGTGAAGCAGTGTGTTATGAGGCAAGAGATGTATTGCAAATAAGGCGTGGTTAGCATTGTTTTAATATAGAGGATGATTCTTGGAAATTTTTCAACTCCAAGGTGTTTGAGCACCAATCATTCTGTGACTTCAGCTACAACTGGATTCTAAGGAAAGGGGATGAAGGACTAGGAAACCTAAGTGGGATGGGAAGAGGGGTTGAGGAAGCTGAGCTGGTCACAACCCTCAGCCCCAGCGGAGCTTCAGGGGAAGTCTGCTCAACCAAAGATGTGGCTTGAAGCGATGTCAGTACCAGGTGGGTGGAGTGGGTGATGGTGAGAGGTGCCAAATCTAGAACATAGACCATGGAAACGGTTAGTGGGGCCTGGAGGGTAAAGACAACCTAGTGTTTAGGTAGTGATTCAGGCTTTGGACGCTGCAGGTAGACAAGCCTGGCTTTGAATTCTGCCCATATCCATTTATGATGCTGGTGATCTCCAGCCAGTTATTTAAACTCTCTAAGTCATGATGCTCTTATCTGGAAAAAAATCATCTTTTCTGTCTCAGAGCGTTGGTTTGAAGACTGGTCATGGGGATGTTGGGGATGGAGATATTAGTGATAAATAGAAGGAGGAGGAAGAAGAGGAGGAAGGAGGACGGTGATGGTGATGTATGTGTTTGAAGCTACATGACACTAAGGTGCATCCTTGGCATGGAAATGGTACATGGAAAATCAGCCAGTCTCGTTTCAGCAGGTCCCACCCCACCCCCATCCCCAGAGTAGAAGACTGCTAAAGTCCTCTCCATCATAGCTCTGAATTGGCTCAGAAACCCAATCCAGTAAAGAATGAGTCCAGCTGGAAGAATCTGGGACAAGGTAGGGGTTGACCATGTTTATCATGTAGATATTTTACTAATGAAAGAGCACAATCAAGTGTGATCAGCCATCATAAACATTCAGGACCTCTATGCAACTACGTAGTGTTATAAGAGCACACTGACAACATGCAAGCCCTACTGCAAGTGTGCAATGCTAACCTTTTAAGGAGGGTGAACTCAAATATGTTATGCTGATTTCCTCTTCTAAAATATTGTGTCTATGGTGTAAACCTTTGTTTGACAGTTGTCAAGGGAGGTAATGGAAGAATACATGTTCTTTGAAAGGAAAATCCAAACTCTGAACAGAGTAGTGTTAATTCCTTAGTAGGAAACGTAGCATCGAGGTTAATTATGCTCTGATGATGTAAAATCCATCCTGTATTTCTTAAATGCTGTCATGGTTTTGATCGAGGGCATAGAGGGGAAAGAGTTACATTACCAAAATGAAGTAAGATCTCGCTTTCATCTGTACCTGGGAGGGTTCCTGGCACACAGTGGAGAGTGAAGAGACAAAAGGAAAAGAAGTAGGAGGAAGACAGACTAGTGTTTCAGCACTGACCTACCAGCTTACTAGATGCATCAGTATAAGCCAAGTGATTAACCTCTCTGAATCTTGTTGTTCATTTTAAAAATAAGACAACAAAACTTCATAAGAAAATTGTAAGATGTGAGTTAATTTCCTTTAAATGGCTACAACACCTACATTGAGCTTGGTAAATTACACATATTCAGCAAGTGGCTAATCACTCATTGTGAAATTTTTGAGTGAACTAGATGTATTTTCTAAATAATTAAAGCTGACCCTTTTAAGCTCCCCAAAAAGGTGTTCATGACAATTTTAATTCAATGTAAACAAGTCTCTAAGTGCTATTATATATTTTTCTATCTTCTTAATGTAACTTCTCTTATGGTACAAAATCATTTTAGAAAATAATAAATACTCACTGAGGGACTCTATAAAATGTCAGATTTTGTACACTTTTAATGTTTGGTAACCCCATAATTTCTTCAGTTGCCACATTCCATTTCTGTATCCACACAAAAGTGTCTTATCTAATAAAAAGAGAGGAGGCATAATGATGTAGTGGAAAATTGAACCAGGAGTGGGACTTCTAGTGCCAACAGTTCTAATGGACAGCTGTGTCACTGGGGGCTGGTCACTTTACCACCCTGAATTTCACTATTCTTATCTAAAAAAAAAATTTGTTTTAACTTAATTTTTTTTTTTTTTTAAAGAAACGTCTATAAGAGTCCTTTTTCTTCTTCTATTCTGCTTTGTTTAAGTGAGCCATTTTTCTCTCTGAAAGTATTTTACTGGCCACTCTGAGGAGTTCAGAGCCTGTAACTGAGCAGTTATAGGAAGTGCAGTTGTAGACATGTGCTGTGGGTCTTTCTAGAGAAAAAGGAGGCACATAGTAGTTTGCTTGTTTGGTTATCAAAGAGGTCTACCAGCTGGTTTCATATTAAATAACCGAGTCCTTTCCATTTAATCTGTAGTCTACAAGATCCCTTCCATGCAAAATCACCAGAGAGGCTTTTTATCAACATCTTCTTCTATGGGAAATGAACTGAGGCACTTGCCTTAAACACTAAATCTCGGTATGAAGATTTGAACAGAAAGCAAGAAGGACAGTTGGAATAAAAGCGAAACAAAAAAGGATAAGAGAAACAAGGAAATTCAGAGAGAAAGACAAAGTGGCAGAAAAATAGAGACAGAAAGACAGAAAAGAGAAAGATGAAAAAAGAAGAGAGAGAGAGGAAGGGAAGGAAGGAGAGACAGAGTCAAGAAAGAAAAAAGAGAAGGAGAGAAAGAAAATACGAAGAGATCCAAAGTACAAACTGAAAGAGACCTTGACTATTTTCACATTAAGCCCGTCTTTTTTCCCATAATCACAGTTACTTCACATCCTCCCCAAATTGGCATGTTTCTCTTGGGAAGATAAACCTTCCTTGGCAAGCTCACCACATGCGAGCCGAAGCAGGAAGCCCGAGTCATCATGGTATTATGCAATCCTGTGTCCGGCCAATAATTGCCTCTGACATGCTAGCCTCCCGCATTCCTGAGATTCATCTAGAACAGCCAGAAGATTAGATTAGTGTATATTTTCAGCTAGCCGCCATCACTCTTAGCTGTTGTGTCTCCTTCTGTCAGCTGAGGCACTCCTGTTTGTCACTGCCCTGTCAGAGAAGTCTGTCCCTCGGTCTCTCTGTGGAAAGAAGGAGAGAGAGAACTTCAGAGAAACTCTGTTTTATCCCAAGCCCCTACTACCAAAAAAGGTTGAGTAGTAGAACTGCATGACCACATAGCAACCAAGAACAATGAGAAAAATTCAGGTGAACAAGTCATTCTTCCACCTTAGAGATACCCATGCAGTATTATGTCATACAAAGAACACAAGTGGATGTTTCGGAAAATGGAGATCTAGCTTTGTGCCTGCCACCTATTAACTGTGTGATTAGACATGTTCATTCACTTTTCTAAATCTTGGTCTCCAGATTTTAAAATGAAGCACACTAATAACCTCATTGGGTCATGGTAAGAATTAAATGAGATTCTGGGTATAAAAACGCTTGGACTATATTTGCCTGGCAATAAATGTCAGTATCCTAAGTCTTTGTCAAGTGTTGTTTCACTGTATGGGTGACAACTTCTGTGTGCCCAGAGCAATGGCCACAGGGCTTAGCACAGTGTGCTGTCATTGTGTGTAACTGTGTCAGCTCCTCCGAGACAGCAACCTCCCAGAGCCCATCAGAGGGCATCGCACCCAGGCAGTCAGTGCATTTGTGCTGAATGTTGAAGGGAGGAAAGGAAAAGGGAGGAAGGAAGGATGAAACCGGAAGAAGGAACAGAAGACAAGGAGAGGGGGAGGGAGAGGAGTTCACGATTTAACTCCCAAGCTAGGGGTGGAGTACGCATCTTAATCCGCAGCAGTCAATTTTCCCCTGGTCCAGATGACCCATTACTCTAAACAGAGCTAAATCTGCCACTCTGTTTCTGCCTCTGTGCTTTTTTTTATTCATGTGGTCCTCATTCCTGGACTATTCTCCATCCTCACCGTTAGCTCTTCAAAATCTCCTCATCTTTCACCATTTTTACTTCTTCCTTCTTTGGGGGAACATTTCTTGATTACTCTAGACCACACAGCAACTAATGTAAGGATTCCACTACTCTACCTGTTTCATGGCCAAGTCACCTCTGCCAGGATGCTATTCTGTGAGTCCCATGGCTAGAATTCCTAGATGAACTCTCTGGCATGACCTGTACTCTTCAGTCTTGTGAACAGTGGTCATGGTTTACCAGGAATTCGAGGAATGGGGGGCCTCCGATAGTATCAAGTGCTGCAGATGTTTCAGTTCAGTTCAGCTCAATCGCTCAGTCGTATCCGACTCTTTGCAACTCCATGGACTGCAGCACACCAGGCTTCCCTGTCCTTCACAATCTCCCCGAGTTTGCTCAAACTCATGTCCATTGAGTCGGTGATGCCATCCAACCAATTCATCCTCTGTCATTCCCTTCTCCTCCTGCCCTCAATCTTTCCCAGCATCAGGGTCTTTTCCAAGGAGTCAGTTCTTCACATCAGGTGGCCAAAGGATTGGAGTTTCAACTTCAGCATCAGTCCTTCCAATGAATATTCAGGACTGATTTCCTTTAGGATGGACTGGTTGGATCACCTTGCCATCCAAGGGACCCTCAAAAGTCTTCTCCAACACCACAGATGTTTACCCGTGAGAAATAAACTTTCCTACCAATATAATGAACCGTGAACACCTGCACCAAGACAGTGTTGAAGGAAGTGCTTCCATAAAGATGGACAATTTCAAATGTTCCTTGACCTCAGACTTGGTTGCCAGCACAGTCCCACCTCAGCACCAGCCTTAGGAAATAGCATTTCTACCGCAGCCCTGTATGTCTCCAGCCAGGGCTGCTGCAACAAAGCACTGCAAAACCAGGTCGGGGTAAAACAACATAAATTCAGTTCTTGAGGCTAAAGTCTGAAATCAGGGTGTTGATGGGGCCGTGTTCTCTCTATGGGGAGAACCTAAAGGAAAACTCTATAGGGAAACCCTTCCTCTTCTTATATTACAGTGGTTTTCTGGAAATCTCTGGCATTCCTTGGCTCCTGGATGCATCATTCCAATCTTCTGTCTTTGTGAGGTGTCTGCCTGTGTCTCTGTTATCTCCACATGAGTGTTTTCTGATAAGGACACCAGCCCATCCTTAGATAGGATTAGACTAGGAGCCCATTCTACCCCAGTGTGACTTGATGTTAACAAATTATGTACATCACAACCTGATTCCCAAATAAAGTCACATTCTGAGATATTAGGAGTTGAGACTTCAACATATCTATTTGGGGGACACAATTCAACAGGTTAGACATCGCATTCATCGTACAACAAAATCAAGAAAGCCCGAAAGTGGGGAAATAAACAAGGAGCAAGGAGAGAGGGAGAGGGGGCAGGCAAAGTCAGTGGGACCAAGAAATTGCTGAGAGTGATTTTCAGGTCTCATCGTCATTGTTTTCCAGCTGAGTGGAGAGTCCTGGTTCAGAAGTGCAGAGTGAGGAAGGTACCCAGGGTGAAGTGCCTTTTAATAGCCACATGTCTGTTGAGGGCCCTCTTTGAGCAACCCTCTGATGATGGCAATATAAGGTGGGTATGACCAACACCTGCAAGCCCCCCAGAGAGGGTGAGGGGAACACAGTGAAAAGAGAGCTGTTAATGAACTCTTTTGAGCTCTGAGGGTGGTGAAGTGAATGTCGCTCAGTCATGTCCAACTCTTTGTGACTCCATGGACTAAACAGTCCATGGAGATCAAACCCATGTCTCCTGCATTGCAGGTGGATTCTTTACCAGCTGAGCCACAAGGGAAGCCCAAGAATACTCGAGTGGGTAGCCTATCCCTTTTCCAGTAGATCTTCCCGACCCAAGAATTGAACCAGGGTCTCCTGCATTGCAAGCGGATTCTTTACAAACTGACCTATCTGAGGGTGGAGAGATTTTAAAAGGTTGCCTTCTATATACCATTAACTTGGAAAATTAAATAGACTCAACTTCTCTTTCAAAAATATACAGTACCCTGCCTTTAGAGTCTCACCTTACTGAGTCCTGCAATTTGCATTTGAACTGCTGTATTGGCCCAACTGACTCTATTATAAAGGGATAATGGGTATGAAAGAGAACCTGGTCTCTGAAGTTGGCTTATGAATCAGGGTGATTATGAATGATTCACGCCCTTTGCATCTTCAAAGGGCTTTCCCCTCTGTGCCAACAGAGGACTCAATCCCCAGCTTTCTTAAGTGGAGCTCTGTGGTGGAAGGGTTGCAGGGCTCCAGTGAGACCACCAAGGGAGGGGGGTCTTGAGGAACACAATTGGAAGGGGCACGCAGTCCACAGCTTCAGCTCACCGCTTGCAACATTTATTAGCACAAGTTGATGAAGGGTGCCCTGGACATGATCACTGAGCATCAAAAAGAGACCCAGTGGGAGGCCTTCAGAGTGTGTGCCTATAACCGCCTCACATGAAGCCAAGGGGCTGTGTCAAGAGTCTAGCAGCACTTTGATAGCACTGATGTGTTCAAATCACTCAGGGACATCAAGTTACTTCCACGGACATCCAGTGACTAACTAGGTTGTTGACAGTGAGCCACTGAGGCCCTAAGAACAGCAGTAAGAGAAAACATTACCCCAAATGCTGTTTTCTTCCCTCCAATAAAGACAAAAGGAAGAAAGAGAAAAGGGGATCCCCCATAAGAGGAGATGGTCCTAAAAAAAATTGTGTAACTAGCTAATGTGATACTAGTGTAAAACTACTGATTTTCTGGTATCATGGGCATAATTTGGTAAGAAAATAACAAGTTACTATTTACTGAGCACGCATGTTGGGTTGGTTTCTTACTAAATGTTTTACAAACATAACTCTGAAAGGCTGATAACATCACCTTCTGTTTTCACTTGTTTTAAACATGAAGATCCTGGGGCTTACACCAGTGATGTGAATTTCCCCAAGCCACACCTAGTGAGTACTGGAACTGGGGTTTGGACCCACCACCATATTACTCCTGAGCCTCGTGGCATCATGGAAGGAGGAGGGCTTTGAGATCAACTAGACATGGATTGGAAGAGGGCTTCCTACACTGCAGGGTGTGGGCAGATGCTCCCTGGAAAATGAAGGACCCAATTTGCAAACAGGCAGCGTCCCTGGGTCGTTTCCGGCAGGGTGGCCAAGGAGGACCCTGCCCACCTACTCCCTTGCCCCTTACGCCTCAGCACCCCTGGCCAGAGCTGCCCTTCACACCTTTCCCTAGGCTTTTCAGATTCCCGGACACAGCCCTGCTGGGAATCAGCAACTGGGTTGCTCTGTCCAATTACAATTGCTGAATTTGGAGCTCAAATTTATATAATGATCATTAATGGGCTTTGCACTCCCACAGCGTTTGCATCTTCAAAGTGCTCTGTGAACATTAACTAATTAATCTGGGCTACAAATTGTGCCAAGGCCCAGAGGGCTCCAACTGCTCAGATCCTGGATGGTCTCTGTTGATGGTGGTGATTACAGAAGGCTCTGAGCTCCCTTTCCCTCGGTGCCGGCAGTGGAGTGTGTCACCACAGCGCCAGCAGTTCTGCTGCACGCAGAGTCCGGGTCTTCTTCCACGCTGGGCCCGTATGCGGGGCCACAAAGAATAGGAAGCGGAGGTCTTACAGAAGCAAGTGGCACACTGAGGGTAGCAAACACCATGCTTTACGGTGAAAAACACAGCTTTACGTGAATTTGTTCAAATGAGTCATGTTCAGACTTCCAGCTCACAAATGGGGAAACAGTTGCTTCAGGGGATAAAGTGACTGAGTTGCATTTATGGTAGAGAGCAGAGCTGATTTCCTAAATGCGCAAGCAATACTTTTTGCACATTGGAATAACTGAAGCTCTGTTACGTAATCCAGAACCTGACATTCAAGTGAGGTATAAAAAGTAGAAAGGGAAATTCAAAGGCAAGAGAGAAATTTGCTTTCTGTCAGTGAGGAAGACCTCCTTAGAAATCAAATTTGTATTGGGACTTATTTACCCTTTTTTTAAAATTATTTTTTATTGGAGTATAGTTGCTATATAATGTTCTGTTAATTTCTACTTTACAGCACAGTGAATCAGTCATACATATGCACATATTCCCTCCCTTTTGAACTTCCTTCCCATTCAGGTCACCACAGTGCTTTTCGAGTTCCCTGTGATATACAGTTATCACAGTTACCTAATTATTTATTTTATACATAGTATCAATATTGTGGGCTTTCCTGGTGGCTCAGTGGTAAAGAATCTGCCTGCCAATGCATGAGACACAGAAGACATGGGTTTAATCCCTGGCCAGGAAAATCCCCTGGAGGAAGAAATGGCAACCTGCTCCAGTATTCTTGCTGGAAAATCCCATGGACAGAGGATCCTGGTGGGTTACAATTCATGGGGTTGCAAAGAGTTGGACACAACTGAGCACACACGCACATATCAGTAGTGTATGTGTGTCAATCCTAACCTTTTGTGCTTTTTTACTTTAGTAGCTTTATGTTTTGTCAGGAATGGAGGTTGGATTTTGTCAAATGCTTCTTCTGTACCTACTAAGATAAGAATTTTGTTAGTCTGTTAATAAGGTGAGACCTGTGGACTAAATGTGCCCTCCTAATTTGTCTGGTGGAATCCTAATTCTCAGGGTGATGGTGTTAGGAGGTGGGACCTTCTGGAAGCCACAAGGGTGGTCCCCTCATAAGTGGGATTAGCGGCCTTATATGAGAGACTTCGGAGGGGTTGCTTCTTCCCTGTCCACCTTGAAGATCCAACCAGGAAAGAGGACAGTCCATGTTGAGGACACATCATTGAGGAAACAATGAAAAGATCTTCCAACCAGGAAGAGGGCTATCAACAGACACTAGATCTACTGGCACTTTGACCTTAGATATTTCAGGGTCCAGAACCGTGAGAAATAAATTTCTATTGTTAAGGCATCCAGTCAGTGGTGTTTTTAGCCCAAACTGCCTAAGACAGTGAGTTACACTGATTTTCAAGTGTTAAAGCAAGCTGGCATTTCTGATATATGCCAAATGTGCTGTGTTTAATTAGCTAAAATTCTAGTTAAGAATTCTGCATCAGAGTTTATGCTGAACTGTCCTAGTCTTCGCTTGTAATGTCTTTGCCTGGTTTTGACATCTGAGTAACACTAGCCTCTTAGAATCAGTTGGGAATTATTCTTTTCTTCAATTTTCTGGAATATTTTTGATAGAGTTACTATTAATTTTTTTTTCTTTAAAGTTTGGTAGAATTCACCAAGGAAACTATATGGAGCTGGAGCAAATTTTGTGGGAATGTTTTTCACTGTAAATTAATTCTTAATGAATATAGACCTATTCAAGTTATCCATCTCTTCTTGAATACTTCTGGTAATTTGTTTTTCAGGAATTTGTCCATTTCATATAATTAGTTGAATTTACTGGGATAAAGTTTTTCATAATATTTGTTTTTTGTCCTTAATATATGTGGGACGGTAGGTTTTTGAAAGAAAAAAATAAAGAGGGACTTCTTGACCGGGGCAAATTCTCAGAACAATATTGTTGGTTGTTGTTGTTTAGTCATCCAGATATGTCTAACTCTTGAGACCCCCCTGGACTCTAGCCCACCAGGGTCCTCTGTCCATGGGATTTCCCAGGCAAGAATACAGGAGTCAGTTGCCATTTCCTTCTCCAAGGGATCTTTCCAACCCAGGAATTGAACCCAAATCTCCTGCATTGCAAGCAGATTCTTTACCACTGGGCCACCTGGGAAGCCTGAACAATATATTGGAGACTGGGAATTTTTTTATAAAGAGATGCCTCGATAATTTCAGCATTCCCTTAAGAAGGGGGTTTTAAGAAAATAATCAAATTTATAGGATCCATGTTGCACAAAGAGTCAGACATGACTGACAGACTCACTTTCACGTGCTGAATTAAATTCAATGAAATTTCTAATAGTTTTCATAGGCTTTTTAAATTTTAACAACTTTTTATTTGTTTAATTACTAAGGCTAAAACTCTATCGGATTTAAAAATTGAGTATTTATAGTAAAGTGTATAAAAGTGTAAAAACATATCTTTAAACACAATTTTAAAATGTAACAATATGAAGAATTAAAAAAACAGGCAAACAAAAAACCTTATCCATACCCGAAACTCATTGATTCCAATCGAATGTCTTCCCAGAATCCAATTAACTGACACAGTCTGATGCATCACTCAGAAAATTATTAGTTTGAAAAGGGAAATATGTATTCACTATCTGCTTGGACAAATTGTTCAATATTCATGTTTACTTCTTTTATCTCACCTGCAAAGCCTATGAGAGTTTTTGGATTTGCATAAGATTTGCATTTCCATGTTTGACAGTTTTAAGTAACCCAGTATTTCTATCAAACTTGGGTGAGAAGTAGGGTACCATTAATCTCTGTGACATAATCCTTGTTTAGAAACACTGGTTTTGTTTAAACAAAAAACTGAGGTAACAGGATCAAGCTTGAAATCAGTGTTTGAAATACAGCAGATTATCAATTATATTTTCTCCTCAACCACCAATTCATTGCTGAGCTGTTTATAACACTGCACAATTGTTAAATGTTCAAAAATTTTGCAAGATGGTTGTTAACCATGCTGCTGCTGCTGCTAAGTCGCGTCAGTCGTGTCCAACTCTGTGCAACCCCATAGACGGCATTCTCCAGGCAAGAATACTGGAGTGGGTTGCCATTTCCTCCTCCAGTGCGTGACAGTGAAAAGTGAAAGTGAAGTCACTTAGTCATGTCCGACTCTTCGAGACCCATTGGGCTGCAGCCTACTAGGCTCCTCTGTCCATGGGGTTTCCCAGGCAAGAATACTGGAATGGGGTGCCATTGCCTTCTCCCGGTTGTTAACCATAGGAATTTTTAAATTTTAAATTATATGTATCTACAGGAGACAGGGATCAAGACCATCCCCAAGAAAAAGGAGTGCAAAAAAGCAAAATGACTGTCTGAGGAGGCCTTACAAAGAGCTGTGAAAAGAAGAGAAGCAAAAAGCAAAGGAGAAAAGGAAACATATACCCATTTGAATGCAGAGTTCCAAAGAATAGAAAGGAGAGATAAGAAAGACTTCCTCAGTGATCAGTGCAAAGAAATAAAGGAAAACAACAGAATGGGAAAGATTAAAGTTCTCTTCAAGAAAATTAGAGATACCAAGGGAACATTTCATGCAAAAATGGGCTCAATAAAGGACAGAAATGGTATGTACCTAACAGAAGTAGAAGATATTAAGAAGAGGTGGCAAGAATACACAGAAGAACTGTACAAAAATAGATCTTCATGATCCAGATAATCACAATGGTGTGATCACTCACCTAGAGCCAGACATCCTGGAATGTGAAGTCAAGTGGGCCTTAGAAAGCATCACTAGGAACAAAGCTAGTGGAGGGGATGGAATTACAGTTGAGCTGTTTCAAATCGTAAAAGATGATGCTGTGAAAGTGCTGCACTCGATATGCCAGCAAATTTGGAAAACTCAGCAGTGGCCACAGGACTGGAAAAGGTCAGTTTTCATTCCAATCCCAAGAAAGGCAATGCCAAAGAATGTTCAAACTACCACACAATTGCACTCATCTCACACACTAGCAGAGTAATGCTCAAAATTCTCCAAGCCAGGGTTCAACAATACATGAACCATGAACTTCCAGATGTTCAAGCTGGTTTTAGAAAAGGCAGAGGAACCAGAGATCAAATTGCCAACATCCGCTGGATCATCGAAAAAGCAAGAGAGTTCCAGAAAAACATCTATTTCTGCTTTATTGACTATGCCAAAGCCTTTGACTGTGTGGATCACAATAAACTGTGGAAAATTGTGAAAGAGATGGGAACACCAGACCACCTGACCTGTCAGAACTGGACATGGAACAACAGACTGGTTCCAAATAGGAAAAGGAGTACGTCAAGACTGTATATTGTCACCCTGCTTATTCAACTTATATGCAGAGTACATTATGAGAAATGCTGGGCTGGATGAAGCAGAAGCTGGAATCAAGATTTCTGGGAGAAATATCAATAACCTCAGGTATGCAGATGACACCACCCTTATGGCAGAAAGTGAAGAAGAACTAAACAGCCTCTTGATGAAAGTGAAAGGGGAGAGTGAAAATGTTGCTTAAAGCTCAACATTCAGAAAACTAAGATCATGGCATCTGGTCCCATCACTTCATGCAAATAGATGGGGAAACAGTGAAAACAGTGGCTGACTTTATTTTGGGGAGCTCCAAAATCACTACAGATGGTGACTGCAACCATGAAATTAAAAGACACTTACTCCTTGGAAGGAAAGTTATGACCAAACTAGACAGCATATTAAAAAGCAGGGACATTACTTTACCAACAAAGGTCCGTCTCGTCAAGGCTATGGTTTTTCCAGTAGTCATGTATGGATGTGAGAGTTGGACTATAAAGAAAGCTGAGCGCTGAAGAATTGATGTTTTTAAACTGTGGTGTTGGAGAAGACTCTTGAGAGTCCCTTGGACTGCAAGGAGATCCAACCAGTCCATCCAAAAGGACATCAGTCCTCGGTGTTCATTGGAAGAACTGATGTTGAAGCTGAAACTCCAATACTTTGGCCACCTGATGCAAAGAGCTGACTCATTTGAAAAGACCCTGATACTGGGAAAGATTGAGGGCAGGAGAAGGGGAGGACAGAGGATGAGATGGTTGGATGGTTCAACCATCACAATATAGATGAGTTTGAGTAGACTCTGGGAGTTGGTGATGGACAGGGAGGCCTGGCATGCTTTGGTCCATGGAGTCGCAAAGAGTTGGACACAACTGAGCGACTGAACTGAACTGAACAATAAAATTATGTTAAAAACAGAGGTAATGAAATACACAAAGCTCATCACTTTCTATTTTTTTTTTTTTACTACATTTTAACAATTGCTTCTGCAGTTACTTACATCTATTGTAACTGTATGTTGAAAATACCATATGATGTGTGCTACTGAAAGCCTTCTTACAACCTTCAGTGATGTCACGTTGGTAGATTGAAATCAGTTTTGCAATGTATATGTACATCGTGGAATCTGACAACTACTATAATACAAGTTTTGATTTACTGTTCTGCTGTTTATTGAGACAGAAAAATTTTAGAGAAAACAATACAGATTAAATTTAAATGAGTATGATTCTTATAGTGAAAACACTTGAATGAATATTGTATCATGAGTAAATATTCTTCCAGCATTTGAAAACAATTATCCAATGCAGCAAAGAAGTTTCTCACATCATTGACAAATGAATAAAGTTCAGACATACTTCTTTGTTGTTTCAATTTGATTTCCTTGTTAAGGTAAATTAAAATATGAACTAACATCCATATTGGAACTATACGTGGCTGTCAGTTAAAACCATATTTTAATTGGTTAGACAAATCATATTCTCTGTGGATACAAGAGTTTGGCAAAAGTCAGCAAAAGTATTTTGTAAGAAGCAACTGCTTATACAGGATTTATAGGATAAAAGTATATATTTCATGAGTATTAATAAATTGTGTACTTTATATCAACAAAATTAGATATATTTTTTTTAAAAGCAGTTGTTTAACATCACACTACCCTAATTCCTAATTTTTATGGGCCAATCAATGCAGATAAACCTTGTCTTTTCCATATTCTCTGGTGATTTGGAGAATCTCTGATCTTTCAGAGAACAGCAGATTGCAAGACAAAGTGAGTTGCAGTTTAAAAAAAAAAAGAGTTGAAGTTATTGCGGTTTTCTGGCTAATATTATCTGAACTAATGCAGTTACACTGAGTTATTATCTGAGAATAATTAGTGACACTGACCAGGCCAGGGTAATTCCAAGAAACTCTGAATCACAGAGCTCATTCATGCACAAGGTAATTACTGACCCTGCAATTATCACTGTGCCCTGAGCATAAGTGGAGGAAAGTTCTGGATCTTTGCATTTTGTTTACAATAAGAGAATAGTTGTTGCTTCAGAAACAGTGACTAACAGTGGTGAAACATTGTATAATTAAAGGTTAGTGATGATTCTTGATTTATACTCATGTCATGACATTGTACTTGCTACTGAGGCAGCAGGGTCTTTCTTTTTTTTTTTTTCTACTTCCAAATGTGTAAAGACATGTGTTTCTATGGATTTCAGCTGCCACTGAAAAATGTAAGCCCCGTGCCCATACCTGCAGAGTGAAGAGGAGAACTCTCGGTGGCTTCAGGAAGCAAACAGGGCCATGCCCCTGTTGGAGGCAGAGGATCATTAAAACAGCCAAAGAAAAGGAGAAACTACAGCCTACGGTTTGTCTACAATCAGAGCCTACTTAGGAAAGTACCTCTGCTGATCTCTGGACTTGCAATCAGTTCTGTAAGTAACCTTTAGCATCCACTGTTATAAAATGCAACAGAAGCTTTCTAAGTTGAAGATTTTAAGCTTCAACTGGAGTTGAAGTCTACATGCCAAAATGGGAGTGGGTTTAGCAACACAGGGTTTGGAGGTCTTTTGGTTTGGTTGGTGTGTGCGTGCTTGCTCAGTCATGTCCGACTCTTTGCAACCTCATGGACTATAGCCCACCAGGCTCCTCTGTCCTTGGGATTCTCCAGGCAAGAATATTGGAGTGGGTTGTCATTTCCTTCTCCAGGGGATGTTCCAGATCCAAGGATCAAACTTTCTGGCATCTCTTGCATTGGCAGGTGGGTTCTTTATCACTGAGCTATGTTGTTTATTGGTTTTCTCTTATATATAGAACTCTGAGATCTGGTTTAACATTTCCCAGTGGCTAAGCTACTCTTTATTACATGTATGATTTTTTTGGGAGGGGGAGTTTTTATTCTATTTGAGTTGTAGTCTTTTCAATTTTAAAACAGAAATGAGAAACTGTCCCTCAGGGGTTTTGTCAAGTACCTGGCACAGGGCTCATGACAAAGCAGATTCTCTTTAAAAAAAAAAAAAAATTTTGGCTGTGCCAAGTTTTAGTTGTGGCGTGCAGGATCTAGTTCCTTGACCAGGGATTGAACCCAGTCCCCCTGCTTTGAGAGCCTGGAGTCTCAACTGCTGCACCACTGGAGAAGTTTCACAAAGTAGATTCTTTTTTTTTTTTTTAGCATGAATTTATCTCTCCCGATTGATTTTCTTTCGTATTTCGTATGAAGATTTCTCTTTAATTTGATTCTAATTGCCAGTAATAATCAAAAGAGGAACGAAAGTCAAAGGTTTTTTCCTTAGTAGACATGTGTGTGTACTGACTTTTCAAGATGTATTAAATGATTTTATTTTATTTTTTTCATTAGTTTATTTTCTATTTTTTAACTTTACAATATTGTATTTGTTTTGCCATACATTGACATGAATCCACCATGGGTGTACATGTTTTCCCCTTCCAGAACCCCCCTTCCACCTCCCTCCCCATCCCGTCCCTCTGGGTCATCCCGGTGCACCAGCCCTGAGCACCCTGTATCATGCATTGAAGCTGGACTGGCGATTCGTTTCACATATGATAATTTACACGCTTCAATGCCATTCTCCCATATCATCCTGCCCTCGCCCTCTCCCACAGAGGCCATAATACTGTTCTATTTATCTGTGTCTCTTTTGATGTCTCGCATACAGGGTTATCTTTACCGATTGACAAAGTAGATTCTTGAAAGGATTTCCTGTCTTACTTTCTTCCTTCCTCTGACTCCTAGCCTTCTTGTTCAGCCCTTTTCCTTCTATCCCAAGTTCTTTACTATATAAATTATTATGATTGTAGTAATAACTACAAGCTTTTTCAGGTCAAGTTCCATTGTGTCCCCATAAGCGATACATGCCTAAATTGTTAACTGACCACTGGGAAGAAAATTTCCTAGTAGGACCCTGGCCAGCAGGGAAATATAGAGGGCTGAGGGGGGGGGCTGCCTCCTGAAACTCTACCCTTGGCTGAAATGAGGTGCTGGGAGGGCCAGAGGCAAATCCAGCCACAAAGCCACGGAGGAAGAGACAGCACCCAGGGTAAACAGGGTGTCCCAAAGAATGCAGTAAACAGAGCTGAGAACATCAAACATGCCTCACCTATAGAACCAACAAGACAGGAATCAGACCTGCTCCCTGTCCTCAGCGAGCCCCCTGTTTAGAGAAGACAGACACATGAATGATTCTAAGACACAAGGTGAAGAGCATTAGCCCAGAGCTGGGCGTTTGGGCTGGGTGGGTAAACCATAAAAATCTGGGACAACAAATCAGCCTTCAGGTGTGGGGACTGTGAGTTAGGAACAAGTGGCCCTCAGGAATCTAGACACAGCCCCAAATCTGGCACATTTAATGAAAGGATATTTAACCAGGTAAGAGAAATCATAATAGTAGTAGCCACAGTAATAATTCTCATGGCTAGCATTTAAATCAGACCTACTGTATAGCAGAGGGGACTCTGCTCAATGTTACCTGGCAGCCTGGATGAGAGGTGAGTTTGGGGAAGAATGGACACATGTATATGTACGGCTGAGTCCCTTTGCTGTCCACCTGAAACTATCACAACATTGTTAATTGGCCATACAGCAATATAAAAGTGTCTTTTTTAAAAAAATAAAATAAATAAAAAACAAAAAAACCCCCCAAAACAAATAGGATCTGCCTTGCAGCAAGCACTCTTCTCAGTGAGTTAGGCTCAGCACCCCAAATCCTCACGGCAAACTTACCAGTTATCCGTGTTTTCTACTCTGCATGGTTGGAGAAATGAAGTCTGAAAGAGGAAAAGTGAAATGTGGCAGAGTTTACCAAGCTCCTTGGTGGTGAAACTGAAAATCATCACCAAGCTTGCCTGGCTTCAGAGCCACTGTTCTCTCTCTCAGACAGCTCTGAAGTATTTCTCTTCCTAAATCTATAGAGACTAGGGAATGGTGTAAGATATCTTAATATAGAAACAAAGGAAAAAGTGAGGTAAGGAAATGAATTTGATGTTGAAATGTGTTTATTTTTCTAGGTTAAATATGGAAATTCAGTGTTTAGACCTGGAGCACAAGACTAGCAGATATCCCAGCCAGGCTGACTCTGTCTGCCTTGTAAAAGAGCTGAATTCATGAAGTCCTCACCCCCACCACTCCTGCTCAGCCCACCCCACTCTCAAGAGGTTTTCCGTGCGTGCTCAGTCACTTCAGTCATGTCTGACCCTTTGCAACCCCATGCACTGTAGCCCACCAGGCTATTCTGTCCATGGGATTCTCCAGGCAAGAATACTGGAGTGGGTTGTCATGCCCTTCTCCAGAGGAGCTTCCCAACTCGGGGATCAAACGCAAGTCTCATGTCTCCTGCATTGGCAGGCAGGTTCTTTACCACTAGGGCCATCTGGGAAGCCCCTCCCTGCCAAGAGGCTAATATTGTCCAAATCATTTCTGCCTTGTGGAAGGAGGGATGTGGGGCAGTAACGGAGGCAGAATCTTCCCAAACTGCCCACAGTCATAGCAGGCTACTGTGTCCACTCGTCAATCATTAATATCCAAGGGCCTTCTCAAAGACGGACCGGCTTGGCTTGAGTGGCTGAGAGCACACCGTGCACTTATTTTTAGCCTTCTTTAATGTTTTCAGATGAGCGCAGCTCTGAAATAGAAAGGCTGACCCATTTCGGTGACATTTTCCCAAGGATGTCACAACACTGTGCTCATCTCCCCTCCAGCCCAGATCCAATCCCAGTGTCCCCAAATTAAAGGCAAATGCCCTTCGGGAAGATCAGTGGAAAGACAGTAGAGGGACTTGGTTTCATAACACGTCATCCACACAGTCATACTTTGCACTTGATGAGCTTTCCTTGGCTTTAAAATATCAAGAGCCACTAAAAATCACTAAATGTAGTTCTGTGCTTTGAATCTTCAGAGTCATACATTCAGTCCAGGAGAGCAATCGAGCACAGGGTAATGGATGAAGCCATGGAGAAGCCAGAAGCATGCTAAGAGAAGGTCTCGTGCAGTATTTGTTTTCAACAAATGAGAGAACTCAGCGGTGTCACTTCCCCAAGTCCACTGAGCGGGTAAGTGATCACGCCATTCTTTCTCCATGGTTGTGGGATGGACAGGTATTTGGCAAGATCTGAAGAGCCAGAATTTCCTAATAAACAAACTGTGCAGCTTTATTTTACTTTCTTTCTTTTCTCCCCACCCCCGCAATAGAAGACCAGAGTCAGACATTCTCCACGGTTGTTGCTGTTGTTTAGTTGCAGTCATGTACAACACTTTGCGACCCCATGGACTGCTGCCCCCCAGGTTTCTCTGTCCATGGAATTTCCCAGGCAAGAATACTGCAGTGGGTCGCCAGTCCCTCCTCCAGGGGATCTTCCTGACCCAATGATCAAACCTGAGTCTGCTGCTTTGCAGGTGGATTCTTGACCACTGAACCACCTGGGAAAATTTTTCTCTTTGGTTTCTTCAACTCAATAGCTTGGTCATATTTCCACACTCATTAGATAGATATTAAATATCAAACTAGTTTGCAAAACACTTCAAAGTCCCGACTCTCCTGTCTTGTAAGCATGTTTTATTTCCTCTACTGGACCAGTTATACATGGTTGCTGATTCCTAGAACATTCTTGAGTGAATGTTCACCTTCCCTTCTCATTGCCAGTTTACTGCCTTAGAGGGTAAGGCATTTTCCCCCTGTGGTGTCACAAAGTCGGGGAGGAGCTGAGATTGTCAAGTGGGTTTTGCCTTTACTTTTCCCAGGGCACCCAGGTATTGTTCCAGCCCTAGAATACAGCTAGTTCCTCCTCTGTATTCTGACTTCATTTCTGATGCCTTCATGGAATGAGAGCTGAGCTAGCTGGCTGGAAACACCAGTCAGGGATCCCCGTGGGAACACTGTGTTTCTTTCTCTAAAACAAGGCACTAAGGGAGACGATAGATGTAGACTGTCATGGTGAATGTTCTCAGGAAGTCATTTTCTGCCTCAAAATAAAGAAATAAAAGGAAATTGATCTGTTAAAAAGTATGATGTCAGGATTTGATGCTGTTTCCTCATTTGTTTTTGCTCCCTCTTTCTGTATATTTCACATCACACTGGCATTTGCTATTATATTGCTGTAGTGGACATTGAGTAACTAAAAATCATATGGGCTGGTATAGGAACCAGAAAGAATCTGTGAATAACAAATTTGTTGTGCTAGTGACTTGGGAGAAATAGTCACCCCATCCTCCCAAATGCAGAAGATGTTAACCACACCCTTAAAGGGATTGACTGGTCTGATACTCTGTACGTTTGGGGCCCATCAGCCTCTCCCAGCACTGGGAGCGATCGTGAGGGCATAAATGCTCTTTGCTGTTGAAAGTCATCTAAAAGGGCTTCAGTATTACTATCACCTTGGACCTGGGTCCCAGTCTTTAGGTTATTCCCTTGCTCTCTGTGCTTGGGCTGGGTGGGTGACTTCTCTGTACCTCTGCTGCCTGGATTAAACAAATGCAACTAGAGTGGGCTTTCAGACTCATCTGATCCAAGTTTCTTAATTTTGATGAGAGGAAACTGAAGCTCAGAGAGAAGAGAGCTTCTCAAAGTTCCCCCAGCTGTCTGGCCAGTGTGAGAGTTGTACCAGAGGCTAGACTTCTGCCTCTCACTTCCACCCTTTCCTACTACCCACTGCCGCTGGCACCAAGCTAATGATGATTCCTAGCGGCTCAGATGGTAAAGAAACTGCCTGCAATTCAGGAGACCCGGGTTTGGTCCCTGGGCCAGGAAGATCCCCTGGAGAAGGAAATGGCTACCTACTCCAGTATTCATGCCTGGAGAATTCCATGAACAGATAGCCTGGTGGGCTACAGTTGATAAGGTCACAAAAGGGTCGGACACAGCTGAGTGACTAACACTTTCTTCTTCTTTTTCCATTGATTCTGGGTCAACAGAGGAAAATTGATTCAATCTTTTCTAATGGCAACCTGAGCCATAATGATTTGAAATCTATTTTTGCACCTTCTTGAAATTAAAAGCCTGGTATGCCTAATATTTTCTTTTTTATACACAGCGCTCATCCAGTATGTAAGTGAAGGTTCTTTGGGGTAGAAGCGCCAGAAGAGGACTCTAGAGATAAAGAAAAAATAAAGGGAATTCTGAGATGATTATGGAGCTGAACAGTGATCAGAAGAAAGAGATTAAAAATTGTATCTCTGTGGCACAACTGCTGAGCCTGCACACTACAAGTAGAGTCTGTGCATCTCAGAAGATCCAGAATGTCACAGGGAAAATCCTGCATCTCCCAACTAAGACCCGAGGTAGCCAAATAAATCAATAAATAGCTTTAAAAATTTATATCTCATGAAAGAGTTTGACTTCAGAGAATGCAGAGAAAGGACTGTGACTGTCATCCTCCAATCACCATCCCCAGGAGAAGGAACATGAAAGGATTAACCGGAGTCAGTCCATACCTGGATCAATAAGGCACAGACACAGGACAGGGACAACACTCACATGAGGCTCCTGGAGACTGCACAGCACATCATCTGTCTCAGCTCCACACACTCTCAACTGTCACGGTGACCCCATGTCAGGAAGTCCTTCCGGGGTCATTCACTATCTGTATCCCTCATGTGTAAGCCTCGGTGAGATACTTGGATCCTCAGGTTCTAGGAGTTGAGGGAATTTGAAGAACAAGAAATGCCCTTCTGTGCATCGCAAAGTAACTCTCCAGCGAGAATCTTGGGAGACCTGGGAGCTTTAATTTGTCTGCTACTCTGGAAAGTGAAGCAGAAATTTGGGAAAGGAATGATCCTGAGAAGACAAACACCAAGTCATGATTTTGAGCAGATTCAAAGAAATCTGAAAGGCCTTCTAAGCTAGTAACCCCTCAGGGTTTCATTCTCCTTAGAAATGGCCCTGCTAATAAGCCTTTAGCAGGTAGATGTTTCAGAGATAGTAAGATGACTACTCCTGGTGCCATTGCTGCTCAGATGTTTTCGTGCAAAGTGGCTGTTGTAATCTAGACTAAACTTGTCTTCACTGAACTTTCATTCATTGATCCTAATCCTCTCTCTTGAATCATATAGGACATCTAATCCTTTTTCCAGAAGACTTTCTTCCCCTGGTACTACTTGTAAGCAGAGGGCTGTGTGTGACTGGTGTCATCAATATCCAAATAGTCTACTAAGTGCCCTCAGTTCTTATTTTTCCATCACTTAAAAGAGGAAATAGTCTTATGTAAAATGATTATGTATCATTCAACTGTTCACAAGAAAGTGTCTCATCCTTCATTCCAGTCTATCAACTTTGAAGTTACCATATATTGTAAATTAAACAATTCCAAGGGAAATTGCACAATAGTACGCGAGATAAAAGAAAAAGAGGATTAAAGCTGTAAACAGTTATAAGCAGGATTCCAACCACCCACCACTTCATTCCACAGTCCGGGTATCACCAGCCTAATAAAAAATTCTTGCAACCAGCATCACAAGGATCTCTTTAACTCAGCATATTCCAGGGAGGGACCAGCAATGGTTAAGCATTTTCTTTTAGATGCAACTTAATGAAGACATGAAAGCAGATTTCCTCTTGAGCAAAATTGGATCTAATAGCACATGATTCCACTCTTATCTATACCTCCCCATCAAAAGATATTTTTAAACCAGAAAAAAATGCTAAAGACAAAGAACCAGATTTTCTTAAATCTACAAAGTTTCTATTTTTCAGAAAACATGATTTTTCCCAATTTTAAGTGAATATAATAGTGCTTAATACTATAAATTATTCAATTTGCAGCTAATAAAAATCTCAAAAAAACAAAAGATGCCTAAATAAAACTATCTTAAAATTGACAGCACATTATCTTATTAGAGAAAAACAACTTTTATTTGATTGTTTGTTCTATTCTTATGCATCTTTAATTTCCTCTGAGTAATACTGAATGAACTAACCATTAAAAATCATATTCCTGGAACAATGACAATTGTATTCTTTTTAGATTTAACGCTAAGTGCACATTTCCAATTTCTTGCTTTGCTTTGTGCTTTACCTCAGTCCTTTCTAAATTCTTTGAGGTACTGAGGTTTCTTGTTGTTTAGCTGCTAAGTCATGCCCAACTCTTAGCAACTCCATGGACTGCAGCATGCAAGCACCTCTGTCCTCCACTGTCTCCCAGAGTTTGCTCAGATTCATGTCCATTGAGTCAGTGATGCCATCCAACCATCTCATCCTCAGTCTCCCACTTCTCTTTTTGCCTTCAATCTTTCCCATCATCAGGGTCTTTTCCAATGAGTTGGTTCTTCGCATCAGGCAGCCAAAGTATTGGAGCTTCGGCTTAAGCATGAGTTCTTCTAATGATTATTCAGAGTTGATCTCCTTTAGGATGGACTGGTTTGATCACCTTGCAGTCCAAGGGACTCTCAAGATTATTCTCGAGCACCACAGTTCCAGTTGCCCTCTTGAATTAGGTACTCAGTTGCCCTCTGCTTATTCCTAATCTGCCAATTTCAGGAGTGCGCATTCTTGCCAAAAGCATCTCAAAAGAAGGTGCTGAAGTCACAGATATTCTCCATGACTGATAAACTCTCCCTGGGCATTTTTTCATTACCTAGAGGTCTTGGGGAGTATGGGTAAGATGAATGTCCTTTAAAGCTTCTCACAGTGCCCGTCACAGAATATATAATCATAGTTATTTAACAGATTCATGCAACAGAGGGTGAAAGGCTGTGACATTTTCCCAGAGAACTGAGCATCTGTCAGGTATCACCTTTGCTCTTTTCAAGGGGACCTCTCACATCTATCACTTCTGTTTCTTGCAAACCCATCCAGGGAATAAAACTAAGTATATTTCCATATCTTACTGAAGAATGTTCTTATATAGAGCAACAAGAGATCTGGTTAAATGTTAGATGGGACCTCAGTTATGGAAGCTCCAAGAATCACAATGCAAAATAGCTTATTGCTAGATTAATTTTGACACTTTTATTTACTATGAGAATCTCAATGTGAATTTTATGCAAGGCTGTATTATCCACTGTTTTCCCAAAATTGAATAGTCCTTGGAATTTCTTGATTAAAAAAAAATCTCTTTTAAAAAAAGTAAGAAAGATTAAATTCTCCTCTGCTTATAGGCACTTTGATGAGATGTTTTATAGTTAAAGCTAATGACCCTTCTGTATTTCTGCAGTAAAACAGTCACTGATTTAAAAAGGCAAGAATGATGTCTTTGATCTATAAATTAGTAACTGTCATTTAAGGAAGACATGGCCTGATAGATTTACACTTATGAAAAGTGTTCATTATCCCCAAAGTGACAGGACAAGAGATCTTCTGGTGATCTGTGGGTAATCAATTGTGAAAATAATACCACAAAGAATACATCATGATGAAATAATGCAGCAAGCCCATGAATGAAAACACATGTTATATACAGTGTTTGTTCAAACGCACATGCAACATCTACTACACTGGCCTCACTGAACTTCTTCCACTGCCAATGCTGAAGAGTAGATGGAAATAACAAGAGATTCTCTTGTTTGGGTTAGACAAATACAAATAAAGTAAACGACATCATTTTCTGCACTGAGATTATTCAGGTCACATTCTCTGTTTTCAGGTTACCACGCATATTGTGACTATTTCAAATTATGCTCAGAGTACATAAAGAGGAAAAAGAAACAATGACATAAAACCAGTATGATGAAATAAAAATCCCTGGATTATATATATATATATATATCTCCCAAGGCTCAATTGTAAAGAATCTGTCTCTCAGTGTAGGGGTCACAGGAGACATTGGTTGATCCCAGGTTCAAGAAGATCCCCTAAAGAAGGAAATAGCAACCCACTCCAGTATTCTTGCCTGGAGACTCCCATGGACAGAGGAGCCTGATGGGCTACAGTCTGTGGGATGGCAGAGTCGGACATGACTGAAACACTGAGCACATGTATATACACACATGTATGTGCGTGTGTTTCTCATATGTATGAAAAACCCAGCTTCAACATCTGCTCAGCACTTAATGTCAGAGTTCAGAAAGGGTGAGCTATTCTATAGCCTTAAAACCTCCAATTTCCAAATTCCATTTTCCTGGGACAAAAATATCAGTTTGTAATTGTCTCCTTTTCCTTTGCTCTGTGTGAAAGGAAGCTGTGAAAACCACCAGGTGGGGAAAATATGAAGCGAGAGCCCGGGTTCTCCTCAAGTTCTCCCAGGAGAGCAAAGGGTGGGAAACAGGGCCACAGGTGATCTCCCAGAGGAGAAACACCATGAGTACTCAACCTACCTGGAGGAGAGGGCATCCCCAAGGGTGTTTTATGCTTTCTCAGGAAAACTTACATTTCTTCACAGCCTGTCTTCTGTCTGCTTCTCAGTCTTATCTCCTGTCCTCCTCCTCCCCTAATCTACACTCTAGACACACTGAGTTACTCAGGGATTCCAAATTCCCTCATATATGTTGTTCTGTCAGTTGCGGTTGCTCCCTCCCACCCTCCACCTCTGAGTTCATCTCTACTTATCCTCAGCTTTCTTTATGGTCCAACTCTCACATCCATACGTGACTGCTGGAAAAACCAAAGCTTTGACTAGACAAACCTTTGTCAGCAAAGTAACCGCTCTGCTTTTTAATATGCTATCTAGGTTGGTCGTAGCTTTTCTTCCAAGGAGAAAGAGTCTTTTAATTTCATGGCTGCAGTCACCATCTGCAGTGATTTTGGAGTCCAAGAAAATAAAATCTGTCACTGTTTCCATTGTTTTCACATCTATTTGCCGTGAAGTAATGGGATTGGATGCCATGTTTTCTGAATGCTTGTTTTTTGTTTTTCAATTCTTTGTTTTCTGAATGTTGAGTTTTAAGCCAACTTTTTCACTCTCCTCTTTCACTTTCATCTAGAGTCTCTTCAGTTCCTCTTCACTTTCTGCCGTAAGGATGGTGTCATTGGCATATCTGATGTTATTGATATTTCTCCTGGCAATCTTGATTCCAGCTTCTGCTTCATCCAGCCCAGCATTCTTCATGATGTACTCTGCATATAAGTTAAATAAGCAGGGTGACAATATACAGCCTTGATGTACTCCTTTCCCAATTGGGGACCAGTCCATTGTTCCATGTTGGGTTCTAACTGTTGCTTCTTGACCTGCATACAAATTTCTCAGGAGGCAAGTAAGGTGGTCTGGTATTACCCTCTCTTGAAAAATTATCCACAGTTTGTTGTGATCCACACAGTCAAAGGCTTTGACTTTGGACCGCAAGGAGATCAAACCTGTCAATCCTAAAAGAAATCAGTCCTGAATATTCACTGGAAGGACTGATGCTGAAGCTGAAGCTCCAATACTTTGGCCACCTGAAGAACTGACTCATTGGAAAAGTCCTTGGTGCTGGGCAAGATTGAAGGCAGAAGGAGAAGGGGATTACAGAGGACGAGATGGTTGGATGGTAATCACCAACTCAGTGGACATGAGTTTGAGCAAGCTCTGGGAATTGGTGATGGACAGGGAGGCCTGGCGTGCTGAGTCCATGGAGTTGCAAAGAGTCGGACATGACTGGGTGACTGAACTGGTTGACTGACTGACTATCCTTCAGAGCTTGGCATAGGTATTACCTCTTGTAGAAACCTCTTCCTGACCCTTAAACAGAGTTCTATGACCCTCCTCTTCGCTTCTATGGCAAGAAATAAACAGGGACGAAAAATGTCCAAAGGAGTTCCTAGGTCCAGTTTTTACTGACTGAGCACCTAACATAGTGTAGTGTTAGTTGCTCGTGTTCGACTCTTTGTGACTCCATGTACTGTAGTCTGCCGGGTTCCTCTGTCCACGAAATTCTCCAGGCAAGAATACTGGAGTGAGTAGCCATTCCCTTCTCCAGGGGATCTTCCTGGCCCAGGGATCAAACCTGAGTCTCCAGCATTGCAGGCAAATCCTTTACCACCAGGGCCACCTGGCAAGCATGATGTAAGAACTGGTCTTTTCAGTTTGAATGTACTGGGCAGGACTAGAATACATCACTGTCTTGCTACCAGAAAGTACTTTTTCTGAAAGACCAAAGTTTTATGCTTTCTTCCTCAGTTGTATCAAATGGATAGTAAAAGCTATACCACAGAAATGTAAGAGCTAGTAGCAAGTCTACCTAGCTGATCACGGGATCCCTAAAAATGGAGGCATGACCTCAGAACGTCTCTGCTGCCTAATCAGAGTTAGGCAATTGTTGCTGGCACTGGCTGTCCCAGTGGAACTATCCACTGATACTCATTTATCTGTCCAACCTGTGCCCAACCTTTTCTCTAAGACCTATTTCCACATTTGTAGCTACCTGCCTAAAGTGACAAACCATCAAGAACAAAGGTTACCACCCCATTACAGTTCAGTTAAGTAAACCAATGCTTACTTAGTGCAGATGACACAGAGGTGAGTGAGACGCTGCCATATCGTGGTGCCTTATTGCTTCAAAGTGTGGTCCCTGGGCCAGCGCTACTGACATCACTTGGTAGAAATGCAGATTCCAAGGCCTCACCCCAGACCTACTGAATCAGAATCTACATTTTAACAGGACCCTCAGAAGATTCTTACCCAAAATGAAGGGAAAAGAATGTATTTCATCATCAAATTCATGAATAGCTGTCTAGGGGGCCAGAGCAGTATATGGTGGGTCAGGGCTGTTCTTTTTGGACCTGCTTTATGCCTTGTCAATACTAGTAATAAATGCTTCTCTTGCTTTCTCCATACCTAACTCACAGTTTATGCTGCCTACTGATGCTCAATGTCTCTATGGCTTCCTTGGTCCCTCCACTGACTCATGATTGATCTGTAACTGGTAGATAGGTGAGCCATATTAGCAACTTAAGACTTCCCAGGTGGCTCTAGTGGTCAAGAACCCACCTACTAATTCAGGAGACTTGAGACATGGGTTTGATCCCTGGGTCGGAAGATCCCCTGGAGGAGGGCATGGCAACCAACTCCAATATTCTTACCTGGAGAATCCCATGGATAGAGGAGCCTGGCGGGCTACAGTCCATAGGGCTGTAAAGAGTCGGAAATGATTGAACTGACTTAGCACGCATGCATAAGCAACTTAACATTTTCACACCAATTAGCTTGTAAGAAGGTAGTAAGGTAAAGACAATGGTAGCAGCCCATTCTTCAAGAGTGATGGTACATTTAGTCTGTTGGATAGATACACAGATGTTATTATAACAGAATGGTAGGCAGATAACATTCTAGCTGGCACTAAAAATAAATAATAGGCTTCCTTTTCTAAACTGCTCAGGAAACTGAGCTCCTTTGAGTTCTTCTGGACTGTTCTTCTGTTCTCTCTCTCTCTCTTCCTCCCTCCACTTGCCTGCTTCCCTGCCCACCTGTAACCTGATCATTACCTTAAAGCATATGGCACATGGGTGGACCTGACCCTGGCACTTCAGCCTCACAAAATGGCCTCATTTCTCTTTCTGGATAGTTCAGCCAAGTCTACCACTGTGCAAGCAAGCCCTCTTTCTTTCACTTCATGACCTCAATCTCAGAGTCTCCAGTTTAAAATGTATTCCAAGTAAATAGCAGTCTGTTTTCTTCAAGGTTCTTTCCAGTTTGGTGAGAAACATGCTTAGTCTCAGTGTGACTCTTTGATTTAGGGAGGGGGCAAGCACCAGTGATTTTATTTCATGGAATGCTTGCTGTTTAAAGGAGACACAATGGAATTAGGTAACTCTTTTCCTGTGATCACCGCCACGGCTTTTTGGAAGTATCATGGATCAAATAGAAGAATAGAAGTGATATAAAGCCTGGACACACTCGAGAGGCGGTGACAAGGCCTCCGAGATTGCTGCGGCAGGCAGACAAAGAAAGTCCAGATGGCACCCAGGACAGTGTCATTCCTGTGGGCTGGTGGTTAGAAAAGACATCCCACAGGAAGCGATTAGAAATAATAATACTTTAATGACTTATTATGAGTTTATATATAAACCTGACTGTGCTGTAGTAAAAATAGAATTCAGATAAATCAATTTTTTATGGAAAATGTAACTAAAACAGATGATTCCTTTCCTGGAGATTGAATTTCTCCCAATTAAGATGGTTATTTCCATGTTGGGGTGTGGGGAGTCTTTCTTTCAAGATTAATGAGTAAAGTAAAACATGCACAGGAAAAAGCCCACTCCAGGAAAACATAGCTGGACGTGAACACAGTTCATTTAACCTGAAAGTTATATCCGGAATTTCCTTCCAAAATTTCACCCCAGGATCTTTTACACTTAACTTGCCCACCCCTGCAGTCATTTCCACCCTCTTGTGCTTTCCAAGAGTGAAGTCTTGCCTCTTCCATCGCCTCCTTTCTCTCTCATGAATAATTTCCTCTTTGCAAGAAAATCATGCCAAAAAGCCTTCATTATTTCCATGACATTGCTTCTTCATATTCTATTGTAGTTTTCATTTCACCCTGGGGACTGCAACGCCCAATTCCTGAACTGCTTTGTGTTTTTCAGTGTGTGAGTTAGCACATGCTCTTTTAGAAGAACTTAAAGCTTTCCTCTTAAATCAACAAATTCACATTGCTTAGTTCATAAAGCCTCACAAACACCAGAGGCATTTTACCTGGGATCTGAGTATGCACGGAGATCCCTGACTTTTCTCATTGATAAACAATGAAAACTTGTTAGCAAATAATAGGGAAATGTTGATGTCATGGTTCAGAATTTGAACTCTGATTGTTGACAGAACCTGGTTCAAATCTTGGATTCAGTTTCTAACGGTAGGGATTCTAACAGCTTTAGATCTCAGGACCACCATCTGAATATGTAAATAAGAACAAAACCTACTTAAAGGTTGTGGCAAAGATTAAATGAGATGATTTTTCCTACAAAATGATTATCATTGATTGAAACTTAGAAAACTTTCAATAAATGTGAGTGCTGAGGTCAGAGGAAGAATGCTGGGTGACAGATGGTATAGAATAAGATCCCAGGCATCCGTTTTTAAACCAAGTAGATTTTACTCTCATCTTTGTGGCCTTTTGTAAGTAGATTAGAACTCTAGTTAATTTACAGAAAAGATACACAGTAATCCCTCGGTATCTACAGAGGATAGACTCCAGAACCTCCGCAGATGACAAAATCCGTGAGTGTTCAAGTTCTTTACATACAATGGAGTGGTATATGCATATGACCCTCACACATCCTCATGTACTTTAAATCATCTCTAGACTACTTATGATACCTAATATTATGTAAATGTTCTGAAAAGAGTGTGCAGCACATTCAACGTTTGCTTTTTTGAAGCTTTCTGGAATTTAAAAAATATATATTTATTTTTGGCTGCCCTAGGTCTTTGTTGCTTTTTGCAGGCTTTTTATAGCTGTGGAAAGCAGGGGCTACTCTTGGTTGTGGTGCGTGGGTTTCTCATTGCAGTGGCTTCTCTTGTTGGTCGAGCATGAGTTCTAGCGTACTTGGGGTCACCAGTTGTGGCCCACCGGTTTAGTTGCTCTGATGCATGTGAATCTTCCCAGACCAGGGATCAAACCCATGCCCCCTGCACTGGCAAACAGATTCTTATCCACTGCGCCACCAGGGAAGTCCTGGAATTTTTTAAAAAATATTTTAAACCCTTGGTTTGTTGAATCTGCAGATGCAGAACCCATACATATGGAGGGCTGTCTATAATAAGAACTCTGTCATTTTTTTTTAAGCTTGAGAGAAGCACCTAATAGGTTTTACCACATTTTAGGTGTTTAAATCATGATTTCATTATGTTTTGTGGCATCTACTTATGAGTCACAAAGCAGAGAATAGAAGATAATCTCAAAAATATATCCAAAATAAAAACATAAGGTTAATAATTGTGGCCTTTGTGCTGTATTTGGAGGAGAAAATAGTAAAGTTGTGGAAGTACTCTATACAGAAATGCACACGGTACTTTCCTGTACTATGATTAGACGATGATTAAAATTTGACATCTGATTTCCCAATGGCCAAACACACACAAAATGCATAATCAAGTACAGAATCTGAAGTGTCCATAAGGTAAAAATAGAGGACATATACAGAACAAAAATAGTTGTTTGTTAGCTCACTTTTCTTCCTAACATGAAAGGTAACTGATTTTTGTCTCCATTTGTTTGTTTTATTTTGTTCTCCTTTTGAGTCTCATGGCTGGGTCAGCACCACGTTACGTGATACTGTTGGAATTCTGTTGGTCCCTTAAGGTGAAGGGTATCACAGAGTCTCTCCAGCAGAAGTAAATTATCCTCAGAATGAAGAAGAGCTTCATTTTCCAGCTGGCGGGCAGCTGGTGTGCACGCTGGACTTTTTGATGAATGGAGTCATTACATTATCTGTCTCCTGTATTCTAGACCACCCAGCACCTTCTTGGCGTTGTCTGTGGATGAGAATAATGGCCCCTTTGTTAGGCTTGCCAAGGCAGTGCTTCTGCAATGTGACCCACTGAAGAACTGTTCCTGGGCTGAACAATTTCCTCTCTGAGAGTGTGGCCTTTTTTGAGCAAGGGAGGCTGTCTGGAAACTAGAAAACACCCTGCTCACCAAAGGCATTCAGTGACCATTTAGAGCCTTACCCCTTTATTCCACTCCCACCATCATCCTCTTCATCACTGACATCCTCAGCATCATTCATGTGGATACCATCTTGAGGACTTTCTGTAGACCAGATCAACTACATAAATTATCTTAGCTAATTTGATCAAGTCTAAATGGTCTGATTTGTATTTTATGTATGAAATGGCTGAGAACTGTAGATAAAATAATCTAATCAAGAACACAGCAAGAAAGTTGCAAAACAGGAGTGTCTATTCCAATTCTAAAGTCCACACTCTTCCTAGTAAACAATAATCATCCCATAGAATAATACTGTAGCAAGGAGCTCAGAAATCAAGAATCTCAAATCTGCTTACTCATTTAGTCCACACATATTTATTGTCTGCCTACAAAGGACCAAATACTAATCTGGGCAATGGAGTGAGCAAGACATAAAAATTCCTGTCTTTTGGAACTTATATTCTTAAGTTAGAGACAGACGGTGAATAATTCGCTTGGTTTGAGGTCAATTAACAAATTATGTTTTTTCATTTTGTCTCGTAGTTCAGGGATTTCTGCACAGAGTTTCAGATTAGTTTTTTGAAACCATAGTAGTATAAATGTACTAGGAAATTTATTCCATGCTAGTGCTACATTATAAACATTATCCATGAATTTGCTAACTCTAAATGATGCTTTAACCTTTGTTAAAGGTACTACTTTTTCCCCAAAATATAACCAAAGTCTTTTCCTAGGAGCATTTCACTAAACATTCTAGAACCATAGAGACTGAGAAAAACAAGGTCATCAATTCTTCTTTGTGAATTGAGATAGGATATTTTTCAAGTAAGTTTAATGTATAAATCCATGAGAAAAAAAAAAAAGTGAAAGCCTTCACTAAGTAGTTTAGAATCCAAGCATGTTGATTTTTGTGAGCAGTAGTAAACTGGTGAAAATAAATTATCTATTTTTTTAAAGTAGTAGGATCCTTCAATTTGCTAAAAACAAGAAATGGCAATTTGTGAGGTTCATTGCATTGCTTCAGAAAATATATGCACATTTTTCTTTGAAATTTTTGTTTCTTGATGTCTCTTGTTCTACTTTGTATGCCATTTCTTTTTTGGTAGATGATCATTTGTAATTTAGACCTGCTTCATCTAATCATAGTTTTTGTTTTTTTTCTCCAGGATTTCATTATTAAAAAATGACTTGTATTATAAACGTTTAAGTTGGATGATTGGACTAAAATATGTTCTTAGTATGAAGTACATAGACACTGTGATGCTTTTTCCAACATTGATGGTTTCACACATTTTCTATTAAATTTGCACAAGCCTAATCATTGGATATAGCTCAAATACCTTTGTTTATTTTTGTCCAGTTACTATAGTTGGCAATCCCTGTTTTTCTTTCTGCCTAAAGGTTCACGATTCCTTCTCTATCAACTTCAATTTCATTACAGAGTATAGAAAATTGAAAGCATTTGTGAAGTAAACTTTATTCAGAATACTTCAGGATTTATAAGTTTCTTTTATTCTGATCTAAACTTTTATTGTTGTCTGTTGCATGTCTCAGTCAACATTTTACCTAATTCATTCATACTTTCAGAGACCTTCTAAAAAATTCAAGCTCACAGCAACAGGATCTCTATTTTGCATTCTCTAATTTAAAAGGGACTTGATTAAATTAAATAATTGGTATGGCAAATAAATTGGTATAAAAAAAGTATGGGAACAAACACAGCTAAATTGGTAAGCATTGATTTAACTTGTTAAGAGAGTGTTGTCTTGGTAGAATGTGCCAAGTGAAAGTCCAAGTCACTCAGTCATGTCTGACTCTTTGTGACCCCGTGGACTATACAGTCCATGGAATTCTCCAGGCCGGAATACTGGAGGGTACTTCCTTTCTCCAGGGTATCTTCCCAACCCAGGTATCAAACCCAGGTCTCCCACATTGCAGGCAGATTCTTTACCAACTAAGCCAAAAGAGAAGCCCAAGAATACTGAACTGGGTAGCCTAGAGCAAGCATCAATCCTGCAACTCAGTTAAATAAGAGTAAAGAGAGTTTCTATTGTATTATTAACAATTGAGGTATTGGCAAATGATATGCATTTTTTAAAAGTTATAACTTTGGATTGATTTTCTGAAATATTAATAAGATTTTTTGTCAGTATCTTTAGTATCCATTTGTATTTTCTTCTATAGATTGTCTATTCAAATCTTTCATTCATTTTCATTGTAATGCTAATTTCCTTTTTTCTCATCACTTTATAAAAGCTTTTGCACACAATGTCATATATGTTGCAACTCATTTTTCAAACTTCTTTTACTTTAACCACAATCATAGTGTTTTTGCTATTCAGCGGTTTGAAATTTTGATATGTTTCAATCTATCACATTTCTTTTTATATTTTTGGGGATTGAGGTAGAGTTAGAAATGTCTTCCAAACCCTAAATATAAAATGTTCACCAATATTTTCTTCTAGCACATTTGTACTATGATTTTTGTAATGAACTTAACTAAAGGCTAAATTTATTATGTTGATTAAAAGTGAGTCAAGGACAAATGTCTATCCCTCCTCCACCCCCTTTCCATGGCTGATTAGTTGTCTCTGGGATATTTACAGGTTAGCTGTTTGTAGTATTGCCTTTATGGCATACTCTACTCCATCATCTACATGCATACATTTCCTGATTTCATTGTTTATCTCATTGAGTTGTTCATGAACTTCTGTGCCAACATGAAGGACTGTTCATTACAAAAGCATTATATTAAGTTTAAATATTTGAAAAGGCCGGTCTTCCATTCTTACTTTTCCAAAACTGTGCTAGTGTTTTAATAAGCTTATTTTTCCTGAGGAATTGAAAAGATATTTCTTTATTTCATTAAAATTCTTATTTCCATTAAGTCAAATACACAGATTTCTTTAGAGACAACTAGTGCCAGACATCCTGGAATGTGAAGTCAAGTGGGCCTTAGAAAGCACCACTAGGAACAAAGCTAGTGGAGGTGTTGGAATTCCAGTTGAGCTATTTCAAATCCTGAAAGATGATGCTGTGAAAGTGCTGCACTCAATATGCCAGCAAATATGGAAAACTCAGCAGTGGCCACAGGACTGGAAAAGGTCAGTTTTCATCCCAATCCCAAAGAAAGGCAATGCCAAAGAATGTTCAAACTACCACACAATCACACTCATCTCACACGCTAGTAAAGTAATGCTCAAAATTCTCCAAGCCAGGCTTCAGCAATACGTGAGCCGTGAACTTCCAGATGTTCAAGCTGGATTTAGAAAAGGCAGAGGAACCAGAGATCAAATTGCCAACATCTGCTGGATCATCGAAAAAGCAAGAGAGTTCCAGAAAAACATCTATTTCTGCTTTATTGACTATGACAAAGCCTTTGACTGTGTGGATCACAATAAACTATGGAAAATTGTGAAAGAGATGGGAATACCAGACCACCTGACCTGTCTCTTGAGAAACCTGTATGCAGGTCAGGAAGCAACAGTTAGAACTGGACATGGAACAACAGACTGGTTCCAAATAGGAAAAGGAGCACGTCAAGGCTGTATATTGTCACCCTGCTTATTTAACTTATATGCAGAGTACATCATGAGAAATGCTGGGCTGGAAGAAGCACAAGCTGGAATCAAGATTGCTGGGAGAAATATCAATAACCTCAGATATGCAGATGACACCACCCTTATGGCAGAAAGTGAAGAGGAACTAAAAAGCCTCTTGATGAAAGTGAAAGAGGAGAGTGAAAAAGTTGGCTTAAAGCTCAACATTCAGAAAACTAAGATCATGGCATCTGGCCCCATCACTTCATGGGAAATAGATGGGGAAACAGTAGAAACAGTGTCAGACTTTATTTTTGGGGGTTCCAAAATCACAGCAGATGGTGATTGCAGCCATGAAATTAAAAGACGCTTACTCCTTGGAAGGAAAGTTATGACCAACCTAGACAGCATATCAAAAAGCAGAGACATTACTTTTCCAACAAAGGTCCATCTAGTCAAGGCTATGGTTTTTCCAGTGGTCATGTATGGTGTGAGAGTTGGATGGTGAAGAAAGCTGAATGCCAAAGAACTGATGCTTTTGAACTGTGGTGTTGGAGAAGACTCTTGAGAGTCCCTTGGACTGCAAGGAGATCCAACCAGTTCATCCTAAAGATCAATCCTGGGTGTTCATTGGAAGGACTAATGTTGAAGCTGAAAGTCCAATACTTTGGCCACATCATACCAAGAGTTCACTCATTTGAAAAGACCCTGATGCTGGGAAAGATTGAGGGCAGGAGGAGAAGGGGAGGACAGAGGATGAGATAGCTGAATGGCATCACCGACTCGATGGACATGAGTTTGGGTAAACTCCTGGAGTTGGTGATGGACAGGGAGACCTGGCGTGCTGCAGTTCATGGGGTCGCAAAGAGTTGAACATGACTGAGCAACTGAACTGAACTGAACTGAGTGCATTTATGATGTCGTGATTTTCTATTTAAGTACAGTGTATTCAAATCTTACTTACATCTGCCTGAAGAGCTTTATAATTTTGTTCATATAGGCTATAAATACTTCAAGTTAAGCCAGTATCTAACTATATCATATTTTTAATGTTTTGAATGGGTAATTTTCATCATATTTACTGTGTAGTTATTATTACTATACCTAAAAGCTATTTATCTGTAAATATTTTGATACCATAAAATTATAATTATGAAAACTTCATAAAATTGTTTCAGTTGAATTTCTTAGATTTCTAAATTGACGGTCTTCCATCTGAAAATAATGATTACTTTGTCTCCTGTTTGCCAGTATTTACAATTCTTAATTTTGTCTATTTAATCACTTATCTTTAACTTGCTTCAGTCTTGAAAATGGCAGATAAAGAAAATATAAATAAATAAAACATAATCAAGGGTAAAACGTAGGTGTGAAGATAAGCCACTAGAGATCCAACATCCTGTTACCCAATATCTGAAAGAAATGATGGAACAAAATGAAAACACATATTCTAAAGGTATTAAATAATGTTTCCTGAAATAAAAGATCTGAATCCCACCCACACCCACTCCCCCCACCCAGGCTGAGAATACTTCTCCTTCCCATTAACTTTGAGGTTGACCACAGCACTTGCTTTGGCCAATGGAATACAGATGCTATTCTAGGGCAAGGTCTAAGGAAGCATCACTAGTTTGATGATTTAGGCTGCAGTCCATGGGGTCACTAAGAGTCGGACACGACTGAGCGACTTCACTTTCACTTTTCACTTTCCTGCATTGGAGAAGGAAATGGCAACCCACTTCAGTACTCTTGCCTGGAAAATCCCAGGGACGTGGGAGCCTGGTGGGCTGCTGTCTATGGGGTCGCACAGAGTCGGACACGACTGAAACGACTTAGCAGCAGCAGCAGCATAAGAAAAACATGCTTCTGGTATCGAGACTCCTTTAGCCTGGGCTCCAGAATGAAGACACCTGTAACACATGTGCCAGCAGAGGGCCAGGAGGTAACGTAAGCCATCAGAGCACAGCTCTATGTATGGAGTACACAGAGAAGCTGCAAACCTAGTTGCTGATCAGAGAGTGAGAAATGAATGTTTTTATTTTTGTAAGATATTGCTAGATTTTACTGTATCATCACATTAAAAACTAACATAAACAATATTGCAGGAAAAAAAGAAAACAGATCAAGGCATATCTGATGAAGTTAACAAAATACCAGAATTCAGAATTCAATTTCTAGGCTTACTAAACAAAGGAAACTAAATTTTTGCGGTTCAGACATTGCCTCAGCAATATTAGAAACCAGTGGAAACATTTTTTAAAATTCTACAGAGATTGGAAAGGGAGGAGGTATAACCCAAAATTTTATTATAACCAGCAAAGACACTGTGCATGAAGAGAAAAACAATGCAATGATTCTCATGATAAAAGATCTTAAAAACCAGAACATCTGTGATCTTGAAAAATGTACTTGAAATAAGAATCAAAATAAAGATGTCATAAGTGAGGAATTTATGGTTTATGAAGAGAGGTAGTGAATATGGAATCAATTTAAACATGGTATCATGTCAGAAGAGATATTTTCAAAAGAAAAAACTACTTAATATAAAATTATAGTTATTGAGCTACTACTGTTGCTATTCACGTCTATTCCTTACTTTCAGCTTAATTTGCATAAAATTCTATTCTCTGTTCTCTTTCTTTTTTTCTCTTTCTTCCTTTCTTTTCCCCTTCCTTCCTTTTTCTCTTCCTCCCTCCCCCTTCCTCCATCCCTTTCTTTCTTTGTTTCTTCTTTTCATTTTAAGATTTCCAAAGAGAAGAAATATTGACTTAGTTCCCCAAATACATTGAATAATTGAAATAATGTTTTCCTAGATTGCATGTAGATATTCTTCACTATTGCCTTTACATATAACAAGTATTTTTAATTTTTAAAGCGGCTTATTTCTTTTTAACTGAATAACTTGAAACTGTTATCCAAGCGCTCTATTTCCACTTTGTCATCTAACTATTACACGGATACACATTACAAGATGTGAGATTTCATTAAGAATTAAATGAGACACGATGTGAAAGTGCTAGCAATGAAGGAGTTGGATAACTGGCAGGTGAATCTGCTCACCTAACAGAGTCAATACAAGATCCCTCCCAAACATGCAAAAGCACCTACTAAGCATTTCATGACTCACCAGACCATATTTCCTAGAGAAGTAGGGCATTGGCTGCTTTATTTTTGTATGTTTAAGTCTAGAATTGTGCCTAACTCATAACCACCACCCAGAAGATCTGTGTTGAATACAAGTAGACAGAGATTTAGAGAATCCCTTCCACACACACTCAAAAGAGTTTGCTCAGAAAGTGTATTTCTGGTTGACATTTGTTTCAAATTAGTCTCTCAGCAAGGCGGTTCAGCTGTCTAATCAGTGAGGATGCAGAAGGTCAAGTCTTCCTTGCTATCATGAACTAGCCTGTCCAACAGTTCCCAGCATGGGATGGTCTTTCTGGAAAATATTTAGGAAGGGGCTTTTCTTAGTGATCTCCATAAACATATTTGGAACATTTAATATGTGGCTGACACCATGCTAGATATTTTCATGGCAATCATCTCATTTTAACCTCCTTTACAACTTATAAGTTGGATATGATCAACCATATTTTGCAGATGAGAAAGGAGCATATTGAGTGGCTTCCCCGTAGCTAATACGTGTCAGAGCACAGGATTTGAACCCCAATCTTTCTCACTCCACGTCTAGTTCTCGTCCCATTGCGTTCCAGCTGCCTCGTAAAGGACAACTGAGGAAAACGCAAGCTTTATGTTTCCTTTTCTTTCCTCTGCCCTTTCAACATGGCTCATACAATGGAATGGAATTTCAAAAAAAGATAGAAATAAATTCTGTTCTTTTGGAATTCTTTGTCCTTTGGAGTCTTTCCCAGTTCTTGTGTGAACCGTGGTTCAACTTCTACATCCTCTCTCTGACCCTAACATCCTCTCAGATTCCTTTTCCAAGAATCCTCTCCCGCCCCATGTGATGAATCACCTGGTTTGCCTCGAGACAGAGAACAATAGCCTCTAACCAACTCATCATCATCCGGGATAAAGCTCTCCAGCTATCCGTATATCCAGCCTTGCATATCTTGTTGGCACAAACACACCTAGAAAAGTAGTAGAGTTCCAAGTTTTTCCTTTAACACATAGAGCATCCAGCAGAAGTTTAAATAAAGTAGTTGTGCTTACCTTTATTAATTTAATCATTCATTTATTTATTTACTGAGTGTTCACTCTGCACGAGGCATTCTATTTGACATAAAGACTTCAAAGCTGAATGTTGTATTCTCTGCATATATGGACACTAGCAGCTTGTAGGGGCAGGAAATAAGCATTACAAAGTATTGTGGTAAATTACGTAAGAGATAGTGTATATTACTGTAAAGATTATAATCTTTGAGACAAATTAACTTGCATCTGAAGCCTGACTTTCACATTTACTTGAGTATATATAGTCTTTTGCAGGCTTCCCAGCGGGTGCTAGTGGTAAAGATCTTGCCTGCCAATGCGGGCGACATAAGACACTCGGGTTCAATCCCTAGGTCAGGAAGATCCCCTGGAGGAAAGCATGGCAACCCACTCCAGTATTCTTGCCTGGAGGATCCCACGGACAGAGGAGCCTGGTGGGCTACATTCCACGGGGTTGCAAAGAGTTGGACACAAATGAGGTGACTTAGCATGCATGCTCTTCTGCATGACTCAGTTTTTTGTTTTGTTTTTCCTCTGTTTATACTTATTTATTTTAATTTAACTTATTTTTTATTGAGGTATACTTGACATAACATTATATGTTTCAGATGTACTACATAGTAATTCGATATTTTTATAGATTATACTCTATATAAAGTTATTATAAAATATTGGCTATATTCCCTGTGCTGTACATTGCATCCTTCTATCTTATTTATTTTATACCTACTGGTTTGTACTCCTTAATCCCCTTTACCTATCTTGCCCCTTCTCCCTCCTCCCTGCATCATTACTGTTAACAACCTCATCCAGCCCAGGTGCCAATCTAAACCAATGTCTCTAAGCATTGTTCCCTCCCTTTCTCAATCCTAATGTCTAGCTTTGGTTGCTGTATTTGACCTTCCATCACATTTCTGTCTTCCTCCTTATGTTTATTGTCCAGCACCACTGGTCCAGTGTCCGAATATGAACACAAGACTAGCTTATGGTGCAGTTGGCCCTCAGGCATGCTGGACGATATTGCTCCTGTGTCCTAGCCAGCATTTTGCAGCTGTTCCTGTGCTATGAACTCTTGACAGTGCGGTGAAGCCTATGAACTCTTTCTCAGAACATTTACATGTGTAAAAAGGCAAAGATTTAAAAGAGAATCTATTGTATAGGAATACAATCATTCATATTAAAATAAATGTATGATATGGTACTATTTGTGATTAAACATTAGATTTTAAAATCTAGCAGAAATATGAAATAATTTTGAAGGCGTGAAGAGTGTAAACATTTTGAAATATCTACAATAGCTTTAACGGGATGTGAAAACCTCTGATGTCTATTGATTTTATAGATATTACAACTAGGATTATAGTTTGTTGCCTATATGCATAAATAAAGTACATGCTAAATTTCAGTTGGAAAGTAGTAAAAATAAAGATGTAATATTTTATCCATGGTTACAATCTTTGAAATTTTATCCACAGACCTCTTGGAGGGCTCATGGACCAAAAATTAAGAGCCTTGCTCTAGCCCAGCATTTTCCAGAGATTTCCAAAGCCAGCATCTCTCATAAGCTTCCTCTACATGTCTGCATGGAAACTAGATGTCCTGAGTGCCTGGGGACCCTCTCTTTGGAGATCACTGTAGCATCTCTTCACTATAAATGAAAATCTCCATGTTTCAAGGTGCAGATTAACCCAGGCTTCCTTGGGGGAGACCTGCCTGACCATGGAATCCCATGAATGTGTTTTCTCACACCATGGCTCTAATTCATCTGCCCAGAGTTTTTGTCATTACAGAAGGCTAGAGTCACCTGTTAACTCTTGTTCTAGTCACTGCCCCAAAGTGTGCGCCTTGCCTTGCTACTATATTTTATCAGCTTAAATTGTGGATGTCAATTATCATTATCATCTCAACAAAATTACTTTGCATTTTATAAAGCTTAGAGGAGATCTCATTTGTTTCTTGTGACAGATCTCTGTGGGTAGGTACAACCCAGCCATAATCTTTATCTTACATATGCGGGAACTCTGGGAGATAGTGAAGGACAGGGAAGCCTGGCATGCTGCAATCCATGGAGTAGCAAAGAGTCAGATAAGACTTAGCAACTGAACAACAACATAAGAGGAAAACCCAGTGACCATATCAAAATGGAATCCCCTTTCCTGTCTGTCTTTACGTCTGCCTCCCCTCCAACATCTCAGAGTTTGGCCATCACAGGAGGTTAGTGCATGTCAGTGGCTGATTCTTTGAAGTCTTCTCCTGCACTTGAAGAGATCATTCTCTATTTCTAAAGCTGTTGCAAGGCTGGCTGTCCAGTTAAGAACTGCCAAAAGGAAAAGCCAAAGCATGTAATCACTAACAAAGAATCTGGAGCCATTTCGTACGACATCCTCAGGTTAAAGAGGAAGAAACAGAATCCAAGAGAAGGAAATGAACATCGTCAAGATGCAAGAGAGGACCTAGGTCATAGGGCTCCCACTGAGACTGGAAGTTTATTTGTTCCAGTAACTAGTATTACTTTCTCAAATGTAATCCATTTGGAATGATATAATCAACAAGGATAGTCATGAGTGCCTACTCTGTGCAAAGTATTTTCACAGACAGTCTTGCAAATAAAAAAATTATTAAACACAGTCTTGAATTTCCTCCATAGTATGTTTCTTGTATAAAAATATCTCTATTATACATGTTAAATCTAGGACTTGATAAGGCTATGTGCAAGTGTATGTCTGTATATTTGCATATGTAGAAAAACATTTGAGCATACTTACTCATGTGAATAATCAGATAATACATACACAATTATATACACACAATAACTATAATGTATAGTATTACACATTTACACATCCAGACATTTACATGCTTGCATAGGAGTGAGCCCTACTATACTCTATATAGAAAATTAATCAGAAACATGTATACAGAGTGGGTGACATTTATGTGATACGAATGTCAACTACACACACATCAGTATGCATTAATGCACATGTTTAGATGCATGTGTATATACAGAGATGTGCAAATATGCATGCCTGTACATATACAAGGGCTTCCCAGGTGGCTCAGTGGTAAAAGAATCCACCTGCCAATGCAGGAGATATAAGAGACACGGGTTCAATTGCTGGTTTGGGATCATCCCCTGGGGGAGGGCATGACAACCAACTCCAGTATTCTTGCCTAGGAAATCCCATGGACAGAAGAACCTGGCGGGCTGCAGTCCATAGCATCGCAAAGAGTTGGTGTTGGATTGAGCAACTAAGAACACACACGCGCACGCACATACACACACACACACAGCAGAGAGACAAATGCACAATTTAAATATACACTTACATGTTAAATACATAAAATATGTACATGCATACATTTATGGTACACTTAGACAATAATATGTGTGCATAAATCTACATATAAATCGACATGAAATATTTGAAAATTCAGTACTTGTTCATTTGGTTGTCTTCCTTATATCCTTAACATCCTTCACTCCGCCCAACTTCATCAGCAAACCTTCCAAGATGAGGAGGCTATTTATTAAAATTCCTGCACACACCCTCATTCTTCAAACCGCAGGCCCTGTTTGGGTGCTGGCTATGTTCCAGAGCGGAAGGCCAATAACCAAGTGCTCAGATAGACCCAAGAACTGGGACAAACAGGATAAAGTCTAGGCTGGAAAGAATTCTAGAAACAGCTCATAAAAATGTCCCACTGAGCTCTGGCAGAGCTTGCGCACTTGGAGCTCACACGGCCTGAGGCTCTGTTTCTTCAAATGAGGTATCTCCATTCAGCCTACAGGGCTTTTCAGCCAACCCAACATACGTGACTTCAAAAAAAAAGGCCCCTCTAACCCATGGCATGAAGGAAAAGTTAAGGAAAATTTGAATTGCAAACATGGCATGAGGAGTTATGAAATTAAAAACTATTTCTTTATCGAAGTCATTTCCTCCAAGGATAAATAACATTCAAAGCACGTGGATGGTTTATGTATGAATCTATTTACTTGACAAATCCTGTCCACCTGCTGTGACTGTGCTAGACACTGGAAGTAGAGAGATGAAAGCCATTTCCAAGGAACTCACGGTGTCTGTGCTAACCTGAGTGCCATACTCAGGAAGGGGGCCCCTTGAGAGGTGAAGGATGAGAAGGAGTGAGCAAGAAAGAAAACAGGAAGGACACCTCAGACCTATGGAACAGCATGCATGGAAACACAGACACCAGAAGAGTCAGGTGATACTGTGGGAAGACAAATCCCTCAGGACAGAAGGAAGGAAGTTGGAGAGGAGAGTGGACTTGTTAGGAGACGGGGTCAGAAAGAAGACAGGGCAAGATGGGGAGCATCCCAGAAGACCAAACAGAGGACTTTGCATGGATCTGAAACGCCACTAGATGCCATTGCAATGTTTCTGTGAGCTTCTAGGCCTCAGTCTGTAATCCTAAGACATACTGACCATTAAAAAAGTCTGCACTCAGTTTGACAATCTCTAGGTCCATCCATGTTGATGCAAATGACATTTTTTCATTCTTATAACTGAGTAATATTCTCTTGTAAATTATCTATTCCTCTGTTGATGGATATTTTAGGCTCCTTCCATGTCCTGGCTACTGTGAGCTGTGCTGCAAGGAGTGCATGCATCTTTCCAATTATGATTTTTCTCCAGATACATGCCCAGAAGAGGGATTGCTGGATCATATTGTATCTCTATTTTTAGCTTTTTAAGGAACCTCCATACTGTTCTCGACAGGGTTGTACCAATTTACATTCCCACCAACAGTGTAGGAGAGTTCCCTTTCCTCCACACCCTCTCCAGCATTTATTGTTCGTAGATTTGTTTTATGATGGCCGTCCTGACCTGTGTGAGATGATAGCTTATATCATATGATATCGCCTATATGTGGAATCTTAAAAAAAAAGGGGATACAAAGGAACTTTTACAAAACAAGAATCAAGTTACAGATGTAGAAAACAAACTTACGGCTACCAAGGGGGAGGGATAAATTGGGAGACTGCAATTGACATATACACAATACTATATACAGATAGCTAATAAGTGCCTACTATATAGTGCAGGGAACTCTACGCAATACTCTGTAATGGCCTATATATCGGGGAAAGAATCTAAAAAGGAGGAGATGTATATATATACATATATATATATAAATATACATATCTGATTCACTTTGCTGTACACCTTACACAACTCTGTCAGTCAACTACACTCCAAAAACTTTCTTCAAAAAGTACACATGTGATTATCTTCCATTCCTCATTAGGTATCAATCAGAGTAGGAGCAGATTAGATGCAAATGTTACTATGGGTCTTTCAACTCACATGTATGTCTTACTTAAACCAAGGCAAAGGCAGTATTAGAGGTCCAGTTTATTTACTAAAAATAGAAGATATGTACACAAATCCCTCAAATTCTACATGAGTGGCATGCAAGTGTAGTGATATGATTGCATCTTTTGGTAAAATGATTGCATGAAAGGCCCAAAGAAAGGTCTCTCGATATTCAAACAATACATTCCTGAGTATGATTGTAGAGCTCCTCCTGTTTACAGAGAGAATCAATTTTTCTATGCCTGAATATACTACCAAACAGATTCAACACAATATTCAATACAAATACCAGCATAATAGTCTACTCTGTGTAGGCCAATAGGATGAGGTGGGTGTATCTACAGGGCAATTGAGTACCCAGGCCAATATACTCATATTCCTGGGTAACCCCTACCACATCCTGAAAACAAGCCCAGGCTGGCTCCTTGAAGGCTCACAGGCCACATGGTAATGGCGGGGGGGTGGGGGTGGGGGGGGTCTTCCCAGTTACAACCATCCAAAATAGGCCTGCCTCTGCCAACCCAGCTGCTGACCGATGACCCAGAAATGAACTCAGCCCCAACCAACAGAGCCTGGTCCAAATCAGTAGAACCTCCTGGCTTGTCCATTGACTAGGAAGCAAAAATGAATGCTGCTGGGTATTTGTCACTGAGGTTTTGTGGTTGATTATCATGCATTGCCTTTGAGGCACTAGAAATGAATGTGGCTTTGGAGTTCAAAAACCTGATCCAAGGCCTGGTACTTCCACTTGTGAGATATATGTTCTGTAAAAAAAAGCATTGCATCTTTCTAAGCCCCCACAGTACTCTCTGTAAAATGGGAAGAACCACAGCCAAGAGCAGAATTGTGTGATGATCTGAGCAACGTGTAAAGCACTGGTATTTAATAAGCACTTGGCACCTGGAACTTTAATTAGTATTCCCCTTGCTTCCACAACAGTCCTCATCCTATGATTCTGACAGCACAGACTTTTAAAAGGCACATTCTCTGTTGAGGCTGGCAAACCAGCATGATGAGGTGAAAGCAGTTCAGGGGCTCTGAGCACCTCTTCTTTAAGGCCAACTTGTGAAACCACCAGCTAATTTAAAACAGGCTCCTGTGGACAGCAGACATCCCCACAACCATAGCGACCCCGGGCCTGGGAGCTCACGACTCCCTCTACTTAGTGAGATCCTTCCCTCCCGGGCCGGGCCTGCCCAGAGCTCAGAGCTCTCCCAGAGCTCAGCGATGGTGGAAAACTGGGGCGTCCCACTCAGACCACCCAGGAGCCTTAGCTGATGCACTTGGCTGCCTAATTACAACATGCACTGATGAGAAGGCGATGTTCCCGCAGCCTGCGCTTGCCGCTGCCCTGACTCTGGCTCTCAGGGTCACTCCATGGGGGAGGCAACGCCTTTGATCTACAAAGCCCATGTCCACTTTGATCCTGGTCACCTTCAGGGTCAATCTGTCAGCAGCTGGCCCTTCCCACCATGTCAGTCACCTGTGCCCTGAGACAGGCATTTAATATTTCCAGATGGAGAGAGACTGAGAGAGATGCTGGAAGCTTCTGTGGTGAAGCCAAGAATGCAATTTGAAAGAGACCCAAGATGCTCTCCGCACTCCATCTTTTTCTTTGGATTCCTCTCGACCCTGATGCTCGGAAAGACTGAAGGCAGGAGGAGAAGGGGACGACAGAGGATGAGATGGTTGGATGGCATCACCAACTCAATGGACATGAGTTTGAGTGAACTCCAGGAGTTGGTGATGGACAGGGAGGCCTGGCGTGCTGCAGTTCATGGGGTTGCAAAGAGTCAGACATGACTGAGTAACTGAAATGAACTGAACTGAACTGAACAGCCATAGGAAAGGAAGGGTGAAAAGGCTCTCATGTCCTACCAGTCACTGGGCATTGCTACCCCCATTATCATAATCAGCCTGGAGTCCAAGCTGAACCCTGACACTTGCTATCTAAGCAACTGTGAGGAAGTCCCTATGCTTTGCAGATCCCAGTTTTTCCGTCTAAGGAATAACAATAATTTCTTCAATAATAATATATGTAAAATGCCTGGCATTGAAATACTCCAAAACATCATTCTCATATGTATGCCTTTGTGCTCAGTCGTCTCCAACTCTTTGTGATCCCATAGACTGCAGTCTACCAGGCCCCTCTGTCCATGGAATTCTCCAGGCAAGAACACTGGAGTGGGTTGCCATTTCCTTCTCCAGGAGATCTTCCAGACCCAGGGACCGAAACTGGGTCACCTGCATTTGCAGGCAGATGCTTTACCATCTCAGCCACTAGGGAACTTTTCAGATCCCAGTTTTCCCGTCTGAGGAATAATAACGATTTCTTAATAATAATATATGTAAAATGCCTGGCATTTAAAGACTATGAAACATCATTCTCATACTAACTGCATGATTGAAATAATCACCTGCCATCTCAGAGCAGAAGAGACAGACACTCAAAGACCCAAGGTGAGTAGGGGGTAGACATGAGATTTGAGCCCAGGTCTTCCAGGCTCCAAATACCCTATTGTCATCCTGTTACATTACCTACTGTGGATTAAACACACTTATCTACACTTATAGGTTTCCCAGGTGGCACTAGTGGTAAAGAACTCCCCTGCCAACACAGGAGACATGAGAGATGGGGATTTGATCCCTGGGTCGGGAAGATCCCCTGGAGGAGGGTATGGCAACCCACTCCAGTATTCTTGCCTGGAGAATCCCCATGGACAGAGGAGCCTGGTGGGCTACAGTCCACGGGGTCGCAAAGAATCAGACACAACTGAAGTGACTTAGCATACACACATGCATCCACACTTAAAAAGTTCATTCATAAGCTATTCTATATGCGTTTATTTTCCACATCATTCGTTTACTTATTTTTTAGTTTTTTAAAATGTAGCTTTTCCATTTTAGATGGAAATATTTCTAAAATGATTGATAGACTACTGTTCCTTCCTGAGAACAATTACTGAGTACAAGTTTAAACTTTTCGTGATGATACAGTGTCATTATTATAACAACCTATCAGACTATTATGACTATCACTTAGAAAGCTCTATTATAAAATGGCTCTGGCCGCCCACTCTCTCCCCATTCACCCATCAGGCTCCCACCTCTCGCCAGTGTTTGTCTCTTGCAGCCTTCCCCTGCTTCGTCTGCTTTATCAATGATTCTCAGCATCAGTGAGACAGTAATTATCTGGGAAGTTTGCTAGCCACACAGATATCAGGACCCCACCTGAGAGATGCTGTAGGTCTGGGGTGAGGCTTAGAACCTCCCAATTTTAACAGGCTCCCCAAGGATATGCTGATGCAGGTGGTCTGAGAATCACACTGAAAATATATTAGGCTGTGGGCTGAAAACCAAGTTACTCAATCATTAATCTATTTAGCACATGTTTCCCAGATGAGGCATGAGTTTTGAGACATGGAGGTGAGACACACTGAGCTCTCTACCCTGGAGGGTTTACAGTCTAGTGAGCTGACAATCCTCACAAGCAGTCATCAAAGCTGGGCTAAGAGACATAAGAAGTTTGCAAATGAAAGGGCTCTTAACCCATCAAGGGTGGCTTTGCTATGGCACAAACCACACAGCCCACATTTGAAAAAGTGGGTTCCTATTCCTGAAGCAGGAAGGTTATTCTAGGCAGAGGGAACAGAACTTGCAAAGCCAAGGTTACAAAGGGAGCCTGAAAACCGGAAGGATGTGTGAGTAGCAGGATATTGAGGTCCTGTGAGATAAGACCAGGCTGGAACTGAACGAGAACTAGTCCTACCAGTGTGGGCTCTGGGAGGAAGGTGGGAGTGTATCCTGAAGGTGACCGGAAGCAAGCAAAAGGCTTTCCTCAATACTACGGCACCGTTAAAGCTCAGTTTTAGAAAAACCAAGGGTCTCCAGCTCCTTCATCTGGCTCTGTGCCCCTGAGCTCTGAGTCCCTTACTAGCTCAGAACCTCTTACTTAGAGCATTTTTGACTCAAGTATGATCAGGCTTCCCAGGTGATGCTAGCGATGAAAAAACCCACCTGCTAAGGCAGGGGATGCAAGAGACACAGGTTCAATCCCCGGATTGGGAAGATCCCCTGGAGGAGGAAATGGAAACCCACTCCAGTATTCTTGCCTGGAGAATCCCATGGACAGAGGAGCCCGGCGGGCTATGATCCATGGGGTCACAAAGAGTCAGACATGACTGAAGCAACTTAGCATGCATACATAAAGTATGGTCAGGCCCATAAGCTTGGGTATCTGGTCATCAATCATAATGACATCAATGCTCACAATATAGAGGCCTTTTCTATAACAATATTCCAGTCATCATCTTAAACATGTGCTAGTGTGTGTGTACAAGTGTATGTGTGTGTGTACATGAGTGTGTGCGATATACTAGGTGTGTCTCCAAAGTCCTGCCTGTGCTCTCATTTTCCCCAGAAAATGTAGTACTTGGATCCACCTTAGTCCTTGGAATGTCTTTCCAAGCCCCAGCTCCCATCGTCCCATGCTGTCAAGGTCACCATGACCCACACTTCCATTTTGGTAAAATGACCCACTCTCTCTTCCCAGGAGAGTCTGGCACCAAACGCCAACAAGCAGCAGACAGGGTCCCATGACCAGCGCTCACCCAGCCGCCTGACGGAAGCTTCTCAGCCATGGCTTCAGTCACCCCACGGCCTTTCAGCATGTTTGCTTCCAGACCGGGGCCCCCCAAAGTCAAGCAGCTCCCAGTGTCTCCACTGCTGTTTCTTCTCCCCTCCCCATCCCCCCAAGCCTGAGTTCTCTGATGCTAAGTCCGAGCCTTCCTGGAAAACGGAGAAAGCTTCCCAGCCTGGACCCTCACAGCCTGCGTGCCTCTACATCTGCCAGTCCTCAGCCCATTTCCCTTTCAACAGCTTGCTCCCCCTCCTTCTCTTCCTGCAGCCATGAAGCTGAGTTCAGTTCAGTTCAGTCGCCCAGTCGTGTCTGACTCTTTGCGACCCCATAATCGCAGCACGCCAGGCCTCCCTGTCCATCACCAACTCCCAGAGTCTACCCAAACCCATGTCCATCGAGTCGGTGATGCCATCCAGCCATCTCATCCTCTGTCGTCCCCTTCTCCTCCTGCCCCCAATCCTTCCCAGCATTAGGGTCTTTTCCAATGAGTCAACTCTTCTCATGAGGTGGCCAAAATATTGGAGGTTCAGCTTCAACATCAGTCCTTCCAATGAACACCCAGGACTGATCTCCTTTAGGATGGACTGGTTGGATCTCCTTGCAGTCCAAGGGACTCTCAAGAGTCTTCTCCAACACCACAGTGAAGCTGAGTATACTGCATTAATGATCATCATTATTTATTGTGGCAACATCTGTGACACAAGAGAAAAGGCGCTTGGGGTGTTTCTCAGTTCCTCACAAACATGATACTACAGACACCGGATGAATGGGTTTTTTTCTCTACAGCAAGCTCTTCTCTGAAAGGAGCTCCTACAGCCAACTCAACTCTGACTCTAGTGGGAGCTAGTGTGGATGCCAGAGGAGACGGGGTCAGGCCCATGAGACTACCTCCCACTTCAGACACCATCCCCAAGTAGTAGGTCCTCAGGTCGCTCCCAACTTCTGTCTGATGTGGCTACAAATTGGAGGTTATTATTCCCACCTCCTTAGATTTGATCCTTTGTTAGAACAGCCCACAAGACTCAGGGGAAAACTGACTTACATTTGTTAGTTTATTATGTAATAAAGGAACAATAAAGGATCAAGATGAACAGCTAGATAAAGAGGTCTGGAAGAATTCTGAGCACAGGGGCATCTGTTCTCACAGATCTGGGATCCATCACCCTCCCAGCTTGTGGGTATAGTCACCAACCTGCACACACTGAAAACTTCAAACTCCACACCATGGGGATTTTGTAAAGGCTTCATCACCAAGGTATGATCCATTATTCACTCCAACTCCAACCCCTAGCCTGGGTTCGATCCCCTGGGTGGGGAAGGTCCCCTGGAGAAGGGAATGGCTACCCACTCCCAGACCAGAATTCTAGTCTGGAGAATTCCACAGACTGTATAGTTCATGGGGTCGCAAAGAGTCGGACTTGATTGAGCGACTTTAACCTCACTCCCCTCTGCAGAAAATGGGAAGTGAGGTTAAAACTTCCAAGCTTCCAAGCATGGCTGTGTCCTGCTAGTGATCAGCCCCAGGAGCCCATTAAAAATCACCTCTTGAGAGTGAAAAACATCCCTACTAACCCAGGAAAGTCCAGAGCACTTGGGAGCTCTGGGTTAGACTCTCCTCTCACTCAGGAAATCACATAGGTTTTAGGAGCTCTGTGTCAGGAACTGCGGCCAAGACTAAAATGTAAGAACAAAAGACTCTTCTAGCACTCTTATTTATAAGGGTTTTAGAAGCTGTGTCAGAAATGGGGGGCAGAGAACAATGTAAATATTTCTTATTACTTCCCTATGCTGGGGTCATTTAACAAATTACCATTTAATTTAAATCTCAAGGAAGTCTGCAAGAAAGCATTAGTAGCCTCATTTTACAGAAGTTAAAACTGAAGCAGAATGATTCAATTACTTGCTCATAATCACTCAGGTAGCCTGGAGTATAGCTGGGATTCAAATGCAAGGTTGACAGTGAAGCATGTAAATTATCATATGTGAAACAAATCACCAGTCCAGGTTCGATGCATGATACAGGGTGCTTGGGGCTGGTGCACCGGGATGACCCAGCGGGATGGGATGGGGAGGGAGGTGGGAGGAGGGTTCTTGAAGGGGAAAACATGTACACCCATGGTGGATTCATGTCAGTGTATGGCAAAACAAATACAATATTGTAAAGTTAAAAAATAGATAAACTAATTAAAAACAAAAAACAAAAAACAAATGCAAGGTTGAAAGCTGGCCCCCACTGTAGCCCTGTGCCTTCCACTCAGCCTTTTTGCCAAAATAATATTTGTACTTCGCCTTTCTGTACCCTGAGTACTGATGTCAAAGTTTTCAATACTTGGACTCATCTCACTACGTGTTATTCTATCCCTAGGATAACAGTGACCACCCCAGTGCTTCCCAGGGATCTATAGACACTTCAACAAATACACACACTTCTGAACTCGGAGACTTGTGAACCCCTTTTAATCCTGCGTGTACCATAGACATCACTTGTGTAATGGCAAAGACGAAAACATAGCAACAATGGAAAGGATGTAGAAATGTCATGTTCAGTTTTTGAAGTTGAAATGTTTATTAATACCATTCGGGAACTGGCTGTTAAATATGACCACGGAGGAAGGAAAAATCCCTCTTGTCTTCCGCCCTTCAAAGTCCCTCTGTGTCACAGCTGTGAAGTTTCAAGGAGGGGAGCGGGGGCGGGAGCGCCGCGCAGAAGACATTTCAAAGATGGAATCCGGCGCAGGAATGAGGCAGTGTGGTCCCAGCGGGTGATGCGCGGTCTTTCTTCCTAATTGAATCCTCCTGTTTGTCATGTTCAGCTTCCCGGCGTTGCTTTTGGACCCTCCACCAGCACCTCAAGAATGCAAAAAAAAAAAAAAAAGAATATCTAGAGCCCTTGATAAGATACATATTGAGGGAGCTTCTTCCTGTGTTAAAGACACTCACATTTTATAATGAAGGACCCTCTAGAAACAGATTTTAAATGCGCAGGCGCAGGTCAGAAAGGGTGGAGCAGAGGAATTGCCCCTGAGGGTGACTTTAAGCTCCCTATCTATCTGTTCTCTGGTTGTAAATCACTTCACCATTCCAGGATGGTTCATGGCACCTTTCACAGTATCTGAATAAACCATAACTTACTAGAATGTCAGTTGGGTTTACTTGTGCTCCTTTTTTAAGATTCTAACTAGGAAACACACAGGAGGCTTTCATTCACCAGCACACACCCATGTGCTCAGTCGTGTTCAACTCTTTGTGACTCCATGGACTGTAGCTCGCCAGGCTCCTCTGTCCATGGGATTTTCCGGGCAAGAATACTGGAGTGGGTTACCATTTCCTCCTCCAGGGATCTTCCTGACCCAGGGATCGAACCCACGTATCCTGCAACTCCTGCATTGCAGGCAGTTGCTTTACCATCTGAGTCACCAGGGAAGCCATCATTCACCAACACTGAAGGGCAAATTTATTTAATCAATGTGCTTCCATGGCTCTGAGCAATCAGTTGAAACCATAGAGTTTAATGAAGAAGGGATTCGAGGAGGGAGGAAGGAAAGGAAGAGGAAAAGGCGTCAAGCTCAGAAAGAGAAGGAAACATTCCTGAGATGGACACTGAGCAATCTCAGAAGGTAGATGTCTCTCTGTGTCAGAAGATAATACCCTCTAGTGTAGGAAGGGTGAGATGAGAGTCCAGGAGGGGAGTCGTGGATGCAATCCATACTCCAGACTTTTCTAAGCTGGTGGCTTTGAACACACGAGAGAATGGGCAGTATGGCCTAAAGGACTCAAACCAGCACAGACATGGAATTCAAGACATAGAGGTATAAACAGTCCTTCTTTCAAATACAAGCTCTGAGCTCTTGATTTGGGGACCAAGAAGGCTAAATGTGAATACTCACTAGGCTTTATAATCGAAATGTGATATCCAGCAAAAGCTAAAAACTGTATGCCTTGGTGTTCTCATCTATAACATGGGAATAATATGATCTGCTTTGTAGGATTAGGTGATGATTCTAAGGTTGCGCTGTAAGCCAGTGGCAGAGGTGGAATTAGAAGAGTGATCTCATCATTCCTGGTCTGTTGTATATTCTCTGTGTGTATATGTATGTGTGTCTACATCTGTGTGTGCAGTTGTGTGATATCACCTTCAGACAACTCTCCTGTATGAAATGACAGCTTCACATAACATGATGACGTGATGCTACATTCTCCGAATCTCCTTTCCTGCCTGCATACCTAAAGCACATCAAGTGAACTTGCTTAGTACAAAACACTCTTTGCTAATTCTTGAGACTATGGCCAGATGGTATGAACAGCTGAACCTCCTTAGAAAAATTGTTAAGAAAAGGCAGAGAAATAGAAGAATACAAAAATAAGTGTCTAACTTTCAGGAGAGGAAACAAAAATTGTGCAGAAGAGAATAAAAACTATGCACTAAAAAAACAAATTGCTCGAGTTCAACTTGATGGGGACGAGTATTCAGGACAGGCTGTATTGACAATGCTTGAGGTACCAGAATGAGTGATAAGCAAAACTGCAGGTGAAGGAAATGCACAGAAATCTGGCACTATGGCTAATATACGATACAGAGACACGGTCAGCCTCTTCGCAGGTGAATGAATATGACGGGGATTCCTTGGTTCCTGATTATCACTGTTTCTCCTGAGTATATCTGCCGCATCAAATCTTGTTTTGTTTTTCAAAATTAATTTTTCTAGCAATGCCTATGCTTCGGTGTCCCTAATATATGGGAAATATTGAATATGAAGAAAAAAGTGAAATCAGATGTTTAAAGGGTGTGAGTCAACATTTGCCCAACACCTGCCAGATGCCAAGCAACACACTAGGGGGCAACCAGAACATCTCAAACCCTCTAATTCTCACAAGTTCTACAGCATCACCTGTATTGTCCAGGTGGGAAGACTGAGGCTCCGAAAGGTTAAGTTGGTTGCTCAAGATGAAGGAATGAAATAGAGTTTATATTCTCCAGGGTTGTATGATGCCAAAGCTCAGTATTCATTTATTTAAAAAGATAATTTAATCATTTTCACATCATTGATAAAGATGATTCTGAAGGAACTTTGCTCAGGGCTCTGCTATCTTCCTTCTCAAAATTATCTCAACCTCACCATTTCGTTCTTTTGCCTAGTCTCTCCGAGCTCCTTACAGCAGTGGGAAGTCTGCCTGGAGGGCTCTGTTCCAGCATCTTCCTCCCACGTTATCTCCACGTTCACTGAGAAGTTCAAGTGCACAGACGAGCCTCGGGCACTACAAGAGGTCAGCAATCCATCAGCCAAACCGTGTGTTCCAACAGCCCATTTCTCCAGGTACAGCACTGGCACGGGAACAAGTGCTAATTACTCCACCTCCAGCATCCTTCAGAAACAGCAGGGACTGGGCTGAAAACCAGCCAGGGCAGCCTGATCAGCTCCACAGCTACAGAAGTTCCTGCTCAGAGGAAGTCGTGGGGGGCACAGTGCCGGGGGTGGGGGTGAGCGGATGCCTGTGCGTGAGGGGGCGGCAGGACTTCAGCCTGGAAATGCATCTGTCCGCAAAAAGCTCATCCATCTCTCTGGTCGCCTTTCCTCTCTCTTCTCTCTTCTTTTTTTTTCTGTTCATTTTCTCTTCCCTCTTTCTCTTCTTTGCATCTTTTATTTACAGCTTCCTTATATCCTTCTCTACAAGTTCTCTTTCTCCCTCCTTCCTTCCTTTCTTCATTCTTTTCTTCTACCTTTTTGTTTCTTCTTCCGACGCCCCACAACTAGAATGTTCTGCACAATATGCTGCTGCTGCTGCTGCTAAGTCGCTTCAGTCGTGTCCGACTCTGTGCAACCCCATAGACGTCAGCCCACCATTCTCCCCCTTCCCTGGGATTTTCCAGGCAAGAACACTGGAGTAGGCTACCATTTCCTTCTCCAATGTGTGAAAGTGAAAAGTGAAAGTGAAGTTGCTCAGTCATGTCCGACTTATAGAGACCCCATGGACTGCAGCCCACCAGGCTCCTCCGTCCATGGGATTTTCCAGGCAAGAGTACTGGAGTGGGGTGCAATTGCCTTCTCCAATATGTTATATAGTTATACAAAAATAAATAAAATAAAACCTAATCATATATATATATATTTGATATCCCGAAGATCTTGGTTTCTTAGAAGCTGTGTCCTGCTCTCTCTTCTGATTCTGGAAAAGACTGATGTCTCTCAATCTCAGAGTTAGGGGAAATCTCAGAGAACATCTAGTTCAATACCCAGTGGATGCAGGAGTCACGTGGGTGACACACTCAACAGGTGTTCTCCAAATAGTTGTCGGGACCTTCTATCTGGTGGAGGAGAGTAGAGAAGATGAAGGGCTGGGCAGCAGCACAGCACCCATGTCATCCTGGAAGAGTGGAGACTCAACTGAAGGCAGCGAGCTCTAAGGGAAGCCTTTGTTGAAAATGACTTGAATCCTTAAGGAAACTGAGATATGAACATCATTATGGCCAAGTGGGCTGTGCATATTGAGTGGTGCTGGTTTTCTGTAGGGTGTCATGATACTTGAGCAAGATATTCCTATGGAAGAGTCCCTGAGGAGGCCTTTGCACAGCCCTCATCTTCTAGAGAAACAGAACAATTATTGTATGCATCAGTTAGTCCAGAAGTAGGACTAGAATCCAAATCTTTTGATGATAATTGCTATCTTAGCCCATTGCACTCAGCTCTCTCTCTCTACAGAAAGCAAGCTGGTCTTGCTGGGAGATTTGGGTGCAGATCAACCACAAGGATACATCTCGATAATTCTCCTCCTCTGCTACCTCATACATCCTGTCTCCTCCTCCATCCCCACCTCGTCTCTCCCTGACCTCCATCACCTACTTAGTCCCCATGCTTATCCTAGCTAATGACTCAGAAATACCAATGACATATGGTGGCCTTCCAGGTCTTGTGGCCAGATCCTTGTCCTGGAGAAGAAGAAAGCATACAACGCTGGAGCAAAAAGACAAGAAGCATTCCCTGTCAGCACCAGTATGGAATTCCAGAATGAACACGAGCACCGGGACTCCAGCTGCCCTTCTGGGAAGTGATGAGATATAGGATGCTGTTCTTGGTAACTCACAGTGATCATAGGAGGCAGCATAGGTCTATAAAGACTCTATGTCCCCAGATGGATAGGCCTGGATGCAAGCTAGAGATCCTTCACCCTAACCTTTCTCCGAACAGAAAACCAAAGCCCAGAGAGGGAAAAGACTTGCCAAAAGTCACACATCATTTACCGATAAATCTAAACTAAAACCAAAACCCATGTCTCATTCTTGTCTCAGAGCACCCACCATTGTGTGAGACACAGAAGGGTGCTCAGTAAACGCTGGTTTCCTTTCATCTTTTTCCCCCTTCTCCATCCCTTGTTCCTTCATTTCCTTCCTTCTCATCAGATTAAAATAATTTATAAGCACTTAGTGCTTCTTTTCCTGGGATTTTTTCCAAATTTGGTTAGATTTATAGATCTATAATTTTCTGTTTTCATTTATGTCTATAAATGCACTCAAAGGGGTTCTGGAATCCTTTCTTTGTCCCTCTTTTCCTCCCTCCCCAGACAGGGTGGGGGAGAACCTAAACTTCCTCGAGTTTCTTCAAATCCTGATGAGTTCCCCAGGGCTCCCTGGAAGCTGGAAGGAGCATGGTGGAGGTAAGCGCCCTCCTGGTCCTGCTGCGACTCCCATGCTGCTGGCATTGTCTGGATGTGGTCCTGGGAAAGCACAGGACAGCCAGATAAGAGCTGGGGAAGTTGGAGGTGGCAGGAAGAGCAGTGCCCCATCCTCATGGCTCAGTCGAGCTTCCTGAATATGCAATGTGCAATTGGATTTGCCAAAGACAAAAAAGTAACATTTGTTACAAATTCCAGTGCCTCAAAGCTGTATAAAACCTCAGTGCTAGACCAGAGAGCAATTGTCTTTTCCTCTCCCTCCAAAGATGACTTTCAGGAGCTCTTTTCCTCTGGGGACTCAAGGAGGGGAGGAGAAAGGAAGATGTCAAGTGGCGGGTGCAGGGTGAGAAACACAGAGCCTTGAGGTCTGAGATCCTCGAGTTCCATCCAGTTCTGTCACCCTCCAGCTGAGTGACTCTAGCCTAGGCAGTCAACTGACTTTAGCGCTCCAGGTCGACTACTCACGATTGAGTGACCTTGGGCAAGCTATTTAGCTCAGCAGATCTCCTCACACGCGTAATGAGTATGATGACACCTACTTGGCAGAATTGTGATCAAGATTAGAAGTGATTAGCACAGAGTCATTGTAGAGGTCCTGATTATTATTTTGATCACTATCAAGGAGAAAGGCAGGGTGAGCACTTCAAATATTCCTCCACTGAAGTGGGATTCCTCTGTGTCAAACAGTCTTACAGGCAGCTCAGCAATGGCAGAGCGAGCCCTTAGCTTCAGCCTCAGAACTTACTGGATCTGAGTTGTGTGTCTGGAAGGAAGCACCCAGAATGCTCACCAGATGGGTGTTGTATAAATAGCATCTTTGCCATGCTGTTGTTACTGCCCAAATTCCCTTACCAAGAACTAGGTTGTGTCTGCACATCTCTGTGCCCAAGTCTCTCCCTCTGACTGGTGTGGCTCCTGATTACCATTGGACAGGTCCCCATCTGTGGGTCCAGGGACCCCGTGAGCAGTGGGTAGATTCTTGGCACCTGCCCCCTCTACCATCTATTCAATCAAAAGAGAGCAGCACCAAGGATCTGGCAACAACCGGAGTCCCTTCCAAGCCTCCAGGCGCAGCTCCATCTGGCGGAGCGTCTTCTGTCTGGGACACGACCACCCACGCCATCTCTTCCCATCCAACAGTCGGGCTCTGGGTGATTCAGCTTCTGCTTCAATTCTGCAGGATCCACTCTGCTCTGAGGGCTGGAGGGCCTGTCTGATGAGTGAGCAGGAAGTGTAGGCTGGGTAGCACCTCTGTCTGAGGCTCCAGGAGAGCCTACTCACATCCGAGATGTCAGAGAAAATTCTCTCCTATCATTATTTTTAGCCTTATTAGCTCTGCGTTATCTCGGAGAGGCAAAGCACAGAGAAACATAGAAAGAGGGAGTTAGCTTGGCTCCTGATTCTGATTTTGTCACTCAGGAACTGTGGCCTGGATTCCCTTTTTCCTTTCTAGGACTCGGTTTCCCCATCGGTACAACAAAATATACACCTTTCACAGTTTATGACGGTGTTCCATCCTGTCCTGAGAAGTGTATCATAAATTGAAAATATTATAAGTAAAATTATAAGAAAATATTATAAATGCATTTCTTCTACTTGACCTAGCAAATATCATAGCTTTACTATGATGTTTAAACATGATGATGTGTTTAACACATCATAGCCTGAAAGCGTTAGTCGCTCAGACATGTCCGACTCTTTGCGACCCCATGGACTTTAGCCCACCAGGCTCCTCTGTCCATGGAATTATCTAGGCAAGAATACTGCAGTGGATTGCCATTCTCATCTCCAGGGGATCTTCCCAACCCAGGGATCAAACCTCGGTCTCCTGCACTGCAGGCGAATTCTTTACCACCTGAGCCTCCAGAGAAGCCTAGCCTGCCTGGTATGTGGTTAGACAATTTCATTCTCCAACAGTTGGGCCAACTCACCTAATACAAACCTATTTTATAATGAAGTGTTTGAATAGCTCCTGTACCTGATGACTACTGTACTAAAAGTGAAAAACAGAATGATTCTCTGGGTCCAGATGGTTGGAAGTGGCCACCAATTGGGGCGAGCTGACCTCAAAGCCCAGATTCATGACTGTGTGGTGATTGGGAGCCAACGTTCACTGCCACTGTCAACATCATGAGACAGTGTCATACTACATATTGCTAGCCCAAGAAAGGTCAAAATTCAAAGTACAGTTTCTACTGAATGCATCATACTTTTGCACCATGTAAAATTGAAAAATACTAGGTTGAACCATTGTCAGTCAGGGACTATCTCTGTAGTACTGTCAGCCCATCTCAACGTGGAAGGCTCAAAAGAGGTGGTGGTGGTGGTGGTTTAGCCACCAAGTCGTGTCCAACTCTTGTGACCCCATGGACTGCAGCCTGCCAGGCTCCTCTGTCCATGGGAATCCTTGGAGTGGGTTGCCATTTCCTTCTCCAAAAGAGGTAATAACAGAGGTGACAGAGCATTGTCAACTATAGACCAATGTTTAATTATCATAAACTCACTAACCCCCTAGTGAAAAGATACTTTCTTTTTTATCCTACAGCTGTTCCGTTCAGATGTCACCTGCTTATGAATTGGAGGCAGGGACTGGGACAAGGGCTTGGGAAGTTGGGAGACGAGAGAGGTTGGTTCATCTCAAAGTAAATGAGTGTCTCATTCAAAATGTTTGCTGTTGTTGTTCATTCACTCAGTCGTATCTGACTCTCTGCAACCCCATGGACTGCAGCACACCAGGCTTCCCTGTCCCTCACCACCTACTGGAATTTGCTCAAACTCATGTGCACTAACTCAGTGATGCCATCCAAACAACTTCAAAATGTTTGGAGTTTGCTAAACTAAATCCCTTCTTTCCCATCTTTTCTGTTTCCTCCTCTTGCAGCATTTTTCTTTGAGGAGGCTCTGAGAGTGGATCCTTTGCAAGACACCAATTCCAGAGATACAACGAGGTGAAATCACCAGAGAGCCAAGAAAGTATAAGAGGAGACAGAAACAAAAAAAAAAGAACTTGGAGATATTATAACCTTTATTCTACAGCTGGTAAAACTGATACTCAGGAAGCTAGGATACCCTGCCTCAGGTCAAAAATCAATAAGTGGAAACTTCCTTGGCAGTCCAGTGGTTAAGACTTCGAACTTCCAATGCAGAGGGTGTGGGTTTAATCCCTAGTCAAGGAACTAGGGTCCCACATGCCTGCAGAGTGACCCCACAATTTTTTTTAAGTTTAAAAAATTGCATAAGTGGTGTAGCCTGGGTTCAACTCAATTGTGTATGGCTCCAAAGATCATTCTGTTTTCATTATTCCATTCTGAGCAACTTTGGCAGCATTGGAGGGAGTATGATGCCATGAAAAAAAATTTTTTTTTCTTATATGAAGATTCTTGGAGTAAGGAATAATAATTCACCATGAAAGGTCTTTATTCTAAAACCACTTCCCTAGCCTAAGGTTTTATTTTCTGACATTAAGACTCTATTACTGACATGGTTTTCCTGATGTTAACCCTTCCTCTTTCCTATTTAAATGTTCTTGCAACTCTATCAGCACCTGTGCTTCCCAGGTGGCTCAGTGGTAAAGATTCTGCCTGCAAGGCAGGAGATGCAGGTTCGATCCCTGGGTGGGGAAGATCGCCTGGAGAAGAAAATGGCTGCCCACTCCAGTATTCTTGCCTGGGAAATCCCGTGGATAGAACAGCCTGGTGGACTACAGTCCGTGGGGTCGCAAAAGAGTCAAACACGACTTAGCAACTAAACAAGAACAACAACTCCATCAGGTCAGTATCTCCAGGACACAGGGCAAATTCTTAAGCCCCTTGTAGAATCTATCACTTTCATTTCATTCTACCTAACTTTCCCCTGCTTTGTCCAAAGTTCACCCAAGCAAACTTGGTCTCTGTTCTTATTCCCTGAGATGCCAGTAGCGATGGGGGCAGGGAGTAAAAAGGACACAGCCTTTGGAATCACAAGATCCAGGCTCAGCTCCCAACTCTGCCATGAATAGTGTGTGAACTTGAGCACGGTTGTAGAGGTCTTTGAGCCTCTGTTTCTTTGTGTCTAAAATGAGAACTCTGCCATTGACCCTACAAGCTTGATGGAAGCTTAAGTGATGTGATTTATTACTGAGAGCCTAGGGAAGTGAAATGCATTTGACTGTTAATCAGCATAGAGGGCAATCTGCAAATAGGTTTCTGATGCAGAATTAGCTTCTTTGTTATATTGATACCCCCAGCTTTATTGAGACATAATTGACATATAACACTGTATGAGTTTAAAGTGTCCAACAAAATGATTTTGATATGTGTGTGTATTGCAAAGTGATTACAACAATAAATTTAGTTAACATCCATTGCTCACATGGTTATCATTTATGTGTGTATGGTGAAAAATGTTACATTTTACTCTTTTTGAAACTTTGAAGTATGCAATACAGTATTGTTAAGTATAGCCTTCATGCTGTAGCTTAGATCCTTGCAAACCTACAGTTGCAAGTGCTTTTCCTTTAAAGAAAGAACCATGTCAAATGACTCCAATTCTGCAGCCTTCAAATCATCTCTTTGAAAATGATCATCTTTCAGACAGATGCTTGTTGTCCCTTAAACTCTGAAAGTGTAAATCAATTCAGTCTCGGACCTGTCTGCTTGTAATCAAGCCATCACTTTTCTCCTTCTCCTCCTTTTTCCTGTACAGTGTGTTTCTCTTTTCTAATGAAGTTTCCCTCCTGAATTTAGCTGTTCGGAGCCCAAGAATACAACACTTGGAATGAAATTCTGTGAATCCATGCTGGGAAATGTGGGCCCCATGTCAAGAATGAGTGCCTCCAGCTCAGTCTAGACTATAGAGCGAGGCTCCAAGGGGAAGCAGTGTTAGAGATGCTGCCTGACTCATTAAGCTCTTGGGCCGGGACCCAGGCTTGGAGCAGCCAGCCTGCATGTTGTCGGCAGTGATCTCCAGCTGGCGGGACCCTGAGCTGGATTACTTGACCGAGGCCGGCTTCTGTCTCTTATTTCTTCGAATTTTTCATTTGTGTGGCATCGTAGGGAGCTCTGTTTTTCTCGGCGTGGCCCTCCTGGAAGACTTAGACAAAAGAGGGGAAGCCCTATTCTTGCCAGATTCTTCATCTCACCTGCCTAGCCTCTAAGTTCTGAGCACACACCTCCATCTCCCTGCTAGAAGTCTGGTATCTGCTAGAGTTCACTGAACTCATGCTGGCTTCCTTGCGTGTCTTGGGGAGAAAAGTCTGTGCAGTTTCTTTTTGACATGAGGGTAGTAGAAGGTCAGGAAGACAGTTCTAATTACCATGTCTGCCACCTAAGGCTAAAGACCAGACTTCCCTGAGGAAATACATAATAATGTTGCATTTAATTGAATCCAAGATGCCATTATATAAGCCCTTCTAAGAAAGAAAAAAAAAAAATGCTGCCAGTTAGACTGACATACTATTGACAATGAAATACATCCTGGATTCAGAGATGTTAAAGTGTTGGGGGTGGCAGGGGGCGGCAGGGGGCGGTGGGGGGGGAAGTGTCCTAGAACAAACAAAATGTAGCACCTATCTCAAAAGAGTTTCTGTGAAGATTAGTTAAGATTATGCAACTGAAAGTGTTTTGGAAACTGTCGAGTACCATAGACACGCTATTCAGCCCAGAGGTCAGCCCACTGGCTCAAACTCCAGTGATACCATGTTCTGGCTGTTTAACTTCAGACAACTTCTCTTACCCTAGCGGGTCTCAGTTTTCCTCTCTGTAGAATGGACATAGTGATTCAGGTTCTGCTTCTCCTGCAAATGTAACATCTTAAGCATATACAGGGCACGTTAATACTCAATTTTTTTATTTATCTGAAATTCAGATGTAACTGGGTATCGTATACTTTAGTTTGCTAAATCTGGCAACCCTAAGGAAGACAATAGGGATCAACAGATGTCAGATGGAGGGCATTCTGATTCAGAGGAATAAGACCTGGGAATTTTCAGAAGGTCACATTAAAGGTGAATGAATGATGATCTAAAAATAGAGATTCTCACAAGTTTCCCATGAGGGCGGCGGGTGGGTCTGAGAGGTAATATATGCATCGTGGGTGAGGGGCATCTGGGAGACAGCAGAGACAAATAGACACTGAAGGCTGAAAGCTGGGGTGGCAAGAACATACAGACGGTGCTCAGATGGTGTCTTATGAAAAGCCAAGAGCAAGTCACCAAATACATGTCTTTCTTAAAAAAAAAAAGCAAAGAAGTGAAAATGACTAAGTGAGTAATAGCCGCAGGAAGAGAACCCAAGTTGCACTGAGTTAAGAACATGTTCCAATGTTTTTCAATAAATGGAGGAAAAGCTGCAAATTATTCATTTGTTATTTTTGTAAGATTTTCAAATCTGTGATTTTTTTTTCCTGTTTTGTCTCCAGTTTTTGTATCCACAAAAATATTTCTCCTCCTTCGTAAGTAACTTCTTTTTGCAAATGCAGTCTCAAACCACACCAAAATTGCAAATGTAAAGTTTGTTTCTCTCCTCTTGGGTCCCCGCTGGATAGAATCCCAGGTGAGCTCTGGGCTTAATACTACTCCCTTGTTCCAAGGAGAAGGCAGCACTTGTGTGCTGTTTGGTTTGTTTGGACTTTAGAAGCTGCTAAATTCGGGTCTTTGATATTTGACCGTGTTTCTGAGCTATTGAAATAGACTTGGGTTTTCGTCAGTAAGAACAGAATGGCATTCGTGTTTTCTCAGAACACACTCAGACCGGTGAATGAGGTGGACTGGGGTTACGGTTCCTGGTTTACCAGTGGGGAGACTGAGTCCCTGGCCTGTGACGCAGCAGCCTATGCCCTTGCCCTGGGTGGATGAGAGCTGAATGCAGGCGCTGGTCCCCTCCTTCCCCACCAGCTGTCTTGTCACTTTAGTTAAAAACCATATAGACCTCCATTGCTTCATTGAGGAAACACGATGAATATATACTATTTGCAAGATTATTCATGAGGATCATATGAAATAATATGTATGAAAGGGTATTGTAAACTGCAATACGGTATATAAGTATTAGCAGTTCTTACATATTTAACTTATTGGCAGAACCGGAAGAATTTCAGTTATCTTAGAGGGAATCTTCATTCCTGTTTTCTAAATAATGTACCCTCATTTAGGGAAGAAGAACCAGTTTCCCAATGTTAAGTCTCACTCTCATGTTAGAAATCTCCAGCCCTTTCTCCAGGGGCAGGAAAAGCCAACCTTGACTTTGGGATGTCCTCTTACAAAGTGGGGTCAGGGAAACAAGTCTCTTTGGTAACTGACAGAAGCTGGTGTATGTCATACAGGGAAGCAATGAGAAAAAAGAGCTTCAAGGAAACTTGGGATCTTTCATTGCTTTCTGTGTATTGTGGAGGAGGATTGTTCATAAAAAGAAAACTGCTAAGAGCAAGAAATTATTCAAAATCTTTCTCAGCAAAATGTAAGTTTTGTTCAGAAAAGCAAGGGTGTTCTGGCAATATGAGAGTTTACTGCCAATTAATAGGACCGATTTCCAAAAGCTACATGTGGAAAACGATATTGTCACTTAATCTTCAAACAGGAATAGTTTTCTAGAATCTGTATTTTTAAAAATATGATCTAGATAAGGACATTTAGAGCCAGAAGAAATCTTGGTATTCACATAAACCCATTCTTGTACTTTGTAGACTTTGAAAATGAAGTCTAAGAAGGGATTTTGATGGGGCCATGGAGCAAATAAAGACAGAGCCAGAAACAGAACTTAGATTGCCTGTCTCTCAGGATCATTAATTTTCAGGTGCACCAAACTCTTTTTGCCTTTTTGTAGAATTTGCATGCAATCTCCTACCTGGAAAATAGACTGCTTATTTGCATCACTTGTTCATATGACAATAATGCAGTAACAGTGGACCCAGTATCACCACTGTTGACATCAAAATTTCCAAAACTGACTTCTTTCTCAATGAAACTGACCTAATTTACATTGGCTCTTATGGGTCCCATCTTCTTACTGAGATCAGAAGGAAATAGTTCCCTCTGAAGACAAGATGATTACGGCTGGTCCTTTCTATAGCTCAGAAGCATCATTCGGTCCTGCGCATGTCCTTCCTTCCTCAACCCTCTCTAGCTCTCTTAGGAGCATGATGCCATCGTTTGACTGATGTCTTCAAAAAATGCTGACTGCATGTATTTTCCACAAAAGGCTTAAAAAAGAACCATCAGGATTGTAGAGATTTGGTAGGAGGATTATTTGCTGGCTCGAAAAACATGTTTTTAATGGTTTAAACTACATGAATGCCTTACAGACAAAAGTGTCTATAACAAACTAAACTCAGATTTCAGTAATAGAAGAAAGTTTGTTACCCCTTGGCAACTAGATTCTCATATTAGACAATGAGAATCATGCACCCATTCTTCTTTTTCTTTTTTCTTTGCCTACAGCTCTAGAAACGTAAAGCTAACATTTTATTAGTAATTGTGGATGTCTTCTCCCAGCTAAGGTATCTAGAAATAGTGTCACGATCACCTCCCTTTTGCCTTTTATCTTGAGTTCAAGGGTTTGAGTTTCATCTTTCTTATATATACTTTGAGTTGCCTAGAATCATCTTTTTGCAATTAGTCAATATTAAAAAGAAAATATAATTAGTAGGAGAAAGTGATAGGTTAACAAAGAATTTATTTGTATCAACTTAAAGAGAAAGGAAGGGTATAATAGACTCTGTTATCTTTGCCTTGGTCTCTCCACCTGCATAGTCTTCTTCTTTCTTTCTGTGAACTATTCCGCTATTCTCTTTGATGCTGGTGGAACTGTCAATCATAGTTCCAACCCTCTCCTCAGGGTCAGCACCTGAGTATCCATGAACAATCAAGAGTATCCTTATGCCCCGGCTCCACTGATTTGTTGAACCTAGACAGATCTAAAAGTATGCTTCCCAGGGATGGCTATGTGGATATATAGAGAGGACATGTTTCCTCCCTATAGATCAGGAGCTTCCAAAGGCCATTTTATCTGCTATTTATGGAGGTAGCTTATGACTAATGAAGCCAAACAGAGGGACTTCCCTAGTGGTTCAGTGGTTAAGACTTTGCCTTTCAAGGAAGAGGGAGTGGGTTCAATGACTGGTTGGGGAGCTAAGATCTCACATGCCTCAAGGCCAAAAAAACAAAACATAAACAACAAAAGCAATAGCAAATTCAACAAAGAGTTTAAGAAAAACTTTTTAAAAGACCAAGCAGAGATAAACTGTGTGGAAAGATAAAGAAAGAGAGGAAGAGAGAGCAAACTCTGATGTTGTTATTCAAGTTCTTGGATCTGAACTGATCTGAAGCCAAACAGAGAAGGACTCGCCCTGCCAATGTTTGAGTTACCCGACCAGCTGAACCTCAAACTTGACGTCCAAAGATTTCCAATACATTCTATTGTTTCTGTTCTCGAGATAATTTCAGTTGAGCTTTTGCACTTACAGCTGAAGATTTTTTGAAAAAGAGAAGGAGGCAGCATGAATCAGCTTAGTGGAAGAATCAAAAGAATCCTGTCTTCAAGTGAAATCTTACCAGAAGCCCCAGTGTAGAAAGAGAGGACGTGGCTTGTGGAGACATCTCTGTAGCTGATGAGGGGATGGTGAAGAGAAGAGATGTGACTTCAGCAGGATCCTCCATGCAGCCTTAAGGAAACCTTGAGCCATCTCTGTGACATCTGAACACACCAAGTAACCAATTGTAAAACTACCTGTGTAGCTTAGACCCCTGAGCTCACGAAATTATAAACTCAGTGACCACAGGGATGGTATTTGTCTTAGTCTCCTCCATATCTCAGTGTCTAGTACAGTGACTGGGGAATCAGTACACAAATATTTTCTATGTAGAATATTTTTTTATGTAGAATGAATGATGTAGTTATTTTCTATTTGTGTCTCCTCAACTAACTGCTATAATCCCCTTCTTCCATACAAATTTCTTCCAGAGCTGCTGAGAGGTTCAATTGGAACACAATATGCAGAGTATCTAACAAGATTCCTTCTTCCACTGATTCCCTCCAAAACTCTCTGAACGTCTGTTGCATTTAATAGAATACATGCCAGACTTGGAATCAGGAGCCCTGTGTTTTAGGTCTATTACGGTACGGTTGTATGCAAGCCCCTCTCCTCTTGGAGCCTTCCTTCAAATGAGGGGCTGAGTTAGCTGAGCCCTCAGCTCCCTTTCAAGTCTCCCATTCCACAGCCGAGTGTGGAGCAGGATATTGATGACTCACTTAGCTGGATAAACAAGCTCTCGCAACACGCAGTCTGCTAAAGTAATGAGCAATGTGCGGAACTCTTTCTAAACCGAAAAAAATTTTCACACCAGACAGAGTCCAAAACCTCTGAGGGTTAAATGAGGGGAACTATAATACTAAGCAGATGAATCCTCTAAAATAAGATTGCAACACCTCCTGGCGCTCCCATCTCTGTTTCCATAGGGTCTCTCCTGAGTGATTTAGCTGCCGTGCCTGGCGACACCTGAGGTCACCTCCAGCCTGGCCCTGCTCCACCCAGCTCAGCACACCCTTTGCACTGAGCCGCAGAAAGAAACACACAGACTCCCTTCCAAGGCCTCCCAGGGAGTCCATGGGTGGACTCATTTGCTGCCAGTTGGTCATCACACTTCCTTTCTCTCTCCTTTAAGCAAATGCTGATCCCCGAGGTTCCTAGGGTTCATAGTAAGAGAATTAAGACAGGGAGACCCAAACTGACCATCTGATGATAAGAAGAAGCCACACTGCATCTTTTGCATGTACTACCCCTGTGGCGATCACCATAGAGGTATGACATAGGTAATATCAGCCTCCAGTTACAGATGAAGAAATTGGAACACAGAGTAAGTAACTCGCCTGCTATCACTGCACCAAAGGGGTGAAACTAGACTGGAGCGCAGAGCTTCTTACTACACTTCTGTGTTTTCAACTCCTATTATGTCTATAGGCAATTGAAATTGTTTTCCTTTGGTAAATATGAGCAAGTAAGCTTTTTGAAAACCAAGATGAAACTGTTTTCTCCAACTGGTATAGTACTGAGTGTGTAAACTGTGAGTCTTGGTGAAAGCAGGTCATTCATGGGGTGAGACATGGGAGCCAGAAGGAAAAAGGGCCCCAGTGCATGAAGTTCTGTTTCACTCTCTGAGCAGATGATCTGGGATGGGACCTGCTGTAGACACTCCTGAGCTGATTCAACCCAATCAGGGCTGTCCATCTGGGTTCTTCTGCAACCGGAGCCTTGCAAAACTAGAGGTGGAGGCCTGGCTCTCTGCAAATCCAATAGCAAGAGTCATTCATAACTCCATCTGGCAGAAGTTTTAATCCTAGGAAATTAGTCAAAGCTCACATCTAAAGGCTTCTTTTTTTGTGTGTGTGAGTCTTCTTAGATGGCCTCAGCCCCATGGAAATCCCTTCATTGTAAGTTATGCCACCATGTCAGTGCCCAATACACGCTCCATGGAACTTTAAGAGGCTTGAGATGGAACTAAGCAAAATCTGTATCTGTGTCAGTGACAAAATTGATCCAAAAAAATATTGCTTACATCAGTGTATGCTCTTTATAACATGTGAGGGAAAAAATTATCTTCAGAGTTTGATAGCAGGAAAAGTGTGTTTTTGCTGACTAATGAATAGGGCTTCCCAAGTTGGCACTAGTGATAAAGAACCTGCTTGCCAATGCAGGAGAGGTAAGAGATGCAGGTTCAATCCCTGGGTTGGGAAGATCCTCTGGAGAAAGAAATGGCAACCCACTCCAGTATTCTTGTCTGGAGAATCCCATGGACAGAGGAGCCTGGTGGGCTATGATCCATGTGATCACAGAGTCGGACACAACTGAGCTACTGAGAACACATGCATGAATACATATTATTTACTCAGACATGATGCATTTTATAATCAATTGTGTTTAGCTTTGGACAGTAGCAGTCAGAAATATACCACAGGATATTTCTACATGTGTAGATATTATTGTTGGTGTTGTTTAGTTGCTAAGTCATGTCTGACTCTTTTGCCACCCCATGGACTGTAGCCTGCCAGACTCCTCTGTTCTTAGGATTTTCCAGGCAAGAATACTGGAGTGAGTTGCCATTTCCCCCTCCAGGGGATCTTCCTGATCCAGGGATCGAACCTGAGTCTCCTGCACTGGCAGGCGGGTTCTTTACCACTGAGCTACCAGGGAAGCCAGTATATATAGTATATATGCATGTATATAGGGACTCCCAGGTGGTTCAGCAGTAAAGAACACGCCTACCAATGCAGGAGACACGGGTTTGATCACTGGGTCAGGAAGATCCCCTGGAGAGGGAAATGACAACCCAGTCTAGTATTCTTGCCTGGGAAATCTCATGGACAGAGGAGCCTGATGGGCTACGGTCCATGGGGTCGCAAACAGTGAGACATGACTGAGTAAGCAGGCACAGTAGCAGAGTAGTGGCATATATATGGTGTATATTGATGGGCCTTCTGATGACTCCGGCTAAAAATTCTCATCTGCCTTTTTTATTCTTTCTCATTCTTCAGGACTCTGATGGACCATATTCTTTCTCAGTAAGTCCTTCTTTACCTCCCCTGAGGCTGGATTAGCTGGCCTTATAACTCCTCAAGTTTACCTCCATCCCAACAGTGCTCACTGGGCATTGCAATGGCCCAGTCTTATCAGCTTCCACATCATGCATTGAGTTCCTTATGGGAGAGAATAATCTGTCTTTGAAGTCTGTGTTTCCTGGACAAAGCAGAATGCAGACAAAGTTATCAGGAATATTTGCTGATTTAACACCTGACTGAATAAATACACAAAGGAAGGAAGGGAGAGAGAAGGGAAAAGAAAGATGGGAAAAGTGAAGATAAAAAGACAGATTAAATTCATGTTTGATCCTAAAGATGTTCATCTTAGATTTTACTTAGAAAAGTTAAAGTTATTCACTTTTTACTCCTTTATCCTTTTGTTCTTTGGTTTCTATCTTTAAAGCTGTATATAATTATTTCCTCAAGGAAGAAGTAGAGTAGCATAAGTAAATTTATAAATATAATATTATAAGCATACAAATATAAATTTGCAAGTATAAAATCTCTGTGGAATGACTGAGCTGTAATAACATCGATACAACTGACAACTTTGCAAACCCTGGGACCTTCCACAGTACTGGACTCACATAGATGTGAGTTGTTGGCCCATCTGTGTGATGGGAGGCAAATGGGCCACAAGGAAACTGAGTCAATAACCTTCTTGGAGCTGAACCGATAAACGATTTCTTATGTGAGAGATGTCACTTCCAGGCTCTTCTTCCTGAGAAAGGCATTTGTAAGCCAGTGGGAATGCTGATACCTTTAAGAGGTCCCATATTAATATGTAATAAGCTTCCCAGGTGGTTCAGTGGTAAAGAGTCTACCTGTCAGTGCAAGAGACATAGGAAACTCAGATTCGATTCTTGGGTCAGCAAGATCCTCTGGAGGAGGAAATGGTAATCCACTCCAGTATTCTTGCCTGGAAAATCCCATGGATAGAGGAGCCTGGCAGGTGACAGTCCCTGGGGTCACACAGAGTGGGACATGACTGAGTGACTGAACACACCAGCACAATATGTAATAAAGAAGCAGTACTGCTCAAGAAGCCTTGTATTCAAGGTTTCAATCCCTTCAATGGTATGGCGGTGGTGGTAGTTTAGATGCTAAGCCGTGTCCGACTCTTGAGACCCCGTGGACTGTACCCTGCCAGGCTCCTCTGTCCACGGGATTCTTCAGGCAAGAATACTGGAGTGGGTTGCCATTTCCTTCTCCACTCACTGGTGTAAACAGTTTAAATATTCGGTCAGATCAGGGATGTAGGACTTTGCCTTCTAGCCCAGCTGCCAGCTGGATTCAGTATATTACAAAGCCTCCTATGTAATAAAGAAAATGGTAATTGTTAGAAAGGATGCTTTCTCGAGCTCGCTGGTTATTTCTTGCTGTCCTCTTCCCTTATTATCCTCCCCTCCTGGGCATAATCATCTCACCTGTGAGATTCACATTAGACTCCTGTGCTCTGAACCTGAGACATGTCTCTCTGGTTTGGCCCCAAGAGCATCTCTGACCTGTCTTCTTTCATTCAACACACATTTGATGACTACTGACTGTTCTTGGGCCCATGTGGGCCACTGGGAATAAAGAGACACATTAGAAGGAACCCTGCCCTCCCAGAGACCACAGTCCAGAGTGGAGCAGGGCCCCAGGGCAGGGCGAGCGCTCAAGCACTGCTCTCTGAAAGAGGTGACCCCAGGGATGTGTCTTGAAGGATGATGTCGTGAGAACAGCTAGAACGTTTCAGTCCCTCCTTGGCCTTCAGTGTCCTTCCTCCCCATACAAATGGGGAACCAAACTGGATGATTCTTAAGCTTCTTTGCCCACCAAGTAGCAATATGTAAAGATAAATCTGCACAGTGGAAGACATATAAAAGAAATGTGTTCGTGTTAATAGTTAATAAGGAATTTATATTTTAAGTCTGCCTTTAAGGTATTACATTTTCAGAGCCAAGAGGCTTCCCAGTTCTCTGATCATTCTTCACTAAGAAGAAATAAATTCTGACTTCCAAGTGAAGCGCACATCCTCCCTGGAACATTCCACCCAGAGTATGGAGAAACAGAGGACTAGATCCTTAGGCCGGCTTCTGCTCCTCTGGGAAGGAAGCAGCAATCTATGGGGCTGGACAGGCTCTGAAGCTCTGGATTCCCTTCCAGCCTGGCTGTGGAGGCAGAGGCTTGGGGCTCTAGAGGAATCTGGAAAGGTGGTCTGGGAGGACTTCTGGGGTCGGGGGACCTGAAAGAAGTGCCTGAGGAGGAGCCCCCCCACCACCTCAGGAGCATTGTTGATGCTCATATTATGTCCCCAGCACTACTGGTCCCAGGGTGCCCTGGGAAGCTGAGACAGGGCATGAGGTCAGTTCTGTGACACTGATTAGCATCCTTGCGTAGGAAGGACAGTGGGATTACACTGCAATTCAGAGGGACAATGGAAAGTTGAGGGTAGTTAACAAACAATTTAAAACTGAGCGTGAAGACCAGAGGGCCTCTTTGGTAGCTTACAAAGAAGGTCATGTTTTCAGTGGGAAAACAGGAAAGGCTCAAAACTCAGGATGTAATCCTTAGTGTAGAGCTTCAGACAATTGACTATATGGCCAAGACAGCTCTGTTATACCAAAGTCAAGGCCTTGGTTGGGAAAATCTGGATCCTCTTATACACCTTGGTGGATGCCCCCAAAGATTTTGGCTCCCCAGAAAGCTGATGCCTCAGAGTCTGAAAGCACTCACTCCTATTAAGAGCTAACACCGCTCCTGTGTGGGAAGACACTGCAAGACAACCAAGTCCACTTTCGGATCCCAAGTCAATAATTTGAGTTAAGTATTTGCATGACCCGTAACCCATATAAGTATATACTACAACGATTACCTAAACATTTCAAAGATCTTTGGTCACATGATAAAATTAACACAGAAATCCAGAAACTCAAAGTACCATCATGGCTCCAATATAGCATCTGATAAGAAAGAAATGGACCTACATTCCAAAACAGCTCCAATAATCAGCCAGAAAGTCTTGGTGGGAATAGGTATTTGCAGTCCTAAATTTTAAAGATTCTTGATCAGGGGATTAGAGCACAAAATCACATAAGGAAGACTTAACTGACTTGGGGACACCCTCCTTGGTTAAAGGATTTACTATCTGTTGTGTTCTTGCCTGCAGAATCCCAGGGACGGCAGAGCCTGGTGGGCTGCCATCTATGGGGTCGCACAGAGTCGGACACGACTGAAGCGACTTAGCAGTAGCAGCATCTGTTGTGGGCAGAATAGTCATCCCCACCCCCAAGATGTCCAAGTCCTAATCCTTAGAATTCTGTGAACTTGTCAGTTCACAAGGCAAAAGGGAATTAAGGTTGCAGATGGAATTAGAATTGCTAATCAGCTGACCTTGAAATATGGTGATTATCCTGGATTATCCAAGTGGGTTCAGTGTAATTATGGAGGTCCTTAAAAGTAGAAGTTGAGGGAGGCACAAAAAGGTCAGAGAAAGAGATGCGATGATGGGGGCAGAGAGACCTTGTGATCCTGGGGGAGGGGAGCTACCAGCTGAGGCTCTAAAAGCTGGAAAAGGCAATGAAGTGGATTCTCCCAAAGCCTCCAGAAAAGAAAGGAGCACTCCATCACCATGGTTTTAACCTAGTGAGGCCTGTGTTTGACAGCTAACCCACAGAACTATGAGATAGATGATACATTTGTATTGTTTTAAACCTCTAAGCTTATGATAATTTCTTACAGCAGATGGAGAACTCTGACACCACTACAAGAAGGATCCTGGGGATGATATCCATATGTGTTTAGGGGATTTCCCAGAAAACTGGAGAAAGCAACGGCCAACATTGAGCCAGGCTAAATGCCTGCATTAGTGAGGAAACAGCAGAGAAAGGGATTAAAATTGCAGGGAAGACAACATGCTGGAACAGATGTATTATGTGAGGCCAGAAGATCCACCCGAGGATTATGTTTCATGGGGTCTTAAAGGTCACCAAGGCCATCAGGAATGTACTGGTGAGAGACAGCACTAAGAACTTCAGTGCTGGCTCTTGGCAGAGGTCACAGCTAAGGAAGAGGGGTTGCTATGGAGACAGCTTGCAGGTAGCAATGGGATGATGAGGCCCTGAAGCAGTAAAGGTAAAGTATTAACAACTAATTGCCAAAATCAAAAGGCCAGAATTACCATGGAGTCCTCAGTGCATTAGAAAGGAAGTTAAGAATGATCAGGAGACTAATGGTAATAAAATGACTAAAATAAAGTGCCATATGCTTTGTCCAGTTTCAGATACGGTAAGGAAACTGGAAGGAAGTTTTCAGACTCAGGCTTTTTGACAATTAAGGGAGCTGATTTCTCAGGAGAAAGGACCCTGTTGCAGCAAAACAAGTGTATATTATAGAGGCAAACTTTGGTTTTTTTTGTGCTTTGTGTTATTATGCTTCACAAATATTGCACTTTTTTTTATCAATTGAAGCTTTGCAGCGGCCCTGAGTCAAGCAAGTCTATCAGAGCATTTGCTCCCTTCATGTCTCTGTGTCTCATTTTGGTAATTCTCACAATATTTCAAGCTTTTTTGAATTATTGTTATATTTCTTGTTGGACTTCCCTGGTGGCTCAGACAGTAAAGAATCTACCTGCAATGCAGGAGACCTGGGTTCAATCCCTGGGTTGGGAATGGCATCCCACTCCAGTATTCTTGCCTGGAGAATCCCATGGAGAGAGGAGCCTGGTGGGCTACAGCCCATGAGGTTGCAAAGAATTGGACATGATAATTTGCATAGCACATAGTGTAAACATAACTGTTACATGCATTGGAAAATCAAAAAATGTGAGTGACTCAGTTTATTGTGACATTTACTTAATTGTGGTGGTCTGGAACAGAACACATACTATCTCCAAGAAATGTCTATACTGATTCCCCAGGACTTTCCTAAAGGGGCCTGCAGTCACTTACTTGGGTAGCTGTTGCTGAGGAAACAGGAGTAGCTGGCCATTTCAAAGAACTTTGAACACAAGGTAGGATTGACACTGAGACCCAGAAATCCAGAAGGTCATGATGGCTCCATATTAGACTGGAGACGTGGCAGTCCAGTAATGAATGGACTCCTTGCCCACTTCACGTGGGGTCCACTGGGTCTGCAGGCAAACCTGGCCATCATATCCCCATCCCCCAAAGGTATAACTGAGTTTGACATACCAAGCACATATAATAACTCCCACACTGGGTCTCGATGTATGGGATAAGAACCAGCAGGGAGGAAGCAAAGGGGTCTTCTGAAACTGTATTCCCACCTATCCCACTCCTGTCTGGAGAATAAAATAACAAACAGCATCATAATCCTCAGGCAGAGGGGGTAATTAGTGCCACCGAACAGAGTCCGATGGTCCCACTCATATTTCCATTTAGTATGGCAGTCTGCTTTCTACAGAACCAGAGGGACCCAGGGGAATGCCTGCAGACCACCACAAGCTCAACCAATCATGAACCTCAATCAAAGATGCTTTGCAGGTTGTCATATCGCTGCAAGAGCAGATTCAAATGGCCTTGGATACATACTACATGGCCATTGAGATGATAAATGCAATCTTTTTCATCCAAATCATGAAAGACAGAGAAAAGAGTTGGCCCTGAGGTGAAATGGACAATACATAATCACCGTTGATCCAGAATTATATTAATGCTACTGCCTTCTTTCAGAACATAGTCTGAGGAGAGCAGGGCCATCTGGACCTCCCACAGGGCATCTTGTTCATCCATTACCTAGATAACATTATGATCAGGAAGGATGAGCAAGGGTTGGCTAGCCTTATTAAGGTGCTTGTAATTGTAAAGGGTGGGAGATAAACCTTATGAAGATTCAGGGCCCTGCCACGTCACCAAAGTTTTCAAAGATCCAATGGTTAGGAACGTCATCTTCAAAGAAAAATTACCAGTGGCTCCATCATTCATCCTGTACTTAGGAGAAGAAAGCATAGTGACTTCTAGGTCTCCATGTAGAGGTAAGGTGTTGACAACTCATCATGGGATGAATTTAGAAGAGCTATGATGATGTCTTGGAGGATCTTTCAGGCATGGTCTAGGCTAAAGGTGTATGAGATTAAGGCCTTAAGAATATAATTGAGGAGCCTCAGCCTGATGGTTCAGCCTCCTTTCTTCTTTCTCCCTCAATCTCTACCTGCTTCTCAGCTTCAGCTAAGGTCTCAGAACACAGGTTCCTGGATCAAGAGCTATGAGAGGACCTCGGAGGAGTTGCCTCATTGATAGAGCAGCTATGCCTTGGGTGGGGAACCCCAGGGGCCACCCTCCACTGCTGCTGACTCACCTAGTTGAGTCCTATTTTGCCTTCACCCTTAAAGCCACCTTCGAATGTTAATTTTAGTACATACAAGATGTAGTATTGCTCAGGCTGTCTGTCCTTAATGAGAGATTAGTTATCCTCACAATAATCCTTTGCTCCTACTTCACCTATGAAAAGACAGATTCAACAAGTGACTTGTCATAGATCACACAGGAGACAAGGGACAGATTCTGTGAACCAAAACCTTCTAATTCCAAACTCTGTTGTTTTTTCATTACACCTGTGCATGCTAATTCATCTCAGTTATGACTGACTATGTGTGATCCTATGGACTGTAGTAGCTCACCATGCTTCTCTGTCCATGGGATTCTCTAGGCAAGAACACTGGAGTGCATTGCCATTTCCTCCTCCAAGAGATCTTCCCAACCCAGGTATCGAACCAACTTCTCATTACATCTGTTGTTTGTTGTTCAGTTGCTCAGTCATGTCTGACTCTTTGGGACCACATGGACTGCAGTACGCCAGGCTTCCCTGTCCTTCACCAACTCCCTGAGCTTGCTCAAACTCGTGTCTATGGAGCCGATGATGCCATCCAACCATCTTATCCTGTCTTCCCCTTCTCCTCCTGCCTTCAATCTTTCCCAGCATCAGGGTCTTTTCCAATGAGTCAGCTCTTCACATCAGATGACCAAAGTATTGGAGCTTCAGCTTCAGCATCAGTCCTTCCATTTCATCTAGATGTCCGTAATTCAAAAACTTCCACAGTCTTGGTGAGTAGAAGTTTCTTTCCCTTTCTTTAAACTGAAGTATAGTTGATTTACAATGTTGTGCTGGTTTCAAGTATACAACAAAGCCATTCGATTATACACACACACACACACACACACACACACACACATTCTTTTTCAGATTCCTTTCTATTAGAGGTTGCATGCCTGCATGCTAAGTCACTTCAGTCCTGTCTGACTCTGTGCAATCCTATGGACTGTAGCAATCCAGGGTCCTCTCTCCATGAGATTCTCCAGACAAGAATACTGGAGTCGGTTGCCATCATCTCCTCCAGGGGGTCTTTCCAACCCAGGAATTGAACCTGTGTTTCTTACGTCTCCTGCATTGGCAGGAGGGTTCTTTACCACTAGAGCCGCCTGGGAAGCCCCTCATTATAGGTTATGACAAAGTAATTAATACAGTAATTAATATAGCTCCTTGCTGTTCCATGTTCCTACCTATTTTACACAGAGTACTATGTATAGTAGGGTGTATCTGTTAATCCCAAACTCTTAATTTATCCCTCCTCCCTCACCCTAGAAGTTTCTTTTTTAGAAATGAAAGATATTCCCTCAAAAGTTTTCTGTCCACATCTGGTTGAATCGTGATTAAGTTCAGGGAAAGGTGAAAACTTCATTTAGCCTCAGTGATACTCTCAACCCTTCTCTAGTCCCTTACCTCTGAGAGCTGCCAGAAAACATTCTCCAGTGGGTGGGAGAGGAGAGGGGGGTGCTGACCGCAACTCCCAGACTTTAATATTCAGGTCTCTCTCTGAACTGAAAGGCATCAAGGTTTCCTCTGACAGCATGGAGTGGCTTTGGAGACCGTGAAACAGGGGTTCAAACAGAAGATTTGACATTAACTGGATGGCATCATTCAATTAATCTCTTAGAGGCTCCCTTTACTCATTTGCAAAACTTTCTGCCTATCTTGAAAGGCTTATCAATAGATTGAATAGGTGGGGTGGGTTCCTATTTCCTTCTTCCCTTTGTCTCTAATTTGTTTCAAAGTTTGGTTTCTGGTAGTGATAATATGCTGCTGCTGCTGCTAAGTAGCTTCAGTTGTGTCCGACCCTGTGCGACCCCATAGATGGCAGCCCACCAGGCTCCCCCACCCCTGGGATTCTCCAGGCAAGAACACTGAAGTGGGTTGCCATTTCCTTCTCCAACGCATTAAAGTGAAAAGTGAAAGTGAAGTCGCTCAGTCGTGTCCGACTCTTAGCGACCCCATGGACTGCAGCCTGCCAGGCTCTTCCGTCAGATATAGATGAACAGATATAGACATACACACTCAAGGACTCAAGGTCACAGAAACAACAGACCCAACGGGGATCATCCATGCTTAGCAAGGGACTCCATCTCCAAAGTTGAGTTGTATGTGTGTGTGCTCAGTCACTTCAGTTGTGCCAGACTCTTTGCGACCCGATAGACTGTAGCCCACCAGGCTCCTCTGTCCATGGAATTCTCCAGGCAAGAATACTGGACTGGGTAGCCATTCCCTTCTCCAGAGGATCTTCCTGACCCAGGGCTTAAACCTGGGTCTCCTGCATTGCAGGCAGATTCTTTACTGTCCGAGAATCATTTACCTGGGAGTTATCTGGCCTTTATCTGTTGTTACAACACTGGACAATTACCTGATTTGTAAACATGAAAGTATCTAAAGGCAGAGATGATGAGTAACAAAACTTTGGCTTAGATATTTGATATTTTGATATACATATAATTCACAATTATTTCAGAGGATCATCCTGTACCCATTAAATAACGGTCACTAAGTTAGTCACAGAGGAGAATGGACTGAGTTAGGGGGAAGGCCCTTGGGAAGGAGCTAAGATCAAAGTGAGAGGCACTGGGTGAATAATAAACCCCCTGAAGTTTGTAAGGGAGGACCCACAGACCCAGCTCATTTATACCTTGGTCCTCCGGTTCAGAGTCCATTACCCACTCTCGGTGTGGCCTCTGGGAATGCCTTTGACTCCTCTGGACCTTGGTTGCTTTACCAAAGCTGCGTTGGCAACTCTTAATGAAGAGCTAGACTTGACAATAATTCTCAAGCGCATCTGGCAGCAGAAACTTCATCCTCCTCCCTCTACGTCTACATGAGAACTAGACACGTGTAAGACTGTGAAAGCTGGAGCTGCTTTGGTTGTGGCAGGGGAGGGGTCTCAGTGGGTCCCTGTCACCTCTTTTTGATGGCACTTGGTAAATTCTTGACTCCAGGGCCATCCCCAGTTGTAAGAACTCTGCCTCATTAAGCCCTTGGCTGCTATTACCACAGTCTCCGGGTCAGCCTGGCTCAGGACTAAGCCTCTGACCCGCCTCACCTCATCTCAGTCAACCCTCACGACACCCTTGGTCCTTATAAAAGTGGAGTGATTTACTCGGTCATGGCTAATGGAAGGGTGAGGACACAGAGCCCAGTTCACTACCTTCCCAGCCCCCGCCTTCACTCCCAGTGGCCTGGGCCCTGGCCCTGCCCCAGGACTGGGTTAAGTAGCAACGGCATGAAGTATCTATCCCCAAAGGCAAGCTCGAATAAAGATTTCTGCTGGCTAAGGCTTGAAATGTTAAGGAAAAAGGAAGCTGGCTGATTCTGGGTCCCTACCATGGTGGAAGCTTTCATCTAGAGGCTGGAAGTGTGTGTGCCAACAACCCTCTCCCCCCAGCAACCACGCATGGGAAGGTTTGACAGAACGCAATTCAAACAGGCACTCATTAGGCAGCAGGCCCACTTCTGCTTAATCACAGGCAGTGAAAGAGCAAAGAATTTGGATCAGCCTTTCTGGGTCCTAGCAAAAGCCACTTCTGGTGGGCTCCAGTCCTTACAAAGGCCGTTTTCTAATGATGCACCCCCTTAGAAGATCTGGAAGGAAATTTAGCAGCATATAGAGGCCCTGGGCATGGGCTTCCCAGGTGGCGCTAGTAGTAAAGAATCCCCCTGCCAATGCAGGAGACACAAGAGATGCCAGTTCAATCCCTGGCTCGGGAAGATGAAATTAAACATCAGTGAACCATTTTCTACTGAACACTCACCATGTGCCAGGCACAGGGCCAGGTGCTGCTGGGGATACAGAGGTAACGTCACTGGATGATAAGCACTTTGTAAATTTAGAAGATGGGTCCAGCCAACTAGAAAGCCTCCTCTTCTGCCATATGTCCTTCCAAATGCCACCAAACCACACCTTTGCAAGGACTTTGATGAACTCCATCCATAGCTTGGCACTGAGGACTAGATTCTTCTCTCGCACAGTTCCCTCTGTTTCTCTTCCTTCGATACCCAAAGCCATGTCCTTCTGGGCTGATTCAGCGGCCACCCCTTCCAGGACACAAACTGACAGCCTTAGTCTGGTGGGGGTGCCCAACCTGTGGGCTGCCATGAACCTGTTTACCCACCACTCGATGCTACCTACTGTCTTTTTCCCCAGCCTGCACTGAAATGACAGAGGAGGCACCTACTAAACGCTTCAGGATTGAATTGACCCTCTCTGGGCTGGAGGTACGTCTCTTAAATCAAGTCTACGGTGCATAGGATTACTGAGAGAGCCCACCTAGCTCTGATAACCCTAACACACGGATCTTTGACCTAGAGAAAGGCTGCTGGCAGGACATTCACTTCTCGGAGCCAGGTGGTCTCCTCCTTGATGATTTCCAATCAGGTTTGCAGGGAAAGCGGTTTTTCTTGGGGAATCATGTGGAATCCTGCATTATTTGAGACTGAGGTAAGCCTCACTCCTCCAGTTACTTTTACAGTTGCCCTGAGAACCTTTGGGCTTTAAAATCTTAGAAAGCATAGCCAGCTTGGGATTCACTGGACTTGGGGTTCACTCCTCACTCACCTAAGGGTGGTTTCACATTGGGTTATAAATTGTCTGGGCTGATTTCCTCACCTGTAATAGGAACATAATTCATACCTCCGAAGTGTGAATTCAGTGAGATATTCCATCTAAATCAGCCAGCACACGCCCACACCATGTGTATTGCTTTGTATATATAGTCATAGTGATTCACTCACGAAGGAGTGTTGACCTAAGCGAATGGGTGAGTTCCTGGCTGGTGGGAGGTTTGAATTTGAGGCTGGTGGGCCTCAAACCCCAGATGGCAGACAAATCATCATTTGCCAGACCCCATGAGCTTAGTTAAATACGCACAATTTTATTGATTGAAGAGATTAGGACAAAAACATTAAACCGAATACAGGACAAAGCACCAGAGGCCATAGATTCCCACCATGCATGTCACCAATCTTTCCTCCAACAAGGTACTTAAAAAATAAGGGAGAGGGAAGAAAAACAGGTCCTTCTTGACTCAGCCCCATCTTCAGAATGTAAAAAACCCTCTCTCCTTTTTTATCTCCTGTTATCAAAATAGAATCCAGAGCAAATCCATGGCCTCCTTGTCTCCTGACGATGAATGGTTAAGCCGACCTCCTGGGAATGTGAGGCCGGGCTCCTGCTAAGTAGAAATAGAGCATCCAAGGTCTGCACATACATGCCACATACTATAATGAAGCACAGATTCAAGTAACATTTACATACTAGAGTCCACGTGTCACCTACCCAAAAACATGACCATTTCACAAAACATATACAGGCAGTAAAATCCGAACAACTGAGGTACTGGAAACACAAATATTGATGCCAAAAGAGTTCTGTATCATACAGCAATATAGAAAAGCCATAACAGAAAAAAAAAAGAAAAGAAAAACATTTGCCACTCGAAATCAAATATAGCTATCTAGAAAAGCCAAATAAAAGATTATTTCAGGGACAGAAATACTCAAACAAAGAAAAAAATATATATATAAATGTTAACTACAGCATGTAACATGTTACCCAAGTTAACCCGTAATTGAAGTACTGGCTTAATACATCACAATGTGACATTTTCCTTAATAAATAGAAGAGTTCTTGAAAAATACAAAGGTGCGTATGGGGATAGAGCGCTGTTTTTTTTTTGTTTTTTGTTTTTTTTAATATCATCCTAGCTTTCAGCTTATTTTCCTTCCTGCTTGTCTCAACTGAGGGTTTTTGTCCAAACCAGAGGGCCTCCCAAGCGACAAGGATCATATTCCAAGAAAATGCAATAGCTGCCCTGTATTTCATACATGTGGGACAACCTGCTTTATTTCATGAGTTGCCAATAAAGCAAAGACAAAATGTTTAGTTGAGATCAGAGTGTTACAAGAGCTTCAGACTCCAACAGCATCTGGAATCTCACTCCATCACTAACATCTCAGCAAAAAGGCATGCCTGTGATGCAGCCCTCGTCATTCACCAAAAATAAAATAATAATAATAATAAAATTAAGGAGTTGAATTTCTCTTTTCCTTTCATTTTTCTTTCTTTAAACTATGATAGCAATGATACATCTGGAAGTTTGACTTCTAAGAGCTTCCTGCCACAAACCAATTGACACAAAACAGAATACTGGGTTAAAGGACAGGTTTGTTTTTTTTTCCCCCCACTTCAGGGAGCAAAGCACTAAACATATCATTTCCTGACCAGGATATTCAATAGTTTATTTAGAAGAAATGAGTTGAAGAGCGCAATTAAGAGACACAAACTGGACTTTTATTTTCTTTTAGTTTTAGCACCCAGGTTTCACATCAGTCTGTGTGCACCGAATTTTTTTTAAATGAACCCCATGAATTATCAGATAGGTGGCTGGCTTGTCTAAAAAGAAAAACAAAAAACAAAAAACCCTTGGCCAATGGTACCTTCCCTGAATCATGACAAGAAGTTAAATGCTAACAGTGCGATGCCAAGATGTGTGTTTGAGGCAGAGTTTTGATTCTATCAAGATTTGCAACTATTTGGAACAAAATGGAAAGGGGGATAGGCGGAAGCAGCCCAGCTGACAGGGGTGGTCTCCCGGAGGGCTCCATCGGGCGAGAGAAGCTCCAGGGGGCTCCTGCTCACCCGACAGGACCCTGGACCCCGCCTCCATCCAGCGTGTCTGGCCCCCATGCTACATGTTCAGTCAGCTCCTTGACGGTTTTCCTTCTTTGAACCAAGAAGCCTGTGAATGTCCATGTCCCTCTTGCTACCAAGCCAGGCAATACGTGTTCCCTGGAAGAACTCCTCTCCGCTGCCCTCTCTCTCGGTTCTGGTACCTGCTAAGTCCCCGTGGGGCGTGAGCTCAGTTAAAGAAAGGGTCCAAGGTCTCCTCCATGTTGACATCCGGCACCAGCTGATCAGACACTTCCTTAGCACCATATCCTGAATTCGAGACGCTAAAATCTGTAGAAAACCAAGGATGGTCCAGAATCTCCTGGGAGGTCAGCCGCTCCGAGGGCTCCCGCCGCAGGATGCTCCGGATGAGGCACTTGGCCTTGGGCGACAGAGTCTCTGGAATGTTGAACTGGCCACGCCGGATCTTGCTGAAGAGGGAACTGGGCTCAATGTCATGGAAAGGGTACCGCCCAACCAGCATGGTGTAGAGCATCACTCCCAGGCTCCACACGTCAGCTGCTTTGCCCGAATAGCTGCCACTGGTGTTCAAGATCTCCGGGCTGACGTATGCTGGGCAGCCGTGCTTGTCGGAGAGCGAGTCGTCATCTCCCCGCAGAATATAGGCATCTTCCAGGCTTTCCAGCTTGACCCGAGTCCTGCAAGAAAGGGAGCAAAACACGAGCTTGTAAGGATGCTCTGGGCCCCAGGAATCCCACCATTATGTCGCAGCTTCCGTTCGAACGTTTCCAAAGACTCGTATTCATTCACTGGACCAGGCAAACACTGTTTACTGGGCACCTTCTAGGTAGTGAGACCCTGTTCCAGGGCTGGGGAGCCAGGAGGCAAAGAATTTGCCTGAAACTTTCGATCCACTGGGGGATTGAAACCTTCAGCAGGTAGATAAATCACAAATAGATTATTACTTCCCCAACTTAGTCAGGAAGGAACAAGAGATTAAAAGTCACACAGGGGTAATGATGGGGAGTCACAAGATTTGAACACAGACCCAACCAGCTGGGAAATTCACACAATCTCTGTCCATAGATTCTGGCAAACTTGTGACTAACATGATACAACACAGGAGCCAGGATCTTTCATTCAACAGCATTTTGCTTCATTTCAACACTCCTTTACTTAGACGTAGAGGATTTTCCTAACCCATTTTACAGAGAAGAACATGGATGCTCAGAGAATTTTAAGTAACTTATCCAAAGCCATCTGGTTGGGAAACAGAGAAAACTTGGCCTCACGTCTTCCTAAGTCAACCTGGTGCTCTCTCAACACCAAAATGCCTCTCTTAGGACACAGGCAGAGCCAGGAAATGTTCACTAGAAATGCATTCCATCACTTTGTCCTTCCAAAGCCAACATTTTCATCTTCTTTCCAAGCCCACCCTCTTCCCAAGATTTCCTATTGAAGCTGTGTCCTGTCCCGCCCATCACACTCCTAGGATCTGGTCCTGGACCTGGTATGCATGCGACCTGGGTTACCTAGAGTCTCCACTTGGGCCACACGTATGTGATTCTGCCTCACACGGGTACATGAGTGTGTGTGTGTGTGAATCTTCTCCCCATCGGTTAAGGACCACCGAGCTCACTGATGAATGCAGGACCCTCCTGGGTACGATGGGGAAGACCAGAGGTATAGAAATCCCACATTAAACTCTGAGTCTCCAGAGCCTAGCACTCAGGGTTACACAGAAGGGCTTGATATCACCATTAAGTACCAAATAAATATATGCTCAGTACCCCCAAGCTCCTAGCTTTGCATTCGTTCCTTAGCCCAGCGACCTCTGAAGAATCCCTGTGCCCCTGCCTTGTTGCTCTCTGAGTGCAAAGTTAGGGGTTATTACCTTTCAGTGCCTAAAAATAACACCCTCCTCCATTCTCCTGGCCAGAATGCCACCACTGCAAAGTTCCCGCAGTTCTCAGGCCCCATCAACTCAGTTAATCCCATTCCATCACACGGATGATGCCATGAACGGAACTTGAGGCAGGGAAGAGGGGCTGGAGTTAGGGGTTTGGACCACACAGATGGTGCTGATGAGCACCTAGGAGGTCAGTGGCATTCCTAACAGTTGTTTCTTTCATCTCTAAAGCACCCACCAAAGCATCGCCCCTGTTGCCCTGAGGTGTCATGAGGCACAAATGAGGAGAGAACAGGAGAACTGGAGAAGCCACAATAAGGCTTCAGTCCTAAATCAGAGTTTATGACCAGGTCCATCCCCTACTGTTTCTCTTTCTTTCTCCAACTGTAGGTCTTAGCCTTGCAGGACTGTTACCACAGCTCCTCAGAGAGCCACAGAAGGGAGGTGAGGCTCAAATATAATCCAAGGAGAACTGCTGGGAGCTGCATAGAGCAAAAGGTCAGCTAAAACCCTGCACGGATTCTCAGGTGCCATATTTGAAGTTCAGGAGTTTCTAAGAGCAAAGGGTGACTGACTTCTTCCCTGTCCTTATTTCCATCAACAAGGAAAACATAGTTGCAATCACTGGAAAAGGTACTAGACTAGGAGCTAGGGGAGCAAAGTCCAGGCCAGACTACATCTCTTACCTGCTGTGTGGCTGTGAGTGAGTCACTAAACTTCTCTGTTCTCAACCTTAAAGCAGAGTGTTGAATGGGACAGTCTTTTTTTTTTTTTTTTTTAAATTGTGGTATAATGTATGTAATAAAGAAAACTGAGCACCAAAGAATTGATGCTTTTGAATTGTGGTGTTGCAGAAGACTGTTGAGAGTCCCTTGGACAGCAAGTGGATCCAACCAGTCCATCCTGGAGGAAATCAGTCCTGAATATTCACTGGAAGGACTGATGCTGAAGCTGAAACTCCAATACTTTGGCCACCTGATGCGAAGAACTGACTCACTGGAAAAAACCCTGATGCTGGGAAAGATTGAAGGCAGGAGGAGAAGGGGATGACAGAGGATGAGATGGTTGTATAGCATCACTGACTCAAAGGATATGAGTTTGAGTAAACTCCGGGAGTTAGTGATGGACAGGGAGGCCTGGTGTGCTGCAGTCCATGGGGTTGCAAAGAGCCGGACACGACTGAGTGACTGAACTGAACTGACTGAATATATGTAAGATACAGTTTACTATTTTAACCATTTTAAGTTTACAGTTCAGTAGCATTAAGTATTGATATATGCACACAGTTGTGTATCCATCTGGACAAGACAGTCTTAAAGTCTCTGCCAGTTTTAACATTCTGGGCTTCTGTGTAGTACATTGCAACACATCTTCTTTATCTGCTCGCCCATATTCTATTTATAATCTGTAGTGTATGTGCCCTTCTCTTCCCCCTTTAGTCGATATGTAAAAATAGGAAGGGTCTGGGTGTGTTGATCTGGAATTGAGTAGATTAAAAGCAAATCTCTTCTTCCTTTTGCTTCTTCTAATCTAAGGTGGCAGGTGGCGCTGACTCACACCAGCCTCACTAGATGGTTGGAGACTGGAGGTGAGCTGGTAAAACCCATGGGGCGGAGAGGATGGGGCACAAACCACAGGCCCAGGTAGGTTCTCACCACAGGTTCCCCTGCCCCATCCTTACCAGCAGCTGCTCCTGCCCAGCTTCGGGATCCACCAGGCTCTCCACCTCCAAGTTCACAGCCTGGGCAGCAGAGTAGCCGTGAGGATAATCATCCCAGTGGAAATAATAATAATAAGCCCTCTCATCTGTATGACAAGGGGTGATGGTCCAGTGGAATGAGACTCAGAATCAGATTTGGGTTTGGAGCTGGGTTTCTCTGCCAAAACCCTCCAATGCCATCTCAGCTCATTCAAGTGGGTGACCATCTTCGCCAAGCCTTCAGCCGAGCAGCCCCTCTCCCTTCCAGCCCCTGCACCGGTCTTCACATATACCGACCAACCACAGTCCTTCCCAGGGCCTCTGCACACGTCCTCCACCTCTAGCCCCCTGCCCAGAATGGTCTTCTTTTGCAAAACTCAGTTTTTGCAGGTCTTTGCTCAAATGTACTTTATGTGCTCAAAGAGACCTTGCCTGACCCTCCTGTTCCAAAGGAGCACCCCCACACCACAATGCCACATCCCCTTCTTTACCGCCTGGAACTGTAGGTATTTACACGTCTACAGTTTTGCACTCTATGTGTTATGATACCAGTGGTCATTTCAGGGTCATCACCTCATCTCCCACCTCCAGGGGCCCTTGGGCAGGTGGCTGAGGTCACTCTGAGTATAAAAAAACACCACCTGTGTTTCCTGAGGTACCTTCAGCCCCTAGACTGGTACCCGGCACCCAACAGACACTCAGTCCCTCAATTCAAGAATGAAAGGGACCACCAAGCTGTAGACCCCAGGAGTATCTGTGTGCTACCTTTAAAGGAACAATGGCCCCTGCTCTGGGTAAAGAAGGAAAACTTTCCTAGGAGTAAGTGGAGGAAAAATGAAGACTATATGGAGGGCCAGCTTTATAAATTATTGGTACAATATCTTAGGTGCCTTTCGAGTAAGGCTGGGAAGGAGCTGCGGCTTCTTTCCGAAGACAGACCTAACTACCTCAAGCAGTTCATGCTAAGCCAACCCTAAAGCCCTTTTTCATTCTCATTCCTTCCCGGGTCACAACCCTAGATTCTGGCTTTCTCCTTCACCCCGTCATCCCCACACTCCCTCCCACGGGCAGCAGTGACCCCACTTCCATCATCATCCCTCTTCTAGAACCTTCCTCCACATCACAGACAAGATCCATGCCTAAGGTCTCCATCTTGTCCATTAACCCCTTTCCCGGAGTTCATGTCTCTCCTCCCCCAACTCAAGAAGAGGGCTTGGAAGCCATGCAAACACCTCATGAATTTGAGTGCTATTAATGCATAAATAAAAAGGCACCATTTCCGCTGCCCCTAAGCTGATCCATGGGCCACTTCATGCCCCTGCCTTCAGAGGCCGAGCATCCGGCGGGACGGTCTGGAGCTGTGGTCACATCGGGTTCAGTGTGGCCTGTAGTGATGCAGCCACGAGGAAGCCAGGCCAGTTCAGGGTCTTAAAGCCAGAGACCTGGGTTCGAATTCTGGCTTAGGCAAAAATACTAAGTACCGAATACCAAACACTGTCTATGCATTGCAGCGTGAGTGGGTATCTACATATATTTTCTCTTCAAAATGTATAAAGTCAATTTCCAAGGCAAGAATTATTCTTCCTTTGCGTGAACACTGAACCTAATGCTCAGAGAGGGTAGGTCAGCTCCTCTGGCGGGAAGGCTAGCTAAAGGCCAAGTGCTTGCCTCTCTCTGGGCTGGGAGCTCAGGTCAGCCGCCATCACCTGAGCACCTGGCGGAGAAAACCAAGCCAGGTTGGCTGGGTCAGTGAGGGGCCCTCAACGTGGGCAGCACGCATGTGCCCCAGGGTCAGGCAGCCGGCTTCTTCTGCGAAGCGCAAGCGTGCAGGAATCCCCCAGGGGTAGGAAGAAGCCTAGGAAAGGATGGGGAGGAAATGGAGCAGTCCAGGCATTCTTCTGACCTTGCCTGCCTCTGGGAACATCCTGAACTTGTTTACATCACTCCCAGGCAAGGGTCAGGCAAGAAGTCTGGATTATATCTGTAAACAAGGACCTTCCGGGGTGCCCCCAGGTCGCGGGCCCGAGCTGGGCTAGAATTCCAACTCTGGCCCCCACCTACGCACAACACAACTATAGGGCTCTTCGGAAGGTCTCTGGGGCTCGGCTTCCCCCACCCTGGGCATGGGGGGGGGGCTCACCCTCTCCTCTCAGGAGTGTTGCGCGCAGGCCTGGCAGAATGTCAGCACCTGTCAAAGTGGGAGGAAGTGAATGAAAATAGTCATTCAGCTTCTGAGGTCCCTTGATCAATCTGGGCTTTAGGAATTTCCAGGCAGAGAAATCGATTTTCATAAAACTCAACAGGAACATTGGTGGCAGTCTGGGTTATTCAAATGAAACTACGGCACTGGAGATACAGACAATTCACATCCATAGCCTCAGTTTTTGTGAAGACTGTAAATGAAACAATGCAAGTACAGTTATCTATCAAAGAGCCTAGCACAGTAAATCTCCAAAAAAATGGTGGAAACTCTAACTGACCTTCTTATAAGCCCTCCCTCGCCCCAGTCAGCCCCAAAGCCTAGAGGGAAGATAGATGCATAAGCCACAGGCAGAATGAAATGGACGGGAATTCTGTGTCCCATTCCTTCCTGGGCCCTTTGCACTTTTTTTTCCCCCTTGCCTAGAATGTTCTTCCCACAAATATGTGCCCAGCTCACTCCTGCTCACATTATTCAGTACAAAGGTGATCGGGATGGGCTTCGTGGAGGTGGTTAAGACTAGAGACAGCATGCGGAGAATACAGATTGCTGAAAGCAACAAGGGAGAGTGGTAGAGATCTGTGTGACCAAAGAGGTGCAAATGAGAGTGGTTATCTCCTGCAGCTTCTTGGAGGAAGCAGCCCTGAGTCACGGGCCCCAGGGAGGGTTGATCTGGCCAACAAGCTGCCATCTCTGTGTGCATTCAGCAACCTGTCCCTGGCGTAGGCGGGAAAAGCCTGCTTTGCTTGAAACCTCTGAATGAAGAAGGCTTACCGGGGGGCAGCCTATGTTGGAGGAGCAGGCCCAGACCAGCGCCAGGGCTCCAGTCCTCAGATGCTGAGCCAGGTGAAGAAGCCAGAACCAGCAGGGTGCACGAGGTTCCACGCTCCACCCCCACGGAGCAGCCGCACCAGCCTTGAAAGCTCTGACCCAATGTCCTACCCACACTCCCTGAAGGCTTGAGTGGCTCTCTCTGGGTCACTAAATCGACCTCAGCTTCAGCTTCTCTTCTATAAAATGAGAACCAGTCGTGTGTGTATGTGTGTGTGTGTGTGTGCGCTCAGTCATGTCTCACTCTCTTGTGACCCCATGGACTGCAACCTGCCAGGCTCCTCCGTCCATGGGAGTGGGTTGCCACTTCCTCCTCCAGGGGATCTTCCCAGCCCAGGGATCAAACCTGTGCCTATGTTCACTGAAGTGGCAGGTGGGCTCCTTACCACTGTGCCACCTGAGAAGCCCGAGAACCAATCGTACATGGCCTGCACAGGGCTCTTCCGGCTTCAAATTTCCTGATTTTATATCTTTCCTTTAACTCTTAAACTATAGGGACTGCAACCCTTCTTATCTAACATCCTGACACTAATATAATATTTATATACTAGTAAACAATAGCAGCCACAAATTAAACAGCTACAAAACACTGGGATTATTTTCTGTCTACATGTCTATTTTTCATAACAAAACTGAAAGGCAAATATTATGATATGTGCCAACTTCCTAAAGATTAAGGAAACCGAGGCACAGAGAATGAAATGTTTTAGGTCACATATGGAGTAACTGAAACAACTGAGGTCTGATCCACGTCATGAGGATTCTAATGCCAGTGCCCCTCCAAAAGACACCCTGGTGCCAACATCACAGATTTATTCAGTGTAAAGAAGGTTAAGCATAGAAGAATTGATGCTTTCCAACTGTGGCATTGGAGAAGACTCTTGAGAGTCCCTTGGACAGCAAGGAGATCCAACCAGTCAATCCTAAAGGAAATCAGTCCTGAATATTCACTGGAAGGACTGATGCTGAAGCTGAAGCTCCAATACTTTGGCCACCTGATGGGAAGAGCTGACTCACTGGAAAAGACCCTGATGCTGGGAAAGATTGAGGGCAGGAGGAGAAGGGGACAACACAGGACGAGATGGTTGGATGGCATCACCAACTCGATGGACATGAGTTTGAACAAGCTCCAGAAGATGGTAAAGGACAGGGAAACGGCATGCTGCAGTCCATGAGGTCACAAAGTGTCAGACTGAACAACAAAAGACCCTGGGTTTATGGAGACAGATATGGCCCCAGGTTTATTTAGCGCTGGATCACGTACAAAACCATTACAATACACAATCTAAGTGCTATAGCTCATGAAGTGGATGGTGGTGGTGGGACCTGCCCATTTACTGGATGAAAAGCTGAGGTACAGAAAGCAGAAGTGACTTGTCCAAGACCACCTGGCTAGTGAGTGGCTGAGATGGGATTTAAACCCAGGTTTTCAACCTCCATGTTCGGTGCTTCATCCAAAATATGAAAAAAAGGCGTATACAAGCCAATCAGGCTTTGCTTTTAAACCCTGAACCCCACCCTGGGCTCCCAACAGGAAGAGATCAGGACAGGGTGGGCCAGGGTGGGGTCAGGCTGGGAGTTCAGCCAGACCAAGTGGGCTTGGCCTGGACGGGAAGTCTGGGGGCCTGAGGTCAGTGGAATCCAGAAGTCACCAAAGGCCATTCTGTGGGGTGGGTTCAAATAGGAGCAAGATCAAGGGCGAAAGGTTAGCTGCAGCCAGGTCTGACCTTGCTCTGGCCGCTACTGCAAAGCTACCCTTGGCTGCCAGTCCAGGTGTCAGGCCAGGGTCCCAGCTGGAATTACTGCTGGGAGGCCGGAGGAAGGCCCCACCCACCCACCCACCCCAGCAGCATGGGCTGCATTGTGCTAGCCTGGCAGGCACCACGGGGACTCCACAGGCCACTAAACTGCCCAATAAATCATCACTGCTCAGAGCCTCTGCTTCCTGTGTGTATGGATCTTTCCAGCAGTCACCTCTGAGCACTACTGATGCCCCAGGTCCCGCTGACTCAGGGAAGAGACACAGCACTTTAGGTCGAGCTGCTCACAAATTAGCCAGAGAACAGCAGGCAAACAGTAAGGGAGCCACTCAGGGTGGGGTAAGAGAAGCTGAAGGGGAAAGGGACCCAGGGGAGGTCTGGTAAGTTCCAGAAGGCAGTATATCCTCCAATTGCCTTACAACACCATCCCACACTCTGCACTGGTTATACAGAGAAATGTGCAGTTGGAAAGATAAAGCCACCTGCTGAGAAACAGCACAGTTGGGAGGAGGAACCCAAGCAGACTCTAGCAGGCAGGTGTTTCCACGGCACCGGCTGCCCAGCCAGGATGCAAAAGCCCTTGAAACCTACATGCAGGTGCACGTCCGTGCCCGACTCATCAGGGCCACGGCGGGAACAGGGAAGCCATTCCACCTCCAAAACCTTCCCACAATCCCACCCCCGCCCTGCAGGAGGACCCCGCACCCAGGCAGCCTGCCTGCCATTGCCATAAGAACAGCCAGGAACTCCAAAGGAGGTGGTGCAGCTGGGACTCCTCGTCAAAACTCCATCCACCTCTCAGTGCTCTGCTCCAAGACCTGGATCTCCGAGGTTCCCTCGACCCCAAGTCAATCGACTGAGTCTCTCAGGAAAGCTTCCCAGGCAGTCATCTCACTCCATGCTGGACTACACTGCCCGTTTGCTCACCCAGCCCAGATCCTTCCAGGGAGAGCTAGGCACCCCTAGGTGCTGCTCCTGCCTTTTTTGCCCAGGATGATTCAGGGCCCAGAACATTCCTCTCCATGCCTCATTGGTGGGGCGGGGGCAAGGCTCAGGCCAGTCCCTCCAACCCCTCCACCCCCACCCCCAGAAGCGCCGTGAACCTGGCCCAGCTGGTTCACACACTGGGCCACCTGGGTGGGGGGTTTCACTTGGCAGAGCCCTGGACTGCGGTTTCCCCACGTGGTCTAGGCAGAGACTGAACAAACTCGGAGAGTCGGAAATCTGAGTTCTGCTCTTGGTTGTATCACTAACACATTATAGAACTTTGGGGAAGGGCCTTCCCTTCCTGATTTCTTTATCTGTAAAGGTAAGAGGGCTGGATTTAAATCCCTTCTTAGCCCTCCCTCTCAATCCCATGGCCTGGGTCGTGATTCAGCTTCAGCATCCTAAAGTCCATATCTGTCCCCAGTCTGCCCTTCACATGCACATCCAGAATCACCGCCTGACCTGTCCCTGCCCTGTCTAGAGAAAACCATAAATGGCTCCTGCTGAGTTTCAGATCAACTTCAAGGTCTCAGACTGTCTGTGTGTGCTCAGTCACATCTGACGCTTTGCAACTCCATGCACTGGAGCCCACCAGGCTCCTCTGTCCATGGAATTCTCCAGCAGGAATACTAGAGCGGGTTGCCATTTCCTTCTCCAGGGGATCTTCCCGACCCAGCGATCAAACTAGTCTCCCGCACCGGCAGGCAGATTCTCTATGACTGTGCCACCTGGAAAGCCCTTTAGGTCCCAGACATGAGGCCAAGGCCCTAGACTTCTCTTCACCTTCATTTCCGGCCCCACCTCACAATACCCTCATTGAGCAGTCCCTCCTTACCCCCTGCTGGCACTTTCCGGACCCTTGCCCTTCCCTCCTGCATCTCTGTGAGGAGCCCAGCTCCTCCCTGATGCAGTCCTTCTCTATAGCCCACTCCATTGTTGGAACATCCTCTTCCTGCTCCCAGATAGCTCTCTAATGCACACCCTTCCTCTCAGATGTGGTGTTAAAAATAACCACTGCACTGTGTCTTCCATTAGGTGAGGACTCTCTGCTATTGAGTCTTGCATCCCCAATACCGAGCACTGCAAGTAGTGCCATGACAGGCGCTTAATAAATGTTTGCAAGAGAGTGTGATCCCCATGTGTCCAATGCCCTCAGCTCCAACATGTTGTCTAGCACTCAGGGCATCTAGGCATGACTCTGCTTAACGACTGCAATGTCTAGAATCCAGAGAAATTTCAGAGAGACTGGATTCGTCCATGGTTTAGAGAAATTCCCACGAGCACTGGCTAAGGGATGTTTGAAATGTGTTTCCATCCACTGTCTTCTACCATCAGTATATTTAGGGGGGTTTTCTTATAATATTTATGACTCCAGGATATATGGGGCTAGTCATATCCCCACTGAGTCAACTGTCACGCATTCACTAAGTATGTATAATGCTAAGTCCTGGGCTAGGTATGAAGGACAAAAAGATAAATGGACCCCAGCTTAGAGTTCTGCAGAGGAACCTAAACCCACTCTATAAAGTGGAAGAGCAGGATATACAAGGACTGCCTGTGAGGTTTGCTTAACTGGTGTCTACTTCTGCCAAGACAGCTCCAAGAAAACCGAGGACTGAGGTTCACTTAGACTCCAGTCAGCCAAGTCCTTGTGGGTTCACTTGTTGCCTAATTGCATAAGAAAATTCCTTCTATGGGTCCAGCACAAGGGTAGCACTTTACTTGGCATCTAGTTTCTGTAGCTGACGTGGCATTTGAGAGCTTAAGCTTGGGAGCCAGGTCTCCTGGATACCACCCTCAAATTTGCACTGATTGGCTGTACAGCCCCAGGCTGAAATTTCCTCATCTGTATAATGGTGATAAACATAGCAGGACCTCAAATCAAATAGCTTGATTTAAATCAAATAACTTAGTTTAAATACAGTAATTCTACCCCTCTAGGTCATCAGAGGACTAGAATGGGCTTCCTGTGATATACAGCAGCTTCCTGCTAGTTATCGATTTTACAAGGATAATGTATATATGTCAATGTTACTCTCTCAATTTGTTCTACCCTCTCCTTCCCCCCAGAGGGAGGGAGGCTTTGCAGGGAGGGGGTATATATATATATAAAATTATGACTCATTTGAGGTGATATATGGCAGACACCACCATGGCTTTGTAAAGCAGTTATCTTCCAATAAAAAAATTAAATAAATAAATAATTATAGTAATTAATTTGGATAAAATTCGTTCATTTCAGTGTTTTGGTTAGAACAGGGCCTGGTACATGGTGGATCCTAGATATTATTTCACTAAAATGTAAGTCCCGTGAGAGCAAGGCTTCTGTTTCATTGAATATTTCAGTATCCCCAGCACCTAGACTAGTGCCAGGGACACATAATACTTTGTACTCCATAAACATATGTTGAACAAATAAACAAATCTCCAGGTTGTTGGAATCTGAAGCTCCAAGCTATAGAGGATTATGGGGAGCAGTAATGACAGGTATCCTAAGTCTCTGAAGTATATCTGTGCTGGATACTCTAAGTTCATTATCCCCAATCCATGTCAGAGAAGGTAGGCCAAGGGCAAAAGGCCAAATGGAGGAATCAAAAAATCTCACCACTGTGCTCTCTGCTCCACTTGCCTGTGGTCCCCAGTCTATCTCGTCAGCTAATTTATTAAGCCCCAATAGTAAATACCCCAGCCAGAAACCCTGCTGAAGAATACCTACTATTTAGTCTATCTCTAAGCACAGTACCTTAAGGAAGCCCTCCCCTCTAATCGTGACCTGAGCCCTTCATAAATAAAAAGACACCCACCACAGACATAAATAATGGTGTCTAAAGTAAATGTCACTTTTGCATAAATCATTAAATCAAAATGGGAATGATGGGTTTATCTGTTACTTGACGTGGACCTTTGAAAACAGTTCTCTTTAAAAGGTGTCTACGATGATGAAAGAAGAAGTGTTAGCCGCTAAGTTGTGTCCGATTCTTTGTGACCATGGACTGTAGCCACGGTCCAGTCCATGGTAGCTCGCCAGGCTCCTCCATCCAGGGGATTCTCGAGGCAAGAATACTGGAGTGGGTAGCCATTCTCTTCTGCAGGGGATCTTCTCGACCCAAGGATGGAACCCAGGTCTCCCACAATGCAGGCATATTCTTTACCGTCTGAGCTACCAGGGAAGCCCATCTACAATGATACAACATTATAATTCAACTGTACTTCAGTAAAAAATAAAGCTTTAAAAAAGGTGTCTACAAGGGAGATTCATAAGTCTCAGTCTTTCTGGGCTCCCATCTGGGCAATGCCTGAGATGATCATTAAGTAAATACATTCCCTGCCTCTCACTCTGACGTGAGAATCCAATCTGAGCTGCTCCTGGTCCATAAAAGGAATTCTCATTCACTCAGTGCCCACCAGACTCCAGGAACAGTGCACAAGAGACAGCCTCCGACCTCAGTGAGCTCCCAGGCCAGGAGGAGATGAGGGCCGTCTGGAGATGCTCACAGATAATAAGAGGAGAGCAGGAAACATGCTGTAACAGATCCAAGTGTGAGCACTCCTAACACGTCCTGAGAAGAGTGGAGGGGGAGGCGCTTTCCCAAAGGATGGACAGTGCCTGATTACATTCAAGAGGTCAACATGAACAAGAGAATTCCAGGAGCTCTGTCATCTTCAAAGCAGAAAGGCAATTTTCCTAAAATTCAACAAACCTACAACTCAATGGATGCATGGGAATGCAAGCTCAGTCGTGTTCGACTCTTTTGCAACCCCATGGACTATATCCCCCCAGGCTCCTCTGTCCCTGAGATTCTCCAGGCAAGAATACTGGAGTGGGTTGCCATTTCCTCCTCCAGGGGATCTTCCCAACTCAGGGATCAAACCTGAGTCTCCTGCATTGCATGTGGATTCTTTACCACATGAGTCGTCAGGGAAGCCCACAACTTAATATACACGGCTATTCTTAATGAAAACAACCAGAGTCTGGTCTCCAGGACTCCAATGTCTCGCCCTCCATACTTTATTAGATAAGGGAGCATCTCTGGAGGCAAGAAAAACCTTAAAGATCTAGAGGGAGAACTAATACACATATTAACACCCGCCTGGGGAAGGGAGCATCGACCTCGTCTGGTATGGCAGGGAAGAGGCCGGCCCCCTGCAGGGAGGTGCAAGTCCCCCTGTGTCCCTGAAGAGGGCTTTTGTTCCAGGGAAACACTGCCCCCCACCCCTGCTGGGTTCTTACACAGGGTCCCAGTTCCCCTCCGGCAGAAGCAGGCACTGATCAGCTTCCACAAAGCAGAGGAAATGAGACCTGTGACGTCAAGAGATAAAGATCTTCGAACCAAAGAAGAAACATGTTCAGAAACCGTCTTCTCCTTCACATGGGGGTATTTCTGGGCAAAGAAATGTCAACACTGAATTGTGGTTGGGGGCAGGGAGCTGGGCTTGGGGAGGGAGGGAGGCAAGGAGCCCTGTCCCAAGGGACAGGCGAGGTTCAACTGGCAAACGGGGACTGCTGTAGGCACCATGCTCCCCCACCTCCCTACGTGCTTCAGGGGTCCCCCCTGCAGCCGCAGCTCACAGCAGCTTAAAGTGCTCTTCAAATTCTAGGTCAGCAGGCTGGCCCGCTGTCACCCAGAGGCTCAGACATCAAGTCCAGGAGAGATTAAGAGCAGCCGATGACTGACTGTGTGCTAAGCAACAGGTTCACTTTCGTTAATTCATTTAATTTCGTGAGCAAAGTCTTCCCATTATGATGAGCCAATGAGGCAGAAGAGGTTAGGTAACTTGTCAAGGTTAAGCTGATGAAGAAGTGCAAGAGAAACAGACTGGAATCCAGAGACGGGTGGACTCCCGGGGAGCAACCAGCCTTGTCCCTTGGAGGCTGGGATTGAAATCCGGGGCCTCAAGGAGCAGACCTGACCAGGAGACCCCTTTAATCCCAGAGCAGGGCGAGAGGGGCTGGAGAACACGGGTGCAGCCTCTGGGGGTTCAGGCACTGCCCTTTCTCAGATTAGAGGCCTCAATCCTACTCAGATTTTACTACATCATATTTACTACATTTGACTACACACGGACCATCTTAGATTTTACTACAGGAACTGGGGATGCAAAGGGTGTGTCCAGGGCGAGTTCAGTTAGGGTAGGGCTTTAACTTCCTCAACACACAAACAGTGTGGCTGAGGCTCAGCCCTAAAGAAACATCTCGGCCCAGAGGAGAGGCAGCAACACAGGGGTGGGAGCACGGTGGCCGGTCCAGGCCTGGAGGGGTGGAATCCGCCCTTCTCTCCCACCCTGCCAGTGCTCTTGTCCACCTTCCCTTTCCTACTGCTTATGAACCGCCTAGCCCTTCTGAGCAGCAGGTTCCACACCACGTGTACTTGACCTGTCAGTCGCCCTCCTAATACACATCCAGTGATTATAATTAAACAAAGAAGAGGGGAGGATGTGGCTTAAATCTAACCTTTCCATCCCAAGGGCTCAACCTACAAGGACATGGTTGTTACATTCTCCATCCTCTGGGAACTGCTCTCCCATAAAGTCAGTGAAAGTCGCTCAGTCATGTCCACCTCTTTGAGACCCCATGGACTATACAGTCCATGGAATTCTCCAGGCCAGAATACTGGGGTGGATAGCCATTCCTTTCTCTGGGGGATCTTCCCAACCCAGGGGATCGAACTTCGAACCCAGGTCTCCTGCATTGCAGGCAGATTCTTTACCAGCTGAACAACCAAGGAAACCCAAGAACACGGGAGTGGGTAGCCTATCCCTTCTCTATCAGATCTTCCCAAGCCAGGAATCGAACTGGGGTCTCCTGCATTGCAGGCAGATTCTTTACCAACTGAGCTACCAGGGAAGCTCTCCCATAAGGGTATCACTTTATCAATGACTCTGAGTAGTTGGTGTGCTCAATCAACTCTGACTGTTTGTGACCCCATGGATTGTAGCCCTCCAGGCTCCTCTGCCCATGGAATCTTCCAGGCAAGAATACTGGAGCAGGCTGCCATTTCCTTCTCCAGGGGATCTTCCCAACCCAGGGATTGAACCCATATCTCTTATATCTCCTGCATGGGTAGGCAGGTTCTTTGCCACTAGCGCCACCTGGGAAGCCCCATGGATGACTCTAGGAACAGTTACTGACTGTGAGAGCCTGCCCTGCCTGTGAGTCACAGGATCATCTAACTCTCATAACCACCCTCTAGGGATGCAACTATTATTTCTGCTTTGAGGAAAGTGCAGCACAGAAGTATGAAATGACTTAATCAGGTAGTTAACAAGTGGTAGAGCCAGAATTTGAATCTAGTTCAAATAAACAGAATAAATAGGACTTCCCTGGTGGTACAGTGTATAAAAATCTGCCTACCAATGCAGAGGACATGGGTTTGATCCCTGGTCTGGGAATATTCCACATGCCGAGGAGCAACCAAACTCAGCACCACAACTACCAAACCTGTGTGCTGCAATTACTGTAGCTGTGAGCCTATAGGCCATGCTCTGCAACAAGAGAAGCCACTGCAATGAGAAGTCCGTGCATTCCAAAAACAAACAAACAAAAGAGCAGCCCAGCAGCAACAAAGACCCAGCACAGCAAATAAAGTAAATAAAGTAACAGTAAACAAATAAAACAGGAGCAGAAGAATCTGAGGTGCTGCAGATTCAACACAGAGGCAGAAGGCATCCTAGCATTAAGTCTTCATAGAATATCGGGTGTCATCCATGTATAATGTGTGCAAAGCCACTTGTAGGAAGCTGGACTTATGGGTGATGACAGTTCTATTAAGCATGTTTCCATGGATGGCCACAGGCTTGAGAGTTACAGATGGTCTAGAATGGAAAACCTGTGCATAAGAAGTCAACCCAGAGTCAGGTCTCTCTCTGAACCACCTGTTGTTCAGTCGCTAAGTCATGTTTGACTCTTTGCGACCCCATGGACTGCAGCACATGGCTTCCCTGTCCTTCACTATCTCCCAGAGTTTGCTCAAACTCGTGTTCATTGAATCAGTGATGCCATTCAACCTCTCATCCTGTCATCCCCTTCTCCTCCTTCCCTCAATCTTTCCCAGCATCAGGGTCTTTTCCAATGAGTTGGCTCTTTGCATCAATTTCACTACGTAATGCTTTCCCCTTTGATCACTTTCAAGATCATCAAAGAACAAGAAGCACATCCTTGAGAGACAGAGAGAGAGAGACTGATATAGATGAGTGCAAAAGAGATGTCTGGTGGCTTGAAGGTTAATAAAGCAGTGCTTCCTAAGGTCTCTTCTATGCAACCCCCACCCTGGGCATCACAGAACCAATGCCTTAATAATCAGAAAACAGACCCAGATTCCACTGTTTTAACTTTTCAAAAGCCTTTCAAGTCCAACTCGCTGTTTCTCATACTTCCACGTTGTCATGAGAGGAGGAAGTTTTCGTCCTAGTGAAATACCTATTGATTAGGTCCTATTGATTGGGACCAAAAGTGAAGGCTGCAAGCAGCAAGGCCCGGAAGAGATCCCAGAGCCCCTGGCTTCTGTCCCTCTCGGAAATACAGGAGTGGTCACCATACAGCCACTGTGCAGGCCAACGAAGAGACTCTGCCATGAAACTCAGTGGCCCCTGGGAACTAGAATATCCTGAGTGACAAAACCAGCCAAAATGGTCCAAAATGGAGAGGCTAAAGCCCAAACAAGATGAAAGAAGGCTGCTAAGCGTTATTCATCTTTTACCAAAAGTTGATGGTTGGGTGATAATGAGAAAGGTCCTATCGGCTACTGATGAAAACGTATAGGATGTCCTTAAAAAGGAAAGCAACCTTCTCAAAGCAAATCCACTGGGGCCTCCCTGGGGTTCAGGGCAGAGAAAGAGCTCCGGAAGGAAAATGATAGGATTTCGAGGCTGCCTCCATCATCAGACTGACTGTGTGACCTTGAGCAAGGTCACCTATTGCTGTGTGGCCATTGCCTCGTCTATGGCCTGGGGCAAGGGGTTCCCCTTCCCCTATGGCTCCTTGGCGGGCAGGGCTGCTCTGACCCAGGTTCTCAGATATGGTGGCAACAGACGATGGCCAGCTTCCTACCTGCCACTTACAGTGTCTTTTTCAGAAGGAAAGTGCTCTTCAAAGTTAAAAAGAATTGAGCTTTTTTGAAAATTAATTTTTGTTGGAGTAGATTTGCTTTACAATGTTGTGTTAGTTTCTGCTGTACAGCAAAGTGAATCAGCTATACATATACACATATCCCCTCTTTGGATTTCCTTTCCATTCAGAGTTCCATGTGCTATACTGTGGTTCACATCAGTTATCTACTTTATACATGGTATCAATAGTGTATATACATGTCAATCCCAATGGCTCAACTCATCCCCCCGCCCCCACGTCAGGACTGAACGTTGACACCACCTTTGAGTGTGACACCACCTGCTTCTGTGGTGTCTTAGCTTCACATTCACACCAGATACTTCTTTCTAGTTCTTTCTAGAAAGGGTCTTGCTCTTCTGCATAAGCCAAACGTTAACTCCAGACCCAGCATCAGAGCCCCACAGGGCTCACATTAGAAGTTTCTCATGTGTGACCATTTCTTCCTCCGCCCCTGTGACATCAAGGACTCTGGCTTCGCCGTCACACACGAATTAGTTTGCACATCTCCCCGTAAAGGACAAGCAGTCCTGGGGGAGAAGTTCGCACCATCAAATGTGAGGTAGGTCAGTGAAAGTGAAAGTCGCTCAGTCGTGTCTGACTCAGCAACCCCATGGACTATACACAGTCCATGGAATTCTCCAGGCCAGAATACTGGAGGAGGTAGCCCTTCCCTTCTCCAGGGGATCTTCCCAACAGACTCAGCCCATATTTGCTTCCAGAACAGCTGTGGGCTCTTGGACAAGCACCCTCACCTCTGGGGCTCTGCTCCCTGACAGCAAAACGAACAGGCTGAAGCACAGAATCTCTAACGCCGACTTCTGCTCCCGTATCCTGTGACCCAGTCTACTCGGACTCACCTGACGCATCTGTATGTGCCACGGCTGTGCAAGGACTTGATGGGCTACCACCCCACATCCTTGCCAGTGTGCCTACAATTCCTCTCTAAAGAGACACAATCAAAAATGATGCTTAAAAATGCAGATCCCCATGAGAGAGGGCACTGACTGTCCTGACTCCCTGTGGTGGGCAAATGAATTTCTTGAGAGTTGACTTAAGAGAGAGTGGGTCTTCTGCCCTTTTGTGTCTGTAACTTTGAGACTTCTCCAGCTACACTTCGGAGTCCTCATCTACCCAATGACAAGCTAATACTCACCTCTCCACCTTGCAGAGGGAATTAAGTGTTGAAAGATAACCTTATAGTAGGCTTGTCCGTGTGTATGTGTTCAGTAGCTCAGTGGTGTCCAACTCTTTGCAACTCCATGGACTGTAGCCCGCCAGGTTCCTTTGTCCATGGGATTTCCCAGGCAAGAATACTGGAGTGGGATGCCATTTCCTCCTCCAGGGGATCTTCTTGACCCAGGGATCAAACCTGTGTCTCCTGTGTCTCCTGCATTGCAGGTGGATTCTTTACCACTGAGCCACCACGGAAGCCCAGAGGGTTCTTAAATAGGTCACCAAATAATACCTCTTATTTTTTTTTAGTTAGTTATTAGATCTTCAAGGAAGATAGAACACTGAAGGGCAAAAAGGATATCTCTGTTAGTATCGTGCTGGAGTCAGGTGTATATTTTTCAGTCAGGTGTATAAGAAAATATTCAAAGTGGCACATATTTGAGTGTTTGAAGTCAGGAAGACCTTAGAGCCAGTGCAACAGAGTCAGGACAATGGAAGGAGGAGGAACTTGAGGCCAAGGGGAAGGGACCAATCTAAGGTCACAGAGAGGAATAAGGGCAAAAATAGTATAAGGATCTGGGTCTCCAGGATCCAAGGGCAGATGGAGGTGAGCAGAAAGAGAAAGATAACCATCACCTCCACACTCTAGATCTTCAAACAGTGCCCCCACCTTCTTTAGCTTGTTAATGAAGGTAAAAGCCATCCACTGTCAGGATATTAATGTTAGGATATTAATCACCACGGAGGCCCCCGGTACTCCTTTATGGGTAAAAATATGGAACAATAACCAACTTGCGTGGGTCTGGGAAATCCAGTGGCCCTCTGCACTTCGTCTACTCTGCTGGATTATAAATGCTCATTAAATTATTCCATTTGGACTAAGTAACCACAGGCCCTTTGACCTGTGCTAATCCCCAAATGCGTCTCAGACATTTACTGCCAGATTAGCTCAGACCACAAAGATAGAAAAACCAAAGCACACATCACTAGATCTCTCGCATTTGGATGCCATCAGGCTTCCATAAGCAATCACCTAAAAACATCACAGGCCACTGGGATAAATGGGCTAACTAACTGGAAGATGGAAAGGTTTGACAGCAAATCTGTACCAGACGCATAAAAGGTACTCGCAGAATGTTTGCTGAGCGAGTGAATGAATGATGCACACTAGCCTTGTATTCAGATGATCCTGAATAGGGCTGTGACAATGGAACCTTCACTTCACTAAACACTTTGCTAACAGGAGACAGGAACGCCCAAGCCAGTCATAAGAATTCCAGGACATCACGTATGTAGAAAGCCCCTGCAGTAATTCTTGGAATAGTCAGCAATGAATATATATCAGTTGCTTCCACTCCTCTAAAAAAGCACATTATTAAAAAGGGAAAAAAAAGGAACTTAAAAGAGTTTTTACAATCAAAGTCAGCTGGAGCAGAAAGCAGGGCCCCAGTGGGGATCTGCTAAATATGATGTAATGAGTTAATGGAAGGACCATGAATGAAGCCCAGATGCCCAGCCTCCTGTCCAGCTGTCTCTTAAAACAATCAAGACTTTCACATAGCCAGGCACGTGTCCAGGCAAGCTCCTCACCTGAAACGCCGGTCCTTCCCACATTGCCTACAACACATTCACCTTGGCTCCAAATTCACCTCTCCTATAAAAACTTTCCTGATGCTTCAAGTCCTCGTTAGAACTGTCACCCCAGCCCTCAGTTCCCATCTGACCCAGCACATACCTGTATGTGGGCCAGTAACACTTCCTTTATTAGGTCATTGACTAGCTAATGCATCTTGGTATTCACTGTCCTGAGACTTGTGATTCACGCTTAGGAACAGAGTTAGGGAGTATCTCTTGAATGAATGAATGATAAACGACTGATGCCAGGCATGGAGACTACCGAAGGCAGAATTTTCAAAAGTTTGCCTTATTCACGCTGAAAGTGCCACAGAGGCTGGCAGCCACCTTCAGAGTTCATGACACCAAAACAAAATTAATTACGGGATCACAGAATATCCTGGCACTTGTGAGCCTCTGATAACTATCTCTTAGAAGAGCAGCAAACCGCTTCTCAGGGGCACTTAAAACATTGCAATATTTCTCTCTTTGTCCTTCCACAGTCCCTCCTCCTCACCTGGATAACAGGCAGCCCAAGAATGTCCATTCCAACCTCTCCGGCAAGCTGCTGTGAGCAGCCTGGCATAGCACAGGGGCCTGGACAGGAAGGAGACTCACCTTTCTTCGTCCTTAAAGATGAACTTCCGCAGCTTGAGGTCCCGGAGCACCAGCCCCCCGTCGTGGCAGTGGGCCACGGCCGAGGCAATCTGGTAGAAGAGCCTAGCCGCCTCCTCCTCCCTCAGCTTCTTGCAGGTGCGGACGAAGGAATGCATGTCCCCATAGCTCCGCTCAAAGAACACATAGGCTTTGGTCTCCCCCAGGATAATTTCGGTGATTTGGTTGATGTTGCTGTGGGCAGACAGGCAAAAGCAGGGGGCCAGGGACTCCTGGTAGCAGCTGATATCAAACACCTAGGGCAGGATGAAGAAGACCAAGAGTGAGAGGTGCCTTCTCTACAAGCAGATCACAGAACGCAGACGCCTCCTGTAGACACAGGTTGAGCCTGGACTCCTGATCACACTGGCCCTGCCTCCCCAGCTGGGCAGCACTGAATAAGTCGCTTGACCTCTCTGAGCCTCCAAATCCTCATGTGCAAAAGGGCAAGTGATTGACTCACAGTGTTGGGAGGATTATATGAGAAAATGAAGGTCAGAATGCTTAGCAAGATGTAACACAATACACAAATGGCATGTTTTATTATGTTTTTCTCTCTATCCTAATCGCCTCTGTTTAGAGAAAAATTAAGGCAAAATTTGAGACATTCCAAGCTGCACAGACAACACCTCCTTTATCTTCAAAGAAAAAAAAAAGCATCAATACACCAACACTACACAGCTCTAACAACTGTATACAACATATTTTTTGCTACTTAATTGGACTGTATAGCAGTATACAACATAATAGCAATTAATAGATTAAACATGTAGACTGAAGGTTACATAATTCAGTACCTTCATCTCACAGATGTGGAAATCGAGGCTCGGATAACAAGTCAAATCAAGCCCCCAGCGGCAGAGCTAAGAAAGGACACAGTCCTTCTGATTAAGAAAGCAGCCACGCTCCTTTCTCTCTTCCCTCCACACATACCTAGCTCAATGAATCAGTTATGCAATGATTTTCTATGAATCAAAATGAGCCTGTGAAATGCCACCTCATTGTGGGGTTATTTCAAAAGCAAATCCACCCTCAATACCTTTTGGGAACAGATCTAATAGGAATTAACACTACAGAGATTTATTCAGGTTAAAAAAAAAAAAGTTTTCATTCATTTTAAGACCTCCACTAAATCAGGGATACAAATCTCTGGGTTTGGAATGTGGCTTTCCTATCTGCCCGGGGAATGTGGCTATGATGAGTCTATTCCATGTCTGCAAGAGTGAGGGGCCGGCGTGGGTGTTCCTTGTTGGGAAGCATGGAGAGCCAACATTGCTCTAACAACAATACGCTGAATGTTAACAGTTCACCATCATTTAGCTTCTTCGGTCTCTTTTTCATTAGTTAGAACACACTCTCCTTGACCATCATTTTGCGGTGTGGGGGGGGGGATGAAAAATGCTGGCCTAGAAACCAACTAATTTGAGAATCTAATCCTGGCTTGGCCACCGATAATCTGGAGGAGGTGGATAAAGCCTTCAGGATCACTCGGCCACCCTCCTTTTCATAAACTGAAGACGCTGATTGGAAACACTGTTGACCTTTATGAGTCCGGACCCTACCTGAGAATCTGATGAAAGCTCTGGCCCCTCTTAGCTGACGATGCCCATTCTCAAAAGCACGTACAATAATAATAGATTTGTCTTAAGGGGACTTACAGGCTTTCCATAACCCAGCTAGGGACATAGGCTGCTACTTAAGAATCCCTGAGTGAAGCCTCTCTTCGTTTCAAAAAACAAAACCCTCAAATCTGTGAGTCAAACGGCCCCGTAAGAACCTCGGGAGGGCTGGTGCGAACGCGGGCGAGGAGGCAAAGTAAGGTTGTGAATGAACCATAAAGAGGCATCTCAGGGAAGCGGCGCAGCAGCTGCCACTATAACCTAGAATTTAAGAATGAATACTTCCGTGTCTCCAGAGACCACAAATCACACCCTGATACTGTCAAATGATGACCTGCCAGCAGTGACCTCAGAGGTCCGTTCAATTAGGCATCCGAAATGCTTGAGTCAACTTTAACACCCAGACTGCAGGCTGCAGAAACCCAGGAAAGCCTCAGAAATTTCCCAGAGTAATAAAGGCTTTGCAGTGACTAATGTAAACACTGCGTTATATAAGGAGGACGCTGGGATCTGAAGTACCAGACTGCAGGCTCTGTAGCCAGTGCTCATGGGGTAATGATTATTTATAACATATTTCCAGTTTTGAGTTGCATTTTAAAAAAATAAAAGGTGATTTTTTTTTTTGCTCAGTACCCTTAGTCTATTATTCTGTCCTGCTGAAAAACCGAATGAACATTAAAAGTCAAACATATTCATGACACCCTCAAAATGTAGCCATACCCTTTGTAGGAGAGACCAAGTTCCAAGATGGTGGACACTGTATGCAAAATAGAGCAAGTACTTATGTTTTCCCAAATGGGTAGGAACCAAACTTTTATTACTAGCTGTAACAGGCATTTATGAGCTTGGATTGGTATTTAAACCATCACCTTCAAGTGCAAAATCAAGCCATAAGCCTCAGTACCAGCCTCTTTTAAGTGTTTAATTTAGATCCTTAGTTATATAATGTGACAGATCAGATAAGGCAGTGAGATTAGGCCATCATTCATAGTATTCACAAAAAAAAAAAGTGCCCATTTTGCCAAGATAGTAATTATGTCAATCTGCACAGTGACTACAAGCATTTCCATGAAAACGATAAGCTAAGGACACCCTAAAGTCCCCTTCCTTCATCTGCCTAGCTTAACACAGACACAGGAAGACAATAAACAGGCATGATTATTTTGGTTAAATGACGCTCCAGTCTCAATCTCTCCCAAAATAATGTCCTATAGAATTCTATAGAGTTCCTGTGAGTGGCATCTTTGCACTGGATCTATTGTTACAAAGACTTTTTTCTTGGGTCAACACAGAGCTAGGAGACAGGAACTCTACATTCTAAGACGTCAAAACGAACTGGATTCAATGTGTAGATTTCACTGAGCCTGCAGTAAGCCAAGAGTCCACAGTGTATCTATGAGGGTAGTTCATATAAGCAGCCTTATAAAAACCACTTGGAGCTTCCTAGGATATATACAACTATACAACTATGCTTGCGTAAGAAGTCACCCACATCACCTCTGGTGAAAAGGCAGGCAAACAGAGCTGCTGTGTCTTAAAGGGATGACCTCTGTCAAGCAGAACAATGATACTGCACTTAAATCCACTTGCAGCGGCACAGTAATTGGTGAGGGGCTGATTCAATCTTTGCAATAACTAAACCAGCAGATTAAGTACAGTTTCAGGCCAGAGAGCAAGTCTACGAATGACACTGTAAGGTCAGTCTAAAGTGAAATATGTCTTGAAAAAATCTGAAGGGAGAAAGAAACAGCAGGGGCTGGAGTCACCTCTGCCTTTAAACAAAGAAATAACAGGGCAAGATGTTCCTGCAGAATTTGGCGGCAGACTCCTTTGACTTAAAAGCATCTCCAGCCTTTGAAAAATATTAAAATGCTCTACTGAAGTTGAGCAAAAGGAGTGAAAACACACTGCTGGGTGATTGTGCATATTTCATATGAGAGTGGCAGCTCTGTGGAATTCATTCATTTCAGAGGATGACTACCCTATTGTACAATGTTGTAGGTCTTCTGAAAATTCAACCCAGCTCTGAATAGCCTACTGAATTTTGGTTAACTGGGAATAGCTGCTCTGAGTCTCAATAACTTGGAGAAGGTGCAAAATACCAAATGCTCATTCTAAGCAGAGAGCAGTATTTAAAGAGTCTCTGATTTCCCCCTGAGGTCTCAACTGAACAACTGCACAAGAGACTGGAGACCCTCCACAAAACCCATTTTTCACAATGAAATACTCCAGCCCCCTGTGAAAGAAAGCAAGTTCACAAAGCAGCCTATGGTTGATGGTAAAAGTGTGATGCATTATTTGTAGCACAGTTATGCAGAGTGCCCATTTCAAAGGAGGGGGTATCCCCACTCCTAACTACCTCCTTAAACCCTCCCCAAAAAAGCCAACACTGAGCTAAGCTAAAATTAAGTGACAATGAATTCTTCATCTGTGTCCCATTCCTGGGTAGCCTGCTCTACCTCTTCATTTTTTTTTTTTTTGCAACTATTCCCCTGCTCATCCCCTTGTCTTGGAGCCCTGTGAACGCACACAAAGACAGAGACACTGACCAGTTCAGGGTCAAAGACGAAAAGGAAACTGGAGTACCCATCTCTGTATTAGCACTGTGAATCCCCGAGCCTCCAAATGCTGGCCTCTAAACCCTACAGGCAAAGATGTGGGTTGGGGGGATTGGGGGGTGGGTAGTGGGGGCAAATGCGGAGGGAGGGGGTTCAGGCATGGAAAGCTGGAGATGAGAAGAAACGGAGACCAGAGAAAAAGACCCAAAGGATTCACAATTTCCAACACCCAGAGGTGCGCTGGTGGCTTTGATTTCCGCCCCCAACCTTCCTTTCAAGGCTCCAGGCAGAAGGTGGCTTTTGTAAACTCCTTCTCGGCGCTGGGCCCCTGGGCTCTGCCAGAGGGGACACCTTTGTGCGTATCTTTTAAAGGGCACCTACGGAACAAAGGTTCCACACCTGCACGCTGCCGAGAACAATGGCTGCGAAAGGAACCGAGGCATCAGCGCCTAGAAATTAGCGGGGGGATTCCCTCCTCGGTGTTGGAAGGGGAGGGGGCTGAACCCAGGGAGAAATCCCCGGGCCGCGGGACCCGACGTAACGCAGAGAGGCTCCACGAGTCTAAGGGACCACGCGTGGCCGTGGCCCCCGCTCAGTTCCGCCGCCTTCTCCGCGGCGGGCTCTCCCCAGAACGCCCCCGCCGCAGCCCGCCCCATTGTCTGCAACGCTCTAAAAACTTCGCGACTAGTCGAACGCGAACAAATAAATTCAGAACCCCATTTAACTAGCCCACGGATAATTAATCCGGCGAATCGCCCTCCCCCGGACCGCAGGGCTCGGCAACCTCCCGCCCCCTCCCAAAGGCCGGGGCATCTTTTCAAAAGACAAAACAGCCAAAAGCAAACCCCGGGCTCTTTACCTTGCACACCAGCTCCTCTCCACTGTGCAGATGCACGGCCCGAAAAACGTGGTCTCCCTCCAGGGGTTCCAACAATAAGTATTTCCCAATGCAAGAAACGCAATGCGACAAGTTCGGAGTCTCAGGCGGGCTCGGGGAGCCGAGGTTCGGGCTGAAACTCTGGCTGGGTTCGGCGGACCTTATAGACGACAACTCCTCGAAATCCTGGGTTTTGTTCCGCGATCTCCCATATCTTGCTATTGTGATGGGGGTAGACCTGTGTATGTTCATGAGTGTGGGGATCGCACTCGACAAACAAAAAAAAACCGCTGGAGAGATGAGTCGCGGGCGAGTGCGGCTGCAGGCGCCTCCGTGCCACGGATGTTAAAAGGGATCGAGAGGGGAGGGACGGGAAGGGGGCTACGTGGAGAAAGAGTTAGAAGCTCCCCCAAAAGGGCGCCGCCGGGCACCTTGTCTGCTCCGATCCCGACTCCCGGGGGGTCCTCGGTCGGCGGCAACTCGGGTCCTTTTGTTACCCCCAAAGCCGCCAGCGATTTGCAGAATCTTCGCACTTTTAGTTTCTCTCTCTCTCTCGCTCGCTCCTTTTCCAACGTGGATCTGGACTTGTAACCGGATTGCTAAGGTGGAGAGCTGCAGCCCTGGGGCTCCCGAACCAGTCCCCACGCAGGCTCCCGAAGCAGACGGGGCGGAGGAGCCTCGCTGTAGTTTGTGCAGTCTTCGGGGAGCGCACACGGCCGCCGCTTGGTCTCGGCGCGTTAGAAACCAAACAAAAAGAAAAAGGAAACAAGCCCAGGTACCGGCTCGCGCCGCACCGCAGACTGAATCCGCGCTGCACCCCCTTTTTTGGTGGAAAGGGTGGGGGGCGTGGAAGGCGGGGGGTGGGGGGGTGGTTGCCGGAGAGGGTCCGGAGAGGGTAATTACCTACGTTTTAACTGTAGATGGCGTCTGAGGCTTTTCCAAGATCGCTAGAGCTCTCCAAAATTTAAACAAACAGACAAAAAGAAAAAAAAAAAAATAGCAAGGGAGCATTTAACTTAGAGCGGTCAGCGCTGCCAACAAAAGATTGCAAAAGCCGGGCACGGAGTTGCCGGCCGGGCGCAGGTACCGCGACAAAGCCCAGGGCTTGGCCCGCTGAGCGGAGGTCAGCACCAGCTCATGCCGTCGCCGCTCCCTCGCGCTCTGGATCGGCCTCCGGAGAAAGCGAGAAGTGCGCGCAGGGAGGACGAGGGTAGATCAATGGTCTCCGGTGTCCCCGGCACGAGCTTCCGGGGGTCCTCCCGGCGCAGGAAAGGGATGCACCCCCAGCACAGTCAACCCGCGCCGTCTCCTCTCTCGCTCTTTTCACTGGATCTCGCCTTGGAATAATTTGCCACCGCTCCGTCACCCCCAACCCTCAACCCAAACTGCCTGGCGGGGTTGTTTTGGAGAAAATTGACGGCTTCTCTTCTTCTTTGATTTTTGTTCTTTCCCCCCACCCGGAGGTAAGAGAAATGTGTATTGGAAATGGAAGGGGACGGCCGACGGTGCCCGAGGCCAATCCCCGAGCTCAGCACGCCCGCATCTCTCGGCGAGGCGGTATTAATAGTTACTTACGTGGCCGGGGATCTCTGCGCGAGCGGGGCTATGTGTGTGCGCGCGCGCGCCTCGCTCGCGCTCGGTCTCCCCATTCAATGTCACCGACACATTTCCACGGAGCCTCCGCCCCCCCCACCCCCCACCATCCGGCGGCACCGGCGACTGGCTGAGCTCAGCGTCGGCCCCGCCCCTCTCCCGCCCGGGCCCTCCCCCCATTGAGCCGGAGGCCCATCAATCAGCCTCGCCGCTGCCAGTCCTCGGGCGGCTCCCCGCGCCCGTAGGCAGCTGCCACTGCCCTTGCAGCTCCTGGCTCCGGGCGCGGGCGCTCGCCTTCCCCCCGCCCCCCACCCCCAGGATGGCTCAGCCCGGTGAGGTAAACAAAGTGCTTTAGCCAACCGGGGCCCGGAGCCGGGGAGGTAGCGCACCCAACCAGGGAGGGACGGTCCTGGCGCCGCCACCGGCTGACTGCGCGCCCTGCTGCAGGCGGCGGGGAGACTGCTGCCCCGCTGCTAAGTCCCCAAGAAGCTCCATCAGTGACGAGTGGACTTCCTAACTCGTTCATCTTCCCGGGAGCTCCTCCCCAGCAAGCCGGGCATCCTCTGAGCGTCCGGACACCGCTCTTCCCCTTGGAAAATGAGCTTGCCATCCGGCGTGCCGCACCGAGTTTCAAAAATCAGTTTCATTATCTTTTTCCAACGCTCTCCTCCCCATATAAAAAGAAACGGATTGCTTGCTTTTAGTTGGGGTCCCCTCCACCCCCCACCTCCCGTCAAGGCTTTTAGTATTTTTCTGCCTGCCAAATACCAGCTCAAAGACATCTTTTAACTCAGACCGCAGGTAATCACTAATTCTTCCTCTCCCAAGACGTGCCCAGAGGGCTTTGGCCCAGGGAAACAATGCCTGCGCACACCTCCTGCGAAGCTTGGGGCCCCTTCAGTCGGAGTCCCTTTTTCTTGTTCTCTTTGTGCTCCCTCACCCAACACACACGTGGACCACAGAGGCACTTGGCACTGGGAATCAGGTGAGGGCTGCGGGTTCACTCCAGTTATTCCCAATTTCCGCAAGAGGTGCCAGTCCTCTGACTTAGGCTAGAACTTGGACAGAGGCCTGGACTGCCAGACCTTAACCTAATGTATGCTGGTAAACCAAGCAATCTGATTGGGGAACAAAAAACAAACAAAAAAAGCCAAGGGGCTGAGAAAGGGGAGTTTAGAATACTCTTAGAACCCTCTGAACTTTTATACCCATGTATGCATATTTTCAGGCTTCCCTTTGGGCACTAGTGGTAAAGAACCTGCCTGCCAATGCAGGTTAGACTTAAGAGGCTTGGGTTCGATCCCTGGGCTGGGAAGATCCCCTGGAGAAGGACATGTCAACCCACTCCAGTATTCTTGCCTGGAGAATCCCATGGACAGAGGAGGCTGGTGGGCTGCAGTCCATAGAGTCGCACAGAGTTGGACACAACTGAACACACACATGCATATTTTCTAGTCTGGGAGGAAAAGTGGACTATATCATGTATTGGCCATGGTAGGACACTTTTATTTGCTTGACTGTGCCCGGTCTTAGTTGTGGCACCATGTGGGATATTAGTCCTCCCCACCCCCGCAACCAGGGATCAATTCCCCCCACCCATCCCCTGCATTGGAAGGTGGATTCTTAACCACTGGACCACCAGGGAAGTCCTTGGTAGGACACTTTTGAGTCAAAAAAAGAGAGCTCTGTACCATTATGCCCACTGGAGCATATTTGCAGTGTATGATTATGCACAAACTCCAGAGATAAGGCATTCCTGGGAGGTTGGCAGAAGAGAACACAGACTGTATGACAGGCCACCACAGGGCCACTGGGTTTGACAAAAGGGTCAAGAAAGTGCTCCCATGTCTCCTGACTCCCTCTCGCCAACCGACTCCTGGCAGACCTTCCTGGCACTCAGTCCCTGACCCTAGGGCGACTCATGTGCTCCCCCAGGCCATCACCACGAGTGGTGAGCAGGATCCATTCATGAATCTCAGCCCATTGAGGCTCCTCTGCTGGTGCTCATCTCTGGAACAGACCTCTGTTCCTCCGCTGAGGGATCGGAAAGAAAGGCACCAGCCTCCCTTGTCAGTGGCCACCAACAGTGCTTTACAACTAGGAGTTTAGGAGACCCTGTTCCAACCCTGTCTGGGCCTCTGATTTCCAATGAAAATTGAGTCAAGACATTTTTTTTTTCTCCTTTCTGGCTACCCCTTTTCTCAGCTGTAAAATGAGAAGCCTAACACCCGTCCAGCTCAGCTCACGTGACTGCTTTAGAATTATATTTTTCAATTCCAGGAAATCTATGGTGGTTTACTATAAGCCCGGCCTAGGATGGGTGTTAAGGATCCAAATATGAGTAAGATTTGGTCTCTGCCACCCAGGAACTCCGAGTCCAGCTTTAGAGAAACACTTGGAAATACATCATTTCACTGTGTAACAGTGTGGCAATTAGTTATCAAGGCATCTACTTTTCCTGGGCTTCAGGGAGTTTTCCAAAAAAAGTGATTTTTTTTTTTGCCTTGAATTTATCCAAAGCAAATATTTAATTGAAACCTACTATGCACCAGATACTGAGTTTCGAGATACAATGATTTTAAAGAATGTATTTCCTACCCTCATGGGTCTTGAAAAAGTTCTCTGAGTCATACAATAAGATAAATAAGAGATTGTCATTGGCATTTCTGGCAGAGAGAAAGAATGTACAGAAGCAAAGGAGTGGGATGTTCTGAAATTTCTAGTAACTCTCCATGGCTCTGGTACTGGCAGCTTAGGAGCAGCGGCCAGGGATGTGGCAGACAAAATGAACTGGGATTAGAATGAGAAGGGACAGACAGACCAGCCAAAGTAGGAGAGATGCAGAGTGAAAGCTGCCATTAAATGGGAAAGTGACTTGGTTGATTTGGATTCTAGAAATATCATACTGGAGGTCATATGAAGTAAATATCAGTGGGCTTCCAAGGAAAGAGAAAGCCCTGTCACCTGGAGAGACTGAGAAAATGGTCAACAGAGTGGTACGTAATGGATGCTGTGAGCTTCCCTGGTAGCTCAGCTGATAAAGAATTCGCTTGCAATTCAGCAGATCTTGGTTGGATTCCTGGGTCAGGAAGATGAACTAGAGAAGGGAGAGGCCACCCACTCCAGTATTCTTACCTGGAGAATCCCATGGACAGAGGAGCCTAGCAAGCTACAGTCCATGAATCACAGAGAGTCAGACATGACTGAGTGACTTAAGCACAGCACAGCAATGGATTCTATGCATGATGGATGGTACACTCATGACTTCTGATGAAATTATATGGTGACCACAGTCCTGCCCATTCTTAAAGGCCAAATTCATGATCTTTGGAAACTACTGTAGTGCAGGATAAATTACGTAATTTATACCTAGTGCTTTAAAACTTTTTATCCAAATTCACAGTAGTTCTTCTTAGATTGAAAAAACAAAAAACAAAAAACGTGTAATAGGAAGATCTTTGTGGGAATTTTCATTCATTCACTTTTTAGCTATATGACCTTAGATGAATTTGAAATACTTTAATTATAAAATGGGCTTCCCCAGTGGCTCAGTGGTAAAGAATCCACCTGCAATGCAGGAGATGCAAGTTTGATCCCTGCATGGGGAAGATCTCTTGGAGAAGGAAATAGCAACCCACTCCAGTATTCTTATCCATGGAAAATCCCATGGACAGAGAAACCTGGCAGGCTGCGGTCCCTGGGGTTGCAAAGAGTCACAACTTAGCAACTGAACAGCAGCACATAAAGCAACTAGCATAATGTCCTGCATATACTATAAATATTACTATGTCATTATTTGAATATGTCCACAGAAAGCAATTCAACATACAATGATAATAATAATAATAGACAAAATGCCTAAAATATCAATAAAATGTATAGGAGTTGTTAGAATAACATTTGTAGGTATGGTTAAATACAAATTATGTAGCTATGATAAAAGATGATATGGCAGTTAAACTAGGAATTATATAATTACAGAGGAATAGTAACCAGTCCCTGGGCTTCCCATGTGGCTCAGTGGCAAAGAATCTGCCTGTCGATGTGGGAGATACAGGTTCAATCCCTGGGTCGGAAAGATCCCCTAGAGGAGTAAATGGCAACCCACTCCAGTATTCTTCTTGCCTGGCAGGCTACAGTCCATGGGGTTGCAAAGAGCTGGACATGACTTAGCGACTGAGCACAGCACACATTAACCAGTCCATTCTGTAGAACAGTCAGATCCAGCTGCCATAGGTCACTAACCTGCTGTGCATGTTTTCCAGAATGTCCTCTATCTTGAAATGCATGTAATTGCTCCTTAATTCACTTCCTCACTCATTAGTTCATTCATCTAGTAAATGTACAGTAGGTACCTGCTAAATGTGAAGCCCTAAGCTAAGTGATGTGTTTGTTGATCAGATAACAACTTTTGAGACTACTATGTCACTTGAAGGCTGATATATACCATGGATGATGAGAGTCTTCTTTCTTAACTCTCACATCAAGTCACACCTAGGCTCAAAAATCTGTGACAAGCTTCCAGGACAAATTGTAGACATGGCTACCATATGCTGATGTGCACAAATGCAGAACATTCCATTCCCCTCTGAGGTCTTTGTGAGTGTCATCGTTGGAATTGTGCAAAACACGATCTTCTTGGCCATATCTGGAAACCTGGGCATAGATACAGGGAGTTGGAATTTAAGAAATCCCCAGCAACTTCATCTCCCACTCCTCTTGGTTACGTGTCCACCAGCCACTCACACCACTCTGTGGACCCTACCTCTATGTCTATGATTTGACATAGGTGTCTGTGACACCTGCTTGATAACTAGGACCTCTGCATTTCCCTGAAGTTACTCTTTTCCAAGGTGTTCCTTCTAGCTTGTGCATATTATGTTCCCTACTTCTCTTATCTGGTTTTATGGCTGCCTCAGTTTTACAAATGGTATGTTCAAAATCAAAGTGGCATGGATGTGGTTGGTCAAGAATGAGGAGGTTTGTGGTGTAAAGATATGAGTTGCAATCTAGATATTCCTGATGACAGTATCTGCAGCTCACCTAGCATCAGAGTCAGGTGAGGGCCCCTAATTACTCCTCCAAGTCAACTCTAGAAAGAGATTCCATCATTCCTTTGTGCAAGGAGGAAGGGAGAGATCCAGGGGAGAGGGTACACAGCTTCACTGCTGCAGTCCTCAGAGATGCATTTGGCCAAGTTCACTGTGACCCTGGGATTTGGATACAGTCATGATTGAGAGATGAATTTCCAGTGGTATGAAGCCTGTGGCTTGCTTCCAAGCTTCATGTCATAAATTGCCCCATTACTTTGAGAGTCTTCTGTTTTTCTAACTTTAATAATAATTATACTTCAATTATCCCTCCTGAGCACTAGACCAGCCACTTTCTTTCTCTCTGCTTCTTATACAATCTATCAAAATAGATATTATTACCCCCACTTTTCAGATGAAGGAACCAGGACCAGGACCCAGCAAAACTCATTAACTTTTTCCATGGTGGCCCATTACTCAATGGCTGTCCTGCTCACGTGTGTGTGTGTGTGTGTGTGTGTCTGTCTGTCTGTCTGTCTGTGTCTGTGTGTGTCTGTGTGCGTGTGTGAGGGAAGAAGAGGGCAGGGGAATGAATAAGGTTCACATACATCACGTTGCCCATCATCAGGCTATTTTAGATGTCTAAACCTTTGGCTTGAATGGCTCACTTGTAATCCTTCCATAGTAGTGATTCTTTTCTCAATTTGTTCTAAACAGTTTGTCTTTGAAAAATGGTTGTTTATGTCCAAGGTGATTCCTAGCAGTACGTATTAAAAAGTGACTTTGTATTTGTTTGTTTTACCATGGCAAGGTAAGGGGTCTGTTTTTCTCTTTGGATAAATGGTCTACTAGCAGAAGTCCAGTCTATAAATACAAAAGAAATTGGCATGTTGGAACAATTTTTTTTCTCCCCATGCCCTGTTTTTCTTTTGTTTTTCTTTTGTTGTTTTTCTTCGTGTCCAAGGAAATAGTTGTTGAGTGCTTACAAGTGAAATGAATATGGGAGAATTTTGTTGCTGTTGTTGGTTTTAAATTAAATTAGAGAAGGATGGGAAACCTAGTATATGGGAATTTTCTGAATATTGCAAATTGTCTGCCATCCTGTTATATATTGCGGAGCAGCTAATAAAACAAAGAGAAAACCGGTAAAATAATCCAGCTAGTCCAGCAAGTGCTACAAATTCACATTTATCTACAGTGCTAGGTTACTGTAAAAATAGATTCCGTTTGAAGGGTGTTCTGGTAAGTCTAGTGTGTGTTTCCATACCTGGCACACAGACAAATGTCAAGGGAGACGATTTCCCACCCTACACCCCCACCCCGCCCCGCACCTCGCTGTTTCTGAGTTTTAGGTCTTTGAATGACACTTCAATTCCCTACCATCCATGGAGCGGAGGTAACCGATACCCTCCTTACAAAGGGAACAGGCTGAACTGCATGATCATTTACATCCCTCTTCAGCTTTTAAAAGCCCACCTTCAGTTTGGGAAAAACAAGCTCTTCACCAGTAGACCAGGGTCTGAACAAGGACACGTTGAACTTTTATCCCATTTGGGCCTCAACTTGGCCACTTAGTTGCATGACCTTGGACAGCCCTGATTGCTCAGGTTAAGGTCTATTAAGAATTAATATGTGCCATGGCCTCACCAATTTGCAAAGCATTCTTATGTATTTTGTGCCATTTAATCCTCACGATAGCTCCATAAAGGAGGTTTCATTACAAACCTCAGCAGAAGAAACTGAGTCTCAAGGAAATTAGCTCATGAGCACAAACCCAGTACTGTTTATTTGTCTGTGTCCGCCAGGTCTTGTAGTTGTGGCACACAAGATCTTCGTTGTGGGATTGTTCACTGTGGCGCACAGAGTCTTTAGTTGTGGCGCGTGCGGTCAGTAGTTGAGACAGGCAGGCTTAGTTGCTCCACAGCATGTGGGATCTTAGTTCCCAGACCAAGGATCGAACCTGTGTCCTCTACATTGCAAGGCAGCTGTTCTTAACCAGTGGTCCACCAGTGAGATTCCACAAACCCAGTACTTCTGATATCTTACAGCACAGCTCTCCTTCCTGCCACTACCTTCTCCTCTACCTTGTCCTTGCGTCCTTTCCTTTCCTCTCTCTCTCCTCTTATTTCCTTCTGTTTCCAAATATTGTTTTAAATTTAAAACAATTTGGGGGTCCTTACCTAGAATTTTGTTTGATGGTTTCATTGGATAGTTGCAAACCAGGAAACTGTATTTAAATAAAAAGGCAGTATCTATAGGATAGTGGTTTCCACCTTGTGAGCCTTGGATCCGCAGGTGGGCTTGGAGCAGAGTGTGTGCAGTATGAAAACCCAGTGCTATGTGGGCAGTCTGTTCAGTGAGCTATAGATGGAATGAATGATATGTCCCATTCATATCTGTGTAATTCACATTCAAATATACAAGAGTGCTTTGAGTGTCAAAACTGTGAACAAATAACTGATTTCATAGTATTTTTCCCATATGTCTAATTTGTATCCCTTGGGAAAACATGAAATTTTATATCATTTACATTTTGTCCCAAAACTCAGAAAGGTTGAGACTTGTTCTTCACTGGATAGGTAACTCCTAGCCATGAACCCAACACTTTAGAAAATGGGTCCATCTGTACATGTGGACCTGAGGGATGGTGTATGATCCTGGGTGGGGTGTAAACTGGAGGAGGGTTGAAGAAATACAGTCCCTTGTTCTAAATATGGGGTAAGCATCAAGCCTCAGGCTTCACTATCTTCATTTGCATAATAAAAGAGTCTGCTAGCAAATATGATTTTAGGGTATTTTGCTACAGGGAAGTAAGCCGCTTTTTAAACCGCACAGTTGTTCAGTGACCACAGCCCTTGACCCATGACAGACTCTGGAACTGCATCTAGAAAAGAGTGAGATACAAAAGTCAACCAGTCGTCATTCAAAAGGGCAGGAAAATGTATATAGTGCACTTTTTCTGAAGTTCAGTAGCTCTGTGACCTTCAGTAAATTCCAGAATATCGCTAAACCTCAGTTTCTGCTTCCTTAAAATGGCACCATCATAGTACAGACCTTACAGGGTGTGGTGAGAACTGTGGACAGGTGAATGAAGCTCTGTGTAGGGCCTGAAGGTAGTGAGGACTAGCCCTGACCACAGTACAGTTAGCCCTCCGTATACACAGTTTCCACATGCATGGATTCAATCACCTATGGGTCAAAAATAATTGAGAAAAAAAAATACAGAAAGTTCCAATATGCAAAATTTGAATTTGCCTGCATCAGCAATATTTCCATAGCATTTGCATTGTATTAGGTATTTAAAGTAATCTAAAGATGATTTAAAGTATATGGGAAGAAGTTCATAGGTTATATGCAAATTAAAAAAAAATATATATATATAAGAGGTTAGAGCATCTGTGGATTTTGGTATCTGAGGGGTAGTTGGGGAGGTGTCTTGGAACCAATCCCCTATGGATACAGAGGACAACTGGGAGACAAGGTCACTGTCAGACAGTGGGGGAATGTGACTGCTGAGCTAAATGCTAGGACTTCATGCCACTGACCAGACATCACTCTATCCTCAAGATGAAAGATCCTCATTAGCCAGAAATCACATGGTGTACTAGGAAGAGCACTAGATCAGGAGCTGAGTTAGTTATGTTTTCTTCTTCTTTTATATTCTTGTATTAGTTAACCATTGCTGCATAACAAATTGCCCCCCAAAGCTTCAGCTTCAAAGGTCACTCCTTTAGGTATTGATAGGATTCACGTCATTGAATGCTGTTGGGCTGAGGGTCTCATTTCCTCCCTGGATGTTGACTGGAAACCACCCTCCATTCTGAATCATGTGAGCTTCTCCAAAGGGCAGCTGATAGTGTGGCATCTTGCTTGATTAGAGCAAACACCGGAGAAGACCCAGAGAGAAGACAAGCCAGACAGGCATCCAAATCTTGTGTTGCCTAATCCTGGAAGTGACATCATTTTGCCATAGTCTGTTTCTTAAGAGCAAGTCGCCGAGGCCATCCCACAGAGCAAGAGAGGATTCCACCAGGTGTGAAGACCAGGAATTATTAGGATCCTTTTTAGAAGCTGTCTGCCATTCTGTTCTCTAGGGTAGGATGCCAGATTCTTGGGGTAAAGATGATTCTGTTTAGCAGGAAGGGGTGGAAGCTAGCAGCTGCTGGCCTATATTGAGAGAAGATGAAGAACTTCTGGTATTCTTCAAGAATTCTTCCCTCTGGCATGGTGGCTCCAGGGCTGGGTGATGGGAATCTCAGCCTCTCTGCCCCCTGCCATCTTGATCTACCTTGAGATGCCCAAACATTCCCCTGGAGTCTAGGGATGGGCAGAGAATACTCCCATCTGGAGACTTGGAGACCCTGGAGATATAGCGTCATGTTTTAATTTCCCTGTATAACCACAGTTACTATGCCAAAGCCTTTGACTGTGTGGATCACAACAAATGGTGGAAAATTCTTCAAGAGATGGGAATACCAGACCACCTGACCTGTCTCTTGAGAAACCTGTACGCAGGTCAGGAAGCAACAGTTAGAACTGGACATGGAACAACAGACTGGTTTCAAATCGGGAAAGAAGTACATCAAGGCTGTATATTGTCACCCTGCTTATTTAACTTCTATACAGAGAACAGCATACGAAATGCTGGGCTTGGTGAAGCACAAGCTGGAATCAAGATTGCTGGGAGAAATATCAATAACCTCAGATATGCAGATGATTGGAGAAGAAAATGGAAACCCACTCCAGCGTTCTTGCCTGGAGAATCCCAGGGACGGGGGAGCCTGATGGCTGCCGTCTATGGGGTCGCACAGAGTTGGACACGACTGAAGTGACTTAACAGCAGCAGCAGATATGCAGATGACACCACCCTTATGGCAGAAAGTGAAGAAGAACTAAAGAGCCTCTTGATGAAAGTGAAACAGGAGAGTGCAAAAATTGGCTTAAAGCTCAACGTTCAGAAAACTAAGATCATGGCATCTGGTCCCATCACTTCATGGGAAATAGATGGGGAAACAGTGGAAACAGTGTCAGACTTTATTTTTTGGGCTCCAAAATCACTGCTGATGGTGATTGCAGCCATGAAATTAAAAGACACTTACTCCTTGGAAGGAAGGTTATGGCCAACCTAGATAGCATATTTAAAAGCAGAGACATTACTTTGCCAACAAAAGTCCGTCTAGTGAAGGCTATGGTTTTTCCAGTGGTCATGTATGGATGTGAGAGTTGGACAGTGAAGAAAGCTGAGCGCCGCAGAATTGATGCTTTTGAACTGTGGTGTTGGAGAAGACTCTTGAGAGTCCCTTGGACTGCAAGGAGATCCAGTCAGTCCATCCTAAAGGAGATCAATCCTGGGTGTTCATTGCAAGGACTGATGTTGAAGCTGAGACTCCGATACTTTGGCCACCTCATGCGAAGAGTTGACTCATTGGAAAAGACCCTAATGCTGGGTAGGATTGGGGGAAGGAAGAGAAGGGGACGACAGAGGATGAGATGGTTGGATGGCATCACCGACTCGATGGACATGGGTTTGGGTAGACTCCGGGAGTTGGTGATGGACAGAGAGGCCTGGCGTGCTGCAATTCATGGGGTCGCAGAGAGTCGGACACAACTGAGCGACTGAACTGAACTGAAGGACAGTGATGGATGCATGGTGGGTTTTACCACTGTTTTCTGGATCAGTCTCTTAAAAGCCTGGTGCAATGGACCTCTGGAGTTGGGGAGAGAGACCTGAGACTGTCCCACATCTGCCTGGACTTCTGTGCCCACCCTTGACCCTTAGTCTGTGTTTGAATGGAAGAGGCTACATCTTGTCATCCAGTCTTCAAACGCTTCTTGGATGTTTCTAAATGATTTCTTTTTAAGTCCACATTTCATAACTAAAATGATCCCATTGTGTTCTGAAAAATCTCCTTAATTGAATGTTCTCTTTGTCAACCCAATAAACGGCTAGTTTTGCAATAAGATTCCCCTGGCACCTTTCCTGGAAGGTTCAGTGTGAGAAAGTCACTCAAATAACTAGAAATGTAGTGAAAAAAAATGCCTGTCAGTTAGCTGAGTTCTGTTGATGGATCACTTTCCATGTTTCTAGCACCATACTAGGTCCGGGGCAGAGCATAGTTGATCATATAGGAACTCATAGTATAATGACAGATGTCTCTCATACACAGCCTTATTTCCTCATCTGAGGTTGCTTTTCTTTTCCTATCTCATGTTTACTTGGGCCATAAATCACCAAGATTGCATTACACACATGAAGTGACCACAATGGGGGATAAATGTACCAAACTAAAGATGGACACAGAGTCTTATAGAGGGGGCTACCCTGGTAGCTCGGACGGTAAAGAATCTGCCTGCAATGCAGGAGACCCGGGTTCAATCCCTGAGTTGGGAAGATTCCTCTGGAGAAGGGAATGGCAACCCACTTCAGTATTCTTGCCTGGAGAATTCCACAGACAGAGGAGCCTGGCAGGCTACAGTCCATGGGGTCGCAAAGAGTTGGACACAACTGAGTTACTAACACTGCTACTGCTACAGAGTCTTGACACTCCTCCCAATAGGATGTGGGTTCCAGTGCCCTGCCGTTGAATATAAACTTGTGTGAGATTGTTTGGATCAATAAAGAATTGTGGACACGGTGCAGACTCAGTTTTAGGTCTTGCCTTTGAGAAGACTGGAAGCTTCTTAGTCTCTTGGAGGTCTGAGCTGCTGTACAATAAATCCAATCAACTACTCTCCTGGAGAAAACCCACAGAAAGGCTTGCATGATGACATGGAAAGGGAGAGGGGCTCAGTGTCGCCAAACCTTAACAAAGCTCCAGGCAGGAGAATGAAAGCTATCTTGATCCCTCCAGACCAGACCAATAGCCAACAGAATACCACTGAATGAACATAGTTATGCCAGCTGCCCAAATTACTGCCGCACAAAATCATAATGTAATAATGTGGTGGTTGTTTTCCACCATTAAGTATCAGGTCAGTTTTTTGCTCAGTAATATAATAGAAAACTGGAATGAGGTAGTATAGTCATCTTTCTGGGTCAGCTAGGCAGCTCCTCTAGGAAGTCTTTCCCAGAGGAGTAAAATAATTCCTACTGTCAGATGATATGTAATAAACACAGGTTGAATGACTCCCAAGCCCTCCTTCTGATGCATCTGGCTAAGGGAATATCCTCTTTCCTGATGGGCATGGAAACATGGGATGATGATTGTACAATGAATTCAGATTAATCTGCCATAATCATATGAGGTGAGCATGACTTTTCTCGATGGATCCAGAGCTCCCCAAGGGGAAGGGCCACACCTCCCTTCTCCTCTGTTCTGTTCTTGTCACAGAGCTGGATGCCTGATGAGAAAATGCAATTCCATTCAGAAAACAATGGATTAGGATGGTTCCTTTCCTTTAATTCTAAGATCAGCATTGACAGCAAACTACTTCCCATGAAGATGAGCCCAAGTATTGCCATGGATGTGAGGAAAGGCACTACCACACCTTTAGGGCTCTCTCAGAAATTCCTCTCTTGATTTTCAAAAACCACCGGTGCTTGTGGGCTTCCCAGGTGGCACAGTGGTAAAGAGTCCACCTGCCAATGGAGGAGACTCGGGAGACGCGGGTTCAATCCCTGGGTCAGGAAGATCCCCTGGAAGAGGAAATGGCAACCCACTCCAGTATTCTAGCCTGGACAATCCCATAGACAGAGGCATCCGTGGGGGTCTCAAAGAGTTGGACAGGACTTAGTGACTGAGCACCCACACACCAGTGCTTGTAGTAAAATTATAACAAATATTTCTTCATAGTTATTAATGTAGTCTTATTTCTGGCCACTCTGTATGATGCATTCTATTCTCCAGTAATTACAACTCAGGCTCTTGACTGTCTGGAACCCATTTCTTATCTTCATAAATCTTGGCAAGATTCATCTTGGGCATCAGCTTTTTCAGGAATCCTCAGATTGAGCTGACTCTCCATTGTGCAAAGCTCTGTCTTAGCTGAGCCATATTTCATTAAAATAATCCCTGCATATTCCTATTTTCAACTGGTTAATTCATTGAAATAATGGATTGTATCTGACTCTTTTGCTGCTGTTTCTGATTACATTTTTTAATTGAAATATAGTTGATTTACAATATTGTGTTAATTTCAGATGTATAGCAAAATGACTCAGTTTTCTATCTATATTCTTTTCTGATTCTTTCCCCTTATAGGTTATTACAAAATATTGAATATTGTTCTCTGTGCTATACAGTGGGTCCCTGTTGGTTATCTGTTTTAGCACATAGAAGGCTCCAGCAGTGCTTGCACATTATAAATGGCTGATGCAGCCTTTGCCTACTGTCTTCCAGTTTATCAAAGGTTTGTCAAAGGTTCTTTATTATCCCCGTGTAACTATGTCTCAGAAAGAAAAGTGATTTTCAGACTCACAGACTTAGAGAATTGCTGGGGGGAAAGTTGGGGGAAAGGGATGGTTGGGGAATTTGGCATGGATATGTACACACTGCTATATTTAAAACGGATAACCAACAAGGACCTACTGTGTAGCACATGGAACTCGGCTCAATGTTATGTGGCAGCCTGGATGGCAGGGGCCTTTGCGGGAGAATGGATACATGTATATGTATGGCTGAGTCCCTTCTCTGTTCACCTGAAACTATCATAACATTGGTAATCGGTTCTACCTGGATGTCTCAGCCTGTAAAGAATCTGCCAGCAATACAGGACACAAACAGGAGATGTGGGTTCGATCTCTGGGTCAGGAAGATCCCCTGGAGGAGGAAATGGCAACCCACTCCAGTAATCTTGCCTGAAAATCCCATGGACAGAGAAGCCTGATGGGCTATATAGTCCATAAGGGTCACAGAGTCAGACATGACTGAGCGACTAAGCAAAAGCCAAAAAAAAAAAAAAAAAAAATACCCCAATACAAAATAAAAAAATTAAAAAAAATAGAAAGTGACTTTCTTAAGATCACCTAACCACAAAATAAAAAATTTTAAAAAAGAAAGTGACTTTCTTAAGATCACCTAACCACACCACCACCCTTCCCATTCCCCCACCTCCCACACACACAGAGATTTGCTAAGATTCCTACCCAGATCTTGAGACTGTGACTTCTCCCTGATGGGAGGGAAAGGCTCCAGCCTAAACCTCCCCAAGGATACACATCCTTTGTTTTCTGCGTCTGGGAAATGCCCCAGGATTCCCTGTTGTGTTACCCCAGGAGACTGTTGCTCAATCCCAGCAGCTGCTCTGGAGGAAAAGAAAAAGCAGACATGCTGAATGTATCATACACACAACGCAATATGGAATTGAAGATCGCTAATGAGCGAGAACGCTTTGATGGTACAGTCTCCTTCCAGTGAGGTCTAGTTCTTCATTTCCAGTGGGCGTTGCAGGAAGTCCTCTTGTAAAAAAAAGAAAACATATATATTACTAATACCGTGGCTATATGAAACAATATTTGGCCAAGATGGCTAAGATATGATTCATTCTTTGTTCATCAAGTTGCTAAGTATTATTCAGAGAGTGGAGTCACCATATGGTAGAACTGAGTTTCCTTGGGAGGCTGGGTGAAATATGGTGTTGGCTATAGAATGTGGAAATGTGCGTGTCTCTGGTGGTTAGAGTCTGGATCAAGCTGCAGATAGCTAATTCCATTAAGTCCTCATGCAAACTCCACTGCACAGGACAATTGGAAAAGACATAGCCCAGCACAGATCACTCTATGAGGCTGGATTCTCTCTGAAACTGATGAAGAGTGGGCAAGCCACACAGCTAGAACCACATGCGATCTTGAAAGAAAAATGTGTGTGGGCAAGTGCAGTACTGGCTGGGAAAGTCTAAGTGGCTGAAACCTATGACTCAGAAATCTTAAATTGCCTTGAAATTAATGAAGCTCTGTGGAGATGACTCAGTTCATTCATGTCCTTAGCTTGCAGGATTCAACATTGGCAGAAGGGAACTCTGTCCAAAATTTGGAAGATCAGACCCTACAGAGGAAACAAGGCCAGGAGGTGGTCTGAGGTGCATGTCACAGGAGCCAGGACTGGATAGGTAGGTGAACTGGTTTTATTCTTCCCATGGGCAAGCTCATTCAAGTGCCATGCTGTCTGGACCTGATTTCTGTCCCTGTAAAATGGAAAGGACAGATTAGATGATTCCTAAAATGTGGTCAGCTTTGATATTCTGATTAGCTAGGGTCCCAGTAAGAAACAGCATTTACCCTAGATGTTTCAAACGAGGAAATATTAACACAGGGACTCTTTACAGTTGTCTGTGCCAGGTTAAGAGAATAAATAAGAAAGAATAAGGCACCCAGAGACCCGTAAAGGCAGGAAGCCATTGTCACTCCCATGGCCAAAAGGATGAAAATGAAAAACAGTATTACTGGAGCCTGTTAAGAGTTGGAACCCTGGAGGAACCCATCCAGGAGTCTGGAGGAGGCCACCCAGTGGGAGCCATAGTCCCCAGTGAACACAGTCCCTCCCACACACACAGTGGTGACTCAAGAGGGAATAGAAAAGAAATAACTTACGCTGTGTCTTATCCCTCCCCGCTGCAGTTTCCCACTGCTGAGTGTCATTGGCCAAACCCTACTGGGTGCCATCAGGCAAAGGAATTCAGATCCAACAGGCCACAGGGGTTGGAACAGTGCAAAGAAGGCTGAAGAATGCAGCTGGAGTGGGTGAAAACAGAAATATCAGCACATATTCTATGACTTTATACATGTGATTATGCTCTCACATTAGGGAAAAGGGCAGAGCACACATTTTTAATTTATTTTTCTGGAGTGATTGAAGAATAATTCTCAAGTCACAGAATTCCTGAGGGCAGGGACCAGATTTTGCTGATTTTTTTTTAACATATTAGAATCTATCACACTACTATCTGGCACATAGTAGAAAATCAGGAAATATTTGGTGAATTAAAGGCTGATCACAGATCCACATTTATAAACATCTATAAATGTCCAGGGCATGCTCTGTTAATATCTGTTGAATGAGTAATGAATGTGTAGGTTCAAAACAAATTACATAATTTTTCGGAGGAAAGGTTCTGCAGAGCTCAGGCAAACCCATGGTATTTTTTGTTCTCATAGTTGTTTCGAGTATGATTGATGGTTATCATTGCACAAGCTGTGTAAATGTCCTGAACTAGGAAGAGGGACCCTATAATGTGAGACCCTGTGATATAAAAGGTGAATAAGTAAGTGCATGTGTGCACTCAATTGCTCAGTTGTGTCCAGCTCTCTGACCCCATGAATTGTAACTGACCAGGCTCCTCTGTCTATGGAATTATGGCGCCTGCACTTCCCAAGGCTCCTGCATTGACAGGCGAATTTTTTACCACTGAGCCATCTGGGAAGAGGGGGCTTTAAGGAGACATCTCCTGCTTTCCTCAGTGCTGAGATTCCCAGCAGGAGTGGTTGCAAAAGAAGAATGTCTAACATATTTAAATACGTGAGGAATCACCTCCTGACGGGTGGATGTTCTTACAGAGGGATGCTCTTTAATGAGCCACGGATGGACACCCAGCTCTACCGTCATTCAGCTCTCTGACTTGAGACAAAACTTGACCCAGTGAGCCTCAGTTCGGTCTAATGCTGCTTCATAGGGTCAGTGTGAGAAATGAATGAGATGATGTGTGTCACATTCCTGGTAAAGAGACCAACATGCAATTGAAGTTCACTTGCTCTCGGCACCATCTTTACAGTGGAGGCATTGATTTCCTCAAAGTTGACATAGGTGGAGGACCAGTGATGAGAAAAGATGTTTTCTGCATTGCTATCTATATCCCCTTTAACAGAAAGTCACTTCTTTTTATTATGAGACCAATCCTGTGCCTAGGAGAAGCATAAGACATAGTATAAGTTACAGAACACATCTAAATGATTTTCCCTTACTGTTCCTATTTAGGAACTGATGTACACATGTGTCTTACTGGGATATAGAGGGTATCACAGGTACGTGTTGGCAATTCTTCTCTTTAGTATTCACCTAACACACTTCTTCTATGATGGTCAAATCCAATTCCTTCTAAAGAGACTGAAATGCCAGATGCTTTTTTTTTCTCAAGCCATAATTGTAGCTAAGCAAGGTCATGTGATACAGTCATGCCTAACGGAATGAAGGGTATTTTTTGTTAGAATGTTTCTTTTGGTTCTCAGTTGCTGAAACTGCATAATAGCTGTGAACTGGATGTCTTTTGTTGCATATAGCAAGCCCCCTTCATATACCTGAGTTTATGACTTTTGGAAAGCCTCTAAGGATGGGGACTGGTGCCAGGGGAACCAACCTTGACTAGAGGATTGGGAATTTCAGCCGCATCCTCTAACCCCCAGGGAAAGGAGAGGGGCTGGAGATTGAGTTCAGTCATCACTGGCCAGTGACTTCATCGATTATGTCTATGTAATGAAGTTGCCAAATAAAACCCCAAAAGGACATTTCAGAGCGCTTCTAGGTTAAATCGGAAGGCAATCTTGTATTTGGAAAGTGATGTACCCTGGGCTTCGTGAGGACAGAAACTCCTGTGCTCAGGACTGTTTTGGTCCCCACCCTACATATCTCTTCTCCCAGCTGTTTATTAGTAGCTTTTAATATCATTTGCTATAAAATGGTAATCTAGTAAGCTGAAGCTCCAATATTTCGGCCATCTGATGCAAACAGCCAACTCATTGGAAAAGACCCTGATGCTCAGAAAGATTGAAAGCAAAAGGAGAAGAGGGAGGCAGAGGATGAGATGGTTGGATAACATCACTGACTCAATGGATATGAACTTGGGCAAACTCCAGGAGATAGTGAGGGACAGAGAGGCTTGGTGTGCTGCACTCTGTGGGGTTGCAAAGAGTCAGACATGACTTAGAGACTGAACAACAACAAATCTAGTGAGTAGACTGGTTTTCTGAATTCTGTGAGCCACACTAACAAGTTAATCAATCCTTGAGAGGGGCTTGTGGGAACCTCTAATTTGTAGAGTATTGATCAGAAGCACAGATAACAATGTGGCCTTGTAACTGGTATCTGAAGTGTGTGTATGTGGTAGGAAGAGTGCAATCTCATGGGATGGATCCCTTGACACTATCTTCAGTAGCTCCAGGTAAAAAATGTCAAGTTTTAATACTGGTGTCACAGAATTGCTTGATGTGTGGATTTTTCCATGCATGTAACAGTGTCAGAAGTGAGTAGTGTGGTGGAGTAGTGTGAAATGGAGGAAACACACACCAGGAATGTTGTTTTTATACAAGACAACTAGAGAAACATTGCCCAGAGGCCTGGTGTGTAACTGACCTGTGAAACAACCCAAATTTCTGTCTTAAGAATTTGCATCCTTAGAGATTCATTTACTATGTATGACTTGTTTTGTCCTTTATTCTGTTACATGCAGCCAAAAGCGTTCTAACAGAGAAGTTCTCTTTAGATTTGTTCTGGGAGAATAATTGGATCCCTGTTTTTATCTCTTTTCTCCAATGGCTAATTAAAAGTCGAGGGGTCAGAACTCACAGACATTTTTGATTCCCCCAACCTCTTACTTATTGATCCACCCAATCAATCATTCATTACTTATTCAATCAATTCAGTATGTACCTCTTCAATCTGTACCTATTATTTTCTTCCAATGGTTGACTTCTGCTGGCTTTCAGAACCCTGCTCCGGCATCATGATTTTCAGAAAATCTTCCTGGGATCCCTACATCCAGCTAAATGCTCTTTCTCTGTGCATCCTTAGCAGCCAGTCATTATATCATTTTTAGCATCTATCACATTGTAGTGAAGTAATTTGTTTGTGTACCTGCACAACTAGAGTATACTTCTCCTAAATGCAGGAGCTGATCAATAGTCTTCCTTCCTCTCTTCCATCCTTCCTTTCCTCCCTCCCTTTCTTTCTTCTTTCCCTTTCTCTTCCTTCTCCATCTCCTCCATCTCCTTTGTCTCCTTTTCCTCTTTTTTTTTTCTTCTATGTGCTTTACAATACAGTAAAGTTCTTGGCCATAGTGACTATTCAAAACTCTGAAAAAGAAACTGGGTACTACGGGAAACATGGAAGAATAACAGAGTTGGTAAGTAAAGGCAGAGACTGTGCTGATTGACTGCAATCCTAGTGCATGGCCCAGTGAAAGTGCTCAGTAAATGTTTGGTGAGTGAAAAAATTAGACTCAAAGAGAATCAGTTTTATCAAAATGACAAAACTGACATAAGACTCATTTGGATATGAGTCAATGCTTGCCATGTATAGCATTAGGTAATAGTGATATTTCATAAATATGCATTAAATAAATGACATGTACACTTAATGTGTCCAGAATTTAAAATTTAAAATTCTGTATGTTATGAAATATGACTCTATTCTCTTGGCTAATGTTTTTGCCTCATTTTGTGAATAATTTATTCTTTCTCTGATGATTTGAATTATTAGCTTCATCATATGCTAAATACTCATAGATAAGATGGGTTGTTTTCTGAAATCTTTATTTTATTACCTTGCACCTTACAATACTGCCTCACTGTTTTAATCAGTGGGTGTGAATGTGTGATGTGAGTGTCTCACTGTTGTCTTCCTTTTATTCTCAATTTTTTTTTTTTTGTAATAATTCTTAGACATTTAGGGATCCAAATAAACTTTGGGCTCAAATGTAAAAGCTCTATAAATGTCTCAAAATGATTCCTTAAGGCAGAGATAGTATTGAATTTAGACATTATGAGATGCAATATGGCAGAGGGAATAAAAGCATGGTTTTGGAACCAGTTGCTAGAACAAAAAGAATAACTTCACAATTTTCTAACTTACAGTCTTTGACAAGTCAGTGAATCAGTTTCTTCATTGGTAAAATAAGAATAATAATACTATCTACAGGTTTGTCAATTAGACAAAATTTAAAAAAAAATTATATTAAATATTTAGCCTGGTGTCTGGCACATGGAAAATATTAACAGAGGTTAATTAGATGTTTAATTTTCCAACATTATTCTAAAACTTCCCATTGCCCTATCCATAGCCGAGGATGGAAGATGACACTCTGTCCCAAGTGTCAGAGGGAACCCTTCATAGGAAGGGTTAAGTCAACTACATTTGCTGTGTCTTTATGAAGCCCTGTAACTACTTACCCAATGGTGGTGGAGCTGTAGCCATGCAGTTGTGTGTGAGGAGCTAGGGACTGCCTGCCATGGCAGGTCCTGGAGGAAATCAATTGAACCAAACAGGAGATGAAGAAAAGCACAAAAAAGAAATTCAAGGTGGCCTTTGGAGGGAAGAGACGACAGCCTTAGTTTCCATCTCTGTTCCTGTGAAGTCTGGCAGGATGATGTTACCTGTATGTCTAGGCTGAAAAGATAATCCTTTCAATACATTTTCCTTTCAATTGATCAAGTTTGCACAATTTCATTTTCCTTTGAACTTCAACAGCCTTGGGCAGAGAAGGCATCTAATGTTTATACTGTTTTTCTATTAGATTGTACTTAGGATAAAATGAGCCCACAGAAAACTTGAAAAAGGGAAATATGGCTCTTTTTCAATTTTTTCTACATAAATCTCAGGAGAATTGTGACATTGCTCTATACTCCTCACAGGTGACTTTGTAAATTTAAGGAAATGACACAAGGAGCAGTGTCATCTAAAATGAAAAGGGTCGCAGTCACGTACGAATGGTAATCACACGGCTTACACGTGTCAAAGTTGTATCTGGAAGGTCATGTCCTGAGAAATGCATGAATGATTGCTACCAGACATGTGATCTTCAAATTGCCCCCATTTTAGCTGCACAATTCCTGGGAGTATTTATGACCTTTGGCGTATATATATATAAACTAAAAAATAGATACTAGCTTTCAAAGACCCCTGTGTGACAACTCATGTATTGTCACATTAAATTGACCATAGCATTCTCCTCTGAGTGATTTTTAAAAGGTATTAACCCTGAAGTATTAACGGTTATACCTCCAATAACGATAGAAATGACTAATAGAAGGATGCAGCAGAGAAACACATTCTTGTACCACACATGATTCACAGTTTGCAGAAAACACTTTGTATCATGTTTTTTGGCTATAATGCATCAGATTCACTTTGAACAATGAGAAAATGGTGGTCTTTGTGCCAGCAGCTAATCATAACTTTCTCAAAAACCCTTTGTGACCATTTCACTCTGACTTTGCTGTAGAAAGTCCCTGAAACTTGTCACTTTTTCCCTACAATGCAATATAATCAAGAACAGGCACAACACAGCATTGTCACTTGAGATAGGACTTCAGCACTTTCCACTTAGGTGGTAGCTGGCACATAGGTAATGATATGGCCTTGAAGTAAGTTTTCTAAAAACTTTTCTTGGCTTGTGATACAAGAGAGCATCTTGTTTTTAATGCATATTGTTGGCATTTCTCACTACTGAATAGAGGTTCTTCTAAGTCGATGTGAGCCTTGATGTTTAAGGACATTTAAAAGAATACAAGTTGTGACCTCATGAGAACATCAAAACTCTGCACCATCGCAGATTGCCATTAAAAATATTTAACAAGAACCTTCTTGACCCAAACCTTGGAGTCTTAAGAGTTGCAGTTAAAGGCAAGTTTCAAGGGATAAGGCAAAAAGTCCAAAAAAAAAAAAAAAAAGAGAGAGAGAGCGAGAAAGAAAGTAATTAGAAGCTGTCAGGGACAGATTTCTGCTTCCTTCTCTGGGGGCATTGGTCATTTAGGGTTACTGGGCCCAGGATGCTGGACACCTAAGAGAAGAAGGGAGGGATAAAGAGAAGGAGGGAGAGAGGAAGAAAGGAAGAAAAAGAAAGAAAGAAAAGGAAAAGTGTAAGAAAGTGTTAAAAAGATGACACATTGAAAAACAGGTATAAACCATTCCACTTCCAGGTAAACTGAAACCTAAGATCACCCTATGAAGAGAGAAGATAAGTTAGTTAATGTCACAAAATTGCTGCCTAACAAACTACTCTCAAGCTCAGTAGCCTACAGCAACAACTCTTTGTTCTCATTGTCTGTGGTCAGCTGAGGGTCTGATGGGCATCCACACACTTATAAGAGTTATCTCGGATCAGCTCACTGTGGCTTCTGTGATCCATGTTTCTCCTGTCTTTGCCCTGGGACAGGTCAAGTCAGTTAACATCTCATTGGCCAAAGCAAGGCACACAGCCAGTGTTAGGTGGAGGGGTGGACAGATGGTCTGCTCTTGAAAGGAGAAAGGAGAAAGTTAGCATGTTTTAATAACAGCCTAGTCTCTCACCTAGGGACCCTCCAGGGATCCTCAATTAAGAGTTTTCACTTTTCATTTTGTGGATATTTCTTACACACCATCTTTTCATGATACACTTTACAATATATGTGATGATGTATTTTTCATTCAATCATCATGATTATATAAGGTGGATATATTATTATTTCTAATTTAAAAGTAAGAAACCTGAGGCTGACATCCAAGATCAGGAGCGGTGGCCATGAGGAGCTACCCCACGTCCAAGGTAAGCAGCAGCGGCTGCACTTTGCTGGAGCAACTGTGAAGAGATACCCCATGCCCAAGGTAAGAGAAACCCTAGTAAGACAGTAGGCACTGAGAGAGGGCATCAGAGGGCAGACAGAAACCACACCACAGACAACTAGCCAATCTGATCACACAGACCACAGCCTTGTCTCAGTGAAACTAAGCCATGCCGTATGGGGCCACCCAAGACGGACAAGTCATGGTGGAGAGGTCTGACAGAATGTGGTCCACTGGAGAAGGGAATGGCAAACCACTTCAGTATTCTTGCCTTGAGAACCCCATGAACAGTATGAAAAGGCAAAAAGATAGGACACTGAAAGATAAACTACCCAGGTCGGTAGGTGCCCAATATGCTACTGGAGATCAGTGGAGAAATAACTCCAGAAAGAATGAAGGGATGGAGCCAAAGCAAAAACAACACCCAGTTGTAGATGTAACTGGTGATAAAAGCAGGGTCTGATGCTGTAAAGAGCAATATTACATAGGAACCTGAAATGTTAGGTCCATGAATCAAGGCAAATTGGAAGTGGTCAAACAGGAGATGGCAAGAGTGAACGTCGACATTCTAGGAACCAGCAAACTAAGATGGACTGGATTGGGGGAATTTAACTCAGATGACCATTATATCTATTACTGTGGGCAGGAATCCCTTAGAAGAAATGGAGTAGCCATCATAGTCAACAAAAGAGTCTGAGATGCAGTATTTGAATGCAATCTCAAAACGACAGAATGATCTCTGTTCATTTCCATGGCAAACCATTCAATATCACGGTAATCCAAGTCTATGCCCCAACCAGTAACGCTGAAGAAGCTGAAGCTGAACAGTTCTATGAAGACCTACAAGACCTTTTAGAACTAACACCCAAAAAAGATGTCCTTTTCATTATGTATGTTGATGCTGAAACTCCAATACTTTGGCCACCTGATGTGAAGAGCTGACTCATTTGAAAAGACCCTGATGCTGGGAAAGATTAAGGGCAGGAGGAGAAGGGGATGGCAGAGGATGAGATGGTTGGATGGCATCACTGACTCAATGGACATGAGTTTGGGTAAACTCCGGGAGTTGGTGATGGACAGGGAGGCCTGGCGTGCTGCGGTTCATGGGGTCGCAAAGAGTCAAACACAACTGAACTGAACTGAACCTGAGGCTTCAAGGACTTAACTCTTTAGCTCATGGATGGCAGGGACAAAATTCCTCAGATCCAAGAGACCTCTCAGCCTTCTTTCTTAACTTCTTCACTAAAAATGCTCTACCTAATTATTTGGCACAAAGAAATTGTTTTCCTGATGGTTGCTAGAGGTCTCCCTAGCAGCTTGGAACTCATAATCATTCTCATCTGAGCAGAATATAATCATTGATGTAATTTTGAGCTGCTGTCATTTCATTCTGCTAAAAAAAAAAAAATCACAGCATGAATCTGAAATATTAGGAAGACTTTGCGGCTAAAGAAAATAAGATGTCTGGAAAAAAAGGTGCCATATGTACAGGATTCAAGTGGCATCTGTGTGTGCTCATTATAGCCTGTTGCCCTGTATCTGCTCAATTTGTTCATCAGGTAATTCAAATGACTCATGGGGTTGAAACTGTGTTGTCTCTACATTCTGTTTGCTTCCAGCTTAGGCCTAACAAAGTGGTTTGTTCTCTTATTTTGTATCATTCAAAGAGACAGCATTTGTCCTCTCATCCAACTAAATAAATAACTTCCCAAGATAAATTTTCTTTCCATCAAGAATGCGTGTGTGCTAAGTCACCTCAGTCACATCCCACTCTTAGCAACCCTATGAACAGTAGCTCACCAGGCTCCTCTGTCCCTGGGATTCTCCAGGCAAAAATACTGGAGTGAGTTCCCATGCCCTCCTCCAGGGGATCTTCCTGACCCAAAGATTGAAACTGCATCTCCTGCATTGCAGATGTATTCTTTTACCCACTGAGATGCTCATTGAGAGTGGCATGTTTATTATAATCCATGTCAAGTCTTCCTACCTCATGCCTCTGAGATCAGCAGTGTTAGCTAAGAAGCAGACTTAGAGGAGGGAGGGGGTTTAGGGAAGGGAATATGGACAGGAATGATAGTGAAATCAATGACTGATGGGCAGAGGAGGTCCAGAAGGAAGGGGAGCAATTCAGGACAAGCTGGAGTTTACATTGTATAAAGTATAGATTTTATAGCTTGATGGAATTTTTCTGGAGTTGCTCCAAACTTTTCTCTTTTACAGTGCAGTAAATGAAAGGCAGTATGAATTAGCAGTGATTCCAAGTAAGTTAATGACAAAGGTAAAAACTTAACCAGGATTCCAAGCCCTATGCAATGGTTAACTCTGTGTGACTACTTGATTAGATTTTGGTGCCAGTTGTTTGATCAAACACTAGTCTAGATGTTGCTGTGAAGATATTTTGAAGACATGATTAGCATCTCTAATCAGTGGACTTGAAGAAGATCACCCTTGATAGTATGGGTGGGCCTCATCTAATCAGCTGAAGACCTTAGAAGCAAAAACTGAAGTTTCTTGGAGGAGTAGAAATTCTGCCTCAAAGCTGCAGCATAGAAATCCTGCTTGAGTGTCCAGGCTTCTGGGCTGTGCTGGAAACTTTAGACTTGCCAGCCCCATAATTGCACAAACCAATTCCTTAAAATAAATCTATTTATATATCTGTTTATCCATCTGTCATTTATCTATCTACAGACACATACACGGAGAAGGCAATGGCACCCCACTCCAGTACTCTTGCCTAGAAAATCCCATGGATGGAGGAGCCTGGTAGGCTACAGTCCATGGGGTCGCTAAGAGTCGGACACGACTGAGAGACTTCACTTTCACTTTTCCCTTTCATGCACTGGAGAAGGAAATGGCAACCCACTCCAGTATTCTTGCCTGGAGAATCCCAGGGATGGCAGAGCCTGGTGGGCTGCCGTCTATGGGGTCGCACAGAGTCGGACACGACTGAAGCGACTTAGCAGCAGCAGACACATACACACAGAGAGACAGACACACACACACATGCTATTGGTTCTCTTTCTCTCAAGAATCCTGACTAATTCAGAGTTTGGAATCAAGAGTAGGGTACCCTGTAACAGATACCTAAAACTGTGTACATGGCTTTGGAATGAATAAGGGGTAGAAGCTTGAAGACTTTTGAGATTCATGCTAGAAAAAGCCTGAGTTGCCTTAGAGACTATTTGTAGAGATAAGGTTGTTAAAGACGATTCTTGTGAGGACTCAGATTTGCACACAGAGAGAATACCACGTGGCAACAGGGACGGAGATGACTGTGATGCTACTGTAAGCCAAGGGATTCCTGGGGCTACTAGCTGGAAGAAGCAAGGAAAGGTCCTCCTTGAAAGGATCTTTGGAAAGAGCATGGCTCACCTTACTTGCACTTCTAGCCTCTTGAACTGAACCATGAAATAATAGACTTCTGCTGTCTTCAGGCACCCAGGTTGTGGTACTTTGTTATGCAGCCCTAGGAAATTTATGCACCTGGGATTCTGCTATGATTCTGAAACAGTGCTAGACTCTAGGACTTCAGAGAATAAAACATGGATCTGCCTCTCAAAAAACACAGTTTATACTAATTACAGTATTTATAAGTAGTATGACTGTGGGCTGGTCTAGCATGACTGGAATAATGGGGCAGGGGTGGGAAGAACAGATAAAACCTGGATGGCAAGCCTGCTGCCATCTTGAATGCCACATACCAGTACCTTTCTCTAATCTTATAAGTAGGTGGTTCTAACGTTACCTGCTAGAAATTAGAAATGCCAGATCAATATGGACTGGGAAGTGTGGGGACGTATCCAGGAGGATGTATTGCCTTAATCTGATCTTGAAAAATAGATGGGATTTATATAGAGAAGAGACATGAACACATTCTAGAAGAGCTAATTCTACAGGCAAAGAGAAAGAGGCTAGGATGAATAAGCCACTATTATTATGCTTCCACTACAGGGTTTCCCCTGTGGCTCAGCAGTAAAGAATCTACCTGCAATGCAGGAGATGCTAGAGATGCGGGCTTGATTCCTGGGTTGAGAAGATCCCGTGCAGGAGGAAATGGCAACCTGCTCTAGTATTCTTGCCTGGAAAATCCCATGGACAAAGAAGTTCATAGGGTCACAAAGGGTTGGACACGAGTGAGCCCATACAGCACACACACGAGCTTCTACCGTGTATTGGAAACTGTAAGTTTTGTCCGACTCTCAAACATCCTAGCAAGGTGGATATTGTTTTTCCTGTTTCAAATATGAGAACATGGAGATTCAAAGCCTTGTCCAAACAGGCATGGTAGGAAAGAAATAGAGTTCCAGAGCTTCTCTGGCCCAGAGCTAGTGAAATACCCAAAGCCTGGTGAGGAAGACGGTCTGGCAGAACCAAAGGTTCACGGCAACAAGGATTGAAAAAACTCTCTCTTCTCCTTACACTTGCACCATTTTTGTCCTTGGTAGGTTAAGTTATTATGGGAGGTTATCTGACGACAGTAAGAAAAATAAAATCAAACTCTAGGCTGTCTGCACAACATTTTAATAGTTTGGTGACTCTGACTGAAATATACGTAGCTATCATTGCAGCAAATTGGACATTTTATCCATCTATATTCATCCATTGTGCTGGCACCAGGGGGATCCTGTTGGGCCCAATCTGATGTGTGATTTTCTCTGTAATGGAATCATTGGTTCTAGAGTACGGAGCCGAGTTGTGTGTCCCAGCTTTATGTTTGTTTGTTTGAAGTAAATTTGTCCTCTGTTAAACACTATTATAATAGAATCGCAATTCAAATGGATACTTTTGAATTGTGGTGTTGGAGAAGACTCTCAAGAGTGCCTTGGATAGCAGGGAGGTCAAACCAGTCAATCCTAAAGGAAATCAACCTTGAGTATTTGTTGGAAGGACTGACTGATGCTGAAGCTGAAGCTCCAATGCTTTGGCCACCACTCATTGGAAAAAAAAACCTGATGATGGGAAGGGTTGAGGGCAGGAGGAGAATGAGATGACAGAGGATGAGATGGTTGGATGGCATCACTGACTCAATGGACGTGTGCTGTGCTGTGTGCTGTGCTTAGTCACTCAGTCGTGTCCAACTCTTTCCGACCCCATGGACTGCAGACCGCCAGGCTCCTCTGGCCACAGAATTCTCCAGGCAAGAATACCGGAGTGTTTTGCCATGCCCCCCTCCAAGGAATCTTCCCAACCCAGGGATCGAACCGAGGTCTCCCACATTGCAGGTGGATTCTTTACTGACTGAGCCACCAGGAAAGCCCCAATGGACATGAGGTTGAGCAAGCTCAGGGAGATGGTGAAGGACAGGGAAACCTGGCATGCTGTAGTCCATGGGGTGGCAAAGAGTAGGACATGACTTAGCAACTGAACAAGAACAATTGCTACTATATAACCATAAGAGTTTTCCAATCAGTGATTCACTCAAGACCTCCCTTTGTAACTGGAAGCCGATGGAGTGAGGGCAATAGTTCAGAGCTTGCAATCCCAGTATCTCGATGGCTGGGATGCCAGATTCTCCTGCTCCATCACAAGGGGAAAGAATGTCATGCTGAGAGCCTGGAGACTGGAAACACGTAGATGACACTCCTTAGCTTGGCTAGATGGCATGAATTGCACTGAAGGCTGCATGGGTCAGGTCTCATTTGATCATTGGGACAACCCTCTGCAGTGCGTACAAGGATCAAATTGCATGGAGAGGGCATGGGTCAGGGCTGTCTGAATCCAAAGGCCATTCTCTCAACCACTTGGCTATACAGTCCTTTCGATAGTAGTAGTTTGATTTTAAAAAAATGGATTATTGAATAAAGTATGTTAACTTTATAAAGAGTATATACTCTTTGACACACATTCACTCCTGACTTTTGGGTGAGTTTTTTCTGGTCTTTAGTTTTTATATTTCCATCTTTAAATTGCAAATCTAAGTTTGCATGTTCAGATTCTAAGTCATGTCAGACACTTTGTGATCCTAGCCGCTAGGCTCCTCTTTCCATGGGATCTCCCAGTCAAGAATACTGGAGTGAGTTTCCATTTCCTTCTCCAGGGTCTCTACCTGATCCAGGGATCAAGCCTGCATCGCCTGCATTGGTAGGTGAGTTCTTTACCGCTGAGCCACCAGGGAAACCCCAAACGTTAGATTAGGAAACCTCAAAATTCCCTTCCATGGCTGCCTATCTGTGATTCCAGGATTCATTTATGTATCTGGCTATCTGATTCATTTCAATGTTCCCAATTAATTCTCATCTCAGAGACTTCTTAGAGAATATAGAATGTGGTCATGTTATGGCTAATCTCCACTGAGTCTAATCATTCCATTTAATTGATTTGTTCATTTTTAGTCCTCCTTCCTAAGGATTTGAGAATTCAAAAATTAGACAGAAGCGAAACATAACAGAGTAAGGCAAAACAAGTAGATTGAGATCAGGGTAAAGTCAGTAAGTGATCAAGACACGAAAAGGTATAACTCCTTTGCAAAGGGCGGAGATGGGGTTGGGAGGTTGTTCCATCTGGTTGTGAGCTTCCTAGTGATCAGTTTTTCCAAGAAACAAAAGAAGGAGCCGCCCAATTTCATAGACAAGGTATCGGCTCTGCTTTGACTGGAGCTAGGCAGTGAGCCTGGGCTTGATGCCACCTCTTGGGCTAACGACAGCTTCAGAGAGAGACACATCTCCCTGTTGGACAGAGGCCTTGTTGGACTGGCACAAACTAGACAAGATTCAGAGTTCAGTGGAGTTTGGGCAGCCTGCTACCGGGGTTTCAGCCTTGAAACCGCGAGGTAGAGTCTGGTGGATATGGGTGACCTTGGGGCTGTTGGAGGCACAGGTAGGAGGCAGTCTGGGTGAGGGCAGTGGGTGGAGTGGTGGCTGCTGAAGCTGAGAAGGCCAATTTGAAACTGAGTTGTTGATCCACACAAAGCGAAGAAGAACTGGAGCCAAAAGAGGACGAGACCTGGAAAGAAAGCAGAAGAGAAGAAACAGGAGTGAAATGGACAGATGAGAACTGGCCTAAACAATGCCAGAGGCAGAATGTGGGTGAGAGCAGGGTCTTTTAATGCTGTCGCCTCCTGGACTTGAAGGAGGGGACCATGCTGGGGGTATTTCAGGAGCTGGGCTCCTATCAGTCCAAGAGTCGCTCTGGGGCCTCAGGCAAGGAGGCCCTGCCCAGGAACTGCCTTAAAGCCAGTTCTCCTGTGCATGCATGTGCATGCATGCCAGGTCGCTTCAGTCATGTCCAATTCTGCGACTGCATGGACTGTAGTCCACCAAGCTCCCCCGTCCATGGAATTCTCCAGGCAAGAATACTGGAGTGGGTTACCATGCTTTCTTCCAGGGGATCTTCCCGACCCAGGGATCGAACCCTCCTCTCTTATGTCTCCTGCATTGACGGGCAGGTTCTTTACCTCTAGTGCTACCTGGGAAACCCAGTACTCCTTCTGTGTGATTCCCAATTTGCTACCCCTCACCTCTTTCAAAATGACTTCACTAGAAGTCTCGGTGATGAGCCAAGACTCAAGGTGGACACTGAACCTCCCTGAGCACTCTGGGGTTGAACAAACCAGAAGGAAACAGCCTTTTGTGCTCAGGATATGACTGACCTGGGAGAGGAGCCTGTGCTCACAGATACGAACACCACCACCAGTCCCTTTGCATGGCCAGAGGCACGTTTGCTAATTGTGCTGACCTTCCCTGGTAAAGCCACTGGGCTTCCCTGATGGTTCAGATGGTAAAGAGTCTGCCTGCAGTGCAGAAGACTCAGGTTCAATCCCTGGATCAGGAAGATTCCCTGGAGAAGGAAATGACAGCCCACTCCAGTATTCTTGCCTGGAAAATCCCATGGATGGAGCAGCCTGGTCAGCTACAGTCCATGGGGTAGTAAAGAGTTGGACATGACTGAGTGACTTCTCTTTCTTTCTCTTTTCCTTGTAAATGGCAGAATTCTGGGATTTGGCTTGGAGGAGGGGGTGGCTGGGGTCATGGGGTCAATCACACTGCAGTGGAAGGAAGCTGGTCACCCTCTCTGCCCCAACACATCTGAACTCATCCTCCTTTGCCCAGGTTTAAAAACCAACACCCGCCCCAGCCCCCGCAACAGCTGTCCTTCCATTACAGACCTTGGAGAAGAGTAGCTCGTTTAAAATTGAGTCAGGGTTGGCAGGAGCCTTCACGAGAAGGACCACTAGAGCCATGTGAACTTTCTTACCCTTTTATTCATACCATGTGCTGTTTGAAACATGTTGTAAACTGTGAAGCACTTATAAATATCAATGAATGTGATTTACTCATTCGTTCAACAAATATTTGCTGCGTATCTAATGTGTACCAGATGCTGGGCTAAATGCTGGCGACAAAGACTTGAATGAGACAGTCTGTGTCCTCAGGACCACAGACCATTGTGGCGGGTGAGAATATAAATACATCATCACGAACAAGGGCTGTCAGCAAACCCAGAGCGCCAACAGGAGGCTCGAGGACCCAGGCCGCCTGGGAGTGGGGTGGGGATGGAGAGTTTTAAGTGGGGAGGGTTCAGGAAAGGAGATTCCTGAGCTAAGTGTTGATAAAGTGGTCCAAGTGGGTCCATGGGGCAGGACACAGTCCAGGTAGAAGGAACAAATAGGAGCAGAAGCCCTGAGGCAGGACAAAGGCTGCTGCAGGAGAAAGAGCTGTCCCCACATGTCAGCATGTGCACAACAGGAGAAGGAAAAGGATTAGCTTCTTTGCTAGTGAGGATGGCAAAGGCCATGACAGATCACATAACGCATTTGAACTTTTAAAACAGGTGATGTTGGGACTCCCCTGGCGGTTCACTGGTTAAGACTCCGCACTTCAATGCAAAGGGTGCAAGTCTGATTCCTGGTCAGGGATCTAAGGGGCTTCCCCATGGCTCAGCGGTAAAGAATCTGCCTGCCAATGCAGGAGCCACCGGTTTGATGCCTGGGTCAGGAAGATCCCCTGGAGAAGGGCATGGCAAGCCACTCCAGTTCGACCCCTGGGTTGGGAAGATTCCCCTGGAGGAGGGCATGGCAAATCACTTCAGTATTCTTGCCTAGAGAAGCCCATGGACAGAGGAGCTTATCAGGCTACAGTCTATAGAGTCGCAAAGACTTGGACCCAACTGGAACAACTTAGCATGCACGGGGAACTAAGATCTCACATGCCAAGGGATGCAGCCAAATAAATAAATAAATAAAATTAGCTACAAGGGCATATTGTACAGCACAAGAAATATAGTCAATATTAAAAAAAAAAAAGTAATGGGGAGACACTCAATTATTTTCAACAGGGAGAGGGTTTGTTTGTTTGACTCGATTGCTTTATTATTATTGTTGTTGTTATTTCAGAAAAGACAGTCCATCCACACCAGGAGGTTCTCATTCTGAAGAGATATGAGAGTGACCTGTGGGATTTTTTTGAAGTGCAGCTGGCTGGGAACTGCTGGAGGTGCCGTGGGTCTTACCCTAGTGTGTGGAGCTAAGTGATTTCTGATCTGTGAAGGCAAGGAAGCTCCTGGAGTGGCACCAAATGTGGGTGACAGGGAGCATGGACGAGCGGTGGGCAGTGAGGCTGCTTCCCTGATGGTTCAAGGGCACAGACTGATGAGTGGGAACCACGGGGTTGGAGCACTGCAGAGGTATATTTATCTGTTTCCTAGGATTCAGCCCACTCATCTCCCACCCATGGGGACATCCACTGGATGGCATGCAGTGGACACCAGGGAAGGAGGCTGTGGACCTGCTCTGAGGGCCTGGGGTAAGGCAGAATCCTCACTCCCTTGCACATGAAGATCATTCTAAGAACATTTAAAATAAGTGTGATTTTCTGAGCCCCACCCTAGATCAGTTAAATCAGGATCTCTCCTGGGAAGTCTGTCGTCCTAACTGAAGTGCAAGGCAGGAGAGGAGAATGTGTCAAAGGAAAAGGAGATGGTGTGTCCTGAGTGTTCAGAGGAAGGGGCTCCTGACAGGGGCTGGAGAAGGGGGATGTGAGGGGTGTGGATGGAGACCATGGCAACCAACACGTTACCTGTAGACAGCAATGAGGATTTTCATTCCAGAAAGACTCACACTGACTGCAGCGCCGTCCGGCTCTGCCTCCCTTGCTGTGCTGTCGTTCCAGCAGAAAGTCTCCGTTCTTAGTTTCAGCGCAGGTAAACTACCACAAACTGGGTGCTCGAGCAACAGAATTTCATCAGCATCTCACGGCTCTGGAGGCTGGAAGTCCAAGATCACGGCGTCAGCAGGGTTGGTTCTTTCTGTGCCCCTGAGGGAGACTGTTCCATGCCCCCACCTAGCTCTGCTGGCATCTTTAGCATCTTTGGCTTATAGAAGTATCACCCCAGACTACCTTCTTCTTCACATGGAGTTCTCCTTTGTCTATGCCTGTGTCCAAATTTCCTCTCTTTATAATGACACTATTTATACTGGGTTAACTTCCCTGGAGGCTCAGATGGTAAAGAATCTTCCTGCAATGCAGGAAACCTGGATTCGATCCCTGGGTCAGGAAGATTCCCTGGAGGAGGAAATGGCAACCCACTCCAGTATTTTTGCCTGGAGAATCCCATGGACAGGGGAGACTGAAGGGCTACAGTCTACAGGATCGCAAAGAGTTGGACGTGACTGAATGACTGACACACACAGGGCCCACTTTAGTGACCTCATTTTAAGCTGATTAACTCTGTGAAGACCCTCCAAATAAGGTCACAGTCTGGAGTTAGGCCTCCAACATATGAGTGGAGCAGGGCGGATTTATAACTTGATCTTTAACAGTTTGGAATAAAAATGTATTATTATTGTTATTATTTCTACCCATTTTGGGGTATTAGGTGCCCGATTCTGCACTAACATTGTGTTATTAATCCTCCCCAAGCACTGTGCAACTAGATGGCATTGACCTTATTTTAGAAATGAAGAGGCCGAGCTGCCATGAAGTATAATAACTGGTCTGGCGTTACAGGAAGCAAATAGTGAAGGCTTTCCTGGCCTAGGTCTGGCTGAGTGTTATCCATTGTGTGTGTGTGTATGTGTGTGTGTGTGCACGCGCTTTGTCTGACTCTTTGCGACCCCCTGGACTGTAGCCCCCCAGGCTCCTCTGCCTATGGGATTTCCAAGGCAAGAATACTGAAGCGGGTTGCCATTTCTTTCTTCAGGGGATCTTCCAGATCCAGAGACTGAACCTGTGTCTCCTGCATTGGCAGGCGGATTCTTCACCGCCAAGCCATTTGGGAAGCCCCGTGTTATCCATTACATTCCCATTAAGGATGAGACAACCCTGGCCGACCTCATAAAGCCCTTTCAGGTTTCTGAGACCTATCTTTTTCTGTTGGGAAGAAGAGAGGCCTGTTAGGCTCTGCCATTCTAAAGAAAACGCAAGTCTGCTGGGCTCCCCGGGAAAGGTATGCGCGTATTGAATTTGTAACAGGATCCTGGAGTCCCGGCTGTCTTTCTTTATTCATGGGCTTCAGAGCTGGAGGTACAGCTTGGGGAGGAGGACAGGAGGTTGTGTAATTCTCTCAGGAAGAAAGCCAAACGAAAAGGAAGAATGCAAGCAAGCGGCGTCAGTACACAGGCAGTTTTACAGGAGAGAGATGAATGTTCCACTGTGTCCTGAAATGGTCACGGAGCGCGGGCTGGAGGAGCTGCCGCTTTTTGCAGTTTTGCTGGAGGCACGATCTAGACTTCGTAGATGATCAGCTGCTCTGGTCAGCTCCCTTCAGCTGTGTTCAAGGAACAGGGACTGAGCAGCTGTTGAGGATACACGCTCACATCCAGAGACAGTCCATACTCTGCAGGAACTCGGAGTCTGCAGGTAACTGCAGACCCACGAGGAGATCATCTTGGAATTATGTGCAGAAGGAAGCAGAGGAGCTGCAGGAAAGCTGGAGTCAGGATGTGTGTGTGTGTTGGAGGGGAGGTGTTGGGGGTGGGAGAGGAATCAAAGAAGGCTTCCTGGAGGAGGCAATGGCTGAATCTTCAGAAAAGAATAAAGAGTAACGGGGGTGAAGTGAGGAAAGCAACAGCTCAAGCAAAGACACATATGCATGCAAAGAGACACACAGAACAAGCAAAGACAGTTTGCATGGGAACCAGCAGGCAGGGGTGCTTAATTCAGGTTAAATATGCCTCTTCTGGGAAGGTGACAACTGCCAAGCTTCTCTTCAAGGGTTAAGACAGCACATCTGAGCTTCTTCCACTAAAATCTCATGGGGCCTGGAATCTTACACCTGATCCCCCCCCAAGGGGCTTCCCTGGTGGCTCAGATGGTAAAGAATCCTCCTGTAATGCAGGAGACCTGGGTTTGATCCCTGGGTTGGGAAGATCTCCTGGAAGAGGAAATGCCAAACCCCTCCAGTATTCTTGCCTGGAGAATTCCATGGACACAGGAGCCTGGCGGGCTACAGTACATGGAGTCTCAAAGAGTCAGACATGACTGAGCAGCTAAACACCCCCCACCAACATTACAATTCTGTTTTGGCACAACAGGCTTAGATTTGCCAAATATATACTCAGCTGAATCTGAAAAATCAAAGCACTTTAAGGAAAGGATTAATTATTAAGAGCATATCTATTCAAGCTTAGCACTTAGAAACCTGACACAGATTGGTTCTGAAGAGAGCAGTGAAGAGATTCTGGAGGTAATGATTAGATTCTTGTGCCATGACATCTTGCAAAGTGTTAGCTGAGCCAGGTAATAAAAAGAGAGGTTCACATACCCCCTGCTAACTATTAACATTCTTCCACTAGCTTCTCTTGAGATCGCCCAAAGATTAGCCAAATATTAGGGAACATATCCTGCTGCTGTAAAGTTTTGTGTACCATGTCTTCCCGCTGGTTAAATGATGCTTAGTTTGTAGAAGTAGCCAAGGGCAGAAATTCAGAAAAAGAATCTGTTGTTAGTACAAACACAAATATACTCCTCTCTACTGTATTATGCTAACAGAGGTGTCAGATAAAATCACTGCATAGCCCAGATATATTTTTCCTTAGAACAAAAGCCTGTTTGCTTTGTAATGTTAATCCTAATGTGGTTTTGAGAAGCAAATTAAATATTGATGAATCTTTTAGAAAATTTGTGGATGATAATGTGTCTTAATTCATTGTGAAAACTTTTAAAGGCACTGATGGTCATTCTTTCAAAATTGCTTTTCTCACAGTAAACAGTTTGACTTCTATTCAAAGGGAATTTTTTTCTGGGAGCATTATCAATCTGCAGTGGAACTCATCCTTAAGGCAGGTACTTCAAAACTGGAGTCCTGTCTTCTACAGTTTTGAAATGGCACTCTTGAGATTGCATGGTTGTCTGTTGGTTGAAAGGATGCCTGTCTGTCATTCAAGAGAAACAGAAGTCACTTTCAGTGTTTAAAACGGGAGGAATTTAATCTAGGGTATTAGCTACATTGGAGATGGAAGATTGGAGAAGCCAAATAAGTAATAAATAGAACAAAGCAACCCAGAGATTAACACCAGAAGGAAAGTTAGTGTCATCTGAGACTGGATGGCAGTGGGGTGAGATGAGTTTGCCCAAGGCCAGGGGCGAGGTCACCAGCTGGGCTGGAAAGGCTGCAGTGAAGACAGAGAGGGAAAACACCCCAACCATTCTCATCCCCTAGCATTCCTGTCCCTCTTCCAAGATACGCGTCTGCTGACTAGAGCCCAAAGCCAGCTGAGAAAGGAGCCTGGAACTGCAGCGTCGGCCCCAGTGCAATGCAGGCTCTAGCTGAGGGAAGGCCAGGGGTCTGCACAGCTCATCAGCTTTTCAGCAACTTTACTCATCTGCAAGAGAGAAGGGGTGAGGACCCTCTTTGATAAAGACAGGTGCAAGGAAAAAGGGGAGGAGAGAGTTTCAGATGGAGAAAGAGAAATGAGCCCAAATCAGGGTCCTGATCTTCCTCCACATCTGTTCTTCTACTCTCTGGTCTGATGTATTTTCCTAGTTTTATTATTTTCTTCTGACTCTTCATATCTTACTCCATGCTTTAAAAAATTACCCCCGGGAGAAGAAAGGATGCATGTATATGTATGGCTGAGTCCCTTTACTGTCCACCTGAAACTATCACAACATCGTTAATCAACTATTAACAGTGATTAGTCTTAATCAATGATTAATTAGAATCTGAAGCGTGCCTCTGCCATTAACTACACTTAGTTATATCATTTGTGACACTGGGGAAGGTCTTGCTTTGTCTGAATTCTGTTTGGTTTTTTTTTTTGTCTCATCTGAAAAATAGAATTAGAAGTTTCTTAATATTTACTCTGCGTAGTTTTTACGTGATTGACATATGCAATCTATCAAGCCTTTGCCTGGAGCATTATAGTTTTGATTATGAATTTAGTGCATCATTCTTGCCTAGGTCACTGACATAACCTTCAAATGGTCTCCTCACATCTTACCTCCCAAGGTCTATTCTCAACCGAGCAGCCAAGGTGATCCTTTTGAAATGTATTCTCCACGTCACACCTTGACTTCAAGCCTCTCATTGACCCCAATACTGTCTTCCCTTGATGTTCACATGGTTCACCTCTCATCTCCTTCAAGACTTGGCTCAGTGTCACCCAGCTCTTGAGACCTCCTCTATCTAAAATTGCACCTTGCCTTCCATGCCTTGCCAGCATCCTGGCATTTCTGGTCCCCCTTCACCTGTTTAGCCTTCTCTTTTCCCCATAGCACTCAGCACCTGCTTACACACTCGCTCACTCTCTCATTTTAGGCCTGATTCCCTGGCACACACTTCAGCTGGGAAAGACCAGGGTCCTTGTTCTGCTCTTATCACATGGGTGGCAGACCCCATCCCCACTCCGAGGTTTCAGAGTCCTCATCATTTCCATGAACGGGGATTCAGATAAGCTCTACCTTGCTTTCAGAATTTAACTTCTATCCTGTTAGCCTGTGCACATGCTTTTAGAAGCCCTTCTCTGCGAGTGGAGTACCCCTGTATTTCCCCTCACTTCTCTGTCCTGTGGTCAGGCTGGAGGCAGCAGATTAATGACATGAGAGACTAACTCACAAATGAATGAAAGCAAAGTGAAAAGGCTTCCTAAGAGCAGCTCTAGAGGGCCAGACTCTCAAGGGGCATCCAGCCTTTCATCCCTTCATTCAGGGTTCCTACCTTTCTGTAGTTCCTCACGTGTACACTTCAAGGTAGGGTGCAGAGAGACGTATCGGATGCTGGGAGGACCAGGGTCCCAGTTAACCTTGCACCTCTCTACAGAAGAATGTCACAGGTCCTTAGCCACAGGTGCCAATCCAGCCGTCCATTTATCTGCCCACTCAACCACCTATCCATTCATTTCTTCAGCCTATTGTCCTTGAGGGACTAGATGCCTCTATAAGATATCTCTTCATTTATTACAGTGCCTCCCAAATCATTGTATGTGCATGTTCAGTCACCTAGTCATGTCCAACTCTTTGTGACCCTATGGACTGTACCCCACCAAGCTCCTCTGTCCATGGGGTTTCCCAGGCAAGAACACTGATGTGGGTTGCCATTTCCTTCTCCAGGGGATCTTCCTGACCCAGGGATCAAACTTGTGTCTCCTGTGTCTCCCACATTGACAGGCAGATTCTTTACTACTGAGCCACCAGGGAAGCCCAGAATCATTAGGGTTTTGTTATTATTATTTCTTGTTTCCCTCCCCCAGCCCTTACTCATGCTATTTCTTGCCTCCCCACCCATGTCTTTGCCCATCAGAATCCTCATCGTCCCTTTAGGTGTCCGTGGCCGATCCTAGCTGCATCCACTAGTAACAGGGGACCCCCTCCATTCTCCAGCCGCCCTTCCACTTGATCAGTCATGTGACTAATTCGGGCCAAAGGATTGTGGATGAGCAAGACATGCATCCCTTCCAGACCGAGGTGTCCACTAGACACATTCTGCTCTTGATCTGCCAGCCGACTCAGTCCAGAAGATGGCAGAGTCTCAAGTTGGACACAGCCCAGGCCCCCTGAGAGAGCCCTGGAGGACAGTCACTCTGAGAAGGGCTGCAGAGAAGAGTACATGACTACGTGGTGAGTAAGAAACTTCAACTGCAGAAGCTACTCTCGATTTTGTGACTGTTTGCAAGCAGGTTGGTTGCTCAACAAATACATATCGATCATGGTCGATCTGATGATGAAAAGTGAAACGGTGAAAGTGTTAGTTGCTCACTCGTGTCTGACTCTTTGCGACTCCATAGACTATAGCCCATCAGGCTCCTCTGTCCATGGGATTCTCTAGGCAAGAATACTGGAATGGGTTGTCATTTCCTTCTCCAGGGGGTCTTCCCAATCCAGGGATCAAACCCAGGTCTTCTGCACTGCAGGCAGATTCTTTACCATCTGAGCCACCAGGGAAGCCCCTAATATGATGATGAAATGCATCCGCATATGTAACTCCATGTAGGGAACATATCACCAGATATATGCAAAATGTAGGAAGTTCTGGGAGAGCTTGGACAGAGGAAAATGAGGGCATGGAGTGTGTACATTGGGTGTAGGGGCACCAAAAAGGTGGAATCCAGCTTGATGATCTAAAAGAGTCCCCAAGTTGGTAAAATCTGAGCTAAGATCTGAAGGATAAGAGCACTGGAGGGAGAGAAGGCTTTCAGGAGAAGGGTGCTCAAGGTGCCCAAGCTGAGCTGGAGGAAGGCCAGTGGCGTTATCTATATAGATAGTGAGTTTAACCCATGATAGGCATTAATACATGTTTGCTAAATGAATGACCAATTGAATGATCATTATTAACTGATTATAGGAGAAGATTGGAGGAAGTAGAAGCAAAAAGAGGAATAAAAATTTGGGCATGAAAAATGCCTTTCCAGAAAGGAAAATACCTGCATCTATTAAACAAAAAGAGAAAGAGGTATATGGGGTGTTTCCCTATTGAGAAATCTCCCTCAACCTCAAACCTGTTACAATTAAAGGCAGGAATGTTGAAGGGCTTTCTCAATCTATCTGTTGTAATGTGAAGCTTTGTAAGGGATTTATTCTGTATTGTATTGGGAAGATTCCTCTAAGCCTGGCTCTCTCTCTCCACAGGCCCTGGGAAGCCATGCTGGACCCATCAGGCAGAGGAGAAGAAATTCTGCTTTTCATCCTACAGGATGGAAAACAAACATTGATTAGTGGATCTTTATGGCAAATGTGGACAGAGTGTTTGGGAGAAGATGCAGATATCTATTTCTAGTCTCCTGCACTAACACAATAGAGTCACTCTATTGATAAACTCAGTTGATAAACAGATAATTTATGTTTTATAATCTAAACTGTCAGAGTTTCCTTTATGTAATGACTATAGACTATACACAGCTACTTTTGTGGAACCTAAAAACATCATTGCTTCAGGCAAGATGTAACGTGCAATAAATAATTTGGCAACAGATCTCTCTTCATTCTATTTACAGTAAGATAAGATTCATCTCCATGGCTGACGTGAAGCAACCCTGAGTGGATGGCAAAACCCAAATTTATCTCCCGTGTAACCCGATTCATGCTGAAAGGGCTCCAAGAATTCCAAAGATGCTGCAGAGCTTGGAATTCCTTCTGCCCTCCAAGTCAACATATGTCCTTTTCTCCCTCCTGGTTGCTTTTGCTCCAAATAACAATGTCTGGTGTGTAACTCTATTTGTTTGTATCTTGGAAGGCATTTTTCACCTCCAAAAATGGTTTGGATAGAAGCTGTGGCGCCTCAGTCCCTGCTTGCTTGTTCATTTTTTGTGCCATGAGAGCTCTCACTGCAGTATTCACTGCAATCACGCCATGGCCAAGCAGATTCTTTGACAGACGTGGAAACCAAGGCTCAGAGAGATTGGGGCTTCCCCAGAGTGGGCAACGAGTGCTTTCTTTCACTCAGAACAATTTAATGAGCACCTTCTGCAGGTGAGCTGTTGTAGTTACAAAGGGCCCTGGGTTCCAATGCTGAAAAAGATAGAGATGGTCCCTGGCTTCATCCAACTTATATTTTAGTGGAGATGGATACTTACCATTTATGCAACTGATGTCTGAATCAGGGCTGTGGTGGTGCCAGTGGAGATGTGTGGGCATGGACTGACCAGGGAGCAGGGCATCCGATCTACCCTGGAGGCCTGAGGGTGCTTCTCTGAAGAGGCAGCGTGAGCAGTGAGAATTAACTGGTTCCTAGACAAAGGGGAAAACATTGTTCAAAGAGGGCAGATGGGGAGAAAGGTCCCGAGGCAGAACTTGGTTTTTAAATTTTCTTTCTTTCTTTCTTTTTGTCTGTGCTGGCTTTTTGTTTCTGCTTTCTCTAGTTACAGCGAACGGGGGCTACTCTCCAGATGCGGTGCTCAGGCTTCTCATTGCACGGGCCTCTTTCGTTGCAGAGCCCAGGCTCTAGGGTGCTCGGTCTTCAGTAGTTGTGGCTCGTGGGCTCTAGAGCACAGGCTCAGTAGTGGTGGTATGTGGGCTTAGTTGCTCCACAGCATATGGGATCTTCCCGGATCACCGATTGAACTCACGTCTCTGGCCTTGGCAGGAAGATCCTTTACCACTGAGCCACCAGGGAAGCCCCAGAACTTGTTTTAACACAGAAGGATCTTCATCAGGTGGCAGTTCAGTTCAGTTCAGTTGCTCAGTCATGTCCGACTCTTTGTGACCCCATGAACTGCAGAATGCCAGGCCCTCCTGTCCATCACCAACTCCCAGAGTCCACCCAAACCCATGTCCATTGAGTCGGTGATGCCATCCAACCATCTCATCCTCTGTCGTCCCCTTCTCCTCCTGCCCCCAATCCTACCCAGCATTAGGGTCTTTTCCAATGAGTCAACCCTTCGCATGAGGTGGCCAAAGTATTGGAGTTTCAGCTTCAACATCAGTCCTTCCAATGAACACCCAGGACTGATCTCCTTTAGGATGGACTAGTTGGATCTCCTTGCTGTCCAAGGGACTCTCAAGAGTCTTCTCCAACACCACAGTTCAAAAGCATCAATTCTTCAGTGCTCAGCTTTGCCATCAGGTGGCAGAGGTCTTTAAATTCACACCTTTGATGTCAACTAACCAGGCTCTCGCGTTGTTAAAATGAAGAGATCCTGTAATGTTTGACCTGGCTGTGGGCTGAGAAGACCATCTCTACCTCCCAGAAGAAGATCTGCTTGGGGACATGAGAGACAAGTGTAAACAACCTATGCCCAGGATGTATGAATTAATTGCCAACGAGAGCAACGTTTGTTTCCTGAAATGAGATGGAGGCAATCATGTAGTAATTATAATAGTGTCATAACATTGAGTGAGATAAAAATATTAACATCATAATCTTACCCAATGAGTAACAGTACCTCATGTCTTGTTTGTTCGTTTGTTTTTTGGCCAAGGCATTCAACATGTGAAATCTTAGTTCCCTGACCAAGGACTGAACCTGTGCCACCTGCATTGGGAGCCCAGAGTCTTACCCACCGGACCACCAGGGAAGTCCCCCCGAGTAGCTCTTGTTTTGACTGCGCTTTCACATATTAATATAATGACCGTCAGCCTCTCGACAACAGTGTGACTGAGTACCATCCTCCTCATCTTCCAGGTGAGAGTATTGAAGTTTAGAAGGCGAGGTTACTTGCGCATGACTCGGTTAAGAGCTGAATGCAAGCTCTTTGCTCTGTTGCATTTCTTCTGTTCTACCATGACCTTTGGATTCCCCGCACTGCAGCTCTGTGACCTCAAGTGAACTGCTTAACCTCTGTGTCCCTCAGCGCTCTGATTTGTTAAATGGGGAAATAATAATACTAACTGATAGCTCAGTTGGTAAAGAATCCGCCTGCAATGCAGGAGACCTGGGTGTGATCCCTGGGTTGGGAAGATTCCCCAGAGAAGGGAAAGGCTACCCACTCCAGTATTCTGGCCTGGAGAATTCCATGGGCTGTATAGTCCATGGGGTCACAAAGAGTCAGTCATGACTGAATGAATTTCACTTTCACTTTTCACCATGACCTCTGGATTTCCCCACATTGCAGCTCTGTGACCTCGAGTGAAGTGCTTAACCTCTCTGCACCTCAGTGCTCTGATTTGTACAATGGGAAAACAGTAATACTAACTGATAGGGCTAAAGTGATGGTTAAATGAGTTAATACATGTCATATGGGGACTTCCCTGGTGATCCATTGGCTAAGACTCTACTCTCCCAATGAAGTGGGTCTGGGTTCAATCCCTGGTAGTGGAACTAGACCCCACAGGCCGCAACTAAAAGATCACTCATGCCTCAGAGAAGATGGAAGATCTCAAGTGCTGCAACTAAGACGCGGCACAGCCAAATAGATAAAAATAAGTATTAAAAAAATAGCAAAGCAAACAAACTATGTCATATGCTTGAGACAGAGCCTAGCCCATAGTAAAGTGAAGTGTTAGCCATATTATTGATTCTCTTTGATATTATTTAATATTTATTTAATATTTTATTATTTAATATTTGAATTTTATATTAATGATATTTGATCCTTCCATTGTTTTAGTCTGAAACTAATAATGAGTAGGTAAGATCATCAAGAAAAAATATTCTTTGTGTTTTTTTATGAATGGAATCTATTAAAATCAGTTTAATGGACCTTAAACTTCAAAGGAGTCATTAGCCTTAGGCTAAACTGATCACTCCCTTTTCTAACCTGTCAGCTACAACAAAAGTCATGGATGCTTGACATTCATTCATTCATTTTCAGTATAACGTGCCCTGAATACCTGAAGTATATCAGACACTGTTCTAGGTACAGCAATGGGCAAAGCGAGTAAAATCCCTGCCTCTGTAAGGCTTGCATTCTAGTCAGGGGATAAAGAAAGAAAGAAATGAAAGACTACAACACATGCTATGTTCCATCCCTGGTGGCTCAGAAAGTAAAGAGTCTACCTGCAATGCGGGAGACCTGGGCTCGATGCCTGGGTCAGTAAGATCCCCTGGAGAAGGGAATGGCTCCCCACTCCAGTATTCTTCCCTGGAGAATTCCATGGACAGAGGAGCCTGGTGAGCTAGGAGTCGCAAGGAGTTGAACATGACTGAGCAACTAACACTTTCATTTTCAATTTTCCATGATGACAAGGGCTTTAGAGAAAAGCAGGAGGAAAGGGGGTGGGGAGTGCAGGGTGAGGGTGCGTAAATTTGGTGATCAGTGACCACCTCACTAAGAAGGTGACATTTGTGCTAGGACTTTCAGGGGGTGAAGGAGCCACCCCCACACTCCTCTGGGTTAACAGCATCCCAAGCAGACTGTTTCCTGTGTGCCCTCTAATTCCTTACCTTCACACTTGATTAATTCAGTAATCATTCTCATTCATTTATTAAGTATTTTTTGATGATTTGCTTTGTTCTAAACCCTATTCTGGGTGGTATGACTTCGGTGAACGATGTCCCCATCCTGGCAATTACTGTGTGTTTCACAGTGTAACCAGGGAGACAGAAAGACCATCCACAATAACCATACTGGGTGATAAGGGCTACAGCTTGGGGAATTATGGTAGCAAAGGGAGAGATACCTAAATACCAGAGGTAAGAGAGACAGGATCAGAGTCTCAGGCCTAGAGAAGAGTCACAGAGCAGGTGAGAGTCGAAAGAGCCTTCATACAAAAAAGCGGGACTCTGTTAGGAAGACCGAAGAGGAAGGGCATTCAGGCAGAGGACTGTGCAGTCAGTTACAAGCACAGCGGTGTCCTCTGGGGGCTGGAGCAAAGGTTGGGAGGAGGCAGGCTGGTGAGGCCAGGAGATTCCCACACTGGGATGGAGTTTGACCTTTTTCATGGAGCCTACAGGGGTCAAAGAAGGATTTGCAAAGTGGGGTTTTATCATATTGGTTTGTGAGAATGACTCTTTCCACCGCTGTGTGTGGGAAGGATCGGCTTTCTAATGGTGCCCAATCAGAGTTCTGGAGATGGACCAGCGACCAACTTGAAGGATTAGGAAACCTGTCAGGCAGAGGGATTTAAAAGCTGGTGCTGAGTCCTAGATGTTGTAAAAATGGCAATTTGACAGCCCTTGATAATGATGTGGCTTAGAGCATGAGGAAGGAGGCCAGGAAGCTTCACAGGCTCCTGACATGGGTGACCTATGCAACAATGATGATCAAGAGAGGGCCTCTAAGAGTTATGGGTTCAAATTCAGACATGCTGACTTTGAAGGTCTCCAGGAACATTGTTTCAGCAAGCAGCATCTACTGGGCACAGCCTGTGCCCATCAAAAGCAGGTGACCTGACAGGTCTTGATCCAGGGTTCCAAGACTTTCAGAGACTGAGGTGGCTTGTCTTATCTCCTGTGTTTGGGAGATGCTGTCACTGTAATAGTTCGGAAAGCACTAGCCACAGGCCATATGCTGCTGGGTGAGCTGGATAGTGACTTTCACACTGTCATCCTTAACTGCCCTCCAAAGGGTAGGTACCATTTTAATTATTTATATTATTTCCTTTTTGTGTGTTGCTATTTCTGTTTTATAGGGAAGGAGGAAACCAAGATTCAGAGAGGTGAATCAACCTGCCCAGTCACCCAACTACAGAGTTAGGACTTGAATCCAGATGAAGTAACAGGACCTGCGTTCCTAGTTACCACTCTGCCCACTTAGGGTTGCGTCACTGCTTTGTGTGTTGGTATGCAGTTATGGATGCACGTATCCATCTGTTTCTTGGTAGCTTCACTTAAAAGAAGGGGATAGGGAAGAAACTTCACTTAAGTAAAAATGGACTCTTGTGGAGAAAATACTGACGTGCAAAGAGAGCCTTATGTGTCTAACTGAATCAACTGACCTGAAACTAACACAACATTATAAATTAATTACACGTGCTAAGTCGCTTCAGTTGTGTCCGACTGTTTGGGACCCTATGGACTGTACCTGCTAAGCTCCTCTGTCCATGGGATTCTCCAAGCAAGAATAGTCATTTCAATCAAAAAAAAATTAGAAAAAAAAAAAAGAAAGAGGTTGAAGGAACATGAGTCTTACACAAGGTGGGTTCAATAATAAGCTTTTTGGTACAAAAATCATGCCATCTTTGAGATTCCCCCAAATATATATTTATTAATCAGCCATCATTTGCTGAGTATCAGCTGGCACTAGAGGTGTTCTGAGAATGGAAAGTAAACAAGATAAAGGCTACTCATGCCCTCAAAGAGCTCACCAAAGAGAAAACCAAAAATGAGGCTACTGTATTGCCCCAAGGTGAAGCTCTTTCTACCGAATTTTAGAAACCAAAACCTCAAAAGCAGCTTGTCTCAACTGTGCTTAGTAACCTAAGACCCCAATGCCCTTCTTTGATTGAAAGTCACCCTCAGAGTTGTGTGAGCCTATGGCATGAGGACAGACTAGGGATAAAAAGAAACTGTATGGAAAAGGTGATATTCAGATTGGTGGCTAGCACTTCTGGATTTTTTGGCTGTGCTGGGTCTTTGTTGCTGGGAGTGGGTTTCAGAGAGCAGGGGCTACTTTTCATCGGGGTGTGAGGTCTTCTCATTGTTGTGGAGCACAGATTCGAGGCACATGGGCTTCAGTAATTGCAGCTGCAAGCTCAGTAGTTGCGGCACACAGGCTTAGTTGCTCCACCGCATGTGGAATCTTCCCAGACCAGGGATGGATCGAACCCATCCTCTGCCCTGGCAGGAGGATTCTTGACCACTGAAACACCAGGGAAATCCAAGATTGGTGGCTAGCCCTTTAATTAACTCTTTAATGGTCCCAAGCAAGGGCATCACTGTAGGATTATGATCACTTCCGTTCCATAGGTGAAGATGGTGAGTGAGGTTCACAGAGATAGAGCAACTTGTTGCTTGGTAGCAAAACTGGGATTCAGATGCAGATATCCACTTGCAAGCTCCACAGAAAACTGTGTTCTAGTGTATCACATAAGCCAGGAAGGGAAGCAGCGAGAGAGTGGGGAGGGGTGATGCATCGTTCAGGGAGAGCCTGGTTATAGCAGATGAAATTCATCATCTTATTGTTTTGCTAACACTTTCTTACCCAAATGCATACCAAGAAAAGTCCCATCGGTTGTTATGTTCCAGATAACAAGGTGATTCCCTCCAACCTTCTTCCTTCCCGTGTGTGCACTGAATTAATCCAGCAATATTCCCAATTCGTAAGAACTCTCTGCATACCGTCCACATGCCTGGCAAAGTGAGAATTCCGTGAGCTGGTTAAGAAATGCAGCCCAGCGCCCCCTGAAATAGGATTTGTTGTTTAGATGTTAAGTCCTGTCCGACTCCTTGTGACCCCATGGACTGTAGCCCTCCAGGCTCCTCTGTCCATGGAATTCTCACTGGAGTGGGTTGCCATGCCTCCTTGGGGGGATCTTCCCAATCCAGGGATCGAACCACACGTCTCCTTCATTGGCAGATGGATTCTTTACCCCCGAGTCACCAGGGAAGCCCCGATAAAGGATTACAGCTGGTTAGAATTGTGCAATGTGCTCTTACAAAGTCATTAAACCAATTCTAAGACCCTGGAGGTCAAGACTCACATGGTATTTGCATTTATATTCTTGACACCTAGGGAGGAAGCTAGAATTTAGTACACATTCAAGGATTACTCCTTGAATAAATATATAGTGAATGAAAACATAGCCTGTTAATGTTACATCTAATACTATTTCCTATTAGTACATTAAAATGCTAAAATATGTGGTCTGATTAGAATATAGAGCACTTTAGCATAAGACACATAATAGTTCTTTGATTAGAATCTTTGTGGAGTGGCTCTCAGGAAATGGGATATTTGAGTTGAATTCTGACAGGTTATGCAGTCTATTCTCCTGGTACCCTACTCCAGTTGGGATGGATTTCTGTGTGCTTGCCTGCCTCACTGGACTATCATTTCCTGGGAGGGCAGGAATCAATTATGACTTAACATTTTTGTTTTCAGTAGCACCTTCTGGCACCTTCCAGAACAGCACTAGGAGTTAGCACATTATATTAGAAAGAGCTGCCATTGGGATCCCACTCTCGTTGGCTCTTTGAGCAATTTCTGAAAAACACTTGAAGCCTCAGTTTCTCATCTAAAATAAGATATCATTGCTATCAACCTCTAGACGTTATTTGTTACAAGAATTAAATATTGGTAGTGATGTAAAGTGTCTAGTATAGAGGCTACAACTACCAGCATATGGTGAATGACAATATCTCCTCTCCTTCAACTTCCTTGGTAAAGAGGAGATGCTGGAAGAGATAAAACCAAAGTCAAAGGGCGCCAGTGCTGGTGACGGTACTGAGTATTTATGGTGGAAGGGCCTTGTCCTCTAAGAAAACCCACAGAAGAGAAGACAAAAGGGTTTTAGACTCATAGACAGGAAAGGTGTGGGCTGAGGACCAGGACTCTATCTGGATCCTGCAGGAGGAGAGAGGGCAAGACCAAGGTACGATAAAGAATCCTTTGCCAAAGAAATCCTGATTCCCAAAGCAGGTGGTACTTTCATTCTGTTCCCCATTTGGAACACCAGCCCTTACTTACAACTCTATCAAACCTCACCTCTCCTGGCCTTGAGCAAGCTTACAAACACCTGCCAGATCCAACTCTTCCCAGGGGGAATGTAGTGTTCCTTAGGCCTCACTGATATCTTTGCTTGCTTTACCCATTTAGTACCGAATGCCAGGACCAGTCCAGGTCCCACCCTAGATACAGGGGATCAAGAGCACTGAGGATGGGCTAGAGCAAAGGGAAGTGGAGACTTTTAGAGGCCTTATGCATGGTAAAGGCCTCATCTGAGATTAAAACAAAAACCAAAAATGAAGCTGTAAAATATTAATGAATTCGAGTGGGTTGATGGGATGAATATTTTATAAAAACCACCAAAAATCAGATTGTCTTTAGAAAAATTTCCATGTGTGCAATTAGCCTAGTTAGTGCTTAGCCTGCCTGTTGGGACATTTAATCCTAAATGCGCAGCTAGGACTGAGGTCCACTGAGTAAGCTTTGACTACCAAAGCTTACTGTCAAAGGAGTCTTTTCCAGGACAACTGGGTCAAAAGCCCAAGGAAGAAAGCTGGTCAGACATTAAACCTGAAGGAGAGAAGGCAGCAGGGCAGCATCAAGACAAACCAATCTAACCTGAAAGCAAGTGAGGAATGGGAATATTTCCTGCCACTTCAGTAAACAGGCATCAGTGATGGCAGCCCTCCATGAGGGAGTGGTGAGTCCTGAGAAGCTCAGGATGTAAAAACAGGATACTGGCCTCAGATAGCTGAGATGAATATCAAAGGAATGATTTCAGTGAGCTCAGACTCTTGCATCTTTCCATACACAGGCTTCCCTTGTGGCTCAGATGGTAAAGAATCTGCCTGCAATGCAGGTGACCTAGGTTTGATCCCTGGGTCAGGAAGATCCCCTGGGGTGGCTACCCACTCCAGTATTTTGCCTGGAGAATTCCATGGACAGAGGAGCCTGGCAGGCTACACAGTCCATGGGGTTGCAAACAGTTGGACATGACTGAGCGACTAACACTTTCACTTTTTCACACACACACAAAAGTGCAAAATTCCTTAACTTGGGATATCTGGTTTTCTTTAATTTACAAAAAATCTACCTGCCCTTTGTTGCAAAATCTCTGTATAACCTGGCTCCTCCCCTCACCTCCTCAGAGCAGTTCTCTTGGGGTCACTTGAGATGCTGTCTCCAGGGCTCAAAGTCCTAAAAATTCCCACTGAATAAAACATAACTCTCAAATTTTAGGTTGTGAATACTTTTTAAGTCAACACAAGCAAAGAGAAAACAGCAGAGAGAGCTGCGAATTTCCACCTGCCAAAGACTTAATGAATTACATTTCCATTACATTTCCAGATGGGGCTAAGTGCAAATTGTAGCAGGTAAGTAGGATGTCTAAGTAATTTATCATTCAACCCATTTTTGAGAGGGAAAGGAGTCACTGTTAGCAATTATATTGAGAAAAAGTATAGGCAGAGGTTAGGAAGTATGTCTGCCTATTTAAACAGAGAGAAATAGATCTGAAGATCTTACTACAGGTTCCTTGGAATAAAATAAGGAAAATAAAAACATACCTCTGTATTTGGGTATACTGACTTATGGTACATGCTTGATGTAGCATTGTAAAAATTCAACAAGTAAAATACAAATTCCTTGGCTTAGTATTCAAGGTCTTCTGCCCTCAGGCTAAGCTTATCTCTTCCCACACTCTGGCCTAAGCAAAACTAAACTTTTTTTATCATTGCCCTCCAAACTCTTTTTCTCACTTTAAAATTCTATCCAACCCTCAAGGTCCCAGTCAAGGTTAATATCCTCCACCCCTGCTCCCACTTCAGGCAGATGGCTTTTAGAAGTTTCTCTCTTTACTATCATTTAGGTTTATATTTTATTTTCCCTCTAACATTTTTTTTTGCTCATAGCTATCCTTTCTAACATAGTTTGTACATTTAAATTGTATCCTGATGCAGGATTTGAATTTAGCTTTGGAGTAACATAACTTTATACTTCTTCTCTCATGCTGCATGGTACCCTTTCTGCAGGGTCCTCAGGACTCAACCTTGAAACCGAGATGAATCCAGTGGGGCTCCTGGGTATGGAAGCCCTTTCAACAGCTGTTAATTAGGGAAGGGATGGGGTGCAGAGACTATGGGGGAGCAGCCAAGAAACAAAAGTGCAGCCTTAGGGAGAGTCCTGGTTCTACCTCAAGGAATACACGTTACAATACCTTTGTGCTGTTTACAGAACTAAAATCCTCTACAAATGGAAGATGTTAGCATTCATCATTTCAGAGGAGACTATCTAAGGCCAGGTTAAAGGAACCAGAGAAGCTCATCAAAAGACAGACCTAGATTTCCCTGGTGGAACAGAGGTTGAGAGTCTTCCTGCCAATGCAGGGGACATGGGTTCAATCCTTGGTCAGGGAAGATTCCATATGCAACTAAGCCTCAGAGCACAATGACCACTGAGCCTGAGCTCTAGGGCCCATGAGGCACAACTACTGAGCCTGTGTGCTGCACCTACTGAAGCTCTGTGCCTAGAGCCCATGTTCTGCAGTAGGAGAAGTCACCATAATGAAAGCCCTGCCCACCACAACTAGAGGGGAACCCCTGCTCCCCACAATCAGAGAAAGCCTGTGTACAGCAATGAAGATTCAGTCTCTGCTTTCAAAGAGACTATCTGAAACCAGATTAAAGGACTGCAGCAGTTTTGAGGGTCGCTGTGCCCCTCTGTGATCTGCTTTGCCTGGCAAAGCAATAAAGTTATTCTTTTGCACTTCACCCCAAACTCTGTATACAAGATTGAATTCAGCACTGGTGTCCAGAGGCTGACCTTTCAGCACCAACCCCAGTATCTCTTCCTTGCCTTTTTCCCCAACTACTCTGCCCCAAACTTGGGAAAATTTTCTGTCCTCCTTTGCAGACCTTTTACTTTCTTTAACACCGAGGACATTTATTTATTGATCTGTCTTAAACATAGCTCAGAGCTCCTCAAAGGTGGGAAGACTAAATCTTCTTAAACTTTGCCAACTCCACCCCCTACTCTGTCCAGGAAAGGGTCCCCATCCAGTAAATCTGCTCAAGAATTTAGTTCTTCGTATCATTACATCCCGATTTACATATAGAAAGGTTTCCCTGGTGACTCAGATGGTAAAGAATCTGTCTGCAGGGCAGGAGACCTGGGTTAATCTCTGGGTAGGGAAGATCCCCTGGAGAAAGGATGGCATCCCACTTCAGTATTCTTACCTGGAGAATCCCGTGGACAAGTTACAGTCCATGAAGTCGCAAAGAGTCAGACAGGACTGATGGACTAACACTTTCACTTTACCTACAGAAAATGATGAAAGGAGGAGCCAAATCCTCAATTTCCACTCAGAGAATTAATTCTAAGGGAGTTTGTGTGGAGAGGAGGAGAGAGGGAAGGGAGTTGGAAGGACAGTAGCTCCTTTGCTAAATTTGGAAATAAATTCCCCAACACTCTGTAGATGAATGATTTTTGGTAATAATGAAAGTTCTCCACTTTTATATTGGATAATATATAGTTACCAACAAAGAGAGGTTAGAAGTGTTAATTAAAACCACATCTAGATAGTCAATCAGATAGCTATTATGTAAGCTTAATTATTTAACTTTTTTTAGTTATCTCCTGCTGACTCATGTTCTCCAGCTGCTTTTCAAATCACAAGCTCTTCTAGCCTGTCAAACTTTTCAATGCCTAGAGACACTTCTATTTCGTCTGCCCTTTCTTGTCAGACTCTTTGTGGTTTCCTCTGTCTTCCAATTAAGCGCTAACACTGATTCTTAGATAATTCATTCAAATCCACAGGAACTCAGTCGACAAGGAAGGAATTTTAATGACAAAGGAATTCAGCTCTCATTTTCTTCTTTCATCTCTGAACATCAGGATTTACCAGGTTTTCCTGGGAACTATAGGTGACTTCAGAGAAGGCAATGGCACCCCACTCCAGTACTCTTGCCTGGAAAATCCCATGGACGGCGGAGCCTGGTAGGCTACAGTCCATGGGGTTGCTGAGAATCAGACACGACTGAGCGTCACTTTCACTTTTCGCTGTCAAGCATTGGAGAAGGAAATGGCAACCCACTCCAGTGTTCTTGCCTGGAGAATCCCAGGGACGGAGGAGCCTGGTGGGCTTCCGTCTATGGGGTCGCACAGAGTCAGCCAGACTGAAATGACTTAGCAGCAGCAGCAGCATAGGTGACCTCACTCAGTGCTGGAGAGTTGGTCCCTGGACACATGGGCTTGAAGGGAAGACAAAGATGAAGATTTTATAATAGTTAAAAATTCAGAGAGTTCAGTTCAGTTCAGTTCAGTCGCTAAGTCGTGTCCAACTCTTTGCAACCCCATGGACTGCAGCAAGCCAGGCTTCCCTGTCCATCACCAACTCCTGTAGTTTACTCAAACATATGTCCATCGAGTCGGTGATGCCATCCCACCATCTCGTAGTCTGTCATCCCCTTCTCCTCCCACCTTCCATCTTTCCTAGCATCAGGGTCTTTTCAAATGAGTCAGTTCTTTGCATCAGGTGGCCAAAGTATCGGAGTTTCAGTTTCAGCATCAGTCCTTACAATGAATACTCAAAATTGATTGCTTTTAGGATTGACAGGTTGGATCTCCTTGCAGTCCAAGGGACTCTCAAGAGTCTTCTCCAACACCACAGTTCAAAAGCATCAATTCTTTGGCATTCAGCTTTCTTTATAGTCCAGCTCTCATGTCCATACATGACTGCTGTATACTACTGCTGGAAAAACCATAGCTTTGACTGGATGGACTTTTGTTGGCAAAATAATGTCTCTGCTTTTTAATATGCTGTCTAAGTTGGTCACCACTTTTCTTCCAAGGAGTAAGCGTCTTTTAATTTCATGGCTGCAGTCACCATCTGTAGTGATTTTGGAGCCCAAGAAAATAAAGTCTCTCACTGTTTCCATTATTTCCCCATCTATTTGCCATGAAGTGATAGGACCAGATGCCATGATCTTAGTTTTCTGAATGTTGAGTTTTAAGCCAGCTCTTTCACTCTCCTCTTCATCAAGAGGCTCTTTAGTTCTTCTTCCCTTTCTGCTATAAGGGTGGTGTCATCTGCATATCTGAGGTTATTGATATTTCTCCCAGCAATCTTGATTCCAGCTTGTGTTTCATCCAGCCCAGCATTTCACATGATGTACTCTGCATACAAGTTAAATAAGCAGGATGACTATATAAAGCCTGGATGTGCTCTTTTCCCTATTTGGAACCACTCTGTTGTTCCATGTCCAGTTCTAACTGTTGCTTCTTGACCTGTGTACAGATTCCTCAGGAAGCAGGTCACGTGGCCTGGTATTCCTATCTCTTTTAGAATTTTCCACTATTTGTTGTGATCCACACAGTCAAGGGCTTTGGCGTAGTCAATAAAGCAGAAGTAGATGTCTTTCGGGAACTCTCTTGCTTTTCCAATGATCTAAGGGACGTTGGCAATTTGATCCAATGAATGTTGGCAATCTGATGATCCATCGGATGTTGGCGATTCTTTAGCACCACAATTCGAAGTGTCTCTGTGGCACAGTTGGTTAACGTATTTGGCTGTTAACCCAGGGGTGTTCCTTAACCTTTCCCCCTTCATGGATCACAGCCTTGTCTTGTCATAGTGAAGAAGCTTGCATAACTCAATGAAGCCATGAGCCATGCCCTACAGGGCCACCCAAGTTGGATGGGTCACAGTGGAGAGTTCTGACAAAACATGGTCCCTTGGAGGAGGAAATAGCAAACCACTCCAGTAGTCTTGCTGCAAGAACCTCATGAACAGAAGGAATCTATTTTCATTTAAACAGTTCAAAACAGAATTGGTTTGGGAGAAATGAAGAGTGTCATTCATCCATGTGTTACTGGCTATTGGCTGTGATTGTTTGAGTAGGAGTTATTTAGAGAAATCCAAGTGATAATAGCTATGACTTTGGCTATGAATTGAGAATTCTTACTGGCGGCATTTCTGAGTAAGACCAGGAAAAGCTGTTTAGCTAAAACCAAAAGTAAGACTACGTCAACTTACTACTATTTAATTTTTTTCAACAATTTGCATTCTTTTATAATGACAGATTCCAGTTTAACACTTTTTAAGATCACTGAATGGATAGAGATTTTTTTTTTTATTCTCATATCTGGGCACTGTTTGTGCTTAATATGAACATGAATCCTTATATAAACTTTAAGGTAAATATTTTCTTTCACACTTTATAGATGAAAAATTTGAGGTCCAGTGATAGTTGATAAGTGTTCCAGAGTGAAAAACCTTGGTGAGTACCTTACTAAGCTGGTGCTCAAACTCAGATCTGCGCTTTCTCCAAAATTATCTGATGTCAGCGTTCTTTCCACTGAACAGACTGCCTGTCTTAGAGTTTATCCTGTACAGCTCTGAAATTCAGTGCAGATGGTTCTTCCCCAAGAGAAGCATCTCAACTGCATACTTGGGCCACTTCTGTGCTACTTAACATAAGCATTGACAAATCATCCATTTATTCACTATCCACAGAGTGTCTGCATGTTCCAGACGCTGTGCTAGGTCCCAGAGATTAATCAGAAATGATTTCTATTTTTCAAGTAGCTCAAATCCCTTAAGCTAGATTATATAAAGTTTTATTCATTTATTCATTCATTCGTGTCTATGGGTGTCCAATTGCTTCAGCACCATTTATTTATTGAAAAGTCTATCCTCTTTCATTGACTTCCTTTTACACCTTTGTCAAAAATCAGTCAGTTCTCTTTATGTGACTCTATTTCTGGGTTCTCTGTTCTGTTTCATTGATCCTGTCAAGAATTCTGTACTGCCTTGATTATTATAGCTGTATAGTAAACCTGACAATTGGGAAAAGTGATTCCTCCACTTTACTCATCTTGTTCAAGGTTGCTTTAACTATCTTGGGGCTTATTCTTTTACATGTAAATTTTAGAGTAAGTTTATCTATAGCTACAAAAACTTTGCTGGAAGTTTGATAGGAATTATATTAAACTTCTAGATTAGTTTTGGGAAAGTTGATGTTTTTACTAAGTTGCCTCTTCCAAACATTTATTCAGCTTTTCTTTGATATGCGGTTGTAGGTAGAGGGAGACTGGCTAGAGAGGTCTGCTGGAGTCAGCTATGCTTTCCTGAGGACACTCTGGATACCCCCAGTCCACAAGGAAAGATGCTGGTGGAAGGTGAGCTCAAGCTGCCCATCAGGAATTAAACCACATGAGGGCCACTAACAAGGCTTCCCAGACATGTCCTCCCTGCAGTAGGAAAGGTAGGTGCCAATTCAGAGAGGTGCACACGCATTCAGAGGAAGAATCTGCTAGGTAATGTCCAATCGGATGATGGAGGCCAAGAAGCGTGGGCTTTTGGAGGCAATGAGGAGACACTGGGGCTGTTATGCAGGGAGGGACCCAGGAAGCTGCATTTCACACTGTGCTATGGAGAGGGGAGAAGAGGTGGTCAGCAACAGGTCTGGAGGCTGGATCATGAGCCAGGGGTTGTGCAGAGTCCAGGGAAGAGATGAAAGGAGCCAGATACAAGGCAGGGGCGGGGGAGGTTCCTGTTGCAAAAGCATGAGGCCTCTTTTTTTATATAGGTGTTTGTAAATGAATAAAGGAGAGAGTTGGTCTATTGCAGGTTGAAGAGATTGTCTGGGGTTTCTTACAAAGTGGGAGGGAAGATTCAAGAGGAATCCATTCAAATGCAGGTATTAGAGAAGTTTGGGGCTTCCTTCCTGCCCTGCCAATACAGGAGCCATAGGAGATGCAGGTTTGATCCCTGGGTAGTGAAAATCTCCTGGAGAAGGGAATGGCAACCCACTCCAGTATTCTTGCCTAAGAAACCCCATAGACAGAATAGCCTGGCAGGCTACAGTCTATGAGGTCGCAAAGAGTCTGAGTGCTAAGTCTGTTGCCCACCAGGCTTCTCTGTCCATGGGATTCTCCAGGCAAGAATACTGGAGTGGGTAACCATTCCCTTCACAAAAAGATTTTCCTGACCCAGGGATTGAACCACCTTCTCCTGCATTTCAGGCAGATTCTTTACCATCTGAGACACGAGGAGAGCCCATTTAGTAAGAGAAGTATACACTTAATGACAGGATGGGGATCCAGAGTTAAGAGGCCAGGTTTCAGACAAAAAGAGTGTCTTCTCTTATTTTGAGATATAGAGGATGCATAAACAGTGAAAGATAATCGAGAGAAACTTGGAGGCTTGGAGAAGTAGGCATCAAATGGGACTGAGAGTCCAGGACAATATTCTACTTCTTCCTTTCTTCCAATGGCAGAATCAGCTTCTTCAAAAGTTTTCCAGAATATTCCAGTCCTGGGATACTCCATTCAGAGGAAGGAAAAAAAAAAAAAATCACAAGAGAAATGACTTCCAGTAAATGAGGATGATTCATTTTTCTTTTTTTATAAATTAGCTTACTATTTGTGACATTAAGAAAATGCCATTTCTCATGTTTACACAGCATTTGCTTAGTTGAATAATTCTCCTTCAGAGAGTTAATTTCTTTATGATGGGTTTGATGGGAGACATCATTAATTCAGAAAAGCCTCTCTTTACCTGTCTGATCTCCTCCAATTCATAAATTCATCCAATATTGAAGCCAGAATTCAAGTTTCACTGCCTCCTTTAACAGATGAAGAAAACATAGATTAAGATAGAAAGTTTACCAAAGAAATCACTGGGGCCAGAGTCTGAATTTCCTGGTTACTGCTGTGATTCTCTTTTATGAGTCTTTGAGTCAGTAAAGACTTCCCTGGCGGCTCAGACGGTAAAGCGTCTGTCTATAACATGGGAGACCCAGGTTCGATCCCTGGGTGGGGAAGATCTCATGGAGAAGGAAATGGCAACCCACTCCAGTATTCTTGCCTGGAAAATCCCATGGACGGAGGAGGCTACAGTCCACAGGGTCGCAAAGAGTCGGACACGACTGAGTCAGTAAAATGGCTTGTAATGACTCCAATTTAATGCAGTCCTGCCCAGATCAGAGTTGTTGATTCCCTTCAGTGACTAGGTCCTGGAGTTTTGGGGGTCTGGATAAAAAAAATTGAACTAACGGAATCACTGTTGGTAGACATCAAAGTTCAAAATAAAAGAAATGGGGTAGCATCGTTAAATCAGGAAAGCCATTTAGGGAGTGTAGTTGGGGAAAAGGAGGTGAGGAAGATAGAGGATGGCATAGAATGGAGTAGACAAACAGGTATGGGACTTCATATGGCTCGTGTATACTGTCATCCTTTTCTTTTTTTTTTTGTTAAATTTTTTGTTTTGTATTGGAGTATAGCCAATTAACAATGTTATGATAGCTTCCATGGAGAGCAAAAGGACTCAACAATACATATTCATGTATCCGTTCTCCCCCAAACTCCCTCTCATCCAGGCTTCCACATACATTAAGCAAAGTTTTCTGTGGTATACAGTAGGTTCTAGTTGATTATTATTATTATTTTTTTAAATCAACATGGTAGGTCTCCATGCATGCAAGTCCACATGCTGCTGCTACTTAGTCGCTTCAGTCGTGTCTGACTCTGCGACCCTTTGGACTGTAACCGCCAGGCTCGTCTGTCCCTGGAATTCTCCAGGCAAGAGTACTGGAGTGGGTTGCCATGCCCTCCTCCAGAGGATCTTTCCCACCCAGGGATCGAGCCTTGGTCTCCTGCATTGTAGGCAGATTCTTTACCACTGAGCCAGCAGGGAAGCCCACGAGTCCACATATGTGCCTGCAATTTGCCAATTTTGTTAAAGATAGAAGGAAACAGAAAGTTTAACTCTATATAATGCATTAAATACTTCACTCTGAAGACCTGATACTCTGTTATTGGCTTCATTTGGCAGATTTGAATCCGTTATGAGCACTCTGAGAAAATGGGACTTGACTTAACTGCCATACATTCACCAGGTGACCTTAGGTATTTCCTTTTTCTTCTCTTGACAGAGGAAATGAAGGTATTAAACAAGTCTCTGGGGACAAATTCATCTCTGGAATGCTGTCATTATTTCTGGATCAGATAGATGATCAGGCTAAGCGTAACTAGACTATTTCATTTCCTCTTTCACCTCAGTCCCCAAATATTTCAGCCTCCCTTTGGGGTGAGTTCCAGGTGTCACAAAAAAATTCCCTCTTCTCTCATTCTGATGTTCTTCTGGGAGATGCAGCAGCCGGCATTCCTTCTCTAGATGCTCACTCGCTCGATCAGTCACTAAGTCACATCTGACTCTTTGTGACTGCGTGGTCTATATAGCCCGGCAGGCTCCTTTGTCCATGGGATTTTCCAGGCAAGAATACTGGAGTGGGTTGCCACGTCCTCCTCCAGGGGATCTTCCTAACCCAGGGACTGAACCTGAATCTCCTGCATTGGCAGGTGGATTCTTTATTCCTGAGCCACCAGCGAAGCCCTCTCTCTGGCTGCTACCAGGACACATCTTATTTCCCCACACTGTTAAAATTCTCAGCGCCAGCCTCCTGAGCCGGGATGAGAAGTGGGTGTGGCAAACATCACACAGAGGTAGTGGCTTGTGCCCTCTCTTGCCTCTGTCCAATTTGCACAAGATGCCCTTGTCTTGACATCACACTATAGTGAGTGACCTCTGAAGTCTCACCGTGAAGGGGACAATTGCACAAGTGGAGCAGTTATGCTGAAGGAACAAAAACATACGGAGATGAGCCTACAGCCTAGAAGAGAGACGAACTAGTGAGCACAGCGGAGAATTCCACACGTTCCACCGCGGACCCAGCATCACAGCACAGCACAAACATAGGAAACTTTTCAGCTTATGCAAATTCAGTTTTCTGTCATACTCCACTGTCTTCTTCCAAGAATACAAATACGGTGATTTTGAGCTTCTGCCACACATATTTAATTAATATTATAAAATTTAATAATTTAAAACTGTCCAGGTCCTTATACAAGATGCATTTCATACCACTTAATGTAACTGAAGAAAACTTTAAAAAAGAGATTTGGTTAAACATCGTCCTCACCATGAGGCATCTGGAAATGAACCCTGGCCTGGCACTACTGACAGAGCGACTCTGGTCAAGCGGCTTTCTCTCTCTGGACTTCCACTCCCAAACTAAGGAATTGATTTTCATCTTTTATTTGTTCATTAAAATTCTATGAAGTGTAACCCAAGTGCTGGGAAAGTAAAATGAAGTTATTGCCTTCAAAGACAAATAGTGATTGTCACTTATTAAATAATAGACATTGAGAGCAAGCTTCTGTGTCTCTTCTCAATTCATGCAATCAAAATATGGATGGTGTTATGATGTTGCTAGGGCCATGTCATCAGCAGGCACTAAATAGCATGGAAAGAAGAAAAGTTTTGTCTCCTGGAGGGCCTGGGTTCCATCCTGGTCTAATCTCTACCAGCAGTGTGACCATGGACACCCTGACCTTGGACACCCTATGTGTATGGCAGCATTTTGTTAGTTGCAAAGCAATGGCCAATGTCAGGGATGATCTGCACAGGAAGAACTTGCTTATAGTAGAGAACAAATTGACATCTAGAAAACTACTCTCTCCTTGATTGCTCAGGTTCAAGATGGACCTAGATTCTGTGTCTAGTTACATCTTTTGTTGAATAATATTTTTAAAGTTTTGTTCGGATTTCGAATGAGTCAGTGACTTTGGACGAGGTAGTCATAGAAACAAACTACAACTTGGTGCAAAATCTGGGCTCCAGGTGTATGCAAGAAATGTCCCTTAAAGTAGTTCTTTGGAATCTCATTGGAAGACCAAGTAGACATAATGGATTCCGGCTGCAACATTTTCTGGTGAAGAAAATGGCATCCAGAAGAAAGTTAATGATTATCTCTGAATCACATAGGAATTTGCCACATCTGGCAGCTCCCAGGTCTTTTGGTTCCCAGCTCAGTGTCTGTTCAATTATTCTACATTTTCTTTTTGCATTGCTTTTTCTTTTGTTACTCTGGAGTAGATCTAGAGTGGTCTATTAAAAGAGTGGTCTTTAAAAGTGGAAAGTGATTTTCTGCCTAGATAATTCAATTAATGTTGAACCTACAAGCAGCTGCCATTTGTGGAGCAATTGACATGAAGATGGAATTCTGCAGGTATTGTCTGACTTAATCCTCACAACTGTAAGATTAGAAACTGAGGCGCAATGAAACTCAGCCTTTGGCGAGCTCAGAGAGGCAGAGCCTGGAGTCTCTCTGGGACTGGACGGCCCACCCCCTGTGGTGTGCCAGCCTCTCTTACACTAGGAAGGTAATTAGCTGAACAGACCCATTCAGGTTTCTCAACACAATTCTCCCTGAGGGCAATAAATGAGTGTCCACAGCCTGCCTTTTCAATCTGAGTCCCAGGCCATCTCATTCTAGATGGGGAAAAGGCCTCTGAAAATAATCTGAACTTTTCCCTCCCATGCATCTTCTGTTCTGAGTCATCTGTATATGCAGTATGATTAGACTATTCATCAAATTCTTAATAAAAAAGTTTTCTGAAAGGGTGCACACCATGAATTATGGAATACTTACTTTAACTCGCCCCATTTAAAAACATGGAGTGCCATGATTAAACACCTCTGCCACGAGCATTTGGGCTTTTCAGAAGAGCAGTCCATTGAGATTTACTGAAGTGATTGGAGAAAGTTCTAATAACATGGTAGACTATGGTATCTGCAACTCGGTGAACTGAGCTGATGGAAAAAACATTCAGAGGTCTGTGGGTTCCGAAGCTGGGGATGAATTTCACATCTGATGAGTCTCCTCCATTTCGATATGCCTCATTCTCCATGTGGGGCCCCATGAGTGTCAGGGAGGTAACTGGAGACAGGAGAAGAAGGCCACTTTAGATTAAAAATCCATCTTCCTGGAGTCCTCTTAGCCTGAGTTAGGCAGTAACAGACTGAGGCAGCAACAGGTTGCTTGGGTCCGCATTGGTCACCAAGACTGTGGATGAGTGCACGTGAATCTGAGCGCTGTGCTCTGCAGGAGCTTTAAGAGTAGATTATTCCGAGAAAATGTACCAGGATTGGGTAGTAACTAGAAACCTAGTTATAGGAGATGCTGTTGAAGAGCAAGATGGTGCGCCTCCAGGGTTCAAGTTCTGGAATCTGAAAGAGGAGACAAGCTGCTAAATCACAGGAGGTAAAAGGAGGACTGAAAAGCGTGAAAGATGCAAGAAGACCACAAAAGGTAAGCATCAGCCTCTAGCTTGGTCCCCACAGTTGGATCCAATAAATATTTGTTCAGTGAATAAACGAATGAACATAAATGGAAGAAGCTTTGGTGTGGAGAGATTGGATATTGAGTCAAATAGACTGAGTTTCGATCTACCATTTCTTAGCTGTGGATACTTGGTTGAGTTACTTTCATCTCTTTCAGTGGATTTCTATTCTTTAAAATGAGGACGATGGACTTGCTTCCCGATACTGTTATGTGGATTAAGATTAGACAAAATAAAACACTTTTTGAGCCCTGGTTAAAAGGGCTAAAGAGGAATATTATGATCAAAATTAGAGCAGATGTGGCCTGTGTAAGAGCTGTGTAGTCAGGGATGCTTCACAAGTATCAAATGGCTGAAACCCCCTCCATCAATGGCACCACGACATAACCCATGTGTGTGATGAGGACTCTATGTCATTCAGAAATGTGCATTTTTTCTTTAAGCAAAAACTAAGACATGTGGAATTCACCAGGGGAGTGTTATTTACAAGCTAGGTTTAAATTTTTAAAAATATGCTTCATTTATTCTTCTATTCATGCTTTAGCCCTAAACATGATAAAAATCAGCTTTTAGGAACTTTTCTTCAGTGTAATGGCTCCGTCCTGAGATGAGGAGTAGTATCTTAATTCTTCAACTGTTTAATTGGTGTTCACTGTGCTTTTATGAGACCAAACACTACTCTATTTGAATAAGCATTTTCTGCCTCCTGAGTATGAAATTAGAGAAATATACTGTTAATCCTCACTTGACAGCAATTACAAGACCATTTCATTTTTCCCATCACCTGCATGTTCAAGGTTAACACAGCAGCCAGGATTCTCCATGACTCTACCTCCCAGATCCTAAGGCTTTGACCCTAAACCTCAGAGATTTTCGCAGCTTCCGATTCTCCTTGATGACTCTGGGAAGCGCTTCCTGACTCTGCCAAACTTCCTTCCTTCTTTTTTGTTGTGTTTACTGAATGGTCTGCTCACTTCTATTACAACACAAACAAAATAATAGTAGTTCTCTTTTACTAGCGCCTAGGATGTAGCAGACACCGCCTCACAGGCTCCACATATTACATTGACTCGTGAAATTCTTTCAATGACCTTGACTAAAGATAGTATTATTTTCATTTTACATATCTAAAGCTTCCAGGGCTTAGGAAGTTTGCTAATAATCCCTCTGTTGAAAAGCAGAGCCTGAATTTGGATGGAGGTTTTTCTGGATCCAGAGTTGCTTTCCTCCACGTTTACATGGAATTGTTTCCCTTTCCACTAGAGAAATGTGAACATTTTTCAGTGCAGATAGGGAGTGTAATTTATTTCTGTGTCTTCACTGCCTTCAACAGAGCTATACTAGGTGCTCAGGAAATGTCTTTAGCATCATGAAAGGTGCCTCTGAAACATATGGCTCCCAGGAAGGAGCTGAGCTCAAATGACAACATGCATACAGGGAAGCAAACACATATACACACGCAAACACAAACAGAGACACAAACACACACACATACCCAGGTACACACACAGAGAACTACACACAGAAGTAGAAACACAGTGATACAAACAGACACACACACATAGCCCATTTAGGAAATTTTTTCTTAAATAACCTAACATAATGAATGGATAAGTCCTTGATGATTGTCTGAAAGATCCCCAGTGACTCAGTGACCTGGTTTCTGACCTGTTCCGCACCTTCGATGGCGTCAAGTCCCAGCACTGATGAAGCTGCCCAGTCCTTCCACTGTGTCCCCAAGGTCTAATTTCATACAGTAACCAGGAGTTTCCTCCTGAACATTGGTGAGTGTGGCTTCCAGCAAGATCAAAATAGGTTGGTTTGTGTTTAAGGTTGTCCACCCGCTTAGCCACTTTCAGGCCCACAGACCAAAATCAGGACACATAGGACTGAGGTGCAGGATGGAGGGGAAGGGAGAGGAGTGCTCTGTTCAAAGCTCAGCCTTGGACTTCCCTGGTGGCCCAGTGGTTAACACTCTGCATTCCCAGTGCAGGGGGCAAGGGTTCGATCCCTGGTCAGGGAAGATTCTGCATGCTACGTGGCCAAAAACGAAACAAACAACATAAAGCTCAGCCTAGGTCAGGCTTGCACTGTAGCTCAGACTGAAGTTCTGTTATAGTGATATAGTTTGCTATGTTCTTTCTCAACAAACTCTAACAGTTTATTAAGTTTTTTCCCAGTCTGGGCCCCTTTTTTCCCTCCTTCATGAAACTAAGAAAATGAAATTGATGCTAGTTGAAATATCAGTTTCCCAGGGCTACTGGAACAAACGACCACAAGCTGAGTGTTTTAAAAGATTGGAAATGAATTCACTCAGAACTCCAGAGGCCAGAGTGTAAGATCAGGGAGCCGGCAGGACCTTAGGCTGTGGGAAAGCTTGAGGGGACACAGTCCTTGTTGCAGGTGGCCCAGGCGGTCCTTGCTTTGTGCTATATCACTCCAATCTCTGCCGTCAAGGTTACATCACATCCTCCTGATCTTCTGTCTTTCAGGATATATGTAGCTGCATTTAGGGCCCACACACATAACGCAGGATGAGGTGTAATGATCCTTTCTTCAAATAAGGCAACATTTGTAAGCCAGGGCTTCAGGATATGGACATATCATTTCGGGGACCACCATGAAGTCAACTTCAGTTGATAGTAGCTTCACCTGAATCACCTGTAAGCATGTTCAAAAGATGCATCTCTTGACTCAGGTTTAGAAGACATGGAGTCCAGGAATCTGAATTTAGCACGTTCTCCCTGAATGAATCTCATAGTTTGGGAAACTCTGCCTCGATCTTAGACCAGCACATCATTAATTTAAGAAATCTCCAGAATAGTCTTCTAGAACACAGATCAATAGCATGTCCCTCCTCAGGTTCAATCTTCCACTGCTCCACATCCCTCTTAACCTCCCTCTGGACGCTCCATATGCAGAGGGTGCTGTGGCCATGCAGGACCCCTGAGAGGGGCAACACTTTCTCTTATCTCAAATTCACAACATCTACCCCGCCCTCTATTGAGAATCTTCCCTCCCCGCCTTTAGTTTTGCTTACTCCTCTATGTGTGTCAGCATCTATTTCAGGTGAGTCCTCCCTGATCACAGGCAAAGTTTGGTGGTCTTGCTGTTTACCCTCACCAGCTCTGGGTTGACGCCCCATCACACAAATTAGCACGCTGGACTAGGATTTTACAGTTATCTCTCTCTTTCTCCTGTTAGATTGTGAGCTCATTGAGGGTCAGAACCTTGTCTTACTCCCTTTTCTTCCTCCAGAACTTCACAGAGCATGTGTGACATCAAATAGGGGTTCAGAATATGTTTATCACAAAATGAAGAGTGCATGATTGCTCCTTATATCAAATTTCCCTTTCTCTCAAAGTCTTTACCAAATTTTCTTAGTATGTTCATTCCAACAAGAATTTTGTTTAAAGAGAAAAAGCCCAGAGTTTCAGATTGCATTGCATTAAAAACAAAAGTTGTGGTGTTATTCCTGCCCCCACCCCCCCCATCGGTGGCCTCATATCCCTTTCATTTGGAAGGGATTATTTACAAAACACATTTACACGTTCATGTCACATACCAGTCAAGTGAGGTAGGCAGGGCGGTTATTAGTATCTTCATTTCACAGATGAGAACATTGACCCAGTTAGATCAATTGACTTACCCAGGGTCACCCAAGCATTCAGTGGCGAAACCCACATTATCTGACTCAAAGCCAGCAGAATTTGTACTAGCCAAGTCTGGAACTTAAGATGCCTGGCAAAAAGCATACTAGGAAAATGTTACTGGAATCGGGCTGTTCTGCGGTGGGTATAGAATATGCAGTAGCGGAGATCCTTCTGGATGATGCAAAGGGAAGGGCTGATGGTGGGACTGGGAGCAAAGTCTCCCTGACCCAGCTACCCAGGGGGCAAAGCAAAGTGTTACTGTCAAGGTACAGTGTCCACTCTGCTGGGTACAGTTCTAGTCAGAGCTCAAGTTAACTCTGGCTGAAGATAACGCCTTTAAATCTCAAAAGGTAAGTCTGAATATCTGGAGTTAAATAAAGAAGGGACAAGGGCATAGGGTTGGTCTGTCCTGAGGTCAGTCTCCCCTCTAGCCAGATGTGGACAAAGCAGGAAGAACCACGCCCATGTGTCTGACCTTTGCAGGCACAGTGACCCACCCACTCCCAGATATGACTCAATGCATGACCAATTAGATTAGTGCCACTCCTTGAGGGAAGCGACGGGGGTGGGGAGGGTGGGGGGTTGCAGAACTTCCCCAAGTCACATTGGGTCCCAGTGAACAGTCTTGTGGTTCCTTCAGTTGGAGAAGCCAGGACGATGGGGGTAACACGGCAGGTTCTCCTTCACAACTGAGCATTCGGAAATGATGGAACAGGTCAGGAGACTGGGGAGCAGGGGTTTGATTATATGCTCCTTGGGGCCTTGCAAAAAGCAATATCTTGGTTTGTAGAGCCATTGTCTGGAAAAACAGGCCATGCTCAGCCAGGCGATGCTCAAGATGACCCATTGTTAATGGAATGATGATATTGGAACTTTCACTTAGGTTGATTCTGCACCTCCTCCTTTTTGACATTTTCACTCTTTTTATGTGTCAGTTCAATAATAAACAGGACATTTTGAGTGCAGTAGTTGGGAGTATATAATTTGTAAACAAATATGTGTATTAAAGAGGTAAAAAGAAGATCATTTATATATTTCTAGTCTAGAGACACAAATCCAGTCAACCGAGTATTCTAAGCCAGGCTGAAATACTCTAATCCAGTGACTCTCAAACACCTTTCTATGAATCTGCTTTGATTTGGCTTCGTGAGAATGAATATTCAAAATGCAAAATTTCAGGTGCCGCTTCTGGAAATTCCTGAAGTTCAGAGTGGAGCCCAGCAATCTTTATTTCCTGCCATCACCCTGGATGGCTCCAGTGAGCAGCCAGGAGTGCTTTTCTCTGGGCGTTAGTTCTCCTGCTGCACAACAGTGAAATTGGGCACAAAAGGGTGTGAAGCCGTTTCTCTCCTTGGCAGTTGGTTTGTGATTCTTTCAATTTATTTAGCGTGGAGGAAACGGCACGGCAGCTGGAAATGGAAAACCTGATGCTAATTTCTGCATCTTCATTAATTCACCTTCTGACATTACCTCTGGGCATCTCAGTTTCCTTATCTATAGAACAGAAACAGTAGTTAACATTTACTCAGTGCTTACTAAAGCTGGACATTCTAACCATTGAATGTCTAGTAACTCATTTACTACATCAACTTTATGAGGGCACTTATGTTCATTATCACTATTTTGTAGATGAGGACATTGGGGCAGAAAAGATGAAGTAGTTCATCTAAGGACACACAGCAGGTAAGTGTTATGACCATATTATAAACCCTGTCAATGGTCCCTAGAGCCCCCACTCTTAAAACACAGGGTATTAGCAACATGTAATAAATGAGCCTTTAGGAAAATGCCACACCAAGGGCTAGAATCCAACGGTTCAAGAATTCTGTGATTCCAAACTAAAGGGAAGCAGGGAAGTACTATAATCCTTTGAGATTTGCTGAGTCAGATTCATCTAGTGGCCTCAGTGCAGTGTTGTGGGGAGGATCCAGAGCTGGACATCAGGGATCTGGCCTGCCCTGTCATAAAATCAGGGAGCCGATCGCTCCCTGCATCAGATTCCCCATCTGTATGACATGCTAAGGTGCCTTCTGGCACTAAGGATTTATTCTATGTCTGTTGCCTGTAGGGAGAATGTTGAAAAATGTGTGTATTTTTGACAGAAACAGTGACAATGCCAGTCACAGCTGAGGGTGCTTTGCTGCAAGGATCTGAAATGACTGCGTAAACCCACTACGGAGGCCAAGAAAGCCCACGTCTGAAGCCTTGCCCATTCTGATCCTTTGCATCATCAGCTTCCTTGCTGTCAGTTTCCATGGAGCCATGGGATGAGAGGACTTGAGGCGAGTTCAGCTAGCGGAGCTCTGGGTCTGTCGGGAGATGGAAGGAGCCTGACAGGTGTCAGCCAGGTAGCCCCAGAGCCTGTAGTCCTGGGCGCAGCTGCCAGTGGCTTGACAGTGATCTTGCTTTGAAGTCCTCCCTCGATTTAACAAAACCCTCTCCGATTATTGTTTTGAAAGTGCCAAAGGGAGCTTGAAACCTGTATAAGGACTGAGGGAGAATTACAAAAGTAACGTCGTGACTTTGAAGACAGTGATGTTCTAAACAGGACCTTTAATTTTCTCAGTGAGCTTGGACAGGTTCTTTTTTTCTATTCTGGACTCATTGCCCTTATGAGTTAGTGCTTGCTAAGTTGCTTCAGTTGAGTCCGGCTCTTTGCAACCCCATTTGTCCGCCAGGCTCCTCTGTCCATGGGATTCTCCAGGCAAGAATACTGGAGTGGGTTTCCATGCCCTTCTCCAGGTATGAGTTAGTATCATCTTTTAAATAAATGAAGAAACAACCAACCACTCCCCTCCATCATCTCACATACCTGTCAGGCAGATGTTAGGGTACATGTCACCGAGGACCAAAGGAATCTCCTGGAGGTTAATGACTTTACTCAGGTCACCCAGCGTGTAGGCAGAGAGCTGGAGCCAAGTCCAGCTCTCTCCAGATTGTCTCTGGGGCTTCGTCAACCGCCCTCTGGCAGCCTCCCTGGAGCTTGATAACTCCATTAGGCTGTGACCATGCATTAAGCCCGTCCTCCTTCTCAGGGTCTGAGGGGGCTGTAGTGTCACTAGACACAAAGAGCTCTTTCATCATCTGCCCCCACTGAGGACCACCCAGGACAAAGTCAGTTTCAGCCACAGCTGGACAAATTTAGGTCAGATCTGCAGAAGAATTTCCTGGCATGGCAGTTAGACAATGGGACACGTTCCTGAGCAAAGTTGTAATTTTCATCTTCAGAGCCAGTTTTCTCTGTGTCAAAGAAGCTGAGGGTTTAACTTTGCAGCCTCTTCAGGTCTCTATACCTCGTGGATCCTTGAAGCCCAGGAGACAAAAATCTTGCTGCAAGAAGAAAAGAAATCTCCTGGAGCAGCAAACAGAGGTGGTCAATCTTTGAGGATTTATCAGACCCTCGTAGAGTATCTCACCTGATCGAGGTGCCCGGGTTAGAGCAACAAGTGAGACGGAGTCTTCCTCCAGATATAGATTTGATTCCCGTGATGGGAGACAAACCCCCAAATGAATAAGGTGATATCGCATATGGATGAGACCAGGAAATTAAAGCAGGAGGAGAAGGGGACGACAGAGGACAAGATGGTTGGATGGCATCACCAACTCAATGAACATGAGTTTGAGCAAGTCGCAGGAGATGGTGAAGGATGGGGAAGCTTGGTGTGCTGCAGTCCATGGTGTTGCAAAGAGTCAGAAACGACTGAGCAACTGAACAACAACTTGGAAGGAGAAACTTGGCATTGCCTTAGCAGGTTGGTCCAGGTCTACATCCTCCACTTCTGAGAAAGTATCTTTGGAATTGTATCCTGCAGGATAAGAAGTAGCAACCAGGTGGATGTTCAGAGAAAGAACATTCTCAGCAGAAGGAGCAATAAAAATTCAGAGGTTCGAAGCCAAGCAGACCTGGTACAATGTATTCCACTTACTAGCTGACTGCCTCAAGAGCTTGAATTTCTTCATCTGTAAAATGGGGACAGTATCAGCACCTATCCACTGGTTTGCTGAGAAGATTAAAAGAGGGGAAAAAAATACTGAGAAATAAAATAAGACATAGCCCCCACCCTTCAGGAGCTCACAGTACAGATAATGAGGAGATGTGAGCAACTCAATTTAGCAAAAAACATATGAAATATATGATCAATAATAACCAACATCTGGAGAAGGAAATAGCAACCCACTCCACTATACTTGCCTGGAGAATTCCATGGACAGAGGAGCCTGGTGGACTGTAGTCCACGGGGTCTCAGACTCAGAAACGACTGAGAGACTAACTCATGCACACAATAATCAACATCATCAAAGTCCAAAGTGTTGGTCCCTTCAAACATACAGACCTACTGTTGTTGTAATCTATTGTCCAAATCATAAACCCTTAAGGAGAGTGAACCAGTCTCTGCTGGAAAAATCTTCTTCCCTCTGGGTCAGCGTATATGTATATTAATAGCATACCCCAGTATCCCCTCCCCTGGAGAAGTAATTGGCAACCCACTCCAATATTCTTGCCTGGAGAATTCCATGGACAGAGGAGCCTGGTGGGCTACAGTCCATAGGGTCACTAAGAGTTGGACACGACTAAGTGACTATCACTCACTCACTCCAGTGTCCCCTACACCCAGGAAACACCATGACAATTTTTAAGATATCTATCAGGAAGAGTAAGAGAAGAAAAGAGGTATCAACCAGGAGCTCCGATGTTTGCTGTCATAAATAATAACCACGCACTTCTTTGTCTTGGGGACTTTGCCTGAGGGACTATGCTCCTATGGATGATAGCAACTATCTAGTGTTTCATTTTAAAGAATGCTTCTCACCTTTCCAGACAATTAAAGCCTACAGTTCAAGCTGACTGTAGCTTTCTTCTGGGGGCTCTGTTTTTTTCACCACTCAAAACAGTGCTTATTTCACCTCTGGATACAAATGATACAGTTTCATTTGATGGCAGTGTCCAATGTCTTTATAAGAGCTTGCTTGCTGTCATTGCCAGGAGGGTTATATACCACAGAGGACTGTGAAATCAATTGAAGAATAATCTCCTTGGGAAAGTAGTGCTGCTGTAGAAGGCGGTGAAATTGACTGTTCTATAATAAGGAGCAGAGCTCAGGCAGCATTTGGACGGAGATCTTTCAGCCATAACCTGCTGATATGCCTCTGAAATTGGCATTGGTGCTTTGTCCTGCCCATGTTGTGTGTCCGTGTATTGTAGGAAGGTGTGGGACTGCCTCCATGGTGGGCCACATACTAGACTCTAACTGTCCATCACCCATGACCTTGACAGCAGCCCTTAAAGGGACGCTTTGGATCATTCCTTTGTTGTTGTTTAGTTGCTAAGTCATATCTGACTCTTTGTGACCCCATGAACTGTAGCCTACCAGGCTCCTCTGTCCGTGGGATTTCCCAGGCAAGAATCCTGGAGTGGGTTGCTGTTTCCTTCTCCAGGGGATCTTCCTGACCCAGAGATCAAACCCATCCGTGTCTCTTGCATTGCAGGTGATTCTTTACTGCTGAGCCACCAGGGAAGCATCCTCTGGCTCATTCCTACTGAGCAGTAAATAAATGGAATCCGAGAGGTTAACTCAACCATAATCACGGGGCTAGTAAGGGGTGGAAAGAATTCCTAGTCTGTGTTCTTTGCTGCCCCTGATGCCACATATCCTAAAGTGTTTTTAATAAAGTGTAAGATTCAATTCAAAAGCACATAAGGATGGTGATCATTTGATAGGTACTATGATTGCCCTGATATTTGGTCATTACAAAGATAACTCAATCCTTTTCTGAGAATGGAAATCCTTTTTGACATGCTTAACCATAATTACCTCTTTACAGGAAAGTTTTCTGTGCTCTTATACATATCATACACTCTGCCTGACATGACCTTTTCCTTCTACCCCTGCCTTCTGGTAAATCCCTGTATCCTTTTAAAAAATTTCCAGGTATAGATAATCACTCTAACCTCTGCTCCCAAAGAGCCTGCACCTCCCATGACCCTGAATTGTGTAAATCTCCCTCACCATCTACTTGGAATTTCAGTTTCATCTCCACAGCCAGTCTGCTCGGGGGGCAGGACTGGGAATGGTTCATCTTTGTCTCTACAATTGTTGGGTCTGCATACAGTAGGCACTCAGTGCATGCAGTACTGCTTGTACTTCAGTGCCTACTGAAGCAGAAAGGGACGGCAGAGAGAGAGAGAGGTAGCGTCATGTGTATGCCCCTTTCACCCGTGTGGATTCAGATAACTTGTTGTTTAATCACTAAGTCATGTCCGACTCTTTGTGACCCCATGGATTGAAGCACACAGGCTTCCCTGTCCTTCACCATCTCCCGGAGTTGGCTCAGATTCATGTCCATTGAGTTGGTGATGCCATCCAAACATCTCATCCTCAGAAGGGGATTCTTCTCCTGCCCTCAATCTTTTCCTGCATTGGAGTCTTTTCCAATGAGTCAATTCTTTGCATCAGGTGGCCCAAAGTATTAGAGCTTCAGCTTCAGCATCATTCCATTTCCCCGTTCTTCCTCTTTTCCGGAAATATTTTCCTGTCGTAAATATCTGGAGAATGTATAGACATTAACTATTAAATTATAAAGCATTTCCCCCAGCTTGGTACATAGTTTTCAGAGTCTACTGTGTGAAGACATGTCACAGAGCACTTGAGGATCCCAGAGAATCACTTGTTGTGGGTTTTACCTTTGAGTACTTGTCAGTTAATTGGCGATTGAATCAAAGGGAAAGAGAAGATTGGAGAATAGTGAGAACTTGTCATTATGGACCTGGGACAGAGAAACAGAGAAAAGAAGGGGCTGAAGAGGCCAACTCACAGGGGCAGAAAGCTGAGGACAGGCTTTTGCAAGACCAGGAGATTCAGAAGGGCACCTGTATATGCCCAGGTGGTTTATTCCATCTTCATTTTCTTGACAATAATAAGCTATTTGGCTTTTGTGATTTACATATGTATTCTTTTTTCTTTTAACAAGGAAAATGCAATGTCAGTCTGAGACTGTCATCAAAACTTTAAGAAAGAAGTGACTTCAAATTATTCTGGGTTTTGTTTGGGTAGCCCTGAGATGTGGCATGACTTTGTGGATTGTTGTGATGTTGGGTTTATCTCTACTCAGCTGCCACCAGGACAGGAAGTGGGAGGTCCCCTGAGGGCTCTGCCTGGGCTTTAGATATAATCTCACCAATGCTAGTGTTGGAAGGTCCCCTTAGAGATTAACTTCATTTCATAGGTGAGGGAGGCTTCCCAGGTGATGCAGTGATAAAGAATCTGCCAGCAATGCAGGAGACCTGGGTTTGATCCCTGGGTCAGAGAAGATCCCCTGGAGGAGGAAATGGTAACCCACTCCAGTATTCTTGCCTGGAAAATCCCTTGGACAGAGGAGCCTGTGGGGCTATAGTTCTCGGGGCTGCCAAGAGTCAGACGTGACTGAGCATGCAGGCAGACACACACGCATAGGTGTGGAAACAGCTCTGGAGAAATAACTGGCTTGAGGTACTTCAGTGAAAATTTTTGGATCCAACCTCAGCATTTCCTATTGAGGAAACTGAGGCCCAAGGAAAATGGATACAGCTTCCAGGTAGGTCTTGGTTAACACAATGCTATTTGCTTGGTCATCTAAATTGTTAAATATCATTGGAATTTAGTGTGCTGGAGTAAGAATTCCCTACGGTCAGTTTCTGAGGTATTGGGTTCAGATAAATACAAGGTATCTACGAAATTTCATTCAAAAGTTTTTTATGGATTCAGAACTAATCCACTCACAAATATAAAAAGCAGCCATAGTAAGAGCTTTTACGGCTGCAATGTGCCGTGTGCTATTTGTGTTATGCGTGATATTCTGGGGCGGGGAGAGGGAGGTGCTTCTGGATAATTTTCTTGAAACTTTAATATGTTCATACTTTTTCCTCAGGGTAAATATAATCAATCAACTCACACTGGAAAAAAATACACACAGTTTAAAATGATCATCGTTTATGGGATTAGACATTTCTAGATATATGGACTCTAGTAGAACTACTGCCAGAAAAGTCTTATTCCTGGAGCTCTGTTGCCTTATATGTAATGACCACTTACTGAATGGGAGCCATGGGGTTAGATACTGAGCACTGATTTGGAGAAAGATAACAGGTATGGATGGACTTCCCAGGTGGCTCAGTGGTAAAGTATCTGCCTGCCAAGCAGGAGATGCAGGTTCGATCCCTGAGTCGGGAAGATCCTCTGGAGGAGGGCATGGCAAGGCAAACCACTTTGGTATTCTTGGACAGAGGAGCCTGGGGAGCTGTAGTCCATCGAGTCACAAAGAGTTGAACGTGACCTAGCAACTATATAACAACAACATCCAGGAATGTATACTGCTCAGAGTACTAGAGAGAAGAAAGCATCAGGTGATTGAGACCCACAATGAAACAATAATACAGTAATAAGTGATGCAAAAACATCAATCTTTTCAGGTTAATTTATAGACTTACAATTTATATTGAAATTCTAGAGTTTTTAAAAGACAAAGTGTTTCTGAATTTCATCTCAAAAAATTAACAAATAAGAGCAGGAGAGAAATTGAAAAGCAAGCGCAAAATGTAGAACTTTATCATATGCAATAATGTGCTATACAGCTACAAAATTAAAGAGTAGCTGCACAAAATTGGCTATAAAAGGTAGGGCACAAAAAAGTATAGCAGTCAAATGACTCCTACTGCATAGAAGACTCTAGTATGTAATCAAGGATATATAATAAACCTAGAAAAGGGATGTATTATTCAATAAGGTAGGCTTAGAAATGTGGCTAAGAATTTTTCTCTAATTACAATGAATTCTTACCACACGCCATATACTAAAATACATTTCTGTTGAATAGTTTAGGCCAATGCACATTCATAATTTAATTGTTACTGGGCTGGGAAAGAGGAGCCTGGAGGGCTACAGTCCATGGAGTCCAAAGAGTCTGACATGACTGAGCGACTAAACACAGCACAGGACTGGGAAAGAGCTTCTTCTATCGTCCTTGTTTCAGCTTTGTTTCTCTCCAAGTTCACCTTCCTGAAGGCTCAGAGAATCCCAGAACTATCCTCTGAAAAGGAATAGCCTGACTTGGAGTGAAATGAAACAAGCCTCTTCACTCCTTACACCCATATTTGCAAATAAATGTCATGAGCAGTTCCCAGCTGGACATTTCTGTTTTTTAGAAGTTATTCATTACAATTAGCACAGACAGGAAGTACCCCCCACCCACTGCTCCCCATGTGACTTCCCTCACTTTCAACTACACCTTTCTTTACTTGTATACATATAAAGAACAAAAGAATCTATGAACAAAACCAAACACGGACACAATAAGTGACTTCCATCCTCACAGCTCCCTTCCTCCAGCTGGCTGTTGCTATGGGCAACCGTTGCCAACAGGTACCCTAGGTTTGGGGCCACGTGGTGATGCTGGCTGCTTGTCACATCATGGCTCCAACAACAGTGTGTGGGCTAAAGAGGGGCACTCACTGTATGTGTTCTGTGATTAGTCCTTCTCAGTGTGGCCTCTTTGTCAGCCTCAGATCAAAAGAGGATGGCTTTCTTCAGAGAGAGAGTAATAATAGCTGAATTCTTAATAAAGCAGAAATTTCATTTCCAGAACTCCCTAAGAGTGCTGTCCATGACTGAAGTGAGGAGGTACCAAACCTAGGATGTCTTGGGCACTGGGCTGAGCAATTTATTGTCTATAGTCATGCCATCATCTCCTTGGGCAAGTTTTGCAAAGCCAGCATGCTTATCCTTGCTCTAGAGGATGGGCAGGTTGCTTACCTAAGAGCCCACAGCAGGGCTGGGACTCAAGGCCTTTTTCTTTTCCGACTCAGAGCTTACTCTTCAGCCAGAACTCTGTTCTGCTGTCTTCAGGGTACAGCTGCAGGGCAGGGCACAGCTGTCTTTGGCTGGAGGGATGCTAGGGCATTAGCCAGAGGAAGCGCATCCCATTGGTGTCTGCGGATGCTCTGTTCTGCCTTTGCTACTCATATGCGGGATGAATCGGGCTCATTCCTCGACCTCTCTGGTTCCAAAGGGGCTGGTTCTTATGAACCTGGCTTTATGGATCTATACAATTCTGTACTGCCCTCTTCTCACCGCTTTCCTGGGTGCTTGGTCCTCTGACCCGCCTGCACCTCCCACCCATCACTGCTCGTCCAGGGCAGCAATTGAACACTTACGCCAATGTTTCCACTTTCCATTCGTGTAATCATGAGACAGGAGGGCAGCAGCCTGCCCTTTTACAACCTACTCATCAGTAAAAACAAACAAACAAAACCAGGAAGACTCATATCTCCCAAAGTTGAGCCCAGCTTAAAATAAAATGAGGATAAAATGAGGTCATACATGTGAATATAATGAGGTGAATGTTAAGAACTCAACCTTCGTTGTGTTCTCCACTTTTCTGGGTTCCTTCAAAGTTAAGCCCTATGTTAGGCATGTAACATTACAGTATATGTTCATAATGTCCTGTTGAATCAGTAAATGAATAGATGATGTCCACGTGAAACAAAGCCCATTGGCAAACTTAGCTCCCCTTAAGCAGAGCTGAGCGCTCTGGAGCCTGACTCAACAATGTAAATTAGGTCAGTTTTTGTTTCTGTTATTTACAAATGTATTCAATTGTCCTCTCAGTTGATCGTTCTAATTGGTGCCTGCTGAATGGGAAATCAAGTCAGTTAGACACGAAATCTAAGTATTCTGCCCTTCTCAGAATGAGCCACAGATGGAAAAATTATCAAGAACATCCAGTGATTGATTGAATGACTTCAACAGAGGAAAGAAGGAGCCTGCATATATCTGAGTGGGGGATTTCACATCTCAAAATCTCAGTCTCTTTGTCTGTGAAAGAAGGATGGACTGTAAAAATAATATAACAACAACAATACTAAAATAAGTTATAATTTGATGAGTGACTAAAAGGTCCTGGACTTTTAACAGAGAATATCGTGCTTTAAAATTTTTCCTTCTTTTTTTCTCCTTTTCCTTCTAGAAAAGTTAATTTCATATGTCAAATTGGCCCAGATACTTGGTCACATGTTATTCTGGGTGTTTCTGCAAAGGGTTCTTTTTTTGGATGAGTAACATTTAATTGGAGTAAAACAGATTGCTCTCTCTCCATAATTAGGTGAGCCTCAACGAATCAGCTGATGGCTTGAATAGACCAAAGGTCTGATCCCACTGAACAACAAAAAAATCTTGCCAACAAATGGCCTTTGAAATTGAATTCCAGCTCTTCCAAATCTCCAGCCTACCGTCCCACTCCATTAGATTTTGGACTTGCCAAGTCTCCACAGTAGCAGAAGCCATTTCCTTAAAGTAAATCTCTCTTTCGCTCTGCTTTTGGTCTATTTCTCTTGTGAACTCTGACTAATATCCTTTTCTTTATTCTTTATTTTCCTACCCATCTCCTTCCTCCCGTACAGATGAGAAAATCGGTTCATGGAAATGTTGTCAACTGAGAAAGTTCCACTGGCTTGTGAGTAGCCATACGGGGACCGAACTTCAGGTCTGCACGTGTGCTAAGTCATTTCAGTCGTGTCTGACTCTTTGTGACCCTCCGGACTGTAGCCCGCCAGGCCCCTCTGTCCATGGGATTCTCCATGCAAAAATACTGGAGTGGGTCGCCATGCCCTCCTCCAGGGGATCTTCCTGATCCAGGGATTGAGCCCAGGTCTCCTGCATTGCAGGTGGATTCTTAACTGTCTGAGCCACAGTGAAGCCCGGATTTCAGGTCTATCTCCCTTCAAACCTCTACAGCTGGCACAGCTCCAGTTAGTGAGTTGTGATGTGCTACACAAATGAATGGGCCCTCTTTCAGCGGGTCCTGTTCACACAGCACATCTGGCTGTGGTTCTCATCTCTCGTCAAAGCTGCACCTGCAGGAGCTTCCATGAGGCCGTCAAAATCTCTCACAGATCTCAGAAACCACACAGAGCCTGACAGCAAGTACTTATGCAGCTCCTCTGCTGTGCTTTGCAAATAAAGCAGACATTTTACTAGTATTCATGTTTCATTTCATGGATCCTATGAGTGGATCGCATATAAGGTGCAGCCAAAGCCTCCTGCCTCTTCAAGCTCTTGTCTCTCTCTTTCCTCTCCATCCTCATCTCATTGTCTGAGCTCATCTTTCCATCAATTCTTTAAGAGCATTCTCTTCCTCTGCTCCTGCCAGCAGTGTGTTGCCTTCAAACCATTTTCCACAACATAGACAGGAAGCTGTGTTTAAACTGAAAATCTGACTATGCTATTTCCCTCTCCCCCCAGGAAAAAACCTACCAATTGTATGATTTTTCATAGGGTTAAGGACGAGCTTCTTAGTAACCTAAAATTCCCATTATCTGTTTTCTGCCTTCATATCATTTCTCACTGATCCCCCATCTTACCTCATGCTCAGGCCATTATAGATGGCAGGCATTTTCCCTGTGGTAGGTTGTATTATTGTTTAAAATATTCAGTGCCACTCCTTATTGGACACCTCTATGCGGGGCAGTAAACAAAGCCAGCCCTTGCTCAGGTGAGTGCTTTGGCCAGTGAAATGAAACAGGAAGTGGCAAGTGGCACTTCTAACCTGTCAAGGTGTCCTACCACAGGCCCTCTTTGTCTTCTGATTCATGTGTTCCAGGCAGGGGTGACTTCTTTAGCTTGAATTCCAGAATAAAGGTGTTGTGTGGAATCAACCTCAAATCAATCTGTGATCATTATGTGAAGGGGTTTATTGTACACTGCTAAAATTTTAGGGTCGCTGGTGATTATCACATAACAGTCTGTGCTGACTAAACCCTCTCTCATTCTGAATTAAGTGACCCTTCTTTTAGGATTCACTGTGTCATGCACTCTATTTTTATTACAGTGCTTATCACATTAAAAGGCATTTGATTGTACATACTTGTAACTGACAAGCCCTCCAGGGCAAGAGATTGTGTGCTTGTTTACCAGTTTACATCCAGTGCCCAGAACACAGTGCCATTTGGAACATGTCTAAATCTTTTGAATCAATCTCTTGATCCACAAATCTTGCTTAATACTGATCAATTGAATTAACAGTCATCGAAGAGATTATTATCAATAACTAAGATCAGAAAGACATGTTGAGTATGCAGTTAAGATCGGAAAGGTAGGCATTATAGAAATAAACAGAGCTTGGCATTTTCCAGTAGCAATTATGGTGTATAATACTGAGGGAAGAATTCTGTACATGATATATCAAAGTTAATATGAGACCTTTGGCATTCAGAAGACTTTTCCACTTAACTCCTAAACCATGTGGATTCACTTTTTCTTTACAGTTGCCAAGAAGAAAAGTCACATTCACAACATCCTTGCATTTAAAGGAGGATGAGATTTGATTGTAAGTAAAATATATAATAAAGAGGTATCAACTCTCCTTCAGTTGGGGATTCATATAACCCTCTTGAAACTTGTCATTCTGCCTTGGCTGTGTCAGTCTCTGATATATGCTGCTAATTCTGTTCTCTTTTGTACAACTGCTTGTTTTAATGTTATCCTGATGCTGGCAGTTTATGTTGCCCATATTGGTAGACAACAGGACACATAAAATGTGTAAGGAGCATCCACAGGAAGGCACACTTTTTGAAACTCAAACCCTACGTAAAATGCAAGAATGGAAAACTGATTCATGAATTCATGTATTGATTTGAAAATGAATATTGAGGGGTGCTGGGTGCTGACCAGCAGACCCCATCCCTGTCTCTGGATTCTTTCCATTCTAAGAACTGGCCATTGAGAAGATACCCTGAATGTTTTTTTTTTTTTTCTTTTACTTGAGTTTTGCCATCTGCTTTCCCATAACAGAAGCCAGTCAGAGACAGGTGTATTTTTGAAATTAAGCTCACAAACCTTATTTCACTGGGGTCAAGTCTGCTAAACTGACTCACTCAAGGTCAACAGTGCATTTATCACCAAAGCCAGGACTAAGGCCAGAGTATCTTGGGTTCTAAGTTTTCTTTTTCTCCTTTTCCCTTTCATTTAAAACTGTGTTTTGAAGAATTTGTTGAAAAGGGTTTCAAGAAGAGTCAAGGAGCTTCTATCAAATTTTTTAGTAGTGGTGTAAACGATTCCTTACTGCTGACTAAAACAGAATGCACAGCGTGAGAATTGCGAATTAAGTTTTATTTGGGGCAATATGAAGACTGCAACCAGGGAGACAGTACGTCAGATAGTTCTGAGAAACTGTTCCAAAGAGGGAGGTGGGGAAGGACAGTATATATGCAATTTTAGAGAAGGGGGAGTACATGAAATACAGCACATTTTTTAGAAAGTTTCTACTGGCCTCGTGAGCTTTCTGCTAGTCACAAGAAACAGTCGTCACCATGAAGGATTCTAGTGCTTTTCTACATATGAGAAGATGCAAGAATAAGGCTCATAAAATCATTTCCTGAGAATATCTAACTGTCTGATGACCTGTCCTGACAATTTTCTTGGAGCACAGAGTGCTTCATTTCTGCTTTCCATTTTGAACTCCTTCAGGGGGTGTTGGAGGTCAGCAGCTACAGCAGCACATGACTCAGTCCTTGTAGAGCTAGAGGGCAAGTGCCCATGGCCAGTGCCAATTTGTGGCTGACAATACTAACCTCTAAGTTTATTTATTTGGATTTCAATACATGGTATATATACACATCACCAAGAGGTATGGCTCTGGAGCAATGGGAATCAGACTTGGGCTGATGTCTTGGCTCTCTCTATATCACTGCGTGTTCTCAGATTAAGTCGCTTAACAAATCAGAGCCTCAGTTTCCATACCTGCTAAATGTGTAAAAGCTACCTACTCATTGTGGGGATGAGAAAGCACCTCTGACACTGACAAGAGACACACAAGTGCAAGCTGCTAACGTATTGGATGTGTTTTTATCCACTGAGGGTTCAGATTATTACCATCTTTCTGTTCAACTAAGTCAAGTGTAAGCTTAGAATTTCCTGAGTATGTTATTTTATTGTTAGGCAAACTGTTAATATGTGAGATTTGAAAATATATATTTTTCCCTCTCCTCATTAGTTATAGCATGTGATTTCTCAGTAAAAACATTTCCTTTGTGACTTTTATAAAATCACTGTGATTTCTTAATAAGGAAATATATTCAAGTCTACCCAAGGCCCCTATTTCCTACCACTTAAGAGCTGCAGCTGCTGCTGCTGCTGCTAAGTCACTTCAGTTGTGTCTGACTCTGTGCGACCCCATAGACGGAAGCCCACCAGGCTCCCCCGTCCCTGGGATTCTCCAGGCAAGAACACTGGAGTGGGTTGCCATTTCCTTCTCCAATGCATGAAAGAGAAAAGTGAAAGGGAAGTCGTTCAGTTGTGTCCGACTCCTAGCGACCCCATGGACTGCAGCCTACCAGGCTCCTCCGTCCATGGGATCCTCCAGGCAAGAGAGCTGGAGTGGGCTGCCATTGCCTTCTCCTAGGAGCTGCAGAATCTGCTCATAATCACTAGGGCTGTCATCCTAATTGCCCACTCAAGCTTCTGATGAGCAGCTCAAAGCCTCTGAAAAATGAAAGAAGACAAAAAGAAGTTTTTGTGAGAGTTTTGGTTTATATTTATAAAGGCTTTTCTTTCCAATCGACATCATGACAAATTTCAACACAGGCCAGAAAAATATACAATTGTCTAGCCAAAGGTCTAATGCTTTTGATGCTTTTGAACTGTGGTGTTGGAGAAGACTCTTGAGAGTCCAAGGGACTCTTCAAGGAGATCAAATCAGTCAATCCTAAAGGAAATCAACCCTGAATATTCATTGGAAGGACTGCTGCTAAAGCTGAAGCTCCAATACTTTGGCCACAGATGCTGAGAAAAACTGAAGGCAAGAGGAGAAGGGGATGACAGAGGATCAGATGATCGGATGGCATCACCAACTCAATGGATATGAGTTTGAGCAAGCTCCAGGAGATGATGAAGGACAGGAAAACCTGGTGTGCTGCCGTCCATGTGGTCACAAAGAGTCGGACATGACTGAGCAACTGAACAACAACAAGCCAAAGGTCAATTGTGATTGACTGATTGATTCATTCATTCATTTCTTCATTTAGCACACATGTGCCTGATCCTGGGATGCAAAGATGAATTGGAATGATTCTGCACTCAAGATGCTCACAGGCTAGTAAGAGGAGAAGATGCACAAGCAAGTAGGGGCAAATGTGATTTTCTCCTGGAATTCTGTACAAAGATTTGAATAAAATTCCCTTGAGGGGAGAGGAGAAGAAAATAGGTCAAGAAGACTCCTTAGAAGGGTTTGCAGGCCAAATAGATGTTTGTGAGACAGGTGTACGAGGACAGAAGCGGGAGTTAGATGGTCCCCCAGAAAGTAGGACACATGCGATCATGGCCATGAGTGTACAGAATAATTGGGCGGATAAGAAACAGATCCTAATGTCTGAGGGGGTGTAAGGTCATAAGGAATGGAAGGGGAGATGAGGATGGACAAGAAGAAAAGCTGGAGAGGCAGATAAAGGCCTTCTGGGGAAGTGAAGTGAGGAATCTGAACCTGGAAGGGAGAGCAAGTTGCTTAGAAAGTAAAGTCATGGGACATGGCCCAGGGGGAAGGAGTCCTAAACAACTCCGTAGATGTCCAATTTGACCTACTAGTAGCATAATGGTACTCTGCTGAGAAAGGAAATCCAAGAAGAGACCTTTTGATTTCTATTTTCTTTTGATTCCAAGAAATAAAATCAGTTTCTTATTCATTTATTGGTATGCAAAGACTTTTCTTGGCTGGTAGCTCAGAAGCCCATAAAAGAACACTTGACCTTACATAAATTCATTCACAAAAAAAATTGTTGACAGCAGCAGGAAGAAGCATGGGTAAATAGGGGAGAGGAAGAAAAATGGACAAACGTCATCTGTGGAGTTGGATAGACCCAGTTTCAAATCTTAGCTGGACGACAGATGAAAATCTGACATTGAGGACAGTTATCTAACATCTCTCAGTCATGAGAGCACACCCGGGTTAATGCTATGATAACTCAAAACATTAATGCATACCAATGCAATGTATCCCAGATTCCCAAGCTGAAGCTGAAGGAACCTAACTTCCTCCTGCATCTGAGAGCTCCCTCTCCCATCCTCCCCGTCTTCCATCAGCAATCCCTGGGGGACAATTGGCATTTACCACCTTCTATAAGATGGGGTTTCCTCCTCCCAGACCTTCCCCAGCTATGTTCTCCCAGGCCATCTGCATGCTCACTCTCTCTCAAGTTCTGTAATACATTTAAACTCTGTATTTCCTTTGACTTTTTTTTCCCTTCACCTTATTACACGCTCATGTTTCCTCCAATTTAGAAAAGACAAATCAAAACAAACCAGCATTTCTAACAGAGGCTTCCACCTCTGGGCTAGGTTTTTCTCTCTGGCCATTCTGTCTGAAACAACGCAGTCTTACACATCCTCTGAGGGTCATTCCACACTCATTCCTAAACTTCTGTAGTGGATTCTTCACTTCACTGAAGATAGATTGGTGTACATCTGCCACCTTTCCAGCTCAGACCTGGAAGAAGCACCATCTGGAGTCTTTTCCCCTGGAGATAGTAAGGAAAGCCATGATACAAAAGGCCAGAAGATAAATCTGAAGGAGCCAAAAGGGGAGGAAGCTGGAGACGCCTTCCATGCTAGGCTAAGAAGCCAGGGGAGAATGGACCCAGGAGGAGAAAATGGCGACAACTTGGCTCCTAAACTTACATGGGAAGTTGGCTAGGATAGTTAACATTTCTGCAATTGGGATGTTTCCTATAGTATGTACCGACGCCAGAAAATGTGAGGACCTGTACACTTGAAATAGGTGGGAAATTAATCCTCAGTGTATTCACTTAGGTTGTTGAATAAATGATGGTGGCTTAAGAGGAAAGGAATGAAGATGAGACTTGCAGAAAAACATCTCAGCGTGACTTCTCTGGGGGACATGAAGTTCAGGAGAAAAAGGCCCTTCAAGTTTGATCCTAGCCACTCTGTGACCCTCACCCATTTTATGTCTGAGTAACTTGAGATTCAGAGAAGTTAAGGAACTTTCCCCAGGTCACCCAGCTAGTAAGTGGTGGAGACTGGTGTCTCACCCTTTTTGTCTCTAGAAGACATTTCTCCCCAGCCACACATCCTCCTTAAAAACTGGGACCTGTTCACACACACACAATCCGTGGATTAAATCATCCCCTCTCTTTCTTAGCACCTAAATCATTTCTCCTGATTCTATGAACCATGTTCTTTGTACCACGCTCTAGTTCCCAGGATAAAATTATGAGGAAACGTGTCTTTTCAACATGATTATAATAAGCTTACCTTGTTCTCCCACCCCCACTCCACCCCGTCTGCCGCCCCCAAAGGGCTTAGCAAAGTTACTTGCACACAGTAGGGCTTTAAAACTGCAGACCCACTTCGTTTTCTTTTTCTCTCATTTGGCTGCAGGAACCCATTCAGGCTGTGGAGTTTGAGGTCTGAGGATGGGCGGTCTAGTCTGTAATCACAGGCTGGGCTGACAGACCAGTGTTTGCTGCCTCCACAGGGCTCCCGAGCCCCATAGTCAAAGCCTTTCCCCAACCTCCCCGGGGAGTGAGCTCCTGCCAGGCAGCTCTTTTACATCGTAATAAGAGTCTGTCTGTCTTTTTATCTTGAAAAAAAAAATGAGTGTCTTTGACAGTCTTTCTTCCCTGATGAGATGTCTGATAGGCTGCCTTTCCTAGACAAAAAGTTGCTGTATCACAGTGTTTTACAGATGAGAAGAAAACTGTCAAGATCCAAATAAAGGTGGTGCTCAGACAGTAAAGAATTTGCCTGCAATGTGGGGGAGATCCGGGTTCAATTCCTGGGTCAGGAAGATCCCCTGGAGAAGGGAATGGAAACCCACTCCAGTATTCTTGCCTGGAGAATTCCATGGACAGAGGAGCCTGGTGGGCTACATTCCACGGGGTCGCAAAGAGTTGGATATGACTGAGTGACTAACACTAGTTCTTAGCTCTGTCTCTCTAGCCCTGACATTCCCCTGGAGAGTCCCACAGAGCGGTATCTCTGGAAAGGAGAAGCAGAGGTGGCTGCAGCCCTCATGGAGGATGAGAGAACACATCCACAAGAGCCAGGTAAGGAGGGGCCTTGACTGGGGTAGACCTGCTCCCTAAGACAGAGAAACACAGTGCAAAGAGACTACTTCAGTCTCAGACTTGGGTTCAAATCCTGATTCAACTTATTCATTTGGGGCACGTTTAAATTGTTTTAGGTTTCCCAGGTGGAGCAGTGGTGTGAGAGTCACCCAAGGATACCATGGTTAGAAAGATGCTCTCCCTACTCTCTGAGAGTTTATAGGTGAAGGGAGTTTAAAATATCTGAACTTGAAATCTTGACCCTTTCTTTGTAGAGTATGTTAAATAATGGTTTTCCCAGGTTGCCCTGGTGCTAAAGAATCCACCTGCTAGAGCGGGAGACATAGGAGACATGGTTCAATCCCCAAATCGGGAAGATTCCCTGGAGGAGGTCATAGCAACTCACTCCAGTATTCTTGCCCGGAGAAGCTCATGGGCAGAGAAGCCTGGAGGGCTACGGTCCATAGAAGTGACTTAGCATGCACACACTGGGGAGGATTGGGTTGGGAGGTTGGACTTTAGTAGAGGCAAGCTATGATATATAGGATGGATAAACAACTAGGCTCTACTGTGCCGCAGAGGGAATGATACTCCTGTGATAAACCATGATAGAAAAGAATATAAAAAAGAAGGTGCATATGTGTATAACTGAGTCACTTTGCTGTATAGTAGAAATTAACATATCAACTATACTTTCATTTTTTTAAAAAATCTGTTTTTATAAATGGAGAAAGAAACAATCACTTATGAAGAGCGGACTGTGCCAGGCACACTGGTAGTTATCTTCCCAAATGCCACCTCATCTTATCCTCGAAAATGTATATGTTAGAGATCATTTCCCCTCCTTCTTAGATCATTTATTTTTTTAACTACCTTCTACCTCCCTTCTTTTTCCTCCCAGTAGCCTAGAATTTCACATCCAAAATATTTCTAAGTTTAATGAATAAGATACATGGAACCTGAATATTTTGAGCTCTTCCTAGGAGTCATGTGCTGTGTCAGGCATTTTATGTCCTTAAAAGCGGTGAAAAACTCAAAGTCGCTCAGTAGTGTCTGACTCTTTGTGACCCCATGGACTGTACAGTCCTTGGAATTCTCCAGGCCAGAATACTGGAGTGGGTAGCCTTTCCCTTCTCCAGGGTTTCTTCCCAACCCAGGGATCGGACCCAGGTCTCCCGCATTACAGACAGATTCTTTACCTGCTGAGCCACAAGGGAAGCCCTTAGCTTATTCTTGAAAAAACCCCAAGCTGTTTTATTCTGCTAAGAACACAGCATGAGATCGACTCTCTTAACCTGTTTTTAAGTGCACAACATACTGTTGTTGACCACAGGCTTGAAGTCGTACCGTAGACCTCTGGAGCTTATTCATTTCACTGAATTGAAACTTCATGCACGTAGATCAGTAACAGTAACCACACTTTCCCCTCCCCGCAGCCTCTGACAACCACCATTCCATTCTTTGATTGTATGTATTTGGCTATTTTAGACTATTGATATCTGTGGAATGATGTCATATTTGCCTCTGTGTGCACGTGCACACGCTCAGTTGTTCAGTTGCATCTGATTCTTTGGACCCTATGGACTGTAGCCCATCAGGCTTCTGTGCCCGTGGGATTCTCCAGGCAAGAGTACTGGAGTGGGTTGCCATTTCTTCCTTCAGGAGATCTCTCTGACCCAGGGATTGAATCTGCCTCTCCTGAGTCTCCTGCATTGCAGGCAGATTCTTTAAGCTGAGCCACCAGGGAAGTCCATTTGTCTTCCTACGACTGGCTTATTTCACTTAGTATAATGTCCTCAAGATTCATCCCTGTTGTTGCAAATGGCAGAATTTCCTTCCTTTTAATGGCTGAATCATATTCCACTGTGTGTGTAAACCACATTTTCTTTATCCATTCATCCTTTCTTGGATGCTTAGGTTGTTTCCATATCTTGGTTCTTGTGCATAGCACTGCAATGAACACAGGAGTGCTAAAATCTCTCCAAGACCGATTTCTACATCAGGCCTTGAGGCAAATATAATCCCCATTGGCAGAGGACAAATGCCAAAACGATTCTGTTTCCAGGCTAGAGTTACCCAACCAGCAATGGCCAGGTCAGGTTCACACTCAAGTCCAGCTACCTTTGCAGACTTAGCCCTTTACACAAAATCAAGTTCTTCCCCTTTATTTTCTTATTGTCTCTTCCAGGACATATAAAGTCTTTAATAATGTTTCATCATTCTTGATTAAAGTGACAATTTTATAAATCACATCAGTCAATCTTTATTAAAATCTTCTGAAAAATTCCAGTTTGTGATACTGAATTAGTATTGAAATTTCCAGCCTTTTTTCTTTAATTATGCTAATTGCTATTTCTAAGCATAATTAGCATTTTGAATTATTTAGTGTAATTACGTCAAACAACATGTTTAATTTGTCATGTCAAGTACAATAATTAGTAATAATTCTTGAAAAGATGTTATTACAAGTTTGATGTATTTATAAGGTATAATTATGTCAAATGTGATAATACTCAAGAGTAATATTAAAACTTATAAAGAAATGTTGCTGCAACTATTTGGAAAATTTAACATTGTGGTCATTTTATATATTTCTGTGCTTCAACAGAAGTCAAATCTGTCTTGAATTAGTGATCTGTTTATCAATTAAGGAAATAAAATTAGATCCTGGATTATAGGTGAACTCATATGCAATCCACAAAGTGCTCTCTCTGCGCCCCCCTTTTTTATTTCCAGAGTGAAAAGTAATAATTTTGCATATAAATAGTTATACTTAAAAAATGATTCTGGGAAAATAAGGACAATCCAGAAACAAATGAATTTGCTCCAAATATGGAAATTTCAGGCTCAAATAAGAGGTAAGTTAAGTTAAATGACCCAACCATTTCATGGCTGTGTGGCTTGCCAAATTACTGACAGATTTAATTTTCAGTAACCTCACTATAAAATGAGGATAATGCATATTATTATGGAGGGGAAATGAGATGATGCTAAATTGCTTTATGGTTATAGTTGGTCGACAAATGCATGCATTTTCATCATTATCTGGATATTCCAGACTCAGTCTAGAACAGCAGCAGAAAAATAAAAAAAATTATAAGTGGTTCAGATTCTGTCATCAGAGAGGTGAGCTGGGTGGTTCTGTACAAGTCATTTTACCTTTCTGGGTTTTCATTTCCCCATCTAAAAAATAAGGAAAATAATATACATTTCAGTAAGGGGAGATCAAGAGTATCGTTGGGTTAAGCCAGTGTTGACTGAATGAGTTAATAAATGAATAAGCTTTGGAATGGTGTCCAAAATAAGAGCTAGTGAATAGTAATAGAAAATATTCAGGATTTGAACTCAATCAGAAATGATTAAGCTATTCATTCATTTATTAATTCTACCATAATTTATTGATCATTGGCTAAGTACCAGGCCCTTGACTAGGCTCTTGGGGTGTATAAGTGAGCTAATTTAACAGATATATTTTCCTTGTGCTCTAGTTCAGTATTTCTCAAGATGTGATTAAAAATGCATCCAAATCAGGTGGGAATGTTATAAATGAATATTCACATCATGCGTGCTATAAAGGGTCACACCTCTGACCTGCTAAATTAGATTCTCTGGGTATGGACCTTAGTTTTGCTTTATTTTATTTTATTTTATTTTTACAAATATTTGATTCTTGCAGCGCTTAAAGTTTGAGCATTAGTGGAGTCTGTTCGGATCAAGTTACAAGCCAAGTGTGTGAACTTGGAACAGTTACTCAACATCTCTGAACCTCAGTTTCTTCATCTGTTAAATGGGACCAGTACTGCACATCACAAAACTTAATGATGAAAATTATAAATCATCTCTTTAAGGTGCCTACTAGGTGCTCAGTTAATGTTCAGTGATCATTTCAAAGGAAATATTTTACAGGTACCCATGTTCCCAGAAAGGGCATGAACATGTACATGTGATTTTCTTAAATCAAGTCATATTTTAACTACGGTAACAAATGCCTCCATTTAAAATGAGCAGTAAGAGTTCCCTCATGGCCTAGTGGTTAGGATTTTGGGCTTTCACTGCCATGGCCCAGGTTCAATTCAAGCCATGCGATGCAGCCAAAAAAGAAAAAAAAAATGACATCTCATGTCTGTCAGATTTGTCAGCTTAAACTTCATGTGACATAGTTTCAATTGGACAACAATTTATCACGTACCCACTCAAATCTAAGTATACAGAGACATGGGGTGGGGTTCTTGACTTCCAGCAGCTCATAATCACTTTGAGGATACAGACCTGTAGGTATTAGTCATGACGCAACTAGGGAAGCAAACCAGGCCTGCTGTTACAGGAAATGGCTTATGCAGGGTTGGAAGGCAGGGAGCGGAGGGCAATGGAGAAATTGGGGACAGCAGTGAAAAGCTCCCACTGCTCAGCAGGAAGGACAAAGGAAAGAGGTGGAGTGACCAGAGCCAAGGGGCTGGGGTCCCCTGGAGCAAGCTGAAGCCACAAGCTTCCCTGGGGAGCCAGAGACACAGCAGGCAGAGCCAGCAGCTGCCGGCCCCTCCGAGGTAAAGGGACAGAAGGGAAGCTCTGGCTTTGCCCTATTTCTCCCTTTCTCATTGCTTGTCCTTCCCTCACGTTGAGAGAATCCAAGCTGAAGCATCTGCACAAGGACCTGGGAAATGCAGGCTGAATGAGATCAGCTCTCCTGCCACAGAGACCAGGGCAAGGCGAGGGCAAGATCCAACGTGAAGGCAAACGGCAGGACTGACACATGAGGGAGATTTAATGTAAGAGGCTGCACTAAGTGTTAAGACCCAGTTGTGCAGGGAGAGAGAGGACAGTGATGTCCTGTAGGAGTCCGGCTGGCTGCCCAGACAGAGCCTTGAAGGGGGACAGAAATGTGATGAGATCACCGTGGTGTGGCATCTTCCCAGAAGATTTTCCAGTTGAGAGTCTGTGTTTGGCCAAAACGCTCAGACTCAGGGGTTCTCAACCTGCCTGTCAAAGCTTCAGGCAATGGAAGTGAAAAACCAGACTTTATTACTGATGTACAAGAAGGAATATCTTTCCTGGGATCCTCGTGTCTAACATGTGTCTAGTCTTTTAGTGATAGATACTTGGGAAGTTAATTTATAATTAGAAGCGATTTCACGAGTCTAGAACCAGGATAAGGAGGAAAGCGAAGAATCTTAAAATTGAGTGTAATTCAGAAACGTCTCTTCTGTAGAATAACTGCATTTCCTCTCACTTCAGAAGTCCTCAAATGCAAGAAAAACCACGAAGGAGCAGGAGGAGGAGAAGGAGGAAGAAGACAAGAATGCTGTCATCACGTGGTGATCCATTGCTTCGATACCACTTAAAATTTTTATTTTACTCTCATTGAAAGAGCTGTTTTATAGTGTTTTAGACACAGAAATGAAAACGATATGAAAAGCCAAGTCCAAGTTCATGAATGCAGTCAATGACAACTACAGTATATTACTGCCAGTAATTCTAAGACTCTCTTACTTCAGGTACATCTGATTTTAGAATTGATAAATGCTTTAAAATATGCATATTAGACCTGATGGGAAAGGGAAACTTCAAGAGATAGGAGCAGCTTTTTCAGATTCCCATCAGCTAAGGAGAATTTGTGTTACACTAACTTCACCTTGTTCTTGGATTCTCTCTGAGTCTGACCTCCAGGAAGATCCTTCTCTGTTCTGCCTGTAGAGAAGGGAACAATACGTTCAGTTTCTTTTGGTAAAATCACACTTGCTGTCTATGATCAGGCTGGGCATCTCTAACTCTCCTTGACCTCTTATTTACAGAACTAAGTTTGGGCTACAACTAGAGGTGACTGGTATCACTCTTTACATTTTAAATCCTCTTATTTCAGTCTTCTTTATTGTGATTAGGAATTTCCGGATGCTTTGCTGTCAACTGCATGAAGTCAGATCTATTCACTAGTTTTAACTTTTAAGTATCTTAGAGCCAAATACAGTTTTTTCCCCTGCATTTTCTTATTTTGACCCTCATGATAAAGCTGTACGGAGGACAGACACCTAATGCATTGTTATTTTTTTTTTTTCAGGCAGATGAGGAAACAGAGCATCTCGCTATTTCTTCTGCCAGCTGCTTTAACTGCATGACTCTACAACCTGGGTAGAATGCTGTCTCTAAACACAAACCTATTACTTGGTTGTCTTATGGGCAACCAAAAAAGGTAATCCGTAACATTGCTGGATTGGAAAAGAAAACTACTGGGCTGTGTTGGAGTAAGAATATGTTGGTTTCTGCCATGGCACCTTTTTAAGTGATTTTCAAGGGCAGCTGGACTATATTTCATCTTCCACTTATATTAACTTTATAACCCCAGCTTTTATTATATGTCACCAGAGAGACACAGACGAGGCCTCCTGCAGTGGATATATTATCTTAGACTCACTTAGTGAGCGCTTAAAACCTCCCAGGCACCACGCCAAGCCCTTCACAGGCATTAACTCCAATCCTTTCAGCAATCCTTTGCACTAGATGTTATTACTCCCACTTGACAAGGAAATGCAGAGAAAGCCGTCATCCTTCTAAGCATTGTTCAACCAGGAAAGGGCAGAACTGGAATACAAGCTGGGTCTGACCTGGTTGCATGATCCATGCCTTTTTTTAAAAAATCTCTTTCACATTGATTCCTAGAAGAAGCTAGACTAAGGGGCTGCAGTTTGCCTCATGACTCGGTCTGGAATTCATTTCTTAGGCCTCCTAAGAAGGTTTCTCTTTGTAATATGAGAGTTTGGAACTCCTATAGTACAATTCTACATTTCAGCAGGGCAGACAAGGAGCATGGGATCGCAAGATGGGTCAGAAGAAGTAAGCAAAAACCAGACAGAATATTCTTGTCCAGCATACAGTCATTTGCAGGTCTTCTGCTGAATTTTCTATAATTCTCTGAGAACAAGGGTAATGGAGGACACATAGAGTAAGTAGTTATCTATGCTACAAAGATTCTTGAGAGTCCCTTGGACTGCAAGGAGATTCACCCAGTCCATCCAAAAGGAAATCAGTCCTGTATATTCATTGGAAGGGCTGATGCTGAAGCTGAAATTACAATACACTTGATGCAAAGAACTGACTCATTGGAAAAGATCCTGATGCAGGGAAAGATTGAAGGTGGGAGGAGAAGGGGATGACAGAGGATGAGATGGTTGGATGGCATCACTGACTTGATGGACAGGAGTTTGAGCAAGCTCTGGGAGTTGGTGATGGACAGGGAAGCCTGGGCGCTGCAGTCCATGGGGTCATTAAGAGTCGGTCATGACTGAGCTGATATGCCCATTGCTTTGTGAGTAGCATATATAACTGCTGGCATACTCCTGCAGATGTCAAATCTATTACTTCCTTTGCCCTGCTTGTTGAAAATATTAACTTTTAGATCACCCTGCTTTGTCTGTGACTACATCTAAAGACCAGACTCTGGACCAAAACCTGCTCTGACTTCAAAGGAGAGATTTGCTTGTGGATTTCATTTATGCGAGAGACTGTTCATCTTCCACACTCTAGAAGGTACAGTGGATATGTCAGGCTGACAGGTGCACACACGTGCAGGAAGAGACCAGAGGCTCTAATGCGAACACATGGGAGTGTCATGGAATCACAAAATTAAAGCCACAGTTAGTGATAATTTAGTCAAACTCCCCATTTCCTGGAGAAAAAAAATTAATGGTCCTGAGCTAGTAGCTTGCATAAGCCTAGCTCTAGGAAATATTTAATTGGCATCTGCTTTAGCCATAAATTCATCTTCATTCTAACTCTACTGGATTTCTGCTTGGCAATCATAGAAATTTCCCTTTAGCACTATTTGCTTTTTTCACTTGGGTTGCTGCCTGAAATGCCCACATTTTTCTGGTCGTCCCCTTACTTGTTGGACTGACAAACACCTCTTCATATGCTCAATCACTTCTTCTGCCCTGACCTCTGCGGGGCAAGGCTGGCTGTCCTTTCCCCAGGCTCCCTCTGTCATTGATTACCTGTGCTCTGCACACACGTGGATCATTTGCGAAGCATCATTTCCTGTTGACTGCTTTGGTTTCACACTGAGCTGTTCATTCTTCCTTGGCTCACTCTGGTGCCCACCACAGTTTCTGGGACATCGATGTTCTTTAGTACATATTTGCTGGAAAAGTGTTTTTCACGTACTTCATTGATATATTTCCTGCTTTGTTCAGACATCATTTAAAGCAGATTGAAAGGAAAGAGGACATTCAAGGGAAGAGAGAGAAGGAAGCAGCAAAATAGAAGGAGAGTCAAGAAGCAGAATTGAAGAGTCACGAAAGATGAAGACAGGGACCCAGTGTCCTGGGGTCAGCCTCGGGTCACTGCTCCACAAGGCTCTTGCTGCCTGTCCCGTTTGGAGGACTGTGCAAGGACACAGGAGAGGAACTAGTGCCAGGACTGGGTTTTTCTTCTGCCATGGGCTGAGGTTGATCTGGTGAGGATTCCAGGCCTCCCAGCCTTTCACGAACTAAATGTCTCATCTCACTGTCTGTCACACCTCGAAGCCTTTCTGCACATTCTACAGGGACCACAGAATTGTGTAACTTTTCCATCTCCTTTTCTCTGTGTTGACTTTCTGGTTGGGTTTATGGGAGCTTTTCTGTTTTTGCAGCTTCCCGCCCTCCCCGACTTCCTTCAGGCGAGTTCCTCCCGCGCTTTTCTGGAAGCCAACGGGGCCCAGGAATACACACCAAGCCACTAGAAAGAGCTGCAGTTTCCTCCCACTGTAGCATAGTTCTGAAGGACCCTGTTAGCTCTGGAGAGGCTTCTTGCCCTGCCGAGTTCTGTTCAGTGAAGCTGTCACTGTTTTTCCTTCAGGCTGTCTAGCCGTTATGCCAACCAGAACTAGCATAAATGTTTAACATCCACATCCTGTGGCTTATTTTGGACAATTTAATCAATATTTCATCAGAAAATTATTTTTTTCAAGTCTGCTGGAAATGTGATTTTTCAAAGGTGATTTCGTTTTTTTAAGTAGAAAACCATACTAATTATTTCTATTTACAAAATAATTAAACATAGTTAAGGACTTCCCTGGTGGCTCAGACGGTAAATCGCCTGCAATGCAGGAGACCTGGATGTGATCCCTAGGTTGGGAGGGGGGCATGGCAACCCACTCCAATATTCTTGCCTGGAGAATCCCCATGGACAGAGGAGCCTGGTGGGCTACAGTCCATGGGATCTCAAAGAGTCGGACACAACTGAGGGACTAAGCACACACAGTTAAAACCGGGAATTTGTTGCCATACGTATATATATACATATATAACTTGTGAAATGATCACCGCAATCAATGAAAATACCTATCACCTTGAAAGTCCCTCTGCCCCTTTGTAATCTCTCCTTCCTGCTGCTCTTTTTCCCCTCCCCCCACCCACACCAGTGTGCTTCCTCTCACTGTGTATGAATTCACATTTCCTAGGATTTTATCTAAATGCAATCATACAGTATGTTTTCTGTAGTCGGCCTTCTTTCACTCAGCATAATTATTTCCAGATTCATTCATAGTACAGCAATATCGTGGTCCTTCTTATTCCATTGTTTGGGTATACTATGGTTTGTTTATTCATTCACCTGCTATTGGCCTTTGGGTTATTTCCAGGTCTGGCCTATTATAATTAAAACCACTGTGGGCATGTTTGAACAAATCTCTTTATGGGCACATCTTTTATTTTCTCTTGACTATATAAATTAGGGGTAAAATGGGTCATAGGTAGATCCCTGTTTAACTTTTTAAGAACCCAGCTCTTAGAGTGGTTGCACCGTTTTATATCACATCAGCAGCAGTTTTGAGTTCCATATCCTCACCAGCACTTGAAAAGGTCATTCTTTTTAATTTTAGCAATTCTAATAGGTATGCAGTGGTGTCTCATTGTGGTTTTAATTTGCATTTTCCTATTGATTAGTCATAGAGATATTATTTTCATGTTCTTATTTTCCATGTGCTTGCAACTTCATTAGTGATATGCATTTTTAGATAGTTTTCTGTTTTTATTTTGTTGTTGTTTTTTGAGTTTTGTTTTCTTGTTACTGTGTTTTGAGGATTTGTTATGTATTCTGGATGCAAGTCTTTTGTCAGATACATGCTTGGTAAATATTTTTCCCTTTTCTTGGGTTTTTATTTTCATTCTTTTATGTCTTTCAAAGAGCAGAAGCTTTTAATTTGGATGAAGTCCAACTTATCAATTTACTTTTTTGTGGATCCTATTTTTAGTGTGCTATCTTTGCCTAACTCAAACTCACGAAAGTATTCTACAAGAAGTTTCATAGTTTTAGTTTGTACATGTAAATTGATCATCTATTGATATTTTGAGTTATTTTTGTATATGATGCAAGACATGGATTTAAGTTTATTTTTTGCATATGGATATCAAATTGTTGCAACATCATTTATTGAAAATGCTATCCATTTGCCACTGAATTGCTTTTGCATTTTTGTTGAAAATCCAATATCTAAATGCACATGGGTTGGTTTCTGGCCTCTATTCTCTTCTACTGATCTAATTTCTTACACTAATACTACACTGAAGATTTACAATAACTCAGAATCAGTGTATGAGAGTCTACCAAGTTCATTATTCTTTTTAAAATTTATTTTGGCTGTTTTAGGTCCTGTATGATTTCACATGGATTTTAGAATCAATGAGTTGATTACTACTGAAATGCCTGTTGAAATTTTTATTGGTATTTAACTGAACTTATAGGCTAATTTGATCGTAATTTATATCTTAACAATGCTGAGTTTTCTGATCCAGGAACAGAGTATATCCCTCTGATTTTTAGGCCACCTTTAATATTTCTATACAATGTATATAGTTTTCAATGTACAAGACTTTCATGTATTTTATCATTATCATTATGAAATTATTTTCTTTATTCCAAGTAATAACCTTTCCTTTAAATATATACTTTTGATATTAATATAGCCAATGTAGTTTTATTTTGAGTAGCATTAGTATGTTGTATGGAGAAGGCAATGGCACCCCACCCCACTCCAGTACTCTTGCCTGGAAAATCCCATGGACGGAGGAGCCTGTTGGGCTGCAGTCCATGGGGTCGCCAAGAGTCGGACTCGACTGAGAGACTTCACTTTCACTTTTCACTTTCATGCATTGGAGAAGGAAATGACAACCCACCCCAGTGTTCTTGCCTGAAGAATCCCAGGGACGGGGGAGCCTGGTGGCCTTCCATCTATGGGGTCGCACAGAGTCGGCCACGACTGAAGCGACTTAGCAGCAGTATGTTGTAACTTCTTATATCCTTTTACAATTAACCTATTTGTATCTTTATATTTAAAATGTGTTTCTGTAGGCAGCATATAATTAGACAGTTCTTTTTTGTAAATTATGGGAACTTCAATCTTTTTTTTTTAATTAGTTTATTTATCTATTTTTTAACTTTACAATATTGTATTGGTTTTGCCATACATTGACATGAATCCACAATGGGTGTACATGTGTTCCCCTTCCGAAGTTTCTAGACTATTTAAATGTAAGGTGTTTATGTGGTTTAAGTCTATCATCTTGTTATTTAAAATTTAAAAGAAGAATTCCAGCTGTTATTGTTCCTATTTTCTTTTTTGTCTTCACTTTGGGTTAATTGTACATTTCTCATAATTTCATTTTGTCTTCTCTTTTGATTTTTCCTAGCTATAGCTCTTTGTTTTATTATTTTAGTGGTTTTATAGGATTTACAAAACACATCTTTAACTTATCACAGTCTACATATAAATGATATGCCACTTTGCATATGGTGTAAGAACTTTAATATGATATGTTTACATTCCTCCTCTCACAGACTTCATGTTATTGCTGTCATATGTTTTACTTATACATGTTGTTATTTTCATTTACAATTAGTTATCATGGGAAATGATTTCCATAATTTTAAAAAACATCTACTTCTTATGTGGTACCGTTTTTATTGCTTTTTATTCCTGTGCCGAGATTCATATTTCCATTTGATATTTTTTTCCTGAAAGATTCTTTTCCTGAAAGATTGAAAGGAAGCCTGAAAGACTTCCTTTAACATTTTCAGAGAACTTATCTGTTGGTGATGAGGCTTTCAGCTTTTGTTTTTCCAAAAATGTCCTAATTTCTCTTTTTGTTTTTGAAGATATTTTTGCTGGTTATGGCTTAGATGGTAAAGAATCTGCCTGCAATTCAGGAGACGTAGGAGATGCGGGTTTGATTCCTGGGTTGGAAAGATCCCCTGGAGAAGGGAATGGCAACCCACTCCAGTATTGTTGCCTGGGAAATCCCATGGACAGAGGAGCCTGGTGGGCTACAGTTCGTGGGGTTGCAAAGAATTGGACACAACTGAGCGACCAACACTAAAAAAAACTAATAGAATTCAAGGTTTGCATTTTGTTTCTACCAGTACTTTAAAGATGTTCTTGCCCTGTCTGCTTGCTTGCATTGTTTTTGATGAGAAGTTCCTGTCATCTTTATCTTGCTCCTTTGTATAAAATGTATCTTCTTTGTTATGACTGTTTTTTAAGAACTTTTCTTTACTGCTGGTTTTGAGCAATTTGATTATTGTGCCATGGTGTAATTTTCTTTATACTTCTTAGATCTGTAGTTTAGAGCTTCATTAAATTCAAAAAAATTTTGGCCATTTTTTTTCAAAAATTTTTCGTGTCCTTTTTTTCTTCTCCAATTCAAGGACTACGAAGTACATACAGAGATGTTTAAAGTTTTCTGCTGCTGCTGCTAAGTCACTTCAGTCGTGTCCGACTCTGTGCAACCCCAGAGATGGCAGCCCACCAGGCTCTGCCATCCCTGGGATTCTCCAGGCAAGAACACTGGAGTGGGTTGCCATTTCCTTCTCCAATGCATGAAAGTGAAAGTTTTCTACAGTTCACTAACGTTATGCTTCTTTTTCATTTTAAAATTATTATTCTATCAGTGGTTTGTTTCAGTTGTTTCTATTTCTATGCCTTTGGGTTCATTATCTTTTCTTTCGAAATGTCTAATAGGACATTAATCCTATCCAATGTTGCAATTTTTCTCTCTAGGAATTCAATTCAGCCTTAAAAAAAAATTCTTTCATATCTCTACTTAACTTTATGAATACTTGAAATGCATTTATAATAACTATTTTAATCTCTCTGCTTGCTGATTCTAACATGTGTCAGTTCTGGGTCAAAACCTTTGATTGGATACAAGACAACATAGCTATTATCTTGTTGAATATATATATGTATAAAACATACATATTCTTGATCTTTAAGGCTTCCCTGGTGGCTCAGTTGGTAAAGAATCTGCTTGCAATGCAGGAGATGCAAGTTCAATCCCTGGATGGGGAAGATCCCTTTGAGAAGAAAATGGCAACCCACTCCAGTATTCGTGCCTGGGAAATCCCATGGACAGAGGAGCTGGCTAGACTTCAGTCCATGGGGTTGCAAGAGTCAGATGCAACTAAACCACCACCACCGCTACAGATTCTGTAATACAGTTATTTGGAAGAAGGTTGATCCTTCAAAGTCTTATTTTTAATCATTCATTAGGCAGATCAGAGAAATTTAGGGTTTCTCCTCCGTTACTGAGCCAAGACTCCTGAGTATTCTACCCAAAGCAGAAGGTATACTGAGTTTTTCCATTCTGGCTGGTGAAAACAGGTACTATTTCCAGCCATGTGTGAGAGCTGAGCCCTGTTCCCTTTGGAAGTTTCTTTTTTCCAGTCTTGGGTAATCTGTTCACATGCTTGTCTAGATCAGTATCCTGGTGAAAACCTAAGGAAGCTCCTTTGTGTTTCTCTGCATATTTACCTCTTTAATACTCTTCCTGCAAATGCTGGCTTCCCTGGTTTCCCTGAAATCTCATCTTTGTTTCTTTACCCAAGAAGTTTACCACGTTCTGCTGAGGTTCCCTCTTCTTGCAGCATAGTTGGTAAACTGTCTCAAGGTGGTAAACTGGAACAATTGTAGGGCATATCTCAGTTGTTTTCTGTCTGTCATTGATCACTGTCTTTAGTTGCCTTATGCTCAGTGCCTTGAAAACCTTGTATGTTTTATTAGTTTGACTTTTTTTTCAAGTGGGATGCTAAAGCTAGTCCTGTTGTTACAATCTGGCTCAATGTGGGAGATAAATTATATTATTTTTGATTCACAGAACTGTATCTCCAATAGTATAATGAAAGTCAAAGGGCAAATATAACTCAATATATATTTATTATGTATATCTGTTTATGTGTGTATATATATATTTATATTCAAAACCTCCCCCTTTTTTAGGTGTATCTTTATTTTATATATTTATTTTAAGGTTTAATTATTTTAGAGTAAATGTTTTTTGTTTGTTTTTAATTAATTTATTTTAATTGGAGGCTAATTACTTTACAATATTGTGGTGGTTTTGCCATACATTGACATGAATCAGCCATGAGTGTACATGTGTCCCCCATCCCGAACCCCCCTCCCACCTCCCTCCCCATCCCATCCCTCTGGGTTGTCCAGTGCACCGGCTTTGGGTGCCCGGTCTCATGCATTGAACTTGGACTGGTCATCTATTTCACATATGGTAATATACATGTTTCAATGCTATTCTCGCAAATTATCCCATCCTCGCCTTCTCCCAGAGTACGAAAGCTGTTCTTTATATCTGTATCTATTTTGCTGTCTCATGTATAGGGTCATTGTTACCGTCTTTCTAAATTCCATATATATATGTATTAATATACTGTATTGGTGTTTTTCTTTCTGACTTACTTCACTCTGTATAATAGACTCCAGTTTCATCCACCTCATTAGAACTGATTCAAATGCATTCTTTTTAGTAGCTGAGTAATATTCCATTGTGTATATGTAAACCTCCTTTTATCTTACCTGAATCCAGCTGAACTATTCTTATGATTGTCCTAAGGACAAAGCATTATTGATTTGCGGTAGAGTATGTAAAGGATTAATTTTGTATCATATTCATTTCTAATAATTATTAAACATGATTCTATTGAGGTGCTTTGAGTCACTGGAGAAATGGAAAACTCTGAACATGCAGAGTCAGAAAAGTCTGAGTGTCTCACACACTTGGATGTCTCATAGGTCCCCTTCAGGACCATATTAGCAAAAGGCGCTCAACCAATATGATTGAATGAACAGATAAGGGGAGAAGGTATGACTGTAAAATGATGAGGCTGCTTATTTGGCGTGCATGTCTTCATGGATAAAGAAGAAACCTGGTGTGGAGGTAAAAGGACCCAGATTCTGGTTTCCAAGAGAACTGAGGTCTAATTTAGCTTTCCTGTGTTTCAAAGATGTTAGACTCAGAACTGACACATATGTTATAGTTAGCAAAACAGAGAGACTAAATCAAGTTAAAATAGCTGTGTTTCAGAGTCTTTATCTTTAAAGATAACATAACCTATCTTGCAATACTATTATGAAGAGAAAGCCAGATGTGCGTGAGATACACGTAACATAGAAAGAGCATGGCATATAGTCAGCATCCAGTTAACGTAAGTTTTCTCTCTTGCAAAGCAGCCAGCAGGGAAAGGTAGACCCTGTGTATGGTTGCTCACAATATGCAAAGGATTGATTTAAGAAGTGGAGGAACACGGTACTCTGTGACAACCTAGATGGGTGTGATGGGGTGGAAGGTGGGAGGTAGGTTCAAGAGGGAGGGAATGTATATACACCTCTAGCTTATTCATGTTGATGTATGGCAGAAACCAACTCAACAATGTAAAGCAATTATTCTCCAATTGAAAATAAATAAATTTTAAAGAGAGGAAAAAAAACCAAAAGTGGAGGAACAAACTTAGAGATTTCTTCACTGATGTCAAATCTTTGAATTTTGAGAAAGCATTTGATTTTTATAAAGAGCCAAAAAGCACTCAGAGACAAGGCAAGGAAATAAATGGAGTGACTTATCAATGGAGACAAAAATAACTAAGTACAAAAGGATGTGATTAAAATCATGTCATACAAAGCCAAGTGTTTCATAAGCAAGCACTCTATCAACTTCCAGTTTGGGAGTCAAAAGTGTTCTGAGGATTACTATACCATAAGAATAAGCTCTCCACAAACTCTTGGAAGGAAATATATTCATGTAGATATATAACTTCTGCTCTTTCAAAAAAAAAAAGTAAAGAAATGAAAAAAGCCCAGTTTTGCTACTATCTGATCACTTTTTATAATTCATTTCAGTTGGTAATGTGCCTTTACGTATGCTCATTTGTACCCTGGGGAAACAGAGATTCAGATTTCAGTTTTAAGTGATGTGCCCGAGGTGACACAATTGGTAATTCACAGAGCTGGATCTAGAACCCAAATCATGCTCTTCCCATCACGCTACCTATCTTTTCTTTGTACCCTGGCCTGCAAACGTCTTGTTTTCAGAACAAAGTTACTGTAGCCCATCAACTGATAGCACCAGGGAAACTATTTGGGGAGGTAATTAATGCTACAAATTATTACTATTCTTCTTATTATTAATTTTTATTCCCAGTGTCTCAAGCTGGAGATAAATTTAATCTGCAAACATTCTTAAAGAGTGACTTCAGTTTTGTGTAGCCGGGTCTTGGCAGTTGGGAAAACACATGCAGTGACTTGAATGAGAGGCTGAGCCCTTATCTCAGGGGTCTCCGGTGGCCTGTGGGCTCAGGGCATGGTGGGAACTGCTTTTCCCACTCCTCTTTCTCAAGCTTGCAAGCACAGAGCACTGGGATGGTCCAGCTGCATCCAATTAGACTCCTTCAGACAGGAAGGGAGAGGAGCCACAGAAAACACTGGAACGCACAGTCTCACTTGCATGAATGCTTCAGCCTCCTCACCCGGGCACGCTGAGCCCTGTGGTGGAGGAAGCCCAGGCTCTGGAATGCAGCGATCTTCACAAGGGGGACATTGTTCTCTGGAGCGGACAGTTCTCTGCGCGTTAAGAGTGCCCACACTGTGAGTCAGCGGGGACTGGGCTCCAAACCAACTTCGCTCTGCCTTTCCTGACACAGATGCAGAAAAGTCTGGTTTTAAAGGCCCTGCACCTTTTAAGATCAAATCAAGGCTGTCCCTATCCCTAAATATCCTTGCTACTTACTTTGGGATGCCCTGGTGGCTCAGCAGTAAAGAGTCCACTTGCAGTGCAGCAGTCACAGGTGATGTGGGTTCTATCCCTGGGTTGGGAAGATCCCCTGGAGAAGGGAATGGCAACCCACTCCAGTATTCTTACCTGGGAAATCCCATGGACAGAAGAGCCTGGTGGGCTACAGTCCCTGGAGTAGCAAAGAGTCAGACACAACTGAGCATGCATGCACAGACCAGACTGAGGTGAAATATGGAGATCTCAGAAAAAACGATGTCATGAAGCAGCCAGACCTGTGTAAGGAGACCTGCAGTGAGTTAGAGCAGGGGACACAGGACCACTGGGCTTTTCCAGTTTTCATTGGACCTCAGCAGAGGAAGCAACTCTTAGTTGAAAATGGAATTATTGAATGCTTTTTCCTGCCTTGCCAGATCTCATATGTCTCACCAATACACCTTATGGTTTCACTGTGTGGTGTTTTTTGTTGATCTCAGCTCAAGGAGAAGATGTGCGTGGAAAGACACGCCAAGAGAATTATTCCCAAGGCTCAATTTTATTTTTATCTTTCTTTTCTTGTTTTTTTAAATTATGGAAACATGATAATACATTTACAGGAGACTTGGAAAATATGGAACAAAGTTACATATAGTCCCACTATATGTTCCAATCATTTAAGTAGATAAACTAAGATTTTTCACTGGAGTTTCAACATCTAATTCTCAAAGATGAATAAAATGAATGTAGAAGTCGAGAAGTAGAAGAATATAGCAGACCTGAAAAGCATTATGAACCAATTCGATATAATTAAGATTTATACAATTTCCACACAGCAGTAGGATATAAATTTTGTTCAAGTTCCCATAAACTATAAACTAGGAGACACAGGAACATATCCAGAGACATAAGACCAGGTGCAGAAATTCAAGGTCTAAAGGTATCGAAATCATACAGAGCTGTTCTCTTATTCCTGTAGAATTATGTTAGGGATCAGTCAAAAGATATTTGAAAATAGCCCACATATTTTCAAGGGCAGTCTGACATTTACCAAGGGAGATCTTTGACTTAGTCAAGGCTCAATTTTAGAAGGATAATCTTATTTTTCCATTGGAGCAAAAGTTCTATTGAATTAGATGGTTCAAGCTTAGAGATATTGAAATGTGATGACTCCAAGTGCATATCATCAAAATCAACACAGAGGTAACATGTAGTTTTGGGCTAGAGCCCAATATTTGGGTGCTTTCTTCACTCCTTAGTTGACCCTAAAAACAGTGAGACCACGCTAGCAAATGTAACCTATTGGGAAAACCTTCAATGTTTAATCTAAAAAAATTCATAAGTTAAGTAGTATTATCCCTGTTACAATATGAGGAAACTACTATTCAAGGGTGCAGGGCATGGTTTGTAATTATAAGAACAGCTCAAGAACATTAAAGCTTAAACTTAAATTAGGGGTTCCTAGCATTTAGTATTATCATTTTTTACATCCTTGGACAAACCAATGAATATCCCTTAATAAGATCAAGGTCAACCCTTGAATCAGAGCAGACTGCCCTCCCAGTCCTGGAAATGTATTAGTCTATAGATGTATCCATGTTTTTACAGAAGCAGTGGATAGTAACCAGAAGTGACCTAGACAGACCGTATTCACCATTAATTGGTTAGACTAGCATAGCCAAGGTAGAAAACGAAACCTTGGCAAAATTTTTATGGGGATTGAGTAGGAAAGTGTATGTCAGTTACCTTGCATGGTGCTTATATGTGGTAAGATATGAATTTTAGATCATGCATAGATTTCAGAAGGACTCTGATCTTGAGGACGTCCTCATTCTTTGGGAACCTTTCTTAAAATGTATTTATTTATTTCGACTGTGCTGGGTCTTTGTTGCTTCACGAGTTTTTTCTTGAGTTGCTGTGAGCGGGGCTACTCGCTAGTTGCAGTGCATGGGCTTCTCATTGTGGTGGCTTCTCTTGTTGTGGAGCACAGGCTCTAGGTGTGCAGGCTTCAGTATTTGTGGCATCTTGGATCAGTTGTGGCTCCCAGGATCTAGAACACAGGCTCAGTCATTGTGGTGCACAGGTTTAGCTGCTCTGAGGCAAGTGGGGTCTTCCTGGATCAGGAATTGAACCGGCATCTCCTGTACCAGCAGGTGGATTCTTTACCACTAAACCACCAGGGAAGCTTGTTTGGGAGCCTTTTTGTGAACTTTCATCTGAGATGTGTGGAGATCAAGCTTCATCAGGCACCTATGTCTCTTGCAGCCACGCATGGGGAAACTGAATTGCAAAGACCTAGAGACTGTCAGACAGAGTAAAGTAAGTCAGAAAGAGAAACACAAATATCATATCTTAGTGCAGGGATATGGAATCTAGAAAAATAATACAGATGAACCTATTTGCAAGGCAAAGATAGAGACACAGACATAGAGAATAAACATATACCAACGTGGGATGAAATGGGAGATTGGGATTGACACATGTAACACTACTATGTATATAACAGATAACTAATGAAAACCTTCTGGATAGCACAGGGAACTCTACTCAGTGATCTGTGGTGACCTAAATGGGAAGGAAATCCAAAAAAGAGGGGATATATGTTTATGCAAGGGCTTCCCTGATGGCTCAGATGGTAAAGAATTCACCTGCAGTGTACGAGACCTGGGTTTGATCTTTGGATCAGGAAGATACCCTGGAGAAAGACATAGCCACCCACCCCAGTATTCTTGCTGGGAGAATTCTGTGGACAGAGGAGCCTGGCAGGCTATCATCCATGGGGTCAGAAAGGGTCAGCACAACTGAGTGACTAACACTTTTACATTTATGTATACATATGGCTGATTCTCTTTGCTGTACAGTAGAAATGAATACAATGTAAAGCAACTATACTGCAATAAATATTATTAAAAAAAAAAAAAAGCAGCCTTGTGCCTTTCCTCATAAGTGGTTATCTCTTCTACCCAAAGGACTCAGAAGATGTTGCCTGAGCTGGCTTCCTTGTTCTTGTCCAGAGCCACATATCCAGCACGAAACAGGACAGCTTCTCCAGAGTGCAGGAGGGCAACCAGAGCCTTGGGGAGCCCCCACTGGTGGTCTGACTTCGGTCATATTTGGCAATATCTAGGCCATGACGTAAGACTGAATTGTTTGCTTGACCTTTTGGTAAGATCAGTATCTAAGGCCCTGCTTGTATCTTTCTCTGGCCCCTGATGTCTCTGCTGCTGGTCTGTCTCTCCTCTCTCTAGAGTCAGCCGCATGCTGTGGAATGCTCTTATATAAGCTCCCCGCACCCCCTCCCCACTGCCTACTCCCTTGCCATACCCTTTCATTTCTCACCCCTGCCCACACATTCAGACTTGTAGGATAGAAAAGCCCTCACTGATGAAAAGTGACATGTTTCTAGCCAACTGACTTGTCCCACATCACAGCTAACTCTGAGGTCAATGACCCTGGGGTGGCAAGATGCTGGAGTAGGGTAGGTGTGTCTGAGAGTTGTCATTTGGCAGAAAGCAAGATAGGGGTGACAGTGAGTATGCTCAGGTTTCCAGGGCTCTCAGTGACCTGGTTACTGCCCTTCTTCTGGAGAGAAGATTCATTTTTTGCCTTGAATAGAAGTAGTGTGCATAAGAATTAACATGCAGCGATCTCCAAGGCAAAAGTAGCTGAGTTCCAGGCATTTTCATCTAATCAGCTGCTCTGAATTCTATCTGGATGCTTCATGGACATCTCAAAATCAACAAGTCTAAAGGTGAATTTATCACCATCCCATCAAACCAGCCTCGAATGTCACGTTCTCTACAGCTTGAGATTAGACCCATGATCTGCCCAGTCACCAAAGCCAGAAACCTCCCCTTCCCTCACTGCTTACGCAACTCGTCCCTAAGTTTCACTGAATCGTATGTATCTTGCATATCTCTTCCCTACAGTCATCTCCTCTGCATATTCTAACCGTCATCATGCCAGTGCTTCCCTTCATCATTTCTTACTCAGACTACTAGAGCATGTCCACTCACAAGGGAAGTTTTACAATCGTAACAACTTCTGGGTCCCATTTCTGATCAGTTAGAATTACTGGGAGAGGGGTAGAGTCTGGGCATCGGTATATATATATATATATTTTTTTTTTCCCCCCAGTCTTGGATCATTCTAAGCCAAGGCTGGAAACCGTTGTTCAATAACAGATCTGATCTTGTTCCTCACTCCCATGTTTGAGCAGCCTTCTTCCATTCTTACCTGACCCTGAAACAAGGATCCAACCTGGGCACGCATCATGGTGCCCTTTACCATTCTCTCATGCCATGTCACCGTGCCCTCCTCTGCTTTTAAACAGAATCTTCCCTCTATCTTGAAAACTGTCATTGTTGTCTAGTTGCTAAATCATATCCAACTCTTTAGTGACCCCATGGACTGTAGCCCACCAGGCTCCGCTGTCCGTGGGATTTCCCAGACAAGAATACTGAAGTGGGTTGCCATTTCTTTCTCCAGGGGAATCTCCCTGACGTAGAGATCAAACCAGCACCTCCTGCATTGGCAGGCAGATTCTTTACTGCTGAGCCACCAGGGAAGCCCCTTGAAAATTGTGCTTGATATCAATTGCTAGGGGTGCAAGCCATCTAGGCTAAACGAATCATGCTCATATTTTATTTTTATTTTTATCTGGGCATTTCCCAGCAGGATGGTATTTTGGAAAACTCTAGTGTGGAAGGGAAGAGACCTCATTTCTTCGCTGGATATGTAAACAGTCTTGTGTGATCTTGAGTAAGTTACTTTCTCTTTTTTTCTCTCTTGGCCTCAGTTTCTCCACCTATAAAATGAAGGAACTGGATTAGTTTCTTACATACTAGTTACAAAGTTTTATGATGATCTCCATTAATCAGCATTTCTCTCAGAGCTATCTGTGTTCCTTGAACTTATTCCTTACCTGGAAGCATTTATTTTGCTCTGCCATTGAGCTACTTCCAGCTCAGATTTTATCACAACTAGTCATTTTTGTCTGTTTTCTAGAAGACAGAGTCTGGCACAAATCAGTTTAGTTTGATAAATGGGTTAAAGGCTTCATGGTGAGTGAGGAAAAAAGAGAGAGAGATAACAAAATTCTTAAATTTCCAGGAGGTACCCATGGGACTAAGACAAAAGACCCAGGAGACTCAGAGTCTCCCATGTCCTTCAAACATGTGACCATCAGCACCACCTCTGGTCCTGATAATAAACACTTCCACTCTTCTGGGGCTCCCACTCCCAGAGTGCACATTTGGACACTGGCTAGATCCTTTGGGCTTTCAACTCTGATGCCTGCTGGACCCAGCCCATGCCACTTTGTTTCCAGTTTGAGCAACCAGGTCTTTGCAAATAGAGTCCTGAGCCATCAGTGTATTTTTACAAAATAGCATTCCAATGATGACTTGTGTCATTTAATTAGAAACAGATGGTTCACATTCTCTCATATGTACATGTCTAAAAACTAAAGGAAGGAATATCTGACATAAGCTCATGAAGGATCTTCTCAATATTTTAAGGATTAGGGTACCAGTGTGTCATATTTAGTTGAATCCAAAGACCCCCAAACACGTTCAACAGTCAGTCTTCTCACCTGTAGAGATGAGATAAGCTCCCAGTATTCTAACAGATCTTCTCAGGTGGCACAGTGGTAAAGAATCTGCCTGCCAATGCAGGAGAGACACAGGAGACACAAGTTCAATTCCTGGGTCAGGAATATTCCCTGGAATAGGAAATGGCAACACACTCCAGTATTCTTGCTTGGAATTTTCCGTGGATAGAGGAGCCTGGCAGACCACAGTTCACAGGGTCACAAAGAGTCGAACATGACTAAGCAATTGAGCAAGCACACACATTCTGACAGGTCAACATTCTCAACCTTGGCTATACATTGGAATGACCTGGAAAGCTGTGAAACTGCAAGTAAGCCTTTGGTTAGTCTCCCCAAAATGCTATGGAATTGGTCTGTGGTGGATCCTGGGCATCAGGTTTTGTTTAACACTTTCTAGGTGATTCTGATGAGCAGCCAAAGTTGACCGATGGAGGACTCCAAGGAGCCCAGGATTTTCAAAAGGGAAAAGCATTTTTCTTCAAATTCTCTAGATGAATCAGAAGGAAACTTGAGTTGATATGTGCTGTGTCTATGAGGGCTAGAATCATAGAAAAAATGGGTGCTTCAAGATGTTCATGGACAGTTTGCCTGGGAAGGTAGTGAGCTTTCATTGCTTAGTGCAAAGGTAGGCACAGAGAGGTCATACATGGGATTCCAGCATCAATTGGAAAATAAGTGTTATGGGTTTATTGCATCCTCCAAAAACTCAAGTACTGAAAATATAGCCCCTGGTACCTCAGAAGGTGATTTTATTTGCAGATAAGCTTTTTTTTTTTTTTTTTTGCAGAATAATTAAGATGATGTCATTAGGGTGAGCCCTAATCCAGTATGACTGATTTCTTTATGGAAAAGGGAAAGTTTGGACAAACAGGCATGTGCACAGAGAGAATACAATGAGAAGATGAAGCCTGAGACTCGGGTGATGCTTCTGTAAGCCAAAGAGTAACAGAGATTGCAGCAAACAACCAGCAGCTAAGAGAAAGGCATTCTATTACCCAGGTTCTCCGGAGAAGCAGAACCAATAGGAAATGTGTATATGTCCTCTACACACACACGTATATACACATTTACAGATATATGTATATTAAAGAAGATTTATTATAAGCAATTGGCTCACACAATTATAGAGGCTGAGAAATCCCACCATCTGCAAGCTGGAGACCCAGGAAGAGCCTGGGGACTGTCATTTCAGTCTGAGTCTGCAAGACTGAACACCAGCAGAGTCAACAATGTAAATCCACATCTGAGGGCAGGAGAAAAAGAGATGAGATGTCCCAGCTCCACAGTGAGGCAGAAGAAAAACATGGGAAAGAATTCCTCCTTCCTCCGCCTGTTGTTCTATTCCGGCCACCCACACGGGGAGGACAATCTGTTTTCCTGAGTCCACTGACTCAAATGCTAATCTGGTCCCAAACACCCTCGCAGACACACCCAGAAATCGTGTTTAATTTGGGCACCTCCGGGACCAGGCAAGTCGACTCCACATTGACCATCACCTGCATGGAACAGATTCTCCTTTATGGACCTTAAAAGGAACCAATCCTACTGACAGCTTGACCTAGAACTTCTGACCTCTAGATGGTGAGATGACACATTCTGTTGTTGAAGCCAGCCAGTCTGTGATGCTCTGTTATAGGAGTGCTACAAGCAAATATGATAAGCTTGATGGTACTTAAGATTCCCTTCCCACAGGGACTCTCAGAGGAGATGGGGTTAAAATGGGAAAGAAATCAGCATTAGCTGAGCACATACTACGTGTCTAGGACTCTGTTAAGTGCTTTGTAAACTCTGTCTTAATACTTATACCAGGTTGTAATGATTGGTGCTGCTGTTGCTACTGCTACTAAATTGCTTCAGTCATGTCTGACTTTTGCAACCCATGGACTGTAGCCCGCAAGGCTCCTCTGTTCATGGGACTCTCCAGACAAGAATCCTGGAGTGGTTAGCCATACCCTCCTCCAGGGGATCTCGACCCAGAGACCAAACTTGCATCTCTTATGTCTCCTACATTGACAGTTGGGTTCTTTACCACTGGTGCCACCTGGGAAGCCCAATGATTGGTGCAATCATCTTTAATTACAGATGAGAAAACTTAAGTGAAGATCACTTAGCTAGAGGTACTGTCATAAGCAAGGAGAAAGAAAGGAAGAGTCCATAAGCCCTGGAGTCAGGCAGTTGAAGCCAACTGTTAGGATAGAGCTGCTGGCTTTCCATCTGTAAAGTGGGAATGATGTCATGATAACAGTGATAATAATGCTTAGACCACATGATGGGCAAGAGCATTTGCTTCCTCTGAAGGAACTGACATAAGCAGGAAGATAGTAAGTCAGCCTTGGCCTTTCTCCTCAAAGCCAGGTGGTGAGTCAGGGAGCAGAGAACTGTAGCCTGGGAGACAGTGCTGACTGGCGGCTCCCTGATGCCTTAAGCAGGCACAGCCATACTGGAGAGGGCTTCATATAGTTAAAAATAAATAAATCCAGTAGAGTCTGCAGTGAAAGACAGACAGCCAAGAGAGGGAGAGCTGCCCTGTACCAGCCACAGATACTGTTGCCTTTGAATTCTGAACCCATTTTTAATTTTTTTTGGTTTTCCAGAAGAAAGAAGAGGCAGGAAATCAAAGAAAAACAGCTCTACAGACCCTTCAGCCTTCTCTTAGGGGACCGTAAACCAAAGCCAGCCAACCCACAGTCAAGGGAACGGTTAGTTCACGCCTGGGACTGGGACTGGAGGCAGTTCTGGAGCCTGCGCTTGGCTATCATTTCCAGCACAAATGCAACCGAGCACGTTGCCCAGGAGAGACCTGGCAAAGCCAGATGGAGGTGCCCTACTGCATCCTGACCTGTAGATGCAGACACTCGTGCTGTTTGGGTGTGTTGCGCAAGACTTACTTTCATTTCCTTTGGCCTCTTCTGCTGGCTGGTCAGTGGCAAGTGAAAGAAGGGAGTGTCACCTGGCACTTACTAAAAGGAGAATTAAAATCACCCTAAGCAGATGGAAGGACCTGCTTCGCACAGGATGGTGGCCTTGACCTGGGAGCCATGGGAAACCTGGAGAGAGAGAGGATCGCTCACTGTTCCATTTTACAGCTGGAAGACGGGGCTCAGAGAAGGGAAATCCATCCACTTAGCTGCACATAGAGAACTTCAAACCGTTGGAAGGGGGGTTATCCACGACTCTCAGCGCAGGGATTGTCCCAGTTCCTCCGAGTCATATGTTTACCTCCCGGGCCTGTGCCCCCAGGGCCCCTCCATCTAGAATGCCTCTCCCCTGGTGTGGTGATGTGACTTAAAGCCTCAGCTCAATCCTTATCCCCTCCAGGAAGTCTTCCCTGACCCTCACACTAGTTCCAGCTTGAGCGATGGATCCATTCTCTGGGCCCTTGCAGCACTCATCTCACTATCCTGTAATCGTGGTCCCATATTCTCTTCCATCCTCTGAAAGGCAGGGTCCAGGGTGCAGCAGAGCATGGCACAGGGTCCATGTCTGACTTTGTGTGTTGAACTCGATGATGTGATCCCAAGTGTCCTGGATCCATTTACCCACCTGCCAGACAAATGCTCTGGAAGTTTGGAAATGCCATGATCAACTAGGATTTCCCTCTAAAGAAAAACGAATCCTTCATTAACTCCAAAGAAAAATTAATTCAAAGGTTCAGGAGTGGGCTTCAGTTAATAATCAGATGACGCTTTTCTAAGGGATGTTTGTATTCTGGTTTCAATTGGCTTGAACTCGAGGACAGCACAGAGCTTCCCATGCAGTCTTCTTTGCGCGTGTGTGTGCTAAGCTGCTTCAGTCGTGTCCGACTCTGTGCGACCCCATGGACTATAGCCCACCAGGCTCCTCTGTCCATGGGATTCTCCAGGCAAGAACACTGGAGTAGGTTTCTATGCCCTTCTCCAGGGGATCTTCCTGACCCAGGGATCGAACCTCTGTCTCCAGTAGCTCCTGCATTGTAGGCAGATTCTTTACTGCTGAGCCACTGGGAAAGCTCCAAATTGTTCTAAATACTATTATATAGAAGCCTTCAAAAGGCCCCTCAGATCTCCTGTGATTTCTGTTGTTGTTAAGGCAGCGATGCATGCAGGCTCACTCTTTGCGTGTCCGACTCTTTGCGACCCTATAGGCTGTAGCCCACCAGGCTCCTCCTCTGCCTATGGGATTTTCCAGGCAAGAATACTGGAGTGAGTTGCCATTTCTTCCTCAGGGGTGTCTTCCTGACCCAGGGACAGAACTTGCATCTCCTGCAACTCCTGCATTAGCAGGCAGGTTCTTTTCCACTTGAACCACCTGGGAAGCCCAGAAGGCATCTAAGTCCCTTTTTAAATAGAAGTGCTCTCTGAGCTGGGAAATCCAAAGAGTTAGTGCCCTGGGCTGAATTAGCATGCACCATTAGCAGGTATAAGAAGCTGAGGGAAGGGAACACTGAATGTCAAGTAGTAAAAGTCAATGAAACTGAGAGGGAAAGCTGACACCACATGATTCATCTTTGACACTGTGCAAATGAGTCTTATGGAAGATAAGAGAATTCTCCAAGTCATTGATTTCAAACTTGCCTGTCTGTTAGAGTCATTTGTGAAGATTTTCAAAAATGTTAATGCCTGGGATGCACCCTAGACATTGAAGTAGACTTTGGGGGTGAAACCAAAGCATCAAGTATTTGTTAAAACTGCCCCAAATTATTTTAATGTTCAGGCCAAGGGGAGAACCAATGATGGGAAACCTCAATTTGGTGAGGATGGGAAGACCCACCTGCTTTTTAGTGGACGCTTAGGATCATTTGAGCTTCCCCGGTGGCTCAGCCGGTAAAGAATCCGCCTGCAATATTGGAGACCTGGGTTCGATTCCTGGGTTGGGAAGATCTCCTGGAGAAGGGAAAGGCTACCCATTCCAGTATTCTGGCCTGGAGAATTCCATGGATTATACAGTCCATGGGGTTGCAAAGAGTCGGACACGACTGAGCGACTTTCACTTTCACTTTCTCTCTTAGGATCATTTACTGTTATTGTGGAAAAACAATATGAGATCTATCCTCTTACATTTTTTTTTTCAGTTTTTTTTGGCTTTATTGAGATAAAGTTTTGCACAATAAAATTTGTTAATTTTAAAAGTGTTTATGATTGAAGAGTTTTGACAAATGCATGAAATCATGTAATAACCATAAAACTCCAGATACAGAATTTTCTGTCACCCCCCGAGTTTCCCCAAACCCATGTTCAGTCGGTCCTCTACCCTCCCTTGGCCCCTGGGAACAACTGATCTGCATTCTGTTACTTCATTTTGCCTTTTCTTGAATTTAACTTGGAAGAAATTGCATGTAGTATTTTGCACAGTACTTTAACTCTGCGTGTATTATAAACCACAAAATTCAATGTTACAATTTTTGCTCTTAAACTATGAGTTGTCTCCTAAATAAGAGAAGAATATGAAATACAATCTTTTTACTTACATATATATCCCACTTTTTAAAAATTGGAATTGTATCATTTGCAGAGACGTGGAAGAACCCAGAGATTGACACACAGAGTGAAGCAAGCAAGAAAGAGAAAAACAAACGTTGTACAGTAACACATACACGTGGAATCCAGAAAAATGGCACCAGACAAACCCACTTACAAAGCAGAATCTGAGACAGATGCAGAGAACCCTCTTACATTTTTCAGTGCACAACGAAGCGATGTTAACTGTGGACACAGCATTGCACAGCAGAACTCTACTTGTGCTCTCTCTTATATCTGAGACTTTATACCCTATGAATAGCAATTTTCCATTTCCTCCTCCATGGTTGCAACTGGCAACCATCATTCTACTTTCCACTTCTATATATTTGATTATTATGGAAACCTCATAAAAGTGGAATCATACAATATCTGTCCTTTTGTGACCAGCTTATTTTATTTAGTATAATGTCTTCCAGGCTTATCTATGTTAGTGCATATGGCAGAATTCCCTTATTTTTCAAGGATAAATAATATTCCTTTGTATGTTGGCATATGTGTGATTGTATGAATGCACAATATTTTATTTATCCATTCATTATTTAGATTGTTTCCACATTTTGACTGTTGTAAACAGTCCTCCAGAGAACATGGGAATACAGATACTTCATTGAGATCCTGACTTTAATTCTTTTGAGTATATTCAGATTGCTGAATTGTACAATAGTTCTTTTTTTCAACAGAATTTTTAATTGGAGGATAATTGCCTTACAATATTGTGTTAATTTCTGCCATACATCAATATGAATCAGCCAGAGGTATACATATGTTCCCTCCCTCTTGAACCTCCCTCCCACCTCCCACTCCATCCCACCCCTCTAGGTTGCCACAGAGTGCTGGGTTTGATCACCTGAGTCGTGAATCATATGATAGTTCTAATGTAATTTTTTAGGGAACCTCCATACTATTTCCCATTGTGGTTGCACCATTTTACATTCCCGCTAACAGTATATAAGAATTCCAATTTCTCCACATCCTTGACAGTACTTGTTTTTGTTTGTTTGTTTATTTCTTTTTTGTAATAATGGTCATCCTGACAGGTGTGAAGCAATATTTCATTGTTGGTTTGCATTTTTATGATGATTAGTGATGCTGTACACCTTTTCATGTGCTTGTTGGCCATTTGTATGTTTTTGGAAATTTGACCCTTAATCTTAAACAAATATTGACTCAAACGAGTTAAATATTTAAACATAAGACCCCAAACTATAAAACTCTCAGATGAAACCAGGGGAAAAGATTCATGACATTAGTCTAGGCAATGATTCTTGGAAATTACATCAAAAACACAAGCAAGAAAAAAAGAGTGGATAAATTAGACTACATTATACACTTAGAAGCTTCTGCACAGCAAAGGAAAATATCAACATAGTGGATGGGAAACATGAAACAGGGAGTATATTTGTAAACCACATATCTGATAAGAGGTTAATAACATCCAAAATATATAAGGAGCTCCTACAACTCAGTTTTTCCAATAGTCATGTATGGATGTGAGAGTTGGTCTATAAAGAAAGCTGAGAGCTGAAGAATTGATACTTTTGAATTGTGGTGCTGGAGAAGACTTTTGAGAGTCCTTTGGACTGGAAGGAGATCCAACCAGTCGCTCCTAAAGGAGATCAGTCCTGAATGTTCGTTGGAAGGACTGATGCTGAACCCGAAACTCCAATACTTTGGCCACCAGATGCAAAGAACTGACTCATTTGAAAAGACCCTGATGCTGGGAAAGATTGAGGGCAGGAGGAGAAGGGGATGACTGAGGATGAGATGGTTGGATGGCATCACCGACTCAATGGACACGAGTTTGAGTAAACTCCTGGAATTGGTGATGGACAGGGAGGCCTGGCGTGCTGCAGTCCATGGGGTCTCAAAGAGTCAGACACAACTGAGCAATTGAACTGAACTGAACTGGACTGAACAACGCAGTGGCAAAAAATAATAATGGTAGCAACTCAATTAAAAAAAATGGACAAAGGATTGAATAGAAGTATGTTCAAAGGGGATTATTTAAACTTATATTCCAGATTTTGACTTGATCTCTGGATTTGTACCCATTGTGAGTAGCTTGTTGATGGGATTTAGGTTGATTGAGGTTTTGAAAAGTACCCACCTCTACATGCCATCATCCTTCCTAGAGAGCGGTTCTGTAGCCTCCCCCGACCACCAGATGAAACCAGGGGACCCATGCTCCCCTTGTTCATACTGATTGGCCATGCAGAGAATGGACCCATCCAGGAGTCCCAAGCCAGTGCCATCCATCCATCTTTAAACATAAGGACTCAAACTGGAGGTAGCTCAGGCTGTTTATGGCCTCATTCAGATTCTCTCAAGCTTAGTATAACTGAGGACAGGGTACACTTTCCACTTATCTTTGGAGACAGCATATAGGTGAGCTAAGACAGAGATTTTGGAACCACATGTACCTGCTTTAGGTCTCAGTTCCAACATTTCCTAGCCAAGCAGCCTTGTGGATTCTATCTAGAAATCTGGGTGTCAGTTTCTTTTTCTATAAAGTTAGGGATCCCAACACTTGCCTCGAGTCACAAGAGGGAGAATTGCAAAGTTAAGAACACTTGTCATTTAGTAAGCCCTCCACATAAGCTAGATTGTCTCCCTCACCCCTGTCTTGTCCCCATGCCCAGCATATTTCAAACACATTGCTGATGATGAGATATGGGGCTGCAATGAACACAAATAAATAAATTCATTGATTCCAAGTTTGTCATGATCTGCAAACAGAGCATGAACTTCTTAGGCTCCATTGTAGAATAATAAATGGATTTCAGAAGTCCTGTACTAAGGAGTTTTCATTCATCATTTATTGGAGGCTTCCCTATAAAATATGAAGCTATGTTAGGGAGCACACACAGAATGAAAACACCAATTACCCTGATATACAGACCCAGCCCCCACTGAAAGGATAGTGTATCAAAGAAGCCCATCCATTCAACATTGTTAGGTCCGGTCCTGTCAGGAAATGCCCATCCACAGACTGGGCCCTGCCATTTCCTCCCCTGAGGCCTTTCCCTACAGACTCCAGGTGTGGGGTTTCTTCACAACAACGCCCTTGTACAGGTCAGCCCCTCAGCACCAGGTCTGCCATGTCCTCACCCATCTTACATCAGTCCTTGCCACCTCCATTCACCCTCTTTCACCAGAGAGGAAACTGAGACCCAGAGAGGTGAAGTGATGTCCCAAACCAAGTGCCAGGGGCAGCCCACAAACACCTGTGGCCCTCACATCAAAGTCGTCACCACTGTCTCATCCTGCTTTAAGAGCCCAAGACAGAATTTTCTAAGACAGAGGAGGAGGTGAACCATGAGCTTCCATCCAGGCCAAGCCCAGATCTACAAGCTGCATGGATTCAAAGGTCCACATCATGAGGAAATACAGACAAATCCTTAACACATGTACACCCATGGCTGATTCGTGTCAATGCATGGCAAAAACCACTACAATATTGTAAAGTAATTAGCCTCCAATTATAATAAATAAATTAAAAAACACTGAGATTTCTGCAGAAGAGCCAGACACACAAGCAGAGTAATAAAAGAATGTAGTATAAATATTGGAGAAGGCAATGGCACCCCACTCCAGTACTCTTGCCTGGAAAATCCCATGGATGGAGGAGCCTGGTAGGCTACAGTCCATGGGGTCACTAAGAGTTGGACACGACTGAGAGACTTCGCTTTCACTTTTCCCTTTCATGCACTGGAGAAGGAAATGACAACCCACTCCAGTATTCTTGCCTGGAAAATCCCAGGGATGGCGGAGTCTGGTGGGCTGCCATCTATGGGATCACACAGAGTCGGACATGACTGAAGCGACTTAGCAGCAGCAGCAGCAGCAGTATAAATATATTTTAGCACAACAGTTGTAGGTAGCATCTTCTGATTTCTCTGGGATGGATAATGATGATAAGAATAAGGAAGCCCCTTAGAATCTTGGACCAACTCTTGCTCCAGGGAGAGAAATCTTCCCAGCCTGTAAGCCAGAGGTGAGATGGACTGTTTGCAGCCCACTACCTCGTATTTTAAAGTGAAGACCTTTAAAGTGCATCAGACCTTCAAAATGAATCTTCACAGAAAGTTTAAACAATGTGGGCAGTTCCATACACTATACCTCATAGCATTTGTTCTTTCAGCCTTGGCCATAGTGATCTCATTTTTGTTCTGTGTCCCTACCATGTGCTGTGCTCTTTCCTGGTCCTAGACATTGGCTGCTACTCTCCCAACCAAACCCCCTTCATCTTATAACTCCTATCTCTCTTCTCTTTTTGTTTCCCATATTCTTCCTTCCAACATCTTCTCGAAATTAGCTCAGGTTCATTTTTGTAATTGCTTTGTCTGAGTCTACCTGCCTTGCTAGGTTTTACTCTCTGCATTGCTCATCTTCTTTTCCCCCAGGACCTAGCATATGCTTGAAACAGTAGAAACAGCCACATTGAATGAAAGGATGAATGTTAAATTTTCAAAATGGGATATAAATGGTATGTGTATGCCTGAGTTACATAATCTTCTCTCAACAATACATTTTAGGGGCTCCCACACACAGAAAACACAGGCTATGATTATTTACCATTACAGTCTGGGATTTATAGGAGTATTTTCTCTTATTATTTTTTTGTCCGTATCACCTGTATTTTCCACAACAACCATATACAATTAGCATATATGATTTTTATAATCAGGTAATAAAAATCAAAACAATTGTCCTATGACTTAGTGAAGACTTAAAAGCAATACATATATCACTATCTTCTCGTAATGCTGTTTATATAAAAGTGCATTTCTACTGCTGAAAAATAACAGTAGTCATTTACATATTCAATGCAATGTCTCCTAGCTTTCGAGATGATTTTAATGTCCCCTTATGGGACCTTCAACCACCCTTGACATAACTAGCAGAGAGGTTTGCTTTTCACAGACGAGGGTGCAGAGGCCTCAGCCATGTGCAGTATGCAAAGAGTTGGGGCCTGGGCATCTTGGGTTGAGTACCCACCAGGGTAGGGCAACTGATGTCTATTGGCCACAGTGTCCTCGTCAGTTAAATCAAGAGAGAAGCATTAATTAGAGAATCAAAGCACCATGCTAGAGTCACCACCTGCACACAGATGCGCAGCCACCTCCCTGACTCACATGGGATTTGTCATACGTGCAGACGAGGAGCTCGTCTGGAACTCAGGCCTGGCTGGATCTTTTCCATGCACGATGCTACTCATTGAGAGTAAGTCATGGCCTCCACTACCACCTTAGGGTATAAGGAAGAAGATCCTACTCATAGGGATGATGGATCGGGATGTACCTGGAGAGAAATGGCCTTTGTCTCTAGGACAGCAGGGGTTCTGCCTGTAGTGGGCTGAGCAATGGGTCATGTCAGCAGATCTGAGCAGGCTGCCTCTTCCTTCCAGCATATTCCTGGGCATTATTACTCATACTCTCTTCGTGTCATTTTGTTGGTGTCCAAGCCAGAGCCTGGGAACTCTGCCTATGGAATTAGCAGCTAGAGGATAGTCAAGGTTGGGGTGTGATTGAGGTTATGTGGCCATCATGATGCTGTCAAGGGATGAGGATAACTTTTCTTCCACAGATGCCTAGACCAGAGCAGTTGTCACCCTAGATCATATACGATCTACTCTGTCTCTACGCAGAGTTCCTAAATCTGACCATTGCTGCTTAGTCACTAAGTTGTGTCCAAACCTTGCGACCCCTTGGACTGTAGCCCACCAGGTTCCTCTGTCCATGGGATTTTCCAAGTAAGAATACTGGAGTGGGTTGCCATTTCCTTCTCCAGGGGATCTTCCCAACTAAGGGATCGAAACTGCATCTCCTGCATTGGTAGGCAGATTCTTTACCATCTGAGCCACCAAGGAACCTTGCCATGCTGGGGATACAGAAATAAAAAGCAGGGTCTGTCTTACAGATCTTTTGCACCCTCAGCCTCAAGTGGGGATGCATAGTACTCAGTAAACCCCCAGGAGAGTGTGAGGACTGAATGGATGCACATACAGGAGATTTCTCCCAACTGCTGACTCCACTGCATTTAGAGATCCCCAATTAGTCAATTTTGAATTCATATTTTACAGAATCTGAGGAAAATGCCCACCCCGAAGGCCTTTAACACTTGCACTTAAGCTCTTTGAAATGTCTCTTTAGCGTGGTTTCCTGGGCCTGTGATCTGTGCAGTCTTATAAGATCCTGGCCTTAGAAAGGTCACATGCTTGGTTTAATACTCTTCTCTCACCCTTTGGAAATTCTTAGCCGCCTTTGAATAAGAGTTGCCCATTTGCACTGGGCCTGGCAAATCATGTTGCTAGTTCTGTGTGTTTTCCTTTTCCAAAAAAGACTCATGGTGCTGGAGGATTTTTTTCAATATCAACTTCCTTAGACAAGACAGCATGCTGAGGAATGGAGTGGGGCTGAATCAGAAACATGTTTTAACACTGACTCTGTCCGAGCTTAAGAAAATGGAGATGAAAGAGACATCTGTGTAAAAGTGCTTAAAGTTCAGCTGGTCAACAAACACTTGAAAAAATTCGACAGTGTTGCTCCAGAGTTGTTCTGTTGCTCCTCTATCCCTCTGGCTTTAGATTCTAAATAACTTAGCCCAGCATTTCCATTTATGAAGTGAGTATGCTCCTTGCAAATCAAGCTGAGAATTTTGCTTGTTTGTTTATTTTTCAGCTTTTCAAATTTTATCGAAGTATAGTTGATTTATAATGTTGTGTGAATTTCTGTTGTACAGCAAAGTGATTCAGTTATGTACATATATATATATACATGTATGTATATATTCTTTTTCATATTCTCTTCTGTTATGGTTTATCACAGAATACTGAAGATAGTTCCCAGTGCCACACAGTAGGAACTTATTGTTTATCCACACTATATTTTATTTTACAGTTTTTAAAGGTTGCATTCCATTTACAGTTATTATAAATTGTCGGCTATATTCCCCATGTTGTACAAATACATCCCTGAGCCTATCTTACACCTAATAGCTTATGCCTCCTCCTTCCCCACCTTCACACTGCCCCTCCCACCTCCACCCTGGAACCCACTAGCTTGTTCTCTATTTGTGTGTCTGCTTCCCTTTTGTTACATTCACTCATTTGTTGTGTTCTTTAGATTCCACATGTAAGTGATATCACACACTATCTGTCTTTCTCTCTCTCTGACTTATTTCAGACAGAAACTGACTTCTTCAGCTGGAAATGTTTGCTTCAAAATAACCTGGTATCTTCAACACCATAGCTTTATAGGGAGTCCAGGGAACATTATTAACCAGGGCAGGTATTCTGCTCAGGGAGTGAGGAAACAAAAAGAGTCAAAGCTGGGAACTGGGGCCCCCTCAGTGCAGAGGAAGTTTCTAGATATCTAAGTCCAAGTCTGCACTCGAATGTGGGAGAATAGAAATGTGGCCTTGGGACCCTTGTCATTGACCTCATCGACCGTTTTGCTTAGAGAGACTTAGAGCAACAACCAGTGAGTATTTTGGTGTCTGAGGTCCTGCTCTCAGATGAGTGAGGCTGTGCCTGGGACAGCAGGGCTGAGAGTCACAGGGAAGCTGACATCTGTCAAGAGGGACTCATCCCACACCTAGGGTGATTGGGCTGAAAACTCCAAATTGTTTAGTCCTCCCTTCCATGAAACCCCTTTGATGATGTGATGATGTTGGCCTCATAGTTTAATCTATTCTTTTTCGCATGTCTTTCTGTAGCCCGGCCATTCAGGCTTGCTTCTCAAGCTGAGAATTTTGCTTGTTTGTTTATTTTACAGTTGGCCATTATATCTACTATTGTGGGCAGGAATCCCTTAGAAGAAATGGAGTAGCCCTCATAGTCAACAAGAGTCCGAAATGCAGTACTTGGGTGCAATCTCAAAAATGACAGAATGATCTCTGTTCATTTCCAAGGCAAACCAATCAATATCACGGTAATCCAAGTCTATGCCCCGAAGAGTAATGCTGAAGAAGCTGAAGTTGAATGGTTCTATGAAGACCTACAAGACCTTCTAGAACTAACTCCCAAAAAGATGTCCTTTTCATTATAGGGGACTAGAATGCAAAAGTGGAAGTCAAGAAACACAAGGAGTAACAGGCAAATTTGGCCTTGGAGTAAAGAATGAAGCAGGGCAAAACTAATAGAGTTTTGCCAAAAGAACACACTGGACATAGCAAAAACCCTCTTCCAATAACACAAGAGAAGACTCTACACGTGGACGTCACCAGAGAGTCAATACTGAAATCAGATTGATTATATTATTTGCAGCCAAAGATGAAGAAGCTCTATGCAGTCAACAAAAACAAGACCAGGAGCTGACTGTGGCTCATATCATGAACTCCTTATTGCCAAATTCAGACTTAAATTGAAAAAAGTGGGGAAAACCACTAGACCATTCAGGTATGGCCTAAATCAAATCCCTTATGATTATACAGTGAAAGTGAGAAATAGATTTAAGGGACTAGATCTGATAGACAGAGTACTGATGAACTATGGATGGAGGTTCATGACATTGTTCAGGAGACAGGAATCAAGACCATCTCCAAGATAAAGAAACGCAAAAAGGCAAAATGGTTGTCTGAGGAGGTCTTACAAATAGCTGAGGAAAGAAGAAAGTGAAAAGCAAAGGCAAAAAGGAAAGATATACCTATTTGAAAGCAGAGTTCCAAAGAATAGTAAGGAGAGATAAGAAAGCCTTCCTCAGTGGTCAATGCAAGGAAATAGAGGAAAACAATAGAATGGGAAAAACTAGAGATCTCTTCAAGAAAATTAGAGATACCAAGGGAACATTTCATGCAAAGATGGGCACAATAAAAGACAGAAATGTTATGAACCTAACAGAAGCAGAAGATAATAAGAAGAGGTGGCAAGAATACACAGAAGAACTGTACAAAAAAGATCTTCATGATCCAGATAATCACAATGGTGTGATCCCTCACCTAGAGCCAGACATCCTGGAATGAGAAGTCAAGTTGGCCTTAGGAAGCATCACTACGAACAAAGCTAGAGGAGGTGACAGAATTTCAGTTAAACTATTTCAAATCCTAAAAGATGATGCTGTGAAAGTGCTGCACTCAATATGCCAGCAAATTTGGAAAACTCAGCAGTGGCCACAGGGCTGGAAAAGGTCAGTTTTCATCCCAATCCCAAAGAAAGGCAATGCCAAAGAATGCTCAAACTACCGCACAATTGCACTCATCTCACATGTTAGCAAAGTAATGCTCAAAATTCTCCAAGCCAGGTGTCAACAGTATGTAAACTGTGAAGTTCCAGATGTTCAAGCTGGATTTAGAAAATGCAGAGGAATCAGAGATCAAATTGCTAACATCCAAAAAAGCAAGAGAGCGCCAGAAAAATATCTACTTCTGCTTTATTGACTATGTCAAAGCCTCTGACTGTGTGGATTACAACAAACTGTGGAAAATTCTTCAAGAGATGGGAATACCAGACCACCTGACCTGCCTCCTGAGGAATCTGTACACAGGTCAAGAAGCAACAGTTAGAACTGGACATGAAACAACAGACTGGTTCCAAATACAGAAATAAGTACGTCAAGGCTGTATATTGTCACCCTACTTATTTAATTCATAAGCAGAGTAAGTACATCATGAGAAATGCTGAACTGGATGAAGCACAAGCTGGAATCAAGATTACTGGGAGAAATATAAAAAATCTCAGATATGCAGATGACACCCCCCTTATGGCAGAAAAGGAAGAAGAACTAAAGAACCTCTTAATGAAAGTGAAAGAGGAGAGTGAAAAAGTTGGCTTAAAACCCAGCATTCAGAAGACTAAGATCATGGCATCTGGTCCCATCACTTCATGGCAAATAGATGGGGAGACAGTGGAAACAATGACAAACTTTATTTTGGGGGGCTTCCAAATTACTGTAGATGGTGACTGCAGCCATGAAATTAAAAGACGCTTGCTCCTTGGAAGAAAAGTATGACCAACCTAGACAGAATATTAAAAAGCAGAGACATTACTTTGCCAACAAAAGTCCATCTAGTCAAAGCTATTTTTTTTCCAGTAGTCATGTATGGATGTGAGACTTGGACTATAAAGAAACTTGAGTGCTGAAAAATTGATGCTTTTGAACTGTGGTGTTGGAGAAGACTCTTGAGAGTCCCTTGGACAGTGAGGAGATCCAACCAGTCCATCCTAAAGAAAATCAGTCCTGAATATTCATTGGAAGGACTGATGTTGAAGCTGAAACTCCAATACTTTGGCCACCTGATGTGAGGAACTGACTCATTAGAAAAGACCCTGATATTGGGAAAGATTGAAGGCAGGAGGAGAAGGGGACGACAGAGAATGAGATGGTTGGATGGCGTCACCGACTGGATGGACATGAGTTTGAGTAAACTCCAGGAGTTGGTGATGGACAGGGAGGCCTGGCATGCTGCAGTCCACAGGGTCACAAAGAGTCAAACACAACTGAACTGACTTCAAGTAAAATTCCTGATGGTGAAGGGATGTATCTTTAAAGAATAGGAGAGAGGAACTCAGATTGGTTGGGAACTTAAGTATAGTACTTATATTCAGACATTTTTATCTTCCAGAAATCCCATGAGATGATTACTATTTTATAAATAAAATTAATTTGTTAAATGACACAGAGCTGTTGAATAACACAGTAAACTACAGAACCCAGGTGTGCAGACAGCATAAACTCACCCTGAATACCTTACTCTCTTTCTGAGGCCACACACAGCAGCTCTGCAGCCGTGGAAGAAAGATCCATTCTGGGGTGACCCCTGCATGAAGTGGTTTTCTGAAGGCACTCTTCCTGCTGAGAGTCTGAGGGCCAGGACCTGGGTCAAGGGGGCCTGAGGCATTTTGTCATCCTGAGAAAGCTAACTGCTTCACCTCTGTGTGTCCTCCTGCTCCTGATTGGCCAGTGCAAACAGGAATCCCTTCCCTGCCTGCCTCCCTGGACTGTTTGGAATTAGAGGGAACGTGTCTCAGGTAGAAATCCTCCCCAAAAGGTCAGTGGCACGTGATGGCTAGGTTACTGTTGGTGATGTCATTTGTTTTTGCAGGGACCTGAATAGGTTTATTCTGGAGGTGATAATTGGGAAGGGCTGTCCCCAAGCCGCCAGGCACCATAGGCAGGCGGGTTGAGCTCTTAAAACTGAGAATGTAATGAACAAGGCAGAATAAGACATTTAACTCCTGTGCAGGCACGGTGAGACAACGGTGTTCGCTGATGTGGCAGAGGCAAGATGGGCTCCTCGGGTCTTAATTAATGGGCCCTGAGAACACTCCTCCAGCATCTTTTGAACATGGAGAGCAGCAGCATCCACAGAGGGAATGGTCCCCAGCTTCCTCCCCCGCGTCAGCCAGCTGACTCCCAACCCTGGGATCTGGGGTTCAGGAAGATCAGGTTTACATCCTAATCCTTAGGAAACTTTGCCTCAGCTCACCAGGTCCCTTCCAACCAAAAGGTGAAAGGAAACGAAGAGTTAGCTGAGCCAAGAAAGGCAATCGCACCCACACAGCCCAGAACCAAGTTATGTCACTCTGGGCTCTCCGCACCGTGGCCACCATTAACACCTGGAAAGCCTTTGATTCTCACATTAGCAAAACATGCCATAAAGCACACGCTTCCCTCTTCCCACAGACCGGGCCCCATGGCAGGGGAGAGGGGGCCTGTCACAAAGGTGCCATTCAGCTCTGGCAAGGCCGTCTTGATCAGGCCTCCCAGGGGAGACATAACGGAGTCTCTGCACAGAAACGAAGGCAGTTACAGCATCCGATCCCAGCGGCCACTGCGGGAGGGCCTCTTGGAGCATCCAAGTCCAGAAGGACAGCAGAAATGGACAAGTCAAACCACATTATTTTACTGAGAAGAAAACTGACACCTCAGGTGAGGATTTTTGCTTGCAAAATGAATTTTTATGTCTACCATGTGTCGGACAATGTGCCAAACACTGAGGATGTAGCTGAATACCTAACTTCAGCTCATTCAGAAGAGACTGTCAGTCATGGACTTGGTAGCAAAAATGTTCCATTTATGAATGTACCATTTATGACCAAATGCAAAATAGCTGTGAATGCAGTGAGAGCCCCGTCTTCAAAATTAGAAATTCCAAAATAGAGTTGTGCACACACACAAAAAAAATCATGCCCAATATGTATGTAAGTTGGCCAAAGGCTTCGTAAAATATTTAAATTTTAAATTTGTTGTACATTTCAAATTACAAAATTTATAAGCAATGCTAAGTCTTTCTATTTTCATTTTTATGATGTAAGTATATTCAAGCTCTTCACGTACCCCTCAGTGTCTGTATCCCCTCGTCAGGAGAACTGTTTTTTGAATCATCTGACACTTGGCATCTTTACTTCCCTCTGTGTGAGAGGTTGCTCTGCTCGAATTGATGTTGTCACAGGAAATTTTCTCTAAAGCTGCAAGTTCCATTCACTCTTTATGAGCTTCTCAGCATGAATCTCTTTCTCTAGTGCTTTTGGAAAGTGATATTTTTTAAAGCCTTGTTGGTGACCACATGCCAGGAAAGAACTTAAGAGGTCATAACCTCCCCCCACCCAGAGGAATAATTACACCTAAATTAAATTTCTTTGCCCCATTTGTTAATAATTCCATTAGGTGACTACTATGGGGATCCAATACCAACACTTGCTGAGGTTGCTTCATGCTAATGTCTTCTCTCCAAATACTATTCTGACTTGAAAAACAAAATATTGGGGGGAGGGAGGCCCCTGTAACAGACTTTACATGGAATCAGCATACAACTTCCTGTTTTCAGAAGAATATTTTTTGAGGGAGATATTTGGCCTTTAAATCTGGCATTTGTAGTAATAATTATAAATTAAAAGGTGACAAAGAGGAAAGTGTGATTGACTTGTTCTAGGGGAGAGAGTGGATGAGTTAAGAAATTTCCAAGGAAGAAGTGATGCCTGAGGGTGATGTGGAGGAACCAGAGGATAAGATGCTAAGGAAATTCAGTTGGGGAAAAATCACTCATACAGAGGCATGGCTGTGAGACACAGCATGGCTAAGAACCATGAAAGGTCAAAGGGCTTATCCTTGGATTTTATTGTTTATAACCCAGTGAGCAGCATGAACTTCACAGTCACATGGGTTCTCCTTGTCCCCCAGTTTTCCTGGAGCCAACACGGAAGCCGACCCAGGAGTCACTGTACACACAGTAGGTCTGCATCACAGATGAAGAATCTCAAGCTCAGAGCAATGGAATGCTTACAATTGGATGGCAAGCCTACATGTGCAACCTTTGCCCTGGAGAGAGATGCAACCTTTATTTTACCGGACAGTAAACAAATCTGTTCTCCATTCCAAAGGGTGACACTATCTCCAAGGCTGTTGATAAGATAGATTGAAACAAAATTGTTCTTTCTTCTGCTTGCAACACGTGCTAAAATCAGAGAACCCAGTGAAGAATAGTCTCCCAACAGGAAAAGCAAACATACTTGAAGTGATTTGCTTGTATTCACAAAGCTGACAAGGTCTGTTCATGTCCTGGGAGGGTCATGTACACTGCCCTCTCTCCACTATGTGAGGCTTTTCTGTGGATCAGCGGCTCCCTTGACAACATGTGAACCCAAGGGGCCACACAATGAGGGAAGAGCTCATGTGGTAGTTAGAACTTTAACATGACCCCCAATGACCCATACCCTTATAAAATCCCTTCCTTTCAAATGTGGGGAGTGCATATGGGGGTATCATTTCTGTAATTAGTTGATGATCAAACCGAGGTCTCTCGCATTGCAAGCAGATTCTTCACTATCTGAGCCACCAGGGAAGCCCAATTAGGTTGCAGTATTTGGTAAAAGTAAAGAGATATTGAAGATATAATTAAGGTCCCAAATCAATTGACTGTGAAAGTGAAAGTTGCTCAGTTTTGTCCAGTTCTTTGTAACCCCATGAGCTATACAGTTCATGGAATTCCCCAGGCCAGAATATTGGAGTGGGTAGCCTTTCCCTTCTTCACGGGATCTTCCCAACCCAGGGATCAATCCCAGGTCTCCTGCATTGTAGGCAGATTCTTTACCAGCTGAGCCACAAGGGAAGACCAAATCAGTTGACTGTGAAGCAATCTAAAGAGTGATATCCTGGTTGGGTCTGACCTAATCCAGTGAACCTTTTACAAGGGGTTAGAGCAGTGGTCTGGGCACCAGGGACCAGTTTCTTGGAAGACAATTTTTCCACAGATGGGGGAGTGGGAGAGTTTGGGGATGATTCAAGGGCATTGCATTTATTGCACAATTTATTTCTATTATTTTTACATAAGCTCCACCTTAGATGATCAGGCATTAGATCCTGAAGATTGGGGAAAGCAGCAGGCACTCTCTTCCATTGGTCTCAAGAAGCCAACTGTGTTGTTGTAGAAGTAGCCATGTGGCAGAGGATGATGAATAACCTCCAGGAGCTGAGAGTCTCAGTCTCACAACCACAAGGAGCTGAATTCTTTCAATAACCAGTGAGCTTGGAGGAGAACTTTGAGCCACAGATGAGGCCCCAGCCCTGGTCAACAACTTTAACTGCCTGAGCAATTCAATTCAGTCACTTAGTCATGTCTGACTCTTTGTGACCCCATGGACTGCGGTACACTAGGCCTCCTTGCCCATCACCAACTCCAGGAGTCTACTCAAACTCATGTCCATTGAGTTGGTGATGCCATCCAACCATCTCATCCTCTGTCATCTTTGCCTGAGAAGAGAACCAATTAAACTATCTCTGGACTTCTGATCCACAGAAATTGTGAGGCAAAGATGTCCATGTTGTGTTCAGCCACTAAATGAGTGGCAACTGGTTACACAGCAACACATTCAGCCCAAAAGTAACTTCCAGCAGTTACATACTCTTATCTCTGTTTCCATGACAGAGCAGAATGAAGACCCACATCTACTGAGCACTAAAAACATGCAGGACACTAGATAGACACCATGAAGTTTAACAAATATGCTCTCTGCAAAACCTTCCTGCAGTCTATTTTCAGAGAAGGCAACACTGTGAAAAAATCAGCTCCTAAACACAATTCATTTATTTATTTCTTCTTCATTTGGTAGACATGAACTGAACACTTAAGTGTACACCAGTGTGCACTAATCCTGCTGGAAAATCCTGACTTCACTTTTAGTATATCAGAGTAATTCCAGCTTCTATGTTTTTCCCTCTCTGCCACCAGTGGAGCCAATTATATTCACCTACAAGTTTCCTTATACTCTAGCCCAGTAGTTCGTATATGGTTGTTCATATAATCACCTGAAGAGCTTTGAAACAATACTCAGCCCATTCCCTTAACCAATTAAGTCAGAATATCTGCTGGTGGATCCCAAGGGTCAAAACATATTTTTAAGGCCTCCTGTTTATTTTTTTGGGCTCCAAAATCACTGCAGATAGTGACAACTGCAGCCATGAAATCCAAAGACGCTTACTCCTTGGAAGGAAAGTTATGACCAACTTAGACTGCATATTAAAAAGCAGAGATATTACCTGGCCAACAAAGGTCCGTCTCATCAAGGCTATGGTTTTTCCAGTAGTCATGAATGGATATGAGAGTTGGACTATAAAGAAAGCTGAGTGCTGAAGAATTGATGCTTTTGAACTGTGGTTTTGGAGAAGACTTTTGAGAGTCCTTGGACTATAAGGAGATCCAACCAGTCTATCCTAAAGGAGATCAGTCCTGAGTGTTCATTGCAAAGACTGATGTTGAAGCTGAAACTCCAATACTTTGGCTACCTGATATGAAGAGCTGACTCACTGGAAAAGACCCTGATGCAGGGAAAGGTTGAGGGCAGGAGGAGAAGGGGATGACAGAGGATGAGATGGTTGGATGGCATCATCGACTCAATGGACATGAGTTTGAGTAAACTCCAGGAGTTGGTGATGGACAGGGAGGCCTGCAGTCCACAGGGTCGCAAAGAGTCAGACACGACTGAGCAACTAAACTGAACTGAAATGAATTGTGATGTCAGTAAACAACTAGGACTTTTTTTTTTTGGTAAGTCACTCCAGTCAAGTCTAATTCTTTGCGACTGTATGGACTGTAGCCCACCAGGCTCCTCTGTCCGTGGGATTCTCCAGACAAGAATACTGGAATGAGTTGACGTTTCCTTCTTCAGGAGATTTTCTGGACCCAGGGATCGAACTCGCAACTCTTATGTCTCCTGCATTGGAAGGCAGGTTCTTTATCACTAGTGCCACCTGGGAAGCCCCACTACTAGGGCTATGAGCCATTGATCTAAATTATATTTAGGAAAGAGTTTATATACTGAGACTGGTTGCTCAGCGAACAAGACTCTTTCAGAGTCTTCCCCTTCTGTGTAGAGAACAATTTCATCTTTCAACTAATCAGATCAAAATTCTTGCTCAGTTTTCTCTTCTTTCCCATAATTTTAACGGTTTTTCCTTTTCCTCTAGAGACACAGGTTTCTCTTGTTAACTAGTCCTTTACATCAGATGCTGGCAAATTTTCTCTAGAAAGGACCAGATAGTAAATATTTTAGGCTTCATGGGCTATTGGATTTCTGCCTAAATACTGCCTCTGTATCAGCTGTAGATCATATGTAAATAGATATGTGCTAATAAAACTTTGTATTTGACATTGAAATTAGAATTTCAAATGTTTTATAGATCACAGCATTTTATTCTTCTTGGATTTTTTTTTTCCTTAACCATTTAAAACCATAAAAATCATTCTTATCTCAAGGGAAATACAAAAGCAGAGGTGGCCAAATTTAGCTTTTGGACCATTATCTGCCAACCCTTGTACTACATCATTGATTCCACGAGTACTGATTCAGCCTTTTACTGCCTCTATTATATATTTTAATATTCTATATTGTATTTTGATTTAATTGCAGTTTTTCTCTAACTCTGCCAGCTCCTTTAAAACCTTATCTACTAGCACAAATTCCATGGCACTAATATATTCTTACAAGCTAAGAGCAGAAAGCAGAGCAGTCTAATTATTTTTCTGCCATTTGTATTGAATTATTTTCATAAATGTGCCTTTGCTCTGAATCTTTATGGCTAAGACTTACCTTTTTATAAGTCAGAATCTTTTCCTACAGCCCAGATTGTCATTTCTGTTGCTGTCTTTTAATTTCTGCTCTATGAAGTGAGATCTGTATGTGTCTGCATCTTTGCTTTCATCTTTTTTATTGTCCACTTGGGTCTACTGGTATTTCTCTCACATCTTAAACTTTTAAGCACCATCCCTAACCTCATGTCTAGTATCTGGCAGAACTGAATCTAGTGCTGCTTTATTAAAGGTGGGATTTTTTTTTTCCATTGATCCCCTCGCTATGGTGTTCTGACTATCAGAAATATTTCTCCTCAAGGAAATGCTCCTATGCTGTAGGTAAGAATGTAAATTGATGCAACCATTATGAAAAACAGTATGGAGGTTCCTCAAAAAATTAAAAATTGATTTGCTATATGATCTACTATCCCACTCCTGGGCACATATCCAGACAAAACTATAATTCCAAAAGATACATGCAGCAGTATTTACAATAGCCAAGACACGGAGACAACTTAAGTGTCCATTGACAGTTGAATGGACGAAGAAGATGTCATATATATGTGCGCGCGCACACACACACATAATGGAATGTTACTCAGCCATAAAAAGAATGAAATAAATCCATTTACAGCAACATGGGTGGACCCAGAGATCATCATACTAAGTTTTCAGTAAATCAGACAGAGAAAGACAGATACCATGTGGTATTACTTATATGTGGAATCTAAAATATGACACGAATGAACTTATCTATGGAACAGACTCAGAAACACAGAGAATAGGTTTACAGTCGTGATGGCAGAAGAGAATGGTGTGAGCTCACCCCCTTCTTACAGACTGCCAAGAAGGAGGATAGGAGAGAGAAGGATTGGGAGCTTGGGTTGGCAGATGCAAACTATTATGCGTAGGATGAATAAATAAGTCCTACTATATAACACAGGGAACTGTATTCAGTGGGATAAACCATAATGGAAAAGAATGGAATCAAGAATATATATGTATAATTGAATCACTTTGCTGTACTGTAGAAATTAACACAATATTGTACATCAACTGTACTGCAATAAAATTCTTTCAAAAATGTTTCCTCTTCCCATCCTCTGTTCCGTGGTTTGAAAGAATCTGTACCTCTTGCTGTTTCTATAAGCGTGTGAAAATGCCCTCCTCAGAGCCCTGTGCTTCTAATTCACTGCTGCCACTAGTGGACTTGCTACTGACAATGTTCTACTGTGGGATGGTCTTTCCACAGTTTGGCTGGCTGAGATCAGGGCTGGGTGAGTGTAAATGGGCAGTGGGGTGGGAGGAAGGGAAGCAGGCCTAGTCTCACCTGCATAGATGACAGGCATGTGCCTGGGGGCCACAAAAAGCCTTTTGGTCAGCATGGAGATGAAGGGTTTTCAGGAAAAGACATGCAATGAGGGTGGCAGCGTCCTCCAGTCTCCCTGCTTTCAAGTTCCAAGATCCAGGTAAGAGTCATTCATTGGTCTTTCTCAGTTAGCTCATTCCTGCTATAGTTAGAAGTAGTTTCTTCAAACACGGGCGTGCCATTCATCAAAATCCTCACTTCTAGTAATACTAGGTCTTCCACCAGTGTCTCCCCTGGTGGCTCAGAGGGTAAAGAATCTGCCTGCAATGCAGGAGACCTGGATTCAATTCCTGGGTCAGGAAAATCCCCTGGAGAAGGAAATGGCAACCCACTCTAGTATTATTGCCCAGGAAATCCCATAGACTTAGGAGCCTGGTGGGCTACAGTCCTCGACATCTCCAAGAGTCAGACACAACTAACTAACACTTGCAGTTATACTGCACCTCTGCTATTAAAAAAAAAAGTGTTCATAGGTATGAATTCAGAATCACTAAGTGACTTGCCGCAGATTGTGCAACGTGTAAAGACTGGAAAGAAGATTTAAGCCCACTTCTCTCTTCTACCATATCTCCTGTCTCCAGAGGTTAGATGATCAAGAAGCTAGCTGATAAGTCAAAAAGTAACATCAAAATGCATATTATGTTGCTGTAAAAAGAAATGATAGATTCCTTCATCAACAGGCTAGAAGATGAATTGCGCTCAACATGTTTTATGGGGGGTTTTGTCCAGTCCTATCTGACAATTCAGTGGACACAGGCATGAAGATGCAATTTAGAAGGGAAGCCCAAGTTGTCATAATTCTAAGTCCTCTAGCAATAGATTTACAGTCTGAGGCAGTTTGGGGAATGCTGGCGCCCAGGGTGCAGATTGTGATCCATAAATTAATGGGTGATTAAAACCATACTAAGGCAAACACATAGCCACCCATCTGAATGATGCACGATTATTACCAGCCATAGCCAGCAGATGTATAGAAATAATTGGCTTTTAATGCTCATTAGTCAGTTTTATTACAAATAATGCATTTGCATGATGTTTGTAAATTTATGCTCTAGTGGGAAGACATGGTGACAGCAGATATAAACAAGCAGAGCGATTATGAAAAATGCATCCAAAATGTACGAATATGCCCCAAATTACATTTATTTGTATATTTATTTGTTTTTAACCTTGCTTCCTTCCAAAACAAAATAATTTAAGGAAATTCGAAGAAACAGAACCATTACGAGAATTTTTCAATGAAGGCATTATGAAGAAAAGAAAAATGAAAGTCGGAAAATACAACGAACCAAGCAGCGAGTTAGTATGCCAGATGAAAATCATAATATTCTGTGCACAAGATAAAAATGTAATTCAAAGTAACCCTTGCATTTATTAGCATTCAAAGCAAAGGAGTCAAAACTGATTAGTCTAAGAGTCATGTGTTCATAGGGGAAAATGTAAAAACAAAAAACATGTTTTTCTCAAGGGAAATATAACATTTCTCATTTAAATGACCAGAGGGGAATTTACCTTATTGTTGTTCAGAAAGGTAACATGAATATGAAAGGAGGTGATCTTCAAATATTCTCTAAAGTAAATACAATAGAGATTTTTTTTTCTGATAAGCTCCAGCGAGTGAGCTGATAACATTTTACCAAATCACACGTTAGTAAAAATCAGGCCCTTGAAGATGAGAATTTACCTCTCTTTCCAACCCTCTTCTCTGCTCTATTCACATGCACTTCTTGGCGCATCATTGTTCCCATTGCATGCATGCTCAGTCACTTCACTCGTGTCTGACTCTGCGACCTCATGGGCTGTAGCCCACCAGGCTCCTCTGTCCATGGGATTTCCCAGGCAAGAATGCCGAAGTGGGTTGCCATTACCTTCTCCACACTCATCTATAATTTTAACTTGATAAAAATTTAGTATTTACCTTATTGTGACTGTGAAAGCTGTTCACAGTGGAGTGATATATGACACTTTGATGAATTTCCTTGCATAGCTTTGTTTTTCCTAAACTGTCCTATCTCTTTTCTATTTATTATTGCTAATTCAACCCTCAAATCTTTACCAGAAAGAAAAATCTCCCCATAATGTAGTTGGGCACAGGCTTCTATTGAGAGTGGGAGCTTGTTGAGCCTGGGATTGCCTCTCCCCATCACCTGGAGACAACCCCCATCCCACCCCCCAGCTCCACTCCCACCCCAACCATCTCTCTTGTTCTGAATTCTTATTTTAATGAATCCAAACTTTGTTGATGCCTTCTCCCTTTTAAAGTAAAATACTCCTTGAATAGTTATCTAAAAAGGAGTATTGGGGGGGGGAGCTGTAATTTTTGTGCCTGCCAACATCTCAAAATAACTATTTTATTATCATGCATAACTGATGGTAAAGATGGCAGAGAATAATGGCTAGAGATATTTCTCTCAGAATTCTTAAGGAGGTGCCACTTTGGCTTCTACCACGTTGCTCCCAGAACCACATTTGTTCCTATTAGGAGCATAGGACCATCTAGACTCCGATTTAGTGAGTCTAATGCTGGATCATCAAAAAAGCAAGAAAGTTTCAGAAAAACATCTATTTCTGCTTTATTGACTATGCCAAAGCCTTTGACTGTGTGGATCACAATAAACTGTGGAAAATTCTGAAGGAGATGGGAATACCAGACCATCTGACCTGCCTCTTGAGAAACCTGTATGCAGGTCAGGAAGCAACAGTTAGAACTGGACATGGAACAACAGACTGGTTCCAAATAGGAAAAAGAGTACGTCAAGGCTGTATATTGTCACCCTGCTTATTTAACTTATATGCAGAGTACATCATGAGAAACACTGGGCTGGAGGAAGCACAAGCTGGAATCAATATTGCCGGGAGAAATATCAATAACCTCAGATATGCAGATGGCACCACCCTTATGGCAGAAAGTGAAGAACTAAAGAGCCTCTTGATGAAAGTGAAAGAGGAGAGTGAAAAAGTTGGCTTAAAGCTCAACATTCAGAAAACTAAGATCATGGCATCTGGTCCCATCACTTCACGGCAAACAGATGGGAAAACAGTGGAAACAGTGGCTGATTTTATTTTTCCGGGCTCCCAAATCACTACAGATGGTGATTGCAGCCATGAAATTAAAAGACACTTACTCCTTGGAAGGAAAATTATGACCAACCTAGACAGCATATTAAAAAGCAGAGACATTACTTTGTCAACAAAAGTCCGTCTAGTCAAGGCTATGGTTTTTCTAGTGGTCATGTATGGATATGAGAGTTGGACTATAAAGAAAGCTGAGTGCAGAAGAATTGGTGCTTTTGAACTGTGGTTTGGAGAAGACTCTTGAGAGTCTCTTGGACAGCAAGGAGATCCAGCCAGTCCATTCTAAAGGAGATCAGTCCTGGGCGTTCATTGGAAGGACTGATGTTGAAGCTGAAACTCCAATACTTTGGCCACCTGATGTGAAGAGCTGACTCATTTGAAAAGACCCTGATGCTGGGAAAGATTGAAGGCAGGAGGAGAAGGGGACGACAGAGAATGAAATGGTTGGATGGCATCACCTACTCAATGGACATGGGTTTGGGTAGACTCTGGGAGTAGGTGATGGACAGGGAGGCCTGGCGTGCTGCGGTTCATGGGGTCTCTAAGAGTCAGACATGACTGAGCGGCTGAACTGAACTAAATGCTTCCTGGAGGATGGCATTCTGTCCTCCATCAGTCTTTGAGCTGGGGCTTCAGCTGCACTCTTGCTCTTCCAATGCCCTCTCAGGCCAGCAGCTTCTGGGTGGTATCATATGTATGATCAGTTCTATGGTCATTGGCCAGGACTTCACCTGGCTCATCAGTAGGCCGACTGGTTTTCTGCAACTTTATGTGGGATTCCATGCCAGGGCAAGCAACATCCCATAAGTTTTGAGACAATGGTACTGCCCAAGAACCTGGATGCAACAGTATCTAAAGTATCTAACAATTCTCTCACAATGAAATGTGGGCATGTCCAGTGTGGGAGGGGCTACCAGGTGACTAGCTGAAGGGCTAGTGCTGGACCAGAGTCTCGCTGTCACCCTGGATGGTCAAGGTGTGCCCTCCATCCACTGGCAAACGTTTCTACAAGAGATATAGTCTGTGGAGATCTGGCAGACACAAGGGCAGGAGGCAACGTGACCATGGAGCCTGAGACTGGAGTGAAGGAGTCACAATTCGAGGAATGTCTAGAGCCAGCAGAAAAGGAAGAAGAAAGGGATGAAAATTCCCCTAGAGCCTTTGAAGGAAATCTGCCCTTGTAAGTACTTTCACTCTGTATTGCTAACCTCTAGAATTGTAAGAAAATAAATTTCTGATATTTTAATGGGACTTTTTTTTGGAAGCCACAGGAAACTAATATATAGATGGAATTCTGGTTTGCCCCTGAACACTGAACACCTAAATAGTCTATTGATGTGAATCTTTGTAGGAGCTATCTCCCACCTTTGTTTGTATGTCTCACTAAGGCTTCGCCTGGTATGCTGCAGTCCATGGTGTTGCAAAGAAGTCAGAAACAGCTTAGCAACTAAACAAGGCTTCGAGAAGATAGCCATTTTTGGCTCCTCTCTTCTGGTAATGGTGTGGGTTAATGTAATGTTCTGTGGGATATCAGCTAGTCCAGAATCTTCAGACTATATTATTGACAAGGTGAGGAAAGGAAGGAATTAATAAGACCCTGGGGCACAAGCATGAACCTACTGTTTTATCTGCTCAGTGTAATACGAACTATTTTTGTATTTTGTATTTTCTTTTCTGATAGGGGTGGAAAAGAAGGGTCACAATCAGTGGCCACAAATCATGCACTGAAACCATGTTCACATGCAGTATCGACAATACTCAGTCTGGAACAGAGGCTGAAATTGCAGTTGGGATTACTACTTGATGGGGTTTATGGTTCATTATCTTCCTCTAAGACTCATCTGGTTTCTGCAGGAGAATGATGAACTAAATGGGGAGTTGACAAGGACCACTCCCTATGTATCATTTGCACACTTGTAAATGAAACTAATGTTCACCAAATGCCTGGATGTGATCCTGTTTCTTATTTACTATCTTGGCTTGGTGGGAGGGGCAGCTGCAGAAAGAACCGGTGAATGTAGCTGACATTGTGAACCCACAGTTGGTTAGATGTTGGCTAGAATTTGGTCTCTTTAGTTGGCCCCACTCCAACACTGGGGCTACAATGCCTTTAGAGTCTGTTATCAATGTCCGGTTGGGTTTTCCTATTCCCTCCTTATAAAGTTATCAGAGTAACTGTCTATTGAGCCCTTTGGGAAAGTAGGAGGGGAGGTTTATGAATCCAACTCAACTTGCCATGGCATTGCAGGGTCCTTCATTCTATCCTCTTCTTTATTTAATGGATTCTCAGTATGAAAACTGGATCAGGTCCAGAGGATATGTGGGAAATCGTAATTTACTTTTTGAGTGGAGTCAACTGTTTGCAGGCTCCAGATCATTTGTCCCTGATTTTTCCTGGATCTTTGATGAAACAATTTGATTATTACCCTAATTGACTTTCCACCTACTTTGACGCTAGGGACACTGCATTCTACTGATTTTCTCTACAATCTCCTCCTCTGCTGTTACAATCTTGTCATGTATTACAATAATTGTGTTTACCTGTATTTCAACAGTTAATGCTACCACCTGGCTTAAAGAGGGATTCTATCATTCTCAGGGACAGTAGGGACTCTAGTTCTGTAATGTTCTCCCTATTGTCAATCCTGCCCAAAAAAGAGAACCACCAATGAGCTTCTTAGTGATGCTGGTGTCCCTCTCACCTGCATATTTCTTGTTTCCTCTAGGAAAATTCATAAAGTGGGTTTTTCATACATTGTATATACCTCTAGCATGCCCATTTCCTAAGCCTTTGAGTCTCATCAAACACAGACATTCTGGCATTTAGTATTCACTTACCCTGGGTATCACTTTGTCCTTGCTATTAGGAACCCTGTTTGCATTGTATCCAAGGGTTTTTGCTAAGTGCTAACTTCTGTATCATGGGAAAGTGGTGCCAAATCACTAAATTTTCCTTTATCGATTCTTATTGTCTAGCTCCCTGAATCAAGCACCTTAACAATCCAATCCCACCCCTGCTCCCCTGGCCCTGCTGGTCTTGTGGCTACTTTAGAGTCTAATCTCTTTGCTTCCAGGTATGACATGTTCTTAGCTGGTATGTGGCAACTTACCCTAGTTCTTGGGCTTTCCCAGGGGCTCAGGGGTAAAGAATTTATCTTCAATGCAAGAGACACAGTTTCAATCCTTGGTTCAGGAAGATCCCCTGGAGAAGGAAATAGCAACCTATTCCAGTATTCCTGCCTGGGAAATCCCATGGACAGACGAGCCTGTCAGGCTACAGTCCACGGGGGTCTCAAAGAGTCAGACATGACTTAGCAACTAAACTACAACAACAACGGCAATCCTAATTATTGGATTAATGATCAGGAAGGAAGATGGGAACAGATTCTGAGAGGGATACCTGCTGTCCTATAGGGGAGAAATCTCTGAGTAGGTTAACAGCTCTTGAGCAGGCTCAGAGATGTGGAGGAATTTAGGGATTCAAAATTTGGGGGAGCAACAACCCATATGTCTTCATTCCGTGTGTCTCAGACCCATTCTTTGCAATAAGGCTCTTTACTCAGGCATAGGCAGATGTTGGCAATGATATCACTCTTCTTTGTAGCTCAGCTATCATGATAACTAAGTTGTGAAACTATCCCTCAGTTCTCTCTACCTTTCTACTGCAGGGAATGGGAGCCTTTTCATATGTTACTCAAGAGATACTGGCTTTGATAACTGGTATCTTAATCACTCTCAGCCTTAGCTTTATGTTTCACTAGATATTGAATAGAGCTTAACAATAGTCATATCATCTCACTCTCATTATCATCCCTATTTTCTCCACACTTTTAAGATGTACCCCAGCTACTGCATTTTCTTCCACTGGCCGAACATCCCAGCTCACTTCCAGTGAGAGTTTTGACAAAGGGATACCACTTTGTTCCAGAACCATATATGCAACGCCAACCTCAAGTGCCTGCATTCTAACAACCAGCTGGGTAATGGATAATCCAGCTCAAATATCTTGTCTTAGTTCTGCTTGCTTCAATCGACTTATAGAGTCATCAAGATACTGACTTTAATGTGAAATCCAGTGTTCAGAGGTTTTACTAGAGCATTCTCATAAACAATCTCCACGGAAGGGAAGCAGACAAAGTAGATTGGCCAAAAGGAAAAGTTGAACTACCTCACAAGGACAGCCTCAGCCAATCCCATGAAGAGCGTGGAGAGCTTGGGAACTGGAGGTGAGTCACTCTTGGAAGGCCATGATCTTAGGCAAGGTGGTTCTCTGAAACTGAGGGAGTCCCTGAAAAAGGTGACAGTTAAAGCTTATCTCTTAATAGCTCTACCAGTGGCTCGGGGGCCAAGTCCTTCATTCATGGGAGATATGGGGACATCTCTCTATGGCTACTGTGCTTTGATGGCTGTGTGGGTAAAGAATCTGCCTGTAATGCAGGACACACAGGAGACTTGGGTTTGACCCCTGGGTCAGAAAGATCCCCTGGAGGAGGAAATGGCCACCCATTCCAGTATCCTTGCCTGGAAAATTCCATGGACAGAGGAGCCTGGTGGGCTACAGTCCATGGGGCCACAGAAAGTCAGACACAACTGAGCACATACACATATGTAGGAAGATGTGGGCAGGAAGTTAAGGATCCCTTCCATCTTCTGCAGAACCAGTTTTATTCTTGCTATTGCAACAGGAAACTATAATCTCATTCTGACTTGATGTCCCTCCCAGATCCCAATAAATCCCATAATGATTATCAATGCACCATAAAAATAACTATCTCTAGGTATAAGTAGGGAGTGTGGAAGCTGAAGTCTTAATTCTCTAGAGCATAGAAGAAGAGTTTCAAAGTGATCTAGTAAATACAATGTGAGTATCTATGATGTGTGAGATACTATGCCCAGTGGTAGTGATTCCACGACAGATGCTCCAGACGGAGTAGCAGAGACAGACAAAAACTCATTGGGCATTAGGACTGTTCAATACGTGTTACCATTAAGTAATGTCCTAATTATACTGAGAGCTCAGAAAGACAGCACCCCAGGAGAGCTTTACAAAGGAAGCTCAGACACCTCTGAGCAGGAATATCTGACACACAGCATCCATTCAACCAATGCTTGTTGAATAAGTTATGTGTGGGATATTAACAGGCAGCAGAAATTAGGGTGGATGGGAGAATTCCAAGTAGACCTTGAAGGCCTACTTGTTTTATGTGTATAGAAAGCAGTAGGTAGTCCAGTGTATTTATTAGGTGAGGCTCGAAATATGGGATGATGTCATGTTGCCTTGAATTCTCTTCTGAGGAGTACTGTCAATATTCTGTACAGAGTGGTGGAGGGCATGGGTTTCTTGAGGGTTTTGAGCTGGTGAGTTAGCAACACATCCATGGATTATGGTGGTCCCCTTGCAGAAGTGAGAGAAATAGCTTGGTTGAGGGAAGAATTACAACAGGCTGGCCAGGAGGAGGCTGATGCAACAGGCTGGTGAGTGACTATGAAGTTTAAAGTAGGATACAGAGGTAAAGGTGGACCAAAGAGCAAAGCAGGGTGGGGTAAATTAGGAGTTTGGGATTAACATATACAAACTACTGTGTACAAGATTGATAACCAACAAGGACCTATTGTATAGCACAGAGAACTATTCTCAATGTTTTATTATAACCTATAAGGGAAAATAATCTGAAAAAGAATATATGTATATATATGTACGTATGGACTTCCCCAGTGGCTCAGCAGTAAAAAGTTCGCCTGCAATTCAGGAGACATGGGTGACGCAGGTTTGATCCCTGGGTCAGAAAGATGCCCTGGAGGAGGGCATGAACACCCACTCCAGTATTGCTGCCTGGAAAATCCCATTGACAGAGGAGCCTGGCAGGCTGCAGTCCATGGGGTCTCAAAGAGTTGGACATGACTGAAGTGACTAAGCACACACACACACACACACACACACACACACACACATACACATACATGTTTACACACATACACATATCACTTGTACAGCAAGTGGTTTTTGTTGTTGTTGTTTAGCTGCTAATTCAAATCTGGCTCTTTTCTGACCCCATAGACTGTAGCCTCCCAGGCTCTTCTGTCCATGCGATTTCACAGGCAAGAATACTAGAGTGAGTTGCCATTTCTTCCTTTAGGAGATCTTCCCGACCCAGGGATTGAACCCATGTCTTCCTCATTGCAGGCAGATTCTTTACCACTGAGCCACTGGGGAAACCTATATATATATATATATACATATACATATCTACATATGTATATATATATGAATCACTTGCTGTACACCTAAAAATAACACAGTATTATAAATTAACTATACTTCAATAAAAAAAAGTTTATTTTAAAGTAAAGGCAGAGAGAAAATGTTCCAGAGTGATGTTGAGACCACATTTCAGAAAGATGCCCTGTGAGCTGCAGCGTCACATGTCCACCGACCCTCACAAAACTCAGTAGCTCCTCTATCTTACCTTGTTTATCCTTTCCAACAACCAAATGCCTCAATATTGTGCCCCCCTCCCCCCCACACACAGAGGAGAACGCTGAGCACAGAGGTCATAGGTGACTAGCGGAGATAGGATGTGAGCTCAGTCCTGTCTCCAAAATCTAGCCTCTTTCACTGCTGAGGTCAAGATTGCATCACTTCCACACCATCCATTTCTTTCATAATAACTAGATGGCAGGAACTACATTTTTCATCTCCACCTTTTTGGAGGGAGTACTATTGCAAGATATTTGGAAAGCGAAGACACTCAGTGAACTGTGCATCCATTTGTTACGGACGACCTTTAGGTCTGAGCCTGCCAAAACCACTGAACTCCAGAACTCCACGGGGAGCTAACCTAAGGAATCAAGTTAGCCCAAGGAATGAGGCAGCCCACAGCAGGGCCTTTCAGCCCTATGTCAAAACAGACCAGTTTACTGATTTGTTGGTTTCTGAGCCCAAATTAGCCCCCGCTGGTGAGCAACGACACTGGATCTGTCGCCCTCTTCACACCCCCCAGGGACATCTTTTCCAGACATGGCTGTCCCCTGAAACCAGATGTGGTCTCAGTTACCTGCTCACAGTCTATCTCTGGGCTTTGGGAGAGTTTTTTTAGCAGGAGGACAGTCACACTGCTTGTGTCCCCCACGCGCTGATCATGGAGCCTCAGGTCCGCAGCTGGGGGGAAGGCTTCTCCCTAATTGAATGACTGCTTGAATGGATATGTGCAAAAAGTTCTCTAGCAGAGACCACTGAGCTGTTGCTCAAGATAAAATCACTCAGTGGCTTAAGCCCAAAAGAACTTCTTTATATTATCATCATTACTATTATTGTTATTATCACTATTATTTTAAAGAAGTACCAAAGATTGGCTCATAGTGTATGCCTTCTCCTGTAAGTCCATCAGTGACGCATGCCCCAGTTTTACAAAGTCACCTAAAAGCATCACTCATCATTCAACTGGCCACCAGCAGATTTGAACTGAGTGATGCCTACTGGAGGAAAAGATCCATCCACATCTGCTTCTGAGAATCAGGTGAAACGCTTGTTTTATAGACAGGTGGCTTTGCATTTGGCTCACAGCACCATTGCCTTCTAGCTCTCCAAATTCCTCTATATTCTTCTACCTTCTTGTACGTGGAGGGCAGGGTCTAGCTGTGCTAGATGTACTACCTGAAATCGAGTACAGCATTTCTCAGCCCAAACCACTTGACCTACACGGAGGATGCAAAGAGACTCAGATACAGAGGTGGGAAATTCTCAGATAAGGAGAGCAGGGGTGAAAAAGAACAGGCAAGCTGAGCATGAATAGGGAGGGAGCAGGTCCCAACAAGCATCCATCCTCCCCTTCTGGCTTTGTTCTATGTCCAGGGGAGTCTGCCAGTGTTCACTGGGTAACGTTAACCTGTCCACGTTCCCTCTGGATGTGCTTCTCATCTCCAGTAAGAAATAGCAGTCTAAACTTTTCATGGTCATGATAAAAATTAAGAGAAATAATATATTTAAATATATATATATAATATATATATATAATATATATTTAAAGCTTGGTATGTGAGAAGAATTCCCCAATGGAGGTCTCCCTGTTACAGGGACTTTAGAATCACCAGGTGCTTTCATAGACATCATATTAAATATTTGAAAACTCATTGTGAAGAAATTAGGATTGATCTGTGTTTGTCTGCCTATTTAGCAGATGAAGAAAACTGAGGCTCAGAAAATCAGTCAAAACCCTGAAACTGATGTGCACCAAAGTGCCCCCTCCCCTGCCTGTATCTTGAATCCTGGTGAATTTCCCCTTATTTTAAGAATTTCCAATGGGGCTAGGGTCATTGTGGAACTTTAAGATATTGATAAACTGTGAATTGTTGCTTTTCAAAATCCTGCACTCTGGAGATGAGAAATGCCCCACTGCATTCTGCCACCATATTTGGGATGCCTATAGTTTTCAATATTATCTACCTGGGACTCTTGTAGTCTCCTCTGTTGAGAAGTCAAACTTAAGATAATTTATCTCATAAAATTGGACATATATTAAATGATTTAACATATCTAACTTCCCTTTATTCCACTCATCCATTTCCATTTTGAGAGAAACACCACACTTTGAATGCTCCCAGTAAAAGGTAATTCCAGAAAATGGACATTTGAAAAGCAGACACTTGTGTCAGTTGCTTTCTAGGTGCACAGAAGGGAAATGCAATGGGCTGGCCCCTCACCCAGCTGTCTGTGCTTTCTTTGCTGCAGAGAGGTGAAAGGGGGGTTGCTTTAATACTGTTCCTCTCAGCCCCAGAGGTGGGAGGTAGAACTTTCTGGAAGACAGCGGTGCTTCCTGGAGTCAACCAGTGAGCCATCGAGTCATGTCTGCAAAATTGCAACATAGCACCCAGTGTGGGGCTATGTTGTGAATCACATCCTCAGGTGTCAGTGGGAAGGGACTTGGGGGCCCAGGGTTCAAGAAAGATTGAAGAAAACGCTGCCTTGAAATAAAAATGATGGCTGTGTTAGAGTGGCTAGAGTAGTATGCTTTCATTTTTAGAAAGCTTGCTGAATGTTTTCTCAAATTAATATTTCTATAAAAATGAAGTGAGACTAAAACTGGCTCACTGGAACCCACATGAGTTTTAGAGTAATCATCATGTCTACTTTGAGTCAATGCCTTTGCTTATGTAGACAGGGCACTCCATAGGTCGCTGTCTGTCTTCTGAAGCACTCACCTTAGCCATCTTGACGGTGTTCATGGTCAGGACTGGCTACTTAATTTGCTGGGCCTATTATAAAATAAAAATATGGGACTTCTGGTTCAAAAAGCGTGCTCCAGTTTTGCATCTGACTTCACTTATGAAATACAGGTTCAAATATAAAATTATCAAGAATTTCAAGCTGGCAACAGCAAAGCATTAAACAGAGTGTGGAGTCCTTTCAAGCTGGGACCCCTGCACATGCACCAGTCACATGTCTGTTCTTGACCTTCATGGTCCATCAAGACTTGCTTTCACTCTTGCTTATGGCTCTGACCTGGACTATATATTATGATCCTAAATCTTCCTTGACCATGTTTTGTAGCAATATGTTGACTGCTTTTTATCCAGATTCTTTGGGTGGCCATTCAGGCATTAACAGGCATTCCGTCATGTCCAAAAAGTCCATAAGAACATTTGGTAGATGCCAACATGGCTTCCCCAGTGGCTCAATGGGTAAAGAATCTGCCTGCAATGCAGGAGACATAGGAGATGAGAATTTGATTCCTAGGTTGGGAAGATCCCCTGGAGGATGAAATGGCAACCCAGTCCAGCATCCTTGCCTGAAGAATCACCCAAAGTAGCCTGGCTAAGCTACGATCCAAACAGTTGCAAAGAGTTGGACATGAGTGAGCGACTAAACACACAACATACAAAAGGTCCTCTGTATTTGGTCATGTATGATCCTGCTTAAAACATCCATGAAAACATTCAGTCTGTGCCAAAAGGTCCTTGATATTTGGTTATATTTCTTCCTGTCCAAAATGTTCATGAGACACTTGATCCATGCCAAAAAGTCTGCGATATTTTGTCTTGACCAAGACCACTTCACATGAACCAAATACGCCCATGGACATTTTGGATAGGATCAAATTTCAAGGACTTTTCTTATGGACCTTAGGAACATAATGTCTTATGGATGTTTGGACAGGCCAAATGTCCTGCAAGGCCATTGAAGGGTTTGAGACAGTCTCGTGGGGCTCCAAACCTAGCCAAGACATGCATAGGCAGCAGACACACTGGCCTTTTGCTCAAGTGGAACCAAAGCTTCATGGTTAACTGTAAATCCAAACATGGTATTTTCGCATTTGAGACTGACTTTTTCTTTTCCTTCTCAGCCTCTAATGCAGCTGTTTTCTATCTCTTCTTTACCATACTAGTTCTAACAAATAGCCACAAGACAAATGAGCATCTCTGTTTCTCTTTGTGCTTCTAACCCTCTGGGGAGTATGCAACGGGCAGTGGAATGCAGAGACATGGGTAGTAGGGGAGAGGATGAGTAGAAGCCTGCATCCTGGATTATCGCCAGTTGTCAAAAAATCAGTAAACTGCTGAAGGACTGGTGCTCATAGCATCTTTCTATCCAGAACAGGGTTTGTTGCATGAGAGTTAAGTCTCCAATTAATTACCATTATCTTCTAAACCTTTTTGGGGAAATAGAAGCATGTTTTAAATTTTGTTTATGTTTCTTTTTTTGATCTGGGAGGAAATGTGAAGATTTAAGGGAGTCCCAGGTGGCTCAGTGGTAAAGAATCTGCCTGCTGGTGCTAGAGATGCAGGAGACACAAGTTTGATCTCTCGGTCAGGAAGATCCCCTAAAGAAGGAAATGGCTATCCACTCTAGTATTCTTGCCTGGAAAATTCCATGGACTGAGGAGCCGGGCAGGCTGCAATCCATGGAGTCGCAGAGAGTCAGACACAACTGAGTGACTGAGCACCTACGCACCATGCAACAATCATTTAAATATGGGCTTGTTGTCACCTCTTAGGAAAGTCCTTCAAACTCTTGTCAAAATACCCATTACCCAAGAGCAAGTACATTTTCCTCTCTGTCATCCTTGTGTTGTCAAACTTTGATCTATCATTTTCTTACATGGTGCTTTTACAACTTGCAGAATGCCTTGTAAATAATCCAAATAGATGAGCAGAAAGCAGGTCAGCCGTTCCTGTCAGTGTGGCACCAGGCAGCCCCCAAGAGGAAAATGCTCATTAGCAGTTATTACTTTGATGACATCACCAGAAATTTGCCTCATTCACTTGCTCACATGTTGTAATTTTGCTTGGAAAATGCTGCATAGAAAGAATTATGGGCGAAGGCTTTGAACTGCCACATCTCAAGTCGTCTTACAAGTTAACTCTTCCAAAACTGATCACTTCCTGCCAGCCTATCCCTTGAGGGAATGCCTACGTACATTTCTTCGGAGTATAAATTTCTAAAAGTGAAATTGCCCAATCAAAGGTTATGTATATGTTAAGTTTTAGGGGATTGTGCCTGAAAATTTTCTAAACTAATTGTACAGATTCATACTTCTATAAGCAATGTTGAGATCTGTTACACACCCTCACCGCCAGTAAACCTTGATAGGTTTGTTTGTTTTTGTTTTCTCTTTCTTTTCTTCAGATTCAGTCTTTCAGTTAATGGTGGCTAATTGTGGCCTTCGGGAGCAGTTTTTGATTATTGTGATACTGAACATATTTTTGTCCATTTAAAAAAAAATGTATTTTCTGTATTGGTGTGAAGGAAGGAATAGATAAACCTTTTTCCATTCCTGTCATGAAGTGCAACTAATATCAACATGAGTAGAAGGTAAAGTTATAAAAATAGGATCCAAATTCAATGAAATAGAAAGCAGATCAAAATAGGAGAACAAAGTTGACATTTTTGTGAAGATTTATTAAATTAATAAATTCTCAGAAAGAAACTGTTGAAGACACACATATAAAACATCATAAATTTCCAAAACTAACAGTCCCCGTAGGACTGCACAGGTCACATGCCTGTTCTTGACCTTCACGGTTCACTGTGACTTGCTTTCTCTCCAGTTTATGGCTCTGCTCTTACATCTCCAGCCCGAGGTTACCTACTGTGTTTCTTTGATCTTCCTTGACTATGTTTTGCAGCAGCATGTTGACCACATTTTATCCATCTTCTCTGGCTAATCCAAAGAAGCTTCACAGTCCTTAACAAGATCATAAGAAAATACAGAGCCTACAGATGTTAAAATAAATAAAAATATTTTTTGTGGCATTAACATGTTTGGGTTTATCATATCTTTTTTTGTAATGGATTTTGGTCATATATATGTTCTTAGAAATTCATCTTTTGAGGGGATCACCATTTATGTACAGAGTTTAATGACACACTTTGGCACCAAGGAGCAATCCTGAATATGTGTTTTCCCTTTAACTGAGCAACTTCATTTGATTCAGAATAGTCTACAGGTAAAGGTGAACAAAGAGGGCATTTGGCAAGAAATTCATCTTGCATGATTTTGTTTCTACAAATGTTAAAAGACCTCATGATTTCAAATATACTTCCCAAACATGCATGTATATGTTGTTCATGGGAAAAGATGCTGTTTTAGAAGTTGGCTCAAATGGTAATTATTGATTTCATGATAGTGACTGCCTCAGGGAAGAGGGCAAGGAAAGAAAAAGAACAAAGAGCTAAGAAGACATTATATCTGTGATGCTTTATTTCATTCTTTAAACACGCCTAGAAATAAATGGAGAAGGCAATGGCACCCCACTCCAGTACCGTTGCCTGGAAAATCCCATGGACAGAGGAGCCTGGTGGGCTGCAGTCCATGGGGTCGCTAAAGAGTTGGACACGACTGAGCGGCTTCCCTTTCACTTTTCACTTTCATGCATTGGAGAAGGAAATGGCAACCCACTCCAGTGTTCTTGCCTGGAGAATCCCAGGGACGGCGGAGCCTGGTGGGCTGCTGTCTATGGGGTCGCACCGAGTTGGACACGACTGAAGCGACTTAGCAGCAGAAATAAATACAAATAATGTGAAAAACTTGTCAATTCAGAATAATAGATACATAGTAGACACTTAATTTATTCCACATATTAGTCTGTATTTCCAATTTTTTTTCTCAAAAAAGCAAACAAAATAAAAAAGAAAGAAGAATATTAGTCCCTCTGCATCTCACAACCTCCACACTTTCCTGCTGCTCACAGCTTGTCATGCACACCTTCCTCCCTTCCTCCATACATGCACAAATGTACATTTCAGCTCTTCCAGAAATGACAAATTATGAGAAACAGTAGTTTTTGCCTTCAATTCACATTTTAAAATAATTTGGAAATATTTTGCCTTTTGTTAGTTCTTCTCCTGTTTACCTTCATATAATTTTTTTTCTCATAAACCTGCCCTCTCTTGACTTTCCACTATGAATATAGGAAAATAGGAAACTTACAATTGCTCCTCTCTCTCCCTACTTCCTGGTATTTGTTATAAAACATTTTCCATGCTCCATCATAGTTACATAGTTATTTTCCTTCCTGAAGAAAAAAACTTGATTTCTCCTAAATTTTATAATCTCATGTATATTTTAGGTAGCCGTAATTGCCTCAATTATTTCACCGTAGTTTTACATTTGAATAGTTTAGTATTCACTGTCAGTCCTTTCATACTGGGCCTTTCTATTTTGTGAGTTTGATTTTTTTTTTAAACTCTGTAAATTGCTGGGGTTTTTTCAGGGAGCTTTCTCAAGAAGGTTTTAGTTTCTGTATCCTATGATTTTTCAGAATGCCTGTTGATTTTCTTTGTACCTGAATGACTCTTCGGTTGTTGATAACGTTTCTGAATCATACAGTTTCTTACTCTCCCTGCCTCTGTTGACATTCCCGCATCATCTTCTAATAATGATGTGTAGATGTCTGAATGCAATGTGATTCTTTGCTTATAGGATTATTTCTTGTCCTCAAATGTTCAGGGACTTTGCCAAGATCCAAACAAAAGCAAGTAATTATAAAGAATATCCTCTGTTCCTAAGTACATTACATGTTAACTCACATAATTCTCACTCATAGCAAATTATGAAGCTGGAGTTTCTCATATTTCCATTTTACAGATTAGACATCAGTTTGAAAAACACTCCCAGAATCATGTAGCTGCTCATGCATAGAGCAAGCATTCATGCCAGTCAGTCACTTAATCTTGGTATAGATAGTTCTCATATTTGAAGATTAAGTGACTTTTTATTTTCAGGAATATTTCTATCTCTGAGGGTTCTTTTTTTGTTCTTTTATTTCAAGGACACAGATGTCCACGGATGGCTTCTTCAATGTATGACTCCCACATCTATCATTACTATCATCACTATAATACTGTCCTGCTATGCTGTCCATTGCCCATCTTTGTGATGATCTCAGTTCTCTCATCAATCACAGACATGATTTCCAGTTAGAACTCACTCTCTTCCCCATCCCCTGAAGTATGTTTATTAATGCTATAGTGATGTTGTTTGATATTCAACTTCATTTCTCAGCTTTTACAAATTAAAAAATTTGACAATCTTAATATTTTAGATTTTAATTTTTCTTTGTATCAACTGGTTCATCTTCATATTAGCATCCTCTTTTAATAAGTTCCTCTGAAGTGTTTTATACAAATACTTATTCTGTTACTTAGGCTTGCCTGGGGTCTCAGATGGTAAAGAGTCTGCCTGCAATGCAGGAGACCCTGGTTCAATCCCTGGGTTGGGAAGATCCCCTGGAGAAGGAAATGGCAACCCACTCTAGTACCCTTGCCTGGAAAATCTCATGGACAAACGAGCCTGGTAGGCTACAGTCCATGGGATTGCAAAGAGTCAGACACGACTGAGTGACTTCACTTTCTATTCTATTATTTGGGGTATACTTTCATCAAGAAGATACTCTTTTTTTTTTTTTTTTTTAATTTCACATGCTACTTTTCTTACTTCTTCCCTGTTTTCTTTTTGTTTGTGATTTTTAATGGTATCGTGACATTTATTTTTCATTTCACTTATCTTTCACATTGGTTATGCTATCTGGACACTTTCTTTGTTCAAATACAGACTGTGCTGACTCTTCTTAATATCTTGCCTGACTTAGTGGGAGTGTATTAGTGTCTTCTGGAGATTCCCTTTGGGAACTGGTTATTACTGGTGTTTGTTTTCTTAAGGAGCTTCAGATGCAATTGCAACTGTTTTGATTGATGGATGTTTCCTTACAATTTCATATAACTGCATTATTATAGTAGAGTTTCTGCTGATTAGGCCAGGGTATATCCTTCTTACGTGGGCAGAGAAGTTATGTTTATGTTGGATGGTTCTCCACATACAGACACAGGCTGACAGATATCACAGCTTCATCTCACTGTTCTTTCTTCCTCCTCAACCAGAGGAGGGGAACATGGATACTTTTATTGATTGAACTAGCATCGTGGCATCACGTGTGCATGCTCAGTCATGTCCGACCCTTTGTGGCCCCACGGACTGTAGCCTGCCAGGCTCCTCTGTCTATGGAATCATTCAAGCAAGAATACTGGAGCAGGCTGCCATGCCCTCCTCCAGGGGATCTTCCCGACCCAGGGATCGAAACCTCATCTCTTCAATCTCCTGCATTAGCTGGTGGATTCTTTACCACTATCACCACCCAGGAAGCTGTTGGAAAAAACACCACGTAGAACTCCTTTTTCTACCTCCTTCTGCACTCTTCCCTTTCCCAAAGGACAGCCAAATCCTAACAGGTTTTCTCATATTTTATTGTTGTTTGTAGTGGAAATAGTTATGATCAGCCTGTTTCCATGCCTGCCTCCTCTAACTTTAGGGAAAAATTGATGGGAAATAAGTTGTTCCCTTCTTTGGAAATTTTCCCACCTGTGGTGCTGAGAAAAGGCTTTTAATTTGGAGAAGGTATTCATGAAATTACTCCAGATGGCCTTCCACACCGGAAGAAATAAAGACAATATTGCAGGATTTTGACAGCATGTGTCCTCTGACATCTTATATATTCTTTAGGAATAGGAAACTATTTGCATTTCATTTTCTAAATTACTCTGTCATTCTGTTTCAAGATTATCTTCTTCAAAATGAGCAACAATAAACTATGTGCCACCTATTTTTTGTATACTTCTGAAGAACTATTTATGTGAACATTTTATTTTGTACTGGGATATAGCCAATTAACAATACTGTGATAGTTTCAGGTGAACAGCAAAGAGACTTAGCCATATATATATATGTATATATTATGTATATATGTATATATATATGTATATATATGTATACATATGTGTATATATGTATACATACCTATGTATATATATGTATATACATGTATATATATGTATATACATGTATATACATATATATATGTATCTATTCTTCCCCAAAGTCCTCTCCCATGCAGGGTGCCACATAACTTTGACCAGAGTTGGTTACTTGTTGGTTACTCAATTTAAAAATAGCAGTGTGTATGTGACCACCCCAAACTCCAAACCCCCCCCCAACAATCGTAAGTTTGGAAAACCTGATTTTTTAAATAATCTTTATCCTCCTTACTGTTTTTCTTATTCCGTTTTGGGCTGGGAGCTTTGCAGTCCTGCTTTGAGTCATACTATTCTCCCAAATCCCCCACTATCTTTCATCCTGCCTCCCGAGTCATCTAACCTGAATCTCTGTATTTGCATATAAAATAGTCAAATATATCCCTTTAATATGGCTTTCTGTCACTCACAATTTATAAATCTATTCTGTTTTCTTTTGTTTTGATTCACAACCTCTCTTCTCTGGACAGCCACCTTTCTTTCCTTTCTGTTAAATATTTACTTGATTATGATGTTTTCCAGCCTAATATTCTCTCTTTAAAATTTTACAGTCTACCTCGGTGCCCCATATCTACTGCTGTGTACAAATTAACCCACACTTCGTGATTTTAAAGTAACAATAATCATATCATTACTGATTCTCACAGCTCAGCGGGATGACTGACACTTCTCCCTTGATGTCCCTCGTTTAGTTTCAGAGAACGAGGCCAGATCATCTGAAGGTTTGCCCACTCGCGTCCAGCTGAGCTGGGAAGAGGTGAACATCTGGGAGTTGTGACAGTTGGAGCTCCCTGGGCATCTCTTTCTCTTACTAAGTGGTCCTGTCGTGGAGTTTCTCCAGCCTTGTGGCTTTGAGGGCCACGCAGTCCTTCTCAGTTTCAAAGGGACAGTAAATAGACTCCACTTCTTAACTGGGGCATTGCAAAGTTCTTGAAGAGTGTATTGGTCTGTACCTATTATGTGATCTGTCCACTTGGCCTTTTTAGCATGCAGGCTTCAGGAGAGCTGAAATTCTTATAAAGAGGATCCAAAGTGAGTTTGCCAAGAGAAGTGGAGACAGAAAGAGAGGCAGCATCTGTATTCCTTGTCTAATCTAACTTCCAGACTCCCACATGTCACTTCCACCATCTTCCATTGTTGGACCAGCCTTAAACACCTGCCGAGACCCAAGGTGAGGATCCATGTGGCTCTATTTCTTGATATGAGGAAGAACATGTGAGACCAGAATCATGCGAGGCCAAATCATGTGGCCATTTTTTGGAGAATATAGGGCAGGGCAAGCCACTCAGTCGTATCCAACTATTTATGACCCTATACACTATACAGTCCATGGAATTCTCCAGGTCAGAATACTGGAGTGGGTAGCCTTTCCCTTCTCTGGAGGATCTTCCCAACCCAGGGATCAAACCCAGGTCTCCAGCATTGCAGGTAGATTCTTTACCAACTGAGCTATCAGGGAAGACCTCGGAGGATATAATCCACCACAAACTTCAGAAATTCAATTTTTTTTTTTTCTAAAAGTAAAGCACTGGGGCAGAAGTAGATTGAAAGTGAGACTGGGGATGGTATGGTGAACCCCTTCCAGAAAGATCAAGATAAGCTTCAGACCTCTCAGAAGGGAGTCAGAAACTCCAGGCCAGGGATTACAGCTGTAAAGATTTCAAAAGTTTCTAAATCTCAGACACTTCCTCTGTGTGTTGCCGTTGCTGATGACCCTCAGAAGTGACTTCAGGAGAGACGAGGAAGAGTGTCAGCTGTTGACTGATTTCACGCTACAGCTATTTATAGAGCTAGATCCTCAAAGGAGAGCCCAAGTGGTGTCTGGTCTCCAAGGCAGTGCAAAGAGCAAACTCCTTGATCGTGCAGCAAAGAATCACAGTGCAGGACTGCAGACAGGATCGCCATGCAACAACGAAGCGGCGACCGGTGGGGCAGGCTCTGGCTTTGGACTGTTTAATCTTCACAGCAACTCTGGGAGAAATCTTTCTGTGGCATAGATGAGAAAACTGAGGCTCCCATGTTTGATCAACTTCACACAACTACGAAGCAGAAAACCAGGACATGATACCACACAAGTCTGTCCCAGAAGGCTGCAATCTTTCACAGCGGTGCACTGGGACAAGGTTCCAGGAGATCACAGCCTCTCCACTCTTCAAGGGCAGATTCTTCCTCCCTCCCTGGGCACAAGAAAGCAGCCACCAATAAAGATGCAGAGAGGCTGATCTCAGGGCAGCGACATTGCTCCTTTCTTCACAAAGCACTTACAAATAGAGCCAAATCCTTTCCAACTCTTCTTCTATAATCAGGGAGAGGGTAGTTTCTGCTGTTGGTTTGTTTATTTCTGGCTAGCAAAATCCCGATATTAATTACTCTAAAGGAATGGAAATAGTCCGTCAGTGACTCTTGTGCCTCTAACCTCTGCTAGGCTCTTCAACTTCCATATTTATTAATAACATTTTACAGCATCTGTTTAAGGTGGTGTGCATCCCAACTGGCTCAGTGGTAAAAAATCTGCCTGCTAATGCAGGAGATGCAAGAGATGAGGTTTTGATCCCTGGGTTGGGAAGATTCCCTGGAGAAGGAAATGGCAACTCACTCCAGTATTCTTGCCTGCAGAATTCCATGGACAGAAGAGGCTGGTGGGCTAAAGTCCATGGAATTGCAAAGAGTTGGACACAACTTAGTGACTGAGCACACATGTGTTTAAGGTAATAGTTATTTACTGCATCTTTCCAGGTGAGGAAGCTAAGTCTCGGAAATGCCAATTTCAAATAAGTAGCTAGTGGAAGAGTCAAGACTTTAGCCTGGGTTGTCTGGCTGAAACCTTATTTTGGGGTTTCCAAATATGCATTGAAAGACTGTCCAGGCTGGAAGGGGAGAGATTAAAAGATCTCTTGTCATCTGAGAAACTACTGGATAGACCTGGGCCCCTTAAACTCTGGCTGTACTAAACGTTTGAGGGTGTCATTAGCAAGAGTCAGTACAGCGTTCAACCATCCTTAGGAAGCTGGGATTATGTAACATGCCAGATAGAGTTATTAATCAGGGATTTAGAAATCTCTGTCTGGATTGGTTTTCATCCAAATGTTTTAAGGCAAATAATTCCAAATAACTATTTACTGTTACACCTATAAGTTGATACATCGTTAAGTGCTTAACACACTCAATATCCATCCATCTTCACAATGGCTCCACAACATGGTAAACTATCCTCAGGCTCCAGGAGTGAAAAACTAAGGACCAGAGAAGTTAAGTAACTCTCCATCTTCTAGGGTTGCACAGCTAATCCTGGGGGAGCCAGAATGAAGATGCAAGTTTGCTCAACTCTGACACCTGTGCTCCTTCTGCAGTTCCCCAATTCCATTGGGAAGAGTCCTTCTCGCATCCCCCTCATATTTAATGAAAAATGCGTGCCTCCTTGTCTTTTCCTGCAGGAGTTTTTTCAGAAATCCATTTGTCTTTGCTTCCTGGGAGTCACTTTCTCCTGATTTAATGACTCAAGTTTTCAGATCATTTGTCATCCCAAGACCTTCATTAGGGAATCCAGGGCGAGGAGAGTTCTAGGTACAGTTAAAAAGGATTTTTCCCCTCTTCCTATTTTTTGCTTTTATTTTTAACTGTGCTTCTCTCTGACAGGAACTCTGTTTGTCCTGACTTGCATCTGATATCATGAGTCACTAGGGAGATTTAATATGATGATTGCTGAACCAGGTTATTGGTTTGTTTTTTTTTTTTCTTTTTCTATGGCTCATTCTCTTCAAAATCCCTAATTTATGATAAAAGTCAGTAAGATGGGAGCACAGAAAATGTTTTGAGTGGGTTGTCTTATTATGTTTGGGCCACTTTGTCTCTTTTAACTCTCCAGTGAACAGCGTAAATCAGCACGTAGGCGTGAGAGCCAGTGGTCAGTCACAGCCCCGCATCAGGAACAGACAAGGTGACCTCTGAGGAGCAGTAGAGCTGGATTCGGAGGGTGAGTTCAACCCACAGCCCCGGAAGAAAGAAGACAAGAAGACTTTAATGAGATATTACTAATATTCCCATATATAGGCATCCGAAGGGCAAAGAGCAATGAGAAAAAAATTTGAGGTACCACGTTTCTAGTGAAGAAAAACTAAGCTGTCATCCTCTTAAAATACCACTGGAAAATGAAGCAAACTCAGATGCAATATAGGAGCAGCGTTCAATAAGACTGCAGGGTAAACTAAGAAAACGTATTTGGGGATGAAGAGCAATGGGAAGCTTTTTGTTGTCCACTTTACATAAAAATTCAGAATGTTAGGTCAGGACAGGATCTTAAAGGTTTCATCCAATGCACGGGCACCTCCCACAGCCCCTTGGACCCGGGCAGCCTCTGCATGGTGGTCTCCGGTCTAGGGGGGCTTACTACATGCTTAGGTAAACATCATCAGAAATTCACAGATGATGCAACAACTCTGTGCCCCGATCTCTCCCAGGAATCAGATACACGTGTGACATCCTTGTCTCTGAGCTGATCGGGTTGTAGGAAGACAAACTCCTCACCTAGTCCCACCCACTGTTTCCCTGGTGCCCCAGCCTTTCTCTAAGCATCTTCCCTTAGTCTGAGCAGTAGCCCAAGCACAAGAATCAGGCAGCTCCTAAGTAGCTACAGACACAGCCTTTTGTCCCTGGGTTGTGAAGGAGTCAGCCTTTACCAGGAGCCACGTCTTGTCAATGCCATGACTGGGGGTTTTCCCAAAGTCCCAGGAGAAGCATCTCTTCCTGAGCTGCCACAGTGCCGTAGCTGGTTAACCTGTACCCCTCTTCCAATTTAAGTGGTCTCCTCCTGTTATAGGCTGATTGTATCACCCACCCCAAAATCTATATGTTGAAGCCCTAAATCCCAATGTGACTGTATTTGGACACCTGGTGGGTCAGTGTTAAGGAATCTGCCTGCCAATGCAGGAGACACAGACCTTGCCCTGGGTCAAGAACGTCTCCTGGAGGAAGAAATGGCAACCCACTCCAGTATTCTTGCCTGGGAAATCCCATGGCCAGAGGAGCCTGGTGGGCTACAGTCCCTGGGATTGCAAAGAGTTGAACATGACTGAGTGATCAGCAACAACAAGTTTAAGGAAGTAATTAAGATTAGTAAGGTCATGAGAGTGGGGCCCTAACCTGATCAGGCTGGTGTTTCTGAAAGAAGAGGAAGAGACACCAGAGATGTATATGTCTTGAGGAAAGGCCATGTGCACTAGACCTTGAAGGGTAGGCAAGAGTTCACGGGTGGAGAAGAGAGAGACCAGTGTCCCAGGGAGAGGAGCCATATGTGAGGCCATGGGGAGATGTGGGAACATGAGCCGAGCCTGAGGAGGGCAAGTGCGCTGGCCTGGAGACAGCTCGTGGTTCTGGTTTAGGAGAAGGATCTCTGGTCACTGGCACCACAGAAGCCATGATTCCTGCAGGTTTATTTTTAGCAAACTTCTCCCCAGATGGGGAAGGAGCAGTTCTTGGGCTCTTTGAGTCCACATTTCTGCTGAGAAAAATCTTAATACCTGACAAATGAAAGGCATAATCATTTTTTAACCAGCAATTTACTTGGAGTGGGAGAGAGAGGCCTGGGAAAAACACAGTTCCCTCCCTCCCTCTCCTAAGTGTAGGCCTTGTTGAAACAGCACCAAAAATAAAGAAATTAAACTTTGCCTTTCGTTGATAGGCTCTTACTGACAATTCCACCATCAGATCAAAGACTCAGGGAGGAGAGCTATTCCACGTTTTAAGATCCTATATCTGATAAACAACAGAACACCAATTCAGTCTCAGATCTTTAATTCTGAAACTGTCCTCCTCAAGCATGTTCCCTCTCTCAGATGTTCAATTTTTATACAGAAATAAGAGCAATTCAATGTATTACAATAACTTATTTTTCTGACCTTAGGGAAATGTCCAACAATTGCCTACATTACCTATGGAATAAGCAGTTCACCTTGGAACCATGGACTCTCATCTCCTTGAGCAAGTTAAGTGATTACTTTCAGGGGGAAAGTGCACATTTACGTTTTGAGAAACAATGTACTCAAGGTGGCTAACCCAGCACCTTATATACAATAATTTCTCAGCAAATGTTAGGTATTATTAATATGAATAAAAACATATTCTCCTAACTGTGTGTTTATATATATAATATATACACAATTGGGAAAATGTTGTTTTTCCTAATATATGTATGTGTGTGTGTGTATATATATATATATATATATATAAAATATGGGCTTCCCCAGTGTCCAGTGGTAAAGAATCCACCAGCAATGCAGTAGACACAGGTTCAGTCCCTCGATTGGGAAGATCCCCTGGATGAGGGCATGGAAAATCACTCCAGTGTTCTTGCCTGGAGAATCCTCAGAGACAGAGGAGCCTGGTGGGCTACAGTCCATGGGATCACAAAGAGTTGGACACAACTGAAGCCACTGAGTATACATGCATATGTTATGTATACAGTATAGAAGGTAAATGGGAATTTAAAACAAAGTATTGTTTATATCAGTCAATCCTGAAAGAAATCAACCCTGAATGTTCATTGGAACGATTGATGCTGAAGCTCCAATACTTTGATCACCTGATGCAAAGAGCCACTTTACTGGAAAAGACCCTGATGTTGGGAAAGATTGAAGACAAGGTGAGAAGGAGGTGGCAGAGGATGAGATGGGTAGATAGCATCATCGACTCAGTGGACATGAATTTGAGCAAACTCCAGGAGATAGTGAAGGACAGAGAAGCCTGATGTGTTGCAGTCTGTGAATCCTCAAAGAGTCGGACATGATTTAGCAAACAAACAATTGTTCATAAATGCATTGATTTAATTTACTTATTTCTTCATTCAGCCAATATTCCCTGAACATCAACATTCTCTAGACCTTTCAGATCAAAGCTTAAAGGGTTTACATCTGTAAGCTCCAGAAAGAGCTGTGAATCAATCAGCCTTTGTTAGCAAAAGAGTATGGCAAATGGTATAAACTTTGATAACGTCTTCATATAACAATGATTTTGTAAGATTTTCTATAAAGGAAAAGATAATCCCATCTTTCCTCTCTTATAGTTGATTGATTCCTTTTAGTTATTAATAGATCAGAAAATCTCTCAGCATTGAAACTCCTTGTCAGTCATGCTGTGAAAATGTTTACGATTGTCAAATTTGGAAAAGCCACCATCACATTTCTCTTATTTAAAAGATATATATTAATAATTTGGGGTCATTTCAAGTTTTCTTGGCAGTTAGAATTCATACACACTTTTATTGGACATCATTAATTAACCAGTTTGTCACAGCATCTTTGTTGCAATGATGTATTACGGGTTTGTTATTTTTGTGAATGTCAGTATTTTCATTCAGATCAGCAAGAATTTAAACAGTTATTATAGTAATTCTATTTAATCTAATTTTCTGCTAAAAATGTAGGGTATTTTAATTGTATCTGCTGCATTATCAAGTATATTCTTGGAGGGGTAGAACTTCTGTTTCAAATTATCTGCTTATAATTTTGTATATTTGATGATTGGGAGGGTTTTCCACAGATTAGCTTCTGGCTTTATATACTTTGAGATCTGCTTTTCTGATACTCCCCCACATGTTTCTGGTGCTGTGGGGTAAGTTTAAACTGTGAACTAACCTCTGATCCTGCACCTTTGAGTCATAGCACTGGGTGAGTTGAAGCCTGAGTAGTAGGAATATTTCTAGACTCCATTCCTACGCAAAAATGGTTAACAGTAACTCAATTGTTCTGGAAATGAGTGTGAGACATAAATTCATTTCTATAAGCCCAAACTGATCCCAACTCAGGTTCTTCCCAGTTAGACCCTCAAAATTACCACAGTCACTGTAATATCACCCAACACAAGGCAAAACTTGACAGAGAAGGTGAAATGGACAGAGACAGTGGTCTTAATTGATTGTGGTTAAAGAATCCTAATTTTTGCAAATTTTATAAAACCATATGACTATCTAAGCAAGTGGCCAGGCCCTTTGAAAGCTTGGGGAGGAGCCCAGGCACAAGAGGATGCTGAAGCTTAAATTCCATTAAATGCATGGGAAACACATTCCTGAATCCATGTTTAGAGGCTTTGCAGAGTGAAAGACAAGTTTACATCATTCTGAAAAGCACTGGCTAGGATAATGAGATCACAGGCTAAGCCTCAGACCATGACACAAGACCTAGATCTTTCTGTAAAAACAAGCACATCTCTTGTCATCAGGAAGCCTGTTAGGGCCTGGACATAAAATTCACTTCTCTTTCCGTATACATTTTGGTACCCAAACTGTTGTTGTAGAGCTGTGGTCATTTAAACAGTTCTGGGTAAAGAATTACAGCTTTGTGCCCTAAATCAGCCTGCCAAGATGTAGCTAAATCCTCACCTATAGTTCCTCAATGTTGTAATTTGATCAAAAGCAAAGACTTGAAAAAAATCATGCCCTGAAGTGGCCCAAACTGACTGTAAAACAATCGGTTGTCAGTAGGAACATGAGCTGGTCTCTAACTACAGGAGGGTCTGAACGGCTGGCAAAGGGGAAAGACATGCCTGGTGCATGTGTAGAATCACAGTTGATGATCTAAGGAATTGTTCCCTTGAGGGCTGTACTCTCTGGGTTTCCTTGGAGACCCGTCCTCCACACTCCTACCACTGGAGTGGTTTTCAAGAAAAGAAAATATGACCATCTCACTCCTCTCCTTTAAAACTGGTAATGGTTCCAATGCATGTTAGAATAGATTCCCAAGAATTCAGTTGATAGGCAGAGTCTTCTTTGACTGGCCTTTGCCTGACAGCAATATTCTCTCACATTGCAGGTACCATCACTTCTATACGTGTAGTAAGCAGAAGTAAAGTCGCTCAGTCGTGTCTGACTCTTTGTGACACCATGGACTGCAGCCTACCAGGTTCCTCAGTCCACGGAATTTTTCAGGCAAGAGTACTGGAGTGGGTTGCCGTTTCCTTCTCCAGGGAATCTTCCCAACCCAGGGATTGAACCCGGGTCTCCCGCATTGCAGGCAGACACTTTACCATCTGAGCCATCAGGGGTCTACAGAAAAAGACTATCATTTATGTTCTATCTATCTATCTGTCTATATATCTATCTGGATTGAAATCAACCATGGCAGTATTCTTCCTAGTTTGATTGCTAATACCTATTTTTGTCCATATCATATTGCTCTGGGCTTTGAGTCTACTTAGACAGTCTGCAAGTTCCTTTAAGATTCTATTAGTCAGTGTCTAGTAACCAACCACTTTAGGTATTTCAAATATGAAACTGGAGCCTATTATACAGAGTCAAATGGCAAGAATTTAATATGGGAGAGGTGCTATAAGAACAGAGAGAACAGAAGAGAAAATAAAGGGGGGAAGGTGATGGAGCAAAAGGAAAAAATGCTATTACACAGAGCTCAGAGCATGCTGACACTCTTAAGCAGCAGTCTATAAGACTATACCTGCTATGGAACTCTTGGGGAGACTATCTCAGCTAATGTTAACTCTGCCCAAGGCAGGGGGCTACTGCTTGGGCCAGGGCTGGAGCTGCAAATAGGCGCTTCTTCTGCTCAGGCCACTGAAGCCTGAAACCCCTTCATTCTCCCAGCCAACTACACCCGTCAATGTCTGCACTGTCACAGACACAAGCCTCAGCTTCTCCCCTTGTCTAGTGATCCCCAGCCAGCACTTGCTATCAGCAAGGGAGCTTGGTAATGTCATTTGCAAGCTCCAGGCTTTAGCATACAAGCAAGTGTGTCTTCTTCTACTTCGGAGAGTCTCCAGGAGCCTCTGATCTAGAGGATTTTACTGTTGTCTTCACATGTCTCTTTTCAGCCTCTTTGTCAAAGCAGCAGTAAAAGTTTAAATAAGTTAATCTGTTGCCAAGCAACTCACTTTTGTCTCAGCATACTTCTCATTGCCGGTGGTGGCATTTTTCTATTTCTTCAGTGACAAGGCACTGGCAGGTTTTAAAGAATTATACATACACCTACGATATCCAGAGTTTTTTTTTTTTTTTAAGTGCTGATTTTTATTACTTTAGATAGATGTCTCTCTGAAGCTAAAGAGTGAAGTATATCACTTTTCAAAATCTCACGTGCTTTCAAGAGACCTTGGCTGCACCATATATATTTGCAGGTTTTTCACTTTCTTGTTTTGAAATGACGTAGATTTAGTGCTTTAGATGAAGCTATGGACCCCTCCATCTTATCTTCTTTTTTTTTTTTTTCTGGTGGTTTTTCTCTTGAGCATTAAAAATATTCCAGATTTGTCTTTGTTTCTTTAGGAAAAGAATGCATAAAACTAGCTGATGAAGCAGAGATTTTAGACATTATCATTTAGTGGCTATTTGGTCTTTCAATTTTAAAAGTTTCAGTTTATTCTTCATTAGGAGAAATTTATACATATGCACATATATATGTATAGATAAATGTGCATTTTTAAACATCTACCTTCTACATGTATTCACGGAATGGGAGGGAAAGCCATGTGTTAAGTACACTGTTGCTGATAGGTGTTGTCCTCAGTTTCAGCCCTGTGTGGGTAGTTCATCGATTCCCCTTAGGTCTTTTTGTGCCCATTTTGTAGATGAAGAAGACGTGAGGATCAGAGATGCTGAGCAAATTGTCCCAGTCAAATCAGTCATTGTTGGAGAAGGAATGAAGCCCAAGTATGTCAATGTTAAGGTGAGACTCTGTCACTGTCCTGTGATGGTGTCCTGGGGCATCTGGGTGCTTGTTTTGTGCTTATGAACATGGTAGAGTTGGTAAACACAAAGATCCTTTTAAAATCTGAGCTTCTAAAGCTTCTATTTCAGTTTCATTTAAAGTTATGGTCCTAACCAGAATACTCACTGTGATCCTAGCCAGAATACTTTCACATCCCCAGAGAGGATGGTGCCATGAACAATCACTTGAGAATTCTTATCCTTGCTACAGAATCTATTACACTGGCAGTTTCAAATTGGGTCTGTTTTATGAGTACATATTGCAGACATGGTATCAAGCTATGGCTGTAGCAGGTCAGCCTCACAGTTGTCCTACCAATGAGATATTTTGACAAAACATTCTAGAAGGTAAAAGAGACTGCATTATCCCATTGTCTTCAATGTCCACAGACTCACCTAACAATTATGGTATCTTTGACTCTAGTCTGTCTCCTGTTTGTAATTTTTCCCTCTGCTGCCACAACTGAATGTTTTGAGAGCAATTTTTAAACTAGGAGTAAGTCGTTCCTTTCGCTTTTACTCAACGAGCTAATCAAGACTTAGGAATGCGAGACCATCTTTTGGTCAAGAGTATTAGACTTCTTCTCTTGACCAAAAGACGCTCTCATGTTCCCTAGGTCTTGGTCAGCCCATTAAGTAAAATGGGCATTTTAGTCAAATGTATTAGAATTCTGCACACTTTGAGTCCTTCCTCTTAGACCTATGCCATCTTTATCTCTAATTCATACCCTTTGAAATGCAAAAATCTGAAATAGGTTCTGCAGAAACAAAAGGCATCAGATGACTGCCCCTTGAGCGAAAAGCTGTTGTGAAGAAGGTAAGGTTCACATAGTTACAGAGAACACCTTGTCTTCTGCTCTGCTTCTGGGATTTGAGGAATTTAAGCTGGAGAGTTTTCTCCCATTCTAAATCACCTTAAATGTTTCTCATGAAACATTTCTCATTCACAGTGTCTCTTGTGAAACATATGAAGGAGAATTATTAAAGCATATTGACACCTTTCATGATGATTATCCACTTGATTCTCATAACAGCTCCTCTCCTTCCAGGCTGTAAAATTTGTTAAGGGAAGGAGGAAGTCTCATTGTTTCTTCCTCATCTAGCCCCCATACTCTCCCCAAATCACCCAGCACAAGCAGGCATCTTATTGGCAGTTTTAGAAGAAGCTAAGAATGCCCTCTCCCTCCCTGCTGCCTCTTCAGATATGCCTACCTGCGGAGAGAAGGGACTTTTAGCGCTTCCCTGTGTCCTGGCACAAAGAGGCCCGTCACAGATAGTAACTGGGTAAGTAAGTCTGTCGAATTCTAGGAGTTAGTACAGAAAGTTGAATGTTGCAAAAAACCTAAGTCCTATCCTCCAACTTGGTCTTTCTCACTGTATTTTGATTTCCACATCCCTGGGTCCCATGGCAAGCTCCCAGTTGCTTCACAAATTTGTCAGAGACAGTTAACTATTGACTTCTTCAACTCTGAAGTGCCAACTACAAGCCCATCATATACTAATTACATACATTCACTCATTTAACGCTTGTAAGAATTCTGGAGGTTACAAATGGAGAGATGATGTTTCAAGAAATTTTAAAAAGTAAGTTTGCTAGAGTTAAATGACTGATTAGTGACTGATCCAAGAGTCCAGGGCTGTTTGACTCCAAATTTCCCAGTGTTTGTACCACCATACTACACTTTGGTAATCATTGCCTTTGTCCCACGTCCATCTCTTCAAATGTGATTCTTGGTAAACCTAGTCACTTCCCCGGGTGTGATAAAATACAGTCTCCTCTGAGGTCAGTTTTAGATGCTTACTTTCAACACTATTTTCTTTCTACTGGACAGAGTCTGCAAAGAATCAAGAGGTCTTCAACTTCTCCTGCAGCTCATTCATTCTGTGAGTCAGCTAAGATCTCCTCTTTACTTCTCATAACAAAGGACCTGTTTACATCACAGAGTTTCTTTCTCCTGTGAGAGGAAGCAGAAAAAAAAAAAGAAAAAAAAGGAAATCTTTGCCAGGATTGGAGTGATCTCTTCTAGTCCATTGCTATGACTGAGGTTGCACATTTCTATCCATTCATTTATTAACTCCTTTTTATTTATATTTTTTAATTGGAGGATAATTGTTTTACAATATAGTGTTGGTTTCTGCTGTACAACAACATGAATCAGCCATAAGTGTACATACATCCCTTCACTCTTGAACCTCTCCTGAAACCCCCCATCTCACCCCTCCCGGTTGCCACACATATTGAGTCTATTTAATAGAAAATATGCTGTAAATGCCAAACTAAAACAATAATATGTTATGGACTCAATGTTTGTGCCCCCACCCCTGAATTTATATGTTGAAATCCCACCCCACACCACTGTGGTAGTATTAGGAGCTGGGGCCTTCAGGAGATAATTAGGTCATAAATGTGGGGTCCTTGTGAGTGAGGTAAGTGCTTTCATAAGCGGAACCCCAGAGAATTATTTTGCCCCTTTTCTTCTGCCATGTGAGGACACAAGGGTAATTGGCTGTGTGCAACCAGGAAGAGGGCACCTCTCACCAGTCCCCAACCCTGCTGGCACTCTGATCTGGCCTCCAGAACTGTGAGGAAACAAATGTTGTTCATAAGCCACCCAGTCTATGGTACTTTGTTACAGCAGCAAGAACTGACTAATATCAGGGCAAGCAACTTTACCAATTATTTCTATTCATTGTCTTTAAATTCAAATAGAATCTGAGCATAATTTCGAAATCTCTGACAAATAACTTGTCAAAGACAGGTAAGATTCTTGACAACTTCTTCAATGAAAATGGTTGGGGCAGAGTCAGGGTTCAGGGTCACTGTTCCTTGCTTGGTTCCAAAGGCAAGTCATTGCACTTGGAGTGATGTCAGTTACTGCATTCCCTCGCTTTCATGGACAAGATCCTGGAGCTGACTGACTCTGTAGTAGCAAAAGCAGTCTACAGATTTTGAGAATCTAGAGCAGGAGGAATTGTCCCAGTCTCTGTTGATGAGACATTCACCAGCCATGTGGAAACACTTTTGCTTTCTCAACCACCATACATCTGAAATATTTTAAAATTCCAAGCTATGTCTTGCCACATACTAAACACGGATTCAGCAAACCGTCCTCTGTAGCATCCTCATATCAGAGTTGAAAGGGCGTCAGGGGTTCTGAATTTGCAAACCAGGAGGAGCAGCACTTCCTCAGGGCTTTGGGAAGGTCCCTGAGGAAGGGGAGGTATTCCTGCTTTTTTTTATTCTCTTCTGTGTAATCTTCCCAAACACTTATTTCAGACACCTGGATAATCTACTTCCACGTTGCATTTAATGTAGATCACATTAAATTCTCTTGTTGGAAGAACTTGTGAGGAGGGACAGGACCAAAGCAACTCAGACCTGTGAGGGTGGGCAGTTCCTGGAGATGATAACCATTCAGACTGAGGGTGAGCATTACCTGTTGATGAAAGAAAGTAGCCGCGCATGCTAAGGAGTGTTTCCTTATGCTGCTGTGTTTATTTAAGGCTGTGCTGGTCCTAACATAGATGTTTTCAAAAAATGTGCCTCTTTCTACCAGCAGCCCCTCTTCCTATAATAACTTTCCCACCTATATCTGCACAGCTAATTTCTTCTCATGCCTGATATTCAGCTCAAATGTCATCTCAGGAAGCCTCACTCATTCCACATTTCAGATCCCTGCCTTGTGTACACCTTATGTATACCTCTATCAAGTGGAACTATAACTGTCCTACCAGATACCAACTTCTTCAGGGAATGGCTCTGACTTATTTCTGTGACCCCCCAGGAGCCAGCATGGTACCTGGAAAAGAGTATTCACCCAGAAATAATTAAATGAATAAATGAGTGGATAAATAGTGTGTGTTAGTTGCTCAGTCGTGTCTGACTCTTTGTGACTCCATGCACTATAGTCCACCAGACTCCTTTGTCCATGGGATTCTCCAGGCAAGAATATTTTTAGTGGGTTGCCATTCCCTTCTCCAGAGGATCTTTCCAACTCAGGCTTTGGACCCCTATCTCCTGCACTGCAGGCAGATTCCTTACTATCTGAGCCACCAGGGAAGCCTGAGTGGATGAATAAAGGATCACAACTGAAAAGTTATTACTAAGTACATTTTTTCTGGTGAATAGAATGAATCTATACTAGTTTTGTACAACTTATTCAAATTTTTTGGTATCACAATGTCTAGGATTTTCTAAATCCTCATGAGATGAAGAGTCAAGAACATGAACTGCATTAGAAACAGTAGATCGAGTCATCAGCTCCCTAATAGAATTAAGATGTTAATAATTCCTTCTCAGTTCTGACACTATGTACTTGGAATTTTAAAACTATTTTGAAATATAGTATATATAAAGGAGTATGTGTTATGCTTATGTATGATTTAAGATGCAATACTTGTATAAAGAATAATAATAAAAAAACCTCATGAACTTCCTACCTAGCTTAAGAAATAATGGACTATGGTCTTTACCAACCTGGAGATGAAATGTGAACATATGGTTATGTTTTCATTATAAGCACTGCTCGTGAAAATTTTACGTTGTGTTTAGAGAACATGATTAACATTAGCAAAATATATAATCATTTAAGATTAGGACTTGAAGAGCCAATTTAAGGCTCCGGTAATCTCCGTGATACCTATTGTATCTCATGCTTTATCTCCTTACTTTCCTGGTGTTGGATTCCTCTCAGTTGTGTGCATGTGAGTGTGTGTGTTTAAATCACTAGTCCAGCATTTTCCCTGAACTGTATACCTGCATATATCTAATTATCCGGTAGACATCTATATTCCCTTCTCCAAGGGATCTTCTTGATCCAGGAATTGAAGCCAGGTCTCCCACATTGCAGGCAGATTCTTTATTGTCTGAATCACCAGGGAAGCCTCTATGTATGGAAAAGTTTCTCAAACTCAATGGAACTAAAAACTACAGTGCGTAAATTCTCTCCTATACATCTTATAACCTAATCCTTCCCTTTCCTAGTCCAGTCATTAACTCTCCCACACTATGCATTTGGTGTTACCATGACTTTTTTTCTTTCTCTTTTAACACTGCACTGTAACATGACACTCTCATAACTAGCTTTTCTATTCATTGTTTCTTTCATTCGGAGATATTGTACACAAAATTTCCAGGATTTTTTTCAGAAAACAAATCTCTATTCAGCCACTTCTTTGTTTAAGCAATAAACAGAGAAATACATTGATGCTCCTCTGCGACCTGTGATCTGAAGGGACCAGGGTCCTATGGTGTTAACTCAGGAGCCATCAGAACAGAAACCCCATGAGCAAAGGTACGGTTTCCTAACCTCAGACTCCACAGTCGCCCAAGAATGTTTACCTGGGTCTTGGTACCAGAGAAAGCAGTGAGGAAGAGATGCTCTTCTGCATGGGAAGGAGGGACCATGGTTGGTGAGCACCATGGACTTACCAGTGGGTCGCCCCCACTACATTCCAATGGGTACATATTTGCCAATATACTACTTTTCTTTGTTCTAGAAAATCTAGCCTCAATTGTATATGAAACGTCCAGAAACTTCTCCATGCTCAAATTTAGCAGAAGTCTATTCAATTAGCATGCTTGAAACAACTTAGAGGTACCAAACAGACTCTGCAAAGAAGTCAAAGTATTTTTGTGGGGCTTTGTGTGAACGAATTTTTTATTTATAATCATATGATTGAACTGTGACTGTCATAACCTATTTGACCATGCCCCAGTTACAGGTAAAAACACCTGTAGTGGCCCCTTGGACTTTTAGAAGTTTCTACGGGTTACTGGAAAGTTTCAAGTGCCCCAGCTACATATATGCCTCTAAGGGAAGAAGGACGCCGATGACTATCTCTGCTTAGTAGAATTTCCAAAAGAAAATGGAGGCTTCCATCAGGTAAGCTTTTTGGCCAGTGCTGCTCTGCTGGCATGCCAGACAGACCAGATGGGAAGCCAGATGCCTTGAAGGTTTGTGGCTCTTGACTGGATCTGCTCTTCACCACTTGGTATCACACTATGCTTTTTGTTCCTTTTTTCTAACACAGTGTATCCTGTTGTCTCCCAGTCTTGCATTTTACTCAAGATACAATTGTATTAGGAAGTGTAAGGGTTGGTAAAAACCTGGGTTAAAGTCATGCTCTTTTTTTTTCCAAGTCATAAGAGTAATTCTAGAGTTAAAGCAAAAATAATCAACTTTATTTTTTTTCTTTTTTAAAATTTATTTTTGGCTGCACTGGGTCTTTGTTGCTGTGTGTGTGCTTTCTCTCGTTGCAGTGAGTGGTGTCTACTCTTCAGCTGTGGTGCACAGGCTTCTAACTGCTGTGGCTCATCTGGTTGCAAAGCTCGTGGTCTTGGGCATGTGGATTTCAGTAGTTGTGACATACGGGCTGAGTTGCCCTAAGGCATGTGGAATCTTCTTGGATGAGGATTCAAACCCATGTTTCCTGCATTGGCAGGCAGATCCTTAGCCACTGGGCCACTGGGGAAATCCAATAGTCAAATTTAGATTCAGAATACATGCCAGGTCATCATCAACTCTAAAGGTACCCTGCTACATATTTGCTATCTGGCACCGGATGATCTATTTAATATCCCTGAACTTCAATATTGTCATCTCTAAAAGAGACGTGATACAATCTGCATCTGGGGCTGTGGTGAGCATCACACAGGACACTATGATAGCAGATGTAAATGCTGTGTGTATTATACATGCCGGTTACTACCACTGTGATGGCAACTCCCCAACAATGGACCCAAAGTGAGCATCACTCAGCTTGTGCCTGATTGCCAGGCTCCTGCTTTCTGTCTGGGCCATATCCAGTGGAAGTCAGTGCCTTGAAAGAGGACTCCATGTGATGCCATCTCTAGGGTCTGTCATACTTAGATGGCACGCAATTAAACTGAAGCCTTACTGAGGGATTATTTTGCTCAGTTCAGTTCAGCTGCTCAGTCATGTCCGACTCTTCGAGACCCCATGAACTGCAGTACGCCAGGCCTCCCTGTCCATCACCAACTGCTGGAGTCCGCCCAAATCCATGTCCATTGTGTCGGTGATAACATCCAACCATCTCATCCTCTGTCATCCCTTTCTCCTCCTGCCCTTAATCTTTCCCAGCATCAGGGTCTTTTCAAATGAGTCAGCTCTTTGCATCAGATACCCAAAGTATTGGAGTTTCAGCTTCAACATCAGTCCTTCCAATGAACAACCAGGACTGATCTCCTTTAAGATGGACTGGTTGGATCTCCTTGCAGTCCAAGGGACTCTCAAGAGTCTTCTCCAACACCACAGTTCAAAAGCATCAATTCTTCGTCTCTCAGCTTTCTTTATAGTCCAACTCTCACATCTGTACATGACTACTGAAAAAACCATAGCTTTGACTAGACAGACCTTTGTTACCAAAGTAATGTCTCTGTTTTTCAATATGCTGTCTAGGTTGGTCATAACTTTCCTTTCAAGGAGTAAGTATCTTTTAATTTCATGGCTGTAATCACCATCTACAGTGATTTGGGAGCCCAGAAAAATAAAATCAGCCACTGTTTCCACTGTTTCCCCATCTATTTGCCATGAAGTGATGGGACCAGATGCTATGATCTTAGTTTTCTGAATGTTGAGCTTTAAGCCAATTTTTTCACTCTCCTCTTTCACTTTCATCAAGAGGCTCTTTAGTTCTTCTTCCTTTTCTGCCATAAGGAGGGTGTTATCTGCATATCTGAGGTTATTGATACTTCTCCGGGCAATCTTGATTCCAGCTTGTGCTTCCTCCAGCCCAGCATTTCTCATGATGTACTCTGCATATAAGTTAAATAAGCAGGGTGACAATATACAGCCTTGATGTACTCCTTTTCCTATTTGGAACCAGTCTGTTGTTCCATGTCCAGTTCTAACTGTTGTTTCCTGACCTGCATACAGGTTTCTCAAGAGGCAGGTCAGATGGTCTGGTATTCCCATCTCTTTCAGAATCTTCCACAGTTTATTGTGATCCACACAGTCAAAGGCTTTGGCTTAGTCAATAAAGCAGAAATAGATGTTTTTCTGGAACTCTCTTGCTTTTTCAATGATCCATTGGATGTTAGCAATTTGATCTCTGGTTCCTCTACCTTTTCTAAATCCAGCTTGAACATCTGGAAGTTCATGGTTCAGGCATTGCTGAAGCCTGGCTCGGAGAATTTTGAGCATTACTTTACTAGAGTGTGAGATTGTTTTACTCAGTAGATGTAATTAGAAGCCAACTCTGAATGGTTTTCTAATTACAAATATAACTTAGTTTGATTCAACAACTATTCGCTGAACATTAGATATGTGTGTAAAAATTATGCGTGTAAAAATTTTAAAAGGGCAAAGTTTCTGAGGTCAGGAAGATAAACACATAAATAATATCTTAACAGTGTGATAAATACTAAATATACAAGCCAAGGGCTATAAGGACCCAGAGAACAGTATAAGCACCTCTGCTTGGTCAATGGATGAATTTAGTGGAAGCCACACGGAAGAGACAGCATTGGACTAGGACCCTGGAAGAAAATACTGTGTTTCCCAGGTAGAAAAGTGGGGGGGAAATTATAGGCAGAGATAACAGCACCTAAAGTATCAACCAAGATGCTTTGATTGGTCTGGTTGTCACTCCTTACTACCCATTTCACTTTGGGTAAGTTGCTAGACCTATCATTTAGTTTCCTTATGTGGAAATTGATTCTAATAATATCTACCAAAAAGGTCTTGATAGAGATAAAATGATATTATGGAATTTCACTAATGGCATGCTGGGTATATAGAAGAGACTCCGTACATTTCAGACTTTTTCATGGAACACAAAGAACTTGACAAGGGCAGCACAGCTCAGCATCTTAATGAAGGTCCCCAAAGTTCACATCCCTGGGAAACAGTGTGGGTACTGGGCTAACTATGGAGACTGTGAGAGTGTGGCCGTGGCCATGCTTTGCTGTTGTGTGTGTGTTTCTCATTAAGGCCATCAAACTGAATTACTGGGTCCTCTCCCCAGAGGACTATTCCCTGTTCTTGTCACTAAGGACTGTCACGTTTCCCAGAGCCAAGATTAAGGATTCAACCACGGGAGTGGTCATAACTTTCCCAGCAAACACATCAGCTGTGACAGTGTTGGTGTTTCTGGCCCACAGTTGGGAAAGCTCTCCAGTGAATGATCATTCACCAGGGTTAAGGTTCCACATGATTGTGGTTATACTGGGCTTTCCTGGTGGTTCAGATGGTAAAGAATCCACCTTTAATGCAGGAGACCTGGGTTCAGTACCTGGGCTGGGAAGATCCCCTGGAGAAGGGAATGGCTACCCACTCCTGTATTCTGGCCTGGACAATTCCATGGACAGAGGAGCCTGGCAGGCTACAGTCCATGGAGTTGCAAAGAATCGGGCACAACTGAGTGACTTTCACTTAATGGTTACATTAGTGAAGTCAAAGTCCCAGAGGAATGAATTATGCATAACTGTTTCCAAATAGTTTGTCCAAACTTCTATCCTAGACTCACCCCTCCCCTCAACTGACCTTTGTCCTGTGTACTCAGTACATGACTGTACCCCCGACCCCACAAATAATCATCCAGGAGAAAACAGATGAGGTGTTTATACACATCCCATCAGGTACCTGATGGAAAACAGCAAACTGCTCATATTCCCTGCACAGTTAGCTTTATTTTTAAGCTCTCCTGAGCAATAAGAGAGCCACAGCACAAACTTCCCAAACTCACAGTATTAAGTTACTGTTAATAGTGTTGCCTTCAGACAACTGCGCTGTGGACTGACCCTCGGGTTTGTGGTTTTGTTTTTAAACTCCAAGCTCAGGTCGGGAGCAATAAGGTTAGCCACCTGAAACAACAACATTGGCCTAATCTAGAATGATCTATTTCCCCAGCAAAGATTGGTTTCTGTGTTATTTTTATTTTTCAAGGGAGTTAACATTTAACTGGCACGTTAGCCCTGTCCATCTCCCTGAATAGGTCTGTCTGTTTCAGCATGTTCTCCCACCCCGCCACAGAGCCCAGCTTTCCTCGAGATTCAGGAAGCTCTAAATATTAATGAGGGCCAAAGACCCATGTACTTGGCCACTCCTTCTCCACCACCCACTCCATTAAACACGATTTCCGAAGGCATTTCACAACTTGGAAAAGCTGATCGGAAAAAGTGTGGCACCGTTACAATTGTGCAGGACGCTATTTTTGAAAATGTCACTTACGCAGAAGGAACCAGTGGCCTGATGGGTGTCCTGCCGGGGGTTAATATAAAGCAACTCAGAAGATTTGTAGAGAAAAGTGGTGTTCACAGTGTGGACCCCCGGTCAGCAGCATCCCCCTGTGTGAGAAATGTGTTAGAAATACAAAGGTAACAGATTTGCAGAGTCAGAAACTCATCAGAAATTATAGGAAAGGCCAGCTATTCCATGTCTTGACAATCAAACACTGGGGTGGACCTTGCCTGCCTATCTTGTTAGAACCATCATAATAGGCGTTAGACAAACACAAGGGTCCTTCAGGAACGTTGGGATTGGGGCTTTACACAGTCCTGGATTCTATACCAGTTCTGCCATTGATTAGATATTTATCTTAGGGGTGTTTGGTCATGTATCTCAGCCTCACTGTCTTCATTTGTCAAAAGGTGAGAGTAATATAATCTGCTCTGTTTAATTTCTTGAGTTACTTATTACTTATGGTGTTCATCATACACTGAATAAATATTGGTAAGGGGCTTTAAAACCTTGAGAGGGCATCACATGGTGGCAAAGCCTTACTGCAAAGATTTCCTAGTTATGAGTCTCACGTGCTGTGTTGGGACATCTGAAACACACAACAATCTGAGCACAGTGCAATATCCTTATGTCTTATCAGTGACACAACAAAAAGCATGCATCTCAAGTCCTTCTTAGATGCACACATGAAGGCAGTGTTTCAGTGGAACCTGAGGAGACTTGGAAGATGATATAAATAAGCACGTGCTTCCTGGAGGCACAAGAGAGCAAGGTGAGCTCACTAACGGCAGAGTTGAAAGCATCTAGAGCAAGAAGCATGCACGAGTGTGGATAAAGGCCCGCATGTGTGTGCGCGAGCCTGTGTGTTCGTGTGTAAAAGAGAGAAAGAGAGAGAGAAAACAGGAGGTAAAGAGAGGGGTAGAGGAGGGAGGGAGATACACACAGAGATGAAAACAGAGAGATAAAGCCTGAGAATGAGAGAGAAACTGAGAGACAGAGAGACTGAGCGAGAGAGAAATAGGTCAGGAAAAGGAAGAGGAAGGAGAGGAGGCAGCGGAGGATAAAGTAAGAAGGTAGAAACATTTTTTATGGCACCTTACAGTTTTCACACAGTACTCAGCAGCGGCACCACCCTGTTCCTACCTGCAGGATATTTTACCAAATGCTTCACTTTACCCAGCCCTGCTACAAAGCCCTGCTGAGTTGACACAGGAGGAATCTGAGGCCCAGGGGACAGAGTTACCTCTCTCACAGGTTCTGGCATGAGAAGAAGCTAAAGCAGGAACCCAAGGGCTGGCCATAGGGCTGAGGACAAGCACAGGGCACTTGGTGCCCAGGCCTCCATTTTAGGACTGCCCACCAGGCTCCAGGCCACCTGAACCAGGACAGGTCAGGGCACACGCAAGAAGTCAAGGAGAGTTTTTATTCCTTCTCCTCCATCTGCATGTATTCTTATTGAAACAATAATGTAGCGGTGAAGCCACCTAAATAAAAAAATCCTCTGTATTGCCATCACCTTCAATAGATAACATTTTTGCACAACTTCCTTTTACCTCTTTCCCACAACTGTTTTTCACACAGTGGTAATCATAGCACAGACATCCTTTTGCCCCCATTGCTTTTTCCTTTATTACAGCGTGCTAAACAAAGCAACTTGTTGCTATGGTGTTTCCACAACGTTCATTTTAATAGCTACATAATATTTTATTCAAGGAACACACCATAAATTATTGAACCATTTCTCTGTTGTATTCTCAGTGAAGTTCCCACTTTGCGATAAAATATTCATGTAAATATATATAATAATTCACTCCATTTGTTCTATGCCTTTCAGTACTTGGCTCATGAATATGTCATCTTACAGTTCGATAGAATTTGGAAGGTAAGTCCACTGTTTTTAATAGGATGCTTGTGGTTATCTTAAGACATTCCAGCAAACATTCCGAATACTGTGATCTTCTATTTATACCCCTCTAGTCAAACACGCCAACACTGGGCTCCCTTTTATGGACTTTTGTGCACTTGCGCTCTTTCCCCGACTCCCTCTCTGTTCCCATTCTTCACTGATTTAGTCTGGGATAGGGGGAAGGAGAGAGAGCAGTGGTCTAACTTCATTCCCCCGGCCTCCAAAGAAAAAGGGGGAAAAAAAAAAAAGAAACTTACTGCCTGTGATTTGTTTCTAATCTAACCATTTAATGAGTTAGATTGCCAGAGCTTTCTTTCTCTCTTCCTCACTAAGCCTTCTTCTCTTCTCGCTGTAATAATTGTCCAGCTCATCCCTTCCTCTTTAAATTTAGTACTTGATTTCATCCCTCAGATAAGTATGCGCTTCAGCAATGTTCCCTTCTGTTCTCATTATTAATGAGTTTGGGGACACTTGGGAGCTTCTGGCAGAAAAGATCACAGCAGACCAGCATGGAAGGTAATTATGCAGCCAGCGACGGGGGCCTCCTTCCTTATTTTGGTCACCATTAAATGAGCTTGTTGACAGCCCATTGTTTAACCCTCTCTTTTGAAAACATACATGCACACATTAACTGCAGTGCCCTCACCTCTAGCTTCATTTAATTTTTCTGTCAATAATATTACCTTTTCAAGGCTTGGATCTAATATCTTCTTACTGGATGTTATTTATTGTATTTAAAGTATGCTTCAACTTGCTTTTTGAAAGAAATGGACAATATGTGAGTAAATTTCTACATGATTGAATATGCATAGATTTGAAAGCGAAAAAAAAAAATCACAAAAAGACATTCTCCGATGTGCCACATCCCTTCTAAAGCCATTTGAGCAGAGGGTCATAGCAATTATTACTCATGTTATCCAAACCCTAGTCTGTGGTATACTGGTTGGAAGTCCCATTTCTGATACTCACTCCCTGGAAATGGGATTCCCTAAGGGAGGATCAGCTAGCCCAGTCCTTGGAATCATTACTAAAAAATCTACCTTAAATGTCAACTTCATATTGAATACAAAGGGACTGATACTTTTTATCCCTCCTAACTAGAGGAGGGATGGAAGAATTGAGGATTTTTTTTCTCATTTAGGCAGCAGAGACTGGCTAGTTATTTACCAATTTCACTTCCTTTTTCTCCTGACACACAGCAAGGAGGCATCTCCAGTGGAGCTTTGACTGGTGCTTTGTATGTAGAAATGATGCCACCTTCATCCTGATCCCCAGACCACTGCTATACTACGTTATCATTTCCTATGCTCTTTCTGTCTTTTCCAGCTTCATACAGATGGCTCTTGTAACTGTTTTGGAAAACATGTACTGAAGACAGCAGACCAGGTTTCAGAAAGTCCGCTCTAGTATACTAACGAGGAACATAAACTTGGCAATTTATGTGAACCAAAAAATAAATTTCTATCATGTTGCTCCGTTTGTTCTTTTTCTCTTTTGTTTGTTACAAGTAGTGCTACTCTAAACACACACACACACCATCAACACAATAGCTTAAATGAGTCTCTTCATGAATCCTAGATAATTTATTATCATTTTTATTCAAATTCAGGCCCATCTGTTGGTGTAAGAAGCTGCATAAATGCTTTTTAGGACCTGAAGTGCAGTATTTGAGTCACTTATTTCAGGTTCTGCTACTAATTGCTTACGGTAATTTTCTTTTTTCTTTTGAATGATCGTATAAGCACCATTATATACAGTAAAGGGAAGAGGTCTGTAGGCTTTTCAATGCCTTTCCATCTTCCCAGGGGCCCTTTAAAATAATCATTTAAAATACAAGACAATTCAGTGAAATGATGTGATGCTTTCCATGAACTCAGGGAACCAATGAGAATAGAGTTTTATATGAGATGTGCAAGCAAATGAATGCTTCCCAGAGTCAGAAAGATGCATTTTAATTGAATTATTGCATTGACCATGTATCCTATTTTCTTTTAGCACTATGTCTCCCTGGCAAGTTCAGCCAAAGCATTCTTCTTCTTTTTTTTTTTTTAAGTTACAACTGTAGCTTTTAAAAATGTGTATTTCTAGTTTGACATAGCATGACCTTTTCTTTCGTTTGTCATGCATAAATGTAGCAGTTTGTTTTCTTTAGAATCACTATACAAATCCTCGTTTTTTGCTTGTGCTGGTGGTGTGCGTGCACACACATGCTCACTCATGTGTCTGTGGTGAGGAATTCTTTCCCCACGAGTGCAGAGAGTGGCTGATGGGAGTTGACGAGGTGTGTATTTTCCTCAGGGTTACCGACCACCAAAAGATACTGGGAGAGGGGAGCCAGTGAATTTGTGGGTGTTGAGCTGTTGGATATTCTGGATGCAGATTTTTTTTTTTAATTTACAGTTTAATAAAACCCAGCTGACACTGAGTCTTTTTTGTAAATCATGTTTATGAGATATGAGTCAGTGATGACATGTCCTTAAGCTATTCCAGTGAAAGGAAAGCCTCTCAGAAAAGCGACCGTTGGTTTTGTGGGAAACTTGGCCAAGCATGTTGCTCTAGGCTCCTTTCTTCATTTCAGTGAAACCAGGACATCTTCAGAATAAGTTCCAAGGTGGTTGTTTTTTTTTTTTTTTTTTCTGTTCGAAAGTGAGGTCAGAAACCAGTTTTGTTTTTCCATCATCATTCTGACCGTCTGAACTGTCAAAGTAAGGAATTGACGGTGAGCCATCATCTTGAGGATGAAGTGAGTGCTGTAGTCAGTGTGTCTTTATGTAGGTGGTTTTTTTTTTTTTTTCGAAGCATTTGAAAGTCTTTCCTGAAAGTGATTCTGTGTCATGAAAGAAGGTGACTTTGACAAAATGCAAAGACACTTGCCTTGTACCACCATCTAATTCCTGCCATCAAAGGTGATGCCATGGTCCTTTAATGGTTTTATTGTGGTGGAAATATCTATGCAATTATGAGTCAAAGGAAATGGTAAACTATCCTCATATTCTTCAAATAAGCTGAGCATTTCACTGGAAGAAAAAGTACTGTAGGCATTTCACTTGAGGAAGAGAATACACCCTCTATACTTTGAAACCCTTCTTTTTAGTTTTTAAAAATCTCTTAATTTCCTTAGGAACTGGAAACAAAGTCAGTTTTCTCTTTGGATCTGAAAATATAGAGTGACAAACACAACACAGGCATATGACAATCAACGATGTTCAAATAGGGTCTCTTTAAAAAAATTGACCTGTGTGTTGTAGGGTCAAACTTGACTCATTTGCAACCTAACTTTTGCCATGATTAACTTCCCTGGTGGCTCAGTGGTAAAGAATCCACCTGCCAGTGCAGGAAATGCAGATTCAATTCCTGATCTGGGAAGACCCCCTGGAGAAGGAAATGGCAACACCTCCAGTGTTCTTGCTATGGGCAGAGGAGCCTGATGGGCTGCAGTCCATGAGGTCACATAGAGTCAAACGCAGCTTAGTAATTGAACAACAACAACATCAAAAGATCGCATATGGCATCACACTAACAGGCTAATCAGCATTAGAACAATAGGATTCAAGGGCTCAAACATATCATCAATAATCATGCCTAGAATTAAGGTTTTAAAGAGGTAGAGCTGCTTTCAGGAAGTAGATTGAAGACCCCTTAACCAATTAAGCCGGGTACAGTTCCTGGGTGGGGAAGAACCCCTGGAGAAGGGAATGGCAACCCACTCCAAAATTCTTGCCTGGACAACTCCAAGGACAGTGGAGTCTGGCGGGCTACACTCCATAGGGTCGCAAAAGAGTCAGACACAACTGAGTGACTAACACTTTCCTCTAACCAATTATATTGACTCATATTTTCTTTTTCACATTTGTGTAAGTGGTATAATCTTAAAAACAATGTCTCACATGTCTAAAAAATCTTTGTGATAAATATAAAATACAAATTTTCTGTGATAAAAAGCGTTGTGCACAGTTAAATAACCAGAAAAGAACTAAATGCTTTTTCTTTTTTAGGTGTACATAAATTGGAACATTGGAGTTTTCAAAGTACGGTAGTAAGCAAAGAAAGAACAGGGTGAGTAATCATTTAAAAAGTGTGAAGGTGTTTTTAAAGAAAGTTTACATAGTTCATACCATACATAGGTCACAGTGATCTGATTAAAATACACAGAAGTTGTGTAAAAAACAATATAAAGAACTTTGCAAAGAAGTGAGACTATGGATAAATAGTTTTAATAGCGTGACAAAAATGAGTACTTTGCAAAAGGCCCTTTTTATTGAACTATAGTTGATTTATAATTTTGTGTTAGTTTCAGGTATACAGGAAAATGATTCATATATATATGAATATATATATGCATATATATCAGTTCAGTTCAGTTGCTCAGTTGTGTCCAAATTTTTGTGACCCCGTGAACCGCAGCATGCCAGGCCTCCCTGTCCGTCACCAACTCCCGGAGTCCACCCAAACCCATGTCCATTGAGTCGGTGATGCCATCCAACCACCTCATCCTCTGTCATCCCCTTCTCTTCCTGCCCTCAATCTTTCCCAGCATCAGGGTCTTTTCAAATGAGTGAGCTCTTTGCATCAGGTGCCCAAAGTATTGGAGTTTCAGCTTCAACATCGGTCCTTCCAATGAACACTCATGACTGATCTCCTTTACAATGGACTGGTTGGATCTCCTTGCAGTCCAAGGGACTCTCAAGAGTACTTTCCAACACCACAGTTCAAAAGCATCAATTCTTTGGCACTCACCTTTCTTTATAGTCCAACTCTTACATATGTACATGACTACCGGAAAAACCATAGCTTTGACTAGACAGACTTTTGTTACCAAAGTAATGTCTCTGTTTTTCAATATGCTGTCTAGGTTGATCATAACTTTTCTTCCAAGGAGCAAGTGTCTTAATTTCATGACTGTAGTTACCATCTGTAGTGATTTTGGAGCCCCCCAAATAAAGTCTCTCACTGTTTCCATTGTTTTCCCATCTATTTGCCATGAAGTGATGGGACTGGACATGTTAACTGGACAGTTAGAACTGGACATGGAACAACAGACTGGTTCCAAACAGGAAAAGGAGTATGTCAAGTCTGTGTATTGTCACCCTGCTTATTTAACTTATATGCAGAGTACATCATGAGAAACGCTGGGCTGGAGGAAACACAAGCTGGAATCAAGATTGCCGGGAGAAATATCAATAACCTCAGATATGCAGATGACACCACCCTTATGGCAGAAAGTGAAGAAGAACTAAAGAGCCTCTTGATGAAAGTGAAAGAGGAGAGTGAAAAAGTCGGCTTGAAGCTCAACGTTCAGAAAACTAAGATCATGGCATCTGGTCTCATCACTTCATGGGAAATAGATGGGGAAACAGTGGAAACAGTGTCAGACTTTATTTTTTTGGGCTCCAAAATCACTGCTGATGGTGATTGCAGCCATGAAATTAAAAGACGCTTACTCCTTGAAAGGAGGGTTAGGGCCAACCTAGATAGCATATTTAAAAGCAGAGACATTACTCTGCCAACAAAGGTCCATCTAGTCAAGGCTATGGTTTTTCCAGTGGTCATGTATGGATGTGAGAGTTGGACGGTGAAGAAAGCTGAGCGCCAAAGAATTGATGCTTTTGAACCGTGGTGTTGGAGAAGACTCTTGAGAGTCCCTTGGACTGCAAGGAGATCCAATCAATCCATCCTAAAGGGTTCAATCCTGGGTGTTCATTGGAAGGACTGATGTTGAAGCTGAAACTCCAATACTTTAGCCACCTCATGAGAAGAGTTGACTCAGTGGAAAAGACCCTAATGCTGGGAAGGATTGGGGGCAAGAGGAGAAGGGGACGACAGAGGATGAGATGGTTGGATGGCATCTCTGACTCGATGGACATGGGTTTGGGTAGACTCCGGGAGTTGGTGATGGACAGAGAGGCCTGGCGTGCTGCAATTCATGGGGTCGCAAAGAGTCAGACACGACTGAGCGACTGAACTGAACTGAACTGATGAGACTGGATGCCATGATCTTAGTTTTCTGAATGTTGAGTTTTAAGCCAACTTTTTCACTCTCCTCTTTCACTTTCATCAGGAGGCTTTTTAGTTCTTCTTCACTTTCTGCCATAAGGGTGGTGTCATCTGCATATCTGAAGTTTTTGATATTTCTCCCAGCAATCTTGATTCCAGCTTCTGCTTCCTCCAGCCCAGCGTTTCTCATGATGTACTCTTCATAGAAATTAAATAAGCAGGGTGACAATATACAGCCTCGATGTACTCCTTTCTCAATCTGGAACTAGTCTTTTGTTCCATGTCCAGTTCTTACTGTTGCTTCTTGACCTGGTACACATTCCTCAGGAGGTAGATAAGGTAGTCTGGTATTCCCATCTCTTGAAGAATTTCCACAGTTTGTTGTGATCCACACAGTCAGAGGCTTTGATATAGTCAATAAAGCAGAAGTAGATGATTTTCTGGAACTCTCTTGCTTTTTTGATGATACAGCAGATATTGGCAATTTGATTTCTGGTTCCTCTGCTTTTTCTAAAACCAGCTTGAACATCTGGAAGTTCATGGTTCATGTACTGTTGAAGCCTGGCTTGGAGAATTTTCAGCATTACTTTGCTAGTGTGTGAGAAGAGTGCAATTGTGTGGTAGTTTTAGTGTTCTTTGGCATTGCCTTTCTTTGGGATTGGAATGAAAACTGACCTTTTCCAGTCCTATGGCCACTGCTGACTTTTCCAAATTTGCTGGTATATTGAGTGCAGCACTTTCATAGCATCATCTTTTAGGGTTTGAAATAAATCAACTGAAATTTCATCTCCTCCACTAGCTTTGTTCTTGGTGATGCTTCCTAAGGCCCACTTGACTTCACATTCCAGGATGTCTGGCTCTAGGTGAGTGATCATACCATCGTGGTTATCTGGGTCATGAAAATCTTTTTTGTACAGTTCTGTGTATTCTTGCCATCTCTTCTTAATATCTTCTGCTTCGGTTAGGTCCATGCCATTTCTGTCCTTTATTGTCCCATTTTTGCATGAAATGTTCCCTGGTATCTCTAATTTTCTTGAAGAGATCTCTAGTCTTGCCCATTCTGTTGTTTTCCTCTATTTCTTTGCATTGATCTCTGAGGAAGGCTTTCTTATCTCTCCTTGCTATTCTTTGGAACTCTGCATTCAAATGGGTATATCTTTCCTTTTCTCCTTTGCCTTTCGCTTCTCTACTTTTCTCAGCTATTTGTAAGGCCTCCTCAGACAACTATTTTGCCTTTTTTCATTTATTTTTCTTAGGGATGGTCTTGATCACTGCTTCCTGTACAAGGTCACGAACCTCCAGCCATAGTTCTTCAGGTACTCCGTCTATCATTTCTAATCCCCTGAATCTATTTGTCACTCCCACTGTATAATAGTAAGGGATTTGATTAAAGTCATACCTGAATGGTCTAGTGGTTTTCCTTACGTTCTTCAATTTAAGTCTGAATTTGGCAATAAGGAGTTCATAATCTGAGCCACAGCCAGCTGCCAGTCTTGTTTTTGCTGACTTTATAGAGCTTCTCCATCTTTGGCTGCAAAGAATATAATATAACAAACTGTGGAAAATTCTTAAAAAGATTGGAATACCAGTTCACCTGACCTGCCTCTTGAGAAATCTGTATGCAGGTCAAGAAACAACAGTTAGAACTGGACATGGAACAACAGTCTGGTTCCAAATCAGTAAAGGAGTACGTCAAGGCTGTATATTGTCATTCCGCTTATTTAACTTATATGCAGAGTACATAATAGGAAATGTTGGGCTGGATGAAGCACAAGCTGGAATCCAGATTTCCATGAGAAATATCAAAAACCTCAAATATGCAGATGACACCACCCTTATGGCAACAAGTGAAGAAGAACTAAAGAGCTTCTTGATGAAAGTGAAAGAGGACAGTGAAAAAGTTGGCTTAAAACTTAACATTCAGAAAACTAAGATCATGGCATCCAGTCCCATCACTTCATGGCAAATAGATGGGGAAACAGTGGAAACAGTGAGAGACTTTATTTTGGGGGGCTCCAAAATCACTGCGGATGGTAGCCACAGTCATGAAATTAAAAGACACTTGCTCCCTGGAAGAAAAGTTATGATCAACCTAGACAGCATATTGAAAAGCAGAGACATTACTTTAGTAACAAAGGTCTGTCTAGTCAAAGCTATGGTTTTTTCGGTAGTCATGTACAGATGTGAGAGTTGGGCTATAAAGAAAGGTGAGCCCCAAAGAATTTATACTTTTGAACTGTGGTGTTGGAGAAGTCTCTTTAGAGTCTCTTGGACTGCAAGGAGATCCAACTAGTCAGTCCTAAAGGAGATCAGTCCTGAATATTCATTGGAAGGACTGATGTTGAAGCTGAACCTCCAGTACTTTGGCCACCTGATGTAAAGACCTGACTCATTGGAAAAGACCCTGATGCTGAGAAACATTGAAGGTAGTAGGAGGAGAAGGGGATGGCAGAGAATGAGAAGGTTGGATGGCATCACTGACTCGATGGACATAAGTTTGTGTAAACTCCGGGAGTTGGTGATGTACAGGGAAGCCTGGTGTGCTGCAGCCCATGGGATCCCAAAGAGTCAGACACAACTGAGTGACTGAATTGAACGGAACTGTGGTCCATATGGTCAGTTTGGTTAGTTTTCTGTGATTGTGGTTTTCACTCTGTCTGCCCTCTGAAGGATATGGATAAGTGGCTTTTGGAAGCTCCTGATGGGAGAAACTGACTGAGGGTGAAACTGGGTCTTGTTCTCATGGGTGGGCCATGTTCAGTAAATCTATAATCCAATTTTCTGTTGATGTGCAGGACAGTGTTCCCTCCCTGTTTTTTGACCTGAGACCAAAGTATGGTGGAGGTAACAAAGATAATGGTGACCTCCTTCAAAAGGTCCCATGCACTCACTGCTACACTCAGTGCCCCCAACCCTGCAGCAGGCCACAGCCAACCCACACCTCCACCAGAGACTCCTGGGCACTCACGCGCAAGTCTGGCTCAGTCTCTTGTGGGGTCACTGCTCCTTTCTCCTGGGTCCTGGTGTGCACAAGGTTTTCTTTGTGCCCTCCAAGAGTCTCTTTCCCCAGTCCTGTGGACATTCTGTCAGCTCTATGGTGGGGTTAATGGTGACCTCCTTCAAGAGGGCTTATGCCATACCCAGGTCTGCTGCACCCAGTGCCCCTGCCCCTGCAGCAGACCACTGCTGACCCATACCTTCGCAGGAGACACTCAAGCACAGTTCTGGCTCAGTCTCTGTGGGTTCTCTGGGTCCTGTTATGCACAAGGTTTGTTTGAGCCCTCTGACCATCTCTAGCGGGTAAGGGGTTTGATTCTAAAAGTGATTTTGCCCCTCCTACTGTCTTTTTGGGGCTTCTCCTTTGCCCTTGGACGTGGGGTATCTTTTTTTGGTGGGATCCAACATTCTTCAGTTGATGGTCATTCTGCAGCAAGTTGTATTTTTGGAGTTCTCTGACTTGATTAATGATTGTCACTTGAACTCAGTAGAGCCTGCAGGTAGAATTTGACAGACATAGATGTTGGAAGAGGTATGAAGGAGAAAGGATTATCTTTACCATTGTGTTCAGTCAATGATAAATGAAGTGAAGTGAAAGCTTTAGTCTCTCAGTCGTGTCCAACTTTTTGCAACCCCATGGACTGTAGTTCACCAGGTTCCTCTGTCCATGGAATTCCCCAGGTAAGAATACTGGAGTGGGTTGCCATTTCCTTCTCTAGGGGATCTTTCTGACCCATGGAAGGAATGAGGAGATGAAGGAGTCAAATCAGAACCTTCTCTGGGAGATCTTTGTCTGCTTTGAAATGGTTTGCAGACAGCTTTGCAACAATAGCTACAAGTACTAATCAGTGGTGGAGTCATATCCCGTGTGATTGGAATAAACATAATTACAAGTACCATGCACACACACACACAGAGGCTTATGATGGAAAAATTATTAAAATTCAGAAGAACTTATTCTATGTCTTTTAAAAGCAAAAAGTGGTGAAAGAAAACAGAATTGTTTCTCAGCTATAGTTGAGTTCAGTCATGGTGGTGTGACACTAAGCAACTGGCTTAATGAGTCTCTCTGAGCCTTGCAGCTTCCCTGGTGGCTCAGACTATAAAGAATCTGTTTGTAATTCAGAAGACCAGGGTTTGATCCCTGGGTGGAGTTTGATCCCTGGAGAAGGAAATGGCAAATCACTCCAGTATTCTTGCCTGGAGAATTCCATGGAGAGAGGAGCCTGGCAAGCTACAGTCCATAGCGTTGCAAGAATTGGACATGACTGAGCGACTAACACTTTCACTTTCTGAACCTTAGTTCGTTTATCACTCTATTATGTCTGTTGTGCTATTTTTTGGAAAGGAAAATGCCTCGAAGCAAAAGCATGGGGTTGTTCCAGGTGCCTTATGATGTGCAAGGCACTCTGCTTATCACAGCCTTCCAGCAAACACCTTGAAGCTCACACATCACAGGAGAGTGGGGTCAGCCAGGGGTCAGTGAGCACTTAGAGTTTTGGCAAAAGGAAAAGGAAGCTCCTTGGACAGATAGACCTGACTTCAGCTTGAGAAGTGTATGTTTGACCTGAGGCCAGTCACTTGCTTTCTCTGATCCTCTCAGATCTTTTATCTGCAAAAGAATGGTAATAGGATGATTATCTGGATTAAATCAATGTATGATATCTGCAACTATTAGGTCTCCAACTCTAGTGTCTCTCTGCCTAGATATTCCTACAACTGCTGGGAGGTTTCTCTGTCAGTCTCCGTGATAAGCTGGGTCTCACCCTTGCCTGCAGCGCTGAGGGTGTTCGAGGGTTATCTCATTCATCACAGATAGCTGCTGGGAGCTGACCTTCATCTTTAACTGTCAGTTTCCTCTGAACAGTTATCCCTCAGAACATTGCAGTTCATGTAAGCCACGGCCAAACAGGAGGGACACCGCCCACCCATCCACAAGGAGTGTGATGCTTGATTGTATCTCTTGATTCGGAAGCTCTTTATTGGCAATTAATAGAATTTAACTGGTAGGAGCATGAAGAAGAAAGGAAAAGAAACACATAGGCACATACACTGCATTCTTCATCTGATCTGCTCCAAGGGTACATCTTCCAGAGAAGAAACTGAATATTCTTTCTCAGCATCAGTTAAAGTCATCAGGCACTCCTGAAGGATATTCTATGTTTTGATCTTTGAACACCTTCTAGTAAAAGTGATGGATTCTATTAAACCTCCAGCCAGATTTTGGTACCATGTCCTCATGCTGACTGGCCCTGGACAGCTCAGCTCTGGTGACAAAGCCTTTCCATCAAATAGCCCCCGAGAAGAAACAGCATTTCAAGCCTGTCCACTTGCATGTGTCTGATTGAAGTCAGATTTCAAGTCTTATCTCTGATTTTCTTCTTTCAGGAAGCTGTCCTAGACTTACCATCTCTCCCCAGTGATTCATTTCAGCATCCCCAGCTGACTCTGTGAATTAGTGGTTCACCCTCCATTTGAATTGAGGCTCTTGAAGTTGAAAATTATCTGTGCCAAATGCAGATGCCTTGGACAGAGGTTTGTTTTTTGTGGATCTGGACCACTTGCACACTCTCTGGCATTTGTTAATGTGATGCCATATTTCAGTGGCTCAAACAACAACAACTAATGTTTCCATTTATTCCATTCAGCAAACTGTAATGAGAGTTTACTGGGTATGATTCTGTGCTAGGCTATGTAGTAGGTCAGGACAACAGGGACAATGCTAACTATATATATCTCTTACCCTAGAAGAGATGATATTTTAAGCCCTGTGACTAGTGATGGAGATCCAATAGAGTCTCTGTCCTACTCTGAGCTTACAGCACAATGAGGACATAATGAGAGGCAACTAAATAAGCAAATGTGATGAGTGCCACAGCAAGGCATGTGTTCTAAGACCATGTAGCAACTTGTGGATTTACTCTATAGAGTCCACAGAATGAAAACTGGGAGGGTTGACATTTAAGCTGAGACTTCAAATGATAACTTAGCATGCCAAAGGAAGTGGTCAAACATATTTCAAGAACAGGGAACAATGTGTGAAGGATGGAAGGTAAGAGAGAGCTTGAGATGATTATGAAGCTGAGCTGGATAAGCCGGTTGGTAGGGAGGGAAGAAATGATGGTAATATCTGAGGTTGAAGGACTAGCAAGGGGCCAGATCATGAAGATCCTTACAAATGATGAAGATCCTTTGAAAGGCTTTAATCAAGACATTATCTCATTTATGCTTTAGAAAGATTTATCTGGTTAGTATGTGGAGAATGGGTTGAAGGGAGGGAAAAGAGTGGTATGTGTATGTGGTAGCCTGGGCAAGAGACAAAAGTGGCCAGATAGGTTGGTGCTCTCCAGGACACAAGAGAGAAAGGAGAGATGGGGAATAGTTAGGAGGCAGAGACAATAGGATTTTGTGATTCAGTATAGGTAGTGACTGAGATCAAAGTAAAATATGTAGGCATGATGTCACTGATAGATGTCAACTTGAATTAGATAGTATGGACACTAAGTCTTCTGGTATCACCATGTATTTTGGGGACAGCCTCAAACCAAGCTATCTAGTGCAAGAATACCATGCTATCTTAGAACAAATGGTTCTTTCTCCTGGTTGCAGTTTCAATCCCTAGTTGGGGAACTAAGATCCCACATGCCATGTGGCACAGCCAAAAAAAAAAAAAAAATCTGTAAGAACAGATGACACATGAATAATTTGGACAAGCAGTTTAAACTCTCTAAATTACAATTTTCTTATGTTTAAAGTAGGACAAATAATGATATAAATGTGTAAACATTGATAATTATTCTCATCAGGGTGTTAGTTGGAGTGTGTCTATATGAAAAAAGTAAGATTCTCATCCACTAGTGTTGTGGCTGCCCAAAATACAGAGGTAAAAATGTGTATTTGATAAGATGTATGAAAAAAACTGATAGGAAGTGTAATACATTAAAGTCTCAGGCTTTGAACTACTTCATGTCCAGAGATAGTCTATGCTATGCATGTTCTCTTTAACTAAAAGGTAGAATCTATGCATTTCCTCTTTTATTCAGCCCTGGCCTCCAGGTTCTAAGGATTTACTGTTGACATACTTCCTCTTGGCTTTCATAATGTGTAACTAGTACATAAACCTCCCTGCATGGCATAAGGCTGACTGAAATTGTGTCCCTGAACATAGAGATCTAAGATTTCCCGACCCTTCAGTTGATAAACTATTTTAAAGTGATGAGAAGACAATCTGTGTTTTGAGAAAAATCAGATTCCCAGTGAGGAGTTTTTGGGTTTTTTTAACATAAAAAAGCCTTGTTTGTCCCTTGACTCTTTGGTACGAGATCTCGTCACTGATATGAACAAAGTGACATTCACTTAAGAGTTTAGACACGTGCTATCCAATAGGGTCACCACTAGCTACCCAGTAACTTAATGTAACATTAAATAAAATGAGAAATTCACTCTTTCAATAACATTAGACTCAATTCAAGTGCTCGACAGATACATGTGACAAACTGTTGCCTTACGGTATTGTGCCAATGGAGGACATTTTCAGGGGCTTACTCAGCTGGCTCAGTAGTAAAGAATCCACCTACAGTGCAAGAGCTGCAGGAGACATGGGTTCAATCCCTGTGTCGGGAATATCCCTTGGAGGAGGGCACAACAACCCACTCCAGTATTCTTGCCTGGGAAATTGCATGGACAGAGGAGACTGGCAGATTGCAGTCCATAGGTCACAAAAGAGTCAGACACAACTAAAGCGACTTAGCATGGCATGGCATAGGACATTTTCATCACAGCAGAGAGTCCTTTTTGAAGGCACAGATCTATGCTAAAACATGAAGCCATAAGAAATCATGGAGAGAGTAATTTTTAAAGTAGTGATATCATTTCTGTAACAGGCATTCCCCTTTTAATCCAGTTTATTTGGGCTCACTTATAAAATAATACCACTGAAACTGGACTCTGGTCCATAACTTACCAAAAAGTCTTGGGGTAATTGCCTAACCCCTTTGTAATTCTTGGATTTGATTTCTAAATAATGGAAAAGAAAATATATACTTACTGAATGCAATAGTGAAAATGAGAGTCATTTATTAAAACTGTTTCTTCACTTGACCGTATATGAAAGATAACAGCTGTTTTCTTTCAATTGCCCAAGCCCAAGCACATAGAAAATACTCAGTAATAAAGCACTGAATCCATAAATTTAATGAATGAATAAGTAATGCATAAGTACACTAATATAGTCATTAAGTTAATAAGAGCATATTCTGTGTCAGGTATAAAGCTTTACAGTGGAAGTATAGAATAAAAATAAGTGTTACAGCTTCAAGCAGCTTATAATATCCCTGGAAACAAACAAACAAAAAATAACAGATCATCAAAATAGTTCTTGAGATGAGTCATGATAGAGGTGCCAAAGGAGTATCTTACTCAGCCTTGGAAAATATGTTGGAAGGTAGACAGGGTATCACTGAGAAATGATGTTTACTTTTGATCTGAAGTGTGAATAGATTTTTTAAAGTTGCAAATGTGAGGAGGGCAAGGCATAAGAGGACCAACCATCTTAGTTTGCACAAGACTGTACCAGTTTTAACACTGAAAGTTCTGCAACCCAGCTAATCCTTTAAATCCAGGCATTCTGAGCTGATTGATCAACATGAGGCATAAGCACAAAAACTACCTTTCAGATTTCCAGGCAGAGGTTAGAGAAGAAGCAAAGACAGCAAGGGAGCATCCATGAACTCATGCAGGGAACAGTGGTATGTAAGATGGAGTAAGTCACCTAGCTGATGTTCCCTCTGGAAATGATGACAAAAACACAAATAAGTTCCAAAATCCCACATATTTTAGGTGTCAAATAGGTGCAGAAAAGGTAGGAACTAAAAGCACTAAAATTCTGGAAAACAGAGGGTCATTTAGAAGAGAACTGATGATGACAGCTGTCCTTCCCTCCTGGCTGTGCCCGGGTGTTGCAGGCTCTGGGAGTGAGTGAAGGAGCTACACCTGGCTCTGGTGTAAAACATAAGCCTACAACTTAAGTTGTAGTAATGTAGTAATGTCTGAACTCAGACATTAGAGCTATCAGAGAAAAGTTTTCAAATATCTATGATTAGTATTTAAAGAAGAGAGTATGTTGGAGAGTGTTTTGCCTATGTTTTCCTGTAGGAGTTTTATAGTTTCTGGTCTTACATTTAGATCTTTAATCCATTTTGAGTTTATTTTTGTGTATGGTGTTAGAAACTGTTCTAGTTTCATTCTTTTACAAGTGGTTGACCAGTTTTCCCAGCGCCACTTGTTAAAGAGATTGTCTTTTCTCCATTGTATATTCTTGCCTCCATTGTCAAAGATAAGGTGTCTATAGGTGTGTGGATTTATCTCTGGGCTTTCTATTTTGTTCCATTGATCTATATTTCTGTCCCTGTGCCAGTACCATACTGTCTTGATGACTGTGGCTTCGTAGTAGAGCCTGAAGTCAGGTAGGTTGATTCCTCCAGTTCCATTCTTCTTTCTCAAGATTGCTTTGGCTATTAGAGGTTTTTTGTATTTCCATACAAATTGTGAAATTATTTGTTCTAGTTCTCTGAAAAATACCGTTGGTAGCTTGATAAGGATTGCATTGAATCTATAGATTGCTTTGGGTAGTATATTCATTTTCACTATATTGATTCTTCCAATCCATGAACATGGTATATTTCTCCATCTATTTGTGTCCTCTTTGATTTCTTTCACCAGTGTTTTATAGTTTTCTATATATAGGTCTTTTGTTTCTTTAGGTAGACATATTCCTAAGTATTTCATTCTTTTCATTGAGATGGTGAATGGAATTGTTTCCTTAATTTCTCTTTCTGTTTTCTCGTTGTTAGTGTATAGCAATGCAAGACAGGATCCTCTATGACCACCTCCCAGAATATTGGAAATAAAAGCAAAAATAAACAAATGGGGCCTAATTAAAATTAAAAGCTTTTGCACAACAAAGGAAACTATAAGCAAGGTGAAAAGACAGCCTTCAGAATGGGAGAAAATAATAGCAAACAAAGCAATGGACAAACAATTAATCTGAAAAATATACAAGCAACCCCTGCAGCTCAATTCCAGAAAAATCAAAAAGTGGGCCAAAGAACTAAACAGACACTTCTCCAAAGAAGACATACAGATGGCCAACAAACACATGAAAAAAATGCTCAACATCACTCATTATCAGATAAATGCAAATCAAAAACCACAGTGAGGTACAATTTCACGCCCGTCAGAATGGCTGCTATCCAAAAGACTACAAGCAATAAATGCTGGAGAGGGTGTGGAGAAAAGGGAACCCTCTTACACTGTTGGTGGGAATGCAAACTAATACAGCCACTATGGAGAACAGTGTGGAGATTCCTCAAGAAACTGGAAATAGAACTGTCATATGACCCAGCAATCCCACTGCTGGACATGCACACCGAGGAAACCAGAATTGAAAGAGACACGTGTACCCCAATGTTCACTGCAGCACTGTTTATAATAGCCAGGACATGGAAGCAGCCTAGATGCCCATCAGCAGACAAATGGATAAGGAAGCTCTGGTACATATACACAATGGAATATTACTCAGCCATTAAAAAGAATACACTCAAATCAGTTCTAATGAGGTGGATGAAACTGGGGCCTATTATACAGAGTGAAGTAAGCCAGAAAGAAAAACACCGATACAGTATACTAACACACATATATGGTATTTAGTTAATTGGTAAAGATAACCCTGTATGCAAGACATCAAAAGAGACACAGATAAATAGAACAGTATTATGGACTCTATGGGAGAGGGCAAGGGCGGGATGATATGGGAGAATGGCACTGAAGCATGTGAATTATCATATGTGAAACGAATCACCAGTCCATGTTTGATGCATGATACTGGGTGCTCGGGGCTGGTACACCGGGATGACCCAGAGGGATGGGATGAGGAGGAAGGTGGGAGGGGGGTTCTGGAAGGGGAACACATGTACACCCATGGTGGATTCATGTCAATGTAGGGGAAAACAAATACAATATTGTAAAGTCAAAAAAAAGATAAAATAAAAAATTTTTAAAAAATAAAGAAGAGAGTAAAAAAAGGTAACAAAATAAAATAATAGAGAATTTCACCCCAAAAAAAGTAGGATTTACAGTAGAGAACCAATGGGTCATTTAGAAATGAAAACATGCAGTTTTAGAACTTCAGTGGATGGGCTTGACAGCAGATGAGGCACAACAGAATATAGAATTGAGGACCTGAGGGCCAGATCAACAGAAAATACCCACCTCAGGTGGGGAGGAGGGAGAGAGGAAGCAAAATAAGTAAAAATAAAATAGTGTAAGAGACAGTGGGTCATGATCAGAAACTTGCACATCTGTGTAACTGAAGTCCTAGAAGCATAAGTGGAAACAAGCCAGAGAAATAGTTGAAGAGGTAATGACTGGAAATTTTCCAAAACTGATGGAAGACATGAATCCAAATATTCAGTTAGCTCAATGAACCTCATGCAGGATAACTGCAAAGATAATGTATAGTCAGCTAGAGTTTCATACCAATAAAAGTACCCCTCCAACACAAGGATGAAATGAACAGTTTTTCTCATACACAAAACTGGAGGAGAGTTATCACCTGAAAGAAGGAAAATTGTTCTCAATAGAAATATGAAAATGTTTGAAGGAATGATGAAGACTGTTGAGGGTAAATGTGGAGGTGGATGAGTCAATATTGACTGTAAAAAATACAGTAGCTGGACTGCCCTGGAACTTTAAATGCAAAGGCCTAATAGTCATTAATGTACAAGGCGGGAGTAGAGAGGAAGTAAGAGAGTTGTTAAGTTTCCAGCAGTACTTTGGGAGTAGGAAAAGTCATCTTTTGCATGCCATTGCAATATGACAAGATGCATGGAGTAATACTAGGATAGTCGCTAAAAGAATATTAGAGAGTGCATGATTAACAAGGTGACAAGATAAAGAATAAACCAATTTCTATTAAGTAGATGTGGTAAACTGTAGATTCACAAAGATTTCTGCTAGAAATGAGAATGAAAATCAGGAGACTTCCCTTTTGGTCCAATGGTTAAGACCTCACCTTCTGTATGCAGGGGATGTAGGTTGGATCCCTGATTAGGGAACAAAGATTCCACATGCCTTGCGGGCAAAAAACAAAACAAAATAAAAAATTAAAACAGAATCAATATTTTAGCAAATTCAGTAAAGATTTAAAAAATGGTTCACTTCACAAAAAAAATCTAAATAAATAAAATGAAATGAGATTAGGGGAAGCTGCACTCTATGAAGACAAATAGCACATGTGAAAAAATTCACATAGTTGTATAAACACATTAATGAAAGCTATAGGCATAGAAAATGAACTGGCTCTCACCGATAGTCCATTAAGCAAAGTGTTTCTTGCCTCAGCAACCCAGCATAACCTTACAGTTTAAGGTAAAGTTGCCAATTGCTCTTAAGTCAAAGATTTTTATTTCAGCTATAATTAGAAGGGTCAGATCATGGCCAGAATAAAATCCATATTCCCTCAGGACAAGCTGAAAAGTGTGACAGGGAATCTAGAATCTGTGAAAAATTCACAAGGTAAAAAATTAGAGATGGGAATATGGGAGAATGTTTCCAGATCTGATGACTGGTCATTCTAACTTTTTTTTTTTTCTTCTTCTTCCCTTTCCCCAAAGTCACGTTCTGAGGAATCATCGCATGACATTTCCTCTCTGGAAATTCCTCACCTGGCTCATAAATTCACTGATGACTCAGTGAGGTTGAGAACGTGAAATCCTCTAAGGTCAGACTCATGGTTTCCTTTCAGGCTCATTTAGTCTTTCATTGCAAAACCAATGCATCTGCTAACCACAGGGACATGGCTGTTGCACACTGGAGACAAAAAAGCTCAGTGTCATTGCTGCTGAGACACGGCTGGGGATCAGGAGACACCGTTAACGTGGGAGGGTGAACGATGATGAAGCATCACTTCTGTGGCTTCTGTGGAGTGTTCCTCCTGCAAAAAGAATCGAGTCCTCCCACCGGACCATTTCCTCCCACCGGACCATTTCTCTGCATCTACTTGGCCAGTAGTCAAGGGCAGACTTTCTTGAAATTAGTACAATGTGTACTCATCAATTTATTGTGATCCACACAGTCAAAGGCTTTGGCATAGTCAATAAAGCAGAAATAGATGTTTTTCTGGAACTCTCTTGCTTTTTGATGATCCAGCGGATATTGGCAATTTGATCTCTGGTTCCTCTGCCTTTTCTAAAACCAGCTTGAACATCTGGAAGTTCACGGTTCACGTATTGCTGAAGCCTAGCTTGGAGAATTTTGAGCATTACTTTACTAGCATGTGAGATGAGTGCAATTGTGTGGTAGTTTGAGCATTCTTTGGCATTGCCTTTCTTTGGGATTGGAATGAAGACTGACCTCTTCCAGTCCTGTGGCCACTGCTGAGTTTTCCAAATTTGCTGGCATATCGAGTGCAGCACTTTCACAGCATCACCTTTGAGGATTTGAAATAGCTCAACTGGAATTCCATCACCTCCACTAGCTTTGTTCGTAGTGATGCTTTCTAAGGCCCACTTGACTTCCCATTCCAGGATGTCTGGCTCTAGGTGAGTGATCACACCATCGTGATTATCTGTGTCGTGAAGATCTTTTTTGTACAGTTCTTCTGTGTATTCTTGCCACCTCTTCTTAATATCTTCTGCTTCTGTTAGGTCCATACCATTTCTGTCCTTTATCGAGCCTATCTTTGCGTGAAATGTTCCCTTGGTATCTCTAATTTTCTTGAAGAGGTCTCTAGTCTTTCCCAATCTGTTGTTTTCCTCTATTTCTTTGCACTGATCGCTGAGGAAGGCTTTCTTATCTCTCCTTGCTATTCTTTGGAACTCTGCATTCAGATGAGAATATCTTTCCTTTTCTCCTTTGCTTTTTGCTTCTCTTCTCTTCCCAGCTATCTGTAAGGCCTCCTCAGACAGCCATTTTGCTTTTTTGCATTTCTTTTCCATGGGGATTTTCTTGATCCCTGTCTCCTGTACAATGTCACGAACCTCTGTCCATAGTTCATCAGGCACTCTGTCTATCAGGTCTAGTCCCTTAAATCTATTTTTCACTTCCACTGTATACTCATAAGGGATTTGATCTAGGTCATACCTGAATGGACAAGTGGTTTTCCCTACTTTCGTCAATTTAAGTCTGAATTTGGCAATAAGCAGTTCATGATCTGAGCCACAGTCTGCTCCTGGTCTTGTTTTTGCTGACTGTATAGAGCTTCTCCATCTTTGGCTGCAAAGAATATAATCAATCTGATTTCGGTGTTGACCATCTGGTGATGTCCACGTGTAGAGTCTTCTCTTGTGTTGTTGGAATAGGGTGTTTGCTATTACCAGTGCATTCTCGTGGCAAAACTCTATTAGCCTTTGCCCTGCTTCATTCTGTACTCCAAGGCCAAACCTGCCTGTTACGCCAGGTGTTTCTTGACTTCCTACTTTTGCATTCCAGTCCCCTATAATGAAAAGGACATCTTTTTTGGGTGTTAGTTCTAGAAGGTCTTGTAGGTCTTCATAGAATCGTTCAACTTCAGCTTCTTCGGCGTTACTGGTCGGGGCATAGACTTGGATTACCGTGATATTGAATGGTTTGCCTTGAAAGCGAACAGAGATCATTCTGTCGTTTTTGAGATTGCATCCAATACTGCATTTCGGACTCTTTTGTTGACCATGATGGCTACTCCATTTCTTCTAAGGGATTCTTGCCCACAGTAGTAGATATAATGGTCATCTGAGTTAAATTCACCCATTCCAGTCCATCTTAGTTCGCTGATTCCTAGAATGTCAACGTTCACTCTTGCCATCTCCTGTTTGACCACTTCCAGTTTGCCTTTATTCATGGACCTAACATTCCAGGTTCCTATGCAATATTGCTCTTTACAGCGTCGGACTTTGCATCTATCACCGGTCACATCCACAATTGGGTATTGTTTTTGCTTTGGCTCCATCCCATCATTCTTTCTGGAGTTATTTCTCCACTGATCTCCATTAGCATATTGGGCACCTACTGACCTGGGGAGTTCATCTTTCAGTGTCCTATCCTTTTGCCTTTTCATACTATTCATGGGGTTCTCAAGGCAAGAATACTGAAGTGGTTTGCCATGCCCTTCTCCAGTGGACCACATAAACTGTGGGAAATTCTGAAAGAGATGGGAATACCAGATCATCTGACCTGTCTCTTGAGAAACCTGTATGCAGGTCAGGAAGCAACAGTTAGAACTGGACATGGAACAACAGACTGGTTCCAAATAGGAAAAGGAGTACGTCAAGGCTGTATATTGTCACCCTGCTTATTTAACTTATATGCAGAGTACATCATGAGAAACGCTGGGCTGGAAGAAACACAGGCTGGAATCAAGATTGCCGGGAGAAATATCAATAACTTCAGATATGTGGATGACACCACCCTTATGGCAGAAAGTGAAGAAGAACTAAAGAGCCTCTTGATGAAGGTGAAGGAGGAGAGTGAAAAAGTTGGCTTAAAGCTCAACGTTCAGAAAACTAAGATCATGGCAGCTGGTCCCATCACTCCATGGGAAATAGATGGGGAAACAGTGGAAACAGTGTCAGACTTTACTTTTTTGGGCTCCAGAATCACTGCTGATGGTGACTGCAGCCATGAAATTAAAAGACGCTTACTACTTGGAAGGAAGGTTATGGCCAACCTAGATAGCATGTTTAAAAGCAGAGACATTACTTTGCCAACAAAAGTCTGTCTAGTCAAGACTATGGTTTTTCCAGTAGTCATGTATGGATGTGAGAGTTGGACGGTGAAGAAAGCTGAGCGCCGCAGAATTGATGCTTTTGAACTGTGGTGTTGGAGAATACTCTTGAGAGTTTCTTGGACTGCAAGGAGATCCAATCAATCCATCCTGAAAGAGATCAATCCTGGGTGTTCATTGGAAGGTCTGATGTTGAAGCTGAAGCTCCAATACTTTGGGCACCTCATGGGAAGGGTTGACTCATTGGAAAAGACCCTAATGCTGGGTAGGATTGGGGGCGGGAGGAGAAGGGGACGACAGAGGATGAGATGGTTGGATGGCATCACCGACTCGATGAACATGGGTTTGGGTAGACTCCGGGAGTTGGTGATGGACAGAGAGGCCTGGCGTGATGCAATTCATGGGGTCACAAAGAGTCGGACACGACTGAGCGACTGAACTGAACTGAACTGTACTCGTCAATGATTTAAAAGGCAGCATAAGGACCCCCTATCAAAAAAAAGGCACCCTCACTGCCATACTAGAATGTCCCAAACCCTTTCATTTGCCATTCTAACTTAAATTGCCTGAAGGTCTTAGATTAATGTAACCTGCAAATGTATTCTTGGGTAGGGCAGCGTAAATAGGACCTCTCAAAATAAAAACAGCCCACTGGGGAATTCAATGAAGCAAGGCTCCTTTGGAATTAAATTGCTCAAGTATCATATCCCCATGTCTTCTAGTCTTGCAGACTCTGATCAGGGCACCATCTCTACATGCTCTCCCAGGATCTTGGAGTAATATTCCAGTGTATGTGCTGCACTGTTGTTATCTATTCATTTGCCTCCCTTAGCAGATTATGAACTCCTTGAAGGCAGTGACTTTATACAAATCTCTGAATATGTGGGTTCAGGATGTGACATTACAGCAGTACTTTGAAGATGGCTTAGGGAAAAAGACAGAGAGAGAGAAGGGATGAGGCAGAGAAAGGAAACTTTGGATGAATCAGTATGTGCCCTTAGCTAATGTCCCAAGATAGAATTTTTCACTTGTTTTTAAGTCAAGAGGGAAGCAAGAACCAATGAGTACAGTGATCAGAAAGTGACTTTGGAAAACCAGTGTTTGGATTATCACTCAGTCCCTCCATTATTTATTTGCCATTCAAATTTTTGCAATCTGAGTTCAAATTAGGAATTCGAATTAAACCCAAAGTTTGAATCTCCTGCCATTCCCCACCATCAAAGCCCTAAAACAACACCAAAATTAAAATTCTCATTACTTTCTGGTCACTGTGATAGACACAACATTGTGCTTCTGCCTATGAAATATTTCCCAGGTGGCACATTGGTAAAGAATCTGCCCACTAGTGCAGGAGACACAGGAGATTCAAGTTTGGTTCCTGGGTTGGGAAGATCTCCTGGAGGAGGAAATGGCAACCCACTTCAGTATTCTTGTCTGGAAAACTCCATAGAGAGAGGAGCCTGGTGGGCTGCAATCTATGGGGTCACAAAGAGTTGGACACAACTGGACACGTACATGCACACTCACAGTGTGTTCTCATTGGGAATCATTACTTATCCTTCAAATTTTACCTTAAGAATTGCTTCCAGCTTGAAAGCTTCCCCAGGCACAATTACTTTCATTCCCACTGTATTCACATTACTCTTTGTGTCCAAATTTATTACAATACTTGTCAACCTCATTTTTAATGCTTTAGCTTCCCAGCTTCTTTCCTAGGCAGTGTGTAAGCTCTTACAGCACCAATCCTGTGTTTCATTTATTTCTAGATCTCCAGTGTCCAGGATGTTGGTGACCCCTAACGCAAAGCAGGCACTTGATAAAATGTTGACTCAAGAAATATTTAACAAAGATGATCTCAGACAGATTCCCCCAAATGCTAGAGAAATCTGACTGAGGATACTGAAGAGCGAGAAAGGTCCTCACTGCACTGAGATGGACCCACCACCTCTGTGGGGTAGGAAGTGTCTGTAGAATTTGTAAGCTACCAAAGGTGGTAATAAGCAAGGCTGTGTGTGTGTGTGCGCGCGCGCGCACACGCACTCAGTTGTGTCCAACTCTTTGCAGCCCTATGGACTGTAGCCTACCAGGCTCCTCTGTTCATGGGGTTTCCCAGGCAAGCATCCTGGAGTGGGTTGCCATTTCCTCCTCTAGGGGATCTTCCCAACCCAGGGGTCGAACCCGCATCTCGTGTGTCTCCTGCATTGGCAGGTGGATTCTTCACCACTGTGCCAATTAACAAGATTAGCAGAAGAAAAAAAAATCATAGGAAGCTGATTCATTACCCCAACAAAGGTTCGTCTAGTCAAGGCTATGGTTTTTCCAGTGGTCATGTATGGATGTGAGAGTTGGATGGTGAAGAAAGCTGAGCGCCGAAGAATTGATGCTTTTGAACTGTGGTATTGGAGAAGCCTCTTGAGAGTCCCTTGGACTGCAAGAAGATCCAACCAGTCCATCCTAAAGGAGATCAGTCCTGGGTGTTCATTGGAAGGACTGGTGTTGAAGCTGAAACTCCAATACTTTGGCCACCTCGGGCGAAGAGTTGACTCATTGGGAAAGACCTTAATGCTGGGTAGGATTGGGGGCAGGAGGAGAAGGGGACGACAGAGGATGAGATGGTTGGATGGCATCACTGACTCGATGGACATGGGTTTGGGTAAACTCCGGGAGTTGGTGATGAACAGGGAGGCCTGGCGTGCTGCAATTCATGGGGTCGCAAAGAGTCGGACACGACTGAGCGACTGAACTGAACTGAACTGATTCATTACCTTGAAGTTGTTACTTAAGACTCATGTTGCTTCAGCATTGAGTCCTAAAAAGGACTTTGTACTAGTCATTAGAATAATTGTGTTGAAATCCTAGCTCAGATCCCTACCTGATATACTGGGAAATCAAGATGACTGTGACAGAAACTATCCAATGTTTATTAAAATCACCCAAAGCAGTGTGTCCTTCCTCCTGAGCCCACTGTTAGGTTACCTGTCCCAAAGCCCTTCCACTAGATATGACTGTAAGCCTGGGTTCTGACTGATGTACTCCTGAGCAGTTTTATTTTCTGCTTCCAAACCTAGACCATTCAAATCTTTCATGGGATACTCCACGTACTGTTTCTTCTGTCATCTGCTAGACAGGGATGAGTGAAAACTCCAAGGTCTAGGGGGTTACAGACCATTACAGAGGAGGAGCCAGGATCTCTGAACACATGGAGAAGAACCCACTCTATCTTCCATCTGCCAGCCCCCATCAGAGTAGGGTAAGAATGATAAAGAGCTCACACTTCAGTAGCTTCACATGTTCAAAGTTCTTCTTATAATTATTTGCCTGCCATACTGACCAATACAATGGTCCAGCTTGTCTGTTATCTGATGAATGGGATTCTAATTCCTGCACTGCCTGCTTCCCAGGGTTAATGTAGAGATTAGGATAAGGTTTTGTCAACTGTAACATCTTTAATCCATCTGAATTTATAGTTGCCTTTTCTTACAGGAGCTTGGGCAAGGAAAGGAAATCATTTCAGAGGAATTAAGTTTCACAGTGGGAGGCCACTCTGGAAAGCGTAGATCTTGTCCAGGATGAGGTGGAAGAATCTTTTATTTTAATGAACACTTGAGCTGAATAGTCCATGATGGAGTAGTGTTGTCTCTCAAATTTATTCAGTTTGGCCTTGAGGTCTGGTAAAATTGTTCTAGAAAATGACCCTCAGTCATCTGGGCATTTGCTACTCTATGTGTGATCCTGGGTGATATATACTTTCTTTTGCCTTAATGTCATTATCCATCTAATGAGGGGTTGAGCCTGAGACCTTCTGTGCCTCTTGGTCTTGCTAACCCTCCATGGAAGTGGCTGTCTGTCTGTCGCGGACGTGTTTGAGGGCAGTGCAGTTGATTTGGAAGATGTCATGAAGGAGATTCCAACCTCGGGGAGGACTGCCTGACCTGTTGTCCTGAAAGTCTTTTTCAAGCCAGAGATTTTTGAGATGGCTTTGTGACAAGGAGGATTATGAGTCAGACTCTTTTCTGGTTCTATTTCAGGAAACTCGTGGGAGGCAGTGTGCTGTTGTGGAAGAGAAAAAGGGCACTGGAGTCACCCAGAACTCGGTATGAAATTTGGCTTGAAAATTCACCAGCGGTGTAAGATGGAAACATTTGGCTGACTCCCTGAGCCTCAGTTCCCTCCTCTGTCAAATGGGTGCAAGAGCACCCACTCCTAGGTCGTGCTGGGTGCTTACAAGGGTGGCATGAGAAAGCACTAGAATAGTGTCTGGCACTAGGAGCACAGAGCACATTCATTCTGGAACACACTTCTCAGGAATATGCAACACTTTTCCTGAAACTTTCACAGATTCTGAAGGTGGGGTGAGCACCATCATTTCTCTTAGTAAATTTTCCTTTGTTGGTATTTCTATAGTACATGGACATGTTTGTCTTCATGGTTTAAAGCGACCAAGTGTATTATTTAGAGAAATATGTTTCAAGTATTCCAACACAGCCTTGGCTTCCTCAAGGACATAATAGAAATAATATCCACCATCAGTGTTTTGGGAAAGTTAAATAAACTATGACATAAAATATCAAGTTCTTGTAATGTCAGTAGGATTCAAATTCATTTCTTCTTTTAGAGGTCAAATAGTTATTATTCAGTTACAGTATGTCACACTGTGTGTGCCGTGACAGGATTCAGCAATATATGAATCAGAGCTATAATGACTATAACTAGCATTTATCAATTATTTACTATGGACCAGGCACTAGGCTAAGTGCAACTACTTAATATAGACCAAGCACAAGACTAAGTTATATATTGTATACATATATAGCTGTATATATATATATATATATATATCACTGTATACATATACATAACGATGTACATATGTGTATATATATGCTATATATGTATAATATGTATACATATATGCATTGTTATATATATAGTTATATATTGTGTATATGTATATATAAAACAACACATATATGTATACATATATGTAAAACTGATTCACTTTGCTGTGCACTTGAAACTAACACAGCATTGTAAATCAGCTATATTCCAATTAAAAAAAAGAAATTTGGATTCAACAAATCTTAACTTGTGCAGGGTCTCCTCAATATACTCTAATTTTATACATAATTTTTCTAACTGAGGGCTGCATAGATTTGATCCATAATAGAGACTTCACATTTTTCTTCAATCATGTTGACTACTTCTAGTCCTTAATAGAAACCATATATTTAGAATTTGCTTCTAAGAAGTAATTTCTCATTCTTTCCAAGAACTCCCTCTTACCAGTAGAGTTCATAGTAGCTGTGGAAAAAGATCTAAATATTGATGAAAACCATAATTTCACCTCCATATAGACCATAGTATCAGGTGGAGGAAAAAACACTGGGATTGAACCCCAGGCTCTGCTTCTGCCATTCATTTGCTGTGTGGCCTCAGGAAAATCAACCCTCTGTTTCCTTGTCCCTGTTTTCCTGTTCAACTCGAAAGTGAGGAGCCCTGGAGGCAAGTTTATGGAGCTCTGTGTAAACAAGAAGGGGCTGCACCAATGCACAGCAGCTTCGGTAACCAGAGAGGTGATATTACAGCTCCTGCATACGGCGCAACAGTCGTCTATGTCCATGTGGGGAGGAGAATGTTGTATTTTTTTTTTTTGGTAGCAGCTTTACTGAGATATGATTCATATACCATAAAATTCCTCTATTTACAGTGCATTTTTAATGACTGGATGCACCCTTCTGCCTCGTTGACCTGGTTCTAAACCCTCTCTGTGTTTACTTTGTTGACTTTTTGTACAGTTGGTTTGACCTAGGCTTAGAGAAGAAGCAGTCATGCTAGGTGACCTTGATTTGCAGAGCTCTGGGTCCCTTGGTTTTCGGTATGAGTTGTCCTGACCTCCTCTTGCTTATTCAGCCAGTGGAGGAGCAGGAAGGGGAAGGGCGGAGGGGAGTTCCCACCCTTTCCTGCACAACAGCAGAGACCTCAAACCTGCCCCAGCCACCAGGCCTGAGAACAAAAGGGGCGAGCTTTTGTGCATCTTATGTGCCTCTACTCTGATACCCAACTTGAAAACGTCTTTTCTCCTTCTTAAATTGTCCTCCTCTTTAATTTTTTTCTTTTCCTTTTAATGACTCAAAAGTATCTGATTACATGCAAGTGTCCATCAGTAATACAAAAACATCACCAGAGGAAAAATCACATCAATAAATATTTGCATGCTACTCAGCTTTAGACAGGCTTCCCTGGCAGCTCAAAAGTAAAGAACCCACCTGCCAATGCAGGAGTGACAGAAGACACAGGTTCAATCCCTGGGTCGGGAAGATCCCCTGGAGGAGGGCATGGCCTCCCACTCCAGTACTGTTGCCTTTAGAATCCCCATGGACAGAGGAGCTTGGTGGGCTACAGTCCATAGGGTCACAAAGAGTCAGACATGACTGAAGCGACTGAGCACGCATGCATGCAGCTTTAGACAATGATTGTTAAAATTACCTGTTTTCACTCATTTAATGTATTATCTCTGACATGAAGTACCTGTTCTCCCTCCTGAGACAGAGATGTGCTCCAATTAGTCTGGACAGGACAGGAGATGTCTTTATTTGGATATGACATGATTTTTTCTTTAATAACTGTTGATCACATTTAATGTGGCTCCAGACCAAAAAATGAGAGAGCTGCCCATGGATAAATCAGACAATGCTGCCTGGGAGGCACTAAGGATGCCTGGAGATGAGGGCACAGCTCGGGCAGAGAGAAGGGGCCCTGGGTTATGAGTTGGCAGCCTAACCTTCTGGTCTTTTTCTTCCTTTCATTTTTCCATCTCAGATTATTCAGCGCCTTCTTTGGGCTTCGGTTTCATCATCTGCACATCGAAAGAGAGTCTTTCTAGTGCCCCTAGAGCTATGCAGATATGCAGGTCTATAAGCCTAAGATCCAGCTTAAAAAGGAAAAAAAAAAATCATAAGCCCCCCATTTCTACAGAAGAATTAGCTGCCCATAGGCACAAGGCATCAGACATATCAGAACATCTCTCCTTCTTTCTCTTTCAGCTTGTTTCTGAAGCCCAAGGAAAATCTCCAGGTTGTCTCCCTTTAAATAAGGAAAGCGACAAAGTCTGTCCTTTGGCCTGATTGCATCTCATTTCAGTGCCTCATGCCCCCCTCTTTCCCATCCTGACCCCCTCAGGTTTTATTGACCACTCATGGAGTGACCAAATCTGTATCAGAAACAGCTACCCCAAGTCTGCTATTATATACGGATGTAAAGCTGACTTGTACTCTCTGGCTTTGGGCAGTAAGTAAGAAAAAGAACTGTATTTTCCCTGGTGATGAAGGCATGTTTAAATCAATTATTTTGCATGCCAAGTCACTTCAGTCATGTCCGATTCTTTGAGACTCTATGGACTGCAGCCCGCCAGGCTCCTCTGTCCATGGGATCCTCCAGACAAGAATACTGGAGTGGATTGCCATGGCTTCCTCCAGGGGAATCTTCCTGACCCAGGGATAAATCTTTACTGCAACATTGTGAGGTTATCTTATGAAAGAGCTCATGGTTAAAAAATGGAGGTATTTGGAGGGATGCAGGAAGCAAAGCTGGGGGAGCAGGCTCCTGGGCTCCTGAATCCAGTGTTCTTTCCAGAACATCCTTCTCCTTCCTTTAGACTCTCAGAAAGCAACGGGATTGATGGTAGATAGAAAGTAAGGGCTCTAGGGCACCGACAGGGAGGCTCAACCCAGAAGTCTGCTCTCAAGGACCATGACTGTCCTTGCAATTATATCTTTATTTACAGAGCTCAGACAGGGCCTGAAACTTGTGAGACTCACAAATGTGTGTTGGGAGGGTGAGGGGCACAGGCTGGGGAGGGAAGACCTTGGGACGGAGCAGCACTGAGCTGGGCTCTGGACGCCGGGTCCTCAGGGGCAGGGAATGGACCTTCCATGGGAGGAAAGTGATTCTGTGTGGCTAGAACATTGGGATGAAGAAGGGGAAATGAGGAAAGGCTATAGATTATAATCATGGAGAAACAGGAGTTAAAAGGAGACATTTGAACACTGCTCTAAGCAACAGAGACCCTAAAGCTATTGTTTCAAATGAAATAATAATACACCCATGTGAACAAATAAAGACTAATTACAATAGCCAGGCATTTAAATGGCCACAGAGCCAGAGAGCTTCCAGAAACCTGGGAGATCTTGCCCCACTGGGACTACTACTCTCTTGACTAAGAAAATGCACCCCCCCCCCATTTTTTGTGTGCTGTCTCATTTTTGAGACTAGCTATAGAAGCTCTTTCTCCTGGTGTCTTTTATGCCTCATTCTCTAGCACGTTTGCTTATGAATAGGGTGAACAGCTCATCTTGGTTTGCCTGAAATATTCCCGGTTTGAGCATGAAGAGTCCTGCTTCCCCGGAAACCATTCATCCTTGGATATATTTATCATGTATATGTGGACATCTCTCTGGTGTTGGGTTCCGGCCCAGTCTTTTCTCCTGAAATCCATACCCATATATCCAATCATGTTAAGGCAACTTCTTTGGGGTGACTCAGAGTTAATTAAAACCCGGTGTCTCTCCTACTGATCTCATAATTTCCTGCTGTCCAAAACAGCAACTCAGCCATCGTGCCAGCACCATCCACCCAGTTGCTCAATCTAGAAACACAGACAATCACAGGACTCCTCTCTCTGACTCATTCTAGTCACTTCTCAAAGACCTCTCAGACCCACCCCTTCCCTTCTCCCCTCATCCCACCACCACTATCTCAGACCAAACCGTAGTCAACCCGTCCTTAAATTTTTGTAACAGAATCTTAGTTTTCCCTCTTACTCCTCTAATGAGTATTTTAAAATCATAATCAGAGTGATGACTTAAAAAAGTGAAACTGATCCTATAACTGTGCTGTTTAGTAACTGCCAGTGATTTGCATCTAAACTCCCTGACCCAGCTCACAAGGTCTGTCGTATCTGAGGCATGATTCCATGGGCAGGGTACCCACAAATGTTCTCCCATTGACTCGGATTGGGGAGGGAGGTCAGAAGGACTTTAGATTCAGAAGTGTTTGTTGCTCAGGTGTGTCTGACTCTTGGTGACCCCCATGAACTGTAACCCACCAGGCTTCTCTGTCTATGTGTCCAGTAAGCACAGTGGAGTGGATAGCCATTCCCTTCTCCAAGGGGGTCTTCCTGACCCAGAGATTGCACCTGCATCTCCTGCATTGCAGGTAGATTCTTTCCCATCTGAACCACCAGGGAAGCCCTTAGATTCAGAGACAAAGTCTAAAATGAACTTCAAGCCTAAACCACAATTTCTAATCCAGGCTTTAGCAAGCTTGGTAAAGGACATTAGGCTGATGACAAATACAGACAGTATTCTTCCCATGTATACACTTTATTTCTTAGAGAGATTTTGTATGGGAAGGGCTGGTCATGGGGCATAAGTTTTCTTTAAGCACCAAAAAAAAAAAAGATATATATATATGTATATATATAGGAAATATCACTCATATAACATGTCATTGTATGTGTGCTCAGTCGCTCAGTTGTGTCTCTTTGTGACCTCAGGGACTGTAGCCCACCAGGCTCCTCTGTCCATTAGATTTTTCCAGGCAAGAGTACTGGAGTGGATTTCCATTTCCTCCTCCAGGTGGTCTTTCTGACCCAGGGATCAAACCCATGTGTCTTGCATCTCCTGCATTTTTAACCACTGAGCCACCTGGGAATTAAACTCTCTCAAGGAGCCAATTTTGCTTTCAATGTCAATGAAAAAAATCCCAATGGGTCACATACATACCTACCACACTATGCTTTAATCACATCCGTGTACACACATATACACACAGTAGAACCACATTATATATGAAGACAATATTCTAAAATTATGCATATGTAGCAAAACCCACAAATATTCAAAAGGACACTGGGTCATCCTTTTCTGATTGGACCTTTAATTAAGCAGTTACATTGTTTTGAAGCCTGTGTGTGAAAAAATTATGGGCTCAGAGGGACTCACAGCAGATGAGGGGCTCACACTGAGACCCTGGGACCTCAGACCCATGGCAACATCTTAGGAGATGTTCATTCCCCATCTCATACTCACCCTGGGACATCCACTCCCTGAGTGTGACAGTGGGCAAGATTTTTCTCTCTCTCTCCCTCTCTTTCTCTCTCTATTCAGTCACAGTTCTCCAGATAAAATGAACCAGCAAAAGAGCTAATTCCTTAGGAAGGCTGACAGTCCCAAGATCTGCTGTCCACAAGCTGGAGACCCAGGACAGTTGAGGGTGTATTTCAAACCATGTCTACGTCTGAAGGCAGGAGAAGACCTATATCCCAGCACTAAGAGAGTCAGGCAGAGACAGAATTCTTTCTGACTCTACACTTTTGTTATTCAGACTTTCAATGGATTGGATGAGGTCTAGCCACATTCAAAGGGCCCATGGGCTTTATTCATACACTGATTCAAATGTTCATCTCATGGATAAACACTCATAGACACATTCTGAAAAACGTTTAACCCAATATCTGGAAACCCCATGTCCCAGTCAAGTTGGCACATAAAGTTAACTCTGTCTCTGTCTGTCTATCTGTCTCTCTCTCTCATTTTTAGTTGACAGCACATAATAGAACAGTTATAGTGCAAAATGCATACAACCCATTTAGGGGGCCAAGAAGAGGAAGTCATTTATTTTGCCTCCTGTTGGAGCAGTGTCAGGGAAAACATCTCAGAGAGTTCACTTTCAAGCACCTCTTGAAGGAGGAGTTTTTAAATGGAAATTGTGGTGCAGGGACTGCAGCATAGCTGGGGCTATGAGAGATGCCCCTTAAGTATGATTTCAATGATATGATAGGCGACTGCCACACTGACTTTTGGAGTGGTTTCTCTTTCCTATGACATTCTTTCTCTTTTTCTTATCTGTCTCAGCCTCTCTCCAGGAAAGACCTAAGTACCTAGGAATAAAAGAGGTCCCTAAAAAAAGAAAACCTGTTGGCTTAGGAGTCAGAGAATCTGGTTCTAAGCAGATGCTTTAGGCAAATTACTTCCTCTGCAAGCCTCTGCAGAGGCTTATTTGTCCAAAAGGACTGAAACTTTCTAGTGGATAGTATTGATGTCATTTAAATAAACCACACAGGAAAAAGAATACAACTAGAGACCAACTCAAAGAGGACTTGGTAAATCTGGCTTCACGTCCCTCCCTTGTGCACCTGGGGTGCCATCCCCACAGGATGCCAGCCAAGGGCTGAGCCATCAGCCAGGGCCAGAGAGGAGGCCACCTGCTTGCACAAGAGATGAGAAAGACGTGGAATGTGTTTTCCAAAAGCCACTGTGGTGTGACAGGGGACGGAGGCCAAGAGTGAGATGCAGCAGCCTGTCTGCCAAACGCCTGGGAGAGGAATGTCCCACAGGCATCGGGGATGACAGCAGAGAGACGCCCTCCCAGTGGCACTGGGTCGTCATGGTCCTGATGTTCATCAAGGGTCCCGAAGGGGAACCCTCCTACACTGTTGGTGGGAATGTAAATCAGTCCAGCGCTGGCTATGGAAAATGGGATGGAGCTTCCTTAAAAAAGTAAAAATAGAACTGCCATATGATCCTACAATCCTACTTTTGGGCATATATATGCAGAAAACTCTAATTTGAAAACCTACATGCACCCCAATATTTATAGCAGCACTACTTAAATAGCCTAGGCATGGAAGCTACATAAATGTCTATTGATGGATGAATGGAAAAGAAGAGGTGGTACATGTGTATAATGAAATATTACTCAGCCATAGAAGAATGAAATAATGCCATTTGCAGCAACATGGATGGACCTAGAGGTTCTACTAAGTGAAGAAGCCAGATAGAGAAAGACAAATATTTTATAAAATCACTTATATGTGGAATCTAAAAAAAAAATTCTCTCATAGCTCAGTTAGTAAAGAACCCACCTGCCATGCGGGGGACCTGGGTTCGATCCCTGGGTTGGGAAGATCCCCTGGAGAAGGGAAAGGCCACCCACTCCAGTATTCTGGCCTGGAGAATTCCATGGACTGTAAAGTCCATGGGGTCGCAAAGAGTCAGACACTACTGAGAGACTTTCAAAAAAAAAAAGATACAAATGAACTTATTTACAAAATAGAGACAGACTTACATAGGAAGGGTTATGAAAGGGAAAAGAGGATGTCAGAGGGAAAAATTAGGAGTCTGGGATTAACAGATACTGAATACAAAATAAATGACACAAGGTCCTACTGTATAGCATGGGGAGCTATATTCAAGATCCTATAATAAGCCATGATGGAAAAGAACATGAAAAAGAATCTATCTATCTATACATGTATGTATAACTGAATTATTTTGAGGTATACCATAAACTAAAATAATATTACAAATTATTCTAATTGAAAAAAAAAAAAAGTTCTGAAGGGGAGAAGATTCACCTCCTGGTTCGAGCATGACTCTGGGTGAGTGAGAACACAGAGGCCTTGAAGCGCCGAGTGGGCACCCCCTGTGCTGGGGTCCTGCATGCTGCCTTGACATGCAGATGTCACAGTACAGCGGGTGGTGGGGCTGGAAGTTCTCTACTTGTTATAGCGAAATACTCTGTGCATTGCAGGTTTCTTCTCAACCCTCAAAAGGTCCATTCTTCAGACAGCCGCATTCCTGTTAGCATCATCCTGAGAAGCAGAACCTTCTCTTCCTTCCCCACCTTGCTGCCTGAGGTATAGTGGCATCTCCTGACCGGGACAGCAAGGGACCTGGAGCCCAAAGAAAGAAGCCCAGTGTGGCTGAGAGTGCCAGCCCTTGGCACCTGCAGGGGGGAGCTGGCCTTGTCAGCAGTGAAGTGCCCCTTCTTTTCTGGAGGAGCTCATCTCCAGCATAACCAGTACTAATCTGTTAAGTCTATTCTAGAAATCTGGAAACTTCTCTGTCATGGTCAGACCAGCCCTGGAGCCTGTCAATCCAGCCGAGCATCTTCCTCCTACACAGCTCTTTGCATCTATGTAAGGGAGCTTTCCAGACTGCCTGCCCGCATAGAAGTTTCCTGAACAGTGTTATCTCCAAGCTTCGGTTACTGGAATGCCCTTTCTCCATCTTGGTTTATCAAAGATCTATTTTTCTTTCAATGCTAGTGTTGTCTTCTGTCTCCAGTCTTTCCTGAAACCCACCATTGTGCTAAGTTATGCCCTTTCAGATGAACTTCAGTTATGCCTGTTTTTGTCCCATTCATTCATTCTGCCTTGCAAAAAATTCTCAACAACTGTACCTTCCCCATTGAACTGAATGCTCCTTGAGGAAAAGGAACTCAGAGGAGGAGGGGGAACTGGACTGATGTCTTCAAGGGTAACGGGCAGAAGTAGGATACATGGAGGCCAGGGCAACATTTAAGTATGCACCCCCCCGAAAAATCAAAACTCAAAAGTCAAGATAAATATTTGAGTGCAATATTTTCATCATTTATTTCTTTGGTTATGTTGGGTCTTAGTTGCAGCAGGTCTTATTGCTTCATGGCACATGAGATCTTAGTTCCTTATTGTTGTTGTTGCTCTTCAGTCGCTCAGTCATGTCTTATTCTTTGCAACCTCATGGACTGCAGCACCCCAGGCTTCCCTGTCCTCCACTATCTCCTGGAGTTTGCTCAGGCTCATGTCCATTGAGTCGATGATGCCATCCAACCGTCTAATCCTCTGTCCCCTCCTTCTCTTCTTGCCCTCAATCTTTTACCAGGATCAGGGTCTTTTCTAGTGAGCTGACTCTTCACACCAAGTGACCAAAATATTGGAGCTTCAGCTTCACCATCAGTCCTTTCAATGAATATTCAGGATTGATTTCCTTTAGTTCCCCAACCAGAGATCAAACCTGTATCTCCTGCGCACTGGACCACCAGGGAAATCCCTGAATGCAATATTTTAAAAAAATCAAAATTATTTCAAACATCCTTAATGAACAAAACATTAAACTTTCTTTCTTTTTTTAAAGGCTTCCCTGGTGGCTCTCATGGTAAAGAATCTGCCTGCAATATGGAAGACTTGAGTTCCATCCCTGGGTCAGGAAAATTGCCTGGAGAAGGAAATAGCAACCCACTCCAGTATTCCAGCCTGGAGAATTCCATGGACAGAGGAGTCTGGCAGGCTACAGTCCATGGGATCACAGAGAGTTGGACATGACTGAGTGACTAACGCTTGCACTTTCACTTTTAAAAAAAAGGAGAAACGGGTGTCTGTGTTCTTGTTTTACAGCCCTGTGTCATTGCATATTACACAATGATGGAGATGGTCATTTTCAATCAGCTGTGCAGCTCCACTGGGGAGACTTAAGAAGGTTAACCAGGAAGTGAAAATAGACTAGGCAACCCAGGGTTTTATGTGTAGTCATATATTTGAAATAGGTAGTCAGTTTTCATTCTATTTTTCTACTTGGATCAAGATACAGAAGACTGTTTTGATAGGTATGTATAAAAGTGTGCATCTGTAGATTCTCCTTTAGTCTCGGGCTCCACTGCAACCCTGCCAGGCTCTGGTTCCAGGAAGAAACAGCACTGGCTCCAAGATCACAGTATGGGGACAACTTAACTCAGTTGGAAAGGACGCTAAGCACACTTCCCCACCTCCTGTCCATGAGAGGGTCTCTATCCAAGAAGTTTGTCCATACCAAGACCTGTGTAATCCTTTCTCAGGTCTCAAATCACAATTCCCACCCTAGTTGGTTCAGAACCCCCAGGAAATATCAATTCTTCCTCCTTTTAATTTAGAAATAAATTAGTCTTAATAATTGCTTCATAACTGCTTCTTTTTATCATCTTTTGTTTGTTTATAAGTAAAATAGGACTTTTTTTTTATTCGGTCAACATTTTTCAGTTATTTCAAAGAGCACTTAGTCTGAACAGACACTGGGCTACATGCTGATAATTCAGAAATAGGACATCAAAGGTCCTGCCCTCAATTCCTTGACAGTTTATTGTGCCTGTCTGTGCATTACTGGGAGGGGAAAAGGGAGGAGATAAGGAGACAGAAAGTGGAAAGACAATCTTAGTTGCTGTCATAAGTATAACAACAGCATTAAGCTCAGCAACTACTGGGACACAGAAAGTGTAAGTGAAACTGTTAGTTGCTCAGTTGTGTCCAATTCTTTGTGACCCCGTGGACTGTAGCCCACCAAGATCCTCTGTCAATGGGATTTTCTAGGTAAGAATACTGGAGTGGGTTGCCATTTCCTATTCCCAGCGATCTTCCTGACGCAGAGATCAAACTCTGCGTCTCTTGCATCTCCTGCATTGGAAGGCAGGTTCTTTATCATCTGTGCCACTGGACACAAAGGAAGCCAAGAATTCAGCCTTCCTAAGCCGAGGGCCACTGTATCCAGAATGAGGCAGGAATTGGCCTTGTCAGGAGAGCAGGTAAACAGGGAGAAGAACGCAGGCTGGAGGTGGTCTTCCTGATGTGCTCAAGAGGAAAGACATTTCTGGAAAAGGCAGCAGCCTGTGGATAGCTCAGAGAAGGAAGTGATCAAGGGCATTCATGGGAACAAAGCGGCTCAGTGTGGCCAGCCCTTAGGATGGAAGAGTAAAGCCCTGGACCTTCACAGCCCCACCAAAGACTTGCGTGGATGGCTTTCAAACCAGTAGGGTGACATGGTGGATGTTGTGTTCCTGAGTGTGCCTGCAGGCTGCTGTGTGTGAGAGAGAGAGTGGGTTCAGCCTGGGGAGAGAGAAAGAGAGAGAGGCCGGTGGACCTGGCCTGCTAGAGACGCGCTCCATGGTAATGAGAGGAAATAGAGAATGTCATTAACGTGTCTGCCACCAGAAACGAGAGTTAAATCTATGACTCCCCTCCTCTCTTTTCTATTATGAATGATTACATTTCAATTATGATTTGGAAAGTATTTCCTTGAGGAAATATGTCAGGGTTCCACAATGGGAAAGAAGGAAATGGAGCCATGAAAGTTTAATTTATCGCAGGGACTGCATTTTTTCAAAAAGAAAGAAGGAAATAGAAGAGAAGAGAGAGGCAGAAAAATGGAAAGGAGGGCTCCCTGGGTCACCTGCTGTGAAAAGGGGGGGTGGGGGGGAAGCAGCCTCAGAGGGGTCTGAATGTGGATGGAGTCATTTTAAGGCTGGTGATAAAGGAAGCGGGGCAGGGAGGCACCATGCTTGATGAGCAAGCTCATCATTTCATACGTGGATCTCCTATCAGTTAGTTCTGTTGTTCCCTGAGGTTGCTTGAAGGCAGGAAATAGCCTTTTTGGGGGGGAAGAAGGATAACCTGGCTCCAGTCCCTCCCTGGACAAAGGGCGGGGGGGCCGGGGGTGCAGGAAAGAATAAGATGGAGCCCCACTCTCGCAAGGCTTACAGTCTAGTAGTGAAGGGGCAGGAGGAAAGGAAATGTGGACAAAAGATCTTCTCCCAGGTTGAAAGAGCAAGACAAGACGAACCAGAAGGTGGGGAGCCAGGGCCATGAAATAAACGAGTTACCAGACCTTTATTCACACATCAGCCAATGATCCTCTCAGGAGGGCACACCTCTCAGAGTCTTGGGAAAGGACAAATGCCTTCAAAGTGCATTCATGTATTCATTCACTCATGTAGCATGTAACTAGGAATTCAACCAAGACTAGGTCCCAGGCCTTTTCCTTGCAGGGGCTACTGGGAGAGACAGAGGCATCAGGAAATAATTAGGAATCAAGGTGATCTGAGCTCAGATAGTGACAGAGTTACAGGATCTCAGACGCAGAGCTGTGAATTCCATCTAAGAAGAAAGCAGAGGAGAGCTCTGAAGTGAGTCTCAAATGAGAAAGGAAGCTTGCTGGTGTATGGGTGGGAACATGCGGAAAAGGAGGCAGAGAAGGTGTCCCCATGAAAGGCACAGCCCAGCCCGGGGAGAGCAAGGCGGGGAGGGAGGAATGAGCGTGATGATTTCAGGAAGCTCAGGTGGGGTGTGGGAGGGACAGGACCCTCATCACACAGAGACCGAAGATGACCTTGCGGGGCCCCTGAGTAGATTTGGGTTCTCAGGAGACCACTCGGCATGCCTGGTGGAGGATGCCCAGGACGGAAGGGACTGGAGTTCTAGAGCTCTGGGGAAGCCCCGAGCAGTCATAGGAGAGAGATGGCAGGGTCTGAGCAAGGGTGATGACCATGGTCTGAGCAAGGATGATGACTATAGTCTGACGAGAGGACCTTCTGGGGGCCATAGCAAAAGCACTGGGAAGATAAGTCTGCAGATGCTGAACACACGTGGGCAGACACTTAAGTCTAGAGATGTTCTGTCTCAACCAAAGGCTAGCAAACAATAGAATTCTAGAGGGTAGAACACATTATTTCTTCAGTGGAAGCTGCATCCTAATTGCCTCAATCCCATCTCTTTTCATTTTCACGGATAGATCTTATTTGATCAAGAATCCTGCAAGACAAGGAGCATGCCCCCAGCCCTGACTCTTCTCTCTCAACCTTTCCCAGTTAGGAAAGCTGATTCCTTGAGAAGGTCAATGATTTTGCTTCCAGTTTTACATGAAGTGCAATAGCAGAGATGGAAGAGAATGCATGTCTTTCTTCAGAACCAGGACAGGTTTCCTCTCCACTTCCCTGCTCCCAGCCCTCCCTCCTTCTCTGCCTGGTCTCTCTCGTCACCGTCCAATGGATTCTCGGCTTTGAACATGAGGAATCTGAGGGGCACAGGGTCTGGGTCTACAAGAGGAGACGCACTGAATCAGCTGCTATGAGAGGTGGCGGGAATGGGAGTTTATTTTCACATCAGTCTACAGAGGAAGAAACGTCTCCCTTTATCTGAGGAGTCAGGTAAGGCCTCTGGAAGGAGAGGACATCAGCTCTGAGGGTGAGTGGGAATGTCTAGGGGCGAAGAACTCGCCTAACCTCTGAGCTTGGCCGCAGAATTTAATAGCAGAAGAATCCACCTTGACCCGTGATGAGTCAGACGGAAATTCCCTTTATGTGTGGCTAGTCCCACGGTTTGCTTGCTAACACTCTTCCTGGGGACCCCTTGGCTTCTTTCTCTAACATATTCCCTCAGACTGCTTGGCCTTGCCCGGAAGCCCACGTGGAGCCCACTCAGGTCCCTGCACGAAGCCCCTGGGAGTAGGCAGGTGTGCTGAGTGGGGTGACCTGGAGCCCATGGGCCCTTCTGCCCTCCTCCACGGGGTGCTAGAGGTACTGCCCTTTAAGAGAGCGATCACACACGGTCACTCCAGTCCCCAGAGAAGCAGCGGCAGGAGGCGTAAGGCCCTGTTCCTGAAGCAGCCCAGCATTGTAAAAGGATGTAGATGAATAACTAAGTCACTATTTACAAGAAATTCTAATCTTGGGGCAGTTCAAGGTAAAGACAGACACCAGCCAGGAACAGCCAAAAACAACACTGCCAGAACACACGGAGACAGAGGCCTCCAGCCAGAGAGTGTTTTCTCTCTAAATATTGTCGCCAAAAAACTCAGCCAGAAAATCTCTCTCTGTTCCCTGGGTACCCTCACCGTATCAGTAATAAGAATAGTAAAAATATTTCACCGTGATATGGGACTGCCTACTATGTGCTAGACATTTGTCCAGATTATTTTACTTCAAACCTCACCCTCCCCCCTCCCCCTCAAAAATTTAAGTAGGTGTGATTACAAGACAGGAAACAGAGAGGTTGAGTAACTGGCTGAAGTCACACAGTTAATAAGTAACTGAGTTAGCTTAGGTCTAGGATGTGAAATTAAGAAATTGCTTTTAGATTTACACGTGGTTTTGCCAAGTTGGGAAAATGGTTCTACAGACTAAGATTTTATTTATTTCTGAGTCTCCTACATCTCTTCCTATGCATCTCAAGTACTTGAGGTTATGGCGATCTTTTTAAAATGTGGAAACAAATCCCCTCTTCCCCCTAAAATGGCACAAAGAAAGTTTTGCATAAATTTAGGAGTATTCATAGATGTCTTTTGAGAACCATCTGGGAACTGCAGGCTAAGAAACTTTGAGGACACTCTTTTGTGAGAGTTGATTCAGGATTACACCTTCAAGTCTTAGTCATTCACAGCAGGGCTCCCTCACCATCTGCCCATTCCCCTCCCCCTCCACCGCCCCCACTGAACAGGAACCCTTGCTCTGCACAGGGCAGGGGAGAGTCCAAGAAAGGACAACTGTCTTGGCAGTTCTCTATGAGGTTGATGGAGGTTAACATCTCATTGTATTCAAGACATCTTAGTTCTGACATCACCTGTGTCTAGTTCAACTGTCCAGAGGTCAGGGGGAACTCTGTAATGCACAAGCCTCTATTAACCTCACTGATGGCAGAGATGAAATGACGATGACCTTGTTCCTTCTCACTCTCTCCCAAACACAACTTTGATGCTACACTAAAACTTGACACTTGGTAGTTCTTAAGTTATTGTTGCAATGTAGAATCTGAAACCACAAGGAATACAAAATGATCTCTCATTCTGCTACCTTACCTCAGATAGTGCAGTCAACAATTCATCACATCCACTGAAGGCAAAAGCAGATAACAGAATCCAGCCACCTAATATTAAAGCAGACATTTAAGACATTTACCAAAATGTAAAAGAGTATCTTTCTACTCACTATTTTTATTTTAAAAATAGTTATTTTTTCAAATACATCAATATGTAATTGACTTATTAGAGTTATATTTACATGAATGAATATATATTTTTACTTAGCTTTAATTTCTAAAATGATAAATATCAATAGATATAACTCATATAAACAGAAAGTCTTTGAGATTCGATTTAATGAATTTAAAGAGGGCAAAAGCAATCTGACATCGAAAAATTTGAAATCCACTACACTCCAGCAATCTGTGAGCTTGCAAATATCTCTCCAAAAGCCATTATTATTATGGAATGAAGGAATGAGATGGCCCTAGCATTTTTCAGCCCCCTTGGTGCTAACTGAGAGATGTAAGCCTGGCAGGCAGAGGGCTGAAGTCTAGGGAGCCAATGGTCTTATGTCGAAGGCTGATAAATGCACGCTTGTCCTCTATGCCCAGGGCCCCATTATTAGGGAATTGGACCACATCTCTTTTCACAGCATCAACCCAAACTCTCAGTGCAGTAGCATGACATCTTCTAGAAAGGTATTTGGAGCTCTGGGCTTGGAGATGAGAACATTGACCAGATGTGTGACCAGGGCCGTCCCTCCTCCTCTCTGGGTCTCCGTTTCCTTATCCACAAAATGCTTGATAAGTGGACCAGACTTTCTCAAAGGTATTGTCCTACTTTGACATTCTACAAATCTATTTGGAGGAATAGACAATGAAAATAACAATTGGCTTCTGTATGGTGCTTTTTATAGTTGACGATTTGCTTCCCCATCCAAACGTTTGCTTGGTGCTATTTTCATTATACATGCAGTATGACAATTGTGGTTGAAAGCTTCCAGAGGAAGGTTTCTGGTATTGAGTCTTGTGTCATTAACTAGCTGTGTCAGCCCTGGGTCAATCATGCCTCATATTAATAGAACTATTGAGTAGATTAAATAAATGAAGGCAGGCCATTTAGAATTAATTCTAGTTATGCTGCGTGATCAGTAAACTATTATTAGCACTGATTCATCATATTGCAGTTGTATGTTTATGTGACTGACTCCTTTTCTAGGCTGAACTCCTTGCAGGCCAGGACCACATCTGGTTCATCATTGTGTGTTCAGCCTCTAAAACAGTGCATAGGACAAAATCAGAATTCAATAAATGCTTTTTCAATGGATGAATGACTGACTGATGTGATTATTTTAGATCATTATTCAGCAGATAACCAGCCTCAGATATCTCCTACTTCAGGCAGAGTATAATTTTTCATGTGATTTGGGTTGACCCATTGGATTTCAGAGATCATTGATGTGCTTATATGATTTGGCTTGTGTGGTGTGCTCTGATGATGCCGACAGTGATACAGTAACCCATGAGAGGAACAGACTCCTCCAGGTGGCCACTGCTTCTTTAGTCTGGGACCAAAATAAACCAACCTTAGCAGACCTCAACCCCACAGCCTGGAGACAAACCCAGCACCCACATTCTGAAGCAGAGCTGTCCACAGGTTCTGTCCTTGAACACAGGCAAGTTCTCAGAGAGTTGCCATTATTTTGTTTTGTGAGGTGTGTGACTGGGTTGCCAGAAAGGTGCTGACGTGCTGACTTAGAATGACTCAAATTGTTTATCTAGTCAGGGCTCTGCACAAGACATTTGTCTGTTGTCCATACACCTCAGGGCAGCCTTACACCCCACCAAGCCCATCCTATATCATCTAAGCTGATGATGACCTGCAGAGGTATGAGCACAAGAACAGATCCTTTACTGATAAATGACTGTGATTTAAGGGTGGTTTTTAAAACAACATTAATGGGGCATAGCAGACTGAGACCAACAAACATATAATCTACAATGTAATGATTATTGCTCTTACCATTTTGAAAGGTGAGAAAATTCCAGGTCCACGAGGCTATCATCTAGAGTGTATTTTAGTTGGACTTGACAGAAAACCCAACTCCAGCCATTATAAAGAGTGTGCATGTGTGCTTGCTTAGTCACCCAGTCATGTCTTGCGACTCCACAAACTGTAGCCCGCCAGGTTCCTCTGTCCAGGGAACTCTCCAGGCAAGAATACTGGAGTGGGTTGCCATTTCCTTCTCCGGGGGATCTTCCCGACCCAGGGACCTAACTAAGGTTTTCTGCATTGTGGGCAGATTCTTTACTCACCGAGCCACCAGGGAAGCCTGTTACAAAGGACAGGACAGGGACCTAAAAAAGACAGACGCATGTAGGGCTTCTGGAGAAGGCTGACCCAGCAACTCCAGGGGGTCGCCAAGCACCTCATTATTTCTGTCTATTCATGTTGTTTTTTTATCATGTCAGCTTCATGACACGTGACTCCCTTCATGCTTTGGAAGGCAGGTGCCTACAACAAAGCCATGGGCTACCTGCGCCTTCTTCCCCAAGGTCCTCACTGGGTCTGTGTGAAGCTCTGTGTAAATCTCCATGGATGGACATCTCACCCTGGACTAACCAGTACTCCAATTCTCCATTCTTCCCTGTGTACTTTATTATCATCATTCATACTCACTGAGGGGCTCCTCTGTCAGGCGCTATATGATGGGAATACAGTGTTGAATGAAGCCAATGCAATCGCTGCCCACACCGAATTTACACACTCTGTATTGTGTGTAAAAATAAGACTAATAGACTAGATAGTTTGGCAGACAGATAACCATTTACACAGAAACACAACCATGGCTATCATCTACAGAGACCAGCACCAGACACGACACAAGAGGCTTTTAACTTGCATTTTAGTTCAATCCTCAAAATATTCTTATAAGTATTACTGTTCAAATTTTATTGTTCGGGAAAAAGGGACAGCAAGGGCAAATGATTTACCAAGCTCACATAGTAAGTCAGTGTGCAAGGATAAATTTGCAATCTTTTCATTTCTATTATTTCCTTTTCGCTCTGTGTCCCGCCTCCCATACACGGAGTTACAGTTGGTCCTCCATATTTGCCAGTTGCCCATTTGTAGATTCAATCAACATAGATGGAAACTATTTATTTTTTTTAATTCCAGAAAATTCTCGAAAACCAAGCTTCAATATTCCATGTGCTGGTAACTATTTACATAGCATTTATATTGTATTTACAATGATTTACATAGCATTAACATTGTATTATGTATTGTTAAGTAATCTAGAGATGACTGAAAGTATCCTGTAGGTTATATCCAAATACTATGCAATTGTATACTATAAGAAACTTGAGCATCCATGGATTTTGGTATCATTGAGGGTCTTGGAGCCAATCTCACTCAGATACCAAGAGAGGACTATAGTCTGCTCTTCTTCAGAGGAACTGTGGTTCATGAACCAAATGTGGGCCAACATAGAATAAACTCACCTGTTCCATTAATTTCATTGTGAGGATTTAGGTAAACCCTTTAGTATACTTTGATTAATTACAAAGTGCTTACACTCCCACATACTAATCAATTTTCCAAAAGTAAGCAGCTGTCTGTGTCCAGGGATACCACCCATGTACTCTTGTTGATGCTGTTTTCTGGCTGATTTTAAACTCTTGTCAATAAATGTTATAATCATCCTTACCCCTTTTGACTTATTAGAAAATTAGTAATTTTTTATTATAGAATATGAGAAACACCATTATAAATGTTTAGGAAAAACAGTCATCCAAAGTCCAACAATCCATAAGCAACAGCTATGGGCTTAGTTTTTCCTAATTTTTTTGTCCTCGCTATATTGTATTTTCACAAAAATAAAATTATGTTCTACATATATATCATCTTGTACTATACACTTTTTACTTGCTATGCTTCATGTTTCATACAATCATACCAACTTTGTTTACCTTATTTTATATGTCATAATTCTAGCATGCAAAATATGCCATCATTTTATTAGTTATTTTTTAACTGTTGGAAGTTTAGATGGGACAATTAATAAATGTATTTTAGTTTCTTCTTATGAAGACATGACATATTTGTATTTATTTCTTCACTTACAATTTAGTTTTGCAATGACAAATTATGTTGAGACATGCCTAGATTTTTCACAGTCTACAGGTCTAAATCTGAACTCATTAGCTTCTTCTAGGACAGGGGTGGGGGGCGGGGGGCGAGGGGCGGTGGTGGATATCACTGTTTCTCCTACAACTCCTCATTTGCAAGGTTAAGGTCTTCTTATTTTCCAGATTGGCCTAACTCAGAAATGCCCAGTCAGCCTGACTCCCTGCTCCTTGAGAATTCATATCTAATCAGCCTACAAGGCTTCTCAGCCCTTCTCTCAGAATACGGTGACATGGCTTTCAAATCTTTACCCCCATTTTCAGAGTAAATATCCAAAGCTAAGTGTCTTTATCTCATGTTTTCTTTGCTTAGAAGCCGAGGTTATAACTCAGTTCTATACTTGTATGTAGTTAATTGTTGACGAAAATTGGATAGTAATGAATAATCACTTTCACCTTTTTAAAATTGATTTTAAACATGAATACTATCCCATTCCTCCACTAAAGTTTGAGAAGTACAAAAATCACAAATTAATAGTAAAAAAGCAATCAGTTAAGAAGAGCTCCTATGTCCCAGCCACTTTCCTAAAGTATTGTACTGTTTTCCTTTATTGCTTTAACTGGCCCATCCACAAAGATCAACCTTTCACTTCATCGATGTAGACAGAGAAAAACAGCAGGATTTTCCCTGGATCCCACAGACCACGGTGGAGGCTGGATTTTTAACCCAGGTTGAATGCCTAGGAAATAGCTTCTGTCAGAGTCTAGGCTGGCACGTTTGTTAAATTAAGTCACAAAGGATGAAGCCTACAAGATCAGCTCCATTTATATCATGATCATTGCTGCTGTTCCCATTTGGGAGCCAAGAAATGTTTATTGACAGTAAAGTTTGGGAAGCTAAGAGGTACAAGAAAAGAAAAAATACATTTTCTACTGACCTATAAAATGTTTCCCAATAGTGTGCCATCATTGTTTTAGCCCCTGGTATTGTCCTGAAAGCCCCAGCTCCTGGGGGCAGGGTTGCTTGGACCATAGTAGAGTGATGCTCTCCAGTCTCTGGAATGGGGCTGAGAAAGGCAGTCTCATAGCTGAGAGGTACAGGCGTTGGTTTCAAGACAGGCAACCTCAGTTCCCGTCACTGATACTCTGTGGCACTGGGCAAGTTGTTGAGCATCTTAAACATTTCATTTCCTTGTGGTTAAAACAATGGTAACTGTGTCTACCTAATAGATTTTATTTTAAGAAGAATTAAAGAAAGAAACTGAAATCACAACTTCCATGCCTAGCATAGGTCACACACTATTATTTTGATAGTGATGATCCCAGTGATTTCTTGCTTATTCAGCAGTTATTCCTGGTGGTACAAGCTTTCAGTCGCTGAGTGGCACACACTAGATTGCCATTGCATAATTAGATAGGTAATAGCAAAGGAAGAGATTATAAACCAAAGGAAAAGATGTATAGGAACACAAGGCTATAAAGCAGTGGTGAATTACAAGTAATGTGTTATCTTTCAACCCAATATCATGAGCATAAAGCAAGTACATTAAGTGGTTTTTGGATTAAGAGTTAATTTTTTATTAATATACCTCAAAATATGCTGCAAGCATAGGTGTTTACACACCCAACACCATAAACTTCACCACTTCTCCCCCAATAAATGACTATTCATGGTACCTCTTTTGCTGTTAAAAATGCATTTTAGAAGACATTAATTACTTCTGTAGTTTGTAATTAGGCAAAAAAGAACAGAGATTTTTGATGTCTGCTTCATTTTGAGCAATAGAGTAGTTGATATCTATTGTTGTTTAGTCATGTCCAACCCCATATACTGTATGTAGCCCACCAGGCTCCTCTGTCCATGGGATTTCCCAGGTAAGAATATTGGAATAGGTTGCCATTTCCTTTCCCAGGGGATCTTCCCAACCCAGGGATCAAACCTAAGTCTCCTGCATTGGTAGGCAGATTCTTTACCACTGAGCCCCCTGGGAAGCCAAGTTGATATCCCTAGAAGACTCCTTTTTGTATAATATAAACTAGAACTATTGAGTTGGTTAGATAAGCTCATAGAATGTATGATCATCACATTGGAAAAGAGTATTTCTCCACCCTGGCAGTCAACTTTGGGGAATCAAAATTAAAATATCAACACTATTCACCATAGCATTAACACAATACTTACATATAAATTTAGAGAAACTTATAAAGATCTGTATTCTTCTACATGCTACAAAACGCTGATTATAAATTCAAAGAAAAGGCAAACAATTGGAGAGACATACAAAGCTCACGGATAGCAATTCTCAACATAGTAAAAATGTCAGTTTTCCTCAAACTGGTAATGCGGACTGAATGCATTACCAATCAGTATAAGAATCCCAACAAATTTCTAAACGCATATGGAAATGCAAATAAACTAAAACCATTCTGAAAAAGAATGAAATTAAAGAACGCATTAGCTTGCTCCAGCTACCATAATGAAATAGCACAGATGAGATGACAGAAGAAAATGTATTTCTCACAGTTCAAGACGCTGGGAAGTTCAAGACCAAGGTACTGACCAATGCACTTCTGGATGAGAGCTCCATTCCTCGCTTGCAGATGGTTGCCTTCTGGACGTGTCTTCACAAAAACTTTACTTGGAGCATGGGCACGCCATGTGTCTCTGTCTAATCTTACAAGCGTGCCGACCCTGAAGACCCCATCCTGATAACCTCATTTAACTTTTATCCCTCCTTACTGGGTCTGTCTCCAAGTAGAGTCACATTGAGGGTTGGGGCTTCTATACCTGCTTTTGGGGAGGGACACCCATATTCAATCCATAACAGGGTGATTATAGCAATTAAGCAGGAGCATATTGTTGATACAGACAACTTGGATGAATCTCTTGGATGAATAATGAATTTCATTATATTAAATGAAAAAAGCTAATCTCCAAGGGTCATGTATTGCATGATTCCAGTTATATGACTTTCTCAAAAAAACAAATCTGAAATGACAGAGAGATCAGTGGTCACCAAGGTTTAAGGGTAGGGGAAGGAATGACCTCAAAGGAACAGCAATGAAGGAACTGGTTGAGGTGATAGAAATGTTCCATATTCTGATTGTGGTGGTGGTTACATGAGTCATAGAATCATCTCATAGAATACTAAATCAAATTTTTAAAATTAATTTTACTCTAAGTTAAAAAAAATAAAGAAGAGTACAGCTGGTAAGAGATGAATCTCCATCACCCTCTGAGTTTCAACCTGTGCATTTTTAACGTATCTCTACAAAAGGACGAAGCAGTACAGGAGTCTGTAGACAACCCACATTTACCTGCTAAAAACATTTTGAGAGCAGTCACATGGTTTTCCTGCTTCTTACGCCACCCTCCCCCCCAACATGTCAGTAGGAAAACACTCTAGATGCCTGGAGCTCTCAGAAGCCTGGAGGGAGAACATTCATGGGTACTAAAGCTGGTCTTTAGCTTGGCACCAATGACTGAGAAATCCCCCTGCAGCAATGCTTTCAAACATTTTTATTTAGTGATTTTTAAACATATTTATATCATTGGCCTTGTTTAACATTTTTCACTGAGTTCCCTTTTCCTTTCAAGAAGCAGAAGCCAAAGAAAACAAAGAATGAGTTACGGGAGCCTTAGCAAGAAGTCTCCTGAGACACCACCGTCTGCTGGAAAACTCTCCTCAAGAGTTTATGAGACAAATATAAATATATACTGGATGAAGTTTTCAGTGACCTTTAAACTGTTTGCATTTCAGGAAGATTCCAAAAAGAGTTTCTGTCCTTGGCAGGTTCTTGCTTTTCTGGGTTTAAATTAAAAAATCTAAACCAGATCACACTTGAAGCAAAACGTCCCAAAAAGAACATCACTGAGGGATCTGAGCAGCAAAGAACCTACTGAGTTTTAGGAAATGTGCTCAAATTTTTTTTATACACGTGCTGCATGCTAAGTTGCCTCAATCATGTCTGACTCTTTGCAACCCCATGGACTGTAGCCCTCCAGGCTCCTCTGTCCATGGGATTCTCCAGGCAGGAATACTGGAATCGATTGTCATGCTCTTGTCCAAGGAATCTTCCCAACACAAGGATCAAACCTACGTCTCTTAAGTCTCCTTCATTGGCAGGCAAGTTCTTTACCACTAGCACCACCTGGGAAGCTATTTTTTTTTTTTTTCTATGTGGTTCATTTAATCCCAACAGCTTTGGGGCATGGGGATTTTTATTCTCATCATACGGAGGAGGAAATGGGATCTCAGATGACAGGTCACATGCCATGTAGGAGTCTCATATTCCTTGCGGATAAAATGGATTTGTGTTACCTATTGCTCAGCATAATCACAGATTTGACATTGAAGTCAAGAACATAGTAGGTGCTCAATAAATGACAAACATTATTATATGTGGGTAAAAAAGATCCAAGTCCTTCAAAAGAGCAGGTGCTTCCTGTTCACCCCACAGTCTCCTCTGGGGTCCAGCCAAGCAAACCTCATTCACTGTCCTTTTTTTCCATGACCACAAGCACAGAGGCTGCTCTCCTTGCCTCTTTACACCGAAGGTCCTCTCTCCCAAGCAGTAGATGGAGCGGGCCCGTGTCACCGGGGCTCTTCTTCCTTCCTGCCTGCAAAGACAAGGCCCTCTTCTTTTTCAGGACTTCACTGTCATTCACTTTGGTGACAAGCTAGTGGTGACAAAGATAGCTGAGAAGAAGAGTCAGCCAAAAGTATATTTCCTATAAAGCACTTGATCAGGGACATCTGTCTTCTGTTTCTAGAACCTTCGGAACAGAAGGTGACAGCGGTAAATATGCTTCTCAGTCTTTATCCTGCCAGGTCAATGTGGCGTCCCCTCAAAATTTCCCAGCGGGGCTTGAGATACAGAAGGGGATGTCCATTCTTCCACAACGGCTCTTTCTTCCATAAGGTCAGTTCAGGTGGATTCCCTCTGCATTCATCTCATCCAGGGAGCTTTTATATTTTTGACACTCCAGATGACGAGATTCACTACATTGTACTTCTGAACCACTCATATTTGAGTACTTTTGTTCGTACCTGCAAACATGATGAAGGATAGTTCAGTCAGATTAAATGGGAGAACAAACCCTTTGAGATGGTAAAATTCTTCCCCTTAGGGTTTTTGTTTTATGTTCTGTGAGTTGTTTTTATTTTTCCCTTTCCAGTTTTAAATATTGGGTGATCATGTTTGAAACTATATTTTACAAAATAGAAGAAGGCAAAGTAGCAGGGTAATAAGGGCCTATAAGCCCTCACTCAGAGATAAGCTAAGAACTGTTAATATTTTGAGTATTTCTTCCTAATATTTTTTCAGTCTTATCTCTCTTTGTGTAGGTGGGATCACATTGTGTGTGTGTGTGTCTGTGTGTGTGTACCCTCAGTGTCTTTCTTTCCTCAGCCAACCTAAACCATGAATATTTTCCCTTATCATGAAAGACAAGGAAAGACTGAGAAACTTCTACTTGGAAGAGGTTAAGGAAAAATAACAGCTTTATGCAAAATGGGATTCTGGATGGAGTCCTGGAACAGAATAGGCTCATTCATGGAAAAACAAGCAGAATTCAATTAAATGCCAGTTTGGAAACACTAACTTCCTGGATTTGATCACTGTTAATTGTACCATCATTACATAAGATGTGAGTATCAGGGACACTGGCTGACAGGTATGTAAAAACTCTCTGCACTTTGAAACATTTCTGTAAGACTAAAGTTAGTTCAAACTAGAAAGTTGAATGGTTTTTTTCCCTCATTGTATAGGAACATATATCTTATAGATATAATTTGTATCTATTTTTTCAAGTGCTGCATGGCAATATGCTGCACCATTCATGTTATGAGCACAAGCCTTCCTATAACTCACAATTTTTAAAATATTCTCAAAATAAAGTTCCAGAGCGATATTACCAAGTCAAAGGAATAAACGAGAAAGTACCCAACACCAAATAATTATGTTACCATCATCAGAATTATCCTTTCTATAACCACTGCTCCTGAAATTCTCAGGTTCAGCTTTCAAAGTCCAATAACAGCCTTATTGTACTGTTTCCGGAAATACAATTACTAAACTAACTTTAGGTTTAAAGTTCCATTCAACCTTCTGAGTACCACCTTCACTAGAATGGTACCAAAGATTCTCAGTTTCTAGGTGGTGTCAGGTTTACTTTAAGCTTCATCTCAGTTTTATTTGTTCTACAATAATGTTTTTTTGAAGTGTTCCTGTCTCCGAACTCCAGGAATGAAAGACTCCACTCTGCTGAAACATTCCAGTTTGGTTATAGCCCGAGCTCTCAGGCCTATCCCGGCCACAGTAGATCCCACGTCTCATGGAAAAATGTGTCATTTGCATGGCATTTGCCCTTTGAGGGTATGTGTGTATGTTTCTTGTGCCAAAGACATTTGAGAGTGTAATAGAGGGTGTTCTGTGTGAGGAAACTGGATGGTGGCTGAGTGATACGCTTCTGTTGCTTGTGGAAATTCCAGGCTAGGGACTGCCTCAGTTTCTCCCCATGAGCTCAGTAAAAAAAAAAAAAAAAAAAAAAAGAGCACCCATTTTATTCAAAGTGCCAATGCTGAATCTGCACAAAACACTGGGTCCTTCATATAATTGAAAAACCCAGTATTTTTGCAACAAGTGCAAAATCATGGGTTCCCCAGGTGGCGCTAGTGGTAAACAACCCACCTACCAACACAGGAGACATGAGACGAGGGTTTGATCTCTGAGAATATCCTCTAGAGGAGGAAACTGCAACCCACTCCATTATTCTCGCTTGGAGAATCCCATGGACAGAGGAGCCTGGAGGGCTACAACCCATAGGGTTGAAAAGAGTTGGACTTGACTGAAGCAAATTAGGACTTCCCTGGTGGCGCAGAGGGTAAAGCGTCTGCCTGCAATGTGGGAGACCCAGGTCTGATCCCTAGGTTGGGAAGATTCCCCTGGAGAAGGAGATGGCAACCCACTCCAGTATTCTTGTTTGGAGAATCCCATGCATGGAGGAGCCTGGTAGGCTACAGTCCACGGGGCTGCAAAGAGTTGAAAGTAACTTAGCTCGCACGTGCATAATTACTCACCATAACAATCTCCCACATTCTTGTAAGATTTCAAGTTGGACAAACCCTCATACCAGTTATGTCGTTAAGTCTTAACCTCCTCCTCTCTATTCCATCCCCTTCCACCGCTCACTTTTCCCCTAGAACACATCATCAAGAAGTATGGTGTGTGTGTATGTGTGTGCTCAGTCAAATACAACTGTTCGTGACTCCATGGAATGTAGCTTGCCAGGCTCCTCTGTCCGTGGAGTTTCTCAAGCAAGAATACTGGAGTGGTTTGTCATTTCCTCCTCCAGGAGATCTTCTCGATCCAGGGATTAAACCCTGGTCTCCTGCATCTCCTGCATTGGCAGGAGCCACCTGGGAAGACTGAGAAGCATGGAGTCTTTGCCTTATTTTAGGGATTGAGGAAATGTAAGCTTACAGAGGGTAAATGACACTCTACATTTAGAGAAATATCCAGTAGAGGAACGCTCATGCAAAATCATGGGCTGAGTTGTTTTGTTTTAGAAACACAGCTTGGATTCCCTCAAATTGTGCCTCAGAGTACACATCAGATGTAAGCCCAGCTCTTGCTTGCATTTCTGGGATCGCTCAGTTTAGAAGAATCTCTCCTCTCCCCTCTCTCGGTGCTTCCTACTCTCAAAAGATCTGTTTCCATGAAATTCTGGCTCAATGTTCATTGCCATCTGCCTCTATCAGACTCATTTTGAAGATAGACCTGGCTCCCTTGTAAACCATGAGCGCCACGAAGGCAGTGCCCAAGTCTGACTCCTCTCTGAGCCTGTGGCCCACATCCCAGGACCAGTGTCTACCCTGGGATGGAATGATGTCCACTGTGGGCGTGGAAAGGCACTGACTATGGTGAGAAATTTAAGGATGGAAAATATTGAGAGTTGGAAGGGAAACAAATAGGTGTTGATCCTCATTGCTTGCCAGGTTGTGGCTCCAGCACTTTACTATCCTCATTAATTTCTGACTTAAATATTATCATCCCCATCTTCAAGATGAAGTCAGTTTTACTCAGAGAGATTGGGCCATATCTCCAAGGACATCTAACTGGTAAGTGGTGGCATCAAGATTTGAACCTGAACTAGGCAATTCCTTAATCAGTTCTCTTTGTACTAAAAGACAACCCTGAGTGAACTGGCAGGGTTAGGAGGAATTTTGTTTCTTAAGATCAAGGACTAGTCTCATTTATACTTATCACATGAATGTAATACAGAAAGTCAGTTCAGTTCAGTTCAGTCGCTCAGTCGTGTCCGACTCTCTGCGACCCCATGAATTGCCTCTCTGTCCATCACCAACTCCCGGAGTCTACCCAAACCCATGTTCATCGAGTCGGTGATGCCATCCAACCATCTCATCCTCTGTCGTCCCCTTCTCCTCCTGCCCCCAATCCTACCCAGCATTAGGGTCTTTTCCAATGAGTCAACTCTTCGCATGAGGTGGCCAAAGTATTGGAGCTTCAGCTTCAACATCAGACCTTCCAATGAACACCCAGGATTGATCTCTTTTAGGATGGATTGATTGGATCTCCTTGCAGTCCAAGGGACTCTCAAGAGTCTTCTCCAACACCACAGTTCAAAAGAATACAGAAAGTACCTGAGAGTAAAACAGGATAGGAAATTTTCTACTTGTATTTGATATGTTGAAGGAACATTGGGGTCTATTTCCATTGCCTTTCTGCACATTTTTTCCTTTTTCAAACTGAGAACAACTGGCTATTTTCCACATTGGTACAAATGGATGTCTAAATTGCAAAGGTGCCCAGAGCTCAGACTTACTTAACTTTCAGCTTAGGTATCCACCCAGTGTTGCACAATCGTCAAATGGGATATGATGCAATTTTTTTAAAACAGACTTTGCAAAACAAGTATTGAGTAACTCAAATTGCTCTTTATCCTTGTATGTGCTTAGCAACCTTGCAGGTCTGTTGGACAGAAAAAAAAAATGTGCCCTTGGACAGCAGTTCAGCAAGATCCTCAAAGGCTCAGCAAAGCAAGAGGTTTCAGAGTGTTGTAATCATTCAAGCTGGCTGAGATTAACTAGGAAGCAAGTGATAGAAGTACTCTGTTCCACTGCCCCCACACACACCCCAGCACCCCCCCAGCCCCCCACCCTGTGGACACAGTAGGGACAGGGGCAGAAACCAAATGCAGGGACAGACAGACACACTTTAGTGTTTGCATTGTGGACTGCAGGACCTGATATGGAGGTTGAACATTTTCTAACATGTTGTTTTCTGTTGAAAAGATGATGTAACATTACAGAAACTTTTGAAAAAAAGATTAATCATGTCTCCTTTTATCACCCCAACAAAAGTGTTTTCATTCATAGTTTACATTGTGGGGTAGAATAAAGGAAGCATATCACCTACGGAGCATTATGGGGTTACAAACTGGACTCAGTAATATATGTTGATAATCAAATTTATCTCTGAAAAAAATCCTCCAAGGTCTGTCAACAGATTTTCTCCCATTTTACAGATATGAATATGAACATAGCAGATGTTAATACCTGAATAAAGTTCCCTGAGCAAAGCATGAATCTAGGATTCAACCCCAGTTCTGCACGACTACAAAGTTAATTCCACATCATTGTCAAGCAGCCTTATATCTTTCTTGGTTATCATTATATCTAAGCATGTCGTTCTACTATCCATGTTTAAATTAATACTCTATGTAATCAAACTATCAATAAATATAAGATTATATGCATATACTTACACATCCATATATATGGAAATGAGAGATTTTTTTTTAAATAGCTTACAAGATAGATTATGGAGATTTGGTAAGTTCATTTTCTGATGGGAGAGGCCAACAGGTTGGAAACAGGAAAGAGCTGCACCCCAAGTCCAAAGGCAGTCTACTATAGGACCAGAAAAGTCCAACGTTGCAGATAAAGACTAAAGGCAGTCTGCTGGAGAATCCCTGCTTGCTCCAGGAGGTTAGCCTCTTGTTCTATCAGACCCTCCACTGATTAGATGTGACCCACCCACATGTGGAGGACAATCTGCTTTACTTAAAGTCCATTGATATACATGTAAATCTCATCCAAGAAATATTCACAGAACCATCCAGAGGAAAGTTTGACCACATTGTTAACTGAGGCAAGGTGACACAAAATTAACCATCACACTATTCTTTGCATGAGCATGCTCTATAAATACATGCAGCAGAAAGAATACTTCTCCAGTCTTCTCTGCTGATTCATTTAAAATATGTTCTTAATTTTTTTATGGTTGCTCTGAGAGAGGGCTCTTTCTGAAAATAAACAAACAAAAAAACAACTTATATATACAACATATAAATTAATTCATTCAGAAATATTCATTGTTCCAAGCACTGTGCTAATCTCTGCAGATTCACAGGAAAATAAAATACTGTTCTTTGTCCCAAGGAATTGAGTTCTATGGATAACTAAACTGGAAGTTGTAAAACACTACAATAATCGCTAGAACTACAACAATCAAGAGTGCTGAGGGACCCTGTCATTTTGGCCTGCCATCAATTTTCATGTTGGTGCTATGCCACTGGCTGCACCAAGGGACATTAGAAGAAGCAGTCATAAGAAATGTGCTACTGTGTTGATGGAGTAGACGACACTATGAGGATGTCACCTACAGCATCCTGTTGTATCTAGCATACCTATGAAGACCTAGCGGGAGAAGCATCTTGAACTCAGAAACCAAATAACTGTGGTTTCCTGTTAGCAACTGGTTAGTTTTTGCCAGAAGAACACAATTAATTCTTTAAGTGGTTATGTATGTAGTTGTTCTTTGCTTTAGCTATAAAGGAAGAAAAATCCAAAGGTGGAGACCACCTCTGGCAATCCTTCTGAATGATGCCGTATCCGTTTTGTATACTGACTATACTCCAAAATGCTCTCTTTCTTTCTCCCTGTCTATTTTCTCTCTTCCTACCGCCATTTTTCCTGTAGTAGATTTTTAACAATCTTGCTGTATGTAAAGCTTTGTTAACAGCCAACTCAAACCCATTCGGGGATGACATAGGAAATTAGGTTAATGGAAAGGCAGATGGATAGATGGATGGATGAATGTCAAGATAGATTTCCCTTTGAGGGAATAATGGGACGTGCCACAGAAGCCATGGCACAGCCAAGCTGGGTAGAAGAGATGGGTGTCTGTTTTTTGGGAGAGAGAGGGGACAGTTTCAACTTGAGGGTACGTAGGGCAGAGAGATGGTGAAGCCTGAATTGTGCTAATCTTTGGTGAAAAAAGCTAATTAAATAAGAGCCTTAGTAATCACATCATCTGGTTAATGCACTTCAGCCTGTGTCCCAGATACTTTGGTCATTATGCTGATGGAAAGCTTTTGAAAAGAAAAAAAAAAAAAAAGGCCATCTCCCTATGCTCATCCTGCAATTACCCATTTCTTGCCTACCTCTTGCTGTTTCTGATAAGAACCATTAGGATAATAATGACAGACTCGACTCATGTATTAATAACTCTGTCGATGTACACTTCTTTCTGCCTCTATGAAAGACTGAAATGTGTTAACCTTTTAAACATCCTCCATTGCAGGCAGTGTCAGACCTTTATTAATGGTCAGCTTCAGCTGCCCAAACTCCTGCTCGCTGCAAATGCGTGTGATGTGTAGAAACAAAGCCTTTTCATTTTGCTCACAGTCATTTCCCTTTTTAGGAACTTGAAATGAAATACTGTGTTTATCCTGTATAGCCTAAGAATGTACGTCAGCTGCACAGTCTGAAATAGACATGGTTTTGCTGCCCTAAATATTTGATTCTTGAGTCAAGTTATTATAATTGCTAGACATCCTTCTTTAAATATAGAAGGACAGTCCATGGACCTGCACATTTGAAATAAACATCGCATTCAGAGGTAGCACTGTTTCTATTTGTTTTTTTCATAACATCCCCGGTCTTGGGGAGTGTAGTGAAACAGTGTAGTATTTAATTCATCTATAGCCTTGCAGCTTTAGGAAGACAAGATCGAGAAGCCTTGGGCTATGAGAAGGTGTTTCTTGTAGTAAATGGGTGTAGTTAGGACAGGACAGAAATGTCAACATGCCCTTTTGTAAAATCATTGTTCATCGGCCATTGCTCCAACTCGATGGCTGCTGTTTGACTGATAAGTAGTTTCAGATTAAGCATTGAAGGCAAATACATTTACTGTAGACAAAAGAACATAGGAGGGGACCTAACTGCCTTTGAACTGTTTGATAACTTATCTTCTACAGCCAGGGCATTAAGCTTAAGCTGCAAGGCTGCCCTGATATCTGCAGAAATAGCCTTGGGATAAAAATATTTTCAAGTGGTCCTGCTTGGCACAGTCTCAAGTTAGAGAAAAAAAGATAAACAAGAGACTCCAAGTTCATGTGTACACTCGGAGTGTGCTTATGTATGTGAAATATTTTCACTGTTCACTCTTCTAACCTTGTAACACCAGGTTCAACCTGTCTTTAGACAGTGTACATTTGAATTCCATTGTTAATTTGGAAAGGAATTGATATAGTTTGATTTCTTGAAATTAAACTTGAGGAGGAGATCTAAGTATGATTTGTTTATTTGAAGAAGTCCAAGTGAAGGGAGTTTTCTAAAGGCTGTCTTGAAGATAATAATGAAAATTTTTAGAATACATAAAATTTATCTCTATCTATCTATCTAGAGAGCAAAACAAGCAAAAGTGGCCCACCCTATGATTGAGGAGTTATATCAACTTATGTCCAATACTCCTAGTTCTATTTTTCTATCAGTAATTAATGTAGTTAGCAATTATTTATTGAACATTTACTATATATCTAATGCTTGGCAATTTGCTGGACCTTGCCAAGATCTTGATGTTGGGAAAGATTGAAGGCAAAAGGAGAAGGGGGTAATGGAGGATGAAATGGTTAGATAGCATCACTGAATCAATGGACATGAATTTGAGCAAACTTCAGGAGATAGCAGAGACATTACCTTGCCACAAAGGTCCATCTAGTCAAAGCTATGGTATTTCCAGTAGTCATGTATGGATGTGAGAGTTGGACCATAAAGCAAGCTGAGCACCGAAGAATTGATGCTTTTGAACTGTGGTGTTGGAAAAGACTCTTGAGAGTCCCTTGGACTGCAAGGAGATCCAACCAGTCTATCCTAAAGGAAATCAGCCTTGAATATTCATTGGAAGGACTGATGCTGAAGTTGAAGCTCCAATACTTTGGCCACCTGATGCAAAGAATTGACTCATTGGAAAAGACCCTGATGATGGGATAGGTTGAAGGTAGGAGGAGAAGGGGACAACAGAGGATGAGATGGTTGGATGGCATCACCGACTTGATGGATCTGAATTTGAGCAAGCTCCAGGAGTTGATGATGGACAGAGAAGCCTGGTGTGCTGCAATCTGTGTGGTCGCAAAGAGTCAGAGAGAAATTAGTGACTAAACAACAAGTTGCTGGAAAGAGAAGACATATTCAAACAGTCATTTTCTGCCCAAGTTTGCACAAACAGGTACAGAGAAGATTGACATTTCATGAGACAAGGTCTGTCATGAAAGTGAACAGTGGGACTCTAAATGCTCAGAGAATAGGCACCCCAGCCCCAGCCCAGACAGAGCTAGGAAGAAAGAAAATAAAGAGGATGTTTCCTGGAGAGGCTAGCTTTGTTTGCCCCTTTGTTTTGATGGTCCCTTTGTGCTTGGGAATTACAAAGGCAGAGGCATGAATTAATCAGACTTCTCAGTTCCTGACTTAAGATCAATGTGTGTACATATGTACAGATCCATTCTTACTTTCATTCACGTATCTATTTTTCTATTTACTTAATTATTTTCCTTTCTCACCGTTGTTCCTCACTCTCACTTCTCCTACCTGCCCCCCCCCTCACCACCCCCCCCGCCCCCCACCATCAGCACCAATTCTCTTCTGGTTTCTGTCTTTGTATGTCTTTACACATACGCTGGGTGTATTGTTGTATTGTACGCATGCATTTTAATTTCTGCAAGTGGCTTTGTTTTCTACATCTCATTCTATTTCTACCTTCTGTCACCTTGCACTGTATTGTTCACATCCCTCCTTCCTGACGTGTGTCTGTGACATCTGCTGCTGCTGCTGCTGCTGCTAAGTCGCTTCAGTCGTGTCCGACTCTGTGCGACCCCATAGACGGCAGCCCACCAGGCTCCTCCGTCCCTGGGATTCTCCAGGCAAGAACACTGGAGTGGGTTGCCATTGATTGCCGCCTAACCACCCTCACCCTCCTCCATCTACCCTCCCTCTTAACGAGGGACCCGCAGGAACTCCCTTCCACCAAGTGTGTGGACCCTGGGAGGCGGACCGCTAAAGCATCTAGGATGCTGGCATTTTTCACTTAAAAACAAATGAGTCAGTATTTTCTAACACAAGCATTGTGGATAACACAAAGATGTAAAACGTCATCCTTTTCCTCTATGAATTGACTGTAGCACTGGGGAGGAGGAAGTGTGATTAAAATACTTTAATAAAATAAACATGCTGCTAAAAGCAGACAAAATAAATAACTTTGATAAAAGTCAAAGCGCCCAATCAAAGATTCCAAGATATAAAAGAACCTAATTGGCCCTTGTCAAGAATCTGTTACAGGCTAGATTTTTTGCCATGAATTCCCCAAGCACTGAACATCTTCCTGGTAATAATGGGAGAAGGAGGGGACTTCTGAGGGCACAAGCTAAAAAATTTATTTGGAAAATGCAAGAATTATTCAAGGAAGATAGGACTTCTTCAAGCATAGCTAAAAGGTAGAAAGAACATTACATGGGACAGATTTTGCTATTTTTTGGTAACTTTTTATTTTATATTGGAGTGTAGTTGATTAACGATGTTGTGATAGTTTCAGGTATACAGCAAAGTGATTCAGGTAAGCATATACATGTAGCTATTATTTTTGAAATTCTTTTCCCATTAAGGTTGTTACATAATATTGAATAAAGTTCCCTGTGTATACTGTAAGCCCTTGTTGGTTATCCAATTTAAACATAGCAGTGTGTACATGTCAATCCCAAACTCCCTAACTATCCCTTCTCCCACCCTTGCAGATGACACTAAAATGCATAAAATCAAACATATAGACTTATGAAGAAAACCAATTTCCATTTTAAAATGTTATATTGAAATGGAACTTTAAAACACTTCAAAATTTGCAATGTATTTTCTTAATTAATAGATCTTGTTAAACATAAAACTCTAGCAGTGGTATAGTAACTACTATATTTTCAAAATAGTGGTTAGCATAAACCGTATTTCAAGATATCCACAATACTTGCAATATAATAGGGTAAAAAAATCTATGCTTTCTGTTAGTGGCAAAAATCACAAGTTATTGCTAACATATAATTGAGGTGCTGTGTGGCTAAATTCCTGCTGCTGCTGCTAAGTCGCTTCAGTCGTGTCCGACTCTGTGAGACACCATAGACGGCAGCCCGCCAGGCTCTGCCAACTCTGGGATTCTCCAGGCAAGAATACTGGAGTGGGTTGCCATTTCCTTCTCCAATGCATGAAAGTGAAAAGTGAAAGTGAAGTCACTCAGTCGTGTCTGTTCTTTGAGACCCCATGGACTGAAGCCTACCAGGCTCCTCCGTCCATGGGATTTTCCAGGCAAGAGTACTGGAGTGGGTTGCCATTGCCTTCTCTGGGCTAAATTCCTAGTAGAAGGAAATAAAAAATTTAACTAAAATGAAAAGTTAAAGCATTGGTGGCTCAGTCGTGTCTGATTCTTTGTGACCCCATGCACTGTAAACCGCCAATCTCCTCTGTCCATGGAATTCTCAAGGCAAGAATACTGCAGTGGGTAGCCATTTCTACTCCAGGAGATCTTCCTGACCTAGAGATTGAACCCTGGTCTCCTGCATTGCAGGCAGATTCTTTACCGTAGGAGCCACCATAGAAATAGGTATGAGTGAAAAATTCATCAAAGTCCACAAGCTCTCTGTCTATAGATCTATTGGAAATATGTGAATGCCAGATCAAGAACCCTTGTGCTAGAAAGATTCACATGTACAAATATAAGGCAGGACGAAGGAAAACGGCAGAACTAAAGAGGGGATAAGAGTTTAGTCTGATTAAAGATTTGTGTGCAAACGAATGAAAATTAATCCAGATTATGAAGTCTTACATGAAGTTTAAGTAATTCTGGCTTGAGCTTGTTGACATGGAAAGCTTTTTTGAAAAAAATGTGAGCATAAGAGTGGCAATGTCACACATGTGTTCTTGAAGTGAAATCTCGTAATCAAAGTAGAAGATATGTTATACAGTGTTTGGATTTTTTTTTTTTAATCTTATTTAAGGTTACATAGCACAAAAGAAAATTTATTTCATTCCTAAATATTTTGAAGTCCATTATATTTCTATGTGTAATAAAGAAGTCACAAAGATGAAAATAAGATGACCATGTAGTGGGGTCCATTTTGACATTTAGGTAACCCAAATCTTAGCAATTCTTGTAGAAACTCAAATAATTTAAAAATATCTGAGCAATGCTTCCACCTGTCTGCCAATAGTTTCTTTGAACTCCCATCTCCTCTCTCCCCCTTTCGGAAAATATACGATCACAAATGCTAAGGGCGTCAGGACTGAAAGGCACACAGCAGACATTTCCAGTTCACTGGAAAAAGTCACATCCCCTAACATGTGTTAGGCTTTGGAAACATCTAAAAATGAGGCCCTACATACCCTCTACCTATATTTAAGAGTTGTAAATCAAGCTGAAAATCAGTTCAATAAAAATAACATTTCTTTGCCAGCAAGCTTACTACCTTGACAGAAGCTCAGAATGACCTGGAAGGCTGTGGAGAACCATCAACACCACAGTCCAGCCTCCTCCTTTCCCCCCACCCCACAGGTCCCCCTAATGGACATGTCCTGGGTACACTCTCCTCTAGGTTGACTCGACCATCTCTCGTGTCAAAGAATGTGCACACTAGTGGCACGATCATCCTGTGCCCACATGGATCCTGAGAAGTCTATGCTAGTTCCCGAAGGGAGCTCTGGACAACTTGGGGAAGGAATTGCACTATCCTTGGCTCTTCAAAACTGAGTAGAGGGTGCAGTGATGACTCCTTACCCACTGGGGAAGGTTGTAGGTAGAGAGAGAGTGTGTGGAGCCTCAGACAAGGACTCTCTTGTCTGGGATGACATTCAGGACTGGTTGTATGAAGGTGTGGGCTTTTCATACGGGGCTCATTTTACTGACAGATGGGGAAAATTGATATAAATACCGTGACTGTGCTGGTGTAGTAACTGCTTAATTACCAAGAGCTAATCACTGATTTGTTCTTCTTATAAACCTATCCATCTATTATTACATATTTAATACATATATGACCCAATAGGCCTAGAAAAAGGAAATGACTTACTAAGAATAAACAGCTATACAATCCTAGATCCAAGATCCCACCAAAATGTTTTTAAAAGTCAAGGCTTTTACTCCTTATCCTAAGCTGTTAAGACTCAAATAGGATACAATATTTAAAATTTGATTATTAATTTACTGTCAAAGTCTAGACAGACTGTTCTGAATGTTCTTAAAGAACAGTAACTCTTCATAACTTTCAAATAATTTGTGGATTGAATTTCTGGAAACAGTAAAAGTCATTCAGTTCCTATCAGGCTTTATTAATATGGAAGGTCAAAGTCACTCATGCCATTGTATTGTCTGCCTATTATGTGGCCGGTATCTTATTTTATAATATTACCTTTCTTCCCATCTCACAAATGGGCAGCTGAATCTCAGTTAACTGCCCACTGAAACTGGCTTCCCAGGCGGTACAAGTGATAAAGGACCCACCTGCCAATGCAGGAGACATAAGAGACACAGGTTTGATCCCTGGGTTGGGACGATCCCCTGGAAGAGAAAATGACAACCCACTCCAGTATTCTTGCCCAGAAAATCCCATGGACAAAGGAGCCTGGTGGGCTACAGTCCATGGGGTCACACAGAGTCGGACATGACTGAAGTGACTTAGCACGCACACACGCCCATGGAAACATAATTAGGAAAAGGTAGAGATCCGAGTGTTTTCAAACATCAAGTCTGTTTCTCTTTCCTTTGAACTACAATGTCTCTGAAGTTGAATCATGAAGCTGGAAGACAAATGGGAAATTCACACTCTATGGGGTTACAGGGAAGCTCTCCTTGTCCGCTGGTATTATGTCTAGGAGAATATTTAATTGGATAAAGAGTGTGAAATCAGAAAATTTCAGTGAATATTGTTTGTTTAATGAATCAATTATATTGAATCAAGTGTTACATATCAGATATGTTCTCTAGCATAGTTTCTGCACATCCCCAGGGAAATTCATTTTTTGAGAGATACTTTTATTGATTACAAATACAATCTATGCATATTATGTCACAAATCAGTCTATATGTGTGTGTGTGTGTGTGTGTGTGTGTGTCTGTGTGTGCTGATATTTTCCATTGAGCACAAACTCATCCTTCAAAGTTCACACTACTTATTATCTCTTCCCCAGCTTTCCTGGTCTACCATGCTCAAATTGATGGCTCCCTTTGTACCTCGATTCTTTCCTCCAGAAAAGTCAATGACAGCAGTTCTAACAAGTGTCTGAATTATTTGTTTTGACGATTGTCTCTCACTATACTCGGAGGTACTTGAAGACAGTAACTCTGTCTTTTAATCTCTGCATTTTCACTCCCCAGCACAACAACAGCACAGGGAAAACACACAAGTACTTTTTTTTAATATAATGTTCAATCCAGTTTATTTTAAAACAGCCTTGTTTTGCTGGCTTCATTATTATATGGAATTAAAATCAAGTCCAACATATACAACACTATTTGTTGAGTCTATACTACCTGCCAGCACAACACTTTCTCAACCTCTGCTGGTTTGAATATGGCAATTTTTGATTATTTCATCTCACCTCTGTCAATGTTAATCTTCTGACCTGTAAGAAGTGTGTATGTATATGCATATGTGGGTGCCCTCATATGTACACGTGTGCCCATATATATGTGTGTGTATGCATGCATATGTGGGAGTATGGTATGTGTGTGCATACTCTCAGGATGAAATAGAGGAAGCCTGTGGGCTTGAGGAACAACCTGCTTGCCAATGTGGTCCTCATTCTCCTCCTTTATTCCTCTTCACCATCACACAAACATCTGGAAAGCGTGTCAGGCTGCCCTGCTGAGCTGAAGACATGGCAGTGTCTGTGCACTCAAGGGCAGGCTCATCTTCTTGTCCGTGACACTTGTCCATGACCTTAATACATAGCCCCAGCCCTGGATATTGATTTCCTCTTTTATGTTTATGGATCTGCTCCCTGCTCTTCCTGTGACAATGCTGAGCACAGCCAGTCTTTCTCCATCCATGTAGAACTGAGCCCTTGATAGTCCAACAAGTTCCTGAATGGACTGGATCCCCCAGAGCAAAGATTTCGGGGATGGGAATGTCGGTGGCATGGAGATGTCTCATCTTCCAGCCACCCTTATGTGCTAGCCCTTAGGCAGATACTGTGGAGGGTCATGACTTAGACAAGACCCCCACCCTTTGAGATTGAGCTAGGGAGAGAGATACAAAGGCAGGGTCTTTCATTTGCTCTCAGTGGAGGCAAGGATGGAGCTGTGCCCAGCAGACGAGGTGCTCAGCCGCATGCTCTGTCCACAGCTTCAGAGAAGATCGACTCGTGGAACTGACGCCTGAGCTGCATAGTGAAAGTCAAGAAAAAAGCCCCTCTGGTGAAAGAGGAGAGAGGGAGGGGCTGTGGGGAGAAGCTTGTAGACTGGAAGACAAAGAAAGTAATGTGACGTTGTATTAATATAATGTGTACTGTTGGGACCACCAACCATTTGGTGCTCACAGTAAGAGGTGGGAGGGTTCTTGGTGTTCTCTCTGCTGTGTTGTAATAACTTCGGCAGCAACAAATACTCATGTTTCTCCCACCTTGTATATTGGCTGCAGTCACCGTGTTGGCCACAACATCTGTGACTGGGGTCTGTGTTTTCCTCTTTATTTGGGGGTCTGGGTTAAAGAAGAAGACCCTGTGAGGAACATGCTCTTCTTAAGGCAGAGGGAGAAGAGGGGTGTTAGAACCACGCATGACTCCAAACGCCTCTGCTCCTTGTGGCCTGGATCTCAAACTCTAGCGCCAGTCATGGAAAAAAAAAGAAAAAGAATGCATGAATGAATGATGTAATTGAGAGCATGTATCCCATCCTCCTCTAGGGAAATTTGCGTGCTTCATTTTACTGTTGCTTCCTTCTGTAAAATATCCCAAACTGTGCCAGTAGTAGGCTTTGAGGAATAACTTGGAGGAAGAAAAGAAAGCAGTTGAAAAGGAAGAGAAAACTTTTCAAACGCCTGAGATTCCAGCCTATCACTCATTCATTACTGTCCACTCCATCCTGTTGTTGCCCTTAGAGCCTCCACCTTTCTGCTGTCTCTGGGCCATCGAAGGGCTTCTGATAGCCGGCAATCTAATTAGCCAGACTGGAGGACCTCGCAGGACCAGGGCAGGCTCACTCCAGCTCGTTAAAGGCTCCTGTCTCCTGGTTGGGAAATCACTCTCGCATTTACCAGAGCTGTTTGCATTTTGCAGCTCCCAGGGGAGAGAGGGCCGTGCTGGTTGCATTCCTGGCTAAGCCATTTGGCCCAGAGCCTCCATAAAACCTTGGCCCCAGCCTTCCTGACTTGGGTTTTCCTCGTTAAACCTGGAGACAGGAACCTGCTGTTGGGTCTGCAGAGGTTTAGGTGAGACAGACTGGTCTCATCTCTGGAAGGGCCCAGGATGGGGACAGAAGGGAGAGCGGTGGGGGCTGCTGAGGAAAGGGGCCAGAGTAACAGCAAAAGCAGAGATGTGCTGATCAGAGCTCTGATTTCCACAGACAGCTCAAAGCCACTCTGTGAGAGTCCTTGTAAGTGAAGGTGTTCATCACTCAGTCGTGTGTGACTCTTTGAGATCCCCTGGACCATAGCCGGCCAGGCTCCTCTGTCCATGGAATTCTCCAGGCAAAAATACTGGAGTGGGTAGCCATGCTCCTCTCCAGGGGATCTTCTTGACCCAGGGATTGCATCCTGGTCTCCCACATTTCAAGCAGATTCTTTACCATTTGAGTCACAAGGAAATTCACTGTGGACAGTGCCCACCCATCTGAAACTTAAACTGATCCATCTGTGCATTTGACACTATCATTTAGTTGATGGTCTATGCAATACTCAAAGGGTCTTTTTGCTGTAGAAGAGTAAGGTTACCTTTTAGAGGACGACAGAGGATGAGATGGTTGGATGCAATCACTGACTCGATGGACATGAGTTTGAGCAAACTCCAGGAGTTGGTGATGGACAGGGAAGCCTGGCATGCTGCAGTCCATAGCATCGCAAAGAGTCAGATTTGACTGAGCGACTGAAATGAACTGAATCGAACCTTCAACTTTACTTGAGAGAAATGCATCAAAGCAAAAAGGGACCCAGAAGAATACAAGCCCCTCCTCCAGACCCCCAAGAACCTTTTGGCTTCCACTGCCTAGGGAATGGTGTGGGTTCATTTTCCTTTGAAACTCTAAAGGTCAAGGTAGCTCAACGGAGGGGCTGGCCCAAGTCACATAACTCTCAAGTGGCAGGTCCAGAAGGAGGACTTCTGAGAGGTCACTCATCCTGCTGGAGCCTCAGGATCCTTTGCCAAGTCACTGTACTCATCGGTGGGCCAAGAAAGTGCACAGTCCTTTGGCTGATAGACCTCTTAATGGGGTCCAGAGAGAGTTTATGGGTTTTCACCCAGACATGCCTGGCTTCCAACACCAGTTCCTCCTACTTGTGAATGATGTCATCCCAGGCATGTTACTTACACTTTCTGACCTGTAGCTCTTTGAATGTAAAACTGGACCAAAGGGGCTTCCCTGGTGGCTCAGAGGATAATAATCCATCTGCCAATGCAGGATACAAGGGTTCGATCCCTGGTCCGGGAAGATCTCACATGACACAGAGCAACTAAGCCCGTGAACCACAACTACTGAGCCTGTGCTCTAAAGCCCAGGAACTGCAGCTACTGAGTCTGAATGTCTAACTATTGAAGCCCTCTTGCCCAGGAACCTGTGCTCCACCACAATGAGAAACTCACGCACTGCAGCTAGAGAGTAGCCCCTGCTGGCCACAACCAAAGAAAAGCCCAAGCAGCAATGAAGACCTAGCACAGCCAAAAATAAATAAATAAATGATTAAAAAAAAAAACCAAAAAACTTTGAGTAACTATACCTTTCTTGATGGGTGGCTGAAGGATTGGAGATTATAAATGTGAGGTGATTAGAAAAACACCCGACTCCTGGTAGATGCTAAGTCATTGGGAGCCTGAGTCATATTTGCTGGCTGCATAAATTAATGAATGAGTAATAAGTGGGTGGTCCCTGAGGCATTTCCCAGTCTAATATGCTCTATTCCCTTTCATGATGTATTCCTCAGGGTATTTAAAAGTGAAGTTTCTGAAATGTGCTCCATGGAACTCAGTACCTGGGCAGGAGGCGAGCAAAGTGATGCTCAAAACTTCTCTTCTCTGATTCTAGACGCTGTGTTTGATTACCAGTCCCCGCTCCCCGGGACTGTGTTTGCTGCTGGAATCTAGGATGAAATCGCACTGCGTTCAAGATGAATGTAATTAAGAGTCTTCTAAAATTCCCAACAGGTAGCTTTCGGAAGCTATTCTAACAGGGCAGGGCTGCCTAAGGGTCTCTGCCCTGCCCCTGAAATACCCTTTCTGCAGCGTTCTCCTACTTAGTACATTCGAAACACAGCTGATTTCACTGCCTACACCTGTTACATGCTAGCACTTAAAATGATGAAAAGATGAATAAGTGGTGTTGTGTCTGCCTCTATAAAGAACAACAGCTTAAGGAAACGGCAACCCACCCACTCCAGTTTTCTTCCAATTTTCTCCAGTTTTCACCCACGCCATTCCCTAGGCATTGGAAATCCCATGGACAGGGGAGCCTAGTGGGCTACAATCCATGGGGGCCACAGTCAGACATGACTGAGTGACGAAAGCAACAATTGCTTCCTGAGTGCTCCTGTATCCCATGGACTGTGTTCCATGTTTCACATGCAGTAGCTCCAGTTCTCAGACTCGCCTTATTAAATTTTGCTCTCTATAGCCTTTTGTTCCCTCTGAATTCAAAACATAAATGAATAAAATTAAAGAAAATTCAACAGGTCAGCTTTTGAACATAGAACTCTCCATTCATTTCCCAGTAATTTCATCTCCTTGTTAGAGATGTTGCTTTATGATCACTTTTGCTAAGGGGATGATTAAAGCCAATGCACACGTGAAAGATGAAGAGATGATCCCAGCTGTGAGATAACCTCAGGAGAACTCCTGAGCTGTGTGGTCCTCAGGCACCTGTTTGGCCATCTGACTAGATATCTACTTTCCTTCCAAAGTGGCTTCGATGAACAAAGTTCCTTTCCATCATCTACACATCTGACATCTTCACTGACTATTCATGAGGATAAATGGCCACTTCACAGTCGTTTGGGGGTGGAGGTGTCATACATATCCCATTGTTCCAGAGTCTCCCAGGTGGCTTTCGAAAGATGGACACTCCCCCCAAATGGTGTGTTATTGAAAAGCACTAAATTTGAATTTTAATCTAGTTTAATCTGCTAACATTTCTGGGAATTGGAGTGCCATTTTCAAAATGAAATGGTATCCCCCTTCATATAATGATTCAACTAGCATTTCATGCTTAAAAAAAGAAATATATGTGCTCTTGGAAACACACTGTATCTTGAATTCTCAGGATAGTAAACAAGAAAATAAATAAAGCAGAAAGAGCCACCATGAGTAGGGCAATGAGCAGCGGGAAACCTCTCCTGGGCACAGGCTTTGTGCATAGCGCTCACGTATGTCTTCATGCTATTCATAGGTCTTTTCCACTTCCTTCCGATTCTTGGCCAGACTCCAGAGAGTTAAATTGATCTTCAGTTAAGAGATTTTTCACACTTTTGTACAGCTTCAGGTCTTAGACACCACCTTCAAAATGCTTATACTTATACTTTTAACATAGCAGCTTAAATTCAACACAGTAAACATTTTATCCTATTTCTTTTTTCCCTTTCTCTCTGCCTTACTTCTTCCCTTCTGTGTTGGTCCGTCTGCTCAGGCTGCTATAACAAGACACCAGAGAGTGGGTGGCTTAAACAACAGACATCGATTTCTCACACTTCTGGAGGATAGGAAGTCCTAGGTCAAGGTGATGGCAGGTTCAGTGCCTGGCAAGAGCCCTCTTCCTGCTTGCAGACATCTGCTTTCTTTCTGTGCTTTCTCAGTGAGAAGGAAGTGGGCAGAAAGAAAGAGAAAAAGAGAGAGATTGAACTCGGGTCTCTTTTCCTCTTCTCATAAGGTCAGTGAGCCCATCCTGGAGGTACTATTTTCATGACCATATTTGGTGTTTAGTCACTAAGTCGTATCCAACTCTTTGTGATCCCATGGACTGTAGCCCACCAGATTCCTCTGTCCATGGGATTTCCCAGGCAAGGATACTGGAGTGGGTTGCCATTTCCTTCTTCAGGGGATATTCCTGACCCAGGGGTCAAACCTATGTATCCTGTGTTGGCAGGTGTATTCTTTATTACTGAGCAACCAGGGAACCCCTTCATGACTAAATATCTAGACTTAATATCTAAACTAATTAGACTTAATATCTAGTTAATATCTAGACTAACTAGTTTAGACTTAATATCTAAACTAATTACCTTAAAAAAAAAAAAGGCACAATCTAAAAGTTGAGAATTACATGTTGGGTGTGTGCATACTAAGTTGCTTCAGTCGTGTCTGGCCCTTTGCAACTCTATGGACTAGCCTGCCAGGCTTCTCTGTCCAGGGGATTCTCCAGGCAAGAACACTGGAGAAGATTGCCATGCCCTCCTCAGGGGAACTTCTAGACCCAGGGATCGAATCCACATTTCCTGGGGCTCCTGCATTTCAGGTGGATTCTTTCCCTCTGAGCCACTAGGGAAGTCCTGAATTACATGTTATTGGCAGACAAACCTGAGGACTTGAGTCCAGGATGCAGTCTCTCAAAGAGACTGCTCTGAAGAGGTGAGAGAGGAGCCAGGATATATAGACAGACATTTTGGCCACAGAGAGGGTGTAGGAACATCAAAAGATTATTGTTCATTAAAACTAGACATCAAAAGTTAATGACTTTAGCACTTTTCTATGTATGGGAAGATGCAAAATTCTGGGCTCATTGAAATCATTCCTTTGATGTGCACCTCAGCTATCTGGGGCCAGTATCCTGTGGTATCCTGTGCCATCTCGTTCTGTCTCCTCTGGCTGAATTGTTGGGGGATTGGCTGCAGGGGCTGATGGCTTGATGTGGGGTGTCCTGTTTCTATTCCAAGTTTCTTATGGGCAGCTGTCACTGATGGCTTGAGGGCTATAGCATCAGTATCCTTTGTCTACTCAATGCCAGGCAGCATTTTTTCACTGACACCTTCTGAAGACTTTGCCTCCAAATACCATTGAATTGGAGATTAATGCATCAACATATATATTTGAGGCTGACGTAGACATTCAGCCCACTACATCTTCCTTTCATTTATTCTCCTTCTTTCCTTTAATACATATTTAGTGCTTTTCATGTTGTTGGGGTCTTAATCTAGGCCCTGGAATTATAAGGATCATTTTAAGACACACTGCAGAAGCTTTTCTCAGAGTCCCCAAACTAAGAGAAGGACAGTGATTCCATGAAGCTGTTGCTCTGGCAGATAGAAGCACCATCAGAACACATTAAAGAGAGAAATTATTTCTATGGAGTTTATAAGGAAACTGATTTGTGAGTTTAGAAGTAAAGGTAAGGATTCTAGACAGTCAAAGGAAGAAAGACTTTCTAGACAGGAGATACAGCATTAAGCAAAAACGCAGACACACGAAGTTGTGTGATTGACACTTTCAGGAAACACAGAGATGACTAGAGGGCTTTGACGAGAGACAGACATGGGGAGATGAAGCAAGAGAAAAAATTGAGATGATAGGTTGGGAGTAGTTTGTCAAGGAAATTCACTAATGTCTTGCAATTTCTATATGAAGGTTATAGGTAGTGCTTGGAGAAAAGCCCTATTTGGAAAACTAAGAGGATCTGAAATTAAAGAGCTCTTCCAGTCAATGGTGAAAACAGCCTCTATCCTGATTATCCTTGCCCCCCACAGCACCTGCCAGGCCTTGACCTTTGTTGACAAGCTGACAGCAACTCCTATAATCTCTCTGCTCACCCAGGACTGTCACCCCAGCGTCTTATCGCTCAGCCATCTATCAGCTCCCCTATCAGTCTACAGTCAGCCTCTCCTCACCTATCAGCTAAAGAGAGATGTTTCTCTTCCTTGATTTTCAGAGTGGGGGAAGTCCTGTTCTGCTAAGAGAACAGAGATGCCTGGGGATCAAGGGATAGCAACATTGGTGAGAGTAATTCTCAATTTGGAGTCTCTTAACATTTGCATTAGAAATCACGTTCAAGCTTTCTCTGTGTGTTTGCTCTCTTAACTCCTGTTGTATGAAATTAGGTAATGATTATTCCTTTTAAAATTGCTAATCGTGATACAGACCCTAAAGAACACAAGCCAGAATATGCTATGTACTGAAACGCTTTCCCATCTTCAATGTAGAATTTTTTCACATACACACACACATGTATACATATATATGTACATATATACACACAAATATATATACATGCACACACACACATATATATATACACATGCATATATGATGTTTTTTTACATATATGTTTAGCTTTCTCTTGCACTCTAATACATATGCCAAGAGGCTTATATAGTCACATATTTTTTTACGCAATTCCCCTCCTTCTAAGAATTTGCCCTAAGAAAGTAACTAGAGTGTAGTCAAAGCTCCATTATTAAACAAACATTACTGAAAGTAGGGCGTCAACTTAAAAATATTCACAACGTAAAAGTTAAGTTATGTTTTATTCAGTGGTAATTTTTAGGTCTTCAAGCCCGGAAGGTAGCATCTCAAGTAACCCCGAGAGACCTGCCCTGAGGAGAGGAAGTAGGGAACCAGATTACACAGAAGTTTTTCAGCAAAGGGCAAGTAGTTTGAAAGTCAAAAGATTATTGTAAATGAAAGGAAAACCAGATATCTCAAGTTAAAGAACTAAGAGCTTTTGTATGTATGGAAAGATGCAAGAGTCTGGGCTGACTGAAATCATTCCTTTGAAATACACCTCACATATCTGGGGCCAGTATCCTGTGTTTTTACATTCTGAGTTTCCTCAGGGCCCACCAGAGGGAGTGGCTACAGTTTGATGTTTGCTTAATGGCAGGTATTCTTTCCTTCCTGAGTTCCCTCAAGGCTCACCAGCTCACCATTGGTTACTGCAGTCACTGATAACGTGACATCCTTTGTTTACTGATATGGCAGAAAATATCTCATTTCTCAAGGGAAAGCTGAAAAGCATCTTAAATTTCTATCTGTTGGGGAGTCATTGAATTGATTACCCTGTAGCCACTAAAAATTATGGTTTGGGAAAATGGTGACAACATAATTTTAAATAAAAAAGTGAGATGCAGTAGTGTCTGCAATATTTATAAAAAGCACAGACAAAATGCTGAAGGGGAAGACGCCAGAAGCTTAGCAGAAGTTCCATCTTGGTAGGATGTTATATGTGACTTTTATTGGACAATGAGACAGTCGATCAGCTGAAAGAAGGGTCAGGGCCAGGTATGTTGTGTGTAGGAGATGGTTAGGTTGTAGTTCAAGATTAAAACTATGAACAGAAAAGACCATGAGGGCATATGCTTAGGAAAGTTCAGACTGAAGAACATAGTAGCAGCTCGACGGCCGGCAGAAGAGGAAGAAGACACAGTTACTCAGGATACTGACGAGAAGGGGGAAATCCGTAAATAGACTTATACTCTTCAAGTCTTCAAAGGAGACAGGGCTAATAAAGAAAATCGGCGATGCTAAAAGACTGCAGTTTTAACTGCACTTGACTCATGAGTTTTAGCCCAAGGTTTTCATCCCTTATTTTTGCCACTTTTGAGAAAGATCTCATTCCTGCAGTTACGTCCTGTTAGACTCTTGTGGAATAGTGATATTCTCTCATAAAAGAAACGTTCTGACTTCGTGGTGACTACTACATGAGAGAACTGGAAAAAATTATATTTAGAGTGATTTTTGCATTTTCTTTTTGGAATAGCCAGAGAATTAAAATAATGGAATTTTAAGTTTTGTTGTTACTGTGAGCTGAGAGTCAAGTTTTGGTGAAAAAAATTGAAGGGACAATTCGGATGTGAATCTCATGTTTATTGTTTTAAAAGTTCTGTGCTAATACCAAAAGAATGTATTTCTGGTGGGAAGTGATATATTTCCATGACTTCAGGGAGCTTGACTTCTGTCCTAAAAATAGATTTCCTTAGCTATTATAAACAAAACACCTTAAACAATAAAAATAAGCTACGGTCCAAAAAATCCATAGCAAACATAGCGTTGTTTTATATCCTTATCATTTAAAGACGTTAGATCTACGAGAAAAAATGTACATTCCCTTCACCACCAAAAAGTGTGAGTACAAAAGGGCAGCTTACAAGAGAAGATTTACAAATCAGAAGTAAATATGAAATAAAAATATTAATCCTAGTAATCAAAAAATTATTATGAACACATGGTAACATAAGATTTGCTTCTAGTAAGTAAAGAGAATGTGCTGTGGAGTTCTGTTGTAATTATTACGTGTGATTTGATGTTAGTGAGCAGGAACTGTCTGATAACCTACTGGTACGGGAAATTGCTGCAACCTGTCTGCAGGACAAGCTAAAATTGGTCCTAGGCTTTTAAACTAGTCATTTAATCCTTCCAATTTGTTAGTTGCAAAAGCCTAAATATATGCCTATATCCGTGTATGCAGTTGCTCAGAGCAGCATTTTTGTGAAAAGAAGATAAGCAAAATAACTGAAAAGATCAACAGTGGAAAAAATATTTAGATTAATTATGGTTAATCCATTTGATGGAGTTCTCACTAGTCACTTACTAAAAGTCAGATTTTTCAAAGATCGATGACATATGAGCTTGTTCAAAATAATAAGTGAAAAGAAAAAAGCTAAGTATATACAATATCTCAACAATGTTTATAAATCTGTGTGCATAAAAAATACTGGAGACAATGAAAAGTGAAAGTTGTTCAGACATGTCCTACTCTTTGCCACCCCATGGACTGTGGCCCACAAGGCTCCTCTGTCCATGGGATTCTCCAGGCAAGAATGCTGGAGTGGGTAGTCATTCCCTTCTCCAAGGAATCCTCCCAACCCAGGGGTTGAACCCAGGCCTCCTGCACTGCACGTAGATTCTTTACTGTCTGAGCCAGCAGGGAAACCCAAATATTGAAAACAATTATCTGTGCTGCATGATTTATCTTCCTTCCAGGTTTTCCTTCCGGATTATCTTCCTTTCTCTTCTACATTTTTTCCCCATATTTTCCAAAGTTTCTACAAGGAATCTGTATTATAGCACACTTCAATTAAAACCTATTATTTAAAAACAAAATGTTATTTCTCGGAGTATAGAAAGTTCAATTTGGTGATGCATTACCACCCACAGACACTGAAACTGTAGAAAGACTTTACCTGCTTATCACCGTCCCTGAATCTCTCAATGCTTAACATCCTTGACCTTGAGGGAACCCAGAAGAATGAAGCATTTTGCCCAAGGTCATGTGACAAGTGTGTAGTGTCAGCAATAAACAAAGGCAGAGTCTACATAACGTCTTAAGGACAGGTTGTAATGCATTATTGCAATAGGGAAAGGAGTCCAGCATGAACTAAACTTGGCCTCCATATATACCATTTCATCTGAGCATTTAAAAGGCAGGAGAGGGGAGGGAATGGAATAAGAAGGCTCAATAGAGGCAGAAAGGAAAAATTTACAAAAAGCAAAAAGGAACACATTGGTGAATGTGAAACCCATCAGGGTTTGCTAACTGGCACTTCCCTGGTGGGTGCTCATAGAAGATTGGTCTCTGCCACCTCCCACAGAGTCTGGATTTGGGGGTCCTAACACCTAACCCTAACCACTAGACCATTCAGGTATGACCTAAATCAAATTCCTTATGATTATACAGTGGAAGTGAAAAATAGATTTAAGGGACTAGATCTGATAGACAGAGTGCCTGATGAACTATGGATGGAGGTTTGTGACATTGTACAGGAGACAGGGATCAAGATCATCCATCCCCAAGAAAAAGAAATGCAGAAAGACAAAATGCCTGTCTGAGGAGGCTTTACAAATAACTGTGAAAAGAAGAGAAGCAAAAAGCAAAGGAGAAGAGGAAAGATATTCCCATCTGAATGCAGAGTTTCAAAGAATAGCAAGGAGAGATAAGAAAGCCTTCCTCAGCAATCAATGCAAAGAAATAGAGGAAAACAATAGAATGGGAAAGACTAGAGATCTCTTCAACAAAATTAGAGATACCAAGGGAACATTTCATGCAAAGATGGGCTCGATAAAGGACAGAAATTGTATGGACCTAACAGAAGCAGAAGATATTAAGAAGAGGTGGCAAGAATACACAGAAAAACTGTACAAAAAAGATCTTCACGACCCAGATAATCACAATGGTGTGATCACTCACCTAGAGCCAGACATCCTGGAACGTGAAGTCAAGTGGGCCTTAAGAAGCATCACTACGAACAAAGCTAGTGGAGGTGATGGAATTCCAGTTGAGCTATAAATCCTGAAAGATGACACTGTGAAAGTGCTGCACTCAATATGCCAGCAAATTTGGAAAACTCAGCAGTGGCCACAGGACTGGAAAAGGTCAGTTTTCATTCCAATCCCAAAGAAAGGCAATGCCAAAGAATGCTCAAACTACCACACAATTGCACTCATCTCACATGCTAGTAAAGTAATGCTCAAAATTCTCCAAGCCAGGCTTCAGCAATACGTGAACCGTGAACTTCCAGATATTCAAGCTGGATTTAGAAAAGGCAGAGTAACCAGAGATCAAATTGCCAACATCCACTGCATCATCAAAAAAGCACGAGAGTTCCAGAAAAACATCTATTTCTGCTTTATTGAATATGCCAAAGCCTTTGACTGTGTGGATCACAATAAACTGTGGAAAATTCTTCAAGAGATGGGAATACCAGACCACCTGACCTGCCTCTTGAGAAACTCACATGCAGGTCAGGAAGCAACAGTTAGAACTGGACATGGAACAACATACTGGTTCCAAATAGGAAAAGGAGTACGTTAAGGCTGTATATTGTCACCCTGCTTATTTAATTATATGCAGAGTACATCATGAGAAATGCTGGGCTGGATGAAACACATGCTGGAATCAAGAGTTCTGGGAGAAACATCAATAACCTCAGATATGCAGATGACACCACCCTTATGGCAGAAAGTGAAGAAGAACTAAAGAGCCTCTTGATGAAAGTGAAAGAGGAGAGTGAAAAAGTTGGCTTAAAGCTCAACATTCAGAAAACTAAGATCATGGCATCTGGTCCCATCACTTTATGGGAAATAGATGGGGAAATAGTGGAAACAGTGGCTGACTTTATTTTGGTGGCTCCAAAATCACTGCAGATGGTGACTGCAGCCATGAAATTAAAAGACGCTTATTCCTTGGAAGGAAAGTTATGACCAACCTAGACAGCATATTAAAAAGCAGGACATTACTCTGTCAACAAAGGTCCATCTAGTCAAGGCTATGGTTTTTCCAGTGGTCATGTATGGATGTGAGAGTTGGACGGTGAAGAAAGCTGAGTGCCGAAGAATTGATGCTTTTGAACTGTGGTGTTGGAGAAGACTCTTGAGAGTCCCTTGGACTGCAAGGAGATCCAACCAGTCCATCCTAAAGGAGATCAGTCCTGAGTGTTCATTGGAAGGACTGATGTTGAAGCTGAAACCAATATTTTGGCTACCTGATGCGAAGAGCTGACTCATTTGAAAAAACCCTAATGTTGGGAAAGATTGAGGGCAGGAAGAAAAGGGGACGACAGAGGATGAGATGGTTGGATGGATCACCGACTCAATGGACATGAGTTTGGGTGAACTCTGGGTGAACTCTGATGGACAGGGAGACCTGGCGTTCTGCGGTTCATGGGGTCGCAAAGAGTCAGACATGAATGAGCAACTGAACTGAACTGAACTGAACTCCAGCTTTGGTTAGAACACACAGTTAGTTCTTTCAGCACCCTTGAGATTTCTCAGGAAGGCACTTTAAGGGGGCTGGGGTCATCCTATGGATGTAGCTTTGAGTCATGAGAAACAATGTCAGTATTTGTTCAAGTCTGCTTAGGCCAAGGTTGAGATCTAGAGGCTGAGCCCAGCAGAAGGCTTGGAGGAGCCTGGCTGGAGTTTTGGAAAGGAGAGAGTCTTTGTTGAGTAACAAGACCCAGGCTAGAATCTGGCTCTCTGACCCAGATTCCAATAGTTTCAGGATCACAATTTTTGCATATCAAGAACTTTCTGACCTGAATGAGAAGTTCAACCAGGACTGAAAGGACAAGAAGAATGACTGAATAAGGAGATTAACAAGAAAGAAAATATTAGCCTTTGATTATAATCTACACCCCCCACTCCTGCCCCCACCTCCCATTTTATTGGATCTTGGTTAAAATGCTCAGAACTCATTTTCTTCTTGAAGGGAGTATTCCCATATATTCTGTGGGATTAATGATTGAGCCCAGTATTTCATAGGTTGGATAAATTATGCCCAGGAAACTCCTGTATTGGCAAGTGGATACTCTGAGCCACCTGGAAAGCCCTTGCCTGGGAGTCTCATTGCCTAATTTCTTAATAAGTTACAAGTTTAAGCATATGCTTTCCCTTTAACTAGTTCTGGTGGGGGGAGTGGCAGTCACTGTCTCCCATAGCTGACCACTGAGATGCTTTCTTGGGTACTGATTTCCTCAGCTCATCATGAGCAACTGTTGTTTGCTGCTGTTGAGTAGCTAGGTCATGCCTGACTCTTTTGTGATCCGGGCTCCTCATCTGTGGGATTTCCCAGGCAAGAATCCTGGAGCAGGTTGCCATTTCCTTCTCCAGAGGATCTTCCCAACCTAGAGGATCCAACCCGTGTATCCTACTTTGCAGACAGATTCTTTACCACTAAGCCACCTGGGAAGCCAATGAGCAACTGTATTACTCATTAATCTTCTGTTGGTCAAGACCCTGAAAACAAGTGGCAGCTGTGGAGCTGTTTTGTGTTTTCAAAACCTGGTGTTTAGGGAACTTTCTGGAACTCGTAAGATCTGGAAGAAAGCCAGCATTGACTTTATAAATTTTCCAATCCAGTTACTCAAGATTTAGTCATTATTGACAGATTTCTTCTTTGTTTTCATCCTCTTTTTCTATTTTTCTTTTCTCCTTATTTTTTTCCTTCCTTCTCTCCCTTCCCTCCTTCTTTCTCTTCCTCCTTTCTCCTTCAACTTTACAACTCAGTAAACATTTTATCATTGGTTGCCAGACCCGCTGATTGTCAAACTAGCAAACTGCCAATCTGTGAAATCAGAATGCATGTTAAAACTGCTGTTAGCCAGGGGGTGGCAGCTGTGGTATAGTTGTCTTCGTGGTCAATGTGGGGCCAAAGCTGTGTGCACCATCACCATTTCAATCTATGGATATGTTATTAGCATTCCACATGCTGAGTTTAACTGCCTTGAAAATATCTTCAAGGAGATTATATTATAATTCAGGGGAAAAAAAGCCATTTGAGTGTACAAAAAGAGAAATAGAAATGTAAGGCATTATTTTGATATTTGTGAAGTAAATAGTCTTCACTGAAGAATGATCAACCAGCGTCAAAGCTTGCAAAATGGTGTCACAGCTTGGAACAAAATGTCACAGACAGTGGTGACTTACTCTTGTTATAAATGTTGGCTTACAGTTGTTTTGAGTTCTCTGGATGGAAAAGCAGCCATTATTGTGCTGGTTCAGAAAGGGATTAAAAAATCGGCTTTAGAAACCAAAACAAACCAACAAAGAGCAACAATGACAAAAAATCCTGGATTCAAATCCTGACTCCTGGTGAAAGATTTGTTTGTGCTGAAACTCAGTTTTCTCTGCTAACAGAGAAATTTAACATATACCCAGCAGGGTTATAAAAATAAATGCAATAGAGGCCAAGCAATGAAATGGATTTAGCTGCAAAGTGTTATTCAAACTTAGGTATGTTGCAGAGCTGACTGTTTATGTGTCTGTTTCCTGGTTGTCTGTTGTCTAGAAACTGAACTAACTTCCAGGTGGTGCTAGTGATAAAGAACTCGCCAGCAGTGCATGAGAGTTAAGAGATGTGGATAAGATCCCTGGGTGGGGAAGATCCCCTGGAGAAGGGCACGGCAACCCACTCCAGGATTCTTGCCTGGGAAACCCTATGGATAGGGAGCCTGGTGGACTACAATCCATGACTCTTTGTGTTTGACTACAGAGTCAAACACAGCTTAAAAACTAAACAGCAGCAAACAGTAAACATTGTCCATAGAGGTCGAAAGAACAAAAGATGAGGACCAAATGCTTAGAACCCAGATGAATACGTCTTTAAAATTTTTACTTTAAAAAAGATGTGAATAAATGCAGAAAAAATGCAAGTCTTAGCAGCTCAATGAATTTTCACAAGGTGAACACAGCCATGTGCTAGATAGGAAACAAACATTGTAAGTAGCCAAAAGCCCCTTGTGCCCCTTCCCAGACACCATTAAAAAGAATCACTGTCTGATTTCTCACATCATAGATTCACATTTCTTATCTGTGTCTACTGTGTTACTTCAGTACATAAAAACCAAAACTCAATGTGTAAAACCAGGAGCTGTGTTTCATGTGGGAAGAGGTCACGATCCCTGGCATTGAACCCTCAATGCCTTGAGCAGAAAACAGACCTGAATTTGCATTACAGATGTACTATTTCCTAACTGTGATTTGAGGAATGGCAGTTTTTCTCCTGAATCTCCAGTTTCCTCGTTAGCAAAGTGGAAAGAGATACTGAATCTACGAAGCTGTTTTCAAACTAAGTGAGACGATATCTAAACAGATGCTCAGTCAGGATCTGATGCTAGTTAAGTATTGGTTGGTGGGAGTCTGGGGAAAATGTGTGAGTAACAGTGAGAATGAAAAGATGGCCTATTTGATGAGACAGAGTCCTGGATCTTCGCAGTCTGAGAAAGGAAGCTTCACCGAGGCCCTGGGGGGTGCTGCCTGTGATTGGAAGAGAGTGGAACAGAGAAGGCAGAGCACTCAGCTCTTTGCCCAGCACTACCTCTAACATGCTGGGTGACCTCTCACCCATCCCCTTCCTTCTGGAGCCTCAGTTTCTTCTTCCATGTAATTTATGGATGCTATAATAAGTTTTTCCCACTATGAGTCTCACTCAAAAACACTGCCAATCTATACTTAGCCAACTTGGAAAAGCATAGAATAAAAATAAACAGTAATTTCAGTGCCCAAACATACAGACAAACTGAAATACATTTGAGGAGTGTAAAAAGGTGTAGAAAGAACTCAAAACCATCCCATCTAAGGATGATAATTCTGCATAGGTTAAATGTCACTGTAATTCTCCAAGCCAGGCTTCAGCAATACATGAACCGTGAACTTCCAGATGTTCAAGCTGGTTTTAGAAAAGGCAGAGGAACCAGAAATCAAATTGCCAACATCCGCTGGATCATCAAAAAAGCAAGAGAGTTCCAGAAAAAACATCTATTTCTGCTTTATTGACTATGCCAAAGCCTTTGACTGTGTGGATCACAATAAACTGTGGAAAATTCTGAAAGAGATGGGCATACCAGACCACCTGACCTGCCTCGTGAGAAACCTGTATGCAGGTCAGGAAGCAACAGTTAGAACTGGACATGGAACAACAGACTGGTTCCAAATAGGAAAAGGAGTACATCAAGGCTGTATATTGTCACCCTGCTTATTTAACTTATATGCAGAGTACATCATGAAAAACGCTGGGCTAGATGAAGCACAAGCTAGAATCAAGATTGCCGGATTAATGGGATCGCAGAGTCAGACACGACTGAGTGACTGAACTGAACTGAATAGACCCAGATGCACCAAAAAGGACACCATGTAGTAGAGATAAAAGAATATTCTGTGTGATTCTATGTGTCAACACCAAGTGCAGATGACTAATCTGGAGACATATAAAGAATGGCTCTGTCTAAGGTATGTGTGTGTGCTCAGTCATGTCTGACTCTGCAACCTCATGGACTGTAGCCTATCAGGCTCCTCTGTCCATGGGATTCTCCAGGCAAGAACACTGGAGCGGGTTGCCATTTCCTCCTCCAAGTCTAAAGTATAGCCTTCCTAATACTTATAGACAGGCAGTTCCAGGAGGCAGTGCCTGTCTTGACATCAGGAAGCTGCAAACCACGGTTTGAGACGTTATGTTTAGTGGAGACGAGCCTTCCATCCCTGAGCTTGTGAGTCTGAGACCTTGGTGGGAAAGAGCTCAAATCAATGAAATACCCACCAAATCATATATGAATTATTCCAAAATCATCCAGAAGGCATTCATGTGTGATGCAAAGATTTAAAATTATTTTCATACTTAGAATTTGAATTAGCATTCATAGGCAGAAGGTTATTAGAAATTATTAACTCTACTTCCAAAAAAAAGTATAGTCTTTATATATATGTGTGTGTATGTATGCTGCTGCTGCTAAGTCGCTTCAGTCGTGTCCGACTCTGTGCGACCCTATAGACGGCAGCCCATCAGGCACCCCCGTCCCTGGGATTCTCCAGGCAAGAACCCTGGAGTGGGTTGTTACGTCCTTCTCCAATGCATAAAAGTGAAAAGTGAAAGTGAAGTCACTCAGTCATGTCCGACTCTTAGCGACCCCATGAACTGCAGCCTACCAGCCTCCTCCATCCATGGGATTTTCCAGGCAAGAGTACTGGAGTGGGTTGCCATTGCCTTCTCCAATATGTATGTATATATATACAAATACAGGTTTGAGTTTTGCTAAGCCACATCCTATCAGTGACACATTAAATCCATCCTTTATCATCCTGGGTCTTGATTTTCTTGTTGAAAAAAAATAGCCATCCCAGAAACTTCTGAGGATTAAATGAGATCTTAAGTGTGAAAACACAGTAATCTGTTAAATGCCCTTTGAGGTTTATGTGTGTGTGTGTGTGTGTGTATGGGATTTCCCAGGTGGCTCAGTGGCAAAGAACCCACCTCCAATGCTGGAAATGCAGGAGACACAGGTTCCATCCCTAGGTCAGAGGAACCGGCAACCCATTCCAATATTCTTGTCTGGAAAATCCCATGGACAGAGGAGCCTGGCAGACTATAGTCCACAGGGTCAAAAAGAGTCGGACACAACAGAGCAACTGAGAACACATATGTATGTGTGTGTATGTGTGTATATGTGTTTTTTCATAAATATGTATATATTTTAAGGATTTTTATAATGTATATAACACATATATATACAATTATCTATTTATCTATCTATATATATATTTTTAAGGATTTTTCGGGAATTTCCTGGCTGTCCAGTAGTTAGAAATCGGTGCTTTCATTGCCTAGGGCCCGGCTTCAATCCCTAATCAGTGAACTAAGATCCTATAAGCCTCGCAGGATGGTCAAAAAAAAAAAAGACTCTTTATAATGTATTTAAGGTCAAAAAACCCCTTAGGCGGACTGGGAAAATAAATTCTCTTCTCATCTCTATGCTCTAAAATGAACTAATTAGTTACCTGAATTTAAACACCGTACTTTATAAGGCAAAACGATGAGAGAAATGGATGATGGATATAATATTTTTTTATTGTCTTAAAAAAGAAAAACATAACTTTTTCTTGCGGGAGAGAAGTTTTTTTTTTTCCTTAACAATAAATTCTAAAATGGATTTACCCGCTCAGTCCTCCAGATCCTGAGGACAACCCCCACTCCAGACTCCTTGTATATTTCTCTGTGCACTATACCAGCTCCCTCCATTTCACATTGCTTTCCAACTCAAAAGATTTCCAATAGCACCTGTTCAACAGGCCAAACATCACAGAATCCACCCATTCAGTTACAGATCCATTCACACATCTACTGGGAAGGACATCCCCAAGTGTCTGTTAGTGTTAGATGCTGAACATCCAAACAGGAAAGAGCAGGGAGGTCCTGGCTTCCGAGAAAGAGAAGCATGGACTCCAGATGTCCTACAGAGATGTAAAGCACTGCCCACGGCGGGTGGGGGTGGGGGTGGGGGTGGGCACTGAAGGACCAGGACACACAGTGTTCTACCACCTCCTTTTGTTTGAATCCTATGCGTTTTGTTTTGTTTGCCATTCCACACAGCTGGATCTTAGTTTGGATCTTAATTTTCTCATCAGGGATAAAACTGCTCCACCTCCTCATTACAGTGGAAGCGTGACATCTAACTCACTGGACCTCCAGAGAATTCCCATGTAAATAAGCATTTTTTTAGGTCTCTTTTCTTTTCTTAAATTAGTGAATTTTTAATTGAAGTCTCTGTATGCAGGTCAGGAAGCAACAGTTAGAACTGGACATGGAACAACAAACTGGTTCCAAATTGGGAAAGGAGTACGTCAAGGCTGTATATTGTCACCCTGCTTATGTAACTTGTATGCAGAGTACATCATGAGAAATGCTGGGCTGGATGAAGCACAGGCTCTACTCAAGATTGCTGGGAGAAATATCAATAACCTCAGATATGCAAATGACACCACCCTTATGGCAGAAAGCGAAGAACTAAAGAGCCTCTTGAAAGTGAAAGAGGACAGTGAAAAAGTTGGCTTAAAGCTCAACATTCAGAAAACTAAGATCATGGCATCTGGTCCCATCACTTCATGGCAAATAGATGGGGAAACAATGGACGCAGTGATGGACTTTATTTTTGAGGGCTCCAAAATCACTGCAGATGGTGACCGCAGCCATGAAATTAAAAGATGCTTGCTCCTTGGAAGAAAAGTTATGCCTGACGTAGACAGCATGTTGAAAAACAGAGACATTACTTTGGCAACAAAGGTCCTTCTAGTCAAAGCTATGGTTTTTCCAGTAGTCATGTAGGGATGTGAGAGTTGGACTATAAAGAAAGCTGAGCGCTGAAGAACTGATGCTTTTGAACTGTAGTGTTGGAGATGACTCTTGACAGTCCTTTGGACTGCAAGGAAATCCAATAGTCCTTCTTAAAGGAGATCAGTCCTGAGTGTTCATTGGAGGGACTAATGCTGAAGCTGAAACTCCAATACTTTGGCCACCTGATGTGAAGAACTGACTCATTAGAAAAGACCCCGATGCTGGGAAAGATTGAAAGCGGGAGGAGGAGGGGACGACAGAGGATGTGATGGTTGGATGGCATCACTGACTCAATGGACATGAGTTTGAGTAAACTCCAGGAGTTGGTGATGGACAGGGAGGCCTGGTGTGCTGCGGTCCATGGGTCGCCAAGAGTCAGACACGACTAAGCGACTGAACTGGACTTAACCGAACTGCTTTACAATATCGGTTTCTTTTCTAATGTCCATCAAGATGAATTGGCCATAGGTGTACACTTGTCCTTTCCGTCTTCTACCTCCAGCCCTTCCCCCCTCCCCCGTTTCTCACCCCTCGAGATTGTCACAGAGCCCCAGTTTGAGTTCTCTGAAGTGTGGATGTGAGCCCTGAGGAAAGGCATCATCCAGTCTGTGCCGAGCCTGACAAGGGAGAGACAGATGTGAGCTTGGGGTCTCCTGGCCACCCAGCCAATGCCCCTGTTCCCACCCAGCGTGGAGGCTGAAGGCTGAGGGACACTGGAGGCAACCGGGCCAGTTGCTGTGGGTGGTCTCTTAACCAAAGCTAAAGGGCTGGAGAAAAATGAAGCAAGGCAGCTAAGCCAGAGAACGGGGTGGCCCACCCCACCTCAATTCCTGCACCCTGCAGCCCACACCCTGGAAGAAAAACCCCCAGAAGAGCCTGCAATGTCGTCAGCCACATGAATCTGAAAGCAATAGTGAGAGAGGGGACACCAGATGACGGACAGCACAGAGAGGGGCAGTGATGGGTCCTCCTAAGCTTCCTTCACTGGCCTGCCTGCTTCGTTAAAGGGGTAGAAGCAAGGCAAACAGTAAGAGATAAAAGTAGATTAAGTGAATTAATATTTGTCTTTGCTTTAAATATAGGTTTGTGTTCAACTAAGCTCTATACGGTCAGCAACACGTTAAATTCATCCTTTACCATCTAGGCTTCAGTTTCCTTGTTGTAAAACAAGTCTCCATCCCATAAACATCTGAGGATTAAATGAGATCTTATGTGTGAAATCACTTAGTAAACTGTAATGCCCTTCAGTATTCTTAATCCTGTAATCTAACGTTCACACAGGCGGATTTTTTAAAAAAATCTTCACGTCTTTAAGAAGGTTTTGAGTTGATTTGTTGAACCTTTCTTAGTTAGACATGCATTGCTCTTACAGCGTCTTTTTGTTTTCTCCCTTTTGACTTTTAGATTTCAAATCCGGTTTTCAAGTCTGGAACCAGCGTAGGTAAATGGAAAGAATATGAATTGTGTGACCCTGTGAAGCAATCATTTCTAATCCCAGCTCTGCCGTGAAAAGCAGTGCCACCTCGAATAAGTCCCTGAGGCCTTTTTTTATTGATCTATAAAAGAGAAGTCAAAACACAGCATTCCCTGTTTTACGGTAAGAACACACCACCTCAATCAGTTCTGAAAACTAGAGAACTGCAATTTCTCCAGCTAGATCCATGTCAATGGAGAGTTCCTCTCCAAATAGACTAGAGGCTTCTTTTGCCCCAGCTTTCATGAATATCAAGCACAACCCCTCCGTATTTTGTCAAGGAAACGGAACACTGCCTTTTATAAGAAAGCGCCTGAGTGGCACGCTGCCCGGCTCCCTGTGGGCTCTCCCTGTGCTTCCTCTAGGCTTATATTGATATCTGCAGGCATTTGTTGGCTCAGCTCCCCCTTTGCGGGCAATAGATTGCTTCTGCTGAAGCTGCCAGTGCAATATTTTGAAAATAGACTTCCACTTCTAGAAGAAAAGAGATCCAAATAAGATTTTTTTTTCTTTAACATTAAAAATCATTAGAATATCAGTGTCTTTCACATCAGCATGAATTTTGAAGCTGTTCCATAAGTCCCTCTTGTCATGACCATCCACTGGTATAGAGGCAAGTGTCTTTTGGGGAGGAAAAAAAAAGTCTGTCGAGATGCTCATGTCTGGGCAAAGAATATGGACCAGGTCTAGCCAAGTGCTCTAGGCCTTTCAGTTTCACATTCTTAACCTTGTGTTCCAGGGAGCTCAGTAGTAAAGAATCCGCCTACCAATGCAGGAGACGCAAGAGACATGGGTTTGATCCCTGGGTCAGAAAGATCCCCTGGAGGAGGAAATGGCAACTCATTCCATTATTCCTGCCTGCAAAATTCCATGGACAGAGGAGCCTGGAAAGGAAACAGTCCATGCGGTTGCAAAGCATCAGACACGACTTAATGACTGAACACAATCTTGTGTTACAGGTTGAGTTGCATCTTTCTCAAATTCATGTGTTGAGGTATCAGCCCCTAGTCCCACAGAACATGGACTTATTTGGAAATAGAGTCTTCACAGATATAATGAGTTACGATGAAGTCATACTGAAGAAGAAAGGGCCAACATCCGACATGACTATGTCCTTATAAAAGGGGGTAATGTTGACACAGACATGTTCACAAGGAGAAGGGAAGATGAAGGCAGAGATTAGGGTGATGCTTGTAACAAGCCGGGGAACACCAGAGATCATCAGCAAAACACCAGAAGCCAGGCAAGAGGCTCTGAGGTCCCTTCCCAGGGCTCCCTCAGAGAGGGGGCTCCCTCAGAGCCCTGGGAAGGGACTCATCCCCACCAGCATCTCCATCTGGGACCTCCAGCCTCCACACCAAGACGCTACATCTCCACTGTTTAAATTGTCCAGCCTGTGGTACTTTGTTACAGCGGCTCTTGAAAACAAACACCTTTGGAAGTGCCTAACGGTCCTGGAAGTGAAAGATTGTGACAGATGAAGGACACACGCAGAAATCATTCAGTGTGATCATTTCATGATCCATGAAGGAATAGTATCTGGAATCTTCTTCCCATACTTAGAGGGGAGGGGTTGACTAAGAAGCCTTGGCTCCTGGTTACCAGGTGGTGTGCCTTTTTTCTACTTGGCTGTACTGTTAGTGAGGAGATACACGAGGAAAAGGTAATGTCACTCAATATAAACATGCCATCAACCTAGAAAAAGCCAGACTTCCTGTTCAGTCCATGGAGGCATAGAGGCACCCTACCCAACTCTCTCCGGACTTTTCCTAGGCTTGTGCCTGCCCGTCTCCTGGGTCCTGAGCAGGCTACACTGCTTCTCAGAGAAGCTGTAACTAGAAGGCTCCTCCCTCAGATTCTCAGATGTCATTTTCACTTTCAGTCTTTGCTCAAATGCCACTTTCTCCCTTCCTTATCCTGCCACTGCTGCTGCTACTCAGTCCTGTCTGACTCTTTGTGACCCCACAGACTGTAGCCCGCTAGCTCCTCTGTCCAAGGGATTCTCCAGGCAAGAATCCTAGAGTGGGTTGCCATGGCCTCCTGCAGGGGATTTTCCCAACCCAGGGATCAAACCTGAGTCTTTTGCATCTCCTGAATTGGCAGCCGGAGTCTTTACCACTAGCGCCACCTGGGAAGCCTATATTCTGCTATGCTTCCTTCCAAATAGTACTTCTGATGCTACTTACGTACTCTATTTGTTTCTCTTTATTGACTGGGTCTCTCTACTAAAACATAAGCCCGAGAAAGTCAGGGATCTTTTTCTGATTTGTTCACTTTGTTGTTCAGTTAGTAAGTCATGTCTGACTCATTGTGACCTCAAGGATTGCAGCATGCCAGACTTCCCTGTCCTTCACTACTTCCCCTGAGTTTGCTCAAATTCATGTCGATCAAGTTAGTGATGCCATCCAACCATCTCATCCTCTGTCGTCTCCTTCTCCTGCCTTCAGTCTTTTCCAGCATCAGGGTCTTTTCCAATGAGTCAGCTCTTTGCATCATGTGGCCAAAGTACTGGAGCTTCAGCTTCAGCATCAGTCATTCCAATGAATATTCAGAGTTGATTTTCTTTAGGATTGACTTGGTTTGATCTCCTTGCTTTGTTCACTGTTATATCCCAAATGTCTAAAATAGTACTGCCTGCCATATATTTGGCTTCTAATATATTTTTTTTATTGTTGATAGAATGCATAAACATTTTAAAAACATCTTTTTTTGAATGCTTTCAGTGTTACTACTGAATGTAGTTGAGTAGTTCAATGTCATTCCTTTGCTCTTCTGGAAGACAGCCTCAGAGTGAGGTGTCAGCAACTGAGGGGTTCTTTTGTCTCTGGCAACCTTGGATTTTGGTCTAGTGCCCTGGGCTAGAGGTGAAAACTGTAACTGAGAGAAAGGCCAAAAGAAGCCTGAGAAAGCATTGGTGGAAACAATTAAGCCTTAGCGTTTAACTGGCAACAACTTTTCTTTGGTTATTTCTTAATGTGTTTACGGTTTGTGTGTGTGTGTATGTGTGTGTGTTTAAATTATATATAGGCTATAGTGACAAAAAAGTTTTTTGAGAACAAGATATAAATATTTTCCAGAGTGCCATAAGTTAAAAAGGTGACAGCTAGTCACATGGGCCTGTTTACATTTTGATTAATCAAAAGCGGTTGAAGTTAAAAACTCAGCTCCTTAGTCACATCACCCCCCGTCTTCATTGCTCAATAGCCACATGTGGCTGTTGGCTGCCAGACCTGCCAGAGTCAATGGGGAGCATCCCCATCATTCTAGGCAGGAGGGCTCCATGTGTGTTTCTTAATGTCTGGATGTTGAACATCGTGAAACGAAGGCACCACAAGGAACAGGGGAAATTTTCACTCTTCCTTGGATCACATGGTCCACTGGCCAAATTGACTTAGGCCAAGTAGACTTAACTAGACTTTATGCTTACTGTCTTCCATAACCATTTAATAGATTTGTGAATAATGGGGAATATTATAGTATGTTTTAGCCAGGTTATGGTATTAGTTGTTCAGATCCTGGGGATTTTCAACCTATTGAAGAGAAGCATTGCAGGAAAGGACACAGACACATGCAAGGTTTTTGTAAGTTCTGCTGCTAAGTCGCTTCAGTCGTGTCCGACTCTGTGAGACCCCATAGACGGCAGCCCACCAGGCTCCCCCATCCCTGGGATTCTCCAGGCAAGAATATTGGAGTGGGTTGCCATTTCCTTCTCCAGTGCATGAAAGTGAAAAGTGAAAGTGAAGTCGCTCAGTCGTGTTTGACTCTTCGCGAACCCATGGGCTGTAGCCTACCAGGCTCCTCCATCCATGGGGTTTCCCAGGCAAGAGTACTGGAGTGGGGTGCAATTGCCTTCTCCGTTTGTAAGTTCAAGCACATACAAATGGTTCAGAATGATTGAGGTTTGGGGTCTGTCGAGTGCTAGGGCTTGGGTCACAAAAACTTGAGCTGTAGCTGATACATATTTATATCCCTGCTGCTGCTGCTGCTAAGTTGCTTCAGTCGTGTCCAACTCTGTGCGACCCCATAGATGGCAACCCGCAGGTTCCACCATCCCTGGGATTCTCCAGGCAAGAATACTAGAGTGGGTTGCCATTTCCTTCTCCAGTGCATGAAAGGGAAAAGTGAAAGTGAAGTTGCTCAGTCGTGTCCGACTCTTAGCGACCCCATGGACTATAACCTACCAGACTCCTCCGTCCATGGGATTTTTCCAGGCAAGAGTACTGGAGTGGGGTGCCCTAGCACTTGACATAACACATATTAGTCTACTCATGTGTATCTGTTGTTGAATGAATGAGTGAATCAATCAGTTAAGCAACCAATACATCAACCAACCAACTGCAAATGATGTATAGACAAAGCCAGATGCATTTGTCAGGCTAGGGATGTTATTCCCTACTAATAAATACAGCTCAACATTCCAGAGGCTTTCCACTATAAAAGTTTGCTTTTTATTTAATGTACATGTCTAAATATAAGTCAGAGTGGAGGATAATCTTCCATGTGGTCATTCATGGACTCAGGTTGATTGGCCATCTTTTAGCTATAGCGTCCTGAACCAGTGGCCTGCCAGGTCACTAAGAGAGAGGAAAAGAGATGGGAGAGAGATGGCCCTTAGCTATCTCAGCCAAGGGATGACTGGAGTCAATTCTACTCACAGGTCATTGGCAAGAACTTGTCACATAACCCCGTTCTCTGCAAGGAAGACCGGGAAACAGGAAGGAGCACACAACAAGTTTGGTAAGCATCATCCAAGTAGCACAGTGCATCCCAGAGGACCATTGCCAAAAGCTTCAACTTTATCCAGTAGGGGTTTGCAAGCTGTTTAAAAAAAAATCAGAACCCTTTCTTCAAATAAAATATAATATATAAATACAGCAAAAGTAGAGCTTTCCTGGCTGAGGTGAGGACCCAGAAAGGAGGAACCATATATCTGCCCACACAACAGACCTTCCTACACCACCTCTGTACTTTCTGTGTTCCTCCAGGAAAATCCAGGACTCCTCAAGGCAAAGTGAAGATCTGCCAAAGAGTCTTGGGAGTCTTGGGAGGGCTTCAAACAGGAGAATGGTGTGATCACGTTTTCCTTTTGGGAAGATGAGTGTGGCGAAGTTGTGGAAGGCGGTGGGGAGGGGTGGGTTAGATGGTGGATGTGCAGTGTGGAGGTCAAGGTGAGAAGCTTCTGGAACCATTCAGGTGAGAGAGGAGGAAGGTCTGAACCAAGTCTCTGTGGGGCTCTATATGTTTTCCCAATTTCTGCCGACTCAAAATTCAGAATCTCTTTTTCAGACAGAGAAAGACAAATATCATATGATATCACTTAGATGTGTAATCTAAAAACAAACGATATAAATGAACTTATTTACAAAACAGACATAGACTCACAGACATAGGAAACAAACTTATGGTTACCAAAGGGGGTAACGGGGCAGAGGTCAGCAGGGTGATAAATTAGAAGACTGGGATTAATTTATACACACTACTATGTATAAAATAGATAATCAACAAAGTCCTACTGTATGGCACAGGGAACTATACTCAATATTTTGTAATAACCTATAAGGGAAAAGAATCTGAGAAATATATATTTGAATCACTTAGCTCTCTACACTAACACAACATTGTAAATAAACTATACTTCAATTGAATAAAAAAAAAGTCTTATGCAAGTTAAAGTATATAACTGCAAAAAATTAAAATAAATTCAAAAAAAATCTGAGTCTTTTTTTAAATCTGATCTCCTTGCACCTTTACAGAGCCTGAAGTCATTCCAAGTTTCCTTTCACCACTGACATAGGTCAGATACCAGAGTCGGAGTCAGCAAATGGTTTCTGTAGAGGGAGAGGGAGCTGACATTCCAGGCCTGTGGGCCATGTGATCTCTATCATAACCACCTGACTCTGCTTTGTTGAGAAAGAGCCACAAAGGACAATAGGCAGACGGATGGGTGTGGTTCCATTCCAATAAAACTGTATTTATGAACCCTGAAATTTGAATTTCATAGATTTCCCACATGTCATGAAACATTATTCGGCTTTCGGTTTGTTTTCAATCATTTAAAAATGTGAAAGACATTCTTAACTCACAAGCCAAATAGAAACAGGCTGTGGGCCAGATTTGGCCTATGCCAAATCTGAATATTAGGATATTATGCTGACCTCTTTTTTTTTTTTTTAAATAACATAGAATGATTGCTTCATTGTGAAAAAGACTTATATTTATGACAGTAATTTTCTTTTTCTTTTCAAAGTGGCATATATTGTGATGAAATAAAAATAAAGATATAAGACTAAGGTTTTCAACAATTTTTCCATAGACTACTCAGAGACTTAAAAAAAATACTGAGAATCATTGTCAATTTAGTCAATGCTGATGTATTTTAATGTTGTACCACCCCCAGGCACAGAAACAAACCCACACAATTAGAATAAACAAAGCAAAATGAAACAAGGCTGGAAGGCTCTGGTGTTCCTAGATTCTTTCTTGCCTCTGTCATAGAAACCCAAAAATAAAGATGCCCGCTCTCAGGCAGAGTCCACTGTGGTGACCTCCAGTTAATTGTGAGAATTCCAATTCACTAAATCAAAAAATAGTTTGGACTTCTTAAAGCCAAGAAAAGAAAACAATTTTGTTCTATTTTCCCTTATCAGAAGTCACGTGAGTCTCTTGTGTCTCCTGCATTGCAGGCAAATTCTTTATTGATGAGCCACCAGGGAAGACCCCAATCCTGGCCCTAAAATCATCCAAATGAATAAACATACCATCTAAAGCATTCCATGGTAAAGAACTCACCTGCAAGGGAGGAGACGTAAGAGATATGGCTTCAATCCTGGTTTTGAAGATTCCCCGGGAGGAGGGCATGGCAACCCACTTCAGTATTCTTGCCTGGGTGATCCCATGGACAAAGGAGCCTGGCAGGCTACTGTTCATGGGGTTGCAAAGGGTCGGACACAGCTGAAATGACTCAAAAGCATTACCTGAAATTATTTGTTCTTAAAATGATTTTGATTTTCAAAGTAAGGCAAATTTATTTTAGATACTTTGTGGGGAAAATGACCTAAAGATAAAATGCTGAGAATAAAAAGTCACCCCAAATCTCAAAAACCAGGAACAGCCATTGTAAAACAGAGGTCATTTCTTTAACATAAAGGGAGTCATATTGAATCTGCATATTTAAGCCTGATTTTTTTTTTTCACTCAACATTATACTCTGCACATCACCCCATGTCATTAAAAAGTTCTTGGATTGATCACAGAATTTTGTACAGATGTGTTTTTTATTTAATTATTTGATTTAATGAAACCAATCATACAGTTAGTCAACTAATGTTTATTTGTGCCTCTGGAATGCCAGGGACAGACCAAGACACGACAGGCCTCCAGGACAAGGTCCTTGTCCTCATGGAGCTGACATTGGGTGCCTTTTGTCTTTAAGCCTGAGGTTGGAGCCTGTGATCCTGAGATGAACACAGCAGACTGATTTCTGCTCCCTGGAAACTCTGAGCTAGTGAGGGAGACAGGTGGGTGGTCCAAGAACAAGGACAGCACAAGGTAAAGAAGGAAGCTTTGCACCCACAGAGAAGAAGGGGGACATCTGAGAGGGTGGGCGTGGAGGACATGGAGAGCTTCTGCAGAACAAATGCATAGTTCAAATCACATTGCTTTTTATTCTAGTCCAAAGTATTGATATCTAGATATAGACCATGCTGCGTCTAAATCCAAGTGATGTCATTCTTCCCAAGAGAGTCTGGCCTGGTTAGTCATTTAGAGAAGACTGAGCAGTGGGCAAAGAATCCACCCAAAATTCAGGAGATGCAGGAGACGCAGGTTTGATCCTTGGGTTGAGAGGATCCCTTCAAGGAGGAAATGGCAACCCACTCCAGTATTCTTGCCTGAAAAATCCCATGGACAGAGAAGCCTGGAGGACTACAGTCCAAAGGGATGCAAAGAGTCGTACACGACTGAGCATGCACTTTGGCTGTTGGCCTGGCTTAGCATTTAGTATGAGCTTATACTCAACAGATCGGAAAGGATACAGGTTCTCTCACCAGATGATACTGGAAGCAGCATCATTTAATAGAAACTGTTTTTGGGCCAGGATTCCATCCCTTAAATCCTGGACTCAGGATTAATGGAGACAATAATATCCGTGCTCTTCCAGGCGACATTTCTTTGGGTCTGTCATCCCAGTACACCAGCATCACCTCTGGGGATAGTTCTGGCTCTACCTGGCACAGAAGAGATTCTACTTGTTGTGTTGTATAAATTAGCATAATCTTGCCCACACAGATCCTTATCTGTGAAACGAGAATAGAGTGTCTGCTTGATTTTCACCAAATTTTTATGAAATTTAACTAAGATGCTATATAAGACAGCATTGTGGAACAAAATATAAAGTGTTATAATAACCCTTTCTAAAATAAAACCATCACATCGTTTGTGAAGAAGGTTCTAAATTTTCCAGCTTTTACATGTGATAATTGTTATTATTTTTAACCACCTGAGCACACTTAAGTAGACTTTTTCTGTACACCTGTATCTCCTCTATAAAACGTGATTGTCCAGTATCTTCTCAACCACCTTCAGAGTCATTGTTATTGTTTAGTATGTCCAACTCTTTTGCAACCCCATGGACTATTGCCCATCAGGCTCCTCTGTCCATGGGATTTCCCAGGCAAGAATACTGAAGTGGGTTAACATTTCCTTCTGCAGAGGATCTTCCTGACCCAGGGATAGGACGTGTGTCTCTTTCATTGCAGGTGGGTCGTTTACCTCTGAGCCACCAGAGAGGCTCTTCATCTTCAGAAACAGGGGCGACCTGGATATGATGGAGTCAAATCCCAGCCTGTCTGCACTTGGGGCAAGTGATGTAAAACCTATGCACTATGATTTCTTCTGTAAAGCCATGCCTCACAGCAGCACTGTGGGGAATCAATAAGCTACCATGAAATGAGGTAAGAAAGGCACCCAACAGGACAGCACAGATGAAACACTTGTATTATTGCAGCTCTTATCCTGGTCTATCACTTCCTAATTCACACTGGGTTTTCATTAACACAGCACACTGCTTTCACAGGGCACTGCTCGACCACTCAGGAGACGCCCTCACCCACATGGCTGCTGACCCAGGTCCCTTCCATCTTATTGTTCTGGTTAAGTGCTTGGATTTAAAAACAGCCAGTTTCAAAACACTTGTTTTGACATGTGAATTTGTTCCAGCAGGATTGATCCGTTAGGGAAGACTTGGAGCACCATGTGAATCTGTGTTAGTGTATGCATGATTACATCTGCAGGAAACTACATCCAGCTGACCGAGCTCTGTAGAAATTCGCAAAACACACAGACCTCACACCACTCCTGGCTCCTGTGGAAGGCAGAATGTATGATGACCACACCCAGCCACAACTGGTATGTGTATCTGCTCTCAGTTTGCTGATCACCCTCTTTCCTCTACTTCACTAGAGCTCACCAGCTGTCCCCTCTCTCATCCACAGGCAACCAGCAAACTCCAAATCTTCTCCAAGGGAAAATGCCAGGTTCATGGTGGTATGCATATGTGTCTTCATCATTTAATGTGTACACCACTCTGTATCATTTTTATTAGTTGTCTCTCTTTGTGAGCATGTGTCATTGATGAAGTTTTTGAGTTTTGTGCCCCCCACTTTTTCCCTAAGTCCTGTGGTTTTTACATACACTTTCCATGGCCCTGTCATTTGTGGAGACACATAAGTTGTGTTACAGCATAATTTACCCTACAGGATCCTGTGCTATAAGCAAGAAACTTTATCTCGCTGGACCTGGTATCTATGAAGATCAATTTTGCTATTTTTTATAAAGTTTGATCCGATGTTCCACGCAAGTGATTTATCCTCATTTTACAGGTGACTGATCTGGGGTTTAGAAGGAGTAAAACCTCGCTTAGCTTTTCATAAGTGAGAGGTGAGATAAGAATTAGAATTGTCTCCTGTCTACTGTTCTGGGGGGAAGCAGCACGTTGCCATGGGAACCGTATGGTCTTTGGAGTGGAACACTCCTCTACTTGAGGTCCTGCTTGACAAAATCCTTCTACCAGCATGACTTCAGTGAACTCCTCAAATCTCCTCAGGTGGCAACAGGAAAATGGCACTCACGTCTCAGTCACTGAAAATTAAGTTACAAAATGCATGAAAAATCCCAGTCTAGTGCCTGGAGCAGAGCAGACATGTTTGTCCTCATTCCTTTGTATATTGACATCCAATAAATTTTATTGAGCACATATTTGGTCACAGGGACTGCAGTAAGCACTTTCCAGGTATTATCTAATTTAATCATTTTAGCAACACCATGAAGAGGATTCTGTTATTATTCCTATTTTACAGATAAGCAAGAAGATGTACCAGAATGTTAGGTGATCTGCCTGAGATCAAAGAGAGAGTGTGCTAATTGTGAAGTTTATTGACTCTCAGCCCCAACTCCCTCTTCTGTCCTCTGCTTTGTAATGCTGAGACTGGGGCTCTGAAAAGCACATGTCTGCTTTGCCACCCTGATTCCCACAAGTTTCTGAAAGGCTGAGGGACTTGCTGCTTCTTGTTTTCCGCTAGCACCACTTCCTGTCCGCTATTTGCATCACTTCCTGTTCACAGCTTACATCATTTCCTGGCTACTATGAGGCCGCTGGAGCTCCTGTTCCCTTGGCAGAAGCCATTTCTTCCTACTTCCATAGCTGAATCCACTTTGCTGTTTTTCTACCGCTGCAAGCTCTACTGTGCGCCTGCCAAAGCACACCAGCCAGGAAGCTTGCTCAAAAGCCTGTATTTGCTCTAAGGGGTCCGCTGTTATGGTTCAATGATTTAATCACTTAAATAAAGGTGATTAAAGGGGATAAAACCCTCATCCCCTCAGAGGTAGGGACTGTAGATGCATCCGGCAGTTGTTCCTCTATGGTATCTTAAAGTTCACTTCTTACCCTTTCTCACCCTTTCAGTCACCTAGTAATCAACTTTATTCCTTCTTAACAATCATTTGCAAACTCTGTTAGTCAAAGTAAACTGTGTTCTCTGCATCTTGGCTGTGCCCTGACCAATGCATCTCTGAGGGGCAGAGACAGAACTGGAAACCAAATGGGGAAAATTTCTCTGCATGCTGCCTCGAAACAGTTTTTCATAAGTGTGGATCCTTATATAGTCTCCATTATCTTAAACATAAACCCAGTCATGAGGTACCTGGAAACATTATATTATCAGCTCTGATGTTCTAGGATCACAAGAAGCTCAATACTTCAATCAACCCTCATTGTGACCTGACATTTGGGAACCAGTGGTAAGGACTGCTAACCTCTTCTCATGACCCACTGACCACCAACCAAAAGAGGAAAGAGCTAAGAAAGGTCAATAGATAGCAGATGTTCATGCTGACCTGTTAGAAATCTTTCTTTGTCATGCTGCACTTTTACAGAGAACAAGAGACAGAGTATCCTCCCAAGGAACTGCTAGTCCACAGCCTTCTAGAATGTCTGAGCTGGAAGGGACCTCAGAGAGCACCTGTCCACTAAACTCTCACTTTACTAATGGGCGAATGGAGGCCCAGAGATGGGCAAAAGTGCCAGCCCCAAATCACAGTGAGTCAGTGCTGAAGTCCAGACTAGGGCATAGTCTCCTGACTCCTGATTTTTCCATGTGAAACCATGGATTCGGGAGCTTACTGGGTACGTTTTGTGCTTTAGCACTTTTTCTAGGAATTACAGTCGCTTCTCTGGAATATTATCTCTTTTTGCTTCTCCCCATCCCAGTTCCTAGGAGGCTTGGGAGATGGGAGAGAGACGGGTTCTTTTCTCTGTTCACAGTATGCCTGACCTTATTTTGCTGCTTGTTTCTCCTCTTCCTTCTCCCTCCCACAGGATGGCAGTAAGGGTGAAGCAAGTGAGATGAGCCAGGTCAACATAGGATCAGGTCCTGGCTTTATTTAAAATTTAGATATTTTATTCATCACAAAAGTTTTGGTGGGAATTTTGATTCTTAAAATATTGCATTAAAATATTATTTATAATTTGCACCCAAGGCTTGCATCTTACTCATAACACCCTCGTGCCATCCCTGCCATTCTGCCCATCCTTCCCTACTATATGCACCAGAAAGGTCACTTTGGCATTCTTGTAATCATTTTCTGATGCGTGACTCCCCATCTGAAACACACACAAAAAACTCTCCTATTGATGGCTCAGATGATGAACACGAACAATGATCACCTAGGATCCTTTTATCCAAGAAAAAATGGAGAATCCCTAACTTTGATGAAGATGCCAAAGCAGTAGAATAGCATGGAATTTGAAGTCAGATGAACTAGGGATTGAATCCTGACAATGCCACTCAGCAGTTGTGTGATACCTATTGATCCACTGATGGATGTGATTGATTTCTATGTTCTGAAGGCACTGGATATGCAGACATGATCAAGGCATATTCCCTGCTCCTAAGCCAACCACAGCCTAGATGGAGGGAATTGTTTACTTCTCTGGGCCTTGTTTTCTATAATGGAAAATGGAAATAGAATTATCTCCTTGGAAAGAATAAATACAGCTCTCACATGACATTGCTTATCATCGTGTGGCCGCTCCATTAAAATTTGCCTCCACAAAAGTAAATAAGTTCTTCCTTGGAACATTGCTCACAGAAGTAATCATCACTGTATACAGTTACTTTTCCACAGTTTAGATTTATTGTCATACAGTTACTAAAGCTAATTTGGGAAGACCCAGGAAAAAAATGATCACTGGAAACCTTCTGATGAAGTCCCTTGGTATTTAAGGAAAACACTGAGGATGACACATTCTTTTCAGCCACACTCAAGGCTTTTGGATTTCCATCTAGTGGTTTTCATTCTGAGCACCCCTGGTATTTTGAATATGCATCCTTCCAACAGAATCTTTGTTCTGCACCTCACTTCTCTCCCTCGAACTTAGTGTGTCTCCCTTATTGGACAACGGTTTTGTAGGCATCTCTTCACAGAGGGATTGACAATAATCTGGGAAATATTCCATACACTGTGGTGCTACAATTACAATCTTTATCAGAAGATGTTTGGGGCACGACCTCTCCTAAGGTGGTGTGGTGGGCGGAACTCTAAGATGAGCCCCAGTGAACCTACCTTTGCATAATCTCCTGCTCTTGAATGCAGGTGGAAACTGTGACTTCTAGCCAATAAGATATGACAAAGTCACTTCCATGATTAGGGTAAAATATATGACTCCACTTACAATAGAGGTTCTCCTGCTCACCTGGAAGAAGTGTACATGTTTTTGTACATTACCCAAGAACTGGAGAGGGGTGGTTAGACGAGGCAGCTGACAAGGGTCTCTGGGGCTCATCAAGGCTGAGAGAGACCTCACAGCCCATGCTCTGGGGAATGATAGCCCCAGTTCCCATCCCCTAGGAATCTGCTCCTTCCCCACTGCCTTTCATGGGGAGGCTGTATATTCTTGGCTTTCAGGGAATGACTCTGAGGAAGTTTGGGTGGAAGGAAACACATGCCATAATATGCAATTGAAGTCTGGTTCGTTGGCTCAGGCTGCCAAAAACACAACATAACAGACTGGGTGAGTTAAACAAGAGACATCTCCCAGTTGTGAAGGTTGGAAGTCCATGAAGCCCACCATCAAGGTGCCTACAGATTCAGTTTCTGGTGAGACCTCTCTTACTGGTTGCACACGGCTGCCTTCTTGCTACGTCCTCGCCTGGCCTCCCCTCGGTGTCCTCTTGGAGATGACTTTTTTCTCTCTTCTTCTTCTTGTGCACCAGTACCTTAGGGGTAGGACTCCACCTTCACAACCTCACCTAACCTCAGTTACCTTCTTAAAAGCCCTATCTCCAAAGACAGTCACACTGAAGTTTGGGTCTTCAGCATGTGTATTTGAGATATACAATTCAATTCATAGCAATAAAGAATAACTATTTATATATGTGAAGCAGCAATTATATGTCAGGCATTACACTATGCATTTTTACATTCTTTTATTCAATATTTTTAAGGTCTTTTCAGTATATATAAATGAGTGTGAGTTTAGAGCTTCATTTTACAGGTAAGGAAAATGAAGGAGAGGTTAAAAACTCAGGACTGATAATAAATAAATGACAGATCTAGGACCTGAACTCAAATGCGCTTGTCTCCAAAGATACTGCTCCACGTTTCAATCTTCCCCTCTTCCTCACTCACACACACACACACACACTTCTGCCAATGTTATAGCAGCAATACCATCTCCGACAAGAAAACCATCTCACAATGGAACTGAATTAAAACTGTCAATGTGGTCCTGTTTCTCAGGTGTTTTACCATCTAATCAAATGAGTCACTTTGCTTTACCATCCTGTCCACCCAGCTTCATCCTTCTCCCAGTTTTAAGACTCATTTTGCTACTCATGCCTGGAGTTGGGGCAAAGGTGGAATGGCCATGAAAGCTGTGAAATAAGTTTAAATGAATTGCAGTTTTCCCAAAATGCTTAAAGAGTGAAGGTTAATGTCTGTATGAATTAAGGAGTTCAACTCTGTGTGTGTGTGTGCATGTGCACGTGTGCACACACTCACATAAGCATGGATATCTGTGTCCAGGGGAAGTGAAGGATGTAGGGAGGAAGGCTGAGAAGAAGACAAAGAGAGACAGAGGAGGGAGAGATACTGAAACTCAACCAAGGCCTACTAAAGCCACTAAAAGAGAGGAAATCTGCTGAATAAGGTCATTCATTATTCTCATTTTGCACTTGAAACAAACGGTAATTGTTGGTTTAGCTAACAAGTTGTGCCTTAATTATAGACCATTAGACGCCATTAATAAAGGAAACTGATTCCACAAGAATCTAAATTTCACTTCTTGCATTTCTTAAAGAAGGCCAACTCAAAACAAATTTGATTCTCTGCCTCCAAATCCTGTAACAGCCCAGGGACTCTCATCCATCTGTAGCTTAGCTCAGCTGTCACCTTCTCTGGGGAGCCTTTCCAGGGCTTGTTGCCTGTCCCTGCTGCTTGAGGCATGGCGGCATCCCTGGGCTTCCTGCCCTGGACTTTTTAAAAAGTTCTTGGCCCCTCGGCATGTGGGACCTTAGTTCCCAGACCACGAATGGAATCAGTGCCCCCTGCATTGGAAGTTTGGTGTCATAGCCACTGGACCACCAGGGAAGTCCTGCCCTGGGCTCTCAAGAGGAAGGTTCTTTTGTGGACCTGTAACCAAATGACCTGTCTGCTTGTCTACCTCTCCAGAGAGCCTCCAAGACAGCTATTCACAGAGTAGCTGTTTTTTAAATTGCTTGCTTTTTTAAATCCTACTTTCTAGTGAAGTAATAATAATAATTACCCCTCATATTTGTCGTTAAGTTTCTTATTTTTGAAGACTCTTCTGTTGACTTCTATCTAATTTAATATTCCCAACAATTCACTAACAGAGCCAATATTGCCTCTTCTGCTATGAATTTCTCCCAGAAATATACTCCCAATCACTATCCAAAAAAATCACTACCCACTACTCCAAAAAAATTAAGAATGTGAAGGAACTGAGGCTGGTTACTCACTCCAAAGCCAGTTTCTCCTACCAGGAGCTTTGTCACTGGGAAATTGAATTCCTTTGAAAAATAAACACTCTCACTTTCAGCACAAGGACATATGTATCCACCCTACATTTGATCCCTGGGTTGGGAAGATGCCCTGGAGGAGAGCATGGCAACCCACTCCAGTATTCTTGCTGGAGAATCCCATGGAGAGAAGAGCCTGCTGGGTGACAGTTCATAGGGTTGCAAATGGACACAACTGAAGCAACTGAGCACACAGTCTTCCATCCTAAAATGGCTTTCTCCTAACTCAGAGGTTACTTACAGTAAACCCAAGTCAATCCAGCCACAGTAAAAAATCTCACAGATCCACCTGATCATTGAGTTATACCAAGCCAGTACTCAGATTTGTGGGATGTAGATGGTGACTGCAGCCATGAAATTAAAACACACTTGCTCCTTGGAAGAAAAGCTATGACAAACCTAGATAGCACATTAAAAAGCAGAGACAATACTTTACCGACAAAGGTCTGTCTTGTCAAAGCTATGGTTTTTCCAGTAGTCATGCATGGATGTGAGAGTTGGACCATAAAGAAATCTGAGCACCAAAGAATTGATGCTTTTCAACTGTGGTGTTGGAGAAGACTCTTGAGAGTCTCTTGGACTGCAAGAAGATCAAACCAGTCAATCCTAAAGGAAATCAGTCCTGAATATTCATTGGAAGGACTGATGCTGAAGCTGAAGCTCCAACATTTTGGCCACCTGATGTGAAGAACTGACTCACTGGAAAAGACCCTGATGCTGGGAAAGATTGAGGGCAGGAGGAGAAGCGGATGACAGAGGATGAGATGGTTGGATGGCATCACTGACTCGATGGACATGAGTTTGAGCAAGCTCTGGGGGTTGGTGATGGATAGGGAGGCCTGGCGTGCTGCGGTCCATGGAGTCGAAAAGAGTCGGACACGACTGAGTGACTGAGCTGAACTGAATGTGGACCAGGTAACATTCTGAGACAGATGCTGACAAATTTCTGAACACTCCCAGCAAGGTAAAATTGTTGGCCTCTCCTTTACGTTACTGTTAGAATGATGGTTCTAATGCTCATGTTTGCTGTGTTCCTGTCTTCCTTCATCCTCTGCCTGACTCTGCGCTGCCATCAGAAAGGACTTTAGCAGCACATAGACGGACTTTCTCCACCTCAGCACACTCCACTGAGAATCTTAGATTTCACCAGCTGGGGAGATGACACTTATGTCAAACGATTCACAGAGCTTCTGGTTAGAGATGAGTCCCCAGCCCTAAATGTGACTCAGTTTTTCTCCCTGACTTTTACTGAGATGTGTTTCTTTATTAGTGAAAGTTTATGTATACTGTTACAGAGTGCCAAACAAGCACAGTGTCAAAACAGTGGCATAGCATCGAAGAAATCTTTAAGTATACAAAGAATTCACACACAGAAAGCAGGGCACAGCTAAATGGAAGAGTTTTGGAGTCGTGCGTGCATACAGGACTCTTCACATTGTCTGGAGCCATTCAGGCCAGATCTTTCTTATTTACAAATGTGTCTGCTTTGAAGACTAACAGAAGAAGTGGCAGGGCTTCCCTTGTGGCTCAGATGATGAAGAATTCACCTGCAATGCAGGAGACCCAGGTTTGATCGCTGGGTCAGGAAGATCCCCTGGAGAAGGGAATGGCAGCCCACTCCAGTATTCTTTCCTGGAGAATTCCATGGACAGAGGAGACTAGTGGGCTACTGTCCATGGGGTCTCAAAGAGTCAGACATGACTGAAAGACCAACAAGGAGAAATGGCATCTGATCTAACCATGTATGTGGTAGTGAAGCTTCTCAGGTATGTATTGATCTGATCTATGCAAAAGAGAAGAAAATAAATTAATCCTAATAAGTTAAGGAGTCTGTGTCTTTTTTTTTTTTCTTTTTGGCCACTCTGTGCAGCTTATGAGATCTTAGTTCCCTGACCAGGGATTGAAACTGTGCCCTCAACAGTTAAAGGGCAGAACCATAATCACTGGACTAATAGGTAATACCCAAAGGGTCTGTAATTCTTGACTCTTGCTGCTGCTGTTTAATTGCTAAGTCATGTCCAGCTCTTTCATGACTCCATGGACTATAGCCACCAGGCTCTTCCATCCATGGAATTTCCCAGGCAGTAATACTAGAGTGGGTTGACAGTTCCTTCTCTAAGGGATCTTCCTTACCCAGGGTTAGAACACCCATCTCCACACTGACAAGTGAATTCTTTACCCCTGAGCCACCAGGGAAATCCTTTGTTACGATGAACAAAAATCTTTTCTGGTTTTGTATGTAGCTCAATTACATGTGTCCATAAAAGAAAAAAAGAAAGAAAGAAAGAAAAGGGAGCAGTAGAGGATGAGATGGTTAGATAGCATCACCATGGACATGAGTTTGAGCAAACTCTGGGAGATAGTGAAGGACAGGGAAGTCTGGAGTGTGGCAGTCTATGGGGTCATAAAGAGTCGGACATGACTTAGCAACTGAGCAACAACTATAATAAAATCTAATTAAATGAATGAATGTGTATTAATACTTAAACATCCTTAATTCATTTAATTATAGTCATAAGAAAAGCACCTTAATATTTTAAAAATCACCATATATAATGTGTCATTTAATGCTCACAACACTATGAAATTGCCCATCATTCTCACCATCATTATTATCATCTTAGGCCATAGAAACTATGTGCTACTCTCTTCACAACATTCACAGCAACCTCTTACAGATGTGCTTCCAGCATCTCTATTGACAAGTGAGGAAACTGAGGCTCAGAGAGGCTAAGTAAATTGCCCAAGGTCACAGAACTTCAGAGTTGATGCTTTAACCAGTGCTGTCTTATTGCAGAAACTATATTGTTAAGCACACTGGGAAGGAAAAGCTGAGCCTCGGTGGTAATTATTAGTAAAGGACTTGCCTAAGGCCAAAACCTGTGGGAGGACCCAACGTCCATTCTTGGGATCCCAGTTCCAGATGTCTCCAATACATCACAGCAACACTTAATAATCAGTTCAGTCTCTCAGTTGTGCTGACTCTGCAACCCCATGGACTGCAGGACACCAGGCTTCTCTGTCCATCACCAACTCCTGGAGCTTGCTCAAACTCATGTCTATCGAGTCAGTGATGCCTTCCAACCATCTCATCCTCTGTTGTCCCCTTCTCCACCCACCTTCAATCTTTCCCAGCATCAGGGTCTTTTCAGTGAGTCAGTCCTTTGCATCAGGTGGCCAAAGTATTGGAGCTTCAGCTTCAGCATAAGTCCTTCCAATGAATATTCAGGACTGACACAATGGAAATCTGTAAGTATTAAGTGCCCAGTGGAATAGCTTTCTTATACCTGAGCTTTGACCGACATCAGCTCCAGCCATGTGAAGTTCCAGTTAACATTGATCCAAAAAGGCAAAAGAAAGATTCGTATGGTCTTCCTAATTGTAGATTCAGGCTGGAAGGTTGATTATATCATGGTTCCCTTTGATGCAATGGAAATGGGCTCTGGCTCAGTTTCTCTGATAGGGCATATGTCTTTGAGGCTCCCTTGTGCTGAATTTAATAAGTCTGATCATCATCTTCCAGAAGAGAGTGCAGGTGAGGCTTCTGCAGCTGGGGTGGAGGGAATCACTCATCGATCCTGTTGTCATGCTCATCAAGCAGTTAGTAGAACCAGGGCAGGATGTGAGATCAATCTGACCATCTATTTATAGATGAGGCAGTGCCTTTGTCATGGTGATCAGGCCCACCGCATGGGAAGGCAACATCTGCTAATGACTTCTACAAATTAAAAAGCGTGTCCTAACAGCACAGAAAAGGAAATTTTATTTTTCATTTCAAAACATTGTATAAAAGGGAACTTTCCTTCCTCCTGCCCCTTTGTCTTTATAACTCCTTCTATTTCTATGTCTCGCCATGTCTCTGTCTCTTCCCTATGTCTTTCTTTCATCATTTTTCATTCTTATTAAACAAGAATTAAAGTCTCATTAGGTGTTCGGCAGAGTGCATAGGACTGTGGAGAATTTAGAGATGATGGTCCATGAGCCCCGTTTCAATCCATTTCCAATACCTCTGGAGAATGGAGAGCACTCATAACTCAAAATCAAGCACCTATTTTCCAACTGTTTTTGCCATTTAGGCATTTTTCTCTATGATCTTGTAGCAGGCACTTTTTGTTTCTATACCTCAGCCTCCTCTCCTGTGGAATAAAGCAATGATTCCTATAGCACAGATATTTGGGGGTAGCTTCCATAAAAATGAATGAGCTCAATGGTGCTGATGAAAAGCCTGGTTGGAGAACCTTGAACAAAATAAACTTCCTAGGTCTCAATAGGTATAAAGTGAGCATAACGGTAGCCTGCATGTCATAAAATTCATGTAGTGATCAAATGAGATTTGATATATGAAATGCTTAACACCTGCAGGATCTGGCTTAAGAAGCACCTGGCTCAGTAAGAGCTCAGCAGAATTTGTTTCATAACACAGGATATGGGAATGTACTTTATAAATGATAAAATGCTATAAAAAAGCTACTACCTTCCTCCCTCCCTTCTTTCGTCCCTCTACCACGTTCTTTCTCTCAGTTCAGAGTCTTATGTCATAGTTAATTTCCTGAAAGAGTGGGATCCTGCTTCCACCTAAGATAAAGAGTGCCGCAGAGAATGTAAGTCAGATAATGTAGGTAAATCAATCACATTAAATCACCAGTCTTCTTGAGCCCATCAGAGATCGGAACCATGTAGCCTGAATTCTAACTAGGGCCAATCCTTCCCAAGGGGATATTCAATTCTCTCACTGTAACAGAACACAAGAGATTTAAGGGGCTCTCATATAGGCTAGTGGAAAGAAAACCACTAGAACTTTAATAAATTTAAAGGCCAAATGATCCACAGTCAGTTCCCAGTCTTGTTTTTGCTGACTGTATAGAGCTTCTCCATCTTTGGCTGCAAAGAATATAATCAATCTGATTTCGGTGTCAACCATCTGGTGATGTCCATGTGTAGAGTCTTTTCTTGTGTTGTTGGAAGAGGCAAACCACTTCAGTATTCTCGCTTTGAGAACTCCATGAACAGTATGAAAAGGCAAAAAGATAGGACACTGAAAGATGAACTCCTCAGGTCAGTAGGTGCCCAATATGCTACTGGAGATCAGTGGAGAAATAACTACAGAAAGAATGAAGGGATGAGCCAAAGCAAAAACAACACCCATTTGTGAATGGGACTGGTGATAGAAGCAAGATTCGATGCTATAAAGAGCAATATTGCATAGGAACCTGGAATGTTAGGTCCATGAATCAGGGCAAATTGGAAGTGGTCAAACAGGAGATGACAAGAGTGAACATCGACATTCTAGGAATCAGTGAACTAAGATGGACTGGAATGGGTGAATTTAACTCAGATGACTTTGGGATCAGTGATCTATTTCATGGACTGTAGCCTGCTGGCTTCTCTATCCACGGAGTTCTCCAGGCAAGAACACTGAAGTGGGTGCTCATTCCCTTCTCCAGGGGATCTTCTCCAGGGATCTTCCTGACCCAGGGATCAAACCTGCATCCCCCAGATCACAGACAGACTCTTTACCATCTGAGTCACCAGGGAAGCCCCTTTTCCTATTTTGATGAAATACAAAAAATTATATATGTAAACTATATCTTGTGATATCTTTCCTCTCATCTAGATAAGGCATTGTCTTAGTCTGTTTAGGTTGCTACAAAACAGTAGCATAGATGGGGTAACTCAAACAACCTGTATAATATATTTCTCACAGTTCTGAAGGATGGGAAGTCCAAGGTCAGGATGCTAACTGATTTAGTTCCTAATGTGGGCTTCTTCCTGGATTATAGATGGCTGCCTTCTCCCTGTGTCCTCACAAAGTGAAGAGAATGAACTCTGGTCTCTCTTTTTCTTCCTATAAGGACCTTAATCCCATCATGAAGGTCCTGCTCCATGACCACATATAAACTTCATTACCTCCCAAGTAAATGTTTATAAAGCACTTAAACGATAGCTTGACCATAGGGAATGCATTATATAAGTGCTTGATAAAACCCACCTTCCTACCTACTTACACACATATATTCCATAAGATAAATCTGATTATCCATCAGAAGACAAATCAGCAGGAACATAGTCTATGTCCCTGTTTTAAGGCACGGATGCACCCACATTTTCTTGAATTGCAGAGGCAGCTTCAGTTCACTGCATCACGGCATTTCATCAGCAAGATCTAAATGCATTATATGGAGTTGCCTGTGAATAAAACTAGCTCTATTCCTGATAAGAAAATTGTCTTTCCTCTCACCTTCTGATAAGAACTGTTCTAGCCCACAGAATTCAGTTTGAGAGCTTCAAGAATGTAAAAAGAAGTTGGAGGAGAAGGACTTCAGGAACTCGGCTTGTCATGACATGAATAATGCAAGGGGTAAAGGAGTCTTCGCGCATTCCGTATCGGCAGCCTTGGCACGGCAGCCCTGCCATTTGCCTATAAATAACTGACAGGGCCAGAGTCTAAGGGATTATTTTTAATGTTGTAAGTGATAAAAGCAAGGCTCTGAAGGATTCAGAGGAGAGAAATAACCCTGTCAGAGGAAAGAGCTTGCAAGTGATAAAAGAGTGAATAATTTAAGACTTTCTAGGGTTGAATGTGATCATCAGAGGTTTATTATGTTTCCCTAGGCCTTTGCTTTGAAATCCACAGTGTCTCCAGGAGTGTAGTCCTTGTTCGGTTTGACCTGATCTACATTGTCATCATGGGACCATTGGCTTCCTCCCCATTGCCAGATCAGCATGCTATAAAAATAGGGTCTGGCGGCAGGTGATACACCTGTGAAAGACTTTCCTTTCTTTCTTTGCATTCATAACCAAAGAATAATATACATTAAGAGAATGTACAAGTATTTCAAAAGTTCTATTCACTCTTAACTTTCTAGAAAGTCTTACTTCTATTCCTCCTTGCATCCTCTTTATTTTGAGTCATATCACCTTCGGTGCTATCACATTTAGGTTATTGAGGTAGGTTTATTACTTGGCCTATCTGCTCTCAAGTTCACAGTTAACCCATCCAGGCTGATCTCCACTAAACCAGATGAAGCTCTCCACCAGGTCCCATCAATTCCCTGTCCACAGGCTCTGGCTGCTGCAGCTGCCCACAGAAAGCAACCCCATTGACTTCTAAGGCCTCCACTGCCACGTATGTGCTGTTGACTCTTAAATCTTGACTTCTTTGCAAAAAGTCCAAACCCACATGTCAAATTGCATATGATAAACATACCCATTTTGGTTGTCCACAAGCTTCTCCAACTCAAAATTTCCAAAACTAGGTTCCTTATATCCACTTCCTTCCCATGGGGAAAAAAGCCTCCTTCTGTGTCTTTCTTTATAATCAAGTAGTCACTCAACCAAAAACACATTGAAACCCAGTCTCAAATATCACCTCCTTTTACTCACCAAATCCTAGCCCACCAAGCTCTGTCAATTTTACTTCTTAAATATCTTTCAACTCTGTCCACTCTTCACAATCTCAGGTACTTATCCTCGCCTGGCATACCTTCTGTAAAAACTTCTTCACTTACCTTACCAGCTTTGGTCTCCTCCTGTTAAAAAATCCTCCACTCCGTTCTTACTCTGACAACTGCAGGCAGCAAACTTGAATGAGTTATCCTCACCTTGATTTCCACTACTGAAACTATAACTTCCAGCAATTTAATTTTAGCTAACATGGCACCACTTTTGATATGACAGTGTAAGCTTTTAAGATCAACATACATTTACAAAAATACACCAGATAACTTTTAGAAATCTCTGAATAGAGACCAGAAGCAAAAAGATTCTTGAGAATGGTCTCATTTTCTTGGTTCTTCTTATGTCAGACAATATTCAATTGCATTTTGAGCACTGTGAATGATTTGTAAATGAGATTGTGGAAATGCATACAAAGTCCTTGTTGGTCTTCAATATGCTTTGACATTGATCTGTCAGTTGTTGAACATTTTAAATCAGAGCATGGATTTTGAAAGGCAGTGTCCCGTTGTGTTCAGTAATCTATGAATATCATCCAATGGCCACCACTGATTCAAATGAACCTTTAACCTCTCATGAAGAGATCTAAATCAAATCTCACTATAAAAGTAAAAAACATTGGTTTCTAACTGGGTAAGTAAATGTATAGTCATATCAGTTACTAAATACATCCTATTGATTTAAAGCATTTTGTCCTTAATTTTTTTTTCTTAACTTCATTGCTATATTATGATTGGTGGTACCTTAAAGTCAAGAATGATGTTACATGTAAAAGTGTTGCATCAAACACCTGGTATTTAACAGATGTTTGATTATTTAAAGTTTTAGAAGTAAACATTTTACATTTGGGAAAGGAGAAATAAAATTCCATTTTATACCGGTCTATCAAAAAAATATAGTTCACCAGAAGAGGTTATCCTAAATGTTCTGTCAAATCAGTTCTACTGAGTCTTACTCTGTGACAACTTATGGTCCCTTTTCCAAGCAAGAACTTTGTAGCAACAGAGTTTGGAATAGTCCATGTCCCTGTGAGAAATTTTCTTAGCCTGAATCTTCAGGATTATTCGCCATAATCTTATTATCCCCTTAGTCCTAAGACAGATGGCAGCTTAAAATGTCATTAAAGATAGCTAAAAACTGGGGTTTTATCTGTCAAATAAAGAGGTAGAACACAAAGGAGATTGAGATTGGCCTACTCAGAGGTGGTGAAATAAAGACCTCTTTTCCTTCCAGAAATTAACCTATGTCAATGGCAATACTCATCAGATTTTCTAATCCATATGGAGTAATCCACCAAATATACAAAAATTTGATATTTTATTTGAAAGAAAAGAGACAATGTTTTTATTAACAGATTTTGTTAGACATAAAATAGCTCACAGACACAGTTCTCCTACCCATATGGGATCCCAAATAGCATTTCCCAAACAATAAACAACCAGGGCTTCTCAGAGAAATGGCAGTTTCCAGGTCTAGGCCAGAGAAAGTGAAAGGCGAGCTTAAGAAATCTTGGTATGTCAGGTATAAAAGGAAGTTCTCAAAAATTAATGTAGTCATAACAAGATGACTGCATAGTCAGCTCAATGGAGCTCCCACTGGCCACTTTTAGGATATATGAGAATAAAATTGAGAGAGATTGAAGACTGAGAGAGATGGAAATTTTTAGTAATAGCTGGGGGAAAACAGCTTAAAACCCTAACTTCCAGCTTTGCTAACTCTAAGCATTTGGGGATCTAAGTTGGCATTATTGGTGGGTATGACTCTGCCTGCCCAGTTCTGCATGGAGAAGAATCACAGCCATAGCGAAAGAATGTAAACATTCCCCATCACTAGAAGGCTAAGACGAGCTTGTCAGCCTGAACCCCGACCCCCACCACCATGGGCTTTTTACCTTCTACAAACTGGTGCAAAACACTGACAGAAGAGTAAAATTGTCAAAATTAAACCCCTCTTTGACACCTGGTTTCAACAAGTCAGATGACTTCATCAATCTTCCCATTTGTAAATAGTTACAACAACAGCAATGACTGAATAGATTTTTTTTGAGAAATATTAAGAAAATGAACCATAATGGGCAAATTTAATTCAGATGACCATTGTATCTATTACTGTGAGCAAGAATCCCTTAGAAGAAATGGAATAGCCCTCATAGTCAACAAAAGAGCCCAAAATGCAGTACTTGGGTGCAACCTCAAAAACGACAGAATGATCTCTGTCCATTTCCAAATCAAACCATTCAATATCACAGTAATCCAAGTCTGTTCCCCAACCGCTAATGTGAAAGAAGCTGAAGTTGAATGGTTCAATAATGACCTACAGGACCTTCTAGAACTAACATCAAAAAAAGATTTCCATTTCATCATAGGGGATTGGAATTCAAGAGTAGAAAGTCAAGAAATACCTGGAGTAACAGGCAAGTTTGGCCTTGGAGTACGAAACAAAGCAGGACAAAGGCTAGCAGAGTTTTACCAAGAGAACACCCTAGTCATAGCAAACACCTTCTTCCAACAACATAAGAGACAACTCTACACATGGACGTCACCAGATGGTCAATACCAAAATCAGATTGATTATATTCTTTGCAGCCAAAGATGGAGAGGCTCTATACAGTCAGCAAAAACAAGACCAGGAGTTGACTGTGGCTCATATCATGAACTCCTTATTGCCAAATTCAAACTTAGACTGAAGAAAGTAGGGAAAACCACTAGACCGTTCAGGTATGACCTAAATTAAATCCTTTATGATTACACAGTGGAAGTGACAAATAGATTCAAGGGATTAGATCTGATAGACAGAGTTCCTCTGTCATGGACAGAGGTTTGAGACATTGTACAGGAGGCAGTGATCAAAACCATCCCCAAGAAAGAGAAATGTAAAAAGGCAAAATTAATTGTCTAAGAAGGCTTTACAAATAGCTGATAAAAGAAGGGACATAAAAGGCAAAGGAGAAAAGAAAAGATACATCCATCTGAATGCAGAATTCCAAAGAATAGCAATGAGACATAAGAAAGCCTTCCTAAGCAATCAATGCAAATAAATAGAGGAAAACAATAGAATGGGAAAGACTAGAGATCTCTTCAAGAAAATTAGAGATACCAAGGGAACATTTCATGCAAAAATGGGTACAAATAAGGACAGAAATGGTATGGACCTAACAGAAGGAGAAGATATTAAGAAGAGGTGGCAAGAATACACAGAAGAACTATACAAAAAAGATCTTCATGACACAAATAACCACGATGGTGTGATCACTCACATAGAGCCAGACATCTTGGAATGTGAAGTCAAGTGGGCCTTAGGAAGCATCACAAAGAACCAAGCTAGTGGAAGTGACGGAATTCTAGCTGAACTATTTCAAACCCTAAAAGATGATGCTGTGAAAGTGCTGCACTCAATATGCCCACAAATTTGAAAAACTCAACAGTGACCACAGAACTGGAAAAGGTCAGTTTTCATCCCAACCTCAAAGAAAGGCAATACCAAAGAATGTTCAAACTACTGAACCATTGCACTCATCTCATGCCAGCAAAGTAATGCTCAAAATTCTCCAAAGTAGGCTTCAACAGTATGTGAACTGAGAACTTCCAGATGTTCAAGCTGGATTTAGAAAAGACAGAGGAACCAGAGATCAAATTGCCAACATCTGTTGGATCATCAAAAAAGTAAGAGAGTTCCAGAAAAACATCTATTTCTGCTTTATTGATTATGCCAAGGCCTCTGACTGTGTGGATCACAACAAACTGTGGAAATTTTTGAATGAGATGGGAATACCAGATCACCTTACCTGCCTCCTGAGAAACCTGTGTGCAAGTCAAGAAGCAACAGTTAGAACTGGATGTGGAACAATGGACTGGTTCCAATTGGGAAAGGAGTATGTCAAGGCTGTATAATGCCACCCTGCTTATTTAACTTATATGCAGAATACATCATGCGAGATGCTGGACTGGATGAAGCACAAGCTAGAATCAAGATTGCAGGGATATGTCAATAACCTCAGATATGCAGATGGCATCACCCTTACGGCCAAAAGTGAAGAGGAACTAAAGAGCCTCTTGATGAAAGTGAAAGAAGAGAGTGAAAAATCTGGCTTAAAACTCAACATTCAAAAAATGAAGATCATGGCAACCAGGCTCATCACTTCAGGGCAAATAGATGGGGAAGCAATGGAAACAATGAGAGTCTTTATTTTCTTGGGCTCCAAAATCACTGCAGATGGTGACTGCAGCCATGAAATTAAAAGACGCTTACTCCTTGGAAGGAAAGTTATGACCAACCTAGACAACATATTAAAAAGCAGAGACATTACTTTGCCAACAAAGGTCCGTCTAGTCAAAGCTATTGTTTTTCCAGTAGTCATGTATGGATGTGAGAGTTGTAATATAAAGAAAGCTGAGCGCTGCAGAGTTGATGCTTTTGAACTGTGGTGTTGGAGAAGACTCTTGAGAGTCCCTTGGACTGCAAGGAGATCCAACCAGTCCATCCTAAAGGAGATCAGTCCTGGGTGTTCATTGGAAGGACTGATGTTGAAGCTGAAGCTCCAATACTTTGGCCATCTGATGGGAAGAACTGACTCATTGGAAAAGACCCTGATGCTGGGAAAGATTGAAGACAGGAGGAGAAGGGGATGACAGTGGATGAGATGGTTGGATGGCATAACCAACTCAATGGACATGAGTGTGGTGATGGACAGGGAAGCCTGGCGTGCTGCAGTCCATGAGGTTGCGAAGAATCAGACACAACTGAGCTAATGAACTGAACTGAACTGTAGAAAACCATGACAACTTATCCCCAGTGACTGAAATATAGAAAAGTGTCATTATTTTTATCATTATTATGTATATTATCATTAAGTAAAATGTTTGGCACAGTGTCTGGCTTCTAAGCATTTAATAAATGTTTTTAATGATAACAATAAATGTGATTATTATAATTATGGTAACATACATTTTATTTGAAAGTATGCATTTTTAGTGGGAAAGACCTATTTGGCTTTGGAGACAAATAAATTGCTAATTTCAACTTGGATTATACATTATGTGAGATAGGTTAAAACAAGTATGGATAATTATTCACCCTAAAATTTCAGCAGCTTAGTACAATAAAAATTGATTGCTTGGAATATTGATATTTGCTTTCTTAATTTGCATGCCGGTTACATGGATATATTTAGTTCATAAAAATTACCAAGTTAAAAAAACATATTTTGTGTACTTTGATAGAAAAGTCAATAAAAAGTTTTTAAAAATTAAACAAAAAATTAGAGTACATCAGCCTTAAGTTACTTTATTTGTAATTTTTTTTCCTTTCACACAAAATTCAATGTAAATGGTATAAGTCATGCAAAATAGTCGGACTCACCTTAGTGACTAGACAACAACAAAATCCTTTTAGTCACAGGAACTGTACACATTAATTACTTGAACTTTGTTTCTTCCTCTAGACAAATGGAGATAGAGATACCCAGTCTATCCTTATAGTAGAGACTAGATTAGATGATAAATGTAAAAGAGCATCATATGGTAAATCCCCCAGAATGGAGTTCCTTGCTTGTATTGGTTCTATGAATCAGAGGTTCTTAACCAGTACAGAGCATGATCTTTAGACTATATACACCTGATATCATAAAATTTTGTGAAAGTGGAAAAATGTGCATTTTTTTTTGGTAGAGTGGTTACTGTTTTCCCTCAGATTTTTAGAGAGATGTTGGGCCCAACATGTTAAGAATCAAATGATTTTCTTACCTGAAAAAAATAAACAACCTCCACCCAACTCCCCACTACATTAAAAAAAAAAAAAAAAAAGTCATAGACTCCAGACAATGATCTGATTGTTTGCTTTCTAGAAGGAGTTAGGCTCAAAGCCACCTCCATCTCACTCACAGTAAGTGGCATATCTTCACTGCATTTGCTTCAGAGTCCATCTGTCTTGCCCAAATGTCTCCCACTTTGAGTGGCTGCTGGTCTCTCAGTATCCTCTTCTCAGAACTTCTCACCCTCAGGCTCTGTTATCTGAGCTCCTCAGGTTTCTCTTCCTGCTCCCATAAGCCCCTCTCATGCAGAGACATTAGCCTGGCCCTTAAGTTGTGTGTGCGTCGTGCTCAGTCATTTCAGTCGTGTCTGACTCTGTGTGACCCTATGGACTGCAGCCCATCAGATTCCTCTGTCCATGGGATTCTCCAGGCAAGAATACTGGAGCAGGTTGCCATGACCTCCTCCGGGGGATCTTCCCAACCCAGGGATCGAACCCGCGTCTCTTATGTCTACCTGCATTGGCAGATGGTTTCTTTACCACTAGCGCCCTCTGCTAATGGGAAAAAGCATTGCAATCAACGAATTCAGTAATTCCCACATATTATTATCCTTCCGCAGTTTGACTTGATATTCCTGAGGCTCCGCACTAAGGAGAGTAGAATTGCTCAGGTCTGTCAGGAGATCCTAGAGTTGGTTGAATATTTTTAAAAATTCTTTTTTTCCCCTAGTTAAATCCCTTGTGTGAATTCTAGCTACAATTTGTCAGATTCCAAGACCTTGAATACCTTTCTTCAAGGCAATTGCAATTAAGAGAAATCACTTGTTATTAAACCTAGAAGGGCCTGCTCTTAGTTAAAGGCCATCATTCCTCATTCAAACTCTTTCTGGGAGTTTTAAGCCATTATATGAAGTAGTTATTTTTTGCTCTTAACCTTGAAATCATGTGGATTATTTAATTCTTGATGAAATCATGTCATAGCCATACTCTTTTGATCTTAAAATGAATAAATTTGATCTGTTTTCAACTTCCCCTGATCATTCTGAAAAAACTTGGCAGAGAATCAGTATACACTGCAGGTTCAAGCCCAGAAGAGAATTATTACCTGATTTTCCAAGTCTTGATGCTTGTTATATTGTCATGTCTGTCTAGGCAAGATGAGCGAGTTTGTAGTGAATGTATCTCTTTTATTTACTGAGGTGCAAATCCCTCCTACTAAAGATGATCTATTGTTGTGTCTTGGTACCAAAATGCATCACCCATGACCACCAGGCATTCTTTTAAGCTATAGAAATAATATCCTAGTAAAAGAGCCTCAGGCTGACCTGTATGCAATCTCACTTTTGAACTTATTGGGGTTGAACCAGGGGTTAATAAAAGCTCTTTTAAAGGAACTCTGGTGATGATTATGTCTGATAATTGGGGCTTCCCAGGTGGCTCAGCGGTAAAGAACCTGCCTACCAGTGGTGGAGACCTAAGAGACCCAGGTTCGATCTCTAGGTCAGGAAGATTGCCTGGAGGAGGGCATGGCAACCCATTCCAGTATTCTTGCATGGAGAATCCCATGGACGGGGAGCCTGGTGGGCTGCAGTCCATCAGGTCGCAAAGAGTCAGACACAATTGAAGCGAGTTAGCACGCATGCACGCATGTCAGATAATTATATGAAACCAGCCATTTCATTAATGTTCTGCTGCTGCTGCTGGTAAGTCGCTTCAGTCTTGTCCGACTCCGTGTGACCCCATAGATGGCAGCCACCAGGCTCCGCCATCCCTGGGATTCTCCAGGCAAGAACACTGGAGTGGGGTGCCATTGCCTTTTCCGTCATTAATGTTCTAGAGAACTTTATATGCCAGGCATACGCTATGTCTCCCCAGAGGTCAATAGCAATCACCTTTATTCAGAGTTTCTGCTTCTGTTCATCCAGTCCAAACCTACATTTGTTTTTATCCTTGTTTTATCTGTTTTTATGGGTTTTATTTACCAAGAAGCGCAATCTCTAAAAAGTGTAATATACAGATTAGGGACATAGTTTTTGTTTTCAGTTCAGTTCAGTTCAGTCGCTCAGTTGTGTCTGATTGTTTGCGACCCCATGATCTGCAGCATGCCAGGCCTCCCTGTCCATCACCAACTCCCAGAATCCACCCAAACCCATATCCATCGAGTCGATGATGCCATCTAACCATCTCATCCTCTGTTGTCCCCTTCTCCTCCTGCCCTCAATCTTTCCCAGCATCACGGTCTTTTCCAGTGAGTCAGCTCTTTACATCAGGTGGCCAAAGTATTGGAGTTTCAGCTTCAACATCAGTCCTTCCAATGAACACCCGGGACTGATCTCCTTTAGAATGGACTGGTTGGATCTCCTTGCAGTCCAAGGGACTCTCAAGAGTCTTCTCCAACACCACAGTTCAAAAGTATCAATTCTTTGGTGCTCAGCTTTCTTTATAGTCCAGCTCTCACATCCATACACGACCACTGGAAAAACCATAACCTTGACTAGGCGGACCTTTGTTGGCAAAGTAATGTCTCTGCTTTTTAATATGCTATCTAGGCTGGTCATAACTTTCCTTCTAAGGAGTAAGCGCCTTTTAATTTCATGGCTGCAATTACCATCTGCAGTGGTTTTGGAGCCCAGAAAAATAAAGTCAGCCACTGTTTCCACTGTTTCCCCATCTATTTGTTTTAAATAAACTTTAATTTTTAGAGCAATTTTAAATTTACAGAATAATTGAAAAGACAATACAGAGTGTTCCTACATAACCCCATGTATTACACACCCAGTTTCCCCTATTATTAGCATCTTACATTAATATGGCTCATTTGTTCAAATTAATGAACAATACTGATGCATTATTAACTAAAATGTGCATGAACACGTGCTAAATTGCTTCAATCCTGTCTGACTCTATGTGACCCTATGGACTGTAGCCCGCCAGAATCCCATCTGTCCATGGGATTCTCCAGGCAAGAATGCTGGAGTGGGTTGCCATGCCCTCCTCCAGGGGATATTCCTGACCCAGGGATCAAACCCTCATTTCTTACAACACCTGCATTGGCAGGTGGATTCTTTACCAATAACCAAAGTGTATACTTTATTTAAATTTCCTCAGTTTTTACCAAAATTATCATTTTATCTTCCAGAATCTCATCCCAGATTTCACATTACATTTAACTGCCAGGTCGATTAGAAGCATGCTTTAATGTTACATCTTTTATATTACTAATAAATGGCCCAGCTTTGTCAGTTTCTAGCTGGGTATCCTTTGTAAATCACTTGCTGAATATAAAGCTTGGTTTTCTCATTTGCAAAATGAAGATAAGCATTTTATTTTTCATTTATTTCGTCAGGTCTAAGTAAGTATATGGTTGACCCTTGAATGACATGGAGGTTAGAGGCTCCATTCCTCCATTCAATCAAAACCCATGTTTAACTGAGTATGTTCTCCATTTCTGCAGGCATTCCATTGTCTGTGCTTTCTCTGTGTCTGCATCCATGGTTCCACATCCACAGCAGGTTCAACCAACCCCTAATCATGAAGGACTGCATATACACCACAAAAAAAAAAAAATCCATGTAGAAGTAAACCCGTGCAATCCAAACCTGTGTTGTTTGAGTATCAATTATATGTGTGTGTATCACTTAGAATCTTGCCCATCATATGGTAACTATTCTTGACATTTAAGTTACTCAATTCAGTTGCTCAGTCGTCTTTGTGACCCCATGGACTGCAGCACGCCAGGCCTCCCTGTCCATCACCAACTCCCAGAGTTTACTCAAACTCATGTCCATTGAGTCGGTGATGCCATCCAACCACCTCATCCTCTGTTGTCCCCTTTTCCTCCCACCTTCAATCTCTCCAGGCATCAGGGTCTTTTCCAATGAGTCAGCTCTTTGCATCAGATGACCAAAGTATTGGAGTTTCAGCTTCAACATCAGTCCTTCCAAAGAACACTCAGGACTGAGCTCCTTTAGGATGGACTGGTTGGATCTCCTCACAGTCCAAGAGACTCTCAAGAGTCTTCTCCAACACCACAGTTCAAAAGCATCAATTCTTCAGTGCTCAGCTTTCTTTATAGTCCAACTCTCACATCCATACATGACTACTGGAAAAACCATAGCCTTGACTAGATGGACCTTTGTAGGTAAAGTAATGTTTCTGCTTTTTAATATGCTGTCTAGGTTGGTCATAACTTTCCTTCCAAGGAGCAAGCATCTTTCAATTTCATGGCTGCAGTCACCATCTGCAGTGATTTTGAAGCCCAAGAAAATAAAGTCTGCCACTGTTTCAACTGTTTCCTCATCTGTTTGCTATGAAGTGATGAGACCAATAAATACCATGATCTTATTTTTCTGAATGTTGAGCTTTAAGCCAACTTTTTCACTCTCCTCTTTCACTGTCATCAAGAGGCTCTTTAGTTCTTCACTTTCTGCCATATAAGATATGTCATCTGTCATCAGATATGTCAGATATGTCATCTGCATATCTGAGGTTATTGATATTTCTCCTGGCAGTCTTGATTCCAGCTTGTGCTTCATCTAGCTCAATGTTTCTCACGCTGTATTTATATACAGATATAAGTTAAATAAGCAGGGTGACAATATGCAGCCTTGACGTACTCCTTTTCCTATTTGGAACCAGTCTGTTGTTCCACGTCCAGTTCTAACTGTTGCTTCCTGACCTGCATACAGGTTTCTCAAGAGGCAGGTCAGGTGGTCTGGTAGTCCCATCTCTTTCAGAATTTTCCACAGTTTATTGTGATCCACATAGTTAAAGGCTTTGGCGAAGTCAATAAAGCAGAAATAGATGTTTTTCTGGAACTCTCTTGCTTTTTTGATGATCCAGCAGATGTTGGCAATTTGATCTCTGGTTCCTCTGCCTTTTCTAAAACCATCTTGAACATCTGGAAGTTCATGGTTCACATATTGTTGAAGCCTGGCTTGGAGAATTTTGAGCATTACTTTACTAGCATGTGAGATAAGTGCAATTGTGCAGTAGTTTGAGCTTTATTAGTATTAAATGAAGTGCTCAATCCATTTATCATTGTTATTACTCTTCTACTGGGAAAGAATAGTGCTTGTTTGGTGGCTCATTTGGTAAAGAATCCACCTGCAACATAGGAGACCTGCGTTTGATCCCTGGGTTGGAAAGATTCCCTGGAGAAGAGAATGGGAACCCACTGCAGAATTCTTGCCTGGGAAATCCCATGGACAGAGGAGCCTGGTGGGCTACAGTCCACGGGGTCACAAAAGAGTTGGACATGACTTAGTTACTAACTCACCACCAATGGGAAAGAATAGATGAAAGAGATAAAAGAAAATAACCATCAAGATATGGAAAATAATTAGGAGGGACAACCCTCTACTTTTAAAGAAATAAGCATCTTCAGGATTAAAACCATTGTGGAATTTTGGAAAATTCAATTGAAAAACAAATATAAAAATTGCAAAAATCTATTTTAATTTTTAACATAATCAGAGAAACTAAATAATTTAAGAAATAGAATATGGTACTCTGAATGTTCATTTGTAGCATAAAATTATTTAAGGACCAAAAAATTTAATCTTTACTTAGTAGGTTTATTGTCAGTATTAATATTGATACCAAAAATCTAGAAGTACTTCTTTCTATAATAAGCAAATAGGAAGCATGTTGATAGTACAAGAATCCAAGGCTTTTGCTATAGGAGAAATAAAGTAAAAATATAAAATAAAAGAAATGAAAGGAACCTCCATGATATAAAATTTGAATTGGAAATATCAATATGAACTTGTCACTTAAAGATATAAATACATCTTAGCTTTTCTACTGAAAGGGCTTAGAACCAGGGATGACACAGAAGTGATGAGCATACATGGTATCCAGATCTTCATTTCTAAATGTCATGGAGTCAGACTTCTCTAAGAAATGGCTAATTCCAGGCCTGAGACAGGGAAATCTTGCAATAAATCTTCAACATCATGGACCATAAGGCAGAAAAGTACTCAAAGCCTAAGGGGGTCATGAATAAAGAATATAGGAGTGTGTTTGGCAGGTGTATTTCAAAATATTATAAAGGTTGCTTCATCCTGCTTGTTTGTAATTCCTGGTTGTGTTGTTGTCTTGTTGTGCTTAGTCACTCAGTCTTATCCAATTCTCTGTGCCCGCAAGAATTGTAGCCCACCAGGTTCCCCGATCATGGGATTTTCCAGGCAAGAATACTGGAGTGGATTGCCATTTCCTTCTCCAAGAGATTTTTCTGACCCAGAATTTGAACCCACACCTTTTGCATCTCTTGCATTGGCAGGTAGATTCTTTACCACTGTGCCCATGGGAAGCCCTTAATCCCTGGTTATATCACCCCAAATGAGACTTAGCAACTCCAAAAAACATACAGTCACTTTGTATAGTAAAGATACAAAAGTGGTGATCATGAGAACATTCAAGAATAATGATGTAACCCTGAATGATTTAACCCAAATGATATAACTCAGTGATGTAATTTTCAACTAATAGAATATGTGGCAGATGATCAGTTTCCGGTCCTATGAGAACTAGCACCAAACAGCACTGCCACACTTCCCCAGCCTCCTCCCAACTACTTGCAATGAAAAACCCTTGTGCTGTTTGTTTTGACTTTCCAGAAAAGATCAGAATACCAGTACGCAGAGGACAGGTGGTAGGCAAAGCAGAGAGTGAAATTCTGATCAGGGGATTCAATCATGGATCCCTTTGCCACACTGTAATTTTGCTTATTAGCCACTTATCTTTTTAAGGAAATAATGCTTGAATTTATAAATTCTTAAGAAAAAGACCATAAATGGTTTGTATGTTTTCTTGATGCTGCTCCTTCACTCCACAGCTGAAGAACCAGATTTTGCTATGACTTGAATAAACTTGAAATTGAAACTAAAATTGGAAACTCAGGTGGAACACTGAAGCCATGTTTTTGAGGCTCTTATTATCTAAACATGTGATAATTTGAACAGAAAAAGACTAATTTTGGAAATGGATTATAGCACACTGAATTGTTTTAAAGCCATATTCCCATAAATATTGCAAAGAAAAGATAGGAGGGAAATGGAAAGAAAGTCAGTTGATAAATGTAGAAATAATAGTGGTAAGAAAAATCACTATTTTCTAACCGCCAATATAATAACTGATTCAGGCAAGTGTCACTGATGGATACTAAAATCATGTGGGGAAAGTTGTTGGGAGCTACAGTGGTTGCATTCATTATGTAATTTAGATCCAGTAATTTAAAGCAAGCAAGCAACAACAAAACCCAACCCTTCAGAGTAAAAAGAAGCTTTCCAGATAATGTGTCTCAAAATGTATACAAGAAAATTCCATTTCTTTCTGCATTCCATGCAGACATTTAAAAATCTCTTTAGGAGGTATTTACAGTAGCCAGCATTTCCAAACATAAAGAACCTAGTTTCCCACTGGCCTCCCTGACTTCCCCCAGCAGCATCTTAAAAGGCTAGTGTTCGGAAGAACACTCTTTAGGAAATACCTAAATTGAGTCAACATAGGTCCATCTAGTCAAGGCTATGGTTTTTCCAGTGGTCATGTATGGATGTGAGAGTTGGACGGTGAAGAAAGCTGAGCACTGAAGAATTGATGCTTTTGAACTGTGGTGTTGGAGAAGACTCTTGAGAGTCCCTTGGACTGCAAGGAGATCCAACCAGTCCATCCTAAAGGAGATCAATCCTGAGTGTTCTTTGGAAGGACTGATGTTGAAGCTGAAACTTCAATACTTTGGCCACCTGATGCAATGAGTTGACTCATTTGAAAAAACCTTGATGCTAGGAATGATTGAAGGTGGGAGGAGAAGGGGAGGACAGAGGATGAGGTGGTTGGATGGCATTACCGACTCAATGGACATGAATTTGAGTAAACTCTGGGAGTTGGTGATGGACAGGGAGGCCTGGCATGCTGCAGTCCATGGGGTCGCAAAGCGTTGGACACGACTGAGCGACTAAACTGAACTGAAATTGAGTCAGCTTACCAGATAAGTCAGGTCATGATTCTTGTGTCCAGAGAGGACAGTACCTGATAAAGTTCTCTTGTCCAGAGTGTGTTTCTCTGAAGTTCAGGTGCATTTGCCTGGGGTAAATGCACATCCACACTCACACTTGTGCTGCTTACCACGGGATACGGTTCCATGATGAGCCTCATAGTACTTGACATACACTTGGCTCGGTGTCAAGGACCCACAAGTTTCCCCTGCACTGGATTCAATGGATTTTAACCCTAAAATTGCTCTTAGGTAAAGAAATGCAAAATGACTTCTTGGGAATTTATGGTTTATACTTGGAAATGTTAGGATAGCCTTTAATTACCAAGACAATTCTAATTTTAATGAAGAGAAAATTACGTTCATGAGAAATCTCCCTGGTACTTATGAATCTCCACAAGATGAAAAACAGGAAAGGTGACAGGAGCCAGAAAGCATGGGAATTCTGTCATTTCTGTGGTATCATCCTGGGAACACACTGCAGTTTGCGTGAACAGAGTGTCAGGATTCCAAAACCTCATTCTAGCTCAATCGTGTTAGTCCAGACTAAATCAGATCGGGAAGGTTGCAGCATCTCTGAATACAAATGCAGTTTGCTTTCTCATTTTGTGGGCTCTATATATTTGGAGGACAATCTGTGATCCTTTGGGAGAGAAACATTTATACCAATATCCATTCTCTTTGTCACTCATCAAGCCATTTTGGCCACTGAAATTGTGGAATGGATGAGAAGAATACAGTCAAATTTATTATCTTGTAAAATTTAGATAAGCAGCTACTCTGTGGCAGATAATTTTTTAAGCCATGATTAATGAATGAATAAGATAAAAATCCCCTACATTAAAGTTCCCACACCAGTGGAGAAGACCAATACACTGGTCTTCATTGAAAGTTGGAATCATCATTCAGAAAATATGTTTTAGATACCTACTATGGATTAAGAACTGTGCTCAGAGTGAGAATATGTAGGGATAAAAGGCAGTATATATTTCTGAAAATATTGGAGGAAAAGGCAGTAAGTAATTCACTACATTATTGTGTAAAAAGTACTGTAATATAGTTGCTAGCTCTGCCTAGAGAATTAGAAGCATTTTCACTATTTTTCTAGTCTTTGAAGTGTGAGGATGAATTTATTTGGCAAAGAAGAAAAAGACATAAAGAGCAGCAAAGGTAGACATAGGAAATGCTGAGCACGTGTCTTTCAGGGGAAAAGTACCAGTTCTCTGGGCTCACATATCTTTCACTCTGGGAAGGCTTGGGTCGTCACCATGGAAACACAGTGGCTAATGTACCTATTCACTTTCTAAGATAAACAGCCCGTATAGGGATCTGTCCTACTCTGTCTCAGTATTATGCTCTTCCCTTTTGTCCCCTACAGCTGTCTTCACTTCTCCCTGACTTTGAGGTCTTTCCACTGTATACCTTGGAATCTTGATTCCCTATTATACCAAGTCCTGTGTCTTCAACCTCCTTACTAACATGTCCTCTGTTTTGTATTAACTGGTCACCTTTTCAACTGGGTACTTTTTAACATCACATCCAAACAGAGTTCAGGGTCAGGAACTAGAATCTATCTCACTCCTGTTCTCCAGTGGTCCTTTTGGAATATTATTTTTCCTCCACAGCAGAAACATAGCTGCTCTTTTAATCCTCCGACACAGAGTTAATAATAAAATAATAATAAACTGGTAATAGTTCTTGAGAGATTATGGCTCAGATTTTGAATATGTCACATACAGTCACTAGAAAGAGGCTTTCCTTTTTCTTTATGAAGTGTTAGAGGTCTCCACTCAGACTAAGGTGGAGAGGAAAGATCAGAAGCTCAGAGAGAAGAAGTATGAGAAAGTGAAAAGCAAATTTACTGAAAGTGTAGAATTGCCAGGCATAATCATGGTGAAGGCTGTAGTTGTTATTCAGCTGCTAATTCATGTCCAACTCTTTGCAGTCCCATGGACTGTAGCACATCAGGCTCCTCTGCCCTCTACTATCTCCTGGAGTTTGCTCAAATTCATGTCTGTCGAGTTGGTGATGCTATCTAAGAATTCTCTTGTCTCCTTTCGTCTTCAATCTTTCCCAGCCTCAGGGTTTTTTCCAATGTTGGCTCTTAGCATCAGGTGGCCAATTAAGGTAAAGTGAAGGTAAGTAACCACTTTACCCAAGGATGGAGCTTTGCCAAGCACAAGCGTTAAACAGAGGAAAGATAGAGGGACCAGAAGATACTAGTATTTGTAAGACCGTGTTAGCAGTGCTGGTTTACAACCAAACACTGTTGAGGGCAGTGAAACTGGAATGAACCCCTTAGGTGTAGGAATTCTTTCCGGTAAGATGCCTTAGCAGATGTGCTGGAATGATGAGAGGCTGTGGTCAAGGAGAGGCATTCTTTAAGATGCTTGATTTTCTTATTTATTTTATTATGCACTTATTTATATACTTTATTATTTAAAATAAGCAACTTTTTTCCCCTGTGGTCACCAATGATCTCCTCATGGCTAAATCAAATGGATGTTTTCACATCTAAATCTTTTGGAGTCACCTGCCTATTATGTTTGCATTGCTAACTTCCTTCTTCTTGAAATGCTTCCTTCATTTGAATTCTGGGACACCACTTTAAAAAAAAAAAAAAATCATGACTTTGTCTACTTTTCTGAGCTTACAGATGTCTGTGGATAATTTCATCACTCTCATGACTTAAAATCTCAAGTGCATTTTCTCAAAGTTTAACTTCAGCCCTGATATCCATCCTGAGTTCCAAAGAAGAGTAAAATTTCTGTACATTGTGGCCAACTAGAAACCACACAGATCGCTCAGACTTAAAATTTCCAAATCTGATCTGGCTCATCCTTCCCACAAATATCTTCCTACTTTTGTGTTGCTCATCTCGGTAAGCAATTCCAACTCATGTATAGAGGGTTGTAAAACTGACACCAAAATTTCTTGACATTCCTTCCATGGAGAGGTACCATCAACATCCCTTCCTATTAAATTTGAGAAGGCTTGTGAATACTTCAAACCATATAGTACTGCTGAAGATACTCTGCTTGGCTTCTGAGACTGGACCATAACAGAAACACGACTTCCACCTTGGAGCCCTGAGCCACCAGGTTAAAAAGATTACCTGCCCTGAGACCATCTTGCTGAAACAGAAGCCAATCACACAAGAAAGAAAAAGTGAAATTGAAAGTATTATTCGTTCAATTGTGTCTGACTCTTTACGACCCCATGGACTTGTAGCCCACCAGGCTCCTCTGTCCATAGAATTTCCCCAGGCAAGAATACTGGAGTTAAGTAGCTATTCCCTTCTCCAGGGGATCTTCCCGACCCAGGGATCGAACCTGAGTCTCCTGCATTGCAAGCAGATTCTTTAGCGTTTGAGCTTCACATAGGCACCTTATTTTTCATCTTCATCTTTGCTTTCAAATCCTCCCTGCTCATCTGCCAGACAGTGAGTGAATGGGACTTCTTGATTCAAGCCCATAGTCATCGGGTCAGCCCCAGCTTTATATTCTTCTAAGCCAAGGCTTCAGATATCACGGGACAGAAACAGGCTATCCTTAATACACCCCTTCCAAATTCTTGAGCTATAGAATCTATGAACACAAGAAAATGGTGATTGTTTTGACGTTTGAGGTGGTTTGTCATGTAGCATTAATGACTGGAACAGAACTTGTGTTAATGACTGGAAAGTGGTTGTGGGTGCAGCTGTAACAAAGAAATCCCAAAACTAAGCTTTAACTATAGGCCCAGGCAGTGACAGAACTGTGAGGGCCTTGAGAGAAGGCTGAGAGTTCAGAGAACATTTTGTCAACACTGTCACCTATACTGTCAGGGAAATTAGAAAATATACTTTATAAATTGGTAGATTTTCCTAAGATTTTAAGGCAGATTGCTAAAATTTACATCTGGTTTCTTTTAGTCATGTATGATAAGATAAAAATAGAGAGAGATGAGCTAAAAAAGAATCTTTCAGTTTTCAGCAAAATTTAAAGAAAATATAAAGTATACAGGATGTGCTGACTTAAAAAAAAAATGTATTTTACTGCTAGTATCTCCCAGGAGATTATCTTCAGGTTAAGAAAGCTCCTTAGAGCAAATCAAAATTGAGAGTGCTGCCAGAAAAATATGCTTTAGAATGAAAATAAGGGCAAGCATGTGATTGTAAAACCCTTTAATGAGACCCCAGAAAGATTCAAATTGATGCCTCATAGATCACTATGTAACTGTAAAGCCCTTTGACAAGACCTCAAATGATTTAAACCGGTGCCTCATAGATCCTTCAAAAGAGATGAAAGTTCACCCCAGATGGTAAGGGCACACCTCACACACTCTTTCCATAGGGCTTCCATGAATTTAAAGGACATTGTCCCAAGCCAGACTCATAGGGAGCCCAAGTCAGAGAAGAGATGATCATAAAACTATTTGTGACTGTGACCTGTGTCTAATGGTGCATATTGTAAATTGACACATAGGAACTCTGAAGAACCTTTAAAGGAATTGTATCAACCTGGGCTGAAAGGGACAGAGACACTATGAAATAAGGAGTCCTGTAGATCCACAGTCTTGTGTGTGGAGGAATCAGGAAAAGAAGGCTATTCCTCAGTCACAAACATGAATCCTTTTTAAAAAAAAGTATGGATAATAAATGATGATTTGGGGGGATCAAGAGCCCCTGGTCTTGTTCCTATCCTAGAATATAGGCTGAATCTTAATTATCTGAAAATTATCTGACTTTTCCACTATATTGTAAGGTCCAAAAAATGAGGGACTTTGCCTAGCTTACCCTTTGTTTCAGGTCAATGATGAAATAAAATGGAAGTAAATAACACATATCTTCTGAACTCAAGGTAACACCTTTTCTTCGGTGGAAAGTAGGAGAAGAAAAAATTCTGAAATGGATAAGATTTAGATAAAGTAAAATCTTAGTCACTCAGTTGTGTTGGACTCTGTGACCCCATGGACTGCAGCCTGCCAAGCTCCTCTGTCCATGGGATTTTCCAGGCAAGAATACTGGAGTGGGTTGCCATTTCCTTCTCCTGTCTAGAGAACCAGGGATAGCTTGTTACACATAGACACATCTAACTGGGCCTTAATGAGTATCACTGTTTGAGGGGGAAAAAAAAAAGAAGACAAAGAAAACAGCCTATGTCATCCCAAAAGTCTAATGGCTTTGCATGGAATTTTATAGAAATAAAATCCAAGCTTCTGTATTTTGCCTTGAAAACTGAAATTATTCTTGAACATTTTGAAAACTGCCTGTGGTGGCTGTTTACAAAGGAAATTAATTTGTAGATGTTTACAAATAGATATTTATCCTTGAGATGGAGGCCATTTCTTTTTCAGAAATACTTAATGATATTGATATGTGGCAGAATTGTACTGGCTGAAATCACTAGGGCTTGCTCTGTCATATGTTAGTAGGTGCAATTATTTAAAGGGAACACTGAAGGTCATTCCATCATGGAAACAGAAATTGCAACCAGTAATCATCACTAAGTTTGAAGAGCCCTCAAAGAAATGAGCTACAGGTATAATTTGGGGTTTGAGCTAATTAGAGCCAGAGTGAATATATCTGAAAGGGTTAGGGACCCTTCAGTGTAGAATTGTCTTGATTATAGAATATGCCTGCCCCTAGGCAGACATCATGCATTTCACTGTGGTTTGGGTTTTACAGGGTCTCCTGTTGCCCACTCTTCTGAACGATTTCAGAAGAGCCTCTCATTCTAAAACATCTTGTGGAGCAGCCTCTTAAGGCCAGTTATGAATGAGGCATTTGTTTCAGAATCCAAAGGGTGCTCTTGATGTCACTAGCTATTCTGGAAAAAGTGAATGTCCCTGGGTTTAAAATCAAAAGAGTGATGAGAATTAGGGAAGCTAGAGCGTTCATGCATGCTAAGTTGCTTCAGTTGCGTCCAGTTCTTTGGACCCCATGGACTGTAGCTCGCCAGGCTCCTCTGTCCATGGGATTCTCCAGGCAAGAATACTGGAGTGGGTTGCCTTGCCCTCCTCCAGGGGATCTTCCTGATTCAAGGATCGAACCAGTATCTCCTGCAGCTCCTACATCACAGGCAGATTCTTTACCACTGAGCCACTGGGGAACCCCGCTCATATAATGGAATGGTTTTTATTGTATATCTATTTATCTATTTGGTGACTATGAGAGCATATTTATTAAACTTCAAACATGTGTTATCAGGAAAATGATAATACTTATTTCATGGGGTTATTGGGGAGATTAAAAGATATTATTTATAAACCACACAGAGCCATGCCTGTCTCATGATAAATATTACATCAATGCTGAATATTATTTTTATCATAGTTAGTGTCCAAAATAATTTTTAGTGAAATGAGTCACCAAACAAATAGATGAGCTGACAAGAGTTAAGAAGGGACTAGAATAGTAAAAGAAAGTGAAGAGTTGAACAGAAGGGAAAACTCACAATTCTTACAGGTTTTCATGGCCAGGTGAGATTAGATGCTTTTTGTTTTCTTTCTTTCTGAAACAAGAGCTGTACAAGGACCAGAGTAGTAAAGTGCTTTCTAGCACCCAGGATGGTGATGACCATCACAACCCGGGAGGTGTTCGAGTCAACGGTAGGCCATCACTGTGCAGAAATCAATGAGGTGGGCAAGGGAGGCCTTTATTTGAATTTTTAAAATTTATTTATTTTAGTTATTTTTTTGGCTGCATTGAGTCTTTGTTGCAGTGCTCAGGCTCTTCGTTGCTACGTGGGTTTTCTCTAGTTGCAACTAGCAGGGGCTACTGTCTAGTTGCAGTTCAAGGGCTTCTCATCACAGTGGCTTCTCTTGTGAAGCACAGGTTCCAGGGGGTGCAGGCTTCAGTAGTAGAAACACTTGGGCTTAGTTGCCACCCCCTCCCTCCCACCAGCATGTAAGATCTTAGTTCTTGAACCGGGAATCAAACCCATGTTCCTTGCATTGGAGGCAGATTATTAACCATTGGACCTCCAGGGAAGCCCCACAGAAGGCCTTTGAGATCCCTTCCCAGCTGAGGTTTTTATGAATTCTAAGCAGTCTCTGAATATCTCAAAGATATATGATTCATCTCTATTAGTGGAGAGATTAAACTAAAGCTTTTTAAGTAAAATGGCACAAAGTAGTTACAAAGTAGTGTTAATTATGGTTGACTTCCTGTTTAACCATACTAATTCTGTGTTGATTGATTTACCTAAACTATTTGCATGAAATCTGGAATATTTCATCAAAAGACAGTCAAAAACAACAGACTTTTCTCCTCATTTTTCCTTTATGCTCTAGAATCCACTCACAAGCAGTCACAGGGATCATTCTGTTTAACCTGAGTCCTTGATGCCGTCGCTTCACACACTCACACACACAGGCAAAATGGAGATTCAATAGACAATAGCTGGGAAGACAGGCCTAATGGTTAGAAAGTCCTCATTCCTAGTTCTGTCTGTGATGTCTGCTCAGGAAATTTGGGCCAGTTACTTGTGATTTTGAGCCTCAGTTCTCTCCTCTTTCACATAAAGATATTATTCTGATTATTCAATTATTTAAAGAATATTTAGAGGGCTGGGAGATAGGGATTCTAGCCTAGCTCTGTCACTAATTCGATAAGGGATCTTTGGTCAAGTTGCTTTCCTGTGGACCACCTGACATGTCTGTAAAATGGACCTCCTAACATATGACCTGCTTGTTTTTGTAGAATAATTGTATGAATCAGTAATAATTCACATTTTAAAAATTGTAGCTACAGATAAAAATATTAAGGACTTGTTTCAAATATAAATCTAGTTGTATTTTAGGTATTTATTTATCTGTGAGTAATAAATAATACAAAAATCTTTGCCAGTTTTATTATAAAGTAGGGTCCAAAAGTATCTGCAAAATTTCTTCAACCTTTCACTTTTCCCTTCTTAATTCTATAATATCTTTTCAATTTGTACTAGTTTCTAGGGCTTCTAGATCATGGCAAGCTTAGTAGTGTAAAACAATAGAAATTTATTCTCTCTCCATTCTAGAGGCTAGAAATACAAAATCAAGAGGGCAGCAGAGTCAGCTCCTTCTTGGAGGATCAGAAGGAGACTCTGTTCCAGCCTCTCTCCTGGTTTCTGTTAACAGCCATCAATCTTGGGGCCCCTTGGCTGTGACAACATTACCCGATTCTCTGCCTGTGTCATCACAGGTTGTTTTACCTGTGTCTGTGTGTTTCTGTTTTCTCTTCTTATGAGGACACCAGGCATTGGATGTGGGCCCACTCAAATGCGCAAATACCTTATCTCAACAAAGGCTCAATTTCTACAAAGACCTATTTCCAAATAAGGCCACTTTTTGAAGTTCCTGATGGACATGAATTTGTGGGGAACCGTATTCAATCTAGTACATCATGTAACTCCCAATGTCTGTTGCACAGAGATCTGCAAGAAAAGAGACTTCTGATCTTAGGCAGCAAATTAAAATATGTGACAGGCTGATTATGTTGCATTATAATGGTTTCTGCTTTGTGCCCTATTTTCTACGGCAGATTACTTCAGCAACTCCTTATTTCCCATTAGGCAGGTGCTCTGAGGATTCAGCAAGGGGAGGAAGGATGAAAGGAAAGTAGATCTCTGAAAATGTACACGGATCAGGGGAGTGTGAGATTAGGCCCCGAGTCTGAACCTGGCTTACTCCCATCCTGTCCTCCTTAAGGATTTACCCTGACCTGTGCCAGGCAGGACTGGGTAGAATGTGGACCCCAGATGAGAAGAGAAGGCTTATAAGATAAATTGTCAGATTTCATTCACATAATTCAACATGTCTTTGTTGACTCTTTTGTTCTTATCTCAGCTGTGCTGAAGGGAATTTAGATTCCATGCATGTTCCTACATTGGCCCAGGCGAAGCTGCAAACCTCTGAGGCTGATCACTGGCAGAGGTGGTAATTACGACAGATTCCCAGGGTAAAGAGGGTGTTCTGAAGAAGAGCTGTAATTGGAAGGTCTAGCCACTTCTGTTTCTAAACAGTTTTTCCTTCAACTAAAACCTTGAAATCTATGAGTTTGATTTATTAATGAAGGCTATAATTTTAGGATAAAGCATGCAGTCTGTAAGTCAACATTCACTTAATTTAATTGGAATAAAATCGGTCCTGTGAGCAATGTATGTCACTGACAAGGACACCCACACTCCCTACATTTCAACTTCTCAAAATACAAAACAAATACTGTTATCTGCAATTTTCCAGCAGGAATAAATTCAACAAAGTCTTTAAAATCTGCTTCAAATGTAAAATAGCATCCTTTCTATCATATATAAATAAATACAGGGTTTGCCAGGCATAAGGACCAAGAGAGGAAAAAATTAAGCAAAGAATTTTTCCTATTTTGTCTTTCTGTTATAAGCCCCCTTCTGTCACCTCAAGCCTGAAAGAAAGGATTTTTATTTTTTTCTGGTATGATTTCTGTCTAGTTCGGAAATGGAAACACACTCCAGTGTTCTTGTCTGGGAAATCCTATGGACAGAAATGCTGGTGGGCTACAGTCCATGGGGTTGCAAAGAGTTGGACATGACTTAGCAGCTGAGCACAGTACACAGGAGGATATGTGTTGCCTTTGGACATAAATCAGGCTCTTATCCCGCCTCAGTCAGAATTGGAAACTTTGACCAAGTATTGTCACCCATTTATTATGCAATACTGCTTTTAGCTCTCATGGAATACTTTTAAAAATTGACTATAGCTGGGCTATAGAATCTTGTCACATTTAGAAGAATGATAATTATTCAGAGAACTTGCAATTCAGAGAGTGCAATTAAGGTAGCAATGACTAGGAGATAATTTCACCAAAATTCACATATATTGAAAAATTAAGAAGTATTCTGTGAGAAGTCGTAGGTCAAAGAAGAAGTTGTGAAGTCTATTAAAACATCTTGAATAATGTGATAATAAAATTATGGCAAAACAAACTACTGAGACATAGCTAAAGCTTAACTGAGCATCTTATAGGCTTATATAAATATATTGAAAAAAAACAAAGGTGGAAAAACAAATATTTTCGAAATATCTATTTCATGATGTTAGGAAAAAATAACAAAGCACAAAAAAAGTAGAAGAAAACAAACAGTAAGGATATGAGAAGTAGGTTAATGATTTAAAGAAAAAAAAAACATATACAAGAGAGAGAAATAAAATCTAACCATTAATAAATGGAGAAATCCCAGGAAAAACTGATTAAGAAAATAGGAGACAAAAATATCTGTTTATTAGGAAGAAAAAGTGAACTACATTACAGATACTACAGAATTAAAAAAAAAAAACATATCTAGAATTATTTTGAAAAACTTCAACATTTTAGGAAAATAAACAAAGATCTAAAGAGATTTATAATTCTGACACAGAAAGAAAAAATAAATACAAATAGTCCATACATTTTAAAGAGATTAAATATAAAACTAAAAACCTTCTCACAAAGACAACTCTAAATGATGATTCATCAGTAAGCTCTAAAATAACTTTTAATAAAAGTGGATATATGTATATGTATAACTGAGTCATTTTGCTATACACCTGAAATTCACGCAACACTGTAAATCAAGTATATTCCAATAAAAAATAAATAATAAAATAACAGCCATTTGCAGTAACATGGATGGATCTACAGATTAATTAAATTAACTAACAATTAAATCAGACAAAGACAAATATCATATGAAATCACTTATATGTGGAATCTAAAATAATGATACAAATGAACTTAGTTACAAAACAGAAATAGACTCCCAAACATAGAAAACAAACTTATAGTTACCAAAAGGGATAGCAGAGGTAGGGTGGAGGGACATAAATTAGGAGTTTGGAATTAACATACGCACACTGCTCTGTAAAATGGTAATAGATAAACAACAAGAATCTACCATATGACACAGGGAACTGTATTCAATATCTTAGAGTAGCCTATAGTGGAAAAGAATCACTGTGATGTACTCCCAAAGCTAACACAGAATTGTAAATTAACTATACCTTAATTTTTAAAATAGCTTTAAAAAAGCAGAGGGTGAGGGTTATATGAATACAGTCTTTGGTGCCGTGGTGAGGCTGTGAGTTGTGTTAGGAAACATACTGACTTAGAAGTCAGGAAAGATTACCATCAAGCCAAAATAACTGCCTTGCTACTTATTATCTGGAGGGAGCCTTGGAAAATGGCCCCACCTCTTTGAGTCTCAGTTTCCTTGTCTGTACAATAAACATAATATCAGTTTCCTGGGATTATGCAAGGATTCACTGAAAAGTAGTTACAGCTTTTAGCACAAGTAGCTGGCAAATAGCAAACGTTGACTAACTATGATTTTTTGCCTTCTCCACCTTCTGCATATTCATTGCTTCCAAGGGGCATTAAGATCATTTAACCTTTACTCTGAAATACTCCCCTTTTTTCTTATGTAACCTCAGGGAACAACATTGTCTAAAACTGGGAAAAAAGAATGTGCTGAGGAATCAGACCTTCTTTTCAGTAATTCCACCCTGTTCTGGTAGATTTTGAAGAGGTTTCTTATTTTCACAGATGTCCAGTGTGGAGAAATATACCAAACACTCACAGCCTCTAGTTAGATGACTCAGAGGGAACTCGAGGAGCTCACTGCATTGGGGTTTGGGAACAGACCTGCATACATTTTCTCTGGGGTGGTGTCAGAGTTCATCAGGGAGCATCTGTATGATGGAACTAGACTAAGACAAGGTTAATTGCACATGACAGGATCTGAACAGTCCCAGAGCAGAGGGGACACAGGAGATCATAGCCCAAAGCCCTCAAGGTATAAATAATGAAAATGGTGTCAAGAGAGTGGAAGAAACATAGCTTAGGTCAAACAGATCATGTGGGCTTCGCTGATGACTCAGTGGTAAAGAACTTACTTGTCAATGCAGGAGATGCAGGTTAGATCCCTGGATCGGGAAGATCCCCTGGAGAAGGAACTGGCAACCCACTCCAGTATTCTTGCCTAGGAAATCCCATAGACAGGGGAGCCTGGCGGGCTATAGCCCATGGAGTCGCACGAGTCGGACCCAATGTAGTAACTAAACAATAACAACAGACCGTGTACTCAAGAGTGCAGAGACGGTTTTGCTCTCATGAACTCTTTGTCAGCTGCCACCTCTTTCACATTTCCTCTAAAACACACTCCCTTCTCTCTCTCAGCTTTCTCACTTTTTCTTTTTTTTTCCTGCAAGTCATCTCAGTGAACTTTAATGAAAGTGTCAGCAGTCCTTCCTGAGACAGCCCAGATCCAAACAGGACACTCGTCTGCCGGGAGACCGACAGGCCCCCACAGCACGACTCTGGACTGCCCTCTGCCCGAGCTCCAGACCCAGGCCTGAGCGGTAACTCAGCTCTCACTTTTCATCAGAGCTTTCCTCTCACCTGCAAGCACGCACCAACATCTCTTCTCCTCACTTCATACAAAAGCAAAGCCTTACCAAAAAGTAACCTTCCCCAAGAATGCATGAGAGATAACTTCCCTGCCCTTCTTTCTCTTCACTAACAAACCTCTTGAGAAGGTCACTTGCATTTGTTGCATCTACAGTCTAATTTTCCATTCACTTTTCAGCACACTGAAATGTTATGTCTAGCTCTACCAATCCTTGCTATTCACCAAGGACCTTCTAATGACTGCTTTCACTCCTCATCTTTTCTGTGTATGCCTCCCTGAAACCCTTGTACCTGGTTTCTGGAATGTCCTGGCTCTCTCCTCACTCTTCCTGAGACTGCCTTTGAGTCTTATTGGATAGGAACATTTCCTCCATTCCTCAAGAGATGCTATTCCACTGCTGGGGACCCATTCAGATTCTAGTCTCTGCAGACTCAGTGTCCCTGCTAATCTCACCTATAACTCTCTCTATATATCTATATATAGAGAGAGACTAAGATTCCCTTTCACTCTGGACCCCAGTTGTCACCTGCTTATAAGCCCTTCCTGGATTTTTTTTAAACTAAATTTAGCAAATCTAAAATACAATTTATTCATTTTCCTTTCTTGTGAGAAGTATTCTTATACTGTCTTCTTATCCAGATGCAATCCTTGAAGTCACATTTGTACAAAATTCATGTTTCTCTTTTGCACCAAAATCTAATTGGTAGAATTGTCAGTTAAAGTAATATCATTTTCAATAGTATAAAAAGTACAATATCAGTTCAATTCAGTTCAGTCACTCAGTCGTGTCTGACTCTTTGCAACCCCATGGACTGCAGCACGCCAGGCCTCCCTGTCCATCGCCAACTCAGGGAGCTTGCTCTAACTCATGTCCTTCAAGTCGGTTATGCCATCCAACCATCTCATCCTGTCATCCCCTTCTCCTCCTGCCTTCAATCTTTCCCAGCATCAGGGTCTTTTCCAATGAGTCAGTTCTTCACATCAGATGGCCAAAGTATTGGAGTTTCAACTTCAGCATCAGTCCTTCCAGGGAATATTCAGGATTGATTTCCTTTAGGATGGACTGGTTGGATCTCCTTGCAGTCCAAGAGAATCTCAAGAGTCTTCTCCAACATCAAAAGCATCTATTCTTTGGCACTCAGCTTTCTTTATAGTCCAATTCTCACATCCATACATTACTACTGGAAAAACCATAACTTTGACTAGATGGACCTTTGTTGGAAAAGTAATGTCTGCTTTTTAATATGCTGTCTAAGTTGGTCATAGCTTTTCTTCCAAGGAGTAAGCCTCTTTTAATTTCATGGCTGCAGTCACCATTACAGTGATTTTGGAGCCCCCAAAAATAAAGTCTGACACTGTTTCCACTGTTTCCCCATCTATTTGCCATGAAGTGATGGAACTGGATGCCATGATCTTAGTTTTCTGAACGTTGAGTTTTAAGCCAACTTTTTCACTCTCCTCTTTCACTTTCATCAAGAAGATCTTTAGTTCTTCTTTGCTTTCTGCCACAAGGGTGGTGTCATCTGTGTATCTAGAGTAGGAAATGGCAACCCACTCCAGTACTCTTGCCTGGAAAATCCCATGGACAGAGGAGCCTGGTAGGCTACGGTCCATGGGGACGCGAAGAGTGGGACACGACTGAGTGACTTCACTTTCACTTTTCACTTTCGTGCACTGGAAAAGGAAATGGCAACCCACTCCAGTGTTCTTGCCTGAATAATCCCGAGGATGGAGGAGTCTGGCGGGCTGCCATCTATGGGGTCGCACAGAGTCGGACACGACTGAAGCAACTTAGCAGCAGCAGCATCTGTGTATCTGAGGTTATTCATATTTCTCCTGGCAATCTTGATTCCAGCTTGTGCTTCATCTAGCCCAGCATTTCACATAATGTACTCTGTATATAAGTTAAATAAGCAGGGTGACGACATACAGCCTTGACATACTCCTTTCCTGATTTGGAACCAGTCTGTAGTTCCATGTCCAGTTCTAACTGTTGCTTCTTGACCTGAAAAAAATACAACATACTTAGGGATTAAGCTGGCCAAATATACACAAGGCATGTAGACTGAAAACAACAAAATATTGCTCAGGAAAATTAAAGAACACATAAATAAATGAAGATATATATATATATACACATATACACATATGTATAGACTATATATATATAGTCAATATACATATTGAGTATATAGTGTTAAGATTCAAATTCTCCACAAATACAATCCCAATCACAATCGTAAAAGTTTGTTTTTAAAAATTGATATCTGATTCTTAAATTCGTATGAAAATGCAAATACTCTGGAAGAAACAAACAACTTTGAAGAAGAGCAAAGCTGAAATATCAGCACTATCTGAGGGAACTTCCCCAATGATCCAGTGGTTAAGACTTCACGTTCCAATGCAGGGGGTGTAGGTTCAACCCCTGGTCAGGGAGCTAAGATCCCACATGCCTCGTGACCAAAAAACCAAAACATAAAACAGAAACAGCAATATAACAAATTCAATAAAGACTTTAAAATGGTCCAAATCCATAAAAAACCATATTTTCCCCCCAAAGAAATGTCAACACCATCTGGTGTCCGTAAAGGTAGAGTCTTACAAGCAGTGTGGTATAAAGATGGACAGAGAAATCAATAGGACAAAGCAGAGACTCTAGAAATAGAACCATACATATATTGACAGGTTTTAAAAAACATGCAAAGACAATTCAGTAACTAAAGGACAGTCTTTACAACACACAGTATTGGAAAATTAGATATCCATATAAAAATGAGCTTCTTCAGTCTATACCTTGAACCATCTACAAAACTTAATTCAAAATATTGGATAGACTTAAACATAAAACTATAAGTCATCTAGAATGATATATAGAAATCAATTTTCTGACCTTGAGTTAAGCAGACATTTCTTAGATAAAAGACAACATTCATCTTTACCACATGATTCAGCAGTTCTCTCATATGGATTGTATTTACTCAAGAGAAATGAAGTTTGCCCCCAAGGAGAGATAACACCCCCACTCTTCCTAGTTGGCTTTTTTTAGACCTTCTGGGAAGCCACTGGCAGAACCCAAGCCTCCATGGGTCCGGGAAGATCAGATGTGGGTTCTTGAGCTCCTACAACTCCCATCTCAGCAAGCTCAGTGGCCCTTTCCTTCAGGGAAACTAAACACTCAGTTTCATTAGACAGTGGAGAGTGGATGGCAGATGAACTTTAAAATCACGAGAGATGAAACTTGCCTGGTGGCTAAATATGCCTCGCTTCCACTGTAGCGGTCACTTAGAGGGCACTTCCTGGTCAGGGAACTGAGATCTCACATGCCACAGGACGTGGGCAAAAAATAAAAACCAAACAGGACAGACCTGAGCCTTCACTATGGCTGATGTACCCACAGAAAATCAAGGACCAGGAGTAACAGGTATAAGTGGATACGGACTAGCTTATCAACTGCATCTCACAACCTCTGTAATTCTTTGTCTTGCTCATGTTCTAAATATATCAGGTCAAGCACAGACTCCTGTTTAACGACCTAGCACTTTGGAGGCAGACATGCCTGAGTTCATATCTCAGTTCTCATGTTTTCACCTGTGCATAATCAGAAAAGAAATTTAAATTTCAAATTCCTTGTCTGATAAAGGAGGGTCATTTCTTCAGTAGGGACTTCTTCTAAAGGTCAAATTAAAGCGCATATGACATGAATCCATCATGGATGTACCTGTGTATGGCAAAACCAATACAATATTGTAAAGTTAAAAAATAGATAAACTAATTTTAAAAAATTTAAAAAAAGAGAGATTAAAAAAAAGTACATATGAAAAGCACTTAACACAGTTCCCAGTACATAGAAAATATTTTCTAAAGAGTAAGTTTGCTGTTGCTATTGATCAGAATTGCCTTCATCTCACTGTCATTTCCCATGTTTGTCCCACTCTGTGTGACCCCAGGGACTGTAGCCCGCCAGGCTCCTCTGTCCATGGAATTCTCCAGGCAAGAACACCAGAGTGGGTTGCCATTTCCTCCTCCAGGGGATTTTCCTGACACAGGGATTGAACCCAGGTCTCTTAAGTTTCCTGCATTGGCAGGGGGGTTCTTTAACAGTAGCGGCACCTGGAAAGCCCAACACAGTTCCCAGTACCTAGAAAATATTTTCTAAAGAGTAAGACTGCTATTGCTATTGATCAAAATTGTCTCCATCTCACTGCCATTTTCCCTGTTCTTGCCACCATCAACTCTCACCTTTTAATGCACCTTCTCACTGGTTGGTTTTTCTTTCCAGGGCAGTCTTCCTGATGCATCCTGCTTATACATTGTTGGACATCATGTGGCTGCACTACAAGAATGAATAGACAAGAAAAAGGGGAAATAATCTGTATATTCAGCTAAGCTGTCCAGGAAACATATTAACTTTTAACCAGATATATAGGTGCAATGAGATTTTGTTTTTTTAAAAGTATTTCAGTTATTGTGGCTCCTGGCAGAATCAATCCACTCCTGGCATGTTTACCTGTGTCTCCCTCGTCAATGACCCCAGGTCAGACAAGATGCTGCTTAGCCTCAGACCTATCCTTACCACTCCCTGACGTGGATTCTATCTCTCCAATTCACAGATGATCAAATTAAGCTGCATGGAATTTCAGAAACTTTTCCCAAGGTCATGGCACTAAATGAAAAGATCAAGATGAAAACCTACACTTGTCAAACCCTGTATTAGTCCTTTTCCCCCACTATACTAGGTAACCTCTCTGTTCACTCAAATATGGTATTTTTGTATACATTGGTCACCCACAAAATCCCTTGTGATTCCCCATTGTCATCCCTGAATCAAGAAATCGTATTCTATAAAAGCAAACAGAGCTGTGATAGATAGGAGTTCAAGGTAAGTCCAATTTAGAGACTCTTAGATATTCCAGATGTGTTCTAATTCTACCTAACGTCCCTTTCTACACCCACCCCCCAAAAAAAAACTCTGCTGAGATTTTCAAACTTCTGATTTTCCTACTTGACATCTTAAATATTCCAGCTGCTCTCCTAACAACCATGTCTCATGAGCACCCAACCATAACTAGGAAAGTGGGACCAGATGCCCTGCCAAGTGGTTACAGTTTAATAGTAAATAAATGAGTCCCTGGTAGTTTTCTTATAGCTGGCTGGGGAGCCCGTTCCCAGCTGCTGGGTCCACTAGCAGCTGAGTAAATACATTGCTAGAAGCTGCAACCTGAGAATTACCATTCAGTGCCCACAGCCCAGGACACACGAGGACTGCTGTTGTTTATCCATTAACAGGTGGGAAATCACCAAAGCCGTAACCACTAAATCCCCTTCTAAGTTGTCTGTAAAAAAAGATTGTTCTATTTATTGAACTGGAGAACAAGAGGCAGGACTATTCACTTAGATAAAATTCAGTTAAAATCTTTAAGTTGTTCCCAGAGCCTGTATAAAGGCCTCATAACTAAGCCTGGGCAGCTTGTCCATTGCAGTCCACCTGACGTATCCATCACCAGCAGGTGAGGGTTCAAGCAACAAGCCATCAGTTCTGTTTTGCATTCTTCTAACCAACGACTATGGATCAATTCTGTGTTAGGCCCTGGGCTATTACATTCAGTACTGGAGTGAACTGCATTGTCCCTGGCTTCACGGTGAATCAGGGAAAACCAATATATGAAGAAACAGTTTTGATTCTGCAGGATATACATAGCAGTAGACATATATTCGGGCCAAAGAAGCAATATCTCTAGCAGGATTAATCAAGGGATCGTCAAACAGAGAAAATGTGTGTACAGTTTCACGGATGAATTTGAGTGAGTGTTGTGGGTGCTGGGGAAGGGTGGGTGTCTGATGAGAAATGTCTGCATAGAGAAAGCAGCAAACAGTGAGGAGTGGCAGACCAAACCAGCAGTAGCATGTTCTAGGAGGTCAAGGGAGTTGTGAGTGGCACAAAAATGAGGCTGGGCAGTGCATCTCCTTCCAGCAGTGCCCTTTGCTTATCTCAAGGCTGAGTTCAGCCCCTGCCCTGGTGTCAACCGGACACAGCTGTGAGCACAGCCCAGTCTGTCCTGTCCCCAGTAGGAGACATTCCCGTTCCATGCTACACGATCCTTTGTTGAACTGCTAATAAGCACTTCGCTACTCCTGTGTTTTTCACCCAGTGCAATTAACACTGCCTTTTTTTTTTTTTGCAGATCTGGGTGAATTTTGTCTCTGTGGTTCTCTAAGGCACAGTTTTCTCTACTACAGCACCTATTTGAATTTGGTCTTTAACTAGAGTAGGAGCTTTTGGAGTGTAGGAACCCCTCATTCTACATTTATAGCACCTCTACTCAGGCCAGACTCTCTGATAGGTAAATGTTACAAGTAATAAGTTACAGGTAAGTATCAGGAGCTGAGTGAGAGATAGAGATAGCTGTCGCAGCTCAGCCCTTCCAGCGGTAAGAAGAGGCATCAGCTTTCCTGATTTTTCTCTTCATGCCAGTACCCATCCCAGGACCTCAGGCCATGGTAGTTAAACTGTTGTGGCAATATTGTGTCTTGGAATGAGTAGCAAACTCTAGAATACTGAGTTCCTGTCTCTTTCATAATAACAGCTGGATAAGTCTTGGTCATTAATTTTCCCATCAAAGAAATAAAAATTCAAAACTATCCCATATTTGCTAAGCATTTCCTATTTCTCAATGTGCTTTTATATGCGTGGGCTCATCCATCTTTATAACAGATCCATTTACAGTTGCAGAAACTGAGCTTTAGGGATGAAAGGGCACAACATGAACTCGAAGCTGCAATTTTTCTTTTAGTTACAAGTCCTATCCTGGGGTTCTGAGGCTCCACAAAGCTCTAAAACTCTATATTCTATAACTTGGGATTTCTTATTTGCAGTGAAGTGTTGTCAACCCATCCTTATTACATGTTGTTCATTCAAACCACATCTGAAAAACTAATGGCCTTGACAGATGTCATTTTCACTTGGTTCTGAACAGAAATAACGATGGTTCTTCCTGCTGACAATGGGTCCTCTCCCTGACCTTGATGCACATTTCTGTCCCCAGAAGGCAGAGGCCAGGCAGACATCTGTTCCCAGGCAATAACAGCTTCTCTTTGCTGTCTGAGAAGCTTCCACAGCTTTGGAGATAAAATAATAGCATTCTGTCGTGTTTGGCGGTAACATCTGCCCTGTAACAAAACCTTTCCTTTATCATTTTCTCAAAGGTTAAAATCTTGCTCACTTGGTTTTTCTTAATGGTCCCATGTCTCTTCTGGTTTGATGTGTGTGCTCTGCTGTGTTGTAAACTGGCAGGGATGGTGAACTTGGAATCCGAGGATGCTGATCTGGGTTCTGAACCGATGCCTTTTGACTTGGGAAAGTTTACGTAGCTTCCTTGAGTCTTGACTGTCTATCATATGGAAATAATTATAGCATCTGTCCTCCCTGATACTGTTACTATGATTCTCAAAGCTGCTGAAATGGTGCACACACTTATTATCACCATAGTTTTATGAATAGCCCAACTATTGAAGGATTGTGTCAATACGCCTAGAACAGCATGTAGTTGCAGTGCAATGAGCTCAAGCCCATTGTGCTGTGATGCAGTTCAGTCTTTCTAGAGCATGCTGGTCTTAGCTCAAGGTGACACTGGTAACAGAAGTGCAGCCCCATGTGCACAGGTCTCAGGAAGGAAGGAAAGAAATGCTAATGAGTTTCACTATTTTCCAGATGCGTGCTAGGCATGTAACATTGAATTTATCCTGAGCACCAAATTCTATGGAGTCAGCATGATGGTGGCCATTTTATAAATGATGAAACCTAAGGGCACAGAGGAAAAGGATTGGATCCAAGGTCAGTTTGTTAATATTTAACATTTCATTTATTTTCATACATGTGTCTGTATGTGAGTGTGTGATATTTGGCCTTGTATAACCATCACGTTTGAAATCTAATCCCAGGTGAGGGACTCAGAGCCCAGCGAGGTGAGACAGCATGTGGATTGCTGTCAGCAGCAATGGTTTGGATGCTGCCGTGTTTAGGCCTCATCTGTCCACTTGGTTAGCCTGAGACAATCATGAGCAACTTAGATAAGATTTTCAGGTTTCAATTTCTAACTCTGAGAAATGGCTATGACTTGCTTCACAGCAGCATCACCAGAATAAACGGCACCGTGTCAGGTGCAAAATTTCCTTTCCTCCTGGAGCATTAAGCATCCATTTGGAGTCACACAGAAGCTTAGGTCTCCAGGTTAAACATTCTGCACTTATCTTTGCATCCTGCTGTAAAGTCTTTGAGAGGCTTTGTGATTTTTCCATCCCTAGTTTCCATAGACCCCAGCACACGGCTGAAGTCCCATTACACAACTAGGTTAACTTGGCTAGAACATTGAACCCAGAAGCCTGGGTTTAAGTCCAGGTTCTGCTTGGCTGATTTTATGCAAAGGCTTTTCCCCCTCCCTTTTTCTCTCCTGAGACTTGGTTTCTTGTTCTGTATAAATGATTCCTCGATCACAAGCTTATTATGAAGATGAAGATAAAGCCCACTGTCAAAGTATGAGAACCCTAAATGGAGATAATATTGTCAATGACTGAGTAAATCTTGTTTCCACCTAAAATAAGGCAGCTAGTTTAAATTTTGCTTAGTGCTTTCCCCCTCATTCCATCTCTCCTCCTAGCCTTATCCTCTCCATCTTTAGTGGCGTGTTAGTGCTTTTAGCTCTGGAAAATACTCAGGGCTGTGTGAAACCAGTGACTAAAACAGTTGATACATTAGTGAAAGGAAACTGGTGGAATTTGCAGATCACACCTTCTAGTTCTGATTACTTGCGGAGTGAGTTCAGCTGCTTTTTGCATTGCGGTGTTATCACATAATTGCATTCAACTCCTTTCTGACACCATCTCTTTCATAGAGCCTCCTTTCCTCAGTAAATTGTGAGGCAGAAGTCAGGTGATAAAGAAAAATGAAGAAGATATTTTTGCGTCTAATTGAAGGAGTCCAAATACAATCAAAAGGAGTAGAGGCTTTGAAATTATCTTGTCATTCTAAACTCGTAAAATCAAATACTAATGGATCAGATGAATTCCAATGGATCTTGAAAACCTCTTGTTTTCAGCAGAGGGATCATGGGTATTTGTACAGAAGTCATATATAGGCTCCAGTATCTTAATAAGAGTAATCATGACCTACATATTTTATGAAGTTGCATTGAGCTTGTGTCATTTCATACATTTAGACTTGTCAATTACTGTAATCATCAGTTTTAAGTGATTTATTGAAGAAGGGAAAAAAGCAATGATAATTGCTTTTTCTTCCTAAGATATTCGAGGATTGTCATAATATGCCGTATTCTCAATACAATAATCAAATACTTTTATACAACCGACAACCTAATCATAGCACTGTGTGCAGATAAGTGGATTAAAGTCAGCTCTCTTTCCAAATGTATATAAACATTTGTAAAATAGAAATTTCTCTTAGAATTAAAAAAAAACACATTTCTTGTAAAATACAAGGGATGTGACTGTCTCTCACAGAATCAGAGAAATTCATGGATGGCCTTTTATTTTTTCTGGATTGAAGATTGTTCCAGAACACTGGTGGAAATTTTATAATTAGATATAAGATTCATAATATGCGTCTTTAATGGGGAAGAAACAATTGGAGTGACTTAGGAAGAAAAACCCAGCATTTATGCAATAGCTACATGTGTGAAACACTTGTGTATCAATGGACATGGGTTTGAGCAAACTCCAGGAGATTGTGAAGGACAGGGAAGCTTGGCACGCTGCAGTCTGTGGGGCTGCAAAGAGTCAACATGATCTAACAACTGAAAAACAACAACAGTACATGGCACTATCTCGGGTATTTGTAAATATAGTACCTCATTTATTTAAAAAAAAAAAAATACCAAAGCTCAACCTCTCTATACCGATGAAGACATTTGGCCTGGAAATGAACCTGTTTTCCTAGAACTGTGTACTGAGTGTGAGAGCTAGGGTTAGAACTCAGGTCTCAGACGTCAGCTCCATTTTTCTTTCCTATTTAATGTCACAATAAGCAATTGAACAAAAGAACAGAAAGATTTTCTCAACAAAAGCACAAAATCTATGACTATAAAACTCATTGTTTTCTATGTAGCCAGCGAGTATTTTCCCCATTTGCCCCCTACAGTGTTTGTAAAACCAGCAGTAGATGAATCCAACAAGTGCAATCACACCTTTTCCCTGGTTTCACCAAACACTATGGGCACAATTACCCTTAATAATATTGTTATACCCTCTGACGTTCTTAAATGCATATCCTCATTTCTCATTTGGTCTGTTTATACAGCCCACACAGGTTCATGAGCAATCTGAAGTATGCCTTTGCCTGAACCCTTTTGTGTGCACACTTTTTTCCTTTCCACACTCGCTTCTCTGTAACAACCCCTGCTTCAAAGTCCAGCAGCTTACCTGCTGCAGCTAGAGCATGAGATAAATACGATCAGGACGGGATTTCTGAATCATCTCCTCCACCACCTTTTATGGGAAAATTCAAGATGAAAACCAAACCCATTTGGCATTGACTCAGAGCGAGACTTCCTAAAACAGTGAAAGGAAAAGGAAAACTATTTAAAGCCACATCTTCTAAAATTAAAGCTTAACCCTAGTGACCTTCCTGATGTGATAAGCTAAAACCTAGCATCCAGGGCCATTAGACCTTTCTGGGAAAAAAGTCAAGGTACATCCCTGACCTACCCATTCTGTGACTGACTTTGATTTTCATTTGCCCCACATTTATATCAGGTGGTCAAAGAAATCCCACTCATTGTATCTATTGTGCCTCTTATAAGCCTCACTTTGCAGAAAGAAATCCAGTCATTCATTCAAATGACATCAGTCAGACAAAGGTATTTACTGAAGTTACCACCTTTGTTAGATACTTTCTATGTACTTGATATTAACTATATACTTAATTTTACTTCATATTAATTAAAAAAAAACATGTAAAAATATATAGGAAAGCTCTCTGGTAAAGGTAGATACATGGGCAAAAATAAAAACAGTATTCTTGTCATCTAAGTTTGTCACTCCACTTCTGTGCTTTTACAGAATTTGAAAGACAGAAGCTTAAAAAGTAATTATAAATCTATGTTCATGGCTACTTAATATATAAAAGTGTAACTGTGACCTCAATAACAGAAAGGGGATGTGGCTGTAACGGAATAGAGCTTTTGTGTGCAACTAAAGTTGGCATCAATTTAGAATGTTGTAATTTTAATAGGTTATATACAATCCCCATAGTAACTATGAAGAAAGTATAGAATATAAACAACAACAAAAACTGAGAAAGGAATCAAATTGTGTCACTACAAGAAATTCACCAAACATAAAGGAATGCAGAAATTGTGGAAATTATAGAGGAAAAGCTATAAAACCCAGAAAACAAGTAACAAAATGGCATGACTAAACCCTTCCTCTTTGGTACTTACTTAAAATATAAATGAGGGAAGGGGCGGGTGGGAGGAATTGGGAGGTTGGGACGGACACAAATACACTATTGATACTGTGTATAAAATAGACAACTGATGGGAACATACAGTTGAGCACAGGGAACTCTACTTAATCCTCTGTGGTGTTCTAAATGGGAGGGAAATTTAAAAGGGAGGGAATATATGTATATATATGGCTGATGCATTTTGCTATGCACTAGAAGCTAACACCACATTGTAAAGCAAAGCAAGTTTACTGCAATAAAAATTATTTAATCAAACATAAATAAATGTGAATGTATACATCCAAATAGAGTACTAGTTGGCCTTAAGAAGAAAGGAAATTCTAGCTCATGCTACAACATGGACGAATCTTGAGATGTTATGCTCAATGAAATAATTGAGTCACAAAAGACAAACACTGTATAATTCCACTTACTAGAGGTACTTAGTGTAGTCACATTCACAGAGACAGAAAGTAGAAGGTAGTTGCCAGCGAATTGGGAGAGAAGGAATGGAGATTTATGGTTTAATGGGTGCAGAGCTTCAGTTCTGCAAGATAAAAAAAGTTCTGGAGGTGGATGGTTGTGATGGCTGCATGCCAGTGTGAATGTATTTAATGGCACCTAACTGTACACATTAAATGGTTAGGGCGGTAAATTTCATGTTTATGTGTTTTACCACAATTTTTAAAATAGTAACAAAAAATAAAGACAGAAAAGCAAGGTAGGTATTATGGTTCACAATTTATAAATGCAGAAACTAAGACAGAGTTAAGTGTGTGGTGGTCCCATCACAAGCCAGGGCCAGAGCTTGGACCCACCATCAAGACCTTCATAAATGTGTCTAAACAAACTCACGAAAATAGAAGCACACTGGAATTTCACCTGCATGAGAAAGACAGTAATTCTTTCTCATGGTATTTTTAAGCGAGAATTTATTTCTTAGCAAAATATGAGTTTCAGGATTTGGGAAGTATATAAACATCTCAACAAAGTCATTTGAGAAATGAAAGGAAAATTCTTGAGCTCTTTTATGGCCTTATACACGTTTCCTTCTGAGTGATGAATGATGGTATTACTAATTCCTGTGCTTTTTATATCTTGTCAGTGAAGTTTTGTCCTGAGATATATCCAAAAAAGGTATTGCATCTAAATAAGTTTGCTCTCTGGCAAGATACTAGCCAGGGAAGAATAAAAGTAGGTGGCAAACACCAGGAGAGCAGAAATGAAGTCTCCAGGAGCCTGAATGGGGAGCTAAGGATTATGCTGAACAGACTTTGTGGAACTCACTGTTTATAATTTTTTGATTCTAAATTGATAGAGGAAATGAAGTCCTCTGTTTTTTAGTGGGAATATAAAAGAAATATCGATTTCCATTTATAGAACACTAGATAATAAATCTAGTACATTCACAAATATTACTCTAATCCAGATAAGACAGATGCAGGAATATAAAAACACCTAAACTTAACTCATGAGTAGTACTGCGGAAATTAGCCACTAATGCCAGGTGTGGAAGCTGGCCTGGTACTTAGAAGGGAGTTACTGAAAGCACCTTTACTCATAGAAGTAAGGGCTTGAAGAGGATATACTAATTCCTGTAGTATTAACCCTATGTTGAAAATTTACACTGGGTTCATTGACTGATGAAAGCTCTTCTCAGCAAAAACAAGTCATGACTCTGAACATGAAAAAGTTTCTAAAGATGCTTCAGCTGTGAATTGTCTGAAAACTATTTAGCGGATATCTGTGTTTCTTGATTCCCCAAAATCTATTGCACATTTTTGGCAGTTAAACCTGGCTTTTACTTGGGAAGTTTTTCTTCACAACTGGATAAAATCAGAGATCTGGCCCAGCCAGGAGGCAAGCCCATGCTAGAACCAAAAGAGAGAGAGAGAGAGAGAACCCCAAAGACAAGACATTGAGGTTCATGTGTTCCAGCCATGGTAGCCACAGGGGCAAGCCTGTCCAGCAGGTCCTGTCCTGAGGCCAGTTTCTGCCATTCCAGCCTGATTGTCATTTTCCCTTCCATCCTATGAGCTCCACCTCAACCTTCCAATAAATTCTTTTTTTCACTTACCTCAGCTGGAGTAGGTTTCTGATGCTTACAACCAAGGAGTTCTAACTGATAAACGAGGCTTTTTTTTTTTTTTTTGCTTCTCATTCATTTGTTCATTGAGTCATTGATTCACTCATGCATTTGTTCATTCAATAGTAATTTATTTAGCGATTGTTTTGTGCAGGCCATAGAGTTAAATCAGACGTAATAACTGCTCTCAAGATTACAGTCCATTGGAAGGAGCTAAGATTACCCTCCTTTCTCAGAAGCCAGCAGGCCTACCACATATACAAATGTGACTTGGCAAGTAGTAAGGTCATTTTAAGCCAGTGTTCTCTTCTGAAAACTTACAGTAAAATCATACTAGCCTTGCCCTTCCTCTGGTATCTGAGTGTTGATGTCTAATATGACAGGGGTTTATCATTCCCCAAAGTGTATACCTGGGGGTGTTTTGCTGCATCATTGTTATTAGTAAGCACTGATAAAGCCACGATCAGTGGTATTTCAATGGAAAAGGATCCAGCGGACCCTACCTTGGTCTGTGGTGTAGCCTTTGAGTAATACTACTACCGGGCCTAGTGCTTGTCCATGCCCAAAGCAGCCATCTGGTGACCACAAAGTGACTGTGCTCAGAGAAAGCCACTTCATCACAAACCACGTGAGAAGTCATCTGAGAAAGATACACTCTCTCCGCAAGCATCCTGTGATGAAGGATAACATTCAATGCAGTCCAGTCATGGGACCCAGCAGCTGGGCAGGAAGTGGAGGCCAAACTTACAGATGGTTGACTCAGTCCCCAAGCCATCTGTAGATGTGCACCAAGGCCCTACCGCGTTAGTCAAGCAGGAAACATCCAAGGCAGTTGAAGAAGTAAGAAATGGCCTGGGGTTTAATGAAAAGGCCACCAGACTGAGAACCAGGAAACCTGGTCTCCCCACCCCTGCTCCACCACAAATGAGTTTTCTGGATAAATGGGGATAAGCCATTTTTTCTTCTCTGGGCCTCATGTTCCTCCTCTGCAGACTCAGGGATTTGAACCAGATTCTTTCTTAGGAAAAGAAACTTCTCCTAATTGGCATCTAACACGTCTCTGCTTATTGCTGATAGTTAACGCCCAACTGGCAAGGTAAGAGTTACCACCCAACTCTGTGCAGGGAGCGGGTAATATTCAGGTAAAGTCCTTTCAGCCCTACCTTTCCTGTCTTCTCCAACTCTGCTCCATGTCTGCAGCTCCACCCAGGGCCAGCTCCATGACTGTCCAACTTCAGATGAGTGCTGAGCTGGGTTTAGTGCTCTATTGTAAGCCCTTAAAAGGCACACTAATGTTTGAAGAAGGGCCTCACATTCATTGATCATTGGCCCAACATATTATGTCCCAGATCCTACCTTGATTCCATGATCCCTGGCAGGTGAGCCACTGGGTAGCAGGTGCTCAGAAAAATAGACAGAAGTGTCCTCTACAGGGTCTAGTTCTCACTTCACAGAACTCCAGTGACATGGACAAGAAGAAGGTGACAGAGGTGAGCTCATTAAAGTGAGTCAAGTACTTCCAGGGCAAGATGCAGGGTCAAGAGTTATAGAAAAAGGAAAGAAACTCTCCCAGTTTAGGAAGAACTAGGAACTGGCTCTTTGCCTCTGTTTATTCTGACATGGAGGGAAAAAAAATCTCTTTGTTATTGACTCAAGATACAGGAACTGTGCGTGTGTTTGGAGTGGGGTGAGGTGTCAATTTCCTTCAGACTTTTTGTCTCTGAGCCCTTAAGTTAGAGATCACTTGAGTAGCAGGTGGGAAAGGAAGAAAAAGGCCAGACTCAGGTAATCACAATAAACCCTATGGTCCTAACTGCCCCAGAGTCCTGCCAGTCTGAATGCTGGATGAAGAGTCAGGGTTTCTGTGTGGCAGTGTACACCTCACGCCGCTTTCCATCAGAGCCTCCTGCCTGCCTGTGTCCCTCCTCTCTCTGCTAAGAGCATCAGACCCAGCAGTCTGCAGACCCTGTCTGGTATCTCCAAAGGGCTTTGTATGGTCCAGGCTTTGTGAGGAGTACCTGGAGTGGTGGCCTGGGAAATGCACTAAAGAAAACACATGGGCGCCCTGAGGGAGAAGGAAATAGACATCCAGAGCCTAGGTTGAGGGATCTAGACTTGGCCAGCATCTCAGCAAACTGGTCCTTTTGTCCTCATCTGCAACTGATGAGGTTGGACAGCAGAGGCAAGATAGTTTAATGAACAAAATGTATCCCCCGTCAATGTAAGTAGTTCTATTCCTGACTTCACCACAACTGTAGCTATGCACACTTCTTAAAGCCTTGCCTTCCTAATGAACACTTTAAAATAGAGTTATAATGTCCTTCACAGAGTTGCTGTGTGATGTAAATAGACTAATAAGAGGGTAACATGATGGTCCACTCTTGTCCATGTTCAATCTTTGAAAAGTATTGCTACTGATAGAAGCTTCAGGGCTTTCCTAGTGGCTCAGATGGTAAAGAATCTGCCTGTAGTGCAGGAGACCCAGGTTCAACCCCTAGGTCAGGAATATCCCCTGCAGAAGGAAATGGCTGTCCAGTCCAGTATTCTTGCTGGAAAATTCCATAAACAGAGGAGCCTGGTGGGCTACATACAGTCTACGGGGTTGCAAAGAGTTGGACATGACTAAGCGACTTTTTTTTTTTTTTTAAGTAGAAGCTTTGAGACTTTCCCAGGGACCTGTGACTCCATGATGAAATAGAGTTTGTCTTGGTGTCTGAGACATGGGCAGCAGGAGCAGGAGAGGGAGGACTCCTAAGAACCCGGGGGGGGGGGGTTGGAGACATGACAACACAGTGGGCAGAAACCTCCATGGTGGGTGGGAAGCACCAGAGTGCTCCCAGGGAAAGGAGACACCCCAAACCCCTCTAGCCTGGATTCTGTCCTCGGTGCTCATCCTCCTGTTGGCCAGGAATGTGTGGGCCTGGATCACAGTGTTCGGTACCTCATGGGTCCAATCTGGGCTCCGTCTAGACAGACAGCTGGAGATTGGGAGCACAGGATGTCAGCACTCCGGGGAGGAGGGGGAGGAACCTTAGCAAAAAGTGTTCCCTTCCAGCCTCCGCTGACTGCCGGCTTCCAGAAAACAGTCGGAAGCTGTCTGGCTAGTGGTGACTTCTCTGTCTTGCCCACCAGCCTCCTAGGTAATGAGCAGCTCTGCCTCGGCTGTGTCAGGCAGGCTGGCCATGTGACATGTTATCCTAAAGGGTCCCAGAGCAGGGCTCTGCCCTTCTCAACTAATCTTCTTCTAACCACCAGTCCACACACATCTCAGGACTCTGAAACCCCTATCACTTAGCTTCAGTTGGATTTTTGCCCCCATCTGTAACCTCAATAGGTAACAAGGAAGAGTCTATGACCTCCCCTTGCATTCCCATCTCATCATGCTTCCTTCTGCTTCCCTCCTTATCTTTATATGTTGGTCATACCAACTTCTGTTTAGGCTCTTTCATCTTCCTAGGAAATAATGCTGTCCCCATATTCCTGGCATCCTCAGCTAATTTGACTGAATCCTTCATTTCCCTCCCAGCTGGGCTAAGTGCTACTTCTTCATGCTACCATGACCACCTGAGTGTAGCCCTACCCTCGTATTTGTCAAATTGCATAATAAATCTCTCCCTCTAGTCTTGGAACCAAGTAGGATTTCTTATAATCCTATTACTTAGTGCAGAGTGCATAGATCTCAGTGTATATATTTAAAAGAAAAAAGGAAAAAACTTCTACAAGTTAAATTGTCTACTTTGATCCTTCCTAAACCCCTTCCTCTGCTATTCATTCTCCACAGAGTAGCCAAGTTCATGTTTGTATAACACAACGTTAATTGGGTCCTGTCCATGCTCAACATTTTTCTACAGCTTCACATCACCCTTAAGATAAAGTGCCATATCGTTATGCCCTACAAAATCCTACAGGGTGTCACTTTTGTCTATTTCACTCTCAAAAGCCTTTGTCCATATTTTTGGTTCCTATATCAGTTAGGTTTACTGTATAACAAATCACCCCAAGTCCAGTGGCTTAATATATAATCAGTTACTATTTTTCAAATGATGATTATTTGAAGCCACTTATACATCTGTCACCAGGTGGGTCAGGCAAGCAGCTCTGCAGATCTTGGCTGGGCTTGCTTATGCATTAAGGAGCTGGCTTACTACAGGCTCGTCTAAAATGCCCCCAGAGGGAGAACTGAGCTCTTCTCCACGTGGTCTCTTGTTCTCTAGCAGACTCACCTTCTCTCATTTGTAGGGTAGTGGCAGGGTTCCAGAAGACTCTTCTGGAATCTTGGGCTCAGAACCGGTTTGAAAAGACCTCCACCTCATTCTGTTGACCAAAATGGATCACAAGGCCTAGCGAAGAGTGGAGACAGAGACCCTACTGTTTAATGGGAAAAGCTGCCAAGTCACATTTCAAAGGTCATAGACTCAGCAAATGGTGAAAAATAGCCATTTCTCCAATCAATCGACCGTAGAGCATGATTCAGTCATTAGTTAGAGCTGAGAATCAAGAATTAGTAATTTTAGGAGTATTCAGATGGTTCTGCAAAGTCACTCATGGGTCATGCTTTGAGAGCACTACTTATCCACAAGTTACACCACCTTCCATCACTTGAGCATGTTCTCCACTTTCCAGTGATGGGCTTGTGCCATATGTGGTCCCTGCCACCTGGCATTCTTGCCGTCTATCCCAGCTTCCTGAGTCCTGGCTCACGCCCTGGGTCTCAGCTTTCCTGACTTTTCAGGTTACGTTTGCCACATTCACTCCTTTTTCTTCATGTCTATAACATCCTTCTATTTTCTCCAAAATACTCTTTACAATGTTAATTGTTTGGGACTTCCAAGGGGGCACAGTGATTAAGACTTCACCTTCCAACACGGGGGATATGGGGTTGATCCCTGGGGGGATGAGCTAAAATCCCACATGGCTTGCATGCAAAATAACCCAAAACATAAAAGAGAAGCAATATTGTAACAAATTCAAAAAAGACTTTAAAAACGGTCCATATCAAAAAAATACTTTTAAAAAATGTTCAGTATCAGTTCATTCCCTCAGTCATGTCCGACTCCTTGCAACCACATGGACTGCAGCGTGCCAGGCCTCCCTGTCCATCACCAACTCCCAGAGCTTGCACAAATTCATGTTTATCGAGTCGGTGATGCCATCCAACCATCGCATCCTCTGTCATCCCCTCCTCCTCCCGCCTTCAATCTTTCCCAGCATCAGGGTCCTTTCTAGCAAGCCAGTTCTTCCCATCAGGTAGCCAAAGTATTGGAGCTTCAACTTCAGCATCAGTCCTTCCAATGAATATTCAGGATTGATCTCCTTTAGGATGGACTGGTTTGATCTCCCTGCAGTCCAAGGGACTCTCAAGAGTCTTCTCCAACACCACAATTCAAAAGCATCAATTCTTCGGTGCTCAGCTTTCTTTATAGTCCAACTCTCACATCCATACATGACTACTGGAAAAACCATAGCCTTGACTAGATGGACCTTTGTTGGCAAAGTAATGTCTATGCTTTTTAATGTACTATCTAGGTTGGTCATAGCTTTTCTCCCAAGGAGTAAGTGTCTTTTAATTTCAAGGCTACAGTCACCATCTGCAGTGATTTTGAAGCCCAAGAAAATAAAGTCTCTCACTGTTTCCTTTGTTTCCCCAACTATTTGCCATGAACTGATGGGACCAGATGTCACGATCTTAGTTTTTTGAATGTTGAGTTTTAAGCCACCTTTTTCACTCTCCTCTTTCCCTTTCATCAAGAGGCTCTTTAGTTCTTCTTTGCTTTCTGCCATAAGAGTGGTGTCATCTGAATATCTGAGGTTATTGATATTTCTCCCAGCAATCTTGATTCCAGCTTGTGCTTCATCCAGCTCAGCATTGCCATGATGTACTCTGCATATAAGTTAAAAAATCAGGGTGAGAATATATAGCCTTGATGTACTCCTTTCCAATTTGGAACCAGTCTGTTGTTCCATGTCCTGTTCTAACAGTTGCTTCTTGACCTGTATATAGATTTCTCAAGAAGCAGGCAGTTATTCCCATCTCTTTCAGAATTTTACACAGTTTGTTGTGATACACACAGTCAAAGGCTTTGGCATAGTCAATAAAGCAGAAGCAGATGTTTTCCTGGAACTCTCTTGCTTTTTTGATGATCCAACTGATGTTGGCAATTTGATCTCTGGTTCCTCTGCCTTTTCTAAAACCAGCTTGAACATCTGAAATTTCATGGTTCACGTACTGTTGAAGACTGGCTTGGAGAATTTTGAGCATTACTTTACTATCGTGTGAGATGAGTGCAATTGCTAGCATGTAAGATGTGTGCAGTTTGAGCATTCTTTGTCATTGCCTAACTTTGGGATTGGAATGAAAACTGACCTTTTCCAGTCCTGTGGTCACTGCTGAGTTTTCCAAATTTGCTGGCATATTGAGTGCAGCACTTTCACAGCATCATCTTTTAGGGTTTGAAATAGCTCAACTGGAATATCATCACCTCTGCTAGCTTTGTTCCTAGTGATGCTTCCTAAGGCCCACTTGACTTCACATTCCAGAATTTCTGGCTATAGGTGAGTGATCACACCATCGTAGTTATCACGGTCATGAAGATCTTTTTTGCATAGTTCTTCTGTGTATTCTTGTCACCTCTTCTTAATGTCTTCTGCTTTTGTTAGGTCCAGACCATTTCTGTCCTTTATTGTGCCCATCTTTGCATGAAATGTTCCCTTGGTACCTCTAATTTTCTTGAAGAGATCTCTAGTCTTTCCCATTCTATTGTTTTCCTCTATTTCTATGCATTTATCACTGAGGAAGGCTTTCTTACCTCTCCTTGGTATTCTTTGGAACTCTGCATTCAAATGGGTATATCTTTTCTTTTCTCCTTTGCCTTTAGATTCTTTTCTTTTCTCAGCTATTTGTAAGGCCTTCTCAGACAACCATTTTGCCTTTTTGCATTTCTTTTTCTTGGGAATTATCTTGATCGCTGCATCCTGTACAATGTCACAAACCTCTGTCCATAGTTCTTCAGGCATTCTGTCTATCAGATCTAATCCCTTGAATCTATTTATCACTTCCACTGTATAATCATAAGGGATTTGATTTAGGTCATACCTGAATGGTCTAGTGGTTTTCCCTACTTTCTTCAACTTAAGTCAATTTGGCAATAAGGAGTTCATGATCTGAGCCACAGACAGCTCCTGGTCTTGTTTTTACTGACTGTATAGAGCTTCTCCATCTTTGGCTGCAAAGAATATAATCAATTTGATTTCGGTATTGACCATCTGGTGATGTCCATCTGTAGAGTCTTCTCTTGTGTTGTTGGAACAGGGAGTGTCCCTTCACCAGTGCATTCTCTTGGCAAAACTCTGTTAGGCTTTGCCATGCTTCATTTGGTACTCCAAGGCCAAATTTACCTGCTACTCTGGGTATCTCTTGACTTCCTACTTTTGCATTCCAGTTCCCTATAATGAAAAGGACATCTTTTTTGGTGTTAGTTCTAGAAGGTCTTGTAGGTCTTCATAGAACCGTTCAACTTCAGCTTCTTCAGCATTACTCTTCGGGGTATAGACTTGGATTACTATGATATTGAATGGTTTGCCTTGGAAACAAACAGAGATCATTCTGTTGTTTTTGAGATTGCATCCAAGTACTGCATTTCAGACTCTTTTGTTAACTATGATGGCTACTCCATTTCTTCTAAGGAATTCTTGCCCACAGTAGTCGATATAATGGTCATCTGAGTTAAATTCACCCATTCCTGTCCATTTTAGTTCTCTGATTCCTAAAATGTTGATGTTCACTCTTGCCATCTCCTGTTTGACCACTTCAAATTTCCTTTGATTCACGGACCTAATGTTCCAGGTTCTATGCAATACTGCTCTTTATAGCATCAGACTTTACTTCTATCACCAGTCACATCCACAACGGGGTGTTGTTTTTGCTTTGGCTCTGTCTCTTCATTCTTTCTGGAGTTATTTCTCCACTGTTCTCCAGTAGCATATTAGACATCTACCAACCTGGGGAGTTCATCTTTCAGTGTCCTATCTTTTTGCCATTTCATGCTATTCATGGGGTTCTCAAGGCAAGAATGCTGAGGTGGTTTGCCATTCCCTTCTCCAGTGGACCAGGTTTTGTCATAACTCTCCACCATGACCTGTCCATCTTGGGTGGCTCTACATGGCATGGCTCATAGTTTCATTGAGTTAGATAAGACTGTGGTCCATGTGATCAGTTTGGTTAGTTTTCTGTGATTGTTATTTTCATTCTGTCTGCCCTCTGATGGATAAGGATAAGGAGTTTATGGAAGCTTCCTGATGGGAGAGACTGACTGAGGGGAAAACTGGGTCTTGTTCTGATGGGTGGGGCCACACTCAGTAAATCTTTAATCCAATTTTCTGTTGATGGACAGGGCTGTGTTCCCTCCCTGTTGTGTGACCTGAGGCAAACTATAGTGGAGGTAATGAAGATAATGGCGACCTCCTTCAAAAGGTCCCATGCACACACTGCTGCATCAGTGCCTCGGACCCTGCAGCAGGCCACCGCCGACCCACACCTCTGCCGGAGACTCCTGGACACTCATGGGCAAGTCTGGGTCAGTCTCTTGTGGAGTCACTGTTCCTTTCTCCTGGGTCCTGGTGCACTCAAGGTTCTGTTTGAGCCCACTGAGAGTCTGTTTTCCAGTCCTGTGTAAGTTCTGGTGGCTCTATGGTGGGGCTAATGGCAACCTCTTCCAAGAGAGTTTATGCCATACCCAGGCCTGCTGCACCCAGAGCCCCTGCCCCTTCAGCAGGCCACTGCTGACCCATATCTTCACAGGAGACTCTCAGACACAGTTCTGGCTAGTCTCTGAGGGGTCTCTGGGAGCTGGTGCACATAGGGTTTGTTTGAGCCCTCTGAGAGTCCCTGGTGGGTAAGGGGTTTGATTCTAAAAGTGATTTCATGTTTAAAAAATGTTGATTTCTTGATATCTTCCGTGATAAGTGGTAAATTCCGTGAGGTCATTGGACATGTGTAATTTGCCCATCTGTGTTTCCACAGAATCCATGAGGATGTGGCACCTAAGATGGACTCAATAGCTGTAAAGAACAGAAAGGTACTGTGCTGAAATTTGTGTTGGAACCCCATCAACTAAGGTACCTCAGAAGACATTTCAGGAATTGTCATGTTGAACCAGTGGAGTCAGTGATGTTTTCTAGCCTAACAGAGGACAAGATGAAGGCACCAGGGCATGTGAAAGATTAGTTGTAGGGTGAATGTGTGGGTTCCCTCAAGACGTTTGACAAGTCCAGGGAAAGAGGAGGATGCTCCACATAGGGGATGTGAGTGTGGAGTCCCAGGGCAGTAGACCTTGAGAGATGTGACCCAGATGGCTTAACCAAAAGGGAAATCCAAATGGTGAGCAAGAAGTGTCTCCATGGGCTCAGCGTCAGAGAGGAAAGAAACTGAATGGGTAGGAAATGGGGGATGCAATACAGATGAGAGTACAGAGACCTCGAAAAAGCCTCATAAATATGTATTGGCTAAATAAACAATTGATGATATTAAACATCAGGAGGAGGGACTTCCCTAGTGGTCCAGTGGTTGAGACTTCACCTTCCAATGCAAAGGGTCCAAGTTCAATCTCTAATATGGGAACTAAGATCCTATATGCCTCAAGGCCAAAAGAAACAGAACATAAAACATAAACAATACTGGACCAGATTCAGTAAAGGCGTTGAAAAGAGTCCCCATCTAAAATAATCTAAAAAAAATAAATAAATAAAGAAGAAGTCAGGAGGGTTGGGAGCAGATCAGGATCAGAGATTCAGGAAAAACAAAACAAGATAAAATCAAAGGTGTTGAAGCCCCCTTTCCTACTTGTAGTCCAAGGCCTGACATGGATGCCTGGAAGCTTGCTGTAGTGAGAACCCAGGAGAGAACAGGGCAGGCAGGAGTCAGCTCGCAACTCAAACTCACCTCATCCTCCTGCCCCTTGGGACTTCAATGAGGTTGGAAGAACACGTGTCAGCCCCACAGCTGACACAACTGCTTTAAAGACAGCAGAGCCGGATGGAGCCTGCTTGCTTCTGCACCCCAGCCTCTTCCTAGCTGATCATCATTCCATATGGACCTCCTGCAAGTGATTGGAAACAGAGTCTCTGCTCTCACCATGCCGAGAGGTATGAGCAACGTGTCTCTTCACGGGGGAAGCTTGGGCTGCTCTGGGGAATCGCCCTTCTCAGTCCCCCTTGGAGCCTGGTTTCTCTTAGCAACAATACAGATATGCGGGAGCAAATCCCTTCCCAAATCCCCCAATCCCTAAATCACAAAGAGCCGTCAACATCTGCCCCCTTCACTTCATTCTTCCAACCTCGAGACATGAAAGACCAGGACACTGGTTGCTTTTCACCGGTCCATCATGAAGGGAAATCTTTGTTTGCTCTCACCCTCGCTCAGCTGGAATACTTTTCACATGTTTCTCCTTTTCAAACCCTCTTTCATCTCCCAAAATAACCACATCAATGATACATGTTTTCTTAAATAAGCTCCTGTCTCCTTAGGTTCTCATCACCTGCACAGAGAGCTGAGTCATGCAGGACTCACGTATCTTTATTCTGGGTCATAACTCCAAGCAGGGTGCTCCCACCTCCTCCCCACGTTCAAGTTACCCTCTGCCAGTCACCCTGAGCCCACGGGCTTTCTCCTGTTTCCTTGATAAGCTGAGTTGTCGGAGGAAACGCAGAGCTGCGTCGGAGGCAGGACTAATTGATGGCTGGTTTCCTCTGAGCAAAGATATTGGCACAGATGAGAATGACTCTCTCTTAACTCGCAGTCAAATACCTTCACCTCCTGGACTCGAGAACGGGAAGCATGCACATCTCAGGTCGCACCATCCTCCCAGAAAAGAAAGTATTCTGACAGCTGATCTCACTTGGAAATGGAGTAGTGATAGTCAGCACACTGAGTTCTTGGGAGGATTGGATGCCTAGGAAGCATCCAGCATGGAATCTGCTCAATAAGCACTGACTGAGTGTGATTCTAGGTTGAGATGGAAAATGGATAATGACAGGATGAATAAGGCTGTCCTGTGTGTGCCCCAAAGCATGCCTGCAGCACACACTTTCAGAAGTGAAGGAAATGTGCCTGGCCTAGAAACTTCTGAAATGAAAGTTTTAGTATCTGGAATGATAAAGCAGTTCAACCCTTGAGCTCATTTGTGCCTTAGTAAAGAAGAGAATCGGAGAAGGCAATGTCACCCCACTCCAGTATTCTTGCCTGGAGAATCCCAGGGATGGCGGAGCCTGATGGGCTGCCGTCTATGGGGTCGCACAGAGTCGGACACGACTGAAGCGACTTAGCAGCAGCAGCAGCAAAGTAGAGAATAATAAAACTCGAGATGATGAGAGAATTAATGTAAGTCCTGAAGAAATGCAGTGAGTAGAATTGCTGCAAAGAACGCTGTGCGTTCTGGTAACAGAAGTTGCTACAATTGTAAGAACTTAATAATTATAAGTGAACACATTGGTAAAAACAACCTACATAAAACCCTTGGCAAGAAGTTTTGGACACAGAATGACCTTGACATTAAACTCAGATGCAAGAAGCATGCAAGGCATGTTGGAATGACCTGGGTTCCAGTTCTAACTCGCTGCATAATATTTAAAAAGTCTCTTTTTCCAGGGTTTTATTCTCCTTCTTTGTAAATTGAGGAGTTGAAGTGGAGGTCCTTAAAGATCTTTTCTGTTCTGACTTTCTATGATCCTTTGTGGGTCATTCCAGTGAGCAGAAGGCTGGTGTCGCATGAGCTGGAATCACCATAGAATCTCAGAGACCAGGAACGTTATGTGACGAAACACATTCAAATGCACTTGGAGGCCCTTTCAATGGATGAGTTTGGACTGACCAGGCAAGATGGCTGCCATTCCCTCCACTTGAATCCCAGCTCCGCCCCCCTCAACTGCGCTCCCCCCGCCAACTCCTTTCTCCAGACTCCACTGAAATGTCCATCCTTTCCACTGGGGAGCTTGTCTGCTCTCTAAGTCCAGATCAACTGCCTTTCTCCCTTACTTCTCCCTATAATGCCCTCTACTGCCTTTACTGGATCCTGGCCTCTTATCTCTCTGCATTCCCCTCTCAACTTAGGTTAGAGACTGTCTATCGGTTTCCCCAGCTTCCAGCACAGTTCCTGGCACATATTTTGTCTTCAGTGTGTGTGTGTGTGTGCGTGCGCGCGCACATACACAATGCAAGCCAAGACCTTGGTTCCAATATTGACTCTGTCATTAACCTGGGATCATCAACTGATCAATTGCCTGTTTCCCCATATTTTCTGTGCTATCCACCTCATCACCAATCCTCAAGCTCAGGTCTTCATTGCTTACCTAGATTGTCTCTAGAAACTTCCTTCCAGTCTGTCCTCCCTCCTTCCAATGCTGCTCTTTGCTCCCTTTCAGATAATTTTCATTAAAATAATATTATCTCTAATTAAAAAAAAAAACCCTTAAGATTGATATAAAAAGTTCTAGCTCCTTTGTTTAGCTTTCAAAGCTATTTACCATATAATCTCAAACTACCTTTCCAGCCACTCCTCCCATGAACTCTGACTCACTAGCATCAGACTCTGCCATTTCCTGAGTACCCCATCAGCTGTCACATCTGTGAGCCTTTAGTGCAGTTTTTATTTCTGCCTAGGACACCTCTCTCACACACCCTTTACTACCTTGAGCAGTTCTCTAGGGTCACAGAGATCTTGTTTCTCCTCTTCTCCCTGCAATTACCACATTTTTATAATGGTGACATTAATGTCTGCTTTCCCCATTCAACTGTAACTTCTTAAGCAGAGACAAAATGCATTTCAGCTTTGTCTCCTGTGGGACTGGATGGAATGCCTATGTGGCACCACAAGGAAAATGGCCCATGAAAGTTTGCAAGAAGAATAAATATCTAAGTTGTTAGTTTCATTTTGAAGTGGGGCTTCCCTGGTGGCTCAGATGGTAAAGAATCTCCTGCAGTGCAGGAGACTCGGGTTCGATCTCTGGGTTAGGAAAAGCCCCTGGAGAAAGGAATGGCAACCCCACTCCAGTATTCTTACCTGGAAAATTCCATGGACAGAGGAACCTGGCTGGTGAAGCTAGCCCCATCTGACACTGGTGAAAGAGGTTGGTAAGAGGCAGCTAGTTCATGCAAATGGGCTCAGCTCACCTGGTTACCCTTGTATTTGTTCCCTGTTTACCCCAATGGCTGGACTCCATGAGTTACCCCTTGCAGAGCAGGCTCTTTTATGATGTCACATCTCTGTGCTGAGAAGCCCCATTAGGAAACTCTTTGCTTCAACATTTTCCATCTTCTCCCTCATTCCATTAAAAACAGTATCCTCTTGACTTTGGAGGGCAGAACATTCTGTAACTCAATCCACTCCAGAGCACTTAATAAATTTTAGTTCAGGGTGATGGACAGTGTGATGCAAATAGAGAGATTTATAATCACCCTGACCTGCTACTGAACCCTATCTCTCTTGCTTAAGAGTTGTGAGAGCTCAGGGCAACCATTCTGAGCCTCAGTTTACTAATGTGCAAAATGAGAATGAAAGTAACTTTATGTAGTTGATATGAGGTTCAATGAAAAATCTATTTCAAAGTGTAAAATGGTATATAGCTCATTGTAGCTAACTAATATCCCCCTTTTTCTGTGATCTCTTTAATTTCAGTATAATCTATATTTAGCTTGTAATATAATGTTAAGCACCAGCTACTGATATAAGATTACCAGTTTTTCGGGAGCTGAAATGTGCTTTAAGTTTCATAGTCCAACCCCTCCACCTTCCAGGAAACCATTTATCCAACATTTCATAGCCAATTGTGTTCAAGCTGAAACAAGACCCCAGTCCAACTGACTATCTCACCACACTTTCTGGAATTCCTTGTGCCTGAAAGAGCATGTGGTCACTGAATTTTCCTTTAGGTAGGATAACCACATTGTTTTCATCCCTTCCTGGATACTCTCTAGTTCACCCATTGGATTCTAAACTCCACTCTGCCTCACTCTTCACCGTTCTCATTGCAAACTATTTGATCCCCTCAGCTTGTCCTTGTGTGTGTGTGCATGTGAGTGTGCGCATGTGCTCAGCTGTATCTGACTCTTTTGTGACCCCATGGACTGTAGCCCACCAGGCTCCCCTGTTCATGGGGTTCTCCAGGCAAGAATACTGGAGTGGGTTGCCATTTCCTCTTCTAGGGGATCTTCCTAACTCGGGAATTGAACCATAGTATCCTGCATTTCCTACATTGCAGATGAATTCTTTACCACTGAGTCATCAGGAAAGATGTGTCTATTAAGTTTGCTTCCCTGATCCCAGAAACCAAAAGGTTCCCTTTGAAGGTGGATGTCCCTAAATACTGGGAGCCATCCCTCACTGTCTTCAGAGAACTTCATTATTAAAAAAAAAAAAAAAGAAAGAAAATGTTCTGATTATGTGACTTTGAGTAAATGCAGTAGAAAAGAGTTCCCTATACAATACACAAAGATCATTGTATTAAGCAATAAAAACTCAAACTTGGAAAATATGGTCTATCATTGGCTCAGAGGTAAGGAATCCACCTGCAATGCCGAAGATGCAGGAGAAGCAGGTTCAATCCCTGGTTTGGGAAGATCCCCTGTAGGAGGAAATGGCAACCTACTCCGGTATTCTTGCCTGGAAAGTTCAATGGACAGAGGAGCCTGATGGGCTATGGTCCAGGGGGTCAAAAAAGAGTCAGACATGACTTAGTGACTAAAACAACAAACAACAACAGCTCAAAACAATGGGATAGCATATGAGAACCTCAAGATCTGGTTCTAGCCCTTTCTAGCATCATCTCTGCTATTCTTTTCATCTTTTCACCTAAAAAGCTAACATATGTATGTACATGCCGTAAGAGAGATAATGTTGCTCCTGCAAATTCTAAATCCTCACATATGATTTTTTTCTTTGTCTGAAATACTCATTTCATGTTTTGTACCTGGAAAACTTTTCACTCATCACCCCAGCCTGTTTGGGCTGCTTTAACAAAATATCATAGACTAGGTGGCTTACAACCAACAGAAATTGATTCTTCACAGTACTGGAGGCTAAGACATCCAAGATCAAGGTGCCAGCAGATTTGATGTGGTGTTTGCTGAGGAACCACTTCCCAGTTCAGACTCAGAAGTTTTTCACTGTCCACACATGAAGGAAGGGGCTAGGAGCTCTCTGGAGTCTCTTTTATGAGGGCACTAATCCTGTTCCTGGGGGCTCCACCCTCATGACCAAAATACCTCCCAAAGGTCCCACTTACCAATACCATCACCTCTGTGGGTTGGGATACAACATAAATTTGGTAGGAGGGACACAGTTCCGATCATAGCCTTCATCTATCAAAAGCTGCTTACAGTATCATCTTTTCAAGAGAGTCTTTCTGATTCCCTACTTTTTCCTTTCTATGCTAACTCCATACTTTATGATTTCCTTTAAGTATCATACTTGTCTCACAAAAAGTGTAATTTTGGCTGTCTGCACTGGGCTGTTATTTCCCAAAGTTTCTGTGACAAATCACCACAGGGAATAAAGTGGGAGGGCTGTTATCAGTCATTGAAAAATTGAGAAAGCCATGTTAAAGTTAAGATAGTTACTTTACTGGGAGATTTCTCAAAGATTTTGTCTTTGTTTTATTTATTTATTTATTTTTGACTATGCTAAGTGTTCGTTCCTGTGTGGGTTTTTCTCTAGTTGCAAAAAAGCAGGGGCTACTCTTCGTTGCTGCATGCAGGATTCTCACTGGTGGCTTCTCTTGTTGTGGAGCCCAGGCTCTAGATCACTCTGGCTTCAGTAGTTGTGCCATATGGGCTTAGTTGCTCCACAGCATGTGGAATCTTCCCAAATCAGGGGTTGAACCCATATTCCCTGCATTGGTAGGCAGATTCTTATTCACAGGTGCCACCAGGGAAGTCCCTCAAAGACTTTAATACCATGACCATGTATTGTGTATCTCCCTGAAGAATGACAGAGAATTCAACATTTTCTAAAACTTTTAGACATGGCACACTATTTTAATGGTCCATCTCCAGGGACTAAAATTCTGTAAACACACTCAGGGAAATTTTGCATTAATCTGTAAGGCCTCTGAAAAAAGTGAATGAGTTGAATGCATTTATCTCTTTTGAGAGTCCAGTGTTGAACCTGGTTCAGTTCAGTTCAGTTCAGTTCAGTCACTCAGTCGTGCCTGACTGTGACCCCATGGACTACAGCAGGCCAGGCCTCCCTGTCCATTACCAACTCCCAGAGTTTACTCAAACTCATGTCCATTGAGTCGGTGATGACATCCAACCATCTCAAGCTCTGTCGTCCCCTTCTCTTCCTGCCTTCAATCTTTCCAAGCATCAGGGTCTTTTCAAATGAGTCAGTTCTTCCCATCAGGTGGCCAAAGTATTGGAGTTTCAGCTTCAACATCAGTCCTTCAATGAGTATTCAGGACTGATTTCCTTTAGGATGGGCTGGCTGGATCTCCTTGCAGTCCAAGGGACTCTCAAGAGTCTTCTGAACACTACAGTTCAAAAGCATCAAGTCTTCTGAACACTACAGTTCAAAAGCATCAATTCTTCAGCACTCAGCTTTCTTTATAGTCCGACTCTCACATCTATACATGACTACTGGAAAAACCATAGCCTTGAACATGATACTGAATAGAAATTCAGTAAACATCTATGTACTGAGGCAAATAAAGTGAATTACATTAGATGGCTAATTATCCAACTCAAGGCCAAGGGGAGAATCTGGAAGTGGGTAGCAAAGCAGAAAAGCTCTTCCCTCTTTCCAATAATTGACTAATTCTCATCAGCACCAGACAAGATGCTCAAGCAACAGTTACTCTCTGCTGCCACCCCCTCATTCTGACTCACAGCAGGTCTCCAGAGCCTCTCCCAGGAGAAAATAAATGTGACATGTTTTGGCTGGAACTCAATGGCCAAGAATCTTGCCACCTGCCATAGTTTTGAGGGGAGAGCTGTTAATTTGACAATAGTTCTTGTTTTTTCTTCTTGCACAGACGGTCTGGGGTAGGAAGAACCTGGGCCCAGCAGAAGAAAGTGGGGGTTTTGCAAATAGTCTACAGCATGGATTCTGTTCAGAGCCTAACAGCTTTCACATCACCGTCTCTCAGAGAAACCCGAAGCAGATACCTAAGAGACTCTGGCATTTTTGAATTGTACTCTTGGCTCAGAAGGTCAGCTGGAAACCCTTGAACATATCTCCAGGGTTGAGATTGGCAACCATCCCCTTCAGAAGATGCTGAGTTCTCTGTTTCATTTGGCCAGGATGCTGGAGACACAGGCTAAAGTGGAAGCTGCTCGGGATGGAAGAGTCTAGTGGTTCTGGGCTTTGGCAATGTCTCTGGAAGGATTTCTGAAATATTCTGGTTTCAGCAGAGGCCAAATTATCTTTCTGAAGTATGTGCCCCCTTAATATCGAAATTCATGTACATTTCATGGGAAAGTCAATCCATATGTTTACAGGCTATCTATCCTTAATGTATTCAAATGCTACCTTGCAAGAGAAATTTTGATTTCAACAAAATATTTTGAATTTTCTATAAACCCCCTTTCCTTGAGGCAAAATCACTCTTTTTTGTTAATCCCCCCAAATCTCCTATGCAAAGGACTCAGATTTGATTTTAAGTACTTGCCTCTGCTATTTCCAGAACAAATGTTTTCAGTTCAGCTGTATTCTCAGCTCTCCTTCCTTCCTGCTCTCCATATTCACCACAGAGTCACTAGAAGCAAGAGAAACCAAATGGATGTTGAAATAATGCTGGCACTGAAGAAATGTGATTGTGGTCAGTGTTTCATTTGGTTTCCTCCTGATTCAGAAAAAATATCATCTCACTGTTTATTTTTAGACTTCTCCATCAAAATGACATTGTTCCTTGAATACAAACAACAATTAAATTTGTATTTAGAACTGGTATTACATTGAAATGTTTCAGAGGTTTCTGAGTTCATGGGTTTCAATGTCAATAATCTACATGTACCACCATGAATCTACCATGTGTCTGTCACTTGGGAAGCCATCTGTATGAGATATGACTACTGGTATGAACACACACGGTCAACATGTGGACTTTTTGTGAAGCAGTCAGAATGCCTGACTGGCAATGGGGGGAAAAGATTAGATCCAGATCTAGACTAATTTACATAGAGCAAGAATGTTTACTGATTTTATAGCCAGCAAGTGGTTTTTTAAAAGTCAAAGCCAGCAGAGACAAGCAGACCTCTTCCAGGCCCAGCAAGTCCATGTGCCATACAGCCATGCTCTTCTAAACTGGATTTATAAAGAATTAGCAGAGGGTACGAGCTCTAGAATCAAATGAACCTGAATTTGAATCCTTTGTAAATAAGTGTGACCCTACGAACATTATAAAACTCCTCTATACTTCAGTTTCTTAAATGTAAGATGGGGTAAATGATAGTTGGATTTATAGTTTCGTGGTCATTTTCGAAAATTTGTTATTTATAATTGGCTGTGCTGAGTCTTCACTGATGCATGCAGTCTTTCTCTAGTTGTGGAGAGCAGGGGCTACTCTCTAGCTATGGTGCATGGGTTTGTCATTGCAGTGGCTTCTCTTGTTGTGGAGCATGGGCGCTAAGGTGTGTGGTCTTCAGTAGTTGCTGCAAGAGGATTCAGTTGTGTGACTCCAGGGCTCAGTTGCCCTGCGGCACATGGGATCTTCCTGGACCAGGAATCGAACGGGTGTCCCCTACATTGCAAGGCAGATTCCTAACCACTGGACCACCAGAGAAGCCCTAAGGTTATTTATTTATTTATTTATTCCAAAAATGAATTCTCAGTGTAGTGCAAAGCAAGTAATACATTGAAAAAAACATGGTTTTGCCTCTGATTTGGAGGCAAACGTGAAAGTTAAAGTCGCTCAGTCGTGTCTGACTCTTTGCGACCCCGTGGACTATATAGTCCATGGAATTCTCCAAGCCAGAATATTGGAGTTGGTAGCCTTTACTTTCTCCAGGGGATCTTCCCAACCCAGGGGTAGAACCCAGGTCTCCCGCATTGCAGGTAGGTTCTTTACCAGCTGAGCCACAAGGGAAGCCTTTGGAGATACAACACTACTACAGAAATTACTTACACCTTATGTTTTCTGTAAGAAAAAGAGTTGACTTATGTTAATCACCACAAACTGTGGAAAATTCTTAAAGAGATGTGAATACCAGACCACCTGACCTGCCTCTTGAGAAATCTGTATGCAGGTCAGGGAGCAACTGTTAGAACTGGACATGGAACAACAGACTGGTTCCAAATAGGGAAAAGAGTACATCAAGGCTGTATATTGCCACCCTGCTTATTTAACTTATATGCAGAGTACATCATGAGAAATTCTGGGCTGGATGAAGCACAAGCTGGAATCAAGATTGCTGGGAGAAATATCAATAACCTCAGATATGCCAATGATGTCACCCTTATGGCAGAAAGCAAAGAAGAATTAAAGGGCCTCTTGATGAAAGTGAAAGAGGAGAGTGAAAAATCTGGCTTAAAACTCAACATTCAGAAAACTAAGATTATGTCATCTGGTCCCATCAGTTCATGCAAATAGATGGGGAAAACAGTGGAAACAGTGACAGACTTCATTTTGGGGGGCTCCAAAATCACTGCAGATGGTGACTGCAGCCATGAAATTAAAAGACACTTACCTCTTGGAAGAAAAGTTATGACCAACCTAGACGGCATATTAAAAAGGAGAGACATTACTTTGCCAACACAGGTCCGTCTAGTCAAGGCTATGGTGTTTCCCGTAGTCATGTATGGATGTGAGAGTTGGACTATAAAAAAAGCCGAGTGCCGGAGAATTGATGCTTTTGAACTGTGGTGCTGGAGAAGACTCTTGAGAGTCCCTTGGACTGCAAGGAGATCCAACCAGTCCATCCTAAAGGAAATCAGTCTTGAAAATTCACTGGAAGGCCTGATGTTGAAGCTGAAACTTCAGTACTTGGGCCACCTGATTCAAAGAACTGACTCATTGGAAAAGACCCTGATGCTGGGAAAGATTGAAGGTGGAAGGAGAAGGGGACGACAGAGGATGAGATGGTTGGATGGCATCACCGACTCAATGGACATGAGTTTGAGTAAACTCCGGGAGTTGGTAATGGACAGGGAGGCCTGGCATGCTGCAGTCCATCGAGTCACAAAGAGTTGGACACGACTGAGCACTGAATGGAACTGAACTGAACTATGTTAATTGTAGAAGTTCTAGGAACTGTGGAAGTAGTTGAAATTCTGGAGTTTGAAGAGATGGTAGAGTTTATTCAGGTCAGTCATCGTTCCTTCTTTGCACACAAGGACAAACAATCCAAAGAAGAGAAAGGGCTTATCCAAAACTTGTGCAAGTGAGAGAGAGAGAGAGACCTGGGCCTAGAACTGGAGCCTCTTGACTCCAAGGCCAGAGTTCCTTCAGTGTCACAAGCTAAACCATCACACTATCCATCATCTCCTTCATCTCCGGGTTTGGACAATGACCACTGGTTTCCACAGTGCTGGTCAGGAGTCTCTAGGAGCCTGCAGGTAAAATAAGATCCACTAGTGAAGTTCTTTAGAAATAACAAAGCCATCAGTAGGTGTAGACATCAGTCTTTTCCTAGATCTTACCCATCAAGTCAAGACACCAGGTAATTCATTCCATGGGAACTTTATCTATAGGATTGGTGTTTACTCAGTTATCCAGAAAATGAATAGCAATAAATCCTCAAGGAGGTTTTAAAGAAACATCAGTGCCTTCACTTCAGGATGACTGTTTCTCACATCAGAATGGTGTTTCTATTGGGTTTGTGGCAGTCTACCAAGGTTGATGCAAAGCCAAGGCCTAACATGGTACCTCTGCTAGAAAAGTCAGTTCTTTTGGATATTTGGGGGAAAACACACTTTTCTTAAAAAAAAAAAAAAAAATAGAGACAGATCCAGAAGAAATTAGAACATTACCTGAATTTAAATGAAACATGGACCTTGCAATTTTATTTCTAAATGATAGTTTACATTTCTTGAGCTCTTATACATAGGAACTAAGTGCTAAATATACAGTAACTCAGAAGAAGATAAAATCAGTGAAACAGGCAAGAATTATAACTGAGGGAGGCAAAGGAAACTGCCCAAGCCACACAGCCCCTAAGGGTATCAGGATCTAAACACAGGAACATCAACCTCCAGGGCCCATAAATGCAAACCCTATGTTTCACCACTTCTCATTCGGATATTTACTGGGAAGGGAAACTGTAGCCATGTCACCATAAAGCAAGGGAGTATTCATTCACCGTCTCCTGTTGGCTTTGAATACTCAGTGGAAAATTTTGAGAAGCCTTGGATTCCAGCTTCCCCCATGGCTGGTGGTGGTTATATAACATGCACATCAGTAAAAAAGAAAAAAAGCTGAATTGCAAATAGTCTACTAACCTGGAAGGAATGTCTGAATGACTCCCACACCACACTGGTGCTAATTCAGTTGGAGGAGTTTTCTGCGTTTGCTGTGATTGTATTGAAATAAAGGGTTTGGCTATCATTGTTAGTAACTTGAGTGTGTCTTTTGATCCATGTAGAAATCACTCAGCTAAATGACATTTACATGTTATTCTTAACTGCCTGTGGAATCGGATAATCCTTTCCCCAGAAGGATGTCAGCAGCCTCCATAATTTGTGAAGGAAGAGCATCCGGGAAGGAACAGGGTGTCATGCATGCCTGGAGGGAAGATGTCTGGGTTGATGATTCACATACTTTTATAGCTTCGGTTTTCACGGGCTTTGTTTTTAAAAAGCAGTTTGTGTGTATGTGAGCTTTATGATTTGCATGTATCCTCAGGGATACACTCAAGTCTATTTTCACCCACATAGACTCTCGGGTTGTGATCCAGGGCATGGGTGATCTGATTTGCTTCAGGGTCAGAGGGTGCCCATGTGATTGAGCAGGGTGGACACACCCATTCCAATATGCCAGCCCCAGACTGTGCCAAGGATGAACAGACCAGGAAAAAAATATTGTGTCATAAAGCCCAGACCTTGAATTTCCTCCAGAAGTCTCACCAAATGGTGTAAGGCTGAGTGCGAGGGCCAGAGCGTTCTGTGCAGGATGTGAAAGTTCACTGTGGAAGAACTCCAAAATCTATGGCTCGTCTGAAGTCAGAGGAAAAGTACCACGCAGGCTGCGATCTGCTTAGTACCAGGGAATCTGTTTGCAAAGACAGAAGGTGGGATTCAGAGGTTAGGAGAAGAGACTTTCATGCGGGTGTCCAAGGACAGTAGCAACGAGCACCGCAAAGGAACAGTGAAAGTCGTCAGAGAAGTCCAGGGTCCTCAGATCTTCAGTCTTTACAAGTTGATTTGAGCTCACTTGCTATCCAGCCCTTCTTCCTTGGGTTTCCCTGGTGGCTCAGATGGTAAAGAGTCTGCTTGCAATGCGGAAGACTGGTGTTCGATCCCTGGGTCAGGAATATCTCCCGGGGAAGGGAATGGCTATCCACTCCAGTATTCTTGCCTAGAGAATTCCATGGACAGGGGAGCCTCATGGGCTACAGTCCATGGGGTGGCAAAGAGTGGGACCTGACTGAGCGATTAATAGGTTCAGTTTTCAGTTTCACTCCTTCCATACCCAGCATCTGATATCTGTTGGTGACTGTCAACCCTGCTTATTTTATTCCTCAGACCCACCCTCTCTTCACTCCCTCCTGCACTTTTCCAAGTGGAGGGTCATAATTTCTTCCTGGATAATTCTGAATCATCTCCCAAGCAAACCCTTGTCTCCTTGCTTAAAGTCTTGCCCACCAGGCCATTTGATACCTGGTTTCCACAGCCATCACGCCCAATTACATTTTGGTTGTGTTTTTTCCCTGCTGATAACACATCCTGAAGCTTTGCATCACGATGTGGTCATGTCCAAACCCCTGAGTGTGGCAAGCATTGTCCTCTCCTCCATCAGTAATCCTTGCCTTTGCTACCCTTCCCCTCCGCATCTACTACACTTCATTCCACCAGCCCTCGGGGAGTTCTCACCATTCTGTGCCTTTGCTAACAGTGTTTCCTTGGCCTAGAATATGGTCTGACATCCCACCCACGCTGCTCCCTGCCTGCCCTGTGAAAGCATTCATATCCTTTAAGTCTCAGTCTTGGGCACTGTCCGCCCAAAGTCTCTCCTGGTTTCCCCATAGTCTACCCTCTGCTGTCAACCCAGACAATCCTGCAGTCACAGGATGTGATCGATCTCTGTACCTCAAACCGTTTACCCAGCTCTCTTTCCAGACCATGAAATCCCCGAGGGCTAAGACAGCATCTCATTGGTTACTATGTCCATAAGACAGCCCAGCTCCAAGGAAGGTCTCAGCAAATCTTTGTTAAATTAAATAGAACCAAGTTTGCATTATGTCAAATTGAAGGGCAAGAGATTTAAATGATTATTTCTCTTCCAAACCAACAGGCCTGGATTATGCAAAAGATGAAGGGAATTTTTTTTTTTTTTTTTTGGTGGCTGGTAACATTTTGGTTTCCAAGGGGGAGTACTAGGGCATCACCGCTCAGCCTTTCCATGGCCATCCCTTCCAGAGGAGAGCTCTGCAGGAAGGCATTTGGCACGGCCAGCCGGCAACTCATTTTACATCTAAAAAAGCATCTGGACTCTTTTGGAACAGTCTGCCATTGGGGACAATTTGTATGGCTACACAAGCACAATGCTACTTCATTTCAAAAGGCCAGATTTTTGGTAACCTCCCTTGCCCTTTGGCTTTTCAAAATCTGTTTATTTGTACTCAAATGCATTTGAAAGGAAGAAAAAGCCGAATTATTTTCTACTTGTCTCTCTGCTGAGTGGGTAAGCAGATATTTAGAGGTGGTTTGTTGCTGTTTATCATTAAATTGTGTCCAACTCTTTGAGATTCCATGGACTGCGGCTCCTCTGTTCATGGGATTTTCCAGGCAAGAATACCAGAGTGGGTTGCCATTTCCTCCTCCAGGGTATCTTCCCAACCCAGGGATCGAACTTGTGTCTCTTGGGTCTTCTGCATTGGCAGGCAGACTCTCTACCACTAGCACCACCTAGTTAGTTTATCCAAATTCTCAGAGCAGCAGATTCTATCCTCATGATTCTACAACTGGGCTAAGGGAAGATCCTAACTACAGATTCACGTCTGTTAGTCTGGCTTATCCAAGGGACTCCCATTTGCCTGAAGACCTGCTCAACATTCTAGGGGGAGGACAGAGGTAGCTTTGAGATCGATGGTTGGGAGCAAAAGAACAAAAGACTTCTGGAGAGGGCACTGGGCAAGCTAGAAAGAACTCTGAGATTAGTAATAACATCCAGCTTTGTATGAGTGTGAAGAAACGGATATTGCCTTGGGAGGTCCACAGCGACATCTTCTAATGTAGCCATGTAAGAACATGGACCAAGTTCCGTATTTCCAGTGAATGGCAAAAAACAAAAATGGTTAATGTTATGGACTGGAGGCTTTCATCATCCCCTAAATTTATATGTCGAAGCTCTAAGCCCCAGTGTGATGGTATTTAGGGTGGAGCCTTTGGGAGGTGATTTGGGTTAGATTAGGACATCAGAGTGGGACCCTCATGATGGAATTATGTGCTTATAAGAAGAGGAAGAGAGAAGGATCCCCTGATCTTTCTGCAGCTGCACACACAGAGGGAAAGCCAGGTGAGCATCTGTAAGCAAGTAACCAGGTCCTCACCAAGAACTATCTGCTGGCACACTGATCTTGAACTTTCCAACCTCTAGAATGGTGAGAAATAAATGTCTGTCCTTTAATCTGCCCAGTCAATGGAATTTTGTTGATAGCCCAAGCTAAGACAGTTGGGCTACCTTTGGTACAGGATAAAGATCTGTAAACTTCAAGGCATATCATAATTTGGTGTAAAGAGTGTGGAGAGTACCCTTAAGCCATGAGAGATAGCCAGTGAGAAATAGCTCCCTTGTATCACCAGCCGTGCAACTCTGAGAGACTCACTCCTTGTCTCTGCGCTTCAGCCTCCTCTCTGTAAAACTGAAACGACACACATGCTATGGGGTTGTTGCGCTTATTAAATGTGGTAGATCGGATGATGCGTTGCAGAGACGCAGCCGCAGGAGGAGGGAAGGGAAAGACGAGGCAGCTGCCCCTGCCTAACTGTGTGGGGCAGGAAGTGAAAAACCTGAAGGTATCAGCCCATCCGGGAAAATTCAAAAGCGACTGATGGACAAAACAAACCACTTGAGACCAAATGGGAAAGAGAAGGGACCTGAAATGATTAAAATCTCTATGATGGCCCTGTTTGGGGTCCTTGAGTTTAAAGCCCAAAGACAATTTCATAGGTGTTTTTCCCATACCTCTTCCTCCAGCCGGATGAAGTTAAGAGTTGTGTGGGTTTCCTTTGGGGAAGAAACTGAAGCCCTGTCCCCATGACACCCCGGGCAGATGGTGAAGTCAGACCTACTGCAGGGGCTCAATGGCTCCTTGTTTCGCCTCTTATTGAGCTGAATATAAAATTTAGGCTGGATGTTTTCGTTAAGGGAAAGAACCTTGAGGACTATATAATGCAAATGGGTATTCCATACATACCCACTTCCTCCCTCCGGGAAGCTGGAGCAAACTGGGCTCCCGAAGCACAGGACTAAACAAAGAACTCCAGCATCCTGTCTGACTTGTGCAATTCCAATTTGAATCACGCTGCAAATGTAAAATGACTTCATTTTCCTGTGCCAGACCCCCCTGAGGATTTCAGACTTGTTTACGCCGCTCTGAAATGAAGCTCAGCCTAGCCCCAGCGAGGGAAACACTTCCATAGGCAGGAGGCGGCTGGAGCCAAAGCAAGAGCTATTCATCCTCTTTTGACAAAACTCATCCTCTGGGAACAAGGGAACTTCAGTCCCTCGCGTCCCAGCCTTGGCAGCATGATGAGAGCAGGTTTCACGTCAAGCTTGAGAAACCAGTGCTCAGATGTAGAATCCAGGGCTGGGGGCCCAGAGCGCTCAACTTACTCCACCCAGAACTCTGCTTCCGACATAACCCTCACCCCAGCCGCACTCCTCTACGTCAGTTAAAACCAATGAGGTCAGAAGAAAGACCCCACCCCTACCCCCAAAGAGCTGTTAAATCTTATTACCAGTAAAAGATATCACTGTTTACTGGATATTTATCTCATCCCTGAAGAGCGTGCGCGTGTGCTAAGTCGCTTCAATAGTGTTGGACTCTTTGTGGCCCCATGGACTGTAGTCCACGAGGCTCCTCTGTCCACAGAGTATATATGTGTGTGTATATATGTATATGCTATAAATATATCTAATTTATATATATAGTACCATATATATAGAACTTTAATTTGCTAACTACGATTAGCAAAATAGTACCAAATTTATCCAATATGGTTATTTGTTGATTAGGTATTTATTGATCATCTATCATAGGATGTGTACGTATGTATGTGCGTGTGTGTCAGTCACTTCAGTCATGTCCAACTCTCTGCGACCCCATGGACTGTAGTCCACGAGGCTCCTCTGTCCACAGAGTTCTCCAGACAAGAATACTGAAGTGAGTTGCCATGCCCTTCTCCAGGGGATCTTCCCGACCCAAGGATCGAACCTGGGTCTCCCACATTGCAGGCAGGTTCTTTACCAACTGAGCAACCAGGGAAGCCTTCTATCATAGGATACCAAGCACCAGGGATACAGAGAAAAAACAAACATGATCCCTGACCTCCCTGCTCCAAGTCTGAGATACCTCATGGTTCAGGTGTAGAAACACGCCCTGTGTCCCCATCTACAGAATGAAGTTCAGGGTCCTCACCTTACAATCATGTTAAGGGGACCACCTAAGATGAAGGCAGCTGAGGACCCACACAAATGCCACCTCTTCATATTAGCTCTGTTCGGCTAGATGTCTCTGTATTCCCTGCCTTCCCTCTCAGAACCCTTGAGAATTAACTGAAGACCCTGAACTCGAGCTGAGGAGTGGAGAATTAGGTGGCTTTCACCCCTCAGAGCTGGGAGAAGGCAATGGCACCCCACTCCAGTACTCTTGCCTGGAAAATCCCATGGACAGAGGAGCCTGGAGCGCTACAGTCCATGGTGTCCCAAAGAGTCGGACAAGACGGAGCACATACGCACAATGAACAGTAATACATTAAGTCAAAGCCCCTACATCTCTGAATGCTTACACATCAACTTGTACTCACCCCAGTGAGACTCTGGGGATTGGTGAACTACATTTGCCTCTTCTTATGCAGGGAGCTGTGATGTATTTCTTCAACTAATCTCTGTGCAAGAAAAGAAAAGTCGAAAAGAAACGTGTTTGCAAATGATGGTGCCTCCTCAACCTTAGGTTCCCAGGCTTGTTCTAGTGTTTAGTCCCTCTGAGGGAGACAAAGCAGGGAGGCTGTTAGTCCACATTTACAGAGTGTGTGTGGTGGATGGTGTGTGTGGCGGGGAGATGGCTCTGGGGGTGAGAGGAGGAAGACCACCAGGGGGCCAGCTGTAGAGGAGTAGGAGTGTTACCAAGTCCAAGCTCAAGCTCGCTCTGCTCGCTGCGCAAGAGGCCAATGAATCCGAGAGACCAGGTGTTGAGGCAAGGAAGAGACTTTAATCGGGAACCCAGCAGACCGAGAAGATGTCAGGCTAGTGGCTCAAAAATAACCATCTTATTGGGGTCTGGATGCCAGGTGCTTTTATAGATCAGAGAGAAAGAAGCAATGAGGAGCTAAAGGCAGCAGGCAGAGAAAGAGAGGCAGTGGGGAAGTAAAGTGAAAGGGTCTTCAGTCTTGCAAAACATCTCCAAGGGCATGGCCAGCCTGAGGAAGGGGTGTGTTAATCTTTATTCACAGATTCAGTTCAGTTCAGTTCAGTTGCTCAGTTGTGTCCCACTCTTTGTCACCCCATGGACTGCAGCACGCCAGGCCTCCCTGTCCATCACCAACTTCCTGAGTTTACTCAAACTCATGTCCATTGAGTTGGTAATGCCATCTAACCATCTCATCCTCTGTCATCCCCTCCTCCTCCCACCTTCAATCTTTCCCAGCATCAGGGTCTTTTCAAATGAGCCAGCTCTTTGCATCAGGTGGCCAAAGTATTGGAGTTTCAGCTTCATCATCAGTCCTTCCAATGGACACCCAGGACTGATCTCCTTTAGGATGGACTGGTTGGATCTCCACGCAGTCCAAGGGACTCTCAAATGTCTTCTCCAACAGCACAGTTCAAAAGCATCAATTCTTCAGCACTCAGCTTTCTTTATAGTCCAACTGTCACATCCACACATGACTGCTGGAAAAACCATAGCCTTGACTAGACCTTGACAGGTGGGCAGGGACAAACTATCTCTCCCTGAGCTGAACAAAGGCACTTTAGTTTACTTATCAAGCAGAGGGTCAGGGTCCTCCAGACAAGCCAGTGAGTATGATTATAATAGCAAGAACAATGAAAAGCAAGTCAAACAAACAGTTCCAACATGGAGTCAGAATTGGCTTTCTCCCTGCAACTGGAGCAGGCCCGGGACTCAGATGTTCTATACCCCAACCCCAAATCTTCACTTACTCTCTATGGGGCCTGACCCCAGAGCACTTAGGTGTACAGTTTCCCAGTGCACACCGATCTTACAATAGTTCTGTGATTAGTGCTTTCCTCTTGTAGATGAGAACATACAGGATCAGAGAGGTTAAGTAGCTCACTCAAAGTCACACAGAACTGTCTGACTCCAATGCCAAGCTCTTTCTACTGCAAACACTTCATATGGCAGTGTCTTTCTCAATCCCTTGGCTTGCTCAGCAGAGCAAGGACAGGAGAGGACATGCCACCTCCACTGTCTCTTTCAGCCTTAAAAGAAGCTGTGAGGATTTTCAGCAATTCACACTAATATTTCTCTAGAAAGATGCAGGAGGGACAGAAAATGCTGAGCAAACATTATTAGAATACAAATTTGAGTGTCAAATATGTCCAAAGGGAAGAAGTTAGTGATTGGGAATTTTCACTTGAATCATTACAAATACAAACAATGTAGCTCACAGTCTTGGTTGTCTAAGAGTGGACTAAACCTGGGTGCCTACGGAAGGCAGAATGAAACCAATTAAAGAAAAGTGAAGTCATGAAACTTTGCTCTTAATTCTGTGTTCTAAAGTTATCACATAGACCTGAAATTGAGGGAAAAAACATGTTCATGTTAGGTATTAGGGCTTCCCTGGTGGCTCAGAAAGTAAAGAATCCACCCGCAATTCAGGAGACCTGGGTTCGATCCCTGGGTTGGGAAGATCCCCTGGAGAAGGGAATGGTTACCCACTCTAGTATTCTAGCCTAGAGCATTCCATAGACAGAGGAGCCTGGCAGGATATATAGTCCATGGAGTTGCAAAGAGCAGGACACAATTGAGTGGCTGACACATTAGGTATTTAAGCAGCTATTAAACCTAAACAATGCTAGCTAAGAGAAGGGGAAATGTGGGAATTCCCTGGCTGTCCAGTGTTGGGACTCTGCACTTTCACTGCTGATGGTCCAGCCTCGATCTCTGGTTGGGGATCTTAAAATCCCACAGATCTCACAGTTTAAAAAAACAAAGGAGGGAGACTGCATCTAGAAAGATTATCACTGCCTTTATTTAATCTGACATTTTACAGTTTATCAGTAAAGTTGAATAAACTTTATTAATAGACTTCAGTCAATAAAGTTGAGTCTAAAATCTCAAGGGATAACCATAATGCCCTCTTAAGATATACAAGGTGATGGTTATTATCGTCAACAAATATAGAAAAGGATGCTCACTAACTTGATTGTGTTTTCCAAGTTTAAATGGTTTAGTTTTAACTCCTTTAGTTTTTTCATTCTTCTTTCTTATGTGTCCCCTGGTGTGCAGTCTTATGTATAAACAGTTGACACTTCATAAACTGTTCAATCAATGAAATTCAAATTAGAAAATCTACCCTCATAAGGATGCTAAACTCTTGTCTTTATACATAGATTGGAAAAACATCTCTCCGCCTGTTTTACTGAAATCAAAGGTTGAGGTTTCCTGGGAAGACTGCCTTTATCTGAAGTTATGCCATTAGAAATATTTAAGAAGTATTCTCTTTTCAATGCCCAGAGAAGAGAGACTATATTTGCCAACAGATGTGTCACGCGAGTGTATGCTCCTCGGTTCTTGTCACGTCACAACAAAGATTTGGAGTGACGGACATTAGAGCCCTCGGCAGCTCACGGTTCTCAGGTCTTGGACAGACCATGTTATAGCTCTTAGACAAATCAGTGTTACAGCTCTATTTTATTTAGATAATAGCAGGAAAATCCATCCTTGAAGCATGAGGGCCTGCAGACCGTTGACCTAAAGACACGAAGAGAACGCCCCAGCGCGCGGGAGAGAGAGCGCTTTGGCTCGGCTTTTTATATGTTTTTTTTTCCTCCCCCTGAGCCTGCCCTGTGTAAATTGGGCTTAGCCAGGAGTGCTGTTCTACCTGAAGTTCTCACTCCGGTCCTCGGACCTTCCATTGTTCCATTTTCGCGGGCTTTTCCCTTCCTTTCTTTTAGCCACCGCCATTTTGGACTCCTGTTTCCTATTCTAACTACCTAACAGATGTGTTCAATAATGTTTCAATAAATAAACTGGGTCAGTCACCATAATTCAACAAGCATTTAATGAGCAACTGCTATGTGCCAAGGCTTTGTTAAGCCACAAGGGATGTCAAGGGAATGAAACACAGTTGCTGTCATAAAGAATTCACAGTCTAGGGGTACAAAACAGGCAATTATAAGACAGCATGAGTTGTGATACTGCTAGAATGGTCATATGATCTTATAGAGTTAAGTAAGAAAGCAGAGAACAGGATCCTAAGAGTACAATGGTAGAGGCAAGGAGGGGACAATGGGTAGTCTCTTTTAAAAATCTTTTTATTTTATATTGGACTACAGTTGATTAATAATGTTGTGTTAGTTTCAGGTGTACATCAAAGTGATTCCGTTATACATATCTATTCTTTTTCAAATTCTTTTCCCAGTTAGGTTGTTACATAATATTGAGCCGAGTTCCCTGTGATATACAGTAGGTCCTTGTTGGTTATCTATTTTAAATATAGCAGTGTGCACATATCCATCCCAAACTCCCTAACTATCCCTTCCCTCCCACCACACTGCACCTTTCTCCCCAGTAGCCATAAGTTCATTCTGTAAGTCTACAAGTCTGCTTCTGTCTTGTCAATAAGCTCATTTGTACCATTTTTTAAAGATATTGTTTATAAGCAATATCAATTTCTCTTCTTCTGTCAGACTGACTTTACTCAATATGACAATCTCTAGGCCCATCCACGTTGCTGCAAATGGCATTACTTCATTCTTTTTTATGGTTGAGTAATATTCTACCAATGTGTTGCTTTGGGGTCAGTATTAGAATGCTCTGTGGGATATTGCCTTATTTAAAATTTTAAATGTCTTTGAGATCAGTTCGGATCAAATCTCAGCTAACCAAAAGGTAGGCCAAACCAGAGAGTGAAATGGACATGCACAGGATCACATGGGATTGTTATCATCGATAGAACACAGGATTCCTGCGGCTTATACCAATGTTATTTCTCAAGCCCATAAGTGTAAAGAATCCTGAATGAATGATGTCTCCATTTCACCTTAGGTGGACAATCTCCCCATCCTCACGAAGGCCAGGTGAGTTACGGGTGTACTTCATTATTCAGGAGGGAGGAAACACTCTCAGCCATTTAGTGATGGGTCCAGGATTTGAACCCAGACCTGTGTGTCTCCAGCTGACTCTGTTCACTGCAGAAGTCAGTGAACAAATCCATCAGAATGTAAGTTGGAAGCTGGAGGTCACAGAAAACTCCCAGTTCCTTATTCTTTTCTACAAAATGATGAAAGGATGTCCCAGCTGGGGACACATTATGCTGAGCTGAGAGTTGCCATTTTCCAGAAGTTGTGAGGTCATCCACCATCCCACGCAGAACTGACCAGACGCTTGGACATGACTTGGTCTGGTTTATGGACCCTAGGATGTGAAGGAGGTGGCCATTCACAAGTCATCCTATGGAGAATAATGGAAATGCTTGCTGTGCTCTGGTCACCCAGAGCCATTAACAGCCCTTGGTCAACGATGATTTCATTACAGTCCTGTCTAAAGGAAGGGGATGTATGGGCTGACCTCTTATGGCTTTCCCATTCACAGGCCCATGGGATTGTCTTTATTGGGTTGAGGTGGTGAGAACTGAGATATGCATCTCATCTGGGGTGATTTGTTTTGTGTATTTTTCAAGACTCATGAAGCAGATTGTTAGAACAGATTTTTTTAAATTTTCCTTTTTGTTATGTGTTAATACTATAGTGTATATAATGGCATAGAAAGAACTGTTTGAAATCTGCTGTATTCTTCCTTATTTTAAACCGCCTCTCATCTACACATATCTACATATGGTGCTTGAGGCATTAACAAAAGTAAGGAGGCAGCATGAAATCTCAGGAAAGGGAGAGATGTCTCTTTGCTGTGTTGCCAAGGCTTTCCTGTTGCCTGAGAAAATGGATGAATACGATCTGATCCTGATCCTTAGGCTCCTAATTTATAGCAAGAATTAAAGTTCCATTTCACAGAAGATCCGAATGTTCAGGGGATCATGCTTCCTGCTACCTCCCATGTTTATTCATTGTACTTTTATGTCATGGAAATCAATGGGGATGTTGGATATAGCTATTGACTGACATTTATGCTCTTGACCTTGAATCTCTCCATCAAATAAACTGGAACAATGTTTTAAATTTTTTTCTGAACATGTACTAGGTGAAAACATGTTGTACGAGAATCATGGATAAATCTCTGACCTACAAAAGTTCATAGACTGGTGGACACCAAAAGTCCAGAAGGGTGGAAAATTAAACATGTGTAAGTTACAGCAAACTAAAAGCCCATGGAACCATGAATCTTTCATATGAATGTGACTAGACTCCACAAATGAGAGAACAGAATAAAGGCAGAGTATGTCCTCAGTCTCAGACTGATGGTCAGTCCCTACTCTGAAGAAATTTTAAGAAAATTGCAGACCAAGGAAAAGGAATCAGTGCCATCTGCTGAAGACCAATGTGCTAGTTCTCTTTTCTCTCTCCAAGGCAGCTGAGGGACTGAGCAAAGACCCAAGCCATCATATCCGGCCTTCCAGCCCATGTCTGATTCAACTTCACCAGTATTGGCTATTATCCATTCTAATCACAACAGCCTCTATTCAGAAAGGATTAAGAGAGAAAGCAAAATGATAAGAAACCAATGCAAAAGTTATTTCAAAAGATGAAGTGAAATAAAAACAGATTATGAGTACTTTATGGAAAAAAATCTCCCCCTCCTTTGAAAGTAATGAACACAGTTTTAGATTCAGTGCTTTTTATTTTCAAGAAAATTAAGAGAGTAAAGTGTCAAGAAGATCAAATCAGAGAGAAGGGGATGAAATGAATGATACATGGCATCAGCAGAGATAAAGAAAATAACAAGGAGACAAAAATAGGATTCTATTGCAGAATTTCTGAAAGGGCATTAGAAAATTCAAAAATAGAACTGATATGACACTGCAGAAAACTGAGACAGTGACATAGAGGATAGAAAGAGAAAAATTCCATAGACAAAGGAGGAAAGGATAAAGAATAAAAAATGAGTAGATACAGGTAATAGGCAATGGAACTATCACTGTGGGATAATTAATATTGCTAATATAGTGAAGAGAATGTCTTAAACCAGAAACTTTAAATACATAAATGAAAAATTTCTGGAAATGAAGACCTGGATCTGAAATCCTAAAAGGTATGGTATGTTCCAGGAAGAATTCATGAGCATGACTAAATTTACATTATATTTTGATGATGTTATTGAATTTGGGGGATAAAGAATGATACTGAGAAGTGTCCTGGCAAAAATGTTTACCCACAATACTGCTAAAAAATGGATGGACTCAGAATTTACCAGCAGTAACATGAGATGATGGAAAGAAACACAATTGCCCACGAACTTTTGAATAAAATGACTTGTGACTCCAGAATTCTACATACAACCATATTCTCAGAAATATAAGGATTAAGAAAAAGTATTCACAATAAACTCTTCTTGAAAAATAATCTATTTTAACATGCATCTCACCCAATGAAAAAACCTTCTTTTTGAAGATAACAGATGTGGCAATTAACACACAGATTACAAGAAGGGTGAAGGAATTTGTTGTGAACAGTTAATCATTAGAAAAAGAACTCCACTGAACATTTCTAAGGCTCTTGATACATACTAGCTAAATTATTCTCATTTAGGTTCTTCCAATGTATGTTCCCACCAGCACTGCATAATTTCTGATTCAACTCAAATATAACTTTTTTGCTAATATACCCATATGAAAAATCTTGTCTATTTTGGTTGTATTTTTAGACTTACTAATATGAAGGTCATATTTACCTTGAATGTATTTATAAGCCACCTTTTTGTTTCCCCGGCCTCTGAGTAGGACTAGTCTACACCATGAAGCCTAGATAGGAGAGGAGAAATCTGAGAGGAGAGGAGGGTCTCTCCAGATTTCAGGTTTCTCAAAGGGCTTCCCCGGTGACTCAACAGTAAAGAATCTGCCTGCAATGCAGGAGACACAGGAGATGTGGTTCGATCCCTGGGTTGAGAAGATTCCCTGGAGAAGGAAATGGAAACCCACTCCTGTATTCTTGCCTGGAGAATCCCATGGACGAAGGAGTTGGGGGGCTACAGTCCACAAGGTCGCAAAGAGTCGGACAAAATTGAGCAGGAGCACAGCACAGCAGAGTGCCTACGGGCCTATTCCTGTGTTCACTGGGGTAATCCCTCCCCAAGTGGCTGGGCTGGTCCAGCTCCCCTACCCCCACCGCGGCTGTGGCACCTCACCCCCCAACTGGATGGTGAACCACCGGCTGGGGAATTCACAAGTCAAGTACAATACCCAAGGGAAGCATGTCTACACCACACAGCCAACTCAAAGGGCTCCCAGGAGGGTTGGGAAAGGAGAAAAAGACACAGTGGATGTGAATTGACAACCAAGAGGTGATTTTTATTGAGGGTGAGTTATTCACCTGCAGCAAAGTCTGTACACGTCACTAGAAGACTCCATATACAGCTATATTCTCAGATATATAAAGAAAAAGGGGAAGTAAGCACCTGTATGGACCCTGCAGAAACACTTTCTGGGGAAGGTGAGTGGTCACCCCCTCAATTACTCACTCAACCATTTGAGATGCTTGTGTACTTCCAGGAAGGCTGGACCAGGGCACCCAGGAGAATGAATCTAGTGACACATCTGGTACTCAGTGAAAGTTGCTTTTGGTCCCAAACAGCTGGTTTGATTTTGTGACACAGTCCATGATGGAGATGCTGCAACTGGCACTGACCACAAATTATTGTCTCATTGTCAAAGTCAAGACCATGACAATACCATAAATATGAAAAGTATCCTTAGATTGCCTTCATTTCCTTGTGTAATAATGACACAGAGGCAAAAGGGACTCCTACCCCTCCATGGCAGGTAGATGAATATGTTTTATCTGACAATTTCTAGCTTCTTTGGGAGTCTAATTAGCTAAGCTAGAAGGGTCACAGAGAGTAAGTCCAACTTATAAGGAATAAGAAGTTCCTATTGGGACTTCCCTGGGGTCCAGTGGCTAAGACTCCATGTTCCCAGTACAGGGGGCCCTAGGTTTGATCCCTGGTCAGGGAGCTAAGATCTTTCATGTCACAACTAAGACCCAGTGCAACCAAATAAATAAATAAATAAATATTTTTTTAAAAAAGAAGTTCCTATTTACAGGTGAGGAAACCGAGGATCAGAGTGGGAAAAGGGATGTCCACTATCAAACAGACAATTGATGACTGTGCTAGGGCCAGAACTGCCACTTCTGATCACTGATGGAGCGGGCTTTTCTTAGATGGTGATCTTATGATGTTCCAGCAGAGCAATGTCAACTTCATTCTCTGTGTGTTGTTTTTAATGTAAGTATTTCTCAAGGTTTATGCAAAGACAAGGTCAGTTTGCATATGTGTCCTCAGCGCCTGGTCCAGGATTGGATGTGCAGTGGGTGGCTCATTGATGGTTTGGTGCCTTGACTGAACTGCACTGGGAGCAAGGAGACCTCTGACAGCTCTGGGCTTGACCATGACCCTGCTGACCACGACTCTGCTGACCATGGCTGTGCTCTCGTCTTCCTGGTATTCTCCCCTCCCTGCACACTCTCTTTGTCACCCCACCACCCACAACACCACAAAACCACAGAGCAACAAGCAGCAGGGGGTGATTCTGTGGAAGTGCAGACATATGAAAAGACCCCGGGTCTGTTTGTTTTTGTCTGGTGAAACTGACAACAGCTTAAATCTATTTATCTTGAAAACCCTCAAAGATAATACCAGCATCACAGGAGGGGATTAGTCATAGGCAAACATGTTTTCCTGATATTGCCCCAAGAAAAATACCACCCCCCGCCTAAAGTTCTCTGGTTTGGGCATCACCTATTTTATTGAACATTAGGTCAGAACACTAATGTTCTGATTTCATCAGAAATTCTGGCATGAGAAATCGCCGGCTACTTGGACCTCACTTGACCTTGGAGAACCTTTGAAATTTCCCTGCATTTACTTCTTATACATATGAAAATTGCAAATATTCCTGGCACTCCCCCACCACATTCAGGATTGAAATGTTTCAGGAAAGAAATGTTTGAATGACTACATTTACACCACGTTGTTTCTTACAAATCTGTTCAGTCTGCTATATAAATGGAAGTTCTTAACTGCATATATGTTAAAACAACAATTATAACCTAAGCACAGCCTTTTATTTTTTTCTCATTTGATGAATGTTTATTGCACACCTATTGTGTGCAGGCGCTGGGGATGCAGTGATAAATAAGACACAGTCCCCCTGCCTCACAGAGCAGACATGAGTGAGGCAATGTGAGCTTTGACAGAGGTGACCCAGCATGTCACATGCTTTGAGAAGGAAAATCTAACTCAGACTGGGTGTCAGAAGGCTTCTCAGAAAACGTGGAGTCTGAATTGTATCCAAAAGGGTGAAAGGATTCAGTTAAGTGAATCACAAATTCAGGAGCATCTCAGTTTGATTGTTTCAACGGGGACCATTTAAAATCTTAACAATCAGAGCATTTTAGATCTTGAGCCCAGCATTTCATCTCTCAGGATGCCAAAGATTCTCCCAGGAGCCTATCTTCCCTCCTTTTAAATAGTCTAGATTCAATTCGTTCATATTTTTTAAAAGTTTCCTATACAGAAAGTCTGCAGTCTGCCAAACGTGTGTGGCATGTCTGTGACAGGACAGTGGGCAGAAGGCAGGTATCCTGTCCTGAGGCTTACATGTATGGAGATGAGGACAGCAGCCACTGTCAACGACAAATGGGTGCTTGCCAAGGGCATTCGCCATCTGCCTCTGCGGGTCTTCCCTGGTGGCTCTCATGGTAAAAAATCCATCTGCAATACGGGAGACCGAGGTTTGATCCCTGGGTGGGGAAAATCCCCTGGAGAAGGGAATGGCAACCCACTCCAGTATTCTTGCCTGGAGAATCCCATAGACAGAGGAGCCTGGAGGGCTACAGCCCATGGGGTTGCAAAGATTCAGACATGGCTGAGCAACTAACACTTTCATTTTCACTTTCTGCTTGGATTGAATCCTGTGCACGGGCAATTGTTGACCTTCCACATGTCCTGAAGGAGGTCAGGGACAATAACAGGAATGAGGCAATTTGTGCTCCAAGAAAACTGGTGGAACACGTTTTTAGATAATTAGATATTTTCAGGAACAGATTTCATGATTCCAATCCTTGCATCTCTTCATATCTAGAAAAGCACTAAATCCCTTTATGGTGACATCAGCTCTTCATGACTAGCGGGAAAGCTTTTATAAAATAAGTGCTTGATTGCATGGACTCCTCCTTCACCAAAACCCCCTATATTGACCCTCCCACCCCACCTCTTGGAAGCAGTTTCTCGGAGCTATCTGAGGTGCTCTCTCCCAGGCTACAGTTCTCATTTTGCCTCAAATAAAATTGAACTCAAAACTCTCACGTTGTGAATCCTTTTTAAGTCAATATCATGCCACCCCTAATAACCCCACTCTACTCCCACGGTAACCCCACGCTGGAGACGGGCTGGGAGCCTGATAGGGTGCAGATGCTGTGACCTCCACCCCACCCTACTGCACTCACTGCACTCTCCAGCCACCGTGACGCATTGTGTACTTCAACCACTGGAGCTGCGCAGAGAGCACCCTGCCAGACTGCACAAGACAGCCTGCTGTCACTAGCGAATGTAACCATTGTGTCAAATGGACTCACAGCTTTGGTCTGGGTTATCAAGCTTGCAACCTAGTGGCATCATTCATTTCACGAATTTTATTAGACCTCACTATGTAGTGGGCTAGTCATGGGGGGTTGTCGAGATGGTCACGACCATATTGGTGCTCCTGCAACAGCTTGAAACCAACTGTGGCCTCTCCCTCAGAACCCCAGGAAAAGGCAGGCCCAGGCCTAACTGGGAAGAGTGTCACAACCTTTGGATGGCCCAGGTAGGTAAAAATCTTAGTGGCCTCTAGATGTTCCCTCTTCCTGGTTGCTAGTACTCAACGAGGTGCCAACATCCATCAATTAAACATCTACAATCTGTCTTGAGCCTACTGCTCCATTTCCATCACCACCCCTGGTTCAGTCCTCATTACCTGTCCCTGGGGCCACTGATGCAACCTCCCTGCCCCCAGCACCCAGACATAGCCCATCCGTAAGGTCGCCAACACATGACTCTTTGCTGGAGGAGAGTTGTGGTTGAGGTCACCTTCCAATGAAACAGCTCCAGCTGTCCGTTTGCTTACCAGAGCACCACCCAAGGCCCTCCTCACACTGTCTCCAATCCTGCCCTTCCCCCTCAATCCCCACCACCAGCCTTATATATCCTCCTTCTGCCAAAGCGTCTTCTCTCTCTACTTTGCCTGCGTTCTCTCCCGAATTACTTCAGCAGGGAGGTAATTCACCATCTACTTAAATCACCATCATCTCTGCAAAGCCTTCCATCTCTCTCTCCTTCGACTACTCAAGGGAATGTATTTGAAACATTTTTAGGATAATGATGATTTTCTGCCTTGGGTTATGACCACTTGTGTATCTCTAACTTATTTTTCCTATTAGATCCTGAGAGTTCCAAGAGTAGGATTTGTGTTATTTTTCGCTCTCTGGAGGCATAAGCCTTCATTTGACCTAATTTGTAATTTGGCAAAAGGAAATGAATAAATGAGTGAATCTCTGGTTTTAATTATTATCTAAAAATCAGTCCATCACAAACATGGCTCTAGAGTCCCTGGAAGTGGGTGGTCAGGGCTTGGGAGGACGTTAGATCCTATTCTAGCTGGGAATATGTCCCACGATAGGAAAATGGTGATTTAAATAGGAAGTGCCTAAGGGACTATCCTGGCGGTCTCGTGGTTAAGAATCCACCTTTCAGTACAAGGGCCTGGGTTCAGTCACTGGTTGGGAAACTAAGATCCCACATACCCTGGGGCAACTATGCTCAAGCACCACTGCTACTGAGCCAAGAGCTTTGGAATACACATTCTGCACAGAAGATCCCACATGCAGCAACTAAGACTGGACACAGCCAAATAAATAAATTAATTTCTTTTTTTAATGGAAGCTCCTAACTGTTACGGCTACAGATGATTTTTCAAATGGGCACTAACTACACAAGATAAAGAGAATATGGGCAAACATGTGACAATGAGTAGCTAGAATAAGAAATACAGACACCACTGTTCAAGAAAACTGTGAGGCTGGGAGCATGCAATGTGTATATAGAATTCCTGTGTGATTTTACTACCTTGGGAAGAACTTTCAAATAGCACAGGGTAGGCTGTAAACTGGAGAAGGTAATGGAAACCCACTACAGTACTCTTGCCTGGAAAATCCCATGGATGGAGGAGCCTGGTAGGCTGCAGTCCATAGGATGTGAAGAGTCGGACACGACTGAGCGACTTCACTTTCACTTTTCACTTTCATGCATTGGAGAAGGAAATGGCAACCCACTCCAGTATTCTTGCCTGGAAAATCCCACGGATGGAGGAGCCTGGTAGGCTGCAGTCCATGGGGTGTGAAGAGTCAGACACGACTGAGTGACTTCACTTTCACTTTTCACTTTCATGCATTGGAGAAGGAAATGGCAACCCACTCCAGTGTTCTTACCTGGAGAATCCCAGGGATGGCGGAGCCTGGTGGGCTGCCCTCTGTGGAATTGCACAGAGTCAGACACGACTGAAGCGACTTAGCAGCAGCAGCAGCAGCAGGCTGTAAACACAGCCCCACAGCTGATTGGTAGAAACAGCTAATAATAATAGCAATCTCTAGCATTCAATGACCATTTTTTACATGCTCAGCATCTTCTGTGTATTTTATTAATACACGTACTGTTGTTGTTGAGTCACTAAGTCATGTCTCAGTCTTTGTGACCCCATGGATGGTAACCCACCAGGCTCCTATGTCCATGGGATTTCCCAGGCAAGAATACTGGAGTGGGTTGCCATTTCCTTCTCCAGAGCATCTTCCTGACCCAAGGATCAAACTGGCCTCTCCTGCATTTGCAGGTGGATTCTTCACCACTGAGCCACCAGAGGAGAGGATGAGCTAAATCAATCTTCACCACAAACTCAGAATCTGTGGCTTTGCAAGTCAGTTCATCCAGGTGTTTTAACATTTCTTTTTTGGAATAAAGATTCTGTTTTCCATTTGGTTTGTTTGTTTTAAAACCGCACCTGCTTACTTTGCTCAGGTCTCCTTAATCACCAGGAAATGAAGACACAGTGACTGACATGGATACTTATTTTTGAGGTTTAGTTCCAGGATTATTATTTTATCTTGGGTTTTCAACAGTCTTGCAAGACAAATACTTTAATCTCCATTTTATAGATGAAGGAGCCAAGGAATTCCAGGTTCTTACAGGCAAAGTTTACAATGAGTAGAAGGTACAAAAAGGCTGAAAGGCAGCAGACTGTCCCCTTTCTACTTCCTCAAATCAACAACAGCAATAATGATATGGCAGGTTTTAAAATATCCAATTTTGAAATTTGGTAAAAGTTCTTGGAGCAATGAGGATCCAGCGATCCTTCTGACCAACTGGCCATGGAGCCATTCCGAGTCTGATAGCAAGTTTGACTGTACTGATACTGAGTCAGCTCCTGCCATAATTCTTATAAACTGTTACAAGTCAGCCTGCTCTTTTTGGTCTAGAAAAATTGGCAAAGCACAGAGAGGATGAAGAGATGGGAAGGTATAGTTATATTCCATCTTTGTCCCAGATTTTTGCTATTGAAGATGAACTTGGATATTGGAAGACCTGGGCCCAACTTCAGCATTTCTACGAAATACCTGGGTCACCTTCGGCATGCCACTTCTCCAAGTCTCGCTTTTCTCATCTGTGAAAGCTAAAATCTGCCTTGAATATTTTGAATCAGGTGAAGGCAAGTTAGCATTTTCTCTGACCCTTAAGTACCCAAATGCGATAGGGTAGACCAGATGATATCATTCAAGCACTGTGCCAAGTAGACAAGAGAATACTCATGTAACTCTCTCAACAAATCTATACATATTTTTATTATCTCCAGTTTATAAATGAGAAGATCAAAATCTAGAGGAAGAAAAAGATTTGAGCAAAACAGAATGGCCAGTTTGGGGACCAAAGATTGTAACTCAGGTCTACGCATCTACCATGTTATCAGGTCATTGGGGCCCATGCTTTAATTGATAAATCCTGGCTTCAGTTCTATCAAGGAGTATGAATGGTTTAAAGGGGGGAGGGTGATGTTAATGATTAAGAGGTTAGGAAAGAAAAAGAAGAGAGGTCCAAGAATGCCTACTATATTTTTCATTGGTGGGACAGCCAGGGCTGGCTGTGAAGGCTAGCAATGCTTCTTGGGAGACATGTCAACCCTTGCTACCTTCCTATATTCACCTCCAGTCACTGTCACCAAAGGTCACCTGGTTTCACTTCTACTACTCCACTACAATGACTTCCACAAATGGTCACCATTAATGTCCTTGTCACTAAAGCCAGTGGACACCCTGTAGACCTGGACCTTCCTTGTCCACCTAGCCATGTTCACTCTCTTCTCTTCCCTTAGTTTCAGCACCTGTCTTCTCTCATTTTCCTCCTGCTTCTTTCATACCCTTTCCGTCTCTCCTCTTATTCATGTCATCCCTTAAGTGTCAATTTCTCTCATGATTCCTTTATTATTTCTGCTTTGTTCTCACTCGGTCAAATTTCATTTTGAAATTTCCGCTATTTCCCAAGCTATAATTAATTTTTAACTTGTAAAGCACACTCAAATCTATAATTGTAACCCAACTCTCTTTCCTGAATTCTAGTTACCCGGAGGACACCTCCACTCAGATGTCCCAAAGTTACTTTAGACTCAACATAACTAAGCCTGAGTCTACAGTCTGCCTTTTCTTAGTTGACTCTCAGGTGTCCTTCAGGTCTCAGTTGAGATATCACTTTTTCCAGGAAGCTTCCCTTCCTGCCCCAAGAGTCAGTTATGTACTCTTCTTCTGTGTTCCCAGAGCAATTTGTACTTATATTCATCTTAGCACTTAGCACCACCTTTTTTTGTTTTAAAGATCTCTTCATTTTCCTCTTCCTTCCAGCCCTCCTGCAAGCTATATTTGCAGAGATTGGATTTCACTGACAGTTACAAGTCTTGCGCATAATACAGTGCCTAGAATCATTGCTATCTGGAAAAAATGAAGGAATATATGAATTTAGCACATATTGGCTGCAGGTTGTCATGATCTTAAGCTTGTCTGTGCTTGCATAATCCATCAAGTCAGGGTTCAGCAGATGAAGATATCTCACAATCTTGAGATCCCGAAAGCTGTGGGAACCACATGAGTTCCTATCACCTGATGACTCATGTCTACCCCAAGTTTCACTTTTAATTTTCAGATTCAAAGCAAAAATGTTTTTCTTGGGTAACTCTAATCTCAACTCAGCTTCGACTGACTGCATATATTTGCATCATTTCCTCCCACCTTTAGCTGTTTCCTTGATTGAAGACACTCAACCCTGTTGTTTACGATGGCATTTCCTAAGGTATGGTGGTCATGTAAATAACAAGTTAATTTCTTTACCTCCCCAAACCTCTGATAAGGAATTGGTGTGAATTATCAACTCCTTTCCTCTCTTCAAGATTATCCTGAATCTATTTGTAAATACTTTGGGCTCTGATCCCTAAGCCCCATTCTGTACAATAGTTTTTAAGGGATTTATTTTGAAAGAGGACTTTGTAAATAAAAAGTATAAATCGAATTTCTAATGTCTCTTTTCTGTTTTTTTTTTTTTTCTTTTAAAGTCATCTACATAATAGATTTTGTGCTAAAAAAAACTCCAGTGTAATAATGACTATCATTTAGTCAACAAATATCTATTGAGTGTCAAACCTGCAGTCAGGAATTGAAGGTATCATAATAAATGAGCTTCAGGCCCTGGCCTTAGAATGTCTTTGAGAAGAGAGACTTAAACAGAAAAAAAAGAAAAAAATTACATTGAAATGAGATGAGTGCACTTCTCCCCAAAGATCAAATACATATCTCTAGTATTATAGCTGGATAATCTGTTTACTTGTGTGTCATTGTTACACTACACTGCTGACCCTGAAGCATTCTGACTAAAAAGAGACTTATGAAGATCTGAATGCAGTTCTTCCGATTACTTTGTTTTAACTTATTAGGGTCTTGTTCTTGTTGTTTGTTTATTACTTGAAAGAAAAAATAAGGCAAGAAAAAAAAAATCAACCTACAATTTCACTTTTAGATTACAATCTCCTTCCAAACCAGAGTGGAAATCAAAGAATTTAGATGGAAATTGTGCCCAGAGCTCATCTCTTCCAAAAGGAGACTGATGTTCCAAGAGGAGCACTGCCTTGTCCCAGATGGTACAGCAGTGTTGGCCTAGGGATGATGGAGAGGCAAAGGCAAGTCTTCTCATGTCCTTCTTGTGTCCTCTGTCTGAAGAAAAGCAATAAAAATGATAGGGAGAATTTAGGAGTAATGGGTGTATATAATTCAAAAGGGATCATAATAAAATATCTTGAGTGTTTGCTTTGAAATATGAAACTTGATGGATGAAGTCAAGGACATCATGGACAAAATGGATTCTGCAAATTTGACTTACTGCCTTTTATTTTTATATCTCCTGACCAGAGCATACATAGATGCTAGATCTAGATATTTAGATCTAGATATTCAGCTGCCTGCTAGTCATTTTCACCTGTAGGTTTCACACACAGGGCTCAATCTTAGTCATTATCACCATACCATACCACTGCTGGACCAGATCTCTTTCAGGGGATGGAAACACTCTTTGGCCAACGGTCAGACTAGAAGTCTGTAAGTCATCCTGGCCCCTTCCTCCACATTTTCACTAATCAATCCAGTGTCCATACCCTGACCTGTCTGTGTTCAAAGTGAGAATTCTGAGATCATGTTATGAGGCAGAATCAAAGAAAGAGTTCATAACTTTGTTGCTGTATCTCAGGACACACTGCCTCCCGCTAGTTCACACTATTTCTTTTTACTTGTTCCACTTGTGATAACACTTCCTGTCAAGCAGTTCTACTGTGTGTCTAACCCAGGTCCATCCTGTTGCATTTAAAGTCATTTGGAGAATCCCAGGGACGGCAGAGCCTGGTGGGCTGCCGTCTATGGGGTCGCACAGAGTCGGACACGACTGAAGCAACTTAGCAGCAGCAGCAGCAGATCTTATTGTATCTTTTTCTCTCTCCTTTTTTTTTTTTTTTTGCCTTTTTTCTGTCACTTCTTAATTTAGTGGCAGAGACATGGGAGAGTAAAAGTGAAAATTCAAGGTCCTGAGGTTACAGAGAAAAGTAATGTGAGTACTTGGCAGTTAAAAAGTTCATAAACCATGGGAACCCACTCATGAATAACTACAATTTGAGAATTTCCTGAGTGAGTTAGGAGTCAATCTACAGGAAGCACTAAGGGGAAAATATTCATTTTTACTGAGTTTCAAGGTGAACATTATGTTTTAACCTTACAGTACGACAAGAATTTAAAAATTTATCTTGAGCGTGAAAATTGTATTAGGAGAAAATAATGAGCAAAAGCCCGGGGAAAGCTGGTTTTTGTTTTGTTTCGTTTTTTGCCTACTAAGTCACTTCAGTCCTGTCTGACTCTGTGCAACCCTATACGGATTGTCCCGCCTTCCTCCAGGGGATCTTCCGGACCCAGGGATCGAACCCATGTCTCTTACATCTCCTGCATTGACAGGCAGCTTCTTTACCTCTAGTGGCAAGTTTAAACAATCAGTCATTTTTTTGCCTAATCACATGCTGCTCCTGAGAAGTCCTTTGCTCTTTCTCATTCTTGCTTTATTAGATATGTCAAGTGTGGTGTCTTCTAGAAGGCTGGACAAGTTTGCCTCCTCCAGTCTGGGTTAAGTTTCCTTCCTTTGTGTTTGCATTTCTACCTGTATTAACCTCTGTTTTCACATTCTCTTGGTTATTACCTGATTACTAGTCCATCTCTCTCAGGGCACTGTGAGTTCTTTGGCGATAAAAATCATGTCTTATTCAGCCTTGGGTAACAAATGTCAAGCACAAGTTTTGATTCCTAGTAGGAGAAAGTCTGTGTTTGCTAAATACATGAGTGCATGAAGAAATAAGGTAAATACTACCGATAGATACAAACTACTTTGGGTTGTGCAGAGCAACGAAGAGACAAACTTTGCAAAACTAGTAAGTAAGCAAGTATAGAAAATTAGGTCAAGAAAGATAAAATGGTTAATTTTATACTATAAATATTTATTGCACGTATGTATATAAATGTTTGCTTTATATTTTTTACTTAAATAAATTATACATTATATATATATATGTAATTTAAATCAATGGATAATATTAAAAGATATCTATCCAGGTGGTGCTAGTAGTAAAGAATCCACCTGCCAATGTAGGAGATGCAAGAGACTCTGGCTGGATCCCTGGGTTGGGAAGATCCCCTAGAGGAGGAAATGAACCCACTCCAGTGTTCTTGCTTGGGAAATCCCATGGACAGAGGATCCTGGTGGGTTACAGTCCATGGGGTCACAAAGAGTTGGATATGACTGAGCACACATATACACACACACAATCTTAAAAGATACTAAGGAAAAAACTCAGAGGTCAAGTGCCAAATGGAACCAGAATCCAGAGAAGAACGAAAGCATCAGCTCCCTTGGGAACATCTATGATCTTCCAGGAAAGGGCGCATCCAGCTGAACAGGCTCCAGGGAACAGAAAGCAGTGCCTGGGGCCTGCTCAAGGAGAATGGCTGGATGGAGAACTCCTGAATGATGCCAGGGTAACAGAGAACACTATCCATAGTTTAAAAAAACAAAAAGGTAGAATAGAAAAATATCCCCCACAAAGAAAGCGTGAAGAAACCTGTCTATTGGCCTTTAGTTTTGAATGCTGTGAGGACTAAAGGGGGTATTTCCCCTTACTCCTTACCATCAGCTGGACCTCAGATATCTTGGGGGTCTAAAACCCCTGTGTATTCCAAAAAGGTCCAAATGAAGAATTTTATATGCTTATTGTAGGTAGTCTTCTTAGGTGCCTAGCAGAAGCAAAAGCAGATATTCCCTGGAGTAATTTGGGAACTCAAGACAGGCTCCAAATAATTTGAATAGATAACATTTCAGGGAAAACTAAAATCGCAGGAGCAAGACAACACACACAAGGGAACTGGGCACCATGATGAGAGCCAGCCAAAGTGACAAACAGTATATTAAATTCTGCAAAGAAGTTAGACACTAAATTTCACATGAGAATAAATATTTACATTTACTGTATTAATATTACATATGCTGAAATAAAAGGAGAAATCAAGAGAATTAATTCAGACTGATTTGAATTATCCAAAATGCAATCAATTTAATTGAAAGTGAAATTGAAGTTGCTCAGTGGTGTCCGACTCTTTGCAACCCCATGAAGCCTATCAAGCTTCTCCATCCATGGAATTTTCCAGGCAAGAGTACCGGAGTGAGTTGCCATTTCCTTCTCCAGGGGTTATATTATAATTTTAAGGCTAATTAATAAGAAAATGTAGACTATTTACTTTCCAAACTAGTAGAAAAGATGAAATGAGAGAATAAAACTAATCTAGAAATAATGTTGAGTCTAGCCAAAGAAAGGAAAGAACATTTTTTAAAAAGGGAAAAAAAAGTGACAAATAGAAGGCAGAAAATAAGCAAAATTTACAAAGTAACTTGAAACTGAAGAGCAATAACATAAAAATGTAATAATTATTAGAGAATAATTTAAAAATGAAACACCAATATATTCCCAATGAGTCCTACCTGAGACTCAAAGACATAGAAATATTTCCAGGTATAAGATATATCTTTTAAAATAATAAAATGAGAAAACTAGCTGAGTCCAGACTGTGCAGGCCCCCAGAGTGCTCATGCTGAGCCTGCATTCTGCAATTTTTCTGCTCAGTAATTTTCCCCCAAAGAGAAATGTTCCTATCGCTTAGAGCCCCATGTGCCTGGTGGTCTGTTTTTCTTCACTGACAGCTTAGTGCAAGGCCTCAGGTTCTTTTCACCACTATTACAGCTGACCTCACACTATCTTGAAATGCATTAGATGTTTCATTTCCTCACTGCAAAAATGTCACAGGCTCTCTCCTTCTCTGCCTCTCCGTACAGATGTCAGCAGCCAAGGCTTCTTTTATTATCTGTCTCCTGGGAGACAAACCTTGGTTGCATTGATCAACTGTTTTACCAAGACCCCACATTTGCACCATAGTGCCGAGATCTCCTTTAGAGTCAGCCCCATGTACTCGCCAGAGTCCCAGTTCTGAGGGCATGGCCCCAGGTTCCTGAAGAGCCTTGGACCCCAAGATCCACCCTCTTAATTTTGACTCTGCCTTTTATTATGCTTGAACTAGCTGGACTGCAGATTCCTGGGGAAACAACAAAAATCAATGGCTTGTCTCATCACACCCCTCAAAAGTCCTATTAACTATGTGTGCCTGCTCCGTCATCTCCAACTCTTTGCGACTCCTTGCACATGGGGTCGCTAGGAGTCGGACATGACTGAGCGACTTCACTTTCACTTTTCCCTTTCATACACTGGAGAAGGAAATGGCAACCCACTCCAGTATTCTTGCCTGGAGAATCCCAGGGACGGCGGAGCCTGGTGGGCTGCCATCTATGGAGTCGCACAGAGTCGGACACAACTGAAGCGACTTAGCAGCAGCAGCAGCAGCACTATAACCCATGAGGCTCACTGTCCATGGGGTTCTCCAGGTAAGAATACCAGAGTGAGCTGCCATTTCCTTCTCCAGAGTATCTTCCTGACCCAGAGATGGAACTCACATCTCTTGCGTCTCTTGCATTGGCAGCCAATTCTTTACCAGCTAAGCTACCACGGAAGCCATACAGCATGATTTTCATTCTTCTTTGTCCAGGTTAGGCACTGAGATTGAGTAAGGTAAGCCATTTTCTTAAGCTCACACAGAAAGGGAATGGCAGAGCTGAGTTAAATACCTGGACTTCTGAAGCCAAGTCTGGGCTCCTGCCCTTGCATGGAGATGCTCTGTCTGCCCACATTGATGTTGGGAAAACCAATGAAATATGTTCAGAAGCTAGGCTGAATTCATCAAGCACTAAACAAATATCTATGACTAATCATTACCATCCCCACATCTTTTTTGCTACTGATATTACTTCTGCCTGGGCAGCATTAACCTATAAAGGAATATACAGGCTCTGATGAAGGAGGGCGTTCCAGTAAGTCCTTCCTTGCTGCAACATGAACTCCCTCCAGAAGCTGATATCAACAAGATAGCCAGTCCCTTGTCTAAGTTCTCTATTCAAATATAGAAAACCAGGGAAGGAGCCACCCTTTAAACATCTTCAGCCATTATAATGTCCCATGGTTTCCTATTGAGGTATTTGCCAGCAATAGTCTGATGGGGAAGATAAAGGAAACCCATGTTCTTGAGGATGTTGGGGGTGATACCAACAGGGATAGAAAAGAGAAGAGTGTGGGTCTTGGAAGCCTAAGATGGGGTCACTTCCTTCAAATGAGCAGGGTACTCCTCTCTGCAGCCATGTGATAGAGGGAAGTCTTGACCAGTTTCTTCTCCAGAAGAACCTGTTTTATGGTTTAATTCATTCATTATTTTACCCAGACTTGGTGAGTTTATGAAATTAAAAGATGCTTGCTTCCTGGAAGGAAAGCTATGACAAACTTAGACAGTGTATTAAAAAGCAAAAACATCACTTTGCCGAGAAAAGTCGGACATGCCTTAACCACTGAACAACAACAACTATCCCGTGAGTGTTAGAAATAAAGTACAGTCGTATTAGTCGATTTAAAAGAGAAATGAAGTTTGACTCGATTGCTATAAGATTGCTTCACAAATAGTGCTATTTATCAAAAGTGTATACACAGCCAGACATTATCTCATGGATGATCTTCACAATAACCTCCCACTTTAAATGCTGTTGTTACCCCCATTTGGTAGAGGAGGAAACAAAAGCTCAGAGAGGTTATACAACTGTCCCAAGGTCAAGATTCAAACCTAGGATTGCTTAATCTATGCTCTTGACGGTTGTGTTATGACGTCAAGCATGATTTGTCTCTCACCCAGAGACAATCCTCCTCTGGGTGGGCAGTGGTTTCCTAGGTTCTCAAAGGACCCCTCTGTCAGTGCTGTGAGGGCACAGAGAACTCAGCGCTTGCCTTGTCAGCCTGGGAGGACTTGCTCAAGATTGGTCTCTGTGAGCTAGATGCCTTCCAGACCTCAATAGAGTGACTTAGATCTGTATTTATTTTTCTGTGAAGAATGACACCAAAACTGACCAGCTTCCTGACTTGAATCATGTCAAAAATGAAAGAAAGCCTAATGGAGGCTGTAGGTACACAGTTTGAGATGGTTTACAAATGGAGAACAAACAGCAACACTGAAGAAATGGGAATATAGAGAAAAGTGCCTTCCTTAATTGGCAGAGACACACAACAGATGAGTAACAGGAAATGCTGGAAGGAGGCGTTAAATGCTGACAAGGGGCCATCTCAGGAAAAATCTCTATCATACAGAGCTCGCTTCCTTTCATTCTGGGTTCTGAAAACTAAAATAAGTAGCCTTGGTTCCAAAAGACTGATTTTCTTAAAGGGCAAAGAGCAAATATATTAAAGTGTTCTTGGTGCCTTTGGCAAGTGGTCTAAAGGGAAAATCTTACTCCTTCAGGGTTGATATGCCCAAGAGTGTCTGCCAGCATCAGAAAAATCTTTTGGCTGAGTCAAGAGTCCAATTTGACTTCTTGGAGCATCAGTTTCCTAACTTAAAATTAAGATAATGTCTTCATATAGTTGTGATAAAAAGGACATGAGACATTATATAATAAATAATGCTTGCTATATGAGCATATTTTGCAACAGAATCCCTCTCCCTCCCTTTGACCCAACAGTGTAAATTTTGGAAAAAGTGAGGCAGTTAGCTACTGATATGATTTAATTTTTTAAAGGACTATGTCTTAGTATTTCATATTGCCAACCTGATGCATATCTGCCCAGGTATTCTTATGCATTCCAGCTGAGCCACCAGACAAGTCCAAGAATACTGGAATGGGTAGCCTATCCCTTCTCCAGCAGATCTTCCCAACCCAGGAGTCAAACCGGGATCTCCTACATTGCAGGTAGATTCTTTAACACCTGAGCCACCAGGGACACACTTTTAAAAGACTGTATCTTAGTATTTCATATTGTCTGCCTGATGCATACCTGCCCAGGTATTCCTATGCAACTATTTGTTGAAAGACTTCTGGCTGGTCTTTAGGAAGCAAGGGGCCTGAGTCAGAGAAGGTAGAGATTCCTCAAAATTCTTCTTCAAAATAAAATTATTATGGGACGTCTGGTTCTCTTGAAGGAGGTGGTCAAAGCCATAATTCAGACATCACATCCAGGGTCAAATACATAATCTATAGTGCAGAGTGAAAAATGCTATCTCAGGATCTGTATTTCAAAAAATCAAGGTAGAAGATGAACAGGTGAAGGTGATAAAATATAAAACTTTTCCTTTAAAAAAGTTTATTACTTATAAACCATACTAAAGATAATAGTGGTATGACTTGTGACATAAACTTACAAATTGCAAAGAATAATATTTGTGCCACAATTTTATATAAGGTAAGATATACTTTATTTGTGTGATATCTTCACTGATCATAACAATTTTATGACTTGCTTTTCTGAAAATTCATTTCTCAGGTTATCAAAATTCATACTTTTAGTAGATTTATTTGCAATATGTATCATTAAAAGTGGCATCAGTCACTCTTAGCAAATGCAAAATCACAAATGATTTTTGATAATTTTTATTTCTCAGAAGGCTCTTTCTACTGATGCAACTCTTAGCTATTAAAAAGGATTTTATAGGTTGTGACAATACTGATAAAATATTTCAAAATATAACTTATAGTATATCTAGGAGCTAATGATTCTTACATAATTTTTCTAAAAGATTTAGCTCTTCATGCAATCAATTTTCACTAATTATCAGAAAAATGCAAACCCAAAACAATGAGATACCACCTCACATGTGTTAGAATAGCAATTATCAAAAAGATGAAACATAACAAAATTTGATAAGGACTTGGAGAAAAGGGAAATTTTGTGCACTTTTGGTGGGAATGTAAATTGCTACAGCAATTATGGAAAACAGTATGGTGGTTCCTCAAAAAATTAAAAATAGAGCAACCATATGATCCAGCAATCCTGCTTCTGAGAATATATTCAAAAGAAAGTATCTCAAAGGGACATCTACACTCCCATGTTCATTGCAGCATTATTCGTAATAGCCAAAATATGGCAACAACCTAAATGTCCATCAATAAATGATTGAATAAAGAAAATATTAAATAAATATATATATATATGATATGTATATCAGTTCAGTTTAGTCACTCAGTTGTGTCCAACTCTTTGCAACCCATAGACTGTAGCACCCCAGGCTTCTCTGTCCATCACCAACTCCCAGAGCTTGCTCAAACTCATGTCCATCAAGTCTGTGATGCCATCCAGCCATCTCATTTTCTGTCATCCCCTTCTCCTACTGCCTTCAAACTTTCCCAACATCAGGGTCTTTTCAAATGAGTCATCTCTTCTCATCAGGTTGCCAAAGGATTGAAGCTTCAGCTTCAACATCAGTCCTTCCAAAGGATATTCAGGACTGATTTCCTTTAGGATGGACTGGTTGGATCTCCTTGCAGTCCAAGGAACTCTCAAGAGTCTTCTCCAACACCACAGTTCAAAAGCATTAATTCTTGGGCACTCAGTTTTCTTTATGGTCTGACTCTCACATCCACTCATGACTACTGGAAAAACTATAATTTTGACTAGACGGACCTTTGTTGGCAAAGTAATGTCTCTGCTTTTTAATATGCTGTCTTAGGTTTGTTATAGCTTCTCTTCCAAAGAACAATTGTTTTTTAATTGTATATATGTGTACATATGTGTATGATATGTATGATCTATACTTATATGTGTGATATGTATATATATGTGATATGTACATATATACACATAGTGGAATATTATTCAGCCTTAAAAAAAAAGAAGCTTTGCCATTTGCAGCAACATGGATGAACCTAGAGAACCTTCTGCAAAATGAAATAATTCAGACACAGAAAGACAAACATTATAATATCACTTGTATATGGAATCCAAAATAGCTACGCTCAGAGAAGGAGAGAGGAGAATGAACGGCAGTTTTCAGGGGCAGTATAAGGAGGAGGACATGAAAAGGCACTGGTCAAAGGGTGCAAAGTTTCAGTTTTGTAAAGTGAATAAATTCTGGACATTTGAAGCATGCGTGCACGCATGCTCTGTCATTCAGTTGTGTCCAACTCTCTGTGACCCCAAGGACTGTGTCTCTCCAAGCTCTTCTGTCCATGGGATTGCTGCTGCTGCTGCTGCTCCTAAGTCGCTTCAGTCGTGTCTGACTCTGTGCGACCCCATAGACGGCAGCCCACAAGGCTGCGCCATCCCTGGGATTCTCCAGGCAAGAATATTGGAGTGGGTTGCCATTTCCTTCTCCAGTGCATGAAAGAGAAAAGTAAAAGTGAAGTTGCTCAGTCGTGTCTGACTCTTAGCGACCCCATGGACTGTAGCCTACCAGGCTCCTCCATCCATGGGATTTTCCAGGCAAGAGTACTGGAATGGGGTGCCATTGCCTTCTCCGGTCCATGGGATTATCCTGGCAAAAATACTGAAGTGGTTTGCCATTTCTTTCTCCAGGAGATCTTCCTGACCCAGGTATCGAACACATGTCTCCCGTGTCTCCTGCACCAGCAGGCAGATTCTTTACCACTGAACGTGAGGATAATAGTTAGCATCATTGTGCTGCAAACTTGAATTTGCTAAGAGGCCAAATCTTAAACCTACACACACACATTCACACACACACATACATACACAATGGTAACTATGCTGAGGTGATGGATAATTTAGTTTTTGGTGCTTTTCATAATGTATACTTATTTCAAAGCATCAAGCTCTATACCTTAAGTATATATAAATTTTATATATCAAAGATATCTCAATAAAGTTGTCAAGTAATACAAATGAGATAAGATATTTAAGTTTAAACAATATAGGACTAAAACTTCTATATGGAGAGATTATTTTAAAAATATTGCTAGTCATTTCAATGACTTTACTTTTTAATATTTATTTTTGATCTGCTGGGTCTTTGTTGAAGCATGCAGCATCTTTTAGGCAGCATGTGGGATCTAGTTCCCTGACTAGGGATCAAACCCAGGCTCCTGCATTGGGAGCACAGAGTCATAGCTACTGGACCACCAGGGAAGCCCCTCATGACTTTATAAAATGAGAATAAACAGGAGAATGATCACCAATCCATCTCAGTTTGCCCAGGACCACCCAGGTTTAGTCCTGAACTCTGGGAATCCTCTCAGTTCTGGGCAAACTGTGTTACCTGGTAAGCTTAGCAAACAAAGTAATGGTTCTACCTTGACAAGTTCTTTTTAATGTATCTGAAAGATATTTTTCTAGTGCAATATTGTTATAATAAAGCACATTCCAGTTGTTGTTGAGTCACTCAGTTGCTCTCTTTGCAGCCTCATGGACTGAAGGATGCCAGGCTTCCCTGTCCTTCACCATCTCCTAGAGTTTGCTCAAACTTATGTCCATTGAGTTGAAGATGTCATCCAACCACCTCATCCTCTGTTGCCCCCTCTTCTCCTGCCCTAAATCTTTCTCAGCATCAAGGTCTTTTCCAGTGAGTCAGCTCTTCATATCAGGGGGCCAAAATATTGGAGCTTCAGCTTCAGCGTCAGTCCTTCCCATGAATATTGAAGATTGATTTCCTTTAAGACTGACTGGTTTGATTGCCTTGCTGTGTCCAAGGGACTCTTTGGAGTCTTCTCCAGCACCACAGTTCTAAAGCATCAATTCTTTGGTTCTCAGCCTTCTTTATGGTCCAACTGTCATATACATATATGACTACTGGAAAAATCATAGCTTTGATTTGGGCTTCCAGTTGGGCTTTTTAAAATGAAAGTATGTTAAAATATAAGATCATAAAATGGCTTTTGGATGTTTCCTCTGCCATTTCCTGCAGCTTGCGGAGGTCATTCAAGAAACTGAAAATGGCTCCGTGATTTGTATGTGATTTAAAACATCTGTCCATGTATTCTACCACTGAATCTCTAAACATAATGAAAATTATGAAATTTAAAATTGTCTTGTTCAGCAATAATTAGTTCATCTGAAGCATTCTATAACAATGGTGTTCTTTTACATCAAATATAGTAATTATTAAAATTAGCTTCTACTTCTAGGCCTCTGGATATTTGCTTGACTATGTTGCTACGATTTTCAAAATCAGAGATTCTAAAGTCTGTGTGTGTGTGTCTGTGTGCACATGCACATGCTCATTCATGTCCAACTTTTCTGCTACCCTATGGACTATAGTTCACCAGGCTCCTCTGTCCATGGAATTTTCCAAGCAAGAATACTGGAGTGGATTGCCATTTCCTACTCCATCTAAAGTCTTTAAAGAATTCTAATAACTGCCTTATAGATTTTATTGCAGTGATGATACATACACTTTTTTAATTGAAATGAAGTTCACATAACAAATAGTTAACTGTCTGAAATTGTACAATTCAGTGGCATTGAGTGCATTCATGACATTGTTAAACCACCACTTCCCTCTAGTTTCAAAACTTTTTGATCTCCTGAGACGAATACCCCATACCCACTAAGCATTCATTCTCTGTTTCCCATTCCTGTACCTGGAAATCATCAATCTGCTTTCTGTCTCTGTGAATTTACCTATTCTAGATACTCCATACAAAAGAAATCACACAATACATGACATTTTGTGCCTGGCTTCTTTCACTTAGAGTAACGCTTTCAAGTTTCATCCAAGTTGTAGCACGTGTCAGCACTTCATTCCTTTTAAAGGCTGAATAATTGTATGTGCAGACACACTTTGTTTATCTCTTCACCCATTGATGGACATTTGGGTTGTTTCCACATCTTCACTATTGCGAATAGTGCTGCTATGAACATTCCTGAAAAAGTATTTATTTGAGTACTTGTTTCCAATTCTTGTGTATATATCTAGTGGTAGACTTGCTGGTTCATACAGTAATTCCTTGTTTATTTTTTTTGCAGAAGCACTAAACTGTTTTCTGCAGTGACTACACTAGTGCTCTGTACCATTTTACTCTCCCCTAACAAGTTACATGAAATTAAAAAATGCTTGCTCCTTGGAAGAAAAGCTATGACCAACCTAGACAGCATATTAAAAAGCAGAGACAATACTTTACCGACAAAGGCCCATATAGTCAAAGCTATGGTTTTTCCAGTAGTCATGTATGGATGTAAGAGTCAGACCATAAAGAAAGCTGAGTGCTGAAGAATTGATGCTTTTGAACTGTGGTGTTGGAGAAGACTCTTGAGAGTCCCTTGGACTGCAGGGAGATCAAACCAGTCCATCCCAAAGGAGATCAATCCTGAATATTCATTGGAAGGACTGATGCTGAAGCTGAAGCTCCAATACTTTGGCCACCTGATGCGAAGAACTGACTCATGGGAACTACTCATTGGAAAAGACCCTGATGCTGGGAAAGATTGAAGGCAGGAAGAGGAGACAACAGAGAATGAAATGGTTGGATGGCATCACCAACTCAATGGACATGAGTTTGAGCAAGCTCCGGGAGTTGGTGAAGGACAGGGAAGCCTGGCATGTTGCAGTCCATGGGGCCACAAAGAGTCAGACACGACTGAGTGACTGAACTGACTGAGCAAATTACAAATTTCCTGTTTCTCCACATTCTTGTTAACGCTTGTTTTCCATTTTAAGTTTTTTTAAAATGACTATCCTAGTGAGTATGAAGTGATTTTCATTGTGGTTTCCATTTGCATTTCCTTAATGACAGTGCTGTTGAACATTTTTTCATGTTCTTATTGGACATTATTTGTGTGTCTTCTCTGGAGAAATGTCTCTGTAAGTCTGAATCCCTGATGAATGAGACTTTGATTTCAGTCACAGTGGAACAGGTGATTTGAACCAACTCTCTCACCAACTTGAAAATATAAAAATACCCCAAAATGATGAGATAATTGTGTGTAGACTAAAAGACTCAAGATAGTAAAGACGTAAAGAAATCACCACACTTAAACCAAAATTACCTACAAATTTGATGCAAGTCCAGCAAAACTCCCATTCTTTTTTTGAAATTGAGAAATATATTCTCAAATAAATTGTTAGAAGATGTGTTCTAATACATGGGGCCTCCCAGGTGGCTCAGTGGTAAAGAACCTGCCTGCTAAGCAAGGAGACATAGTTCGATCCCTGAGTCAGGAAGATTCCCTGGAGAAGGAAATGGCAACCCACTCCAGTATTAATGCTTGGGAAATCCCACGGACAGAGGAGTCTGGAGGGCTACAGTTCATGGGGTCACAAAAGAGTCAGACGCAACTTAGCAACTAAACAACAACAAATACATAAAACTGATTAAGCTATTGCCCTGTTTTACACCTCTGGGTGTTTCCTCATTTCCCTCAAGGCAAAATACAAGTTCCTCAGCGGGACTCTCCTGGCCTGGCTCTGCCTCCTTCTTCAAACCCAACTCATCTTTCTGTCACCACCAAGTGGTAACTTCACGCTTTTTTCAGATGCTGTTTGTTCTTTCTGGAGCATCTTCATTTCCTGAAATCTCCGAAACTTGTCTCTCACAGACTCATTTCAGCTGTTGCTTGCATACAAGGTTGCTTTAGCAGCTTATCCTCTGAGGGTTCCTGCCATTTGTACTGAATTCCACAAAGCATCTATTACCTCTCTGAACCGTGGGCATTGGCTGACTTCTCTGTGTCTACATTTGACGGTGGACTCTCTGCATGTGCCCAACCGGCATGGTGCTTTCACATAGCAGATACTATGAATACATAATTACCTAAAGTGTGAATGAATGAATGAGGGAATGCAACAAATGTATTTTGATTTGTCTTCCATGCCCTTTGGACACAGAGATGGAGAGAAGGAGTGATTTTCTGCTACCAGATTGCCAGTCTTACCCCTTTTAAGAATTTTAGTTGACTAAATTCATACCTAGATATCTGTCTTCGATGTAGTTGTCCATCCAACACATATTTGTTAACAACTATGTTCCACGTGTGTTATTAGATTGAGCCACGTGAAACTGTTGACATTAGACAATTTCTAACCATTTCCATATGGTTCAACTTCCCATAACCTTTGTAGGGGAAACTGCTTCATTGCTCATAGACTAGAGGGTATGAACAGAAAAAAGTTCTAACACATAGCCAGTACGCCTAAAATAATTCTTTTTTTCTTTTTCTTTTGTAATTCTTTTCAAAGTATGATAACACCTTTACAGGAGACTTGGAAAATGTAGAACAAAGTTACATATAGTTCCACTATGTATTACAATTATTTTTAAGTAGATAAATTTTTAGTTGGAGTTTCAATATCGAACTCTCAAAAATTAATAGAATGAATACACAGAAAAGTAGAAGGGTACAGTAGACCTGAAAAACACCATGAACCGATTCAACATAACTAAGATTTATACAATTTTCACATAACAATAGGATGCAAATTCTATTCAAGTTCCCATAGACTATAAACTAGAAGACAGTGGAACATATCCAGGGACATAAAGCGCAAAAATTTCATGATCTAAAGGTATTGAAATCATACAAAGTCTGTTCTCTTATCACTGTGGAATTATGTTGGAAAGAAAATGGCTATCTTTTAAAGGTTAGATCAGATAAAAGCCAACAGCTCTTGAATCAGTAAAATGTTTGCCTTTCATTCACCTGTAATCAATTAGTTTGTAAATGGTAGTTCGTGAAAAGCCAGTTTTATCCAAGGCAGATAATGGAAAGCCAACAATAGCTATAAACCAATGCAGAAAACACCTGCCCAGTCTTGCCTGCTGAAAAATAGAATGGGAGTACCCTTTAAAACTAAAATACTCTGAGTGTAATACTTTATTGAAGATGTAATGAGTACTGACAGTATGACAGATGTTTTAGGTTGACTAAGAGCAGACCCTGTTCTGCTTAATGAATCTGCGGTTTGAATTCTATATACATTGCAGAGAGATGATAAAAATACACTGGAGGGAAGGTGGATGCCTGTGATGGAGCAGTCCCCAATGGCTTCTATCGCAAATGGGTCTGCAGGAACCTCAGGGCTGGTTTCTGCACAAAGCCAACAGAAACGAACTTAAAAAGGTGTTTCTCTTGTTAAAATCATACCATAATAGCTCTCTGAATTTCCTTCCAGCCTACTGCCTCATGCACACAGCTGGAAGCCTTAGAAACTGGTCTGTGTGCCCTCTTTTTATCCCCTTCATTCTCCACCAGAGTGCTATGAAAACTGAATTAGGGGTTTAAAAAGGCTGTTTTTCTTCCAGCCTAAGTAGGAGGTTAAGAAAGCTAGATTACTATATGTATTTAAGGACCCAAGAGGAATTAGAGGAACAGAGCTTCCACAGGTATAGACTGTAGTTGAACCGACACATGTCTGAGCACATCCAAACACTCAGTCAACTGTTTTAGGACTGAAATGTCAGAATTAGAAAGTCCTGAGTTTGCATCATCGTGTCTTAATAAAAGCATGGTATGTAGAACTAAAGTCTTAAGGTCAAATTCTCGTTCTGTCACTTCATCATTTTATGACCTGTATCTCACTGAGCTTCAGTTTCTTTATTGAGAAAGGTGGAGAATAATGCCTATCACTAATGGTGGTAAATATTAAATAAGATTTTTTGAAACATTCAAGCACAATACGCAACATGTGGTAACAGAGTTAATTGTTGTTGTTGTTTAGTTGTTAAGTTGTGGTCAAATCTTTTCTGACCCCATGGACTGTAGCCTACCAGGCTCCACCGTCCATGGGATTCTCCAGGCAAGAATACTGGAGTGGGTCATCATTTCCTTCTTCAGGGGACCTTCCTGACCCAGGGATCAAACCTGCATCTCCTGCATTAGCAGGGGGATCATTTACCACTGAGCCACCAGGGAAGCCCCAACTGAATACCAAACATCAATAAATAGGAGCTGAGCTCAAAGTTACTGAAAGTAAGTCCACATCCCCCTAGAATAACTATCTGTCTGCTCAGAAGCTTTTGTACACTTACTGACTGAAGTTCAGTGAGTTAGGTGTGACAAGAGTGACAATTACAAAGAGGAAAATTCATCTGACTTGAATATGAATTGTTCTGTTACTGTAAAGGGTCTATTAGCCCCATGCTACAATCTTTTGTGGGCAGCAGGATTGCCTGGTGATCTAAAAGTGCTTAAAATTGCTCCTCAATTTCATCCATATTATTAGGTTATTATCATGAAACTCTTCAAGATCGAACATAGTAATTGAAGTGTACACTCCCCTAACACCTAGTGCATGCTTAATAAGAACATTTAACTCTCACTTGCCTTCCACTTTTTCTCCATCACATAAAGTTCTGCTCCTGACTTAGATGAGCAAGTAGCAAAACCTCTCTAAGGCCCACATTTTTTCATCTTAAAATAGGTATAAGGATAGAATTATAAGGAATAACTAGGATAAAATATATGAGTCCTTCGAGTGTTTGGGACATGTTCAATACTCAATAAATGGCAGCTACTATCATTGAGATATTGAAAGTAAGTAAATCTAGATACAAATTCTTACTCCATAATTACTAGTTCTGTGACCCTGGGTAAATTAAACTTTATGATCCCTTGTTTTCACATCTGTAAAATGAGATTAATGATACTAACACTATAGGATTGTTATAAGGCCTACAGAATACAGAGAAAGGCCATTGCTTTCATGGACTTCAAGGATCTTTTTGTTTTTGTTTTCTTTTGTAGTCACCTGTGTCAGGTGCTCTGAGTTCATCACCCGCCAGGACATCCTTGGGAGGGTGATTCAGCAAAGGGAGCTTCATGAGCAGGCTTCAAGATCACCAAGTGAGTTCAGATAAGGATTAACCATTTTCCACAACAATATCACAGTCTCGGATTTCTTCCTTCTTTATCTCATGAGCACGTGTGTCTTAAAAGGGGTCAGCTCACACTTATGTCTGCTACTCAGCTATTCCTCAAGCTACGAAGCTTTGGCTCAAGGCTATAAAGTAACATTAAGTTCTGACAGTTCAAGGAAGCGTGCCCGGAAAAATAACCAGGACAGGAAAGAGAGAAAAAGCATTAGAATGGTGCAGATGGGTTTTGCAGCTGGGTAGCAGAACATTAGCATTAGACATAGGGAAATGTTGACGGCGGAGCCCAAGTTTCCCTTCACACAAAGGTTAGCATCATTTCAGTGTGAATAAAATCGTGCTGAAGGTATGATGTTGCTTATGCCGTTTACCGCTCCTCCATCCCGAAAGGTTTTCAGCTTGGCAGCGCTTTCCCCTCCGCTAATCCAAGTCTTCTTGAAAAATGTCATTCTGCTTGAATTCTCATAGATCTGCCCCTCACTCAGGCACCTGGGATTTCCGGATCAAAGCCGCCAATCCAGCAAAAGTAGGAAGCAGTGGGTGTTGGAGAGGCAGTTCATTTCTGTAGGTGGCCAAGTGGGTTAATTTCAAAGAAATGTCAACTAGTTTCTTGACTGCCTGTTTCCCTTGGTTTGCTTTTTCTACGTAGGCAAGGAAGTCTGTCTCTGGCATCTTCTCTTGGCTTATCAAGGACGTAGGTGCCTCACTCAGAAAAGGGCTCAGCTTACAGCTGCTTTTTTGCAATGAATAGGGAAGATAAGATGGGATGTGAGGGGGAGTTAACTGTCTCCTTACTGTGTCCACCGTCCCGTTAGAAAGCCCTGTGAGATAAGGGACTGTGGAAGGGACTTACTTTTTGCTGAGTTTCCGGTCGTAGCCAAGCTCTTTGCAGGCTTGACAGGTGAAATAAATTGCTTAAAGATAGATAGAGTCAAGAAGTGAAGGGACTCTCAGAAGAAGCCACTTCCAAATCCCATTCTTTTTTTCTTGGACCATAGACAGGACCACATGGGACAAGCGGAGGAGGGTGTGGTGGGTACAGCATCCTGGTGGCAGGACCTTCATTTAAAACACAGGATGCCCTCTCCCCCAGACTTCCCTCCATCCAGGCTGCCACATAACATTGAGCAGAGTTCCCTGTGCTATAGAGTAGGTCCTTATTAGTTATCTATCTTAAATATAGCAGTGTGGATACATGTATATGTATAGCTGAGTGCCCTTGCTGCCCACCTGAAACTATCAAAATATTGTTAATTGGGTAGGCTCCAATATAAAAGAGACAGTTTTTTTTAAAATAAAAAAAAATACCCAGTATAATTCTACCCATCTCAAAGTGTTTTCTGGACTTGAGACTGACTTAGATGCTGCAAACATTTCTATGAGCAACAAAATAATTGTATGTTTGGGAGGAAATACTTTTATGTAATTTGTTGTTTATTCTGAGGCTTATGCACAGGTATGTAGCTTATTCAAGGCATTTAGGAAACTTGAGTGGAGGGACTTTTACTATAGAATTCTCGGGAGCATTTTAAGTAACTGTCAGAGAGCCTGTTGCAATTGGTTATGTTTTGTAAAGTGTTAAGCCCAAGAAGCGAACTCACAAAAAGAGTAAGAGAAGTTCTTGAATATGAGAAAGTATTATTATTCACATGCGAGGAAAAAAAGTCGAAACTCATCCATAGCTGCCCAAATGGTGGAGAAGAGGATGGAGCGGAATTTGGAGCCCTGCTGTTGGAGCACCCACGTGACTGTCCTTTATCTGATGTCCATTTGATCTCTTTCCTCCATTCTAGCTCAGTTCTCCCCACCATACTCGCACTTACCAGAAGGGACTTTCTAACACACAAACCTGACAATATCACTCTTATTATACTTAAAGTGGAATTTCATCAACTACAGCATAATGTCCAAAGCAAGAAGGACCTTTACAAAGCTGACGGCAGCCATCCAGCCCAGTCTTTATTATTAATTATTATAAATTTCTTCTGAAGTAAACTTAATGAAAAAGAAATAACCATCTCAAGTAGAAGAATTATGTTGAAGTGAAGTGCATCTGTGGTGTTGGAAAAGTTATCTCACCTCTCTGTGCCTCATTCCCCTTCTCGGAAAAGTCAGGCAGCAGATTACTGAAACCCAACAAAAAATTAAATATCATAATAGCTCTCATCTTTGAAAAGCGTATGATAAAGTAAATCTTGAAAGTACATCTCTTTCCTCAAGATTCACCCTCTACCTCTATTGTTAAAAACTCCATGAATCTATTGTTGTTCTGTGGATTACACATTTGAGAGTACATTCTGAGTTAAAACACTTCTCAGGCCTCTTTAAATTCTAGTTTCTTATTTTTCTGGGAAGACTAACAGAAAGCATGCTGAGTAAGTGGTCTCACTCTCTATCAGCAGAAAGGCCTGTAAACGGAAATCTATATCTAGCTCTCAAAAGGAAAAGAAGGAAAATAAAATCAACTAACATCAATCCTGTAAAACAGTGTCATTTTCATTTTTTATTTCAGTTAAGGAAACCAAAGCTTAGAGGTTGAATGTCTGTCAGTGTCATGAACAGTTAGTAAAATGTACTAAGAACTCTAGTCAGAGAGAAAGACTATGTGCCCATCTTAGGACCCCAGAATCCCATTTTTGGCATCTATAAAACACCAAATGTTCCTGAAGTCCCTCCACATCCCCATTTTCTTGAAAGAAGATTCCAGTGAGTGTATATCCAAAGGAACACCAATTTCAGCGAGAGCTCATGCCAACTCAAAAGGGAATTTGCTGAAAGGCTTGAAGGCTAAACGGTAGATTCAGCTTACTCAGATTGATCAGCAAACAGCTAAAAATTATGGTAGAAACCACAGGGGGAAAAGAATCATTGAGCCTGAAGGTTTCTGTTGTCATTAAGTTGTTGTTGCTGTTTAGTCACTAAGTTGTGTCCGTCTCTTTGTGACCCCATGGACTGTAGCACACCAGGCTTCCCTGTCCTCCACTATCTCCTGGAGTTTGCTCAAACTCATGTCCATTGAGTCGGCAATGCCATCCAACCATCTCATCCTCTGTTGCCCTCTTCTTTTGCCTTCAATCTTTCCCAGCACCAGGGTCTTTTCCAATGAGCCAGCTCTTGGCATCAGATGGCCAACATATTGGAGCTTCATCATCAGTCCTTCCAATGATTATTCAGGGTTGATTTTCTTTAGGATTGACTGGTTTGATCTCCTTGCTGTCCACTGGACTCTTAAGAGTCTTCTCTAGCACTACAGTTCGAAAGCATCAATTCACCAGTGCTCTGCCTTCTTTATGGTCCAGCTCTCACATCCATACATGATTACTGGAAAGATCATAGCTTTGACTATGTGAATCTTTGTCAGCAAAGTGATGTCTCTGCTTTTTAATATGCTGTCTAGGTTTGTCATAGTTTTTCTTCCAAGGAGCAAGAGTCTTTTACGTTCATGGCTGCAGTCACCATCAATAGTGCCCCAAAAGAAGAAGATGTGTCCTCTGTGTGCATCTAGTTGACCCCATCAGAGCTCTCCTTCCATAGGAACGGAGTGATAGTGGTGGACAGGAGCCCTAGGAATGGTTAGCATCTTTTGTAAATGAAAAGATGCAGAAAATGTGACAGGAGGAGATATAAAAGTATTGGTACCACAGGGCAATAAAAGCACAGCTGACAGAGGTGAGATGTGAGGTGCATGAGAAAGGCAGGAGACTGACCTCCAAGGGCAGAGGTCCCTTTGTATCACACTGGCAGCTCTATAACAAAGCCTCGTTGTTCATCCAAGTTCAGAGTCCTTTTTGCTTGTGTGGGGTTATATGCTAGACAAGGAGCAAGGACGGGACAACTTGCCACTCTGAACTCACAGACTTCTATTTCCCAGGGACATGAAGAAGGCAGCTCCCCCTCATAAACAGCTGAGCCCTTCTGCTCTCCACACCTGTGGGAGCTGGAAGGAGGTTCTTTCACTGCCTGGCTGCGTGTGTGTGTCCTCCAGGTCCTTTGGTATTCTTTGATAAACAGGAAACTTTGATAAACAGCTTGCCTGCCATCATGAAGCACTAAAGTGATGAAATCCAGAATGAAACCTAGACACTTGGAAACCAAAGCCTGTGCTTTCTCTACTGCAGGGACTCTCAACCCTGGGGAGAATTGAAAATATACTTCTCAGACAAATTAATCAGAATCTCTGGGCACTTCCCTGGTAATCTAGGGGCTGAGAGTCCACCTTGAAATTCGGAGGACACAGGTTCGATCCCTAGTTGGGGAACTAGGACCCCACATAACGTGGAACAACAGAGCCTGCACGCCACAACTGCTGAGGGCTGCTCTATAAAATTAGAAGGTTGGCCTTGATGAACATTAAAGTCTTTCCCAGCTCTTAAATCTGCTGACAATTCCATATCTTAAAAAATATTAAATGATATAGCTATGATAGAGCTGTGTGGCATCTCATTTAATAAATGGGAAATGCCTATATATATAGGTTTTATATATTATATATATATATATAGGCTTCCCTGGTGGCTCAGCAGTAAAGAATCCGCCTGCAAAGCAGGAAAGTGAAGAGAGACAGGTTTGATCCCTGAATGAGGAAGATCCCCTGGAGGAGGAAATGGAAACCCACTCTGGTATTCTTGCCTGGGAAATCCCAAGGACAGAAGAGCCTGGTGAGCTACAGTCCATAGGGTCCCAAAGAGTCGGACACAGCTGAAGCGACTTAACACACACACATGTATACATACATATGTGTGTGTGTGTGTGTGTATTTTATATATATATATTTATATATATATATATATGTATATATATACACTGAAAATTATATCTGGATACTGCTGGGTGTGTGTGTGCTTTCTTTGTTTTCTGTCTACATTTCAGCCAGGAAGCAGAAAAAGACTCAAGGGCACTCGCAGTTCTGATGGAGCTTGTGAACTCGGTGCTCGTGTGGGCTGCATATACTGAGTGTAGAGACCTGGGCCCTGGGAGTACAGGTAGCGCCTACCCTCTGTTCTAACACATAACAGAAGCATAACCACTCCAGGATTTAACTTCTTCTAGCTTCTGATTTCCCATCTATAAAATTGGAACAACAATTCCAAACTTAGAAGAGTGTGAGAATGAAGTGTGTTAAGCAGTCTCATGTAGGGTGCAGTCAATGACTTTTTATTATGTGGCTATTTCATCGCAGAGCTTCCCAGGTGGCACTTGTGGTAAAGAAGCCACTTGCCAATGCAGGAGACTTAAGAGACGAGGGTTTGATCATTTGGTCGGGAAGATCCCCTGGAGGAAGGTATGGCAACTCACTCTAGTATTCTTGCCTGGAGAATCCCATGGACAGAGGAGCCTGGTGGGCTACAGTCCATGGGGTCACAAAGTATCAGACACAACTAAAGAGACTTAGCACGCACACATTTCCAGACATCCCAGGATGGGTAATGAGAACACAGAGGTGAGAGGTGAGGAAGGGATAGAGATAGAGAACAGTTTGCTAGAAAATATTCTCTTACTCTGTATTTTTATCACATATTCTGAGAATTAATTAATCCACATTCTTTGGTAAGGAATATGTCTAGCTGGGGTGTCTGTGAGTCCCAAAACAAACAAACAAAAAAGATCAGTAAAGAGAGAAACTATTCACAGAAAGAAAAAGTCTTGATTTTTCTCAAAATCATGTGAACATTTAGCTCATTGGTTCTCAAAATGTGATCCAGAAATATACTGGCATCTCTATGACCTCTGCAGGGCATCCACAGGTCAAAACTGTTGCCATGACAAAATTCTTTACTGACTCATATTCTCTGTGGGGTCACTGCGGGCTTTTCTAAAGTCTCCATGATGTATGACAACATCACTGTTCTGATGGCCAATAGAACATGTACTGGTGTGTTCTTGTGTTAAATAAAAGACAAAAAAAACTTCAACTTTGGGGCTTCCCTGGTGGCTCAGTTCAGTTCAGTTCAGTTCAGTAGCTCAGTCGTGTCCAGCTCTTTGTGACCCCATGGACTGCAGCACGCCAGGCCTCCCTGTCCATCACCAACTCCGAGTTTACTCAAACTCATGTCCATTGAGATGGTGATGCCATCCAACCATCTCATCCTCTGTTGTTCCCTTCTTCTCCTGCCTTCAATCTTTCCCAGCATCAGGGTCTTTTCCAGTGAGTCAGTTCTTCACATCAGGTGGCCAAAGTATTAGAGTTTCAGCTTCAGCATCAGTCCTTCCAATGAATATTCAGGACTGATTTCCTTTAGGATGGACTGGTTGGATCTCCTTGCAGTCCAAAGGACTCTCAGTGGTAAAGAATTTACCTACCAATGCAGGAGAGATGGGTTCAATCCCTGATCTGGGAGCATCTCACATGCCATGGAGCCGCTAAGCCCATGCACCACAACTACTAGAGCCTGGGAACAACTACTCAGTCCATGGGCCTCAACTACTGAAGCCTGAGCCCTAGAGCCCTTGCGCTGCAACAAGAGAAGCCACTGCAATGAAAAGTCCATGCACTGCAACTAGAGTAGCTCCTTCTCATCACAGCTAGAGAAAAGCCCTTGAAGCAATGAAGACCCAGCACAGACATATATAGAAAAATACAATGAAAATTTAAAACTCAGCTTTAATTTCTGGTATACTAAATATCAATAGACATAGCCCACATAAAACAAGGGTATCTTGAAATTTTTAATGAGTGGAAAGGATGCAAAACCAAAAGTTTTGATAATTCCTGTCACAGCTCATCCTGTATTAGCATATATTTTAGGATAGTAAGAAAAATCTATAAGCCAAGCTTCTGTATGTGACCACACGCCTTCCATGTTCATTCAATATCAGTGTATCTTAGTCATGATGGTGAATTTTGCTCAACAAGGAGTTTTAAAAACTACCAATGCCCTGAATCACAAGGTCCCTTCCCCAAGACATTCCGACTTAATACAAATGGGGCTTTGCTAGTGGACAAGGAGTATTGAAAGCTCCTCGGGTGATCCTGTTTTACAGCATGATTTGAGAACCATTGTTGTAGGGAGGGTGATCTGATCAGAGGAACAAACTCTCTGACGGGCAGGATGAGCCCACTTAGACTCCCAAAGCTGAACTCAGGTCAAAAGTGAAAGTGTTAGCCACACAGTCATGCCCTACTCTTTGCGACCCCATGGACTGTTGCCCACCAGCCTCTTTTGTCCATGGGATTCTCCAGGTAAGAATATTAGAGTGGGTTGCCATTTCCTCCTCCAGGGGATCTTCCGGATCCAGGGATCAAATCTCGGCTCTGTAGGCAGATTCTTTATTGTCTGAGCCACCAGGGAAGCTCAAACTCAAGTGGAGCCCTTTTGATTAGAAGGAGGAGTGTGAGATCTTCCAGGCTGCCCTCCTAGGGAATTGCTTCAGAACCTGTGCCCTTGGACTGGAATGTGAGCCCAATGGTCTGAAACTTCAAATCTGTATCCTAGGAGTAAGCATCTCTTGGACTCTGCTCCAGACGCTTTCTCAGCTTTTCTTACTCCTGCAGTACTGTGGAAACGGAGCCCATTAGTAATCCCACCCCTCCCCGCTGTGCCCTCTGCTAATCTGAATTGATAAATTCAGGATCCACGTAGAACAGAATCTTTTTTCAGTCTGTGAGGCCAGCACCCCTGCCAAGACCAAGTGGGCTGATTCATCCTATGGCAGTTCCTAAGCGCCGCTCCCCAGAAATCACAGCCAGGCCTGCAGACTTGCTGTCTGTGTCAGGAGATAGAAGACACCTGGGCCCAATCCCATGGTTGTCATGACAGCCAAGTCTAAAATAGACTCTCAGACACAAGAGCTGTTTGGCTGACTCTGACCTACATGTAAGCATAAATATTATTTGTGTTGGAAAGGAAGCAATCTTCTATTTTATTCAGGGAGATAATTTAGAAACGCAGACTGTGGATTTGCTCCATGGGAATTTTAGAAAGTTTGAGAAGAGCTCCTAAATTGTCAAGATTATAATAGCCTGGACTTGTTACAGTGTATAATTGTACAAAGTGACATCCAGGTTGCTGATTGCCACCTGGTTGTATGTTCTGTGTTCAGTTTATGTTTAGAGAAACCCTATGTTCATAAGACTTGGGTGCAATATTAGTATTGATCTATCTTCAATATTGTTATTAATATTAGTATTGATCCACCTTCTGCCACCATTCTCATTCTCAAGACAAAAAAAAAAAAGAAATGGAGACCCAGGAAGGAGGGAGTTGAGATCTCTGGAGCAAGAAATGGAGGAGCCTAAGAAGGAGATTTTTACCTCTCTGGAAATAGTCTGGAATTAAGAAATTCAAAACCCTCTCTCTTCATCTTGTTCCAGCTCTTAATTTTGTTATATTGGTTCTGTCCATTAGAGTTCCATAGTCAGCTATACCAGGTTTACAAACAATAGGCCTAGAATCACTGTCTAGATTGTTCTACTGAACACTGTATTTGCTAAAGACACAGGCTCTAGACCTGAATCATGCCTTCTAGCAGGCCTGAGCCACTGGTGCCTGGTGAGCCTGTGACATGTGCCTGGTTGTAACAGACACACTGCAAGTATATAAAACACAGTGGGTTTTGAAGGTTTAAAATGAAAAATAATATAAAACATTGCATTTATAATTTTTATGTTGGTTGCATGTTAAAATGAAAATATTTTGAATGTATTTGACTAAATAAAAGATGCTACTGAAATTAATTTAGCCTGCTCCTTTTTACCTTTTTAACGTGGCTACTGCTTGTATTGGGCTTCCTTCAGTGGTGACGAATCTGCCTGCTATTGCAGGAGATGTGGGTTCGATTGCTGGATCAGGAAGATACCCTGGAGAAAGAAATGGCAATCCACCCCAGGATTCTTGCCTAGGAAATCCTATGGTCAGAGGAGCCTGGTAGGCTACAGAACATAGGGTTGCAAGAGCCAGGCATGCCTGCAGCTAAACAACAGCAGCAACATTTTGTATTAGGAGCTCCAGAGAAACAGAACTAACAGGATGTATAGATAGATAAATTTATTGCTGGAATTAACTCTTGCAAAAATGGAGGCTGATTCTGTAAGGCAATTATCCTTCAATTAAAAAATAAATATATTAAAAAAATAAAATCGATGATTCAGAAAAAAAAAAATGGAGGCTGAGAAGGGCTACAGTGTGCCATTTGGCAGTTGAAGAGCCAACAGAACCAGTGATGTATTCCAGTCCTAGTCCAAAGAACTGATAACAAGGGAAGCTAATGGTGGAATCCAGTCTGAGTTGATGCCCCAGCTCAAGGGAGAGGCAGGAGAAAAGAGGGCAAACTCCTCTTTCCTCTGCATTTTGTTTTACTCAGACCTTCAACAGGTTGGATGGTGCCAGGCCTCACTGGGGAGGGCCATCTAAATTTAGTGCACTGATTCAAATGCTAATCTCATCCAGAGATACCCTCATGGACAAGCTCAGAAAGAATATTTATCTAGGGACCCCATGGCCAGTCAAGTTGAGACATTAAGTTATCCAGTGCATTGCTTCATTTTACTTTTTTAGTGTGGTAACTAAAAACTTTTAAATTATATACATGGTCTACATAATAGAGAGATGACAGAAAGAGAGATGATGTTCATAATGAAGATGAAGGAGTAGCAGGAGGAGATACAAATTTCTGCCTCAATATCACCTTCTCAGAGAGGGTTGACCTAGCTGGTCCATAAAGGAGCCTGTCACTCACCATTGTTCACTCACTGTTATATCACTCTTTTTGTTTTCTTTCTAAAACCTCATGGCATTTACCACTGTGAGATGAGCTTATCTGTTTACATCTTCAGTTGTCTCCTCTCTGGGATGACAATAAGGCTGCAAACCTTGTCTGACTTGGTCATCATTTCTTGTTCAGGACTTAACAGATGTTCAATAGACACCTTCTGGATGAATGCATGCATGAATGAATGAATGAATTCTGAGCCTTCCATCATGCTGATTCTTCTCTCAGGCTCTCATCTTTCTTTTCTCTCTCTGATATGATTCGTAAGTCATGAACACATGTATCTTTCCAAAACACAACTCAAACATTAATCTTCATATCACTTCAGAGCATTCTGCTCACCTCATGACAGGCCAATAAATTGAGAGGTGAGTTGCTGGGGCAAGGAATAGCAATCTTATTCAGGAAGCCAGCAGATCAAGAAGATAATGGACTAGTGTCCCAAAGAACTATCTCACTTAAGTTAGAATCCAAGCTTCTTTTCTACTAAAAGGTGAATGGGATGTGGTTGGTCGTTGCAAACTTGGTGTCCGAATCAGACCCTGATGTTCTTGTAAGCTTCAAAGAAGACAAATATTATTCTCTGTTCCTCAACTTTTTATCTGTATATGAACGAAAATGTGTTATGCCTTTAAAGATCAGAGCCTTGAGAATGGTCTAGCCTGTATATTCCAGGTTATAGGCAACATTCTTAACTTGTAGCAAAAGCAGTAGAACACAAAAATTAAAGAAACAGATGCAATATGGGGTCAGATTTGTTCTTCTCTATTACATAGCTTTCTGTGATCCTACCGAATCTTGCACTTGGCACGGTCACGGTGCTTCTAGGTGGTTGTTCTTTTCTGTGTCTGCTCCTCCACTGTTAAGTTCATCCAGGGTAGAGACCATATCTCTTCTCCCTGAATTTATTATCAGAACACCTAGCATCTTAACCAGCGAGCAAAGCAGATAGTCAGTGTCAAGTGACTTGGATTGAAATTTCTTCCTGAGCTAACTTATTGACTTTGAATGTAATTTATAACATCTGTGATTCTCCTCATCTATTAGGTGGAAACTTCCCAGTACAATTTTCTTCTGGAGTTACTTTTGCTTTTATAAGTGTGTGTGTGTGTTTGTGTGTGTGTGTGTATACACACACACATATATATGTTGTTTGAGCTTTGCACAAATGGAAACATACTCTGCGTATTAACTTGCTTGTTTCACTTAACAATTTGTTTATAATTCAATTTAGAGATCTTTTCATAGCTGTGGTAAAGCTACCTCATTCCTTTTGATGGTTGAATATTAATTGAGTCTATGGATTATCATAACTATTAACTGGTTTCCTATTGATAAGCTTTTACATCATTTTTATTCTTTGATAACTTCAAAATAAAGATGCTGTGACTAATAGCCTTGAACATGTGGTGCCTGTAGCAAATCTATCAGTAAGATAAAATTCTAGAAGTAGAATTACTGATTCAAAAGGTGTAATTCTCTTTAAATTTCTATATATGTTGCCAAATAGTTTTTCAGAGGATTGTACTATTTAAATTCCCACTAACAATTCATAAGAGTCTATTTTGTTGCAAACACTCAACAACATAATGTGATAAAAAATATTTTATCTTTGCTGATCTGATAGGTAGTAAACATTACATCATTATAGTTTCTATTTGCATTTCTCTTATCATAAGCAGAGTTGAAAATGTTTCCATATATTTACAGCCATTCATATATATTTCTCTACGAATTATCTCATTGTGTAAAATGTTCAATGTTTATCTTTTCTTATCAATATATAGAAGTTCTTTATATATGAAGGCCATTTTGATGTTATATATTTTTCCTGGATTTTGTTTGTTTCATATAGTAAAATTCATGACTTACGGATTTTTTTTAACTTGTAAAGGCCTTCACACTTCAAGATTTATTTTTAATTTTCTAATGTTTTCTTCTAGTATAGAGTTTCACTTCTTATGTACAAATCTTGGATTCATCCAAAATTTATTTTCTAGTAAGTTTTGAAGGAATTATCAGCATTACTGTTTCCAGATGGTTACCCAGTTGTCCTACACTATTTATAGGATAATTCTTTCTGTTTTGCAATCATAATTCTCAAGCTTATTATGATCTTAGTTCTATGGTTAAATGAATGCAACTATCTCTGTCATCCCCTCTATTATATTTCTCCCTTAAACCCTCAGAAATGTTTTGAGGATAAAAGTGAGTGCCAATTAGCCAAGCATTGACAAAGCGCTCCATGATTTTTTCTCTGTTCTTATTGAAATTCTTGTTGAATTATTTATTTCAGTATATACTTAAGTTCCTCTTTTTACTTAATAAAGAACTACTGTAATAATCCAAAAGCATAATTGCCACAGCATTTATAAGGCAGCTATTTAATTGTACAAGCTATGGAGGATATACCTAAGCAGCTATTTAGGTTGGACACGTGGAAGACCCACAAATGAATGAGCAGAAACTCTTCCTGCTGGGAGCTTAGCAGGAAATTCCACTGGCAGCAGCTCAACAACTAGGCAAATTGTTTGGCAATTTGGAATAGGGCTATAATGGACATAAAAGAAGAATATTGTGTAAAAAGTAGAAGAAAAATTTACCCTCTGTAAGAACTGAAGCAGGACTAATGTAGGTCATGTCCTTTATTCTCAGATTTAAGGATAAGGAAGTTTGCAATTGATGGAGTTAAGAGGGAGGGGCATCCCAAATGGTCATCACTGAAGCCAAGTCATAGATCTGTGAACCTATAAAGCATGTAAAGAATGCTAAGTAATATGGAACAATTAAAATATCTATCCTTATGCTTGCTAGCAAAGGATTTTGTGCCAGGGCAACCACTTCACAAAGGCTGTTTGCCTAGGGCTGAGCCACCAGTGCCTCTGACCTGGCCCTTAGATTTTGCTGCCCACTGAGCCCCAAAGGATTTGGGGCTGACTGAGGCTCTGCAGATGCCTGAAATTAGATTCTTTAGTACCACTGTGGATCCTTCAACCTTCTTTAGCCTCAATATTCTCATCTGTTTTATTGTGTGGTTATGAGTAGTTTATACAAAGCGTCTATCACAGTGCCAGGCTCACAGTTGTTTATGAAAACCAGTGAGAGCTTAGCCAAATTGTATTCAGAATGCCTTTTGGATGACTTGATGGAGTTATACATAGCAGAGGGGTCTGGAGTTCATGAAAAGTTAGGGATTAGAAATAAAGACTTTTTAGAATCCACAGCATGTAGTTGATATTTGAAAACATGGATAAGATTCTCACAGGAAAATAATTCAGAGAACAGGGACATGAAATGTAATCATACACAGCATTCACACAGAGCAAGGCGCAAGGCATTGAATACAGAGTTGGAACAAGCAGTCACAAAAAGAACATTGAAATATCTAGGAAAACAGGATGAAGAAAATGAAAATATCTGTAATTTTATCATTGTAATTTAATCACTTTTAATATTTTGATCTACTTCTGTTTTTCCTATGCATATTGTTTTTTTAAAAAACCAAAAACTGTATCATATTCCACATACATTTTGTAAAATATGGAATTCCGTGTGAAATATCCAACATTTACTCAACAGACATCCATTGGGCAATCTTCTGTGTACTGGGCTAGACAGAAAATATCTTTGCCCTCTTAAGGTTTACATTCTAGTGGAGAAGGAAGAAAATAAGCAGAAAAATAAAAATAGAGATGAGAGCTTGATGGATTAGTGCTATGGAATAGCACTAAAAAAGACAACAGATAACAGGAATGAAAAATGAGGGAAAAGGTGCTGGCTCCTTTGTGCAGGGTGATCAGAATAGGAGATAACATTTGAGCTGACTCCTAAAGAAAAATAAACACAAGTAAATCAAAATATGCTTTTATTTCTCTGAACTTTGTATTATTTGTGGTATATTTCAGATTTCTAGCTACTTAACTTGTGATTTCTTTGTTTTCTTTCTAAATAAATGTTTGCCTTTGTCTCTGGGGGAGAAAAAAGTGTAATTATCTGGTCTTGAAGACAACAAAGAGACAGACAAACGAACAGACAATCCTTCGGATCTATTTTAGGTGAAAACAGAGTGTCACAAGAACTGAGCTCAGAGGAGGAACATATCATTTAGGGTGATCTGAAAAAAAACAGATTAAATTAAATCTAAATCAAGCCTTGATTAACCACATAAAACAGGTGAGACTGGATATGAACGACAGAGGCAACGTGAGCCCAACGGTGTTTGCGTGAGTGTATGCTGGGGGGAAAGTGTTGAGGTCCATGAGAGATACAACATCTAAGCCAATTGTGCTCAGTTGTGTCCGACCCTTTGTGACCCTTTGGACTGTGGCCTGCCAGGCTCTTCCGTTCATGGGATTTTTCAGGCAAGAGTCCTGGAATGGGTTGCCATATCCTCCTCCAGGGGATCTTCTCAACTCAAAGATTGAACCCATGTCTCCTGCATTGTAAGCAGATTCTTTATCTGCTGAGCCACTGGGGAAGCCAAAATCATAGCTGAGAGGCACAGCATGTACACTGGTGAGTAGAGAGAGGGGCACAGCTGGGAATAGAGAAAGAGGTAAGATAAATTATTTTCAGAATATTTAGTGCTGACAATAATTTACAATACTAATAAGGAGGAATCTGAAAGGTGTTCTAGAACCCACTTTCTGCTTATAATAATCTCATGAGCCATCACACTCTTTCTTGATAAAAATTCTCTTCCTAACAAGCAAATCTTTCTCTTAGTGGCTTCCATCTGGCGACAAGCTTGGCTTCATTTTTTATACAGGGATCAATTTCTCAAATGAATGTTCATCTTTCATCAAGAGTTTCAACTGCTGCTCAAATCTGTATTTCATCAAAGCTTTCTCATATATTGAAACAGATTTTCTACCTAGAGAGATAATGATCTATTCATTGAAAACACTTAGGATTCTTGGAATCAATTCTGAGCTTCATCCCAGCTCTAGGACTTACTAGGTGGGTAACTTTGGACTAGTCATTTGAAATTCATGAGCCTCAAAGCCCTCTTGTGTAGAACAGGGATAAGAATCAATCCCAATTTCAGAGTTGTGGGAGGTCTGAAAAAGATCATGAATGTGAAAAATGCTTTGTGAATTGTGAATTATCACATGTAGTACCTTTGTTTTTTTTTTTTAACCTTATCTTTCACCAGAGCTCAGAAAGAGAATTTATATTCCATTTGTGTTGATCTCTTTGTTACATAAATTCTCTTGAGCTTATTTATAATTTTTGTAAGACTAAATTATGAGAACTTCTAGTCCAGATCACAGCATCCCATAGTAACACTACATCCATAACCTCCCTGTTTTCAAAGATGGTTGTGTAGTCACTCAGTTGTAGCCAACTCTTTGTGACCCCATGGATTGTAGCCTGCCAGGCTCCTATGTTCATGCAATTCTCCAGGCAAGAATACTGGAATAGGTAGCCATTCTCTTCTCCAGGGTATCTTCCTGACCCAGGAATTGAACCCAGGTCTCCTGAGTTGCAGGCACATACTTTACCATCTGAGCCACCAGAGATAAATTCTACCACTTCCATTTTAAGAGAGGGCTTTCTTCGTTATGTCAAGTTTCTTTGGTTAATCCATCTGTTGCAATTAAAGTGAAATAGGAAACAGACAGAGACTGCACCTTTAATATAACAGTATGAGATCTCTACTATAGATTGTAAAGAAGTGTTATCATCTTCTGAGTTTTTTCACTATCCTTCCTCATAGATGAGTGCATGCGTGCATGTTCAGTCGCTTCAGTCGTGTCCGACTCCTTGCGACACTACGGACTGTAACCCGCCAGGTTCCTCTATCCATGAGATTCTCCAGGCAAGAATACTGGAAAGGATTGCCATGCCCTCCTCCAGGGGATCTCCCCGACCCAGGGATTGAACCTTCGTCTTCTGCATTGGCAGGCATGTTCTTTACCACAAGTGCCACCTGGGAAGCACCCCTCATAGACAAGACATAGAACCAAAAGCATTGCTTTTCTAAATACATCTTCATTATGATGACAATAATAATGCATTGCTTAGAAAGTAGTGTATTTTGTGTTTTACGTATATGATAATTTTAATCCCCAGAACAACTTTATATGTTGGTTATTATTATATCAACACAGCCAATGAGGCATTTTAGGCTCAGAGATGGTAATTTCCTCAAAACCACACAGCAGGTGACTGAGTAGAATTTGAGTCTGTCTTTGACTGCAAGACCAGATGACAAAGAAAGATCAACAGTGCAGATAATATTATTTGAAAAAGTCATATACACAGAGTTGTACAGATAAAAGTATAGAATCGCTGAAATAATAACTGGGTCAAAATTCAATTTTTATCACAGAATGACAAGTAGTTTAAACATAACCAAATTTATTTAACTTCCTTGAGCCTACTCTCTTCATTAGTAAAATGAAAATAATGTCTGCTAACTTGTAGATCTTTTCTTATCAGAAAATTCTGTAGTTTTCTGTTTCCTTGGGCTCTGTTGAACTTTTAATGTCAGAAAAAGCAATAGCAACAGCGCCCAGCTTTTAAATAATCAGATATCACTGTTATCTTTCAAGAGTAAATAATATGGAAAACAGCTAGAAAATTTCTGGTCCAATAAATGGCAGGTTTGTTATCTTTTTAGGTGTGTCACAGTCCCTGAAACTTACCCTATAATCATATTATTTCTGGAGGGGGCCTTAAAATTAAGAAGAAATACTACTAAAAGCCAAAACAGACGAACACTTCATCCTCCTTTCTTTAGGCATTCAAATCAGTAGGAATGCGGTTTACTTCCAGGCAACAGCTTAATCACACAAATAGGATCATATTCTTGGGAGAAAAATGTTTCTTTGTCAATAGTTCTGTCTAATTGCTAAGTATATTTTTAATTGAAGTATAGTTGATGTAAAATATTATATGAGCTGCAGGTATACAATATAGTGGTTCACAATTTTTAAAGGTTATACTCCATTTCTTGTCATTACATAATATTGACTATATTCCCCAGGCTGGACAGTAGATCCTTATAGCTTATTTTATAGAAAATAGTTTGTACCTCTTAATTTCCTACCCCTGCATTGCTCCTTCCCTCTTGCCTTTCGCCACTGGTATCCGCTAGTTTGTTCCCTACATCTGTGACTCAATTCCTTTTTTTGTTATATTCACTAGTGTGTTTTATTTTTTAGATTCAACCTATAAATGATATCATACAGTATTTGTCTTTCTCTGTCTGACTTATTGCAATTAGCATAAAATACTCCAAGTCCATCCATGTTATTGCAAATGACAAAATTTCATTCTTTTATGGCTGAGTAATATTTAGTTATATATATATATATACACACATACCACATTTTCTTTATTCTTCATCTGGTGTAGACACTTAGGTTGCTTCCATATCTTGGCTATTATAAATAGCGCTGCTATGAACATTGGTGTGCATATATCTTTTTGAATTAATGGGTTTTTTTTAATTTAAAACCAGCAATGAAATTACTGTGTCCTATGGTAGTTCTATTTTTAGTCTTTTGAGAAACCTCTATACTGTTTTTACAGAATTCCATGTACGTTAGGTATGGAAAAGACTCTTGAGAGTCCTTTGGACTGCAAGGAGATCGAACCAGTCCATCCTAAAGGAAATCAGTCTTGAATATTCATTGGAAGGACTGATGCTGAAGCTGAAACTCCAATACTTTGGCCACCTGATGCAAAGAGCTGACTCACTGAAAAAGACCCTGATGCTGGGAAAGATGGAAGGCAGGAGGAGAAGGGGAGGACAGAGGATGAGATGGCTGGATGGCATCACCGACTCGATGAACATGAGTTTGAGTAAACTCCGTGAGTTGGTGATGTACAGGGAGACCTGGTGTGCTGCAGTCCATGGAGTTGCAAAGAGTTGGACACAACTGAATGACTGAACTGAACTGAAAGCAGTAGCAGTATTTTTTGTTTGTTTGTTTACTGGTAGCAATTTTTATCTTAGTCATAGTAGTAGTAACAGCTGGGACAAATTAACCTCTGAAGTTCAGTGGTATAACGAAACAAAAGTTGGTATTTTTTTCTTACATAAAGAGTCTAGTATGAGTGTTTCTGGTATGTAAACTTTTTGGTTTTGGTTTTGGTTTTTTTTTTTCACAAGGCGACTCAGAGATCTAAACTCCTTTCTTTTGAAGGCTTCACTAATCCGTAAGACCTCATTACCCCACACCCAGCTGACAAAAGGAAGAACATGGATCTTGGAGAAGGCACAGTCTTCCTTCTCGAAAAGCCTTAATCCAAGTGACACATCAGTTCTGCCATTGTCTGAAAGTCAACCAAATGGGATTTCTAATTGTAAGAGAAGCCTAGAAGTTTATTCTACCTGTGATCCCTGGAATACAAGGATGCACAGATTTTGGTGAGCAGGTGTAATCTTTGCCCTCAGAGGTGTTATGTCTCTTTTACAGATGATAAAATGGAGGCTCAGAAAGATAATGTAATTTATCCAAGAACATGTAGCTTATAAATTATAGAACTGAGACTTAAAACCAAGTACATCTGACTCCTAGAAGACAAATAAGAGGAGGCTAGCAGAATGGTTAATATTCTGAAAACTATCTTGAATTTGCCAGATTTAGCCAATAAAAATACAAAACAATTAAATTTGCACTTTAGGAAATTAGTGAAAATATTTTAGCATAAATATGTTAATATTTTTACCTGAAAATATTGCATAAAAGGAGTGTTGTAAGGATTACAAAGTGCAAAGAATTTCAAGTGTGAAGAAGACTTGGAGATGAATATGCAAAACATATTTTTAAGTATTTCATATAATAAACCAAGAAAATGTGATGCTTGAAAATTGTAAGAACTCTGTCCTTGACTCAGTTCAAGATGGAATTGCTAGTGAATTAGGGCTGCTCTTCAGCTGAGCTTTCTGTCAGTGAGAAGTGCAGAATGAATTGTCTCTGAGGAACTGTCTGAAGACTATGATGATTGTCTTTTGTTTCTGGGAACTATTTGTATGTAATAACCTCATATGTAAGATGATATTCTGAAAAATTGCTGTAAATATTGGGTGTGACATGGGCAAAGTGTAAATAGACAACCATTCTAAGATACCCTAGAATTACACATAAGAATAAAGATTAAATATTTACATTCTCTAAAATGTGAGTTTAATTGTGAAATCACTGAGCAGACTGAATGAGTCTTTTTGCTCATAGCCTTTCCCCTACCTCTTACCACTTCTAATCCAGATACCAATAGCTCTCCAACCCCTGCCTATTTAATTCTCAGCACAATCTACCAAGTACTATCTGCCACATGTGATAGATTAGAAGAATGAGGTTCAGAGATGTTACAAGGGCCCATTTCTCATCAGATAGGAATCTTGTGAGTCCTTCAGTTGAAATTTCTTGAGTCCTAATCTCCTATCTCTCCATTAAGGTAATTAAATGACTATCCTCCCCTCTTGCCTGCCCTTTTCCATATTGCACCAATCCTAGACACACGTAAACAACAGTAGTAACTGGATATTACAATGATTTGCAAACAAGGTCATTAGATAAGGAAGAAGATGGCCCTACACACTGGTAGCAGACGGCATGGATGCAGGGTGGGTGTGCAACAAACTTGGCAAGAAGATCAAACCCCCCTCTTCCTTTGAAGGATAACCTAAACCAAAGTCATCTGAATGTGATAATCATCTGTAAGTAAAATATGGCTGGTAAGAATTTTGTTTTTGCTTTTTCATTTTTGTTTTTGAGTTAGAATGGCAAGTAATATACTGTCAAATCCCCAGCAGATGCAGTCTTTGGCAGTGGTATAAATAAAGACCTTCATCTTTCCATTAGAGCTGATTAAGCAATGATTCTCAGCCATCAAAAAGTATTCCATTAAGCTCTAAAGTTCTCTAATAATTTACTCAGTATGCTTTTCAATACGTGGAAAATCCACATGAGTTTTCCATTCAAGCACCACTAGGATGACTCATCCTTTTATTTTAGCAACAGTTCAGAAACAAATGGAGAGAAGGTATATGTCAAGGGGATAGGAGAGGTGGGAGGGTGGAAAGGACCAGAAAAGTGCCAGAATCATCTTTCATTGCTGAAGAGTGAAACTTGTGATCAGAAAATTTAAATGTTAACCTTGGAAAAAGAGGAAGCGTCACTTTTGGTTTGAAAGAGGTCTATTCATAGAACAGACGGTTCAACGAAGTTTGAGCAAGCTTCATCAATCTAATCTAATGATTTCAATCAAGACATTACTGAATCTGGACTCCTTAATCATTCTTAAGAAAAATTACTAACAAAAACTACAATGCTCAACTTTGCCTTCTTCATCTGTTTGTAACTACATTGCTTTATCAAATGAGCTCATGCTCATTTATTTTTGACAGATGGAGAATTGTTATTTTAGAAACATTTTAAGAAGCTTCTGCAGCTTCCTTAGGCATGACCAGAGAACCCATCTCTCACTGGGAAAGTTGCTTAAATTAAGTATCACTCTTAACCCCTAGCACCTATAGTTTAAATTTTGTCTCCCATTTTTTATTATTTACTCACGTGTGGGCTGGAAATCAACCATATCAAAATTAAATCACTTTATTATGAATTATCCAAAATGCCTCCCATATATTATCAGCTAAATTTAGGTGGCTAAATTTGTGTGTTAACTGAAAGAATTCTAGGAAAAATTAGGAAATGATTATCTAGCCATTACTACCTAGGAAACAGTGGCCACTGGGCTAATTCTTTTGTGAAGCACTCAGACAAGAACGATCTTTAATGGCTTCAGTTGTTAGCAAGCTGCTTTTGGATTAGTGGCATAGCCCTTTTCAGAGGTTTCGAAATACTCTGCAGTCTTTTTTGGAGACTTTGAAAGTTACGTACTTTGGAGTCAGGTGGACACTAGTTCAAATCCCAACGTGACTTCCAGTGGCAAGATGGTGTTGGGAAAGCTGACATCTTTCTTCCTGTGTTACAACTCTTGATGATGAGTGAACGCGGCTGTGAAGAGTCAAGTTAGCATTTTCAAAGAACACAGCAAAGTGTCTTACATGTAGAAAACGCTTGGTAAATGTTTGTGAGAAAAATTTTACATGATACTTCAGAGTTTATACAACTCTGCATTATTTCTCCTACTCACCACAAGTTTGTGTAGCCACTGGAGAATTATCAAGGCAGATAGCATCAGAAAACTACAGTTAATATACAAGAATGAAATAATAGATAAAAGAAATCAAAAAAGAAATTAACATAGTCAAATGCTAATACAAGCTTTTTTTATTTTTGGCAGTATGTCACATGCATCAAAAACAAAAGATTCACTATTAACAAAGTTCTCAATTAAAATACTAAGAGTAAAGCATAAAATTTTAAAACATAATTTTGATATACAGCCGAGTCTGTTTAAAAATAAGAAAAATTACAAAAGACCAAAATTAAAAGAGAAATAGAAGTTAGAGTGCTAAGTTTTTTGCTGAATTCAAGGCTACTGAAGTAGCATTTGCTGACCTGACTAAACTAGACCCAGGAGATGCGACAGCTCCGAAGGGAACTCATTGGGTTTTATAAGATGGTGAGCTGGAGCTGAGACCTGTTGTCACAAAAGACTGTCCCCTTGTACTTGACAGAAATGATGAACCAGATAATATCCACCTAGCAGTAAAGACAGACAACAAAGGGCTTTTCTACCTTTCTTGTATTTAGGAAAAAGTTCCTTCTAAAAATTCACAAGCATAGAAGATATTATGGGGCACGGAGGAGGGATAGTGACCAGAGGTGAAATGTTCTGAGGTCTTGCTACTGGGGAGGAGAGTGGAAGAAGTGCTTAACTATATATTTTGTAAGATAAGTATACACGTTACTGCTTTAATAGTAACCACTGGAATATAAAACATGTTTATAACTTCAAAAGGAATAGAAAAATGCAAAAGGAATTTATTTTAAAAATCTTGACTCCATTAAGAAAAAATCATAAAGAGCAGAAAAAAAAGAATCAAAAATAAAATATCAAATATAAATTTAATTATGTCAGTAATCACAAGATATAAATTAACTGAATTTGTACTTGCAGAACAGAGGTTACAAAACTAGATTGTTAAAAATCAAAAGGGGATCAAATCAGATGATGGTCTCTGTTTGCTAGAATTTTATTAAGGATTTTTGCATCTATGTTCATCAGTGATATTGGCCTGTAGTTTTCTTTTGTAGTGGCATCTTTGTCTGGTTTTGGAATTAGGGTGATGGTGGCCTCATAGAATGAGTTTGGAAGTTTACCTTCTTCTGCAAGTTTGAGTAAGATAGGTGTTAGCTCTTCTCTAAATTTTTGGTAGAATTCAGCTGTGAAGCCATCTGGTCCTGGGCTTTTGTTTGCTGGAAGATTTCTGATTACAGTTTCACTTTCCGTGCTTGTGATGAGTCTGTTAAGATCTTCTATTTCTTCCTGGTTCAGTTTTGGAAAGTTATACTTTTCTAAGAATTTGTCCATTTCTTCCAAGTTGTCCATTTTATTGGCATATAGCTGTTGGTAGTAGTCTCTTATGATCCTTTGTATTTCTGTGTAGACTGTTGTGATCTCTCCATTTTCATTTCTAATTTTGTTGATTTGATTCTTCTCCCTTTGTTTCTTGATGAGTCTGGTTAATGGTTTGTCAATTTTGTTTATCTTCTCGAAAAACCAGCTTTTAGTTTTGTTGATTTTTGCTATCGTCTTTTTTGTTTCTTTTGCATTTATTTCTGCCCTAAGTTTAAAGATTTCTTTTCTTCTACTAACCCTGGGGTTCTTCATTTCTTCCTTCTCTAGTTGCTTTAGGTGTAGAGTTAGGTTATTTATTTGATTTTTTTCTTGTTTCTTGAGGTATGCCTGCATTGCTATGAACCTTCCCCTTAGCACTGCTTTTACAGTGTCCCATAGATTTTGGGTTGTTATGTTTTCATTTTCATTCTTTTCTATGCATATTTTGATTTCTTTTTTGATTTCTTCTGTGATTTGTTGGTTATTCAGAAGCGTGTTGTTTAGCCTCCATATGTTGGAATTTTTAATAGTTTTTTTCCTGTAATTGAGGTCTAATCTTACTGCATTGTGGTCAGAGAAGATGACTGGGATGATTTCAATTTTTTTGAATTTACCAAGGCTAGATTTATGGCCCAGGATGTGATCTATCCTGGAGAAGTTTCCGTGTGCACTTGAGAAAAAGGTGAAATTGACTTCAGTCTCTACTACAAAGCCACAGTCATCAAGACAGTATGGTACTGGCACAAGGACAGAGATATAGATCAACGGAACAGAACAGAAAGCCCAGAGATAAATACACACACCTATGGACACCTTATCTCTGACAAAGGAGGCAAGAATATACAATGGAGAAAAGACAATCTCTTTAGCAAGTGGTGCTGGAAAAACTGGTCAACCACTTGTAAAAGAATGAAACTAGAACACTTTCTAACACCATACACAAAAATAAACTCAAAATGGATTAAAGATCTAAACGTAAGACCAGAAACTATAAAACTCCTAGAGGAAAACATAGGCAAAACACTCTCCGACATAAATCACAGCAGGATCCTCTATGACCCACCTCCCAGAATATTGGAAATAAAAGCAAAAATAAACAAATGGGACCTAATTAAAATTAAAAGCTTTGCACAACAGAGGAAACTATAAGCAAGGTGAAAAGACAGCCTTCAGAATGGGAGAAAATAATAGCAAATGAAGCAATGGACAAACAATTAATCTCAAAAATATACAAGCAACTCCTGCGGCTGAATTCCAGAAAAATAAATGATCCAATCAAAAAATGGGCCAAAGAACTAAACAGACATTTCTCCAAAGAAGACATACAGATGGCTGACAAACACATGAAAAGGTGCTCAACGTCACTCATTATTAGAGAAATGCAAATCAAAACCACAATGAGGTACCATTTTACACCCATCAGAATGGCTGCTATCCAAAAGTCTACAAGCAATAAATGCTGGAGAGGGTGTGGAGAAAAGGGAACCCTCTTACACTGTTGGTGGGAATGCAAACTAGTACAGCCACTATGGAGAACAGTGTGGAGATTCCTTAAAAAGCTGGGAATAGAACTGCCATATGACCCAGCAATCCCACTGCTGGGCATACACACCGAGGAAACCAGAATTGAAAGAGACACGTGTACCCCAATGTTCATCGCAGCACTGTTTGTAATAGCCAGGACATGGAAGCAACCTAAATGCCCATCATCAGACGAATGGATAAGGAAGCTGTGGTACATATACACAATGGAATATTACTCAGCCAATAAAGAGAATATATTTGAATCAGTTCTATTGAGATGGATGAGATTGGAGCCCATTATACAGAGTGAAGTAAGCCAGAAAGAAAAACACCAATACAATATACTAATGCATATATATGGAATTTGAAAGATGGTAATGATAACCCCATATGTGAGACAGAATAAGAGATACAGATGCATAGAACAGTCTTGTGGACTCTGAGGGAGAAGGTGAGGGTGGGACGTTCTGAGAGAATAGCATTGAAACATGTATATTATCATATGTGAAACAGAACACCATTCCAGGTTCAATGCATGAGACAAATGCTCAGGGCTGGGGCCATGGGATGACCCAGAGGGATGGGGAACACATGTAAACCCATGGTTGATTCATGTCAGTGTATGGCAAAAACCACTACAATACTGTAAAGTAATTAGCCCCCAACTAAAATAAATAAATTAAAAAAAAATCAGATGGTTTCAAATGATTGATATTATGGTAATAAAATTTTCAATGCTATGTAGAAAGTAAAATAAAAGAAGTCTCTTGGAAAATAAAGCAGAAAGATAAAAAACTAGAAAATAATAGAAGTTGAATGAGACAATTAGAGGATCAGTTTAGAAAATCAAACATTCAAATTCAAGAAATTCCACAAACACAGAGAACAAAGAAAACAGAGGAGATGAAAATGTCAAAGTGCAGTCTCTAACCACAACAATCAATACTGAACAAGTACCTAAAACATCCCAAATATTCAGAAATGAAACAACTTCAACATAATCCCATTTCAAAGAAGAAATTCCAAGGAAAATTTTTAAATGATTTAAACTGAAATGATAAAAATACAACATGTCAAAAACTGTAGAATGCTGTTAAAACAATGCCTAGAGGGAAATGTGCAATATTACATGCTTCTATCAGGAAAGAAGTAATGAGCTAATGAAGTTTCCACATAAATAAAAAGGGGGAAAAAAAGAAGAAAACGAAGTAAAAAAAAAAAAAGAAAGTAAAAAGTAAATTAAAGAGCAGAAATAAATGAAATATAAGAAAACATCAATGGAGAAGATCAATGGAACAAAGTCAATTGTCTGAAGATACCAGTAACGTTGATAGAGCTTCTCCATGGATGAGACAAAACAGAAGAGACACAGCCAGCAGGAATGAGAAAGGGTACAGTGTAGGTGCTGATCTGAGATAGAACACGGCTCAGTGGAACAGAATGAAAAGCTCAGAAATATACTGAACGTTCAGAAAGATACTCGCACGTGTAATGAATATACCACGTGTGTGTGCTAAGTCATTTCAGTCCTGTCTGACTCTGCTACCCTAAGAACTGCAGCCCGCCAGGCTCCTCTGTCCATGGAATTCTCCAGGCAAGAATACTGGAGTGGGTTGCCATGCCCTCCTCCAGGGGATCTTCTGGACCTAGGAATTGAACTCATGGCTCATGTCTCCTGCATTGACAGACGGGTTCTTTACCACTAGCACCACTTGGGAAGCCCAGTGGATGTATCACACACAACAGAATTGGTATAGAAAATCATAAGAAAAAGTTACCATTGTCTATTGATATTGCAAGAATGGAACAGACAGGGTGAGAGTACTACCCACAGCCCCTCAGGTACAACTATACGGTACCATCACACTGCCCTCACCAATAATATTAGGACTTTTTCAAGCAGTGGAAGCTTAGTCTACCTTGCAGTGGCAATGCAGAGAAGAGGAGAAATAATACTCCCTCAAGTAGGGGTTACTACAAGTTGGTCTACAAATGTTTCAGCTCCCTCACTATTCAGGTTGATAAGTGGATCGATCTGATTGCATTGGCTCCCACAGTCCCCCTGTAGGATAAATCTCTGATTTCTCACAGTGGGATCTAGTTTAATCATGTATTTGTTATCAATTGCCTTTCCCTCCTGGTTTCTTCCCTAATTCTACCCAAGATTTATTCTTTAAATAAATTACTTGTTCTCTAATCATTTTCTTATGGTCTTTGGAGTGGGCAACTGGGATTGTTATTGTGTGTTTAAAAACTAAAGATGGGATAGAAGGAAAGAAGAAAGGAATAAGAAGGCAGAGAACAGCAGAATAAATTTTTAAAAAATAGTCAAACTATCTTCTACCTACAAGAGACTTTGGATTAAAAGATAGAAATAGATTGAAATTAAAAAGATAAAAAAGGCAACCAAACAGTAACTAAAAGAGAGGTGGAATATTATAATTTCATTATGAAATAGAAATCTAAATTCTAAGATTTTAACTTAAAATTGTTACTAGAGACAATGAGTTCAGTTCAGTCGCTCAGTCGTGTCCGACTCTCTGCGACCCCATGAATTGCAGCACGCCAGGCCTCTCTGTCCATCACCAACTCCCGGAGTCTACCCAAACCCATGTTCATCGAGTCGGTGATGCCATCCAACCATCTCATCCTCTGTCGTCCCCTTCTCCTCCTGCCCCCAATCCTACCCAGCATTAGGGTCTTTTCCAATGAGTCAACCCTTCGCATGAGGTGCCCAAAATATTGGAGCTTCAGCTTCAACATCAGACCTTCCAATGAACACCCAGGATTGATCTCTTTTAGGATGGATTGATTGGATCTCCTTGCAGTCCAAGGGACTCTCAAGAGTCTTCTCCAACACCACAGTTCAAAAGCATCAATTCTGCGGCGCTCAGCTTTCTTCACCGTCCAACTCTCACATCCATACATGACCACTGGAAAAACCATAGCCTTGACTAGACGGACTTTTGTTGGCAAAGTAATGTCTCTGCTTTTAAACATGCTATCTAGGTTGGCCATAACCTTCCTTCCAAGGAGTAAGCGTCTTTTAATTTCATGGCTGCAGTCACCATCAGCAGTGATTCTGGAGCCCAAAAAAGTAAAGTCTGACACTGTTTCCACTGTTTCCCCATCTATTTCCCATGAAGTGATGGGACCAGATGCCATGATCTTAGTTTTCTGAACGTTGAGCTTTAAGCCAACTTTTTCACTCTCCTCCTTTACCTTCATCAAGAGGCTCTTTAGTTCTTCTTCACTTTCTGCCATAAGGGTGGTGTCATCCGCATATCTGAGGTTATTGATATTTCTCCCGGTAATCTTGATTCCAGCTTGTGTTTCTTCCAGCCCAGCGTTTCTCATGATGTACTCTGCATATAAGTTAAATAAGCAGGGTGACAATATACAGCCTTGACGGACTCCTTTTCCTATTTGGAACCAGTCTGTTGTTCCATGTCCAGTTCTAACTGTTCCATGTCCAGTTCTAACAGCGATCAGTGCAAACAAATAGAGGAAAACAACAGATTGGGAAAGACTAGAGACCTCTTCAAGAAAATTAGAGATACCAAAGGAACATTTCATGCAAAGATAGGCTCGATAAAGGACAGAAATGGTATGGACCTAACAGAAGCAGAAGATATTAAGAAGAGGTGGCAAGAATACACAGAAGAACTATACAAAAAAGATCTTCACGACCCAGATAATCACGATGGTGTGATCACTCACCTAGAGCCAGACATCCTGGAATGGGAAGTCAAGTGGGCCTTAGAAAGCATCACTACGAACAAAGCTAGTGGAGGTGATGGAATTCCAGTTGAGCTATTTCAAATCCTCAAAGGTGATGCTGTGAAAGTGCTGCACTCGATATGCCAGCAAATTTGGAAAACTCAGCAGTGGCCACAAGACTGGAAAAGGTCAGTTTTCGTTCCAATCCCAAAGAAAGGCAATGCCAAAGAATGCTCAAACTACCGCACAATTGCACTCATCTCACATGCTAGTAAAGTAATGCTCAAAATTCTCCAAGCCAGGCTTCAGCAATACGTGAACCGTGAACTTCCAGATGTTCAAGCTGGTTGTAGAAAAGGCAGAGGAACCAGAGATCAAATTGCCAATATCCGCTGGATCATCGAAAAAGCAAGAGAGTTCCAGAAAAACATCTATTTCTGCTTTATTGACTATGCCAAAGCCTTTGACTGTGTGGATCACAATAAACTGTGGAAAATTCTGAAAGAGATGGGAATACCAGACCATCTGACCTGTCTCTTGAGAGACAATGAAGACAATAATAAAAGGATCAATCCATCAGGAAGGCATAACAATATGCACCTAACAACAGAACTTCTAAACACATAACACAAAAGGGATAGAATTGAAGGGAGAAATAGACAAGTCAACAAGTCAACAACAATACTTGGAGATTTCAATACTACCACACTTTGAATAACTAATATAAAAACTATGATGGAGATCAGCAAAGAAACAGAAGACCTAAACTGCTTTGTAAACCAATCACACCCAATAGAATCTGCCTGCAACACAGGAGACCAGCGTTCAATCCCTGGGTCAGGAAGCTTCCCTGGAGAAGGGAATGTCAACCCATTCCAGTATTTTTGTCTGGAGAATTCTATGGAAAAAGGAGCCTGGCAGGCTACAGTCTATGGATCACAAAGAATTGGACATGACTGAGCAACTAACACACACACACACCCAGTTATAGCACAATACATATAGTTCTCAAGTAAAGGTGTAACATTTCCTATGATAGACCATACATTAGGCTACAAAACCATTCCCAAAAAATTCAAAAAGATTGAAATATCACAAATTATATTCTCTGACCACAATGGAATGAAATTAGAAATCAATTAACAGAAGAAAATCTGAGAATCTCACAAATATGTGAAAACGAATAACACACTTATAAATAACCAGTGCATCAAAGAAGAAATCACAAGGGAAATTAGAAAATATTTTGAGATAAACAAAAACAAAAATATAGTATAACAAGATTTACACAGATAAAATAGTGCTTAGAGGAAAATTTAGTTACAATGCATTACAGTTATAAATAGTATGTTTGGCCATGTTAAAGAGCAATGGAACTGCTAAACTCTGCAGGTGAAAGTATAAATTAAGGAGAAAACAGCAGTAACTAATGCATTTGAAAATCTGCTACCCTAAGAGTGGGTAGCCTATCCCTTCTCCTAAGATCTAGCACTCCCCTTCAAGGTACATATTACACATATGCACAAAAATATGTACATCATTTTTCAGATCAGCTTTTATTTTAATAGCAAAAAGTCAGAAATTACCTATGTTACCTCCAAAGACAAATAGATAAATAAACTGAAGACTTTGTATTTAACGGAATACTATCAAGCAGTGAAAGGAAAAGAACAAAAGTTAGTGTTATCTACATGTTGTTGTTGATGAGTCATAAGTCATGTCCGACTCTTTGTGACCCCATGTACAGCAGCATGCCAGGCTCCTCTGTCCTCCACTATCTCCCAGAGGAGTTTGTGCGATTCATGATCATTAAGTTGGTGATGTTATCTAACCATCCTCTGCTGCCTCCTTCTCTTTTTGCCTTCAATCTTTCCCAACATCAGGGTCTTTTCCTATCAGTCACGTCTTCACATCAGGTAGCCCAATTATTGGAGCCTCAGTTTCAGCATCAGTCCTTCCAATGTATATTCAGGGTTGATTTCCTTTGGGATTGATTGGTTTCATCTCCACACAGTCCAAGGGACTCTCAAGAGTCTTCTCCAGCACCACACTTTAAAATAAGAAATAGGGACTTCCCTGGTGTCCCGTTTGTTGGGGTTCTGCGCTTCCAATGCAGGGGATGCAGGTTTGATCCCTAGTTGGGGAACTAGGATTGCATGTGCTTCGCAGTGTGGCGAAAATAAAATAAAAAGCTAAAAAGTGTAACTCAAAAAAATGAAATTACTTTTATCTATTTTTAAAAAGGAAGATAACTTTATTTTTGTATGACTTTCTGAACACAAAAGCAATATTAATTTTACTTTTTTAGTTGGTGACCTTGAACCACAGGTGAAGAGTTTTGAATTAATTTATATAATTGCCTAAAATTAATGAAGAAAGATAATGGAGATGCTCCAAAATTTGACTTGGAAATTACTTCGGCTTAGGAAAGCAAATCTGTGCACTATCACTTTTGAAAATGAGAAGAAAAAGTTTTAAAACCTATTCAAAACAATAATTATTGTCTATTGTACTTGAAACAAATAATTAACTTTTTTTTTTTCTATTTGGCCATACTGAATGAAAACCATTGCTATTCAATTTATTTTAATATAATTTAAAATGATCATCTTGGTTAGTTTTTTACTGACTTAAGGTATTTCATTATTTCTACCTAAGTAGCTGTTTATAGTCATATGGAGGTCTTTTAAGATATTTTTGAGCTCTTTTGTTATTTTCTTACAATCAAGTCTCTAGCATTTATTTTATTGCATATGTGTGCCCAGAAAAACAAAGTGATTTTCTTTTTCAGATTTCCTTTTGAAAATCGTCTTTTTGTCTTTAAACAGATCACAGATCCACATTGTTAAACATAAATGTAACATTACAGATCTAATCTAACTGTGAGCTCAGACCAGGGAATATAGTCACTGTAATAATCAAATAATGTATGGAGAGAAGTCCCCATTCTAGATGTTTCCTTCCACGTGGAGAGAATTCATTACCTTATCACTCCTGATCTCTCTTTCAATTTAGTTTGGTTCAATTGCTCAGTCATGTTCGACGCTTCACAACCCCCTAGATTGCACCATGCCAGGTTTCCCTGTCTGTCATCAGCTCCTGGAACTTGCCCAAACTCATGTCCATTGAGTAGGTGATGCCATCCAACTGCCTCATCCTCTGTCACCTCCTTCTTCTCCTGCCTTCAATCTTTCCCAGCATCAGGGTCTTTTCCAATGACTCAGTTCTTTGAATCAGGTGGCCAAAGTATTGGAGGTTCAGCTTAAGCATCAGTCCTCCCAATAAATATCCTGGACTGATTTTCTTTATGATTGACTGGTTTGATCTCTTTGCAGTCCAAGGGACTCTCAAGAGTCTTCTCCAACACCACAGTTCAAAAGCATCAATTTTTCGGCACTCAGCTTTTTTAATAGTGCGACTCTCACATTCATACATGACTACTGGAAAAACCATAGCTTTGCCGAGATGGATCTTCCTCCCACTAATCCTGCCCACAGAAGAAGGTAGTGAGTTATCAGAATGATGTGTCTGAAAAGTGAAGCAAAACATTCATATTCTTTCCTTTCTTCTTTCTCTTGGGAACTAGAAGATTCAGACACAACTGTAGCTTTGTTACTAGAATCCAGATTTTGACACACTCACTGGTCTTTTGCTGCCTATTCTACAGGGAGGAAGATGAATGTCACTAATTTTGGCATTAAAATCAGGAAGTACACTTTCCATTCTAGTGGTGAGAATTTGATCTCTATCTGACAGGTCTTTGTCTTGTTGTTTGATTTAGAACTAAAGGTGGGGAAGGAGGAGTGTTTTTTATTGGGGCCAAAGACGCTAATAATAATAGTATTTATTGAGAATTTTCTGTATGCCAGACACAATTTTAAAGTTTTTATGTATTTCATGTAATATCTGTAATGACTCAAAGAAGAAAAGACAGCCTTTGGATTTGATAAATAGGACACAGACTAGCAAGGTCTTTTTGCAGAGAGTTGCAAGTGAAGAACAGGAAGTTGTTAATTTAGATCACTCAGGTCATTAAATCTTTGTATATGAGATGTGACTTTCATCATTCTGTTTGATGATGACTTTTTCATCATTCTGATCACCCTTTTCTGGAATTTCTTCAATTTGTGAATAACCAGCACTTTGACTGGGCAGATGATACCATATGCAGTCTCCCCACCAGAGAATGAATAAGATCATTTATTCTGAACTTTCTGAATTTCCACTGAAGCCACAGTAAGCTACCTAAGTTTGACCTAAAGTTTTGGGGCATCTCATTCAGCTCAGTTCAGTTCAGTCGCTCAGTCATGTCTGACTCTTTGTGACCCCCTGGACTGCAGCACATCAGGCCTCCCTGATCATCACCAACTCTCGGAGTTTAAATGGACTCATGTCCATTGAGTCAGTGACGCCATCCAGTCATCTCATCTTCTGTCATTCCCCTGCTCCTCCTGCCTTCAATCTTTCCCAGCATCAGGGTCTTTTCCAATGAGTCAGTTCTTCGCAGCAAGTGGCCACAGTTTTGGAGTTTCAGCTTTAGCATTAGTCCCTCCAATGAATATTCAGGACTGATTTCCTTTAGGATGGACTGGTTGAATCTCCTTGGACATCTCATTACATACGTATATAATGAGATGTATATATGTATATAATGAGCATATATATGTATATACACATACATGTATACATATCAATCACATGAGCATTACTTGTTTGTTTTATTAAGCAAGTAAGCAACAGAATGCAAAAATATGCAAAGTTAATAATCAGCTCCCCATTCATTTTAATTTCACTCTTCTATTTAGCTGCTGTTATATCCCCAATCTGGAGTTACTGAGGAAAAGTATTTTTGTATTTTTAATTTTTAGTAGGTAGGTCTAGATTAATTTTTAGTGGAAGTGTAGCAATTCACACCCTCGTCAGCCCAGGATTGCCTAGTCCTATACATCATCTTTATATATATATATTTTTTCAGTTTGAGAGCTGAATATCATATTGTTTCTTTAAATTGTATTCATCTGACTACTAGAGAGAATTAATATCATGTGTTTATTAGGCATTTTATTTTCTCCTCTATAAAGTATTGTTTTAAATAGTTTGCCGAAATTTCAATTTGTCTCTTTTATGAGCTTGTTGAAGCTCTGTGTATATTACAAAAGAAAAATATTTTCCTTTCATCTGTGATGCAAATATTTCCCTATCACTGCTCTTTTGACTCTTTTACAATTTGTCATAAAATTTGTATAAATTTTTATTTCTTTTTTAAAATACAGATTTTTTTAGTCCCTAACTTTTAACAAGCATCTGAGTGGATATAAACTTGGATGCTTCCACAACAATTCAGAGGCACTATCTTTAAAGATTCCCAAAGGGATCCATGTATCATGCTCACAGGTGCTATATGGAGTTCATATTATCGTCTTGCTCAGCAAAGAAACCAAATGAGTCCTCTGGTCCCCTGACTTCTGTAATGTCGGAAGCACCAGAGGAGTCATGTCGGGCCTGAGGACACTCAGGAGCATCGAATCAGTCCTGGCTGAAGTTACAACCACCCAACGCAATCATTCCATAAACTACGTCCTCTCTGCTGCTAAAGCAAATACAACAAATGGATTGAACCCATCCTTCTCTTTAAACATCATCTTACGAATCCCAAGAATGATTTGTTTCACAGTGGGTTGTGGGAAAACATCCTCTGAATGACGCATACTTTTATATTGCATTTGAAAACTGCTTCCACAAACGACTCATCTAATCAGTCTTCAGAAATACCAGTGTGTTCGTAATCTCAAATTCAGAATTGAGATTTACGAAGGTGAGAAATGACAAATCCCAAATAAAATAAATAAGATATAGAACTAGACTAGGACCCAAGCTCAGAACACTTTCCAGATATTTAAAATTCTATGAATTTTAATTCTAGGAATTAAATTCTATGAATGAAATGAATTTTTTTAATTAGTTTATTTTCTATTTTTTAACTTTACAATATTGTATTTGTTTTGCCATACATTGATGAATTTAAAACATTTTAAAAATTCTATGAATTAAAAGGAAAGAAATATATATATTCTACTTATGCTTCAAAAATTTCAAAGAGGCACAATTGTGAAAACAGTATCTGGTGGAGTTTGAGAAGAGACTACGACGCTCCATGTGGCTCTTTCCTCCCTGGTAGCTTCCACTTCTGCAGCCATGACTCACTTCACCAAAAGTCTTCTGAGTTTGGGTGCAGATCAAAGGTATCAGCAATCTGCTTGATAGATACTTCAGCTTTAACTCTGAGTGAAATTAGTTCCCAACATAAATGTGGGAACTTTTTCATCTGAGGTTTTCTATGTTACCTAAAGTGTTCTTCCTCTTCTTTTTTGAAAAGGGTTTACTGAAGACAGAGATGCAGGATTTCAAAATAATAAAAAGTTATTTAGGAGAGGAAGAAAACACGCAACATGAAATAGTTATTGTTGATCTATGGTTGAAATCTGTTTCAGCAGAGACCACAAAAGTATAAAGCATGAAGTCAAGGAAAGTACACACTTTGGGTACATGCAGACATGGGACAAGCAGACCCCTGGCTCTGCCGTTGTTCAGCTGCGCATGTGCATTGAATCCTTTAGCCAAAACAAGTACAGAACTGCTACTACCATTTGAGGACTTGTTACTAGGTTCTAGGGGCCATGCTTTATGTGATTTTTCTCACTGAATATTCACACAGCTCTAAAAGCCTTCATGAGCTTATTCACAGAGCTCTTGTGAGGATTAAGAGCAGCAAAGCTCCAAGGGACTATCAGAGGTCCATCTGCAGCATACGGGCCTCTGCACAGAATAGAACTTTGGTGAACATTGTACTGGTGCAGGCAATAGGGCAGAATCAGAGATGTGCTAGTTTAGTGCTAGCTTAATAGAGCAAAAGAGATGGAAAACCGGAATTAACCATGGAAATGTGATCTTTACCTAACTATATTCAAAACTTGTTAGCTGTAGCTGAAGAAAACTTTTTTTTTTTTTATGAAGTTACAGTAAGAAATTCATTATACAGGATACAGTCGTTCTGGAAAGAAAAGTATTTTTTAACACATTTCACATGTGATATGGCTCCAGATTGTAAAATGACTTTTCTGTATTGGAGTTCACTCAAATCCCATCTTGGGTACAATGTGCTTACAGATAAAATTCTAAAAATATCCCTTTGTATTTTGGAACTTATAACTAGTCTACTAAGTAACAGGGGGAAAGAGTTGCAAGTTTGTCATTCTCTTCTTATTACTCCTAGGTGAACTGCTACAAAGCACATCATTTATTATCACTATTCTGGCACATAGATAACATTTTTGAAAGGTTCAAGGAAATTGAGTGTAGGATTGCTCAGGGACCTTACTCAATGAAATATCCTTTTCCTATATCCCACATCTGTTAAGAGTAGATGTTTCACTTTCTGAACAGATATTCCTACATTCTTGAAGATCATTTTTTTTAACTGATGATCCTGGATTTAGTGCCAGACTAAATCACATTACAATCAAAGGGCAGCCATGGCACAGTCAAATGGTCTCTTACGGAGCTAAACTGTACTGAGGTCTTAGTGAACTTTCTTTCTTACAAGAAAATCTGTGTGTTTCAGCAGTTTGAGGAGAAGTACAAATCCAGAGCATGACATGAAGGTATCACTTAATTTTTTAAAAAGTTCTCCCTTCTCCCAAAATGGCTTTATTTTAGAGAAAGGGTGCTGTTGCTTAGTTGCTAAGTCATGTCCAACTCTTCGCGACCCCGTGGACTGTAGCCTGCCAAGCTCCTCTGTCCATGGAATTTTCCAGGCAAGAATACTGGAGTGGGTTACCAGTTCCTACTCTAGGGGATCTTTCTGATCCAAGGATCAAACCCACATCTCTTGCGTTTCCTGTGTTGGCAGACAGATTATTTACCAATGTACCACCTGGAAAGCCCTAGATAAAGGGTACAACCAATCAAATCCAACACACCAGCACCAGTGTGTACCGACTCATTAGTCAGAGGAAGGGTTTGCATTAATCAATTGTCTTTAGTAGACCTGTTTTATGTAGTGGAGTACGTTCTAGAAGGAGGTGATTTTTTTTTCCTAACCTAAAATTGACAGTAAGGAAGAGGCAGCCATTTTCACCTGATCCCCAATTTCCCTTCTATTAAAATTTTAAGAGAAGTTTTCAGGAAGAAGAGGATTGTCCTTGATTCTGGAATTTTTGGACTAATTTAGTATTGCTGCTAGTTTAGTAACACTAGTTCAGTACTGCTAGTTTAGCATTGTTGCTAGTTTAGTAATACTAGTTTAGCAATACTAGTTTAGCATTGCTCCTAGTTTAGTACTGCTAGCACTACCAGCTCAGGCATTTCCCTTCTGGGGTCTCTACTGGATGCCCCAGGTTCAGGGAGGTCTTTCCACTCAGTCCGGTCCGAACTCTAATGTCATAAGCTCTGGTGTGGGCTCTGGGAAATACTCAGCTTACACAGGTAGCTTACTAGCAACAATAAGTCATAATACTGGAGACTTCTCCTTCTGGAGGAGCTTTGATGTGCCAGGCAGTAACCTTTTATCTTCTGGATCACGGGAAGTCCAGGAAGTTTCATGATATTGGCCTGAAGATCCAGAGCAGGTGGGTCCAAAAATGGGGCTTGGGATAGTGACTACTTACTAAAGAATCAGAAAATATTTTGATATCTTACAAAAAGGTGTTCAAGTGCTTGGCAGCTGAATATTAGCCATAAATCCAGTCATCAGTGAGCAAACTACACAGCAAGGTCAAGATGTGATGGTGGACACAGACATCAAGGTGAGGTTGTTTGGGGCGTGGGATGCAGACAGTTGGCACTGGATAGGGAAGAGAGCTCAAGGTTTGCATTAGTGCTGATCTTGACAATTTGCCCATGCCATAAAACCATGTATTTATGGTCATCATTTCATACAAGCAATAAAAACTGGTAAAAATAATTGAAAATGATAAAAGCAAAATATTTAAATTTAATTTTTTATACAAATTTTAAAAGTTACACTCCACTTACAGTTATTATAAAATATTGACTCTATTCCCTTTTTAGAGACAATCCATCCCTGTAAGCTATCTTACACCCAATAGTTTGTACCTCCTACTTCCTTATCCCTATATTACCCCTCCCCACTCTCCCCACTAGAATCTACTAGTTTGTTCCCTAGATCTGGGAGTCTGTTTCTTTTCTGTTATATTCACTAGTTTGTTGTATTTTTTTAAAAAATCCACATATAAATGATATCATACAGTATTTATCTGTCTTTATCTGGCTTATTTCACTTAGCATAATGCCTTCCAAGTCCTTCCCTGTTGCTGCAAATGGCAAATTTTCATTCTTTTTGATGGCTGAGTAATAGTTCATTGTATATATTTACCACATCTCCTTTATCCATCCATCTGTTCATGAGCACTTAAGGTGCTCCCATATCATAACAGCAATTGTAAATACAGCTGCTAGGAACTTTCGGGTTCATTTATCTTTTTGAGTTAGTGTTTTTCAAAAAAAGAAATTTAAAAACAAAATTTTTTTTGGCCGTGCCACAGAGGGTGTGTGATCTTAGTTCCCCAACCAGGAATTGAACTGGCATCTCCTGCATTGAAAGCAAGAAGCTGTAACCACTGGTTCACCAGGCAAATCCCAACAAAAGCAGTTTTTGATCAAGACAACCTTCCACTTTGTTGAAGGGATAGAGATTGCAAAGTGAAATGGTGCAGTATAATGTTTAAGAGAAGGATAATGTAGAAAAGATGGCTTCTGGTCTTGCAATTTGGTGGAAAGTCACTTAGTCACTTCATCAGTCAAACAGGAATACTAACATTTAACAAATAGCTTTTGTAGTAAGCGTTAAAGCGACAACCTTGAAAACAAAACTTCAACTACAAGATAGCAGTATGGGTTTGAATTTTTCTGCTAAAATCCTCCCACCTGAAGATGAAAAAGCAGAAACATAGTAGCATTTTCTAGGCTTATGGAGCTAGCAGCACACAAAGATTTAGTTTTGGAAACATGGGAACCATGTAAAATATATTTCAGAAATGCAGACTAGGTTCCCCACACGTACCCAGCTCATCCCCACTACTCAACTTTGCATCAGTAGTGGCAGAACTCTGAATCATAGGCTGGGAATGCCTCCTGAAAACAGTCTCTTTCTATTCTGATGTCTCTACCACATGGAGGAATGTGGCCTGATTTTGAAATGTACCCCATCATGAAATAAACTACACAGTCGGAAAAATAATGCCATTCTAGGCAAATCTTAGTATTCAGAAGATGAAGACAAATTAACGTGTCAGCAATTATTGACAGTAAATTGTCAGAAAATGTGACTTGTTCAACAAAGTTTATAGTGATAAAAGCTGTAAAAATTCTGTTCAAGACTTTGGCTACTATTTATATACTTCAATGATTTTCAGTGGAAAAAGAAGCATCTGTGTCTATAAAATATATTTTTGCAGGGTACCCAGTCTAGAATACTGTCTTATCATTGTTAGAAGTCTGAAGCTAAGAAATTATTTTTAGTTTCTTTCTTGACTGCTTCTTTAAACTAGCAACAATTTCTGAGTAAAGCAGGATGTTTTGAGCCTACCAATTTAAAATCTGAGTTCATTTTGACCTGCTGTGCTTTTAAAAGTCAGCAGTCAATATGCCAGATGGCTTTGGCTAATCTTATATTGTTCCAAATATACCTATTGATGACTGGCTCCCAGGGAATCTTGGAACATAGCAAGTTGCTTTTCCTCCCTGGGTTTAATCAGTATATGAAAGATCAACCAAGAATAATACCTGAATGAAAAATGTGTTCACATTGCATATTATCCATGCAAGCCAGATCCAAAGCAGGTATCCTTTGATCTGGGTACTAAGTGGTAGTACCTAGAAACCTTCTCCCAGAAGGGAACAACAGCATATGCCTTTATAAGGGAAAGCAACACCAGAATAAATAGAATATTTGAAAGTTGAAAAAGTCTTTCTGATGGAGGTAAAGAATTTTGAAAATGCAACAATTTTAAAATTGTTCTCAATTTTTTGTGTGTGAATTAGCTATGATGTATGTGTGTGTGTGTGTGTGTGTGTGCGCGCACTCAGTCACTCAGTAGTGTCCAACTCTTTGCAATCCCATGGACCTTAACCCACCAGGCTTCTCTGTTCATGGAATTTTTCCAGGCAATACTGGAATGAGGTGCCATTTCCTACTCTAGGGGATCTTCTCAACCCAGGGATAGAACCCATGTTTCTTACATCTCCTGCATTGGCAGGTAGATTCTCAACCACTAGTGCCACCTGAGAAGCCCATTAGCTATGATATAACCATAAATGATTGCTCTTTTAGCCAGTATATAACAACATTAGTAGTAGAAAAAAAAATTAAAATAAGAAGAACAAAAACTCTGTATGATAAGCTTCACTAGTTATTTAAATTGATATAAGAATATTTTTTTTTATTTTATTCAAGTATAGTTGATTTAAATTGTGTTAATTTCTGATGTACAGCAAAATGATTCAGTTATACATGCACTTTATTTTTCATAAGGAATAAAAAATTGTTGACATAATTTGAACTTGTAGAGTGTTACCTAGGAAAATTGAATTTGACAGTAATAATAGCCCTCATATAAAAACATGTACATAGTAAAAGTTGCAATCTGTAATAATATTTTCTAGAGGTCTAAACTATCAGTAAAGTTCATGTTTAGTATAAAATTTACATGTAAAATAATGAATTAATGTAAGAAAATGCCATGAAAATAAAAATAGAAAGTATTGGAAATAGTGTGAGTGATCTAGAAAGGATGCTGACCAAGAATTAAAATAATTAATGGAATTTGTTGTAAAAAAAATACCATTTTAACCAAAATTCAAAAATGTTTGACTATTCGATGCATAGTACAAGCAATGCCATGTGTGGTTTAGTTGCTAAGTCATGTCTGACTCTTTTGTGACCCCCTGGACTGTAGCCTGCCAGGCTCCTCTGTCCATGGGATTTCCTAGGCAAGAATACTAGAGTGGGTTGCCATTTCCTTCTCCAAGGGATCTTCCCGACCCAGGGATCAAATCTGAGTCTCCTTTGTTGCAACCAGATTCCTTACCACTGAGCCACCAGGGAAGCCCACAGACAGTATTAGCTTTAGTTAATTCGCTTGCTTTGAAACATGTTAGACAGTCCAATCCCTACATCACAGTAGCAGGGTCAGGAAAACAGTAGAAAGGCATTCTGTCCCCATTTCTGAGATTTCCTCCAATGCAACATTATCCCCATCACTAAGCAAACCTGCTCTCCTCTCGGAGTACCCTCCTTTGTATACAACATTTTCTGGCTGAAATATCAACGCCATTCTGAATTCCTCCCACCCCTCTTCCCTCAACTCAATTTGTCACCACAGTCAGATGATTCCATAAGCTAAGCATTATTCCAATAAGTACTCTTATCTCTCTCTTTGGCATAATTATTAATTTTTAAAACACAAATCTCACCATGTCATCGTTATACTCAAAACTGTTTGGGTTTTGCATTCTGTTTTAACAATTTCACTGGTATTAGATTATAACCCTCCCACCATAAATATATATATATATATATATATATAACACAGCTTTGATGGAACGGGGCCAGACTGTGATCCCTTAGAGAATAAAAACACCTGAGGTTCACCCCACCTTCCTCCGGGTCTCTTCTCAGGGACAATTTCCTCACTGCGGCGCGGAGGAAGCAATCAAGTGAGCGCCAGGATCTTGGTGAGCTTAGGAATCAGAGATCAGAGTTCAAAGCCACTAAAATACCTGGAATGAAATTGCTGTGTAGGGCACCAGGAAGGGGAATGTTAGACCACTGGAATATAGTGGAAGAGGAATGATGTTCACCAACTGCTGATACAGATAAGTGCACAAACCACTCTGCTTTTTTAACCAAGAGATTTCACTTAGACATTTACTGGGCATCCATCCTATTTTTGGCAATGACCTTGGCACAGGGTTCAAGGATGTATAATCTTGTGTGGAATCCGCATGTCTATATTCCTCATGTTTTAAAGGTAAAACATCTTCATCCCCTAGAGTGTTCATTATTGTCCACTGTTGGGCACAGGAAACCATGAACATTTGCAGTCTTTGCAGTACTGTAGTGTGAGTAATATCTTTCCATTATATAATCAGGAAACCAAGGCTCCAAGTCATTTACCTCTGGTCATCTAGGCTGGAATCTAATTGCCAGTTTCACTGACTCCAAAGGCAATGCTCCTTTTACTAAATCATATTTGAAAATAGAGACTGGCTTATTTTGAAGGCATGATAAAATATTAAGGAAATCTTTTGGAAAATAATATTACGCATGTTTATTTCTAAGCCCTGGAACAAATCAGGAGCAGTGGGAGTGGAAAGATACACTCAAGCCTTCATCTATATTTCCCTGGTTCTTTAGAAACTAGGCTTTTTCAAACTAAATGGCAGCATGTAGCTTATTGTCCATTTTTTCTGCTTTGTGTTTTTTTTTCTTTCTTTAGAACTGAAATGGTGTGGAAAGATGCCTGCTGTGTTCTAGTGTAAAGCAGCAAAACACAGCTATTGTTCAGCTTTAATATGTACATATAATATTTAATTCTGTGGTGTTCATAAGTAGCATCTATTTGTTTCCAAGTAAGTCCAAGTTCAGCAGTGTGTACCTGACATGTATGCCTTGAACTGAGTTATTAAATTTATATTTGAGAATAAATTTGCTTTTGTTTGCCTTCATCTCTTATACTGCCTTCTCAGCCTTTGGCATATAATCTTTAGTCTTTATCTAAAGAAGCCAAATGAATTTGAAGAAGGCACAAACAAGGATGCTTATCCACTCTTTCCTCCTCTTCCTGCCCTGGAAACCTAAAGGACCTCAACACCTGTGGATTCTGCCTCAGCATTCTCTTCTGGTTTCTTCCACACCCACTTCTAAAATCCAGGTATCAGGAGGTTGGGATCTGGAGTTCTGAAAAGCCAGAGACAGGATTCCACAGCTGATGTCTAGTCTGCATATTAGATCGTCTTCCCCCTCATCCCCATATCATTGACACCAATTTCATCTTCTCCTTCCTACCCTAGAAATATTCCAGTTCTTTTTCTCCTCTCATACCGGGTCCAAGTTCCCCAGTTTGGTATGCCAGGCTACGTTCCCTGAATCCTCCACTTCCTACTTCCCCAGATCTCAGCTCATAGCCAATGACCCCTAGAAACAAACTTGACCTCGAACAAATACTTAACACTGCCAAGCTCAATTCCCATCTCATAGAGTGAGGAAGCTAAATATGGCGCCCTGACATTCTTGGTGAATCACTGTGACCCCTGTTAGGTTAGTTCCACAGTTGAGCTAAGCTACAATATAGATACAATTGATAAAATAAAGATACAGTTCACAAAACAAAGCTGTATTTTGCAACATAAGTAACTTGCTTACTATATCTAGCAATATAACATAATCAAAGTATAGGTAGAGACTATGTAAGGTGGCGCAGTGGGAAAGAACCCACCTGACAATGCAGGAGATGCAAGAGACATGAGTTCGATCCCTGGGTCAGGAAGATGCTCTGGAGGAGAAAATAAGGAGGGTTCTCATCAAGAGCAACCCTCTCCAGTAGTTTTGCCTGGAGAATCCCATGGACAGAGGAGCCTGGAGGGCTACAGTCCATGGGAGTCACAAAGGGTCAGACACCACTGAGCGACTGAGCACCAGCACAACTGCAATAAACTATAATCAGTACTGACCACTAGTGGTAAATCTGAACAGATTACTTTGGCTGTTTTTACTGTCTTTTTTGAAAGTGAAAATTTTTAAATACATATATAAGTAGAGAGAATAACATGGTAAACTCCATGGATTTGTCACCTTGCTTCCACCGTTATCAGCCCATGGCCAATTTTATTTTATCTAAATCCATCATGCACATTCTTCTTTGATTATTTGAAAGCAAATCCTAAGCATAATGTCCTCCTACTACATAAAATTCAGTATATACATACCTATCTGAGAGCTGAAGTTTCTTTGGAACATAACCAAAATATTATCATCATACTTAAAAATAATTTCTTAATAATTATCCAGTCTTGACCAACTTTCCTCTTTGGGTATTGTGAATAACCACTGAATGGAAATCTACTTCGACAATAATGTGCAAACTCCACTGAGCCTGGATCTACACAGCAGGAAACTCAGTCAATTCATCAAATTATAAGCAAATGATCTAGAGTTACAGAAAAAATAGTATAGGTTCAGGGTTAAACCATCAAAAGGTGTTCACGGTTGTGTTTGTGCTTTGGGTGAGTTTTTTAGGGGGGGTGAGAATGGGGTGAGATTTGATTTGCTGCTTTCAAGAAAGAAAATAGTATCAGAAAGTACAGTCAAGACCAATAAAAACAAATGATCCGAATTGAAATGAGATCATTTCAAGAGGCCCACTCGGTGCTAAAACTCTATGATTTTAATAGGGATGGGATTCACACAGGAAAGAAGCCAGTCCAAATTAGGGAAAAGAATGAATTAAAGAATGCTTTATAAAATGAGTTTACATATTGGCTGTCCAAAGGGCTGGATCAAGTCTATAGTAGTGTTCAATTTGACTCAATCATTTGATTCTTTCAATGATTCATATAAAACTACTTCACTGTGCCAGGAAATGGCAACCCACTCCAGCATTCTTGCCTGGGAAATCCCATGGACAGAAGGAGCCTGGTGGGCTACAGTCCACAGGGTCGCAAGAGTCAGACATGACTTAGTGACAACAACAAAAGAGCCAGCTACCGTTCTAAGTGTTAGAAATACAGTAGTGAAGAAAATCAGCAAAAATGCCTGCCCTCGTGGAGCTTACATTCTTGTCTATAATTTGAATGCATGAACTGGGCCATGTACCCCTTAGTGCTTTTATTTTCTTTCTTTTTAAAAGATCTAAAAAGAGTTTTAGGGAAGGCATGCCCTGTCCTCCTCAGTGGGGTCATAGGCGTCACCCTCTCTTCTTGTTTTTGGCCCCGGGCCACCAGCAAACCAGATTCCAGCTAAAGATAAACAGAGCAAATGTGCCTGCAGTACCCTGACCCCTGGGGGGCCACGTGCCTCAGTCTGCAATGAGCGAAGTGTCAGCCCCAAAACAGGCAATGCTATTCTCATCAAAAGCGAACCTCAACGAACCTGAATTTCAATGACTACGTGAAAGAGTTGGGCTGCCAGTTTGCAAATTCTTTGTGTTTTTAGGGGGAACCATATCTCTGCAAACTTTGTTGCAATTTCAGGAGTAATATCTTCTCTTGATGCTTTTAGAGGGTCATTGTGACTCTCGTCTTTCCAAGAACAATAGGTGGTGTTTGTGCTATGTCTGCAGAACAGACAGATTCATGGTGCTCAGAATAAAATCTCCCTCCCCCACAGGGCTGTGAGCACTCAGCCTTTGAATATTCTCTAGGACCCCCTTTCGCTGTTCTCTGCTTTGCTATTAAGACGTCAGCTTCATGGGTCTCCCTTCAGTCCTTGAAAAATGTAAGCATCTAAATGGTTCCTTACACTAGGGCCTTCACGCGTGCTATTCCCACTGCCTGGGACACTATTCCTCCCCACCCTAATCATCATCAGCCAACGCTGAAACACTCAAATCCCAAGAGAACTTCTGAGACCTTTCCTCCAGCATCCTCATACAAAGTCAGGACCACCTTCCTTGTAACTCTGTGCTTGTCCTTCATAACGTACACAATGCTTGTCTTTCCAAACGGGTCCTGAGCTCAAGCAGAGCAGGAACCACATTTTTCTGGTTGCATCTCAGCTGTGTCTGGCCAAAGCAAGTGTGCATAATGAATAATTTTGAATAAAATGATTTTCCCCAAATAATGGATTATTCTGGTCCAGAAGGTAAATTCTGTTTTCGTCGGTGGATAGCAAATATTGGCATGAAGCTTTGGAATGGCAGGTTTTCTTTCCCTCTAACTGTACCTATTTGACATACATTTGAGGGTTTTTTTCAGTCACAAATGTACACTCTATTACACTTAATTTAGGGATTCTTTCTCTCGATCAATCTCCAGCTAGATGTGACACAGATTCTTCAGTAAGCTTTTCTGCCATTGAGGTTGCCTCTTCCTGTTCCGTAGTACTCATACTCCACTGCCAAACCTTATCTGCAACTCAAACCCGTCTTCAGTGTCGCCTCCTCCATGAAGCCCCCTGGTTCTATTCAACCACATGAACCCCGCCCCTGCTTTGGATGAAATCCCATGACATTTTCTTGAAGGATGCCATCACACTTACCACACGTAATCACCTGCTGGGAAATTGCCTGACTTTTTTCCCCTCACTCCATTAACTTGTAAAGTTGCACTGTGACACTTGAGACTGAAAGCAATGGAGAGCTTGAAAGACACATGATGTTTTCTGTGAGTTCATTTATATTTTGTTTCCTTTTTTTTCATTTGTTTTATTTATTAGTTGCTACCTATAAATGAGAACTTATATCATTTGTCTTTCCCTTCCTGACTTATTTCACTAAAATATTAATAATACCCTCCAGATACGTTCATGTTGTTGCAAAAGGGAAGGGATGATAAGGTACAAACTACTTGGTATAAAATAAAGAAGTTATAAGGATATAACGTATAGCACAGGAAATATAGTCAATATTTATAATAACTTTGTATGGAGTGTAACTATAAAAATATCAAATTGCTATGTCACATACCTGAAATTAATATAATATTGTAAGTCAACTATGCTTCAATAATGAAAAAAGAAAAAGGCACGATGTAATGAAAAAGACAACAGCTTTGGAGTAAGAGTGACTTAACTTTGAAACAGACTCTTCTATGACCTTAAAAATGTTATGAGCCTGCACAGATCTAGAATTCCTTAACCATAAATTCTGACTATTATTACCTACCTCATGGAGTTGTAAAGGTTAAATGTAACCATGGTTATAACGTGCCAGGGGCCCCCAGGCACAGGCTTGTTTCTCTCCCTACTCTTGTTTGCATTGGTAAGCTTAAAGAGCTCAAGAGAATCACTTCTATTTTCCTGTTTCTAGATGATAATTATATGACTTGACTTTTGCTGAGGCTGTCTCTATTTGGAAGATAAAAACATTCTATACCCATCTTGCAATTTCTATTTCCAAAAGCTGAAATTCTTGTTCAATGAGAAGGGTATCATCCGTACTCAAAGGTAAAAGTATGTCACTACTACCAGTATAAAACAGTAGCTGATTGAACTGAACACCCAGGCCATATTAAACAGGTTCCATGGAATAGGGCTTCCTTTGATTTCTCTGGGGACGTTCTTGCCATAATTTGATAGATAGATCAAGTCTGTTGGAAAGGCTACTAGTTTTTGTTGAGCACGTGACAAATGACTTGTGGCTATGGCTTACATATTCCAATGTCAGAATTGCCTACAGTTTTGTTTCATTCTGACGGTTTTTGCTAATCTAAATATGCATAAACATCACCTGTTTATTTCAGTTCAGCTCAGTTCAGTCGTTCAGCCGTGTCCGACTCCTTGTGACCCCATGAATCACAGCACACCAGGCCTCCCTGTCCATCACCAACTCCCGGAGTCTACCCAAACCCATGTCCATCGAGTCGGTGATGCCATCCAACCATCTCATCCTCTGTTGTCCCCTTCTCCTCCTACCCCCAATCCTTCCCAGCATTAGGGTCTTTTCCAGTGGGTCAACTCTTTGCATGAGGTTCAGCTTCAACATTGGTCCTTCCAATGAACACCCAGGACTGATCTCCTTTAGGATGGACTGGTTGGACCTTCTTGCAGTCCAAGGGACTCTCAAGAGTCTTCTCCAACACCACAGTTCAAAAGCATCAATTCTGCGGCGCTCAGCTTTCTTCACCGTCCAAATCTCACATCCATACATGACCACTGGAAAAACCATAGCCTTGACTAGACGGACCTTTGTTGGCAAAGTAATGTCTCTGCTTTTAAATATGCTATCTAGGTTGGTCATAACCTTCCTTCCAAGGAGTAAGCGTCTTTTAATTTCATGGCTGCAATCACCATCTGCAGTGATTTTGGAGCCCAAAAAAATAAAGTCTGACACTGTTTCCACTGTTTCCCCATCTATTTCCCATGAAGTGATGGGACCAGATGCCATGATCTTAGTTTTCTGAACGTTGAGCTTTAAGCCAACTTTTTGACTCTCCTCTTTCACTTTCATCAAGAGGCTCTTTAGTTTACTTCCTGGCTAAAGATAATATATAATTCCTTATCCCTCATTGTGCCATCTCCAGACTCTTCTCGCCTAATCCATCACACACAGAAAAGCTGTTTCTGGGACTCTTTACCTGGCCTTCCCTGTTCTCCCTACCTGGACTTCCACTGCAGAATCAACACAAATTCATCTTTGCCACGAAGAAATAACTGGTTTTTTGCCTTGACCTTTTAAAATTACTTCTGAATCAATATAATTATAAATAAATGAGTAAAATCAACTGTTACATAGTCCAAGTATATATTGCTCACCGCTGATAGTCCAATAAATGGAGAAATGAGTCACTGGGGTAAGGAATAGTGACTTTATTCAGAAACCCAGGAGACTGAAAATATCCTGGACTAGCGTCCCAAAGAGCTATCATATCCGAGTTAGAATTCAGGTTTCTTTTATATCGTAAGAGGAGGAGCTATGGCTGGTTGTTGCAGACTTCTTGGCGCCCGAATCCTTTGTTCTTGCTGCTGTCCACATAGGCCTGGTCACAATGTTCCAGTAAACCTCCAGCAAGACAAATGTTATTCTCTGTTCTGAAACTTTTTTATCTCTATATGAATGGAAAAGCCTTGAGAATGGGCTATTGCATATATTTCAGGTTATAGGCAACATTCTTGTAGCAATAGCAATAGAACACAAAGGTTAAAGTAAAAGCAACAGATCCAATATGGAGTCAGCTTTGTTCTTCTCTAATATAGAACTATTCTATCATCAGGTGCCTATATTTATATATTTTTTTCTTATAAAATTGTATGTGTGTCTTACTAAATTTAGTTCTTGTTTTATTCTAAATACTTGTGAACCCAGCTTATCTTCTTCATATCATTCAAAAAGAAAACTAGACGATACTCACTATCCTCCAAATATACATATCAAGCAACTTCTAAATATTTTTAAATGACTGGATGCATAGTTGCACTATGGTAGTCACTGGTCACATGTAAATATCTAAATTTAATTTAAATTAGGTAAAATTAAAAATGTGGCTCCTAGCCTTACTAGCCCTATTTTGAGTGCTCAGTAGTCACAAGTGGCTGGTGACTGCAGTATCAAGAAGGGCATTTTGGGGATACTTTAATCACAACAGAAAATTTGACTGGACAGTCCTGGATTCAGTGAACAAATGAATGAATAATCCAGCACAGGAGGCTTATAAGCGAACCCCTCTCCACCTCCCTGTCTGACTTCTGACATGGAACATTTTGCCTACTTTGGAGATCAGCTTCCAGGGAAAGCTTCACAGCTTGGATCATTTAAAAAAGAGCTCAGGAAAGCAGTGAACACATCCCGCGGGCGTGGCTGCTATCTTTCCACAGACCTATCGGCCCCATTACGACAGGAGTGCTTTCCAACTCCAATTTGTCTAATTCTCGGCTGTTCTGTTAACAAAGAGTGCCTGGCCAGAACACGTCAGTCATCTCCACAAAGAGTTATTTCCGTCTTCTCTCTTTTTCCAGAACTGCAAAGATTGATTTTAGGCAGATAATCTTTCTTTGTGAATTCCTGCACACAGGCTGCAGCTGTTCTCAAATGGAGCATCAATGCATGATGTATGAGTCGTCTTTCTGTGATGTCTGAAGCTAATCATTTTGATTATGACACAAAAAGTATTTGCCTTGAATTTCCGAGTACCTCGTTCAAACTTGCCGTGAGCGTGGTACTCCTTGGAATGTCCATTGCGTTGAATTTCAGTTTTACAATTCAATGGTGCAGCAAGGTATGAACATAATAAGCACTTTTCTTTTTTAAAAAGAATGAAATTTTGCCATCTACAGCAACATAAATGGACTTGAAGGGCCTTGTGCTAAGAGAAACAATTCAGGGGAAGACAAATACTGTGTGATATCATTTATATGTGAAATCTAGAAAATACAACAAACTAGTGAATATAATAATAAAAAAAGAAGCAGACTCACAGATATAGAGGATAAGTTGGTGGGTACCAGTGGGGAGGGGGTGGCACCATAGGAGCAGAGGAGTGGGAGGCACAAGTGCAATTTGTCGTGGCATCTATAAACCATTGCCTGATCTTACTCACCTAAAAATGTGGCAACGTGTCTCCCCACTCCTAATCAAAGTATTCCCATGTGATTAGAGAGAATATGGTAATCACGGTGCAAGTGAAGATGTTAGTCTCTCAGTTGTGTCCAACTCTTTATGACCCCATGAACTGTGTAGCCTTCCAGCCTCCTCTGTCCATGGGATTCTCCAGGCAAGAATTACTGCAGTGGGTACCCATACCCAGGGACCTCACAAACTGAATTTTAAAGATTTTGTGTGTGTGTGAGAGTTAGAAAGAATAAGCCTCGTTGACATGATTTGAGTCTTCCGGCCCTTGGGGCAGTGAGCCCAAAATAGCTCTGTTAAGAGATGACTGTGATGGCTTTGGGGAAGAACAGTCACTCTACCATCAGAGGCCAATGTGGAAACAGTTTCAACTGCTCACTCCTATTCCATCCTTGGAGGTCATTCCATGATCTTCCAAGGAAAGATGTGTAAATAACACTTGCCTTAAAAGGCCAAATAAAGAAGGATAGGAAAAACAACATTTGTTTTGATCTGATTGGAATTCTAGAAGCATTTCTACTAGTTTGGGCAAATTGTTTCACCTCTGGGAGGCCCAATTTCCTCATCTATAAAGTATAATGATAATTATATGCATCTTAGAGTGAACCTGAAAATATCAAGTATTCAATGTTGCTGGTGACTTAGACAGTAAAGAATATGCCTGCAATGCAGGAGACCCGGGTTCAGTCCCTGGATCAGGAAGATCCCCTGGAGAAAGAAATGGCTACCCATTCCAGTATTCTTGCCTGGGAAATCCTGTGGACAGAGGAGCCTGGTGGGCTACAGTCCATGGGTAGAAAGAGTCAGACAAGACTGAGTGACTAATGCTTTCACTTCACTTTCAAAGTTGCAGACACACAGTAGTTTTGGAGGACAGACTAGTTGGCCTCCATGACCTGTTCCTCCTGGTATTCATACCCTTGTGCAACTCACTCCTTATCACTTTAGGTGAGACCTGTGACTTGCTTCTAATCAATAGGATACAACAAAGATAACAGGATTTCATGTCCTAGGTAACGTTACATAAAATCTTAAGGACTGTCATGATGAATGACTCTCTTTCCTCTTGGCTTTAAAGCAACAAGCTACCATATTGGGAGCTGCACTAAAGAACAAGGCACATGGCAAGGAATTGAGGGAAAGCTCTGGCAGCCAGCCAGCAAGAAACTAAGACCCTCAGTCCAGCAGCTTGCAAGGATTTGAAAGCTGACAGCAGTCACATGAACTTGGAAGTGAACCCTTCTCCAGTTGACCTTCAGATGAGAACTCAGACCCAGCTAAAACCTAATTAGCAGCTTTGTAGAGAACCCACCTAACCCATGCGAGGACTCCTGACCCACAGAAACTTTGAGGTGATAAATGTGTGTGGTTTTAAGCTTCTGTGTTTTTGGCAACATTGTTCCACAGAGTAAAGTCTTCCCACAACCTTTAGCTCCCTCACCATGGACTAACCTGTCCCTATACTGGGATGGTGAGTGTGAACAATGCTATTGATACCATTCATTTATTACCCTTCTCTTTAAACATATCTATAAAGGATCTTTAAGTTTTTGAAGAGTTTTAGAATGTGTGTGGGGGGTGGGGGGGAGACACAAAACCACGTTACCACTGGTCTTACCCAGAATTAGAAATAGTGACAAGTGCCAGTAACTCCTCCCCAGACTCTAAATAAAGCTATTAAAGTGTATCTGTTCCCTGCACCTGTGTCAGCCTGCCTGCATTTCAGCATTTTACCTTTGGCAAGTTCTTAGCCTCCCTGATTGCCCAGTTCCTTTCTCAGGACTTACATACAAAGTGCTTCAGTTCCTAGAGCTGCTCGATTTTCATTTTATAATAATTGCCCAAGGGACCTGGGCTTGGTTGGACATTCTCTTCCAAATGCCCTTCACTTCACTACCGTGATGGGAAAGACATTCCCATCCTCCTGGTACACTTGGTGGGGAGGTCAGAGTTCTGTCTGAATGATTTCCCATTACATCTTACATGTCCCCTTTCCTGCGGCTGTTTACAGAGCCTCATTTTTTTCCTGTTGTATCTCATTTCCAAATGTCCCCTGAGCCACAAGAGCTGGAAACAAATGTTCTCTTTCTCTGGCAACTTTCCCCTTGGGGTAAGAAACTGTTCCACGCTCACTAGACATAGTTGATGCCTATGCTTTGTATATTCAAGATGGGGTGATATTTTCCAGATTGTTGATTGTTTCATTTTATACAATATAACAGCATCATTAGTTATATTTATTATGTCTTTCTACTTGGAAACAGAATAAAGATCAAAGTTTCACAAGGATATGTCCCACAGTGAGAGTCACAAAATTCATCATAGTTGCTGATAATCAAGGGCCTCACAAAGTGCCAGGCATATATTGCATATTTAACATGCTGTACAGCTGTTGTTTCTCCTTGAACCCTACGGGAAAAGTTCTATAAGAATCCCATTTCACAGATGAGGAAGATATGTGGACATTTGTGAACCTCAGCTGGTCAGTGGTAGAGCTGGCTCTGAATCTTCAGCTTTTGCTCTGGTGAAAGAGGTGATCTGGACCCAGAAAAGAGTCACTAAACTGTGAGCAACTTCATCCTTAGTAAACCCCAGAATTGTTTTCGTTACCTTCTTGAGATGAAAGCATACTATTTATTTTTTCATTATGCATGAAGGTAGTTTCAAAACTGAAGCCTGTTTTTACTTCAAGATGTTTCAGAATCACAGTGGAAATTGTTTTTGTAATTCTTCCTAGATTCATAAGCAGGACCACACGGGTGCAGGTGATAACCATCTCCCAAATTATTATGAACAACTCTTCTTATAACACACAAAGTGACTAAGGCCATATCTTGGCAATGATGTCATGACAGCACTTCCTGTTCTTTTCTTTATGCTTAGCCCTTCTTTAAGAAATGCAGATCAATTTGAACTTTTGAAGGAGAAAAGTCAGTAATAAAGATGCTCAATATCTATAAACATCTGTATTAAATAGTTTACTTAATTTTAATGAACTGCACAACATCTGGTTCCATAAAACACTTCAAAATTTCCATCAAGTTCTGGTCTGACAAAATCTCTCCTGCCACTTTCCATCTGTATTAAAAAACCAAAAAGCACATGTATTCTCGGTTCACTGAGTCATTTGATAAAAGCAACAGGATGCAATTTGTAAGCAGATGGAGAGCTCAGTGAATGGACTGGCTAGGGTCACAAGATCTCGTGACCACTGCGATTTCTGTTCCGTGGCTTCAGAGTCACTTCCAGAGCCCAGGGCAGATGGATCAAACCGAGGGGAAGGCAGATTTTCAATACTTTCGAGGGCAAAATCACAATGACGCATTCTTCTTTTCTCGCGAAGGAGGTCACAAGGATAAGTGTGTGCCATGGCCTGGAAACTGCATCCACAAAATGAATCGGTCCCTTCCATGTGGGAAGGTCCCTTTATTAAAGCCAAGAGGACCCAAATGGTTCTGAACAGAAGTTGCTCTGATCCCACACAAGGATGCTGTCAGGCAATGAGTGACAGTGAAATTAGCTTTACTGCTGCAGGAAGGGTCATACAGGTCCCCGAGAAGGTTGCACAGTCCCTCCAAGGTAGTGACACGGCTATCAGGTGCTGGCGATGGCTCCAGGCTGATGATGTATTTTGCGGGGTAAGATGAAGCTGAGGTCGAAGAGGAAATTTTGGGGGGAAGAGATGCTAATGATCACATAGCCACAACCATGCTCTACTTTTTCCTCCGTGAAGGAACTGCAGCTCAGAGGGCATGATATCCAAGGTCATGCAGCCAAAGTCACAGTCAGATACAGGAAAGTAGGTCCCTGCCCTTGAGACTTGAACTGCAATGTCCCAGATCCTGGGAGGAGAGAGTAAAGCAAGAATTTAGCATTAGCTTAAAGACCGGGGCCATCAAGATAGGAATCATTTTGTGCTAAAATCTTGCAATTCTTCTGCTGGCTGCAAAAATGAAAAATTGTAGGCATATTAATGATTTATTGGGGAGGAGGGTGGGTGTCAGTTAGATACCATAAAAGTGATTACTGTCCCACTGGAGTGTCAAGAACCCTGCGTAGCCCAATGGGCTCGCTTGCAGCGGCTGCTCTCTGCATTCTTGCTGACAAGGCTGTAATTGAGCTCAGAGAGGCCTGTGGGTTGAGTGGAGGTGACTTGTAAATGCAGAAACCAGCTCTAAGGAAGTGTGGTCACATCTCCCATTACATCTTTAGCTTCAAAGGTAATCATCATGAACTTCACGGCCAGTGCTCCTTACAGGGGGAGTGATGAGTGCTCCCAGGACCTCCAGTTGGGGCTAAGCAAGGAAGGAGAGGAAATGGAACTTTCCTGAGGTTTTCCAGTCACTCAGTTATATATAATCCTTTATGGGAAATGCTTCTAAACATGGAAAGTGTGCCAAGGCTTTATGCCTGACATCGCTTCCTGCTTTCTACTAGTTTTTGTTTTGCATTGCTTGAAATAAATCTGGATTTTTTCAACATGCTTTGTCTTTCTTGCCCAACCAGGCAAGCTTGGTAATGAAATGGCAGTAACAACTTGCAGATTTTCAAGCACTTTCACAGGCTTTTTTGTGTGGTCCTTATAGCAACCACGTGAAGTATGTATTTTCTCCATTTCCAGATGAGGAAGTTGTCATTTAGAAAGTTTCAACAACTGGTTCAAAGGCAGTTTACTTGACCACAGTTACACTCAAGCCTTAGCCTCTGATTCCAAATCCAGAGGCTTGGGTCTGGATGTGACCCAAGAGTGATGGTGACGCTGCCACTTAAGAGAACAGCCCCACCCCCATCCCGTCCTGCTGACCCAACACTTCTTTTTTTTTTTTTTAATTCCTTTTTTTTTTAATCTATGCCAGGCCTCAGCTACAGCATATGTGATCTTCCGTCTTCATTGCAGCATGTGGGATCTTACGTTGCAGCATAAAGCATCTAGTTCCCTGACCAGGGATCAAACCCAGGCCCCCTGCTTTGGGAGTGTGGAGTCTTAGCAACTGGGCCACCAGAGAAGTCCCCTGCACTTTCTATTATTTAAAAATCTTCATGTCCCTTGGTGATAACAAAGTTTGGGTTTTATGTGTGGTATTTCTAGAAATAAAGAAGTCCCATCTCAGCATAAACATATTCTATGAAATAAACTATCTGGGTAATTCATTATCACTTGGGCTGAGATACTACCTATATATATAACATCAAGACTTTATTCTACAAGTACAATTTTAAAGTACATGTGTCAACAACTAGAAAGGCATAGGAAAAAAAGGCTATCATCTTCACTGTGGTGATCATTTGATAGCATTGATTTTAATAATCTACAAGTATATGGCTCTTTATGATGATTTTAACCTCATTTTCATTCATATTCTTGATTGGTACAGAAAACTGATTTTAGGAAAATCATGAAATTATTCACACATTTTTTATTTCTAGAATTCAAACATGCATGACGCCTGAACTTCCTATAGATTAAATGCAAGTCTGAGATTTAAAAAAAATGAATGAGAATAAATGGCGTCTGAGATAGACAGTTTCCATTAATATTTAATTGGTTGCAAATTTTGCTGTCTCAAAAAGTTTCTGCTCTCTGCTTCATTAAGGAAGTTCCCTCATTATTCAGTGTAATTATAGCTTTGGGGAAATTTTCCCAATAAAAGCTTAGGAGGGAAAAAAAGGAAGCATGACAAGTAGTGATAAAAGCTGAGTTAATAGTTCTGTTTTCAGATCTTCTCAGACTACTGATCTTGTAAGTTTCTATGACCTACACAAGTAGTTTAGATGAATGTTCACAATTGATTTAGACAAGAGACGGTGTCAGGAAAGCAAACAGATTTTTCTATTCTTAACAATTTCCCTATCTGTCTGAGCATTTCCTGAATTCTTTGGTTCACTCAATTGTTTAACATATACTGTATATATGGAAAACATCTGCACATTCTCTGCTTTTGCCAGTTTCCCAAATGTTTGCTCAAACTCAGTATGAGACATTCTAGATCCATTTGATAAATACTCATTTTTGATCCATTTAGATCCAATGTTGTTGAAGCATTTGAATTCCTGACAAGATTGCTTCCTGTCTGTGTGGTTCCCAACCATGGCTCAGTGATTTGAAAGCTATTATGCATAAAGTGAAAGTGTTAGTCACTCGGTTGTGTCCGACTCTTTGCGACCCCATGGACTGTGGCCTATCAGGCTCCTCTGTTCGTGGAATTCTCCAGGCAAGAATACTGGAGTGAGTAGCCATTCCCTTCTCCAGAGGATATTCCCAACCCAGGAATCGAACCCAGGTCTCCTACACTGCAGGCAGATTCTTTATCGTCTGAGCCACCAGGGAAGTCCAAGAATACAGGAATAACTAGCAATTCTCTCTCCAAGGGATCTTCCCAACATAAGGCATAACGCATTTTCAAAGGTCAAATTGCCCTCTCCACCTTTTAGAACATCTTTCTTCTGTGTTTTCTTATATATTGACTGTACGGCAGTTGGATATGATCTAAGGTATACCAGCCAGTGCAAACATCTTCCTACAGCTCCTAATGTCAGCCCCAGGGGATGTTACCAATATACTTTGAATAACCCTGTAACCATTTTAAAGATGAGAAACTTAAGACTTAGAAGAGTAATAGGTATCCCCACACACTTGGTTCCAGCAAAGAAAAAAACTAAGAGAACTTCTGTCTCCTACTTCAGAGTACCTTACATCCTAACAGATAATCCTTAAATATTGTAACAGCTTCCCTTTTGATGGAGTAATGTTCTGTTTAAGAAGAGGGATACAGCTCTCAAATCATATTCTGTTCCATTACTAGAGAGAAATGGCAAAAGGCTCAGCTACCAAATGATTAAAACTTTCCACTTGTATCAACTGTCAAGCTTCTAAAAATATTTCACCACTAGTCTCTTCTTTCAGTTGAGGCACTGAAAGCCCCCAACAGAGGTCAAAAATGGCATCTGTGGGTAAGTAAGTGAGCTGATTGTCCCCTCAGCACCCAGAGTAAATCTAAATAAGCAAAGTTGGAAGACTGAGTTCGCCCATTCACCCGATCAGTGCACAGATGTCAACTAAACCTATTCTCCACTCCTGATTGTATGATACACACCTGGATATATAGCTGAAAACAAACAAACAAAAGCAACATTGAGATCATTATATATTTAAATATAATGATTTATATATATTTATTGTGGCTCAGGTAGTAAAGAATCCATCTGCAATGCAGATGACGTAGGTTTGATCCCTGGGTGGGGAAGATGCCCTGTGGAAGGAGATGGCAAACCACTCCAGTATTCTTGCCTGGGAAATCCCATGGGCAGAGGAGCCTGGCAGGCTCAGTCCATAGGGTCACAAATAGTTGGACACAACTGATCAACGAATACTTTCACTTTCAATAAGTATTTATATATAAATGATAAAACAAAACAATGTGATTATCCTCTAAGCTGATCAAATTTGGCTCCTCACCACCTGTTTTTACAAATATGTTTACTGAAACATAGCTGTTCCCATTCCTTTACACCATTTTCTACGGCTGCCTTCATAGAACAATAGCAGAGTTGAGAAATTGCAACAGAAATTATATGACCCACCAAGCCTACTATATTTCCCATCTGGGCATTTCTGGAAAACATTCGTCTATCCCTGCCTGGGGCCTTATACTAGAGAAATATCATATTCTCAACTTTTTCAGAATCCTCATGTAGTTCCAAACTTTTTTATAAATGTTTCCTTCTGCTTATGTATCACTTATAAGGAGGTTCGGTTGTAATTAACAAATTGTACAGTAACATAAGGACTTCCTGGTTGGCTCAGCTGCAGTGAAGCAGCCATAAGAGATGCAGTTCTACCCCTGGGTTGGGAAGATCCCCTAGAGGAGGGCATGGCAACCCACTCCAGTATTCTTGCCTGGAGAATCCCATGGACAGAGGAGCCTGATGGGCCACAGTCCATGGGGTCACAAAGAGTCAGACATGACTGAAGCAGCTTAGCATGCAGGCACACACAGTAACATGAGCTGTGAAAAAACTGAAGTTTATTTCTTTCTCACATAAAATCTGAGTAGAGGAATGGATAAAGAGGAAAATGGGGAAAAAAGCACACAGCTGATCTGAAGGAATTTCTTAGTTCAGTTCAGTCCAGTTCAGTTCCTCAGTTGTGTTCCACTCTTTGTGACCCCATGAACCACAGCATGTCAGGCCTCCCTGTCCATCACCAACTCCCAGAGTCCACCCAAACTCATGTCCATTGAGTCGGTGATGCCATCCAACCATCTCATCCTCTGTCCTCCCCTTCTCTTTCTGCCCTCAATCTTTCCCAGAAACAGGGTCTTTTCAAATGAGTCAGCTCTTCACATCAGGTGGCCAAAGGATTGGAGTTTCAGCTTCAACATCAGTCCTTCCAATGAATACCCAGTACTGATCTCCTTTAGGATAGACTGGTTGGATCTCCTGGCAGTCCAAGGGACTCTCAAGAGTCTTCCCCACAGTTCAAAAGCATCAGTTCTTCGGCACTCCGCTTTCTTCTTTATAGCAAACTCTCACGTCCATACATGACTACTGGAAAAACCATAGCCTTGACTAGATGGACCTTTGTTGACAAAGTAATGTCTCTGCTTTTTAATATGCTGTCTAGGTTGGTCATAACTTTCCTTCCAAGGAGTAAGCATCTTTTAATTTCATGGCTGCAGTCACCACCTGCAGTGATTTTGGAGCCCCCCCAAAAATAAAGTCAGCCACTGTTTCCACTGTTTCCCCATCTATTTGCCATGAAGTGAGGGGACCAGATGCCATGATCTTAGTTTTCTGAATGTGGAGCTTTAAGCCAACTTTTTCACTCTCCTCTTTCACCTTCATCAAGAGGCTCTTTAGTTCTTCTTCACTTTCTGCCATAAGAGTGGTGTCATCTGCATATCTGAGGTTATTGATATTTCTCTTGGCAATCTTGATTCCAGCTTGTGTTTCCTCCAGTCCAGCATTTCTCATGATGTACTCTGCATACAAGTTAAATAAGCAGGGTGACAATATACAGCCTTGATGTACTCCTTTTCCTATTTGGAACCAGTCTGTTGTTCCATGTCCAGTTCTAACTGTTGATTCCTGACCTGCGTACAGGTTTCTCAAGAGGCAGGACAGGTGATCTGGTATTCCCATCTCTTTCAGAATTTTCTACAGTTTATTGTGATCCACACAGTCAAAGGCTTTGGGATAGTCAATAAAGCAGAAATAGATGTTTTTCTGGAACTCTCTTGCTTTTTCGATGATCCAGTGGATGTTGGCAATTTGATCTCTGTTTCCTCTGCCTTTTCTAAAACCAGCTTGAACATCTGGAAGTTCACGGTTCAAGTATTGCTGAAGCCTGGCTTGGAGAATTTTGAGCATACTTTCCTAGCGTGTGAGATGAGTGCAATTGTGCGATAGTTTGAACGTTCTTTGGCATTGCCTTTCTTTGGGACTGAGATGAAAGCTGACTTTTTGCAGCCCTGTGGCCACTGCTGAGTTTTCCAAATTTGCTGACATATTGACTGCAGCACTTTCACAGCATCCTCTTTTAGGATTTGAAATAGCTCAACTGGAATTCCATCACCTCCACTAGCTTTGTTTGTAGTGATGCTTCCTAAGGCCCTCTTGACTTCACATTCCAGGATGTCTGACTCTAGTTGAGTGATGACACCATTGTGATTATCTGGGTCATGAGGATCTTTTTTTGTACAGTTCTTCTGTGTATTCTTGCCACCTCTTCTTAATATCTTCTGCTTCTGTTAGGTCCATACCATTTCTGTCCTTTATCGAGCCCATCTTTGCATGAAATGTTCCCTTGGTATCTTTAATTTTCTTGAAGAGATCTCTAGTCTTTCCCATTCTATTGTTTTCCTATATTTCTTTGCATTGATCGCTGAGGAAGTCTTTCTTATCTCTCCTTGCTATTCTTTGGAACTCTGCATTCAAATGGGTATAGCCTTCCTTTTCTCCCTTGCTTAGTAGTGGCTACATAATATATTGTCTTGTGCTCATGGTCAGTCATGTCCAACTCTTTGTGAACCCATAACTGTAGCCTTCTAGGCTCCTTTGTCCATGGGATTTTACAAGCAAGAAAACTTGAGTGGGTTGCCATTTCCTACTCCAGGAGATCTTCCATGACCCAGGGATCAAATCTGCATCTCCTGCATTGGCAGGCAGATTCTTTACCACTGAGCCACCTGGGAAGCCCTACAAAACATATACACATCTATCCTCAGCTGGGACTTGGTCACATAACTCTACCCAACTGCATGAGAAGCTGGGAACTGAAACCTTGATCCAAACCAAACTCAGAGATCCTAAGAGTGTAGCATGGTTGTTGGCTATCTACCAATGACTCTTGTTCTCTTTCCATAGTGTCAAGTTGTTGCTGGAATGTGTGTTGCCCAGCCAGGGACCTGATTTCCCAACTTCTCTTGTATCTAAAAGTAATCAGTGGAACTAATTAAGTGGGTAGTCCCATGAAAAGATAATTCAGGGGCAGAAACATCCTCTTCTCACTTGGAAGCCAGATGTTGAAGATGGTAGAGCCACAAGATGGAAAGAAACTGGAACTCTGATTTACTGCTTAGAGGAGAGTCTACCAATCACTGATTAGAAAGGCACACTTTGGTGAGTGCCAAAGAATTGATGTTTTCAACTGTGGTGCTGGAGAAGACTCTTGAGAGTCCCATGGACTGCAAACCAATCAATCCTAAAGAAATCAACCCTGAATATTCACTGGAAGTACTGATGATGAAGCTGAACGTCCAGAACTTTGGCCACCTGAAGTGGGAAGAGCCAATTCACTGGAAAAGACCCTGATGCTGGGAAAGATTGAAGGCAGGAGGAGAAGGGGATGACAAAGGATGAGACGATTGGATGGCATCACTGACTCAATGGACATGAGTCTGAGCAAATTCCAGGAGAGAGTGAAAGACAGGGAAGCCTGGCATGCTGCAGGCCATAGGGTTACAAAGAGTCAGACACGACTTAGCAACTGAATAACAACAGACTTTCTGTGCAAGAAAAAGAACTTCTATTGTGTTTAGCCACTTGGATTTTAGGGTTTAGAGCATCTTCCACAGTGCATTATAATATTACAATATTGTGTTCAATATTAATGAGAATACCACATCAAAGTCTCATTAACTATTTTCACTCTTCGTCTCTGTTGCATTTCCCGGTGCCACTGGATGGACTGAATACATGCTGGGTGAATATCAGAGTAGTAGAGCCAGGCGTACTCTTGTAGCTCAGTCGTTAAAGAATCTGCCTGCAGTGCAGGAAACCCAGGTTCGATCCTTGGGTTGGGAAGATCTCCTGGAGAAGGAAATGGCAACCCACTCCAGTATCCTCACCTGGAAAATCTCATGGACGGAGGAGCCTAGTGGGCTGCAGTCTGCGGGGTCGCAAACAGTCGGACACAACCGAGCAACTAACACATACACACACTTAGAGCCATGCGTAAATGCTGTGAGAACTCAGAAGAAATAGTATTACTATAATTCAACCTAGGAATTTTATATTTATTTCTAAATATGGGGCCATCTGTGTAATAATACGATACGAAACATGAATATTGCATTGGATACATTTTCTGGTTAATCTCACACAGACCGTTCTGTTCTATTCCATGCTGCACATTCAAATAGTGTTGTCTGTGCTGCCTTGATAGACACCTCGTATATTTTAAAGAGGAGACCCTAGATTCTGGGAGAATTTATGAAGAGTGACTTCAAGAAGAAAGATCAGCTTACAGGCAATAGGGGCTCTCGTTCAGACCCCAAAATGGTGATTGTATGGAGAACAGAAAGGCTTTCTTCAAGCTGTCATTTTAAAATATCCACACTCGATCCCTGTGACAGCCAGAGCTTTTCCCACCAACATGGAAACCTAGAGTGTTGATAATTCTTACTGACAAGGCGAGTTTCCAAACAGAGCTTTTCCTTCATAAATGGAGCCAGTAGATGAAAACTTAACTTGACCAGCTCACTTTTCTCTACCTCTTCTCTTGCAGCAAAACTTTCCCCTCCTTGCTCTTAGCAATCTATAAACAGTTCCTCATATTCTTTTTAGCACACTGCATTATGTTTATGTGTATTTGTAATGAATGGTCTCTCCTCCTAGAATTTGTGTCCTGAAGATTGAACTTCTTTCTTATTTGCCCTTCTCCTTTGCACAGTGCCTCCTATATAGTTGCAAATACAAGACCTGTTTTGAATTAGTTGTCCCTAAGTTAACAGGATCCCGGAGAAGAAAAACTATGGTAATGGGATAGGAGGAAAGACAAAAAGTGCAAAGTCATTGAGAAAAAGAGTGAGTCTCAGAAGCGCAATATGGTGAAACAAGTTCTGGGCTGGAGGCAGGAGACTCAGACGCTGGCCCCAGCTTGGCCCCCAACTCAGTGACCTAGGGCATGCCAGATGACCTCTCTGTGTCACAAGATCATCATTCAAGAAATGGTGATGTTAGAGGAGATGATCTCTACAGATGTCTTGTGTTCTACAACCTTCTTCTAGAGAGAAAAAGGCCAAGATTTAAAATAAGACAGGGCCATCCTCAGTGATATGTCTTCTGTTTTATCCATTGATTTTAGTAGGAGATGAGTGTGAGCCCCGAAATAAGGTGAACCATCAATGAGGTTAATCAATGAGGTTTCCCAGGGGAAGGTGGACAGTCTCTTATAATTCTAAACTAGAATGTCTCCATGGTCCTGAAGATAGGTAAAGACCAGAGCCCAGTGAAGCCTGCAGTGAGAGGAAGAGAGCCTGCCTATTGAAGCATAAGCAGATCCTTTCTTCCCCCATGCTCTTTGATCTGAAAATCAACATATCTTGACAGGCAGCACTGGCTATAGCTTTGCAATTATGGAAAACTGGCCAACCCAGGGCTGATTCCCTCATGAGTAGAAAGAGCAATGTGACTGTCAGTTCCATGGGGCGGGCATTCCACATCCTCTCCTGCCAGGCCTTGGGAAGAGAAGCCAAGCTTGTAGAGGCCAAGCTTATTCAGAGATACAGGGATGTTTGGCTTAAATAGGAAGTTGGGTGAGAGAAACACTGTTCCAGGTAGACCAAAATCTCCACCTGCCTTGCTCTGGATGGTGTCCTCATTTGGCAGAGACCCGAAAGGGCAGTGGTGAAGACAGGGTTCTGTCCATGGAGGAAATCCTTTCTGGGTTCCTTGAGCACCAGAGTTTGTGAAAAATCCAGGCAAAGAAGAGAGCCAGCGAGCTTGGTATTGGGTTTAGAGTAGTACCCTCGGTCTCCCCACTGCAGCAGGGATTTTTGTTGTTGATTTTCTTCTTATCTGTGAAATGATTTTCACACTGGGCTCCTCAGTTTTAGGGATTTATAAATGTTTGGGGAGGGGGTATCACAGGTTCTTCTTTATCTCAACTTTTAAAAAATATGTATTTATTTCTAGAAAAAGCCACATTTAAATAAAGGGGCCCACAACTACAAGTGTTTGGAAACCAATAGATTAGGTAATTTCCTAATCCCTTTCCAGCTCTAACATTTCTAACATTTTGTGAATATACTGCAACATTCTTTCTAGGGTAGTGAGGTGTCCATTATCTTCAAGTGGAACAGATCTGCTCCCAACTCAGGACCTTAGCTCTGCTTTTTCTTCTGTCAGGATGCTGTCTCTCAGATTCCAAAATCTTGAAAGATTTTGTTTACACTGCACCTGCCATACAAGGTCCACCCCAACCACACTTAGATACCACACCTACCCTGCATCCCCGACTCCTGTACATCCTCACCCATTTCTACTTCTCCTTTTGAACACTTTCTAACATGCCATATAATCTGGTTCAAAGTTTCTGGTCTGGCCAACCCCTTCCCCTAAAATGCATGCTCTCAGTAATCACAGGTGCCTAGGAATCTTTGATTAGCCCAGCCTGCTCAGGGGCCATACCACTGATGAGCAAATAATTAATAATAATGATAATGATTTTGATACTCTTCTTTGATTGGCCAGTTTCCTGCATTTTTCCCAGAGATAAATATGCAAATGCAGAATTTACTTTGATAAGTAGAAAAACAGCCCCACTTAGGGAAATAAATTGTAGAGGCAATGGACTGGTAGAACAACCATGCAATGATTTTATCATCGTGGGAATATCTCCCTCCTCAGCGCCACATGGGACCGTGAACCATTGCATTCCTCTCTCTTCTCTTTCACCTCCCTACAGCAGATTCTGCTGACCACATACATGATCCTGGCACAAGATCACAATTCTGAGAACTCTGAAGAGTGACATCTGATCTTTTCCTCTTCCACATATCTAGCCCAGGGCTCCGCTACACTTGAATGTGCAGAGGAAGCACATGATGGGGGTGGATCTTGATAAAATGCAAGATTCTGACTCAGTAGGGCGTGCGTGCCCTAAGACTCATCATTTCCTACAAGCCCTCGGATGATACCAGTGCTGCTCATCCAAGGATCACACGCTGAATGGAGTTTCTAGAGCACTGCTCAAGGGCAAAGCAATGCTTCTTTCTGTTGTCAGTTTTCTCATCTTAATGTGGACATAATCATTATTGCAGAAGATGATTGGCAAGGATTAAATGAGATCACAGGCTCTTAATCCCTTATCCAAAATCCTTGGGGCCAGATGTATTACAAAATCCAGAATATAGAGTTTTTAAAAAGTGATATGGTGCATATGCAATTTATTATGTGACAACCCCCGAGGGTTTGGGGGCAGCAACCTTTAATCAAATGTGTTAATATTTATGCAGCAAAATATATGAATTCTGTACCAAACAGGAAGACTAAGCATTATAAGTAGCTAAAGTTCTCTACTCAATGTTCTGTAATAACCTGTATAGGAAAAGAATCTGAAAAAGAATGGACATATGTGTATGTATAACTGAATCACTTTGCTGTACACCTGAACTAACACCACATTGTAAATCAACTATACTCCAATATGAAGTAAAAATTAAATTAAAAACATAAATAGCCAAAGTTCACATCAAGTTTTGCTGCCAAATATGTTCAGACCAGGTAAGAGTTGCCAAAAAGCTTTCAGTTTTCAGAGCTTGTCAGATTTTGAAAGCCTGGATAAGGGCACTATACCTGTGCTTGGCCTGTGAGTGCATCATCTTTCTGTTGAAAAGGCAGGACACACCTCTTTCTTCCTACACATCATATGTATGAAGGCAGATCCTCAGAGACTGGGACCAGACGTGGAGCAGTACCAACCTGGAGCACAAAGTGACCAAACCAAAGGAGAAGTCCATGAACCTGGACCAGAAGGGTTCAAGGTCAAAGCCATACCAGTACCTAGAATACCTCCACAGTGAATCCTGTCAGCACTCTAAACCACACATGTGTGCCTTAACACACACACACACATATGCACATGCTCCCACTCACACACCTAAAATCATCAGGACTTGGGGCTAAATTCAGAAGTTTGGGTCTGGCAAGAAGCTTGAAGCAAGAAGCCAGATAATTTCTGAGAAAAACACACCCAAAATTCCCCTTTAGTTCATAAAATTAAATGAGAGTCTCTCCGTGGATTTCTTAAGAAATACATTTCTTAAATATCTACTTAAGAAAATGGGGGCTAGACAAAGAACATGTCACCTCATAGCTCCTCATTTACAAGGGCAATGAGATGTTTGCAGGTGTGGCTCATTTTTTCTTTTTCTTTTTTCAATGCTTTTAAAATTGCAGCTCTTTGTGAAGATTTAAAGATGAAAATTTTACATAGAACTAAAAAAAAAAAGGAAAGTAGAACCACTCGTCAATCTCAGGCTCTGCCATTGTTTTTTAGGACCCAGGCTTCACAACCAAAATTCACAGCCAAATCGAAGTGCAGGCAAGATACAGGGCCACCTGCATCCTGTGGCTTCAGTGACATGGCCAGCAGGCCCTGGCCACGTGCTGCAAAGAGAGATAAGACATCCTGAGTAGCTGGCTAAGGAGCCGAGATCTGATATGAGTCACAGATTTTCACAGGTTCTCTGAAATGCGCTATATTCAGCAACAAAAACTGGACTCTGAGGTTGTTTCAGAGACTAGTTTGGACCCTGTATTAGGAGAGGTAGTTTGTGTGGTGGTTATGAGCTTGGTTTTTGTAGCCAACCTACCTGAATTCGATGCTTAACTCTACTGCTTGCAAATAATGTGACCTTTATCTAGTCATTTCAGCTCTAAATTTCAGTTCCTCACATGTGAAAGAAGGATAATATGGATAAACAACAAGGCCCTATTGTGTAGTCTAAGAAACCATATTCAATATCCTGTGATAATGGAAAAGAATATGAATATGTGTGTGTGTGCTGTGCTAAGTCGCTTCAGTCATGTCCAATTCTTTGCGACCCTGTGGACTGTAGCCTGCCAGGTTCCTCTGTCCATGGAATTCTCCAGGCAACAACACTGGAGTGGGTTGCCATGCCCTCCTCCAGAGGATCTTCCTGACCCAGTGATCAAACTCACCTCTCTTATGTCTCCTTCATTGGCAGGCGGATTCTTTATCATTAGCGCCACCTGGGAAGCCATATATATATGGAAGGTATATATATATATGTATGTATGCATGTATGTATGTATGTATGTTTGTGTGTGTGTATAACTGAATCACTTTGCTGTACAGCAGAAATTAACACAGCATTGCAAATCAGCTATACTTCAACCATTTTTTTTAAGAAAAAGAGTCTATCTTATGGAAATAAAGGAATTAAATACAGAAAAAAAATAAAAGAAGGATAATATAATAATAGGATCTGCTTCATAACATTGCTGTGATTGTTAGAGGAGTTGATACATGTGAGGTCTGAGAAGAGCACAGAGTAGGTAGCCCTGCATTCATTGCTTCTCTTTTGTTAATCTAGCTCTTGTTCCTAGACTCGCTTGGACTGCCCCCTGGAAGACAGCACTTCTTCCCATAGAGGGAAATATTCCAGGTGGAGATGGGGTATTCTCTCACTTCTGCTCCAGAGCCCTGAGTAGATCCTACTCACAGGACAGAATTCCCTACAAAGCCCTGCATACTGTGCTCGTTTCCTGATGTATTTTCTCTCACTGGGTAGATAGTCATTATCCCCATTTCATGGGTGAGGAAACAGATGCTCCCTGGATTTGTCAGACTTGCCTAAATCTACACAACTCATTAAGTGACCAGGTCACATCTGGAAGCCATGTCTAGACATAGTTTCATATTCCAGATTCGTTCCATCAATTTCAGTCTCCGGGACTGTACACAACTTGTGAAATCTTCATCTGGAAAGTTTAAAGACACACCTAGGATCCCTGCCTTTTTCAGGAGAAAGGCTCAGGGCAAGGGAGGAAACTGATCCCAAACCACCAACCAGAACACAGAAACAATGACGCTCAAGCACCCCATCGATTATCACTATCGTGTCATTAAATCCAAGGCATGTCAATGACAAAAATGGGGATCCAGGAGAACAGCAAAATGTAAGACAGAGCTCCAAACCGGATCAGTCCAGCTCTCCAGATAACTCATGACTCCAGCCTTATTTTCTCTATTTGCAGCCCAGTCTGCAGACAGTATGTGGTTCCCCTCTGAGCTGACTGCCCAGTGGAAGCCAGTGACCAGCAGACCAGTGTAGACAACCTTTCAGACTCCCGCCCACACAGGTCTGGACCCAGTGGAGCCATGGAAAGGAAAACACTCTTCCTTTCAACAGCTAAATAATTTTGCTTTGAGCCCAGGGGAGGTGCCCCTGGGCCTGTGTGGTCCAGCAGAGTGTCTCCTTGGCTGTATGAGGAAAGAGAGATGCTTGCCTACCACTCATCTGTGTGATGGGGAGAAGCAGGCAATTGTTCCCATGTGTCCCCCAACCTCACTGCACCCCAACTGCAGCTCCTATCGCCTGGGCTACCGCACAGAAGCAGCAGCACTCGGATCAAACACTTCCAAACAAGTAACTTGTCACCTGCACCCCCAGCCCAGAAACCAAAACTCTGGCTGAGAATGCAGTGGAACACCTCTCAGCAGAGATCCAAGTGGGAAAGGACTGTGATAAATGTGGACAAAATATCTCTGCAGGAAGAAAAGAGAAAAACACTTGGGGTCATTCTAAAATAGTCTTTGCAGGTTCACAACTTTGCTAAACCAAGGCAGTACGTGGTGCTTTGGGTTTCCTGGCAAGCTGATCAAAGGGTGTTTGCGTGGAGAATAACACATTTTCATAACAAATGCTCAGCATATCTGCAAATATTACATTAGAGGCAGCACAGGTCGGGGTGGGGTGGTGAGGGAGGGCACGTGGCTAGGCTAATGGCCTTTCTCTGGCTGCTGCAGGAGCTGGAGGAGGTGACTGTGGGGACCTAATGAATCTGATAGCATCTCCGAGTCCGGGCTGGGAGATGACTCACCAGCCCGAGACTCATTAGCTCAGGGTCACCCAGGGACGAGGAGGTTCCTTTCAGAAAGACAGGCCCAGACGGCCAGCACCCTCCTTGAATTTCAATAACTCCTTTAACAAGTAGAAACTGCCTCTAGGAGACCCTGGATTTGCGTTGGCAAAAGAGGAGCTTTATTGCATCTCATTAGGAGCGGTTTTCTTGATTTCCAATAAGATTTGGGGAATTTTAAAACTCGGAGTATTAAGTGGAGTCAGAGTTCTTTTGTTTCATTCATTGTTTTTGCCCTGAAATTTTGGCTGCCCCGTGCCAGGTTTACACAATTCTGAGTGCAGGGGCTCCCATGGGAACGTGCAGCCCCTACTGGAGGGAACCTCTGCAGCAGTTGACATTTGAGTCCACCTTCCTTGAAACTTCGTCTCCCTTGGTTTTGGCAACACTATCCGTATCTGCGTTTCCTCCTGCCTGTTGGACCATTCCTTCCACACTTTTCTTTCCTCCTTTCCACTTACTCTGCATCCCTTATAAGCTGGTGATGATCTGATTTCTTCTCCAACTCTGCTGAACTTCTCTGCATTCCCTTTCAAGGCTTCAATCTCCACTTCTAGACTGAGGACTCTCATATCTACTCTCTAGACCCATCCTTCTCCCAATCTGAAGTCCCAGGGAACCGACAGCCAGTGTACAAATGTATCCAGTCATCTATCCCACAATAGGTCCTTTTCCTTGGTCTCCAATCCTGCTGCCATCTTGCATTTCCATCATCCAGGAAGTCATCCACAAGACTTGGGAACGTTTCTTAGACCATACTCTCTCCTCCACTTGCCTCATATATTACGACCCTGATAAAAGGTCTCCCTGCCTCTAGCCTCACTCCCTTCTTACACTTTTATAAAATGTAATCAGATCACTTGAGGTCATATGGAACACTCCTTTAGGTCTTCCAGGAGCCTGGGGAACCATTTCCAAACACAGCAGTCCATCATATAAGGCTCTAACAATCTAGTCCCTATGTTATTTATCATAGCACCTTCCCTTTAATGTTAATTCTGACCTCCAGTCCCGCACAGTCACTTATAATTCTCCCAAATTGCCTTGTTGTGTCAAAACTCTTCTTATCTTGAAGCTGAACTATCGCCACCCCCTTCATCTTTTCTCTCTTGTTCAACCGTCACTTCAACTCCTCTACCCTAAATTCCCATTCCTTTCCTGCCAGAATTACCCTCTTATGTCCCCACTGAGTTCTTCCTCCCATCACAGATTCTATCAAGCTTCATCATACATGCTTACACGTCTGTGGTTCTGCTCCCTTCCTGCTGTATGATATTAGCTAATTACTTCACTTTTCTCATCCATTAAATGGGTGTAGCCACACCTATCTCTAAGCACTATGCTCTGGATTAAGTGAGCTGATATGTTTAAATCCCTTAGACTAGCATCTTGCCAGAGTAACTAGCACATAGTAGGGTCTCAGTAAGTATGGGCTCAAAGTGATGGAATAAATGAATAGATATTAGTAATTTTGTCAGTCTCCATATGAGTTTGTCAGGGCTGCCATAGCAAAGTACCATGGACTGGGTGGTTTAAAAAAATTTATTTTTCTCATAGTTCTGGAGATCAAGTTGTAAGAGCAAGGTGTCAGCCAGGTTGGTTCCTTCTGCAGCCTCTTTCTTCGGCTTGTGGATAGCCGTCTTCTTCATGTGTCTTCACTTGGTTTTCTCTCCACGTCTCACCATGTCTTAATGTCTTCTTATTTTTAGGATACCAGTCAGATTGAATTAGAGTTCATGCTAATGATTTGTGCATACATGAATGCTGCTGCTGCTGCTGCTAAGTCGCTTCAGTCGTGTCCAACTCTGTGCGACCCAATAGATGGCAGCCCACCAGGCTCCGCCATCCCTGGGATTCTCCAGGCAAGAATACTGGAGTGGGTTGCCATTTCCTTCTCTAGTGTATGAAAGGGAAAAGTGAAAGTGAAGTAGCTCAGTCATGTCCGACTCTTAGCAACCCCATGGACTATAGCCCACCAGGCTCCTCCATCCATGGGATTTTCCAGGCAAGAATACTGGAGTGGGGTGCCATTACATGAATGTTAGGTTGCCTCAGTCATGTCCAACTCTTTGAAACCGTATGGCTCCACTGTCCATGAGATTCTCCAGACGAGAATATTGGAGCGGGTTGCCATGCTTTATCCCTTCCTCCAGGGTATCTTCCTGATCCAAGGATCAAACCCATATCTCTTAGGTCTCCTGCATTGGTAGGCAGGTTCTTTACCACTATGGCACCACCTGGTTTAACTTTATCTTTCTGGTGATTCTGTTGCCAAGTATAGTCACATTCTGAGTTAGAAATTTAACAATACACATATATTTTAGGGCGACACAATTCAGCTCATAACAATCCACATATCTCAACTTCTGCAAAGAGTCAAACATGACTGAGCACATGAGCACACACAACTTCTGCAGATGTTTTGCTTTAATCCCTTGAGAAGTAAACAGAAGAGACCTGAAATGCCCAGGGGTTAAAGGCATGATGATGTGATATGCAGGTGCTGGTTTGAATATGCCCTGAGGTCTTGGATAAATCTCACTGCCCCTCTGGGCTTTGGCTTCCCATTCTGCAAAGAAAGGAGATGGACTCTGATTCATGAGTTAAGTCCCTTCCAGCTCTGATTTCCTGTGATTCTGTGCACATCCCAAAAATTAGTCAGAGCATTTGCCTCCTTGTACATTTGTACCAGGGATCTCCCACTCCTTTGGTCACCGTTTGACTCCTGAGTTCCCGGTGGGCTTGGCTCATCTGCTTGGAGATGACTTTGTCTTTTCACCTCATCAAACACTAGATCTCATGTATATATATTTAATCCCATCTTCTCATTTGTTACTGTACACTCATTTTGCTCTAAAGTTTTAATGTGAGTTGAAATCTAAATATAAAATCCTGTTCAAATATAGAAATCAGGATAGCACTGACCTTGAGGGGTGAACTGACTAAGAAGGAGCACCCAGGGACATCCAGGGTAAGGGAAATACTTGACATCTTCTCAGTGGATGCTGGTCACACAGGTACACGTGTAACAATGCCACCCACCTGGCTAAGTGGAGAGATTTGGATGCTTCACTATATGCAAGCTGCTCCCCAAACAAAATGGAAAAAAAAATATCATCTGAATATAGTGTGTTTGGTGACAGTCACTGGGAAAATGCTGGCCTATCAGGTTTTCTCTGAGAAGCTAATGCTGTGTCATTTTGAAATGTGAATTTTAAATGCTGTGATCCAGAAAAGGAGGGAGGGAGATAGTAGAAGGAAGTCTTTCCCCAGGGCTCTTTCTTTAGAATGTCTTTAGAGACATTCACTGTCTCTAAAAAGTGAGAGGAAAAAAAGAATGTCTTAAGTGAGCCGAGAAAGTGTTAGGTCTGTTGAGTCTGACCTACATCAATATCCAGAAACGCTGCAGAGATAAGGTCTCTAAGAAAAGGCAGGGAATATAGGTCATCAGAGAAGGTTATTAGGAACATGTAAAGAGTCCCAGCTCCACTCTGGAAGGAGTTACCATGGAGATGAAACTCCACTGAAATTTAGGTCTGTCTTCTTACTCAGGATATTCCTCGCCCCAGCAATCATGGTAGGTACTCAGGGAGTCTCAGACTGTCTCTGCTACTTCTGTCCCATGAACTAGAAAAAAAGTCACTCTGACAGATGCTATTCTAAGGGCTTTAAGCGTATCGACTCACTTCATCCTGAGCACAACCATTTGAGGTGGGCATTGCTACACCTGTTTGATGGATGAGAAAAGTGAAGTAATTAGCCAAGATCTCTCTCTCTCTCTCTCTCTCTCTCTCTCACACACACACACATACACACACACACATACACACACACTCACAGGTAGTCAGAATTCTAAAAGGAGCAATCTCCAAATTCCTTTGGCTCCTCTCTTCCTGAAAACTTGGTGTAATGGTGCCAATCTGGAAATAGCAGTGAGAACCTCCCACACCCTGTGAAGAATAAACCTTCTTTACCAACCTTGCTTCCTCCAGGGACCTTGGATTCATTCGTGCCTCCACATACTTGGAAAGTAGCACTGAAGGCAAAATGACTTTTCTAAAGTTATGCATGCAGAGTATTCGTTATTGTATCAAGGACTACCTCTTAGGGTCTGCTGTTCAATAAAGGAACTGCAATTCTGTCTAACAGAGCAAAGTCACAGGGCATGTTTTCCAACATGGGCAAATAATTCTGCATGGCTACGAGCCTTCATATTTGTGCCACAAGGCAATCATCTGAATTACTCTTACATTACCTGTTGTTTTCCTGAGTACCTAACCTCAGGAATGGTTGCTCAGGATGCCTGCCTTCCAAAGGGAAAGTTAGAACTCCTTACAGGTGAGATGCCTGTTTGTCCCCAAGTAAGAAAAACTTAGGGTCATACTAAAACCTGGACACAAATGTTTATAGCAGCTTTCCTAATAGAAATGGAGGACAAATTCATGGTTGCTATAGGTTAAGGATGGAATAAGCGTGGGAGGGGATTGGTGGTGATGGCGGTGGTTTAGTTGCTCAGTCGCGTCCGACTCTTGCGACCACATGGACTCCTCTGTCCAGGCTCCTCTGTCCGATGTTCCAGGCAAGAATACTGGAGTGGGTTGCCATTTCCTTCTCCCAAGGAATCTTCCTGACCCAGGAATCGAACTCAGGTCTCCTGCATTGCAGGTGGATTCTTTACCAATTGAGCTACAGTGGAAGCTGGAGGGGATTGGGTGTGCCTATAAAACCCAACAAGAGGGATCCTGGGGTGATGGAAGTGCTCTGAATTTTGGAAATTTCTCTTTCAATGTCCAGATCCTGGTTGTACTATAATACTAGGATTTTTCTAAAATGTTACCATGGAGGGAAAATGGATACAGGATCAACCACAGGATCTCGCTGTATGATGGCTTACAATTGCATATGAATCTACAATTATTTCAAGATAAAAAAATTAATTTAAAAACTGAAAAAAAAGAAGTTTGTCTCTGATAGACCAGATAGTATCATAGGGCATCTGGCTGGGGAGATGCTTGGTGAGTGAGGAAAGGTCCACCCACCGGGGACCACTTCTTAGGGATGCTGCAGAATAAAGGGATTGTGACCTACCCGAGACAGCAGAGGCATATGACTTGCTGCTTGTTGAAGGAGCATCTGGCCCAGGGAAAGACAAGCTCACCTGTTTCAACCCCAGGCTGTGGGGGAAAGAGACAGGGAGAGAGAAGAAAGTGAGAATGTCCGGTGGCCATTGTCTGTATTTTCCCCTCCCTGTATTTTTTATTAGAGCATGAGGGATCCCTGACCTTCATGCTTCTCTGAGAGTTCTGGAAGGCTTCAACCACCCACTGAGCCATGTCAACACTGAGGCTCAGTGTCCTGGGGAGAGAAGAGTCCCGAGCCTTGTCCTTCTGAGACACCTCATTGAATTAAACCAACAGCAGGTCTAAGCAGGGAATGCCAGCATGGCCACCAAGAGGGCAGTGAATGGCTCCCAGAGATCAGAACCCCAGCTCAAGACACCCAGCTCTTCCCTTCTCCAAACACTCTGACAGGCCTTGGTGAGGCAGAGCTGAGAAAGGAAGGGAGGTTCCTGGGGGGCAGGCACATCGATATGTCAGGAAGCTCTCCACGAGAAGGTGCAGAAGACAACTCTCTCTTGCCTTGTGTGTATAGTAAAACTCTCATCTTAAGCACAGCGCTTTCCTCTGAGTTCTTTGAGTTGTCAGTTCATTCACTCAGTCGTGTCCGACTCTTTGTGACCCCATGGGCTGCAGCATGCCAGGCTTCCCTGTCCATCACCAACTCCTGGAGCTTGCTCAAACTCATGTCTATCAAGTCACTGATGCCATCCAACCATCTCATCCTCTGTCGTCCCCTTCTCCTCCTGCCTTCAATCTTTCCCAGCATCAGGGTCTTTTCAAATGAGTCAGTTCTTTGCATCAAGTGGCCAAAGGATTGGAGTTTCAGCTCCAGCATCAGTCCTTCCAATGAATATTTAGGATGGACTGGTTGGATCTCCTTGCAGTCCAGGGGACTCTCAAGAGTCTTCTCCAACACCACAATTCAAACGCATCCATTCTTCTGTGCTCAGCTTTCTTTATAGTCCAACTCTTACATCCATACATGACGACTGGAAAAACCATAGCTTTGACTAGACAGACCTTTATCAGCAAAGTAATGTCTCTGCTTTTTAGTATGCTGTCTAGGTTGGTCATAGCTTTTCTTCCAAGGAGCAATCACTTTTTAATTTCATGGCTGCAGTCACAATCTGCAGTGATTTTGGAGCCCAAGAAAATAAAGTCTGTCACTTTTTCCATTGTTTCCCCATCTATTTGCCATGAAGTGATTGGACCAGATGCCGTGATCTTAGTTTCTTGAATGTTGAGTTGTAATAACAAACATTAAAGGCTCATGGAAACCCCTAAAGGCATAGCCATTTGGTCAGAGGCAGGAGGTGTGGGGATACACAACACAGCTGACTTCTGAAGTAGGATGGACCTGCAGAGGTCGAAGCCTTAACTCCTGGATCCTGATGCTAACTGCAGGGCCCACATCAGAACTGCAGTGCAGTCCACCCAGCTGTGGTGAAAACCGAAAAGAACCCCATTCCAAGCTCGAGTTCTGCAGACAGGCTCCTCAGCAGGTCAGGAGTCACTTTCTGTGTCCCATTGCACCCTGAAAGGGCTTCTACCTTAGTTTCTGGCATATAATGGAGAATTCATTTGTTTACATGAAGGCTTCTCCCACCAGACTGAGGTTACTCTTCAGGAAGGACCAAGGGTATATCAGGGTTTTCCTAATAGCTCAGCAGTAAAGCCTCTGCATGCAATGCAAGAGATGCAGAGACATGGGTTCAATCCCTGGGTCAGGAAGATCCCCCAGAGAAGAAAATGGCAACCTGCTCCAGTATTCTTACCTGGAAAATTTCATGGGCAGGTGAGCCTGTCAGGCTATAGTTCATAGGGTCCCAAAATAGTCAGACACAACTTAGCAACTAAACAACAACAGCAGGGGCAAAATCATGTTTCATGTATGCTGAGCCCTTTGTAATGTAAATAGGTGCCCTCTTTACATACACGTATTTTACAAACCCATGTGAGCATATTTCCAGGGCCTCTCCCAGCCTGGGAAGAGGCCAGGAGTGCAGTGAACAGCCCTGAAGCTTAGGCCTCATTAGCTTCACAGCAATCTGCTTCTGGTATCTAATTCCTCACTGGCATCTGGCTCACGATGGACATTCACAACCCGTTTAATGAAAGAAAAATTAAGCAGCGCAGCCATAAACACAGATACAAGAAAGAATCAGGCATTTCTTAACCTTACATTTAAAACACAATTTGATTCCTTCTATGTAGATGACAAGGGCTTTTTTTTACCCCTTGGGGATGACCTCACTTGTTATTTTTTGCCTGAGTCCCTCAAGTGGGACTTGGAGGGATTTATAGGCTGTGACGACCAGGTCTAAACACACAGAAGCTGGTGAAGTTGGTCATCTGCTATTTGCAACCAGATTAGAGAAATCCCCCCAGGAACTTGGATTTTCATTTCCATGTTAAATTGCAAAAGAACTAATGAAACAGAGCTAAAATGCAAATTTAGGGCACATTTTAAGTAGAAAGGGATTTAAGGTCTTTGTCTCAGAGCCAAAAGCTTTCTCTCCATGGAGAATACAAGTCATTACCTTGCCCTGGCATATTCTGGAGTTTATAATATGATTGTTGTTGCTGTTGTTTAGTTGCTAAATCAGGTCTGACTCTTATGCAACTCCATGGACTGTAGCCCGCCAGCTCCTCTATCCATGGGATTTCCCAGACAAGATTACTGAAGTGGGTTGCCATTTCCTTCTCCAGGGGATCTTCTTGACCCAGGGATTGAACCCGTGTCTCCTTCATTGCAGGTGGATTCTTTACTACTGAGTCACCTGGAAAGTCCCTTATAAAATGATAGTTATAGGCTTTTCCACAATCATCCAGCACTGAAACAGGTATTATGTAGCACTTTATGCTTCTCAAGCCACAATGAATCTAAAATCTTGAATATCTTTTCCATTCACTTTCTTTCCCTTTCTATTGTCATCACCTTGCGGGGGCTCCAGAAGCAGGTGTGAGATCGGCTAAGGAACCCTGGATGCGAGGTCTAGGTCCCACTTCCCACCTCCTGTTTCTCAACAGCTGTATCATCTCAACTTTTCCAATCCTCCATGGCCTCAATGTATCCATAAGACCCTGGTACTCAAAAGCTTCTGCCATCTTGGCATCTTCCCATACTCTTGGCACAATTTCCAGCTTGTTCTATATAAAATGCGTGCATGCATACATGCTTAGTAGCTCAGTCATTTCTGACTCTTTGCCATCCTTTGAACTATAGCCCCCAGGCTCCTACTGTCCATGGAATTTTTCAGGCAAGAATACTGGAGTGGGTTGCCGTGCCCTCCTCCAGAGGATCTTCCCAATCCAGGGATTGAATCCATGTCTCCTGTGTCTCCTGCACTGCAGGAAGATTCTTTACCCACTGAGTCATCAGGAAAACCAAAATAGGAACCTCAAGTGTTCATCTCAGGTAGGTGAACAGTGACACCCACAAAATTATTTGAAGTCCCTAGTCTGGGACTAAAGCACTAAGTCTGAATTCTTCTCTCTCCACTCTGGGATAAGACTCTGCTACCAAGGGAATAAATCCATAAGGGTCTCCCTACAGCCTAGAGAACCGAAGGCCTTCATGGCACCTGAGAACAACTAGAATGCTCTGTTTGGTACCAAGGTGCAAAAGGCCCAGTGAAGGTAGAGAGGTTATCCCAGGAAGTGCAATTAGGAGGTGGAGCTTATACAAAGATAAACATAGGATGGCCAGACAGTAAAATCAACAGGTCATATGCAACATAGGGGACTATCTCTCTGGGGAAGAGGGGGTCCCTTTGGCCTCCAGGGTTCTAGGAACTCACTACTGAATAATTAAGATGTTCTTGACTCAATGGTCAAGCCCAGAAGGAAACGCGCTCCTCAGACAACCTTGCCCGGGTTGGCCTTCGTGCCTCCAAACCTCCACCCCGGGCAGAGCTGATGAAATGGTCATCGGTGTTGGGGTCACTGAGAGTTCAGAGCAGCCTGCCACTCTCAATTCAGAGCCAGAAGGGCTGGATGCGTTTCAATTAGGTTCACAAGACTATGAAGTCATCCTGGATCCTAATCAGCTGATTAAAACTCATCATGTTCCATTTTAAGAGAACTCGAGTGTTTGGAAGGGAGCAAAAAATGCTTATGATTTTTACACGATTGGCTCATCCCAACTACTCAGGAGATAGCGAAGGAAACTCATGTTTTCCCAGCTTCTGCCGCTGACAACTGGGTACCCTGCTTGATTCTTTTTCGGTGGTACTTTCTGTGATGCTGACATCAAGTCTGGAAGACTCCATTTTAGAGATAAGAAGACTGAAGTTCCAAGAGTTTAAAGTGACTTATGGAAACCTATTTAACTGGTAGACACAGCATCTAATTCTAATCTTGAGTCTGGTCAACTGCATATTCCAAGCTCTTTCCCTCGTGCCTGGGTACCAGATGGGATGGAGGCTGGAGCCCAGGCCGAGAACTCACTTCCTTCTCCCTGGGGTGCCCGTGTCTTCTTCCTTCTGTGTCAGGCTTTTCTTTGGGATCCTCGAGCAGAACTGGTGACAGGACCAGGTCGTGTGTCTCTTGAGTACCGTCCTGGGTGTCATGATGCTCAGGGTCCAGGCTAATGCTACGTGACCCACAGCAAGGCTGGTTCACACCATTCAGTCCCTCAGAAAACCACTGAACTCTGGTATTTCTTAGGGGAATGCTCCATCTTTGATACGTTAATAGACCGCTGGCTGTATTTTTCCACCCACTTCACATTTGGGAATATGTTCCTCAAAGGAAATAGACAAAAACTTTCACACATTCGGTGTAAAAGTCTCACTTTGGGGTTCAGGTTTCCCACCATCACGCTTCTGCCTACACTGGGTATCCACCTTCTTCCTTCCTCTAGACAGACTCTTTCTCCAAGGCTCACGCATGCGCCTTCCTCCGTGAGGTCAGACCCACAACTTCAGCAGGATATCTCCTCTGCTCTCTGACCTTTGACATCAGCTCCTACAGGAGTGCTGATCACGTGACCTGTGTCCTTGGCTGATGGTTGGGAGCTGCCAGCTCCTTCCAGTCTCCTGCTCTGTCCTGAGTTCCTCAGAAGTCCTGGCAGTTCCCACTTGAAGTGACAAGGAAATCAAGAACTGCATATCTAGGAGGAGCTGCCTTGCCTCGGTTGCTCCATTTCATGCAAGTTCTTAGCCTTTCTGGGTCTTTCCCTCGGCCTCTGCAGGGGCCTGCCCCACAGGGGGTGGAAGGAAATTTGTAGGTATGGACCTGTGCACAGTGAACTCACTTGCTGTCAGTCCTGGAGGCTGGAACACAGCAGGCCACTGAATTATAATCCTCCTGGATCCACAATGAGGCCTTGTTTCCTGGCCAGCTGGTCTCTGCTGCCAACGGGCCACCAGCTGAGGCAGTGAGGGGATAGTGTCCAGCAGGCTGGCGCAGGCAGGACCCACTTCTGACACTCTTCCCCCAACCCCTGGATTTGAGGATTTGAGAAGGTGACTTTCTCCTGAAACCTGGACAGCTAGAGAATGGGCTACTCAAAACTTGCGACTGAGATGTGCTATGGTTAGTCGCTCAGTTGTATCCAACTATTTGTGACCCCATGGACTGTAGCCTGCCAGGCTCCTCTGTCCATGGGAATTCTCCAGGCAAGAATACTGGATCAGGTTTCCATGCTCTCCTCCAGGTGTTCTTCCCAAGCCGGGATTGAATCTAGGTCCCCTGCATTGCAGGCAGATTCTTTAACAAATGAGCCACCAGGGAAGCCCTGCAACTGAGATAAAGCGAAACAAAAAGAGGCTCTTGGTAGAAATTTCTCACTTTCTACTAAGGAAAGAAAATTCTAGCCTGGGATTTCCCATGAGAACTGTGGGCCTGGTCTTCTGCTGAGAGGAAAACCACAGTAGGAAATGCATTCAGCACCAGAAGCATTCTAGGGGTGGGGAGTGGGGTGCAGAGGTGCAGAAAAGGGCTCCATGGGACCCCACAGGTTCTCCAGAGAGAGTTCCTCACTTAAGAGAGTAAGATGATATCTTTGGTGCCACCACCAGCCTGCCCTGGTGGACATCCCAAGCCTGGGACCAATCTGACTGATTTTCTAACCTGCCTCACCTCTCACCAGCCCTGCTGTCCTCCCAGTGTTGTTCCTTCCAGATGCAATTTGCTCTCCCAGACAAGAGAGTTTCCTACACCTCATTTTAAATGACTAATAGTCACTTGTGCATGCTTGTGCTAAGTCACTTCAGTTGCATCCAATCTTTGCAACCTTATGGATTGTAGCTCACCAGGGTCCTTTGTCCATGGGATTCTCCAGGCAATAATATTGGACTGGGTTGTCATGCCCTCCTCCAGGGAATCTTCCCAACCCAGGGATTGAACCTGCATCTCTTACTGTCTCCTGCATTGGCAGGTGAGTTCTTTACCACTAACACTACTTGGGAAGCCCAATATTCACTTAGTGTTTTTCTATTTACAAAATGTCTTCATAGACATGATCATGTTGAACTATTGTAACAGGCTGTGAGGAGGGGAATGTCATTTCTGTTTAAAAGATAAGAAAATTAAAGTACAGTATCATGGGATCAATGGGAGTGACTCACTTCAAAGCTTCTCACTCAGGAAGAGCAGAACCAGCATTTGAACCCAGTTCCTCTGACTACAGATGCCCTGTTCTTTCCATCAGTGACACTTGTACTGATTCTCTGTTCTCAGAGTGCTTCAGCCAGCTCTCAGAACAACCCCTGGAGTCAGCCTCCTCCCTGCTTCCATGTAAGCTCCAAGAGAGAGAGGAAGTTCAGTGAGGAAGCAGCTTTCTGTCCATCTCACTGTCTAGGCATCAGAATCCTTCTTGAAAACAGGAGCTGGCCAATAAATGTTTTATGAATGAAAGAATGAAAAGTGTAGGTTAACTTACTTGTCCCAAATTACACCACTGATGGATGTGAAAGCTGGGAATTGAGCCCTGGTTTCTTGGTGTTAGTCTAATTATAGTTCCAACCCACATTTTGTTTTATAAACTGACTGCAAGACCACCATTTTTTCCTATTATTGGAAGCAGCACTTCCCCTTAGAAATTCCCTCAAGATAGGGAAGTCAGGAAGCTAAAATTAAATACTTTCTTGCACACCATGTGGGGCATTCCAAGGTCACCACAAAGGGGGCTGTCCTTTGAAGTGTCCTCTTTGTACAGACAAGTAAATGGGGTCTGAGAGAAATGGTGTAACTCACCCAGGATCACAATAGGGGGATACCCATCCATCAGGATGCCTGGTCACACGACATTTATAGCAGCCACTCCAAGGAATGTGGAGAGAGGAGCAGTGACAAGGGTCTAGATCCATCCTGGGGGCTGTGACAGTACAAACCTCAGGACGACTTTGCTTCTCCCACTTCATAGAAATATAAACAGGTTGAGTAGTAGGTCTAGCCACTACTAAGCAGTCAGACAAGCATGACGAATGTGCAATTATTGAAGGGCTGACATGGAGAAAAGCTTAGGAGTGCCAGGCTAGTTCAAGAGCATGAGCAATCTCATGGATGTGCAATATTTGGAGAAGGTTTTGCAGAGACCATGGCATCAAGGCCATCATCCTGGAAGGAAGGACACCCCCAGCTTCCACCATCTACTCCCTGTGATGGGAACAGAGAACTTAACCTCACTTTTTCCCAGCAAAATGGGGTGATAAGAGTCTGCCTTTGAGGTCAGCATGGGGAGAAAATGAGCTCATCTCAGAAGGCTTAGCTTGGCACTCCATAAGCACTCAGCATATGCTCTCTATAAGAATAATGAAGACACGGCATAATCACCATCTAGGGTACAGGGTGGAGACCCTTGCTCCTGCCTCTGTTTCAGAAACAAGCTCAAGGGTCTTCTCTTGTGTGAATCCTTCTCTGACCACCTCCACCCCCCGATCAGCCTCCTCCTCCACGCACACACACCTGTGCTAGTGTCAGGCTATCTTCTGCCTGGCCAAGTTCTTCTCCTTGGCAGGGGGTGACATGGAGAAAAGCTTAGGAGTGTCAGGCTAGTTCAAGAGCATGAGCAATCCCATAGATGTACAATATCTTTTCATCAATCTCTCCATCCTCTATGCCAGCCCAGGACCTGGCACATTTTAGGCCTTTGAGAATGTTTGGCAGACATGCCATGGATTCAGAAAAGAATGAGAAAATGGACCTTCATATTTTTGCACTCACAGTATAAATTTTAGGTTATCTAAATGGCAATTTTATTCTATAAATATTCACTGAGCAACGACCTACGTGCTACACAGGGTATTTAAATTCTGGAGCTAAAATTTTGTTTGTGTTCTTGAAAAAATATCCAACAGAAAGGCCAGAGAAACAAAGCAATTGTTACGTTACATTGCAGAGCTTTGGACCCTGCAGGGCCTCCAGTCTCCCAACTGACAGAGAATCTAAGTTGACCCAAACCCTTAGGTCATCATCTGATGACACATGTCATTTTTTTCCCTAAAGCTGCCATCAGTCTGCACAAGGAGAACAGACATGTCATTGAACAGGTAGAAGTCTCAACCTGGGAATAAAGGGACTCATAGGGAAGAGGGAACAGCCCAAGCCTCTGGGGGAAGCACAGTGAAGATACGTCAGTAAAGCCATGTCAGGAATTCAGCTGAGATCCTGGAGCAGGAGGTAGGCAATTACCAGGTCCCTGGGAAGGGAAGGGGAGAAGGGTGATCACCAGGTTCCCAGGAAGGGATGGGCTGGGGAGAGGGAGCGTTTATGCTTCAGTGTAGCGAGGACTCGGGCAACTTAGAAAAAAGGAAGAAGAAACACACAAGCATGGCTTTTGCTCCTGTGTCTCTGTCCCGGCCAGCTCAGCGCCCCTGGTTACGTGTCAGCAGCGGGCTGATGTGGGACAGAGCATCGTGAACGGGGGGTCTGGTGTTGAGAGCAAACTGTTGGTGGGAGATGTGTGATAGGAGAGGAGACCACAGCAAACCGTGGGGACAGCGAGGAAGGCCTGTGACTTTGGGGCAGGAACTGATTGAGCAGCAAACTTAGTGACCTTGGGGTGGGGACGGGGTGGAAGGTGGGGAATGAAAGCAAATTTGCCCCCTAAGGAAAGGAGAGAGAACCTTGAATGGTAAAGAGAACTAGACAATCAAAAGCCTGGCTTATGAAGAAGCATGGCTTAGGGAGGAAGGTGACAGTCCCCAGGCACAAGCAGTGACCAGAGAAGCACAGATGATGCTCTGGGAGCCCCACACCTGGCGGGATGGCTTCCACACCCTCGGCTGACTTTGCACTTTGTCCCGCGAGCATCTGAGACTTATTCTAACACGGTATGTAATTTGCCCTTTCACCATCTTTATTGTTGTCTTCCTTCCCTGCCCCAAGGATGTAAGTTCCATGAGAATTCTATTCACGGATAAACCCCAAGTGCCTATGACCAAACCAGCACGTGACATAGTCCTTGTTCAATAAAACTTGCCAAATGGGTGGATGCCAACTGCTCAGAAGTATGCAGTGCTTAAATGACACTTATTGCTAGCTATTGTCTCAGATAAACTTATGACTTAGGCTCTTGAAATGCATTCTTGGTTCATTTTTGGAAGAGCAAGTAAATATGAAGACAAGTCACATGAAATCTTAGGATTTTATTCCACCTCTGATTTTCCTTTCAGTGATTTGTATGAATGTCCTCCCCTTCTTCCCTCCACCACTCCCCACTTCCATGCATTTCTCTAGGGCCGAGAACAAACTCTTTCACCAGTTCCTTCCAGCACAAGAGCCCCTACCCAGGGCATGTGAGGATAAGGAATGCGCAAAGCGTCAATAGAAATATTGATGCTGAGCTTCCTGCGTGTCAGGCTCTGACAGCTTGCCTTCTGTCTCAAAACTATGTTCATGTCAATAAATCTGCTAAACTCCTCCACCAACCTGCTCACTCTTCCCACGGCAGAGAAGCTGTGAAGAATGGATGTTCTGGCTTAAAAAAATAGTACTACTCCCTAGGGCACATTGAAAGTGCACCTTGGTGGATGACTGTGTCTTTGAGAACTTTGTACAATTCTACATGACCTCAAAAAGCAAAAGGCTGACCCCAAATTTCCGTAGGAGCTGTCGTTGTAGGGGAGGTGGGTGATAGGGTGTGTCTGTGTGTGATGTGAGGGGTGTGTGTATGGTAGTAGGGGATGTGTGTATGTGCCTATATGTGTGTGTGTTTTGTGGTAGGAGGTGTAATGTGGTGTGTGGATGTGCCTCTGTGTGTGTGTGTGTGTGTGTGGTGGTAGGGGGTGTGTGGATGTGCCTGTGTGTGTGTGTGTGTGTGGTGGTAAGGGGTGTGGATGTGCCTGTGTGTGTGTGTGTCCTATTCCTCTGACTCATCCTAGGTGATCCTTACACAACCACGTGTAAGGCTCACATTACTGTTACCCCGATTGGTAGTGATCACGGCAATGAGGCAAGGGGCAGAGTTAAGAGGGGAGGGAAAGGAGAAGGCCAGGTATCTTGTGCTCGGCTTACTATCTCCCAGGGTTAGAGATTCCAGTGGTACCTTCTGCTGAGAACAAGGCACTGAAGCTGGAAGCCCCTCCACTCTCACGAAGGTACCGCTCCTTCATGGCAAGAGGAGGCGCCCATTTCCACTGCAACTGCTGTGAGTCCACGTCCTAACATCCTCCTCTCAGCCACTCTGCAACTGAACTTGAAGCAGCCCCTTCCCTTTCTGGGCCTCAGTTTTCCAAATTAAAAGCAGAAACAGAGTCACAGACATAGAGAACAAGCACATAAGAGCCGAAAGGGGGATTGGGATGAACTGGGAGATTGGAATTGACATATATACCCTACTATGTATAAAATAGCTAACTAATGAGAATCTACTGTAGAACACAGGGAACTCTACTTACTCAATGCTCTGAGAAAGCATTGAGGAAAGAACCTAAAGAACAGTGGATACATGGATATGTATAACTGATCCACTTTGCTGTACACCTGAAACTAATACGACTTTGTCAATAAGCCATACCCCAGTAGAATTTTTTTAAAAAGAAATATCTTGATCAGACTGAGTCATTTTCAAACTGTGCTGAAGAATCCACTGGGAGTATGTGTATGCAGCTGGAAGGGGAACAGTCCTGGGACTACCCTTGTTTCTGACATCAGAAACTCCACGTTTATCTGTTTTGGATACTGAGCTCCTGCCTCCCATGGGTAATAAAGGACACCATATGAAGTTAAAATATGAACAAAACGAAGACCAGCAAATAGGAGTCCAACTTATATCGTGACAAAAATCACTTTTCCAAAAAGCATCAATGAGGTTGAAAAAACCTGCCTCAGACAGCAATTCAGTCCTCTGGAAATCAAGCAAAATCATACAATAACCTGAGGAACATTTCTTCAGAAAACTGCTGAATTTCTTGAAAGGTCGGCAGGAATTTATGGTGTTCTTGTCCAGAGCTGCCACCATCTCCACCCTCAACCCTATCAATAACTCAAATAGGTTAGTGCAGGCTGTGAAAATAATAAGCTTTGCAGCCATTCCCAACAGGCCTCACTTCACTTGAGGCATTGCCAGTGCAAGTGGTAAGGAAACAGGAAGAGCAGGTGGCTGAGTTCCTTATGCAGCAAGCAATGGACCAACGAATTAGACCAGGAACAAATGAATCCCTTCAGTTCAGTTCAGTTCAGTCACTCAGTCATGTCCAACTCTTTGCGACCCCATGGACTACAGCATGCCAAGCTTCTCTGTCCATCACCAACTCCCAGAGCTTACTCAAACTCATGTCCATCGAGTTGGTGATGCCATCCAGCCATCTCATCCTCTGTCGTCCCTTTCTCCTCCTGCCTTCAATCCTTCCCAGGATCAGTGTCTTTTCCACTGAGTCAGTTCTTCGAATCAGGTGGCCGAAGGATTGGAGTTTCAGCCTCAGCATCAGTCCTTCCAATGAATATTTGGGACTGATTTCCTTTAGGATGGACTGATTGGATCTCCTTGCAGTCCAAGAAAATCTCAAGAGTCTTCTCTAACACCACAGTTCAAAAGCATCAATTCTTCAGAGCTCAACTTCCTTTATGGTCCAACTATCGCAACCATACATGACTACTGGAAAAACCATAGCTTTGATTAGACGGACCTTTGTTGGCAAAGTAATGTCTCTGCTTTTTAATATGCTGTCTAGGTTGGTCATGGTTTTTCTTTCAAGGAGCCAGGGATTTTACAGAGATTCATAAGGTAAGGCAGCTACACAGGGCCATGACGAGCTCTCACATGTCTGGGTTGCCCACAGGTCATGCACATGTACAATGGAGACAGAAGCAGGCCCAAGACACTTACACATTCCTGGACCTCAGAGTTTATGTGCTTACTTGTGCAGAAGAGATATGAGAGGTGAGGGAGTCTGGCCAAGAGAAAAGTCAGAGTAGACTTGAAAATGTGCTCTCCAGCCCACATACAGTACACACAAAAACCTTCCATGGGATAAACCGTATACTGGGACACAAACCACATCTCAATTAATTTAAAAAGATGGAAATCACACAAAAGTCTGTTCTTTGACAACAAAGAGATTAAACTAAGGGCTGACAAAAGAAAGATACCTGAAAAAAAAAAAATACCCAACATTTGGAAATCAAACAAAATGATACTTTAAAACCCAGGAGTCCTAAAAGAAATCATAAAGGCAGTTAAAAAATATTTTCTTAATGAGTGAAAATTTTAAGACAAAATATCGAAATATATGAGATGCAGCTAAAGCATTACTTAGAGGTGAATTTATAGCTTTAAACACTAATATCAGAAAAGAAACACCTAAATCAATAAACTAAGCTTCCATTTCAGGAGGCAAAGAAGAGCAAATCAAACCCAAAGCAAGTAGAAAGAAGATTAAAGTGGAAATCAGTGAAATAAAAACAGAAATTCAATTTTTTTAAAGTTATATTTTGACCAGATTAAGACTGACAAACTTTTAGCTAGACTACACAGAAAATAGGAGAGGAATGTGGAGGAGGAAAGGAAGGAAGGAAGGGAGGGAGGGAGGGAAAACCCCAGGGAAAAAGGAAGAATGACCAGAAAGGAAGAAGTAAACTGTCTTTGCTCACATATGACACAATTCTATACGTAAAAAACCCCAAAGAATCCACAAAAACCACTAGAGCTAACAAATGAATTTAGCAAAATTGCAGTATACAAAAATGAAACTGAGAAAATGATGCAATTCACAGTGGTATCAAGAAGAATAAAATAGTTTCAGAAATTCTAACAAAATAAATGCATGATTTATACTTTAAAACTACACAACATTGCTAGGAGAAAGTAAAGAAGATCTATACATGGAAAGATATTCCATGTTCATGGGTTCAAAGAGTAAATATTGGAGAAATGGCATATCTCCCTAAATTGACCTACAAATTCAACACAATCTCTATCAATATTCTAGCAGGCTTTTGGTAGAAACTGACCAGAAATTGACCTATGTTTACATGGAAGTCCAAGGAAGAGCCAAAACAAGTTTGAAAATAAAAACAAAGTTGGAGAACACTACCCAGTTTCAAAACTTACTCTAATGCTACAGTCATCAAGACAGTGTGTTACAGAAGGATGGATAGGCATATTGATCAAAGTTTCAAATTGTGTCTATTAGTAGAAATTAACACTTGCATTTATGGTAAATTGATTTTCAGCAAAGATGCCAAAGCAACTCAGTAGTGAAAGGATGATCTTTTCACAAAGGGAGCTGGGAAAGCTTGGAGAAATATATGCAACAAACCAAAACACCTTTGACTATCATCTCATGTTGCGCACAAATTTAACATCAAATGGGTTGTATACTAAATACAAGAGCCAAGATGAAAAACACATAGGAGAAAATCCTTGTGACTTTTGGTTAGGTAAAGAGTTATTGGACACAATGTGTACTAAATCACTTCTGTAGCTTGCCAGGCTCCTCTGTCCATGGGATTCTCTAGGCAAGAATACTGGAGTGGATTACATTGCCCTCCTCCAAGGGATCTTACTGACCCAGTGTCTCTTATGTCTCCTGCATTGGCAGGTGGGATCGTTACTACTAGCGCCACCTGGGAAGTGCCAAATAATTAAGCCATAATAGATTTTTAAAAAAAAGTAATACATTGGACTCTATTAAAATTAAAGTATTTGCATTTGAAATGACACTACTAAGAAAATGAAAAATCAAAAAGCCTCACATTGGGGAAAATATTTGCAAATTATGTATCTATTAGAGGACTTGTTTCCAGACTATATAAAAAAATCACAACTCAATAATAAGATACCAAACAATCCCAAAAAGTAATGGGCAAAAGATTTGAACAGTTCAACCTTTCAGGAAAGAAAGCATACAAAAGAATAATGTGCATGTATGTGTTCAGTGACTCGGTCATGTCTGGTTCTTGTGACCCCACAGACTATAGCCCACCAGGCTCCTCTGTCCGTGGAATTTTCCAGGGAAAAACACTGGAATGGATAGCCATTTCCTTCTCCAGGGGATCTTCCTGACCCAAGGCTTGAATCTGCATCTCCTGCATTGGCAGAAAGATTCCTTAACACTGTGCCTCCTGAGAAACATATGAAAAGGTATCTATTATTAGTTATTAGAAAAACTCCACAACCATTGGAATGGCTATAATAAAAAAGGCAGACGATATGAACTGTCGACAAGGATATGAAGTAAATGACATCTCTACACATTGCCAGTGACAACATAAAACAATCTAGCCCCTGCCGGGAGCCAGCCCACGAGATCCCACCCATGACAGAGTCATGAGAGAGAGGAATGATTGAGCACGGCTTCTCAGGCCTCAGGGATTCTCGGAAGGCTGCCTCAGCGCTCACCTTAAAGATATCTGTCTTTCTGATGTTTACTATAATAAACCTCTTCTTATTTTCTATGACTTAGGCAAAAGGCCTTTCCTGATTCCCTTCTAAAATAGATCATTCTGAAACCTCAAATCAACAAGGCCCCTGAATGGTAGCACCCTAAATAAAATTATCTGGGATATAGAGTATGCTGATCTAAATTCCTTTTGCTAACATATTAGTTTGTTTAATAAATACGCCTGTGCCTTTAGAGCTAATATACATGACTGCTCCTTAATAATAAAACAGCATTGAGAGCCTCCGTACAGAAAGCCCCTATGGACACAAAACCCTTCGCAGGAAAAAAAGGCTTGTTAGGAAATACAAGAAATATTGCTTTATGAAACTGTTACTTAGTCTATATTTACTCACTATGTTTTTACTCTTAACATATTTAGCCTATATAATGAAAGCATAATAGTTAAAAATTTATATAAATAAAAGTTTAGCTTTAATACAAATAATAAGACAATTGTTGATTTAACTGATGATTCTTACTTGGAGCTGACCTTCAGCTTGCTGTTCTATGACTTTATGGGACCACATTCTTTTCTGTTAAGCTCAAGGCATAGAGTAAATTATGGAAAACAGGTTTTACCTTGAAACTTTCTATTGATGAATTCTTTCCTGCTGTGCCTGATACAAAAGTGTTCTGACTGACCAACCCTTATCAATGGAGAGTCACAAGATGTTAGCAGGCCCCCAGGCAGGAAGATTATGTAAACAAAATGAAGCTTTTTGTAACTAAAAACATGCAAACGGTTTCGATGAGGGTTAAAACTGCTGGTCTATTAAGCTAAATTGGTATGCCCACTAAGCTGAATTGGTATGACTCTATACTTTACATTTGTTTCTATGTACCACAAAAAATATAAAAGCTGTCTTAAAAATAATAAAAAGGGAGACACTTGGAAACACCGAGACTCGCTGTGTCTTCTCATTCGCATCGCCGATGCCGTCCATCCTGAGGGAACCCCTGGACCTGCTGGAGCTGGACTCCGGCAAGCCCCTTTGAAAAACAGTTTGGAAATTTCTTAAAACATTAAACACAGATTTATCATGAAAACCAGCAACTCAACTCCCAGGAATTTACCCAAGAAAAATGAAAACATACAACCACACAAAGACTTACCTATAAATGTATATATTATACTATATACAGTCCCTTCTCCAGTGGATCTTCCCAACCCAGGGATTGAACACAGGTCTCCTGCATTGCAGGCAGATTCTTTACCATCTGAGCGACCAAGGAAACCCATATACAGTCCATCACACAGTAATGGAAAAAGAAATGGGTAAAGTTGTAGAATAAAATGCTACTCAGCAATAAACCTCAGAAATATTATGCAAAGTGTAAAGAAGCCAGAGCAAAAGACTACATATTATTCATTTATATGAAGTACCTAGAGAAGACTAACTTATTAGAGACCAAAAGCACATCATTGTGTGCCTGGAACTGGGAGTTGGGGTGGGAATTGATTGCAAACAGGCTCGAGGGAATTTTAGGGGCTGATGGAAATGTCCTAAAACTGGATTATGGTGAAGGTTGCACCACTCTATAAATTTTCTAAAACACTAAATTATACACTTACAGTAGGAGAATTTTATGAAATGTTAATTTAAATGAAGCTTTTTAAAAAGCAGATTGGAAGCTGTAAAAACAAAAACAAAAAGCCTTTGAATACCATCAAGCTGAACATTAAGTCTTTAATGCCACATGTGGCTTAGACTCTGGGTCCCAGCTCATTTCAGCCCATTCCCTGAGGTCTGAAACTTTGCAGTTCTGAGAAAACTCCATGCTTAGCTTTCCCTGAATTTTTTTGTTCCACTCGCTAGGCAACATTCACTTCTTTTTGCAACCAATAATTTACACATTTCAGACTATCTCTTGCGTGTGTGCCTGCCTCTGAGTACAAGTTGACCCCATCCTCAGACTGACCTACACAATAACCACTTTATAGTCTAATAATGCTTTCAGCTGCATTTTTAAGCAGAAAGCTCTGCTTGCAGAAAAGTTATCATTTTGTGTAACAAAATTTACCAATTAAATTGAGTGCCTTTGACCCAATTTAAAAAAGAAAAAGCACTGGTATTTTCAGATACGGCTTTTTTCTTTTTGGTAATAACGGAGCTACTTTCAGCATTTCCCAAATCCCTTTAGGCAAGAAAATACGTTAGCAAGAAAAGCTAACTTAGGAACCGAGTTTGAATTTGGGCTTGATAATGGTTCTTTGCCCATGGATGCTCTGAGAATCCGTAGCTTTGGGAAGGATCACTATCCTCTGTCCACTTCCCACTCTGATTTGCTGGACAGTTCTACTTTTTGGAGCACCATCTTCTCGGGGAATGGATTCTGTCCTGAAGGTACTTGGGGATTTTAACTGCAGACCCAGAGACTGCCATTGATTGTGAGATGCTGGCATGTAAATCGTATGGCAAAAAGCTGCAGGAAAATGCCTGAGCCTAGCATTCTATAGAGGTCTTCACACTAATTTGAAAGCCTTTCGGATGTGAAAAGGATCCCGTCTTCTTTTCAAATGCATGTCCTGAGCTTGCCTGGGGGCCAAGAACTTGAGCTTGCCTGTGCTCAAGTCAAAGAACAAGAGTCTAGTCAAGTCTAGAGTAAAAAAGCCTTTGAATACCAGTCAAGCTGAACATTAAGTCTTTAATGCCACATGTGGCTTAGACTCTGGGTCCCAGCTCATTTCAGCCCATTCCCTGAGGTCAAGTCTAGAGTAAAAATGACTCCATTTAAAACCTAGTCAGCATGTCACATCTTTGCCCATTCATCCTCCCAATCAGATGCAAGTTTCAAGAGAACCTGGCCCCACATATGCCTGCTCAGTCACTTCAATCGTGTCCGACTGCTTGCAAACCTATGGACTGTACCCTGCCAGGCTCCTCTGTGGGATTTTTCAGGCAAGAATACTGGAGTGGGTTGCCATACCTTCCTCCAGGGGATCTTCCTGACCCAGGGATCGAACCCATGTCTCCTGTGTCTCCTGCATTGCAGGTGGATTCTTTACTGATGTGTCACTTGTAACACCCGGCCTCAACACACACTCCATTAATCCTCCAAAACCTACCTTTCTCTCTTCCCTTCTCTTCACTGCTACCAGAATAACATTTTAAAAAGTTGGCCTCTTCCCTTTACTCCTTGTGAGCTCTCCCTGCTTCTAGAAGAAAATCTAGACAGCCAAACCCAGCTTCTACCCTCTCATTACATTTTGACTGAAGCCTCACTGCTGAGTTCAGGGTCCCTGGTGAAGCGGATGGTCCAGGGTCAATGGCTTGCCTATTACATGACAGTAAGTGCCTGGCACTCGACTGCATCCTGTACCTTCGGCTGCTTCTGAAAAGGTCTACTCTTTCTTCAAGTTCAGCTGCAGTGTAATCTCTCTGAAAATTTTGCCAATTGCTCTCCACCTGAAAGTCATCACTTCCTTCTCTTTGTCCTCTGGAACCTCACAGATAAACAACACAAAACATTTCTGTTCCAATGCAGTTTAATTGTTCACATATCAGCATCCCAGAAGGACCACATACTTCTCCAGATCTGACGCTATCTCTTGTTTATTTGGGACCCTTCATTTGCCAGAGCAGGAAGAAAGGGAACAATAAAAATACCTAGTCATGAGGAAAGAGAAGAAGGAGTTAGGGTTACTCTCAGCCATGTAGCTTGAAGGAAAAGGCAGGTGCTGAGACAAGAAACTGAGATGAAGAAAGGCACAAAGGCAGCTTTGGGGAAGGAAGGAGAAAGTCTGTCTGTGACATGGGATGTACAAAGGTCCTGGGGCAGCCATGTGGAGCTGTCAAGGGCACAGGCTCATCCCTGGGTCTGAAATGTGGGAGGAAGCCTAGGTTTGGAAGTGAAAGTTTTTTTCTTTTTTAAATTATTTTTTATTACTGAAGTATAATTGCTTTACAATGTTGTGTTGGTTGCTGCTGTACAATGAAGTGAATCAGCTACATCTATACATATATCCTCTCCTTCTTGGGCCTCCCTTCCAGCTCCCCACCCCACCCCTCTAGGTCATCACAGAGCACTGAGCTGAGCTCCTGGTGCTATACACAAGCTTCCCACTAGCTATCTACTTTACCCATGGGGAAGTGAAAGCTTTTAAAAGTCATCAATTTTGGTAGAGATATTAAGCCTTAGGTGTTGATAATATCATAATTTGAAAGTCTGTAGAGAGCAGGCATGAGAACTATAAAACCCTGAGTAATCAGAGAGTAGACAGAAGAATTTAAAGAGTAGAAGAATTCAATGAAGATCCAGGAAGAAAAATTCAGAGTGGAACTTTCAAATGTAGTAAAGAAGAAACAGACTGGTTCCAAATAGGAAAAGGAGTACATCAAGGCTGTATATTGTCACCTTGCTTTTTTAACTTATATGCAGAGTACATCATGAGAAACGCTGGGCTGCATGAAGCACAAGCTGGAATCAAGATTGTCAGGAGAAATATCAATAACCTCAGATATGCAGATGACACCATTCTTATGGCAGCAAGTGAAGAAGAACTAAAGAGCCTCTTGATGAAAGTGAAAGAGGAGAGTGAAAAAGTTGGCTTAAAGCTCAACATTCAGAAAACTAAGATCATGGCATCTGGTCCCATCACTTTGTGGCAAATAGATGGGGAAACAGTGGAAACAGTGTCAGACTTTATTTTGGGGGGCTCAAAAATCACTGCAGATGGTGACTGCAGCCATGAAATTAAAAGACACTTACTCCTTGGAAGGAAAGTTATGACCAGCCTAGATAGCATATTGAAAAGCAGAGACATTACTTTGCCAACAAAGGTCCGTCTAGTCAAGGTTATGCTTTTTCCAGTGGTCATGTATGGATGTGAGAGTTGGACTGTGAAGAAGGCTGAGTGCCTAAGAATTGATGCTTTTGAACTGTGGTGTTGGAGAAGACTTTTGAGAGTCCCTTGGACTGCAAGGAAATCCAACCAGTCCATCCTAAAGGAGATCAGTCCTGGGTGTTCATTGGAAGGACTGATGTTGAAGCTGAAACTCCAATCCTTTGGCCACCTCATGTGAAGAGTTGACTCATTGGAAAAGACCCTGATGCTGGGAAGGATTGGGGGCAGGAGAAGAAGGGGATGACAGAGGATGAGATGGCTGGATGGCATCACCAACTCGATGGACATGAGTTTGGGTAAACTCCGGGAGTTGGTGATGGACAGGGAGGCCTGGCGTGCTGCAGTTCATGGGGTCGCAAAGAGTCGGACACAACTGAGCGACTGAACTGAACTGAACTAAAGAAGAAAGTTTTCCTCGGATGAACCTTTCCCAGAAAAGCATCCTGCAGAGCCTCACTACAGGAGGGTTGGGGAATCACCTGACTGTGTCTTGGGTTCTAGGAGTGTAACTTCTTTTTACACAGCCTTTCAACCTATCTGCCCAGTTTTAGTTCCATCTTTACCCTTATGATCAGAAATATCTGATATCTCATGAGGTTCTGAAACACATTCTGTTTTGCCTTTCTTGCTTTTCCCATTTCTTCCATAGCATTTAGATTTTAAAATCTGTTGCATTCAATTATCACCTGTCTAGTCTTTTGTGTTGGTTCCTTTCCCATCCCATTACTGCTTGTGATTAATGCCACATTAACAGTGTTACAGGAGAGAGTTGGGATAAATGTCTATATAATTCAAAAAGTCACCTTTAAGGGAAATCCAGCTTGTTCTTCAGCTTCCCACAAGCCAGCTGGTCCTGTCTCAAGCACTGAGCTTTTTTCTAAAATCACAGAAATTGTGATTCTGAGATGACTATAGAAACTCCTGAATGTAGAGTTAGTCATAGCACCTAGACTAGTTATTCCCAGGCAAGCATCTTACTAAGACTGCAGATACTCGATAAATGCTTATCAATCAATATTGACTGACTTCTGCCAATAACCAAACTGTTCTTGCCAAATAACTAGCAGACAGACAATTCCATATTCAGATCTTTAAAAAATAGACTACTGATGTTGCAAGAAATAACTGAAAATTTTTAAATAATTGCTCTTTCCCAAGCACTGATGTAGGTGATTTCCATGAACCATATCATTTAATACTTGTGTGTGTGTGTGTGTGTGTGTGTGCGTGCACGCGCTCAGTTGTGTCCAACACTTTGTGACCCTATGGACTGTAGCCCGCTAGGCTCCTCTGTATACGGAATTTTCCAGGCAAGAATACTGGAATGGGTTACCATTTCCTCCTCCAGGGGATCTTCCCGACCCAGGGATCGAACCCACATCTCTTGTGTCTCCTGCATTGGCAGGAGGATTCTTTACCACTACTGTCACCTGGGAAGCCCTTAATACTTAGGACAACTCTATTATAATCATTCGGAGAAGGCAATGGCACCCCACTCCAGTACTCTTGCCTGGAAAATTCCATGGACGGAGGAGCCTGGTGGGCTGCAGTCCATGGGGTCGCACAGAGTTGGACATGACTGAGAGACTTCACTTTCACTTTTCACTTTCATGCATTGGAGAAGGAAATGGCAACCCACTCCAGTGTTCTTGCCTGGAGAATCCCAGGGATGGGAGAGCCTGGTGGGCTGCCATCTATGGGGTCGCACAGAGTCGGACATGACTGAAGCGACTTAGCAGTAGCCGCAGCAGCATTATAATCATTAACCGCTCTTAGCAGATGAGAGAAGAAGGGATAAATAATTGTTCTAAGATTATACCACTAATTGGTGTGAAAAAAGACACCTGGAACTCATTTTTTTTCCTCAGCTAAAACACCAGGAGAGTCATTTTTATTTTACGGCCACTCTCCAGGCTGGGTTCATGGTAAGTTGTGTCCATAGAGAAATATGACCATTCCCCTAAGGTAGGTTTACGTGCAGGGCATGACTGGAGCCAATCACTCCATCTGGAGCCAAATGGGAAGGATTTGTGCAGGTGACATTCGGGGGAGAAAACTTCATTTGTCCATTTTGGTTGAGAATCCTGGCCAGTGGTTACTCCATCTGGCTGATGATAAAGCACAGATTCTGTACACTCATCCCAGGCATTAACAAATATGAGAAGGTAAGTCAATGAACAAAATATGGAACATCTCTACTCACATGGAGTTTGTCTTCTTTCAGGATAAAATATTAGAACAGTCAGGCAGTCACCTAGGGAATGTGAGCCTTTGACTGCAATGATACACTTTTAAAAAAAAAATTTAAGATTTTTTTTTTAATGTGGATCATTTTTAAAGTCTTTATTGAATTTGTTGCAATACTGCTTCTGTTTTACAGTTTGGGATTTTGGCTGTGGGGCATGTGGGATCTTAGTTCCCCAATCAGGGATCGAACCCACATCCCCTACATTGGAAGGTGAAGTAGTGACCATTGGACCGCCAAGCAAATCCTGATATACTTCTGATCAGAGGCAGCAGATAGAGAGGGACAAGACTACCAACCCACCAATGGTCAGAAACCTGTAACCAGTAAGCCCATGAGCCTTTCTTTAGAAAATACCTTTATCCATGTCAGTTTATTTTCTCTCTGAAAACAGGGTTTTGAAATTTGGATGGGAAGCAGAATGTAAAAGGTCTGAAGAGTAGGGGGCATGGATTTCCTGCCTGTCTGTGAAAGCAGCGGTCACACGGAGGGACCCAGGAAGGTCCAGATGGAGGGAAGGCAGTTAGGCGGCTGCATCTACAGTCACTCGGCAGCCACTCCATGTCCCTCTAGAATTTTGTTCTGTGTTCCTGGAGGATGTTTTGCTGTTTCACTAAGAGCATTCCTGTCCCTACACAGCGGTCCTCACACTGAGCTATTCATATTCACTAATGCATTTGGAGATGTGCCAGCAGTAGCGGGACTTAGAAAATTAATGTGACCTCTCTTCCTGGAGTGTCCATTTTATTTAGTGGTAAGTGATTTGAAGAATTATTCTTATTTCACAGCAAATAGAGTCATGTTATGGAATGGAAGGCAAAATTCACTGCCATATTTTTAAAGAAGGAAGGAATAATTTTTTTAAAAAATTTCCAAAAGCAGTGAATGCTTGGAGCCCTGATCTGCAAACACCCAGTTTCTCATGCCCTTAGATGGTGTTTCATTGATTCATGCTTTCATCATCAAACACTGCCCATGGTCCTAAAATATGCCAGGCACTGGTCCTGGGCATGGAGGCTACCGTGATGAATGAGGCAGATGAGATGCCTAAGGGGACACATTGTGCTGACCCCTAAGGAGGAAGTAAGAGTAACAGAGAGTGAGCTGACGGAGGGGGATGACCTTCCCAAAGGGAATTTGGGGAAGCCTCACTGGAGCCCAGGGCCTCCCAGGTGGCGCTAGTGGTAAAGAATCTGCCTGATAAGGCTGGAGACACAGGAGTTGTGGGTTCGATCCCTGAGTCGGGAAGATGCCCTGAAAAGAGAAATGGCAACCCACTCCAGTATTCTTGCCTGGAGAACTCCATGGACAGAGGAGTCTGGTGGAGGCTATAGCCCATGGGGTTGCAAAGAGTTGGACACAACTGAACGACTGAGCACACACACACACATACACACACACACACACACAGGAGCCCAAACCTGACTGTTGAGATGGAGGCAGCCACGTGAGAAAAAAAGAAAAAGAAAAAGCAAAGTCTCCCCAAGATAAGAGGAAGCTGGTGTCTCCAAGGACAGAGAGCAGAGCCTGCACCTGAGGGTCAGTGCATGAGGGGCATCATCATATGCCAGCATCATGATCACCTGGTGGAGCAAGGAAGAAAATGCAGGTTCCCTGGCTCCATCCCACATCTGCTGTTCCAGAACCTAAGAGGCAAGGACCCGAGACTGCATTAAATAGATTTCCCAGGGTTTCTCTCTCCTTCTCTCTCACATACTCGCACACACACGCGCGTGCATATACACACACACATGCACACACACTAAAGTTTAAAAACATTGTTTTAAACTTAAAACATTTTTGAAACACGATAATGTCAATTAGAGTGACTCTTTTAGGGAACTTCTCCATAGATAAGTCCTCAATGTTATCCAAAAATTTAACAAGGCCGTCTTCCAAAACTCTCCTATCTCCTTCCTTGGTGAACCCAGACCTTCTCAGACATTCTTTATTTATCTAGTGTAACTTTTCAGAGAACATCGAGAAGGTGATTCGCTCAAACATTGGGCTATTATTCCAGAAGAGTAGAGCCCTGTTGTACCACAAGACCATGGTGGGGCCTGCTCTTAGTTGGGCTTCTTGTATGAGATAAAGAAGATCTGGGACTGGATTGGGCCACAGCTGTTCTCATGAATCAACTATCTCTGAATTTAGAAAATTGCTGTGTTCCAACAGACTATCTTCCCAGCTGGTTAAATGAAGACAAACAGAGTCAATTATTATAATTTTGTGCAGTTGTGGGGTTTTTTCTGCAAAAGTTACAGTATTTCTATACTTTCTACATTAGAGATAAAAAGAGATGAATGACTTCAATTTTCATGGAACCTCAATTACAGGGCTTGAATCATCCCAGGGACAAGAGAGAAGTTGAGAATTCTGAACACAGAGCCATCCTATTAAAGATGATCTCCTAAATCAGGGAATGTACACAGAGCTATGGAGTGTGCCAGGAAATTTGGATTTACTCTCATTTCAGTTATTTTAGGGGTTGCCTTTTGATATTTACCAGCTTCCTAAGAAGAGGTGTGTCCATAAAATCAGCCAGAAGACTTGCTTAGGTGAAACTGGTTGCAATTTACAAAGGGAATCAGATACTGCTTAGGGTTTTAGCTTCCTGCATCTCTCACCTGTTCTACAGGAGAGGAAGTGGAGAGGGTACCAATCATCACAAAAGGAGTTTAAATGAGACTTGCCATCAAATCTGGGAATATGATAACTAATGTTTGCACAGAACTTTCAAGGTTTAGATATCACTTTCACTGAGTTTATTCTTTTGATTCCCATATTGAACCTGGGAGGCTAGACCTGCCTTGAGCAAGAAATTCAGTCTCAGAGAGATTCAAGATTGCCCCAGAGGGCCCAACATGAAAGAGGCCGTGTATACTCGATCAAGGTACTAGATCCTTTCCCATGTTGCAGTTCACACGGATGTACTAAACTGCCAGGTTTGCCCTCTTCCATACCTGAGAAAAAATGCTGAAAAATATTTAATCCCTTGACATGGGAGGAAGGAGACCTGAGATCATTACGGATATCTTCCTAATTTGATAGGTCCCTCTCTGGTCCTAGTTTAGGAGAATAAACAGATGGATGATTTTATCTGAAATTAATTGAGTCTCAGTGGAGGGCAGTATAGAATATATGCATTATAGACTATATATGTTTTACATATATGCATTTTGAAGTCTCATGCAGTATTTCACATAATGTTCATAGCAGTTGGATTCAATCCTCCCTGTTGGCCAGTGAAATGGACACATGATTTCAACCAGCCAGCTCTTCAAACAGTCTGGGCCTGATGGATTCTCAAAGACGTTTAGCTCAGCCCTTTCCTTCTTTTTCTTTATACGTGTTTTAAAAACATAATTTTACACTAGCTTGATTTAAACAAAAGGCAGTCAAGAGAAGAGAAAGCTTTTTTTTTTTTTGTTCCAGAGCCAAGTTACCATTGTGAATCAAGTCCACAGAAATGCCCATTTGATGTGTGTTTCAGAGATGCTTCCTGCCTGGTGGCTTTACAGGCTTGCCCAGCTGGCTCTCAGGCTACAAGCAGACACCCAAGGCAGCATCATCAAGTAGGGCTTCAGGAGGTTTGGGGAACTGGGGGAGCAAGCCTCCTCAAACGTCAGTGTCAGGTTGCACTTGTGACATAGACATGTTTCCTTCCAAATTTTGTGGTCTAGATATTCCCTCTCCCCATGAGAGGAATTCTATGTCTGAGGATCTATAATAAAGAAGTCTTTAAATTAAGAAACCTGAGACATTATGAGGTTAATAGGGCATAGCCATTGGAAGTGAGTCTAGAAAAGCCTTCAAAAACACTGTAGTTGTATCAACTGAAACAACACAGACATAGACACTGAAGATAGTATGAATGACATCTATATTTCTTAAGTAAAAATTAATATAACTACTTTACATTTGGGCTTCCCAGGTGGCACAGTGGTAAAGAATCCACCTGCCAAAGCAGGAGACATGGACTTGATCCCTGAGTCAGGAAGATTCCCTGGAGGAGGAAATGGCAACCCACTCTAGTATACTTGCCTGGAGAATCCCGTGGACTGAAGAGCCCAGTGGGCTACAGTCCATGGGGACACAAAGAGTTAGACACGACTGACCACTCATGCCATGCCATACCACTTTACATTTATATTTATATCGATAGCTATTTATGTTATTTAACTAATTCATTTGCTTTTTTTTTGGTGCTTGGTGTTTCATCTGAACATTCAGTGCTTTTATGAATAGATAGAGATAGACATTTATTTTTTAAGAGACTGCCTGCAAACATTTCTCAAACTCAAACACTGAGTGACTTTATAATGAAACATGCAATCACAATGTCTCAAAATTCAGAAACCCTATATAAATAGTTTACACTAAGGGAAATAATGAATCATTAACATTACAGAAGGAGTGGGTCTGAATATACATATTTTTACAATAAACACTCTTGGGCTTTGTAAAGAACAGAGACAGTTTCTGATTGCAATAACCAAAGGATTGTCTATTATTTCACAATGTAATTAATCCAAGGTTGAGGTGGCATTTTCAGACTGCAAGGAGATCAAACAAGTCAATTGTAAAGGAAATCAATGCTGAATATTCATTGGAAGGATTGATGGCTGAAGTTCCCATACTTTGGCCAGCTGATACAAAGAGTCGACTTTTTGGAAAAGACCTGATGCTGGAAAGATTGCAAGAAGAGATTGGGGTGGCAGAGGATGAGTTGGTTAGATAGTGTCACTGGCTCAACAGACATTACTGAGCAAACACCAAGCGATACTAGACGACAGGGGAGATTGGCATGCTGCAGTCCATGGGGTTGCAAAGAGTCAAATATGGCTTAGTGACTGAATAACAAAACAGCAGAGAGATGGCATTTTGGCTCTCTTTGCAAACTAGCTAGTACTTCAGAAAACTAGTATGGGGGAAGGGATGGATTTGGGTGAAGGGGAATTCTGCAAGTTGAGCTGTCAGGCATGTTCATGAAGAGAAGTGTTCATGAAGGGTGGTGATGGGAGGTGAGTTAAAGTGAGAGTCTGTGTCTTCATTATGGAAACTCTCATGGGGTACCTCCCAGGATAAAACACGCGAAGACTTGATACAGGGGGCTGAATGCCTGAACTGTTTCCATCAAATGTGGCTAGGGTTTCCCGCTTGTGTGCCAGGTGGTATACTGGACTGTCTTGTGGCTTTGGCCTTGCCATGACCCCTTTTAAGACCTCAAGGTTGCTGGGGAGGAGCCAGGAATTGCAATTCCTAGATATCATTTCCCTTGTGGATCCAGGTGCCAGACAGGGGGCACTCCAGGGAGACATGGAAGCCAGAGGGAAGACACCTGGGTTCTGTGGAGGCAGCTCCAGCCGGGAAGAGCGCAGGAGGGAGGGTCAAGGCAGAGTCCGAGGGAACTTCTGGAAAGCTCACTCATCCATGCTACAGACGGTGGCTCTGGCAAGCCTTCTTCCCTCCTCCTCCCAGCTGTCCAAGGGCTCCCTACTTGGAAGGCAGAGGCAGGTCTGTTTCCTGCCTGAAAGCTGACTGACAGTTTGGATGGGGAGCGACTGGAAACAGGAAGTGATCATTTAAGAGGCAATTCATCAATCCAGGGTAGCATCAGGAGCCTCCCAAATAGAAGCAGATCTCTTTTGCAGCATCTCGTTTATTTCCTATTTGTTGTTCAGCTACTTGGAGCTGAAGTAGAGCCAGTGTCACCGTAGATGAACTGTGGAACTCATCCCCAATTCAATTTGGGGGCCAATTTCACCTTTGCCCTATCCTTCTCCCAGCTTTAGGGCTGCCCTCGGGGTAAAGAATCCACCTGCCAATGCAGGAGACACAGGTTCAATCCCTGGGTCAGGAAGATCCCCTGGAAGAGGAAATGGCAACCCACTCCAGTATTCTTGCCTGGGAAAGTGCTATGGACAAAGGTGCCTAGCGGACTACTGTCCATGGGGCTGCAAAGAGTGGGACACAACTGAGCGACAGTGCAATGCAAAAATGCTCACTTGGCTTTACCAAGATGTTATTGATGTTGCACCTATTATCTTCATTGGGTAATATCTTCATTCAAATCCAGAAGGCATGTAGCCTTAGAGAGGGCAATTCCGATCCACTTGGAGAGTTGAGTACCTCCTTTCTCATTCAGGATACCAGTCAAATTTGACAGAGTCTCATCAAGTGAGTGCACCAGAGCCTCTTTTAAAATTAAACTAGATACGGCTCTTCTCAGATGCACTCTTTTCCAGCCCTACTGACTAACTTAGAAAACAAAACACATTTGCATGTCAAAAGGCAGAGGAAGAGCCAAAGAATGTGGGCCATGGAAACAGCAATTCATAATTGAGTTATTAGAGGGGTAGCCCTGGCTCCTCTCCCTTGTCTCCATCACACCATGGAAGGTGTAACAGCCCCATTTTGCCTGTAAGTGGCTCAGGGAGAAGAAACACCTGGTTCAAGGTCACACCTCTGGCTGGGAAGTGGTAGAATCATTTTCATCAGGTTCCAAAATCTACCTAAGATCTCATGTTCTCTGTTGATCAATTTGTCCAGAAACTCAGTCCACCTGATGAGTGGATTCCTCAGGCTAATCTCCACAAATGAGCATGTTAAAGGGAGGATGTAGGTCAAATGTGTGGGAACAAGCAGAGACAGTTTGCACAATGTGTTTTAGGCAGGACGTATTTTAACTGAAACCCTGTTTGCTTCTAAAAGTAAGGTGGAGAATTGGGAGTACATTCAAGAGAGGGACTCCCTAATGGGTTCACTTTGCCATCATGAATCCAACAGTGCAGACTTCTGCTGAGTAAAATTCACTAGGAAAGGCCAGGAAAGGCTTATTACTTTTATTACCCTTTTAAAGCCTTCATTTTAATCCATGGGTTGTAAAATATGTCCCATTCCCCGAAATTATAGGATGGATAAAGACCGAGAAACTGGGCCAGAAAACGCACCTGACCTGCAGTGAAGGGTGGTGCTTGATGAGGTCACTTCAAATATGCCCTTGACATTTCTACTGAAAAGGCCAAGTTTCCTCTGTTATTACTGCTGTTTCCTCTGGAGTGTGGATATTCGCCAACCAGATCTCAAAGTGTTCTGAGGTTGAGAAAGCAAAGTTAGGAGGTTCTCAGCAGTTCCATGCAGATCCTGCCCTAACTGAGGATAAAGACTGGCTCCTCCGGGGTCCTCTGTATTGCAAACAATCCAATATGGGCCTGTCACAGCTGTAAAAGGAATGTCTTGATTTGTCTTTGTTTTCCAGGAGAATTCTCTGTAACCCTCAGAATGAGGCTCAGACTCTGTGACTAGCTTTTTGGGATCCTTTGCACTATCATCTCTTCTTCAGCCTCATCTTTGGATGCCCACTCCTCCTCCCTATGCCCCCTTGTCATAGCAAAGAAAAATCCATATTGGACTCTACATTGGATCTATTTCTTTTATTTTAACCTTTGTATTCTATTGCTTTTGTTACAAGAATATTGCCTATAGTCTGAGATGTACAGGATAGCTCATTCTCAAGGCTCTGACCTTTAAAGGTATAACATTTTTCCACCCATATTGTGATAAAAAGATGCAGAACAGGGAATAACATTTGTCTTGCTGGAGGTTTATTGGAACATTGTGACTAGACGCACTTGAACAGTTGCAAGAACAAAGGATTCTGGGACCAAAAATTCTGCAGCAACCAACACACCCCTTCCCCTTTTAATACAAAAGGGGCTTGAATTCTAACTTGAGTAAAATGGTTCTTTGGGACACTAGTCTACCATCTTCTCTGCCTGCTGGCTTTCCAAATAAACTCACTATTACTTGCCCCAAGAGCAATAAGTCTCTCAATTTATTGGCCTGTGAGCAGTGTGAGCTTGGATTTAGTAATTCCCCACTCACCTCTTGTCACAAACCCTGCAATCTCTCCACCACCCACCACTTCCCAGGCCTCAAGCTTGTAAAGCTTTCTGAGTCCCCCAACACCTTAAGCTATGATCTTCTCATGTCTCCACTCTGTCAAACTCAGTTGAACAATACCATTGTTTCAAATTTACCTCCGAAGTGAAAGCTATCGTAAATCTCCAGAAATACTTTTCTCTCTCTATGCATTTTCCCTGAAGTCACTGAAAACCTCATATTAAATTATTGTAAATAAACTATAGTAAGTATATAATCATTTCTCCTCATGTAATCCTCTAGATCAAGACGACATGCAATTAAGTTTATGGTCTCTGCCCTATGTGTTTGACATGTTTCAGACACAGGATTTGTGACTTTTGAATAGTTGTCGATTAACCATTTGCCTCAGAGAAGGCAATGGCACCCCACTCCAGTACTCTTGCCTGGAAAATTCCATGGACGGAGGAGCCTGGTAGGCTATAGTCCATGGGGTCGCACAGAGTCGGACACGACTGAAGCGACTTAGCAGCAGCAGCAGCAGCAGCAGCAACCATGTGCCTAAAATGATGCATCTAGTGCTTTAAACGTGCTTCTCAGGGAATTCCCTGGTGGTCCAGTGGTTAGAACTCAGTGCTTTCATTGCTGGGGCCTGAGTTCAATCCCTGGTCAGGGAACCAAGATCCTGAAAGTATGGCCAAAAAAATTAATTATCATTTTTTAAAAAGGTTGTATTAAAAAAAAATACTTTCCAGGTCTGGGTTTCCAGGAGATGAAGGCAGCATCTTATCGTCTTCTCTATTTCCTCCTTAGCCTTCTCTTGGCCCTGGGAGAAGGAAGCTCACAGGCATTGCCTTTGAAGATGAAGACTTCCAGCCATCAGCTCCAAGCACAGCCAGTGCCTAACACAACATTTGTTGAACTGGTCTGTATTTCTCAGGGAATCAGGTGATTTTTAGAGTTTGTAATGAAAGTTTCCCGTGCCACTGTTTTGACAAAAGATGTTTTCTTAACACTCACCTCTAAAATCCTCAGGACTTATACTTAGATATTGGCCAGCACAGAAGCCCTGATATCAGAAGATGGAGTTTCAAGAGGAAACATGCAAAGTCTTGAGCGAGGAGTGAAAAAGCAAAAAAAAAATAACGAATTTCCAGGGAAATAACTGAAGCTTGGCAACAGCCCTGCAGAAAATGGCTCTGGGTTATGGCTATAAATTTAAGAAGAAAGAAAAGGAGAAAGAAATCTGAATCCTGGGTCCACATAGGGAAGATATTTCTCTTTGCTGGATGTCTCAGAAGGATCAGACATAATTAGGAATAAAAATTTGTCCTCGTCTTTTCCATTTTCTACCTAATTGCTAATTAGCTGGACTCTCTGCTGCTAGAAAAAAGACATGAATAATGTTTAGAAGCCTTCAGAAAAGAACAATGTTATGACAACTGAGAAAAGTAACACTGACAAAGAGAATGATGCTTGATTTCTGAGGTACACTTAGGGGAATGTGCGTTACAAGTATTTACCATATGTCATGTCAGACCAGCTAACATTGGCTGTGATAATCAAGTCTCTGTATTTCAGTGCTCTCATTTGTAAAATGGACCCAAGAATACCTGCTCTAGACAGTCATGCCTTTGTAGTGAAGCAGCAATGACCTAAAAGGGTTAAGACAGTCATGGGCCGTGGAGGGTGGGGAGGAGGCTTGATGGATCCATTGAAATGCTGCTAAGGAATTACTCTGTGTGACAACCAGTTCAGGCACCGGGTCAGTTTAAGTTAACAATCATGGACTGAGCCTGGCATGTCGTCTTAGATGCAATGAAGAATATGAAAGCGTCACCAAGTCTTCATGCAATGAAGAATATGAAAGCGTCACCAAGTCTTCATAGAGAACGTTCAAAGCAAGTCCATGAGGCGTGCCAACAGAATTAATACATCAGATACTGGCAGGTCTGCAGTTGTGTCGAACCACACCACCTCCAGTCGCTTAGCCAAAGATGGTGTCAGTCGTTCAGTTGCCTGATCAGTTGTGACTAATCATTGGGGTGACACACTGGGGTATGTTTTTAGATGAGAGATCTCCAACCAGGAAAGAGAAGACGGTGTCAACCAAATGAGGTAGATGTTTTGCTGACTTGGTCCTGAGAGTGTGTACAGCACTTTAGAGTTTCTAAACCACTTTTCTGCATGCGGTGTATCGCCTCCTCTCAAGAAACCCCTGAGGCAGACAAGCACAATGTTAAGATAAACTAAAAATCAGAGAAGTCAGATGAGTTCCACAAAGTCATAGGAGGGATAAAATACCTTGGTGGGTCTCGACCCAGGACTCACACTGCAGGGTCACCCTGATGCACCAAATAGCAGCTACACCAAAGCAAGTCCTTGCTTATCAACATCCCTCTTCCCTCCATCTCCCTTTTTTCTCCTCCTCTTCCTCCATCACTGGACTATCTGGTAAGTAGCCAAGTTTTCCTATGGCTCAAAAGGCACTGACTGTCCCTACCACTTCACACACACACACTCTCATGCCTCATGTCTCATAGCTGTATCTAGTCTCCGTGTGCCAGAGAGACCTTGGTGAAATCATTAGAGTTTTGTTTTTCTGAGATCCTGTAGTTGTACAGAGAGGGGATTGAACCCAGCAGTTTGAAGTCACATCCTAAAACCCTGAACATTCTAGATGTTTCCTACTGTCCCAAACAATCATCTGAATCAGTAGATTCTAAATTCTTTTGATCACACACCCAATCAGAAGAATATATGTTGATCACAGACTCCTTGACATATGAAAATTTACTGAATTATAAATTTGGTCTGCATATCTGTAAATCAATGCCTATTACAAAATGTGATATAAAGGATGACACAGTTGAAAACTAGAATATTTTAAAATGAAAGTTGCAACAAGAAATTCTGAATTTTTATTTTCCTTATTTCATTTATGACGAGAACAAAAATAATAAACATTTTAGAAAGAAGGATACAGTTAAAAAGCTGAGACATCACTTTGAGACAAAGATCTGTATAGTCAAAGTTATGGTTTTACCAGTAGTCATGTATGGATGTAAGAATTGGAACATAAGGAAGGTTGAGTGCCAAAGAATTTATGCTTTCAAATTGTAGTGTTGGAGAAGATTCTTGAGAGTCCCTGGGACAGCAAGAAGACCAAACCTAAAGGAAATGAACCCTGAATATTCATTGGAAGGATTGATGCTGAAGCTGAAAACCAAGATTTTGGCCACCTGATGCGAAGAGCAGACTCATTGGAAAAAAAAACCTTAACGCTGGAAAGATTGAAGGCAAAAGGAGAAGGGGGTGGTAGAAGATGAGATAGTTGGTTAGCATCACTGACTCAATGGATATGAATCTGAGCAAATTCCTCTGGGAGATAGTGGAGGACAGAGGAGCCTGGTGTGCTGCAGTCCATGGGGTTGTAAAGACTCAGACACAACTTAGCAACTGAACAACAACAAAAATACAATTGAATAAACTATTTTTTTTAATGTGGGTTTAAATTTTCATGCAGAAACTTAAAGAACCTTAAAGAACTGGTTTTAATTTAAGTTTATTTCAATCCTTGGCTTTAATGGTTGCCACAGGTGAAAAAAATACTGCAAAAGAAAAATACATATACAAAACAAAGAAGTGCATTCTTGTTTGTGCTTTAGTAAATTGTGTTACTTATTATCCAATCCGCTCCACTGATTATACAAAGACTTTATTAAACAACTACCGATGCTAGTTGGTAGTTATAGAAAACTAACATAAATGCTATATATATAGCACTTATATATATATATAAATATATATTTATATAGCCATATATACATAGCTGAAGTGCTATATATATAGCATTATATTTATGTGTGTGTGTGTGTGTATATATATATATCTCAAACAAGTGAGTTCAGACAAATGAGTTCAAACTCCACTTCAAAACCCTTTGCTAAGAAAATTCTGACTTGGAAGTAATTCGGTTGCCAAGTTTTCTATTTTAAGTGTGCAGACATGAGGCTATTTCAGTAATTTATTGATTTTAGCAACAAATCACAAAGCAATATAATTATATATAACCACTCATGTCCAAATTGTTTTCTACTCATAAACAACGTCTTTCAAAAGACAGTTGCAAAATCCCCATTTTAAATGTAATATTACCTTAAAGGGAAAACTGTATAAATATATGCCTTCCTATCACTTGTCATCTTATGAGAACATCAGGGCATTTGGAATATGTGCTATGTTATTGCTATTAAAGAAAATGCATGTTTCGATTATAAAAGACTTCTAAGTTATTTGCCAAAAGAAAATCATAAATCTTCTGTATGACACAAAAGATAAAAATGGCCACTTACATCTCAGCCAAAAGTGTTGCAAATATATTTAAAGGCATTGTCTTTATAAAATCTACCACATTGATCATGCTTTTCTATAACAAATTAACTGCAGTGTGCCAAGTGTGTGTGTTTAGCTGCTCAGTTGTGTCCAACTTTTTGCGACCCCATGAACCATAGCCCTTGGCGATCCCATGGACTGCAGCCCTTGGCGACCCCATGGACTGTAGCCTGCCAGGATCCTCTGTCCATGGGAATTCTCCAGGCCAGAAGACTGGAGTGGGTAGCCTTTCCCTTCTCCAGGGGATCTTCTCAAACCAGGGATCAAACCCAGGTCTCCCACATTGCAGGCAGCTTCTTTACCGACTGAGCCACCAGGGAAGCCCAAGAATATGGGAGTGGGTAGCCTATCCCTTCTCCAGGGGATCTTCCCAACTCAGGAAACGAACCAGGGTCTCCTGCACAGCAGGTGGATTCTTAACCAGCTGAGCAACCAGGCCACAAGCCTCTGATAAGTGAGTGAATCAGAAACAATGCCAATCCCACTCTGCTCCCCAAGACACCTCCCGTGCTCCTTGGAACACATCATATTCTTGTTGGAAGTCCTCAGTGTCACCCTGTATCCTACATATTTGTAAAACGCAACCCCTCTAATGTTTTCAAGCATAAAATATTGACACATCATACTGGAAGTCCTGACGTGTTCTTCCCTCACCCAGTGGCTCACCATTTGCCTTCTCTGGGGCAGAGGTCCACCCTTTGCGATCACTCAGCTAGGTAACTCCTGCCTCACAATAATTTACAACATCCATACCTGACTGTGGAGACTTAACATATGATCTCTGGTCCTACTTGGGTTTCCAAGAGTCCATATAGCCTCATAAATTCCACGTAAGATGTTTCTTGGGCATCCATATGAATACTTTTTTTTTCCTAGAGGGACCATGAAACATGCTAAGTCACTTCAGTTGTGTCAAGTCTTTATAGCCCCGCCAACCTCCTCTGTCCATGGGATTCTCCAGGAAAGAATATTGGAGTGGGTTGCCATTTCGTTCTCCAGGGGATCTTCCCACCCAGCTTCATTATATTCATAAAGCTCCCCTAAATCCCCCAAAAGTTTAATTGTCACTAACACAGTAATTAATTTAAAAAAATGCTTTATCCTATTCAATTATTTAGATAATTGCACTGAGTTGCACTAGTGGTAAAGAAACTGCCTGCCAGTGTGGGAGACCTAAGAAACGTAAGCTGGATCCCTAGGTGGGGAAGATCCCCTGGAGAAAAACACTGGAATACTCCAGTATTCATGCTTGGAGAATCCCATGGACAGAGGAACCTGGTGGGCTACAGTTCATGCGGTTGCAAAGAGTCAGACATGACTGAAGCAACTTAGGATGCACACACGCATTGATTGTCATCAGCTGAGACCAATTTTGGTCACTTACATCCTGAAAAGGCAGACTTTCCCAAAGGTCGGAGGGATGTGGTTTTGGTATTAACACCCTCCTTAAGGATGAGATACAGAGATCTTCTGGAGATGTCAGGCTGACAAGGTGCCCAGTCCTGCCCCATCCACACAGGTGGGTTCATGACTTGTTAAACTGAGGCAACAATCAAGTGAGTTTACAGCCTAAGAACCATGACCTCCAGCTGGGCCATCCTTCCCAGTCCATGATATTAACTGCCAAATTCTCTCCACTGTAGTCACCTCACTTCTAGAAACCTCCAGCCCACAACATGTGAAATCTCCTGTTAGAAAAACTATTTCCCTGGACTACACTCTTCAATTAGATTTTAGTTCTCATTTTTCTTTGATGGGACATGGAGGAGCTCAGGGCTGAAAGGAAACCTAGACCCTCAGGAGACTTGGATTCCCTCTCGGTGTGGCAATTGCCAGATTAGAATATTTATTTTCTTTCATTGAGGCACAGATGTCCAAAGAGGATGCCTCTTCCAGGAAGCCCTGCCCAAGCAGCAACTCAGAGGATAGTGTCTCCTCTGTGCTGTTCTTAGTCTCCCCTTTGCATGTTTAAGCATGCACTGTTAGGAGCACTCACTTTGGCCCCTCTGGACTGTCTTGCTCTGAGGCAGTGCCCTGGGTCGGGTACATGGGGTCAACAAATGAATGATGCTGATCACACATCTTTGCCTCAAAAGAAAGTGCTTCCTGGGGACTCACACCTGCTGTCATAGCCCCGCCTCCCCAAGAATTACACAGAAGAGGTTCTTGCAGTAATTCACTGACTCCCAGAATTTCAACAGAAGCTCTTTTCTTAATCTTTACATTGTGAGGAACACCGTCTGCACACCCCTGAATCAAGGCATTGGCCTCTGTAGGCTGTGTCTTCACTTCTCATTTGGTGAGCACAGAGAAAAATACCTTTGAGACGATTCTTGCTTTTCACACATAATTTTAGGTGTTCAGTACATTTTTTCTCTCCAGCACATAAAGTGCTAGTATACTTAGCTTAAATGATCTGAGGATGTCAAATTACAAGCCAGCATATTGAACAAGAGCACCTCACTTACCGTGATATAGACAGAAAGACCTCAAAACAACTGTGGCCAATCAAAGAGACAGCAACACTAGAAATTAAAATGTTCTTGAAGAGGCAATATGTTACTAGTTCCATCAGTTCTTCCATGATCTGAAAAAAAGCATAGATGAAATCATTATATATAATCTTAATTTTCATTTCTAATGTATTATGTCACAAGTTTAAAATTTTCATATCAAGTGTCACTAGTTGGGTGAAAATGTGAGCTCTTTATTGATATGTTTTGTTTATTTCTCACTAGATATAAGCAGCTTTTGCGGGATTTCAAGGATTACATAGGGGATGCTCATATGCAGGTATGCCTAAGGACACAGGATTGCCTGAATGCATCTTGACGGGGGTTGCATTTTATGGGGTGATGCTTTTCAAAGGATAAAAATCTGGCAGCAGTCACAAATTCTGGATCATCACTCTCCATCTGGTTTGATTTTGAGAGCCGAGAACATTGCAGGCCCCTGTGGGCTTGCGGCAAATGTGAGGAGACCAAGGGCCATGGTCTTCTCCTTTAGGTAAAAAGTCTTTCCATACAGTCTCCTCAACCACCTGCACATGCATACACACACGCACGCACACACACACACAAGCACTGCACCGTCGAACCCAGCTTTGTCCCCAGGCTACAGGGGTGCTTGGCTGATAATTCCATCTAATCTGATTTTATCTAAACACTGATGTGGTTGGACAAAAAAAGAAATCCCAGAAAGTTCTCTCTGATAAAACTAGCTGGACCCAGAAATGCAAAATGAAGTTAGGAATCCAGAGATTCAGAGATCACCTTGGAAGATACTTGTGGCCCCTATGAACCAGTGGCAAAAGGTGAAAAAAACAAAAGGAGAATATCTGTCCGTCGTGTCCCTGGCTTTGCCCAGTACACTGGAAAAGCCCTGGGCAGCAAACCAAGGGATGCACATGAAGACTGCTCTGGGGACAGGGAAAAATATTCATAGCAACCCAGCTCCTAGGAAAGGAAATCCACTAGAAGACCAACTGCTTAGTACTTTTCACCGTTCTTATATTGAGGTATTCACTAGTCAATGTGCATAGATACAGGTGAGCCTGATCCAACACTGAACCACGCCCCAAGGACTTCAGACATAAGTCACATATACTCTTGCTCTGGGCATCAGTGCGGGATTCCACAATAAAGCAACCACCTTTGCTCAAGTACATATGCTATACTAGGCTCCTTATATTTATCATCTGAAATCTCAAAGCAACACTTCAAAGAAGGCAATATGGTCATAACAAAGTCAGCTCTTTCTGTCTGAGGACAATCTGAATGACATACATCACACCGTACTTGGAATATCTCTTCTGTCCAGCTCCAGTAATTAACCAAATCTTTGCCCCTAACTTTCTCTGTCCACAGGTTGTGTTTGCTCCAGGAGGCTCTGGTGACACCACTGTGCCAAGTGGAGCCCAGGGTGGATGGATGTGCAGGAGACCCAAGTTCCTTCATTTCATGCGTGCATGCACACATGCACGCGTGTGAACACACACACACACACACACACATCCTTCTCAAAGGGAAGATATCTTCCCTGCAGAGCGTACCTGCATGCTCTCTCAGTCATGTCCGACTCTTTTCGATCCCATGGGCTGCAGTACACCAGGCTCCTCTGTCCATGGGATTCCCCAGGCAAGTATACTGGAGTGGGTTGCCATTTCCTCTTCTAGGGGATCTTCCCAACCCAGGGATCCAACCTGAGTCTCTCATGTCTCCTGCCTTAGCAGGCAGATTCTTTTACCACTGAGCCACTCAGTGATGTTACTTTTCTACCTTCCCCATGACGGAAGCTGTACTTTGCATGTCACCCAGCCTGAAGCCATGCAGTCACTTGTGCATTGAGACTGAGTGCCCATCTCATCATAGCTCCAGGAGCATCCTTTCCTGGAAAGTCTGCATATCTTACGTTTCCCTGTAAGCTCCAGCCACAGGAGATGTGAAGCAGGCAGCAGGTGGGGACAGACAGACTGCTATGCCCAGGCTATGCTGAGGTTTCTAATGCTGTCTCCCTTTAATAACAGGAGCAGTCTCTGCTGGTGATAAGGGGAGAAGAGGAAGACGGAGAGACAGATGGAGGCCAGCTGCCTCCCTCCACTATGAGCCCACAGCCCTGCAGGGACCAATTTACTGCCTCGTTCAAGCTGTGCAAGCAGCCAGAGGATGTCAGTGCAGTGGGCTTTGCAGAGAGCAGGAAGCCTCCGAGCAGGGAGGATGTGGTCCAGCCATGGGAGAGGGCGCTGCAGCATGACACAGCATATCTCCGGAGCCCCCAACAGCCTGGAGCCCCTTAACTTCCCAGAGCCCAGACCTCTGCCAGGCAGTCCTGCCACTTCCTGTTCCTGCCAACCCCGGGTTCTCTTTCCTTCCTCATCTTTCACCCTTAACCTGGGTGCGTTTATTCCTGCACATAGTATTTTACACCTATGTGTTGAATGTCTGCTCTGTGCCAAGCACCTATCTAGATGCTTGGGACATGCAGTCAATAAAACAGGCACGAATCTCTGCCTCTTTGAGCTTCTGTTTTACTGGGGAGAGAAAACAGTAATATTTTTTTTTTCTGAGAAGGCAGAATATATACTCAGTTGGCAAACTCTGCTAGGGTAGAAGGTGACAATGCTACAAAGGAGTAGATAATTCAGGGAGTGTGGGGACCTGGGGGAGCAGCTAACCCAGGTGTTCAAGGAAAGGGCTCCCTGCCAAAAAGGCCCAGGGTTAAAATCCTGGAAGGGTAAGTACCAAGTGCTGTGGGAGGGGGCATTCCTAGACCACTCAGAGATGGCAAGAAGGCCAATGTGTCCAGAAAGGAGTGAGGAAGAGAAGAATAGAAGAAACCAGAGAGCTAGGAGACAGCACTTTGGAGCCACATAGACCTTTGGAAAGACTTTGGGTTGGACTTAGGAAGGAGGATATCACAAGTGTGAGCAGGAAGGTGACATAATCTGACTTATTTTTGATCACCATGGCAACCATGTTGAGAACAGATGAAAAGGCACAGACGCAGAAGCCAGGCCAGGCAGTAATTGAGGTGAGGGACAATGGTAGCTTGGCCTGGTTATTTGCCACAGTGATGCTGAGAACTGCTCGGATGTTGGGCATCCTTTGAAGGCAGAGACATCAAGGCTTGGTGATGGGTTGCATGAGGGTATGAGATACAAACTAGAGGTAATGTTGACAACAAGTTTATTACTCTGGGACCCTCAAAGGATGAGGCTGCCTTTTCCTGAGATGAGAAAACAGTGAAACAAGCAGCTTTCAGGGAGAAGATCAGGAATTTGGTTTTATATCCATCAGATATGAAAGGACTGATACAAGAAGGAGAACTAGAAAGCAACTGGATGGATGAACCTCAAGCAGGAGAGAGGTCTGTGCTACATACATCATAGATAGTGCACAGATGGTATTTAATTCCATGAAAGTTGATGAGATCACCTTGGGAGTAAGCATAGATGGAAAAAGGTGAGGTTCAAGAACTGGGTGCTGAGGTCTCAACATGAGAAGATCAGGGAGATGAGAAGACCATAGCAGAAGGAAATAAGCAGAGAACAAATATAAGTGCAGAATTTACTTCAAAGCAAAGGAAAGTGATCAACAGTGTCTGAGGCTGCCAAGTGGCCAGCTAGGATTAGGACTGAGGGCTGGCTGATTGATTTAGCAACCTGAGTGTCCTGTTGTTGGTGAACTTCCTATGAAACAACAGGGGAAACTTCAGTGGAGTGATGGGGACACAAGGTGAATTAGAACAGCGTGGTGGGGCTGGCAAGATGCTAACCCATCTCACTTCCTCCTCCTGGGCACAGAAGAGGACCGCAGCTACTTCTTCCAGCCAGTGTCATGAGTTTCACAAGTAAGGAACACACTCACATTTTCTCCTAGATACCTAGTTCATAAATGAGCTCTTTGATTCATCAACACACTTTTCTAATCTCCCTCTCTCCTCCCATCTTCTTTTACTCTTTCTCCCCCACACCTCTCTCCTGCTTCCACAATCAGGCTTGATGGGAAAATCAGACCCTCAACTTGATCTTTGCTCTGAGTCACTTTATTCAATTCAGAAATGTTCTGAGAATTTTTCACTTAAAGCCTTATTAAATCCTCTATCTTGTTTTTTAGAGACCAAAACACTTGGCTTTTCCAACTGTTTGCTTACAAACTGGTCAGTTCATATGGAACACGTGTTCTTTTTTATCTTCTATCTCGCACACATAGTCAGTAATAGTCTACACACTTCACTAATGTTCTTCTTTCCAACTTTATCTTACAGCTATGATCTCGGTAAAAATGAGGTTTTACCAAATAATTTGTTGCTACGTAAGATGGATCTTCAACTCTCCAGTATGTTAGATCTACTTTTCTCATCTCTAAAGCTTCCATTAAGTCAGTGTCATCTGTTTTAGTTTTTTGTTATAGCAAAAACTGATACCAATGTCTGCATTAGTCAGGACAATTAATACCAGAGGCTGTAACAAAAACTTTCCAAATGTCAATGATTTAGCTGGATGAAGGTCTATCTCATTTCCTTTTCCTGGGTAAACTAGAATACTACATTTTCAGCCCCCATTATAGTTATGTTGGGACCCTCTAACTTGGAGGTCAGGCATAGAAATGTGAGGATAATTTCTGGCAACTTTAAGCAGGTCTACTCACAAAAACCCCTGTGAGATCTTGCTCACTCTTCACATTGTAGTCACCAGGGATGTTGTGTGAAGATGGAAGTGACACAGCAGAAGTGCACTCTAAGCCTGGATCAACGCCTGGAGGAGAACCACCCGGGAGCATCATCATCCCACACCGACTAGGATGTGAAAGAGAAAGAAAAGTTTATTGTTATATCACTCATGTCATTCATCACAGGATTACTTGTACTATCCTGATACTACAAGGAAAAAATTGAATCAAGGAGGTAAGACATTTTTCTTTGTGGACTTTTGGTGTAAAGGAAGGAGATAAATGGAATGACAGAGAAGGAAGTAAATTAAAAGCAGAGGATTTTTTTCTTTTTGTGTGTGTAATGGGAAACATGGCTATATGTTTGCATGCTTGTGGGAAAGATCTGGCAGAGAAGAAAAACTGATTATGAAGTCAGAGAGGTAGGGAGAGGGAATGGAATTTGGAACACACCTATCAGAAACTACATTGTCTAGGAACACAGACAATTCATCTCTGCATCAGAATAGGAAGAAGAAGAAATAGTGTATACAGGCATGGATACAGGTTAGTAGGTAGGCAAGTTGACCGAAACTTGTGCATGTTCTCTGAAAAACTTCAATTTTCTCAACAAAATCAACAGCATAGATTGCAGATTGGAAAGGAGACATCAGAGATCTGTGGCAAAAAAATGAAGGTGAATGAAACAATTATCAAGGACTGTGAAACTCTGTATGTAAGACAAGGGAATTATAAAATGTGGACTGAATTGCTTTAAGGGTGCACTTGAAATGAATGATGATAAATGTAAAGCAAGACCAGTTTTGTTTTTTTTTTCCAGGAAAGTCCAGCTTCCTGCTGGTTGTACTGATGGACCATGGAATTTCAGCCGGGTACATAGATCGATGACAACAGAAGAGTGAGAGACAGTGACACAACAATGAAGAATGAAGAGATTGCCGGGCAAGGTGAGGTTAAAGAACTGTTGGAGTCAAAGATACTAGAAGAAAGGAGCTGGAAAAGTGATCAAGGAGAGAAGTTCTTTTAAAAAGGGAGATTATGGAGTCATAGTTGTTATTGGTCGTGATAAGAACATGTGTGTGTGTGTGTGTGTGTGTGTGTGTGTGACTTTGGGAATGCATGGCTGAGCTGGGTGAAGGAAAAGGAGAGGAGACCAAAGAATTTGGTGCCCAAGTGTTACAAGGGTCATCCAGATGGATACTGAAATTGTCCATCATGAAGATGTTTTCATATGAACAGTGAATCAGAAGCTAAAACAATGATTGGGGAAGGGCCCTGAGGTTGGTGGATGGCTTCAACAAGGAGGGTGGTGGGTGTACAAACTGATGACAAAGATTCAGCAGGGAAGGTCAGTGTATCAGAAGGAAAAAAGTTCTGGAATCTCCAAAAAGAAGCAAAGACTCAAAGGCAAAAGAAAACTGTCTTACACAAGTGTGCTAAACTCTCACTTTATGCCTGGAATGAGAGAGTAAATGAGTGAGCAAGTGTATGTATCAATAGGCTAGTCCAAGTCTTTGATTTTAATGAGGAGGAAATCTAGGTCCAAGGGGTAGAGTCCCTTGTTCCAGACCACTTGGTGAGTTACAGAGCACAGTGCTGGTTGGATATGGTTCCTGGAGACATGCTACCTTGATTTGAATACCAGCTAGGAACCTTCTTCCTCAATTTAAAAAATCATGGATAATAAAAACACTTGCCTCACCAGTTGTTGAAAACAAATGGGTTGATGAAACCTCAGAACAATGTCTAGCATTTAGCAAATAATCTTTAGGTGTTAGCAATGGTTATTAACTATGAATGGTGCTCAGTTTCTTTAGATCTGAAGTTTTTAATTCACAAGTCCCCATGTCTTCCAGCTCTCTGGGCTTAATCTTTCTTTGTCTATCCAAATCAAAGAGCCTAGATCCCCACTCCACATGCTGTGGGAAATCTGACCCCTCCCTCAGATTTCCAAAGATTCCCAAGGACTTCAGTTCAGTTCAGTCGCTCAGTCATGTCCGATCATTGTGACCCCAAGGACTGCAGCACACCAGGCTTCCCTGTCCATCACCAACCCCCAGTGCCTGTTCAAACTCATGTGCATCGCATCAGTGATGCCATCCAAACATCTCATCCTCTGTCGTCCCCTTCTCTTCTGCCTTCACTTTCCCAGCATCAGGGCCTTTTCCAGTGAGTCAGTTCTTCACATCAGGTGGCCAGAGTACTTCCCCACAAAACTGGATTTTGGTGAAGGGTGCACCACTTTGTAAATTTTCTCACAGTAAATTGTACTCTTACAGTAGGCGAATTTTATGAAATGTTAATTTAATAAAGCTTTTAAAAAGCAGATTTGAAGCTGTAAAAAGAAAAACAAAAAGCCTTTGAAAACCATTAAGTGCGCGCATGCACACACACACACACTGCTCATATATGTATGAAGGATTGACCCACCCTTTTAATATTATTTTTTTCCTACCACATTTCAGATTAAGTTTCTAGGCTCCCACCTACTAACAAGAACGTAGCTGCATGTCAGGTGCTGTATAAAGCACTAGACAGTGTCCCAACCTCTGAAACAAGTAAGGAATTTGTATGAAGGGTCTGAGGGGCAGGACCCTGGATGGAAAAAGAGCATGGTTATGGAAGGACCACAAAGCAGCCTTCATACTCAGGGCTCCGTGCAGCTCTTGGAGGGGCTGTTGGAAAGAAAGAGGCTCAAAAACATGACAGAGAATTTTGAGTGAAGGTCAAGAGCATACCTTTAGCCAGTACCCATGTCAAGTGCAGGCTGACCCTCTAGGGAAAGGCCAGGGACAAGTTCAAGCCCTTCTTGTGACCTTCGAGTAATGAACAGGGAAGGCACATTTGTAAGAAAAAATAAAGCAGCATTGTTCCCTGGGCCAGCCAGTTCAGGTTGTCTGTGTTTCACTGTCCCTAAGAGAATGAGGAAAATGAGAAAGAGAAAATGAGCAATTTTTTTTAAACAAGGAGAAATGAAAGAGCAGCAGCCCCAGAGAGATGATCATGTGAGGGGCTGAGGACGGGGCACCAGGGCGAGGGGCTGTCCCCTCCGGCGTGAGCATCCTTCCCCTTGCTCTGTCTCACAACTCATCAGACGCGAATTTAGGACTCTGCTCTCATTCCAAGTGACAGCACAGAAGTGTCGACTCAACCAGCTCCTTTTTAAGTCTTCAAAAGAGAAAACACCCAATCCTCTTTGTGAAAATTCAAGCGGAGCTTGATTTACTCTTTACCCTGGATGATCCCATTTAATGCAGGAATTAATTTATAATATCAAAACTATAAATCCAACCTCAATTCATGAATTAAATCTTCATTTTTCTTTCTTAAATCCAACTGCCAGTTCTCTTATTTGAAATATACATTAGCTCCATCCACCTGTTTCGAATACAGCCTCGATCCTTGACACAGAACCGCTCAAGGAGAGTCTCTCCAGTCACATTAGCCCTGCACATGCCAGAAAGGGATGTTACAAGGGAACTCCCTCTGCTGGAGTAAGCTGTCATCATTTAAAAAGGAAGTGCATTCTTACGTTCTACTCACAATTTATGAGAGTGAGAAAGAGGGGTGGTGGGGGAGAGAAGAGGAGAGAAAGAAAAGAAGAGAAGAGAGAAAAGAAAAGAGAAGAGGGGAGAGAAGAAAGAATGAAGAAAAGGCGTCTCTGATGGCTCGGTGGTAAGGAATCCACCTGCCAATGCAGGAGACACGGGTTCAAGCCCTGGTCCGAGAAGATCCCATATACCGCAGAGCATCACGTGGGAATTAAGTTCCTCCTGGAGTTAAGCTCATGTGCCACAACTGTTGAGCCTGTGCTCTAGAGCCCAGGAGCCGTCACTCCTGAAGCCCCTTACCCTAGAGTCCCTGCTTCCTAACAGGAGAAACCACTGCCATGAGAAGCCTGCGCCCCGCAACTAGAGAGTAGCCTCCACTTGCCACAACTGCAGAAGGCCCAGTGCGCAGCAACAAAGACCAGGCACAGCCATAAATAAACAAAATAATCTTTTATTTTAAAAAAAGAAAGGAAAGAAAACTCTTACATGTGACTACCCTATTTCCTTACCTAGACATAGCTTCAAAGACATGACATATTTTCTGAATGTTCTAAAAATGGATGCTATGTATCAGCTAAAAATATGATAATTAACAAGTGTGCTTTGAATAACATAATAGCAAATGTCATTTTCCCGTAAGATAGGAGTGTTACTCAGGAGCTCTAAATTCACCAGAAACCACCAGCGCCTACCGGGTGCCAAGAGGGCACCTCCAACTTGGCAAGCAGGATGCCGACTCCTTGGGCAAACAGTCCATAAAAGTGCCCAAGAGCACGTGCAGCCTTGGGGCCCCACTTGGAGGGCAAAGATGTTTCCAAAAGCTTGGCCCCCTGAGCCGAGATTCACACACAGCCTTCCTGCTATTAGGAAACCACCTACCACCCTCTCAGCTCAGGTTGGAAACTGACAAAGGACAGAAAACACCACTGCAGTGAGTTATTTCTGTTAATAGCTTCCAATTACAGAGGACACCAGCATTAAGTATCCTGGTTCTCCCAGTGGTATCCAAAAATAATCTGTTTCCTGCCTTCCTGATTAATTATTCCTCTCAGGATGAAAGTCAGGAAACGTGGAGAAGGGAAGTTCATGGTAAGTCATTCATTTTATCTCATTGAGCTTTTGTTTCCTAAATGCCTGTTGCTTGCTGGGCAGTGTGCTGAGTGACACAGAAAGACGCAGACACACAAGCAGTCGAGGACAGCAGAGTCTGTGATGGAAGTAGCTCAGGAGTCAGGATGGCACAGAGGCAGGGAGAACGGAAGGAAAGCGTAAAACAGGAAGAGATTTCTCTGAGTTGAGCCTTGAAAGATGAGTCACTGTGACACAGTTGCAAGCAGAAGCACAGAGGCAAGAAACCACGATAATTCTCCAGGACTGTGGTGTTTCAGGACACTCTTTTTCTTTTGTGAGGCACTCTCAGAACAGAATCACTGTCACATCACATTGCAGCATCAATATTAGTCCTCTGTTCTTTTTCCCTCCAAGAAGCACCTGTCTTCCATGCATGCCCTCTCTCAGCAGACACCTGTGAGGTTCAGGCTTTGCAGACAGAGATGACTGAACCTTCAAGATATTCATCATCTAGTTAGTAAACAAGTTCATGTGCTTGGAATAACATAGGCAACTAACCGCAGACAAAACTTGCAAAAAAAGAGATCAATGCCACAGAGGGTGGGCAGGAAAGATGGAACATGTCCTTGGGCATCTTCATGGTCCTCCTGGAGCTCTGGGCCTCACACTGGACTTGACTTTGCCCGGGGTTCAGCCAATCAGAACACAGAAAATGGCTCTGCTCATTTCAGCCCAGGAGATGCCCCACACTGGGGTCCAGCCGAAATGAATCGATAGTACTTCCTCCTTTACACTGTTCCTCAAATGTGTTTTCTTCCCTCACTACTCAGTGTGATTCAAGAACCAACAGCATCAGATCACCTGGTAGCTTTTGGGACTTGAAGACTCTCAGGCTTCCTCCCAAAACTCTGGAGTCAGAATCTGCAGTGTGAAAGATACTCAGTGATTCAAATAAACAATAAAATTTGAAGAGCACTGATTCTCAAGTTTAACTGCACATTTTAAATACCTGAAGAGTTTTCAAAAATAAAGGTGTCTAGGGCTCAGTTCAGAGTCTAATTTATTAAGGATGTAGCCAGGGCATCATAATTTTTCTAAACTCCCCAGATAATTCTGACATGTAGCTAAGCTTGAAAACTCTTCAGTGACCCCTTTAGTCTGAAGGCCACTGGCATGGATGAGAGGTGCTTGTGGTTAGTCCAGAACAGGCAAGGAGGGAGGAAGAATCCAGAACAGTAGGCACAGAAACATCAAGAAGGAAACAGTCATCCAAACATGGTTAGAGATGCTCCATAATTCACTTCTAATTAGCCAGCCTCAACTCTAATGTCCTCACTTTACAAAAGTCCCAGAATGGGTTGGTGACTTGCCATAGTCATAAAACAAGAAAATCAAAATAGATGGTGGTTCAGGTGGGGGAACTGAAGAATGCAGTTAACAAGACCTTCAAGCCTCCTAAGTTGTTGACATTGAGTAGTTCTCATTCCCAGTCCCCCTCTGGTGCTGAGCAAAATCCATAGGTGCCTCTAGTGTTACCTTCATCATGTCACTGCCACCTTTGTGCAAACCATAGATGCCCTCATGGTTCCTGCATTTCACCTGCATATCTGGCAAGTTGCTTAATGGTCAATCCAGAAAGAAAGACATAGTCAGTCTTGTCACCAAAAGTTATACTTGCTTCAGTTCCTCAAAGGAAGTCCCTCTTTTCCTGACCTTTTTCATTACAAAAGAGTTTCTTACTCCAGACTCCATGTAGAAGGAATTAAGTGACCTAATGCATAGTACTTCAAAGACATCCCTTCAATAATAGTTTTCATAAAGCCATTATGTATAATATCCCTGGATGTAAGCCAAGGAAATAACATTAAAATGCATGAAAATTCTGCTGGGGACTAAGAACATATGGTCCAAGTGCACAGCTTGATGCAGGAATAAAAATTAGCACACAAGAGGAAGGGATAAATAGCATGCCCTTCAAACAAGTCCTCATAAATATCATTTCCATTACCTATGCTTTTGATAAGGCAGTAGAGGTTTGAAGTTTAATTCTGGCCTGCTATGTCATCGCTCTGTGTCATGGATTGAAGGAAAAGCCCAAATAAGCAAACAGTAGGGTTATTATCTATTTATAAAAGTCAGTAACTCTCTCCAAGACTTTTGGGGAAGTCAAGAATCACCCATTTTTGTGCAAATTGGACCAAGGGTACGTCTAAAGGACAAGACAACGTTTTCTCAAGACTTTGTCTCCATTAGGTCACACAAATATATGAAAGATGGATCAGGTCCTGTAGTGCTGTACACCATGTTTTGTGCATAGAATGTTTCTGTGTCGTTCCTTGGCCCTTGTTTCTGACTGCTACAGGTGCCCTGAGCTATACCATGTCAGAGGACTTGGTACACAGAGAATTCTTGCAGATAAAATGAAACTTGAAATAAATCTTGAAAGATGAGGATGGTATCTATGTCAAAAGAAATGAGAATGATTTGGACTGAAGAAGATGACTAAAGAACAGCATTAGTTTCAGAGATGGGCATTGCTAGGCTCCTAGAGGGAGAGTAGGAGCAGCCTGGCAGCCTGCCTGCCTAACAGGAATGGTTTGTATGGGGGAGTCATGGGATGTGCAGGTCAGTTCTCTTCACTGTCCACTCATCCCACCTTCAAGAGCTCAGCTTATAGAAGGACCATCACTGGGTGGCCCAAGCTAGAAACTGTGCATCATCAGGACCTCCTTCTCTTCCCCCTTCACAAGCTACTGGCACTAAGTCAATTCTACCTATGGAACATCTTCTGAATCTGTCCCTTCCAACCACCTCTATTTTCCTTAGCCCAGATAGTATCATCTCTCACCTGGTCCATTGCAAAAACAGCCTAACTCATCTCCTGTCTGCAGCTCTCTACCCCAGACTTCCCTAGCCAGAGCAGTCTTCCTAAATGTCTCAGTCACCATCTTTTGTTCTAAATGTAACCCCACTCCAGCTGGTTAGAATAAAGAGGAATCTTTTAAAAGCTATAATGAGCAATTTCATGGACCCAAGAATAGAAAGGCCATTAGCTTTTGGGGAACAGGGGCAGGGAAGAGTCAGGATTCTATGCCTTTCTCTCTGATTTTGGAGTCTGTATAATCACTCATTATTGCTTTTATTTTCCCTTTTTTCTCTCTCCCTTTTCTTGACTAACTTCCTCTCTCACAGTATCCACAAATGGCTTCCACCTCAAAACTATAAGATGTTAGAGATCCAACACTCACCATCAACTGACCAGAGCTTCAATATCTCTTAGCTGATATCCTTGAGAGAGAGAATCTGATTAGTGGATGATCAGCCAGTGAATCAGCTTGGCTTGGGCCATTCCTAATACAGAGGGCAAGCTTGCATGTCATGAACCAAGGTCATTAAACTCTGGTCTTCAGCAAAGTGTGTGAGCAAGTCACCCATCCAATAAATATTTACTGAGCACCTAACTATGCAGCAAGCATTGTACTGGGAGCTCCGAATAAACTGTTAAAGAAAAAAACCATAAAGCACAATGTGATAAGTGCTGTCAATGAAAAGAAATGGATATTGCAAAATAGACTAATGGGGGATTAGGGGAATGGAGTCAGGAAGGTCTTTCTGAGCAGATGATAAATGTGCTGAGTCTGAGAGGTGAAAGGAGTCATCAGTGCAGGAGCCTGAGAAAAGCATATGCTGCAGAGAGGAGAGAGGTGGGAAGAACATGTCAATTTCAAGGGCAAAAGGAGGATGTGCATCAGGTGATGGGAGGAGGCTGCCGTGGACGCAGTGAGCCAGGAGCAGTCAGCAAGGTCCAGACCTGGAAGGACCCTGCAGGCTACAGGAAAATGTAAATTATTTAGCAAGAAGCCACTAAGATGTTTTAATCGTGGTGATGTGTCCATGTGATAGGATTTGCATTTTCAAAGATATCTCTGGCTGCTGTCTGAGAAGGGAAACTTGGGAAGCACAAGTGGAAGAGAGAGAAAAACTGATTGGGAGATGATTGCAGGTGTTTGAGCAAGAGATGATGATGGCTGTCACTAGGAAGACCGAGCAGTGACTGAGGGAAGTAGGAAGATGAAAGGAGGGCTTAGGAGCTGTGATGAACAAACTTGGGATGATTTGGATGAAAGAAGTGAGGAAGCAAGAATCAAAAGGATTCCTAGGGTTTTTTTTAAGTTGGAATATAGTTGATTTTTAAGTTGATTTACATTGTCATGTTAGTTTCAGGTATATAACCAAGTGAATCAGTTACACATATACATATGTCCACTGTTTTTGAGATTCTTTTCCCATATAGGCCATTACAGAGTATTGAGTAGCGTTCACTGTGCTGTACAGTAGCAGCATTATTAGTCCTTATTAGTCATCTATTTTATATATAGTAGCATGTATATGTCAATCCCAGTCTCCCAGTTTATCCCTCTCTCCCCACTTGGCTCATGGTAACCATTTGTTTTCTATACCTGTGACTCTATTTCTGTTTTGCAGATAAGTTCATTTGTACCCTCTTTTAAGATTACACATTATAAGTAATATCACATGGTAGTTGTCTTTCTCTGTCTGACTTAACTCGGTATGACAATCTCTAGGTCCATCCACATTGCTGCAAATGGCTTTATCTTGTTCTTCTTTATGGCTGGGTAACATTCTATTGTATATATGTACCACATCTTCTTTTAGGTTTAGCAATCGGATAATAACACCCAGAGGGGAAGGTTGTGGGTGGAGAGGCCAGCTAACATGGCCACTGCAGCAGAACAGGGTGATGGGTCATCTTGTGCTGAAACGTTCTTGTTGTTTGCTCATTCGATCATGACAATGTCCAGAGTCTTTAGCATGAGGTCCAAGTTCCGTCACCATCTAGTTCCAGCCTAATCTTAGCTCTTCCCACTCTTGCCTCACCCTTGCTGTCTACACTCCAGGGATATGCCTGACCCCGTGACCCTCCTGTGCTCTTGCACCAGGCTTTCCTTTTCCTGACCTGCTGATTCCCTTAACTAATCAGCTAGCAAGACCAATTCTTAGCCGGCAACTGAAGATGCATTTTGTCGTTATTGTCGTTGTTTAATCCCTCAGTCTTGTCAGACTCTTTGTAACCCCATGGACTGTAGCCTTTCAGGATCCTCTGCCCATGGGATTTTCCAGGCAAGAATACTGGAATGGGTTGCCATTGCCTTCTCCAGGGGATCTTCTTGACCCAGGGATCAAACCCATGTCTCCTGCATTGGCAGGCAAATTCTTTATCACTGAGCCACCTGGGAAGCCCCAAAATGCATTTAGATGCTTCCAAAGTAATTGGTACTTCATCAACCTCACCCGTAACAGTTTGCAGTCACCTGTTCCAGGGAGAAGTCTAGATTCAGTGTGTGCTGTGTATTTCTAAAATGCACTGAAACCCACTAAACTGAAGATGAGTTGTGTGACCTCAGTTCCCCTGTGTAAAATAAGGGGTCATGCTTGGTGATCCCTATGGGTTTTTCAACTCTAACTTTTATGAGTCTTCAATGACGAGTAAAATTGAAAAAGATGAAGTGACAGACTTATCTGTCTGCTCACTAGAGTTAAAATTGAAGACCAGTCATCACCTCAGGGGATTAGTCATGTCATGAGCAGGAACTATGCATATTTTTAAATCCCTAAAGAATACATGCTGGGAAGAAAAAATAATGATAGGTAATATTGACTGAATTCATACACTTGCCAGGGGCTCTCCTAAGCATTAAAAAGAAAAAGTTTGTGGAAATTATCCCATAATGTAATGTACTTTGTTTGCTGTGGGTGATCGTGAAAGCATAGCAAAGGAGCTGATCTGTGTATCTCATGGAGATGTCTGATCCCAAGGGGGAGCCTGGGGACCCTGATTCCTGATTATTTGTGCAACTTTGCCACTTTTACTGCACAAGTCAGTCAGTTCAGTCGCTCAGTCATGTCCGACTCTTTGTGACCCCATGGACTGCAGCACGCCAGGCTTCCCTGTCCATCACCAACTCCTAAAGCTTGCTCAAACTCATGTCCATAAAGTTGGTGATGCCATCCAACCATCTCATCCTCTGTCATCCCCTTCTCCTTCTACCTTTAATCTTTCCTAGCATCAGGGTCCTTTCCAAAGTCAGTTCTTTGCATCAGGCTCAAATAACACAAGGATTTGTTGATTCCGTTTTTAATTAGAAGAAGAGGACTTCAAAACAGAGTCAAAACTGAAGATGGAAGAGGTAATTATCATTTTTAAAATCATCTGTGAATCCAGGAAAGAGGCACTAATTTTTTTTTTTTTTTAACATTTTGAGAGTCTCTCTTTGGGAAACATAATAAGCAGCCCCAAATGGAGGGTTCTCAAAGACCAGATGAAGAAACCAGGTCCAGAACTGGGAAAATATATTTCCAAAGTGACATCAGCAAGACTTTGTGAGCAATTAGATGCAGCTGGTGAAGAAAAGGACAGTGAAGAGAATGACTCCCATGTTTCTGCCTCATTTTTTATAGGGAATGAGAGTAATCTAAGGGGAAGATGAGCTCCATTTGTAGCACTGGAGACCTATTTAAAAAATGCAAGTGAAAATGTTTAGGAGGCAGTTGACTTAAGTGAGCAAAAACTGGGAGAGAATTTTGAATGCAGGAGGTGAGATTGTGTGGGTGGAAGCCGAAGCTCTGGGAGTGAATAGAATTAAACAGGGCTCATTAACTCCTGGGTTAATGATAGCGTCCTACACCCTAGACACTCACCACACCCATGGTCAGAATCTTCTCTGCAGGAGATAGAAAACTAGCAAAACTTCCCCTATTTATTTTTCTAATGTCATTAAGGTGTCCTTGAAGGATCACATTTCCTCTTGAAATTTCAGTTTCTCCATCTGTGAAAGGACATAAAGACCCCTCCCCCTCATACCCCCATGGACGAAGTGACACAGAACACATGTGATTGGAGTGTGGAAAATACATTAGGAAAATTTAATTAAGTTTCAGTTCCTAGTTCTAAACTAGAGCCATGTCATTTCAGCTCAGTTCAGTTCAATCGCTCAGTCGTGTCCGACTCTTTGAGACCCCATGAAGCGCAGCACGCCAGGCTTCCCTGTCCATCACCAACTCTCTGAGTCCACCCAAACCCATGTCCATCGAGTCGATGATGCCATCCAGCCATCTCATCCTCTGTCATCCCCTTCTCCTGCCCTCAATCTTTCCCAGCATCAGGGTCTTTTCCAATGAGTCAGCTCTTCGCATCAGGTGGCCAAAGTATTGGAGTTTCAGCTTCAACATCAGTCCTTCCGATGAACACCCAGGACTGATCTCCATGTCATTTGCATTTAATATTCATTCATTTGATGCACATGTGTTAAGCACCTGATCTGGGACAGGCACAGGACAGAGGGGGCTGAGAATATGGAATCAAGGAGTGTACAGTCTACAAGGTGGACAGAGAATTGATCTCTCTCCTGGAGGCATAAACCAGTTACTGGGAACACAGAGAGGGGTTGACTGCTGGGCACAGTGGTTGAGAAGGTCCAGGAGCAGGGAATGGTTTCCACGAGTTTCAGAGGGTGAATAAGGGCTTGCCGTGCAATGCTGGGCAGGCAGAAGTCTTAGGAAGGAAGCATCGTACAGATGTGACAAAATGCAGACTGTGTTTGGGTGCATTGAATCATCCTACGCAATTGAGTCACAAGACTGGTTGGAAGTGAGGTGCTAACCAGTCAGGGAGGGCTTTGAATGCCACACCATGAGATTGGGTCTTACCCATTTGTAGGGGGGTAGCATGTCACAGTCCTGGTCAGACAATTATTCAATCACTGAATTCTAGCTAAGGGATGAGAGATTATTGACTTCTTATAAACAGCCTCTCCTCCAGGACACCACTTGGCCTTGTATCTGGTTGATTCTTAACTTGTCATCGGGCATAGTTCTCAATGCTAGATGCACATAATAAATATCTGGGGAGCTTGGGAAAAAGAAATGATGGCTAGGTCTCACCCTGAGCTATTGTATCTGAATATTTTCTATAAGGTTCAGTCACCAGTGTTTTTCCTTAAACTTTCTCATGTTTATAAGATGCAGTTAGGGTTAAGAAGTAGTGTTTTAGAGTCAGACTTCTAGTCACCAGCTAGTTCCCATCCTTCTGAGGTTGTTTCTATAAGACTTGTAAAGGTTAAAGAGCCAAAGCAATCATATTATTCAAAAGGAATATTTGAAAAACATTCAGACAAACCCTAAAGTGCTTGACTTGAGCTGGTTCCTCATCCTCAGAGAACCTAGACAGTAAAAAATCTGCCTGCAATGCTGTGTCGGGAAGATCTCCTGGAGGAGGAAAATGGCAACCCACTCCAGTATTCTTGCCTGGAGAATCCCATGGACAGAGGAGCCTGGAGGGCTATAGTCCATGGGGTCACAAGAGTAAGACATGACTTAGTGACTAAACCACCACCACAAATGACCAACTTGTGACTAGGAAGGAAAAGTCATTTCATTGGTTCAAATCATTGCTGTTACTTGTTCTCTGGGTGATGCTAAATCACAACCTCTTTCTTTTTTGTAAATGGAGGAAGAATGCTTTACTGAGCAGAGTCACAGGTGAAGCAAAGTGCCTGAAATTCTAGGGGCTCAATAAAGCTCAAAGTAAAAACAGCCATCATTTATTGAGTGCCGCTATGTACTGAGTACTGATGCCTTATATGCATGATGAAATTAATCAATAGCTTACATTTCTCTGGAACCCATCAGAGCAAGCAATGAGTTGACATCATTTTCCAGTCCTCACAGTACAGCAGTTTTACAGATGAGGACAGGATATTGGATTCCCGGCCATGCCAAGACAGACATCAGTGGACCAAGGACTCAGAGATGGGACTCCCTGATTCCCAAACTGGCTGCTGCCATGGGTCCCTCCAGAGCCAGTGCTGCCTCCTTTTGTCACTTTCAGAAGGTCACTTCATCCTCAGGAGCCTCCCCCACCCCCCTGCCATCTGCTTTGCTCAGAGAAAGTGAAGAAAGTACAAGTCGCTCAGTTGTGTCTGACTCTTTGAGACCCCATGGACTATACAGTCCATGGAATTCTTCAGGCCAGAATACTGGAGTGGGTAGACCTCCCCTTCTCCAGGGGATCTTCCCAACCCAGGGGTCGAACCCAGGTCTCCCGCATTGAAGGCTGATTCTTTACCAGTTGAGCCACCAGGGAAGCCCAAGAATACTGGAGTAGCCTATCGCTTCTCCAGCAGATATTCCCGACCCAGGAATTGAACCGGGGTCTCCTGCACTGCAGGCAGATTCTTTACCAACTGAGCTATCAGGGAAGCCCACGCTTTGCTCACAGAGTTGCCACAAAGGGTAAATCAATCGAGAACAGGGAAAGCACCTTTTACACTGTGATGCATACCCATAAGTGAGCCGTGATTGGTACTGTGATGATTCTCACTTGCTGAAAAGAACTGAAATGATCAAGAAGAATCCTCCCTTCACCTTCATTACAGAAGAACTCCTTCTAAACCCAGAGTTTAAATCCACTTTCCTTCAGAATTCTGCTCGATGGAGTGGAAGGGGGCAAGAAGGAGAAGGGCGGCCCCACGCCCAGCACTGCCCATGGCCCCCACCTGCACCGGGCACCCTGCGAGCCTCCCTCTCACCACCTATGCACAAGGTGCTCTGTATGTGCCTTTCAGGTCAGGAAGTAGAAACATCGCCCCAAGATGCAGCTACTTAACAGCCTAAACAAATCCTGTTTGCAGCTTGTCACCAAGTGACAGGGTCCCTGAAGAAGTCTCTATATCCATTCAACATGAGATTTCATGAAATTCTCTCTTCCCTTCACGGTCTTTTAAGAACAAAATCTTTTTTTATAGTAAATATTCTATTTTAAAAACTTTGTTGAAGTACGGTTGCTTTACATTGCCGTGTGAATTTCTGCTGTACAGCAAACTAAATCAGCCTTCAGTTCAGTTCACTCGCTCAGTCGTGTCTGACTCTTTGCGACCCCATGGACTGCAACATGCCAGGCTTCCCTTCCATCACCAACTCCCAGAGCCTGCTCAAATCAGCCTTATGTATACCCATATCCCCTCTTTTTTTGGATTTCCTATTCATTTAGGTCACCAAAGAGCACTGAGTAGAGTTCCCTGTGCTATTGAGTCAGTTCTCATTAGTGACCTATTTTATACACAGTACTGTATAAAGGTCAATCACAATCTCCCAATTCATCCCGCCCCTACTCCACCCACCTCGGTGTCCATACGTTTGTTCAGTACGTCTACGTCTATGTCTGCTTTGCAAGTAAGTTCATCACTGGGAAAACGGGACAGCTACATGTAAGAAAATGAAATTAGAACACTCTCAATCACCATACACAAAAATAAACTCAAAGTGGATTAAAGGCCTAAATGTAAGGCCAGACACTATAAAACTCTCAGAGGAAAACATAGGCAGGACACTCTTTGACATAAATCACAGCAAGACCTTTTTATACCCCGCCTCCTAGAGTAATGAAAATAAACACAAAAATAAACAAGTGGGACCTAATTAAACTTAAAAGCGTTTGCATAGCAAAGAACAAAAGCTTACGTGGCCAATACATCAATTAGGATGTGATCGGGGAAAAAATAGGAAACTTGTCCTGTCCACTCCAGAGTCAGGTCCTCCTGAAATCTAGCCTCCAGTGACCCTGTTCTCTGGTCTTGGATCCCAGAAACCCTTTCCCCAAGAAGTTTGTGAGTGATACAGCTATTATGGGAAGGCGTAGCAGTGCTCAGCACAACTGCAATGAATGGCAGTGGTTATTTTCCCCATTAGAGAAAAAGCCAGGCTCTACTAAACAGTCTCGAGTCCATTAAGAAGAATTCTAGGTCATTTCTGATTTGGAGAGACAGTGTGAGCGTGAACAAAAGTGACCACTTCAGAGAAATGCATGCCGGGTCGCAGCCCCACCCATGACTAAATGACAGAATGAACTCTGTCTTTATACTTTACAAGCTCCAGGAGGACAAGACTTTTGATCCTTATTTTGTGAGTCACTGTTCTAAGCTCCCTGAGGGGAGGAAGGAAGTAGACAGCCTGGTCCGAAGCGCTCCCTGATCAGAGGAGCAAGTGGGACTTGGACACAGGCAAAGGGTGGGGAGGGAGCAGGAATGGGGGACAGAAAAAGTAGGAACTAATCATGAGATACCTTTAGGTTGATGACAGGGCCCAGGAGCTATCTTCAAGGTGCATTAGGGAACTACAGAAGGGTTTATGCAGACCCCTCAGTTGGGCATGTCTGTGTTCTATGCACATCCTATTCTCATGTACATTGGAATGATGTTAATGAGTCCTGTGGCCTCTACCTGGGTTTATGCTTTATCAGATCCTGCCAGGATGCAACACGCCCCAGTGGGTGCACCAGACCCATAAGTGAAGCTCCCCATGGGACAAAGTTGTCCAGCACATCCCTCAGCAGGGAAGAAGACCCCTGCCCATCTCTCATTTAAGCCCAACCCCATCTTCTGAACTTCAAGGAATCTCTTTCTTACCTAAACCAAGGCTTGGTCTAGGCTTGGCTGGGTTTGAAGGTGAATGTTCTGTTTTGTAGCAGCTTGTGAGGAGTCTCAGGGCCCTAGCTTCAACACCACTACAGCATCCTCCCTGAGGTGTAGCTACACCATTAACTGACATGTGCCTGGTACTTGCCTTTTTGTGGGAAAGGCACGTAGGTGGGGGCAGGAAACCCTACCTGCTCCAGACCTGCTCAGTGGTCGGAAAGTTATTCTTAATATTGAACTGAAATCCATCTGCTAATTAACTTGCATCCACTAGTACCAGTTTTAAGGTCACATAGAACATACAAGCTTCCTGTCCAATAGGGTATATTTCTTTATCTGATTCTACATGAAACTGCGAGATCTTTGAGGATGTGGTTGGTGCCTGATTCACATGGAAGCCCCAGAATCTAGCACAATACCTGACATACAAGAGCTCACTAAATGTAGGCTGGATTAATGGACACACACAGGATAAATGGCATTGATAAATCCAGGCCTGATGAAGTATGCTAAGTGAGTATGAAAGCAGTATTTGTTGGTCATATTCATATTCATGTCAATGGCTGCACTGTGCTGGAGCAGCTGTGAAGAAATACCCCACGTCCAAGGTAAGAGAAACCCAAGTAAGACGGTAGGTGTTGCGAGAGGGCATCAGAGGGCAGACACACTGAAACTAAAACTACAGAAAACTAGCCAGTCTGATCACACGGACCACAGCCTTGTCTATCTCAATGAAACTAAGCCATGCTGTGTGGGGCAACCCAAGATGGATGGGTCATGGTGGAAGAGGTCTGACAGAATGTGGTCTACTGGAGAAGGGAATGGCAAACCACTTCAGTATTCTTGCTTTGAGAACCCCATGAACAGTATGAAAAGGCAAAAAGATAGGACACTGAAAGATGAACTCCCCAGGTCAGCAAGTGCCCAATATGCTACTGGAGATCAGTGGAGAAATAACTCCAGAAAGAATGATGGGATGGAGCCAAAGCAAAAACGATACCCAGCTGTGGATGTGACTGGTGATAGAAGCAAAGTCCGATGCTATAAAGAGCAATATTGCATAGGAACCTGGAATGTTAGGTCCATGAATCAAGGCAAATTGGAAGTGGTCAAACAGGAGATGGCAAGAGTGAACGTCGACATTCTAGGAATCAGCGAACTAAGATGGACTGGAATGGGTGAATTTAACTCAGATGACCATTATATCTACTACTGTGGGCAAGAATCCCTTAGAAGAAATGGAGTAGCCATCCTGGTCAACAAAAGAGTCTGAAATGCAGTACTTGGATGCAATCTCAAAAACGACAGAATGATCTCTGTTCGTTTGCAAGGCAAACCATTCAATATCACAGTAATCCAAGTCTATGCCCCGACCAGTAACGCCGAAGAAGCTGAAGTTGAACGGTTTTATGAAGACCTACAAGACCTTCTAGAACTAACACCCAAAAAAGATGTCCTTTCCATTATAGGGGACTGGAATGCAAAAGTAGGAAGTCAAGAAACACCTGGTGTAACAGGCAAATTTGGCCTTGGAGTACAGAATGAAGCAGGGCAAAGGCTAATAGAGTTTTGCCAAGAGAACGCACTGATCATAGCAAACATCCTCTTCCAACAACACAAGAGAAGACTCTACACGTGGACATCACCAATGGTCAACACCGAAATCAGATTGATTATATTCTTTGCAGCCAAAGATGGAGAAGCTCTATACAGTCAGCAAAAACAAGACCGGGAGTAGACTGTGGCTCAGATCATGAACTGCTTATTGCCAAATTCAGACTTAAATTGAAGAAAGTAGGGAAAACCACTAGTCCATTCAGGTATGACCTAGATCAAATCCCTTATGAGTATACAGTAGAAGTGACAAATAGATTTAAGGGACTAGATCTGATAGACAGAGTGCCTGATGAACTATGGACAGAGGTTCGTGACATTGTACAGGAGACAGGGATCAAGACAATCCCCATGGAAAAGAAATGCAAAAAAGCAAAATGGCTGTCTGAGGAGGCCTTACAGATAGCTGGGAAGAGAAGAGAAGCGAAAAGCAAAGGAGAAAAGGAAAGATATTCCCATCTGAATGCAGAGTTCCAAAGAATAGCAAGGAGAGATCAGAAAGCCTTCCTCAGCGATCAGTGCAAAGAAATAGAGGAAAACAACAGATTGGGAAAGGCTAGAGATCTCTTCAAGAAAATTGGAGACACCAAAGGAACATTTCATGCAAAGATAGGCTTGATAAAGGACAGAAATGGTATGGACCTAACAGAAGCAGAAGATATTAAGAAGACGTGGCAAGAATACACAGAAGAAATGTACAAAAAAGATCTTCACGACCCAGATAATCATGATGGTGTGATCACTCACCTAGAGCCACACATCCTGGAATGTGAAGTCAAGTGGGCCTTAGAAAGCATCACTATGAGCAAAGCTAGTGGAGGTGATGGAATTCCAGTAGAGCTATTTCAAATCCTGAAAGATGATGCTGTGAAAGTGCTGCACTCAATACGCCAGCAAATTTGGAAAACTCAGCAGTGGCCACAGGACTGGAAAAGGTCAGTTTTCGTTCCAATCCCAAAGAAAGGCAATGCCAAAGAATGCTCAAACTACCACACAATTGCACTCATCTCACATGCTAGTAAAAGTAATGCTCAAAATTCTCCAAGCCAGGCTTCAGCAATACATGAACCGTGAACTTCCAGATGTTCAAGCTGGTTTTAGAAAAGGCAGAGGAACCAGAGATCAAATTGCCAACATCCTCTGGATCATTGAAAAAGCAAGAGAGTTCCAGAAAGATACCTATTTCTGCTTTATTGACTATGCCAAAGCCTTTGACTGTGTGGATCACAATAAACTGTGGAAAATTCTGAAAGAGATGGGAATACCAGACCATCTGACCTGTCTCTTGAGAAACCTGTATGCAGGTCAGGAAGCAACAGTTAGAACTGGGCATGGAACAACAGACTGGTTCCAAATAGGAAAAGGAGTACATCAAGGCTGTATATTGTCATCCTGCTTATTTAAATTATATGCAGAGTACATCATGAGAAATGCTAGGTTGGAAGAAACATAAGCTGGAATCCAGATTGCCAGGAGAAATATCAATAACCTCAGATATGCAGATGACACCACCCTTATGGCAGAAAGTGAAGAAGAACTAAAGAGCCTCTTGATGAAAGTGAAAGAGGAGAGTGAAAAAGTTGGCTTAAAGCTCCACATTCAGAAAACTAAGATCATGGCATCCGGTCCCATCACTTCATGGGAAATAGATGGGGAAACAGTGGAAACAGTGTCAGACTTTATTTTGGGGGGCTCCAAAATCACTGCTGATGGTGATTGCAGCCATGAAATTAAAAGACACTTACTCCTTGGAAGGAAGGTTATGGCCAACCTAGATGGCATATTTAAAAGCAGAGACATTACTTTGCCAACAAAGGTCCGTCTAGTCAAGGCTATGGTTTTTCCAGTGGTCATGTATGGATGTGAGAGTTGGACAGTGAAGAAAGCTGAGCACTGCAGAATTGATGCTTTTGAACTGTGGTGTTGGAGAAGACTCTTGAGAGTCCCTTGGACTGCAAGGAGATCCAATCAATCCATCCCAAAAGATATCAATCCTGGGTGTTCATTGGAAGGACTGATGTTGAAGCTGAAACTCCAATACTTTGGCCACCTCATGCGAAGAGTTGACTCATTGGAAAAGCCCCTAATGCTGGGTAGGATTGAGGGCAGGAGGAGAAGGGGACGACAGAGGATGAGATGGTTGGATGGCATCACTGACTCGATGGACGTGGGTTTGGGTAGACTCTGGGAGTTGGTGATGGACCGAAAGGCCTAGTGTGCTGCAGTTCATTGGGTCGCAAAGAGTCGGACACGACTGAGCGACTGAACTGAACTGAACTGGCTCGTGTCTTATACCTTCTCATGGTCCTCTTCTCTCCTGCCTCTTATTTGTAAGCCAAAAATTCTCAAAAATAAAAATTCAGGGCCTTTGAGCTAAGACCTTCCTTTGGCCGCTCCAATTCAGGCTGAAATATTCCATTTGGAAAGAACACATGACACTGTAGGGTATCATTGACTCAACGGATATGAGTTTGAGCAAACTCTGAGAGGTGGTGAAGGACGGGGGAGCCTGGTGTGCTGCAGTCCACGGGGTCGCAAAGATTCAGACACGACTTAGCGCCTGAACAACACCACCATACGACACTCACAGAGTCCGTGTTCCTTTATGACACAGGTCAGTCAGGGCCTTCCCATGGGCTTCCCTGGTGGCTCAGATGGTAAAGAATTGGCCTGCTTTGAGGGAGACCCTGGTTGAATCCCTAGGTTGGGAAGATCCCCTGGCTAAGGGAATGGCTACCCATTCCAGTATTCTTGCCTGGAGAACTCCATGGACAGAGGACCCTGGTGGGTTACAGTCCGTGGGATTGCAAAGAGTCGAACCCAACTGAGCACAGCACAGCATGGCACAGCATTCAATAAATATCTTCTAAGTAAATAAGTATTAAAACAACAATGGCAGATCTCATAACCTCTAAGGTTATACATTTCTAGAAGATAAGAACCATGCCATAGGTCTCTTTAGTGTTTTCCAACCCCTGTTACAGGTCTGGGGCTGGAGCAATCAAATGCAATGTTTAAAGATGATCATTTCAGCTCTTTCCTCTGCAGACTTCCATTTGCTCCCAAGTCCATGTTCTTTAATGAGACACAGGTGGTCCTCCATGGTCTGCTCTTGCCTCACAGTCTTAGCCCCCAGCTCTGTCCCTACCCCCTCCCCCTTCAGCTGCTGGAGGATCAAGAGCTCATAGACCTGTCCCATCAACAAACTTAGGCTTCAGTTTTGGGGCAGAGGAACCACTGATGAGTTTTAGTCTAGGGATTTGGCAGACTTAAGTGGAACCCAGCAGACCAGATTGAAATTCACAGCATGGACCATCATTAGGAGTTCGCCATGCTTACACCAGTGGGGACTCAGTCAATAATTGTGGAAGGAAAAATCCAGGAAGAGAAAGGATGGCCCTTGGAATAATCCAGCTGAGTAATGACTCAGGCTTAAAGAATATGGTCTTTACATTTTAGCTGCAAATATTAGAGCATCCTAAGAATGGATTGAAATAAAGAATTTGGAAGGTACCCTCCAGGTTACGCCATTTCTCTGTCATCTCTTCAGCAAGTCACCAGACAAAACCAGAGGTGGATAAGACAGACTTCCCAATATCAGGGAAGTCAAAAGGCAGAAATGACCAAAAAATCTGTGATCCTGCTGAGAGGAGAAGCAAAAGGTAAAGTGAAGTGAGCATGACCCTGGGCAGGTGCCAAAGAACCTAAGTTCTAGTCCTGCCTTGGAGAACTTTAGTAAGCTGCTCAGCATGGACAAGGCAAATTGAGTCTGGACCTCACCAAACCTGGGGTCATACAATAGGACTACATCATCCTGTCCACAAGTCACCCCATCCACTTTGGGGGACAGCAAGAGAGTCAGGCAAACAGAGCACTAAAGAGCTGCCCATGAGGAATTATTATTGTTGTTGATCATTGTTCCTTCCTGTATGCTTCAGGCTTGGAAAGAAACTGCCAGCTGCTCATGGAGCAGAACCCTTCAGGACTTCACATTTTCTTCCTCCTGAGCTCTTTTTACTCAGCCAAACCACTTGGGAGCTTGCATAACAAAAGGACTGGTCCCTGGGGTCCCCAGAGACCACAGTGTAAAACCTTCCACCATCTCTCACCCTCCCGCTACATCTTCCTCAACCTGACCCATTTCCTCGCTGTCTTCCCCTCTGTGTAAATCACCTATGAGGCTTTCTGTTTCTTTCTTTCTTTTGTGTTTAAATTTATTTATTTTTAATTGGAGGATAATTGCTTTACAATATTGTGTTTGTTTCTGCCACATATCAACATGAATCAGCCATAGGAATACCACAGGGATACGTATGTCCCCTCCCTCTTGAACCTCCCTCCCATCTCCTGCCCCAACCCACCCCTCTAAGTTGTCACACCGGATTTGAGCTCCCTGCATCATGTTTTCTAAACTTAACCAGAAATAGATGTTTTAAGTTATTTTATTCAATACAAATAACGGCCTGGTTTTTTAGTTTATTATGCAATCAGTATGCGTGTGTGTGTGTGTGTGTGTGTGTGTTTGCTCAGTCATGTCGAACTCTTTGGCAACCCCATGGACTGTAGCTGGCCAGGCTCCTCTGTCTACGGAATTTTCCAGGCAAGAATACTGAAGTGGGTTGCCATTTCCTCCTCCAGGGGATCTCCTTGACTCAGAGATTGAACCTGCGTCTCTTGTGTCTCTTGCATTGACAGGTAGATTCTTTACCACTGTGCCACCTGGAAAGCCTGTATGCAATCATTGCATATGAAAAAATCAGTGTCATGGGTCTCTGTTCGTTTCTCACATGAAGTCATTCCTGCATTCTCTTGCTGCTCTGCCACTGTGTTCCTTCCCCTCTTCTAAGTGTGGGGCTGCAGCCCTCACTCCCTCTGCCATGTTTTGCCTTGTTTTGAAAGTCCTATTCTGAGCAGAGATCGATGTTCTAAATAACCATCCTCTGTTCTCTAATGATGCAGTTCTGTTTCTTCCTACACCATGGGAAGTGAGGGTGCAGGTTATGGTATGGTTCCTACCCTAAAGATCCAGGAATAATAATGTCTCTCACAGACTCACAACTGTTCCTGTCATTTCAGACCCCAACACAAGCATCCTCCCCTCACCTTTAATCAGAACGTTGCACATGTCTCTGGGTCCATTCACATTAAGAGGTCACTCTGATTACAAATCTTCCAGGACACATATTTCATCCTGAAGACTATAGACCCTTTGTCATTTCTAACGTCCAAGCAGAAAAAAGTATATTTAAGGACTCTGAAATAACATGGCAGGAAATTGAGATTCACTTACTGCATATAAAGTGATCGAAAAATCCCCTCTTTCACTATCTCTTTTCCCCTTGGGTCTGTGGTTCACAAACTGCAGAGCATAAATCGTGGCGCAAACCATGCTGGAATATCAATAAAGCCACATCGACCTGAAGCAGGAACTCAGCTTGCAGCGCGAGGATTTTTTTTTTTTAGACATTGGTTGGCAGCCAGGTTGATGAAAGGAGAAACCAAAGAGAATAACAGCTTTGCAGCAGCAGAAAAGGAAGTTAGAATTCAGGAAATGTTATCCATGTGCCTTGCTGTAAATTCACATGGAATGAAGTTCGGTGGATGGTGGGGGTGGGGGGCGGGCAGAATATGTATAAATAATAAAAGTGCCAACACCATGCACGAGACCACAAGACCCCATATCTAGGTGGTCCTCAAGCATTGCGGGTTAATTTGTGCCCCTTCCAAAATTCATATGTTAAAGTCCTAACCTCGAGTACATCAGAATGGGACCTGATTTGGAGAGAGGGTCTCTACAGAGGGGTTCAGGCTAAAGTGAGGTCATTAGGGTGGGTCCTAATCCAATCTGAATGGTGATTTTATAAAAGGGAAGTTTACAGACAGACACTCATGGAGAGAAGCTGATGGGAAGAAATGCAGGCAGAAGACAGACTTCCTACCAGTCAAAGAGAAAAGCCTGGAACAGATCTTCCCACATAGTCTTCGGAAGAACCAACTTAACTGACTCCCTGATCTGAGAACTCCAGCCTCTGAGACTATGAGACAACAAGCTTGTGTTGTTTAAACTACTCAGTTTGTGGTCCTTCACGGTGGAATTCCTATCCAATGCAGAAACCAAGCTTCCAGAAACACCAGAAAAGGGGCTAGAGAGCTGACATCCTCTTCTGCAGACGTCACCTACTTTTAACTCCCAAAAGGATTCCTCACCAAATTGCTCCCATTCTTTGTTGTTTTTCAAATAAGTTTCCTATCTGAAAAAGTGCACACATACAATAATAACCAATTTTTAATTATCATTCTACAATAATCAAAGAGAAAACTGATATCAGAACATCTGATCAACAGGAAGAGAAAGTGAGACCATCTTGAGAGAATATGATTTCACTTAAAGACAGAAACACATGAAACTAAGTTTGAACAGATTCTTCATGAGTTAGGGTAGCAATTCCATGAGGCTTTCAGAAATGTGTGAAATCCTTCATGAATCTCCTCCCTTCCCCCTACCCCATATGACCTTCATGGGCACCAGGGTGGGATTAAGAATCTAGGCCTGAGAAAGACAAATATGACATCACCTATATGTGGAATCTAAAAAAGAAAGATACAAATAAACTTACAAAAGAGAAATAGAATCGCAGACATAGAAAACAAAGTAAAGGTTACCAAATGGGAGAGGGGTGGGGAGGAATAAATTAGGAGTTTGGGATTAACATATACACACTACTATATATAAAATAGATAACCCACAAGGACCCATTGTATACAAAGGGAACTATACTCGATATGTTGTAATAAGCTATATGGGAAAAGAATCTGAAAAAGAAAATACACACACAAACATATGTATATATGTATGTGTATATATTAAATATATAAAATATATAAAATTTTCAGTTCAATTCAGTTCAGTCGCTCAGTTGTGTCCGACTCTTTGCGACCCCATGAATTGCAGCACGCCAGGCCTCTCTTTCCATCACCAACTCCCGGAGTTTTATTTATATATAAATATTAAAATACATAAATAAAATAATGTGTGTGTATATATATTATGTGTGTATAATATATGTATATACATGTATTGTATATATTACATATGTATACATATATGTTCTTTTCCAGATTCTTTTCCATATATATGGTGTGTGTGTGTGTGTATATAACTGAATAACTGTGCAGTATATCTCAAACTAACACAACGTTGTAAATCAACTATGCTTCAATTTTAAAAAAAATTATCTAATTAACACTATTTTTAAAGAATCTAGTCTTGTGTTTCTCAAGGGCTGCTGGAAGGAATGTACAGAATTAAAAGCCCAGTAGGTTATTTTCATAACTGCGTCACCACTCCCACACCCCAGCTCAAGAACACCAATTTCTTCCCTTTTTTTTTTTTTTTTTTTTGAGGGAGGCCACCACTAAGTTAATGTTTCAGGAACCATTTATGAAACTCTATTGTGGACTCAGGATGTGCCAGACATCAGATGCTCTCATAAGATAGAATTTTTCACTATGTAGTTCCACATTTGTGAAACATTCAGACATTAAAACAGGCTATGACAAGACTGGGTTGTGTGTGAAGTGATAGAAGGGCTTAGAGTCAGGTTCAGGGGTCAGCAAACCCCTCTGAGATGTGCCTTCTAAGCAGAGGAGTTATCCGGGTGATAGCAAGGCAAGGAGAGAGGGTGAGCAAAGACACAGGGGAGGGGGAGCACCGTGTGTGTGTGTGTGTGTGTGTGTGTGCGTGCGTGCGTGCATGCATGCACATGCACAGATGAACATGTGTGCTCACATAGTACAAGCATGGTGGAAATGGGAGGAAGACTAGACTTGTGTCCGGGGGCAATAGTAACTGACCATAAACAGCTTGGATGGAAAATCCAGTGTGATATCGAGAGGAGCGTGACATGAAGGACAGGTCATGGAGGGCTCTTTACGTTCAGCGAGATGAAGCAGTCAATCCAAGGCCATTGGGCTGGTTACCAGAGATAAGACTCGAGTCTCCTTTCTCTCAATTCAATGCTGTCTCCACTACGCAATAATAATGGTTAATGGGTATTAGTAGTTACAGTTAGACATCACATGCATTAAACCATTTAATCTTTATGACAACCCAATAAAATAATTATTCTTGTTACTAACCCCACTTTTCTGATGAAAACCACGAGGAATGGGGAGTTTATGTATTGCTCGAAGTCACATGGCTGGCAAGTAGTATCAGTTTTCTTTGCCATTATTTCATGGTTCCTCTGTACTGTCTTCTATGACAAATAGTACGTACAGAACAAGAAGGTCAGCTCATATGGTATATCTGAAACAGAGGGAAAATATATAAACAAGCAACCTTGTAAGACACAAGTTGACCCTTATTGAGGAAAAGAGGACCATTTTATCTACTTACTTCTCAATAGGGTGAGAATTTATACTAATTTCAAGGATGACTAACATTCATTCTCAGTGGAATAGCCAACCAGAACGCAAAAGGATTCCGCCTCTCTGTCTATCTTTCCAAGCCCCACAGTCCAATGTTCTGAGGAGTATTTTGGACGGATGTGATTTCTATACCCGTGAGCTTACTTTGAGAACTTCAAAGATATCAATTCTGTGATCATATGTCAAGGGATTCTTTTAAGAAGGAAACATGACTGAAGGAAGGGAAGACTAACCTGTGACATCCTTCTGGATTGACAAGCATCATTTGTTAGAAACGGGAGAGTTGGGCAGAGGGATTACCTTTACCTGCTATTGTGAGCTCTGATTCCCTGCTGTGTCATATCAGGGCTGTGATGGAATGAATACTGTGTTGTTTTTAGTCGCTCAGTCATGTCTAACTCATTGGCAACACCATGGACCTCTAGCCCACCAGGCTCCTCTGATCATGGGATTCTCCAGGCAAGAATACTAGAGTGGGTTGCCATTTCCTTCTTTGGGGGATCTTCGCAAGCCAGGGATCTATCTCATGTCTCCTGCATTGGCAGGCAGATTCATTACCACTGAGCCACCTGGGAAGCTCAGTGGAATGCATAAACACGCTCTATTGGAATAACAACTTCCAAAGACTCAATGGAAAAGACCCTGATGCTGGGAAAGATCGAAGGCAGGAGGAGAAGGGGACGACAGAGGACGAGATGGTTGGGGGCCATCACAGACTCAATGGACAAGAGTTTGAGCAAGCTCTGGGAGATGGTGAAGGACAGGGAAGCCTGGCATGCTACCCCCAACCATGGTGTCACAAATAGTCAGACACGACTGAATGAACAACAACAACAAAAGAATTAATAAAAATAAAAAAGCACTTATCACTGTTTTTAACACAATGCTGACATTTATATGTGTTCCAGACTTGATGCTGTGTGAGGCGAGGGGAACACAAAACAGTGTATTTCTTTCTACATATAGAACCATGTCAAGGAAAGCAAAAACCATGAGTAAGTTGCTGGCTCAAGTGAGATGAGGCAGGATGGACCAGAAGAAGCAGTGGCTTCTTCTGGTTGGTGGCTAAAGACTGGAGCATTCAAAATGCAAAGGGGTGGCAGAAGTAAAGATTGTTTCTAGAAGACTGACTGACTTGGCATTGGCACTTAGGTGTTATTGCAAGCGCAGAGCTTGGAGCTGTGGGGAAGTGTTAAGAGGCTATGGTGGTCCCCTGAGAACTGGCCAGGGCAGGATGCTGGGTCTTAATAAAGAAAAGGGCTGGCTCTGTCTGCAGACTATCACAGGAGGCCTCAGAGGAGGTCAGCAAGTCCCCTCAGTTAAAGCTCAGCTGCATCAACCCTCCTTTCTTCAAATCTATGAACCACTTAATGTTTGAACTCAGGCAATTACATCACCTCTATAGGCTTTAGTGTCCTCATCTGTACATTTGTGATAAATAATAGTCCTGATTGGATGGAGATTTGTGAACAGCAAGTGACATAATTTCTGCACAACTCTCAGCACAGTCCGTCCCAGAGTTAATGCTCTTCAGATATTCACTATGATTATTATTATTATTTGAAGAGAGGACATTTGAGCCACGCTGTGAAAGATGAAGAGTATTTTGCTAGGTGGAAAGGGTAGGGGGGCAGACATTCCAAGGAGCGAGATTAACATTGAAATTGATTTTCCAGGCCAAGAAGAAAAATACCTCTTTTGTGAAAAGTTCCCTTTTTTAGCTTGACTGTTAGCAAAAGCAAGCCAAGAATTTCACATGGGAAATGGGATCTGAAACTCCACCTTTCATTCTGAAATTCAGGAGATATAAGTTTGCATTTTATTATTCTCAGTCAGTTCGTCTTTTTTTTTTTTCCGTTAATCTCCGTTCCACCCAAACCCAAGTGCTTTGCTAAACCATTTTGCTCTCAGGCCAGGAAATGAATGAATTATTTTGGAGCATAAGGGATTAAAATAGGAATGCTGGTAAATGAGAGTTGATGCTATTCAGATTGATCAATCTTTTAGTCATTTTGTCGAACAGGTATTGGGTGTCTACTCTGTGCCAAGCATTATGCTGGATGCAGAGGATATAAGAGAGAAGAGGGTGGCAGAGGATGAGATGGTTAGATATTATCACCAACTCAATGGAGATGAATTTGAGCAAACTCTGGGAGATAGTGAAGGACAGGGAAGCCTGACATGCTGCAGTCCATGGGGTCGCAAAGAGTCGGACTTGATTTAGTGATTGAACAACAAACAATAAAAGAATATAAAGGTACTTACATCATCGCCCCTGTCCTTGAGGGGCTCTGACTAGTGAGGGAGAAAGACTGGTAACCAGATAATTTCAAAGAGCAGAGAGAAGAAACAATGTACCTGGTAACAATAAGCATAGCACAGAGAGCCAAGGGGGGAAGTCACATGATATTAAAATCAGCATTACCATCCTTTAAATCCCCCTCTTGAAAGAGTATTAAAGTTACAATTATGTAAGATGGAGCCGTTCTCCAGGTATCAGCCAGCTTGCACTAGGAAGTGTGCATAACTCAGACCTATGTATAAACTATGTGAGCTTTCCTGGTGGCTCGGTGATAAAGAATCTGCCTGCCAATGCAGGAGTTGTGACTTCAATTCCTGCATTGGAAAGATCCCTTTGGAGAAGGAAATGACAACCAACTCCCATATTCTTGCCTGGAAAATCCCATGGACAAGGAAGCCTGGCAGGCTATGGTCCATGGGGTCACAGAGAGTTGAATACAACTTAGCAACTAAACAACAACAGGTATAAGCTATAGAAAGTGTCTTTCCAATGGATAACCACATTATTTAGAACCTTTTCCTCCCATCTTGTGTTCACACTTTCAATTTCCTCCTTCTGGAGAAAAAAAAGGCTTAATCAAGGCTGAATTAAATTAGGAATGTTAATGCTGAGATAATTACCACTGCTTTGGGAAGAATTATCTTTAATAACACATTTCATTCATCAGCCCTAAATGCAGTTTGATCCAAGCATCTCCTGATGTGAGGAAGTGTTGGGTTTTCAGACTGAATTATAGCTTTCAGGCATTCATCACACACCAAGGGCTTGTATCTGGCATAGAAGATGATGTCCAGCCACCGATCATTGGAGTGTGAAAAGTCAATGTACAGATGCACAGCCGCTCAAGACTCTTTGACTTTAAGGAAGATGATTCACAAAGCTGGAGAGTAGGAAGAGCTGATTCTGAGGGTGTTGTCAGCTGAGGAAATGAAGAAAAGAAAGTTAGGTTAGGTCTCTTGGGTTGGTTCCATGTGGCAAGCCATCTGAGACACAGTTTTCCATTCCAGTCTTACTGACTCTTTTCCAAGTTGGAATTAATAGACACAAACAGAGGAAGCAGAATCAGACAGACTCACCTCCTACCCCCTACCCTACTAGCTGCGACTCTTACTAGAATATATGTTGGCTAAATTCATTAAAACCATAGTTTTCCCATCTGTAACATTGTTGCAGGAAGGGGGCTCTTATCTAACACTCAGAAATAAATTGTCCGAGGAGACACAAATGCTGACAAAGCAAAAGATTTTATTGGGAAAGGGTGTCCAGGCGGAGAGCAGTAGGATAAGGGAACCGAGAAGAACTGCTCTACCACGGGGCTCCCAGTCTCGGGTTTTATGGTGATGGGATTAGTTTCCAGGTTGTCTTTAGCCAATCATTCTGACTCAGAGTCCTTCCTGGTGGTGCACGCCTTGTTCAGCCAAGATGGATGCCAGAGAGAGGGATTCTGGGAGGTGGTCAGACATTGGTGTCTCCTTTAGACCTTTCTGGAACTCTTCCGGTTGATGGTGGCTTATTAGTTACGTGTTCCTTACCAGGATCTCCTGTCATAAAACAACTCATGCAAATGGTTACTATGGTGCCTGGCCAGGGTGGGCGGTTCCAGTCAGTGTGCTTCACTTAACAAAATTGGTTAATAAAATCTACCTCAGAGGGTTGTTATTATAACACTATAAAGGAATGCCTCCATAAACAGCCAAAAACACTAAAAAAAATAAAGTAAGAAGCAACTAACAAACATTGCTATTACTGATATTTATTTTCATGAAAGGTTGAGAGCAGGATCCATGCCTCACACTTTTGGGTACCCCATGCTCTAACATGGCAGGAGCTTGGTGATCACTTGAAGAGTAGTGAGCATCTATACCTGTTAACTCAGTACATTTCAAAACACTTTGTTTTGGAAATTTTACAGTAAAAGAACAATGACTAAAAGTATATATTAGTCAAAGACCGTTTCCATTGCAGGAGATAGAAACCTACTGACACTAATGTAAGCAAAATTCTGGATTTATTATCAGGACCAGATAGAGGTCTCACAGGATCCGGGGCGGGGGTGGAGGGGGTGCAGGGTGATACACTAATGGCATGTGTGCTAAGACACTTCAGTCGTGACCGACTCTTTGTGACCCTGTGGACTATAGCCCTCCAGGCTCCTCTGTCCATGGGATTCTCCAGGCAAGAATACTGGAGTGGGTTTGCTATGCTCTTCCTCCAGGGGATCTTCCCGACCCAGGGATGGAATCCACATCTCTTATGTCTCCTGCATTGACAGACAGGTTCTTTACCACTAGCACCACCTGGGAAGCCCTACCCACTGACCATGGCAGCTGAATTCCAGGACTTTGCCTTCCTGATACCTTTTTCAGGACACAACGGCCATGCTTTCCAAACTTCTGGCCTTGGTATGAGGGTTAGACATGGTTTCTGTGGTTACCAATCTATCCTGTCTCACCAGGGGAGGCTGTTGATGATTTCCTTTTGATTTTGCAGGTGTAAATACGTCAGGTTCTTGAAAATCAAGTAAGTTTTGGTCATTGAATGTCATGATCCAATAGAGTTCACATCACTCTACTTTCGGAAAGTGATGAACATACTGTAACAGAGAGTCCAATACACTTGACAAAGTGCTCTGCTAGAAAACAAATGGCACACATAAAATAAGAATTTTAAAGGGCTCTGAGGAAAGCATTCTTGGTTGGCAGTTTGCTTTTCTGTGTTTGGTTGGTTGGTTTTTAGCTCTTTAAAGATAAATCCCACTCTCATCTGGTCTACAGGGTTTCTGGTGAGAAATATGCTGATAACCTTACCAGAATTACCTTGTGTGTGATGAGTCTTTTTTCTCTTGCTGCTTTCAAAATTCTTTCTTTGTCTTTTGAGAGCTTGATTATCATCATCATAAGAGATGATCTCAGAGATCTCAGAGATCTCTGTTTGGGGACCTTTAAACTTCATTTATCTGGCTGGCTATGTCTCCCCTACCTCTGGGAGATTATTACTTTAAACAACTTTTCTGTTTCTTTTCTTCCCTACTTTCCTTCTGGTACCCCCATAATGCAGATATTGTTTCACTGTGTGGTATCCCATTCTATACATAGGCTTTTTCACTCTCTTTCATCCTGATTTCTTTTCTAATTTTTATTGGAGCATAGTTGCTTTGCAATGCTGTGTCGTTTGTTTGTTTTGGGCAAAGGTTTGCCCAAATAACTGGATTTTCATTGTATTGAACATTATTCACATTGTTTTTTTAAGGAAAATGCTTGATCTTGTTGGAAGAACACAAAGCACCTCTTGGTCCCAATTTCCTCAGCTGTAAACTAGGGAGAAAAACCCACCTCACGCAGTTGAGACAGTGAAATACAATTTATTAGAAAATATTTGGTAGATTTCAGCTATTATTTTTATTGTTGTTGTTAATAACACTTTATCCACCAATTAATTTAATTTGAAATGAAAAAAAATTGACTCACCGGCAGCCATCTCGTGTGCTGTCTTGTTGTCATAAGAGTAACGTAAAGGGTAGAGGTTGGATCTTTTGAAACCCTAAGGGACACCTCTGTTGCATTCTTATGCTATTGAGCAGGAATACAGACATAATCAAACTAAACCAACAGGGTTTTAGCCCAGAGACACAGTTGGTACTCCAAAAAATCCTTGTTTGCCAAAGTAACTCCTCCCTGTCAGAGCACCTGACACATTACCTGCACACATAAAGTCCTCAATAAATTCTTGCCAAATGAATCAATAACTAAATAAATGAATAAGGGAGAACATGAATGAACAAGTGTATAAACAACTGTTTTCCTCTTGGGCAAGTTTCCCAGGCTGAACAAACCATTCATTAGTTTTTCATACTAAGTCCTGTCATCCTATAAGGGCCTTCTATATACATTATCTTTGTTCACTTTCTCAACAACCCTTTGGACTGAGATGGTATTTGCCCCATTTTATGAGTTTGGAAAAGGAAGTCCAGAATGATACAGTGCCTTATCCAAGAATTAAACTGTTGATCTGGTGGAGTTTGAACACAGCTAAGTACATTGTCTGTTTAGTGATGTAACTCCTCGGAAAGCTGTGAACTCAAAACTGCTCCACCAAAAGTGCTCCTGTTTTATTTTCACTTTTCTCATTAAAGGCTCAACTGTCTACCAGCCACCTATACTAGAAACAAGGACATCATCTGAAACTCTACAATTCACCCCCACTGCCTTTTATTTCCAGTGAATTACCAATAGCACCAATATCCCCTTCCTTAAAATCTCAGATATTCCCTCCATCCTCCATGCTGCATGCTGCTCCCTTTATTCAGCCTACTGTCTTCTTTCTGCTCATATAATGAAATTGCCTTATAAATGGTATTGAGTCCTCTGGCCCCTGTCATCTTAAATCCATCCTCCAAACAGCAGTCACAGTGGTCGTTATGGAACTCATGGATGATCACCTCTTTCATCTACTTTCTGTTCTCCAATTACTCTTCTCTCATTAGAAAAATACTCATGACATACAGAGTTTGTCATTTTCAGATTCCTTCCAATTTGTCCATCTTCATCCCCTACTATTGCCCTACCCCCATCATCATATAGTATTTATCATATGTCAATGCTGTGTGTCAAGAACTGCTCTAAGTGCTTTACTTTCAATAATTCCTTCAATCTCATAACAAAGCTATGGTATTCCTGCAGTGTTGGACTCTAGGAGAAGAACCTGCATGACTTTATCTCATTCACCTGTTCATTTCCAATACCTAACACAAGTACCTGATCCACAGTACATACTCAGTGAACATTTTCTAGATGGGTGGATGGATGGATAGATGAATGAATATAATATGAGATAAGGATGTCGAATGCTGATGATCTAAAAATGTTCTAAAATTAGATGCTTTAGCATCTAATGGACACATCTAACTATGTGTCAGGCCATTTGTAGTCAGTCAAGGTCAAAGAAAGCAGACTTACCTTAAAGAATAGCTGTTTCTAGAATCTTTCACTAATTGAGTTGATTTGCATTTTCTCTTCAACATGAACTGATTGTAAGTGGAAGAAAAATCAACTTCTGTTTTGTACTCTAATGCGAGGATAAAAGTTATACAACCATGTATTCCACTGATTAAACCTGGCTCAGTTAATCTGAACTCTTTACTCTCCCTTTCTTCCAGTTTGAGATCTCTGAATCAATCATATTTTCAACAGGTTAGTTAAAATATAGATTCATAATAGCTCCAGAAGTTAAAAATGATAAACTGATGGTGAAGGAATGTAAACGAAAGTGAAAGTCGCTCAGTTGTGTCTGACTCTTTGTGACCTCATGGACTATAGAGTCCATGGAATTTTCCAGGCTAGAATACTGGAGTGGGTAGCTGTTCCCATCTCCAGGGGATCTTCCCAACCCAGGGATCGAACCCAGGTCTCCCACATTGCAAGCGGATTCTTTACCAGCTGAGCCACAAGGGAAGCCCAAGAATACTGGAGTGGGTAGCCAATCCCTTCTCCAGCAGATCTTCCTGACCCAGGAATCGAACTGGGGTCTCCTGCATTGCAGGTGGATGAATGTAAAAATATCGCTTATTGGTTCCTTTCCCAAAATCTTGTGAAGTGTTGCCAAGCAACCCAATGAGAAGACTACACTCAGTCATGAACTCTATGTGTCCAGCCATTTGCAGTCAGTCAAGATCAGAGAAAGCAGACTTACCTTAAAGAATAGCTGTTTCTAGAATCTTTCACTAATTGAGTTGATTTGCATTTTCTCTTCAACATGAACTGATTGTAAGTGGAAGAAAAATCAACTTCTGTTTTGTACTCTAATGGGAGGATAAAAGTTATACAGCCATGTATTCCACTGATTAAAATTTCTGCTCATTTTCTGCTCCATGTTAGCCATTTGGTAGCATTTTAATTTAACTTTCCACTTGCATGTTCCCCATTAATATTTATGAAATGATTACTAGCTGCAGCTCAGTCTTTAAAAACTGGATTTGAAGCATTCGGCAAAAGACATTCGCTAGTAGTTATGAACAAATAATGCTACAACAAGCTGTTAGAAGGCTTTCATTTCTTAATGTATCTCTTTTTTTCCCTAAAGCTAAGATAATTAAAAGGCACTGTGGGCCTAATAGACCAGTAGAAATTTTAATAATTACATAAAACATTGTATATTACAGGAATCCCTAAACTAAGTTTAATTCCTAACTTGGAGTAGAATCTGCAATCTCAAATTCTCATTAGATAAAGACAAAGCTTTATTCCCAGCACCGACATGAACTTCATAACAACAACTAGGATGCTAATGACCTTTATAGTTGAAAAGTTCTTTTTCACATTTTTCAAAAATTTTATCCTCACAACCATTCCATGAGACAAGTATTACTATTTCTATTTCACAAATTAGAGATTTTAGGTTTAAATAATGTTCTTTATTTAAGAAACACTGTTCAATTCTATGCTACAGCATTCAGTTGGAGGAGGAAATGGCAACCTACTCCAATATTCTTGTTGGGAAAATCCCATGGACAGAGAAGCCTAGAAGGCTACATACAGTCCGTGGGGCTGCAAAGAGTTGAACACGACTAAGCACGCACACACGCCTAGCATTTAACTCAAATGATCATGGCTCTTTAGTAAAAATGTTTATTCTCCTTTCCTTCTCAAAATACTTGTTTCTAGTCTCCTCTGTCTCCTTTTAATACAGTGAAATGGCATAACAAAAACTGCCTGGGACCAGGAGTCTGGCAAATCTGAGAGTGGATTCCAGCCCTGATCATTGCAAACTCTGTGACCAGGGCAAGTTCTCCCACATCTTTGAGTCTTGGGTTTCTCATCTGTGAAATGTAGATAACAACTCCCCCGTGAAGCTGCAGAGACATCATAAGTACTCAGTAAATATTTGCCCTGATTCCCTCCCTTTTACCTTCATTCTCGCAACCTTGGAAGTCTTAGTACCATTGTTTCAACTCCAGTGTTCTTCCTAATGTTACTATAGCCCTATGTGCTGCTTTTCCATCGATGATATTTTCCAAACACACTTCAAGAGCCAGTTTCAACACAATTCCAGTCCAATAAGAGCTGTCATGTGGTTTTTCTCTTTTTAATATAAGCAAACATAACATCAGGATCCCATGAACTATTTTAGGTTAAAATACAGCATTCTACAGGAGGCAAGAGTTTATTTGGTTTTTTTTTTCAGCTCACTATTTCTACATCTCTGTCGTTTCTCTGAAATCAATAAAGCAAACCTATTATTTTCAATGCTCATTTTGGCCCTAATAAAAGAGAAATAAGTACATTAATGTTGTAACTTAAAATATTCACAATAAGGAAGCACTGATCATTTTTCATTTATGCATTTCAGAGCAGTGGGTCTGAAGTGGTAATATATTTATAAGTTGCTCTGAGAATGAGTGCAATTATTAACTGGGCAGCATGAAAGAGAATTGATCACTTAAAGAGCTCTTTTCTGTGCTTCCCCACCTTGTAACCACTAAAAAAAACACATTTACCTTAAAGCTGACTCAATTCAGTTCAACTAACTAGAGACTAAACTCAATGCCTTACTTGTTAGAAAAACCACATGTTCCTCTCCGCAACCCTTTCTTTCCCGAGCTAGTGCTTTATTATTCTTTGAGAGCTAGTTCAGAGGTCTAGTTGCCATCTCCTCCAAGAGTCCTTCTCTGATCTTTGCAGTTGAGTTAAACGCTACTGCTCTCATCCAGGAGGCTGGCTATTGACACAGCACTGCTGCAGTGCGTCAGAGTTCATTGTTTCTTCATGTCACCCTAATAAATGTGAGCTCCTTAAGGACACGGATCATTTAGTTTATGCCTAAATCCCCAGCACCTAGCCCAGTATCTTGTCCATATAGGCATTTACTAAATGTGAAGCAAAACAATAAATGGATGAATCCATGAATGAATCAAAAAATGTGTTGAAGAGTCCAGTTAATCAAATGTTTTAGCCAAAGATACACAGAAGGTCTCTACTGAACTAGTGCCCGCGAACACATAACTAACTAGAACAAGATTCTGAACTGCAGAGTTTAGAAATCCTACTGAGATTATTTTCAGGACTGTATGCAAATCTATGCTTCTGTTAGCAGTTGATATAATATGCTTCCTGGACTTAATAATAATAATGTATTGCAATATTCCTTTACATTTGTCAAAAGCTTTACATTACAAATAATTTTCAAATATGTCATCTCATGTAATTTTTCCCACTTTATAGAAAAGGAACAGAGCTCTGAGTAACTATGAAACTTTCTCTGGGAACTATTTCTGTGGTCTCCCAGGATCTTTATAACACTAAAGTCTACACTGGTCTAATACCCCATTGGAGGGTGACAGTGCTGTTCGTGATCATTATTAGGTTGAATTCTCTGGTAAGACAAACATGTTTTTCTGGGAGTTAATGACAGTTAAAGATTAACTTTGTCAAAAATCAGTTCAGTTCAGTTCAGTTCAATCCCTCAGTCGTGTCCGACTTTTTGTGACCCTGTGAACCACAGCACGCCAGGCCTCCCTGTCCATCACCAACTCCCAGAGTCCACCCAAGCCCAATAAATTAACCAAAATGATGCTCTCTAAGGCAAAATCTTCTTCATATAATGATTTTTGTACACAAAGGGCCAGTATCCATTTTTTTGTTAATCTTTTAGCATTTCAATCCATTTCTTGAAAGTATTTTACTTTCTCATTAATTCCATATATTTTTTATGTTGTTGGAGAAGGCAATGGCAACCCACTCCAGTACTCTCGCCTGGAAAATCCCATGGACAGAGGAGCCTGGTAGGCTGCAGTCCATGGGGTCGAGAAGAGTCGGACACGACTGAGCGACTTCACTTTCACTTTCACTTTATGTTGTTGTAGAACTTATTCTTACTTTTCACTGTTTCCTTTTTATTTCTAATTTGCCTCCAGACAATTATGCTAGCTTTAACTTTTCTAAAAATTGCGTGACATTTCTACTTTTCATCTAAATGAAAAATCTTCAAAAGTAGATGCTGAGAATCACAACTGCAAATCCTGATAATTTCTTGGCACTCCACATTGAATTTTAAAAATCTATCTTAAAGTAATTTCTCCATTTTCCAAGTTATTTTACTAAAATGAATTTTAATTTAAAGAAGATACCATACACACACACACACACACACACATATATATATATCTACATACAGTGGAATATTACTCAGACATAAAAAAGAATGAAATAACACCATCTGCTGCAACATGGATGTACCTAGAAAGTAGCATGCTAAGTAAGTCAGATAAAGACATATATCATATGATATCATTTATTTGAGTCTTAAAAAAAGTACAAATGGACTTATTTACAGAACAGAAATAGTCTCACAGACATGGAAAACAAACTAATGGTTACAAAGAGGAAGAGGAATATATTAGGAGTTGGGAATTAACATATACACACTATTATATATAAAATAAATAACCAACAAGGACTTATAGTATAGCACAGGGAACTATAGTCAATATTTTGTCATAACCTAAAAAGAAAACAAAACTGAAAGAGAATATATATATATATATATACACACACATACATATGTATATATATATATATATGAATCACTGAACTGTACACCTGAAACTAATACATTATAAATTGACTGTACTTTAATAAATAAATATTTTTAAAAGAAATAATAAACCAAAAAGCAAATTTATCAAGCATAATGCCTATTTCACTACTTTTGTTTTCACCACATTAAGCTATGTTTACTTTCAACTAAAAGCCAACATAAATTCTGCGACCACTTTTAGAATTAGACCCCAGTCTGAGCATAGAACAAGTTGAGAACTAAGTGGTTCAGTTTGGAATCTAGGTCATCAAATTCAGATGAGATAAATCTAGAAAGTTAAGGACAGTCAGATTAAAGGTAAAGATAGACAGGAGGCAAGGACAGGGGAGTCCAGGTCTAGAGTACAGATCACATTGGCCATTGACGTACTGCATCAGGGTAACCAGACTCTCTAGTTTGGAAGGAGGAGGGGGTCCCACTCCAGATGCTCAGGGCACAAGGGACGTGGACACCAAACTGGTAAGCCCTGCACCTCTCTCAAAGGGTTAACAATTATCTTGTGCGATTAACCTACTCTATGCATATAACAATGCATCATTTTCCATGCAGTCTTTACTGGCCCCTCATTTGCTTTGAAATCAACTTCTGGAGATAAGAGAGTGAGTATGATTGGTTTCATGAACCAGATCTGCCATGCCAAGGTCTTTGAGATTTTCCAACCAGTCACGTTCTTTAGATGATTTTCTTCTCTTTGCCAATGTAAAGGTCTCCTCAGCTCAGAAAAGCAAATATGTTGGCTGCCACATGCTCAACCCCCTCACTAGGTAACACAGAATTTTCAAAGCAAAATGATTGATTCATTTTCTACCAGAAGAATGACTATGCCCATGCCCATGGGCAGCAGGGCACTGGAATCCTCTTTCAGAATGCTAGCATTCATTTTCTGCTTATTTCTACATTATTATCTTCCACTTTTTGCAAGCTCCTGCCCTTGTGAACTCACAGCAGCAAACTGTGAATGATAGATGAGAAGGAAAATTCTATCCTCCTCAACTACGAAACTGTAAGAGTTCAGACAACGCTCCCACTCTCCTAGATAAGCGCAATTATTCGCAAGAGTACCCAAAGATGTTAGTTTGGAAAATAAAATTATTTCAACAGGGATGAAGGAAGGAAATAAACAGGGGATGGGAGAATTAGAAACAGAAGTAAACCATTTCTACTGCAAAGGGGATTTTTTTCCCCTTCCATGTTGTCAATCTTTTTGTATCCAACAAGGGAACCTGAGAACAGAAAGTGTTTACAGACACACACATACACATCATCTGCTCTACTTAAATCTATCTTCTTTATCTGCTATGTGATTTTCTTTTCAGCTGGTCTATTTTACCTTCCACGGACTTCCCTGGTGGCACAGTGGTAAAGAATCCACCTACCAATGCGGGAGGTGTGAGTTTGACCCTTGGGTTGGGAAGCTTCCCTGGATAAGGAAATGGCAACTCACTGCAGTATTCCTGCCTGGGAAATCCCATGGATGGAGGAGCCTGGTGGGCTACAGTCCATGGGGTCACAAAAGAGGTGGACAAGTTAGTAACTAAACTGCAACAACATTTTTACTTTCCACTGTGGTTATTTCAATGCCAACCAATGTCATGATGGGATAGTAACAATTTTCTGGTCAAAGAAAACAACAGCAACTCAACCATCCTGACTTATACCTACATAAGCCTCAATAGACTGCTCCTGCCTCTGGCAACACTAAGCCTTTCCTGTGACTTTTGTCCTGGGTTTTTTATTAAATGAACACAGAGGGATTGCATGTATGATGGGGGAATCAGGGAACTTCAAGGGGGCTGAACTGCCAGACACCACAACCAGCTCCCTCCCCTCCATACAGAGAGAGAGCTCAGAATTTTGTCTTAATATTTATTTTGCCATTTATCACCAGCTTTATGATTGCAGGCAAATTACTTACTCTGTGAGCCTAACTTTTGTTCACCAGTTTATTGGAGGAAGTGATACCAGCTTAAAGTCTCCTGTTAAGGATTAGCTATATAATATCTGCAAATCATATAGTATCGAAGACATAATGCCATTAAATAAATGTTAGGTATTAAAGCAGGTTTTTTTTAATATTCAAAGTTAGAGATTCAATCTTCCATGATTAAGGATATTAGTTATTGTTTCAGTTATTCCAATAAGTGCCATTTCTTGGTTATTACACTTAATTTTTTTTCTATAAAATGAATGTTATAATTCTAGTATCTAAAAATGAAGTACGTTAGCCAATGGTAAAAGAAAAAAGAATATACTCGTTTCTTTTTGATTAATATCATTACTCAAAATATCTTTAATGGGAAATGATTCACAGAAATCAGCTTGTGTTGCAATATGAAAGGCATTCTAGCCCTGAGAAAGGAGTCTAGGTCTAGGAGTCACGTAGACCTTATTTTGAAGCTAAGAAGTGAATGAAAGTCACTCAGTGGTGTCTGACTCTTTGTGACCTCATGGATTATAGCCCATCAAGCTCCTCTATCCATGGGATTTCCCAAGCAAGAATACTGGATTGGGTGGCCATTTCCTTCTCCTTTGAAGCTAGACCTTGTCCTTTAATTGTCCTTTAAGTTTTGCACTTGAGCAAGTTACTTAGACTCTCATTTTTGTTGGATTCAAAAAACTATTGATTCAGATCTTAGAAATGTTTTAAAGACTAGAGAAGCTGTGCTAATTGTATAAATTCTAAGAGCTACAATTTCTTCTTCTATTCAATAGAAGTCTAGTTTGACTTTCTCTGTCTCAGAGTCCACTGTGTTCCATCACAAGTCACATCTTCCAGCCTGACAAAATGACTCATTATTTTCCAAACACACGTGCTTTTTTCTTCTGCCTCTGATTTTTCTCTTATCTTTCTGCATATGCTACATGCCTTTCCGAGTGCTCCTCTAGTCCTGTCCCTGTACCACACATGGGAGTTGGAGGCATCCACGATTTTATCACCATCTCCTTCTCAGAGAAAAAACTGGTAGCTCTAGTTTTATCTAATCTGATTACCAACCTCTTTTTTTTCCTGTTAATCATATCAGTCAGTGTCTGTCCTTCTCAGACCAGGGCTGGGCACAGGACCCAGGTTAGCTTATGAAAATACTCCATCCTGTGTCCATAATTATTCTAGATGGAGGCATGTCCCCAGCAGAGCTTGCCACTTCTTTCCCTGGGATTGATAGGTGAGGGTGGAAAGATAAGCATCTTTGGTTTGGCTGTTATATGAAGATAACAGGATGTGGGCCCTGGGGCCACGATGGTCACCTGGCCTTCCTGAGGTCAGATCTTGTTTACAGGATGAAGTCAGACATAGGCATGCATCGTGCAGAGCTGCTATAGAGTGGAAAGACACGAGGTTCTGAGAATGCGTGGTGCAGACAGCCATGCTGAGAGCTGATTCAATAAACTCAGAGCACACAGGATGGGTAGATGTAGAACCAGTAGCACCACAATGGAAGGACAGACAGACAGACTGATGAGGATGTGTACACCTGTGCCATGATTAGGACTGGATGAAGAAAATATAACTGCATGAAATATAGAATATGTCTTCTTTTCTTGTGCTAATTGCTATTCTAATAGAGCCTTTGCTGTGTAAAGTCAAGTTGAACTACACACATTGCGTGTTGGTGGGAGCCTTTTTGATTTTCCTCCTGTTTAACCAAGTGAAAGAGGTTTCAAAACCTCTCATCTGTGCATGTCTCTAACAGCTTTTTAAGATTCATCGTTGACCACCTCGGCTCACTCTGCATAGATCTAATTGACATTATATTTAGATTTATCACCACAGCTGAATTTATTTTTCACATTTATGTTGTATTAGCTTCAGAAGGGAAACATGTTAGAGCTTGAGTAGAATCTCATTAAACTGAAAAATCTGCAACAAAAACTTTCAAAGATTGATGATAATCAGCACCATCAGGGATGGGTGTAAGGAAGGGAACTCAACTACTCTGTTGACAGAGGTTGTATACGAACAAAGCTTTTCTAGAGGATAATTGTGCAATGTGTGTCAAAATTGGAAAAGCCCTAGAAATTCTAATTAGGGGAATTTTTCCTTAAAGAAATAAGTAATTGTTCAAATGTATGTATAAAGTATATTCATTGCATCATTATTTTTAGTAGTGAAACGCTAGAAAATCCAAGCTGTCAATGTGGGATTAGTTAAATAAGTTGGAGTACATCTAGGCAATGTAATTATATGTATATATACACACACACACTAAAGTGGCTTCCCTGATAGCTCAGCTGGTAAAGAATCCACCTGCAATGCAGGAGACCCCAGTTCGATTCCTGGGTTGGGAAGATCCACTGAAGAAGGGATAGACTACCCACTCCAGTATTCCTGGGCTTCCATGGTGGCTCAAAAGGTAAAGAATCCACCTGCAGTGTGGGAGACCTAGGTCTGATCCCTGGATTGGGAAGATCCCCTAGAAAGGGAACGGCTACCCACTCCAGTATCCTGGCCTAGAGAGTTCCATGGACAGAGGAGCCTGGCAGGCTACAGTCCATGGGGTCACAAAGAGTTGAACACAAATGAGCAACTTGCACTTTCACTTTTCATATATACTAAAAGATATGACAGAGATATAGATACATATATGGATGTTGTTGCTGTTTAGTTGCTCAGCTGTGTCTGACTCTTTGATACTACTCTTGGCTGTAGACCGCCAGGCTCCTCTGTTAATGGGATTTCCCAGGCAAGAATATTAGGGTGGGTTGTCATTTCCTTCTCCAGGGGATCTTCTTGATCCAGCGATCAAACCCGTATCTCCTGCACTGGCAAACAGATTCTTCTGAGCCACCAGCAAAGCCCACATAAATGGATATGAAAGAAAAGTAAGTGAAAGTGTTAGTCGCTCAGTCGTGTCTCACTCTTTGCAACTCCATGGACTATAGCCCACGAGGTTCCTTTGTCCATAAAATTCTCCAGGCAAAAATACTGGAGTGGGTTGCCATTTCCTTCTCCAGGGAATCTTCCCAACCCAAGGATCAATAGAGACATAAATATAAATATAGAGGAATGTGAAGTGTATGGATACATAGATACATAAATAAAGGTAAGAGATATTCCTGAAATATTGCTAGTTTTAAAAGTTAAATCACAGGCTAGTGTGTTTTAATTCCAATTCTATTGCAAATAACATAGTATTTGCATACATGCATTTATACACATCAGAAAACCTAAAAGCTAAAAGTATGTTTGCCAAACTATGATCAATAGTCCTCTTGTGGAAGTGAGTCATAAAGAGCTTTCAATTTATTTTTTATCCATTTTGGTAGTGTTTGATTTCTTAATAATTGTTAGATATATGTCAATAATAAGATAAATAGTAAAGAGATTTCTGTTTGGGAAAAAATAACTTCAATGTGTTACTCCTTATTTGGGGTGGCTCAGTTGGTAAAAAAATCTGCCTGCAATGCAGGAGACAGATTCCATCTCTGGGCTGGGAAGATCCCCTAGAGGAGGAAATAGCAACCCACTCCAGTATTCTTGCTCGGGAAACCCCATGGATAGAGGAGCCTGATGGGCTACAATCCATGGGGTTGCAAAGATTTGGACATAACTGAATCAACTGAGCACATGCTGATTATAGTCCTATCCATATTTTATAAGATGTGTCTGCAAATATGAGGATATTCTGTGTCCATGGTAACAATGTGTCCAGATGTTTAGGAACATGTGTCCCTCACATACTACGACCGGCTCTGATGCTTAGTTTGAAACACACACAGCTATAGACGTTAGAAAACGTACATTTATTTCTTAATAAATTTGTCTCATGATATTATAGAGATAAAACCAACTGGATCCTAAAACCCAATGTGAGAATGTATGTAAACATTAAACCCTGGAATCAGAAAGGATAGTGTGTGCTGGAAGTGTGACAGAGAAGTCGCCAGGGACAGGCTGATCATTTTTAACACAGAAGAGAAAATAAAAACGTTAAAGAAAATCCAGCGTCAGTGTGAGGCTGGAGGAAATGGAGGGAGGGTGACCAGAGAGTAGAAATTTCAAAATAACACTGCCCCCAGTTCAGACAACTACAGTTTTGCTTCAGTTTCAGTTTCTCATTTTTCAAAATCTATTAAAACTGGTTTTATCCTTCCATTCTGATCCAAGGCAATGGATCTTATTTTGAGAGGAGCATGGTTGAATAGAGCACAATTCCTAAAGCCACAGGACTAAGCTACACGTGAACTTGAAGATCGTGACCCCGTTATTTCACTGCTGGGACTCAGTTTCCTCATTTTAAAACAATGGGATGTGGTTCCTTCACAGAATTCCACATGAGGGTGTGTTTCTAAAGGGTTTTGTAAACTGCAAAGCACTTGCAAAGATGTTAAACTTTTTTTGTCTTTGTCATCATTTCCCTCAAAATCTCCAGAGGCCACTCTGGCCCCTATATTTTAAGAGATTTTTTTTTTTTTAGTCTTATTGTTTGAGTCCAGATTGACACAATAAAAGATCTAAAGAGAAACCTAGGTTCACATCTCTTCTACACACCTCACTTGATGAATGTCAACAGCAAAGCCGACGTGCATATATAGACAGACATCCTCTTCTACAACCCACAGTGTGTGGCTCAAGTTAGATGAGGCTGTGGAGATGCCTTAAAAGTGTTACATGTCATACAGAAGTTAGCTATCATTAATAACATCTGTATTGACAATAGTTTTCTGTTTGTTTTTAGTTTTCTTTTTTGTATTACCATTTATTTTTTCCTGAAGTCCCTGATAGCTCAGTTGGTAAAGAATCCACCTTCAATGCAGGAGACCCCAGTTCAATTCCTGGGACAGGAAGATCTGCTGGAGAAGGGATAGACTACCCACTCCAGTTTTCTTGAGCTTCCCTGGTGGTTCAGCTGGTAAAGAATTCGCCTGCAATGAAGGAGACCTGGGTTCGATCCCTAGTTTGGGAAGATCCTCTGGAGAAGGGAAAGGCTACCCACTCCAGTATTCTGGCCTGGAGAATCCCATGGACTGTATAGTCCACGGGGTTGCAAAGAATTAGACACGGCTGAACGACTTTCACTTCACTTCACTTCGTAGCTAACTTACATTGTTTCACCTTCAGGTGTAAAGCAAAGTGATTCAGTTACACATACGTACAGATAGATATAGATACGTCTATTCTTTTTCAGATTCCTTTCCACTATAGGTTATTAAAAGACATTCCTGTGCTATACTATTCCTGTCCTTGTTGTTCATCTATTTTATCCATAGTAGCGTGTATATGTTAATCCCACACTCTTCATGAAAACCAGAGTAGGACAGTAGTGAATGTAATAAAAACAGATTTTATTCAAGAACTATTGCAATAGGGGAAAAGAGACCTTCCTATGGAACTAGGCTCAAGTCCGAGTATAGAAAGGGAAAGTAGGGATTTACAGCCAAGGAGTAGATTTGGGGCACCAGTCCAGGAAGTTTATAAACAAGGGGGATTCTTCCTCGGGGGACTGAGCAAGCTGGACTCTTGCTGAAGGCAGGGCAGGCAGATTAGATATAGCCTGGACGGATGGTAGGGGAAGAGGAATTTGATCAGTACCAAGGGTGGGGGTTAGGGCCAACATCTGCTGGCTCATTGAAAAAGCAAGAGAGTTCCAGAAAAACATCTATTTCTGCTTTATTGACTATGCCAAAGCCTTTAACTGTGTGGATCACAATAAACTGTGGAAAATTCTGATAGAGATGGGAATACCAGACCACCTGACGTGTCTCTTGAGAAACCTGTATGCAGGTCAGGAAGCAACAGTTAGAACTGGGCATGGAACAACAGACTAGTTCCAAACAGGAAAAGGAGTACGTCAAGGCTGTATATTGTCACCCTGCTTTTTTAACTTATATGCAGAGTACATCATGAGAAATGCTGGGCTGGAAGAAACACAAGCTGGAATCAAGATTGCCGGGAGAAATATCAATAACCTCCGATATGCAGATGACACCACCCTTATGTCAGCAAGTGAAGAAGAACTAAAGAGTCTCTTGACGAAAGTGAAAGAGAAGAGTGAAAAGGTTGGCTTAAAGCTCAACATTCAGAAAACTAAGATCATGGCATCTGGTCCCATCACTTCATGGGAAATAGATGGGGAAACAGTGGAAACAGTGTCAGACTTTATTTTGGGGGGCTCCAAAATCACTGCAGATGGTGACTGCAGCCATGAAATTAAAAGACGCTTACTCCTTGGAAGGAAGGTTATGACCAACCTAGATAGCATATTTAAAAACAGAGACATTACTTTGCCAACAAAGGTCCGTGTAGTCAAGGCTGTGGTTTTTCCAGTGGTCATGTATGGATGTGAGAGTTGGACGGTGAAGAAAGCTGAGCACTGCAGAATTGATGCTTTTGAACTGTGATGTTGGAGAAGACTCTTGAGAGTCCCTTGGACTGCAAGGAGATCCAACCAGTCCATCCTAAAGGAGATCAGTCCTGGGTGTTCATTGGAAGGACTGATGTTGAAGCTGAAATTCCAATACTTTGGCCACCTCATGCGAAGAGTTGACTCATTGGAAAAGACCCTAATGCTGGGAAGGATTGGGGGCAGGAGGAGAAGGGGACGACAGAGGGTGAGATGGCTGGATGGCATCACTGACTCGATGGACATGAGTTTGGGTAAACTCTGGGAGTTGGTGATGGACAGGGAGGCCTGGCGTGCTGCGATTCAATGGGTTGCAAAGAGTCGGACACGACTGAGCAATTGCACTGAACTGAACTGAAGGGTGGGGGTTCTGGCTAAACTGATTCAGCAGGATTCTTGTCACCACTGGGCTCTTGAGGACAAGGCCCATGGAGAGAGCCTAGTCCCAAAAGTGCTCAGGGAAGCCTGTCTAGAGTTTGGTTAAGGAGAGTCTTTGTCACAGTATATGCTAAGCTGATGACTTTCATGTTATGTTAATGGTGTCAGTTAATACTGTGTATAAAGATTACAGAGTGATAATGAGACTTGAGATCCTAGTATAATAACCTACCAACCTTCAGAGTCAAGGTTTTCAGAAAATACATCTTGATAGCTGAAGCATGGGCTTCCCTGGTGGCTCAGTGGCAAAGAATCCACCTGCCAGTGCAGGAGACGGGAATTTGATCCCTGTGTTGGAAAGATCCCCTGGAGTAGGAAATGGCAGGCCACACCAGTATTCTTGCCTGGGAAATCCCATGTATACAGGAGCCTGGTGGACATGGGGTCGCAAAGAGTTGGACATGACTGACTGACCCAACAACAACATCCTGAAGCATATGTAGTGTTATCTGAACCTCTACCATGTGCCTTTGAGGATCCAGGTGTTTCTAGGAAACGCAGTGTCTGGGAGGTCTTGTATGTGGAAAGGATAAACACTCCCTGGTTGGAGTGTTCTGGCAGGCACAGAGAAGGCCTCACCTCCCCTGACATTTCTTTCTTGCTGCTGGAATCTGCACCATGACAGCCTCTGACAGAAAAGCAACACGAGGCCTCCCACCTTGAGCCAAGAGACACATGCTTGGAGGAAACAGAGGCAGAATGTTTATCCTGGTAGCATCCAAGCCAAAACCTTTGCTCGCCCTTCCTACCTTATTTCTTCAGACAAGGAGTTGAACAAAATAAAATGATACATGAGGGTAGCCAAGAAGTTCATTCGGGTTTTTCTTATGTTGGCTTTCTTCAAAGATTTTATGCTCATCGTTTATGCTAAATGACCCCACCCTCAACAGTCTGTCAGGCATGTTCCCTTCTCCTGCTCCACTAGGAGGAATTTTTAATGGAGCTGAAGTATGGTGGCGCTAGTGGTAAAGAACCTGCCTGCAAATGCAGAAGACTTGTAAGAGACTTGAGTTCCATCCCTGGGTCAGGAAGAACCCCTGGAGGAGGGCATGACAACTCACTCCTGAATTCTTGGAGAGAATCCCATGGACAGAAGAGCCTGGCAGGACACAACTGAAGGAACTTAGCACACAGCACAGCATAAGCAAAGCCAGCACTGTGACCCTTATCATTGTGATGTGAACTTGGCTATTTCCTTTTGTCCAGAACATCTGCCTGAAAGATTGTGGCAGGAAGCAACTGGTAAAAAGTAAGACTCTAGCTTCCTCTGTCACTCACTTTGCTCAAATTAAATCCATTTGCATTTCTAAAATGTGTGAGTTCTATTCAAAGCCTGCCATAGAAATGGAAATGATCTTGGGGGAACAGCCATTTCCTAATCAGTGATCCTGTGGAGCGGAGAGTAGGGGGGTGAAGCAATCACTGACTTTGAGTCCCAACCTAGGTTTCTCTGCAGGAAACCCCAGATGCAAGTTTCCAAAGGTGAATGGAATAAATGCCACTTGCCTTCCCGGTTTGACTAATTACCAGGGTCGTGGCACCCAGAGCTGTCAGAGCTGATTAGAGAGCCAAAAGACAGGGCTTCCTCGGGAGGACATGAAACAAAAGTTACCGAATAGTAACTGCAGACCAAGAAGCCAGGCTTAAATCTTCAGTGACCACACTTGGGATGGGAAGGGCAGAGGAGAGGAAATTCAACTGGTCGGAAGTTGAATGATTTTTAAAACCTTATATCCATAAAGGAATGGAACAATGAACAGAGAAGCCCAGAAAAACAATCAGTAGGGGGAGGAGAAATAAAAGTATTTTTTTTATGGTAACTCCTCTTGGCAACTGTCAACGGCGGCAGCTGAGAGACCCTCTCCTGTGCGGATACTGTGTTCCCTCAGGACATTAACCCCTGTGTTGCAGGAAGGGAGACCCCTTCCAGGGACCGAAACTGGGCTGTTGTCTAACACTCAGAAATGAATTGTCTGAGGAGACACAAATGCTGACAAAGCAAGAGATTTTATTGGGAAAGGGTGCCCAGGCGGAGAGCAATAGGGTAAGGGAACCCAGAAGAACTGCTCTGCCACGTGGCTCCCAATCTTGGATTTTATGGCGATGGGATTAGTTTCCAGGTTGTCTTTAGCCAGTCATTCTGCCTCAGAGTCCTTCCTGGTGGTGCATGCCTTGCTCACCCAAGATGGATGCCAGAGAGAAGGGTTCTGGGAGGTGGTCGGACATGTGGTGTCTCCTTTAGATCTTTCTGGAACTCTTCCGGTTGGTGGTGGCTTATTAGTTCCATGTTCCTTACCAGGACCTCCTGTCATAAAACAACTCAGGCAAATGGTTACTATGGTGCCTGGCCAGGGTGGGCAGTTTCAGTCAGTGTGCTTCCCCTAACACCTACACTCTAAAAAAATGAAAAGCCAGATAACGAAGACTGAAAAAGCATCATTGTTTCTTCCATCAGACTGTTGCAGGAAGGAGGACCCCAAAACTGGGTTCTTGTCTAACACTCGGAAATGAATTGTCCAAGGAGACACATGTGCTGACAAAGCAAGAGATTTTATTGGGAAAGGGCACCCAGGTGGAGAGCAGTAGGATAAGGGAACCCAGGAGAACTGCTCTGTCACATGGCTTGCAGTCTCGGGTTTTATGGTGATGGGATTAGTTTCTGGGGTGTCCTTAGCCAATCATTCTGATTCAGAGTCCTTCCTGGTGGTGCACGCCTTGTTCAGCCAAGATGGATGCCAGAAAGAAGGATTCTGGGAGGTGGTCGGAGAGATGGTGTCTCCTTTTGACCTTTCCCGAACACTTCTGGTTGATGGAGGCTTATTAGTTCCGTGTTCCTTACCAGGACCTCCTGTTGTAAAACAACTCATGCAAATAGTTACTATGGTGCCTGGCCAAGGTGGCAGTTTCAATCAGTGTGCTTCCCCTAACAAGACCAACAGAAGCCTGCCAGAGGTTGCCACCCAAAAGTATTGCTTTATTCCACCAAACTAAAGAAGATTCACTTGTGGTGAAGGCTAGTCCTCTACCAGGAAGCTCGTCCACCCACTGAGGTTTTGGGACATGGGTTTCAAATAGAGGTGAAAAGGCATCCATCACTTCTCCCACAGTTTTCTAGTACAGCAGATTTTTTTTTTTTTTTTTTTTTGCAGAAACGTGGCTTAAATGACACCTGGGTAGGAGTTTTTATCCAGTTCAGTTCACTTCAGTCACTCAGTCATATCTAACTCTTTGTGACCCCATGAATCACAGCACGCCAGGCCTCCCTGTCTATTACCAACTCCCAGAGTCTATCCAAACCCATGTCCATCGAGTCAGTGATGCCATCCAGCCATCTCATCCTCTGTCATCTCCTTCTCCTCCTGCCCCCAATCCTTCCCAGCATTAGGGTCTTTTCCACTGAGTCAACTCTTCGCCTCAGGTGGCCAAAGTATTGGAGTTTCAGCTTCAACATCAGTCCTTCCAATGAACACCCAGGATTGATCTCCTTTAGGATGGACTGGTTGGATCTCCTTGCAGTCCAAGAAACTCTCAAGAGTCTTCTCCAACACTACAGTTCAAAAGCATCAATTCTTCAGCGCTCAGCTTTCTTTATAGTCCAACTCTCACATCCATACATGACCACTGGAAAAACCATGGCCTTGACTACACGGACCTTTGTTGGCAAAGTAATGTCTCTGCTTTTAAATATGCTATCTAGGTTGGTCATAACTTTCCTTCCAAGGAGTAAGCGTCTTTTAATTTCATGGCTGCAGTTACCATCTGCAGTGATTTTGGAGCCCAAAAAAATAAAGTCTGACACTGTTTCCACTGTTTCCCCATCTATTTCCCATGAAGTGAAGGTACCAGATGCCATGATCTTAGTTTTCTGAACGTTGAGCTTTAAGCCAACTTTATCTAATCCCACCCCCAAAAAATGCCTATGTAGACAAAGAAAAAGGTGAAAACTCAGAACTTACCAGGGAATCAGCCTGACAGACAACTGACTGCCACAAATTGGTTGGAATTTCCCTCTAGTTAGAACTGATGTTGAACTTCCCACATGGCCCAGTGGTAAAGAATCTATCTGCCAATGCAGAAGACACAGGAGACATGGGTTCAATCCTTGAGTCAGGATGATCCCCTGGAGGAGGAAATAGTAACTTACTCCAGTATTCTTGCCAGAATTCCACGGACAGAGGAGCCTGGTGGGCAATAATCCACTGGGTCAAAAAAAAGTTGGACACAACCAAACAACTGAGTACACACTAGAGCTGATGTTAGAAGGAAAAAAAAAATAGCCAAAGCTCAGTTCAGTTCAGCTGCTCAGTCGTGTCCAACTCTTTGCAACCCCATGGACTGCAGCACACCAGGCTTCCCTCTCCATTACCAACTCCTGGAGCTTGCTCAAACTCATGTCCATTGAGTCAGTGAAGCCATCCAACCATCTTACCCTCTCTTGTCCCCTTTTCCTCCTGCCTTCAATCTTTCCCAGCGTCAGCATCAGCCAAAGCTCAGCAAATGATAAATCCCTTTTTTTCTAAAGTAAAATATTGTGGTCTAAAAGGTATGAGGTCATTTCATAAATCCCCAACATCACCCATTGATCCAAAGACCCAAGCTTATAGTCACCACAGACAGCCATCTTTCATCTTAACCCACTGGGAGATCATCCTTTCCTTCAGTCAAAGCCATCACCATCTGTACTGCCAAGCTGAGTCTAGAAAATGAAAAACAACTAGACATGGAGATTGCACAGAGTAGTTCGGGTCCATGCTGTCTCCAAAGATAACCCAGATGTCAAATGGGAGTCCTCTCCTTTTTGAATATCTTGTTAGAGTTGATTCAACCTCCCCCTCCATGGCCCAGGAATGCCAAAGCACTGCCTATCATTATCCCAAGGGTGCTAGCATTCTCTAGATCATTCTTTTTTTTCTGGCTCAGCCTGTCTTTCTCCCTGCAATGCATCAACCCAAACCCAAAGGGCACCTCCCTCTTTGATTCAACTACAAAAATTTCCTACGCAAAATTCTTGTGGTGATGGTATCCAACTCTTTGCAACCCCATGGACTGTATGTAGCACACCAGACTCCTCTATTCATGAGATTTTCAAGGCAAGAACACTGGAGTGGGTTGCCATTTCCTTCTGCGGGGGATCTTCCCCACCCAGAGATCAAACCTGAGTCTCCTGTACTACAGGCAATTCTTTTACCAACTGAGCCACCAGAGAAGCCCAAAATACTTGTGAGCAGAACAAAATTTGCTAGAGATTTGCTTAGTTGGGAGCATAGAGAATAAAGGAGAACTTACAAAACAGAATGGAACTGAATCAATTGGGTAAGACTAAATTAACAAATGACCCCCAAATTATAGTGGCTTCCAGTAATAAAATTTTACTGTCTAGTCACCCTACAAGTTCATCACTGGCTCTGGCTATGTTCCCATTTTCTCCTTGTGGACAGAGGCTGACAGAGTACTTGCAATCTGGAACACAGCCAGTCATCACGGAAGAGGGAATCACTCACTGACTCTTAAAGCTTTTGCTTGGAAAGTGACGCACATCAGTTTCGCTCACAATTTATTGACCAGTGTAAGTCTTATGGCCAAGTCCGAGTTCTGAGAGCCTGGAGCTATATAAGCATCTCACAGGAAGTGGCACTGAAAATAGATGAACAGTAATACGATTTCCCACATCAGCATTTTTAAATGCACTCGTAGATATCATCACTTTAAAGTGCTTTTGAAAAACCCCAAAGTGCTCAGTAGCTCTCACATCTCTTCTGATCCTCTTCCCAACTCTCCAGAGCCAAGCAACTCTCCTCTTGATCTCATGCAACCTCCTTAAATTTTAGTTCTTGACAACATGCCACCCCTTCTACACCAACCACCTGTCAAAGTATTTCTTTCAAACAAAGGAATGTTGGTGTCAATTGTTAAAATAATAATTTTTTTCTGCCTGTGTGTTTAGTCAGTTAGTCATGTCCGAATCTTTGCAGTTCTATGAACCATAGCCCACCAGCCTCCTCTGTCCATGGGATTTTCCAGGCAAGAATACTAGAATGGGTTGCCATTTCCTTCTTCAGGGAATCATCCCAACCCAGGGCTTGAACCCGCATTTTTAATGTCTCCTGAATTGGCAGGTGGGTTCTTTACCACTAGGGCTTCTTTATCTGGGAAGCCTTCTTATAAAAAAACAAACAAACCCTAAAATAGGAGTAGAGAGAAGCAGAACCCTGCCTCCTAAAAATGGCAGGTTTACATAATAATTTACAGTCGTTCCAAATACCAGGAAAACCACAAGCAGATTTAAAGGAAGTTGTCATCTTTGAAGAGCAGAGGAGAGCCAGATGAGAGTTTTCTAGAATCTGGGGATTGGGTTGAGACCCACTCAGGGCCCCCTGCTCTCCAGTTGCAGCTCTAGCGCAGAAAAACTTTCAACAGCAATGCTAGTAAACAGAGACCAAGGCCAACACCAATCTGTGGCAAAAACCTGCCCAAGACAGATCTTATCTTTATTCGATTTTTGAGGCTGATTAAAGAAAAGACCATGTTTTCAAGAGTTTATTGGCTCTGCAAAATTTCTTTTGGGAAGTGTCTGTTCAAATGATATGCCCAATAAGAAAAAGTCAAACAATTCTATTTTTTAAAAAGATCGTGAGATTTGAACAAACACTTTACAAAATTGGATGCTCAAGTTTCTCATAGGCAAATGAAAAGATATCAACACTCATCTAAGAAAATAAAATTAAGTTTTTAAAATTCTTTTTAAAATGAAAAAATTTTTAAATGAAAAATTATTTAAAATGCTATAATGCAAAGTGTTGGTAAGGATGTAGTGCAACTGGAAATCTCAAATATTAGGAAATTAAATTGGTACAAACACATTATATAACTATTTGGTTGTATCCATTAAACCTAAAAACAAAGACCTACCCTATAAATCACCAGTCTTACGTACAGTTTTATCCCCAAGAGAAGTAAGTTTACCCAGCAAAAAAATATGAATTAGATTATTTATAGGAGATTTATTCATAATTCTCAAAAGGTGGGAGCAAATAATTATCAGCAGAAGAACAGATACACAAATTGTGGTATAGTGAAAAAATGAACAACTATATATCAATAAAAAAAAATCACCCACTGATGCCCACATATTATGGCTGAATCTAAAAAGTATTACCTTGAGGAAAAAAAAAAAAACCAACTGCAAAAAACTGCATACTGAACTTATATGAAGTTCAAGAATAGGACAATCTAGTTGATGGTCACACTGAAGTCAAAAATGTGCTTATATCAGGAGTAGGGTATTGATGAAGTAACAGAAAAGAATCATGTGTCCTAGAAATACTTACTAAATACTTACTAAAGTAAGTAAGATTAAAATCTGCATGTTTGTTACACAGATATATACAAAATATTATCAAGCTCTACTTAGATAATTGCTATGTAGTTTACTGCAGGTGTATTATCCATCAATTAAAAAAACAGGTTCAGGCCTTTTATTTCACCAAAGATTGGAAGCTTTGGCACCTCCTTTGAGTTGGAAATAAATTTTCCCATTTCAAAAATAATCTTGAAATTGGAGTAAAAATTTTTTTTTTAAATGTGGTGCATTTTGAAAGATTGATAGGAATTGATCAAGTAAAGAAGGAAATCAAGTTTCAAAGACAGAGAAGCAATGGACTTCCCTGGTAGTCCAGTGCTTAAGAATCCACCTGCCAATGCAGGGGACACGGGTTCGATCTTTGATCCAGGAAGATCCCACATGTCACAGAGCAATTAAGCCCACAAGCCACAACTGCTGAAGCCTGTGTACCCTAGAGCCCACAATGAGAACTCACAAGGAGGAGCCCTGTTGCTTACTGCAACTAAAGAAAACCTGCGTGCAGCAACGAAGACCCAGAGCAATCAAAAATAAATAAGTAAATAAAAATAAGTCTAAGAAAGAGAAGCAAGAGAGAATAAGAACCATGAGGAGAATGACAAGGAGTGTGGACCCAGCATCCAGTTCACATGAAAAAACCTAGATGATTAACATCTTCAGAAATGTGCTGTTGGGTGTCCAGAAAATGGGAATCATTAAGAAAATAAGAAGTAGTCTAACAGACCTAGTTCAATGATTCATTTACATGAATTAGTATTTTATTCGGGAAAATAAACAAAGAAACGGGTGCTCTGTTATTGCTAAAGATTAGATCCAGCAGTTTCCAAAGGGAGCCAGAGAAGCCTGGCTTGAATTTTAGCATCTCCATCCTAGTCCCAGATGCACAGGCAGAGGATTAATAAGAACACACGTCAGATTGTTTTCTCCATAACCACCAGCAGCATTCTGGTAGGAATGAAGTCTTGGGTTCCCTTATTATCATTCTTCTTGCCCTCATCAATTGTCCCTGGGCAGAATGCCTGTGGGACATAGACTAGTGATTTAAAATGTCCTATTCATTACCAAGAATGTCAGCCTTTCAATCCAGACCAAGAAACCCTGCACTATGCTGGGGACGGAGGGAGTACTAATAGTAGGCTACTGTTTCAATTGATTACGGCAGCACCTTGGCCTCCGAAGCAGTGAGTGACGAAGGCAGGCTTGGGAATGCTTATCTGGTGGGAACAGACAAGATGCTATCCGATCTCGCTTTGAAACCTCTCTGTGTAAACTCTCTCTTCTTTCGGTGGCCAGAGAAAGTAGGTGAGAGGGGGAGGGCCTGGGTGAGTTGGAGGCTCTCCTGTAGGGTTAATCAGCCCAGCGACACCGCCCTTTTCCCCTCTGGTTTTCCCCTTTCCCATCACTGGTTACAACGTGGGGCCCACTTTGTGGTTTCAGCTTAAATTAGGAAGGAAAGATTCATCACAGCAACTGCCTGCTTGATTTGAAGATAGTGTGGGTCTTTATCTCCCAACTGCACAAACCTGATAAGAAGGCAGAGGTGATGTGAGAATTTGTAACCAATTGTAGGAATTTTTAAACTAAACAGATGAAGAGGAGAGAGAGCAAAGAGGAAAGAACACTGGCTGATTACAGCTATTGTGTCTGTCTCTTCTTTCATGTCCTTGGATTTTTGCCATGAAGAGAGGAAAAACCCCATAATGCTTTTCGGGTTTAAGTTCGGAAGACATGGTATCAGGACTGACACCTATTTCCTGAAGATGGGACTTTGGAAGAGTCCCTTATGCCCCATGGACCAGGCATACTCCAAATGAGTAACAACACGAAGCCCCAACATGTCCCGCTCATCTTTGAATTCTACAATTTGATGACTTCTAGAATTGGATGAGCTTGTTTTGGGGTTTTGTTTGTTTGCTTTTCAGAATAAAATATACTGGGGTCAAATCCAGGAACTGAAACAGGGCCCCACGCACATACACAGCTGGCTCTAGCACCGCCATCCTTGCCCTGCGGGTCGTGGCCGGCAGCTCACCTCTGCTCTCATTTCTTGTTTGTATCACTTGGGCTCTCTCCTCAAGCCCCTTAAGTCTGCATCCTTACTGGGGAAAAATGGATAATATCTGCCTCACAGAGTTACTGTGCTTTCTATAAACCCAGGAAAAGTACCTGATTAGACTAGTAGCATTTTTTTACAGTTCCATGAATTTTAATACCTATGGATTCCCTGGTGGCTCAGATGGTAAAGAATCCACCTGCCATGTGGGAGACTTGGGTTCAATCCCTGGGTTGGGAAGATCCCCTGGAGAAGGGAATAGTTACCCACTCTGGTATTCTGGCCTGGAGAACTCCATGGACGGAGGAACCTGGGTGGGCTACAGTCCATGGGGTTGCAAAGAGTCAGATATTACTGAGCAACTAACACACACACACCACACACACACATGCAGATATGTGTAACCATCACCATCACAATCAAGATACACAGCAGTTCCATGAGCCTAATAAATTCCCTGCGTTTTCTTTGTGTGGTCAAAACCCTTTTCTCCCAAACTGAGTAGACCAGTAGCTTTTATTATGACTATTCACCAAGGTCCGGGTTATGAATCTGGAGACAGACCAACAACTTTGTCATGAGAGTAATTTTGTTTCTACCAGAGCTGTGAACCTTTTGTTCCACAAGTCCGTCCTTTCACTTCTGCATTTGTTTGGTTGAGGGGTTTTGCTGTTAAAAAAAAAAATAGCAAAGCCAGTGACTGGATCAGACATAAGACTCTAGCAGCGGTGCCCTTTTGGCTCCTTGGAGGTCATGAGTGTGTTGCCTTCACTGTTCCTGGCAGGACTGTGGACCTAAGAACAAGCAGAGACTCTGCAGTCAGGCAGCCCCATTGGTCTAGGTCTCCTTGGGTCTCGGGACCCCAGAAGGGCACCCCATCACACTCCAATTATGATGCCTCAAAACCGTAAACCCCTCCCTATTTCAACTCTTGAAATTTCTAAGAATGCTGCTGGGTCCTTCAGAGTCATCTCATATGGACAAGATATACCTCTCTACCTCTCAGTATCCCAGTCCTCCTCGCTCTTGCCTCTGGTTTGTTTTTCCTGAGATAGGGAAGGCCCTTCGCCAGCTGTCTTCCCTCCTGGTTACCTGTTCAGCTCTGCCATTACTGCAGGCAGAACCTCATCTCTAGACCTCCCCAAGTATCCCCTAGACTTCTTTCCCCATGGTGCCTCCCTTAGAGATAACAGGAGTTTATACAACCCCATCTAACCCCTAAAAGAATTTTAATATTAATAGTCAATGCTAAAGATACTAACTTTTAAAAAGTCATAAAACTATTTAAATGGATGCGTACACATTGCTACATTTAAAATGGATAACCAACAAGGAATTACCGTGTAGCACATGGAACTCTGCTCAATGCTATGTGGCAGCCTGGATGGGAGGGGAGTTTGGGAGTGAATGGATATGTATGTATGGCTGAGTCCCCTTCGTTGTTTACCTGAAACTATCAACGTTGTTAACTGATTCTACCCCAATACAAAATAAAAAGACTTTTTAAAAAGTCATAAACCTATTAAAACAAGCCTTCTTTATCTCTACTGTGGTCACAATTTCTCTCATCTTTGAACTCCTTGAGTATCTGAATTCTTTTAAATTAATCAACATATTTTGCCTGGTTTTATAGTTATTCAGATTCACAGCTTAAATTTTTCTTCTGGACTCTTGAGGATTGCTTGAGGCCAAACCCACATAAAATCCATGCAAATTGTTCTTTATATATCTAATGAATTCAGTTCATTTGCTCAGTCGTGTCCAATGCTTTTCGACCCCATGGACTGCAGCACGCCAGGCTTCCCTGTCCATTACCAACTCCCAGAGCTTGCTCAAACTCATGTGCATCAAGTTAGTGATGCCATCCAACCATCTCATCCTCTGTTGCCCCCTTCTTCTCCTACCTTCGATCTTTCCCAGCATCAGGGTCTTTTCCAGTGAGTCAGTTCTTCGCATCAGGTGGCCAAAGTATTGGAGTTTCAGCTTCAGCATCAGTCCTTCCAATGAGTATTCAGGACTGATTTCCTTCAGGATTGACTGGTTGGATCTCCTTGCAGTCCAAGGGACTCTCAAGTCTTCTCCAGCATCACAGTTCAAAAGCATCAATTCTTCAGTGCTCAGCTTTCTTTATGGTTCAACTCTCACATCTACAAATGACTGCTGGAAAAACCATTGCTTTGACTAGATGGACCTTTGATGAATTAATAAATACTTAAAAGGCATCTTTAGGTCCCATCACTTCATGGCAAATTTATGGGGAAACAGTGGAAACAGTGGCTGACTTTATTTCTTTGGGCTTCAAAATCACTGCAGATGGTGACTGCAGCCATGAAATTAAAAGATGCTTACTCCTTGGAAGAAAAGTTATGACCTACCTAGACAGCATATTAAAAAGCAGAGACATTACTTTGCCAACAAAGGTCTGTCTCATCAAGGCTAGGGTTTTTCCAGTAGTCGTGTATGGATATGAGAGTTGGACTATAAAGAAACCTGAGCACCGAAGAATTGATGCTTTTGAACTTTGGTGTTAGAGAAGACTCTTGAGAGTCCCTTGGACTGCAAGGAGATCCAACCAGTCCATCCTAAAGGAGATCAGTCCTGGGTGTTCACTGGAAGGACCGATGTTGAAGCTGAAACTCCAATACTTTGGCCACCTGATGCAAAGAGCTGACTCATTGGAAAAGACCCTGATGCTGGGAAGAATTGAGGGTAGGAGGAGAAGGGGACAACAGAGGATGAGATGGTTGGATGGCATCACCAACTCAATGGACATGAGTTTGGGTAAACTCCAGGAGTTGGTAATGGACAGGAAGGCCTGGCGTGCTGTGGTCCATGGGGTCTCGAAGAGTCGGACATGACTGAGCGACTGAACTGAACTGAACTGAACTGAGGAGGAATGGGCAGTTAGAGGGGCATTACTCTGGAGATACTCATACAGTGAGTGAGATGAATTATTTATAGCTAAATATTTACAGCATTATAAAAAGGACATGAACAAGCAATGAAAGGAGGATAATGGGAGACCCTGACAATGAATATGACTTGGTGCTGAGCATCCCAGCAGGCTAGTGGAAACAGGAAATCATATGCCTCATACAGCTCGGGGTGTCAAATCAAAAAAGCCAGTTTGCAGGGAACATCCACTTTTATCCCTGTTTGGTCTGACATCAGACAACACTTCACTCAGCTACACAAAGAAGAGATTAACAGAAATAATGGTTTTACATTACAGAAATGACAAATCCAAGGGCGTATTGCTGATAGTTTCTGGGAAAGTAAATCTCCATGAGAAACTGAAGAAATTAAAAAACTGCCAAGGACATGGATCAGCAGACTCTTTCACACATTGCTGGCGGAAATATAAAGATGGTTGTTTATATTTAAAATATAAAGACTCTTTGCGACTCCATGGACTATAGCTCACCCAGGCTCCTCTGCCCATGGGAGTCTGCAGGCCAGAATACTGGAGTAGGCAGCCATTCCCTTCTCCAGGGGATCTTCCCAACCCAGGGATGGTTCAGCCAGGCTGGAAGATGATTTGAAGTTTCCTATAAAACTAAATATGCAATTACCAACGATCCATCAGTTGTCCCTGAATATTCATCCCAGAGAATGAAAACTTGTATTCACACAAAAGCCTATCCATGAATACTTACAGCAACTCTGTTTGTAATATGCTAAAACTAAAAACAACACACGATGTGGATGTCCTTCAATGGAGACGGGTTAAATACACTGGGGTTTGTCCATATCGTGGAAAATTACTCAGAAATAAAATGGAACAACTACTGCTATAAGGAACAACCTGATGACTCTCCAGAGAATTGTGCTGAGTGAAAAATTTCAATCCCAAAAGGTTACAAAATGTGTGATTTCATTCACATAGCATTCTTGAAATGACAAAATTATAGGAATGGACAAATGATTACTAGATGCCAGAAGTGAATGAGAGGCTGGTTTGGGAGGATGGCAGGGTGCTGGAAAGGGCCACCTAAGGACCCCCGGTGGTGGTGCAATGTCCTGAATCCTGACTGTGACAACCTCAGTATCCAGGCTGTGACTCTACCGTGGCGGCTCTGTGAAATGTTACCACCAGGGAAAACTGGGTACAGGATACATGGGCTTTCAGGAAATCTACAATTGTCTCAAAATCAAAGTCTCATTTTCAAAACAGTGAGTCATTAAAATGACAGCAATTTTTAAAAAATACTTTGACAGTTTCTTATAAACTGTCACGGATATACCATAAGACGCACCAATCCTACATTTAGGAAATTGCCCAAGAGAAATGAAAATAAACACCTCCCACAAAACCTGCATGCAAATATTTGTAGCAACTTCCACATGGTCTTCAAAAACTGAGGACAACTTGAATGTCATCAGCAGTGGTCCATCCATGCAATGGAACAGAAAGAAACTATTAATAAAGGCAACAACACCAAACAATCTCAAACACAGTATACTACGTGAAATGTAGCAGATTAGATTCAAGCTACTGCCCACTAGTATAATTTCACTTATGTGATATTCTGGAAAAAGCAAAAAAAAACAGATCAATGGTTGGTAGGGGCCGCAGGTGGTAGAAGGGTATTGACTACAAAGAAAGCATGTGGGAGCATATTGGAGTGATGCAAACGGCCTCTATCCTGGCCATGGTAATGGTTACAATACTGGATGCATTTTCTTTCAAAATTCATAGAACTGTACACTTAATAAGGCAGAAATTTACTGAATACAAATTACGCCTCAGTAGGAGTTTGAGGTTAGCAGACGCACACCAGTATATATAGAATGGAGAAATAGCAAGGTCTTACTCTTATAGCACAAGGAACTATATTCAGTAGCCTATGATAAACCATAATGGAAATAATGTTGATTATTATTAATGTAAATGTATGTAAATGTCTATACATGTGTGTATAAGCTGAATCACTTTGCTGTACAACAGAAATTAACACAACATTATAAATCCATTGCAGAGAAGGCAATGGCACCCCACTCCAGTACTCTTGCCTGGAAAATCCCATGGACGGAGGAGCCTGGTAGGTTACAGTCCATGGGGTCGCACAGAGTCGGCCACAACTGAAGCGACTTAGCATAGCATAGCATAAATCCATTGCTTGGTGGTTTAGTGCCTCGGTCATGTCCAACTCTTGCAACCCTATGGACTGTAGCCTGCCAGGCTCCTTTGTCCATAGGATTCTCCAGGCAAGAATACTGGAATGGGTTGCCATTTCCTTCTCCAGAGGAACTTCCTGACCAGGGATTGAACCCAGGTATCCTGCATTGCAGGCAGATTTTTTTACCTGACTGAACCACCAAAAAAAAGCATCAAGAAACCTAAAAAGATGAGTTATCAAACTTTCAGAATTTACAAAGCTGGAGTTCTGAGACATGAGAGTAATAGTGATATGCATTCTGCGGCTCATAAAGGAGGAACTAAGGCACACCCATCAAAAGGCACGTAACTCCTGGTCTGTCCATGTCCACACTCAACCCTGTGCTGTCATGTGATTAACCACGACTCAGAGATGCTCAGAGATGCACACAAGGCCTCACCAATAATAATGTGTGACAGAACCAGAACTCACACTCAGATTTCCCTAGGCTGGAAAAATTGCTCTATCTACAGCATGGTCTCTGTCCCTCAGCACTCACCTCTGCCTCTTCCTGGAGTGGCCCCGCCATGACGCTCTGTGTAACTCCTTCAGATTTTCAGGAAAATGCCATCCCTTCAGGGGAAGCCCACTCCTCCCCACTTCGCCCCCACTCAGACAGAGTCCGTGGCTCCCTGCTCTGTGTCCTTCCCCAAGACTGTGACCTTCCCAGGGGCCAAGACCAAGACTTCCTGATCTCATAGGCTTTGCTCCTAACCCAGTGCCTGGAATAGAGTAAAATTTAAATCCATTTTTCATATCCTCTGTGAATGAGGGAAGAGAGGAAAGAGGAAGGAAGGAAAGAAGAAAGTAGGGAGGAAGGAAGGATCGCTCTCCACTCCTGAGAGAAGAGCCAGCAAAACTAACAGCGATGAAGGTAACTGCTTGGAAAATTAGGTTTAAGAGGTCACAATGGAATGACACCACCCTAGGTAACTACAGATTTTCAAAGTACACTGAAAATCAAGAAGTGACCCACAGTCAGAAATAGTTTCAAGAGTTATTATTTATTCATTCAATATTTACTGAGAGCCTCCTTTGCACCAGGGAAAACTACATACGATATTCTATTTAATCAACCCTCAAAGCCAAATTTGTAATTATATTTATATACTAATTATACATTTATATATATAAATTATATATTTATAATTTAAATTAAATATATATAAATATATATTTGTATATAATTAAATGTATTAATTATATTTATTCTATTGATTAGAAAACTGAGGCTCAGAGAAGTTAAGTATGTTACCCAATGTCACACAGCTAGCCAGCCCAGAACCAAGATTTGAATTCAGCCCACTCTGATTTGAACGGTGTGCTTATTCCATTGCATTGCTCCATTCCCCCCCTCCCCTTTTACTTCTGGTATCTTCCCCTTTCCTTCCATCTTTTGCTTATTCAAAAGTTAACCTCGGCACAATGTATTTAAGTACAGAACACAACAGAATCTTCATTCTTAAAAGGCAAAAAGCACAGCAACTTAATTGAACAAGACAATCCAAACACTGGCTTCACTTAAAGTTTATAAATTCCATTTCATTGACTTGTATTTTCACAAATACTGCCCTGTCAAAGTTATTTTATTTCTACAAAAGTTAGAAAAATAAAAAGGAAGCTTTAGAACAAAATAGCTTACAACCCAGAGTCCTCTCCTCTGGGTGTTGCAGGAAAAGCTAAAAGATTTTCAAGAAACTCACAGGCCATTTAACTCCATCCCTCGGAGACCCCTGCCCACCAGCCTAGGCTCTCAGGCATCCTGGTGGCTGACACCATGACCCTGAAATCTTGTTTCTTTCTCTCTTTCAAAACCCCTTCTTTATTTCCAACCCCAAAATAATTTCCTAGCAGGGCCCTCTGTGTAAAATCAGAATTAGAAGTAAAGGCAGAGAGCTCCCACATTTATTCAAGTCACAGTTCCAGAAAAGATGCTATTAGCCAAAATGGCCAAGGTCAGTGTTGCTTCTCTCACAGAAATCACTTCAGATGTATATTAAATACAGGACCTTGGGTCCCTCAATTAACTTCTTTGCACCTTAGAACATGAAAGGTAACACCCGACCCCCATACATGCCTGTGAGCACAGAACCCCAGAGGCTCTTCTGACTTAACCCTCATGATCCTTCATCTTCTGAAGCTGCATGAGTCTGTGAGACAAAAGAACCGGGTTCCAGAGTCTTCCCTGGAGGTCCAGTAGCTAAGACTCCATCTTCCAGTGCAGGGGGTACAGGTCCAATCCCTGATCGGGGAGCTCATAGGGGCAAAAAAACAAAAACATAGCAAAAAAAACCCCAAAGCAATATTGTAACAAATTCAAAAAAGATTTTTAAAATGGTCCACATCAAAAAAAAATTTTTAAACTATATGTAATGTGACATATTCACAAGTATTGAGGTGTGTACATCTTTGGGGGACCATTTTCTTGTCTCCCATGAGACCTGTGTGATCCACGTTTTGGAAGAGAATGATGGCTGCAGGCAGCTACAACCATTCTGGTGCCACTAGTGGACTGTGCTTCTTAAACTTGAGACAAATGTGAAACCCATTTAGAGGAAAGAACGCTGTCCAAGCTCAAGGACATGTCCACTGATTTCAAGCTTGAATGACAGACCGCGCACTGAAAGTTTACTGTCAGTTTAATGATCATTGGCTCTGATGTGCTCAATGACACAAGTGTAAATGTAGACACCATGAGCCTACAATAGGACTATTTTAAGGCAACCTTTTCAATCAATCAAGATTATTTTTTATGTTCATTTTTAGATGATCTTCAAATGAAAAGAGGAATTTTCTAAATTCTCGTAGAATCCACATAGTAACAAGAATTTGGGCCCCTTGGGTATCCATAGATCCAGTGGGAGAAATATTTGACTAGTACTTGCCTGTTTTGTTCATTGCCATGCCCCGTGCCTCGTGTATGGAAGATGCTTAAGACAGTGCATCACGTAGTGTGTGTGTGCTCAGTCATGTCCAACTCTTTGCGACCCTGTGGACCGTAGCCCAGCAAGCTCCTCTGTCCACAGGATATTCCAGGCAAAAATACTGGCATAGGTTGCCATTTCCTCCTCCAGGGGACCTTCTGGACTCAGGGATTGAACTCGTGTCTCCTTTGTCTCCTGCATTGCAGGCAGATTCTTTAGTGCTTGAGCCATTGCACTGCATGGGGATCTGGCAGGACAGGTGTAGGGGGTGGATTTGGCAGAGGCCTGATGTATTATGGACCATCTTATTTAGTGTGTACACTGTATACCACCTCTAAGATCTATCTGAGGGTCCTAACTCTATATTCCTTCCTTGGTGATTAGCATTTATGGTTTTATAACACTTTTCATCAACATTAACAGGGAAGAGAGTTTGTGCCAAATCCCCATGAAGGACAAGGTGTGTGACTCAGAAGTGATGCGGGTGAATAATGTGGCCCCAGGGCCCCCCTGACTCCAGAATCACTGCTCTTGCTTCTCTCTACCCTCCCTATCTCAGAAGGAGCTGGAAGGGACCACATATAAGATATGAAAGAAAAGATATCCAGTGATCAAGATATTAGAAACAAAATCAAATCACCTCTTAGGACTGACGTAGAGTAGATAACTCAGGACCCATTTGGTTGTGGTTTCTCATTGTTGAGGAAACGAGGAAGGATTCTGGTAAGTCTTTTTACAGGGAGCAAATCTCTTAACCTTGAAAGAGGAGTTACCTTGGGACATTATAACAGTGAAGGTCTCCTTGGAATTGATGAAGCAAAAGCAGGCCAGGCAGTGGTCCAGACATAATTCCTCAGATTTCTAAGGAGGAAAGACATTTCATCCTTGAAATGTAAATACAGTACTTTTTGCTTTATTGTTTTTAAGCACAACTTGGCTCTGAAAGTTGATCTATTGAAAGGAAAACTTGCCCTTGCCAAAATGTCAGAATCTTGCAGCCGAGAATGCATTTAGCAAATAACTATTATTTCCTATTTACATAAACTTTTCTTTTTCCAAGTTCCAAAAACTTTGAAAACCTTCAGGAATTAAGCTGGGTCAATCTATTTCAAAAGGGCTGTCAATACAAATAAGATGTGGTAATTCCCAAGTGACACAATTTCATGAAATCCCTTTTAAAAAGGTTTGTGTTCATACTTTCATTCAAATTGAAAAATCTCAAGGAGAAATCCTTTGCAATTTGGTTGTTACAGAGAAAAAGAATGACACTGTGTTTCCAAACTCTAAATGTTTAAAGAATTCCTTTTGCCTTTTAGCTGGGAGTCACGAATCCTCTCCCCTGGCCCAAGTTCCACCACCCTGAGCTGATCACATCTCTTCTCTGGCCTACAGCTTCCCCAGCTGTAACAGGAGGAAACTAACCTAACCAAACACTTTCTTCTAACACAAGTCTGTGAGTTCTCGGCAGCCAGTCTAGAGAATACAAGCACATTCTATAACTTTGGAGGTATATTCAGTTTCAGAAATAAACAATGTCCTTCCACTTCCAAAGTATACACTTTCTTTTGAAAAATAAATCTCTCCTAAGAAAGTATGGGAGACATTCTTTTTTATAGACCCTTCCAAAGTTATGGTGCTAAGTGTTTCCACCTGTGCCCAGCATGGACTTGGCCACTTAATCAAGTTGTGATTAACTGGCTCAGAGTTTAGCCTGAGTGTACGTTTTAAAGAAATGAAGAACTGAACCATGTGGCTAATGGCACAGAATTCCAGCCTCCAAAGAATCTCCAGTCTGAAGACTATTGTGAGTGAATGTCCTGAAGGTCATAAGCTTTCAAAGACAAACATACAGAGGCTGTGACAAATAAAGATTGCCAGCACAGATACTCAGGCTTTCTCAGCAAGTCCTGTGGCTTCCATTTCCAAAATCTCTCTGGAGTCTGTCACCTGAGAAGTTCTTGGTTGTTACTCTGGTTCCAAACCCCCTTTCTCTCCATTTAAATCACTGTTCTTACTTTCAGTTTCCCCCTTTCTAGATCATCCTCCATGAAGCCAGAGGAATATCAGAAGTCTGATTATATTACAACTCAGTTTAAGAACTTTCCAAGACCACCCCATAAGACTGAATCAAAACTTTCAAAGACCTCTGTAATGTGGTCTCATCTGTGTCATGCTCTTGAGTCACTAGATTTAGCAAATAAAAATAAAGATTTCCAGTGAAATTTGAATCTTGGAAAAAACAACAAATAACGTTTTCCGTGTAAGCATGCCTCATGCAATATTTGGGACATGCGCCTGCTAAAAAAATATTCACTGTCTACCTAAAATTCACATCTAACCGGGCTGTTTATATTTGAGTTGGCAACCCAACTCCAGCTACACTAATTCATTATTTTCCAAACTATGAATTTACTGCCCTTGTGCAATCATTCATGTCATTTTCACTACCTGAAAATGTTATTTTCTTCTTCTCCACCAGAAAACTCCTACTCATCCCTTAAAGCCCAACACATCTTCTGTGAGGCTTCCCTCACTGCTAAAAGCGTAATTAATCAGGCTGCCTCTACCCTCTTTTGTCTGTCTCCTCTTCTGTACTCATCACAGGACATTGCCATTACTTACAAGTCATTTTTTTCCACTACTGGGAGATCCTTAAATTGAAGGGACATACTTGTGCCCACCTCTGAATCCCAAGGCCTACTTGAGACCAGCGCAGAAGAGAGGTGCTCAGCAAAATATACTAACTGAACAAGAGTAAACAAAGATGTAGATCATGGCTGTGATGTAAAATGCGTTATCCCATTTCCCATCACAGTGTAATTCTGGAAAGAAAACAAAACACAATCATCTTGATTTATTTAAATCCTACTGGGACTTTGCTATTGGCACAGTGGTTAAGAGTCTGCCTTGCAATATAGGGGACACATTTGATCCCTGGTCAGGCAACTAAGATCGCACATGCCACAGAGCAACCAAAAGCCGGTGAGACAGAACTAGAGAGTCCATGTGTTGCAAGGAAAGATTCCACGTGACATAACGAGTATCCCACATGCCCCAACTGAGACCCAATGCAGCCAAATAAATAAGTAAATATTTTAAAAAGATAAATCCTCTTTAGCAAGGAACAATAATGAAGGAGGCCCTGGAAAGGATCAAACATCTCCCCAGAAGTGATCATGCCCTTCATGCTCCGTCCAGCAGGGGCTCCATCACATTGAAAGTTTCCATTAGTAGACAGGACCACAGTGGTCCCTGGTTCTCTGCAGATATTAATGACATCAGCCACCGTCCTGGATGTGAACACAGGATTATATTTGTCCTGAGTGACTTGTCTTAAAAATCCCGCCATCCATGGGGTTTTCCAGGCAAGAATACTGGAGTGGGTTGCCGGTTCCTTCTCCAGGGGATCTTCCTGACCCAGGGATCAAACCCAAGTCTCCCACATTGCAGGCAGACTCTTTACTGTCTGAACTACCAGGGAAGCCCTAGAGACTTGTCTTGATTGCCTGAGGCCATCATTATCTGCCACCCTCTCCATGGTGGCAATTTCTCCTCCTTCATTCAGTTTGGGGCTGTTCAAGGTGGCAGATCCATACCTAAAATCACATGATTGGCTCCCAATGAGGAGACTTCCTTGATTCATTCACAGTTGTCCTCTTAAACAGCTTTGCATCCTGAATGATCCCCTCTGCCTGACCTCCTCATCTCCAGACTCATCCCTCCTTTCGGTGGGGAGTCACACTCACCTCTAAGATTGTTCTGCTTGGATAACATGCCTGCCTTGAGCTCCTTAAGGTGATAAACTATCTTACCCACCTGGATGGCAACTCAGGACTCAGCAATGTTCACAGTCTATTTCTATAAAGTGAATGAATGAATGCAGGACCCTTGCTCATTCAAGAACTATTCGTTGAGAATGCAAAGTGACCCTGGCCCTGGGTATATGGTTATGACCATAACATGTTTCCTGGCTGTAAGGAATTTGAAATCTAAGATATTAACACCACTAGGTTCATACATTTGACTTCAAAGAAAAAATTGCTAACTCACAGAAAATATCTAATTGGTGAAATAAAGGGCACTTTTAAAGAAATAGCATCCTGACTGCTTATGCATTTTCTTGAAATATAGGTGTTATTTCTGAGTCTGAAATTTCAGATTTGGTGCCACTTCCTCACCTTGATGAGTGTCTCTGTGACCCCTTGCAGGCAGGCAAGAGCAAGGGAAAATGAAAGTCAGACCATCCAGTGAGGAGTGAGAAACACAGACAGAGAATCTGCAATGCAGTGGGTTGTTCTACTCTGTTTACAGGGCTAGAAATGGTGTTTATCTAAAATAAATCACAAGAAATGATGAGAAATCTTGGTACCCAGAACTCAGAGGAGTGAACTGGGAAATTCATACTGATGGCGCCCGAGCTCATTTCCTGATTATAGTGACTAAATGAGCCAGGGCCAGACTTTATTTCCTTTGTACGTGTGTGTCCTTAATTTTTCAAAGATTACTGAGCAAAGGAATTGTTCCATATACAAAGAACATATCTGCGGGGTTTGTTTAACTCTGATGAGTATCTGAAGCTAAGCACGACCATGAGAACAATGGAAAGAATCTTGCATAGCCACACACCTTCTGTGAAGTAAGTCCTATGCCATCCCTTGAGCCACATTATCTCATTTAGATGTTATAACTGCCCCCAAAAATCACCATTATTATCCTATGTTCAGAGAAAACTACTACTTAGGGAACTTGAACCTTACCTTAAATCACGTAGCTAATGTGGGTCTTAGTGAACTTAACCCTGTATTGTCTCTCCAAAGCCTGTGTCCTTCCCCTCCCCATGGTAGCTAGCTTAGAGCTCTAAGGATGTCTCATGATGGTTGAAAAATACGATCACTCATTCAGTCAGCAAACATTTTACACATAGCAAGCACATGTGTGAGCACATGTTAAATCACTTCAGTCGTGTCCCACTCTTTGTGATCCCATGGACTATAGTCTGCCAGGCTCCTCTGTTCATGGGATTCTCTAGACAAGAATACTGGAGTGGGTTGTCATTTTTCCTCCTCTAGAGGATCTTTCCAACTCAGGGAATTGAACCCATGTCTCTTACGTCTCCTGCACTGGCAGACAGATTCTTTACCACTAGCACCACCTGGAAAGCATATGATAAGGGCTAAATGCTGAGGGCCACCCAAGAAAGTACTATAAGGTCCCAAAAGAGTCTTCTAGAATCCTGGGCTTGAGTGCCAGCCCTCCACCAATAAACCAAGTGGCCTCAGCCAACTGTCTGAGTCTCAGTTTCTTCATGGGAATAGCACTGATAACAATGGCTTCCCGATAATCTCAGAGCTGCTGTGAACAGTGGAGGAACCAATGTGTGGGAAGGCTTTTCTATAAAGTGACAAATGTGAAGCACAAACTGGTTTTTTTCAACAAGTCTTCCTCTAAACAGAGACTTGAACCATGACTGGAGGTTTTCTAGAGCAGGAAGTGGATGGGAACACACAGGCAAGAGGACCCCTGCATTGTCCTGCTTCTCTGCGGGGGCCCAGAGGAAGCTGAGTCACCCCTGCTCAGCGAGGCCCCCCGCGGGCCCCAGGAGAATGATGGAGGCTTCCTGTGAGAAAGCGGAAACCCCAGCCCTGCCGGCCCCACGGCCCCTCCTGAGAGCCGGGCCCTGTGGTCGGCCAAGGTTGGCCTCGGGATCGTGTGGTCTTCTGCTGTGGCTTGGCTGACAGAAACAGCCCGTGGGGTCCTGCCCTCCCAACCCTCATGCCTCTCAGGGTCCGAGGTGGGGAGTCCGGGAGACAGGAACCAGAGACCCCAAAATGACTCCACCTCAGACCTCGCCCACCAGTGAAATCTCTCTGCAGAACGCATGCCTGTCCAGCGCGCTGCTCTGGTTTACCTTTAGTTGCACGACACTGGAAACCTTCAGAACACTATTGATGGTAGGGATCTCATAGGAGGCACTGAAGTCTAGGGGCAGGGCAGAGGGCTTCTGGAAGCTCAATCTTCTAGTGACTGGAAAGTGATGTATCCCCCACAGCCTGGAAGGCCAGAGAACTTTCTGGAGAACGTGAGCCTCCCAGCACCCCTGCTCTGGCAGCTGATGGTCAAACCTAGAGAGCCCACCAGCTAGAACAGAAGAATGAGTGTTCCATGACCTGGGCTGTCCATCTCACACACCTGTGCCCTCTAGTTCGAGGATCAAAAAATAGAAAGATTCGAGCAAGGCCAGTAGGCATTTAAGAGGATGGTTTATTCAGATAAGGCCAGGAAGTGGGGTCAAATCCATCCTGGAGCTGCCCCCAGGCCCTCCCACCGAGGGGAGTAGGGCAGATGAACATTCAGACTGTGGAGTCAGACTCAACAGGGCTCCACCCCTAACATCACCACTGACGAGCTGTGTGGCCATGTGCATGTCAGTATAAACACTCTGGGTTCCATGCTTCTTTTCTACCAAGGCGATGCTCTCCTCCCTACCCCAGGGCAGCCCCACAGTGGGGCTGTCAGAGGACAAGAGATGAGGTATCCATTGGGTTCTTGACCAACTGAAGCCGTATTATTACATCAATTGCTGGCAGAAGCCCACAGAGGCGCAGTCAACTCACATTTGATTTGAACTGATCCAGATCCCTAAAAGGGCTTCCAAAGAGTCAGACGCGACTGAGCAACTTTGGGCTTCCCTGGTAGCTCAGACGGTAAAGCGTCTGCTTGCAATACAGGAGACTTGGGTTCGATCCTTGGGTCAGGAAGACACCTTGGAGAAGGAAATAGCAACCCACTCCAGTACTCCTGCCTGGAAAATTCCATGGACAGAGGAGCCTGATAGGCTACAGTCCATGGGGTCGCAGAGTCAGACACGACTGAGTGACTTCACTTTCTCTAGTGCCAGGGCTTGAAGTGAGAAAAGGTCAACCTCGGGTTTCAGGTACAGAGTGGAGCCCGGAAGGCAGGAACAGATTCCAGCCCTTGGACAGATGTCAGGGTCCTGTGAAGCACCAAGCTGGACTCGGAAGCCATAAAGCCACGTTCCGGCAGAGTTGGGCTGAGTGTCTGCCGCAGAGCCTCCAGGGCTGGGTCTGACTTTCTGGTTACAGACTATCTTCCCATAGCCTTCCCTGTTCAGGGGGGGATCCTAAGAAGCCCCCAGCCTCATGCATGCCCACTGCAGCCCCCAGAAATGCTAAACTTCTTGCTCATCCTGTAAATCCATAAGTACCCCAGTGTTACAAGTTGAATCGTGTCCCCTTAACATAAGAGATGTTAAAGTTCAAACTCTCATACTTCAGAATGTGACTTTGTTTGGCTATAGGGTCTTTGTTGATTTAATCAAGTTAAGATGAGCTCACTATGGGTGGTTCCTAATCCAAATGACCGGGGTCCATAAAATAAGGAGGAAGTTGGACACTGAGGCAGACATGTCCACAGGGAGGATGGTTGAAGACACAGGGAGAAGACCACGTGAAGACAGAAGAATGAGTGATACACCTACAAGCTAAAGGATATCAAAGGTCGCTGGCAAAGCATCAAGACCCAGGAGGAAGCAAGGATTCCTGAGTCTCAGGTGGAGTCTAGCCCTGCCAAACCTAGACTTTGGACTTCTAGCCTTCAAAAATGAGGGGCAATAAAATTAGGTTTTTGTAAGCCACTCTGCTTCTGATACTTTGTTACAGCAACCCTAGGAAATTAATACACCTGGGAGTTTGCTTTATTTTGTTTCAACAAATATTCACTGAGCTCAGTGTAGTGGGTAATATAACACATAAGTAGACAATCACAATCCTTTATGAGGAGTGTGATGATGGTGTATTTTCAGAAGAGACTACAACTACCTTCAGGGGAAAATATCCTGTAATTAGTTCCTTTTAACTGATTCAGAGCAGCATACTAACCTTGCTGAGGTTAGTCTGAATGGTCTGTATTTGAAGCTCCTGAGAGCGATACTGGAAGCTGTATCTCACCCTCTGCACCCTCCACTCTCATCACAGAGGTGCCTCTTCTGTGCTCCCCAAGCCCCGTTCCTTTTCTTGACCACAGACACACCCCAGAGCATCCTGGTTGTCCCTTTCATGTCAAATACACGCCATGGGCTCTCTGCTGCAGGGGCTGGCTTTCCCATCACTGCTTCCTTGCAACCCTCCCAGGACCTGAGGCCTGGTGGTGTCCAATGAACACTTGTCCAGGAGATCATCAAAGGGCCACCACACTAAAACCAGTCCAGATCACTGTTTCTCCCTGGAGTCCACAAATCCTTGGCATTCTGAGGCCGTGAAATCAGTTTGAGATATATGCACCTAGATAATAATAAATAAATGGAATCCTCACTTTTCCCCGTAGTGCCTGGCATATAGCAGACACCCTCAAAAATGTTTGTTCAGTAAAATTCCCTATTGTAGGATATTGTTAAGACAGATGTCTACATTACAACTACTTGTTTTGACATATTTATTCACTCATCCATCAGTATTTAGTGAGTAGCAACTCTGTCATTCGCTGATTCCTAGAATGTCAACCTTCACTCTTGCCATCTCCTGTTTGACCACTTACAATTTGCCTTGATTCATGAACCTAACATTCCAGGTTCCTATGCAATATTGCTCTTAACAGCATCGGACCTTGCTTCTATCACCAGTCCCATCCACAACTGGGTGTTGTTTTGGCTTTGGCTCCATCCCTTCATTCTTTCTGGAGTTATTTCTCCACTGATCTCCAGTAGCATATTGGGCACCTACTGGCCTGGGGAGTTCATCTTTCAGTGCCCTATCTTTTTACCTTTTCATACTGTTCATGAGGTTCTCAAGGCAAGAACACTGAAGTGGTTTGCCATTCCCTTCTTCAGTGCACCACATTCTCTAAAACCTCTCCACCAGGACCCATCCATCTTGGGTGGCCCCACACGGCATGGCTTAGTTTCACTGAGTTAGACAAGGCTGTGGTCCATGTGATCAGATTGGCTAGTTGTCTGTGATTATGGTTTCAGTCTGTCTGCCCTCAGATGCCCTCTCTCAGTGCCTACCGTCTTACCTTGGATGTGGAGTATCTCTTTATGGCTGCTCTAGCAGAGCGCAGCCGCCCCCCTCCACCCACCCCCATCCCAATCTTGGATGTGGGGTAGCTCCTCTCAGCTGCCACCCCGACCTTGGACGTGGGGTAGCTCCTCTCGGCCGTTGCTGCGCCATCACAGCCATGGGCCTTAGGAAGCATCACTACAAACAAAGGTAGTGGAGGTGATGGAATTCCAGTTGAGCTATTTCAAATCCTAAAAGATGATGCTGTGAAAGTGCTGCACTCAATATGTCAGCAAATTTGGAACACTCAGCAGTGGCCACAGGACTGGAAAAGGTCAGTTCTCATTTCAGTCCCAAAGAAAGGCAATGCCAAAGAATGTTCAAACTACCACACAATTGCATGCATCTCACACACAAGTAAAGTATTGTTCAAAATTCTCCAAGCCAGGCTTTAGCAATATGTGAATTGTGAACTTCTAGATGTTCAAGATGGTTTTAGAAAAGGCCGAGGAACCAGAGATCAAATTGCCAACATCCACTGGATCATTGAAAAAGCAAGAGAGTTTCAGAAAAACATCTATTTCTGCTTTATTGATTATGCCAAAGCCTTTGACTGTGTGGATCACAATAAACTGTGGAAAATTCTGAAAGAGATGGGAATACCAGACCACCTGACCTGCCTCTTGAGAAACCCATATGCAGGTCAGGAAGCAACAGTTAGAACTGGACATGGAACAACAGACTGGTTCCAAATAGGAAAAGGAGTACGTCAAGGCTGTATATTGTCACCCTGCTTTTTTAACTTATATGCAGAGTACATCATGAGAAAGGCTGGGCTGGAGGAAGCACAAGCTGGAATCCAGATTGCCGGGAGAAATATCAATAACCTCAGATATGCAGATGATACCACCCTTATGGCAGACAGTGAAGAGGAACTAAAGAGTCTTCTGATGAAAGTGAAAGAGGAGAGTGAAAAAGTTAGCTTAAAGCTCAACATTCAGAAAACTAAGATCATGGCATCCAGTCCCATCACTTCATGGCAAATAGATGGGGAAACAGTGGAAACAGTGGCTGACTTTATTTTTCTGGGCTCCAAAATGGTGATTGCAGCCATGAAATTAAAAGACGCTTACTCCTTGGAAGGAAAGTTATGACCAACCTAGACAGCAAATCAAAAAGCAGAGACATTACTTTGCCAACAAAGATCCATCTAGTCAAGGCTATGGTTTTTCCAGTAGTCATGTATGGATGTGAGAATTGGACTATAAAGAAAGCTGAGCACCGAAGAATTGATGCTTTTGAACTGTGTTGTTGGCGAAGACTCTTGAGAGTCCCTTGGACTGCAAGGAGATCCAAACAGTCCATCCTAAAAGAGGTCAGCCCTGGGTGTTCATTGGAAGGACTGATGTTGAAGCTGAAACTCCAATACTTTGGCCACCTGATGCGAAGAGCTGACTCATTTGAGAAGACCCTGATGCTGGGAAAGATTGAAGGCAGGAGGAGAAGGGGAGGACAGAGGATGAGATGGTTGGATGGCATCACTGACTCAATGGACATGGGTTTGGGTAGACTCCGGCAGTTGGTGATGGATAGGGAGGCGTGCTGCGGTTCATGGGGTCGCAAAGAGTTGGACACGACTGAGTGACTGAACTGGACTGAACTGAACTCTGTCGTTGATACCAGGGACAGCAGAATAAGTGAGAAACACATTGCCCCTGCCTTCTTGTTACTTCTACTGTAATATTAAAAGCCCTTCACTGAGCATATACTATGTGCCTGACATTATATTCTAGGTACATTAACACATTCAACCCTTGTAACTACTTTGGGAGGAGGACCTGCTCTTATCCTACTGTTGCAGCCAAGGAAACAGGCTCTTAACAGACAAGCAAGCTGTCCAGGGCCATACAGTAAGTCAGTGATGGTGCCAGAATTCAATCACAAGCTGTCTATACTCAGAGCACTGCTCCATCTCAATTGAGAGGGAACAAATGACAAACAAACAAGTAGCAAGTATATTTACAAGACAAGATAATCCAAGATGGAGGTGAGTAGGAAACCAGAAGATCGATGCAGTGAATCTTAGGAGAAAAAAGGTGGCCTGAAAATCTTCCTAGCCTACAGAAGACAATAAATTCCATCATTACTCATTCTATAAGCATGTGTGGAGCACCTGCCCTGTGCCAGGCATTATTCTAGGTTCTGCGGATATGGGAGTCAGGAAAACAGTCAAAAATCGCTGCTTCTGAGAGCGTATCATCTAGCAAGCAGAGAGAGACATTACATGAACTAACTACTCAGATAAATAAATACCAACACATAGAGATATAAACAAGTAAGTAGGTGTAAAGTGCTTTATGACTTCCTTGTGACTTAGTGGTAAAGAATCTGCCTGTCTACGCAGGAGACTCTGGTCCGATCCCTGAGTCTGGAGGGTGCCCTGGAGAAGAAAATGGCAACCCAGTCCAGTACTCTTGCTGGGAAATCGCATGGACAGAGGAGCCTGGCGGGCTACAGTCCATGGGGTCCTAAAAGAGTCAGACATGACCGAGTGACTAAACAGTGCTGTGTTATCCAAACAAAGTACTTTACCAAAAAAAAAAAGGATACATGGAAAGGGAAAAAAGAAGGCCAGTTAGGGGAAAGAGTCTAATCAATGCTTACATCTCCTCTTGGTCTCTCAACAGTTTTCTACATTATGACATACCGTCCCCACCACTCTGTTTACCTAATCAGCCATAGTCAACATATATTTACTTAGACCTACTGTGTGTCCACTTGCCACCTTCCCTTGATCGTCTCCTTCCCGTGAGAGATGCTTCTGCCCTCCCTCAAAGCATGTTATAAAGCTGTGGCCCTTCTCCCGAGGCTGATACAAGCTTTTTCAATGCTTAATCAATCAATTAAGCATTGAGCCAGGAGATATTTAATGAGAGCCTAATAACTCAATATAGTGGGAGTACCACATTTATTGTTTACCAAATATTCCCTGAGCTGTGATCTGCCATGGCTGCCCAACAGTCCCTTGATAAAGGTGGAGTAGAAACCATTCCATTCATTTTATTTATACTGCACCCTTTTTGAATAGGATTTGAGGACATTTATTTAAAAAAATAATCGCCAATAGAACTATTATAACCATTTTGTAAGTGAGGAAACACAGTCTAGGAAAGTCCATGGGACTAACCTCACACAATAAGCAATAAAGCTGGACTCAAAACCCAGGTCTTCTATCCTGAAACCCACATGACTTGCCATATATGGTCCTTGCCAAGTCCCCTAGGTGCCCAATAAGCAATGATGAAATGGTGGTGCTTTGGCTCTGACTACACTTAGACTTCAGCAAACACTATCAGCCAAGACTTCAACAGCTATAAAAGATGTGATGTGATGTTTGAGAGAGATGCATGGAAGTTCAGAGGAGCCCATGCTCACATGCAACTTTGGCTGGGAAAGTCCTGCAAGAAAGGTTTGGTGGAGGACATGGACTACTTAAAGGGACAGGCAAGAAAAAGCATTTCAGGTTAAAGAAATATTAATTGGCCCAAGTTTTAGAAAACATTGCGCATATGCCAGAAATGTCACCATGGTGCCCCCTCCTCTCTCTCTTGGTCCCATAAATTACTTATCTTTCCAAACTCCTGTAAGCCAGAAACATCTTAGGGAATGCGCTTTTGCTTCTCTTTCACACCTGAGCTAGAACAAGCTTCCAGGTAGAGAAAAGGGGATGGGAAGAAATGACCTTTCATTGAGCACCTACTATTTGCCAGAAACTTTTGGGTGCTCAACACATGTTGTATCATTCAATTCCCACAATAGCCCTGCCAGGTAAATATTATTCCCCACTACAGAGATAAAGAAACTGAAACTCAGAGACTAGTTCATCTGCCCAAAGCCAAACAACTAACCAACAGAGAAGCTCTGATTTGAACCCCGGGCAGTCAGAAGCCAAAGCGAGGTCTCTGTAGGTGACTCCATCTTATCATCTAGCCATACATCAAGAAACATCTGTTCTATGCATGATTGTGAGGTTGTGAGCAAATAATTTAACACCTCTTGGAGAATCAGCAAGTCAAGAAGATCTAGAAATAGACTTAAGCACCTAAATGTCTGGAAGGAAAAATGAGGAGTTTCTATCTAACAATTGTAAAGTTGCTGTTATGCAAGACGAATATGTTTTTGAGATTGGCTGTACTACATTGCGCCTGTAGTAAGCCATATGCTAATATACACTGAGAAATTTGTTAAAGAGGGTAGATCTCACTGTTGTGTTCTTACCACAATAAAGCAAACAAACTAAATCATGAAGACAATGTTACCAAAAAAAATAAAAAAGAAAAATATACAAATGAATGTATCCAAGCATGAATTCTCCATCATAATTCTTCTTACAAGATTTTTTGATGTAATATAAACGTTTCTTTAATCACCATGTTTTCTAAATTCCATGAGGAAGCCTTCTAAGATACGGTGGGTCCTGTATATGTTTGTGTCTATCAGATCACACAAAAGCAATTATGATAGCCCATTGATTCATAAACATGATGTGGACATCTTTAAATATTTACACAAACACGTTGATTACTTACATTTGTAAGCCCACGAGGAAGTACTGGCCCAATCTTTAGTGCAATGTTGGGGGGAAAAAATGAGGTTCTTCGCAAATACAGTAATCAGTCCATATTCACTGCTCATTAGACTGACTCTTGAAATCATCCTGTTTGTTTGCAAAGATAATTCATGTCTGCACCAGCACATGTCTGTGGAGGGAAGTGTACTTTGGGCTACAAAACCAGCGTGGTCGTCAGCATCTGCAGGCCTGGGGACCACCCCACTGGAGTTAAAAAGCAAAGGCAGCCAATGGGAGCAGCAGGAAAATTCATTTCCTGCAGAACCAGCTCTGACTCTCACAGTTCCTTGGAACACAGTAAATGGTACTGTCGCTAAAGTCCTTTTCATATTACAGGATAGACATTGTGCAAAAGATATTAAACTAATCTACTCAACAATTTCACTGGATATCTAATAGGCAGCTCAAACCCAGCCTTCAGCTCTGACGCCCTGATCTCCGCAGCCCTGCAAACTTTCTCCTCCCCCAGTCTTCTCACTCCAATAAATGCAACTCCATCCTTCCAGTTGCTTATGCCAAAAATGTGAGAGAGACTCCTCTATTTCTCTTATATCTCACATTCAGCACATCAGCAAATCCTGCCAGTTTTGACTTCAAAGTAGACACAAAATCATATCTTTATCATTAATTTCATTATTTCTGCTATAAGGAAAACCTCCTGTCTGGCATCCCCAATGCCACTTGTATTCCCTTACCACAACCCATAGCCACCATCCACATACTCCTCCCTACTCAGTAGACAAAATGATCCTACTGAAACATTAATCATATTATGTAATGTAAATACTTTGCTCCAAACTCTTAAATAGCTTCCCAAAGCACTCAGAGAAGAAGCCAAAGTTCTTAAAATGCCTACAAACTCCTACATATTCTACCCTCCACCCACCTCCTGCCTCTCTACCTCCAATATTTTTTCCGTCACTCCACTGATGCCCCTTGGGTCCCTCTGCTTTTGCTTGGACAAAACACCCCATCCCAGCCTTGTGGTAGGTGCACAGGCTCCTCCCTATGGCTCGACTCACTTAAAGCAGGTGTATGCAAGGCTTTGTTCTGCATGCCTATCTGGCAACTGTACAAGTATTACATCAACCATCTGCATCCCCAGCCCACCCTGTGTAAAATAGAAAAAAACCTTCCAGACCCCCAACATCTCTATCTTTCTTACTTTATTTTATTTTCCCCCATTACATTTACCATCACTTGATACTATATATCATTTTATTTTCTGTCTTCCCCCAGTACAATGTAACATCATTGAGGACAACTATATTTTTCCTGCTATATTTTCAGCACCTGGAACAGTTATTGGTACATAGTAAGTGCTCAGTCAATATTTTTTGAATGAAATATTGGTATAGTTTATCTCTGTTTATCTTTGTATTTAACCTGCATCCATGTGTTATTGGAAAGCACTAGCACACTACCACACAATTGCACTCATTTCACATGCTAGCAAAGTAATGCTCAAAATCCTTCAAGCTAGGCTTCAACAGTTTGTGAACCAAGAACTTCCAGATGTTCAAATTGTATTCAGAAAAGGCGGAGGAACCAGAAATCAAATTGCCAAAATTTGTTGGATCATCGAAAAAGCAAGAGAGTTCCAGAAAAATATTGACTTCTGCTTTATTGACTACACCAAAGCCTTTGACTGTGTGGATCACAACAAACTGGAAAATTTCTAAAGAAATGGGAATACTAGACCACCTGACCTGCCTCTTGAGAAATCTGTATGCAGGTCAAGAAGCAACAGTTAGAACCAGACATGGAACAATGGACTGGTTCCAAATTGGGAAAAGAGCACATCAAGGCTGTATATTGTCACCCTGCTTATTTAACTTATATGCAGAGTACATCATGAGAAATGCTGGGTTGAATGAAGCACAAACTGGAATAAAGATTGCCGGGAGAAATATCAATAACCTTGGATATGCAAATGACACCACTCTAAGGGCAGAAAGTGAAGAGGAACCAAAGAGTCTCTTGATGAAGGTGAAAGAGGAGAACGAAAAAGCTGACTTAAAACTCAACATTCAAAAACCTAAGGTCATGGCATCCAGTCCCATCACTTCATGGCAAATAGATGGGGAAACAATGGAAACAGTGACAGACTTTATCTTCTTGGGCTCCAAAATCACTGTGGATGGTGACTGCGGCCATGAAATGAAAAGACGCTTGCTCCATGGAAGAAAAGCTATAACCAACCTAGACAGCATATTAAAAAGCAGATATCTTACTTTGTCTACAAAGGTCCGTATAGTTAAAGCTATGGTTTTTCGAATAGTCATGTACAGACGTGAGAGCTGGGCAATAAAAAAGGCTGCGTGACAAAGAATTGATGCCTTCAAACTATGGAGCTGAAAAAGACTCTTGAGTCCCTTGGACTGCAAGGAGACCAAACCAGTCCACCCTAAAGGAAATCAACCCTGAATATTCATTGGAAGGACCAATGCTGAAGCTGAAGCTCTAATACTTCGGCCACCTGATGTGAAGAGCTGACTCATTGGAAAAGACCCTGATGCTGGGAAAGATTGAAAGCAGAAGGGGAAGGGGATGACAGAGGGTGAGATGGTTGGATGGCATCACTGACTCAATGGACATGAATTTGAGCCAACTCTGTGAGATGGTGAAGGACAGTGAAGCCTGGTATGCTGCAGTCCATGGGGTCACAAAGGTCAGATATGACTGAGTGACTGAACAACAAAAATGTCATCTAATCCTCAGAAGAATTCATTGAGATAAGGTACCATATTTTCCTAGGTTTTACAGATGAAATTGAGGTTTGCAGTGATTATGTAACTTGGCTGAAGTCACACAACTAGCAAATGTCTGCCATGAAACAAAAATCCAGTTTGGCCTGTTCTGAAGCCCTTTTCCATTCTCCAGGACCACAGTGGGAGGACCAGGTGAGAACTTCTGGACAGGTCGACCAGAAGTTGGAAGAAGCACCTGTCTTTGGATTAGGAGACAAGGGTACATTTTAGGGAATAAGAGGAGAAAATTCAGCTTCCAACAGAGGGAGGTGACCTGATCCGAAACAGAACATGCTCCCAGGCAGACAGATAACACGTATTCCAGCACATCATTAAGATAACCAGGCCCAGGCAGCTGAGGAGGTGACCTGGGAGGAAGACATGTGCCCTCCCACTTCCTGGCTATGTGTCCTTAGCAAGTGACTCAACCTTATTTAGTTTGGTTTCCACGTGTGTAAAAAGAGGATCTGGTACTTAACTTTGCATGACTATTATGAGCATCCTAGATAATGAATATAAATTACCTGGTATACAGGAAACCCTCCAAAGACTAGACCATGTAGAGCCTTTATACCCACATCATACGTTTTCTGGCTTCTTAAACTCAAGCAAAGCTAGCTCAAATGTGGTCTTTGTTGACACTAACAGGCCAGAGTGGTCAAGGTGGGGGATACTAGCCCCACTGGTGTCCTGTGGGTGTTGACTTCACTGGTTCCCACCCTGTGACCATAAGCCAAGGTGTCAGGACCTCTAGAAGAGAAGCCAGGTGGCTTTGATCTGCTCTGTGACCACAGGCTGCAGAACCAGCTGCAAGGCATCAGTGGTCCAGAGGCGAGTGTGAGGACAGCTCGGCACAAGCCCAGCACTCCCCCAGGAAACTCCTCCACGTGGCTGTCTAATCACTGGGAAATGGGTGCTTCACACTCTCCCTTGAACACAGGGCAGGCGGCCCCTCTGACAGCCAGCCTTATACCTGGACATCCTGTATCCTGTGCAGGGGTGGCAGAGATGAGACCCACACCTTGAACCCTCTTTGAGCACAGGATCCAGGGGAGAAGAAGGTTGCAGACAGAGCAGTGAGTTATAGTGTTCCAGAAACTCTGCCTAAATCTGCATGGGATGCAGAGAACACTTGAAGGAGAAGTGATCAGTGCTCTCCCTGGAGCAGTAAGCCAACCTCCCAGGAAGGTGTAGCAGGGTGGGGAAGCAGATAAGTAAAGGCACCCAGGTGGGCAGAGCTCAGAGCCAGAGAGACATGTTCGGTGCCTGCAGCCAATTTCTCCCCCAGAAGGGCCACAGACACCTCAGATTCAGTGTCCCAGCCATGATCCAATTCTCATGCTATATTCTCTGGCTCCATTAGCAGTGATAACATCTCCTGACATTACCCATGCCAAGACTCCCTGCCCTGTCCTCACCCCTCACGTCAAATTACTTCGTCCTGCTGACTCCAATTATTAATACATATTTCTCAGTTCTGTCTTTGCCTTTCATCCCCACTGTGACCACCACTGTGACTGCAAGTCCTCCAACCCCAAGGAAAGAAGAAAGGACAGTCAACCATCCAAGAGAAAAGAGGCAGCTGTTTCCATAAGAAGAAGGAAGGGGTGCCAGAAATCCCAAATCAGCAGATGTCCATGGCACTAATAATAGTGGAAGCACTAAGTTTGAAAATGTTACTTTTTTCATAAATTAGAGCATATTAAAGGTTACCCCTGACATAATGTCAGTCTCACTCGCATACTAATACATGTTCTAATGTGGAAGAGGAGAAGTGGAATCAGAACAACCTGAGGATGGCAGCTGGAAGAGGCACCCAGCGACGCTCATGGAGCCCAGAGCTTGAGCACGGGGTAGGCACCTGGGACAAACAGGGAGCAAGACACCTGTATGCACCTGAGAAAGAGAGAATGAAAACGACCAGACCTGGGCCGGAACTACAGGCACTGAGACCTCAAATCACTCAGCAGTGAGTTCTACGAACTTGATTCTGAAAAACTGCTATTCAATTCTGCCCTCATTTTCACTGGCTTCCAGATCAGGAAAAGACCTTGTGCTCAGCTAAACTGCTACCTTGAGTCTGTTAGTCTATTGCTTTCCCACACTTAAACTAAGAACTCATCTCAAACCCTCACCATGGTGGCTGAGATGTTCAGGTTCTGCTTGGGGACTGAGGGAATTTTTTTTTTTCTCAAGATCTTGATGCTTGATGAAAAAAATAAAAAACTAAATCATTTGGTGGCATTGCAACTTCTGTTGTTTTGAAATGTTTCGGTTTTATTTTGAGACTTGTATTTTCTGAGTATCTGTTTCTACATTTGGAGGCTCATGCAATATGCATGGTTTCTTTAGGAGATGCGATATGCATTGAGGGAGACGGGCTTGTCTGCCAGACTGTGTTGAGAAAATATATCTCAGTTACACCTGACCGGAAAACCATCTGCCTCTGCCTCGTGGACACATGGCCGAGGCCGGGATTGGCATGGGAAGCCCCGCCTCTCAGTCAACATGCTCTTGGCTGGAGGACGTCCCCAGAGAGAGATGGTAGATTTACAACAGTTGAGGAATACTTGTCTTTTGAAATAAATATTTATTTTAATGATTTTTTTTTCCTGGAAAAGTGACAAGCAAATAAAGGTTGTTGCTGTTGCTTATTGTTGTTGTTGCTGTTTAGTCGTTAAGTCGTGCCCAACTCTTTTGTGACCCCATGGACTGTAGCCCACCAGGCTTTTCTATCCATGGGATTTCCCAGGCAAGAATACTGGAGTGGTTGCCAATTCCTTCTCCAGGGGACCTTCCCAACCCACCAATCGAACCTGTGTCTCCTGCATTGGCAGGCAGATTTTTACCTTTGAGCCACCAGGGAAGAGATAGAAAATGCATTCAATTCCTGACCGGAAGGTCATCCTCTCTACATTATAAAAGGTGTAAATATAAGCGGGAGTTATTATCACTGTTGTTGTTCCTCACTTCATAATCTTACTGTCTGGCATGTGCCTGATGCACAGCGGTCCTGTAAAAATGGCAACTATATCATGATAATTATTAACACCGCATTTGAACCTTCACCCCTTAGCTCAGGACCTGGGTCACATTCAGTTCAGTTTAGTCATTCAGTCATGTCCAACTCTTTGTGACCCTAGGAACTGCAGCACACCAGGCTTCCCTGTCCATCACCAACTCCTGGAGCTTGCTCAAACTCATGCCCATCGAGTCAGTGATGCCATCCAACCATCTCATCCTCTGTCGTCCCCTTCTCCTCCTGCCTTCAATCTTTCCCAGCATCAGGGTCTTTTCCAATGAGTCAGCTCTTTGCATCAGATGGCCAAAGTATTAGAGTTTCAGCTTCAGCATCAGTCCTTCCAATGAATATTCAGGACTGATTTCCTTTAGGATGGACTGGTTTGGTCTCCTTGCAGTCCAAGGGACTCTCAAGAGTCTTCTCCAACACCAAAGTTCAAAAGCATCAATTCCTTGGTGCTCAGCTTTCTTTACAGTCCAACTCTCACATGATACATGACTACTGGAAAAACCATAGCTTTGACTAGATGAAACTTTGTTGGCAAAGTAATGTCTCTGCTTTTTAATATGCTGTCTAGGATGGTCATAGCTTTTCCTCCAAGGAGCAAGCATCTTTTAATGTCATGGCTGCAGTCACCATCTGCAGTGATTTTGAAGCCCAAGAAAATACACGTTAGGTGCTTAATAAATGTCTATTGAATGCCTGAACGAATTCTGGGTGGAGGAGGTACACGGCCGATTATGATGCTCATGCTTCTTCTCTTGGCTCAACCGTGATGGATGCTGACAGTGGGCCTGGGAAGGGCCTCTTCCTGGAGAAAGTAGGTCTACTGACCCTGAAGGACCCCTGGCTAAAACTAGAGCTGTATTTTCTGTCAGTCAGGCCAGCACTGGAATAACCTTTTCCAAGTCCCCTCAAACCTGCGAATCCTCTCCCTGCCAAGGATTGAGCAAGCTTAACAGGAGGCTGGAGGCTGCTTCTCCATTTGTATGAGATGCTGATTGAAGAGCTCAACTAAAAACATACTTTGTATATGCAGAGCACACCCATCCAGGCTTTAATGACAGTCCAAAGGAAAGCAGACTTGTTTTGTTTCACTGCGCTGGGCCCATTCCCACATCTCCTGCAGGCCAGGTCGGCAGGGCTGCCAAGCCAGGAGCAGCGGAAAACCCCTGGGGTGCTCATCTTTTCATGTCTGCAAATGAGAAGAGAAAGCAGATTCTCTTGTCTCCTTCCTGTCCTGCTCCTTTTTGCTCCCCTAGTCTCTCTTCATCTCTTTCTCTCTCTCTCTCTCTCTCTCTCTCTCTCTCTCTGTCTCTCTCTCTCTCTCTGAGTCCTCAGTAAATGTGACCTAGATGATAGAGCCCTAAGGGATTGGATTTGGGGTTTCCAGAGGTAAAGGAGAGGGTAGTGATTTGGATAAAGGTAGTCAAAATGGTACAAGCTTCCAGTATAAGATAAGTGAGTATGGAGGCTGTAATGTACAACATGAAGATTCTAGTTAACACCTCTGGATGGGGACTTCCCTGGTGGCTCAGACGGTAAAGCGTCTGCCTATAATGTGTGAGACCTAGGTTCAATCCCTGGGTCAGGAAGATCTCCTGGAGAAGGAAATGGCAACCCACTCTGGTATTCTTGCCTGAAAAATCCCATGGACGGAGGAGTCTGGTAGGCCACAGTCCATGGGGTCGCAAAGAGTCAGACATGACTGAGTGACTTCACTCACTCACTCACTCTTGGTATATTAATATGTTGCTAAGACAGTAAACCCTAAAAATTCGTGTCACAATGGAAAAAATTCTTTCTTTGGTAAGTATATGAGGTGATGGTTGTTAAAGTTATTGAGTTAATCATTTTGTGATATATGTAAGTCAAGTCATTGTGTTGTGCACCTTAATCATATACAGGGCAGTGTGTCAATTATATCTCAATAAAATTGGAAGAAAAAAAAAAAACAACTACCATTTCATCGGTACCATGAAGGGCTGGGTGATTTCCTTACATTGACTCCAATCCACAAGATTCTACAAGGTAGGCTGTATTAGCCCCCTTTCAGATGAAACTGAGTCTAGAGAGGTTAGAACTCAAGTTTGAAACCAATTTATCTGGTTCCAAATACCAACCTTCCCTAAACACTAGCATTTCCAATGGAGGGACGTGAAAGATCATACATTCCATATTTTATCATCAATGACCAAACAGATCTCTAGTTTTAATGCTCTTGGAGAAGTCCTTAAGGGAAGGAAGGATTTGGTGTTTCCTTCCTTTTCATCTTTCCTCCCAGCAATTCATTCATCTGATTCTGTCAAATATACATTTTTGGAATAGCTCAAGCAGAAAAGCAAAGAACATTGGTCCAAACCCTTGATCAGCACTGATGAGCCACAGAACCTTGGATAAATTCTGTCACTTCTGAGATCCTCAGTTACATTTTTGTCAACCAAGAACTAAGTGATGTTATCATCTTACAGAGTTTCCATGTGAATCGCGTGACCTCCTACTCTATGAGCTTTGAGGTCTGAGGACTTTGCTCCATAAGTTCAGCTCTGACCAGTTCCTAGGAAGATCCTGAAGAAGACAGTTTGCTTTCCCTAAGAGATGGAGCTTGGAAATTTATCTCTTCCCTTGGACCACAGACTATACCTTCTCCCTGGATATTTTCCTGGGAGCTCTGTTCTTTGCGTAAAGAGCTGGTTAGGCTACAGAGCCCTGGTGAAGAGTGAGCCTCTCCAAGGCACACATCACTGGAACTCCAAGTTTTCCACATGCCTGTGTCACATTATAACATCTTAAGGGAAAATCCAAACGAGTTTTTGGCCAACTCAATACCACCTATTCTGCATGCTAGGACTGGCCCTCACTCCCCAGATCCGGTGCTGACTGATGGCAGCCTGGGTCAAGCCCAGCTCTGTCACCTTCCTCAGATGCTACAGTTTGTCCTACTGACCCTAATGTTTAGGGACAGACACTAAAGCCTGCCCCTTCCTTCCAGTTCCACTTGTCCTAGTGGCAAAAAATGAGGGGTCATGAACTTCGAGATCAGAAAAACCTGACATCAAATCCTAGCTCTTAGCTCTCATCTGGTTATATAATTGGGGTCAATTTCCTCATTATCACTCATTTTATGGCATCAGTGATTGACTTGTGCATCTTTATAAACCTGCTGACACTCAGTAAGCACTCAAATATGGTTGGTTTTCATCATGTCCTCCCATCTTTCTCATCAGATCATTGTCCAAGTCCAGAATTCTTAATAGCTGTATTCATCCAAAGTAAGACATACTAGGTAAGAAACAGTATTTGAAAGTGCCTGGACATAATCGGAGCTCAATAAACATAAATTATTGCTACTAGCTGGAGAAGGAAATGGCAACTCACTCCAGTATTCTTGCCTGGAGAATCCCATGGACAGAGGAGCCTGGTAGGTTATAGTCCATAGGGTCGCAAAGACTCAGGCACGACTGAGCCACTGAACAACATTGCTACTAGTCCCTGGAGAAGGAAATGCAACCCAGTTAGTATTCTTGCCAGGAACATCCCATGGACAGAGGAGACTGGTGTGTTACAGTCCACGGGGTCACATTAGGACATGACTTAGCAATTAAACAACAACAACAACAACTGCTACTATTATTATATTACCATCATCATTATATCACCACCATCTATAATTTGTGGAGCTTCTTATATGTGCTAAAGCCTGTACTAGGCACTTAAAATTGTATGTCTAATTACCCTAACCCTAAAAGTAGACATTATTGTCCCTTTTTCTCCAGACAAGGAAACTGCGTCTCAGGAGGGCAAGTAAGTGACTCAAAAACAGATAGCTAGCAAGTGGTCAGTCCAGGACTGTCTAATCGCATCTTTCCAATTGTAATCTTCCTTTAAGACTCAGAAGAAAGAGAAATAAAGGAAAAATAAGCAGCTTACATGACCCCTGGTCTCCCACGAGACTGCTTAGAGAAACAGATTGAGGGTATCAAAAAGGAGCAAGGTGGCCAGATGTAAAGAGCTGAGAACTGAGCTGTGTAGGAGAGAGACAGGTGTTCTTTAGAGAAACCAGGGGAGTCCCAGGGTCAGAGCAGCCTTAAACTGAGCTTGGAGGCGTGGAGACCAAGGGGAGCTCTGGCTGGAGCAGGCGGGACGGGGTGGGGAGGTTGGGAGCAGCAGCAGATATTCACTGAGAATCTACCATGTTCCTGCCCAGGGCTGTACAGCAACCACACACTAGCCCCTTGTCCAGAGGAGGAAGCAGTCATACAAATGATAAGTAGTGAACAGAGATAGCAGGAAGCAGGGAATATCCAGATAATGGCTCTACTTTGGGACATCACCTGGAAGTGTATCTTTACCAAGGTCTTATGAAGAAGGAGGCTTCCCTGGTGGCTCAGCAGTAAAGAATCCACCTGCAATGCAGGAGTCACAGGAGATGCAGGTTCGATCCCTAGGTCAGGAAGATCCCCTGGAGGAGGGTATGGCAACCCACTCCAGTATTCTTGCCTGGAGAATCCCACGGACAGAGGAGCCTTTAAGGCTGCAGTCCATGGGGTCGCAAAAGGTCAGACACGACTGAAGCAACTTAGCACACAGGCACACGTGAAGAAGAACTGAGCAATTCACCCTCACTCCAAGTTCACAATACAGGATACAGTTTCAGAATCTCCTTTTGTTACCCTTTGCCTGTTCAGCCTGGGAGGTGGGCTTTACTTAGAAAACAAGGTTTCCATGCTTGCTTGAAACACTAAGTTGGGTCTGGACATGCATTTATTCCTTCCTTTGACCAACCCACATTGCAGACCTATATCATGCCTCCTGTCAGAGATACTGGGACACTAAGATCCATCACTTCAGAGACCTTGCCTTCAAAACCATTCTCACCTGACTCCTGAGTTCATGCTGTAATAAATGCTGGACTATCGCTAGATAAACTTAACCAAGAGCATAGCGAGTCTTAATTATAACACGGAGCCAATTCAGCTCAACTATGCTTCATCGTCTACTTTCCTCAGTTGTCCCATCTGTAACCCAATGACCAGCTATAAATGCTTATAATTATTTTTCTTTCATCACTCTCAAAACCACTAATTAGAGTAATTACTGCGAAGTATAGCTAAACATGAATCAAGCTGACGTGAAGCGAATCATCCACACCATATCTCCCCACGTTGGCTTTCCTCCAAGCGCCTTACTCTTCTCTTGGTTGGATTTCCAGGCCAGACTCACCCAACTTGCTGAAATGTTTGACTATCTGATGATGTTTCACCATCCTGCCCACTCTGACATTGCTGTTGTTCCGTCGCTATGTCACGCTCAACTCTGCTACCCCATGGACTGCAGAATGCTGGGCTTCCCTGACCTTATCTCCCTGAGTGTGCTCAAACTCATGTCCATTGAGTCTATGATGCCATCCAGACCATCTCATCCTCTGTCGCCTCCTTCTCCTTCTGCCCTCTATCTTCCCCAGCATCATGGTCTTTTCCAATGGGTTGGCTCTTCACATCAGGTGGCTCTTCACATTCAGCTTCAGCATCGGTCCTTCCAGTGAACATGCAGGGTTGATTTCCTTTAGGATTGACACTAGGTGAGTGAGACCAATGTTGGTGAAGATCCCCATAGTTTCGTGTATGGCTGTTCAGGGCTTCCATCACTTTCTAGCTCGCTTGCAGCCAACTACACTCTCTCTTCTCATCCAGATCTGTTTTATGGCTTGTATCCCAGGCCCCAAGACTTCTGTGTCTGTTGCCTTGTCCTCAGAGTCCCATTAGCATGAAGATTTATTTTTCAAAGATGCTGCTCTTATTACATACAAATAAATGGTTTTGGTGTAGTAAAAAGAGCTTGGCTGGAAGACGAGGGTCTCCCTGCTGACCCTACATTTCCTTGAGGGTACAGGTGCTGACTAATGCCTGACCCAAAGCACCAGTGGGGTGGGGAACAGTGAGACAATACATTTCTGTTGTTTAAGGCACCCAGTCTGTGGTACTTTGTTCTGGCACCCAGAGAAAGCTAAGGCACATTGACCTCAAATGTAAAAGCCTCAAGCCCCACAGAACTTAACCTGCCACATTGACAACGATGACTGGCTGACGCTTGAATGATTAGCAAGAGCATCATGAGAACGGGCTTGGTGGAGAGTGATGGGCAGAGAGAAGAACTGTGCAGCCAGGGGGAGAATAGGAGCATCCTGGAGGGAAGAGAGAAGAGCTCCTGAGGCAAAGGGCAGAGACCCAACCCTTTCACAGACTCGGATTCCCATCACTGTAGACTTATTCTCAAATCTTGCATTATGCTTCCCTCTGTCAGCTTCCGATCAGTTTCATCAGCGTATACAAGAGATCACACGGGACGGTACCCAATACCTGTCACCTATCAGCCAGGGGGAGTTGTCCTTCCCTGAGCCCCAGGAAAGCAGGGACAGGTAGAGCCAGAAATGCACTCGTGTCGAAGCAACAACTGCAGAAAATCAAAGCAATTTCTGGAAGAGCTTCTGGAATGCCCAGCTTACAGAGCAAAGGACTCCCAAGAAAATTCTGATTTAGGGAAATTACAGGCCTTTAGCTTCTCAAGTTATCTTATAATCATTGAAATGAGAGAGGAGTAGATGGCAGGATCTACCCAAAATCTTTAAAAAGGAAAGTGGTGGATAGAGGTTTAAAACATGTATTATTTATTTCTCAGAAGGGAAAGTAAAATTTAAAATATAATGACAGTTAGCATTGACTGAATGGGGTACGAAGCCGCTTTCTCTGTCGCATGCAATGTTCACAATGACTTGAAAAAATGATTTTATGATAAAGTAGATGAGGAAACTGAGGCCTGAGTTTACACAGACAGTGTTTGATCCTCTGAATCCAAACTCCTTTGCATGCATGCTAAGTCGCTTCAGTCATGCTGACTCTGTGCGATGCTATGGACTGTAGCCCACCAGGCTCCACTGTCCATGAGATTCACCAGGCAAGAATGCTGGAGTGAGTTGCCATTTCCTTCTCCAGGGGATCTTTCCAACCCAGAGATGGAACCCACATCTCCTGCACCGCAGGCAGGTTCTTTACCACTAGTGCCACCTGGGACAAGAACTATCCAGGATGCTTCAGATCTGTAGTCTCAATTAATTCACACTATATCCCTGGTGTTGTAAATGGCATGTGTTATGGCCCTAGGTTATTTCTCCAGTTATTTCCCCAGTGCAGCACTGAAGCAAGTGGTGGCTGCACAGCAAAGAATTGATGCTTTTGAACTGTGGTGTTGGAGAAGACTCTTGAGAGTCCCTTGGACTGCAAGGAGATCCAACTAGTCCATCCTAAAGGAGATCAGTCCTGAATATTCATTGGAAGGACTGATGTTGAAGCTGAAACTCCAATACTTTGGCCACCTGATGCAAAGAACTGACTCATTTGAAAATAACCTGATGCTGGGAAAGATTGAAGGTGGGAGAAGGGGATGACAGAGGATGAGATGATTGGATGGCATCACTGACTCAATGCAGATGAGTTTGAGTAAACTCAGGGAGTTGATGATGGACAGGGAGGCCTGGCACACTGCAGTCCATGGGGTCTCAACGAGTCGGACACGACTGAGAGACTGAAATGTACTGAACTGAACTGATGGCCCTGGGTTAAGTACTACAATCCTTATTTCATTAATAAAGAAACTGAGGCCCAGAGAAGTTAAGGAATGTGACTTTAGGCAGCCATGAGCAGAAACTGATCCCAGATGTGTCCAGCTGTTCACACACGGCCCCTTTACAGACACTGAGACAAAGGCTTGTAAAGGCTTCACCCAACCTCACGCTTCATCCTGAACTGACACAGGCTCAGGTCCCAGGTTGTCTGGCCCCAGCAGTGATGCTCTACACTGCACGCTGTACCATCTCCCTACACAAAGAGGGTCTCAGTTAAGGTGATGGCTTCCAGAGTGTGACATCAGAGTGTGACAAGGATACACGGAGCCTGAGTTCTGCTCAGACCACTCAGCCAGAGGGTCTCAGAGAGAAGTGAGGGAGAAGGGGTCAAGCACCCCAGACGTGAGCATGGATCACACACAGTGAGATTCTGGTGAGTTTTTCCATGCTGCTCTTGGTTTAATGACTCAAGACAACCTAGAGTGACCTTCCTTGATCTGAATCCTCAAGGATCCACAGAAATTCCAAGAGCTCCTTTTCCCCAAAGACCTGGGGTAACCTAAGGACCCAGAAGATTTTGCCTAGAAACATCATCTAAACCCACCTAACTGACCATAGGCCAGAATGAGAAATTTGGCTTAAGAATAAATAACTAAATCGCTTCCTCTGCATCTTTGCCAAAGGGGAACTTGGAAATGCCATCAGAAGGACCCAAAGAAGAAGAAATGCCAGCGTAAATCAGTCCAGCCTGGATTCTAAAGGAAGGCCTGACCCACACTTGCAAACATGGACAAAGTAATGATGAATCATACCTTTCTCCCCAGATGTGAACCCTGAAACCCTGCCAAGGTCTGTTTCAGTATTTTATTGATGGAGTCACATGGCTGCATCCCAGGGGCTTGGCTCCCTCATTCATGGAGCCAAGTCTTGGTAAATGTTTTGTGTTTGCAGATCTGTGGGCTTGATGAGCCGTGACGATGTTTGCCCATTGCAGCCTGTCTTGTGTGCTTGGGGTCTGGGCACTGCTCACACACCAGTGGCATTCCAGCACATGACCCACCAATAAAGATAGATAGCATCTGCACCAAAGGGTTCAAGACCTCTGTGATGATTATCATCATGGTGGGTTGTGGTTTTCTTTTGTTTTACAAAGCCCACAAAATTACTGTTATGCTTTTCTAACAACAATACCACGTTGTTAGAAAATTGTGAACTGGGATTCAGAAGACCTGGATTTAAGCTGCCATTTACTAATTTTGTAACCAGGAGGAAAAATCAATAAGTCTGAGACTCAGTTTTCTTGTCTGTAAAATGGAGGTGATAATCTTCATCATCATGGGTTGAATGGATACCTTACCTGTCTCTCTTGGATTGTATAAGGCCAAGAATCAACACGTTCATGAAAGTATAATGCAAACTGCCAATCACTCAATAAATGTAATATATACCATTTTTCTCCAATTTGAATTTTACAAAAGTATGAAACTAGGCCAGGTGACACAGGCCTGGGAGAAAGTCAGTCATGCGGATAAACTGGATTTGTCAGAGGAACATCTTCAACCAGTGGGCCAACATATAAGGCTGTAAAGAACCTATATTATTGACCCTCCCTCTAATGTATTAGGCATCTCTAGGCACTGATAATCCACTGCTAGGCAGTGGGGTTCTACTCTATGGAGAAACTCACAGTCCAATCTGGAAGTGAGTGACAGGCACATATTAATAATAATGCAGACGCGTTGGAAAGAACAGGCTTCTGTGGCCTTGAGCTTCCTGGAAAGGGCTTCCTGAAGGAAAGGCCACTGAGCTGAATGTGGAGAGGTAATGAAAAATGTGCTCATAAATCAAGCAAGTCACAGCACAAATACAAAGAAAGAAAGCAGTTGAGAATTTTCAGAGGAGGATGCTGTTAACCGTGGACTTTCTCACCTGGGGGTTGGTTCGTGGAAAGAAAGAAGGCAGGATGATGTGCAGTGGGTGACCTAGCCCTCCTGGTGATCCAAAGAACTGAGAGACCTCAAGGGGCTGTGCTAGAAGATGGTAACGGGGAAAGGTTGAGGGTAAAAGGGGTTGATCAAGAAAGACATGAGCAGAAACAGTTCTCACCCACTCAATAGCAAGGAAAGAGGCAATGCAAACTTCCACTTAGGTTTTTCCCACTTGAGCTTGAATCTGATAAATGGCAAGTCACTAAGCTTCACAGAGTCTCCGTTTTCTCAAATGACAGAGGAGCAGCAAGAACAATTGATGGGTGACCATCATCATGATAGGTGGAAGGTCTCCAGCCGACTCACGATCTACTGTGTAGTAGAGAGGCTCTCATTAAAATTCCCAAGGTGACATAACAGGAAGAGATGTTCAATCTTCCGCATTGCAGAGTCATTTTATCTTTCCAAGTTTTTTGTTTTTTGTTTTTTTCAACCTCCCAACCGATGGCTTTAGAATCAACTTTTCATTCTCATTTCTCCGGCTGCAAAGTATACTTTGGCACAAGGACACCAGCGCAGGCAGAGGAACTGGGCTCCGTTCCCTCTGGTGGATGAAGTGTCTTATCCTTAAACCAGAACCATCTGTGTGAAATGACTAGGAGGCACAAAAAAGTGCCGGAACCACAAAATTCCACCTTTGGTTTTGGCTTTCTGGCCACAAAAGAATAAAAATGCGGCTCTTGTTTCTCCCAGTCTTTCCTCCTCCACCGTCTACTTGGGTCTGACTTCAGGTCTCGATTAGGAAGCCCTGAGGTTTGGGGGTCCACTAGTCCAACCGCCTTTGGAGATCTTGCTGGAATGCACATGAAGGTCATGGTATTGGCTGAGAATTAAATAATTTTTTTTCAAAAAAACAAACTTCATAAATCCTGGCTCATTCTCACACAGGTGTATAGAAAAAACAGAGGAAATTTTTCTACATGTTCGGGTCTTGCCAAGACCCAAATATGAAACACGTATGAGACCCAGAAATGAATTTCTTTTTCCACAGAAGGTGTCTGTTAAGACACTTGAAGTGAGTCCAGAGAAAGGTGAGCAGTGAGTTATGAAAATATCATGCCCAATATCTGCTGAGAAGGACCCACAGTATCTGCACACAGCATTTTCCCACTTTAGTATCATCCAGGATGCTGTTTGCATCACCTGATAAAGATGGCAGTTTGGACCGACTCAGTGGGGTGGGACCAAGATATTTATGGAGACGAGTGATGGGTGTTGGAAATTTTGCTCTCCTCCACACCACAGGAAAGCTTGAAGATCCAACCTAAACCAGAGCTCGTTCAAGTGTCAGAAGATGAAAATAATGTGGTTTGGGTGCACAAACGTTTTTAGCTATAAATACCCTTTAGATGGTTCCAGTGCATTGAGCCAAAACCTAAATGCTGTGAGGTTTCACCCAACTGAATGGTTCCTGAAATAAAGATGAGACAGGGACAAAAACTATCAAGATGAAACTGAAAGACCAGAGATGGACTCTAAATGGATGACCTGATGAAGGAGCAGTAACACATCCAGGTCGTTAGTAACAAGTGTTAACAGAGCACCGTAGGTGGGTTGTGCACTGGTCAAGCTCATTCAGATCCAGGAACGCGGTAAATCCTTCACCAGAAATTCCAGGAGAAAGGTGTGAGTGCTCTGCTCTGTGAAGATGATGAAACCAGAAAACTTGAGATGGAGGAACCAGCTCAGGATTGGAAGCCAGCTCCATCTGACCCCAAAGGCCACCATTTTCCACAGGACCCACTGTCCGAATCACACATGCATGCTTCCCCATCTTGAAGAGGGTGTGAGCTCTTCAAGGGTCATGGCGTGCGCTGTCCCAGTCGCCTTGGATTCCATAGGACCAGGACATGTTGGCACCTTGCAAGTTGTATGAAGCTTCTCAGGCAGCCATGCTAAAATGGTTTATCACAACATGGGTGGATGAAAACAATGGATGTTCATTTTCTCACATTTTGGAAGCTGGAAGTCCAAACCCAGGTGCCTTCAAGACTGATTACTACTTGGGGCTCTGAGGGAGTATCTTCTCCAAGTCTCTCTGGCTTCTGATTGTGAACCAGAAGTCCTTGATTATTCTGGGTTTGTAGATGCATCACTGTAAGCTCTGCCCCCATCTTGTTATGGTGTTCTCTCTGTGTCCGAGTCGGTGTCTCTTCTCTCCTTATACAGACAGCAGTCACATTGCATTAGGGCCACCCTCCTCCAGTATGGCTTCATCTTAACCCATTACATCTGTAAAGAACCAGTTTCCAAATAAGGTCATAGCCAAAGGCAAAGTGCTTGGGACGTCAACCTATCTTTGAGAGGGACACGATTCAACCCATGACAGAGACAATAGATCCTTTGTTTTGTTGAAATACAGTTGATTTACAAATTTGGGCTAATTACTGTTGTTCAGCAAAGTGATTCAGTTATGCATATATATATAAATATATTCTTTTTAAAGTATTTCTTTTTAAAATTATTTTTATTATTCTTATTGTTGTTTTTTTTTTTTAATTTTTGGCCATGCCACATGGCATGTGGGAGCTTAGTTTCCTGATCAGGGATCAAACTTGCACCCCCCACTTTGGGAGCCCAGAGTTTTAACCAATGGACTGTGGAGGAAGTCCGATCTTTTTTTAAATATTTCTTTCCATTATGGTTTATCACAGGATATTGAATATAGTTCCCTGTGGTATACAGTAGGGCCTTGTTGTTTATCCATTCTATATATAAAATCTTACATCTGCTAACCCCAACCTCCTACTCCACCCTTCCCCCAAACCCCTCCTCCTTGGCAATGACTAGTCTCTTCTCTATGTCTGTGATCCTGTTTCTGTTATGTAGATAGATTTATTTGTGACAGACGATACATTCTTATTTCTTGAATTAGAAAGACTACATGGCCCCTTCCAGGACTTCTGATATCATCCATAGTCTGGGAGACCCTGTTAGGGCTTCTCTGGATACTTCAGTTCCCTGAGTACAGCTGTTCTGCCTTCTTCCCAAAGCCTGAAAAAACCAGTCAGATTTGCCAAAGCCTCCACCATGCTGGGGACTTTCTGGGTCCTGATAGAATGAGGAGACAACTCTTCTCCCATTAGGTATCCTAACCCACTCCCTTTTTCTCTAAAAACCCAGGCAGTTTTACAACTGTGTAAGGAAGATGGGAGGCTTCTAGGTGGCTCAAGGGTAAAGAATCCACCTGCCAAGCAAGAGATGTGGGTTCCATCCCTGGGTTGGGGAGATCCCCTGGAGAAGGGAATGGCTACCCACTCCAGTATTCTTGCCTGGAGAATCCCATGGACAGAGGAGCCTGGAGGGCTACAGTCCACGGGGTCGCAAAAGAGTCGGACTCAACTCAGGAACTAAACAACAACAAACAACAAAGGAAGACGAAGCTCTGAATGCCGTTTCAACAGGAAAAGAAAGAACGCAAATCTAAGAGCCACATCTTGATCCTGAGACAGAGCACTGTATTATGAAAAAAAATAGCAGGAATAAGACTGAACCTCATCAAAGTGTAACATCTGTCAACTGATGAGATCTCAAAGAAATGCCAATGTAGGCTTTCTAGACTTCTCTGCTGTCAAATCTTTGGGTTGTTTGTTTGGTTGGTTGTTGGTTGGTTTTGTTTGAATAAATAATTTTCAAGAATCTGATATTTGCAAACACACATACAATGTATGTCTTATCTCCACGTGTGCTGTGCTCAGTCGTGTCTGACTCTTTGCAGCCCCACGGACAGTAACCCGCCAGGCTCCTCTGTCCACGAGATTCTCCAGGCAAGAATACTGGGGTGGGTAGCCATTCCCTTCTCCAGGGGATCTTCTTGACCCAGGGATCAAACCCACATCTCTCACATCTCCTGCATTGGCAGGCAGGTTCTTTACCACTAGCACCACCTGGGAAGCCTGTCCTACCTCCAAGATAGCCATAAATGAAGATGTTACCACCCAAGAAGATAGTATCGACAGAAATGAATACAAAGTGGCTAATAAAGCCAAATTAAGAAAACTATAGAAAGTAACTAGGAAAATGTAAGCCCCTTCTGGCAATGAGCATTTGCATACATGGTTAAATATAATTTCCACTAGGTGCTTGAAACACATGAGTAATTATAGACGAGCCAAAAATGAAGCGATAACCTTTTTTCGGTATGGACACCACCTCCTCTGATTATGTGGCAGTGTTTTGAAGAGTTAAACGCCTTCTACAAACGCCAGGTGGTGGGGTTATTACTGCCTTCGCTGCACCTCATCACAGCCAAGGCTGCACATGGAGCAGTTTCACTGGGAATAGTTTACCCTCCACTTTCTTTCTCTGGAAATACATGCTTCATTTCAGCCTGCAGGGCTCAGTGCATGCTCCAAAGAACCCTGGCGTTCTAACAATAAAGGCAAAGAATGCATGTCCTTTCCCAATTTGCAGGAGAAGAATAAGTAGATGAATAGACATTTCCCAATGTGAAGCTTTATTCTGTAATTTTCCTGGTAAGTGTTTGGAACTCACTCCCTTTGGACCGCTAGTAAGTACCAGAGATGACAGAGAAAAGCAGTAAGCCTGATCACCACCACAGTTCTCATAGCACCACGCACCTGCCACCAGCCCACTGATGCCAATAGGGCAAAACACCAGTTTGCATTTGCAGCATCTTTTCCCCCGACCACACTCTGATGTATCTGACTGAGGGTGAAGGGGTGGGGCATGCAGTTCTAGAGCCCTGCAGGTTTAACACTGGACTTGGCCCCTGTGAGCTCAGAATAAACTTTTGCTGTAAGAAGGAACAGGTGAAAATGCAAATCAAAACCACAATGAGATATCACTTCACACTGGCTTGGTTGGTTCTTATAAATATAAATAAATAAATATATATATGTGTGTGTGTGTATATATATATAAACAGGCACAAAAGATGAGTATCAGCAAGGATGTGGAAAAATTAGAACACTTGTGCACTGCTGTTGGAAATGTAAAATGGTGAAAACAGTAAGGCAGTTACTAAAAAAATTAAATATAGAATTACCATAGGATCCAGAGTCCATCTCTGGGTATGTACTTAGAAGAATCGAAAATAGAAACTTAAGCACACCCACGTTCATGGCAGCAATATTCATAATAGCCAAAAGACAGAAGCAATCAAATGTCTGCCCATCAATGGATGAATGGATAGGCAAATGTGGTCTAGACATGCAATGGAATATCATTCGGCGTTAAAAAGGAAGGAAACTCTGATACACACTACAACATGGATTAACCTTGAGGACACAATGCTAAATGAAATACACCAGACACAAAAGGACAAATATTGTGATTCATTATGTGAGTGCATGCGTGCTAAGTCACTTCAGTCGTGTCTGACTCTTTCTGACCCTATGGACTGTAACCTACCAGTCTCCTCTGTCCATGGGATTCTCCAGGCAAGAATACTAGAGTGGGTTGCCATGTCCTCCTCCAGAGAGTCTTCCTGACCTAGGGATAGAACCTGCATCTCTTACATCTCCTGCATTGGCAGGCATGTTCTTTATCACTAGCGCCACCTGGGAAGCCCTAATTTGCTTTATGAGGTACCTAAAAAAAGTCAAATTCATAGAGTCAGAAAGTAGATAGTGACTACCAAAAGTTCCCTGGTAGCTCAGCTGTTAAAGAATCCGCCTGCAATGCAGGAGACCTCAGTTCAATTCCTGGGCTGGGAAGATCCCCTGGAGAAGGGAAAAGCTACCCACTCCAGCATTCTGGCCTGGAGAATTCCGTGGACTGTATGTCCGTGGGATTGCAAAGAGTCAGACACGACTGGGTGACTTTCATGACTTTCACTTTCACAGAGGCTAAGGGAAGGGAGAAATGAGGAGCTATTATCTAATGGGTATAAAGTTTCAGTTCAGGAAGATGAAAAATTCTGGAGATAGATGATGTTAACAGTTGCACAATCATGTGAATGTACTGAAGGCCACTGAACTGTACATTTAAAATGGTTAAATGGTAAATTTCACGTTATGAAATTTTTACAATGGAAAAAAAAAGAACAATAAACAGATGAGTGTCAACATTGAACAACATTCTCTAGAAAGTATCTGGTTTCTAGGAGTTCCATCACCTAACCAGCTTTAGCCCCTTGAGAGGAGAGTTGCTAGGGTACCACTGGTGGGCATTTTAAGAATAATAAATGCAACTAGAGATTATTTTACTAAGTGAAGTAAGTCATAAAGACAAATACCATATGGTATCACTTATATGTGGAATCTAAAATATGGCACAAATGAACCTATCTACAAAATGGAAACAGACTCACAGACACAGAGAATAGATTTGTGGTTGCCAAGGGGGAGGTGGGGATGGAGATGGATGGATTAGGAGTTTGGGGTTAGGATTGAGAGATGCAAACTATTATATATAGAATGAATAAATAATAAGGTCCTACTGTGTAGCACAGGGAACTATATTCAATATCCTGGGATAAACCATAATGAAAAAGAATATAAAAAAAGAATGTATTAATATATTTGTGCATAATTTAGTCACTTTGCTGTACAGCAGAAATTAACACAATGTTATAAATCAACTTACTTCAATAAAAAAAACTTTTTATAAGAATGTTAAAGAAAAAGACTATAACTTTCTTTAATGCAGAGATTTATTATATTGACTCATAATTCTAGTACTCAAATAATCCCAGGTGACCACATTTGTGAAGGTAAAAATGATAACATGAACTTACTTGGCATATTCAGCAGTACATATGTTGTAACATGAGAAGTATAAGCCTCTTTTTCCTTCCCAGGCCTTCTCTCAAAAGGTAATCACTATTAACAGTGTCATAATGTATTCTTTAAACAACAACAACAAATGGTACCCTTAGACAAGAGTTATGATGGCACATATGCATGAGTGTATATTTTTACATTTTCACTTTGCATGTTTATATTTACATTCTAAGATTTTATATTCATAGTGCTAATGTTTATACAACTTGTTTTATACTCTGTACACTTTTCAGGATTTAACTTTTTTCCCACTGAAAATATTCAGAGGGACTTTTCCCTATCAGGATGCAAAGAGCTACTTGTGTAGACTATACTGTAACTACTTATAGACTGTTTAATATTCTCAACAAAACCTTTAAGCTGTAATGTAAATGGATTAAATACTCCAATCAAAAGTCACAGACTGCCTGAATAAACACAAAAGCTAAACCAGTATATAATGCTGTCTGTCCGATGCTATAAAGGGCAATACTGCATAGGAACCTGGAATGTTAGGTCCATGAATCAAGGCAAATTAGAAGTGGTCAAACAAGAGATAGCAAGAGTGAATGTCAACATTCTAGGAATCAGAGAACTAAGATGGACTGGAATGGGTGAATTTAACTCAGATAACCATTATATCTACTACTGTGGGCAGGAATCCCTTAGAAGAAATGGAGTAGCCCTCATAGTCAACAAGAGTCTGAAATGCAGTACTTGGATGCAATCTCAAAAATGACAGAATGACCTCTGTTCATTTCCAAGGCAAACCATTCAATATCATGGTAATCCAAGTCTATGCCCCGACCAGTAAAGCTGAAGAAGCTGAAGTTGAATACTTCTATGAAGACCTACAAGACCATTTAGAACTAACACCCCCAAAAAATGTCCTTTTCATTATAGGGGGCTGGAATGCAAAAGTAGGAAGTCAAGAAACACCTGGAGTAACAGGCAGATTTGGCCTTGGAGTACAGAATGAAGCAGGGCAAAGGCTAATAGAGTTTTGTCAAGAGAACACACTGGTCATAGCAAACACCCTCTTCCAACAACACAAGAGAAGACTCTACACATGGACACCACCAGATGGTCAACACCGAAATCAGATTGATTATATTCTTTGCAGCCAAAGATGGAGAAGCTCTATACAGTCAACAAAAACAAGACCAGGAGCTGACTGTGGCTCAGATCATGATCTCCTTACTGCCAAATTCAGACTTAAATTGAAGAAAGTGGGGAAAACCACTAAACCATTCAGGTATGACCTAAATCAAATCCCTTATGATTATACAATGGAAGTGAGAAATAGAATTAAGGCACTAGATTTGATAGACAGAGTGCCTGATGAACTATGGACGGAGGTTTGTGACATTGTACAGGAGACAGGGATCAAAACCATCCCCAAGAAAAAGAAATGCAAAAAAGCAAAATGGCTGTCTGAGGAGGCATTACAAATAGCTGTGAGAAGAAGAGAATCTAAAGGCAAAAGAGAAAAGGAAGGATATACCCGTTTGAATGCAGAGTTCCAAAGAATAGCAAGGAGAAATAAGAAAGCCTTCCTCAGCGATCAGTGCAAAGAAATAGAGGAGAACAACAGAATGGGAAAGACTAGAGATCTCTTCAAGAAAATTAGAGATACCAAGGGAACATTTCATGCAAAGATGGGCTCAATAAAGGACAGAAATGGTATGGACCTGACAGAAGCAGAAGATATAAAGAAGAGGTGGCAAAAATACACAGAAGAACTGTACAAAAAAGATCTTCATGACCCAGATAATCATGATGGTGTGATCACTCACCTAGAGCCAGACATCCTGGAATGTGAAGTCAAGTGGGCCTTAGGAAGCATCACTGCAAACAAAGGTAGTGGAGGTGATGGAACTCCAGTTGAGCTATTTCAAATCCTAAAAGATGATGCTGAACAGTGTTGCACTCAATACATCAGCAAATTCGGAAAACTCAGCAGTGGCCACAGGACTGGAAAAGGTCAGTTTTCATTCCAATCCCAAAGAAAGGCAATGCCAAAAAATGCTCCAACTACCACACAATTGCACTCATCTCACACGCTAGTAAAGTAATGCTCAAAATTCTCCAAGCCAGGCTTCAGCAATACATGAACCATGAACTTGCAGATGTTCAAGCTGGATTTAGAAAAAGCAGAGGAACCAGAGATCAAATTGCCAACATCTGATGGATCATAGAAAAAGCAAGAGAGTTCCAGAAAAACATGTATTTCTGCTTTATTGACTATGCCAAAGCCTTTGACTGTGTGGATCACAATAAACTGTGGAAAATTCTGAAAGAGATGGGAATACCAGACCACCTGACCTGCCTCTTGAGAAACCTGTATGCAGGTCAGGAAGCAACAGTTAGAACTGGACATGGAACAACAGACTGGTTCCAAATAGGAAAAGGAGTACGTCAAACGTGTATATTGTCACCCTGCTTATTTAACTTATATGCAGAGTACATCATGAGAAATTCTGTGCTGGAGGAAGCACAAGCTGGAATCCAGATTGCTGGGAGAAATATCAATAACCTCAGATGTGCAGATGATACCACCCTTATGGCAGAAAGTGAAGAAGAACTAAAGAGTCTCCTGATGAAAGTGAAAGAGGAGAGTGAAAAAGTTGGCTTAAAGTTCAACATTCAGAAAACTAAGATCATGGCATCTGGTCCCATCACTTCATGGCAAGTAGGTGGGGAAACAGTGGAAACAGTGGCTGACTTTATTTTTCGGGGCTCCAAAATCACTGCAGATGGTGATTGCAGCCATAAAATTAAAAGATGCTTATTCCTTGGAAGGAAAGTTATGGCCAACCTAGACAGCATATTAAAAAGCAGAGACATTACTCTGTCAACAAAGGTCCGTCTAGTCAAGGCTATGGTTTTTCCAGTGTCATGTATGGATGTGACAGTTGGACTATAAAGAAAGCTGAGCTCCAAAGAACTGATGCTTTTGAACTGTGGTGTTGGAGAAGACTCTTGAGAGTCTCTTGGACTGCAAGGAGATCCAACTAGTCCATCCTAAAGGAGATCAGTTCTGGGTGTTCATTGGAAGGACTGATGTTGAAGCTGAAACTCCAATACTTTGGCTACCTGATGCAAAGAGCTGACTCATTTGAAAAGACCCTGATGCTTGGAAAGATTGAGTGTGGGAGGACAGAACACCATTCCATGTTCGATGCATGAGACAAGTGCTCAGGGCTGGTGCAATGGGATGACCCAGAGGGATGGGATGGGGAGGGAGGTGGGAGGGGGGTTCAGGATGGGGAGCACATGTAAACACATGGCTGATTCATGTCAATGTATGGCAAAAACCACTACAATATTGTAAAGTAATTAGCCTCCAACTAAAATAAATTAATTGATAAAAAATAATAATAATAATAAAAAGAAAAGACCCTGATGCTGGGAAAGATTGAGTGTGGAAGGAGACAGGGAGGCCAGAGGATGAGATGGTTGGTTGACATCACTGACTCAATGGACATGAGTCTGGGTAAACTCCGGGAGTTGGTGATGGACAGGGAGGCCTGGCGTGCTGTGGTTCATGGGGTCTCAAAGAGTCAGACACAACTAAGTGACTGAACTGAACTGAACAAGAGACTCACTTCAGACACATACAGAGTGAAAGTGAGGGGGTGGAAAAAAATATTCCATGCAAATGGAAATTCTTTTTAAAAAGTGGGAATAGTAATACACAAGTTTGTATTTGTGTTTTGTTTTGTTGACTCTAGCAAGTATATTCATTGCAATGGAATTGTTAGATCAAAATATGAGCGATTTGTATTTTAATGAACATTGGCAGATTACAATCTGTAACATAGCAACAGTCTCAACTTTCACAATGTGTAAGAAAACCTGTTCCCCACCCATCACCCCAGTCATCTCAGCACTTTGCAAGAAACACTGTTTTAATGTTTGCTTCTCTAATGAAGTGACTTGGTATCTCCTAATGTTTATTTTGAATTTCCTTTACTAAGAGATGCACTGAGTGTTCTTTAACACATTTCATGTCCATTTTTCTTTTCCTTTAAACTATTCGTAGATCTTCTTTATTGGCTTCCCTAGTACTTCACCTTATTAATTTACATGAGCTCTCTAAAGATTCTAGAAACTAGCCTTTCACTTGTTATGTGTGTTGCAGATATGTTCCCTAGATTTGTTGGGTTTACTTTGTTTCAGGTCTTATGTGCCAGAGATAAATCCAAAATTTCCACTTTGTCATATATATCTGTCTTTTACAGCTTCTGGATTTTCGATCCTACTCAGAAAGGCTTTCCTTCCTCCAAGTTTAAAAATAAACTCATTCCAACTTTTACACTATCTTTGCTCTGTGTATGTAATAGTGGGCCAATGGTGTTGCCTTAAAATAAATAAAATATAAGAACAGTATATGAGAATATTAATACCAGCTATAAAAATGGAGGTGAATGACTATGTCAAGTGATTCTCAACAAACATGCCAAAACAACTCAATGGGAAAAGAATACTGTTTTCAACAAATGGTATTGGGACAACTGTATATCCACATGTAAAAGTGAAGTTGAACCCCTAACTCATCCCTATAAAAAAAGTCAACTCAAAATGGATCATAGACTTAAATATAATAGCTAAAACTATCAAAATCCTAGAAGAATACATGAGAGTAAATATTTGTATGCTTGGATAGCGCAATGGTTTTTTTAGAAGGGATGCCAAAAATACAACTGATAAAAGAAAAAAAAAACAGATAAATTAGAATTCATAAAGATTTAAAACTCATGTTTCAGAGACCACTGTCTTAAAAGTGAACATACAACCCACAAAATGGGAGAGATTATTTGCAAATCACACATTGATAAGAAATGTATCCTGAAGATACTACTTAACACCCACTAGAATGGATAAAATAAAATGGGCAAAATAACAGTCCACAAAAGCATTGAAAAGCAAAATAAAACGTAACATGCTTGGGACTTCCCTGGCAGTCCAATCTGCCTTCCAATGCAGGGGTGCAGGTTCAATCCTTGGTCAGGGATTTAAGATTCCCCATGCCTTCAGACCAAAAAAACAAAGCTTAAAACAGAAGCAATATTGTAACAAATTCAATAAAGACTTTAAAAAAAATTGTCCACATCAAAAATAAATAAATAAATAACACATTTGGGCAAGGATGTGGAGAAACTGAACTTCCATTCATTGTTGATGGGGTTGTTAAACTTTGAAAAGTAGACTGGCAGTTCCTCAAAATATTAGACACAGAGTCACCATATGATCCAGCAACTCCATTCTTAGATATACACCCAAGGCAAATAAAGACCATGTCCATGCATAAAATTGTACATATATGCTCATAGCAACATTATTCCAATAGCCGAAAGATGAAAACAAGCCAAATGTACATCAACTGAACATTTCAATGGAACATTTCAACAATGGAATATTACTCAGCAGTAAAAAAGAATGAAATACTAATTCATGTTTCAACATGGATGAACCTTGAAAACATCATGCTTCATAAAAGAAGCCAGTCACAAAACAATACATATTGTATGATTCCATTTGCTTGAAGTATGCAGAATACGCAAACCCATGGAGAAAAAAAGTATATTAGCAGTTGCTTAGGGCCAGGACCAGAGGCAGGAAGGACATTGGGGTAACCGAGAATGACTGCTAATGAGTATGGGTTTTCTTTAGGGATGATAAGATTGTTCTAAAATTAGATAATGGTCATGGTTGTGAAATTCTATGAATATCGTGCACTCTGGAGCCCGCACACCACAACTAAAGAGCTGGCATGCCACAACAAAGACCCAGCACAGCCAAAGAAATAAAATAAACAGATATTTTTAAAGACTCCATGAATATACTAAAACCCACTGAATTTTACATTTTACATGGGTGAATTTATAGTATTTAAATTATATCTCATTAAAGTTATTTTTTAACTTTATTTTAAAAATCAGACAATGAGCCACAATCTTCCAACTCCTGCACTAGATTTTAACATTTTGTGCTTTTGAAACATGATAATAACAATGGGAAAAAAAGAGGAGTAAAAGATAAGAAGAGAAAGTGAGTGAGAAAGGGATGGGAGGAGAAAATTAAAAATGGATACAGAGCAAAAACTCAGAGAATGACTTAAAGAAAAAAGCAAAAAACATCTTTTCTTCCCTTCGTATATAAAGAGTTATAGATAAAACACTCCCTCATCCAGGAGGAATACCCAGCTTGAAAGCAGGAATCCAGAGCAGTTTGTCACGGGGAGATGAAAGGAAACCAATGAACTAGGCACCGTACAGCCGGATCACTCTCTCCTCTGCTGTTTCCTAACAGCAAGCCCATAGCCAAGTCACTCGGCCATCCTGAGCATCTCTCTACTTCTCTCTAAAAGGGCGACAACATCTCTTTTCGTAAGTATAAAGCTCAAACACTTGAAAAGTCTTGATTGATTGACTGATTGATTGAAAGTCGCTCAGTCGTGCCCAACTCTTTGCAACTCCATGGATTATACAGTCCATGGAATTTTCCAGGCCAGATTACTGGAGTGTGTAGCCTTTCCCTTCTCCAGGGGATCTTCCCAACCCAGAGATCGAATCCAGGTCTCCCTCATTGCAGGCAGACTCTTCACCATCTGAGCCACAGGGGAATCCCGATTGATTGAAAAATCTTAATACATTATAAACTGTGAACATGATTACAAAGAACTGATGTTTTTTTCTGTTATGGTGGCAGGAATGAAGGTTCCTTATTTGAATTTTTACTTCTTCAGATGAATATAAATAGGCTCAGAGCAGAATAAGACATTAATATCAATTTTCCGAATAAAACTTAATAGAATTCAATCCCATGGACAAGAGTTCCAGTCTACCATCTGTCATCCTCAACCAATGACATGCATTATCTGGGCCACCTTTTCCTCCAACCTGTGCAGAATGAAGTAGTAGCATCTGCAACTCAAAGACCACAGTTGCCACTTAGAAGTCAAAGCCTAGACATGCTCATAATTACTGGCATAAGGAATAAAGAAAACTGTAAGGCCCTTGTCTTTCTGAAAGCTGAATGACCAGTTCCCAAGAGGGAAAAAAGTAAACACTGAAAAAATAAACATTGATAGAAATTCAATGCACCTATTGAATGGCAATCCTTGGAATACTCTGACTTTTTTCTGTTTGCTCATATTTGTTATGACTAAACATTGTCTGTGTATATTCTCAGTCATGTCAAACTCTGCAATCCCATGGACTGTAACCCACCAGGCTCCTCAGTCCATGGGATTCTCCAGGCAAGAATATTGGAGTGGGCTGCCATTTCCTCCTCCAGGGGATTTGCCCGACCCAGGGATCAAACCTGTGTCTCTTGCATCTCCTGCATTGGCAGGCAGATTCTTTACCACTTGCACCACCTAGGAAGCTCTATGACTAAACATTACTTTGGGTAAACAAACATCTATGCCAGAAAAGTGAGCAGGAGAGAAAATAAAATAAAATAAAATGGGAAGATGTCCTTCCAGACTGAACTGACCTCTGAGGCTGGAGGACTTTAAGTGTGTCCCTCATCTCTCCCTGTCACTTTTCTCAAATTAAAAGGGTGAGAAAAACTCATGCACCCTGGCAGGCACTGGGCTAGGAGCACCTTTTGTGGAATCTCCTGGATTCCCCACTCCTTCACTTTCTTAGGCTCAGTGACTTTGTTCCCTACTCTGAACAAATGTGAATAGTGATGGTACCATCCCTCCCAAAGTGGTTGTGACAATCCAGTGAGTTCATATATTGAAGGCACTTAGAACAGAGCCCAGACCATGCTCATCACAACATAATGACTAATTGTTATTATCGGCTGTTATCTAGCTCCACTTCCTACAGATGGAAATCCTGGAGGATGAAAAATGATGCCTGCTGTATCAGCAAACAAAGGATGTTGCGGCCAGCAAGCCATCAGCCACCACAGCCACCCCCATCTGTGCACCCTGAGGGGATTCATGATGGGAAAAAAGTTGGTTATTAGCTTTCTAGATAACCAAGGTGCATATCAAAAGAATGATTTCAATGAATCCAGACTCTCGCATTTTCCCATACATAGAAAGGCACTGAATTCCTTAACTTGAGATGCCTGATTTTCCTTTATTCACAGCACTGTAATCTTTTGATGTTCTGACTCCCCAGTTTTTGTTGCAAAAACTCCTGTCTATCCTGTATATCCTTCCTTACCTCTTCAGAGTCCTCCCCCAGAGCTATCTGAGAGGTTGTCTTCTGGGCTTAAGTCCTCAGAAAATCTACTCAATAAAAAGTAACTCAACTTTAAGGTTGTGCTTTGTTTTTGTTTTTGTTTTTTTCAGTTGACACCGTGCTGCCACAGAGCAGCAGACCTTAGGTTTGAACCCAAGTCTCCTAGAATTCAAATTCTTAATCAATGTCACAGCCTTTCTGTTACCTTTCCAAAAAATACATTCTAAATGGATGATTTAATCTCAACTCAATGCCATGGGGCTTCTCTGGTGGCTCAGTGGTAAAGAATCCACCTACCAATGCAGGAGACACGGGTTTGATCCCTACGTCAGGAAGATTCCCTGGAGGAGGAGATAGCAACCCACTCCAGTATTCTTGCCTGGAAAATCCTATGGACAGAGGAGCCTGGTGGGCTACAGTCCCCGGAGTTGCAAAGAGTTGGACATGACTTAGCAACTAAGCAGTAGCAGCAGCAATAATTCCATACTTGTTAGACATTGTTTTAAAGAGGAAAAGTTCTGAGCTGGCAGACAGAGAACTTGAGCTCAAATGCTGAGAGACAGAGGTAGAGAAAGATATGTTAAGTTTAGCAGTCTGTGGGGAACTTAAAGGTGAGGGGGGCTGAAGTTTAAAAAAAAAATTATAAGGCTAGAAATATTTAATACATACTGAGAAGTTGTTAGCTTAGGGATATAGATGGGCATGAATGAGCTGGAAGAGGAAGAACGGGTCGAGTATAAAAGAAGAAAGCCGGAAGCATAGGAAAAAACAGAGGCCAGGGCAACTGAGCTGCTGGCGGAAAACAGATTTAGAAAATGCCAAATGCACTTCGATCATGGCGGTTCCAAGGAGCGGGTGCAGAGCGGAGAAGGAGCGCGCTCATTCTCCTGTATAATTGCATCTCACACCTTCTGCATAATACAGATTTGCTCCGAGATAAGCTATCTAGGACTTTCCATTTCTCTGCTGGCTGAGATCCAGCTTGGATTTGGCATTTCCCAGAGTGTTAACAACCGTGTCTGTATTTTGGTTCTATACTTATTAGGAGTTCTCTGAAAATAGCCTCTAGCAACTTCTGCTCTGTCTTTCTGAATGTGATGCTGAAAACTCTTGCAGCTGAATATAATTTTCAACACTTTGCTTCTCCTGGAAGAACTGAGATGGAGATTCGCATTTGTCCCTTCGGGGTCCAGAAAGCAGCACCCCTCTTGTTTTACGGAAACCACACCCACAGTGGAATACCGCGAATTGGGGATTGGCTACCACACGTTGCATACTTCCATGGCTTAAAAGTGGAACACTCGTCCTTACACACACTCAAGTGAAAATTCAAGCCAGGTAATCAGTCACTAAAAGAGAGATAGAGCAGTAACTAACATTTAACAATAATTCACATCATCCAAAAAATGATGTCAAAAAGTACATTGAGGAAAACCAAACTAAAATGGAGGGGGAGGGAAATCATACATGAAAAACGAATATTCAATATGTGATGACTAAATGAAGTGTTAAAAGAGAAAGGTTATGATTTCACTTTTCCCTTGATCAAATAAAAGTTTTGAATGTGTACTAGATGCCAGTATTGTTTGAGCACTTTTGCACATGCTTTCTTTAATAGTCATAACCCTGGAAGAAAGCTCGGAAGCATCAATGTACAGATAAAGGAACTGTTGTTTAGAAAAATTAAATAGTTCTCTCCACACCACACAACTAGAAATCAATACAGTGGGATTCGAACTCAGGTCTTTCTGACTCGAATCCCATTCTTTGCTGCGAGAACTTGCATTAAACTGCACAGAGATGCAGAGCCCCATATACCAATCGTGTCTTCTGGTGTGAGGTATACAGGCACAATTGCAAGAGACTGAAACCACACGCCAGGATCTACGATAGGAGGCTAGTGGGTCAAAATTCAAAGGTTTGTGAGTGGCCTGTTCTACTCTGAAAGCAGAAAGGACTGGCTGGTTGCATATCAGCTTTTGAAGGAACAAAATGAGCAATGAGTATTCTCAAAAATACGGAAATTCCATGAAGAAATAGGAGAAGAGGAGTGTATAAAAATGAGGAGTCTATTGCATTTCCTCTGAGCACCTATGGGAATGCAATGGGAAGTTAGGCTTAAATAAGTTGGGACTGGTATATAAAAGAGTTGTGAATGCCCTGCAGGGAGCTTGGCTGTTATTTTGTAGGAAAGAGAGGGACAGGGCACCATGAGCATGAAAGTTGAGGGTGTGGCCTCACGCTGTTTTAGGTCTCACGCTGGGGCAGTGACAAAGTTGGACACTGAGGCTGGAGGGGCAGAAAGTCCCTGTGGGCACGTGCTTTGTGACCTTGTGACAATCTCCACAGGAATGGAAGAAAGGACAGATGGGGCAGATATTATAAAAAGGGAATAGATGGATTAAACCGGATAATGAAAACGCATGATTGGAAAGATGGATGGCTAATTTGATGTGTCAACTTGATGGGCCACAGGACGCTCAGATGTATGGCCAAACATTGTTCTAGGTGTTTCTGAGTAGATGTTTGGAATGAGATTAATACTTTAGTTCATAGGCTGACTAAGCAGATTGCCCTCCTTAATTTGAGTGGGCCTCACCCAATCAGTTAAAGGTCTGAATAGCACAAAATGGCTGACCCTCCTGAGTAAGACAGAATTCTACCTGCCTGATCACTTTCAAACTAGGATTTTGGCCTTTTCCTGCCTTTGGACTCAAACTGAAATATTGGCTTTTCCTGGGGCTCAAGCCTGCCAACTGACTGATCCTAAAGATCTTGGGACCTCTTCATCTGTAATAACATGAGCTAACTTTGTATAATAAATCTTTTTATATATACACATCCAATTGGTTCTGTTTCTCAGAGGAGCCCTGACTAATACAAGATGATATCAGAATTCTAGCCTAGGTGAGTGGAAATTGGTAACAGTTCCAGGGATTAGAGCAGACTCAGATTCAGAGGAAGATGGGGAATTCAATTCAGACATGACGTTTGAGGCAGAGACTCGGAGACAGTTGGATGCGTGAGTCAAAAGCCCAGGAGAAAGATCTGGGGTGAAACCAAAGGTCTGGGAGCCCTCATGAGGTGTGTAAGAATTGAGGGCCTGGGCTAGAATTACCAAGGAAGAGGGCCTAGGACAGAAACGCTCTACTTAGGACACCATGCCTGTCCTGAAGCCAGTGACACCATGACCTCAGAAAAGTGACCCTAAATGTGTCTGTTTCAGGCACACAAGACCTCTCTCGATATCCCTCTCTGAGAACTGGCACAAAAATTTCAAAGTCGCCTTCCAGGGAGAGAATGCCTGAATCTGCCCAGCCCTTTGAAACATTATTTCTCCTTTTTTTGCTCAATTTTGAGCTCTCTAGGGCTTCCCTGGTGGCTCAGAGGGTAAAGCATCTGCCTGCAAGGCAGGAGACCTGGATTCGATCCCTGGGTTGGGAAGATCCCCTGGAGAAGGAAACGGCAACCCACTCCAGTACTCTTGCCTGGAGAATCCCATGGACAGAGGAGCCTGTAGGCTACAGTCCAAGGGATTGCAAAGAGTCGGACACGACTGAGCAACTTCACTTCACTTTCACTTGAGCTCCCTTATTATTAATAGGTCACCATCTAAGTTCATCACCTTCACCATTCTGGAAAATAATTTACCAGCTTGTCTCTATGGAATCTATTTCCTCCTGAGGTAAAGGACTTCTTTGGGTCCATTCTGATCAGACAGGGCCTGGTGGAATTCTGGGAACCTGGACCCAGAGACATCTCTTGCCCACTCAGACAGGGGAGCGAAGTGCTCCCAGGATCTTAAAAACACCACGTCGCAACAGAGATACAATATTAAACTAGTATGCAGATCAGCAAAGTCACCTCCTTTTAGCCATCTACCCAGCCATCTCTTCAGCAGACATGTACAGAGCGCCCACTTGGAACCAAGTTCCTGCTAGGCAGTATTCACAGCAACCATACTGCAAGGATCACCTGATAACACAGGGTTAATAGTGCCTCCCTCTGTGTTATCAGGCAGACTGAAGTTATGGGTGTCAAGTGCTGGAAACAGGACCTGACCCACATCTCTGCCCCTTCAGTCTCCACACCTCCCCCTTCCTGACTCGAAATCCATTAGTAACTATGGCTGTTTTGTTGGTTTTCTCTTGATACTGTGGTTTCCTCCCACTTTGAGTCTGCCCTCCTCCTGTTCTGAGGTAAGGCACCAACCAAGTACATTTTTTACTAGAAAAGCCTACAGCTCCACGGAGATAAGAATTAAGCAAGTGAGGCAGGTGTGACCAAGGACAAACGGAAGAGATGACAATGACAACTGGACTGGGCCACTGAGTACAGGGGGTGGTCCTGAGTACCCCAAAGCTCCATGACCAGCAAGAAGATGCCGACTCCTGCACTGTGTGTGTGAGTGTATGTGAGAGTGTGTGGGTCAGTGCACCCACATCTACAGTCCAATCAGTCAAGTCCTTTCCACTGGAGAGCAAAGGTGGGCACAGGTAACAATCTGCATCACGCCTGTGAGTCGAGGACCTTCTCGCTGTGCTATATTTTAGCCTCCAATGAATTAAAGCTATCGGAGGCCAGCGGACAGTTTCTCTGCCTTGATAAATGACTAGGAAAGTGAATAATATTCAGGCTCACCCACCTCGAAGGCAGCTGTTCGTAGGATTAATTGGAAGGTTGGCCTGCTTAAGCCTCCCATATTTCTTCGGTAAGAAAAAAAATCACAAAATCATGCGACCTTCATATTTGGTTCATGACTAGAAACAAATCTTCCCTGGCTGCTATTTTCAGGAATTTGTGGGGAAATGAAGCAGTGGCCATGCTTACAGGACACTAAATTGTGTGATTAACAAATGTGGTCGGACGGTCAAGGCAGAAAAAAATAAAAAAGATGCCAAGTTGGATTTGCAGCTAGGATTCTGCACGAGTCTGGTGCACCCAAGCTTGAGCCCAGAGGCAAGGATAGAGAGGCAAATCCAGGAAGAGACGTCTGAGAAAGATGCCTGCAGAGTGGCAAGGAAATTAAGGAAAAGCTGTAGAGACTCAAGGGTTCCAAGCCTCTGTGTCCACTCCCCTTTTCAGAGACAGGTAAACGGAGGCACAGTGAGGAAGTGACTTTCCCAAGACCAGTCGTTGTTTGGAGTGACCATTCTCCCACATCTGTGGCCAGTGACAAACTGACCTAGGGTCACTCCCCTTTCCCCTTTCTAACACCAGGGACATACCCACATATGCACACACACAGAGTGAAAATAAAACAAATGTGTGGTCAACCGTTATGTTTTAAACAAAATCAATGTGTGGTCCAGTGCTATACAGTAGGTCCTTCTTAACCAGCAAGGACCTACTGTATATCACAGGGTGCTATACTCAGTGCTATGGGGCAGCCTCGATGAGGCTGGGGGAGAACGGATACATGTATGTATGGCTGAGTCCCTTTTCTGTCTACCTGGAACTATCACAACATTGTTAATCGGCTATCCTCCAATATAAAACAAAAATTTTAAAAACAATAAAAATAATAAAAATGCCCACAAAAGTTTTTTTTAAAAAATGAATGTGTGGTCAAGAAAAGATACACTGAGCTGAATTGGTTGCCAATGGTGCACTGATTGACATCCCCAGGGCTTGCATGACCTTGTATCTTTTGTGTTTATTTATTTGTTTAAAAACATAAAGAACTTCCATGACCCTACCACCTAAGCCAATTAACTCCAAGTTATTATCATACTCTATGTCAAATTTATTTTTCTATTCACATTTATGTTATTATTATTTGTCCAGATTCTCATTAAAGTTCATTCATGTTCACTGTTATGTAATATTCTCTTGTATGACTATATTACAGTCTATCGATCCAATCTCCTATCAATATATTCATGGGTTACTTGATTTTTTATTAAAAAGAGTAGTTTTATGAATATTCTGATACATAGAACTTGTACACATGTATAAGACTTTCTCTCGTATACATGCCTAGGAGATAATTTTGGGGTGCTAATGTATGTATGCTAATGAATTTCAAATTTATAAAATATCACAAATTGCTTTTCAAAATGATTATAATAGTCTTCTTTTCTTGAATTCCCCTTATTTTTTTCCATTTTTTAAATTTTTTCATTGGTGGGAAATTGCTTTATAATTTTGTGTTGGTTTCTGCCATACAACAAGGTGAATCAGTCATAATTATACATATAACCCTTCCCTCCCGAGCATCCCTCCCCTACCCCCATCCGATCCCTTTGGGTCATCACAGAGCACCAGGCTGGGCTACATGCGTCATTTAGCAACTTCCCACTAACTATCTATTTTACACTTGTTAGTATATATATGTCAATGCTACTTTCTCAGTTTGTCCCACCCTGATCTTCCCCTTCTGTGTCCACAGGTCCATTGTCTATTAGGTTCATCAGTACCATTTTTCTAGATTCCATATATATGTGTTAATATATGATACTTGTTTTTCTCTTTCAGACTTACTTCACTCTATGTAAGAGGTTCTAGTTTCATCTACCTCACTACATATTTATTGCCCATATTTATAGCATAGATTTTCCATATTGATTTAAGGAGCGCCTAAGACTAGTATTTTGTCAGTTATTGATGCTACTACATGTATCATCTCCTGGCTTGTCTTTTCACTTCCTTTATGGTGTCTTTTAAGGATCAGAACTTCTTAATTTTAATGTAGTGTAATTTATCAGTCTTTAGTTCATATTGGTATTTTGGATTTTACTTCTCAAACCACTGCCAATTCTGCATCACAGTTTACAGTTCACTCTTATCTTTTCCATACCCCATAAACCTGGTGAGCAAATTTTAACACTTCCCCATTTTACAGGAATCTGTCTTGACAGTCAGTGATTTGCCTGAGGTTACAAAGCCAAGAAGTAGCCATGTGAGGACCAGGGCTCAAGTCCGGAATTCCCGGTTTGGCTCTGGTTCCACCACCCTGCACTGCCTTTCCTGCTGTGTCATGAATTCATCCAGTCATACTCACAGCAAACACTTGTTACATGGTCTGAAGTGCATTATACATAGTGTGAAACCCTAGAGCTCGAGAAATAAACAAAATATCATCTCTACCCTTGAAAATCTGTATCAGAGGGACTGTGCCAAGAGAAGGCTTTGCATGAGACTTCTGAGCTTGGACTTGAAGGAGAGTAGTCTTTTTCAAAGTCTAGGGGTTTGAAATGGGTGGGAATGTTCTGGGAGAAGAAAACAGCATGAGCAAAGGGATGGAGGGAGGGAAGAGCAAGGTGAAGTAGTGAGCAGCAGACTGTTCCACGTGGGCCAGGGTTGGGGAGTGAGTAGGTAAAGAGGTTAGAACCAAAGACAAAAAGATTGGGAAGGACTCTGGGTGCCCCACTGATTAGCAGGAACTTTTTCCTGTAGGCAACTCATATTTGACTTTAAAACTCTGAGATCTGACGTGCAAAGCCACTCTAGCCTCTAATATGCCTTGCAAGATCTCCTTCTTGAAGATTCCCACCTGCCAGGTAGGACATTCCTTTCACTGGTCCTCTGGACCCAAGGGTTTTCATCTCAGTGTAGCATCCTGAGATTTGGTAAAGAAAGCGCTCATTTGTGCTCATCAATTCATTCACAGAATCCCATGCTTTCTGCCCTACTAACATCATCATCAACAGCTTGCCAATAATCTCACCAAGAGTGTTGACCTCAGCTGAAAGCATGGCAGAGCACAGGGCAGGGTGAACAGATCACAGGCTTGGGTTTGATTTTCAGTGTTGCCACTAACCGTGTGACCAGGGAATGTTTCTTTGTCTCTCTGAGACACTTTTGCTGGTTGTTATGAGGATTTAATGATCTATGGAACATGTTTAAAGCAAAGGAAGCATCCAACAGATGTCAGATGACTCCTTGTGATCATTTTAAGTCCTACATCACACCCCAGAAGGCCAGACAATTTGGACCAAGAAAGAACTTCTCTACTGAGAACGAATCGAGAAATATTGGGTGTGAACCTGAAGGGAGAATTCCTTCCTTGAGAGAGATAACTGGTCCAACAGGCCTGATCCTGAACCCCAAGTATTGTCTTCCCCAGGAATCATTTGTTCTTAGATGCCAACTCTTGAGGATCACAAACAGACAGGGGTGATTTGCACTTGGCCCTTTGACAAAGGGGAAAAAATGAGAACAAACAGTTCTCATCTTTCAAAATCCTCCTTCACAAGAGAGCTGTCCAGTCTGATAGTAACAACAAGAATCACGTTGAAAAGAGATCTAATAGAGAAGAAGCAGGTCAGTCTGCTGGCAAGTTTCAGAGACCTTCAATTGGCCATGGAGACACCCAAATACTCAACATGACCTAAAACTTCTTTCTGGTGTCAATCATTCGAATCTGCCTACAAGAGTCACTATGCTGAAGTTAAAAAATGACAGAGAAGAATTCTAGTAGAGAATAAACAGAAACTTTTGCTTGAAACTCACAATACGCATGTAGCAGTGCCCACCTCTGAGATTTGGAGAAAGTAAACTAGACATCAGGATAGGTAATGTCCAAACTGGGAAAGGGCTCAGCTAAGCAGAAACAGGAGAAGACTATGCAAAATGTACTTATTCTCCTGAACATATGGAATAGTTTCAAAAATGTATCATCTACTAAGCCACAAAGCAAGATTCAACAAGTTCCAGAAGAATCTATGTTGAACACTGAGCAGAAGAGTCCCCCCAGAGCAGCTCTGCCTTTGCTATTGACGTGCACCCACAAAAGTTTCAATGGGCAGGACCCAGTTTTGTGTTGTGTTTTTCAGCTTGGGATTCTCATAACACGCAGGTGCCAAGCATGTGGCTGCTACCTTTGTGAGTGTCACGAGATCTCTTCCAGAAAACTCCTCCATTCCCCAACACAGAGCCACGGGCAGAGAGCAGCCTCCTAGCATCTCCCATGGGGTGGGATTAATCTCATTCAAGACCCTCTAATTCTGCTCTCTTGGAGCTTAGCAGTACTAGTGGGAAGTTATACAATTTCCTACATTCCCCTTCTTTCTCTATAACACTCTGGGGACCTGCAGAGGATGGAAAGAGTTATCCCAAGATGTGTCAAGAATCTTCTGTTTCCTTCCTGAAACCTACCTATCAAAGGATGTGTGTGTGTGTGTATTAGTCACTCAGTCATGCCCAACTCTTTGCCACTCCATGGACTGTAGCCCACCAGTCTCCTCTGTCCATGGAATTCTCCAGGCAAGAATCCTAGAGAGGGTAGCCATTCTCTTCTCCAGGGGATCTTCCCAACCCAGGGATTGAACCCTGGTCTCCCACACTGCAGGGAGATTCTTTACTGTCTTTACCGGGGAAGCCCATCAAGGCATAAAAACACCACATTTTACACCTTTTGGAGTCTGATTACTTTGCTGCTGCTGAAGTCTTCTTGGCCTTTACATTTTTTTGTTCCTTTTGGCTGGTCATTGGGGGTGGGGTGGGGGGGCGGGTTGCAATCTATCTTCGTCTCACCACGATTGCCTAAAAGTCTCTGTATCAGCAAGAAATTGTTAAGAAACTTATCTCTCCCCAGCCTGTGCCAATCTTGCTGGAAATAAAGGATAATTAGACGAGGTCCAGTCCCAGAAGCTTACGTAAATGTGTCAATAGTTATTAAATTATGAAGATAGTTATGAAGATGTCATCAGAAGCTACCGTAATAGGGCTTAACAGATAGAAGTAAAGAATAGAATCCCAGGGGAAAATCATATACTACACCCATCCAGATAGTATCATAATGATCAGCATATAACCTCATGTATTTCAAAATGCATTCACATTCATGATCTTGTCTGAGTGTCCCCTACTCCAGTGACCTGTGCAGGATAAAAGAAGCCAAGGGGCTTGTCTGAGGCCAGAGTCAACAGTGTGAGGGTTGGGGTAAGGGCTGGAAGGAAATGGAATCACCACACTCATAAAAATTCATCATGAGCTGCCACAGAAACTAACACAAGAAAAAGCTGATTCATACAAACTTAAACTGAGCATTAATTCATCAAATAAAATTGAACAAAATAGATTTCTATTTTTTAAAGAGTAAGGTCTATTGTTCTCAATATACTTTCCCAAGGCCTACAAATTGATTTACATACAACATTTTCACTGGCTGTGTAAATTCTGGCTACTGTGTGCTTCAAAGCAAGAGGTCTGAGTGTGCTCAGTGGCAGGACAGCTCCTAGAAACCCCAGGGGCTTTTCACACTGGCTGGAATATAACCATTCTCTTTCTAGTACTGGATCCAAGTCTAGATTCTACTGCTATTAACAATTAGAGAAAATTTAGAAGATCCAGAGAGAAGCCACATAGGCCACTGAAAGGAAGAAAAATCAGATGTATGATTTTTAAGATTCATAATTTATGATTCAGAGGTTAAGCCTGGAAGAGAAGACAGTGTAGCACTTTGGGGTTCACATTCCAATGTATCATCTTTGAAGTAGGCATGATGCATTCAGAATTGTAAGGAATATTTAAAATACAGACTGTGTGGGACATAGTAAATGATCAATTTTTAAAAGTACTTGGAGGTTGAGGCATCCCATTTTCATCCTTTTTACTTCTTTTAACAAATATTTATTGAGAGCATTAGCTATGTGCTGCACACCTTGCTTACTATGTATTGTCTAATTTAATCGTGTCCTTTTCCTCATAACACTACTTGTGCTAGGAATTGACATCCCCATTTTACAGATGAGGAAAATAGAGGCTCAGAGACTTTGTGTGCTGGCCCAAGGTTGGGGAAGCAGTGTGTGGCAGGGCTGGTTTCCATCAGACTCCCAAGACCTCACACACTCCTAGTACTATGTTCTTGCCTCTGTAATACAGATGAGAAGAAGAATCACAAACCCTTAGTATCTACAATGTGTCTGAGTCTGTTCCAAGAGATTTATTTATTTAAATTTGAATATTTAATTAATATTTAAAACTCAATCTGCACACAGAGCCCTTTGAAGTAGGTACCATTATTATCCTGTTCTATAGATGAAAAAATAATGTGAGATACAGAGGAACTGAGTAACTCAACATAGGTCCCATAATCTGCATCTAATTATCTGAAGGGATAGTATGACTGCTACACTCAGCTTGGGGACAGTGAGGCCATGACCCATATGTACTTTAGCTCTAATGGAGCAGAATGCACCCAAGGGCTCCCCAAAACCTTTCCTCTCTCTTGATTTTATGGCTCCAATTTTAACTGATCAACAAAACAGACAAGACTAAACATTAGGTTGCTTTTATCCACATAGAGATTTTTCTCTATGGGATGCTAAACTCTAATTCGCTCTTCTTTTAATACAACATTTGACCTCAATTAACCAAAACTGTTCTTCCTCTGCATTTTTTACAGAGATCCTCTTTGTAGTTGAGAAACTCACCAATGGCTAAGTACATTTGGCCACATAAAATCCCACTGTGATTTGGGGTTCTTGTGAGCCACCTCACCTCATGTCTCTGCTGTGTTAAGTCCCCTCTGCATGGAGTAAGTGGTCACAGGACCCAAAGAGAGAGGTTTGTCTGCATCCAACCTCTATCACGTCATCCTGATGGAATGTGGATACAGAGTTCACAGGGACTTTCTGTTCAAACCTTGTTTTATTGAAGTTGATATCTTTTTTAGAGACTGAAATCACATCCCTGGTTGCTTGGAATCCAGGCTTCAGTTGGATTATTGAATGGATGCAGTAAACAGGTTCTCCTAAAACACTAAACTCAGTGAATGATTAAACCAAAACCATCCTGCCCCAAGGCTCAAAGCAAACCTCTCAACTCATTACATTTTAAAGACTGCTCGCAGTCAGCAGCTTTCAGATTTATGTAACCCAAGTTATATACAGTAGAAGCACATGCTCGTTATATAACAAATGTTCATGTGAATTGGTTCAAATAGGGCAGGTAAATTAGATGTTGAAAATCAGAACCCAAGGGCTCCCAACAGCTTTAAAGACATGCTGTTTACAGTCATAACAAGGGGATAATTTGGGGTTTGTTTTTTTTTTCCTATACTCTCCAATAATAACAGACATAATTGAGTGTCTACAGAATGCCAATCACTCTGTCCTGTGACTTAGCTTTGAAGAGAGATCAGACTACTTGGTCTATGACATTCGACAAGCTTCTCGGCCATGATTCACTTATTTACCCATCCATCAATCAGAGGTGGTTTTATATATACATGCATATGCTAGGGCGCTTGAGTTGTGTCCAACTCTTTGCAACCCTGTGTACTGTAGCCCATGAGGCTCCTCTGTCCATGTGATTCTCCAGGCAAGAATACTGGAGTAGGTTGCCATTTCCTTCTCCAGGGGATCTTCCCAGCCCGAGGATCGAACCCGTGTCTCTTATGTCTCCTGCATTGGCGGGCAGGTTCTTTAACACTAGCTCCACCTGGGAAGCCCCACTGCCCTTATTCAATTTTATTTACTCCCCCTGGCCAGCAGGGGAGCTTGGTCTGATTAGAATCCCTGTTTAGCCGGGGAGGAGACTGGAGCCCACTACCAGCCTGTCATAGCACTTAAACAGAAGAGGGTCTTCAGCGAAGAGGTCCTCAAAGGCACATCTCCGTTTTGCACAGGTTATCCCACTAGCAGTTCACATGGGTCTTCTGACTTCTCTGCTTTTCCTTCTGGCTGCCTGCCATCTGGCACTTTCTCTACTAATTAGCACCTCAACCGCGGTACAGCAGGGGAAATCCAGCAGGGTGAGCCTTGGTGGTTAGCAGCTGAATTGTGTGGTTTAAGAGCTTTGGGGGAAAGGTTTTTTTTTTTAAGTTTGATAAAAGAAGAGGTGTCACATCTCAGCGGTGACAGGAGCATTTTAAATTATATTTGAAGTTCAGTTGTCTATTATCCAGGCTTCCAACTAATAGGTGGTTGAGAATGGATAGTTCCAGTTAAGAAGTGTTCTGATCTTTGGGGTGATTAAAGTTCATTTGTATGCTGAGGCATTGAGAATGCTTCTCAAAATCATATCAGAACTCTTATTCATCGTAGCCATTACCACCGAACTGCTTACTCTATATATTTATGCTCTTTCATTAGCAAAGAGTTTGATATGCAATAGTGTTAATTCTTTGCTGAGACGGAATGGCGGGCATTCTGTACTCAGCCAAGTGGAAGATTCAGAAAGGTTAAATAGAGGATTCAAAGACATTGGATCAGTCCCTGGGAATTCAAGATCAGACTTTGTACATCCCTACATTCCATGTTGCCCAGCCCAAGAATCCATGGGTGGGAGAGGTAGTGTATGTTTTTTAAACTCATTTTCCATGGAGGTGAGAGGAAAATCACTCAAGAAATCCCATAACTTGAATTTCAAAATCCAGTAAAATCTCTACATTCACTCCCAACACATAGCCCGCACTCTCCTTTTGTTTTCAGCTGAGTCCTTATCTATCATCTCAAACAATACAGTGAACTAAATTAACAAGGGCCACAAAGCTTGTAAAAACTAACTGTGTAAATGCATGAAGAAGCACTACTATCCCAATGGCATTCTTGACAAGTTTGGGAAAATGAGGCAAAGGTTTTAAAATGCTCATCAACTTTGATTTAATAGTTGCACTTCTTTTAAAGTCTATTCTCATAAAACAATTTATAAATGCAAATAAGGGACTTCCCTGGTGGTCCAGAGGAGAAGGCAATGGCACCCTACTCCAGTACTCTTGCCTGGAAAATCCTATGGACGGAGGGGCTTGGTAGGCTGTGGTCCATGGGGTTGCTAAGAGTCAGATGACTGGGCGGTTTTATTTTCACTTTTCACTTTCATGCATTGGAGAAAGAAATGGCAACCCACTCCGTGTTCTTGCCTGGAGAATCCCAGGGACGGCGGAGCCTGGTGGGCTGCCGTCAACGGGGTCACACAGAGTCGGACACGACTGAAGCGACTTAGCAGCAGCAGCAGCAGCTGGTGGTCCAGTATATCAGATCCCCTTTCCAATGCAGGGGACTTGGGTTTGATCCCTGGCCAGGGAACTAAGATCCCACAGGTGGAGAAGCAACTAAGCCAATGTTGAGCCCACATGCCACGTGACACAACTAGAGATTCCATGCCCGGCATTGAAAGATCCATGTGACGCAACTAAGACCTGATGCAGCCAAGTAAGTAAATAGGTATAAAAAGTAAATAAATGCAAATAAATGTTTTTGTGATGTTTGCATAGATGATAGACAATATTGGAAACAGTGACTGTTCCCCAAATGGGTATGGTTAAATTAATCTATTCAATAAATAATTATTGTGTAGGTACTTGGTACGAAACTATTCCAGGCAGTTCTTCCCCGGTAACAGAGAAGGAGGGGGCACATGGGTACAGGTTTCCTGGGGTGGGTGAAAGTAGAAGACATAGCTGGGGAAGTTTTCGATTCTTCATGTCGCTGTAGTAATTTGTGATAAAGCCCACCAATCAAATATTCCATAGCTCCTAAAAACTGTCATATGAAAAGGTATCACACATATCTGCCTGTGTGTGTGTTGTAAGTGACTGCAGATCTGAAGTGTTGGAAATGAAGTCTACTGGTGTCTGCAACTAACTAGGAAATGTATAAGATAATACACTGATGAATGGCTCAGGGGATAGATATTAATAGAAACATGAGCTGCAACAAATACAGCAAAATGACAATGAGAAAATCTGGATGTGACTATATGGGTGTCCACCTCACAATTATTTCAGCTTTTCTGTATGTTTGAAAGTTTCTATCCTATAAAACCAAGGAAAAACACATTTTACGTACAAGTCCACACAGACACGTATATGTACAAAAGTACTCAATGTACTCACCTTTTGGTAATAACTGAGTGATTTTTTTAAACTCTGTTTTATGCATTTGTATATGTTACCTCCACCATAAGGTCCTGCTTCCAACTTGTTAGTGAGAATTTAGCCTCCCTGAAATGGTCCTCACTTGTTTCTGGAGGCTGCCTTGGCTGTGTTCTGGGATAAATTCCTGTTTCTTCTCCCATATCCTCCTCAGGAGGCCTCTGTGTTAGCTCTCTCTGTGACAGCCCACGTTCATGGGCATGTGTGGCCTCTTCTACCTGGAACTGCTTCTGCCTTACTTCCCCGGGCCTGCTGCACAATACCTGGGGCACAGGCATCTCTACAAACCTGCAGGCAAATCTCAGCTCCAACACCTACCAGCTGTGGGGCCCTTGGCGAGTTGCTTACCCTCTCTGGGCTTTAGTTGCCTAACCTACAAAATTGGAGAAATACGAGTACCTAACTCATGATGTTGCTGAGAGGACCCAATGAGTTTGCATCTAGTATTCAGAACAGTGGGCTTCCCTTGTAGCTCAGTCAGTAAAGAATCTGCCTGCAATGCAGGAGACCTGGGTTCGATTCCTGGGTTGGGAAGATTCCTTGGAGAAGGAAATGGCAACCCACTCCAGTGTTCTTGCCTGGAGAATCCCATGGACAGAGGAGCCTGGCAGACTACAGTCCATGGGGTCACAAGAGTCAGACATGACTTAGGGACTAAACCACCACCACCACCATTCAGAACAGCACCTGGAATATAAGGAGCACTATGTCAATGTATTATTATTATTGTCAATATCAATACCACTACTATCATTGCCACCATGTCTACTACAACCACCACCCAGACTGCAACGTACAAGAAGATATAGAGCATTCTGGGACAAAGGAGGGGAAATGGTATGGATAGAATTGTTTCTAATACTGTCTCAGGTCAAGAGTCACCTGAGCATCTCCTCCTAGGCCAGATCCCAGGTGCCTGACTTGTACTCTGACCCCACAGGCCATGGCAGGTCACCTGCCACTAAATCACATCATGCTTCTCTCTGCCTCAGAGACTGATCACTGACCTTGGGGAGTTTGTTCTAGAAGAAGGCAAACTTCTAAAACATGAGTGAGGCCCATCTCTTGAGTCCTCCTTTCTTGCTCCAAGATATTTATCTTCTGGAGATAATGAGAAACCGGGCATTCACTCAATGGCAAACCCTTCCCTACCCACCAGGGCTCAGTCTGGTCTCAAAACCTTCAAAAGCCAATCATAAAGCAGTCTGACATAGATGTCTTTCCCAAAGTCCCTGCTCTACAGATTTATGGCAGCCCTCATGTTAAATATATTTTCCAAATTTGATGCACTTAATGGGCGCCACTTTCACAATGAACAGAAGATGGTGGTTGGGTGCATCCTCGATATTCAAGTGCTGCAGGATTCTTTGGGGCGCCTTGTATTGCAAAGCCTGCAAGTGCTCACTGGTGAGCCTGATGGGCTTATTATCACTAGGACTATCCCACTCCTTCTAGGAAATACTTGTCAGAAGTTGTAGACGTTGTTTTTCTGAGATGTAGAAACAACAGCACTTTGCTATTTTTACCAGTTCCATCTTTGCTGGGCCTATCAGAGTCAATAATTTGAACTGAGGCAAAAATAAGAGACTACTTTTGTATTCAAAATGTGCATGCTCAAAATCCTAACCTTTGCCAATTTTTTTTTTTTAAGTAGAAGAGAATCGCTGGTTTCTAGCACAGAAATGTCATTCAAACCCTTAAATTCAAAACGACTTACACTTTTCCAAGTTCCACTGCTTTTTTCCAAGTAAACAAAGATATCTTTTTTCCTACATTGTTTCCACCCAACTTTTGAAACATGCCCAGTAAATTTCTCAAATATGACATATTTTATGTGTTTCCCTGCTGAGAAATGCCAGGAAACCAACCCAGGGAGTAAAAAAAGTTCATAGATCTGGTTGGTGAGAAAGAGTAAATAACAACCTTTCTACCTTCCAGCAAATGTAGAATTCTTCATCATTCTTCAAGCACCAGTTTAAATAGCTATCAAAACTCTTATTTAGTTATTTCAGGGATGCAACTCAAAGGTATGAGCAAAGAATTGCATTTCTTTTTGTGAATATACAAACAAGTACATTACGTGACTCAACCAGTGGCTTACCTGTCAGCAGAGAAGATGCTTTGGCATCTCTGGTTTTTTTTTTTTTGGACATGCAGAACTTCCCAGCCCAGGTATTGAACCCATGTGCCCTGCATTAGAAGCACTGAGTGTTAACCACTTGACTACCATGGAAGTCTGAGATGGCTGGAATCAAACAAAAATCTTGGTGTATAAGAGTTAGAAGGGCCTCAGAGGATGATTTCATCAAAACCCAGAGAGAGGTGACCAGCTTACTCTAGTTCACGCAGCAAGCTGGTCCCAGTGGGGTGTGCCATCTTGGCCTCCCTTCCCCCCTGGTAGGACCTCTCTCCTGCACTGGGCAGTTAGGACTCAACCACTGAGAGAAGAAATACTTAAAAGATTTCTTTTCCCATCCATTGTTCTCATGGAATACAATTTGGTGTGTAATATCTTTATTATATCTTCTCCCTACAGAGGTTAACAGCTGTATTTTGTGAGAATTCATTCTAGCATCATATTCTCTGCTAAAAGCAAGCTCCAATGTATCAATAAGACTCTAAACAATGGCTGGAGAGTGTCCTATTGAGGTTGCAGTGTCCACATATGAAATTTCAAACCCAGTAGCTTTACATCTTTGGAGAAGCAAAAATAAATGAGGTGACTCCCTGACCGTATCCCAAGCCGGTGACTAAACATTTTCTTGGATTTCACTGGGGCAGTCCCTAGAAATTTTTCTCAACATACACCTTGTATTCTACTTTTCTTTTAGGTTTTATTTTTGCAAGAGAAGATAAGAGCCTGGGACCAAATACCGATTCTGCAAAACCACTTTTTCAGGGAAAACAACTCTAGGACCAAAGGAGACCTCAGAGCCTTGCCTTTTATCTTCTGGCCCCTCCAGTCAGCTGGGCATCAAAGGCATCAGCCACAAACACTGCCCCTCTGGCATTTGCTCTTGTTTAGTCGCTAAGTCCTGTCCAACTCTCTGCAACCTCATGGACTGTAGCCCACCAGGCTCCTGTGTCTATGGGATTCTCCAGGCAAGAATACTGGAGTGGGTAGCCATTTCCTTCTCCAGGGGATCTTCCCAACAAAGGGATCAAACCCGCACCTCCTGCCTGGAAAGATTCTTTCCAAGAATACGGAGCAATACTTACTCATTTTTCAAGGCTAACCATTCCATCCCTGGGACTGTTCTTATTAGAACACTTTCTCTCAAAGAATCCAATCAAAGTTTACCCCTGAGGTTGCAAAGGCTGAATACACTCCCTAATGCAGCTCTTCAAACATTGGAAAATAATGCCAAGCTCTGCGTACAACCTTTGCACCCAGGTTCTTGAGCCACACTTCATTTGAGAGACTGGGGTGAGACTGAGAACACCCTCATGCAGGGTCTACACAAGATCCATTGAGTGCAGTCACGTAATGGCTTCCTGAGTGTAGTAGAAGCTCAGTCAATATCTGTCAAACAAACAGATGAATAACTAAGTGCATCTGAAAACCTTCTCCTTTCTTCGTTGACTGTTCGACAAACAGGTATAGAGGACATAATAATGTTCTTGTATAAGCAACAGGGATGGAAGTGAAGTAAGAAATAGTTTGTCCTCCCAAGGAATCCATAGCTTACAAAGACACTGTCAATAGCGACTATTAGGTTAAAGGACAGTATGTGCTGTATGTAACTCAACATACAAAGTGTGCAGATGTTCGCAAGGGTCTTGAGAGATAGGCAGAGCTTCCCCAAGCAACATATAGAGAAACTCATTCCAGAGTGATCGGCAAGGGCAAGCTCTCCGTGATCCATTTGGGTTAACATGACCCATTTCCTTCCTACCCAGAGCCCCACAGTTGAACACAACTCTCTACTTAGAGCCTTGGCCATGCACATCACAAGAAAAACATTTCTTTTAAAAAGTCATAATGCTTCTAATGGACTTCCCTCATGGCTCAGATAGTAAAGAATCCGCCTAAAATGCGGGAGACCTGAGTTCGATCCATACATAGGTCAGGAGGATCCCTTAGGGAAAGGAATGGCTACGCACTCCAGTATTTCTGCCTGGAGAATTCCATGGACAGAGGGGTCTGGTGGGCTACAGTCCATGGCGTAGCACAGAGTTGGACACAACTAAGCAACTAAAACACATACAGACACACACAGTACTTCAAATAATACATTTCCCTTTTGAATTTATTTTCCTGGTAGCCATGGCCCATAGCTGGTTTCTAGGAAGTGCACAGTCCTCTCTGTGCACTGATTTCAGTAGCTACTTTTTGCTGAGTCCCATGCCTGCCAAGCTGCATGGTTACAAAGGACTAATTTTTCATTTTCCTGAAACATAGATATTTGCATTTCCACTACTACATTTTATTTCCTCGCTCTCAATTCACGCTCCCAGCCACCACCACTGAACCCTATCATAGTGTCAGTCCTTTCCTTGGTGAAGAATGCAGAGTACTGAGATTCTACACTGTACAATCAGGAAATTTGGGAGAAAGTAAAACTGGGAATTTTGGTGAGATGAGCATTCCAAAAGCAGCTGTCATTTCTGAATTTGCCACGTTACTCTGGAGTCTAGTCCGTATCCACATTACTTCTGTTGTAGGGAAGAAAGCCACCAAGGCACAATGACTGTACCTCACATATCTGGAGCGGCCCTGATGTCTCATATTCTGTCTGATTCATCGTCTGTATAAATCATTAAAATGTGCTAGAAATCACAGTAATTTTTTTCTGTATTTGCTGCCTCTCCTAGACAGTCTTTCCTCATAAATGTTCCCTGTGTCTTTTGTCAGATTATTCATCCCCAATTTTCTCTGGAAAGCTTATTAGAGAAGACTTGAATGATGTCCCTTGAAAAGTCCTTTAAAGAGCCAGTGAGACCTAGAGTGAGAAGTGAACTAGAGATCTTGGTGAACTGCCTTCCAGCTCTTCCTTCTCCAAGAGTTTGCCAGGTAAAAGGGGCCAAGCCATCTGACAGATTTCCTATTCCACTGCAAAATATGCCTTGTTATTCTATTTCTTTTTTTTTCCCCCATAGGGGTGGGAATGGGATGGGAAGAGGAGATGGGAAACCACATTTACTATCTCTTTTCTATATCACAGAGTTTTGTATACATTTGTTGTTGCTGCTTCTCAGTTGCTCAGTTGTGTCTGACTCTTTGCAACCCCATGGACTGTAGCCCACCAGGCTCCTCTCTCCATGGAAATCCCCAGGCAAGAATACTGCAGTAGGTTGCCATTTCCTCCTCCAGGGGAGCTTCCTGACCCAGGGATCGAACCAATATCTCTTGCATTGCTGGTGCATTCTTTACCACCAAGTCACCTGGAAAGCCCATTGTACACATAAACCCATTCAATTCTCATCATTTTGAGGTGAGCAGAAACATCCCTTTTTACAGACAGAAAATAATGAGGCTTAAAGAATTTTAGTCACCTCTCCCAACACCACACAAAGCCCAGGTCTGCTGGGCTTTGAAACCTATATCTTCCCATGTACTACGTACATGACAACCATGAAAAATCTAAACTTGGAGACAATCTTGGAGAATAGCTGCTCCGTACAGTTTATTTGGAGGCCCAGAGAGGGTTAGAGACATTGGCAACACTCTGGAGTTCATTAGTGGCAGAACCAGAAACTAGGTCCTGAAACCCACCCCCTCTACCCTTCCTCCTGCACCGCACAAGCTCAAACTCAAACAGAGAACTATGCAGTGGGGTGGACTGACTAACAGAGATTTCCCCAGAACACAAGAAGAAAAGGGGCTGATAATCTGTAGAACACTATTTTAAGAGGGCAGCAAAAATGAAGTGAGATCAAAAATTTGTAAATAATCCAGTGTCAGATCTAAAACATAAAGACAGAGATACTGATAACAGATAAAAAGTTGTTTGAATTCAACTATGCACAAAAATCCAAAGTCAACTAGGTGGGCAAGCTTGGAGGGGGTCTCTTGTGTAGCTCCTTTCTCCAAATTTTATGAAAATATTGCCTGAACCAGAAAATCATTATAATGATTCCCTGGTAAGATGACTGAATGGACAGTTTGGGATGGAAAAAATGAGGTCATCCTGAAGAATTCCATCTGATATGCAATATTGTGAACCAGAGGTTAATTTCCTGGGGATTTTTAACAATTAATCTCTCCCATATGGCAAATGAACAATAAGAAATAGTCCCTTATATAAAACCATCTAAATGGAAAATACACATAACAGAAGAATTATCCAAAAAAATTGTTCTAGAAACAATATATAAGTGACAAAAGCAAGTTCCTTACAAACGATGGAAATATTTGAATATGGAAAAGTTCCAAGATATATTTTCCTTCTCCAGGCTGAACAAAGCGGGAGAATCTAGAGGAGGTAGTCTGTAGAAGGGTATGATTTTTATTTAAATGGATTTTTCAAAATGTAGTGTGCTGATGGAAATGCTACTTATAATTAATTAACACATAAGAATTTAGAAAATAAGAACAGTCCTTGGAGTCAGTCTTCTTTTGTAGCAGGGTCTTTGCCTTTAATGTGATCATTGGTAGTTAAAATCATTGGATTAGGTTTTTTCCAGATGAGCCAAGAGGCATTTATAATTCTCTTCTCTCCAAAAGTAAACCACAATCAAAACTAGGTCACAGATGCTGTTTGAAAATAATGATTAACATCTGCATAGCCCAGTTATGGCTTAAAGAGCAAATTCACATCCATTATCTCATTTGATGCACATGAAAATTTGTGAGGCAGATATTATTATTCTACCATCAAGGCTCAGAATTTGAATGACTTGGCTAAGGACCTACAATGGGAAAGTAACAGAACTGGGATTCTTCCGTTTCCTGAATTGTGCACATCAAATATACCATCAATAGAACTATAATGTGCTCAGTTGCTCAGTTGTGTCTGACTGTTTGTGACCCCATGGACTGTAGCCCACCAGGCTCCTCTCTCCATGGAAATCCCCACGGGCTGACCAGACTCCTCTGCCTTTGAAATTTTCCAGGCAAGAATATTGGAGTAGGTTGCCATTTCCTGCTCCAAGAGATCTTCCTGATCCAGGGATTGAACCCGTCTCTTGCATTGCAGGCAGATTCTTTACCACTAGCACCACCTGGGAAGCCCCATCAATAGAACTGTAACTACCCACCAAATACCTGTGAGGCCAAATTCTCCTGGAATCTAACTAATCAGGATCAAAAGCAGTCTGTTTTTGTTTATTTGGTTTTGGGGGGATGAGGGGAGCTTGGGAGAGCATTTGCTTTAAAGATGGAAGAGATGAAAAAAAAAAAAAAGATGGAAGAGATGAACAAATATCCTCTGGGTATTATGGAAACTCCTACAGTTTGATCTGATCTCCTACACTTTTCTGGATAATCTTCAGTGGTTCCAATAAAGCTAATTATCACAAAACAAAAATCAATTCTCTTCAACATAGTGTTTCATTATTTCGTGAATTTGGTCACAATATTTTATTAAATATTTACAATTTTTTAAAAAAGGTGAAACCAGAAATATTTTCTGGTTAATCAAAAAAGTGAATTGATGAAATGATGTTTTTCATGAACTAAAGTGTCATGAGATTATCCTTAAGTCTATTGACAAATATTGACAGGGTTCTCTTTCAGCCTTTCACTTATTTCTCATCTTCAGAGCTAACTACAGCCAGAAAATGAGATGTCCATTAGGAATAATTTTTGGTCATGTTTTTCATATGTATTTGTACTTAAATGTTGGAACTTGGGCATTTAAAACTCAGAATTGGGTGGGAAGGGGGAAAAAAAGATCCCCGTACCAGGTAGGGTTCTTTAAAAAATTCACAGAGAGAAATGGAAGATTTCAAGAATTTCTCCAAAGGGGAGGTTCCTTAGTCCTACAATCCCTTTTGGTGGAAAACAGCTAATTTTGGACAGTTTGGTTCCACGTAATGTCTGCAAGCAAAGCTTCAAGTAGAAGTCTTGAATAATGTAACAGCAATGAAATGTAATAAGAGAAAACTTCATTAGAATCCAAAGCAGGCTTTTCCTTCCAAAAGGTTCTGCACTTAAAATCAGAGTATAATTTTGTTTACAAAGAAAGAGAGATATTCCAAAATGAAACAGATTTGATATACGATCCTCAGAAGCAAATATTCCCCAGGCTATGAAGGCAATAAACTTGAGAGAAAATGATTTTACATGGGAAAAAAAAAAAAAAACAGAGATACAGGAACATATAATTAAAGTTGGGTCTAGGCAGTACCAAGTTTGAAATAACAAAATCGATCAAATAACCAAGATTTGTCATCTTCATGCCAACGAAACGGTGTGGCTAACTCCCCTTCCCACTAAATTATTTAATTGATGTTGGTAACCTATTAGCTTGCTCGGCTGCCATAACTAAATACCACAGGCTGGGTGGCTTAAACAACAGAAACTTATTTTCTCACACGTCTGGAGGCTTCTCATCTGGATGAAATGGTTGGATGGCATCACCAACTCGACGGACATGAGTTTGAGCAAGCAGTTTGAGCAAGCTCCGGGAGTTGGTGATGGACAGGGAAGCCTGGCGTGCTGCAGTCCAAGGGTAGCAAAGGGCTGGACACGTGACTGACTGACTGAACTGAACTGGAGGCTTCAAGTCCAAGCTCAAGATCCTGGCAGGTTTGGTTTCTCCTGAGGCCTCTCTTCTTGACTTGACAGATGGTCTTCTCACTGTGTCCACGCATGATCACCCCTCAGTCTATGTGTCAGTGTTTAATCTCCTCTTCTTGGAAGGACGCTAGTCCTACTGGATGAGGCCCACTGTAGAGCCTCATTTCACCATAGTTAACTTTTTAAAGGCCCTGTCTCCCCATGTAGCCACATTCTGAGGTACTGGGTGATTAGGACTTCAACCTGAGAATTTGGGCAGACATCACCCAACCCATAACACTCCATCCTCTGGTCCCATAAGATGTACGTTCTTCTCACATACAAAATACACTCACCTCATCCTAACAGCCTCTAAATTCTTAATCCGTTCCAGCACCAACTCTAAGTTCAAAATCTCATCTGAATATAGAGCCCATGGACTGTAGCCTGCCAGACTCCTCTGTCCACGGAATTCTCCAGGCAAGAATACTGAAGTGGGCTGCCATGCCCTCAAGTGGATCTTCCCAACCCAGGGACTGAATCCAGGTCTCCTGCATTACAGGCAGATTCTTTACTGTCCGAGCCACCAGAGAAACCCAAGAATACCAGAATGGGTAGCCTATCCCTTCTGCAGAGGATCTTCCAGATCCAGGAATTGAACCAGAGTCTCCTGGATTTCCAGATATAAGTGTTAACCTCATCTAAAAAATATCTTCACAGGACCATCTGAAATAACATCTAACCAAATACCTAAGTATTGTGGCCTGGGCAAGTTGACACATAAAATTAACCTGGACAGTGACCCATGTTATTTATTTCCTAGTCCTCATACTAAACTCATTCTAAGAGCCAGAGGTGAACTTGAGCCCAGAAATGAGGAAAAAACATGGAATCCTGAAAAGAGTCCTGAATTTAGAGCCAACAGAGATATGTTCTCTGCTAATTGAATGGCTATATGATGTATCTGCTGTCCATTTTTTAATTTATGAAATGGGATTAAAATTTACAAGACCCTCATCAGGGGTCAAATGTGATGATCAAGTATGAAACACTTCGAAGTGTTGTTCATTAACGATAATATTAATTGATATTATCAGGAGATTACCATCTCACTCTTTAAATGGAGAAATACAAAGTCTGGAAGGCAGAGAACTTGGGTGTTTACCTTGGTCAACACCATGACGCCTTGTATGGGCGGTCAGGTGCCATCTTTCCTGCCCTTTCCCCTCTCTGAAGCCCAAACTCAAGGTATCACTGTGGGCATTGAAGTTCGGCAGCAGTAAAGGCTTTCTTAAAGCTAAGTGTGAGCAGAAGCAAATGTCGAGTCCTCCTTGGCTAGTGATGCTGCTTCTGTTCTGACGACATTGGACCAGCTCCACTGGCAGGCAGTAGGTTTGAGAAAAATGGTCTCCAACACGGAGATTCTATAAAACGTAATCAAAATCACATATGTGGAAAGAGAGACCATCATTGCTAGTAAATAGTCTCTTTCTAAGTGAAGGAAAAACTTTTCCCTGCTCCGAAGTTTGTGATGTGAGGTAGAAATCATAATTTAACTCTGTCAGTGAGATAGTGATCTAGGTAGGGCATTTTTATATAGTTTTAACCCTCTGGAAAGAAAAGAACAGAACTAACTAATCAGCTGCCTCGTTCTGGGCTCTCTTACCATACATTGTCTCTCACTTAACCATTCCCCAAATCCTACAGCATAGAAATGATCTCTGTAAGGGAAAGCTATGGGGGTTGCCAACAATTTGGAAATTAGAGAATAAATAGCAGAATTAGTAATAGCACTGCAAATACCAGGTCAGAGCTGGGATGCTGAAAGATAACTGGGAAAAAATAGAATGGCTTGTAAGCCAAGGTATTAATAACTGGTGACATCAATATAATTCAAGTTAAGCAGAGGGGCACTTGGTCACTCCTGGAAGTGGAGAGTCACAGGGTAGTAATGACCAAGGGAGATGGAATCCAGGTCTAAGGGTCAGTCTGTCCAACCTCTGTGGCAAAAGTTAGCCCCTTTATGAAAATGGGGGCCAGAGGCCACTAGAGTCCAAGGCCATGGGACACTTGCATTGCATAACCACCTAATCATACTCTGTATTTTCATCAAGGAACCTTCCAATTATAATTTATTTTCCCACGTAACTTGCCAACAAGAAGGAAAGGTGCCATTTGGGTCATTGTAAGTATTTTGGCCATTGTGTGAGGTGTGACTCCCATTCTCACTTAATGCATTGACACTGTGGTTTTTTACATAAGCCTTTATAAGTTTAGTTAATGTGAGTCTGCCCCAAGAGATGGTGCATAATCTTGGTGAATTGATTCAGCTAGAAAGCTAAAGGTTACACCTTAAGCCATAAAAAATGTGCCTCAACACTAATCACCTTGTGAAACAACGCAGCAGTCTGACAATAGCTTCCGCTCAGTCTTTCCATGTACAACCCCATTTGAAAGTTCTGCATGCTCACTTACTTACTTTCCTTGAGCCTGAGTTCCCTTATCTGCAAATTAGGGCTATGCTCGCCACAAATTAAATCAGACAGTGTGTCATGTCTGATTCTTTGTGACCCCATGGACTGTAGCCCACCAGGCTCCTCTGTCCATGGAATTCTCCAGGCAAGAATACTGGAGTGGGTAGCCATTTCCTTCTCCAGGGGATCTTTCCAACCCAGGAATTGAACCTGGGTCTCCTTGCACTGAAGGCAGATTCTTTACCGTCTGAGTCACCAGGGAAGCGTCAATGTAAATAAAGTAGATAGCAAAGGCTACAAACATATGAACTCGACTGCGGGAACTCAGTTAGTGTTAATCCCCTTTTCTTCTGGCCCCATGAAGGCATTTTTCTGGAAGCTGAAATTAAGGAACACACTCTCCCAAGACTCTCATTCCTCTACGTCAAAAGTGCTCCACTTTCTAAGGAAGGCATCTTCATTCAATCCAAGGTTTCCAATTGTCAGAACTTCTCCCTTATCTGGAATTCCCCCTAGAGAAATATGGGACATATCAGTGTACAGTTTGTGACTAGCAGCGCTTATGAGTTTAACAAATGTGCAAGAGGCAGAAGCAGTGTGAGTCCTAAGACCAAGGAGACTGATTCATAATAACGACATGGATATCAAGGGAAATGCCAGTAGGTCTGGAGGGTCTGGAAGAGATCCAGTGGTTCCAGGCAGAAGACTTCACACAGTGAAGTGCTGAAGGCATATGGTCTGGGGACCATGATAGTTGGGAATACCCTGGGATCAGTCAGAGATGCTCTCAAGGCCATAGAAGGCATTCCTGTCCTCTTGGTCATCGACTCAATAATAAAATGGGTTATTGCTGCTCTGGACAAATTTGGAGGTGAGAACATGGTGAAAAGCAAGGAAAACGTCCAAGGCCACTTCCTCCCGGGGTATATGCTTTGACGTCCAAGTTGGCCAGGTTGATGGAATAGCAACCCTTGAAGCATGCTGTCTGTGACACGGATGAACTCCTCCTTCACTTCTTGAATGTTTCAAGATGTATCTTTATAGCAACAAACTAAAATGAAGATTAATGGGCAGAGGGAAACCCAGAGCCAAATCTAACCCCAACAGGAACCAAGCAGCGGAGCACGGAGGAGCCGCCCCGAGAGCTCAGCTGGGAGGCTGCCCAGATGATCAGTCAGCAATGGAAAGAATCCATCTCCCCTGGCAGGAACTGCCTCCCTCTCACCTCCCAAGAAAGAGACGCATTTCCTAGAATAGAGGCAAAATCTCCCCAGGTCCAAGGTCACAGACACCTCTGCCCAGCTTTGCTTCCGTTTACACACAAGGAAATAAGGACACTGATGCAGTCTAACTGAAGATGAAATGGAGGTGGTCCAAGTGTAAGTTGGGGCCAAGAAGGTTCTTTTCCAAATCTGGTCTCAGAGTTTCGGGTTTCTCCGTTGATTTAGCCCAAGTTCTCAATGAAAAGAAGCCTGGAGGTGGGAGAGGTGGAAAATCAGAGATGAAGCAAGCAGAGTATAAGATGAGACTCAAGAGAGCAAGCTTTGCAGTCAGATTACACAGGCTTCAGAACCCAGATGCGCTGATAATGACTATGTGATCTTAAGCAAGTAACTTAACCTCTCTGAGCCTCGGTCTCCTGTGCAGCAAGAGCGAGCCTGACATTCTCTTCCCCACCAAGCGATTGTGCAGATTACATGAGATAACATATGCAAAGGTGCATAACACAGCCTTGATACATAGTAGGTGTGAGCCAAGTGTTAGTCTCCTTCCTTTCCAAATTACCTTTTTAGAATTGCTGAAGGCATTCACAACGAACAGCACTGCTGAGATGGGTGTCTTCAATTATCCTTTATAGAGAATTTAAAACATATGGGAGGAAGATATTGATCCCCATCTGCCAAAATTATTTCTGTGGAAGGAAAATTCAGACTCACTCCAGATCCATACTGTACTCTCAGTTGCAGGTGTGCTTAGCAAGACTTTGACACAGTTAACTTGAGTATATTCATTAGGACATAAATAGAATTCGGGGAGCCACTTCATTCAGGTTAGAGCTGTGAGTAGCACCCTCTTCTGTAGAATCACTCCACTGGGTATGTATCAACACGTTGGAAAATGTCAGATTGAGGAGAGGAAGTTTTCTCTCTGGAATGTGAACACCTGGTGTGAGAAAATCGAACAGAAAGGTGATGGCAGAGAAAGAGACTAATTCTAATTCTTTCTGTATAATATAACCAAGTGACACTGCGCGAAGCAATAGATCTTCCTTTTAACATTTTTATCTGGTACATATTAAATGGCTTTTCATAATAATCTGTGGGGCATATTTGCATTGAAATATCTTCTCAGATGCGCATAAGTAAAGAATATTAAAAACCTCCTAACAACATGCAACTCTGTCTGCTAGAGAGACTGTGAAGTCACAGTGGGGTCAGAGAGAAAATCAATAATTACTTTCTATTCTGTGCCTGCCACAGTGTTTGGCTCTTAGAGACGTGTCACTTGAACTTCACGGTACCTTTGAAACCGTTTACCACAGATTGGGACTTGAACCCATGTGCTGGGACTCGAACCCAGCCAAAATCCAGTCTGGGACTCGATTCCACCATGGTTGGGACTCAGTCAGTTCAGTTCAGTCACTCAGTCATGTCCGACTCTTTGCAACCCCATGGACTGCAGCACGCCAGGCCTCCCTGTTCCATCATCACCTCCCACAGCCTGCTCAAACTGATGTCCATCGAGTCGGTGATGCCATCAAACCATCTCATCCTCTGTCGTCCCCTTCTCCTCTTGCCCTTAATCTTTCCCAGAATCAGGGTCTTTTCCAAGGAGTAAGATCTTCACATCAGGTGGCCAAAGATGGGAGTTTCAGCTTCAGCATCAGCCCTTCCAGTGAATATTCAGGACTGATTTCCTTTAGGATGGATTGGTTGGATCTCTTTGCAGGCCAAGGGACTCCCAAGAGTCTTCTCCAACACCACAGTTTAAAAGCATCAATTCTTTGGCGCTCAGCTTTCTTTATGGTCCAACTCTCACATCTGCACATGACTACTGGAAAAACCATAGCTTTAAATAGACAAGTCTTTGTCAGCAAAGTGATGTCTCTGCTTTTTAAAATGCTGTCGAGGTTGGTCATAGCTTTCCTTCCAAGGAGCAAACGTCTTTTAATTTCATGGCTTCAGTCACCATCTGCAGTGATTTTGGAGCCCCCCCCAAAAAAAGTCTGTCACTGTTTCCATTGTTTCCCCATTTATTTGCCATGAAGTGATAGGACTAGATGCCATGATCTGTTTTTTGAATGTTGAATTTTAAGCCAGCTTTTTCACTCTCCTCTTTCACTTTCATCAAGAGGATCTTCAGTTCCTCTTCCAGGAGGAAGGGCAGGCACCCTTCCTGCCATAAGGGTGATGTTATCTGCATATCTGAGGTTATTGATATTTCTCCCTGCAATCTTGATTTCAGCTTGTGCTTCATCCAGCCTGGCATTTTGCATGATGTACTCCGCATATAAGTTAAATAAGCAGGATGACAATATACAGCTTTGACATACGTTGACGTAAAGGAGGAAAGGAAAGATATACCCATTTGAATGCTGAGTTCCAAAGAATAGCAAGGAGAGATAAGAAAGCCTTCCTCAGTGATCAATGCAAAGAAATAGAGGAAAACAATCGAATGGGAAAGACTAGAGATCTCTTCAAGAAAATTAGAGATACCAAGGGAACATTTCATGCAAAGATGGGCACAAATAAGGACAAAAATGGTATGGACCTAACAGAAGCAGAAGATATTAAGAAGAGGTGGAAAGAATACACAGAAGAACTATACAAAAAATATCTTTATGACCCAGATAACTATGAGGGTGTGATCACTCACCTAGAGCCAGACATCTTGGCATATGAAGTCAAGTGGGCCTCAGGAAACATCACTATGAATAAAGCTAGTGGAGGTGATGGAATTCCAGTTGAGCTATTTCAAATCCTAAAAGATGATGCTGTGAAAGTGCTGCACTCAATATTCCAGCAAATTTGGAAAACTCAGTGTGGCCACAGGACTGGAAAAGATCAGTTCTCATTTCAATATCAAAGATGGGCAATGCCAAAGAATGTTCAAACTACCGCACAATTGCATTCATTTCACACACTAGTTAAGTAATGCTCAAAATTCTCCAAGACAGGCTTCAACAGTACGTGAACCATGAACTTCCAGATGTTCAAGCTGGATTTAGAAAAGGCAGAGGAACCAGAGATCAATCAACCAGAGATCATCAAAAATGCAATAGAATTCCAGAAAAACATCTACTCCTGCTTTATGGATTATGCCAAAGCTTTTGGCTATGTAGATCACAACAAACTGTGGAAAATTCTTCAAGAGATGGGAATACCAGATCACCTTACCTGCCTCCTGAGAAATCTGTATGCAGGTCAAGAAGCAACAGTTAGAACCAGACATGGAACAACAGATTGGTTCCAAATTGGCTGGGACTCAAACCCAAACAAAACCTTGCTTAGGGTTCAAACCCAGCCAAAATTCTGCTTGGGACTTGAATTCACATGGCTGGGACTCAAACCCAGCCAAAACCCATGTTACCTGGTTTCAGGACCTAATGAAGTTCAGGTTCTAAATGTCTCATCACAGAAGGACTTCAGTGAGGGACAAAGTGATAGGTAAGAAGTGGATTTATTCAGATTCAGAGAGAAGCACACTCCACAGACAGAGTGTGGGCCATCACAGAGGGTGAGTGTAGCCATGAAATGGGGCGTGGTTAGTTTTTATAGGCTGGGTAATTTCATATACTAATGAGTGGGAGGATTATTCCAACTTTTTTTGGAAGGGGGCGAAGATTTCCAGGATTTGGGCCACCACCCACTCCTTGGTCTTTTAACAGTGCCTTGGAACTGTCATGGCACCTCTGGGTGAGTCATTTCATTTGCTGACTGAGAATCAAGGTCTAGTTTTGTCTGCCATCTTGATCCCATTTGATTCTAATTGTTTATGTTATGTCCTTGGGCTATGTCATTCTTTCAAAAGTTGTGCCCTGCCCCTTTCTCTCCTGTTACAGTTTGTGAGGTCAGAGTTACCATTTCATTTGAGAGATAAGGAATCCAATGAGAGTAACTAAGCAGGAAATGACAAGAATCAGATCAGAGCCCACGTGTCTAACTCCAAAGTCTAGCCTTTTCCACGGTCGCACACTGCCTTTCCAAGGACCTCACATGGGTCTAATTCACCCTTTCACTCACCTTATAGGGGCTTCCCTGGTGGCTCAGACAGTAAAGCTTCTGCCTGCAATGCAGGAGACCCAGGTTTGATCCCTGGGTCGGGAAGATCCCTTGGAAAAGGAAATGGCAACCCACTCCTATATTCTTGCCTAGAGAATCCCGTGGACAGAGGAGCCTGGTGAGCTACTGTCCATAGGGTCGGACAGAGTCAGACACAACTGAAGAGACTTAGCATGCATGCATGCATTGGAGAAGGAAATGGGTTGCCGTACTCCCCTCCAGGGGATCTTCCTGACCCAGGGATTGAACCCACATCTTTTATGTCCCATGCATTGGCAAGTGGGGGTTCTTTATCACCAGCACCACCTGGGAAGCCTTAGAGGCCATGCAACCCACTCCAGTATTCTTGCCTGAGAAATCCTGTGGGCAGTGGAGCCTGGTGGGCTGCAGTCCATGGAATTGCGGAGAGTTGAATACGACTGCGTGACTAAAACACACAATCCTACATCCATATTTACAGGGGGCGAGACAGTCCCAAAGAGGGGCATGACTAGCCCCCTAGGTCACCTGGGAGAGGGGGTGTCAAAGACAGAGAGAGCTGGGACTCCCGGTCCAGTGCTCGCTACCAGGAGCACACACCTCTTCCTATAGAGAGTGTGAATTCCTCTGCCTGGGCTTTGAGGCATCAAAATGCAGGGAAGGAATGAAAGCTGGGGAAGGGGTTCCTGTTGACCCTGTAAGGAACCTTCCCCACCCTGACATGATGCTCAGTCCCTCCTCACACTAGAGAGTGGGCTGAATGGTGCCTCCCAAAATAACATGTCCACACTCTAATCCCGGGACCACTAAGTAACACTTTCTATGACTAAAGAGAGAGCATCACTTTATATGGCAAAGGAAGGGATTAAGCTCAGGATCATGAGAGCAAAAGCTCACTTTGGATCATCACACTGGGTCCCCCATGCTATCACATAACTCCTTATATTATAAGAGAGAAACAGGGAATTTTGAGAACAACTAGGGGATGGCCACTTGACCATGGAGGCAGAGAATAGAGTGATGAAACCATAAGTCAAGAAATGCCTGGGGCCACCAGAAGCTGGAAGATATAAGAACTGGCTTCTCCCCAGAACCTCCAAACAGAGCAGGGCCCTGTCTACACCTCGACTTAAGTTCAGCTCAGTGAACATGACTTCAGACTCTAGCCTCCAGAAATATGAGAACACGTTTCTGTTGTTTTGTGCTAACATGTTACAGCAGCCCAAGGAAACCAATAGCCCCTTAACTGAGAGCCTGTCGCTGTCTTCATGGCTCTTCCCTGACTCTTCCCTTGACTTGATGGCCTCAGACCCTCCTACTCCTGCATGCATCCTCCTTCCCACCCTTCAGCTCTGCCCTCAGCTCAGACACCCCTTCAGCTCACACGTTCTTCCCTCCTCCTTTCTGCTCATCCTTCCCAGGTCTTCCCATCCCCAGAATCTCCCTTCCCATAAGCACCCCTTCATGACACTCCCCCATCATCTGCCAGGACCACAAGGGGCTGAAGCCTCTCCCAGAAGCACCACACATCTTCATTAGGACCCTAATGATCACTTCTATCTGGAACCACAACAGTTCTTCAGCCTGCCTCAGGGGTGGCCTTGATGGATGACACCCAGCTGCCTCCCCAGGTGCCATCACCTCCTTGGGCTGAGTGTTTTGAATGAAAGAAAGTGTGAGGGAATTGCTAGTGGGAGGAACCTGGGCTTGGCCAGAGTGGGGCCTGAAGCTCCCTTTTTTAAAGTCAGCAAGCCACGACAAGCCTAGACAGTGTATTAAAAAGCAGAGACATCACTTTGCCAACAAAGGTTCTATAGTCAAAGCTATGGTTTTTCCAGTAGTCATGTATGGATGTGAGAGTTGAACCATAAAAAAAAGCTGAGCACCAAAGAAATGATGCCTTTGAACTCTAGAGCTAGAGAAGACTCTCGAGAGTCCCTTGGACAGCAAGGAGATCAAACCAGTCAACCCTAAAGGAAATCAACGTTGAATATTCATTGGAAGGACTGATGCTGAAGTTGAAGCTCCAATACTCTGGCCACCTGATCCAAAAGGTGACTCACTGGAAAAGACTCTGATGCAGGGAAAGATTGAGGGCAGGAGGAGAAGGGGGCAACAGAGGATGAGATGGTTAGATAGAATCCCTGACTCAATAGGTATGAATTTGAGTAAACTCCAGGAGATAGTGGAGGATGGAGGAGACAGTCATGCTGTAGTACATGGGGTCACAAAGAGTTGGACATGACTTAGTCACTGAACAACACAAGAGCTATTTCTAGCTATTGGGAGGAGGCACTCTCATTAGCAAGGTCATTCTGCCCAAGCAAATCAGGCCAGAGGGAACCGGACAGGCTTGCCAAGAAAACACAGGACACCTAGCTAATTTTGAATCATAGATAAACCACAAATCAGTATGTCCCAAGCAATATTTGACACATCTCCATGTGTGCCCAGTCGCTCAGTCGTGTCCAATTCTTTGCGACTCCATGGACTATACCCACCAGGTTCTTCTGTCCATGGAATTTTTCAGGCAAGAATACTGGAATGGGTTGCCATTTCTTTCTCCAGAAGGTCTTCCCGACCCAGCAATCGAACCTACTTCTCTTGCATCTCCTGCATGGCAGGTGTATTCTTTACCACTGTGCCCCCTGGGAAGCCCTTTGACACATAGTGATACTAAAAATGTATTCATTTTATTATCTTAAATTCAGATTTTAACTGGGCGTACTGTATTTTTATTTGCTAAATCCAGCAACCCTCGACCTGACCTAGGTCTCCAACTGGTGGCTCTGGATAGTGTCCTTTGCTTGTGACATCACAGCCTCTGTCAGGCCACTGAGAGCTGTCCTTGGATAGAAGCCACATAGTCTCTGGCATTCCAGGTCCTTGCTAGAGTTCTAGGAACCTCAGGCAGAGCAAAAGAACTGGTGTGCTGAAGTTGAAGAGGCACCGAAGATGGCTCAGAGAAGCAATGGGTTCAATTCAGCCCACATGTGCTCTGCCAGGCGCTGCCAGTGCAGAGCTGAGAAAAACACAGCCTCTGTCCTGAGGGTGCAATGAGGAAACTACAGGATTTTCCTAATTTCCTACCCTAATTACCCTGGACTCACCCCCAGTCACTGCTGCCTAGTCTTCTCTGCACCTCCTCCCAACTCTTGAAACCAGCTACTAATCCCTGACCCTCCTTCACCTGCGGCATCCCACTTGCCAATCAGCACTTCCCTTTGCTGCTCTCCACATCTTGCCCTCATCATGTCCACTCTGGACAAGTGCCCTGTAGAAACTCACTCTATTTCAGGTCACATCCCACCCCACCACCACCTTTCTGGATCTGGGTCATCGGAGACATCCGAGACATGGAGCAGCTCTGCTTGCTGCTTTGCCTGCCTCCCCTTTGCCTACCCAGTAAAGACTGAACCCATCGGCATGGCCCTGAGAAACCTCTGAGGTCTGCCTGGTCCTGCCTTGCCTCCCACCAGCCTGCACTAAGCACCCAGTGCTGCAGGAACAAGGGATGCTGAGCTGTTTTGTAGAAATTAAGATTCCTTCCTCCTACTTGTCTGTCTTTGGAATCTGGGACTCAGAAAACTGAGATGGAAAAAGCTTAGGTAATCTTTCATTTGGCTTCCCTGGGGGCTCAGATGGTAAAGAATCCATCTGCAATACAGGAAACCCAGGTTCCATCCCTGGGTTGGGAAGACCATCTGGAGAATGGAGTGGCAACCCACTGCAGCATTCTTGCCTGGAAAATCCCATGGACAGAGGGGCCTGGTGGGCTACAGTCCATGGGGCCGCATGCCTGAGTGACTCACACACATACACACCACCTTTTGTTAACCAGCTTAGCTCCTCCTTTATCTCTAGGAGGTGTCTATGATGCATACACCCCAGATGTTTCTCCCCAACAATCAAGATTCCAGGGCTTTGATCCTACCTCGGTGAGCCAGGGCTGGGCAAAGTGGAGCCCCCAGGACAGCTTGGGGCTGAGTTGCAAAGCTGAGCAACCCAACCCTGGAGCTTGTGCCTTCAGCTCCTCTACCCTCCAGAGCCCTTAGTGATCCTTACCAGGGATGTCTGTGTACAGAGGAGGATCAGCAGAAGAATCCACATTCTGCTTCCTAAGCCTGTGGCTGTATGTCTCTCCTCTCTCTGAGGTTATACTGAAGCTCTGCAGACCCCAACTCTTCCCAGGGTTCCCCTCAATCTCCTCATCTTCCCACCAGTATTAAGGTAAGCCAACTACTGTAAGTTACAAACCCCCAATCTCTGGCTTAACCCAGCGAGGGTCTGTTCATTGCTCATTTCCATCTGAAGAACTCTTCTCCATGCAGTCATTCAGGGACCCCAAACTCCTCATCTCGTGGCTCCACCCTTTCCTAGGTACTTCAGTTCTTTCCGTACAGAAGGTAAACAAGGTGATGATTATATGTGCAAGGTTTTTATGAGCCAGGTTTGCAAATGGCTTAGGTAATGAACATTGGGCTATCTCCTCCAGCCCCCCAACCAAGACTAAAGGATATACAGTAAGTCCCCTACTTGAAGGAATCTTCAAGTTGCAAACTGTCAAAGATACAAACATGTGTTGCTATGTCCTATTCTGTAAGTTGGTTCACATGTCCGGCACACTTTGTCACATTCGTACAAGTGGATGTGCTTTTGTGTACTTTCCAGTACCATGTAGAGTGCAGTAGTACAGTGCCGATCGGCACCCCCAGTATCTCCACAAGGAAATGCCCTTCTCTCTTGACACAGTGCTTCTGCCCAGCGAGGAGCCCTGCTGTGATGGTGGATTCACTTGGAAATAGAAGCAGAGGGTGTATTTGAACCTGAGAGCATGATTGCAAAGCACTGGTCTTAGCATCAGAACACGCCCTTCCACTTTCTAGCATCCATAAAATGTTATTTCTCTTCCTTCTATAAACTTCATGCCCAAATCTATAAAGTGTGGCCAAAAATATTAGACCATACAAAGCATTTGTGAGATTAATAAGAGAATCTATGCAAAATCAACTACCCCAGGACCTGGCATGGAAAATTTCCTCACTTGGTGCTGGGCGAGTCCAAGTCTGTCTTTGGCGTCTGCTTGATCCATGTAAAAACACCGACTTCTTTGACTATAAATTTGTGGGCTGGGACACTCAGACATGACATACTATCAAGAGCTGATCAAATAGAAATGAATTAGCAAGCTGGAGAATTCAATACCATCACTGTTTTACTTTCTCTGTAAGAAAACTTTGGAAATGTTTTCCTTTAGTATTAAGCCACTTGATCTCGACTCAGAATTCCAGGGCCTCAGTCGCCCTGGACTCGTGTGGTTTGCATGAGTTGGACTAGGATCTGATACTGGGATCTGGCATTTCCTTCTGGTGGGCCTTTGAAGGCTGAATGAGACTTGGCTGGCTTGAGCTGGAGGTTCTTCCAGGCTTCAGGCATCCCACTAAAGGTACAGCTCTTGTGAGCAGAGGTTAACTGGGCAGGAAAAGAGATGGGATGGGTTTGAGACGCCTGCCTCCTGCCTCATGATCTGAAACCAAACCAGTATAAACCTACAATATAATCGGAGCACTGAGAGGCTCTCAGAATTGAATCCACTCTATCCAGACTCAGGAAGGAGGGCTGGGAGGTCAGACGGGTCATTGTAAACACTACCTAGTCCTCAGCTGAGGTCCCTGAACCCCGTCCTGGGAAGCAGGACAGCAGTTAGTGGGGAATAATACGATTGTGTGCACAGCAGTGAAGATCATGGGTTTTGCAGCCAGCACATCAGCATTGAAATTCTGGTTTGCTCATTCTTTGCTGAGTGAATGGATGCAAGCTGCTTATCTAACCCTTCTGTGACTGAGTATTTCCATCTCTAAAATGGAGATCAAAAAAGGACCTACATCATCATATTACTGTGAGGATTAGATGAAAGAAAGCAGCTGAACAACAACAAAAGCTGGGGGTGAGGTCAGCTACTGACCAAACCTGCAGCCATGTGGCTACCACACATTTTTAGCCCACAGAGAACTGGGGTGGCTGATGGAGGAGACACACAAGCCCCGGGGATCCCTATGTGAAAGGAGAGATGGGAGGTAGAGTTTGAGTGGGTCGCATGGTGAGGAGGTCCACTGGTGGTCAGTGCTCAGGACAGAGATCCTGGGGTCCCCTCTGCTGCCACCATGCACCCGCCTATCCTCAGACAGTGGAACAAGAATACTAAACTCTCAAGACTGGGAGGCTGAGATTTCCCTTATGGTCCAGTGCTTAAGAATCCACCTGCCAAGGCAGGGGACATGGGTTTGATACCTGGTCCAGGAAGATTCCACATGCTGCAGAGCAACTAAGCCCATGAACCACAACTACTAAGCCTGTGCTACAACTATAGAAGCCCATGAGCCCTGGAGCCCATACTCTGCAACAAGAGAACTCACTGCAATGAGAAGCCCACACACCACAACTAGAGAGTAGCCCCCACTCACCACAACTAGAGAAAAGCCCCAGAGCAGCAACAAACAGCCCGTGCACCAGAGCATAGACCCAGTGTGGCCAAAAATAAACTAATGAATTAATTTTAAAAATTACTTCATGGCAAATAGATGGGGAAACAATGGAAACAAATGACAGATTTTATTTTCTTGGGCTCCAAAATCACTGCAGATGATAACTGCAGCCATGAAATTAAAAGATGCTTGCTCTTTGGAAGAAAAGTTATGATCAACCTAGATAGCATATTAAAAAGCAGAGACATTGCTTTGCCAACAAACGTCTGTACAGTCAAAACTATGATTTTTCCAGTAGTCATGCATGGATGAGAGAGTTGGACCAGAAAGAATACTGAACACTGAAGAACTAATGTTTTGAGCTGTGGTGTTAGAGAAAACTCTTGAGAGTCCCTTGGACTGCAAGGAGATCAAACCAATCCTAAAGAAAATCAGTCCTGAATATTCATTGGAAGGACTGATGCTGAAGCTGAATCTCCCATACTTTGGCCACCGAATGTGAAGATCTGACTCCTTGGAAAAGACCCTGATGCTGGGAAAGATTGAGGGCAGGAGGAGAAGGGGACGACAGAGGATGAGATGTTTGGATGGCATCAGCGACTCGATGGACATGAGTTTGAGCAAGCTCTAGGAGATGAAAATGGACAGGGAAGCCTGATGTGCTGCAGTCCATGGGGTCACAAAGAGTTGGACATGACTGAGCAACTCAAAAACAACAAATTAATAAAAACAAAGTGGCTTTACAATTAAAAACAAAAAAAGAGTGAAAGGCACCTGCAAGGAGGAAGTAGGGTATCCTGGGTGGGCTCTAAAGTAACATCATTTTGTTTTTGAAACCAAGGTCTCCCACATATAAGCTGTGCAACTTTGGAAAGGCATCTTACCTCTCTGAAACTCATTTTCTTATGTATAAAATGAGAGTAATAATACCTATGCCATAACTTGCTGTGACAGTTGCATTGGACAATGTTTCTTCCCCACACCTGATTCCACACCACAAATAATAATCAGCATCTACCAAAAGACATGATGCAGCAAGAAAAATAAGAGGGGAAACCATGAACAAGAAGGAAAGAGAAAAAGCGGGGGAAAGGCCAGTCCATATAACTGCCTTCTGTATGATCCTGGACAAGAGGTAAGCTACAGTTTTTGTTCTGAGTTCTCTAGCAGCCAAGGCAAAGAGATAAACCTGAGCAGTGACAGGATTAATGGTGCCCATAAGATGAAAATAGACCTGCTGTTCACAAATGAAGCATTTGCTATAAAGCTCTCAGCTTCTACTGAAAATGTTTGCAGCTACTATGAACTGCTACCACTGTGTGACTTCCAACACCATCATCACCATCACCATCATCCGTATCATCAGCACCACCACCACTATCATACCACCACCATCACCACCACCACCACCATCAGCAGTACCATCATCACCACCACCATCATCACCACTATCATCTGCACCATCATCATCACCACCACCATCACCACCACCATCAGCAGCAGCACCACCACCATCAGCACCACTATCATCAGCACCATCACCACCACCACTATCATCAGCACTATCATTAGCACCACCATCATCACCACACCATCACCACCACCACCATCATCACCACACCATCACCACCACCACCATCATCACCACCACCATCACCACCATTACCATCATTGTCACCAGCAACACATCACGATCGATCATCATCATCAAGATCAACTTACACTGTGTTTTTCAAAAAAAAATGTGAGCTCAATCTCATGGTCATGGTCAGAAGTTTTTAATAAAATAGAATAAAACAAAACATTTGGGGTATGATGACTGGTATTCAAGCATGTAACAGATTGTACCAAGGGAAAGGGGGTAAAGTGGAGCAATGGAAAAACCACAGACTTTGAACTTAGACCTGAGTTTGAAATTGACCATCTAGTTGCTGTGTGACCTTAGGTAAGCTATTAACTTCTCTGATGCTCAATTTTCTTAAATATTAAAAAGGAAAAAATGGCACCTAACTTTTACCTTTCTGATCCTCAAGTACCTGACTTGAAGGATGCTAATGAAAATTAAAAGAGAAAATCGGTAAAGCACCTGGCACATGACTGGTCTCATCTAAATGCAGTAGTTATTACTCTTGTTCTTCTAAGAGACACTTAAAGACATAAGTAGAACCAATGGCTGGAAGTTGCAGGAGAAAGCTGTCTGTGTAATGGGCATTTAGTCAAATGGAATGGCTCAAAAACAGAAGAGTCTGCCTTCTGCAGAATAAACTCCTACTTGGAAAGAGGCAGAACTGTATAAGGGAAAGACCATCAGAATTCTTTGAGAGAATCTTGCTCCCATTTCCAACCTGGATGAGCCAAAGAAGCCTTCCTCATTCCCCCATCGAGCTGCCACTTCCCCTCCCCGACTCCAGGGTAACCAACACCTAGACTCCTCTCACCATAAATTGGTGTTGCTGTTTTTAAACTCTACTAAATGGAACCATACAGTATGTAATCTTTTGAGTTTGGCATCTTTTACTCAGCATGTAGTATATGAAATATTCTTATATGCAAGTGTAGTTTATTCTCAATACATCTTTTTTTTTAATTCAGTTTGTGAGTTGTCACCTTGAAACAAAATGGCTCTCAGAACAAAATTTCCAAATGGCTAAACTTCTGTGATCACACCAAATGATGGCTGCGGTTCAAAAAAAAAAACCACTGGTTTGGTATTTTTGAATCACAAGATGAGTCACTAAGTTGCCCTGGAGCATAATACATAAAATGTGCACGTCCTTTATAATAAGTGAAATAAACTGAGCAGTAGCAGCCAACTGCTTACATAAAGGCAGGCATATATCAAAGCCTTAGAGGACTCCAAGAAGAAAGATTCAATTCGAATAAGGAGAGAATACACATTGCGCATGCAAATAGGTGAAAAAAGAACAGAGACTTCCTCTAGAGTCACCAACAGAGTTGTTAGAAACACTCAGGCGTGAAATAGTGAGAAGAATGCAGAAGTTCACGTCGTACAGAACTGGTACTGAGCTGCTAGCCTATGGCCCGTTAACAGTGTGATCTTGAACGTATTACTTCACTCTCTGAGTCTCAATTTCTTTATCTGCAAAATTAAAATAGCACCTATCTCTTAGGCTTGATTTAAAGATAAAATTCAATTCAATAATTGTGTGAGACAGAAAGTAGGTGCTTGTATGATTAAGAAATGAAAATGCCACCTCATATTCCTGACTCCAAACAAACTTGATTTTTTTGTTTCTATGTAAAGGGTACTAGGAGGGCTTCCCTAGAGGCTCAGTGGTTAAGAATCCGCCTGCCAAGGCAGGAGATGCAGGAGACTCGGATTTGATCTGTGGGTTGAGACGATCCTCTGGAGGAGGGCACGGCAACGCACTCCAGTATTCTTGCCTGGAGAATCCCATGGACAGGGGAGCCTGCCTGGCAGGGTATGGTCCATAGGGTCGCAAAGAGTCAGACATGACTGAAGTGACTGAGCACGCTCACAAAGGGTGCTAGGAGCTTTCTGAGGGTAGGACATGAACTTTATTTATCTAACAGTCCCAAGTGCCTAGCATTTCATACAAGAAATGTATATCAATTTGAAGCTTATTTATCACAAGGTACATGCGTGGTTGTGCTTATGCTTATGTATTTGGAAGGAAGACAGTGACACTAATAAACACTAGTTCTCAAAGTGACTGGCATCATGGCTCATGATGTCAGCCATGATGCCAGACATTTTGCAGATGGTAATGGACTATGATTTAATCTTCATAATAATGTTATGAAACAGAGTTTTACAGACCCAAAATAAAACTCAGAAAAATTAAGGTCGTATATCCAGCTAGTTTAGGATCAAGGTTGGGATCAGGTCCATCTATTTCCAAATGCCAGGTTCCTTCCACTCACCATAGTTTCTTACTATTTCTCACCATCTTCTGGACCCATTCATTAATTTAGTTATTTATTGCTTTATTCATTGACTCAATCCATCAACAAATATTTATCAAGTACCCACCATGTACCAGACTCTCTTTCAGGCATTTGCAATATTCTGACAGAAGGGAGATGAAGCCTCTACCCTCATGAAGATTACATCCCAGTTGAGAGAGGGTAATAAATAAATAAATAGGATTCAAATTGTTGATCTATGACGTATATAAATAGAGAAATACAATTCAGGGGCAGGAGCCTTCCTACAGGGGTGACATCTGAGCTGGGGCCTGAAAAACATCCTCTTATATGGATCCAGATGACATTTTCTCCTGCCCTTTCACATACTCTCTTTCAGAACTTGACCCACAAAGTATTCTAAGACATCCTCAGGCCTCCCATAGGGAGCAGTTTTGAAAGATGGATTTACAGATCAGTAGGAATGGATCCCAGCTTGCCTCCCTGCCAAAGCCCCGTCAGCACTGACAGATGGTTCCCATGGATTACCGCCTTCCTCTCTGTCTGGGAGGGGGTTTCCCACCCAAGGGGGCAGACAATCTACCAGAGGTGGATGATTACAAAGAATTGTCCAAACATTTTATGCAGCAACTGGCTCCTGTGGTTTTCACCCATGGGAATCCTTGGCTTACATTGTTTTGTCCTCCAACTTCTCTGTCCCATTAGGGAAAAGAGCCACCAGTGACAGGGGATCTACCGTACTCCAAGCCCGGCCCTTTACATACTTATCTGAAAATGTATTTACATATGAAACTCTGCACCTCATTTCCTTCTGTTTGGTGGTGCCATCTTATATTTGTTCGCAAACATAGCAGCTGACCTTTCCTCTAGGGAAGTATTCATTTGTAGATGAAGAGTTGGGCCCATCACAGATACATTCAAGGCAGCCCTCTCCCTACTAAGCTGGAGAAGGAAATGGCAACCCACTCTAGTATGCTTGCCTGGAAAATCCTATGGATGAAGGAGCCTGGTGGGCTACAGTCCATGGGGTCTCAAGAGCCAGACACGACTTAGCAACTAAACCAACCTCCCTACTAAGCATGCAATGTTGGGCTGTAGAAAACTACTGGGTCCAAACAAGGAGATGGAAGTATCTGGTCAAGGAGAAATAACATGAGCTTTGAAGTCAGACAGACCTGGATTCTAAACCTACCATCTTAACAATGTGATCTTTAAGGAATCACTTAATTTCTCCATCTGAAAAAATGAGGCTATTGAAATCTAGACAAGTTTGGAAGGAAAACCTTCCAAAGGAAAAGGACTGGTCCTAGCCCAAGCATATTGTGAAAAATGTGTCCAAAAAAAAAGAATGGCAAATGTAAGTACCTCGGAAATTTACTATAATCTAACATCTGGCAATCAGTTTTGTGACAATAATGACATGATTTTTTTCAGCCCACCAAATGTCCACCCATCTCTCAAGATGGAATCACACTGACCAAGCTCACTATAGTGATGAAAAAACAGAATACCAACTTTGAAAATGGTAAGGAGGATTAGAATTATGATAAAAACCTCAAGGTCATATCAGCATGACCAACACTTTCCCCCACTGGAAAGCACAGGGGAAGCCACACTATAATCAGGAGGTTGACTGGTGAACACGGAATCAGAACAAGAATTAGATGAAACGCCTCTTTCAAGGCATCAGGACACTGAAACCAAAACATTCACAGCCCCTCCCCCAGGACAGCACTGGTGAAGTTTACCTCCACACCTTCTGCTTCCTGGGGTCCTTTGTGACGGCCTCATTTTTTCCCTTAGAAATACTCACATGCTCAGTTGAGTTTCTTCAAATCCCTTAGACCCAAGGAACATTTTTTTCTGCTGAAAGTAGTATTGCATTGCCCTGTTCTGATCTCCTGAGGTTGATTTTATAATTTAGCTTTCTGGAAGCAACCTCAGTTGTATCCACAATATTTATCCGTAGATTTTCTAGAAATAGTAAATGTCGTAGATTTTGTATAGCATTTGGAACATAACAGAGGTTGGAGAAATTTTGATGATGATTTTATGTACTGGTCAGAATACACTTGGGCTCCAGATCAGGGAATGTATCAAAAGAATCAGCAGGAAATGTCAAGGACGGGGAATGGGTGAATCACAAATCGTGATCATTTCTTGATTCCTTCTGCAAATAGTAAATCCTATCTCTTTACCATGAGACTGGGCATGTGACTCAAGCTGAACCAGCCATAGGACCCCAGTCCTATAGTCACACAGACTGGCACAGAAATGAGGCATACGTCCAAAAGCGGCCTACGGGTGCCCTTTGCAAGTCCTTGTAAGACGGATGTGCTGCTGTGCTCTGGGGTTTTGCACTGGCTCAGAGTATAAGAAGATTAGCTTCCCTCATAGCTCAGTTGGTAAAGAATCTGCCTGCAATGCAGGAGACCCCGGTTTCATTCTTGGGCCAGGAAGATCCACTGGAGAAGGGATAGGCTACCCACTGCAGTATTCTTGGGCTTCCCTTGTGGTTCAGCTGGTAAAGAATCTACCTTCAGTGCGGGAGACCTGGGTTTAATCCCTGGGTTGGGAAGATGCCCTGGAAAAGGGAAAGGCTACCCACTCCAGCATTCTGGCCTGGAGAATTCCATAGACTGTATAGTCCAAGGGGTTGCAAAGAGTCGGACACGACTGAGCAACTTTCACTTTCAGAGTATAGGAAGAGGCCACATCCCTCTGGGTAAAAGATAGAGAATCCCCTGACAGAAGAGATAATTCCCACCATCCTGAGATGATGTATATTGTACAGCAGGAAATAGGGACTCAGAAAATGGGAGGATGGAGTTTCTTCTCATTTCTGGGGCTTCTCTTTGGGTTTATACTCTGAGGAGATAGATATATGCAGGGTGCTCCTGATGGGAAGTGAGACAGTGGTTGCTGCTACATCCAATTATCCAGAGCCAGACAGACAAAAACATCCTGGAAAAATCCATGTGGATAGGCCAGGGTCTGTATGCTGAGAGAGCAGGCATGGTACCTATTTGTGAGCTACTCTGTAACTCCCTAATTTTATTCCAGCGTTCACCTATGCTCTGAAAAAAATGGGGAGGGTTTGTAACCACCCAGAGCAGCATAAATGTCTAAGTATATTCAGGCTGCTATAACAAAGACCATAGACTGAGTGGCTTATAAACAACAGAAAGTCATTTCTCACAGTTCTGGAGGTTGGAATCTGAGATTAGGGTACCAGCATGGTCAGGTTCTCGTGACAGCCCTCTTTAGAGTACCAGACTGTTGACTTATGATGCTCCCATGACAGACAGAAGAGAGCACAAGCTCTCTTGTGACTCATAAAGGCATTAATCACATTCAAAAGGTCCCTGCCCTGGTTCAGTTCAGTTCAGTTCAGTTGCTCAGTCATGTCCAACTCTTTGTGACCCCATGGACTGCAGCACACCAGGCCTCCCTGTCCATCACCAACTCCCAGATTTTACTCAAACTCATGTGCATTGAGTCGGTGATGCCATCCAACCATCTGATCCTCTGTCATCCCTTTCTCCTCCTGCCCTCAATCTTTCCCAGCATCAGGGTCTTTTCCAATGAGTCAGTTCTTTGCATCAGGTGGCCAAAGTATGGGAGTTTCAGCTTCAGCATCAGTCCTTCCAATGAATATTCAGGATTGATTTCCTTTAGGATGGACTGGTTGGATCTCCTTGCTGTCCAAGGGACTCCCAAGAGTCTTCTCCAACATCACAGTTCAAAAGCACCAATTCTTCGGTGCTCAGCTTTCTTTATAGTCCAACTCTCACATCCATAATGACTACTGAAAAAACCATAGCTTTGACTAGACGGACCTTTGTTGGCAAAGTAATGTCTCTGCTTTTTAATATGCTGTCTAGGTTGGTCATAGCTTTTCTTCAGAGAAGCAAGCATCTTTTAATTTCATGGCTGCAATCACTATCTGCAGTGATCTTGGAGCCCCGAAAAATAAAGTCTGTCACTGTTTCCACTGTTTCCTCATCTATTTGCCATGAAGTGATGGGACCAAATGCCACAATCTTAGTTTTCTGAATGTTGAGCTTTAAGCCAACTTTTTCAATCTCTTCTTTCACTTTCTTCAAGAGGGTCTTTAGTTCTTCTTCACTTTCTGCCATAAGGGTGGTGTCATCTGCATATCTGAGATTTTTGATATTTCTCCTGGCAATCTTGATTCCAGCTTGTGCTTCATCTAGTCCAGCATTTCTCATGATGTACTCTGCATATAAGCTAAATAAGCAGGGTGACAATATACAGCCTTGACATACTCCTTTTCCTATTTGGAACCAGTCTGTTGTTCCATGTCCAGTTCTAACTGTTGCTTCTTGACCTGCATATAGATTTTTCTGTCCTGGTAATCCCATCTAATCCTAATTACCTCCTACAGTCTCACCTCTTAATACCTTCTCATGGGGGTGAGGAGAGTAAATTTCAACATATGAATTTTCAAGGAAGACAAACATTCCATTCATAACAATGAGTAAACAGTAAGCAGCAGCCTCGAGGCAGCCCTGAAGCCTTAGCAATCAGGATAAGCGACTGGTTGAGTGGCTTAGACAGAAAAGAATCTCCCTACAATGCAGGAGATACAAGTTCAACCCCTGGGTCTGGAAGATCCCCTGGAGAAGAGAATGGCTACCCACTCCAGCTTTCTTGCCTGGAGAATTCCATAGACAGAAGAGCCTGACAGACTACAGTCCATGGGGTCGCAAAGAGTTGGACATGACTGAGTGACTAACACTTTCCAAGGGGAAAGTGTATCTTCCCACCAGCGGTGTGAATACCAAGGGCTGGCCTCACCCTCCAACCCTGAGCACCTCCACCCCCTGACACAGGCAAGCATAGATTCACCCTCCACTGACAACCCCAAAGGACTTGATGTTATGAAGCACTTGATATCTCTCTTCACTAGCTGCCTAATGTATAATGACACTCAATACATTTATGCAGATTGATTTGTGGCTCTGGCTCTCCCTTTCTATAGGGAATTTGGGGGCTTCTGATCTGGATGTCCTAAAAGGAAATCAGTCCTGAATATTCACTGGAAGGACTGATGCTGAAGCTGAAGCTCCAATACTTTGGCCACCTGATGCGAAGAACTGACTCATCGGAAAAGACCCTGATGCTGGGTAAGATTGAAGGTGGGAGGAGAAGGGGACAACAGACGATGAGATGGTTGGATGGCATCACCGACTCAATGAATATGAGTTTGAGCAAGCTCCAGGAGATGGTGAAGGGTGGGGAAGCCTGGCTTTCTGCAGTCCATGGGGCCACAAAGAGTCAGACAAGACCGAGGGACTGAACTGATATGGATGTCACAGCCTAAAAGCAAACAGAATCTATGAGCCTAGAAACGAATCCTGATATAATCTCATCACACTGGGAAAGGCAAAGTGTTTCTTTAAGTAAAGAGGATGTAATAAGAAGCAGAATTACTTCCCAAAAAGGTCCAAAGAGCTCACGATGGGAGAGAAAATTCCCACACATGTTCTATGGGGTCCAAAGGAGGAGAATTGGAACCAATGGGTAGAAATTCTACCAAGATGGATTTTTAGCTCATCTCAAGGGGGAAAATGTGCAGATCCTTATACTTCATAATGAAGAGCAAAGGATGACTCCCATTTTCCTTCCCAACTCATTTTGAATTCCTCCAAAATGCTCTAAAGAGCACAAATATAGGCTTATGAAGCTAACACAACCATACGGGGATCAGCACCACTAAGGACAGCTGTTATCCTGGGTAGGTACCTGCTGAGATCTTTACAGACCTCTTCTCATTTTATCTTCACAAGGACCCAAAGAGGTAGGTACCATTGTTGGCTTCATTTAAGGATAAGGGAACAACTTAGAAAGGTTAAGTAACTTGGCAAATCAACTCTAGTCTTAACTAGTAAATCATACTTTATACATGTTTTTTAAGGTTGTTTTCAGTGTATACAGCCACTTAATGACACACTACATGAAAAGGATTTACTACAGAGGCTCACCATGCTGTATTTTCCTGGGGTCCACCAGGAGTGCTGAATGATCCTCACCCAAGTGCAATGTATGTCAGGCTTCACGGAAGTCCCTCCACCGACTTCCAAGTACATTTCTTGTCAAATGTTTCTTTTGTTGCTTTGCACACTCATGTCCATAAGAATCTTGAACTGGAATTTTTTCAGAGATGGAATGAGAAAAGCAGAGCAAGAGAGAAATATGCAGAAAAGTCCTTGGCAGGACATTGGAAGCTACTAAAAGTTGGATAGAGAGGTGATGAGCAGAAATGTCTGAAGGTACAATTTGAGTCCAGATGGCCAGCTAGATTTTTCACATGAGAGTAACTATTTTGGGAGAGGCAGAAGTTCTACAAAGACTTTTTTTTGTCACATCCCTCTAAATAGAGGCAGTTACTCTTTGGGGACAAAATGTCACACATTGTATGCCAAAGTCATATTCAGTACAGAGAATTTTGTATTGTCTGCTCACAGAATTTTAGTATCTTCCAATAGCTTTCAACATAAAGTTTGAAATGTCTTAATTTGACATGCACAATCCGCATGTCTGGCCCCTGTGGTAGCATCTCTAGTTCCTTCTACATATACATACTTGGCCCCAGAAACACTGAGTTGCCTGTAGTTCTAGAAACAAACTTACTATTTCATGACTTTCTATTTCTGCCTTTAAAGCCTTCCTGCTCTTTTCCTTAAATCTTATTTATTCAAGACTCAGGTCAGCTATCCATGGGCCTCCCCAGGCCTGCTTCCCTTCTTTGCCTGCATGGTATAATGTCATTCTTCCCTCTGCATGCATTCATGCTAAGTCGCTTCAGTCATGTCTGACTCTTTGCAACCCTATGGACTGTAGCCCAGCAGGCTCTTCTATCCTTGGGATTCTCCACGCAAGAATACTGGAGTGGGTTGCCATGCCCTCCTTCAAGGGATCTTCCTGACCCAGGAATCAAACCTGGGTCGCTTAAGTCTCCTGCATTGGCAGATGGTCTCTTAAGTTTCCTGCACTAGCGCCATCTAGGAAGCCCCTGTCTGTGCTCTGTAACAACCACAAACATCCTATACCATCTGCATCACAATTTATAACTCACACTGAGTGTCCCAGCACTGCTTCCATCGCCATCAGACAGTAAGTAGAGGGAAAGGATCACATGTATCTTCACTGATTTCGTAGCCACAGAAGGTTAGCACTGTGAATGATTTAAAAACTGAACGATTTTGGGTGGTCCAGTGGTTAAGAATCCACCTTGCAATGCAGGGGATACCAGTTTAATCCCTGGTCCGGGAAGCTCCCGTATGCCGCAAAGGAACTTAGCCCATGTGTCAAAACTACCAGGCTCTAGAGCTTGAAAACTGCAAGTACTAAGTCCACTTGCCTGCAACAAGAGAAGTCACTGCAATGAGAAGCCTGCACACCACAACAAAGAGTAGTCCCCAGTCAACTCATCTAGAGAAAGCCCACATAAAGCAACAAAGACCCAGTGCAGTCAGAAATAAAAATAATTTTTTTAAGCGATCCACATCAAAAAAATCTTTTTAAAAGAATTTTTAAATAAAAAATAAATGTTTTTTCAGTTCCATGTAAGCTAAAGTGAAGTCGCTCAGTCGTGTCCGACTCTTTGCGACCCCATGGACTGTATATAAGCTACCACGCTCCTCCGTGCATGGGATTTTCCAGGCAAGAGTACTGGAGTGGGTTGCCATTTCCTTCTCCAGAGGATCTTCCCAACCCAGGGATCGAACCCAGGTCTCCTGCATTGCAGACAGATGCTTTAGCATCTGAGCCACCAGGGAAGTATGTAAGCTAAAGGCAGTACACCAAAACCAATCAGATTTCTACACACTACCAGTGAATAACTGAAGACAAACAAAAATTTCCAACAGCTCCCCACAAAATGAAGCACTGAGGTATAAGCTAACAAGTCATCTCCATCAGAAGCCAGAAAACTTGATACAAAGGGCCAGAGAGATTTTAGGCTTTAAGAGCTATTAGAGTGTCTGCTGCATATCCCTCTTTGTTTTTTCTTGTCTTGCTTTGCTTTTGTTTTATAATCCATTATAGACAGCATATTAAAAAGCAGAGACATCACTTTGCCAACAAAGGTCCATATAGTCAAAGGTATGGTTTTTCCAGTAGTTGCGTACAGATGTTAGAGTTGGATCATAAAGAAGGCTGATGGTTGAAGAATTGATGTCTTTGAATTGTGGTGCTAGAGAAGACTCTTGAGAGTCCCTTGGACTGCAAGGAGATCAAACTAGTCAACCCTAAAGGAAATCAACCCTGAATATTCATTGGAAGAACTGATGTTGAAACTAAAGCTCCAATACTTTGGCCACCTGATACAAACAGCCAACTCACTGTGAAAGACCGTGATGCTGGAAAACACTGAGGGCAAAAGGAGAAGGGGGTGGCAGAGGATGAGATGATTGGATGGCATCACTGACTCACTGGACATGAGTTTGAGCAAACTCGGGGAGATGGTGAAGGACAGGGAGGCCTGGAGCACTGCAGTCCATGCAGTTGCAACAAGTCAGACATGACTGAGCGACTGAACAACAAAAATGTAAAACCCCTTCTTAGCTCACTAGTCTTACAAAATAGGCCATAGGCCAGATTTGGCTCACAGGTTGTACTTGATAGATTCCTACAAAATCCTAATGAAAGATATCAGAAAGCTAAAAAAAAAAAAAATGGGGAGACATAGTGCATTCATAGATTGAAAAATGAAAGTGAAAGTTAGTCGCACAATTGTGTCCAACTCTTTACAGTCCCATGAACTGTAGCCCACCAGGCTCCTCTGTCCATGGAATTCTCCAGGCAAGAATACTGGAGTGGGTTGCCATTTCTTTTTCCAGGGGATCTTCCTGACCCAAGGATTGAACCTGGCTCTCCAAAAGTGCAGGCAGATTCTTTACCAACTGAGCTACTAGGGAAGTCCTATTCATAGATTAAAAGACTCAGTATAGTAAAGATGACCAATTGATCTGTAGACTTAATGTAACATCAATCAAAATCCCAGAAGTTTTTTTGTAGATATGGACAAACTGATTCTAAAGGTTATACGGAAAGGCTAAGAAGCTAGAAAACCCAAAATTATTTTGGGAAAAAAAATAAAGTTAGAAAAATTATACTAATTAATATTAAGAAATTACAAAGCTATAATAATCAGAGTAGTGTTGATATATATTGGTGAAGGAATAGACACAGAGATCTTGGGCTAGAGCGACCCACAAATATGTCCATTGAATTTTAGATAAAGGTATGAAAACAATTCAATGGAAAAAGAGCAATCTTTTCAAGAGATAGTTTTAGAACAATTGGATAATCCATATGCAAAAAAAATTTACACATGCCTTATGCAAAAATTAACGGAAACATTTTAGTTCAGTCGCTGAGTTCTGTCCAACTCTTTGCAACCCCATGGACTGCAGCACGCCAGGATTCCCTGTCCATCACCAACTCCCGGAGCTTGTTCAAACTCACGTCCATCAAGTTAGTAATGCCATGCAACCATCTCATCCTCTGTCGTCCCCTTCTCCTCCTGCCTTCAATCTTTCCCAGCATCAGGGTCTTATCCAGTGAGTCAGTTCTTTGCATCAGGTGGCCCAAGTATTGGAGCTTCAGCTTCAGCATCAGTTCTTCCAATGAATATTCAGGACTGATTTCTTTTAGGATTGACAGTTTGATCTCCTTGTAGTCCAAGGGACTCTCAAGAGTATTCTCCAACATCACAGTTCAAATGCATCAGTTCTTTGGTGCTCAGCTTTCTTTATGGTTCAACTCTCACATCCATACATGACTATCAGAAAAACCATAGCTTAAAACATATTAACTTACATATAAAAACCAAAAATTATAAAGCCTTTGGAAGAAACATAACAGAAAATATTTGTGGCCATACACTAAGAACACAGTCTGTAAAAGAAAAAATTGACAAATTAGAGTCACCAAAATGAAAACTTTTGCTCTAAAGAGTTTTCTTTGGCATCATTTCATTAAAGAAAAGGGATGTTTACAGAGATTTAAATGAGTAGATGCCAGTGCCTTTCTGCTCATTGTCATATATTCCTTGGTTATATACTCTTGATACAGACAGCCAGACATTTACCTTGGGTTGAATAATGACTAGAACTATACACTCATTCTAGAACCATCCTCTTGTGTGGCCTGTAGCAACTCACTCATTTTCTCAAAAAAAGGCAAAAATTAGAAAGCCACGTAGAGGAGAAACAAAACTAATCATTACATTTTTATAATGACATTTTCAAGCATCGTTTCCTCCTGGAAACCTTCCTCTCTGAAACTCCTCCTGTTGGACGTCAATTTAAAATACCACCACAGCATTTCTCTGTCAGGGCATTTCCTTTGAAGAGACTTTTCTAAACTTTGTTCAACAGGCTCTCTCTCATTCAGGATAAATGTTATACATGATGAACATCCTTGATATCATTCCTGCTAAGCGGAAGCAGTCTCCTTTAAGTTTCACAGTAAACTGGGGAAAGATGTACACATTGGTGTATTTTCTACCAGGTGGTAAGAGAAGACTTAAAAAGGGGGTATGCACCTCATAAATTATTTTTTTCTTCCCTCATTTCTGATCTCAGTTTATTTTTACCATGTCAAGCACATCACATTTCAAAGCTTCAATATACTTCTTAAATATTCAAGTTATACAATTTACAGCTTCTCAAATACCACGTGATCTGGATCCACTCGCTAGTTCAGCTCCTTCTGCTGTGGCTCTGCTTGACCTAATTGGTTTCTTTTTAACTTTTCTTCTTTGCAACTTGATTAGAATGAAGAGGAGATAAAAGGGGAGGAAGAAAGTTCAATAGAGGGTTAAGTTAGAGGTAGGAAAATGGAAGGACAAATGATAGTTTAAAAGAGGAGAGAATCTTTAACCCAAATGTATTTTAATCACACAGATTGGAAAGTTTTGTCCCTATGAAGCTGTAGGAACATGTGCTCTAGAGCAAAGTTTTGTAGCAATGGTCATGGGGAGATGCACAAGAATGGACAGGGCTGCTTTGTAATGAACTTTTTATGAGTTCTCTCTGGTTGCTAGGTATGTGTGAAACATTCTTTCCTTGGGTCAGAGATTTTATTACCTTCCCAATGGCCAGGATTTCACTGCAATAACTGATGGAAAACATTTGTGCAGTATTCTAAGGGCTGAATAACCAGCTCATAACAGCAAGCCACATCTATGGGGAGAAATTGGAGCAGTCACTCCAGTCCAAATAACCCAGACAGTCCAGAAGAGAGTTCTTAAACAGCAGAATAAGGATGCTAGTCCTGGTGGGGAGGGGGGAGGGAGTGGGCGAGGGGTGGGGGTGGGTAGGGGACACAGGACCACCCACCACAAAAGCTAAAATACCCAAGGAGAGTTTATCCCAAGATGCCCTGCCCTGAGACCTTCAGCTACAAGTAAAGACAGAAGCGTCCTGAATTCTGGGAGAGCCAAAGAATGTGACTTGACCAAATTTAAGGTGTCACGGTTAATCTTATTTGTCTTTGCTTAGAGCAACTAACTACAGTTCAAGGGTGGAAGTTATTGAATTTTAAGTTGAGAACAAAAGACCTGGATGAGCTTTGCCATGCTAGCCATGAAGAAACAAGAAGGAGAAAAAGCAAAATGTAACAGGAAGAAAAAAGAGAGGATCATTTAACACTTAGTAAATGCTTGCCCATGTCCTAAGGACTTAACAACATCTCGTTGTGGTCAAAACAACACTGACTGCATCCTGTTCTCTTTTGACTTCTCTTAGAAGACAGGGGTCATTCAAACTAAAGGGATCTTAACAACAGAGTGATTTTAACCTTGTTTTAAAGCAGAAGCAGAAAACTTTGTTCAAATGAAATTATCAGGAAAGTCACTATACAAAATCAGATAAAAACTGAACTAAGATCTGAGAGGACTTGAGTTTCCTGAACAAGAGAGTTGATGACAAACCCAGGCAAGAGCTTGGGTCTCTTTATTAGTCCATGTTCTTCCCATCAACTCACAATCATCTCTTTATGGAAAAAGCCTGATAGACATTCTTGAATTCATGTCTCATCTCTCCAAAAGGATCACAAGTCTTAAAGGCATACTTCAAGTCTCACATCCCTCTTTTTATCCTCCATTCCATGTATAAAGGGACTGACACACACCAAGACTCAATATGCATCTGCAGACAAAGTCTGGGGAATTTTTCAGTCATGTACATAGATGCAGAGCAACTTTAAAGCTTATAAAGAAGTTGTAGTGGTGAAGGGGCATTTTATGCCTCTATCTGGGTAACCCTACCTCTTTTGAAGTGTATCCTGAACAACCCACGGGTACAGGTAAGGACACAGGCTGTGAGGTCCTGCAGTCCTCTCAAACAAGTTTATTCCAAGTGGTGTATCCATGAAGGTACTGCCCCAGAGTGGGTAGGCAAGTTTCAAGATAAAGGAAAATAAATTGCATGTGTCTGAAGCTGGGAAAACACAAAATTGGAGGATGAGCAAGGATTAGTGAGCCAAGAGGTTCAAGTAGGTCATGATGCTAATTCTGCTAAGACTGAGGAATTTGTTCATTAAAAATTGAAGTATTCAAATATTGTTATTATTATTAATTATACAAGCATGTCTAGGAAGAGAATGACCAGTTGGTTTCTTAACTCCCGGTCCTCTCACTTTCCTGCTGTATAAGGTGATTAGACCAGATGGAGGCCCATGAGACACACAGGGCTCAGTTCAATCAACACTTACTGTATATAAGTGTCAGTGAAGATGTGGAGAAAAGGTATACTGATTGCAGGAATGTAAACTGGTGCAGCCACTGTGGAAAACAGTATACAGATTTCTCAAAAGCCTAAAAATAGAACTACCATATGACCTGGCATTTCTACTCCTGAGTAAATATCCAAAAAAAAAAAAACCAAAACCACTAATTCAAAAAGATACATGCATCTCAATGTTCATCATAGCATCATTCACAATTGCCACGATATGGAAGCATCCTGGAAGTAATCCATCAACAGATGAATGGAAAAAGAAGATTTGGTACATATATACAGTGGAATATTACTCAGCCATAAAAAGAGTGAAATTTTGCCATTTTCAGTAACATGGATGGACTTGAAAGACATTATGCTAAGTGAAATAAGTCAGACAGAGGAAGATAACTACTGTATGATATCACTTACTGAGGAATCTTAAAAATACAACAAATACAATATAATAAAAAGTAAGCAAACTCACAGATATAGAGAACAAACTAGTGGTTACCAATGGTGGGGGGGCAGCAAAATAGGAGTGGGCGAATGGGAGATACAAACTGTTGGGTGTATTGTACAGGGACATATTGTGCACGGGGAATATAGCCAATATTGTGTGATAAATGTCAATGGAGTGTAACCTTTAAATTTTTATATTAATAAAAAATAAAAAAAAATTGAAATAACATGAGAGTCCTTTGGACTACAAGGAGATCAAACCAGTCAATCCTAAAGGAAATCAATCCTAAATATTCATCAGAGGGACTAATGCTGAGGCTGAAGCTCCAATATTTTGGCCACCTAATGAGAAGAGCCAGCTGGTTGGAAAAGACCCTGATGCTGGGAAAGATTGAAAGCAGGAGGAGAAGAGGAGGACAGAGGATGAAATAGTTGGAAGGCATCACTGACTCAATGGAGATGAGTTTGAGCAAGCTCTGGGAGATGGTAAAGGACAGGAAAGCCTGGCGTGCTGCAGTCCATGAGGTCGCAAAGAGTCAGACATGACTGAGCAACTGAACAACAATTATCATAATTTTTAAAAAAACACTTACTGTATGTTAGGTACTTTGTGAAGAGAAAGATATCAATTTCCTCAGCTTCAAGAAACAAATAGCTGCTCCTTTCCTTTAAGAATAAGTAAAATACAACCTGCCTTCAAGAAGCAAACAGTCTCTTCAAAAACGTTTGGGTAATTTCAGTGCAGGGGGCAGTGCTTAACGTGGTGTCTGGTGCCTGATGGATGCTCAATCCATACTTGATGGAGTGAGTAAAGGAAGGCTACAGGTGCCACTGGGGTGGTGTGGAAGCAAAGAGGAGGGAAAATGAACACAGACTACAGTGAGAGGTGACTGTCAGAAAATCATTTGATGAAAATGTAACAAGTGCAAAAGGAATGAACATTTTAGAGTAGTCTGCATTTTACAAGATACTTTTGCAGGAAACATCTCATTTGTATTCACATCCCCCAATAAAGAAGGTATAATTCTCCTTTGATTTCCAAATAAGCCAATAAAGAAATAAGAAACTGGCCGAGATCACTCAGCTGGTCAGAGTCAAAATTGGGACCTAACCCCACAGCTTTCAGCTCTAAAGTGGATGTGTTTTCCAGGGGGCTGTGCTGCTACCAAGAACTGCCAAGTCTCAGCTCTCTCCAGGGTACTTAACATTGAAGGTGTATTTCCACTTCCACTACAGTTGGCCCCTAAGGAGTCATTTCAACCTCAAAATTGGAGAGTGGGGAACCTTACTTTCAAAATTTTTGGATCCAACACCTTGAGTATGATGGTTTTTCCCTTTTTCTTTCCCTTGCCTCATCCCATAGAAAAATAATGGTGAAAAGGAAAATGATATTAGTATAGCTCTTTGAGACCTGTACTTGCCAGGCTCCTCTGTCCATGGAATCCTCCAGGCAAGAATATTGGAGTGAGTTGCTATTTCCTTCTCCTGAGGATCTTCCTGACTCAGGGATTGAACCTAGGCCTCCTGCATTGCAGACAGATTTTTTACCATCTGAGTCACCAGGAAAACCAAGGAATATGATAATTTTAATAAAATAGTAGGCCATGCTCCTTAACAAAAACTCATAAAATGGATGCAAAAGGGTCAGTCTTAGGCACAGGAAGGTGTTTTTAACAAACGAATATTGCCACACACACACACACACACACACACACATACACACAGTTTTAAGGTATGGTTTCATCCATCTACCTCTGTAAAAAATTAAACTACTTTTTGCAGCTCTCTGTGAGTACCAGGTTCCTGTACTTTCTTGCATGTAAATGAGAAATAACTCAGGCTGTTAATGAGAATTCAACATAAAGGTAGCACCAAAGCATGGTGCTGCATTATGAAATGGCTATTTACATTCGTTTAATTATCTAGTTAATTACAGGATCATAAAATCAGAATGAACTGGGGAGTTAAAAGGGATAGCAAAGAAAATGCAATTGATCATCTCCTATTCCTTATCAAATCAAGGTTCACCTGCACAAAATTGCTCCTAGAAGCTTGTTCCCTATTGCATATCTCATCAAATCTAAATGAATCTGAAGGCCCCTGGGACCTCATTCTTCCTTTGGGGGTGGCAGAATGAACAGTGGGCCAGAGGTGTGGCTAGAAGTCTGACTTCACCTTGAAGAAGTCCCCAGGCTTCCTCTTTCTCTTCCTTCTCCTGTCCCATGTCAGTCCTCCCGGGGGACCCCATTCACAGTCTTCCAGCCAGAGACAGAACAGTCACCCCAACACTCTGTCTCCTGTACCAGAATATTACACTTATCACCCTGTCCAGCCCAGTCTACCTCCTTATCACAGCCAATCCATCGCCTCCTCTCCAGCTCAGGACCATGGCCAGGGCTTACGTCTCAACTAAGCTGTGTTGGTGCTCAGTCACTCAGTTGTGTCTGACTCCTTGCAGCCCCTTGGACTGTAGCCCGCCAGGCTCCTCTGTGCATGGAATTCTCCAGGCAAGAATACTGGATGGGGTGCCACTTCCTACTCCAGGGGATCTTCCTGACCGAGGGATCAAACCTGCGTCTCTTGCCTCTCCTGCATTGGCAGGTGGATTCTTTACCACTAGTGCCACCTGGCCAGCGCCACCTAGGCTGTGGACATCTCCTAATGGGCCTCCCTCGGCCTCCCTCTCTCTGGCCTCCATCCCCTAACTAAGCCATCTTGTACTGCCAGAGTAATGCTCTACATCACAAATCAGAGCAATTCTGTCTCTCAGCCAAAACCCTTTACTGTTTCGCATCACCTTTGGGAACAACAAGAAACAAGGTCCTTCACCCTTGACATATGCAGCACTTACCACACTTCTTTAATCTGAAAGTGCACCATAAATAACAAAATGACAAGCATTATATTACAACAGCAATCTAGTATTTTTGAAATTGGACTTTCTAATATTTAATATGTACCAACAATGGAGTACAAGGTTATTTTTCCCTGAAAAAAAAATGGCATTATTAAATTGACAGTGTACTTTAGAATCAAGGAAATGAAGTATGAAGGGAAAATAAATAGGAAAAAAATTTGCTTCAACTATTGGGGAAAAGGGAGAATATTTTGAAAACCAAAACATCCCCACAATAGCTTTATTATCATTTTCCTTAAAGAACATGAACTTGAAGACAGATGAGCCTGAATTTTGCACCAATTCTGATACTTTTTGGACCTCTGATCTTGGGAAAGGTATTTAACTTACTGAACTTCATTCTCTTCCTTTGTGAACTGGATATACTATCTACCATACAGTTTCATCAAAGGATGAAATTATATAAGGTGAGTTACACACTTAGGACATTCATAAAGCAAAGAGCTAATAAATATAGCACTAGAATGAGAATGGATACTACCAGAACCACTTTTCCTTCCCACCACAAAAATATATCCTAAACACCACATCTTTCTTTTCCTCCATTGATATTAGATGTGGCAACTGTAGAAAAATAAATATATATAGTTGAACGAAACAGCAACAAAACTCTGGCTGCTTATAACATGAAAATATATTTTTAAAATTCCTACTTTAAAAGAAAATCTGTGCCTTAGCCTATCACCTCCATTTCAAGTAATTATAGAAATTTCAAATTCACTTTTGTAAGAAAAATGTTTATATGATCCATTAGAAATGAACACAATGGAACTGGATGCTGTGTTTAATGTGGCTAAGCATCAGAATGAAGGACATAACTGTGTTGCATGTTAAATTTAATAATAATAATAATTTTCATCATTAAATCCTTTATTCCTAATCTGGTGGACAAGGAGAAGTTGAAACTCTTCCCAAGCTTGCCCTATACCACTCGACTAATTCAACATGCAAGACAGAGCTGGCTGCATAAGCTATCCATGGTACAATGGGTGTTATTTGTACAATCTATGCAAGGAATCCTGGAGACAGTGTTGGTATCCTCTCAGTCAATCATGGCTCGGGTCCAAAAGATTTTATCACTGAAAATTAATCAGCCCATTCTCCCCTTGCACTACCAGGGCCAAATATGAGCAGAAGCAGAAAAAAGAAAAAGGAGTGCCTGTCCTATTGAGTGGACACTGCAGAAATGGGACAGTCACAGTCAAGATCTACTCAGTGCCTGGTGCTGCACAACCTTGGGACTACAGGCACAAGGACAGAATGAGGAAACTTAATTACAGCGTGTTCAAGCAATTCGTGGAACTGCCTGGGGAGGGAGACCTAATGGGTGTCAACACAATTAAGGATCTTCACACACATTTGAAAATAACAGACTGTGACACAGGCTCAATGGCCATGTTGTCATCTCATCTTCATGGTGATTTGACATCCCAGATATCAGTGCAGAATTGAATTAGAGGAAGAGATCGCACAGTAATTTCCCATTCTGGCTTTCCAATTTCTCTGTTAGCTGAGGCAGAGCAAGCCCCACAGTCATTCTGGCAGCCTAGCCTCCCACACCCCACCCAAGTCCAGGCTCCTGCCTCAAAAAAAAAAAAAAAAAAGCAGGATATGGTTCCCCATCAGTTCCTTGGCTGCCAACATTTAAGAGGCTTAGAATAAATGCAGAAGCTGGAAATGATGGAGTGCGTATGCTGAACACCTCCTAAAGAGTTGTGCCCCGAGGACACCCTCCATCTGCCCTCTCCCCCAACCTCATTCTCCTAATCCCTTCAGGAGATCTTCTACTTGCTGCCTGGCCTGGCAACTCACTTTTCCTGAATCTCAGTCTCTTCATTTCTGAATGGGATTAGGCTAAATTAGAATCACCTAGAAAATGCTTTTAAAATGTATTTCATTTCCCCTACCGAGTTGGCTTCCTCAGGGTATGAAACCCAGGAATGTGTACCTTTAACAACGTCTCCAGCCCCCCGAGGCAATCAGCTACGTACCAGTCATCCGATTAGAAAGCTAGAGAGGACCAGATGATCTAGAAAGGGTTGTTTTAGTTCTGCAGTTTGTCAAGCTGTTCTTCTGATCTTCGTAATGCACCTGGATCACTTATCAGTTACCAGCCGACACTGTGTATTTACACATAAAGTAAAAGTGAAGTCCCTAAGTCGAGTCCGACTCGTTGCGACCCCATGGATTGTAGCCTACCAGGCTTCTCTGTCCATGGGATTTTCCAGGCAAGAGTACTGGAGTGGCTTGCCATTTCCTTCTCCAGAGGATCTTATCGACCCAGGGATCCGATCCCAAGGATCAAACCCGGGTCTCCTGCATTGTAGACAGACGCTTTTACCGTCTGAGCCACCAGGGAAATCACATAATGCTATGTCATATTGTGCAGATTGAATGACTTAGCATTGACCCCAAATCAGGATCTTTATCCTGGCTTTTACGTCATCACAGCATCAGACTGTTTACTTGTCCATCTTCCCCAAGGAGCTGGGGGCCTTGTCTGTCTTGCTCACAGCTCTATCTCCAGGGCTGACACACACATAAGTGCTTAATCAATTTTGGTTAAATGATCATATTAAGGATGTTGAAACTGATGCTCAGAAAGGTTAAGTAACTAACTCAAGATCATAAGAATTTGAAACCAGGGCTGTTAAACTCATAAGCTAGTGCTATTCTTAATATCTTTATCCAGGTGGCTGGCTTCCTCTTTGCAAATAACTTGACAAGTATCTTTGCTCAGAATTCCAACCCTAGATCTCTTTACAAGTCAAAAGACAACTGTCCTGAGACTAGCCCACTCAGACCTTAGATGGAAGTTGGCCAACGTGATCAAATAAACCAAGTGCTCAGAGAGGTCCCACCCATTGGGGGAGACTGTCTTTCTTACCCAGCTCACAAGGGTGCCATTTCCCTGCTGTTTATGGAGCACACTCTGCAGTTCCCAGCCAATTGTGTGCATGCTTTCTCCTTAACAATCCTAACAGTCCCGTGAGATAAAGATGATAATCCTCATTCTATCGATGAGAAAATCCAGGCTCAGAGGAATTCAATACCCACAGCTGGTGGGTGCCACAGCTGGTGAGCAGTGTCATATGACCTGGGTTCACCTCTTCCCCCAGCAAAGAAATATGTGGCATGTGGTCAAGAGTTTCACTTCCAATCTCATTTAGGTGAAAATTGCCTAGAGGTAAATTGGATTTTAATTACATGCTAGAAAATTATGTTATTTATTTACTGACATAATTTTAGCTTATGATCAAGAATTCTGTGTCATTCTTGGCCCTTCTAAACTTAAACTTCTCCATCAATATTAACTTTGCTGTTGGTTTGCTCGATTTACAAGACAGTTGTCATATCTTTTTTTTAATCTTGTGGCTTTTGATTGGGTCATTATTCAAGTTCATTAGAAAATTCCATCAGTAGTGGGATTTCAGCTGTATGCATCCAATATATATGCTGTTGTGCACATGGGCCAATAGAAACAACAACCCCAAAAGTGCATTGGTCCTGCTGGTGGGTGGTATTGTGCAGTTTCACTTCCCCTTTTCACGTCCTTGGTGTAAAATGTTTTGTTTTTTTCCAGTGATTGAGATACCGATGAAAAAATAGTCTCTCCCTTTGGAAATTAGAAGCTCTAAATAAATCATATTTGCATCTGTTTCTGTCCAGGTGTTAAGCAGTTTTAGCAAAAACCTACCGTGTGGCAAGAATGATGCTCGCTGTTAGTACAGAGCAGAGGGAACAGATGACAACAGAGGACGTGCCTTGGTGGGAGAATCAGATGACCTGAGCTCAAATCTCACCTAAGTGCCAGCCCTGAGAAGGGGTAGAAAGTCACCCATCCTGTCTGTTAAGGGTGACACCAGCACCTATCTCAAATAAGTCAGGGGAAAGGATTAAACGAAGTCCTTATAGGAAGCACCCCAGCAACTGCCTAGTATAAAGTAAGCATTCAATAAAACAGAGACTTTCAATTATTTTCTTTATTGAGAAACCCCACAGCCAGTGCCATTCATATTTGTCCACCAGACCTTTCTCCGGCCTTCTTATCTTCAGTGTCTTTGCTTCTGGGCTCTGCTCCCCCCCGTCTGTATCCTTTCCACGGGCACTCCTCTTCCCCCCTCTCCTTCATTTCCCTCCGTGGCATCAGTCCATTAGTCAGGCCATGTATCTTTCATGAGCTAAGACTCGCTCTCGGGGAATAAAAACCTAACTCATGAAATGGGAGAAGACATCCCTGAGAAACAACCTCTTCTTCTTTTGCACTTCAGAGTGACCCCAGCCACCAGCTTCCCTGGTGGTTCAGATGGTAAAGAGTCTGCCTGCAGTGTGGGAGACCCAGGTTTGATTCCTGGGTTGGGAAGATCCCCTGGAGAAGGAAATGGCAAACCACTCCAGTATTCTTGCCTGGAAAATTCCATGGACAGAGAAGCCTGGCAGTCTACAGCCCATGGGGTCCCAAAGAGTTGGACACAACTCAGTGATTTCACTTTCACTTTCCAGCCACCAGATCAAAAGGAAAGAAAGTCTGACATTCTTTCACCAAAGGTTCCCTCCATCCCACAGACTGGCCCTTCCCGGCAACACGGCACTTTGACTGTGTGGTCACCACTACTAGTCACCATGCGTGAGCTCCCAGCACTCAGCCTTCAGATACGGATCCTTGGAAACTCAGTCTGAAATCTTTCTTACCCACAACTTTTGATTTATGCTGTTTCTGTCTAAATGACAAGAGCTATGGGGGAGTCATTTATAAGATTAGTCAGTGAAGCTTGGGGAAAGGGCTCTGAAAGCTGGAAAAACAATCCAGGACCATAAACTACATGGCCTTGGAGCAAGCCTCCCTCTATGGAAACCGCAGACCAGACCACAGCAGGTCCCCACCCAGCAAAGCCCTGCAAGTAGCTGGACAAGACCAGAAGCTCTCAGATGCACAGAGAAGCAGGTGTCTATCTCACTATGAATTATGAATCTTTCCTGAAATCAGGTACTAAATTTAATTTTTAATAAGCAATACACATTTTTGTAAACCCTGTGGAAAAGTCAGACCATACAAGGTAAAAAAAACCCTATAATCTCACGACCACCAGTAACATCAGTAAGTATTTTTATATATAAATTTTTTATATTTATAAGTCTTTCTATTTATATTTAAAATTTTATATATATGTAGTTTTATTTATAAATTATAAAAATATTTAAGAGGACATTCATAAGAAACATTTATAATATCAAAAAGTCAATTGGAATTTAAACATTTATGAATATATATATTCATAAATATATAATATATAATAATAAATATATATTCTAGTATAATAAGTATATATAATTTTTATTATATTATATTAAATATATTGTATAAGCATATATTTGTATATTATACTTTTTGTATTTATATATTATATACATGATAATGTTTATTTATATAATGTACAAGTATGTATGATATATAAGATATATGCGTGTGTTAGTCACTCAGTCATGTCTGACTCTTTGCGACCCCACTGACTGTAGCCTGCCAAGCTCCTCTGTCCATGGAATTCTCCAGGCAAGAATACTGTAGTGGGTAGCCATTTCCTTCTTCAGGGGATCTTCCTGACCCAGGGATCGAACCCAGGTCTCCAGCGTTGCAGGCAGATTCTTTACCATCTGAGCCACCAGGGAAGCCCATGTAAAATATATAGGTATATATATCTCATGTAAGTATATTATATATACTTAGAGTTCTAGGTTTAGATATAAACATCCTCACTTTTGACATTATAAATAATACTGTCATGCATGTCCTATGACAAAATCATTGTCTTGCTGAGGATTCACTTCCTTGGTGTTCGATAGGGATTAATAACCCATTAATCTCAAGGTCCCTAGAGTGAGAAAGGGCAACTCACTCCAGTATTCTTGCCTGGAAAATTCCATGGAAAGAGGAGCCTGGAGGGCTACAATGCATGGGGTCGCAGAGAGTCAGACAGGACTGAGTGACCAAGCATGCACACGTGCATTCTCAAGGTGCAAGAAATACAGCATCATTTTTTCAATATCAGCTGAAGTCCCATGTCAGCCCCTCATTTGCCGAGGCTGGCCAGAAAGCCATCTGCAGTCATTTTCTGTTGTCCCTCCCTCTGCCCTGGGTGGTGCCAGAACCAGGAAAAGAATGGCAGGCCCTGGGCTTGGTTCAGGTTGCTCACCAGGGCTGTTGCTCTATGACCCTGCTAGGTCTCTAGATTTCCCTGGCAGAGCCTGGCCCTCTGCTGCGCCCACCCAGAGGCTAGAGCTACAACTGCCTGGATCCAGCACTTGCTGCCCAAACTCCCCAAGCGGCTGCCTGCATCGTAAATGAAGGGCTCTGGCCTGTGGTTGAAGGCTCCACCTCGGCTCAGCACAGGCTTGATCTTCATTTAACTTGTGATGTGTTTGCACTGCCACACATAGGATACTAGGTCAAGTGCTCTGTATATATTTCTAAGACTTTTAAAAAGTCCTTTTAAATTATTTCTCATGAAAATATCATATACACAAAAAGACAGGAAATGCATCGACACAGTACACAGGATTATAAAATAAACATATCCAGGATCCAAGTGAAGAAATAGATCCTTAAAATTCCCTTTAGATCCTCTCTCCCTTTCCGTAAGTGACAGTGAAGGTCGCTCAGTCGTGTCTAACTCTTTGCGACCCTATGGACTGCCATCTGCCAGGCTCCTCTATACATGGAATTCTCCAGGCAAGAATACTGGAATGGATAGTCGTTCCCTTCTCCAGGGGATCTTTCCAACCCAGGAATCAAACCCAGGTCTCCCGCGTTGCAGGTGGATTCTTTACCATCTGAGCCACCAAGGAAGCCCCATAATATTGAATTTTGAGTTTATTAGTGCCTTGCTTTCACAAATGTTTGTTTCTCAGTCGTGTTCAACTCTTTGCGATCCCATGAACTGTAACCTTCCAGGCTCCTCTGTCCATGGGATTTCCCAGGCAAGAATACTGGAATGGGTAACCATTCCCTTCTCTAGAGGATCTTCCCCACCCAGGGATCAAACCCAGGTCTCCCACACTGCAGGCAGATTCTTTACCATCTGAGCCACAAGGAAGTAGCTTTCACAAAAGTATAACTGAATAATAAATATCTCTAAACTTGGTAAGGTTTTGTATTCTTGAGGACTCTGTACAAATAGTATCACACTCTTCAAGTTCTTTAGAAACTGACTTTTATCATTCAACTTCAAGTTCTTTGAAGATTCACTGTGGTTGATGTATGAAGCCATGGTTAAATCATTTTGCCAAAGTATAGTATTCCAACAGAGGAACGACCACAATTTATTCATGCATTCTTCCCTTGATAAATATCTAGGATGTTTCCAGCTTTTTGCTGTTCCAAACAATGCCACTTAAAACACATCTTTGCAACTCTCCTGGTGCACACAAACAGGAATGCATTCAGTCTCTATACCTGAGAGGAACTGCTGAGTCAGATGCATTGCCTGGCTTCACCTGAAAAGACATAATGTCCATTTGTCTAACATGTTCACACACATCTGACACTTCCCCCAGCACTCTGTCAAGTTCTGTTTCCTCTACCCTTCTTCAGTACGTAAGTTCTGCCAGTCTTGTAGGGATGAAATGGTATCTATTTGTCATTTTAATCTGCATTTCTCTGATTTCACACAAGAAACAACATCTTTGCATATGTTTATGGGCCATTTCCTATCTCCTTTTCTCTGAAATGCTTGCTCGTCTCTTGTCCAATTTTTTTTTTTCTGTTTGGTTTGTCTTTCTCATTTTGATCTTTAGATATTAAACCATTATTGATTATGTGTTCCCTGAGATATTGTTTCCATTTTTAATTGGAAACAATATCTTCTTCTTAAAGTATAATTTACATACAATAAATTCTACAAATTTACATGCATAGTTTGAAGAGTTTTGACAAGCATTTCACCTAAAGTACATAGTTTACATTAGGCTCACTCTTTGTGTGGTACATTCTTGTGTTTGAACAAAGGTCTAATGACAGGTACCCACCATTAGAGTAGCATACAGATTATTCTCACTGCCCTAAACATCCTCTGTGCTCTGCCTATTCATGTTTCCCTGTCCCCAATCCTTATTAACAAATGATCCATGATTTTGCCTTTCCTAGAATGTCATACAGTTAATCATATAGTATCGACATGTAAACTTTTCACATTGGCTTCTTTCTCTCAGTAATATGTATTTAAGATCTCTTCATGTATTTTCATAGCTTCATAGCTCATTTCTTTTTAGCTCTGAATAATCTTCCATTGTCTGGGTGTACCATAGTTTACACATTCACCAGAGAAGGACATCTTGGTTGCTTCCAAGTTTTGGCAATTATAAAAAACACTGCTAAAAACATCCATGTGCTTGACTTTGCATTGACATAAGTTTTTAACTCCTTTTGGTAAATACTGAGGAGCACAGTTTCTGGATTGTATGATAAAAATATGTTTAGTTTTGTGAGAAACTGCCAACCAGTCTTCCAAAATGGCTGTACCATTTTGCATTCCACCAGCAACAAATGAAAGTTCCTATCTCTCCACATACTCACCAGCTGTAGTGTCATTGTTTGATTTTGGTCATCCTAACAGGTGTGTAGTGGGAGATAGTGGTTGTTTTAATTTGCATTTCCCTAGATATAGGATGTGGAACAATTTTTCATAGGCTTATTTGCCACCTGTATATCATCTCTGGGGAGATCTTTGTTAAGATCTTTGGCCCAGGTTGTTTGTTTTCTTATTGTTGAGTTTTAAGAGTTCTTTGTATATCATACAAAGTCCTTTATTAGATATGTCTTTCTCAAGTATTTTCTCTCCATCTGTGGTTTGTGCTTTTATTCTGTTGACAGTGTCTTTCACAGAGAAGACACTTCTAATTTTAATGAAGACCAGCTTATCAATTCTTTCACAGATTATGTTTTGTGTTTTACACAAAAAGTCATTGCCAAACCCTAGATCATATAAAATTTCTATGTTGTCTTCTAGCAGTTTGATTGTTTTGCATTTTACATTTAAGTCTGTGACCCATTTTGAGTCAATGTTTGTGGAAAGTGTAAGATCTGTGTCTAGATTCTTTTTTTGTATGTGGACGTCCAGCTTTTCCAGCACCATTCATTAAAAATCTACCTTGGCTTCATTGTATTGCCCATGCTCTTTTGCCAAAGATCAGCTGGCTATATTTATGAGGGTCTTGGTTGTATAATTCTTTTAGTGCATGGCTACTTGTGGTTTGCTGATATTTTGTTAAAGATTTTTACAACTATATTGATGAGAAATATTGGTGTGTAGATTCTTTTCTTATAATGTTTTTGGTTTTGGTATCTATAGGAAGGTTTTCCCTATGAGATAGATAGATCAGGAGATAGATAGGACTATTCAGACATTTTGTTTCTTCTTCAATTCATTTGGTAAGTTGTATTTTCTAAAGAATCTAAGTTATTAAATTTATTGGCATACAGTTCTTTTTAATATTCCCTAAAATGTGCAGTGATTTCTTCTCTTTCAGTCCTAATGTTTATAATGCATTTTCTTTTTTTTTTGACTAGCCTTACTCAGGGTTTATCAATTTTGTTCATCTTTTCAAATAACCAAATTTTGACTGAGTTAATTTTCTCTAGGGTTCCTGATATCTATTTCATTTATTTCTTCTCTAATCTTTATTACTTCTTTCCTCCAACTTACTTTTGTTTTAATCTGTACCTTTAACTATTTTCTTAATATATAAATCCATGTCATTAATTTTAAACTTTTCTAGTATAGGCATAGTGGGACATGGAAACTCTCATCACCAGTGATAGAAGCAGAAGTTGTTCCTCCCACTTTAGAAAAGAGTTTGGTCTAACCCAAATCAGTTAATCATGGATATAAACTGCAACTCAGAAATTCATTCCAAGTTACATACTCTGGAGAACCTCTTGCCCATTTGTTTCTGTAAAAATATTTATAGAAGCATTACTCATTATGTCAAGAAACTGGAAATAACTCAAATACTATACTAGAATAGTATAAATCAATACTAGAACATTAGCATGGATAAGTAAACAGAATGCAATGGGATATTACAGAGGAGAAAAATGAATGAACCATAGCCTCATGCACCAACATGAATTAATCTATATTCATGCTATAAATCTAAATAATAATGTTGCATGAAAAAGGGGGGCCACAGACTAATGCAAACAAAATCAATCAAACCATTTAAAGTTCAAAAACAGCAAGGCAGGAAACCATTTCTTATCTAAGAAAAACAAGAGACTGATTAACACAAGGTTGGGATTGCTATTTCCTTTCAAGGTGCCAGAGCTAAAAGTGAACAGAAGAAACAGAATTCTGAACTCAAAAGGGCAGACAGAGGATTTCTAAGTTCCTGGTCATGTCCTGTCTTTTAATCTGGGTAGCTGGTACATGGTTTCTAATTTATTGTCACTAACTAATCTTCACACACACTTTTTATTTTCTTTATTATAAGTTATGTATTTCATCCAAAAATAAAATGTTCCACAAAAAAATGAAAAATGATTTTAAACTCTGAAAATTCTGAGGCATAGTTATGGCAAGGTCAGGTCTACTGGTGATCCATTTAACAACAAGTATTCTCTCATCACCAGCTCCATTCCAGGTATTGTGTTATGCACTAGAGACATAGAGATGAATAGGATTGTCCTCAGAGACCCCAAAAGAGACCAATACCTACATGAGTGTAACCTCAGAAGGCAGAATAAGTTACAGAGTTTGTGAAGCCCCAGAAAATGGTTTAGAAAGAGAGTTGAGCATCATTACAATATCCTGTAACCAATAAGAAAAGAGGCACCTCAGAGTTTTGCAAAAGGAGTGCCAGGATCAGAGTCTTTTCTTGGGATATCTAATGGGGCAAAATGTGCTGAATGGCTTGCAGCAGGCAGAGACCAGGGACAGGAAGCAGAGGTCTATAGACACTAGAGTAAGAGCCCATAGAAGAATTATCAACAACCTGAACCAGGACAGTGAAATCAGGATGGAGAAACAGGGGATGATGACATGCATATGGCAGTGGAGGCGGGAAGAGCATTGTTGAGAGACAGGGACAGTTGTCTGTCAAAAAGATGGAGAAGTCAAAGATGATCCTAAGAGAGGTCCAACCTGGATGATGGGAGGATGGAAGGAGAATGGAGGCGGAGAAACACAAGCCAAGGAGAGGTTTCAGGGGCCAGGGAAGGAAGGGAAGAGAGCCTAGAGAGTTCACTGTCACGACACACACAGGCAAAGGTCAGGGTGGGCCTCCCAGGAAAGACCTCCTGTAGGAAGTAGGGAAATGTGCATCAATTCCTAATTCCCCTCACTCCCAGTGATTTTTCCCCCTTTGGGTCAGATGATTCTCTGCAGCTTCATGATCTTCCATTTGCTGACCTGCCTGATAGATTTTGAGAAAGAAATTCAAACCCATATCAGACCAATTCCCATTTGCCTCTTTCCCACAGTTGAGTAAGGTCTGCAGTGAAATGTACACTTTTCATCAAGGCTCACCTGTGGACCACAGGCTGCATCCACATGGTAGAAGAAGCCTTGATTCAAAACTTGGAAGCTGACCGACTTGGGTTTGGACCTCCATTTCTTTCTAGCTCTGTGACATTGGGCAGTCCACTCAGTCTTTCTGAGCCTCAAATTCTCTCATCTCTGTAATGTCGACAGGAGCTTCCCAGGTGGCTGAGTGGTAAAGAATCCGCCTGCAATGAAGGAGATGTGGGTTCAATCCCTGGGTTGGGAAGATCCCCTGGAGAAAGAAATGGCAACCCACTCTAGTATTCTTGCTTGGGAAATCCCACGGTCAGAGGAGCCTGGAGGACTACAGTCCATGGGGTCAGAAAAGAGTCGGACATGACTTAGTGACTAAACAGCAACAAATGTAATGTTAACAAAAATACACGCCCCAGTTGTTTCACAGAGCCATCAAGTAAGAATACAGGAGAGAACTTTCCAACCATGGCTGTAATGAGTACCTTTGCTAAGAGCAGGATATGCAAGGGATCAGAAGCACCAGTCACCATAATGAGGAAATAAAAACAGAAAACCAACTGCATGAACTCTTCTCTATTTCATCTGCTGCTCTGGTTTTTTTCAATACTTCCAATGTGTGAGCTTCTAAAATCCATCTTGGGTTCTGGATGGAAGTGATACAGCAAGAGATCCACAGAACACGATCAAGTTAAATGACAACCAACTAAAGGGGAAATACCAGCCAGATCACACACTCTTCTTTAAAAGCGATTCCAGAAATGGCATTTAACAATGTAAACCCAGAAAATTAAGATGAGGGAGGGGATTCCACAGGGAGGGGAGGAGGGAAGGGAGACGGGATGCTGCTTGCAATAAGCATTTACCCTGTGCCTGGAGCTGTGCTAAAGGTTTACACACACATTTCCCCATTTATTCTTCACCACATAGCTCAGCTGGTAAAGAATCCATCTGCAATGCAGGAGACCCTGTTTCGATCCCTGGGTCAGGAAGATCCTCTGGAGGAGGGCATAGCAACCCACTCCAGTATTCCTGGGCTTCCCTGGTGGCTCAGTTGGTAAAGAAGCTGCCTGTAATGCGGGAGACCTGGGTTCGATCCCTGGGTTGGGAAGATCAGTTGGAGGAGGGCATAGCAACCCACTCCAGTATTCTTGCTTAGAGAATCCCCATGGACAGAGGAGCCTAGTGGGCTGCAGCCCATGGGGTCACAAAGAGTAGGACACAACTGAGCGACTAAGCACAACACTGCTCTGCAGTGCAGGTACAATTTCCTAATTTAATAGGTGAAAAAATTGAGGCTCTTCAGGTGCTAAGTTGCCTAAGAGTCTGTAGTTAGGCAGAGTTAAAGTTGAGATTCAAACCTTGGTCTGAGTCAAAGCTGTTGTGCTCTTACGCCACGTGGTCTCCCAAGCTGAACCCGAACAAGCCACCACTGAAGGACTCCACGCCCTGCACTAATTATTTACAATTTCATCCTCAGTTCTTCCAGTTGTAGAAGGGAAGGCTTGCATGTAATTAAATTAAGGATGAGTTCTCCATAAATTATACTTCAATCTGGTTCTATATTTGAATAATTAAGTTTAAAACAGAAAGACTAATGAAACTAATGGTTACCAAATTACCAGATTTCGAAAATCATTGATTTTCTCATTTGCCTGCTAAAATTAATTGATCTCATTTACATATACAGATTGCATTTTGCTTTAGCTTTGAAAATGTTTCTCTTCCAAGTTTCTCCACCAAGGTTTCAAAATCCATTTGCAAAAATGCAATTCTATTTCAATTATACTCATTTGCATGGAAACCAAAGCATTATTGCTCTTCCAATTAATACTATTATGATTGTTCCTTTCATTTGAATACAATGCCCTTGTAACTTAAAGAATAAATTTTCAACCCAGCTAAGCAACTTTAAAAATACATATGGAAATGATCACTGTGCTGTAATGCAATTTCTTCTGCTAAATAAGAGAAATAAAAGCATATTCTACTGTTACAAAAAACAAAAAACTTTATAAAATACATTTTTAACAATATCTACAACACAAAATCCTAAGATATTCTAACCATGTAACGTTGAATGTTTAAATCTCACATGATTAGCAGGTATCTCTTGGAATGATTATTAATTAGACAAAATTTCTAAGAAATATAGAAACAAAAGGACTTGCAAAAGAGCTAAAAGTCCTATAATTCACTGGTTTTTCAAAGAGAAAGGTACCACCTACAAAACTGGTGGGTTACAAACTAGCATTTTTATATCTTTTATATTAGCATATATGTTTTACAATAAAATATAAGTTGAATAAAAACATATAGAAAGAGCAACTACAGTTTTGTGAAAATTTTGTGTCTGTTTTAAATTTTTCTATGGGGGTATAGAAATATCTGTTTGAGCATATCTGTGTGTATGTGTATTGTGTTGTGTATGTGTCTGTGCATGTGTGTGAGTCTGTGCAGGGTAGGAGTGACGGCCCATGTCATTTCCATGACATAAAAATGTACTTCTTACTGCAGATTAAGGTCAAGAAGTTCAAAAACAGCTCATCTGGTGGATCCCCTTTGTTCAGAAGAGTTTTGAAGGGCTGATATTTCAAAGATAATAAATAACTGACTTCAGCAATGGATAGCATGCGATCAAACCTTGGCAAGTAACTTCATCTCCCTACATCTCAGTCTCCTCAAGTGTAAAATAGAGATAATAATAGTAATATGCCACCAGTTTGATTTGAAGATTAAGAGAGATAATATATGTAAAGTGTTTAGCACAGGGCCTGGTATATAATAAGCAATAAACATTCAGTTCAGTCGCTCAGTCGTGTCCGACTCTTTGTGACCCCATGAACCACAGCACACCAGGCCTCCCTCCCTGTCCATCACCAACTCCCAGAGTCCACCCAAACCCATGTCCATTGAGTCGGTGATGCCATCCAACCATCTCATCCTCTGTCGTCCCCTTCTCCTCCTGCCCCCAATCCTACCCAGCATTAGGGTCTTTTCCAATGAGTCAACTCTTCGCATCAGGTGGCCAAAGTATTGGAGTCTCAGCTTCAACATCAGTCCTTCCAATGAACACCCAGGACTGATCTCCTTTAGGATGGATTGGTTGGATCTCCTTGCAGTCCAAGGGACTCTCAAGAGTCTTCTCCAACACCACAGTTCAAAAGCATCAATTCTGCGGCGCTCAGCTTTCTTCACCGTCCAACTCTCATATCCATACATGACCACTGGAAAAACCATAGCCTTGACTAGACAGACTTTTGTTGGCAAAGTAATGTCTCTGCTTTTAAATATGCTATCTAGGTTGGCCATAACCTTCCTTCCAAGGAGTAAGAGTCTTTTAATTCCATGGCTACAATCACCATCTGCAGTGATTCTGGAGCCCAGAAAAATAAAGTCAGCCATTGTTTCCACTGTTTCCCCATCTATTTGCCATGAAGTGAGGGGACCAGATGCCATGATCTTAGTTTTCTGAATGTTGAGCTTTAAGCCAACTTTTTCACTCTCCTCCTTCACTTTCATCAGGAGGCTCTTCAGTTCTTCACTTGCTGCCATAAGGGTGGTGTCATCTGCATATCTGAGGTCATTGCTATTTCTCCTGGCAATCTGGATTCCAGCTTGTGCTTCCCCCAGCCCAGCGTTTCTCATGCTGTACTCTGCATATAAGTTAAATAAGTAGGGTGACAATAAACACTGGCCGCCTGTATTTTCCCGAACAGTTGAAGAGCTTCTTGTCTCTGATTAAATATATCTACTTCTAGCTGTGTCCATTTCCCATCAGTCCACACCCATATTGAGCCCTTCCTCACCTCCAGGCCCTTTTTCAGGGGGAGAGACGAAGGAATGAAGGAAAGGGACATGCATCCACGAACCCCAGTCTGACCCTACTTTCAAACAGTGCTGAATCACCTCAGAGTCCCTCAGGACACTTGGATCCTTCATCTCTCATACTTGCTTCCTTCAATACAGTTTACTGCCAGAGTATAAAATGGGAAAAAAGGAAAATCTTTTTAAGACTGTAATAACCTACAAGGGAAAAGAATCTGAAAGGGGGCATATATATATATAGATATATATATATAGATATATATATAGATATATATATATATATATGGAGAAGGAAACGGCAACCCACTCCAGTATTCTTGTCTGGAGAATCCCAGGGACAGAGGAGCCTGGTGGGCTGCCGTCTATGGGATTGCACAGAGTCGGACACAACTGAAACGACTTAGCATAGCATATATATATACACACGCACACATATGTATATCGCTGTATCACTGCACTGTACACATGAAATGAACACAATATTATAAATCAACTATACTTCAATAAATATATATATATATATTTGAAAAAAAGTAGACAGTCCAAATATTGATGATCCTGGAATAATGATGTTTAGGGTCACTAAAGCATAGGAAATGTATAAGGTATGTGCTAGAGATTAGATTGAAATATCATATATTCAGAGGAATCTATAAGGCAAGCTAAGGGCTTTGAACTTTATGAAAGTGAAAGCCTCTCAGTCGTGTCCGACTCTTTGTGACTCCATGGACTACACTGTCCGTGGAATTCTCCAGTCCAGAATACTGGAGTGGGTAGGCTTTGCCTTCTCCAAAGGATCTTCCCAACCCAGGGATCAAACCCAGGTCCCCCTCATTGCAGGCAGATTCTTTACCAGCTGAACCACAAGGGAAGCCCATAGTATAATAATAAAAATGGGCAACAATTGCCAAGTTCTTACCCTGTCTGGTGCCAACTGCCTCACACACGTTATCTGAACTAAACTTCATGACACTCATGAAATAGATTTTCTGGTTCTCCTCAAACCCATGGGAAACCATGGGAAAGCTAAAAAGTCAAGAGCCTGAGAAATGTCTTACATGGTGACGCTGAGATTCACATCCCAGACAGCTAACTCTGGAGCCAACATCCTTCAAGTTCTCCTGCCTTCCTAGGGCCAAAGGGAGCCATCAGAGGCTGGACGAGAAGGGACCAGCATTTTCTCTGTTTTTTTTTGTAAACTGAGAACATGTCAAAGCTGGGAGATTTGGAGCCTGGAAGCCCCCTGGGAGACTGCCAGCTAATCCACCAGCCCAGGCAGAGGGTGAAAAAGAAAGGAAAGGCACTGTTCTCAGAGTGGAGGACTGGGGACAGACAGGAGAGATCAGATTGATACAGATCAGCAACTGTTTAAATGTGAGGCCAGGGGTGACCAGCAGGGACCAAGAACAACTCTTGGGTTTCCAGACCTCATGGATGAATGCAACAGAGCCTGCACCTCTAAATGTCACAGGAGCCAGTCTGGGAGGCTAGAGGATGAATTCCATGTGGGGCACGTTCACTGCAGTTCAAGTGGAACAATCGGGGAAGGCAAAGCAAATTTGCATACAAAGAGGCAAGTGAGCACAGGAGGAGGGCTGGAACCAGACTGCCTGGCGATGAATCTTAATTCTGACACTTAAAAGCCATGTGACCAAGGACAAGTCAGCTAATATATGTATAACACTGCCTGACACATAGAAAGAAAGTGGGGAGCTTTAACTATTAGTATGATTATACAACCATATGAAATAAAACACAGGAGAGGCAGAAAGTTCCTCGGGAATCACCGCTTTCTCCTTCTCCCCCATCCCTGTACCATGTCTTAGGCGCCACTTTGAGGTGCTGGGGACAGAAGAGTAGCCAGAAGGCATTAGAGAAGAACCTATGCAAAAGGGGTCCCTTCCAGGTTGTTCCTAAGGTCAGTCCCATTCCTAATCAGGCCACAGGAGCAGAACGGCCTCTACGTTCATCCTTTGTCCTTTACTGACTCTGCTGGGGGGGTGATTCTTTGTTCTTTGCTGGCTCTGCCCAGGTGGGTGACGGTGCTGTACTTGAAGTTGGGTCTGACTCCTTTCAGAGACTTTTTAGATGTGACTGAGTCAGCCCTGCCATCATCAATGGGAAAATAGAACCTCCTGAACAACCAGATTTTGCCAACTTACATTCTCCATGGGAAAGGGGCAAAGGTGCAGAATTAAGTTTATTGAGAGTTTACAAGGGCTTCCCTACTAGTCGAGTGGTTAAGAATCCAACTTCCAATGTAGGGCGCTCGGGTTTGATCCCTGAACAGGGAACTAAGATCCCACGTGCCATGGGGCAACTAAGACTGGGCACTGCAACAAGAGAAGTCCACGCACTACAGCAATGACCCAGGGCAGCCCAGATAAAGAGTGTGAGTTGACACTGTGAAGAGCACTTTGTACACATTGGCTCATCTATTCTTCATAGCGGACCGGTAAGGTAGGCAGTAAGGTAAGGAAACTGAGGCGCGCAAGGATTCAATACCCCTTGCAAGTCTCAGAGCCGGCTGGTGGCCAATCAGGGCTCTAACCCAGGTCCCCTGAGTCCATCACTCCTTGCAGTTTGTCATCAGGGACAAGGCCAGATCCAGAGAGCTGATTGTTTTTGTTACTGGTTAGTCCCTAAATTGTGTCAGTCTTTTGCAACCTCACAGACTATAGCCCGCCAGGCTCCTCTGTCCATGGGATTTCTCAGGCAAGAATACTGGAGTGGATTTCTCAGGCAAGAATACTGGAGTGGATTGCCATTTCCTCCTCCAGGGGATCTTCCCAACCCAAGGATCAAACCTGCGTCTCCTGCATTGGCAGGTGGATTCTTTACCACTGAGCCACCAGGGAAGGCAAGAGAGCTGATTAACCTATCCTGAAGTGTTATGTCACATTTCCAGCACTCTCCACTAAAACAGAATGCTTCCTAAAGGGCAAAAGACCCAGCGGACTAGTTTTCTCATACCTAAAGCACTGAATTGGGGAGAAAGCTCACCAACCACCAGTTAAGCTCACTGGGGTCCCTTCCCTCAGCACCCCTCAAGGTTTTCTATGTTTCGGGCCCTGCAATAAAATAACTGAAAATTATGATAAACTTAAAATATAGTATAGAACAGTATCCAAAGAGATACAACCACATAGATACAAGTAACCATCTTGTTAAAAAAAAAAAAAAAACTTTTTAAATTAAATATTGACTAAATTTAATCAGGTTTCCCTTACCAAGGATTCTCTCATATTTGCCCTGGTGTCAGAGGGCTTCTTGATTCTTGTGTGTCCTATAATTTTTTTCCAGGCCTTGACACAGTGGTGGCATGACAATTAGCTTGGTGTCCTTTTCCATGAAATAAGACCAGTTCCCCTGTCCTCACCTCAATCCAAACAAGCCAATGCCATAGCATTGACCACTCAATGAATCTGACTCTCTCATCCTTTGTCAGCTCTTAATAACCACGACAGCTCTTTATGCCCTGAGCTCTGTGCTCCTCCCTTGGGTTTTGAGAGCTGTGTATGTATAACGTATGTTTCTTTCTTGCTGTCTATTGTTTGGGCTAGATGCTTAAGTCAACCAGTTTCTTAAAGGGACTGATTCTTTTTTCCTACTTGAACATTTCCAGATTTCTACTTTCAGCAATAGGTTACCCTGTTTCAAAACAATTCTCTTTCCAAGACAACAAAAAAAAGCTAGACAAAAAAAAAATTGTATATATCTGAAGATATTGGAAGACCACTAAGGGACCAAGGATTTCAGGGGTTAATATGCCTGAAAAGAAGAGAAGCCAAGAGAGGTGATTCCCACATTTGACATGTGTTTGTTCTTGATCAGAAAGCCAGTGATGAGAAAAGCTGCAGAGATATCAACAGTTCTGAGCAGAAAAGGCCTGGTAACACCCGGGCTTCCTGGTGGAACCCCAGAAAGACAACAGCCCAGGGACAAGAATGAGCAAAACCCAAGGGCATGCTACACCATGCTAACACTAACCAAGAGAAAGATGACACACTAACAATTGTAAAACAATGTATCTTTGGCTATAAAGGAAAAAAAATCCCCAGAAATAAGGATGAAGAGGGTATATAGAATAAAATATAGAAACTCCGAGTCTGCAATGCCCTGTATCAGTCAGGGTTCATATAGAAGCGAGAGGTCACGCCAGAAAGTGGAGCAGGGAAAATTCCATATGTGGAGTTGTCAATTAAGTGAAAACTGGTGATCTGCAAATGGGTGAAGGGGGGCAGATGGACCCACAGAGCTGAGAAATGAGCTTGGGGAAGAGTCTGGAGTTCAGGTTTAGATCCCCAGGCCGAGGAGGAGTCTGTGGAGCCACCACAGGTCCACCTGGACCTGCTCTCAACTCTGAGATTTACTGAGATGAGGGTCTCCCCCATGGGACCTACCAAAATACATATATAGTTGGTAGTAAGAATGATGTTTTCTGGGACTCCCCTGGTAGTCCAGTGGTGAAGACCTTGCCTTCTGATATGTGTGCGTGTGTAGGGGAGGTGGGGTATGGGTTCAATCCCTGGTCAGGGAACTAAGATCACATACGCCTCAAGGCCAGAAAACCAAAACATAAAACAGAAACAATATTGTAACAAATTCAACAAGACTTCTTAAATGGTCTGCATTAAAAAAAAAAAAAAGAAGAAGAAGAATATTTTCTGGAATTTAGTCAAGAATTCATCCTAGAAGCTGGACCCCTTTCCTCTTTAAATTCTGTCACATTTCCCTCCTGAGCAGATCCTAACAAAACATCAGTACTTTGAGAACCATTCCTCCAGAGATTCACTTCCTTTTCCTTTTTCTTACTCTTGGTCACCAAGACTTTCCCAGGGTACCATCATCTCACATAGGACCACAGGATTGTCCTCACCGTCCTCACAAGGCTGGTCCGAATGATAGCTGCATGCAAAGCACTGGGGACCAAATGAACTGTGTGCAGAACTCAGGGCGAGAGAACTGAGCTGGAACTGCAGCTCACAACCTCTCCAGGACCATCAGCAGCTTGAAAACAGCCTGAGCAAGGGGGCTCCTGCCTGAGCTCACACATACCAGCTCCTCTGATGTCAGCCAGAACTCTGGGTGCAGACAAGCAGGCTGAATTGGCCTCCATGCCTTAATCACAATGTTATGTTTCTCTCTGGAGTTCAATTCTGTGCTTGGCATCTTTTATGCAATTTTTCTCAGCTTCCATGCTACATTTGGAAATCTCCTCACCTCTGGCTTAGATCCCCCAGGATTATTTGGATATCTTAAAAGATGGACTGATCACTGAAGAATTGATGCTTTCGTAATTGTAGTGCTGGAGAAGACTCTTGAGAGTCCCATGGACAGCAAGGAGATCAAACCAGTCAATTCTAAAGGAAATCAATCCTGAATATTCATTGGAAGGACTGACGCTGAAGTTGAAGCTCCTGAAGCTCCTCTAGCCACCTGATGTGAAGAGTCAACTCATTGGAAAAGATCCTGATGTTGGGAAAGATTGAGGGCAGAGGAAGAAGGGGGTAACAGAGTATGAGATAGTTGGATGACATCATCTGGTGTTGACATCATCACTGACTCAATGGACATGAGTTTGAGCAAACTCTGGGAGATAGTGGAGAACAGGAAAGCCTGGTGTGCTGCAGTCCATGTGGTCGCAAAGAGTCAGACATGACTTAGTGATTGAACAACAAAAGATGGACAAGGCCTAGAAAACTCTCAGAGAGCTTCTGCCAAGATGCTAGAAAACAAGCATCTTGGGTTCCTGCTTGGGGGTGGCTCCCTCGACATCCACTCAATCATCCACTGAAAGGAGGACAGACAAATAGGGTAGAGGCACGCTTTTCTTTCACTTCTCCACCAGGGCTTCTTTCCATGGTTGACAAAAGAAGCAGAAAAGTAGGTTCTCAGAACTGTTCTTCCCGGTAGGTGGCTGCCAAGGCATCTGCTTTGAATGCTTTCCTGTCTCAAATATCACCCTCACCATCCCGCACAGATGCCAGAACTCCCACCATTAGAAACCCTTCATTCTGGCCTTGGAAACTGTTGGTTTCCAGATTCTCTGTTCAAACCCAAAGAGCCTAACACTTTGGGGCAGCATTTCCCAAAGTGTTTTCCTAAGAATGTTCTTCAAAATTTCTTAGAAAAATAGTCCCATGGTCTAAGAAGGGACAAAATAAAAAAGAAGGGACACATTACATGTCTTTCCTGAGGGTCACAATGCAAATTAACATGTTGAAGGTGCTAAAGATCCCACAGTAAATAAAATCATTTCATTATGTTCAACAGTGTTTCCCAAAAAGATCTCCTCATGAAACCCCATATTGTTTTTCTTTCATCTATAAACATCTCCCCAGACAGACAGAGATTTCTTCGGAGAACCCTGACTTAAGCCATCGATTTACAATTAACAGTGTGTCCAGATCACCAGACTCAAAGTCAGGAAAACGTGGTCTTCTGTTACCAGTATACACTCCCATCAAACCACCATTTCATCACTTGGTTGTTACAAACCTCCTCCTGGCCTCTTCCAGCTCTTTCCACACCCCTGTCAAACAACCTTTTCAAATCACAGCAGATAACCTTTTCAAATACTTCATTGCAAAAACTGCAACAACCAGAAATGAACACCCTCAAATTCCTGCCCCATCTTTGAAACTGTTCCTATGTATTTCCTCCCACCCCTCTGCCTTTTCTCCTGATTCAGAGGAAGGGGTATCACCCTCTACAAAGTGAACCCCTTTATCCACACCATGAGATTATGAAATCACCTTTCTTCTGAATATTTCTCCTCTGCTGATCTTTTAAGGCCCATGTCTGTTCCAAGTTGAGTTTTTTAAAAACGCGTTCAACAAATAATCAGTACGCACACCATGCCTTCATGGTCTAGAGGGAATGTGAACATGCTGTCACTTTAGTCATGTCCAACGCTCTGCGACCCTATGGACTGTAGCCCACCAGGCCCCTCTGTCCATAGAATTTCCAGGTAGGAATACTGGAGTGGGTTGCCATGCCCTTCTCCAGGGGATCTTCCCTACCCAGGGATCCAACCTGGGTCTCTTGCATCTCCTGCATTAGCAGGCAGGTTCTTTACCATTGGCACCACCAGGGAAGCCCCAGGAAGGGGCTGATGTAAGACTCGGGGGTGATATAAGACACATGAGTATGTGGTACAGATTTCAAAGGTGTCTTCACACTCTTTATTCCACCTCCTTATATCCATCCATGTGAAAGGCTGATAGTATTATTTCCATTTTATTTGGCAGATGAGGAAGTAATAGGTAAACCTTATAAAGCACTCACTCACTAAGCATTTGACAAAAGTTAATCTCTTCTAATCCCCATCACAACCCAAGGAGGCAGGAAACCACTTTTATCCTCCTTTTATAGATAGGAATTGCAATAGAGATAGGTTAAGCAATTTGCCCTGCTAATCAGTGGAGAGCTAGATTTAAAATACAGGCAGTGTCTTTTTTGAATTGTGATTTTTTTTTCCAGGGCATATGGTCAGTAGTGGGATTGCTGGGTCATATGGTAGCTCTATTTTTAGTTTTTTAAGGAACCTCTATGCTGTTCTCCATAGTGACTCTATCAGTTTACACCCCCACCATGGGATTAACATATATACACTGCCATGTGGATAGCTAATGGGAGCCTGCTGTTAGTGCAGGGAGCTCAGCTTGGTGCTCTGTGATAACCTAGAGGAAAGGGATGGGGGTGAAGGGAAGGCCAAGAAGGAGAGGATATATGCATACATATAATTAATTCACTTTATTGTACACCAGAGAACTAACACAACATTGTAACGCAACTATCAATTCAGTTCAGTCGCTCAGTCGTGTCTGATACTTTGCGACCCCATGGACTGCAGCACGCCAGGCCTCCCTGTCCATCGCCAACTCCCGGAGTTTATTCAAACTCACATCCATTGAGTTGGTGATGCCATCCAACCATCTCATCCTCTGTTGTCCCCTTCTCCTCCTGCCTTCAATCTTTCTCAACACCAGGGTCTTTTCCAATGAGTCAGTTCTTTGCCTCAGGTGGATAAAGTATTGGAGTTTCAGCTTTAGCATCAGTCCTTCAGGACTGATTTCCTTTAGGATGGACTGGTTGGATATCCTTGCAGTCCCCAATTTAAAAATACAAAACAGGCAATGTGATGCCAGGGTCTGGATCCTGGGGGAGAGCTTGGCACTGCCACTGAGGAGCATTTCCCTCAAGGACAGGAGGAGGCTGGGAAGAGGCAAATCCTGCACAAAAACACAGATATTCAGTCTGGAAGCCCAGTGCTACAGCCACTCATCCTGAGATACAGTTCTCAGAGAGTGTGAAAATCCTGGAACCGTCAGAAGGGAGAGGGAGGGTGGAAGCACAGGAACTTTGGCTGGGTGCCTATTTCTGTGCCTGTACAGCAGCATCACAAACGTTATCCCCTTTAATTCTTCTTACAACCCTGCAAAGCTGTGCACGTGATCCTTCCTATCTCCGCAAAGGCTATCTGATTGGAGAGGAGGAGTGATTGGCAGCCCAGGCCCCACCTCTTGCAGACAGTGCCCACGGAGGTCGACCCCTACCTGCTGACCCGGACAGCAGGCTCTTGCAGCTTCTCCACTCAGTGCCCAAGTGGACGCTCCGCCCTGGCCCCTGTGGGCAGCCGTGCCCCCTAGAAGGGCCAACGGGTGCCCCATGCTGGCAAATTGATGAAGCCTGGTGTCCGCCCTGGAGGAGGACTTCAGGCTCTCTCCATAACTCCATGCTTCCAGCTGGCGCCCAGGGACCTGGCATGTATCCTCCCCTGCTTTGCAACCAGTCCCAGGAACGCTGCGCGTATTTCATATACTGAGAGGGGACAAGAGCCGTGTGCTCTCCCCCAAAGTCAATGCTCGCTACTTCCAAATCGTGTAGTGCACGTGATGAGAATACGCTTAACGAGACGTGGGGGGAAATGGTTCTGCCTAGCATTGCCGGGACGCAGGGAGCTCAATTCTGTTGTGGGTTTGGGCAGGAACCACCCCTCCCCTCCCCCCACCAGGATGAGGATGATCACCGCCCTTGACAGAAGGAGCTCGTCCACCCAGCAGGCGACGCAGGACACACAAGACCTGAACGTTTTAACACTCACATTTCAAAACAGCGCTGGCTGGAGCTGCAAATGTTTCCCTCCTTTTCAAGAACAGGAGTCAGCCAAACCGAAAAGAGGTTTAGAAGAGGAGCCCAAGGCGAACAGATTGTACTCCCGGGAGGCCCAGTGCGTCAGACATGGAGAGTCATTAGTTTAACTAGACTTGAGGACCTCAGAAATTTTGTGGAGCTACCCCTGGTGGATGGTTTGCCACTTGGAGACTGTTCCGATGGCCGCACCCCCAGCACTCTTGTGCCCCTCAATAAAAATAAGCGTGATTCAGACTCCATTCCACAAAGACTACTCCGAACACTTCAGCATCCCAGCCGGGTATTGGTCTCCATTCAGATGGCTCCTGATTGGCTCCTTTAACAAGTTCTGGAAGGTTCCCTTGTTGACTTGAGATGTTAATGCATTAGGGATCCCCATTAAGCCCTGCTCTGGAAAGGTTACTCTAAGTCATGTGTGGTGCTAGATACTTTACAGATATTATTTTATTTCATCATCATCAGAAGCTTTTTTCCAGCCCTAGAAACTGTCTTAAAAACTTGCCCCAAGTTGTTGCAACCAGTAATTCTCTTAACACTAAACAGTTAATTTTAACATCACTACAGACAATGCACATATCATTCAATACACAGAAGGTTTCTTTCATACCCGCCTACCTACCCACAGCCCCCAGCAGAGAATAGGGAGTCTCAGCCTGTGACCCGACTTCTACCAACTTTCTCACTTACTTTTGTATCACCTCTAGTTCTCCTGGGGTCACTTCCCACCTGGTCTCCACCCCAGCAGCCCCACCCCTCCAACACTGATCACACAAGATGAATATATGAAGTACTGAGTTGCAAACAGCAACACGTCTGTGTTCCAGCCACTTTTGTCCCAAATGCTCTGATCCAGCTTTGTCCAGCACTTAGAATCAAAGACACCCTGTCTTCACCATGTATAGGTTGCCTCTTTCAAGTTGATGCATAACTATCTGCTGTGATACATAGAATACTTTTGCTTTCATTTTATAAATAACAAAATAGGGATTCAAGGAAGACCCTTGATAGAAAAAGTACCAGCTGTGGGACCACAAAAACAGGGCTTTTAATTCCCATTAAAAGCCCGTTCCTTCCTGTGTGACCTTGGACAAGTATTTAGTTGCCTCCAGTCTCAAGTTTTTCCTCTGTAAAAATGAGACTAATCCACCAGGTCATTGAGAAAACTGAATTAAGCAGCATGAAAAATACAAATCCCTGCCAAGAAATAGGAAAGAGAAGAAGTGCTAATAAGTAGGGCAGCCATGCAACACTGGTGAAGGTGAAATGAGCCCGTGGTGCCAGGCCGACCGAACTTGTATGTATGTGTGCTCAGTCGTGTCCAACTCCTTGCGACCCCGTGGACTGTAGCCCGCCAAGCTCCTATGCCATGGAATTTTCCAGGCACGACTGAGCTTAATCCTTACAGAAAGCCTTGGGTCCAGAACCTCATTCTGAGTTCAAAGGGATCAGGCAACTGGAATCAGATTGTTAATATGAAATGATTTTGAGAGTATCACACCTCTTTAAAAAAAAAAAAGACTTTTCAATTCAGTCAATCAGTGAGTACATCTCAGTTTCCTCAGGAGCAGAAGCAAAACCCAGTCCCTGCTCTCAGATGTATCAGGCTTTACTGAGAAGCCAAACTCACATGAGAGAAACAACTGAAAACCAAAGCTGAAATCTGCATGCTACAAAGGCAGGCTGGATGGGGTGAGTCAGGTGGGAGGAAGGAGAGGCTTGAATTTGGAGGTAAAGCTACAGTGGGAAATTTCTACTCCAGGTTGTTAAGACTGAAATATATCAGAATGTGAGTATGACCCAAATTTCTTAGACAAAAATAATGGTGAAAACTTTTTCTGAATGCCTAGTGCATGCTGAGGATTCTCACATAAAGTGAGAAATGTGAAACTGTTTTTATGGATCACAAAACTGAGACCCAAAGAGTGAAATCCCTTGACAGACGGCAAACAACTAGTAAATAGCAAAGCTGGGAGTCAAATTCCGACCTGATGGATTCTCTCTATGGAGACACAAGGAGGCTCACATAGAGAAAATCTCAAAGATCAGAAGAAGAGGAGACTTCTTCAAGTTTGAGAGGAAGCCTAATGGACTGTGAGTGAGAGCGGAAGAGAGCTGAGAGGGTGCTGCTAAGCTATGGTCCTGAAATGTTTGAGATGTGTCTTCCCCAGCCATTGGGCACACATTACTTAGATGGGAAAGATGGTTTTAGAGACAGGGTAGCTGGTAGGGAAGGATGCTTTTGAAGATTAGAGGAAAAGGGATGAAGGAATCCTGAAGTATTCATGGAAAATCCATGAAGTGTTCATCCCGAAGGAGCTGGGTAGGTCCCTTCAGTGTTACAAGACCTGAAGCCTCCTCCAGGCATTCAAGAGGACACCTGGGCTGTTTTATCTTCCTATACTTTCCACTTGGTGTGCGTGTGTGCCAAGTCACTTAGGTCGTGTCTGGCTCTTCATAACCCTATGGACTGTAACCTGCCAAACTCCTCTGTCCGCAGGATTTCCCAGGCAAGAATACTGGAGTGGATGGCCATGCCCTCCTCCAGGGGATCTTCCTGACCCCATGATCAAACCAGCATCTTGTGTGGCTCCTGCATTGCAGGCAGATTCTTTACCACTGAGCCACCAGGGAAGCCCATACTTTCCACTTGGAACACTTCTGTTTTACAAACTAGCACAATTACAAGATAACATTTTTTACCACCTAACATAGGCTACCTCTTTTGTTGACTTTGCTCATCTTCTCAATGTCCTCAGGCACTACTTAAAATCAGTACACCTCTTTTAGGCATAAATGAGGCGTTATTTTGGTTGATAACTATTAATTGAGTGTTTTCCATAAGTCAAGCACTGCAGTGGATACTAAGGATACAAAGCAAAGTACAAGTCACTGATTTTACAGAACTCAAGAGCTAACGGGGAAATGAGAAAAAGAAAACAGAAACTCAGACTGTTAAGCTATTTGCACAAGGCACCACTCACCAGGAGTCAAAGTATTTGCTGTCAGTTTACCCAGTAAGTCTATTTCTGGCACCTGATATGTAATACATAAATATGCTCACTGAAGCACAAGTTTTAATCATTGAAAGCAATATACATGCCCAAGAATTTGAACCATTAAATAATTCATAGTACATCTATTCAGTAAAGAATTTTCCATCTATTTTTTAAAATGATGCTTACAAGTTTTTTTAATACTAGAAGAAATGCTTGTGTTGCTATGTTAAATGAAAAATAAATAAATAAATTTCACTCTGCTTAAAATATATATCTTTTTAAAAGACTAGAAGACAATATCCAGGTGAATACTGACAAAAATTTAGCCAGTGAAAACTAAAAAAGCTTTGGTTTGTAGTATGTGCCCATCACTGTGATGTGAATATCCCCGCCATGCTATTTCAAGCTGCCAATGGGATGTCACTATGTGTTTGAACATGAAATGGGGAATAAATGCACCTGGTTGGAACCCAGGCTGATCCCAGTCAGTTTCAGCACTACAGGTCATAAGCTCAAGATGCTGACAGTAGTTTGAAGGATGCAATTATGAGCAATGTTATAGTTTTATTTATATTTTCCAAATTTTCTATAATGCAGTGAGGGGAAAGCACATCGAATTTGTAAAGCTTGTTTCCCAAAAGAAACGGTCTCTAGGCATGGCCATTAGCTGAGGATCCAATTTGAGCAATACTGTTAGGCTTTTTCTTTGCACACCAAACTTAAGAAATTCTTATGATTTGGTTTTACATTCTGTTCAGTAAAAAAATGTCAAGAGTTTGAATGAACCAGAGACGGCAGACCATTCTTGGTCCTGATACAAGCCACCCGGCAATGATGAAGGCCACCCTTGAAATGATGCAGGCAAGGAGGACTCTGATGACTGAGCAGGAAGAAAGGAGTCATCACAAAATTAGGCTACAGACAACTAGAACCCTGACCAATGGTCCAGTGTGGTCAACTGAGACAAAACTTTTTCCCGCCTTGGGTTATGCAATTTTTTTTCTTAATGAAACTAGAACTCAGAATTAGCCTCTAAGAAGTATAAAAGCATATAAGTGAGTCCTTAGGCAAGTGATTTGTCTTTCCAACCCTCAGTTTTCTCATCTATAAAATGGGGGCATTAGTACACACTGGTCACCACATCACAGCTACGATGTGCTTGATAGCACGTAATAGGAGATGTGCATTCTTATTTGCCTTCTTTTGCTCACTCTGCTGCCTTAGGAAGGAAAGATCCAAAGAAAAGTCTGCCAACAGAAAAGGGATTACTGATAAATGAGAAGCTCATGGCCTCACAAATGGCCCCATAGGCTTCAGAACAGCAGTAGCACACGTGTTTCCTATCTGCAAAGGCATGAAACCACAAGCTTGTGCTTTTTAAAAAGCCTCCAACAGCTTTGCCCTAAACTCACAGCTATCATATAGCAAGGGGAAAAAATAAGACTTTCTAGAAAGTCAGATTTATTTTGCATCTAAACCTGCAGCTCAGACAACAAAACATAATTTCAGAGAAGAAAAAACACAAGTTCCTGCCTGCAATCATAAGAGCTGCTTCCAGCCATCACCTTCCCACCAAGAGATGAAGAGTTTAATCGGAAGGGGTGGCAAAATTGCCAAGTGCAATTCCAGGTGGCGCACACATAAAGGTATATCCCTTGACTGCATTCATAGAAACTCCATTCCACTTTCAGAAAACATAAGGGCTCATCTCTTACAACACTAAGTGCAAACAGATACCAGGACCAAGAGCTTCAGATCCTCCAAATGGCCAGCCAAACTGGCTTTCTCTTTCTCACCTGGGAGGGCTGAACTCATCACAGCTTCTGGCATCAAAGGAGAGAAAACTCGACTTACTCTGGAGCGTAAAGGAGCGTGGTACTCAGCGGCTTTCAGCAGATGCCAGATTCCAACATGATGTGCCCCTCTGGAGACATGACAACCAGTCTTCTCTTGTCTCCTACTCCGGCCAGACTGTTGGCAGCAGACTGATTCATGTTTGGATTTCATTTTAAACCCTTTTCTATATATTTAGCCTTTTTTGTTCTATCCTGGGATTGGAAGGCCCTGGGGGTTTAAAAAAAGATGATTAAAAATAAGCCACTTGTGATGGTTAATTTTGTGTGTTAACTTGGCTGTATTATGGTGTCCTGTTTGGTCAAACAGCAGTCTAGATGGTGCAGTAGAAATATGTTTTGGATGTGATTATCATAAACAACTTCAGATATGCAGATGATACCACTCATGGCAGAAAGGAAAGAGGAACTAAAGAGCCTCTTGATGAGGGTGAAAAAGGAGAGTGAAAAACCTGGCTTAAAATTCAACATTCAAAAAACTTAAGACCATGGCATGCAGTCCCATCACTTCATGGCAAATAGAGAAGAAAAAAGTGAAAACAGTAACAGATTTTGTTTTTGTGGGCTCCAAAATCACTGCGGACGATGACTACAGCCTTGAAATTAAAAGACACTTGCTTCTTGGAAGAAAAGCTATGACAAACCTAGACAGCATATGAAAAAGCAGAGACATCACTTTGCCAACAAAGGCGCATATAGTCAAAGCTATAGTTTTTCCAGTAAGTCATGTGCAGATATGAGAGTTGGACCATAAAGAAGGCTGAGCGCCGAAGAATTGATGCTTTTGAACTGTGGTGTTGGAGAAGACTCTTGAGAGTCCCTTGGACTGCAAGGAGATCAAACCAGTTCATCCTAAAGGAGATCAGTCCTGGGTGTTCATTGGAAGGACTGATGTTAAAGCTGAAACTCCAATACTTTGTCCACTTAATGTGAAGAGCTGACTCATTGGAAAAGACCCTGATGCTGGGAAAGATTGAAGGCAGGAGGAGAAGGGGATGACAGAGAATGAGATGGTTGGACGGCATCACTGACTTGATGGACATGAGTTTGAGCAAACTCCGGAGACAATGAAGGACAGGGAAGCCTGGCATGTTGCAGTCCATGGAGTCGCAAAGAGTTGGACACAACTTAGTGACTGAACAGCAACAACAACATTTATTATCAGTGAACTTTGTGTAAAACAGATCACATTTCATCATGTGGATGGACCTCATCCTATCAGTGAACCACCTTAAAGACAAAGGCTGAGGTTTCTCAAAGAAGAAGGAATTTTGCCTCAAGACTGCAACACAGAAATTCTGTCTGCTTTCCAGCCTTCAAACTCAAGACTTTTACCTGAATGTCCAACCAGCTGTATGCCCTACAGATTTGAGACTTGACAGCCCTCACAATTGCGTGAACCAGTTGCAGTGGTTTTCAAACTTGAAGTTTGCAAAAACATTCCCTCCAGAGCTTGCTAGGAAATGCAGGTTCTGAAGCTCCAACAGGAAGATTTGGTTTTAAAGACACACCTCAGGTAATTCTAATACAGATGTCATGTGGCCCACAGATGGAGGCTATTATCTTAGCAAGGCCAACAGCTTGTCAATACACGGCTGAGAAGAGAGTGAGTACTCTTCACCCTACTCCACGCTTCAGTCCAGTCAGCTCCAGTGATGCTGGACGTTGAGGATGGTCATGCGTGAAAAGTGAAAGTTTAGTCTCTCAGTTGTGTCCTGACTCTTTGCGACCCCATGGACTGTAGCCTACCAGGCTCCTCCATCCACAGGATTTTCCAGGCAAGAGTACTGGAGTGGGTTGCCATTTCCTTCTCCAAAGGATCTTCCCAACCCAGGGATCAAACCCGGGTCTCCCACATTGTAGGCAGACGCTTTACTGTCTGAGCCACCAGGGAAGTCCTACGGTCATGCGTGGTCATTCCAGCATGCCATCTCTTTGTGACTCAGCCAGTAGAAGGAGAAGTCGGCTGGGACAGGGATGGAAGACAGGGTCCATGTTGCTTCTCAAGGGAGTGTCGGCTTAGCTTGAAACTTTGAAGAAGAAAAAACTAAGTCTTGCTGGTGCCATGAGTCAAAGGTTAATTTGAAATGAAATCAGCATTGAACTGACATTCATTTTCCCTCCTCCATCAGCAGAAACATGATAAAGAAAATGTCATTGGTCAACACCAGGAGCTGGAGTAAAAGAACACGTATCCTCCTTCTACTTCCATATTTGAGCACAAGGACCTCAAACGATTCCCTCCAGGCGGTAACCTTCTCAGTAGCAGCACTTGACCAGCTCCCTCCTCCTGTTCATGTTCAGTGTCTCACCCCTTCCTTCATTTGTATGTTAATGAGCCATCTCCGAATCACCCCATTCCCTTTCCTGACCCCCTTCCCTGCTGACTTGCTTACAGCCGGCAGAGGCTTCCTCTGCGAGAAGCATTACCCAACCATCTTAATTACTCCTTCCTTTCTCCTCGGTGACCTGACCGGAGGCTGAAACACCACCCATATTTCTCCATTAGTCACTTTAACTATTCCGCAGTTGCTCATAACTGTCCTCTGCTCCGTTCATCACAAAACTACCCGGGGCTTCCTGAACAGCGCATAAAGCCAACCACACTTGGGGATGAAGGATGGTGAAGCATTCTACTTTATAACCTTTATCTGTAATAAGAATGCTCGGAATTACAAAGGGCAGAGCTGGAGGTTAGAGAGAGGGAGGGGGAGAGGTGGCTGATTACAGGATGGTTTTAGGAACTTCGGGAAAGCTAAAAGAGCATGTGTGTCTGGACGAGGAGAGATAAGAGCTGCAGGAGAGAATAGAGAACCAGGCAGAGGGTCCAGCAAGGCCCTGCCCTTGGTAGCAAGGAGTTAGCATAGGCATTGCTAAAGCCTGGCACATCATGTTTGTAAGAGGGGATGAGGGTTGCTTGGGAGGAAATTCATGCCTTAGGGTTTTCTCCAGTAGCTAAGCCAAACTCAATGAGTTAATAAGTTACACAACATTCTTCACCCTAGGAGCCAAGTGATTCTGTGTCTCCATAGTCACAAGGCATCTGAGAGACAGTCATCAAGGAGCTCATGTGGAAATGTGTGTGATGAAGCAGCTATTGGACTCGAATATGTAGAGACACGAAGGCCTTTGTTATAGTCCACAGCTAGATACTACATGTGATGGATCATTGTCTTAAAGCCCACAAGGAATCCCACCACCAGTTATACAAACTCTTGTGTGGGCTCCTCCCACGTTGGCTTCAGGCTTGGTCATGTGACTGACTTTGGCCAACAGGAGATCAGGAAAAGTAATATACACAGGGCACTTCCCAGGTGGCATAGTGGTAAAGAATCTGCCTACCAATGCAGGAGACGTGGGTTAGGTCTCTGGGTGGGGAAGATCCCCTGGAGGAGGAAATGACAACCTGCTCCAGTATGCTTGCCTGGGAAATCCCAGGGACAGAGAAGCCCGGCAGGTTACAGTCCATGGGGTCACAAAGAGTCGGACACGATTGAGTGACTGAGAGGGCGCTTGTGCATGTGTGCATTCACACACACACAAACACCCACAACACAGCAGAGACTTGATAGGCTCAGTAGGGCTTACTGTCCTGGAAGACTATGCCATGATGCAAAAAGCTGGACTGTCCTCCTTTTGAGGCCACGTGAGGAAAAGAGACACCCTGGCTGACATCCCTAGCTAATAGCTGGAAATGAGCGTGAGGTCACCCTGAGCCATCTCATGCCCGAAGAACAGCCAAATGGCATGAGTGGCCCCAGATCAAACTAGCTCCCAGGCCAAATTGCAACATATGAGCAAATGAATTATTGCTATTCAGAACTATTGAGTTTGAAAGGATTTGTTATGCAGCAATAGATAGCTGTTATGTACTTCTAATTGAAAGAGCCTGCAGCCATTCAGAGAAAATATTAAAATACTTTATAAAATCCAACAGTTGTGCATGATTGAAAACTCATCACCAAGCAGTAACAAAGAATCTTCATAACCTAATAGAGAATCTGGCAAAGCTTCACAGAGAAAATAAATATGACAGAGAAATAGCCAAGGCATTTCTACTAAAAAAGGAGCACTCCCTGCTACCATGGTGTCCTCTCTCATTGTGTTAGAAGTCTCAGATAATCCAACAGGCAAAAGTAAGAAAAGAAAAGAAAAGAAAAAAAAGTATAAGAATTGAAAACAAATACAGAACAACAACAACAAAAAACATACCGGGACTTCCCTGGTGATTGGGTGGTTAAGACTCTGAGCTTCCACTGCAGGGACCGCTGGTTCAGTCCCCGCATGTCCCATCTCATGGCCAAAACAAACAAAGAAAAACTATACCTATTTACAAACAATGTGATTGTCTGGGGGTCGCTAACCAGTCCTGGAGAGAAGCCCCCAGTCCATCCCCAATGATCTTGCACCCATGCCTTAGCATCACCAAATTCTCACTCCTCTCCCACGCACCTTACATTTTCAAACCTCAACATTTCTTTGCTGTTGATTCCCCATTTTGCAAGGCGCTATCCCTGCTCATGAGCTAATGCCCCACAGTCTTTTCAAGTGGCGTTATCTTTATGAAACTTCTCCCAGCTTCCCAAAGAAAAGACGTGGCCCCCTCTTCAACGCTCCCATAGAAGTTCGGTCGCAGAGAAGTCGTGTTGTGTGGCCTGTGTCTCTCTGTCTATCTCTCCCTCCAGCCTGTGTACCCCAGAGGACTCAGTCAGTATCTGATTCATCTTTCTCCCCAGCACACACTGCAATATAGAAGGTCTCAGCAGATGTTAAATAAATGTATGTCAAGTGGAAAGTGAATGAGATATGAATGATGATGAAAACCAAAATACTGTGAAGTTAGTCAATTATAATGTTCAACAGGAACTATTGTAAATGATAATAAAACCTAAGACTTACATTTGGTATAAAACAATGTGTCAGCCAAACAGTATGTCCCAGATTTATTAAATATTGCACAAATAAGGAAAGGCATCAAAAAGGCAAATAATTACAGCCACACTACATGCAGAGCCTGTTAATTTGTTATGTTTGTTGAAAGAGTGTCTCCATGTAAATATATATTTTCAGAAACATGCTTCATGGAACTGGTGAGTTATAAACATGCCTTGAAAGTTAAACTCTGAAAATTGGGTGATTTCCCTGAGTACAGATTTATGTAAGACTTCCATTCGTGATACAACTCATCCTTCTTCCTCTAGGAACATTAGTTAATAATTTTAAAGATTTCTGCTTCAAATCTAGGCATTCTTAAACCATATTAATCCATGCATACTAAGTACATATTTCTTTACCCAAAAAAAAGAGATAGAAATTAAAGGATAGCTTCTGCTGTGCAGTGTTCACAGATAAAATATCTGTTCATCAAATGAGTAGGAGTAATGCTATCACAGGAAGAATTTTAAGCCTGTAAGTAATCTCCCATTTTCTTGCTTAAGTCCACTTGCTTTATGCAATATGGTAGCTACTAGTGGCAGGTGGTTAATGGTCACCTGAAATGTGGCTAGGACAGCTAAGGAACTGCATTGTCAATTTGATGTGAGTTTCAATTAATTAAAAATTAAATTTAAATAGCCACATTTCAATGTAGCCAGTCACTACCATACTGAACACAGCAAATACAGAATATTTCCATCCCCTCAGAAAGTTCTACTGGATAGCATTGCTTGTATTGACTTGACCAAAAAGTTCATTTGGGTTTTTCAAAAACCCCAGCAAACTTTATGGCCAACCCAATACTAAGCTGTAGATGGTCAAAATACAATAAATACAAACGAAATTAACAAACAATGACTAGTTCAATCAAAATATAAATTCTGACACTAAGACATATAAAGAGGAGATGTGTCCCTTCAGAGAGACAGATGTGTAAATAGTAAAATAGAGGGTCAGCCCTAAACCAGATATGCACAAAAAATGACATAAAAGAGAATGATATCTAGTAGATCAAGGAAAGCTTCAACAGAAGATGTGCTATTTGAACCAATTCATATGGGAAGGGAAAATATGAACAAGGACCAGGGCAAGAATAGAGGACCATCAAGCCAAAGGAGTAGACGTAGGGGAAGGTAAAGAAGAGCATCCTTGAAAGAGCGTGATGTCGGGTGGCCAGCTCACAGCTTGGTGAGCCTAGCATGTGCACAGTGACTGGAGACGGGGCAAGTGACCACTCAGTGGGGAGGCACAAAGGCCTGGGAAGCCATATGCTGAATTTCACAACTGTCCTCAGGACAACAGACTGGATTCTGTTTCAAGCAGAAAGGTGACATGGCCCGATCTGTCTTGTAAAAAGGTCATTCCTGACTGTGGAGAGGAAAATGAACCAGGTAGAGATAAATTACAGATGAGGAGACCCAGGAGAAGACTGTGGACATAAAGCAGAAGAGAAGTGACCAAGCTGAGCCAGGACAAAGCAGATGAGGCTACAGAGAAAGCATGGGAGGTGAGCGTTGTTTACTTGCAATAGATGAGTATTTATTTTTAAAAGACTTTTTTTGGAAAATGCAGTAAGTGTGAGACGTGTGATCATTCTGACATCCCAATAGCATATGTTCCAAGAGAAAGTGTTGCAGTAATTTTTATGATGAGCTCGGGTGAAAGCTTGTGAAACCACTTCAAAATGCTGAGCACACAGCCAACCTGAGTAAGCCCACTGCTGGTGTTGAGGTCAAGCAGCCAGGGTGCAATCGAGTCATGGATTTCTCAGGATGAAAGGAGATATCAGCCATGCCCAGGGAACAGGACATGGGGCACAGGCAGCTGGCAGTGTATTGTTTCGGCCACACTAGCAAACTAATACATAGGTTTACCACAAAAATCACAATTTTGAGATGAGGAAATGGCTTGAGTTTATACAGCAAATACTTGAATTTGAACATGGACTTGCTGTGGAAACTCAGGCTTTAACATTCCCCTGCATGGTTTCCCCTTTTGCAGAGCGAGTTAGGTTTTAGGCATATCTTGTGAAATTATTACTTTTTTAAGTAAGTTTGCATGAAGATACTCTGGAGTGAGTTCCAGTTTCATCTTCCATCTCCAAATGGTTCCCTAATCCCCACTTGAAATGAGTACGTTTTTCCAAATACATTAAACACCCGCTATGCCGTGAACTTAACTGTAGATCTAGTTACGGTTTACTAAATTCACTTTCCTATAACCCAAATAAAGAAATACAAAAAGGAAAGAAGACTTAGAGCCTTTATATATACCATTCTCCATGTACTACACTAATAATTATAACTTTTTCCAATTTATCCAGACAGAACCTGGGGTGGTATGTGGAACAAATATGAAGAAAGTTGGATAACGGTGGAAAGAACGTAAAGTTGGATCAGGCTAGACTGGGGCTAGGAAACCACTACCCACAGAAATTCCAGGTTTAGTGTTATATTTTGGTGGCAGGGTTGGGTAGGTTAAGAAGGGATTTGTTCTGTCAGTTGATTGGCTGAAACATGGACCAAAGGTAGCCTATACTAAATAAAATTGATATGCCAGAACTATTAATATCTTGGTTACTACACAAAATACTATATGAATTTTGTTTATTAACATAAGATCACCTGAATCTATCTTCCTGTCCTTCCCTTTTTAAGTCAGAGAAGATCAGTAATTTTAAAAAATTCTAAAACCCTAGGCTAGAGAAAACCAGGTTATATGGAGTAGTTTTATAATGGTCACAAAAGCAAAGACTTACTGATGCAATTCTCTAGACTCTTTGAAGAAGGTCCCTGCTTCAAACTAACCTGGATGGAGGAAACCTGTCATCCTGCAGGTCTTAGGTGTGCATGGATTCATCAAGCAATCGTGACTCTTCTAGGCCCTCACGGGGCTTCAGAGTCAGAAAATTATCAGACAAATTTTCTTCCATTTCCTCCCACGGCAGAGGGCTGCCAGGTCTTCTGCCAGGTCTTCTGCTGGGTCTTCTGCAAGACCTCTGCCAGGTCTTCTCTGAGCTCCACCTCAACTGAGAAGAACAGGGCCATCCTCCTCTGTCCATCATTGCTGCCGGAGTCCATCAGGCCTCCCAGGGACCACCACCATCCAGGTTAGCACCGCCACCACCAACCACATATCAGAGTGGCAACACATAGATCGTGCCATCATCTCCCTTGAGTTTGAGTCTCCCCTGACAACGTTCTATACAACATTAGGAGTCCAGTCTCTCTTCTCCACACCGTCAATGCCCATTTCTCTGCAGCAATTATGGCCTGTTTGGAAGCAAAGACCTCCATCCCAGTGTTTGGGCCCCACACCTATCACTCATCCCTTACGGGAACAACCGATAGGAAAACAAAAGCGTGAAAGTAAAAGTCAAAACCTCCCTCCATACTTAACCTATCCCTCACTGTAAAACTGTTGGCACATATTTGCTCAGAAATGCACCTGGGATCATACCCAAAAGCAGAAGAGAACACACTGGAAGCACACCTGGCGGGCTGCACAGCCCCCGCCCTGGAGGAACGAGCACAGGGCAGGTCCAGGTGACTGAACGCTGAGGATGCAGCGGCGGCAGGGAGAGACACTGCAGTGGGCGGGATGCTGCTGCAGGGCTGGGTCGCCAAGCCCTGCCTCATCCAGTCCTCTCTGTGCCCTCCCAGGTCTGGAACATGCCCTGCACGAGCGGGACTCAACCAGATGTTGGCATGAGCATTGCCACTCTGATATGCGGTTGACCCTGGACGGTGATGATCCCTTGTAGCCCAATGGTCTACAAGTGAACAAAGGGCAACCCCCACCCCCAGGAGCCAAAGGATGGGACAGGATCGTCGAAGCCCCACGGGATGTCACTCATACACTGTTCCGAGTCCCGAGGCTGTCCTGGCAAGAAGGCAGTGACGGAAGCGATGCTCGTTACAGAGCAGTGGGAAACAGACACAGACAAGGTGCGGAGCGCCCGGGTCTTATGCTGGGTGGGGTGGGGTGGACGGCAGTACCGTGCAAGGCTGCCTTCTCCAGAGATAGACAGCGATTTACACCGAATCCCACACATGCCTCCTGCATGCTTTGCTGGGGTCTCCTGTAGATGGGAGAAAGCAGCCTCCTATAGGGCTTCACAGAGCCCACACCAGCATGGGATGGCTCCTGAGATGGCTCGGCCATCCTTCCCAGGCACAGGGAATGGAAACCTGCTGGGATCAGTGAAGGACAGAGGCCTGGGGAACTGGCTCCGCCTCTGAATTTGATCCTGGTTTACTCAGCACCTCTCAGCTGGGTGGTCTCAAGTCCTAACCCTTCTACCTGTGGTTTCCTCTTCATTAAAATGGAGATAGTAAGAACGTTCTCTTGGGTTTTGTGAGAACAGAGTGAGGACAAGTACATAAAGTGCTCAGCCCAAGGCTGTCACCTAGTAATGACAGTGACAGTGACATTTACGAGCCTGGTGCATTTACGAGCATTGCTTGAAGCACTGTGTGTCACCTTGCTCATTCCTCCTACCAGCTCTAGGAGATAGATATGATTAAGATTCCCGTATTTGGAAACCAAAGCACGGAGAGGCTGAGTATCCCCTCTTTGTTGCCCGAGGTAACACAACTAGGAGGGAGATGAAGCTGGACTCTGAACCCAGGCCACCTGAGCCCAGGACCTGTGGCCTCAATCACTGGTGAGAGTGGCTCACCAGGCAGGAGAGGTGGTGATGGTTTTGTCGTTTTGACAGCCTTGTAAGTTTATTGTGAGAATTAGAAATAAAACATAAAACATTCCTAGGAAAGTCTATTGGTATCCAAAAACCAGTAATGAAGCATTAGCACTACTATCACAATTATTATCATTCTAACTAAGGACAGAGGATGAGATGATTGGATGGCATCATTGACTCAATGGACATGAGTTTGAGCAAGCTCCGGGAGATAGTGAAGGACAGGGAAGCCTGGTGTGCTGCAGTCCGTGGGGTCGCAAAGAGTCAGACACAACTGAGTGACTGAACAACTGGTATGAAATGTGCAGCATGGGAAATAGAGTGAATAATATTGTAATGACTTTGCATGGTTACAAATGGTAACTAGACTTACCATGGTGACCATTTTGTAATGTATGAAAACATCAGTTCACCATGTTGTGCACCAGGAACTAATATAGTGCCATTGATCAACACTTAAAAAACATCTGTCACAGTTACAGAACCAGTAGCTGGCCTCAGAGTTGGTCCCAGTGTAATTACCTCCTCCCCAGGGTAAATCTCCCAATTCTTTGTTACGGTTCCTCAACTCCTTTGAGTTTTGGTTAATGGCACTGGATCAGCACCATTAACCCCTCTGAAATCATCTTGTTTAATCACTATTTGCCAGACACCATAGTAGGTACTGAGAACATACCTGTGAAAAGACAAATGAGATTTCTGCACTAGTGGAGCTAACGTTCCAGTGAAGGAGACATGCAAAAAATAATAATAATAATACATAATTTCAGATAATGAAAAGTTCTATGAAAAAAAATTAACCAGAATTACTAGATAGACAGAGGCTGAGAGTGGTCTTAGATGACAGTGACCTTTGAGATATACATCTATATTCTCAAGCCTAAGTCCAATAGGCTAACATGAAACAGTCTTCAATATATGTTGAAAGGAGGATGAACGGTGGATGAATGGATGGATGGATGAATGGATGAGTGGACAGCTGGGTGGATGAATGGATGGATAGATGGATGGATGGATGAATGGAAGGATCGTTAGATGGATGAATGGATCAACAGACACTGGATCCTACCTGGCACTTCTTGTCACTGCCTCTTCACCACCTTTACTCTCTCTGGCCCATTGGGGCCAAGAAAGGTCCCAGAGAGAAGACCCAGTTCCCTTTCCATATCTGGTGAGCCACCCCTGAGACCTCCCTTAAGTGTCTTCTCCACAGACTCAGTGGCCGGGACATCTCAGCTGTCTGAGGTTACCAAAGGGCTTGCCTTCTTCCTGAAATGCTTGCTCTGTGTTGGGATAAAGTAGACAGAACTGGTGCTGCCCACTGTCCTTTTGGAGGAAGTCAGACCCACTCTTTCTGAGTGTGATTTGGTGTCAGGGTGTGAAAGGGCTGTGAACAAACATGGGAAATTGCCAACTCTAATCCCACCCCTCCCAGATTTCCCCAAGCAAGATCAGCAGGTTCACTGTCCCAGGACTTCGGCTTCTCAGAAAAATGTGTTGAATACCTGGGCACTTCATGTGCCTCTACTCGTCACAGTAACTCACTGCCCCACTCTACTGAGAAGGTAAATGATTTTCTTAAGGTCGCTGGTATAGAATGGCAGGGTCACCACTCAAAGCCAATTCCACTGAAGCAACATCAATCAGTTCAGTCGCTCAGTCGTGTCCGACTCTTAGTGACCCCATGGACTGCAGCATACCAGGCTTCCCTGTCCATCACCAACTCCTGGAGTTTGTTCAATCTCGTGTCCATCAAGTTGGTGATGCCATCTCATCCTCTGTCGTCCCCTTCATCTTGTGAAGCAACATGGAGGAACAGAAATCAAACAGTCCTTCCTAGCCCAACAGACATGGGTTTAAATCCACATTCAGCATTTCTTAGCCCTGTAACCGGGACACACTGAAGTAGAATTCAGTGTAACCGTGGCAATTCAAATCCTAGAATCCAGCAAATTCCATGAAGCCAGAAGTTTTTACAACCGTGTCCCAGCAGAGGGAGCTCATGCTGGTGGCTTACATTTTTCTTTTTAAAATACGTACTAAAGTGACTGACAAAGTATATTTAAAACCCTCAACAAAGTAATAAAAAGTACCAATCTTCCAAATCCTGTATGCCTACAAACAAACAAAAAATCAGCATAAATGACACCTCTGCCTCATAGGGGGCTTCCCAGGTGGCGCAGTGGTAAAGAATCTGCCTGCCAATGCAGGAGACTCAAGAGACACACGTTCAGTCCCTGGGTTAGGAAGATCTCCTGGAGAAGGAAATGGGAACCCACTCCAGTATTCTTGCCTGGAGAATCCCATGGACACAGGAGCCTGGCGGTCTACAGTCCATGGGGTCACAAAGAGTCAAACGACTAAGCACGCACACACACCCTCATAAGATGCTGTGGCCCATCAGACAGTGTCTCCAGGTATGCTCTCTGCTCGGGATGCGGGGCCTGGTGCTTCCCAGGGAGCCTCTTCCCCGAGCCTCTCTCTGCTGGAAGATGGAGAAATTTAAGGCGGACGTGAAGTTGGAGGAAGTGGGTGGGAGGAAGGGTCTTTGAGCCATTCTCTGGGGCAATCCATACTATAGAAAGCTACTTTTAATTTGTTCCATATGAATGGTGAAAAACATGAAACATTCAGGGGGTTTATCATAATTCTCAATGAGATAAATACTGTGCTCATGCAATAAAAAAATGTTTTAAAAAGTAAAATATGTATTTAGTCCAAAAGCTTCATTTTAAAAAAGTCAACATGAGGAAATGATTTCCTAAAGAGTCTTTCAGTCTGAGACGAGAGACGGACTCAACCGTCTTAAGGATACAGATCCGATTTATCACTCTGGTTACGTCCCTTGACAACGACAGACTTAAGCCAGGAGCTTTCTAAGCAGCAAGATTAAACTCTGAGGAACTCAAGCATGTGCTGCTCTCCTGTGCCGTGTGTGCTAAGCCGCGCTCAGTCCAGGTCCTGTGGTCCCACCTACCCTGCTTCAACATTACTAGCTGTGCAACCCTGGGCAAGCCACTGAATGTCTCTGAGCTTCAGTTTTCCTATTATCATAATAACTACCTCCCATGGTAGATGAGAAGATAGGATGAAATACTAGAGCTTTGTTTGGTGAACCATCTAACATGCATAGATGGTAACTACTATTGCAGCTTGGGGAGAGGGGAGTCCAGAAACATACACAAGAGTGCATGCTGTGGGTTGAATTGTGTTCTCCCCTCTTCCAAAATTCCAGTGTAAAAGCCCTAACCCCCAGATGCTCCAAACATGACCTTATTTGAAAGCACAGTCCTAATTAGCTAAGGTGAGATCACACTGGAGTAGTGTGGGCCCCACATGCAACGTGACTGGTGTCCTTATTAAAAGGGGAATTGTGGCAACAGACACACACAGGGAGGACATCAGGGGAAGATGAAAACAGATTGAGATGATGATTCTACAAGACAATGATGCCAAAGATTACCAGCCAACCAGCAGAAGTTAGGAGCAAGCACTGAACAGATTCTGCCTCACAGAGGGAACCAAGCCTGCCAATGCTTTAATCTTGGACTCCAGGCCTCCAGAACCCTGAGGCAACAAATGTCTGTTGTTGAAGCCACTCCATTTGTGGCACAGTCAGCCCTCCAGATCCACGGGTTCTAAATCCTTGGATTCAACCAACCCCATATCAAAAATATTTGGAAAAAAAATCCAGAAAGCTCCAAAAAGCAAATCTGAATTAGCCATGCACTGGCAACCACTGACATAGCATTTACGTGGTATTAGGTATTTAAAGTAACATAGAGATGATTTAAAATATACAAGAGGATACGGGTAAGTCATAAGCAAATACCACATCATTTTATATAAGGACCTGAGCATCGGTAGGCTTTGGTATCACGGGGATCCTGGAACTGATGCCCCACAGATACCGGCGGACCGCTGTACTTGGTAACAGCATCCCTACTGTACTTTGTACTCTGTACTTGGTGCTAGTAGTAAAGAACCCACCTGTCCATGCAGGAGATGTAAGAGATTCGGGTTCAATCCCTGGGATGGAAAGATCCCATGGAAGGAGGGCATGGCAACCTACTCCAGTGTTCTTGCCTGGAGAATCCCATGGACAGAGGAGCCCGGTGGGCTACAGTCCATAGAGTCTCAAAGAGTCGGACAGGACTGAAGCAACTTAGCATGCAGGCACAGTACTTTATTGTACTTTGTAAATATCCCAACTTCTCACCCCAGGGTCATAAAAGACTTAAGAAAGTAGTGCAGCCTGTGTGTTGAGCCGCTCAGACATGTCCAACTCTTCGCAACACCATGGACTGCAACCCACCAGGCTTCCCTGTCGATGGGATTCTCCAGGCAAGAACACTGGAGTGGGTTGTCATTTCCTTCCAGGTCTGAAAGAATGAAAGCGAGGATTCCAGGTAGAGAAGGGGCATGAAGGTTGTTCTGGGCAGAGGAAAGAGGAACAAACCACAGCACAAAGAAGTTCCCGACGAGCCCCCGCTTGCTTTCCTGAGTATCTTTCCTCTTTCTCCTGGAGAAAGAGCTGGCCGTCTCAGTGGCACACAGCAAGATCCAGAATTGGGAAGGACTTTGGAGATGTAGAGTAAATCTCTGGTTTTACAAACAGGAACATAGAGGGTAAGGGAGGGGAAAGAAGCCACCCAGAGTCACTTGGGGAGCAGAGCCCAGCCAGAACTAGAACCTGGGACTCCAGACAACACCAAGTGCCTTCTGCTTCCAGCATTGCTGTAACTGACACAAAACGGGCTCTGATTAAGCACAGTTGCTATTGTTTAGTCGCTGAGTCCTGACTCTTCTGCAACCCCACGGACTGTAGCCCATCAAGGAAGCCTGATTAAACACAGATTTCTCTTTAAGTCAAGATTCACTAGAAGAAGAAAAAAAAATTATCCATGGCTTTTGTTGGTATAATACAAAATTTTTTGTTTTCCAGGATAATCAATATATAAACTTGGACTAGTGTGAGATTTGGGTTTCCCAGGTGGCTCAGCGGTAAAGAATATACCTACAACTCAGGAGACGCAGGTTCAATCCCTGGGCCAGAAAGATCCCCTGGAGAAGGGAATGGCTACTAACTCCAGTATTCTTGCCTGGATAACTCCATGGACAGAGGAGCCTGGCGGGCTACAGTACCTCGGAGTCACAAGAGTCAGACACAACTGAGCAACTAAACCAGCACTATCAGAGTGAGATTCACACAGGAGAATCTCAGGCCTGGTACTACCTGGGAGGCTGTCACATGAGAAAGGGAGCTGTTTCTATGAGAAATTCCCACCAGCAAAGGGGTTCTCACCTCGCTAGGGCTGTCCTGTCCTGGACCAGGTGGGAAATCACATGTGGTATTTTCCAGCTACAGGCCTGATCACTTTAACAAGTCCGTTTTTCAGAGGCCATGAGGGACTTGCTCTTCTTCTAACCAGATTTAGGGAGAAATATTGTTGTAAAAGACCCTGATGCTGGGAAATATTGACGGCAGAAGGAGAAGGGGACGACAGAGGATGAGATGGTTGGATGGCATCATCGACTCGATGGACATGAGTTTGAGTAAACTCTGGGAGCTGGCGATGGACGGGGAGGCCTGGCATGCTGCAGTCCATGGGGTCACAAAGAGTTGAACACAACTGAGCGACTGAACTGAACTGAACTTGTAAAAGTCATAGGGAGGTTGGGCATGGAAGATTCCAAGTCCTGCGTGGGTTCACCGAGCTCCCCCATCTGGAGACCACGAGTCCTGGGCCACATTGGGCCAGGCAATGTGGGGTCTGCCAAGAGGGTCCTCTCCTCCAGACACGGAGAGGAAGAACTCAGAATTCAGCCTGGAATCCTGACCCCAGTCCCTCCTCTCCCATGCTGGGTGATGTAGGACAAGGCCACTTCATGAAAGGCAGTTCAGTGACTTCATGTGGATGAAGGCAGAGTGTGGCCAAGCAACCATGACGTTCCTCCCACTCTAAAGTGCTGTGCACATTTACAAAGATAAATATTAGGATTAAAGATCAAAGTGGGCTTGCATGTGGGAGCCGCTGGCATAAGCTCCCTTGATTTCCTTCCTCTCTGCCCATCTCCTCTGTGACCTTCGTCTTTCTCTCTTCCTTTGCTTCAAAGTGAATCCCCTCCTCCAGGAAAGGGGAGAGGACAGCACCAGCTTGTGTGTCCCTCCTGCTTGGTCCTAGGCCCCTGGCTCTGGACTGAGCCTTTCTGCAGTATTATCACCTCATTTAATTCTCAGAACTCTAGGAGTGGCTACAGTTGTGCCCAGTTTACATACTTGAAAACTGAGGCTCACAGAGGTAAAGCAGCTTGAGGTCTGGGTCTTGATCTCCAAATTTGCTCATCTTGTCTAATTTAACCCTGCATCACAGTACCGATTCTTTGGCCCCCTTATGTGAAGAATAGCTTCATTAGAAAAGACCTTGATGCTGGGAAAGGTTGATGGCAAGAGGAAAAGGGGACGACAGAGGATGAGATGGTTGGATGGCATCACCAACTCAACAGACATGAGTTTGCGCAAGCTCCAGGAGGTTGTGAAGGATGGGGAAGGCTGGCGTGCTCCAGTCCATGACATCGCAGAGAGTCGGACACAACTGAGCAAGTGAACAACAATCACAGTACCAAGCTTACCTGGGAGTCCTAAATCTGCCCCCTTCTCCCTCCCAAGGGTCAGGTTCAGGCCTCTATCTACCCTCTTTTTTTTTTTTCCAACCTGAAACACACCGGATCTTTGATCTTCACTGTGGCACGCAGGCTCTCTGAGTTGTGGCATTTGGGATCATAGTTGTGGCATGCGGGATCTAGTTTCCTAACCAGGGATCACCCCCTGCATTGGGAGCACAGAGTCTTACCCACTGGACCTCCAGGGAAATCACCCCTCTCTTCACTGTTTCAATCTCACCCGTCTCCCTAAGTCATGCCACCCTGCCTCTCCCATCTCTGCAAGTTCCCTTGTCCTCCTGAAGGTCTGTCTCAATGGCCTTTCCTTCAGTCAGTGAATTCACACATCAACAAACACATCCTCCCAGTCTTAGGACGCTGGAGGCATTGTTTACATGTGACTATTTCCCATGCACTTCTAACTAGCTCTCCTCTGCCTCTTTCACTCTGGAGTATCATGGGGGCAAACATGGACTGAGAGGCTCTGGGCTCATCTCTGGTCAGCTACTTTCAGGTCTCACTGATCATTTTTCTCCTAAAGCTTTCTCTGATTCTGCCTATTCCCTGCCCAAACCTTCCACACTTGCCCATAAACTACCACCCTGCTGGAAATAACACCATCATGCAAGCTATCTTCCAGACACAGGGCCCGGGTGCAAGTATTTTGTGGATTCATCACAATGCACTTCCAAGGGAAAATAAAAATCAGGTCATCTTGCTTTCTTAAGAATGCTGATCTGAATGCAGAATTCAGATGCCACAGAATTGCACTGTTTATTCAGATAGATGCCAAGAAGAAAGCTTAACCCTTCCTACCTCAGAATAAATTTCCATAAGCTAGAAAAGGGATCTCTTCACAAGGGTCTGGAATATTTACGCTTTACCAAGGATAAATCAACATCTGTGAATAGGAGATACATGAAAGGGGCACTAGAGCTCTAAATTTGGAATGCGGTGTTACACAATAAACTAACATCTAGAATAGAGAAGATTCTCTGTTCCAAAGTGGGAAAGATAGCAGGAGATTCAGCTTCCAGTTCTGGGCACTCCACACTATAAAAATATCCTCTCTTTCTTCTCACATCCTCCTAAATAAAGTAAAGAAAAAAATTTTTAATCACCTTAGCCAGGAATGCTTAGAATTTGTCATAGCCAGAGTATGAACAGTTAACAAGAAAGATGAGAAAAGAGAGAGGCAGCAGGGTGGTGCTAATTGTATATTGACAATTAAAGGATGAACCAAAGCATCATATACAGAAAAATTAAGTCCAAATTAACAAAAGGAGAATTCAGCTCTAATGAAAACCCACTGACCACTACCTCTAATAACACAACTTTCATGCAAAAAGAGGTATGAGGTGCTATCCAAACTTTGAAGAGCTCAGATCATTGCCTTGTTTTCTGTTTCATCACTCCCAAGATGAGGGTGATAATTCCATCAAAAGGTTGTTGAAAGAAAGAAGTGATGTCATGTATATACCCAATCTGCCTTAGAGCTTGGCACCTGGTAAGCATTTCATCATTTTTAATATTTTTCAAAGTTGAGTTCAATGGGTCCTTTAGAACTTGCGTTCTTATTGACCATGTGATTGGAGGAACTGAGCTATTTATTGAGTGTCCATTATACACTCATCACTCTACAAGGGACTTATCATGTGGACTGTGTGGGTGCAACCCATGTGATATTTGGCATGAAAGAGTCAAAGAACATTGCCCCTCTGAGCCTCCAACCATTGCAGGATTTATTTCTAATAATGTGACGCATGGTGTCTGCATTTCTACCTGAGAGCAGACCCTTGTTTTCAGCTCAGATGCCAGTAAGGAAGTGAGTCTTGCTTCCAAAAGGCATTCACCACACCCCTCCCTCCTCCACTGAGCAGTGGAATTCGACATTGAAAAAGGAGGTGGGAATCTAAGAACGGAAAGGGAAGCCATGCCTGAATTCACAAGGAGAGGCAGCCAATGTTTCTGGCAGAGCGCTGATGGAAGCTACCCTCCTCGGAGCTCCAGGAAGAGTGACTGCACAAAGGAAAATGGGCAAGTGCCCCCAGAGATAGGTCAGACATGGTCTCCTCTATAGGAAGATGCCGTGGAAGCCATCACCCCTCAGGTGATGGGCTGAGGGGGTGGTCCTTGCAGACCACGTCCTACTGGTTACCAGTCGCTCCTGATAAGGAGGTTCTCGACCCTGGGTGCACTGCACATCTACCTGTGAAACACGCTCAGTTGCCCCCTGAAAAGTGAAAGTGTCAGTCACTCTGTCATGTCCGACTCTTTGTGACCACCATGGACGGTAGCCCCCCAGGCTTCTCTGTCCATGGGATTCTCTGGGCAAGAATACTGGAGTGGGTAGCCATTCCCTTCTCCAGGGGATCTTCCTGATTTGGGATTGAACCTTGCTCTCCGGCCTTGCAGGCAGATTCTTTACCATCTGAGCCACCAGGAAAGCCCCTTTGTTGCCCCCCTAGCTTGACCTAATTAGACTCTCTGAAGATGGTGCCCTGGCAACTCACAAATAAGAAGCATCATTATACTACCTTTGAACCACCGCTTCCAATTCGTCAGTATCTCTCCTGCCTCATTCTCCTACATGTGTTTTTGACCTCGAAGAGACCTCTAGGTCCTGAATTCCTCCATTTTCCCACACCCTCTGGGTCTCTCTCCCTTTCTCTCCCAATCTGAAGTCTAGATTAGTCTATGGTCTTCAGAGAAATAGAGCCAATAGGAGACAGAGACAGTGATGATATAGACACAGAGACAGACAGACGGAGACACACAGGGAGATTTATTATGAGATTAGCTCCCATAGTTAAGGAAGCCAAGTCCCAAGGTCTAAAGAGCAGGCTGGCCCCGGGGAGAACCAATGGTGCAGTTCTAGTCTAAGTCAGGAGAATACTCATGTCTCAGCTACAGCAGTCAGGCAGGTGAAGTTCCCTCTCACTGAGAACTATTTTCGTTCTAGGATAGTCCTCAACTGATTGGATGAATCCCAGTGACATTGAGATGGACAGTCTGCTTTACTCAGTCTACTGATTCAAAGGCCAACCTCATCCAGACACACCAACACAACTTCACAGACACACCCACATAAGTTCACAGACACACCAAGATTAATGCTTAACTAGATGCCAGGGAATCACGTGCCCCAGCCAAGTTGACACAAAGGAAACCATCACAGGTTGATGATCTGGACCACAGTGATATTAATAGCTTCTGCTGTCCCTGCCAGGTGAGCGCCAACCCTTCTGCATATCTATACCCAAAGGGCTCAGTGGTCTTGGCGGAAAGTGTATATCCTGGATTGGGAACAGCTGCAAAGTCATCTTTCCAACCCAGCTGGATCCTATGCTCTCCTTTCAACCTCTGCACTTCTCCAGATACCTCCACCCCAAGTTCCTTCAATACACACATTTACCACTCCTCTCCAGCCCCCTACTAACACTTCTCCTGGCCCTATAACCTCATACCTCCTGAGCTATAAACCCAAATATACCCATTCCCATTGCTATTTTATTTTTCCCAATTCTTCAAAGCTTTCCCCAGCTGCATTTGATGTCCACTATTATCATTTCCTCTCCTCTACCCCCAATATCTATCCATCTATCTATAATCTCCTGTCTCCCCCATTCTCTCTCTCCTGCCTCCTTTTCCTCAGACTTCAAACATGTTCAATTCACTCCCATCCAGTATTTGACAGAACAATGCCCCCACCCAAAGATGTCTAATTCCCAGAATCTGTGAATACATTACCTTATTCAGCAAAAGGGACTTTGCCGATTGATTAACTGCATACCTTAAGCTGGAGAGATTTTCCTAGGTTCTCCAGGCAGACTCAATGTTATAACAAAGATCCTAATAAGAAGGAGGGAGGAGAGTCAGAGTCAGAGAAGACGTGACAGCAGCTGCAGAGGTCCGAGTAATGAAAAGAGGGGACCGTGAACTAAGACATTCAGACAATCTCTAGAAAGTGCAGAAGGCAAGGGAATAGATCTATCCCTGAGAAGAAATGCAACCCTGCATTGATTTTAGGACTTCTCACCTCAAAAATTGTAAGAGGATATATCTGTGTGTTTTAAGCCAATAAACTGGTGGTAATTTGTTACAGCAGCCATAGGAAACTAATATACATCTTAAAGATGATCTCCCTTCATTCAGATCGCTCTTTAGCCCACCATCCAAAACTCACCTTTCTTTCTTATACGAACTTCTGAAATTAATTTCCTGACCTCCTCTCTTAATACTCCCTCAAACTTCCATTCACTCTTCAACCTACAGCTTCCTGTCCCATCCCTATCAATATGGATTTTATAATTTATTAGTTATCATAACTCATTGTCAAGTGCAATGGAAACCATCCAGCCATATCTTATTAAAGTCACTGCATGAGTTTACTGAACGAGGAGAGGGGGAGGGGGTTGACTGCCACACAAATACCCACGTCCTGAAACCTACAGCGCCAGCCAGACCTCTCCCCATGGCTTCAAGCCATTATGTTCACTGCTGGCTGTACGTTTCCATATAGGCGCCTGTTAGGAGCCTTAAATTCAAATTGTTCAAAACAAAACTCATTTCCATTTCCATGGCCATCCACCCAGCAAAAAGCCTCTTAATAATCTTTCTCAGTTTGAATTACACCATAAAAAAAGTCATCGATTATAAACCCAGGGTTTATCTTCAATTCAATCCCACCAATCTTACACGGAGACTATCTCCTGAATCCATACATTTTTCTTCATTCCCCATGGTTGCTATTTCATTCGAGGTCACCATTATTTCCTGCCTGGAATTACCTCTTAATCTATCTACCTGCTTCTACCCATATTGATCTGCTATCCCCACTGCAACCAGACTCATTCATCTAAAATGCAAATCTGACTCTTGACTCCTGGCGGACAACCTTTCAGGGCTTCCTTGATGAGACAGAGCAAGTTGTGTGGCTCACAGAACCCTCGATAAGTGCATGCCTGCTTACCTCTCCAGTCGCATGTAACTTCAGCCTCTGTCTCAAGCATCATGCACCAGCTGCAACACAAACCCAGCTATTCCTTTTGCTCTTGTTCATTCAAATCCTCCCAATCCGCTTCTCAGTTACTTATCCTTCAAGATTCAGTTCAAGCATCACCTCCAAAAGTAAACTTTTCTAGACTCTTCCCGGCTTAGCTAGGCTCCCCTCTTTCAGTCTCCCAGAATGTGCTTGCCAGCACTTGGCACAGCGCCCAGTGCATAGTAGGCAGTTCTGTGATGTTTGTTGAGTGAATAAATGAATACATAAACTGTCCATGATAGTCAAAGGATGCACCGATAGAGGGGAGAAGAAGAGGCTCTAGGAACACAGTGGAGGGCATCTCGCCCCTCCTGGAGAGTCAAGGAAATGACTTGGGAAACAGCCTGAGGAAGGAGAGGGACTGTGTACTGACCAGGTTAACAGAGTCAGCTTCCCAGGCATGTCACCTGCATCGCCGCACAGGGACCCTGCTTGCTCTAATCCTCTGCGGCTGCCATCTTGAAATTCTTCACCTTTGAACATGAGGACAAGCATTTTCCTTTTCACTGGACCTGCAACATAGGTACCTGGTTGTACAGGTAAAATGAGAGTGTCCAAAGGCAGAAGAAGACTTCCCTGTGGCTCAGATGGTAAAGCATCTGCCTGCAATGCAGGAGACCTGGGTTCAATCCCTGGGTCAGGAAGATCTCCTGGAGAAGGAAATAGCAACCCACTCCAGTATTCTTGCCTGGAAAATCCCATGGACAGAGGAGCCTGGTGGGCTACAGTCCATGGGGTCGCAAAGAGTCAAACACAACTGAGCGACTTCATTTTCAAAGGCAGAGGGACAGGAGAGCTTTTCAAAGGGCTCACTGGGACCCCTTAAGGCAGTATGAGTCTGCCTGAGCACCTCCAAGCCAGACACTCAGCCACAGTAAGAATGAATCTGTCCACCCCTCGCCCCCCTACACACTGTGCATCTTGATCTATTTATAAATGTTTAGCGTTTCGGAGGGAAACACAAATCCACGTTTCCAGGCCTTTTTCTGCTCAAGACTTAAACGTGTGTATCGTGGGGCAAATCAGCTCCATATGTTTCAGATTCATTTACACTCTGTTCAGCAGAAGGGCCTCCTATGGCCTCCCCAGGAGGACAATCTCGAGTCCAAGAAGCCATCAATGCCCTCTCGAAACTTCTGAGTTTAAACAAAAAAAGGAAGAGATTTGAAAGACCTGAATCTGAATAAAGAAAACTGGGTTTAAACCTCAAAAGATTCAATTACATTTTGCAACTCTACATCCCCTGGGGTTAACAAAGCTTAAATCTGTCCCCTGGGTCACCCCAATATCCCCGTGACAGGCAGGGCCCCCAAGAAAGGACATTTCCTCCCAGAGATGAGTCAGGGCCCTGACTGTACATGAGGAACTGGAAACGCAGAGGAAATCACACCGACAGTTGTTTGAGAAAAAATAAGCCTCTTGTTCATACTGCTGCGTTTGGAATTACAAATCTGTAGGACTGCATGGGATCATTGAAATCATCCACAGTAATAACTACCATCTGCGAAGCACTTTACACTTGATAAATCACTTTCACACTCATTTTCTTATCTAATCCCCGTAGCTATTTTGTAAGGGCAAGATGGTTATCATCACCTTCAATTCAATAGCTAGGGAAAAAACGAGGCTCAGAAAGGTTAGGCAGTTTTCCCAAGCTCACACAGCAAACAGCAGCAATGCCGGACCCAGACTTGTGCTCTTTACACCCGCCTCAAACACCCCCGGGGCTTCTCCCCAGCCCCACTCACCATTTCACAGGATGAAACAAGGCCAGCCATGTCCGAGGCCTCCCCTGTCGTGCCAGGGTCCGCTTTGTTCAGGGAGGGGGCGACAAAGCCAGAACACCCACCTCCCCACCTCGTGCCTTTTCCACTTCTCTCAGTGCCCCCATCTCTCTTTGTTGGAAGATGGGAGGGAAGAATTCTCCTTTCAAAGGAGCAGCTTTATTGTTTCTGACATTGCAACAACCACCCCTTAGAAATAGCCATAAGCAGAGCAGCTCAATTTAACCTACGTTATCTCTCCAATTCTTACAACCTGGTAACACAGATATTCTGTAACCTCTCTTCCTCTTGGAGGAAACTGAGAGTCAGAGAGAATAAGCAACAGCCTCTGTGCTGCGCTGGTGGCTCAGCGGTAAAGAATCCGCCTGCCGATGTAGGAGATCCAGTTTCAACCACTGGGTCCAGAAGATCCCCTGGAGAAGGAAATGGCAATCCACCCCAGTGTTCTTGCCTGGGAAATCCCATGGAAGGAAGAGAATGGCAAGCTACAGTCCATGCGGTGGCAAAGGGTTGAACATGACTTAGTGACTAAACAACAATGTAACATAAATGTAAACAGCTAACAGTGCCAGGACTTCAACCAAGATTTCTGACACCAGGCTTAAACCACAATGATAGCATTTGGCTCTCATCCCATGAAGATAACCTGTGGCAGAAAATGGAGCCAATAGAGGGAAGAAGGGAGAGAGGAAAGATACCTCTAAAGGGCTGCAAACGGGACAAATTACTACATGGTTTGCCCATTTAGCCAGGATTATTAAAGCCTGCAGGAAAATCTTATGCACAAGGAGCAAGACAGACTGAGAGGAGAGACAGGCTGGCTTGGAGAAAACTCTGAGGAGCACATATGTATATGCACACAAAAGACACTCAGTTTAACCTCTTCCAAGTATACGCAAACTAAGCTATAAATTAGAACTAATCAGTACCCAGGAGCTGAATTAATTAAAAAGTTATAATTCACAAGAGGCCTACGTTACTTCATAATGTATCACCAAAGCTTATGAATATGAGAATTAATTACTTGGCCCAGATGTTGAAGGAATGCTTAGTTTCTTGATCTCTTGGTTTCTAGTATCCACTGATTTTATTCAGCATTGTAATGAAGCTAATGATGATTATGTTTACTAAATCATTATTTGAACAGTCGTCATTTTATTAATGAGTTAATATGCAGGGTCTTGCTATGCTGGTTATAAATATCATTTCATTTAACCTTCCCAACAACTACATAAGATGGACATAATTATCATCATTTTATATGTGCTAAAAAAGAAAAATGGACTCTGCGATCTAAGAAGCCAAAGTCACACAAATTAAATAAAGAACTGCATATACAAACTTTTGTCTGCCCAATTCCACCTATGGCAATGACCTTTGTTTCAAATGAACCCTTTGGCAATTCTGGTTTACGCAACTTCAGATGCTAAGAATTTGTTTCAATGACTGGCTCGTTTTCATTCAACGCTTAGGAGTTGCATTTAAACCTCAAATTTTTAGGCACATAAGTCCATTCATTTCCATGCTGTGTGTTCATTCCTAACTTGTTTCTCAGTTTCTCTTTAACCAAAACCAAACTCAAATGTTTCTGACTGGTAGGTAGTACAAATATGGAGCCAAATTCCAGTCATCATTGTGAGGAATGGGAGAGTGGAATGAATGTAACAAGTTACCGGCACGAAGTCTCTAGGCCTCACTGCTAAGGAAGCAGTAGAGAAAGTAGAGAAACTGGAATTTAAAAAAAAAATAGTAATATGATTCCACGCGGTTTCGAGTTTTTAAGATGTTTTCAATTTTAATAGCAAGTTTGTATTTTCTACCATGAACATGTTTTTCTTTTGTAATAGGAAAATGCATGTTAACTGTTGAAATTACAAAGGACAATTTGACTAGGTATAGAATTTTTGAGTCATAATCCTCATAAACTTTATAGATGCTGTTCCATTGACTGCCTTTATCCAATGTTGTAGACAAATGTCCGAGGACTCCTTTTTTCTCACTGTACTTGTTTTTTTTCTGTCTGAATTTTTCTAGGATTCTTTCATTGTTCATGGAATTCATCATTTTCACCAGGATTTGTCAAAATGTTTGTCAGATTTAATTAAATCTTCTAGCTAAGTCTCCTGGATAAGGTTCACAACTTACTTTGGTTTCAGAAACATTTTTTTCTGTGTTGCTTTGAATATGGTTTCTGACTTACTCTTTAAGCCTAAGAGTTATTCTTTTTTCTAGTCCATGTTTATTTCTATCATCTTTTCTCTGATTTTTTTATCTCTGTCATTTTTTCCTCTATCCAAATTTCACTCTAATTTGAGACTCTACTATTTTTTTTTATAATTCTGAATTTCTATATTGTGTGGAATCTGTTTTATCCCATCATGGTAATGCAATTTCAATCAAAATACAATAAAATATCTTGGAAGACTTAATATCCTAATGATTATCTATAGAAATAAAACTATAAAACTAAATGGGACATTGTGAGGGAGGGAATGGAGACCAGTAGAAATAAAAGGAGGGGAATCTGTGCAATAAAAGATATTAAATTGAAATTTGAAACTAAAATAATAAAGACAATGAATCATAGCCTCTTGTCAATAAAGGTAGGCGAATCAATGGAACTGGATCATTTTGTTTATTCTGAATAAAGTGTTTCAACTGGGAGGAGAAAGGATTCCACTTGGCAAAAGCGATGAAAATCCTAGTTCACTTACTTAGGGAAGAAACACCACACTAGAGCCCTGACTTATATTTTACAGCCTGTGCCATGTGTGCTCAGTCAGGTCTGACTCTTTGCAACTCCATGCACCGTAGCCCACTAGGCTCCTCTGTCCATGGGATTTTTCAGGCAAGAAATAATGGAGTGGGTTGACGTTTCATAATTTAAAGATTTCATTTTTTTAATACATAAAGAATACTTAGGTAAGATTGAATGAATATTTACATAATCTTTATATACAAGAAAAAGTTTGACGTATATCAACAAAGACAAAAGCCATAAAGCAAAATCTAACAAATTTACAGAAAAAAAAAAACAACACATTGAAGGTAATGGGAAAAGATACAAATGGGAAATTTTTAAAAAGGAAAGAAAAAAAAAGAAGAGAGAGAGAGGACAGAAGGAAGTATAACTGATCAGGAACCCATGAAGCCTTCCTTGAATAAGACTCCCCCTGCTGCCATGTCCTCAGCCTGACTTTTGTCTGTGGAAAAACTTCAGTCAACAAAGAAATTTAATCAGTAAAGGGAGAAAATGCAGACAGAAAGGAAAACAGTCAAGCAAGACAAAATAATAATAGTTTAGCCATTAAGCAAAGTCTAGGGCATTTAGTTCCTCCTCAAGGGCTGTAGATGATATTCTGAGCCATGTCCTCTGAGTTATTTTACAGATACTGAAACGCCCACCAGATGGAAGAAGTGAGAGGTATGCTGCCCACCAGCACATGGACCCCAGATCGGTTGGAACCAGAAGGTTGATGATGTTGACTCCGGCTTACCTCACTGCCAAGGGATCAGAAGAATGTCCAAGAACTGATCACACACCCCACCCACCCCCTCCCTCACCCTGTCTTTATAAACCTTTCCCTGAAAGCCTTTGAGGAGTTCAGGTCTTTTAAGCACTAGCTGTGCTGCCCTGGACTCCTTGCTTGGCACTCCCTGCAGCAATTAACACTGCATCTTATTTCACCAGTGCCAATAAATTGGCTTTACTGTGCATGCGCAAGCAGACCCAAGTTTGATTCACTTATAGGAAGGAAGGAGGGAGGGAGGAAGGAATAAAAAGTAAAAGAAATAGGTATAGCCCAAAACTTAAAACAAGTAACCTCACCGTAATTAAACCATTATGCTGCTAAGTCGCTTCAGTTGTGCTCGACTCTGTGCGACCCCATAGACGGCAGCCCACCAGGCTCCCCCGTCCCTGGGGTTCTCCAGGCAAGAACACTGGAGTGGGTTGCCATTTCCTTCTCCAATGCATGAAAGTGAAAAGTGAAAGTGAAGTTGCTCAGTCGTGTCCGACTCTTAGCGATCCCATGGACTGTAGCCTACCAGGCTCCTCTGTCCATGGGATTTTCCAGGCAAGAGTACTGGAGTGGGTAGCCATTGCCTTCTCTGAATTAAAGCATTATAAATGGAAGGCAACTCTTACTTTGCCAACAAAGGTCCGTCTAGCCAAGGCTATGGTTTTTCCAGTAGTCGTGCATGGATATGAAAGTTGGACTATAAAGAAAGCTGAGTGCTGAAGAATTGATGCTTTTGAACTGTGGTGTTGGAGAAGATTCTTGAGAGTCCCTTGGACTGCAAGGAGATCAAACCTGTCAATCCTAAAGGAAATCAGTCCTGGGTGTTCACTGGAAGGACTGATGTTGAAGCTGAAACTCCAATACTTTGGCCACCTGATGCAAAGAACTAACTCATTGGAAAAGACCCTGATGCTGGGAAAGACTGAAGGTGGGAGAAGGGGATGACAGAGGATGAGATGGTTGGATGGCATCATCGACTCAATGGACATGAGTTTGAGTAAACTCCAGAAGCTGGTGATGGACAGGGAGGCCTGGCGTGCTGCAGTCCTTGGGGTCACAAAGAGTCAGACACGACTGAGCGACTGAACTGAACTGAACTCTTAACATGTTCTCAACTTTTATTTCTCACTTCAGTGGCTCTATTTTTATGCATTTGTGAGATGCAAAGGGATTTGACTGGAAAGACTTGTAAGACCTGAAGTTGGCAGAACTTACTGGAACCCAGTTCAGGAGAAGGCAAATATGAAGTAGAATAACATAATTGTGTCTGAAATAAAAAAACATAACAGGTAGGACTAAGCTCAGATGACAGAAAACTCACCATGGCTGATGTCATCCAAGAAGACATCCCAGAACCTGGAATCTTGAACTTGACCGCAAGAAAAGAAAAAAAAAAAAAACAGAACAATGAACTTGTGCGTGTGTGCTAAGTTGCTTCAGTCGTGTCCAACTCTTTGCAACACTAGGTACTGCAGCCCACCAGGCTCCTCTGTCCATGGAATGCTCCAGGCAAGAATCCTGGAGTGAGCTGTTCTTTTCCAGGAGATCTTCCTGACCCAGGGATCGAACTAGCACAGGGTATTCTAAATTTGGCAACCTGCCTGAGGTGACCAAGATGACTATGAATTCACAGACAATAACTGAGCAGTAGGAAATTTATTAAATCTAGTGTGCAAGAAAGTGTGCTTATGCATCATGTTTTATAATCTAAAAAAATGATTCAATATACTATGTTCACATAATCTTCCCATAACCCTTGATATTATGCAATGCAAAGGTCATACCCCTCATTTTAAGAAGAGGAAATCGAGGCCTAGCAAGATGGAATGATGCACCTGCATTTGAATTATGAGACCTTCCTGAAGGGAGTATTTTAGCCCCATTTCATAGGGGCATCCTGCCTTCTTTCCTGACCACCCCTGTTGCCATGTGGAATAAAAATTGCCAGCTTCACGCTTCCACAGTACAGCTGCACCAGCTTCAAACAGTGGAAGCTCATCCAAATTTCAAATGGTCGTACTAAGGAACACCACCTGCTGTTGCATGTAAAATGTTCTTGAAGAATCCAGATGCTCTTACACCAAGAGAACCCTTTTGCTGTATCTGGAGGCCTTTCTGGAAAAAGTAGGGAAACACTGCAGTGAAAGTATAAAAGTTCTTGCCACTGTAGCATCAGAGCTATAAACAGATAAATCAGAAAACACTTCTTGGGTTTCCCTGATGGCTCAAGATTAAGAAATTCACCTGCCGATGCAAGAGACGCGGGTTCAATATATGATCCAGGAAGATCGCACATGCCACAGAGCAACTAAGCCCGTGCCCTGCAACTATTGGACCTGTGCTCTAAGCCCACGAGCAACAACTACTGAAGCCCAAGAGACTAGAGCCATGCTCCACAACCAGAAAAGCCACCAAAATGAGAAACCCCACACACCACAACAAGCCTGCACAGCAACAAAGACCCAGCACAGCCAAAAATAAATAAATACCATTATAAAAAAGAAAAGAAAACACTTCTTGGGACATGCTGCCAACCACACAGAACTTGCTGTACTGATATTCCTTATATTGGACCTCAGTTTCTCCAGGTACAAAACTACAAATGAGAAACTCCCTAAATTCTCCTTCACCTCTGACTCTTATAGGTACCACTGTCTGAGAAGGAAGTAGGCACACACATAGAGAAGATTAAATAAGACCGGAAACCATGTGATGACAAGCCGTGACCAAAGGAACAAAGGACTAGAGACGAGGAGACACTAGGGGACCAGAGTGAGGTCTGCAGGGCTGGCTTAGGAAAGACTGAGTCAATTCACCCCCACGGGGCCACACAGAGGGAAACAGACTGATGGATAAAAGCCCAAGGAGTCAAAACTCGGGTCTAAAAATAAATAGACCCATCAGAAGATGAAACAAGCAGCTTCCAGGGAAGGGAAAGAGAAAGGAGAAAAACAGTATTACCCTCCTGTCTCAACTTTGACATGCATGACCTCTGACCTCTATAACAATCTTGATACCTGGGCATTATCAACCCTATTTTCCAGGTTAGGAAACTACTGTTCAGAAAGAAACCACGTGATCAACATCAAGGTCATGAGTTACTGAATGCCCCATTAGAAGGATGTTGAAATGGAGGATGAAATAATAACTCAAATGTATTTAGGCATCACATGTAGAAGACTGGAGGAAAATCCCCTCCAGCCTCAGAATCCCAAAATTCTATTGTCCCTGGTGACTCAGTGGTAAAGAATCCACCTACAATGCAGGAGACATGGATTCAAGCCCTGGGTCGGGGATCCCCTAGAGAAGAACACAGCAACCCACTCCAGGATTCTTGCCTGGGAATCCCATGGACAGAGGAGCCTGGCGGGCTACAATCCATGGGGTTGCAAACAGTCGGACATAACTTAGCAACTAAACAAGAACAACAACTTCCTAATCACAAAGAAGGATCACGTACCTCAAAATACTGAATGGGAAGAAAAAGCCCCATTGCCTCCTAGCAGCCACCACCATGATAACCCACCACCATCATCGCCATCACCGCCACCATCAGCAGCACCATTATCACAGCAGTATCTGTCATGTGTCAGGTACTAGCATAAGCTATAATGTGAGATACTGATTGCCGTCAAATACAATGGCTATCAAAGTAAGTTTCTTTGTCATCATTTCACAGATGAGAAACTGAGCCTCAAAGAGGTAAATTATTATCATTGAGCAAGTAAATGGTAGAACTTGGGCTCAGGCCCAGTTCTGTTTGATTCCAAAGCTGGTACTGTCTTCAGAATACCTATCCACTCTCTCCCCAATGCCTCCAACATGCTGCCATACCAATCATGCACCTGAGCATAGAATACAGCACATTAGGAAGTAGAGGACCAGGTGTTAGAGCAGTTTCTGTTTCCACGGTTTGTGTTTTTTGTTTTTGTTTTTAAAAAAAAAAAAAGCTCTCAAAAAAAAAAAAAAAGCTCTCTTGTATGTAGCTATCACAACAAGCCTTAGTTCACTAGCTACCACTCTTCTTGAGTAACATGAACTTGATGGCATATTAAGAATGAGCCTGGCTTCTCAGCTCTCTGTAGCTCTCAGAAGGAAGCTCCAGGACACTGGCCAGGTCAGCAGGAAGCTCTACCTGCAGAACTTCAAGGAGACAAGATGCTACCTTTCAGAGCATTTTGTTGTTGTTTAGTTGATAGATAGTGTCCAGCTCTTACGCAACCCCACGGACCGCAGCCCACCAGGCTCCTCTGTCCATGGGATTTTCCAGGCAAATGGGAACCCACTGGAGTGGGTTCCCATTTCTTTCTCCCGGGAATCTTCCGAACCCACCGATACAAGCCACACCTCCTGCATTGTCAGGCAGGTTCTTTACCCCTGAGCCACCAGGAAAGCTATGCAGATCATAGCGCACTGGAAAGATTCACCTCCCAGGGCCATCCTCCCCCCCTGGGGGTGCAGACTTGGCTTGCCTTCCTCACAAGGTGCAAAGGCCATCAGCAACTTTCCCCACACTCAGCACTTTTTCCGACTCCCTGGCTCTTTCAGCTGAGGCTGCAATGTTAAACACGTAGTTTTGTAAATTAATTCTTTGAAGATTCATTCTTGTCAGCTAACTTTTCTCACTGCAATAAGCCAAGGAAGTCACTTCCTTGCAACCGAATTTTCCACTTTCGTGTACTCTCGAGCCTTTTTAATTTAAGACAATGTTCTAAAATCTCTACTCAGCAAAACTCACTGGGAATCTCAAAAATGTTCACTTAAAATTAATGGGGAAAGTGATGAACCCATCTTGGCCTTGGATTTTAAAAACTGGGTATATCATCGGGAGGGCTTCCCTGGTGGCTCAGACAGTAAAGAATCTGCCAGCAATGTAGGAGACTTGGGTTCAATCCCTGGGTGGGGAAGATCCCCTGAAGAAGGGAATGGCAATCCACTCCAGTGTTATTACCTGGAGAATTCCATGGACAGAGGAGCCTGGTGGGCTACAGTCCATGGGCTCGCAAAGAGTCAGACACAACTGAGCAACTAAGACACACACACACACATACACACATTATCATCATCGTCATCATCATCTGGGATAAGAAAAGAGGCAGAAGATGAAGAAGTATTCAGCCAGCATTTGACTTAAAATAGTCCCAGTTTTCCAGTTTTGTTTTCCTCTCCAGGCTCAGTTCAGCAGTCATGTATGCCTTGAACAGATTGGCCAAGCTACAGGCAAGTGTCGCTACAGGTGAGAACTTAGAAAAATGAACCACTGTCCCTGTTCTCCACGAGGTCACAGCTGAACAGCAAAAGGACACAGCATCCACCATGGGGCAGACAGTCTTCAAAGGTGCAGGGATGTCCTGGGGGCTGCTCTGGGCTAGGAGGCCTGAGTCCTGGCTTGGGTTCTGACTGCACCTCTCATTTACTCCATAAATTTGGGCACGTCTCATCCCCTCCTGAATTTCAACCTACTCATCTTCTAAGAGAAAAAAGGTAGAACCAGATGATAACTAAGATTCCTTCTCTTACTAGCTTTCTAAGAGTTAGGAAGAGAAAAATGTTCCAGGAGAAAAACAAAGGTTCTAGCAGAAATGAAGAGAGGGCTTGTCTTCAGGTTGATGGGGGAAAGTGCTGGGAAGGTGGCCATGCTGGGCTTTGAGAAACACCTAGAACATTGATGGATCTGGAAATGAAGTACTGAGAGACATTCTTGTCAAAGGAAACAGATGACACCCCAGAAGCTGGGAGAGGAAGGGAGACCAGAAAGGTAAGCAGAGGGGAGAAAGAAGGAAGAACAGGAGGAATGCCACCTGATGAATAAGAATAATAGGATCTGCATAGTGCTTTATAGCTCACAGAGCAATTCCATATACATGGACTCATTTAACTCTCGTAACAAAGCTGGGAGGCAGGAATTGGCACTTTACCCCTTCTTATGGTCTCAGAGGGGCTTCCCTGGTGACTCAGACAGGTAAGAATCCACCTGCAATATAGAAGACCTAGGTTCGATCCCTGGGTCTGGAGGATCCCCTAGAGGAGGGCATGACAACCCAATCCAGTATTCTTGCCTGGAGAATTCCATGGACAGAGGAGCCTGGCAGGCTACAGTCCATGAGGTCGCAAAGAGTCAGACACAACTGAGCAACTAACATGCACACACACACACACACACACACACACAGACTCAGAGTGGCTCACACATCTGGTAAGTGGTGGAGCCAGGACTCACACTGAGGTCTGACTGACTGCAAGCCCCACATTTCACACAACCACGATTACAAGCTCAGCAGGCTGCCACCATACAACAGAGTGTCCAAAGGAGGTCTGCACACGTGTCCCTAGCTGTGCTAATGGGTAAAGTGATCTCCAGAGGAGACGAAGGAGAACCATGCTGTGTTCTGATTAGCCCAGGACCACTGCTTTCAGCGCTAGGTCCCACACATCGTAAATCACCCAACTGGAACACTGCAGAGAATGGGTAGTAGTCCTAAAGCCAAGCAATGTTAGCCACAATTGAGGAATCCTGGGGCACATGTGTGAAGAAGACACAGTGGGTACACAGTGTACTAGAATTATCTGAAGGGGTATTATATCAGCCAGAGTCCCAACTGGAAACAGATGGCCTAATCCAATCAGGGTCATTCAAGGAAGATTTGTTTACGAAGGGACTGTTTGCGGTGGAATGGGTGTGAAATAAAGTGAAAGTCGCTCAGTCACATCCGACTCTTTGCAACCCCATGGACTATACAGTCCATGGAATTCTCCAAGCCAGAATACTGGAGTGGGTAGCCTTTCCCTTCTCCAGGGGATCTTCCGAACCCAGGGATCAAACCCAGGCCTCCCGCATTGCAGGCAGATTCTTTACCAGCTGTGCCACAAGGGAAGCCCAAGAAAACTGGAGTGGGTAGTCTATCCCTTCTCCAGTGGATCTTCCCAACCCAGGAATCGAAGTGGGGTCTCCTGCATTGCAGGAGTTATCAGGGAAGCCAGGAATAGGTGGAGAGGAACCAAATGAATAAGGCTAGAATAAGAGACGCTTTTTTCCTGAGACACAGAGTATATAAAGAGGAAGTTGTTCCTAAAACCTGGAGAAAGTCATGTAGAGAGCAAGTCTCCTTAAAAAAAAAAAAAACTATCAGTAAGAACAAAGCCAATTAGAAGGAACACCCCAGGCAGGCACCTGAGTAATCCACACACTCCAGCTTACTCTCCTCTCCCCTTTCAGCCTCCTGCCAGGACGCTCCTACAACCAAATCCAGCCAGAACTCAAGAGCACACAGGACCTCCTGGATGAAGCCCAATGAACCCCACACAGGTCAGCCTCCCAGGGCAGAGGGCAGAACGACAATGAGGAGGTCTGGAGAGGCAGATGGATGTTATCAGCCACGGCTGTTCTTATGGAAGAACTAGACTTGCGGATGAGACCATAGGGGAATGGGGAGGTGAAGAAGGAAGTAGGTCCAAGGAGACTTTATGAGGAAATGAATTTTAGCTAAATTTTACAACATAAAGGAAGAAATGAATAGTTGAAGTTCAGTTCAGTAGAGTCGCTCAGTCGTGTCCGACTTTCCGCGACTCCATGAACGCCAGGCCTCCCTGTCCATCACCAACTGCCGGCGTCTACCCAAATCCATGTCCATTGGGTCGGTGATGCCATCTAGCCATCTCATCCTCTGTCGTCCCCTTCTCCTCCTGCCCTCAATCTTTCCCAGCATCGGGGTCTTTTCAAATGAGTCAGCTCTTCGCATCAGGTGGCCAAAGTATTGGAGTTTCAGCTTCAACATCAGTCCTTCCAGTGAACACCCAGGACTGATCTCCTTTAGGTTGGACTGGTTGGATCTCCTTGCAGTCCAAGAGACTCTCAAGAGTCTTCTCCAACACCACAGTTTAAAAGCATCAATTCTTCAGTGCTCAGCTTTCTTTATAGTCCAACTCTCACATCCATATATGACTACTGGAAATACTATAGCCTTGACTAGACAGAACTTTGTTGGCAAAGTAATGTCTCTGCCTTTTAATATGCTGTCTAGGTTGGTCATAACTTTCCTTCCAAGGAGTAAGCATCTTAATTTCATGGCTGCAATCACCATCTGCTGTGATCTTGGAGCCCAAAAAAATAAAGTCAGCCACTCTTTCCACTGTTTCCCCATCTATTTGCCATGCAGTGATGGGACCAGATGCCATGATCTTAGTTTTCTGAACGTGGAGCTTTAAGCCAACTTTTTCACTCTCCTCTTTCACTTTCATCAAGAGGCTCTTTAGTTCTTCTTCACTTGCTGCCATAAGGGTGGTGTCATCTGCATATCTGAGGTTATTGATGCTTCTCCCGGCAATCTGGATTCCAGCTTGTGCTTCATCCAGCCCAGCATTTCTTATGATGTACTCTGCATATAAGTTAAATAAGCAGGGTGACAATATACAGCCTTGATATACTCATTTTCCTATTTGGAACCAGTCTGTTGTTCCATGTCCAGTTCTAACTGTTGCTTCCTGACCTGCATACAAGTTTCTCAAGAGACAGGTCAGGTGGTCTGGTATTCCCATGTCTTTCAGAATCTTCCACAGTTTATTGTGATCCACACAGTCAAAGGCTTTGGCATAGTCAATAAAGCAGAAATAGATGTTTTTCTGGAACTCTCTTGCTTTTTCGATGATCCAGCAGATGTTGGCAATTTGATCTCTGGTTCCTCTGCCTTTTCTAAAACCAGCTTGAACATCTGGAAGTTCACAGTTCATGTATTGCTGAACCCTGCCTTGGAGAATTTTGAGCATTACTTTACTAGCATGTGAGATGAGTGCAATTGTGTGGTAGTTTGAGCATTCTTCGGCATTGCCTTTCTTTGGGATTGGAATGAAAACTGACCTTTTCCAGTCCTGTGGTAAACTGTATTAAATGACTTGTAAAGCTTCTTCTAACATTGGTATTTCAATATTTCATAAATAACAAAGGAGATAAAAAGTAGAATAATAGAAGGGATTATTTAAATCTATCTAAAATTTCCCCCAATCTTCCTCTTCAACCTTTTTCCAAATTAAGTACCTGCATTCATTGCCTAGAAGATAATAAAGGATGTTTATTGACTAAGGATGGTACCCCAGAGTTAAAATTCTGATTAGGTAGAATTCTGAAGTCTTTTGAGTTTTGTATCTCTTCTTTGGTTTAGTTTGAAAATTAGATACCTTGACAAGGAAAGGGAATGGTTTTGTATCTCTTCTTTGGTTTATTTTGAAAATTGGATACCTTGACAAGGAAAGGGAATGTTCTTTTTTATGTGATTTTTTTTTCGGCCAGTCCACATGGCATGTGGGCTCTGAGTTTCCAACCAGGGATCTAACCAGTGCCCCCTGCGCTGGAAGCGCAGAGTCTTAACTACTGGACAGCCAGGGAAGCCCAGGAGTGTTTTTTTAGACCAAACAACTTCAGAAGACCACTGTCTACAGTATCTCAAGACGTGTCAAAATTTTCAGCCATAATTTCCCCAGAATCTTTCTAAAATGGAGTCAAAAACTACAAATAAGGGAGTAGCTGACAAGTGACTTGCGAACTTTATTAACCTTTAGGTTTTCCCTCGTTTACCAAATAACTATAACAATATGTTCCCCTGACTTATTTACCCAAAGAGTTACATTGTGATCACTGCCAAGGTTAATTAAAATCTAGATTTGCTGATGTTTCCATTTCCTGAATTTTCAAACAAATGCTTTAGAAGACTTTAGCAATTTCATAATTAGCCATAATGTACTTCATATACTAGAGGCATCTCCTGTGGGTTTTGTGTTAAATGAGTAATAGCAATGTTGTTCTGAGTGAATAATAGTTCCGTTAACTCCATTGTTACTAGTAATTTACACTCAGTTAGAAAACCAAGAAGGTCATTTGGAATTGTGTGCATTGAAAATTGCCATACCTTGGTTACACAATGTGCTTTCCATTATTTCACAATGTCTCCAAGAATGGAACTAATAAAGCTGATATTCCATGGTGTAGGGTGCAGACTAGCAGTTTGATGTAATTTACAAGGAACAGATTAATCTATTCAACCAGAGAAAAAGACCACCCAAGGTTTAACTGCCCAGGTGAGATGCAAAGAAAAACTGGCTGACAACTATTTTCTCACAGAATTAAATGGATCCAATTGGCATATCTCCCGAACAAGCATGACAGAGCCATAGGTCGATGGATTCCAGTCCTGTTCTAGGAAAACTGTGAATTAATTCAGTTATGTTCAGGAAGCCAAAACACTGCAGCCATTAGGGAATCTTTTAGAAGTCATGGTTTTTATTTCTTTGTTCCTACAAAGAAGACATGATTATGAGCTCAAGCCATGTCACGGCACATTAGCACAGAACACTGCCCACCCAGGCAGGCCCATGAGAAGGGCAAGAGGAACACTTGTGCCTGGGAAAATCTTCAAAATGCAATTCTCAGTGACAGAATTTCACCAAATCACCACAAAATTCTTGCCACCTACATAATCTCTCCTACCCTCTCCCCCATATAAGGTTTTTAAGTCCTAAACCAAAAAAGCAATGCCTGTCTCTTCTCTGCATTCATTCAACAAAATCCACCTTCATTCATACACTTGTTCACATTCGTTACAGACATGTAGGCTCTTCACCTACATTAGGCAGGTCTTCACAGACCAAGTGTTGTCCCATTGGCACACTAAGTCTGCTGTGCATAAATGTCATTGGGGTTTTTAATCATTATTTTTTGTATTTTCACTCCCTCACAACAATGCTGGTGTATGTGCTTGCTAATACAGCATGGCTCACAGATGCAGGGACAGACTCGCATGAATAATGACTGTTGAAAGTGAAAATGATAGTCGCTCAGTCCTCCCCAATTCTTTTCGATTCCATATTAGCCTGCTAGTCTCCTCTATTCATGGGATTCACCAGACAAGAATGCTGGAGTGGATTGCCATTCCCTTCTGCAGGGGATCTTCCCAACCCAGGGATCAAACCCGGGTTTCCTGCATTACAGGCAGATTCTTTACCATCTGAGCTACCAGGGAAGCCCCTACATGGGTAATGGACTTGCCCAAATCACCTGGTGCCTTAGTCCACTCAGGCTGCTATAACAAAAATACCAAAGACTGGATGGCTTATCAACAGTGGATACTTCTCTCTCATAGCTCTAGAGGCTGGAACTCCAAAATCAAGATGATGGCAGATCAGAAGTCAGGTGAGGGCCCGCTTCCTGGTTCATAGTCTTTCTGCTGAGTCCTTGCCTGAAGGGACAAGGGCTCTGTCCTGGGGTCATTTTTATAAGGGCACTAATCCCACTCATGAGGGCTCCACCTTCATGACCTCATGTGTGTGTTAAGTCGCTCCAGTTGTGTCTGACTCTTTTTGACCCCATGGACTGTAGCCCACCAGGCTCTTCTGTCCATGGGGATTCCCCAGGCAAGAATACTGGAGTGGGTTGCCATTTCCTCCTCCAATGACCTCATCATGACCTTCATGACCTCCTCATGACCTCATCACCTCCCAAGGGCCCACCTCCTAATACCAACATATTGGGGGTTAAGTTTCATCACCTGAATTTAAGGGGAACACAAACATTCAGCTTATTATACCCGGTTAATAGTCACAGAGCTTGGGTAGCATTCCAGGTGAGTCTGATGGCAAATCCTATAATCTTTCTACTGTAGCAAACTATTTCAAGCATTATAGCATCCACCATTTTCTCATGAGCTCGACCAATAATCTTAGAGAAGACTCATCCTGGTCGCTTCCAGTGGTCTCACACATACCATTGCCTGGTCCTCATTAACCGCTTCCCATGTGCCAGGCAATATTTAAATGCTTTTGAGCTGCTTACACACAGTTCAATCCTTACAACTATCATGAGGAGGCTGATTAGTATTATTCCCATTCAACAGATGAGAACAGCGAGGCACAGTGGGGTTAAGGAACTTTCCTAAGATCACACAGGCAGCACATAGAAAAACTGAGATTCAAAACCAAGTTGTGTGGCTCCAGCGTCTGTGCTTTGAACCTCTATATGACCCTCCGTCATCATACTCTGTCTTCGTTTATTCAATAAGCTACCACTTACTAAATGCCCCCTGTGTACCCTCACTGAACCGGTCCTGGGCATTCAAAAGGTAATAAGATGGAGTGGTCATTTCTGTGCTAGAATGTGCAGCATAACAGGAGAGACAGGTGTCAAACGAGTAAGAGCAATGGAGGAAAACACACAGTGAGGAAAAAGAAGATAATGCAGAGGCGGGGGACAAGGTCCTTTTTAGACAGAGTGGTCAGAAAAGGCCTCCTGGATGCAATTTGATGAGATTCATAACTTCAGAGAAATGTAAATGATGGATGAGAGGGACACAGATCCTCCCTTCACAGTTCATTTCCTCGGCCTGAGTTTACATCTCAGCCTGGACCCTTCCCAGCGTTGGGGCTTTGAATAAGTTACTTCTTTGAAATCCCATTTTTGTTTTTGTTTAGTCACTAAGTCATGTCTGACTCTTTTGTGACCCCATAGGCTGAAGCCTGCCAGGCTCCTCTGTCCACGGGATTTCCCAGGCAAGAATACTGGACTGAAAGGCCATTTCCCTTCTCCAGGAGATCTTCTTGACTCAATAATCGAATCTGCGTCTCCTGTATTGGCAGACAGGTTCTTTATCACTGAACCACCAGGGAAGCCTCTTAATCAGCTAGGTTGATCTCTCAGTCATGTCCAGCTCTTTGCAACCCCATGGACTATAGCCCACCAGTCTCCTCTATCCATGGAATTCTCCAGGCAAGAATAATGGAGTGGGTTGCCATTCCCTTCTCCAAGGGATCTTCCCAACCCAGGGATCAAACCCAGGTCTCCCACATGGCAGGCAGATTCTTTACCATCTGAGCCACCAGGGAAGCCCTCCAATACAAAATAAAAAGTTTAAAAAAAAAAAAAAGACGATGAAGAAGAAGAAGAATGCAGCACCCACATCCTGGCCGGGATGATGGGAGGCTGGGGCCAGTGGTTAAAAAAAAAAAAATGCAGCAGGTATGAGCGAGGTGCAGATTTTCTGATGGGCTCACAGCATCACCACGAGGCCCCAGGGAGCCTTTGCTGAGCACCCTTGTGTCGTGAAACAGGGACCCTGAAGGCAATCGACACAAAGCTCAGCTGGAGGGGAAAACGTGACACAGTAGATCAGCTCTACCTGTCAGTTATGGTTCCAGAGACAGACAGCCTTTCTGAACACTGTTCTGCTAAGTGACAAAGCCACTACATGTCATATTTTTCAAGAGGTAGGTCAAAAAACATTGTAAACATGAAAGCAATGACTGTTATCAAAACAGAAAGAAAAACAGATTGAACGAGGAAAACTTTCGAACTTCTACATGTCAAAAAAAATTCCCCAAACAAAATTAAAAGGCAAAGGATAAGCTAAGTGGGAAAATATTTGTAACTTAGCAAACGTGAATACAGAGTAATTTGTACAAATTAATGTAAAATGTACATCTTTTTTTTTCCAGGAAAAGGACATTCACAGAAGAACTATAAATGGTCAATAAGCATTTCCAAAATGTTTATCCTACTGCTTACCAGGAATGCAAATTAAAATAAGGTACCATTTTCTTGCCTAATTGGCAAAAATGATCTTTTTTCTCTTTTCAAGATAATACTTAGCATGCTTGAGAGTGCCACAGTGCAGGCCTTCTCCCACAGGTCTGTAAGAGAATAAATTCCAGGAAAGCAATTTAGCTAAATGTATCAGAAGCCCTAAAAATGTTATCTTCTTTGATCTAGTAATTCACTTCTGGGAATCTGTCCTAGGAAAATCACCAGAAATGAGGATAAAGATTTATATTCCAGAGTTTTTAATATACTGTCATTTATATTGACTAAAAACAAACAAAAAGGAATGCATGCAACCTAAACAGCAAAAAAAAGATTTAATAAATTAAAGACAGGGTAAGGATAAATATAGTGGAGAGACAAGATAGAATACTAAAAGATATATATTCAAGAATTATTTGGCGACATGGGGAAATGTTCCTGATAGAATGCCAGTTAAAAAGGAAGGCTTGGATACTATTCTTTTAAAAGAAAATATTGCACAAGCATATATGCACACACAATGATACATTCACTCACATGCCCATAAGACAGGAGGAAACACAATAAAATACTGACAATGATCATCTCTGAGTGGTACATTACAGATGATTTTTTCCTTCTTTAGATTTTTCTGTATCTCCCCAATTTCCAAACTAACATATTGGGTTGGCAAAAAACTTCATTTGCATTTTCCATAACATCTTATGGAAAAACCCAAACAAACTTTCTGGCTAACCCAATATATACATGGTGGTGGTGGTGGTTTAGTTACTAAGTCGTGTCTGATTCTTTGCAGCCTCATAAACTGTAACCTGCCAGGCTCCTCTGGCCCATGGGCTTTGCCAAGGAAGAATACTGGAGTGTGTTGCCATTTCCTTCTCCAGGGGATCTTCCTGGCCCAGGGACTGAACCCTGGTCTCCTGCATTGCAGGTGATCTCCTGCATTGTAGGCAAGTTCTTTACTGACTGATCCACCAGGGAAGCCCTACAGTATATACATAATACATATATCATACATACATCCATTGTCATAATTTTAAAAAGTGTTTTGAAAACAGAATGGGACAAATGAACGACAGCAACAAGGATTACTCTCCTCCTACATCCATATCCTTGGAGGGATGTCACCACACTGACTCTGAGCCGGGTGACTCGGTCAGTGGGCTGTCACCATTGTGCTGCAAACAGAGGCTGAAACGCATTCACACGCAGGAGCTTATCTGACCTGGCAACTCTTGGATCCCACGACGACTACCAGGTGATGGAGCCTGAGTTTGTCTGCGGTGTGATGGGAGACACGTGGCCCGGGTACCTCACTGCCCTAAACATAAGCCAGCTGACCTCCAGAAACAGAGCTGCCCAGCCAACTGGCAGCTCACCACCAATGTAGAAATACCACCCAGCTGAGCCCAGGCTAGATCACCAGCCCAGAGAATCATCAAATAAATAGGCTGCTGTCCTTTTAATCACTAAGATTTGGGGTCCTTTCTCATGCAAATAAATGACATAGGAAAAAAGAAATCGTTTCTCCAGTAGTAAAGTGGGAAAATTCTGAGTTTCTCCATTGCGTTCTTCATTTAGCCTCTCAGTGACTCTATTTCTTAATCTCTAACATGAGAATAACAGCACATACCTCCCTGGGTAACTGTGAGAGTCAAGTGAGTTATGATACACAAAAGCATCTGACATATAGTGAGGCTAAATGAATATGGGATGAATCTGAATTACTATTGTTAGGAATTGTTAAGAAGAAAGGAACACTTAAGAACATTAGAAACAGACGTATCAGGATACATCTATGTCCATAGTGTAAGAATGGGCTAAAAACATTATTTTAGTTGTCAAAGAATTTCATTATTATGAGTAGAGGATAAAGCCTTGGGCTGGAAATTGGGTCAATAAGTTCTACACCTTAACTCTTCTAATGACTTGGAATATGGCATAGGATACTTTTTTCCCCAAACTTTAAACTTTTTTTTTTTATATAAATTTATTTATTTTAGTTGGGGGCTAATTACTTTACAATATTGTAATAGTTTTTGCCATACATTGACATGAATCAGCCATGGGTTTACATGTGTTCCCCTTCCTGGACCCCCCTCCCACCTCCCTCCCCATCCCATCCCTCTGGGTCATCCCATTGCCCCGGCCCTGAGCCCTTGTCTCATGCATCGAACAAGGAATGGTGTTCTGTTTCACATATGATAATATACATGTTTCAATGCTATTCTCCCAGAACGTCCCACCCTCACCTTCTCTCTCAGAGTCCATAAAATTGTTCTATGCATCTGTGTCTCTTATTCTGTCTCGCATATAGGGTTATCGTTAAACTTTTTATTTTATATTGGAGTATACCTGATTAACAATGTTGTGATAGTTTCAGGTGATCAGCAAAAGGACTCAGCCATACATATACATGTATCCATTCTCCCCCAAACCCCAGGATACTTTTTTTATATAGAAATGAACTCCTAAGTGGTAGTCTCTCAGGTCTAAGCCAGCTGCAACAGTGCAAGGGAATATGACTGCATTTGGAGACAGACATTTAAAAAGGTGATTAAATTAAAACGAAGTCTTTAGAGTAGGCCCTGATTCCCTGATGGCTCAGATGGTAAAGAATCTGCCTGCAGTGCAGGAGACCTGTGTTTGATCCTTGGGTTGAGAAGATCCCCTAGAGAAGGAAATGGCAACCCAGCCCAGTATTCTTGCCTGGGAAATTCAATGGACAGAGGAGCCTGAAAGACTACAGTCCATGGGGTCACAAAGAGTCAGACACAACTAAGCAACTAACACCTTACCACCTCAATCTGGTAGGACTGATGTCCTCATAAGAGGAAATGTGAACAGGTAGAGGCATCAGAGGAAAAAACCACATGAGGACACAGTGAGACGGTTCAGTTCAGCCCAGTCAGTCAGTCGTGTTTGACTGTTTGCAACCCCATGGACTGCAGCACCCCAGGCTTCCCTATCCATCACCAACTCCTGGAGCTTGCTCAAACTCATGTCCATTGAGTCAGTGATGCCATCCAATCATCCCCTTCTCCTCCTGCTTCAACCTTTCCCAGGATCAGAGTCTTTTCCAATGAGTCAGTTCTTCGCATCAGGTAGCCAAAGTATTAGAGCTTCAGCTTCAGCATAAATCCTTCCAATGAATATTCAGGACTGATTTCTTTTAGGACTGACTGGTTGGATCTCCTTGCTATCCAAGAGACTCTCAAGAGTCTTCTCCAACACCACAGTTCAAAAGCATCAATTCTTCGGCTCTCAGCTTTCTTTATGGTCCAACTCTCATATCCATACATTACTGGAAAAACCATAGCTTTGACTAGACAGACCTTTGTTGGCAAATTAATGTCTCTGCTTTTTAATATGCTGTCTAGCTTTGTCATAGCTTTTCTTCCAAGGAGCAAGCATCTTTTAACTTCATGACTGCAGTCACCATGTGCAGTAATTTTGGAGCCCAAGAAAATAAAGTCTGTCACTGTTTCCATTGTCCTCCATCTATTTGCCATAAAGTGATGGGACCGGATGCCATGATCTTCGTTTTTTGAATGTTGAGTTTTAAGCCAGCTATTTCACTCTCCTCTTTCACTTTCATCAAGGAACTCTTTAGTTCTTCTTCGCTTTTTGCCATAAGGGTGGTGTCATCTGCATATCTGAGGTTATTGATATTTCTCCCAGCAATCTTGATTCCAGCTTGTGCTTCATCCAGCCCAGCGTTTCTCATGATGTACTCTGCATATAAGTTAAATAGGCAGGGTGACAATATACAGCCTTGACGTACTCCTTTCCCAATTTGGAACCAGTCCATTGTTCCATGCCCACTTCTAACTGTGAGACAGTGGCTCCCTACAAACCAAGAAGAGAGGCCTCAAAAAATTCAAGCCTGCTGACACCTTGATGTTGAATCTCCATCCTCCAGAAGTGGGAGAAAAATGAATTTCTGTGGTTTGAGCCGCTGGCAGAGGTGACAGGAAATGTGAGTTTCCCAAATGGGTCACTAGGGGGTGATAGTGAGTGAGCAAAGCCAGTCTTGCGCCCATCTCTTAGTTCCTGGACCAAGGTCATCTATCTCTTCCACAGCCCATCTCACTCCAGGGACTATATTTGTCTATCTCCTCACACCCCCTTGTCCAAGGGCTCCTGGGGGCCAGGCCTGTTTTCATTGCTCTCTGCACCTTTCATAATTCACAGTGCCCGGGATACAGCAAGGGGGAAGAATAGAGGTGAAAAGTGCTTTCTCACAGCCACAAACATCATGCCTCCAACAAAATATCAATTCTCCGGGCTTCAAACCTAACACAGGGACAATGGGTCAGAATGTTAAATTGGGACCATCCCAAGATACCTGTGGGGATTCCCTCGAAGCTCAGTCAGTAAAAAGTATCTGCCTGCAATGCAAGAGACCCCAGTTCGATTCCTGCATGGGAAAGATCCCCTGGAGGAGGAAACGGCAACCCACTCCAGTATTCTTGACTAGAGAATCCCAGGGACAGAGGAGCCTGGCAGGCTACAGTCCATGGGGTCACAAGAGTCGGACATGACTTAGTGACTAAACCACAAACCACCACCATAAGATACTTGCTACTCAATTTGGGGTAGTTCCTTAAAGACCCGGAAAAATTTTAAATACCAGCAGCAGCATATGTGTGGTTGAGAAGAGGGAGAGGGATGCCAAAGGCCAGGGTTTCCAAGGTAAAAAAACCAGCCGTTGAAGATGAAACCCATTTCCTTGCCAGGCAAGGCTCCCCTTATGAGGGAACTGGGCCTGAGAGATAGTCATCTGGAGTCACAGCAGAGTCAGGTCTCTGTCCCCAGGACCACATCAGGTTCTGGGAGTGGGAGATAGGAGGGCAGAAAGAGTTACGGTGGAAAGAGCTGGACAAGGACAGGCTCCCTGGCCACAGCCAACCCTGGACATCCTGCCTTGGCCAGAAGGGCCTGGAAAGGAAGCAGACACAGAACAATTGGGAAAGGTCTAAAAACCACAGGAGTTTGATGAATAAAGCCAAGAGGCTGCCCAGTGATGCAATTCATGGGAGACAAAAAAAGAAAGAAAGAAAAGGAAAAAAATAAATAAATAAGAAAATAAAAAAAAGGACCTCTCCAATCCTACCCGGGAGCATTCATTATTCAGTGTGACCTTCCAGGAATCTGCTGACGGACACACAGTGTTCTGTGTGACTTTCTGCCTGGGTCCTAGAATGACTGAGAAAAGAAGGCAGGCAGGAAAGGGGCTGGAAAGGGGCCCGGAGAACTAGGGGAACAGGAGGGCTGGGGAGCTGGGGAAACCTTGTTCCTAGCACTGCACGTTGTTGAGCGCCATCTGCTGATGGCCGAGGGAACTACAGCCATCTCCCTGCCCAAACAAAATAAAACAATGTTTCAGAGAGAAGGTACCTGTCAGAGGAGAGGATCAAAAAATCAGATTTCCACCTCTAATGAGCCACAAGCGTCCATGTACTTCGAAGGTTACATTCCTGTTAGGTGAGAATTGTTCTGCTTGTTTTACACGTGGGAAACTGAGATTCAGGGAGATGATCCATTTCACCAAGGGTGAGGCAACCAATGCATTGTCATTGAAAAATCCATCCTCTTTCTGATCTCCTAGAGCCTGGTATCGTTCCTGGAGTCTAAATGCTCTGTCAGTGAATGACTGGACAAGGCTTGAATAACTGAGTCTTTTTTACAATTTGTCTGTTTGAAGCCAACAGAATAAGAAAAACTTATAAATGCAAAAATAAGAACAGCAGCTCTGTTTGTCAGTGGTGCTCAGTAAATGCCCAGGGCTTTATCATCCTCCAAGACAGCAAACTACTTCAAAGCCTGGGAGGGATCGGATTCCTTTCTGACCTCTTCGGAGCACTGAGCTGTCCTGCAGGGACCACATCAGGAAGAAGCTCAAGCTGCACTGGGTCGCAGGGACTCAAACCAGTTCCAAGTGACAGGGGGCAGCCACCACCAAGAGTTCTGAAAAAAAAGCATTCACTGCCAACACAGCCATACTCCAGCCACCCCATTTTCTCCTGTTCCAGACTAGGACCTTTCTTCCTCTCCAATATCCGATATCCGGTGGTACTCAGGCACATCGGGTCTCTTCACGCTAGGCCCTACCTGCCTCTTCATCCACCCCCCCACCCTCAGTTAACCCACACACACACATTCAACTTTCCTACAAACACAGAAGCATGCCTACTATCTATACTCCTACACACAGGCAAAAATTGCACAAATCATGGACTCCAGCACAGAAACCTCAACATCCACAGACACATTGGAATCTGACACATCTTTGAATCCTGGCAGTACTTTTCTTCCTCTTGTTCTCTCTGGCTGAGATGACTAGCCTTCTCAGGCAAACTCCTATTCAACCTTCAAAGCCCATCTCCAATATCACCCCCTTGTAAAGCTCCCCCCAACCCAAACTCCATTCACTATTTAGTTGTTCTCTTCTCTGAATACCCAGACTTTGTACATATTTTATATACTACCATGAACAAGGCCCCTTCATGGATCATGGCCTTGTCATGGTGAAGGGGCATGAGTAATTCAAGGAAGCTATGAGTCATGCCATGCAGGGCTACCCAAAATGGACGGGTCATAGTGAAGAGTTCTAACAAAATGTGGCCCAGTAGAGGAGGAAATGGCAAACCACTCCAGTATTTTTTTCCAGTAATTATGTATGGATGTGAGAGTTAGACCATAAAGAAGGCTGAGTGCCAAAGAATTGATGCTTTCAAATTGTGGTGCTGGAGAAGACTCTTAAGAGTCCCTTAGACTGCAAGAAGATCAAATCAGTCAATCCTAAAGGAAGTCAACCTTGAATATTCAGTGGAAGGACTGATGCTTAACTTTGACCACCTGATATGGAGAGATGACTCATTGGAAAAGACCCTGATGCTTGGAAAGATTGAAGGCAAAAGGATAAATGAGTGGCAGAGAATGAGATGGTTAGATAGCATCACTGACTCAACAACATGAATTTGAACAAACTCCGGGAGATAGTGAAGGACAAAGGAGCCTGGCATGCTGCAGTCCATGAGGTCACAAAGAGTCAGACGCAACTGAGCAACTGAACAATAAAAACATAAAGCACTATCTTCATCTACACCTGCCCTAGATAGAAGTAGATATTTAGTAAGTGTTCATTGAAAGAGTAAAGAAAAGAATGTGCCCACACTTCTTATAAACCCTGAGAAAGAGAAGAAGTATCAAAGTGGAAAGGAACCTGCCTGCCATTAGCTGTTAGATCCCAGCTTTAGGCTCAGGCAGCTCTCAACTCCTCCATCTGGTCTAGAGCCCCTCAGCAAGGGGGCCTGACACTCTGGAGGGGAAAGGAAGTGAGAGGCTCCAAACTTGTGGAAGAACAAGGGACAGCTAGTCAGAGAAAAAAATGACCCTCATGTCAGCAACATGTCAGCAGTACTGAGATCTAGAAGCTTCTGCATCAACTCAAGAGGACAGGGACTGCCCTGGTGGTCCAGGGGTTATGACTCTGTCCTCCCCATACAGGGAGCCTAGGTTCAATCCCCGGTCAGGGAACTAGATCTCACATGCCCCAACTAGGAGTTCAAGGAGATGGAAGATTCCATGAGCTGCGACTAAGACCTGATATGGCCAAATACGTAAATAAAACTAAAATTTTTTAAAATACTATGTTTAAAAAAAAAAGAGGACAAAAGGGATCAAAACCAGTGGTAAATCCACTCATCTGAGACTCTTATCCCCGCCCCAAGGCACGGAGTCCTAGATGACGGTGACTCCCCACAGGAGGGGAGAAGAGCACCAACAGTTAGTGACCATTCCCTGTGCAGCAGCCGCTTGACCTGCACAAACAACTTCAAGGTAGACGCCATCTTGCTTCTCTGGCAGCTGAGGACAGAGAACAGAGGAACCTGCCCAGGGGACCCAGCCGGTCAGTGGGGCAGCTGGCCTCACTTAGGGGCTCACTGCAACACATCACCCACCCCACTGCATGGAAAGCATCCCATAGACCCTGGGGGCTGGGGGCTGGGTACAGAGACAGCATCCTTCCTTGCTGTTTATCCACTAAATGACCCCCTTTCAACTCTTTACCTCACATGGGAATGACAGGGACTCTAAAAAGGGTTTGAGGGAAATTTGGGGCTTCCCTGATAGCTAAGTTGGTAAAGAATCCACCTGCAATGCAGGAGACCCCGGTTCAATTCCTAGGTCTAGAAGATCCCCTGGAGTAAGGGATTGGCTACCCACTCCAGTATTCTTAGGCTTCCCTGGTGGCTCAGCTAGTAAAGAATCCGCCTGCAATGCGTAAGACCTGGCTTTGATCCCTGGGGTTGGGAAGATCCCCTGGAGAAGGGAAAGGCGACCCACTCCAGTATTCTGGCCTGGAGAATTCCATGGACGGTCCATGGGAAGAGAGTCGGACACGACTGAGCGACTTGCACTTTCACTTTTCAGAAAGCGCAGAGAGGAAGGCAGCAGCTGAAGTCTGCTCTTCACTGGACGAGCAAGCACATGCAGCATGGGCCACGTGAGGCTGGTCCGGGCAGGCGAGGCCTGCGGATCAGGCGCTGGCCCTCCCACCCAGGGCACCAGGGGTGAACCAGCGCTGCCCACCCCCCGACTGTGGGTCAGTGCCTCAGGCTTTGGGAGCATAACACTGGGTTAGGGGTGCAACAGGGGCACCACCACTTTTTTTACCAAAGCTTGGCCAAGGCAGAGAAGTGAGAAGATCCTGTATTACAGGATGTGAAGCTAAGATTCAGGCTAGCAAACCCTTGATCAGCCATCCTCAACAGTGTTGTCACGGAACGTGACAGAAACACTGTCTGAGCCAAACGCTGCCTGGCTATTGGGACACAAAGGCAAAGAAACACCAAGTGACGATTCTTATAGCAAAAACAAAGGACACAACATAATGGCAGGACCTTCCCTCTGGGAGAGAAGGATGCCAAGTGGTGGCAGGGATTTTCGCATCATTATTTCCCATTTGTTTATTCATTAACAAAAGAGCCATCATATTCTGAAGCAATGGGGTTGGGACTTCAACATATGAACTTGAGAGGTTATAATTCACCCCATAACCCCTAGGTTATCAAGAAGCAATTTCCCATAGATAAAGAAAAAGAGGCTGGAATATCATTCAACCATAAAAAAGAATGAAACATTGCCATTTGCAGCAAAGTGGATGGACCTGGGGGCTTCCCTTGTGGCTCAGCTGGTAAAGAATCTGGCTGCAACGCGGGAGACCTGGGTTCGATCCCTGGGTTGGGAAGATCCTTTGGGAGAAGGAAAAGGCTATCCACTCCAGTATTCTAGAGATTATCGTATTAAGTGAAGTAAGTCAGACAGAGGAAGACAAATATCATATGATATCACTTATATGTGGAATCTAAAATATAATACAAATAAATCTATTTACAAAACAGAAATAGACTCACACACATAGAAAGCAAACTTACGGTTACCAAAGGGGAAAAGAAGGGAAGGATAAATTAGGAGTCTGGGATTAACAGACACACACTACTAATATATATAAAATAGGTAGACAATAAGTATTTACTGTGTAATACAGGGAACAATATCTGGTATCTTATATTAACCTATAGTGGAAAATAATCTGAAAAATATATATATATATATGTAGAACTGAATCACTTTGCTATATGCATGAAAAGAAACCACAATATTTTAAATCAACTATGCTTCAATTTTTAAAAAAATGAAATCTAATTTGCTTAAAAAAAAAAAAATTCCCTCAATGCGTTCACAGCAAAACTCAAAGTGGACCCAGCAATCCCACTGCTGGGCATACACACCGAGGAAACCAGAATTGAAAGAGACACGTGTACCCCAATGTTCATCACAGCACTGTTTATAATAGCCAGGACATGGAAGCAACCTAGATGTCCATCAACAGACGAATGGATAAGGAAGCTCTGGTACATATACATAATGGAATATTACTCAGCCATTAAAAAGAATACATTTGAATCAGTTCTATTGAGATGGATGAAACTGGAGCCCATTATACAGAGTGAAGTAAGCCAGAAAGAAAAACACCAATACAGTATGCTGCTGCTGCTGCTAAGTAGCTTCAGTCGTGTCCGACTCTGTGCGACCCCACAGACGGGAGCCCACCAGGCTCCCCGGTCCCTGGGATTCTCCAGGCAAGAATACTGGAGTGGGTTGCCATTTCCTTCTCCAATGCATGAAAGTGAAAAGTGAAAGTGAAGTCACTCAGTCGTGTCCGACTCTTAGCGACCCCATGGACTGCAGCCTACCAGGCTCCTCCGTCCATGGGATTTTCCAGGCAAGAGTACTGTATACTAATGCATATATATGGAATTTGAAAGATGGTAATGATAACCCTATGTGCAAGACAGAATAAGAGACACAGATGCATAGAATAGTCTTATGGACTCTGAGGGAGGTGAGGGTGGGACATTCTGAGAGAATAACATTGAAACATGTATATTATCATATGTGAAACAGAACACCATTCCAGGTCCGATGCATGAGACAAATGCTCAGGGCTGGGGCAATGGGATGACCCAGAGGGATGGGATGGGGAGGGAGGTGGGAGGGGGGTTCAGGACGGGGAACACATGTAAACCCATGGCTGATTCATGTCAAGGTATGGCAAAAACCACTACAATATTGTAAAGTAATTAGCCCCCAACTAAAATAAATAAATTTATTTAAAAACAAACAAACAAACAAAAAAACTCAAAGTGGTCATCCACACTCATTTCTTCCACTTCCTCACTTTCATTCCTCTGAAAACATTCTCAAGATTCTAAAGACTTCCATGGCATCAGATCCAATGGACCCTCATATACAACCACCCACCAGGCATCTTACACTTAACATGACCTAAATGGAGTTAGGGCCTTCCCTAGTGGCTCATACAGTAAAGAGTCTGCCTGCAGTGCAGGAGACCCGGGTTCAATTCCTGTGTAGGGAAGATCCCCTGGAGAAGGAAATGGCAACCCACTCCAGTATCCTTGACTGGAAAATTCCATGGATGGAGGAGCCTGGCAGGCTACAGTCCATGGGTCACAGAGAGTCGGACACGACTGGGCAACTTCACTTCACTTCAAATGGAGTTAAGTGGACTCCTCCCTCCGCCTCTCCTAATTCACTTTATCTGCTACCACCATCTTGCTAGTTTAACCCCAAACCTGGGAAACACTCTTGATTTCTCCTTTTCCTTTAAGCCTCACATTTAAACAATCAATCAAAACCCCTTAATTCTACCTCCAAGGTATTTCTTAAATCCACCAGGTGCTCAGTGTCTCCACTGTCCCTCCCTTGGTCGAGCCTCCATCTGCCTGATCCCCGAGTAGCCGCTCTGCTACTCATCCTTCCCACAACAGCCCCCCTTAAAATACCTCACTGACTTCCCCGTGCTCTTAAAATCCACTTCCTCCCCGTGGCTTAGACACCTGCTTAGACTGGCTTAGACACGTGGCTTAGACATCATGGCTTAGGAAGGCCCTAAGTAATCGGTCACCTGCCATTTCCTCTCCTATCATGTCCCTCCAGCTGCTGTCACACTGGCCTTCTTAAACTGCTCTGAACACACCTGGCTCCCTCCAGCCCCAGGTAATATCCTGTTTCTTCCACCTGAAAGCCCTTTCCCCAGCTCATTTGATGGAAGCCTTGCTCTCAACCTCAAGGCTCAACTTCAGGACAGACCTTAGCCAGACCCTTTACCAAAGGAACGACCCCCACCACCACCCTCCCGAGCTGGACCCTGCAGGGATTCTGCCTCACCTCCAAGTAGCTCCTTTTAAGGCATCCTCTTGTTCATGCTGTTACCGTCTGTACTTCAACTACAAGGGCGATCCCAAGGCAGCAGGGACCTTCTCTCCCATCACTGGACCAGCGCAAATAGAAGGAGCCACAGCTGAACGGAGGTGCCAGCAGATGTGAACAGAAGTGTCAAGGTCTAAGTGTTCACACAGCATCACCCTGGACAAAACACACCCAGCCGGCCCTCAGAACGTTCTAGCCTACAGTGGCTCAGGCCATTCCAAACAGGTATCTGAGGAGGACTTTAGTCCTGACCACCTGAGATGCATTTCCCCCACCCCCAGCATTCTGGGAAGAGCCATTCAGCCAAAGACCTCTCCCTGCCCCCAACAAACAGGACAAGAATCTTCTCCATTGTTTGGTTTTGCTTTTCTCCCTGGGACCCTCCATTAGCTTCTTATCACCTACAGGCACTTCAAGCCATTGTATCCAGCCCCACCGGCCCATTCCAGCCTCACCTCCCACCATCAGCTCACAGGGCCTGCACTTCAGGCACACAAAACCCCAAGACCCCCACATGCCCCACCTTTAAGCCCTCAGTTACGTTTTTCTCCCAGCCTGGACTGCTTGCTTGCTTTTTCTCTACTTCTCTAAACTTAAGCACTTCTTCCAAGCTACTCCACAACTCTGTATTGATATTTCCCTTTTGAGTCTCTTCCATCAAGTCTCCTGGATTGATAAGATACCAGTTCACCCCTCTAGAGGGTTGTGAGACCATCTAACACCAAGCTAAAGTTATTAATAGCATGTGATCGGCCACGTGTCACCACAGAAAAAGGTCATGGCCAGGGCAGGACAGCTGAGTAAGACGCCACAGAATGGGGTGGAAGCTGGTATGGGAAAAGAACTGGATTTTGAGTCGGATGGGGACCAGAGTTCAAAACTCTCCTCTGACACTTCTTAACAAGGCAGGCTTGAGCAAGCCACTTCCCTTCATCCCTAAGCAAGATCATGAGGTAAGGGAAAGTGTTAGTCGTTCAGTCACGTCTGACTCTTTGCAACCATGTGAACTGTAGCCTGCCAGGCTCCTTTGTCCATGGAATTCTCCAGGCCAAAAATATTGGAGTGGGTTGCCATTCGCTTCTCCCGGGATCTCCCTGACCCAGGGATCAAACCCGAGTCTCCCACATTGCAGGCAGACTCTTTACCATCTGAGGCACCAGAGGTGATTAAATGAGATCTTGTAAAATACTTGGTGTCCAATGAGAGTCAATAATTGTCCAGCCCCTCCTCCATCCCCAGGACTCTGCTATGAGCCACCTCAACACTTTGTAGCCTCTCTGCCTCTATCTCCTGCTCTCAGCTCGGACCTGAAACTCTTGGGTCTGAAGAATGCATTTTGGATATCACCCCAGCCTTCCCCAGCCTAGCTCCATCCATAGACTTCACTGTCCCAGCCTTGCCCCTGCTCACCTCCCCTGATGTTGGCAACCACATGAGATTTCAAATTTCAGACTCAGGTTCAAGTTCCAACTCTGCCACTCGTGGGTCACCTGATCTTAGACTCAGTAAAACATGTCTTCACAGGATGGCATTTATCCACTCACTAGCCCTGGTTTAACCCTCTGGTTGATGTGTGAACGTGCTCTGTGACCTGCAGACCCTATGCTCATCGTTGCTACTTGGAAGCCAGGACGGGTGTTTTCTCCACGGTTCTCATATCCATGAAAATTAGGGTACTTGGCCAAAATTACAGACCACATCCTGTTGGACAATAGCGAGTGAAAGTCTCTCAGTTGTGGCTGACTCTTTGTGACCCCATGGAATACAGAGTCCATGGAATTTTCCAGGCCAGAATCCTGGAGTGGGTAGCGTTTCCCTTCTCCAGGGGATCTTCCCAACCCCAGGGATCGAACCCAGGTCTCCCACATTGCAGGCAGATTCTTTACCAGCTGAGCCACCAGGGAAGGTATATTGCACGATACCTGAGGATAATTTACCTCTCTGCCACTCCACTGTGGGTTTCTTCTCTCTGTCTTCCCCTATGGAAGCACTGTTCTGGCACAGAGAAGGAGCTCAGGAGTTTGTCATTGGAGTCAAGGACTCGCAGACTAAATGACTTCAGTTTAACCAAACATCTCTTCCAGAATCTCTGGGCCCATTTCTTCATCTGCAAGATGGACAGCGTATGACTCCATGAGGCAAATGTAGTAAAAGTTCTCTTCATCCCTCTCCATCACACTTTCCTTCTGGAATTCTCCTCTGGACAGGCGCCCCCCACCCACCCAAGTACCAGTTGTTCTCATCCTCCTCATGCAGCCTTTGTCCAAAGGAAAGACTGTAGATGAATGACGTACTCCGTGTGTGAGCTTGTGATCATATCGACGCCTCACCAAGAGTCTTATCAGGTACAGTTCCTGTGACTTACCTGAATGGCTCACCTGTCCAGGAATATCCATACCCTCCGAGAAAACCAATCACTTAGGTTTGGTGGCCGAAGCAGATTAGAACGCTAAAGATCGCTGGCGGTGAAAATTCAGATACTGCGACGACAGATAGGAAGCAAGGTTCTTCCAGGGAAATCCACATCCCAGAGGGACACGGCTAAGAAGAGACTGTGATGAAGACTTCCTTGGTGGTCCAGTAGCTAAGACTCCATGCTCCCAACGTAGGGACCCTGGGTTCGATCCCTGGTCAGAGAACTAGATCCCACACGCTGCAACTAAAAACACCCTACATGCCACAACAACAACAGCAACAACAAAAAAGATCCTGTGTGCCACAACAAAGACCCAGGGCAGCCAAATAATTAAACACATAAACAAATGTTTAAAAAACAGGCTATGATGTTTTCCATCCATCTAAATACCTACTGGGGTACAATTCAAGTCCAGCCACTTCCTAGCTCTGCTGACTGAGGATAAGTTAATTTAGCCCCTTTTGCCTTACCATCTGTAAGACGGTGATAATAATACCTATTTAAAGGATTACTGGGATGATTAGAATAATTAAATAGATATGTTAAAATCAATAGAAGAAATAGATACAATAACTAAATAAATGGAATAATTAGACATAGAAACCCCTTCTATGATAAGTACATTATTTGCCTGCATAATAAGTACTCAATTGGAGTTGTGCTCAGTCGCTCAGGCATGTCTGACTCTTACCACCCCATGGACTGTAGCCCACCAGGCTCCCCTGCCCATGGAATTTTCCAGGCAAGAATACTGGAGTGGGTGGCCATTTCCTACTCCAGAAGTACTCAATAAATGAAATTAAACTTAGTGTCTGGACTCAAATCTTACTTTTCATGTGACTTGGGTCAGGATCTTTCTTTTCTGCACTCTTGAGTTTTCATCTGGAAATCAGAAACAACTCCCCCCAGCAACCCTGTGATGAATGTAATATGATGTCAGAGATGGGATGCCATCAAACCTGCCATGAGGCAAAACAATTTCCTTCCACGGGTTATCGATCAGCTGGGAGTTGGGGAGGTCAGGGGGCTGAGATCACACATCCCTCCTTCCTTGCAGCACCAGGAGCCCTGGAGCTAGCTGCTCAGATTTGATTCTGGGACTCCTCTTGAGCCCCTAAGCAATTCTTAGAAGCCACCCAACATGTGACGTTCGCCACATCTACTATGTGCGAGGCTCTGAGATAACTATTTCCTGGCTTCATCCCGGGCCAGCTCCAGACAGCAGAAGTTCTGTGAACAACAAATGTGTCCCCAGGAGCTGGGTAAGGCTCCCACCGAAACAGATCACCCCTTCTGGGGCCGCAGGCACCCTTCCAGGGGAGTGCAGGGCACACAGCTGCAGCTGGGGGCCGGCCAGGCCAGCACGCACTTGCCCGATCGTGTCAGAAACCAGTGGGAGAAACACGACCTGCTCTGAGACTCACAAAGCTGCCAGGTCAGCCCCCCTCTCCAGATGCTGCCCCTGGGGAACCTTTCAGGGGCCTTTCAGGACAGCGAGAAGCACCGTTCTTAATGCAATCCCTGCGGGACTTCTGAAACTTCCCATGTCTCTGCTTTCAGCGTTTGCTTCAATAAATTAGTAAATGGAGTTCAGGTAACAGCGATAATAGGTGATGCCTTGAAAGGAGCTATCCTAGCCACCTATTTTGGTTCCATTTTCATTGTGTGAGGCTGCCCTCCCACCCTTGTCAGCAGCAGATGTCATTGGTAATAGGTACAATCTGTCCTCTTCCCAGATAAGAGCAGGGAATCATAGACTCTGAGCCAGAAGGAAATGTAAAATTCACCTAACCCGGTGGTTCTCAGACTTTAGGTTATGTTCAAATCACCCCTTCCAAAAGGCCTGGGAAGACCGATGGCTGCAGCATGAGCCCCAAACATCTGATTCCAAAGGTTTGGGGTGGGGCCCGAGAACGCAGATTTCTAACGAGTTACCATCGAGGAGGCTGATGCTGCCCTTGGAGAACTGTGGTCCAGCCCATCAGTTATTACCTTGATGGTAGAGCAACATGAGCCCAGGGAGAGGAAGGGACTCTCCAGAAGTGACACCAGGAGTGCAGGGGGATGGGGGGCGGACTTCTGACAGTCAAGGCAGTCTTAGCCCACCCACCCGGGGCCCTTCAAGCTTGTTTTTTGCTGTATAATCACCATGATGATCTGATCTCTACCACTGGAAACTAGTGACAGAAGTTAGGGTGGGGATGGCCTGGGGTCTATCTGATGTGTTTTCAAAAAATGGTCCCCAGATTTCTTAGCAGAGAAAAGAGACAAGGCGATAGGATGGGTTAACGGCTCAGGGTGGCTGGGCTGGGGGCAGTGGGCAGGGAAGACCCGATGAGCAAGACCCATTCCAGGCCCCACCCCCGCAGTCTGCCGGCTGGGCTCCAAGCCATATAAGAGATTCCCTGTCCCTACCTCTTTCTCTGCTCATCTGTCCCTCCCTTCTCCACAGACCAGCGTGGCTCAGGGAAGCCTGCCCCACAACAGATCAGAGCCGCTGAAGAGAGAGATCCTTATAACCTCTGTGCAGAGAAACTCAGCCAAGCTCTGGCACCAGCTTTGGGTTCAAGTCCAGGTCCATTACACACACAGCCTTCACTCTCCTCTCCTTGAGCATGAAGTTATAATCAGCACGAAGCCCCTCTCATGATGCCTGATATAGAACATGTGTTCACATCACCATTCCACCCCCTTGTTCTAACCCCGATGGTGACTCCGCACTGAAGACCGGCCTACAAACAGATAAACAGCAGAGAATTACACACGGCCATCTCTGATTGGGTGAAAACTCTGGGAAACGCCTTCAGAGGCTGTTCTGCTGAGCTGATGGGAGCTGGTCCATTCAGGCCGGAGGAAGGGTCTGCAGAGTTATCACCGCCAATCTTTCTGAGGGGTCTTGAAGGTTTGCAAGAGCCTTTTAAGTCAAGCCCACTTTCAGCCTCCATCACGTGTCCCCCACGTTCAGGACCGGCAGCAAATGAACCACTGAAGCCAGAGTCAGTCTTTAGCAGGAGTTAAACATAAATCTTTAAGTTACTGGGTCCAGAGATTAAAAAAAAAATGCTACAAACAAACCAAAAAACCAGATGGAACCGGCTGGGACCAAGATGGTGAAGAATCTGACCTTGAACAGACCTCATCTCATTATATACTGACTTGACTATAAAGCATATTCACACCTGCCTGGGGTCGGACATTAAGGACCAATAAAGGATAAAAGGGGTGGTGCCCCCTCCCTCAAAAAGCCCTGCCCCTTCCCAGCAGACTAATGCATGTGCCTCCCTGTCATTAGCCTCACTCCTCCTCCCTTTTTCTTTACTCCTAATTAAATTCCTCTTGCCACGCAGGTGAGAAATTGATCTGCGACCTTAGTTCCCACTTCTCCATCTTTTGGCCGCTGAACAAAGCCTGTGCAGCATCGATCTCGGCTTCCATTTCATTATTCCAGCAGCTCGGACCCAAAGGGAAAGAGAACTGTTTCCTTGGAGGCTGGGAGCCTCGGCCAAGCTAGAGTCGGAGCAGAGTCCATACGATTTAACTCGGTACCAGCTTAACCAGGGAAGAAATGATCTGTTGGAGAAAACAGAACATGGTAAAATCCAGTGACTGCATGACGGCGGGTTAGCAGTTCAGCATAGCAACCAGGATGTATGGATGTTGTCCTATGACTTTTGTTTTTCCCTGACTTGGGTATGAGTTTGAGCAAGCTCTGGGAGTTGGTGATGGATGGGAAGCCTGGCGTGCTGCAGTCCATGGGGTCTCAAAGGGTCAGACTCGACTGAGCATAGCACAGCTCTTTGTTCAATCTGTGTATAATAATTCATTAAATAGTAGTAGCTAAAACCTACAGTGCACTTAGTAGGTGCCAGGAACTGCTCCAAATGTTCACAAACATTAACTCATTGATTCAGTCTGCACAGACTACAGGTATCATCTCCATTTGAAAGGCAAAGATGCGGGGACTTTCCTGGTGGTGCAGTGACTGGGGCTCCAAGCAATACTGGGGGGCCCAAGTTCAATCCCTGGTCAGGGATCTAGACCTTGCTCACTGCAACATGCCACAACGAAAGACCCCAAGGGCTGAAACTAAGACCTAGTGCAGCCAAATAAACAAATAAATATTTTTAAAATAAATTATAAAGGTGAAGATGCTGAGACACAGAGAGGTTAAGCAATTTGACCAAGGGCACAGTTAATGAGCCCAGTCAGTGTGGCTGACTCACTGCTTTGAACCACTGCTTACTTGCCCTGGGCCACCCTCCCAGGTTCCAGCTACCCCTGTGCATGTCATGGGAATTCATAGTTACTGATGTACTTCTTCATCTGTCTCTTTGTCACCCCCGCCACCAGTCTAAAGCTCCTCCTGATTCCTTGGTGACTTAGGCATAAAGAACTCTCCTGCCAATGCGGGAGACCCAGGTTTGACCCCCAGGTCGGGAAGATCCCCTGGAGAAGGACATGGCAACCAGATCCAGTATTCTTGCCTGGGAAATCCCATGGGCGGAGGAGCCTGCTGGGCTACAGTCTGTGGGGTCGAGAAAGAGTCGGATATGATTTAGCCACTAAAACAACACAACGACCCTGGGATGTGCTCACGATGTGGTCGTTAGCTGCGCATTAGCCTGGCTCATGCCTGGTGTCACAGTTCAGTTCAGCTCAGTTCAGTCGCTCAGTTGTGTCCGACTCATTGTGACCCCATGAATCGCAGCACGCCAGGCCTCCCTGTCCATCACCAACTCCCAGAGTCTACCCAAACCCATGTCCATAGAGTCAGTGATGCCATTCAGCCATCTCATCCTCTGTCGTCCCCTTCTCCTCCTGACCCCAATCCTTCCCAGCATTAGGGTCTTTTCCAATGAGTCAACTCTTCGCATCAGGTGGCCAAAGTATTGGAGTTTCAGCTTCAACATCAGTCCTTCCAATGAACACCCGGGACTGATCTCCTTTAGGATGGACTGGTTGGATCTCCTTGCAGTCCAAGGGACTCTCAAGAGTCTTCTACAACACCACAGTTCAAAAGCATCAATTCTTCGGTGCTCAGCTTTCTTCACCGTCCAACTCTCACATCCATACATGACTACTGGAAAAACCGTAGCCTTGACTAGACGGACCTTTGTTGGCAGAGTAGTGTCACAGGCCTTCAGCAAATGCCAGGGGACAAACGTACGAGTGAAGAGATTATGGGAGAGGGAATTTGCGTATCAGTTTGGAAAAAATACAGTACAAGGGGACTTCCCTGGTGGTCTAATGGTTAAGACATAGAGGTGTAGAGTTTGGGAGTTCAATCCCTGGTCAGGGAGCTAAGATACCACAGGTCTGGAGGCCAAAAAACCAAAACATAAAACAGAAACATGTTGTAACAAATTTGATGGTCCACAATGAAAAAAAAAAAACCTTAAAAAAAATACAGTACAAGAATATCTAATATTGACTGCAAGAATACTCTGTGTCAGAAAACTTGTATATATGTTATCATTTTTCACCTAAAAAACAAACTAGTGAAGAAATATCAGCTCTATTTTACAGATGAATCTGTGTCGGAAAATTTGTATATATGTTATCATTTTTCACCTACAAAACAAACTAGTGAAGAAATATCAGCTCTATTTTACAGATGAAGAATGAAGGGGTTAAATAACATGCCTAAAGCCATTATTCCAGTAATCCCCAGGGTCAGAAAAAAATTGTAGAGGTCTCTAAACTGAGAGAAAAAAAAACAGATTACTAGGTGTTCTTTCTGGAGCATCCTTTCAAGGCATGTAAAACCTGTGCTTCTCTGTACTGTTTACTACTCTGTGAACTGTAGAAAACTGATAGAAGGCAGATGATTCTTGTCCATGGAAATGCAAATGAATTTGGGTCCTTGGAGATGCAACTGATTATTGCCCCGAGGACACTGAATTGTTTTGCATCTATTTGCAAATTCATTTCCCAATTCCTGACTGCCTGTGTTGTATGTTCTTTGAATTCTCCATTGAACCCGTTTCTACATTTTACTGGTTTCCTTGTTAATGAGTAAAGTAAAATTCTTAGCATGTATTTCCATGAGAGTTTTGATTTTACCCTTACTTTAATTTTAGCACCAATTAGTATTCAAATCCATGTTTGTTGGTTCTTTCTAATTAATTATACACACCTGTACACACACACACTACACAGCTGATTGCAAGTTCTTTATCATAAAGTTCTCTGTCAAAGACAAAATAAGCTTGGCTAAAATGTCAAAACAACAAATGTTTAAACAGGCCTTTTAAATATTGTATTTTTCAGAACTTCCCTAGTGGTTTATCCAGCTGTTAAAACTCCACATTTTTATTGCAGGGGGTGCAGGTTCAATCCCTGGTCAGGGAATTAAGATTCCACATGACACGTGATATGGTTGAAAACTTTTAAGAATGATATTTTTCAGTATTGTCTATTAAGGACTGAATTGGAACGCTTTGACTGGGTAATATGGCAGGTCGCTCTCAGGGGCAGCCCTGGGTTCCTACTGTAGTAAGTATCGCCCTCCTCTTTATTCTGCAAGGTTTGAGTTTCTCCGCTTACCTGCCTCCAAGTCCACGCAATCCACAGAGCCTGAACCATATACTTTCTACTGACCTTCCTATGCTACACTGTAGCCCAGAGCACACCAGCACATGGTCAGGGCAAAAAAATCCAAGTTGGATTCAACTAAATTGCACTGAACTAGATCAGCCTCCAAAGTCTACCCAGGAATCCTTACTTTCCCAAAAGCCAGGTCTTGGAGAACTGTCTTCCAGAGATGCTATTCTGAGAAACCTGGGGGAATCCCAGATCTTTTTTTTTCTCTATCAGGTGACCAGAAGATTTTCAAGGCAGGAAAAAATGGCTGCTGCCATCACAGACCCTGGGCTAATAAGCCCAGTGCCCCTACCCATCCATACACACTCTAAATGAGACAGCATGGCTTTAACGGAATGAATTCTGTAGTTGCCTCCCAGCTCGAGTCCTAGCTACATCACCAATGCTTCTTTGAGTTTCAGCTTCATCAACTGCGATGAGTAATTTTTATGCATCAGCTTAGCTAGACTATGCCTGGTGCCCAGTTCAGCTCAGTTCAGTCGCTCAGTCGTGTCCGACTCTTTGCGACCCCAAGGACTGCAGCACACCAAGCCTCCCTGTCCATCACCAACTCCCAGAGTTTACCCAACCTCATGTCCATTGAGTCAGTGATGCCATCCAACCATCTCATCCTCTGTCATCCTCTGTCGTCCTCTTCGCCTCCTGTCCTCAGTCTTTCCCAGCATCAGGATCTTTTCCAATGAGTCAGCTCTTCGAATCAGGTGGTCAAAGTATTGGAGTTTCAGCTTCAACATCAGTCCTTTCAGTGAACACTCAGGACTGATCTGCTTTAGTATGGACTGGTTGGACCTTCTTGCAGTTCCAAGGGACTCTCAAGAGTCTTCTCCAACACCACAGTTCAAAAGCATCAATTCTTCGGTGCTCAGCTTTCTTTATAGTCCTTCTCTCACAACCATACATGACTACTAGAAAAACCATAGCCTTGACTAGACGAATCTTTGTTGGAAGAACGGACAAAGTAATGTCTCTGCTTTTTAATATGCTGTCTAGGTTGGTCATAACTTTCCTTCCAAGGAGCAAGCATCTTAATTTCATGGCTGCAATCACCATCTTCTGTGATCTTGGAGCCCAAAAAAATAAAGTCAGCCACTCTTTCCACTGTTTCCCCATCTATTGCCCATGAAGTGATGAGACCAAATGCCATGATCTTAGTTTTCTGAATGTTGAGCTTTAAGCGAACTTCTTCACTCTCCTCTTTCACTTTCATCAAGAGGCTCTTTAGTTCTTCTTCACTTGCTGCCATAAGGGTGGTGTCATCTGCATATCTGAGGTTATTGATATTTCTCCTGGCAAACTTGATTCCAGCTGTGCTTCCTCCAGCCCAGCGTTTCTCATGATGTACTCTGCATATAAGTTAAATAAGCAGGGTGACAATATACAGCCTTGACATACTCATTTTCCTATTTGGAACCAGTCTGTTGTTCCATGTCCAGTTTTAACTGTTGCTTCCTGACCTGCATACAGGTTTCTTAAGAGACAGGTCAGGTGGTCTGGTATTGCCATCTCTTTCAGAATTTTCCACAGTTTATTGTGATCCACACAGTCAAAGGCTTTGGCATAGTCAATAAAGCAGAAATAGATGTTTTTCTGGAACTCTCTTGCTTTTTTGATGATCCAGCAGATGTTGGCAATTTGATCTCTGGTTCCTCTGCCTTTTCTAAAACCAGCTTGAACATCTGGAAGTTCACAGTTCACGTATTGCTGAAGCCTGTCTTGGAGAATTTTGAGCATTTGCCAGCATGTGAGATGAGTGCAATTGTGCGGTAGTTTGAGCATTCTTTGGCATTGCCTTTCTTTGGGACTGGAATGAAAACTGACCTTTTCCAGCCCAGACATTCGGTCAAACACCAGTCCAGATGTTGCTGTGAAAGTATTTTTTAGATGTGATTAACATTTAAATCAGTAGACTTTGTTAAGCAGATAACCCTCTGTAATGTGAGTGGTCCTTATTCAATCAGTTGAAGACCTTCAGAGGAAAAGACTGAAGTCCCCTGAGGAAGAAAGACTTCTGCTTCCAGAGAACCTCTGGACTTGAGCTACGTCATCAGCTCTTCCTTGGGTCTCCAGCCTACCAGGCTGCCGTGCAAATTTCAGACTCGTAGCCCCTGCTATGGTGTGAATCACTTTCTGTCTCTTTCTTTCTCTTCCCCTCTTCTTCTCCCTCTCCCTCTTTCTCTTCCCTTCTCTCTCCATATTAAACAAACAAACAAAAAATTTAAATGACAGTCCAGGGATGAACCTGCAGAACTGGGCTGTCTTGTATGTTTTAGAACAATAAAAATTTACTTTCGGAAAACCTACGTTACTTGGCTGAAGTCCTCCTACAGGTAAACAAAGGGACAAGGGAAATCATAAAGTGTCAGAATGATTCCTCTGCTCTCTGCTCTGTGTAACCACCTCATTCCCAACAGGTATCTGCATCTTTGGCTAAAAAAATAGAAAACTTAATCCAACCAGCAGGAGAAGGAAATGGCACCCTGTTCCAGAATTCTTGTCTGAAAAATCCCTTGGACAGAGGAGCCTGGCAGGCTATAGTCCATGGGGTTGCAAAGAGTCAGACATGACTGAGCGTGCATACACACACGCAATACAACCGGAGAGTGGATATTTGCCTGGCATGAGGTGGTACCAAATCCATAATTCACCTGAAATGTTTCACAACTTAAAAATGAAAGATGATTTATGAGAACGTGATCTCTTCTGAGGAGCACTTTACCAACCCCAGAAAGGTCAATGAGTAGGGAAAGGACTTGAATGTCTTACATCACCCATGGTCCCCAGGTTATTCCATCTGATCAAACGCAGACTGAAACCAATAGCTTGGCTGCTGCCACCAAGAACCCTGGGATGCATTCACTGGACTTGTTTCAACTGCATGTGTGTCTATGAGTCAGCTGTCCTCCTGAGGGGATGTCACTCCCCAAGGTGTGACTTCCACCCTCGCAACTCCTACCACTATTCCATATGTATTGCCAAAGGCTCTGAAATGGGAAAGAACAAGACATAATAATAATTAATTCCAGGACCACATCTCTCTCTTTTCTGAAAATTCACCCTCGTTCTATTTCACTCATGAATTCAGACATATTGTCTAATACAACCCAGGAGAGACTGCCCACTGAGCCCAAATATACATTAAAGAAGGCTCTCAAATATGGACACTGAAAATTGTTTCCCATTGATGAATTTCCAGATAGGAACTAAAGGCCAGAAATTGAAGTCTAACATAATCTCCCTTCAAGTGTCTCATTCTGCTCAGGATTAGAGAAAGAGGTTCTGACAGAAGTAGCTTTTGGATGGATTGATTCTGAAGCTGCTGTCTCCTAAACTCCTTCCAATGGAACAAATGTGATTTTTTTTTTTTAACACCTGCAAAGGGGCAGACGTCCAATGCCAAGTCTCTCTAACACCCCAGTTTCCCAAAGATCCATGAAGAACCACAAGATCATCTCAGTACCACCCTCACACCCACATGTTAGAAAACCCTAGCAAATTCCTAGCCCTACGAAAACCATGGTGGCGAGACCAGTTCATTGTAGGGTTCAGAGCTCAGCCAAATGCCATTACAGATTTCAAAAATGTCTGTGAGAGGAGAACAAAGGGAAAACATATGGAAAATGTTCAATACGCTTGGTTTCAACTTCAGCAGAAGCCCCGTGAGTCTGGCCAGTTGTTTGTCATGTTGTTTTTCCCAGAAACACAAATTCGGCAGTAAGCCTTCACGTTTGAGGAGGTTCATGGTGATGGTTACAAATAGGCTGCTCTTCAGAAAATGACATTTGAGACACTGCCATCTTCCCAAAAACTTGAAACATGTGAAGTCTCCAAACTTATTAGAGGCTCCCTTCTGCCTCTTAAAATCTCTTCATTTCTGTCTCCTCAGATGTTCCTGGCACCCTCGTGCTGAACCCTGTATCCGCTCTGTCTCCGCTCCCTCCTGTCAGCAGAGCGCACCACATTTATTTTTAGCATTTTGTTTCCTGATAATTTCATTTCGTTTTTTTTTTTTTTCTCTGCATTACTCAAGAAGGTAGAGTATCCCTCATAAAACAACTCCTTCCTCTGGCTCACAAAGGTCTTTATCTTTTGCAGATAGTATCCACCACCATCCAAGGTGGTTGAACCCACAGTCTGGGTCTTTCAAACCTCCAATAATCAGTGTTTATGATCCGAGCACTTCCGAGACAGGTGACCACCCCTCCCCCCGGAGGATGGAGATTCAAAGACTCAGATTCAGTTGGTCTGGTGTCAGACTTACACATCAGTGATGTTTAAAACACCCCCCTCAATTAATTCTAATAACCCACTAAAGTTAAGCAGCTTTTATGGTAAGACCTCGAAGATTCTCTGCTCTGAGACTTCTCACCAGCATCAGCCACAGCTGTAATTCTGTGGGAGGCACGCAGCTGCAGCCTCAGCTCAGGACAAGGGAGGCCCACAGGGTCTAGCAAAGCTCTGCCTCCCCGCCAAGCATCTCCTTCTCTTCGTGTAAAACTCACAAAGCTTATGCTCAAAGATTCCCAGCCAGAATGCACCAAAATGTATCCATTACTCCTCCTCCATCCTACATGAAGTACGAGTTCATAGACATAGAGGAAACAATTGGCAGGGTTTTTTTAAAACCTGGACAAGCAAGGAGAGATCCAACCAGTCCATCCTAAAGGAAATCAGTCCTGAATATTCATTGGAAGGACTGACGCTGAAGCTGAAACTCCAGTACTCTGGCCACCTGATGCGAAGAACTGACTCACTGGAAAAGACCTGATGCTGGAAAAGACTGAAGGCGGGAGGAGAAGGGGACAACAGAGGATGAGATAATTGGATGGCATCACCAACGCAATATAGACATGAGTTTGAGTAAACTCCAGGAGTTGATGACGGACAGGGAAGCCTGGCGTGCTGCAGTCCATGGGGTCACAAAGAGTCGGACACAACTGAGTGACTGAACTGAACTGAACCGGACAAGGTGTCCACAAACCTCTCTCTCCTGGAAGAGCAGGAGAAGAGCTGGGATGGAGACGGCCTGGATCTGAGCTCAGGTGAGACCCCACCTGTCTCTCTACAGGTGTGAAGATGCCGTGTGCCCGCTCAGCCAGCCTTGGACTCAAGAGTTTGAAAGAGTCGGGGACAGAGTTTGGGGCCCACCTCCCTGCACACATTACTAGAGCTGTGCCTGGGGCAGGGGGTTATCAGAGAGGGTCTGAGAGGGTCCAAGACTTGTTTGACCCAAAAGTGAGTCCTGTCCTGGCTCTGGGGTCCTCCCTGAGCAGACCAGCCCTTCCTTCTCTGGGAGTTTAGGTCTCAGGGGACAGACAGACTTCCAGGGGAGGGGGAGACAGGAGCAGCGTAGGGGGGTGGGGCACCAGGGCCCATGTCAGAATCTCTCCTGTCCACCTCCTTTGGGACAAAAGTGTGTCCAGCTGGACACATTGCCTGCAGTTCATGCCGCCAGGTGGGGAGTCCTTGGGGCTGAACCAGACACATGTCTCAGGCTGACTCTTTCTGCTGGATTCCTGGACTCGTCCTGTGTGCCTGGGCTCCCGGTCCTGTGTGGGCACCTCCAGCACTCAGATTCATGTCAGACCTCAAGTTATCCTGGGTTTCCCCGGGCGCTCCTGGTTCTCTCTCCTTCATGCCGTGTTGCTGCCATGCTCAGGGCCTCAGCCTCCCCCCGCCCCAGGGGGCTGCCCCATCCTGTCCAGTGAAAGCTTTGGGCTCAGCCCACCCCTCTGGCAGAGAAGGCAAGAGCACCCCACTCCAGTACTCTTGCCTGGAAAATCCCATGGACAGAGGAGCCTGATAGGCTGCAGTCCATGGGGGCGCTAAGAGTCGGACACGACTGAGCGACTTCACTTTCACTTTTCACTTTCGTGCACTGGAGAAGGAAATGGCAAACCACTTTAGCATTCTTGCCTGGAGAATCTCATGGACAGAGGAACCTGGTGGGCTACAGTCCATGGGGTCGCAAAGACTTGGAAACAACTGAGTGACTAACACACTATTGACTTATTAGGATGAAGATTTTATCTTCTGCATACCTTTTCTCATCCCCAAACCTTCTAGTATAAATGACATGATATTTTGTAGGTCTATAATTTTTTACTCCTCCTGAGGCTGAGAGTTGCTCCATTTTTTTTATTGCTTATTACTCTTTCCATGTATTACTAATGCTCACCCCTTCCCCAAAAAATATATTATGGGAGAAGAAAGCTTCTCAGTAACATTTTTTCCCATTGTCAAATCTCTCTCCCCTCCCCCCACCCTTTTACAAACAGAAAAAAGAAGAAATAAAACTCAGGATGAAACACTACTTCCCCTACAGCACAGTGACCCTCGCCATCACAGGAGGCCTCGGCAGCCACCTCCCCTGACTCCCCATGGCCAGTCTGCCATGTTTCTCTCCAATTCCTCTTCCCTAATCTGTTCTCTCATTCCATTGTTGCTGTTCAGTTCCTCAGTTGTGTCCGACTCTTTGCAACCCCATGAACTGCAGCATGCCAGGCTTTCCTGTCCTTCACTATCTTCCTGAGTTTGCTCAAACTCATGTCCATTGTGTCGATGATGTCATCCAATCATCTCATCCTCTGTCATCTCCTTCTCCTCCTGCCTTCAATCTTTCCCAGCATCAGGGTCTTCTCCAATCAGTTGGCTCTTGGCATCAGGTGGCCAAAGTATTGGAGCTTCTGCTTCAGCATCAGTCCTTCCAGTGAATATTCAGGACTGATCTCCTTTAGGATGGACTGGTTGGATCTCCTTGCAGTCCAAGGGACTCTCAAGAGTCTTCTCCAGCACCACAGTTCGAAAGCATCAATTCTTTGGCATTCAGCCTTCTTTATGCTCAACTCTCACATCCGTACATGACTACTAGAAAAATGACTACTCATTCCATTGGATAATGCTAGTTGTTATCGCAAATAAACCTCTGAATCTGAGGCTATCACCATACAAACATTTCTCACTCCACAAATTTCACGCACATATTCAGCAGGCCATCTACCACTGAGTGGCTTGGTAATCCAAGTTCCTTCCATCTTGTGACTCTGCCCTGGAGACCTTTGCTTCCAGTGATGGAGAGAGACGGGAATGTGAAAAAGGCACACCTGTTTTATCTGCTGTGGCCCAGAGGTGGTCCGATCACTGCTGCTTAGATTTCCACTGCCAAGATGCAGTGGAAATCAGCCCCCTATAAACTAGGGGACTCAGTCCCTGGGAGGAAGCTCTTTTTCAGCAGTAACTCTCCAGAACAGCAGGACTCTTTAGAAGACAGCTAGCCACCTCTGCCACACCTCCTAAGGCTCAGGGTCCCCAGATTCCCTGTCCCTGCCTCATTTTCACAGCAAGCCCAATATCGATTTGTATTTCCACCAGGATATTATACAGCAGGAATGTAGCAACTGAACATGAGTGTCGTTCCTCTGTGTTGCTAGGCTGTTGTAACACGTCTATGGCAAACGCAGAACAGAAGGCTGGAGAGGAGCTCACCATCCATTCCGTCCCCTACCCCAGACACTGCTTCCTCAGCTCACACTCTGCTGCATTCAGTAGGCAGGTCTCATGGTGCCTGGCAAGTCCTCCAGCATAGCCTGACAACGGTGCCTTTGGCAGGAGTGTCCATGACATACGTTCCATCGCCCACCCAAGTAGAACTGGGTCCTTGCAGATATTTCCGAATTGAAAGGTTGAGCTCTGCTTGGTGAGAAGAATGAGCCCTGGTTTGCATCTGTTTCTGGTCAAAACAAGAGGTGCTTACCCCATTTTTCGAAATGTGTTAGCTCTTTCTAAAGCAAAAGGCATTGTGGCACCCACAGTGATTCAGCCCTGAGTAATCTGTGGAAGAGTCTGCAGGTCTTTCTCACGGCCTGTTCTCTGCTCTGGGTCCTCTCATCTCCACCTGCTCCGCCAGGACAGACGTCAGTGCCTCTCTTGTGTGCAGAGTTCAGGGCACACGGTGGAGATACTCTGACCTTTGCTCACTTCACCGCCATCACCCCAGCGGCCACCCATACGACTGCCACTCTCTGGGTGCCATGGCACGGTGGGGCCTGTTAGCACTTGAGAACATGCTGGATTTGGAGATCTGAGTTCCTGCTCTACCTTTTACTCATCAGAGGACACCAGACAAATCAGTCTCTCTGAATTTTCTCAAGAAAATGAAGAGAATGTAAAAAGTGATCTGAAACAGCAATGATAATAAAATTTAGGATTGTCCCAGGTCCAAAGTACAGATACACCCATTACTTTGTGCTGTTATCTGCTCCACGGCAACCATGTAGACCAGCAGGGAAAACGATTAAGAAACTCAGGCCCAGGTAGGATGCTGAGCCCATAATGGAAGACCACAGACTGACTGGTGACAGTCCATATTATTTCAAATCAACCTTTCTGGGAATAAACCAGGTGCCAGGCACTGGTTTTTTCCAGTAGTCATGTATGGATGTGAGAGTTGGACTATAAAGAAAGCTGAGTGCTGAAGAATTGATGTTTTTGAACTGTGGTTTTGAAGAAGACTCTTGAGAGTCCCTTGGACTGCAAGGAGATCAAACCAGTCCATCCTAAAGGAAATCAGTCCTGAATATCCATTGGAAGAACTGATGCTGAAGCTGAAACTCCAATACTTTGGCCACCTGATGCGAAGAACCGACTCTTTGGAAAAGACCCTGATGCTGGGAAAGATTGAAGGCGGGAGGAGAAGGGGACGAGAGAGGATGAGATGGTTGGATGGCATCACCAACTCAATGGACATGAGTTTGAGTAAACTCCGGGAGTTGGTGATGGACAGGGAAGCCTGGCGTGCTGCAGTCCTTGGGGTCGCAAAGAGTCAGACATGACTGAGCGACTGAACTGAACTGAGGCACTGGGATCATTGCTTTGGAAAAGAAATCTAAGAGCATGTCCTTCTGTGGGGCTCTGAATAGACCTGGGATGACAGAGGGAAATGGAGAATTCCTGTTGCTGGCCCGGCTCCCTCTTGCTTGGCAAGTTGGGATGAATTCAACGATGGGCGCATAATGGCCATCCAGAGAGCTTCGTATGAGCCAGCTGCAGAGACTAGATGGTGGGGATTATACCAGGCCTCCAGAGATGCTGGAGACTTAACAAGGGGCAAGCAGGGCAGGCCAGTGAGCTAAGAATGTGCGAACACATCGCAAACTGGAGAGAGATGCTCAGAGGTGCGTTATTGTAAATGCAGCCTACCAGCACCCTAGCTGAAAGGTGGGCTTAGAGGCCTGGCTTCAATGAACACATTGTCAGTGAAAATAATCAATAAACAATCTATAATAAGAACATGCGTGCTGCGTGCTAAGTTGCTTCATTCGTGTCCGACTCTGGAACTCTATGGACTGTAGCTCCTCTGTCCGTGGGTTTCTCCAGGCAAGAATACTGGAGTGGGTTGCCATTTCCTCCTCCAGGGGATCTTCACAACCCAAGGGTCAAACCGGCGTCTCTTATGTCTCTGCATTGACAGGCAGGTTCTTTACCACTAGCATCATCTAGAGAGTTCTATTTGAGCCTCACTGAGGCCGATCGCCTGGAAGCCAGCTTCCAGATCGCTCTGAGAAACTGCTCCAGCAAAGCCTCGTTTTCAGCACGTGAAACATATCTTTTATATCTTATCAAAACAAAAAACATTAAATTAATTGGAGATACATTCCTTCAAGCTGTTGTTGAAAAAAAAAAAACAGAAAAACATACCAGCACATGCAGAATGAGTCAGTGCGTCCTCAGCACCTGGGAAGGGGGCCTTATCATGTTAGGTGTCCCAGTGCTGGCGTCCCAGGAAGGGAGGTGCTTATTTTTTAAATGGACGTTCTTTGTGGTCAGCGAGCCCTTTTCTTCAATACTTAGAGCAGATTTACAACGCACACTTGGTAGACCACAAAAAAACCTGTTCTAGTTACCATAAAATTCAGGTCATCTCATGTGTAAGCCTGAATTACTTCCCCAGACCTCAATATGTGACCATTTCTTTTATCACCATGAACAGACATAATCAACTATACAGAAGCAAACTGCCTCAAGAGTGATGTTTTATCCACAGGCCTGGGTGAGGTCCTCCCACAGACACTCAGGACATGCTCAGCTTTAATGTCTGCCCTTTTGATAAGCTCATATTTTTCATACATTATACATCAAAAGCCCTAAATTATTTCTTGTGTCCGAATTTTTTTTTTTTTTTTTGACCATGCAGTGCAGGAGGCAGGATCTTAGTTCTTCGACCAAGGATCGAACCCATGCCCCCTGAGGTGGAAACTGCATGGAATCTTAACCACTGGACCACCAGGTAAGTCCCTCAGTTTCAGTTTTCAATTTTTGTATATTAGTTGATGGTTTTACGCTGTGGTAAAAGAATGCTGATTGCAGGTACGGCTGTTCGGCTGAGAAAAAGCCAAACCATCTCTGAGCCCCAAGTCAAGTCCATTGTCCTCTCTCCCCGCCCTACCCCCACCCCCAGAGCATATCGGGGGTATCTCAGGCACCCAGGTCTGGAGCTTTCTCATCAGCTGAGTATTGCCGGGGTGAGGAGCTAGGAACTCAGGTGAGAAAGACGCCAAGGTCCCATTCATCTCTGGATGTCAAGGTTAGATCCCTCCCCCGTCTTTTCTCCAGATGCTGTGTGAACTGGGACAGACTTTGGGGATCTGCGGGCTGCTCGGCTCCCCCACCCCACTTCCTGCAACAGGACGTGCTCGTGGGAAGGGGAGGTGTCAGGCCTGGTTCCCCAGTCCCCAGGAAAGCTATCCCAGGACCCCCTGAATCCACGCAAAGGCGCTTTACCTGGCCACTCGCCAACGTCCTCTCAAAGCAAGACAAACCATCCTTCAAAGTTTCATAACAGCTTTGGCTCCCTAGAAACAGAATTGCCCACCTGCCTCCCTTAAAGCGCACAGGTGAGAATTTAGCTTATTGGACCCTGCGTTAGAGGGACGCAGCGGGAAGGAGTGGCAGCTGAGGGAAGCAGCCGCCAGCAGGACTTGTCCTCTCTGCTCCATCTGGCAGGTGGGATGGCTGGGCGTCTGCCACATGATAGGGGTGCAGGCCTGCTGGAATCAAAAGCAACAGGCAGGCTCCATCCTCCATGGAGCCAGAGAAGGGAGGAATTTTCTAGTTTGGGGATGAGAAGAGGTATTTAAATGTCCCAATGTGACTTCAGGCAACTTCCATAATTTTGGTCACTTTGGGGAAGAAAACTGACCCATGAATGTCCACTGGATTCAGCTGTACTCCATCAGTCAGAATCCTGGAAGAGAGCAGGGTGATGGGCATTCCAAACCCAACCTCCAAGTGTGCTGATACCTTGAGTACCAAACGATGTCACACAATGTCCAAAAGGAGGTTTGACAGCATGTCAAACACAGACTAGGACCATGGAATCTCCATAGTGTAATCCCTGGCTAAACACCAAAGTCCCATATCCAAGTCTGTGGCAGGCTTGTCCCATCAGACAACTCACTGAAGGGACCCTATCTTGTTGGGAGAATCTGCAACAGCTCGTTAGTTGTCAGTGGAGATGGAAATGGGTAATAAGAACTTTTTAATCACTGTTTTGTAGGTCAGTGCTAATGATCGTTTAAATGATAACCCCCCATGCTCAAAAATTGAAAGAATAAAGTTGACAAATGAAACGTAAAGCACGGATACCTCTTTTATCAACCCCAAAGTAAGCATCATCTTACTGGCTTTAATACATCATTTTCTACCACATAACATTCAAGTTTATTTGAATTTCACTGATGCTCTAGTTCTATCTGCACTTAATTTTAAATGCATTTTGGTTTTATTATTATACAAGGGCTATTGCTTTCTGTTTGTGCATATTTAAATAACATTATATAAAAACAATTTTGTTCAACATTTTGAGAAAATGGCAACCCACTCCAGTGTTCTTGCCTGGTAAATCCCATGGACAGAGGAGACTGGCAGGCTACAGTCCATGGGGTCGGACACGACTTAGCAACTAAACAACAAACAAGGACTAGTGCTTTCTGTTGATGCATATTTCAATAAAATTCTACAAAAATAATTTAGTTCAACATTTTGAGAATCACTGTATTATTCGAATTGGGGGAAAGATGCTATGAAGCACTGGTCCACTGAGCATACACTCTCTAATCCTGAGAAGCTCACCTATTTAGGTATCATAAACTGACTTCTGCAGAAGGTCCAGATGAAAACAATTTTACTGCATAAGAACTGATCTCCTTTATCATTCTTTGTGAGCCGCATGAAAGCAAGAACACGAACTTTCATCCAGAACTAAATCTCCTTCAATAAATCAGAGGTTAACCGCCTCACTCAATCAACAAGCACTGTTTATTTTTTGGATATCCCGGAGGTATGAATCAAGAAGACAAAAGAATAAAAGTGAAACTATCAGGTCACCCTGGAAGGAAAAATATAAAGTTCCCAAATGAATGTGTTCCTTGAAAATATAAACCATTTCTCCTTAGCTTGGCGCTGTCATCCATCTCGGAAAAGGATGTTTTTACAATCAGAGCAGAAATATGACTGGAGCTCCTACATTTACATTTCTTTGTTGCAAAATGAATGTAACTTGTTCGGATTCCAGCAGCGGGAGAAAGCTGCAGAAGTCGTGGTTACTTTCCAAAGTGAAACCTAAAACCACCATCTCCGGTTCACAAAAGGCAGAATGAGTCACCGGAAGAGGCTACTTGCTTGCAAAACTCATTAAAGGCGATGCAGGCCTGAATGGACTTCCTGCACCAGTGAAAAGATCGCTGGCGTCAGGACAGCACCTCAGGGTTCCAACAAGCAGGGGGAGGGAGCCATCAGAAATCTGGGCCCAGCCCAGGGCTGCTGGTTCACACGCACTCTGGCTGCCCGGCCTGGTCGAGGGCACTGCCTCCTCCCAGCTGGAAGCAGCAGACACAGCAATGAAGGCCCAGGAAGGTGGCTTAGGCTAGCGGCTGTGCATTGAAGGCTCAGGATACCTTGTGGCTCTGGCAAGCCGCTGTATTGGATTTCCAGCGGTCCTCCTCTCTCAGCAACTCCTTTCTGTGGCCCTGACCAGGCTGGATCAAAGTAAGATGTCATGTGCATGCATGCTCAGTCGCTTCAGTGTGTCCGACTCTTTTAGAGCCTGGAGGGCTCCTCGGTCCATGGGGTTCTCCAGGCAAGAATACCGGAGTGGGTTGCCGTGCTCCCCCAACCCCCACCCCGCAGGGGATCTTCCCAAGCCAGGAATCGAACCCACGTCTCTTATGTCTCCTGCATTGGCAGGTGGGTTCTTTACCACTAGTGCCACCAGGGAAGCCCATAGATGTCGGGTAGAGCCAGATCCGCCCCCCCATGACCCCCAGCTCTGTAGAAACAGAGCAGAGTGCTTTGTGCAGTTTCAAAGGGAGGCAGGTGAATACGAAATGATGGGTGATGTGACAAATCTCCCTGGAACAGCTGGTGACAACAACACTCCTGCTGCAAGGAGGAAGTCAGATCCCAGAGTTTAATTTTTTTAAATAATGCTGTGTAACTTGCCTCCACGCCTGTTCTTCTGTCTTAGGATTGTACGAGGGCTGCCTGTTACCTTTTATAGGAAAGGTCACTCTGAGGCCCAGTGGTCACTGGCTGGTTGTCAGTGTGGCATAACATCCACTCAAAGGGCTGGTGCATCTGGTGGGGTGTGTCAGGGTTTGCAAACCAAGGTAGGAAGTATTTTAAATATTCAGGTGATTACAGCTGAGACATCAGGAAATGCAAGCTGTCGAACTGGTTTTCCCTTGCACGTGTGAGGGCTGTCTGCACAACCAAATGGAAATAGCATAGCCTAGTGGTTCCACAGAGGAGTGGGGACAGGCCCAAGACTGCAGTTTACATTCACTTTCCAGAGAAGCACCTACCATTTGAATTCAGGCTTGGACTAGATCTGTGATGTTTAGCTAAATGATAGTTTGTTTTTAAGATGCACAGGCATGAATTCTACAGACGCCTTGAGATGAACTGCTTGGATCTCAGCTTCACAAGGAAATAACCTGGTACCCTGGGTGGCCATCTTTGGGGCCAATATTCTTGCATTTATTCCAAAAACATTTAGGCTGATGCAGGTAAATTGATAAGATGTCTCGGGCATGTCAACAATATGCAAAATCAGTAGGAATTTTGAAGGTTTTCAAGTTATCTGGGTGAACTCATCAAGGGTTTTGATTTGTTCAAAATGAGAAATGAATCAGGTACGCCAGAGTCCAAAAACTGAGGACAGTGGACCTGAGGCAAGGACACCTGTACTGTCTCTACTTTTATTTTATGTATATCATACTGCTTCAGCTCAGTTCAGTCACTCAGTCGTGTCCGACTCTTTGAGATCCCATGAATCACAGCACGCCAGGCCTCCCTGTCCATCACCAACTCCCGGAGTTTACCCAAACCCATGTCCATCGAGTCAGTGATGCCATTCAGCCATCTCATCCTCCGTCGTCCCCTTCTCCTCCTGACCCCAATCCTTTCCAGCATCAGGGTATTTTCCAATGAGTCAACTCTTCGCATGAGGTGGCCAAAGTATTGGAGTTTCAGCTTCAACATCAGTCCTTCCAATGAACACCCAGGACTGATCTCCTTTAGGATGGACTGGTTGGATCTCCTTGCAGTCCAAGGGACTCTCAAGAGTCTTCTCCAACACCACAGTTCAAAAGCATCAATTCTTCGGCGCTCAGCTTTCTTCAAAGTCCAATGCTCACATCCATACATGACTACTGGAAAAACCATAGGTTAGTGACTTCTTAAAAAACTTTTAATTTTATATTAGAATATAGGCAATTAGGGCTTCCTGGTGGTTCAGATGGTAAAGAATCTGCCTGCAATTCAGGAGACCTGGGTTTGATCCCTGGATTGGGAAGATTCCCTGGAGAAGGGAATGGCTACCCACCTCTGTATTCTTGCCTGGCAAATCCCATGGACAGAGGAGCCTGGGGGGCTACAGTCCATGGGGTTGCAAAAAGTCAGACACAACTGAGCTACTAACACTTCCACTGTTCAAAGCTGATTAGCAGTGTTGTGATAATTTCATGTGAACAGCAAAGGGACTCAGCCATACATAGTGTTTTGTGATCTAAACAACTCTGGCTAGGAGAGACTGGCCAGGCATTTTTTAGAGATAGCAGAGGGTCCGGCTGGAGCATGCCTGTGGAATGCAAACTAGATGATGCCGAGACCCAGAGCAGGCCTCTTCTGTCTGGCTGGCACCGCAGCTACACCGGTGTTGGCACTATTCCTCGGCCCTCATCAGCCCAGGGCCGGGCACCAGGCAACCGAAGGCCACGCCTGTAGTTTAAAGGCCACTGAAATGAGCCACACTTGGCAATCCTCAGCTGCTCCCCTGGCCCTGCCTGTTGGGCAGAGACCCCAATAAAGCCTGTATCCTCGGCTTCCCCCTCACTCTTCTGCCTCCTGACCACCCTGGGGGTTTCCCATGTGGCCTCCCACTCTGAGAACCTGGGAGTATAATAAGCTTGGTTCTCCTGGGCTCTCCTGGGGCTGCACCTGACTGACGTCCCATAAGAGAGCACAGAACACAGCCCGCCTGTGCAAGAACCATGTGTTAAACATCGATTATGGGCCGGGTCCTGGGAGATATCTCACATACAGCATCTAGCACAATTCTCCCTGCTTCTAAGTCATTCCCTGCAAGGTGAGATGAGTCCCCGCCCCTGGTGGGGGTGGGGAGGGGAAGGAGCCCAGCCCTCTCCTGTCTTCACCCTCTTTCCCTCCCAAGCGCACACAGAGGGTCAGGATTTCACCAAAGGCATCAGAAAAGATGGGCTTTTTTTATTCCAATATTGAACAGTTCAGAGCTTTAAGGTTTTTGTTTTTTAAGTAGAAAATAAAATAGTATGCTTGATATCACACAATAAGAAATCAGCAACTTAATAACTTACCAAAAACTATTTAAAATTCACATGCCTGGCTTCAGGGAAGTCTTTCATTGGTCTCATTTATTACAGTATATTCTAGCTCTGCATCCAGGACAATGCAATCAAGGATTACAGTGATTTTTTTTATCATTGTACCAGCATATACAAATACAGATCAAGTGTTGTAAATAAAATATACTTAAAATGGCGATCCCAAACCTAAAATGGAAAAGGGAATTCTCTTTGAAGTTGTCATCATTTTCCCCAGTGTACCCGGGATGTACATTTTTCTCCATCACATGTGATGAACGTTTGATGACCTGTCGTCACTATGGAGGAATTCATTTCCATTGGGTAGCTTTGAAATGTGTGGTCCGAACACAGCATCCTAGCCCGTGGCCATGGGGTCACAGAGTTGTGGGTGTGTGAACACTGATTAAACCAGCACACGTATGCGTGAGTGCTTCCCAGGCACAAATCTCATTTTCCAAAGCCCAGGAGGCAGGTGTGAAAGTTACAGCCTCTCCGGGGGTCACGCTGTGATTTTGACACAAACCTGACATTGCAACTTTCTGGAAGGCGCGCTCTGTTTCAGAGGGCAGTGGTGTGGAAGCTTAGGGTACATCCAAGTTGCATACTCTCAACGGCCAGTCATCCTGATGAAGGGCACTCGCCACAAGGGACAGGTGACCCAGGGCCACGGCCAAATTCCTCCCAGGGCAAGGGAGAAACTGGGCCAGCCTCTGCAGACCTGTGAGCTGATACTCGGTTCACAGCAGTTAAAATTCACCCCAAAACACCCTTGAGACAGAAAGAATGAGTGTAGCCTCCGAAGGTCACTAATGAGCAAGCCCAAGGTAAGGCAGGATCATTTTAAATTGTTTTTAATGCCTCTAAAAAGGGATCTGCACATGCGGTCGTGCTTCCATGCAAATCTGCGATTAGCTACGCACGGGCATTGGCGTTTCCTGTGTGGCCACGTGGACCACTCGGGAGGGCGTCCACTGCAGCAAAGCCCACCAATTACAAGAAAGGATTTTCTTTCACAGAAAGAGTAGAATTGCCTCAGCTGTTCCACTGTTTGCCTCCTATGACTCTAACCATGCGATTTAAATAGGAGAGCATTTCAATCAATGGAGTAACACTCTTTAAAAAAAATAATAGCTCAAAAAGTAAAGCAAAATCTTTCTCCAAAATAATTTTTTCACTTTTCAAATTATTCTCTCCAGGAGCCAATTTAATAAACAAGTAAAAGATCATCTTCTACCGGCTTTCAGAATGTCATTCAAATAACTGCTGACCCACTTGCCCTTAATTTGAGTGGGAAAAGTGAAGAGAAATAAAAAGTATCACTCATAAATTCCAAAAGAAGGTCAGCGTGGTGAGGATTACAGAATAAGGCTCTTTGGATGGTCTAACACGTACATCTTTTTAATGTATTACTGACAGTTATAATAGATACGGCTAAAATGCTTATAACAATAACCCAATCAGAGTAAAGTAATAAATAACACTATCTACAAAGAATATATAATTTAACTTTTTCAAACTGTTTTTCTTAAAACCAACCAGTTTCTGTTGAGAGCTCACGAAAGAGAGCGACACCATCACCATTTGGCATAAGCTCTGTTCGAGCCCCCATTTTCAGCAGCACCTTGCAGGCTAGGTTGCTGGCAGAGTGTCGAACTAATTCGAAATACCGCCTTGGTAGTTATTTCCTATAATCTGAACTTAAGGCATTGCAGAGTCACAGGGAGCTAGCCAAAGCACATTCTACATAAAATGTCTGCCACGGATGCGTTAAGGCATAAACATTCCAGCCTCGTGCCGCACAAAAAGGGGGAAAATATGCCAGTTTATATAAGTTAGCTTTAACTGGAGGAATGAGAGAACTTAGCCAAACATTTGACCGGTCAGCAAACACCGCAAAGGGACATCCACAAGGTCAAGGCCCAGCACGGGGAGGTCTGAAGTCCCTCCCGAGACCTCAGATCCAGGTCACAGGACCCTGCACAGCCCTCTCGCCGCGCGTAGCAGCCATGGCACAAACCACCGCGTGGCACTGTGTCCCCCACTCTCCCGGGAGTCCTGCACACTTGGCGCCCCTCCCTGGATCCCATCTTCCTGAGGACCCCCAGGGTTCACAGCCCATCTTGCACACTAACCACTCCCGGCCTGGACTGGGCTGCGGAGGGCAGCGGGGCACAGCCTCCACACCAGGGGTCAGCCAACGCCCCCCCCGGGTACAGACACCCTTTGAGTGTCACTTAGAAATGACAACCCCAGAGGAGGGGGCGGGGAGGGGAAACCCCGTCCTCGGTCCTCTCTGCTCTTAAGCAAATGACTGCACGTCCCCAAACCTATCCTTTAATGGGAGTGCCCAGTCTTCACGGGATGTCAGGAGGGGATGGTCAGGAACCTTTTAGGCTGATGCAGAATGAATGTCCTGGTTTTCAAAGGGTGGCGGTGGCTCTCTCCAAAAGGTGAAGTTACTGAAGGTGTCCGAGCAGGGGAAGTCAGAAGAGTGGCTCCTTTTCAGCAAGGGGAAGACGTGGTCGACCACTTCGCAGAGTCTCACGTACCTGGAAGGAGAATGGACTGCATCACCGCCTGGATACGTGGGACACCTGCACGCAGCTCGCGCTGTGCCTGGGAGTCAGGGGGAATCCATGAGCCCGTGGAGGGGACCACGTGATTAACGTGGGAGCAAGGGAGGCTGGTCTAGAATAGTCCCTTGCTAACTTATAGGAAAATCAGAGGGTCCGCCAACCAAGGAGGAGTCAGAGACGGCACCGTGGGCGAGGCGGGTGTGACCCGACCTGACCCAAAGGACAGAGCAGAAGTGAAGACAGGAAGCTATCTGTCCTACTGATACAGACACATTGCCTGGGAGTGGGGGGACCCACAGAAAAGAAACATCTCCTGGGCATCCCCCGGAGGCTGCAACACTGCAGTGAAAGGGCACTGGGCCCTGGGGCTAAGGAGACTCGGATTCGACCTTCAGCTCTGCCACTGAGGGCTTCCCTGGTGGCTCAGACAGTAACAAATCTGCAGACTCGGGCTTGATCCCTGGGTGGGGAAGAGCCCCTGGACAAAGGAATGGCTACCCACTCCAGTATCCTTGCCACTGATGAGCTGTGCCGTCTCCAACAAGCAGTTTCATCTCTCTAAGCCACAATTTCCTCAACTGGAAAAGGAGAAGAGGAAAACTGTGCACAGTGTACGTGCAAGGATTAAATTAAATGATGTATGCACAGTAAAATAATGAGAACTGATGCTCCATAAATGTAACAATTAATCATTAACATTGCAAAATAGTTCGCCTTGGCTAATTATTTGTCTCAGGGGAAAAAAAGCCCTAGTTGGCACAAGGGTCATGAGACCTAGGATCTATTCCTGTCTTACTGCTGTGGGACCCTGGGCAGGTATATTGCCCTCTCTGGGCTTCAGGTCCTTCTAGAATGTGGACATGGGCCTCATCAGTGATTCTCAATGCTCCCTGTAATGCTCTCTCACTCTATTTTCTGTGTATTCTCAAGGAGACATTGCATATTAGTTTCTGTGGCCTAGAACCACAAAGAGAAAGTTGCGTATTGAACATGCATTTTCAGACCTCTGGGCTCTGACCAGATGAGCCCAGGCCTCCTTGCACATTCCCAGAGCCTTCCCTGACAGTCCCCAGGTCCCTTTCCAGTTCCAATTTGCTAAGAACCAGAAACGGTTTTTGAAATCCAAACTCCAGGAATTCACATTTCTGAGGCATAAAACAATTTTTAAATAAGGGTGAGTGTGTGTATTTAACAAAGGACTTCCAGAGAATTTACGAGAAACATTGTGCTTACACAAAATGGAGAAAATCTTTCTTAATAAGCAAGAATTGTGTCTTTCCCGAGGACTGAAACAAAATTTTAAAATAATTTCTGGCTTGGAGACCTGTTTGCTTGAGTTCTGTGGCTCAGGGAGGTGGCCTCTCCCTGCCTGGGGGCGGCTCACATTCATCATCGGGGTTCAGTGGCGCCAGACCCAAACCCGGTCCATCCGTACCTCTCTCGGGCCAACCTTCCTCACCAGGGGCTCCTTCAGAGCAAGCGGCACCCACGCACTGCCGGCCACAAAGGCCAAGAAAGAAAGTGCTGAAGCCCTCCAACTGGGGTGGGCTCCTGACTTCTCAGAGACAACACACCAGCTCCCCAGGTGCAAGCATTAGCTGGGCCCCGATGCCAGGGTTCCAAGCTCAAACACAGGGGTTCCAAGCTCGGGGCGCCCGAGCTCTGAGCCAGAGAAAAGCATGTGCTTTCCTGGGGAAGGAGGGCTGCTCTCCCATGGGAACAGCCGTATCTCCCAGTCCAGGTAGAAGGTGACATCGTTCTTTGCCAACATGTAAAATTTTCTCCCACGAGGCATGGGCATGTGCATGTGGGCTCCTGGGCAAACCTGCGGAGCTGCGGTAGTCCCCCTTCCCATGCCCCTTGTGACAAGACTTGCCCCTTGGCTGCTGGCTGGGCAGAAACCTTTGCCATTTCCGGGCAACGTTTCACTTGACTTCTTTTGACCTTTAATGGAAATTCACTGTCTCCTCGAGACCAGGAACCACTCTCACGGGTGAGCGGGGGAAAAGAGGGAACTGAGACACTGTTGGGGTAGGGGGCCCCACTGAGAACTCAGGAGGGGGAGGAAAGAAGAGTTCCTGCTGTTGTGGGCTCACAAGGCCACGCCCAGCACCGCCTCCAGTTCTGAGGGATTGGAGGAGGGTCCTGGCTTCCCGGCTCTGCCCTCCTCTTGCCCCTCCACACCCTAAGAACTTCTTAGGTCTGGCCTGGCCTTGGGGAGGGAGGCTTAGGGGGCAGCCCCTAGGGTGCCTCTAACCTGCAACTGTCCTGTTTAGGCTGGATTAGACTCCAACAGGTGAAAGGACCATCTTGAAAATGAACATCTGCTTGAGGAGAACCTAGATCTTTAATTTACCAAAAAAACAATCCTTGGGAAGCTGCTGGACCCAAACTCCCCCAGTCTAACTCCTCCACATGAGGAGGGCCCCGCAGGCCCCCTAGGGTGGCTCAGGCCGGAGGCAGCTTTCCAGATCTCCAGCAACCAGGCCAACAGGGATACAGCCTCTGATACAGACAAGGCAGGATGACATCTGTCTGCCCGATGTCACCCAGTGACAGGTGACGTCACCCAGCGGGCACAGCTGAGGACGCGTGATCCACTCGAAGCAGTTAAGAACCCAAAGCAAGACACAGCCAAGTCAAGAGGGGCCCCAGCCAGCCAGGCAGCCTCCCTGCAGACAGTAACCCTGTTAGGCCCACGGTCTCGGGGAAGAAGGGCTTCGGCCAAAAATATGAGAGGAACTCTTATAGTCACACGGTGATGTTTCTGGCAAATTATTACAGGTCAGGATGTGAAGGGCTGTATACGTTCCTCATCTTTAAATATAGCTTCTCATGATATTTTAATTTGGTTACATTTCTCATTCACATTCTAGGCTTTCAAAGCAAATTTGGCAAATCTCAGCCAGTAGTTTTCAAATTCATGCCATTCCACTCTGTAGCAGCATCTAATTACGCAATTAAATTTTCAGCCTAGAGGTGGTTGTTACAGCAGCAATAGTCATTGTTCAGTTGCTAAGTCCTGTCCAACTCTTTGAGACCTAATGGTCTGCAGTATGTACACCAGGCTCCTCCATCCTTCATGATCTCCTGGAATTTCCTCAAACTCATGTCCATTGAGTTGGTGATGCTATCTAACCACCTCATCCTCTGTCGCCCTCTTCTCCTTTTGCCTTCAATCTTTCCCAGCATCACCGTCTTTTCCAATGAATCAGTTCTTCACATCAGGTGGCCAAAGTATTGGAGCTTCAGCTTTAGCAATAGTCCTTCCAATGAATATTCAGGGTTGATTTCTTTTAGGACTGACTGGTTTGACCTCCTTGCTGTCCAAGGGACTAGTCTTCTCCAGCGAAAATGTGAAAGCATCAATTCTTTGGTGCTCAGCCTTCTTTATGGTCCAACTCACATATCTGTACATAGACTACTGCAAAAACCATAGCTTAGGCTGCATGGACCTTTGTTGGCAAAGTGATGTCAATGCTTTTTAATACAGTGTCTGGGTCTGTCACAGCTTTTCTTCCAAGGAGCAAGCATCTTTTAATTTCATGGCTGCAGTCACTGTCTGCAGTGATTTTGGAACCCAAGTCACTGTTTCCACTTTTTCCCCTTCAATGTGCCATGAAGTGATGAATCTGATTTAATTCAGGTTGTCCAAAACTTAGGTTCTGGACAAAATCCAGCAAATTAAAACATGGTTTCCTTGTAGGACTTAAAGATTACAATATAGGCAACCAAAGGATTAGAAAGGTATACTGTTAACTGTAAAATATCACTCCAAGGTCATTGCCAATGACAGTGATACTCACGAGGAGATGTTGGTCTTGGCATGTTCCTGCACGAGCTCTCCTTTGGGGTTCACCGTGAATATCCTGTTCAGAGACACTCCCACTTGCTTGTAGGAGTACACATCCTATATTTGGAGAAGAGTTAATTAATCAGAAGAGTTCATTGTATATACAAATAAATGATTTTTCAGACTTGATACAAATACAAAGGTAGAAAGGGAAGACTTTGGGGATACAGCAGATTCAGTTCCAGACGCCACAACCAAGCTAGTAAAGCCAATCGCATGAATGTTTTGGTTTCGTGGTGTATATAAAAGTGATGTTTACATTATACTGTACTCTGTTAAGTGTACAACTTTATGTCTCTAAAAAAAAAAAGTGCATACCTTAATTAAAAAATACTGCCAAATTGACATATATACACTAGCATGTATAAAACAGATAGCTAATGGGAAGCTGCTGTGTAACACAGGGAGCTCAGCTTGGCGCTCTGTGATGACCTAGAGGGGTGAGAGGGAGAAGGCTCAAGAGGGACGGGATATATGTATACTTAGAGCCAATTCATGTTGTTGTACAGTGAAAACTAACACAACATTGTAAAGAAATTATCCTCTAATTACAAAAAATCCTATGATAAAAAAACTCACTGTTGAAAAATGCTAACCATCATTTCTGAAAGCATCATTGAGCTTTCAGTGATCCTAGTAGTTACATAAGAGATCACTGATCCCAGATCAGCACAACATATAAAATCATGAAAAAGCTTGAAATAGTGCAACAATTACCAAAATGTGACACAGGGACAGAAAGTGAGCAAATGCTGTTGGGAAAATTGTACCAACAGGCCCGCTTGATGCAGGATGTTTCAACTTTGTTTGTTGAAACACAAACTTTCAACTTGACAAAAAAAAAAAAGAAAAAAAGTGCATTACCTGCTGCTGCTGCTGCTGCTAAGTCACCTCAGTCGTGTCCGACTCTGTGCAACCCCATAGATGGTAGCCCACCAGGCTCCCCCGTCCCTGGGATTCTCCAGGCAAGAACACTGGAGTGGGTTGCCATTTCCTTCTCCAATGCATGAAAGGGAAAAGTGAAAGTGAAGTCGCTCAGTCGTGTCCGACTCTTAGCGACCCCATGGACTGCAGCCCACCAGGCTCCTCTGTCCACGGGATTTTCCAGGCAAGAGGACTGGAGTGGGGTGCCATTGCCTTCTCCGAGCACAACAAATCAAAGCACAATAAAACAAGCTCCACCTGTATTACAGAACTTTCATTAAACCAGAACAATACCCCCAAGTAGAGCCAAGAAATAATATCTCTGGACGTGAAACTAGTAAGTCAGTTGTCCTCTATGGGCCTCAGTTCACTCATCTGTTGAAGAGCTGAGTTAAAAAATCAACCACCCACCACATTCCCTGCAAGTCTAACAACTTTCCTTAAGGTTCTTCACTCACCCATTTTCTTGGGCATGAGTTTCAAAAACAGGAGAATTTGATTATTAGGAAGTCCCAACTATATTTTCCAATATGCTGAACTTTCCAGCCGATTTGAGTGGTACACACAAAATCTCAAAGTATGACTCTTGCCACAGAAAACAACAACATTCATGTAAGACGCTGAATTCACCTCTGTGCTCTGTGGTTTCGCGGTTCCCTTCCGGTAGAAAGGATCTAATCCTATTTAACGTTCTTGTTTTGCTAATTTAGCACATAATCTGGAATGTCATGTTTCTAGTTTCAAATTTCAAGCTGAAACCCATGAGCCCACCTTCAAAGAAAACTAGAGGCCGTGAAATGGAGATGCTGTCCTTGTCTTCAGATGCGGGCAAGTGGATCTTTAGCAGCTATGTCTAGGAAGAGGAGGGTCTGGCCTCACAGCAGAGTCTAGGCCAGCCTTTCAGATGACGGCCATCAGAACAGTCAGTCATTTCAAGAGCTCAGATATACCCAACTACTACTTACAGCCGGTCGGTTTCCAAAAGCAGCATAGAAGGGTTCTGTGTTCGGGAAAAACAGGTTTTTGATGTCTGTCAAACACTGGACTTTAAACTTCTCTGGCTTCTTTTCGATCACTTCCCTGTTAAAACAAATCAATAAAATAATGGGTCAGTGCGAGCCTATTAAGAATTCATTAGCATCAAACTGTTTTTAATTGTCAAAGATGCTGGGATATTGAGTGTGTGTGTGTTAGTAGGTCAGTGGTGCCCAACTCTTTGTGACCCTATGAACCGTTGCCTGACAGGCTCCTCTGTCCATGGGATTCTCCAGGCAAGAATACTGGAGTGTGTTGCCATTTCCTTCTCCAGGGGATCTTCCTGACCCAGGGATTGAACCCGGGTCTCCTGCATGGCAGGCAGCCACTTTACCATCTGAGCCACCAGGGAAGCCACCTATTGGTCTATAGATTCCCCGTGATTTCAATTAAACTCACACCAGGTTGTTGTCTGTATGTTTTTATAGTGTGACTTGAATAACACAGATGAATAAAGGCCAGAAATGGAGACTCACATTTATGGGCCCTCGGTTTATGACCCTTGATGACAAGTCAGAGCAGAGGAAAAGGGCGGCCTTTTCAGCAAATGGCATTGAGGCAACTGAACATCCATACAGGAAAAAAAAAACGGACACCCTACTGAACTCTATGTACAAAACTCAATTCCTGCTGAATTACAGACATCGGTGTGAAAAACAACACCTTTAGATAAAATATGGGAGAATTTCCTTAGGCCCACAGTCAAGGAAGGCTTTGTCAAAGCACAGAAAGTACAAACTACAAGAGGAAATGACCTGTCCAACTGCACGAAACTCAGATTTATGTTCATCAGAAGCCATAAGCTGGGGAAGGATACTTGTAGTACTCGTAATAAAGGCCACAGAAGGCAATGGCAACCCACTCCAGTACTCTTGCCTGGAAAATCCCATGAACAGAGGAGCCTGGTAGGCTGCAGTCCATAGGGTCGCTAAGAGTCGGACACGACTGAGCGGCTTCACTTTCACTTTTCCCTTTCATGCACTGGAGAAGGAAATGGCAACCCACTCCAGTGTTCTTGCCTGGAGAATCCCAGGGACGGGGGAGCCTGGTGGGCTGACGTCTATGGGGTCGCACAGAGTCGGACACGACTGAAGCGACTTAGCAGCAGCAGCTATAGAATCTGTAAGACTGTTACAAATTAGAAGGAAAACAAGGGAAAGACCTGAAGAGGCACTTCACAGAAGATGATGCCCAAATGGCCCAGAAACACACGCAGACATCTCTTTCCCACCAGACTAGCAGAAATGTAAACTGCTGACAATGGGTAGGCAAGAAAGGAAAGATGATGGGAGGAATGCCCAGCACTGTTTGCTGTCGGTGCACAAATTGTTTCAACCACTCTGGACAACAATGTGCAGTGATTTAAGAAAGCCAAGCTCTTGAGTGTCCCTAAGAGAGAAGAACCGCAAGTGGCTTGAGTACCCACCAATAGTAGAATGGAGTCCAACCACGGGACCTACAGAAGCTAAGATGAGCCAGTGACGGCCACTCCCAACAATCCTGGAGACATAGTATCGAGCAATAAAAACAAGCTCCAGGACAACACCCAATTCGTTTACATCAAGTTCACAGATGTGCACAATTAAACATACTGGTTAGGATTACATGTATTTGTACTAACTACTAAGAGGAACAGGGAAGAATGAACACAAAATCCAGGAAGAAGGGTTACTGTTCCTGCCCAGGGATGAGGGATGAGAGCAAACAGAGCTTGGGGCATAATGGTTTATTCGCTGGCTTTATCTGAGTCTGGGGCCTGCTAGTGTTCACTGTTTGATTACTGGATGATCTCAAAGGTCTCTTTCAGCTTGCATATAGAAATACTGTATATATATATGTGTGTGTGTGTGTGTGTGTGGTAGTCACTCAGTCGTGTCAGACTCTTTGTGACCCTATGGACTGTAGCCCGCCAGGGTCCTCTGTCCATGGGCTTCTCCAGGCAAGAATACTGGAGTGGATAGCCATCTCCTTCTTCAATGGATCTTCCCGACCCAGGGATTGAACCCAGGTCTCCTGCATTGCAGGCAGATTCTTTACCATCTGAGCCACAGGGGAAGCTCATATACAATATGTGTGTATACACACACACACACACTGCATATATTTTAGAACTATTCTTCCGAAGCTAAACAAAATGTAATTTAGATGATGATGGTGATGATGGTGATGATGAATGGTGATCATGATGGTGATGATAACGGAGCCCCAAACTCAGTATCAGAAGACCAGAGGCTGGTCTTGGCTCTGCATGGACTTCTGTGGACTCTAGAACCCTCCTTAGCACTATAAGGGCCTCACTGTTGACATCTCAGGACTCTTAAAGACACGTGAGTGGCTATATGAGTCTCAAACTTTAATCCACTGTGGGACACCGCCTGGGCCCCCAGCTCCAGGGAGGCTGTTGTTTTCCTGTCCCCACCCCAGGAGGCCAGACTTAGTTTGGCTTGGCTGCCCTGAATGCGGGCATGAAGGCGAAGGGAGGAGGGTCATCAGAAAATGGGCTGGTGGCGGTCTGTAAAAACAAAACGGTGTGACCAGGGCTCAGGGAGTCCTAGGCCAGGTGGTGGTGTCTGTAGAGAGGCCACTTAACCCAGCCTAGGTCCCCGATCAGACAGGAAGCATGTGGATTCTCAGAGTTGCTAAGATGCAGGCCAGAAGTGCAAGGTTTGGAGCGGGGGCAGCGCCCCACAAAGGAGGACAGCACGTGCCAAGGCTCCAAGCAGAGACCACCTCTCTGGACAATGGAGACTGCGGGTCCAGGAACCAGAGAATGAGGCGGGAGAGGAGGACAAGGCAGGTGGCGGAGAGCCCGTGATGCCGAGCTCGTGGCCGCCATGGCCTTTCTCCCGAGGGCCATGATGGGCCGACAGAAGAAGCTGAGGGTCGTGGGGCCAGACCTGCCCTCGAGGATGAACCCTCCAGTGCCCAGCATGGAGTGGAGGTGTTGGTGGGGAGGATGAGTGAGCCAGACAGGGGCCCTGAGCTGGCCCACGGGGGCGGGGCGGGGTGGGGCGGGGGAGGGGGCGGGGCGGGCCCAGCCTCACCTGTGCAGGGCGGAGAAGAGGCTGCTGGGGCTGAGCAGCAGCGGGCCCTGCGGCAGCACCGTGCCGCGCTCGTTGACCCAGTGAAGGTAGCCCCGCGTCATGTCTGCCATGCCGATGGCCCGCGCCGAGCAGTACAGAAACTTGTACCCATTTCTGAAAGAGAGACAAAACGTTCGCTGTGAAGGGCATCACACACTGGAGCCGTTTCGCATGCACAAACCCTGATCCGTACCTGCTCCGTGAAGACGGGCTCTGCTGTAATTCCCAAGCAAGAGGCCACCTCCTCTAAAATCTCATTTTCAACTGAACCCCATTTCCTGTCATTACTGAAGCACCTTCCTGGCCTCACTTGGTTTAATCCTCATGGACACCTCATTCCTTCCACTTTACTGTTAGGGAAACTGAGGCTGGAGGCCCCAAACTGGCCAACCTACCTGCAGTGGGATCATTCATACCTCTCCATCTGGCTGTTCACCTGTATCCTTTATAACCCTGATAAAATAAACATTGAACATGTTTCCTTGAGTCTTGTGAGCCATCGTCAGCCCTGAGGAGGGGGTGTGGGACCCTCATTTTGTACTCAAGTCAGGCAGAAGTGTGGGTAAGCTGGGGACCTACCACCTATAACTGGTGTCTGAATTTGGGGCAATCTTGGGGGAATAAGCCCTTAACCTGGGGGGCCTACACCAACTAGGTAGTGACAGAATTAAATTAAATTGTCGGATACCCACTGGTATCTGCAGAGAATTGGGTAATTGCTTGTGAAAAACAGATCACATGGGAATATTCTTCTGTTAAATACAATTTTATTTAGTAGAAATGAATTTCGCTTTTTTTGAGACTTTGAAAACCTAAGAGTCCAAAAAGAGACGCGGTATAAATATTAAATAAATGCAAAATTCAATGTCTAGTAAGGCAATGAATATAAAGACAGAATATAATATAAAGACAGAATATAAGATACATCCCATTAAGAATTTCTGTATTGATGACATGTTTAAATATTTTAATGTATTGGATTAAATATATTTTAAAAAATTTAAACAGCATCTATGGGCTTCCCTGGTGGCCCAGAGGTAAAGAGCCCTCCTGCCAATGCAGGAGACACAGAAGACGTGGGTTTAATGCCTGGGTCAGGAAGATCACCTGGAAGAGGGCATGGCAACCCACCCCAGTATTCTTGCCTGGAGAATCTCATGGACAGAGGAGCTTGGTGGGCTACAGTCTATAGGGTAGCAAAGAGTTGTACACAATTGAAGCAATTTAGCACAGTACAACATAAACTACCCACTTCCCATCCCACTTACTGCTCAACTTTGACTGTTTCACACTGGCCAAAGGACCTGCCTCAAGATTTTCCTAGTAATATGTTCTTTAAAACCAGGAAACAGGAAAAGAGCTACAATGCAGAGAATCTACAAACACCAGCTTATCCAGAGTACAGCAATGTATCTGAAAATCAAGCAACCTTTTTAAGGACACATCTTTGTATCCGAGCTGTCTAATTAATGTAATTCTTTTTTTTTTAAATCACTGTTTCTGTATACAGGTCTTCACATCAAAGTCCTAAAAGCTGCCACCTGCAGGGGTCTGAATGCTCATTTTATTCAAGCCTTGATTTGCAAATGCTCTTCACGGCTGGATCATGCCACTGGCTGTCCTCTCGCTGGCTGGCCTTGCCAAGCAAGTGTTTTGCTTCAAAGGCTGTTTCTAAACTTAGCTGGAAAACCAGCTCCAGGATGTCCTAACCAGAGGAATGCCTGTTAGTGGCAAAAGGGATCACCTTTCCAGAGCCTTCACCCCCAGGGGAGCCATGTGAAAGACCAGGTGTCCCTATCACTCACTCGGTGGGCAGGTAGCACTCCGCACAGCACCCAGCACAGTCCCTGGTGCACAGCAGGGTTTGCCATCAGCGAGATCCTCAGGGCATTCACGGAGGACTGGCTTGAACAACACACACACTTGTGACCAATCACACAACCCAGCGGCAGAGCGCAGCTGGCCTAGCAAAGACCTAGGAGACAGTGCAAGCCGGTTTCTCACTTTAGAGAGGAGGACACTACAGCTGCGTGTGGGGGACAGTTCGGAGGGTCTACAGGGAGCCGACAGCCCCTAGAGCCCAGGTCCACAACTCCCTCCCACTCGCCACACAACCCCCTCCCTTCTGGGCAGACAGTGATGACGCAGTAACCTGAGGGGAAAGACAAGAACCGCTGTGGCGGGAGAAAGATTCTAATGAGTCTGCTAATGATCACTTCCCATCCTCACCATCCTGACTTCAGAGGATGCATTCCTCAGGATGCAGATGAACTAATTTATCTATGGAAACACAGGAAGCAGTCACTCTCGCTAAGTCATGGAAGCACTGATTTGGTTACTTGAATATCACAATATTTATCAAGCAACACAGGAAATTAGAACAATTATTGTCCATTCTCTAATCCTCCTTGGCTCAATGATCTAGATAGTTTAGGAATCAGTCCTTCTTTTCTTTCCTTCCACTTATCGAACACGTATATTTGAATGAGGGAGTCTTCCGATCTCTTTCATTTGTATCTGCTAGAGTTCTTTTTAATCAATAACCAAGTCAGCTTTTTAAAATCGATAACCAAGCAAGCTTTATATCCTCTCTGTGAACAAGGTAATCATCAACCTGACAGCTAATTTTTCATGGGCTGACTTACTCAAACAAGTTATTATACCTGGCAAAAAAGTAAATAAAAATTGCCCTCATTTTCTGTTGTTTCCAGGTAAACAGTTATCTGCAACTGGTCTTTCCATTAGAAAAATACTGTAGAATGTAAAATGTAGGAGGGACCCAAACTCAAGGAAAGCAGAAATTCAAGAGCTATCAGTCCAAAACCCCGCAAGTAAATGGCCTCTGCTCCCTGGTACTCTACATGCTGAACATTTCTCTGAACGCATCTCTGAGTAATCACAAACATGACATCAACCGAAACGACCTCCCGACCTTTGCCAATTCTCAATCCCTGTACTTTTCCCAGTTGTGGCTGCCTAAGACCTGGAGGAGGTGGTGTGTGAGATGCTGCCTGGATGGATATTTGCTCTAACCAGCTACAAAAGCCGATGCCACGTTCAGCCTGAGCAAGTACTCCACGATGGCATCTGGGCCACCAAGACAGGGTGAGCCCTTGGGTACCAGGGAGGCCAGGGGAGGAGGACACAGAGCTGCCCGAGTATCGACTCTGGCCTGGAGAGGGTTTGTGAGAAACCATGGGGTCTGAGCCAGGCATTACAAGCGGGAAGCCTGTGAGAGGCAAACATTAGAGGTAAAGGCCCTCCAAGCAGGAGCCATCAGGTGAGGAAAAGTGGGAAGATGGGAAAACGAAGGATGGGGCGGGGAACAGTCAGACTGGGGTCGAGCAAGAAGTTATGGGGCAAAGCCGCAGAAATCAGGAACTAGTAGAAGCCTGACCCAACACTGCTGGGTTTGAGAGCCATACAGAGGGGCCTGCACTTGCTTGTGTCCGGAGCCCCTGAAGGCCATGGCCAAGCTGAGTGAGGGTCCGAACGTCACTGGTCTAACCCTGCAGGTGCCAACGAGAACACGCATCAAACTCGGTGAACAAGTTAAGTGTCAGGCTCCTTACTCTCAATCGCAAGCAAAATGAAAACACCACAAGTCCTCTGTAACTCTCAGATCCTCATCCACAGATCAGACTCATCCTAAACCAGTCGATCAAACAAAAGAATGATCAGGCATTCTTTGGTAAGCTACTCAACTTTTACTATTCAAGAAGATAACTTTTGTAGGAAAACCTAAGAGAGACACAGATCAATACCAAAAAATAATAAAAAATCATCAGCACCCTTTTTTTTTTTAATATTACAGTAAGAACACAAATAGATTCATGTTCCAAAATCCAAAATCAGTCAGGCTGGGAACTACTCAATATCCTGACCCACAGGGGTTTCTGAGACAGTTTTCAGTGTCAGGCGAGTCAAGACGGTTCATCAGTGCATTAATCTTCAAGGCAAAGAGTCAGCCATGGGGAGGCCGTGGGAGACTCCATCCACAGAGAGATGGAGAAGTGTGACTAAGCACCTGCTTAGTGGGGGAGGGAAACCCCAAGGGCTCTGAACCCTGGAGATGAACCAGAGTAGAAGCAACGGACCGGGAGCTGGGCCGACCAGGACTCCAAGGGGTTCTGCCTGGTAGCAGCTATGGGAATACGGACCAATTGCTTTAACTCTCTAAAGCTTAGAAATGACAACACTTGCTTCTCAGAATTACTGTAAGAATGGAGTGAAGGGACACACGTGCCCGACGCTTGACAGCAACTCAAGATGTGTGCTCCCCCCAGTGTCCCGGGTACGGCCCCTCAGCGGAGTGCTCCCCAGACCGGGTGGACGAGACGGGCACTGCAGGCTGGCCCACAAAACCTGCTTGGAATCGAGACCGTTTTTAGCCTAAAATACATCCCGTGGCCGACGTCGGGCTACCATGTCCTCACCTGACTGTGAACCTTGACCCGACCCCTGAGGCTGGCTGCCACCATCTTCCCTCCTCATCAATTTTCAATATCCCAACCACTTCCTTTCTTGCCTTTTGGTACTGAATTCAAATGTGGAGCTGGCAGGCTTCCACCATGCGTTCAGGACCCACCACCCCCCACCAACCCTCCCTGGCTGAGGGTGCGCCCGTCTGTGTGAGCCAGCCTGGCAGGAAAGGTTGTGTGTGCAGACCGCCGCGTGCTCCCAGGCTGTGGACTTACTGGCTCACTTTATGGTACAGCTTGGCGATGCCCTGGTGGGTCCAATCCTTCCCCAGGGTGGGCAAAATGTGCCCGAGAGTATCTGATCTGAATAAAGACAGAGAATAGAAAAATTAAATGACAAGGGAACTGCATGAACAGCAAGGTCCTACTGTCTAGCACAGGGAACTATAGTCGACAAACCACAATGGAAGAGAGTATGAAAAATACATACAACTGAGTCACTTTGCTGTACAGAAGAAATTAACACAACACTATAAATCAACTATACTTCAAAAAAATCTTTTTTTAAAAAAAGAGAAAGGGGACATCACTAGAGGAAAAAAAAAGTTCACTCTGATTCATTGCACCAGAGAAGTCTCATTAAAAATGCAAGTGAGATACACGACTTGCTCTCTGGACAGAAACCCTGAGAGCGACGATGTCAGGGAGCCACTGCCCCAGAGGGAAGAGATCCCCAAGCCCCCAGTGCAGCTGTTTAATTCAAGGAGCCCCAGAAACTGAACTACATGAGCCCCGATCAGCCCCAGCAAGATGAGCCAACGTGCCTCCAGGCCCAGGGCCCACTGCCCCAGAGTAGCTGGACTCACCTAGTGATGGTCCCATCGATGTCAGAGATGACCACCTTGTCGTCCCAGTTCCACAAGTAGATGGTGCCCTCGCAGCGGCACGTGCCCTGGTACTGCGTGGTAACACTGAACACCACGTCATTGGGGCCGTTCTTCAACTTCAGGCTTTTCTGAAAGACAGGAGCTCTGTGTCCACTGGAAGGTGAGGCCCGGGGGGGGACATGTGTCTTCTGTTCCACGAGAAACCAGATCTGGACTTTTTTTTCTAATCACCACCCCAGGCCACTGTACAATTCTATCCCTGTGTTGTTCTCTGAGGATGGTTCTTTCCAGGACTTGGGCAACCTGAACCCCAGCCCTCCTCACAGGCCCACGTGTAGGGCAGCTGGACAGGTCCCCCGGGGGCAGGTGACAGGCACTGGGGCTCACTACAGGAAATCACGACCCCAGACTGGGATGTACTTCCTAGGCCACGGCTGAGCGTAAAGGGTCACGACCAGCGAGACGAGTCTAAGCCAAATGCGGAAATACATTCCCAACACCAGTCATGAGTATGCATGACGACGCACACAGACTGGAAGAAAGCAGTCTCAGTTATCGAGCATGTCTCATGTCCAGAAGCACAGAGGCCAGGTTCCAGGAAATCACTCCAGCTTCTGAAAGCAGAAGCCCCTCTTGGGGGCTCTCAATCTCTGCACTGGGGCCCTCGGGTGCCAGCCAGCTGGCGGTCAGAGTCCAGGTCGGACCCAGCACTGCTGGACGGGGCCCCTGCCACCCAGCTGCTGCACTAGGACTGCAGGCTGCAGGGGTCTGGCCTGTCCCTTCTCTTTTCCCATAAAACATCATCATGGCTACGCCGGGCCACCACGAACTCTTGGGACAGCTGAACAGAGACACCCGCTCACTGTCTGCTCGTGAGAAACAGAGTCCAGGCCTGACTCAGCCTGGTGGTACAGATGCACAGAAGAGGACACCGTGATCAGGATGGCCCCCTGCTACCAGTAGCTCTGGGAACCCATCACGAGTCTCCGGCTTCCCCTGATTCAGGAGAGGCAGCTGACCTAACAAACATCTCTGGGAAAGTGGAAACAGCCCCATGAGGTGTGGTCTGTGAGTCATTTACACCTCGAGACAAACACCCTCAGGCTGCCCTCCAAGACTTGAGACCAGGGAGCCTCCAGGGCAGACACAGGGGAGCGCAGCTGGACAGGAGCTGGCCTGGACAGGAGGCACCAAAAGGCGGGGCGGATGTGAGGCCAAGGAGGAGGGCAGCAGGTACTGGGACAGAGAAGGTGCTCGGGGCTGACTCGGGGGCGGGGGGAACCCAGTCCACAGAACTCGCCGAGCATGGGCAGCAGGAGCCGGGCCGGAACCCACGTTGCGGCGGCGGGAGGAAAGGGCCCTCACCAGCTGCTCTGAGGTGAGGCGCAGGGTCTTCTTGTAACTGACGCTGGACAACAGGGGGAGGTGGCTTGTGCTGGACGGCTTGGCGGCCGCGTGCTCCTCATCACTAGAGGATGACTCGTGCTTTATTCTGGAACACACAGTGATGTAACCGCCAATTAGGAAGTCCATCTGGGCAGCCATTAAACATGCATTAGGCCGGAATCAATGACACAGTGCTATCCCTGGGGCAGTCACCTAGCAGACGCCATCACTAATCCCATTCATGAGGCTGCTGCATTCTTCACCCAGGGCTGCCACTCCTCATTCAGGTGCCTGCTTGCTGGCATCATCGCTCTATTTTAAACTGAGAGGCTCCCCCCATCCTCCCTGCAGCCTTGGAGGGCACCTGCGTTCTCTCTTCCCCGATCCCAGGCTGCTGGCCAAGCCAATCACAAGGAGCCCAAATAGTTCCTACACATCCAAGCCCATTCGTTCCCTCCAAACACACAATTCCAAATAACGAGGTCACTCTAAGGACTTACAAACAGGTGCCAGGGAAGCCAAGGAAGACCCCCTCACCCTCCTCCAGAACCCCTCAGCATGCTGCCCCTGGACCACGAGCCATACCTCATTCACCTGCACAGAAGTCAGGGTTCCGGACCTCTCCACATGGGGGGGGGGGGGATGGGAGATGCAGGTGGGGAGCAGGCTCATTTTCTTCAAATAGCCTGTATAACGCATGTCAGCAAATAACTGCTCCCTGGATTCGAATCCTGCTATGGCACCGTCCCCAATCTATAGACCTGCTTCCCAGGACCATCATCTTTAAAAATGCCTTAACACCATACAAAGTGCTTCCTAAATGTCTGTCAGGCTAAAGGGTGAAGGCTGAGTGATCTGGAACAAATCAGTCCCGAGGCCCCAGGTGTGCACCTCCCCATAAAGCCTCCTGCTCAGCACATCCCTTTATGCAAGACTCCGGCTTCTCCTGGTTTCTCAGGGGGCTCCCGCCTTGTCCTCAGCACCCTGGCCTTCCCCCTTGCCTCCCCACCACTTCTATCAGAAAATGGTCAGGTGTTTCCTCTGCAGCTCGTTGCTTTCTTGCCCCATGTGTTCATTCCAGAAGCAGTTCCTACAACCCAACACTGCCCTGAACTAGGGAGATGTGAGGGAAGGCCCGTTACCCTGCTTCTGTGCTATTTCTCCCAGCTCTTTCCCCACCCAGAATGAGCTGCCCCTCCCCAGGGCCCTGTTCTCGGCCCTACAAAGGGTGGCCCCCGGTGGGCAGTGGGCTGGTGGACTGGAGCTCAGGCCACCAATGCTTCTCGGCACTGTGCCAAGCGTGGAAGTGAAACTGGACGTGTTAGTCACCCAGTCATGTCCCACTCTTTGCGACCCCATGGACTGTAGCCCACCAGTGTCCCCTCTGTCCATGGGATTCTCCAGGCAAGAATACTGGAGTGGGTTGCCATGCCCTCCTCCAGGAGATCTTCCCGACCCAGGGATCAAAGTGCCAGGCGTGGATGCAGCAAGCAGCCCAGGGGGTACAAAGTGCCAGGCATGGAGGATACAGCAAACAGCTCCCTAGGGCTTTTTGTCTGAATAATCACAACAGAGCAGGACAAGGGCTGCACTAGGAGGACAGAGGGTGTCCTGGGAGTGGCTGGACCAGAGGCCCCAGGGCAGAGAACATCCTGGGTTTTGGTTGCACTGGAGGCCCCGGAGCTATGCGGATCAACCGCAGCTGAAGTCCCAGACTTGGCCATCACGGGGTCACAGCCATGGTGAATGAGGGTGGGGACAGGTGGCTATATCCACGGAGACAGAGCAGGCAGGCTAGAATTCTGATTGGTTCATGGCAGGGCTAAGCCACATGCAGACAAATCAATGTCCGTGACACCAAGAACAGGTTCCAGGTAGAGTGGCGAACTGGGAAGCCCAGGTTTGAACCCCAGTAACTTCAGGCTGTGTTCTCCTGCTCAGACTATTTTCTCTCTGGCTTGATTTCCTCATCTTAAAGCAAAGGGAAGAAAACAGCCTCCCACGCAGCAAGAGATCCCAGCAGCCAGCAGATAACAGATAGACAGACACACATCCCAGGAAAGGCCTCACAACCACAGAATTCCTCCCTGGGCCTCAGTGGCTCGTCTGTAAAATGACACAAAAGCCCCTCTCCATGCCAACCCTTGCCAATCCTAAGAGCAACGCTGACCCTTCTGAACCAACAACCTAGAGGTTTCATACAGACAGGTACACATGGTCCTGGAGCCAAAGCAGCCTGACCAGAGCCAGGGTGGGAACCTAGGACAGGCAGCTACAGGCCCCTTGTTGAATCGGGAAATGTTTATGTTCCATGCAGACAGTTTGGAGGGAAACGAGATCCAAACGTGAACCGAAGCTAGCAGTGACTACAGATTGACGTGAGCCGCTGCTGGTGATGTGGAAGCCAGGCGGGTGAGCTCTCAGCTCCATCTGCCGCTTTAAGACAAAACCTCAAACCCCTTGATCGGTGCAGCAAGCCTCATTTGAGGGAGCATAGGAAGGAAAACACGGAGACAGAAACTGAGACAGGAGCCATACATCTGAGCTGGCAGAGCCAGCTGGAGGCGAGGGCGCGTAACCCTTGGACCTGGCCGCCCCTGCCCCCTACTCCTGCAATGGTCCTTAATGTCACTGGCTTTGTAGCGTCTTCAAGAAGCGACAGGACAAAAAAAACAAAAGGGCTCATCTCACTCAAGTATCTGAGTTCAGCCGAGGAGCTGTGAACAACACTGAAGTTCACACTTGTCAGTGTACAGTTTCCGATGGTATTTTAATGACTTGCACGGTGACAAGCTGTTTGCTCAATTATGAGACTTCAAGGACTGTTCTGTCAATCACAAGTCTGTCAATTAGGAGAGCACTCCAACACTTTTTTTCCCAGGCAACTGCATGAATCTAATTAGCAGATGAGGATGCCAGTAAAAATGAAAAGATGCATATTGCTCAGGAGAACTTCGTAGGAAGGCTTTTCAAAATCTCAGATCCTTTTCGCCAAGAGTCAGTTCTTCATTTCTCAGGTTTTTGTAAACAGGCATACGTAGCATGACTAACTCAGAGTGGTCACCAGTCTATTTCTGTCTAACTAGGCAAAGCATTTGTGTCAACACTTGAACAGGATCACATCAGTTCAGTTCAGTCGCTCAGTTGTGTCAGACTCCTTGCGACCCCATGGACTGCAGCACACCAGGCTTCCCTGTCCATTGCCAACTCCCAGAGCTTGCTCAAACTCATGCCCATCGAGTCGGTGATGCCATCCAACCATCTCATCCTCTGTTGTCCCCTTCTCCTCCCACCTTCAATCTTTCCCAGCATCAGGGTCTTTTCAAATGAGTCAGTTCTTTGCAACAGGTGGCCAAAGTAGATTGTATCAGATACTAAGAAAATCCGAAACGCTTTAGACAAACTGTCAGCCGATCTTCCAACTAGGGAAGAGCAGCAGAAGCAACCTGCTGCTCGGCCCACCCTCGGCCCACCCCACGGCTTCTGGGAGCCACCACACCGCTGCTGGAAGGAAGAATACAGATCATATACCACCCTCTGTTGTGTTCTGTCCCTCCTTTTAAATCTCTCTGAGCCCCTGGCCTGACGTTCCTCAGACTGGCATATTGCAGGCTGGACTTGGCCAACATCCTGCGTTTGGCCCGCACTGTGCAGTATAATTTTAAAACACTTGCAACTGCATGGTTAGGACGAGCCTGGGTCCTACAGAGCCACTGTCCTGACGCAGGTACAGCCCACATGGCCTGTTGGGTTTTACACTCTGGCCCTCCTTTCCCATGAAGCTGTGAGCTCAGATTTGATGAGCCAACTCGTGTGGTGTGTGTGTCAGTCTTCCACCCATTTCCAAGATGACGGAAGAAACACCGAGGAGCTGATGCTTTGCCAAAGATTAGAGAGACAGTCCTGGCTCGCACTGCCTCTTATGCTTGGAAACTACTGTGGGACAGAAAGGTTCTCAAAATATTCCCTGCATTTCCAGTGCAGCAGTTTTAACTGCTGGGTTAAACTGCTCGGGACAGAAGGGTGGCATCTCTGCTCCTGTCTCCCTTGCCTGGGCTGCTCTCGGCATGGACATCATGCTTGTTCCTTAGCTCGGATTCAGAAAGGAGTTTGCCCAAAGCCAGGACTCCAAGCCAGATCTGCTTGACTCCAAAGCCTGCCGTGTACAGCCTGCTGCTTCAAACAACTACTTACCGAAAACCCACAGACTTCCTTCCTGGTTACCGCCTTACCTGCTCAGGACTGTGCACTCTTAGCCCGAGCTCCATCTTGAACACACCTGCCCTCTCCCTTCCAAACTCACTCAAGGTACACTCAAAGTTCCAGGTCAGGGGACTTCCCTGGTGGTGCAGTGGCTAAGACTCCGTGCTCCCAGTGCAGGGGGCCAGTGTTTAATGCCTGATCAGGGAACTAGATCTCACAGGCCACAACTAAGAGTTCACACGGCACAATTAAAAAAAAAAGATCCTGCATGCCAAAAATGAAGACCAAAATTCGGCATGCTGCAACCAAGACCCAGTGCATCCAAATAAATAAATATAATATTTTTTTAAAAAATTCTGGGTCAGGAAGGTATCCAGATAATCATGCTGGAAAGCCCCACCCCAGAGAATGAGCCAGAGATGGAGGGTGAAGAACAGAAAAGAAACACACAAGCGCGTCAACCCTTCTCCCTTCTCCAGGGCAGACCTGCACAGGGGCAGGTGGGAAGGAGCCACGCTGGGCACCATCGGGAGGAACAGAAAGGGTGTCCTCCAAAAACAGCCCAGCTGAGAGCCAGCCCTGCCATGCAGTTTTATCTGGTCCTACACACTCTTCTCACACAGAGGACAATAAAGAAATCACTGTCTCCTTCGTGACACCTACATGCGTTTCTAGTTCCAACAAGGAATTCTAGAAATAACATCATTTCAGATACAGAACTATGACCAGGAAGCCAAGGACTAGACAGCTAAGCCCGCCTTCCCTAGGAAACAATAGATTGGGAAAATCTCATTGGCTCAGTAACAGTACACTTAAGGCATGCCTACTCTGTGTCAGGCACTGGCTTGGCCTCTGAGGTATAAAAGGATGGAGGTAGGCAGCTTGCCTTCAATGAATATGTCAAATTTTCTGCCTGTAAATAAGAAATACAATCCTGGTTCTCTTAAGCACAGGAATACTATAAGGGCGAGGTCATCTGTAAAGTTATAATATATCAGATCACTCAATGTTGATATAATAACACCATCAAATTAGTGGCTGATGGCACTGCCCTCAGAGGAGTTACCCTCAAATCCCATAGCATCAAAACAAAAACACATAACAAGCAAGTTACCCCGAAGATAAAACACTACTAATGTGGATAAGTATTATCAAATTCTAATGTCTCCAAGCCAAGTTAATATGAATCCCTATCAATACTTAACATAATAAGTCCTGGTAAGTGATTAAACCATAGAGAAAGGCAAGCTCCTGCAAAAGGGGCACATGTTTTCACATCATCCCCATATCACCCATATCATTATTTATCACCACAACCCCTGTTATTACCTTCTGCGGACTGAGGGCTATCATGTTCCAAGACCATGAGGAATGCTCTTGTGACATTATCTCATTTACTTTGGGAAGTCAGTACCTATGGAGTGCTTCCACTTGATTCATGAGAAGATCAATTTCAGTCAATTACTCCAGGTCATTGAGTAAACGACAGAGCACCAGGCCTGCAGCCGAGATTGGTCCGGATTCAAGGCCCGAGCTAATGAGGTGAAAACCCTATCAGTGTCTGTGGGGTGTGTGCCTTGAACTCTGGACACAGACAGGGGCTACAACACCCCAAGATGACTGGCACTGTACCTGGTGGCCATGCCCAGCTGTGATGGCTGCTCCCCGGTACTGTGGCTCTTTCCCGCCAGGCACTGCTCTGGCTTACTTTCCTGGAGAAGAAGACGACAAAGAATTATGGACACAGCAAAGGGAAACCACCTGCGTGACAGCAGCTGTTCCCCGAGGGGCTCCCTGAAGTCCAGGGCGGGGACCCAATGCCTTCCCCAATGGCACACCCCACCCCCAGGGATGGTGGGTCCTAGTTATTCCTTTGCTTAGCCATTGTCTACAATTGAACTGAGAAACATTTTTGACAAAAATAAGTCTGTTTTCCATAAGCGTTTGTGGCACCAAACCAAGGCTCCATAATCACGGCAGCTTATGCAAATGCTTTATCAAGGGCTGCTTGGATACGCGGGGGATTTCAAAATATTTTCTTCTAATTGCTGATAGAAATGCCTGAAAATATTTTCACACCATATTTTGCTTGAGAAAAACATGGACGCATTCTCTTTTTCAATCCCGCGTGCTCTTAATAGAAGATGCTCCCTTAATGTACTGCCAACGCTTTGGAATTCTGGGAGCTCTGGGCCAGTCCTGCTTCTCTGGCTTAAAAAGCTCAGGCAAATTATGGAATGTTTCAGAGCATCCTTTTCCCACCAGCAAGGCAAGGGTGATAACATGAAGCTCCTAACAGTGTCGGGAGGACCAGAGATGCTACACATAAACCCAGAGCCTGGCCTACAGCAGGCAGGGGAGGGGGAAGACATCCACCTGCCAGCAGACATCACAGGAAGTCATCACAGGCCAGACGGACATGTCAAGGGACAAAGGCTTTACAATCACATCTCCTTATCTATGGTCATTCGGTCTGGAGGAAGGTTAATGCATTTAATGTTGATAAAGAAAATGAGTGATAGAAACAATATAACAGGGTGACTAGCTTAACATATGATGGGTCCAAGCTATTTTCAAAAATTCTTTGGCTTTTTATAAGCACGCAGATACATGACGTGAAAAGAGGCCCAGTAATATTTAATCTATCTACTGAGGCAGGTAACTTAGCCACCGCTATTAACAATTCTTTATTAGACTTGTTAAAAAATACAAGTTTATCTGAAATGTGTTTCGTGTTTTTAAGAGATATTTCATAACTCTTCCTCGTTTCATGCTGGCATTCCCCTCAATTCCAACTAATGAGACTCTGATACTCTGCAAAAAAAAAAAAAAAAAATAGGTCCCTAAAATAGCCTTTTGTCAAAATTCTAGAATGTTCTGTTCTCTAGTAAAGGAATCAGAAAGGCCTTTTCCACTTTAAGTCTCCTAAAATAAAGTGACCGCTAGCTATAACGTGTTTATACCCTCTTGGAGGAAATGAGACGGTCAGAAAAGCTCAGGGATGCTAACAGAAAATGCCCCAAAACACTGTTACCTTGGTAAAAACACTTCTAACAGACCCTTTCCCTTTGAACTAACGAAATAAACAAACTGAGCATCTGAGCTTTTTTTTCATTCTTGTAATAACCAACTCAGCTATTGTCCTCAGGGTTTTTTCACACTATATTCCAAGTATGATCAGCATTCCCTCTAATATCTGCCAAAGCCCTGCTATGGGTCCAGTCTGGGTCCTAGGGAGACCACAGGGATCAAAGCCATACGTGGTCTCTGTTTTCATGGAGTTTAGGGTCTGGAGGGGAAGGGAGGGTTAATCAAACAATCACACTAATCAATGTATAATCATAAATGCTGGCAAAATTTGTGAAGGAAAAGTTCACAGGCAGGGCCATGAGGGCAGAGAACAGCAGACCAGATCAACCTGCCAAGAAAAGGGCCATTTAGATGCTAGATAACCAAGTGAAAGGGATGAGAGGGGTCCTAAGGACACCAGGCAGAGAAAATAACACATAACATGCGAGGGTCCTGGGGTAGAAGTGACACCACAGCAGAGAGGGCGGGGGAGACGGCAGCAGATGAGAATCTACAGGGAATCAGGGACCAGGATACACAAGGCCTGTGGACCATATTAAGGATTTTGGTCTTTAAGAATCTGGGAATCCACTAAAAGCTTTTAAGAAGGGAGTAATATAAATTGGACTATTACCCTAAACAGACCAAGGCAACTACAGAAAATGAGGAAGAAGAGAAGGCAGGAGTGGATACAAATGGACCATTTGCAAGCAATCCTAGGAAAAAGATGGCAGCCTAGTTTTTGGGGGTGAAGATGGAGAGAAATGGAAAATTGGAGCAACATACTGGATGGCAAACTGAAAAGAGGGGTGAGGAAAAAAGGAAGTATTAGCTTACGGATGGACAGTGGTATCATTTTCTAAATATGGTCAAGCAAAGGAAGAACTCTCGAGGAAACTATCAGTTTGATTTTAGAAATGACGAGTTTGAAGAGCAGAAGCATCCACATGGAGACATCTACCTAGCTGGGTATTTGATAAATGAATATGAATTATAAAATATCTTCTTGGTTAATAAAAATGGAGTCATTGTATAGGCATGGGTGAGGTTGCCTGGGGACTAACAGGCAGTCTTTGAAGAAGAGAGGCTCGTAAGACAACCCTGTAATAGTAGTAGTATAGTCACTCAGTTGTGTCTGACTCTTTGCGACCCCATGGACTGTAGCCCGCCAGGCTCCTCTGTCCATGGAATTCTCCAGGCAAGAGTACTGGAATGGGCTGCCATGCCCTCCTCCAGGGGATCTTTCTGACCCAGGGATCGAACCCGGGTCTCTCGCATTGCGGGCAGATTCATTACTGTCTGAGCCACCACCAGGGAAGCCTGAGGACCCACTTGTACAGCGGCTGAGCCAGAGGACAAACAGCCACTGGGGCAGGGGGTGGGGGGGAAGGTGGACACACTGACGTGGAAGCCAAGAAATAAAGTGCTTCCAGAAATAGACTGAGAGGCTGGCAAAGGTCTGAAGAAAAGTATAAGCGTTTATAGAAACGGAAACCAAAGTCATGTATATTTTAGACATGCTATTGACATGAAATGACTAACAGGAATCAGTTTACACTCTACGTCTGCCTTGCTAAAACTGTTCTCATGAGCAACAGGAAGACATTTTACTTAAACATTAAAAAAAAAAAAAAAATCAGGTTAAATCTCTTTTTTCTATAGACGAAGAAACGTTCCAGGGTGGGAGTGACCTGACCACACTCTCCAAGCTGAGAGGTAACCGAGCCAGGAGGTGAGGCCATCTCTGCCCACCTGTCCAGGTCCTTCTCCACCTCCCCTTGTTCTGTGCTGCCTTCGCCCGCGTGGTGGCAGAGCTGGCTCCCGGCTCAGTGTGACGGCTTTGCTCACTGACACACAAGCCTTTGCTGAGCCAGGCAGAAACACTTGTGTCTTCCAGCCTTACCTCTTTGATCGTGGTGTTTCTTCCCCTCCATGAAAACCACCATCTTCCTCCCTTTCTGGGCATCTTATCCCTCATGATAGACTCCACCGTGGCCTGTTTTAAATGGATGGTAACATAAATAACGGAACCAAAAAAAGATCAACTTAGCACATTCAAACCAAAAGACACGCACATGCAAATTAAAGTAAGATTTAAAAAAAAAGAAAAGAAAGAAAAAACAAAGAAAAATCAGAGAAAACACGACATACTATTTGTGGATTAAAAATTTTCGAGAAGCAAAACCTAATGGCATCCAAAATTACATTAAGGTAACTTAGGCATGAAGACTTAAGAAGATGTTAAAGGAATAAACAAACAACAAATAAAATACAACACAACAACAACAGACAAAGAAAGCATTGAAAATCATTAGTGATTAGTCAGACAGCAAGTTTTCAAATTAAAGTGGTTTACTGATTAAGATACTGTTATTCTCAATAAGATGATTATAAAATGAAAAATGAAATGATTAATATGAGGTACAAGGTAAACAGTTTTAAACAAAAAGTAAAATGCATGAGATCTTTTTAGTAGACGTAAATTTCCAAATTTGGGCAAACTGAATATTCATAGATGCATTTGACTTAAAAGCTCAAGTATTAAAAAGAAAATCCATACTCTTGTCCTAAATAAATGCAAGTTGAATAGGAGATTAAATATTAATTAGTAATATTCTTTGTAAATCAGTTGTACTTCAATAAATTTTAAAAAATAATAATAATTTTCTACATATTTTAAAGAACAAAATAGTCATCTTGAGGCTAATTCAAGTACCAAAGTAAATATTATCTAATTTCCCTTCTCTGGTTTATAGAACTCTCAGGCACTAATACCTCAGCTAGTAATGAGAGAATTGTCTTTCAACCAAATAAGTTGCAGTTAAGTCGAAAGATAAATAATTCACATATTTAGCCTGAAGTGCGCTTCCTTTTATCATTTAAGAATACCTATCTGACACAAAAGAAAACCTGAATACACGGAACAAGCCAATCATGCCCCCCAATTCATGAATAGGACAATTCATAAAGATGTTAATTACCTTACTCCTCCTATTTCATCCATATATTAAACAAAACTCCAATTTAAAAAAAAAAAAACAGGATTATTTTCAAACATAGACAAACTGGTTGTAAAGTTCATTTATAAAACAAACAGAAATGGCCAAGAAAACTGAAAATAAGTAGGCATAAGCCTGGCATGTGTGTGCTATGCTGCTTCAGAATACTGGAGTGGGTTGCCATGCCCTCCTCTAGGGGATCTTCCCAGTCCAGGGATTGAACCCATGTCTCTTATATATCCTGCATTGGCAGGTGGGTTCATTGCCACTAGTGCCACCTGGAAAGCTCAGGCATAAGCCTTACTAGATATTAAAATATATTTAAAACTTACAGTAATTAAAAGAATGCAGTCTTGGGACATAATTTAACATATTATTGGAACAGAAGACAAAGTCCAGAAATAAACCTAAATTCACAGAGGAATGTAATATAAGATAAAGTTGTAATTCCGTATCAATGGGTAGAGAGTTATATAATGAAAGGTATGGAGCTAATTAGGGAGCCAACCATGACCCTCTGACTTGACTCCCTGGGTGAACCACCCCCTTTGTGTCTCACCATCACAGCCAAAACTCTGCTCAAGAATCAGACTGCACTATGTTCCATGAAGGCAGGCTCAATTCTGGGGGAGAAACTTATGTTGTTCTACACCACTCATGGCCATTCCATTGTGCTGTCAACAACTGGCTTAGAGATGATCATGTGACCAAATTGCGGCCAATTAAATGTGAGAAGCCTGTCTCCATCCTTCTTATTTTGGACACTTGTATGAGGAGCTGTTGGATAAAACAGTCATCTGGGGATCATAAAGCGGAAGCCAGGAAAATCAGAGAAGCTCATCCAGCTTCATCCAGATTGAAACTACCAACCTCTAAGATTCTTATTATGTCAAATAATAAACCCCTGTTATTCTAGTCACTTGTGGTCATTCTGTTTCCTGCAACCAAAGCATCCTGATTCAATAACCAGTTGAAAGAAAAAACAAAACACTGATTTCATTTCTGATACCTCAACTCATGACTTTCAAAATAAAATCAAGATGGATCAAAGATTTAAGAAAGTGCTAGAAGAAAAGACAGGGCATATTTTCACAAGTTTTAGAAATGGGAAGCAGGGCTATTCCAAGTGTGATACAAAACCTAGCAGCCTCAAAAGATACGACTGATGAAGTCTCTGCATAAAAATAATTTCTATTATTAGATAAACACCAAAAACAGAGTCCAAAAAATTACTGACAACCTGTACAATATTTAGGCTGCCTACCACAAAGACTAATTTCTTTAAGTTCAGGAGTCATGTGTATTTCTTTTTCTGTGAACTATATAGCCTTTATCAGTAAATTTCTATTGCACCGGTCTTTCTTCTTACTGATTTGTAAGAACTGAGACATGTAAGATAAAAACTTGTCCTGGGCCACAAACACTGTAAAGAACTTGCCGAGGACAAAACAGAACCCACTCTGGAGCATGCGCCCTCAGCTCAGTCCACAAAGAATACTCACAGATAAAGCTCCATGAAAGATGCAGTCACAATCCCAAAGTGCGCGCATGTGCACGAGCGCGCGCGCACACACACACACACAGCCACAAAGGAGAGAACATAAGCTAAACGAAATCAAAATAGACCTGCACGACCCTCAGGTATGAGAACTAACTGACAGGCCACAACATCCACAGCAGTACAAAGCCTTTGCTAAGCATGTGAAGGATTCAAGTGTGAGATGTGGGCTCTGCAGCCAAAAGAACGGAGCAGCTGGAACAAAGACCCAATGCCGGAAAGCAATCAATTCCCGGCTAGGCCTAGGGAACAGGCAGGAGGAGGACGTGGGCACGGTGGGCTGCTGCGGTGCATCTGCCTGCCACCCTGGCTCTTTTCTGCAGCTGCTCACCTGCTCTCAGGTGCAGCCAGGAGCTGCCCAGGACCTGCACTTGCTCCTCCTTGGCCAGTCGGGCCCTAGCCTGCTTCCTGGCTGAGCCAGGCCTGCTGTGAGTGTGGGCACCTGGTGTCTGGTATAGTACTGCCCTGCTCCCCTCCTTCATCCTTCTCCCTTCATCACCCTTGGGTTCAGCATCCACCTGCTTTGTCCCCATCTGTGTCCCTGGCACGGCAGGTGCGGGGACGGGAATCCTGGAGAAGCAGGACTCGGTCTGGCGCTGCCTCCACTGGGAACTTTTGCTTTCATGAGAGAAGGAAGAAGGACATTCAAAGTGCAAGGGAGACCCCTGCAGTTTACACCCATGAACTTCCAACCAGCACAGTGTAATTAACCTCATGGTTTCTAAAGAAAATGAAAGAAAGTGAAGTTGCTCCGTTGTGTCCGACTCTTCGTTACCCCATGGACTGTGGCCTACCAGGCTCCTCCGTCCATGGGATTTTCCAGGCAAGAGTACTGGAGTGGGTTGCCATTTCCTTCTCCAGGGGATCTTACCGACCCAGGGATCGAACCCAGGTCTCCCACATTGTAGACAGACACTTTACCGTCTGAGCCCCAGGGAAGTCTAAAATAAAAGCTAAATTCCAATCCCCCAGATTCAGCAAGCCATCATTTTTGTGTCCCTTTTCTTTCTCATGGTAAAGCTCACCTTTGGCAAAGGTTTCTGGAAGGCCTGCATGGCCAGGAGCAGAGGCGCCGCTGTTGTCCAGTTATAGTATCTGATGCCAAACAAAGAAAAGAGGTCAGAAGACTAAGGCTCAGACTGAAACTCTAATGTCCCGAGAAGCAGTCATGTGAAGCTCTGGACGTCCAGAGTGTCCTTAAAGAGCCCAGTACCGTGGCCAACACCCCAGGTCAGCGGCCACATGCCCCACTCTTGCAGAAGCCCCTCCTCCATCTAAACCCCCAGTAGCCACTGTGGCATCAGGACAAATAACATGGCAGGTGACCCAGCGGCCAGCTGAGAGCAGCCCACGCCCCACTGGGCATCAAGCCATTGATGTGCTGGAACATTTCTTGCCCACACTTCAAGGAAAAGGAAATGAGGACCCTCAGTTAACACGTAAACATCTGTGGCTTCCTCTAACGGAGAAAAGTTTGCCAACAGCCTGTAAAACCACATGCACATCCCTTGACCCCAGACAACAAAGCTTTCAATGGGTGGGTGCACAGTCTATGGTGTGATAGAGGTCAGGGCTGTGACGTCACACGTCCCATTGTAAAATCTGGTGCAGCTGAATGCAAGCCCCACAGGATCCAGTTACATCAGCGTTCTAACCATTTAAGTGATGCAGCATTATGCCAATAGTGAAGAGACAATAATAGATTTTTAACAATGACTTAAGTTTATACATTTCTAAGGGTTACTGTCCAGGTCTCTACAGCTGAGAAGCTGAAGCTGAATGGGTATCACACAACGGCTGAAGTGACCTTCGGGAGGAACTTACTTATTTCCGATCTTCACCACGAGATTGGGGTCATCAATGAGGGCAGGGTTGTCCGCAAACTGCTGATACGACACAGCCTGTTCCAAAAATGCGTCTGTGAAGGCAAACGGAGGGAGGAATATAAAGAAGATTTAGTACAAACACCAGGCCTGTTTTCACTCCCTCACAAGTATCTTCTGAGAGTTTATGCCATCCAGATATGCAGATAATCCTATCAAATCTATTTGTCAAGGGGCCTTCAGTTAGTTTTGGGGGCTGTGTCAGTGCAGAAATGAAGGGAGATGGGGGCAGTCAGAGGATGGGGGACAAGTGCACCCTTAATCAGGGCACACATGTTTACACAGGAGCAGGTGTGTGGGAAACACCATAAACACAGGCCCCTGCAGAAGCAGACGACTGGAGCTCAAGGTATGGTCACCTGGGTCTGAGTCACAGTCATTGGTGTGACCTTCCCCACCCACCTCCTCGCCAGTGGTCATGATGATGGACAAAGTCACGAATGAAAACTCGGTGACCTGCCTAAAGCAGGTGGGGACACCTAGGGCCACCTGGTCCAGGGCTCATCAGCTGCAGTGGCTGACTGCAGTCTCTGGAGGTCTCCAGGCCACCTCACCATGTAACTAGCATGCTGCTAAGTCGCTTCAGTAGTGTCCGACTCTGTGTGACCCCATAGACGGCAGCCCACCGGGCTCCCCCGTCCCTGGGATTCTCCAGGCAAGAATACTGGAGTGGGTTGCCATTTCCTTCTCCAATGCATGAAAGTGAAAAGTGAAAGTGAAGTCGCTCAGTCGTGTCCGACTCTTCGCGGCCCCATGGACTGCAGCCCACCAGGCTCCTCCATCCATGGGATTTTCCAAGCAAGAGGACTGGAGTGGGTTGCCATCACCTTCTCCCGTAACTAGCATGAGACCCTGGGAAACTAGGGATACAAGTAGGGTGGGGGCTACGATTTAACTCAGATCACCTAAGCCAACCCTGAGACACCCTTCTGACATAGCCAGGAAGCGTGCGTCCAGGGCTCGCTCAGACACCCCTCCCTCCTCCAGCGTTTCTGCACACTTGCCACGCACTCTTCCCAGTGTTGACATTGCCACCACCCCTGGGACCGCCCCACTGCAGGACGGGCACAAGTTGTGCTCAAACACGCCTGACGACCAGTGACCCCAATGGCTTTGTTGTCGACTGGGGCTTGCGTGTGTGTGTGTGTGTGTGCCCCCCGCAGAAGTGTGTGTGTGTGTGTGCGTGCCCCCCGCAGAAGTGTGTGTGTGTGTGTGTGTATGTATGTGCGTGCCCCCCGCAGAAGTGTGTGTGTGTGCCCCCCGCAGAAGTGTGTGTGTGTGTGTGCGTGCCCCCCCCGCAGAAGTGTGTGTGTGTGTATGTGCGTGCCCCCCGCAGAAGTGTGTGTGTGCCCCCTGCAGAAGTGTGTGTGTGTGTGTGTGTGTGTGTGTGCCCCCCGCAGAACACTGAGGTCCGTCAGTCAGCTAGCGCAGCAGCAACATTTGAGTCCTGAGCCGCAGTGAGTCACGTGCGCTCCCTCAGGAGCCCGGGGCTTCGAGCCGGTTGGGCCGGTTCGGCAGGCGGCCACCAGGGGGCGCTGCCGGCTCAAAGATGGCGGCGGCCCCGCGCTACCTTTGGTGATCTCCCGGTTGTCGCTGAGGCCCCCGCACAGGGAGATGGCGATGGACGGCAGGTCCCTCAGGCCGTCCGATGTGCTCTCCACGCCGCTGTCGACGCCAGAGCTGCCCACGGACTGAGGGGACTGGTTGGCAGAGCGGGCTCCGTTGTCGCTGGCAGGTTTCGTGAGCCCGGAAGGGTCTCCGCTGGAAGGAGAGGAGTGAGAGGGGCTGTGAGGAGGACTTCCTGAGCATGGGGTTGGGGGGTTGGGGGGAGGGGGGGAGGCGTCTCACTCAGATGTCAGGTGACCCCGGCAGTTAGAGGGACAAACGATGTCATCCCAGCAGACCCTCACTAAGGCGCCATGATAGGCACACGAGCTACATGAATGACCTTAGGAGGGAAAAGAACCACTTTCAACCCCTACATCTCCCTGCGTTTTCTCCCAAATGCACTGGAATTGACTGAAGAGAGAGCACACCGTCCCAAGAGGCCACTGTCCTGTCACACCCTCTGCGGAGCCAGGCCTCCCCACAAATGATGGGAACCCCAGACGGTGAGCCCCCCCGCCCCGAGGAGGGGCAGGGCTGTGCATAGCTAATCTGGGATGAGGATCACTGAGCGCTGCGACATCACCTCAGTGTAGCTGGGGAGATGGCCTCAAGCCTGTGTCCCCGGCTCAAAAGCTGCCCCAGGAGGGGTGGACAGCCATGCCCTCACGTCTACACAGGGTCCATGCTTTGACCGGTTGCTCCTCACGGTAAAACGTGGGACTCCTGCAGCCTTTTCTCACTCACTTTCTAACCAAATATAAGGAAAAAGCGGCTCCCAGGTTATCATATACAAAACGATAGGAAGCATAAAAAGGGCTCTTACTTTTTGGGGAAATACAGGGCGGCGATTTCGGGATCCATGTCCGTGAGGTCATCCAAGTAGACGCCATCAGCCCCTAGGTGTCGGCTTCGTTTGTCTGAAAGGGCACACGGGTCGGGTCAGAGCACCATTCTTCAGGTGTAACCTCACAGACTTCCGAGCCTCTCTAGAAAGAGCACTTGAGGACCGTGTGCAGATCTGCTCAGAAGGGCCCACTGAGTCAGGCAGCTTCAATGAGCCTCAGCTCCCCAGCTGGGAGGGGCCTGAGAGGTACTAAGCACTCAACACACTGACACAGTGATGGTTATTTTTATTATTATCGGTATTGGTTTAGTTATTATTATCACTAAACAGCAAAGCTTTCACTGAGCACTTCCCCATCAGTACTCTGAAGCCTCCTGAATGGTACATCGTCGGCCCCTGGGCACCAAGACTGCAGCCTTCCAGTTTACTGCTGCCGAAGAATTACATCATCGGTTCACACAGACTAGAGCCACCGCGCACAAAGCCATGCGGCTAGCAGATGGGGCTTCATGTCATTGGTCTGGACAGGCAGCCAGGTGGGCATTTGACTACATGTATGGAGCCCCCACCATGCGCCAACCACTATATGAAACACCAAGGAAACAGGTAAAAAGAAATATTCTTGACTTCACAGAGCAAGTATGTTCTAGTACGGAAGTCAGGCAAAAAAACAAGTAATCACTGGAAACGGTGACATACAGAAATTAACACAGGGCAATGCACTAGAGGGAAACCAGGGGCAAGGAAAGCAGGGTGCAGACTAGCTTCATCATCAGTGTCTGGTGCAGTCCCAGCTTGGGGGACCCCAGCATCCCTGACCTGTACAGTGGAGGGCGGCGAGGGTGGATCACTGCACCATCCCCGAGGCTTCCTTCAAGTTAGAGTTTCTACAACTCAATTCTGAGAAAACACATATTCAGCAAAAGGGCACGGACTGAACAGGAGAGATGTCTTTTGTCCCCTCTGAAGAATCCTGAACTTTGGGGGGAAGAGGCTATGGTGGGCACAGCCCCCAGTGCACAGGAAGGTGCTGGGAAGCGCCAGCTTTCTCACCCTTTTTCCTGGAAGGTGAGTCCGTCTTGCTTGCAGCTACCGGGGCAGTGTTGGCAGAAGGGGCTTTGGGCTCCTCGATCGTGGGTAAAGGGGGGGCCGCTGCTCCCAAAGCCTCAACATCGTCTTCGTTCACAAACTGTATCTCTGTCTGAGGCTTGCTCTGCTCCAGCAGTGGCTGCACCGGTGATGCCCTGACCAGTGTCGGCAACTGGTCACTAAACGCATCTGAAGATTCACTGTGGATGGCTTGGAAGTGCATTTTATCACAGATTTTCCTGCTGTTCAATGGGCTGGACTCTTTCATCTTGTGTGGCGAGGACTGGATCAAAGGGGCAGGGAGGGAGGGAGAGAGAGAAGGTCAGAGAAGAATCAAGTCAACCAAAGGGCCCCTGGGCAGGCACAACTGTACAGGACACAGTGAAGCCTTGGAGGGGGCGTGGGGGTGGCGCACCTGGTGATTCCCATACCTGCTGAAAGGTCTGGAAACCAAGGATAGTATTTCCAAAGAAAATGAACTTTCATATAAAACATTAACTGCCAAATGGGAGTGAGTGAGTAAGTGAGTGAATGAGACCACCAATCTAACACAAACATCCAGCAGGAGAAAGGGGAATGTATTCATACCACAGGGCGATCAAGGTGCTGAGAGTAAGTGAATTATGACACACGGTAACAGGATGAGCCTTGCAAAACTAAACTCTGCTATTAAAGTCAAGATTGGGTTTATCATTATTGGGGGGGAGGCGTTAGTTAGAACAGTAATTGCAAAGGGTCGGGGGGCTTCCAAGTTCTGATTTAGTCCTGGTCTGGGTGCAGGTCACGTGGACACATTCACCTGTGTGAAGTATGTGAAGTGAAGATGTTTCGGTCTTGGCACTCAGGATCTGGGTGTTTCTCTGCATGTGTGTTACAGTTCAATGAAGTCCACCCCCAAAACATGAGTGAACAAGGGCAGATTTGGTGGCTGGTTCCCATGAGTGGGAACCAGGCATTTCTGACGCTAACTCTCCAAGGAATTTCCAGTTATGGAAAAGATTTATCCAAACAGAAATCAAAACGCAGTTTGTGGGCTGGAAAGCGGGGATCGGGTATGCATTTCTGCATGTGATCCTACAGCTTCGAGCACAGAAGAAAACAATGCAACAGTGGATCTGTGGTCGGAACTGTTTTGCCAAAAGTGATGGATTTGCACATTTGTGCCGTTTCTCCAGCAACAGATGACAGGCATTTGTAAAGATGGCTGCCTGGGTCAGCCCAACTGCTTATAAGCAGAGAAATCAGCATTTTCCATGAAAGCTAAATATAACCTAGAAAGAGAATGAACCCACAGCTTCAGCCTCAACAGACCTACTCTCCAAAGAGCTGTCTTTTTGAGTCATCATAGAAACACTTTCAGTCTTCACTCACTCACTCATTTATTTATTCACATCACAAAGATTTACTGGGGATACAAAAGGCGGTAGCATCTTCTAAGGATCTTACAGTATTAAAAAATACCCAGCTTGAAATACCATAATATAGTTCAAGATGCTTATAACAAATTGGAATATGAAATAAAATTTCTTGAAAGAAAAGATTGTGACCATTTCATGTCTTCAGAAACTACGTTTGATGGATGGCAGAAATGAGGAAGGAAAAAAAAAACCTACCTTTGTGGCTTGGGGCAGTTCTCCCCAGAGCCAGAGCATTTCTAGATTACTCTTCTGCATTGTCCTGTCCGCAGATTTGCTGACCAGTTCTGAATCACTTTTGGGTGTTGAGGGTCGGGAAACTGAAGGACTTAAGGAAACAAATGGAAGATTAAAGTGGGAAGAGAAAGTTTGGAAATGTTTTTGTGCCCAGCATTCTATGGTCAGAGAGCCTAGAAAACGGACCCAACACACCACTGCCTTGCAACCACAGCTTTGTGACTATCCCCTCTGTGGCCACCAGGGGTGGACAGAACACGCACCCAGGAGAAGGCACTCCCCATTTATGTAACCTTGTCCCAGCCTGCTGCCAAATTCCAAGTAAAGATGAGAAGAAGTAGCATTTAAAAGGGGGAAATGGAAAAAAAGAGATGAAACGGGAAAGGGAAGAAAAAAATTTGCTGCCATCTTTGCAGGCCTCACTGTGACCTCAATGCTCCTGCAAGCCCAATTTCCAAACCAAACTCAACTCTCACGCAGCTGCAAATAGGTCCGGGCCATCTCGGACATGCACCCATCACATCCTACATTGAAGATATTTATACATCTGCGCCGGCTTTGAAAACAAGGAAATGGATCATGTGCAAACTTTACCACAAATGCTGGATGCCACCAGTAACTAACGTGCAAGGCTCTCTGAGCTGAGATTCTGCAAAATACTTTATCTTCAAGAAATACTTCCCAGATTTCTATTTGCTAAGACTCTTCCTACAACAACACAGCACGAGGCTTAATTCTCAAACAAGCTTTTAAGTGGTTGTGACTTGCGTTCGGGTCTCCACGTTTTCTATATTTTTCTCTCCTGAGACCCAAGCTGTCTTACTTCTGTCCGACCACAGAAACCATCAATTTAGGCACAAAACTCTTGGAGGCTTCTAAACAACATATGGATGAGAAAAAAAGACCCACTTGATTATTTCAGTCTTTGATCTCCTATACCCTTTCCTTTCAGACAACAGTTTTAAAGACATGAGAAAGCAAGTCCTGCAATTCTCCTTTTCCACCTTTTCTCACACCTCACATGGGCTCTCTCAAGCACCTCACATCATGTGCTTGGTCTCACGTATCTGCTTGAGTCAGACATCAGCTCCAAGGGGACAGAACTTGCCTGTCGGGACAAGGCGAGCTCGTAGATGACCCACAGCTTGACTCAGACAAATGGGGACCCTTAATGGCTAAACTGACACTGGCTGTCTTTAGTCCAGCCTTTCAGACAAATAGATTCAATGCTCCTCTCCATCATTTCACACTGAAGAAGACACAGGCTGGGCCCTCCTCCCTTGGCATCCACTGCCCTCCATCCACGGAAAGGCATGTGGCAGCCTTCAGGCTCGACGTGGCCAGTCTACAGAGAGGAGGAGCCTGAGATCGCACACTATGGGTATGTAACCAAGGGGACACCTCTACACACACACACACACACACACACACACACACACACACACACACACACACACACACACACACACACACACACACACACACACACACACACACACACACACACACACACACACACACACACACACACACACACACACACACACACACACACACACACACACACACACACACACACACACACACACACACACACACACACTATGCCCTTCAGAAAGCTGCCCCCTGAGAAGGAACTCTGGGCCTTGCAGACATCTAAGAGATAAAGTACTTATCACCCCCTTGCTCTTGCTTCCTTCAGTTTCCTAATTCTGCTTTTCTCCTAAGGGTCAAGGCTCTTCTGGCACTGAGGTGTCTAGAATTACATGTTCAGGACCATGAAATGTGCAAAGGGAGCATTGTGGCCTCCAGCAAGGGGCCCTTGGGCCGACAGCTCTGACCTGGATGATTCTCCAGAGGCATCAAAGGTGAAACCCATCGTAACTGGCTTCCTACCCTCATCAGTGCAGCACCCAAACCTCAAACTGTTTGTTTAAAAGGAACATATTTTTTTATTTTGCTATAAATTCTCTGGAACAGTGTCTTGTCCTGCCCACTGCACTAAAGTAAAGCCCTCTAGACTGAGCCTGCTCTGGAGCTGAGTATTAGCAAACTTCCTCTGTAAGAGGCCAGACAGCAAGTACTCCAGGCTCCGGGGGTTATGTGGTCTTTGCGGCAACAACTCGAGCCTGCCCTTGTGGTAGAAACGCAGCCACAAACACTATGTGGACAAACTGGCTGTGCCCCCATAAAACTTTACAGAAACAGAGGGTGGGCTGGACTGGGGCCATGGGCTGTAGTTTACGGATCCCTGCTCTAGGAGAATGTAAACACTGAACACGGGTCTTCATCACCCTGCCCAAATCCAGAATCCTTAATATCTGATCCTGTGATGAAAGCTACAAGCCATCGAGATGCTGAGGTGGGCAAATTCAGATTCACAAAGGACCAAGCCCTGTGTGATCCATACGTTGGGTGCACCACCCACACCCCCAGCCACACCAGCCCCACAGAAGGACACTGCACCCAAATACACGTGCACCGTCTGTGCTGCGTGTTGAGGGAAGTCAGACAGATGGAACATGAATGAGGGAAGAGACTCCTGACGCTGAGTATGACTGACGAGAAAGAGGATTCCAAAATTGCCCATTATCGAATATGAGACTTTCAAGATCAAAAGTTGTTCAAAAAAGTAAGCTTCAAGGTCACACTGACTGATCTGTATCAATAATGCATTTACTAGTCATAATCGTTATCAGCATTTTTGCTGAAATCCCAATTAGGCACATCAGTTATAACTGCTCACAACTTAGCTGACCTTATTTTAAAATGGCCTTTGTTCTGCACCCATAACCTGGGAGGGAAGTATTAAATACATCCCGAGACTTGGTTCTTAACAGTTTCCCAGGCAAAAGTTAATCTCGGCTTCACGGCTCAAGTTTTCTACAAAGCAGGCATGTCAAAGTGTGGGCAATGCCAAGGGAATGGAGGCAGGAACCTATGGCTTCTGCATCAAATGAAAATTCTAACCTAGGATTCTGAACCTTCTTGTCCATCCTACACTACTCTCCAAAATTCTATTCTACAAATGCTGTGTACACATCTGATCATATTACTCAGAAAGTCTATAAGCTCTTTACTGAGTTACAATAATAACTCTCCTTATGCTTAAATGCGGAGAAGGCAATGGCACCCCACTCCAGTACTCTTGACTGGAAAATCCCATGGATAGAGGAGCCTGGTAGGCTGCAGTCCATGGGGTCGCTAAGAGTCGGACATGACTGAGCGACTTCACTTTCACTTTTAACTTTGATGCATTGGAGAAGGAAATGGCAACCCACTCCAGTGTTCTTGCCTGGAGAATCCCAGGGACGGCGGAGTCTGCTGGGCTGCCATCTATGGGGTCGCACAGAGTCGGACACGACTGAGGTGACTTAGCAGTATGCTTAAATGACGGGACTTCCCTAGTGGCTCAGATGGTAAAAAATCTGCCTGCAATGCAGGAGACCTGGGTTCAATCCCTGGATCAGGAAGATCCCCTCAAGAAGGGATGGCAACCCATTGCAGTATTCTTGCCTGGAGAGCTACAGTCCACGGGGTCACAGTCAGACATGACTGAGTGACTAAATAGGCAGGCAGGCATGCTTAAGTGATATCTGAAAAAAGTTTTATAAACTTATTTGTTGAACAACCCTAGACACAAAGATCATATTCCCAGTTTTCAATTCCTTATTCTGTTTTTCAAAGCACATCACAAAATTAGAAAAGACTCTATGCTTAACCCTAATTTCCAGAGTCAAACTTAGTACTTTAAAAAAATATAACCATCTACAAGTGCTTAAAATGAAAGGAAAAGAAATAATCTACATGTATTTTCTTCATAAGTAATTTGGTTAGTGGATAAATAAATTGCTAAAGGTTAGATCAAAATTTTCACTTCGAAGAATCTATATGTATTCTCCACATAAGTAATTTGGTTAATGGCAAAACTTACTTATTTATAAGAGTTAGAGCCAAGTTTTTATTATAAAGACATCCACAGCGGGAAAATAACCCTTCTACCTTTCCGAAGCGTGGAAGTGGGAAGACTGTGGAGGGCAAGAGCTAGAAAGACCGCCCTCGGCCGCAACCGCCAGGTGAGGGGGGGGCCTCCTGCAATCTACCAGGCTACGGCATACCACGTGATCCACATTAAAAGAAAGAGAAATTAGAAGTCAATTCAAGGAAACAAAATGTCTTATCAGTTATTTGACTACTCTCACAATAACAGCTGTAAGAAGGTGAAGGTACTTGGGCAGCTGACAATGGCAGAGGACCACATGTTGAAATCACAGAGAAATCAACACCATCTTCTTAACCATGAAAACAGAAAACTGCCAAGACACCCGTTTCACTTTCTGTTTCATCCACAGGCCCATAATGAACTGCTTTTCTTGGGTCAGAGTTTAGTGCCTAATCAAATGACATACTCCAAAAGGCTTGGTAATCTGGGCTGGCAATTGTCTCCTAAAAGAAAATATATAAACCCAAGTACAGATATGTATCTATTTATTCTAATTTGTAATTTCATTTAACCATGGTCAGATCACCTCACCTGACATGGTTATTATTCTGGACTCATAGAGCAAAACATAAAAGACAGAGAAACGTATTCAGGATTGTGTTTAAAAGATTTGTTTTAAATGCTTAAAATTAATGTAGAATGTTTGAACAGAGTTTTCTACCTATTAGTGACTTCTAAATAGTCCACATAATTTTCTTCCTAAAGTACTATGTTTTTCTCTCCTTAGGGTTATAACTCCACAGACCGTGGGAGAGAATGTATGAGGTTCTAGAAAGGTCTATACCTATACAGTCCAATAAGATAGCCACAGGTTGCATGGGGCTATGAGCATTTGATGTGTGAGTGGTTCAAACTGAGAGGGTCTATACATGTTGAGATACACAACTTCAAAGGCTTGTGAAAATGAGAATGTGAAACAGTTCCACGGTGTTTTACAAAACTGATTACTTGAAAAAAAAATCTGACTACTTGAAAATAATTTTTAACATATTGAAATACATCATAGATCATCAAAATTAATTTTATCGGTTTCTTTTCACTTTTTAAGGATGGTTACTAGAAAATTTTAAATTACGTATGTATCTAGCATTATGTTTCTACCAGACAAGGTTGGCCTGAGGACAGACAGACCCCTGGGAGGGGACGTCACAGGCCCCAAGTCCCACCCTGGCTGATGTCCATTCACGATCATGTGATGCGTCTATTTCTCTCCGACCTCAACTTCAATGCACGGCGATGACCACGCAGTCTCATTAATGAGATCACTCCAGTCAAACTGGAACTGGGAGAGGTGTATACTTCAGGTGGGAAGCCCTGAAGCATGTTCCAGGACTTGGGGGCTCTGACACTAGAAGCAAACCTAACATGTTAGGAGCACAAGTAACCCAAGAAGGTCACTGTCACCTAGATCAGTGCTGCCCATCTCTTCTGCATTCTCGCCAGACTCCTGAGACCTTTTCTTTCCTAACAGCCCTCCCTACACCATGAAATTTTAATGCCCTGAATACACTCCACGTCTGCTTATGTTACTATGCCCCTTTGGAGGTCACATGGCTATTGTAATATCTAAGATTTTTTTTGCCACCCAAGAACCAATTTTTGTCCTGACAGGGGTGATAATCATCCCCACACGCTTCAGATCTGTCCCCCTGCCCAGTCCTTCTGGAAACTGCTCAGAAGGGCTCACGTGTCCTCACAGGCTTCACAGCCTGAAATGTTTTAGAGTCTTCTCTGCACACGGAGCAGCTGTGGTTCTCCAATCTCATACTGGACGTCTGTGGTCCCTGAGAGTCCATTTCAGGGAAACCAAAATCACTGAGGGCAGCAGGGGAAGATGGCATCATTCTCACAGCCCTAAATGACCTCAGGGGCCCTGATGCAGCTGCCCTGCTCCTGAATCTCACCTTAGGGATAAGTATCCAAAAAGGCTGTCACTGTTTTCTCCTCCTGACAATAAGCTTTATGAAACTTAACACGTGGTTTCCCTTTCATATCTGCGGTTTGATTTTGCTACTAGATAGAAGTTTATGATCTGCTCATGTTCCATGTTTAATCCTGATCTATACCTTCTAGCCTAAGCTGAATTTTGGGGGGTTCTAATTCTATTCATTTTTTACATAGATTTTACTATGAAACATGCCTCCTGTGACTGACTTGGAATCCTCTGAACCAGGACAGGTAAACACACATGGACACACACCAGCTACTCACCTGGCACTGGGTGACCACTCTCTGTCAGAATTTGGGTAAGAGGCTGACTGAGGGTAAGTCATGACAGGGGAATGGCTCTCCTTAGGGATATCTTCTTGGAATGGAGGTATATCATCAGGAAGAGTTCTGGAGAAAGAGAAAAAAAAACAAAACACATCAAAGTCAAAGAGATTTTACTGATAGATACATAATAAAGGCAAGTTTCCATTTCTCCTTATCTCTAATGCTTTGTAGATCAACATGATCTCCTGGTAAACCCCCAGGCACATTCTGGGCAGTGGAGATGAAAAAAGTTACTCAGAGAAATGTTTCGTGTGTTCATGCTTTGGCTGAATTATAACTGGAAAATGATTAAGTTCAAGAACTTGGACTTAGGGGCTTGATGACCACACTGCTTGTTATTGTTAGTTACACTATATGCATGTGTGCTCAGTTGTTCAGTCATGTCCAACTCTTTGCGACCCCATGGACTGTAGTCCTTCAGGCTCTTCTATCCATAGGATTCTCCAGACGAGAATACTGGAGTGGGTTGCCATTTCCTCCTCCAGAGGATCTTCCTGACCCAGGGCTCAAACTCGCATCTTCTGCATTGCCAAGAGGATTCTTTACCACTGTCCACCAGGGAAGCCCAGTTACACTGTAGGCCGTCCCTACAGATTTCTTTCACACTTCATCTCACAAAAGCCTAAGAGGTGGATAGCACCCGAAACTGGACCCAGAGATTATAAAACTCTTGCCATGCACGACTGAGCTACCAAATCCCTGAATGGCCAAACAGAACAATGTTTCGTCCAGCATAATAAATAAATGACACAACCAATCGTATCTTATACTTGCAAACTGGCTGCAAATCTACCTCCTTTCAGGCACAGGATGCTTTAATAAGAACTATGACTCACTATTTCACCCATGCAGAGGCCACCTGTCTCTGTTTTTGATGTGACCTCAAACATCTGACACTAAACTCTGCAATTAAAAGCCATGCAGGGCAGGTGACTGTAATAAACCTGACCACCTTCCCATAAAGAAGACTAAGGACCAAAGAAGCGATGCTTTCCAACTGGGGTGCTGGAAAAGACTCTTCAGAGTCCCTTGGACAGCAAGAAGATCAAACCAGTCAATCCTAAAGGAAATCAACCCTGAATTTTCATTGGAAGAACTGACGTGGAACCTGAAGCTCTAATACTTTGGCCACCTGATGCGGAGAGCTGACTCATTGGAAAAGACCGTGATGCTGGGAAAGATTGAAGGCGGGAGAAGGGGATGACAGAGGACGAGATGGGTGGATGGCATCACTGACTCAATGGACATGAGTTTGAGCAAGCTCTGGGAGATAGTGAAGGACTGGGAAGCCTGGCGTACTGCAGTCCACAGGGTCACAAAGAGTCAGACGTGACAGAGCAACAGAACCACCACCACCACCATCCAGCAAAGAGTTGGACATGACTGAGCTACTCAACAACAACCACTACCACCCGCTTCTGAGCCCACAGCAAAGCAGAGGCCACAGTCAGGTCAAGCAATATTGCCCATAGGCCTTTACGTTTTAGCTAGAGAAATAAAAATTCTAAATAACAAAGCAGGAGGTGAATCCTGTGTTTCTTCTTCCTCCTTTTGTTTTTTAACTGAAGTACAGTTAATTTACAATGTTGGGTCAGGTTCGTGTGTATACTAAAGTGATTCGGTTATCCATCCTTCACCTTTCTTCTGTGTTGCTACATGCTAAGTCGCTTCAGTCGTGTCCGACTCTGTGCGACCCCATAGACGGCAGCTCACCAGGCTCCACCGTCCCTAGGATTCTCCAGGCAAGAATACTGGAGTGGGTTGCCATTCTCTTCTCCAGTGCATGAAAGGGAAAAGTGAAGTGAAGTCGCTCAGTCGTGTCCGACTCGTAGAGACCCCATGGACTGTAGCCTACCAGGCTCCTCCGTCCATGGGATTTTCCAGGCAAGAGTACTGGAGTGGAGTGCCATTGCCTTCTCCGGTGTTAATAAGACACAAAAACAGTGATCACAAATTACATTGAATTGCATAAAAATCTGAATGAGTTTGCTTTCAAAACTGGCACTGTTCACCAAAATAGTAATTCACAGAAATAGAATTTCACCACACTATTAAAAGCAAAGAAAAATAAAACACGTATCCAACTCAACTTTGGGCCTCATGAAAACTGAAAAGGAAAAGTTTGCTTGTGGATAAACTGATCACGTTCTAGATTCACTTGTGGCCCTAAGTCTATCACAGGTCAGCCCCAGCTATCAATTGGTCCAACTGCCGGGCTCATAGTTGGTGCTCAAGTGAGAATAAGGAGGTTCTGAAACAACAGTTTTGTGCATGAAGTGTTCACTTCCTGAGCTCCCGTTTCTTGGTTCTGATCTGGAAGGCTAGAGTTATCACCAAGGCTATTACCAATCCTGTCTCGGTTACAACGTCCATCCCATCTTCAGGTGACTCTAGAATCGGGCCTGCAGGATTCCAAAATTCAGCCTTAAAAATGCATTAACAGAAAAATAAGAAATTCTAGGGGCAGGGGGGAAATGTTTATAAAAATCTTTCTACTGTAATCCCACTCTTGGGCAAATACAAGAGGAGAAAACCATAAATCAAAATGCTACCTGCACCCCAGTGTTCACAGCAGCATTATTTACAACAGCTAAGACAGGGAAGCAATCTAAAGGTCCATCGACAGATGAGTGGATAAAGTAGATGTGGAACCTATATACAGTGGGATATCACTCAGACTTAAAAAATAATAAAACAATGCCATTTGCAGCAACACGGATGGACCTAGAGATTATCATACTAAGCCAAACTGAGAAAAACAAATACCACATGATATCACTTAACATGTGGAATCTTTAAAAAAGAAAAAGATACAAATGAACTTATATATAAAAGAGAAATAGAAGCATGGACATAGAAAACAAACTTATGGTTACCAAAGGGGAAAGCAGGGGAGAGGAGTTTGGAATTAACATTTACATGCTATGTACAACATAGATAACTCACAAGGACCTACTACATAGCACAGGGATCTCTACTCAATATTTTATCATAACTTATAATGGAAAAGAATCTGAAAAAGAATATATCCACATCTAAATGAATCATTTTGCTGTACATCTGAAACTAACATAACACCGTGAATCAAGTATACATCAGTTAAAAAAACAGGACCATCCAAAACACTGAATTCTCCTAGTGCACCCCTTCCGTCACCCACACTTACCTACTGCTGTCCAGCGGCTCAGCCTCCTCGTCCGAGCTCATCTCTATGGGGAACATGTCTTCATCCTCGGACGTGTTCATGTTCTCGTCCCTTTTCAGGCTGTCCAGCTGCGACTTCCTCCTCCTCTTCCTGCGCTTCTTCACTAAAGAGCCACTCGACGGGCTCTCACTGGGAGGGGAGACCTGAGCTGACGTGTTGGCGTCCAGGCCTCTTATCCGATCTGCGGAGTTCCTCTTCAGCTGGGACTCCATCCTCGAGGCTCCTTCCGACAGGATCGGGGACGTGGCCAGGTGCATGGGGACCACCTCCTGAAGGGCGGCAAACATGTCTGAGAAGGAGCCTGGTTAGCTGGGGGCGGCGGGGGGGTGGGGTTAAGGGTTGGGACGGTGCTGACAACCTGCCAGCATTAATTCAGGGGTCCAAGCACAGGTGGAGGGGTGTGATGAGGAGCGCAGGGCAACCAAATGTCACGGTGATCTGGGGATGTGGCTGCAGGATTTGATAGATGGTCATAAAGTCAACATGTCACTAAATGCCATTTTGTACTGAATCCTGCGTTTTCATAATTATAAGAAAGCAAAGTAATTTTCAGTCATTTCAGATTACAAAAATTCAACATGGTCTGAAATTTTCAGGGAAAAGAGGAAAAAAATCGGCTTGGAGTTATTATATTACCCTGGGAACTGAACTCAATTTTGCACTCCAGTGTGTGTGTGTGTGTGTGTGTGTAAAAGAGAATGCGTGTGTGTATTTTTAATACACACTGAATTAAGACGACGATAATAATTTTTAAAGAAAGTTTTTCTGGTGCAGCCAAAAACCAAATAAAATTAAGAGGCTTAGAGAACATCAAATCATGTACTACACGTATAAAATCCACACCTGGAAAGTGAGGCTGAGGCTGGGAGGGATGGGAAATAGGTCACACCTCCAGGGAGACTGAAAGAAAGCAAAGCCTGGGATGGTTTTGTCCTGAGATTGAAACTGTGGGTATTCACTTTAGAGCCTGAAGCTACTCAGAGCCATTCCTTGATAGCCAGGCTATCTTCCCATAAAGGAACCAGTTCAAGAGGATTTTATTGAGGAATCACCACATCAGATCCCTTCAAAGTGACTTTCTCAGTGAATGAAAGAGTGAAAAGAAATGGTTTATCTTAGAAGAAAACATGCGGTAAATCTTCATGACTTGGAATTTGGCAAAGGATTCTTAGATATGACAACAAAATCATGAGCCACAAGGAAAAAGCAGATAAAATGGACTTCATCAAAATTGAAAAGTTTTGCGTTTCAAAGGACAACATCAAGAAAGTGAAAAGACAGCTCACACCATGGAAGAAAATCTTTACAAATCATCTCTCTTATAAATTATATTAGTCCCTTAACAAATCATAAAAGGGACTTACTTCTGGACTATATACTGAACTCTTACAGCTCAAATGATAAGACAAATAACCCAAAATAAAAATGATCAAAGGATCTGAACAGACACTTCTCCAAAGAATACAAACACAAGGTCAATAGCATGTGAAGAAGTGCTCAACATCATGGCAACAGGGAAATGCAAATCCACACCACAGTGAGATACCGCTTCACGCCCACTGGGATGGCTAGAATCACAAGGCCAGAAAGAAAGCAATGATGAGGCTACAGACAGATCAGAACCCTCGTGCACTGCTGCTGGGAACAGAAAATGGTGAAGTGGCTTTGGACAACAGCCTGGCAGCTCCTCAGTGTGAAACTCAGTGTTGCTGGAGAAGACTCTTGAGAGTCCCTTGGACAGCAAAGAGATCAAACCAGTCAATTTTAAAGGAAATCAACCCTAAATACTCTTTGGAAGGGCTGATGCTGAAGCTGAAGTCCCAATACTTTGGCCACCTGATGCAAACAGCTGACTCGTTTGAAAAGACTCTGATGCTGGGAAAGATTGAAGGAGGGAGGAGAAGAGAGCGACAGAGGACCAGATGGTTGGATGGCATCATCGAGTCAATCGATGTGAACTTGGGCAAAATCCAGGAGATGATGAGGGACAGGGAAGCCTGGCGTGCTGCAGTCCATGGGGTCACAAAGAGTCGGACACGAGTTGGCAACTGCACAACAAAAATAAATGACTCAGCAATTCCACTCCCAGGTACAAATTCCCCAAAGTGAAAACATATGCCTATATGAAAATCTGTACACAGCATTATTCACAGCAGCGAAAAGGTAGAAACAAACCCAAGTGTCCACCAACACATGAAAAGATAGACTAAACATGATCTATAGATACAGTGGAATATTATTCAGCCAAATAAAGGAATGGAGTACTGACACAGACACAATACGGGTGACTCTTGGAAATATTATAGTACATGAAAGAAGCCAGGCTCAAAAGATCACAAACCATGAAATTCTATTCAGGTGAAAGCTCAGATTAGGGAGGTCTATAGAGACAGAAAGTAGATTAGTGGTTGCTGAGGGCTCAGGGTGGTAGGGAGTTAGGGGTTTAGGGAGAGGGGAGGGGATAGCCTGTCTCTGAGGTGATGAAGAAGCTCTGAAACTGACTGTGTGATTACTGCAGGTATCTGTGAAAATACTAAAATCCACAGAACTGCACATTTGAGATGGATAAATCACATGGTAAAAAAATTGTATCTTAATAAAGCTGTTAAACAGTTTTTAATAATAAAAATTTAATGTGATCTGGTCACTAAGCAAAACTGAGAGCACTCAGCCATTCGAGACTTGACGCACAGGTGTAATTTGTACGCTTTGGATGATGGCTTCAGGCCAGCATCCTTCAGCTCCTCTTGTGTCCCTGGAAACAGGGAGACAAATGCAGGAGGCGGGGACCAGTGTGTCTTATGTGGACACAGCACACACCCACCCTGTGGCTCGATCCCCTGGTACGGGGAAAAGCCACTTTCCTCCTCTGCCCTCACCCACAGGGTGGGCACCTGCACTTCTCCTGCATCTTCCAGAGAAGCGTCCCACAAAGCTCAAAACCAGGAAGTAAGCATCACCACCCAGCTTCCCAGGTGGCTCAGCAGTAAAGAATCCCCCTGCCAAGGCAGGAGACTCGGGTTCGATCCCTGGGTCAGAAGATCCTCTGCAGGAGGAAACGGCAACCCACTCCAGTATTCTTGCTGAAGAAATCCCATGGAGAGAGGAGCCTGGTGGGCTACAGTCCATGGGGTCGCAAAGCGTCAGACACGACTGAGTGACTGAGCGTGCATGCAAGCATCACCCAGCTTCCTTACCTGATCGTTATCAGTCTCTTGAACAAAAAATGCTTCTCCATTATCTCCCAGTTTCATGTGCAAATCCACAGATTCCCCATTGATTTCTATGTCAACCTGAAGGAAAAACATACTTCACCACGACAGGAAACATCATGGGGAATGCCCAGGTCTCTACACACACTTCAGTTACATACATCCCCAAATATCTCACAGTCCCTAATCTCAACAGGTCAATCTGGTCCATCGAGAAACAGAGTCTAGGGGACCTCTCTGGTGCTCCAGTGGCTAAGACTCCACACTTCCAACACGGAGGGCACAGGTTCGATCCCTGGTCAGGAAACTAAGATCCCATACGTCATAGCATAGCCAAAAAGAAAAAAAAACGGAGTCTACTACCCCGCCCCCCACTACCCCCTGGATCCCTGCAGGCTTGTGATCGCCCAGTGAGTTGAGCACAACAGCAGTGACTACTGAAGCTAGTTCGCCCGGCTCCCTCCCTTGCAAGAGGCTCGCCCTTGCAGCCAGCCACCATGGTGTGAGGAAACCCAGGCCACATGGAGAAGACAGAGGCATTCTGGACGACAGCCTCAGCTCAGGATCCAGCCGAGGACCACCCGCTGGGTGAGCCAGAGCATCCACGGAGGAGCCCAGCCTTCAACCCCAAGTCTTCGGCTGAGGCCCCAGGCAGCGAAGAGCAAAAACTAGCCAGCCTCCTGAACTTGGCGTGCATGCCAGACCCCTCCAGAGCTTAATAAATAGTTGCTTTATGCCACTATAAATCTTGGAGAAATTGACACAGTCACAGTTAATGAGAACAATTGGCAATTGTCAATTTAGGGACCAGCTTTGCCAAAGGAGAGCTAACCCTCAGGGTCCTCAAGGAGCTCCAGAAACAAAAGTTTGTAGAAGTGCGAAGGGTCTCTCTAAGGAGGGCCCCTACCCCCCAGGCCACTCACCACCTTCTCCCGGGAGCGCAGGACCCCCATCTTCCCAAAGCGCACGTGGAAGGGGGAACACTGCAGGCTCCCATTGGGCTGGCGGACCACGATGATGTCGATGCATCCCGACAGGGTGGCGGGGTTCAGCCCCTTGTAGAGCTCCTTCACGGTGACGAACACCTGGCCCGCCAGTTGCCCAACGTAGTTCATGGTCTGAACCTGGGCGACAGAGACACAAGCGAGAAACACACGCAATTACTTCAGCTCCAAAGGTGGCTCAGATGCTAAAGGATCTGCCTGCCATGCAGGAGACCCGGGTTCCATCCCTGGGTCAGGAAGATCCCCTGGAGAAGGAAATGACAACCCACTCCAGTATCCTTGCCTGGAGAATCCCATGGATAGGGAAGCCTGGTGGGCTACTGTCCATGGGATCACAGAGAGTCAGACACAACTGAGCGACTGACACTTTCACTAGAGCCAGTCAGGATGAACGTGCGTGCACCTCACGCCGGACTTCACACCCTGCTCAGGGCTTTTTGCTCTACCAGAATGGGACTCCCATGCCTCACTCAGCTACCCCCACCCCAAACCCCAGCCACCCCGCAAGGCCTAGTCTCAGTTGTCCCTGGGCCACTCCTCTCCGAGTCCACGGTACCTGTTGACACCGTCCTTACAGTTCTTGCTCTAACTCATATGCAGGTTTTACAAACGAAATCTCAAGACTCTTGAGAAGAGAGACTGTACATGAAATCTTTCATATTCCCCACCACACCAAAAAGAGTGAAGTGACGTGAAGTGAAAGTCACTCAGTCGTGTCCGACTCTTTGTGACCCCATGGACTATTCAGTCCATGGGATTCTCCAGGCCAGAATACTGGAGTGGGTAGCCTTTCCCTTCTCCAGGGGATCTTCCCAACCCTGGGATCGAACCCAGGTCTGCTGCATTGCAGGTGGATTCTTTACCAGCTGAGCAACCAGGGAAGCCCAAAAAGACTACGTATTTAATATTACTAGAGACAAATGACTATTTTTCCTTGAGAAGGGGAAAAAAAAGTGACTTTTATTTTGAACAATTTCCACCCTGGGCCTTGCCTGCCTGCCCCATGCTCTCACATTCTGAGGGATATCTGTGCCAGGCTTCAGGTTGTCTGCACAGCTGACTCACTGGAGCCCCCTGAGCAAACATCCAGGGCTGCTGCTCTGCAAGGGGCCTGGTGCTAGCAAGACAGATTCAAAAGATGCAAGCCCCCTCCCCCCGAGGGACTTGGGCTCGAGAAGGAGAATGCACGTCCATGAGGCTGTCTCTTTTAAGGAGACGCTGAGGGAATTCACTTTGCCAACAAAGGTCCATCTAGTCAAAGCTATGGCTTTTCCAGTAGTCACATATGGATATGAGAGTTAGACTATAAAGAAAGCTGAGCACCGAAGAATTGATGCTTTTGAACTGTGGTGTTGGAGAAGACTCTTGAGAGTCCCTTGGACTGTTAAGGAGATCCAACCAGTCCATAGTAAAGGAAATCAGTCCTGAATATTCATTGGAAGGACCGGTGCTGAAGCTGAAACTCCAATACTTTGGCCACCTGATGCGAAGAGCTGATTCCTTTGACAAGACCCTGATGCTGGGAAAGATTGAAGGCGGGAGGAGAAGGGGACGACAGAGGATGAGATAGTTGGATGGCCTCACCGACTCAATGGACATGAGTTTGAGCAAGCTCCAGGAGGTGGTGATGGACAGGGAGGCCTGGCGTGCTGCAGTCCATGGGGTGGCAAAGAGTCGGACATGACTGAGCGACTGAACTGAACTGAGGGAATTCTGTCCAGGGGAGAAGGAGAGCCATCGTGGAGGAGCTGGCAGTTGGCAGGCAGGGAGGAGGGTGGGGATGCTCACTGGCAGAGGGAGGTGGACAGGACACTGCACGTGGAGAGATGTGTGCCCCGGACAGAGGGGGCAGCGCCTGCAGAGGGAACGTGCAGTGGGGGACCAGAGCTGACACCCGCCATGAGACCAGCCAGCACATGGTAGCAAACGGGAAGCCATAGGGGACTCGGGAACACAAAATGATGACTCGACCCACAACTTAGAGCATTGCGGTTACAAAAGGGTAGAGAAGGCTGGCAGGAAAAGACCCTGAAGGCAGGCAGGCCAATCTGCAGATGCTGATGACCGCACAAACAAGAAAAGATGCCAGCCTGAAGGGCAGCAGTGACAGGAGAAACGAGGCAAATATTGGGGGCCGGAGCAACGGGATCCCCCGCAGCGCTGGGCCCTGGTCCTCTCCTCACAGCTGGGGCTCCACCGGCTACCCCAGTGTGACCCGCAACTGCCCAGCTGCCCGGCCAGCCTCGCCCACCCTCCAGATGCCGGTCGCCCGCCCTGATGGGACTGGGATGCTCAGACGGGCCCAGCCTCCCCTGGGGATGCGGCTCACGGTCCTGTCCCTGCTGGGTCCTGCCTCCTCCGGCTCCGGCTGCACCTCCACTTCAGGGCCGAGTCCATACACTTCTGTCCCCTCCACTCTGTACACTTTGGTGGACTCGTGAGGCCACGTGGTTTCAAATATCATCTGAGCACCAAGGGGTCACACAACATGACTTCCAACCAATGGGTCCCCAGCCCTCAGCCAGTTTACCTGCCCATAGACCCCAATTCCTCAGCAGATCTAACCAGGAGCTCAACGGCACTGACCACACTGACCACTACTCAGGGTCCCTACGATAACTCCAGCAGCCGCTACAGCGCGTGTGTGCCCACCTGGCCCTGACAAACCTCCATTTACACAGCTTGTAATTGGGAACTTTCTTGCTCTGATGTGTGTCCATTTTGCCATGTGGTTTTCATGTCACTCAGTGAAGCCAGATTCTCCTTGAGGCCAAGGATCAAGCCTGGTCCTTTCAAATTAGTACCAAAAAAAAAAGAAACTACCTTTTATGAGCCTCTCTTCTCAATCCCTACAACATAGCAGAAGTGATTATGACTTTCCCTGCTCCCAAAAAAGGAAACTGAAGCACTAAAGTGATCAGTCAACTGCCCTGCATGCAAACAAGAACTATTGATTTGATTCTAACAGAACAAGCCAGAGACCTGAAGCAGTGAGCAAAACCCTCAGAGAAAAGAGCATGAAAAAGTCCTCTGGCTCATGGTACAACTTTAAATGACATTCTCTGGATTAATACACTTCCTCCCTCAGATGCAGAAGTAAGCCAACCTTCAGTAAACACATTCAGAGATGCACAGACCTGCCTCCCAGCTGCACAGCCTCCACCACTAACTAAGGCCCTGGTACCTAAATACATAAAATCACACACGTTCTAAGTTGGCTTAGTGGTGCAGGTTAACCAACTCCATGCACAAGGGGAGGCGGGACATTTCCTGAGCCATATAGAAAAGGACTATTTATAACCCTGACACTTTCTCTAGGGAATCATTTTATAAAAGGAAAGCATCACCACAATGGTCAACCTAGATTTTAACATACTGGGTTCATGAGACAGCAGTGCCAGCAGTATAATAACATTTTTTACAATTTCTGTCATATGTGTGTGCGCATGCTAAGTCACTTCAGTTGTGTTCAACACTATGGGCTGGAGTCTGCCAGGCTCCTCTGTCCACAGGATTCTCCAGGCAAGAATTCTCTGGAGTGGGTTGCCATGCCCTCCTCCAGGGAATCGTCCCGACCCAGGGATCAAACCCTCATCTCCTACATTGTCAGGCAGGTTCTTTACCACTAGCACCACCTGGGAAGCCCCTTCTGTCATATACATGGCCTCATATTCACGTGATTCTCACAATAACCCTGTAGGTATAAGGCCTTTCAGGTAGGAAAACTGAAGGACAAGCAAATGTGCAATGCAGCAAATGCCCAAGATCACCGACCTGGAGTCTGACCTTGGCTTTGGTTCTGTTCAGCCCCTCTCCCATCTCCCACAGCTTCCTCCAACTTCACCACCCTCACATGTGGGCTTTGCCCACCCCTGAATGCCAGTGACCCCTGAATGACCGCTCCCCAGCACTGCGGTCCTGAACACAAGCCAATGTCACCGCTCCGCTGGCAAGGCTCCTGAGAAGGCCTCAGGACCTGTTGGCCAGCATTTTTTATTCATAAGAAAGAGAAAGCTCATAACTGGATGGTATTACCAGCTCTGTGTCCTAGCCTCTCATTTATCAAATGAGCATACTGGCCTGGGTGACCTGCAAGGTCCAGGTCCAGCTCCAATCATCCAAAGATAAAGATTGCACTCTTCAATCCTTAGCAACTGGAAGGGTATCTTTCATAATTTAAATGAAATGTTGCTCTGTGCTCTTATCCTCGAGAACGAAGCATCCTTCCCCCGCCCACCAATGAGTAAATTCAAGGTAAATGGACAGAAACCGAGAATTCTGAAGCTGGCAGGATCCTGACTGAGCTCGTGTCCCAACATCTTCGTTTTAAAGAAATAAGCCCAGAGGTGGGACATGGCTCAGGCGAGCTCCCCGCAACCAAGACTGAGCCAGACTTCAATTCCTCGATTTCCAGCCCTGGGATTTCCCCTGTGCGCGGGCCATGGGTGGGCTGATGTGTTTTTCCTACCACAAATAATCAGAAGTTGCTTTGAGATCTTTAGCTACCCTCTCTATTGAATAACTTATTTGCAAATCTGAAAATATCTCCATTCCGAAGCAGAAAATCTGTTCTATAATCCTTAACAAATGACGGAGCCAGGGCCCCACCTGCCAACACGCTCCTAGGAACTGTCAGTGTCTACGCCCTAGGCCAGCTGGAATGGAGCACCGAGAATTTTTTAAAAGGGAGAGCACTCACTACCACCTCACACCTATTTGTGTTTTCAGAGACGCGGCAGTGAGCGGTGGCTTGAAGTAAGATCTTACTTCCCTGCCCAGGAATCGAACCTGAGTGGTCTGGATGAAAACCAGGAATCCCAGCCACTAGACCAGCAAGAGACAGTGGCTGGAACAAAGCTTGCCCTGGCTCTTGTCCCCACTGATAAATGCATTTCTCAAGAAGGCGAAAACTGTAAAAACAGGTACAAAGTTTATTATCAGAGACACAGCACCAGTGGGAGAGCTCATAGAGAAATGGTTTGGTTAAGACAGAAGCAAGGCCGAGATGCACACCCGGAGAGAAAGGGTGTGGGTGCCCCCTGTAACGAGAAGTACAGTAAAGAAGCGGTTAAGTCGTTAACATAGGGCAGTTCTTCTGGGTCTTTGCTTTCCTTTGGCCAGTTATCTGGTTTCTTTTTCCTCACCTGACCTACCATAGGACCCTCTCCAACATCCATGCACTACTTTTTTCAAGAAGAATTCCAACCCAGAGGCCTATGGTGGGGTGGGGTGGGGCTTGGCATCACATATTATGGGGTGGTGCCCCCTCCTTTTGACCCCCAAGAAGCCTTTCTGAGCATGTGCAGTGTCTCCCTTGCCCCAAGGATGGGAAATAAATGACTTCTTTTGTTTTCTTTTTAGAGGTTTTTTTTAATTAATTTATTTTTTAATTGAAGGATAATTGCTTTAATAAATGACTTCTTGATCTTTTACTCAAACGGAGTTTAGCCCTTGTCTATTCCTTCCATGACTGTTATCTTAAGGTGCCCTCAGGAAACAAAGCCTGGTTCTTTATACTGTTTCTGTTATTTCTATCTCCAAGTGAAAATAGAAGGCTGGCTGTAAATATCTCACCTGGAGCCCACTTATCTCCTGTCTCAGGAAATGCAAACAGGAGGCTAGTTCTAAGTGTCTTGCCTGAAGTCCATCTTTTCTCACCCCAGAGAAATGCAAACAGGAGGCCAGTTGTAAAGGCCTCGCTGGAAGCCCATCTATCTCCCGCCTCATTAGGATGACTACTGCCTAAAAAGCAGGAAAAAACAAGCACCGGTGAGGATGTAAAGAATATGGAACCTACATACACTGCTGGAGGGTAAACGGTACAGCTATAAAACAGCATGGGGAGTCCTCAGAAAAATTTAAAATAGACCTACCCTCAGTTCAGTTCAGTTGCTCAGTCATGTCCGACTCTTTGCGACCCCATGGACTGCAGCACGCCAGGCTTCCCTGTCCATAACCGACTCCCAGAACTTGCTCAAACTCATGTCCATCAGGTAGGTGATGCCATCCAACCATCTCACCCTCTGTGGTCCCCACAGCCAGTCCCTCCCATCAGGAAGCTTCCACAAGCCTCTTATCCTTACCCATCAGAGGGCAAACAAAATGGAAACCACAATTACAGAAAACTAACCAAACTGATCACTTGGATCACAGCCTTGCCCAACTCAATGAAACTATGAGCCATGCCTCACGTAGGAGGAGAGGAGAGGTCATGGTGGAGAGTTCTGACAAAACGTGGTCCACTGGAGAAGGGAATGGCAAACCACTTCACTACTCTTGCCTTGAAAACCTCATGAACAGACCTACCCTATGACCCCAGCAATTCCACTTCTGAGTACACAGCCAAGAGAATAGAAAGCAAGATCTCAAAGAGATATATCTGTGTTTATAGCAACATTATTCCCAACAGCCAAAAGGTAAAAACAACCCCAACTGGCCATTGATGGATGAATGGATAAACAAAATGCAGTATGATACACACAATGGAATATTATTCAGTCTTAAAAAGGAATGAAATTCTGACACATGCTACAGCTTGGTTGAACCTTGAGGGCATCATGCTAAGTGACATACACCAGTCACAAAAGGACAAATACTGTGTGATCCTGCTCGTATGAGGCACCCAGAGCAGATAAAGCCATAGAAGCAGAAGGCAGAATGGTGATTACCAGGGGTGGGGGCAGGGCGGAGGAAGTTCGTGTTTCATGGGGACAGAGCTTCAGGTGTGCAAGGTGAGAAGAGCTCTGGAGCTGGACAGTAACCATCCACTGTGTGAATGCACAGCCACGTACGTGTACTTATATTGAGTCTATTGAGCTGTTCACTTAAAAATGGTTAGAAGACTGGATTTTATGTAGTGTATTTTACCAACATTTTTTTTTAAAAATTTACAACACAGATAAAGGAGAATACTGCATCAACCAGAATTCATTTCAGGAAGATGAACATTATTTGGTTAAAAAGTTTCTTGGAGGGACTTCCCAGGCAGTCCAGTGGTTAAGACTTCACCTTCCAATGCAGAGGGTGTGGGTTCGATCTGTAGTCGGGGAGCTAAGACCCCACATGCCAAAAAAACCAAGACATAAAACAAGAGCAATATTATGATAAATGCAATAAAGACTGTAAAAATATATTTAAAAAAGTAAAAGTTTCTTTGAGTGACAGACTGGGTCCAGGAGACCAAGGGGAGAAAGTGGACCCAGGTCACCTCCAGCATCTGCTTGACTGAGCAGCACAGGCTGGCTGGAGGCAGCCACGCTCTCCTTGACCTTCCGCTTCTCCACGTCTCCTCCTAAACACATGTGGTGAGTGAAAGTGAAAGTCGCTCAGTCATGTCAGACTCTTTGCAACCCCATGGACTATATATATTCCATGGAATTCTCCAGGCCAGAATACTGGAGTGGGTAGCTGTTCTCTTCTCCAGGGGATCTTCCCAACCCAAGGATGGAACCCAGGTCTCCCACATTGCAGGCGGATTCTTTACCAGCTGAGCCACAAGGGAAGCCCAAGGACACTGCAGTGGGTAGGCTATCCCTTCTCCAGCAGATCTTCCTAATCCAGGAATCGAACCAGGGTCTCCTGAATCGCAGGCAGATTCTTTACCAACTGAGCTGGTGAGTAGGTACTGAATATAGGAGCCAACCGGCTGGGCACCACTTTCCAAGTTTCACTTCTGTCAGCTGCATCGGAAGTCAAAGCCTCAAGGAAGAAGCTAATTTGCTGGTGAAGCAGCCAGGCCAGCCAGAGTCCCCTGCCGACCCCCCTTCACCTCCCCTCCAGCCATGGTGTCCACTGAGACAAGACAGGAGAAGGTCCAGAGGGGGTGTGTGCCCTCAAGAAGAAAGTGCCTTCGGAACCTCAAGAAGCAGCCAGAGATAAGCAGAACCTGTACACAAAACAAAGGCTGAAATTTCGAGCTGAACAGCTCTGAGACCCCTGCTCTCCACTCACCCCACTCCAAGTCACTTTTCGATCTCTTGATTTTAATCTCAGGATCTGGCAGGAGCTACCTGCTCCACCCGACAAGCCTTCACTTACCGCTCAAAACGGGGTTCCTTTAACCCTTGTGCAAAAGGTTTTCAAGGAAAGCTGAGCCAGGCCTCAAAAAAACAGAAAGATACCCCTCCTGCCAAACTCAGGTTCTCTATGCTGTGCTTAACTCTGAGGTTAAGAAACAGGTAAATTTATTTTTCTCAACGTGACACCTTCCAGCTTGACCTCCTGGAACACTACTAACTTTCTAAGATTATTCCACGCCACTGGAATACTTTCTTTCTGGATACTCTTCCGTAAGTTAGAAACCACTGCAGCACTTGTGTTAGACCCCAACAGATAACACACACGGAACACAAAAATCCAAAAGCGTATTCCCACCTAGGGTTCCATCTGCAACGTAAATGATCAACAGAGCATCTTCATCCTGAAAAGCATCAATTATTAAAACTAAATATGAGCCTTTGAATTATTTCAGGCCAACCCCCTTACTCAAAATTCAGGAATCAGGTCCATTCATTTATTATGCAAATGTATCAAAGTTACTTTAATTAATTCCCTTTCTAGGTCTCTCAACAAGACTATTATCAAAGGCACATTATCTACAAGGTAAGTTTCTCCATTTTCATCTTGTGGGCGTACCCAAAGACATGTGATGTTATGACAGGCAGCATCCAATCTGGAGATACTCCGCCCCAGGAAGGATAGTGGGTCAGGACTCAGGGCTGAGAAACCTCACCTTAGCATAGGTCAAAGAGAGTGCAAAGCTGTCTCAGTGGACACTACCCTCAGAATCACCATTTTTGTTAAACCTTCCTCACCTTGACACTTCTTTCTACCCTCAGCTCTTTAAGCCCCACAAGAGTTCTACCTCACTCCTTAATCTGCATGTCCCATCGCCTCTTCTGTGTCTTCGCCTGCGTGTCAGGCTACCTCGTCCATCTCCACACCCAAATTAACTCATTGTTCTGTGAACTGAACCTCCCTCCAGGCTCTCCTGTTCAGCTGATCCCCTCTCCTTCTATTCTGAGCAGCGGCTTGATAAAACACAGGCCGTCACTTGTCCAGGTTGTCATCATTTGTCCAGCTGGAGAAACCTGATAAACTCAGGCCAGCATTTGTCCAGCGGCTGGAGAGACCCCATTCACCAAGCTATCTGCCCTCCTTGAGGACAGGGAGGGGCCTGCTCATCTTGGGGCGCCCAGCCGCTCACATAGCACCGGGCCCATCCCAGGGACCCAGGAAATGTTGTGGCCACACATGACCACGTTTGAATTACTTCCCAGACTGCCGTTGACTCCTTTCTTCAGCATTTGCTGGGAGCCTTATCTCTTCCATTTGTCCGTTAAGCTAAGTACCTCTGAAATGACCTGATTGAATTAAATCTATATGGTGATTGTCTTCCAACAAGTGAAACTGCTTCATTGGTTGGGGACACTTTTGTGTTGGTTCAGTGGAAATAGAGGAGATACCATCCAAGCTGCCTGAGTCCTACTCTTAGAACACTGAAACAGACACACGGCTCGGAGTGAAGGACCAGGGCGCAGGGGACGCCAGTATCCTTCTGGTACCCATCGAGGCAGGAGAGGATGGGAGCAGTGGCAGGTAGGAGGGTATGGAGCTGCGCCAGAGAGGGGGGCTCCACTTACCAGGGCCCAGCCAACCTCGGGGCAGTCATGGCCACACGGGTGGGCACGATATCCTAGTGCTTTCCTGAGGAATGAGGAGGCAGGTCATCACACAAAGAGAAATGAGGAAACATCCGAGAAGCAAATGAAAGAGAACTACTGAAAACAAATCCCTCCCTACACTTGCGTTCCAGCAAAGGCTAACCTGAGGACCATCTTGGAAAGGATGTCCAGAGTGAAACAGAATTTCAGGCTCTCTGAGAAAACAAGTTCTGCAGCATGTATGAGGTTAATTTTCTGTCCGACAGACCAGTCTCCCTGAGACTGAACCTAGTTTTTCCGAGAGGCTCTGCAGGGAGCTGCAAAGTGTAGCCGGGAAGTGCAACCTTCTTATCTGACACAACAACCAGGAACTCCAAGGGCAATAAGTGGAGGTGAGAAGACAAAATGATGCTTGTTGAGAAAGACTTAAATGGACTTGGAAAACCATGACAGGTGCCTGCTGTCTTTGGGGAGCAAGTGAAGTAAAAGTCATTCAGTCGTGTCTGACTCTTCGCGACCCCATGGACTGTACAGTCCATGGAATTCTCCAGGCCAGAACACTGGAGTAGGTAGCCTTTCCCTTCTCCAGGGGATCTTCCCAGCCCAGGGATCAAACCCAGGTCTCCCGCACTGTAGGCGGATGCTTTACCAGCTGAGCCACAAGGGAAGCTTTGGGGAGCAAGGAACACTCCAAAGCCATCAGCACCCATCCCATCCAGTAGATGCTGTAAACAAACCCCTAGCAAACCACTAACAGCTAACGTCACTTCTTCCCGAAACCCAAGCAAAAGGCCACACAAGCTTCCACTCAACATCTATGCAGCACTTCACAACATACGGAACTCCTTTGCCTAGGTGGGCTCATCTGATGAAGATCTAAGCATACTCAGAACTAACATCATTACCCCATTTCCAATGAGGAATTGGGGCACCGGATTTGTGTGGCATTCTGGGTAGCTCAACGGGTAAGCCACAGTGAGGATGGGGGCCCAGGTGGAACCCCTAGTCTTTCCTATCCTGCTGAGCACAGCACTGCCTCCCCATCCCCCTAGACAGAACTGGTATAAATGGGTGACACGGCCAACGTGCATGCTCAGTCGTGTCTGACTCTTTGCCACCCTTTGGAGACGATAGCCCACCAGGTTCTTCTGTCCATGGGATTTTTCAGGCAAGAATACTGGAGTGGGCTGCCATTTCCTCCTCCAGGGAATCTTCCCGACCTAGAGATCGAACCCGCGTCTCCTGTGTTGGCAGGCGGATTCTTCACCCACTAAGCTACCAGGGAAGCCCAATAAATGGGTGAGGCCCAGTTACAGAAAAATCAGTTTTGCTTTAGCAAAACAGATGGCAATCGTCTAGTTCTAAAAGCCAGATAATAACATTCAGCACATGTTCACAGGGCATCCCAGTACTATCCAGGTGACCAGAGGTTGTAAAGAAAGGTGGAATTACAGACAGGCCATTCCAGAGCCAGGATGGAAAGCCCAATCTGTGAGACCAAGCTTCTAGGAGAACTGACTCATTCGTGGGGGTGGGGGGGAGTGAGCTCACCATCAGTGGGGGCATGCAAAGAATCTAAACCATGATCTGATGAAGAGGCTGTAAAGGGAATTCAAGAATGGGGCTCTGAGTTCATGATTCTATGACTTGGTCATAACAACTTCATGAAATCAAGTTTTTATCTCCAGCAAGAAACCAGGAGTTTAGAGTTGCTTTTTATTCTTTTAGGGATTGCCTGGAGGGTGAGGAGAGCGGTCACACAAGGGAGAGGGATTTGTTTTGGAATTATTTTGTCCTATCACAAAAAATTCCAGACGTGCACACACCAAGGTGCACATATCACCTCAAAGTAGCTTAGCAGGTATGGGTATGGGAGGAAGAGTGCTAAAATTCAAAAATTAGAAGAAATTAAGAAGACAGGAATTGTCCTCTCCCAGCAACACAAAACTAACAAAGACAATGCCCCAAACTATATTCACTGCAAACACAGTTTAGATAACAGGCTCATTATGCATTTCTTGCCAGCAAACAGGCCACAGAAGATAAGGATTAGTCCAAAAAAACCATAAACTGCACAAAATTAGGGGTGTCAACAACAACAACAACAAAAATGTTGCCTTCCATTTCAGTAAACAAATAACACTGCCTGCCACTCTGGTGAACAATGAATGTTGTCCCCAGTCAAGCCATCATCCACTGCAGCCACCCAGCGGAGCACCCTGAGAAGAACTCAGGACAGAGAAAAACAGGATACCCCCATGGGCAATTAAGATGCACATCAAGGGAAACACTTCAAGGAGCCAGATTCCTGCACCTTCCTGTACACAGACGAGCACTGAAATCATTAACTTAAGAAGGAACATACCTCAACATAATAAAAGCTATATATGACAAACCCACAGCAAACATTATCCTCAATGGTGAAAAATTGAAAGCATTTCCCGTAAAGTCAGGAACAAGACAACGGTGCCCACTCTCACCACTACTACTCAACATAGTTTTGGAAGTTTTGGCCACAGCAATCAGAGCAGAAAAAGAAATAAAAGGAATCCAGATTGGGAAAGAAGAAGTAAAACTGACTGTTTGCAGATGACATGATCTTCTACATAGAAAACCCTAAAGACTCCACCAGAAAATTACTAGAGCTAATCAATGAATATAGTAAAGTTGCAGGATATAAAATTAACACACAGAAATCCCTTGTATTCCTATACACTAACAATGAGAAAACAGAAAGACAAATTAAGGAAACAATTCCATTCACCATCACAACGAAAAGAATAAAATACTTAGGAATATATCTACCTAAAGAAACAAAAGACCTATATACAGAAAATTATAAAACACTGGTGAAAGAAATCAAAGAGGACACAAATAGATGGAGAAATATACCATATTCATGGATCGGAAGAATCAATATAGTGAAAATGAGTGGCAATGGCACCCCACTCCAGTACTCTTGCCTGGAAAATCCCATGGACAGAGGAGCCTGGTAGGCTACAGTCCTTGGAGTCGCTAAGAGTCGGACACGACTGAGCAACTTCACTTTCACTTTTCCCTTTCATGCACTGGAGAAGGAAATGGCAACCCACTCCAGTGTTCTTGCCTGGAGAATCCCAGGGACAGCGGAGCCTAATGGGCTGCCGTCTATGGGGTTGCACAGAGTCGGACACGACTGAAGTGACTTGGCAGCAGCAGCAGCAGAGTATACTATCCAAAGCAATCTTCATATTCAATGCAATCCCTATCAAGCTACCAACAGTATTTTTCAGAGAACTAGAACAAATAATTTCACAATTTGTATGCAAATACAAAAAACCTCGAATAGCCAAAGCAATCTTGAGAAAGAAGAATGGAACTGGAGGAATCAAACTGCCTGACTTCAGTATCTACTACAAAGCCACAATCATCAAGACACTATGGTACTGGCACAAAGACAGAAATATAGATCAATGGAACAAAATAGAAAGTCCAGAGATAAATCCACGCACCTATGGACACCTTATTTTTGACAAAGGAGGCAAGAACATACAGTGGAGAAAAGACAATCTCTTTAACATGTGGTGCTGGGAAAACTGGTCAACCACTTGTAAAAGAATGAAACTAGAACACTTCCTAACACCATACACAAAAATAAACTCAAAATGGATTACAGATCTAAATGTTAAGACCAGAAACTATAAAACTCCTAGAGGAAAACATAGGCAAAACACTCTCTGACATAAACCACAGCAGGATCCTCTATGACCCACCTCCCAGAATATTGGAAATAAAAGCAAAAATAAACAAATGGGACCTAATTAAAATTAAAAGCTTCTGCACAACAAAGGAAACTATAAGCAAGGTGAAAAGACAGCCTTCAGAATGGGAGAAAATAATAGCAAACGAAGCAACAGACAAAGAATTAATCTCAAAAATACACAAGCAACTCCTGAAGCTCGATTTCAGAAAAATAAATGACCCAATCAAAGCATGGGTCAAAGAACTAAACAGACATTTCTCCAAAGAAGACATACAGATGGCTAACAAAGACATGAAAAGATGCTCAACATCACTCATTATTAGAGAAATGCAAATCAAAACCACAATGAGGTACCATTTCACGCCAGTCAGAATGGCTGCTAGCCAAAAGTCTACAAGCAATAAATGCTGGAGAGGGTGTGGAGAAAAGGGAACCCTCTTACACTGTTGGTGGGAATGCAAACTAGTATAGCCATTATGAAGAACAGTGTGGAGATTCCTTAAAAAACTGGAAATAGATCTGCCATATGACCCAGCAATCCCACTGCTGGGCATACACACCGAGGAAACCAGAATTGAAAGAGACATGTGTACCCCAATGTTCATCACAGCACTGTTTATAATAGCCAGGACACGGAAGCAACCTAGATGTCCATCAGCAGACGAATGGATAAGGAAGCTGTGGTACATATACACAATGGAATATTACTCAGCCATTAAATACATTCGAATCAGTTCTAATGAAGTGGATGAAACTGGAGCCTATTATACAGAGTGAAGTAAGCCAGAAAGAAAAACACTAATACAGTATACTAACGCATGTATATGGAATTTAGAAAGATGGTAATGATAACCCTATATGCGAGACAGCAAGAGACACAGATGCATAGAACAGTCTTGTGGACTCTATGGGAGAGGGCGAGGGTGGGATGATATGGGAGAATGGTATTAAAGCATGTAAATTATCATATGTGAAACAAATCGCCAGTCCAGGTTTGATGCATGATACAGGGTGCTCGGGGCTGGTGCACCGGGATGACCCAGAGGGATGGAATGGGAGGGAGGTGGGAGGGGGGTTCTGGAAGGGGAACACATGTATACCCATGGCGGATTCATGTTAATGTATGGCAAAATCAATACAATATTGTAAAGTAAAAAATAAAAATTAAAAAAAAAAGAAATCATTAACTTGACATGGCTCTTTTTTGTGTGATTAGCAGTGATCTTTCATATTCAATTACATTTTTTTCCCAGTAAAAACTTCATATATATCCTGGCTCCTCCCTCTCCTCTCTGCAACACCCAGGCTATAGTCCTCAGGTGAAAGTGAAAGTGACTCTTTCCGACCCCATGGATTATGCAGTCCATGGAATTCTCCAGGCCAGAATACTGGAGTGGGTAGCTTTTCCCTTCTCAGGGGATCTTCCCAACCCAGGGATCGCAGGTCTCCTGCATTGCAGGCAGATTCTTTACCAGCTGAGCCACAAGGGAAGCCCAAGAATACTGGAGTGGGTAGCCAATCCTTTCTCCAGCAGATCTTCCCAACCCAGGAACCAAATCGGGGTCTCCTGCATTGCAGGGGGATTCTTCACCAACTAAGCTATCAGGGAAGCCCTCAGTAAGGTCACCAAATAAAACATAACTCTCAGGTTTTAGGTTGTGCGTGTATTTTTTTTTTAGTGGACAGGGGTCAGGAGGCCCGGACGTGACTACTTCCTCCAGCATTCAGGAGCTCTGCGCTGGGGGCCAGGTCTCCCCCAGCCTCTCTGATGAGACTCACCAGCTGTCATCAAGAGCGCTGAACAAGATGATAACTTTGAAAAGGTCTTTGCCCTTGCAAAGCACAGGCCGAAAAGTGAGTGGTTACTGTCATTTCTTTCTTGAGCAAGTGGCTAGGCTCTAGGTGTGTTATTTTCACAGGCATCCACACCCCCCCCTCGCCTACCCCTACCCTCAGGGCTGCTTAGAAGGTAAATCCAAAACCTGCCCCCACAGTCCTCAAGGCCTAAAAGGTCAAACGTCCTCCTTTCATCAGTCTGTGACTGGAGACATCTTTGGCACACTTGTCCCCAGAATGAGTCATCACTTCCAGGTGCCAGCCTGCGGCAATCCCCCGCCCATGTGTGCAGAGACAAACGTGCACTCTGTCACCTCCCCCCCCCCCGCCCCATCCCCCCCAACCCCGACAGCAGGTGCGGAATCTGGGCAGGTCCTGATTGGAAAACCCACCCAACATCCCCCGGGCGAGGCCTTCGGCTTTGTGTTCCTGTTATCAACAGCAGGACTGCAGCCCCAGACACTCAACCAGCTACTGCTCCGCTGGGGGCCAAGGTTCCAGCCTGCCAGCTACTCTAGTTACAGAAGTGCATCTGAGAGATTTCTCCACATCCTCTGAGTTCACGGCACGAGGCAACGACAGAACAGCGGCAAACCACTGTGATACAAACCTTCAAACCCGCTGCCCATTTTCACACACCACTACGACTGGCACACCGTCCAGATGGTTATAGTAACAAAGAGTTTAAATCGTTTGCTTTGTTATCAGAACGATGCAAGGGATATGATTTTCCCATTTTGCAGAGAAGGAAACTGTTACAGTTTATGTAACTTGGGCTGGGTGAGGGGTGGACACACCATCCAAACTCACACTGAACCTCTATCCAGCACTGGGACGATGCTGTCAAGTTCCCCAAGACTTTGATGGTCTGACCTATATACGGGGCAGCACGCAGACCTTAAGTTATATACACGGGAGGGTGTAACGCATAGCAGTGTGAAAACTATTCACTTCTCCAATGGGGAAGCCAAACTCAGCCATGATGGTACATTTTAAGAGCTTGATTTCCTGGTTTGGAAACTGGTCTGCTTGGGCCAGAGGTCCGTCTGTGCTTGCTGGTGGGTCGAGCAGCAGCAGACCAGTCTCGTCCTCTCACCTCTCCAGGTGGCACACCCGGGTAAGCGGAAGATGCCCAGGGGCGGGTGCACAGGCTGGGCAGAGCCCTGCCACCGGCTGACAATCAGGGCTATGCCCCTTGCAGATCCGGACAGGGTCTAATCACTTTTGAGCTAACAAAGAAAACGGGCAAATAATTTACAAGTAAAAGAAAAAAAAAATCTAAATTGAATATCCATGGATAAAATCTTCTCCTCCTCTTTATGCAGATCTACACCTCAAATTGTTTCTGAGGGCTGGTGAGCAACTGGCCAATACCTTCCAGCCCACGCCCACTCCCCTCTCACCCAGTCACACAAACACTCACCTATGCCCAGCACCGGGCTTGGCACTGCCCTAGACTTAATTCCTGTCCTGAGACACTGAAAGTCTTGTACCTTAACTGGCTCGGTTATTGAACAACTAACTGAACATGTCCTTTATAACCTTTCTGAATAGTGAAGAATTTGCTCTGGGAGAGTGAGCCTCAGTCACTGGGAGTATGTAAGCCACTTGGCTTTTTGCTCGTTAGGACCGTTCATCCTCAAGGACGCAACAGAACCTGCCTCCTGGGAGTTCTCCCCATAGCTCCCTGAAGCCCCGGGATGTCTTCTTCCTCTGAGGACAGCCCCTTGCACCCTAACACCGGAGCCGGGCCTTGGAGGGATGGGGGGGGCCTCCACCTACGACCCCTGGCTGATCTTCTCTGAGCATATTCAACTGTGTCCCCACGTCTGGGGTCCAAATCCGAGGTCTGCCCAGCTTTGAGCAACAAAATAGATGGGTGCTGCTTCGGGACTGGCCAGGACCACATCCACCTGAGAGGTTGTGGGATAAACGCTGGCTTTCATACAAAGCATGAAAAAAAAAAAAGACAATTCCTAAGAAATTCCAAAAGGATATAATGACTAATATGACTTATGTGAAAATGAAATTGGTATATAAATAGCACATCTTCCTCTTGATATTTCTATTAATGGCAAAGAGGAAGTCTTCTTCTCAGAGCCCCTGTGCATTGATAGTTATCAGCTGGCAAGGGTTAAATTACTCATAGATGACAAAAAAGGAAGTATGACTTGGGTGCAGTGATGCAGGAGAAACAATGCCAGACTGGAAGTCCAGGTGCCGGGGTTTCATCCCCATCCCTGCCCCCTACCCTGCCTCAGTGACAGCACAGGGGTTGGGGCGGGGGGGCTTAGTCCCTCCCCTCCCAGCCAGCCTGGACCAAGTGAGTCCATCAGCAGATGCTCCGTGTGTTAGTCCAACCATCGTGAATGGGCCCCTAAGAGAAACTTCTTACAGAGAAAGCGTGTGCTCAGTCATGTCCGACTCTGCAACCCCATAGACTGTAGCCCGCCAGGCTCCTCTACCCATGGAATTTTCCAGACAAGAATACTGGCCTGGATTACCATTTCCTACCCCAGGGGATCTTCCCGACCCAGTGATCAAACTCACATCTCCTGCATTGGCAGGTGGATTTTCTTAACACTGAGCCATCAGGGAAGCCTGAAACTTGCTACACAAGGGAGCAAACTCCTGGGTCCATCAGTGCCTGTGGGGATTCAGGGACTTTACTGACAGGCCAGTGTTTTTCAGGAGACACTCTTGTCCAATAGTAGAAAAATTCACCAGAAAAGCTTGCGAAGCCTTGAAGAGCTTGCAGGTCAGACTAAGACTTCCTGACAAATGATGAAGCAGCAAATCCAGCCAGCCCTGGCATCCCGGCACCAAAGCCTGTTCTGCATTAAGCAGTCCTGCCCATCGCAGTTGGGCTGCAGGCCATCCTGCAGGATGCGGGGTACCACAGGAGGCGTGAGGAGTACCTGCAGGATGCAGGGTACCACAGGAGGCGTCTGGGATGCAAGGAGCTGTCACCCTGTAGAAATGCGTCAGGAAAGCGGACACCCACAGCAACTCCAGACATACAGGAAAGAGTGAGAGAGAGAAGGCGCGGGAGGTTTCCTCTCCTCCTTCAAGGGCCCCACCCAGCAAGAGAGCCCCACACTCCGGGCACAGAGCCGATGCACAACGCACCAGTTACCCCAGTCTCGTATGGTTCCCAAGGGCAGGGCTGCCAACACTTTGTGTCACAATGAGGTAATGGAGGTCTCATGACTTCTCACCTCACTGCTACATCAGAAACATCAGCATTTCATCAAAAACTGGCAGAATCCTTCTCCAAGATTCGCAAAACTGTCAAGAACATGGCTTTGGTGGAACTTGTGCCCAAATTCAACACCCCAGCCACAGCTCTCGTAACCCCACTGCTTTACTAATTTCATTCACCTGTAGAATATGAAGACTAATTTAAGAGGGCCTCAGACCAACCCAACAGAATAATGAGCAAAAAAGAGTTGACAGAGAAAGACGTCCATAGGGTCAATGAGGCACGAGAAGATATTGAATTATATTCGTAATTTAAGATATGCAAATCAAAGATGGCCTTTCAGATGATCCAAAATCAAAGCATTTTGTAAAACCTGAGGGCTGGTGAGAATGGGGAAAAAATAAATGCTCACCACTCCCTGCCGGTGGGGTAATAAACGGGGTAAGCACTGTGGCAACAGCTGTTGTCTTTTTTGCACACACCAGCAAACCCCAGCAATTCTGCTACAAGATCCATGTACAAAACAGTAATTACGGCACTGATTATAATGAGGAAAATTAGGAACAAATATCTACAGGACTTTGGTTAAGTAAATTAGGGACCACTCAAACCATATAATTGAGTATTATTAGGGTGTGAAAAGATAAAACAAAGAGACAGAGAGGTAGTTCCCCAAATACTATTAATAACATGAAAAGATGTACATACTGTGTGAAAAAGGTACAAATATATTTATAATATGAAATCACTTTAAAGAATTACATTTACACATATTCCAATATGCACAAAAATGATGGTCTGTACCATCAAGGTTCACAGGCTCACCCCTGGGGATGAAGAGGAGGCCTTCACTTTCCATCACAAATACTTCCACAGTGTTCATTTCTGGGTTTTTATTACATAGGCATGTACTGCTTTAGCATTAATTTTTAATGACCTCAGAGACCTGGGGGGAAGATGGCAAACTCTGGCCTGCTGGGTATCAAGGTCCCCCCAATCCTTGAAACTGCTGAGACAGGAGGGGATGATGGAGGGGCAGACGCCTGCTTTGGTCAGAGAGGTCAGATGGCCTAACTATCTCAAGCACTGGGATTTTGCAATGCTCAGATCTTATAATCCCATGTGATGAATGTTCTCAGGTCCCTGCCAAGCAGCACAAAAGGCCTGAGAAGGGGAGTGGGGGAGGTGGGGCTGAACTACCCGGTGGCCGACGTGCTGGGAAAAACAGGCTCCGGTTTAGACCCTGATGCCCTGGAGGAGGAAATGGCAAACCACTCCAGTATTCTTGCTTGGAGAATCCTCTGGGCAGGGGAGCCCTGAGGACTACAGTCCATGGGATCACAAAGAGCTGGACACGACTGAAGTGACTTAGCACACAAAGCACAAAGCACCCTCAGCTCTTAACCACTAACTTGTGAATGGAACACAGGACCGTGTAGCTTCTCTTCATACACCCACAAGGGCCCTCTGTCTAGACCTGTGTCTTGGCCAAAAAGAAAGCTCCGCTGTGGGACTTCTGTCCAACCCCTGTCCCCTCCCCTCAGCAACTCATGGAGAAGTGAAGTGAAGTGAAGTGAAGTCACTCAGTCATGTCTGACTCTTTGTGACTCCACGGACTATAGCTTACCAGGCTCCTCGGTCCATGGGATTTTCCAGGCAAGAGTACTGGAGTGGGTTGCCATTTCCTCCTCCAGGGGATCTTCCCAACCCAGGGATCGAACCCGGATCTCCCGCATTGTAGGCAGACGCTTTACTGTCTGAGCTACCGGGAGAGGGGGTGGCTAAATAGCACCTGGATGCTCCCAAGTGCTGCCTACAGCTCAGGGATAAGAGTTCGCGGCCTGGAGGGAGACACCGGCCTTCACTGCTAAGCTGTGACCATTAGCAACTGACCAGTCTTTCAGCCACTCAGTCTCGTATCTGTAAGACAGACGATCCTAATAGCGCCCGTCCCCTGGGATGGGTATGACGTGGTACATGAGAAGTTCTTTTCCAAATGCACAGCCAAACCAAAGCCAGGTGCTACCCTGTGGTCACAAAGGGTCCAAAGGCTGGACCAAAAACTAAGACTGCAGCCTGACAGCACTTCGCCTACGTCAACTATTTAAATCATATCCTCCCAAAAAGTCAAGGGCAAAGAATTCTACTGGTTAAAATTAATACAGAAATACCAGAAAGGTATGGTTAGATTTCAATAGGCTGGGCACACATTTCCATTTTGTCCAAAAAGTCTGAGTCAAAGGGAACCCTAAGATTGGGCCACAATCTGGGCCAACGCAAAGTTCACCAGCAGGTTAAGTGCCCGGTTATATCCCAGGACCCTTGCTGCTTCTATCTGTTGTCAACCAGAGGCCTAGTGAGACCAGGAAGAGGAGGATTTCACCAAAAAGAGAGAAGACATGTATCCAAGGAGATGCTGGACCTTTAGGAACAAGGTACACGGTGTAAACCCACTCGATCTGTCCCCGGAGCTGGGCCAGCAGTGTCTGTGGGCGCCCTTAGGAGCAAACAGGCCGTGGATCCGGAGTCAGGATTCTGCTCCAACAACTGGTAGCGTTTTTCTGGAAAGCACAGCATTCAGCACCAGGGGAAAAGTCTTACAGGAATTTCAAACCTGCTCAGTGGGTTGAGGGATTGGTTGCAATCACCAGAACAACATCCTCTCCAAACTGAGCCCTGGGCATTCACTCCCACCCTCCCTCCAGCTGGACCATCCCGGGCCACCCACCCCAGCCAGACTGCCAGGGGCCAGTACCTGACACATGCAGGCCCCTCCCCACATACCATGCACTGGGTCTCACACACCCTTCTTCCCTCCATCAGAGCTCACAAACACACACACACACACACAAACACATGTCAAGCTAAAACAAGTTTCACAGAACAATATCTAACCTTAGTATGCCTGGGTCCAATAGTTTCTTTTCCATTCTTATCTCATTTTTTTAAAAAATGCCCATGGACCCACTAAACTGGTTTTAGGGCCAGTGGGTCGCAAGCTGCTCTGTGAAAAAATCACTGTGTCCAGAGCCAGGGCTCTCTGCAGGCAGAAACTCTAGCTGCTTCTCACTTCTTGTTTGTTAAGTCAAAGGTGGGGAGAAGGGGGGAGGCATGGGAAGAAGAAGCAGCAGGGGAGCACAGGGAAGTTGGGGGGACACACGAAGGAGGGGGGCAGGTCATGGGCTCCCTGACAGCCCCCTCCCACCGTCAAGAGGCTGTCCCACTCCCGCCTGCCGCGTCCCCCAAGCTGGACCTGCGGCCAGGAACCCAAGCAGGTGTGGCACCCCAGCTCTCTCTCTACATCCATTGCTCACAGCTTGGAAAGCTCCCATTTCACAGACAGCCACTGAATAGGCAGCTGGAGTCACCTATACACTGAGAGCGTGTCAAATCACTGGAGGGCTTGTTCAGGCTTTGCTCAGCTTCTCTTCCCAAATCCCATTCCAAGTCCCAGTGAGCTTATCCTATAAACCTGGCCAGCGTTCAGTGACACGTAACAAGTGGGACTTCGCCCACTCCCCGGGCATCCTCCCCAACGCTGACCCTGCATCCCAGCCTTGCGTGTTCCTTGTTACCTCGACAGTTCTGCATTCTCACGCCCCGGTCACGCTGAGGAAGTTGAAGTGCCCGCAGTTCAAACCACTAGCCTCAGGGTCACAAATGGACCACCGTCATCTAGGTCTTTCTCAAAATGCTCCAAAAGCCACCCCTGCCAACAGGCCTTCCCTGGAATGAGCCGCCTGCAGCCTCAGCTAGCCCCAACGGCACCCGCTCGCTAATCAATCCATCGCATTTAGGTACCTTTTAGACCTTGAACCCAGAAGAGTGAGGATCCAAGAGAGGCTGACTCACGGGGAACAGGGGGTCCCACAGCAGTGATTCATAGCTTAGATCGAAGTGTCAGGCAGGACTGTCTCAACTCTACAAATAGCCCTCCTCACTGGCACCTTGCGTCCGTCCCTTAAAATAACAATGACCATGGTGACCGCTCTGTCCCAGGAGCTCTTATCCATCTCAGGGAACTTTTACAATAACTTGCAAATGGGTGTGATCCTCTCTTTATCTCACAGTGGAAGAAACCAACACTCGGAGAATTTGTCTTTGGCCCAAGTTACAGGCCTGTAAGTGACTAAAACTACAAAGCCAAGTTCTTTGCACCAGCCTGTGTGCCCCATTGGCCTCAGGCCCTTCTTTTGAAATATCACCCTCCATCTCCTGCCCCCTCCCTGAACATAGCTGACTGGGTGGAGGGTAGGCTTGCTTCCTTCCTTCTGGGCTGGCCACCCCAACCCCTTCCAGGGCAAGACTCCTCCTCGGCCTTTCCAAGGTCCCCTCAAGACCCAAGATCCCCCCACTTGCAACAAGACTCAGCTGGCGTTTATTTCTTGATTACTATCTGTTCCTCACTTGCTTACTTTAATTCATAAGACCCAAATTATTGAACAGGGAATGAACAGTAACTTTCACAACCACCCCCCCCCATTACCTGCCCCCTCCCATGAAAACACTGTGTGTAAGCTCATCTTTCCAAAACACTCCTGTTATCCTGGGGAAACTACTAGGTTCTAAAAACTCTGAATCAATACTGCCAGTTGTTTTAGTCAAGTTCCTGTTTGGCAGTCAAAACCTGGGTTGACATCTGCTTTCTTCAGCAACTACCCTCCACACAAACTACCCTTCAGTTATCTACACACATTGTGGTTCCAAGGCACTTATGAGTTATTTCCAAAACACTACTTTTCATCCTACATTTTCCCGGGGCTTCCCCCAAAATAACATTATTCCGCAGGGGCATTTGATGGGAGGCCTAGCACCCCTCCAGCTGCAGGAAAGGTGCACAGAAGCCGGCAGAGAAGAGACCAGGCTGTAATAGGAGAACTCGGATTCCAAACCCGGCTTGGCTGTGTGACCTTGGGCACGGTAAGTCAAGCTCCCTGAGCCTCAGTTTCCTCAACAGCAAAGCAGAAAATCTTAACATTCCCCCTCCCCGAACAGCTTCATAAATGTCCCCGACGCTAAGCAAGGGCTGCTCGCTGCCCAGGTAAAACCCACCCGTCCCTCCCTGGATGGAGCTGGGTGGTCCCGCCGACCGGGGGTGGAGGAGGGCCCCCCTCGAGTTCGCCACGCCGATCAAGGTCAGGTCAGCCCTGCAGGAGAAGGCCCGAGGGATGCTCACGAGGCCGCCGGGCCCCTGGGCCTGTTCTCCGCCTCCCTCCCCGAATCTCTTGCTCCGAATCTCTTGCCCTGGAAGGACCGCAGGGAGCCGAGTGGGCCGGCATCTCCCCGCCCGCGCCCGCTACGGCCTGGCAGCGTCCCCCCTACCCCGCCCTGCGGGCCGCGCCCCGCCCCGCCTGGCCCGGCTCCCCTCAGAGGCTGAGGCCCCCTACCTCGACTGCCGCTGGGCTGGGACCGCAGCTCCGCAGGGGGCTCGACACCGGAGATCGGTGGCGCGGCGGCGGCTACAAACCCTGCAGAGTCGCGCGCGTGGCTGCCTTTGTATGCAAACACCCAGCCCCGCCGCGCTCTCCCTGTCTGGCTGCCCCCGCCCCGGGGGCGGGGCCAGATGGAGGGGCGGGGCCGGCGGGATGGTGCGAGAGTTCTTTCGACCCCGCCTCCGGGGCGGAGCCAGCGGGGAGGGGCGGGGCCAGAGGGGTGGTGCGAGGGCCCTTTCGAGGAACGAGCCAGCCACTCGGCAGCTTTCAGAGCCCGCCCGGCCCCGAGCGGCGGATCCTCCCTCGCAGGAAGTCCCCGGGCCGGCCCGCCCCTCCTCCCTCGCCGACCTTTAGTGCTGTTTACTGAGATGCAGAAGGAAGAGGGAAGAATCCTGCTTGGAAGGAAGCAGGAGTGTCCGTTCTGGGCACTCTTAAGATTTGAGGTTTTTCCCAGCCATCCCAGACGTGTCGAGAAGGGTTTCTGGTGCTCGTTGGCGAAGTCCCGCCGGCTCTAGGTAGATGTAGGGGGGTCGTCTGCTATCTTTCCCTGCTCTCCCTATTACTGTCACAACTAAACAAGGCCTGACTTTTGCAGGGAGAATTTTTTTCCTCCAACAAACAATAAGAAAACACTAAACCACACATTTCAGTACAAGCGGAGTTGGATTCCCCGGAGCGCTTGCCCGGCTGATGTTGACGATCGGGAGTCCCCCGCCCCCGGAGGGCCCCTGCCCTGTGGTCTGCAATCACCCAGCTGTGACTCAGCCCGGAGAGCTGGGGTGATCCCCTGAGCCAATCCCGTGACCTGCCGCTTTCTGCCCAGCTCGGGTGAGGAGAAGGAAACCGCGGGGATGAGTAGACTCGCTCCAGGCTCTGGAGGAGGAAGAAGGGAGGAGTGATGCCCGGGCCAAGTGACGAAAGCCTCCTGGAGGCTAAGAAGACTCAGTTTCACTATCTGAAAAATGGGAGGCAGATGCTCAACACACAGGTCCATTTTGAGGATGGAAATAGCCATCATGTGAAATACTCCAAGGCCTTTCACTAACTTGACAGGGAAAGTGGCTCAGTCGTGTCCAACTCTTTGCAACCCGGTGGACTATACAGTCCATGGAATTCTCCAGGCCAGAATACTGGAGTGGGTAGCCTTTCCCTTCTCCAGGGGATCTTCCCAATCCAGGGATCGAACCCAGGTCTCCCGCATTGGCAGGCAGATTCTTTACCGGATGAGCCAATTCTAGAACCTTATACATGAAGGCTTCCCAGGTGGCGCTAGTGGTAAAGAACCCACCTGCCAATGCAGGAGACTCAGTTTCCTCCCCTGGAGGAGGAAACAGCTACCCACTCCAGTATTCTTGCCTGGAAAATCCCCATGGACAGAGGAGCCTGTAGGGCTACAGTCCATGGGGTAGCACAGAGCTGGATACGACTGAAGTGACTTCGCACGCACACATACGTGAAAGAGTGGCGAATCCCAGAAGGATTTGTTCAGTGCTTAGCCCAGCTGTGATACAGGGAGTGGCCAGCTTGCCCAGTCCCAAGATTGGGCAGGCTACTGACCTTCCTCCTGGGAGGGACAGCCTAGAGAAGCCTGATGCTGTGTAAGGCTAAACAATTATGACTCCTCCATTGTCAGAACTTCTCTCTGCATATAAAAGCCCCGAGAATGAAACAAGCTGCCTGGTTCTAGCTGGAAACCTCCCTCCTCCTATCCACGGACAATAGCAACCCGGAGAATTCTTAAGATTTTCAGATTAACTACCTACACAATGAAAGGGCTCTGCAAGTGGGAGGGAGGTGACAGGAGGGGTGAAGGCACACCCCTCTTCACTAGAGTCTCGTGAAACAATCCAAGTAGGTGTGCAATTGACTGATCTCCTGACAGTCACATCAGCCGGTGAGCTCTGTAAATGCCTGAGGCAGAGAGAAAGAGAATGGATTATTTCCACTGGAGGGCTGCACGTTATCTCTGGCACCTGACCTGGGCTCCTAGGAAGGGAGGGAATCTCGGATGTTCGGCCAGTGCTGGGCTAGAGGCCTCATGACTTCAAGGCTCCCTTGCTTGAGGCCTCAAGAATCAGATGGGAACCAGGGACCACCTGGTGCAGCTTTGTTCCCCGCACCCCTTGGAGGGCAGGGTACAGAACAGCCTGGAATCTACCAGAGATGGAGTGGGTCCCCCAGATGCCCATGGGCAGGCTTACCCCAGCAAGTTCCTTAGAGGAAGAGGCAGGAATGAGGGGTGCTGGGTTCAACTGGAGAAGGAGGAGGAGGAAGAAGGGTACACCAGGGGTTGGGAAGGAAATGCTTGGAACCAAAGCACACAGGGCACACCCTCAAATTAGGGTGAGGGTCACAGAAGAGGGCCAAGGCATCCCTGAAGGCAAAAAAAAAATCACAGGGAGACAAGGGGGAGTGGCTGGCAGTTGGCCTAATTCACCCTAACAGATACATTAGTTAGACAGCATCGTGGGCCCTCCCCTTGGGCCATGCTGGGAAGAGTCCAGGATTCGTGGGTCCTGGCACATGGTACAGCTGGGAAGCAAGGAAAGCCCCTGGTTCAGGGCAGAGAGAGATACTGCTCCCCTGAGGGGTCTGCACTGTCGCCCCCCACCCTCTCGACCGGTGGGCCCACACTGCCACCACATATCCCCCAACCATCTTCCCCTGGCCCTGCCTTCATCCCCGCACTCCTGCACTGAGTGCCCGCCCCTGGCCAGACCCCATGGGAGGCTCCAATGGGGACCAGGCCAGTCATGGCATCTGTTGGGGACAGTAAGGTAAGTCAGTGGCACAAATACACATAAAAACTGTTACCCTAATGAGTGCCACCATGACCTGCCCGGTTGTACATGGCTATGGGATTTGACCTGCTCATCTCTGGAGGAGTTGGCCCACTCTAGTCCCGGTGTGGAGGAGCAGACCATGAAAGGAGGCCAGCCTGTGCAAAGCGGGCTGGGCCGTTCAGGGACTGAAGGAAGACTCACTCACACATACACACACACACAATGATGGGGCGAGCACATCGAGTCCCCTGACTGCCCTGGCAGCGGCTCCCAGCCTGTGTCCCAGGGTTGGAAGGGGCTGGGACAGCTTTTCTCCCCTGGCCAAATGGGGAAGACTCCTGATGAGCCAGGCGAGGACAAGAAAGGTGGTTTTGCTAGAAAACTATATTGTTCTCTCTTCCTGGTCCACTACCAGGCCCGCAGGACCCAGGCCTCTAGGAAGCAGCCCCCACCCCTGGGAAGGCAGATCTTTTGGTGTACACTTCACATACACCAACTGTCTAAGCTTCACTTCATAGCCTTCATCCTGCCCCATCTTTTCCCCAGCCTTGTAGTGAACAGGTTAGTGTTCCAGACCCAGGATTAGAATTCTATTTGGTCCGTCATGAGTACTTGCCAATCACCATAGACAAGAGCACAGCAGACCAGGATTCTGCTGGATTATGGAGAAGATGGGAGGAGAAGGGAAGAGGAGAGATGAGGTAGCAGGAATGAAGCCACTTAGGGAACTTGGGACCACGACTGGTCACAGGTATTTGAATCATTGATTGGCAAGGCCATATTCGTGTGTGTGTGTGCATGCTCAGTCATGTCCAACTATTTGCCATCCCATGGATTGTAGCCTTCCAGGTTCCTCTGTCCATGGGGTTTTCTAGGCAAGCATACTGGAGTGGGTTGCCATTTCCTCCTCCAGGGAATCTTCCCGACCCAGGGATCAAACCTGTGTCTCCTGCATCCCCTATATTGTAGGTGGATTCTTTACCTGCTGAGCCATGGGGGAAGCCCATATATGTGTACACTAGATGAATCTACCCAAGAAGAAAATACATTTGGAATTCAACTGAGAAATGCATCTGCTATGGACTAAATGTTTACACGCGTGCTAAGTCGCTTTGGTTGTGTCTGACTCTTTGCAACCCTGTGGACTGGAGCCCTCCAGGCTCCTCTGTCCATAGGATTCTCCAGGCGAGAATACTGGAGTAGATTGCCATGCCCTCCTCCAGGGGATCTTCCCAACCCAGGGATTGAACCCACATCTCTTAAGTCTCCTGCATTGGTAGGCAGGTTCTTTACCACTAGCATCACCTGGAAAGCCCTGGACTAAATGTTTATATGCCCCTAAATTTATGTGTTGAAGCTGTAACTCCCATATTGATGGCAATTGGCATGCAGAGGTAATTAGGTTTAGAGATGAGGTAATGAAGGTGGAGCCTCACCAGAAACCTGGACCCCAAAGCTAAGCATAGTGATCCATCCTCTGACCTCAGCTAGGGAAGCTGGCTCCAGAATAAAATCAGATTCCTACAAGAAGATGCTACGCAACCTGTTACAGCGCTGTGGGCTCAGGGCCAACCACAGGGTCACTGCTCAGCTGCTAGAGTTTTCAGCTGATAGACCTTTGCAACCAGTTAAGATAAAATCTATGATGCTAACTCATATAAGCCTTTGTCAGCTCTAAACAATTAGGAAAGCAGAAGAGGACTGGATTTCCCAACAACTTATAATATGTGTTAACATGCAGCAATTATGTGCTGCTTGTCAATAGCCATTCACATTGGCATCTGCTTGTTGTCTGGAGCCTAACCACAACATCTTAATTGTTGACTTAGAACCTGGGCTTGGTTGAGGAAAGTCACTCTATACTCTGAGGACTCCAAGTCTTTGCTGGTGGCTCACTGGTAAAGATGGAAAAGGCAATGGCACCCCACTCCGGTACTCTTGCCTGGAAAATCCCATGGACGGAGGAGCCAGGTAGGCTGCAGTCCATGGGGTCGCTAAGGATCGGATATGACTGAGTGATTTCACTTTCATGCATTGGAGAAGGAAATGGCAACCCACTCCAGTGTTCTTGGCTGGAGAATCCCAGGGACGGGGGAGCCTGGTAGGCTGCTGTCTATGGAGTCGCACAGAGTCGGACACGACTGAAGCAACTTAGCAGCAGCAGCAGCAGCAGCAGCAGCAGCAGTGGTAAAGAATCTGCCAGCGATTGCGGGAGACTCAGATTCTATCCCTGAGTGGCAAAGATCCCCTGGATAAGGAAACGGCAATCTACTCCAGTATTCTTGCTTGGGAAATCCCATGGACAGAGGAGACTGGCGGGCTACAGTCCATGGGGTCCCAAAAGAGTCAGACACGACTTAGTAACTAAGCAACAACAACAAAGCAGTGTTTACCATGAAAACTTGTCACATAGTAGAATCACCTGGAGAATTGTTAAAACTCTCTATGCCCAGACAAGCATTGACATCAATTAACCACAATCTCTGGGGGCAGGACACAGGCATCAGTATATCACAGAACTCCCCATGAAGTTCCATTGTACAGTCACATGTGAAAACCAGTTTTCTAAGAGTCCACTTCCCTTCATCCTGTACCCTGGCCAGCTGCCCTCTCTCTCAAAGCACACCCTCTCCTCTACCAGTGTCCTGTTCCAAGGGTCGACATAAAATTTATATTTCTTCTAAATGTCCATATAAACCAACTCAAAGTTGAGTTAGTGTGTGTGTGTAGCATGATACACTGAAAGGAGCCAGGGATTCCAGAAGTGGGCCTTGAACTGTGGCAGATTTCTGTCTCTCACTCTCTTTCCGCTTCCTTAACTCTGCCCCTTGCCTTCTCCCAATTGCTTCCTCCCAGAATCCCTCCCTCATCAGTCTGGCCACACATGGCTCCCCAAGTAGCTCTTTCCTTCCCATGACCACCTACCTCGGTTCCCCTAACTCCAAAATGTCAACAGAGAAACCTTATTGATTCAGCTCATCTTCTCAATCTACCGTCCAAAGTCTTAGGTGACCAACATCCTAGGAATGACCACCCTTGCTGGTCTGTCCCTGTAGAGAGCCTCCCAGTGCTGCTCACGCCCCCTTTCCCAGCACCTAGTGTACCCCAGACACAGAGCTCCACATTGCAGAAGACAGCGCCGTGATCAGACACGGAGCCTTCCTTCGAGGCCTCCTCAAGTCTGTCAGATATCCAACACCTGAAGTCAGGAAGCACTGAGGGAGGAGGAACAGAGAAGACAAGATCAAGCCTGACGGGAGACCCCAGGGCGAGGGGCTCCACGCTGCACTCTGATCCCTGCCTTACCTCTTGCTAATTATGTGACCTGGGGAAGGGATGTTTGACCTCTCTGACCCTCAGTTTCCTTTTCTACTGACTTGGGGTGAAACATCTGTTTCACAGGGCTGTTGGACTTATCTCAAGTGTTTAGTGCATCGTACTGTATCAGTGCAATGTCTGACACAACATACATAGTTCACTCTGGTGAGTTTTATGTTAGTAAAGATAATTGCTATTATTGTTATTTATTATGAGCACTTGATAAAGAATTCAGTTATCAGGTTTGGGCCTTCAGGATGGGGAAGGCTCCTAACACAGGGAGAGTGGGAGGGAGGAGGCATTTCAGGCTGAAGACGAGCAGGTGGAAAGACCCCCGGGAAGGCAACGGGGAGTGGGGAGCTCAGTGCCTCAAATGGAGGGGGGTCACCTCCCCAGTTTGGATGCAAGAATGAATTCATACCTTTCTTCACTATTCCGCAGTGTCCAGTACATGCTGGGCCCACAGTTGGTCTCAGAAGATGTGTGAAATGAATGATTGACTAGCTGAACTGGTAGTCCAGGAAGGGGATTAACCACTCTGGAGAGTTAAAGTCAATTTCCTGAATTAAGGCACATGCTCCTTTGTGCTAGGAGAGTTAAATTCAGTGTTCGCTTAGCCCAAAGCAGAACCTTAATGTCACACCTGAGTGTAACAACACGCACCTACAAGGAGCATCCGTATCCACCCCTTGGCATCCATGGGCACTCTGCCTCACTCACCTCTGGCCTCTCTTTCTGTCCTCGCCCCTTCCGTCTTGTGGAAGGAAGTACAGAGGTGTGGCTCCTTGGCTCCTCTTCAGTGACAGTCAACACAAATCAAGGAAAAGATTCCATCTTCCCCAATGCAATAAGGGGAAGATCCTGCCTGCTCCTCCCCACCTTTTCTTAGAGCTTTTACTATGCAACCCTACTTATATATTCTTTCTCTGCCCCTCTGAGATGCAAGTAAATCTTTTTTTAAAGATCTAGATAAGCCTCTGGGCACCTGTAGGACTCAAATGTTCGAAGAACCTGGCAGCCACCTCTTGGAAATGAGAACAGGAAGTTTGTACCCCTGTCTCCCAGCCTCTCTGGGAGGGCAGGCGCCTAACTCTGACAGGTGTCATGCCTCAATCCACGGTGCAAAACTAGCTCTTGTCATAAAGGTACTAGAGGTTTCATTATTCATTTGGATAAAGGCAATAAGCTAACACAGATGGCCACTCCATTACCAGGTAAGCTGTGTGTGACAAACAGTCCTGTCAAGTCCTCTTACTGAGGACTACTGTCATTTAACTTGAGAACATGTAACCAGCCTGATGAGACAAAGGAGTGAAATCCTTCATGTCCCTGTAGTCTCTAGTGGCTGGCCTGGTCTAATGCTTATTCAGTAATCACACTCTTTCTCGTCTCTCTTTGTAGAGAGGTTCTCTGGGCTCAGAGGAGATTTGTTCTTCATGGTGTGTCTCAGCAGCAGCCTGGCTGCCCTCAGGATGTGGGCCTTCCCTGCCCCAGGTTCCCTGAGCCAAGGCTGGGAAGCTTGCAAGTGTGACATGACTAAGTTAACTCATGAGAGAAACTGGTCACAGGTCAAGCCGTGTCACTGTCGTCTCGCCCTCAATCTGCGAGTTGTCTCTCAAAACATGCTGGTTAGGAGTCCGAAGGATCCAAGCATCCATAAAAAAAATCTAGGCATTCAATGTGGAAACAGTCATATCTTCACTACCTTCTAAATCCAATGCAGCAGAGTGTTCTTTGATTGTGAATGTCGGCAACAAAACACAACAGGATCCACAGTACCTGTAACTGACACCATCACCACCAACAACAAATCACAAATATTTTCATGTCACATCAAAGTTGTTGCCGATATTGAGAAACATCCTGGACACTCATTACTATTTAAAAATTGTGGTTGCTATTCTATCTGCAGCTCAGAGACAGGAGGACCAAGGCAACTTGACCCCGAAGAACCAAGGACAGGAGGTCGCTTCCTCTGGAACTTAGTCAAAAGCAACAGAGAAGGTCTCCCTCCGCCACCTCACACTGCCGAGCTCTCAGGAACAACAGGAGGGTCACAAGAACACCAGGGAGAGGAAACCTAAGAGGAAAAGGGACTCTCTCTGAGGTCCAGTGCAAAGGGAAGATCTAAAGCTAAGAGGCAGGGAGGTAAACCCACCGGCACCCTGAAACACAAGGTGTGCCCACAGGAACGTGAAGGGTTCGATGCACTGAAGGCAACCATAGCAGCAAAGAACTTCAAACTCAGCCCAGCTTCTACCCAGGCTAACTCACACCCCCATGCTAAGGGCCTGCCATGAGGAAAAGTGGGTCCATTTCCGGAGATAAGGACAATTTGTATGTTTCTATAGTTCTACTGAGATGTCCAGCTTTCAAGAAAAAATTAGGAGGCAAAGGAAGAGGCAAGATAACACCCTTGCCTCCTGCCCTCAATCTTTCCCAGACCCTGATGTTAACCATTAAAAAACATAGAATAATTACCTCAGTTCTTCTTGATTAATGAAATATCTAAGTCAATGTGAAAGTAAGTAAGTTAGAATTATGGTTAGAGTGAGAATTTGCCTCCCACAAAAAGAAAAATGGTGCCTCACGTGGAACCTCAAATGGCACTTTATACTGAAGGCCCTGGAGAACCTGTAAACAGCTTATAAGCAAGGAAGGAAATGTTATGAAACTTCCATTTTATGGAAGTGAATCTGGCCAGGTGGGCCGGCAGTGCAGGATGGCGGTGGGCCAGGTGGCAGGAGAAAACGGAAGTAGCCGGCTTCTGCCACAGCCTAGATATCCGGTTCTGGGTCAAGTGATGATCAGGCACCAGTTGCCATGGAAAACGGATGAAGGGACAATACGTTTCCAAATGCCTCAGCTTTTGAGTTCAGGGACCCATGTGGCTCCAGTGATAACACTGCCGATCTTCCCAGGCTCCTGGAGGGGCATGGGCAGTGCCTCTGCAGGCCGTGAAGTCTTGACCCCAAGCTGTGAAATGTGAACTCTTGGAACTTCCCTGAAGCTGAAGGTAGAAAACCTTCTTTTGTTCTTGGAGGTAGAAAATGGATTTTTTTCATTTGCTTTCCCAATCATGAAAGAAGGGCAAGAGACCCAGGGAGAAACAGTCCTTCAGGAACTGTGCTGAGCTGTGCTCACCTGTCCCCCACCCCAGGCTGGGGCCCTTGTGTGGGCATCTGTCTACACAAGCTGGCTTTGTGGGGAGATGCCTGGCTACCACAATGTCCCAACTCAGAAACATAACAAGACCAAGAAAATACTATCTTAAAATCCCAGTGAAACTGCACATCCCATAAATATTTGTGTGCTGATGGTGGTTCACGACTAGTTTGTCATGAGGGTCTCAAGTCACCTCTGCTCTGTGGCCTACAGGAAGGGGAGGAGCAGGGAGCCCCGAGGGGTTGGAGGGCAAAGGCAAGGGTCACCTACTTTACAGGGTTGCCATGGCCTCAGCTTGGGTCCCGGTTTGGGAATCGAAGTTCCTGTCCCTATTGTCTCGTCCTTCTAACAAGAATTAGACTCTGGAGGTTTCTGTTTGGTGCCAACTTGCAGAACTCCCGGAAAATACACTCAATATCACAGGCCCGCACGTACTTCTAAATGGCATTTCCTTTGCACTTCCCCACGTTCATGAGACAAAAATATTGGAAAACTGTTTGCATAAATTCAAATTTTACAAACACGCGCCATGGTTTACCCTTCTTCAAGGAACTCTACCAGTAGGCAATAACAACACAGAGCAGATGAGGAGTCCTGGGTTTAACAGCCCAGAGCAAACCACAGAAGGTCACGGAAAGGACAGTTGCGACCCCAAGAGTCTTGTAACAGAGCTCTCATGCCCCCACACCTCAGCACTGGGTCCACTCTCCAGTGGGTTCTGTGCCTGAGAAGGCAGCGTGGGGAACGGCTGGACGGGTCGCCTGAGGACTAGCACCTGGTCACGTCCACCCTCTCTCCTGCCTTTTACCTTCGCTGCCAGCAGAAAGCTTCGTCTTCTCCTCTTGGAGGGCATGTCGTCAGGACCCTGTTCCATTTCCGTTAGCTTCATAGGGAGGTCCTTGCTCTTGGGAACACTGGCCTCCGGGTCAATTTTCCTCTTTCTCCCAGGTTTCTGGTTCCCAGTAGGCCAGGCCACTGCTTACCGGCTGTTGTTAGGACAGGCATGGCGGCCGCCCCACCCCTGTCTCGCCCCTCTCTCTCTTTCCTCCCGATCTTGCCCCTCAGCCCCCCTCCTTCCCTCCCATGTTCTCTCCTTGCCCATCGTCCTTTCACCTGCGCCCTCTGCAAAGACCCCAGGGAAAGCTCATTGTTGGTTGGCAGGATTGTGACAGCCCCGCTGGGGTTATGATGTCAGATAAGACAGATAGGGCTCAGTAAGCCAACTGATTGGAGCTGGTCAGAGGCCGGCGCTGGTCCAGAACAGACCTGATAGACACTAGGGATGATCGAAAGCTTGGAGCAGGACATGACCAAATTCTCCCATGACATCGGATGTTGCCTGGCTGAATTCTAAGTTCACAGAAAACTAACTAGAAGGAACTTTCAATTCATTTTTAATGCACTCCAACAAAGTGAGAAAAACACATTAAGGAAGGAATTATCTTACCCATTTCCTATATAGCACAAAAATTTGGTGTTATTTATAAAGTATACCAGGCTTCCCAGGTGGCGCTAGTGGTAAAGAACCCACCTGCCAATGCAGGAAACATAAGAGACACAGGTTTGATCCCTGGATTGGGAAGATCCCCTGAAAGAGGGCAGGCAACCCACTTCAGTAATTTTTAGCTGGAGAATCCCACGGACGGGGGAGCCTGGCAGGCTACGGTACCTAGGGTCGCAAAGAGGCAGACACGACTGAAGCGATTTAGCATGCATACGTAAAGTATGCTAGTAAGAGATTTCTGTCATAGACCTTGTTGCAGAAAAGCATCAGTTCCAAAAAGTTTAGGCTATATAGTAACCCTTTGAAATGCCTAAGTGATAGACAAAAATGATGAGTGATTATAGGATACAAGTGTTTACCTATTATCCAATAAACTAAAAACTAGTTTTTAAATGGTGATAAACTAGAAAGTTATTGTACAGTTAGAATAGAATCCTTTAAAATATGACAACACTGCTAGATGAGCATTTGAAGTCTTTGCTCAGGTGTGACCCTGTGAACCCAAGCTTTCAGCTGAATATCAAGGACCAACCACCTTGTGCCCCTGTCAGCGCAGTCTTTGCATTGATACCTAGGATTACAGTGGGGTGGTTTTCTCATAAGCAGTTTCCTTAGGCATGATCAGAATGTGGTGGTTTAGTCGCTAAGTCATGTCTGACTCTTGCGACCCCATGGACTATAGCCCTTCGGGTTCCTCTGTCCATGGGATTCTCCAGGCAAGAACACTGGAGTGGGTTGTCATTTCCTTCTCCAGGGGATCCTCCCAACCCAGGAATCGAACCCAGGTCTCCTGCATTGCAGGTAGATTCTTTACTGACTGAACTACAAGGGAAATCTATCAGCTTGCCTACCAGCAATGCCTACCAGCAAATGTTAGACATCAGAGTAGAAGGTAAAACTTGGAAATACTGGTTCACAAACCTGGAAATACTGGTTCACAAACCATTAGCCTTCTCATTCTTCAGGGAAATCCACAGTTAGAACCAGAGGTGATCTTCCAGATGTAACAACCTGCTTACCCCCTCCCACATCGTCTTTGGACGGTGCTTTTGAATCTTGATGGAAAAGTTGCATGTGTTAAGACCAACTCTTAAAGGAAGATAATGCTTCCTTTCATCTCTAGCTCAGAGTAACTTGGGTAGATCTGTGGTTAACCCACTCCAGTATTCCTGCCTGGAGAACTCCATGGACAGAGGAGCCTGGTGGGCTACAGTCCATAGGGTTGCAAAGAGTTGGACACGACTGAGTGACTAACACTGTAGAGTCCTAAAAAGCATGTTCTGCTGTCAAAAGTCTGGGAAGTAGGTTCTGGTAACTGCATGGGGCTTGTACATTGCTCTGTGCACTGGTCACTATGCAACACAACACCTTTGGGTAATCATGTGTAAATCCATCATGTTCTGTCGCATATAAGAGAATGCTGTTTGAAGCAGTATATCTAAACTTTCTACAAATCATTTCAACCAAATACAAGGCTCTTCTGTAGTCTCTCCAGATCTTGTCAACCCAGCCTTACCAAACTTTAGAGGCTAAGAAAATATTAACTTGTTTCTTGTGAGTCTCATATTTAAAGTTTACTCTTTGCTATTGAGACGTGAAGTCAGCACATTCATGGCCATGAGATTCTAGCCTGTGTGCCCTTCTGCGAGCCTCGGGAGAAGAAGACCCCAAAGGCTCGCATTTCCCCCACCCTGGGGTATTCAGCTGCGCAGGTAGATGACTGACAGCCCAAAAGAAAGGAAGTCACTTTCCCTAGTTTTCTCTGCGGGTCACATTTGGTGCCGGCCTCGTGCTTGAGAGCCATAAGGATGGCCTGGAAGGAACGAGCTAGCATGAAAGGCAAGGCCAAACCACTCTCTAAGTATAATGACCAAAGCTGCTTAAATTGCAAAAGAAAACCCAGTGGAGGGAACGGGAGATGGAGAAATAGTGACCTAATGAGAGGACAGGATCATATTTGCCTGTAGATTCCAAACCATCTGAAGGATGGAAGTAGGTGGATCTGCGATCATAATAAAAGGGACCCACGGCGAAAGGTCAGGCCTCTGCAGAGAGGCTCCTCTGCGCCTGGAGCCTGGGGGTTCCCCACTGGACCCCCACTAGGAGCAGGGCTGTGGATACTGATCCAAAGTGAACAACTGGATCTTTTGTGTGACCGGGTTGAGAAATCTGGACTCAGCTTCACGGTCCCATCAGAACAGCCCGCAGAGAAGTGCGGGGTCTGTGCAGAGGTGGGCAGTCAGGTTCAGCATGCTTCCGCCTGATTCTGTGATGCCTGGGTTGAATTAGGTGCTCCACCTCCCTCTGCCCTCCAAAGAGGACGACCTGGTTCTAGCGAAGCTCTCTGTTGGGTGAAACGGAGAAGGTCCCTGAGGCTGCTGCCCTGAGGAGAGAAGGGACAGGGGCATCTCTGCCTAAAGGGACTCTGAGAGTAAGCTGGTTCCAAAAGCTAATTTTGAGTTTTAGATCTCCCCCTGGTCCAGCTCTCAGGCTCCTCAGAGGGAATGTGTCCCCACCCCCGCCACCCCTCCCCCACCCAAGCTCATCACAAAATCTGACCTGGGACTCTGAGATTTTTCCTCCTACAACAGGGAGGAAGTAAGCCCAGTAAAAATATCCCACATGTCTTTCTGGAAACAGAGGTGTCTTAGACAGGGTGTGGTTCTGGGGACCCGGAGATCTAGGTCCTTGTTTATGTTCTGTCACTTACAGGATCCTGCCTAGGTCACCTCAGTCTCCACGATGGAGAAAGAGAGGAAGTGGGGATAGAGGGCCATCTGCTCTAGAGACCTGTCATTTACACGTCTGTGCTGTGACTTCATGGGGACAGACAGCCTCATATCGTCACAACTGTCTGATCCTCCAACACACACAGTTCAGTAACTTATCAGTCTGGGGCCCAAGCCCCCGTTCCAGGGCATCTCCATTCATTTCAGAGGATAATGAGGTAGCTTCAGAAGGAATAACTGTGAATTCTCTTTCATTTTAGAATATTACATCTTCCCCTCACCCCATATTCTCCTCTCCTGTCTCCCTTCCCGGGGGATGTGTAAGCAAAGGCTTGGGCATAACTAACCTAAAGAGAGGAAATTCTGAGCCAAGCAGGGCATACTCAAGACAAAGAATGAGGTGGGAATTTCTTGAATTTCCAGCGGGAGGCAGGGCTGCTCAGACTAGGGTTGATCCAGGCCTCAACACTGCTCAGTTTCAATTCTCTTCCACCATTCCCTGCCCTGTAGCATTGAATATACTACAGTATGGTCTTGCTCTGCTGATACTCAGCTTAGCTGCAGTGTCCTCAGGAGACCCAGAGACAGCTGGATCAGCCAGAGAGCATCTGGATGGGGAGTAGGTCTCTGACAGACAGGCACCTTCTTCTCCAGCATCAGACATCTGACGGCCTGTCTGGGGCCCGGCTTCTTTGCCTTCACCATTTCTCCACACAGTCGAGGCTCAGATGCACTGGATAATTTTCAAGTCCTTGTGCTTGTCCTGTTCCCTCCCCCCACAGGGCCTTTGCACATGCTGCTGCCTCTACATGGAATCCTCTCCCCCCTCTTCACCAGGTTAACCACTGCTCATTCTTTATCCTTAGTTCAAGTATCACTAACCTCCCCAACAATGTCAGTTCTCCCTGTTAGACACTTGCATTGCTCTGCAAATCTTTCATTTAGAGTACTGATAAAGTTTAAATGTTCCATTTGTGTGTGCAATGATTGCAAAATCTCTCCCCCAGCAGACAGACTCTACAGGAGGGAAAAGACCATTTCTGTTTTAAGGATCTAGCACCATTTCTGGTACTTATTCAGTGTTCAATAAATATTTTGGAATGTATGCTTAATTATCATATGGGGTCATAATGCTTGGTTGCAAATATATGTTCATCCTAATGAAAATTTACTAGGCATGCACTGGTATCAAAGATACCAGTGCCCTTATCATGAATGAGGCAGGAGGGAAGTCACAAAAGATACACCCATTTATGCAACTAGCCATTTCTGAGTGCTTATCCTATGTCAGGTACAGTGGGGACGTTAACAGATAAGAGACGCCTCTGACCTTGAAGATCTCACAATAGAATTGATACATAGTGTGTTCCACAAGAGAAGACAAGGACACACAATTCAGAACAGGATGCCCACCGGGTGGAAGAAGGAATTGATAAGAGGGAGAATTGGGAATACACGCTATAAAGCTTAAGCATTCACTGAATAGGAAATGACCCTTCTCGGTAAGATTCTAATTAAATACATTATTGTTGGATCTGATTGTGCTAGTGCCTGGCACTGATCCATCTTGGACAAGAGTTACAGAGCGGGGCTGTCATGATTCAGGCTAAGAAACACAATCAGCTGTAAGAGACCTGCAGAGTATTTCTAGATAGGAACACAGTGAATGTCATCAGACATGTTCAGAACAGCTCCAGTAATGATGCTGGACAAGGAAGAAAATCCTGGGTCAACATGGCAGGTAAAGCAGAAAGAACACAGGCGTTTATTAACCCTTTACTTCCAGATGTTGTTGTTCAGTCACTGAGTCATGTTCTACTCTTTGTGACCCCATGGAGTGCGGCACGCCAGGCTCCTCTGGCCTCCACTATCTCTCAGAGTTTGCTCAAACTGACGTCCACTGAGTTTGTAACGCTACCTAACCATTTTATCCTCTGCCGCCCTCTTCTCCTTTTGCCTTCAATCTTTCCCAGCACCAGAGTCTTTTTCCAGTGAGTTATCTCTTTACATCAGGTGGCCAAAGCATTGGAACTTCAGCTTCAGCAACAGACCTTTCAGTGAATATTCAAGGTTGATTTCCTTTAGGATTCACTGGTTTGTACTTCCAGATACCTCATCTCTTTAGATTTCAAGGAAACTTCAGAACTTAAAATTTCACAACCGTGAAGAGAGGACCATCTTGCATGGAAAAGACGTTTAATCAAATTTGGAATGTGGAAACAAAGGGAAGGGTTGAGTAAAAAAATAAGACAGAGCAAGTTATAACCTGGAATGCCTGCAAAGGAGCTTCAGTGGAGGCAGGGCTACCTGCCCAGGAGAAACTCAAAGGGGCGCCAGAGTCAGAACCACGTGGTCCCCTGGGTAACAGCTCCCTGACTTATTCCAGAGCGAACCCCAGCAATGGGAGCTTCCAGGCAACCTTCCTACCCCATCCATGTTAAAGAAAAACAGTCAACTGCTAATCACCAGGTATTTGAGGAAACTCTGCAATCTGAAAGAAAAAGAACGACAGACGGGGGAAACCTGACTCCAGAAGAAATAAAAAATAATTAAGGGAACAGAAGAGAAATTAATAGGAAGAAATTCCCAAATTTGAAGCTCGGTGAGATCAGGTAGGTTATGTCATACATAAAGCAAAAATAGAAAAATGCTGTGAAAGAGAAAAAAACTAGAGAACAAAAAGGAATCTGTTAAAGGAAATTTTTGATTGCCAAAAATAATCATGAGAAAAATAGAAGGTTAAGTTAATGAAATCTACCAATCATAGACCAAAAAGTTGGACAACAGGGGATGAGGGAGATAGGGGAGGAGAACTTCATTGGTCTGCAGTCACCACTCTTGTTTGTTTTCCATTTTCCTTTAATCTGTTGAAATATCTCATCTGTTGATATTCATTAGCTTACAAGTGTGTTGTCCACCAGGACAATATTGGCTCACGCTCCAAGGTCTGAGCAGAATGAATGGGACACAATCCACTGCTGAGGCTTCAGGATACAAAGGGTTAACCGATCCCCAGAAGCTTCCAGATAGAAAATAATAAGTCATCCAGGAAGGAACAAAAGTCAGACTGGCATAGAGGTAACATTGGTTCTTAGAAGTCAATGAAACAATGCATTCAAAATTCTGTGAAAAATTAATATCAACCTCAAATTCTCATTCCAACCAAACTATCAAACATGAAGCCAAACTAAAAAAGAGATTCAGACACACAAGGACACAAAAACTTCTCTTCTATCCCCCTTTTCTGGGAGATCACATGAAAATGAATTCCAGTTTGTTTTCTTCTAAAGAGTAAACTAAGAAGAAAATAAGGATCTGGGTTAAGGTAGGTGTGATGAGAGCCTCCCTAGATGACAGCTCTAGTGGAGGACTGAGAGCAAGCAGGAAGAGAGGTCTCCTGGAGGGAGAGGTTATCCAAGAAAAAAAGGGCTCCTACACAGAGAGCTTGGAAAAATCAGGGAACATGATACAGGTACTAAAGGCAAGGAATAAATTAAAAGAATTAGAAACTACTAAACAAGAGAAACTTCTTATACAGGCAGCATACTACAGAGCTTAAGAACAAAGTCTCTGGAGCTAGGTGTGGGTCTGAATTCTAACCCTGCCCTTTTTCAGACCTTCAGTGAGTGGCTCAACCTCTCTGTGCTCATTTTTCTCATCTCTCAATTAGAGATAAAAATAAGACCAACTTATAGAACTATTGTAAGGAAGTACATGAGTTAATATTTATAATGCTCTTAGAAAAAAAAAACCCCTATCACTTGTTCCATATAAGATTTGTTAAATAAATAAGAAATAAGTAAGAAAACCAAAGTGCTATATGAAAATCACAGTCACCCAAATAAATTAGTAAATAGATCCCAATTAAAACAAGTTAATGGACTTAAAGAATGTGATAGTTTCCAAGTGACAGATTGAAGTAAAAGCTTATCGGTATGTGTGTAGTGGGGAGGACAGGCAGCGACTGGGAAGCATATATTTTTCCTGCTAACAAGGAAAAAGGCAAACAAAACTTCCAGGAAAAACACACCCCCTGCCTAAGAAAAACTCCATATGTAAGAAAGACAGAGTCTAAACACAGAACAAACTAAACAAGGATAGGATTATACATAAATCGAAGAGTATGAGAAAGGAGAATGCATTTACATACGATGATCTGTGAGAATCAGCTAGATTCTCCTCTCTCAGTAGGTCCATAGGATAAGGTGCAAAGCAGATACAGAAGTGGTCAGGATAGGAACCTGGAACTATGGCTTCAGCTGTGAGCCAGCATTTCTGAGTTGACTTTCTAGAAACTAGGTACATGAAGCACTTTGATAAAATATTTCAAAAATTAAGTTAAATCTAACCAAAGTCACTTCCTCCCCATGCAAAACATGCTGTCCACCCTAACATCCTGTCCTTTGTCAGACCTGAAGACAAGAAAGAAAAACAGTAAGCAAAACACAGCTCCAAGGAACTGTGCCAGGATCATCTAGAATTCTGGGAATTGTTGCTTTTGTTAGGAATGGTGCAATCAAAGCACAGGTTGGCCAAGAGGGAGGCTTCATGTGACGAATTGTACCCTGTTCCTTCGTCCGAGTTAAATGGCTTACGTAGTTTGGGTGGACATTTCATTGCTCAATTCTCCCTCCAGAATTCAGGGCCTATTGCCTTAATGAACCTCTCTTTGTGGGGGGAGGATAGACGTACTGCTGTGTATCTGGGGCGGGGGGAGGTTTCTGCATCTCAATGCCAGATTCTTCAAACTGAGAGCAGGACCCCCTGGGGAAGCCCTCCCGCAGACATTCCTCGAGTTGGTGAAGAATTCATCACCGGCTTCTCTGTACTAAGCAGCCCACATGAAACCATCATGGCACATGTCACAAAGTCTTGTCATTGCGTCATTTCTTATGCCTCTATCTCCTCTGCCGGTTGGTGAGCCCTTCAAGCAAAAGACCAACCACAACACGCTTATCACTATACCTTGTGCTTCGCATATTTATCTATACCATAACTCGGAGACAGAGACAAGGGCAGGGACAGAGACCGACAGGCAGAGACAGAGATCTTGAGTCCTACTATCTGCCCCGTCGTACTTTCCCTTCGTTTTGGGTTTTTCTCATCACTAAGCATTTTTGGCATTTATGAACCTTTCATCTAAGGATAACAACATACCAAAAAATTACCAAAAGCTGTCATAGTAGAGGTTCTGATTGAAAACCCACCTACATGACCTCGCCCACCTCCCCATGCCTCACACACTCCTGGGTGATTCTATCCCCCTTGGAGACTTTGGTGGCACTGTTCTGTTGTTGACCCACAGTTGAGTATATCCAGTCCTGACCTTGCTCTTGGCTCCAGACCGTTCATCCAGCTACCTCCTGCACACCTCCATTTGGGCAGTCCTCCAAGTACTTCAACTCAACTGAGCTAATGATCACTTGCTAAAGGGTCTCCCTGCCTCCAGCCCCACCCCATGTCTGCCCTATAACAGTCTGCAGATCTGACTTAGCACTGTCTGCTTAAGTCTCTTCAGTGCTACCCCTTCCTCCATTACCTTTTCTTGTAGGATAAAGGCCAACTCCTTAGAACGGCAAGTGAGCCCCACCCCTCATCACTGGCACTGCTTTCCCCTCCTCCACTGTCATCTCCCACTCTTTCAATCATATGACCCAGTTCTTACCTCCATGCCTGGCTAACTTAGGCCTCTTTCAAGACCATGCCTAAGACTCACTCTTTCGGAAGCGTTTTCTGAATTGCTTCTAAACTCTCCATCCAACCCAAGCTGAGTTACAAGCCCATCTTCTCCTCTATGGGCTTCCCTGGTGGCCCAGTGATAAAGAATACACCTGCCAATGCTGGAGATGCAGGAGACGCAGGTTTGATCCCTGGGTCAGGAAGACCCCCTGGAGGAGGAAATGGCAACCCACTCCAGTATTCTTGCCTGGAGAATCCCATGGAGAGAGGAAGCCTGTTGGGCTATGGTCCATGAGTTGGCAAAGAGTGGGACATGACTGAGGAACTAAGCGAAAACACACACACACTTCTCTTCTACATGATGCCTGGTGGTAAACAGCGAGCACTCTGTGTTCACAATGGGATGAACTCCCAATGTACAAAAGGAAATAAAGCATAGAGAAGTTAGGGAACTTGCTCAATATCACACGTACTCTAAAAGTGGCAAATGTCACCAAAACTTTGCTCTCCTAAGTCAGTTCTCCTGCATAGACAGTTAAGATTTTCTGTAATTTCACCCTTAAAGCAGAAACTTCACATCCCCTGTCCATGGCTTCTTGTCTTGTTAGTTCATGAGCCCTGTGAAGGTCCAGTAGAAGGCCTGACAGTGAGGCCCACCTGGTGCCTTTCCTTGACCGTCTCTCTTGTAACCATGGCCATTGCCCAGCACCATGGACCAGAGGCTGGGCCTGGAAACCTGGTGGCCATGGGCTCCAGCCCCCAAGTCTGGAGAATGGGATTTGGCCATGGAAAATGGCAGCCTCAGACCACCTCATGATGGCCAGCCCCCAAGGCTGCCCACAGGCGGAGCAGCTCACTTACCAGGACATCCTGCCCCTTCTATCCTCTATGAAGGACAGCTCCCCTCACTCCAGACTCAACTGCCGCTAACTGCCCGCCCCACTCAGGATTCCTGGCCTCTGATGGGGCCCAGTCCCTGCCAATCCACCTGGAAATAGAACCTGTGCTTTTCCCAGCATTCCCAGGGCCAGGTCTTCCTCAAGAGGTCTTCACTCACTTAACTGGAATCTCTGGATTCACGTATGAAGATGCGCTCTGGCTGTCCCTGCACTGGGCCTCCTGGGCCCTCTGCAAATCCTCCTGGTCCACACTCTGACCAGAGTCTCTCCCAGATTGAGCTCTCTGAGAGCAAGACCAAGTGTTACTTTTATTCTATATCCCCAAAACTTAGCACAGGCCACAGTCGAGACAAATGACTATTGAGGCTTTATCACTTCCTCTCTGTGTGTGCATGCTAAGTCTCTTCAGTTGTGTCTGACTCTTTGTGACCTTATGGACTGTAGCCTGCCAGGCTCCTCCAGCCATGGGATTCTCCAGGCAAGAATACTGGAGTGGGTTGCCATGCCCTCTTCCAGGGGAACTTCCCAACACAAGGATCGAACCTGCATCTTTTCTGTCTCATGCATTGGCAGGCAGGTTCTTTACCACTAATGCCACCTGGGAAGCCCACTTCCTCCCTAGAGTATTCCAAAAGCCTTTTCTTGAGCCCCCTCCACCTGCAATGTATTCCCTCAAGTCTCTTCCCCCCAGGAGAGAATCTCAGGTTTAAAATCTACTGGGCAGAGCAAGTTGTAGGAAACTACTGAAACTTAGTCTGGTCCAGGGCAATGTGCAGATGATTTGCAGGTACTGTGAGAAAGGAGCCAGGATGTAGATGGACCACTGCCAGTTATGCTTCAGAAAAATACACCTCCCCTCAAACTACAGAGGCTCAACAAGTCAGACTCATGAGCAGAACGTGGAAGCTGGTGTGGGCATGATGACAAGGGTGGTGCTGGCCCTTGGACTGCTGAACATGGGGACAAGGGAGATCCTGAAAGAGCAGAAAGCAAAGCACTAAGAACAGTCACAGAGACAACCTGAAAGGCAGGGCCAAGGCTTGGGGACCAGGCATGGGGCAGTGACGAAATGGACCAGTGGGTGCAGGAAGAAGAGGCAGAATCTGCAGGAGGGCTCTGAGGGGTTCAGTGGCAGCTGCAAGGGCTTTGATTAATGTGATGGACATCTGACCATCTATCAGGGGCAAATAAATAGCCTGAACGTGATATGAACCTTTTCCTGCTAGCACTAGGGAGCCATCAAATGCTTTTTAATCAGGGAGGTGATAAAATCAGATCTATGATAAGCTCTAGGTCCATCTATGTTGCTGCAAATGTCATTACTTCGTTCTTTTTAATGGCTAAATAATCTTCTGTTGTACATATGTACCACATCTTCTTTATCTATTCCTCTGCCAATGGACATTTAGGTTGCTTCCATGTCTTGGCTATTGTAAATAGTGCTGCAGTGAGCATTGGGGTGCGTGCATCCTATTGGACCCACTCTGCTCAATGTTATGTGGCAGCCTGGATGGGAGGAGGGTTTGAGGGAGAATGCATATATGAGACTGCATGGCTGAGTGGCTTTGTTGTACACTTGAAACTGTCACAGCATTTGTTAATCAGCTATACTCTAATTTAAAACAGAAAGTTAAAAACAAAGCAAAAATCAGATCTATGGCCGAGAGAGGATGGCTCACAGGCAGAAGAGATTAGAAACTAGGCAAAATGTTCTGGGCTTCATCTGGGGCTCATCAAATCTTTAAAAAGGGCTACAGAGCAACTCTGAAAGCTTTGGGGGAATGGTAGACTACTGGTTTGGGGACTGCGTGTATCCATGGCAATAAACCAGTTGGTCAAAGAGTATTTTCTCTCATCTGGAAATGTTAAAGTATCATTAGGACATTCATAGCAGCTCCACTCACATTAATGTTTGAAGACCACACATTTCGAATCCATCCAGGATCTCTCATTATTGGAATCTGGAAAACAAAAACATTAGAAAATAATTCATGGTGATGTTCTGGAATTACTGGTAGCATTTGTACAACCTTGTGAATGTTCTAAAAACTACTGAACCGTATGCTTTAACATGGTAAATTTTATTGTATGTGAATTATGTCTCAGTAAAAAGGGAACCGAGGACTTCCTTGGTGGTCTCATGGCTAAGACTCCATGTTCCCAATGCAGGGGGCCCAGGTTTGATCCCCAGTCAGGGAACTAGATCCCACATGCCACAACTAAGACCTTGCACAGCCAAATAAATATTTTTTAAATAAATAAACAAAAATGAAAAAGGAAATTGAATAATAAGAAGAATGTGGTGAGGTATTTTTTTTCGCATGTGCTCAGTTAGAGGGTGGGGTTTGGTAAGAAAGGACACAACGTGAGATCGTGAATCTCTCTCTCTTTTCTTCTTCATCTTCTTCGTCCTCCCAAAGCACGTGGACCTACTGGGGAAACTTCAGGAGATAAGGCAGTGTGGAACAATGACAGGATGTGGAATCTGAAGACACACTTTCATGGGCTTCCTCTGGTATGTCTTGGCTATATGGTTGCACAGGGCTAGTTCTCTTATCTGTATAATGGACGTAACGATATCCTCAGAATGGACAGGTGCATTGTGAGCATTAACAGAGTCCATTCAGGCAAAGGGGCACAGCCTCATACACAGACGAGCTGTTGAGACTGTTGGTGTGAAATTATCCAAGCAAGTAGGACCCACACCCTCTGCTTTTCCCATGGGGGCCCCAGTTAGAGTTCCCAGCCTAAGGGGCATGTTGAGTGTTCATGGGCTTTAAATTATCCTTTAAGTTGTACTTAAAAACACTTGCATTCTGAACTCAATTGCAGCAGTTCAGAATCAACCACCCTGAAGGTCCTCACTCCTGTTCCCCTCATCCTGTCACCCCCTGCCCTGTCCCCTACCTACTATTCATCTGAGGCATTTAGCTTTTCCGGCTTGCATTGTTGACAGGCTGATCATTAATGGTGTTGCTTCACCTCCTGGTTTATTGAGTGTCTCTCAGGGGCCAAGTACTTTGCTAGGTAGTGGGAACACAGAGACGAGTAAAATATAAATCTCTTCCTTTGAATCATTCATGATCTGTGGACTGTGTTAGTCGCTCAGTTGTGTCCGACTCTTTGCGACCCCACGAACTGTAGCCCGCCAGGGTTCTCTGTCCATGGAATTCTCCAGGCAAGAGCACTGGAGTGGATTGCCATTCCCTTCCCCAGAGGAACTTCCCAACCCAGGGATCGAACCCTGGTCTCCTGCCCCGCAGGCAGGTTCTTTACCATTTGAGCTACAGGTAAGTCTATGATAGCTACAGGGAAGTCTATCATTCATGATCTAGTGGGGGTGAGTGGGCAGGAAGACGTGTAGAAAAGGTTTCCATGGCTGGGGCCACCATTGAGACACAGCTGGGGTCGGGTGTGAGCACAGATTGGGGGGGGGAGCCAACAGTTTGCCTGTGGGATATTTTAGGAAAGCTCCATGCCGTCCACAGAGCTGCTTCTGAAGGGTGAGTGGGGCTCTCAGAGTAGAGAGGAGGGGGAGAGTCCATCCGAAGCAGAGAAGAAGGCGTGTTCAAGGAAACAGAGGCAGCACACATATGTTTGGGGAACAGTCAGGGGCGCTCATGACTGGAGAACATTCCATCGTGTGCAAGCGACATGGAGGGGCCTGGGATGGTCCGTGGTCGGGAGACATGGATAGAGTGGAGCTATTTAGAAAAAATTGTTATGCCCCCCACCTTAAACCAAATTTTTTGCAGAAGCCTGTGTATAAGTAGAGGGGGAATGCTATGGTCATTTCAGGGAAGAGGACTGGAGTCCCCAGTCTTGGCTGCAGAACCCTGGCTTCAGAGAATATGGGGTTTGTTTTGGTTTTTGGGTTTTTGGCCATACCATACAGCATGTGGGACCTTAGTTCCCTCACTAGGGATTGAACCTGTGCCCCGTTGCACTGGAAGTGAGGAGTCCTAACCACTGGACCATTAGGGAAGTCCCCAGACAACACGATTTAAGAACAATCACTGTACACAAGGGGGTTAGCGAGGGGCAGGATGATCAGACCTGTGTTTTACGGGATCGCTCTGACATGTGTATGTTGGAGGCAAAGAAGCACATTTAAAGGGTTTGTGTGTGTGTGTGACTGAGCCACATGGCTTGCAGGATCTTAGGTCCCAGCCAGAGACTGAACCCACGCCCTCAGCAGTGGGGTCTTCCCAGGTGGCTGAGTGGTAAAGAATCTGCCTGCCAATGCAGTACACGCAGGAGATGCGAATTCGATCCCTGGGTCAAGAAGATCCACTGGAGGAGGAAATGGCAACCTGTTCCAGTGTTGTTGCCAGGATGATCCCATGGACAAAAGAGCCTGGTGGGGTACAGTCCATGGGGCTGCAAAGAGTCAGACACGACTGAGCGATAGAGCACGCCTGCATGCCTCGGCAGTGAAAGCTTAGAGTCCTAATCACTGGTCCACCAGGGAATTTCTGAGGTTTTTGGTTTTTTGTTTGTTTGTTTTTTAAGACGATTCTAGCAAAAGGTGGCCAGGGTGTGAAGGCAGGTGGTGACGGGGTGGAGGTTGAAGAGAAAGGGGTGGCTGTGAGTCCTGCCTATGGGAGAGGCCCCCAGACTTGGTGAGAGACTCAGACTGGCCAGGTGAGTGAAGAGGGAGATTCTGTGGATGACAGAAGTTTCTGGCCTGGGTGACCAGGTAGATGACATTATCATTAACTAAATGAGGGAAATTGAAAGGATAAATTTGGAGAGGACTACTTGAGTATTCTGGAACATCTGGAATAAAAAGGACAGAGCTTCCTCTAAGAGAGAAACAGAAGGAGGCAGATGTGAGTTAGGGATTCGACCCAAGTCCAGACCCTGGTTGGGAAAGTAGGGCAAGGTGATTGGTTTCTTCATCTATAAGTTGCTTAATATAGTAACTGTTTCAGTCCTGGTTTCAACCGATCAGTGCATTTGAAACGCTTCTTGAAATCCAGCTACCACCTCCACTTCATCTCCTGTGATTATAGCAAGTGGCAAAAACCATACCCTTTGGATTCAGATGTTCTGTGCCACCCAATTCAGATTCCTCAAGGGCACAAACACAGTCACATGCCCACCAGCGCCAGCTGGGTACAATAGTTGCACTGATTTTACACTCACGAGGTAAGTTAGAAAGGCTGGCAGCAGTTTAAATTCACAGTGCTTGGATTTGATCCCGATTACAAAGAAAGTTTCAAGTCAGATACCAGATATACATATATTTTTACTGCCATGAGAATAATGATTCCAATCCCCCAAGAGTTTGGTTTGATTTCAAAGATTAAATATAAATACAAAAATACCAAAAAATGGTGAACCCTGAGCCACCAGGGAATCCTATTTCAACAATAGTTTCTCTCAAAGCTAAGAAGAAAATTATCTCACTCCACCCCCACAGCTATCTGTTGTCATTCAAAATTCTAACACAAAGTTTGAAGCCCAACTTATGGACCCTGGGCACCAAGCAGTTAGCAACCGTGGAAGAAGACAGAAATGAACTTGGGTTTGAACCCCCATTCTCTCACTAAGAACTGTATGGCCTTTAGGGAGGAATTTAACCTTCCTAAGCCCCAGTCTTCTCATCGGTAAAAAGAAGCGAACAATAAGAGAACAATAAAATAGTTCTGCAGCTGATGTAAGAATGAAAAGAGATAATATTGTATAAAACCGTAATGCACAAAAGTTAGCTGCTAATCCTGGATGATGACCATAACGTGGGAGACTCGATGTCAGGAGCAGGCGAACGTCTTCTGAACAGCTGGTTTGCTTTCCCCTTATTCACACCATGAAGTGTGTCATGGCTCAGGTCCTTCCTTAGGGGGCCAGAGCCACACTTCCACTTCCACTGTTCTCCTTGTAAATGAGCGAAACTCTATCACATTCACATTTGTGTTAGCCTCATTCTTGGCTCTATTTTTTTTTCCTCTACCTCCTTTTTCCTTTTCTTCCTTGCTTAATTTAAATGTATGTAACCATTATGGACTGACTGTTCATGTTCACTCTGACCCTGCTTAAAATTCAAGTTCGAAGCCCTAATCCCTAGTAGGATGCTTTGTGGAGGGAGGATTTGACAGGTAATAAGGTAATAAGGGTGGAGCCCTCACAATGTGATTAGTGCCCGTAAGAAGAGACAGGAGAGAACTCTCTCTGCCCTGTAAGGGTACCTCAGGAAGGTTGCCATCTACGAACCAGGGGCAGGGCTCCCACTGAAGCAAACTCTGCTGGCACCCAAACCCTGGACTTCAGCCTCCAGAACTATGAGACTTAAACTTCTGTTGTTTAAGCCACAGAAACATCTGTGGTATTTTTGCTATAACAGCCTGAACTGATCAAGACAGAAATTCTGTTATGTTTTGAACCATCTTTTGTCCTTTGATATATACAGTAATAGATACAAATAGACAGGTAGATAGTTAGATAGATATAGAACATGGGAAAACAGTTTGGAGAATGGACATTGTAAATGTAGGCAGAATAATAGATAGGAGATAGACACATTTCCACTCTCTTCCTTTAGGCTGTGTTGATTTGCTGTTCACTTGACTACATTAATCATTATATAGTAGAGAGCACCTGAAATAGAAACCAAAGGGCAGAATTACACTAAGTGAGTTCCAAGGGCTCTTTACCTCCAAAATTCTATAAGCTTAAATGCACGTGTCCGCCTACCTCATGATTCCAATGCCATGACTCCTGTCTTCCACAGCTCAGCCTCCTCTGTCAGCATGACTCAAAATAAGGGAAGAGGGTAAGGAAGGGTTTGCCCTGGTGGTAGGAGATGGGTGAAGAGGAGGACACTATAGGCGGGGCTGGAAAGGGACGCAGTCAGGCTCTAACCTGGGTCCCCCAGTGTAGAAATGGAAAGAAGATCTATAGTCAAGAGAACTGGATCTAAGCCCTGGTTATAATACTTAACTAATGCTTTGTCCTAGGTAGGTCACTTCGTGTCTCAGAAATTCAGTTTCTTCAACCACAACACAAGATTAGTAACACTTCCTCCATCTTCAAAGCTCCCGAGAGAAGGTCAGGTGCCTCTGAGATTCCATGTCTCTGACCCATTCTCTGAGTTCATGTGATTACACCAGGCGCACCCGGATAATCCAGGATAATCTCCCTATTTTAAGGTCAGTGATGAGTAATCTTAATTCCATCTGCAACCTTAATTCTTTTCTGCCATGTAATTAACATATTCACAGTTTCTGAGGATCAGAACATGGACACCTTTGGGGGAAGGGTCACTATTCTGCCTCCTAATGGGACTGCCCCCATTTCCTCTTGCCACTCTATAGTTCATTTCTGTGCTGTAGCCAAGGGGAGCTTCTTGAAACCCAATCTGGTCATTTAACCTCCATAAGTCAAATCATTCAAGTCAATATATAAAAGGTATCAAGTGGCAAAGAATCTGCCTGCCAATGCAGGAGACCCAGGCAAGAGACTCGGGTTCAGTCCCTGGGTTGAGAAGATCCCCTGGGGAAGGAAATGGCAACTCACTCCAGCATTCTTGCCCAGGAAAGAAAGAGGAGCCTGGTGGGCTACAGTCCATGGGGTTGCAAAAGAATCGGACACGAATGAACACATACAATTTTTAAACTCTTTCTTAACATGATGAATGAAGTTTCTACCCACCTGTCCAGTCTCACCTCCCACCTGCACCCTTCGATCTCTGACCCACTCACACTGGGCTTTTCCGTCTCTCCTATTCAATAGATTCCATCCAGCCATAGGGCCTGGGCATATGCTGTTTCCTCTGCCCAAGACACATTTCAACTGGTGAGCCACTACAGATCCCCCAGACCACACCAAGTGTCATCTCAGAGAAATTGTTCCTGGCCTCCTTAACAGCGGTTCCATCCTGACTGCACTCCCTGATCACTCACCCTCTGACGGCACCCTCATCTTTCCTTTCCAGCACTTCACACGGTTGGCAAAGTTACAACTGTTGGTGTCATTCTCCAGCTCAAGACATCCATCAGGGACAGTACCTGTGGTTCTCACCACGGCATCCCCTGAAAGGTGGTCAATAGACACGTGTTGAATGCAACAGTAGAATTGTCACTTTTTCAATATACAGAGGAGGACACTGGAGCTCAGAAGGAACGTGGCCAAGGTCACACAACTAGCAAGCGGGGGTCGCTGAGCTGGGATTTGACCTGAGAGCTCCAACATCACTCCATTTGCACTGCAGACAACTGATACGGGAGTGGGGCTGCGGATGGTTTGATTTTCGTGATCTTAAGGGAAGATGAAGGTGGTGCTGGTCCTGCAACTGCTTGAGATGTAACTTCCAGGACAGAACCCTCCACTGAAAGGAGTGACCCAGCACAGACTCTTATCTTAGCCTCCTAAGGTAAGAGTGCACAGCCCTCACAGCTCCCACTGTTTCAGGCCCAGATGTAATCCCAGTGGTGTGCTTAATAGGGGAAGCGCGTGTGTGCATGTGTGTGTGACTGATTCCAGATGGCCTCAAATTCTTTGCTGCCATTGACAGGTGAAGTCTAGCAGCCCTCCCCTTGAATCTGAGTGAGACTTCTTATTCATTCCATGTGATAATTCTTGTTATTTTTGTTTGTAATGTTTCAGATTGCAAGGCCATACGTAATATAGTATATGTAAAATACTCTTTGTCTATTATTTACTACTGGTATTTTGATTTGTACAGTCATAATTTGTTTCAACGATTTCATTTTAACATCCTCCACTGATGTATATTAATAATATAAGTTCAGATTTAAAGAATGATGGGAAAATGGTGTATGGAATACTTTCTCAAGTATTGGGAGTTCAGTATGTTTTGAAAACAGCAATTTACTAATTCAATGGACATGAATTTGAGCAAACTCCAGGAAATAGTGAAGGACAGGGAAGCCTGGCCTGCTGCAGTCCAAGGGGTTGCGAAGAGTCGGACACAACTTAGTGACTAAATAACAACAAAATTTAACTTTTTGGGTGTAAGGAAATGGGTTTTATCAAAGTCTATTGTGGGCAATGTTAATACTGGCATTATTACCTGGTAATACCAGCACAGAGCATTAACTCCACACCTTATTAACAGTGAGGTGAGTATGTTTAAGAAAAATTTTAAAAAAAACATCTGAGCAAGCCTGACAGACTTGCTTGTTCAATGATGTGGAGGACAAGTGACATCCTTCAACTCCCGAGGTCGTAAGAAACCTTCCAGCACCCCCTCCACATTTTGTAATGCTCTTTGTGGGAGATGCCAGCTACGACGTAAGAGGCGTGACTACCCTGAGATGTCCTATCCGAGAGGCCCTGTAGGCCCTTCTGGCCACAGTCCCAGCTTGGCCCCACCTTCTAGACACCCCCACCGAGCCACCAGACACATGAGAGAAGCCAGCATGGTCTTCCCAGACCAGCCTGTCCAGCAGTCAATTTCACCGAGTTATCATGTGAGGAGGTGAAGCATCACCCAGCCAAGTCTAGCCCGAATCCTGACCCACGAAATCACAAGCTATATTGAGACAGTCGTTGGATGAAGGCACTACATTGTAAAGCATTGGAGAGATAAATAGCCAGGACAGAGGATGTGTGTCAGGGAGAGGGGTCTGGGTTGTGTTTCCCTGTTTGTTTATATACAAAACTACATCCTCACATCATTTTCTGGTGGACAGTGATCGTGCTTATTTCTGCAAACATGTCTATGTTTTGCTTGTATCCCTTGGACTGCAAGGAGATCCAACCAGTCCACCCTAAAGGAAATCAGTCCTGGATATTCATTGGAAGGACTGATGATGAAGCTGAAACTCCAATACTTTGGCCACCTGATGTGAAGAGCTGACTCATTGGAAAAGACCCTGATGTTGGGAGAGATTGAAGACGGGAGAAGAAGGGGATGACCGAGATGGTTGGATGGCATCACCGACTCAGTGGACATGACTTTGGATAAACTCTAGGATTTGGGGATGGACAGGGAGGCTTGGAATGCTGCAGTCCATGGGGTCGCAAAGAGTCGGACACGACTGAGTGACTGAACTGAATTGAGCCCAGTTTGTGTGTTTACCTGTGTGTCTTCTTATTTTCTGTGTGTCTGCATGTGTATTTGTGGCAAAATGATGAGGATAACTCTCCCGTGTGGAATCCAGTCCCAGTGCATACACGCCTCCTTGCCTATTTTTGAGAAGGGCCCACACAGACCTATCGACATACACACGTGTGTGTCTATACAAGGATAAGGTTTGATGGGGAAGAAGGACATAACCTCTAATTAGCTGGTTCTAATGGGGAATTCATTCAATACAGGCAATTATGAAGCACCCACTGTTTGCCACGCACTGTGCGAGGAGCCAGGGATCCAGAGAAAAGTAAGACTTGGTACAAAGCCTGGGACAACGCCAGGAGTCTAGGGACCTGGAGAGGATCAGGCCAAGCTGAGAGCTCAGGGCTCTCAGGGAAGTGACTCTGGGCTCCTGGGGCACCTGAAGCCCAGTAAGAGTGCTCAATCCAAGCCCATGAGAGGGCAGCTCAGAGCCGAGCCACCCCCATGCCACCCTGCACACATGACAGTCTTCCCCAATGACTTCTCCTGCGTTGGTAGGAGTGAAAAGTGTAAGTTGTTTAATCGTGTCCGACTCTCTGCTAACCCGTGGACTGTAGCCAGCCAGGCTCCTCTGTCTGAGGAATTCTCCAGACAAGAATACTGGAGTGGGTTGCCATTCCCTTCTCCAGGGGATCTTCCCAACCCAGAGACAGAACCTGGGTCTCCTGCATTGCAGGCAGATACTTTACTGTCTGAGCCACCAGGGAAGCCCATGCAAAAACCAGTTCTGAGGTGGGGCAGATGAATCTGGAAACATCAGATAAAACAGAGATAAATATTTATTCCAGCATAGCTTCTTAGCACCCTTACTACCTCATTGAATGCTGTCAGTCTCCTAAAGGGAATATAAAATGCAGCATTTCCCCAAACCACACAAACTTGAAATCCTTTTTCACTGAGTAGATGATGATACCTGTGTTCAGTAACTCATTCAGGGGACATCCTGGGGCAGAAATAACAGGTGTGGTCTCCAACCCCAGGGGCCAGTCAACCACATTTCCCATCTCCACCGTCCCCCCGGGGAAGGCAAGGCAGCAATTCAAGTCTGAATGGGGTGACTAGTGGAAGCAGCCACAGGAAGGCTGGGACAGAGGGAGTGAAGTGAAAGTCGCTCAGTCATGTCCGACTCTTTGCGACCCATGGACTGTACAGTCCATGGAATTCTCCACGCCAGAATACTGGAATGGGTAGCCTTTCCCTTCTCCAGGGGATCTTCCCAACCCAAGGATCGAACCCAGGTCTCCCACATTGCAGGCGGATTCTTTACCAGCTGAGCCACGAGGGAAGCCCGGGATGGAGGGAGGGAGGGTGGTAAAAATGAGTGAAAACAGGAGAACTCGTCTGTCTGTGCTATGGCGACGAGGTACAAGACTGAACCAGGGAGATTATACAAAATAGTTGAGAGACAGTTTTAGTATGGCCACTGCCCAAACCAAAGAGATACCCAACCAACCAGAAGGGACACGTCAGCCTTGGATACACCGATTAGCATTTCAAGTAGTTTTGTACAGGGTGACTAAAACAGATTCTAGAATCCCACCAGCTCAAATCCTAGATCCATCACAGACTATCTGTGTGACCTTGATCTAGTCCCTTAACTTTTCTGTGCTTCAACTTTTTCACCTGTAATATGGGGATAAAACTACATTGTTATGATGAGGATTGAATGTAAATGAACTTAAAGCACTTAGCTCCAAAACAGCTTCATAGCACACATTCAATAAATGTCATATTATTATGATGGTGACCAGTACGTGTAATTTAATGACGGAATTAAGCTCCGGTGAAGCTCCTCACTGGTGCTGAGAGTCCACTGTGTATGTCTCCCTGCCAGGGGCTGTGAACAAGCTTGAGCACTGTTGCTGTTGCTGCTGCTGTTGCTAAGTCACTTCAGTCGTGTCCGACTCTGTGCGACCGCATAGACGGCAGCCCACCAGGTTCCTCTGTCCACAGGATTCTCTAGGCAAGAATACTGGAGTGGGTTGCCATTTCCTTCTCCAGAAGAGCGCTGTTGCAGTTCAGAGCAGAGAAACCGGCAAGCACAAGATTAGTCACGTCTGGTCACTAATTATTTCCTACCTGCCCTGCCCTGTCTAGGTACTGAGTTCATCATTAGGACAATTGCAAAGGTGACTAAGCCTTGATTGCTTGAGTGATTCAGAGATTAGAGTGGAATCATAGCTCTCACCTCCTGCGTGTCCCGTGCTGTACCAGGTGCTTCCTACATTCAAATTCTCATCATTCCTCTCTAAGTGTTGTGGGTATCACCATCCTGGTTTTTATTGGAAAAGCCAAGTTTCAGAGAGGTTGAGTGATTTTTCCAAGGCCACACAGCCGACAGGCTCTTTCTACCCTAGACCATTCTGTCTGACTGACCCGCTACCTACTCACCCTCCATGTGTTTTGTGCTGCCTGACCCAGCTGCCGTCAATCATTTCCACGTCAGCATTTCCCTAGCACCTTGTTCTTAACACCACACCTCTCCACTTGCCTTGCCTGCCTGTCCCCCACTGGACTGGGAGCTCCCTAAGACCAGCCACCAGCTTACTCTTCTTTCTGTTTAGAGCCCAGTACATGTGGCCACTCGATATTCATTATGTTGAATGTCTGAATGAGAGAATGATGTAACCACGGGTGTGGTCAGCTGGCACACAGACCATATTTATACTAATAGCACAGTAGAGAGCGATTGCTCAAAGGCTTTGCATTTCATATGTCAAAGCTCATGACCCATGGCCATTGGGAAGCAATGCAGAACTTCAGTTTCTATGTTTTCTCCGTTTTATCATCTTTCTCCTGAACATCCTCCAGCAACTCAGACCCCTTAAGTCACGGAGGTGGTGGAGCGTGAGGTGACATCCAACCCTGGCAGGCTTTCCCCAAAGGATTGGAAACCGCACAGCCCATGAAGTCAAACTTGGTTAGTTCTCCCAAAGCGGAACACAAGTCAACTTATAACACACTTTATTCTTTTCCACTACAAATCATGACTTGGCCTCAGCAAGCAAATGCCCCTTAGAAAGTTTTACATAGATACACTTTTTTAAAGAGACACAATAATACAGTCCTGCCAGTTTGAATATTTGTCTGAATTAATAAGCTCATCTTTTAAGATACAAACAGCCTTTAGAGAGAACAAACAGAGCTAATCTTTTACCCACAGTGTCCACAGATTAAATACACTCAGCAAATTCAGTTGCTCTGCGGGAAAAACAGTTTATGATGGGAGGATGGGAATGGTGGAGAGTAAGGTCGGAAGGAGTGTTTGGGGGGAAAGAATCAGAGCCTGATCCACCAGTTCAAAAGTGGGTGGGTTTCTGTGCAGAAACAACCACCAAGAAGGTGAAGCAACTGCTGCCTCTGAAGACATTAGATCCACGTGACTCTGTTCTTGCTGTTCTTAGAAGGGGCGGGCGAGGTGGGAGCCAGTCACAGCAGCGCTGATTCCGGGGAGGACTTTTACATAAAGAACCCAGAGAAAGCCTCTTGACCCTGCGTACATCGAGTTCCGTCTATGAAAGCATCTGGTCTCCTGAGACCGCTGGCCCCCTGCCAGGCTGGAGCGCAGGCAGCGGACAAGAGGAGGTGCCAGCAGAAGAATAAGGACAGGGCAGGACACGCTATGCCCCAAGGAGTCCAGCTCTGCCCCCAGCGCCTCCCCAGCCCTGCCTCCAGCCCCGTCCCAGAGCACCAGGCTCTGAACTGACCCAGAAGACAGACATCCACATCCTTGTGCACCTGGGACCTGCAGGGGAGGATGGGTGGGCTTCCCAGGTAGTGCTTGTGGTAAAGAACCCGCCTGCCAACTCAGGGTACGTTAGAGACACAGGTTCAATCCCTGGGTTGGAAGAACCCCTGGAGGAGGGCATGTCAACCCACTCCAGTATTCTTGGCTGGAGAATTCCATAGACAGAGTGGCCTGGCACACTACAGTACATGAGGTCGAAAAGAGTAGGACTGAAGCCACTTAGCACAGATGCATGCAGGGAGGTGGGCATTGGATGGAAAGATTGTCTGTTGCTCAAGAGAAACTGACAGCTCAGTTGTTTAAGTGCTGGACACAGTGACGCTGTGTCCATCCAGCTGATCATCCAGCTGCCTGTACCCTGGCCAGGACTGCAGGCAAAGCTGGGCACTTCCAGGCTAGGATGTCACTCAAAGCTGAAAGAAGCATGACAACCCTCCTCCTAGGCGTGGACTGAGCCCTGGAGAGGCGCTTGCTCCTGGCCTGGAGAGATGGTCAGGAGGGGCTGTAATTGGGGTGGACACAGGAGGGGCTTGCTACCAGGCTCTTCCAGGTGCCCACAGCAAAGAGGCTAATTAGGTGGGAGAGGTTTTTCAGCCAGCAAGATGGCCAACCAAGAGCTCCTTCATTCAGCCTGTCTGTGATGGTGGCCTTTCCCTGTTCCCGGGCCAAGCCTCATCACTATCAACAACAAGCAAGAAAGAAATCAGCAGGTCACCGAGGTTCAGCGAATGCCAGCTTCCCAGAGATGGGAAAACAGGCTCAATTCCTTGGTCGTGATGCGCAGACTCCTCCGGCTGGCCAGGCTTTCAAGCCAAGGCAGCGAGAAGCAGGAGCCAAAGCCTGATGGGGCCCAGAGTGGCCAGGGACTCTCCTTCCTGCCCCTCAACCCCAGCTTGGCTACCAGCCCCCAGGAGTTGCTGCTGCCCCAGCCTGGAGGGCGGTCAGAGCCCAGGTTGCCAAAACACAGGAGCTGGGCAAGGCCTCTGGGATGTGCAGGGGGCTGGCCTCGGGGCACACATGGGGAGCCTGGGGTTTGAGGGGCTGCCTGTTTGAATGATGGCTTCACTATTTGAATGGTGCCGAAGATGAAGCTAGTTGTGCTCCTGATTCTCCTGATCTGGCTGGAAAGCCCAGAGGCTGCACCAGCCTGTGCATCAGGGCTTTGAAACAGAGAGGGAATAAGCCAGAGCTCCACAGAAGTGGGTGCCTCTTCCTTGGGACCCAAGTGAGGGGACCGGGACCACGCGCCTGCTCTTACAGGATGCAGCCCCGCTCTTGGAAACAAACACTTTCCCCTGGGCCGGAGGCTGGGGACCCAGAGACGGGGGGGCGGGGGTCCCTGCCAACCTGGAAAACCATGTAACGGAGAGCATAACAGGATAGGATCACAGGGAGGGCCACAGGGGAGAGACAGCCAAATTCAGCCGTGAAGGTGGGTGGGGGTCTCAAGGCTGAGAGGGGGAGGAATCTCCCACAGCAGGGAAAGGGGCTCCGAGCTCAGAGAAGGGGCTTCTGGTGCCTGCGGCTTGATTCGGGACCAGAAAGGGGCACCCTCAGGCCACTCCAGGCTGGCAGTGCTGAGGATGAAGCTGGCTTTGCTCCTGATTCTCCCCATCTGGCTGGAAAGCCCAGAGTCTGCAGCAGCCTGTGCATCAGGGCTTAGGAAGTCGGCCTTCTGCCCCCACACCAGCGACAGAGAGAAGCCCCTCTTAACACATCATCAACTTTCCCATCTCCACCGTTGGTCCATCCTATCAACAAGGAAACACGCTATCTTCTTGTCTTGTCTGTTCAGTACCCAGCAAAGCCTCTCTCTCCCCTGGATTCCCCTGCCAGCTACTGTCCATTTTCGGTTCGCTTCCCAGCAAACGCCTCTTCTTGTTTTCTTCGGTTTCGTTCTTCTTGTTCCTCTCTTAAACCCCTTTAGTCTGATTCCCCCGCCTCCTCCACAATTTCACCAGAACTGTCTTCATCGAGGTCACCAACAGCATCCAGGTTGCTAAATGCAATGGACATTTCTCAGTCCTTAATTGTGCTTTTCATCCATCAACAATGTGGGACACCATTTCACTCCCTTGTCCTTGAAACACTTCCTCCTCTGGCCTCCAGGGCACCAATTCCCTTGGTTGTTCCTCCTGCTCCAATGTTGGCTCTCGTTTTCTTGCAGGTCTTTCCTCTGCCCTCCAGGGACCAGACCGAGTTCCTCTTCTCGAGCTGACTGACTCCCACGGTGACCCCATCCAGTCTCGTGGCTTTAAATATCTACGTTATCCCAAATGTGTGTCTCCAGCTTCAGTTTCTCTACAGAGTCCAGAATCGTGTATTCAACTGCCTGCTTGTTATCTCCAAATGTGAAACCTAGCAGCATTCTCCAAGTCAGCACATGCAGATCTCCACTGACCTCCATACTGCTCTGCCCACGGCTTCCCTTGTCTTGGTTGATGGTCACTATAGCCTTTCAGGTGCTTGGGCATTCTTCTCTCCTCTCACATCAACATATGATTCACCAGGAAATCCCTATGGCTCTGTCTTCAGGACATGTCTGGGGTCTGATTACTTCTCACCCCCGTCACGGCTCTCCCCTTAGTCCAAACCCCCTTATTTGTCTTCTCATTCACAACAGTGGCCTCCTGTATCGACTTCCTGCTTCTCTGATCCTACTCTCCACACTGCAACCCAGGAGGTCAGAAAAGATCACTGCTCAGCTCAGACCTTGCAATGGCCAAAATAAAAGCCAAAGTGCTGACCGTGGCCTGGAAAACTCTAAAAGCTCCCTCCTCCGCCCCACCCCCACCCTGGCCCTGACTTCACCTCCAGATGCCCCACCTCCCTCGCATTCCATTCTAGCCATGCTGGCCTCCTTGCTGGTCCCCAAATGCTCTGTCTTAGGCAACAACAATAGCAAAGATCCTTACTGGTTATTCTCTCCATCAGGAAAACATTTCCCTGCAAATAAACTGACCAACTCTCATCTTCTTCAAGTCTTTGCCGAAATATCACCTTCCCAACAAGCCACTCTTGACTATAGTCTTCCCTCCCACCTTATAATCTCTGATCCGTGGGCTATTTTTTTTTCCATTGCACTTTTAACTCTAACACATTAGATATTTATTATACTTATTGTTTATGGATTGTCCAGCTGTGAACTCCAGGAGAGCAAGACTTCATTTTTTATTTGTTTTGTTTTGGTCAGATTTGTTCACTGATGCATCCCAAGTTTCTAGGACAGTTCTTGGCATACAAAAGGCTCTTAATAAATATTCTTGAGCGACTGGAACTGAATGAATTATAGCCTCCTGACTGACTTGGACCTTGGTTTTAAGATGCTCATTTGATGAACAGCAAAATCAAACAAATAAACCATATGATGTCACAGACAATGGACTGTCATGGAGATACACAGATGCTGAAAAAATGATTGGAGAGTGGTATATTGAGCCTTCCAACTGTAATAATCCTTTTTTTAAGCAGTAGTAGGGATGCAAATGTTCATTATATTATACTGCATCATGGATGTATGAAAGATTTCATATTTTAAAACATTAACAGATATTCAGCAAGTTAGCACGGACTATCACGTGCTCAGTCTCGTGCTAGGTATTGGGCTGGGGCGCAGATGGGAACCCAAAGAACCCTGGCCCTGCCCCCCAAAGCTTGAAATGTACAGTGAGACACAACAGCAGCTTCCAGAAAAAAACACAGTGTGGACAGGACATATGAGGAGGCCAGTCCAGGAGGCATGAGTGGATGAACAACACCAACACCCAATGGCACAGAAGTTCAGAGGGTACAGAGATGGCTGGTCAGAGGGGTAGGGGACCCTCACGAAGACAGGGAGCTGAGCTCAGCTCTGGGGAGCCAAGAGAAGGAGAACTCACAGAGAACAGGTGTTCTCGCAGGAAGCCCATGTGCCAATAAGAGTGTCAGTTCAGTTCAGTTCAGTCGCGACCCCATGAACTGCCACATGCCAGGCTTCCCTGTCCATCCTCAACTCCTGGAGTTTACCCAAAATCATGTCCACTGAGTCGGTGATGCCATCCAACCATCTCATCCTCTGTCATCCCCTTCTCCTCCTGCCTTCAATCTTTCCCAGCATCAGGGTCTTTTCAAATGAGTCAGTTGTTTGCATCAGGTGGCCAAAGTATTGGAGTTTCAGCTTCAGCATCAGTCCTTCCAATGAGTGTCCGACCCCAGAAATGTCTGTCAACCTCACCATACCTTCCTCATCCATTCACAGCGTCCCCTGTTCTATGCAATCCACAAAGTCTTTTCTGCTTGGAGGATTCTATCATTCTTTGTGCCAAAACAACCGATTTGCTCAATGCTAGGCATTAGGCAAGGGGAAATTTTTAAAATATGTGGACCTTGCCTCAAAGAATTCACAGTCTAATACAGGAGTTGGGCATTAGTTCCCTTAACAACCTTGAGAAGGAGGTACAATAAAGATGAAGAAACTGAGGCTCAGAGAGGTGCCAAGGACAAAGCACAGACCGGGTCTCCTGGATCTCCCATTCCAGGGACAGGTTCCCAGGTAAACGAGAAGCCCCATTCTCTGTGACCTCACACCCTGATCCACCTCTGAGTCAGCCAGAGGGCTCACTCTTGTGAAGAAGGCAGGTTATAACCCAGCAGGTCTGGGGTGGAGTCTGAGTCCGCACTTTTGATTGGCACCCAGGTGTTACTGATGCTCCCGCTGGTCTGAGGACCAGTGCACAGTTCTCTACTCAGACAGGCTCACATTTATGTGCCTGGACCACATCTAGATCATTCCGTAATCTCTACATCAATGCTTCCCAAACTGGGAATACATCACAGTTACGTGGGCGATTAGTTAATGCCAACAGCTGGATTCCATAGGGATGGGATCTGGAATTTAATAGTCTTTTTTTTTTTTTTTAAACAAGTTGTTCAGGGATTTTGATACACGACCTTTGCCAAAGACGACTACCCCACCTCGTCCTCCTGAGACCCCAAGACCGGCTCTCTGGTTTTTCAATGTCTCTGACTCTCTAGCTCCACCTGCTGGGTCCACTTTGTCTGCCACAATGACCTCACAGCCTCCTTCAATTTACAACTGTACACAAGCTTGAGAAAGCTTCTGGGGTATTTGAAGTGCATGAGGAAGCTTGCCCCCTGACCCAAAGAAGGTATCTCCCCCACTATGGCTGATCTTGATGTCTTAGGTTTCTCAGGCTGCAATATAATCCCAAGATCTCAGGGCAGGATCTTGTCTCTGTATCATTGTTGGTGTCATTCAGTTGCTAAGTTGTGTCCAACTCTTTGCGACCCCAAGGACTGCAGCACCCCAGGCTTCCCTGTCCTTCACCATCTCCCAGAGTTTGCTCAGACTCAGGTCCATTGAGTCAGTGATGCCACCAACCATCTCATCCTCTCACCCCCTTCTCCTCCTGCCCTCAATCTCTCTGTATCGTGGGGCTTATCAACAGAAGATAAACCTGGTAGTGGCAGTGAAATTTAAACAGAAAATTTGAACTAACCATTGCTCTTTCTTCTATTTGTATCAAAGGCAAACATCTGGAGAAGAGCATTTTAAATGAGTTTCCTCCTGTGGTTGTCCTCTGGGATACAAAGTGGGCAGCACCAAGCCCTAAATGTCTCAGAGGAAAGGAGAGGTGGGATATGGGAGAAGAAAAGGAGGCGGGGGCCCCTGCAGGGCACTGAATGTGTGCTAAGCACTTTACAAACGCTGTGATTCAGGATCTAAACCTGCTCACTCATCAGAAATGACTGGCAAAGTCACTAACATTCTTTATTCTAGGCCCCACTCTAACCTATTGAGTCAAACTCTAGTGGGAGCTTCAAGAAGCTCCCAGGTCATTCTGGTAGGTAAGCAGCATGCATTACATCATCTACCCGCTCACAGTAGCCCATTTTACAGATGAGGCCATTCAAGTGCAGAAGGACTTTCTGAAGCCACAAGGTCAGTAAGTGCCAGAGCCAAAGCAAGGAGAAGGAAGTGGGACCCACCTTTCCAGTGGCATTTTTATAGGAAGTCCTGCTTTTTGTTCAGTTGCTAAGTCATGTCCAACTCTGTGACCCCATGGACTGTAGCCCATCAGGCTCCTCTGTCCAGTGGGATTTCCCAGGCAAGAATATTGGAGTGGGTGGTCATTTCCTCCTCCAGGGGATCTTCTCGACCCAGAGATCAAGCCTGAGTCTCCTGCATTGGCAGGCAGGTTCTTTACCACTAGCGCCACCTAGGAAGCCCAAGACAGATACACTAAGGCTCATAAAGTCCATTGCGTAACTGATAGAAAAGGCCTAGCCATCAGCAGTTATTAAGTAACTCTGAATGCTTTGATCTTAGAAAACAGTAAGAGATATTTAAATCTAGAATAAGACCAGGGGCCATTGTACATTGTACTGGTCAGATAAAACTTTAAGAAGGACACTGACAAAATAGAATCTTTCTGAAGAATACAAGTGGGTGTCAACAGAAGCAGAAATCACATCTCATCTCACAACAAAGAGTAAATGGAAGAAACCAAGCATATCTGGAGAAGAACGGATGAAAGAGGGTCATAAACTCTGTCTGCATGCCTGGTAAAGCGTCATAGACACTAAAAAAGTGTATATAACATAAACAATATATAAAATATTATATATAATATTCATAACTATTATAAATCGTATATTTATTATACTTAAATCTATATATTAATACAGAAACATATTTAATGCTTTTGAACTATGTTCTTGGAGAAGACTCTTGAGAGTCCCTTGGACTGCAAGGAGATCAAACCAGTCAATCCTAAAGAAAATCAATCCTGAATGCTCACTGGAAGGACTTATGCTCCAATACTTTGGCTACCTAATGCAAAGGACTGACTCATTAGAAAAGACCCTGAAACTGGGAAAGATTGAAGGCAGGAGGAGAAGGGGACAACAGAGGATGAGGTGGTTGGATGGCATCACCTACTCGATGGACATGAGTTAGAGCAAGCTCCAGGAGTTGGTGATGGACAGGAAAGTCTAGCACAAAGAGTCAGACACGACTGAACAACTGAACTGAACTGATATTTGGGTATATTTTTGTATATAATTGTGTGAGGCTGAACCCCACAGACTGTGAGTCTATATTATTCAGAAACTCTATGAGTCTGATAACCAGGACTGGGAGTGACCACAAGACTCCCACGAGGCCAGCTGTGAGTGTAAGACTACATTACATAACAGTCAACAAGGCTCCCTCTCATCCAACATTTGAGAATCCCATACATCATGAAGTGTTCTCTCATCCAGAAAATTTCCAAGGGCAGGACCCATAGACAACATGTCTCTTCTGCTCCCCGCCGCCACCCCCATGTCATCCTAGGAAGAGGCACAGGTACCAGGGTCAGTTGGAAAATGACCATCATTCAACTGAGATGGTTGCTACCGGAGAAGCAAATCTCTAACCCTGAGTTTCAGGGCTGAGCAGAGATGCGCAGCTGGGAGACTGGCTCCCATGAAAGTCAGAGCTCAGTCCTGTGAAAGCTTCCAAAGAAAAATAGGAAGGCGGCATTTCCAGGGGAGAGATTAGATCTTAGAAGCAGGAAACTAGCACAGAAATAATGGTTTCATTGCTGGTTGTGAGACCTCAGCCCAATTAAGTAATGTCTCTCAGCACCTCTGTGTATAAACTGAGGCTAATAATCCACCCACATGGTTCTTACGACGCTCCAATACTTTGGCCACCTGAGGCGAAGGGCCAACTCACTGGAAAAGACCCTGATGCCGGGAAAGATTGATAGCAGGAGGAGAAGGGGGCGACAGAGGGTGAGATGGTTGGATGGCATCACTGTGTCAATGAACATGGACTTGGGTGAATTCCAAGAGATACTGAAGGACAGAGAGGCCTGGCATGTTGCAGTCCATGGGGGTCGCAAAGAGTCGGATACAACTTAGCGACTGAACAGCAACAACGATGGTTCTTAAGATTGATGACAAAAAGAAAATGCTTCATCAAGTGCCTAGCATACAGAAAGCACTCAATAAACAACAACAACAATAAACCTGACATTTGTCATTTTGAAAGCACTTTAAATTATCCACAAATTGCAAATAACTGTGTTTGCAAAAATACACTCTGCTCAGAGTGCAGCCTATAAGACTCACTGTTCTTTCTCTTTCCATCTGGTAACATTTCACCCACTGGGCATTGCTAACTGGATAAAACCCAGAAACTTGATCCCATCTTGTTTCACCTTTCACTGTGAAGTGTCCATCAAGAGGCTATTAATAAACTCAGTCTCTGCCCGTGTCAGATCAGGGGAAGATATTAGCTAGCCCAAGTCCCCATTTCCTTTATCTTGAACTATTTGAAGTTCAAATCACCTCAGATAAAAATAATTCACTCAAGAATTTCAACAAAACTCTCTGATTGTTGGCTGAAGCGCTTTATGTATTGATTCAGTTTTCATTTGCCCTTACTTGCAGGAGCAGAGTGGACATGGTCCCTGACCAGGTGTGCCCTGTCCTGGGTTCTGGTGTCACAGCGCCCTCTAGAGGGCATTTCTGGGCCAGGACACCAGACCCTGAATGACAGCAGTTATGATACTCAATTTCTTGCGCTGCTGCTCTGGTGGCTCAGATGGTCAAGATTCCACCTGCAATGTGGGAGACCCGGGTTTGATCCCTGGGTTGGGAAGATGAACTGAAGGAGGGCATGGCAACCCACTGCAGTACTCTTGCCTGGAGAATCCCATGGACAGAGGAGCCTGGTGGGCTACAGTCCATGGGGTCCTGGTCTAGAATTACACATCCTAACAGCTGATCCAGTGCTTTTAATTAAACATCTATTGCTAAAATAGAGTCAAGAGACAGTGGAAAAGGGAATCAGGTGTAGGTTTTAATACCAGCTCTGCTGTAACTACATGAGTGACTCTGGGCAACTGGCTTTCTCTCTGTTAGAGGAGCCTGGCAGGCTATAGCCCATGGGATCACAAAGAGTTGGATGCGACTAAGCACAGCACAGAAAGGGCTGCACTTTTACAGAGTAAAGGAGGCACACACAGGACCTGATGGACATAACAGGGGATAGAAACCTCGTTCCCCAGCCGTGGCCAACAGACAGGCTCAGCCCACCAATCTGAAGTCCGGAAACTGTCACTCCATTTTGCTCCCAAAAGAATTCCAGTCTGTGGTTCCCAAATGGTCAACCTGGATGGGCCACAGGAGGCTGCCTCCTCCTCTGGGGGTTTCAAACTGTGCTGCACGGAGCCCTGGGTGACTAAGAAGAGAGGGACAGGGGTGGAGGTGGTTGGCAGGAGGTGGTGGATATGGGTGCTTGAGAGGGGAGGGCGCCAAGCGTAGCATCTCTGCATTTCACAAGTTGCCCCATTTTTACTTCATTTACAAGGAAGGGTCTGCAGACATTGTCACGGATGGCAAGAGTTCTATACTAGGGACAGCAGATGCTGCAAATCATGGTCAGGCCCAGCTCCGGAGCCATGGCTGACACACAGGGCCCCTCGGGTCAGAGTGAAGAAAGAGCACCCTCTGGATAAATGGCTTTCAGGGAGGAGCCCCTTCTTCCTGACCATCCCAGTGCGCTCCACCCCCAAGCCCGGCAGGCTTGGTGAGTGGGGGGCAGGGTGGCTTTCTGCCCTGGGTGACCCCTGGGCCAGCACTCTGTGTGGACGGCAAACTTAACACAGCATCCCTGCCACACCCTCATCCCACAAAGGTACCTGATAAGGCTTGATGATAGTGAGCTTAGCTCCTGTGCCCACGGCTGTGATCGGTCTACAGCCCTATGGAGGAGGGATCATAGCTCTAGAGTGACACAGGCCTGCTCAAAGCCACACCGTGAGCCTAGAACTGAAACACCCTTCAAATTCTGTGTTGCTCTCCTACTGAGACAGAGTCTCACTCTTTTCATTTGTCTAACAATAAACTCTTCCAAGTTTCAGAGGAATTTGGAATTTGCTGTCTCCCCTTGCTGTCCCTGCTGTAAGGGATGTCCATTCTTCAGCCCCTCCCCCTAGACTATAGACCCACCAGCCAGGAATGTCACATTCCCATAACATCCTGCTTTCCCATCCATCCTGCTTAAAAAAAAACAACAACAGGTCTTTCATTCCAAACTTTTGGATATTACTTGCTTATATTCTTTAACAAATCCAAAAAGGATCGCAAGTAGCTTAGCGAAAAAACTCAAGTAATCAAACTGTTTGCGAATAGATCAAAAGCCATGACATGGAGCTTTAGAATGATGGGAGGAAGTGGAGAGAATTATTCTTGACATCTAGTCTCAGATAATCCTGCTCTTGGGGACTCGACAGAGCCCAGCCCCGGGGCAGCCAGGGCAGAGGGGGAAGATAAGAAACAGCCTCTTGTCCGACAGAAGGACTCACATTGATTCATCACTTTAGATGACATTCCAACTGTGCATCCTGCAAGAACTGGATTTATGACACGGAGCAGACAACAACAGAAGTATCCAACCCACTGGAGCCTCGGGGGCAGGCCTCTTCTAGATCATTCATGTGGGATGGCTGTGACCTTTCTGGTGAGCATATGTTCTGCTCACAGTGCCCCGGGTGTGGCTATGCACCCCACTCCTGTACCTTTAAACCAGGCCTGCTTACCCACAAAACACACCACACAGTCTCTGTCCAGCAGCCAATATCCGCCAACCTCAGGCATTCCAGAATAACTCATCTGGGCCAGACCCTCTGGCACCACCCTTTCCTACCAGCCTTTCATTTTCCCAGTCTTTCCAGCCTGACATTCTGGTCTTTGCCTCCCAATTTACACTTCGGCTTAACTACAGAGCCATCTATAAATTGTTTCGGGTCCCCCCTATCCTCTGGCTCCTCTCTCCCCAAGGGCATCCCACCTGCTCAGGGCAGGACTGTGGAGGATCACACAGTCAGTGCTAGGAGTGGGGTCAGGGAGCCTTAGTGTGTAAATGAAGACAAAACCAGGCAAAAGCTCACCATCGAGTGATAAAGACTTAGAGGTGCTTACTTTGTATTTCATTCATTCTCTGTTCCTTCTAGAAATGCCAAGCACTTGCTATGTGCCAGGGGTCAGTCTCAGAACAACTATGACAAAAGCCTGTTCCAAACAGAAGTGGGGGGTTTAGGAGGGAAGCATCACTCCCAGCAGGGGTTTCCAGGCAGAGGCTGCACTTGGGCCAGCCCTTGAAGGAAAAGTGGACGGCTGACAGTGGCAACCCCTCGTCTAGGTTCTTTATTAATTGAGTGTAAACTGTGAATGAAGAAATGGGGTTGGATAAGCATAGACACCAGGAGGAAGCTGAAGTGATGAGAAGCTGAGAGAAAGGGAACAGAGGAAATATCTGGAAAGAGAAACAAGGCTAAGTGTACTCCAAATTCAAATAGGAAGAGAAGTTCAAGGCGGTGTCTGAATTGACCTATGTTTCCTGCATGGAAGGAATTGTAGCCTTAAGTCTATAGTCATGCCTAGAAAACATGTCCTCTGACAGGTTCAGTCTCCCCCTCTGTAAACTGGGGGGTTGCAGGCTTTCCTGCTGGTTCAGTGGTGAAGAATCCACCTGCCAGTGCAGGAGACACAGGTTACATCTGTCCGGGGAGTTTGTAATTTCCCCGGTTCTGTCTTGCCGCAGCAAAAATTTGAAGCGACAGACGGACCAGTGTTATAGCTCGGTGTTACAGCTCAGTTTTATTTGGCAAGCAAAGGAACATACATTCTCTAGGTGTGAGGGTGGGCCAACCCAAAAGATGCAAAGAGAAGAAAGCCCGTGGTGGCTCAGTTTTTGGCTCCTCTTTTTATGTTTTTCTCTCCTTCCTCTGAACCTGCCTTATGTTGGGCTAACCAAGAAAGTTGTTTGCTTCACCTGAGGTTCTCACTGCGTCCCTCAGACCTTCCCTTGTTCTATTTTCACGGGTTTTTTCCCCTTCTTTGTCTTTTAGCCACCACTATTTTGTTGTTGCTGTTGTTGTTGTTTTAGCCACCACTATTTTGGACTCCTTTTTTCTGTTCTAACTACCTAACACATCCCTGGTCCAGGAGGATCCCACATGCTGAGAAGTGACTAAGTTCGTGCACCACAACTACCGAGCCCATGCTCTGCAACAAGAGAAGCCACCGCAATGAGAAGAACATGCACCACAACTATAGAGTATCTCTGCTTGCTGCAACTAGAGAAAAGCCCCAAATGAAGACCCACCACAGCCATAAATAAATACGTTTTTAAAAAATGAGGGGTTGCAGCAGATCTGGGGTTCTTAAACACTGTGACTCAAGGACTGAAATTACACTTCTAGCCTTGACCTCTTCCTTGATTTCATTGTTGACCATCTGACTCCAGAAGCTTCTCACTTTCTCCATTGCAACCATCCTGTCCAAACCACATTCACCTCCCTGTGGGATTAATACAACGAGCTCCCAACTGGTCCCCTCCTCCTGCACTGCCCCCCGAGCCCCCAGGACTTCCTGTCCCAGTCACAGTCAAGGCCAATTCCTTGATGATGCCTGGTCAGATCCCACCCCTTCCTTGCTTTCTGACACAAACTCCTATTCTTCCCCTTGTGGTCTTAGCCGAGCCACACTGGTGTCTTTGTTGTTCCTCAAACCTGCCAATGGCCTTCAACCTCAGCAGGCCTGGACACCAGCCAAGCCCTCTGTTCACCCCCTGCCTCCTGCCCAGATGTGCTTTCTCAAGTTAGGATCATTCTTGATGCTGCCAAAAGGTGGAGTTCCACCTCGAGAAGCCAGCACAGATCCAAGGTCAGCCCCAGATCAGTGAGAACCAGCATGACACCAGCCTATGGTTCACAGACCTTACAGCTCACGCTGAATTTTTCAGTGTCTTGTCCTTTTCCACAGCTCCTTCTACTATGTGCTTCATGCAACTGCCAAGACTCTCAAACCTCACCCCATTTACCCTCATGATAAGCTAACAAAGGCAGTTTATTAGTCCCAGTGGTAAAGATGAAGAGCCCGAGGATCAGAGAATCTCAAAGCACGTTGGTGGAGGTGGGATAGGGAGATCCCGCCGCTGCCTTCTCATCTCTGCAGAGCCTGGGGTGAGGGTAAGGGGCCAGGAAGTCGGTGCCTTCCTAAGTGATCAAAGCAAAGAAATCAAGGAAAACAATAGGATGGGAAAGATTAGAGATCTATTCAAGAAAATTGGAGATACCAAGGGATTATTTCATGCAAAGATGGGTACAATAAAGGACAGAAATGGTATGGACCTAACCAAAGCAGAAGATACTAAGAAGAAGAACTATACAAAAAAGATCTTCATGACTCAGATAACCTCAATGGTGTGATCACTCACCTAGAGCCAGACATCCTGGAGTCCGAAGTCAAGTAGGTCTTAGGAAGCATCACTATGAACAAAGCTAGTGAAGGTGATGGAATTCCAGCTGAGCTATTTCGAATCCTAAGAAATGATGCTGTGAAAGTGCTGCACTCAGTATGTCAGCAAAATTTGAAAACTCAGCAGTGGCAACAGGACTGGAAAAGGTCAGTTCTCATTCCAATCCTAAAGAAAGGTAGTGTCAAAGAATGCTCAAACTACCGCACAGTTGTACTCAATTCACACACTAGCAAAGATATGCTCAAAATTCTCCAACCTAGGCTTCAAAAGTACATGAACCGAGAAATTCCAGATGCTCAAGCTAGATTTAGAAAAGGCAGAGGAACCAGGGATCAAATTGCCAACATCTGTTGGATCATAGAAAAAACAACAGAATTCCAGAAAAACGTCTACTTCTGCTTCATTGACTACACTAAAGCCTTTGACTGTGTGGATCACAACAAACTGTGGAAAATTCTGAAAGAGATGGGAATACCAGACCACCTGACCTGCCTCTTGAGATATCTGTTTGCAGGTCAAGAAGCAACAGTTAGAACCAGACTTGGAACAACAGACTGATTCCAATTTGGGAAAGGAGTTTGTCAAGGCTGTATATTGTCACCCTGCTTATTTAACTTATATGCAGAGTACATCATGTGAAATGCTGAGTTGGACGACGCACAAGCTGGAGTCAAATTTGCCAGGAGAAATATCAATCATCTCAGATATGAAGATGACACCACCCTTATGGCAGAAAGCAAAGAGGAACTAAATAGCCTCTTGATGAAGGTGAAAGAAGAGAGTGAAAATGCTGGCTTAAAACTCAACACTCAAAAAATGAAGATCACAGCATCTGGTCCCATCACTTCATGGTAAATAGATGGGGAAACAATGGAAATAGTGAGAGAATTTATTTTCTTGGGCTTCAAATTCACTGCAGATGGAGACTGCAGCCATGAAATTAAAAGACACTTGCTCCTTGAAAGAAAAGCTATGACAAAACTAGATGGCACATTAAAAAGCAGAGACATTACTTTGTCAACAAAGGTCCATCTATTCAAAACTACGGTTTTTCCAGTAGTCATGTATGGATGTGAGAGTTTGACCATGAAGACGGCTGAGCACTGAAGAACTGATGTTTTTGAACTGTGGTATTGGAGAAGACTCTTGAGAGTCCCTTGGACTACAAGGAGATGCAACCAGTCAATCCTAAAGGAGATCAGTCCTGGGTGTTCATTGGAAGGACTAATGCTGAAGCTGAAACTTCAATGTTTTGGCCACCTGATGTGAAGAGCTGACTCATTAGAAAAGACCCTGATGCTGGGAAAGACTGAAGGCAGGAGGAGAAAGGGACAACAGAGGATGAGATGGTTGGATGGCATCACTGACCCACTGGACATGAGTTTGAGCAAACTCCAGAAGATGGTGAAGGACAGGGAAGCCGAACTTGCTGCAGTCCATGGTATCCAAAGGATGGATATGACTGAAGGACTGAACAACAAACTCCAATAGAGAAACTATTTAATCTATTTCCTTAGTTTTTCTGCTAACACACCAAGGCATGGTGTCTGTAGGGAACATCCTCAGGGCACCAGACCACACAGTTTCTGCCTCCTGTGCTAACATTAGACCCTAATCTTTGGGTGAAACACAGCACTACCATACAAAGCCCTCCAACCTTCCCTAGCCGTGACCGGAAGAGATGACTAGGATCAGTAAGTGGCAGTGAGAAAAGACCTTTGGGTACAAGCTGTGGGTGAGGGGATGGCTCCAAAGCCAAATGCAGGTATGACCTTACAGATGTGTGCCAGGTAGGGTGATCATCCCATTCCAGAGCAAAAGGGGGTGCTGCAATAATTACATCAAGACAAAAGGTATAAATCCAACTGACCCAGACGTGTAACACAGTTGTGTTAGGAGCTCTGGGCGACACCAAGATGGAGACACTCTGGCTGCCCTCGAGGCTCACAGCCCAACAGGAGAGAAGAGGTTATAAATAAGGAGAACAGGGCAGACAGAAAGGGAAGATGACAGCAAGAGTCAGAGTCTAAAAGCAGGGTGCAGAGTGTATTCCAACAACAGTTTCCTGCAAGAAGTTTAATCACAAACAAACTCAATGAGGAATTCAGACTTGACCCAGTAATCACTGACTTTGCACCACTGTGTGCAAATCACAAACAAACTCAATGAGGAATTCAGACTTGACCCAGTGATCACTGACTTTGCACCACTGTGTGCAAATCACAAACAAACTCAATGAGGAATTCAGACTTGACCCAGTGATCACTGACTTTGCACCACTGTGTGCAAATCACAAACAAACTCAATGAGGAATTCAGACTTGACCCAGTGATCACTGACTTTGCACCACTGTGTGCAAATCACAAACAAACTCAATGAGGAATTCAGACTTGACCCAGTGATCACTGACTTTGCACCACTGTGTGCAAATCACAAACAAACTCAATGAGGAATTCAGACTTGACCCAGTGATCACTGACTTTGCACCACTGTGTGCAAATCACAAACAAACTCAATGAGGAATTCAGACTTGACCCAGTAATCACTGACTTTGCACCACTGTGTGCAAATCACAAACAAACTCAATGAGGAATTCAGACTTGACCCAGTAATCACTGACTTTGCACCACTGTGTGCAAATCACAAACAAACTCAATGAGGAATTCAGACTTGACCCAGTGATCACTGACTTTGCACCACTGCGTTCTTGTGTTCATCCTGTTTCTGCCCCAAAAGTCCCACAGGCCACTCGGCTATGATACGATGGGGTGGTGGTTTTCCTGTCTGTCAGTCAGTCAGTTCAGTCGCTTAGTCGTGTCTGACTCTTTTGCGACCCCATGAACCAAAACACACCAGGCCTCCCTGTCCATCACCAGCTCCCGGAGTCTACTCAAACTCACGTCCATTGAGTCGGTGACGCCATCTAACCATCTCATCCTCTGTCGTCCCCTTCTCCTCTCACCTTCAATCTTTCCCAGCATCAGAGTCTTTTCCAATGAGTCAGCTCTGCACATCAGGTGGCCAAAATATTGAAGTTTCAGCTTCAACGTCAGTCCTTCCAATGAATATTCAGGACTGATTTCCTTTAGGATGGACTGGTTGGATCTCCTTGCAGTCCAAGGGACTCGAGTCTTCTCCAACATCACAGTTCAAAAGCATCAATTCTTTGGCGCTCAGCTTTCTTCACAGTCCAACTCTCACATCCATACATGACTGCTGGAAAAACCATAGCCTTGACTAGACGAACCTTTGTTAGCAAAGTAATGTCTGCTTTTAAATATGCTATCTAGGTTGGCCATAACTTTCCTTCCAAGGAGTAAGCGTCTTTTAATTTCATGGCTACAATCACCATCTGCAGTGATTCTGGAGCCCAGAAAAATAAAGTCAGCCACTGTTTCCACTGTTTCCCCATCTATTTGCCATGAAGTGATGGGACCAGATGCCATGGTCTTAAGTTTTCTGAATGTTGAGCTTTAAGCGAACTTTTTCACTCTCCTCTTTCACTTTCATCAAGAGGCTCTTTAGTTCTTCTTCACTTGCTGCCATAAGGGTGGTGTCATCTGCATATCTGAAGTTATTGATAATTCTCCCGGCAATCTTGATTCCAGCTTGTGCTTCCTCCAGCCCAGCGTTTCTCATGATGTACTCTGCATATAAGTTAAATAAGCAGGGTGACAATATACAGCCTTGACGGACTCCTTTTCCTATTTGGAACCAGTCTGTTGTTCCATGTCCAGTTCTAACTGTTGCTTCCTGACCTGCATACAGGTTTCTCAAGAGACAGGTCAGGTGGTCTGGTATTCCCATGTCTTTCAGAATTTTCCACAGTTTATTGTGACCTACACAGTTAAAGGCTTTGGCATAGTCAATAAAGCAGAAATAGATGTTTTTCTGGAACTCTCTTGCTTTTTCAATGATCCAGAGGATGTTGGCAATTTGATCTCTGGTTCCTCTGCCTTTTCCAAAACCAGCTTGAACATCTGGAAGTTCACGGTTCACGTATTGCTGAAGCCTGGCTTGAATTTTGAGCATTATTTTACTAGCGTGTGAGATGAGTGCAATTGTGTGGTAGTTTGAGCATTCTTTGGCATTTCCTTTCTTTGGTATTGGAATGAAAACTGACCTTTTCCCGTCCTGTGGCCACTGCTGAGTTTTCCAAATTTGCTGACATATTGAGTGCATCACTTTCACAGCATCATCTTTTAGGATTTGAAATAGCTCAACTGGAATTCCATCACCTTCACTAGCTTTGTTCATAGTGATACTTCCTAAGGCCCACTTGACTTCACATTCCAGGATGTCTGCCTCTAGGTGAGTGATCACACCATTGTGATTATCTGGGTCGTGAAGATCTTCTTTGTATAGTTCTTCTGTGTATTCCTGCCACCTCTTCTTAATATCTTCTGCTTCTGTTAGGGCCATACCATCTCTGTCCTTTATTGAGCCCGTGTTTGCATGAAATGTTTTCCTGTAGTTTTTCTGTTTTCCTGTTTGTAGGCACTCTGTAGTGGCAGAGTATCAACTCCAGGGGGAGCTCCAGACCTCCCCCTCGACTTCACAGGAAGCAGGGGTCTGGTGGGTGGGCCCAGGGCACTGGAGAGAGAGAGCAAGGAGGCCAAAAGCTCTGCTTCCCACGGATGGGACGTGCGGGGACTGCTTCCTAGTTTCTCTGCCCGTCTCCCCATCACTCAGCCAGGGAGCCGGTAGTTTCAGGCTGATCCCAGGCAGTAGCCTCTTGGGATCCTGCCTGGATCAGGTGGGCAAACATGTGTCTCAAGTCGGCTGGGCCTCTGGGGAGAGGCGGACCCTGTCCCTGAGTCTGTCTTTCCATGCCCCCAGCACTGTCAGGCGTGCTGGCCCTAGGGGTTCCTGAGGAAGGGGGTCCTGGAGGCTATGACCCAGCTTCTGCCAAGGCTTCTGGTTGGCTTTGCCAATGGAGTTTAGTGGCAAACATGTGCTCTGGGAAGTTGGGGCCCAAAGTCCAGCCCCTTGCCAAGTCTCAGGGGCTAGAGACGGCAGGATGGGTCTGAGGACCTGATGTTCATTCCCTGGAGACCCAGCTAACATAATGGGCTCAGCACCTCAGAGAAGAGGCACTTGCCTGGCAACACATGGTCGTGGTAGATGAGGACAGAGCCAAGAGCAGGAAGCTCTTGAGAGGCCTTGAATGCTGAGCCAAAAGGTCTGCACAAAGGCTCACTCCGAGCCATACGAGGGGATGTGGGGCTCTGATTTTGTGCATTATCTCTTTACCATGCTGAGATCAATGGTCCAAATGCAAATGATTTTCTCTTCACTGGTATTGACAACCCAACTTGTAACAAGCTATTTTTTTTTCAGGTTTATTAATGATAGCTCAATTACCAAGCACTTGGTGCCGAAGCTCTAATACTTTGGCCACCTGATGCGAACAGCCAACTCATTGGAAAAAGACTGATGCTGGGAAAGATTGCAGGCAGAAGAAGAGGGCAGCAGAGGATGAGATGGTTGGATGGCATCACCGATTCAATGGACATGAAACAGGGTGAACTCCAGGAGATGATGAAGGACAGGGAGGCCTGATGTGCTTCAGTCCATGGGGTTGCAAAGAGTCGAATAGAACTTAGCAAGTGAACAACAACGAGCAACCAAGTCCCTGTGATTATTATATTATTAGGCATTGTTAAGTCCCATTTTACAGATAAGAAAACTTAGGCTCCAGTTAATCAAACTTGTAAGTGGTAAAACTAAAGCTTGAGCCCAGGCCCTGTGTGGCCCTGGATTCACACCGAGTCCCACATATTTGGCCCGTGACTGTTTGCTTTCTCTCACAGGCTGGGGGCCTGACCAGGATGAATGTCACCACGCATGCCCCAGCTCAGGAGAAATAAAATCCCAAACAGCTTGAGGAACAGAACTTGCAGACTTAGCTTTAGGGGAACACCCTGTTCTCGCGAAGCCCAGCTGTCACTCAGGCTGAACCCTTGGCCTAGAAGTCTCTGCCCACCACCCCTCCCCCATGTGTCCTGTTTATTGAAATCCTACCCTCTTCCCAAGGCCTGGCTCCAATGCCAGCTTCACAAAGACGCCTTCCCCAGCCCTGCCAGTGGGAATTCCTCCTGATCTGTGTCCACAGGAACTTGGCAGCTGGCAGACGCACCCACTCACACTCCACCCTGACCTCCTGCGGGTGGGGACCAGGTCTCACCCATCACTGTGCCCCACGGGGCTCTGCACACGCTCAAAACCTGGACATCAAGCTCACAGCCTCTGGGGAGGGATGTGGCCTGTGTTCAGGGAGCTGTTGTCAACTTAACAGGTGCCTCCCAGGGCTCTCGGCACTGCCAGCTGCCCTTTCCCAGCCCCAGGAATGAAAGTGCCCCACGATGGCTGAGCCCTTCTTACCCTCCCCAGAAGCAGCCAGCTCAGCCTGGGCTCCTGGCCACGGCAGCTGCTGTTCCCGCCTCTCCTGCCCTGCTTGGCCAGCTCTCTTGCAGCCTCCTCCTAAGCTTTCCTGCATAGCAGGCAGTCCATCTGGGCGTCCACCTTGATTTCCTGCTTTGTGTTCCAGTCCAGCTTTGCTGAAGCCTCACTCAGGACCTGGCCTCCACTGTCCTCCCAGGGCTGGACCCAGCACCCAACAGTGGAAGGAGGCCAATGCTCTCCCTGGAGCCCCATTAGACTCCCAGGATCCCTGCCCTGCAGCCACTCTTCAGCTCAGCAGGTCAGATTCTCCTGGATGTGGGCACCAGCGGGAGCCAAGCCCAAGTTCCTGGGCCCATTTAAACCCTGCACCCAGCAGCCAGCACAGCAGCTCCAGAGCCCAGCAAACTGTCCCCAATCCCCCTTCACCCTCTTCTGCCGTGGACACCTGCCTCTGCCAGGAACACAGTCACAGATGTCACACAGCAAGGGGTCCAGGCCACAGTGGACAGCCAGGGGGCTTTGGGGGTTTTAGAATTGAGCACACAGGGCAGTGAAGGGGTTGAAATGAAAAAAGAACTAGAGACTTTGAAATCCTTTCTGTGGCTTAATTATAATGAGCCTCCAGGGAAACACAGGGCAACCTCAGTTGACAAAGTTCCCAGGCAACCTCCCAAGTGGTGAAATGATTGGCATTTTACTATCTTATTAATATTTACACTCTGCTGTAGAATCTAAACCTTTTCTAATACACATAATTTTACAACCAGGAAACATTACTAATAATCCAAAGATAAAAGCAGAAAGCAGGCGTTGTCAGAGCTCCCACGGATCACAGCATCCGCAGGTGCGGGGAATGATGGCGGGGCTGGGCCACCACCCTGCCTCCATCTTCCCCACCTCCTCCCATTCCCGAGCCGCTTGTCAGGCAATATCAAAAGCTCAGTTTCCCCAGGCTGTCAAATGGAAATGACATTTGACAGCCTGGGGAAACTGGATGAGAGAGATGGGCTGTATAAGAGAGATGCCATGATAAGACCTGTGTCCCAGGGCCGAGACTCAGTCCAAGAGTGGATGTGGGAGAGCTTTCTGAGAGCTCAGTGCTGCCCACGTGGGAGAAGAAGGGGGCACTGTTCTCAGGGCTGTGCTGTTCAAGAGAGACATTCCAGGAATGGAAAACAAGACACAACCGTCTTAGTCTCCAATGAACCACAAAACCATCTGTTTAGGTAGAGTGTGAGTGCCGTCAATGTACAGAGCACTGCAGGGGAGTGCTCCCATTCCTGTCCTCCACCTGCAGAGGGAGGCTCACTGCGCAGCTACCTCTGCGAGCATCTGTCCACCCAGGAAACACTGGCCCAAAGGGCCAAGTGGCAAAGGGTGGGAGCAGAATCCAGAGGCCCTTTCTCAGGTGTCCCCTGCCCCCCGCATCTCTGCCTGAGCACCAACAGCAAGGTCCCGTGTCCCTGCAGGGAAAGGAGCTGCCCTGAGGGTAGACATGACTGAAGTGACAATGACAGGGGCTTTGGGGAACCGGTAGCCAGGAGGCTGTGTCTGCTCCGTGCACGCCACACGCCTCACCCTCTCCCCATAGGTGCGACAGGCCCCAAGCTCTCTCTGTTTCCGGGGTGTGTGGAACCCTCCAGGACCAGCCCAGCCTCCGCAGCTGGGGGCCAGACCAGGAGTGTCAAAGGTGTCCTAGACATTTGGGGCAGGGGAGTGACACACTGGTGGTTTCCCTGATGGCTTAGTCATAAAGAATCCGCCTGCAATGCAGGAGACCAGGGTTCGATCCCTGGGTCGGGAAGATCCCCTGGAGGAGGAAATGGCAACCCACTCCAGTATTCTTGCCTGGAGCATTCCCATGGACAGAAGAGCCTGGCAGGCTACAGTCCATGGGGTCGCAAAGAGTCAGACATAATTTTGTAACTAAACCACTACCAGTAACACATTATGTTCACTGTGGCCAGACCCCCAGCCTTTGGAAGAAATAGCCAAGCCCAAACTCTAGTCCAGGCTCCACCCTTGGTCCCCACTTCCACTTGGGGTTATCTGAACACCCTCTACTCTTGCTTTGGGGGCTTCACACAAACATAACTATCTTTGACCGAAGCCTGGACATCTAGGATGAGATCTAGAAAATGCAGACAGTGCAACCTCTCTGGCTTTGGAGTCCAGGGGCGCCCGCAGCACACACATCACACTCGCTGACACAACTGTGCTCAAATGCCTGTGTTGATCCCGTAACTTCAACCCTCGGGGCCTCCCCTCCTTGCCTGCATGCAAACACAGAAGACAGCAAGCATTCCCTGCACAGTACCTGGTGAGCAGGAGTCCTCAAATAACTCTCTGTCTTAAGGACTAAAGCAGTCACTATTACTTTCCATCCAAGGCAAAGAAAAATGCCTTGACTTCTGGAGTCAGTTCTAAACCCTCTTCCATAAATGCAGCCTCCATCCCAGGAGCCTCTGGGGAGCGGCTGGTCCCATCACTTCTTTGGAAAAATGTGGACGCACCGATCCTCTACGAGACCCATAGGGCCCGTCTACTCTCCTCAGCCAGGCGGGGGGTGGGGGGTTTGCATGTGGCCATGCCCTGGCCCTTACCCACGACCAAGGTGAGTCCGGGCGGCTCTTTGCCTGTGGGGGCTCCCAGGTGGGGTCACAGGCGTGGTCCTGCTCCTCCATGGCTGGGCTCGGGGGGATGCCAGAGGCCTCCCCACCCAGTGCCCAGAGAACAGTGTCTGCGGAGGCTAATTTCAGGAGCTGGGAGGCTGGCCCAGCAACACTGAGCCCAGAGCAGGCAGCTTCTCTTTCCACCCAGGAGCCTGGCCAAGTCACAAGGCTCGGGAAAAGAGCAGAGTGTTGAATTGCAAATCCTCTCCCACCTGGGACTGGCTAACAAAACAACACCGGGACACCTCCCGCTCCCTGAAGGATGCAGAGGTCTCCAGCAGATGCCAGTTTCTCTGGACTCTGTGAGACTGACACCCAGTCACAGGGCGTGACCTGCTGGGTACTCTTGCCTGACCACTAACTTCCCCAAGGTCACACAGCCACAAAGGACAGAACTGTGATTCAAACCCACGAGTGCTGCCTCCAGAGGCGATCGGTGGGGAAGAAGTGTTGGGTGGAGACACCACCGCACATGCTGGGTGCAGGCAACCTTGCAAAAGAGGATGTGCAGGTCCTGTAGCCCATTCACCTTCTCCTCTACCACTGTCGTGTCATGTGAAAGCCTTAGTCACTCAGTCGTGTCTGACTCTTTGAGACCCCCTGGATGGTAACCCACCAGGCTCCTCTGTCCATGGGAGGTTCCAGGCAAGAATACTGGAGTGGGTAGTCATGCCCCCCTCCAGGAGATCTTCCCAACCCAGGGATCAAACCGAGGTCTCCGGCACTGCAGGCAGGTTCTTTACCATCTGAGCCACCAAGGAAGCCACTGGTTTCCCACAGAAGCTATGAGGAATCCTTTCTCTCCGTGCACGGGCACCCTTTGGGGAGTCAGGAAGGCTGGGGTCAGCGGCCTCCCTTCCCCAGGGGGCCATGGGCATCATCTCCATCACACTCAGCAGCATTACCATGATGACTCGCTGGACCTGAGTGCACACCAGGAAGCCAGGGAAGGGAGAAAATAACACTTTCAGACACACCACCAGGCGGTCAACTGCTCTCTGGCACACGTTCTGCATGGCAACCCTATGCAGTTACGGAAGTAAAAGAGGAGCTTGAAGAACTGGTCTTGGGTCACAAAGCAGGAAGTGACTAAGCAGGGTCCGGTTGACCCCAAACACGGTGCTTGAAACGTGGTTCTGATCCTGCCAGGAGCTGCGGATTTGTGCTGATGGGGCTGGGCTCCATGGGGCACAGGTGTGCAGGCCCGCAGCTGGGTTTGGGGAGGCAGTTTCTGGGCAAGGTGGGGGTGGGAGGGGAGCACAGGGCAAGCTGCAGGCCTGGGTGAGAGGCTCCGATCTCGTTTGACAAGGACTGAAGGAGACAATCTCCCTGACCCCTAGCACAGAGGGACGTCCTGGCCCCCAGAATCCCTACAGTCTGTGATGCTAAGACCGCCCACTTCCAAACGCCTCTCAGCTCTACTCCGTGGATGCAGAAGCACCGACCCTGGTCCCACCTCCTCCCCAGCCGGGCCTTCTGCCTTTCCAATCGCTTCACTCCCCTTCCTCCTGCTCTCCGGAGGAGACCCTGACCCGGAATCCATCCAGGGATGTGCTGAGGGTGGTGTGGGCAAATACCTGAAAGATGCCGGGCGTGTCCTAATGAACGTGATGGGTTAAAATGACCTCCCTTGACATGTTGAAGGTCATCGCAGTTCTGCTGCATCTGGTAAGCCGCAGGAAGGTTCTGAACCCCAGGCTTCCATGTGCCCAGGTCACCATGATCCTGGCCACACACTGTGCTGCTGGCCTCGCTCCCTCTGGAGAAGAGCAGAGAGGGCGGGGTGGCCCCCAGCCCATGCCCTGAAACGGCTCCCACAGTCCGAAGGTCCCTGAATGTCCTCAACGGAAGGGCAAAAATAACACTTTCAGACACTTCTACTGAGCTGGGTCCCCACTACTCTTACTATTTTTAATTCCTCCTGTCGAGATATTTTGAGAACCTCATGACCAATCAGTGATAAGACTGTGAGGCATTATACTTGGTCGTGGGGAGCGCTTAGCTGGCTGTGTGATAGATGCGCACAGAGCCACACGGGAGCTGTGAACACAGCACACCTGTCCTCCTGCACCCACCCCAGGGCCAGCCACATGGAGCCTCGGCGTGAACAAGGTGGGTCGTGTCTGGTCTTCAGGGTTCCGAGCCCAGGTGGGTTTCACACCCTTGCTCGTGGGGAGGTCAGGCTGACAGGTGTCCTGCTGCTATATCAGGCCGATAACAGCCAGCGCTGGCTGGGCTGATGCACCTAGAAATAGGGACGTGTGTTGATGGGGCTCCTGGAAGCAACACATGATGACTGAGCCGCACCCTCTGAGTCACACAGACCTAGGCTCGGGCTGACTCGGCGCCTCGAAGCTGTTCTGACTCAGACCTTTAAGGACCTTTGTTTCCTTATCTGGGAAACACAGGGATAAAAATAGTCTCTCCGTCACAGGGCTGTTGTGGGGGCACTTGAGGCCATGAACAGAGAGTCCTTGACAAATGCTGGCGTGTATCAGACCCTCAAAAAGCAGTCACGACTACTAATGCTTATAGTCACTCTGAGGTAGGCATGAATAGCTCCATTTTACAGACAAAGAAACAGAGGCTCTATTTTACTTTGGACTTCTGTTGGCCAAACTCTCCAACTTGTCCTCCACTGGAGCTTCTGAGGACTCCTGTGCTGCCCCACGGGACCCCAGCCAGGACCATGTTGAAGTCTGCCCTGAAACACTGCCCCCTATGTGCCCCGGCCACAAGAATCCACAGGGCACCCCTTTTCCCCAGGCTGCCAGGCCCTGGTTTGAGAGTCTCCTGTGAACTCCCCCCCTTCTCAGAGCACCTTGTGTGATCCCATTTCTAAATCTTAGCTCATGCTGTGACCCACTTCCTCAAAGGTCTTTCCAAATGTGTCCACTGTCTGGGGCCAGGACACACCTCCTTCCTCCATGGAGCCTTCCCTGATTTCTCTACTCCATGAAGAGGCTTCCATAATTTGGTCTTTGAGAAAAAGGATGGGAGGTTGGATCTGAGGTGTGAAATGCAGGATATCAACCCCCAAATGGGTCAATGTTCTAATCCCAGAACCTGCAAATATGTTATATCTCTGCCTCCCTCTCTGTCTCTCTCTCATAACACATACACACACAGTCACTCTCTGTTGTCCCCTCTTTATCTGAGTTAGAAAACTCTACTATGACTCAATTCTGGAGTGATGGAAACAGGGAATTAACTGTCTTTTTTCAAAGTTCAAGTAGCAAGTAAAATCTCTGGGTCACGTGCTGGCATCAGGACCAAAGGCTGCTTGGGGAAGGAAGCTGTCTGAGTCTGCTCGAGCTGCTAGAACAGCACACCAGGGTCTCCACGGCTTAAACAGCAGAAATTTGTGTTCTCACATTCCAGGAGGCTGGAAGTCCAAGATTAAGGTGCCAACAGATTTGGTTCCTGGTGCGAGCTCTCTTCCTGGCTTGCAGACTGACCGTCTCCTCCTCACTGTGTCCTTGTGTAGCAGAAAGAGATAGAGAGAGGTAGGGAGCTCTCTGATATCTCCTCTTATGTGTGCATTAATCGCTCAGTTGTTTCCAATCTTTGCGACCCCATGGACTGTAGCCCGCCAGGCTCCTCTGTCCATGGGATTCTCCAGGCAAGAATACTGCAGTGGATTGCCATTTCTTTCTCCAGGGGCTCTTCCTGACCCAGGGATCAAATCCAGATCTCCTGCTTTATCATCTGAGCCACTAGGGAAGTCCTTATATGGATACTTATCGCCCATGATCTCCTTTAACTCTAATTATCTCCTTACTCCAGATGCAATCACACTAGGGGTTAAGTCTTCAACCACTGGAGAGGGGAACACAGTTCAGTCCATGGCAGAAGCCCTTTTGATGGGACCCTACGTGCAACAGGCAAGAAAGTTAGGAATCTAGGTACACAAAGCAAACAGAACACCCAGATTCTTAGACCCAGAGACCCCTTGCCTGGCTAGGAAGCCTTGTCAGTACTTCACCACTGCCCAGACAGCCCAGAACAGTGTACCATCCTGCCTCTGACATCTCTGGACTTGGTGTCCTTCCCTTCCATAACTGCCACCCCTAGCAGCACCCTCCAGTACTGGGTAGTTCTGAATTATTTGCTGCACAATTCAGTTCAGTTCAGTTCAGTCGCTCAGTCGTGTCCGACTCTTTGCAACCCCATGAATTGCAGCACGCCAGTCCTCTCTGTCCATCACCAACTCCTGGAGTCTACCCAAACCCATGTCCATCGAGTTGGTAATGCCATCCAACCGTCTCATCCTCTGTCGTCCCCTTCTCCTCCCGCCCCCAATCCTACCCAGCATTAGGGTCTTTTCCAATGAGTCAACCCTTCGCATAAGGTGGCCAAAGTATTGGAGTTTCAGCTTCAACATCAGACCTTCCAATGAACACCCAGGATTGATCTCTTTTAGGATGGACTGATTGGATCTCCTTGCAGTCCAAGGGACTCTCAAGAGTCTTCTCCAACACCACAGTTCAAAAGCATCAATTCTTCGGCGCTCAGCTTTCTTCACCGTCCAACTGCACAATTAGAGATCTAGAAATTTAGCTTGGCCTGTGACTCAACGGGCTTCCCTGGTGGCTCAGCTGATAAAGAATTCTTCCACAATGCATGAGACCCCAATTTGATTCCTGGGTCGGGAAGATCCACTGGAGAAGGGACAGGCTACCCACTCCAGTATTCTTGGGCTTTCCTGGTGGCTTAGCTGGTTAAGAATCTGCCTGCAATGCAGGACACCAGAGTTCGATTCCTGAGTTGGGACGATCCCTTGGAGAAGGGAACAGCTACCCACTCCAGTATTCTGGCCTAGAGAATTCCATGGACAGTATAGTCCATGGGGTCGCAAACAGTCTGACACGACTGAGCGACTTTCACTTTGTGACTCAACAGGAAAACCCAGATTTTAATTCTAAAGTAGACAGTGGAGGATATCAAGGATCAGAGTCTTACAATACAGGCTGAAAGCAATCTTAACACAAGTGATGCTTTTATTCAGAGGCAAAATTAAGTTCTTGTGGGTACTGAAGAAGCAAGCACTAGACCCAGAGCATCTACACAAGGATATGCTGTCAGAATTTCAGCTTAGAGGGACTAGGTATGGGATTTACAGCCAGAGGGCATATCAGTCATTCTCCTCTAGTCCGCTGGGTGAAGACAGAAATCCTGAGCCCTCTGCACACATCTGTAGGGAGAGTCCACTGGATGTGTCATTGGTGCTGAGTCTTCCTCACTCCCTTATTAACTGCATCTCACCTTCCTGCACACCGCAACTAGAGTAGCCGCCCACTCGGCATAACCAGAGAAAGCCCAGGTACAACAATGGATGACCCAGCGCAGCCAAAAAAACTGAAATAAGTGAATGAAGTTCTGGTGTTCTAGATGGGTTTAAGAAAGAGACCTATGGAAGGCTTTAAAACATGCTCAATACTTCTTTCCACTTTCTCACACTGCTCCATGAGCATGACGTCCTCAAAGGATGGGGAAAGCAGATATCATGTGGGGGCATCTGACAGTGACAGAGGACTTCCTTGAGGACATTACTGTGGCACTGGAACAGCCTTTAGCAAGAAGATGAAAGAGCCCCTTCCCAAGAATAACAGCTACAAAATGTTGTATGCATGCTCATTCACGTCTGATTCTTTATGACCCCATGGACTATAGCCCACCAGGCTCCTCTACCCATGGCATTTTCCAGGCAAGAATCCTGGAATGGGTTGCCATTTCCTCCTCTAGAGGATCTTCCCAACCCAGGGATCGAACCTGAGTCTCCTGCATTGCAGGTGGATTCTTTACCACTGAGCTACCTGGGAAATGTTGACATGTGGGCAAATTCTTGATCAGTTGTCCTGGGACGGTACACACAGGCAGAGCACATGGTACATGTGGGATGCCTGCTTATGCTACAGGTAAAGAGTTGCACACAGATTGACCCACTCAATCTTCACAGAAAGTCTGCAGTGTAGATTGCATTTTTTAAATGCAGAAATGGGTTGAGAGAGGACAAAAAATAACTTGCCCAAGGTCACACAGCTAGTAAATGGAGGCATCCGGCCCAACTCACGGTCTCTCGGGCCCCCCCAAAATGAGCCGACCCTCCATGCAGCACGTGTCTCCCCTGCAGGGAAATGAACTGAGAAACGTGAGCGCAGCTAACAGGCTTACCCTCGCAGTCCTGCACCGGCTCCGGGGCACTCTTCGCGGGGCGTGTCCTCCCATTCTGGAGGTTCCCAGAGAGGAGGGGAGGCGCTGGCCAACGGGGCAGCTCGCCCAGTCTCCGGGCAAGGAGAGGGAGGGAGCGCAGTCTCGGGAACGGGAATGGAGACCGGCAGCCCGCGGGCCCCGGGACCTAGCCCCGGGCCCGTGCTGAGCCTAGACGCGCGGCTGGGCGTGGACACGCGCCTCTGGGCCAAGGTGCTGTTCACCGCTCTCTACTCGTTCATCTTCGCGCTCGGCACGGCGGGCAATGCGCTGTCCGTGCACGTGGTGCTGAAGGCGCGGGCCGGGCCCCCGGAGCGCCTGCGCTGCCACGTGCTCAGCCTGGCGCTCTCCGCCCTGCTGCTGCTGCTGGTCGGCGTGCCCATGGAGCTCTACAACTTTGTGTGGTTCCACTACCCCTGGGTCTTCGGAGACCTGGGCTGCCGCGTCTACTATTTCGTGCGCGAGCTGTGCGCCTACGCCACGGTGCTCAGCGTGGCCAGCCTGAGCGCCGAGCGCTGCCTGGCCGTGTGCCAGCCCCTGCGCGCCCGAAGCCTGCTGACACCGCGCAAGACCCGCCGCCTGCTGTCCGTCGTCTGGGCCGCCTCGCTCGGCCTGGCCCTGCCCATGGCCGTCATCATGGGGCAGAAGCACGAGCTGGAGACGGCGGGCGGGGAGCCGGAGCCCGCCTCGCGCGTGTGCACCGTGCTGGTGAGCCACACCGCCCTGCAGGTCTTCGTCCAGGTAAGCGGGAGGAGCGACTCCACCGCCTGTGTTTTCATCTCTCACGCTAGAAAGCAGTCAGAAAGTTGGGTCTCACTGCCCGATTTAACAAAGGATTTGGGGAAAGACTTGGCCAAAGGCAAACACTAAGAGAAGTCCAAACAAGAATGAAATAACCGCATTTTGTGGCGACACGGATGGACCTAGAGATTATCATACTGAGTGAAGGTAAGTCAGAGAAAGACAAATATTACACGATATCGTTTATATGTGGAATCTAAAGCATAATATAAATGACTAAATGCAAAACAGAAACAGACCCACAGACCTAGAAAATAAATTCATGGTTATCAAAGGGGAAAGGGAGGGAGAGACCAGGGATAAATTGGGACTATGAGATTAACAGATAAAAAAATACTATATATAAAATAGGCAAGCAACAAAGATTTGCTGTATAGCACAGGGAATTATATTCAAAATCTTGGAATAACCTATATGGAAAATAATCTGAAAAATATATATGTATGTATATATGTATAACTGAATCACTTTGCTATATACCTGAAACTAACAGTATTGTAAACCAGCTATACCTCAATAAAAAAATAAAGAGAATTCCAGATTTGAGCTCAAGATTGACTCTGAAGTCTTCCCAGTCTTGCAGGAGTGGTTAGCAAACGTGATTGGGTATAAGTATTACCTGGAGAGCAGGTAAAAAAATGTAGATTTCATGACCCACCCAGGCTTCTGCTTTTCTATTATCACCCAAGCTAGTGATCTTTAGCCCCATGACAAGAACAACTAATTTATTGGGACATTGTACAGATAGAAAAAGAGGCCTAAACATTCAACACTAATGAAGGATTTCAAAAGAAATATATATATCAACTGCAGTCTTAACAGGAATATGGAAAACTGTGGAAATAGGAATAAAAATGCAATAGGGAAGCATTCCACTTGCTTTCAAAATTGCACACGACTGAGCAGCTTAGCATGCACACACCAGAAGTATAAATACCCTGTCAATATGTTGAGCCCCATCAGCTAATCAACCAACCTCATCTTGTATTTTTCAATCATGCCTGGAGCCCTCTCCTCTGCTCCAGCACCTTGCCAATGCTACCCCATCTTTCTGATCCTCTGGCGGACACCCAATTTGGGGATCCCAGGTCTCCCTTTAGGTTGGTTCACAAGCTTATTTTGATGGAACATATGCTCTTGTAACTTCCCGAGACCTGAGAAAAGGTCCCTAGAAGGTAAAAACACTTTTAAAGAATTTACACGTTTGAAAATATTTCATTTTATCCTCTCATTTCTCACAATATGGCTGGGCAGAACATTATGAGATGGAAGCTGTTTTTCCTCACAAATTGTAAAGCATCAGTCTATTATTTTCTAGCTTCCTCATTGCTTTGAGTGAGTCTAAGGCCAGTTGGTGATGGACAGGGAGGCCTGGTGTGCTGCAGTCCATGGGGTCACAAAGAGTCGGACACGACTGAGCGACTGAACTGAACTGAAGGCCATTCTGGTTCCCCTCCTTTGTATGTGCCCTGTTTTATTCCTTTGGGAGCTTTGGAGACCTATTCTTTATCTCCTGGTGCTAAATGTCATAAGAACGTTCCTTGATGTGGATTTATTTTCATCCATTGTTCTGACACCCACACGCCTTTCAGTCTAGAAGTTCACATCCCTCAATTTTAGGAAAAATTTTAAAATATAGTTTTATTGATTTATGGCTGGGCCGCATCTTCACTGATGCATGGGCTATTCTCTAGTTGTGGCAAGCAGGGGCTACTCCCTAATAGCTGTATGTGGGTTTCTCATGGCCGTGGCTTCTCTTGTTGCAGAGTGACGGCTCTAGGGAGCGTGGCTTCAGTAGCTGCTGCACGTGGGCCCAGTAGTTGTGGCTCCTGGGCTTACAGCAGAGGCTCAATAGTTGTGGTGCATGGCCTTAGTCACTCTGCGGCATGTGAGATCCTGCCAGATCAAACCTGTGTATCCTACACTGGCAGGTGGATTCTTTTTTTTTTTTTTTTTTTTTATTTATTTTAATTGGAGGCTAATTACTTTACAATATTGTAGTGGTTTTTGCCATACATTGACATGAATCAGCCATGAGTGTAGATGTGTTCCCCATCCTGAACCCCCTTCCCACCTTCCTCCCCATCCCATCCCTCAGGGTCATCCCAGTGCACCAGTCCTGAGCACCCTGTCTCATGCATCAAACCTGGACTAGCGATCTGTTTCATATATGATAATACACATGTTTCAATGCTATTCTCTCAAATCATCCCACCCTCGCCTTCTCCCACAGAGTACAAAAGTCTGTTTTTTATATCTGTGTCTCTTTTGCTGTCTCGCATATAGGATCATTGTTACCATCTTTCTAAACTCCATATATATGCATTGATATACTGTATTGATGTTTTTCTTTCTGTCTTACTTCACTCTGTATAATAGGCTCCAGTTTCATCCACCTCATTAGAACTGATTCAAACGCATTCTTTTTAATAGCTGAGTAATATTCCATTGTGTATATGTACCACAGCTTTCCTATCCAGTGGTCTGGCAGGTGGATTGTTTACCACTGAGCCACCAAGGAAGCCCTGGGAAAACTTTCTTAAATGTGTTTTTTTTCCTACATTATAATTTCCTCCACTGTTTTCTCTATTTTTCTTTTCAGAATGGCTATTATTTAGATAGTGAGCATTCTAAACACCCCTTATTTTCTTATCTTTTCTATTTTCACTGCTCTCTCCTTACTTTCTGAGAATTTTCTCAGCATCTGTAAATCTGCTGTCACCACCATCCCCACCCCCAGCCCTGCTCCTGTTGCTGCAGATTCCTGGACCCTCGGGCACACCTGAGGACCAGCAGTCACTGAGCCTTGGAGCTACAGCCATAACCCTTGGAATCACCTTTTCCAGGTGAACGTGCTGGTGTCCTTCGTGCTCCCTTTGGCATTAACCGCTTTCCTGAACGGGGTCACTGTGAGCCACCTGGCGGCCCTCTGCTCCCAGATGCCATCCCCTCCCGCCGCAGGCTGTTCTGCCCCCAGCCGCCTGGAGCTAACGAGCGAGGAGAGGAAGACACTGGCCCTGGGGGGCCAGGCCGCCCTGGTGAGACACAAGGCCTCCCGCCGGATCCGTGGCCTCCAGCGCAGCATCCAAGTTCTCAGTTAAGTTCCCGGTAACCCCACCCGGAAAGGAAGGGCCAGACCAGGGCGGTCTCCACCAACCCCTGGCCACATGGCCTTGAGCTAGTTCCTGCCTCCATCTAGGTCTCATTTTTCTCTATGCCCTGGGGAGTTATACAATCACCAACAGGCTTCTGTAAGGTACAGTAGTATAATTAAAAGGAGGAATGGGAATTGTGTACACAAACCACCCCATCGGCTCCAGGGCACACAAAGACAAGCAGATGCCTGGCTGCTTTTCAGGGAGTCTGGTTGTTCAGATGAACATGAGGAACCGATGTATTTAAGGACCCGCAGACCAGGCATTGTGGACGCAGGCCAGCTAGTCTCCAAATCCAGTTCCCCACTATCTCTCCATTTTCTCTGAGGTGACGTTGATCTAAGTTTTTTTTTTTTTTTAAGTATCTGGGCAAACTTGGCTCTGTAAGGGCAACTTTAAAGGCACAGGAAAGCAGAGCTCTCTCCAAGCACCTGTGTGATCCAGGCACACACAAAGGTCCAGAGGATGGAGGAAGGGACAGGGTCTCTGCTGCCATGTGTATGTCACAATCTTGTGCACAGGACTGAAATACAAGAGCTAAGCGTGATGTGATGTGCCAAGTAGCAAAAGCAGCACGTGAAGGGCCTGGACCTTTTTCCATAGACAATGGGCCATCATTGAAAGAGCCGGGGTCCAGGAGTGACAGGGGGACTTGCTCTTGAGATATACATGCTCGGCAGTCTTGCAGGACAGGCTGTTCAGTGCTTCTCAAACTTCTGTGCATGTAAGAATGCTTGGGGAGAGTTGTCAGACGTGGACCCCTGGGGCCCCCATCCAGAAATTCTGATGCGTCTGGTCTGGGTGTGCCTGACAGTCTACATTTCTAACAAACTCCCAGTTGAGGTGGATGCTGCTGGTCCAGGGACCTCGGTGGATTAGAGAATGGGTTTGCCACTCAGGGCAGGAGGAGAAGAAGGGAAGGGAAGGAGGAGAAGTTTAGGTCAATAGGGCCAGTTAGGAGACTGCTGCCACAGTCCAGTGGAGGGAAGATGGGGTCCCCTGGGGTGGGCACAGTGGAGGTAGGGAGAAAGGGAGAGAGGAGAGATGCTAGGGAGTAACTTTTTAATAGACTGGATCTTGGAGATATGAGAAAGAGAAGACTCTCTGGCTTATGACTTGGGTGTCAGATGGACAGTGGTGCCATCAATCAAACAGAAAAAGGGGATACAAGAGGGGAGAGGTTTTGTAAGGCAGAAGGACATTTGAGTTCTATTGTCTATGCAGTTGGGCTTCCCAGGTGGCGCTAGTGATAAAGAACCCTGTCAATGCAGGAGACACAGAGGCATGGGTCCAATTCCTGGGTGGGGAAGATCCCCTGGAGGAGGGCACGGCAATCCACTCTAGTGTTCTTGCCTGGAGAATCCCATGGACAGAGGAGCCTGGCGAGCTACAGTCCATTGGGTCACAAAGAGTTGGACATGACTGAAGCGACTTAGCAGGCCCATGCACACACATCTATGCAGTTAGATGACCAAGGGGGAATATCCAGCCCTGAGTTGGGAGTATATTCTAGTGGCCAGGAGGTTATAGATGTTGTAGAAGTTTCTAGAAGCATGTCAGTGGACCAGTTAGGATTAAAGTGGACATTCACTCAGAGGACAGGGTAATAGCAGGTTTGGGGACAGATCCAGACAAGAGTGGGGCTTTCCTAAAAGCTCAGTTGGTAAAGAATCTGCCTGCAATGCTGAAGACCTGGGTTGGGAAGATCCCCTGGAGAAAAGAAAGGTTGCCCACTCCAGTATTCTGGCCTGGAGAATTCCATCAACTGTATAGTCCATGGGGTGGCAAAGAGTTGGACACGACTGAGCAACTTTCACCTTCACTTTCTTTCCAGACAAGAGTGTGCCAGATAACCTCAAAGTCTCCTGCCAACCCCTAGACTCCAGGAACAAGCTCTCGGGAAATGCTGTTGTCACTTCAGGCAGCTTCCGCCTCCCAGAGTTGCATAACTGCTAATGTGTTCGCTGTCTGTCTGTCTCTCCCCACCTGTCCTGCAGGAGCCATTGTGGCCGTGTATGTCGTCTGCTGGATGCCGTACCATGTCCGCAGGCTCATGTACTGCTACGTCCCTGACGAACAGTGGACTGAGTGAGTGAGGGGAGGAATCCCAGCTCATGGGGGGAGGGCGTGGGCAGTGACTTGGGTTGCCTGCACTCTCCAAGGGGATCCTCCTGGTTGCTGGCCTCTCCAGAACTCTGGCCTCCATTCTAGCTGGCCCTGCTCAGTCTGTTGTCCCAAAAGTTTCCAGTTCAGGGTGGGGAACCAAGCATCATCTAGAAAACTCTCTGAACTGCTCAGGCCGTGTGAGTGGCAGTCAAGGCTTCGGGCCTCCTGACTCCAGGATGGAGAGTTGCCTGCGGGTAGGGAGCAGGACAAAGGCCATGTTCTCACAAGAAGGGAGAGAGGGAGGAGGCATCAGAGCTGGGATTCCACGAGCTAACAGAGGCCCCTTAGAGATGAGACCATGTGCACCCGTTTCATGACACAATGGGAAAAAACCCAAGCTGAGAATCCCTTCTCTTCCTTTTGGAAATCACTGCACCCTGATGATAAGCGGAAGTCAGACATCTGAGAGGAGAGAGATCCTATGTGGCCTCCAAGGAAATAGCTGTGTCAACAGATGACTCGTTCTCGAGAGCTGCAATCTCCCCTACACACAGATACACAAGTACACGCACACATATGCACAAGTGCAGGCACACAGGTGTACACATACGAGCACACGCACACACACATGCACACACACGTGCATGCACACATATGCACAAGTGTGCACACATGCACAAGCTCAGACACATGTGCACATATATGAGTGCACACATGTGCATGCGTGCACGCACACACACAAGTGCACACATACACAAGCATGCACACACACACACACCAACATGCACACAGGTACAGCCCTTCCCAAGGCGGCCAGGGGTGGGACTTCACAGAATGCCTCTCTCCCCTTCATGAAGCCACATCTCCTTGACCTCATGCAGTAGCATGAGGCTCCCCATGTCTCAAGGGCCTGGACGATGGTCCCTGTCCATCAGCAGCTGTGCTTTTTACTCTGCAGGTGGCTGGGCCTGGCAGCCAGGAATAGGGACTCCGATGCTGGGTGGAGCATGGCAGCCAAGGGCAGCTAGTGCTGATGGAACGTTTCTTGAATTCACGTTGTGCTTCTCGATAGCAGGAAGCAGGCTTTCCTGACCTGGCCCTATGGAGGGGGAGACGCTCCCAACAGGAAGGGGAGGACCCGGTGGGCAGGCAGCGGGCCCTCTAACCGGCCTTCCGGGTTTCCCTTCCAGCAAGCTCTACAGTTTCTATCACTACTTCTACATGGTGACCAACACGCTCTTCTACATCAGCTCAGCAGTGATCCCTGTCCTGTATAACGCGGTGTCCTCCTCCTTCAGAAAACTCTTCCTGGAGGCGCTCGGTTCCCTGTGTCGAGAGCACCAGCCCATGGAGCCATTTCCCCTGGGGTCCCTGGAGCCCCGCCCGAGTGGGTACAGCTTCCAGCTGTGGGGCTCCCCCAGGACCCCCAGCCTGGATGAAATTGAATAATGAGCAGAACAGCCCTGACTGCCTAGCCCTCTAGTGCTCAGCAATTTCAACACTAATAACTCAAGCCACGTGATCAGGCAGACCTAAAGGGAACCCAGCTCTGCCGCTGACCAGCTGTGTACCTGCAGGCAAGTCACTTACCCCTCTTAGCCTCAGTCTCCTCATCTGTATGAAGGAGATGAATAATACCCGTCTTTCCATGCTGTCTGATGATTACATGCGTAGTGCCTAGAGCATAATAAAGAATATATTTTTGCTGCCATTATTTTTGTTGTTACTGTTGTTACTACTATTTTTTTTTCTGCTCTCCTAGAAGTCCACCAGCTTTTTTCTAGGTTGTGGGCTCAGACGTCACATGAATTTCCACAAATGACAAATCAACAGCGCCCAGAGCTGACTGCATTGTTAGGTCACATAAGTCATAGTAAAGTCCTCTAGTTTTTCCCAGTAAGGGAGCAGACATTCACCTTACCAGGGTGTTCTGTGCGCTCCGGAAGGCCTGCGGTCACCAGCTGCCCTATCTCCTCTCTGGCCTGCACATCCACCTGCTCTGAAGGACAGCCCTGCAGATGCTCTCCAGCCAGCATGGTGTTCAGCAGGGCTGCATTTCCACTCTTCTCATCCAGGCAGGCTCCCTCCAGTCCTCCACAGACCCCATCCCCTCCCGTCTGCACAGGCTTGACACGCCAGCCTTGCTCCTGAAGGCTTGTGAGGCCTGAGCCCACAGAGAAAGGGTGGTTTTCCTATGAGTGTCTAGAAGCTATTGAAGCCACAGGCCTGCGAAGGGGCAGGAAGAGAATACTGGGGTGCAGAATAGAAAGACCCAGAAAAGGTTCTTTCTGATGAACTGTGTTGAAGTTTCTCTGAACTGTGTCCAACTCTTGATCCACCATCACCCACCTGGTTCATGGTCAGAACCAGCACCCGTGCACACACATCACGTGCACACAATCACACAGACACACCACGTGCACACAATCACACAGACACACCATGTGCACACAATCACACAGACACACCACACACACCATGTGTGTACAATCACACAGACACACCACATGCACACAGTCACAGACACACCACACATGCACCACACACCATGTGCACACAGACACACCACACACACACACCGTGTGCACACACATGCATGCACACGTATCACACCACATACTTGACACACACTACACACACACACACTTGGACGGGTACCCTGTTTGAAGTGAGAAGCTGGAATAGGCAAAGGAAGACAGGACGTGTGTTTGGAGGAGGAAGGCCCAGCCTGGGCACGCGGCCTGGGGTGCCGAACAGGGACCGCTGCGTGACTGGGAGGTGACTATCCCAGTCCCCAGCCCCAGAGGCTGTGAGAAAAGGTCAGAGGCGATGACCACACACTTCACGGGGAGCCTGCTTGGAGCCAACCGTCCTCCTTGTTGGGGAAGAAGGGCATCCTAGAAAGGAGTCACCCAGCGCTGGTCTCGGGGACCTCCTGTCAGGTGGCTCTGCAGTCAGGCATAAGGCCACCCGGTGGATGGACAAGGACATGCTCCAGACGGGCCTGTGGAGGGGCAGCCCCTCTCTGCCCTGCGTGGCTGGGCTGTGGCACTGGCTGAGGACCCCTGTTGTTGTTGTTCAGTTGCTCAGTCATGTCTGACTCTTTATGACCCCATGAACTGCAGCACGCCAGGCTTCCCTGTCCTTCACCATCTCCTAGAGCTTGCTCAAACTCATGTCCATTGAGTCAGTGATGCCCCTGTTGTTTTTGGTCAGTTGCTAAGCCATGTATAACTCTTTGAGACCTCATGGACTGTAGCCCACCAGACTCCTCTGTCCAAGAATACTGGAGTGGGTTTCCTTCTCCAGGCAGGGATCGAACCTGCATCTCCTGCATTGGCAGGCAGGTTCTTTACCACTGAGTCATCTGGGAAGTCCTGTAGTCTGATCTTAAAGGCCCATCTCTGGAGCTCTAGTAAAGAATCCTTGTCTTCAGCTTCTGATGGTCCCCAGCAATCCTTGGAATTCCTTAGCCTGTAGATGGACCACTCCAGTCTGTGTCCATGGGCCCATGGCATTCTCCCTGTTTCTCTTTCTCTTCTTATAAGGGCACCACTTACAAGTAGATTAGGAGTCTACTTGAGTCCAATATGATCTCATTTCAACCAACTACATCAGCAACAACTCTATTTCCAATTAAATTCACATTCTGAAGGACTTGAGGGTTCAGTTCAGTTCAGTCGCTCAGTCGTGTACGACTCTTTGCGACCCCATGGACTGCAGCACGCCAGGCCTCCCTGTCCATCACCAGCTCCCAGAGTTTACTCAAACTCATGCCCATTGAGCCGGTGATGCCATCCAACCATCTCATCCTCTGTCGTCCCTTTCTTTCTCCTCCTGCCTTCAATCTTTCCCAGCATCAGGATCTTTTGCAATGAGTCAGCTCTTCGCATCAGGTGGCCAAAGTATTGGAGTTTCAACTTCAACATCAGTCCTTCCAATGAATATTCAGGACTGATTTCCTTTAGGATGGACTGGTTGGATCTCCTTGCAGTCCAAGAGACTCTCAAGAGTCTTCTCCAACACCACAGTTCAAAAGCATCAATTCTTTGGCGCTCAGCTTTCTTTATAGTCCGACTCTCACATCCATAGATGACTACTGGAAAAATCATAGCTTTGACTAGATGGACCTATGTTGGCAAAGTAATGTCTCTGCTTTTTAATATGCTGTCTAGGTTGGTCATAACTTTCCTTCCAAGGAGTAAGCATCTTTTAATTTCATGGCTGCAATCACCATCTGCAGTGATTTTGGAGCCCAAAAAAATAAAGTCAGCCCCTGTTTCCACTGTTTCGCCATCTATTTGCCATGAAGTGATGGGACCGGATGCCATGGTGTTAGTTTTCTGAATGCTGAGCTTTAAGCCAACTTTTTCACTCTCCTTAGGACTTCAATATATCATTTGGGGGAACACAATTCCACTCAACACCACCTAAAGCCCACTCTTTCTGACAGAGAGGATTGCCACCCAAGGAAAAACCTTGCATAGAGCAAAGATCCTAAGAGAGAAAAACCGCTGTTCGCCAGAGTTCTAGAAGAAAAGGCACAAGGAAACTGGGACAGTCTATTCAGCGAATGACAAATGCAGTCACAGAATTTCTGTTTCTCCTCTAGACCTGAAGGACTTGAAAACTCTGTACTGGCCTTTCCAACTGTTTTGCTAATTAAAATGCTAATTCCTTTTGAGCTGGAAGTCTTCTTAAGCCAGTAGACTGAAAAAGAAACAGCAGCCGTGGACACTGGACTTGCCCTTGGTTCATGGTTTTCCCTGAAATGAGGGCTGTCTGCAGAATCTGAAGCCAGACCTGAGAGGTTTAGTGCAGACATCTTTATTGGAAGTGGTTTCTAAACCTTAATGCTGGGGGTTTCCTGGACTCTGGATGGTACCTATGTGCTGCCTGTGGTACATGCATGAACCCAGAACCACCTTCAACAGGCAACCCAACACCTCTCCTCTCAGTGAGAAAATTCTGGATCAGTATTTTTCATTGCAGAGTCTTAGAAGCCAACTGCTGCTGCTGCTAAGTCGCTTTAGTCATGTCCGACTCTGTGCGACCCCATAGATGGCAGCCCACCAGGCTCCACTGTCCATGAGATTCTCCAGGCAAGAACACTGGAGTGGGTTGCCGTTTCTTTCTCCAATGCATGAAAGTGAAAAGTGAAAGTGAAGCCGCTCAGTCGTGTCCAACTCTTCGAGACCCCTTGGACTGCAGCCTACCAGGCTCCTACGTCCATGGGATTTTCCAGGCAAGAGTACTGGAGTGGGTTGCCATTGCCTCCTCCCTTAGAAGCCAACAGCACCTACTAATATAATATTTTTAATTTACAATATATAGTAAATTACTCAAGATAAGAAGCAATGTGATGTTAATGAAACTATCCTTACACTTGCAGGGATGAATCTAGATTCATTTTGTCACTTGAGACCTGTGTGATCTCAGATGAGTCACCTAGCCTTTCTGAGCCCTAGTTTCTTTTGTGTAAAATAATACCAATGATCTACTTCAAGTGTTAATTGTGATGATTAAATGAAATAATATACAATTAGTCATCTAGTAAAATATATAACCCTAGTATATGGTGAAAAAAATTTACTATTCACTGTTGCTGATTTCATAGCCAACATATGGAGCTGGGTGACTTGGCAAAGGAACCAAGGAGTGAACCCAAGTCTCCCAGTTTCAGATTCCATGCCCTCTGCACTGCCACATCCTGTGTTGAGAACACTGATATCCATATAAATGTTGCTCTTGGAGCACGATTTCTCCTCCTTTATTGCAAGAGTCTTAGATTGCTGAGCTTCAACCCATCAGCTGCAAGGAGATCAAACCAGTCAATCCCAAAGGAAATCAACCCTGAATATTCATTGGAGGGGCTGATGCTGAAGCTGAAGCTCCAGTACTTTGGCCACCCGATGAGAAAAGCCAACTCATTGGAAAAGACCCTGATGCTGGGAAAGATTGAGGGCAGGAGGCGACACAGGATGAGATGGTTGGATGGCATCACTACCCAATGGACACGAGTTTGAACAGACTCAGGGAGGTAGTGAAGGACAGGGAAGTCTGACATGCTGCAGTCCATGGGGTTGCAAAGAGTGGGACATGACTGAGCAGCTGAACAACGCACACATCTTAGTATACACTTACTTTTATGAATTTATTCTTTCCTTTCCCAAACTACCCTTTCTGTCACACATTGAGATTTCAAGCAGGTAGTTCTCTAAGACAGTGCAATTCATTCCCACCAAAGAAACAATACATGCATTGTGAATTTTATTTATAAGGCTGGAACAAACAAGAATGTTAGGTTTTTTTTTCAACTTTAAATTAACGAATAAAAAGGGAAGAGCAGCCCAGAAGCCACCATTTATGAAAGACTCAAGAAGGTAGAACTCAAGAAGGTAAGTTTTTATTCCAAAATAGGAATAATGACATATACAAAGTGATCATTTTTTAGAAACATTGATCTAAATTTTTTATACTCGTGGACTATTTTTTTTTCCTCAGGGAAGAAAAGATTGACATTAACTCTTTGGCATCATCTTTGAACATAATTCCTTCTCGGATTAGTATCCATTAGAGTGCTTATAAACGTCTAAGATGGATGGACAAGAGTGCATTCTGCTGATTCATTTCTGCGGATTTTTCAACTTTTCCTCTGGTTACAGGCCATTCCTTAAACAGTGTGGTGGGGCAGGAAGACGGACCCCGGAGTCTGCTCTGCTTCTCTGCAGCTGTGTGATCTTGGGGAGATGCACTGTTTGCATCTCAACTGGCTCATCTTTCAAATGGGAAGAAGGATTCCATAGCACAAGGCTGCTGGAAAGGGTAAGCAAGATAGTAACTGTGAAAGCACCTGGCCCCGGGCCCAGCCTCTAGGGGGCACTCTAACATGCTGGTTTAAAAAATACTCCAGCAGGCAAGGCAGAGTACACAGTACAACCCTGTTACCTTGTCTGTCCCCTTCCTCTCTGGACAGGGACCATTCAGAAGAGAAGACGAGCAATTCAAGGAGCTAAAAATTGAGCTTCAATAAATTAGAGTCAGAAGTCTAGTTCTTATCAGCTATTTTCCCTATCACTTTGGTTGTTTTCACTGTTTGTTTCAAGTAAGACGTTTGGCTCTCCTTCCTTTGTAAGGCAAATTCTGTTTCTCAACATTGATTCTGTTGTCAATCTCTGCAACCCTAATTTCCTTTCTGAAACTCCTGTAGTTTTTTAAGAAAAGTTTCTTTTCACTTTTGCCCTTTCTAAGAGGTAGGGTATTTACCCTATACTATTTTAATAGAATCGTATTTGCTCTGAAGTGAAACTATTTGTTTTACTTTATTAAATTTGATGCCTTTGGGCTAGTTTCTAAGAGTAAACTCACACAATTCGTAATTAAGTGAACCTACTTCGTTTTTCCTCATGTCCAGCCTTTATGGTTAAAATGGTCTTTTGGACTATTGCTCTGGAGTAGGTTAGAGGGAAATCTACTTAGCCAACATCACATCCATCACCTGAAATGCTGGCATCTCTACAAGATAATACAAGAGGGAACCTTCAGAACTAAGAGGAAAGTCAAGTTTGTCCAAGTGTGTCCATGGAAGCATATGGATGACGTGACAGTAGGCAAAACTTTGTTCTTCATAAAATGGACTGCAATACAGGCCAGGGCGGTGGGGTCTGGCCCAGAACCTCGGAGTCTGGGGTTGGAGTCCTTGCTCACCATCCACTCGTCCCCGTTGCTCTCAGTAAGTCCCCACGCATCTCTGGGACCTATGGTTCCCTGGCACCTACCGTGAAGGTGCGGCCAACAGATACCTCTGGGTCCCGTCCTGGTCCAGACGCCCCGGGGTTCTAGTTCTTCCTTCAGCCTTGGCAGCCTGAGGCTGGGCAGGCTCCACCCTCAGATGTGCCGTCCGGTCAGGAAGAAGAGCGGCCGGTCCTCCTTGGCGTTGGCCGTCTGGAATTCATCTCGCAGCCGAAACTGCCACTCATCTTCCAGCTCCAGGCGGACAACTGTCTGGCGAAGCGAGTTGCGGTCCTGACAGATCACACACAAGGTGGCACCTGTGTGGACAACGGCAGAGGTGTGTGAACGCAACAGGGGAGTTTCTGCGCAGGAAAGCTCCCGCCCAGCTGCCGTTTGCCAGAACAAAAGATGATGCTGCTTTTGGAAGGGAAGGACCAGATGTCCAAGCGAGCGCCTGTTTCCAGGGGCTGCTTCGCCACCTTAGCCAGATGGTGAGCATGTGACTTGGCAGGTCTGGCAGACGAGACAACATGGAACCAAGAAACAATGGCAAAGAAGGGAGCAGAAGGGAAGAAGGAAACAGACTCTTAGGATCACAAACCAGCATCCTCAGCTCCAGCCCCCGGTGGGAAACACCCCACCCCACAGCGTAACCCTTCCCTCTTCACCCATCACAGTCGGCTGCCCGCCCAGGTCCCACAGACCTCCTGCTTCTCCTCCTGCCTGGCAACATGAATTCTCCCTCCTCTCGACGCCTAGCACACATCAGTAATCATGGGTGTTCATTCCATTTACCCCCCTACCTCCACGTCCTATCCTTCTATTAGACAAGATGTTTCCCAGGAGCACAGAATGTTGTGGAAACCTCTGACTATTTCCCCAAAGCTTATGCAACCCCGGTGCTCACTCAACACCTCGCAGAGAGGAAGGTGGGTGTCACAGCCAACCAAGAAAAAGTGAAGATCAATTAGGGATCCCAGTTGGATTGGGAACAGTGTTTTTAAGTCATACTGAATGAACGTTTCCCACTCTCAACCTCTCCAGCACAAAAACGCCTACAGAGGAAGAAAGATTAGAAGAAAACGAAAGATGCATGTGGCAGCCCAAGACAAGGAAGAAGAACTCATCCACCAAGAAGAAAAAATGTCTAGGAGGTCTGCATGCTTAGGCTAAGAGCCTGGCCTGAAAAGCAACAGAATAGTTGAAAACATCTGCTGGTCACTGGGAAGAAAGGGCATGTGTCTTATCTCTGTACAAACAGGTGGAGGGGAAGAGCCATCCTGGGATCCCACCCCAGCTTTCTCGTGCCTCCCTGGAGAGCCAGGGAAGCCACAAGCCCTGAGCCTCAGTTTTGTTGTTGTTTAGTCACTCAGTCGTGTCTGACTCTTTGTGACCCCATGCACTGTAGCCCACCAGGCTCCTCTGTCCATGGGATTCTCCAGGCAAGAATACTGAAGTGGGTTGCCATGTCCTCCTCCAAGGGATCTTCCCAACCCAGGGATCAAACCCATGTCTCCTGTACTGGCAGGCGGATTCTTTATCACTGAGCCTCCAGGGAAGCCTGAGTCTCAGTTTACTCGTTGGCAAAAAGGACGAGGACCAGGTTCACCTCCACAGAGGTGCCAGTGATGACAGCCTTTCAAGTCAAAGTCCACCGTAAGAGCACGAGAAGTTACCTTTCAGAAAATGAAACCTTTTCAAAAAGCTAGCTCCCACAAAAGAGTCACAGAGGTACAGCAGGAGTCCACTGAACACAAAGTCAGAGCAGCTGATGTTTAAAGAGTGGGGCCTGGAGCTCACGTAACACACAGAGATCTGGGGGGAAAAAAAGGAATCCATGAGAAAATGTCATTTTCCATCAAACACCCTACAGCCCTGTGCTAGAGCTTTGCATCTAACACACACTAACTGCCAGGTCAAGCTCAGGCTTGGAGGACCAAACACAATATTCAATGTCATTTCCAAATCTTATGTTCTAAACATCCACTCCCAGACTCCAGATATATCCATTCATTACCTCACTTGAGAATCAGAAATGTTCTGGCATTAGTAATAAGTCTGATTCCTAACTTTCTATATCAGGGTGTGTGTGCTAAGTCACTTCAGTTGTGTCTGACTATTTTTGACCCCATGGACTGTAGCCCGTCAGGCTCCTCTGCCCACGGGAATCTCCAGGCAAGAATACTGGAGTGGGTTGCCATGCCCTCCTCTAGGGGATCCTCCTGGCCCAGGGATCGAACCTGCATCTCCTGTGTCTCCTGCATTGGCAGGCGGGTTCTTTACCACTGAGTCACCAGGGAAGCCCCTTGATACGAGGGCGCACCGTTTCAATTCTTTCAGCCTTTATCTTATCGGCTATAAAGCGGGGCCAGGCCGGAGCTGACGCAGTTTGGGGGTTATAATTCCAAGCTCTGGGTTCTAGCTCCCGTGTGGAGGGAATTCTCTGACTGATGGACTCGACAGCGCCCCCCTCAGACGGTTACCTGAGACCCCAGGTTCAGGTAGCAGTCCACACACAGCACAGGGTGGCCGAGATTCTTCAAGGACAGCGGGAAGAAGCGGTGGCTGTGGTGCTGGAGGAACTTCTCCAGGAGGAGCTGCGCGGGGGCTGTGAGGAACGTGTGCTTGCTGTCGGGGGCGCAGATGTACTGGGCAGGCACAACGGCCATGGGGCTGTCCGACACCTGCGTGGGGATGGGCGGGCGTCAGCCACTCCCAGGGACCCAGAGTGGGCCTTCCCGTCGTGGATGGCTGTCTGCATCCGTGATGTGAGAACACATACGTCCATGGTGAAGCTCTCCATTAAGGAAAATTCTGCTTAACTAAAGTGGGACATGTGAAAACTGACCACAGGATCAGTGATTGTAGACAATGACCACTCCGTGCAGAGACCTGGCTGTCTGGTATAGAAAAAAATAAGAGAACCCACGGACCCAATGTTCCCCCAAATCCTGAGATGTCAGCCTCTGGGAAGGGCCAGCCTTCCCCTTGACCTCCAGATCCCCTCTGTCTCCCGTCCAGTCCCACTGGTCTTCCTCTCAACGGTCCAGCCCTCCGGGCCCACAGTCTCTTACTCCATCACCAATGTATTTCCCAGGCTGGAGCCAGACAGACCATGGACATATATAAGACTACTCAAGTCCTCTGATGGACACCTTTCAATGGGTTCTCCTACTTCTTCAGCTCATCTCTGTCACTCTCCTCCATGGATCAAAGGGACCTTCAAGGCAGGGGTGTGCCAGCGCCCTATGGGTTCCTGGAGGATACAGATCACTGAGGACAGGTCTCCCCCCACCTGGAGGCTGTCTCCAGGGCAGATGGCACACCCATCACTCTAGCCTGTCAGTCCCATTCAGATAGTGTTTAGCAGGTGCTGTCCTAGAGACCCTAAGAAGAGCACGGTACCACATCTGATCCCCAAGGGCTCTGGCCAGCAGAAAAGCCAGACAAGTGAGCAGCAAAGACACTGATGGAGACGTGCTCAAGAAACCACGCAGAGAGCAAGCGTGGGGTGGGGGGATGGGAGGTGAGGGCAAGGGTGCATGGGAAGGCTGGTGGAGCGCGTGCACCACGGAGATACACACACTCACAGAATCGGAGATGAGAAGGGCAAATCGATGGAGTCTTTCCCTTCTCACGGCTCCCAACTGGAAACCTTCACTAGCACTTCCCAGCCGTCAAGCCCACCCCGCTGACTCAGAGGTGCCCGGGTGGCCTTCCCGCCAGCCTTCCCACCAAGGGCAGCAGCTATCTCCAGACACACGGCCGCACCCACCTTGGACGTGATGTGGAAGGACCTGTGCCCGCCCACTGCGATCTGCTTCTTCATCACGCTAAAGCGGTTGAACCGGCAGAGCAGGAGGCCGGCACTATGCACCCGCAGGTTGAAGTCCACGTCGTCACACATGAACCTGGCAGGAACCAGAGGGGGGTGGTGGGTCGGCCTCCAGGCAGCTCACAGTCACGCCCCCACCAGACACCCGCATATCAGGGGCTGGGAAGACAAGCAGGCTCGTGCCTGCCCCCAAAGACCTTCCTGGGAGGCATAGGAGGCAAACCAAGAAGGAAACAAGCTGTGATGCCCCTGCACCAGGAAGGCAGGATGTACTCAGGCTTTTACTACAGAAGCCCTGTCACGTGTGGACCGTGCACGCCACACCAGGCACCGTGAAGGGGACTTAACAAACGTCACTTCATCTATCCGTTAAAAAGAAAGCAACTGACCTCCCATAGTAAGTACATTGCTTCCCTAGTGGCTCAGATGGTAAAGTGTCTGCCTGCAATGCGGGAGACTGGGGTTCGATCCCTGAGTTGGGAAGATCCTCTGGAGAAGGAAATGGCAACCCACTCCAGTACTCTTGCCTGGAAAATCCCAGGGACAGAGGAGCCTGGTAGGCTACAGTCCATGGGGTCACAAAGAGTCGGACACAACTGAGCATGGCACCCTATGCCAGGCACTGTGAAGGGGACTTAACAAATGCCACTCCACCTATGTGTTAAAAAGAAGACAACTGACCTCCCAGAGTAAATATATGAGCTGCTGTTACAGCTGAGGAAGTCAAGACTCAGAGATGGTGAGTCATCTGCCTAAATTTCAAAGCTGACAAACGGCAGAACCCACATTCCTAGCAGGTCAGTCTGCTCCAAAACAGACACTCCTCTGCGGGCCCTCTCGGGGGTGTGCCCACTGCCTGGCATGTGGAGGGCTCGCTAACATTAGCGACTGGATTCTTCTTGAAACATGAGCACTTCTGTGGCTAGATCGGAGAGAGGGACACAAGGAAATTATCATTTCCTTCAGCGCTCAAGCTCCTAGAAAGTAATGTGTTCACAGAAGGAGCCGGAAAAGCAAGAGAAACACCACCTAGGAGAATGGAAGTCATTAAATAAGGTACCGTGTAAACTGGTGAAGGAAGTTGAATGGTCTTATGCAAATCTCCCCTAAAATTATGCAACAAAAATACCAAAAAAAAAAAAAAAGAAAAACCCATGAGGACTGAAAGCAAGGGGCCAGGCCAGTGCCATGGGTGGGAAGGTCCTGCAGGGTAAGGAAGGAGCAAGGGCCACCCAGGAGTAACGCTGCCCCTTGCAGAGGGCCCTGGGACCGTGGACTGAGCTGATGGATGTGGTTGGGCACAGATCACTGGGACCATAGGCTGAGCTGATGGCTGTGGTCTGCTGGGGGCTCTGGGACAGTGGGCTGAGCTGATGGCCATGGTTGGGCAGAGGGCCCTGGGACTGTGGGCTAAACTGATAGCAATGGTCAGGTGGGGGGCCCTGAGACAGTGGGCTGAGCTGATGGCCATGGTTGAGCAGAAGGCCCTGGGACTGTGGGATGAACTGATAGCCATGGTCAGGTGGGGGATCCTGGGACCGTGGGGCTAAGCTGATGGCCATGGTTGGGCACAGGGCCCTGGGACCATGGGCTGAGCTGATGGCCGTGGTTGGGCAGAGGACCCTGGGACCATGGACTGAGCTGATGGCCATGGTCAGGCAGGGCTCACCGGTTCTGGTTGTACTGCACGTTCTGGGTCAAGTCCACGTTCAAAACGATGAAGTCATGCACGTGGCAGCGGGAGAAGGGCTCGCGCACCTCGCGGCTCCCAGTCTTGCTGGACCACTTCCGCATGCCGATCAGGGCGTAGTGGGTGATGTTGGGGGATGCCTCGATGTGCTGCATGATGTGCTTCAAGGACACATTTCTCTCTGACCAGGAAAATTCTCTGCTCGAAGGAGGGAGACAGACATCCCCAGGTCGGCATGCAGACCAGGCCAGCCAGGCCGCTGCTTTCCCCTGAACGTGCCGGGCAGGTTGGTGTGCCCAGAACCCATCACAGCCATCAGGCACTTCGAATTCATTATCACTAATCCTCGCAGCAATCCTGTGACATAGAACCATCATCCCCATTTCACAGATGAGGAAAAAGAGGCTCTGGCTGACTTGCCCAGTGTCACTCAACAGAGCTCGGCTGGGAGGGTGTTGCCTGTCTCCAGAGCCCACATTCTCTGCACCATGCCACAGCACCTTGCGTTTCTGGTGGCAGTTCCAAGGAGGTCAGGGGGAGGGTTGGAGGCCGCGTGTAAGCACCTCCCACCCCACCCTGATGGCGACCGAGGTCTGAGAAGACAGTGAGGGCCACCTGACGACCAGGGAGGGCAGCTGAAGGGAGTAACCCTGGGGCTGGTAGCCCAGGCAACAAGAGCTCTGTGTGTGAGAGACCCAGTTAAGTGGCTCAACTTCTCTGCATCTTGGCTTCCTTTTCCCCAGCCGAGGGGCTTCTGCTAAGCTCCCTAAGGCCTCAGCCAGCTCTGACACACCAGGACTTGAACATTCTGCTTCGGAATGAAATTCAGAAAAGCAGAGGGAAAAAGCTTAGTTCTCTTCCTCATCACTGTCCTCAGCCAAGCTCTCGCCCTCGGAAGGGTGACAGTGAGAATACTGAAAGCACGGCGGCTTGCTGTTGTCATGTCTGTGAGCTCTATCAGACCGAACACATTTTTTCCTAGAAGAACAGTGGTGAGGATGGACGTTGTTACACTAGGACTTAGGACTCACTAACACAAAAGAGAAGAACTAACCTCACATCGTCTCTCTCAAAAAATAAAAAACCTAACAAAACAAGCCAAGCATTCAAGTTGTTTCTCAAATAAGCCAAAGATAAAGGCTAAGTTGTGCCAAAAAAACCACACAGAAGTATCTTCCCAATGATGTTCAGACGCAGCTCTACCTACTGAGCCTTTTCTATCTTGTGCCGCTCCATCACCCCTCCAGGCGCACAATTCATGGTTTAACTAATCCTCGTAACAAACCTCTAGGACAAGGGCAAGTGCCCTTGAAAGGTGAGGAATCTAAAAACCAGAAAGAGTCATTTCCTGAATGTTGCACAGCAAATAAAAATACAGCTTCATGTCAGGAGGAGGCTGGGGCAGGGAGAAGATTCTAGAAGGTGTGGGGGAGGGCACATTGGTGATGGTGATGGTCCATTTCTTCATCAGGGAATTTGTTAGGTGGGTGTGTTCTGTTTGTGAAAATACCTGGATATGTGTGACACTTTGTTTTTCCTATATATTTTATACTGAATCTATGTTGCATTATTTTCTGTCTCTATTGTGCCTCAGTAAAATGTTTTCAATTAAAAACTCAAAAGCTTGGCAGGTGAGCCCACCCCAGGCAGGGCTCTGTCCATCGCACACCACATCTTCTAACAGGAGGCACCCTCCAGGGTCCTCAAAGGATGGACAAGAATTTCCCACTGGGCACAGCGCCCGTTCCCTTGTCTTACTGGGGTGCTGTTGGGAAAGGGGCTCTCACCTGCTTCTCTCCCCACCACCGTCGACGTCCACCATGTTCCACATCACGCAGGAATCGTCAGAAATAACAATGAAAGGCCAGATGTCCTGGGGCTTGATTCCCAGCTCCTCCTGACGGTTCCGCTCCAGCTCCAGGTTGTGGTAAGACAGCTCCTTGATCAGGAAGTGGGCGGCGCCTGAAACGAGCAGACGACCCCGACTCGCGTCAGTCGAGTGCCCACTCCCACCTGGGACAAAGTCCCGGTGAGAACGAGAATTTGATGAAAGCCCACCCAGGCCCCAGCCCTACTTGCTCCTATCTGCAGTCCTTATCCACTCGCTATAGGCTGTTGACTTGGGAGAGGAAATTCGAGGGCAGAAAACACTCCCCTCCCATTTGTGCACACGTCTGTCTATGTATCTTTGCTTTTCTAACAGCTGAGACCATGAATAAACCAATAACCGAGCACTGAAGAAAAAAAGAATCGTCAACAAATCAAAATAGCTTTAAAAGCCAGAAAGCTGAAAGTTCTTTTGGTTCTATGCGGACAAAAACCGTCTCTTACCATCTGCCTCTACAAGGATGAGGTCACTAGTGGCCACTGCAGACCTTCAACAAACCCTGCAAGCAGTTCAGGGTGGAGAATGAGGCACTCTGTGCTCTGGGAAAAACCAGCAGAACAGGCCTTCAGATAGTGAGATATTTTTCAGGAGAAGATTTTATGAGCTCAGCTTCTTGCACTGTCTCCTATCTGAAAAAGCACTAAAATATTATCAGAGACACCTGCTCTCCATGACCAGCAGCATCCCTTCCCTGATATGTGTGCATGATGGCAGTTATCCCCCTTCACCAAAATCACATAAACACCTACCTCTCCCCTCATCTCTTGGGAGCAGTTCCTCGGAGCTATCTGAGAGGCTGTCTCCCAGGCTTTGGTCCTCATTTTGCCCTCAATAGAACTTTACTCACAACTCTCTCATTGTGCTTTTTTTTTCAATCAACACCTAAAAGACCCTCTCAAGTCTCCATTCACAGAAATTTCATTGAGTAGGGCGTGTTTAAAAAAGCCTATCACCAAAGAATTCAAGTGATAGGTTATCCCAGAAAACCTGCAGTTAATGAAATTAGGGTATAACACTGTGAAAAATTCTGAAAGAGATGGGAATACCAGACCACCTGACCTGCCTCTTGAGAAACCTGTATGCAGGTCAGGAAGCAACAGTTAGAACTGGACATGGAACAACAGACTGGTTCCAAATAGGAAAAGGAGTACGTCAAGGCTGTATATTGTCACCTTGCTTATTTAACTTATATGTAGAGTACATCATGAGAAACGCTGGGCTGGATGAAGCACAAGCTGGAATCAAGATTGCCAGGAGAAATATCAATAACCTCAGATATGCAGATGACACCACCCTTATGGCAGAAAGTGAAAAAGAACTAAAGAGCCTCTTGATGAAAGTGAAAGAGGAGAGTGAAAAAGTTGGCTCAAAGGTCAACATTCAGAAAACTAAGACCATGGCATCTGGTCCCATCACTTCATGGCAAATAGATGGGGAAACGGTGGAAACAGAGACAGACTTTATTTTTTTTGGCTCCAAAATCACTGCAGATGGTGACTGAAGTCATGAACTTAAAAGATGCTTAGTCCTTGGAAGGAAAGTTATGACCAACCTAGACAGCATATTAAAATGTAGAGACATTACTTTGTCAACAAAGGTCCATGTAGTCAAGGCTATGGTTTTTCCAGTAGTCATGTGTGGATGTGAGAGTTGGACTATAAAGAAAGCTGAGCACCAAAGAATGGATGCTTTTGAATTGTAGTGTTGGTGAGGACTCTTGAGAGTCCCTTGGACTGCAAGGAGATCAAACCAGTCCATCCTAAAGGAGATCAGGCCTGAATATTCATCAGAAGGACTGATGTTGAAGCTGAAACTCCAATACTTTGGCCACCTGATGCCAAGAGCTGACTCATTTGAAAAGACCCTCATGCTGGGAAAGACTGAAGGCAGGAGGAGGAGAGGACAACAGAGGATGAGATGGTTGGATGGCATTACCAACTCAATGGAGATGAGTTTGAGTAGACTCCAGGAGTTGGTTATGGACAGGGAGGCCTGGCATGCTGCAGTCCATGTGGTCACAAAGAGTGGGACACAAATGAGCAACTGTATTGAACTGAACTAAGAACATTCAGGGGCTTCCCCGGTGGCTCAGTGGCAAAGAATCCACCTGCAATGCAGGCGACTCAGGTTCAACCCTTGGGTCAGGAAGATCCCCTGGAGGAAGGCATGGTGACCCACTCCAGTATGCATACCTGGAAAATCTCATGGACAGAGGAACCTGGGGGCTACAGTCCACGGGGTCGCAAAGAGTGGAACACGACTGAAGCCACTGAGCTCGCACACACACAAGAACATTCAGAAGAGCACACACACAGTTTAGGTGGTCTTGGTGTAGTGGTGGGACAGCAGTGATTATGGAATGAATGTAATTAATATGCACACACCTGTTGGGTGGCACTGAGGGGAAATAGGTGTTCGGTCTAGAAAAACATTTCTCAGTGGATTTCCTATGAAGTCCACATGTCTTGAATTTAACTTTGCAACAAATATGGAAAAAAACAACAAATAAAGGCCTACCAACTCCAGCGCTGTTGAAGATGCTGGGGAGGACCAGCATGATATGGTTTGGCCAGTATTTCTTGTAAATCGCCATCTCGTACTCCTTGACAACCAGCACGTGCAGGTGGCTGGCACCGTCCATCGCATGGTACAGGTTAAAGAGTCCGTGCTCGTGACGGCCAGTTGTGGGAGTGAACGTCGGGCTCTTTATGTATTCGTGACTCTGGAGAGCATGGGCACAGAGACGTCAAGCGTTTGTCAGTCTGGCCACGAGGACTGCCCTCCCTCAGAGAAGTGACTCTGCAGCCTCCTCCATCAGAAGATGGTGCCTGTTTCTGCACACCTTGCATCTGGCTGAGCCTTGGGACTTGCTCTTACGGATGAAACGCAGTAAAGATGGTGGTGTGCCAGTTCCGAGCCTGGCCTCCAGAGGCATTCTGTCCTCTCTCAGAACACCCCACCCCGGGGAGAAGCCCAGGCTAGCCTTCTGGACAAGGAGAGGCCACAGGAGCAGACATGGGTGTCCCACTGAGGCCACCATAGTCCAGCCCCACCACCAACCTGGTAACTCACTTCAAACACAAGGGATGGCAACCAGGATAACCACCCAGCAGAACTGAGCCCAAACTGCCAGTGCACAGAATACAAAGCGAAATAAATGCTTGTTTGAGAATGGTTTGTAAGGTGAGCAAAACTAATGGGTTTATATGAGCGACCCAAATCCATGACCCTTACCTATTGGCGCCTAATACACGTTGAGCGCACGTTATTCCTATGTGACTTAAATCCCTCCACTTCTGAGCCATACAGCCTAGCTTCTTACTCACTCAGGCTGTGAATCTTCTATATAAACAACTGTGTTTTCTTTGACTCTTTTCTCAACAACCAAGCTAGGTCTTCCATTCCTTCTCGATTTCTCAAAGCACTTGCCACAAAGCTGTGCACTGAGCTGGTGTTCCTAACCAGTTCTGATGGGAACCATCTAGAAAATGGAGTAGAGTAACGAATAAAGCCTTCGTCACCCTCTAAGAAAGGACCGCACTACCACTTCACAAAGGTTTTCATTGCTTGATAAGAGCCCCTGGGTCTGCAAGGCTGAGCTCCAGGGCCGCAGGGCCAGTACCTTGTCTGTGACGAGGGGCAGTCGCATGCTCTCCAGCTGGCCTCCAGGTTGGCTGAAGACAAAGTGGTGCTCCTTGGACTTGGGGATAATGAAGTGGAGCTGGATTTCCTCTCCTAGCATGGAGTAAGAGAAGGCAAAGGCGTGCAGGGTGGACTCATAGAGCTGGGGTGTGAGGGGGAAAGGACAGAGCTTGTCATCAGAGTCTGGCCTGACCTCCCGGAAGAACCCAGGCCTGCCGTGGCCGTGACTACACAGAGGTCACTGCTACCGCTGCCCCAGCTGATGCCAGTACACAGCGTGGACACCCAGGTCTCGCTAGCGTGTACCCAAGGCCACACCTAATTGGCCACAGGCTCCCATCCTGGTGCTGACCCCTCGGTACCCAGGGGATGCCTCTGCAGCCGCCTGGCCCTTCCGGACTCTGTATTGGACCCAGAGGTGTGCTGGGGCACCAACCAAAGCCTTCATGCTCCAGGTCACATTTTTAATTTCAACAAAGGTTATTTCATACTTTTAATTTCAACAAAGGTTATTTTCCCATCACAGGTAACCTGTGTAACAGCAGAAGACAATAACTGTGTAAACGTGTATGCGTCTGTCTCACGCATCACGTCCAGACTCAGGAATCAATGAACAATCCTAGGTCCTCACTCCCACGGTGAACATCCAGAGGTCTTGGGCTCACTTCCATCCCTAAGTCTAGCCTCACTTCCAGCCACTTGGTCTAAAGAGTCTTCCCGTTACCCAATCACTGTGCCCACACTGCTCCTGGTGTGACCTCCCAGCCCGGCTAAGCCCAGGCCAGAGGTATGCGGCTCTGGTGTCCACAGCAGGGCCTTACCAACCCCTCTCCCTTCAGCTGCCCCTGTAGATGCACAGCTAGTCTGTCCCGTGCCCTCCCAGGAGCCACGGGGGCCAGGGCAGGGCTGACATGGGCCAGGACATGCTGGCTGTGACACCTGACGGACTGTGGCTCTGCTTTGAGGGCCGAGATGAGGGAGAAACAGAATCTGACCAGGTGAGGGAGCAAAGAGGGACATAACCGGGGAATTTCCTAAGACGGCCTCCCAGGGGAGCCTTGAGCAATGAGGAGAAAGAACCAAATAGCAGAGGCAGTGACCTGTCAGCAGGGAGTCAGCGTGTGCCCCTGTGTCCTCAGGGGACCTGGTTTCACACCCCTGCGAGCGTGGCCCCGGACCAAACCCGCGTACACAGAGGCTGGCCCCAGGGGCTGGAGCTCAGACCTGCCCTCCTCCTCTTCCTCCTCCTCCAGGCTCCGTCCACTCATTCACTGCAGACCCTGAAGCGACCAGGGACTGAACTCTTCGAGTCTCTGCATTCTTTACATTTCAAGATCAAGAAAATGTTTTCACTTATATTTTTCTCTGCCTTGAAAGAAAAACTTCATCTCCAAGGGAAGAAATGTTAGGAGGGTTTATCTGCAGCAAATAGGATTTCTGATCATTTTTAATCCTTTGAAAAACCACTCATATGTATTTTCTAATTTTGTCTAGAATACAATTGCATCATTTGAAAAAAATCTGTGCTTAAAGGAGATAGGTGCTACTTCAGTAGCAGCTAAGCTCAAGGCAGGGAAGATTTGGGAAAATTAAAGCTACCATCTGCTGTTTCCCTCTGCAAAGGGGACAGACAGAGGAAGCTGGCGCCCTTGTCACCTTCAGGCCTTTCTGGGGCAGCTATGGACTGGAAGAGCTGTCCCGCACCCCTGGGTGCTGCACAGCTATCTGTCTCCCATCAGCTCCGGCCGCCCCTGACTCCTCTTTCCTTGCCTGCATCTGAAATGAAAAGAAATTCTAAGTGTAAAATCCTACTCTCCATCTGTTTCTAGATAACCAGCCCACAGGCCCCCACAAACCTCCACAAGGCTGTGCTTAGTTGCTCAGTTGTGTCCAACTCTTTGCAACCCCGTGGACTGCAGTTCACCAGGCTCCTCTGTCCATGGGGTTTCTCCAGGCAAGGATACTGGAGTGGGTTGCCATGCCCTCCTCCAAGGGATCTTCCCAACCCAGAGATCGAACCCAGGTCTCCCATACTGCAGGCAGATTCTTTTACTGTCTGAGCCACCAGGGAAGCCCAAGGATACTGGAGTGGGTAGCCTTTCCCTTCTCCAGCGAATCTTCCCGACCCAGGAATCGAACCAGGGTCTCCTGAATTGCAGGCAGATTCTTTACCAGCTGAACTACCAGGGAAGCCCTTCCACAGGGCTAGTAAGAGACTATTCAAAACTGATGAATGTTAATTAACTCAACTTATTGTGCCAATCATTTGGCAATATATACATATATCAAATCATTATGTTGTCTACATTAAATTTACACAATGTTATCTGTCAACTATGTCTCAAAAAACTGGAAAACTTGTTCATTTTCTTATCAAGTGTTCATCAACTGAAAAAATCAATTTAAAAAATAGAAAAATAAAAAAATAAGGAGATGGAAATACCCCTCCCAAGGTAGCTTTGCCCCCACCAGGCCTCAGCAAAGAGTTCTCACTGCAAAGGCCCCATTCCTCCCCACAGCACGGATGCCTCTGTGGTCTGTCTGTGCCCACCCACCCAGCCTCCTGTCCTGGGACCAGCTTTCACTCTAAGCTCCATAAACACCCACTAAAGTCACTTCTGATTCCCCTAGACACCCCTCGTCTCCCTGCTATTGCACTTGCCATTCGCTCCTTCCCCCGTCTCCTGTCCACCTTGGCTCCTTGGCAAACTCTTATTGATCCTTCAGAACCTTCTCCCCTGCTCCCTACCCAGTATCATATCTTTGTTTATTAAATGGGGATAATGCCATAGCGTTGTGGGGTTTTAATGAGAATTAAAGAAGAAACTCAACAGCACGGTTTCCTAACCAAGTGCCCCTTGAATGGATCACAGGTGTCACTCGAACATAAACTGCTTCAGCCAGAGCCCTGGGAGCAGTCTTATCCACCTACCCAGGATCCAGGGCAAATATCATTTTCTATCACATAAAAAATTGGGAAGTACTGGTATATAAAAAGTGCCTAGTACATAGTCTGGTGCATAGTAGATGCTCAGTAAATGCAAATTTCTCTCTTAAACCTCATAATGTCTACACGTCAACCATATTGCTTTCCTGCCAGCTTTAGCTTGCTCCGAAGTTTTGTTTATGTGCACCTGTCCATCCTTAGACTGTGAGCCTCAAGTCTGGGGTTTTCTTCACTTCTGATATAACAAGCACTCAGGAAGTGTCTGCTGCACTGAACTAACTAGAAATTGCTGAGATGTAAAGAAAAGTAAGACACTGATAGCTGGTTAACTCTGCCACTAATACACGTGTCACCCCAGGGGAATCACTGTTCGGTAGCGTCAGTAATAATTTCAGAGATGCTTGAAGGGAATGGAGGATTCAGGACGAAAGGGCTTCTTCCAGAACTTTCCACCTCCTGACTGCAGGATGCAAACATAACTAGAAGAAGGAAACCGAGGTGCTAGCCAAGGTGAAACATGTAGCCGAGAGCCGTCAAAGTGCCCTCTGGAGTCTACCTGGGGGGCTGACTGGGGGCTCCGTCCTACCTGGTAGCGGGGGTGGAAGCCCATGTACTGGTGGCACTGCTCACAGTGATGGTACGTGTTGTACGCTGCGAACTTGGACAGCCTCATCCTCGCTGTCTGGCGTCGCATGTACAGGTCCTCCGGCTTCCGGTGAGTCCCTCTGTCTGCACGAAATCCCAGCATTAAAGAGTGCAGGAGGCCCAACCAATACTCTCTCCTCCCGCTTGTTGGCAACGAAACACTGTAACAGAGCTTCCTGGGATCGCCTCTCAGCTGTCTGCCCCAAGCTGACTCCACTGGCCAGAAAGGACAGAGTCTCAGTGGGATAAACTAGACACTACACGCACATGGCGTCTCCCTCATCCTGCTATGGATGTTTTATAAACCTATTCAAGGATTTGATTCGTGACCATGGAAATTGATCACTGACTTAATATGCAAATGCTGCAAAGCACACGATCAGCTCTAGGATTTCAAACGACTTAGCAAAATTAAGATTTTAACACTCAACCTCCATTCGAGAAGGTCTACGTGAGGCATGAAGGAGGCTTCAGTAAACGGCATCTGCTCTGAGCTCAATGAAGATAAAATGATGGAATCGACAAGGAGACCGGTATCTTCCTCTCACACTGCGTTCACTGAACTTTCCCGGTCAGCACTTATAATCTCACTGGCCACTCACATCCGACATTTGTCACCAGTGACCCTGAAACCCGGCAGGGTCATAATACTGTGAAAATTAGTGGTCCCCGAAGAAGGAGCGAGAAAACGAGAGACCGAGGGCAGGATGGGAAATAGATGCATTTTGCTGTAACAACCCAAATTCATAGAAAAACATACATCTTTTTCTTCGATTAACAAGAATCTTCAGAGTATTCCAATCACGAAAAGACATCAACAGCATCCTCACATTTTTCCACACTAATGGAGCACGAGTCTTCCCTTACGGGGTCGAAGAGCGTTTCCTGTCCAGAGAGGTCGTGACCTCACTGCTCTAACAGGCACCACAGGTTCACTCATCACCATCAGATATGTTCATCACTAGCAAAATTTAGCTCATCCCTTTACGAGGCTATTCCCACATACTCTGGAAGAAGATGGAAGCAAGAGTTTGACAAATCTGACCTTCGCTCTTTATGTTCTGATGGTGTGAGCAGATCAGACTGGCGTCCTCATACTTCGGGTCGTGAATAATGTAGTCAAAAGGCAACTTCTTGAACAGCTCCAGGTCTGGCCAGGGGTCACTGAGCTGGAGGTAATGCCAATCCGAATCTTCTCTGAGGTCTACAGGATCGGGAGAAACACAGATATGTGACAAAATGGGATGTGAGAAGTATTTATTTCAAATGTGCACAAGGGTGATGGTTGGAGTGGAACTAATGCTGAATCTACAAGTTACCACGGGATCTCAAACGCCCAGGTACATGTTCCATTTTCAGGATTCTAATTCAGCAAGAACGTGCATTCAGCTCTCTATCCAGAGGAAAAGCCTTATGCTGGGTTTCCTATGGGATAGGCTTGCTATTCTGACTTCCACTAACTTCCACTCCTCCCAATACACGTAACCCTGTGCTCTGTGCTTCTCCCTGGCCCTGTCCCTCAAATACACCACACTGGTTCCCAGCACCAGAAGAAAGGGATGCAGTTCTCTCTCTTGCTCTTATACCTAAATGCTACCCAGCCAGTAAGGCCCAACTCCTATCACTACACCTCTAGGAAAACGCTTATAAACGCTCAGATCCACTGGCTTCCCCTTTCTGAATGCCAACACTACTCCTGGCTCAATTCATGTTTTCACATTTGCCATGAATCATTGTACATTATAATCAGTGTAGTCTACAGTGCTCATTAAATGCTCGTTCGCAAAAAGGTAAAAAATTCTAGTTGGTCCAACCCCAAATTATGGAATACATTGATTTTATGTATATGATATTTTATACATATGATACTGAAAGCACTGCACTCAATATGTCAGCAAATTTGGAAAACTCAGCAGTGGCCACAGGACTGGAAAAGGTCAGTTTTCATTCCAATCTCAAAGAAAGGCAATGCCAAAGAATGCTCAAACTACTGCACAATTGCACTCATCTCACATGCTAGTAAAGTAATGCTCAAAATTCTCCAAGCCAGGCTTCAGCAATATGTGAACCATGAACTTCCAAATGTTCAAGCTGGTTTTAGAAAAGGCAGAGGAACCAGAAATCAAATTGCCAACATCCGCTGGATCATCAAAAAAGCAAGAGAGTTCCAGAAAAACATCTATTTCTGCTTTATTGACTATGCCAAAGCCTTTGACTGTGTGGATCACAATAAACTGTAGAAAATTTTGAAAGAGATGGGAATACCAGACCACCTGACCTGCCTCTTGAGAAACCTGTATGCAGGTCAGGAAGCAACAGTTAGAACTGGACATGGAACAACAGACTGGTTCCAAATAGGAAAAGGAGTACATAAAGGCTGTATATTGTCACCTTGCTTATTTAACTTATATGCAGAGTACATCATGAGAAACACTGGGCTGGAAGAAGCACAAACTGGAATCAAGATTGCCAGGAGAAATATCAATAACTTCAGATATGCAGATGACACCACCCTTATGGCAGAAAGTGAAGAAGAACTAAAGAGCCTCTTGATGAAAGTGAAAGAGGAGAGTGAAAAAGTTGGCTCAGAGCTCAACGTTCAGAAAACTAAGATCATGGCATCTGGTCCCATCACTTCATGGCAAATAGATGGCGAAACAGTGGAAACAGTGGATGACTTTATTTTTAGGGGCTCCAAAATCACTGCAGATGGTGATTGCAGCCATGAAATTAAAAGATGCTTACTCCTTGGAAGGAAAGTTATGACCAACCTGGACAGCATATTAAAAAGTAGAGACATTACTTTGTCAACAAAGGCCCGTCTAGTCAAGGCTATGGTTTTTCCAGTGGTCATGTATGGATGTGAAAGTTGGACTGTAAAGAAAGCTGAGCACTGAGGAATTGATGCTTTTGAACTGTGGTGTTGGAGAAGACTCTTGAGAGTCCCTTGGACTGCAAGGAGATCCAACCAGTCTGTCCTAAAGGAGATGAGTCCTGGGTCTTCATTGGAAGGACTGATGTTGAAGTTGAAACTCCAATACTTTGGCCACCTGGTGAGAAGAGTTGATTCATTTGAAAAGACCCTGATGCTGGGAAAGATTGGGGGCAGGAGGAGCAGGGGACGAGAGAGGATGAGATGGTTGGATGGCATCACCGACTCAATGGACATGTGTTTGGGTAAACTCCAGGAGTTGGTGATGGACAGGGGGGCCTGGTGTGCTGCGGTTCATGGGGTCACAAAGAGTCAGACACGACCAAGCAACTGAACTGAACTGATATGTATCACTATGTCCATATATCTATATGTATCCTAATATATATATATATATACACACACACACATATATATATCTCCTACATGTCCATAAGAAAGAGAAAAAAAAAGAAGAGGGAGAAGAATGCTTATTATGTATTTAATAGATGCTCAGTGATTCATATGTGTAACATCATTTAATCTTCACAACATCCTGTAAAAGCGGAATTAAGCACATTTTGCCAAAGAGAAACCCAAAGCAATAGGAGAGTATTTGAGAAAATAAGGCTGTGAAGTTTAACACACTTCAGCCAAATCCTCTTTATCACTGGTATACCCAACAAAACATGAGACAGAAACTCAGCAGACCCACTGACTTTCATCTGCAATACGGTTCCAAACTGTGGGGGGAAAAGGTGGAAAACTCAGAGCGCAGATGAGTGTAGATACGGTTCCTTTTTCTTTCAAAGCAAAGATCAAGGGCTAGACAGGCTTCCTGGGTTCTAAATTTTCTCTCAGTCAAAAGGCAAACATAGTTAAGAGTATGTAAAGAAGTTCTGTGTGTGTAAAGGGCAGGACTTCTTTCTTTGTCAAGGCTGACTACATTGCACGTATATACCCCTTCTTTATCCACTCAACTGCTGACGGGTGTTTATCCATCAATGGACACCATACAGTTGTTGCTGCATCTTGGCTATTGTGAATGATGCTGCAGTGAACATGGTCACTATGTGAGGTGACTGTGGTGATTATTCCACAATGTGTATCAAACCATCCAGTTGTGCACCTTAAACATACACAATAGAAGTGCTCTTAGATGCCACTGCAGCCTGGTGGGGCCCCTTCTCTATAATATGGACTCCTTGCACAAATCTTCATTCCCAGCAGATTCATTCAGTAGACTGTTTCAGAGCCACTGGGGCGGCGCTGGAAGAGGAAGTGGAGGAGGTGCTCTACAATGAGCATGAAACATGTTCAAAGACAGTCTTCCTTTAATCAGGATAAACTCCACTCTGGGAAGGAGGAGAAAAGCCTATTTCCCACATATTATGTATTTTTCATTTTGCCCCACGATGCTGACCTATGTGCTCAGCAGTCTGAAAGGGAATTCTCATTTGATGGACAATTCCACTTTCTAGAGGCAGCGTGCACGCATGCTCAGTCGCTTCAGTCATGTTCAGCTCTGAGACCCCATGGATTGTAGCCCACCAGGCTCCTCTGTCCATAGGATTCTCCAGGAAGAATACCGGAGTGGGTTGCCACTTCCTACTCCAGGGGATCTTTCCAACCCAGGGATTGAACCGGTGTCTCCAGCACTGGCAGGTAGATTCTTGACTCACTGAGCCACCTGGGAAACCCCCTAAAGGCAGCAACCAAATCTAATATGGTTCCAGTTCTGCTACCCCTGAGCTGGCTCCTGAACATGTTACTTAGAAGGAAAATGGATTAACAATATCTGTCTCTCGGTGTGGTAGAGGAAGTGAATGTAAACTATCTGGCACAGTGGTTGACATTTGGAAGGTACTCAGTAAAGAGCAGTTATTTTTAGTATCGTCATTTTATCTTCCCTGAGGCCTCCCAGGCACTACTCTAGGATTGGGCAAAATGACTACAAGGGAAAGATACAAGCCGTCCAAAGCCCTTGGGAGGAGTCGGATCGTTAATCTGAGAACTCCATCCTGAAAGTAAAAGACACAAGCAATGTCACTTGAGAAGCTGATGAAGATCATTCCAAGCCCTGGGGTCATGAACAGGGAACTCACTGATGTTGATCTCTTCCTCATCGTAAACATCCACTTCCGTCAGCCGAATGAGCATTCTGGACAAAATGCTGAGGAACTGCAGGTAGGCGCCTGTCTTCCCGATCTGCAGGGACAGTGAAGTGGGAGCCGACCATCAGTACGTCCATGCCTAGCGCAGGCAATTAAAATGAGGGCTGGGGGATGCAAAGACCTTTGACGCAAAATGTGGCCTGAAGAAAACTGGCACAGGCAGACAGATGAACTCCCATGGGCAGGAGACCCACCTGCTTATCAGTCATTGCAAATGTTTTTCCAGATTTTAATTGGCCATCCTGTTTAAGCTGTTAGAAATAGGACTCCACCACAAGCTGAACAAATGTTACTTCAGAAAAAAAAAAAAAATGAACTGACGTTTTAATAATGCCTTAAAAGTCTTGCTCAATTGCAAATTGTGATCTTATGTTAATGGATGTATCTGTAGTGGGATAACAAAATTCATTGTGGGAGATGTGAAAGGTTGGCATCACACTTCTCTCCTCTTAAGTTCAGGACTTCTTTCTCTTTCTTCTTGTATTAGAGGGTCCCCACCCCCATCAAGCCAGCACCAGGCCAGTATACTATTGGTCTTAGTGCACTGACGTCACAACTGGTTGCAAGGGGACCTGGGGGCTAGCCTCCTCTCCTGCCCACCCTGGCATCCTAAGAACGTGCGCTCCAAGTTCTAAGCTTAATGCCTGGTTCATAGGAAGGATTCAACAAATGCTGATGAATGGAAAAGCTAACTTATAAAATAAAATATGACATACAACTGGGGGGAGATTTAGAGAAAATATTTGCAATGCATATGATTCACACAGGATTAAAATTTATACTCTAAATAACAAAGCAAAAGGAAATAAAAGTCAAATGGACTGAAGGAAAAATAAATAAGAGAAACAAAACCAGAAAGTCATTGTAAAAGAAATATCAGTGACCAATAAACATTAAAATATATTCACTCTTACTAATAAAACTATGATATACAAAATACTTACCCCTATCAAAAATGCAAAAGTTTTAAAGACTGATAACATTCAGTAAGATGAGGGTATGGAAAAACCAGGATTCCTTTATAAAAAACATTTTATTTTCCCTATTTTTTAAAAATTACACAAAGTACTATATGCTTACTTAAAAGTGCAAGAAATACAGATCAATAATAAAGTAGTGAAGTTGCTCAGTTGTGTCTGACTTTTTGCGACCCCATGGACTGTAGCCCGCCAGGCTCCTCGGTCCATGGGATTCTCCAGGCAAGAATACTGGAGTGGGTTGCCATTTTCTTCTCCAGGGGATCTTCCCGACTCAGGGATCAAACTCAGGTCTCCAATATGGCAGGCAGACTCTTTACCGTCTGAGCCACCAGGGAAGCCCAATAATAAAGTAGAATAGTCACAGATTCCAAGCCCTCTCCCGTGACAGCTCTCTTGTCAGGGATTTTTGAAGATATTTTCACACATGCAGACACATACACATATTGGTTTTTCTGTGTAATTGATATGACCCTATGCATATATTATTCTGCACCTTGATCTTTAAAACGGAGATATCTTAGAGAACTTTCACTGTCAGTATATAAAGATGTAGCTCAAATTTTCTGTGGTTGAACTGCATGATATCCCTGTGCCCAAGTATATTCAATCAAGCTTGACCAACGGAACACAAGGTGCTTCCAGTTTATTTAACTACTGTAAATTACTAATACAAAAGTGAGCACTTTTATACATATTTTTGTGGGTCTATGTTTCTTGGGATAGGTAACTGACGAAGGAAGGAACATGAGAGTGAAAAGGAAACGTGTCTTGAGTGGGGACAGGGATGATGAAGGGGACAATCACAGTGCTTTTTAGGGGTCAGACGGACATGTTCCAGGCGTCCTACCATGACTCTCGTGTCTAAAGCTCCTGTTCTTGTGACATAGCTATTAGCTTCCTCATGCTCAGATGAGGACCCTGAGGCAAAGAGAGAGCTGGAACCGGCCCAGGGAGGCAGGTGATGTTTTAGTTTGAATCCAGCCCCAGCAGTTCCCTGCAGGGCCCACTCTTCGCCCCGGCTCTGTGTGGCTGAGTCCCCCCTCCCAAAACTCCACACAAACCTCATGCATCCTCATCACAGGCTCACGACCCCTGACAGTCACACCCAGGTTCCCGCCATGATGACAGGTGAAACTGTCTTTCGTTGTCAGAAAAATACAATGAGCTGGGGGATGGAGACAGGCCTCCTGCCTCCCTGTTCTGTTTCACCAAAATCTTGCAGGACAGAAACAGGGATCAGCTTCCACTGTCAGAGTGAGGGGGAACCACACTGACTGGCTGTGAGGACCCAATGGAGTAACGTGAGAAAAGCAGAACCATAATGTGAACGAGCAAGAAGGACCCGCAGAGAACCCCTCCGGCCCCACATCACTCAAAGGAGGAAACTGGGGTCAGAGGACGGAGGACACCCCGCCGTGGGCAGCAGGAGGGTCCCTCTACCCGCCCCCTTAGGGCCATGAGAGATGCCGCCTGGGGGACGGCAGACGCAAATAAGGGATGCTCTGGGATGCTCTCAGCCCCAAACCAGCCTCTGGGTGTGCACACAAGAGCTCCCCTACCCCCTACGGAGCCCGGGGGCAGCACCCACCTGGGGGGGCCCGCTGAGCAGGAGCCGGCGCGGGTGGAAGCCGTCCACGCGGCCCTCAGCACGGTTGCCATAGTCCATGTGCCCCGGCCGAGGCACCGTCCACTGGCGGTAGTAGAGCGACTGCTCCGTGGACGTCATGGTCTTGCTGAGCAGGGGCCGGAAGGAGCTGGCCCACATGACTGAGTGCGAGGGCAGGAGCGAGGCGGCTTTGGGCAGGCCGCTGCCATCTGTGGACGTGACCATGTCGTACACCAGCTTGGGCAGGAAGACCACAGGCGGCTGCCGGCAGGCCTTGGTCATGGAGCACTGGGAGGCCTGCAGGACGAGCGGGCCGGCGGCGGGCAGCGCCGGTGAGGAGGCCGAGCCTGAGGAGGATGCCGACAGGGCCGACACCTGGACACCCCGCTGGCCGCCCTTGAGACTGGGATCCGGCTGTGAGGCCAGTCCCGGGCTGTGCCTGCTGATGACTGACGGTGGCCCCCCCGCTGCCCGGAGCCTCTGTCTCTCTCCGGGGGCCCTGGCCTCCTCCGAGGAGCCGCAGGGCGGTGGGGACCAGGCCCGCTCCCCCTGCGAGGGTCCGGCCGAGGACTCGCCGCACGGCGCCGAGCCTGCAGAGAGACGCCCGTCAGTCAGGGCCCAGGATCCGCCTCCCCAGCTCCAGCTTCTGCAGCACTGACTCCCTTTACCTGCAATGATGGGAATTTCCAACAAGGCAATTTCCCTTCTGGTTAAATATGGACTTTTTCTTCTTCTGACAAAGCCCAGAGGTGCTGCAGGGAGACAGCCAGCGCCGCTTCCCTGGCCCCACACGCTCCTCCAAGCCTCTGCACCCGTAGCCCCATCTGTCCCAGACCCTCACAGTCAGCGCTCAGCCCACCTCTTGCTCCAGTGCAGGTGGGTCTCAGAGCTCAGATCTCCCCTCTGCACGGCAGAGCGGGGCTTCCGGTTCAGCAAAACTCACAGGACTGAAAAGGCTCGACTCTTTAGCTTCCAGAAGAATTCAAGAGAGAAAATGCCACACCCACAGCAGCTACCCAAAAGCAGCGTTTCTTTTGCCCTCCCCCATCGGTGGACCATGTCGCAAGCCAAGGTGAATGTGGGTTCCTGGCACCCAGGAGCAGCACCCTGGTCCATCTTTTATATTACCCTGCGCATGCTAATTCGCTTCAGTCATATCCAGCTCTTTGTGATCCTATGGACCATAGCCCACCAGGCTCCTCTGTCGATGGGATTCTCCCGGCAAGAATACTGGAGTGGGTTGCCATGCCCTCCTCCAGGGGATCTTCCCGACCCAGAGACTGAACCCTTGTCTCTTATGTCTCCTGCATTGGCAGGTAGGTTCTTTACCACGAGCGCCACCATCATCCTGGACCTCCTGAAAGGTGGGGGTTTCCCCATCTCTGAAACATGGGGGTTATACGCAAGGCCACAAGAAGCATCCCATTGGAAACTCCCTAAGGTCTCAGGATCCTCTGAGGAATTCTGAGAAAGTCCCCTCACAGGACAGGGAGGCTGGCCAGCAGCCTGGATATTCTACTCTGCCTGACAACACTGCACAGACCAGCAGGTCCCAGAACCTTCTACAAAGCTGTGAGCCCAGGATCTGGGAAGAGCAAAGCACCACACCTCTCTTTTCTAATGACCTGGAGCACCCACTCCTCAGCTCCCCCTGGTGCCCTGGGTCCCTCTGTTGTTTGGGGCAGAAGGATAAGAAAAAGCTGTAGCATTTGGCTTTTCTGACTGACTCGTGCCTATACATCAGACCTTCCTTCCATCACAGAGTCCATGCTCCTGTTGGGAGGCCTCTTTTGACTCCTTCTGTGCACATCTGTAAGGGAGACCCTCAGCATCTAACCCACTGTTATCCATGGGCTGGTGAGGAGGGGGAAGAAGAGAAGAAATCAAAGAAGACCCCAGGCCGAACCCCCTGGTGTGCTCTGACCTTTGCAGCCACGCCATGACCCTAAGCTGTTGCCCCAGGACCACTCACTGCACCCAAGCACCAAATAACCTTCATACCCCGGGCCTCCTCTACCTTCAAGGCCCAAAGGCCAGCTGCTCTCTAAAACCTGCAGGGACTGCCCCTGACTCCTAAATCTGCCCTACTTGGGACAAACTTCTTCCTATACACAAGCATAACATCTCATAGTGTGAACGTGTGTGCAGAAAATACACAGCAGCCCCTACTGTAACGCAGCCTGGTCCAAAGGAACCATGAATTCCTTGAGAGCAGGTGTGTATCTAATGGGTCCCTCAGTGCCCCGAGCCAGGTAGAGAGCAGGTTCTCCATAAATGCTTGTGGTGGGATGACATGTGATCTGTCTCACGTGTGCTGCCCCGGACTGCTCCCCTGAGGCCAAGGCAGCCCCCAGGACCCCCATTCCCCAAGTGCGGTCCTCTGCCCAAGTGCGGTCGGGTCCAGGGGTCAGTGGAAGTGGACACTTGATAAATTTTGCTGCTTCTCCCCCAGTGAAGCCTTCTGTGTCCACTTCTCTCGGCCCTCAGACTCGACAGCAACACTCACCCAGCTCCTCGCCCCAATTTCCCAAGCCAACAGCTGCCTGCAGAGCACCGAGGGGTGGCCCTCTGACACCGCCCGGCACAGGCTTCCTCCCAGGACAGGAGCCACCACAGCCCAAACCCCTCATAATCCCAGAACCACCCCCAACCCCGGTCCAGAAAGACGTGTACTCTCTAGAAAGGCCCCCTTCTCTTTTCAGTTCTAGCTGAAAATAAAGAATCTCTTTTCAGTCTCTGAAGTCTCAGAAAACCAAAACGGTCCAATAGTGGGATCTTTATCCCCTGGAGACTTACTGGACGCCTTAGAGGAGAGGGATGAAGACGCAGAGTCGTGAGAGCGGGATCGTTCCCTCTTCACAGGGCTCCTCTTTTCTGACGTGGAGCCTGTTTCAAAACACACATTCTGAAGAGGCCTTGTAATCATGGTCCCGTCTGTTCCCCTAGCACTTCAGTTTATAAAGTGTATTTACATATAGCATCTCTCATCCAACCATTCCTCCATCCACCCATCCCATCTGTCCATCCATCCTTCTATCTATCTATCCATCCATCCATCCCTCTATCCACCCATCTGTCCATCTATCCTTCTATCCATCCATCCACCCATCCGTCCATCCATCCTTTTATCCATCCATCCACCCATCTGTTCATCCACTCTTCCATCCATCCATTCCTCCATCCATCCCTCCATCCACCCATCTGTCCATCCACCCATCTATCCTTCCATCCATCCATCTATCCACCCATCTGTCCATCCATTCTTCCACCCGTCCATTCATCCTTCCATTCCTCCACCCACCCATCCATCCATTCCTCCATCCACCCCATCCATCCATCCATCCCTTCATTTATCCATTCCTCCATCCATCCCTCCATCCACCAATCTGTCCATCCATCCATCCACCCATCCACCCATCCATCCATCCATCCCTCCATCCATCCACTCTTCCACCCATCCATTCCTCCATCCACCCACCCATCCATCCATCTATCCACCCACCCATCTATCCTTCCATCCATCCACCCACCCACCCACTTGCCCCTCCATCCATCACTCCATTCATCCATCCATCCATCCATCCATATCCCCAGGCCCCCTCCTCTGAGGGAGAGCTAAGGAGACAGGTATATGATGCAAGGCAGGCCAGTGAGGCACTGGCAGGTTAGTGGGGCTCCTGCCCAGGGGTCATGGCTACAGGATGGAGTAAGGAGGGCAGATAGGGCAGACCTGGGACCCAGAAGCCAGGTACTCACCCAGCAGGAGGAAGCAGGAGAGGGGAGACATCCTGGGAGAGGGGACCCTGACCCCAGTTCTCAATGGTCAGCTGGGGTTTCCAGGTGAAGCATGGGGCAGAGGGAACTCAAGTGGCTGGGAGAGCAACTGTGTGGCCCAGAGGTGACAGAGCAGGGCACAACCATGAGATGAGTGTGGCCAAAGCTCAAGGGGCGGCATGGGGGCCAGAAGCCGAGAGGCGCAAAGGGGAAAGGTGGGTCAGGAGATGGCAAGAGTGTGGATTCCCTCCATGGGCAATTTCATGTCAGGGTCCCACCCACCCCTGTGAAAAGCACCTACAGCACCAGGAGGGTCTTTCTTCCCCATTTTACAGATGGGCCACCTGAGGCTGGAAGAGGTGACATGACCTGTCCAAACATACACAGCCAGAGATGGAGGATGGGCAGGGAAGAGGCGTTCTGGTCTTCTGGCTCTCCTTCAGTCTCTCTCTCCACTACACCAGACCCCACAAATGCCCTGCACTTTCACGGCAGCAGCTTTTTATGTTTTTCTCCCTGTCCTGTTGACGACAGCCAGATGCCTTGCACTGTCCTGATTTATGTGTCCTATTAAAAAACATGGTGTCAAACTCTCACGTCTGCAGACGAAATTGGCCTGTTTCCATAAATCCCAATAATGGACACCTCCTGTGAATTCACATAGAAGACATAAGCGAGTGAATCTTAAACCAGCCAGTAATTTCACCAGCAATTCAAACAAGGCATGAACTTAAGCCCTAGGAAATCTCCATTTTTCTTCCTAGTTTTTAAGAATTTTAGAGTTTCAAAGAAATTGTTGGGATTTCCATTTTCTCACACCACCAAAAATGAGGGGTGTGGTGGTGGCTTAGTGTTAAGTTGTGTCCAACTTCTGCAACTCCATGGACTGTAGCCTGCCAGGCTTCTCTGTCCATGGGATTTTCCAGGCAAGACTACTGGAGTGAGTTGCCATTTCCTTCTCCAAAACAGGGGGGAGGGGAAGCAAAATCTGAAATCACCGAAGGATTTCCCCTAAAGATGTATCTAGATAGTTCTCATTGGGAGCTGCCGACCAGCAGACAGGCCAAGGACCACCCTGAGTGGGGACAAGGGGCTGGACCGGCCTCCCCACCTTCTGTCACCAGCTCCTCCTCCTCGTTGTCTGTGCTGCTCAGCTTCTCCGCATCGCTCTCCAAGGCCTCGGTCCGGGCCCCCTTCTCCAGGGGAGCCTCACTGCTCACGAAGTATGCGGCCAGGCCCAGCTCCTGCTCCAGGGCTGTCCTCACCAGGCAGGAGGAGTTTATGAGCCGCAGGTCACAGTATCGCAGGGACCTGGGAGGAGGTGGAAGAAGGGATCTATCAAGAGCCTTCTACCAGGAGGCACTGCTGCATGCCGGCGACCAGCACCCTGCCTGCCTCAGTAGGCCCTCAGGACTCAGGCCAATGGAAAAGCAGACAGCCCACCGTAAGCCCTGAGCACCGAAGTCCATTTGACTGTAAGCCTCTGGGGGCCCCTGCTGGGTACTTAGCCCTGTGCTGCCTGGAATCAAAAGAACACTGACTTTCTGGTCAGATGAGAACAAGGCTTGATTTCCAGCCCTGCCTCTTCATGGCGACAGGACCTTAGACAAACTGGGCAACTTCTCAGGAGGCTCAGATTTTTTTCATCTGAAGGATATGAATGAATATTAATAACCACTTAAATGTACTGTTACAAGGCATATATGCAGTAAGTGGACACCTGATTATTCCAACAACGTTTAGCATGTGTCCAGGACCACGTCTCATGCAAGGGAGAGGATGGCCATCAAGTCACTGCCATATTAGAAACCAGAGTTTGTCTGGGAAGACACTCCAATGAGTCATGATGTACGTGGAGGGGTGGACACATAGGATGGGCAGGGCAGGGCTCAGGGGAACAGCAGAGGGCTTAGAGAGAGGCAGATGCGGCTGCAATCAGGCTCTGTAACTACTGCTCCTGTGACCACAGGAAAATGGCCTTTCATTTGCTCACCTAAAAAACAGGGTAGTAATATTAACATTGCAAGGGACAAATGCTAGATCAAAAGTCCAGCACAGTGCCTGATACAAAAAGGAGTTCAGTAAAGCTCACTCAAATTTAAGATAAAGGCATTGTCTTAGTCCGATGGAGCTGAGGACTGGAAGACTTGATCCATGACACAGCAACAACCAAGGTCGAACAGTTTGGAGCCACTTTTAGCTGGCCCGTGAGTACACGATGCAAAGTGGCCCTTCTCTAAGTGTGGTGTGGCCCAGTGGAAAGAAGCCAAGCAGCTCGGAGTCCACCATCCACCATACCGGCTTAATCTCTGGCAACCTCGGTTTCCTCATCAGCCCCAAGGCCTCCACCCATGGAGCCCAGCAGCAGACCCCACACCCACCCCTCTGAGCCCAAGGGGTTCCTGTCTGAGAACTGGGAAAAGCTGCCCAGGCCCAAACACCTTCCACTGCCATTTGCTGGAAAACTGTCACCACAAAGATACAAGCTGCCGATGATTATGATGTGACTACCACTGAGAGTCAGGCAGGGAAAGCCTGACCTGGTAAAGCCCCCAGGGGTGCCTGGGTGGCTGGCTCCCACAGACCCCCAGGAGCGCAGCCCCCCAACTCACTCACCTTGGTAAGGACTCCCCGTGTGGGTCCATCCCACTGAAGATCAGGATGCAAGGCAGGCCCTCCAGCTCCAAGTACGTCTGAGGCCGCCACTCTGCATCCTCTATGTTCTGCCATACCTGCAGATAATTAAAGAGGGAGACAACTGTGGGACACCACCATTCCCGACTAGCCCAGCGCTAAGGGAACCCTGATGTCCTCCTGCTGATTTAGAGCCTTTGCAAAGCCTCGTCTGAGCCTTATCAAATTTATACTGCAAATAAGCACCCCATTGGCTTCCCCACTGGATTCCCAGCCATGTAGAACGCTGCCTGGCACTCATCAGCCGTTTAAGAAATATCTGCCAACCGACCGCCTTAATCTTTGCTAGAAAGTATACATTCTCAGGCCTTCCTTGGGAGCTCAGATGATAAAGAATCTGCCTGCAATGTAGGAGATCCAGGTTTGATCCCTGGGTCAGGAAGATCCCCTGACGTAAGGGAATGGCTACTCACTCCAGTATTCTTGCCTGGAAAATTCCATGGACAGAGGAGCCTGGTAGGCTATAGTCTATGGGGTTGCAAACAGTTGCACATGACTGAGTGACTAACACTTCACTTCATATCGTATATGCTCAACTGTCTAACATTTTGTACCATGCTGTCCCCATTGTGAAGCTGTGCCCTCACAAATCCTTCCCAATTGCTCAATATTCTTGCCCTAAGCCTTTTGTATCATCTGTCACCTGGAGGTCTAGTGGAGAGGGAAGTCTATGGGCCGGGCACTGTGCTCATTTGGGAGGCTGAGATGTGTGGCGGTGTCCCTGCTGTCTGCCAGATAACAGGCAGGGAAAACAGAATCTGTGCCAGGTTGGGGGCAGAGGGCAAGGAGGGGGAAGTGAGGCTTTCTGAAAGAAGGAAAGACTCAGTTGAATTCTGTGGACCGACAGGTATTAGCTAAACAAAAGAGGAGAAGAAAGGAACCCCTGAAAAGAAAGAAAATCGTGCCACGGCCCAGAATTTTGAAACAGCAAGACAGGTTGTTGGGGAGGGTGCAGTTTTTATAAATAATGTGGTAAAGCTAGACTGAAAGATGCAGGTAGGGATGTGGTTAAGAGAGGAGACGGGAGGGGTGGCCAGGTGTGCAGAGGCCACATCAGAGGAGACATAAAGTTCATCACCAGTCTACCCCTTCCCCTCTGCTCCCCGCCCCCTGGTCATCATCTCCACCCACCCGTCCTCCTAGGAGTCTGTCCCCGCCTGTCCCCACCTTGAGCTGCTTCAGGAAGTGCTTTCCGATGGTGATGCCCGAGCCGGGGTTCCCCAGGATGATCTCAAAGTGCTCCTCCAGGGCCAGCCGTGCCCGCACGTGGGCCAGCCGCTCATAGGCCACGGCCGCCAGTGGGGAGCAGGGCACCCGCAGCAGGACCATGAGCCCGTGGCCGCAGGGACACTGCTTCGGGGAGTTGATGAGGTTCTGCGTGATCTCCAGCGTCTCCACGGACGTGTAGTTCTTCATCTGCGAGAGGCCACTCACAGCCATCATGGCAGCCGCGTAGTGCTGCACGAGAACAAAGGTCCTGATCACCGCGCTGTGCAGGCGGGGGAACCTGCAAGGAACAGAGAGACCACGCCGTGACCCGGGGCTGTGACTCCAAGGACGCCCGCGCGCTCCGGGAGAGCAAGGCCTTCCGGGGCCAACCGGTAACCAGACATCTGCCATCCAGGGCAGAGAGCATGCTTGCTGCAGGAGGAGCTGGGGAACTGAACAGAGAAGCAGAGGCAGACAAAGGTCAGTTCACACAGCCTCAGTGTAACATCTTGGAGGAGATCTTCCCTTGGCAGGGCTACGGGAGCTCAGCTGACAATCCACCTGGCCTGATGAAATCCATCAGCATCGGAGCTGAATGACAGTTTCCCAAAGGGAGTGCTGAAGAACACCAATCTCACAAGACACTGGACATGCCTTGCACACTAGCCCTCTCCTGGAGATTCACAGCACACGTGGCCAATGGAAGGCACTGAGAACTCTCATTGGGAAAAAGAACTTTTTGGCAAATGTAGGATTTATCACACATATATGACCATAGAACCCCTTTTGGCATAACAGCTATTATGCAGTGTGGAGCGGCCTAGTTTGGAACACAGTTTAGGAAGTACAGATCTAACTCACTCCCTTTATCAATAAGAGAGAAAAACAAGCTGCCACGAGGACAGACGACAGAGCTCAGTTCAACACCCACAGTAAGCAGCAGAGCCAGTCATTTTGTTTTATATTTCATGCATGTGTGAAGTCACTTCATTTGTGTCTGACTCTTTGGAACCCCATGGACCGTAGCCCACCAGGCTCCTCTGTCCAGGCAAGAATACTGGAGCAGGTTGCCATGTCCTCCTCCAGGGGCTCTTCCCGACTCAGCGATTGAGCCTGCGTCTCCTGCATTGGCAGGCGGGTCCTTTACTGCTGAGCCACCTGGGAAGCCCCAAGTGTTTTTTATTAGACAGTCTGTAAATCTGGGCCTGCCTTTTCCACATATACACTGTGTGGATGTCAGCCCTTAACCTCCCTAAGCCTCCGTTTCTTCATCTGTAAAGTGACAACGTTGATACCCACCTCAGGGGTCTGCTGTGACAGGGTTGAAAAAGTAACACTGATTTTGGGTTCAGACCCAGTTCTGTCACTTTCTAGATGTATGGCCTGAGAAAGTCATGGGGTCTCCCTGAGTCTCAGTTTATTTGCAAATGTGAATAATAATAACAGCTGTCTTAGAGAGGTCAGGAAGACTAAATAAGATAAGGAAAGTAAGGCTCTTGGAACAAAATAGGCACATGGTAGATAAACAAAGGAAATAAAGACAAAGCCAACTGATCACCACTCTCTCTCCCTTTACACCTTTGGCGTCTTACTTCCTCCCATTTTCTTGCCCTCCCTTGAGTCTGTGAGTCCCACAGTCCCACATTCCAGCATATTTCTGTCCATTCTCACTGTCAAATTTTCTGGAGCACCAACATGATATCACCAGCCCAATATGCAAAACGAGGAATAAACTAAGATCATTTCAATGGAGCGACTTGAGTCACCCAGGAAGGGAGGCAGGTGACCTGCTCCCCAGACATGCCTTGGCTGCACATTCATTCCTCACCTGGCACTGGACTACTGAGCAGTTTTAGGAACTTCGAGAGAGACGTGTACCTTTTTCCCAGTGAGGTGACCATGGCCTCAAAGGAGCTGTCATATCTCAGCAATGGGAGGCTGTGTCCTGAGAGTGTGGACTCGATGAACTCAGACAGCCCGAAGTACTTCTTGTTCTCAGGATACAAGTCGACGCCCTTAAACAGAGATGCACCTTGGTCACAACAACGACACATTTGTGGGAACTGCCAAGGTCACGTGCTGGGGGCACAGGCGACCTGAACGGCATCTTGATCTAAACTGAGCTGACTCTGCAGTGCCCTGGGTGACCTTTAATAAATGTCTTTCCTCTGCAGACCCAGAGCACAGAGCACTCCGTGCATAAAGGCCAGTGCCTCCCCATCACTCAAGACTTTTCCATTCAATTGACGTCAGTGCCTTGGCCAAGAAGAAAATAAACCTTGTTTCCTTTTCTTTTTTTTAAGACGCACAACTTTTTTTTGTTAAAACTGCTTCTTTCAAACAATTTTAACTGGCTTTAGGAATAGGCAAATCAATTATTTTGCATTCAGCTGTTATTACATCAGCAGAATAAAATGTATTTATCTAACCAATTTTACTCACGTTGATATAAAATTCCTCACAAACTAACATCAGAGCTTATCAAACTTAAGAGAAGAGGGAAGTTGGAGAAGGATGCTAAAACTACAAAAGTGAAAGTGAAAGTCGCTCAGTCACATCCAACTCTTTGCGACCCCATGGACTATACAGTCCATGCAATTCTCCAGGCCAGAATCCTGGAGTGGGTAGCCTTTCCCTTCTCCAGAGGATCTTCCCAACCCAGGGATCGAACCCAGGTCTCCAGCATTGCAGGTGGATTCTTTACCAGCTGAGCCACCAGGGAAGCCCAAGAATACTGGAGCGAGTAGCCAGCCTATCCCTTCTCCAGCAGCTCTTCCCAACACAGGAATCAAACTGGGGTCTCCTGCATTACAGGTGGATTCTTTACCATGAACTATACCCTCAGGTAGCACAAGGGTTAAGCGTGAGGACCATAGAGTCAGCCAGACTGGGTCATATCCCAGTCTGGCTCCAGAACTTTCTAGATGCATGGCTTTAGGTAAGTGGCTTAACCCATCCCCTCTGCCTCATCTTCCCTATTTGTAAATCAGAAATCAATGTAGCATCTGCGTCTTATCCAAGTTCATGAGATAAAGCACTTTGAACGTTGCCTGCCAGGCTCATGGTAAGCACTCCACGAGAACAACTGTCGTCACCATGTATGTATATATATGTACATATTTGGCTGTCAGGTGTCAATTGCAGCATGCAGGATCTTTCTTTGGGGTGCACAGATTCCCCAGTTGTGGCGCTCAGACTTGATAGTTGCCGTGCGTGGGCTTAGTTGCTCCAGGTCTGACACTGTTTCCACTGTTTCCCCATCTATTTCCCATGGAGTGATGGGACCAGATGCCATGATCTTAGTTTTCTGAACGTTGAGCTTTAAGCCAACTTTTTCACTCTCCTCCTTCACCTTCATCAAGAGGCTCTTTAGTTCTTCCTCACTTTCTGCCATAAGGGTGGTGTCATCCGCATATCTGAGGTTATTGATATTTCTCCCGGCAATCTTGATTCCAGCTTGTGTTTCTTCCAGCCCAGCGTTTCTCATGATGTACTCTGCATATAAGTTAAATAAGCAGGGTGACAATATACAGCCTTGACGTACTCCTTTTCCTGTTTAGAACCAGTCTGTTGTTCCATGTCCAGTTCTAACTGTTGCTTCCTGACCTGCATACAGGTTTCTCAAGAGACAAGTCAGACTTTACTTTTTGGGCTCCAGAATCACTGCTGATGGTGACTGCAGCCATGAAATTAAAAGATGCTTACTCCTTGGAAGGAAGGTTATGGCCAACCTAGATAGCATGTTTAAAAGCAGAGACATTACTTTGCCAACAAAAGTCCGTCTAGTCAAGGCTATGGTTTTTCCAGTGGTCATGTATGGATGTGAGAGTTGGACGGTGAAGAAAGCTGAGCGCCGCAGAATTGATGCTTTTGAACTGTGGTGTTGGAGAAGACTCTTGAGAATCCCTTGGACTGCAAGGAGATCCAATCAATCCATCCTAAAAGAGATCAATCCTGGGTGTTCATTGGAAGGTCTGATGTTGAAGCTGAAACTCCAACACTTTGGCCACCTCATGCGAAGGGTTGACTCATTGGAAAAGACCCTAATGCTGGGTAGGATTGGGGGCGGGAGGAGAAGGGGACGACAGAGGATGAGATGGTTGGATGGCATCACTGACTCGATGAACATGGGTTTGGGTAGACTCTGGGAGTTGGTGATGGACAGAGAGGCCTGGCGTGCTGCAATTCATGGGGTCACAAAGAGTCGGACACGACTGAGCGACTGAACTGAACTGAACTGAACTGACCCCCAGCTGGGTGCATCAGTCAAATCTTTACTGAACAGAACCTCTCCCAGCCCAAGGTCACTGGTGCAGCGGGCCCAGCCGCCCGGGCACTCACGTCACTGTAGGAGGCTGGCCAGTGGATCTCGTTGTAGGGGCTGACAAGGGTGTGCTGCGTCTGCAACGCGTACGGGAAGGAGGTCACGTGGAGCGTCACGATGTTGGGGGCCTCCTTCACCTCCTTGCAGTTGAGCAATCTGTCCACCAGCCCCACAGACGGGTCACTTTGGGAGTAGAGGTTATGAACAGCGCTACTGAGGGAGGAAAAAGGGGAGAAGAAATGGTAAGTGGAACGACCAGCGTTGTCCTGTCACCTGACCAAGAACGAACACTTGGATCAATTGACAATGAGCCCCCCAGTGCTGCCAACAACCAAAGCTTAGAACTCTGCTCTTGACTAGGAAAATGAAATTTTAAAGAAAGACCCCAGTGGGATTTCCAGGGAGTACAGTAGTTATGACTCCTCGCTTTCAAGGCCAAGGGCATTGGTTCGATCCCTGGTTGGGGAACTAAGGTCTTGCAAGCTATAGGGTGTGGCCAAAAAAGAAAACAAAAAAAAAACTGAGTGCACTGCAGGTACCTGTCAGGGACTCCCCAGTCATGACCTATTAGAAGCCTGGATGGGGGGAACAATGTTTATAGAGGAGCACGTGCACAATACACAGTCCACCTGCTTCTCTAGAACAGGGACGCTCACTCAGTTGTCAACAGGCCGCCTTTTCTCCCTTGGTCCAATCTGACTGCACACCCATCTCCTTAAGTTTTTTCTCTAAAGTCCCATGACCTTGAATTGATCCCAAGAGGGCCTAAATGGTACATTCTGTACCAAATGTTACAGCATAGGACCAGCAATAGGAAGCACTTTGGACAGAGGTGGAGGAGACAGTTGCCTCTCAGCCTTCCTCTGGGGGAGAGGGCCCCTGAGTGTTGTCTGCTGTAAATTGAGGGGGATGGGAAAAAAAATCAGTGCCTCACTTCTTGGGTGGCAGGTCGCCACTCAGAGAAACCTACCCACCAAAGGAAAATGGACAATATAGCTTTTTATATAATTCAGAATGTTCAAATTCGCCCAGTGCTAGACTGGACACCCTTTACCTGGGTGAACTTTAAGGCTCTGGCCAGCCCTGTGCTTCTGCACCCGCTGTAAATCAGAGCCTTCCTCCAAAGTCCAACCCATCATCTTCCCTCCCTCCTCATCCAGGTCAGGGGCGGTGTCTAAACACACGACCCCAGTCTCACGGAAATGTCCAGGAATCCTGCCAGACTCCAAGCTTGAGAGCATCTGAAATTCATACAGATTTATGTTCATTTGAGCCAAGTAAGTGAAATCACCCTGGGAAGGGCAGCAAATGTGACCCACATGGTCCAGAGCTATGAGCTTCGGTCAGGAAGGGGTTGGGTAGAGCTCCTCCCATCTGGGTCCCTTTCTGGCACCAGTGCAGTACCCACTGTTCTGCCCCCGCCACCCTTCTCCCCCCAACCCAGCCTGAGATGTTGAGCAAGATGTCCACCTTCTCCAGTTTCCATAATGATCCCTTTTAGAGGCCTTTTAGCTCATAGCTCAGTTGGTAAAGACTCTGCCTGCAATGCAGGAGACCCGGGTTCAATCCCTGGGTTGGTAAGATCCCCTGGAGAAGGAAATGGCAACCCACTCCAGTATTCTTGCCTAGAGAATCCCAGAGGAGCCTGGCAGGTTACAGTCAATGGGTTGCAAACGTCGGACACACTTAGCAACTAAAACACCACCAGAGGCCACCTGAGATGACCCCTCAGCTAACTTCTGGCCCTACGGTCTGAAACAATCCCACAGCATCTGCCTACAAATGCCAAGCGCCCAACATCATTCATCTTTTTAACACTTACACCCACTGTCGCAAATATTATCCATACGTTGCATGCATTGCACGCTCAGTCGCTAAGTCATGTCTGACTCTTTGCAACCCCAGGGACTGTAGCCCACCAGGTTCCTCTGTCCATGGGATTTCCCAGGCAAAAATACTGGAGTGGATTGCCATTTCCTTCTCCAAGGGATCTTCCTGACCCAGGGATCAAACCCGCATCTCCTGCATCACCAGGCGGATTCTTTACCACTGTGCCACCAGGGAAACCCATATGATCCACACATCTTCACTAAAATAAGGGAAATGCCAGCCCTGCCCTGTGCCGCAGCCAGTCTAACCTCACGAGATCCCAGTGGGCATGGTCGTGGATGAGGACGAAGAGTGTGTGCGGATTCTGAAAGGAGTTTTGCAGGAAGGACTTGAACTTTGTCTGCGCTTCGGCATCGAGCTTCAGAACATACTGCTCCACCCTCTGCCTGGTCACGTGCTCCTTCTCCAAGCCCAGCTCCAGCAAAACCCCTGCAATACAGTGAAAATACATCAGTAGCTCCAAACATGGCTGTGAGGTTTTTCAGTCATCAACAGACCCTTGAGCAGGATCTCCCATGTGGCAGGCTCCAAGCTGGGCCGGGAGGCTACAGGGATGGAGGAGTTATGCATGAGTCAGGAGGCCAGATACCAGAATATAGTTCACTGACTTGAGTGGAACAGAGGGAATATTCTAGTGATGCCTTGCCTTTAACAGTTTATAAAATCATAGACAAGTGGCTTCCTCTGGGCATCAGCTTCATGAGCTATGAACTGGGAGTGTTAATACTGCCCCCTCTGCTTCAGAAGCAAAGATGATGTTAGAATCCAAATCAATGTAGGTACATCAGAGCTTCTGCACCCAAACAGTCATCAGACACGCCCTGAAAGGCCCGTGACATGCCATGTTAAGTTGCTTCAGTCGTGTCCAGCTCTTTGTGACCCCAAAGACTGTAGCCTGCCAGGCTCCTCTGTCCATGGGATTCTCCAAGCAAGAATACTGGAGTGGGTTGCCATGCCCTCCTCCACGGGATCTTCTCGACCCAGGGATCGAACCCATGTCTCCTGTGGCTCCTACATTGCAGGCGGCTTCATTACTGCTGAGCCACCAGGGAAACCCCAAAAGGGCCCATACCTGAATGCCAGACATGGAAGAGGGTCTGCTGGTAAGTCACTTCTGAGGGTGGAATACAAATCAGAAAGTCCACCTTCTCAAAGGATCCCAAGTCCAGATTCTGGGTGCTGGAATCCGCGATTGAACACACGTGGGAGAGGAGCTTCTGGGCCACAGCCAGCTGGAAGGGCCGGATGCGGTGGGGCTCCAGATGGTAACCTGGAGCCAGAGCCCCCGTCAGAGTGAGGTCACCGCGAGCACACCGCTACAGCCCTGGACTCTGCGGGGGACTCAAGCAAGGGCCCCATCCGGCTCACAGAGGGATGAGGGAATGGGAAAAGACCAGCATTCATTGAGTGCCTGCTCTGGGCTATGCACCATGCTGGTCATGTCACACCCTATTCCTGATTTAAAAATTAAAAGATGAACAGCACTCGGGTATCTCAGGGGCTGAGACCTACTCCACCTGGAGGGGACAAGGACGGGATTCCAGGGAAGCTGATGCTGAGATTGGACTTCCAAAGAGGCTGCAGGTTCTCAGGAAGAGAAGGAGACCAGCAGAGACCCTCAGGAACATAGCATGAATAAAACATTCCAATAGTACATTGATAAACTAGAAATCAACTCAGAGAAAGGAAAGTGTACAGATGTACATTTCAGGGTAAAATAAGACTGTTCTCGTTAAAGACTAAAATGAAAGTTAGGCATTAGGTCTACTTTGATGCTAGGGAAACACCTTGCCCACTGGGTGTGCCTTGAACTGTGCTTCCTTGCAGACTTTGGGGGCCCCGGGACGCTGCCCCACCAGCCCGGAGCTTGGCCACCACTCCCCAGCACCACTCACTTGCGCACGCAGGTGCCCCGCTGACATCCAGCGATGCTGACTTGGTGACAGAGGAGGCAGTAAGTGAGGAAGAAACAAGGCCTTGATTTTCCTGATGGAATTTGTCCAGCAAAATGTCAATGTCGCCTTCTGCCCCCAAACAGAGAGAACACCAGAAATGGGTTTTCCATCTCAGGGAAACTCAGCATCAAGGGAACAACCTCTATGTGTTAGGCACTGTCCTGGGCCTGGGGCACCAGGGATAGGGTGGCCCATCCTGTGAAAGAGCCCACGGCCTAGGAAGGCAGATGTCCTCAGGAAAATGACATTATGACCCAGTGGGTTTTAGGGCAGGAGGCCAGAGGTCAGGAGGTAGGGGTTTGAGCCCATCCTGGAGAAGGAGGGGCCAGCAAAGGTTTCTGGGAGGAAATGGGGTGACTCTTGAAGGGTGAGTAGCCAGGAAAAGAAGGGAGATTGGCACTCAAAGCTTGGAACACACGGAATGAGGCACAGAGAATACACTTTTCCAACAAGAGGCTTTAAGCAACTGAGATGGGGAGGCAAGAGGGTGATGGACAGAGCCCTGGAGGTAGAGAGGACCATGCACGAGGCCCTCGTGTGCCCCTAAAGGACAGACACCACACAGCCAGGGCAGGAATTGGCTAGCCAGGGACTCCACATCATGGAAGGGCCACGGCACCTGTAAATCCAGGCCAGCCTCAGCAGCTCACAGGGATGGGCTCTGAGACGGCCTCCCCCTCGTGTCTGTGTTTATTTCTGTCTCATCAGTGTATGGTGACTTGCACCTGTCTGACTACAAGCGTACCTGGACAGAGGGTGCTAAAAAAGGCCCCTAGCGAGTCCACTTTCCCGGTAACCAGCTCGTAATTGACTTCTTTCTGGTACTCAGCTGGGGTGAGAAGGCTCTCAGAAAGAATCCGGGCTTGGTATTTTCCTGGAAAACAAACGGCAGCTTTGATGGGGCCCTCCGCTTAGAATTAGTGCATGAGCTCTTCGATGGCAGAGTCTGTGCCTGCATCCCTTTCTCCCTCCATCCTCCAAGCCCAGAACCACGCCTGGCTAAGAGCAGGGCTTCCTGCTGCTGGTGAAATGAATGAATGGTACACATGCCCCAGAGCCCAGTTTGGAACCTGACTCTCTCCCTGACTTAACCAGCTGTGTAACCTGGGCCGACCCAGCTTCCTCATCTGGAGTTCATGGCTGGCAGCTCTATCTACTTCACAGGACTATCGTGAGGATGAAACAGGGCAAGGTTTATGAAATGTGCAGCCCAATGCCTGATGCAGCAGAGGCTCCAGTACTGAAGGTACTACTCAAATCAATGTAAAGAATTTATTTAAAAAACACAGAAGGTGCTCAGGACGAAGGAATGACAAGAGATAACGAGGACCTGGCAGAGGAACAACATGAAATTGGCCCCTCATCTGCGATCCTCCACACTTCCTCCTTCCCCTGGGCACATCCCACCCCCACCCCACCCCACCCCACCCCCCGTGTCTGCCTCTCCACCAGTACACAGGCTCCAGGAAAGCAGGACATCACTCCTGTATCCCCAGCCCCTAGGACAGTGGCTGCACATAGTAGGGCTTCAATAAGTGTGTTTATAGTTAATTAGCTGACAGCCTCATTAACCCACACAACCCAGTAAGGTCATTATTTTTTCTCTCCATTATGTAGTTGAAGATGCTGAGGACTAGAGTCACTGATCACAGGTGCAGAGGGGTTTCCCTGCATCTATACAGAAACCAAACTTGTCCTCAGTCTCTCAGAGAAACCAGAACTGCAGCACCTTTCATTACAGGAGGAATGGAATTTTCCAGAAGCGTGCTATTCAGGGCACACCAGGGGCGGCTGAGTGTTAACTGCAGTTACTAACCAGCGCTGATGCAAACCCCAGGCCCCTGAGGGGCCAACAGCCGGGGGCGGGGGGGGGGGGCTTCTAGGGGTCACCAGAAGCATCCCAGCGGAGGGCCCAGCCTCACCGGTGACGGCGATGCAGGAGTCGATGGCGGCGCTTCGGCAGGCGCAGATGATCACCACATAGTTGGTCTTGGACAGCTTGCCCTCGATCAGCAGCCGGAACATCTCGGAGAGGCCCTCGGCCAGAGAGTAGGTGCACTCGATGATGTGCACGCTGTCGTTGCAGGAGCTGGCAGCCAGGCCGGCCAGCCAGGGCAGCTGCGCGGAGGTCACAGGCGCCACGGCGCCCGGCACGGGTGGGAAGGGCTGGGGTGGCGCCTGCTGGTACTGCCGGATCTCCGTCAGATGCGACTCGCGCCACGAGCGCAGGAAGATCTGCTCCAGGTCCTCCATCAGGGGCACCTGGTCCGCCGCTGGCAAAGACAAGAGGGTGGGAGGGGCTTCAGCGCCTGCCCCGCCCACACCGCGGGGCGGTGCTGGGGAGATGCGCTGTATCCCAAGGACCACCTGATACAATCTGAATGATCAACATCCAAAATAGAGGGAGGCTGCAAACGCAGCCCTCATCTCATCAGCCTAAAGACATTATTTTTGAGTGCTTCTCAGCCGTTTTTCCCCCATGTGCTGGAATTTTTTGTTGTTCAGTCGCTCAGTCCTGTCTGACTCTGCGATCCCATGGCCTGCAGAACACCGAGCGAGCTTCCCTGTCCTTCACTATCTCCAGAAGCCTGCTCAAACTCATGTCCAATGAGGCAGTGAGGCCATCCAACCATCTCATCCTCTGTCGACCCCTTTTCCTCCTGCCCTCATCTTTGCTAGCATCAGAGTCTTAAATCACTATGAACTGAACTGAAAGTTGCTCAGTCATGTCCGACTCTCTGTGACCCCATGGACTGTAGCCCACCAGGCTCCTCTGTCCGTGGAATTCTCCAGGCAAGAATACTGGAGTGAGTTGCCATTCCCTTCTCCAGGGGATCTTCCCCACTCAGGGATCAAACCTGGGTCTCCCGCATTGTGGGCACATTCTTTACCATCTGAGCTACCAGGGAAGCCCTTTTAATCAGTATAATGGGTTTAAATCACTGTTAACGATTGTGGGGAAATGACTTCAGGGTGTGTCTGCCTCCTTACCATCATGCCAGCTTCAAACCACAATCATGACTTTTATAGCTTTCACACACAGCACTGTAACCAGGCACGTGATGTCCCATGACTTGGAGGTGCCATCACAGACTTATCAACACTGATCTATCATTGACCCTTGCATTGTTTCTGAGTAAGCACCTTCAAAAATACTTCTGCAGGACACAGCTTTATGTAAAGGACATAACTTCCTGAGCCTAAATGGACCTACAGAGCTGACTGGTAACACATCATCAGACTGTCTCTACATGGTCTAAATGTGACAACTTACCATGACATTAACAAACCACAACAACCCAGCTTCTACTGCACCCCTAGTTCTATCGGATACCATCGTTTGGGTTCTTATCATCAACTGAATTGAGAAAAACTCCATTTGTTTGATTTGTTAACTTTGTACTTCTTTGACGACTAGCGAGACTGAGTACTTTCAACATTTTTCCCTATAGCTATTTTCTGGTTTACATGTCAGAACTTCACATTTGGGTGAGCCAGTGGAAAGAGAGCCACAGTTTGATTTAGAAAACTTGTCCCCATCCAGCTACACCCAGCACCAGCTGTGGAGCCTTGAGCTATTTTAGGATACAGCTTTCTGATCAGAAAAAACAGGGATCACACCACTTCCTCACCGGGCTGCGCCAAAACTGGATTAGACGAGCTGCTGTATCTCCTGTTTTTTTAAAGTCTTTGCCTGGAGCCCACAGCCGCTTCCAGAACCACCATCACCACCCATCAAAGCAACTGCAAGAGCTGCCCACACTCACCATGATAGTCTCCTCACCTCCATCCCTTCTGACCCATTCCAGTAAGGGTTTTGTCCCCACTCTCCTCATATCTCCACCCACCAGGGTTGACAGTGGTTTCCACATGCCCCAACCCAATGGTCAATCATCAGCCAGCCCTCAATTCTCGGCCATTCATGAAATGAAGTCAGATCATACCTGAAAGTGAAAGTCACTCAGTCGTGTCTGACTCTTTGGGACCCCATGGACTGTAGCCCACCAGGCTCCTCTGTCCATGGGATTTCCCATGGAAAAATACTGGAGTTGGTTGCCATTCCCTTCTCCAGAGGATCTTCCCAAACCAAGGACTGAACCCGGGTCTCCTCCATTGCAGGCAGATTCTTTACCCATCTGAGCCACCAGGGAAACCCAGATCATATCTGTCCCCTGCCTGAAAGCATTCCAGCGCTGCTATGGACGGAATTGTGTCCCCCTCCATTCACATGTTGAAGTGTTAACCCCCAGTGTGACTATATTTAGTGAGATGGCCTTTAAAGAAGTAGCTAAGGTTAAGTGGGTTCATAAGGGTGGGGTCCTAGGCCAGTAGGATGGGTGTCTCTGTAACAAAAGGAAGCAACTTCGGAGTTCACCCTCTGTCCCCACACACACGCATGAAGAAAAGGCCATGGGAGGACACGGCCGTCCGCAAGCCGGGAAGAGAGGGCCTCCCCAGAACCCCACCGTGGGGCTGCTCTGACCTTGGACTTCCAGCCTCCAGAACTATGAGAAGATAAAACTTCTGTGGCTTCGGCACAGTCTGTGGTATTTTGCTACGGCAGCCTGAGCATTATAAACACAAGCTGTTCTCACCGTGTCTGACATACAGACTCTTGACCTTAGCCTGAGGCCCTGCCGGCTCTCTGACAACACCCTCACACTCAGGCTCTCACTGGGCGGCTGCCCTGGCTCCCGCTGACCTGGGACGCCACGCTCCCACCCACCCCTCGGCCCTTGCCCACCACCCCCACCAACTCTGCCTCCCTGAGATCTTCACAAGCCTGCCTCCTCCTCATCACTCAGGTCTCGACTCATCACACGCCATCTCTTCAGAGACGCCTTTCCCGACGACCTGAATCAGCCCACAACCACCCACCCCACTCCCATGCCTTCTTTTCCTCTTGTTTACTGTTTCTCTCTCCCACTAGAATCCTTGAAGGCAGAGCCTTTGTGATATTCCTGCTGTATCTCTGCACCTAGAATGGCAGGGAAATCACTTTTGAAAAAAAAACATTTATCTGGTTGCATCAGGTCTTCGTTGTGGCACGTGGGGTCTTCGTTCCCCAACCAGGGATCAAACCCACGTCCTCTGCGTTGCAAGGCAGATTCTTAACCACTGGATCACCAGGCAAGTCCCAGGAAATCGTATTTGAATTCTCAGTGCCATCCCAGCCCCTCAGGTGGTGACCACTGCAGTGACCTGACGACAGAGGCCGTCTTCAGAAGGGCTCTGAGTGAGGGTCCGTGATCAGACCATGTGCACGTCCCTCCTTTAGCGATTGTTCCACCAGTGGTTCCCGCGAAATGGGAGGGGACTCACCCAGCTGGACGAGATAGTAGACGGTCAGCAGGAGCTGCATCTCCTCCGAGATGGGCTGTATGGTGGAGGCCCCGTACTGCTCGTAGGCTCTGGAGATGGACTGTGAGTTCTGGTAGCACGTGTACAGCAGGGGGCTCACGACCACGTCGTTCAGGTTGCCGCAGAGGTAGGGGAAGTTCCCGTGGCCTGGGGGAGGGGACGCGGCACGGCTTGGCAACTGGCCTCAGGCACAACGCATGGTCCCCACATGTGCACACGTGCATGCTCAGTCGCTCAGTCGTGTCCGACTCTTTGTGACCCCGAGGGTCATAGCTCACCAGGCTCCTCTGTCCATGGGATTCTCCAGGCAAGAATACTGGAGGGGGTTGCCATGCCCTCCTCCAGGGAATCTTCCCCACCCAGGGATCAAACCTGCGTCTCCTGCGCCTCCTGCATTGCAGGCAGATTCTTTACCACTGAGCCAGCAGGAAAGCCTGGGGGTCTCTGCATGCAAGGGAGTGAAAACATGCAGGCCAGCTGCATTGGAGGCAACTTAAGCTCCTTTGTGGGGAAATCTTGAACTCTCAGCCCGTGATGGTTTGTGCACCTGCTCTTATAACTGCCAGGGTCTGTAGCATTTGCTTATTCATTTGAAGTCTCCACCTTTTTGGCACCAGGGACCAGTTTCATGGAAGACAATTTTTCCACAGACCCAGGGTGGGGGTGGGATTATGGTTTGGGGGTGATTCAAGAGCATTACATTTATTGCACACTTTATTTTTATTATTATTACATCAGCTCCACCTCCGATCATCAGGCATTAGATCCCAGACATTGAAGACCCCTGATTTAGTCCAATTTCTTATTTTACAGCCGAGCACACAAGGCCCAGAGAGAATTACTAAAGCTGCTCGGCCATCGCCTGTACCTCCCAGCCCCCCAGGCCTCCTCGATGAGCTGTTAGGAAGATAAACCACTGTACACATCAGAGACTCCAAACACTGACAGAACTTGACAAATGCTTCAGCAAATGGTACAAGATTAATTCTGACGGCAGCCCTCAGAGGCAGGATAGCCCGGGCCAGATCTATTTATTAGCTAGGTTACCCTCAGCCAGAAGCTTCACTTCCCCAAGCCTCGGTCTCTGCATGTGTAAAATGAGGTGAAGATATCAAACCCTCGTGTGGTTGCTGAGATGATTAAATGTGGTAAGTGCCTGCATGGTGTCGTGTACTCAGACGGCCTCCGTTTATTCACCAGACACACACTGAGTAGACGCCAGCTGTGTGCTGTGTGCAGGCACCATGCTCAGCTCCAAAGGAAATCTAGACTGGGACACAGTTCACAGCCTCAAGAAAATTGCTTCCCAAACCTGAGGGTGCGCTAGGGTCCCCTGAAAGGCTTCCTAAAACACAGACTGCCAGACCCCACCACAGAGCCTCTGATTCCAACTGGGACCTAGTTCTGATTTTGGGATGGGTGGGCCTGGGAATTCACATCTCTACTGAGCTCCTGGGCGATGCTGTTTTTGCTGGTCCAGGAACCACAATTTGGGGAGCACTGCTCACAAACATTCTGGTTTATCAGAGGCAACAGAAAGAATTACTCTTAGGGGAAGGATGTGACATTTGTCATAAAAGAGGCACAAAGATGCTACAGTGGGGCCCAGATAAAAGCGTTGGAACAAATGAACATGCAAATGGTTGTCACGGAACAGGGCCATCTCATGGAAAACAGTGACAGGCTCTGAAACTTCTGGCGTCTGATCAGGGGCCACCCCAGTGACCAGGCTGCTTGGTTCTCTCACTGCCCTGGAAATGGCTCTAGAAGTTTGCCCAGGAGGACAACTTGGTATGGAGTCAGACTGGGATGATGTGTCTTGTTGTCTGTTTCGCATGTATTCCCTGGGCTCCCCAACCTTCCGCCCCTGTCGCACTGCGGTACTTGCCTTTAAAGATCACTGGCTTGGCCTTGCATATCTTCAACAAGTTGTCAGGAACGGACACTGGTTCTCCGGAGGCCACAACGGGAAAGGTGACTGAAGCCGGTCCCACCAAGCCGACCTGGGGCATGCAGGTCACACCTGCGCTTTCTAGGGACACGCCAAGAGCGTGAAGAGGATACATCAGACAGGGCATCCACCTCCGGCAGATCTGACATCAGGCCGGCCAACACACCTGCCACAACTTGACCTTCTCCACACCTCCAGGAGCACCCAAGTCTGGGAACCACAGGTTCCCGAGTCAAAAGATCTTAAAGGTTACCGGGTCCCCCTTCCCCACCGAACAACCTACTTTTCTCTTCTTCAATGTCCCTGCCAACTGACAAGCAAGGCTTTTAGAAGAAATTCCTCTAAGATCAGGAAACTCAATACTGTACAGGAATCCTAGGCTTTGTGAAGCAAGTCTAATACATGAGAAAGAGAATTTTTTGTCATACTCAAGTGTGCCTCCCTAGAACTTTCTCACCCGTACATATGAAATCATGTGTGTACACACACACACATGAACACATGAACATGCACACACTCATACACACACATTCCCACACACACACTCATACACACACACACACACACACACACACACACCACCAGTTCCCAAGCCTTGCATCTGGGGTAGGCTCCATCACTTACCATACTTGGCTCTGTTCCCCCCTCCCTGGGAGAAGCCACCATCCGAAGCTGATGGAGATTCTGGAGACCAGCCTTTGTGGCGTTTTTTGGGGGGGCCGGAGTTTGATAAGATACCTAGACAACAACATTCAGAGTGTGGATTAGGCTGTCACCAAAGACATGCTTCAGCAAAATTGTCCCCTGAGCTGGAGAACACTTATTTGTTATTTTTTTTAAAGCACAGCTTTACAATGCATTTTAGCATCTAGTGCATTTTAGCTTCCCTAGTGGCTCACATGGTAAAGAATCTGTTGTGATGCAGAAGAGCCCGTTCGATCCCTGGGTCTGGAAGATCCCCTGGAGGAGGACACAGCAACCAACTCCATCATTCTTGCCTGGAGAACTCCATGGACAGAGGAGCCTGGTGGGCTACAGTCCATGGGGTCGCAAAGACTTGGACACGACTGAGCAACTAACAAACAGTCTGGAGGAAGTATCTAGGCTTAAAGAAATATCCTGTCGACCTCTATAAATGTTTCATTCCAAAGCTGTGTCAGTGTCTAAGCTTTAGCTCTCCGAGCCTTACCTCCTTCATCTTTACAATGGGATCATAAAACCTACTCTGAAAGGTGACTTGATCAAGACTAAAGAGAATATATGTAAGGCAGAGTTTGGGGCCAATAAATGGTAGCTACCAAGTCCAGATCCTCATTATCTAGAGTGGGTAGTCATTCCCTTCTCCAGGGCATCTTCCCAATCCAGGGATTGAACCCAGGTCTCTCACATTGCAGGCAGATAGATTCTTTATGTCTGAAGTACAGGGAAGTCCATCATCGGCTCCACATTCCAGTAAATTAATACTTGTTTCTGTAGACAAGCCCCAGTGGCAGTCAACCCACCACCACAGTTTCACCACTCGGGGGCAGTACCGATCCACCTGTGCACCTCTCCCCACCCCAACCCTGAAAGCTAATTTCAGGCTAAAAAAATCCAGGGGAACAGAAGCTGGTACCCACTGCCGCTAATGAGTCATCCTGCCCACGCCAGAACAGCATGAGCCTGACTCATGCTCCGTTCTTGGATTCTTCAAAATACCAAGAATTGGTTACCACATTTTGGGGGACCAATCCGACACAAAATTTCCCTTACCTTTAGAGCTCTATGTTCAACCATGACGCATTATATAAAGTTTAAATTTTAAAACGCTCTATTCCTGATGCAACCCTCTCCCAAGGAAATCAGAACCCCAGCATATCCACACACCTCCCGATGACGCACCCCACCCCCCATCCCCACCTCAAGCTCCTGGTGATTCTAAACCACAACCAGGGTTGAGAACCACTGGAGCAGTGTTTCTCCAAATCTAGCTAGAGACAAAGCTGGACAGAACCAGGAGGAGCTTGTACCAAGTGCCCGCTCCTGGGCACACTTCAACCTACAGAAGCAGATCTCCAGAAATGAAAAGGAAACACTTAGTCACAAGCACCCCTGGTTATCCTTAGACATGCTGCCGTTTGAGAATTATTGCTTTTGAGTCTCTTAAAAATAACCCAAAGTTATTTTCACCTCTTCTTTAGACCGACTGAAAATGAATGAAACGAAGTGAATAAAATGTTTAAAGACATGAAGTTCTTTGCTTGCAAAGAGCTTTCCCACAGGTGGGCTCCTCTGACCCCCGCGACCTCTGCGGCAGCTTCTGTCACCCTGATGTCATTTAGAACCACATCTTCGTTTCCCCACACATTTGTCCTCAAAAGCGGGGAAGAGCTCCCACACAGACTGAGATGCCAGCTCCTCTAAAAGCCACGTTAAACTACCAGAGGAGGAAGGGCAATGGGATGGGGCCTCGGTATGAAGGCAGAAGGTCTGCAGGTGTGTGCTTCCTTTGGGGTGCTAACTGCCTCTACACAGACTCTAAGCTCCTCGTGTGTGCGTGCTAAGTCACTTCAGTTGTGTCTGACGTTGAGGCCCTATGGACTGTAGCCCAGCAGACTCCTATGTCCATGGGGATTCTCCAGGTAAGAATACCGGAGTGGGTTGCCATGCCCTCCTCCAGAGGATCTTCCCGAAAGCTCTCCCAAAATGATGTCACCAGGAGCTGCCTCTGTGGACCAACCATTTCTGGCTACGTGTCCTTGTGCTGGGAAGGGGGACCCTATTTGGCATCTGGGGAGAGACAAGTCTTCACTGTAGCCCACTCCCTGCAGGCACTGCAACACCGGACCCTGAGCTGGGACAATGCAGAAAGGGATTCTGCCCGTTTCCTAACTCCTCCCCCCACCCTGTCCCGTCCCGTGGGGGGCAGCATTTCCGCTGAGAACCACTGAGCCCCCAAGTCCTTGTCACACACTCCATGTAGCTTCAGAAGCGGTTTCTTGAAACAGAGTCCACCCTGCCCAGAGCAGGCCTCAGGCACGGGACTCCGAGGCTCCAGCTGTACCCCTAATGGTGCAAGCCCCCTCTCTCTACCAGCACCCATTGCCTCCTCTGGGCCAGGCTCCATGGAGTAACCGGGCTTCCAGGGTGCGTGACGATGACTGTTCCTAGGAATGTCACCGGCCCACAGAGCAACAAGTCACCACTCATAATGGGCTCCCACTGTGTCCTGGCGCACACTCATCACCCAGATTGGGGGCAGAAGCCATGCGTCTCCCTACCCCCAGCACTGGGGGCTGGACACACTCCCTGAGATGCAGGAGGTGTCTGCTGATCCAGCCTGACTCTCATTCCAACTCCAGGAGGCTCAGGGGCCCCGGCGCAGTGGCTCTAGTGTCTCCCACCTGCCACTGCCTTGGCCCAAAGCAGAGCAAGACCCCCCCCCCCCGAACAGGACGGTCAAGGTTACTTACCTAAGGCCGAGGGACGTGGCACTGCGGACAGGCGGTTCTTCACCAGCGGCTGGTGCTTCGGGGAATCTTTGCCGTTGAAAATAGCCGGACCCAGGGCTGCGGTTAGGGCGGGGTGATCAGGGGCTGGTCCTGAGAGCAGAGACAAAGAGGGGAGACCATGGGATGCCCAGCAAGCAGGAAACGGCTCTCCCTCCATTTAACATATTAGCTTTCCACTGATGCGGCTCGTCAGGGGTCAGGACTCTTGACAGAGTGATTCTGTCCCCGCCCAGCCCCCCAAGAAAGCAGACACACACAGACATGCCCACACACACACACACACACATGTGCACACACAGGACACACGCTCCCACGAGTGCTCCACTGAGCACTCCCCGTAAGAGAAGGGCCCGTGGGGGCCCTGGGATTCCAGGAGCGCCCCTGCACCTGCTCCACCCTCCTCCCACCCTCTCGCTCACCCTCCCGGGTTCAGGATCACATCAAACATGCTCAGGAAAGCAGTCGGGTTTGCCGTCGCCCAGGGCCAGGCTACACACAGGATCTGGGGCTCCCCGGGCCTCAGGAGGATTCTGGGGGCAATTGTGGGCTCTGCTCTAAGTCACCCACATGGGCCAGAATGGTGTGGAAGGTACTCCAGAGTCAGGAGGAGCACTAAACATCCCCTGTGTCGAGGGGGCACCGTGAGGGGGTGAAGGGAGGGTTCTGAAGCCAGACGACCCCTGTCTGTGCCCCACGCTGCCTCGAACTCGTGGTGCAACCTTCCTGAACGTTACACCCCCTCCCTGTGCATCCACCTTCTCATCTAGAGGGTGGGGGTAATATTAGAGCCACTGTGAGGACGACGGGAGTTAACAGAAGGTTGCAAGCACTAAGTATTTGCTATCACTATCATCACGTTTAATTTTTATAATCACCCGGCAAAATAGAAAAGATTCTCTCCAAGTGTACAGATGAGGAAACGGAGAGTCACAGAGTTAAAATGAGCTGCCCCAAATCTCTCAGCTAGGAGGCGGCAGCGCTGGAATCGCACCCAGGTGCTCTGTGGGCAGAAACACTCATCCCTGCAGCAGCCCAGGCGTGCCAGGCCCCAGGTGGCCTGGGAGGATGAAGGCCGATACCACGTGGAAGGAGGGCAGGGGGCCTCTGGGGGGAGTGTGCTCCCCCCCAGGTGCAGCCTCTTCGCTATGGATGCTGAGCCACATGCAGCAGGGGCCCAGGGCCCCTCAGCAGACTCCCCTAAGCAGGAGGACCTCCCCAACCACCAACCCCCCTGCCAGAGCCCTTGGGAAGGAGGTTGGTGACTACTTGCCATCAGCTGTCGTGCTTATCAGGTGTGTTTTGCATGGCCGAGGCCAAGTTCACAAAGCAGAAATACCTGCTACCAAACCCTACTGCCCGTGATATCCTAGGCGAGCATCTTCACACCTCCATTTTCCAGTTGGGGAAACTAAAACCAACTCCCAGCACCTCCGGCGCTGCGGCACCACCTCACCTGCCTGCGGGGCTCCCAGCGGGGTGCTTGGGGTTGTCCCGGGACCGGGCTCGCCAGGGAAGGGGGCTGGCGGCCCAGAGCTGTCCAGCGGCAGGAACAGAGAGCTGGAGCACGCACCCATGGATGCCTGGCGGCTTCTGAACTCTGCGGGGGAAGATGTACGCATGACAGTCAGCTTCTGCTCCTCCCCCACAGCGAGTGATGACTTCCGAGGCCAGAACCTGGCCTGCGGGAGAGCCAGGTGTAGAGATAACCACAAGGGTGCCAATGCCTTCCCCGTCATTGCTCCAGTGCAGCCGGTGGGGGGTGGGCAGGGGCCATCCCGCAGGCTCGGTCTCTAGGGGAGCCACCTAAGGGACAGTCCTCTTGCCAGCAGCAGTAGCAGTGGTGACCATTTTGGAAGAAGGGAAAAACACATGATGCAAACGAGAGCTCCAAGTCCAAGGGACGAACAGCATTACGGGAAAAACATACGATGCAAATGAGAGCTCCAAGTCCAAGGGACGAACAGCATTACGGGAAAAACATATGATGCAAATGAGAGCTCCAAGTCCAAGGGACAAACAGCATTACTCAAAGGTAAAGGAACAGCTGGGCTTCCCTGGTGGCCTAGATGGAAAGAATCTGCCTTCAATGCAGAGGCCCAGGTTCCATCCCTGGGTCTCAACTATCCCCTGGAGGAGGGCATGGCAACCCACTCCAGTATTCTTGCCTGGGGAATTTCACAGACAGAGGAGCCTGGCTGGCTGCAGTCCATGGGGTCTCAAAGAATCGGACAGGACTGAGCAACTAACACAACAATAGCAACAAAGGAAGAGCTAATACTTTCCTCCACCCCCTAAATCATTCTCCACTGGGAAGATTACCTCCCCCTGAGGTATTGAACCTGAGAGGGGCTTGGTCACAGCAAGTGATCAAGGACTCTTGGCTGGTCCCACAAGGGGAAGAACCACTTCCTCTCCGGGATCTACAAAATAACAGGCACGTATATAGTAGGAGCTCAAGAAATATTTATTGAGGGATGTGGCAACCCACTCCAGTATTCTTGCCTGGAGAATCCCATGGAGAGAGGAGGCTGGTGGGCTACAGTCCATAGGGTCGCAAAGAGTCTGACACGACTGAGCGACTGAGGGCGCGTGCAAGCAAGAAAAGGAGACGGGGAGGAGAGGAGTGATGGGAGGGGACAGGGGATGAATGCCTAGAACCAGCCCCTCCTGAAGCCCCTGTTTTCTACTCACAGAAGTTGGCTGGGATATTCCAGGTGACTAGAGAGCACTGACACAGACAAGTGAGGGACAACAGGCTGCCTCTCCTGGGCACCTTGCTGAGAACCCTTCTAGGACACGTCCCTCCACAGTTGGTTGATGGGAGAAGGGGCATCTCAGTGGGGTCTAGAAAATCCAGCCCCTCCCTCTGCCTCCAGAGCTGACTGCAGCCAGGAGGATACAGGGCGACAGAAGAGAAGGATGGAGGGAGGCCCTGGAGCCCGCTCTCTTCTGCCAGCCCCAGCCCCAGGAAGCTGATGTTTTATGTTCATGGTTGACATGGCTGCGGGGCAGGGAGGGAGGCTATCTGGGCTGAGCTTTCTCTAAGTCGGGGCTTCTCAACTTCAGCACTATTGACACTGGGCTGCACAATTCTCTGCAGAGGGCAGCCCCGGGCACTGCATCCTTGGCCTCCACCTATGAGATGGCAGGGTCTCCCTGCAGTCACAGGGATGGTCAACAGTGTTTTCAGACATCACCAAATAACTCTGGGGGACAGAATCACCCCTGGTTGAGAATCTTGCCCCAGATAATTACCACAAGAAGACACCACACCGCGTGGCCCTGTGTCAGCTTTCAAAGCGCCCATACAATCAGACTGATACTATAAACTGGACGCCCGGAGGACAAAATTGCATTTTGATTTCGTAGGGCTGACCTCTTGCCCACCATGTGCACTGCAGAGCAGTCTCGGCCCAGAGTCGGGCCAACAGGCCCCTGGCTGGCCTGGAGGTGCCCCCTTCATACGACCCACCCCATAGAGCCCGCTCACCTGAGCCTTTCCAGCAAATGAGAGGCCCTTTGGTCAGAGCCCCCTGGGCATTGCGGACCAGGTAGTATTTCAAGTGTTTCTGCTTCTTGGGCTGTGTGGTCAGCTTCAGATTGATGTGATTGGAGAACTCCGTGAAGTAACAGAAGCCCTTCTTGCCACAGCCGACACAATTCCCAGAGAAACCTGGGGGGAGCAAACAAACCACGATCGTCCCCACCTGACACCCAAGACCCCTCCAAGTGAACCATCGTTCACTAGGCATTCACATCCTGAACCACCAACCAGAGACATCCAGGGGGCAAAGGTCACTGTCAGCTCACACTGGTCCAGGAGTCAAGATGACCTTGACACAAACAAAAAACCTTGACCAAAGAGACGCTGGGTCGTAGAGACGAGCCCAGGCAAGCATGGAAGACGGCACTTGCTTAGGGGCATATTTAAAGCCTATGCGTCCTATGGGATAGAACCATCCCATTCATCTATCCACATTAACTGGGCACCTGCAGTAATGTGGTTTGTCCCCATGGTTTTTGGGCTTCTCAGGTGGTGCTTGTGGTAAAGAAACCACCTGCCAGTGCAAGAGACATGAGATGCAGGTTCGATCCCTGGGCCAGGAAGATTCCCTAGAGGAGGTCATGACAACCCACTCCAGTGTTCTTACCTGGAAAATCTCTTGGACAGAGGAGCCTCATGGGCTATAGTCCATAGGGTCACAAAAGAGTCAGACACGACTTAGTGAATAAACAATAAATGTTTATACTGTAGTCCAACACATGAATTAAGGAATTATTTGATATTTGAGCATCACCAGCAGAAATAAAGTGACTATATTCTGTGTATGTAATATGCACACAGTGTTTCTAGTTGGTGGGGATGGAGGTGGGGGGAAGAGCTTTGATTAAAGTATAAGTACAAGCCTTAAGTACTTGAAATTATGTTTCCCAGGTGGCTCAGGGGTAACGAACCCGCCTGCCAAGCTAGGAGACACGGGTTTGACCCCTGGGTGGAGAAGATCCCCTGGAGAAGGAAATGGCAACCCATTTCATATTCTTGCCTGGAGAATCCTATGGATAGAGGAGCCTGGCTGGTTATAGCCCATAGCATCGCAACGAGTCAGACACAACTCAAGTGACTTTGCACAAACACACTATGGTCTTCAGTGCCAGCCAATCACAGAATCTCAAAGCAATTAAACCACTGAGACTGGATACACTGAGAGCCCTCTTGAGAGTCCAAAATTCCCTCCAGGAATCAAGGAAGTAGACCCCATGAGTCACAGAAATCAAGCACTTCATCACGTGTGGCCAAGATCGTGGCTAGTGAAATCTGGGCCCAGCAGCCATGGTGAAGCCTCTCGTTTGGAAGGTGACTGCTTGTATCAGTTCCTGCTGCCCGAGGCCAGGGGAGCCTTTCTGGGAGATGACAGAGGTCAGCTCTGAGGCTCTGGGGAGGCTGCCTTCCAGGGGTGATGACAAAACCACCTCTTCAGTTCAGTTCAGTTCAGTCACTCAGTCGTGTCCAACTCCCTACGACCCCATGGACTGCAGCATGCCAGGCCTCACTGTCCATTGCCAACTCCCAGAGTTTACTCAAACTCATGTCCATCGAGTCAGTGACGCCATCCAGCCATCACATCCTCCGTCATCCCTTTCTCCTCTTGCCCTCAATCCTTCCCAGCATCAGGGTCTTTTCAAATGAGTCAGCTCTTCGCACTAGGTGGCCAAAGCATTGGAGTTTCACCTCTTATGAACTATTAAAATCCAGAGAACATGCTTGAACGACTTAAACAAACTGTGAAGTCCATTCAAACCAGAATCAATAGAACTGTTGGTTAATACAAGAAAAACGTGATGGTTTAGCTTTTGTACCTGGTAGACCGTTCTGCTTTAAGCTCACTGTCTCGCAAAGGCCTTCCCCTATGACCTTGCCTCGCTCACTGGTACGTCTGGTTTCTATGCAATAAAGTCTTTTGGCAGGAGAGACCCTGAAGCTGAGACTAATTTGTTTTATCTTATCCTCTGGTTGACAAGTTTACAAAGGGCATCTTGATATAGGCCAGGAGGGCGAAGGTGTTCTGTGCATAAGCTCTGCTTCTAAAGGGGATAGTCCTGAGGCCTCTGGCTACTACTGTCCAAAATAACATCAGTTAGTGAAGGTTCAAAACATTTCCCCATAGAGAAAGAAGATGCCTATATTACAGAAATATGACGGACTTTATTTTCTCGAGCTCCAAAATCACTGCGGACAGTGACTGCAGCCGTGAAATTAAAAGACACTTGCTCCTGGAAGAAAAGCTATGACCAACCTAGACAGCATATTAAAAAGCAGAGACATCACTTTGCTGACAAAGGTCCAAATCGTCAAAGCTATGGTTTTTCCAGTAGTCATGTACAGATGTGAAAGTCGGACCACAAACAAGGTTGAGCGCTGAAGAATTGGTGCTTTCGCATTGTGGTGTTGGAGGAGACTCTTGAGAGTTCCGTGGAATGCAAGGAGGTCAAACCAGTCAATGCTAAAGGAAATTATCCCTCAATATTCATTAGAAGGACTGATGATGAAGCTGAAGCTCCAATCCTTTGGCCACCTGATGCGAAGAGCTGACTCACTAGAAAAAACCCTGATGCTGGGAGAGACTGAAGGCAGGAAGAGAAGGGGACGACAGAGGATGAGATGGTTAGATAGCATCACTGACTCAATGGACATGAATCTGAGCAAATTCTGGGAGATAGTGAAGGACAGGGGAACCTGGCGTGCTGTAGTCCGTGGGGTCACAAAGAGTCAGACATGACTTAGCAACCAAACAACAAACATTACAGAAACCTGGATTATCTGCTCTATTGTAAGCAAGTTTAATATTCCTTAAAAGGCATTAGAAATAAGGACAAATTTCTTGGTCTAAGACGGTGAAGAAAGCTGAGCGCCGCAGAACTGATGCTTTTGAACTGTGGTGTTGGAGAAGACTCTTGAGAGTCCCTTGGACTGCAAGGAGATTCAATCAATCCATCCTAAAGGAATCAATCCTGGGTGTTCATTGGAAGGACTGATGTTGAAGCTGAAACTCCAATACTTTGGCCACCTCATGCAAAGAGTTGACTCATTGGAAAAGACCCTAATGCTGGGTAGGATTGGGGGCAGGAGGAGAAGGGGATGACAGAGGATGAGATGGTTGGATGGCATCACTGACTCAATGGACATGGGTTTGGGTAGACTCCGGGAGTTGGTAATGGACAGAGAGGCCTGGTGTGCTGCAATTCATGGGGTCGCAAAGAGTCGGACATGACTGAGCGACTGAACTGAACTGAACTTGGTCCAAGAAGGCAGGCACAGGTCAGTTTTTCCTTCCAGACTCCTATCTCCTCTGCACTGAATAGACTAAGGTACCAAAACAATGCCAACACTGTGCCCTGTGTTTACTTGTTGTTAGAGGGACACGAAGGAAACTGACATGCAGAGAAAACCAACGGTGTTCTGGCCATTCACTGTCGCCCAGAGAAGCACCCAGCTGAACTGAACGCAACCACCAGTTGGTCAGGACAGCTAAACCTTCCTTGGGGAAACCTAAGAACCAGAGGGACTAACTGGTTGTCCAGAGTAGATCCAGAGAGTGATGCATTCGATTCTAGCGTGAGAACAGAGTGTGGATGCACAAGCATGCCCTCCAGGGCTGCCCCCAATGCCTACCACCCCCATCTCCTGCTTTATCTCCCATCCCTCCTACTGCTATGCTGGACTTCATATTGCTGACAGTTCTTATAACTTCTTCTTCGATGTTAGAGTTATTAAAATCTGTATTTTTCCCTATAACTACCCCCATCCTTCCACAGGACCGGGAGCCTGTATGTCCACGGGGAGGTATGGGTTGTCTCTGTGTGCATTAGTGTACGTATACAAACTAGTGCCCAGCACAGGAGAGACAGTCAGCAAACACTGGGAGGGAAGGAGGAGAGAGGAGATAAAACAACTAGCAGAGCGAACACTTAGCCTCTCTGCACACGCTTTGATGTGCTTTTGTTTTCTAATGTTTTCATGTTTCTAATGCTTCCTAGTTTATAATCTAATGTTTTTATTTTTTCTTTTGTCTCCAACCTGGGAGCCTTGAGCAGCTCAACTGCCGTCCAAGAATGAGTCCCTGAGAAACCTTCCAAACTCCCTGGAAGAGATCCTGACCCTGAGGTCAAACAAAAGATGATGAGCAAGAAACAGAACTGTAGATCCAAGGATGCTCCAAGCACCTTGCCAAGGCCAGCACTTCCATCCCTTCCCAGAAACGGCTAAACAGGTTACAGGCCCTCGTCCCATGACAAATGTGGGCTGTGGGACCATGGCTCCATTCCAGAGGCAGGGAGGGAGGGCCACAGACCAGAAAGGGCTCCTCCTTGTGGTTCAGAAATCAAAGTGGAAACGCTGGCCCCCCCAGGGCAGTAAAGACAGGCACACTTCATTCTATCGCGCATGCCTCTGTTTCTTCATATCTCATCGCTAAGCAGTAACACACCCACCTCACTCACTCCATTTTAACTCCAACAATCATTAGCACATGAGAAGTAATCAGTAAAGTGGCTGCTATTTAGGTTCATTTGCTGCTGCTGTTTTTCTCCAACTGGTAATCCACCCATTTTTCAGGACCCAAGTGCATCACTGGTGACACCCTCAGAGACACTCTCATCCCAGAAGTCAATGAATCCTTGGGGATCCCACAGCATCTTAAGCCCTCGATGGGAGCCTGTTGCTCAGAGATTTCCCAGAATTTCGATTTCTGTGGCCGTGCACGTGCATCTCTGAGGGAAGTGTCCTCCCACGGCCCTGAGCTTCCAAGAAGGACCAAGTACCACTTGGCTTTGGGGCCCCAGACTGAACTTAAAGTCCACCTTCAGTTATTTATTACTATGAATAATAATAAATGTATAATTATTTGCCTGCTAGATAAACAAACAGCTCATTTACTCTCATCTCAGAAATGAACATTCCAGCTGTAATAGATGGAAGCTTCCCAGGTGGTGCTAGTGGAAAAGAACCCACCAGCCAATGCAGGAGACATAAGAGACGTGGGTTCAATCCCTGGGTCAGGAAGATTCCCCTGGAGGAGGGCATGGCAACCCACCCCAGTATTCTCGCCTGGAGAATCCCATGGACAGAGGAGCTTGGTAGGCTATGGTGCATGGGGTCGCAAAGAGCTGGACACGACTAAAGCGACTTAGCAAGCACATGCACAGCTGTAATAGATGGTTTCCTCTCCTTCCTCTTAGCCATCAGCTAGCTTTGATTAATTACTATCAGACAACTGGAACACATACCTACATTTTAGTCTTTTCACTTTCACAGACCGAAATCTCTCAGTTGATTCAAAGTCACTAAAACCAGCACTCCTTTCGCTATAAATTATGGGGGGGGGGGCGGGGGGTTTAAGCTGTTACTTTCTCCTAAGATACTTCAGAGCCTCCCCTTTATAGGTCACTAAAAAGTGCTGAGCCCTGGCCCCAGAGGGGTGCTGGGCCACCATGCCCTGTGCAGCCATCAGGGTTAATTGCAGGAAACCTAAACAGTGCTAAGTGTGCAAGCTGAGAGTATAAAGTTATTTTAAAACAAGAAAGCATGGGTTATTACCAGCCGGCCCTTGTTACCCACCTCCACTGGCTTTTTGGCAAGCAATTAACAAAGACCCCACTTCCTCTACGCTCCTCGCCTGAGGGGCTGAAGCTGTTCCCAGGCTGGTGGTGAATGAACTGAAAGATTCTTGCCTCTGCATTTCGAGACATAGAGCCTCCTAGATTTACTGCCCTCGCAATTCCTTTACAGTCACAAAGGGGAGGAATTCAGGCGAGCTCCCAGCCATGGCCAGATCAAACGCTAACCAAGTCACCAGTCCGTCTTCCCCACTCATTCTGTCCTGAGCGGCCTTGATAAGCAAATTCACTCTGAGATGCAATGACACAGATTCAATGAGCTTCCTTGGTGGAGTAAATTTCCTGGATTATTCTTGCTTCAAAAACTGGTTACAATAAGCCCATAGACCCGCCTTAAGAAAGAACTGGCCAAAACCTTTTCTCCCGCTGGTCGTTGCCCCAGAGTCGTGTCTGTCCCTCCAGTGAGCAGTCATCTGCCAGGTTTCAGAGGGTGCACACCATCGTGTTCCCCCAGCCCTCGTGGCAGGATCCATTCCTTTTTCTTCTCTGGGTCAAGCCTTGCTCTCCCACCTCCATCCTTCAGTCCTTTGCACAGAGACTCAGACATAAAATGTCCTCAATAAATATCCACTAAAGTGTGTAGGAGATCCAACCAGTCCATCCTAAAGGAAATCAGTCCTGAATATTCATTGGAAGGACTGACGCTGAAGCTGAAACCCCAATACTTGGGCCACCTGATGCGAAGAACTGACTCATTGGAAAAGATCCTGATGCTTGGAAAGACTGAAGGTGGGAGAAGGGGACGACAGAGAATGAGATGATTAGATGGCATTACTGACTCAATGGACATGAGTTTGAATAAAGTCCGGGAGTTGGTGATGGACAGGGAGGCCTGGCATGCTGCAGTCCATGGGGTCGCAAAGAGTTGGACACAACTGAGCAAGTGAACTGAACTGAACTGAACTGAAAGTGTGTTTACCTACCCAGCTTTGGGGGCATATCAAGCGTAAAACTGAGGTTTAAATGTTTGTCTATGGGGAAAGCACAGAAGGAATTGGGGGCCAGCAGGAGAAGTTTAACCTAGAAGTTTTTCCCATAAACTCTCACGGTCAAACTTGCTTCTGCCATGAAGATTATTTCTGAGGCTACATCTCAGCTAGACAGATCATTACCAACCCTCCTGCCTGCCCTGCTCTTCTGCCAAGGAGATGCCAGGCCAGGTGAGGGGCCATGTGGAAAGCACTTGCCTACTCTCTGGACGAGGACACAGAGGCCCAGGGTCACACAGCAGCCTGTGGTCAAGACACGGGGCTGGACCCAGCTCGCTGAGCTCTCGGTCCAAACCTCCTGTCTCCCCGGATTTTGCTCCACTTATGGGGGAGTGTGCGGAGCGCAGGGTTGGGCATTCATTAAGAGCTCAATAAATGTTTGAACCAACAGGAGACAGGCTTGGTATGGCTTGGCCTTGACTCTGCACTGACATTAGGGATCCCGTGGGCCAGCGGTGGTTCCAAAGGTCAAAACCACAGCTTCACTATGCTGACCCTGACCCACTGAGTGACTGTGAGGTGCAGAAGGTAAAGGTACCATATGGAGCCAGGAAGACCTGAGTCTGAATCCTGGCCACATTCCTTTACTCACGCACCCTCAGGCAAGTTCATTAACAGGTCCAAGGTGATCTTGACTGGTGAGAGGCAAAAGGTAAAGCAAAGAAGAGAACAGTAGAGGGTGTCAGGCAGTCACTCAGAATAGGACTGTCCTGGTCAGGGGGACACACGCTCAGCCTTATTCTCCTTCTGCCACGTGTCTGCTGGCCTCTGACAGCATCTCGGATGGGGTCTGGATTACATTTCCAACATGGGTAGGCACTTAGGAAAGTTCTGATGAACACATTTACCAAAAAAAGTAGTACTAACTGATAGGCTTTCTACAGGAAAGTTGTCACATTTTATTTTTACACTATTCATTTATTTTTTGGCCATGCTACACAGTATCATTTAATTCTCCAACCAGGGATCAAACTCGCATCCCCTGCACTGGAAGTACAGACTCTTAATCCCCAGACCACCAGGGAAAGTTCCAGGTAGTCACATTTTAAAACAAATCTCATTTGCATTCCATTCCACAAAGAAATAGGCCACAGAATGAGGAATGAATGGGGTTGTGCGACGCGCTGATAAAGAGGCCAAAAGGTGGCCTGTCTTCCAAGGGGACCAGTGGCCCTCCTTGTCCCCACCCATCATGCAGCCCGAGCTGTAGAGCAGAGCCCAGGAGAAACTCACCGAGAAGGGCGTTGTGCCCGTTGTCATCCGGCAGGAACCTCTTGTCCACAGCACACACCAGGAGATGGTCGGGCAGGCTGGGGGACTTGGCGCCCACCAGGAGGAAGCCCACGGGGACGTCGATGGGCTCGCTGGAGATGGAGACCAGACGCAGGTCCTTCCCGGCCTGGCAGAACCCTAGGAAGGATGGACAGGGCTCACACGCTGTCCAGCGAGCGGCCCCACACAACCAGGATTCACACGGGCAAAGCGGGAAAATAGTCTGGATTTTGTCGGCAACCACCCTCACCACTGGACTGGGCTGACTCTAAAATTAATTCTGAGAACGTTATTAGGTATGTTATCCTTACATGCACTTCACTTGCCAGTTACCATGATTCACAACAATAAAGTGACTGGGCAGAATAAAATGAATAAAAGTAATTCTGAGAGATCAAATTATAACCATCGTCATTTATGACACTTAACTACCTGCTGTTTTTATGACTATTGGTGCTACCGTACAATACACATACATGAATGTACAAATGAAGGTCAGCTGGAGAAATGGGTAGACAAGTGATGGTAAATTAAAATGTAGATGAAAAATCCATAAGGGACTGCAAGCAATTTGATGTCTTTTCCACCCTGCACTTAACGTGTATGAGGCACAGGCCAAGGGCAGGAATTCAGGCTGATGAGCCGGTAATGATGGTCTCAGAGAAGTCACATCAGCAGAGGGGGACTCTACGCACTTGAACTTTTTGTATTTCAGAGCGTTTAAACGTCTGTGCATGTGCTAAGTCGCTTCAGTCAAGTCTGACTCTTTGCGACCCCATGGACTGTAGCCCGCCAGGCTCCTCTGTCCATGGGATTCTCCTGGCAAGAATACTGGAGTGGGTTGCCATGCACTCCTCCAGGGGATCTTCCCAAACCAGGAATCAAACCCTCATCTCTTTACAGATGCTTTACCACTAGCGCTACTTGGGAAGCCCTTAAACATGCTTCTTATTTAAAAAGTAAGTGTCCAGAAATACTTAGGAAAAAAAGGAAGAAGAGAGAAACAGCTGAGATTTATCCAGATGGACCTTTTCTGGGACTCTCTCTCCCCAAAGGCACAAGTGGCCCCATGCCCTGTGTTTTTCCATCTTTAATGACCAAGAGGGATGACATGGGCTAATGTGAACTCTGAGATCCCGAGGCCTTCCCTGCAAACCTGTAAGGTATTTATACCTTAGTAAGATTCTCCTCCAGGGACATCTGCTTTACCATTTTCAAGGCACTGGCTCCTAGTTCTCTCGTATGCTCCTGGGCAAAGCAGGAAGTAGTACCTACTGTGTGCGGCACTGAGTGGGAGAAGCCCTGGAAAACTTTCATTTGATCATCTTTGGGCAGGTGGTCCTGCCCCTAGTTTGCAGACATGGAAATCGAGGCTCAGAGAAGTTAAGTCATTTACTCAAAGCTTCTGAGAGGGGGGCCAGGATGGAGCCAGGTCTGGCTCTCAAGTATGGGGTAGTTCCCCTTCAACCGTCATCTTGGGGACACGGGCTCAGCTCACAGCTCGGGGGAATCTCAGCGCACAGCCCAGCGGGCATCTCACCATCTGTGGTGCAGCATCCTTCAGGCGGGGGGTGCATCTGGTAGGGGTTTGGGGGACAGCTCTGTTCCAGCCCCCCGTCCCCTTCCTCTTCCTCTTCTTCATTGTCCACTCGGCTTCCACCTAGAGGTGGAATAAGGGAGTGATGACCAAGGCAGATGTAAGTACACAGTGAGCCCCAGTTAGTTAGGAATTAACCAGTCCTCAGAGACACACTGTTTAAGCCGGGCACTATCACCCTTCTTCACTAGGGGCGAGGGCCGAGGCTCACTCAGACCGGATGTCTTTCCCAAGGTCACAGACTCTGGCTCCAAGCCTGGCCTTGTGCCTTCAAATACAGGTCCACATCCCCTCCCAGCGCTCACAGCTGCACAAATCTGCATGAGCAACAGGGCTCGGTATGTATACGGTTGCTGACAAGGACCAACTATGAAGTCTGCACACAGCAGGCACTCCAACAACAGCTGTGTGGGAGGAACCAGAGTGTAACCCAGGGACCATTTTACAGGTAAGGAAACTGAGATTCAGAGAGACCCAGTGATTCGACCACCTGCTAAGCAGCACAGCCAGCCTGTTCCCAGCTGTATCTGGTGCCCAAGCTGCTGTCCTTGTCGTAAACTGTATCACTTAGTTTAGAACCCAAAATACAGTGTGAACGGTCTTTACATTGAATAAGATAGGAGTCAAACTATATGCTGTTATTTATCCCCAAGGGAAAACTGGATGTATACACTATTAGAAATATAAACACACCAGAAGTTGTCACACGCACAAAACGAGCCAGCACAGGGCCAGGCCTTCTCAGAGATTTTATGACTAAAGGAAACTTTTCTTTTTAAGTGAAATAGCACCTTGAGCTGTGACAGTCTCTGTGGGGAAATACGGCCCTCAGCATTGCACAGAACATTCCAAGGGTGATTTAATCAGTACAGTGTGCTGGGAGCATAACCTCAGGGTGGTCACCATTTTAAAGGTGTTAGTCGCTCAGTCGTGTCCGACTCCTTGTGATCCCACGGACTGTAGCCCGCCAGGCTCCTCTGTCCATGGGATTCTCCAGGCAAGAATACTGGAGTAGGTAGTCATTCCCTTCTCCAGGGGATCCTCCTGACCCAGGGATCAAACCTGGGTCTCCTGCATTGCAGGCAGATTCTTTACCATCTGAGTCACCAGGGAAGCCTTATTTTAAAGGTGCCGGAAGGACAAGAGGCAGAAGAAACTGAGCATTTCAGGCCAGCCCAGGCCCATGACCTTGGGAAGGTCACAGCAGGAAGTAAGGAAGAATTCCTAGTGTCTCCCTCCCTCTAGGACTGGAGGATACAGAGGTGGTGGGGAGACTGTAAAAAGATTACCCAGGAAGAACATAAAGGGGGTTGGAGGGATAAACACCAGAGCCTCTTTCAGACACTTCCTTCCTGCCACTAAATGCAGGCGTGGTTGGTTTTAGCAGAAAGTATAGAGTCACGCCCAGACCCCAGGTGCCACCCATGCAGCACGGTCCCCACGGGGACTCAAACCACCCTTTAGCCACCTACAGAGTGGGTGGCTTAGAAGGCTCTGCAAAAATCAAGAATAGTCTGTGAACCCGGGACTCACCTCCAAGGGCTCAGCAGGGGGACAGCAAAGAGCCAACAATTAGAGCGAAAAGGGGAGAGAAAGCTAGGCTTTCCGGAGCTCGGAGGGCACGCACAGGAATGTCTGCATGTTTATTCTGTTCAACCAAAGACAGCAGGAATGCAGACTCTCGGAAAGAATGAAAGAGGAGGGTCTTAAGCCTTCGAAGTCAGAGAAAGGGCTCAAAATCCAGTGGCTGCTAAGAAATCCTGCTTTCTTAGCAGAAAGCGGGATTAAAGGTCAAAGGTCTACATTAGACATTCCAGCGTCTTTGATGGAATCTGTCAGCCAGCAGCAAGCCGAAGGAGACTTCCTAACCAGGGCCAGACTCAACCAGACTGTTTATCAAGGTCTTCTGGCAGAATGAGGGCTTTAAAATGGCCTTAGACAAAACCAACTGGATTGGGAGCTTAGGATGTTAAAACTCAACCATGGGAATCCAGAGATGTCATGACAGCACTTCACCCCATGGTGTATGAAAGTATTGATGTTTTCGAGTAAATTTTGTTTTCTTTACATGAGAAGAAACTGTATGACATTCTGAGTGGGTGGGATGACAGGAATTTACCTGTATCTTGTTTAATAAACACTTATCCCAAATTCGAAGGGTGTATTTGTTTGGTTTGCTTGGTCTTCCTTTAAAAAAAATAAAATAACACATAAAAAGGTTTCTCTCCTGTTAGGAAAGGTCATACCCCTAATTTGGAGAACAAAGTAACAGGGGCCCTCTGAACTGCCCTTGCAAATAGAGAAAATGTTAACAGATCTAGGTGTGTTTGGGATACCAGCACCTTGGTCATATAAAGCATCCTTAACGTTACTGCCTGAGGAAGGACAGCAATAAGATAAGAGAGCCCGACAGAGAGACAGACAGACCAAACAAACGCTGTGCACCACGTTCTATGATGCAGAAACCAGGGGCTCAAGCTGAGTGCTCGATTGATAGGGACATTTAGCAAATCAACCAGTCTCCTCCTTTTCGCCAACCCCCCTCCCGACTCCTCCCAGCACTAGAGAAACAAAATCTGGGAGGGTCTCTCTATGCTGCTTGCCAGACAAATGGGAAAATGATAGAGGGGCCTGCACCGGTTTTCATATCATAAACGAGAAGTGCTGACCAAGCCAGCCAACAGCAGGCAGAGAGCCTTCGGCACTCGACACAGGAAGCCCGGGGCTGAGCAAGCCTTCAGGCTCTCCCTGGGAAGTGCCACGTGGTGAGGGCACCCCTGGAAGTCAGAACGTTCAGGATGCAGCCTCCGGTTCAGGGGCCAGCAGAAATCCTCTACGGAAAGCTTCGACACCAGGAAAAGCTGACAGAGAAACGCCAGGGCTTTCTCCCACCTCTCCCCAGATGAACAGCCTTCAAAACAACAAACCTATCCTCCACTGCCCCAAAATCATGGGTTCCGATTACTCGTGCACGTGAAAGCACTCCGTTGATTTTAAGGTGCCATCCCCATGGACAAAATCATTTATCATGAGTACTACTATTCATTTACCATTAGCATCTAAGCCTTTCGATCCTGTAAGCAGTTAACCATGATCATTTAATACATATTTCACAAGTCTTTCAGCTAGTCGAAAACATGGACTGTCAAAGATGTCCCAGTTATTCCTCAAACGCCCCCAATGTCACAGTAAAACTTCCTGGGCCAGAAATCATTGGTACTTTGACGTGAATGCCAGAGAGCCCTTGGGTTTCCTGACTCCTGCTTTTGACCACAATCTACTTTCTCTCAGACCCAGAGCCAGTTGCTTCAGGTCCTTAGCTGTTGCCATTTGCACGATTAATTTTGTAAAAACACTTTAAAGAGTGACACCAGGAAAGCCTCCCTCCTAGAGAGGGACGATCAGATATCACGAGGACTTTTGTGCCTCATTTTCCCTTGGAAAATACAACCGTCCCCAGCCCTCCTTCCCCACACTCACCTTGCACACACAACCATACACACACAGGGACACAGGCACACACCATGACCACCCTAAGACAGGACCTAGTACACTGCAGGCTTCCTTAATTAGTTCATCTTTGTTGTAAACCACAGCCGTCTTTCACTTCAAAAGCTAAGCGAAGTCTGCAGGTAACCTCAAGTGGAAGACAAGGGACAAAAAACAACTTCTTCAGCAATAAATAAGGGGGTGGGGCAACTTTGGACATGAAGATACATGACTATAAAAAATACAAACTAAAGACTGAAAAATACAACCAGTTTATTCTCTGGATAATCAATTAAACCCCAAACTTATCCCTATGCCCGAAGATAATTTATTGCCGGCACACACTATACTCATAAGGGTTTATTGTTGGTTTTTAACAGTTTCTAGAGGGCTCTCAAAACTGTTATCACATGGAAAAGTACGTACACTCCTTTGCAAAGATAGAGCCACAAATCACAGAGGAACAAATAATATATAACTGAGGGTCAAAAACATGTTAAAATGTCTTACTTATTCAAGTCAGACCATCAAAACTTTTCATGAGTATAAGTAACAACCAACTGAGAACAAGTTAACACCAGTCTTTCTTTCTCCTGCTAGTCCAATGAATCATCTCATTCCTTGCAACTTTATGGCTGTGACTTAATTTGAGTCTTAGCCAAGTAAGGATGCACATGCCACTTTCTGCTTCCTAATAATTCCATTCTGCCAGACCCAATAGTTGCTACACCAAGCGGAAGAGGAAAGAGTTTCAAATCCCATCTCGAACATCCCCGCACACGGGATTGAAGGGCACAGATGCATCTCCTACCTTCTAGAGCGGAAAGCTGCTGCTCCGCTTCCAGGCACAACTGGGAGAAGATGGGCCTGGGTACCAGGCTGTTGGAGCGCAGGGAGGCCTCGATGGAGTTATGCAGGACCTCCTCGAACCGTGTGGTCTTCAGCTGTCCAGCGTACGAGTTTCCCATCTTCAAAAGAGATGGAGGAGTCTTCTGTTTAAAATGGCATTTCAGTTGCTGTTAAAAAGCCTGACCCCCCCGAGCACGAAGCCCAAAGGTAGAAGAGATCCGGGCTGCCAGGAGGGCAGGGCCCTGTATCCCCCCGCCCAGCCAAGAGGAGGAGCGGTGGCTTTCAGTGACTGCTCCTGCCGGGCAATTACAGGAAGTTATATAAGTAACAGCTTTCCCTATTTTAGCACTCAGCAGAGTCTGACACCTCTTAAGAGATTTTACTAGAAACTGGCTCTCAGTCATCCACAGGTTTCACAGCACCACCCACCCCACCAGCTTCTCCCTGAGAGGTGATCCTGCTTTTGAGAGACCCCAGACAAAAACGACGCTTTCTTCTCCTTGACTTGCAGAAGAATAGCCCTGCGCCACTTTCTGTGTGTGACGGCAGCCGACAACGCAGCGATCCATGACAACCAGTCCCCAGTTTCAGGATTACCAGACCCGGTCTCCACTCACCTTCTCAGGAGGAAGGTTAGCAGATTGCCCATCACCGTTTCCTCTGCTAAAAGGCCAATTAGGAACACTCTTGCTTTACAGTGTTTTTTACTTTATCATGGTTTCCATTAGACAAGTAATACAGAATTACATCTGGAAATCTGGGAATTACAGAAGAGGGTGGAAAACCAGGAGGAAAATCACTGCGTCCACGCCCCAAGATAATCAATGTGATTTTTTTTTCTGTAGCAGCTTAAGATCTAATTCACTTACCATCCCATTTACCTGCTACGCATAAAACAAACAATAAGGTCCTACTGTAAAGCATCAGGAACTATATATAACAATACCTTATAATGAACTATAATGGAAAAGAATATGAAGAAGAACATATATATGTATAACTGAATCACTTTGCTCTACACCAGCAACTAATACAACACTGTAAATAAATTATACTTCAATTTTTTAAGGGTACAAGTAAATGGTTTTTAGTATATTCACATGTGGTACAAGCATCACACAACTGATGTTAGAACACTGTCCTCACCCCCAAAAGAAACCTCATACCCTTTACCTGTCACCCCCAAGTCCCTGAACCTCCAGCCTTAGCCAGCCACCTGATGTCTGCAGACACATGTCAATAGACTAGTATGTGGTCCTTCCTTCCATCAGGCAATGTCTGTACCCTGCCTCTGCGCTGAGCACCTGTCAATACTCCATCCTCTCTGATACTCTGATGCACTCTTTGCAGACTTAATTCCCTAAGAAACAGGAGGGACATGGAAGGCTGTATCCACATGGCTCTCTCACTCTATGATACCCTTTTTGATTCTGCTCTTCTCATTTGACATAAACATTTCCCCCAATCCTCTGACAAAGGCTGTTAGGACCATTTTAACGGCTGCATCGCATTCCCTTGAGGGAAGATTCAGATACTCGCTCAGACATTTCTCTGGGATCAGACATACAGTTAAATCGCTATATTTAGTCCTTGCCAAGAACTGGCACTTAAATGTATATTCCTTTCTAATGTGTTCTGTTTATTTTCTATTTCATTTAGTTTTTTGTTTAGATCGCCCTGTTTCCTTTTAGTTTAATGTGTTATACTTTTTATCATACTTCTTAAAATGACTACTGTATCCTCATCTTTATTTTCCATATGGCTGCTTTGACAGTGAAGATATTTAAGGCTACCCGTTTTTTCCTGGGTGCCTTTTATGCTGTGACGCCTAGGTTTAGTGTAAAGAGGTCCCCTTTTCTTTCTTTTTGGATAGTTTATGATCTCCCTTTTGATTCCCTTTTTGATCCAGTAATTATCCAGAAATGTAGATTTAATTTCTAAACAGTCAAAATTTGAGAGGAAGAAGGATTAGCCTTATATTATGTATTGTTAGATAATCACAATCGTGGCCTTTAAAAACTACTTTTAAATTTTGTTAAGGGTTTCTTTTAGACAGATGCTGGATGGATTTTTACAAATCTGCTATCATATGAGAAAAGATAAACTCTCTTAAAGGGATGAAAACAGATTATTCAACTCTTCTATGCTCTTGTCTATTTTGTGTGTCCGTTGATTCTTAAAGTGGTATTTGACTTTAAATAGCGCAAGATGGGGAATTTCTTGGGAATCCAACAATTAAGACTCTGTGCTTCCACAGCAGGGGACACAGGTTTGATCCCTGGTCAGGGAACTAAGATCCCGCAAGCTGCTTGGTGAGGCCAAAAAGATGCCAGCCCCGACGTGACCTCAGGACCTTCCTGCTTCATTACAGTGACACACAGCCAGCCACACTAGTTGTGAGACTGGCTTCACATGCCAGACACTACCTCACAGATCACTTTGACTTCAGATGTAAGTAAGAGATTCTCCGTGTCCTTGTGATGGGACCACTGGTGCCCTAAGGAGCTCTGGTTTCCCTCCTGAGGGTAAAATGGGGCAGTGTCTTCAGGCTGATTTTCTGCTTCTGTTAGAAGAAAGGTCCAGCCCTCCTTCTTCCAACTAACAGTAAATGGAAACCATTAAACACTTCCTGCTTGCAGCAATAACTCTTGAGCACAGGTTTCCCCCCAAACCTCCTTGGTCAGCCCCAGCTTACAGCCTGTGGAAATGAGCTGATGGGAGGGTTGCTACAGGAATTAGCCCCGACAAAAAGAAAGTGCTCCTGAAAGACAGAGGGCAGCAGCCGAGCCACCGAACAGTCAGAAGAGGCTCCAGGGCTCTGCGTCTGCCTTTCCTCTTGACTGGCTGCATCCTTCAATCCAAGAAAGAGGGATTCCCAGCCACATCTGGGGGCCCTTGACTGCGTTTCCATTCGGGGTGGTCCATGGAAAGCTGCCGCCAATTAATAACATCACGAATGGCTCCTGTTTCTATAGATCTTTGTCTCAAGAGCTTAATGCACAGAAAGCAGCTTTAAGTCCGGCCCATTTTACAAGGAGCCCCTGCAGAAGCATGCTCGAGGGCTGAAAGAAACGCTCAGGGCATCCAGAACCTCTCTTCCTTCCCAAGGTCCTGTGCATCTGATGCCTGATTGGCACCTTGAGCCTGGAGGACTCCAGGGGTTAAGATAGAGCAATACCTGGTGTGGACAGAGCCGTAAAGAGGAAGAAAGAAAATGAACACTGTCCGGCTTCCGAGTGCCAGGCACTGGGCCTATTCCCTCACTCAACACACGTGAGCGATATTATAAAGCCCAATTTAAAGATGGGGTTCCGAATCCTAGCCTCGGAGATGATAAGCAACCTCCAAGAAGTCTTGTGGAAAGAAAACAGAATTGGGGGCGGAGGGGGGGCGGGGGAGGGAGGGAGAAGGGGGAGGGGAGGGGAGGAGGAAGGGAGAAACACAAAAGGGACAAAACATGAAAGAGTGCTCACACTCAAAAAAATGGAAATTTCATTTTACAGCCCTAAGCACACACCAAAGCTTTAAAGTCTAGAAGCACAGAAGGAGAGAGAAACTGACCCCACTTCCAATCTAATGAGGCATTTGAAAGCCGAAGTAAGTGCTGGTAACTGACGATGAAGGAGGAGTGTGAGAACCGTCTGACTGACGCCCTGGCCCTTGCTGTTCGTCCCACTGCACCACCATCGAGTGGCATGGGAACTTCCTACCCAGCCCAGCCGTGCTCCAGCTCACAGACGAGACCACCCACCTGGGATCAGAAGGCAGAGTAGGCTGAGATGCCGGCCCTACTGGGGCTCGCTGGCCTGCAAGGAACCCCCAACCGTCAGATTGGGGAGTGAGAAGTCAGGAGGGAAAAAAGCCTCGCTCAGGGCCAAACCCCAAAGCCGAACCCCTCCTCCGTGCTTTGTGGATCCAGGTCAACACCTGTGACCTCCAGGGCTGGGCTCTGACCGCTGCTCCCTAGGCACTGCCTCTGCAATATTTGCCTGCTGCAGTGACTCCAGTCTGCAAACTGAGGGGGTTCCTTTCCCCCCACCCCTCCGCTGCCTACCTTCCAAGGCCTGGCCCAGCCCTTCCCAACACTGGTGGGCGATGCTCTTCAACCACAGAATCCGAAGCAGTGCCCGTCACCATGGGCTTCACCTTAATGCACAGAAGCCTGGTGTGAGATGGAGAGAGAGAAAGCGACTCACTAGGCCTCAGTATTCTCATCTGTAAAATGGGCACTCTGAAGGACTGACTGGTCATCATGGGGTATACAAGAGATAGAAAATGAAAGTGCCTAGCAGAGCACTTGGTCATCAGTGCAGGATCATTCACTTCTAGCTAAATGGAACAGGCATGTGAAAAGACGAGAATTCCAGATCAGGACTTCCCTGGTAGTCCAGTGGCTAAGACTCTGAACTCCCAATGGCAGGGAGGCCCAGGATCAATCCCTGGTCGGGGAACAAGATCCCACAGGCCTCAACCAAAGATCCTGCATGTCACAACTAGGATCAGACAGAGCCAAATAAATTAAAAGAATGTCAGATCATATCATAAATGACAAGTGATAAAAAGTACTATAGTCCATAATTTCTACAACGTAAGGCGGGGCCAGAGGTCTTAGGGGGAATCAGTGAGAACTTGAGTGGTTCAAAGGGGCTGGTACCCAAAATAGGCCAAATGAAAGAGTAGGGTATTTTCGGCCAAAAATCGAGACCAGCAATTGAGAAAGAAACAGGAGGGTACAAAGGCAAGAAAGCTCCACGAATACAGACAAGCTCTAGAAAAAGAAAATGAGGACAAGTAGTGAAGATGGAACTATGGTGGAAAAAAACAAAAGTGAGGGTAAAAATTAGGCACTGCTTTGTCATTATTGTGGTTATTTAGTGGCTCAGTCATGCATGTCCAGCTCTTTTGCAACCCCATGGACCATAGCCTGTCAGACTCCTCTGTCCACGGAATTCTCCAGGCAAGAATACTGGAGTGGTTTCCATGTCCTTTTCAGGGGATCTTTCTGACCCAGGGATCGAATCTGGGTCTCCTGCATTGGCAGCGAGTTCTTTACTGCTAAGCCACCAGGGAAGCCCACTGCTTTAGTAGGTGACAACCCTGAAGCTTCAGAATGAGGGATTTATAATGATAAAGGTCATGTTTTAAGCATGTCAGGTGGACAGAGATGTTTGGAATAAACTGGAGGGAATACCTGGAGGCAGGAGGCCTGGTGGAGTTAAATTAGGAGTGGCAATTAGCATAAACATATTACTATATATAAACTAGGTAAACAACAAGGACCTAGTACCTAGCACAGGGAGCTATCCTCAATATCTTATAATAAACTAGAATGGAAAAGAATCTGAAAAAGAATATATATATATTCTCGTAGATTTACTATACATCAATAAAAAATAAAAATTAACAAAAAACAGGCTTTGCTCACTTCCTGTCTCGGTTACATTTTTGGTAATTCTCACAATATTTCCAACCCTCCACCAGCAATAAGATTCTAACTCACTAAAGGCTGGTTAATATTTTTTAGCAATAAAGTATTTTTTAATTGGGGTACATACATTTTTTAGACATAATGCTATTGCACATTAATATACTATAGTCTATGCTGCTGCTGCTGCTAAGTCACTTCAGTCGTGTCCGACTCTGTGCGACCCCATAGACGGCAGCCCACCAGGCTCCACCGTCCCTGGGATTCTCCAGGCAAGAATACTGAATGGGTTGCCATTTCCTTCTCCAGTGCATGAAAGGGAAAAGTGAAAGTGAAGTCGTTCAGTCGTATCCGACTCTTAGCGACTCCATGGACTGTAGCCTACCAGGCTCCTCCGTCTATGGGATTTTCCAGGCAAGAGTACTGGAGTGGGATGCCACTGCCTTCTCCGACTATAGTCTATAGTATAGAGTAAACATAACTGTATATGCACTAAGAAATAAAAACATTATACACTGCGCAGCATGTGGGCCCTGACTTCCCTGGCCAGAGATTGAACCTGTGTCCCCTGCAATAGAAGCAGAGTCCTCCCCCACTGGACCACCAGGAAAGTCCTACTTTTCATTTTGAAGTTTATAACATTTAATATTTTGGACTGAGAGCATGTTTATTTTTATTAAAAACTGAAGGTCACTTTTAAAAAATAAATAAAATGCAGTCATAAAAACTGATGACGGATGTCCCACAGAATCTAAGTTGAAGAGCAATTGAAGATCAGGTGAACTACAGACCTCCAGCAAAGGCAAGCCACTCTGCTAAGCATCATTGTAAGCATCAGTGATTTTAATCTTAGCAACAGTGCTATCAGATCATTATTTCTCTCCCTGTCTGTATCCCGACTGTATAGATGAAGAAACTAAGGCTCAGGGAGGTTGGGACACCTGTCTAATGACACATAGCTCGTGCCTGGTCTGGAATTAAAAGCCCATCTTGAAGAATCTTCCATGAAATGTGGTGTTAATCAAGTTTAAACTGGCAGAATTGAAAATCTCAGACATCCTCAGCTGAAGGGTTATAAATCTGTATTACCATTACCTGCTAGTGGTTTTCTCCAGTGGTGACAAGGCATTTCCCAGTTTTATAGAAAGCTACGGCATTCTTCCAAACTTCTAGAGGACAGCAATGGAAAGTTGGCCTCACCAGACTAAGCAGGCACACACACCCAAAACCAGACATCCTCTTGTGCTAAATGTTCTTGTCAGTGCTCTGGGAGCCCATAAAACCCTGCAGTTACTCATAGGAGACTTCCCATAAGCGCCCATAGCGGGCGCTATTAGTAAAGAACCCGCCTAACAATGCAGGAGATGTACAAGACTGGGGTTCAATCCCTGGGTCGGGAAGATCCCATGGAGGAGGAAATGGCATTCCACGCCAGTTTTCTTGCATGGGACATCCCATGGACAGAGAAGCCAGTCAGGCTACGGTCCATGGGGTCGTAAACAGCTGGACATGACTGGAGCGACTTAGCACACACTTATAGAAGATTCTACCCATACTCACTGAACCATATGACTGACCTTATAAAGTTCCTATTACAGTACTTACATACACAGTTTACATACACAGTACAGGCTTCCCCAGTGGCTCAGCAGTCAAGAATCCACCTGCAATTCAGGAGACATAGGAGATGTGGGTTTGATCCCTAGGTCGGGAAGATCCCTTGGAGGAGGGCAATGGCAACCCACTCCAGTATTCTTGCTTGGAGAATCCCATGGACAGAGGAACCTGGAGGGCTACAGTCCATGGGGTCATAAAGAGTCAGGCACAACTGAAGCAACTTAGCATGCATGTACACATAGATGCACACATAGAATTACATCCAAGGAGAACAAAAAAGAAAATATAAAAACCCCTGTTCTATTTTCTCTAATCATGATATTATTTGTCAGTATATATTTTATAATATAAATAGTATACAGAATATACTGGAGTCCGTTATGCAATTTATAAATCAATAGATGTATGTATATATATATACATATATACACACACACACACATACATACACGTACATATATATATATATATACACACACATACATACACGTACATACATATGGGGCTTCCCAGGTGGCACTAGTGGTAAAGAACCCACGTACAGGAGACATATGAGACGCGGGTTCAGTCCCTGGGTCGGGACGATCACCCGGAGGAGGGCATGGCAACTCTCTCCAGTATTCTTGCCTGGAGAATCCCATGGACAGAGGAGCCTAGTGGGCTCCTAGTGGGGTTGCAAAGAGTCGGACACGACTGAAGTGATTTAGCACACACATATATAGGTGCCAAGTTTGAATAAAAGAATAAGAAAACCAGTATTTGTTTAGCATCTACTTTGTGCCAGCAGTCATGTGGCCAAAGTACCATTATCTTCATTTTGCATGAAGAGATTGTGTCTGGGATTTAAAAGCATCTATTGTCTTCACATCTTTATCATTTCCTTTAGCAATGCAACAAAAACTCCAAGAGCATTTTACGTAAGAATCAAAATAACAGTCATCAGTTATTAGGTTCACTTGGTGCAGATCTTTTTCTTGGTTCATGTTTATCATTTATTTCATCACCACCATGGCCCTAAAATGCAGATAGCAAGGTTCTCTTGGAAACTGAGGCAGGATGAGCTGAAGAGAATGTCCAAAATGTCACGTTTGAGACACTTTTAGAAGGCTTAGATGGGCCCTAAGCAAGTGAATCTTGCCTTTCACTGATTTCAGGAAAGGGAGCATTTTTTCAAGCTCTTTTTGTTTTTTTAATAGTGTCCACTTGTCTAAACATGCCAAACCTTTTGGTTAGAAATCTTGGGTTCTTCCTTAGTAGTATGTTACCAAAACAAGGGCTGCCATGACAAGAAAACAGCCTCAGCAAATGAAAAGCCCCAAACTTAAAAAGACACATTTCTAGCCAGACAAAGAAAATCAAGAGCATTTTAAGAATGCTACCTGAAGCCAGGTCTCCCGGAGGGAGGAGGCTGACCAGGCTCGCTGCAGCTTCAGAGGAAGAACAAATAAACCACCAGCTGGCCGGCCCCAGGGCCTGGACAGTGTCCCTTCTCTGACAGCTCCATCGGCCCCTTCCTGGAGATTAAAGCAGGGATTAAACTAGACTCCAGCCCTTTCAAAGAAAAATATGCTCACGCCAGCCTTTCCTTGAAGTGACCTTTTTCTTTCTCTTTACTTTTTAAAGAATAGAATTACCAAAAGTTTTGCCCCAGTGGCAGAAAATCCATTTCACTTTAAAAGCTCACCAGGGGGACCTCTCTGGTGGTCCAGTGGCTAGGATTCTTCGCTCCGAATGCAGGGAGCCTGGGTTCGATCCCTGGTCGGGAGACTAGATCCCACATGCTGACACTAAAGACCCCGTGTGCCACAACTAAGACCTGGTGCAGCTAACTAAATAAATATTAAAAAAAAAAAACAAGAAAAAAAGCCCACCAGGGACCTCCCTGGTGGTCCAGTGGTTAAGATGTCACCTTTCGATGCAGGGGCTGCAAGTTCGATCCCTGGTCAGGGAGATAAAATCCCATACATTTCAGGGCCCAAGAAAACAAAACAGAAGCAGTACTGTAACAAATTCAATAAAGACTTAAAAAAAAAGCTCCACATCAAAAACCCTTTAAAACAGAAAAAAGCTCACCAGCACTGTCTGGGGACCCTGAAGAGTGCTGTGTCCAGTTAACTCTGGGTCCACAGTGATTCCACTGTTCCTTTCTGAGCACCGTGCACTTTGCCTTTTATTGGTCAAGTAACGAGGCACCTCTACTTAAACCCAGAGCTCCTATCTGTCAACAACAGTTATTAGTTCCTGGAATGGTTGAATCTCACTTCCTGAGATAACACCAAGCTCTGCGTATCCCTGGCTGCTGCACACTGGTCACTCTGCTCATAAAAATAAAGCCTGCCGCTCACCCATCGGAGCCAGCCCTTCCCCACTCAGATCTCTCACCCACACCCTGTTTGCTGGGTCCCTGTGTGTGTGGAGACTGAGGCCAGCCGTGTGCTGGGCTCCAGCTCTTTGGTTCTAAGCCATAGTGTCCACTTAGGTCAAAACCAGCAGGACTCTCAGAGACAGCCCTGCAGGTCCCTTTGATTGTAAGATATTAAACCCTTCAGTCAACTTGGACTTTACCAACTGCAAACAATCTTTCAAACACAAAAGTGCTCATAATCTGCCTCATTTGTTATTGTTTAGTCACTAAGATTTTTTTGCAACACCATGGACTGCAGACCTCCAGGCTCCTCTGTCCCTGGGATTTCTCAGGCAAGAATACTGGAGTGGAAGTACTTCTACAGGGGATCTTCCCAACCCAGGGATCAAACCTGTGTCTCTTGTGTCTCCTGCATTGGCAGGTGGACTCTTTACCACCAGGGAAGCCCCATAATCTGCCTGCTGAGTAGTAAAAAGCATGTACTTTGGAATAAGACCAACAGCGGCTTAATTTATGACTATGCTCCTTTTGAGCTGTGTGGCCTTGGGCAAGTTACCTAACCTCTCTGAACCTCGATTTCCTCATTTGTAAAACGAAGATAGGGACTTCCCTGGTGGCCCAGTGGCTAAGACTCCTCACTCCCAATGCAAGGGGTCTGGGTTCAATCCCTGGTCAGGGGACTAGATCCCATGTGTCACAACCAAAGATCCTGTGTGTCACAACTAAGACCAGTGCAGACAAAGAGAAAGAAAGAAAATTCTAAAATAAGCATAATGCAAACTATTTCCCAGAGTGATAATGAGGACTAAGTGAACTAACATGTGTAGGGTTGTTGGCACATAGTAGACGTTAACAAATTCTAGTTTTCTGTCTTAAATTGGAATTAACTGCTCATAAATCTCCTTTCTAGATGCCAACTTAGAATGTCAGAGATCTTGACTTGATTCACTGTACTCCAGTAGCAACAATTAAACCGGCTTCCTTTAGGGATACACAGATTGCAGTGTGCCTTTCCAAGTAGATAGCAATCATTTCCACATGGCTTCTCTCCCTTCCTCTCAAGACGCAAAGCTCCTTGACAACAGGAACTGTTCTAGTCACTTCTTTATTTCCCAGATAATAACTCCTAAGAGGAGGCAGAGGGAGAAGGAGACCACGTGCTCAAGGTTACAGCGAAGATGGCAAAGAGATGGAGCGCCTGTGGGAAAGCGCCGCGTGCAGCCTCGGAAGCCCCCCAGGAGGAACCAAGCATACAGGGGAGGTTTCCATTTCAGCCCCCAGGATGTCATCCAGAAAGGGTATTACCTAATGCCTCTCTGATAGCTCAGCTGGTAAAGAATCCACCTGCAATGCAGGAGACCCCGGTTCGATTCCTGGGTTGGAAGATCCACTGGAGAAGGGATCGGCTACCCACTCCAGGATTCTCAGGCTTCCCTGGTGGCTCAGCTAGTAAAGACTCTGCCTGCAATGCGGGAGACCTGGGTTCGATCCCTGGGTTGGGAAGATCCCCTGGAGAAGGGAAAGGCTACCCACTCCAATATTCTGGCCTGGAGAATTCCATGGACTGTATAGTCCACGGGGTCGCAAAGAGTCGGACACGACTGAGCAACTTTCACTTTCACTCATGGTCTCTGCCCCAGGTGTTACCTGAACTCACCTGGTTATCTTCTATTCCAAACAGGGTCAGAGGGGAGCCCTTCCTGTGAGCATCCAAGCACGCGACGTACACTTCTGTTCTTTCCTCGTGAACACTCTCCTGCCCCGGGGGCCCTGTTTGTGCCTGATCTTCCCTCAGTCGACACCAAGGCCAAGGGTCACGGCTCCCCCTTCTGCCTCCCACCCCCCGGCCCTCTCACCAGGATCAGAGTTTCTCCCTCACAAACCCACACAGAGTCTGTTTGCCTTCCCCACCCCCGCGCAAGCTCCAACTGCTGCAGGGGGCAACCACGTTCACTCGCTGCCCACAGAGCCCAGAACACGTTCTTGGGAGCAGGTCCGCCGAAGGAGCAGCCATCAACTCTGCTCATTACCACCAGGTGGCCGGGGAGAGAGGCCCACCCTCCATCCGGGGCCACTCCCGGGCTCAAAGAGAAGACGCAGCCAGAGGTCTGGAAGGTCTCAGGCCCGAGGTCAGACAGCTGGGTCTGTTCTAAGCCACTGATCAACAACTCCGTGTCTGTTCTCTGCCTCCAGCGTGAGAAGCAGAGAACCTCCCTCTTAGATTTGTGGTTTGACCTGCAACACTTCAAGAGTCTAATTTGGATTCACAGCAGAAACATTTCATTCCCCCTTGGAGCTCAGGGTGAAAGTGAAAGCCACAGAGTCCCTGACCTGCAGAAACTTGTAGGTAGAGAGGAGAGTGCAGGTAAACAAGGCCGTGTGACCCTTGCCTCAGCAGGGATTTAGGCAAGAGGGCAGCTTGCCTAAACGAGATAGGAGGGGAGGTTCTGGCTCAGATCAGTCTCAGGGCGACTCCCGGAAGAGCTGAGTCCGGGGATGAGCACAGGTTTGCCAGCCGGAGAGAAGGAAGGGCATTCAGGCAGGAGGGGGCAACACACACAGGCGGGACCCCGGGGGGGTTGACACCCACGTGTGACTGGTGATGCAGGTCCTTCCAGATGCTGGAGCACGGGTGTAAGAGGGTGACGAGGGCCAGTGTAGACTGACCCCTGCGAATACGGTCAGATTTAACCCTGCAGAGTCAGGCAAGGACTGTAAGCTGGCTGGAACAGACTGCATGGGAGAGAGATTGCCTAAGCTTCCTAAGGAGGAATGTAGGAGAATAATGAGTTATGTTGAGACCCCAGAGGGCGCAGCCTGAAAGGTGGCTCAGAGGGTAAGGCCTGGTGGCTCTGCCTGCAATGTGGGAGACCCGGGTTTGATCCCTGGGTTGGGAAGATCTCCTGGAGAAGGAAATGGCAACTCACTCCAGTATTCTTGCCTGGAAAATCCCATGGACAGAGGAGCCTGGTGGGCTACAGTCCATGGGGTCGCAAAGAGTCGGACACGACTGAGCGACTTCACTTCACTTCAAGAGGGCACAAAGCCTGGCTCACGTGGAGGCCGAATGAGGGGGAGATGGGGCTGAGAAAGAGGAGGAGGCGGTGGTGATGTCGCCATCACAGTGCTGGAGGACGGAGGCGGGGGATGTCCGAGGAGCTCGGTGCACCCTCCAGCTATCCCCTGCTCCCAGTCTGTTCCCTCACAAGCATCTGCCAAGCTACTTGCAAAGTGGGTCCGGTACCCACGTGTCTCTGCCCTTGGTCTCCTTTAGCCTCGCGTGGAGAGGGCACCACGGCAGAGAAGAAAGCGGCCGTGCCCTGGAGTCCAGACTGGGGTTCAAGTTGGCGAGAGAGAAAACCCATCCGTGACCTCCGAGAGGCTGGTCTTCCGCTCCCTCTGCCATCTGCCTCCGCTCTGAGTCGCACCCAAAGCACGCCTGAGGACCTCAGACCCTCCCACGTGGCCCTTTCTGAGATGCGGCCCTCTCCCAGAATCCCTGCTGACCTCAGGGCCTCTCGGAAGGTAACTGACCCGGCCCCACCCAGAGTCAGCACTCCAGACTCTAGCTCAGATCTGAGCTGCCACGGATCCCTGTTCCTTCCTCCTCCCTCATCCCTAAAGCAAAAGCTAAGAATCTTTCAGCCAACACACAAGAATGACGACTTTTCTCTGATGAGCCCAAAGTTTCGGAAAACAAAACCAAAAGCAAAGGCCTCTCAAGACGACATTTTCCACGTGCTTGGTGGGCCCTCCAGGAGGAGAAGTGGGCGTGACGCTCAAGGAGCGTAGGCAGAGTCAGCCTCGTATATATGATATGGCCATAAACACATTCAGGCTGCAGGATGGCATCCTATAAACTCTTTGAGGTCTTCCTGGCAGGAAACACCATTCTCATGCAGATTTCTGTGATTTTCCGTCGAGGAACTCATAAACTCCACAGGTGTTGTTTAAGGAAGAAAAGCAGGCTGAGGGTTTGACTTCTGTCTAATCTGCTGTTTCTATAACCGGGGCTGGTCCTTCCCCCCCAAAAACACTGCAGCACCATGCTATCCAGACATCTGTCCACATAATGCCAGGTGGCGCTCCCTCTGGGACCTTCCTTAAACGCTCTGGAAAGGAGCCACAAAGCCAACGCGATGTCCCCACCCCCTGGCTGCTGGGGGAACTGAAAGGGGAGAGAAGCACCTTCAGAATAAAGCCAGGGAAGATTTGCAGGGAGGAAGAAACTACAAGAAAAAAAAAAACCTCTTTCCAGAACCCACCAGGCAGGATCCACAGAGTGCAGCTCACTTCCTTAGCAATTACAGTCCGACTCCCTGCCGCTTTGGGTCCACCTTGTGCAAAACTAAATAGCTCCAATCCCTTCAGATTTCCAACAGAAAAAAAAATCAGGAAACAAATGCATCAAGCGGATTCACTCGGCTTACTGAAAAGGCAAACACTTTGCCATTTTTCTGCTTGACACAGGCCAGGGCCATCTTATTCATAGGCTAGAAAACCAGGGCCCACCTCTCCAACACCCCCCCCCAAAAGCGGGCGCTCCACTCCCAACATTGAACACACCGTACCTTACAAGAAGCTGGTCATTGCAGGCAGTCAGAAAGCACCCAGCCAGGAGCAGGCTGAGCCCAGTGGAGGGCAAGCGCTTGCTGAGCCCCCGCCTCCCGGGCTGTGCCTTTGATCGTGCAAGGAGCCCTCGATGCCCCAGAGAACAGTGCCAAGTATTTAGGCTGCCTGACACCCTGGTTCCCCAGCCCCTGCCCGGGGAGGCGGAGGCGGGCCAAGCCAGCCCACGGGAAGGTTTCAAAGGCAGTATCTGCTCCCGGGGCTACAACAACAACCAGGAGGGGAAAAAAAGAAAACGCGGCAGCAGACTTTCCAAGTTGAGCTCTATCTGCCCCAGGCTCCTGCTGGGTCAGATGGCAAATGCCACGGTTTTCCATCTTCTTAGCACTGAAGTGTTTTGCTGGGTCAGAGTGCTCTCCACGCAGGTACATACCAATCTGTTGGTCTAACCACCAGCAGTTAAACCCAGTCTTGTCAAACATGAAAGTTTTGTACTTGGCGTGGAACCACGTCTTCTTGCGCAGAGAACAAAGGGTCAGGGAAGTGCACAGGCTCTGACCCGGGGAACCAGGCAGCCCGCGTGGCCCCCGGAGGACCGCACGTGTGGCCCCGACCCCGGGAGGCATGCGCCCCTCCAAAGAGCTGCCTCCAGCTGGGGACACACAGCAAGGGACACACCCGCCCAGAAGAAGTTTCCCCCGAGAGTCACAGAGGCTCATTTTCAGACTTCTCTTCTAAAGTCATTTCTACGCCTCTGGACATCATGGAAAACACCAGCTCTCCTTTACATCTTCCTACACATTCCTGTTGCAACTGATGCTTGGAAATTGGGGAATCCTGGTCAAATCCTAACTGGAAAGGGGGAAGACAAGAAGTCATGGGTGCCCCCCTCCATATGTGCCAGATCCCTTTAACTTTGATTTTTATCTTCTTTCCAGGGTTTTCTATTTGCTAGACAAGGTGACTTGGCCAGGACCCAAGGGGTGTCACGTCATCTGCCTTTTGTGATGAAGCCCAAAAGACGGGATTATTCTTGTTGGTGTCTCAGACAGCAACGAGAGTTCTCAGCTGCTTGGAGGCTCAGTGTTCAAAACAACCATAGATGGGGTGGAAGGAAGAGTCCCATGTCACAGACCTATTCCTCCAGGCTGAGCCCAGAGCAAGGCAGGTGAGAACCCACCTGTCTCCAGGTCTTCACAGACAGGTAGGGCAGCGCCCCCTTGTGGCCCTGCTTGAGTGATACTGTGGGAATCCTCCCGCAAACCCTGGCCGGGCTTCTCTCATGGGTTGGGTCTGGGGGAGGAAATCACATCTGAGGACCCCAGGGACTGAAGAGGAAGTGACCCTGCTTGAAGGGCCTACACGGTCCACCACTCAGAGCCCTGTCTGTCACGGTGTTAAAAACCACAGAAACGTCCAACAGGAAAGGAAGGCTTCATGCAGTCTCCAATAACCGTATGTAGGTGCTTTGGTTTTTTTTAAACAAGGTAAAGACTATTCTTAGACGTTTAACTGTAAAGAGATACAGGAAAAAAAGATCTTTCTCAATTTTATGAGCTCTCGAGATAATTAATTTTCATGCTTTAAGGTAGATAATTTAAAAAATGTAAACAATGCTGCCTTGCTTATGATCTAATTAATGTAATCAAAGCAACAATCCACACGGAAGTGGCTTTGTGAATGAAGTTTTTAAATGGTACAGATACACTCAGGATGCACCGTTTGGCAAGGAAAAGATTCTAAATTGTTACAGAAATAGAAAGAGAGAAATACATATATACACATATATGTCATATAAAGCATATGATATTTTATTATAGAAAGAGACATCTAGGGGGGCGGGGTGCCACATCCCAGGTGGCTCAGTGGTAAAGAATCCACCTACCAATGCAGGAGGTGTAAGAGACTCAGGTTCAATCCCTGGGTTGGGAAGACTCCCCTGGAGGAGGAAATGGCAACCCACTCCACTATTCTTGCCTGGGAAATCCCATGGACAGCGGAGCCAGACGGGCTACAGTCCATGGGGTCACAAAGACAACAAGAGCAACATATCTAGAGAGAGATACCTTGGGTTTGACCCGGGTGTGGGTTTCAATTCTGACTTAATGGACATTTGTCCCTGAGCAACTTCCCTAACCTTTTGTGTCTTGGTTTCTGCAATCTGAAAGAAGGGATAAAAGTACTAGTTTCTTAGGGGTGTTGTGTGGATTCCATGAATGAATATGCAGAGGGTACACAGAACAGTGAAGAGCACATATGAAATACTAACGGTATAGGCCATGAATGGTATAGGCCAATGAATATTCATTGGAAGGACTGATGCTGAAGCTGAAACTCAATACTTTGGCCACCTGATGAGAAGAACTGACTCAGTGCAAAAGACCCTGATGCTGGGCAAGATTGAAGGTAGGAGGAGAAGGGGACGACAGAGGATGAGATGGTTGGATGGCATCACCGATCCAATGGACATGAGTTTCAGCTAGCTCTAGGAGTTGGTGATGGACAGGGAGGCCTGGCGTGCTGTAGTCCACAGGGTCACAAAGAATTGGACATGACTGAGCAACTGAACTGAACTGTAGGCCATGATAAGAGTGAAACAATTCAAGATGTTTTTAATGCTTCTTTAATCTTTTCTATAATTTGCTCATTTTAAACTGACATAAATTATCATCATCATGAGGAGAAAATTAGCAAAGAAGGAATTGCCTTCATCGGGCCTGTATTACATACCTTTGAACTGACTGTGTTTTCCTGCTGCTGTCAAAATAGGCTTTTGATGTGAAAATAACAGAGGTGCCTGCACAGGAGAGCTCACCCAAGTGTCAGCTCTGATGGGTATGTCTGGGAAGAGCCTTCCTTCCGAGTTTACATCTGCACATCTATGCTCAGTGTCAGTGTATCTCCTTGCCATAAACCCCTCTTTTCTATTTCATATCAAATTCTGTTCACCCCACCTCCCGGCCAAATCCCCTCCACCTTATATGTGACAAGGATGGATAGATGCACCACGTGTGTGTGTGTTAGTAGGGCAGCGCTGTCCAACTCTTTGCGACCCCATGAACTGTAGCCTGCCAGGCTCCTCTGTCCATGGGATTCTCCAGGCAAGAATACTCGAGTGGGTTGCCATTCCCTTCTCCAGGGGGTCTTCCTGACTCAGGGATTGAATCTGGGTCTCCTGCATTGCAGGCAGATGCTTCAACATCTGAGCCACCAGGGAAGCCCCTAGATTCACCAAACTAGCAGCCAACTGTGTTGGCTTTTTTTTGTGACCACAAAGGCTGGAAGTGATGACCTTCAAAAGGCAAAAAGTCTCTACCTGTGCAACAGAACGTCCTGGAGACCATGGTCACTACCACTAATGAACAAAGAGGCCTTGGCTTTTATAAACCATCCCTGAGAGTTTTTAGATCACTTTTGATCTGCTCTACTCGTACCAGCTGTGAGGGTCTGGTACTGCCTGATGCTGACTGCTCACAACTCCGGCATTGTGTGCATGGGAGGCCCTTACACCTCGTTCATGACATGAACTCCTACTCATCCTTCAAAACCTACCTCAAAAGTCTCTTGTGTTGTGTGATGGACCTGACCTCCCTTAAGAGACCTGAGCATTTCTGTCTTTGTTGAGGTTTAATGAAGCTCCAGAAGCCAGACTGGAGAGAAGATTTGTGGCTGATACAGGGGAAGTAACGAGAGGAAGCTAGTTGGCCTTATAGAAACCCAGACTCGGGGTTTAGCCGAAAACAGGGGACTTCTTTGAAATGCTGTATACAGAGCACTTGGCTCCTCCACGTCCCACTCAACAGCCACATGTAGAATTCCAGGACTCAGGTGGTGCACCCCTGGCAAAGCATGAAATCAATTAAACTGAATCAACCAAGGAGAACTAGGGACACCAATATAGACACAGCCTAGTATTTAGAAGCCTCCAAAATGCTGTCCTGAGCACCCAAAAATCAACCCGTGCCAGTCCACAAGCTCCACCCATGGGTGCAAATCTCCCAGCTGACTTTCTCTTTTTCAAACACACATGAAAATCCAAGGGTCACGTGGCCTCTGAAGAAAGACCGAAGCATGACAAGAACATCCAGGAGAAGAAAAGATACTAAAGCAACCAGAGGAAAAAAAACTGGGATATATAAAGGATTTAAAAAAAAACAAAAACCTATAATTATTATCCTCTGAGAGATTTGGAGGGATGGGCATACTTTGTCACCCAGCCCATTCAGTGAGAGACTCAAAAATCAGAGAGGAAGACATCTTAGAAGTGACCCCTGGTCCATCCTATGGTTTAGAGCCGAGGGAGGGTCTTAGTCCTCTGAGGTTACTGTAAAAAAAACACCATAGACTGGATGGCTCAGAAAACAAACATTTATTTCTTCCATTCTGGAGGCTGGGAGGTGTCCAAGACCAAGGTGCCAACAGATTTGGTATCTGGTGAGATCCCATTTCTTGGCTTCATAGATGGACCAGCTTCTCACCATGTCCTCAGGTGGCAGAAGAGACGAGGGAGCTTTATGGAGGTCTTTTTAAAGGGCATCCATGGCATTCCTGAAGATGCCACCCGCATGACCTCATCACCTCCCCAAGGCCCCAACTCCCAATACCATCACATCAAAGATTAGGTTTCAACATGTGAATCTGGGTGGGGAGAACATATGCATTTAGTCCCCAGCGGGGACCCCTGGCTACCTAGAGAGCTGAATGGAAAAGCCACAGGTATGGGAGCCACACACATTTCCACATCAGTCAGTTCTGCTACACCTCTTTGTTTTTAAACCACAGATCTGTACCAACAGATCAATAAATTACAGAACAGCTTGAAAACTTGGCGCATTTTGTGTGCCCTTGGTGTAATTTACTTGGCAAGAAACACTAAGGTGAATGCAGAAAAATGCTGCCCAGCTGAAGTGAGCTGCTTAAGGAAGACACCAAACCACACACCTCCAACAACCACCAGCCACCTCCAATCTCAGTATCTATGACGAACCATAGCCATCCGTCTCTAGGGTTAGAACTTTTCCACATGATTCCACATCTCTCTCCTTCCTCTCCTTCACAATAACACAATCGCCAACCCTTCCCATGAGCACTTCTGCACACAAAACTCCATGCATCTTGCACTTCTAAGTCAAGTTCCATATTTATTGCAGCCTTTATGTATTTCTTGACCATTTCTCATATGTAGAATTATGCTGCCCCCCCTCCTTTTTTTTTTTGGCCAAGCAGGATCTCCTTGACCAGGGATCAAAGGGGTTTCCCCACATTCTCGGAGGTAAACAATCCACCTGCAATGCAGAAGGGACAGGAGATGCAGGTTCGATCTCTGGGTCGGGAAGATCCCCTGGAGGAGGGCATGACAACCCACTCCAGTATTCTTGCCTAGAAAATCCCATGGACAGAGGAGCCTGGCGGGCTACAGTCCATGGGGTTGCAAAGAGCCGGACACAGCTGAGGGGGTCGAAAAAAGCCGGACACAGCTGAGTGACTGATCGCGTACACACACATGCAGGGGCAGAACCCACGCCCCCTGCATTGGAAGTAAGGACTCTTAACCACTGGGCCACCAGGGAAGTCCCCTGTGCTTCCCTTTTCTATTAGGCATTTACCTTTTTTTTTCAATGTGTCATTGATTAAATTTTTTAGTTCTGTGCCTATAATGCCAACTTTCCCATAACTCCTGCAGTTTTCATTGTGCAATTTTTTATGACTCAGTAATTTTTAGAAACTTGTCTCATTATATCAGAACTGCCCATGTGACTGTATTTCTGCATCCAAACCACATTTTCAGGAGTTCTCTTATTCTTGGGGTGGGGCGGCGTGGGGGGGCACACAAACAGACACGGCAAGTTGATTCTGTTTTGGAAAATTTGGTCACCATCATCGAACTGCACACCAGTCACGCCAAGCTCCTTCTGGCAACCCCAAATCTTTCATCAACTCCTTGGCCTCTTCCCTGCACTGACTGAGCTGGAATCTCTTCCTGGGACAGAGCCAATTGTTGGGTTTGTTAGTATAAAAGAAATCTGTGTATTATTTGGGTTTCCCCCCTCCTGCTGCCCCCATGAAATACAAAATAAAATTCAAGCATAATTAATGAAATCTCCATTCCTGGTTTGTGTTTACAGGAAAAGCTGCTATGGAGCCGGTGCCTGGGTTCCCATCCCGCCCCTCACTCATCAGTTGCTGTGTGACCTCAGAAAGCTCCAGCATCCTCTCTGAGATCCTTTCCTCCCCCTTAAACAGAGATAACAAGGCTTACTTCAAAGGGGTTCTGTGAGTTTTAAGTCAGATAATATATTTAGTATAGTGACTGACACTTAAGTATTTTTCCCTTTTTTTTTTTACTATGTCAAGCTGATCTTTTGGCTGGTTACAAACCTATTCCCTCATCCGTGTCTTATGTTATCTGCCTACATTGAAATCTCCTCCCCTCCTCCACTGCTACTCAAATTTGGAGCTTAAAAATTGCAACAGCAACAAAAAAAGAATAATTGGGTGGTAACAACCTTTTAAGTTTGGGGCTCATACTGGCTAGGTCCTCTCTTCAGTGGTTCCCTTCCATTAGTTTGCAGTAATAATTCATTCGCTCATTCAACATGCCTCGCTTACATATACCGGGTATTTGAGTGAATTAACTTTCCAGAAAAGACCCTGATGCTGTGAAAGACTGGGGGCAAGAGGAGAAGGGGGTGCCGGAGGACAAGATGGTCACATAACATCACTGACTCAACGGACAAGAGCTTGAGCAAACTTGGGGAGATAGTGAAGGACAGAGAAGCCTGGTGTGCTGCAGTCCATGGGGTTGGAAAGGGTCAAACACAACTTAATGACTGAAAAACAACAATTTTCCAGAGCCTGTTTTCTCAGCAAAATGAGGATAATAACATCTATATCATAAAATTGTTGGAGGGCTTCAGTGACACCAAGAGACCATAAAGCACGTTTCATACTGTCTAGCACATAGTCGGGGCTCGAAAACGGTAGCTTTTATTGGTGTTGCCATGATGAAAAATGACTAAGCCACAGCCCTGCTCTAAGGAAGCTTAAATCCTGATAAACACGAAGACCTCTCCCCACTACACTAGTGCAGCCAAGCAGATTCTCTGCTAAGAAGATCTGCAAACTTCTCTCCTCCCTCAAACCCAAACAAGCTGGAGCAAATGTTCTACTGGCAACAAAACAATGAGTCTGATTATGAGCGCATACGATTGAAAAGGCAGCAAGCTCGCTTAGGTATGATTCATCATTGTCTGCCACAGTAATTAGAAGTATTTTGGTTGGTTCTAGGTCAGAATGACCCAGTTACTGCACTTTTCTTTTTTCATTGCTAAAGTTTGTGGTAAACCTTAAAACAAAAACTAAAGGCTTAGGAAAAGATAATTCCTTTGTGGCTTTTGCTCAGAGGCAGGACATTATCAGCTCTGCCTTTCAGAAGCAAGATCCTAGCCAGGAAGCTGTTAACGCTCCATCTTTCATTTTACTAGACAGAAGAATAATATTCATGGATGCTCCAGACTGGAGCTCCTGGAAACCCATTCTGCCCATCTGTTTCCCAAGCTCTTAGCACAAAATAACAACCATGAGAGTGTTTATTGATGAGGTATAGGCAATAGCCAGTAGTCAAGAATGGATATGAGAGTTGGACCATAAAGAAAGCTGAGTGTTGAAGAATTGATGCTTTCAAATTGTGAGGCTCTTGAGAGTCCCTTGGAAGCAAGGAGATCACTCCTGTCAATCCTAAAGGAAATCAACCCTGACTATTCATTGCGGGGAGGCCTGTTGTTGAAGTTGAAGCTCCAATACTTTGGCCACTCAATGCAATACTTTGGCCACCTGATGCAAAGAGCCGACACCTTAGAAAAGACCCTGATGCTGGGAAAGATGGAAGGCAAAAAGAGAAGGGGACGGCAGAGGATGAGATGATTACATAGCATCACTGACTCAATGGACATGAATTTGAGCAAACTGTGGGAGATAGTGGAGGAAAGAGGAGGCTGGTGTGCTGCATGAGGTCGCAAAGACTTAGCAGTTAAACACCAACAACAAGGCAAGAAAAAAACAAGAGAATTAATCACCCCAAATATCTCTCCAGCAATCAGTGAACATTTCCCACTTTATTCTGGCTAACACTGACTCATTAGCAAGATAGTTTTTTACATATTTAGTATGCCACATTTCAATGACAAAAAGCATGAAATAATGACAGAATGCAGAGAAAGTATACTGCATCCTTAGACTCCACTGTAGTTGTAAGTTTTTAAATGCATAGAAAAAAGACTGGAAGGAAACACACTGAAATGATAACACTGGATGTTTGGGGAAATGAAATTATGGGCACATTTTTTTTCTTCCTAATTTTCTGTATTTCCTAAATTTTTCACAAACACATAAACAACTTCGGTGTGGGGACAGATTACACTCATAAAATTCCATCAAGTTGGAGGTCCACTTGGAGACAGCACGGTATGGAAAAGATGAGAGGACCTGAGTGCTGGCATCACCCTGATCCAACTGCCACTCCCCAGCAGGCCAGTCATCTGACCTCTGCAAAATGAGCGGCCCAAGCTACATCATCTCTTTAGCAGCCCACAGCTCCTGCTCAACAGATACTTGTATATTTCAAGTGACAGCACTCACAGGATAAACAGGAAACCCTCCTGGGGCTGAATGGGGAACACACATCCCCAGAGCTGTCCTCCAGTTCCAGGACTGAGTCACTGACAGAAGCTGGGAGGGAGCTAGCAGCACCTGCCCCCTTAACAGCAGCCTACCACCTGTGTTCTCTTTCTTCTTGGGACCAGATTGACTTCAGAACCCAGAGTGCTGGGCTGGGCTGGGCTGGGCTGCGCTGTGCTGCATGGACTTGCACACAGCATCTCTGACCCAAAGGAGACCCAGGATGGCCTTCCCTCCACAAAAGCCAAACTCCCCATCCTCCTAGGCCAACCTCAGGGCCCACCGCTTCTAGGAAGCTGTCACACATTGTTGCAACCTTTCCTCTCACTCCTTCCTGTTTTTGAATTGTGCTTATTAAATTTGCACAAATAAGGACTTCCCAGGTGGTCCAGTGGCTGAGAATCTGCCTTCCACTGCAGAGGATACGGGTTCAATCCATGGTCAGGGAACTAAGATCCCACATGCCATAGGGCAACTAAGCCCACACGTGGCAACTACTGAGCCCTTGAGTTCTAGAGACCATGGTCCACAACAAGAGAAGCCTAAGAAGCCTGTGCACCGCAACTAGAGAAAGCTCAAGTGCCAAAATGAACAGCCTGAGTGCTGAAACAAAGACAGCGCAGATACAAAAAGATATTTGTAAATATTTGTGTGATAAAGACTCAGTTCAGTTCAGTTCAGTTCAGTCACTCAGTTGTGTCCAACTCTTTGTGACCCCATTGACTGCAGCACACCAGGCCTCCCTGTCTATCACCAACTCCCAGAGTTTACTCAAACTCATGTCCATTGAGTCGGTGATACCATCCAACCATCTCATCCTCTGTCATCCCCTTCTCTTGCCTTCAATCTTTCCCAGCACTATGGTACCATGAGTCTTTATCAAGGGATTATAATCCCTTTACTCTATAGTGAAGTGACAAATAGATTCAAGGGACTATAATCCCTTGGTAAAGACACGTGATACAACAAATACCCACGTGTCCACTTCCAGTGTAAGAACAAGAACATTTCATCATGTTTGGTATCCCCCAACTCATGTGCTCTCATCCGTCAACACCCCCAGGTATCTGGTACCCTAAATTTTATGTTTATCACTCACTTGCTTTTCTTTATAATTTTAACGAAATTCTTAATTTAACTTAATGTTAACCTAAAATTTAACACAGATTTAACTTAGCTTTTTTTTTTTGGTTTTCCTATTTGGTAAAGGTCAACATCAGTGTGCCTATACGTCACCTGGGATCTTGTTAATATGCAGATTCTATTTCAGCTGGTCTGCCTTAAAGGCTGAAATTTGGCATTTCCTGGCATTTGACAAGCTTGCTGTTGTTCAGTCACTAAGTCATGTCCAACTCTTTGCAACCCCATGGACTACAGCACACTAAGCTTCCCTGTCCTTCACTATCTTTCAGAGTTTGCTCAAATTCATGTCCATCGAGTCAGTGATGCCATCCAACCATCTCATCCTCTGTCATACCCTTCCCCTCCTACCTTCAGTCTTTCCCAGCATCAGGGTCTTTTCCAACGTGTCAGTTCTTCGCATCAGTTGGCCAAAGTATTGGAGCTTCAGCTTCAGCATCTGTCCTTCCAGTGAATATTCAGGGTTGATTTCCTTTAGGATTAACTGGTTTGATCTCCTTGATGTTCAAGGGACTCTCAAGAGTCTTCTCCAATACCACAGTTCAAAAGCATGAAGCATCTGAGAAGCTAATATAACTTGTTTCAATCTAAGCAACATATTGTCTAGTTTTACATCTTTTAAACTCTTTATGAGTGGACTCACACTGTATATTTTTTTCTATGACTTTTTTTTTTTTTTTTGTATAATTCACCCATGATGTTGCCTGGATCTGCGAGTTGCTTTCACAGCTGTATAGTACTTCATTGTGTAAATACACCACTGTTTATTTTTCTACTCCATAGCTGATGATTACTTGAGCTACTTCTAGGAATAGTTTTTGTTTGCTTGTGTGTCGTTACAAATAACACAAGTATAAACATTATCATCCATATCTCTTGTTACAATCATAGGTCTCAAGGCTGCCACACAACTCCAGGGGGCACTATCCACACTGTAGGCTACTTGAATAGCATCCCCTAGAACAAAAATGTTGTGCCAACTTGAGTGAGTAAGTCTGGTTGTTCCCCATCCTTACCTACCCTTGATACTGTCAGATTTAAATTTCTGCTAGCGGGTATCTCATTGTGGTTTTAATTTGCAGTTTCCTCTTCACTTGTGAAGTTGAGCATGTTTTCATATATTTATTCATTATCTGTTTCTCTCTTGTCCCTTCCTAAATTCCTAAACTATCCCTTCGGTTTATCTTACCAAACCCAAAAGAAATTTCTGTAGATATTACTATTTCACTTTTATTTTGTAGTTTTAATACCTGTCCTACAGTATATTCTGGTTTCTCTATTTACTATTTTATAGGGTCTTTTACTGAGCAACTAACACTGTCACTTTCACTTCCCCTGGTGGGGGTAAAGGAACTCTTCCATCTTCACGGGTTTAACATAGATTTGGCAATTTCATTATTTTTAGAGTTTCTTCCCTTTATTTTCAAATGAATCCTGGAAAATGGGAATTTTCAAAGTCATTGTGCAAAATAAACATATAAAGTAGGAGAAAGTGTTAGTCCGTCAGTCATATCTGACTCTTTGCAACCCCATGGACTATAGCCCACCAGGCTCCTCTGTCCACGGAATTTTCCAGGCAAGAATACAGGAGTGGGTTGCCATTACCTTCTCCAGAGGATCTTCCTGACCCAGGAATCGAATCTGTGTCTCCTGCATTGGCAGGCAGATTTTTTATCACTGAGCCACCTGGGAAGCCCAATCACTGAATCTAATTACTTTCAATCTAAAAAAAGCTATCTGGTCATTCTTTTAGAATACGTATCTATAGCTAGCAAAGAAAACAGTGAAATTTGACAAACATGTATCATTTCATATGAGTACTGGTGTTGAAGATTTCTCCTAGAAAATACAGACTTAGTTCCACATACTCCGGGCAGACAGCATTGCTTGGCAAAGGGTTTTATAAGATAATCTACGGTCACACAAGTTTTACAGTTAAAGGGGCTTAGAACTGTCACCCAGTCCAACACTTTGCCTTATAATAAGAAACTGTTATATTATTTTAAAAACAAAGACTAGAACATTTAATCCAAACAAATAATTCTCCTACTTTCACCTAGTGTGTTTGCACCTTATAAATTCTTGCCTTTTATGGATGGATTTAAATGTGAGCTTGCAGTAGTGGTAGGTAGGTCCCAGCCTTGAAAAGTCATCATACTTCTGTTCTACTGGAACAGTGACTCCTGGATTTTTGTGATCTGTTTCTCAGACACAGCAGCAAGCACATGAATTCAGGGCCTCTTCCTAGTGTGGACAGCTGGGAACAGGAGTATCCAGCCCCATGTCCACTGCACTGTTTCCCTGAGCAAGTTTCTTACTGGATGGAGGTTGATTTTACAGCCTGAGAAAGACGGATTGTAAGATCTTGCGGGTTTCACTCTACTCAACAGCTGTTTTCGTGTCAATGCAGAAAGGAGACAGATAAGCCTTCAAAACAGTTAAAAGAAAGGGAAACTAAGGGATTTGGAGAATGCTTATCAGCAGAACAAACAAGGTGGCAGACTGTTCAACTACTGATAGACTTGGGAGATGGTGACATATCCTGCCTTCTTCTTTCACAACACTCCCCACACCAACAGTTCACGCCATAGTGTGTTGTCCCACAAGACCATGAACTCCGTGAGGGAAAAGACCACATCTGCTTTGTTGATTACAGACACTCCAGAGTCCAGCCCATGCCTGGCCGTCTCCACCAGTACTGCCTAATTGAATGAACAAATGCAGTCTTGCTATTTAGAGAGGCTGACCAGCGGAATAGCCAGGTCAGGAGACATGCTGTATACCCAGCCCACCAGGTGCCCAAGTTCACCCTTGGATCAAGTTTCGCCATGAGACATTTTCAGCCCCATTAACTTAGTCCCTCATGTAATCATCTACCCAGAGTTACTCTGTGATATTGCAACACTGGCATTTTTTCAACACCATCATGGAGAAGAGCCACATGGAACTGGCTTTGGCATTTACTAACAAATTAGGCCCACTGTGTCACAATTTCATTTTTGAGGTCCCAGAATAGAAACTGATTTAAGAGTTTAATGGGGGGCAGGAAGTAACAGAAGGGAAGACCTTTGTCCTGAAGAATTGGCATGTTTCTTCTTTTCTTTTAATATACCTACTAGCATTTATCATTTTCCCATTTTGTGCTAATAAGTAGATAAACAGTGACAAATGGGTAAAAAAAAAAATCACTAATTTTACAGAAAACAAAAGCTAGCAGGAAAAAGATAATAACTAATAGTAATATTAATACATACCTGGCTCAGCCATCAAATTGTTTACCTGGCCATATTCATGCATTGAGTCCAGCTATCAAATATTATAAATAACTGTACTGGGATGGTAGAGGGCAGGACCTGTGTATCTATATGGAAACAATGGGGCAAACGTGAAACTTCCAAATTGTGAAGTTAATAAATACTATCTAAAATTCAACAGTTAACCAGTAGCAACAAATGTGCTTTAGAAATGACAGGGGAATTACTAAAAGAATCCATTAAAAGGATTGACAGTTACTGCCTCCCAAGGATAAGATAAGAGAGGAAGAAGTGGGCAGCTACAGAGACAAAGACTGTCATTAGTATTTAATGTGTATGATTTTATTTAATCTCCACTAAAATTCTTACCTTACTAATGAGAAAACTAAGGCTCGTAGACATTAACCAAGATCGCACAGCTGCTAGGTAAAGCTCAGATTTTAGTGCAGGCTCACTGAAATCCAAAACACCAAATCTTCCCACTACATTAGGGTCTGTCTCTTATTCTCTTACTTTAAAGGAACTTGTGACATAAAGGAAGAAAGCTCTGAGTCACGTGGGCTCATAAAATGCTATATGATATACAGAAAGAAAAAAAAAGTGGCAAAGATGAGGAAGAGTAAAGGACAATGCTTAAAACGATTGAGAAAACCAAAGTTACATTGGTAATTAATCCACATGAACTCCAGGCCTCAATGGATCTTTTGTTCACTAGAACAAAGTTGGCATTTATAAAAGTGAGTCTCTGATAAAACCCTGCCAAGTCTGATCCCTCCGGGTGACTGGGTACCACATCCTTTGGGGCTAGTCTCTGCCTTGATGGGCAGTCCTGGCCTGAGGAGAGGTCACTGCACCCCCAAGCAGATGCTTCCCCTCCCCACTAGAGGCAGCATTTCTGTGTGAACACAGCCTCCCATGTCTTTGGTGCACGGCCATGTCTGACTCTTTGTGATCCCGTGGACTGTAGCCAGCCAGGCTCCTTTGTCCATAGGATTTTTCAGGCAAGAATACTGGAGTAGGTTGCCATTTCTTCCTCCAGGGAATCCTCCTGAATCAGGGATCGAACCCACGTCTCCTGTGTCTCCTGCATTGCAGGTGGATTCTTCACCCTCTGAATCATCAGGGACGCTCCCCCTTCCTGTGTCTTTGCCAAAAGCCTCAAGAAAGAGGCCCAAGTAAATCTACAGGATATGCCATTATGGAAGGAAACGGGCACAAGAAAGAGAATGTGACCAAGACATCTTTAAAAAGGCCACATGAAACACGTGTAAATTGACACAGTCATGTCAGTGTGAGCTCAACCAAGCGTCTCACACCCATCACCATATTAGGTTGCCTGTTACAGAAATCCAGCCACAGTGGCTCAACCCAGGAGCGGCTCATTCTTCCCATGTAACTAGGAAACCTGCAGGCATCTAGTCCAGAGCCAGGGTGGCCTTTTGACAACGGCATTCCCTGGTGGCTCAGACGGTAAAGAATCTGTCTGCAAATGCAGGAGACCCGGGTTCGACCCCTGCGTTGGGAATATCCCCTGAAGAAGGGAATGACTCCCCATTCCAGGATTCTTGTCTGGAGAAGTCTATGGACAGAGGAACCTGGTGAGCTACATATAGTCCATGGGGTTGCCAAGAGTCAGACGTGACTGAGCGGCTAACACTTTTACTTGTTTTTTTCACTTCAAGACCAAAGCTCCTTCTGCCGTGGAAGGCAGCCTGTGACGTTCACAGTCCAGCCTGGAAGAAGGGAGAAAAGCAAAGATAAAAGGAGCAGGACTTCTTCAGCAGGAAAACAAACTCTTTTCCCAGAAGTCCCAACCAGTAGATTTCTGCTTATAAAACACTGGCCGGAACCTGGTCTTTAGGGCCACCTAGTCTCCAACAGAGCCTAGAAAACTGGGTTTTTAGCCTGGCACTTTGCTGTTGTGAACAAAACCATTAACTGGGTACCATTAATCAGAAATAAAGTGATGGACAGAGCTGTCTGCCACGACCTTACTGAGCCCAGCGTTGGTTCAGCCAGTAACAAGAAGACGGGTGCTGTGTTTTGGAAAGCACAGAATGAGAAGTAATGATAAGACCAAAACAGAGCGAGGCGAAATCTGTCCCAGACAATGAGGTCATGCTGACCTTCTGGGGAGACGCGGATGTTCAGACAGGACATGGTACTGCAAGGCAAATGCAAAAATATCAAAGTGCTATTTTACAAGGCTGCCGAGGTGGCTATTTTCAGTATTGATTATCCACCTGATAAGGCTGGCACGCGAAATGCCCCCGGAGGATCCTTCTAACTGGGCATCTGACATCATTTCATTTCATCCTCACGCAGTTCCTGTGAGACCAGCAGGAGGGGAAACGTGAGGGCCAGAGAGATGAGGTCTTGCCCAAGGACACACAACCAGTAAGAGGCAGAGGTGGGATCCGAATGCAGACGGATCATGCTCTAGAGCCTACAGCCGCCCCATCTCTCCTCTGGTCCAGTTTATCCTCTGGATAGTGGACATGGGCCTGAGGAGCTGGGCGAGATACTGCCTCTGTCCTCCCCACCAGACGTCTGGATGTCTCGCCAGACAGAGCTTTCAGATCTCCTCTGAGTCTAAAGCGAGCTGTCTCTGTAGGTTTCAGCCTTGGTGAAATAAAGAACACAGGCCGAAGGGCAAGCCGGATAGATGACCCAAGTTAATCAGCGCCCTGGCAACTTTCCAACTGCAGATAAACCTCATTGTGGCCGAGGCCCTAACCCTGAACTTCTGAGTCTCTCAGCTGATAGCCTGGGGCACCCCTGAGTAGCCCCAGAGAGACCAGAGACCTCTTCCTACTGTGAAGAAAAGGAAAACACTCTCAATTACCTGGACAATCCAAATTTACCTTTAAATGAGCGTGACTGTCTCCTATACTGAATTTATTTTGAAGTGTTCATTTTCAACTCTCAATGACGGTCAAGTCATAAACTCCCACCCCGACTGGACTCTCCTGTTCCTGATGACCTTGACAGGAGATGCCTATCTGGAAAGAGGCCACCAGCTTCCTGGGCAGGTCATCCACCCCTCTGTTTGCAGGAGATAAAAGAGCACTACTGCCAGTAATTGAATATGCATGCACCCTTTTGTTCGAGTCCCCGGTTCCTTTTTCTCCTTCGCTCTTAGAAGAAAAAGTACTAAATTACTTTCTCCAATAAAATGCCCACAGACAAGGAAAATAAAAACAACCACTCCTAGGAGAGCTCTCTGGGTCCTGTGAAGTTCTCAGCAGCTTTAAATTACTCCTCAGTGTTTTGCTACCAGTTGTTAAATGTAACAGAAACAAGAACTCCATTAACACATTAAAACAAGAGGACCTAGGTCTGCAAAGAGTGAGACATATAAGAGCAGATGAGTGTGGGGGAAGGTCCCTTTGAACAAAGACTACTTACTATCAGGGCAGGAAGCCAGCTTATCCTGGGTGATAACAAAATACCAGGCACTTTAGTGTTCAATAGCTGAGTGGGGAAGGTGGTTTTTGGGGGGGGGTTGGCTATCATTAGCACCTTCTTTCTGGAGAAGGCAATGGCAACCCACTCCAGTAATCTTGCCTGGAGAATCCCATGGACGGAGGAGCCTGGTAGGCTGCAGTCCATGGGGTCGCGAAGAGCCTGGTAGGCTGCAGTCCATGGGGTCTCGAAGAGTCGGACACGACTGAGTGACTTCACTTTCACTTTTCCCTTTCATGCATTGGAGAAGGAAATGGCAACCCACTCCAGTGTTCTTGCCTGGAGAATCCCAGGGACGGCGGAGCCTGGTGGGCTGCCGTCTATGGGGTCGCACAGAGTCGGACACGACTGAAGCGACTTAGCAGCAGCAGCACCTTCTTTTTTTTTTTTTTCACAGATAGAGAAACTGAGCCTGGCCACGGCAGGACCACATGGGAAATAATAGTAGAATCAAGGGTGTAACTAGCTGTATTTTGGCACCCCTGCTCCACTGTCATTGGTTTAAAAAAAAACATTCACAAAATGGGAATGTCCAGGGATGATCACTTACAATAGCAAATTTTCCAAATGTCTAAAAGTTTTCAATAAAATGGTATTTTACAGATATTTTGTAAGGGAGCCATAACCTTTTGCTCACTTCCAAAAGGAGAAGCAAGCGGAAAAATATTGGCAAACACAATAAGGCCATGCTGGAAAAGTCACTCACCTGATGAACAACATCAGTCATAGCTTAAGACAGGAAAAAAAAATGTGAATGCACAGATTTTTGTTAACCAGATAGTTTCTTGGAGAACAGATGAGTGAACATGCTGCAGTTCCTTGCAAGGTCTTGGTAAAGGGCTCCCTGCAGTTCGAAAGCACACATTGCCTCAGTGATGCCTGTGACAGTAGCCTGGGACCCCCAGAAGGACGGAGCAGAAGAGGGACCACCTGAGGAAAGTGCCACAGTGGGGATTATTCTACAGTCAAGCAGTCGAAACTCAGGAGTGTTCAGGGCCCTCCAAGAGGAGGCCTGCCACTGAAACCCAGGTTGGTCTGAGCCCCATGTCGAGCCCAGTTGCATGGGAAAACTGCCACAGGGAAGCGCCAGTGAACAGGGCAGGAAAAATGGGGCCAAGTGACTGTGGTGTGACAGAGCCGGATCCTGGAGAAAAGTGGGAAGCTGTGGCCACAGGAGCCCGGGAGGCTGGGGAGACAGCACAGCGCTGTGCCCAGAGCCACGTGCATCCACTCCGCGGGTGAGTGGCGGGGCGGGACCCACATGTCGGCCCACCACCCACAGCGATCGAAGCGCTCCACTGACCAGCTCACTCTCCATTCAGGCGAATTCTCCCAATGACACCAGCATCACTCCTGAAAACTCGGCTCCCAGTACCATGGGCATTTGATCAATAGAGACGGTCAATTCAGGACTGCAGAGCTAACACAAAATGTAGGCTGAAGTCAAGCATCTCCTATCAGTGAATGGGGCATTCAATTACCATGTTTCTAGCCCCCTCTATGCTGCCCAGATGCAATCTGGGGAGTCCTTAGGTCCAGCTGGAGAGGCAGAGGGAAGTCCCATAAATCTAAAGTAATACATGTGATTAAAATGCCCAAGCTTTTTCCAGGGACAAGCTTCTCAGCAGGATAAAGCGAACCACAGATCAAGTACAAGGTGGTTGACCGCTCTGGGAGAAACAGAAGCCCCCCACCCTCAACCCCATGCATTCACCCCTGTTGTCCACCTCCTCCCTCGGCCCCCAAGAATACTCTTCTTCCATGTCACTGCCTGTCAAAGTCTTAAGCACCTTTCAAGCCAAGAAAGTAACTGTAATGGGATGAATTGTGTCTCTAAAACCTGTAACCCCCAGCACCGCAGGATGTGACCTTATTTGGAAAGAGGGTATTGCGGATGTAATTAGTTAAAATGAGGTCATCCTGGAGGAGGTGAGGCCACTAGTCTAATCTGACTGGTGTCCTTCCTTGTAAAAGGGGAATGTGGACACAGGCACGCACACACGGACAACACAGTGTCGAGAGTGGAGCTCTGCTGTCACCAGTCAAGGAATCACCAGAAGCTAGAAGTGGTGCCTGGAGCAGACCCTCCCCGGGCACTCCAGAGGGAGGTCGGCGGCCACTCTGAAACTGGCTTCCAGATACGCCGTGTTTCTGTGTTATAAGCCACTCTCCTGGGTTTGTGGTGCCGTGATGGCAGCCCAGGGAAGCTGCTACAGTGACTGACTTAGTCCACTCGGGCTCCTACAACAAAAAACCAGTCAGTGACTTTAAAACAACAAATTTACTTCTCTCAGTTCTAGAGGCTGGAAGTTCAAGATCACGGTGCCAACAGGGTCGGGTTCTGATGAGAACCCTCTTCCAGTTGTCTGTCTTCACACTGGGTCCTCATACAGCACAAGGGGGCAAGGGAGCTCTCTGGGGTCTCCTTTATAAGGGCAAGGATTCCCTTCACTTAGCCGACAAAGATCCATCTAGTCAAAGCTGTGGTTTATCTGGTAGTCATGTACGAATGTGAGAGCGGGACCATAAGGAAAGCTAAGTGCCGAAGAGTTGATGATTTTGAGCTAGAGTGTTGGAGAAGAGTTCCTTGGACAGCAAGAAGATCAAACCAGTCAATCCTAAAGGAAATCAACCCTGAATATTCACTGAAAGGACTGATGCTGAAGCTGAAGCTCCAATACTTTGGCCACCTGATGTGAAGAGCTGACTCACTGGAAAAGACCCTGATGCTGGGAAAGACTGAAGGCAAAAGGAGAAGGGGGTGGCAGAGGATGAGATGGTCAGATAGCATAACCGACTCAACGGACATGAATTTGAGCAAACTCCAGGAGATAGTGAAGGACAGGGAAGCCTGGCATGCTGCAGTCCATGGGGGTCACAAAGAGTCAGACACGACTGAGCAACTGAACAACAACAACAATCCTCTTCATGAAAGCTCCACCCTCATGACCAAATCATCTCCCAAAGTTCCCACCAAATACCATCACACTGGGGGTTAGGCTTCAGCATATGAATTTTAGGGAACACAGAAATTCAGTCTATAGCAAAGGCTTAAGCCTTATCATCACCAAGAGACTTTTCAGATTCCACTGACCAAGTTCCCCAAGGAAGGGGGTCTCCTGCCCCACCTGTGTAATAGGATCCCCATTTTAAATAACAGCTTCTGCCTCCCCTGCAGCGTGGGGAGGAGGGACTTATATGGAATGACTCAAAAGGAGCCACTGGGCCAAATCTCTCTCTTGTAAGTCTGAACCTGAGAGACGCAGAGGATGAGCAGGCTGGGAAGCAGGAGGCACATGTGGTCTGCGGCCAAGCCACAGTGTCCTCAACGCCACCGATGAGATGCCCCGTCCCCCAGGGTCTAGCCAGGGACAGGGCGGCCAGGGGGAATCAGCCAGGCTTCTTGGCTCACGCCTTATCCACACAAGCCAAAAGGCAGAAATGAAGGTGCGACCCTTCTCTCTACCTGGTCCTCCCTCCATGGCAGCTGAACACAGGTAAAGAGAAGAGGGTCTTATCAGCCCCTGAGTCCCGACGGGAAAGCACAGCAGGGCTGGAAACCGTGAGTGACATGACTGGACTCAGGTTCTGGAAGCTGGGGGTGCAGTGATGGGTATGTGAACCCCCACAGAGACCCGTCCAGAGAAAAGAAACTGCAGCAGAGCAGTCACGGGGAGAGGGAGGACAGCCCCTCCCCCGAACACAGAGGATGGCAGGGAAGTCTACATCACTGACCACCGGGGGCTGGAGGCAAGGAAAGATGCCCACGTTCCGGGTGGACGGAATCAGTGCATTCACGAGAAGCCAGGACAAGGAGACAAGGAGGAGTTCACTGTAGATGCCACACATTCGGGCCACCAACAGGCAGGGAGACCCAAGTCTGAACACAGGCAGCACTGATCCTGCTGTTGCCATGAAACCCACCAAGTCCTGCAGGACAGGTAAGCCCGTTCTTCCATTTAAAACACCCAGATTATGGATTTGCCAGAAAAGTTTGAAAATACTAGACCACTGATTCTAACGAGGCTTCTTTGGGGCTGGGTTCCAAAGCGTGCCTGAAGCACGTGTCCTGCAAGGCTGACTCAGCGTCCCTAAGCATCTCCACGTGGCATCTCAACCACAAAGGCTGGAGAAGGTGAGCGGATTCACTCTGCCCCTCCGGAGTCTGAAGTGTCTCCCAAAGAGCTACTGGGGTGGATGCATCAAGAAGGTCAGAGGGTCTCGCCTCTGCTCTCAGATAAATGTGTGGTCACCTCCCGTTCCCAGAGGAGGGGCTGATGAATGATGGCTCTGCCCAGAGAACATCTGCTCTGTCCTTTTAGGCAGCATTCCTCTCGGGGAGACACAGGAGGGGACGGTGATAGGGCCACCTTGAAGCTGCCAGGTCAGCACCCCCAGCCCTGCCCTCCGCATACAGCTCCCACGGAGAGCCTCACGTCTCAAAGGGCTTCCAGCAGAGGAAGCAGCCAGATGGTACCAGGGAAAGCCTCAGAGGGGATGAGATACCAGGGAGATGGGATGGAGGAGGGGTTGCCTCGCTCATATCTACATCATTTAAGATGAAAAAAAAAAGCAACTTACTATCTTCTTGGAAAATCCCAGACTTGGAGACAATGAAGTCTTCATTCGGTCATTTTTTTTTTTCTACTTGCAATATTTTCTTCTCATTATCCTTAGATTCTGAGCTCTTTGAGAGCATGGTCTGTATCTGATTCAATCTCTGTCGCCTCAGTGTTAGCCATAATACCAGGCACACAGTACTCTTCAGAGAGTACCTAATGATTGAGTGGATCAGCAGATGTGTGGATGGGTCAGTAAATAGAGTAATAAATAAGTGGATGGGTACATGGATGGGTAAGTGGATGGAAGGGTTGGTGGGTGAATGGATGGATGGATGGAATGGATGAGTGGATAATGAATAGAAAGATGGATGAGTGGGTGAGTGAGTGGTAAGTAGGTGGCTGGATGGATGAACGGGATGGGTGGATGGATGAGCTGGTAGATAGATGGGTGAATGGATGGATGGATTGGTACATTGATGGATAATGAACAAATGGCTGGCTGGCTGGTTGGTTGGATGGATAGATAGATGTGGATGGGGAGATGGCTGAGTGGGCAGATGAATGGATTCAACAAGTAACTCTGAAGTACCCACCCTGTGCCAGGCAAAGGGCCAGGCACTGGAAGTATTGAGATGATTGGTACCTGCTCTCAACTTCAAAGGAGCTCACAATGCAACAGGGCAAGATGTCATATTAATAAATCAATACCTGATAAGAGCTGTAACAAAGGGAAGGAGCAATGGTCTCAGCATAGAGAGTGGCTGTACGGATTGAGTCCTGAAAGATACACAAGTGTCTCTTGGTCACTGTATTCAGCACAGGATTTCCCAAAACTTCACGGGCATTCCTTTGGCCCAAGTGAAATCTCCAAAGCGTTAATTCCAGTTCTTTCCCTCTACTGAGCCCCCTGCAATCAATCAATACTCCTCCCTCTTTTCTTGACAAGCATTTCTGTGGACCAACCCCCTCCCAGAAAAAGCAGTTAAACAGCACACACATCTGAAGATACAACACTGACATTTGACAACAGAAAATATGGCCACGGTATGTTAGCAAAGAGGTGGATGCCCACTGGATGGGTGAAGATCTGGAGTCAAGTCTCCAGCTGTTGAATTACAGGCTCAACAACGCAGGAGATAACTTGGGAAGATAAGTTTCTCTAATTCTGTGGTTTCCCCAGTATGAAATAGGTAGCATGGTAATACCTACACAATAGGATTGATTAAAGGATTACAGGAGGACTGTGGTAAACAAGCCTAGCCCAACAGGCAGCACATACACATTAGACCCTCAATGCCAACTGCTTATCGTCTGTGTCCTGGGCTTTAGAGACGCCATTCATTTCCCATTGTCTTTGGTTGTACAGATTCAACCCTACACCCCTGGCCCAGACTCTCAGTCAAAAATATTCCTTCTTCCATCCATCCCTGCCCTTTCTACACTGATCTGTGCATGTGTGTGTGCAAAGTCACTTGAGTCGTGTCCGATCCCATGGACTATAGCCAACCAGGCTCCTCTGTCCAGTCTATGGGATTCTCCAGGCAAAAATACTGGAGTGGGTTACCATGCCCTCCTCCAGGAGATCTTCCCGACCTAGGGATCAAACCCATGTCTCTTATGTCTCCTGCATTGCAGGTGGATTCTTTACTGCTGAGCCCCAGGGGAGCCCCCACACTGATCCAACTGATCCTTAATAGAGTTATTCTCTCCTTTTCTGTCGGTTTCCTTGCTCTAGTCTATGAACTCCTAAGGGCAGAGACCAGAACTCGTTCAGCTCTTCTGCTCCTGAGCCCAGTTCAGTACCTGGCACAGACTAGTCCTCAGAAAATACTGGCTGAATGAAACCACAAATTGTGCTGCTGTTAACCAGTCCTGCTACAGCCCTCACGTGGGCAGAGGGACACGCCAGGCCAAACACCCACTAACATGTCACACTCAGTACCAAGACAAGCCAGGCCTGGAAAAATGTTTCATAAATACTAGTTTATTTCACAAAAAGAAGCCACTGTTCCTATTTTTTTTTAAAGCAAGACAGAGAACTCTCAATGAATTGGAATGCTTGGCAAATAGGATGCTCCTATTAATTTAGATTTCCGGTAAATTTGAACAAAACTCCAACCCAGGGATACAGAAGTTCAGAAAAGGAGAAAATTCTATCCAATAAGGAGATCAGGGAAGGCTTCCTGAAGGAAGTGGGCTTTGACAGGTGACTAAGAGATTTCCTAGGAGCTCAAGTCTCTGCTAAGGGCTCAGAGTCCAATTTATGGTAGAGATCTTAAATGCTGCTTCTAGAAAAATTCATTTCAATAGCTGAGGTACTTCAAACTTCCTTCCCTGGTAAGCTGTTCAGTCACTAAGTCATGTCCAACTCTTTGCAACCCTATGGACTGCAGCAAGTCAGGTTCCCCTGTCCTTCACTATCTCCCGGAGTTTGCTCAAATTCATGTCCACTGAGTTGGTGATGCCATCGAACTATCTCATCCTCTGTCGTCTTCTTCTCCTTTTGCCTTCAATCTTTCCCAGCATCAGGGTCTTTTCCAATGAGTCAGCTCTTCACATCAGGTGGCCAAAGTATTGGAACTTAGCTTCAGCATCAGTCCTTTCAATGGCTATTGGGGATTGATTTCCTTTAGGATTGACTAGTTGGATCTCCTTGCAGTCCAAGGGACTCTCAAGAGTCTTCTCCAACACCACATTTCAAAAGCATCAGTTCTTCGGTGCTCAGCCTTCTGAGCATTGACTATACAGATCTTTGTCGGCAAAGTGATGTCTCTGCTTTTTAATACACTGTCTAGCTTTCCTTCCAAGAAGCAAATGTCTTTTAATTTCATGGCTACAGTCACTGTCCGCAGTGATTTTGGGGCCCATGAAAATAAAAGCTGGAAGGTGTCCCTGAGAAGGCTATCCTTTCAGTTTGGGACTGAAATCCCTCAAGGGTGACATAGATGCCCATACTCTTCCCACACTGGGACCAAGTTAAAGATCCACCACTCTGTCAGGGAGATGAGCTATGGGTCTCTAACCAACCTGCAGGATGGGTGAAAAAGTATCCGTCCTTGGGAAATCAAAGAGACAAGATACACCTGAAACTAACTCAACATTGTAAATCAACTGTATTTCAATATTAAAAAGAAACTTAATCCCATATATGAAGCTGCAAGTTGCAATCATGTAACTTAGCAAAACTTTAGGATCTAAATCAAACAAAACTGACATAAGTATATACATTTTTAAAGATTTGGTGAATCTGCAGATCTTTCTGGAACTCCAACCTGTCCACTTACATGGTCTTATTTGTGAACAACAAACAGGAAAACAATCAGGTCCAATTAAACCTATTATTTTTAAACTTCTCCTTTTAGCTCAAGAACAGAGATGCTCTGACTTCATCACAAAGTCTGTTCCCAGGCAGATGGATGAGGAAAGAACCACAATCCCTGGGTGCCTCAACTGAAGGAGGGTCATTTTGACCCAATTATCTTTGGGTATAAATCTTACATCGTATTCACTCAAGTAAAACATAAAACTAGCTTAAACTGCACAAAATGTCTCCGAGTTGTTGGGAAGAAGCATTTCTTTCATTCTGTTCTCAAGAGGACCCTTCAGGTCCAGCGTCAGGTCACTGATCACAGGGGGAAAGGAGCTCCATGTGGATACTCACGGCTGATGGGACAGACAATCCCAACCCAGGTTACCAACTCTCAACTCACTGCGCCTTCCATCACAACAAGGGGCTCTTCTACAATCCTCGGCCCTCCGCTCAAGACTAATTTCATTTTAAAGCCTTGGGACACAAGCAAATCTCCCACGCCCTGGCGTCGCCAAGAAAATCCTGGCAGACGGTGCACTGGGACGACCCAGAGGGAAAGGATGGGGAGGGAGGTGGAAGGGGGGTTTGGGACGGGGGAACACATGTACCTCCGTGGCTGATTCATGCCAATGTATGGCGAAAACCACCACAATATTGTAAAGTAATTAGCCTCCAATTAAAATAAATAAACTTATTTTTTTTAAAAAATATAAAGTTCTCAGAAGCTCTCAAGATAATAAGACTTAAGCCTGTAAACACTTCTTTTAAAAGGTATCTTATGGGAAAAAATATTTTAGGCTATTTGTTATTTGCATGCACTTTTCTTAACAGATTGTACTCATTTCTAAACATGTAGAAAATACAGAAAAATACAGCATAAACATAAATATAAATCACCTGTTATCCTGCCAGAAATAACTATTATTATTATTATTTTAATGTATTTCTACTGTCTTTATTACTTGCAAATGCTCATGCAAGTGTTTGCATTAGCATGTATGTGTGTATATGTGATTTCTTTGCAAACTCAGTACCATATTACACATTGCATTTTTAATCTGGAATATTCCAATAGCTATCATACAAGATCATCTTTCATGCAATTAAAGATGTCCAGAAATGAAAAAAAAAAGAAAATCCTGGCAGAGTCCCATCTGTTTAATGTAGGACAAATATCCAGGGTTTAGCACATAGTAAGCACTCAATAAAAAGTTATTGAGTGAATTAATTTAACTTTTAGGAAAATCTGCTTCTTTGATTTTTTAAAAAAATTTCCACTTAATGGGACTTCTCTGGCAGTCCAGTGGTTCAGATTCTGTGCTTCTACTGCAGGGTGTGTGGGTTCAATCCCCGGTCAGGAAACTAAGATCCCACATGCCGCACTGAAAAAAGCAATTTTCCACTTCAGCCCCGTAAGAATGATCATTTCTGTCTTCAAGTTCTACTTAATTGACGGATGGTTCTAAGAAACAAGTTCTTCCACAGGAGTCCACGGGGAGGAAAGGGGAGGGGGTATGGCTGAAAGGTCAGACTGTTATTTGTCATCGTGGTTACCAAGCAAGGCATCGTCAGCCACCCAAAGGAGAAAAAAAAAAAAAAAAGAGTGGGGAGAACAAACATAAAGAACAGAAAAGTTTAATTCTTATCCATAGGCATGTGGCATTTGTGTGCCTCCCAAAACTGTAAAAAATGAAAACAAAAGAATTAAAAGACAGAGTTGCTAGTGGTACCGGAAGCAACGGAATGGTGAGTGTGCTGAAAGCACTAAATCTTTCACTTGAAAAAGGTCCACTTTATGTTATATAAATTTCACTTCAATTTAGGGGGAAAAAAAGCTTCTGTCTGGCACTGTTTTCAGGTGTAACTCCAGTGCCTGTGCCATGGAAATTCCACCAGCTGCACGCTAAAGATCCTTCGTGAAAGACAGTGAGTGAGACTGAAGCAAGACTGCTTTTCTAGGAACACAAATGCCAAAGCAATGGGCAGGAAGAAAAGTCTCCTTGATGTCTGTGGAGGTCTTCATTAGGTGTATTATCTCACTGAATCCCCAAAACAACCCTAAGAAACAGGACTATTGTGATTATCCCAGCTTAGAGCTGAGGATACTGATCCAGGAGATTCAGTCAGTGCATCTGTGAGGCATGTGTTTTAGGCAGAAGGGGGCTGTTTAATTAGGAATGGGTTCTGTTCCCAAGGAGGGCTTCCTTGGTGGTTCAGAGAGTAAAGAATCCACCTGCAACGTAGGAGACCTGGGTTCGAATCCTGGGTTGGGAAGATGCCAAACCTATCAAACCACCAGTCTACTGATTATACAGAAACAAAGGTACAAACTAAACATCAGCCCAGTGATGTAACCAGAAAAATCTAAAAAAGTAGAGAAATGCAAGAGGCCAAAGATCTCTTGCTGGTTTCAATAAAGAAATGGCAGAGGGAGAAAAATTGTTATCAATCAGAAGACATGGACCTCATTTGGATCCTCATTCCAACAAACAAATCAACTGCAAAACGTGTCAATGAAACTTTAGGGGAAACAGAACACTAACCGGACATTTGGGATAAAATGGAATTACTGTTCATTTTTTTTATTTCGGTAAGACGATGGTTTCTTGAAAAGAGAATACCTTTCAAGATAAACACAAAAGTGTTTTTGCACGAAACAGTTTATCTGGAATTTGCTTTGAAATGCGCGCTTTCCCCTGGTAACAATGGTCTTAACGATAGAATTAACTTCTACTCTAGTGTGGGATTGGAGAAGCAATGGCACCCGACTCCAGTAGTCTTGCTTGGAAAAGTCCCATGGATGGAGGAGCCTGGTAGGCTGCAGTTCATTGGGTCACTAAGATTCGGACACGACTTCACTTTCACTTTCATTTTTCACTTTCAGGGGTTGGAGAAGGAAATGACAAACCACTCCAGTGTTCTTGCCTGGAGAATCCCAGGGACAGCGGAGCTGGGTGGGTTGCTATCTATGGGGTCACACAGAGTCGGACACGACTGAGGTGACTTAGCATTAGCATTAGCAATCCATCAGGAAAAGGAAAACTACTGGGGGAATAGACAAAACAAAATTATCCATGTGTTGCTAATTTTTTAAGATGGGAAGTACATACAGTGATCCCTTGGTGTTCACAGGGGATTAGTTCCAGGACCCCCATTAGATACCAAAATCCACAGATGCTCAAGTCCGTTTTAGAAAATGGCATAGTATTTACACATAATCTATACACATCCTCCGAGTATTTTAAATCAGCTCTAGAGAACTTATAATCCTGATCCAATGTAAATAGTTATCACAGCAGCAAACTCAAGCTTTGTGTTTAGGAACTTTCTGGAATTTTTTTTCCCAAATATTTTCAATCCACAGCTAGTTGTATCCTAGGATCTGGAACCCATGGACACAGAGGACAGACTGTATGTGCTCACAATCAGTCATGCCTAACTCTTTGCAGCCCCATGGACTGTAGGCCACCAGGCTCCCCTCTCCATGGAATTTTCCAGGCAAGAATACTGGAGTGGGTTACCATTTCTTACTCAAGGGCATCTTCCTGACCCAGGGATCAAATCTGCGTCTTCTGCAGTGGCAGGCGGATTCTTTACCACTGAGCCACCTGACTACATGTATCAATCTTGTTTCTTTTGTGTATGCTTAAATATACAATAAAATATAATTAAATATATAATAAAAGACTGAAAAGGCAAAAAAGCTGATTTGGCCCTGGAACTTTTGGACTGGTAATTCTGGCAAATCAAAGATAAAGAGAAAAAGTTTGGATTCACCTTTCAGGCAGAGTCTCTGGGTACAGAAGACAATTTCAAAGGGCATTTTGGGTGGGCAATGTTTAGGCAAGGGTTAGTGGAGGGTCTAACCCCACAAACGATAATATGAAATGGTGTAGGTCTTGAAGAGAAATGGTCTTCTATGCACTGAAACCAAATCTCTATAGTTTATGCTGGCTTTGAAAAGATGTTTTGTTTTCTTCCATTCTAAATAGGGGTTTAATCTACACTGCCCTGGAAAATGACTGTTTGTTCCAAGAAGGATTGTGTGTTCCCAATCAGGCACATAAAAGTGGGAGGGGCCATGCAAAAATGTCAGGAAGGACAGGAAAACAAGCCTTCCCCAGGCAAGGTGAAGGACAGAGGGGAGCCGACACCCAGAAAGCTCATTCTGTGGAAGTGTCTGTGGGGGTCCTGTTGTTTGTTGGAAAATAAAGACTCTGGGAAACATTCCCTTGCAGGGAGTGGGGAGGGGTGGCGGGGGCGGGGCAGGGGGGGGCAAGGCCAACCCTGGCTATAAAGGGTGGGGCTGTCCATCCCAAAGGAAACAGGAATTGCAACTTCCAAGAATCTCTGGAAAAGCAGACACTAGGGGTGGAAAGTGGACTAGGAGAACAGGCCTGGGACACGGGGCTGGGGACAGCCTGCCCCTGTTCCTTCTATCCCTCTCTCTCCCCCTCCACCCACCCGCACCCCCACACCCCTCCTCTACTGGCAAAGAGGACAAGCCTCCACTACTGGAGAAATGGCCTAGAAACTCTAAGAAGCCTCTGGAAACATGTCTCAGACATGGTTTTGTGTTTTCCAGGCTACAGTGCCCTCCTGAGAAAATGTCTTCAGTTCATTGTTGGAAAGCAATACAGTCCTTGTTCAGATGAGTTAATGGAAAGAATTAAAGGGCCAGAATCCCCACTTAGAATAATTCCAGAAAGGAGATAATAGTAGACTCGCCCACACACTCTAAGGCCAGTGTGATGACAGCACCAAGTCGAGTTCCGTGGTCTCAGGACTCCAGCCTCGAGTGGGGACAAAGGACAGGCTTGGTTGGACACGTGGCTCAACCTGGCCCCCAAGAGCAGAAGGGACTTTAAGAAGCACTGGGGCAGTGCCTGGATGGAGTCTGGGAGCTTCATGCCTGGGGACTCCTGGATCAGAAATAATGATACCCATTTCACAGATCTGCAAGTTCTGGGCAACTTCTTTAGTATAGTAAAACATGGTTGGTATGCTCACTCTCATAATTTCTTGTTATTAAAATAAGGCACCTGATCTAGTGCCTAGAACAGAGTAGACAATCACTTTTGCTACCATTACTATGGTTTTGTTGTTATTATGGACTCAGCATGAGGAAATGTCAATGTCTATTATATCATCACTCAGCAAAGCTGGTATATATATTTTAATTTCTTAATTAAATGAGTTATTATTGTGCAATTTTGTATCAAAATCAGTATATCTGATTCATGCAAGACATATAAAGTGACATAAATACTTTGCATTTAAACAATGGCTGGGGGGATAAATTGGGAATTTGGGATTAACAGATACACACTACTATGTGTATAGTCGCAAAGAATTGGACACGACTGAGCAACTAAACTGAACTGAACTACTATATGTAAAATAGATAAATGAGAAGAGCTTACTTATAACACAGGGAATTATATTCAATATCTTGTAATAACCTACAATGGAAAGGAATCTGAAATATATATATACATATATATACAATATGAACTATTTTTGTTGTTATTGTTCAGTTACTCAGCGGTTTCCAACTCTTTGCATCCCCATGGACTGCAGCACGCCAGGCTTCTGTCCTTCACCATCTCTCAGAGTTTGCTCAAATTCATATCCATTGAGTCAGTGATGACATCCAGCCATCTCATCCTCTGCTGCCCCCTTCTCCTCCTGTCCTCAATCTTTCCCAGCATCAGGGTCTTTTCCACTGAGTCAGCTCTTCACATCAGGTGGCCCAAGTATCAGAGTTTCAGCTTCAGCATCTGTCCTTCCAGTGAATATTCAGGGTTGATTCCCTTTAGGTTTGATCTCCTTGCTGTCTCAGGGACTCTCAAGAGTCTTCTCCAGCACCACAATTCAAAAGCATCAATTCTTTGGCGCTCAGCCTTATTTATGGTCCAACTCTCAGATCTGCACGTGACTACTGGAAAAACCACAGCTTTGACTAGACGGACCTTTGTTGGCAAAGTGATGTTTCTGCTTTTTAATATGCTGTCTACGTTTGTCATAGCTTTTCTTCAAAGGAGTGAGTCTTTTCATGGCTGCAGTCACTGTCCACAGTGATTCTGGAGCCCAAGAAAATAAAGTCTATCCTTGTTTCCCCATCTATTTGCCATGAAGTGATCTCTCTAAAGCAGTAACTCAGGTGACCTTTCTCCCTGAAGCTCTTTGAGACATTTCCACCCATATTCCATATTTGCACGTTCACTCCCCTCTCCTATGAACCAAGCCACAAGCCCCAGGCCACATTCTTTCCTCCCCAGCACAACATTTAAGCATAAGAAACTTTTCATAAATGAACACATGAGAGAGAGGGAGGACCATGCGATTATTTCTGTCTACTTAGGGGAAGGCCTGGTGCTGGAGAAGACTCTTGAGAATCCCTTGGATTGCAAGGAGATCCAACCAGTCCATCCTAGAGGAGATCAGTCCTGAATATTCATTGGAAGGACTGATGACGAAGCTGAAACTCCAATACTTTGGCCACCTGATGCGAAGAGCTGACTCATTTGAAAAGACCCTGATGCTGGGAAAGATTGAAGGTGGGAGGAGAAGGGGATGACAGAGGATGAGATGTTTGGATGACACACCAACACAATGGACATGAGTTTGAGTAAACTTCGGAAGTTGGTGATGGACAGGGAGGCCTGGTGTGCTGCAGTCCATGGGGTAGCAAAGAGTCGGACACGACTGAGCAACTGAACTGAACTAAACTGAACTGAGGGGAAGGCCACCACCAGTTCCGAACTAATTGCAAAGGCATCTATCTGATCTAATGGAAAAAATAGTAAATACACCATCCAACACCCTCATGGTCTCCATTTGCCACAGTAGGTTTCTCATAACCTAATTAACAAAATACCATGGATCTGGGGAAGATGTGCAGAACGGCCTACCATCAATCATGGGAAGAGAAGCATAGATTCACAGGCTGGAGGGGCTGTCATCACTGGCCTTACTGATGAGAAAGTGTGTCTGGTGTCCCTTAGGCCCTTAATACAGGCTCAGTCCCCAAAGAAACTGTCTACATGCAGCCTGGCCGGTTCCCTCCTTGGCTCTTCAGCTTGTTAACCACCCACTTATACAGTCAGCTCGCTCCCACCCCACCCTCTTAGGCCTGGGCAGTAGTTTCCTATTGCCCTGTGGTTAAGTTTGCTCATCTTTAATAAACCCCCAAAGGTTGGCTATGCAGTCTCCCACCTGCCCAGTAGGCTACACACCAGACATCCACTCCCCCTGATATCACAGCCACGTGCCACATGGCTAAGCCCTTCCTTCACACTGCTTCCTGGGTCAGGACAAACCTTCCCCACACCACTCCTCCCCCCACAAGCCCCCTTGCCATCCCTGCAGTGACCACCAAGCCATCTTCAGATCAAGTTCCAATCTAGGTGAGGTTTTTTTTTGGTCTCTGCTCTCTGGAGCTCTCTTCCTAACTGAGTGCCTCCTTCCCCATTCATTCAGGGATTGTGTGATAAAGTCTGTCTCCCCCACTTGGCTGAACAGACTTATACACAGGAGCCAGGGTGGAGGTGGAGGTTGGCTTCACCAGTCTTTCCCTGGTGCCTGACACACGACAGGTGGTCAATAAATAATTATTATAGCAACAAGCAAACACAGCAGTTTCAATGCCAGTCTGTCACTTCATTGCAGAACTGCAAATGCTCTGTCTCTCTGCCCCCTGCACCACCCCTGAAACCTTGCCAGCACTAAACACTATCATTTCCCCCAATTTAACAATTATGGTAAAGAATCCACCAGCAATGTAGGAGACCTGGGTTCAATCTCTGGGTCAGGAAGGTCCCCCGGAAAAGGAAATGGCAACCCAGTCCCGTATTCTTGCCTGGTAAATCCCAGGGACAGAGGAGCCTGGTGGGCTATAATCCCTGGGCTCAAAAAAAATCAGACACAACTTAGCAACTAAAACAACCAAGTAGCATACTTTACTACTGCTTTCCTTCCAATGTCTGTTTACAAATAAGCTGAATCACTTTCATCATGTGTTATAATGAATTGATCTGTTATTATTGGATTTCCTCAAGGACAAAATCAATTTTCTGGTTCTGTGTCTATTATTGATGGTGATTTTGATGTATGTGTGCCTTCCTCTAAACTCATCATATATAATACAGAGACTTGGAAATGTTCTTGTGTTATCACTGCAAAAAGACTATTATATCAAAATTAAAAGTTGGAAGGATATACTGTCATTCTGCTGAAATAGATCAACATCTAAAGGTAATTTTAAGATGAGAAGTGGCAGCTGATGGGGTTGATTTTTTTCTACCACATCAGGAATTACTGGGGTTAGGAAGCAGCCCCTTTTTTATTCTTTTTTCCCCACAGAAGTTCCTCAGAGAATTTCTGAGGAAACCAAAAGAGTAAATGATATCTTCCAGTCAATCCTAAAGGAAATCAGTCCTGAATATTCACCGGAAGGACTGATGCTGAAGCCGAAACTCCCCAATACTTTGGCCCCCTGATGTGAAGAGCTGACTTATTGGAAAAGGCCCTGATGCTGGGAAAGATTGAGGGCAGGAGGAGAAGGGGGCAACAGAGGATGAGATGGTTGGATGGCATCACTGATCCAAAGGACGTGAGTTTGAGCAAGCTCTGGGAGATAGTGGAGGTCAGGGAAGCCTGGCGTGCTACAGTCCATGGGGTTGCAAAGAGTCAGACACAGCTTAGCAACCTAACAACAACAACGTTAAAACTACCAGAGTGTCTAAGTTGGGGAGGTCACCTCTGACCTAAGGCATGCATGAAACCTCTATCAAAGCTGGGGCTGAGATGAGACCCCCACAATCACGCGGTCTCTTCATCCTCTGGAGATCTCTCGTGTCAGTCAGCGCTGCTGCCCCTCCATTTCCAGCTCTATCTGTGAAGCCTGCACCCCACCCTGGAAGCTGGACAACCCAGTGGCACCAACACAGCCTTGAGGCTGCATAGACTTCAGCTTGAATCCCAGTAGACCCTTTCCAGCGGCATGACCCTGTCCGTGAAGCTTTCTCAGCCTCTGTTCCTGAACTGTGAAATGGAGACAATAAAACTTAACCTCTGTGGGCTCATTAAAACCATCCAGTTTTACATTCCTTCAACCCCCTATGAGCCTTCATTATACAAAGCGCTACAGATGAAATGATGCATCATGTAGATGGAGGCCCAGATGAAGAACCTGATAAAATGTTTGTGGCCAGTAAATATTTTCATCCTATTTGTCATCATTGCCTTTATTCAGATAAACTAATAAAGGAACATACAGATGAACTGAGCAAGGCACCAAGTTGTCCTGGTTCTATAAACTTGAGAGGAAAATCAGGCTCTAATTAAAAAAACAAAAATCAGTTCTGCCCAAACATAAATAAAAGGGAACCCTAACAGTTCGATTCCTAAAAACAAGATAAAGCACACCTGACAGGAAGCAGGTACTTCACAGGTGTTTGTGGTTGGACACAACTCAAAATGATCTTCTCCTTTAGTAAAAGTACAGTATAATATAGAATCTAAAAGCACCTTCCCTTAGTAATGAACTGGGTTACAGCACTTAGGAAACCTGTCTACAATACTTCACATCCCATTCTGGAAAGAATCCCATTGTGGAAATAAGACTTCCCCCTCTTAGTCACATACTCTTGCCTCTCATATCCCAACTATGATGGCAATTTACTCAAAAGAGCTTAGGACCGAAGTGAATAAACTGCAGAGTCTTAGGGCACACCACTGAATTAATGGGGCTGAATGTGTTCATTGGCCAGGAGGCTGCAGCACTCCACTGGGATCACACAGGTGCCCGAGCGATAGAGCCTGGGTTCCTGCCTTCAAAAACTAGGTGGGTGGTCAGGACAAAGACAGAGCCTGGCACAGCACGTAACTCAAGATGGCACCACAAACCTGAGCCCTGCATCACAGCCAAGTCACATCACAGATGATAACGTGGAGTAAAACGGTATCTCATGATCTGTTAACATTTCTTACATCTCAGGCTAATACTGAAATCAAACTAGCTTGCTGGGACTCTCTACCCTTTCTCTCAATGTTTCTTAGCCAAAAGTTGGCCTAGAAAAATGAACCTGTGACCAACCTACTGGCCCTTCATCACCCTTCCCCCAGAGAGGTGCCCACGTGCTCAGAAGTCTGACCAGGATCCATTCCCTGCTGTAAAGGTGTCAAGTACCCATTATTTGTTCAGCAAAACTGAGTCAGTCTCAGTGGTTCCCTTATTTCAAGCTGCCAGAACCATTTTAACTAACATAGTAACAATCTATTACCTCAATCATAGTTTTAGGAAGTTCCCATGAGCGAAAGCAGGTAATTTTATACACAAGGTTTTGGTTTCTACAATAAGAACTGTTTGCTAAGCAGAAAAGGCAACAATACCAACTTGATTTTTTTAAGCAACTGTTCTGAAGTGTAAAGAAATTATGTAAAAGTGATATGTGATCAAATACTCTGCAGATACAAATTTTGTGCAATTAAATGTTTACACCAATGACATGGTTGACAAACCCTAACCACACTTACAAGGAAATTGTACTCACAGGATGATAGCATCTTTTATTAAATTCCTATTGTATGTAAACATGAAAAAGACAAGAAGAACTTTTCAAAACATGAACAATGTCTGTGTCTAGGTAGAGGAACTATTGTTTTTAGGTTTTGTATTTTTCTGTTTAATAGGTTTCCAGCAATTAACACCATAACGTTTTAAATGTGAATAAAATGTATAATCTTTTAATCGGGTAAGTAAATAAATAAATTTTTCTCAGAACAAAACAGAGTGGGGGGGTATATACGTGGCTAATGCAAATGCTATTGATCTGCTCTTGCCTGGAATTAATGGTGGGATAGAAGCCACTGGGCTCTGCTCTGCAGGACTCCCCGTGGGAAGACCCCTTCCAGAGTCAGGGCAGATAACAGGGTCAGATAACAGTGTATAGCCACGTCTTTGATGTCCTCAGCCAGGATCCTGGACAGCTGAGCAGGGGAAACAAAAGAATGTTCTGGCAGCACCAGCCCCACCGGCCTCGGGGTCTCCCACCCTTCGGAGCAGCTGTGTTTCCCAGGGCTGACCTCTGCTCCTCCACAAATGGGCCTCATCGGCAGTGTGACCTGCAGTGTCAGAACCTCTCTTCACATTCAACCCAAGAGAAGACACTTTCTTTTTTTCTTTCCTTTTTTTTTTTTCCCAAACCAGCTTTGTGTCTTGATGGTCCAGCTGGTGAAAGAAACAAGCTAAAAACAAACAAGCAAAAATAAAAAGCAGAAAACTTTCTTCCAAAATTAAGAATTTGGGGTTTACATACCTCAGGGTATGGAGATTACAGATACGTTTTGTTGAACTGTGCTTTCTATTCTTTCTCCAATGAAGACGTGTGTACTATGAACACATTTAAAAATAACCACAGTTTTTTTCAATGTAAGCCCGCACAAGATTGCTCTGGAGTTCTGCATGTTCTGGACACGAGTTTTGAAACAGCTGCTGGAGGTCACACATCACGGGGATTGGGTGGGGAAGACCTCACAGGAGCAGACAGCTGAGATCACCAGAGCTCGGGAAGGGGTGCGACTGACGGAAGAGACGAAGTGGGAACCTAACCCGGTCATGCCCAAGCCTTCCAGAAGGTCAACTCCACCCGCAGGTCAGCCTGCCCCAGAATGACCCAGAACACCCAGTGTCACCACCCCTGCCTGGAAGAGGAAGCTGCCCAGCTGCACGGCAGCAACAAAACTTCAGAGGAACTCAGTCTCCCACCCAGAGTTCCCCGGCCTGACTCTCATTCCCCCCAACTGCCATCAAGTCCTGACCCCCAGGGTCCCTAAGCTGCATCCTCCTTATGGATCTCCTGACTGTAATTAGCAACAGAAGCATCTCAAATTTATTGCACAAACTGTAGGCACTTATGTAGCCCAATATATTTGCCTTGATAATAAAAAGCACCAATTCTGAAAAGAAATTAATACAAATGCAATTCAATGGAAGACAGCCTTTTCAACAAGTGGCACTGGAATAATTAGATATCAGAGGCAAAGAAGTGAATCTTAACCTAAACTTTAACTTCTATACCAAAATCAGCTCAGATTGGACCACAAACCTACACATTAAACAAAACTATAACACTTATAGGGGAAAAAAAGCAAGAAAACAGTTTAAAATCTTCATGATCCAAGTTTAGGCAAAAAGTTTTTATATTTGATACTAAAAGCACAATCCTTAAAATGCTAAGTTGATTCACTGGACTTCATCAAAATTTAAAAGTTTTTGTTCTGCAAAAGATCCTGTTGAGAAAATTAAAAGATAAGCTACAGAACAGAAGAAAGTATTTGCAAACCATATATCCAACAAAAGACTAGCACCTGTCACATTTTTTAACTCCCTAACTGAATAGTTTTAAAAATCTAGTTAGGAAATGGACAAAAGACATAAAGAGACATTTTCCCAAAGAGAATAAATAGAAAGCACGTAAGTCATGAAAACATGTTCAGCATCATTAGCCAATAGGTAAATACAAATTAAACCCATAATAAGATATCACTACACAACCATCAGATGTCTAAAATAAAAAAGTGACAATACCAAGTGTTGCCACGGGTACAGAGAAACTGGATATTTACACATTGCTGGTGGGAAATTGTATAGCTATTCTAGAAAACTGTTTTGCAGTTTCTTATAAAATTATACCTGTAACTAGCATAAGAACTAGTCATTGCACTCTTGGATATTTGTCCCACAGAAATTAAAACTTATGTTTATACAAAACCTTGTGCACAAATGTCAATACCAGCTTTACTCATAACAGCCCCAAACCAGAAACAATTTGGATATCCTTTAACAGGTTAACGGTTACACTGTGGTACGTCCAGAGCTTGGAGTACAACTCACCAATAAAAAGGAATGAATTACTTTTTCACATTTATTTTATTCAAGTATATTTAATTAACAGTGTTAATTTCTGCTGTACAGCACGGTGACTCAGTTATACATATACACATTCTTTTTCATTTCTTTTCCATTATGGTTTATGGAAGCTACAGAAATCATAATGCCTAATTCTCTAGACAAAACCAACAAAAATTTTAGTAAAAGAAAAGGCCAAATAAAGATTTTTTTGCACAAAAAAGTTTTTGGACCCCCACAAAAGCCTATGAAAAAATGCAAGTTCTCAGAAAGAAACAAGGGAGATGCTAGAAAGGAAAAATATTTATCCTGAAATATGGCTGTTCCTCTGACCAGCCCTGGGGCCAAGAAAACGGGACTAAATGATAGACAAATGAAAAGTCCAAGTAGAAATTAACTTGAAACAGATGACAGTCTGAACAGATGGCAGAATGAACAAAACATTTCTCTTCTTTTGATGCTAAAATCTGGCTTCACAGTTGTATAGCTTTGTGGTTAGATAGATGTGTATCAAATCTTGGCACAGCATCTTACCACTATATGACCTGGATCAAGTTCCTGAACCAGGTTTCTGGACTTGGTTTACCCACATGTAAAATGAGAATGACAATACTACACCTCATGGGTACTATCAGCCCAACCCAGAACCCGGCCAGAAGAGCCCCATAATACTCTTGTGAAACTCTTACATTGTGGTAACACAATCAAACTCAATGGAGCACAGAATGAGGGTGACTAACTCTGCTGGACCCTGTTTCTGTTATCTTAATGTCTTTGAGTAACTAAAAGGTATTTAAGTTTTTAATTTTATGAGATGTTCCAGAATTAGCTACCTGAATCAGTTCCCAGGGTCACTCTTTGGGCTTCCATTTTCTTATTTCTAATCCCTGACACGCAGGATCACCTTTGGGTGTCAAAACTGCAAGACAAATGTAACAGGATGGCCATCTGCAGAATCACTTTCAGAGTGAATGTGGGTGAAGAGAAATGCACAGAAACACACACAGATCACCCCTCACCACCTAGGAGATAAGAGTTTGAGGATATGGTCCCACTTTTGCAACTGACCAGTTTTGTAGTAGCTTCTCAATCTAAAACATGGAAATGATAGATTCTACAGAGCAAAGTAAATTGAAGGCCCAGACGGGTCTCCTGATATGTTAATTTAGAAGTAACATTCAATTGAGTCACATTCAAGTCTAACAGAAGACAAGAATGTCAAGTGGGAAGCAGAGGCACAGAATCGTTTCTCAGAGACCATGAATCAGAACCCTTTGTAAAGGATGGTCTGTATGTGTGCCTTCGACATTAAAATAAACCAGTACCTTTAAGAAATGTATGAATAATGGTGGGAAATCTTATTAGTGTGGCAGGGAGTTCATCAGATGGTTCCAATCCAGGAGTGCTTGCTTTCTGAAGGACTTAGCAATTTTTGTGTGCCGTTTCCAGTCCCAAACTACCTACCAACAACCCACAAACATCTACAGGTGAGTACTCTGCCCTGGGCTGCACACGAGTATACACACTCAGTCTGTGCCAGGCACAAAAAAAATCACTGACAACAATAGAGTCACCTCTATGTGTTCCCACCCCACCTACTACAGAATAAGAGTCCCACTCCTCCTCTAAGCCCTCCAAACCAGTGCTGGGAGACCCTGTGTGCAACTGCAAACCCACCCTAAAGCTGCAGGCTCCAAAACTGAGCCTGCTCACCTGAGGGGGCAATCTTTGGAGTGTGCCCTAGACTGAAGACTTGTGTCCTCCTAAAATTCCTATATGAAAGCCCTGCCTCTCAGTGTGGCTGAATTTGAAGAACGAGCCTAAAAGGAGGTAATTAAGGTGAAGTGAGGTCATAAGGGTGGGGCCCTGATCAACAGGGCTAGTGTCCTTATTAGAAAAGACAGCAGAGGACGCTCTCTCCACCCTCGAAGAGGAGGGGAGGAATCACCATGTGAGAACACAGCAAGAAGCTGGCCACCTGCAAGCCAGGAAGAAAACTTTCACCAGAAACCAAATCAAGCAGAATTTTGATCTTGAATTTCTAGCCACCAGCATTGTGGGAAATAAATTTCTGCTATTTAAGCTACTCAGTTTATGGTATTTTGTTATGACAGCCCAAACTATTACAGGGCAGTGCAAGAAGGAAATATTGGATCTTTACTATTATGTATCTCTTACTTTAAAAATCATAAATACTTTAAGCCTTGGTAATGCATTGACCCTGGCACCCACCACCCCCAATGCATGTGTCACATACAGCAGGAAATGCATCATGAAGAAAGAATGGGCATCCCACAACTCAAAGACTGGTACAATGCCCACACCTCTCCACCTAGTCTCCATGGATTGCAACATATTATGGCTTATATGTGGCCACCTTGTGATCTTGGATAACAGCATCTTTACCATATTTTCTATGAAAATGAAAATCACAGCACAGAGGTTCACTGCCAGTCTTACCACTAAAATGTAAGTTCCATGAGGGCAGGAATCGCCTCTTCTGTTCACTACTGTATCTTCAGCACTTAGACCACTACTTGGCACAAAATATCTACTCGATAAATATTTAAATATTAAATGTTGTTGTCATTTAGTTGCTAAGTCATCTCCTACTCTTTTGCGACCCCATGGACTGTAGCCTGCCAGGCTCCTCTGTCCATGGGATTTCCCAGGCAAGAATACTGGAGTGGGTTGCCATTTCCCTCTCTAGGAGATCTTCCAAACCCAGGGATCAAACTCATGTTTACTGCATTGGCATGTGGGTTCTTTAACACTGAGCCACCAGGAAAGCCTATGTATTAAATAACTGATGGGATTTTGTTGCTGAAACACCTGTTACCTTTACAGACCACCAATGCCAACAGATTTAAAAATTTTGGAAACAATTTCTAACCTTGTTTTTAATTTTTACAAATGAAGACATCAATGAGTTTTTAAATTTATTTTGTTAAAATACAAAATTTCAAAATGTACCAATTAGTTCATATTAAGGAACAGATATTTAGGTAATTTCCTTACAGTACTTTTTACCTGGTAGATGCCCAAGGACTGTAGTGGCTATAACGATTATTATTTAATATTATTCAGCTAATTCTTGTGCCTGAAAGCACTGGAATGCAAGGTAGTTACCAACCAATGAAATACTCTTATATGCATGAGCTCCTTGTTTTATTCTTCTCTTGTGTTGCCCTCCATATATCTCTCCAGAAGACATTGCTAAGAACATAATAAATACTTTCATTTGACAGATTCAAAACTAACTGACCTTTTGGTTCAAATTCTCCTCCTACACTGTAGTCAAGACCTAGAAATAGAACCCTTAATAGTTCTCCAATTGTTTCTACCAGTATTAGGCTTGGCTCTGTGCAGAGTTCTGTAAGTTCCCTAAAGAACAAAGCTCATTCACTCCTCAAATATTTACTGAGCACATACTGTGGGCCAGCCATTGTGCTGGGTGCTGGGTGCTGGAGCAGGACGGTGAGCCAGGCAGACTTAATCCTTCACAGCACTTACCATGTGCCACGGGGGATATAAGACATCAAACAAAGAAATACGGAATTGCAAATCTGGTGTGTCCCACGAAGTGGTTTTCAACCTTTTCTTATTTTTTGAAATGAAAATTGCCTACATATACCTCAGTTCAGAAAGATTTTATCTGATAATTTCCTTTCCAAATCTTTTTGAGTCAAGAATTATAACTATCAATCAGAGTCCCTGATCAACAAAAGATCTCACAGTCACCCCACGGTTAAGATCACTCTGCACAAAGGGGAGAAACTGACATAGGACTGAGTTATCAAATTCAGTGATGGGTAAACGCACAATTTCCAGCAGGTTTTTGCTTCTGTGTGTGCGTGGGGGTGGGGGGCGGTATTTGTTTCTGGTTTTTAGAGCTTATATAATAGATCTCTTGGCTACTTTCATAGATCCGTGGTTCTCAAGCATGGCTGCTCATCAGAATCACCTGGAAGGCTTGCTAAACCTCAGATTGCTGGCCAGTCTCCCCCTTCCCAGAGCTTCTGAGTAGCACTGAGTGTGGAGCTTGAGAATCTGCATTTTGTACACATTCTCTGGTGATGCCAAAGCTGCTGGTCCAGCAAGTACAGTTTGAGAACTGAGGTATGAAATGCTGTAATGTCTTGGATTTACTTCAAGGTAATTCAGGAGGGTTGCAGTGTGGGGAGGGAGGAGACAGAAAAAACAAAATTAACAAAGTGTTCACAATTGTAGAACTGGGTGAAATCACAAAGAAGTTCATTAGACAACCTTTCTACTTTCATAGACATTTGCAGTTTTTCCACAATAAAAAGGTAAAAGGAGTCAGCTGGATCAAGATTTGTCATTGCACATCTTTAAGGGGAGGGTTCCCACAAAGGCCTGAAATATACTCCCCCCAAAAGGCTATTTTGAACATCTGTGACATGCCAGGCCTTGGCTGACCACTAGAGGGAGTCAAACAAAATGAAGACACAAACTGCTGTCCTCAAGAAGTCCATAATTTGGTGGGGTAAAGAAAATGCAAATTATTAAGTTACAGAGACAAATAAATGGCATAAAAGGTAATTAAGAGGGAGCTAAGAGATTGAGAAGACTAAGGCAAAACTGCATCCTTTCCCACTGTATATCCTTGAAGTTAAAACTTTTTTGCCATTTTCTAAGGATCCAACAGAGCACGTACACAGCGCACACATACACACACCCACACCCACACACGGGCAGTCAAGTTTCAGAAATATATATTACCATCAGTCAATTACGTTTTATCAAGATGGAAAGAACATCAAAAGCACAAATAAAAGGGAAACCCAAGAGTCTGCTAGATAATATACAATTTATCCACACAAAAGAATACAAAATTGTAATTTAAAATGACAATATCAATGAAATAATAAGTATATTCATAATGAAAAGTGAAAGTGTTAGTCACTCAGTCATGTCCAACTCTTTGTGACCCCATGAACTATAGCCACCAGGTTCCTTTGTCCATGGAATTCTCCAGGCAAGAATATTGGAGTGGGTTGCCATTTCCTTCTCCAGGGGATCTTCTTGATCCAGGGACTGAACCCAGGTCTCCCGCATTGCAGACAGACACTTTACCGACTGAGCCACCAAGGAAGCCATATTGATAATAATGACAAAATGGCATGGATTACACTATTTCATTGATGTTATTTGAAATTACAATTTTGTATTCTCTTATGTGGATAAATATATATAGATAATCTTGGCCAATGTTCAGAAGCATACAGAACTTAATTTTAAGACCAGAAAAAAAACGCCAAAGAATTAGCAGTAATTATATCTGGATCGTAGATTTCCGATTTCCTTCTTTTTTTAAATTCTTCTGCAGGTTTTTCAATTTTATGCCACAAATATAACTTCTACAATAGTCTTCCTCATTCTATTGTTTTTTTCAAAGGGTAATTAGCTAAAGTACTATAATTTAGCTGTATATTCAGAAACTGAACCTAAAAGACAAGTCTGCCCATTAAGCCGTGTACAAACGGCAAAGATTAACTGGAATCTTTTGAAGGGTTTGGAAGTCCATGGACCCTCTGGAGTGGCCAGGCCAGGGTTCTATGCTCTACCCTCAGCCAGCCCTAATAGTCAGTTACCCCCACAAAAGCACTAGAGGCTTCCTAGGGGAAACAGAACAGAACAACTGAAGCATGCTGGACAGGAAAATGTGGATTATTAAAAGCAAGCTCCCTTTCCCCACTTAAAGCATGAAGCATCCATACCACATTCTTTGTTTGAATATCCTGGTCCCATTCAGTCGTGAGGACTATGCTTGGGCATGGAGCAGGGTGCGGGGAGCCTGCCTCTCTCTTTAAATTATGGTCTGTCTTCTTTTCATTCTGAATATTTTCACCACTAATTAGCTCTACTTTGAGATTGCCTCTGAACATTCTGGAATTGCCAACTAATTCAAATGTTGAATCCACAAACTAGACACAATTTTCTTAAAATGTGGGTTTCTAGTCAATTAAAATGGTAGTAGTACACTGAACATCTGTAATACCATAAAAGTTCAGCCAACTGCTTACTAAATGAACGAGTCATCAACTTCATACTAAGCATAGAAATCTTTAGACAGACTCTGGATTATAAACTCTCCTATTAAAAATGACAAGACAAAAATACAGATATTAAAGTGAGGCTTCAAATTACCCACCCAGTAAAAGATTACAGGCATTGGTACAAGTGGCTCTTTTCATTAGCTAAAAACATTTTAAACCACAGATAAGTCATTTGTTAAGCAATAACAAAAAAGGCTAGGATGGAATTTCAATTTCCACCTGAACTTACTTCTTACCCTTTAAAGAATACTTCTTCCAAAAAACACTAATTCTGAAAGCTACATGTACCCAATGTTCATAGCAGCATTATTTACAACAGCCAAGACATGGAAGCAACCTAAGTGTCTGTCAATAGATGAACAGATACAGAAGATGTCGAGTATTACTCAGCCATAAAAAGAATGAAATATTGCCATTAGCAGTGGCATGGAAGGATTTGCAGGGTATTACGCTAGTGAAATAAGTCAAAGACAAATACTGTATGACATCACTTATATGTGAACTCTAAAAAATACAACAAACTAGTGAATATAACAAACAAGAAGCAGCTTCACAGGTACTGAGAACAAACTAGTGGTTACCAGTGGGGAGAGTGATGAGGGACGGGTGAAGTGTAAGGGATGAAGAGGTACAAACTCTTAGGTATAAAAAAAGCCACAAGGATATATTGTGCAATACAGGTAATATACCCAATACTTTATAATGACTATAAATGGAGTATAACCTTTAAAATTATGAATCACTATATTGTACACCTGAAACTTACATAATATTGTACATCAACTACCCTTCAATTAAAAAAAACAAACAAAACTTGTTCCAGAACGAACAGCAGCCCACCTCTTCCACTGCTGTGGGGGATGGAAAATGTCACAGACCACAAATGCAAACTTTAAATCAACCAGATTTCAGTATGAAAAGTCTCCTAGAAACAGCTCCTCACCTGTGTTTCATTTAATTGTCTCACGTTTTTAATTTGGTTTTCGTTTCCTAGAAACAAACTTTTCTGAGCAAACCCAAAACAGTGCTCTAGAAGCAACAGATTGGATATAAGGATCTTCAAATCTGCCCAGAAATTTAAGACATTCTAAGTCAGGGGTAAGAGTCTAACTGGCCTTTAAAACTTCCAATAACGTTTTCCTACAAAATGCTGCAAACCAGGTGACAACAAAACAACTGGTTTATGTCAGATGAAGGTCAGAACCCTCCCAGACCTCTACCCTTCCCCCAGATCTAACACAGCCATGTTAAAATGCTCTCACTAAGAATAAAAGTTTTTAACAAATCAAATTTGCACATGGTTTAAAAGAAATACTAAAGAAATCTTCCAAGTCATGAGTAACACTTACGTCTATAAGCAAAGTTTATTAAACAAATCTTAAGTACATAAATTAAGTAGTTCCTCTTTTTTGCTGGTCTTCAAGACCAGAGATCAAAAGAGGCTTTGACAGCAAAATGGCCCAACATCCTTCTCCATGAATGACCATCGCCTCCACCCCGCCTGGCGCCCTGGCGGCCACACACACACACACACACGCACGCACACACACACACACACACGCACACACACACACCTTCTTGGACTTCAGGGAAGCAGCCTTTGTTCCCAAGACCCCAAACTGGGATCCAGCGACTAAGAGCTCGCCTCTTCTGAACCAGCCTTTCCAAGGGTCGGAGCCCTTCCAGGAAGGTCCCAGGGCGGTTTTGGAAAGAAGCCCTATTTTCTCCCGCGTCCCAAGTGCCGGGAAGTTAGAGCCGCCACCTCCGGCTCCAGCTTCCCCAAACACAGCGGCGTGGACACGCATGCATGCACGCGTGCACACCCTCAAAATAGTGACCACCACCATCAGTGTCATTTTTATCTGCTCTCAACTACGGAGCGCGGACCCTGTGCCGCGCGCTGAGCGCGCGCTCGAAGTCCATCCAAATCTAACCCTGGCGGGTCCGTCTCTCTCTCGCTCTCACACACAAACTCACACACGCGCACGCACCCACATCCCCACGCGCCCTCGGGGCTGAACCCCGACACTTCCGCCGCCTCCCGGCGACCGGGGCAGGGAAAATGCCCGGGTCCACCCGCCCGTACCCCCGCCGGCTCTTCCCCGGGGCGCTGAGCGGCCAGCGGTTCCCCCCTCTCGCCCCGAGGCCGGCGAGCGGCGGCTCTTACCGCGGCCCTTTGTCCTCGCGCCGCCGCGGCCCCGCTCCGGTGCGCCCGCCGCCGTCGGAGGGCCGGCCCAGCCGCCCGCGCTCTCACTCCCCAGCTCCCGGGCTCGGCCGGCCGGGGGGCGCGCGACAAAGCCCGGATCTGCGGAGCGCGGCCAGGGCCAGGGACTGACCCCTGACCCCTCGCCGCCCCCGGAGTCCGCTTCTCCAGGTCTTCCGGCCGACCGCGGAGGAGGGCCGGCGGTGGGCTCGGCCGTCCCCAGGACCCCGCTGGGGAAGGGTACGGCGAGGGCGGCTCAGGGGACGGAGCGGGGAGGCGTCGGGCGAGGGGAGGAGGTTCGAGGGCCAGAGCCGAGCTCGGCGCCCGCCCGCCGATCCGGGTCCTCGCCCCGCCGAAGACGCGGCGCCCCCGGCCCGGGCCGGGTCCCCTCGCCCTCCCCCTGCGCCCTCCTCGCCGAAGTCTGGCCTCTCCACCTGCCGGGCCCGGCAGCGGGCGAGGGGGCGCCGCCGACTTTCTTCTCCGATCTGCCCCGGGGAGTCCTCCGGCAGCTTCCCCGTTCCGCCCCCAGCACACCGCCCACCGTCCCGCGGGGCCACACTGGGAGCCCCTCCGGCCCCCGGAGGCTGAGTGGGGGCGAGAACCTGGACAGACGTTGGGAGAACTCTGGGAGAACACAGATCATTTTGGCGCTTGGGACCCAGGCGCCCAGTGGCGACCAGGCAAGTCTGGGAGGCGGCAGGAGCGGAGCCCAGGCTTCCCAAAGGCTCCCCACCAAGGACCCCGGCCCCCCGGACCGAGCCCGGCGGAGGGCCACGTCGGTCGGGCTTCCGAGGCGCGCAGGGCATGGGGGACTAGGGTTCCCAACCGCCAGCGGCCCACCAGGGAGCCTGTCTTGAGGCCAGCAGAAGAGAAGGCTTCTGGAATGCCAGGCACTTGCGGGGGGAACCTTCCCTGGCCCCAGGGTCGGGTAGAATGAGTGAAAGGAAGGAAGGAACCCACGAACCTCCAAGAAATCTTTGCAGACCTCTCCGGGGCAGGCTGGTGCTGATGTAGCCCGAGGGATGAGCACAGGACAGGAGTAAAACTCCAGAGTTCTTTTATCTATTTAAGCCAAAAAAGGGGCCCCTGTGATTTCAGGAACTTGCGTGCCTGGCACAGAGGTAGGGTCAAAGACCAGCCCTGAAACCTCAGGGGCACTCACCCCCAGGACTCGCACCGTGGCCTTGGGCCAGTCTGACACTGTCCTTGATGATGGGAAGACAGTCACAGTTCACTGAGCTGAGCCCTTACACGAGGGAATGAGGGTCTGGCCCCCAGCCGGTGCCAGCACGCAACAGGTTCTGGGTAAAAACACTGCCTTAATCTCTGTAGATTTCCTGTCCTCTGGTTGGCAGTACCATCACTTTTCTTATTATAAAATATTTCAGAGGCACACTAGAGAGAGTGAGTTTGTCAGCGCCTCCGTGTGTGCCCAAGAACCAGCTAAATCCTGACCTCTTGCCACACTTAATTCAGAATTTTCTCCTAAGAAATAAATATCACAATACAGTTAAAGCTCCTGGACAGCCCTCCCTGATCTCAGTTCTCTCCCGAATTAACACCCCCAGCACCTGTTTAAAACATTTCATCAATGTTTTCATACCATTACTACATATGCATGTGTTCATGTTACTACATATACATGTGTTCAAATAGAACATGTTTACCAGTTAACCACCATGGTGTGATCACTCACCTAGAGCCAGACATCCTAGAATGTGAAGTCAAGTGGGCCTTAGGAAGCATCACTACGAACAAAGCTAGTGGAGGTGATGGAATTCCAGTTGAGCTATTTCAAATCCTGAAAGATGATGCTGTGAAAGTGCTGCACTCAATATGCCAGCAAATTTGGAAAACTCAGCAGTGGCCACAGGACTGGAAAAGGTCAGTTTTCATTCCAATCCCAAAGATAGGCAATGCCAAAGAATACTCAAACTACCGCACAATTGCACTCATCTCACACACTAGTAAAGTAATGCTCAAAATTCTCCAAGCCAGGCTTCAGCGATATGTGAACCGTGAACTTCCAGATATTCAAGCTGGTTTTAGAAAAGGCAGAGGAACCATAGATCAAATTGCCAACACGCTGGATCATCGAAAAAGCAAGAGAGTTCCAGAAAAACATCTATTTCTGCTTTATGCCAAAGCCTTTGACTGTGTGGATCACAATAAACTGTGGAAAATTCTTCAAGAGATGGGAATACCAGACCACCTGACCTGCCTCTTGAGAAACCTGTATGCAGGTCAGGAAGCCACAGTTAGAACTGGACATGGAACAACAGACTGGTTCCAAATAGGAAAAGGAGTACATCAAGGCTGTATATTGTCACCCTGCTTAACTTATATGCAAAGTACATCATGAGAAACACTGGGCTGGAGGAAGCACAAGCTGGAGTCAAGATTGCTAGGAGAAATATCAATAACCTCAGATATGCAGATGACACCACCCTTATGGCAGAAAGTGAAGAAGAACTAAAGAGCCTCCCGATGAAGGTGAAAGAGGAGAGTGAAAAAGGCTTAAAGCTCAACATTCAGAAAACTAAGATCATGGCAGCCGGTCCCATCACTTCATGGCAGATAGATGGGGAAACAGTGGAAACAGTAGCTGACTTTATTTTTCTGGGCTCCAAAATCACTGCAGATGGTGACTGCAGCCATGAAATTAAAAGATGCTCACTCCTTGGAAGGAAAGTTATGACCAACCTAGACAGCATATTAAAAAGCAGAGACGTTACTTTGCCAACAAAGGTCCATCTAGTCAAGGCTATGGTTTTTCCATTGGTCATGTATGGATGTGAAAGTTGGACTATAAAGAAAGCTGAGAGACGAAGAATTGATGCTTTTGAACTGTGGTGTTGGAGAAGACTCTTGAGAGTCCCTTGGACTGCAAGGAGATCCAACCAGTCCATCGTAAAGGAGATCAGTCCTAGGTGTTCATTGGAAGGACTGATGTTGAAGCTGAAACTCCAATCCTTTGGCCACCTGATGTGAAGAGCTGACTCATTGGAAAAGACCCTGATGCTGGGAAAGATTGAGGGCAGGAGGAGAAGGGGACGACAGAGGATGAGATGGTTGGATGGCATCACTGACTCAATGGACATGGGTTTGGGTGGACTCCGGGAGTCGGTGATGAACAGGGAGGCCTGGCATGCTGCAGTCCATGGGCCACAAAGAGTCGGACACAGCTGAGCGACTGAACTGAACTGAACCAGTTTTACAGCTTTCTGTGTGTTATGTTCTGCATTTCGTTATGTAACCCAGTTGGTTTGTTTTATGCTGTTTCACTCAATGTTATGCTTAAGACCCATCTCATCATACAAATGTTGTCGTTGTTCAGTCACTAAGATGTGTCCAACTCTTTGCAGCCCCGTGCACTGTAGCCCACCAGGTGCTTCTGTCCGTGGGATTTCCTAGGCAAGAATACTGGAGTGGGTTGCCATGCTCTCCTCCAGGGGATTTTTCCCCACCCAGGAATCAAACCCACACCTTCTACTTGACAGGCGGATTCTTGACCCCTGAACCACCTAGGAAGCCTGTCATACATATAACCCTAGGCTATTCATTTTAACTAGTGAATAGTGTTCCGTTACATGAATGGCTTGGCTTGTATAGACATTTTTCTGTTGATCAATGTTTGAGTTGATCAATTTTTCATGATTAGAAATAAGATTGCTGTGGGACTTCCCTGGCAGTTCAGTGGTTAAGACTCCATGCTTCTACTGCAGGGTACCACAGGTTCGATCCCTGGTTGAGAAACTAAGATGCCACATACTACATGACCACACAGACACACACACACAGACACAAAAGAAAGACACAAAAAGAAACAAGACTTCAATGGACATTCTCGACTGCATCTGTGTTTCTAGGGAATGTGCTGTTTTTCAACCACTGCAGCAAAAACATGTGTATAATAACAGTGTTAATCTTAACTAATATGCTGATTCTATGGTGTAGATTACTTAGTGCAATTGCTAAACAAATTATCGCTACACTTACTTTTTTTCCCTTGCATTTTGACAGCTTAAATTTTATCAAGCAAATAAACTTCTACAGAACAAGGTCAAGAAACCTTTTATTGAAGGATTAAAGGAAATATTTTAGGCTTTAGGCCTAATTTTACCAAGTAATTTACCTAGGAATTTTACCTAGGAATTTTACCAAGAGGTAAAATTCACACTATTTGATTATATAGATACTTATATAACCATTTAAAGTATAATCTTAAAACTGTGAAGGCCATTCTTACCTCATGGGTCATAAAAAAAGACACCCACCCAAAAAAAGCTAGATAGCAGAACAGATTTGGCCCATGGGCCATAGTTCGTCTGCCTAATCACCATCATGTGAAAGTCATTCAAAAAATGCATCCCTTTCCTTGAAAACCAACATTAAAAAGGAAGTCGGTTTTAAAGATTTTTTTGGATGTGGGCCATTTTTAAAGTCTCCACTGAATTAGTTACAATATTGTCTCTGTTGTTTGTGTTCTGGTTTTGTGGCCATGAGACATGTGGGAGGCCAGCTCCATAACCAGAGATCAAACCCACATCCCCTGCAATGGAAGGCAAATTTCCAACCACTGGACTGCCAGGGAAGTCCCCAGGAAGTCACTTTCAATAAAGACAAAAATATGATTTGATTCACCAGAAGAATCGAAGTAAATATGAGATTCCTGCTAGGGAAAAATTCTTAGGAAGATGTCCCATGCCTCAGCTGATTGATACAATGACTTTGAGACTCCTATCAATTAAGAATTAGACAAGAAATGACACTCAATGAATGTGTTTTATTTTTTTGTTGTGTATTTTTTTCCTGCTTGATGAATCATCTCTCTGCTCCTAGTTCATTGATTTAAATACGAGCACACAAATACAAATAGTTAGCTTTTTCTTCCTGAAAGGAACCTGACCTACTTAGTTTGTCTTTACTGAACTTGAACTAAAACTTGAAAACAATAATTTCAAGATATTTTCTTACATGAGGGGACTCAACCTAGTTTAAAATGTTGCTGACAAAAACAGGCCCAAACTAAAAAACTGTTGTGGCCAACCTCAGACTTACAAAGGCACTGTCAATCTCTGAGCTCATTCAGTAAGCAGGGTTCGCAGAGGCCATGGGGTCAGGAAGGCAATTAGACATGGCTTCTGGGCATATTTTTTCTTTCACCAGCGTTATCCTGAAGAATCATGCACACATTCTTCTCTCCCTCTGACAGACACATACTCACACTCATGTCCCCTTTACATGTCTGTGCATGTGCTGCACACATGTATTCCTTACAAACATATCTGCTTCCTTAAATACATATAGTGCACATGCTTCAAATATGCACGTGGCTCTTCTTCACACACATACATCTCTCACATGTGTTTCTTTCCACCAACACTGAAGATTTCTCTTTCTTCCTCTCTCTCTTCTCTCTCTTACACACACACAAACATTTCTCCCCTTAGCACATACATTCTCCTTACTCCCATATCTGTTTCTTGCAAATCCAACTCTTCTCTACCTTTTCCTTTCTAACATACACATATTTTCACACGACTACACCCAGACCCAAATGCATTCTCTCACAGGTTTTCATAGGTATGTATATTTGCTTATCTTAGTTCAGTTCAGTTCAGTCACTCAGTCGTGTCCGACTCTTGCTACCCCATGGACTGCAGCATGCCAGGCCTCCCTGTCCATCACCAACTCGCAGAGCTTACTGAAACTCATGTCTGTTGAGTCGGTGATGCCATCCAACCATCTCATCACAAATATACAAATATATACACCATCTCCTTAATTTCCTGCCTGAGCACAGGTTCCTCTTTTCACCTCCATCACAGCAGCGCAGTTAAAATGCCACAGAGTAAGAGTTGGCTGGAGCCTTTAGCAGCTCCCATTTTGTGTGTCAAGCAGTATAGAGTCACTTGTTATTAGCTTACCGCTTGTTTCCATATGAAGAGGGTTTCTGCATGGCTTTCTATACATCAAGTTTATTCACTTTTGATAAATATCCGTAAAGTATAACTCAGTTTACATTGTTAGCTCGCACTTTCTGTGGAGCAAATACTTCTGTAGCCAATTAAATGCTTAAACTCAGCTCACTTAAATTCTCCCCAAATGTGAGGGGGGTGGGAATATTGGTTTGCTTGAGCTGCCATAACAAAAATACTACAAGCTGAGAGGCTTAAACGACAGAAATATATGGTCCACAGATCTGGAGGCTAGAAGCCCCAAATCCAGGTGTCGGTGGGGCTGGTTCTTTCTGAGGGTGGTGCGAGAAGGATCTGTTCCAGGCCTTTCTCTTTAACTCCCATGGCTGTCTTCCTTCTAGGTATGTCAGTGTCCAAAATGTCCTTTCTTATAAGGACACCAATCACACTGGCTTAGGGCCCACCCTAGCGACCTTATTTTAGTTTGATCGCCTCGGTAAAGACCTTCTCTCCAAATAAGGTCACATTCTAAAGTGCTGGGGTTTAGGACTTCAGTGTATGAATTTGGAAGGAGGCAGGAATGGGGAATGCAATTCAGCCCCTAACAGTAGGATTTGACTTGTTTCTACAGGTGGTTCACACCAGAGATGCTGAACTTCACCTGGACCAATGATGCATCTGAGACCTAGATGTGGCACTTGTTCATTTGAAACTTCAGACTCCAACTGCATTCCACACTGTCCACCTCCATTTTACCAGGAACATTATTGCTGTTGCTCAGTCTCCCAGTTGTGTCCAGTTCTTTGGGACCCCATGGACTGCAGCACGCCAGGCTTCCCTGTCCATCACCAACTCCCAGAGCTTGCTCAAACTCATGCCCATCGAGTCGGTGATGCCATCCAACCATCTCATCCTCTGTCGTCCCCTTCTCCTCCTGCCCTCAATCTTTCCCAGCATCAGAGTCTTTTCCAATGAGTCAGCTCTTTGCATCAGGTGGCCAAAGTATTGAAGTTTCAGCTTCAGCATCAGTCCTTCCAGTGAATATTCAGGACTGATTTCCTTTAGGATGGACTGGTTGGATCTCCTTGCTGTCCAAGGGACTCTCAAGAGCCTTCTCCAACACCACAGTTCAAAAGCATCAATTCTTCAGCGCTCAGCTTTCTTTATAGTCCAACTTTCACATCCATGCATGACTACTGGAAAAACCATAGCTTTGACTAGACGGACCTTTGTTGGCAAAGTAATGTCTCTGCTTTTTAATATGCTGCCTAGGTTGGTCATGGCTTTTCTTCCAAGGAGCAAGTGTCTTTTAATTTCATGGCTGCAGTCACCATCTGCAATGATTTTGGATCCCCAAGAAAATAGTCTGTCACTGTTTCCATTGTTTCCCCATCTATTTGCCATGAAGTGATGGGACCGGATGCTGTGATCTTTGTTTTTTGAATGTTGAGTTTTAAGCCAGTTTTTCACTCTCCTCTTTCACCTTCATCAGGAGGCTCTTTAGTTCTTCTTCACTTTCTGCCATAAGGGTGGTGTCATCTGCATATCTGAGGTTATTGATATTTCTCCCGGCAATCTTGATTCCAGCTTGTGCTTCATCCAGCCCAGCATTTCGTTAATGTACTCTACATAGAAGTTAAATAAGCAGGGTGACAATATACAGCCTTGACATACTCATTTCCCGATTTGGAACCAGTCTGTTTTTCCATGAGTGGTTCTAACTGTTGCTTCTTGACCTGCATACAGATATCTCAGGAGGCAGGTCAGGTGGTCTGGTATTCCCATCTCTTGAAGAATTTTCCACAGTTTGTTGTGACCCACACAGTCAGAGGCTTTGGCGTAGTCAATAAAGCAAAAGTAGATGTTTTTCTGGAACTCTCTTGCTTTTTCAATGATCCAACAGATGTTGGAAATTTGATCTCTGGTTCCTCTACCCTTTCTAAATCCAGCTTGAACATCTGGAAGTTCACGGTTCACATACTGTTGAAGCCTGGCTTGGAGAATTTTGAGCATTACTTTGCTAGCGTGTGAGGCGGACACAGACCACCGCAAATTCAGAGACCCTACTCACTGCTCTCCCTAAGGCGAAAGTGCACCACCTGGTGGGATGTCAAGGCACTACATGTCAGCAAAGTGTAGCCCTGCTTGTAATAGGGCGGCTAGCACCTCATCGTCCGGTATCAAATATTAGATAAACAAGGGAAAAGAATCAGGGGGGCAGAACAAATTTGGTGTAACCGGTGTATTTCATAGAGATAGTGCATGGGAGGTGAATATTTGAGTCGAACACATTTAACAGTCAGTAACACATCAGCAAACAAACTAAATTGCATTTGTATAGAAAAATTCAGGTGGAATAAAATGTAGTAGTTCAACTTTTATGGGACCCTAATAACCTGGCTGCAACATAGCACGCACTAGCAATGTAACACTGGCCCTTCATAGCCAGAAAGGATTAAATTATATGAGAGTTTGATGGAGAAGATCCTTTGTCTGATAATATGTATAGAAATAAATATCCTGCCAATTGTGAAACAAGATTTAAGGACCCCCTTCATAATCCCAAATGGCGTTTACAGAACAAAATTATGTAAGGCTGAATAAATTCAAAGAATGTCAACAACACCATAGTCATCACGTTTAACCTGGGCTTCCCTGGCGGCTCAGATGGTAAAGAATCCACCTGCAATGCAAGAGACCTGCGTTCAGTCCCTGGGTTGGGAAGATCCCCTGGAGGAGGGCAGGGCTACCCACTCCAGTATTCTTGTCTGGAGAATCCCCATGGACAGAGGAGCCTGACAGGCTATAGTCCATGAGGTTGCAAGGAGTTGGACACAACTGGGCAACTAAGCACTCACATTCTCTTTTTCTCCAAAAAACTCCTCTTGGGAGTTCATTCCTCTAGGAATGTAATAGGGTAACCATGGAATTCTGTAATAGTGTAACCATTATCATCTGAGACACCAGGGAAGCCCCTAGAGCAGACAAATGTATAGCAGACCTGGATTACTGGGTTGGGTCCCCAAATTCATATGTATGTCTCACCAACATGTCAGCCTTTTAGTCAAAATGACTAGAAAAAACTTTGACAGCATCAGCAAAGAAACATTAGTGTTCCAGCAGTTGATAGCCTCTTGATGTAATTTCTGACTATCCTGAAGAATAATGATGCTTTTGCTGAAGTAATGTATTAAGACAGAGGAAGCAATGCTGCTTCTTAAAGGCCAAGTGAAAATTGATTTGTCATATTTTCCCACCTTAGCTCTTGCTAAAGGGGAGGTAAATTGATTCAGCTTCTTTGAAGGGTAATTTGACTATCTATCAAAATCACCTCTGGCCTCATCGTTCACTGCTAGCTATTTATCATCTAGATTACTCCCACCTATGTGAAAGGAAGGCTGAATGAGATTGTTCTGTATTCAGTGTTGTTTATGGTTGGAAAGTATTGGAAATAACCCAACTGTTCAGACTCGGAGAAAGGCTTGGGTGATTTATAGCACATACACACATATAATACTCTGTAGACATTAAAAAAAAGAAAAAAGTAAGGAAAACTTTCATTGGGCTGTTAGGGAACAGTCTGCAAGATATTTTGGTAGGTTCAAAAAAATTGAGAAATAGTATGATTTACCAGTGTGCAAACAAGAGTCAGGGAAGAAACATAGATGTCTATTTATGCATAAAATATCTCTGCAAGAATCCATACAAAACCAGTGCAATAGCCTCAAAGAGGACTTTACTACTGAAAGACAGGCGTGGAAAGGCTATTCTTGTTTACTCTTTGGTACCTTTTGAATTTTGAGTCATACAAATGAAACTCTTCAAAAAATTAAGTTTTTTCTGCTTAATTTTCATCAAGTAAAATTTCTCAAAGGTCTAATGATGTTTTTGAACTGTTGGTATCATAAGTCTGAAACCAATGTGGTTATTCTCTAATATTTGGCAGTATTCTTTTCTGTTAGGGGAAGGTATTGTAATTTATCTTTTTCATTATAAAAATGATGTGTAACTACCTAACAAAACAAAAAGTTTCAAGTTTACTGATTGTATTTCTCCTTCCAACACAATTAATACAAATGGATTTCACAATAGCACAATTCATAACACAATTAATAAAATGAATATTCTTTTCCCCAAATGAAACTAATGTAAACCTACAATGCTCAAGACCTACCAAGAACACTAGTATCATTCACCATAAAATTTGGCAGAAGGAAAAAGTTGCTAAACTCATAAATAATCTGATAATGCCAAATTAAAAGAAAATCCATTGTAAGGTACGCTTCAAAGATTTAAGACAAAATACTACCTCTATATTTTGGGTTGTCATGTTTTGCTTTAGAACTTACATTTCAAAGTCAACATGGCAAAGATAATATTTTTTTCCAAATGCTATTTATGTAATACCTACTGGTGGTGAAAGATTACTAAGGGCATCCGTCCACATTGTGGGCCCATCAGACAACACATGGGGATGAGGCTGGGGTGCTAGCAGCATCTAGGGGTTCAGGGAACGCTTTCTGGGGGAAGAAGGTGTAAAATAAGGAAGAAGCACTTGCTAGGAGAAGCATCAAAGGGATAATGATCTTGCAAAGAAAACTGATATGTGAGAAGATTCAGCAGTGAGGGAAGGCTTTTGAGGAACTGAAGGAAGATTAGTGTGACTGCACCAGAGAAAACAATGCATAGAATGGCTCTGATAAGGTGGTGGGGACCCTTGAGTCCCCACAACCCAACCCTGGCCTTCCTTCAAAAGTGTGTTGCTGGAGACAGCCAGGCAGGCAAATGACCAGTGCCCAGAGTAAAATATTAACCTGGAGCATAATACAGACAAAGTACACGGACCGATTTTAAGCAGAGGAGCGATGATATCAGATCTGCACTTTAGAAAGATTTCTCCTGCCATGTGCGGTCAACAGCCACCCCCTAAAAGGCAGCTGTTTAATTTGACAGTGATAGTATAGGGTGCCTTGTAGATGGAAGGACAGGGGGATGAATTAGGAAGCAGTTAAAATAGTTCTGGAACAATGACAGCGAGGGCAGTGGTGGGGCCGCGGGAGTCAGGAGGAGGTAAGAGCTGAAACCCTTTGGGGGGCTGGAGCTGACAAGCCTGCATGCCCAACCTCCCTCCCCTTTGTGGCTTCCTCATTGGAGTTCACCCAGGCGTAGAGCTATAGCTCATCTTTCCCACAGCTCTTTTTTGACAGGCTTTCATGGGGATTTGCCCTTGTGGGTGTATTTAACTGCAGGCTTACTTTTTTGTTTCCTTTTCTGAAGCAGGAGGCAAATACTGTTGCTAAGTGGAGAGACTGAATCCGTGCGTCTGGACCAATGAAAGCTTTCGTGGGCCAGCAGCTTCTCAGGAGCTCTCAGGAAGGCTTGTCAAGTTCTGAACAAAACCTCACAACAAAGAGTCAGCGCCCGGCTCTTTGTTCCATTTGATGTCATTTGAAACCATTTTTAGTCTCTGGAGTAGGGAGCTTTGAGACTTGGTTAGAGACAGCCCCTGTGAAATTAGGAAGTTTGCACTACCATTGAAGATGGATTCAACGCAGCAGGAACTGGACATCCTTTATCTCTAATACAGCAGAACTGCAGGTAGGTTTACCCTCAGTTTACAAATACAGAAACTGAATATCCTACAGGTTAAGATGCTTGCCAGCGAGTCTGATGAGGGCTGCAGGACCCACTCCAGCCCAGGACGGTCTGCGCCTCCTTCCATCCCATCTCTCTCCTTTCAGCATCCTTCCATCTCTAGAACAAACCTCTCCTGCTACGTGTTTGTCCTGACACCGCATCACCTCCCTAAAGAAGGTACTGATCTGGAAAGTAGAAGACCAGAAACCATCTTTTTAATGGTTATTATTGAATAAAGATTCTTAAAATTCTAGAGTGCTTTAGAGTTTTCAGAATTTCATGCACGTGATTTCATGTCATCCCATAATAATGCTCCCCCCCCTGCCCTTTTATTTCCCCTTCCCCCTTCCCTCTCTCCACCAGCAATCACGAGTTTGCTCTCTAGATCTGTGAATCTGCTTCTTCTTTTTAGTCACCAGTTTGTCATATTTTTTAGATTTTACATATAACTGACATCATATTTGTCTTTGTCTAATTTATTTAACTTAGCTTAATACCCTGTAAAGCCATCCATGTCACTGCAAATGGCAAGATTTCATCTTTTTTGTGGCTGAGTAATATTCCATTGTGTGTATATATATATGTGTGTGGGTGTATACACTACATATTTTTTATCCATTCATCTGTTGATGGACCCTTAGGTTGCCTCCACATCTTGGCAATTGTAAATAGTGCTGCTGTGAACACTGGGAGGCTTGTACCTTTGAGAGTCAATGTTTTCATTCTTTTTGGTTATATCTGGGAGTGGAATTGCTGGGTCACATGGTAGTTCTATTTTTAGTTTTTTGAAAAACTTCCATATTGTTTCCCACAATGGCTGCACCAATTCATATTCCCACCAACAATGTACAAGGGTTCTCATTTCTCCACATTCTCACCAACATTTCTAACTTGTGTTCTTTTTTGATGATAACCATTCTGACAGATGTGAGGTTATAGCTTATTGTGGTTTTGATTTTTTCCCTGATGATTAGTATGTTAAGCATCTTTTCCTGTGCCTATTGGTCACCTGCATTTCCTCTTTGGAAAAATGTCTGTTCGGTTCTTCTGCCCATTTTTAAATCATTGATACCATTATTTTTATCTTAGGCAAGTCATTTAGCCTCTCTGGTCTTGGTTCCCTCTCCTGTGAGATGGGAAATTTTCACTAAATCATCCCCAAGAACTTTTTCTGTGCTTAAGTTTCTATGACACAGAAAACGAATGGGGAATGGTCCTCGCTCCCACCATTTCTCCTTGGCCGTGTTTTCTATACCTTCCTCTTTCTACAATTCTCATATGAGGATGTGTCCATGAGAGACACTGTGGGGTAGCCACGGACTGCAGAGGTAATATAATCTCCAGTGGAATCCCAAATCTTATGTTTCTCAAGCCATTCTACTCTACTGTCCATCACCCATCCATCCTTTTATGCATATGGATCATCAAAAAAGCAAGAGAGTTCCAGAAAAACATCTACTTATGCTTTATTGACTATGAAAAAGCCTTTGACTGTGTGGATCACAATAAACTGTGGAAAATCCTGAAAGAGATGGGGATACCAGACCACCTGACCTGCCTCTTGAGAAACCTGTATGCAGGTCAGGAAGCAACAGTTAGAACTGGACATGGAACAACAGACTGGTTCCAAATAGGAAAAGGAGTACATCAAGGCTGTATATTGTCACCCTGCTTATTTAACTTATATGCAGAGTACATCATGAGAAACGCTGGGCTGGAGGAAGCACAAGCCGGAATCAAGATTGCTAGGAGAAATATCAATAACCTCAGATATGCAGATGACACCACCATTATGGCAGAAAGTGAAGAAGAACTAAAGAGCCTCTTGATGAAAGTGAAAGTGGAGAGTGAAAAAGTTGGCTTAAAGCTCAACATTCAGAAAACTAAGATCATGGCATCTGGTCCCATCACTTCATGGCAGATAGATGGGGAAACAGTGGAAACTGTGGCTGACTTTATTTTTCTGGGCTCCAAAATCACTGCAGATGGTGACTGCAGCCATGAAATTAAGACGCTCACTCCTTGGAAGGAAAGTTACGACCAACCTAGACAGCATATTAAAAAGCAGAGACATTACTTTGCCAACAAAGGTCCATCTAGTCAAGGCTATGGTTTTTCCAGTGGTCATGTATGGATGTGCGAGTTGGACTATAAATGAAGCTGAGCACCGAAGAATTGATGCTTTTGAACTGTGGTATTGGAGAAGACTCTTGAGAGTCCCTTGGACTGCAAGGAGATCCAACCAGTCCATCCTAAAGGAGATCAGTCCTAGGTGTTCATTGGAAGGACTGATGTTGAAGCTGAAACTCCAATCCTTTGGCCACCTGATGTGAAGAGCTGACTCATTGGAAAAGACCCTGATGCTGGGGAAAATTGAGGGCAGGAGGAGAAGGGGATGACAGAGGATGAGATGGTTGGATGGCATCACTGACTCAATGGACATGGGTTTGGGTGGACTCAGGGAGTTGGTGATGGACAGAGAGGCCTGGCGTGCTGCAGTTCATGGAATCGCAAAGAGTTGGACACGACTGAGCTGAAGTGATATTGAGTAAAGGCAAGTCACAGGTATTATAAGTGTCTGGAGGACAGTGTCACAGCCCTGACCCTCCAGCCCTGATCCTCCACAGATGTGCTCTTGTTCTGCCTTCAGCCTGAAGTGCAGTGCTGGCCACCCCCACTCTGACCCACCCCACCTTCACTCCCTGACCCCACCTGTGGCTGTATAAAATCTAGTCACCCTTCAAGAATCTTCCCAAGGATCCACACTAAATCAATCAGTTATGAAGTCAGATCCTTCCTCTGCCACTGCCTAGCCAGGACTTCAGGTAATTTTTACAAATTTTGCTAATTTTTATTTTCCTAATCTGTAAATTGGGCAGAAAAATACATATCTTTCAATTTTGATGTAAGATTTACATAAGGAAATGTGTACAGAACATTTAGCAGAATGAAAAACAGAAAGCAAATGCTGGATTGTGTCTCTTTTTAATTAAAAACAGCCATTTCTGGTCTCCAGAGCTTGCCTTCTCAAAGACTGCGGTTGGTAAAGGTGTCACTTAATCACTCTGGGAAATTCTCCATTCTACAATAAAACCCACTCTTCTAGAGACTTCCTCTAGATTATCCTTCATTTAAAGTCATTCATCTAGCAAACACTTACGGGGCACTTACTATTTGCCAGGAACTGTGCTAGATGCCAGAGATACAAAGATTGAAGAATATCTCCGCTCTCAAGAAATTTCTTAAGTCTATCGGGAAACCACCTTCCTCTGGAAGCCTTCCTGCCCCACCTTAGGCTGCCTTTGGCTCAGATGGTAAAGGATCTGCCTGCCAATGCAGGAGACTCAGGTTTGATCCCTGGGTCAGGAAGATCCCCTGCAGAAGGAAATGGCAACCCACTCCAGTATTCTTACCTAGAGAATCCCATGGACAGAGGAGCCTGATGGTCTACAGTCCAAGGCATTGCCAAAGAGTCAGACACAACTTGGCCACTACACAACAACAATAAATGCCTTTTTGTATCAAATCCTAGCTATTCCCAGTTCTAAGTAGGCTACATTCATTAATTCATCTAATCCTCACAACAATCTTAGGAGGTAAGTAGTCATTAACCCCATTCAACAAATAAGGAAAATGAGGCAGGGACTGGTTAAACAGCTTGCTTCACGTTTTGTCAACTTCTAAGCACCGGCAGCCAGGATCAGAAACACATCGTCTGGCTCCAGCTTTATTATTTATTTACATAGGCATTTTAACTCCACCTTTTATTACCTGCTTCCTGGATTTGTGGCACGTGTAAGTTTTCCTATTGAAACACTTTCTTTTCTTTTTGTAATGGAAGTTGAGTTAATTTACATGCATGTATGCTAAGTCACTTCAATCATCTCTGACTCTTTATGATCCTATGGACTGTAGCCCACCAGGCTCCTTTGACTATGGGATTCTCCAAGCAAGAATACTGGAGTGGGTTGCATGCCCTCCTCCAGGGGATCTCCCCGACCCAGGGATTAAACCTGAGTCTCCTGCCTCCTCAGGCGGGATCTTTACTACTAGCGCCACCTGGGAAGCAACGTTGTATTTACTGCTATAGAGCAAAGTGGCTCCAGCTTTCAGTTCAGTCCAGTCGCTCAGTCCTGTCCACTCTTTGCGACCCCATGGACTGCAGCATGCCAGGCCTCCCTGTCCATCACCAACTCCCGGAGTTTACTCAAACTCATGTCCATTGAGTCGGTGATGCCATCCAACCAACTCATCCTCTGTCGTCCCCTTCTCCTCCTGCCTTCAATCTTTTCCAGCATCTGGGTCTTTTCCAGTGAGTCGGTTCTTCGAATCAGGTGGCCAAAGTATTGGAATTTCAGCTTCAGCATCAGTCCTTCCAATGAATATTCAGGACTGATTTCCTTTAGGATGGACTCGTTGGATCTCTTTGTAGTCCAAGGGACTCTCAAGAGTCTTCTCCAACACCACAGTTCAAAAGCATCAATTCTTCCAGCGTTAAACATTTCCTTTATCTCTCTCCTCCACTGGAATTGGAGATTGTATCAAATTCAAAGGAGCAACTCCTGTGCCCACTACGATCTCCGACACCATAGGGAATCAATCATTTATTTCTCAAATTTTCATTTGGAAGGAAGAAAGAGAAGGGAAAAAAAAGATGCACATCAATAAATAATTCTACGACGGTTCGGTGACCAACACTGACGAATAAGCATCACCAGTGGGCAAGTGCCTGAGATGTAAATTAACTCCCTGCGCGCTGAGAACGTTCAGTTATTAGTGTGGTTAGTGTCAGGAACTCCGAGGGGCACGAGCGAGCTGTCCCATTGGCCTGGGTCCCTCCCGCCCCGACCCCTCCGTCTCGCCCTCCCGCGCCGCGTCTTCCTCTCGCGGTGCCGTCCTCTCCGCGGACTCCGCCCTCCGGGATTTCCCGGGCTCCCCCTCGTCCCGCCCGGCCGGGGGCCGCGCGCGGCGCGTGGGGAGCGCTCGGGCGGCGGCGGCGGCGCCGGCGGCGGTGCGCGTGCGCACTGGGGGCGGCGGCGCACTGCGCATGCGGGAAGATGGCGGGTCTGGCGTCCTGAGGTGCGCGGGTCACGGTGTTCTTTATCCCGCCCGCGTCCCACCTCCCGGTATCGCGTCCGGTCCGCCAGCCAGTCTAGTCAGGCGGCGCCTCTGGGCCGGCCAGGGGCCCGGTTCGTGCTTGACGACGCACCCTTCTCCCCTCCCGCCCCCTTACCCCCCTGGGACCCGGCCTGTTGTGTGTGGGGGGCGGCGCCCGAGCGGAGCGGGAGAAGGCGGGAGAGCTCTCGGGGGTGCGAGGCGAGGAGCGACTGGCCGGGCAGCATGAGTCAGCAGCGGCCGGCGCGGAAGCTGCCCAGCCTGCTCGTGGACCCGGCGGAGGAGACGGTGCGCCGCCGCTGCCGCGACCCCATCAACGTGGAGGGCCTGCTGGTAAGCCCCCCCGGGGTGGGGGGCGGGGAACGGCTTGCCTGTGGGGGGTCCCCGGGCCCCAGGGTGGCCCCGGGGCTGCTCCCTCGTGCTCCCTGGTTCTCGCACTGCCTGTCACGTCCTCTGAACCAGAGCCGTCGTCGTCCGCTGAAACCCTCTGCCTTATCCTTTCCACGTGCTCCAAAATAACGTTGTCAGCCTCCTCGATCTCTCCTTAGGGCCACGGAGCAGTGTTGGAGAAGATTGCACAGCTTTGCCTGACACTGGCATGCTCTCCCACCTTTATCTCAGTGGGTTTCTGCAAGCTCTCTTTTTCGTGTTCTCTGCAGCCTCCTCTCCCATGCTCCTACTTAGCTGCAGTCGCTTAAAACCGTGTCCACACCTCACACGTCCCACCCCACAGCTCCCCCCATTCAGCACGTTGTCGTCTTCCATCCTGTTTGACAGCGAAAACGCAAGGGAGATTAAGACTCCCTGCGAAACGTTCAGTTCTTCTGTTGCTCTGGACTGCATGCAGTGTATTCTCCTGGATTATCAGGACTTTGCCGTGGAAGGAACCCGTCAGTTCCCATTTCTCCCGGCATTCTCGACCTCTCTGCTGGTTTCTTCCCATTACTAGTAAATAAACATTTCCTGAAGTCAGATTATCCAGACACCAGGACTCAGTGCTCCAAAATAGTTGATGAGCGCCATCTGATTTAATTCTGCACAGCAGTCCTAAGGGATTATTCTTGTTTGACAGTTGCCAAGATAGACTTGGAGATGTTAAGTGGTTTTTCTGTGGTTAGTAAGTAGAAAAGCCTGGGTTGAACCTCCCAGTGTCCGACTCCGGATGGTAAATTCTCAACTACTTAAAGTGAAGTGAAAAGTCGCTAATGCGATCCCATGGGCTATACAGACCACGAAATTCTCCAAGTCAGAATACTGGAGTGGGTAGCCGTTCCCTTCTCCTGGGGATCTTCCCAAACCAGGGACCAAACCCAGGTCTCGCGCATTGCAGGCAGATTCTTTACCAGCTGAGCCACAAAGGAAGCCCAAGAATACTGGAGTGGGTAGCCTATCTTTTCTCTATTGGATCTTCCCGACCCAACCATGTCCTAAATCCATTTCGATTTTGAGAGATCCCTCCTTTAATCCCTTATGCCTTTCCACCTACTATATCACTTCCCCTTCACAGCTAGACTCTTTGAAAAAGTTATCTGCACTCTGGATCTTCTTGCTCACATCTCATTACCACCTTGACCTGCTGCTGGAGGACCTCAGCCCTAAGCACGACTCTAGGACTGTCCTAACCAAGGTCGCCAGCAACCTTGTCAGGTCCAACGGATGTGGTTTTAACACGATGGACCACTCACTCTGTTAGAAACTCACCATTGATGTCTCGTTGGACACATCTCAGCACTCCATCTGCCTCGCTGGCCTCTCGTGTTCTCTTTTGTAAACTCCTCTTCCTTTTCCCATCCCTTCTATGTTGGTCTTATTCGGCTCTTCAGCCTTCTCCACAGTTTCTTCATATGGGGTGTCATTCAGCACTCTTGTGACTTCTGTTACTATTTGTACAGGTGGTCGTATTCTTTTCAGTTCAGCTCAGTCATGTCTGACTCTCTGCCACCCATGGACTGCAGCACACCAGGCTTCTCTGTCCATCACCAACTCCTGGAGCTTCCTCAAACTCAACGTCCATTGAGTCGGTGATACCATCCAACCATCTCATCCTCTGCCGTCCCCTTCTCCTCCTGACTTCAGTCTATCCCAGCCTCAGGATCTTTTCCACTGAGTCAGTTCTTTGCATCAGGTAGCCAAAGTATTGGCACTTCAGTTTCATCTTCAGCCCTTCCAATGAATGTTCAGGACTGATTTTCTTTAGGATTTACTGGTTGGATCTCCTTGCAGTCCAAGGGACTCTCAAGAGTCTTCTCCAACACCACAGTTCAAATGCATCAATTCTTCAGTGCTCAGCTTTCTTTCTGGTCCAACTCTCACATCCATACATGACTACTGGAAAAACCATACCTTTGACTAGACAGGCCTTTGTCGGCAAAGTAATGTCTCTGCTTTTTAATATGCTGTCTAGGTTTGTCATAGACTTTCTTCTTCTTATTTTAGAATTTGATAAAAGCTCTGAACTCTTACTATGGAAAAAACACTTTATTTTGCATTTAATGTCAGAAGATAAACATATCCCTTGAAGTTTCAGATAGTCTTATCCACTCTGGTAGGGCTTCTCTGATGGCTCAGTGGTGAAGAATCTGCCTGCTAGTGCAGGAGACACGGATTCATTCCCCTGGGTAGGGAAGATCCCCTGGAGAAGGAAACGGCAACCTACTCCAGTATTCTTGCCTGGGAGATCCCATGGGCAGAGGAGCCTGGCAGGCTACAATCCATGGGATCATAAAAGAATGGGACACAACTTAGCAACTAAACAACAACAATCCACTCTGATAGTTTCGGTTACCATGTCATGACTCCCAAATCTGTAAATTGGACTCAGAGCTTTCCAAGTGTCTACTACACACCTCTACCTAGATTTCAGACTCATATACCTGAAGTGGAATTCATTATCTTGCTTAAGCAACAACTCTTAATCTCATATTGCAACAAATGGTACCACACCCTCCATATTGCCCTAGCTGGTATCCTACGCATTATCTTTACCTTTTCCAAATGGACCCCCTCCATCCTATCTAATAGAAATTAGTCACCAGTACTTGCCACTTCTAGCCGTCATCTGCCTTTCGGATTGCTATCTTCTCAACCAGTTTTCCTGCTTCTCACCTTGCCCCTGATTTTTCTATATATTCGCCACGTAGTAACTAACCATAATGATCTTTTTAAAGTGTATTTCTGATGAAGTCATTTGGCTTAAAGAATCTATCATGGTTCCCAGCTGCTCTCATCATAGACGAGAAACTTCTTAATGTCATCAGACTCCTGTGTTTATCTTTGCTGAACTGCTTATGGTTGCTGAATTTTCCATATGTCTGTATTCTTCTGGACTTCTGTATATCTGCACTTCCCCCTTTAAAAATTTTTTTCTTTAGAGTACACTTTCCCTTTCACTTTACCTCCCGTGGTTCCCATTATAGATCATTTGTGGGCAGCCTTGCTGACCCAGCCTCCAGGCTGGGCTGGGCACTCCTGTGAGCCTCCTGCGTACCCCTTCCTCAGCATGGGGGCACTTAAGGCCCTGGGCAGCAGCTCTGGCCTTTCATTGGTACATCCCCAGCATATCTGGGGCTTCTTGCAAAAACGAAAAAGCTATTTTGGTAAATAGCTGTTAAGTGAATGAAGTAGGTACTCTCTAAATGTTTGAATGTATGAATGTTTATTTTCCTGGCTGTGAAATGGTGATTTCAACACCTCTTTCAGCATTTTTTAGAAAAATTGGGTAATGACTAGAAGTATTTAGTAGATTATGTATTATTAAATGCTATGCAGAAAAAGTTATGTGTACAGCTGAGTGTTTGATGTTCCCAAGGGGTAAATGGCTTGAAAACTGGAATTTTACGAAGGCAGAACATGATTAGAGATAGAATTTAGTCTGCACATTGAAAAATAAGGAAAACTTGTTGCATGTGTGACTAGAAAGCAGACCCCTGGAAAAAGGTATGTGTCTGCAGAGCTCTTAAAGGGATATTACTCTCCCAAACAGGCTGTTTTGGGACAAGCAAGCATCTCTGTATAGAGATATTTTTAACCAACTTGGAAGCAGTGTTTTAAGATTTTAGCCCCTAAAACTCACCTTTTACTTCTTTCTCCTTCGAGATCTCAAACTGCAAAGTGTAGATTTTGAAATGTGGGAACTTAGAGCATCAGTGAAATGACTTGGAATGTGCTGTCCTGCCCACCAGGAGCTACTGGTTTCTAGAGAGCTGTGTGCGCTGAGCGTGGCCTCGGTGCTTTCAGGATGGAGACAGACTAATAGACCACAAGTGGGAGGAGCAGTTTGAGTATTTGACAGCCTCAGTGGTTTCAGGTGGAGGCTCTGCCAAGATGAAAGCAGAGTAATAGACCCGAACAAGTGAAGAGAGCAGTTGGAGTGTTTGAACTGCAAGCTTTTTTAGGAAGCCCAGTCTTTGGCTGCTACCAGGCTCTCCTTTGGGTTCCCCTGCTGACTCAGCAGTAAGGAATCCTCCTGCCAATGCAGGAGACGCGGGCTGGATCCCTGAGTCAGGAAGATCTCCTGGAGGAGGAAATGGCAACCCACTCCAGTATTCTTGCCTGGGAAATCCCATGGACAGAGACACGCAGGCTACAGTCTGGGGGTTCACAGAGAGTCAGACGCGGCTGAGCAGAGCAGGCTGTCTGTGGGCAGGTCCTCGGAAATGCCTGAGGATAGCCTCTCAGGGAGACTTCCTTGAAGGAACAGAAATATTGGCAGTGTCCCCAGGGGTGGGTTGTCAGCACTAGAATCAGCAGCATCTAGTGCCATAGAAGTTTGAGGATGTTCCTCTGAGGACTGCCATCCTCGAGACGCTGAGAAGGTAAAAGATGTGTCCTGTGCAGGAGCCGGTTTGAAAAGGTTCCCATTGGCCAAATCTGGGATAATTTGAGCCTCAAAATACCAGATTTTATACTCAGAATAAGGTAAGAATTCAGGCTCCTTCAGTGTAGCTCGTTAAGTACAGCCTCAAATATAGTTCCTCCAGATCTTTAGGCCTGTGAGACAAGGAAAAGCTCCTCACCTGTCTGTCAAATGTAGTTCACCAGCGTTAGCATAGCTGGAAAGACTCATCAGGATTGTCAGACTGAGTCTCCCCAGATGATAAATTTGTATTAGAAAACAGAACATGAAGCTTCCTCGTCTCAGTGATCCTTATGGGTGGGGTATCCAAGAGGGCATCTTTTCCTGGTGTCCCTGTGTCTGTAAATACACTTTGTTGTTTATAAGTTGATGTCATCTGTGACAAGATCCTATTTCACTCTTCCCATTCATTAGTTTAACAAATGTTTACCAAGTGCCTGAATGTGCCAAGAACTGTTCTGGTTCAAACAGGACAACGATAATAGTCTCTAATGCTTTCTTGGGATTTTTACAGTTTACAGAATTGGTCATTTGATCTTCACAATAGCTTAGAAAGTGGGCTTTAATAGAGGTCTGTCCCTACACTGTGTTACAGATGAGGGAAGATTCTCCCTGTACCTGAGAAGTCCTGGTGGTCCTGAAGCCCATCTTAAGCCAAGAACTATTGAGTATAAATGAGATGAATGTATCATTACTGTTGACACGTTGGAAATCTCCCGAATTGTAGATCTGTAGGATTTACACGATCTTTACTTGGGAGATCTGCCCCTGAGAGGCTGTGATGCTATCGTGAGTCCTCCAAAATAAAGAGATAGGGTTTTTTGTTCGGGTAGTGGTGGGGGAGCCAGAACGAATGGGTGTTGTTTCCCCACAGATCTCAATATAGCCAATATGTAGTTTATAGCAAAGAATGTGAGGGGAAAAAAGTCATACGTTCTCATGTTACTAACTGAGGTACCTCCATCCCCGTGCCAAGTCTTGAATAGCAGCCTTCTAGATAAGGAGACCAGAGGGAGGGGTCTGGAGCAGGGAAGGTGCCTTTGGAGCACATGCGGAGAGCAGATAAGGAGGTAGTCCGAGTGGGGGCCTGGGCCCTGCCCCTCTAAACTGAGAGCAGAAGTCTTGTCTGCAGCACGACCCCTAGGGCTGCTGCTCTTGTTAATCCCATCCACGTGCATTCTCAGGGTTGATTGTGACGCTATAGTGATTGAAGTAGTGTAGCAACTTAGGGTGTTTGTTGATGGGTGTTTCAGGTCCCTGTGATGAGGATGGCTTTTTTTCTTTTAAGAATCTTGCATTAGTAGTTCAACTCTGTCTCATACTCTTTTAGCAGAAGGGATGAATGTAAAAATAGCAGTGACAGTTGGTCACCCTGGTCTGAAGTTTGGTTTCAATAGGACTGCCCTTCAACGTGTCCCTGGTGGCTCAGAGGGTAAAGAGTCTGCCTGCAATGTAGGAGACCCGGGTTCGATCCCTGGGTCTGGAAGATCCCCTGGAGAAGGAAATGTCAACCCACTTCAGTATTCTTGCCTGGAGAATCACCAGGGACAGAGGAGCCGGTGGGCTACAGTCCATAGGGTTGCAAAGAGTTGGACACGACTGAGCAACTTCACTTTCTTTCAGCGTGTCCCTGTTGTCAGCACTGCACTGAGAGCCAGCCAGGCAGAGTCCCTGCCCCAGGACAGGCTCTTCCCACTCTGGTTTTGCACCTAGCAGGTGTACCTGCAGGTGTTTAAATTCCAACAACTAAATTAATTTTACAGTGGAATTCTGCTTCAGGGGAGTTATTCCATATCAAGTTAGCTTGCTGACAGATGCCATCATCTTGTCATGAGTGATAAGGGAACCATTGTGCCAAGGCTTGTATAGTAACACCAGCAAGGAGAGAGCTGCTTAGCTGCTCACCTCGCCTCCAGGCTTCCCCATTCCTCAGTCTTTTTGCCATATTGCCACCATACTTAGATCTCTGAACCATGAGCCCAAGGATGTCGTGTCTTGTTCAGAAATCTGGCATTTCTGCACTGATTACAACCTAAAGGCCAAACTCCAGGGCATGACTTTCACAGTCCTCTGTGTCGAGCATGGTGCTGGCAGGCCCTTCCAGCCTCAGTGACAAGTCATTTTCACACTGGCCAGCCAGGCAGCCTTGCGAAAGGTGGTTTGTATTTCCATACCTTTATTCATGTCACTTCCTGCACCAAGAATTATTTATCCTCTCTCCGCAACCTCCCACACGTTCCTGCAAAATCTGGCTTGTCTTCCAAGGCTTGGCTGGGGGTCCCTTTCCTGAGAATTGCTGGGTGCACCCCAGAGTTCTGGTGACTCTTCTCTTAGAGCTCCTCATGAAATCCTCTTTTCCCAGTTTTGCTGCGGCCCCATTGAGGGCAGTTTTTTCACTTAAACAGAAGCTAAACCCGCCCACAGCGTGTCTGGAGACACGTGACATCATTACACTTTGTTCTAAGCAGAAGACTAATATGGGTTTCTCTTTATTAGCCTCATGGTTAGGATTTATATATGTTTTGCAAAAAACAATTTTTAAATGTACTGCATATGTTACAACAAGGTTATGTAAGCCTTCATAGCCTTCAAGTAGCTAGTGAAATGATGAGCATTGGCAGTGGAGCTGCTGGTATACTAATTTCCTGGTTGCCTCAGGGATTTACAAGAAGTGTTTTATTAATGTAACACCAAAGTTTCCAGTTACGTTGCATGCATTATTTTCCATGATTAGAAATGCTGTTTTTACATTATCGTGGGACTGCATGGCTGCTTGTGAAAATGAAAATTTGTGAGCTCATTTCTCTGGAGCCACTTAACACTGAGTTAGCAAAGGGTGAGCATTTGTTAGTTTGGGTGTAGATCTCTCCCGCACTGTCCAGAGTCAGAGACAGATCCTGATCACCTCTGAATTCCCCTTTATCCCCAGTACCTGATACAGTCGATAAATTAATGTCGATGTAGTAATAAATTCCAATATTCATGCTCCTCCACTGCCACCATCCTTCCTTTCTCCCCCTACCCCATCTCTCTAACTACTGCTTCCGTAGCTATGGACTTCCCTTGTGGTATAGCTGGTAAAGAATCCGCCTGCAATGAGCAGGACCTGAGTTCGATCCCTGGGTTGGGAACATCCCGTGGAGAAGGGAATAACTACCCACTCCAGTATTCTGGCCTGGAGAATTCCATGGACTGTATAGTCCATGGAGTCACAAAGAGATACAACTGAGCTACTTTCACTTCCACTTTCTGTACCTATGGAGGCCTGTGCAGTTTCAGAAACGCAAGTGTGTAAACACTGTCAGATGTGATGACAGTTAGCATAAATGTAGTTTAGGAGAAGGACTGGTTTCCTCACACTGTAATTATTTCCCAGGGTGAAAAAAAAGACAAACCTTTGTATTATCCAGTAATATGTTGTTCATTTGCATTGTTGTTGTTGTTTTTTTGCTATTCATTTGTTTGTATTTAAATTACTAAGTTAAATTTCTGTATCTTCTCTTTTCCAGCCATCAAAAATAAGGATTAATTTAGAAGATAATGTACAATATGTGTCCATGAGAAGTAAGTTGATTTCTGAATAGGTTTTAGGTTTTGCCATTTGACCTTCTTATGATTTCAGTGATTTATTTTAAAGGTACCTGAGTTGATGAGTAACTTAAATAAAATGTACTATTTGTAGACTGAAATGTCAAGCTTGGAATTTCAGCAAAAGCTCCTGAGGTTGTGGGCTGTCAGTATGCACAAATGTCAGTTTATTTTCCATTGCTTTGGAAATGTCTTTTTTTCCCTAAATGGTCCGTGTTTAGGGATATTTCCTGGAGTTCTATGAGAGCAGTTGTCGTCATCAGTGGAGTTGAAGGTGGTTTGGCAACAAACGTGAGGACAGTCTTTGCCCTCCTGGTTTCCTGTGGTTCCTTGTGCTCTTTCTATCTACTCCTGTCCTAATCTCGGGGGATAGATGGTACCTAGACACCCAATATGAATCTTAACATCAGCCTTCATTTCTCCTCGGCACCCCCCACAGTCCCACCCATATCTGGCCCCCAGTTTTCCTCTGGAAACGTTCCCTTTGTCTGCCCCATGCCTTCATTTACACTCATGTCTCACTTGTATTGAGCTCATGCAGTGCCTGGCCTGCATTCAGCTCTTTGCATGGATTATCACAGCAACCTTTCAAAGGTTTGGATTATTATTGGTATTCGGTAGACGAGTAAATGGAAGCCCAGAGGGATTAAGTAACTTGTCCAGTCAGGATTCATTCCCCTGCTCAGACTTGAGCCTACAGTCTTACCCTGGGTCAGGTTCTGCTTCCTGTACAGGCCACTCTGGCACAGCTACCCACGCCGGTCGTCTCTGCCACGCCCTCCCTGCTGCCCATGGGGTCTCTCTAACACAAAAACATGATGGTGATTTCACTTGGCCAAACGGACAGGTTGATTGAATCCGCAGATAGGATTCAAATTATATAGTAAATTATACGCAGATTAACTCTTGCCTTGGTCAAGAGTCAGATGTAAATGTTTTTAAAGTCAGAATTTCTCATTTGTAATCTTGCAAGGTTTTATAGAATGGTGACTGTCTTCTACTTTAAAAAAATTTAATTCCTATTTAATCCTGTTTAATCTTTAAGTATAGGATTGGTCTCCACATAAAAGACATTTACATTATAAAATATGTCCTTTTGTTTCTTGGAGTAACCACCAGTGGTCTTTAAGTTGAATGTAATATCATAGAGGTTCTGGAGAAGAACATTTCTGATTGAAGATAGGATGACTGTTTCCTTTGAAGCATTCTGTGGTGTGCTATGAAATAGGAAATCACATACTCCACACCAGGAGGACAGCTAAATTACTTGTAGAATTTATTTCCTCTGCGCACTAAACCATAAGAACTATTATTTTAGTATCAAACTGGGAAAGATGGAAAGAATGATAATATTCAATTTTGGCAAGGGCAAGAGAGGAGGCCTTTATAAACTTTGTAAAACTGATAGAACCCACATGCTGAATAGCAGGTTTGGCAGCATTTAAAAATACGCTTTTACTCAACAATTCCACGTCTTGAAACTTATCTAAAGGAAACAAAGATGCATGCAAAGATTTAGCTTCTAGGAGATTCATTGAAGTATTGTGCAAAATAGTAAAAATAGAGATAATTTGAATTTCCAGCATTGGGCCGAGTTGAGCAAATATTCCATGCAGTTAAATATTCAGCTGTAAAGAATAAAGTTGAAATAAATTTGTTGACACATAAGGATGTTTCATAATACTGAATTAAAAAACAGTATGTTAAAAAGTGGTATGTTTCTATTCTTGTTTTTTAAAACTATATATATTTACATATTGACGTAGGCATGTGAAAGAGTGTGCGTAGTGTCGGGGTATCTGGAAAACCATAGTAATGAGTAAATGAGGGAATTAAAGAGATTTTTCCCTATTCATTTGCTTATCTGTTAATATAGGATAATGAATATTTTAAAAAATAGTCACGCCACTTTCCCTCAAGGTGTATCCTAACCATGCTAATCAGAAGACTGATTTGAGCCCTTTCCAGATTTCATCAGGCTAATTTACACTATGACACGTATAGGGACATTTTAAACATTTTTTTAAAGCTAAATCTCTGACTTTGTTTCATGAAGAATTTCTTGACTTGAGGACCAATGAGAAATTTTATTCTAAACATCATTTCTAATCCTATTCCTGAGAGTGGTATGGATACAGATGCAGGCTCACCATTTATGTCCGATATGATGCCATTCAGATTCACATACTCAGTGGAAACTGGTTGCATATTTCAAATACTCCTTTTAGTCTAAAGCCTTTGTTTACCTGGAATAGGCTAATAAGTTTTCATCCACTTTGAGAAGTCGATTTTGTAAAAATTAGCTATGATTTAGTCAGTGGGTAGAATATCTGTAGGTGTCTGTGGTTATTGATCAAGAAGAAATAAAGGGTCTTTTTAATGAATTGAGAAAGAAATGCTATTTAAAATTTACGAATTGTGTTTTGTTTCCCAGAAGCACTGAAAGTGAAGAGGCCTCGTTTTGATGTATCACTGGTTTATTTAACTCGAAAATTTATGGATCTTGTCAGATCTGCTCCTGGGGGCATTCTTGACTTAAACAAGGTTGCAACGAAACTGGGAGTACGAAAACGAAGAGTGTATGACATCACCAACGTCTTAGATGGAATTGACCTGGTTGAAAAGAAGTCTAAGAACCATATTCGATGGATGTGAGTTGTTTTCAAACTTTTAATGTTTTTTTTTGCCTCCTCAATAAGTGACAATACTGTGCTTAAAACAAACTAGATACTATCAGTTCAGTTCAGTCCAGTCGCTCAGTCATGTCCAACCCTTTGCGACCCCATGAACTGCAGCACACCAGGCCTCCCTGTCCATCACCAACTCCCAGAGCTTACCCACATCCATGTCCATTGAGTTGGTGATGCCATCCAACCATCTCATCCTCTGTCATCCCCTTTTCCTCCTGCCCTCAATCTTTCCCAGCATCAGGGTCTTTTCCAGTGAGTCAGCTCTTCACATCAGGTGGCCAAAGTATTGGAGTTTCAGCTTCAACGTCAGTCCTTCCAGTGAACACCCAGGACTGATCTCCTTTAGGATGGACTGGTTAGATCTCCTTGCAGTCCAAGGGACTCTTAAGAGTCTTCTCCAACACCACAGTTCAAAAGCATCAATTCTTTTGCACTCAGCTTTCTGTATAGTACAACTCTCACATCTATACATGACCACTGGAAAAACCATAACCTTGACTAGACGGACCTTTGTTAACAAAGTGATGTCTCTGCTTTTTAATATGCTCTCTAGGTTGGTCATAACTTTCCTTCCAAGGAGTAAGCGTCTTTTAATTTCATGGCTGCAGTCACCATCTGCAGTGATTTTGGAGCCCAGAAAAATAAAGTCAGCCACTGTTTCCACTGTTTCCCCTTCTGTTTGCCATGAAGTGATGGGGCCGGGTGCCATGATCTTAGTTTTCTGAATGTTGAGCTTTAAGCCAACTTTTTCACTCTCCTCTTTCACTTTCAAGAGGCTCTTTTGTTCTTCACTTTCTGCTATAAGGGTGGTGTCATCTGCATATCTGAGGTTATTGATATTTCTCCTGGCAATCTTGATTCCAGCTTGTGCTTCCTCCAGCCCAGCATTTCTCATGATGTACTCTGCATATAAGTTAAATAAGCAGGGTAACAATATACAGCCTTGACGTACTCCTTTTCCTATTTGGAACCCGTCTGTAGTTCCATGTCCAGTTCTAACTGTTGCTTCCTGACCTGCATACAGGTTTCTCAAGAGGCAGGTCAGGTGGTCTGGTATTCCCATCTCTTTCAGAATTTTCCACAGTTTATTGTGATCGACACAGTCAAAGGCTTTGGCATAGTGAATAAAGCAGAAATAGATGTTTTTCTGGAACTCTCTTGCTTTTTCGATACTATCAGTGGTTAGTAACAGATACTATCAGATACTATCAGTGGTTTTCAGATACTATCAGTATTTGTTTGTTTGGTTTTTTTCCTACTTGGTACCAATTTAAAGCCATGTAATATCATCCCAGTATTATGGAAAAGCTAAGTGGAGTCATAATTTTAGGAATTTCACTTTTCAAGGTGAGTGGGCATCTGATTGTGTAGAAATTAAAAAAAAAAAAAATATTTCCTCAGTTCCAATTGATCTCTGATACCAGGGGAAATCAGTTAAGGCAGTAAAACAGTGGTTCTTGCACTGGAGTGTGGTGAACACAAGAGAGGCCTCCTCCCAAGGGGCTGTAATTCAGTTCTGGGAGAAGGCAGATACCTGCCTTCTTAACAGCCACCCCTGGTGGGTATGGTGCAGGTCAGGCTTGGAAACACAATTCCCTGAATGTTAAAAAAAAAAAAAATTCAGGAGGCTGCATGTCTCAGAGTCAATTGGTAAAGACTTAGCATATGATTAGGAAGGATTTCAGGGAAAGAAGACCTTATGGTATAAATGTAGATATTACATATAGATAAGTGTGGGACACACACGGAGGGAGCTGTTATACTTAATAACACACAAGTATTTTGAATCAGTAGGAAACAGTTCCAGCATAAAAGTACCTAGATACCTTGCAGGCAAAAGAAAAATCTACCAGCAAAGATCATTAAGTGATTCTCAGTAGTTAATTTCGCTATTAGAGGAAAGGGGTTCATAAAGGAGGTTTTTTTTTAGTAGTACAGAAATGCAAATTGAATTCTAATTTGAACATGTTTGCTGAATAATAACTGACATTTTAGGGGCTAATGTTGGATTGTGTTCTAAATCACTAATTAGAATCAGATTTGAGAACTAGCAAGTGAAAGGTAAAGTTGTAACAGCCTCTCCCCTCTTAATTTTCTATAAAGATCGAAGAAAAGAATGAATATCGGTAGTTGTTCAAGTCACGTCATATTGGGGCAGACCGTAATAAAATAAATCTTTGAAAAAACATCATATTCAGGTAGAACCAGATTAAATATGCACTGTAGGGAAAAATAAAGATTCAGAATTTTAGCAGATGAACTGTCATTTGGCCAGTATGTGCTGTTTTTCATGTTTAAAAACTAAAGGGTTAAAAGACTAACTTGTCAAAAGGGCTTCTCCGATGGCTCAGTGGGTAAAGAATCCACCTGCAGTGCAGAAAACACAGGAAACACTGGTTCGATCTCTGAGTCAGGAAGATCCCCTGGAAGAGGAAATAGCAACCTACTCCAGTATCTTTGCCTGGAAAATCCCACAGACAGAGGAGCCTGGCAGGCTACAGTCCAAAGGGTCGCAAAAGAGTCAGACACGACTGAGAACAAACATGAATGGACAAGAACTTGTCAAAAGTCATACTGTGGAAAGTAGAGCTGGGCTGAAACTGGGTGCTACTGATTCAGTTCACTGCTCATTGAACTTTAGTAAGCTTTCCGTAGAACTTCTGATTTTCAGAGGGTTATGATGTTGGTTTTGTTTTTAAAGTTTCTGTGTCAGGGAATAGAAATGGGGACAAAAACCAAAGAGAAGTAATGATTGTCTAGAATATCAGGAGAGCAGGACTGGAGTTTGTTACCTGTTGTCTGTTGTTGTGGGAGACACCGGGTGTAAACTTCTGGAGACATTCCAGTAATCTAACTTGTATTAATTTGTAATCTCCCAGATGTTGATGGTGATCTTTTTCTTTTAAAGAGGATCTGATCTTAGCAATTTTGGAGCAGTGCCCCAACAGAAGAAGCTGCAGGAGGAGCTGTCTGACTTATCAGCAATGGAAGATGCCCTGGATGAGTTAATTAAGGATTGTGCTCAGCAGTTGTTTGAGTTAACAGATGACAAAGAAAATGAAAGATATCCTTTAATCTGTACCTTTAAAAAAAAAAATTCTCCCAAAGCAATTACCTTCAATAGTAGGCTCAGCTTGGAGATTTAATTAATATGTTTAAGATACAAAACCAGACCTTTAGAAGTAAATGAACTGCCATAGAAGTGATACTGAAACTGCCTTTCCAGTCCACCAAGCCTGACACGGTTGGATGGTCATGCTCTTCAGGTCAGTGTCTCTGGGACCAGAGTGGGAGACTGTCTTTGGTTCTGATCTCCTCCCAAGTCTCCTAGACAGTTTTGCTGCTGTGTTCCCCATGCAGCACCTTTCTGAGATGTCACTGATACTGAGCTAGTCCAAGGTTCAGATTTACTTAAATTCTACACCAGTCAAAAACTCCTGTTTCCACAATACAGTTATTAGAAGGAAAGTAAATGCTGTCACTGGACTCAGTCAAAAAGGTCTGTGTAGTTAAAAAAATGCTGGGGAAACCCTGTAAATCAGGTAATTGGTAAAATTTCAAGCAACACAGTAAAAGAAGATGAGAAAAATTCAGGTAGCAAAATGGAAAATAGTTTGGGATGAGAGCACTCCCATGAGGACGTGATAGTCCTGAAAAAATGGTTCTCTAAGTTGTTTCTACTGCTAACAGATTCTTTCTCCCTTATATTTTAGGAGATTCTCATCAAAACACTTTTTTTCCCCCAGAGGTTCTCATAAGATGTAGCAATGATAAGGAAAAGTGCAAGGAGGTTTGAATACCTTCGTGTGTTATCTTTGTTTTAAACACCCAGACTTTATTACTATTTTTTTTCCAGAAAGTGTCATCACTATCACAGTAGTATAAAAGAATTCTTTTGAGTTATATTGTAAAACACTTCATAAACTACTAAGGATCGTTGATGAAATAATAAGAATTACATATGAAATAATTTTTTAATCTCCACCCTCTGCTTAGAGACCCTTAACTGATTTTTACACTAGCATATGTGACGTATCAAGACATTCACAGCATCCAAGCCTTTCATGAACAGATTGTAATCGCAGTTAAAGCACCGGCAGAAACCAGACTGGATGTTCCAGCTCCCAGAGAGGTAGGTAGCCCTGCTTTTGTGTGTGTGTGTGTGCGCGTGTACTTAGTTGCTCAAGTCACGTCTGACTCTTTGCCACCTAATGGACTTAAGCCCGCCAAGCTTATCTGTCCATGGGGATTCTGCAAGCAAGAATTCTCCACCTCCCTGTTCTTAAGAAGATTTAAAGGGAAACGGGCTTCCCTGGTGGCTCAGCAGTAAAGAATCCGCCTACAATGCAGGAGATGCGGGCTCAATCCCTGGGTTGGGAAGATCTCCTGGAAAAGAAGATGGCAACCCACTCCAGTGTTCTTACCTGGAACACTCGCATGGATGGAGGAGCCTGGTGGACTGCAGTCCATGGGTCACAAAGAATTGGACACAACTGTGTGACTAAACAGCAGAGGGAGGCAGGGCAGCTACTTGGGCTGTGCGTTGTTGCAGTCCCAGTAACTTAATAGCCAGTGTGTGCATGCTAGCTAGCTACATACCTGATCCACAGCTCAGGGCACTTCACCCATTTTAATGTGTTTTGATTAACACAGTAAACTCAGTAGTCATGATTATTACCCTCTTACAGATGAGAAATCTAAAGCACAGAAAGATAAACTTTCTTACCATCATACAGTAAGTGAGAGAAACAGAATTCAAACCCAGACAGTTTGGCTTCAGAGTCTGTTCTTAGTTGTACTCTCATGGCCCCTTAGAGGAATCACCGAGAATTGGCCTCAGTGTTAAGATCCAGTTCAAACAGGGCTCTGGGGAATTAACTCACTAACCAAACTCATAAAAGATTCACGAATAAAGGAGGACACTAAATTAAACATTTAAAATGAAAAGTAAAATGAATGTGTAAATGGAAATACTGTCATCTGCTTGCAGGAAAGTTTGTGTTGAAAGATACTTGTCGGTAGATAACGTGGTCAGGGTGGAATCAGAACCAAGGAGTGAGACCATTCTTAAGACAGATGGAGCGCTGATGGCCTGATAGACCTGTCAGTGCTGAAGTCATGGCCTCTTCATTGCAGTAAGGGACTTAGCCTCCCTCAGTGAGTCAGCTCTCACCCACTTTCCATTTTATCCCCTGAAGACCACAGTCCATGTGAGACCCTAGCTGTTACTGGACAGTGTATTACAGACAGTTAAGGAACACGTTTTGTTTATTCCAGTCGCACTCAAATTTTGACTTTGAGATGATGCTTCCTAGTGTGTGCTTCCTGTGGTTCAGGCTAAGCAAGTACATGATATTCTCAAATATGTGACAGCAAAGAAACTACCTGAATGAGAATTTCCAAAAGTGTCCCTTGAAACTTTTACAGTTCTAGTAAGTGAAAAAATGTAATTCATGAATCCCCTCATTCATCTTAATGCTTTCTGTGTCTTTTGCTAGGATTCTATCACAGTACATATCAGGAGCACCAAAGGACCCATTGATGTTTATTTATGTGAAGTGGAGCAGGGTTCCCACTCAAGTAATAAAACATCAGGCCGTGTAGGGACGTCTTCATGCAAAAGCAAGCCTTCGGCGCACCCTCAACCTGAGAAAGGTAAACAGGCCGATTTTGTGATTAGAAAAATTTAAGATTCTAATGATTTTTTAAATGTATATAGTTTTACAAATGAATATTATGGATATGCATATTATGAATAATATTCATGAAATGAATATTATGGCCTTACAGGTATTTTTACTCTTCTAGCTACAAAAACATGAGTTAAAAATTACTGGGTAATTCTTACTATAGTTGCTTACTGTTTCTAACAACCCTGTTGTTCCCATGTAATTTTGATATCTGTGAAAAGTTAGAATTGTAGTTGGTTTCAGAGTGTGGTCTCTGTAGAGAAGGCTGTCTGATCCTCTGACCCAGGCCCTCAGGCTCATGCTTGAGTCCTGGTTTATAATTCTTGTGAGACTGGAAACATTAGCCTTATGCCACTCACGTAAGAATATGGTTCTTGACTGAGGTCTTCCTATTTTAGCTTAAACACTTTTCTTCTCTTAGTTGCCTGCCTTTGAGACCTTCATTTAGGAAGATTTCTCCCATGTTTGTTATCTTTCAGAAGAAAATCCTCCACAGCAAAGTGAAGAAGTACTTGAAGTGAGCAACTAATGGTGTTTGAAGGTCCATACATTGAGTCTCTTGGACTCCTGTGTGAACGAAGATCCTCAGAGCAATAAATCGTCCCTGCCGTTTTCTCATTGTTAGTAGCCACAAGAAGGCTAGGAGTGCCTCCAAGCACTTTGCTCCTTAGATTCCTGGATAATGATGGTTTCTGCATTTGAAAACAGCTCTTTTTATAATTATTCACTGCTTTTTTGCCAGTGAAGCAGTCATCTTGCCTACAGAAACTGAGTCACATGACTGTCACTGAAACAGACGAGCGGGCTGGGTGGACAGCTCCTCGGGGACTCTGCCCTTTGCCGCAGATCATGTGTCGTCGTCACAAAAGAAGTCACCTTACACGGCTTCATGTCTGCACAGATGGGTGTGTGCACGCACCTGATGTGATGTTTGTACATATTTGTATAATGTGAAATTTCACTTGTGAAATACATCTAAGTGAGACTGTTCACTCTTGTACAGCCAAAATAATGTAAATATGGAAAGTAACAGACATATTCTCTAATTTCTATGGTATCTATAACTTATTAGAATCCTCTAAATGAGGGTTAGAGGAGAGTTTTTTTCCCTAACTTCTACATGTAGAAGTACCGTAAATGTGTGTGCAGTTAAAGTTGGTGGATTTAATGCAGTTATTTCAGTATGGTTTCCCAGTGCTAAAATTGGACTTCAGGCTCCCTACGGAGTCATTGTGTCCAAGCAGACTGGTGACGTGCCCCAAGCTTTGGGGACAAGTGTAGAAATGCCATCAGCTCATGACTAAATTCCTTGCAAGACATGAATTCAGTCATGGTGACAGTTGAAAACTATTTTAACCTTTTTTGCAAGGTTTTGTAATATGTTTCTGTATGCGGCCTTGCTCTTCAACCAGAGGGGTGTATTGACGATGAGTCAGTGGCCCCTGCCCTCTCTCCAGCTCTAGCCCCACGTTCCTGAGCACCTCGCTCTTTCTACCTCATCGGGTAAGTCATTACCACTCTGCGCCTCAGTTTACTCAGTAGTTTACCATTAGACTGTGAGCTCCTTGAGGGACTTTGTCTTAATCATTGTTAAGCCCAGCGCCTTGCGCCACTCCTGGCAATTGAAAAGCCCTTGATACCTTTCAACAGGTGAGTGAGTGAGTGAGTGAATGAATGGTAGAATTAGACTGATAATACTTGGCTCATACCGTACAAGATTCTTATATCATTCAGATTCATATTTTAAACTTCTCTTGCTTTCAAAGAAAGAATTGAAGCAACATGAGATTAGGACCATGTAGAAAAAAGAGTTCGCTTAGGAATAAAAAATCAACATGCTAGAAAATCATGCTGATTATTTAGGATTCACACACCTTTGAGCTCCAGTGGCTTTTGCAGTTCTGTCCCTCAGCTGAAACCAGCCTTTTCCTTCCTCACAGTCCCTACCGGCTGCCTCTGCAGGCCTTGGCTACGAGGCAGAAGTTGTGTGTATAGGTCAAGTGCTCCTCGGAGGATTCCAGGCTCTGCGTTGTAGATTTGGCAGCTGTCAGTTATGTGTGATGGCTAAACATGAGAGTGGATGAGGCCGCCTAATGAGAGGGTACCAGCAGGAGAAGAGGAAAAGCCCATTAGCATTTATTTTAAGGGGAGGTACCCATTCCAGTTTTTTGCCTGGAGATTTCCATGGGGTCGCTGAGTTGGACGTGACTGAGGAACTTAACACTTTCACTTACACCAAAGAAAAAGCCTTTCCCAAGAGAAAAAAGAGAGGAGAAGGGAAAAAATGGCTGAAGAAGGTGGTGCCCCCGAAACCCACAAAGGAAGCATGGCCACAGGTGATAGCATTTTTCTAAGCAGCAGTTACTTCCTTGTGAGATGTGACAAAGTGTTCTACTTTGCAAATCATTCTGAGGGTAAAGTGAGATCGTGTAAACGAAAGCCCTCTGTAAACTGTAGACATGTTACATAAATGAATCTTTTTCATCACTCCAGTTGCTGGTGTTTCGTCTCCTCTTTTTACAACTGTTAAAGGAAGCATCGTTGAACCTGGCCTCCAGGCTCTTCTTCCCGACTCTGTCCTGAACAGCACTGCCCATCTCTGTGTGCAGGCATACCTCATTTTACTATGCTTTGCGATACTGTGATTTTTATAAACTGAAGGTTTGGCCCCTCTGTGTCCAGCAAGTCCGTGAGCACTTTTCCTAAAAGCATTTGCTCGTTTCATGTCTGTGTGTCACATTGTGGTAAATTCTTACAGTATGTCAGGTTTTTTTCATATTGTTAAATTTGTTATAAAAAAATAAGTTTGATAGATGAGTTGCTTCTTATTGATGAAAACATGATTTCTTGAGTTGGGATCTAATCTGGGTGAAGATGCTGTGAAAATTGAAATGACAACAATGGATTGAGAATATTGTGTAAACTTAGTTGATAGAGCAGCACTAGGGTTTGAGAAGCTTGATGGCAATTTTGAAAGACCCTCTGCTACTGCTACACCTAAGTCACTTCAGTCGTGTCCAACTCTGTGCGACCCCATAGACGGCAGCCCACCAGGCTCCCCCATCCCTGGGATTCTCCAGGCAAGAACACTGGAGTGGGTTGCCATTTCCTTCTCCAGCGCATGAAAGTGAAAAGTGAAAGTGAAGTCGCTCAGTCGTGTCCGACTCTTCACACCCCATGGACTGCAGCCTGCCAGGCTCCTCCGTCCATGGGATTTTCCAGGCAAGAGTACTGGAGTGGGGTGCCATTGCCTTCTCCAGAAAGACACTACTGTGGGTAAAACGTTAGCAAACATTGTTGCCTGCTACAGAGAAGTCATCCATGAAAGCCAGAGTCAACTCCATTGTTGTCTGATTTTAGGAAATTGCCACAACCTTTGTCCACCAATGTAAAGCCATGTCTCCAATCAGCATTATTAATGATAGAGACACTGCGACCTCCATCTCTCAGACCTCCATGTCTATCAGTTAATTCTGAACGTGGAAGTGGGGGGGGGGGTGTTACTTGTTGGGAAAAGAACCCATGTTAGGATTAAATTCAGCTGCAGGTAGCAGGAAACAACCCCCAAATTATAGTGGCTTAAAAGATGCAACTTCATCTGCCACTTCAGATGGTCAGGGTTGGCGTGGCCTCCAGGGGGACAAGGACCAGGGCTCCTTCCAGGTAGTTCTTCCTTCAGGCTTGGACTCCAATCCCAAGGTCACTTCAGAACCCAGCAGAGCCCCAGGCATGTGTCTGTATACTAGCCAGCAAGCAGGATGAAAAGAGAGAAGGCTACACCTCTCCTTGAGGACACTTCCTACACCTCACATCAGGTGAGCCCCTTAGATTTAGAAATGGAATCTTCATTGGCGGAGTGGCAGCCCCATATCCAGCTAGCACAGAGTTGTATTGCTGTTGAAGAAAGAAGAATGGATAACACGGTGTGGTTAGACATGATCTGATTCTCCCATCTGGGCAGGAAGACAACCTCCTAGTAAGACCACTTGAAAAATTCTAGCCAGTTAGCTACGAGGAGGCAGTGACGTGAAAAGACCACACATCATTCTGCGTAGCTCTTCCTGCCCCAGCAACCGAAAAAAACCATACGTTGTAGGTGATGCAGCTCTAACATGCTGGGGTCCCCGTCAGCCTGGATCCCTGAGACTGCATGGAATTGCCCTAACAGTCTGCGTGCAGCATGAAATGTGTCAAATCATTTTAATTTGTTTGGAGTTATTAATAATTTATTACTGTGACATAAGCCTATCCTAACTAGTATGTTTCGGGACAACTAGCAGCCTCTGCTGTGGGGTTCCCCTGGTGGCTCAGTTAGTAAAGAATCTGCCTGTGATGCAGGGGCGAGGGTTCAATCCCTGGGTCGGGAAGATTCCCTGGAGGAGGAAATGACCACCCATTCCAGTATTCTTGCCTGGAAAATCCCATGGACTGAGGAGCCTAGTGGGCTAAGCATACACAGCAGTCTCTGCTACAAGTCAGTGAGTGAAAGACTCAAGACAGCCTCACACCAACCAGTGTTGTACCTTTGGCACCCCCCAAATTGCTGTGGGTTGCTTCTGAGCAGTAAAATTTAACTGTCAAATCTGTTTGTTGGCTGTTAGCGTCACTGGAGTCGAACACGAATTTGTGTAATGATTGCCACCTAGTGGAGGATTAACAGTTGTCAAATCTCTTGTTTTCAATTAAGCAGATGCTGCTTGAGAATGAATAGCATTGACTTTAAATTTTCAGAGCCCATTCTTGTTGATACAGTGAATTCATGCTAACTTTTGCATATTAAGGTTTAAATGAAATAACTTAGGAAGAAAGAAGTTACAACTGTTAAGGAATCAGCATTATATTCTAAAATGTGTCGTTTTCTCTGTTCTTGCCATAATCTAGTCTGCAGACATCTTGTCTTCACACCTCTCAGAACATCACATTGCTCCATGACATTGGATCTACTGAACAGAAAGTAACAAATGCCTTAGATGTTTTCAGTAAGATGTATTTGTTCCGAAGATGGTACAACATGCACTTAATACCGAGTATCCTATCAAGCAGGGTCCAGTGGAAAAACCATGGTAGTTATTGCTTCAGAGGGAGTTAATACAAGGTCGCTGAAGTAGCAAAAAGGGACCTCGAGGTAGCAAATAGTAATAGTTCAGGAAGCAGGTGCCACCCCCCAGGATGAAGTAGCATTCCCATAACGCGGGAGCCCACAGGAGAGGTCTTCACATCTCTGGAGGAGATGCCACACCAATGCCCTGGTGAAGGAGACACCCAGCTAGCGGTTGGTGCTCAAGTCTGATCGGGGAGGGACACTGGTGCACACACTATTAACGGAGCTACAGCCACTAGTTCTGGCCCTTCCAAGAGGACACCGTGGCCGTGCCAGAGCGACCAAAGACATCTGCAAACAAGTCACGCAGCCCTCTGTCGCTGCAGGGGTGCTGACTGGAGCTAGAAAAAGGGAAGTCTCTTCTCTCCTCTTGCCGCCATCCATTCTCCCGCCACTGCCTCCTTCTCAGCACCCAGCCGGCCCTCAGGGAAGGAAGGGCCACGGGATCTGCAGGGCCCAGCCCCAGGGGGGACAGGACAACGTAGAAGGGTGGGCTTGGATCTAGGAGAGGAAACTTCCTACTGTAATGGCCCCAAGGTGTGGCAGTCCCAGCCCTGCCTTTGGCCAGCTATGGCATAAGAGAAGCCACCCTGTTAATCTCACCTGGAGGCTAACTGTAAAATTCCATCAAACCATTGACCCTTGAGTAACACAAATCCAGTTACACGTGGATTTTTTTTCAACAAATACTGCAGGATTACATGATCCCAGGTTGGTCGAACCCACAGATGCGGAACTCAAAGGGGAACCACAAACAGGAAAACAGACTGTAAAGTTGTATGTGGTGGTTCAGTGGTAAAGAAACTGCCTGCCAATGCAGGAGGCCTGCCAATCAGTTCGATCCCTGATCCAGGAAGATCCCACATGCCTCTGAGCAACTAAGCCCGTTGTTGTTCAGTTGCTAAGTTGTGTCTGACTCTGCAACCCCATGGACTGCAGCACACCAGGCTTCCCTGTCCTTTACCATCTCCCAGAGCTTCCTCAAATTCATGTCCATTGAATTGGTGATGCTATCCAACCATCTCGTCCTCTGTCGTCCGCTTTTCTTCCTGCCTTCAATCTTTCCCAGCATCAGGGTCTTTTCCAGTGAGCCAGCTCTTTGCATCAGGTGGCCAAAGGATTGGAGCTTCAGCAGCAGTCCTTCCAGTGAATATTCAGGGTTGATTTCCTTTAGGACTAAATGGTTTGATTTCTTTGCTGTCCAAGGGACTCTCAAGAGTCTTTTCCACTAAGCCCATATGCCACAACTCTGAGCCTGTGCTCTAGAGCCTGGGAGCCACAACTCCTGAGCCCGTGTGCTGCAACTCCTGAAGCCCATGAGTCCTAGAGCCCTTCTCTGCAACAGGAGAAGTCACTGCAATGAGAAGCCCGAGCACCACAACTAGAGAGTAGCCTCCACTCTCCACAACTAGAGAAGAGCCCGCACTGCGGTAAAGACCCAGCATAGCCAAAAAATAAAAGTTATTTTCAACTGCACAGGGTGGGCGCCCCTAAAGCCCCACATTGTTCAAGGCGTTGCTTTAGTTCTCATTTCCTATGATTCTAAATTGATTCCCGACTCTAAGATGACCTCAGTGACCCTCAGTCCAAGCAGATGGCTGTGATAGGGGTAGTTTCTGAGAGATCTGCATTCTGATGGTGTATGTGATAAGGCTTGAATTTGTATAAATACAAGCCAGTCTCATTGCAGCTGTCATCTCCCTCCTTCATCTCCACTCTCCTTTACTGAGATGAGGAGAAGGATTGGCTGCAATGATTCATGGCTCGTCTCCAAGGTTACCTTACATTCTCTGTTGTCGGTGCAGGAACTGTGGGGAAGGCAGGTAAATACCTAGTTCTCTTCTATTTATAACCTGAAACTCTGCTGAGAGGAGGTAAAACGTTACAGTCGTTTTAAAACCCGGGAGTGGTATCTACAAAGGTGGCCACTTCAGCTGTTTACACTGCCCTGAAGTGTGGGGCCAAGAATGCAGCCCACGGGTCTGTGCGCTGAGCGTGTTCCAACACAGAGCCACTCCGCTCATGAATGGAGCGGCCATGCGGTTGGGCTGTAAAGCACGGCCCAGCATTTTTGCAGCGTTTCAGTCCTGAAGCTTAGGTGCTGCGTAGGCGGAAAGAAAAGCAAACCATCCACCCCACATTAGATTGGTAACTGATCTTCTTTGCTTATTTTTCTCGAATTTACTCTAGGTGTTCCCAAAGGCAGCTGTTGTAATGGAAAAATAAAGAACAAGCGTGAAATTGATGGGGTGGGAGGAATTATTTTCAGGTTTAGCCAGAGTTCCATGAGGCTTCTTACCTTCAAGTGTCTTTTGTTGCCTGTAATCAATTTATTTATGAAGAGAGAATTTCAAATCCCAGAGTGTAAGTTTTACTCATCTTTTTGTCCTGCTTTATTCCTACAGTGTCAATCAGCCTCTTTTTGATCACGGTTTCTTTCTTTCTTTCTTTTTTAACAACTTAAATTCTTTATTTAAATTGCTCAAATACACATGTCACAAAAGCTGTCTTAAAAATATACTCTTATCTACTCATCTAATTGCCTCATACTTTTGACTTCTCCTTTTTTATAATTTTTTAAATTTATTTTTAATTGAAGGATAACTGCTTTACAATATTGTGTTGGTTTCTGCCATACATCAGCTATAGGTATACACACGTCCCCTCCCTCTTGAACCTCCCTCCCACCTCCCACCCCATCCCACCCTCTAGGTTGTCACAGAGCACCAGTTTGAGCTCCCTGATCACCGTTTCTTTACACTAAAAAGTGAATAGATCTTCTGAAATACGCACCGATGGCATTCTTAATTTAAGTGGGGTTCCATCAATATTGGGGCTTCCTTGGTGGCTCAGAAAGTTAAGGATAGGCCTGTAATGCGGGAGACCTGAGTTCAAGCCCTGGGTCAGGAATATCCCCCTGAAGAAGGGAATGGCACCCCACTCCAGTATTCTTGCCTGGGAAATCCCATGGACAGAGAAGCCTAGTGGACTACAGTCCATGGGGTCACAAAGAGTCAGACACGACTAAGCAACTGACACACTTCCATCAGTACTGGGAGCAGGGGAAGCAAAAAGCAGTTGACATCACCAATGTGTTACGTGGTCCTCAGCTCATTCAAGACAAATCCAAGAATCATAATGGATATGAGTTGTCATCAACCTTTTCATTATTTTTAAGCTTTGGTCACAGAGGAATTGTGTTGCTATTAAAAGCTGAATATGACAATAATGGAAAATTATGACATATTAAGAAATAAATGGATGTTCAATAAAGGTGAACTGCAGGCAGGGATCTATAAAAGACTGACGATTTCAGAGTCCTCCTGAGACCAGCTCTGTTACAGGCATTTGAAAGATAAAAACCAACAGGACTGGGTCCCTGCCTTTACCCACAGCACTGGGAAAGAGCTGCAAACAAGTGACCACCACCCAGGAAACAGAGGAAGGGGTGAGAATTAAACAGGTGAGAATGGAGTGGCTGACTTGAAGGACAGCTGGAGTTCCCCAGACAGGGCAAGAGGAGGAACATTCCAGATGAGGCAACAATATGTGCAAAGGCAGAGAGAGGTCAAAGGACAGCAAGGATGACGTTCAACCTTCAGTGCACACACAGATGCTTCCTGGGCAACACTTACCTCACTCCCCTGCAATACACTCTTCCACGGGTTTCATTTTTTTTGAAAACTTCATCATTCTCAAGCTACAGTTTGAAAAGCATTGTGATAGAGCCTGCATGACGCTCTAGTCCCTGGAGAATAAAACGCTGCTGTTTCTCACCGGTTAGCATTGAGGTCAGGCTGGGATTTTAGAAAGACAATGGCACAGTAATCCTAGTGAGAGCCCCTTAGAGTCAGGAAGACTGGAATCCATTTCCATTCTGCAGACGTGTGTTGCACGTTGTACAGGTGCTAGATACGTGCAGACAAACAGGCAAGGTCCTCACCTTCTAAAAGGGCAACAAAGGGGGCTTGAATCCAGGATCTTCCAATTAATGGCAGAGGCCTGTAAGTCCTTTACTCAACCTCTCTGAGCTCAAGGTGATTACTCATTAAAATGGTCGGCCTGAGGTGGGAGACATGGCACCTGGCTTAGAATAAGTGTTCAGTAAATATCAGGTTGTTACTTCTAAAAGGTCTTGTAGGTCTTCATAGAAACATTCAACTTCAGCTTCTTCAGCATTACTGGTCAGGGCATAGACTTGGATTACCGTGATATTGAATAGTTTGCCTCAGAGACAAACAAAGATCATTCTGTTGTTTTTGAGATTGCATCCAAGTGCTGCATTTCGGACTCTTTTGTTGACTATGATGGCTACTCCATTTCTTCTAAGGGATTCTCGCCCACAAAAGTAGATATAATGGTCTAGTGTGAAGATGTGAAGAGCTGACTCATTTGAAAAGACCCTGATGCTGGGAAACATTGAAGGCAGGAGGAGAAGGGGATGACAGAGGATGAGATGGTTGGATGGCCTCACTGACTTGAGTTTGGGTAAACTCCAGGAGTTGGTGATGGACAGGGAGGCCTGGTGTGCTGCAGTTCATGGGGTCGCAAAGAGTCGGACATGACTGAGTGACTGAACTGGACTGAACTGAAGTGAAATATCAGGTTTCTCCGTGCTGGTGTGAAGGGGGCTTGAGGAGAGAAGTGATGACTGGCAAGGAAACAAGATTTTTTTTTAAATGTATTTTATTGAAGTACAGTTGATTGACAATGTTGCATTAAACTCTGCTGTACAGCAAAGTGATTCAGCTATACATATATTTTCTTTTCATATTCTTTTCCATTATGGTTTATCCCAGGATAGTGACTATAGTTTCCTTCACTCTACAATAGGACCTTGGTGTTTATCTATTCTATATATAATAGCTTGCATCTGCTTATTCCAAATCCCCCAACCCATCCCTCCCCCCTTGGCAACAACAAGTCTGTGCTTTATGTCTGCAAGTCTGTTTGTTTCATAGATAAGTTCATTTGTGCCATAGTTTAGATTCCATAGTTGATCTCATATGGTATTTGTCTTTCCCTGCCTGACTTACTCCACTTAATAAAATAGTCCATCCATGTTGCTGCAAATGGTGCTGTTTCATTCTTTTTAATGATTAAGTAGTATTCCACTGTGTATATGTACCATATCTTCTTTATCCGTTCATCTGACAGTGGACATTTAGATTGAAACAAGATTACTTTCATTTTCTTCTTCAGCCATTCTAGAAAATGTATAGGTTATATTGAAGTTATGGACTAAGGTGTTTTGCTTTTAATAACTTTGATTAAACTTCCAGAGAAAGTGAAAGTCGCTCAGTTGTGATCCCATGGACTGTAGCCTGCCAGGCTCCTCTGTCCGTGGAATTCTCCAGGCAAGAATACTGGAGTGGGTAGCCATTCCCTTCTCAAAAGTGGCATGGAATTGCATTGGAACACACATGTTTGTTTAGTCTGGGTTCACAGTTTGGTCCTAGTAGTCAATGGGAACTGGATTGGAAAGATGAAAAGATGTATCCAAAAATGACAATAACAAATGTGTAGGGTTGTTGTATGAGGATTAAATGAGTTAGTGCTTCTACATACTTACTTTTGAAACATTTGTAATGTACAGAACTGACACATAGTAAATACTCTATAAGTATTTGATAAATTGAAAAATCTAATAGAAATGAGGTACATATGAATTCTGCTTTGAGATGGTAACTGAACAGATATTTAGGCTTGAATCCGTATCAGTCCACCAGAGGGGCTCCTTGCATGGTAGGGGGCACATTGCTGTTTTCAGAGGACCCTTGTCTGATCCATGTGCTGGTGTAGCAGTGGATGGAGGAATCCAGAGCATTCCAGCCTTCCAATAATCTGATAAGATCAGATTATTGTTGCAACAAACGCTCCAGCCACAGCTAAATGAGTTCTAACTCCCAGAGAAATAGATGGGAATGCACAGGTTTTATCTTCCATCAAGAAAAGGAGTCCCTGGAGAAGGAAATGGCAACCCACTCCAGTATTCTTGCCTGGAAAATCCCATGGACAGAGAAGCCTGGCAGGCTGCAGTCCATCGGGTGGCAAAGAGTTGGACACAACTTAGCGACTGAGCACAAGAAAGTGAGAAGTTACAACACTTTCGCTATTCATTTCCTAAGATAGTCACAGTGCTGTTGTCTTCAGGATTTAGTGTCCAATGATCCTAGCTGTCCTTGCCTGTGTATCAATTCTGTTAAGAGGTGGAGAGGTTGGAGCCGGGTGTGGGTAATTCACACAGCCGGCTGTGACTATGTTGTCCCCAAGGCATGTCTTTCCTCTGTGTGCTGAGCCTCCTTGCAGTCCTGCCAGCGAAAGGCAGCAGTCACACAGTGTGGAGGCTTCTGATTACGCCCAGGACTTTCTCAATCCTGTTTACAGTTTACCCACATGGCCCTGCTGGCCAGCCATCCTCCAGAGCAGGGACAACCATGGAGGAGGTTCCACTGGTTCAGTTGTCTTGGTCCACAAGGCCTGGCCTCCCAGACTTTGAAGTCTTCAGTGGACCGTCTTCAGAAATCTCCAAAGAATTTTGTGCTCCTTTAGGGAAGGAGAACCATTCAGAACAGACCTCTGTCAAGGTGAGCTGACTGCAGATGTTCTTGGGTCCAAATGGGAAGCCCATGAGAGGCAGGACAAGTGAGGCCCTGAGAGGGTCATTCTTCATCTCACCTCAGCTGACTCGTGAAAGAGGGCAGAGGTGCAGACCTGGAAGGCCACAGTGTCCCAGGGAGGTTGGATCTGCAAGCCCCGGCACAGAGCAGCAGGGGTTGGGGGCATATCAGGGTGGGGTTTCATGTCCAAGGGCCTCAAGGTTGCTCTGTCCTCTTGATAATGGCACAAAGCCAGCCTTTCTGTAAAGCTGTTTCCATGCCCTGGAATGAAGAATAAGATGGAAAATGTGGGCAGGAGTGGTCAAATTTCATGAAGAAAATGATGAAAGGAAACTTCCCATTAAGAAGAGATGGTACAACTCTAGGCTCTGAGTAATTTTCAAGAGAAAAACATCCCTTTCCCAATAATGTAAGGAGAAGTCATGCTTCAAGTTTTAAAAATAATTACAAGGAAATGAACACCTGACATCAAAACACATGAATACTTATCCTAGTGATCATGTTCAGGCTGTTATTATTAGGCTAATAACTACTTATGAATACACAGGAGTGAAAGCAGTATGACTTACACTGACTCAATTTCTTCCTTTTATTTTTTTTAGATGTAATGAATTTTTTCACTTATTTGTCTGTCAGAAATATACATAAAGTTCATGAGAATAAAATCCTAAATAGAGTGAACTGTACCAAACTTTTCCCATCACTCCCCATCAGTCATTTTATGCCCCCTTGCCTAAAGATAGGACACTGAAAGATGAACTCCCCAGGCCGGTAGGTGCCCAATACGCTACTGGAGATCAGTGGAGAAATAACTTCAGAAAGAATGAAGGGATGGAGCCAAAGCAAAAACAACACCCAGTTGTGGATGTGACTGGTGATAGAAGCAAGGTCCGATGCTATAAAGAGCAATATTGCATAGGAACCTGGAATGTTAGGTCCATGACACAAGGCAAACTGAAAGTGGTCAAACAGGAGATAGCAAGAGTGAACATCGACATTCTAGGAATCAGCGAACTAAGATGGACTGGAATGGGTAAATTTAACTCAGATGACCATTATATCTACTACTGTAGGCAGGAATCCCTTAGAAGAAATGGAGTAGCCATCATAGCCAACAAAAGAGTCCGAAATACAGTATTTGGACGCAATCTCAAAAACAACAGAATGACCTCTGTTTGTTTCCAAGGCACACCATTCAATATCACCATTGAATCCAAGGCTATGCCCCGACCAGTAACGCTGAAGAAGCTGAACTTGAACGGTTCTATGAAGACCTACAAGAACTACTAGAATTAACACCCAAAAAAGATGTCCTTTTCATTATAGGGGACTGGAATGCAAAAGTAGGAAGTCAAGAAACACCTGGCGTAACAGGCAGATTTGGCCTTGGAGTACAGAATGAAGCAGGGCAAAGGCTAATAGAGTTTTGCCAAGAGAATCCACTGGTCATAGCAAACACCCTCTTCCAACAACACAAGAGAAGACTCTACACATGGACATCACCAGATGGCCAACACCGAAATCAGATTGATTATATTCTTTGCAGCCAAAGATGGAGAAGCTCTATGCAGTCAGCAAAAACAAGACCAGGAGCTGACTGTGGCTCAGATCATGAACTCCTTATTCCCAAATTCAGACTTAAATTGACAAAAGTGGGGAAAACCACTAGACCATTCAGGTATGACCTAAATCAGATCCCTTATGATTATACAGTGGAAGTGAGAAATAGATTTAAGGGACTAGATCTGATAAACAGAGTGCCTGATGAACTATGGATGGAGGTTCATGACATTGTACAGGAGATAGGGATCAAGACCATCCCCAAGAAAAAGAAATGCAAAAAAGCAAAATGGCTGTCTGAAAAGGCCTTACAGATAGCTGGCAAGAGAAGAGAAGCGAAATGCAAAGGAGAAAAGGAAAGATATACCCATCTGAATGCAGAGTTCCAAAGAATAGCAAGGAAAGATAAGAAAGCCTTCCTCAGTGATCAATGCAAAGAAATAGAGGAAAACAACAGAATGGGAAAGACTAGAGATCTCAAGAAAATTAGAGATACCAAGGGAACATTTCATGCAAAGATGGGCACAATAAAGGACAGAAATGGTATGGACCTGACAGAAGCAGAAGATATTAAGAAGAGGTGGCAAGAATACACAGAAGAACTGTACAAAAAAGATCATGACCCAGATAATCATGGTGGTGTGATCACTTACCTAGAGCCAGACCTGCTGGAATGTGAAGTCAGGCGGGCCTTAGGAAGCATCACTACGAACAAAGCTAGGGGAGGTGATGGAATTCCAGTTGAGCTATTTCAAATCCTAAAAGATGATGCTGTGAAAGTGCTGCACTCAATATGTCAGCAAATTTGGAAAACTCAGCAGTGGCCACAGGACTGGAAAAGATCAGTTTTCATTCCAATCCCAAAGAAAGGCAATGCCAAAGAATGCTCAAACTACCGCACAATTGCACTCATCTCACACGCTGGTAAAGTGATGCTTAAAATTCTCCAAGCCAGGCTTCAGCAATACATGAACCGTGAACTTCCAGATGTTCAAGCTTGTTTTAGAAAAGGCAGAGGAGCCAGAGATCAAATTGCCAACATGCTGGATCATCAAAAAAGCAAGAGAGTTCCAGAAAAACATCTATTTCTGCTTTATTGACTATGCCAAAGACTTTGACTATGTGGATCACAATAAACTGTGGAAAATTCTGAAAGAGATGGGAATGCCAGACCACCTCACCTGCCTTTTGAGAAACCTGTATGCAGGTCAGGAAGCCACAGTTAGAACTGAACATGGAACAACAGACTGGTTCCAAATAGGAAAAGGAGTATGTCAAGGCTGTATGTTGTCACCCTGCTTATTTAACTTATATGCAGAGTACATCATGAGAAATGCTGGGCTGCAATAAACACAAGCTGGAATCAAGACTGCCGGGAGAAATATCAATAACCTCAGATATGCAGATGACACCACCATTATGGCAGAAAGTGAAGAAAAACTAAAGAGCTTCTTGATGAAAATGAAAGAGGAAAGAGAAAAAGTTGGCTTAAAGCTCAACATTCAGAAAACTAAGATCATGGCATCCGGTCCTATCACTTCATGGCAAATAGATGAGGAAACAGTGGAAACAGTGGCTGACTTTGTCTTTTTGGGCTCCAAAATCACTGCAGATGGTAACTGCAGCCATGAAATTAAAAGACACTTACTCCTTGGAAGGAAAGTTATGACCAACCTAGATAGCATATTAAAAAGCAGAGATATTACTTTACCAACCAAGGTCCTCTAGTCAAGGCTATGGTTTTTCCAGTAGTCATGTATGGATGTGAGAGTTGGACTATAAAGAAAGTTGAGCAGTGAAGAATTGATGCTTTTGAACTGTGGTGTTGGAGAAGACTCTTGAGAGTCCCTTGGACTGCAAGGAGATCCAACCAGTCCATCCTAAAGGAGATTAGTCCTGGGTGTTCATTGGAAGAACTGATGTTGAAGCTGAAACTCCACAACTTTGGCCACCTGAGGTGAAGAGCTGACTCATTTGAAAAGATCCTGATGTTGGAAAAGATTGGAGGCAGGAGGAGAAGGGGACGACAGAGGATGAGATGGCTGGATGGCATCACCGACTCAATGGACATGAGTTTGGGTAGGCTCTGGGAGTTGGTGATGGACAGGGAGGCCTGGAGTGCTGCAGTTCATGGGGTCGCAAAGAGTCGGACATGACTGAGTGACTGAACTGAACTGAACTGAACTGCCTTAAGGAATGACCCTTCAGTCATTCTGCAAAGCTGAAACCGTAATTTCCAAAAATGCTTCTCCCATGCAAGTACTAACCAGGCCCAACCCTGCTTAGCTTCCAAGATCAGATGAAATCAGGAGTGTTCAGGGTGCTATAGCCATAGACCAAAAATACTTCTAATTACTCAGTGACAATGACCGTAGGAAGGGTAATCAATCAACCATCTCTAAGACACAGAACGGGAAGCAGAAGGTATTGTCCAAAGTACTGAATGTCTCTGTTCCTTCATATCAGAAAAGCAGTCTGGTCTTGATTGGTCTAACATATCCATAAATCACATTAAGATGAAAGCAAGTTAATCACCATTTTGGTTCTTTGGTTTCAGCATACTTCGTGTTTCTCACACAGTTATGAATTTCAGCGACAGAAATTGAATCTCCAATTCATACGGGACCAAAAAATCTTTGTATATAGTGTGAGCTGTCTTTTATCTTGGTTTGAACCTTACACTTTGCAACTTTGCCAGCCAACACAGTAGCCACTGGTCACATGGGGATATTTAAATCTAAATGGTAATTAGTTTAAAATCAAATAAAGGCGAATCAATTCCTGAGTCACACTGGCCACATTTCAAGGGCTTACTTGATCACATGTGGCTGGTGTCTCACACATTTGGTAGCACAGGGAGAGATCATTTCTGTTGCACAGGAAGTTCTAGTAAACAACACTGAAGTAAACTTTTATTAATCTCCAAAAAGGGGGGGGGGGGCATTAATAGCCTGCAACTAAGCTTAAACAATTATATTTTGGTATTTAAAATGTTTAATCAAGAAATGTTTCATTGTCAAAGATTAATTATAGTGGTTCTAATAAAAGGTAAAGCTATTAAAGCAGTTAAGCTGATTTATCTCATGGCGTAGTTATCAATAAGGCATATTCAGCATTAATTTTAGGGTATCCACAAATGTGGAATGCATGTAAATGAAGTATAAGTTCAACACCTAGCTTGCCTGAAGCATGATTGATTAGCAGCTGTGAAGCATCAGGGTTTTGAATACCAAGGTCAGGTAAATCCAGTCCAGCACAGGTGGCACGACCATTTCACTAAACCCACATTGCTTTTTAAATCTCTACTTGTTTTTCCTCAAAAAAAGAGGGAAGAATAAATTATATGTATTATGAGCTGGAAAGAATATATATTCAAATTCTGAGAAATAGAACTTTGCCTCTTCCTGTGAGTATAACAAACCTGGTCAATACTTTCTCTTATCTATAATGGTATCTTTTATCTTTTCCTAGAATGCATCACAATCCATATTAAAGCACCAAGGGGACCAATTAGTGTTTAGGTGAGGAGAAACAGAAGTACCACAGCTTGTAGACTGTGGGGCCTCTTAAATGAGAACGTTTATCTGACACTGTGACCAAAGGTCATAACATGATTATTTTTAAAATACGTTTTATGCAAATGTTATTGCTTTATTCTAAGAGCAACAGATGGTTGTAGCAAAAAGTTTGGAAAATGCAGAGACATGTAAAAAATCATCCACATTTCTTCCTAGTTTTATTTCTATCCATCTATCTTTACGCATGAAGTTAAACATCAGAATAATGAACTTTCAAACTCAAAAAGTTCAAAATAGAAAAAAAAGTATCACTTCAATTAAATAGTCTTACAAGAAAATGTTTAAAAATTTCATTAAGAAACATTTTTTGAACAAGATCACCAATATTTTAATTGACATCAGTATCTCATTCTTCCAACATAAGCTGTTGCAAACAGTCACCATTATGTGCGGCAATCTAACCTAAGATGATGTAAAATTCCATGTTAATACAGTTTAGAGTTTAATAACTTTAGCCCTAGGAAAAAAAATGAGAAGACATTGTGGGCCTAAGTGTGAGAGATCAGTAATTGACTGGAAAGAGGTATTCCAAGGAATGTTGGAAACTTTCTGTGGTGACAGGAATGTTCTCTATGTTGGAACTTCTCCAGTGGTCCAGTGATTAAAACTCTGCCTTCCAATGCAGAGAGCGAGGGTTCTATCCCTGGTCAGGAAACTAAGGGCCCACAAGCTGCTGGATGTGGCCAATTTTTTTTTTTTTTTAAAGAAGAACAGTGGATGTGTCATGAGGGGTGAAGAACATCCACTCTTTCATCTACAGAAATAGTCTCTATGCTGTATTGTTTAGTGGTGACAGTGTATACAATTGCTAAAACCCATTGAAACTGCACATTTAAGATCTGTTTATTTGCTGTTGTTAATAAAAACAAATTTTTAAAGATTCTTAACCTTTCCACCATTTACGGTTTATTCCAAAGAAAATGAAATACTTGGGTTATATACTCAACAAAACATGTACAAGTTCTATATGCAGAAAATTACAAAATGCTGATGTGAAAAATCGAAGACCTAAATAAATAAACCTTCAAATGCTCTTCCTAAATGGCAGGCTTGTCACCTGGATTCTACCCAAGCCCAAGCAGGGAATCTGGGCAGCTGAGTCAGCCACAGATCACACGGCAGGAGAGAAACCAACCCTGGGAAATAGGCTCGTGGTGACTTTCACAGAGTTTGGAATCCATACGTTAAACTGATTTTTCATTTTGTAAGATATCTTTACATTTACCTATTTATTGTAAAAAATATTTATTTATGGCTGCACTGGGTCTCTGTTGCTATGCACAGGCTTTCTCTAGCTGTGGCATTTAGGGGCTACTCTTCATTGTGGTTCATGGGCTTCTCACTGCAGGGGCTTCTCTTGTTGCAAAGCGCGGGCTCTAGAGTGTGGGCTCAGTAACTGTGGCACACTGGCTTAGTTGACCCGTGGCATGTGGAATCTTCCCAGAGCAGGGACTAAACCCATGTATCCTGCATTGGGAGGTGATTCCTAACCACTGGACCACCAAGAAGTCCACATTTGTCTATTTCTTAAACAACTCTGGTTGACTTAAATGTTAGGATAGTTAAAATGTTAATGTTAGGATAGTTAAAAATGTACTCATACTGGTCAGAATGGCCATCACCAAAAAATCGACTAACAAATACAGGAGAGGGTGTGGAGAAAAGGGAATCTTCCTACGCTCTTGGTGGAGATGTAAATTGGGACAACACTATGGAGAACACTATGGAGGTTCCTTAAAAAACTAAAAATAGAGCTACCCTGTGATCTAGCAGTCCCATTCTTGGGCATAAATCTGGTGAAGACCATAATCAAAAAAGATACACGCACCCCAGTGTGCATTGCAGCACTATTTCAATAATCAAGGCATAAAAGCAACCTAAATATCCATCGACAGATGAATGAATAAAGAAAATGTGGCACATATACACAATGGAATATTACTCAGCTTTTTTTTTTTTTATTTTTATTATTCTTTTTTATAAAGACTGAAATAGTGCCGTTTACAGCAACAAGGATGGACCTAGAGATTGTTATACTGAATGAAGTAAGACTGGGAAAGACAAATATCACCTGATACCACTTAAATGTGAAATATTTTTAAATGGTACAAGCAAACCTATTTATAAAACAAAAATAGAATCACAGATGTAAAAAACAAACTTACGGTTACCAAGAGGGAAATAGGTGGGAGGGATAAATTGGGAAATTGAGATTGACCTATACACACTACTATATATAAAATAGATAACCAGTAAACACCTACCATATAGCACAGGGAACTCTACTCAGTACTCTGAAATGACCTATAAGGGGGAAGGATCTAAAAAAGAGTGAATATATGTACATATTTAACTGATTTATTTGGCTGTACAGCAGAAACACAACATTGTAAATTAACTACACTCCGATAAAAATTAATTTTTAAATGTATTCATGGTGAAAAATATCAGACTTAGAAGAAAGATAGAAATCTTGCTTAGTTAGAAGCCTTTAAAAATTTGTTTCCACTTAACATATGGTGACTTAGTCAATCATGTAATTTGGTGAAGAGAGAAAAGAACGTGACACTCACTTGCTATTTATAACAAGGCAATATATTGCTTAGTACTTGTCAGCTTTTTAAGTAGCTGAACATCATGTCCAGTACTTTGCAAAATTCTTTCATATCCTCTACTGACAGCTTCAGTAGAAACGTCACCACAAGCCTACTCGGTTGCAGTGAGACAGGTTCTCATTTTGTATACCACTTTGGAAATATATTTACAATCCTGGCAAAGAATCATTCTTCTCTATTGCACTGTAGGACTTAATTTGGTAAAAAAGGAAAATTGGATTGTAGGTAAATGTTGTATGTCGTTTGGGCAGTGAATTGTAGCAATTTCAGCTACACCTCGGTCTGTTGTGCTCTTATGAATCATTTTATATTTTTGAAACTGTTATAATTATTATCCATGTATAATAATAATTATGTTTGTTGAGCGCTTGCCATGTGCCAGTCACTGGAAGCAGAGACATAAATAGTTGAATCCTCACATTATCTTGTCAGATAGGTATCATCGCCCTCATTTTAGAGATGAGAGAGAAGGGGCTCGAGAGGGTTAAGTGAATGCCTGCCAAGAGCCACACAGCTAGATATTATGAGAACCAGGAATTGGACCTGAGATAGTGTGATTCACAGTCCCAGGCTCCCTTTAGAGACAGAGTGATCTCCTTGCTGGGCTATGTGTTTTGAGATTCTAAATTCTTTGGTTCATGCTATAGGCATGAGAAACTGTCTCAAGTTTTGGACGATGCTTTAGAAGTTGGAGCAAATGTTAACTATCAAACCATATTAGTATTTGGTTCCATTTGTTCTACCACTGATCAAAGCTCTCTTCTCTTGACCAGTATATGTGAGTATGAATACATACAGTGTAATGATACCAGGTGAAAAGAAGCAATCTGACTAAAACAGTAGGCTGTTGTAACATTGGTATTGTAATTCACTAATAAGGCTGTCTTAGCTGGGCAGTAAATCCTTGGAACTGTAGTTGGAAGTCTCTGTTATATTGTATATATACATACATTTTGTATGTATACATAGAAAATTTTGTATATATACATACAATGATTTAAACAGTTACTCCAGAATACATATACATAAAAATATATATCCATATACATACATGTATAATAAGACACATAAAAATAAATAGTCTAGATTTCTGAAATCAAGATCTAAATAGTTACCCCAGAATACATATACATAAAAATATATATATATATACATGTATATATGTTTATATGTGTGTATATACACATGTATATATATGTATATATACATGTTTATGTGTGTGTATACATGTATATATACATGCATGTGTACGTGTGTATATATACATGCATATGTATATTTTTTTAATGTATATGTATTCTGGGGTAACTAGATCTTGATTCAGAAATCTAGAATATTTATTTTTATGTCTTATTATATATATATAAAATGATCTAAACAGAATACATATACATAATATATATATACACACATGCATATGTTTCTATATTCTGGGGTAACTGTTTAGATCATTATAGATATATAATGAGTGTCTAAATGTATAGATATATGCATGTATATGTATTCTGTGGTAACTAGATCTTGATTTCAGAAATCTAGAATATTTATTTTTATATTCAATTAGAGAACTTTATTTGAACTATTTTAAACAGACTCACCTGAAATAATCTGTCACAGAAAATTTAGAAAGCTATTAATACTTTGAAATATGATCTTTTTACTTATTAACACTTCACATTGTATTAACTTTCCATGTTATAAAAATATGCAATATAGGATTTTTTTAAAATGAGTTAAAGAAACTGGGGCAAAGGATAAATAAGGGTAGAAAAACTGAAATGAAACCAGGGGAGAGGTTAGTATACAGAATACCTGCTGTAAAGTGTGTGTCATTCATGGCATCTCATTTTAAAAATAAAACAGTACAGCTCACTTTCCTAAAAATGTGGCTCCTTGATCAAGAATCTCCATCTATTTTTTTTTTCAGCAGTGGAACGTGTTGTCCTTTTTTATGCTTTGTTCTTTCCACCCTGCTTTAGGAAATATTCCACTTGATTTTTGTCCTTTTTTTTTTTTTTTTGTAATAGGCAAATTTCCACAGCAGTTGAGACAATGAAAAATCATTGGACCTTTTAAAAAAAGTGATCACACGGAGCATTTGAGGATTCATTTGTCAAGTTAGTTGGAACCTCTTATGTGGGCAAGCTCATGTTTCCAATTTGGGACTCAGAGCAAGCCATCAGCTGTGTAGAATTCTCAGATCTGCTTGACGTCAGCCCTGAGACCGCGGTATCTTTAGCAGCTCCCCGTGTAGGATGACGCCAGCTGGATGAGCCATCCCCATGGAAAACAGCTCACTTGGCATATGTTTATGGGCCATAGTTTGGCAGTGGTATCAAAACCTTGCTTCTAGAAATCGCTATGACCAGTACACAAAGTGGACAGATCTGAAAGAGAGGATTTAAAAATTTCCAATTCTCCCTTACCTGTGAGGATTATGGGGTATACCCTATTAACACCATGACTTGCAAAGTGAAAGCATTGATAGCATTCTTTACATCAATATTTTAAGTAGATGAGTTGAAAATGATAAAGTGAAATGTAAATACCTCTATATAGAACTGCAAAATGTTTTAGATGAAATGTGAAGTGTGCATTATTTTCACTTTGTGCCATGATAAACATGAAAAGAAATAATGAATTCTGCCACGTGTCCTGTCTTGTATTTGCAGTCGTATGCCGTGTGCTCAGTCGTTTCAGTCGTGTCTGACTATTTGTCACCTCATGGACAGTAGCCCACCGGGCTCCTCTGTCCATGGGATTCTCCAGGCAAGAATACTGGAGGTGGTTGCCATGACCTCCTCCAGGGGATCTTCCCAACCCAGGGATAGAACCTGTGTCTCTTGTATTTCAGGTGGATACTTTACCATTGAGCCAGCAGGGATGCCCCAACCAGAAAATAAACCCTTTTTCCTCCTGCAATGTCTCTCTAGTGCCCTCTGTGCCAGCTGACAATATTTAAAGGGCCCAGATGGGTTTTCACAGAGCAGGCAAAAAGTATGATTTTGAAGTTCACTCTCTGAACAAAATTGCTAGTTCTGCTGGATCCGTGAATAGTCTCAAAGAGCCCTCATCTGTTATACCAGAACCACCCAAGAGGCTTGTTACAGTGCAGATTCCTGGACTCCAAATGGAACTGACAAAGTGAATTAGGATGGAGGAAGGGAGACAGGAATCTGTATTTTAAACTTCTATCCCAGATAGCCTTATGTACACTCAAGTTTAAGATCCAGGAGCTCATTGAGGATGGAGATATTTTGATTCACTGATGCTTCCTTGGCTCTAAGCTCAGTATCTGTCCTTATTAAGTGTTGCTTTAGACAGCTTGGTTCCTGGGTTGGTTGGTTGGTTGGTTGACCGGTTGAGAGAGTTGACTCAAACTCAGCCAGGTGTAATTGGCCATAAGCCATACCCCCAGCCGTACTTTAATGATATTTGGTAATAAGTATGTCCCTTCAGTATTGGTGAAACCCAAAGGTGGCAAATCCTCACTAGAATAGTAGGTGATTTTTTTCCAAAGATGGCTGCAACAATAACTTCCATCATACACATTCTCCTACAAGGCAACCTTGCCAGCCCTCCATACAGAGGCAGGCTGTTTGTTCCCTGCCCTTGAATGTAAGCAGGCTTTTGACTTGCCTGTAACCAATGGAAAGTGAAACGGATGATGTAAGACTTCCAAGGTTAATTTAAAAAGGCAGTGCAGCTACTTCTTGTTCTCTTGCTTGGACACTTGTTTTTGGAGCCGAGTCTGCACATAAGAAGTTTCCACATTGTGAGGAAGCCCAAGTCACATGGAAAGGCCACATGTGGATTCTCCAATCAACAGCCCCAGCTGACATCCCACCCACCCAACAGCCAGGTGGACCACCAGACATGTCAGCATCCAGCCCACAGCTGCTGAGTCACTTTCCCAGGCATCATGAGGCTCCAGAGCCATCCCATTGCCTTGTGGGAATGTCTGACCCCAGAATCCATAAGAGTAGTTATTTTAATTTTTTTGGGGGGGTGGGGGTGGGGAGATCATTTGTTACACAGCAGTAGTAACTGCAACAAACTGTAAAGCTCTTCTGAATCCCTGCCAATCTTACCCTACAGCTCACATGCACTGAAATCTGTGAACTTATATATAAGTCTTCCCTCTAATAGTACTATTTTAGTGATCTTCTTTACCTTCTGCTGAGTATCATTATGGAAAAGAAAGCCCCATATTTCTAAACTTGCAATATTGCCTAATGGTTTTATTTGAAGTGCTTTAAAAAAAAAAACTATTTCAGAATTGTGTCACAGGTCTTGTTACTTTATCAGTGTAAAGAAAACTTAATAAAGCAACATGATAAAGTAAAACAAGGTCATTTTAAATTACATTCCAATCTAAAAAAGGAAAGCACTAAATAATTGTGCCATAGTAGTATCAGGAATCGGGGCAAGCAATGTTTATCAAGCCTCTCAGTTTGGAAAGTCGAATGAAATCATGATAAGAGGAGAGAATTGGGGATCCACAGAGCTTGAGTTCAAAAATAAGTTCATCCCTCTATTGTCTTTGCCATCTTGAACACATTACTTAACCTCTCTGACCTTGAGTTTCGTCATCTCTAAAGCAAGATTAGATAATACCCTTCCTGGCCCACAGGACTGTTTCGCTGCTCAAGTGAGGGGATAAGAGACATGATAGCATTTGGTGAAGCTGTGAGACAAAATACAAACCAGCAAGGTTTCTTTCCACTAAGGACTCCTTCAGAGAAGGGAGACAAAAATTAAACTGCAATTTTATCTAGGCAGTGTAGGACAGTAGGGGGAAAAGGAAAGAAAACAAATCAGCTGTCCTCTCGACATTCTCTCTCTTGAACTGCAGTGCTCCTAGCAGACCCAGGTGTCTAGCTATGGGTCCTCATGATAAGGGGCCTGGGGCTCTGACATCAGGGCCACCTCAATGCCCTTCCCCCCAAATCCTCTTTACACTGGATGTTCCACCACTTGACTCTGAGAAGTTCACCCTCTGGGGCTGAAATGTTTCCTTCCCCCACTTCAGAAACAAGCAGTGGCTACGGTTGCAAAGACACGTCTCCAGTTCTGATTCCTAAGATAAGCTGCCGGTCTCCTGTGGGGCTTAGACCTCTTTCTGGTGTTATGTCTCAACCTCAGCAGCCTTGCCCGCATTGCTGTTCCCTGAATTCAAAGTTAACCTTTCAAGTTTACACTTGCTTATCAGAAAGGCCCCTTACAGACCGACCAACCCCACCACTTCACAAATGAGAAAACTTGGGACCAGGAGAGGAGCTGGCTCCCAGGCCAGTGTCACGACATCTTGCAGAATGGAGCTCCTCATTCCAGAGATAGTTTCTCCCGGGTGTTCCTGCGTTGAGCACATGTTCCAGACTTGCAACTGCAGCTGCCAGCCCAACGTCTCCAGATGGATGACTAAGAAGTTTCTTCAACTTAACTTGTCCAAGCAAAACTCCTGATTCTGCCCACCCTCTCCAGCAGGTGCTTCCCCTGGTCTATCAAGCTCAGCTGATTGCCCAGATGCCCGGACCAAAATCCCAGGAGTCATACTTAATAGCTTTCTCGGTCTCTGTTCCCACAGTCAGCTCACTAGCACGTCCTAAGGCTTTATCCTCAAAATGCATCCAGAATATATCTATTTCTTCCTACTGAGATGACTAACTGCAAGCCTCCATTACCTCTTATTATTAAGCTTCCTGACTAGATTCTCTGCCTCCTTGAGTGTTTCTCCTTAAGAAACGTGTTCTCCTTGAACATTTCCTCCACACAGTAGACGGTGTGGAATTTTCAAACCATAAATCAGATTGCATCACTCCCCTACTCTCAGGGCTCCAAAATCTTCTCATTTCATAAAAATTCCACTCCATATTCTAACTTGTTGTTCAGTCACTGTCATGTCCTACTCTTTGTGACCCCATGGACTGCAGCACGTCAGGCTCCCCTGTCCTCCACTGTCTCCTGGAGTTTGCTCAGATTCATGTCCATTGAGTCAGTGATGCTATCTAACCATCTCATCCTCGGCTGCCTGCTTCTCCTCCTGCCTTCAATCTTTCCCAGCATCAGGGTCTTTTCCAATGAGTCAGCTCTTCGCATCAGGTGGCCAAAGAATTGGAGCTTCAGCATCAGTCCTTCCAGTGAATATTCAGTGTTGATTTCCTTTAGGATTGACTGGTTTGATCTCCTTGCAGTCCAGGGGACTCTCAAGAGTCTTCTCCAGCACCACAATTTGAGGGCATCAATTCTATAAGATCCTACAGAATGGATCTTGCCTACATCCCTGCTTCTTGGAACTCATCTCCCATTACTGTCCCCTTAACTCTCTCTATTTTGGGCCTTCCTGATGTTCCTGGCACACACTGAGCTCATTCTGGTCCCAGGGCATTTGCGTTTGTTGTTTATGCCCCTGAAAGGCTCTCCACCCACACCTTGAGTGAGATTGTTGTCTTACTTTATCCGGGTTCTGATTGAACAGACCTTGACTACTCTCTAAGAAAGACCTACCCCATTACTCCAACCCTGTATCCTGCTTTACTTTTTTTAATAGCACTATCTCCACATGAAATTATATTATACAGTTCTTCATGTTCTTGTTTATTGTGTGTCTTCCACATTGGTGCGTAAGTTCCACCAGGCCAAGATTAGTCTGTCTTGGTCCTCACTTTATCCAGGTGCCTAAAACAAGATCTGCCACATATCGGTCAAGTGTAAGAATGCCTATCATAGTATTTATTGAATGGATCAGCAAACTAGCATATACAATTTGAGACACTCCAAAGCTTCTTCAGAAAAAAAAATGTGTGAACTTATCACACCATGAGTACATGTTTGACTTCTTAGCCCAAGGATCTCACAGAGGCAATTTTATCTGTGATGAATCTCCCAAAGGGTCATGATGCTTACAAAGAACAGAGATAAGAGAATATTTAGAAATGCATTTTGTGCAAGGAACTCACTACCTGGGCCCTGGAATTCCTGTTTGAGACCTTGTTCTCCTGTGGCGGATTTATGTTCTTACAGGCTCAAACCCAGGTGCTTTTCCAGGATGTGCAGTTCCCAGCAGAAGGATAGTCAGTTCCAGCCAGTTGAAACATTCCATCTGTGAAACATGAGTAAATCTCTCCAGAATCCATTTTCACAGCAGACTTCCAGGAATTCCCTGGCAGGAAAGACTTAGACCTGCAGGGGGAGCTGATGGCATACGTCCATTCCAGAAAGCCTTGGAAAACTGGGGTTCAGAAAACTGAATTATCCCTTCAAGTGGGATGATGAAAGAGGCCATAGGATTTTTATAAATATTCAAGATGTTCTCTTACTCCTGCCAGAGTCTGAGAAATTGAAAGGTTCTTTAGACTTAAAATGCCAAGTAGTCCAATTGGGTTCATAAAACCCACGTAATGTAAGATTTTATCTGAACTCTGGGACCACTTCCTCTTCGCGCATAGATTTAGACATCCCTTTCCACTTTGTCCACAAACATGCTAAGGTGATGGCTCCAAATGATGGGTAAGAAATCCCAATAAACACACTTATTAAGATTCTGCCTGGAAAAGCACAAAGCCAGCTCTCCTCATCATACAGAAACCGTGTGGGTTTACTGAGAGAATCCCAGAAGTTTGCTTCACGCACTTGGAGAACAAAACAATGTGACTTTCCATGTCAGCGATCTAAAATTACTAAACAAAATGGAAATGATTCTATTAATAGTTTATTTATGACAGTATCACTAGGTCAGAATTAAGTCTCAAATGTTGCTTCTGATTTCACAATGGCAACCTCACTTTCACTAAGCTAGTCTTTTTGTGGATTTTTTAAAATTTTATTTTTAATTGAAGGATAATTGCAGCACTATTTTGTGTGTGTGTGGATTTTAAAGCCTCCACTTGTTCTCGGACTACAACCTGTCAGGGCGACCCCTGAAAATGAAAACAAGTCTTAACCCCCCTCCTCTCCTGCCTCCCAACAAGGACCATTATGGTCAGAAAGAAAAAGGGTGCAGCTCATCTTGGTCTGGAGCTCCGTGTTAGGTCTGGGAAGGGTGTCCTCACTCCTCCACGTGCAGGGGCTGGAGGAGGGTTTTGCTAGACAGCTATGGATCGTTCCATCTTCCAAAGGCAGATCTTTGAGTCTTCACTGTATGGCTTCATTTTCTTTCATTTCCTGTGCAATTTTGTGAATTCCTGGACTTCTTGCTCAAAGTCTTAAAACCAAAAATGTAGTCCATAAAAAATGAACTTTAAAGATGGTTTATCCCTCAGGACGTCTCTGATGGGTCAGTGGTAAAGAATCTGCCTGCCAGTGCAGGGGACATGGGTTCGACCTCTGATCTGGGAAGATCCCATATGCTGTGGGGGATCTAAGCCCTGCGCCACAACTACCGAAGCCTGCTCACTTAGAGCCATGCCCCACAACAAGAGAAGCCACTTCAATGAGAAGCCTGTGCACCCCAACTAGAGAGTAGCTCCCCTTTGATACAAACAGAGAAAGCCCGAATGCAGCAGGGAAGACCCAGTGTAGCCATAACTAAATAAATACATAAAATTTTAAAAGGATTGTTTATTCCTCCTTCTCTATCCATTGATGACACCATATCTGATGTGTTGGAATCCTGGAAAGCTACAAACTAAGGACATATGTAAATTGTAATGACTCTGTGTCCCCACCTACCCAAACCAGAAAATCCAAACTCCTTCCCTCACTCCCCTCTTCAAGTTCCATATTTACCTAATATTTTCTTACATGATTAACTGCTCTGAAAGATGTGCCGACAGCTAACATCAAACATTAAAAGACAACCTTGGGGCTTCTCCAGGCCTTGGTCCTCCCTGATGGTCTGATGGCCATCACCTGCCCAGAAGAAGGTTGAATTCTGCCCAGAATGTTTGTGTTTACCCCATCTTCCCCACAGTTGAATTCTTCACACTGCTGCCATCACGCATTGCTGAATCTTAAATTTGGATCTCTAACTGTCATCTAAATTTGTCTTCATAATCTTACACTGCACAGCAGCCTTGAGACAAAAAAGTTATTTATATGCCAAACACTGCCTCTCATGTCCCAATCTATTAAAATGCAACTGAAACCACCAAATCTCTCAGCATGTATCTTAGATGCTTCTAAGTTAAGCAAGGTTAATGTAGTCAGTTCTTAACTAAAAAGTGATTTTTCCTCAGGCTTCAGAACAAGCAGTCATCAAAAGCTCCTGGCTGATTTCCAAGAAAATTGATTTAATTCCAGTAATAGGTCATTCAATTAAGGACTGAAACTGGAAGTTTAACCAAATAGGAAATGCCAACCTAGAATCTCAATATGTTGGTCAGTTCCAAAGGTGCGAAGACCAAGGTCACAAGTTCAGGTCTGAAGAGCGCACGTCATCTGGATGCTATGCATGCCCGCCAACAGCAGAAGGGAATTCACAAGAATTTTCAGAGTTGGGATATGCTTAAATAAAAATGTTATTTGTTCACTGAAAAGGAAAGTTACGTGAAATCAACTGTACACACACAAAAAAACAAAAACAAAAAAGAAAAAGAAATCAATTGTACAGATAAATGTATGCTGTGCTGTGCTTAGTAACTCAGTCGTGTCCGACTCTTGGCGACCCCATGGACTATAGCCCACCAGGCTCCTCTGTCCATGGGGATTCTCCAGGCAAGAAGACTGGAGTGGGTTGCCATGCCCTCCATTAATTTTTCTTCCCAGGTGGCACTAGTGGTAAAGAACTCACTTGCCAATGCAGGAGAAGAAGGGTGGGGAAGAGCGCCTGGAGGAAGAAATGGCAACCCACTCCAGAATTCCTGCCTGCAGAATCCCATGGTCAGAGGAGCCTAGCAGGATACAGTCCATAGGGATGTAAAGAATCGGACATGGTTGAAGCAACTTGGCATGCACACATTCATTAATTTTTCTTAAACTTTAGACATCAGCAAGTAGTGGTTCTTTAATCCCTAGAAAGCTGTTATTCAATCAACAGTATATTTTACAACCTCCAACATCTTAGAATGGAAGAAACAAACTTACCAGCCCCCTCCCAATTGCATTCCCTGGTCCATTGAATCAGTTCTTCTCCTCCTTGAGTTTCTTTTACTTTCCCTGACAGATGAGCAGAAAAACAGGGGTTTGCGCTAAAGACCACAACCAAAGCCCCACTCATCTCAGCAGCTGGGGGCTTCCTACCTCCCCTTGTCATGCCCACTGCCTGGTCTTGGGCCCCATGCCCATAGCAACCCACCAAGCTCCAACCTTAACTGTTTAAATACTGGGCCATCCCTTAAGAGTTTCCCTGATGGCACAGCTTGTAAAGAATCTGCCTGCAATCTGGGAGACACAGCAGATGCAGGTTGAATCCCTGGGTTAGGAAGATCCTCTGGAGGAAAGGGTAGCCCACTGTGGGCTGAAAAATCCCCTGCACAGAGGAGCCTGGGGGTCGCACAGAGGAGCCTGGGGGTCGCAAATAGTTGGACATGTCTGAGTGACTAAGCTCATACCCCCTTAAGAATTCATTTGGAGAAAGGGATCCACAGCTAAATTTTTAAGAAACCAGCAGACTAATTTGTCTCTCATGCCATTTTCATTCTAATGTTTTCTGACTCGCTAACTATATCCTGCTTTTAATTTGAATTGAAAGAAAAAAAAAATTTTTTTTTCTTTATTTTATATGAAGGGACTGCATAGAGGAGCCAGTAGAAGACTTAGCTTGGAATAGAACGCTTCCAGCTCTTGTCCAGTGGCTTGAGCTCCATCTAAGGACAGTTACATCCGAATCCCAGGGGAAAGCTCAGCTCAGATGCATGTGTGTGTCAAGTCGCTCAGTCAAGTCTGACTCTGTGGACTGTAGCCAGCCAGGCTCTTCCATCCATGGGATTCTCCAGACAAAAATACTGGAGTGGGTTGCCATTTTGCCTCCAGGTGATCTTCCAACCCAGGATCGAACCCATGTCTCTTATGTCTCCTGTATTGACAGGCAGATTCTTTACCACTTGCAAAGCCATTGACTCAGATATAGGTATCAATATTAAAAAAACAAAAACACAACTCTCCAAGTGATTCTAGTGTGAATCCAGGCTGAGAACCACTGATTTAGTGGAAAAAAATTAGACTCTATATCTAGGGGCTCAGAAACCTGTAGTCTGAGTCTCTGTCATTCACTCCAGCAAAGCGCTTGCTTCTTTGGGCCCAAGTTTCTTTTTTTTTTTAAAGAAATTTAGAAATTTCTTAAGAATTTAGAAAGAATTTCTTGGAATTTAGAAAGAAGGTAATGATGACCCTATACGCGAGACAGCAAAAGAGACACAGAAGTAAAGAACAGACTTTTGGATTCTGTGGGAGAAGTGAGGGTGGGATGATTTGAGAGAATAGCATGGAAACATGTGTATTATCATATGTGAAACAGATCACCAGTCCAGGTTCCATGCATGAGATACGGCACTCAGGGCTGGTGCACTGGGATGACCCTGAGGGATGGGATGGGGAGGGAGATGGGAGGAGGGTTCAGGATGGGGGACACATGTACACCCATGGCTGATTCATGTCAATGTATGGCAAAAACCACTACAATATTGTAAAGTAATTAGCCTCCAACTAAAATAAATAAATTAATTTTAAAAATTTAAAAAAATAAAATAAAAAGAAAATTTTGTTTTATGTTGATTTTTTTTTTTTTAAGTCTTTACTGAATTTGTTACAATATTGCTTCTGTTTCCTGTTTTGGTGTTTCAGCTGCAGGCATGTGGGATCTTAGTTCCCCCACCAGGGATCAAACCTGCATCCCCTGCATTGGAAGGCAACATCTTAACTACTGGACCACCTAGGAAGTTCCTGGACCCAGTTTTCATATCTGCAAACTAAAGGTCGTGGACTGGAGAATCACTCAGTCCTTGCAGATGTGACACTCATGTTAATGGCAAGTTTCTGTCATTGTGTACATCGCTATTTCATTTTAATGCTTATTAGAATTGCACTTCGGACTAAAACCACCAAAGTAAATCACAAGCATAAAAGGGACCTCTTACTTCCAAGTGAACCAGCCCTTCCCAGAACGCATTCTTCTCCCCAGCATTGCAGCTTTGATGCTGTAGTCCCATCTCCTTGAATTCCTCCTCCCTAAAGGTATCCATGGCATTCCATTCACTAGAAGACACAACCCAAATTTTAAGTAAGGGATCAGAGGAACTCCTCACTCACCAGAAGTGAAGGGGGGAAATGTAAAGGGACAGAGGCATTATTGTACAGGAGAATCTCTTTGGGGTAAGTGGAGGTGGGAGACAAGTGAGGGGCTAGAGTCCTAACATCTCCCAGATGTTCAGCAGCAGATGAAATAGGCATGTAGGGAGGAGACATACTTTGGGCTATGACTATCATACACTTAGTATTTTGGGCTCCCCTTGTGGCTCAGATATGCGGATGACACCACCCTTATGGCAGAAAGTGAAGAAGAACTAAAGAGCCTCTTGATGAAGGTGAAAGAGGAGAGTGAAAAAGTTGGCTTAAAGCTCAACATTCAGAAAACTAAGATCATGGCATCTGGTCCCATCACTTCATGGGAAATAGATGGCAAAACAGTGGAAACAGTGTCAGACTTTATTTTTTTGGGCTCCAGAATCACTGCTGATGGTGACTGCAGCCATGAAATTAAAAGACGCTTACTTCTTGGAAGGAAGGTTATGGCCAACCTAGATAGCATATTTAAAAGCAGAGACATTACTTTGCCAACGAAATTCCATGTAGTCAAGGCTATGGTTTTTCAAGTGGTCATGTATGGATGTGAGAGTTGTACGGTGAAGAAAGCTGAGCGCCAAAGAATTGATGCTTTTGAACTGTGGTGTTGGAGAAGACTCTTGAGAGTCCCTTGGACTGCAAGGAGATCCAATCAATCCATCCTAAAAGAGATCAATCCTGGGTGTTCATTGGAAGGACTGATGTTGAAGCTGAAACTCCAATACTTTGGCCACCTCACGTGAAGGGTTGACTCATTGGAAAAGACCCTAATGCTGGGTAGGATTGGGGGCGGGAGGAGAAGGGGACGACAGAGGATGAGATGGTTGGATGGCATCACCGACTCGATGGACATGGGTTTGGGTAGACTCAGGGAGTTGGTGATGGACAGAGAGGCCTGGCGTGCTGCAATTCATGGGATCGCAAAGAGTTGGACACGACTGAGCGACTGAACTGAACTGAACTGAACTGTGGCTCAGCTGGTAAAGAATCTGCCTGCAATGTGGGAGACCTGGGTTTGATCCCTGGGTTGGGAAGATCCCCTGGAGAAGGGAAAGGCTACCCACTCCAGTATTCTGGCCTGGAGAATTCTATGGACTGTATAGTCCATGGGGTGGCAAAGAGTCGAATACAACTGAGCAACTTTCACCTTTTCACTTTAGTATTTTGAATCTGTAGAGTTTGAAGCACCAAAGTTTATATTACTGTATCTTGACGGGTGGGATCTTAAAGACTTCTGAGATTCTTTGAGATCTTTCACTCACGCTAAAGGGAAACTCTATGATGCTGTATGCAGATGTCTGATGACAATGGAAAATTAGATGTGCACTCATGGCAGGGGAGGTGCTATCATGTTGATGGAATCTCCTCTTGGCCTTTGACTTGCTTGTCAATTCCTTCATCCATGAAATATTCATTCTTCATTTGTTCATCCCCCTTTCCTCTCAGTTTCCAAAATTCTGAATCTGGCACTGCTTTTTGGCATTTTTTTTTTCTACCTTGTATTTTGTTTCCAGAGGATGGTAGGTGAATGAATAAAATAAGAAAACATAAGAGGGAATTCCCTAGTGGTCCAGTGGCTAGGACTCCATATTCCCAATGCAGGGGGCCTGGGTTTAATCCGAAGTCAGGGAACTAGATCCCACATGCTGCAACTAAGAGTTCACATGCCACAACTAAAGATCTTGCATGCCACAACTAAGACCCAAATAAATAAATAAAAATTAAAAAGAAATTACAGTATGAGAGACATGACTTATGACAAGTGCTCTCAGTAGGAAGAAATCAGCAGCAAGGACATGATCGGACCACCTTCCAGATTCAAACAGAGAACATAAATAAATTGGATTATGTCCCCCAAAGGGCTTCCCAGGTGACACTAATGGTAAAGAACCCACTTGCCAATGCAGGAGATGTAAGAGACCCGGGTTCAATCCCTGGGTTGGGAAGATCGCCTGGAGGAGGGCATGGCAACCCACTCCAGTATTCTTCCCTGGAGAATCTCATGGACAGAGGAACCTGGTGGGCCACAGTCCATGGGGTCACAAAGAGTCGGACATGGCTGAAGCGACTTAGCATGCATCCAGACATGTCCCCCAAAAGGCCTCCCTGTTCACCTGCCCTTGCAACAGTCAGGCTCAGCCCAGAAACAAAAAGTCCCCAAAGCATCAATCTCTCGATGACTTACTCCTTTCCAACACTATGACATTTAAAGCACTTGAAAGTAAAAATCGTCAATTCAGAGGTGGAGCTTAGGGTTTCAAATACACTGTACAGCGAATTTCCTTTTTTCTCCCTTAACTTGGCCATCAGGATAGCTGAGAGTCAGGGTAATTCATCAGAGTTTCATGCTGTCCCTTATTTTCGTCCTTCTGAATCAAGAAAGCAGTGTGAGAACAGTTAATAAAGTAAGTTTGCAGTCAGAGTGTCTTTACATCCTGGCACAGTGCCCTCCTCTCTGAGCAAGTCTCTTTGCTTTTTTGAGCCGAATCTATACGACAGGGGGATGAGGGGAGTGTGTTATGAGGCCTCCCTGTCACATCCTTCTTTCTGTTATTTTCCTCTCCTGAAGAACTCCGTCCTGTCAGATGCCAAGGAGAGTACCTCCACTTGAAGAGGAGGCTTTTAGTGTAGTATTTCTCTTTCTCTTTTTCACTCCAGGCCATGTCACTTGGCAGATGCCTGGGGAAGGGAAGGGAAGGGAATGGCTACCCACTCCAGTATCCTTATCTGGAGAACTCCATGGACAGAGGAGCCTGGAGGGCTATAGTCCATGGGGTCACTAAGAATTGGACAGACTGAGCAACTAACACTTTCGCTTTCTTTTTTACGTCACTCAGCTTGTGGGATCTTAGTTCCCCAACCAGGGATTGAACCCAGAGCCTCAGCAGTGAAAGCACTCAGTCCTAACTGCTGGAACACCAGGGAATTCCCTAAGGCAGTATTTCTTGTATTGAAAGTTCTCAATAATTTAACTGTTCAAATTTTTAAGGTGGGCACAGCTGAGGAGCTCTCAGGATTGAGGGCCCAGCAATGCCCACAAAGGCCCCAGCGCTGCCAACAGGAAAGTGGGAGGAGATGGTTTAACTGGTGTAAGTTGCCTGTGGGTTTTGGTCAGTGGAGTGGGTTGAATAGTGTCTTCCCTCAAAATTCGTGCTGTCTGGATCCTCAGAATGTGATCTTATTTGAAAACAGAGTCTTTGCAGATATAATTAGTTAGGTATCTCACGATGAAATTATCCTAGATTTAAGAGAGAAAGTGAAGTCACTCAGTCACGTCTGACTCTTTGTGACCGCACGGACTGTAGCCTACCAGGCTCCTCCGTCCATGGGATTTTTCCAGGCAAGAGTACTGGAGTGGGGTGCCATTCCCTTCTCCAGGGGGATATTCCTGACCCAGAGATCGAACCCAGGTCTCCCGCATTGTAGGCAGATGTTTTACCATCTAAGCCACCAGGGAAGTCCTAGATTTAGGAAGGACACTAAATCCAATGACTGGTGGTGTATGAGAGAGAAGAGAGGACACAGAGAGGTGGAGGACAGGAAGCCACGTGGAGACAGAGGCAGAGGTTAGCGTTGTGCTGGTACAACCGAGGAAAGCCTGGAGCCACACGAAGAAGGAAGAGGCAAGAAAGCTTCCTCCCCTAGAACCTCCGGAGGGAGTACGACCCTGTTGACACCCGGATTTAGCATTTCCAGACTGTGTGAGAATTAAAATTTTTATTGTTTTAAGCCCCCCAGTTTGTGGTATTTTGTTTGACAGCCCTAGGAAACAAGTACAGTCAGTCTCTGCTTCTTCACTGGAGCATTCTGGCTTTGTCTTACATTTGCTGTAGGTTGGACCCATGATCATCTAAACAGCATACGCTAATGCATTAAATGAACTCCTGGTACCTGAGAAGGGATTTGAGGAAGCAGGGGACAACCTCCCATGTGAAAGTTGCTCAGCTGTGTCCGATTCTTTGCAACCCCAGGGACTACACAACCCATGGAATTCTCCAGGCCAGAGTACTGGAGGGGGTAGCCTTTCCCTTCTCCAGGGGATCTTCCCAACCCAGGGATCGAACCCAGGTCTCCCGCATTGCAGGAGGATTCTTTACCAGCTGAGCACAAGGGAAACCTCCCATGACACCCACACAAACACTGCCTACAGAATTAGCAGCACATTTCTTAGCGTGTCCTTCACTACTTGCATGATCCAACACAGACCAGTAATCAATCTTTCCAGAGTTGGTTCGGTAGGAATATGGCTCATCCCACATCCAGCTGCCTTGAACTGTTCAGCTACCATAAACGTATCCTTGTACTTTCCCCTATCATTGATCCAAATCCTACACATCCTCAAGTTTTAGGTTATTAGCCACCTCCTCCAGGAAGCACACCTTATTTCATTCTGTATCGGTAAGGATGATTTTGATAGGAAGTTCAAAAGACCCAAGTCAAACTGATGTCAGCCAGAAGAGGAATTTATTGTCTCCTGTGACCAAAACATCCAAAAAAAAAAATGGTGTTAAATAAGGGATATTATGATGATTCGGGAACTTGTTTTTCTCCCTTCACTCAACATCTGCCTTCAACCTCATCTGAAGGCTGACTCACCTGATAGGTATAAAATAGCTTTCAGCTGTTTTGGAAGGAAGACGCTGGAGCTTCTTCCTTCCTAGTCAACAAAAAAGATGCACCATTTCTAGCGGAAAGCTTGAGCTTCACTCTGATTGGTCCGCCTTAGAGCATATTATTACCCCGAGCCAATCACTGTGCCCAGGAGAATGGAGTGCGCTGATTGGCCAAGCTGGTCCTGCGTTGGCCCGCTGAAGCAGGGAGCGAGCATTTACTTGCCTGGAACCACGTGTGTCCCGAAAGAGCAGGAAGAGTGGGTGCTGGGAGATGTTCCAGTACCCATTACGTGCACCCCTCTTCTGAGTGCCTAATACATTCGTCAGTAGTTCTGTTAAGGCACTAATCGTCCTTTTCACATATTTTATTCCACTCTCTCTTCCCCCCAGAAATCTCCTTGGGACCAGGGACTGTGTCTTCCTCGTCTATTTAGGTCTCAAGTTTGCCCATTCGCATGGTTGGTGCCCAATAAACTTTTGTTGAAGTGAATTACATTTTGAAAAAGAAAATTTTTCAGAGTTGTTTTCATACTTTCAGATTCCCAAAGGATCTTGTTACGCTGTTTTCCGCACATTGATTAATCCCTTTTTCAGTAAGCAAGTCTAATGGCAGCCACGTTAAAAGCTCTCACGTGCTGTAACCTGATACATTTAGAACATTTTAGTCATTTTGAAAACTGAAGTCGGATGTCCACTGCATTTTTTGTGTGTGAATGTGTGGAATAGTTATAAATAGGCATGGAAAAACATCAGGGTTGTGTGAAATCAGTTGTGGGGTGGTGGGGGAGCTGTGGATTCGGACCCCCAAATATAGCCTGCTGACAATTTGCCACAGGCTTTTTTTTTTTTCGCTTAGCTCATCATTTCAAACGTTCTGAGCAACCATCCTGAATATTTGTTCAACAGTACATTTTTTCCCACTTTGTCTTTTGGCCAAATGTGTGGCTTTTTCTTTAAACAAGGATGAGAATCTCAGGCGCAGATAAATATATACCCTGGCACTTGGCTATAATATGGCTCTCTATAGGGGATTCTGTCTGGTGTCCATGGGATTGGTTTAAACCTGGAAGTCTCTAGAAGACCTCCGCCTCATACTCCTGCCCCCATAGTTTCTCCTGAAGAGAGGTCTCAGGGAGTGGACCACAGTGTTTTCTGTTAAATAGAACCAGGCAGAGAAGGATTTCTCTTGAGGAGTCTCTCGACAGAGATGAACTCCAGAGCACCTTCCTTTCTGAGATGTCTGGTGACTGCCTCAGAATGTCACCTGTGCTTCTCTTTCTATCTCCCTCGCCAAAGCCCACCCAGCTTTCCAAGGCCAGCCTCACTGCTGGATTACAGCTAATGGTCATGTCTGAGTCAATTCAGACATTTCCCAACGTAAGGTTGGTCTGTGTCCAAAAGGTTCATTGGACCGCAGAGTTTGAGATCAAAAAACACTTTTCCATGGGTTGTTGTCTAGTCGCTTAGTCGTGTCTGACTCCTTACGACCCCATGGACTGTAGCCCGCCAGGTTCCTCTGTCCATGGGATTCTCCAGGCAAGAATACTGGAGTGGGTTGCCATTTCCTTCTGCAGGGCATCTTCCAGACCCAGGGATCGAACCTGGGTCTCCTGCATTGGCAGGTGAGGTCTTTACCACTGAGCCACCTGGGAAGCCCCAAGGGGACCGTGTAATTAATGAGGGTTTAACACCCCACTCCAGTACTCTTGCCTGGAAAATCCCATGGATGGAGGAGCCTGGTAGGCTGCAGTCCATGGGGTCGCTAAGAGTCGGACACGACTGAGCGACTTCACTTTCACTTTTCACTTTTGTGCATTGGAGAAGGAAATGGCAACCCACTCCAGTATTCTTGCCTGGAGAATCCCAGGGATGGGGGAGCCTGGTGGGCTGCCGTCTATGGGGTCGCACAGAGTCAGACACGACTGAAGTGACTTAGCAGCAGATTCCTAGACTAGACCATAGAAACTCATGGAACCCAGATGTGCCAGTGATATCATGCGTGAAACTTTGGGGTCAGCTTTGCAGAGGGAACAGACAGCTGATTCACTCTTGTTTTTTTCTGTAGCTTCAGGGATACTGACTTCTGATTTCAAACAACATGGGGCAGAGATCTCTGGATCACATGAAGGCCACTGATTAACCTTGCTAATCCTAGTGTCCCTCCCTTGTCAGCCTGGTGGAGGGGGTGGGCTGGAAAGACAGGACAGTAGAAAGACTTGATGGATGAAGAGGCTGGACAGGGGCAGCAGGAGAAGCCCTCAGGGGTGTGCTGAGGATGTGCTTATGAAATGGGCACAGAAAACCAGCCCCGTGCCCACTAGGGCAATCCTAGACTGCCTGGTCATACATCCTTCTGTAGCTATTTTCTTTCTGCCAGGAGCATAGAGTGGCCTGAGTCCACACCAGCTATCACTGAGTCAGACCCCACCCACTCTCTGCTCCCTGGAGAGGGACCCTGGTGCTCATGTGGCCTCAGCCATGGCCCCGGGCTCTGCTCTCAGCAGACACAGCCTAGAGGCTGCAAGGGCCGGGCGGGGTCTGCTGGGGAGAGAGAGCTCCAAGGGGCTGTAGCGCAGCCTTGGGCCCTCTGTGAACATTTGTCAAAATGCGGTGACAACAGCTCTGTGAATTTTGTGTCTCTGGTCACAAAGTCTCATCTTTCAGCAGCACAGAACTTTGCGGCAAAGGACACCAGCTTTGCCAGAGACTGAAGACTCAGTCACCGCTCTGGTGCTGGAGAGGAGAGAGAGGATCAGAGGAGTTCTCTGGGCAGGAACAACGTTACTATTATTGTTATGGTGGCACTAGTGGTAAAGAACCCACCCGCTGGTGCAGAAGACCTAAGAGATGTGGGCTTGATCCCCAGGTTGGGAAGATCCCCTGGAGGAGGAAATGGCAACCCACTCCAGTATTCTTGCCTGGAGAATCCCATGGACAGAGGAGCCTGGCGGTCTACAGCCCATGGGGTCACAAAGAGTCGGACACAACTGAAGTGACTTAGCATGCACGTTACCTTTACTAAATCTAGTAATAGAGTTACTATCATATTTTTTCCCAGAGTATTTTCACCTATATTGACTAATTTAATTCTTACAATATCCTTCCGAAGTTGGAGCTGGCTGTTATACTCCCATTTAACAGATGGAGAAGCTGAGGCTCGGAAAGGATTTCAGACTCCATAGGATCACACAGGAGATCAGACATATTTCTTAGACTAAAACGGATGGTATTGTAGGGATAATAGTAACAGCTGTATCATCTTGGCTCCCAGCAGGAAACAGATGGCATGCTTCAAAGAGATGATTCACGGGAGTGTAATAAAGGGACTGTTTACAAAGGTATAAGCAGAGTCATTGAAACCAGGATGGACAAATGAAGATCCTGGGCCAGCAAGAGCAGGAAAGCCTCTGCCACCCATGGGCCACCCATGGGACAGAGGGAGGCATTACCGATCTCAGTGAGAGCTGTGCCTGCAGGAGCATCGCCAAGCCTGAGAAATGAATACCCCATCGCTCTGTCCTCTCACCCCCTCCCATTTCCCGTGGGTGCCTCCCGTGGGCCAAACCCAACTGGAAGCCAGAGAGCAACTACACCCAAGGTTGCAGTACATGAGTTCAGCTTCCCACAACTGACAGCCAGTGTCCACGTGATTGTGTGGGTACAGATGCAGTGCTGTCTCCTGGAAGAGAAGGGGGCAGGCAGTGGGCAGGGGCCAGGAGCAACTTCTGCCACACAATGCATTCTACTTGAAACTCTGAGGAGTCTGAGAATTCTAAATTTGAACCTGGCCTTGCAGGTTATCATGGGTCTTCCCTGATGGTTCATATAGTAAAGAATCTGCCTGCAATGCAGGAGACCTGGGTTTTATCCCTGGGTCAGGAAAATCCCCTGGAGAAGGAAACGGCAAGCCATTCCAGTATTCTTGCCTGGGGGAAATCCCATGGACTTAGGAGTCTGGAGGACTCCAGTCCATGGGGTCTCAAAGAGTCGGATGCGACTGAGCGACTAACTTTTGAAGGTTATCAAGGTAGAAGGATGGAAGACGAGCCACTCTGTTGGCTTGCTTGATAATTTTCATGTATTTATTTTAAACATAAGAATGTGGACTTGTCCTGGGCTGCAGAAATGTGAGGAGTGGGCCAAGAGACACATTTTGTTTGGGTTCGTGGATATATTAACATGTTTCGAAAACGCATCCTTCTGGGGAACAGTGGCTCCCAGGCATCCTCTGAGGGTCTGCTGTGTGAATCCCACCAAGACAAGGTTGCAGGGCTAAAAGCTGTACTGTGGAATGAACACATGCTGGCTGCAAGAATGTGGGGCTGAGGAGAAGCAACAAGTCAGAATAAATCCAAGGGAAACTCTTCCAATCGTGAATAGGTAAGACGGCAAGCAGAGAATTTTCTCCTCATTGACGTCTACTTAAAACTATCAATAATAAAAAACAAACTTGGATCAGCTGTGCTACAGAACTGACTGATTTGATTTTATCATCTCTCGGTAGAAAATGTTATTATAAAATACAAAGAGGCGATCAAAGCGTATGCAGCCCAAAAAACTAGGAATAAGTAGTATCAAAGCAGATAAGTTAATTAATAAAATATGTTATTATTCTGGATGTTGTGATGTTTGTAGTATTGGGGTGTTTTTTTTTTCAGTTGTCATTTGTTGCAACTTCTTTCTCCTAAGTAAACATTTCCTTTCACATTCATTTTGGTGTTTGTAAATTTGCATTCTTCTTCTTAAAAAGGCCTCTCCCAACTGAATCAGCTGCAGGCCCCACAAAACCTGGACCCACTCCTGAATGGAATATTAAGATTATGAGCCCACGTATCATTTCATCCCATCTGTAGGGTGGGCAGGATTGCCCCTGTTTTACAGCAAAGAAGACACAAGGCCAAGGACGAAGTTGCTTACTCATTCTGCCTCTGAAGGCCTTTCTCTCTGAATTCTGGGAACTTCAGTCTCCTTGGCTCTGCCTGTTGATTTCTCCGACTGTTTCTACCACCTAATTTCCATGGGGAGAGGCAGAGGGAGACTAAATTGGAAGACAAGGCCTCTCGGAATCATGCTCTGCTTGGAGGGCTCTGTGTGTCCCTGTGGCCGAGGGTCGGGAGCTGGGTGCGGCAGGAACTGGACCAAACAAACAGCTTGAGCAGAGGACAAAACACCCCAGACCAGGGCCCCAGGACCTCAGTTAACTGTGGCTTAACCCTGAGATCGCAGAGGCACGGAGGAGGCTGGTGGAGGATTGCCTGTCCATGCTTCCTCATTTCCTGAAACCGTCCAGCCCTGCACAGAGAGGTCCTTGCTGAGTACAGCCAGGCCTACCTCGGGTGCAGGCTGCTCACTAAAGCACCTGATTTGTCATTCATCTCTGGCTGTGGGCCCCTGGACACTCTTTTGGACAATCGAGGTTGTTGAGAGTTATAAAAGCGTTGCCTCTTAGAGCAGAAACTACAAAGCATAGATTATGGTGACTCTCGGTTCCAGTCTGATGGAATGGAGAGTCAATGAGGAAAATAGACTGGCTTTTACCAAAAGCTATTTATTTTTACTTTTTTAGCCCTGCAGCTCTCAGGTTCTTAGTTCCCTGACTGGAGATTGAACCCGTACTCCCTGCAATTGAAGGGCTGGGTTCTAAATACTGGACCACCAGTGAATTCCTCCCAAAGCTAAGTATAACCAAGTGAAACACTGTCTTTTGGCTTAGATTGGGTCCTTTTTCCTTTCTTTCTTTCTTTCTTTCTATTTCATTTGTTGTTAAAATCTGTATGAAATGATGGTGATCGTGATATTTGCTAGCATTTCTTGACTGTTGCCATTATGCTGGGTTTTGTGCTTAAATCTCCATTCAGTTTATCTCATTTATCACCACAAGGACCTTAAGAGATAGATGCTATTATATTTTTTATTCCATACATATTTTTATATAACTTTAAATCAATTTTTGCCATTTAAAATATTAAATAAAGCATTTCAAAGTATTTTTCCATCCTTTATTTTTCATTGTCCTTGATTTCCTATGGCCAAATTTTATTTATTGAAGTTGAGTTGATTTACAATGTTGTGTAAATTTCTGCTGTACAACAAAGTGATTCAGTTATAAAATATCCATCCTTTTTTTTAATACTCATTCCCATTATGATTTACCATAGGGTATTGACTATAGTTCTCTGTGCTATACAGTAATACCCAGTTGTTTATCCGTTCTATATATAAAAGCTTATATTTGCTAACCCCAACTTCCTACTCCATCCCTCTCCCAACCCCCTCCTCCCTGGCAACCACAAGTCTGTTCTCTATGTTTGTGAATCAGTTTCTATTTAGTAGGTAGGTTCTACTGTGTCATATTTTAGATTCCACATATAAGTGTTATCATATGGTATTTGTCTTCCTCTGTTTGACTTACTTAGTATGATAATCTCTAAGTCCATTCATGTTGCTGCAAATGGCATTCTTTCATTCCTTTTTATGGCTGAGTAGTATTCCATTGTACACATATACCACATTTTCTTTATCCATTCATCTGTCAATGGACATTTAGGCTGTTTCCATGTCTTGGTATTGTAAATAGTGCTGCTGTGAACAGAGGCAAGGGGAGGGTGGTGCATGCCTCTTTTTGAGTTAGAGTTTTGTCTGGATGAATGCCCAGGAGTGGGATTGCTGGGTCATATGGTAATTCCCTTTTTAGTTTTCTGAGGACCCTCCATACTGTTATCCATAGAGGCTGCACCAAATTACATTCCCACCAACAGTATAGGAGAGTTCCCTTTTCTCCACATCCTTTCCATCATTTATTATTTGACGAGTTTTTAATGATGGACATTCTGACCCATGTGAAGTCACCCTCATTGTAGCTTTTATTTGCATTTCTCTAATAATGAGTAGTATTGAGCAGATAGGTGCTATTATTCATCCAATTATACCCCCAAAGAAACTAAGACGTGGGGATCAAGTCGACACATGTCCTACAGGAGGATGTCCTGGGGTTGGGACCTGAGCTTGGTGGTCTGGTTTCATTGCACACACTTCATCATCACACCATCTTTCCTCTGGAGATGAAACAGAGTTTTTAAATGTTCATGAATCCACCTGCAATGCAAGAGACCCAGGAGACGCACATTCGATCCCTAGGTCTGGAAGATCCCCGAGTCAGGAAGATCCCCTAGAGGAGGTCATGGCAACCCCTCCAATATTCTTGCCTGGAGAATTCCATGGACATAGGAGCCTGGCAGGCTACAGCTCATGGGGTCGCAAAGAGTTGGACATGACTGAAGCGATTGAGCGTGTCCTTATCTTGCAAAACACAAGTCTGGCAGACTAGGTTGGAGCCTCATGTTTCTAAAGAACTTGGAATGATCGGGAAATCTGTACATGTGAGAGCCACCGAGCTCACCCATATACTTTATTTGACAGGTACGAGGGAAACACAGTTGAGTTACTCAATGTCACCCAGCAGGTTGGAAGCAAAATTAGACAAAGAGAAGACCTGGCTAGACAGGTTTTCAACATTTGTGAGACACGAAAAATTGGGAATTTCCTTTGAACTGGACAATGGCTGACTAAAGGCAAGGCAGCCTCTAGAAATAAATTCAGAAAACTATTCTTGTAACCTGCGCTTGCCCAGAGACATCCTGGCTTTGACACTGTATCTCTGTGAAGCTCCAAGAATGCTTCCACATTCCTCAATTCCCAGCTCAGGTTCCTACTGATGCGGCCTTGCAGGCAACAAAGAAGTGTCTGGAGGCACGCTGTCTCCACTCCCTCGTCAGGGACCTCCTCCCACTCTAGGAGCAGCTGTCTCCATGGTGAAGGTGAGAGAAAGAGAGAGCTTAGATGGTTTCCCTGGCAACAGCAAAGGAGAGCTCGTTTCCTTGGTGATGATGAAGAAGGTGAAGCAGTCAGGCTCAGAGTATCCATCCCCTCACTAGCTCCCACCCTGCATGCGTCACACCCTGGGCTTCCTGGATTAGGGCCTTGCAGGGGAATCATGACAATCTGATAAATGGTAGATTGTCTAGGTCGGGCTCTGGGTCCTGGCAGACTTGGTCTGGGACCACAAATTATTTCATCCTCTAAGCTCTCAGTGGCCACATCTGTAAAATGGGGCTAATAATAGGAGACCAGCCTCTTAGGGTTGCGAGGAAATAAACGGAAGTGCCAGTAAAATCTAACTATTATTTTTACATACCAACTAATGATTGCCACACACTAATAACCATAATTATTACAATGCAGAGAGGGAGGCAAGTTGGATTTAACGAGGGCATTTTAAAATTGAGGAGGCTGGAGCTCAGGGAGGGAGAGGGACTCTGCCTGAGTGCCAGTTAAGAATCAGTACTAGAGTGAAAAGTCCGTTCTTTGGGCTCCAAATCCAGTGCCATTTCCACTCCCCACCCTATCATGTACAGGGGACACACTGACCCCTAACTTGGCCTGCCCCCCTCCCCTGCCTCAGTCAGAGACCCTGAAATCAAAGTATCCAGGCCCTCTTCCTTCCCCGTGTCCCGCATGGTTTGCACCATAGGTCTGGACCGAGTCAACACAAGCATCTGGATGATTGTCAAAGCAATTAATAAGCACAAAACAGGAATAGTAAATTAATTTAGTGAAGTCTTCCCATCCCATAAATTACTGAGAATCAGTCTAGACTAAAGTCTGGACTGCTGATGACTGACGGAATGTTTCAGTGTTTCTTTGAATGGTTTTGGCAAAGCATAGCCCTTAATGGCATTCCTGAATCATACAATGCATGAATTATTAAGGTTTTACTTGTGTAATCTATTAGTTATTTAGACGGTGATACATTGTTCTGGGAAGACTACTGGCTTTAGAATGAACCAGATTCGGAATCAAATTCTAAATTATATTTTTTAAAAAAGAAACTGAATAGACCAAAAAAAAAATTTCTAAATTCTACTAGTTACTACCCATGTGCTTTTGGAAGATTTAAATAGCTTCCTGGAACATCAGTTTCCTGTTTTCTTTTTCTTCAAATGGGCATATAATAATGTCTCCTGATAAAGTTGTTGTGAAATTCAGAGATAATATCTATATAACACCTGGTATATAGCAGTCAGGCTTCCCTGGTGGTAAAGAATCCGCCTGCCAATGTGAGATCCAGATTTGATCCCTGGATTGGGAAGACACCCTGGAGAAGGAAATGGCAACCCACTCCAGTATTCTTGCCTGGGAAACCCCATGGACAGAGAGGAGCCTGTTGGGCTACAGTCCATGGGGTCGCAGAGTCAGAAACAACTTAGCGACTGAACAACAACGTATAGCAGTCACTCAACTGCTGATAACCTTTCTTTCTTCCTTCCTTTCTTTTCTTCTATTGAAGTATAGTTGTTCATGTAACAATATTGTATACTTGTTAAACGGCAATGTCATGTTCATATCTGCTGTACAGCAAAGTGATTCAGTTATATAAATGTGTGTTTTATATATATATTTATGTGTGTGTGTGTGTTTTATATATATTTACCACCAGGGAAGACCTGATGTGAAGAGCTGACTCATTTGAAAAGACCCTGATGCTGGGAAGGATTGGGGGCAGGAGGAGAAGGGGATGACAGAGGATGAGATGGTTGGATGGCATCAGTGACTCAATGGACATGAGTTTGGGTAAACTCCGGGAGTTGGTGATGGACAGAGAGGCCTGGCGTGCTGTGGTTCATGGGGTCACAAAGAGTCAGACACGACTGAGCGACTGAACTGAACTGATATATATATATATACAGCAAAGTAATTCAGTTATATATACATACAAATAGGCTTTCCTGGTGGCTCAGATGGTAAAGAATCTGCCTGCAATGCAGGAGACTTTGGTTTGATCCCTGGGTTGGGAAGATCTGCTGGAGAAGGAAATGGCAACCCACTCCAGTATTCTTGCCTGGAGAATTCATGGACAGAGGAGCCTGGCGGGCTACAGTCCATGGGGTTGCAAAGAATGAGACACAACTGAGTGACATATATATTCTTTTTTATATTCTTTCCCCATATGGTTTATCACAGGATATTGAATATAGTTCCTTGTGCTATACAGTAGGACCTTGTTATATATCCATTGTCTATATATACTAGTTTGCATCTGAGAGCCTTTCTTATTGAACAGAGTCCCACCATATTGCAGCTTGTTGTATTTTCATCTCTCTTGTTAGTCCTCTGTTAGGCTATATGCTCCTGAAGGCAAGACTGTGCCTTAGAGGGTTCTCCACCAAAGTGAGATCAGGAATGATTTGCTTGGTTTCCTCAGATGCAATACTGGAGGAATAATGGGGCTTAATGAATTTACCCAGCAGCTTAACCATCATTGCTGCTGCTAAGTCACTTCAGTCGTGTCCGACTCTGTGCGACCCCATAGACGGCAGCCCACCAGGCTACCCCGTTCCTGGGATTCTCCAGGCAAGAATACTGGAGTGGGTTGCCATTTCCTTCTCCGGTGCATGAAAGAGAAAAGTGAAAGTGAAATTGCTCAGTCGTTTCCGACTCTTAGCGACCCCATGGACTGTAGCCCAGCAGGCTCCTCCGTCCATGGGATTTCCCAGGCAAGAGTACTGGAGTGGGGTGCCATTGCCTTCTCCATCATTACCCAGGTCCAATAGCGAAGTGAACTGCCTAGCTATGCAGTCACAGCGCGATCTCCAAAGCTGGTTAGGGGCACCAACTTTTGGGCTGTCAATCATGTCCACAGGGGTAGGTTTCGACAGTATTGGGTTTGGACTACATAATCCTCCTTGGTGTCCTTGCCTAATTGCATCAGGAGTTAATATCGGACCAAAACCTTCATATAAAATTGTATCTCCCAGGAATTTAGGATTGGGTCCAAGAGAGTTCAGTTAGCATCTTGGTATTAATATCTTGATGTGGTTAAATAGAAATCCCAGAATGGACAATTGGCAATTTGCCATCATGAGACACTTAATCCAGAACGAGCACACATTCACACACATGCAGAAGCACGCGTGTACATACATGTCCACAGACTGATGCGCAGATGCAGAATTCAGGGACACAGCAGTCGTGCCCCTGATCCCTGTCTGGGTCCTGGCTGTGTTTCTGACCTTAGGTTTGGTGTTTGGTTTCGGTTGTTATCGCTGCTAAACTAGGCCATCATTTCTGCTTCTCGCAACCAGAGAATTCTAAGCAACCTCGTTCAGCAAGGACACACTGCTTGGAGGGCAGGGCACGTGCGGTGGGTGATACCCTGATGGGTCCAGTTAACCAGGTCCACTCCTCAGAACTGAATTTGAATTCCCACCTGCTCAGCACATGGGTCATAAACTTTTTCCATCTAGATCCCCCTCAAGGCAGGAAGACACCAGTTTTTTTTTTTTAAATAAATTTATTTATTTTAGTTGGGAGCTAATTACTTTACAATATTGTAATAGTTTTTGCCATACATTGACATGAATCAGCCATGGGTTTACATGTGTTCCCCTTCCTGGACCCCCCACCCACCTCCCTCCCCATCCCATCCCTCTGGGTCATCCCATTGCCCCGGCCCTGAGCATTTGTCTCATGCATCGAACATGGAATGGTGTTCTGTTTCACATATGATAATATACATGTTTCAATGCTACTCTCCCAGAACGTCCCACCCTCACCTTCTCCCTCAGAGTCCATAAGATTGTTCTATGCATCTGTGTCTCTTATTCTGTCTCGCATATAGGGTTATCGTTACCATCTTTCAAATTCCATATATATGCATTAGTATACTGTATTGGTGTTTTTCTTTCTGGCTTACTTCACTCTGTATAATGGGCTCCAGTTTCATCCATCTCAGTAGAACCGATTCAAATGTATTTTTTTAATGGCTGAGTAATATTCCATTGTGTATATGTACCAGAGCTTCCTTATCCATTTGTCTGCTGATGGACATCTAGGTTGCTTCCATGTCCTGGCTATTGTAAACAGTGCTGCGATGAACATTGGGGTACACGTGTCTCTTTCAATTCTGGTTTCCTCGGTGTGTATGCCCAGCAGTGGGATTGCTGGGTCATATGGCAGTTCTATTCCCAGTTTTTTAAGGAATCTCCACACTGTTCTCCATATTTTAAGAGCCTCAGGAGTTGACTTCCCTTCGTTATGGTCTTTCCCAGATTCCAGATAAGCTTGCTCCCCTCTAGGGGCAGAAGAGACCTGGAAAGATGACGTGCAGCCACGTGCCTCTGTCCAGGCGAGGTTTCCTAGCTGAATTCATCCCTGTGGAGGTGGTAAGCGATGCTGTCCTCTGTGCCAGAAGCAGTCCAGTGACAGCCCCCAGAGCCCACAAGATCGCCCCAGAGAGTGAATTCAGAAGCACCTGAGAGAATCCCAAGGTGGGAAGCCAGGGCCACACTAAATGTTGTGTGGTTGTGTAGCATGGAGAAGATGAGGCTACGGGATGGGGGCCCCGGGGTGGGTCCCCAGGAAAGCAGACTCTGTAGAGTGTGCAGACGGGATGTTTGTTGAGAGGGGTCATGGGACCATCCCCTGAGGAGGGGAGAGGAAGGAAGCCGGGCTGAGCAGGGGGAGAAAGTGAGCCCCGACCACCGCCCTGCCAGCCCCACAGGGAACACGGGAGACAGGGTGACCTTCACAGTTGTCTCCTGTGGGACTGAGGTGACCCAGCCCTTTTACTGTCCTCCGTTGGGTGTGGCCACCATGGAAAGGGTATGACCTTGGACTAACCAGCACTTAGGTGCAGCTGAGGTGAACCCTGAAGGGGCTGCTAGCTGGGGTCACTGGAAGACAGCTCCCCCAGCAGCTGGGGAAGCGAGTCCTATGGTGCAAGGCTCTAGGTAGCACATCACGGCATCCGCCACAGGGACGCCCAGCACAGAGGGCAGACCAGGAACCAATCAGAGGAAGTGCCTGGGAGCCAGATTCTAGAGCAACATCCTGGGATGGGGGCTTAGCTGCTCATCCTCTGAACCCGTATTTATGAAACACCAGGGGGCTCTGAACCCATATTTATGAAGCACCTACATGTACAGCCCCGATCCTCGCAGAGCACAGCCTAGCAATGCCAACAGAGACACAGCCTCTTCCTGTGTGACAGGCACTAGCCAAGAGCCGCCTGGGAGCTCAAGTTTTAACTGAACCAAGAAATAAAATTCTAACAAGTAGAACTGTCACTAAGATTGGCTAGGCAGCAATGAAATGGGGAAAAGAAAAAACGGACGCTGACCTGGGAGGCAGAAAACCTGGATCCAGGGAAATCCTTGGTGGTCCAGGGGTTAGGACTTGGTGCCTTCAGTGGCGGGGCCTGGGTTCGAACTCTGAGCGGGGAACTAGGATCCTGCAAGCTGAGTGGCACATATTTGAACCCAGCCTCTGATGGCTGTGTGAGCTTGGTAAAGTCTCTAAGCCTCTCTGAGCTAAATCTGAAAATAGTAATCACAGTACCTGCTTTAGAGGGCTGATGCGAGATTAAAAAGCTGACACATGTGGCTGGAACTACCCGTGACAAACAGCCAGGATGCAGAGAAGTTTAGCTGGCTGGCCTTCTTGCTCTGATAACCACTCAGCCATGATGAATATTGTAAAAGTTATTGTTCCTACCAGAAGGGCCATAAACTGTTTTTTTATAACCTAATGAAGGCCAGATGCCAGGCAGAGAACCAGAGAACCAACGTTCAGTCCTGAAACCCTTGGAACACCCCAGTCACTCGCTGTCTGATGATTTCCATTACCCATGTTCCATGGACAGGAAAGATTTATATACGTTATTTGGGGCTCTAGTTCAAGTCTGGCCAAGCTCTACTGGAACTTAGTCATTCTGACACTGGCCAGCAGCATCCCTGTGAATGCGAAATCGGGTAAGCAGCTACTATAAGTAATTCCAACACATACAGACACACACACACAAACAGAAAGTCTTACAATAGACAGATTTTCACAGATAACCATCTGTAAACCAGCAGAGGCTCAAAAAAAAAAAAAAAACAAAACAACAACGCTTCTTGAGGATGAGACAGAACCATCGACAGCCCAGATAATTAGGAGAATTGAAATCATCTTTGCCACCCAAGCTTGCCGAGAGTGGGAGGCAGCAGAATATTTTTATTCCTGACGACCTAAAATGAAATGTCATAAACAGAACAGTTGGAAGATCCTAGGACTAACAGCCTTATTTTTCACCCATTTTTTTTCTCGTGGTGAAATTTACATAACATAAAATTTACCATCTTAACTGCTTTTAAGTGTACAGTTCAGTGGTTCTGAATACATGGATAATATTGTGCTATCATCACCACCATCTGTCTCCAGAACTCTTTTCATCTTGCCAAGCTAAAACTCTACACACATTAAACAACTCTCCATTCTCTCCTTCCCCTCAGCCCCTGGAAAGCACCATTTAACAGCCTTATTTTACAGCTGTTAAAATAAGGAAAACAAGTCCCAGAGAGAGTCAGCAGCTTGTCAAAGACACACAGGCCATCTATGGCTGCTTGAGGACTCAACACAGATTCTGGGAGTCCCGGTTCATATTTGTTGTTGTTGGTCAGTTGCCCAGTCGTGTCTGATTCTTGGTGACCCCATGGATTGCGGCTTGCCAGGTTTCTCTGTCCTCCACTGTCTCCCAGAGTTTGCTCAGATTCATGTCCATTAAGTTAGTGATGCCATCTTACTATCTCATCCTCTGCCTCCCCTGTCTAGGTTTGTCACAGCTTTCCTTCTAAGTAGCAAGCGTCATTAATTCTCTTAGTTCATATTGTGTGTATGTGTGCTATGTTGCTTCAGTCATGTCCATCCGACTCTTTGTGACCCTAAGGACTACGGCCCACCAGCTCCTCTGTCCATGAGATTCTCCAGGCAAGAATACTGGAGTGGGTTGCCATGCCCTTGGATTTTCCAGACCCAGGGATTGAAACTGCACCTCTTGGGTCTCCTGCATTGGCATTGGCATTGGCAGGCAGGTTCTTTACCACTAGTGCACCTGGGAAGCCCCTTAGTTCATATTACTGCTCTGTATTTTCTCATGATGGTGGAGCGGGAGGTACAGGGTATGCTTGGCAGTTCTCTCCAGCAGTCCTGAAAGCACCCCCATACTCTAGCTACCATCCTATGTTATTTCTAGCTTTGCAAGTGGGAAAGAGAGGGTGCTAAATTGCTTCAGTCATGTCTGACTCTTTGCGACCCCGGGGACTATAGCCCGCCAGGATCCTCTGTCCATGGGATTCTCCAGGCAAGAATACTGGAGTGGGTTGCCATGCCCTCCTCCAGGGGATCTTTCTGACCCAAGGATCAAACCCTTGTCTCTTGTGTCTCCTGCATTGGCAAGTGGGTTCTTTACCACTAGTGCCACCTGGGAAGCCCCAGGAAAGAGAAATGGAGATGAAAAATCAAGAGCAAGAACCAGAATAGAAGCTGTCTTAGTTTCTTATAGCTGCTATGACAAAGTAACACACACTGATGGACTTAGACAACAGAAATGTATTGTCTCACAGTTCTAGAGGCTGAAAGTCTAAAATCATTGTATTAGCCAGGCTGGTTCCTTTTCAGAGCTGTGAGGGAGCATCTATTCCAGCTATTTGAGCTCCATCCTCAGTTTACAGGCAGAAATCTTCATTCCCATCTGGTAGCCACCTTGTGAGTCTGCCACCCAATTTCCCCCTTTCATAAGGACACCAGGCAATTTGGGTTAAGGGCCACTCAATACCAGTATGACCTCATCCTAGTTAATTATATCTGCAATGACCCTATTTCCAAAGTCACATTCTGAGATGCTAGGGGGTTAAGACTTCAGCACATGAATTGGGAGGGCACATAATTCAACTCATAGTAGAGGCCCTCTCCTTTATGAACTGATCTAGAGAGACCAATAGACCCACAAGCTGATGAACTCAGACATAGACTCTCATATATTTGGCAACAGAACTCATGACATCGTGGATCAACAAGAAAAGCACGATCTAGTCAATAAATAACCTGAGTAACTAAGCAATTTCACTCCTAGACATGCACACAAATCTAGTTAGTAAATGTGACACAGAGTTTTATATGAATGTATTCATTGCAGCATTGTTTATAGTGCCCCAAAAATCTATCCCCAGGAAAATGAGTATGTGGGTGGTTGTAATGAGCTGATTTGTGCCCCTCAAAGTTCATGTGTTAAGGTCTTCACCCAGCACCTCAGAATGTGCCTGCCTGTATTTGGAGATAGTCCGTAAAGAAGTAATTAATTTAAAATGAGGTCATGAGAGTGGCCCCAGTCCACTGTGACTGGTGTCCTTATAAGAAGGGAAAATTTGGACCAATAAAGGGACACCAGGAATGTGCATAAGCAGAAAAAAAGGGGACACAGAGAGGAGACGGCCATTCACAGACCAAGAAGAGGGGCCTCAGAAGACACTAACCCTGTCAACATCTTGACCTTGGACTCATCTTCCAGAACTGTGAGAGATAAAGTGTCTGTGGTCTAAGCTGCCCAGTCTGCAGTGTTTTGTTATGGAAGCTGCAGCAAACTAATACAGTGGTATAAGTATTAAAACATGACTAGTAGTGACAAATACCAAATTCGAGGTGGTGGTTACCCCTGTGAGGAAGGAAGCAGGACGTGAGAGGGCGGGGTACTCAGGAGGCTTGGACTATTTCTAACCATTTTACAAATTGAAGTATAATTCATTTACAGTGTTGTGTTAGCTTCAGGTTCGTATTTTATGTATAATATTAATGTGTTAATATATTAACATGTTTATCTTTCATATTCTTTTCCATTATGGGTTATTACAGTATATTGACTATAGTTCCCTGTGGTATTCAACAGGTCCTTGCTGTTTATCTATTTTACATATAGTAGTGTGTATCTGTTAATCCCAAACTTCTAGTTTATTCCCTCCCCCCAATTCCCTTCGGTGACCATAAGTTTGTTTTCTATGTCCATGAGCATATTTCTGTTTTATAAATAAGTTCATTTGTATCATTTTTAAGATTCTACAGTCAAGTTATATCATATGATGTTCGTCTTTCTTTGTCTGACTTACTTCACTTGGTATGATAATCCCTAGGTCCACCTATGTTGCTGCAGATGGCATTTTTTCATTGTTTTTTATGGCTGAGTAATACTCCATTGTATATATGTATCTTTATCCACTACATCTTTATCCACCCATCTGTTGATGGACATCTAGGTTGTTCCCATGTCCTGACTATTGTAAATAGTGCTGCTATGAACACTGGGGCGCGTGTATGTTTTAGAATTAGAGTTTTCTCTGGATAAATGCCCAGAAGTGGAATTGCAGGATTATTTCGTAGTTCTATTTTTACTTTGTTGAGGAACCTCCATACTGCTCTCACCGTAGTGGCTACACCAGTTCACATTCCCACCAACAGTGTCGGAGGATTTCTTTTTCTCCTATCTCCAGCACTTATTATTTGTAGACTTTTTAAAGATGTCCATTCTGATTGGTGTAAGGTGATTGCGATATTTTATTCTTTAAACTGCGTGGTGGGTGCCTGGATGTTGTTATAGTATTCTAATTTAATTTATTTAATTTAGTGTTATATTATTGTAATTTAAATCCACAAGAATAGTGAATGTGACCGACGGCTGAGTACTCCCTCATTTCAGAGTGGCCTAGCACACAGAGGCTCTAATTTGGACTCAGTGTGACCCCAGGGAAGCCTCTTCTCTTTGACCTCAGTTTCTCTACCTGTAAAATTAGAAGAATGAATTAATACAGTGCTTTTCAAAGTGTGTCCCATAGGATACTAATTCCATGAGGTTTTAAATATATATTCTATATCACATAAGGGTCACCTGGTCAAATAATTTTAGGAAGGGTTACCAAAGTGGCTACCCACTCCAGTATTCTTGCCTGGAGAATTCCTGGACAGAGGACCCTGGTGGGCTACAGTCCATGGGGTCACAAAGAATCGGACATGACTAAGGGAGTAATGTTTTTCGACCAAATATATAATCACATTATTTTATTGCAGAAATTTCAATGCTTTTTAATCATGAATAGCCAACATGGGCTATGTATACCACCAAGTACCACACTCTTCAAAAACTAATGATCAACTGCTTTTCTGTTCATTCACACAAGAACTGATGTCCCCAGTGGGTTCTGAAGGAACATCAGTCATTTTTTTTTATGAGTTATTTTGCATAAATAAACACATTTGAAAAGTTTAAATGATACAATGACAGACCAATAGCTGTCTTGTGCTTAACAGACCCTGCTGAGTATGATCTGGGGCCTCCTTATATACAAAAGAGACTTTCCTGAAAATATGTTTGCTATGATGAGTAGAAAAATATTTATTTTTAAAACACTAAGCTAAAAAATGAATCAAATGCAAATTAAACCATCTCAAATTAACTGTGAGTTTAACTGTACATTTAAAAAGAAATCCATCAGGTTTTATTTTAAATTTTTACTGTGTTACACACACATAAAAGGGCACAAGATAAACGTATGGCTTAGGCAATATCCATCACTCGGGTCAAGAAATGGAACATGGCCAGATCCTTGATGGGTCCTTGCAGTAGAGCCACACTGAGGGCTCTGCTATGGTTCTGGGATGTACAGACAAGGAACGTTTTCATCTGGTTCTTCCTATACTTCTAAGACCACAGGTACATCAAAGGCAGAAGTACCTTCCTTGAATTATGATGCTCCCGGTGACCCCTGCCTTCTTGGAAATGGCCTATGAGCATCATCTGTTTGAAGAGCATCCATGAGTCTTGTGTGACCATGGTGGAAGCCATGGTCCATTCCAAAGCCCAGTGTCTCTTTCACAGGGACACTCAGAGGAACTTTTAGCAGGAGCTTCATTCCGGGAAAACATCGGGCTCTTGCAAGTCAATTTGTATGCATTCTTTTGTCAGAAAAAGAAAACTGTGTAACTCATAACATCCTCCCTTCATTTTAGCTGCCAAGAAATTTAAGCCCAAACTCCAGACTTCTTTATAGTAATCAGCTTTGTTGTTGTTGTTGTTTAGTTGCTAAGTCTTGTCCGATGCCTTGTGACCCCATGGACTACAGCCCGCCAGACTCCTCTGTCCGTGGGATTTCCCAGTCAAGAATACTGAAGTGGGTTGCCATTTCCTACTTCAAGGGATCTTCTTGACCCAGGGATCGAACCCACGTCACCTGCATTGGCAGGGAGATTCTTTCCCGCTGAGCCACCAGAGAAGCCCCCATCAGCGTTTAGGACTGCTGATTTTAGGATTGTTGGTATCAGAGCCAGGAGACTGCTTAGAGAGCATGTGGTATCATGCATACAAATGGGGAGGTCAAGGTCCCCACGATGTCACTGGGCTTCTCTCAGGTGACCAGTCTCCCTGCTCCCCTGATAGAGTTTATTTCTAAGTGTGTCACTTTGCATCATTAATCCTGGGAAGCTCCTTTGAAGCTGACTGGAAGTACAGAGCTTGCAGTTGTCAGAACTGAACCAAACAAGCACAAAGGTGGTCTTCCCCCACCCAAGATGTGGCTGAGCTTTAAAGGAATTTAAATTTCGTGTCTCCTCTGACAATTTGACAATTTATTTTCTAATCCCTGCTTCCCAACTACTAGTCTTAGGAGTAAGGGTCAGGGCATAAAAATTTTTTCAATCTAAAGCTCAGTAAGAACAATAAGGATGATATAGCGAGTTCTTCAAGAAGCTAAACTCATTCATTTCTTTTATTTTTGGTTTGTAAAATATCTTTTATTGAGCTTCCCTGGTGGCTCAGTGGTAGAGAATCCACCTGCCAATGCAGGTTCAATCCCTGGTCTGGGAAGATCACACATGCTGCAGGACAGCTAAGCCCGTGTACCATAACTATTGAGCCTGTGCCCTAGAGCCCGGGAACCACAACTGCTGAGCCTTTATGCTGCAACTACTGACAAAGCCCACACACCCTAGATCCCGTGCTCTGCAACAAGAGAAGTTCTGCAATGAGAAGCCCCTGCTCGTTGCAATGAGAGAAGAGCCTGTGCAACAACAAAGACCCAGCACAGCCAAAAAAAAAAAAAAAAAGTCAAAAATTAAAAAATGCCTTTTATTTTATGAAATGGTGGCCCTGGAAATTGTTGCCTTGCTCTTACAAGGCAAAGTGAAATGTTGTTAACCCCACATCAGCTCCCTCCTCCTCCATTTTTTTAAAAATAATTTTTGTGATATGTAAAATTCACAAGTCTGTGAGCCCTTGTTCTAACAGCCTCTGACCAGCTGGACTGCCCACATGTGTCTGGAGAGGAGCCAAGACCTCAAAGCCTGGTGTGAACACCTCTTTCCCGTTTCGCTGCGAGGTCTTCCCACTAAACCCTCCATTGTTACTCTTGCTGCACTGGGTTGCTGTCCACTCCCGTGACACTTGTAGCCTTGGAACACCTCTTGGCCTTCAAGATAGAGTTCCTCCTGCCCAGAATATCCTTCTTCCCTCCGCCTCCCAGGCCCAGCTTCATGAGATCCCTTGGTGCTGTTAAAAAAAGCTATAAATGTTTGCAACCCGGTGGAGAGTGAGGTAACACCCCAGCCTCTGGGGAGCTTTCCTCCCACAGAACCTTTCCAGAAGCTCCTGCTGGTTATCGGGCCTCTCTCCCTCCAGCACACAGCATTTTGTGCTCACCTTGTGCACAGCTGTGTCAGGGTCACACATGTCCTGTGAAGGTCTGTGTACTCGAGGGCAGGGACCCTGTCTTACTCTTCTGTATATTCCCTGTGGGCCAGGTCAGTCTCTCAGGCACAGTACACACCCATTGCATGTTTATGGGACAAAAGGGTGAGTGACTTGATAAGCCCAGCCCTAGAAGGAGGCACAGGGCAGGATGTAGGATGGGTGACCTACCCCTCTGGACTTTCTGCCCAGGCTCAGCGAGGAGAGACAGTACGACAGGCACCTGAGGGTGAGAGGGAACCGGCAACAAGAGCAGGCAAGAACCACATCCTTCCCTGCCTGGGTAAGGAGCCTAATAAAAATGGATTATCATTTATAAATGTCCCATCTGAGCCAAGCACCCTTTATATAGTTTCTCATTTTTTCCCCATTTCAACCAAATAAAGTTAGAAATCTGGGACTCAGAGAGATAAAATAACTTGTCCAGGGTTGTGCTGTTAGTGAGTGGCTTAATTAGGGAGAGTGGAGAAGGAAATGGCAAGCCACTCCAATATTCTTGCCTGGAAAATCCCATGGACGGAGGAGCCTGGTAGGCTACAGTCCATGGGGTCGCAAAGAGTTGGACACGACTGAGCAACTTCACTTTAATTAGGCAGAGGGGGCTACAGACTGAAGTTTGTGTCACCTCCCTGCCCCCCGCCCCCTGAAAAATGTGTATGTTAAAAACCCAGCTCCCAGTGTGATGGTACTTGGAGGTGTGGCCTTTGGGAGGTGATGAAGTCATGAGGGTGGAACTCCCAGGAATGGGATTAGTGCCTTGTTAAGAGATCCCAGACAGCTCTCTCACCCTTCTGCAATGTCAAGACACAGCAAGATGTTAGCTTTCTGGACTTTCTGGGTGGTGCAGTGAATAAGAATCTGCCCGCCAATGCAGGGAACACAGGTTCCACCCCTGGTCCGGGAAGATCCCACGTGCCACGAAGCAACTTAGCCTGCGTGCCACAATGACGGAGCCCATGTGCTGCAACTGCCAAAGCCTGAGTGCCTAGAGCCTGTGCTCTGCAATAAGAGAAGCCACCGCAGTGAGAAGCCCACTCACCACAATGAAGGGTAGCCCCCAAGTGCCACAGCTAGAGAAAAGCCTTTGCAGCAACGAAGACACAACTGAAAAATAAATCATTGTTATCAGCTGCTCAGTAGCTTCTGACTCTTTGCAACCCCATGGACCACAGCATGCCAGGCCTCCCTGTGCCTCACCATGTCCCAGAGCTTGCTCAAACTTGTGTCCATTAAAAAAAGAAAAATAAAAGATAGTCTTCTAAAAACCAGGAAGCAAATATGCTAGTGTCTTGATCTCAGACTCCTCAGCTTCCAGAACCATAACAAATAAATGTTTGTTGTTTAAATCTCTCAGTCTATGATATTTTTGTTATTGCAGCCCAGACGCACTAAGATACAGAGACTCAATCTGACTGATGCTAAAAGCTGTTCTCATTTCCCCTTTTGCTGGGGGAGGAGCTAGCCTGGGACTGTACAGCACCCACACCTAGGAACCACAGGCCCCACCCGCCTTCTCCCGCCTCAGAGCACTGACCACTTGGAGGAAGGGACTTTTTATCACAGCAGACAATGTCACCATGTGCTGCTGTAATAAACACAGTTATTTGGGACACCCCAAGTCTTGGAAAAGTAAAGGGAGGAAGAGAAGCTTAGTTAAGCCTGGGTTTATTTTTGTGAATAGGAGAGTGACAGCCATAGAAATATTACGGAGAGTTCAGAGAGTCTCAGAAAGGGAAATATTTGTGCTTTATCACTCGACCCAGAAACTCCGGCAGAGTTTCTTTGATGGATTCTGTCTGCTTAACAGGCAAACTAATAGTAAAAGTGTTGGGGGTTGGGGAGCATGTCCACACGTGACACATCAAATGCCCCACCCCTGAGCTGAAACCCAAGCCTGCATAAGCCCTTTTTGGGTGGCTTCATACATGGAGCACAGTTAGAGGGGTCACCCTTGTCTGTGGCCCAGCAGCAGAGGAGGGGGACGTACCGCTCTCCAAGGAAGTGGGTTGCCCGGATCTTCATAACCGGAAAGTGAGTTTGGCTTTCAGCAGACCCAGGTTCCTACCTTATGAAGCTTTCTCATCTCCTTAAGTGTTCCTTTCTTAATAATTCAAAAAGTGAAAAAAGTCACTCAGTCGTGTCTGACTCTTTGCAACCCCATGGACTGTAGGCCTCCAGGCTCCTCTGTCCATAGAGTTTTCCAGGCAAGAATACTGGAGTGGGTGGCCATTTCCTTCTCCAAGAGATCTTCCGGACCCAAGGATTGAACCTGTGTCTCCTGCACTGCAGGCAGATTCATTGCTGAGCTATCAGGGAAGTCCCAAAGCATGGGCAATAATCATGCATATTAATATTACTGAGTAAATATTACTGAGCATCTACTGGGGAAGCCTGGGGCAGAAGTCAACCTCGCAGGTGAGAGGGCCCCTTGCTGTTCTTCTCTGATATTGGTTTTGGTTGGGACATGCTAGTCTACCCAGTAGCCCTCCTTTTCATCAAATACCAGGTAGAAATGGCCCTGCTCCTCCCCTAAGTTTCCTGGGTCACTCTTGGAATAGTCTCGCCCCTGTAGGTACCCTGCAGAGTATCTGGTGGGGCTGGCTTTGCCAAGTCAGAGTTCCCCTGTGGTTCACCATCTAAATGAGGCCGCTCAGGACCTGCCTTGCCCTGACCGCTTGTCTTTGTCTCTCCGGATAGCAGCTGGGAGGATTTTCCATTAAAATAAAATTCTTTCAAAGTTCTAATAGGTCACTATGTTACATAAATTTAAGCCCTAATAGAACATTTTGTTACAAGAAGATAGAGGGATATTTCAGAGAACCAAAGGGTCTCAAGAGCGACTGGAAACAGAAACAAGGAAGCTGTTAGAACTGTTCTTCAGGTACAGGAGGTGACTGGGGGACAGTTCCATCATGTGCTCTGTGACAAGCATCTTATCGTTTTTGCATTCGGCCCTCACAGTTGCCTCAGGCCTGATGTTGTCGGGGCTCCCTTTCAAAGGCCCAGCAGAGGCTGGGCAGCATTTCTGAGTCAACGTTCAAAACTTGGAGAGAATATTCTTCTGGCCCAGCTTGGGTCATTGGTCCGTCTCTAGTCCAGTTAACTGAAGCTCGTGTGAGGCACAGTTATTCCACGAGCCTGCTGTGGGGCAGGGTGAGTTCTCAGAGTAAAGGGGCTTTGTTGACGAGCCAGGCACCCTCAAAGGCTGCCCAAACAGCCTGTGACATTATACAGAAAGGATATGTTCTACCTAGTGCTTGGTTTTAAAATATGGAGTGTAACACCCACCTCTCTGAATTTTTGTGAGAACATGAGTTGCACATGCCAGGACTCGGTCAAGTCTAAGGGGCTGGTGGAGGCTGGTGAAATCCCATTAGGGAAGTCACCATGGCCAGCCTGTCCCTGACCCTCCCAGAACCAGCTGTGAGCATCTCAGTGGCTCTGAGAGTGGGGACGAGGAGCAGGGAGTCCCTCTCAGAGCAGCCCCCATGAGCCCCTCACACGCTCCTGGCTGAGAGGCAGCACCCAGCCCTGCCAGAGTCAAAGGCGGGTGGTGCCAACCTCACCACATCCACTCCCTTGCAGAGGCTCCAGGCCGTGCCCAGGTTGTCTCTGAAACACCAACCGTCAAGCAGTCCTGCACGGAGATGCGCTCCGCGGAAGCCCAGGCCAGCATAAATAGGCCTCTTTATTCCCCTGCCTTCATGCGAAGAAAAAAAGCCCAGCAGAACTGGGGAAGAAGGACATTCCAGAAATGCCACAGAGAGACCTCTGTGAGCGCTCCACTGTGTCTGCGGCAGGAAGCACTTCATGGGAGAGGCCGGAGCTGCGGGAGGAGCCGGCTCCCCCAGACTCCCAGGGGGACCCCAAGAGCAAGGGCAGGGGGCTCCAGGCCCATCTGCCTCCCCCCAGGTCACGTTTCCTCTCCTGTGAGACAGCGGAGTTTTGCCATCGCATGTCGTCCTGAGATCATAGTGGAGGGGAGTGGCTGGGATTATTTTTAAACAAAATCATTCACAGAGTCCTCATCCAAGTATATCGAGAATAAAATCCCGCAAAACTGAGTCTCATTGGTGTAAAAACTAGTAATTAGAGATACAGAATAAACTGAATAAAGTTTGTCTTTATTTTTTTAATTGTATTTAATTTTTTTTTTTAACACCAAAAACATTTTGTATTGGGGTATAGCAGATTAACAACGTTGTGATAGTTTCAGGTGAAGGTTTGTCTTTATTTTTATGTAAAAGAAAGTATAAAAGGATAAAGTCTACCTCTAAATCTAGACTTACTACTCAGGAAAGAAGAAATTTTTTTGTTCCACAGCTACTGAGGCCTGCCCTGGTGAAACCCAATTGTAAAAAGGAGATCCCTCCAGGCAGGTCCACCCTTGGCTGGGCGGTTATCAAGTCCTCCTGGCTGACTGGAAGCTCGATGTCGTGGTCTCTTTTGGTTTGAGAACGTAAAGGCGAAACCTTGGTAAACAAAAATTTTCCAGAATATGGACAAATTAAACACACACACACGGCCTCAGACACTCTAGATCTTAATGAGCTGTATTTCTTCATTTCTCACCTAATAATTGGCATGTTGATTTGTACCCACTGACATCATTTAGGTGTGAGGTTCAGGCTGAGAACAGCTGCTCCCGGGGCCACTGCTTTGCTTCCTTCCAATCACAGAAAACAGGGTCGGAAGTTTGGGTTAGTTGTTAAGAGGTCGCAGATGCGGACACACAGTTGTGTGTGCCGGGGTTGCCTATTTCAGGAATGGGATTTCTGAGTCACCGACTGAATTAGACACAGGTGTTCTCAGCGTTGCTGGGGGCCCTGTCCATTCGGGCCCTGCTGTGCGCTGGTCTTAGGGAGGAAAACTCGAGAGGGTCTGGGCTGGGAGGGAAGCACACAGGCACTCTTCAGAGGAGGCCCCCCTCAAAGTGGCATCTTTGTAAGGAATTCGTTGAGGTAATTCCTTGGCCAGGTCTGGTTTCACAGCCAAGTCCCAGAAGCTTCTACTCTGATATACAAAGTAGCTGACTTATTTCAATGTTGTAGGCGATACAGTGTCCTAGTTCACAAATTGTAAGCTCATTATAGAAAAGAAAAATATTTGCTTCTATTTGTTATTCAGATGCGCTGGGTCTTAGTTGTGGTACTCATGGCGGTATGGAGCATCTTTAGTTGCAGCATGTGAACATGTGGGATCTTAGTTCCCTGACTAGGAATTGAACCTGGGTCCCTGCTTTGGAAGCTTGGAGTCTCAGCCACTGGACCACCAGGGAAGTCCCTGTGTTCATTCTTGAATTACTCTTTGTATTAGTTCTCTCTTCCATCCCCAGACCCTCAAGTTAAGCTCTTAGAGGGCAAGGACAAATTCTTCTTTGAAATCCCCAAGCGGCAGGAAGGAGTATGGGTGGCTATCACCAAACCCTCATGGTTAACCTCCCAGCGGCTGGGACTCCTGCTGCCCCCTGACCCCTACCTTGACACACACACCCATGGAATGTACAAATACTTCCAAACACCCTTTTACACATCATGGCATTGACCGGCAGGGTGAGAGACAGGAAGCCAGCAGCAGAAATCCAGAAATGCACAGCTTTCTTGAACTGAAGCATCAAATGTGTCAAGGAGAGGACAGACTGTGGATGGTAAAATTCCAGGGAGGGGTCAAAGGTGAAAGCCATAGAGGCTCTGAATCTGATTCAGTGGGCAGATTTCCCTCAGTGCAAGGCCAGGGGGTGCTGCAGAACTCTGGATGCAAATGTGGCTGAGGGTGTGGAAGGATAGATAAGTCTTCTTCATTCATTAGGTACTGTGAGGACCTGCTATGTGCCTGGCACTGGGCTAAGCACTGCGAATGCAGTGGAGAATGAGGCATAGTCCAAAGGGCTTTTAAACACAGATGAGTTCATTACTAAATTCTCTAGGGCTCTAGCAGTCAGTGCAAGGTACACATGCAGGTTAGGGAAAGGAGGGGACCGCCCAGGAGGGGTTGAAGGTCGAGCTGGAGGAGGACTGGCCAAAGGAGGAAGGACATTCCAAACATGGAGAACAGCATGCAAAAGGCTGCAAGATCCAGGGCTTGAACATGGGCCTAGTTTACAAAAGTCCACTGTTACAAGGGCTGGCACTGGGGCCCATCTGCTGGATTGAGCTGTGGGTTCCCTGAGACAGTCTCCTGGGTGGGATGCTGGGCATTTTAGGGAGCAGCCTTCCTGGGGGTGACAGACATTCTGCACCCAGCCAGGTATGGGGGAGGTGAGTAAGAAATAACCTCATGGATGAGAGCAGGGAAACCTGGAGGAAAAGCTTCACCTACAACTGGTCTGAGGACAGACTAGGGACTCTGCCCCTGGTTCTGAAAGTTCAGACTAATGAAGAAGGAAGGTGAGCCCACGTAGTCTGTCCCCTTGGCAGATGGAGGCCCAGACACCATAGGACAGCCACAGATCAGATTTGGTTTCAAAGGTTAACTGCATTACCACATGGCTGGCACTGCCTTCAGACCAGGAATGACTGGGATGCAGGGACAGCCTCCAGCAGTAGGGGGAGATCCCCTCCTTCCTCTGGGACATCCCCCTGCCACCCTGAGCCTTCAAATACCACCGTCGAAGAGGCTGATGCCTCCATGGGCCTGAGCGCAGAGCCTGGCAGCGGACAACACGCAACAGATGTTTGCACTTGAAAATGAACAAGGGGCAGAGTACAAGGGCACACCCATCCACCCTGTCCTCTCCTGGAGGCTGCTCTGGGCAGAAACACAGGGGGCCATAGTGGAGAGAGAACTGGACCAGTGGTAGAAGACCCAGGCCTGGGCCACTAGTTATCTGCATGACCCTCAGCATGTCACTTTCCCTCCCAGAGTCTGTTTGGTCTGTGACATAGCATGGTTTGACTTCCCTGGTGGCTCAGATGGTAAAGCGTCTGCCTACAATGCAGGAGACCAGGGTTCAGTCCCTGGCTCAGGAAGATCTCCTGGAGAAGGAAATGGTAACCCACTCCAGTATTCTTGCCTGGAAAATCCCATGGACAGAGGAGCATGGTAAGCTACAGTCCATGGGGTTGCAAAGAGTTGGACACGACTGAGTGACTTCACTTTCATTTTAGCATGGTTTGGTATCTGCTTGCCCGGCTCAAGTCACACATGATGTCTAGCTGATACACGACAATGCATATGTACACTTTGTAACCGTAAAGAGAAGGTGGACTCTACTGAAGGATTTCCAAATATCCACTGTCTCCAGTTCAGGACCGTGGTCACTGTCATTAGTGGGTGGGAAAGAGCGGGCAGCATTCTTTCTGGGGAGAAGCAGTGCATGCCCTCCCTGCTGGCCGAGGAAGCTGACTCAAGGCACCGACGAGCATCACAGGGAAGTCACAGTTGTGGGTCCCTAAAGGGTCGTGCTCCCGGCTCTTCCCTACTTGTACAGGTAAGCAGAAGCCACATCAGGCCCTGACATCAAGGGTGGGGCTCCCTGGGGTCAAAGTCAGAGAGAAACTTGGAACCCTGGAATGCGAGGACTAGGAGGGGCTTTTGGCTCAGATTCAGTCAACATTTGTTCAGTGTCACCGATATGCACCCGGCACCAGGCCAGGTGACCTATAGGCATTAAATGGTCTCCATGAAAACCTGGGATGACGCATCATTGTTATCTTCATTTGACGAGTTCAGCTGAGCTACACGGCTGGTCCAAGTGTCTCTAGCTGCTCCTTCTACCCATCTGGATCCTCTCATCGCCTAGGCTTCTTTGCAAATGTCAGCTCCTCTGAGACACCTTCTGCGTTTCTTCTCTCCCACAGCACCTGGATCTTATACATCATTACGTACATAATGACTTTATAATCACACGCTTCTTTGTGTGTTGCTTTTTTTCAAATCTGCCTTTCCAGTTGGACTGTAAACACAGGAACCAGAGCTTTACTTTGGGCACCATGACTGTCATAGAGCTTCAGGGGCATTCGTGAAAACATTTGTTGAACAAACTACTGGAATAAACACAGATATTAACAACTTACACACTGTTTGATTTTTAAAATTCTTTCCTTTGTCATTCTTCACCACTCTTCTCTCTAGATATGAGATGAGAAAAGATATTTTGGGTGGGAGTTTTCAATAAGGCCGCAAAAGTTCCCATAATCTTTCTCATATTGAAACCATTGAGCATCTGGCTGCAAAGTAAGGCCAAGGTCTTCCAGCCAATCCCTGGATCCACAACTGTCTCTGCCCATCTCAAATGAGCTTCCCTGGTGGCACAGGGGTAAAGAATTTGCCTGCCGATGCAGGAGAAGCAGGTTCAATCCCCGGGTCAGGAAGATCCCCTGGAGAAAGAAATAGTAACCCACTCCAGTGTTCTTGCCTGGGAAATCCCATGGACAGAGGAGCCTCGCAGGCTACAGTCCCTAGGGTCACAAAGAATTGGACACAGTTGAGTACTAAACAACAAAAACAATATACTCTCTGAATTTACATATCAACTCTCATAATTTACACGGTCCCCAAAGCCTTGTGGGCGCTCAAAGAATTCATCGTGACCGTGGAGTAAGCCGATTAAACTTGCTCCTTACCTATGTAGGACACGTAGATTGAGGCTGTTTCAGCGCTGGCAGAGAAGCTCAGTTTGTCTAGACAAATGTCCAACATGAACAGATTCTGCCAAAGCTCAGACCAGGCTGTCATTAATGTCCTCAATGTGCACTCAGGTTAACTGCACCATTTTCTGGCTGGAAATGCCGTCTTTCCTCTTCTCTTCCAACCCCAGTCCTGGGAATTACCAGAGACAACCACTAAAGCTCTGACATGAACTCTGGCACACTAGGAGGCTTAGTACCTGCTGCCTTCTTTCCTTTCTCCATTTGCCAAGGGAGGCCTTGGTCCTGGTCCTCTCCCCCCAGCACTCCCCCCCACCCCCAGGTACATCCCATCTTCTGAACTCCCATGTCCCTAACTCCTCCTCCTGCAACTGGCTGGAAACTCAAAAACTCTGAACTAAGTCATTTCTCTTCTGAGCATGTGGGTCTCTAAATCCAGAGAGTGAGCTTCTTACAAACAGGGATTCAAACTTGTTACTCTAGTCCCCAAGGAACACTGATTTCCAGACTGGCTTTGCAGGGACTGAAAAGTGAAAGTGAAAGTGAAGTTGCTCAGTCGTGTCCGACTCTTTGTGACCCCATGGACTGTAGCCCACCAGGCTCCTCCATCCATGGAATTTTCCAGGCAAGAGTACAGGAGTGGGTTGCCATTTCCTTCCCCAGGGGATCTTCCTGACCCAGGGATTGAACCCGGGTTTTCCGCATTGTGGGCAGACGCTTTACCGTCCCTTAGAGGCTTTTGAAGAAGGCAATGGCAACCCATTCCCGTATTCTTGCCATGGACAGAGGAGCCTGGCGGGCTGCAGTCCATGGGGTCAAAAAGAGTCGGACACGACTGACCAACTTTCAGTTCAGTTCAGTTATGGCCATTTAAAACCAAGGCATAATGGATGCAGAACAGGCTAGGAAAGCATGTAAATGTGAATCAGTTTTTCCTTCTTCCAATTCTGAATTGGGTTCTGTGACCCAATCCTTCTAACTTCCGAGCCCCCTTCCAAGGGGACAGCGTGGGTCTGTTGGGGGGCAGCAGGAAGTGGGGGGAGATGCACAGAACTTTAGGACTAGAGTTGAATCATGGTGGGAAAATCTATACATACAAACAAAAACTAAATTAGGATGCGATTAGAGTTGAAGCAGAGAGCAGAATTCTGTCCAAGGGTTTCATTTCATGAAACCAAAAATGTTTTCAAAACTCACAAAGTCAGAAGTCAGTCCCTCACTGAAATGTTAGACAAGACAGGATAAGAAGAGCAGAAACGATGACTGAGAGAGACTTGTGAGCCTGAAGCTCGTTTTTATGGGTGTGGACTTGGGACCTGGGAGGCTCAGCCCAGTTTGATGGCTGGCAATCTGAGGATGCCCGTACTAGACGCCCAGTTTCGCTCGGCTCACTGGTGTCCAGACAAAAAAGGAACAAAGCCATGGACAAACAGAGGTACTTATTTCCTGTTTCATGAAAACTGTACGAGTGCCTTTTCTCTCCCAGAATCTCTCTCACAGTCTGTGTCCAGGGCCCAGCCCCTGGCCCTCGGCCAACTTGCAAGATTCCATTTCAGTCTGGAGTTTGAAATTTGTCATGTGTTGACGTTTTCGGCCAAACGGCTTAGGAGCGCTCATGTCCGGAATCCACCAAGTCTGCATTTTGCACAACTGCCCTCTCTTCACAAGGTGCTGCCTTAATTTTCGTGGAGAGTAGCAAACATAGCAAGAAACTTCAAACTAGAAATTACCCGATTTTTCCCTGGGAGCTTCTGCCGGGAGAGGGCAGGGCCTGGGCTGCAGACACAGGAACTTATTCATTAATCTCACTCCAAGGCTACAAATTGGTTCCTTTTTCGCAACAGGGAGCACGTTTTAGTGAGCCCTCTTTTGTCTTTCAAATCAGATATACAAATAAGCTGATAGCAATTTTTAAAAATACAAAACAAGAATCTCCAATTATGAGAGCGCCCTGGGCTTCTGAGTTCCTGCCTCACTGAGGAAATGGATTTGAAATGCCAGAGAGGAAACAAGGAGGTCAACTTTCATGTCTATTTTAGTTTTCCAGTGAAGTCCCATTTCCTTTTGACTTTGTATAAACAGAGAGAGGACAGTTGTTAGTTTGGTTATTGCAGATAACCCATGTCTTTAAAGGGAATGTAGTTTATCTAAATGGGGATCTAATAAATGACTCAACTTTTCCAAAATACAACTTCTCAGCTAATAATGAGAATAATAGCAGATATCATTTTATTGAGCAGTAACTATGTAACAGACACTTAGCATACATTAGAAATATCGTTGACTGGCTCTGCTATATCTGTTTCACCCAGAAATTTTATTTCTGAAAATCTACTGCAAAGAAATAAAATCGATTTTGCAACAAGGGTGTATGTGTGTGTGTGTGTGTGTGCACTGCAGCTGAAACAAAGTGAATATCAATAAACATGGGAGCAGATGAATAAAATGTTATTTCCAAATCATGAAAAAATTATGCAGCTATTAAAATGAGACCTTCACCAGATGCCTAGAGTGGATTTCCAGAACATATTGTTGCGTAAGAAAGTGATTAATAAAATTGTATGTAATATGATCCCCTGGAGTAGGAAATGGCAAGTAGTATTCTTGCCTGGGAAATCCCACGGACAGAGGAGCCTGGTGTGCTATAGTCCATGGAATCGCAAAGAGTCGGACACAACTAAGAAACTAAACAATGATCTCTTTCTATAAATGACCCAAAATCTTTCACACAAGGACTTATATTCACTCAAGTGTACTTGAAAAGTGAAAGGGAAAGTTGCTAAGTTGTGTCCAATTCTTTGCGACTCCATGGACTGTAGCCCGCCAGGTTCCTCTGTCCATGGAATTCACCAGGCAAGAATACTGGAGTGGGTAGCCATTCCCTTCTCACGGTGATCTTTCCAAACTGCGATTGAACCCAGGTCTCCTGCATTACAGGTGGATTCTTTACTGTCTGAGCCACCAGGGAAGCCCAGTGTACATATCAATATGCTTTTATTATTTTATAATCATGAAGGAAAATACAGAGGATATCTTCCAGGTTGTCAACATAGTTGTGTGTTATGGGACAATGGCCCGGGTTTGAAGAGGAGCTATGATTTGAGAAGTGCTGACTCAAGTGGGAAGGAGAAGTTAAAACAGAAAAGGAAAAGGAAATAAAGGACTCCACTTTAAGAAAATCCCCCTTTATATTTAATATAATCCTGTCTATGTATTTACATAAAATTATTCATGTCAGTTATAAGTAATGAAAATACTAGAAAAATAGAAATATTAATAGTATTGAATTTTTCTCAACAATCTTCTGAAATACTGGAGTATGTAGCCATTCCTTTCTCCAGGGAATCTTCCCAACCCAGGGATTGAACCCAGGTCTTCCCCATTGGAGGCAGATTATTTACCATCTGAGCCACCAGGGAAGCCCTCTGAAATACTAATTTTCTCATTTTATAGATGAGAAGATGATGAACTGATTTGCCAAAAGCGATCTGATACCAAAGCCTAAAATCTTTTGCTGAAAACATGATGCACAGTCACTGTGGAAAAAAAAATTCAAATATGATTTTAAAGTAAAATGAAGATGGTAAACTCACTAAAAGCCAGAGACACTGCTGTTATAATTTAGGGAAACAGCTCTCTAGACATTTCTCTGTGCATATCTACCCTTTTAACATATCTCCCCAAATACACCAACATCACTCTGTTGAGGTTATGTTGCCCAAGCCTCGAAGGAAATGGATGTTTCCACTGTCAGTCATTCTGGAAAGTGGACCATCCTGGGCAGGAAATAAGGCTAGTCTTGGGCTGAAGGAGGAGGCGATAGGCCCAGGACCTGCTCTGGGAGGCTTAAAGGAAGGGGTCCCTGTGTAGGACCTGCAGGCAGCCAGCCCCCTGCGATGTGCATGGTGTTGAGTAGGATGTACCATGGTCTCCACCCTCCAGAAGAGTTGTCCCCTCCACCCCCCACCCCTGACAGCAGTGAAAGAAATTAGGAATGACGTTTTGGATGGGAGGAGGATGGTGTCCCTGGGCAGAGCAGGTAGCTGGTGTTCAAGTCATTCCCGACATGGCCCCACCGGTCCTTGGTCACACCTCCTGAGAAGTAATCTTCTGCTAACATGCAAAGAAGGGGCTGATCCTCAAGAGCTGGCACAATGGTCACCTGGTGGCTGCGGGAGGCCTCTTCCGGAAGTGACATGGGGGGGAGAGTCCCCCCACTCCCTTTGCTCCTGGGGAGATGCTGAGATGAAAGAGCAGACCACCACGGAGGCAGCGAGTAGGGTTCAGAAGACGTGCACCTGGCTGCAGAAGGGACCCTGGTGCTTCCCCTGGCTGCCCAGATGGTCACTGGTCTAGAAAGACATGGGTACCCTGTGTTGGCGACTGCAGCAAGACCACCCTGGTGGCCGTATGCAGAAGTCGGTCATTCCCTGAGAGGGGGAGCGGCCTCAAAGGACACAGTCAAGTTCATGCTCTTTGGGAGGTGGCAGCAAGGACATGCCTGTGAGGACTGATTTACTGACCAGGGACAGGTCTTGAGAAATATCTGGGTCAGTTATACGTGGAATCTAAAAACGCTGAACTCATAGAAACAGAGAGTAGAATGGTGATTACCAGGGGCTGCGGGTGGGATGACCAGGGGAGATGCTGGTCAAAGGATAGAAACTTGGAGTTAGAAGATGAGTAAGTTCTGAGGACCTGACGCATGTATGGCAATCATTGCTACCTACACTGTATTAGATACTTGAAAGCTACTGAAAGACTAGATCTTAAATGTTCTTATCACAAAAAAGAAAGGACAATTATGTGAGGTGATGGAGGTGTCAACTAACTCTAGGGAGGTAATCATATTGCAATAACAAGTATATCAAATCAACACGGTGTACCTTAAACCTACACAGTATTATATATACCAATTTAAAAAAGGGAAATATATTGAGACATGAATCTCAAAGATAGAATCTTTCTTTTCATCTGGGTGGGTGAGTGTAGACTCCTAGCCATTAATATTTGAATTTTCAGGAAGGGCGACATCTTTGTATACCAAGCTGGTTAAGTGGGAAATGTCAATTGCATGGATATTGATATACAGATCTAAAATACAAATCTTATCATATCACTGCCCTATCTAAAATCCACCAATGACTTCCCTTGTGACAAAGCCCAAACTGCAACGCAGACTCTGCCACGGGCTCACTGATGTCTCCTAGCTCCCTCCTTGGGTCTCCAGACCTTCACACATGCTTCTGCTTCTGTTTGAACCACTTCCCACTCCAGCTACCTAAATAGTTTCTATTCACCCTTAGAGATTCAGCTTAAAAATGTCACCTCCCCTGGGAAGACCTCCTTCAGCCACCCTTCCTCTCAGATTAGATTCAGTCCTCCTGCTCGCTGTTCTTATAATCAGAGCATTTATCACACTTAATGGACATGTTCCACTCCAGTAGAGATTCTGTCCTATTTGTTATTGCATCCCAGGGTTTCGTACACTAGTTGTTCAGTTGCTAGGTCTGACTCTTTGTCGCCCCATGGATGGTAGCAGGCTATCTGGTGAATATGTGAACGATGAAGGTAAACAATTTTACACAGAGGGATCATGTTCTGTCATCATACTGCTTACATTCAGTGATGCTGTAAGTCTGTCCTGAGCATGGCATTCAAGGCTTTTATTGTACTTACTAACCCTCGTCAGTTTTATCCTATCTGCTTTCCATTCCCTGAATATTCTTCCCTCTACAGTGCTCAGCACACAATAGGTACACAATCAGTGCTTATTAAACTGCCCAAGTGAGGTGGTTTTGGACCTTTTCAGAGTCTTTCCTTTTTTAATGACATGTCTTTCTACAACCCCTGCCCGGCTACCCATCACCTGTACTCTGACGTTCCCCTGACATACATCTAGGCTTGAAACTGTCTCCATTGCTTCCAGAGTAAATCAGGCCTCATTCTGTGGTCCCCCACGCCCTGCTCCTGTCTCCTCATGGCTCTCTTTGTGGACCACAAAGATGTGTTTATGAAACTGGTTCACCAACTCGGCTTGGATCACTGATGGTGCTGACGCTGTGTCCTCTGCCAACTCCTCTCTCCAGCATGTCACATTGTGTCTGCCACATAAGTTGAGCAAGGATTTGTTGAAGGAATGAATGAATGAATGAAGAAAATGGATAGTTTTGCATTTAGAAAACTACCAGGTTAGACTGCACAATTGCTTGGAACCCATCCCAATTTACTGCTACAGACTTGCAGAGCCTGTCAGTTGTGATCAGAATCAGAGAAGTCATCCCAGCCTGCTAGAGTTGGGTAGAGTCCTTTTTTGTACATGATGAAATTGAGGCCTGAAATGTGAAGGTCACACAGCAAATTACATAAGAAGGAAGGTGGCCAAGATATGGAGATTGATACCCATGCATTTCAAGGGATCTGATGTCACCTCTTTCTAGTGACAGGTAATGCACATTTTACTTCTTAATAAAATAACGATTATTTTTTAAAACCATATAGTGCTTTAAGGCTTACCAAGTCCTGTTCAAAAAAAAAAAAACCTCTGAGCGAGGTATTTGTGGTTAAATAACTTGCCAAGCTCATTCAGCTCTTCAGCAATGGATCCAGGGCTCGCACTCAAATTTCCTGGCTCTATGTCCAGTACACTTTCCAGGATACAATCAATCTGCCTCCAACATCACAATAAATGGTAGTTAAATATTGATTCTAGACTCACTCATGGGAAACACTAGCATTCCTAATCAATATCATCACTTCCTACTTCTAAGAATTTTCTGAAGGAGACACAGAACAGACTTATCAAATCTTTATACAAGAGAGCTGGTAAAATCTAAGGTAGGCTGCCAGAAGAACCAGAATGTTGCATGGGTGTGTGTGTGTGCACGCGTGATTGTGATTATGTGTACAGGAGCGCACATGTATCTCACAAGCATGTCAGTGACTCTGCATGTGGAATACTTGGTATTACGGCACTGAAAATTATAACATGAACACTCCCCAATATATAATGTCTGCATAGAGTATGACCTTAATAAATATTTGCCAATTAATTATGCCTATGTTGATAAATTCTCATATAATTTTTCTGCATTTAGCCAGTATTTTTATAGAATGACTTTTTAAAATTTAAATGTTTTCCAAATAACTAAGTCTGCTCATTTACGCTTTCATTCAATAAAGAATGAATGCCTGCTAGGTGCCAGACACATGGTTCATCCACAACAAGGCAGTGAACAAGACAGACAAACCCTTACCCTCGTGGAGTTTACCTTCTTGTGGAATAGGAGAGAAGGCTCATAAACAAACAGTATTATTATATACTATATTAAGTGACATCCAGTATGAAGAAAACTATGCTAAGAAAAAGAATTAAGGCTTGCCAGGGGTGAGTGGGCTGCAATTGAAACCAAGGTTCAGGAAAGGAACAATTGAACAAAGCCCCAAGAACAAGAGGAATAAACTATGAGGATCTCTTGGGGGAAACTCTTAACTTTTTGAACAAATAATTATAATTTTACAAGGAATTTTTTCCCCTCGAATAGCTTACACTTCACTGTCTTCTAAGAGAAGATAGAGCAGGTCATCTAACTGTGTGTATGTGTGTGCATGTGTGTGTTTGTGATAATTCAGCACTTCTGTGACTATCAGTTCCGGACGATCATGTAACAAAGTCCAGAGAGGTTGAGACTTGACGTTCAGAGGACTCTTTGCCCCTCCACCCAATGGCCCCAAGTCTGTTTCTCTTTCACACTGATTCTCTGTCACTCAGTCAGCTTTTGCATTCTGCTGACTCAGGCAGTCTCTCTACATCACCACCCCCAACCTTTCATCTGCTGTTTCTAAGCTGTTCGCTTGTGAGGGTTGGTTCCAGAAGAAAAAGACTTGAGCAGAAGCCTAACATTTAATGCCGGCGCTTTATGACATCTGTTCTGCCTGTTCCCATGGGACCTGTTGTGCCGACTTCTTTGCTCTCAATTTCCTCTCTGACTGTCTCAGTGCCAGAGAATTAAGCTCCTCATTTGAGAAATACTGCTCATTAAGACCTCATTTTCTTTCTGTTTAGAGCTCAGAACCATTTTCTTTCTGATTTCAACGGATTACCTTAATATGAGGGAAGATGTAGCCAAGACACACTCAGATGGAGCCCTGTCTGCAGGGAAGATTCCTAGGAAATGATCTCAAAGGAGGAGATCCAGAGTCATGCAGGACAGGAGCTGTTTTCATTCCTGGTGGCTCAATGGTAAAAAATCCACCTGCCAATGCAGGAGATGCAGGAGACAGGTTTGAGTCCTGGGTCGGGAAGACCCCCACTCCAGTATTCTTGCCTGGAAAATCCTATGGACAGAGGAGCCTGGCAGGCTACAGTCCATGGGGTCCCAAAGAGTTGGACACAACTGAGTAACTAAGCATACATTCAAGCCTCTTGTACACAACTGGCGATACTGGTTGAAAAATTAAGTACCAGCACAGAGGGGTCTCAATAGTTTCTTATACATAGCTATCAAGAAAAGTCCTTCAAGAGAAATTCATGAAAAGTCCTGTGAGTAATAAATTACACAGAGTAATGAGTAATAAATTCTTAGTATGGACCTTGGGGAGTGTCTTTAAAAGAGGTGGCATTTGAATAAAGCTCTGAAAGATGAAAAGGTTTTCAAGGTAAATAAAGGGAGAAAGTTTTCCAGATTGAGAGAACAGCATGGACAAAGTCATGGATGGGGGAGGGGGGTGCATAGTTTATGGACCAAAAAAATGAGAGGATAATTAGTCTAATTTACCTTTCCAGGAGCTTTTAAGCTGAAAACTATCCTTCAGAAAATTCCTGCTGAAGATACTGGGTTTCTTTCCCCTGTTCTTTCTCCAAGTTTATACTTTTGCAACATTCATGCACACAAAACTCATCAACTATAAATTAATAATTCACTGGCCCTGGATTTTAGAGTAAACAGAGGAGATGTGGGAAGTGGGGCTGAGAGTTACCGGGGACCAGACTGGGTCTTGAACAGGTCTCTCTCCTCGGGGACATCCTGGAGCCCTGGGACTCTGCAGGGGGCAGTGAGACACAGCAGGCTGCTTTCTCCAGACTCAGGTGACGCAGCCTGGGTTTCCAAGGAGTACCTTGCAGGACGGGGGCCTCTTGGGGATACACTGCTGCTGCTCAATAAGGGGGTGTCACCAATGTCTTTGAGCTGGAGAATAACATCAACCATGGAGGAGCCCCCTGTGAGCCTCGTCATATGAGCAATGGCCAGGGGGCCACCCTAAGGAGCACCTACCAGATGTGATGAGCCCTGCTCCCAGCAGTGGCAGTGAGGCGGGCCCATGACCCATTCACAGAGGCCCAGTCTGACTGCAGGCTGGTGCTGACTCCTCTTGGTCTCCCGCCAAACCCACGCACGGTTCAGAGTTGGGCAGCTGCCATAGCTTCGAAGCTCCAGGGGGCCACATAGGAGTCAGAGGTCAGGTAACCAGAAACCAAAGTAGTACAAATACCCTTGTGCCCTCCCAGGAATGCTGGTCTCAACAGAGGGGAAAGAGAGCTGGGGGTTCAGGCCCTGTCCAGGCAGGAGAGACTTCTAGAACCCAACTTTGCATCATATGACATGTGGGGAGACTGAGGTCATAGAATGAAGAGCCATGCTCAAACTCCCATGGCTAGCCACATTTTCAAATAACTCCATCTATTTTATGGTAGTTTTGGATTGTTCTTCTTGTTAGTTTTCTTAAGTTTTTCCAAGTGTTTTGACTTCATGTCTAGGATCCCTCAAGGTAATATTCTTGCTCAAGATCCAATACATTTCTTTTTCTGGATTTTGATACTTCTGCAATAATTTTAAAAAGTCACTGTCTTTTGATTATCTTGACTTCAACGTTCCTAACAGATTTTTAAATGAAAGTAGCAGCCATGAAATTAAAAGACATTTGCTCCTTAGAAGGAAAGCTATGACAAACATAGACAGTGCTTAATAAGAGACATCACTTTGCTGACAAAAGTCTGTATAGTCAAAGCTATGGTTTTTCCAGTAGTCATGTACGGATGTGAGAGTTGGACCATTAAAAAGACTGAGCACCAAAGAATTGATGTTTTCGAACTATGGTGCTGGAGAAGACTCTTGAGAGTCCCTTGGACTGTAAAGAGATCCAACCAGTCCATCCTAAAGGAAATCAACCCTGAATTTTCACTGGATGGACTAATGCTTATGCACAAGCTCCAATATTTTGGCCACCTGATGTGAAGAGCCTACTCATTGAAAAAGACCCTGACATTGAGAAAGATTGAGGGCAAGAGGGGAAGCGGGTGACAGAGGTTGAGAGTATTGGATGGCATCACCAACTCAATGGACATGAGTTTTAGCAAACTCTGGGAGATAGTGAAGGACAAGGAAACCTGGTATGCTTTAGTCAGTGGGGTTGCAAAGAGTCGGAATGACTTAGCAACTGAACAACAATAACAAGGATGATAACAGAAACGAAATTTTTGCCGAGATTTGAACAGTGCCAGAAATATCCCTTACCAAATGGTTTCCTCATCTAACACATTTTTCCTCAAAGAAAGGAATCACAAAAGGGAGAAGACAGCTGCCATCAGGAAACGAAGACAAGGAACCTGATGGCAGTTGAGAGGCTTGAGAGGAGGAAACTAGGATCCTAGTTCTCTTCTGGCTTCAGGGGCCTTGAGGAAGTCAGAGTCCTTCCTTTTACAGTGTTAGTTCCTCAGCCTGATGTCCAAGGACCCTTATGACCCCATGAGCAACTTCTGTTCCAGTCATGTGTTTATTCTTGGTCATCAGAATTGACAGACCTCTCTCCTCATAATCCCCTCTAGTCTCTGCTCATTGCTATATCCTTCTGCTGTTCCAGTTCTTACTACATTGTTCAGGTCCCTGCATCTGCCCTAGGTGCTTCCTTAATTTCTCCAATTCAAATTGTTACATGTTTATCTGGAATGCTTAGTATCGATAGGATGTTCAAGTTGGGTGGCCCTGTAGAGGTTATGAACACAACTCTTTTGTCTTATAGGAGAGGAAATAGAGACACAGCATGGGGAAATAATTTTCCTGTGATCACACAATTAGCAAATGGAAAAATTGATTCAATTTTTCTGATTCTTGACTTATGTCCATTGTATGATAACATGAGAGTTAATACTATGTATTACATTCATTTGCCCTTTAATAAGAATTATAATCAATATTTTATGGCTAATACATTAGCATCTTGTCATTAATTCTCATAGGTATTCATCTATTCATTCAGCCCTCCATCCATCCACCCAGCCATCCATCCATCCATTCATTTTTTCAAGCAGCCAATATTTATTGAGGGCCCATGTTCAAGCATGGTACTAGATATTGAAAGTGAAAGTGTTAGTCACTGAGTCCTATCCGACTCTTTGTGACCCCATGGACTATATAGCTCACCAGGCTCCTCTGTCCATGGACTTCTCCAGGCAAGAATACTGGAGTATGTTGCCATTTCCTTCTCCAGGGGATCTTCCTGACCTAGGGATTGAACCCAGGTCTCCCGCATTGCAGGCAGACTCCTTACCAACTGAGCCAACAGGGAAGTACTAAGTAGTATCATTATTTTCATTTCAGAGGGGAAGACTCTGATGCTCTAAGAAGTTCCATGTTATGTTCTAATTTTCTGAGTGAGTTGGGTCTCAGCAGGAAACAGAATTGGTTCAAGTGGTTTCTAGGAAGGAACTCTCTCCAGAGGCGTAGATAAGACTAAAGGAAGGCAAGGCATACTGCGGCTCCCAGGCTTCAGCAACACTGAGAAGCTAGGGCCCCAGGGCAGGGGGAGGACCCAGTGTTTCTGGATCCCAGTGAGAAGGGAATGTAGTGTTTGGGAGGTTGGGCTGCAGGTGTCAGGTGCGGAGCTGCTGCTAGAGGACATGTCAGTGAGAAGGGGAAGAAACCTTGTCCTCCATTCCAATCTCTTCCCAGTGATGCCTTTTGGTCAAACCCAACCTGAAGACAGACAACGGGGGAGCCCGGGGCAGGTGGTCCTTAGAGGTCAGGCCCTGGAGCACAGAGCAGGGTGAACAAGCAGAGGCATCCAGCCTAATAACCAGCTGGAAAGTGGGTGAGCTGGAATGTCAGCTCTGCCTTCAGATGTCAAATCCTGTGCTTTCTTCTGTACCATGGGCTTGCTTGCATTTATGCCCTTGTGTGTTCATTCATCAGTCAACCCTTTGTTCAGGTAATAAACAAGCTGAGAGCTTACTCCTTGATACACCGTGTGTGTATGTCCCATTTCCCTCCAAATCACTTCCCGCCAAGTTCCCCAGTCATAGTCCACAATGCACAGTAGGCATTCCACCCATTTTGTTCATGAATAAAGAGCTCCACTAAGGAGCATTATGAACTGCACTAAAGGATGGTGCCCCAGAGTAAGCCTTAAGCCCACTCTCATTCTTTGAAGCATGGGGAGGGGATGCTGAGGCACTCATCATATCGTCTTGGAATGAGAATGTGGATTGTATTTGAGGACTAATGCTTCTGATGCTCTGGGAATTCGCACTCCTTCTGACAACACAAAGTTACAATACCCGTGTCTCGCTGTCAGAGCATCTCCACTCTGCTGAGCTCCTCTCAGCTCTCAGCTCTGGCTGTGAAATCTCAGCACTGCTTCTTCGAGGGTTGCGGTGAAGCAGATGAAAGCAGAGCTTGCCCTCCCTTCAGACTTGTGGCTCACACCTCTCAGTTGGGGTGACTGGGTGATATATGTCAAGGCTTGAACGGCTTCCCCTTACAGGTCCTGCTGGGCTGCAGCGAGCAATGAACATGTGTAAACAGACCAGCCCTGTTTAAACACTGTCAGTGAGAATGTCAACAAGAGATGGAAAGATTTGAAGACTGTGGTCATTGGCATTCGGCTTCTGGTGGTTGCCATAATATACATACATACATACATATATATATATATATATATATTCTTTTTTTTTTTTTTTGTAAAAGTGCAAAAGAATCACAAAGGATGATCCTATCACTCGTTTCAGTTTTTTTCAAACTCATCTACCTTTATATACTTTAAGGTAAATTTAAAGGACTTAGATGCAATAGTCAATCTTGGTTACTTCCTTGGGGGAACCTAGTAAAATCTGGAAGTCATCCTTGATACTTCTCTTTCTCTCCTCGTCCAAACCCAGAGTGCAAGCTGGGAATATCTCAGGATATAAGAGAACAGAGTTTGGATGTTTATCAGGATCATATTTGTAGAGTCCCCTCACATACATTGTTTTAACACTGGACTCAACTCTGTGGAGTAGCTTTGACAGATGGAGGAAGCGGAGTTCAGCAAGTTTGAGTGATTTGTCCAAGGTCACATAACCCATAGATGGTGGTGCTAAGCCCTGAGCCCAGGACTCACGAGTACAACTTCTGCTTCTCCCATGGGCTCTGCTGTTTCAGGTAAGGGAGAAAAATTGGCCCCATCTCCAGCAGTGATCAGAAGAAGGATCTATCTGACCAGGTGCTTTTAGATTCACCTGCTCTCAAGAATTACTACCAAAAGTACTTAGAAAAATGGCCACAAAGAACCCTGCAAACACTGAAGGTGTGGACAGGTAGAAGAAAACTCTTGAAACTTGAGTGGGCTAAATTTTAGGGGTCTGCAAAAGTAAGGGCTTCCTCTCCACCCACTGTGGGCCTGTGACTTTCCTGGTGTCACTTTTAGTGAACAACACTGCTGATGGCTTAACTAGGGGCCTGGCTGTCATGAAATGCTTTTATTTGTTAAATAAAAAGAGACTTCTCTCCTTGACTTCGGCCTGGGGCAGCCCTCTTCTCCTCAGCCCAGTTTTTCCCAGCTCTGATTCCTTTCAGATTTTTATCAGAATTATTTCTTTCTCATGAACTTTCTCTGATCCTCATCTGGACTAGGCTCTCCTGCGTGTTATAATTCTCTTTATACTTTACAGTTTTTCTTTGTAGCACTTATCACATTTGCAATTACTTGTTCATTTGCATTGCCATTTGTATCCTATCCGTCCCTTCCATTAGATCATTAACCTAATAAAGGCCCAGAGGGATTATTTCTCTGCTGATTACTACTGTGTAACCAGCACATAAATGTCTTCATTGAATGAATAAATTAATCAATGAAAGAAATAATGTCTGACATCCAGTCAGTTCTGATGGGTGGGAAAGAATCAGTCTTTCAGGATGCTGAATGCTGTGGGAGCCCTATTTGTTCCTCATAGGAGAGAAACTGAAACTCAGAGAGGTAAGTTAATTTGTCTGAGGTCACACAGCTAGAAAGGGACAGAGCTTGGCCTGGGATGAGGTTTCTCCGACTCTACTGCAAGTCCCAGCCGTTCATTGCCTGTCTGAAGATGTAGCTTTGAGCTGTTTGCGCTTCCAGCCACACAGTTCTGACTCCTTGTAGGCCCACTTCCTCTGGGTTCACTTCATACAGGCCCCAAATTCATTTGGAGGCCAAAGCAGCAAATGGAATATTTCAAGGGCAACTTAGACATCAAAGCGCCACTCTAAAGACCAGGAAGTTTAAAGTGGATCCTTATTTCACAGTAAGACTGGCTTTTATGAAAACTAAGTGTTATCCCTGTATTCTAAGAACTGATCACTTTAACTACAGTTTTCTCCTTTGTATGCTTTGTAAGTTATTAATTACTCATGATAATGCACCACTTAATTACAAATGGTGGCCTGTGGATTACGAAACAGCTCCCAGACTGGCCTCCTTCCACTTTGCTTTATCATATTGCTGCTGAGTCCCAAGTCTCTCCCCCATCACGCCCATAATTGCTGAGAAGTTCCCTAATGCCCATCACAGAGGGCCACAGATCCAGGGGTTGGCACCTTGTGCCAGCATCTTCAATGACAGCAAGTTCTGGAGGACAGCAGTGGTGTATGTGGCATTGCACAGCATGTTAGTACAGACTCTAGGCCTTCAGAGAAGCCAAGAAAAAAGAGACCTCTGCTCTCTTTCTCATCACTCACACCTCCGCTCTCTGTCATTGCTTGCTTTCTCATTTATTGATCTCACACAAGTTCCTGTTTTGCTTGGAGGACCGTTCTCTTTTTTCATTTACAAACCCTAATGAACCTTGAGGACCCAGGTCACAAGCCAACTCCATGTCCTGACCCCCTTGCTAGATCTTGTTCCAAGATCCTCTGTGTTCTCTTAGCATATTATCGGTGAATATTTTCGGTCACTAATCTTTCCTGAATTACAATTATTTGTGGGTTTTTTTTTTTATGGATACGTTCATTCAGTCATTTGGTCATTAAATGCTAAGTACCAGTTCAATCACCAATTCTTTACTTCTTTGGCTGTACTGAGTCTTAGCTGCAGCATGTGGGATCTTCCATCTTTGTTGCAGCATGCGAGATCTTTAGCTGTGGCATGTGGGATCCAGTTCCCTGACCAGGGATTGAACCCAGGCCCTCTGCATTGGGAGCATAGAGTCTTAGCGACTGGACCACCAGAGAAGTCCCTCAGTGACCAATTCTCAAATGCAAACTCTATGTAGGAGGAATCCATACTCAGTTCCTTTTTGTATCTGACAAAGAACCAGCACAATACTCCAGTTACATTTAGGAGAAAATAGGACATAGGAAGCTGGACTGGGAGGAGAGCGAACTAACTCCAGGGTGGCAGTGATGGAAAGACTGTGAGGTAGAGGATAGGGCAGGTGGAACGGCAAGAGCAAAACTCAGAAGTGGGGATGCAATGGTGTCTTCTGTGAGCAACACATCCTATAAGGTTTATAGTTTACTGGATCAAAGTGTTTGGAGAATGAAATGGTAGGAAAGCAGTCTTCATACAGTGGATGGTAAATGATGGGAAATCACCAATATACTCTGGACACATAAAAGACCCATTTGGTGGGGTGGGTGGGGTGTTAAAAACACTGAAAAAGAAATAGACATATTGTTCTTTTCATGTATGTGAAACAAGCACTTTGCTAAATATTTTGTTAAAAGCCACAGGGGATCCAGAGCTTAGGAAGAGTCAAGCTCTTCATTCAAGGAGCAGAAGGGCTTAGTGGAGGATGGTTGGAAGCTTGGTGGGTGGAGAAAGGAAGGAAGAATGACATTCTGCCTGAATGGAAACTGGCTTAACCAAAGAGCGAAGAGAGGAGTCAGAATGTTCAGTCTGAGAAGAACAGAAACCATGGATGAAAAGTCTGGAAGGGAACGTTGTGGACTACTTGCAGAAAGACCCGGGTTCCAGACAGGATTTCATGCATAATCATGGAGGATCCAATGAAGGTTTGAGAAGAGAAATCACATAAAACATCCTAGGGATGTAGAGAATGGGGTGGCCAGATATGACATCAAGATCTCCTGCCAAACTGGAATACAAGCTGAGCTTTCCAGGATCCCAGATATTTCTTGGAACCACTCTTCTCAAACATATATATTTATGTCTATATGACTTACCATTTACTCTCAAGTATACCTTCAAGCTGTTACCAGCTTGTTCTCCTCTGAGAATTTTTCATAGTTTACTGGTGAATAATCTGTCCTGGACGCATCTAGTATCTTTCATCTGGAGATCTTAAGGAGACTTAATGACAACCAAGCTTCATTATTTCTGTTTCACTTATGAGGAGACTGACTCACAGAGGGGTATAGCAATTTTCTCATTCACACTGGGAGTTACGACCAGAACTATGAATGAAACTTAGGATGAAACTGTGTTTCATAAACCATTAAACCCTGCATCCTTTATGGGAATGGAGTTTGCAAAAATAATGATACCTTTGTATCAAGAGTTCATCTCTTTATTCTGTTATTAAATCTTGGCTTATGTGAGGCAGAAGCATCTAGCTACAATGCCAGCTTGTGTTGTTCTGTTGTTCTGACATGAAGCAGGACGAGAAAGGGATGTGTTTTGGTGACGCCTAGACCATTGAGAGCTCATTGTTTTCATTTATCTATTCATTTATTACTTCATTTATTCATTCCATTATCATATATCTGAGTTCCTCTTACATCATCTGGAAAACAAGCGTAGTAATATAATCATTAGCGAAAGGAGATAATTTCTACAAAGCACATTGCATAGCACATAGTAAGCCCTTATACATAATGATAATTACTCTCATTAAACAAGTAATTGCAAGTGCCACATGGAAAGACAAAAAAAACCCAAAAAAAACAAAACCGTCCTTTTACAATTCTATTTATCTGTGGAGAGGGGAAGGTTGCATCTAAAGGGTGGCTTAATTCCTGGGCAAGAGGTGGCCTCAAATTAAAAACAGAGCAGATGGGTCTCAGGTCAACCCAAGAAGACATGTTCACTCAGTCTGGAAAGTGAAGTATCAGAAGAGCTAGGAAGTTATTGCTGGGTAGTGGAGGTTAAATTCTACTGTTAACCCAACCACTTAAGAGATGGGCTAGGAATGAAAAGACAGAGAGAGAAACACAGACAAAATTCATATGAAAGAGAGGGGAGCAAGGCCTACAGATCAAGCTAGCTGTGGCAGAACCAAAGCCTTATTCACAAAGAGGTCAGCCCTAGAGTCTTTGTGTTTACTCTCCTATTATCCTTCCCTAGTACTGCATTAAAGTTTTTGTCTCACCTGTGTTCAGGGCACATCAGAGAGAGCATTAAAAAGGAAGCAGTCAAGGTGGGACAGAGTCACAGAGCAGCAAAAATCCCTCCAAGAGCAAGCCCAGGGAGACCCTGTTTCTGTGGATCATTTGGAATATGATGAGTTTGATAATATTAGGAAACTGCCATTTCCTTATAGTTATTGCAATTTCAGGCCTGTGTGCCCTAAAAGTTGGATTTAAAAATTTTTCCCAATCCAGACACAAAGCCCAAGAGCTGCAGAGGGAAATATTAGTAGATGTGACTTCATAAAAGGTAAACATTTAATGAGACAAAAGACACCAACATCAAAACTGCATGACAGGCAATAGACTGGAAGAAAATAATTGCAAACTGTAACACATATTTTAACATTATAATAGGAGGAATATCTGTAAAGCATAAAAGCTCCTATAAACCAGTAAGAAAAAGACAAATCCAAAGGACAAAAGATATAAATAGGTAATTTCAGAAGAACTAGAAACACAAAATACTCATCTTCAGTAGTAATTCTATGCCATCCATGTTCCTTCTCAGTCATGTCGGACTCTTTTTGACCCCACGGACTGTAGCCTGCCAGGCTCCTCTGTCCTTGGGATTGTCCGTGCAAGAATACTCAAGTGGGTTGCCATTTCCTTCTCCAGAGGATCTTCCCAAACCAGGGATTGAACCTGGGTCAGTAGTAATTCAGTTCAATCAGTTCAGTCGCTCAGTCGTGTTCAATTCTTTGCGAGCCCATGGACTGCAGCATGCCAGGGTTCCCTGTTCATCACCAACTCCCGGATCTTGCTCAAACTCATGTCCATTGAGTCGGTGATGCCATCCAACCATCTCATCCTCTGTCATCCACTTCTCCTCCTGCCAGTAGTAGTAATTAAGGGAATACAAATTAAAACAGGATGCCATTCTGTTTGCCTACCAAATTGGCAAAAATTAAAAAGATTTACAATATTTAATATTGGTAAATGTAAAGGGAAACTGGCAGTTTCCTCCACTGGTGGTGAGAATGTAAACTGATATAGCCTTTCTAAAGGACAGTTTGGCAGTATCTATCATTATTTAAAGTATGCCTACCTCTTCATACAACAATTTCACTTTCAGGAATCTATGCTATTTAAATATGTCCACATCAAGGCAAAAATAGAAGGATGTACACTACAACAATGTTTGTGACCGTGCGAAAACACTAATCAAATCTCACATTTATTGGAGGCCAGCATTATTCTAAGTGTTTCATAGCAAACATGATGAGGAAACCGAGACACACATGGCTAGTGAGTGGTAGTGGCAGCGCCCAGGCAATCTGTTTCTCGAGTCTGTTCTTAACCATTATGTCTTCTTTGTTGTTGTTTAGTCACTAAGTTGTGTCTGACTCTTTGCGACCGCATGGACTGCAGCACACCAGGCTTCCCTGTCCTTCACTAACTCCCAGAGTTTGCTCAAACTCATGTCCATTGAGTCGGTGATGCCATCCAACCATCTCATCCTCTATCACCCCTCTCTCCTGTCCTCAATCTTTCCCAGCATCAGGGTCTTTTCCTTTGAGTCGGCTCTTCGCATCAGGTGGCCAAAGTGTTGGAGCTTCAGCTTCAACATCAGTCCTTCCAATGAGTATTCAGGGTAGATTTCCTCTAGGATTGACTGATTTGATCTCCTTGCAGTCCAAGGGACTCTCAAGAGTCTTCTCCAGCAACACAATTCGAAAGCATCAATTCTTTGGCGCTCAGCCTTCTTTATTGTTCAACTCTCACATCCATACATGACTACAGGAAAAATAATAGCTTTGAGTACATGGACTTTTGTCAGCAAAGTGATGTCTCTGCTTTTTAGGTTTGTCATAATTTTCCTTCCAAGGAGCAAGCATCTTTTAATTTCATGGCTGTAGTCACCATCTGCAGTGATTCTGGAGCCCAAGAAAAGAAAATATTTCACTATTTCCACATTTTCCCCTTCTATTTGCCATGAAGTGATGGGACTGGATGCCATGATCTTAGTTTTTTGAATGTTGAGTTTTAAGTCAGCTTTTTCACTCTCCTCTTTCACCCTTATCAAGAGACTCTTAAGTTCCTCTTTACTTTCTGCCATTAGAGTGGTATTATCTATATATCTGAGGTTGTTGATTTTTCTCTTGTCAGTCTTGATTCCAGCTTGTGATTCATCCAGCCTGGCATTCCTCGTGATGTACTCTGCATATAAGTTAAATAAACAGGGTGACAATATACAGCTTTGACGTACTTCTTTTCCAATTTTGAACTAGTACGTTGTTCCATGTCTGGTTTTAACTGTTGCTTCTTGACCTGCATACAGGTTTTTCAGGAGACAGGTAAGGTGGTCTAGTATTCCCATCTCTTTAAGAATTTTCCAGTTTGTTGTGATCTACAGAGTCAAAGGCTTAAGCGTAGTCAATGAAGCAGAAGTAGATGTTTTTCTAGAATTCCCTTGCTTATGCCCTCTCATCCACACTATGGAACACAGCATAGCAGTCAAAAAGAACGAGGTCGATCTCTGTGACAGATCTGAAGATGTCTCTAGGACATAAGACCAGAGGGAAAATATCAATGGCAAAACACTGTGATACAGTGTAACACTGTATACATGGGCAAGAGATACACACAAGTATATACAAATACATATGTATGAGAATGGATTAAGGCCTGGAATAAGAGAATGTGTGTAGGGAGATTTGGGAGTGTCATTTTTCAAGGTATGTTCTATCTAGTTGTGGTTTGTGTGAACTTTTACAAGAATGTATTTGTGCTCTCTTGGTAAAATAATTATTGTACTGACCAAAAGAAATAAAAAAAGGTTTAATTCATATCAAGGGATTAGTCTTTTCTTCCACATAGACAATGATATAGGTGGTGGATAAAAATCTTCTACACTGTGGCTTTTTCTAGTCTATGTAAATGACCCTATGTAAAATGTGCCTCTTCTCTATATCTTGCTGATCATTATGTTTTTCAAGTAAGGTTTTCATGTCTAGTATTTTGGATCATGGCTTCTGTTAGTCCACCAAGCTTCATAAAAATACATGGCTAGTCATTGAAAAATTAATTTGAAAATTGAGAACCATATGGTGTTCCTTCAGCTTTGCCTATTCTATTGTTATCAGGTAAAAGGATCAGTAGTCAAGGATTATCTCACTATTTTGCTTCAGTGCAGAAGCAGGTGGAGTGTCCAGCTCACTCTGTCCTCTTGGTGTGGTCTGTGGAGGTATAAATGAGTCACTTAGCATACACAGTGAAAGCACTGACCTTTGACTAGAAGTCAGTGTTATTATCTGACAGGAAAAAGCTGTATTGGATCCTTCAGGATCTCTTCCTGCCTCATTCAGGTGAGGGTGGCTTTAACACAGAAGGAAAGATGATGCTCCTGGAAAACTCACTGACTTAAAATGCTTTTACAAGGTTAGGCCTTTAGAACTAGGTTGCTCTTCTGTGGGCTTCTGACATGCCAGTGAGAGAGGTTCTTAAAATTCTTACTACTTATCAGATATCAGAGTGCAGATTTTGGGAGTGGCCCCTGTATCCTATAGTTTTTCAATTTTTGAAATTTAAGTGTTCTCTTAAGCATATTTTGGGAAGGATAAAAGATCCCATTTACTTAAAAACAACTGTATTCACCTCCTCTTCATAAGGCTGCTCATTTTAGTTTTGAGTAGTGTGTACAAACTTTTTTTTTTGTCTTCGTTGTTTTATTTAACCTTATTTCCAATACATCTTTTCATGTACTTGCCAAAATTTGACGTGCTTGACTTGAATCCTGCATACCTTCCAGGATTCCTTCTGTTAATATGACAGAGCTTGTTTGGATTATTCCCCAAGTGTTAGACAATTGGGTCCCTTCCCAAGTTTTGGTCATTATGGACATTTTGAACAGCCCTGCTGTAAACATCTTTATGCAAGTTCTCCCCCCATCCCCCTTGGGATCATTTCCTTAGAAATGGACTTCCTTAAATGGGTTTACTGGGTCAAAGGGGCTCAATGAACAGCTTTACAGCTCTTGGCACATATTTTTCAGATTGCGCCCTGGGTGGATCTGACCAATGGCGCAGGCCGGAGAAGGCAGGAATGTGGACGAGCGGCGGCCCCTCTGACCGCCCCTCTTCCGCCTCCCCCCGCCAAACGCCAAGAGCTCGAGAAGGTCTGCGGAGGGAAAGCAGTGTTTCTCTGGGCCCTCTCGTTCTCTTCATGGTCGGGTGTTGAAGCCCAGCTGGGGAGAACGACAATTATGGGAGGCGCAGCGAGGTGTTGGGCAGTCCCGGGACGCCTGCCTTGGGGCAGGGGGGAAACAAGCAGCGCTTCCAGGCCTTCCTGCCGCAGGACTCGCATTCCACCCGCCCGTTCCTCGTCCCGTTTTCGAGTCCCAGGCACGCCCTCCCAGCCCTTCCACTACCATCCCCGTGGCCCAGGCGGGCCCCTCGCGAGCGCAGAGCTCCGCACGCGAGGGCAGCCACCGGGCGGCCGCTATTATTCCGGCGCGGGTGATGCAAGGCTGCGCATAGCTGCGCGCTGAGTCAGCTGAGCCGGGCGGGGGCGGGGGGCGCCGAGCCGCCCATCCCCCCACCCCGGCCTCCGGGCCCCGCACCGGGCGCAGCAGGGTCGCCTCGGGGCGCCGGGGTGGGGTGGGCCTCCTTGTCCGCGGGATCGGTCGTCCAGGCTGGGGCCGGCGGGAGCTGAGGGAGCCGGCGGCGGTGGGGGTGCCCGACCCTCGAGCCCCAAGGTGCACCCTCCCCTCCCCTCAGCTGGAGCTCGCGGGTCCAGCGAGGCGGTGACCGCGCGCCGCCCGACCATTTACCCAGTGAGAACTCAACAAGGGGAGGGGTACACAGAGAAGGAAAGAGGCTGAAAAAGGAGAAATACGAAGCCAAGCAGACAGGAGGAAACGATAAAAAAAAAAAAACACAAAAAAACGAGGAAATGGGCGTGAGGAGGAGGAGGCCGGCGGGCTGCGGCGGCGGCGCCCGGGGGCGGGGCCGGGAGCGCGCGGGGCGGGACGAACGCGGGGGCGCGCCGCCAGCCGCGGCCCGAGGGGCTTGTGGGTAGCGGTTGCGCGCAGCCGGAGACGGGCGCCGCGCGGGAGTGTGCGAGGGGCGCGGGCTTGTGGGACGCGGGCGGCCGCCGGCGGTCATGGGAGCCGGCTGGCCGCGGCAGTAGTTGTCTGGAGCCCGGGCTTCAGCTTCCCGGAGCCCCCAGAGGGCGGGACAGCCCCCGGGGGACCCGGTGGTGGCGGCGCCACTTCCCCGCTCCCGCTCCCGCCCGCGGAGTCCTGAGGGAGCTCGCGGCGGAGGAGTGGACCGGGCGGCGCGAATCTGACTGAGGGGCGGGGACGCCGTCTGCTCCGCGCTGCTCCCGGGGCCGGGCCGGCCTCCCGCAGCCCCAAGGCCCCGGAGCGCTGAGCTCGAGGCGGGCGGTGGGCCCGGGCAGAGCCCCGGCCGGAGCCGGTGGTTCGAGGGCGGCGGTAGGCCCCGAGGCCGGCCGGGCCGGAGCGCGGGGAGCGGAGTGCGGGCCTGGCGGCGGCATGAGCCGGCCCCCGCCGACGGGGAAGATGCCCGGCGCCCCCGAGGCCGAGTCGGGGGACGGCGCGGGCGCGAGCCGCCAGAGGAAGCTGGAGGCGCTGATCCGAGACCCTCGCTCGCCCATCAACGTGGAGAGCTTGCTGGTATGTGGCCGGGGGCCCGGGAGCCCTCCCTGATGACCGCTCGCACCGCAGATTGCCCCGACTGCCCACCCCTCTGTGCCCACCCAGCGGTGGGGGCAGGCGGCAAGGGGGAGGTCTCGCCCCACCCTGCCCAGCTTCCCGGCAGCCGGGGCCCGGGTCAGGGAGACCAGACAGTTCTGTGACCGAGTTCCGGGAGTAGAGAGACCCACCTTGGATTCTTCCCTTCTGCCTTCTGGAGCTGGTGTCACCCGCGGCTGCTCCGGTCTTGGAGCGCTGGGAGGAAGCACCCCTCTTCTTCTTCCCTCCTGCCCTGTGGGTCTGGGGGTGGGGGGTGTCTGGTGGGGAGATCTGCTGTCCATCGGACCCCAGGCTAGCCAATCTGAAAGAGCGTCATGCTGCCTGGGGACGCGTGTCGGAGCTAGAGAGAAACCCGGTGGCTGTCCCTACGGGGAGTCCCCACCTGGGGTACATGACAAAGAGTTCAGTCTGAAATCTGGAAACACACAGCCTGAGGTTTCCATGTTTTCAGTTGTTTGTGAACATTAATCGTTACAATTCAGTGCATTTCAATTTCTGTAAGTTTAATTTCCGCGATTATTGCCCAGGAGCTATAGAATTCACTTGAATTGTAGTGTGCTATCAGTCTCTCCTTTTCATTGTGTCTCTTTCCCCAGATGGCCTTGGAGATCCCAATTAATAGCCACGTAAAGTCTGCTAGTTGGCTTTGTTTAAGAAAGGAACAAGATTGATCAGAAATGCACTGTAGAATGCTTATTTATTTCTTGCTTTTGTTAGGGTAGACTGTTGTAATTTACAGACTCTTTGATTGGTATGCAGTAGAGATGCATTTATGGGAAAAGGTAGGGGGTGTAGGTTTTTACCCTGGGGAGGAGTAGAAAGTGAAAAAAATGTGCTGGATGTTAAATTAACCCTGGACAACTAGAATTCGGATAGGTGATCCTTGGATCCTTTAGGTATTTCCTTCCAGAATGCCTGTTCTACTCTCTGACAGGAGAAATCTATTGACTATATAATAGAAAAACTGTCTCCTCCCTTTCCAGTGACTGACTGACTTTCCTTCAGAAGCTGTTGGTTATCCTTTGAGGTTTCTGGAATCATTTGCGGAGTGACTCAGTACCGTTTGGCTAAAGTGCAGGAACTGACTAAAGAGTGTCTTTCTGTACAGTGCACAGAATGTAGTGATGCACTGTGTCAGACATGGTTGACATTTCCTTTTACTGATTTTCATGTCAGTGTGTTGATTCATATGTTTTCATGGGAGCATGACACTCTGATAGTGTTTCAAAGTCTTCGATTGGGGATAGGATTGGTTGCATGAAGGGCATAGCTTTGCCTAGACCAGAGCAGAGACTCTGGGCTTCACTCCCAACATTTTCACTTTGGTATTTTGCTAGCAAAACTCTGACCTAAGGCCAGAAAGTTCAGTTAAAAATAGTACAGCAAATCTCAAGTATTCATCAGGTTCATATTCAACCTCAGATAGAAATTTTTTGCACTTTCATCTCTTAGGCTTTACTGATGTTAATTATTAGGGTCATTATGAGCTTGAACCTAAGCTATTTATGATCATACATCTTTTTTATTAAAGTGTTTTCTAAATTATTAAAATGTAGGCTGCTTTTTAAAAAATAAAGCATTATGCATACTCAGTAAACTGCCTGGTCCATTCATTTATTGAGTGCCTAGGTCAGCCAAGGCACTTTACACCTTTATTAAGGTAACATACTACTAGTATGACATCACATGCTGCTGACTGGACACATTTCATCTTTGCTGTTTTTAGCTGATTAACTGTTATGGTTCTGTGTTGCAATAAATCTTATCAGGCCAAAAATTGTCCTTAACTCTGCGATTGCTGGTATTTCTACTGTAGAATGACAAGCTGAAGATTTTTTTTTTAAAAACCATGTTATTTACAGTGTTAACTTTAAACATGTATATTTAATTATATCAATAGTAGAATGAATTGATTTTTAAAAATGTGGTAATGCAGGAGACATGGGTTTGAAGATTCCCTGAAGTAGGAAATGGCAACCCACTCCAGTATTCTTGCCTGGAAAATTCCATGGACAGAGAAGCTTGGTGGACTACAGTCCATGGGGTCGAAAAGAGTTGAACACAGTTGAGTGCCTGATTGCACACACAGCCTGTCCATAACATAAAATTTACCGTTTTAACCATTTTAAGTGTACACTTTTGGTGGCGGTACTTATATTCACATTATTGTGCATATTTCACCACTATCTGTCTCCAGGACTTTTTCTTCTTTCCAAACAGAAATTTCATGAATTACTTTTTAAAAGTGTTATAAAAACATACTTCCTAAGATAATGGTGAGGGTCACTTTAAAGATTTGAAACCTTAGTGTTTAACCTTCATTGTCACAATTGATCATTGTTTTACTGTAAATGGCATTTCTTTTGACTTTATTATAGAAAATATTAATATTTTTCCTTTAACAGAAAATTTAAAGTAATATATGATAAAAACACAGTCACAAATCTTGCTTATTTTGGAACTTAGGAAGTACCATTTAAAATTATATACTGCCTAAGGTGACAAAACTAAGAGGTGAAGTATACCAGAAGTTACTATTATAATAGTTACTATTATAGGTACTGTAGGCTAGGCCTTGAAGGTAAAACTGTTTGTTGGAAAAAATATTATATGAGCTAACATGTAAAAGTGCTTAGCTCAGTGCTTGGTATGCTTGGTACATAGTAGTGCTTATTAAATTTAGCTCACTTCTGTGTGCATTTAGCATATTTTTAGGTAAGTGCTTTAAATTTCCTTTGAAAAGGAAAATGGTTCTACTGGCAGCTGTTTCTTGCTATAAATTTTTGAATGAATAATATTATGTTTTGAATTTGCCATCAGAAAAGTGCTAGCAGTCACCAAGCATAGATACATCTGAATTCTAAGACTGTCAGTACAGAGACTAAAGTGTCTTTTTTTCTCTGCAGCGGCTTGTTTTAAAGAGGCTTTATGTGGATCCTTCAGATTAATCTGAAGGGCATATATCCCTTTTGTGGTTGCAGATTGTAAGTTGCTAGGTATTACTTAAAAACAGTTTTGAGAGATTTGCTTCTGTAGTATCTCCCCCCACCCCAACCCCCAGAGGGAAGGATCTTCAGTAGTATGCTTTTTCATTGTTTGAAACTTTTGAGTATATACCCATGTTTTGTTGTCAAGACTAAGCTTCCCATACTGCTTACCCAAATATTATGGTAAAAAGAATTGTCCTTTAGTGTTGTGCTGGAGAGATGTCTTACTAATGGTTTGTGCTTTTGTGCTTTGATTTGTTACTTTAAAGAGAGTAAATGATTATTGTAACCCCTGGGATTCAGGCTTGGGTAAAGTGTTCCATTAGACTTGTGTTGATGGGAAAAGGTGATTAAAAACTTAGGATTTTCAGTAACTTAGAATACAAAACACTTCATTTGATTCATTTTTATTAAACCTGTAAACTATGTGAAAATATTTTGTATCACAGTGGTTTTTGGTAAAGCTTATTTGATGTAACGTCTGTCCTGATCTGATGTTACAGTATTTTAGGTGGTTTATCTCTCTTGGTGTAAATAATAATAGCTTCCCCTGGAGAAATATTGGGGTTTCCCAGGTGGCTCAGTGGTAAAGAATCTGCCTGCCAATGCTCGAGACGTGGACTCAATCCTTGGGTCGGCAAGAGCCCCTGGAGGAGGAAATGACAACCCACTCCAGTAATCTTGCCTGGAGAATCCCATGGACAGAGGATTCTGGTGGGCTACAATCCATAGGATCACAAAGAGTCAGACACGACTGAGCTACTGAGCACGAGAGAAGTAATAGCGTTTGATTTCAGAATGCTACTACTTTAGACTCCCCGGAGTTTTGGGGACTATACTGTACATAGTATATATATACTTTATTACTATTTTAAAATCCAAATATTCTGAATTTGGAAACATCTTGCCCCAAGGTAAGGCCAGCACAGACTAAGTAAGGAAGTACTGACTTAACACACACCTTAAATAGTTGTAAAGAAATAGTGGATAATTATCTTGAAGCCTAAGTTGTTGTCCATTGTTTTGGTTGAGTCCTGATCAGATAGTTCTCTTTTGCAATTTCAAATTCTGAAGTATTCTAAGCATACTAAGAAAATATAGCATGCAGAATGGTGCTAAAGATTACTTTTGCCTTTTCTAGAACTTTGTATAAATGGAATCCATAGTATGTACTCTTATATCTGGCTTCTTTAGTTCAGGGTAGTTTTTGAGATTCATCCATGTTATTTTGTGTATCAGCAATTTGTTCCTTTTTTATTGCTAACTAGCATTCTATTGTAAGTATAATGCACAATTTGTTAGGCATCTTCTGTTGATGGATGCCTGGGCTGTTTTCAGTTTTTGGCTATTTTGTATAATATACTTTGGCTTTTAATAAAGCTTACTGTAAGCAATCTAGTAGTTAAGTCTTCGTGAGGACACATTTTCATTTCTCTTGAGTTAAATACCTAGTAGTGGCATTACTAGGTCATAGGGTAAGTGTATCTTTAGTTGTTTTTTTTTTTTTATGTAACTGTCAGATCTTTTCCTAAAGTGGTCATACCATTTTACATTCACACAGCAACCTGGGAGAGTTCTAGTTCCTTCCCAACACTGAGTCTTAAATTTTAGCCATTCTGTGGGTGGGTAGTGGTATCTCATTGTGACTTTCGTTTGCATTTTTCTGATGACTAATAATGTACTTCTTTATGCACATAAATGGACATTTATATATCTTCTTTTGTGAAGCATCTGTTCAAATCTTTCATCCATTTGAAAAAATTAATGTTCTTTATTTTTGAGTTACACAAGCTGTTTATATATCCTGTGTATCAATTTTTTTGTCAAATACATGGCAAGGTTGTTTTTTAATCACATTTTTTTTTTATCATTATTGCTTTTTCTGCCTGAAAGACTATTGTCTATTCCCATATTGCAAGAAATTTTCCTTTCTTTTAGAAGCTTTATCATTTTGCTTTTAGGTCTAGAATATATGTTTAGCCAGTTTTAGTGTGCAGGGTGAATGTTTTTCCTCATATTCCCCAAATCCAGTTACTTAGCTTATTCAGCACCATCTTTACCACAGCTTTGCTGAGATATTATTGACATATAACATTGTATATGTGTAAGGTGTGCAGGTGATACACAATACTACCTAAGGTTTACCACAGTAAAGTTAGTTAACACATCTTTTACCTCACATAATTACTGTATTGTTGTTGTCATCTTGAAAATATTTAAGATTTACTCTCAGCAACTTTCAGGTATATCTGTACAGTGTTGTTACTGTACAGTATAGTCACCAGCAGCCGTTTGCAAAAAAATGTTTTTCTTTTCTCATTGGATTGCTTTGCTTGGCACCTTTGTTGAAAATCAATTTACTGATAGGTGCTCTTTTATGAACTTAGTAACTACATCAAGTCCTTAGTCATGGCTCTGTTCTTTAACCCATGCTCTATTCAAAATTCTTCTTTAATTTTTAATTTGTATCATTTTACTTTAAGGAAATGGGCAGGCAGCAATGGTTGAGACAGGGAAACATGAATTTTAGTTTTTGAAGTGAAGTAAGATTTGTTATTTTTTAAATTATAAAAAAAAATGTTCTTACTGTAGAAAATTTAGAGACTAAAGAAAGGTATAAATGCAAGTGACACATGCATGGTTTCCTCACATAGAGATAGCACATTTTGGTATAAATACCTGTCCGAAAAAATTAAATGTAAAAGAAGTAAAATTACACTGTGCCTATGCTTTGTCATTTTTTTTTATACTTCATGAATAATAGAAGCTTTTATGTAATCAGGTTTATTAGTCTTCTCACTGTAGAGTGTTTTCTGGCTTAGGACATCCTGCATTATCAAGATAATGATATCATAGACCTGAATTTTCTTTTAGTACTCTAATGGTTTTATTTTTAACGTTACTTTTACTTCATTTGGAGTTCTGATAGAAAGTATGAAGTAGGGGTACAAAAATTTTATCAGGAGGTTTGTCTAACTACTAGAGTTCACAAAATATTAATTGGGAACCTCTGTTATATCTCTGTATTGTCATGTAACTTTATTTGGAGAGTGGTGCTTGGGAGAAAAGAGAGTAATGATTATGGATTTGGTCTCCATTTGAGCTTCTTGAGTTTCTTCATGGAAATTACATCTCTACAACCATATTTAAAATCTTGTCCTGGGCTTACATTCCAAAAATATGAGCTGTTAGTGATAAGGGTTACTAGTGAAGAGACTATGGAGACTCGGAGCAGCATATTATAATATAGCTTTTGGGAAAAAAACACAAAACATTTTCTGTTGGTAGCTTAGCTTATTTTATAGATGTTGATATTTAAATTGATATGAAATCATGGTGGCATTTGGGACTCTACTAAAACTGTCACTTTTATCCTTGATTGGAGTCATTCTCCTTTCCTCTCATCTGTATCATTTGTACCTTTTTTTTTCTGTGAAGTATGATTAAATTATAGAGATATATTTGTGAGTTCTGCAATTGAGTGTCCCAGATGACCCTCACTTATCTTTTTAGAAAGCATTTAGGTCATGATAGTTAGCAGTTCTGTGTGTGTGAGTGTGTATGTGTATGTGAGAGAGGAGAGAGAGAGGCAGACAGACAGAGATAGACAAAAAAGGAAGTATTGAGATTCACTTTTGGTTCATTATTGGTAAACTTTTGGGGAATGTTTCTAACTAAGTCCAGGAAAGTTTATATCGTTTGTTGTTTCGTTCTGGTAAGGTATGGGTTGTTTAGGTCTGCCATGTAGAGTGCTCTGTAGGTTTGTTTTTTTGTGGTTTTTTTTGGTGATAAACTGATCACTTAGTACTCAACATGTAATATCCTTTATTTTCTAAAAGAGTTTCAGATTTTTTAAGTTATAAAGCAGTTGATAGAGATTTTCAAGAGCTGATAGACTTGGAACTAAATTTTAACACTTCATTATTGGGGTTATTTTTTAAGCCAGGGAAATGAGTAGCAGAACTGTCTAATACTTTAGATAGAAATGGAGCAGATCCTGGTTGCCATTACCTTAATTACTTGGATGTTTGTGATGAGAAATTACCAAGTATTGTCATATGTACTTATTGGTTTTTGGCTTTATTTGATGGACAGAATACAAGCTCTTTTAGGATATGGGTCATTTTTTTTCTTTCTCTTGCTGTGTCTTATAATATTTGTTGAATAAACTAACAAATAATGCTTATTTAAATAATGGAAGTGATAACCTATAGAAATAGATCCCTGCTTGAAGAGATATTAAAGTGTTCCCCAACTAAAAGTTTTGATGTTAATATATGTTCTTGTCATTTATTTCTTACCTATCTATAGGAAGGAAGATAAGTGAACATGTATATATGCAGAGGAGTTGCGTTTGAGTAGTAGAATTAATTGGAAGTCAAGCAGGAGAAGTGAAATTGTGATTGGAATATTTTCTGAATTGTGCTTAGGCAGTTTGTCTTGGAGAGTATTTAAGCTGATTTTATTCAGTGTTTTGAGTGAGTGAGTGAGTGAAGTCGCTCAGTCGTGTCCGACTCTTTGCGACCCCATGGACTGTAGCCCACCAGGCTCCTTCATCCATGGAATTTTCTAGGCAAAAGTACTGGAGTGGGTTGCCATTTCCTTTTCCAGGGGATCTTCCCACCCAGGGATCGAACCTGGGTCTCCCGCATTGCGGGCAGACGCTTTACCAGGGATTTTAGGTTAGATAAAAACAGCTTCTGAGGGCTGAACAGCTTTTATCATGTTCTCCTACTCTTTAACTTTTCTTCTGGTTAAACATATCTAGTTCCTTCTTATGTTCCTAGGTGATGCCTGTGTTTGAAACAACCTTTCATGAGTTAGGGCAGATAAAATGCTAGTGATGTGTTCACAGGGTGAAATTCCTTAAAGTGGCATATTGGCTGTTATTAACAGTAAGGCAACATTTGTTAACAAAATTAAAAACAAAGCCAAAGGGCATGAGAGATTTTGATCAGGATTTACGAGTGTTATTACAAGTCACTCTGAATGACTATTTTGAAAAACTTTCAGATAGTATCAAGCATTCTGATTACTAGCCCCAGCCAACCACTGATTCTGTTCTGTTTCTATGAATTTTTCTTTTCCAGAAATTCCATACAGAGTCATACAGTATGCAGACTTTGTTCTGGATTCTTTCATCTGGTGGTGTTGAAAGTCAGTCAGTCATGTATCCGACTCTTTGAGACCCCATGGACTATACAGTCCATGGAATTCTCCAGGCTGGAATCCTGGAGTGGGTAGCCTTTCCCTTCTCCAGGAGATCTTCCCCAACCGAGGGATTGAACCCAGGTCTCCCGCATTGCAGCCGGGTTCTTTACCAGCTGAGCCACAAGGGAAGTCCTTCTTTCACCTAGTGTTTTTGAGCTTCATTTATGTTGTAGCATTTATCAATATCTTGTTCTTTTAAATTGCTGAATAATATTCCATATACGACATTTTAGTTATGAATTCACCTTAATGTTTTTATTTCTCTTGACTAGATTTCAAGAAGTAGGATTGCTGGGTCATGTGGTAAGCGTATGCTTAACTTCTAAGGAGTGAACAAAATGTTTTCCAAAGTAGCTGCACGATTTTACGTTCCCACCAGCAATATATAAGGGTCCCAGTTTCTCTGCATCCTCAGAGAACACTTGGTGTGGGGTTTGTGTTTATAGCAGCTGTAGTGCGTTTTACTAACGACAAATGATGGCTGAGCTCTATTTCATGTGCTTGCCAATTTTGCTTGTTCTTTTGATATTTTACTAATGTATCATGAGAATGGTATAATAAATGAAGTTTAATTTTGTTTACCACATGTGAATTCTAGTGTTGAAAAATAGAATGCAAATAAATACAGATCAGGGCCCTTTGTAGGTAGGATTATCCTGCTATGTCTCCACCTGAAAGACCTAATTAATACAAGGCTCTTTTTAAGAAAAAAAAAAAAATAGAAAAAACAACGAAACCTTGTTATTATACTTTTTCTTCCAAGTAATGAATGAGCCTTGTTGAGCTGTGTAGGCCCTGTGATGGCTGTAGAGTCTCTCCTAGTTGGGTTATTTCTAAGCTAAAGTTGAAGTACTTCTGACATCATATATGGCTTTTAAATGGTTCTCCTTTCTGCTCTGTGCTCATCTTTTCTTTTTTGATTATTTTGAGCATCTTGAAGTAAGCTTATAAGCTTATTTCTTTCTTGTTCAACCCAACGTTCATCTTTATACATTTCTGTTTTACATGAGGATTAGGAAACAATTCTTAGTATCAGTTTAGTAACTTGGTTCCTATGAGGGAGAATAACTATTGATGTTTAAAACACTGTATATTATGCTTACCTTTGTTTTTTACTTTGAGTACTCATCTGAATTTAACAACAGATACAAATGTTGCCTTTTCCTGTTTGTAAGTGGCATTGGGTATTGATTTTGGGGATTACATTATGTGCAGAGTTTTGAAACTTAATCAAAATAGTGTTTTTTCTTTTCAGATATAATAGTAACTGCCTTATTTGTGCATTCTGTATCAGGATATGACCCTACTGTTTTGCCTTGCTTCTCAGTATGATTCCTTTAGAAGTCATAAAAATATGCTTATTGAAATTGAAGTTTTCCTTTTAGCTTTAGTTTAGATGATTGTATTTTTTTTTTTTTTTTGAGTTTCTATCAAGGATAACTGCACATAGGACTTTTCTGAGCAGTGAAGGGAAAATTTAGGAAATTATTCTTTTAATCTTTATGATGCTTTAAAATATTAAAGATGAATTTAAAAAATTTTGGTTGTAGTAGTATTTATTTTTCTAAAAGAAAAGTGAGTTAGCACGGTTGTCATGAACTTTGAGGCCTGTAAAGTGTAGTGAAATGTGTTTTTGTATGTTGAAACCCTGTAAAAATATTTAAAGTATTAAATATCTAAACAGTATGATTTTGAAAAATGCTTTACCTTTTGGGGGTAACTTATTACACAGTTACAGTTTTTGGCACTTTATTGTGTTACATAGTGGATAAAGTGAAGGTTGAAACTGAATAGTTAAAAATGGTGTGTTATGGTTTAAAAGAGTCAAGATTTAAAAATTTTTTTCTTTATGGACCATTAGATTTCATCAAGTGATGGTAACAGGTTGTGTAATATAACCAGCATCTATGGGAATTAATAAAGAATAGAGGGAAATATATCAAAATTATGATTTTCTTTTAGGGAGGTGAGATACCAAGTCAGAAATTAGAAAAAGATAATGCAAAATGTAGAGTGCTTAATGTTAATGACAGTATTCCAACTATTCTAAATTTAGGAAAATTTGCTTGGAGTTAACAGAATATTTGGAGTGCTTTTAAATATCTAAAGCACAAATTTTGAATTTTTGTATTGGCTTCTCCATGATTTCCCAAAATATAATCACTGAAGTTAGTATGCAAATGAAATAACAGATTTTTCTCTGAACTTTAGATGCATGATATGATCCTATATTAGTTGCATTCAGCGTGAAACAATTTTTTTTGTTATTGTTTTACATTCTCTCAAAAAGATACTCTTAAGCTTTAATCTAATGCATTGAAAAAATTTCCTTAATAGAAATAAAAATGAAAATATATACATATATCTGGCAATTTAAAAACTTAATTTAATACCAGCATAGTGTATTTAGTTAAGATTTTTCTAATCTGTATCTGCTAAAGCCAATAGCTAAGGCAGTGGCTTCCAAACCTTGTTACACATAGGACTACTAGAGAATTTTACAAATATCGATGCCCAGATTCCACCCCCACCCATTCTAATATAATTGGTATGTGATGTGACCTTGGGATCAGGAGATTTAAAATTTCCACATCTGATTTTCAAATACAGGAAAGTGAGCTGAGAGGTGCAGTATTCAAAGATTGACAGAGGGGCCACTGGGTCCAAAATGTTACCTCAGAAAAAGAGACTTTTGTTTCTTCTTTTATATCTGTGACTCAGAGAGGCTTGAATGAAGCCAGAAAGTCAGAATTATCTGATGAAAGTCAGAATTATCTGATGAAAGTCATAATAATAGCTAAGGTGCTTGGTGGAAATGGTGTCAGATCTTCTGATTTAGATGGCCTGTAGTGAGACCAGGAATTTGCATTAAAACAAGCATTTCAGTTGATTCTGATGTAGGCAATCTGCTGGTCAACGTTTGAGAAACATTGTAATGTTGCTTCTTATACTGATTGGAAAAAAGCAAAAACCAATGGCTGAGATCTCTGGCACACAGAATTGTATATGTGGAAAATGCTGGCATATGGAGAGATGCCAGGTTTTCTGAAATATGAATCATCACATTTTAAGAGCTTTTTTTTTTAGAGCTCCATAAGAATCAGACCAGTGTTTTTCTTTTTCTCATTTTAGAAGAAAATTTAATTTGCTGAGATTTTCTGAAGGGAGAGTCAGATAAGATACACCAAATAAAAATGATAAAAAAAAAAGATTGTGATAAAATATACACAATACAAATTTCAATGTGGAAATGTTATCATTACATCTTACCCTTCAGTTTTCAGAGACTTACTATCCTAGAAATATGTAATTATGATGTTTTACATTTAACAAATGATGATGGGAAAATAGGGACAGTCTTTTTATTCCTTGATTTAATTTAGGAAGAAAAAATTTTACTAGAAATGTATGGTCCTTCAGAGAACGGCACCTAAAGCAGAATGGCATATGTCTGTGATTGTATCTATGTTGAAAAAAATAGTAAAATCATTCAAAAATTTTGTTTACAAGGAAGCAAAAAATTATTAAAGTTTTGAAATTTTGCTTTCAAAGCAGCCTTCAAAGTTTTTGGTTACATTAATAGTCATTAACATGTTACTATTTAGATTTTTAAAAATATACTTTATTTGCAGCTGCTTCTCTTCACTTCTTTTAAAATTAGAGAAATCCACATGATTCATAGACAGTGGATAAGATGTCCATATTTTTCATTCACTTAAATATTTGTATATCAGATTTCCTGCTCTTAGGCCATTTTAATTTTGGTGGTTAAGGGGTATATGCCTGTTTCAAATTAAAATTTGCATGTGTTGATTCTTGTGATAATAGTAAAGCTATTAGAGGTATAGCAGTTATGACTTTTTAAATCTTTTTTTCATATTTGAAATCCTTGGCAACTCACTTTTTGTAGATTTTATCTTGTGGCTAAAAAACTGCATCATTGTGGCCCAAGACACAATTAATTATTATTTATGAGTCTAGGGTGATACATAAGTATCTTTAAAGCCTTAAGTTTTGTTAACAGTTTATCTTTTAAGATGTATCCATTCTTTCCAAATGATTACTGACTAGAAAGATAACTATAAACCTGAAACAAATCTGGAATTGAGTGACTCTTCTTTCACTGCCTTAATATATCAGTACTTCTGCAGTTATTGTTGGAAGTTTGTTACATATGATTTAGTAACCTTTCATTGGAAGTGTCTTTTGGGTTTAGAAACATTTTACAACTAGTGATTAGACTCCCTCTTCCATAACAACTCAGTATTGTATTGCTTCCTAGCATTTCTAAATACTTGACAAAATGCTATTTGAGACTTCATGATTCTTTATTCCATATTTATGCCAAAAAATTTTCTAGGTCGTTATTTCTGACTGTAGCTTAAATGGAATGTATAATTCATGATTGCAAAATTTAAAATTAGAGTATAAATGTGTTTTGTTAATGTTGTATTCAGGCTAGTGAAAAATTGTCACTAAAGCAAGATATAACATTGTAAAATAATTAGAAAACTGAACTAGAGGATTTTGCTGGTAGTTCTGAAAAACAATTTCTGCTGCAAGCATATATTTTGTATAAAAGAGGAAGCTGTAAAATTACAAATTTTGAAGACATTGCTGAAAACAGGTTTGTTTTCCACATTTAAGATATTTCCATAATAGGAAAACAACGGATGACACAAATAAAACTAAATTTAGAACTAATCAGAAACTAGTACAAAATTAGCTAAAATTGGCTTATGAAATTTCCTTCAGAGGGAAGTAATAAAGTGAAACACTTAAGTTTTTAAGTACTGATTTGAGGAGGGAGGAATTGTGGAGAGGGGATTTTCAATTTTAGGAGAAGGAAGTTTTGTCTTTCAGGATGATACGGAGAATCTAAGTCTCTGGTATAGTGTTTTACTTTACTTCTTGTTCTCACTTATAAACAGGATTTTCCAGTTTGGTTCAAGTATAATTTGTGAAATAAAAATTTAAAAAATTTAAACAGAGACTTGTTTATTTCAAATTGTTTTATGTAAGTAAAATTCTACTAAAATAAGTCCATAAAACAAAACCTGTTTAACCTGTATTCATAATATGAAAATAGATCAACTTTTATCTTAGGAGGTTTTTCTGGTCTAAGGTGGTAAAGATGGAAAAAAATGAAACGGCTTGATTATTTTCATGCATATTTTTAGAAGAGAAGCAGAGTAGTGTAATGGAAAGAACACTGGATTTAGAGTCAGGAGACTGGTGTTAATAAATTAGGTGTTTCATTAATTATCTTTTTGTCTCCATGAGTGATAAAATTTATGTTTCCATCCATCTGCCTCAAGGAGATGTGAAGATTAAATTCAGTGAGAAACTATATGTGCTAGTGTTCTGTAAACTGTACAGAACTTTAGCTTTTTTACAGGCAGTTGAAGAACTATGTGTAAAACTGCCAGTTTGTATATGTCTCTGTCTTCAAAAGGGTATGTATGTACATACAGAATCAGTCTCCTGATGTTAGCCTGCTTTTCCCACAAAGGTAACACATTAATTTACATATACTCAATTCTCTGAAGTATTAAGTCTATGAATGAAAAGTAATTTTATTTTTTAATTTACTGAGGATAGTTAGTTTACTTGGGTGAATATTTGCTTATATTCATTTTTTGGATTACTTTATTGCACTGCAATTGTCACTTTTTCCTAACTAATGTTTATTCTTTTTCAGTAGGTATGATATTGAACATCAAAACAGTCTGGTGTTCTTATGTAATGTAAGACTTCAGAAATCCTGACATAAGTATGTAAGGAAGAGTCCTGACAGAATTTTTAAACTATTGCTTGCAAAAATGTTAATTATACTTTATATAAGGTTTATAGGAGCATTTGGGTTGCACCAACAGTTCTTAACTGTGGCTTGAATTTAGCAACTTTTGGCCTGCATTTCTTAACAGAGCTTAAGTTTAGGAACAGGTGTGAAGTTGCAGATTGCCGATGTTTTGCCGTGTTACCTCTGACACAGATTCTGGTCTTTAGGCATACCAGGGTAATTATTAATTTATCATGTAGAAAAATATACACCGGTAGCGTAAGAGGATATGCTCATTCTGTGTTAATGGCCACTGTAATCAGTAACTGATTTTCTTGGCTCATGTAATTTCAAAGCTGATTTTGGGATTTAGGATCTGGTAACAGAGCTAGGTCTTATTACATAAGTCCATTGTCAACCATTTAACAACCTCATGAAATTGGAATTTGTGTTTCTACAGGCTAGGAAAACGGAATTGGTATCCAGGCAGAATTGAAATGAATATGGCAAGAGTTCTGTTGGTAGCCACTGTTACAGTGATAAGTTATACATTTTCCCTGTTGCAGCATTTATGAATTAGGAAGTGGATTTTATCTTTTAAAATTTTTTTAAATTTCAGTGTTTTTCTTAGAAGTCTTCAGCATAGACTTGTCTATTTTGTGGTTGGTATCTGTGCTTAGGTGCTTATCTGTTTGTCTCCATAATAGTCAGACAAGGTCTTGAGGTTTATGGCTCACAGATGGTGGGCTTCAGGGGATAGAGGCTTATCTGCAGAGATGTGAAAAGGAAGAGAGTGAGCAGGACCAGTCAGCCTTTCAGCAGTAACTGAATATGTCATGTTCTTTTATACTTAGTTTTTTTTTCTACCTGGAATGAGCTCTCTCCTTCTCTGCTTGTGTCAGTTTACAAAAAAACCCAAAATAAACGTCATTTTTTAACTTCAAAAGTAATATATGTCTGTGTAAAAAATTAAAAATGATAGAAGTAAATGTAAGTTTTTTTCTTAGCTCTGTCTCTTTGACAACCACTTTATAACACATCAGTGTATCACTTTCCCTTTTTCTGTGCATGTATCATCATATTGGTATTTCATTTTTCCCCTTTACATTAAAAATATACAAATATTTACTATTTTTTAAAAACCAGAATGCAGCTATACCATATCTGTTTTCTGTATTTGCTTTCTTTTCATTTGTTTTGGAGGTTGTCCAGTCAGGTAGTTCTTTTGAAGAGGTGTAGAGTGTTCCATTATCTGCATTTGATATAATTTATTTTACTATTCCAATATTGGTAGACATTTAGGTGGCTTTCTTCCATTATAAAAAATGCTGCAGTGGACATCATTGTAAATATGTTTGTGCATGTGTGTGAATATTTTTGTAGATTTCTAAAACTGGGATTGTTAAAGTGTGTGCAGTTCAAAATTCCAAAGTAATCTTCATTGCCTAGCAAATTGAATCCTCCCAATAGCGATGAGAATACATATACTCCCATGTCTTTGGTAGGCTGAATATTGTCAAAGCCTTTTATGTTATTTGCCAATCTTATAGGTGAAAAAAGCCATTATCACTCTTTTTAAAATATGTATTTCACTATTTGATTACTAATGAGTGAAAAAAGTGAAAGTGTTAGTTGCTCTGTGGTGTCCAATTCTTTGTGACCCCGTGGACTGTAGCCCACCAGGCTCCTCTGTCCATGGAGTTCTCTAGACAACAATCCCGGAGTGGGTAGCCATGTCCTTCTGCAGGGAATCTTCCCATGATACCTGCTGTTAATCACTCCTGGGGTTTTAGTTCTCCTTTAAGGTCCACCTTACATTTTTTTTCATCTTAAATTTATTTTTATTTCTCTAATTCCTTGCTTGTGCTGTGCTGTACTAAGTTGGTTCAGTTGTGTCCGACTCTTTGCGACTCCATGTACTATCTGCCAGGCTCCTCTGTCCATGGGATTGCCCAGGCAAGAATGCTGGAGTGGATTGCCATTTCCTCTTCCAGGGGAGCTTCCTGACTGTCTCCTGGATTGGCAGGTGGATTCTTTACTGCTGAGCCACCTGGGAAGTCCTAGTTTTGATGGTAATAGGGGCATAAGTGCTTTAAAGATAATTTCATTTTTTCCTTTCATTTTTATTGACATGTGACCAACCTACAGTACTCTATAAGTTTCAGGTTTGCCACATAATGTCTTGACTTACATGCATTGCAAACAGATTACCGTAGTAAGTTCAGTTAACATTCATCATCTTATATAGTTAGATAATATTCATTTTTATGTCTTTCCTCAATATCTAGCACAGAGCCTATAGTACTTAGCATGTGTTTAGGAGGCTTTATCAAATGGTTAGTCTGACTCCCAACTGGTAGTTTATATGTGAGATTTGCTGCCTCCTTTTGCGGGGGAGAGAGAGGGTTGGTGCTTAACTTAATGGTAGTGGTTCTAGTTCAACCCCTTCATTTTACAAATGAGGAATCAAGTATAAAGGAGGGGTGCCTTATTTAGTAATGAGGTGTTTTTATTTCTTTATCACATTCTACTGGGTATTGTGAAACATAGCAAAGCTCCAAGCTGGGGCTTATCCGTAGTCAAAGATAAGTGTTGATTTCTATAATCTGAGATAGACTGTGTGCTTTTCTCAGTTAACAGACCAAGTTAATGAGGCTTTTGCCTGATGGTCTTAGCCTATAGCCTTAAGCCAATACAATTCATCCAAATTTCATTTGGCTCTTTTCAGAGAAGTCTTAGGTCTTCACATACTCTAGAAACAGACTTTCCGATTAAAAATTGCAGTTGTTCCAGGCACTGGCAGACTCCTGAGAGGTTTGATGTCTTTTCTTCCAGAGAATTCTTGAAACCTGTTCTCTTAGCTATCTTCTTGTGAAGTGACTCCACCAAATCTCATTTCATTGTTGCCTTTACCTGCCCAAAGATATTAGTGCTTATACACACACATCTCTTTTCATTCTTGTTCCCCTACCTATTTTCCCCTCCTCCTTTTAAAAACTTTCTTACCCTTCTTCTAATGTTAACATAATCATTTGCACCTTCAAATTCTTTCCTGAATGTTACTTTTGTATTTGCTTAAACAACACGTGTCTTTCTCTGGAGGGAAATCCCTGTTTTCTGGAACTTGTACCTTCTTTGACTCACTACATGACCTTCATGTAGGAAAAGGCAGGAGGGGTTTCCTTCGTTGTGCTGCTGTGCCTATAAAACCCTTTCTGGTAAAATTCCTGTTGTTGAATCTTATATATTTGGGATAATACATCTTTTCTTGCTTATTGAAGACTTCTGGCTTACATTCTTCCATTTCTTGTATGATTGTGCCACCATTCCATTCAGTGTTAATGTGAACAGAGCACCCAGGGTCCTGGCTTCCCTGGCAGCTCAAATGTTAAAGAATCTGCCTGTAACAATCGCTGGATTGGGAAGACCCATTAGAGAAGGAAATGGCAATCCACTCCAGTATTCTTGCCTGGAGATTTCCATAGGCAGAGGAGCCTGGTGGGCTACAGTCCATGGGGTTGCAAAGGGTCGGACATGACTGAGCGACTAACACTTTTGCTTTTCTTTCATGAAGCTACTCTGGACCTCACCATTACCTGAAATTAGCATCACCTTTGAGGTCATTAATTTAAACATCCTGAGAAGGCAATGGCACCCCACTCCAGTACTCTTGCCTGGAAAATCCCATGGATGGAGGAGCCTGGTGGGCTACAGTCCATGGGGTCGCTAAGAGTTGGACAGGACTGAGCGACTTCACTTTCACTTTTCCCTTTCATGCATTGGAGAAGGAAATGGCAACCCACTCCAGTGTTCTTGCCTGGAGAATCCCAGGGATGGGGGAGCCTTGTGGGCTGCCGTCTATGGGGTCGCACAGAGTCGGACACGACTGAAGTGACTTAGCAGCAGCAGCAGCAGCAGCTCTTACCACTAATCCCGTATCCTTTTTACTGTTTGTTGCTTTTGCGATCTGCATTTCCTTGACACCCTTCTCTGTCAAATGCTTCCTATATAAGCAAGCAGAAATCCATTGTCCATCACTTCAAAATGCTATCTAGAATTTTCAGTTTTTTTCCTTTGTTGAATTTCTATTATATGCATATGGTAAAACCTAAATTTTGGGTCATTTTGTCTCTGTGGCAAAAGGTGTTTGTTGAGTACTCATGGAGAAAAATCACAGACTGCCCTGGTGAGTGTGCTAGGGGCTTCATAGTCTCCAGTCCCTGCAGGAGCTGTCAGGTCTGCAGAGCAATTCTTTCATTCCCCATACAGGCTGTTTTAAACATTTTTATTTTCTTTCTTTAAACTTAAGAGACAAAGTATTCTCCACAGATGGTCTTCCTACTTTGTGAGAAAACAGAAGCCATCAAAAGGAGATCCCTTAAATTTCCTGTTACGTGACTCATTAGTTTATCTCTTCTGTATCATTTGTTCTTTCTTTTCCTTCTGTTTCAGTGGATGAGATGTCCATCATTATGTTTCAGCTTGATTCTCCAGAGTACTTTGAATCTCTTTCTCTCCTTCCTACTGATTAACTCTATTTTGTCTTTTAATCTTTAGGTTAATTCTGATTCTTTCTTATCTTGCTAAACTTCTTCTAATATCTCACCTCAGTTCAGTCACTCAGTTGTGTCTGACTCTTTGTGACCCCCATGGACTGCAGCATGCCAGGCTTCCCTGTCCATCACCAGCTCCCGAAACTTGCTCAAACTCATGCCCATCGAGTTGGTGATACCATCCAACCATCTCATCCTCTGTTGTCCCCCTCTCCTGCCTTCAATCTTTCCCAGCATCAGAGTCTTTTCCAGTGTGCTTAACATTTCTTGAATACTGTATTTTTTTGGCTTCTGTGACAGTTACTCAGAGTATCTCTTACTCTTTCATTTCAAACTCTTTTTCTGTCTCTTCTCTCTCTTTGAATGAGAACCCCTTCTCTCTTTTAATGTATTCTTTTATTTTTAAGCTTGTAGCAGTTTTAGGACTTTTCTTTATCATTTGTATATTGATGACTTTCATTTTTCCACATGAAACTTGCCTCTGGGCCTCAGGCTCACACTTCCACCCAGTTGCTAGGCAGCTCCACTTGGATACCATAGACTCTTCAAGATCAACATGTCTGCAGCTGTATTCTTCTCTCTTGCTTTCATATCTTCATTTTCTCTAATCAGGAATCAATGACTGTTTCCACTCTCCTAGCTTGGATCAAGCCAGAAATTTGGGTTTCTGCATCCTTAGTCTCACATCCAATCAGTCGCCAGATCCTGTCAGTGTTATCTCCTACAAAGCAGTCATGTCTCTCTCATCCTACGGCTGCTTTCTTATTGCAAGTGGTCATGGTTTTTCTAGATTGTTATGGTATTTTCCCCCTTGGTGTTCTTTCCTTCCATGTTTCTAGCCTTCTTTTTCTACTCTCCAGCCAACTACTTATTATAGGATGAAAATCTAATCATGTTATCTCAGGTTAATTACTTAAATGACTGATTGCCCATTCATTCAGGGAAAAGTTCAAAATGCTCATTTCTTACATGATTGTTATGATCTGACTTCTGCTGACTTCTTCAGTCTTATTTCTTGTCACTTACTTCTCTTCCTTCTAGATTCTACCCATTTCATTTGAAATGGCTTCCTTCCCATCTCCAAGGTTTTTTTTTAAATATGCAGATCCCTTTGTGTAGAAAAAAATGCTGACTCTGGAAATATTACTGATATGCTGGATGTGGAAACACTTCTGCATTTGTTTGGTTTGAACTCTGATTCTAAATGGAGAGGACAAGTTTGTATTTACAGTGATATTTTTCAGAAAGTGACCTAGTCATGTTAATTATAATGTACAGTTGGTTTATAGAACTCAAAAGAGAATTTCCTTAGAGAAGTGTTCTAGGTGGAGGTTGCTAATGTGAACTCATACTTCTTATGAGCATTTCTATCATGAGAAGTATATATAAAACACTGCTCATGGAAAGTGATAATATAAATGCTGGACATAAATTTCCTTTAAATTATAGAAAATGGATAAATGAGTTCTTGATAAGAACTTGAAACTTAGCATATTGAATAGAGGCTTTTAAAAATCATGTATCATCAAGATTATTGTCAGCAATAATAATGTTAATAATAATGTTAATGTTAATTGTAATGAACAGTAATAACAGTAATAATAATATTAGCAAGACATGTTTTTCCTATGTGCCAGGCACTGTTCTGAAGTGCTTTTTTAATTTGTTAGTGTTCTGTTTCATTTTTTCATTTTTTAAATGTTGTCTTCACAACATAAACAGATGGAGAGATATTCCATGTTCCTGGGTAGGAAGAATCAATATTGTGAAAATGACTGTATGACCAAATGCAGTCTACAAATTCAATGCATCCCTATCAAATTACCAATGGCATTTTTCACAGAACTAGAACAAAAAATTTCACAATTCATATGGAAACAGAAAAGACCCCAAACAGCCAAAGTAGTCTTGAGAAAGAAGGATGGAGCTGGAGGAATCAACCTTCCTGACTTCAGATTATACTACAAAGCTGCAGTCATCAAGGCAGTATGGTACTGGCACAAAAACAGAAATATAGACCAATGGGACAAGATAGAAAGCCCAGAAATGAACCCATGCACCTATGGGTACGTTATTTTTGACAGAGGAGGCAAGAACATACAATGGGGCAAAGACAGCCTCTTCAATAAATGGTGCTGGGAAAACTGGACAGCTACATGTAAAAGAATGAAATTGGAACACTTCCTAATACCATACACAAAGGTAAACCCAAAATGGATTAAAGACCTAAATGTAAGACCAGAAACTATAAAACTAGAGGAAACTATAGTTTCCTCTGTAAAACTAGAGGAAAACATAGGCAGAACACTTGATGACGTAAAGCAAGATCCTCTATGACCCACCTCCTAGAGTGATGGAAATAAAAACATAAGTAAACTAGTGGGACCTGATTAAACTTAAAAAGCTTTTGCACAGCAAAGGAAACTATAAGCAAGGTGAAAAGACAACCATCGGAATGGGAGAAAATAATAGCAAATGAAACAACTGACAAAGGATTACTTTCCAAAATATACAAGCAGCTCATACAGCTCAATACCAGAAAAACAAACAACCCAATCAAAATGTGGGGATAAGACCTAGACAGACATTTCTCTACAGATGACATACAGATAGCTGACAAACACATGAAAAGATGCTCAGCATCTCTCATTATTAGAGAAATGCAAGTCAAAACTACAATGAAATATTACCTCACACTGGTCAGAATGGCCATTCTCAAAAAGTCTACAAAGAATAAATGCTGGAGAGGGTGTAGAGAAAAGGGAACCCCCTTGCACTGTTGGTGGGAATGGAAGACGGTATGGAGATTCTTTAAAAAACAAGAAATAAAACCACCATATGACCCAGCAATCCCACCCTTAGGCATATACCCTGAGGAAACCAAAACTGAAAAAGACACGTGTCCCATTGTTCATTACAGCACTATTTACAATAGCTAGAACCTAGATGTCTGTCGACAGATGAATGGATAAAGAAGTTGTGGTACATATACACGATGGACTATTACTCAGCCATAAAAAGGAACACTTTTGAGTCAATTCTAATGAGGTGGATGAACCCAGAGTCTATTATACAGAGTGAAGTAAGTCAGAAAGAGAAAGATAAATATTGTATACTAACACATATGTGCAGAATCTAGAAAGATGGTACCAAAGAACTTATTTGCAGGGCAGCAGTGGAGAAACAGACATAGAGAACAGACTTACGGACATGGGGAGAGGGGAGGAGAGGGTGAGATGTATGAAGAGAGTGCCATGGAAACTTACATTACCATATGTAAAATAGATAGACAAGGGGAATTTGCTGTATGTCTCAGGAAATTCAAACAGGGGCTCTGTAACAATCTAGAGGGGTGGGATGGGGAGGGAGATTGGAGGGAGATTCAAGAGGAAGGGGATGTATGTAAACCTATGGCTGATTCATGTTGAGGTTTGACAGAAAACAACAAAATTCTGTAAAGCAATTATCCTTCAATTAAATAAATTTTTAAAAAAGTCTTCAGAAATACTTACAAATTCAAATATGGTTTCAGATATTTCTAAAAAATTAGGACCCTTCTAGGTAGAACAGAGTTAGTTGTCTACTTCTTGCAAACATGATGAAAATCTGTTACCTGCCTGTATTAAAGTCAAAAAATCAGAGTAGCATGCTATCTATTAGTATGATCTCACCAATTCTTTCAGTAAAGGTTTTACTTATTCTGTAGCTAAAAGATTTAGTAGTTTTTAGATATAATATTTACTGAGCACCTTTGTATGATGTTTCATTTGATGTAACAATCTGTGAAATATGTGGGCAGATGTTATTCTTTGTATTTTCTGGAGTAGTGAGGAAGCAAATTTGGAAAGGTTTAAGTAATTTTAATTTGTTCAAAGAAATGTAGCTACTAAACGGTAGAGCTAGAAAAGAATGTTTTTAGAGTTCTAAGGTAGTGTTCTTAAGTAAAACTTAAAGCTCTGTATAAGAAATTGGTAGCTGTTATTTTTAGACAAGCTGGATATCTTAGAAAAATAATATTAATGTTAAATGTCTTAACATTAAAAGGATTTAAAATTTACGAATATTTAAAAATCAGTGATGGTTAACTTACTCACCCTAAAGTCCCCTTTGGTTCCGGTTGATCTTTTTCAAAAGAGGCTAGTCAGTTTGGTTTTTTGTTTGTAAGTGGAGAGAGCACTTAATTCTGTATGATCCACACTTCCTGGAGGGCTCAGTAGGATGGATAGTTCCAGAACAGTAAATTACCTAATAATCACTTGTTATTTATACATCTTTTAAAGGTTTTCTGGAACACTTGAGTATGGATATGTGTAGAATTCTGCATATTAATAAATCTTAAGATTGCAAAGGATTACTGTAAGGAGGACTATTTTTTTTTTTTTAATAAATTTATTTATTTTAGTTGGGGGCTAATTACTTTACAATATTGTAATAGTTTTTGCCATACATTGACATGAATCAGCCATGGGTTTACATGTGTTCCCCTTCCTGGACCCCCCACCCACCTCCCTCCCCATCCCATCCCTCTGGGTCGTCCCATTGCCCCGGCCCTGAGCCCTTGTCTCATGCATCGAACATGGAATGGTGTTCTGTTTCACATATGATAATATACATGTTTCAATGCTATTCTCCCAGAACGTCCCACCCTCACCTTCTCCCTCAGAGTCCATAAAATTGTTCCATGCATCTGTGTCTCTTATTCTGACTCGCATATAGGGTTATCGTTACCATCTTTCAAATTCCATATATATGCATTAGTATACTGTATTGGTGTTTTTCTTTCTGGCTTACTTCACTCTGTATAATGGGCTCCAGTTTCATCCATCTCAGTAGAACCGATTCAAATGTATTTTTTTAATGGCTGAGTAATATTCCATTGTGTATATGTACCACAGCTTCCTTATCCATTCGTCTGCTGATGGACATCTAGGTTGCTTCCATGTCCTGGCTATTGTAAACAGTGCTGCGATGAACATTGGGGTACACGTGTCTCTTTCAATTCTGGTTTCCTCGGTGTATATGCCCAGCAGTGGGATTGCTGGGTCATATGGCAGTTCTATTCCCAGTTTTTTAAGGAATCTCCACACTGTTCTCCATAGTGGCTGTACTAGTTTGCATTCCCACCAACAGTGTAAGAGGGTTCCCTTTTCTCCACACCCTCTCCAGCATTTATTGCTTGTAGACTTTTGGATAGCAGCCATTCTGACTGGTGTGAAATGATACCTCATTGAGGTTTTGATTTGCATTTCTCTAATAATGAGTGATGTTGAGCATCTTTTCATGTGTTTGTTAGCCATCTGTATGTCTTCTTTGGAGAAATGTCTGTTTAGTTCTTTGGCCCATTTTTTGATTGGGTCGTTTATTTTTCTGGAATTCAGCTGCAGAAGTTGCTTGTATATTTTTGAGATTAATTGTTTGTTGCTTCATTTGCTATTATTTTCAAGGAGGACTATTTTTGCTCTCTAATTGGTTTGCTGTCAGACTTCAGGGTCCCTAAGTGGTGTATCTCAATTGAGATAGCCTTAAATTTTCTCTTATACATCTGACTGGGATACAGATGAACATGGTAATGATGTCTTTAAAGGAGGTGATTGAAGCTTCTGTCTTTTATTTATGTTTGGATAGCAAAATTAAGAAGAGGTGATAATGATTAGATTGCCAGGAGAAATATCAATAACCTCAGATATGCAGATGACACCACCCTTATGGCAGAAAGTGAAGAAGAACTAAAGAGCCTCTTGATGAAAGTGAAAGAGGAGAGTGAAAAAGTTGGCTTAAAGCTCAACATTCAGAAAACTAAAATCATGGCATCTGGTCCCATCACTTCATGGAAAATAGATGGGGAAACAGTGGAAACAGTGTCAGACTTTATTTTTCTGGGCTCCAAAATCACTGCAGATGGTGACTGCAGCCATGAAATTAAAAGACGCTTACTCCTTGGAAGGAAAGTTATGACCAACCTAGACAGCATATTAAAAAGCAGAGACATTACTTTGTCAACAAAGGTCTGTCTAGTCAAGGCTATGGTTTTTCCAATAGTCATGTATGGATGTGAGAGTTGGTCTATAAAGAAAGCAGAGCACCGAAGAATTGATGCTTTTGAACTGTGGTATTGGAGAAGACTCTTTTTTTTTTTTTTTTAATAAATTTATTTATTTTAGTTGGGGGCTAATTACTTCACAATATTGTAATAGTTTTTGCCATACATTGACATGAATCAGCCATGGGCTAATTACTTTACAATATTATAATAGTTTTTGCCATACATTGACATGAATCAGCCATGGGTTTACATGTGTTCCCCTTCCTGGACCCCCCTCCCACCTCCCTCCCCATCCCATCCCTCTGCGTCATCCCATTGCCCCAGCCCTGAGCCTTTGTCTCATGCATCGAACATGGAATGGTGTTCTGTTTCACATATGATAATATACATGTTTCAGTGCTATTCTCCCAGAACGTCCCACCCTCACCTTCTCCCTCAGAGTCCATAAAATTGTTCTATGCATCTGTGTCTCTTATTCTGTCTCGCATATAGGGTTATCGTTACCATCTTTCAAATTCCATATATATGCATTAGTATACTGTATTGTTGTTTTTCTTTCTGGCTTACTTCACTCTGTATAATGGGCTCCAGTTTCATCCATCTCAGTAGAACTGATTCAAATGTATTTTTTTTAATCGCTGAGTAATATTCCATTGTGTATATGTACCACAGCTTCCTTACCCATTCGTCTGCTGATGGACATCTAGGTTGCTTCCATGTCCTGGCTTATTGTAAACAGTGCTGCGATGAACATTGGGGTACACGCGTCTCTTTCAATTCTGGTTTCTTCGGTGTGTATGCCCAGCAGTGGGATTGCTGGGTCATATGGCAGTTCTATTCCCAGTTTTTTAAGGAATCTCCACACTGTTCTCCATAGTGGCTGTACTAGTTTGCATTCCCACCAACAGTGTAAGAGGGTTCCCTTTTCTCCACACCCTCTCCAGCATTTATTGCTTGTAGACTTTTGGATAGCAGCCATTCTAACTGGTGTGAAATGATACCTCATTGTGGTTTTGATTTGCATTTCTCTAATAATGAGTGATGTTGAGCATCTTTTCATGTGTTTGTTAGCCATTTGTATGTCTTCTTTGGAGAAATGTCTGTTTAGTTCTTTGGCCCATTTTTTGATTGGGTCGTTTATTTTTCTGGAATTGAGCTGCAGAAGTTGCTTGTATATTTTGAGAGTCCCTTGGACTGCAAGAAGACCCAACCAGTCCATCCTAAAGGAGATCAGTCCTGGGTGTTCATTGGAAGGACTGATGTTGAAGCTGAAACTCCAGTACTTTGGCCACTTCATGCAAAGAGTTGACTCATTGGAAAAGACCCTAATGCTGGGAAGGATTGGGGGCAGGAGGAGAGGGGGATGACAGAGGATGAGATGGTTGGATGGCATCATCGACTCGATGGACATGGGTTTGGGTAAACTCCGGGAGTTGGTGATGGACAGGGAGGCCTGGCGTGCTGCGGTTCATGGGGTCACAAAGAGTCGGACACAACTGAGCAACTGAACTGAACATATACATGATCTGTGGCACTTTTATGTGTATTAACTCATTTGGTCCTCCCTACAGCTCTGTGAGGAGAAGGCAATGGCACCCCACTCCAGTACTCTTGCCTGGAAAATCCCATGGACGGAGGAGCCTGGTAGGCTACAGTCCATGGGGTCGCTAAGAGTCGGACACGACTGAGCGACTTCACTTTCACTTTTCCCTTTCATGCACTGGAGAAAGAAATGGCAACCCACTCCAGTATTCTTGCCTGGAGAATCCTAGGGACGGCAGAGCCTGGTGAGCTGCCGTCTGTGGGGTCGCACAAAGTCGGACACGACTGAAGCGACTTAGCATAGCATAGCATAGCACAGCTCTGTGAAATAAATAATGTGATTTTCTTGATCTTAGTGTTGAGGACACTCAAGGCAGGAAGGGTTAAATAACTTGTCTGAGGCCACACTGCTTTTAAGTAGAGGAGCTGGAATTCTGCAGTGTGGCTCCAGATTCTTTGGTCGGGCTACAGGGCATCTCACACTGTAGGATTGCAATAGACTGGGAGGAGAATCTTCCTCTTCCTTAAGTGGTAGTGGGTAACGTGTGTAGGCCTTTGGAATGGCAGTATGACATTATATTTCTGAATGAAAAATAAGCACTTAGCCAGGGCACAAAGCTTTGGCTTGTGAAGTTTGGCTAAAATCATTTTCTTCCAAAATAAAATGTGTTTCAGTAAGGAAATTTAAAAAGCCAACATAGCTGATATTTTTGAATAAAAAAGAAAACACATTTTAACCTTTCTGAGTGGGATTTTCCCCCCCGACCTATATCATTTTCATTATATTGTATTAGGATATTTGAGTAAAAGTGTCTAATTCTCAATGTATAACAGACTATTTCACATATAAAGATAGTTGATATTGTGTAAGTTAATTAGGAAATTAAAATTTTGAAGAGAGGATTGTTGAAAATTGTTAAAAAAAAAAGTAGTGACATTGGGTTAAACAAATCAAAAGACCTAGTCATACCTTTGTGTATGTGTGTAAAAATTTATAGGACCACCAAAACGAGTGCCCTTTTATGTAAATGACTAAAAATATTGATGATATGTATTTTAGAGGCATTGTTGCATAACAGCCAACATGTATTGAAATACTTAATATTGTTTGGAATATAAACATGGAATTGTTCCATTGTGTATATAATCTTAAATTTAAAAGTATCTTGCTTTGTTGTCAAAGCACACAAACTCCTTTAGCCAGGAGCTCTCCCCTGTATATTTATTATGAATGTTTCTTTTGATAACACATCCTTCATAAATGTGATAGGCGTTTAACAAAGGCAGTATAATACGGTATTTAGGGAGTCAGGCTCTGGAGTCCTATTTGGGTCTATTTCTTGTCTTGGCTGTGTTGCCTTATGAGTTACCTTTAAACTTAGTTTCCTCTCAGTAAAATGGGTAATAATACTACTTCCTGTATAAAATTGTAAGTTTAAATGAAGTAATCAAAAGCAGATAGTGACAGACATGTCAGCCTTCAACAAATACCAGGTTTGTTTATTTATTATTGTGGTAAAAAAAAATGCATAGCATATAATCTCCCATTTTGACCATTTCTAAATATACAGTTCAGTAGTGTTAAGCCATTCACATTGATTTGCAACCAAGATCCATAACTTTTTTCATCTTGCTAAACTGAAACTCTATACTCTTTAAAAAATAATTCCCTATTTCCTCCCCTTAGCCTCTGGCAACCACCCTTCTACTTTCCTGTCTCTATAAATTTGACTACTGTAGGTACCTAATATAAGTAGAATTGAATTTTTTTGTGACTGTTTTATTTCACTTAGCATTATACTCTCAAGGTTTGTTCATACTTTAGCATATGCTGGAACTTCCTTCTTTTTCAAGGCTGAATAATACTGCATTGTGTATACACTGCATTTTGTTTATCCATTCATTTGTATCGATAGTTGGAAACTTGGGTTGCTTCTACTTCTCAGTTACGGTGAATAATGCTGCTATAGACAGTGGTGTACAAATACCTCTTGGAGACCCTGCTTTCAGTTCTTTTCAGTAATACACAGAAGTGAAATTGCTGGATCATATAGTATGATGATTCTATTTTTTATTTTTTTGAGAAACCACCATACTGTTTTCCATAGTGGCCATACCATTTTACATTCCCAATAGTGAACAAGGGTTCCAGTTTCTCCACATCCTGCCAACATTTAATTGTTTTGTGGTTTTTTGATAGTAGCCATCCTAATGAATGTGAGAGTCTTCTCTAATTTTTATTTTCTTCTGCTTGTAGGCTTAAATTGTTCTTCTTTCTCTAGTTTTCCTAAGGAACCTTAAGTTATTGAATTTATATCTTTTCTTGACCAAAATTTGCATTTACTGGTATAAATTTCTCTTTAAATACTGCTTTTACTGCCAAAAGAAGTTTGATAAATTATATTTTCATTTTTATTAAGTGACATCTTAATTTTTGCTGTGTGTAGTATCCTAGGTTGATAGCTTTTTGTTTTGGTAACTTAGAAATGCTGCTCTGCTGTCTTCTGACTTGCATTATTGCTGTGTTCATAATGTATTAGGTTCATAATGTATTCTTTTTTTTTTGGCTGCACTGGGAGGCATGTGGGATTTAGCTCCTTGACCAGTGATTGAACTTGCGCTTCCTTCAGTGGAAACACAAATTCTTAACTGCTAGGCCACCAGGAAAGTCCCTGTAGTTTTCTTTATGTTTCTTGCTTTTGTCTTGGCTGAGCTTCTTGACCCTGTACAGTTTTTGGTTTTCATCAAATATAGAGAATTTCCAGCCTTTCAAGAATTTCTTCACATATTTTCCCCCCATCTCTTCTTTTTCCTTCTCTGATGTATATTTAAGTGTATATTAAGGTTACTTCATGTTGACCCACAACTTATCGATAGTCTTTTTTTGTTTTTTTTAATCTCTTTTCCCTTCTGAGTCTCATTTTGGATAATTTCTGTTGCTGTGTCTTCAGGTTCCCTTGTCATTTATTCTGCAATTTCAAATCTCCTGTTAGTCCTATTCAATGTATATTTCATCTCACACATGGTATTTTTTACCTCTGGATTTTTGATTTATGTCTTTTTAATATTTTACATCCACCTGGCTCTAATCTCCTCAAACCAGGGTGGCTGCTAAACTCAGCTTTGGTTCTTTCTCCAGAATTGGGCAACCAGTAACTGTCTTTAGGTGGTAAACTGTAACTGTCTTGTTATTGTTCAGTCGTGAAGCTGTGTCCAGCTCTTTACGATCCCATGAACTGTAGCATGCCAGGCTTCCCTGTCTCAAACTCATGTCCATTGAGTTGGTGATACCATCCAACTATCTCATCTTCTGTCAGCCCCTTCTCTTCCTGCCCTCAATCTTTCCCTGCGTCAGGGTCTTTTCCAGTGAATCAGCTCTTTGTATCAGGTGGCCAAAGTGTTGGAGCTTCAGCTTCCGCATCAGTCCTTCCAGTGAATATTCAGGACTGATTTCCTTTAGGATTGACTGGTTTGATCTCCTTGCAGCCCAAGCGACTCTCAAGAGTTTTCTCCAGCACCACAATTTGAAAGCATCAGTTCTTTGGCGCTCAGCCTTCTTTATGGTCCACCTTTCACATCCATACATGACTACTCAAAAAACCATAGCTTTGACTATATCTTGGACATTGTCAGCAAAGTGATGTTTCTACTTTATGATACGCTGTCTAGGTTTGTCATAGCTTTTCTTCTAAGGAGCGCATGTCTAATATCGTGGCTGCAGTCACCGTCCACAGTGATTCTAGAGCCCAAGAAAATGATATGTCATTGTTTCCACTTTTTCTTCATCTTTTGCATCCATCTTAGGGCTCATTTGATTTCTTCCTTCTCAGGGATCACTGTCCTTCATTTTTATCCAGTGTCCTGAGAATTTTTATTTCACTATTTTTCCTGGTTCTTTAGGTGAGTGTTAGGGTAGGTGGGTAAATCCATTCCTTGTTACTCCATCTTGGCTAAAAGTGAAGATTGTAGATATCTTAACTTAATCCCCTAAATGTTAGATAAAAATCCATTATCAGACTATGGTAAGACCTGTATGATATAAATTTTATGATATGTCATAGTTTATGTAAAGAGTATCACAGTGCTGGCACATGGCAGAACTGTTTCTGTTGTTTTCCTCATTATCTCATCAGAAGTTTAATGTTGTTGTTTTTCTTTAAATGTTGATTATTTAAGATGAGATTTAATCCAGTTAATTATAACTGCACCCTGAGAGAGTGCTATTGAAGGAACTTGGTGTGGTAGTAAAGAATATTAAAAAAGTGGATAAATTATGGCAGAGACTCTTACTGGCCCAAATTATCCATTATATTCTGCTTCTGTATTGGGAAAACCCCCCGAGATTTACTTGGTTTGAACTGAATGGAATAAAGACTGTATATGTGTACACATATCTACATACACGTATGTATATTTTAACATACATATGTCCTAAAATATATATATCTCAAAAAATACATCCATTTAGCAGTTTTGGTTGCAGTGTATGACTGGCTGCATAAGTTGAGGCTTACACAATGTGAGCCTAAGGGGTTTGTGAGTTGTATTAAGGAAGAATCAATCCTTACAGGGAGCTGCTTATGTATCCTTTTCTTGTCATTTGTTTTTAATGGCTCACGTTGGTGCTTGCTATCCCCCATCATGATGTGGAAGCCGTGTATTGAGGTTGATGGTAACAAAGCAGAGAAACCTCGGTCCCTGATAATCATTGACCCTGAACTGCTTTGAGGCAGAAAAGATGGCACTGAGGGGAGTTTTCTATCACTTGCAACTGAGCCCAATTCTAACTGATAAGATACTTAAAACTTCCCATCATTTCCTTAATATTGCCAAGGAAATAAATTTCCTTGCTTTTGAATTGCTTAGAAATGTGTAGGGAAGAGCAGTTTGATTGGTTTTTTAAAAATTAATAGTTACTCTTTGTTAGGGTTCCTTTTATGTATGTGTCTTACGTTTTACAGACATCATTTCTTTCATTTCCTTCATGTCTTTTTCATAGCATTACTGCAGTGTTCATTATCTGTTTATCTATGCTATTAAGGTTTGGAGAAGTTAGATATGTTGGTAGTAGTTTTAGAGTTCATATTTCATTTCAAGTCTGTCTGGCTCCAAAATCACACTTTTTTCAGTGAGCCATGATTTTTCTAGCACCTTTGTTTTAAATCTTTATTTTTGAGGCAACTTCTGGCTGTTAAATTAATCTCTTAACTTTGGGGGTATCACTGTTGTTTGTTTATTAATGAAGAATTGGAAATTAAACTCTCCTGAATCTGTAAAGATGAAAACTATCTCAAATCCTTATTGTTGTTTCGACTCTGCAAAACCGTGGACTCTAGCCTGCCAGGGTCCTCTGTCCATGGGATTTCCCAGGCAAGAATACTGGAGTGAGTTGCCATTTCCTTCTCCAGGGGATCTTCCTGACCCAAGGATTGAACTCACATCTCCTGCATTGCAGGTGGATTCTTTACCACTGAGCCAGTAGTGGTAATTCAACCTTAAGACTTGTGTCATAGATGATGATTATTCTGAAGATTTCAACCTAGCCTTTGCCTGAATTTTTTAACTATTCTATTGTTCTTTATCAGTTAAAGATTTTGTTTTAGGCAGGGTTAGCCTTAAATTGGGCTTCCCTTATGGCTCAGCTGGTAAAGAATCCACCTGCAATGCGAGAGACCTGGGTTTGATCGCTGGGTTGGGAAGATCCCCTGGAGAAGGGAAAGGCTACCCACTCCAGTATTTTGGCCTGGAGAATTCCATGGACTGTATAGTCCATGGGATCGCAAAGAGTCAGACACGACTGAGCGACTTTCACTTCACTTCAGCCTTAAATTAGGGCTTTCCTGGACACAACTGAAGTGACTAAGCAGCAGCAGCAGCCTTAAATTAGTGTATTTAAGATCAACTCTTCTAATTTATTCTTAATCTCTTAGCTTGAGAAATTTTTATGCATTTTTGGTTTTCATTCTCTTGTTTTAGCCTAGTCTGTTCAGTGATGAAATGAATGCAGTCACGGGACAAACATCACATCCTAGGAGTGTAAGAGTGCCAAGAATTACTTAAAATACATGATCATGTACAACATTAACTTCTTACATTTAACTTTTGTAATCTATTATGAAACATATTTTTAAAACCTGAGTATTATAGAACTAGGTTTACTTGTTATCTCTTAAGTGAAATAAAGGCTGATTGTATACCTGGAAAAGAAAGTCACTGGTGGAAGAGACAGATGCCAGAACTATTGAGAATAAGTGCTTGTTTGTATAACCTTTTCGTTTGTTGAGTCTCCTTTTTTGGAGTACAGGAAATTAAAAAGTATGGAAGAATTTGCCATTCCCAGCTGGTCACATGTTCACCATTCTGTAGAAGTTCTTAATGCTGCTTTTATTATTTTATGAATCTGGCATAATTTTTCTCTTTAGTAGTTGATGAAGTGTGGATGCAAATTTAATAAGGAAAATTGTTTAAGATTGATAATATTTTATATACAAATGTTGTGTATATTTCATTCCCTCTGCTTTCACCAACCACTGATATTGAATATGCGTAAGTTGTTTTTTTTTTTTTTCCTCTCTTCTTTTGTGATAAAGTACTTATTTACTTTTCCAGCTTTTCGAGGTTGAGTGCTAACAGTTGAGGGTAATTGTATTTTTAAGAGAGCTGCCTTACAATTGTGTCCAAATATGCCTCTGCCCAATAGAGTAGCCACTAGCCACATGTGACTAAGTTAATTAAATTAATTAAAACAAGTTAATTTCCTCAGTTGCATTAGCCCTATTTCAAGTGCTCAGTGGTCACATGTGGCTAGGGGCTACCATATTGGACAGCACAGAATTAGAACCTCTATTGAGCATCTGAAATGCTGATAATCAGATTGTCACCTGAAAAGCTACCTGTGTGATTCTTATTATTTTAGATATATGTCATTTAATAATGTAATTATTGATTTGGATTTTTAGCAGAGGTTGTTTAGAAAAGTCAGATCATTCATCTCTACATATAAGCCTTCCTACATTTTGATGAAAGTTTTCTCATTATATTTTGAGGACATTTTCAGAAGTCATTATATAGTGTTGCCTAGTTCACTGGTAGGACTTTGTTCCTATGGTGATTTTGAAGTTTGTGTTAAGTTTCTGGATCGTTTGTGGATCTGATTTTAAAAAATATTTTTTCTAGGTTTTATTTATCTTCTTGTATAACTCCCAAATGCTTGACTGATTGCTGGACATTGTGTATAAACATCTGCTTAGATAATTAGGTAATGTTATCTTTATTCAGAGAAGATTTTGTTTTTTCCTGTTGGTCAGTTAGGATTGAGGCTGATCACTTTAATCTATTTAGTGATTGAACTGAGGAAGATTTTCAGTCTTTTGAGGGTTGCTTTATTTCTGCTTTTTTTTTTTCCCTTATTTATTTCTAGGATATTTTTTTTCCTTATTTATTTCTAGGTTGGACTTTTTATTCTTTGTGAGTCTAAAACTTTAATTTCTATGTTTCCAATCCCATGAGAGTGCTGGAAGCTCTCTTCAGGTTTTCAACTTTTGAGTTACAGCTTTGTAACTCAAATTTAGCCTCACCACTCCTTGTGCCTCCTTCTCTTCTCTGCATTGTTAGTCTCAGTGGTAGGGTTGGCTTAAAATGTTAAGTCTATAGTTGATGGAGATAGAAATCTCCCTGTTACATTGTCTACAAATTACATGTTTCTTTAAAGAGTCTTGGTTCAGTGTACCATATATTGGAATTTTAGGGTTTTGATATGTTACAGTTATTCTTCAGAGCCAGTTGAGAAAGGAGTAAGTTATTATATATAGGTATCTAAATTTATTGTTGGTTAACACTAAAGATACAGGTTCAGATATGGGACAAAATAGACTCATTGTCCTGAGTATATTTGGACTCTTCCAACATATAGATCTCCCTCATAGAGGTAGAATCCTCCTTTCTGTGTTTATGCCAAAAACAAGAGTAGATGAGATTTAGTGTGTATCAATTATATGGATCAAGATTCTAGAAAATTAAGTAATTTTTTTGTTGTTCAGTCACTAAGTTGTGTCTGACTGTTTGCAACCCCTTGAACTGCAGCATTCCAGGCTTCCCTGTCCTCCACTGTCTCCCGGAGTTTGCTTAAGCTTATGTCCATTGAGTTGGTAACACCATCTAACTATCTTATCCTCTGTTGTGCCCTTCTCCTCCTGCCCTCAATCTTTCCCAGCATCAAGGTCTTTTCCCGTGAATAGTGTAACTTAAAGTAATTGTCAGTAGAACTTGTGATCATTTTCTCTGTTATATACAACCTACAATTCTTGCTTCAGTAGAACTTATATTTTTACCAATTTGGCCATAAAGCATGGATTTATAGTAAGTTAGAATGTTGAATGTGTTAAGATACAAAATATTGTTTTGTATTGTTAAGAATACAAAATGGAATATTTTACAGTAATCATGCTTACAGTATGATGACCTTTATACAAATCTGGTTATTTGCCTTTTAAATTGAGAATTTATCTAGGAATCAGTGACTTGTGCGTGCTCAGAATTCTCTCAGTGTTGCATATACTACAGTAATGTTGGCAGTTATGAAGTATGAACCATATGACTGAGCACAATAAGTACAGGAATCTTTCTTAAAATGTGCTTGACTTTTGATTCTGAATCCAACTTTAACCTTAAAAATTTTTTTATTGTAAATAAGACTTTATGGTAATGGCCAAACTTATATTTAATATTTCCTAAAGGTTGCAGTCAGTGAAAACACAAAGTAGCACAAATGTCGTTATGCTACATCCCTTAAAAAAAAAAATCCCCAGATTTTGTGATCACATTACCGTAATAGGACTGAGCACACACACACACAGAGACTAAATTAGAAGAAGTAAAACATACCAATACTTGTTACAGGGAAATTTACCAGGAAAATATCTTTAAGCCATCTTAGTTTGACTTTTATTTTATCTAGTTCAGCCCATTCATAGAATACCTCAAAAAATATTAACACAGCTTTAGTATTAAATGATTAGTTTCACACTTAGGAATGTTAAACTACTTTTTTGTGTTTACATTTTATTGTTATTATTTTTTGGCAGTTGGTGAGGAGAAAGATTGAAATAGGTTTCTGGGTAGAGAACTCTAATTTGTAATACTGTTTCTGTTGGAAATTAGAATTGGATTTATACATTTGGATTTCATCCACTGTTTATAAGGTGAATGAGGGTCATGTATGTAGCTCAATTAATGATTGCTGCTAAATTGCTTCAGTTGTGTCCGACTCTGTGCGACCCCATAGACGGCAGCCCACCAGGCTCCCCCGTCCCTGAGATTCTCCAGGCAAGAACACTGGAGTGGGTTGCCATTTCCTTCTCCAATGTATGAAAGTGAAAAGGGAAAGTGAAGTCGCTCAGTCGTTTCCGACTCTTAGCGACCCCATGGTCTGCAGCCTACCAGGCTCCTCCGTCTGTGGGATTTTCCAGGCAAGAGTACTGGAGTGGGGTGCCATTGCCTTCTCCTCAAACCATATTTACGAATACATATTTATGGTATGTGCACATGTTGTTTTATATGTGCATACAGTTTTGTATGACTTCCCTGGTGGCTCAGACGGTAAAGTGTCTGCCTACAATGTGGGAGACCCGGGTTTGATCCCTGGGTCGGGAAGATCCTCTGGAGAAGGAAATGGCAACCCACTCCAGTACTCTTGTCTGGAAAATCCCATGGACGGAGGAGCCTGGTAGTTTACAATCCATGGGGTCGCAAAGAGTCGGACACGACTGAGAGATTAAAACAGTTTTGTATGTGTTTCGTTTTTAAAAGTATAGGCTTAGATTCAGATATGTTTGTTTTAAGATAATATTGTCTGTCATTTTGGTGACAATTATTCAAGAAAGGAAGGTCAGCTATATTACTTGGCATAGGAGGTAAAAGCATTTATAAAATGAGATGTTACTGATTTGACTACTTTGTATATAGAAACCATAAAATCATTTTGTAGATTTTTGGATTGTATTTTTTTCTTAAATACAAATGATTCAGTATGTTTTATAATACTGTGAACTGATTGAGATCATTGTGGTTAGCTTAATTATAGTCTTGATAAGTTTTCAAGGAAATGTGATAATAAAATATCAGAGACCTTTTCTTATGTATGTCTCTTGCTTCCCACCATTGACTTTCTTTGACTATGAGTTCACTTTCTCTCTTTCTCCCAAGAGAAAACTTGATTTCTCTATGTAGCTGTATTTTCCAGTCGTCTGATACAGTTAATTCTTGTCTGTCAGCATTTGGATTATTTATACTGTACATTATGCATGCTGTTAGCAGATAATTTCTTGCCGTATTAGCTCACTGCAGTATTACAGCTTTGCTTTCTGATGGAAATAGGTTTGCTCACTAAGCTCCTTAGAGCAGGGACATTATTTCATTCATTTATGCTGTAGACATATTTTTTGAAAGGATATCCCAGAACTATCAAAATTAACAGTGGAGTTCTTTTTGCCTGTTTTAGTATTCCTTTGCTAAGGTTGTGAAAGTGAACTTATTTTGTAATTGTATCTTATTAAGTCTTTTGTATTTCAAGGACTTTGTGTACATTCAGTCATTGACTAAGTATTTATTTGCAACTGTTAATATTACATGTCAAGCCCTGGTTTAGGCCTGGAATGTAACAGTGAACAAAATAAATGAAAACTCCCTGCTCTCAGTTTACACTTAAGATAATTGTATGTAAGATACTGATTTATGGTAAGGAGAAAAAGGTAAAACAAGGAGGAACATATGAATATATAGGGTGTTGATAATTTCAAAGATGCCTTGTAAGTAAAGACCTGATGGAAGTAGGAGAGCTGGGCATGGGCATCCGTGGATGTGAGCATTCCAGACATAAGGAAATAGCAGATCCAAAGCCAGGAGTCAGGAACATGCCTTGATGTGATTTAAAAAAAATAAGCTTTTATTTGGAAACAATTTCAAACTACCTCAAAGTTTAAAAAAACAAATTGTATACACTTTGCTCAGAGACCTCATTCAAGTTTTGTTAATTGCTCAGATAATGTTCTTGAGAAGAGGATCTAATCCAGGCCCGTGCATTGGATCCAGCTCTCATGTCTCTCTAGTCTCCTCAGTTTGGAACAGTTCCTCAGTCTCTCTTGCTTTTCATTCTGTTCACATACTGGAGATTATAAGCTACTCATTTTGTAAACTGTCCTTCAATTTGGGTTGTCTAATGTTTCCTGATGACTTGACCCAGGATATGTATTTTGGCTGCAGTTTCACAGAAGTGATGCTGTTTTCTTGATGAATCCTTTTTCGTGGCATACAGTTTATCCCATTAGGTAGTGTTAACTTTGACCACTAGATAAGTGATGATGTGTATCAAGTTTGTAGTCTGTGTAATTAATCAGTATTTTGTGGGGAGATACTTTGAAACAACATAAAATCATGTTTCATTCCCACTTCAGTCTACTAGTTTTAGCATCACTGATGTTTTTCACCTAAAATAATTTTTACCATAGTGGTTGCCGAAGAGTGATATTCTGATTCAAGTAGTCCTTCTAGAGGTGGTGGTAGTATAGTAGTTGGCATAGCTGTCTTCTATGTATTCCTCCTACTTTTATTAGTTGGCTTTTTACTGTAAGAAAGAAAATTAATTAATATCTAGACTTATACAGTGATATATCTATTAATTAATATCTATTTACACTTTTTTTTGGCCATGCTGTACGGCACGTGGGATCTTAGTTTCCCGACCAGAGAGCCCAAGCTCTCTGCAGTGGAAGCATGGAATTCTACCCGTTGGATTGCCAGAGAATTCCCTTAACTTTTTTAAAAAACTTCTATCTTGAAGTAATTAGATATTCACAGGAAGTTGCAAAAATAGTACAGAATGGTCTTGTGTACCCTTCACCTAATTTCCTCAAATGTTTATATCTTAGATAACTGTAGTACATTAACAAAATCAGGATATTTGCATCAATACAATGCATAGGTATAGATCTATGCAGTTTTATCACCTGTGTGTCTTTTTACTTTTGGCACAAGGTTCTATAGGCTCATCTAAAAATTTTCCTGCTCTACTCCTGGGATCAGCTATTTCTCTCAGGAGCCCTAATTTTTTTTTTTAGTGGAGAAGAGTGTTTCAAGACTCTAGGTGGTAGGTGGGCTCATCGCTATTGAGATTGCTCATGGCTACTGCACTCAGACCTTTGCAGTGGGTAGGTCAAGCATCAACATATTATTTTCATATGTCTTTATATATTGAAATCATGAATTTACACTGATGCCTCCAGTTCTCTCAAAACCATGTTTTCATTCTAACTCTTCCCCCGTCCCATATTTGCACCTCTTCTCCCAAAATTAAGAGCTGATTCCTATTACTATATAGTTATTAATTTGCTCGTTCTTTTGTATGTAGCCAGCTCACCACCTCCACAGAACTGTAATGTTGCTCAGGTGTACCTTCTTGTGAAGGCCCTGTCAGCTACTGAACTACCTCCCTACTCTGTTTCCACTTCTTCCTTGTGTGGGGCCCCTGTTGTAATTTTCAAAACCTTCAGAAGGCCAGTGTGGCTGGAGTAGAATGAATAAGAATGCAAGTAATAGGAGGTGAGGCTTGAGAGTTAACCAATTAAGTGAGTGAAGTATGATCATAAAGAGCCTCATAGCTTATAGCAGGGAATCTGTGCTTTCCTCTTGATAAGATGGAAGTCCTTGAAGGTTCTAAGTGAGAGTGATGGGGGTAAGAGTAGGGAGGATGAAAGACAGTGGAAAATGATAGGATCTGGATTGAAGGTCCCTCTTGAGTCAAAAGGTTGTTGAAGTATTAAAAAAAAGCTAATAGTCAATGAGTAGGATGTTTAAAATTGAAATTATGAGATGTTACAGCTACTGATAATGATTAGGTTAAGGAGACCACAGGAATCAATAGGTGTTAGGATGTCTAGTAATATAATGACATCACCAGGAGTTTTGACAGAATTAGAGAGTCTGACAGTCAGCAAGGAGCTAAAATCTTTAGAGACTGAGGGTTACTGATAGTGGGCAGGGATGCTCACAAGAAGGGGTGGTGGGTGGCTGATGATGTGGTTCAAAGCTCAGAGTTTGCAGAAAGAGGAAGAGTGGTCTAAGATTGACTGCTTGGAGCAGAGACAACACTTATCCCATCTGCAGGCTTCTATTATTTGGGAAGGTTGTTATGGTAGGTAGTGTCATCAAGGGAACAAATAAGGTTTCAACTAGAGTAGGAAGGTAAAAGAAGAGAGATGGGATGGGGAGGGAGGTGGTTCTGGAAGGGGAAACATGTACACCCATAGCGGATTCATGTCAATGTATGGCAAAACCAATACAATATTGTAAAGTAAAAAATAAATAAATTTAAAAAAATAATAATGATAAAAGAGAAAAAAAAAGTTCAATGATTGAACTGCATATCTGTGTAAATAATACTAACATACATACTTGCTTTCTTGCTTTATTAAGTGTAACTAATACTAGGTAATTGTATCACTAGTCTTGTTTGATATCTGATTTAATGTTTGAGAACATATTCTATCTTTGTGAAGTTTTATGGTAGAAACATTAGAGGAGTCAAATGAATTTGACAAATGCTGTACTTAAAGAATTTACAGCTAATAGATGTGATAAGCAGTGTATAGGAAAATATTTTAAGTAAAAAGTGATGTGTTCATTGAAGAACATGTGATGTGCTAAAGTTCGGAAGATGGAAAATTTTTATCCTGGCATATCAAGGAAGAAGGTTTCATGGAAATAAGTACCATTTGAACCTGTCTTGAAGCAGAGATAAGATTTGGCAAGTAGAGATGATCATGTAGAACATTTTCTTATGCTTAGCACTCAGTCATGGTACGTGGTTGACAAGTGGTTAGTAAGTTTTGAATGTTCTGTGGTGAAAGACTGATACAAGCAAACTTCTGAAGGTAGAAAGATCAGTGTGAAAATTTTGTTGGTCTAGGCGATGTTATCAAATAGAGATAATGTGAACCAAATATAAAATTTAAATTTTACTGGTGGCGGTGGTGGTTTAGTCACTAAGTCATATCCGATTCTTGCGACCCCATGGACTGTAGCCCGTTGGACTCCTCTGTCCATGAGATTCTCCAGGCAAGAATACTGGAGTGGGTTGCCATTTCTTTCTCCAGGGGATCTTCCCAAGCCAGGAATTGAACCCGGGTCTCCTGCATTGCAGGCAGATTCTTTCCCAACTGAGCTATACTGCTGCTAAGTCGCTTCAGTCGTGTCCGACTCTGTGCGACCCCATAGACGGCAGCCCACCAGGCTCCGCCGTCCCTGGGATTCTCCAGGCAAGAATACTGGAGTGGGTTGCCGTTTCCTTCTCCAGTGCATGAAAGGGAAAAGTGAAAGTGAAGTCGCTCAGTCGTCCGACTCTTAGCAACCCCATGGACTGTAGCCTACCAGGCTCCTCCGTCCATGGGATTTTCCAGGCAAGAGTACTGGAGTGGGGTGCCATTGCCTTCTCTGAACTGAGCTATAAGGGAAACCCGAATTTTACTGGTAGCCATATTTAAAAAATAGATTAAATTAATGTTAATAATATATTTATTCTAGTATAACTCAAATATAATTTTAGCATGTAATCAATATTAAAAATTATTAATGAGGTACTTTACATTCTCTTTTTGGTACTAAATCTTTGAAATCCAGTTTGTATTTTATATTTACAGTATATCTCAATTTAGGCTAACACATTTCAAGTGCTCAATGGCCACGCATAGCCAGTGGCTTCTATATTGGACACTACAAATCTAGAGCAAATAGGAATGAAAAGTAGTAGAATAATGGGAAATAAGATTGGAGAAGGCTGGTGAGGCCAGAATGCAAAGAATTTTGAATGCTAGTTAAAGGTTTTAAACTTTTTTCTAAGCATTTGTAAGCGGTCAAATAGTTTTAAGGAGGGCATGAAAGATACAGATTTAAATTTCACAAGGATTGACTGCTCAGTAGTAGATTGGAGATGGGCAGGAGCAGTGGGTGATTAAAGGCAAGGAAACTAGTTAGTAGGTAATAAATCAGAATCTGAGCAAAACACAGTGGGGAATGGAACGAAGAAGGGAGCACCCATGAGACCTTAGAACTAGCAGTATCAGCCGTACAGAGGGAATGACCTGATGTGAGGGAACAAGAAGAGAATTTCTGAACCAGACTTACATAAATGGCACTGCTTATTAGAAACAGAGTAGATGACTTTTGAGTGAGAAAATATGAATTGTTTTGGATATGTTAAAATGTTTACCTTTAAGAATAATAAAAAAATCCTGACATTTAAGGAATTTGCCATCTCCAAATTTTAATCTTGTATTCCTTCAGTAGAATAGTTTTGAAATATCTTCAGGTATTCTTTCTTTATAATTTGTGTATGTGTTTTAAGATACTATGTACATTATAAAATACACATAAAATGAGTTCAAAAGTAAAAGCTAAATATATAAACATATTTGTGAGATAATTTTATGACACTGAAAAAACTTTTCTCACTAAGTTAAACGTGTTTAATTGCATTAAAAAATTTTGGCTTCATGTTGCTACAGTGAATTGATGATTGGGTTTGAAGTTCAATTTATTTTGCTACTGGGTTTTTAAGGACTATAACAGGATATTTTAAATTTCACAAAGATACATGGATACAAATGGAAGAAGCACAACGCATTTGTGACTGCAGTTATTAAGTCACAATACTTATTTACTTATTTTCCGGTTTTGCGTACCAGTTACACTACTCTTTGATTGTTGGAATTTGGTTAGTAAATTTCTGTTTTTTCTGATAGGAGGCTAGTTGTTGAAAACAAATCAGAAATAATTTATTTCTATATTTAAACACATGGCTGCACATCTTTAACTGGGTCAGAAAATTATGTTTGCAAGTTTTAAAAACATGAATGTGAAAGTTGAAAGAAAACAATTTTAATAGGCCAAGCATCTTATTATCTGTAAAATTCACGTATGGATGGAACCAATTCCAGACATACCCTTTTCAAAAACACTCCTTTCCATAGCAAGAATTTTCTTCCAGAGAGAAAGTTTTTCTTTTCTTTTTTCACTTGCTCTCAAGAAAATAGGTTTTAGGTTTTCTTTTTTTTTTTTTTTTTTACCATATTTTCATACATTTAAGCCATTAAAAAATTCCAGTGTTTCCCAGTGGTGTCTGAATTTAAAAAAAAAAAAAAAATTATGTGAAACAAACTAACAAAAATTATTTTTTATTTTAGTAAAAGACCTTTTAGAACTAACACCCGAAAAAGATGTCCTTTTCATTATAGGGGACTGGAATGCAAAAGTAGGAAGTCAGGAAACACCTGGCGTAACAGGCAAATTTGGCCTTGGAATACAGAATGAAGCAGAACAAAGGCTAATAGAGTTTTGCCAAGAGAACGCAATGGTCATAGCAAACACCCTCTTCCAACAGCACAAGAGAAGACTCTACACGTGGACATCACCAGATGGTCAACACCGAAATCAGATTGATTATATTCTTTGCAGCCAAAGATGGAGAAGCTCTATACAGTCAGCAAAAACAAGACTGGGAGCAGACTGTGGCTCATATCATGAACTGCTTATTGCCAAATTCAGACTTAAATTGACGAAAGTGGGGAAAACCACTAGACCATTCAGGTATGACCTAAATCAAATCCCTTATGATTATACAGTGGAAGTGAAAATAGATTTAAGGGACTAGACCTGATAGAGTGCCTGATGAACTATGGACAGAGGTTTGGGACATTGTACAGGAGACAGGGATCAAGACCATCCCCATGGAAAAGAAATGTGAAAAAGCAAAATGGTAATCTGAGGAGGCCTTACAAATACCTGTGAAAAGAAGAGAAGTGAAAAGCAAAGGAGAAAAGGAAATATATAAGCATCTGAATGCAGAGTTCCAAAGAATAGCAAGGAGAGATAAGAAAGCCTTCCGCAGTGATCATTGCAAAGAAATAGAGGAAAACACAGAATGGGAAAGGCTAGAGATCTCTTCAAGAAAATTAGAGATACTAAGGGAACATTTCATGCAAAGATGGGTTCAATAAAGGACAGAAATGGTATGGACCTAACAGAAGCAGAAGATATTAAGAAGAGGTGGCAAGAATACACAGAAGAACTGTACAAAAAAATCTTCATGACCCAGATAATCACGATGGTGTGATCACTCACCTAGAGCCAGAAATCCTGGAATGTGAAGTCAAGTGGACCTTAGGAAGCATCACTACGAACAAAGCTAGTGGAGGTGATGGAATTCCAGTTGAGCTATTTCAAATCCTAAAAGATGATGCTGTGAAAGTGCTGCACTCAATATGCCAGCAAATCTGGAAAACTCAGCAGTGGCCACAGGACAGGAAAAGGTCAGTTTTCATTCCAGTCCCAAAGAAAGGCAATGCCAAAGAATGCTCAAACTACCGCACAAATGCACTCATCTCACACACTAGTAAAGTAATGCTCAAAATTCTCCAAGCCAGGCTTCAGCAATAGGTGAACCGTGAACTTCCAGATGTTCAAGCTGGTTTTAGAAAAGGCAGAGGAACCAGAGATCAAATTGCCAACAGCCGCTGGATCATTGAAAAAGCAAGAGAGTTCCAGAAAAACATCTATTTCTGCTTTATTGACTATGCCAAAGCCTTTGACTGAGTGGATCACAATAAACTGTGGAAAATTCTGAAAGAGATGGGAATACCAGACCACCTGACCTGTCTCTTGAGAAACTTGTATGCAGGTCAGGAAGCAACAGTTAGAACTGGACATGGAACAACAGACTGGTTCCAAATAGGAAAAGGAGTCCGTCAAGGCTGTATATTGTCACCCTGCTTATTTAACTTATATGCAGAGTACATCATGAGAAACGCTGGGCTGGAAGAAACACAAGCTGGAATCAGAAGATTGCCGGGAGAAACATCAATAACCTCAGATATGCGGATGACACCACCCTTATGGTAGAAAGTGAAGAAGAACTAAAGAGCCTCTTGATGAAAGTGAAAGAGGAGAGTGAAAAAGTTGGCTTAAAGCTCAACGTTCAGAAAACTAAGATTATGGCATCTGGTCCCATCACTTCATGGCAAATAGATGGGGAAACAGTGGAAACGGTGTCAGACTGTATTTTTTTGGGCTCCAAAATCACTGCTGATGGTGATTGCAGCCCTGAAATTAAAAGACGCTTACTCCTTGGAAGGAAGGTTATGGCCAACCTAGATAGCATATTTAAAAGCAGAGACATTACTTTGCCAACAAAGGTCCGTCTAGCAAAGGCTATGGTTTTTCCAGTGGTCATGTATGGATGTGAGAGTTGTACGGTGAAGAAAGCTGAGCACCGCAGAATTGATGCTTTTGAAGTGTGGTGTTGGAGAAGACTCTTGAGAGTCCCTTGAACTGCAAGGAGATCCAACCAGTCCATCCTAAAGGAGCTCAGTCCTGGGTGTTCATTGGAAGGACTGATGTTGAAGCTGAAACTCCAATACTTTGGCCACCTCATGTGAAGAGTTGACTCATTGGAAAAGACCCTAATGCTGGGAAGGATTAGGGCAGGAGAAGGGGATGACAGAGCATGAGATGGCTGGATGGCATCACCGACTTGATGGACATGGGTTTGGGTAGACTCAGGGAGTTGGTGATTGACAGGGCGGCCTGGCGTGCTGCAATTCATGGGGTCGCAAAGAGTCAGACACGACTGAGCGACTGAACTGAACTGAAAAAGTTAAAAATAAAAATAATTTAAAAAATAATTGAAACTAAAATACAGGAGACTTTTAAACATTTATCATTAAGTTTAATGAAAATTGGCTAAGTGCTGGGTAGAACACAGGTAAATATTATGCAAGTAATTATAGAGTTTTTTTTTCATGTTCCTGTTGTTTAGGTTTTAAATTGGGGTGGCTTTGGCTTTGTTTTCTCATTAACATGAAATATGAATTCCTGAAAAGCTTTGTGTTCTGCAGAAACCTTGTACCATAATTAAGAGGGCTTATGAGAATAATAGAGTAGGAACAGACTGTGTAGAACTATACAAATTTTAATTAAAATGTTAACAAAAATGTTTCAAATAGCAATAATCAACAGTCACAGATATTTGAATATCTGCAGCCTTAAATCCTGAGGCTTGAGCTTTTTCCTTTGAGATTTATGTCTTCTCAGCTTTTTCATCTGCACTTGTAAACTTACTAGATAGCTTAATGTCATGAGTGTAAAGGTTTTTGAAGCTACTATTTATTTGTACTTCAGTAAGGCATTTCTACCTGATTTTTGGCTTTTTTCTTAATGTCATCCTATATTGCTAAGACTTTCTGTTTTAATTTGAGAAAGCTTGCCTATCATTTAAAAACATTACCAACATGGAAAAAAATCACCTATTTTACTTAATATTTGAATTATTTCCTTATTTTCCATTTGCATATAGAATAATTTATGTTACATAAATTCAGATCATAGCAGTATGTATTATTTAGCATTAATGATTATGGATGTAGCACTGTATTTCAAACAGCATTTAGATAATTTTTAACTTTGTGGGTGGTGATATGATTAGCTTGCATTGTTTTTAGCCTCATAATTTGGGCAATAAGAGCTTATATAAGGAGTAGGTTGAGTTATTAACACTGCCAATTTTTTTTTTCCAGTTTGTACAAATTGCATTTTGGTATTATCTTAAATCTGTGATTATATCCATTATAGTCACTTAAAAAAGTTTTATTGAGGTGTAATTGATATACAATAAATTGTACATAATTAAATTGTACAGTTTGACACTGGCATGTGTCTACACCCCAAAGTGGAATGTTTTTAATCTACTTGGTAACCTTTCTACTAGTAAGTTAAAAAAAAAATCTGGGTACATATAAGCTGTAGTATGTCACAATTCAGTGAAAGCTAACAAGAGTGAGATGCTGCTGAAAACCACCTTGTTAAACAAAAACATTTTAAGGTTAAATGTGCAAAATTGTAATATTTTCTTCTTGCACTTCAGTGGATCATCTTATATATTTCCATTGAGTACATTTATTCAACTTGGGAGATTTCTGAGGTCTATTGGATATTTGGTGGATCCTTGGATATATGGTTCTGGGTCTCGGGGTAGAAGTAGATAGAGGTATTGGCCACGGAAAATGGTTCTCAGGATAAAGTTCAGATATGTGTTTGTTTCGTTAACTTCTCCCATTGAGTGTGGTGGTGTGGTTTAGTCACTAAGTCATGTCCGACTCTTGCAATCCCATGGACTGTAGCCTGCCAGGCTCCTCTGTCTATAGGATTCTCCAGGCAAGAATACTGGAGTGGGTTGCCATTTCCTTCTCCAGGGGATCTTCCTGACCCAGGAATCGAACCTGGGTCTCCTGCATTGTAGGCAGATTCTTTACCAACTGAGCTATGAGGGAAGCCCCCTACTGAGTGTAGGAGAAATTATGGCTATTTGTGAGTTCCAGTTAAGGAACATTTTATGTTCAGTATTTTTAAGTAATTTTCTTTTTCCTTTTAAACCAGTGATAACTAGTGTGTCTAAATTGATTGACAAGAGATTCTTATTCCTACTTGTTGTCCAGTCACTCAGTCGTGCCTGACTCTGTGACTCCATGGACTGCAGCACATCAGACTAACCCTGTCCTTCATTATTTCCTGGAGTTTGCTCAAGCTCATGTCATCCAACATCAGTGATGTCATCCAACCATCTCATCCTCTGTCGCCTCCTTCTCCTGCCCTCAGTCTTTCCCAGCATCAGGGTCTTTACCAGTGAGTCAGCTCTTGGCATCAGGTGGCCAAAGTATTGGAGCTTCAGCTTCTTCATCAGTCCTTCCAATGAATATTCAGGGTTTATTTCCTTTAGGATTGATCTCCATGCTGTCCAGGGGACCCTCAAGAGTCTTCTCCAGCACCACAGTTTGAAAGCATCAGTTTTGGGGCACTCAGCCCTCTTTACGATCCTGCTCTCACATCTGTACGTGACTACTGGAAAAACCACAGCTTTGACTATACAGACCTTTGTCAGCCAAGTGATGTCTCTGCTTTTTAATTATGCTGTCTAGGTTTGTCATAGCCTTCCTTTTAAGGAGCAAGCATCTTTTATTTTCATGGCTGCAGTCACTGTCCACAGTGATTTTCGAGCCCAAGAAAATAAAGTCTCTCACTCTTTCCATTGTTTCCCTATCTATTTGCCATGAAGTGATGGGACCTGATGCCATGATCTTAGTTTTTTGAATGTTGAGTTTTAAGCCAGCTTTTTCACTCTCCTCTTTCCCTTTCATCAAGAGGCTCTTCAGTTCCTCTTTGCTTTCTGCAATAAGGATGGTGTCATCTGCATATCTGAGGTTATTGATATTTCTCCCAGCAATCTTGATTCCAGCTTGTTTTTCATCCAGCCTGACATTTTGCATGATGTACTCTGCATAAAAGTTAAATAAGCAGGGTGTCAATATATAGCCTTATCATACTCCTTTCCCAATTTGGAACCAGTCCATTGTTCCATGTCTGATTCTGACTGTTGCTTCTTGCCCTGCGTACAGGTTTCTCAGGAGGCAGGTATGGTGGTCTGCTATTCCCATCTCTTGAAGAATTTTCCACAGTTTATTGTGATCCACACAGTCAAAGGCTTTAGTGTAGTCAGTGAAGAAGTAGATGTTTCTCTGGAATTCCCTTGCTTTTTCTGTGATCCAGCGGATGTTGGCAATTTGATCTCTGGTTTCTCTGCCTTTTTAAATTTCAGCTTGTGCATCTAGAAGTTCTCGGTTCACGTACTGTTGAAGTTTAGCTTAAGGGATTTTGAGCATTACCTAGCTAGAATGTGAGATGAGTGCAATTGTGCGGTAGTTTGAACATTCTTTGGCATTGCTTTTCTTTGGGATTGAAATGAAAAGTGACCTTTTCTAGTCCTATGGCCACTGCTGAGTTTTCCAAATTTACTGACATATCGAGTGCAGCCCTTTAACAGCATCATCTTTTAGGATTTTAAGTACCTCAGCTGTAATTCCATCACCTCCACTATTTTTGTTTGTAGTAATGCTTCCTAAGGCCCACTTGACTTCATACTCCAGGATATCTGGCTCTAGGTGAGTGACCACACCATTGTGGTTATCTGGGTCATTAAGACCTTTTTAGTACAGATCTTCTGTGTATTCTTGCCACTTCTTAATCTCTTCTGCTTCTGTTATGTCTTTACCGTTTCGGTCCTTTATTGTGCCCGTCTTTGCATGAAATGTTCCCTTGGTATCTCTTAATTTTCTTGAAGAGATCTCTAGTCTTTCCCATTCTATTATTTGTGTTCAGGAAAAGTTAGGAAAATAGGTCGTTTTATTTATATATTTTTTCTGCCATAATAATTGTAATGAGAAAAATTGGATGTTGACTTGTATCTGTTTATTCAGAAAGACAATAGGATAAATCACTTTTCTCTCTGCCTTCCTCTGTTGCTAACTTTCTGCATGCAGACAACCCAAGTCAGTATTGGAGCTGATTCCCGTATTTTTAGCCAAAGATATTAGAAATATGGGAGATCTGGTAAGTGGACAAACTCTGAGGGCTTAGCTTAAGATTTATTTGAAAGCTGTGTCTGACCTTCCTTATGCATTTTCAGATTCCCAGTAATCGATCTTGGGAAAACATTTTGTCCATTAGGTTCTTTTAATTCTCAGTCTTTGGTCTTACTGCTGTCTGCACTGAAATCCAGTAGGTCTTTGCAACTTTAGCTTCTGCTCATTGCTTGGCATTTTTCTTTCTCATTCTTGAATATTTTGTGGTGATGGTGTTTTTTTTTTTTTCCCCTTTCAATGAGGCTATGACTTTTAAATCTCTCCTGTCATTTCTATGCATTTGAAAGTAGGGAAAGAGACAAATAGTGTTAATTTTCTTCATTGCTTTGAAGTTTTGGTTGTAGGCTTTTCTTTAATATGTTTTATTTTTTAAAGTTTCTTTATCTCAATTTCTCAGTATCACTTTCTAAGAATCAGTGTTGAAATAAAAAAAAAATTACCTCCTAAGGTTTATATGAAACTGCTTAATGAGGATGGTCGTAGACATAGAGTTTTAATCAAGTCTTGAGCTAATCCAGCAACTTGATCTCAGCATCAGTTTCGTATACTGAAAATACTGGTATCTTTTAATGATTCAGTATTTGTTTCTTAAAAATAGTACTAAATAGAATAAGTTTCAAGTGTAGAAGTTTATAAATATAGAAGTATAAATGTAAATATATTTACCCCTGCAATTATCTTCTGATGTAAATTATTAGCAAATTAAACTATTAGTATTATTCAGAAATAAATGCTACCAAAAAAACCCCTTAATGGGCAAATGAAATAGCATTTAAACTTTAAAAATTGGTTTACAAAAACAAAATAGTATTACCATTGAGTTGAGCCACTGCTCAAGTGTTCCAACTGCTGAAAAAGCTCTGACTCTACACTAGTGGGAGATATTATGGGAAAATATAAACTATTTCTAGTTTTTTTTCTGTTTATTTATTCTTTATGGAACTCCATCTTTCTGTGATTACTTTTAGGGAGGCTGTAAGGTAAGCAAGGATTCAGTCCTTTTACTGATGTCAAGCTGTAGTTTTGTTTCAAAGAAAGTTTTCTTTTGTCTTCATTATATGTACATGGAGACAGTATGAAGTATACAAATGATGTATTTTGGGAAAGTCTGAACTAGAGGACAATATTCTTGTTAATAGAAGCTTCTTCCTGGCGGGCTGCAGTCCATGGGGTCGCAAGAGTCGGATACGACTTAGTGACTAGATCACCTGTCCATTTAAGTGTTTTCTTCTTTATGGAGATTAATGGAGGTTCTATAGTTGAGGACCTTTCAAATGAATGTACCCTTTTTGATTTGAAATTTTAACACAGTATAAATCTGGATATATCTAAAAATATGTGCTTCAGATTTTGCATTTTAAACTTATTAAAATATCAAAATTATACCAACAAAGATGTATTGATATTTTGGTACTTATAAATAGCCTAGTATGCTAAAATGCTAGTATGAAAAGTAGTTCAGCTATGCTTGAGAGGGAATTTGTGGGTTGAGAGTGGAGGGAGGGTGTCAAAATGTGACTGTAACAGTCTCAACTGGAAGTTGTATATTAATTTTTAATGTGTGTTTTTCTTTCAGTTAAAGAGAATCACTGTCGTTTCAGTGTATCTGCATTAATGATATCAGTGGGGTGTAGATAATGTTCATTGTGATTAAAAATATTTATAGCTTACTGTTAACACCTCTACACCATTCTGTTGCTATAGAATATTTTCACAAAGTGTTGACATGTTTCTTAAAGAACAGAAATTGAAAATATGAAATATTACTTGTAAATAAACATAATATGTGTGGTTTTTCTAGAATTAGCAAAGTAAAAATTCAAGTTTCCTTTCTAAGTTTTGCATGTGATTTTCCCCACATTTTCTTCCTACCCAGATTGTTAAAATCTTTTTATTACTGTTTCGTTTTTTGCAATCATTTAGCTTCCTTCTTTACCCTTCTAAGTTTCCACTGGTGGTTGAGATGAGAAAGATGAGTTAAGTATATTGAACCTCTAAGACTTGGGAAGTATTTTGCTATATCATTTTCTAATAGCAAGACCTTGGGTATGCCAAAGTGGCTTAATCTTTCTAAACTTTGTTTCTTTTTAAATGATAATATATCTTTTTCTGCCCTTCTCAGAGTTATTTGGGGATGAAGCAATATATGCACTAGTGTTTCGGAAATACTGTTTCCTTCATAAGCATGTCCCCTCCATTGAGTAATTTGAGACTTGGTTTGTTTCTTACTAGTTTTTTTCACTCCCACCAAGTTACATATATGTACTTTTTCCTATTTTGATTATAAATTTAATGCATCCTTGTAGAAAGTCTAGAAAATACAGAAAACTTAAAAAAATAGAAACCCGAACATGCCTCATCCTGTTTTCATGTTTTTAAGGGAAATTTAGTTTTGAACCTCACTTTCCTGAGAGTAAGGATAGTGAATGTCTCACTTATTTTTAGATTTTCTGTTCTTTGCATGCACTAGGCACACAATTAATGCTTGTTGAATGAATGGGAACTAAAACTTATTCTAGGTTATTTCTTAAAGTCAAAAGCTTTGTAAAACTTTACTGGACATTTGAAGAGAGAAAAAACATCTGACTCACAAGAAATAATAATGGATGCACATTTTAAAATGACCTTTTTCTATTGGCTAAAAGTACAATGGAAAATATGATAGGATCAACCCTAATATTCTCTGGCACAAGTTAGGAAACTATTTAAAGCTATTGGACTGGGCAATTTCATATCAAAGTGGATTGACATTTATTTAAGTGAGAGTAGCACAGTAAAATTTAAAGGCTTTTGTCTTGAATGCTTGAAAATTGTAATAACTTTTTTTTCCTCTGTTTATTTTTTTGTTAAACAGGATGGCTTAAATTCTTTGGTCCTTGATTTGGATTTTCCTGCTTTGAGGAAAAACAAAAATATAGATAATTTCTTAAATAGATGTAAGTATGTGTAAACTTCATATGTGATCACATAACTCTACTTTTGATGGGAGATTTATGTTTAATATCATTATAGTCCACAAACTTTTAAATTATTAAACAAATATTTTTAGTTTGCCACTTGATGTATTTAAATACTAATATTCTTTATTTTCAAACCAAAATTGGAAAACCTATTAAAGTATGTGAAATAGGTAAAGTTCAAAATTTTGTATCAATTAAGACTGTTTAACATTTTCAGAACAGGTCACTTATGACAGTTCCAAGAGAAGCTTTCAGTTAATATTAATAAATCTAAACTTAGCTTGCTTTTTTCAGCAAGCTAAGAGAGTTAGCTTGAAAAAGAAAAAGCAAGAGAATTCCAGAAAAACATCTACTTCTGCTTTCTTGAATACGCCAAAGCCTTTGACTGTGTGGATCACAACAAACTGTGGAAAATTCTTCAAGAGATGCGAATACCAGACCACCTGACCTACATACAGGTTTCTCAAGAAGCAACAGTTAGAACTGGACTTGGAACAGTGGACTGGTTACAAATTGGGAAAGCAGTACGTCAATGCTGCATGTTGTCACCCTGCTTATTTAACTTATATGTGGAGTACATCATGCGAAATGCAAAGCACAAGCTGGAATCAAGATTGCCGGGAGAAATATCAATAACCTCAGATATGCAGATGACACCACCCTTATGGCAGAAAGTGAAGAAGAACTAAAGAGCCTCTTAATGAAAGTGAAAGAGAAGAGTGAGAAAGCTGGCTTAAAACTCAGCATTCAAAAACTAAGATCATGGCATCAGGTCCCATCACTTCATGGCAAATAGAGGGGGAAACAGTGGAAAGAGGAACAGACTTTATTTTCTTGGGCTCCAAAATTTCTGCAGATGGTGACTGCAGCCATAAAATTAAAAGATGCTTGCTCCTTGGAAGAAAAGCTGTGACCAACCTAGACAGCATATTAAAAAGCAGAGACATTACTTTGCAAGAAAGGTCCATCTAGTCCAAGCTATGGTTTTTCCAGTCGTCATGTATGAATGTGAGAGTTGGGCCATAAAGAAAGCTGAGTGCTGAAGAACTGATGCTTTTGAACTGTGGTGTTGGAGAAGACTCTTGAGAGTCCCTTGGACTGCAAGGAGATCCAACCAGTCAATCCCAAAGGAAATCAATCTTGAATATTCATTGGAAGGACTGATGTTGAAGCTGAAACTCCAATCCTTTGGCCACCTGATGCGAAGAACTGACTCATTTGAAAAGACCCTGATGCTGGGAAAGACTGAAGGCAGGAGGAGAAGAAGATGACAGAGGATGAGATGGTTGATGTCATCACTGACTCGATGGTCATGAGTTTGAACAAGCCCCAGGAGTTGGTGATGGACATGGAAGCCTGATGTGCTGTAATCCATGGGGGTCATAATCAGACATGACTGAGTGACTGAACTAAACTGAAGACTTAGCTTTATGTTACCCAGAAGACTTAATGAGCTTTATGTTTGTATAAATGTAGACATTTCAGTCTAGTTAAAGAAAGATAATGTGATAACAATCACTGCCATAAATATGGTAACTTTTAATATTTACCAGTATTGATGTTGCAGTGAAGTTGTGAATGGATTGAATTCTGAGAATTAGAAATTCTCAAAATAATTGTGTACGCTTTATGTGAACACAGTAAGCTTTTTAATTTGGAATTATCAGAGTCTGGGTCATTTTCCTAATTAAAAACTTAACTAGAGTTATCAAATCTACAATATGTGATTAGTGTTTTTCAAAGAAATAGGCTACCAGAATTCATTATGAAGACTTACCTTTTGTAACTTCATAGCAGCTTTCTGACATGATTTAGGGTGTACTCCAGGATTGCTTGAGTCATCCCAATTTTAGCTGCCAATCTAGCTTGCTACACAACAGAGTTAGAAACAGCATTGCTTAAATACTGCTTTTTTGATAGTCTTATATGTGTTAAGCCATGGAGTTTTCATCCTTTGATGTAAAGTTTATGTGTCTTAGATTTTTAAACAACAGCATTTAAAAACTGATAGATTTATCTGAAAACTAAACCCAGTCTTTGAAATAAAAATTTGTTTACCAATATGGTAATTATTTAAAAATGTTGTTTATAAATATGGTGATTGATATTATGGTGATCTTTTTATTGTAGATGAAAAAATTGTGAAAAAGATTAGAGGTTTACAGATGAAGGCAGAAGACTACGATGTTGTAAAAGTTATCGGAAGAGGTGCTTTTGGTGAAGTCCAGTTGGTAAGAAAGAATTTGTTTTGTTCTTTTTATTATTTCTTTTGATGACATGGTTTTGTGAGACATTGTCAGTGGCCCTAGAGTGAATCTTATTTCTATGTCCAACCATGCCAGAAAATTAGCTTTATGAGTTTCATCATTTCATCTCTTAAGAGCGTAAGTATCTTTTTCTATGAAAGGAGACAATTATGCTCTAAATACCAGGTCTTTTACAGCTCTAAAACACTGGGATTTAGAATAAGGCCAAGTTGGCATCACACATGATCTGCTTAGCAGTTAATATTCTTTCAGAACTACTATGTTTTTATTTAGTATATTCAGATTCATAACATCTCTGCCTAGTTAACTGACATTTAATATGAAAAACCCAACAGAAACATTTTAACATTTGAAAGAAAGTGTAAAATTTGCCTTTGCAAGGCAAAGTGATAGCACTAGAAATACTTATACATGTTTGCAGACATTTCAAACGTTTTATTTATACTATTATATGAGGAACAGTAACATAATAATTTCTTTTTTCATCACCCGAATATGGAACTTCTCTTTTCTTTTTCTTATAGTTAAACTATAATTCTGTTTTTAACTTAACAGTGCTTTATTCTCCTTGATGGAGCACCAAGAAAAACTGTGTGCTAGCATGGGTTTCTCAAAGAATAAGTCATGACAGAGTAACCTCTGTCTTTTTCTTTCATTACTTCTTTCATTGATAGGCTTATTGAACTTGTAGATCAAGATAGTGCAATAGATGTAATATATATCTATAAGATATTTGAAAAGTCTGACATACTTGTGAATGATGTGGAGAAGTATCAATGAATAAGCATATGGGTAGAGAGCTTTAAAACTAAGTTAATAACTGTTGAAGGCGTGAATGGTTCCTTGGACACAGATCCCCAGGGACAGTTTTTAGAATTCTTTCCTCTCCTATTAAACATTGTATTAATGACTTATATTGAGGCAATGGTGACAGGTTGATTAACTTTGTTAGATGAGTTAAAACTGAAGTATGAGGATGATTTTAGAAGATGAGCCAAACCCCAGAAATCATCAACTGGGGAGATAATTAGCCAAATAGAATAAATGAAATTTAACCAGAATAATTACCTGTACTTGGATATGAAGAATTCAAGGAATAGATTGCTAAACAGTATATTAAAGAATGATAATTCTTGAATGTAAACCAGGCAAAAACCATTGGTGATATGGCTACCCAAAATAGTAAAGTTTGGACTTCTTTATTTCTAAGATAATACAGATAGGTTTTCTCTAATTTGAGATGATTGGGCCATACCTGAATATTTAATTCAGTCTAGATGCCCTGTTGCCTTGTTTTAAAAGACATGTTGATGGAGAGTATCAAGGGACAAATAATGCTCAGGGACTTGAAATAATGCCACCTTGGGTATTATTGAAGGAATTGAGACGTTGATTTGGAGTAGATTTTAGGAATGGGCTGCCTTGGAAAGTAAAAAGGTTTTGTTTTATTTTTTGTTCTTAGTGAAAGTGCTGAAGCTTCAGCTAGCAGAATGCTCTAGTGGGTAGGGTGGGAGATTAAGTTACGTGACAGTTCATATGGAAGTTTCTAGAAGAGAGGGAAATTATAAAGTAGTTGAATCCCAGTTCTGCCATGGCCTAACTCAAAAGACCATGAGTACAGGCAGATTTCTCAATCATTCTGAATTCCAATCTGTAGAATGCTTATAGTAATACCTGTGTCATGGAGGTCGTTTTAGGAAAACTTAAGTGAATTAAAAAAGTAAGCCTTGTTGTAGTACTCTCTGAGTGTTAACCACTGTCATTATTTGCTATTTGATGTAGAAGTCATACCACATGTATTTGAAATAGGCACATTGTTTCTTCATGCTATACAATTATGGAAGAGACCCTAGAATTTGACGTTGTATTTTTGGAGAGAAATATGACAGACCTTGACTTGTCATGTTTTTGTGACAAGGTGATCATTGTTCTGTGTTAGGTTAACTCGATCATTAAAATTTAATATGTTAAAGAAGTCTTCTATTTTTTTGTTAATTTCCATCCTATATTTCATTTGGCCACAAAATATGCAGAAACAAGTTAAATGTTTTTAAAAATGAAAATTATTTTAACATTCCACTAATCTGATGACTTGACCTGAGAGCTTGTACATGTTTGTTTTGGATTTAGTTCTTGGTTGTTACCTTAAGCAGGGACTCTTCAAAAGAAGGGTGAGAATAAAAAGGAAAAGTCCAGGTGCTTTTCCCATTGCCTTTTTAAGTTGATTTGTACGTGGTAATAAGTTAGGCAGATGTGTAGGGAATGTTCCATGTTTGGCATATTTTTATGATTATGTTTTTCTAGTCATCTGAAGAATGTTTTACAGTAGCGGGTGCAACTGTGTCTTCCCTTGTGAAATGCTTTTTCTGGTCAAGTTAAAAATACATTATCACAGAGGATGTACCATTCAGTTTCTGCAGAGATTCTCATTGTAAAAGTAACTCTGGCATGTCACAGCAGCTATTCCATAGTGTAAGAGCTAGAGTCAGGCTGCTTAAGGTTGCAGTCTGACTCTTTCGCTGACTAGCTGTGACGTCAGACAAGTTACTTAATCTCTCCATGCCTTAAGTTTCTAATCTGTTAATGAAGATAACAATAGCATTTATGCCTCATGGGATTACATGGAAGAAGTAAATGTGACAATATATATAAAGAATTTGGAATAGTTCCTGGATTATAGTAAATACTTAGGAAACATTAGCAGTTAATTATCAGATATAAAATGGCACATTTATCTGTATCTATCAATGAAATATTTAATCAGGATCTGTTATGTTCCAGGAGCTGTGCTAGCCTCTAAAGATATAGTAGAATAACTGCTCAAGCACGTCTAACTCTTTGCGACCCCATGGACTGTAGCCTGTCAGGCTCCTCTGTCTATGGAATTTTCCAGGCAAGAATACTGGAGTGGGTAGTCATTCCCTTCTCTGGGGCATCTTCCTGACCCAGGAATCAAACCCAGATCTCTCATACTGCAGGCAGATTCTTCATGGTCTGAGCCACCAGGGAAGCCCCCTTGCCATCTGAGCCACCAGCAAAGCCCCAAAGATACAGTAACATGTCCTCTTCCAAAAAGTTGGAAGCAACTTAGAGTGCGCACACACACACACACACACACACACACACACACACACACAATCTTGCTGAGAGTGGTAGTTTTGTGCAAGACATGAAGAATTTTACTTTAAATGGGTAAAGTATTTTTAGATTATGATAAACGCTATGAAGGAAAAGATCTGTATGCTATGAAAGAGAATAATGGCGGAATGTACCTTATTCAGATTGGGAAGTTAGGAATGCTCTTGCTGTGAGAAAGTGACAATTAAGTTAAAGGGGTTGGCCACGTGAAGAAATGTGGATGGAATGGGAGTCAAAATACAGAGGGAGTACTTGTGAAAGTGGCATGAATCAGGAAAGTGACAAGTCATTTAACTTATTTGGGTATAGATTTCCTCATCAGAAGAGGCATTTTTTGGTGGGTTGAAAAGTTTTATAATCCCAGGAAGGCAAAATTTGTTTATCTTGTTGTCTTGTGGTTTTTTTCCCTATCTACTGAGATGTACATTTAACTTATGTTTTTATATCATGAAAAGTTGGTAACAATAGATTATTTTATGTATAAAATCCTTACTGGTTTTGGATTCTGTTCTTTTGGAATATTTTATTACGTCTAACTTTTGTGGAACATAATGTGATTCAGTACAGTATATTGATTAAGAGCATGAACTCTGGAGTGAGACCTCTCAACTACCCACCCTCTTTGTAACTCAGTAGTCTCAGTTATAAAAAGAAGATAATAATAGTTCATTATTCATAGAGTGCTACGAGTGTTAAATGAGCTAATGTATGGAAAAGATCTAGAATAGTGTCTGACACATAGTAAATAGGTAATAGATTGTAGGATAAAATTGGAGCCTTCCTGGAAAAACAGGTTCCTTTTAAAGGGTCATATACTCATTTCTTTTTAAAATTTTGTTTATTTTTGGCTCTGCTGGGTCTTTGTTGCTCTGTGGGCTTTTCTCTAGTTGTGGTGAGCAGGGGCTACTCTCTAGGGGCAGCCCTTGGGCTTCTCATTTTGGTGGCTTCTTTTGTTGTGGAGCACAGGCTCTAGGGCTTGACTCCCAGGCTCTAGAGAGTACAGGCTCAGTAGTTGTGGTACACAGGCTTAGGTGCTCTGACATGTGAAATCTTTCCTGGATCAGGGATCGAACCCATGTCCCCTGCATTGGCAAGCAGATTCTTTACCACTGAACCATCAAGGAAGCCCTACTCATTTCACATATTGGCTTAACAAAACATGTTTTTATAATTAAAGTAGTTTAATGTTCAATTTTAATAGATATTTTAGCAGAAAGTACTCTGGTACTGTGAAAAAGAGAGTCAAGGTCATCTACTTTTGTTTCCATTCTATGGTACATAGGTTTCCTGTCATCAGAGCTTTCATTTCTTTTATCTTCGAGTGGCACTAATAATAGGACTTTTATAAGATTTTTTTGTGAGTACTAAATTATATTATACATATGTGGTACTTATCATGGACCTGGCACATTGTAGATACACAGTAAATATTAGCTGTTGTCACTATTGTGACTTCTCCATTAAGATGTATCACAGACATCTAAAACGTGTGAATTAGATTGCTTGATTCCTTCTCTAACTTTGCTCTTCCTCACCAAATCTGTTCCTTCTCTTACTTTCCCATCTTAGTAAATAAATGGCTTTAGCATCAACCCAGTTGATGTTCAAACCCCAAAATTAGGGGTCATTATTGATTTCTCTTCCAGTAAGTCCTGCTGATAATATTTCTCTAGTCTCTCCACTTTTGGGGGATATTCACCTTTCTCCAAGATACCTAGTCAAGTATGAGGGCCTGCTTTGTGTCCTGCTTTGTTTTTTACTTCTACTAATAGTTTCACTGTTGTACTGTTGATTTTGGATTGGGAAGTGCTGATGGAGAAAATACCAAGACTATGCTTATTAATTAAATCTTCTGCAAATTCATGCCACCTAAGCTCAGCTGAACCCATGTGACTCTTTGGCAGACTGTTTTCCCCATATTTCATATCCTTGTATTTTCACATACCACTCTCTCCCCCAACTTGGGTATGATAGAATCAACTGTAGGGCTTTTCTAACATACATGTTTTGCTTCATTCTGTTTTATTTCTCCACTTCTCTATGATGAGGTATATGAAAAATAGGAAGTATAGATCTGTCTAGTACAAACTGCTGCTAAATTGATCCTTCTAAAATGTATTCATTGAACATATCTTGGTATTTTATAGCTCTCTTGTCTATTGAATGAAGCAGGAAGTGTTCATCCATCCTGGCTCTCTTTTAAGACATCAATTAATATTTTTCATTCTTATTTTCCATTATGCTGTTCACTCAAGGCTGATATGAGATGAGGATTTTTTTTTCTAATCTCCTACTGACTTGCTTTTAAATGATTTTAAACTAAACTTAATGTGGAACCAACCAGAAAGAAAGAGCATATGGGAAATGATTCTCTAATACTTGACAGATTTTTTTAGTCCTCTTTGGGAGTAAAACAGGCTCCTCGCTAGTTACAAGGTTATTTCTGATTTGTTAAAATTATCTCCCTCCTTCCATCTTCAGTGGAAAACCTCAGCAGTACAGAATAACTATTCCAGATCTGTCAAATAGATGCATTGAGTCTTACTATAAAAATAATCTATTATAAGTTTTACATTAGAAATCAGTTTTAAAGCCTCAAATGGGAAATTTTGGTTAGAATGATTTTCAAAAGTTTTTCTCCATAAGTGTTCTAGGACCTCAAGGTCCATTTTAGGATTTTTCTGAGCATGTATCTAGTTATACTTAAGAATGTTTCATCTACTTAAAGTTTTTTTTTTTAAGTATATATTAGCTATAGAAAACATAAATATAAGAAAATAAAAATCACTCAGAATTCCATCAGCTGAAATAAAACTGTTAACTGTTTTGACCCTTGTTACCGTGTTTTTTAACCTTTTTTTCTCTATTTATATAGAGTCATTGCACTCATCCACTTTTAAAATTAGAAACAAGGAATATAGTATTCTTTTCACTAACAAATAGAAACATTGGAAGAAAAGCCACATTTTTGTCCTTTAGGTAACCATAGTGACACAGGGAAGACACATGTAAAGCTTCATAATAGAATGAACTGAGTTCCATTTGGCTATGGTGGAATTAGTTAACATTTTTGTGGACTTGTTCTGTGTGCTAAGTGTTTATATTCATTATCTTATTTTATCTTTGCAACAATTCTATGAGATTCTTAAGTAGATGAATTCACTGAACTTTACCGAGGTTAAGTGAATTGGCCATATTGTTCATAAATAGCTGGGACTTTTGCCCAGGTTTGTTGACATCTGTGTCCATGCTTTTAAGCAGTACTCTCTGTACAGTGCGATAATGAATCATCAGTCTATCTGACTGTTTATCCATCCATATTGAATAAAGGAGAAAGCTAGAGAACAAAGGGGAATGTACAGAGTTGCTAAGGGAGATTATAATAGAATCATTCAGAAGAATGTATCCTCACAAGGAAGGTCAGTGGAAACCAGCTTTCCTAAAATAACAATGCTTTATTGTAGTACTTTGTAATACTAATACCAATGTATTTTAAGGTATGAGGCAGACATTTGGCATGAATACAACTATTGGCTCTTAATGTTTGTCCTGTAGATCAAGTCAAAGTCTACAAGCCAGTGGTTCCTGTCTCATGTGCTGTGAGCCTTTAAAGTGTCCTAAAGTGTCCTTAGATGAAATTCAGGCCTCATTAACTAGTGTCTAACCAAGTTTTCTTTATTAAAAGTTTTATGGATCTTATATAGCTATAATTTTGTTAAATTTGTTGAATTGGATAATCCAACATTGTGCTAACCACTTGGCAGCCTCACAAATGAAAGTTTGTATTCTGTTCTTAAAGGAACTTATGAAACAGACATATACACAACTAATTATGATATTAGATTATTAGATATTAGATTACTGGAGTGGATAGCCTTTCCCTTTTCTAGGAGATCTTCCCAACCCAGGGATTGAACCCAGGTCTCCCTCATTGCAGGCAGATTCTTTACCAGCTGAGCCACAAGGGAAGCCCAAGAATACTGGAGTGGGTAGCCTATCCCTTCTCCAGGAGATCTTCCCGACCCAGGAATCAGACTGAGGTCTCCTGCATTGCAGGCTGGTTCTTTACCAACTGAGCTATCACGGAAGCCTCATATAGCTATACTTTTGTTAAATTTGTTGAATTGGATAATTCAACATTGTGCTAACCACTTGGCAGCCTCACAAATGAAAGTCTGTATTCTGTTCTTAAAGGAACGTATGAAACAGACGTATATACTACTAATTATGATATTAGATTACCATAAGCATTTTGGAAGCATAGAAAGGGAAACAGTTTTCCATAATCACCAAGAATGAAGTCAACAAGTATTTTTCACATTTTCAGCAAATCATCTTATGCCTGTGTTCTTGTTTATTTGAATGAATGGCTCCTTCTCAGTTTGTTTTTGTTTCATTAATTCATATATAAAAGATTAAGCATAAATAAATGTTTAACTATTTCCTAGTAGCTGACAAATATCTTTTAGTTTCTGCTCATTGTTGTTCAGCCACTCAGTTGTGTCTGACTCTTTGTGACCCCATGGATTGCAGCACTTCAGATTCCCTGTTCTTCACAATCTCTGCTCAAACTCATACCCATTGAATCGATGATGCCATCCAACCATCTCATCCTCTGTCTCATCCTCTGCCCTCTTCTCCTCCTGCCCTCAATCTTTCCCAGCATCAGATCTTTTCCAGTGAGTCAGCTCTTTGCATCAGGTGGCCAAAGTATTGGAGCTTCAGCTTCCGCATCACTCCTTCCAGTGAATATTCACGGTTGATTTCCTTTAAGATTGACTGATTTGATCTCCTTGCTGTCCAGAGGACTCTCAAGAGTCTTCTCCAGCACCACAGTTCAAAAGCATCAGTTCTTTGGTGCTCAGCCTTCATTATGGTTCAACTCTCACATCCGTACATGACTACTGGAGAAATCATAGCTTGGACTAGATGGACCTTTGTTGGCAAAGTGATGTCTCTGCTTTATAATATGCTGTCTAGGTTTGTCATAGCTTTTCTTCTAAGGAGAAAGTGTCTTTTAATTTCATGACTGCAGTCACTGTCCATAGTGATTTTGGAACCCAAGAAAATAAAGTCTGTCCCTCTTTCCATTTTTTTCCCCATCTATTTGTGATGAAGTGATGGGACTGGATGTCATGATCTTAGTTTTCTGAACGTTGAGCTTTAAGCCAACTTTTTCACTCTCCTCTTTCACTTTCATCCAGAGGCTCTTTAGTTCCTCTTTGCTTTCTGCCATTAGGGTGGTGTCATTTGCATATCTGAGGTTATTGATATTTCTCCCGGCCATCTTGATTCCAGCTTGTGCTTCATCCAGCCCAGCATTTCTCATGATGTACTCTGCATATAAGTTAAATAAGCAGGGTGACTGTATATAACCTTGAAGTACTCCTTTCCCAATTTGGAACCAGTCTGTTGTTCCATGTCCTTTTCTTGTTGCTTCTTGACCTGCATACAAGTTTCTCAGGATGCAGGTAAGGTGGCTTGGTATTCTCATCTCTGGGAATTTTCCAGTTTGTTGTGACCTACACAGTCAAAGGCTTTAGTGTAGTCAATGAAGCAGATGTTCTTCTGGAATTATCTTGCTTTTTTTATGATCCAGTGGATGCTGGCAGTTTGATCTCTGGTTCCTCTGCCTGTTCTAAATCCGGCTTGTACATCTGGAAGTTCTCGGTTCATGTACTGTTGAAGTCTTGCTTGAAGGATTTTGAGCATTACCTTGCTAGCATATGAAATGAGCATAATTGTGTAGTAGTTTGAACATTCTTTGGCATTCCTGTTCTTTATAGCATGATTCTTAGAACTCTTGTCATGGCCTGAATCAGGCATAAATAATATTAGGGTATAAATTAATTGGTTATTCCTGTTATATGATTGCTTTCTCTAATGAAGTTAAGAAACATTCAAAATCTAATATGCTCTTAGAATAAGTGAACGTTTGAAGAATGGCATAAGTACAGAAGAGAGAGTACCTTAGCTGTCTCTTTTTAATAACATTTTAAACTATAAAAAAGGAACTTTTATTAAAAGCATTGCTGGCATGAGCATTTGCTTTGCTATAATTTGCTAAGTAAATATCCTCTGTCTTCTGGGGAAGGGAATGAACGATCCTAGTCTTAGGATCCTAGTCTTAGGATCCCACACTCTCACACTCATGTTTTCGTGTTGCTTTCCCATGTATTTATTTCCATCATTCTGTAAAAGGCATCAGTTCAGTTCAGTTCAGTCGCTCAGTCATGTCTGACTCTTTGCGACCCCATGAATTGCAGCACGCCAGGCCTCCCTGTCCATCACCAACTCCCGGAGTCTACCCAAACCCATGTCCATCGAGTCGGTGATGCCATCCAGCCATCTCATCCTCTGTCGTCCCCTGCTCCTCCTGCCCCCAATATTTCCCAGCATCAGGGTCTTTTCCAATGAGTCACCTCGTCACATGAGGTGGCCAAAGTATTGGAGTTTCAGCTTCAACATCAGTCCTTCTAATGAATATTCAGGACTGATTTCCTTTAGGATGGACTGGTTGGATCTCCTTGCAGTTCAAGGGACTCTCAAGAGTCTTCTCCAACACCACAGTTCAAAAGCATCAATTCTTCGATGCTCAGTTTTCTTTATAGTCCAACTCTCACATCCATACATGACTACTGGAAAAACCATAGCCTTGACTAGATGGACCTTTGTTGGCAGAATAATGTCTCTGCTTTTAAATATGCTATCTAGGTTGGTCATAACCCTCCTTCCAAGGAGTAAGCGTCTTTTAATTTCACGGCTGCAATCACCATCAGCAGTGATTTTGGAGCCCCCGAAAATAAAGTCTGGCACTGTTTCCACTGTTTCCCCATCTATTTGCCATGAAGTGATGGGACCAGATGCCATAATCTTAGTTTTCTGAATGTTGAGCTTTAAGCCAACTTTTTCACTCTCCTCTTTCACTTTCATCAAGAGGCTCTTTAGTTCTTCTTCGCTTTCTGCCATAAGGGTGGTGTCATCTGCATATCTGAGGTTATTAATATTTTTCCTGGCAATCTTGCCATACAAATAGAAGGAATTGTTATTTTAGGTTAGTAGTTTGATATAGAAAATGGATATAATCTATGACCCTCATTATAATTTATTTGGCCCTTTGCATATAGAATCAGAGAAGGACATGGCAGTCTACTCCAGTATTCTTGCCTAGAGAATCCCGTGGACAGAGGAGCCTGGTGGGCTGCTGTCCATGGGGTTGCACAGAGTTGGACACGACTGAAGCGACTTAGCATGCATACATGCATTGGAGAAGGAAATGGCAACCCACTCCAGTATTCTTGCCTGGAGAATCCCAGGGATGGAGGGGCCTGGTGGGCTGCCATCTGTGAAGTCACACAGAGTCGGGCACAGAGTCGCACAGAGTCGCTTCAGAGTCTGAATCGACTTAGCAGCAGCAGTATATAGGATTCTTTTCATGTAAACTTATAATATGTCAAAATACTTTAAATTCCAAAATATTTTAAGAGTGATATAACCCATTGATATTAAAACCTTTGTAATTATAATATGATTGAGCAGTTTTTACCCTGGGCTGTATTGTCTTTCTATCCATATTGATGTTTTATTTATTTGTTACATTAAGTACTGAAAAGGGATGTTAAAATTTCCAGCTGAAATTAGGATTTGCCTGCTTCTTTCTTTAGTTCTGTCGATTTTTGCTTCATGAAGTCTTAAGCTCATTTATTAGATGCAAGCATATTTAGAATTTTTAATGTCTTCCTGATGAATTATGCTTCTTTTTTTCTGAATTATCTTCCTTATATCTTTACCTTGTTGTCTGTTTTGTCTGCTATTAATATTGTTCTACTTTCTCATCCTTGGTGTTTGCATGGTTTATCCTTTTATATCTTTTTATTTTTAACGTGTTTAATCTTATATTTAAAATATATGAGGCTATGTTTTGCGCTTTAATTAATTCTGGAAGCCAACTATGCTCACCACTGTACCACCAATGCTGCTTTTTAATTAATTGATAATTTCTGCCTGTGAGTTGTATGTTTAGCCCATTTATATTTGCATATACTTTAGACTTTAAAATTGTCTCATAGGCCCCTAAGTCTGTATACATTTTTATTTATTCATTTTTCTCTTTATTCTTCAGATTGATTTGTGTTTAGGTTCACTGAATGTTGTTCTTTTTTAAAAAATTTATTTGTTTTTAATTGTAGGACAATTGCTTTACCATATTGTTGGTTCCTGCCAGACATCAACATGAATCAGCCATAGGCTATCCCTTCCCTCTTGAACCTCCCTCACATACTGAATGTCCTTTTATCTCCAGTCTCTGTTAAGCCCATCCAAAGAATTTTCCATTTTAGTTATTGTTCAGTTATAGAATTTCCAATTGGTTCTTTTTTTTTTAATAGTTTCCATTTTTCTGTTGGTTTTTCCTTCTGTTCATTCATTGAAACTATTTTTTCCTTTAACATACTTTCTTTTAGGCTTTTGAACAGATTTGAAAGAGATATTTAATGTGTTTGTTAGATAAATCCAATGTCTTTTGGGGCTGTTTTCTATTGACTACTTTTTTCTTGATGATGAGTCACATTTTTCTTTTTGCCTTTCAGGTAATTTTTAAATTATGTACTGGTCCTTTTGGATATGTGATAGAGACTCTGGATTTTATTTTTCTTTGACAAGTGTTGGTTTTCATTTTAATAAGCTGTCCAGTTACTTGTTGATAACCTTTTAACTTTGGAGCCTTAGTTTTTTGCTTTGTAAATGTAGATGTGTTTAAAGGCCAAGTTGTTCCCAAGTCCTTTTAAGGACTGTACCTCTAAACTCTACTCCCTTTTTGATCTTTTCGGGTTTGGTGTTATAAAACTTTGTTAGGTGGTGCTAGAGTAGGCCTTGCTTTAGAGCATGGTTCTTTCTCCTAAGATGTCTTGCCTGAATGCCCAGGAAACCATCAGGGTTTCTTCACTCTTTTTTTTTTGGCTGGAAATTGAATGTCTCTGTAATACTGTTTAACATCTGGTGTCTCTGTTTTGTTATCAGCCGCATAGCAGTTGCTCTCTGGTATACCTTTGGTATTTCCTCTTTGAATAATCCCTACCTTTGTTGAGCTTACATTTTAATATGGGACTCAGACAATACAAGGAAGCAAAAATTGCAAGTTATGATGTCTTCTTAGAAGAAAACAAATTGAGTTCTCGGGTAGAGAACAATGAGGTTATTTCTACCACATCTGTAGTTACTTCCTTCACTGAGTCTTGAACTCCTCAAAGTCAGCAGTGAGGGTTGGAATCAACATCTTCTGAACTCCTGTTAGTGTTGATATTTTGCCCTCTTCCCATGAATCACAAATTTTCTTATGGCATCTAGAGTGGTGAATGCTTTCCAGGTTTTTAGTTGACTTTGCCTGGATCCATCAGCCGAATCACTATCTGTGGCAGCTATAGCCTTACAAAATGTTTTTCTTAAATAGTAAGACTTGAAAGTTGAAATAACTCTTTGATCCATGGGCTGCAGAATGGATGTTGTGTTAGCAGGCATGAAAATAACATTAGTATCATCGTACATCTCCATCAGAGCTCTCGGGTAACCAGGTACATTGTTAATGAATAGTAATAATTTGAAAGGAATCTTTTTCTTTGAGCATAGATCTCACCAGTGGGCTTAAAATATTCAGTAAACCATGTTGTCAACAGATATGCTGACATCTAGATTTTGTTGTTCCATTTATAGAGCACCATCAGTAGATTTGGCATAATTCTTACAGGCTCTAGAATTTTTGGAATGGTTATCTCAGCTAGATCCTTTGGATAACTTGCAGCATCTCCTACATTAGCACTTGCTGCGTCACCCTGCTCTTTGATATTATGAGGAAAGTTCATGGGCAGCCAACTTCTGCTATCTTCAGACATCTCTTCTAGAGCTTCCTTATCTCTCTCAGCCTTCACAGAACTGAAGACACTTAGAGCCTTGCTCTGGATTAGGCTTTGATTTATGGGAATGTTGTTGCTGGTTTGATCTTCTATTCAGACCACCAAAACTTCATCCATATCAACAATAAGGCTGTTTTGCTTTCTTATCATTTATGTATTCATTGGAGTAGCACTTTTAATTTCCTACAAGAGCTTTTTCTTTGCATTCACAACTTGGCTCACTGGTGCAGGAGGCCTAGCTTTCAGCCTGCCTCAGCTTTCATCATGCCTGTCTTACTGAGCCTAATCCTTTCTAGCTTTTGCTTGAAAATGAGAGATGTGCAACTCTTCCCTTCATCTGAGCATCCACAGGCCATTGTAGTATTATTGATTGGCTTAATTTCGATATTGTTTTGTCTCAGAGAATAAGGAGACCCAACGTGAGGGAAAGAGACAGGGGAATAGTAGGTCAATGGACAGTCTGAGCACACACATTTATTAAGTTTACTGTCTTATATGAGCACAGTTTGTGGCACATCAGAACAATTGCTGATCCCAGATAACCGTAACAAATATAATAACAATGAGAAAGTCTGAAATATTGTGAGAATTACCAAAATGTGACACAGAGACATGAACTGAGCAAATGCTATTGGAAAAGTGGCACCAGCAGATTTGCTCAACACAGTGTAGCCACAAACCTTCAGTCTGTTAAAAAAAACATAATGTAATATATACAAGGTACAATAAATCAAAGTGCAGTAAAACCAGGTATTCCTGCAAAAACTGTCAGACCAGAGTGGTATCACTGGAGATAGTTAGAAATGATTGGTTTCTGAGACTGTTTGAAGGTAGGACTGATGTGATTTGCTGATGAGCTGTATGAGAAAAAGAGGAGCCAGAGGTTTTTAGCCAGAGCAGTTAGGAGAATGAATATGCCATTTACTGAAATAGAAACTATAGGAGGAATAAATTGAGGAGTGAAGATGTGGAGTGCAATTTTGGACATCCTATTAGGTAATTCAAGTGTAAATGTTAGCAGTTAACTATTTATTATTGATTATCCAGTAGATGTCAACTATTATAAACATTCATTAAATATTTATTAGTTCTGTGGTAGAGTTTGCTATGTTATATTCTAGGATTAAAATGATGGTCAAAAATAGACATTGTCCTTACCCTTATGGAATTACCAGTCTAATGAAGAAGGTAAGAACTGATCAAATAACCATGTTACTGGTGGCCCCCCCCCCCTTTTTAAATAACCTTTTAAATAAGATACCTAAAAAGAAGTAAGGATGACTTAGCAAAGTCACAAATAGCCCTTGGTATCTAAATTTATTAGGTTCTTATTTGCAAATCGTGATGGATGCATGTACATATCTTACAGTTTTTTCATTTAACAACATCTTATTATTTCAATTGGTTAGCTTAATTAACATGAAGGAATGAAGCTTCATGAATTCAGTTTTATTTAGATGAAATGAGGTAGTTTTATAGTGAGTTTAGCATTTAAAGGTATTGTATATTTTATGAAAAATTTAGGCTGTTGGAATTTTCTCCTCACATTAAAAATGTTGTTTTTACATTTTGTTAGCTAAGGATCATTTTTTTTTTGAAACTATATCTTGAAGAATAACATTATAATATGATCTACTGTTCACCATTTTCTCATAAAATTAAAGTATTAATTCTTGTGTTTTAAAAATCAACAGGTTCGCCACAAGGCATCACAGAAAGTTTACGCTATGAAGCTTCTTAGTAAGTTTGAAATGATAAAAAGATCAGATTCTGCTTTTTTCTGGGAGGAAAGAGATATTATGGCCTTTGCCAACAGTCCCTGGGTGGTTCAGGTAAGCAGACTAACTTTTTATGTTTATTTCCCTTTTTTATAAGTGCTTATTATTAGTTAGAATTGATTTTGCATTCTGAAAGTCCTACATCTCATTCACGTGACATTGCAGTTATTCTTAATAAGATCTGATTCATTACACTTGTTTAATCTTCTAAAGTAGTATGTCATATAGACATGATAGGTATAATGTAAATTGTACAGAAACAAGTATTACTTGCAACTTTCTCTTTTTAAATTTCTTTTTAAAGAATTGAGTTACCAGTATGCCATTGTCCCCCACTTACTCTTTCTCATGATTTATATGATTGTTGGATAAGAACAATAATTAGTTTATCTTGAAAAGGAGAAAAAATTCTACATTAAAATTTTTGAAAATTCTCTTGCAGTCCTTTATGTGTTACCTATAATGTAAGACAGTGTTGGAATTCCTAATTCAGCCTTTTATTTGACTGTGAAGTAAGTTTGTTTTGCCTTCTTTTCAGTTATATTCCTCACTAGCTTTGGTTTTCTAAATTTTTTGTGTGTGCTAATAGCTAATTCTGTAGACATTTTTGATCAGATGTCATGAGTAAACTTAAATATGTATCTCAGAGCATGTTCAGTATGCTTACATGATCCACAGGTTTGATACCATGTTTGTGGAAGGCTATTTGGAGATAAAAGATTTGCTTCATTGATGACCATGTATTTTAAAAGCTCATTACCATTGCTTTTTTTGTGTGATGTTGAGCTTTAGCCTTCCTCCTCACTTTATTTTTTAAATGTAGCCAGTAGCTAGAAATTCCCGATATATTTAGTTAATACTAAATTTTTTGTAACAAATTATATATCATGGTAATCTACTTGATTAAGAAGTGATGATGGTAGCAAATTATTAATCCACTTTTATCTTTAAATTGCTTTCATAGTAACAGATTAATTGCCAGTTCTAGTTTTATTTTGTAAATTGATATCTTTGATCTTTATTTCTGCAGAGCAGACCTGTAAAAACTGTCTACTGAGATAGTTAATGAATTTGTGGAAGCATATCAATAGTGAAACATTGCGCAGTTGAAAAAGTAATAGATTATAATCCTGGTTATCATTTGTTTATCTCTGGTAAAGGACATTTCATGTACCATCATATTTATATGTATGAAATGTGTGACTTTTGGGAAAACTTGTCAAGATAACTGACTTATTTCTATTTATTCAGTTAGTTTTCAGTAATTTTCAGTGTATTTATGGAGTTGTGCAGTCAGTCATCACTGCTACCTAATTATAGAACACTTTTATCACAAAAAGAAACCTTGAACCAGTTAGCAATTACTCTGAGTCTTTCTTGCCCAGTGGCAACCACTCATCTGCTTTCTTTGTTGTGGATTTCCCTATTCTATCTCTTACTCTTGTTATTTTACCAGATGTCTATGCTGTGTTGAGATCGTTAATTTTGTAAAGATTGCAAAATGGTAATATTCCAATTGAGTTATTTCTTCTTGAGTAGAATACTTCTACAAAGAGAAATAATCCCCCACTTGGTTACCATAGGTCACAGGCCATACGCATCACTGAAATCTGATTTTTAGAACAGCTTCATCATTCCCAAATGATCACTTATACCTAAAGTCATTTCCCATTCCCCTCCAGCCCCAGGCAACCACAGGTATGCTTCCTATCTCTACAGATTTGCCTTGCTTGGACATTTCAGATAAATGGAATCATACAACATGTTGTCTGTCTTTTGGATCTGGTCCGTTTCCCTTATCATACTAATTTGGAAATTCATGAACATTGTAGCATGTCTTGTACTTCATTTCTTTTTAGCACTGAGTAGCATGGCATGTTATATGTGGTTTAATCAAGAGTATATTTGGTCTTTGTTCCTTGTTCTTAGCACAGAGCTTCAAAAACTCTTCAATTTCCTGTGTGTTATGCTAATGAGGCAACTCCTGTTGGCATTTTGATAACTTTTGGATGAGATGGACATGAGTTTGAGTAAGCTCCGGGAGTTGGTGATGGACAGGGAAGCCTGGCATGCTGCAGTCCCTGCATGGGGTCGCAAAGACTCGGACACAACTGAGCGACTGAACTGACTGAACTGGATGAGATGGGGGCTGATCATTAGAAATGAGCACATGATTAGAAGATGAGAACTCTCAGCCTTCCAAGCTAGGAGTACTAGAAAGAAAAGTGAAGTTGCTCAGTCGTGTCTGACTCTTTGCAACCCCATGGACTGTAGCCTACCAGGTTCCTCCATCCATGGGACTTTCCAGGCAAGAATACTGGACTGGATTGCCATTTCCTTCTCCAGGAGATCTTCCCGACCCAGGGATTGAACCCCGGTCTCCCGCATTGTAGGCAGGCGCTTTACCATCTGAGCCACCAGGGAAGCTCAATACAGGAGTACTAGAAGGAGGTTGGAAATTGAGTTTAATCACATGCCCAATGATATAATTAATTGTACCTATGTAATAAAATCCTAATAAAAGCTGCAGACGTTGGCACTCAATGGAGCTTCTTGGTTGGTAAAGACATTGATGTACTGGGATGGTGATTCACCCTGATTCCACAAGGAGAAGATGCAGAAGCTCTGTTGCCTCCCAGACCTCACCTTATGTGTATCCTTTACAGTAAAACTGTAATCAAAAGTATGGTGCTTTCCTGAATTCTGTGAGTTAACCCAGTGAATTATTGAACCTGAATGAGTCATGGAAACTCCAGAATTTGTAGTTAACCAGAAGTGCTAGTGGCTTGGGGACACTCAAGGTACACAAGTACAGCTAATGTCTAAAGTGAGGGCAGTCATGTGAAAGACTGGGCTCTTAACTTGTGATGCTAACTCTGGGTACTTGGCATCAGAGTTGTATTGCAGGATACTCAGTTGAGGGGGAAAGAGTTATGTGGATACCCCATTATCTTTGTCCATTTACCATTTGATGGGCATTTGAATTGCTTCTACTTTGGACTACTATAAATAGTGAATATGTTGCTGTGAATATTTGCATACAAGTCTTTTCTGGACATACTTCATTTCTCTTGGATATATACCTAGGAATGGAGACTTAGTTGTGTGCTAAATTTGTGCTTAACTTTTAAAGAAGTTGCCATACTATTACCCGAAGTGGCTGTACCATTTTACATTCTTATCAGCATATATGAGGTTCCAGTTTCTCCATATTCTTGCCAACACTTGATATTCTGTCTTTATTCTTATTATAGTCATTCTGGTATGTATAAAGTAAAATCTCATTGTGTTTTTAACTTGACTAATGACTAATGATAGTGAGCTCCTTTTCATGTGCTTATTGACCACTCATGTATCTTTGGTGAAATGACTGTTCCGATTTTTACCCTTTAAAAGATTATGTTGCTTGTATTCCTGTTGAGGTGTAGGAGTCCTTTGTATAGTCTAGATACTTTATCATATATATCACTTGTTAGTATTTCTTTTCAACCTGTGGTTTGTCTTTTCCTTTTCTCATATGATTTTCTGAAGCCAGAAAATGTTAATTTTGATCAAATCTTATGCTAGTTTTTCATTTTGCCAATTTTTTAATATTAGAAGAAATTTTTGCCTAATCTAAGGTGATAAATATTTTTCCTTTGTTTTTTCATAAGATGTTTATGCTTTCAGCTCATAAACTTAGTCCTATGATCTATTTTGAATTAATTTTTGAGTATGATGTGAAGTAGGGGCCTAAAAATGTTCATATTTTTGCCTGTGAATATCCAGTTATTCAGACACCATTCATTAGGAAGACTGTACTTTTCCCACTGAATTGCTCTGACACCTTTGTATGTGTGTGTGTGTGTATATATATATATGTATATGTATATATATATTTGACCTATAAATACAAGGGCTATTTCTAAACTGTCACTTCTGTTCCGTTGATTTGTATATCTATCCTTATACCATACTAGTACTGTTTTGATACAGTAGTTTTATATTGAGGTTTGAAATTGTGATATATAAGTCCTCATGCTTCATTCTGTTATAAGGTAGTTTTGGCTCTTCTGGGTTATTTGCATTTCCATGTAAATTTTATTATCAATTTGTTGATTTCTGGAAAATAACTTGCTGGGATATAGAGTTTATATTGATTCTGTTGATCAATTTGAAGAGAATTGTCATCTTTATGATACTGACTTTCTCTCCAGGAACATGAGTGTCTCTCCATTTATATCCATCTTTCCTTTTGCCATTTAGCGTTAATAGCATTACACACACACACACACACATTTATGTACAGCTTTCCTTTTGCCATTACGTTAATAGCATTACACACACACACACACACACACATTTATATACGGCTTTCCTTTTGCCATTTAGCATTAATAGCATTACACACACACACACACGCATACCCCCTTCTCAATTTGGTAACCAGCCTTATACTGTCTTTTTGTCCCTTCTCACCACCTTCCATTTAAAAATTATTTGAATTTTGACTTGACTCTCTCAAAGTATTTAATTTTGTATCAGTAATTATATTTAATAAATTTTTCTAGATTATTTTATTTGTCCCCTTTTCTTATGTCTCACATAATTCTCTTACTTGGATTTATTCATTTCGTCAAACTATTTTCCTTGAGCAGTTCTTTCAGAAGTGGTTTGTTATCAGATTTCTAAGAATATGCATGATGTAATACATATTTATTTTGCCATTTATTGGGCTTTTTTTAGACTGCCATATTCTAGAATCAAAATTTTTTTCCTTCACATTTCTAAAGCTATATCTCTGTTTTTTGTATTCTTTTTTGTATTCTGTGTTGGCTGAAATGTTTGTTAACAATATAATTTGGTTTTTGTACATAAGATACTTTTTGTCTTTGTAAACTTTTAGAATTTTTTTTGTTGGGTTTCTGAGAGTTTAGCACTATCTTAGTTTCTCTTCATTTCATTTGCGGTCCTTTCAATCTAGATTTTTGACTTTATTCATTTCTGGAAGTTTTTGTTTGCTATTTATTTTTTCTTTTTCTGCTATCATGATCCATACAGACAAAGGCTTTAGTGTAGTTGATGGAAACAGGTATTTTTCTGAAATTCCTTTGCTATCTCTATAATATAGCAAATGCTACCAATTTGATCTCTAGTTCCTCTTTAGAAAAGAAACCCAGTTTGGACACCTGGAAGTTCTTGGTTCACGTAATACTGAAGCCTAGCATGCAAGATTTTAAGCATGACCCTGCTAGCATGGGAGATGAATGCAATTGTCCGATGGTTAGCACAGTCTTTGGTACTACCCTTCTTGGGAATTGGGATGAGGGTTTTCCAGTCCTGTGGCCACTGCTGTGTCTTCCAGATTTGCTGACATAATGAATGAAAAACCTTGATGGCATCTTCCTTTAGGGATCTGAATAGTTCTGATGGAATTTCATCATATCCACTAGCTATATTATTAACAGCAATACATCTTAAGGCCCACTTGACTTCTCACTCTGGAATGTCTGGCTCTGGGTGATTAACCACACAATGGTAGTAATCCAGTTCATTAAGACTTTTTTATACAGTTCTTCTGTGTATTCTTTCCATCTCTTCTTGATCTCTTCAGCATCTACTAGGTCTCAACCATCTTTATCCTTTATTGTGCCCATCTTTGGGTGGAATGTTCCCTTAATGTTTCCAATTTTCCTGAAGAGATCTCTAGTCTTTCACCTTTTGTTGTTTTTGTCTATTATTAAGCATTGTTCATTGAAGAAGTCCTTCTTGTCTCTTCTAGCTATTTTTTGGAACTCTGCATTTAATTGGATGTACCTTTCCCTCTCTCCCTTGCTTTTTGCTTCTCTTCATTCTTCCTCTATTTGTAAAATCACCTCAGATAATTAGATTCTTGGTTTTGTCCTTTTTCCTGTTTGTGGAAATCTTTTCTGTTTATGTTGTGTGCTTTCAGGAAGGGGTGGTTGTTCGGTGGAATGTACAGATACCTTTCCTTCTTAATTTGTGGTTTCTTGTCTCTCTTCGGGGTCAGGACCAATCTTAGGTGCCTTGTTACTAGTCCTGGTACTAATGATATTAGTCCTATTCTCACCTCATTTATTAGGAGACCCTGATAACTATGCCCCAGCAAATCCCCTAACTTGGTATCCTTTTTCTCAGGTCCCAGTGCCACTGCTTTAGTCTGAGTGCATAACACTGCCATTGCTATTGATTATGAACAGGGTGATGGGGAAAGGAAGGGAGAAGACCCTGTCCCAAATGTGGCTGCGAATTACTCTTCCCAGTGGTATGGGACTTATTCCCTCTTCTGGTATCTATTGAATCTGGTATCTTAGGTGTTTCTAAACTGCCTCCTCAGCTCTCTGCTTTGTGAGTTATGTGCAGGAATTTGTTTGCAGAAAGTTGGGCTATTTTATTATGGATTCTTTTTGTCATCACCTTTTATATTCCTCATTCTTATTCTGTTTCTCTTTTAAAATATGTCTGTTTAAATAGATTCCTGTATTCTCCAAGAGAGACAATGATACGCTTATGTATATTTTGTTAGTTAAGCATGAAGAAGATATCCATATAACAGTTTTATCTGATAACTGGTTCTCCATTAAAGATATCCAAATCTATAATCAAAGATTTCATAAAGTTTAACTCTGTGTTGGTTTTACAGTAATTTCTCTTTTTCAATAGCAGTGTCGATTTGGGGATTTTTTCTGTTAACAGTTCTAGTTTTCTTTCCTTTTTTTTTTTAAAAAAATATTTTTATTTACTTATTTGGCTGTATTGGGTCTTAGTTGTGGCATGTGGGATCTAGTTCCCTGACCAGAGATCGAACCCAGGCTCTCTGCATTGGGAGCGCAGAGTCTTAGCCACTAGACCACCAGGGAAGTCCCTCTTTTCTTTTTTAAACTTTTTTTCCTTCTTGTTTTGTTTTCCAGCTATTTTGTGCCTTTCAAGATGATAAGTATCTGTACATGGTAATGGAGTACATGCCTGGTGGAGACCTTGTAAACCTTATGAGTAACTATGATGTACCTGAAAAATGGGCCAAATTTTATACGGCTGAAGTTGTTCTTGCTTTGGATGCCATACACTCCATGGGTTTAATTCACAGAGATGTGAAGCCGGACAACATGCTCTTGGATAAACATGGACATCTAAAATTAGCAGATTTTGGCACATGTATGAAGATGGATGAAGTAAGTAACAAGCGAGTTTTGTTGTTTTTTTTTTTTTTAGTTTTTTAAAAGACAAAAAGAAAACAACATATCTGGACTTCATAATTTAAAAAATATATAAATTTAGTTTTACTAACTGTGTGATGACTCAAACAAGGTAATAAAATATCTAAATCAAAACATTTCCTTTACTAAATCATTCATCTAGTTGTAGAATACTTGGTAGATTTGGTGAATCTAAGAGAAATAAGAACTCATATAAGTAATCATCTTCCTCATGGCATTTTGACAAACATTTGCTACCAGTCAAAACTAGTTCATGTTTATAATGATCTTTCTGTAAGCGTGCTATAATTCCTGGCAGTAATTCCTGATCGGGAGAGATCATGTTTTATTCCTATTTATTCTTGTTAATTATCTTGTCAAGACTTTTATTTTGAATTAAGCTGATTTGCTTTTCTCTTTACTTCTCAACTTATTTATGCCACCTGTTTGATATTCACTTTTATTGATTGTCATCAGTGATCCATATTCTTCAAGCTCAGCTCTGATTTTTTTTACCTCATGTGGAAAGTTTTCTCTGATAACACTAACCTGACCGATCACTCTCTGTCATAATGTCCATAATGTTACTCACTTAGAATTTATGCTATACTTCACAGGCCACTTTTTTCTATCTAGGTTTATATGCCCTGTCTACCCAGCTAAAATGTAACATCTCTTGGGTTCTCTGGTCTTCTTCATAGAGTATTACAGTGTTTGTGTTCTGCATACATTAATCAATGTTTAGTTGGTGGACCAAAGCTCCCTCTTGTGGTGTTTATCATAATGTAGTGTAAAGTGATTACCAGTGAAAATTATCTTTAATGAAAATGAAATAATTTTCTAATAGAATACTAAACTTTTTAATGTCTGTTATACACAACAAATGATATTTATGTGTTGCACTTCCATGAGTGTGCTCTGATTTTCATTAAACCAAGAACCTTTGGGAGGGTGCAGAGAAATCACATCGTATGTTTTTAGGATGGGTAAAGGTGGTTAAGGAAAGAAAGATGTTGAATATGCAAGTATGAAACAGGTCAGAATATGGTGTTTACAAAATAATTTTACGAGCATGTAAGTAAATACTAAATTCAGCTGTTTAAATATCTTAAATTGTCTCTCTATAGGGCAAAATAAAATATGGTATATATAATTTTGTTTACTATTTTTAATTCAGGTACATGTAGTTAATTATGTTCCTTGGCTCACAACTTACTGTATTAGTTATCCACACAAAGACCTCATTTGGTTTTTTTTTTTTCAATTATGTTTTCCCCCCTTTCAGTTGTTTTTGTTTTATTCTCTTTCCCTAATACATAGCCATTGTAATGTGTCTACTATAAGCTCTTACAGACTATTAGTATAGTAAGAGGTAACAAGAATACACAGAACTGTACCAAAAAGACCTTAATGACTAGAATAACCACAATGGTGTGGTCACTCACCTAGAGCCAAGCATCCTGGAGTGTGAAGTCAAGCAGGCCTTGGGAAGTGCTACTACAAACAAAGCTAATGGAGGTGATGGAATTCCAGCTGAGCTATTTAAAATCCTAAAAGATGTTGCTGTTAAAGTGCTGCACTCAGTATGTCAGCAAATTTGAAAAACTCAGCAGTAGCCACAGGACTGAAAAGGTCAGTTTTTATTCCAATCCCAGAGGACAATGACAAAGAATGTTCAAACTGCCAGAAGATTGCACTCATTTCGAATGCTAGCAAGGTTATGCTCAAAATCCTTCAAGCTAGGCTTTAGCAGTGTGTGAACCAAGAGCTTCCAGATGTGAAAGTGAAAGTTGCTCAGTCGTGTCCGATTCTTTGCGACACCATGGACAATAGTCCACCAGGCTCCTCTGTCCAGGGAATTCTCCAGGCAAGAATACTGAAAAAAGCATTGGATTGCCATTCCCTTCTCCAGCGGATCTTCCCAACCCAGGGATTGAACCAAAGTCTCCTGCATTGCAGGCAGATTCTTTATCATCTGAGCCACCAGAGAAGCCCTCTAGATGTATAGGCTGGGTTTAGAAAAGGCAGAGGAATCAGAGATCAAATTGCCGACATTCGTTAGATCATAGAGAAAGCAAGGGAATTCCAGAAAAACATCTACTTCTGCTTCATTGACCATGCTTAAATCCTCAGACCAATTTTTGTTTTCAGTAAATCTCTTGATTTATGACATTTTTTTTGTCAGTTATGAAACACTAGATATATTCAGCAAAGACACATTATCTGATCCATTTAAGATAAAGTACTTCTGAAGAAGCTTTTGAAAATGCATACCTGTTTATGTTTCTCTCAAGCTACCCTTTAGTAGATTTCTGTCACTTATTAAATAAAGTTGGAACTCCTTACCTAGTTACCTGAAGCCTCCTTTTAGGATGATATGATCCCTGCCTAGTGTTTCATCCTCATTCTCTATCATTTGTTCTCTTGTACCTTGTGTTTTAGAGGTCTTAAATTAAATAGTTTTTTTTATACCATGATTCCTGGCTTTTATATAAGGTTGGTGCAGAAGCAGTTGCTGTTTTGTTTTGTTGAACTTTGCCAGTTGATATTGGAATACATTCTTAAATAAATGTGGTTGTGTTATACATCATTTTAATGTTCATTTCTCGCTCTATGTATTTTTGCTAATAACTTATTACTTGCTGTGTATTTTATATTTATTTTAAACTATGGAAATGATGTTAGACAAAAAGCAAATTCAAGTGATTTTCTTATTTGAGTATAAAATGGGTTGTAAAGCAGTGGAGACAACTTGCAACATCAACACATTTGGGCCAGGAGCTGCTAACAGACATACTGTGCAGTGGTGTTTCAAGAAGTTTTGTAAAGGAGACAAGTGCCTTGAAGATTAGTAGCACAGTGGCCAGCCATTGCAAGTTGACAACGACCAATTGAGAGCCATTGTCGAACTGATCCTTTTTAACAACTACACAAGAAGTTGCCAAAGAACTCAATGTCAACTATTCTACCGTCATTTGGCACTTGAAGCAAATTGGAAAGGCAAAAAGCTCGCTAAGTGTATGCCTTGTAAGCTGGCGCAAATCAGAAAAATTGTCGTTTTGAAGTGTCATCTTCTCTTATTCTACACAACTGCAATGAACCATTTCTCAATTGGATTATGATGTGCAATGAAAAATGGATTTTATACGACAATCAGCAACTACCACCTCAGTCATCGGACTGAGAAGAAGCTCCAACGCACTTCCCAAAGCCAAACTTGCACCAAAAAAAGTCGTGCTCACTGTTTGGTGGTCTTCTGCCTGTCTGATCCACTAGAGCTTTCTGAATCCTGGTGAAACCATTACATCTCAGAAGTATGCTCAGCAAATCAATGAGATACACTGAAAACTGCAATACCTGCAACCGGCATTGGTCAACAGGAAGGGCCCAATTCTTCTCCACAACAGTGCCCAACTGCACGTCACACAACCAATGCTTCAAAAGTTGAATAAATTGGACTACGAATTTTGCCTCATCCACTATATTCACCTGACCTCTCACCAACTGACTACCACTTCTTCAAGCATCTCTACAACTTTTTGTAGGGAAAATGCTTCCACAACCAGCAGGAGGCAGAAAATGCTTTCCAAGAGATCATTGATTTCCAAGGCATGGGTTTTTATGCTGTAGGAATAAACAAACTTAATTCTCACTGGCAAAAATGTGTTGATTATAATGAGTCCTGTTTTGATTAATAAAGATGTGTTTGAGCCTAGTTATAATGCTTTAAAATTCATGATCCAAAACTGCAATTACATTTACACCAATCTAATACATGCTATTGAATACACTCGGCTTGGCACGTTCCTACTCACACTTTGAAATTCAATTCAAAGTTTGCTTATTTTGTGAAGTCTTTTAAGTTGGCTCCTCTAGCTTTTTAACATGTACCCTCTGGGGAGCATTTTCTTTTCTTTTTCTTTCTTTGTACTATAAGTTGTTGAACACTTACTTTGTATTTTCTGTGTCCCAGCCCTGAAAACAAACACTTCTCAAAGAAGCGCTAATTCCTTTTATTCAGGAATGGTATTTAAAAATCAGTATTTGGGTGTTAGATGTATTCATTGTTTTTGGAGTGTCATTACTTCTAGACCCTGTTAGTAGACATGTGTATATTGTATACACCATATCTACTAACTCACATGCACATACATGTTCATATTTAATTCTGTACTTACTAGTCTGTATATGAAGTATATTAAGAATTATGAGTTCATATGATACTTCTGATTCTAGTTTTATAGCACAGGGTTCATTCTAGTCTTCCTCCTTTCTTTTTTGTATTTACTTTTTTGGATAGTGAGAAACCAGGCTCTCATTGTATACACTACAACTGTTTTCCAAGGTAACCTAGGTCAGTTCTTTTCCTCTCTACCTTCTTTGGTGTGGTTATGTTATTAATTTATGAAACAGGTCCATTTCTTACTGTTTGTGTTCCATTTAGAGTTGTCCCACATCTGGTTGATTTTATTATTTATTTTTTGGATATGTAAAGCATTCCTCTGGTTTAAGAGTCTGCTGCTGCTGCTGCTAAGTCGCTTCAGTCATGTCCGACTCTGTGCGACCCCATAGACGGCAGCCCACCAGGCTCCGCCGTCCCTGGGATTCTCCAGGCTAGAATACTGGAGTGGGTTGCCATTTCCTTCTCCAGTGCATGAAAGGGAAAAGTGAAAGTGAAGTCGCTCAGTCGTGTCCGACTCTTAGCGACCCCGTGGACTGTAGCCTACCAGGCTCCTCCGTCCATGGGATTTTCCAGGCAAGAGTACTGGAGTGGGGTGCCATCGCCTTCTCCAGGTTTAAGAGTCAGAACTGTACAAATTACATGCTCAGAGAAGGATCACCCCCTCCTTATCCCACCACCCCATTCCTGCACTGTACGTACTTCTTTCTACCCTTTTCCCACTCACCCCCTGTAGGTAAACCAATCTCTTAGTTTGTGGTTTATCCTTCCTATATTTCTTTAGAAGAGAATCAGAGATTCGTCATAAATATAAAGTTTATATTTATGTAATTTGAGAACTTCCCCATGAGATAATTTTTAAGTGCATGCATGCTTAGTCACCTCACTCATGTCCGACTCTTTGCAACGCCATGGACTGTTTAGCCCACCAGGCTCCTCTGGCAATGGGATTTCCCAGGCAAGAATAGTGGAGTGAGTAGTCATTTCCTACTCCAGCATCTTCCCGACCCAGGGATCAAACACGCCTCTGTGTTGGCAGGCAGGTTCTTTACCACTAGTGCCACCATCTTTCCCAAATGTTTATTTAAAAAACGTTTTTAACCCTCAATATGCTTGCCAAAGATGGTGGTTGGAATATTAAGTTTTCCAAAACAGGGTACCAGTAACATAGTTTACTGTGTAAAAATGATTTAGTCATACCAGAGTGTTTCTTTTCTACAAATAAGCAATTATTCAAACTGATCTCCATCTTTCCTTTTCCAACTTCATCATATGAAATTTTACATTTAGCTGATTTGGACTTTACTGCATTTCTTGAATTTTATTTTATATAAAGTCTTTCTTGTCCCTTTGTTTTTGCTCTTTTTTTCTGTCTAAGCTACCATACCAACTCTCATTCCTTTGAAACCTAACTTGTTCGCCAATTCTTTTCTTATCCTTTTCTCTTCTTCCTCTGAACCTTTGAATGCTAAACAATTCTTCTTTTAGTGGCACTTTTGTGTCTGACCAGGTTTTAGCTATTTAAGTGTCACGAGATTCATTTTTTGGAAGTCTAACTTACATGGATACATGTGAAATGAAGAGATTTTATTTACCCTAGTAAGTCCTTATGATTTTTTCCTTCAGTAGACGTCTAAAATACAAGGTAGTTAATGATAAAAATTAATTTTATGTCTTGCTTTTTGTAGTCAAACACTGTCATCTTCCTTTTTTATCCTAAATAGTAGCCCATGCAGAGTATTGCCATCATAATTTGCTCAATTATTTCCAATTTTTTTATTTTATTTTATTAATTTATATTCAAACTCAAATGACCTCTGTTTGCTGTATACTTGGGAAAATAAAGTCATTGAGTTATTTTTGCTGATTTTTGAGGAATGAAAAGATTGCTTTTGAAATTAATTTCCCATATATAACATTTTATTGCATTTAAATAAAAGCATTTATATAAGTCATGTTTCGGAGAAGGCAATGGCACCCCACTCCAGTACTCTTGCCTGGAAAATCCCATGGACGGAGGAGCCTGGTAGGCTACAGTTCACAGGGTCGCTAAGAGTCGGACACGACTGAGCAACTTCACTTTCACTTTTCCCTTTCATGCACTGGAGAAGGAAATGGCAACCCACTCCAGTATTCTAGCCTGGAGAATCCCAGGGATGGCGGAGCCTGTGGGTTGCCGTCTATGGGGTCGCACAGAGTCGGACATGACTGAAGCGACTTAGCAGCAGCAGCAGCAGAAGTCATGTTTATAAAATACACTAAACTTCTTTTTTCCAAGGTGGCCACAGTACTTAGTAGTTTGCTAGTTTGTATAGCCTACTTATTAGGAATGTAGTGACACACTTTTTTAATTAGGTAAATAGAGAAAATGAAGGGCATTTAACTTAATCTGTAAAGTTTTTGCATGTTTGTACATAGCTGGAGGTAAATGGGTATTAGTTAGCACCACACTATTATATACTGTTGTGATTTAATCTTACAGCATACACCCACAGACAGACAGACACATGCACATGCGCACACACATAGCATGCTACAAAATAAACACACACATAGATATTATCTACAGTGGTTCTTGTCAGAAAGACATCAGATAGGGATTATCTTATTACCCATGGAAACTAAACACAGAAAAGTGTTTTTATCATTTTGCCAAATACCTTGATGCCACATCTCCACATTTCTAAACATGGAGCTTGGAGATACAGCTTTCAAACAATTGAGATCTTTTGATTTAAACAGTTGGTCTATTTCTCCCATTTTTTTCTTGGTATATTAGGAACCATTTCTTTATCCAGCCTCCAAAACTGGAGCCTTTGCAGTTTTAATCACTGCAGTTTCTTTGGAAATATTAAAGCTTCCTTTCATGATTCTTTTCTTTTCCCCAGGTCAGGTGCATTAAGACTACATTTTGTACTTCTCTTGTTAACTCCTTAATAGTGTAGGAAAGAGAAGATGTTGATTTGCATGGAATTCCCATGAAGTTAACCATCTTTTCCTTCTTTCATTGATGAAGCCTCCAGTGTTTTACAGTTGGAAAATTATCACTGATCTCCTGTAATCCAGACATTTTTATCCATTTCATAATGTGTCTATCCTCTGTCCTCCCAAAGCCATGACAGCAGTGAAGGTCTGTTGGTAGCAGTGGGTAGTTACTGTATAAATAATAATAAATGGATGAGTTTTGCTTATATGTGTGTGTTTTTACTCACATTTTATATACATCTTTTTTCCTCTCTCTGCACTTTACCTAGACAGGCATGGTGCATTGTGATACAGCAGTTGGAACACCCGATTATATATCACCTGAGGTCCTGAAATCACAAGGTGGTGATGGTTACTATGGGCGAGAATGTGATTGGTGGTCCGTGGGTGTTTTCCTTTTTGAGATGCTGGTGGGTAAGTAAACTGGGATTTTTTAAAAAACTCATCTCATAACACTAGTTCTAAGTCGAGAATGTGAGAGTATAAAAAAATTTAATTGCTTGTGTTCTAAGGAGAAAGTAGAATTTCTGAAACCTTTGAATTAATAGTGTCTGATACGACAGATTGTTGATTGGAAAATGAAAACGAAGCCTCATGCTGGTACAATAATTGAGCAGGATATGAAAGGAATTGAAAGTCTACTGTTAGGAAATATTCCTTCCGTAGACCTTTTTAATTAAGAAAATACTAGAACAAGAAGCAAATTTACAGCTGCAGTGGGCCTTCATTCTAAGATTTTCTTAATCAGTAGTATTTTGTTGTAAATATTTTAATTATAAGGCTGTTAGTATTTGTTCCAGTAATAATAGGGAACTGAAAGTACTCAGTTTATGTAATTAGTTTTTGTAAACTGTGCTGCTTATATTTACTACTTGTATATATATTTGGTTTGTAATTCCAGTCAAAGAAATCATAAATATGATTATTGACCATTTGACTATCAAGATAAATATATTTTATAATGGTGTTTCAATCTCAGAAAACTCAGAGACAAGTTAAATAATTTCTTTTATTTTGGCCACATCAAAATTTGAAATGCTCATGTATTTCAAAACTTTTCTTTACACCATACATTTCATTTTTAAGATTTCCTAAGTACTAGAGTCACAAAAATATCTTCTGGCTGAAACCAGTGGCTTTAGGGTGAGGGGTGGAAGTGAAAGTCGCTCAGTTGTGTCTGACTCTTTTCGACTCCATGGACTATACAGTCCATGGAATTCTCCAGGCCAGAATACTGGAATGGGCACCCTTTCCCTTCTCCAGGGGATCTTCCCAACCCAGGGATCAAACCCAGGTCTCCCACATTGCAGGCGGATCCTTTACCAGCTGAACCACAAGGAAAGCCCAAAAATACTGGAGTGGGTAGCCTGTCCCTTCTCCAGCAGATCTTGCCAACCCAGGAATCGAACCGGGGTCTCCTGCATTGCAGGCGGATTCTTTACCAACTGAGCTATGAGGGCAGCCCAGGAGAGATGTAGCAAAATCTACTTTGTGAGGCAAATGTGTTAAGGCAAGTAACATTATAAGAATTTAGAGTGAATTAGTGTTAGAACTTGGAGAATTTCTTTTCTGTGACTCTGAAAGAAATTGGTAGTGGAAATCTGTAAAATCTGTATAATGATTGAATATGGCTATTGCTTAAAAAAAAAAAAAAAAAAAAAACCTCAGTACAAAATTAGGTAACCCTTGGTCCTGGAACTTTTTGTAGTTAAAATGCCTTCTCTTGATGACTGTATGTGTATGTGTAGCATTGACCTTGCTGTGCTAAGTCTCATGTTCTGCTGTGACTTGCTTTGTTCTGGGCCTTTGTCATTGCAGTGGGTCTCTTTGTACACACTGTATTCTCTTAGGTAGCTGTCTGTTCTCCCCACGTCTGGGCCCTGTCTGATGATTTATTAGGTGTGTCTTGTAGTATTTTGAAAGTGGAGTATATTCCATCATTTGCCTAGACTCTCCCAGAGTTTTAAAAAATAATATACTTTCGAGGAAGTCACCTGGGTTATTTGAAGAGACCATTTATACACCTGCTACCGTTTTCAGCTCTGAGAGCTGAATTTAATGAGTTTGAATGGCACTGATTTGCAGTGTTCTGAGCATACTCTGGTGCTCACTCATCAGGTTGGTTGGCACTAGACTTCACTTCAAAGAGTCTACTGCAGTTAAAAATCACACTAGAAAAATCTTGAATTCAAAACTCTCCTCTGCTACCCTTGGAAAACAAAAACTATCTGAGCACTCCTTTTTGGCAGATTTGGGGAAGTCTGGTTTGTACTAAGGTAATTTGAAGCACACTGGCAGGGCCTTTAATTCTTAGACTTTGAGTACTGGCCAAAATGATGCTATGAACTTTTTCAAAAGTCTTTACACTCATTTCAGTGCCTTTTTATCACAGTCATCAGTTGACAGGAACACTGTATTTGGAGACTGATTCTGCCATTTTCAGCTCTAGCTGTGTGTCCTCGTAGGCAAATCACATGTCATCTATCTGGGCCTGGCTTCCTTGTATGTAAAATAATGAGGCTGATCTGACTCTTAGAGCTGCATTGTCCAGTCTATTGTGATGAAAGTGGCTTATGTCTGCACTGTTTAGTATGGTGGGGACCTGCCATGTTGGGCTTTTGAAATATGGCTAATGTGACTAGGGAAATGAATTTTTTATTTTATTTCATTTTAATTAATTTAAAGTGCCACTTGTGGTTGGTTTGATTTAGCTGAAGCATTAGAAGGCTCTAACTGATCTGATCGCACCTAGTAACCTTTTAAATTATCCAATAAATTGATTTTTTTCTCATTATGTATTTCCCAACACATTGTACAGTTAGTATTGATTTTATTTTGATCTTAAAAGTTATTGGCTTATTGGTATAGTTAAAATTTAAATATATTCTTGGTGTGTGCATGTTTGTTTTGACCGAGATTCCTGTCCCATAGACCTTTCCTTCTTACATGCGTTCGATAAATCTAAACTTAACGTATTTAAGTATTAGGTAAAAAATGTTTAATTTGCATTCTCTGTTACACTCTGTGTCTTCTTTGTTGGTACTTTAGGGGATACTCCATTTTATGCAGATTCACTTGTAGGAACATACAGCAAAATTATGGATCATAAAAACTCACTATGTTTCCCTGAAGATGCAGAAATTTCTAAACATGCGAAGAATCTCATCTGTGCCTTCTTAACAGATAGGTAATATACATTAAATTTCTTTATAGAGATTTCTTTGTAGAGAATCCTTTTAGGTTTTAGATTTGTAGAAGTGAAAGCTTACCTAACTCTTATATATACACATATAGAATCAGTCTTTTTATCCAACTTGCATTTAATTCTGGTTTAGCCTTTTCCTACTGCTTAGCCTGGGATTGGGTTACCGTTGTCATTTTGTATGTGCTGCCCGATGGTAATCCAACTCTGATCTTAACCCTCATATCTAAAAAGAAAACTTGGTAAAATAATGCATCTGAGAGAAAAGAAAACGTCTGTATTTTACATTTTATCCTTTAAAATGATTGAGCCATATTGCTCTTGACTGTACAACTTTTGAGAGAAGAACATTTTGTGCAGATAAATACTCAAAAGTTAATAATCTTAAAAACTGTGTTTGACTTTGCAATGCGTCCTTCCCAGTCCCTTTTAATTTGCATTTGAATATGAGCAAGTCCATCCTGAAAATTCTATATTTCTTAAAATAGATGAACATTATTGTGAAAGCCTGCCTTAAAGAAAGAGAAGCCTGGAAAGCTCCTTGAAGTGTCTTCCTTGCCCTCTCTAGTCTTTTCTGGTTTCCCACTTTATATTTGTGATAGGAGTCATCCTGTCAGTGGGCCAACGCATACTTGTGGGTGCTTTGACCTCAGACCAGACTTAACTCGCTAGCTTTATGATTTTAGAGAAATTATTTTACTTTCTGGGGAAATAATTTTACTCATTCTAAATATAATGGGCTCAGATTTAGATGATAACTGAGGACATTTCTTGCTCTGTGATGCTGTCTTCCTGAGCACACCTTATTGTTTGTTTGCCAGTTGCTGTTACAAGCAGTACTGTAGTGACCATTCTCATACATTTCTCTTTGCATACTTTTTGTAGGATAAAATCTTAAAAATGGATTTCTGGTTTATACATTTTAAAATTGACCTACTTGAGTTGCAAATTTGACTCCCAGAAATGTCACATGGGGTATATTTCCATGATTAAGAATTGTTTCCCTCATTCTTGTCAAACTAAGTACTGCTGCTGCTGCTGCTAAGTCACCTCAGTCGTGTCCGACTCTGTGCGACCCCATAGATGGCAGCCCACCAGGCTCCCCCATCCCTGGGATTCTCCAGGCAAGAACACGAGTGGGTTACCATTTCCTTCTCCAGTGCAGGAAAGTGAAAAGTGAAAGTGAAGTCGCTCAGTTGGGTCTGACTCCTAGCGACCCCATGGACTGCAGCCCACCAGGCTCCTCCATCCATGGGATTTTCCAGGCAAGGGTACTGGAGTGGGGTGCCATTGCCTTCTCCGAACTAAGTACTATGAATTTTATTTTTCCATACAAAGAAGAAAATTATATTTTTCCTCATTATTTTAATCTTTTTCATTTATTCATCAATCATTTGCAAAATAAAACTTCGTTAATTACATAATTAATGAACAATTCATGGTGATAAACTCAAAATAAATTTTATATAATGTTTGTTTTGAGGACTAGGTGGAGTTGATAGGAATGATTATGATTCGTGCTGAAAGGTATAATATAAAACAGGATATATAGCATGTGTTAATGAAAGGAGTACCATTCATGAAAGACTAGCCTTAGTGATTTATGGATGGTGGTAGTTGCAATCTAAAGAATGATTGTAGGTGGAGAAAAGATAGTTTGAGAAGAATTTAATGCCATTAGTGTGACTAGGAGTACTTCCTTCTATAAACTTTACAGGTTTTCTTGTTTATGTTAAACATAGCTCCAGGGGTATAATTGCTTATTATTTCCACATAGTCTTCACTGAAGACTCAAAAAGTCAAAGAATGAAATTATTAGCAATATTTTTCTTGTATTCAGATTGACAGTTTTAATATAAATTCAATACATATTTATATTTAACTTACATTTAATATAGATGTAGATCTATCCAGAGTGAATATGGATAGCTTCAAGCACAATATGTGAGTTCTTTTTAAGAAGGGGGGAGGAGTTTTTGAAATAACATTTTTATCATATAGGTTTTAAAAAAATTCTTCTGTGCCAGAAATTAGATCTCCATTCATTTTATGCCCTAAAATTGGTCATGCGATTTTGGCACATGCCGTGACTTTTTTAGTTGAAAGCATCCTATACGTTGATTTGATACAGAATGCAAGTGGAAACATGATTTCTTTTCCATGACATTCATTATGTAGGGAGATCACGTGCTGTGAAAATTAGATTACTTATTTTTGAGCAGTATTTAAGCTGAAGCTTTTCGATTTTTTTAAATTCATTTCTGATCCTTATTCTAATCCTCATTGAGATAAGAGTATTTTTATATTTTTATAATCTTACTCTTTATAATAGAATGTTTAACTGCATTATTTAGGGAGGTACGCCTTGGAAGAAATGGGGTAGAAGAAATCAAACAACATCCTTTCTTCAAGAATGATCAGTGGAATTGGGATAACGTAAGAGAGAGTAAGTCAATAAATTTAAATATTTCCATTTCATCACATTTTCAATCTCATGAGTTGAATCCTCTTCTGATTTAAAAAGCATGTCTGGTACTCTTAATAGTAATTTTTAAATTGAGAGATTTTATTTCAATTCATTCTGAAGCTGTGTAACTAAATCTTATTGTAGTATCTTAAGAATCTTATTGCAGTATCTTAGCAAACTAGTATGTCTTTATTTCCCAGTGCTTTTATGATAAACATTATTGGTTTCTTAATTTGTCAAGCTAAGTTTTATAGATCTCAATAATTTTCAGAATTGGGGAAATATAATTTTTTAATTCATATGTTTGAATTAATAAATCAGTAGTTACTTATGGAGAGTACTCTGGGAAATACGGGTAAACATAGTAGTTCTTTTAAACTTCATGTATATTTACATTAATTCATTTTAAGAGTAAGAAGTATTTCTGCTTAAAGATGTAGTAGAAAACTTCTTAAAACTAAAGCATGTATGTGTAAGTTATTGCTGCTTGAAAGTTTAATACCTAGAATAATATCGTACTGCCTTGGATAGGTTAATTCATCTATGTTTAAAACCAATCTAATATAATGATAAAACACAGAATTTCAGTTCTTTGAAATGGTAAAATAGTAAATCTGTCCTTGAAATTTTCTATAGTAAATCGTGACAATATAGTATTGTTTGCTAATCAAATATCAATATATAATGTGTTAATATTTATATAGTGTGTTAATATCAATATAACATTAATAATCTATAATAACGAATATAAAACAGATCAAGGGTGGTTTCTGTCTTTTTAAATCATACGTATTATTATTAAGCAATGTTTTTCTTTTCTTTTAATAGCCGCAGCTCCTGTGGTACCTGAACTCAGCAGTGACATAGACAGCAGCAATTTTGATGACATTGAAGATGATAAAGGAGATGTAGAAACCTTCCCAATTCCTAAGGCTTTTGTGGGAAATCAGCTACCTTTTATAGGATTTACCTACTATAGAGAAAATTTGTATGTGATTTGTTTGTTGTATTTTTATTGTTTTCAACATCTAGCTGTAAAGAGTTGTCTTATTTCAGAACTCTGAATTATAGAAGATAAAGTGTTAATTTGTTTCAAACTGAGATTTTTTTCAAAGAATATTATATAATATTCATTTACAAATGAATGTAAGGCAGTGTTGTGTGTTTGAAGACCGAACACCTGCTTTTGAGGGAGTCTGTCAACTATTAAGGGACATAGGAGAATTATATAGTCATAATGAAGGGTAGAATGTGATATTAGCCTTAAGAAAGGTACCAAGAAGATCTGAGAATCATAATTCTTCTAATTTCAGAAGAAAAATAAAAGTCACATCTCTTTGGGGCTAGTGTAGGGGGAAGTCAGGTAAGACCTCAAGGAAGAGATAGCATTTTAACCAAGTCTAAAGATAAGAAAGGGTTTTGAGTAGCTGAGATGTAGGGATGTTAGGTGAGTGTGGTGGGGAGGTGAATAGTGGAAGCAAAACTTTGGAATTTAAGCATACACTGGGAGCAGAGCAATATAGTCCAGTAGGTTTCTAACATGGTATATATCACTGTATTATAACCATTTGGAGAACTTAATGGGACTGTGATTTTCTTGCCTGTAATACCTTCATCTAATGCAGAGCCTGGCGTAAGATCATTCAATAAATATTGCTCAAGTGGAGTGAGTACTGGGTATAAGATTAGAAAATAGACTGGAGTTAGAGTGTGAGGGAAGCATAATGGAACAGACAATTGCTGTGTATTGTGCTAAGGGACTTTTGACTTTGACACGAAGAGCTGCTGAAAACTGTTAAGTAGTTAAATGAAGTGTTAAAGACATTTGAGAAATTTTTGATACTTCCATGTTTGTAATGGTTGGGGAGAACAACTGTTATGGTTTGCCCAGGACTGAGGGGTTTCCTAGGATGTGCTGTGGGACTTTCATGCTAAAATTAGGAAAATCAGCGCAAACCAAGATGAGTTGTTCATCCTGTTAAAGATAAGATTCTGAAAACTGCTGTAATGCTGACAAAAGTGAAGACATCAGTGCAGGAGAAATCCAGGTGTGTTCATATACAGCAAGGAACGACCAGTTAAGAGAGAAACTGACAGTTAAATAGAAGTGATGATTTATGTATTAAGACCAGGAGATCAAAAGATGTTGTCTTTGAAAAAGAGGAGAAATGTGTCCTTTCAGAAGATTTCTAGAAAAGAAGAATAAAATAGGAACTCAAAATGAGGTGAAGAGGGGGAAAAATATGGTTGTGTTTAGTGATTCCAGTCTCAACAGTGTTAAACACTAGAACGTCGGCTTAAGAGTGGGAAGCAAGAAATAGCATTTTAAATTATTGAAAACAGTATAAATGTCAAGAGGGGGAAATAGTACTTCACTTAAAATATGATTGAAAGTGAAAAGAAAGAGAATTTAATTCTGAGGATAACTTGATATCAGAAAATGAGTTAAAATGGCATGCAAAAGAATTTCCTGCCTTTCCTTCTAGGTTACTAAGTGACTCTCCATCTTGTAAAGAAAATGACTCAATACAATCAAGGAAGAATGAAGTATGTGTAAATTTTTACTGCTCTATTTTAATCACATGTTCAAATACTTTAGTAATATCCATGTATTTTAAAAGTTCACTTGATGTTACTTTTAGATGGCATTCCTTGTTGCCGTCCAGTTCAGTATAACACTAAAGTGATTCATTTATTTGACAAGTATTATGGTAATGAGATCCAGTGGCTAGTAAAAAGATGAGTTACATGACTTTAGGCTTAATTTCATTACAAAAGTGTAGAATATGTTTATAAACAGCTGTATTTCCTACCAGTTAGAAAATTTTGTAATCTTAGCACCATATATGAATATAGATAGTGAGCTATAAGAATACAGAAATAGTGGAGAGTTTAGAGTTTTTCGCAAAGAATTGATATAAAGGATAATTTTATCAAAATGTTACAGTATTTTGTGACCTCCACACAAATCTAAATCATATAGACACATAAATGAGGATGCTGAATATTTTTCCCTTCAAAACTTATAAAAACTAAAAAAATTGAGTAATTTTGATATGATTTGTGTTTTAGGAATTTTACAAAGCATAGCAAGCATTTAAAATTTTTTTTGTTGTTTTGTTTTAAATAGGAGAGTCAAGAGGTATGTTGATGTCAAATATGTTGAAAAACAGGAAAATCTCATCACTCTAGCGATGATATAACCATATGATATAACCATATTCCACCTAGCATTTGGAGTACTACACCTACCCAAGAGAGAAGTTCCCAACCTTTTTTTCTGCCAAGTATTCTTTTCATTATTGCTCCTATGGATCTGTTGTTTAAAATGTATATTATGTACTTTTCTTGGTTTTGTTTATTAAGGATATGTAACTAGCAGCAAGAACTTTTGATTAGCATGTGATAACTAATCAGCATGTAATCAAGTTACACCAATGTAGTAGCAGCCAAAAGCTGTTGAACTTGAGGAGTTCATTGGCCTATATTTCCTTACTAGAGAAATATAGTTTTTCTTAAGATACATGAAATATTTAAGAAATCATGGAGAACCTCATCACTAGAAAAAATAGTGGAAAAAACATTGTCCATGAAATCTAATAGGTCTTTTGGGGCACTGCCACTTATTAGCTGTGCTATCTTGTCCCAGTTGTTCACCTTTTTTGGAGTTCAATTTCTTTATTGAATAAATGTACTACTACCCATCTTCTTATGGCTTTTGTTAGGATTAATGACACAGTAAATGTAAAGTATGTGCCATTGTACGTAAAATACAAAAGGAAGTCAAAAAGTTAAATCCTTTAGAAAGGCAGTAATGCTCCCAAAATAGATTCTTTAGTACTTTCTATAATTTTACTTCTTTTAAAGACTGATAAATTTGGCCTATAAGAAGATTTAAAGAATGGCAAGATGACTTGTAATTAATTAGCCATCATTAATCCAAAAGAGTTATTGATGATAAACTTTTCACAGTATTGCACCTGGCACAGTATAGGAAATTATAAAGAGGTTTTGTGTGTGTGTGTGTGTGTGTGTGTGTGCGCGTGCGCACCTTTTTTTGAGGTAAAATTGATCAATTCAGTTCAGTCGCACAGTCGTGTCTGACTCTTTGCAACCCCATAAACTGCAGCACACCAGGCTTCCCTGTTCATCACCAACTCCCAGAGCTTGCTCAAACTCAACGTCCATTGAGTCGGTGATGCCATCCAACCGTCTCATCCTCTGTCATCCTCTTCTCCTCCTGACTTCAATCTTTACCAGCATCAGGGTCTTCTCCAATGAGTCAGTTCTTCACATCAGGTGGCCAAAGTATTGGAGTTTCAACTTCAGCATCAGTCCTTCCAGTGAATAGTCAGGACTGATTTCCTTTAGGATGGACTGGTTGGATCTCCTTGCAGTCCAAGGGACTCTCAAGAGTCTTCTCTAACACCACAGTTTAAAAGCATCAATTCTTCGGTGTTCACCTTTCTTCACAGTCCAACTCTCACATCCATACATGACTACTGGAAAACCCATAGCTTTGACTAGATGGACATTTGTTGGCAAAGTAATTGTCTCTGCTTTTTACTCTGCTGTCTAGGTTTGTCATAGCTTTTCTTCCAAGGAGCAAGTGTCTTTTAATTTCATGGCTGCAGTCACCATCTGCAGGGATTTTGGAGCCCAAGAAAATTAAGTCTGTCACTGTTTCCATTGTTTCCCCATCTATTTGCCATGAAGTGATGGGACCGGATACTATGATCTTAGTTTTTTGAATGTTGAGTTTAAAGCCAACTTTTTCGCTCTTCTCTTTCACTTTCATCAAGAGGCTCTTTAGTTCCTTTTCACTTTCTGCCATTAGGGTGATATCATCTGCATATCTGAGGTTAATGATATTTCTCCTGGAAATCTTGATTCCAGCTTGTGCTTCATCCAGCCTGGCATTTCACATGATGTACTCTGTATATAAGTTAAATAAGTAGGGTGACAATATACAGCCTTGACATACTCCTTTCCCTATTTGGAATCAGTCTGTTGTTCTAAGTCCAGTTCTAGCTGTTGCTTCTTGACCTGCATACAGATTTCTCAGGAGGCAGGTCAGGTGGTCTGGTATTCCCATCTCTTTAAGACTTTTCCACAAACAAACTGACTGTGTGATCCACACAGTCAAAGGCTTTGGCGAAGTCAATAAAGCAGAAGTAGATATTTTCCTGAAACTCTCTCGCTTTTTCGATGATCCAACGGATGTTGGCAATTTGATCTCTGGTTCCTCTGCCTTTTCTAAAACCAGCTTGAACATCTGGAAGTTCACAGTTCACATATTGCTGAAGCCTGGCTTGGAGAATTTTGAGCATTACTTTGCTAGTGTGTGAAATGAGTGCAGTGTGCAGTAGTTTGAACCTTCTTTGGCATTGCTTTTCTTTGGGATTGGAATGAAAAGTGACCTTTTCTAGTCCTGTGGTCACTGCTGAATTTCCCAAATTTTTTGGCGTATTGAGTGCAGCGCTTTCACAGCATCATCTTTTAGGATTTGAAATAGCCTAACTGAAATTCCATCACCTCCACTAGCTTTGTTTGTAGTGATGCTTCCGAAGGCCCACTTGACTTCGCATTCTAGGATGTCTGTCTGCTCTAGGTGAGTGATCATACCATCGTGGTTATCTGGGTCATGAAGATCTTTTTTGTATAGTTCTTCTGAGTATTTTTGCCACCTCTTCTTAATATCTTCTGCTTCTGTTAGGTCCATACCATTTCTGTCCTTTATTGTGCCCATCTTTGCATGAAATGTTCCCTTGGTATCTCTAATTTTCTTGAAGAGATCTCTAGTCTTTCCCATTCTGTTGTTTTCCTCTGTTTCTTTGCATTGATCACTTAGGAAGGCTTTCTTGTCTCTCCTTGCTATTCTTTGGAAGTCTGCATTCAGATGGATGTATCTTTCCTTTTCTCCTTTGCCTTTCACTTTTGATACTGATATGTAACATTTTGAAATTGATATGTAACATTATATAGTTTCAGGCATACAACAGTATGATTTTACTTCTGTGTTCATTGCAGAGTGATCATTTAGAGTGTAATAATCAACCATCATCATACACTTGGCCCCATTCACTCATTTCATCTACCCCAGCTCCCTTTTCCTCTGGTAATGACGAGTCTGTCCTGTCTTTTGAGTTTGTTTTTGTTTTGTTTATTTTTTCCCTTTTTTTGGTTTGTTTCCCTATGAGTGATACCATATGATTTTTGTCTTTCATTTTCTGACTTTCATTCTAATGCCCTCAAGGTTCATCCATGTTGCAAACAGCTAGATTTCACTTTTTTCCCTTTTTTTTTCTTTTTTATGGCTGAGTGGTTCCCAGTCTGTATATATATCACATCTTCTTCATCCATTTATCCTCCAGTGGATACTTAGGTTGTTTCTGCATCTTGGGTGCATATATGTTTTGAATTAGTGTTTTCGTATTCTTCAGATAAATACCCATAATTGGAATAGCTGGATTATATGGTAATTCTGTCCTTATCTTTTGAAGAATCTTTGTATTGTTTTCAATACTGGCTACACCAGTTTACATTCCCATCAACAGTGCATGAGTTCCCTTTTCTCTACATGCTCTCCAATATTTGATATTTTTGTCTTTTTGTAAGGTGATACTTCATTGTGGTTTTCATTCATATCCCTAATAATTAATGATGTTGAACATATTTTCTTAGATCTGTTAGCTATCTGCATGCTTTCTTTGGGAAAATTGAAGGAAATTTTATTCTTATTTCTAAGAAAAGTAATATATTTTTTAGCATGTTCAGTCAAATATTCCAAATATTTGTTTCAGATGTAGACCTTTTATCTTTATCTTATTAGCACAAATGGTGACAATATTTTCATATAAATAATCTACAAAAGAACAGTGGAGGATATCAATTTTTTAAAATTTATTTATAATGAATGAGAAACTTGCTATCATAGAAGAATTCTGCCAAGATTGGAGCTTCTCATTCTTATGTTTACGTAGTGTGTGCGTATATACACATGTGCTGTGATATAAAGCAAGAGATGGAGGGTTTTTTTCTGTCAATAAAAATCACATTAAGAAGGTACAAATACTGTACCTATATTAAGTCGAAAGAAAGGAGATTATCATTGTTTTCTTTAAGCCTCTCACTTTTTAAATGTGATCACACTTTATAATTATAGTTTTTTATTTTCTGACAGATTCAGAAAAAACTGTACACATTAGAAGAACACCTTAGCACTGAAATACAAGCCAAAGAGGAACTAGAACAGAAGTGCAAGTATGTTCTGTGGATAATTAAATGTTATATTTTAAAATGTAAATTTAAACATTTTACTAAAAAGAGCTACAGAGTAATTATATGATTATTTTACAATTTATGGCAAATGTCTTTATTGTAAGAATTATTTTATTTACTGTTGCCTTTGAAATTCTTCAGATCTGTTAATACTCGCCTAGAGAAGGTGGCAAAGGAGTTAGAGGAAGAGGTAAAGTTGCTCTATGCTTTTATTTACATTTTTGTTCGTAAAAAGTTTTGATGCCTGACTTACCTATAGAGTTCACTTAATACCATGTTAATACAAATCTTGTTATGTAGTAAAATATATATTGTAGCATTGGTGGACAGGACTGAGATTATAGGGTAAACCGTGATAATAGGCTTCATTTTGTTGTGTTTTTACAAATGAATTAATTTAGTATATGTAGATATTTCAAGGAAAAATAATTTCAGTCATATTAATGACATGGCTTAAAAATAGAAATTGACAACTTTTTTTTATTATTCAGACCTGTAGTTTATATTAAGTAAAGGTGGTTCAAGGGTGATGAAATGTTACAGAAAGTGGCTTACAATAGTAAACAAAATACTTATGTTCTTGATTATTTAAGAATAATATGCTATTTTAAAAATATGGAAACCATTTGTAATTTTAACAAAATGGCTTTTGTTAAAGTTTTAGCTTTTTTAAAGGTCTCTTCTATCTGATGTAACTGAAATATTTTTTATTTTCACTTGATTTTTATACATACTTTCCTTTGATAATAACTTCAAGCATTATTTCAGATTACCTTGAGGAAAAATGTGGAATCAACATTAAGACAATTAGAAAGAGAAAAAGCACTTCTTCAGCACAAAAATGCAGAATATCAGCGGAAAGCTGATCATGAAGCAGACAAGAAGCGAAATTTGGAGAATGATGGTTTGTAGTGTAGAATACTAAATACTTACTAAGAAAAAAGCTTGTATGTGTGTGTTGTGTTGAAGCTTGCTACTTAAATGCTTTTTATCATAGTTAACAGTTTAAAAGATCAACTTGAAGATTTGAAAAAAAGAAATCAGAACTCTCAGATATCCACTGAGAAAGTGAATCAACTCCAGAGACAAGTAGGTTGATCCCAATTTATTTATAATAAGGATTTTGAATTTTATTTATGACTGTTAGCATTTGTTTTAATTGGTAATGTTATAAAAGGGAAATCATTAGAAAGATATCTTTAGGGTTTTGCTTATTTTAAATAGTTTGCAGTGGGGTAATAAAGTATTTTCATCATATATACCTGTGTTTATATGTTTGTTTTTTGTTTGGTTTTGAATGGAATAACAGCTGGATGAAACCAATGCTTTGCTGCGAACAGAATCTGATACTGCAGCCCGGTTAAGGAAAACACAGGCAGAAAGTTCAAAACAGATTCAGCAACTGGAATCTAACAATAGAGATCTACAAGACAAAAATTGCCTGCTGGAGACTGCCAAGTTAAAACTTGAAAAGGAATTTATCAATCTTCAGTCAGTTCTAGAATCTGAAAGGAGGGACCGAACCCATGGATCAGAGATTATTAATGATTTACAAGGTATTAAAGTAAAGTGGAGATTGCGCTTAAGTTCATCTTAATATGCTGGAGTAGTAGGTTTGTGGATATACTACTCTGTTCTATAAAGTTAGGGTGTTAGAAACACATTGTTAAAAAATTTTATGAATGAAGGATTTACTTTCAAGTAGTATTAAGTATTTTAAATAACAAGCCACTTCTGAAAGCAGTAGATTGGATTCCAGTTGAATTAACTCTGAAGCACTATACCAACAATTATAAAATTTCTGCTCATAAATAACAGCTTTAAGGTATGAGGTGAATTCTGAATTTTTTACTCTAAATTTAATTTGTATTGTATATAAATTTATTGTTTTTTAAAATGTTGCAATTTTAGGTAGAATATCTGGCCTAGAAGAAGATGTAAAGAGTGGTAAAATCTTATTAGCAAAAGTAGAGATGGAGAAGAGACAACTACAGGAGAGATTTACTGATTTGGAAAAGGTAAAACATGTTAAGTTTTATATTTGTGTAAGAAAATGGCTGTAGAGTTTTGAGTTGAAAAACTTATTCTAAAATAAGGAAAATTAGTAACTGAGCTATTTCCAGCACTCATGTACTTTTTTATATTGTTATGTAGATTGAGGATATATACTTAAAGGCTTACCATAACACCATACAAGCAGTCCTTAGCATGTTAGTTTTTTATGAAGGGAGGACTTTCCTAGGATGTGTTATGAGGATGCTTCTTCTCCCTAGACATCCCAGGAAAACTCAGATTTTGGTGTACATTTATCTTCAAAATGATGTAATTATCATGACTTTTCATGTAGAAGTTTAGCAAAAAGTGCTATAAGCAGGGATCATTCTAGGCTCTGTGTAGATAATATTTTGTTTTCATTCATTTAAGTATTTAGTGTATCATATGTGGTAGAAATATCAGGATGCAGTTCTTGCCCTTAACAACCTCACATCTAGTAGGTAATTTCTAAAGTAAAGTAAAGTACACAGATAATTCTAATGCAATGTGGTAAGTAGAATGATAGAGGTATGGGTAGGGTATCTTGGGTACACAGAATGAATCCCTAATCTGACAGGGCAGCATTAGCTGACAAAGTAAAGTTGCATTATGAGCTGGGGAGGACATCATGAGCAAAGGCACAGAGGACAGAAAATAAAAGTCATAGTTTATTTAAGTATAAACTGTTCAGTATTTCTAGAGTAAAGAGTGAAGGTCAAGAAATTTTAATCTTTTAAGGGAAAGAGTGAATATTTTAAATTTTGCAGGCCATATGGTCTCTACTTCAGTAAAGGGAATGGGCATGGCTATGATCTAATGAAATTTTACACAAATAGACATCATGCTAAAATTGGCCATGCAAGATGTTGAATACTCTTTTAAGAAACTCAGTTGCTCTAAGAAATGGATCAACTGCTGAAGGGCTTTTAAGTTGGGTGATTTTATTAGTGATTCATTTAAGATACATTATTATGTACTATGTGAAAACTAGGTTTGAGGCGGACAAGATGAGGTAGGTAGATTAATCAGAGGCTTTTTCAGATAAAGTAACTCAGATAACGGAGACAACTAGTACAGTAGTTCAAAGAATGGAAAATAGGAATGAATCTGAGAAATATTTGAAGGAGGAGTATTTGGGAACACTTAGTGATTGATTGATTAAATGTAGCATGTGAATAGTACTTAAGAATGAGTTTTGAGTTCCTAGTTTGTGACAAAAATCTATAGTGGTGCCTTTAATTAATAAAGAATAAAGGAGAAATAGAGGAGACAATGATAAATCCATTTTAGTCTTGAGGTGCTGGTGACACAACCAAATTAGGATGTCTACAGAGAAGTAAGCTATGGTAATAGCAGCTAGAAATATTTGATCGTCATTGATATTGAAGTAGCTCAAACTGTGCGAATGAAAGAACCCATCTGGAAGGAGATTGCTTAGACCTGTGGTTTTTCAAAGCAGAGTGAACTACTCTGTTGATAGATGGTGTAGTTTGAAAAAAATTATTTTCATTATTGAAAAAAAAGTCTGTATTTATGATATAAACTATAGGAAACAAAGAATTAGAAGATCTTTTGAGGATATATGGAAAATTAACTTCTATTAATGGTTCACAACTTAAAACATGTTTTCCATGTGGAAAATAAAGGTGGGTAGTAGAGGATCCTGAGGTTTTTTTTTTTTTTACCCCCTAAAGATCTAGCAAAGGAAAATGTTAGGTATGTTTTAAAAGTTTGAGAAATAATACGGAAAGAGGAGAAGCATTATGGCTAAAGAATGCTACCTACAGAGAACACCCAGTATTTAAGAGGTGGCTGGGACAAAACTTCACACACAGCAGAAAAGATGAGAGAAGGATGGGGAGAGCCAAGTGAAGTTCAAGTATATCAAGGAAATAGTTTCAAGGGCAACAGTGAGTTCAAATGAAAAATGACTGAAAGGGTTTGTTGAATTTGATAATTGAGGTATCATTCATCACTTTATTGAGCTCAAGTAATTGCAGTGAAGATCTCGAAACAGTAGTGGAGATATGGGAGATAAGTACATTGGGAAGCAAATAGGTGGAACAGCACACAGGGTACTTTTACAGGAGGTCTGAAGATGGGAGGGAACGGGTTAAACGTTGTTAGTAAGCCTGTAAAGAAATTTTTGAAACTGTGAGCCAGTCTGTTTTGTTGATGGCTGCCGTTTAAATCTTTAATAGGAAAAGAACAACATGGAAATAGATATGACATACCAACTAAAAGTTATACAGCAAAGTTTAGAACAAGAAGAGACTGAACATAAGGCTACAAAAGCACGGCTCGCAGATAAAAACAAGATTTATGAATCCATTGAAGAAGCTAAATCAGAAGCCATGAAAGGTATGCATTTTCATAAGAGAATTTTCAGCAGTATTTTACAGAATTGATTCTGTATTCAATTTTGATTTTGGAAAATATTTTTAAAAACTATTAGGAAAGCTTTACATATATATATATTTATATATATGTTTTCCTTTAAGGCCATGACCATTTCTAGGATAGTAAGGCTCAAACACAAAATTGCTCAACCACATTTTTAGATCAGAAAGAAATGAATATTTCAGTGGTATCAATAGTGGCAGGCATATAGAGTGTGAAGTTCTAGATATATCTATTCAGATTTGGGGGATATGCTCTTTTTATTAGTTTGACATTTCACCGGACTTCCCTGGTGTCTCAGACGGTAAAGTGTCTGCCTACAATGCAGAAGACGCAGGTTCAATCGCTGGGTCGGAAAGATCTCCTGGAGAAGAAATGGCAACCCACTCCAGTGTTCTTGCCTGGAGAATCCCAGGGACAGGGGACCTTGGTAGGCTGCCGTCTATGGGGTCTGACACAGAGTCAGACACGACTGAAGTGACTTAGCAGCAGCAGCAGTAAGAAGAAAGTTAGTGGCCCATGTTTCCCTGTCCGTGGCCTAAAAAGACAAGAGTTGAATTTCTTCTGAGATCATAATTTAGGTGCTATAAAATTCAAACATTTTTCACATTTGTAACACACATGTAATCACCACCCAAGACAAGATAAGAGAATCTATATTTTCCTCATCTCAGTGAGTTCACTCATGCCTCTTTCTGTTCTCTAGACCCACATTCCGGTGATTGGTTTTTAAAAGGAGTGCATTTGTTTATAGGTTGTTCTCAGAACTGTTGAAAATGAACCAATTTAGTATAGTAACAACTGTCTTTCTTTCAAATTTCTTTTTACAACTCATACAGATGACTTGCATATTTTGCATGATTACGCACAACTTAAATTTTGTAGATGGTACTCAAATATGGTATAAAACCTTTGGTCTTTCTACTGCATGTCATTACTTCCTTTGAGTAAGAATATGGCTTACCAATGAATTACTAGCTATGTAATCTTGTCTAGTTACTTACCCTTTTATGCCTAGTTTCCTGTAAAGGGGCAGTTCCTGTATTTGGTTGTTGTGAAAAACAGGTGCATTAATACATGAAAAGTGCCTAGAAATGCTAGTTGTTTATAGTAGTATATGAAAAACGTTTCATTTTTCCACATTTTTGAAGCTAGTTCATTAAAAACTAAAAGTTCGTAACGTTTAATTTTTACCTAATATAACTTTGCAGTAGTGATAAAGGCAGAATTATTTTGCTTTCATCAAAATGAATATAATACTGCAGAGTGTGGTAGATTTTTACACCCTGTAAATATAACACTTAATTTTTAAGCATGAAATTGTTGATATTTCAATTGTATTAAGAGGAGTAATGAAAATGTTAAATTGGAAATTAAAAAAATTTTTGAGGCAGCATCATTTATTGCAGTTTTTATTAGCACTGTGTCATGTATTTGATATGCTTCTTTTGTTTGGTTCATGATTATGTCTATTTTCCTGGCAACAGAAATGGAGAAAAAGCTCTCAGAGGAAAGAACTTTAAAACAAAAAGTAGAGAACTTGTTGCTGGAGGCTGAGAAGAGATGCTCTATATTAGACTGTGACCTCAAACAATCACAGCAGAAAATAAATGAACTACTCAAACAGAAAGATGTGCTAAATGAGGATGTAAGTGTGCAGCTTACTGTATAATGAACTGTTTAATTAATAATAAACTAGGTTTATTTGTAGAGGTTCAGTGATGGTTTTACAATTAAAACTTTTTTCTTGTAAAATAATATTCTGTAATTTTTTAATTGTACCAGATTTGTATGATACACTAAATGAATCATAATTAAAATTTCTTTGAAGACTATATTTCATTTAAAAAATATATTAATATGGAAAATCTAAAAAATACTGTGAAATGAATTAACTGTTTAAGGGGAAAAATCTGTTTTATGTCATTATATTTACTGCCAGCTTCATTGATGAGAAAATCAAAATAATTTACTTACATACCAATAACACTATTTTTTAGGTTAGAAACTTGACATTAAAAATAGAACAGGAAACTCAGAAGCGCTGCCTTACACAAAATGACTTGAAGATGCAAACACAGCAAGTTAACACACTAAAAATGTCAGAAAAGCAGTTAAAGCAAGAGAATAATCATCTCCTAGAAATGAAAATGAGCTTGGAAAAACAGAATGCTGAACTTCGAAAGTAAGTTAATTGTTTGAGACAAAGACTTACTAATATGCAGAGCTATCTCCATGTAAATTATCTTAATTTTTACTTATCTGGGAATTTTTTTTTTTGACTCCTTTGTTTTCTTGACCACATTTTTCTCTTCTTTCTGTTTAAGTGATGTGTTGACTGCCACTGTTGTCCTTCAAAAAGATTTTATTTGCTTCCCCAACAATTTTTTACTACTGCCACATTATGATATAATGGTAGATTGTGCTGAAGAAGAAAAGGTCTGGGGTTTGCACTCCATGCTCTTAAGATTCCTCCTCAGGACTCTCTCACAAACAAAAGTGTCTTTTGTTTGTTCCTTTAGTTTCTTGGAAACTTGGGACTTGGAATGTTTGACTGTTAAGCAAACACCATACAAATTTTTAAATCATTTTTTATAATACACTCTTGTGCTTTATCCCTGAGTCAGAAAGATCCCCTAGGGAAGGAAATGGCAACCCATTCCAGTATTCTTGCCTGGAGAATTCCATGGACAGAGGAGCCTGGCGGGCTACAGTCTGTAGAGACAGGAAGAGTCAGACACGACTGAGCAACACACTTTCTCTAATGCTATATTTAATTTACTTACAAAACATTGTTAAAATACTTTTAGTTAAAGTATATAGTAAATATACTGTTAAAATTTGCCCCATTTAGTCATTAGTAGTATAATTAGTACTGATCAAAGATTCTAGGAGATACCACTTCCATTAAACATGAACCTGACATAAAAAGGAAAGACAGAATAGGAAGGAACTCTTAAAGGTACTCTTGCCTGGAAAATCCCATGGATGGAGGAGCATGGTAGGCTACAGTCCATGGGGTCACAGAGAGTCGGACACGACTGAGTGACTTCACTTTCACTTTCACTTAAAGGTTAAAAATTATTGCCAATGTAAATTTATTAGAAGAGTTTGAATAAAAAAAATTTTTTTTAATTTCACAAAATATAGAATAAGAAGAAATGACATAGAATATATGAGAGAAAAGCTAAGACATAGACTAGCTTATTCTAAGAGTTCTAGCACCAGACAAGGAATTCCAGAGAATCTTAGGGTAGGAAATTACTAAAGAAATAATAGAAAAGAATTTCTCATAGCTGGAAAAGAAGTCTTTATATTGAAAAGACCAGCAAAGGTACTTGAAAAAAGACTCACATTTCAGTCAGTTCAGTCGCTCAGTCATGTCCAACTCTGCAACCCCATGAATCACAGCACGCCAGGCCTTCCTGTCCATCACCAACTCTCGGAGTTTACCCAAACTCATGTCCATCGAGTCGGTGATGCCATACAGCCATCTCATCCTCTGTCGTCCCCTTCTCCTCCTGCCCCCAATCCTTCCCAGCATCAAGGTCTTTTCCAGTGAGTCAACTCTTCGCATGAGGTGGCCAAAGTATTGGAGTTTCAGCTTCAACATCAGTCCTTCCAATAAACACCCAGGACTGATCTCCTTTAAGATGGACTGGTTGGATCTCCTTGCAGTCCAAGGGACTCTCAAGAGTCTTCTCCAACACCACAGTTCAAAAGCATCAATTCTGCGGTGCTCAGCTTTCTTCACCATCCAACTCTCACATCCATACATGACTACTGGAAAAACCATAGCCTTGACTAGACGGACCTTTGTTGGCAAAATAATGTCTCTGCTTTTAAATATGCTATCTAGGTTGGTCATAACCTTCTTTCCAAGGAGTAAGCGTCTTTTAATTTCATGGCTGCAATCACCATCTGCAGTGATTTTGGAGCCCCCCAAAATAAAGTCTGTCACTGTTTCCACTGTTTCCCCATCTATTTCCCATGAAGTGATGGGACCAGATGCCATAATCTTAGTTTTCTGAACATTGAGCTTTAAGCCAACTTTTTCACTCTCCTCTCTCACTTTCCGGAGAAGGCAATGGCACCCCACTCCACTACTCTTGCCTGGAAAATCCCATGGATGGAGGAGCCTGGTAGGCTACAGTCCATGGGTTCGCTAAGAGTCGGACACGACTGAGCGACTTCACTTTCACTTTTCACTTTCCTGCATTGGAGAAGGAAATGGCAACCCACTCCAGTGTTCTTGCCTGGAGAATCCCAGGGACGGGGGAGCCTGGTGGGCTGCCATCTATGGGGTCACACAGAGTCGGACACAACTGAAGCGACTTAGCAGCAGCAGCAGCAGCTCTCACTTTCATCAAGAGGCTTTTTAGTTCTTCTTCACTTTCTGCCATAAGGGTGGTGTCATCCGCACATCTGAGGTTATTGATATTTCTCCTGGCAATCTTGATTCCAGCTTGTGCTTCTTCCAGCCCAGCATTTCTCATGATGTACTCTGCATATAAGTTAAATAAGCAGGGTGACAATATACAGCCTTGACGTACTCCTTTTCCTATTTGGAACCAGTCTGTTGTTCCATGTCCAGTTCTAACTGTTGTTTCCTGACCTGCATACAGGTTTCTCACATTTAGACATGTTCTTATGAAATCCTCAAAAACGAAAGAGAATGGAATTGTTGCAGTTCTTATCTCCAGCTAGGGAGGTTGTGGTTTGTGGTTGATGCAATAGGCAATGAATGGAGGTTTGATTATGTCACTTAGACCAGTTATATATAACTGTGTTAGGGGTTGGGGAGAGGTTAGGGGTGGTAAGAGCTGAATTCTCACATATGGCAGCAGGGAATTGGTAAATAATTAAAATGTATGTCAAGGAATAAGCTGAGGTGTGGTGGGAACCACAAAAGAACAATAAACAGAAATGAAACAAAGTGATTTCCTCTGGGGAAATAGGAGTGTCCCCTGGATGGTATGGATAAGGAGACTGCGACCTTTCGTAATTTTTTCTGTGCTAGTCTGTACTTCCCTGGTGGCTCAGACGGTAAAGCGTCTGCCTACAATGTGGGAGACCCGGGTTCAGTCCCTGGGTTGGGAAGATCTCCTGGAGAAGGAAATGGCACCCCACTCCAGTATTCTTGCCTGGAAAATCCCATGGACAGAGGAGCCTGGTAGACTACAGTCCATGGGGTCGGACACAACTAAGTGACTTCACTACACTAGTCTGTACTATCTAACTGTAACCATGTGCATATTATATAATTACTTTCTGAAAAATAGCTTTTATTAAATACCTAATAAATGTTGGGTTTTAAAAGTTACATATAATGAACAGTAGCTCTTCAAAAAGATCATGATATTAATATTACACTGGAGTTTGCTGCAAGTGAGCCTAGCTAGTGATGATTTAAGATTTTTTAACTTGCTCTTTCATATGTTATTAGCATCTTTCACATCTTTGGCTCAGAGAAATAAGAATCATACTTTTTTAATAATACACTGATTAATAATAAAATACAGAATTAACACAGTGAAGTGACATCTGGTGATAATTTCCTATTTATCCAGAAGTTGAAGGACCAGTGAGTAAACAAAGTGATCAGATTATATTAAATTAAAATAAGGATAAAAGTTCTCTCCTCCTTCTCCTACTCCTAAGTCACTTCAGTCGTGTCCTACTCTGTGCGACCCCATAGACGGCAGCCCATCAGGCTCCCCCGTCCCTGGGATTCTCCAGGCAAGAACACTGGAGTGGGGTGCCATTGCCTTCTCCGTAAAAGTTCTCTAAGTAATACTAAATTGAAATTGAAGGTGTGATTAAATCATTTAATCTCTGAGTTTTTCTTGCTTTATACACTTATATTTATAAATTTATTTGGCCACACAGCCTGTAGGATCTTAGTTTCCTGACCAGAAATAGAACCCGTTCCCCCTGCGGTGGAGGTGTGGAGTCTTAATCACTGAACCACCAGGGAAGTCCACCTATATACATTTTTAAAATATCCAACTGGTAGTATAATATCTTCTCACTTTAAAATATTTAGAACTATATTAAAAGGTAAAGAGGAAACAAATATAAGGTCTCCTTTATGAATATAGACATGGTTAATCTCTCCAGAAGTAATGTATCTTAATAGTCTTAATATATCCTTCCATACCTTTTTCTGTGCCTGTACCTGTACATCTGTACTATATTTATAGGGTTGAGTTTTTGTAGAATTTTTTTTGTTGTTTTTTTGTTTTTTAATTGTATCATATGTTGTGTTGTTCTCCAACTTGTTTTCTTTCTTCTTAGCTTTGACTTGTATATATATATATGATTTTTTTTTTTTTTTGACAAGCCTAGACTTTTATTTCAGCCCAACATCTTAAAAGTGTTACTAGGTTTGTTTTTTATTTAACTTTTTTCTTTACTGAAGATTAAGATATATATAGAAAGAGTACACAAATGGTAAATGTAGAACTCTGAATTTTTACAAAGTGTTCAAATCTGTGCAGTTACCATTTTGTTGTTGTTTGTTTGCTAAGTCATGTCCAACTCTTTTGCGACCCATGGACTGTAGCCCACCAGGCTCCTCTGTCCATGGGATTTTCCAGGCAAGAATAACTGGAGTGGGTTGCCATTTCCTTCTCCAGGGAATCTTCCCAACCCAGGGATCGAACTCGCCTCTCCTGCATTACCGGTGGATTCTTTACTACTAAGCCACCAGAAATCTGTGCAGCTACTATTTACATTTAGATATAAAAACCTGTACTTGTAACCTCCCTGCAGGGCCCCTCCCAGTCATTTCTTCACTCATTCTAAGATAATCAATTTTCAGGTGCTGTTTAATTCTACTACTTGCTTGGCATAAATGACTGATCACAATGCATGTCTGATAATATAATTCAGTGTTATTAGTATAATATAGCACTATTTGGTCTCAAAATCCCGTATACTCTTAAAAAAATTATTGAGGGCCCCAAAGAGTTTTTGTTTATGTGAATTTTATCTAATGTTGTTTATTGTGTTAAAATTGAAACTGAGAAAATTTAAAAACACAGGAGCATACATGCACATGTTTCATTAGCTGTTGGAATAATAAAATCCTTATATGTCATACAGGCTCATGAAAGCATATATACATGGAAAGAATTAAAGCTTTAAAAATAGCCATGATTCTTAGTATTATGAAAATGATCTTACCTCGTGGATTTTCTGGAAGGGTCTTAGGTACTCCCAGAGGTTTCCTAGACCACATTTCAAGAGTTGCTGGCTTAATATGTGTCTAACCAATGTCCCCACAGAGAACGTCAAGATGCAGATGGACAAATGAAAGAGCTCCAGGATCAGCTTGAAGCAGAGCAGTATTTCTCAGTAAGTCCAGACACGTTACTTTGAAAATTGTTGTATTTGTAGAATTATTAAAAATTTTTTTTTTGCTGAAAAACCAGGTGACTAATTCTTTCAATTCTTATAGAAAACCCCAGAGAGAATTTTGGATGAATGTTTTGTACCACACACCTGGAAAAGGAATACCAGGGCAAGAGACTGTAGATAGTCTTAACAGAAATCCATTATCATTTCAAAAAAAAAAGTAGTTCTAAGCACATACCCACACCCTATGAAGTTCATTTTAAAAGCATTGATTTTTGAGGAAGAATATATTTGTATAATGAAAGAAATAAGATTGTCATTTTAACATTTGCCCTTTTTTGAGTTTTAAAATGTGAAATAGTAACTGTCACCTTGATCACTGTCACATTGATTTTTAAGCCAGCAAAATTTTCTTGAATAAATTGGTAATATTTTTCTTTGTCTCTTCATCCTACCAATACGACATTTAATGAGAAATTTCACTAGGATATCCGGTTGAAAATCACACTTGTAAATTATTAGCTGAAGTTTTATTAGTTAATTGGGTTGATTACCAGAAAGTAGAAAAGCTCATTGAACTATCACTTTGCTCATGGGCTCAACATTACTCAGTTTTACGAGCCTATTATGTAGTGCTCAGCTGAACTTTTTGTCTGGATAGCTTTTGAATATTTGTAACAATGATGATGATACATTTTTATTCGTTATACATTTTTATTCTGTTTTGCTATTTAGACCCTCTATAAAACACAGGTTAGAGAACTTAAGGAAGAATGTGAAGAAAAGACCAAACTTTGTAAAGAATTACAGCAGAAGAAACAGGAATTACAGGATGAAAGGTAAGGATAAGATCCTTATCTCTGTTCATAGCCATGTACCCTACTCCTATAAAGGGCCTGTGTGTGTGTTAGTCGCTTAGTCATGCCCAACTCTTTGCAACCCCATTGATTGTAGCCTGCCAGGCTCCTCTGGCCATGGAATTCTCCAGGCAAGAATACTGGAGTGGCTTGCCATTCCCTTCTCCAGAGGATCTTCCGGATCCAAACCCAGGTCTCCTGCATTGGCAGGCAGATTCTTTACTTTCTGAACCATGAGGGAATTCCAAATAAAGTTTGTTGATGAAGTTAATAAAAAGCAGAAGATATTAAGAAGAGGTGGCAAGAATACACAGAAGAACTATACAAAAAAGATCTTCATGACCTAGATAACCACTATGGTGTGATCACTCAACTAGAGCCAGACATCCTGGAATGTGAAGTCAAGTGGGCCTTAGGAAGCATCACTGTGAACAAAGCTAGGGGAGGTGATGGAATTCCAGCTGAGCTTTTTCAGATCCTAAAAGATGATGCTGTTAAGTACTGCACTCCATATGCCAGCAAATTTGGAAAACTCAGCAGTGACCACAGGACTGGAAAAGGTCAGTTTTCATTCCAGTCCCAAAGAAAGGCAATGCCAAAGAATGTTCAAACTACCGCACAATTGCACTCATCTCACATGCTAGCAAAGTAATGCTTAAAATTCTCCAAGCCAGGCTTCAACAGTACATGAGCCGTGAACTTCTAGATGCTCAAGCTGGATTTAGAAAAGGCAGAGGAACCAGAGATCAAATTGCAACATCTGCTGTTGGCAAAACAGCAAAGAGTACCAGAAAAACATCTATTTCTGCTTTATTGACTATGCCAAAGCCTTTGACTGTGTGGATCACAACAAACTGTGGAAAATTCTTAAAGAGATGGGAACACCAGACCACCTTACCTGCTTCCTGAGAAATCTATATGAAGGTCAAGAAGCAACAGTTAGAACCAGACATGGAACAACAGACTGGTTCCAAATCAGGAAAAGAGTACGTCAAGGCTGTATATTGTCACCCTGCTTATTTAACTTACATGCGAACACATCATGAGAAACACTGGACTGGATGAAGCACAAGCTGGAATCAAGATTGCCGGGAGAAATACCAATAACCTCAGATATGCAGATGACACCACCCTTATGGCAGAAAGTGAGGAAGCACTAAAGAGCCTCTTGATGAAAGTGAAAGAGGAGAGTGAAAAAGGTAGCTTAAAATTCAGCATTCAGAAAACTAAGATCATGGCATCTGGTCCCATCACTTCATGGCAAATAGATGGGGAAACAATGGAAACAGTGACAGACTTTATTGTTTGAGGCTCCAAAATCACTGCAGATGGTGACTGCAGCTATGAAATTCAAAAACGCTTGCTTCTTGGAAGAAAAGCTATGACCAACCTAGACAGCATATTAAAAAGCAAAGACATTACTTTGTCAACAAAGATCCATCTAGTCAAGGCTGTGGATTTTACAGTAGTCATGTATGGATGTGAGAGTTGGACTGTAAAGAAAGCTGAGCAGTGAAGAATTGAGGTTTTTGAACTGTGGTGTTGGAGGAGACTCTGAGAGTCCCTTAGACTACGAGGAGATCCAACCAGTCAATCCTCAAGGAAGTCAGTCCTGAATATTCATTCACGGATGCTGAAGCTGTAGCTCCAATACTTTGGCCACCTGGTGCGAAGAATTGACTCATCGGTAAAGACCCTCATGCTGGGAAAGATTGAAGGCAGGAGGAGAAAGGGATGACAGGATGAGATGGTTGGATGGCATTACCAACTCGATGGACTTGAGTTTGAGTAAGCTCCAGGAGTTGGTGATGGACAGGGAGGTCTGGCGTGCTGCAGTCCTTGGGGTCGCAAAGAGTTGGACACGACTGAGCAATTGAACTGAACTGACTGATCTGATGAAGTTAATTAGACGAAAACTTCAACTTTGTAATAACATTTGAACGTTAAAATTTTATTTCTCTTAAATATAGGGACTCCTTGGCGGCTCAACTGGAGATTACCTTAACCAAAGCAGATTCTGAGCAACTGGCTCGTTCAATTGCTGAGGAACAGTATTCTGACTTGGAAAAAGAGAAGATCATGAAAGAGCTGGAGATCAAAGAGATGATGGCTCGGCACAAACAGGAACTCACTGAAAAAGATGCTACTATTGCATCTGTAAGTAAAGTCCTTGGTTCATTTTTGGCTATAATTAAATTGTTATAAATCTTGCTTTAGAAATACTAGGAAAGTAACATAAATCTAAATGAAAAATTGTATGTTTTGGCTACAGGATATTTGAGCTAGTGAACCATCAGCTTCTCAATGTTGTTTGGTAGAGAGAGGGCCTCCCCAAAACACAACTTCCAATGGCTTCACCTATTGGTAAATTCAGAGTTAAGGACAAAAGTGAAAAGAAAATATCAAAAGTACAAAACAGTTTAAGTCTTTTTTTTTCTTGTTAAACCAATTGTAGTTTAAGAGAATTTGAAATTAATCATGAAGAGTAGTTTAATCATGAAGATAGCCATATGTAGGTTGAAAATAATTGTAGTAAAAATTTCAGATAGGAGTAAAATATCAAGTAGTTGAGTTAGCCTTATCAATTGTCCAGATCTATTAAAATGTTACAGTAATTGTAAAGCATGGCATTAGAACAGGGATATTTAATCCTGTTCAGTGGAAGTGAGTAAGGAGACCAGAAATAGACTGATGCACATAGGGGAACTTGGCATATGACGTCGGTGGCAACACACAAATCAGTGGGAGAGGATACAGATTTAATACATTTGAAATGACTATGTTTTTATGTGGAAAGGAATAAAATTATATTCTGATTGTCATTTACCATATATAACAGTAAATCCTAGCTATCTTAAGAACCTAAATATGTAAAATAAAAATTTTTAAATAATAGTATGAAACTTAAAATTTACTTATAACAGAAAATAAATAAACGACAGGGAAATATACTTGTATTTATTAAACAAGTGATTAGTATCTAGAATATAAGTGGAACTCCTACTGTTCAGTAAGAAAAAGCTAAATAATCCAAAGGAAAAATTGGCCAAAAGAGAAAACCTAAAAATATGAGCAAATGTTTAACTTCACTATTATTTAGGAAAAGGCTAGCTAAAATAATTTTGTATTACCATTTCATAGCCATCATGTTGGCAAAAACTCAGTGTCTGACTACTTTGAAATAATTGAAGGATATATGGAAAACGACGTTTTTCTTACTAATATCCAGAGTATAAATTTAATATAGCATACTACAGTATAATAAATAATGTGGCAAGTTCCAGTAAATTTTAAATATTCATATAATCCAAACAAAGTTCATAATATAAATATGCTAGAGAAATTCAGACGCACTACTCCTAGCAGCATAAATGTTTGTAATAGCAAAAATTCAAATATATTAATAGATGAGTGAATCGATAAATGAAATGCGGTAGAAGATAAAACTACTACATCAGTTAAAATTAATTATATGTATCAACAATTTAACTCTTAATATAATGAATGGAAGCAGTTACAGAAAAATACAGCATCATGCTATTTTATAGACAGTTTAAAATCACATAAAACTGCATTATATCGTTTCACATGTGTGTAATGAAAGTGTACAATCATCGATGGGAAGGATGAACACATAATTCACAATAAAATTTCCTTCAGGAAGGAAGAAGAACAGGCTTTGGCAAGAATACCAAAGAATGTCAACTTCTTTAGTAAAATTTTATTTTCTGTTTTAAAACAATGTTTTATAAACTATAGTTTTAAATTTTATTTATTCTGCATACTGGAATGCAGAGCTTTGTTATAGCATTTGCTTTTTTTTTGGTTTACTAAATGTTACTTCCATTTAAAATACTACTAAAGATTTTTGAAAGGGGGCAAATTTTTGGCTTCCTGGGGTACACATAAAGTGTGTTATGTTTCGTAAACTTTTATCAATTTTGGAGTTTGGTAAGGTAGGACAAAGGCAAGAACTGTAGAGATAGATGTACTTAGAAAAACAAGAGTTTTAGCAACATTCTAGGATATTTTCATTTTGAATTACTGCTTTATAACTTAAAATTTTATAAATTAAGATATAAATTTTTTTTTCCTTTTTCATTTCTTAGCTTGAAGAAACTAATAGGACACTAACTAGTGATGTTGCCAATCTTGCAAATGAGAAAGAAGAATTAAATAACAAATTGAAAGACGCCCAAGAGCGTATGTATTAACAAAGAATAAAGTTTATTTTCAGTATGCCTAATGTTTACCAGTTGCTAAACTATTAATATAATTTTTACATTTTTCTGTTTTAGAACTATCAAGGTTGAAAGATGAAGAAATAAGTGCAGCAGCTATTAAAGCACAATTTGAGAAGCAGCTGTTAACAGAGAGGACACTCAAAACTCAAGTGTGTATATAATAAACTCTAAATATGATTTTGAAATTTTTCCTAGTTTATCTTTCTTGAATTTTACTTCTAACATTACAGATTGGCTGTAGCAGTCATTGATGGTGCCAGTATTTGTGTACAGTCAGGATTATCCAGTTTTTTACCACTTGAGAGAAACTAGATTTGATTAACATTGTTGTGTTCAATGTTTATTAACTTTCTCTTAATTTTTCCATATGGAATCATAATCTCTCTTAATTTTTTTATTGTAATCTGGTAAGTTTTTCTGCTTTTAAGAAATGGTAGAGAAGGACCATTTGCTGACAGCCTAAAAAAGGGTCACTCTGAAAAGGCATCATGATTATTAACTACCCTTTTCTCAGCTCTCAGATTGTATATACAGCATGAGTCCTGGTGGGTCCAAGACGCTCTGCTCTGTGGTTGGACATGTATTTTATCAGTGTGATGCCAGTGCAAAACTCTCTTCTAAAATTAAAGAAGATCTGCCTCCCAAGTGGTAGAAAATGACATTAGAGTGAACCTATAAACATTTTAAGTTATACTTCTCAGAAAACATGAGAGTGAAAAACTAACAGAGTGTTGGTTGGAGAAAAGGATGATGAATAATGATGAAGGTGTGTTTTTTTTAGTATAAAAGGTGTTTCTTTGTGGCCCTGTATGTAGGGAAGATTTTGTAATATGCTATTGGTGAGCTACTAAGAAATCATCAACATAATTTATTTACTTATTTACATCCTTATTTTTATGTTTTTAAGGCTGTGAATAAGTTGGCTGAGATCATGAATCGAAAGGAACCTGTTAAGCGTGGTAATGACACAGATGTGCGGAGAAAAGAAAAGGAGAATAGAAAGCTACATATGGAACTTAAATCTGAACGTGAAAAACTGACCCAGCAGATGATCAAGTATCAGAAAGAACTGAATGAAATGCAGGCTGTAAGAATACTTTTTGAAGATTTCTTTTTAAGAAGTAGAATTATTTTCATGTCTCCATATATTTTATAGGTTATAGAACATTTCTATTAATAATTATAGTAGTCTCCCCTTATGCAAGAAGGCTATGTTCCAGGATCCCCAGTGAATGCCTGAAGCCACAGATACAACTGAACTCTATACCTACTATATATTTTCCTGTACTGTAAGGAGTGGGGTAGCATATACAGTGTGAATAAACTGGACAAAGGGATGATTAACATCCCGGGCAAGTAGAACCAAGCAATATGAGAGTTCATCATACTACTTAGAACAGCACATGATTCAAAACTTAGAGACTGCTTATTTCTGAAATTTTCCATTTAATATTTTCAGACTGCAGTTGACCTTGGATAATTGAAAACACAGAAAGCAAAACCTTGGATAAGGAGAGACTGCCATATTACTGAACTAGGAAGCAAAATTATAAGATGTATGACATTCAATTAATTTAATGTAATTCAATTTCTTGTAGCAAATAGCTGAAGAGAGTCAGATTCGAATTGAACTACAGATGACACTGGATAGTAAGGACAGTGACATTGAGCAGCTGCGCTCCCAGCTCCAGGCCTTGCACATTGGTTTGGATAGTTCCAGTATAGGCAGCGGACCAGGGGATACTGAAGCTGATGATGGGTTTCCAGGTATAGATTCGTTCAACCCTTACGTTTACTTTTGTCTTAAATATAAACCAGTTGATGGTTTTAAGTCCTGTAACTGACTTTGCTCTTAAGGAAAAATATTTGCCATTTCTTTAAGGGAACACCTACTCTTTAGAGTAGGGGTGCAGATGACAGTTTAAATTATTTTATTTATTGATTTTTTACAAAACTTTTTATTAAAAAATGCAAGTGTAAATTTCTCATATTTAGTTATTTAAATTAACTCTATATATTATTGATAGCTCTCCTTTTAAGCTTTCATTTTTATTTTTTCTTCTTTCTGCATTCTTACTTCCTTCTGTGTTGGGTGTTTAGTTCATATCACTCAGTCACACACTATGGAATCCATGTCATTCACCTACCAACGTTCCTCCACTTCTCTCAATATTGCCACTAAGCCTTCCAGTTCTCATATGCTTCTTGACTCTGATTCTGACTCAGAAGAAGAATCTGTTCCTTACTTACCTATTTCATCGGAACCTAATTGTACAGGTGACATCCTGAAAATCTTTTGACCTCTGGGTTTTTTTCCCACTACCCATAATTTTAGTCCTTTTGAAAATTTTTGTAACAATAACTAATATTCACTAACTCTAACAAGTTGCTCCATTAACAAGTCTCAGTTAAAAAAAAACTGCTGCATGAACAAAGATTTTGTTTTTTAAGGAATTTCACATCGCATTGCTGATACAGTTGATAGAATTTATTTTGTCAGCTTATAAGAAATGGAGTAGTGCTTTATATCATTTAAGAACATATGGTTTCACTGTTTCTTCCATTTTTAACAAAGAAGAAACTCTTTCTAAAGTTTCATATCAAGAATGATGGTATAGAAAAAGTATGTATAGACCATTTTAGAGGGTATATTTAGGTTTCCCTTGAGTGCTTACTTAGTCCACATTGTGAAAGTGAAAAGTGTTAATCGCTCAGTTGTGTCAGACTCTTTTTGACCCCATGGACTGTAGCCCTCCAGGCTCTGTCTATGGGATTCCCCAGGCAAGAATACTGAAGTGAGTTGCCCTTCCCTTCTCCAGGGGATCTTCCCCACTGAGCAATCAAACCTGGATCTCCTGCATTGCAGGGAGATTCTTTACCATCTGAGCCACCAGAAAGACAGTCAACATTGTTCTAGGCCTTAAAAAAAAGTATAACACAATTTGACCTGATCCTTGTCCTGAAAGGAATTATAGTTTAAATGAAGAAACCAGTTGGAAAACCCCAAAAATTGTTATGTTTAGTACAAAGTTAGTGAAAGTACAAAAAACATTAAAGTAAACACCACAGGAAATTAGTGCATAAACAGTCAGATATAAAATAAAATTTAATCTATTAGTTGAATTCAAAGTAAATTTGCTATATTTATTTACATTGTCATCACACTTCCCAGGAATATATCAGTATAAATCATAAGTGATTATATTGAAGTTGTTTCAGATCTTAGCAATAAAATTATTTCAATCTTACCCATATTGTTAGAGATCATCTGATTAATCCCTTAAATTGGCGTAGGGCCATGTCCAGACATTCGAGTATATAGCTATTTTTAATGACATCATTTCTGTTCATGGGGTCTGGAGGTTATTAATGTGAGAGAGAAAGGGAGCGCGTATAAGCACTTGATCAGAGATGTGTCCCTGTGTGACCTTCTGTGAGATTGTTCTGAGAGTTGAAGAAAATTTATGTAAGGTATCTAGCACAGTTCAGACACAAAGTAGGTGATAGCTACTTTTATTATTAGCATAACCTCCAAAAATGCTTTCTTCATGTAATTATTTCACTAAAATAAACTGATCAGATACCATTAGAACAGATTCTAAGGAGGCAGAGTTTTCTTGGCTGAACTAGAAATTTACTGATTTTACTATTTTAGAATTTAGGAATCTTTTGGCTTACTGCTACTTATTAGCCAGATTTGATCTGTAATTTACAGTTTTACTTCATTTTATTTAAAACCATTCTAACAGTCCATTTTCTCCGAACATTTAATTACTCACAGAAAATATTTTTGTCTTCAAAGTTGTGTACTATATCTGTAGTTAGGCCTTCTTCCAAAGGAAAGATAGAGGATTCTGATACAGGTGTACCAATGAGAATAGACAGCTGCTTTTCTTTTTTGCAGCTTTTCTGTGGAACTTTGCAAATGCATGAATTTAATTAATGGGGCATTTGACATTATAAACTATAGGATATATATTTCCAATGTGATATAACCTGGATTTCATTTTGCATTGTATAACTTGCTTATACTGATCCTACATTATTATTATATGTTAGATGATGTATAGATTCTGAAGGGCATATTTGCTTGTGACTTTTATATTAAAATTTTATTAAGTTCCTCATTTTCTTAAGAGATTTGTTGTACTTACACTCATATCTTGTGCTTATAGAATCAAGACTAGAAGGATGGCTTTCATTGCCTGTGCGAAACAACACTAAGAAATTTGGATGGGTTAAAAAGGTAATTGATACTTTTGAATCAATACTTGATTTTGAGTCAATACCTTGAATACTTTTGAATCAGGACCTTGAATACTTTTGAATAAGTACCTTGATACATTTGAATCAAGGTCTTCTGTTTTACTTTTGGTTTAGCTATAGCCATTTCACTCTTGTCATTGTAAGATATAGATAACCAGAGCTTTTAGACACATAAAACTTGTTTGTACTTTGTTTGGAATTTGTACTGTGTTTTGATTTGGAATAATATAATTTTATATATCTTTGTTTAAAAAAACACTTTTCATCGTTAACATGTTGTTAATAATAAAACAGATTTTAGTGTTAGGAAAATAGAAGCCTGTATTGACCTTGGTGCTTTTGCTATTTCCAGGAAAACAACTCTAGATATGACAGAAAGTCCCAGATGTTTCTTTTCATCTGTTACTATGATTATTGATATTATGTTCATATTTGATAAGTATCTTAGCTTTAGGGCTGCTATAACAAAATACCACAGACTGAGTAGCTTATGAACAACAAAGATTTATTTCTCACGGTTCTGGAGGCTGGAAGTCCAAGATAAGGGATCAGCCAGCATGACTGGGTTCTGGTGAAGGTCTTTTTCCAGGTTGCAGACTTCCTGCTCTATCCTCATGGTGGAAGGGGTAGGAATTTCTCTGGAATCCCCTTTATAAGGGCACTAATCCCCTTCATGAGGTCTCTAGTGTCATGACCTAATCACCTTCCCAAGACCCCACTTACTAATATCATCACATTACGTTATGATGTAAATTCATTAACATATGAATTTGGGAGAATATAACCATTCAAACCATAGCAATAACGTTGCTTACACTTTTGGATCTTAGAGCTAAATCAGTCCAAAAATTAGTTGAATTTCTCCACCCCGCACCCCTCCCCCCCCGCAATTTGCTTACTTAAAATGTATACAAAAAGATCTGTTCTTATTTTAAGGAAGACTTTTTTAAAGGATACATTAAGATAGCTTTTTAGGTATTTAACATATATTTTATATGATTTTTATTGCTAATATAGAATTTATTTTAAAAGAAAAATAAGTAACATATATATTAACTTTAATCATTGTTTAATTCCTTTCCTCCTTTTTAACAGTATGTGATTGTAAGCAGTAAGAAGATCCTTTTCTATGACAGTGAACAAGATAAAGAACAATCTAATCCTTACATGGTTTTAGATATAGAGTAAGTATTTTTATTATAGTATTTGTTATTGTTGTTGTTCAGTTGCCAAGTCGTGTCTGACTTTTTGTGACCCTCATGGACTGCAGCACACTAGGCTTCCCTGTCCTTCACCATCTCCCGGAGTTGGCTCACACTCATGTCTGTTGAGTTGGTGATGCCATCCAACCATGAGAATATTTTACAACTTTATCTTTTAAAGTTTAAGAGAGTAGTGTGACCTTTTGTAAAGTTAGTGTAATTTATTAGTCATATAGTACGTGTATATACTCATATAGTATAAGTGCTACTATACTGTTGTTAGATTTTCTTATATTTGCTTCATACAGATAAAAGTTTGGCATATAGAGTTGGCTAAAACGTCTCTATTTCATGAGTCTTCAATATGTTGTTTTCTGAAACTGATTAGAAAATTTCTGACTTGTTGAAAATTTCTCAAAATCTCAAGGAGTAATTGAATTTATAGAGCTCTAACATTCTAATAAGAGTCAGAGTTGTTCAGTTGCTCAGTCCTGTCTGACTCTTTGCAACCCCATGAGCTGCAGCACACAGGCTTCCCTGTCCTTCGCCATTTCCCAGCGTCAGAGTAGTCAGTTTTAATTTCTGACATAAGTGTAAGAAAACTGATATAACCTGATCCTTTGGTAATGCTTTACTCTTTTATTAAAAATCTTTTATAGCAAGTTATTTCATGTCCGACCAGTTACACAGACAGATGTATATAGAGCAGATGCTAAAGAAATTCCAAGGATATTCCAGGTAAACCGTTTTATTTTGTGGTTTGTTTATTTTGTTTTCTTCTTTTCACCTTTATACATTCTCAGCATGACATAACATAATGCATTTCTTTATTCTTGGGCCTTTTACAGATTATCTTTTTTCAATTTTTGTCCCATTTAAAGGTAGTTTGTTCATTTGTGACTTTCACGCTTCTCCTGTTGGATACATCTTAAATTCTTCTCTCCATCTCACTTGTTAAAGTCTGTAGTCTGTAGTGTATTTATATCATGTTTCTAGCCTTTGCTATCCTTTTGTTCAAGGTTGGTTATGATATTGTTTTAAAAATTTTATTTTTAATTGGAGGATAATTATTTACAATTAAGAGAAACCCAAGTAAGACGGTAAGTGTTGCGAGAGGGCATCAGAGGGCAGACACACTGAAACTAAAATTACAGAAAACTAGCTAATTTGATCACACAGACCACAGCCTTGTCTATCTCAATGAAACTAAGCCATGCCATGTGGGGCCACCCAAGATGGATGGGTCATGGTGGAGAGGTCTGACAGAATGTGGTCCACTGGAGAAGGGCATGGCAAACCACTTCAGTATTCTTGCCTTGAGAACCCCATGAACAGTATGAAAAGGCAAAAAGATAGGACACTGAAGGATGAACTCCCCAGGTCAGTAGGTGCCCAATATGCTAATGGAGATCAGTGGAGAAATAACTCCAGAAAGCATGATGGGATGGAGCCAAAGCAAAAACGATACCCAGCTGTGGAGGTGACTGGTAATAGACGCAAAGTCCGATGCTGTAAAGAGCAATACTGCATTGGAACCTGGAATGTTAGGTCCATGAATCAAGGCAAATTGGAAGTGGTCAAACAGGAGATGGCAAGAATGAATGTCGACATTCTAGGAATCAGCGAACTAAGATGGACTGGAATGGGTGAATTTAACTCAGATGACCATTATATCTACTACTGTGGGCAAGAATCCCTTAGAAGAAATGGAGTAGCCATCATGGTCAACAAAAGAGTCCGAAAGGCAGTACTTGGATGCAATCTCAAAAACGATAGAATGATCTCTGTTCGTTTCCAAGGCAAACCATTCAATATCACGGTAATCCAAGTCTATGCCCTGACCAGTAATGCCGAAGAAGCTGAAGTTGAACGGTTCTATGAAGACCTACAAGACCTTCTAGAACTAACACCCGAAAAAGATGTCCTTTTCATTATAGGGGACTGGAATGCAAAAGTAGGAAGTCAAGAAACACCTGCGTAACAGGCAAATTTGGCCTTGGAGTACAGAATGAAGCAGGGCAAAGGCTAATAGAGTTTTGCCAAGAGAACGCAATGGTCATAGCAAACACCCTCTTCCAGCAACACAAGAGAAGACTCTACACATGGACATCACCAGATGATCAACACCGAAATCAGATTGATTATATTCTTTGCAGCCAAAGATGGAGAAGCTCTATACAGTCAGCAAAAACAAGACCAGGAGTAGACTGTGGCTCAGATCATGAACTGCTTATTGCCAAATTCAGACTTAAATTGAAGAAAGTAGGGAAAACCACTAGTCCATTCAGGTATGACCTAGATCAAATCCCTATGAGTATACAGTAGAAGTGACAAATAGATTTAAGGGACTAGATCTGGTAGACAGAGTGCCTGATGAACTATGGACAGAGGTTCGTGTCATTGTACAGGAGACAGGGATCAAGACAATCCTCATGGAAAAGAAATGCAAAAAAGGAAAATGGCTGTCTGAGGAGGCCCTACAGATAGCTGGGAAGAGAAGAGAAGTGAAAAGCAAAGGAGAAAAGGAAAGATATTCCCATCTGAATGCAGAGTTCCAAAGAATAGCAAGGAGAGATAAGAAAGCCTTCCTCAGCGATCAGTGCAAAGAAATAGAGGAAAACAACAGATTGGGAAAGACTAGAGATCTCTTCAAGAAAATTAGAGATACCAAAGGAACATTTCATGCAAAGATAGGCTCAATAAAGGACAGAAATGGTAGGGACCTAACAGAAGCAGAAGATATTAAGAAGAGATGGCAAGAATACACAGAAGAATTGTACAAAAAAGATCTTCATGACCCAGATAATCATGATGGTGTGATCACTCACCTAGAGCCAGACATCCTGGAATGTGAAGTCAAGTGGGCCTTAGAAAGCATCACTACGAACAAAGCTAGTGGAGGTGATGGAATTCCAGTTGAGCTATTTCAAATCCTCAAAGGTGATGCTGTGAAAGTGCTGCACTTGATATGCCAGCAAATTTGGAAAACTCAGCAGTGGCCACAGGACTGGAAAAGGTCAGTTTTCGTTCCAATCCCAAAGAAAGGCAATGCCAAAGAATGCTCAAACTACCGCACAATTGCATTCATCTCACATGCTAGTAAAGTAATGCTCAAAATTCTCCAAGCCAGGCTTCAGCAATACGTGAACCGTGAACTTCCAGATGTTCAAGCTGGTTTTAGAAAAGGCAGAGGAACCAGAGATCAAATTGCCACCATCCGCTGGATCATTGAAAAAGCAAGAGAGTTCCAGAAAAACATCTATTTCTGCTTTATTGACTATGCCAAAGCCTTTGACTGTGTGGATCACAATAAACTGTGGAAAATTCTGAAAGAGATGGGACTACCAGACCATCTGACCTGTCTCTTGAGAAACCTGTATGCAGGTCAGGAAGCAACAGTTAGAACTGGACATGGAACAACAGACTGGTTCCAAATAGAAAAAGGAGTCCGTCAAGGCTGTATCTTGTCACCCTGCTTATTTAACTTATATGCAGAGTACATCATGAGAAACGCTGGGCTGGAAGAAACACAAGCTGGAATCAAGATTGCTGGGAGAAATATCGATAACCTCAGATATGCGGATGACATCACCCTTATGGCAGAAAGTGAGGAAGAACTAAAGAGCCTCTTGATGAAAGTGAAAGAGGAGAGTGAAAAAGTTGGCTTAAAGCTCAATGTTCAGAAAACTAAGATCATGGCATCTGGTCCCATCACTTCATGGGAAATAGATGGGGAAACAGTGGAAACAGTGTCAGACTTTATTTTTTTGGGCTCCAAAATCACTGCTGATGGTGATTGCAGCCATGAAATTAAAAGACGCTTACTCCTTGGAAAGAAGGTTATGGCCAACCTAGATAGCATATTTAAAAGCAGAGACATTACTTTGCCAACAAAAGTCCGTCTAGTCAAGGCTATGGTTTTTCCAGTGGTCATGTATGGATGTGAGAGTTGGACGGTGAAGAAAGCTGAGCGCCGAAGAATTGATGCTTTTGAACTGTGGTGTTGGAGAAGACTCTTGAGAGTCCCTTTGACTGCAAGGAGATCCAATCAATCCATCCTAAAAGAGATCAGTCCTGGGTGTTCATTGGAAGGACTGATGTTGAAGCTGAAACTCCAATACTTTGGCCACCTCATGTGAAGAGTTGACTCATTGGAAAAGACCCTAATGCTGGGAAGGATTGGGGGCAGAAGGGAAAGGGGACGACAGAGGATGAGATGGTTGGATGGCATTACCAACTCGATGGACATGGATTTGGGTGGACTCTGGGAGTTGGTGATGGACAGAGAGGCCTGGCGTGCTGCAATTCATGGGGTCGCAAAGAGTCGGACACGACTGAGCGACTGAACTGAACTGAATTATTTACAATACTGCGATGATTTCTGCCATGCATCAACATGAATCAGTCATAGGTGTACATATGTCCCCTCCCTCTTGAACCTCGCTCCCCACCCCACCCCTCTCGGTTGTCGCAGAGTACCGGCTTGGGATCCCTGTGTGTCACAACATATTTTGAGCATGACTGTTCTGTTTTGGTTTTATTCTCAGTGCTCTAGAAAGTGAAAAAATTGCTTGTGAAGTGAAATTTTGCACCCAAGAACCCTTTTAGTTCCAATTTAAGGTGAAGCCAAATTCTTCCCTTTATTTTTTCCTTTTTGAAATTAGTCACACCAACCATGAGTCCCTTCTGGTAAAAGCTGTCGTGTTTGGTGTACTGTAGGGAAGCTTGCAGCTTATTTTCTGGGTACTTAGCAAGTTTGTTTGGAATATCTTATATATCCTTTCCTCTTTTCTGTTTTTCCTCAATTCTCCAAATACAAATCTTTTCAATTAAAACTGTATTTGTAGTTATCACTGAGTGGTCTGTTTTTGAGTATTATAGAGTCATAGTTCATCTCTTCAGGTGATTGTTTTGAAAATTCCCTCCAAGAAAAGCTTTCTAACACTAATCAAGTGAAGATTTATCTTTGGCTAGCCTACTGTGAAAAATTTGCTGAAACATAGGAAGATAACATGGAGAAAATTAGGAGGCATCATTTGAACAGGATTGATTCTTTTGAGATGTGAACCACAGTGACTGGCTAATGACTTTACTCATCTGAGCTCTTGATTACAACCTACTACCATTTGAATAACAAATTCATTTTTGTCTCATTGAATAGTTTAGACTAATTTTATTTATACTATAAGAATTATTACTACATTAAAATAGCTAATGTTTGAAGATACTCGTTTTTCTTTATTGTGTTTATAGATTCTGTATGCCAATGAAGGAGAAAGTAAGAAGGAACAAGAATTTCCAGTGGAGCCAGTGGGAGAAAAATCAAATTATATTTGCCACAAGGGACATGAATTTATTCCTACTCTCTATCATTTCCCAACCAACTGTGAGGCATGTATGAAGCCATTGTGGCACATGTTTAAACCCCCTCCTGCTTTAGAGTGCCGTCGCTGTCATATTAAATGTCATAAAGATCACATGGACAAAAAGGAAGAAATTATAGCACCTTGCAAAGGTAAATAATAAATCACTTGCTCAATTAATATTACTTAATGTTAGATCATTTTAAACATTAATTTTTCTCAAATATTTCTTTATAGTGTATTATGATATTTCATCGGCAAAGAATCTATTGTTATTAGCAAATTCTACAGAAGAGCAGCAAAAGTGGGTTAGTCGGTTAGTGAAAAAGATACCTAAAAAGCCTCCAGCTCCAGACCCTTTTGCTCGGTCGTCTCCTAGAACGTCAATGAAAATACAACAAAACCAGTCCATTCGACGGCCGAGTCGACAACTTGCCCCAAACAAACCAAGGTAATAAATTAAAATGTGGCAAAAATTAAAGCATTAAAAAAATATTTTACTATTTGTGCTCAAGTTACAAATTTTACAAATTACAGTTTTTCTTTGCTTGATATTTTCATAATGTGTGGAATACCAAAAGTTTGAAACTATTTCATTGCGTAGATCTCATTCATTGGTTTAGCTGGATGTAATAAATTTACTTATTAAATCATATATACTTATTTACTTATATTACATATAAGTAAACATATATTACATTCAACCAAAAATATATAAAAGGCTCAATTTTGTCATGTGTATGTATATAATCATAATATTTTATGATTTTATAAACACATTGACTTAATTTATTGCTTTACCAGACAGGATGCACACATAGACCTTTAAGTGTCATGTATACACATTTTCTTTTATTATTGCAAACCTCTTTAACCTCCTTTATATAAGATGACTTAGGGGGCAGGACTGAAATCTTAACTCTTAATTCAAGTAATAACTTGTCTCAGATCTAACAAGTAATATAGATCAGCTTTTAAAATGCAAATATTAACTAATGAATATAGTGGGCATTTCTTGTACTTGGGGTGAAGTTGGGAATATGGAGTAAGGTTAGAGATGATTATTGCACAAAAGCATTTTGATGGAGCCATTTTCATTTAGCTACATTATAGTAATTTTTGACACAAAATAATCATTTCTTGGTTACTAGCTAATCAGTATTTGTAAATAAATACTGCTCTTCATTGAAATGAACATGATGATTTGGTTAGCTAAAGGATAAAGTATACATTTACATCATGTATCTGATTTCAGTTGTCCTTTTAAACACAGGACCTTCTGTATATGAATAGTGATGTGCATTGGCTGTAATATCAGAAATATTTTCATTCTAGCCACAACATTGTATATGAAACTATTCTTGAAGCTAATATCACAAGGAAATAATTTAGAATGAAGAAGGTAGACTGGTGTTTCATTTCAGTGAAAATGTTGAATTTTTGTATGAGGTATCAGTCAGTCAGTTCAGTTGCTCAGTCGTGTCCAACTCTTTGCAACCCCATGAACCGCAGCACGCCAGGCCACCCTGTCCATCACCAACTCCCGGAATTTACCCAAACTCATGTCCATTGAGTCGGTGATGCCATCCAACCATCTCATCCTCTGTCGTCCCCTTCTCCTCCTGCCTTCAATCTTTCTCAACATCAGGGTCTTTTCAAATGAGTCAGCTCTTCACATCAGGTGGCCAAAGTATTGGAGTTTCAGCTTCAACATCAGTCCTTCCAGTGAACACCCAGGACTGATTTCCTTTAGGATGGACTGGTTGAATCTCCTTGCAGTCCAAGGGACTCTCAAGAGTCTTCTCCAACACCACAGTTCAAAAGCATCAATTCTGCGGTGCTCAGCTTTCTTTATAGTCCAACTCTCACATCCATACATGACCACTGGAAAAACCATAGCCTTGACTAGATGGACCTTTGTTGACAAAGTAATGTCTCTGCTTTTTAATATTCTGTCAAGGTTGGTCATAACTTTCCTTCGCAGGATTAAGCATCTTTTAATTTCATGGCTGCAGTCACCATCTGCAGTGATTGTGGAGCCCCAAAAAATAAAGTCAGCCACTGTTTCCACTGTTTCCCCATCTATTTGCCAGGAAGTGATGGGACCGGATGCCATGATCTTAGTTTTCTGAACATTGAGCTTTAAGCCAACTTTTTCACTCTCCTCTTTCACTTTCATCAAGAGGCTCTTTAGTTCTTCTTCACTTTCTGCCACAAAGGTGGTGTCATCTGCATATCTGAAGTTATTGATATTTCTCCTGGCAATCTTGATTCCAGTTTGTGCTTCATCCAGCCCAGCATTTCTCATGATGTACTCTGCATATAAGTTAAATAAGCAGGGTGACAAGATACAGCCTTGACGGACTCCTTTTCCTATTTGGAACCAGTCTGTTGTTCCATGTCCACTTCTAACTGTTGCTTCCTGACCTGCATACAGGTTTCTCAAGAGGCAGGTCAGGTGTTCTGGTATTCCCATTTCTTTCAGAATTTTCCACAGTTTGTTGTGATCCACACAGTCAAAGGCTTTGGCATAGTCAATAAAGCAGAAATAGATGTTTTCCTGGAATTCTGTTGTTTTTTTGATCATCCATCGGATGTTGGCAATTTGATCTCTGGTTCCTCTGCCTTTCTAAAACCAGCTTGAACATCTGGAAGTTCACGGTTCACGTATTGCTGAAGCCTGGCTTGGAGAATTAAGCATTACTTTACTAGTGTGTGAGATAAGTGCAATTCTGTGGTAGTTTGAACATTCTTTGGCATTGCCTTTCTTTGGGATTGGAGTGAACACTGACCTTTTCCAGTCCTGTGGCCACTGCTGAGTTGTCCAAATTTGCTGGAATATTGAGTGCAGCACTTTCACAGCATCATCTTTTAGGATTTGTAATAGCCTAACTGGAATTCTATCACCTCCACTAGCTTTGTTCATAGTTATACTTCCTAAAGTCCACTTGACTTCACATTCCAGGATGTCTGGCTTTAAGTGAGTGATCACACCATCATGATTATATGGGTCATGAAGATCTTTTTTTTTTTTACAGATTTTCTGTGTATTCTTGCCACCTCTTCTTAATATCTTCTGCTTCTGTTAGATCCATACCATTTCTGTCCTTTATTAAGCCCATCTTTGCATGAAATGTTCCCTTGGTATCTCTAATTTTCTTGAAGAGATCTCTCGTCTTTCCTATTCTGTTGTTTTCCTTTATTTCTTTGCATTGATCGCTGAGGAAGGCTTTCTTGTCTCTCCATGCTATTCTTTGGAACTCTGCATTCAAATGGGTATATCTTTCCTTTTCTCCTTTGCTTTTAGCTTCTCTTCTTTCACAGCTATTTGTATGTGAAAAAAGAGGTATGGTATGATAAAGCTAAATATTGTAGAATTAGTGATTATATTATAGTAATTGACCTGAATAAACTCAAAGAATTCAGAGACACTGAAGATCATTCCATGTACCTAGTGCAAAACATCTAAAAATTAAATTTCTATTATTAATATTGTAGAACCATTAATGCATAAATACCAAGCTATTTTAATATCTTACAATATATAGTACTTTTGCTTCCAACATGCTTCCATATCCTATTGTCTCTTTCAACTTCCTATGTATTCTATCAGTTGATCTTTAAAATACTCGTGGAGTAGAATAGGTGCTTTTTTTTTTTTCAAACTCTAGGAAGGCAAATAATTTGGTTAGATTCAGGAGTATAAGAACTCCAGTTTTTTTAGTATATTGTATTCTTTTGTGCTATTTGACCAGTTAATGATTTCACTACATATGATAACACAGAGTTTATGAAGCAGGTTTCAGACTGAGTGAGACATGTTTCAATTACATAAATTTTCATGTTCACCGACTGATAATTTTCTTGCCTCCCCCACTTCAGCATTACAGTTCATTTGAAAGCACATTTACGTTTAATTTTTGTTACTTTTTTTTAGTTCTGGCCCTGCCCTTCGAATCATTCTTCATTGATTTTTTAAAAATACATTTTTCATAGCAACAGTAAGTAATAGGGATTTCTTTTTCTCACAACTCTGCATGTAGATAAAACTAATACCAAAACTGACTTAAATGTATAGGGATTTTTTTTTTTTGACATTTTAAAATCTATATGCTGTTTGAAATTTTAAATGAAAAGATGGGCAAATTTAAAATATAATTTTGCATTTTATTATGCCTCTGCAACATTATTTCCATTGCTTTTAACATCTATCCCTCCATTGCTTCATTAACTCATAAAATTATATCTGTGTCTGTCCTTATGTGAATAACCCTGCATTTTGGATTCCATTTTGGATGTCACATTTTAGAAGTGGCATACACAAATTGGAAGGTATACAGAAGGGAATTACTGAGGAAGTAGTCATTTGATGGTCATTTGATGGTGTTACACATGTAGCAAGTGAATGAACTGTAAGTCTTCTGAGGAGGTGATCTGAAAGATGGGAGATCATAAATAACAGTAAAGACTTAAAGGATTTTTCCTTGAAAGAACCAAGCAGAGAAGCACATTCTAAATTAGCAGGGAAAGCTGTCAAGCAATCAGATGTGCAAAATTGCAAGAATTGGCTTGCTCTAGAGTGGTGAGTGCCCTGTCACCACAGGTGTGCACCTGGTTTAGATGATTGGCTGGCAGAACTGTGAGGGAACAGTGCCCCTCCGTCTGTCCTGTGTATGCAGTGTGATGTCGAGTAGCATGGCTTGAGAGGGGAGTCAAGCCTTGGACTAGATGATCTTTAATACCTGCTAATTTATAACGTATTCCTACAGACAAATGGGTAGAGCTTTAAGCACTATCCAAGAAAACATAGGAACAGAATATCTGGTTTGTATTAACAGTGATTTAATATGTAGCTCTTCATTTGTCCTCATTTAATATCAGTCTTAGCACTAGTCAGTCTAGCTGTAGTTGAACCAATTAATTCACATGGTATCTTTCTTAAAACAAATGTTTGGCTTCATTAGACATCATCACGTATGTACATTCCTAAACACACTAAAACATAGCACCCAATAAATATTCATCTAATCTTTTTTTTTTATTTTTTAACTTTACCTTTGTTAACTGCGTCATTGCATTTTTTTCCTTTGGCTTCTGTCATGTGCTTGTTCTGATTCTTCTTTTACATCTCTTTGCAGCGCTTCCCTTTTTCTGTAGTTCTGAAGTGCCTGAAGTAATGTGTGTTAGCTGCTATTATTATATACAATAACATTTCTGAGGACATATTATATTATGCCAGGCACTCTCCTGAGAACTTTAACTGTATTAACTTATTCATCCTCGTAACCACCCTGTGATTTAGCAGTTCTATTTTACAGATGAGGAGACTAAGACACCAAAACGTTGTGTGCCCAGTGTCACACAGCTCACGAGCAGCAGGGTCACAAGTTTAGATCCAGATAAGCTAGTTTCAGATCCTGCGTCCTTGGCTGTTTCACACTTCTCTGCCTCACGGTGATTCAAGGAGACTTGAATTAATTGGCAGTTTATAAAACATAATGTGTAGAATGCTATTCTAGAAGAAAGTTTTTTTTTCTTTAATTTAAATTAAAATACTATGCTAGAAAAGTAAGAAATTTGTGACTAAAATGCTGACTTTTGATGAAGACAGTTTGGAGAGATCCTCATTTGTTCCAGTGCAGGACACAAAATGTTGGTCCCTGCTGAGAGCTTTTCCCTTTAATTTTCTATAAAGATTTTTTTTTTAAGCCATGCAGAAAAATATAAAGCAGAAATGCAACAAATACTTGTTTTAAAAAATAAAGCATTGCCAGTACGGTTAAAACGTAAGGGTAGGGGACGCTAGTATTTTATCATTATTTCATCTTTATTCTTTTCCAGCTTTAAATATTAGAACATTAATAGGCTAATTGAGAAAAGATAATAAAATTATATACAACTTGACGTATCAAAAATAAATTCATAAATGAAGTAGAAGAAAATAGGGGAATATGTATATGATCTTGGATTTGAGAGGAACTTCCTAAGAATAAAAGCAAAGAAAGAAAAGAAAGTAAAAGATCGACTAACCAAAAATTAAAACCTTGTAGATTTTTAAAATGCCACACATCTTACAACACACATGAGAAAGATGGGTTAGTGTCTTTATGCATGGAGTTCTTATATAAGTCATTTAGAAAAAGGAGATTGACTTTTCACAGTATAAAAATGAGTGAGGAACATATAGGTATTACCATAAATATGAAAAAGTTATCAACCTGATTATTAAGCAAAGAAATTAAAATTAAAACTATATTGTAAAACTGTTCTCACCTGCCAAAATGATAAAGATTAAGAAACTTGGTAAGATGTAAAGAAATGAACCCACTTATATGCTGCCAGTAGAACTCAAAACTCAGTGCACCTCCTTCGGCAGCAGTCTTTGGTGATAAGTTTCATAGGCCTGAAGTGTAGAGCCATTGATCAGTTAACATGTTGTTTATTATGGAGGTATGAACAAGAGTTTTGGGAGAACAAAGGAAATCATGGAGAATTCTGCCATTAAAGCATCAAGAAAAATCTCAGAAAAATGGAGGATTAGTAATTTCCCAGGCAAAGAAATAAGAGAAAAGAAAGTTTTAGGCAAAATGTTATATGCAGAGGCACTGGTTGTCAGGGTTACCTGTGTGTTTGCAATGTTGTATGGGGTTATGGTGGGGGGGGGTCAGAATAGGAAGGGGAAGAAGGTGACACTGGAGAGAAAGCTCTGGGCCAGATTGGAAAGGACTGAGTTCATCACTATGCTAGAGGGGTCCTGATTTTGTTCTAATAGGAGGCTTTCAACAAGAGATTAGTATGTTTTGACTTAATGAGATCCTGAGCTAAAATACTGACAGTAAAAATGGAGAGAAGAAACCAAGTTAAAGACAGATTTTTTAAGTTGAAATGACAAGAATTAGATGACTGACTGGGAGTGGTTGAGGCAGACGTTTTAAGGGAAGTCTCATAATGCATTCCCTGGGCTTCCGTGGTGGCTCAGCTGGTAAAGAATCCACCTGCAATGCTGGAGACCTGGGTTCAATCCCTGGGTTGGGACGATCCCCTGGAGAAGGGAAAGGCTACCCACTCTAGTATTCTGGCCTGGAGAATTCCATGGACTGTGTAGTCCATGGGGTCACAAAGAGTCGGACACGACTGAATGACTTTTGCTTTCACTCATCATGCATCACACTGATAGCCTAGTGATGAGACTTTTAAAATCTGAAGATTGTGACCTGGCCACACACTTCACACATTCTTCAGAGGTTTTGGAAGGATATGAGATGCATATTTTTCATAAAAATATAGTAAAACAGAGGCTTGGATACGCAAGAAGAACTGATCTCAGTCTCCCAAGTAGTAGAGTTGAAACCATAGCTATGCATTGTAAGGCTAAATAAATGAGTATATACTTGGCTGTGCTATGTTTTAAGAGAATAAATAATTATATCTGAGTTTGTGTGCTTATATTTTGTATTTAGTGCATACTGAAATAGAGTAATTTGAGTTGGTTTACTTTTAAATTAGGATAATAATCATCCACCAACCTACCTACCCTGTCAGTGATTCTCAAAGTCAACCAACTGTATCAGAATTCATCTCAAAATTCATCTTAAAAATGCAAATACTTCCCCACCCACATTACCCCCAATTTAATTATATCAGAATCTCTTGAGATGAAGCCTGGGAATGGGCATTATACATAGCATTGGGTAAATCATATACACCAAAGTTTAAGAACCAATTGCATAGTGACCATAGATGAGTTTTGGGGACCAGGTGAGTTTCTTGGCACAAATGTATTCTTGGGTGTCACAGTTACAAACAATGAGAAAGTTACTTCTGTTTTTAAAAATAAAGATGATTGCAATATTAAGTGATTGGGTTGAATTGGAAAGGAAAGATTGCATATACCTCTGCTCTAAGTGTTAATTTATTTGGCCAAGATAAGTTGCTAATGCTGCTTATCTACCTTTGGTTTTTCCCTTATCTGTAGTTTTATGGAAGGCTTAACCTTTGGTTAAGTAGGGTCCTGAACAAGTAGGGTCCTGCTGGAATTGAGAAAGCTACATTCTTAGAATTAATCGTCTTTCATACTAGGGTTTATGGTACAATTCTGGGAAAATGTGAGCTGACAATCTGGGCACTTCTGTGAAGGGAACATTGATACATGTTGAGCTTTCATAATTCTTAAATGGGGCATCAGGGTGGCTACATTTTTATGTTGGCCCAGTGGAAAGAAGATTGTGTCTTACCCCTGAATATTATCTGTGTCCTCTGTTCTGTGATCGTTTGGAAGGCATACCTGGTCAACATGATTATGTGCATTTGCATATAAAGAGAAAGGCTTCTCAGTACTTCCATCTCAATTTTAATCATGTTGTTATCAGTGAAGGAAAAGTTAAAATGTTTACAGCATAACATGTGATTTTTTGATCATAGGATATTAAGCTGTTGTTTCTAAAGAGTGTTAGAGTATAAACTTGCAAACCTCCTATTGCAGATTGCTTGATTTGGCATTTAAAGACTGGGATTGGTCATTTGATGATGTTGATGGTGGTGATGATGATGACGATGTTTTTGATTTCTGAAGAAGTTAAATGGGGTAAATCAAAAAATGAGAAATGAGATGTTTTAGTTTTTCCAAGTAGTGCATGTGGTTTGCACTTTGGGTTTTCATTCTTTTTTTACCAGTTTGAAATTTTATTGAGTTGTTTTTGATAGTATATATTTGAAAAGTAGTCTTCAGACAAGTTTCTAACTGAAATTTCCATGTTAAGTATGAAAGCAAAATGCTATGTTCAGATTCCTTATTGGCTATATATTTTCAATACAGTTGGAATTGTAATTTTTTATCTTAGGAATGAAACATGTAGAAATAACAAATGGAGCTAATTCTGATACTTTCTGTTCATTCCAAAGAAGTCATATGCAGAGAAGTAAAATTTACATTGTTTTCAAGTTCCTATTAGTTTGTGAACATAGCATGGGATTCCTTCTCCCTCCATCCCTCTCTTCTTCCCCCCTCTTTCTAACTTGTAAGAATTGAAACCATAAAAACTTTGATAAATGCTGTGAACTAGCTGTTTCTGATTTTGCTTTTTTTTGTGATATGAAATGTTTACTTTTTGAAAATTTAATGTTACTTTTGCTGAAGAATGCTAATGGTATGCTGTGAAAGCTCTTGTGCTTTTAGAAAATGTCATTTGGTTAATAGAGGCTAACAGATTTGAATGAAAACTGAACCTCATGAGTTAAACCTTTTATATGGAATGAATGTAAAAGAAATAATGTCTATCTTAACCTAAATAACATGTTGCAAAGTACATACTTAAATCACACATCATTGGGATCTGTTTATAACCAGGATTTACAGAGTATTTTTTACATACATTTACTACAACAGTGTGTTTGTTCCCATTTCATAGATTTTAAAAATGTGGCATAGGGTGAAACAGCCAAGTAGAGCCTGGTCCTTCAGTCCACTCTTCTTTCACTCGCACGAGGAAGCTAACAGTTAAACCTCAAATCAAACAGGTTCACTTGAGTTATTCGTTGACATACCATCTCACCCTAATAGCCAGTTAACCATATTAAAATAACCATATTAAAACTTGTGTGTCATGTTTGTGGCCAATATGAGAAAATATGAGGACGAATATAATTGCATGTACCTTGAAACAAGAAAAGTAAGACAGTAAATATGTATATGCATGATTTAGGTGTTAAAAGTATAGTAGTTGGAAGACTGTAGAGTTTGATGTAAATGGAATGCCTTTTCAAAGAACTGATCACAATCTCTTAAATTATTTTACTGTATCAACTGACTTTATTTTCCTCTTCTTTCCAGCTAACTGCCTTCTGTGAATGCAGTCATTATTCATGGTGATCATATTCTTCCAGTTGAAACAAGACTGAAATATGATGGCCCAAAATTTATTAAAAAGTTATATTTTCTGAGAGACTAATACACACATATATATTCCCTCTATTCCTGCAATATAAATTCTAAATCTTGGATAGGTTTTCTGGGCTCCTTTGGAGCAACAAGTTGAACCAACAATGATTGGTTAATAGAATAAGAATATCATGTGCAACTCGTCCAGACTTGTTCCATAAAGCTCTCCTAGCATCACTCACACTACATTGCATAAAGAATTTAGAAGAGTTACAGAAATCATCTTTTCAGCTTCAACAGAGAGATTTCACCAGCACATTTGCCAGAAGAATCTGGGAATGGATTCCACTACAGTGATAGAGACTGCATCTTTAAGAAGTGACCATTGTATTTGTGTGTGTGTGTGAACACATACATACATACACACACACACACACACACACACATAGTACTGTAATACTGCAAGAGGGTTTTTTAACTTCCCAGTTTATTTTTTTATAAACATTAATCAGATATCATTACTTACTGCAGTTGCAACTATGCACTTGTATAAAGCCATAATGTTGGAGTTTATATCACTCATTGTGTGTACCTGCTGGAAGCTGCATGTTCATGTTTAAGCAATTATTGTAACAAGATGTTTGAAGTTAACTATATCAGTTTCTTAATGCTTCATAAGAGGCAACTTTACCCATTTTGAATGCCTTAATTTAATTTTTTTCAAGATATCCACCCTTTCTTGTATTTAAAACAAAAAAAAGTATTTACCAGCTCTTAGGATGCAAATTTGCTTTGCAGAAGAAAATTAGTGCACTATTTTTACACATAGTAGTTATCATTGTCGGCCTATTTTGATTGTATAACAGAATTTTAAGTATTGGTGATAGAAACAGTAATGGGTAGTATTGGAACTAATATATCTTTTATGTATATCTATTACTCATCCGACCCCTTTTACAGACCTCAGTATTAGTGTGTGACTATGAAACATTTTCTTTGCTTTTAATTTGCTGGCTACTCTAGGTGTGTTTTTATTTCTGATAAAGACATTTGTGACTTTTTACATTTTCACACTCAAGATTCAAAAAATTATCTCAAATACAAAGAAAACTAAGACATACTGTAGATATATTTTAAGTATTTAAGTGTGATCCCGTAAACACATGACTGTGTATGGCAGCATTTCATTATTGTGGCTGGGAAGCAGTGGCCTCAAAGGCACTTAATTTTTATTTTTTTAAATGCTGTTCAAATACATACAGTTTATGCAGGACTATTCCTGCTTTATTTCTCATTATCCCAGAAAAGTGTATGTTTTATACTGCTACAGTATACATCAGTGATAAGAATCAAGTAAAGAAAAATTCTGTGGTCTTCTATCAGCCTCTCTGTGTGTATACATGTACACAGAGTTTGGCATGATACTCAGATAATATCATCCAATATTTCTATGAAGGAAGTAGACATTTTTCATTGATTCCTTCTGGGGTCAGTGTTGAGGTGTTTAGAGAGTTAGATCCCCAATTATAGATACTATTGTGGAAATTGAAGAGTGGCCTTTGGCTGCTGATGTACTGAAACTGAGTCTTGTTATTACATTATCCAGGCTGCACTCTTCCATGCTGTCTGTGCTAAAACTAGATACGCATGCCATTTCCCTTGCAGGTATGTTCTGGTTCGGGGGCACAGCTCTTTTTTTTTAAGATTAAAAAATGAAAAATATATAAAATTTATATAGAATAAATATTTCCATTCATTAGACTTGTTAAAAGGAGACTGAATTAATATTTTATATAGAGATTTTGTTACACTATGGGAGGTTCTATCATATTATTCTGAATTGGAGAGTATATATATATATTTTTAATAAACTTTATTAAGGTGAAATAATTTGAAGTTTACACATGAATAATTGAAATATTTGAGTAAAAATGGCAAAAGTTTAAATTTTGAATGCTGTATATATATTAGAGAATATGGAGAATCATGGTGTGATGCAACTATACAAGGAAAATTAATGTGAAGTTTTTTGTGGGGCAAAGAGATCCTAAGGGGCAAAAAAAAAATCTCTCCATGAAGATTCTTCACATTATATGGTTTGACATAAGGATTTATAAGGTCATTTGTCCAGCCAATGGAAATGTGCTTAATAAACAATTCTGACCTTGGGTAAGAATTTGCTTTATACCCTGTTGCTGGTTTCATGTACATACATGAGTGCACGCCCCCATCCAAATGTTTTCTTCCCAACACTCATTAAATATGACATTGACTTGGTCTAACAACCTGCTTTTGTGCCAGCTTCTTTTTCTTGAGGCTCCAAAACCTCCAAGATAAAGTTAAGACCAAAAGTTGCTTGTTTTCCTCACACCTGATTTCTCCTAGAGCCACAAATACCTCCTTTTGAGAACTAAGAAGTAGTGAATACTGGGATTTTCTTAGTTGGGTTGTCTTTTGTCTTTGTTTTTGTTTTTTACTTTTGTGGGAATACTGAGACAAAGAAGGAAAACTGGTGCCAGGGTTACTGCTGAGGATGGCTGTCTAGTGCGTGTTGAAAAGAATTAATAAAAAAAAAATGCTATCTAGAAGCAAACTTTAAAAAAAAACAAACCTAAGCTTAAAATGCTCTGGAGCTAACGAAAGGATAAGTATACCAATAAATCTAAAATAAAAGTGAGTGTTTTTAAGATTAACCTGTGCTAGAGTTACACCATTCTGGCTGTAAAGGCTCTCCTTTATCCCAGTTTATCTGTAAATCCTCAAAAAATACTCCAGGTTAGCAAACCACAATTTGAGAAGTTATGCTGCTGCTGTTAATCTATTACAGGATTTGGGTGGTAAAACAGAGAAACTGGACACTATATTACCTTATGGAAAAATGCTTTAAATAACATGTTTTAAAAATCCAATGAGAGCAAGTCACTTCTGAGTTTCTTGATCTCTGTTGACACTGCTACTGACTCACCTCTCCTCCCCTGGAATAAGATGTCAGTTTCCCTATATTGTGAAGATACCATAGTTGGTTTGTAAAGCACTTTGAAGAATAAGCACTGTGTGACAGTGCTAGATATTATGTTTGGGGGGTTCTCTCCTTAATTCCCTTCCCCATAATAATGAGTTTTGTTTGGGGTTGTAATAAGTTATGAATTGCATGGTTTAGATAATCATAAATATTTGATCAGCTGTCCCCTTGAACAAAAATCGTGGCGCCCCCCCCCCAATTTTTTTTAAATTTTGTTGCATCTTTGTAGTAATGTAATTGTATTTTATGCCTGCTTTTTATATTAAACATTAAATAAAAGAAATTAAGACATAACCATTTTCCTACTTTTCCTGTGAAATACTCTTGGAACCTTCTAAAATTTACCCCCCAAAATTACCTTCCCTAAAAGATGGGTATAGCAAAGAAATCTTAATTGAGGTTACACACTTGGGGATCTTCAGCCATATCACTTAATCCGTGGAGAAATACAAAACCAAATTTCAACTAGGAGTTTGTGTCTAATTTAACATCAGTATTTTAAGGAGCATGCAAACTTGAGAATCTCATTTGAGTGTCAAGGATAAGGAAGCAGTCTGTTTTGGCAGAATAGTGTGCTGACAAGTGGTTTTCTAGAAAGAACTTTTTGGTAATCAGTGGGGTCTTTTCTAGGATACTTGCTGGCTGTCTGATCTGGGACAGGTTGTTCAGTATGGGCTTCAGTATTTTCGTCTGTAAAATGGAGACTGTCTACTTACAGGACTGTTGTGGGATTACTGATATGGGGTGGCTCTAGTGTATGTTCCTTTCCCTTCCAAAGGGGAAAAATGCAGCACTCTCCACCTGTGATACTGTATTTTCTCTAAGGAGTTGCTTTAAGCATTGATAAAGTATATCTAAATAAAATATTTGTTGGACTGAAAAATCATACAGTCATACAGTCAGATAACTGCATATGAGAAAATATTTACTTGGACTTTTTTTAAAATGCTAACTGTGATTTTTAAAACTATAGAATGAATGACTTATTTTTTTATTTTAGATGCCATGTTTCTCTTCCTGTTGGTCCCAAGCAGTAGTTCAGTTTATATTTTTAAAACTGCACTTTACATAACTTAAAGGTAAGCACATTAAAACAATTGAGTTTTAAGACTCAGAAGAGTTCAAAATAAGTTTATTTTACACAGGAAACACTTTCTAATAACCATCATTTACTTACTGCATATAATAGAATAATGCTACTCAATTATTAGGTAAATGTTTTTAAATGTTAGGTTTTATAAGCTTTTATAGGAAAATACAGTGGATAATCTTAACAGCATGTTTAGAGTATGATACCGTAATGAGAATTAAATCCATGAGAGTTCTGCAGAACCCAGCAATACCCTTTGCTGCATATATTTTCAGTAGGCAAACCCTGGTTGAGGTTGGCTCTATTTTGTACCAAAGTCCAATAACAGTTAATTGTGCAGATGTGATCCTTTTAAAAATGGCAGCATTGTGCTTGAATCTGGAAGTATATTGGGATTGCCTCTTCATAAGTAGAGATTGCTGGTATCTTTTGTTACAAAATGATTAAAGGCACAGTATGAAGTTAAAGAGCTACTTTGGTATATGCATTCAAACCAGTTACATTTTTGCTTGCCTTGATATCTTTGCTATAGCCAAGGAGGTATTTTATGATAATATGATACAATAAGGCCATCCTATTATGTCTGTATTACAATTAAACATTCGTCCCAGGAAGTGAACCCTGGTAATTTATTAAGATTTCCACTTGAGCAAAATCCCACTCCACTCATGTGCATTTGTGTTTTGGAGAAGATGTATTTCTTAAAAGATTTTAAAAGTTGAGAAGTAGATGTAATTAGTTCCCAGAATAAGGGTCAGAGCTACCTCCTCAGAATGGGCTTTTTGGAAGACTTCCATCCATCACCAGCCTTCTCAGAACTGCAGATGTCTAAGTCCTACCTTAGCCTAATAAAGTGGGGGTGGAGGATTTTTAAAAATCAATGTTTTTAAACAAGTGTTTAACTGGGCTTTTTCAAGTCTAAAGTATCTTTGGCACGGTTGACTAAACTTATGATTTAGCAGTGAGCTTTTTTTTCCTTTGGTTCAGTTATTCAAATCCACTTTGTGTACAGGAATAATCCATCATTCAGACTTTATATCGGTCTTCTGGTAGTGAAGTACTGTAGCAGTTACCCATATGTTTAAGGCCAGCATGATCATGAAACGTATAAGAACTGAAATCAGTCAAAAAAGAAAAGTGTGTATTAAAAAATACTGTTTTCACATAAAATCACCACCTTCTCTAAGTAGAAGCCTAAATAGGCTTAACACCCCCTATCCCCTACCCAAAAGGAAACAGAACTATGGATCATGTGAATGTTAGTGCAACTTTGGTTCCAAATATTTCTGGGGAAAAAATTGTCTTATCATTACTACCTCTAGCCACTTGGCCTGACTTGGTGAATAATTTCATCTTAAATGCTTAATTTGGAGGAATCTGACTCTGGTTGGTAAATGCTACAACTTTTTAAAAACCTGTTATCATTTTTTAAGTCATAAGGGTGGTGGTACCTTAGAAAATTCCATGTTAATTAAGCAAAAAGTGGTACACTGCAATCAGTTAAGATAATTCTGAAAAACGTTAAAGTATGTTTTATATTAAAGTAACCATGAAAATGTGGCTTTTTGTTAAAAAGGAAAAAATAATCTCAATGACTTGATGAACACTCCTGATAAATAAGGTTTATGAGACTTAATATGTCTTTGGGGTTGTAAAACACTTTTAAGATAGCTGAACTGTTTTTAAGAAATTATTCTCAGATATAGTGGTCACTTTCATAAACAGCTGTCACCTCAGATTCAAAACAAATCACAATTAGAAGATTCTCGACCTTTTAAAATTAATTTTTAATATGAAATTTGTTTTGTTGTTCAATTATGGTTTGACTCTCCTTTGCAAGTAGAGAATTCACGTCCTGTAGGGAAGCCTCAGGTTTCTCCCTTCCTCACTTGACCCAGGTATACGCTCTGGCCAAACACTTTCAACCCTTCTCTCAGAGCTATTGTAAAGACTTGAGCCAAAGATAAAACCCTGGGATGGGACTAGCACATGCATCCTGCTGCTTTGTGACAGTATGTCTCAGATAATAATGAACTTATGTAAAAGGTCTACACACCAAGGACACATTTCTAGTCTTCATAGAATAAGTCACCCTACCTGTTTTAATCATTTTTCAAACATTTATATGCTTGAAAACTCAGCCTGAGGAATGAACAACATTCTCTTTAAGTTAACCCAAGTTTGTTTTCTCCTCCATCACAGTAACCCTTTAAAAATAACAGAACAAGGACGTAGAATAAAATGATTGTGTCACTCCCCACCCTGCTGCCTCTGGGCAGTCCTCTGAGGCTCCCTGCCACCGCCTTCCCTCTCATTAGACTCACCCCAGGGCTCTCCCACCAGCCCTGCTGGTGTTCCTCCAAACTCCTTGCTCAAGACCTCCATACGTGCTGCTCCTTGTAACAGTCTCTTCCCTCCTCATCCGTCTCCCCTTCAAATCTTCCCAGCTCCCTCCAACTATGTCAGGCTTCCTTGTTAGGTGCTCATCCTGTTCTTCTCTTTCGAAACATTTTACAATATTTTTCAAAAATTGTGTGATGACCTCACCTTCATTTCCACTTCTGGAGTGGAAGCTTTACGAAGATAGGAATTGTCTATCTTGTGCATATTCTATCCCGGGTATGGCAAGAGGGTGCTCAACACTATACATGGAGACTGACGAGGACCTGCAGTGTATTGCAGCTAGCCTCCAGTGGGGCTAAACTGGCTCTGTTAAACCCCAAGATAATTTACAAGTGAAGGGGGCAGATGGCAAAAAGTTCAAAGAGGACATAGGCAGAAAAATATTTCGCTTACTTGTAAGATCATGGGTGGTCATTAAAGTTGTCACTATTCTTGCTGTAAAAGAAAAATGTCAGCAATTAATATCAACTTCTCAGACATTTCAGTACTTAGCTAATATCTTTCCATTTTAAATACAGGAATACACAGTAACTGTTCTTGAAAGATCTGGGTACAACAGAACCCTGGATGGAGAAGCTGGTAGTTTTAAGATTTTAGAAGAAACATGAAAAAGTATAATTCAAATATTGACAACTAGTAAATCTAGTGAAAGTAATAGCTCTGGATTTTTAAAAATGTTCCTACCTAAATAAAGCATATATTCCTCTTAGGTAGTTCCTGCAAGAATCCAAATGAACAATGGAAATTCTAAAGTTGAGACCAAACACACTATGGCTCCAGAAAAACTCCACTGCTGCAAATTATGTTCATTCACAAAAGTCAATGTATGATTCTCATCTCTTCAATTTATTACATCATAAACAGTCATATGCTTAAAACAAGTTAGTGGATTTAATATAATCAGCTTCTTGATGCTTTGCAAACAACAAGAGAGGACTGTTAATATTAGGTCATATTTTTGGAGAAAAGTGTCCTTTCACATTTTTTTAGCAACTAGAATACAGATCTTGCAGAAAATGGAAAGTGGTGTGCATGAAATCAGTCTTATAAATAAGGATACACTAGAGATTCAAGAGTTACATGCAAAGGATTTAAGCTCAAGGGATTATGACCCTTGGACATCAAGTTAGCACACCCCTCTAGGTAGACACCCCCACACACACACCAAAAGGGGACACCCCATCAATCAGAGTTGTGTTCTCACCTGCACAGGTATAAGAAGCGAGGCTCCACGTCAGAGCGCTCACAGCTCCTGAGTCCCTGCTTTTCCACAGGTACTGGAGCTGTGCAAACTTACTGGCTGCACTGATCAAAGTGCATAAATTCTGTTTGAACATAAAACAGGAGAAAGGAGTCCCTTAGTTTCAAATGCAGAAGAGTACCGGATACTGAAAGCCCCTTTCCGGGGAGAAGGGGGGTTATGCTTTTCAGGATTCCCCAACCAGGGATTGAACCTGGACCACTGGAGTCCTAGCCACTGGACCACCAGGGAATTCCCTGAAAGCACTTTTGAAACCAAGCTTTCATGTCAAGTAATACCCAACTTGCACAAGGACAAAATCCAAGTTTCATGATAAAGAATGGAGGCAGCAGCAGCATACTAAGGTCTAACCCACCAACCCCTTCAGGTGAGTAACTGATGTGTAGCAGCAGGTAGGACATAACCGAGGGTAAAAATCTGCAATGGCCACAAAGGCGTATCTGTCCCCACCTGCCAATAATAAATTGATGTATAGATACTACAGTAGAGCGTGGGGGCACCATACTGCTTTGCACTGAGATTTATAAACTCAAAGCAGCAAGCTGGGGCACATAAGCTCTGAGTTTCTGGCTGTTCTGATGAGCCACATGGTGAGACTCCGGCCCTGTGCTCTCTGACCTCTGCTCCCCAGTGAGGTTAAGAGTACAGCACCCTCCACCCTGAGCCAGGCCCAGGCTGCCTTGGTAACCCTGCATATCTGCTCTCCCTATGTCACAAGGCTGAGAGCCAAGTCCACTTTCCAACAAGATGCTGGAGATAGAATGGATTAAAATCCAGGAGTTCGGGTGTGGCCGGCAGTGACCACCAATTAGTTCTGCTCCTTTTCCCATGAGGTAGAAAAGTTCATGTCAACCACCATTTGATCTTTGGTCAAATGCTTCCTGACCAGAATCCTATTCTTACAGCAGGGAATTTCTGGCCCTTAACCAAGGAAGGAAAAAGAATACAGCACTTACCTTTATCCAAGGAAGAAAAAAAAAATGTTTAGGGGGCAAAGTTAGAAAAATAGTGAGTATGTTGTCACTATGTAATTACTAACCTGATAATATGGCGCTAGTGGCAAAGAACCCACATGCCAATGCAGGAAACATAAGAGACGTGGGTTCCATCCCTGGGTTGGGAGGAGGAAATGGCAACCTCCTCTGGTATTCTTGCTTGGAGAATCCCCATGGACAGAGGAGCCTGACAGGCTACAGTCCATCGGGTCACAAAGAGTTGGACACAACTGAAGTGACCTAGCACCCAACCTGAGACTCTTCACTTCATGCTCAGGTCTTATTTGACTACCAACTCCACTATCTGGTTCTCAAAGGCTCCCCCCGCCAAATGAAGTAAAAATATTGTGCCATATATTTAAGTGAGAATAATGTCTTTTTAATATTTGGACATCACTGGGCTTTCATCCCAGCATGCTTTGGTACGGCTGCAAAGCACAGGGGTGCTTTCAGTACAGCGGGTTGAACGTCCGATCTGTACAACTGTTTGCAGGGCTGGTGTCACAAGGAAAAGAGGGAAGACAGACTGCCGTGAACACATGTTCTTCTCTGGGGCAGTTTACTCACCATGGCCAGATCTAGGATCCATTGCTGCAGAGTAAGGATGAACCAAGCAGACACACAGCTTACCATGCGCTAAGGGACACAGCAGTGGCTTGTTGGCTGACAGCTCCACCACCCACCCGTGGAAACAAACCACGAATACAGAGGTTACACATCTAAGCCAAGCGTGGAACTGGGAACAACTCTGCTAGAACTTGTCAGTTTGGAAAAGACAAAAGTGGTCCAGGTGAACACTTGCTAGGAGTTCAGAAGCACAGAAGCAGAATTCTGGAAGAAAATTACATAGAACCCTGTGTTCTCAGACCCATCCTAGGGCTGGGAACGTTCCAGATGATCTTAACTGCCCATTTCATTCTTGACCATGTAGACCTCTCCAACATAATGTCAACAGTTAATACACCTTTGATCTAAGATGTAACACAATTTTATTTTTTTAAAACATGAAATTGTGGGATCAGAAGCCTCCAGGGTCTAGCCATATCAGTCTGATTAAAAGCCAAAATAATCACAGTGGTCTAGAAAGTGAAAGTGATAGTCACTCAGTTGGTGTCTGATTCTTTGCGACCCGATGGACTGTATAGTCCATGGAATTCTCCAGGCCAGAATACTGGAGTGGGTAGCCCTTCCCTTCTCCAGGGGATCTTCCCAACCCAGGAATCAAACTGGGGTCTCTTGCATTGCAGGCAGATTCTTTACCAACTGAGCTATCAGGGAAGTATCCTCATTTGCTATCATCTCTCCCAGAATCATTCCATTCCAGACACAATGGTATTGCTATTCCTTGAACATTTTCAAGCATACTTCATCTGAGCCCTCATATACTTACCTGTTTATCCTCTTCTTAGGAAACTTTTTCACCTGGTATCTTTATGGCTTGTTGGCTCACTTCCTTCAAGTGTTTACTCGTCTATTACCTTTTCAATAAATAGCTCCTTGTCCACCCTATGTAAAACTGAGATACCTCCTGTTTATTACCTGTCAGTGCTTTATTTTTCTCTGTAACTCATACCATGCAACATTCAATATATTTAGCTTATTAAATATGGTTTTGTTTCCCACATAACTTTTGTGAGCACAAAAAGACTATGCCTAGAACAAGACTGGCTCATAATGCATGTTCAAGGATTGACTGAAAAACTAGTTGAGCACTTAGGATGCCTGATAAAGGAGACATCTTCTGCAAAATTGTTGTCACGTGAAACTGTTTACCGGTTTCCTCTTTCCTGCTAACTTCAGTGTAGAAATGACCCAGTTGGGTAGAGCAATGCTAGGAGACAGAAGAAATGATACCTGATTTCCATCAAGCTCAGGAATGCTGCAGGAAGACAGCCCGGCTAGAGAAGCAGAAAGAAACAGGAGCTGGTGGCCAGGCCAGGGCAGGGACGGCCAGGAGCCTCTGCTGTGACCACAGGCAAGTCATTTTCCTTCTCTCAGCCTTGGTTTGCTTATCTGCAAAATGGGACTTAATATTCTTACCCCATTCGCCTCCTCACTGCTTTGTGGCATATTGTAGAGACTCAAGAGGCTGCTGGGATTGCAATTAATAACATTATTTAAATGAAGGGCTTTGAAACAGACAATCCCTGTGCTCAGGTCAGTCGATACCGGAAAAGGCAGCCTGAATCTAGGAGGAGGGAATTTTGTTTTTCAAACACTCTCTAATTTGAATTTTAAACTACTATTGCCCAATTTTGTACCATTGCACCTCATTCCACTCATTCCAGATACACATTTTATAAAACTTGAGCAGCAGTAGCAGCAACTGAGATCCTAGAGATGACTTATTTGTAGGGTGGCCAGACAGAGCAAATTAAATTACAAGACATCCAGTTAAACTGGAATCTCAGATCAACAAGTGATTTTTTAGCATAAGCATGTCCTGCCTAGTATCTGGGACCTACTAATACTTATAAAAAAAATGCACTATTAACATGGCCACCCTGCTTACTCGTGCTCTGTAAGTCACAACTGGAAGAAGGAGGTTCTAAACATATTGCTGATACTTAGAGTTGCCATTAGCACCCACATTTTCTAATCTACACCTCACCATTTGCACAAAGCTGCTGCATTTTATTTAAAAAGTAAATCCCACCATGCTTTTCATCTTTAAAGTACTCTGTTTTCTAAAGCCTTCTTTAACCAGCTAGGGCTGACCTTGAAGCATTGAAGGGCAGTAGAGTCACGTGATCCCTCTTTCTTTGCAGAGGAAAACTGAGTCTGGGGGCTTACAACTTGATCCAACAGCGGAGGGTCAGGACTCAGTCCTCACCCAGCTCCCCTCTGCAGACAGGCTTTTAGTACAAGAGCCACCACGACCCTGCCACCTGCTCAGCTCGCCCTGTACTCCTGGTATTGTCATTCTGGAAGCAACCCTAAAAGGTAGGCGTTATGCTGCCTCTTCATAGATGGAACAGCTGCAGACCGGAGGGCTGGGCTTTATGGTCAGGGCCAAGGCCATCCAGGCAGCGGGCACATGGGGGGTTCCCACCACTCCACGCCCACCTCCTCACATGCTCTAGGCAGACAAGGCTTGGCTGTCCCGCCCCCCTTTCCTCTACCCTGAAGCTCAGATCATTTCACTGATGTGGCAGGACTGACTGGCACTCAAAAAGGCTCTCTTGGCCTCTTAAGGAAAGTGAAGTTCAACAAGAGAATAACGGGAGTTTTGACAAGCGGAATGAAGACGGAAGATGGCCCACGTGCACAGAAAATGCTGAGTGACGTGAGAGGGGACAGGTCTGTGTGACGACCGAAGTCCACGGAGACCTAAACCAGCTGTCAGGGGCCCAGACCTGCCCACTAACAGGCAGTAAGAAGCCAAGCTGACCAGGTGTGTTAGTGGCATCATGTTACAGATCAGACATGCCTGTCACATGGGGACGTTTGGGGGGAAGGAAGAAATACCTCCTTTCCCCTAAAGAAGACACGTGGACAATGTGGCTCTTAGCAGAGGTGCTCCTGCTGCCCAGCCTTGAGGTCCTAAGTCTACATCCCACCTGGTGGGTCAGGGCACCGTGGGGCACCCTGGTCTCAGAGGGGAGACCCCGGGCAGAGACATCTCGGGCATCTCTGGGCTGTGAAGATATACTCGCCCACAAGGAATCTTACTTTGGGGACTGTTTTTTCTTAATTTAACCAAAAGAATAAATATCTAGTAAAGGATTCTGCTTTAATAGGGCTTCCATGGTAAAGAATACGTCTGCCATGTGGGAGACCTGGGTTCGATCCCTGGGTTGGGAAGATCCCCTGGAGAAGGGCGTGGCAACCCACTCTAGCATTCTTGCCTGGAGAATCCCATGGACAGAGGAGCCTGGCGGGCTACAGTCCACGGGGTTGCAAAGAGTCAGACACGACTGAATGACAAAGCACAGCACAGCACAGAACCCGGCTTAAGAACATCCTATTAGCAAACCAAGTGGATGTGAGAGTTGGACCATAAAGAAAGCTGAGCGCTGAAGAATTGATGCTTTTGAACTGTGGTGGTGGAGAAGACTCTTGAGAGTCCCTTGGACTGCAGGAGATCCAAATAGCCCAACCTAAAGGAAATCAGTCCTGAATATTCATTGGAAGGACTGATGCTGAAGCTGAAGCTCCAATCCTTTGGCCACCTGATGCGAAGAACTGACTCATTGGAAAAGACCCTGATGCTGGGAAAGATTGAAGGCAGGAGGAGAAGGGGACAACAGAGGATGAGATGGTTGGATGGCATCACCGACTCAATGAACATGAGTTTGAGCAAGCTCTGGGAGTTGGTAATAGACAGGGAGGCCTGGCGTGCTGCAGTCCATGGAGTTGCAAAGAGTCGGACACGACTGAGCTACTGAACTGAACTGAACTGATTAGCAAAACAAGACACACCCCGCCGCCCCACCCGGTCCCAACCCTGATTCCCAGGTGCTGGAAGGATACGCGATGATGTACGGTGCTGCCCGTCGCACATCCCCGTTGAAATGGAAGACACACAGCAGGAGGATGAGATCTGGAAAGGAAAGGTCTGAGTGAGGGTCGGGGGGGAGGTGCTGAGGGCTGAGGCCGGGCAGGGGGACGGGAGGTCGGCTACCTTGTGCAATGAGGATGGGGTACTCCAGGTATGTCAGCAGCGGGTACTCGTAGTAACACTGGTACCGGAGGAAGACCAGGAACCTGGGGAGAGGGAGGACACTCTTGAGGTCAGACTCACCCGACCCCCACAGCAGGCAGGCCTGTCCCCCACCCAGGAGCCCAGGTTTGTGCGCAGAACCCGAGAACTGGAGCCAAGCATCAGCAAATGGTAAGGAGGGAGGTACAGAACAAGGGCTTCAAGCTCAGATGGTAAAGAATCTGCCTGCAATGCAGGAGACCCGGGTTCGATTCCTGGGTCAGGAAGATCCCCTGGAGGAGGAAACGGCAACCCACTCCAGTATCCTCGCCTGGAAAATCCCATGGACAGAGGAGCCTGGCAGGCTATACAGTCCATGGGGTGGCAAGAGTCTGACGTGACTGAGTGACTAAACCACAAACCACCAAGAACAAGGGGGATGAAATATCAACCAAATCATCTCTGCAACTTCTGGAGCTGGGGCACTGGGGTCTGCCAAGCCGCTTCGGATGGTCAGTTAGAGACAGATCTGACCGGGAGGAGGAAGAGACCAGGCTTCCGGACCCAGGCCTGCCTGTCTCTAAGGCTGGGCACTTCCAAGACCCCAGGCAGCTGCCTCAGAAGGACGTGCTCAAGAAGCCCCACAGGCCAGGAAGGACCTCTGAGGGGGGCTGAGAGCCACCCTGGGCGGGCGTCCCAGGCACTGGCCATATGAGGGCCCAGGAGCGGGCTGGGGAGCCTGTGTTTTGAAGAGGAGGAACATCCCAAGATGATTCCAATGGCCTCCAGAGTGCTGTTGGGGGGCAGGGGTGGGGTGGCAGGCAAGACAGGAGGACTCTCCAGTTCCTTTAAGAAAATTCTAGCCCTGGAGAGGCTGCAGCGTGGAGAGGTGGGGGATAAAGACCCCAGGGTCCCTCCTCTCAGAAGAAGAGGCCTGAGCTTCCTGCCTTCCCAGCTCACACCCTGGCCAGTCCAGCCCCTTTGGAATCTAAATGCCTCTGTCGTCATCCCCTCGGGTCTGTCTCCCCCTACCCAGGCTGTGAAGACCCCCTCCTCCAGGCCCCGTGTCCCCCCCAGGGTGAGCCAGAGCCTCCACAGACCATGTGGACTGCATGGTTCACATCTCCTAAGCCAGCAAGGGGTGTGACCACAGCCCCACGCCCTCACCCGGGGCTACGCTGTGACAATGGCCAGCACTTAGCCCTCTGCCTACCGGCTGAGCCACCTTCCTGAGACCACCTGGACTCATCCCTCCAGCATCACCTGCTGAGGGTGGAGCCCCAAGGGGAGCGCAGACTCCAGGACTTGGGTGCTGGGCTCACAATCCCCGGCAGTTACTAACCTCTGGGGCCTCAGCTTCCATACTTGTGAAATGGGGACAAGAGCACACCTGCCTCATCCCCTGTATCTGCACAAACAGATGCTTTAAACTTAAGACCATGTCCTCAGCATCTTTCTCTGGCTTCACTGCCTCCAATCCAGCCTCCGAGCTTCTGTTTACAAGACTCCCTGCCTGGAGGGCCTCCTTCTCCAGGTGGCTACCTCTTCTGGTCCCTGAGAGGATGCCCAGGGGTTCCCCTCCCCTGGAGCAGACCAGGGTATCCCCTGCCCTGAATGATGAACTTCTCAGTTCAGTTCAGTCTCTCAGTCCTGTCCGACTCTTTGTGACCCCATGGACTGCAGCACACCAGGCCTCCCTGTCCATCACCAACTCCTGGAGCCTACTCAAACTCATGTCCATCACGTCAGTGATGCCATCCAACCATCTCATCCTCTGTCGTCTCCTTCTCCTCCCACCTTCAATCAAAGGGCATGGCAATCCACTCCAGTATTCTTGCCTAGAGAATTCCATGGACAGAAAGAGGAGCCTGGAGGGCTACAGTCCATCCGCTCACAAAGAGTCAGGCACGACTGAACTTCTCGGCAATTATCTATTCTCCCCAGAGAAATGGGGAGCACTAAGGCAGGGAGCACTTCCCCAGGGGGCCCCCAAACCGATAGAAGTCACACACCCTAGGGTTGGCCCCTCTTATAGGGGTGTCCCTGGAGGGGCCCCACAGGTCCGAGGGTGGCCCCTCACGCCTTGCGCTCCGGAGGTCTCCTCTTTCTCCCACCCTCTCCCCTGCCTTCCTTCTGGCGAGAGAAAACGGGTCCCACCAAGCGGGCTGCCCCCACCCAGAAGTGCTTGCCCAAGACCCACCCTCAGAGTTGCCTGATGGTAACTGGAGTCCGCCAGCTGGCGCGGGGCAGCCGGGAGGGCTGGGCCTCACAGGCGAGGAGCTAGACTGCTGGGTTCGGGTCTTTCCCACCAAGTTTACAACTCCGCTTTTCGCCGTTCAGGTCTTTATGATTATTACTTTGCTTATTCAGAATGTTACTTTTTTTGTAAACCGAGGTATAACTGACATACATTATATTAATTTCAAATGTACAGCATAATTCAGTATTTGTATATATTGTGAAATGATCACTGCAACAAGTCTGGCTATCATCCATCACGTTCAGATCTTTAAACACTGAGTCAGGGCACTCACTCCTAACTTTTAAGGATAAACCAGCTCTTGCAACGGTCTTCAACTGCCAACTGGAGCGCCAGCTGAAGTCCAACTCCAACTCAAATCCCCCACTAACTCCAAAAAGCTCTACCTGCTCTGACACCCGTGCACCCCCTCCCCCCGAAAGGTGTAACTTTTAAAAGCCAGAGGGTCCAACCCCTCATTTTATAAGTGAGGAAACCGAGACCCGAGATAGGGGGAGGGTGGGTTTAGACAGGATGCACACGCGAGTCTCGAGGGGCCAGTGGCCTTGCTCAAAGCGGGATGACTGGTTTTGTCACTAACCAGCGGAGTGACGATTTCTCTGAGTGTCGGTTTCCTTATCTGTAAAATGGGCGTGCGCCCACTTTCGTTCCGGCGCAAAGCTGGGGGAGCAGCAAGTACGGAGAGGAAGTGAGCGGCCCGGGCAGGTGCTATGCTCCCCGCGGCCGGGGTTTTTGGGCTCGGTTCCCCGCGCGCCTGCTTTAGCAGAGCCGGGGCGCTCCCGGGCTTACTCACCCCGCCAGCTCCAGCAGCAGGCTCGGGAGGCTGATGCCCCGCGAGCTGCGCGCCCCCAGCACGGCCGAGATCTGCGGCAGCTTCAGCGCCGCGCACACGCCCAGCGTGCTCCAGTTGCACAACCACAGCAGCGTCTCCATGGCGCCCGCGGGGCTGCGACTCGGGGGGTTCCGCTGGTCCGGCGGCCTGGCAGGAGGAGCCGCTCAGCTCTCGGCCGCTGGGTCCACCGGTCCGGTCCTTCCGCCTTTCCTGGCCCCCGCCCCCAGGGCCGCCCCGTCGAGGGCCGCCCCTCCGCCTCCCCGTCCCCGATCTCCGCCCTCTGCCCCGCCCAGGGGGTCCCTTTCCCGTGCCTCAGTTCACTCCGGCCCCGGCTGGTCCCGACTCCTCCCCCGGTTCGCCCCCACTCCGGGCCCGCTCCGCCGGGGGGGCCTCGCCTCCTGGGTCCTTACTGTCGGGGTGCTCTCCTCCGCCCTGTCCCTGGTCCGCCCCCACCTCGCCCCGCTGGCCCCTCCCCGGGTCCTGTCCCTCCGCCCCCGGGCCCGCCTCGTGCCCTTTGCGTGCTGTGCCCGCTGCTGATTCACTTTGCCGCGATGTGAAAAGCAGACTGGAGCAGTTCTGAGCCTCCGGGCGACGCCCCAGAAGGGGCCGCTTTCCCGCGGGTCGGGGGTTGGGGGGGGTCAGAGCTTGAACCCCGGAGGGCGAACGGGCACCTCTCGCGGGGGCAGGGACCATTTTGTTAAGAGTTTATTACTTCTGAAACGTGTGTTTTGTTTTGTTTTTCTCAGTAAGCATTTCAGAGATAGACTTTTAAAACAGCCCAGCTTAGTTTCTGTGCGTCCTCCGCAATTTACACGCGGAGAAAGGGCCCAGGTTCCGGCCAGCCTTTCCTCCTGCTGAGAGCGGAGGGCGCCCTATCCCTGAACTGCAGGAAGCCTCTTTTCTGGGGGCTTGGTCCTCTACCCTGAAGACTAGCCCGCCAGAGCCTTGCACTTCAGCGCTTGAGTGAGATTTTTTGTTTTTCTTAGTTAGGTAAAAATAGATTTCTATTAACAAAAGAAGGAACTTAGTCTGAGGGGTCGGGGAGGGGGGTGTGCATTTTCCAAGTTTTCAAAATGGTATAGGTACTGAGTCAAGATTAAAAAACAGAATTAAAAAAAAAAAGTCGCATAAATGCACAGCCAGTTCAGTTCAGTTCAGTCGCTCAGTCGTGTCCGACTCTTTGCGACCCCATGAATTGCAGCACGCCAGGCCTCTCTGTCCATCACCAACTCCCGGAGTCTACCCAAACCCATGTCCATCGAGTCGGTGATGCCATCCAACCATCTCATCCTCTGTCGTCCCCTTCTCCTTCCGCCCCCAATCCTACCCAGCATTAGGGTCTTTTCCAATGAGTCAACCCTTCGCATGAGGTGGCCAAAGTATTGGAGTTTCAGCTTCAACATCAGACCTTCCAATGAACACCCAGGATTGATCTCCTTTAGGATGGATTGATTGGATCTCCTTGCAGTCCAAGGGACTCTCAAGAGTCTTCTCCAACACCACAGTTCAAAAGCATCAATTCTTCGGCGCTCAGCTTTCTTCACCGTCCCAACTCTCACATCCATACATGACCACTGGAAAAACCATAGCCTTGACTAGACGTACTTTGGTTGGCAAAGTAATGTCTCTGCTTTTAAACATGCTATCTCGGTTGGCCATAACCTTCCTTCCAAGGAGTAAGCGTCTTTTAATTTCATGGCTGCAATCACCATCAGCAGTGATTTTGGAGCCCAAAAAAGTAAAGTCTGACACTGTTTCCACTGTTTCCCCATCTATTTTCCATGAAGTGATGGGACCAGATGCCATGATCTTAGTTTTCTGAACGTTGAGCTTTAAGCCAACTTTTTCACTCTCCTCTTTCACCTTCATCAAGAGGCTCTTTAGTTCTTCTTCACTTTCTGCCGTAAGGGTGGTGTCATCCGCATATCTGAGGTTATTGATATTTCTCCCGGCAATCTTGATTCCAGTTTGTGTTTCTTCCAGCCCAGCATTTCTCATGATGTACTCTGCATATAAGTTAAATAAGCAGGGTGACAATATACAGCCTTGACGTACTCCTTTTCCTATTTGGAACCAGTCTGTTGTTCCATGTCCAGTTCTAACTGCTGCTTCCTGACCTGCATACAGGTTTCTCAACCACGGTAAAGAAAAGAACATTACCTGCGGCTCCAGGTCTGCAAGGAACAAGGCCCCTGCATTTGCCCACCTCCCGTGTGTCCTGAGGGAAATTCAAGAGGGAGGAGACCAGGAAGCTTTCTGTGCTGGGGTTTACTGGCCTTTAGCTAGTTAAGATGCATATCTAAGGAAAAATGAAAAGCCCCGAAAATCATCCCCTGGAGAAGGAAATGGCAACCCACCCTAGTATTCTTGCCTGGAAAATTCCAAGGGCGGAGGAGCCTGGCGGGCTACAATCCTTGGGGTCAAAGAGTCAGAGGGAACTGAGCTACTAAGCAAGCACACATATGGGGGATTGCAGCCCATAATAGTGTCCCTGTCTGGAAGAAGTCTGCCTCTTCCCTGTCTGCCTGGTTACACAGCCTGTCACATGAACCTGACCCCACTCCCCAGGCCACAGCTGAGCAGAGCCGGGCCGCTCCCTGACTGCAGCTGTCTGAAAATACCTTCCAGGGAACATTGGCATCAAGCACTGAGCGACTCCATTCTCAGTCTATCTCATCAGTAGGCCAGCCATCAGCTCAGGGGCCATTCCTCTCATACCTGCCTTTAGAAGTTCCCCAAGCCTGTAGAAAGCTTGCAAGAGTAGTTCAGTGAACACCCATATGCTCTTAAGTTTATCAGTTGTTACCATTTTAATCCACCTTTGCTTTATCCGTTTCTCTCGCCTTACAGACCACTCACATTTTTGTTGTTGTTGTTAAACCATTTGCAAGTTAGTTACAGACATGATGCTTCATTACTTTGCCAACAAAGGTCTGTCTAGTCAAGGCTATGATTTTTCCAGTAGTCATGTATGGAAGTGAGAGTTGGACTATAAAGAAAGCTGAGCACCGAAGAATTGATGCTTTTGAACTGTGGTGTTGGAGAAGACCCTTGAGAGTCCGTTGGACTGCAAGGAGATCCAACCAGTCCATCCTAAAGGAAATCAACCCTGAATATTCACTGGAAGGACTGATGCTGAAGCTGAAACTCTAATCTTTTGGCCACCTGATGCGAAGAACTGACTCATTTGAAAATATCTTCATGGTAGGAAAGTTTGAAGGCAGGAGGAGAAGGGGACAACAGAGGATGAGATGGTTGGATGGCATCACTGACTCAATGGACATGAGTTTGAGTAAACTCCAGGAGTTGATGATGGACAGGGAGGCCTGGCATGTTGTAGTCCATGGGGTCACAAAGAGTCAGACACAACTGAGTGACTGAATTGAACTGATGATGCTTTACCCCTAAATAACATATATCTTGTAAGAACAAAGATGTTCATCTACATATCCAGGTATAATTATCACCTTGTGCAAATTTAAGCTGATATCTAATCTTTAGTCCATATTATCTGATATTTAGTCCATTATCTGATACTTAGTCTCACAGTGTCCTTTAGAGCTGCTTTTGTTTGACTTGGGAGCTGGTCACCTTTGATCTGGGTCATGTCCTCAGATTTCCTTTGTCTTTTATGACCTTAATGTCTTGAAGGGAGCCTGGTGTTTCTCCCGCTCCCCTCAGGTTATATGAGGCGGGTGGGACTTCTCCCTGGATGAGCCTCCGCCCCCATGGGTCCCATGATGTCAGCTCCATGTGGGCCTGTGAGCAGAAGCGGGCTGGGGTGTCCCCCTGCATGGCTGTACCAACTCTGCAAAGGGCCCCTGAAAGCTGGGAGAGTCAGGGCTCACAGAAGGCTCAGAGCTCAGAGGAGCCCTGAGCTGGGGACGTCCTAGGAATATGTCCCCCCTACCCCGCCCCGACTGAGCCCTGCAGAGGAGGATGCTGCGTGGTATAGGACTGGGCCAGAGTGAATAAAGTCCTTGGCTTAGTTTCCAAATTGGGAGAAGGTGGCAACAATATTTACAAAGGAGATGGTTTGGGTAACGGGCCAGGCACAGACTGTGTGCTCAATATGCCTCACTTCTGTTGGTGACTGAGCTCCGAGGAAGTGGTGAGGCAGGGTGAGCCCCCGCCCCCCGCCCCCCTGCCCAGGGCAGACAGAGACGCTCCCCTAGGGCCCCTCCAGTCTGCAGGGGCTCAACCACCTGCATCCTACTTAACTTTGATTACTCTCATTTCCTGGGATTTCACAGAACACCTCTTTCTTTGACATACTCTCTCTAATGGAAATAGCTTTTTGTTTTTGTTTTCTGGGCATAAACTTAAAATGGAGTTTGCTTATAACAAAAATGCAGATCGAGTATTTAAGGAGCCACCGGCAGCTGTCTTTGACCAGCCCATTCCCGGCTGGGTACATTTGGCTGTCCTGTGATGCTACCTTGATGTAACCTTGATCCTGACTGTACTGACCTCTGACTTTTGTCCAGGCACTTGACCTCACATTGGACAGGAAACCCAGTCCCGTCTTAGTTTCTGAAAAAGATGGCTACAGCCTCCAAGTCCAAGTTCAGAGGGCTGTGTCCTGTTGTGGGTGACCTTGTCTCATCCCAGAATCAGGCCTGGCTTGTTCCATTACACTCTGCAGAGGTCAAGGGTTGGCAGTGAAGTGGGTGTCCTGAGTAACCCCTGATAACACCGAGGACCTATTCTTGGTGGTGATGGAGGATCCTGCAGGTTGGGAAACAGTCCCCCTTTTCCAAGGACCCAAAGACTGTCCTTGAGCAGAAGAGGTCTAAATTTGGGGACTCAAGTTTTGGAGGATTAAGGAGGTCCAGTACTGTACAGTGACTGAGTGTGGTCTCAGGCCTATAGTCAGGCTCTGGAAGTAGGCAGCTGTGTGCTGTTGGGCAAGTGACTTAACCTCTCTGTGCCTCAGTTTTCTCCACCTTAGGGCATAATGATACTGAAATTTGCTGAGAGGAGTAAAGGACTCCAAACACGTAAATGACAGTGACATTTGAGGTTAGCTGTGAAACTGAAAAAAGCCCAAGAAAGTGTCAAAAAAGTGGCCATTCTCTCTCCTGGTCCATTTTCCTCTCTCTTCAGGAGGCGGTAGCTGGGCTCCTGCAAAAGACACAGGCAGAAAGCCCAGAGACTTGGGTTCAGCAGTGGCTGGACTTTGCCTTTGTCTCCAGAGTTTTGGGATTTTAGCCTCTCGTGAATATAACCTCCCTGCCTGCTAACTTTTTGAGGTTGTTATGAGAAGCAAAGTCTGCCCTGGTGGCTCCTGCAGTGCAGGAGACCTGGGTTCAATCTCTGGGTTGGGAAGATCCTCTGGAGGAGGGCGTGGCGACCCACTCCAGTATTCTGGCCTGGAAAATCCCATGGACAGAGGAGCCTGGCAGGCTACAGTCCATGGAGTCACACAGAGTCAGACAGGACTGAAGCAATTTAGCACACATACGGGAGGAAGAAATGAGAGAATAAAATTTAAATGCTTCCCACTGGAAATGTGGATGATGCTTGTTTCTGCTTGTTTACCTCTGCTCCACACACACACACACACACACACACACGCACACACACATCCCTCACCGGCTCCTCCTACCTGTCCACCCCCTCTCGCCTCCTCCAAGGCCTCTCCCCTCCTCAGCTGTGGAGACCAGACCACAGGCTGTTTTGCTTCCAGTCCCCGGGCCTCTGTCTCAAGGCTACACCTACACCGCGAGGGAAAATTCAGCCCAGCTACATGACCAAGAGGAGAAGGACTAATTCACCAGTTTGTTTGCTTAAAACATACTTTTATTATTTTATATTTTTGGCCACACTGTGTGGCATGTGGGTTCTTAGTTCCCGAACCAGGGATCAAACTCATGTTCCATGCGATGGAAGCTTAGCGTCTTAACCACTGGGCCACCAGGGAAGACCCTAAACCATTGTTTTTTAGCCAAAAAGAGGAAAGAAGCCCTATCTGCCATTTTTGCCTGGACATGAGGGTCCCAGACCATCCTTTGTAAAGTGGACGCGGGCCGCTGACACCACACTTGGGAGGCGAAGGAGACCAGCACTCAGGGAGCATCACTTCCTTCCAGACCCTGGGCCAGCCCTGCCCACATGAGCATCACCTGGACCCCAGGCATCCTGCTCCCTTTTCCGACCCGAGCGCAGGCCAGGTGCCTCCTTGTCTGCCCCACGGCACAGAGGATGGATCCTGGTCACGGGCTCCCTGGGGTGGCCGGCACCGTCTCAACTGCGATCCGCCGTAGGCAGGCTCCCCTAACTCCAGCCACACCCTGACCACCCTGCCCGTGACATGGGTAACAAAAGAGATGGAGACGCTGACTGGAGAGCCAATCCTCTTGGCAGCTACTGTCTGGGGACCCACGTCTTTCCCCGGGTGATGGTACCAGGATGGTGCTCGCTCTGTCTAGAGAGAGGCGTCCTCAGCAAACACACCCTCCTGCTGTGTTGCAGGCACTGCTGTAAACAATCACAGAGGGTAGCTCATTTAATCCTCCCAACAACCTGACAAAATCAACCATTTTATCCCTATATGTGGTAGCAGAAAACTGGCTCCCCAAAGACGTCCATGTCCTACACCCTGGGACCCTGCATGCAGAAAGGATTTGCAGGTGTGATTAAATTAAGGACTGTGAGCTGGAGAGATTATCCCAGACGTTCAGGGTGGGTCAGTGTAGTCACAGGGTCCTTAAAAGATAGGGGAGAGAGGTAGAGAGATTTGAAGATACCATTGCTGCCTTTCTCCAGGAGAAGATTCTTGAGAGTCCCTTGGACGGCAAGGAGATAAAACTAGTCAATCCTAAAGGAAATCAACCCTGGATATTCACTGGAAGGACCTATGCTGAAGCTGAAGCTCCAAAACTTTGGCCACGTTGGTGCGAAGAGCCAACTCATTGGAAAAGACCCTGATGCTGGGAAAGATTGAGGGCAGGAGGAGAAGGGGGTGACAGAGGATGAATGAGATTCACTGACTCAAAGGACATGACTTTGAGCAAACTCCCGGAGGTGGTGAAGGACAGGGAAGCCTGGTGTGCCGCAATCCGTGGGGTCACAAACAGTTGGACATGACTGCGCGACTGAAAAACAACAACATTGCTGCCTTTGAGGGTGAAGGAGCCAAGGGCCAAGGAGTTTGAACAGTTTCTGGAAGCTGGAAGAGGTGAGGCGTCAGATTCCTCCAGCCTCCAGAAAGGAATGCAGCCCTACCAACGCCTTCAATTTAGTTAGTCCAGCGAGAGCTGCTTTGGATTTCTATCTTCAGGATCGCAGGATAACATGCACGTGTGGTTTTGAGACCCTCAGTTTGTGGTCACCTGTTAGAGCAGTGATGGAAACACCACATCAGAAACGGGGAAGTGGCCCGGAGGCGCCAGTGACCTGCCCAAGGCTGCAGGTGCCTAGAGCCAGGAGCAGGATCCCGACTCAGCGGTCAGTGCTCCTGACCATGTGCACGGCCCCCTCTCGTGGGCCCTGACCCCTAGGGAAGCCCCACCATCGCCGGTTACATGCCTTGGGCAGGTGCTTGAATCCTGTCCATCTCAGGTGTGATGATGAGCCAGGAGCCCTCTTGACCTCGTGTGGGGCTCAGAGATACTGACCCCTGACTTGTGTGGGATGCTGTCTGAGGCTCTGGTGATGGCTCCCCAGCAGCGTTTGCCCGGCCCTCCTCCTAGATGGGCTGAAGCTCCTCTTCCAGCTTCTTCTTCCGGGCTCCTTCCATGAAGAAGAAGTCTAGGCCGATGAGGGTTTTCCCCAGAGGTGTGTCCACCCGGCTGCCCACGACCCGGTTCGTGGAATTGGGGACCGTGTCAGAGAAGCGAGGCACGTAGTCTGGCAGCTTCACAGGCTCCTTCTTGTTGCCCTGAGGACGGGGGGACAGTGAGGGTCAACTGCTGGGGGAAAGACAACCGGAGAGGCCTGAGCGGGGAGGAGAAGGGGGTGGGGGCAGATGGCCTCTGCAGGAAGCATCCTCTGGGGACCTGACCCCAGACCCCGCTCTGGATCCAAACTCAACTCTCCAGCCCAGACAGACGCCCTCTTCATCCTTCTCACCCTCAGGGCTGCCTACCCAGCAGCTTCCCTTCCCAGACCCCTTCACTGGGTTCCTTGACCGGCAATGGCCGAGGGAGGGACCACATTTAACTCTTTTTCCATTGTCCTGGCTGAAGACTTTACCCCATTCATGGTGGGAGCACCATGGGGTTGTTTTATTTCTTTGGTCAATTTTTACTTTAAGTCTAACACACATATTACATTTACATTTAAAGTCACTCGGTCGTGTCTGACTCTTTGCGACCCCATGGACTATACAGTCCATGGACTTCTCCAGGCCGGAACACTGGAGTGGGTAGCCTTTCCCTTCTCCAGGGGGTTTTTCCAACCCAGGGATCAAACCCAGGTCTCCTACATTGCAGGTGGATTCTTTACCAGCTGAGCCACAAGGGAAACCCAAGAATACTGGAGTGGGTAGCCTATCCCTTCTCCAGCAGATCTACCCAACCCAGGAATTGAACCGGCGTCTCCTGCATTGCACGCGGATTCTTTACCAACTGAGCCACCAGGGAAGCCAAAAATCTGACACTTGTAGTCTGTTTCCTCCTGCCGCTTAAGAGAGAGAGAAAAAATGTCTGACGCTTGCAGCCTGTTTCCTCCATTTGGAGACCCCTAGCCCCCCTGCCTGTTACCCTCTCATTCCCTCCTTTTCTTTTAGGAGAATTATGTTGCCTCACCAATTTAGGGATGACGCCCCTTATCAGCTTGGAAACAGTTACAGAATAAAAACGTCGCCCCTTTCCCTGGGCAACACACACACACACACACACGCACACACACACAAGTACACACACACACAAGTACCCGAGTCCCAGCTCAACCCAGCCCTCCAACTCCCCCCCAACCCCCAGGAAACAGAACCCCATCCACCTCAGAAGCCTACCTTTAACCCCTCAGTCACTGTCTCCACCTCCAAGGGAACCAGGTCTTGACCTCTTAACACCAGAAGCTGGCTTGCCTGGTTCTGAACTTTACCGTAAAGGGATCCTGTCTCTGCCCTCTGGCCCCTTTCTCTCACTACATGATGTGAGATTCCCCCGTGTTCCCGTGTGTGGCTGCGGCTCCTTCGTTCTCCATGTTATATGGTATTCCGTGGTGTGGTTGTGTGAATCTTCCACAGGTCACTTATCTGTTCTGCCACGGGGGCATTTGGGCTTGTTTCCAGTTTGCGGGGGTCTTAGGAGGGGTACTGCCCTGAACATGCTACCTGCTGCCTTCCGTAAACTGATGGGTGTGTTGAGTAAATGTCTAGATTATGACTAATCTGATAAGCCTTCCCTGTCCTTGTTTATGGTTAACTTTGTGCTGCTCTGTGTCAAATCCAAGTGACAGGACCAGTTTTTAAGAAACAGGATCCCGGCTCTCACCTGGGAAAGTCTGTGTGGAGGTGGCCCCAGGGGGTGGGCTTTCTGGGCAGGGCGCGGGTCTCAGGGGTCAGGTTGCTGATACAGAGCCCTGGGCAGGGAGAGACTCTGCAGCCTGGGAGCCCAGATCAGGGGCTCAGGGTTGGAATTCAAATCCTGTGAGCTTAATCTTCTATCTCAGGACAGACAGCAGCCCCACAAGGCTATTACAGATGCCAAACCATCCCTAAAATCCACAGGGGCCGTGGCAGTGTGGCCACCACCTTGGTTGGCTAGTTACACTGTTAAGTTTCCAGTTTGGTTCTCTGACCATGCTTTTAACAGCCAGATTATTCTTCATTTGCTCATTGCTCTAACATGAATTGAGCGTGAAATAGTTATTGGGTGCTGGAGGGTAAAGAATAGCTGGAGGTGTGTGTTCAGCAATGAAGCCATCTTTGTCCTTTCTCTGAGGGAGCCCATGGCCAGGTAAGATTGCTCATTGCACAATGTACCCAAGGAATGGGTGAGATGTGCTGGGGAGTGAAGAATATGGTCATCTGGCCATGCTTGCCAGGAAGGGGCCTCTTGGGTGGGGCCTTGAAGGATGAGTAGGAGGCCATTAGGCTAATAAAATGGGAAGGGCATAAAAGAGAGTGTGTCGGTCAGTGTGGAGTGAGCAAGGAGGGGGAGGAGGCAGGGCTGGATCATGGGAAGTGTTGCAAACCGTCCTGGAAAATGCAGATTTATGGAAGGATTTTAATCCAGGGAGAGAGAAAGATAGTTTTGCAGTTTAGAAAAGTCACTCTGGTAGCCACGTGGAGGATGGATTGGACCTGGTGATATTAGATGCAGAGAATTTGTTTACAAGTGTGTTCACTCAGACTCATCCTCTATGTGCGGCCAACCTCACCTCACTCTATCTTGCTGACACCGTCGGACCGGGAGAAACGTCAGCAGCTGGGACCTACCAGTTCCAGTGAGTTCATCTCACTGCAGTCAAGGAACACTGGGGAAAATTCATTTCTAAATGCCCTACAGAAGTATTTTCTTTCCCATCAAATCCAGAGTTTCTGGAAACAAGGTTGCATTTTATTCATCTCTGTACATTCCGGCATCTAGCACCCAGCAGGTCCTCAATAAACATGAGATGAATGAATAAACACTCCAAGTGCAAGCATGTCAGACGGGAACATGGTTTGTCTTACCATGGGGTCATAGTCTTTCAGGAAACTCCAGTTCTGAGCCCTGGAAAGGAAAGCATGATGACAGTGTGATCATCCCTGTGACGTTTTTACCATCATTTTAACAGGGTCACTCAGATGGTAAAGAATCTGCCTGCAACGCAGGAGGCCCAGGTTCGATCCCTGGGTCAGGAAGATCCCCTGGAGGAGGAAATGGCAACCCACTCCAGTATTCTTGCCTGGAGAATCCCATGGACTGAGCAGCCTGACGGGCTACAGTCCATGGGGTCGCAGAGTCGGACATGACTACATGACTAGCACTTTCACTCCATTTCAAGGGAATAAGTTGCTGCCACAAATGCATGTATTACATCATGGAGGAACTACAATCATTAAGTGGAACAAACTCCAAGGATCAACATTTCAATAGAGAGGAAAGTCTGATTGCAGAGGGTGTGGCAGGTGGATCAGGAAGCCGGAAGCCATCTCACCCCATGACTCTGCTGGGGTGGGATCGGGTGTCAGGCGGGGGTCGATCTGCCAGTCTTTTGTGAAGAAAAGCCAGCTTTCATTTCCACAAAGCTTGGTAACCTTCCAGGGCATGCGGCAGAGAAAGGTGGGTGGTGGTGGGCAAGTGATACTGAGAAAAACGGTGTTATCTGTGCTGGCAGTTTCAGTTTTAATCTATTTTTAAAAAGTCAAATAATTCTCCAAGACTTAGAAGAAAAAAAAGGTTTCCCTGCCCCAATCCACACAGACCACAAACACCATGACCTAGAGTCACGGCACCAGGGGACCCTGTCTTTGTAAATGTCCCCTGTACCCCAACACACACACACACACACACACACACACACTCCATCTCTCCAACTCCAATCCACCCATCAGCAATTCTAATTCTATCACCAAAACCTCCTTGAATTCTTCCACGGGTCCCCAGCTCAGGCCACCATGGACTCACCCTGCTGTCACCAGTTTCTTAAATGTCACTTTGCCCTGTCATCGCCCCCCCCTCCATTTCGATGTGTTCCAGGCGCAGCAGCCAGACTGGCCATTTAAACTGTAAACTAGGTCCAGTCAGCCTCTTGCTTAAGACCCTCCAGGGTGTCCCATGACCCTCGAAAAAAAAGTTACTGGGACTTGAGGAACTGCCCGGCTGCCTCTTCCTACTCCCACCCTGAGGCTCTTGCCCCCTTCCTGACCACCTCAGTCACACACGTGGTCTTTAAGTTGTTGCTTTTTTTAATACACCAAACTCTTCCACAGCTCTTCTCATACTAGAGTCTCAGCCGGAAAGCCACCTCTCCCTCCTTGAGCCCCTAGAAAAGCAAGATGCCACTCTGCTCCATCCGTTCCCTCCTGACACCAGCTGCACGTTGCTCCTGCCTGTGTCTCTGTTGCTTTTTGGCTGCCTTGTCCTGAGAGCGAGGACTCCGTGGAGACGGGCCTGGGCCTGTCTTGTCCCCATTGGCGGCCTGGCACGGCGGCTCTTCTGGGGACTTCTGGACTGAACGATGCTTGAAGGGACTGAACGATGCTTGAAGGGACGCCCTTTGCCGGGTCAGAGGGCTGGCGCCCCTCCCCAGGCTGCTGCCATGGCTTCCTGACCTCCCCCCAGCTCCCACCCTTGCAGTTCATCCTTTGAGCTCCAGCTGGAAGGATTATTGCAAAGGGAGGCCAGGCTTCCAGGATACATACGGTGGGGTTTCACCTCTTGCCTACCTGGCCCTACTCTGTGGGCCCATGCTGGGCTCCCTCGCCTCCCCCCCCCCCCCCCCGGGTCCAGGCTCTCGCTCCTTCTATCAGTGCCCTTTGCCTGGCTTACTCTCTCTCACCCCCAGGTCTCTCTTTCTCCAGAAGCTTCCTAGACCCTGAGCTAGGCTGGGGGGCCCTGGGGAGGGGACAGGGCAGGACACTCACCAGCGCTGCTGGCTCCTCCTCTCGGCCTCCAGCAGCTCCCTCCACAGCTGGTCTCGCTGCACACCATCAGTGCCCAGGGCTGACTGCTTGGCCTTCGGGGCCTGGGGGCCACCCGCAGGGCCCCTGCCCACCACAGGGCCTCCTGGGGCAGTGGACGGGACCGAGGCTGGAGACCTGGTTGAAGGCAGTTGGTACCCAGCTGATGTAGTTCTCGGGAGCCCAGGGGTGTGGCGGCTTCCCATGGGTGCAAGTGTGTAAGAGTGCGTGTTTGTGTGTGTGAGAGAGAGAGAGACTCCTGCCTGAGCTCAGAGAGCTTTCCCGCATTTACACCAGGAGAGCTGTGCAGGGCTTCTCCTCGATGGTTCCCGGGACCCCAAGCTCAGAGTGGCTGATGGGAACCAGGCCCTCCAGGCTGCAGAGAGCATTGGAGCCCAGTTGTGTCTGAGCTTCTGTCTGTGTTGACTGTTGCCCTGGGAACAGGCCGCTCCCTAGTGTGCTGAGGAGGAGGAGGGCCCTGTGTGTCTTTGTGTGTGTGTGTCTGTGTGTCAGACATCTGAGCCCCAGTGTGGGGTGAAGAGAGTTCCTGGTCTGTGCCAAGCCCGCTCAGCTGCCCTCAGCCTTGCCCCCCTGCCCCCCTGGCTGGAGACCTCAGTAGAGCCTGGGGGAGTGGGGCAGTAAGAAGAGACGTGGGTGGGATCTGCCCCAGTTGGGTGCCGTGGGGCTCACAGGAGAAGGTGGATGGGTGGTGCTTTGTGAACGAAGAGTGTGACGCTTTGCTTCTCTCTCGGATCATGGAAGAGCTTACAAGTACACGCCAGGCGAGGGATGATCAGTGATGTTGCACAATTAACACCTGCTCTTCTGCAGAGACCTGGAGGGTTTGCAAAGTGCTGCCCTTGATCTTGCTTGACTCCCCAGTCATGCAAGGCAGGCATCTCCAAGCCCACTCTACAGGTGAGGAAATGGAGGCCCTCACCAGCATGATAAATGGCAGTCCAGGGCCACTCAGGTGCCAGTTGTAGCCAGGCCTTGAGTTCAGATTCTCAGAAGGAAACAGTGAGAGCCCCTGGGGTGTGGATTCCTGTTCTGAACCTTTGGCCCTGTTTCTGCTCTGACCCACGCAGCCCAGTTCCCTTGGGGCCCCAGGCCTCTCCTGCTCTGCTCAGCTGATGTCCTCAGACATCCTCCCCCTTGGTTTGTGTCCCCGGTCCACTGCACTTCCCGGGCTCTTGGCTGCTTCTTACCCGCCGTGTGCATTGGCAAAGTCATGGTTCTGGGGGCTGACCTGCTAGGCGTGGTGCTCCTGCCTTTGCGAGGCTGGGAAGCAGACACATGGGCAGATGGCTACACACACAAACACACACACACACACGCAAAGTCCTGCTATGTGGAGAGTGCACGAGGCACCCCAGGGTGTTGGCACAGGTGCAGCCAACACACCAGCTGTTTGCCCACCCTGGGTGTGTCTTTTGGATTCTGTTTTCATGAAAGAGGCCCCAAGGACTTGGGTCTTATGGGTGCAAAGTTTTTCCAGGTGCAAAAATTGGGGCAAATGCAAAAGTTTGCCATGTGACTCAGTGGATAAAGAACCTGCCTGCCAGTGCAGGAGATGCAAGATACTTGGGTTCTATCCTTGGCTGGGGAAGACCTTTGGAGGAGGAAATGGCAACCCACTCCAGTATTCTTGCCTGGAGAATCCCATGAATGGAGGAGACCAGTGGGCTATGGTCCCCAGGGTTGCAAAGAGTAGGACACGACTGAGCTACTGACTGACTGAGTGCAAAAGCTTGGACACAGGAGAGAACAGCAATATTTGAGCTCCGTCATTGAGGTTGCAGGGACGGGTCCAAGCCACAGGCTGTTTGGAGCTGTGTGAGGAGCTTGTGCACAGGGGCACGTTCCTGCCCTTGAGCCACAGGGCAAAGAAGACCAGGGAAGGACACACAGGTGAGGGGACATGGCCGTGGTCCAGGTGAGAGGAGGTGGTGAAGCCCCCGCTGGCCTTGGAGGAGGGCTGGAGGGAGGAGACGGAGTGAGAGCCACCAGACCACCGAGAGCTGTGGGCACTTGTCTGAGGAAGGGGCTGAGTGAGTGTGACCTGCTGGGACGTCAGTCTAAAAGCAGGGGCTGAGGGGCTGGGCCTCTGTCTCTCCTCTTCCCTCTGTTCTTCCTCCAGAGCCGGGATGAGAACAGCTGGCCGTCGGTAACTGGGAAGCCTCAGGGCTCAGAAGCAGGCTTCCCTGGTCGTCCCTCTCTCTTAGGTGTTTGTGGCCGCAAGCAGAGCCAGGACAGGTCCCTGCAGTGCCTGAGAAGTGGTGGCTCTGACCTCCTTCAGCCTCTGGAAGGGGTCTCATCAGTGTGTTCACAGAGCCCAGTGCCTGCAGCTGCAACACCACTCACAAGGCCGACTGCAGCCGGTGGCAGAGAGGAGCCTGGAACAGCCATGCCGTCTGCTCAGATACCCTGGCCCAGGTTTCCGGGTCACCTGCTCCAGGGATAAGCTGCTAAGTCACTTCAGTCGTGTCCGACTCTGTGCGACCCCATAGACGGCAGCCCACCAGGCTCCGCCGTCCCCGGGATTCTCCAGGCAAGAATACTGGAGTGGGTTGCCATTTCCAGGGATAAGGGACAGTACCAAAAAGGCCAGCCAGGGCCATCCTGGATGGCTGAGCATCCGATGTATGTAGAGGCTGAATGTTTCCATGGGGATTGATTTTTAAAAATTAAAATGTATTTAGAAACTATTTTCTAAATCAGTCCTAAAGGAAATCAGTCCTGAGTATTCATTGGAAGGACTGATGCTGAAGCTGAAACTCCAATACTTTGGCCACCTGATGTGAAGAACCGACTCATTGGAAAAGACCCTGATGCTGGGAACGATTGAAGGCAGGAGGAGAAGGGGACGACAGAGGATGAGATGGCTAGATGGCATCACCGACTCAATGGACATGAGTTTGAGTAAACTCGGGGAGTTGGTAATGGACAGGGAGGCCTGGTGTGCCGCAGTCCATGGGGTCACAAAGAGTCAGACACGACTAAGTGACTGAATTGACTGACTGACTGACTGACTGAGAAACTATTTCAGACTGGTAGATGGTAGAGAGATGAGTATATATGTAACAAGCATACACAATAGGATGTTTCTTATAAAATCTAGGGGATGGTTAAGTCGGTATTCTCTGTACCATTCTTTTGACTTTTCTATGTATTCGGACATCTCCAATATAAAATACTGGTGGGAAAAAAAGACTGCACCTGCCAGTCCAGCTTGAACACATTTCTTTCTGCAATCACTGATCTGGAAAAAGTGTCCAGATTCACTCTGGGTAGGTCTCACTAACCCCACCCCCATCCCTCCAACTCTGGGGAGTCAGGGGGTTGCCCCTTGCACACCTCACATCCCGTAATATGACTTTCTGTACAACTTTCTAAGAAAGGGGAAAAATCTGTGGATTTGGGAGGTTGCTGGAGTTATGTTTCTCTTCCCGAAATCCAGAGTCCCAGACACCAGCAAAAGGCCAGCCTCATGAGCAGCCCTTTGAGGACAATGGTCTCAGGGCTGTTGTGTTAACTCTTCCGTGCTTGTGCCACATGGCTGACCAACAGCTTACTACCCCGCTTTCCCCAGGAGCATCCTTGATGTGCAATGCGTGTGTATGTGTGTGTGTGTGCACGCGCTCAGCTGTGTCCAACTCTTTGCGACCCCATGGACTGTAGCCCGCCAGGCTCCTCTGTCCAAGGGATTCTCCAGGCAAGAATACTGGGGTGGGTTGCCATTTCCTCCTCCAGGGGATCTTACCGACCCAGACCCAGGTTTCAAACATGCATCTCTTGCATCTCCTGCATTGGCAGGCAGGTTCTTTATCAGCTGAGCTACTGTGGAAGCCCAGAGGTTCTTGATAATTTCCAGGAATTAGGTACACTACATTTTCAACACCAATCTCAGTTCTGAGAGATCATTTAAATATTCCCTGATAGATAATTACATTAAAAATAGCATTTGTATAGCACTTCAGGATTGAGAGTGTGCTTAACAGCCTCATGAAGGGGGGCTGGATGTTTCTGGATTTGAGTACAGAGCCTGGGGGCTCAGGAGAGTGACCGCCCTCACCGCTCACACGGGCAGGAAATGCAGTGTCAGGACCGCAGCCTCTCCTGACTGCCATGGTCTCTTCTTAAATTGTTATTTGCAGAGAAAAAGCAACTCTCATAAACAGTTTTACTTTGTGTAAAATATAAACTCACTGGTTGATATTCTGGAGATTCAGGCTTCCCTGGTGGCTCAGCTGGTAAAGATTCTGCCTGCAATGCAGGAGACCACAGTTTGATTCCTGGGTTGGGAAGATCTGCTGGAGAAGGGATAGGCTACCCACTCCAGCATTCTTGGGCTTCCTTTGTGGCTCAGCTGGTAAAGAATCCTGCAATGAGGGAGACCTGGGTTCGATCCCTGGGTCGGGAAGACCCCTGGAGAAGGGATAGGCTACCCACTCCAGTATTCTTAGGCTTCCCTGGCAGCTCAGTGAGTAAAGAATCCACCTACAATGCAGGAGACATGGGTTCAATCCCTGAGTTGGGAAGATCTGCTGGAGAAGGGAATGGCTAAACCACTCCAGGATTCTGGCCTGGAGAATTCCATGGACTGTATAGTCCATGGGGTCGCAAAGAGTCGGACAGGACTGAGCGACTTTCACTCACTGGATTCCTGGGAATTAGAAGTGCTGGGAAAAATATGCTGAGCCATTTATTTTCTTTATTATTTTCTTTATTCTGTAACTTCTCACTAATGGCAGGTGAGTGGAGAAAAGAAGTTGAACAGGGAATGGTTGCAATACTGAACTGGGGCAGCAGGGGGCAGCCTGTAGCTTTGCATCCTCTGCGGGGCCCTGAACCACCAATTACCTCTCCTACCCTCATCCCAGCGCCCCCTCAAGGAAGCTGGGCGTCTTTAAGATTGGAGGCACTTTGAGAATGAGTGTGAAAGTGTCCATGAAGGAACCTCGCGCAGCTCGCTTCTGGGAAGACGTGCTGGACACAGAGCCCTCGGTGAAGAGAGTCTCCGGGCAGCGGTGATGCTGAAACAACAGGTGAGGCCCAGGCCCAGTCGATGGGAAAGGCCAGGAGGCCTCCCGCTCTGCAGGTGTGCAGAGGTGAGAGGGGTGGGGTGGACAGGGCCAGCTATTTTCCAGTGGGCCTGGAGGGCTGTCAGTATTTTATCGATTGCCCCTGTACTTCTTGTTATCGTTTGGTCGCTTGGCCGTCTCCTACTCTTTGGCTTCCTGGTGGACTGTATAGCTGTATAGCTGGCCAGGCTTCTCTGTCCATGGAATTCTCCAGGCGAGAAAACTGGAGTGGGTAGCCGTTTCCTTTTCCACGGGCTCTTCCTGACCCAGGGATTGAACCCACGTCTCCTGCATTGCAGGCAGGTTCTTTACCACTGAGCCAACCTGGTGTTTTCCAGTCCAAATGCCGTGGTGTCAGTGGCTCATAGGATTGTTTTTTTTTTCCCTCCAAGACAAGGGGACAGGCCACACTATGACAGTGGATCAGGCCACCTTGCCTTTGACCTTCTGAGCCCCCATCTGAGTCCTCATGACTTACCTCCAGTCCCCTCCCCCCCACTGACTCATGATAGTCGGTGTCCCCAGGAGCCCAGCGGTCAGCCCGCACGACTGCTCCAGGCTTGGCCCCAGCTCCAGGTGGTCTCTGACCCAGGGAACGAGAGCACTCCTGCATTTTATTAGGCATGAAATTCAGTCGGTGACTTAACCTGCAGAAAGGTGGTAAAATATGGTAACTACGAGCAAGCACTTAGGGGTCAGATCTGGAGGCCAGCACAAGCTCCTACCCTCACCAGCACTCAGAACGCTGAGAGCAGCTGTGCTGGTGAAGGCCCTGGTCTGCTGATAGCTGTCAGACAAGCTTCTCTATGGGGCAGACCCTGTCTCAATCCCCTTTCTGCTACTTACGGTTTTCCTCTCTCAATATCAGTCTTATCCCTTGGAGAAAGATGGTAATAATAGCAGTCATCCCAGAGGGTTATGGCAACATGAAGTGTCTCAAATTATGTATAAAGCTTTTAGCAAATGGCCTGGTAGCTCTTAAGAGTGATGCTGGCTAATTTTATCATGATGATGTAGCAGTTCACCAGATAGGGTAACCCCAAGAGCATTCTTGGAGCCCCAGTGCTGGGTTTATGGGGCTTGCTGCAGCTGGGAACCCAAGGCCAACTTGGAAAAGAGCCTCATGATTGGCCTTGTGCTGGGCGATTCTAGGGAGAGTGTTAGTCATTTTGCAGCTGTGGGATAGCCTTGCCTGGGTTTCTTTGTTTTTCTGTTCTGCTGTCGTCATCCACCTCTTGCTGGAAATCTCGTTCACTTCGATTTGCCTGCCAGCAGGGCTAATTTGTACTTTCTCAGTGATTATACAGATCTTTGCTATCAAAGCCTTGGGTCTTGTTGAAGGCAGCACATACAAGGTCATTCTTCCCCGTTGAAACTGGAGCAAAACCTCCCCACAGCCTTATGACTACAGCTGGGCTCTTCCTGGGCTCCAGGTGGCCCTACCTGACATCTCCAGCTTCTTGCTCCCTGGGACTTTCTCTGTGGTTGGTTCACACTTGACATTCAGGTCTCAGCTCAAATCCCATCCTTTTCATGACTTCCTACTAAAGAACTCCCAACAGCTCTCTGCCAGTCTGTCTCATCTCTGTTTTCTTCTTAACATTGTTATCTCAAATTATTTTGTCTTTGTCTGTTTCCTTCACTAGAGACAAACCATAGATGCACCATAAATGCATCTCCAGCGAGAATGATGCTTGGCTTATAGTAGGGGTTCAGTAAACTGCTGTAGAAGGAAGGAGGGGAGGAAGGAGAAACATCCCAGTGTATGATGCTTCTCTGTTTGGTCCATAGGTTTCTAAGGAGCTGGAAGAGGAGCTTCACATCTTGGGTTCTGCATCCTTCTCAAGCCCGTGGTCGCTTTTGCAGCATCCTTGCTGCACCTCGGTTTCACCTTATCCATTGCAGAGAGCCCTCTATTATGACATGCCTGGTGCTCTCCCATCATAAATGCCTTTCTGCAAGAGGGTCTGAGCATCTCCATTCTGTGCCTAGAACTTCTGAGAACAAGATACAGGATGGCCTTCTGGGTAACTGAGGATGTCTGTCAGACCTCCAGTGAGTTGACTTTTCTCCAGTCTCTTCAAACATTCCTCCCAAGATGTGGTTTCTAAGTGCTTCCACTTCATCTCTACCAGGTACCCTGAAAAATCTGAAGGGTGTCCTTCAGAGGTACAATAATAAGGAGAATACCTACCATCCAAGGCATCTTGTGAGCATTAAGTGGCATAACACAAGTAAAGGACTTAAGTACAAGCTAAGCACTCAATAAAGTTTGATCTTATAAAAGATTGGGATTTATCTTGGAATTCCTATATACCTTGGGTTGAGGGGATGCTGCTCCAGAGAGAATTTGCAGTTATTTCTGCCAAGCACACAGGGAACCATCAACCCTAGGCCACTCATAGATAATTTCTTGATTTTGGTTTCAGACCAAATAGTGTCAGTTCAAACTCCATACCCAATGAGGGCAGGTATGTGATTGTGGCTTCTCATGGAGGACTCTCTTTCCCTTCTTAGAGAGTAGGAGTGGGAATTGAAAGGTTTCCTTGACATCTTGCTCTGTTAATTTTTTCGTGTTCCATCTTCTTGTCCCTGAGAGTACAGCCTCCAAGGATCCTGCATTTCTAAGGCATCTTATTTCCAAGTCCCTTCCTGGTACAGGCCCACGGTTTTGTTCTGGTTTCCAAACAGCGTGGACACCAAGCCTCCTTGTTCCCGAGCTTGGCAAATGTCCCCAGAGCGGGGCAGGAGCTTGAGTTCTCAGCTTCCTCTTTGCTTTTGGCTCCTGGTTCTTCTTTGACTTGATCGAAGGCACCACTATGCATTTAAGAGGATATTTATCATATATTACCCAGGATTTGTAGGTGTTTTGTGGCAATAGAATTATCAGATTATGGAGATTTCCATTTTGCTGGAGACAAAAATATCTAGATAGATGATATGACTCACTCAAACCCATGTAGCCTGAACAGAGCCAGACCTGCCCCCTCGCTGCCCCCTGCAGACATGCAGGCTGGCCTGCCAGTACAAGCCCACTTCCTGCTGGGCCTTCAGAAATACCATATCTGGCTCACAGACCCACCAGCACCTTCATGGGTCTGTAGGCATGTGGGCAAGGTAAACTGGCAAGTGTGGTTGGTGGCATCAGCATCCCTTATGGTCACACCAAGGCCACTAATTGCCATCTGTCATTGTTCATCTCTAGATGTTGCTGCCGCTTCATTTTTACAAAGAATTGTGGAAAGAGGTGAAACAATTTTTCTTGCTAAAATAAAGATGATTTAGTTCCTTGCCTTCCTCGGGGCTGTCATCCTAATGACCTCATTAAAGTGACATGAGGTTGGTTCCTAGTGACTGTTCACCAGCTCCCAGCAATTAGCTCTTTTTTTTTTCACTAATCATTTAAAAATTACGCCATTCTGTGGGAGAAAATATTTGCAAATGATGCGACAGACAAGTGCTTAATCTCCAAAATATACAAACAGCTCATACAACTCAACAAAAACAAACAGCCCAATTGAAAAATGAGCAGAAGACCTTAGTAGACTTTTCTCCAAAGAAGACATACAGATGGCTGGTAGAGACAGGAAATGATGCTCAACATGACTAATTATTAGAGAAATGTAAATCAAAACCACAATGAGGTACCATCTCACACTGGTCAGAGTGCCCACCATTAAAAAGTCTACAAATAATGAATACTGCAGAGTGTGTGGAGAAAAGGGAGCCCTCCTATACTGTTGGTGGGAATGTATGAAGGTGCAGCCACTACAGAGAATGGTATGGAGGTTCCTCAGAAAACTAAAAATAGAGCTACCATATGATCCAGTAATCTCACTCTTGGACACATACCAAGAAAAAACTGTAATTTAAAAAGATACAGGCAACTCTATGCTCATAACAGCACTATTCACAATAGCCAAGACATGGAAACAACATAAATGTCCGCTGATCTATGAATGGATAAAGAAACTAAGGTACATGCATACGATGGAATACTACCCGGCCATAAAAAATGAAATAATGCCATTTGCAGCAACATGGATGCAACTAGAGATTATCATACTAAGTGAAGTGAGTCAGAAAAAGATAATGACCGTGTGATATTGTTTATATGTGGAATCTAAAATATGGCACAAATGAACCTGTCTGCAAAACAGAAACAGACTCACACACATAGAGAACAGGCTGTAGTTGCCAAGGGGGAGCAGGCGAGGGAGAGGGGTGGACTGGGAGCTGGGGTTAGTAGATGCCAATTATTACATTTAAAATGGATAAACACCAAGGTCCTACTGTATATCATCAGCCAGTTCAGTTGCTCAGTCGTGTCTGACTCTGCGACCCCATGAATTGCAGCACGCCAGGCTTCCCTGTCCATCTCCAACTCCCAGAGCTTGCTCAAACTCATGCCCATCGAGTCAGTGATGCCATCCAGCCATCTCATCCTCTGTCATCCCCTTCTCCTCCTGCTTTCAATCTTTCCCAGCATCAGGGTCTTTTCCAATCAGTCAGTTCTTCTCAGGGGTGGCCAAAGTATTGGAGTTTCAGCTTCAGCATCAGTCCTTCCAATGAACATTCAGGACTGATTTCCTTCAAGATTGACTGGTTTGATCTCCTTGCAGTCCAAGGGACTCTCAAGAGTCTTCTCCAACACCACAGTTCAAAAGCATCAATTCTTCAGCGCTCAGCTTTCTTTCTGGCCCAACTCTCACATCCATACATGACTACTGGAAAAACCATAGCTTGACTAGACGGACCTTTGTTGGCTGTATATCATAGGTAACTATATTCAATCTCCTTGGATAAATCATAGTGGAAAAGATTATAAAACAAGAATGTATATATGTGTATAGCTGAATCACTTTGCTGTACAGCAGAAATTAGCACAGCATTGAAAATCAACTATACTTCGATAAAAAATTAAAACTGAAAAAAAATCAATAAAAATTACACCATTCTGGAAGTTTGCTCAAAATTGGTCAGTCTTGCTAGTTTGCTTCTAAATTTCACCTTTTTCCTCCATTCTTGAAAATTGGATGACGTTTTCCTATCTTCAGTCAGCCGACCTCTTTCTTCCTCACTTAATTTCTTCTGTATTCTTTCATTTGATCTGGAATGAGGCCTTTCACTCTCCCGGCTACAATTGTCTTGTTCTGAAACTGTGAAATTATCTAACGTGACCAGAAACTCTTTTTTCCCTTCACCATCTCTCTCTTATCTGGAATGATGACATTGCATCGTCTCTGATGTGAGAACTCTGGGGATAGAGCGTGTGGATCGGAGTTGAAGTTGTATCAGTAAACCAGCTTATGGACTGAGCTATTAAAAATATAAGCCCCCCATGTGGAGCAGTAGAATTCAGATGAAACCTCAGGACTGGGAGAGGGAAGGGGGTGGGCACTGATAGTTATTTAACCCCTTTCTTTCCCAGGCCACGTGCCAGACCCTCCCCCAAATCCCACAACCACCAGAAGCCTCAGACATTGTGGAGTGGCCTGCCTAGGTGGGTGGAAAGCAGCCTCCAGCTGGTTTGGTGACTGGTGGAATTTAATTACCTGTTCATCTTACATTCATATACGGATTCATCCATCTTTTAAAAATATTTTTTCTTTTTATTTCTCAGTATATACAAAGTAAGTGCCCCCTCTGGTTTAATTTTCCAAGTTGTAAGCTGATGTGAAGGCAGTGTCTCGGGGACCTTCTAACTCCAAGTTATAACTCCAGCTATAGCAACGTGGAGAAACAAAGGCCAGACAGAAAGGGGGCCTGGGTCAGTGAGAGATCAGACGTCTGTCCCAGTGGAGACAGGGCAGGCCCTGGTGCTGACTGTCCCACTGTCCCCTCCGTGTTGGGCTCAGGTTCACTCTTCCTTTTAAACTGAGAAGGGGAGTTTACGATGGCAGAGCCTAGTGGACAGGTGGCTCTGTTGTTGGTGTGTAAATCGGTGATGCCTCCCTGGTGCCTCCCCGCCCTCTCCTCTGGGCTGTTCCTTATCCTTCCGAGGAGCCCAGAACATCACTGCAAATATACAGCAAGATTCTGGCAAAGCAGAGAAATTTCGTAACAAAAATATTTCTTTTAATATTTTAGTTGGGAATGCAGGCAGCTGTTAGAGGCTCTGAAGCTAAATTCCAAAAGTGAGGCAAAGTGACTGACAATCTGGGCACACTTGGACAGGGAGTCTCCCTTTACCATAGCTCAGTTGGTAAAGAATCTGCATGCAATGCAGGAGACCCCGGTTCAATTCCTGGGTGGGAAAGATGCCCTGGAGAAGGGAAAGGCTACCCACTCCAGTATTCTGGCCTGGAGTATTCCATGGACTGTACAGTCCATGGGGTCGCAAAGAGTCAGACACGACTGAGTGACTTTTTCACTTTCACTCCCTTTACCATGCACAGGCGGGAGTTGGTCCAGGGCCGGGTGGTGGTCATGAAACAATGTGGTGCTCGGGGAGAGTCCCCATAAAACAGTGTGGTCCTCCCAGGAACTCTCCCCTGGGCTGTTCTTCCCTGCGAGGGACACGGAGGGCTGCGTGAGGACCATCCTCAGAGCTGGGAGGCACGTCTTCTTCCACGTCTTCTTCTGCGTGACCCCATCATGTACATTACCGTCTGCCTCCCTGCTCCCCCATCGCCCACTGAGGCTTCCTGCTGCCGCCCACCTGAGCATCAAGCATCTCGTTGAGCTCCTGACCTCCACTTGCTGCACCCCCTGCACCCCCGCCGCTTCCTCCTACTGCTTCTCTGTCATCCTCCCTTTGATCCAGACACACTAAACTACGTGTCATTCCTGAGATGGGTCCGGAAGGCCAGTGGTGTCGTCTTCTGGGAAAGAGCATCTGGAAGGACTCAGGGCTCAGGGCTGACTGTCAGGGCTCACAGTCACTGAAACTTCCTGGGACCCCCCCACTCTGATCTGGGTTCCGTCCTCTCGTCTCTGGACAGCCCCCGCCCCCCGGCCCGAGCCTTGCACTCTCTGTACTGCAGGCACTTGTTCATCTCTCTCCCTGCCTGGGTTGAGCAACTTGAGGGCAAGGAGCTGTGATGTTGAGTTCCTGGAGGTCGCCTGGCATGTAGCATCAGCCTAGCTTGTAGCAGAGGCCCAGCACATTTCTCTGGGATGAAGGACTGAATAGATAACTGGAAATAGTGAAAAGTCTCCCAAGCCAAGGCTTATACACCAGGAGATCACCAGGGATGGGCCGATGGTGGCAGGACATTTCCAGGCCTGCTCATAAAGGGAATCAGGGGCAGTTTCTGGAACTTTCTGGGCACAGGTATCATCCTTGGAGAAGCGTATCCTTTTACTATGTGACTGTGAGGAGTCCCTCCTTTGGCTGCAGGGTGTGGTGTGTTGGGGGCTTGGCTCCCCAGGTATTGTGGGGGTGCCCAAGAAACCAGCCCTGAGACAGAGAATGGGTTCAGGCAAGTTAGTGAGGGCAGTGCTCGGTGATCACCCTCTACCTGGGCCGAGAGGGCTGCCCAGGGGCGGGAGGGAAAAGCTGGGCTACAATGTCCAACCACAGAGCGGAGGGGTGTTTCTCAGCCACTCCCTAAGATCCTTTGCAGCCCTTCCGAGTTCCCCAAGTTGAAGCTAAGGGCCAGATTCTACACCCCCACGATGACCATCAAGGGAGGCAGGCATGTTATGGATTCAACCGTGTCCCTCCGAAGAGAGGTGTTGAATTCCTGAGGCCGCCCCAACCTGGGAATATTCAAGAACCTGCTTCAGAAAATATTGTGCACAAGGATCTCAGGACGGTGGATCGGTGTAGGTAAGAGACGCGAGATTCAAAGTAGCCTGAGTGCTTTTCATTAATTAATTCATTTAGTCACAGGCTTCCTTCATTTTGCAAACATTTATTGAGCACCTGCTATTTGCTCTACTAGGGGCACACCAGGGGCATGCCAAGGCAGTGTTGTGAACCCCTCAGCCAGGCGCTAAATGGCTCCTGCCTTTCTGTGTTTCTGCAAATGAACCCGCTTTCTTGCCCCCTGGGATCCAGACCAGCAGCTTCATTCCCACGTGCCTGCTGTGGCCCTTGCCACACGCACTCAATGTAATGTGATGGTGTAATTATAGAAATGGATAACACCCCGAGCTTCCTGAACCACCCCAGAACACATTGTAATAATTTGTCACCCATTTTCCAAGGTAGAATGCACTAACCCTTAATTATAAGCCAAGGCTAGAGATGAGTAAATAAATATGCATGCCAGTCTGAATGTTATAATTAGAACTACCATTTGGCTAAAGAAAAGTAGAGACGCTTTAATTCCAGGCCTCTGCCTGAATGTTGAGCTGCTGCTAGGGAACGGCCTGTGTGTGTTAACACATTAAGTTCTGAGCAAGCGCTAGCATAGTAAGAAGGCAGCGTTTTGTCAACGGGACTGGGACGTACTCTACATGCCACTAGATGTTTCAATTCTGTGTTTATTTACCAAAGCCAACTTAATGTGATGGTTAGTAGTTTTCAGACACTTCAGACAGCTACTTTGAATGACAATTTGGCATAAAGTGTCTAACACTATTTGTACAACAGGTTGACATCGCTCATTGGCAGCAAAGAGTTGGGTGATAATGGGATGGACACACACCATCTATTCATTTAACATTTTTTCTCAGGTACCCTCTCCATGCCAGGCACTGTTCTAGGTAATGATGGACACAAATGACTTGGACCTAGAGATTATCATACAGAGTAAGTCAGACAGAGGAAGACAAATATCCTATGGTATTGCTTATCCTGGCATGCTGCAGTCAGTGGAGTCACAAAGAGTCGGACACTACTGAGCGACGGAACTGAACTGATTGCTTATATGTGGAATCTTAAAAAATGGTACAGGTGAATCTATTTACAAAACAGAAATAGAGTCATAGACATAGAAAACAAATCTATGGTTACCAAGGGACACAGGTGGGGAGAGGGATAAAATGGCGATTGGGGTTAACATATACACACTACGATGTATAAAATGTTGTTCAGTCACTAAGTTGTGTCCAACTCCCTGTGGCCCCATGGACTGCAGCACGCCAGGCTTCCCTCTACTATGCATAAAATAGATAACTATTAATAATAAGGACCTCCTGTGCAGCACAGTGAACTCTGCTCAATACCCTGTAAAAGTCTATATTGGAAAAGAATCTAAAAAAAGTGTGGATATATGTATATGTGTAACTGATTCATTTTACTCTATAGCAGAAGCTAATATGACACTGTAAATCAACTATAAATAAAAATTAGATAGAATTCTAATTAATAAAAATTAATTACATTTAATTAAATAGTAAATAAAATATAATTATCTCATTTTTCTCCCATAAAAATTAATTTAAAAACACAAATGATTTGCTTTCATGGAGCTTACTTTTTAGTGAAGGGAGACATACAGGAAAACAGTCAATACGTATATCAGTTCAGTTCAGTTCAGTCGCTCAGTTGTGTCTGACTCTTTGCAACCCCATGGACTACAACAAGTATATATGCTATGTGGTATGGTGATAAGTTCCACACAGAAATATGTCAGGGGCAGGGGAGAGAGTGGCGAGGGAGCGCTGTCTTGGGTCGCATGACTGGAGAAGGTTCTGATGAAGTGACATTGCAGTGAAGGCCTGAATTAAATCAGGGAGCAGTGGGGATACATGGAGAGAGTGTTCAAATAAGAGGAAACAGCGGGTGCAAAGGCCCTGAGGCAGGATCTGCCTGGAGTGTCTGAAGATCAGCATGAAGGCCAGTGTGCCTGGAGAAGAGGCAGGGAAGGAGGTCTGGAAATAAGGTCAGAGAGGAAGGCAGGGCCAGATTAGTAGCCTGGGGGCCACAGTGCAGATGTAGATTCACTCTGCAGAAAATGGGCACCGTCGCAGGGACTTGAACAGAAAAATGACACGATTCAGCTTCAGTTTTAAAATGATCATTCTGACTTGGTGCAGAGAAAGGACATAGAGGCGTGGGCGTGTAAGAAGACAGCTGCCTGGGGAGGCCACTGTACCTCCTCTCGTCTCTCTGGGGTGCAGTTGGCACAGGGGTTCGTGAGCAGGACCCGGGCTGTCTGGCCCTGATCGTGGCTGTGCGGTCCTGGTCAAGCTGCTGGAATGCTTTGTGCCCCATTTACTCCAGGTGGAGCTGTGGTAAAGAACTGCCTGCGGTGCAAGGGACATAAGAGATGTGGGTTCCGTCCCTGGGTCTGGAAGAGCCCCTGGAGGAGGAAATAATACCCACTCTAGTATCCTGGCCTGGAGAATCCCATGGGCGGAGGAGCCTGGCAGGCTACCGTCTGGGGGTTGCAGAAGAGCCAGTCATGACAGCGACTACACAACAACAATGAGGTCAGTGGGTTCTCCTCCAGGAGGGCTCATCCCACCGTTAGGTGCTGGGATGCTTGGAAACGTCCAAAGTGCCCTCATCCCATTGCCTGAAATTGTTCCCCTCTCCCTTCATGGGGTTGATGATGGGGACCCAAAGTGGGGTGGGCGGGGCGGAGCACACTCTCTCCCTAGGCTCAGGGCTTGGGAATTGTGTGAAAGTGAAGTTGATCAGTCGTGTCTGACTTTTTGCGACCCCATGGACTATAGCCTATGAGGCTCCTCCATCCATGGGATTTTCCAGGCAAGAGTACTGGAGTGGGTTGCCATTTCCTTCTCCAGGGGATCTTCCCGACCCAGGGATCGAACCTGGGTCTCCCGCATTGCAGGCAGATGCTTTACTATGAAGGAAGCCCTTGGAAATTGTGTGGGTTCTCCCTATTTTGCAGTGACCATTTCCCTAATTCAGTGACCAGAAGGTACACAATCTAAAAGCCAGCTTGCTAATGACACTGCTGGTAAGAACAGGTTTCTGTTTCTGGATTGTTCTGGCCAGCTCGGCCCAGCTCCTAAACTGGGAAGGCAGTGCGGGGGACCTGAAAGAATGACCCTCCTAAATGTTAACTGAAGTGAGTCAGAGAATAGGGGGTGAAGTTTGTTCCCGAAGACAGTGAGGAAAATGCACTTCTTGGCCTCACTGAAAATAACAGGCACGTATATCCTAATTATGTCTGGGAGAAGATCTCAGCCAACGTCTCCAACTGCAGTATGTAATTGAGAAACTCCAATTAGGTGGGTTTTAAAAGACAGATTTCAGTTATGAGGGATAGTTCAGTTCACTTCAGTTCAGTTCAGTCGCTCAGTCGTGTCCGACTGTCTGCAACCCCATGAATTGCAGCACGCCAGGCCTCCCTGTCCATCATCAACTCCCGGAGTCTATCCAACCCCATGTCCATTGAGCCGGTGATGCCATCCAACCATCTCATCCTCTGTCGTCCCCTTCTCCTCCCGCCCCCAATCCTACCCAGCATTAGGGTCTTTTCCAATGAGTCAACCCTTCGCATGAGGTGGCCAAAGTATTGGAGTTTCAGCTTCAACATCAGACCTTCCAATGAACACCCAGGATTGATCTCTTTTAGAATGGATTGATTGGATCTCCTTGCAGTCCACGGGACTCTCAAGAGTCTTCTCCAACACCACAGTTCAAAAGCATCAATTCTTCGGCGCTCAGCTTTCTTCACCGTCCCAACTCTCACATCCATACATGACCACTGGAAAAACCATAGCCTTGACTAGACGGACTTTTGTTGGCAAAGTAATGTCTCTGCTTTTAAATATGCTATCTAGGTTGGCCATAACCTTCCTTCCAAGGAGTAAGCGTCTTTTAATTTCATGGCTGCAATCACCATCAGCAGTGATTCTGGAGCCCAAAAAAGTAAAGTCTGACACTGTTTCCACTGTTTCCCCATCTATTTCCCATGGAGTGATGGGACCAGATGCCATGATCTTAGTTTTCTGAATGTTGAGCTTTAAGCCAACTTTTTCACTCTCCTCCTTCACCTTCATCAAGAGGCTCTTCAGTTCTTCTTCACTCTCTGCCATAAGGGTGGTGTCATCCGCATATCTGAGGTTATTGATATTTCTCCCGGCAATCTTGATTCCAGCCTGTGTTTCTTCCAGCCCAGCTTTTCTCATGATGTACTTGCATATAAGTTAAATAAGCAGGGTGACAATATACAGCCTTGACGGACTCCTTTTCCTATTTGGAACCAGTCTGTTGTTCCATGTCCAGTTCTAACTGTTGCTTCCTGACCTGCATACAGGTTTCTCAAGAGACAGGTCAGATGGTCTGGTAGTCCCATCTCTTTCAGAATTTTCCACAGTTTATTGTGATCCACGCAGTCAAAGGCTTTGGCATAGTCAATAAAGCAGAAATAGATGTTTTTCTGGAACTCTCTTGATTTTTCAATGATCCAGCGGATGGTGGCAATTTGATCTCTGGTTCCTCTGCCTTTTCTAAAACCAGCTTGAACATCTGGAAGTTCACGGTTCACGTATTGCTGAAGCCTGGCTTGGAGAATTTTGAGCATTACTTTACTAGCATGTGAGATGAGTGCAATTGTGCGGTAGTTTGAGCATTCTTTGGCATTGCCTTTCTTTGGGATTGGAACGAAAACTGACCTTTTCCAGTCCTGTGGCCACTGCTGAGTTGTCCAAATTTGCTGGCATATTGAGTGCAGCACTTGCACAGCATCACCTTTGAGGATTTGAAATAGCTCAACTGGAATTCCATCACCTCCACTAGCTTTGTTCGTAGTGATGCTTTCTAAGGCCCACTTAACTTCACATTCCAGGATGTCTGGCTCTAGGTGAGTGATCACACCATCGTGATTATCTGGGTCGTGAAGATCTTTTTTGTACAGTTCTTCTGTGTATTCGTGCCACCTCTTCTTAATATCTTCTGCTTCTGTTAGGTCCATACCATTTCTGTCCTTTATCGAGCCTATCTTTGCATGAAATGTTCCTTTGGTATCTCTAATTTTCTTGAAGAGGTCTCTAGTCTTTCCCAATCTGTTGTTTTCCTCTGTTTGTTTGCACTGATTGCTGAGGAAGGCTTTCTTATCTCTCCTTGCTATTCTTTGGAACTCTGCATTCAGATGAGAATATCTTTCCTTTTCTCCTTTGCTTTTCGCTTCTCTTCTCTTCCCAGCTATCTGTAAGGCCTCCTCAGACAGCCATTTTCCTTTTTTGCATTTCTTTTCCATGGGGATTTTCTTGATCCCTGTCTCCTGTACAATGTCACGAACCTCCGTCCATAGTTCATCAGGCACTCTGTCTATCAGGTCTAGTCCCTTAAATCTATTTGTCACTTCCACTGTATACTCATAAGGGATTTGATCTAGGTCATACCTGAATGGTCTAGTGGTTTTACCCCCTTTCTTCAATTTAAGTCTGAATTTGGCAATAAGCAGTTCATGATCTGAGCCACAGTCTACTCCTGGTCTTGTTTTCGCTGACTGTATAGAGCTTCTCCATCTTTGGCTGCAAAGAATATAATCAATCTGATTTCGGTGTTGACCATCTGGTGATGTCCACGTGTAGAGTCTTCTCTTGTGTCGTTGGAATAGGGTGTTTGCTATTACCAGTGCGTTCTCTTGGCAAAACTCTATTAGCCTTTGCCCTGCTTCATTCTGTACTCCAAGGCCAAACTTGCCTGTTACGCCAGGTGTTTCTTGACTTCCTACTTTTGCATTCCAGTCCCCTATAATGAAAAGGGTATGAGGGATAACCACCTGTTAATTGAATTGAATTTTCGTTTCTCCTGGTTCCTGCAAGGCCAAGTGCACCATTAGACCTGGTAAATGCTGCTGTTTGTTCACAGACTTGCAGCTATCTGGAAATCTGATGCCATGGCAGCCACACAGAGGCTTTGTATGGGGGAGATATTAAGATAGTAACATGTGCAAAAGCCCCCACCCAGAGCCTGGCACTCAACAAGTACTTAATAAACACTAACTAGGTCTTCACAAATCATTAATCTGGACAGCTGCTCATTTGATAACTGCTTTACTCTTCATACGACAAAGGTCTGTATAGTCAAAGCCATGGTTTTTCCGGTAGTCATTTATGGGTTTGAGAGTTGGACCAGAAAGAAGGCTGAGCACTGAAGAACTGATGTTTTTGAATTGTGGTGTTGGAGAAGACTTTTGAGAGTCCCTGGGACAGCAAGATCAAACCAGTCCATCCTAAAGGAAATCAACCCTGAACATTCATTGGAAGGACTGATGCTGAAGCTGATGCTCTGATACTCTGGCCACCTGATGCGAAGAAATGACTCATTGGAAAAGACCCTGATGCTGGGAAAGATTGAGGGCAGGAGGAGAAGGGGATGACAGAGGATGAGATGGTTGGATGGCATCACTGACATGAGTTTGAGCAAGCTCTGGAAATTGGTGATGGACAGGGAAGCCTGGCATGCTGCAGTCCACAGGGTCGCAAAGATTTGGAAATGATTGAGCAACTGAACTGAACTGAACTGAAGTAATTAGGGAAATCAAGTCAGAGAGACAGAAACTAGAATGGTGGTTGCCAGTGCCCGTGGGCTAGGGAATGCAGAGTTATTGTTTAATGGGGACAGAGTTTCAGTTTTACAAGATGAAAAGTCTGGAGGTGAATGGTGGTCACGGTTGCACAACATTATGAATGTATTTAATACCACTGAGCTCTATGATCTAAGATGGTCAAGTTTGTGTTATGTGTATTTTGCGTGCTAAGTCGCTTCAGTTGTGTCTGTCTCTTTTCGACCCTATGGACCGTAGCCCGCCAGACTCCTCTGTCCATGGGATTCTCTAGGCAAGAATAGTGGAGTGGGTTGCCTTGCCTCCTCCAGGAGATCTTCCCAACCCAGGGATTGAACCCTCATCTCTTAAGTCTCCTGTATTGGCAGGCAGGTTTGTTTTTTGTTTTGTTTTTACCACTAGAGCCACCTGGGAAGCCCATGTGTATTTTACCACAATAAGAAATGTTTGAAAAAAAATTGAGGGGAAGTTGGCAGAGTTTCTAAAAGTTGAGGAAGGGAAAAACATGGTAATGTTGAACTTGGAATTTACAGTATTACCTTTTTGGCCAAACTATAGACAATGGGGAGCTTGCCAGGGGGCACTAGTGGTAAAGAACTCAGCTGCCAATGCAGGAGACATCAGAGATGCAGTTTCCATCCCTGGTTTCAGAAGATCCCCTGGAGGAGGGCATGGCAACCCACTCCAGGTTCTTGCCTGGAGAATCCCCATGGACAGAGGAGCCTGGCGGGCTACAGTTCCATAGGCTCCCAAAGAGTCAGACACAAATGAAGCGACTTAGCACACAGCACACACAAACAATGGGTATCTTAAAGAAGAAAGATAGAAAGGCCTGTTGATATCTTGTCTTCTGCATAATTTCTGTTATGAAAATTAAAATGTGTCTGCAGAGCTTATCTGTTACAAGTACAATTTTGCAATCTTTTTCTAAGGGAGAGCTTCACACTGTAGTTATATTGGGGAAAATGTGCTTTAAAATTCATTATTTTTAAATCTCTGAAATTCTCTCTTGTTCCCCCTCAAAAGCCAGCATTCTGTAAAACTCATTATTATTAAGCCTTTGAAATTCTATCTTGCTTCCCTCAAAAGTCAGCATTCCGTTTGCTCCTGCATGCCCAGTGCTTTTGTACCAGGGGTTTTGTGCTGTTTGAAAAGCAGCTGTCTCTTTTCTATATGTCCAGCTCCAAAGACAGCAGTGGTAAATTGGATTCATTTTTTCAGTAACTGTGGAAGCAATGCCCTGGGAATGCTGAATTTATTATCGTGCTGCCTTACACGTGTACAGATCTGAAGAACCATTACTGAAAAAATATAAGCTTGTCATTTCCTTAATTACCCATCCGAGAGGCTCTTCTGTACCTTGTTTCACAAAACACTGACAGGGCAATGGTGAGCGAGGTGTCAGATGTGTTATTAAGGTCAGTTATAATGATCCAGAGGTGAGCAGAGAGGTAATAAAAGAGAAGCTACACAAATGTGGCAGATCCATAGGGCTGATCGCTAATGTCTACTCAGCCCGTTTTAGGAGACTGTCATGTACTAAGACATGTTTTTAAGATTGTGGAATCAATAAATACCTATAGAGGGAAAAAAGAGAGAGAAGCAGAGAGGAACCTTTGGGTTTTCCCAATACCAAAATACTTCATGAGTTTCAAGAGTTACGGCCAAATGACAGAGGATGAGGTGGTTGGATGGCATCACTAATTCAATGGACATGAGTTTTAGCAAGCTCTGGGAGATGGTTTTTACCTTTGATGTTTGGACCTTTTTTCTTAAACACTGAACCCTCTCTCTTCCCCACCATTCTGGCTGGATTTTAAGCATGCTAACTGCGCTTGATGTTAACATTTTGCAACTTTATTAGCAAGTTTTTAAAAGTGTCTTGAGGAACTGAAATTGTAGCTGATGAATTTAGACAATGTGCTTTTTTGCCTAGGCCTGATGTGACAGATCTTGGGTACCTTGGGGGAATTTTTGAGAATTAAAAGAAGATCCAACTTTGACATGAGAGTAAGCACTTAGCAAAAATGATCCAAAAGCCCAGTGGCCTTGGTCAGTGTTACGGACTGAAAGTTTATGTCCCCGCAGATTCATATATTGAAACGTTAAATTCCAGTGTGAGGGTATCCAGTGGTGATTAGGTTATGAAGGTGGGGCCCTCAGGAATGGGGTGGTTGTTGTTCAGTCGCTCAGTCACATCCGACTCTTTGCGACCCCATGGACTGCAGCATACCAGGCCTCCCTGTCCACCTTCTCCCGGAGTTTGCTCAAATTCATGTCCATTGAATCAGTGATGCCATCCAACCATCTCATCCTCTGTCATCCCCTTCTCCTTCTGCCTTCAATCTTTCCCAGCATCAGAGTCTTTTCCAATGAATTAGTTCTTTGCATCAGATGGCCCAAGTATTGGAGTTTCAGCTTCAGCATCAGTCCTTTTAGTGCATATTCAGGACTGATTTCCTTTAGGATGGACTGGTTTGATCTTGCAGTCCAAGGGACTCTCAAGAGTCTTTTCCAACACCACAGTTCAAAAGCCCACGACTGAGTGACTTCACTTTCACTTTTCACTTTCATGCATTGGAGAAGGAAATGGCAACCCACTCCAGTGTTCTTGCCTGGAGAATCCCAGGGACGGGGGAGCCTGGTTGGCTGCCATCTATGGGGTCACACAGAGTTGGACACGACTGAAGCGACTTAGAAGCAGCAGCAGTAGCTTTCTTTATAGTCCAACTCTCACATCCACACATGACTACTGGAAAAACCATAGCTTTGACTAGCTGGACCTTTGTTGGCAAAGTAATGTCTCTGCTTTTTAATACATTGTCTAGGTTTGTCATAGCTTTTTTCCCAAGGAGCAAGCAGATGACACCACCCTTATGGCAGGAAGTGAAGAGGAACTAAAGAACCTCTTGATGAAAGTGAAAGAGGAAAGTGAAAAAGTTGGCTTAAAACTCAACATTCAGAAAACTAAAATCATGGCATTTGGTTCCATCACTTCATGGCAAATAGATGGGGAAACAGTGAAACAGTGACAGACTTTATTTTGGGGGTGCTCCAAAATCACTGTGGATGATGTCTGCAACCATGAAATTAAAAGATGCTTGCTCCTTGGAAGAAAAGTTATGACCAATCTAGACAGTATATTAAAAAGCAGAGACATTACTTTGTTGACAAAGGTCCGTCTAGTCAATGCTATGGTTTTTCCAGTGGTCATGTATGGATGTGAGAGTTGGACTATAAAGGAAGCCGAGCACTGAATAATTTATGCTTTTGAACTGTGGTGTTGGAGAAGACTCTTGAGAGTCCCTTGGACAGCAAGGAGATCCCACCAGTCCATGAAGCTGAAACTCCAATACTTTGGCCACCTGATGCAAAGAACTGACTCATTGTAAAAGACCCTCATGCTGGGAAAGATTGAAGGCGGAGGAGAAGGGGAGTCAGAGGATGAGCTGATTGGATGGCATCACTGACTCAATGGACATGAGTTTGAGCAAGATCCAGGAGTTGGTGATGGATAGGAAAGCATGGTGTGCTGCAGTCCATGGGGTCACAGAGAGTCGGAAATGACTGAGCAACTGAACTGAACTGAACTGAGAATGGCCCTGCCCATCAGACCAAGACCCAGTTTTACCCACAGCCAGTCTCTCCCATCAGGAAGCTTCCACAAGTCTCTTATCCTTATCCATCAGAGGGCAGACAGAGTGAAAACCACAATCACAGAAAACTAACCAAACTGATCACATGGATCACAGACTTGCCTAAGTCAATGAAACTATGAGCCATGCCATGTAGGGCCACCCAAGACGGCCGGGTCATGGTGGAGAGTTCTGACAAAACATGGTACACTGGAGAAGGGAATGGCAAACCACCTCAGCATTCTTGCCTTGAGAACCCCATGAACAGTATGAGAAGAAATGGGGTTAGTGTCCTTATAAAAGGGACCCCAGAGAGCATTCTTTCTCCTTCCACCACGTGGGGGAGCAGTAAAAAGTGGGCTGTTTATGACCTAGGAAGTGGGCTCTCACCAGGTACTAAATCTGAGGGCAGCCTGACCTCAGACTTCCAGCCTCCAGAACTATGAGAAATACATGTCTGTTGTTTATAATCCACAAAATCTATGGTATTTTGGTTATAACAGCCTGAATAGGCTAAGGCAATTAATGCAAAAGGGTGAAAGCAGTGCAGAAAGTGTGGTTCGTCGCTCAGTCATGTCTGACCCTTTTTGACTCCATGGACTGTAGCCCACCAGGCTCCTCAGTCCATGGAGATTCTCCAGGCAAGAATACTGGAGTGGGTTGCGATGCCCTTCTCCAAGGGATCTTCCCAACCCAGGGATCGAACCTATGTCTCCTTCATTGCAGGCGGATTCTTTACCATCTGAACCACAAGGGAAGTCCAAAGTAGAAAGTAACCCAAAGCAAATGTAGCCCGCAAATCTGAGTTGAAGGTGGTTTGTGTGTGCTGGTAGAGAAGACTATTTCTTGTCACAGCTATTGCCAATTAAATACTTTTTGAGCCAGATGGAAAGGAAATTAACCCCAAACTCACTTGTACTTTTTCCATCCACAAATTATAATATCTTGGGAATCCCAATGAACCGCTAGTGATTTATGCATAAGTGATATAATACTGTCATTTTGAGTACTAACATGCACTTCTGTAAAACTTAGCTTTGTCTTTTGAAAGATGGACAGAGTCAGAGAAAGTACAGCAAGGACAATAGGAAATATTGAAGTGATGTGTGTGGGTGGTAGCATTGAAGGTCACCAGTTTCACGATTCCACACACCTATGTTTAAATATGGTACAACTTGGGCATTCTTTATAACTTATCAGAGTCTGTTTCCTTATCAGTTAAAATTTTTTAAAGTGTGTGTTTCTTAGAGGATTAAATAGGATGAGAAAAATAAATAAATTAGCACCATGACCAGTAGATGCTTAATAAAAATTAGCTCCTCCATCTTGTTTAGCAAGTAATTCTAGTGCTTTAATAACTGTTGCAAAAATTGGCTGAAAACTGACAGATGAAGGCTATTTATTAACATTTATTCATGCTATAAAATAGTGATCAGTGTGATAATCTATGAAAATTTTCAAATGTGCTTTGAACAATTTGTCCAAACTAACCTAAATCTGGGGTGCGTTTAAGACAGCCTTATTCTGAGGTGTTGAAATGCACAAAGCATCGCGTAGTTGCAAAAACACTGAGAAAGGGTAGCTCTTCCTGCGTTTTTTTCCCCTCCCCCATTAAACAAAGGACTTGATAGTGCTGTTTCTTCTTAATGAGTTCCCTTTACTGGAAAATCACTGAGCTCGAGGTTTGTATCATGGATTTAATCTTCTTTGTAAGACTAACATTCAAGTTGCATGGAGTCTTTTATGCTTTTTTTATCACCAAACTGGAGGGTTCCTGAACCCCTGCCTGTAAGATCATCCCTTTTGCACGTGGCCACAGGACCCACTGAGCCATTACTCAGCTGTCACCTCCTTATAGCACCTCCTTATATAGGGATGTGCCCATCATGCACTTCTTTGCAGTGAGATGTTGGAGGGGTTGTCTCCCTCAACCTTCTGTGGAAGTCTTACTCATCAGAAGAAATGTATAGAGAGACATGCTTTTCTTGCCCTGTACCACTGGACGTGAGGGTGTTACCTTGAAGTACCAGTACTGCAACAGCTATCTTGTCTCCTTGAGGGAGCCAAGCCAACGTGATGAGCTACACAGAGCAGAGAGAAGAGCAGGAAGACGGGGAGGACCTGTGTTAGCCAGGTTGGAGCTGCCCTGCTCTGGGCTTAGCATTAGGTTGGTCATAAATCTGCCTTACTGCTTAAGCCAGTGTAGTCAGGATTTTCTATTACTTGTAGTCAAAAACTCCCTGGTGCATGTTTTTCTAAATTGAAAATAGTTGATTTACCGTATTATTATCAGGTGACACTATTTTTATAGATTACATTCCTTTTTATTAAAAAGCAATGGTGATATTTCCCTGTGCTGTACAATGTATCCTTGCGGCTTATCTATTTTGTACATAGTAGCTTGTATCTCTTAACCCCCTACCCCAATCCTACCCCTTCCTTCTCCCCTCCCCGCATTGGTAACCACAAGTTTGTTCTCTGATTCTGTGGGTCTGTTTCTGTTTTGCTATATACATTTGTTTGTTTTCTTTTTTTAGATTCTACATATAAATGATAACAGTCTGACTTATTTCACTAGGCACAATACTCTCTAGGTTCATCCACATTGTTACAAATGGCAGAATTTCATTCTTTTTTATGGCTGAGTAATATTCCATCATATATGTATATGTATGCCACATCTTTATCCGTTCATCTGTTGATGGGTAATTAGGCTGCTTCCATCTCTTGGTCATTGTAAACAGTGTTGCAGTAAATCAAGGATGCCCTTATATGTGTTTTAAAAGAGAGTGTGAAAATGACAGTCATAGACATAAAAAATGGACATATGTCAAAGATTTTATTTCATTCACTTATTATTGGGGGAACCAGTCAGATGTTGCAACAGTTCAAAGGCAAATTCAGAGACAAACACAAATCAGTTCAGTTCAGTTCCTCAGTCATGTCTGACTCTTTGTGACCCCATGGACTGCAGCACATCAGGCCTCCCTGTCCGTTACCAACTCCCAGAGTTTACTCAAACTCATGTCCACTGAGTCTGTGATGCCATCCAACAATCTCATCCTTTGTCATCCCCTTCTCCTCCTGCCTTCAATCTTTCCCAGCATCAAGGTCTTTTCAAATGAGTCAGTTCTTTGCATCAGGTGGCCAAAGGATTGGAGTTTCAGCTTCAGCATCAGTCCTTCCAATGAATATTCAGGACTGATTTCCTTTAGGATGGACTGGTTTGATCTCCCTACAGTTCAAAGGACTCTCAAGAGTCTTCTCCAACACCACAGTTCAAAAGCATCAATTCTTTGGCACTCAGCAAATAATGCTAACAAATAAGTAATGCTAAAGAAAAAAGAATTTATAGAGAGATTAAAAGTTACCTTTTTCCAGGGAAGGGAAGGAAGAAAACCATTGTCCTTCTAGATTGAGTTAATTTGCATGTCTATGGACAAGAATCATTTGCACTGCTATTGGCTACAATTTACAGAACAGTAAAATAGCTTAAATAAAATGAGAGGTGTAAATCCCAGAGAAAGAGAAAATCCAGAATTAGACAATGCTACCTTTCCTGTGAAGACACTCTGTAATCATTTTGGTCTGTTTCAAAGTTTTTCACATATAAGTCATACCTGTCAAATCTAAAAGGTGCATTACCCATGTTTCCCGTCCTTTTTCTTAGTCTGAATGCCAGAATGGTTTTGGTTACTTCTCAGGCTGTTTTATGATTTTTCTTTTTATGACTCTTAACCTTCAAGAAAGCAGGACTCCTGCCAATTCCTCTTTTAAGTCCAGTCTCACTCCAGTGTCTAAGCTTTATAAGCAGGGCTGTAAATAAGTCATGACGGACAGCCCTGCCTTCTTCCTTGATGGAGAAGATGTTTATGGATTACAGATGGATTTCTAGTTGGCGTCTGTAGGTTCTACCTTGGATGCGTTTTGGGGAATAGATTAATCATTTCTGTTGCTAATTTTCCAGTAATTGCTCAGGCTACTGATTTCCAAACTCTTACTTAAACGGGTACTGAATCAAAAATTTAATTTGACAAGAACTTTCATCCTTATGTCCACACACACTGCTTCTAGTGTAAGTTATGAATAACATCTATCTTTAAACTGGCTTCAAATCAGCTTTGTCATTTTGGAGACATTTCTAATGGTGATGGAGACCCCTTCACAGACCCCCCACCACCCACACGCGCAGGGATCAGTGGCAGGAAGGACGGAATAATCTGGCTGCAGCTTCTAGATCACACTGATTTCCTCTTGGTCTTGACTCCATTGTCCAGTCCCAACTGTTTCTCTCCTCCACGGCCAGATAAAGTGTTATTCTTCCCCAGTCAGGCATTTAATCCAACAATTCTGCTTTCTAAAAGGTGACTCTGTGTCTTTATGATAAAGGATCAACAATTTAGTGTTGACATCATGTGGTGTCATTGTGTCCCTGTGGTTGGAGGTGGCAGTGGTGGCTGATGCACCAGGGATACGTGGTTTCATCTGATTTCCAGGGATGAATGAGGGCCTTGCTGCCCTCACTTCCTTCGTATCAGCTCCATGAGCTGCTGCCGCCTCTGCTTGCCCACTTTGGTTTGTTGGCTGCTTTCAATGTTTATTGCCTAATGAAATGACAAATTGCATTGGATGCGGCTGTCTTGTCAATGAGGAAGCAAAGTAATTAAGTGTTAAAATTACATTGCTTCAACCCTCCCCCCGCCTCCAAGGCTGGACTCGCTTTGTGTAAATTGAATGATGATAAAAGATCCCACAGTGGGCTTGGTAAATGGCCTGTTAGATCCTGCAGGAAGGGAACTCCACAGGCACCAGGACCTTCTGGGCTTCTAATGTCACAAGTGACAAAGGGCCCATGCCTTCCTGCTTGATGATAATCACTTGTCACCCACTGATGGCAGAGGATCCAGCTGGGGCTGTTCATTTTCATAATCTGATGAAGATGTCTGGGGCAGGGTGGCCGTAAACTCCCGAGGGGCAAAGGCCCTCCGGAGGCCAAGTTTGGGAAACGGCAAAACCCAGGGCCCAGTGTCTTTAGGTCTCCTCCAGACCCTAGCCCAGCCTGGGAGTCTGTACCTTACTGTGTGACAGGCCAGACTTGATCTTCCCACGTCAGGGGCTCTCCCCCGACACACCCAGCCCTTTCTTCATTTCTGATGCCAAGACCCAGCATTCCTGACCCACTGGGTCGGTTTTTGTTTTTTAATTGTGGCACAACATACGCAACATGATATTTATCAGTTTTAACCATTTATTCAGGACATGATTCAGTGGCATTGAATATAGTCACAGCTTTGTGCAACCATCAGCGTTATCTGTACTCAAAACTTTTTCATCCCAGCATGAACTCTGTGCCCAGTAAAACTCTCACCCTTCCCCTTCCTCCTGGCCTCTAGCAGCCACCATTCAACTTTCTGTCTCTGTGAGTCTTTTAAAAGATTTATTATCTATCGATTTATTTGGGCTGCCCTGGGTCTTCATGGCAGTGGGTGGGCTTCTCATTGTGGCAGCTTCTCCTCTTGTTGGGGAGCACCAGCTCTAGGCACGCAGGCTCAGTGATTATGGCCCATGGGCTCAGTTGCTACAGCAGCATGTGGGAGCTTCCCAGACCAGGGATGGAACCTGCATCCCCTGCATTGGCAGGGGGATTCTTAATCTCTAGACCGCCAGGGAAGTCCTGCCCCTCTGATCTGACTCTTCCAAATACCTCTTACAAGTGGAATCGTGCAATCTTACGTGTCTGATTTCTTTCACGTAGCATGATGCCCTCGAGGTCCATCCATGCTGTAGCAGGTGTCAGGATTTCCTTCCTTTTTGAGGCTGAATAATGCCCCGCTGTGTGTACAGATCACATTTTGCTTGTCCATCCACCTGTCACTCAGGCTGTGGGGTGTGGTGTCCTGGTGACGGGGGGCTGGCACGGTGGGCTTGGTTTCCTGCCTTTGGGCAGTGGCTCCCAGTGGTCACCCTCTGCATTGGTTTCCCTCCCCACTTCGAGTCCACACCTGCTCTGGCCTCCCCTTCAATCCTGCTCCCTTCCTCTGTTTCCAGTGTCCGACCCAAGACTTGCCTGCCCTGTCTGTTTCTCTGTAGCTCTCACCTGGCCGCCTCTGATGCCATCTCTCAGCCACGCTCATACACTTTCTCCTTCTGGCTAGGTGACCCCGGGCTGCCCACTCCAGCTCAGGCCCTCAGAGAAGGGACATGGAGCCACAAAGACATTCTCCTGAGTCACCCTGCTGGCAACGGTGCAGGGACTCCAGGCCCAGTCACTGTTGGCCTCTTACAGGTGAGGCCCTAGGGGCTGAGCGATCTGGCAGGGTCATGGGCCAGCTCAGGACAGAGCAGGGGCTGTGGCATCTCTGCTCCTGGGTCTGATGGTGGGAATTCTTTCCACCGCTCCACGTGCTGTCTCCAAACCACCCTTCCGGGGGCACGATCACCCGCAATTGGTGCCATTTTAAATTTTACCCTGGGTCAGAGTGAGACACATGGAAAGGAAAGCAGCTAGGCTGTTTTATTAGAAAAGAGAGTGAGCCAGATTTAGACAATAGCCGAGCATGATGCTGGCCTCTTTGAATAATAACCGGTGACAGGACACACTTCCTCTGGCATGAAGAGCACCGTGGGTGACATAATTGCACCTGCCTGTATCTGACTTGGTTCTTTTTGCGCTGGTTTCTTCTTTGTTTTGTATTTTGGGGATGGGGTGCTGGGGAAAGGGCTCTCGGAGCTGAATGGCTGTGCAGAGAAGGTCGGAAGATGATCAAATGGGGCTTATATTGACCACACTTGGGCTTCTCTCTACATGGCTCCCGAAGAGAGCCAAGGGCATTTGACATCTGCCTCTTGGAGGATTGAATCCCGTGCTGCTGCAGCTGTTGACCTTTGACACGCCCTGAAGGCAGTTCCGGGTGAAAAATGAGGTACTTTGTGCTCCAGGGAAACTGGTGGAACAGGTCTTTAGGTGGATATTTTCAGAAACTGATTTCATGACCCCAGTCTTTGCATCTCCTTATATCTAGAAAAGCTCTAAATCCCTTAGTGGTGACATTGGTTCCTCGTGACCAGCAGAAAACCTTTTGTAAAATAAGTGCTTGATTGCATGAACATCCCCTTCACCGAAATCACATATATTGACCTTACCCCAGTACCTCTTCGGAGAAGGCAATGGCACCCCACTCCAGTACTCTTGCCTGGAAAATCCCATGGACGAAGGAGCCTGGCAGGCTGCAGTCCATGGGGTCGCAAAGATTCAGACACGACTGAACGACTTCACTTTCACTTTTCACTTTCCTGCTTTGGAGAAGGAAATGGAAACCCACTCCAGTGTTCTTGCCTGGAGAATCCCAGGGACAGGGGAGCCTGGTGGGCTGCCGTCTATGGGGTCGCACAGAGTCAGACATGACTGAAACGACTTAGCAGCAGCAGCAGCAGTACCTCTTAGGAGCAGTTTCTCAGAGTTATCTGAGGTGCTGTCTCCTGGGCTGTAGTACTCATTTTGCCCCCAATAAAACTTAACTCACAACTCTCAGGTTGTGCATCTTTTTTAGTCAACAATTTGAAGTGGATTTTTTTTTTTAAAGTATGGACGTTATTGATTTTTCATATTTATTTTATAACCTACTTTTTTTAAATTCTTATTGTTTGCAGTTTTCCCATTTGTGTTTTGAGCTTTTCCACAAGGTTATGACCAACCTAGATAGCATATTTAAAAGTACAGACATTACTTTGCCAACAAAGGTCCGTCTAGTCAAGGCTATGGTTTTTCCAGTGGTCATGTATGGATGTGAGAGTTGGACGGTGAAGAAAGCTGAGCACCGAAGAATTGATGCTTTTGAACTGTGGTGTTGGAGAAGACTCTTGAGAGTCCCTTGGACTGCAAGAAGATCCAACCGTCCATCCTAAAGGAGATCAGTCCTGGGTGTTCATTGGAAGGACTGATGTTGAAGCTGAAACTCCAGTACTTTGGCCACCTCATGGGAAGAGTTGACTCATTGGAAAAGACTCTAATGCTGGGAAGGTTTGGGGGCAGGAGGAGAAGGGGATGACAGAGGATGAGATGGTTGGATGGCATCACCGACTCGATGGACATGGGTTTGGGTAAACTCTGGACAGGAGTTGGTGATGGACAGGGAGGCCTGGTGTGCTGCAATTCATGGGGTCACAAAGAGTTGGACACGACTGAGTGACTGAACTGAATTGAACTGAACTTTTCCACAAAAAAAAAGAGAAAAAGAAAAATTCAGTATCACTGGCAGATAGTGAGAATTTTGCATCTTTCTTTCTAAATCTAATGCCTCTTCTTGCTTTCTCTTGCATTGGCTATACTCCAACACAATGCTAAATAGTAACAGTAAAAGACATCCTTGTCTTGTTCTTGACTTTAGCAAAAATCTTCTAGTATTTTCCATTTAATGTAATGTTGAACTTTATATATATATATATATGCCATATGTATGTATATATGAAATCATGTTAAGAAAATACTTTTTGTTTACTCTGTTTTCCAGTCTTTTGAATTTGTATTTAATTCATTGTGTTTATTTTTTCCATTTATATTATTATTATAATTTAATATATATATTTTTCTGACAGTTGCTTTTGCAAAATTCCATTGATTCTAATATGTCATGTTTTCATTCTGTTATTTCCAAAATATTGTGTAAACTCCTTTTGTAGTTCCTATTTGTCCTAAGAATTGTTTAAGAGTATACATTTTAATTCCAGGTAGAAGGGCTTTTTTTTGTATATTTTATTTTTAATCTTACTATTCTCATTGCATTATGATCAGAGGATGTCATTAGTACAAATTCCATTCTGTGAGATTTATGAAGATTTTCTTTGTGGCCTAAGATAGTCAATTTGTATAAATGTGCTATCACACTGTTATTTGTCATCATTGGAGAGCTGATGCCAATTAAATGATAAAGAAAAATAAGACATACAGAGTGGAGTGAAAAGGAGTGTCATTACTATCAGATGTTATCATTGTTAAGCTGAAAAATCCAAAGTGAAAGAAAGTGAAAGTCTCTCAGTCAACAAAAAATCTATATGAATCAATATGTGTGTGTGTGTGTGTGTGTGTGTGTGTGTGTGTATCTGTGCTGTGCTTAGTCTCTCAGTTGTGTCCGACTCTTTGCGACCGCACGGATGCAGGCTCCTCCATCCATGGGGATTCTCCAGGCAAGAATACTCTAGTGGATTGCCATTTCCTCCTCCAGGGGATCTTTCCAACCCAGGGATCGAACCCTGGTCTCCCACATTGCGGGCAGATTCTTTACCATCTGAGCCACCAGGGAAGCCCAAGAATACTGGAGTGGGTAGCCAATTCCTTCTCCAGGGGATCTTCCCTACCCAGGAATCGAACCGGAGTCTCCTTCATTGCAGGCGGATTCTTTACCAGCTGAATTATTAGGGAAGCCCATATATATAGAAACATAGAACTAGTTATATAGTTTGTAAACATTTGTGTGTAAAAAATACATAGCTACTAGATATGTTTAGCCATGCAAAGACTGTTTCTGAAGGGACATCCAGTAAGGAGAACCACTGGCTGCTTCTAGGGGGAGAATTGGGAGACCCAAATATGGGGTTTGGTTTAGAGCTAAAACCTAGTCATGGTAGCCATTCCCTGTGGTCCACAGAAATATTGGAGTGACCAGGAAATCTGGGTATCTAGGAAGGAAAGAAGTCCCAGAAAAACTGTAAAGAATAGAAAGAGAGGTTCTCTGTGCTTGGCTGTAGAACAGGGACTCTTGGGGTGGGAGGAGAGACTGCTGGCCTCTGCCCAGGAGGAGGACACCAGGATCTGAGATGGAAGTGGGCTGAGTCCCGAGTCCCTCCTGTTGAAGAGAAGAGGCCACTTGTGATTGGATGACAGCAATCCCTAAAAGCAGATTTCATCTCTCCTGTTATCACTGAACAGACGGTGTTGGTGCACTCGTTTTCCTAAAGGAACTGTCGAAAACAAGCCCATGTGTATACGGCTGCAGAATAAATGGCAAAAAAAAAAAGCATCATTTGGGGACCATTTTAAGGGCAGAGCTTTTGCTTGGGAACTTTTTTTTTCTAAAGAGAGAAAATTCACGTGTTTGCTCCTGAAGCTTTAAAAGCTTTTTCACTTGCTTGCTTTAAACACAGTCGTTAATGGAATGAGAGCTTTATTCCCCCCTCCAATAATGGTCTGTTATTGCTTCAGAAGCCCACATCTTTAGAAACGCCACAGTTCCTCTTTGCCAGTCCTGATTCCATCACTGATGGAGCCGCCTGAATTTATAAGCACTGCTGCCAGACTCTCCCTTAAATTTGGGAGATGCACAGCCCCTTGGAATTATCCTGACAAACGGATGTCTTTGAAGAGAAAGCTAAGCTATAAGCCTTCCGGGTGACACTCTTGAGAGCTGAAATAATCCCTCAGTCCTGCCATTTATTGGCGCTCCTGTGGAAGGCTGCCGGGCTTGGAGCCAGAAGTCTTTTTATCATGTCCTGCATTCACCATTAACTTGCTCTGTGAACTTGAGTGAATCATTCCTCCCTCTCATTTCAGTTTGTTCATCTATGGGGGAGGAGAGCATACATTCTGCCTCACAGGACCACTGGGAAGGTTGAAATCAAAATTACATATACAATTAAATGACACCGTGCTTGGCACGTGATAAAGGTCCTGTGTCCATTTCTAGTTGAGGGCAACGGTCCCCATACAAAGCTCCTTGGAATCATCTCTGAAACTTAAAACAAAAACAGAAAATCCTGACCCACCCACACAGATCCCCCGTGTCCGCCCCAGACCGATTCTCCTGGTTCTGAGAAATCTCTCTGTGCGTTGGTGTTTGGGATCCACAGGTCCAGAGTGTTTGAAGTCATGATACAGAAATGCGACCACAGAGAGGTCTCTGTGCGTACATTCCCTGTGCCAATATTCAGCACCTAGCTGATTCTATCATGCTCCCTCAGCACTGATGGAAAATCTGTTTTGGAATTTCTCATGGCAGAACAGATTTCCTCAAAAAGGAACACAACCTCAAAAGCTGAAACGTCTCAGAAGGTAAAATTCAAACAGGAACGGTTTATAGTAAACACCACTCTGGTTGAAGCTCACACTTTGGTTTTGTAATGCTTTGTCAACACCAGATCAACTTCCTGATGGGGTTTGGTGTCCCTCCTCTGAAGGTATCTTGTAAGCAAGATAATGGTTACCCTGGCCAATCCCCAGAAGTCCAGAGGGGGACCCAAACTAACTCCCCTCAGGGAGTCTGTCATGCCAAGCACCACACACACGACTGGCCCATCCCCAGAAGTGCCGCTAACGTGTGCAAGGCCAGGCCAGAGCTTATGGAGGCCCACAGTCCATGGCCTAGTACGAACAGTTCAATAAAACATAATACCTAGTCTCTTTGCTTGACACCTGTGCTGGAAGGCAGTGTTTGCATTCAGAACTCTTGGACAATTTGGGTAGGTTTCCGGTAGAAATGTGGCTACACCACAGCTGCTGGCCCCAGGCCTCCCCTCTCTCCTATATCTGTCCTTCTGTCTTCTCCTCTACCTGCATCAGGAGGGACCAGAGCCTCAGCTGCCACAGCCTCATAGAGGCCACTGCTATGCTTCTGCTCGGGCCGAGGGGTGGTGCTCAGTCACAGTCGTGTCCAACTCTTTGGGACCTTGTGGACTGTAGCCCACCAGGCTCCTCTGTCCATGGAATTCTCTAGGCAAGAATACTGGAGTGGGTTGCTATTCCCTTCTCCAGGGGATCTTCCTGACTCAAGGATCGAAACTGCATCACTTGCATCTCCTGCATTGGCAGGTGAATTCTTTACTGCTGATCCAGCTGAGAAGCCCACCTGGCATATTATTACATGTACTCATTAATGTCTGTTGAACAATAGAATAACCAGATATAGTATGTATCTTTACTAACCCTTGATGCATGCAATCTACTCCAGGGGATCTTCCCAAGCCAGGGATCAAACCCGCGTATCTTGCATCTTCTGCATTGGTAGGTGGGTTCTTTACCACTAGCCCCACCTGGGAGGCCATGGGGCCTAGGGATGTGCACACCAGTGAACATCCCCTTTGGGAGAGGAGGCCCGCAGCAGACTTGGGGTCATTTGGGTGGGAATTCTGGGAGCCCGAGCACCTGAACCTTGGTCTGAGAGAGGAAGGGACATGGGCTTCAGGTGGGCACAGCTTAAACTTGACCCAAGGGGAAGGTCAGGGTGGTACCTCTATAGCGTGGGGCTCAGGGCAGTGTCCACAGGCAAAGCTCACCTGACTTAAGGTGCAATAAGGGCTGTTACAGGGCGTGGAGGAGTCACCAGGAGTCCCCACACATGGTCGATGGCACTGGGGGAGGGAATTAGGGACCTGTTCTTGGCAGATAAGAGGAAGGATTTAAAAGAGGTCTTCAAAGATGAGTGAGGATCATCCAGCAAAGAAGGGAGTGTTGATGGGGAGGGTAATTTTTTGTTCATTTGTTTAAAATTCTAGTGATTTTTATTACATCACTTTGATCTAGCTGTTTCACTTTTAGTAAATTATCCTAAGAAAATGATCATTATTGTATCCAGAAAATGGAAACAGAGATGGTCATCACTGTTGTGTTGAAACACTGGGAATAAGCTAAAGGCTCAAGCCTGAAGCTCTCAGATTGATGGGGAGGGTATTTTTAGATGGAGGGCAAACCTCATTCAAAGAAGCGGAGGTGTGACAAAATATACAATGTTCAGAGAAACCACATTGGATTCTTGTAGACAAAACGTGTGGTGGTGGAAGAGGTTGTTGAGGGGACGGAGAATGATCGTCTAGGTCCTCAGGGACATCACCGCAAAGGGGACAGAGAACCAGTGAGTTAAAAGCAGCAGTTAGAAATAAGAGAGGAGGGCAGAGCATCCTTGGTAATATATATTTTCACACACGCATAAAGTGCTCTTACAAAGTGGGCAGTTGTCACTGTATTTGCAAATTCTGCAAAGTAATACCTTAATGCCGGAGCGTGGATGCTAAAACCATCTGATGCATTAAAGTTTAGATATCACATTAGTTTTTATTTGTTAGTGTTTTTCTAAAGCTACAGAATAACAAAGAAACATTTCCTGCAAGTATTTTGTTCTTAAGAACTGCATTTATTACAAGATTTTATAGCACTGGGAGCTTTCACAGCCTTCATAAGCCACAATATTGTTCCAAATAAGTAAATCCAAGTCCTGCCCCAGGATATTAAGAACAAATAGAACAGAAATCTTTCTTGTTCTCATTTTCATTTATATTATCCGACAGGTTTTTAGGACTGCTTATTGGTGGGATGAATCTGAACAGTGGAGGCCCCTGGAGGGGAGGAAAATGTGAGTTGTGAATATGACTTTTCTACCAAACAAAATGAAATAGAATTTAAATCCATTATAATAAACTCCACAGGGCACATCTATTGTCTTGGTGCAGCAGAATTCTTCTGTAATGACTGTGCTGTTGACATTTAAACTCTTTGCTTATAGTGACTAAAAATGAAATGGTTTCGAAGGCAAAAAGCAGTGCTTAGAACCCAGTAGGGGAAAGTGGGTAGCTGGCTCCTGATTAAAAATCCATCTCTCCTTCATCTTGGCTGATTTTGTCTAGATGTCCCCTCCATCCCGTGTGATTTAGGGAAGATCATTCTTCTTTTCTGTGGCTGGCTGAGGTATAAGTATGAGAAACAGCTCTTCTATCCCTTCTTAGATTTGGATGTGATGGCTAGATAGCTGCAGCCATGAGAAGAGCCAGCCTAAAGACAGGTCAACAAAGGGGAAGGTGCAAAGAACGGGGGTCCCTGAAGACGTTTCTGAGTCACTGAGTTAACTAATCTGGGACTCATCTTGCTTGGAAAGCCTTTTTAGGTAAGATGACACTTTTTTATTTTGGCAACTGACAGCATTTTCACCAACCGAGAGGGCAATGATCTTTTCTTATCTCCCCACCTCTCTCCTCCTGGATCGCTAGACAAATAGTAAATTCATAAGGTTAGCATGAAAGTTCTGGTGGGGTCCTTGGAGACTGGTGAAAGTCTTTGCCTTAGAGAGGATGAGGGGAAATCTATACATATGACAACCCCCAAAAGCAAGAGAGGTGAGTTCAGTCATCTTATAATCTTACCCACTGTAATGTTTATGTGCATACATATATCCTTCATACCAGGAGCTAGAGTGATCATATAAAAAGGACACTGGACTTCACGTTAGACTAAATTCTGGATTCTGTTTTTCACTAACCTCTATGAGTGATCTTGTGAAGGATATTTTGCCTTTTCTAGGCCTCAGTCTTCTCTTTTTAGAAGGAGAGGATGGAATAACATTATCTCTGGGATACCTTCTGGCTCTCACGGTAGGTGACTCTACCCCACTGGTGATTTATGAGAATGTCACAGCATGGCCTGCCCCTCTCCAGCAGGGAATGGAAGATTTCTTCCCACGTGCTAATGGAGGCACATGGCCTAGAACATTTGGACCAGGATTAAGTCCTAATGATATTCTTCCCTTGGATCTTTTAAAAATAATTGTATTTATTGTTGGCTGTGCTGGGTCTTCTTTGCTTTATGGGCTTTTCTCTAGTTGCAGCAAATGGGGGCTATTCTCTAGTTGCGATATGCAGGCTTCTCACCACAGTGGCTTCTCTTGTTGCAGGTTTCAGTAATTGCAGTTCCCAGGCTCTAGAGCATGGGCTCAGTAGTAGTGGTGCAAGGGCTTAGCTGCTCCAAGGCATGTGGGATCCTCCCAGACCAGGGATCAAACCCACGTCTCCTGCATTGGCAGGCAGATTCGTTACCACAGAGCCATCAGAGAAGCCTTTTCCTTGGATTTTTAACTCGTGTCTTTTGTAGAGATCAGGGTAATGCTGACCTGAGAAGCTCAGAAGGGCTGGAATGTGCTGTATAAATATTGGCAGGTGTGTATAGAGTGTTGCTCAAACTGTCCTGTATTATTCCTTCCTGTTTATCTGCGCAAATGTTCTGCTTGGTACCTTTGCACAGCCATTTCCTACGTCTGAGCATTTTGAATAAAGCTGTGCTTTGCAAGGCAGCAAAGTCCCCGAGGGCGGTCCCAATCAATCAGTCTCTGTTCACATCTAGCTCCTGTACCTTAAGAATTAGATATCAGCCAGTGGAGCTGATCAAAATGAGGTGAACTAGAAGGATTCACTGTATTAAGTCAGACAGAGAAGGTGAAAGATCATATGAATTCCCTTATATGTGGAATCTAAAAAGAAATGATACAAATGAACTTACAAAACAAAAAAAAGACTAGCAGACTTAAAGAACAAACTTAGGGTTGCCAGGTATGGGGGGAAGGATGGGGGAAAGGGATAGTTAGGGAAAGTAACATGTACACACTGCTGTATTTATAATGGATCACCAGTAAAGACTGACTGTACAGCACAGGGAACTCTGCTCAGTGGCAGCCTGGAGGGGAGGGGGGGTTTGGAGGAGAATGGATGCATGTGTATGGTTGAGACCCTTCTCCATTCACCTGAAACTATAACAACTTTGTTAATCAGCTATGTGCATGCATGCTAAGTTGTTTCAGTTGTCTCCGACTCTTTGAGACCCCTTGTACTGTAGCCCACTAGGCTCTGCTGTCCACAGGATTCTCCGGGCAAGAGCATTGGAGTGGGTTGCCATGCCCTCCTCCAGAAGATCTTCCTGACCCAGGGACCGAACTCATGTCTCTTATGTCTCCTGAATTGGCAGGCAGGCTTTTTACCACTAGCACCACCTGGGAAGCCCTGATCGGCTATACTCCAAAACAAAATAAAATGAAGGGGTTCACTATCAATTCTTGGTTCTGAGAATGGGAAAAGGGCTTGATGCTCTCATGTCTTCCTCACCTCATCTTCCACCAGTGTCTGCCCTTGCTTTCAGGTGACCAGCCCTACTGAGCTTTCTTCCTTATGCAAGATGGTTATTCTCCCTGCTGCCTCAGGACATTTGCATAAGCCTTTGCCTCTTCCTGGACTACCCTTCTTCCTGCTCCACATACCCCAGACTGGTTAAACTCCGCTTGTCTTTCAGGGCTCAGATCTAACATCCGTTCATTCAATATTTATTGTCTGGGTCAGTTTGAGCTGCTATAACAAAGTGCCTAGACTTTATTTTTAAAAGTGTCTGGAGGCTTAAACAACAAACATTTATTTCACACAGTTCAGGAGGCTGAGTATCCAAGATCAAGGTGCTGGTAGATTCTGTGTCTGGCAAGGACCTGCTTCCAGGTTCATAGATGGTGGTCTTGTTGCTTTGGCCTCACATGATGGAAAGAGAGGGTGAGAGAGCTTTCATAGGAACACTCATCCCATTCACGAGAGTGGAGCTTCCCCAAAGCCCTGTTTTCTAGTACTATCAAACCAGGATTAGGATTTTAACACATGAATTTTTTGAGAGAGACATGAAGGTTTGGTTCATTGCATTTATTGAGCATGTACTATGTGCAAGGCTTGTGGCTGTGAAGCCTTCTTTGCTGAACCCACCCTCATCCTCACACCTAGTCCCTTCTTTCATGGACTTCATCATAGTTTGCAATAATGAGTTTGTGTGATTATTTGATTAATGGCTGAGTCTGGTAAGCTGGACCAGTGGATCTCTGTAGATCTCCACTGGCAGCACCCTGTCCCCATACTCTGCCCCGAGCTGCTGGTGCGTGACTCAGGCCTGGCATATCACAGGGGCTCATCGAATACCTTTTGTGAATGAATAAGCTGTTGAAGAGATTTTGTTGTTATCCGGTCAATGCCCAGGTCATGAATGGGCTTGCCTTACACAGATCCTCTTTCCAGAGGGAAGATGGAGCCCAACCCACGTACAGATGTGTGTCTGAGGATGTGAATGTTCTTTCCGGGGCAGAGATCCTGATCTAAAATATCAGGGATTTGCATACATTAGATGCAAATTTCTTCAATCTTTCCTAGGTTTTTTGACCTTAAAGAAAAGCGCTGGCACAAATGTCAGGCTTTTGTTTGTTGGAGAGGTGGAGAATGTTCCAGCTTTGGGAAGGAGCCTGTGTATTTCCTGTGTTGAGAGAAGCCTGCCGGTAGGCTTCGTTCTTCACGGATAGATTGTTCTGGAATCTAAAGAGAAGACAGACAGGTATTCCACAGAATTAATCACAGAAATATCTCTATCACAAGGTTTTTTCCTGTGATTGCTCACAGGAATCTTTCCTGTTTGAAAGGATGAGTGAAATAAGACATTTATTTTATTGTTTGAATGGAGGCTGTTGGTCCTTCTTTATTTTTTAAAAAAACTTATTTTATTTTATTTATTTTTGGCTGTGCTGCACAGGATGTGGGATCTCAGTTTCCTCACCAGGATTGGAACCTGTGTGCCTTGAATTGGAAGGGCAGAGTCTTAACCACTGGACCACCCGGGAAGTCCTGGTTGAAGTTTCTTGGGTGAAGCAGTTATTGATAACATTTTTAGATTTGGAGGGAAATGAGGATGTATTCAGATTAAGTAGTAATGCTCAACAGACTTTCTGGCCAGCGGCTTACTCTGGAGACACAATTGCTCAGCCAGGACCCCGTGGCCACCTTTCTCTGTGTGGTTCTTTCTTCCTTTCACATCGAGAAGAATGAGGACCTGTCTTACAGATGAGGCAATGGAGGCAGAAGGGCAAGAGGTGACTTGTCTGAAGTCTCACACCTACAAAGTGGTACAGCTGGGCCCAGATCTAAGGCTTGAGCCTCTTTCTACTGCCTCCAGATGCTTTTCTTCTGAAACCAGGGTAAGCTATGATGAGAGAGGCTAGCAGGAGGGAAGGGATGGATAAACCTATTAATAGGAGGGGAGTTCAGTTCAGATTGCAGGAGACCCGTGCCTGGCAGAGCGACTGTTGAGAGTGAACTTTAGGTGGTCGGATCCTGCCTTTTCAGGAAAATGACACCACCTTTGACATCTGTACACAGTTCAGAGAAGGAGGCAAGGTTAATATGGGGACAAAGGGGTTTGCGACTCATCCGGCAAGGGTCAGAGCCTGGCTCTAAATGTGCTTTTGATTGTGAAAGTGTCTCCACAGATTTCAATTTTAACAACTCTTATAGAAGAAGGGACTATATTCAATATCCTATAATAAACTATAATGGAAAAGAATATGAGAAAGAATATATTAATATATGTGTGTGTAATTGAATCACTTTGCTATACAGTAGAAATTAACACGGGCTTCCCTGGTGGCTCAGATGGTAAAGAATCTGCCTGCAATGTGGGAGACATGGGTTCGATCCCTGGGTCGGGAAGATCCCCTGAAGAAGGGCATGGCAACCCACCCCAGTATTCTTGCCTGGAGAATCCCATGGACAGAGGAGCCTGGGGGACTACAGTCCATGGGGTCACAAAGAGTTGGACACGACTGAGCAACTATGCACAGCACAGCACAGAAACTAACACAACGTTGTAAAACAACTATACTTCAATAAAACACATTTGAAAAATAAAAACTCTTCTCCTTCTAAAAACTTTGCATCCTGTCCCCGTGGGCTTTTAGGTATAAAATTCAAACTCATCCATTCATTTGGCAAATTGATAGTCCACTATATTTATGATGCCTTGGTTAAGTCCTATAGGACTGAGTGTCAGTTGCTTAGTCACATCCAACTCTAATGCGTGTGTGAAGTCACTTAATCATGTCTGACTCTTTGTGGCCCCATGGACTGTAGCCTGCCAGGCTCCTCTGTCCCTGGGATTTCCCAGGCAAGAATACTGGAGTGGGTTGTCATTCCCTCCTCCGGGGGATCTTCCTGACCCAGGGATCGAACCCAGGTCTCCCATATCGTTGGGCAGATTCTTTACCTCTTAGCCATCAGGGATGCCCAATAGAAGTGAGCTCTGTAATTAGTCTGAATTTCAATCCAGCTTCTCCCTGAGTGGATATCTCCTCTACCCACTACACCCAGAAAAGGTCAGCTTTTGGTTTGACAACTCTATATAAATATTAGTAATAAAAGTTACAGTGAATGAAACATATTTTATACACTTTATAAAAATTATCTTCTCTAGTTGTATATTTCGCTTAATTGTCTCCATTAATTTTCTTCTTACAGCAGCCCGTAATTTTTCCTCCATCCCATTCACAGATGCAAAATCTGAAAAGATGAAATTGTTCCAGTTGGGTCACAGGTTCCTCTTGGGACAGAAGTGGCTCCAGACTCTGGACCAGGTCAGCTTTTCTCCAAGTCTCCACTCTCAACACCACACTAGAAGGCAGACCTTGCTTTACTGTACTTCAAAGGTGGATTTTTTGGTTTGTGGCCAACCTGTGCCAAGCAACTCTATTGGTGCCATTTCTTGAACAGCATTTGCTCACTTCCTGACTTTGTGTCACATTTTGGTAATTTTTGAAATATTTGAAACCCTCCACCAGCAAAAAGATTATGACCTGCTGGAAGCTCAGTGATGATTAGAATTTATTAGTAATAGAGTCATTTTCAATTACTGGCTGTTGTTATTTTAGACATAATGCTATCCCACATTTAATAGACTACAGTATAGTATAAACACAACTTAATGCACTGGGAAACCAAAAAATTCATGTGACTTGCTCTATTGTGATTTTCACTTTGTCTCAATTTTTGCTTTGTTGCGGTGGTCTGGAACTGACCCCTCAATGTCTCTGAGGCTTGTCTTGTCTCCCACACTGATTGCCCTTGAAGAACAGAATATGAGCCATTACTAGTAATGTGCGCCTTTGTAGGAACTAATTCATTAATATTGGAGCTTCCCAGGTGGTTCAAGCGGTAAGGAATCAGCCTGCAATGCAGGAGAAACAGGAGATGTGGGTTCGATCCCTGGGTTGGGAAGATCCTCTGAAGAAGGAAATGGCAACCCACACCAGTATTCTTGGTGGGAAAGTCTCATGGACAGAAGAGTCTGGTGGGCTAAGCAATTATTAAAATAAATGGAGACTGGAACCAGGTCTTTGAATTATTATACCATGTTGAATTAAACCAAAATTTAAAAAGAAATCATTTTCAATTACTCTGCTGTCACTAAAAATTGCTTTTAATTGAAGACATATATTTTTAGACATAGCAAAAGACTTTGTACTCTTAATGAGTTGTGTATAATAATATAACTGATTAAAAGAGTTTATATCCTCAAAATATACTAGCAACTCACATCTCTTAAGCATTTTACAATTTGAAAAGCACATTGAAGTATGTTATGTGGCTGCTGCTCATAAGGACCCTACAAAGTAGGTCTTAGCTTCTTCCATTTATAAAAGAGGAAATTGGAGATATTTGTTCCATGACATCTAGCTAGTGTGAGTGAGGTGGTGGTTTGAACTCAGGTCCTCCAGTTTTTAAGCACAAGCAGAGCCTCCTTGGTGCCAAATGAGAGCAGGGCTTTGGGGTACAGGGCATGGGGGGACACACACACCCCTTCGGAGCACCAGGGCCTGTTACTACTGCCCATGGAGTCCTTTTCCAAATGTTTCAGGGCTTCCCAGATGGCGCTAGTGGTAAAGAATCCGCCTGCCACTGTGGGAGACGCAGGAGACGCGGGTTCCATCCCTGGGTGGGGAAGATCCCTTGGAGTGGGGAATGGCAACCCATTCCAGTATCCTTGCCTGGAAAATTCCAAGGGCAGAGGAGCCCGGAGGGCTACGTTCCATGGAGTCTCGAAGAGTGCAACGTGGCTAAGTGACTGAGCACACACACAGACAGTGTGAAAGGTTGTAGGATTAAATGTTACAAACAGTAAAAGTCACTAATTATCTGAAAGGTTTAGGTGTGATGGATTTTTAATCTTATATTCATTTAATTAAAGCTCATTTTGTTTTCAGATAGCCCGATAAAAACTTTGTTATTTGGCCTAAATCTCCGAGGCACACTGGAAAACCTCAGACTCACACATTAAGGGCCAATACCAGACTCCAGGTTACTCAAGTATTTACAAAATCTATTTGCATAAGAATCTACTGCCTCACATCTACACAACTCTCCGTGGGGCTGCCCATCAAACAGGAGAAAGATAACTTTTGGTACTTTTAATGCTTTCCCCCAGAGAACACCTCTAACCAAGCAGAAGCAATCAGATCTCTCAGCGGGAATGATCTAAGCGGAATTAAATATTTTTAAATGATGTCTTGATAGTTGTTGAAATTCCTGGGCTTCTGTTGTGACCTGACAGCTTGGTAATTGCTAATTCGCTTTTATGCAATTTAACTTCATCCTAGATTATGGTTTTCCTGTTAAATTCTTAAGACTTGTTCAGATGGAGTCTGGGCGGATCCTCCAGCCTGACTTGATGGAGGATGTGGAGGGCAAGGGTTCCTGCAGCCCCTGCGGCCCCAGCACCTCATGCAGGAAGATGCTCAGTACATATGCATTTTGTGAATAAAAGCTGTAAAAGGGAGTGGGGAAAATCAGTGATTCTTCAGCCCTGCAATCGTTCATTTACAGCTGTTGCAGAAAGCCGAATCAGGGGAAAGAGTACAAGTTTTAGAGTAGGACACTGCTGGGTTCAGATCACTTCTCTGTCATCTTATTTACTAGCTGAGTGATTTTGGAAAATTACTTAACCTCCCTAGGTGTATTTCCTCATCTATGAAATGCAAATAATGTACCTACCTTAGGGTGTTGCGTGCATTGAAAGAATCAAGGTATTGGCAATGTGACTATGGCACGTGGTATTCAAGAAACACAGGCTTCATTTTTCTTTCTCCTTTTAAGCAGTTGGGATGCTATTTTCTGCTGTTTCTGTTACAGTCCTTCCTTTTCCCCAAAGCACTGAGAGATGAGCAAGCTCAGCCTCTGTCCTCCAAGGTCTAATGGGCGATGGAGGCAGGGAGGTCACATGGAGGCCCGAGCTGGGCAGGGAGGTTGAGGCTCAGACTGCCTGCAGAGTCCTTGGCATGGGGATGGCACACAGGAGGCCACCAGGAAGCACCTGTGGGCCTCCCAGTGAATGCACACTCCTCTTTTATTCCAAAACAATTCCTCTCCTTGCCCCAGCTCTCAATTCTGGACCCATGAGTGAAAATCTGTGTCCCCTTCCTTCTTTCCAAGTGTACAATGAAAACGGTAGGATCTTAGAATAAAAATGCGGAGCATGAAATGCAGGGTAGCAGAAAGTGGTATACAAGAGGCAAAGGCTTCCTTTTTATTCTGTTATTCATGTTTTTTATTTTGAGTTGCCATCCTCTTGAGGTGGCAAAAACTTAACTTTGGTCAAGGTGGGGTCTCCTCTTTCTCCCTGGGGAGCAGCTCAGTACCCAGGGGCCGATGTCAGGTTGAAGCACTCCACATGGACACCCGCTGTCCACAGCTCCTGCAGCTGTTGCTCTGTCTTCCGTCCCTCCCGGGCGTCAGGACTCATGGGTCCGCATCATTCTGCTCATCCACTCCTGTTTAGGCCTCGCTTCCCTGGGAACACTCCCACCCCTCCCTCCCTCTGTGCTCCTCCCACGAAGGACCACATGACTCTTCAGGGTCATCTAGGACCGTGTCATCCTTGATGGCCAGGCAGCTGGCCCTCTCAGGTATTCCTGTCTCTCGGATGCCCTTGGGGAATCAGTCTCTGGCTCCTTTTGTGTGGGGTGCCGCACCTCCCTATCTGGAATTTTGCTCAGACCCCGGTCTCTTTGATTGTGTGCACTCAGTTGCCCTTTGGATGCCTCCAAATTTGGGACACACGGAGACTCTATCCATCTGTGCAAAGCCAGGCTGGAGAATGACCTTGGGACCAAATGAAGAAAACACAGGTCTTTTCTTCAGAACCCCCCTCCTCCCACAGCTGGTTCCCCGGTAATAGGCGCATTCCAAATCTGAGAGAAGGGCTTTCTGGCCAGTCCCCTGGCTTCCCAGGTGGCTCTAGTGGTAAAGAACCCGCATACCAATGCAGGAGACGTAAGAACATATGTTTGATCCCTGGGTTGGGAAGATCCCCTGGAGAAGGAAATGGCAACCCACTGCAGTATTCTTGCCTGGAAAATTCCATGGACAGAGGAGCCTGGTGGGCTACGATCCATAGAGTTGCAAAGAATTGGACACGACTGAAGTGACTTAGCACACACGCGTGCCCCATGCTCAAGGTGGGTGTTCTTTGCAGACAGGTGTCTGCACTGTATCTTGGGTGGGTGGGTTTGGGGCCGGGTGAAGGGGAGAACCCAGAACATGCCCCCAGCACCTCTCCTATGTTCTAAAGCAAGACACACACTGGTTTCATGCGTTTACTCCTCTGGCCACTTGTTTCTCCTCATTTTCTATTTTTAAGAGATTTTAAAAATGTCTGGGATGATTCTTTTTTAAGATGGAAATATACATCTTCTCGACGTGACATGGAATTTTAACCACAGAAAAGAGCACGGCGTCTCCCCAGAATGTATTTCGAGAACTTTCCTTTGCCTTTTCACTCGCCATTTTCCTGGGGAGCCCCTCCCTCCAGTCCTCCCCTCCCCGACCTCTCACTTAAGGCTTTCCTCCTCCAGGGAGCTCTCTCTGGTTGCCCAGCCAGCAGGGAAGGAGGTGGGGGTGGGGCTCGTGTGTGAGTTTGTGCAGTGCCCCATCTATAACACTTTCCTTAGTCTGGTCAGGCTGCTGTAAAAAGTACCACAGACCGGGTGGCTTACACAACAGACATTGATCTCTCACACTTCTGGAGGCTGAAGTCCGAGACTGAGGTGCTGGTGGATTCTGTTTCTGGTGAGCACGTTCCACCTGGCTTGCAGATGGCGGCCTTCCCCAAGTCTGCATGTGCATGAACAGGGAGAGGAAGAGAGAGGTGGGGGGAATCTCTCTCCCTCCCTCTTATAAAGCCACATCCTGTTGGATTAGGACTCCTCCTTGTGACCTCATTTCACCTTCATTGCCTCCTAAAGGCTCAGTCTCCGAATGAAATTCCTTTGTGAGTTAGAGCATCAGTACTTAGGGATCTGGGGTGAGTGTGGAGGGTGGTGGAGGCACAGCTCAGTCCTTAGCCTCGGCTCTCCTGTCTCCTCCGCCTTGGGGGTTAACTCTTTAGCAGCACACGTGCCTTTCCTGTTGGCTCAGTAGGGCTGGGGGCTCATCAGACACGCATTCCGGAGCCCGGCCTCTCTGGGCTCCGCCCACAGTGCCGACCCAGCCTCTCCGGTTGGGCTCAGTCCTCTGGCTGCCGACATGCCTAGAGTTAAGCCATCGTGAGATGTCGGCAGCAGGAAGGGGGAATGTCCCAGAACGTGTGGGATCAGGACTGAGTACAGAAGGGTAGACAAGCTGGAAGGAGAGATGACCAAACTCAAATCCCAGAAAAGTACCCTTCAGTGAGTGTCCTTGTAGGACGGTGGGCTACAGAGCTGGAAACAGGGATTCTCTCCAAAGATCTAGGCGGTTGGGTGTCGGGTACACAACCTGGCAAGTGGGCAGTGGATCAGACCTGGCGTGAGCTCACGTGGGAAAGGTGTGCAGTCTGCCCTCATTCGTGTTTCCTGTCAGGTGTGGCTGAAGCAGGTGACACTGCGGGAGATGGTGTATCCAAGTCCTGCAGGGAGCTGGGGTCCTCTCTGGACCAGGCAGCTCTGGTTTCCTCTCTGAGGAGCTACTTGCTCTGATGATGGAATCTGGAGCCTCCGCCATCCCTGACGCGTCATAATATAAACTCATGGCGATGCCCATGTACATCAATGGCTGGAGGAGGGGTGAGATTTGTTTTATGACTTGGTAAATTTGGATCATTTAATTTGATTTGCCTACATCTAATTTTGCCCAATAATGAGAGATGTGTATGCATAAAGATGGTTAGCTTGCATGTGTGCATATGTGCATGCTAAGTTGCTTCAGTCTTGTCCAACTCTGTGTGACCCTATGGACTTGTAGCTCACCAGGCTCCTCTGTCCATGGAATTCTCCATGCAAGAATGCTGGTGTGGGTTGCCATGCCCTCCTCTAGGGGATCTTTCCTACCCTAGGACTTTTCTAGTGCAAATTTCAAAGTTTCTCACATCATTAGAATCATTGCTTTTATTTTATAAGTCTGGTAGGAAAATCTTTGATATTTGAAAGACTTTTTCTTGGCCTGAAAAAGAGCTCCCAATATTGGATTAGGGTGGAATCTCCCTGGCATTGTTCATGCTTGGGCTACAGCATAACTTCTGGAGAGGTCTGTCAATTATTTCTCAGAAGGGCTGGTTAGAGCTTGTGCAGTCTGCACTGTGGAGCTGAGATAAGGAAAAACCCCATTTTTCATAATTAAAATTATCCCCTCCTTGATTTTCAAATAAGAAAGAAAAAGGAAAGCTTTTGTTCAATATATTTACAGATACGTTCCTCACCTCTGACTATAATGTTAATGTTAACTCATTTGTTTATTCATTCAACAATATTCATTTTCAGAAAGCCATCCATGCCTTTTGCAGAAGAGCTATTGGAGACCATGCCCTGTGCTTGGAAATGGGGGGAGAGAACTTGGTTCCTGCCTTCACAGGCTGATAGCCCTATGGGGTATGTGCTACACAGACGGAGAGAAGAGAGGAAAGAGGGGTGCCGTGTGAAAGCAGGGAGACCCATGCTGCTATCTCTGATGGGCTCCTTGGGTGACTTACTAGGCATTAACAGTATGATTGGGTTCTGGTTCAAAATGGTGAACTAAGCATATACATATTACCTCTCCTGCCTCCAAAATGGTTGATCACCAGAACACATACCATAATAATGAAAAAGTTTGAAATATGTCAAGGATTACTATAATGTGATACAGAGACATGAAGTGAGTAAATGCTGTTAGAAAAATGGTGCTGATAGACTTGCTCAACAGAGAGTTGCCTCAAATCTTCAATTTGTTTGAAAAAAAAAAGCAATATCTACAAAGCACAATAAAGAGAAATGAAATAAAATGAGGTATGCCTATATAACACATTTTGTTTATCCATTTACCAGTTGATAAAATTTGGTTTCCACCTTTTTGGCTACTATGAATAAAGCTGCTATGAATATTTATGTACAAGTTTTCATGTGCACATGTGCTTTCCGTTTTCTTGAGCGTGTACCTCAGAATGGAATTACTGTATCAGAGGGTAAACCTGTGTTCACATGTTTGAAGAACCACCAAATTGTTTTCAAATGTGGCTGCCCTATTTTATATTCCTACCAGCAGTGTACAAAGATTCCAATTTCTCTACATTTTTGCCTTCTGATTTTAACCATCCTAGTGGGTGTGAAGTGGTATCCCTTTGTGGTTCCCATTTGCATCTGAATAATGATTAATTCTGTTGACTACCTTTTCATGCCTTCAACACTCAGGCAGGCAATTGACAACTCTCTCTTAGTCTTCACTTCCTGCTCACGCTGATCCTCAAGATCAGTCAGAGGTGAGGACTTCTCAAGTCTTTCAAGGGCATGCTCCCAGAGCTGCACGTGTATAATGCCTTTCAGGTTCCCAGGAATAGGTCAGAACTTTTCAAAGCCCCCTATGGATATCTCAACCCCAGCAAGTTTTTCGGTCAGCTTCTTGTTTGTCCCAACTGGTACCACCCTTGGAGGCCGCTGTGGATGTCGAACAATTGCTGCAGGTTGTTTTTGACAAACACCCTCAGGGAGAAGGTTGTTCACACTGTGTAAGCTCTAAGTCAAGTCATGTAAAGAGAAGTCTTCCAGTAACGGTGGCCAAGGAACTGTCAAACAGATCAAATAATGAAAATTCTACAGAATGAGACTTTTGGGAGATGCAAATCTGGTCTTCTCTTTCTAGTGCCTGCTGAGGGGCTTCTGGTTTTCAGTGTGATGAAACTTGATTTCTTAAACCAAGGAATGACACTATGGATGATAAATACCATAAATTTCACCGCTGTTACCAACATTCAGCCACTTTCTCAAGTGAAAACAGTAATTACATCATTGCAAACCTTTGGTTAGTTTTGCAGGTTCTAAAAAAAAAAAAGATTTTGACATTTTTGGTTAATGTTCTCATTGCTTTTATGGAGAAGTACATTTTTGGAGATTATTACTTTGTCATTCCTGCTGTTGTCACTCTGGGATTCCAGATTCTTGCCCAGAGCAGACCATGTTGCCAAGTGGTAGAGTTACTCACTGTTGCTGATCCAAAGACAACAAAGGAGTCAACAATTGTTACTTCAATAATTTGACAAAAATTTGACAAAAATTTAATTTGTTTAATTTGACAAAAATTTAAGAATCTGGGATATTTTGCCCCAAGCAACATTTGACAGGTCAGTGGGACACCTGAAATTCCCTCTCGGACTGTCACCTTTTGAGCAACAGCCTTTATTTCTTCACTAGGGAAGTCATACTATCAGGCCTCTACAGTTCTGTTGTATGTTATGTGACTACTGGTGGCTCAGATGGTAAAGAATCTACCTGTAATGCAGGAGACCCGGGTTTGATCCCTGGGTTGGGAAAATCCCCTGGAGAAGGAAATGGCAACCCACTCCAGTATTCTTGCCTGGAAAATCCCATGTACAGAAGACCCTGGCAGGCTATAGTCCATGGGGTTGCAAAGAATTGAACACGACTAAATTTTCCAGTGGTCACGTATGGATGTGAGAGTTGGACGGTGAAGAAAGCTGAGCACCGTAGAATTGATGCTTTTGAACTGTGGTGTTGGAGAAGACTCTTGAGAGTACCTTGGACTGCAAGGAGATTCAAGCAATCCATCCTAAAAGAGATCAATCCTTGGTGTTCATTGGAAGGACTGATTTTGAAGCTGAAACTCCAATATTTTGGCCACCTCATGCGAAGAGTTGACTCATTGGAAAAGACCTTAATGCTGGGTAGGATTGGGGGCGGGAGGAGAAGGGGACGACAGAGGATGAGATGGTTGGATGGCATCACCCACTAGATGGACATGGGTTTGGGTGGACTCCGGGAGTTGGTGATGGACAAAGAGGCCTGGCGTGCTGCAATTCACGGGGTCACAAAGAGTTGGACACGACTGAGCGACTGAACTGAACTGAAAGCAACTAAAACACACACACACACACACACACACACACACACACACACACCCCACACACACACACGTGATTACTGTACTTTGATATATTTGTCTTCTAGGCTGAAATGCAATTCAGCCAGCCAAGGAAGCCTGAGGTTTAGGCAAAGGGTTTTGATTACAAGATATATTTTAATTTTTAAAAACTTGAATTTCTTCTGTCTCCCCAAAATTCTATTAATGTACGTTAGCACATTAACAGAATAAAAGGATACAGTGATTTCAATAGGTGCATTAAAAGCATTTGAGAAAATTTAACATCCACTTACAATTTTTTTAAAAGGAAAGAAAACTTAGCACATAAAAAATAGAAGAAAACTTATTTAACCTAATAAAGGATATCTACAAAGAACCTACAGATACCATCCTACTTAATGGTAAACATTAAAGTAACTCCTGGTAAAACACAGGAAAAAAAGAGAATGATACATAACCCTATGATCTGGTACAAAAAGTTCTAGCCAGAGGATTAATAATAAGAAACAGAAGTTTTAAAGGTTGGAAAAGAGAAATTGAACTGTTGGGTTTTTTTTTTTGCAGATATTATGTAGAAAACCTAAAGAATTAGATAATTAGAATTATTAAAAAAGATACTAGATTTTTTCAGGTTTTTAATTATAGCCTTTATTTGGAAGATATCCTCATTAAATGTTTTAAATTTTTATATCATTATTAAAGGTTACTTTCCATTTACAGTTATTACAAAACATTGGCCATATTTCCCATGTTGTACAACACATTCTTGTACCCTATCTTGTGTTCCTCACTTGTACCTCAGTGAGGAGGTACTCTTTGTGACACCATGGACTGTAGCCAGCCAGGCTCCTTTGTCCATGGGTGTTCTCCAGGCAATAATACTGGAGTGGGTTGCCATGCCCTCCTCCAGGGATCTTCCCAACCCAGGGATTGAACCCAGGTCTCCCACATTTCAGGCAGATTCTTTACTGTCTGAGCCACCAGGGAAGCCTTAACTTACCCCTAATAATTTGTGCCTCCCCCTCCTGCACCCCATTTGTTCCCACCCTCACTGATAATCACTGGTTTGTTCTCTGTATCCATGAGTCTGCTTCTTTTTTTTTTTTTTGCTATATTCACTAGTTTGTTGTATTTTTAAGATTCTGCATTTAAGTGATATCATATAGTATTTGTTGGTCTCTGTCTGGCTTATTTCACCTAGCATAATGCACTCCAGGTCCATCCATTTTACTGAAAATGATAGATTTTGTTCTTTTTTATGACTGAGTAGTATTCTATTATGTAGTATTCCATTGTGTGTGTGTGTGTATATATATATATTTATATATATATACAAAAATATACTCATTGGAAAATACCCTGGTGCTGGAAAGATTGAAGGGGGTGGCAGAGGATGAGATGGTTAGATAGTATCTCTGACTCAGTGGACATAAATTTGAGCAAACTCTGGGATACAGTGAAGGACAGAGGAGCCTGGCATGCTGCAGTCCATGGGGTCCCAAAGAGTTGGACATGACTTAGTGACTGAAAAACAACAAATATATATATATATGTATATCTACACATATATGTATGTGTGTGTGTGTGTGTGTGTGTATCACATCCTCTTTATCCATTCATCTGCTGATGGATACTTAGGTTACTTCCATATCTTGGCAATCGTAAATAAGGCTGCTATGAACATTGGAGAGCATGCATTTTTTTGAATTAGAGTTTTTGTGTTTTTCTTCAGATACACACCCAGGAGTGGAATTGCTGGGTTATATGGTGGTTCTGTTTTTAGTTTTTTAAGAAACCACCATATATTTTCCACAGTGGCTGCACCAATTTGTATTCCCACCAACACTACCCAAGGGTTCCCTTTTTCCCACATCCTCCCTAACATTTGTCTTTTGTGTTCTTTTTGATGAAAGCCATTCTGACAGGTGTGAGGTATTCCACTGTGGTTTTGATTTGCTTTTCCCTGATGATTATCAATGTTGAGCACCTGTTAGCCATCTGTATTTCCTCTTTGGAAAAATGTCTCTTCAGTTCTTCTGCCCATTTAAATAAGGTTGTTTGTTTTCTTGATGTTGAGTTATATGAGCTGTTTATATATTTTAGATATTAATCCCTTGTTAGTCATATATTTGCAAATATTTTCTTCTATTCAGTAGGTTTGTCTATGGCTTCCTTTTCTGTGCAAAAGCTTTTTAAGTTTGATTAGGTCCCATTTGTTTATTGTTTATTTTTGTTTTTTTCCTTTACTTTAGGAGACAAATCCAAAAAAATACTGTCTCAATGTATGTCAAAGACTGTTCTGTGTATGTTTTCCTCTTGAAGTTTTGTAGTATTCAATCTTACATTTAGGTCTATAATCCATTTTGAGTTAATTTTTCTGTATGGTGTTAGAGAGTGTTCTAATTTCATTCTTTTACTTGTAGCTCTCCAGTTTTCCCAACACCACTTAATGAAGAGGTTTTTTTTTCCCCATTGTATATTCTTGCCTCCTTTGTTGTAGATTAACTGACCACGAGTGCATGAGTTATTTTTTAAATTGCAGTTAAAAAAAAAAAGTATTTCCTTAGACTACACATTAAGCAGTTGTAAAACATCATTTGAAACAGAATACCATTTATGATAGCTATAAAAACAAACAGATCCAGCTACCTAGAAATAACTCTAACAAAGATAGGCATGGTTTTTGTGGAGAAAATGGTAAAATTTACTGAGCAACATTTCAGAAAATCTAAAGATATGTCAGGTTCATGGATAGAAAGACTCAATATCATAAAGATGTGAATTCTCCTGAAACCAACACACAGATTTAATATAATTTTAATTTTAAAAATCCAATAGGTCGTAGCTATGCAAAGATGGTTAAAGCTGATGTGCTACTGGTTTCCAGGAGTTGGAGGGAACCAAGAGGATTTGAAGCAATGCAAAAGTGTTATCTGATAAACATGCTAAAGCAGGACTTCCCTGGGGGCTCAGCAGTGAAGAACCTGCCTGCCAATGCGGGAGACATGGGTTTGATCCCTGGTCCTGGAAGATCCCACATGCAGCAGGGTGACTAAGCCCGTGAGCTGCAACTACTGACACCTGTTCGGCTAGAAACTGTGCTGCCCAACACGAGAAGCCACAGTGATGAGAAGCCCGCACACTGCCACGAAGACCCAGCACAGCCAAAAATAAATAAAATAAAATGCTAAATCAACAGTGACTTAAACCCAACTTTGTTACAATGTACTTACCTTTTAAATACCTTTCTGAATTCTGTTTCCTTCTGTTTTATTCACAATTTTGCATTTCTCTCAATGAGTGAATTTTTTTTCACATGTTAGTAAGTGTAGCAAGGTTATTCTGACATAAAATCAGTTGGGGACAGTATCATCTTTTCTGAGTCTCTGAAAGAGTTTTAGATTGGAGCTCTTCTGGAATGACAGAACTCACTGTGAATCTATGATTTGGAATTTTCTTTGGCTTTAATTATGGCTTTGACTCCCTTCAGCACCAAATAGGTGTTCATGCTTTCTACTTTTGTCTATTTTGATAAGTTCCTTTTTAATGGAAAGTTTTCATTTTTCTAAATTTTCCAAGCTTTTGAGATAAGGTTGCCCACAATTTTTCCTCGTTAACTTTTTAAGAACGGGAGGGTCAATGGTGATGCCTCTTTTATCATTTTTGATGCTGGTTTTTAATGCTTTCTCCCTTTAAAAGAAGCTGGGGAGATTGGTAGTGAAACAAAGAAATACATTAGGAATTAAAAGATGGCGCTAGTGGTAAAGAAGCCACCTGTCAAAGCAGGAGACACAACAGATGCTGGTTTGAACCCTGGGTCAGGAAGATGCCCTGGAGGAGGGCATGGCATCCCACTCCAGTATTCTTGCCTGGAGAATCCTATGGACGGAGGGGCCTGGCGGGCTATGGTCCATGGGGTTGCAAAGAGTCAGACACGACAGAGGCGTCTTAGCATGTGTGCATGCAGAAATTAAAAAAAAACTTTCTGTTCAGCAAGCTCTCTGATAAAGAACCAGGAAGATCCTAGTGATCTGGTAAAGAAACACAGATATTTTTCTTTCCACAGTAAAGAAAAGAATTAGAAACCCAAGAAAAACAACAAAAAAACTGTACATGAAAGTTGTGGCAGAAAGTGAACCTGCTTGACGTGTGGGTATAGAATATTCCCTTCTCCATCATGGGAAATTAAACCCAAGAATCCTCATGTACAGACATGAATCCTGCCAAGTTCACGTTACAAATTCCAGGCTGTACATGACAGTCAACATTTTTTAACTAATGAGATGAATTGAAAGGGAAAATAACATGAGGATTTTATGACCCACTTTGTGTTGACAGCTGAGGAATTTCCTGGCAGAATGTGACGGGAGGGAGGAACAGCAGGGAACGCCATGCAGGGTGAGTTACCTGACAAACAGATTGTACCTGGCGTTTGTACCTGGCCTGGCGTCCCCAGAACCACGATGTGGGCAGCACACCGTGAGTCCAGTTGATGTTGCTGCAGAAACCCAGCCTCTGTTCACTGGTGCAGCACAGAAACACTGAGACCAGAGTTTGGGGGGACATAGAAAAGAAATATCTTTATTGCTTTGCCAGGCAAAGAGGGCCATAGCGAGCTAATGCTCTCAAGATTGTATTTCCCGTCCTGGAAAGGATTCATGAGGAATGTTCATGGAGCAGGGTGTGATCAGCTCATGGGCATTCTTCTGATTGGTTGGTGGTGAGGTAACGGGGATTCAGCATCACTGACCTTCTGGTTCCAACTGGTCTGGGTCCATGTGCTTGTAGGCAGCACACATTCACTTCTCCCACCTGGTGGGAGTTTCAGTATCTTCAAAACAGCTTGGAGGATCTGGCTCAGAATACTATCTATAGTCCTTGAGGAGCAACTAAAGGCCCTTGATTTTGTTTAATGGCTGAAGTTTTATTAGTTTGGGTTTCCCAAGTGGTGCTAGTGGTAAAGAATCTACCTGCCAATGCAGGAAACATAAGCGATGCAGGTTTGATCCCTGAGTCAGGAAGATCCCTTGGAGGATGGCATGGCAACCCACTCCAGTATATTCTTGCCTGGAGAATCCGCATGGACAGAGGAGTCTGGTGGGCTGCAGTCCATGGGGTCTCAAAAGAGTAGGACACGACAGAAGCGATTTGTCATGTTAATTTGTCTTGCTTGACTGTTTTCCTTTCTTTCTGCATTTTCTCACTTCTCTAATTAAATTTATTCTTTGAATTAAGGTTTTTATGGACTTAGGGTCCTGCTCAGTTACAATTTCAGGAATCCATGGAGAACAAGCCCATTGCAGTTGCTTACTGTGGAGTATTCATTTCTCAAATCAGATTTGATCCATGTTATAAGCTTCCTTTCAGAAGACAGTGAGGGCCACACAGACATGGGGGAATCACCAACCTGATATTTAGGATGTGGTGGGGGCAACCAAGGATGCAGGCTCCTGGAGGTACCTGCAGGTACACCTGGAGGTACACCACTTCATGTGGGGTAAGCTTCTAATAACATGGAATTCTGTTTCCTTCTCTATGTATTGAATCACCCTCCTTTACAAAAAATATTTGCATAATTATAATATTACCAGCTCCCTTGACTTTAAATGGAGCTTTAAAAATGAACCTATAGACAATTAAGTTGTTGATACAGGAGTTGATTATAGATACAATCGTCCTGTTGTTTAATCACTAAGTCATGTCCAACTCTTTGCGACCCTGTGGACTGTAGCCTCCCAGGCTCCTCTATCCATGGGATTTCCAGGCAAGAATACTGGAGTGGGTTGCCATTTCCTCCTCCAGGGGATCTTCCTGACCCAGGGATCAAACCCATGTCTCCTACATTGGCAGATGGGTTCTTTACCACTGAGCCACCAGGGAAGCCATAGATACAGAACAAAACGTTAATATTATAAGGCAAGATAAACTGAAAGCAGTGATGAAGATAACAAACAGGGAGCCTGGGAGAAATATTTCCTTCATCTTATTCCTAAGTGGCACGAGCGGTAAGAAACCCACCTCCCAGTGCAGAAGACATAACTGGTGTGGATTTGATCCCCAGGTTGAGAAGATCCCCTGGAGGAGGAAATGGCAACCAATTCTAGTGTTCTTGTCTAGAGAATCCCATGGACAGAGGAGCTGGGTGGGCCATAGTCCATAGGGTCGCAAAGAGTCGGACACAACTGAACTAAGAAATACTGTATATAGTTGTCGAAACAAGTAATAGTTTTCTGTATATTTAAAGGTTAAATATATTAAATTAACCCAACAAAAACTATTTGGTATAACTATGAAAGTTATAGAAGATAAGAGAGGTAAGCAATAGTGTGAGCTAAATATTTTATTTCTAGAGTTAGGAGTCAAGTTGCATAACAGAGATATTAGTATATAGGTTCCCTGGACAATATACTAATATTGGGGAAAGATAGGGGGCATTTAATTATTTAAATATTGTGCTTGGTTGTTTAGTTTTTTAAACCCTGTGTGGATATTTTTCTTCTCCTGCTCTGTCTCTATCCCTTTCTCTTTCTCTCATGGGTCCAAACATTCCGTGGATGTTAAAAGATATGAAGCAGCTGTTCTCTTTCAAAATTTGGCCTCTCAAAATGTGAAGATGTGTGAACGGAGCCTCCAGGAAAACAGCCAGCTCAGGAGGTGATAAAACAAAGGACCCTTCAGGTGGGTGTGTGTCCACAGGAGGCGACCGGATGTCTGCACTGAGGATGCCTGTGGCGCAGCAGCCGGGTCAGGCGTTGCTTCTGTCTCTGGCCCTGTGTGCCTGCCTCACCTGTCCGAGTGCTGAGGGCGGGGCCCCTGCTTGGGGTCACTCAGTGTTCCCCTGGCATGTGAGCTTTCTCCCACTCCTCACTGCCCATTCTGGAACCTTCTTCTCTGACGCTGAGGCCAGCTCCTCCATCAGAGGGAATGCAGGATCATAGTCTCATGTTTGCACATCTTTGGGAAAAGGTTCTCTCTGCTCCGTCCTCACTGTTGGCTTTGTTCCTCTGCTAAGCACCCCCGCCCCTACATGCCCACACACCAGAAGCCAAGGAGCTGACCCTCGGAGGGCCCAGTGTGACCAGAGGCCCTGAGGGCAAGGGAGGGAGAAGAGTCAGCTCCAGACATCTTTGCAGGGACTGGATGCTGGAGCGGGGGAGCAACGCAAGGTCTGATTTCTACTTGAGGAGAGACCACAGCATCTCAGGGGAGCTGAGCCGGGGGGCAGGACCCATGGAGGCGGGAAGAGCAGCTTGCCCCTTTCCAGTGAGCAGGAGAGGGTGATGAGGCCCACAGAGGGAGAGCTGGCAGAAGAGGCTGAAGGAGGAACTGAGTTTCCCAAAATCAGGAGTGGGGGACCGTCTTTGCCTCCCCCAGGACCTTCTGAATGAAGCATTTACAGCTGAGGTTTCAGGGTCAGGTGGAAACACAGGCTCAGGCCTGGCCACGCACCCCTTTGTCCCAAGAATGGTGATGGAGTTGCAGCATGGACGGCAGGACACACCAGGTGTGAGACCTTGACCGGGTCCAGACCTGGAGTTCAGCCCCTGCCAGCGCTGAGCTCTGTGCTCTGACCTCTTGGCAGAATTCCCACCTATCATTGGAGGCTTCAGAAGTTAAATGCAAAGTTGCCAGGGGCTTTGAGTCACCTTTTCTTCTTTTTTTCCAATAACGACTCAAGTGAAAATTAGGCTGTTGTGTGGGTGGCTGTTCAGGGCGCCTCATTTCCACTTCGGAGAGCTACCCACACAGCAGATTTTAGTAGCACTTGAAGTGGGACCTGATTTTGCCTCTCAGCTGCTATATTAAAATAAAAAGCCCTTAAGCTGATTATAAAGATACCAATTTAAATGTATGGATACCATTTCCATGAGGGGAGCAATGTCTTCATTGATTCTCTGAGACCTCCTGTCTCAACCCAGGGATCAAACCCAGGTCTCCCGCATTGCAGGCAGATTCTTTACCAGCTGAGTCACCAGGGAAGCCCAGGAATACTGGAGTGGGTAGCCTATCCTTTCTCCAGCGGATCTTCCCAACCCAGGAATTCAACTGGGGTCTCCTGCATTGCAGGCAGATTCTTTATCAGCTGAGCTACCAGGGAAGTCCATAAAGATCCAATTTAAATGTCTGGATACCATTTCCATGAGGGGAGAAATGTTTTCAGTGATTCTCTGAGACCGCCTTGTCCCCGGTGGGGGTGCATGTCACACCCACTTTCAGACACTTTTTGGCCCAGGACAGGAGGGATGACAGTGGAAAGAGCTCTGGACAGAGAGTCAGAAGCCAGGGAGTCAAGCCTGGCTCCGATGCTAACTTGCTCTGTGATTCAAGAGGCATCTCGGCCTCTGTCCACGTGGGGACATTTACATCTGCCTGGTACCTCGAGGACTACATGAGTTAATGGAGAACGAAACTTTGTCTCCTCACTGAGCTGCCCTGGTTCATGACCACCCCTCACCCTTGAGGCCTTTTGGGGGAGCAGCTCCTGCCTTTGCCCCCTCTGGAGTTTCTTCAGGCTCTTTTGGAAGATTTCTATGAATCAGCCTCTCAGCCTCTCAGCTAGTCTTGTTTCTCTTCGGTCCACCTTCAGGTAACAGCCTGAGCGAGCCCTCCAGCATGCAGTTCTGAGCACATGACTCCTTTGCTTAAAAGAGAAGTCTTCAGGCTAAGCTTGGAACTCCAGTTTGGCACTCAAGGCTTTCCTTCCTCTTCCAAACCATCTGCAAGCTTCTTCTCACCCTCTGGGTAGAAGCCTTCAAACCTCCCCCAGGCAGCAGAGGCGCTCAGACCCCTCTAGACAGGCGGAAATGTAAAATCTCAGTTCTCCAGGGTGCAGCCTCTATGCTACTCCCAGTGACACTGAATAACTCTGACCCACACTCGCTGCTCTATGCTGTGATGTTCCGGGATGTGGGGGGTGGGGGTAGGAACTGATGCTCACCCCGTGGTGGTACCCTTGTAGACACTCAGAGGTATTGAGTGAATGAATGAACGAATGATTTAAGGGGCCCCTTTTGTTGAGAACATTCTTCTTCTCCTCCTGACCAGCCCCTTTAGGGGGACGTGAGTTCCCTCTAAGTCCCTGTGTAGATATCTGTCTCAACACTGGCGAAGGCTGTTTTCACTCAATTGCTCATACAGTCCTAGTGTTTCCCCATTCCTGTGTCACAGAGTCAGCCCTGGAACTTGGTGGGGACAACCATGATGCTGAGTCTTTTTATCTCTAGAATCTGGGGTTTAACGAGGGGTTTGGAGGAGGTCCTCAGCTGCTGCCTCTAGCAGAATGTGACCCCCAAGTGTTGCTAGTGGTGAAGAACCCTCCTGCCAATGCAGGAGACGCAGGTTCGATCTCTGGGTGGGGAAGATCCCCTGAAGAAGGGCATGGCAACCCACTCCAGTATTCTTGCCCAGAGAATCCCATGGACAGAGAAGCCTGTCCATGGACTGTAGCCTGGCGGGCTACAGTTCATGGGGTTGCAAAGGGTCAGACACAACTAAGCAGGACCTCCCACAATCTGAAAGGTGCCAGAGGTGGTGGCTAAAGACTCGCCAGTTTGTTCTCTGCTAAGCTGGCAAAGGATGACACTGAATGAGACACACCCTTTCCTGAGGCCACCTGCCCTCTGCCCCCATCAGCCTGTACCAGACTAGCCCTTCTAGATGGCAAGGTGGCGGCGTGCTCTTCTTTCCCAGAGGGCAGGGCAACGTGCAGAAGGTGTTACTGGCTTGGAGTCCCAGTGCTGGTGTGTTGGCCCCACAGCTGCCCCCTGAGCTGCCTCTAGATCCAGCTCACTCCACTTCTGACCTGTCTCTCTCACCTCCAGCTCTTCTGCTCACTTGGAGGCCTAGGTATGACAGGTGGGGTGGTGGACGCTAGGAGGCAATGTCAGGGAGGGCTCTAGTTCTGGTTTGATTTCCTTATCAAAGAAAGTGGTGGCTGACTTGCTTAATGAATCCCCCAAAAGTCAGCCCACATACACAGGATGAGCATCCCTGCTTCCTTAGAGACATCACGGTCTAACCTCATACCAAGGAATGGCTGTGTCTCCTTTTGGCTCTGAGTTTCCACCTTTTGGGAATAATAGACGCCAACGTTACTGTGCCAAGGAGGTTTAGCTCTTTCCTGCCCTCCCCAGCCTGGCTGCCTTCCCAGAGAAATGTCACGAGTCGTCTGTGCTTTCTCTCCCTGCCGCCCAACGTCAGGGTCCCATCACTGATTCATCTGGTCTGGTGAAGATGGCATCTTCTCCTTCTAATGATGGTGGCAGGAAGGGGGCACATTTGGCTGGTTTATTCTGTCTTCTAGCTGTTGCCTCTCCTAGACTTGAAGGCAAGTGAATCACTTATTGGCCACTTTATTCCCAGGGCCCAACACTGGGCTTGATTGTGAGTGCTACTGAAAGGTTCTTATAGTCAGGTTGTAATTAAGGAAGCTGCCACCCAGCAGGGAAAAGGGGGAGTTGCCCCAACACTGCTGGTGGGAGATAACAGAGAGAAGTAGAAACGGTCCATGTTGATTCCTTCTCCACACATGGCTGCACACTGCTCATCAGAATGCACAGACGGGGCATCCCCCCTCTGACCACCCAGGGGCCTTGTGAGCTGGAGATTATTGGCACTATAATCAGAGTGATGAGCACTGAGATCCGGAGAGGTCAGGACCTTGGGCAGAGCTGCACAAAGTGGGAGGAGCCAAGCAGAGATGAGACACAAAGTTGTCAGACTCCAAAGCCCATCCCACAGGAATGTCATTTATTGAGCATCTATTTGGTACCTCTTGTTTGCCGTCGGTTCTCTTCCAGCTGGGAAGCCAGCTTTGTTTTATTTTTAGGAAAGACCTTGAGTCTCAGACAGGTAGGTAACCACTCAGGAAGCACAGTGCTGGCGAGTATACTGCACCCCAGTTGGCCTAACTCCAGATCCAGTTCTTTCCCCAGGATTCCCAGCTGCTCCATCCAGAGTCCGGCAGGACAGCTTAGCATTGCCCAGCCTGGAAGCCTCGGTCTTATCCCAGCAGAGCACGACTGCTGTGACCTTCAGCCTCAGCTCTAAAATACAGTCCTCTGACTGAGTTTTTCTGATTTTGGAAATTGCTCTCAGCCCCCAAACTTTGCTATTTGGCCTGAAACCAAGAGAGGCCCGACCCAATCAGACAACTGCTGACCCTCTAGCGCCCACGAGCAAGCTCTCTGCAGGACCTTCCTGCCTGCCTCTCTTCTGAAGATGGATGGGGGTAGCATGGTTAAAAAGAAGAAACAGGCAGTCCTGAGAATGCCACTTGAAAGTTTGTTAAAAATAAATGCTGAGGCTCTTTCCTTTTGTAAGTGCCCTCATTTGAAATCTGTCACTTCTGGGTGTGGTACCTCAGCAACACTGCCTCGCCTGGGATGGGGGAGGGGGATGTTTTCCTGGATGGACGGAGTGCACTTATGGATACTTTCTTACAAGTCTTCCGCATGAAGTTTTGGTTTCAAAAATGGGAAGCGTGCCAGCAAATATATAGTATTTGCTTGACAGTACTAAATTCCCAGCATTAGTCTTCAGTTGTACCTTGATTGAGGTCTTGGAGATTCTTGGAGTCCTCTTGGGCCCTCTGTGGTTCTGCCTTCGGTTCCTGACTTCATCTTTTCCCTGCTTTGAATTTTGAACAAAGTATCTGGGAAGCCATAGAAACTGTCCTGGATCTGAAGCCAGAAGGGCTGGTTGTGTCTCAGCTCCTTCGTTCTCTGACTGTGTGAACTTGGGCAAACCTACCCATTTTTTGGAGACTTGTCTGCGCCCTCTGGAAGGATTTGGGGCAGCTGAGAAGACTCACCTGGCAAGTCTGCAGTCCTGGGATCCCGTCAAACCCTTGTTCATTCACACGGTCTGATTTCCTTTGAACTTGCTTTTGAAGCTCTTGTTTGTTCTATTCTGAGTCTTTGTTATCTGCTGGGTACATTTTGGGGTGTTGATTATTTTTTTCTCTTTTTCAGATGGAAATAACCCTCACATCCTTCCTTCTCTACCTCCTGTCTTTGCAAGTTTCCCTTTCATCTGCTGCTCCTGTTAATTTCCCACTCCTCTTCCTGAGCAATTGCTTATTCCTCCTAGCAGCCTTCACAATTTACGTTGTTTCTATTATTTCTCTGTAACTAGCATTTATCATTAGCCTCCATCTCACAGGCACATCTGAGATGTTTTCTCATTTTGGTACAACCATGTTGTTCTTCCTCCTACTTCCTTTCACCCAGAATATATTGAAATGTTCCAAAGAAGGAACTGACATTGACAAGATAGGAAAAGGTGGGCTGGAGGTTGCTGTCTTGCCAAAGGTCTTAGTAATTTCTATTTCCTGTCTTCCATCTTGGTATTTGGCTTAGAGTGGGTGGCAGTGGTGACAACGGGCATGGGTCAAAGAAGTGGAATGACTTAATCTGTCATCGCAAAACATGGAAGCCTGTAGGGGAAAATGGTCGTTTCTTAACATCAGGGAGACACAGATTTAAAATCAGAGAACCCTCATTTTGAACGCTTACTGTGTGCTTTGACTTTTTTTTTTTTTTAAAGATTATTACATTTCCTTCCAGATCCAAAGACATACACTTAGTTATCTAATGTACCCAGAGTTTACATGTGAGATGTGAGGTAGGGTGCCATCTTAATTTTTTACTAAATGGATAGCCCATTGTGACAATACCATCTATTGACTTACCTTTTCCCACTGATTTGAAACAATCATCTTTATCATATGCCAGACGAGTAATACATAGGTCTGTTTCTGGATTTGTTTTTCTCTTCCATGGATTTTTCCATCCACGTGCCAGTATCACATATTTTAATTATCACTGGAAAGCTTGAGTCTCTGAGCCAGAATATCCATGGATACTCGTAATTCACTTTTTTACAAGGATAAAAGGGTAGTTGCAGAATCCGTTGTTCCACAAGCCATCTGGTATTCCCCAATACTTGTAAAAAAGAGTGTAAAATGATAATTTAGACTTCTATTTGATTATTTTAGGAATCCTTCTGAGTATCCAAGTTAATAAGACATTCGCTAAATTTTTGAAGTGAAACAGAATTCCAAATGATTAATTTATGAGATGTTTGTTCCATGGAGACTAGTTTATTTTCAGATCTGGGAAAACAAACCAAACTTGGAAAAATTTTCTCTTGTTCTGTGGTCCTGGCACTGGTAAATAGTTTACATCCACCCCGCAGTGTACGACACCGAGTTTAAAGGGGGGCTGCTGGATCCTCCCACTCCTGGCCTGGAAGCCTCCTTCCAGATTCATAGCTAGTGCCCTACAGCCACAGTGAAGGTCAGGTACTCCTGGCTCTCCTGGGGTCCGGAGTGGGTATCACAGGCCATCGGCCATCACATCCACTGTCAGTAACCTTCACTGACAACTACCTTCCAAGAATTATTCTAAAGGGTATCTATCAGGTTTCAAGAATTTTTTTGCAGACTCCAATTTTGAAGAGTAAATAGAGTTCTGGTGCTGTTTGAGAGGCAGGGTGAAGGAAAGTTACACAGCTCAAAATAGCCAGGAGTTAAAACTCCCCTCCAGGTCCTCCCCACCATTCTATGCAAAACAGAACTCTCTCACCCAAAGAAAAAAATGGACATTAAGGTTGATTATGACCAGCTCCCAGCCAGTCCCAGCCTCTGGTCGATCTCCAGAATTCCTTGCCCCAGCCATTTAAGAGGTAACTAATCTGAACAACCTTGGAGAAGAACAGGCCCCCTTAAGACAGTAGATTTCCACATATATGCCTATATATACTTACTCTTTTCTTGGGTTAGTGCAGCAGCTCACTAATCTGACTGCTGCCCCTTCTCGCCTCATTAAAGGTGATCTCTTCCTGTAAAGTGCCAGTCTCATTCTTTTTCTCGAACCTCGCTTTCTCTAACTCCCTTACCCTACAGGGGGCGTTTACTGAGCACCTGGTTTATTCCTCAACACTGAGATACTTTATTTGTACTCTTTACTTGGATTCTTAGGGCCCGAGGAAGTGGCTGAGACATCCTGAGAGAGAACCCAGGCTGAGCATTTCCATGGCTCACCCCAGTCTCAGTAACTTTCATTGACGTCTACCCTCCGACACCATGTGATCCTCAGGTGATAAGAGGGGATCCAGCCCCCACCCCCTCTCCCTACTTTAAACCATGTGCTTTCTACCCACAATGCTTGAGCCTTCTGTCCAGATTCTGCTGGGTTCCAGGCCCAAGTGCCCACAACTGACAGTGCTCTCTTTCTGCCTTATCAGTAGGACGAACCAAAGCCAAGGCTGATGCCCATTATTGTTTCTGACGTTTTCTACGTTTGTTTTAAGGTAGTGAAATTGATTTGTCGTTATAGGCACAAGTAGATATCTGAGGACTTCCCTGATGGCTCAGATGGTAAAGAATCTGCCGGGCAATGTGGGAGACCCCGGTTCGATCCCTGGGTTGGGAAGATCCCCTGGAGAAGGGCATGGCTACCCACTCCAGTCTTCTTGCCTGGAGAATTCCATGGACAGAGGAGCCTGGCGGGCTACAGTCCATGGGGCCGCAAAGAGTTGGACACGACTGAACGACTAACACACACACAGATATCTGATGGCCCAGATTCGATAGCTCCTGTCTGTTTCCAGCTGCCTTACATCCCCACTTCCTCCTGGTGCAGCTGGCCTCAGGTAAACAAAGGAGAGAAGAGAACAGGCCTGTCTGCGAGCCATTCCAGGCATGGGAACCACACCCAGAGAAGCAGCCTCACTTTTGCTGGCATCAGAACATGTCCTGGAAGTGGAAGACTCAGACAGTGACCTTCACAGAACTGGTGAGAGGAAACCTCCTTTAAATGGAGGAAAAGAAGATGGGGGTGAGGGGCAGAGAAGGGGCAGGCTTTCCGCTGCAGGAATTGCAGCAGGAAACGGGTAGCAAGGAGAGAGACGGAAACCAGAGCTCCCGCGGCAGGTGGCGGGGAGTCTGTCTTCTAAGCCAGTGTTGGTGACGTTGAACAAGCCCAACGGGCTCCATCTGGATGTCTGAAAAGTCGAGAGACAGATAGGAGCTTTTAGACCTGCTCACCTGTTTGCTGGTTATTTGAGTCACATCGCACCCAAGGAGAGATTTATAGAGATGTTCTCCTGACAGTTATTTAATTAGGGCTCAGCTATGAATATGCAATCAAATGGTGGCCGAAACTGCATGTCCCATTAGAGCTTAATGACATAATTTCATTTCTCTTTCATCACAAACAAGGGTATAAACTCCGACAGCAGCCGTCACTGGGGACAAATGAGAGGTATGGCTTAGAAACCACTAGTCTGACAACAGATCGTGGTGCCTGGGGACAGGGTAAAGAGGAGGGGAACGACAAAGGGACCCGGAGACAATTGAGGTGATGGATGCTGGTCATCCTGATGGGGGGAGGTCTCGGGAGCACACACGTCTGACACATCCAGGTGTGTGCCCTAAACACGTGAACGTCCTGACTGCTCCACTGAGTTGACGGCAGCCTAGCCAGTTGTCACTCCTGCTCCTCCTCAAACATTTTGCGGCCACCAAATAAACCCTAGAGTTCTAGGGTTTAATACGTTATATTGTTTAAAACTTATATTAACGTAAAAGTCAGGGAGAGGAGGGGAGCCCTGCTTCCTGAGCTGCGGTCACAGCTTTGTCAACTTGTCTGATCTGAGGGTCACAGCAGCCTGGGAATGAGGGGTGTTTTCTTCCCATTTTACAGATGACGCAAGACGATGCTGAGAAGTGACAGAACTACGTGGTGTCTGGTGGAACCAGCCTGACAAATTCCCCCTGTTTTTTCAGCGTACCATGTTGGGAACTCCTTAAGGAGCTACATAAGACCACATCAGCCCCTCATTCCTACCAGCTATGAAGTTATCTATTTCTTGTTTATCTTATCAAGGCTTTGGCATATTGCCATCATGCAGTAAGTATAATTCTGCATTCTGCTGTTTGCATTTCATGCTGTTTGTAAATATTTCCCCATGTGGTTCATACTTAGCTTTTTGAAAACCTCCCTAAATCCTATCGAGCTGGTGCATCATCATTTACTTAATCCTGTTGTTAGATAAGGAGGTGGTTTCCAGTATTTTGCTACTGTATTTGCAACCAGCTTATCATGTCTAAGACAGTATTGGATAGTGAATGAGAATACAGACCTGCAGTCACACTGTCTGGGCTCGGATCTTGGAACTGACACACAATAGCTGTGTGACTTTAGGTAGGTTGCTTGACCTCTCTATGCCTTCATTTCTTAATTTATCAAGTAGAGATAATAATACCTTTCTTGGAAGCTCTGCATCCCTAGACTAGGGAAGCCTGGCTCTGTTCACAGAGCCCTAGGCCCGCTGCTTTCCCTTTGTAAGCAGAAACCCTTTTGGTGATTTAGAACATTCCTCTGAGATGGGAGAGTGCGTTTGTTTTCCATGGCTGCTGTGACAGATTAGCACAGACCTAGAAGCTTAGAGCAACACATACTTACTATTTACAGTTCGGTAGATTTGGAATCCAGCACGAGTCTCAGTGGGCTCAAAGGAAAACACGTTCCCATCCTGGAGGCCGAGGGGAGAACGTAGTTCCTTGCTGTCTGCAGATTTTAGAGGCCTCCGGCTTGGCTCATGGCCCTTCCTGCACCTCTAGAGCTGATGATGCTAGATGAGCCTTCTCATGTCTCTTCCTCTCTCTGTTTCTCTTGTGATCCCTCTCCCATTTGTAAGAGCACTGGACTCACCTGGATCACCCAGGATCATCTTCCTGTTTTAAAGTCAGTTGATTAGAAACCTTGATTTTATCTACAACCTTCATTCCCCTTTGCCACATCACTTAATGTAGTCATAGGTTCTGGGGATTAGGACCTAGTTCTCATTGGCAATGTCATTCTGTCTACACACAGATGGGGTGGAAGCCTGTCAGCCACAATCCCACCCTCCCTTGCCTAGGCCCCAACTCAAGTGGGCCAACAGAAGGCCCTGGCACTAGATCAGAAGGTGAGCGAAGGTGTGAACCCTCATGCTCCTGGTGTCGGCTCTGGGGCAGCAGTGGCCTGGGTACAGCACCATCGGGGCGTGCTCGGCCGTGGCCCCAGCCCAGGGCGCTGACGGCTTCCTCATCTCTGCATAGCGCCCCTGCCTGCTCTGCATCTTCACCTGGAAGCAGTAGTGGTCCCTGGTCTCTAGGTCGCACCCCCTCCTGCAACACCTGTCATCAGCTCTTGTCTGTGGGGCACCAGAGTCAGGCATGACTGAGCACACACGGGAGAGACTTGATCACGAGGTTGGGAAACTCACAGCCTCCCAGTCATGCTTAAGCAAAGGCAGCCACACCTCGTCTCGGGACTGCTGCAAAGATGAAACGGGTTGGCATGTAAGTGCCTTGCACAGGACCTGATGCATAAAACATGCTGAAGACATTATGGCCAGACATAGTTTTAGATTTGAGACTTTTGTTGGCTTTTGCTACACTAAGGATTTATTTCAATTTTCAGTGACAGTCAAATGCTCTTTTCCATTGAAATTTCTTCTGTTGACTTCATTTTGAAGAGTCTAGCTGCTCTCTGAAGTTGAGATATTCAAATCTATCTGTAGCAGGTTTCCCTTGAATTTTACATATTTAAAATTATTTAACTCCTTGAAGCATCTGGAGTGTATTTTGGAGGCAAGATATTAGATGCAGGTCTCAATTAAACTCAACAGCCCTATAAATTAGCCTCTCTCTCTCTCTCTCTGGAAGTCGCTCAGTCATGTCTGACTTTGCGACCCCATGAATTGTGGCCCACCTGGCTCCTCTGTCCATGGAGTTCTCCAGGCAAGAATACTGGCGTGGGTAGCCATTCCCTTCTCCAAGGGATCTTCCTGACCCAGGGACCAAACCTGGATCTCCTGCATTGCAGGCAGATACTTTACCATCTGAGCCACCAGGGAAGCCTATGCAATTAGCCTAACTTCATTTAATAAATGGGGCCTCCCTGGTAGCTCAGCTGGTAAAGAATCCACCTGCAATGCAGGAGACCCTGGTTCTATTCCTGGGTCAGGAAGTGCCCCTGGAGAAGGGATAGGCTACCCACTCCAGTATTCTTGGGCTTCCCTGGTGGCTCAGCTGATAAAGAATCTGCCTGCAATGCGGGAGACCTGGGTTTGATCCCTGGGTTGGGAAGATCCACTGGAGAAGGGACAGGTTACCAACTCCAGTATTCTGGCCTGGAGAATTTCATGGACTGTATAGTCCATGAGGTGGCAAAGAGTCGGACACGATGGAGCAACTTTCACTTTTCACTTTCATTTAGTAAACAGCCTTGTTTTTCCCCCGTGTTTGATATTGCTTACTCTGTTGTGTAATAGATTCTCATGTGCAATGGGAGCTCTGATCCGTGGATTCATGCAGCCATATAAGGACATTCTGTGGATCCTAGAGTGTCATTCTGCAGCCTCGGATATGAATCACAGCTTGTTTGGGTAACTAATTCTCAGTGAAGTTGTTGCTCAGTCGTGTACGACTCTTTTCGACCCCATGGACTGTAGCCTACCAGGCTTCTCTGTCCATGGCATTTTTCAGGCAAGAGTACTGGAGTGGGTGCCATTTCCCTCTCCAGGGGATCTTCCTGACCGAGGGATCGAACCCAGGTGTCCTGCATTGCAGACAGATGCTTTACCCTCTGAGCCACCCGGGAAGCCCGGCAAAACTAATTCTCAGAGCACCTTGTTTTCTGCCGAGCTGGGGCTTAAAGATCTATGTCTTTTGTCTTTGGGAAGTTAGATTACTGGAGAAATCAAAGGTAGCTATGATTCATACTCTTTCATTGTAACCTGATTTTTCTGCTTGGATGATCGCTGAATTCTACCTTTCTCCCTGTGGTTTAAAATTTTTATGAGACACAGTCTTGGTGACTGTCTGTGATTGTAAGTTTCAGACCCTGTGAACCTTCTCCACTTGCAGCCTTGGTTCTTGCTTTTCCAATATCATCCCTCCCACTCCTTAAGAAGACTCTTGATTTTATTTTCTAATTCCATGATGCTTCTGTTTCCTAAAGTGACTTTAATTGCTCAATTGTGATTTTTTACTGCTTGACTTTCTTTTCAGTAATAACAGTTGTCCTGGTTTATTCTTATCTACTCGCTGTGATGTCCTCTTTTATCTCTTTAGAAGAGATGCCAGCAGCTCTCTAAATCCTCGCCACTCTGTCTGATGGAGAGGTCAGAGTGTGTAACTTTGGAGTTCGTCCCACCATGCGTCTTGGTGGGGTGCATGCTTTACTGTCATCCATCATGTCTTTCCACCCTGCCATCCTTTGTGTTTTGGCTAGGTTCCCCTGTTTGCTGACTCATTTGTGCTTGTGCCTCAGGCTACATGTCCTGTTCCAGGAGGGCAAGGGAGCAGGAGTGAACGGCAAGGAGCACAGTGATTCTTACTTCTGGTGTTGCAGTCTACATTAGCAACCAACAAATCCCAGAAATTAGTAACAACTAGCAACCACAACAGCAGCCTATGGTTTCTTGGTGATAGCACCAGAGAATAAAATGGAGAACCCAGTGGAAGGAGGTGTGTCCTTTTTCTAAGTGATCCAGGGAAAGAGAGACAGTTGGGACCACTGAGCAGAGGACACATCCCCCATATTCGGGCGACCCCAGAGACATGCCCTTCTCTGATGGTTGCACTGTGTCCATCCCCACTGACAGCACGGGGCACCAGTGGGCACACAGCGAAAGGTAAGTTCCTCTGTGTCTTGTTGTATGCAAATTTCCATCAAAATTTTAAAAGTATAATAAGTGTTTCACTTCTTTAAAGGGTAAACCAGTAATTTGCAAACTTTAATTATGCAAAAATAGCTCATTTTCTAAGCTGATTAGAGGTGGGACTGGGTTCAAACACAAACTCTACCACACATTGCAGAGTATGGCCAGTTACTTGACCTAACACCTCTCTCCCACGTTGATGGAACGGAGGCATAACTAACTGCCCCTCTTAGAAGATTCAAGCGTTCCTCTCCCAAGAGCCTGCCTGATGTCTCTGCTCCAATTCTCGGCACCTCACTGGCCATTTCTCTCCCAACTATCTTTGCTTTTGTGATATCAACATCCACCTCGAGCTCTGGGCAGAAGTCTGGACTTAATCCTTCATTTCCCTCTCCTTCTGTTTATCAACCCAACCCATGAGCAAGTTCTGTCCAGAGGCCGTTCTACTCCTTTCTAAAAGATGACTTTTCTCCATATTGCCTGTCATGAGCCTACCCTTAGTTATTGAGGGTCACCTTAAATAAGTTAGTTAATTAATTTAGGAGTGTCTTAATCTATCCCCAGGCCACTGCAAGAGCCTTTTCACTGGTCTCCCTGATCCCTTGTCCACACGACTGCAAAAAGTAATTAGCAGACCTTGTCTGAGATCTAGACCCTTTCTTCCTCCCTCCCACCCCTCCTTGACTGCACTCTCATCCCATTGGTCTTCCTTCAGTTCTCAAACACACTGCATTCATCCTGACTTGAGATCTGTGCACGGGCCCTCCCACTGCCCTGCTCTCTCTGAGATGAGCCCAGTGGGGAAGGGATGAAGCTGAGGCTCTGATGGGATGAGTCATCAGGACTGTTCTGATGCTCCCCGCTCACATTTAGTCATGAAATTAATGAACAAATTAACTGGGAACTGATTATTCCAAAAATAAATGATGGATTCAGCTTCTTTCTTTTGGCTTCACGCCTTTGGAGTCCCACAACTTTTCCAGAAGAGAATGAAATGAAAAGAGACATTTGCAATTTTAATTTTTTTATGTCACTTTTACAGACAACTACAAAAGAAAGAACTGTCAACATGATCAAAGGAAATAGGAAAATTACAAGGAGGGGGAACAGTACTATCTTACCATTTTTTACAGACTATTTGGAAAGACATGAATAATACATAAATCGTACAGATTAGTTCAAGAAAACAATAAGTTGGTACTTAATTATTGTGAATGCAGAATGTAGGTGGGCTGGTAGTCCAGAGGAAAGGGTGCTTAATCCTCTAAAAAGAAGATTACAAAGAAGACAGTTCAGGGAAGCAGCTTATCTACTGTGAACTAGGACACCAGAAACCAAAGCTGGGAAGATTGAGTAGGAAGGACGAATTAATTCTGAGGGTCTCTGGGGTGAAGTTTACGGGCATTGTGACAGACATTCCATTTCCCATGGAGGCGTCTTTGCTAACTTTTTACTTTGTGATGGTGTTCCAGAGGCTCCAGTTTGGCTAGAATCTCATTCTGTCCCAGAATCCCAGAATTTTTGCTTGGTTTTCTCTTTCCCCTTTCTCACATAGCACGTTTCATCCTCAGACCTTTTCCCTGTACTCTTCTGTGCAGGGAAAGAAATGAGCACTATCTTTGAAAACGAAACAGAGAAGTCCAAGATTTATAGAAAGAAAATTGTAACGCATGCAGAATGTGCTGGGGAGAAGAGGGATCCCCATGGACATGGGACCAGCTGGACTTTGAAGCTGTCTCCAGAGAGGGTCTGTAAGCTCCATGTCACCTGCACAGCCTCATGGCAGGGGGCCTCTCAGGAGGCTGGTGGCTCACCGCCTTCGGGAGATACATCAGCTTCTATAGGACAATGCCAGAAACAACAGTAGGTCAAGACCCCAGGAGAGCAGTGGACTTGTTCTCTAGCTCTCCTGGAGTAGGGAAGAACAAATCTGACTCCATACTGCATCTGTTTCTTTTATTTTCACCTTTGGATCCCATTGTTTTTGCTACAACTAGTCACTGAAGGGATGTGGCCTCTAAGCTTAACTTATACGTGACAGCCCAGCTCAGGGAGCCCTGCCTCCTCACCTGTGAATGACTACAGGAAGGAAGAAATTAACACCCGCCCCCACCGCCTCCTACAAAGGCTGATGGGAACTAGGAATGTTTGACTTTACTCCTTCCCCTTTGAGTATCAAAGAAGCCTAAATTCTAACTCAGGCAAGATGGTTCTTTGGGATAGGAGTCCAACATCGTCTCTGCTAGCTTTCCAAATCAAGCCACTGTTCCTTTGCCCCAGCAACTCTTTTCTTGATTTATCAGCCTGTCATGCAGGGAGCAGTAGAACTTGGACTCAGTAACACTCTGTCTGTCCATGCACCTATCCGAACATGCATCCATCCATCCTTCCATTATCTACCTTCCTCCAGAAAAAAGAGCAATCTTGTAAAGACACAAATAACACTTTGAGATAGCTAGGTAAAGTTAGTAATAAGAAAAGGTAAAGTAAGTGTAGGAGGGTAAGCTGAAGCCAGGAGTGAGGCTGTCACTCATAATCCATGCCTGTGTGTCCTAAGCACCTGTAAGGGATAAGCCACGTCCTGGTTCTGAGCCTTCTAGCAGCCAGTGGGAATGGAGAAACCCAATAACATGATCGTTTCCGTAACTCTTAATATCTGTAAGGTAAACATAAACCCATTGCCAAGGAAAAGCATGACTCTGACTGATTACAAGACCAGTGAGAATTTTCCTGGAACTTTCGGAGAAGAGGAGGGTTGAGGTTGAGCCATAACCCTGGGCCTGTGACTGATACCAAAAATCCCTGTTGAGAGGAGATTGTGTTATAAAATTAACTAAACAAGGAGACCATTAGACCAAGTCAGTAAGGAAGGGACGATGCTAAAGACGGGGATGATTCTGACTTGATGAGTCCCCAGGACTGACTCTGATGCTCTAAGAGGTCTGGGGGTGTGAAGTAGCCCAGCACCCCAAAGTCATACTCTCAGCATGATGGCCTTCTTGGGGGTTCAACAGCAGGACCTTGGCAAGGTGCTGTATCACCTTAGTAGTCCATGTAAGTGACCCAAACCTAAGCCTGTGTTGCCTCAAGGTAAAGGAATTCAAATTTAAGGAAAACTTATCACAACCTGCCAATGAGGGTATTTTAAATAAGGCGACTGCGAACGCTGTAGCCCAACAGAGAATGAAATTCTCAACACAAGCTGCTGTTTTGAACCAAAGGATAAATAAAGGGGCAGCCTGGTAGGACAGACGGTGTGGGACAATGAGCATCCTGGTCCAGGAGACACCACCAAAGACCCCGGCCCAATCCTACCCCAGGCAGCATAGGTCCCTGAGGCACCAGACTCCCCACTGGAGCTGTAAAGGGGCAACTTCCCTTCCTTGTGGGGAGGACACTGTGGTTGTGGTCGTGGTCATGGCGGGGTGGGGTGGGATGGGACGGAAAGGAGCAGAGACAGGATGGTTAGTGAGTGGGAAGTGGGGCCAGCGGAGGAGGAGTGAACAGAGATGGAATGGACCTGGGGCGGGCTCTTCACTCATCCATCGCAGGTCTTCCCAACACCACAGGGCAGGACAGAGGAGACAGCCTGGGAGGAGTCAGGATTCACTCACCCCTCTTCCTCGAGGTCCCCACACGCATCACTGCTGGGCTTCACCACCAGGTAGAGGGCACTGTCAGTCAGGCTCTGTCTCTGGTCACCGAGGAGCTGACAGTGGATAGCCCCTCAGTTCCTGCGACTTTGTGATACAGAACAGTTTAGCCTACCCTCTGCCTCACATCTCACCCATCTGGTCTGGGATGTCCTGCCTCTCAAACCCTTCAGGACGTTTTCTCCAACAGAAAAGTGAAATGCTTTCCCTTTGTTAGGACGTGGAAGGGTGGCTGTAGCTGCTTTCTCTTTATTTTTATTAGCATTTTTTTTTCTTTCTCTCATATTCATAAAATGACGGTGCTGCCAACTTGACTAGCGAAGGATAGCAAGAAGAAGCCTCCAGAATTTTCTAAAAAGAACTTGGCTCATGGATCTCAGGAATCAAGAGAGGAGGAAGGACCAGGAAGTGAGAGGTGGAGAGGGGTGGCTCGGAGGACCGGAAACCTGGCCGGGGGGTATCCAGGCTGGACAGTGGGGTGAAGAGCTTAAATCAGCTGACACTCTCCTGGGCTGGACCTTCAGCAGGAAAACTCTGTGAGAACAGAAGGAGGCTCCCTTTCTTGAAGGAGGGAGATGGCCAGATCTGAGCTAGAAAAAGCTCCACTTTACCTCTGGGCAAGATGTTCTGGAAACTAAGACTGAGCTCTTAGTTTGGGCCAGATCTGCCTCTGACCCTCTGACTGCCTGCAGAGAATCTTTGTGCCCTGACCCACCCCCTCCCGCCGTGTGAGTGTCTGCAGTGCCCAAGGGAGCCAGTTTGAGAACTTGAAAGCGAAGAGGAGATTGGGTGAGGGTACATGTCTTCCAGAGGTGTGGGGGGGGGTGAGCCGGGGACCGAGGCCCACTCAGTTATGAGTAGATGTCGTGAGCACCCTCCGTCTGCCCTACTTTTGCTACCTTTAACCTTTCCGCAGCACAGTCTCCTTGAACAGTGCTACAGGAAAGAGGCGGATGTGCACTGATACAGCATGTGAGCTCGGAGACAATTCTGAAGGATGTCCATCAGCAAGAAGGCTTTCTGAGTTTTGTTTTATTTTTCTTGTTTGCTTTCAAATAACAGAGCAAATCAACAGATGCATCAGGCAGATGATGCCTTCCTAGCACGTAGCAAAATACCAAGCAGCACTTCGATGCCCAAGAGATTCCTTGTTTTTGCAGTCGATCTGCAGGGATGTGGCTCCTAGAACCGCAGGAAGAAGGGGAGCTTTGTTTTTGTCTCCACCAAGGGCCCCTGGGAGCACCTGGTTCACCCCCTGCTCCAGCCCACGTACAGCCAAACCATCTTGGTCTCATCCTAGAGACCCGCTAGTGTCTTCATATGGACAACTGGGATAGGAACCAGCAGTCTCCCAACCTCCAATCTAGTTCTACATTGAAATATGTATATATTCAGTCCTACTTTAGTGATACATTAGGTACAAAAACATAAATTAAAGATGCATGCAATAAAAACCGAGTATAAATGCACTGGGTTGGATAACATCCCTCTTTCAAAATTCATGTCCTTCCCTTCATGAACCTCAGAATGTGACCTTGTTTGAAAATAGGATCTTTGCAGATGTAGTTAGTTAAGAAAAAGTCACGATGGAGTCAGGTGGGACCTTTATTCAATAGAACAGGCGTCCACAATAGAAGAGAAGAAAACACACACACACATACACACACACACACACACACATATGCATACATGCACATACACACATACACATGCACACACACCTAACACACACACACATACACAGAGGCACACACAGGGCCATGTGACCATAGACACAGAGACTGGAGCAACGCATCTATAAACCAAAGATTACGGGCAAGACCAGGCCGCACCCACCCCTAGTGCCATCAGAGAGAGAACGGACTCCTTGGTTTCCAACTTCCAGCTTCACTGAGAGCATCCTGTTCCTTGGCAGTTTGTGTCCCTCAGTCCTGCGCGGGGTCATTGTCAACACCGTTCTCGAAGGTTCCCAACCCAGAAATCTAGGGGTCCTGCTGATGTCTCCACCCCCAACCCCACCCCCAGCCTCAGCAAGTCCTGTTGCTGGTGCTTCTCTAACCCGTTCCACCCAGACCACGCGCCTCAGGCTGCACTGACAATCACCTCCCTGGAGGAGAATAGGGCTCCCTGGAGCCCTCTCTCTGGCCTCCAGTCTTGTCCTCCTGCAGTCCATTTCATGGTGGCTGGAGGCATTCACGGTACTGGCCTATCACCACTCTCCAGAACACACAAGATGAAGTACGACTTCCTAACTCAGCAAAGGTTTATGCAGACACTGTGGCCTGGCCACACTAACACTCTTCCCAACTCCCCATTGTGTTTTGTTTGTTTTTCTGTGTCCTTCTTCTCTAGAGACTGGGAAGTTAAAACAAATTTTTCTAGACATCTTCCTATCAGAGGTGGCCATGTGACACTCTTGTGGCCAATAAGATGTAAGTGGAAATCTATTTAGTGGAGGGCTTTCACTCCAGATGAAAAAGATGGAGAATAAAGGGATTTTACCATCTTCCTAAGTGGAAAGCAAATGTGATGGCTAGATGTGTGGCAGCTATCTTATCACTAAGAGGATGGTGGACGAGAGATACAGAGAAGAGACTGGATCCCTCATGACTTCATGGAGTAGCCACACAGGCCTGGGATAGCCTACCGTTGAGTTACATGAGGGAGATACATTGTTGCTTGTTACCCACTCAGTCACCTTTTCTCTTGCTTCGAGAAATGGGTTTCCTGATCAATACTGGAACAAGGTAGTTACTCAGCAAATGTAAGCTCCTTTCCCCTTCTCCATTTTGCTTTCTGCCTGACTTATTCATCCTCTCTGCTTTCTTAGGAATTTTCTAGAATTCTGGGAAGAAAGTTTATTATGCTGGCAGACAACTTCATGGTAAACAGTAAGTTCTTAGGCAAGACAATCCTTTGAAATGTCCTGTGTCTGACTCCTGACAAGGGCTCAGGAATGTTTGTGGACACAAAATCCCAAGCTATTTCTCTTCTCTTTGGCAGAAATCCTGAACAACATAGCCTTAGACATCTGTCTTCCACCTCAACCTGGAGCAGTCACTGCGACATCTCACCAGCTCGGGGCGGGGTGGGGTGGGGAGAGGGCCTTGTCCTTCAGCTGTGTGCCCTGCAGCTACCTCTGTGGGGTGCTAACCAGCACTTAAGCTCCTTCCTTCTCCTTTCCTGGCCCATCACTACTGCTGCTTAGCCTTGCCCCCTGCATACCAACACCTAATAAATGCTGAACACCTGTTGAGTGGCCCTCCCACATGGCTCTGGGGTCTACGGTTCCACTGTCTCTACCTTAGTTCTGGCCCTAGTTGACCTGCAGGGCCCACAGCCTCCTTTCCCTTCCCTCTAAGTCTGCTCTCTGTCACCCATCATCAGCTTTGCAACCTTGCAAACAGGCGGCCCACGGGTCAGTTATGTCTGGAGACGGACTTTGATCTATGACGCTGCCTTCACAGTGCTTTACATATTTTTAAGTATTATTTGCTGACACTGAAAATACAGATCTTTCACATAAATATTCCAGGTTCTTAGTTTTCAGACCAGGGATCAAAACTGCAGCCCCTGCATTGGCAGTGCAGAGTCTTAACCACTGGACCACAGGGATGTTCCTCCAGGTTGTTTTGACACATCAAAGGGTCTCCTGAGGACAGTCCCACCTTTCCCTGCTGAGAGGGAGTCCATGTCGTTCAGTTCCCACAATCCACTGCTACTGGTCCCAGACACACAGGCCTGCTCTGAGATGGAGGTCACCCCCATGGGCTCTGCTGGCCTTCAGAGTTTACACAACCTGCTTCACAACTTTCTAATACAACCAGTTGATAAGACAATCTGTCTCTCTTGGGCTTTCACATGAAATGATCTTCATTTTCTCCAGTTCCTGCTCTTAGCCAGTGGCCAGTCTTAATTACAGCAGATTGCATAACTTCCCAGGAACTTTCATTCTTTAAAAGATCAGTCCAGTCCCGTGCTTTTTGCATTGCATGTTGTGACCCATTAGAGACTCACGAAATCTATTTAGTTGATTATGAAAGAGGATAGATAGAAAATATCAGACAATATTACACATAGCAAGGTTAACATGGATGGAGGAGCCTGGTAGGCTACAGTCCATGGGGTCACTAAGAGTCGGACACGACTGAGCGACTTCACTTTCACTTTTCCCTTTCATGCACTGGAGAAGGAAATGGCAACCCACTCCAGTATTCTTGCCTGGAGAATCCCAGGGATGGCGGAGCCTGGTGGGCTGCCGTCTATGGGGTCGCACAGAGTCGGACATGACTGAAGCGACTTAGTAGCAGCAGCAGCAGCAGTGAAACTTATAATTTAGTTATTTATATGCTTATGCACATGTATAGGTGTATACTGGGTTGCAATGTAAATATATTTCTTAATGTGGCTCCTAGTTTCCTGATCTCTCTTTAAAATGACCTCCAATTCCAAAAAGATGGAGAAGAGAAGTAGGGGAGGATCAGGGGGTGGGCTTCGCGGCTGTCCACTCTATTCCAGCACCTTGGAGGTAGGGGCTGCTTTGGTCTTGTCCAGGAATGGTTCTTCCCTTGGTTCTCAAGAGCTAATTCCTCTGGGTTGCAGTGAATAAAAATTCTTGTTGTTAAAATGGAGGTCTTCCACAGTTTAGGATGGATTTTCATATCCCATGCCTTGTATCACTTTATTTTGGATGTTAGTGGTTATTACCTGAAAGAAGTCTTGTGCTGTAGCAAGTTTGGGCAATGTCAAACTTAACAAAAACATGGGATTCTTGTCCATAGGACTTCTCAGACAGTCTAAGAACTCTTGATGTAGTGAACTCTAGAAAGTGCTTTGGGAAATGCATGGTTTGAGGTTAACTCCAAGGTTCTTAAAATCTGAAAGAAGTTTGAATTCGAATCTTGAAAGGAGCCTGCAGATAATTTGGTTTCACTCCTTCCCATCCAGCCAGTGAATAATTCCTCTTTATTGCTTTCATTCAGCAAACAGGATAATTAGACATCAATTCTGCCAAGATAGGCTCACTGTCTACAAATGTTATCGGATGAAGACATCAACCGCTACACAGCAAGTTGGAGAGAGCCCCATCTCAGAGAAGCAGGGATGTCAGAGACAGAGGTTCTGCACTCAGAACGAGGGCTCCTGCCACGGAGGGTCGGGTCACTTGACCTGGAGGCGGTTGGCTTAAGCCTTGAAGGCCGTGTGAGATGGCCACTTTCAGAGGAGATGGGTGGCTGGGAGGCTTGACAGATGGAGAACCTGGGCAGATACAAAGGACCACTGTCTGGACCGTAGTTGTCTCTCAAAATGAACCACTGAATGACTGCTTCCGGCGCAGAGTATGAACAGAAAATGGGAGCAACATCCCGGACCAGATGCTGGGAGCCTCACATACAGGCCGCCTCACATACAGGCCTCAAGGCTTCTGCCTTTACACTGCTGGGCAGAAGGGGCTCTGGAGGTTTGGGGGCAGTGACGAGGGACTCCAAGACTTTGACCAAACCTGTGCTGATGGGAGGCCCTGTTCCTAGGCTGGGTGATGTGGTGAGCCCCTCCTTTCAGCAGGCCCCAAACTGCTGTCCTGCGTCTTAGTTTCCTGTGACAAGCACCAGGACAGGGCTAGAGCGGAAACAAGCCCCCGTGGGCCTCTGGGGGTCTCCAGCTCCCCAGTATTGGCCCCTGGACACGGGGCCCCACCCGCCCACAGCTTTGTTTCCGGGGTTGGCCTCCAAGATGTACAGCATCTGGGGACACTCTTCCTGTGAATGAAGGTGCCTCCGGGCACAGCCGCCAGACACCTGGCACCAGCCTGTCTGGGTGGCAATGTGGAGGCTGAGTTTCCTCCTGCCAGCAGGCTCAGCAGTGCCTTCTCAGAGAAGGAGACTCATGTCAACAAGCGGAGCACACGACTGCTCGGGACCGGCTCGCTCTGCCCTTCAAAGTGGACCCCTCTGTCTCAGGGGCTGAACGCTCACAATGTTTGGCCCAAGAGCACAGCCCAGACAGGCAGCTGATGAGGACACTCTCCCAGCCTGAGCGCTGAGTCCTCCCCACGAGACTCGGGGGAGCGGGTGGTCCAGCTGGACTCGTCTCCCAGGAGAGAAGCCATCTCGTTTCCGAGATTGCTGGTCTCCCAGAGCTGGAAGGTGTTCCAGAGATCCCCAGTCTGGCTCTTTTTCTCCAACAAGAAAACATCTAAGCCCCCAGCTGGTGCCGAATGTCAGCCCAGAGCCAAGTGGAAAGCCACGTGAAGGAGTCTGGGGAGGTGAGAAGACAGTGTCTTGCTCCCCACCCCCATACCCCAGCCAAGGCTGAGCCCCCACTGGGAGGTGCAGGAGCTGAAGCCCATTGCCAGGTGAATTGGTCCATTTTTAAGAGGAAGTCTCCATGAGGAGCCCACATTGTAAACAGACCATGGGATTTGAAATCAGCTTGAATCTCTGAGATGTTGGTTCCCCTAAGCCATAAACTCCTTTAAGTGGAGGCTACTGAAATCCCAGTGTTGCTTCAGGTTATTATTTCAATCGGAAGGCATTAGACTCCACAGATAAGAGCAATATTCTGGAATTTGATCCTTTATTGGGGAAGTGATTATTTCACTGCAAAATCTCATAAAGCAGTAATAACTGTGAAATCACCATGTACATTTTATCATTGAGCTGTCCCCTCACTCCACATCTACTGAGAAATAAAACAGGACTCTAAATTTGTTGTTCATATTATTTTATCCATGAATGGGTTCTGGCTTAGAAAAACACTCATGTCATTCCAGTGAGAAAGCAACAAAGTTTATCAGCAGATAGAGAAACTAGAGCAGGGGAAGGAAACCTCTAAAGTGGAAACTGAGGCCACCTGATCCAAGATGCTAGGAGAGAAGCTCAGAGATGTTCCTCCTGAAAGGTTCCTATACCCTGTGGCTATGGAGCTGCTTGCCTGGCCGGGTCCGCAAGGGCCCAGGGCCCACATGCAGGCCACCAGGCCCACATGTCCAGACTCACAGGAGGCTGGTTGGAAAACCCAAACCACTGGATGCTTTTAGGATTGGTAAATGGTGTTAGCCATCCTGCCATCAGACATCCTGGTGTGGTTGTCACGTGAAGTCTGCCCCCTTCATCCCAGCCAGGATCTGCATAGGTGCTGCCTTGCAGAGCCTGACACCAGGAAGTGCTTGGGGACGCTTGGAATGGGGACACACGGACACATCTCTGTCAACTGCAAAGTGGCACTCGCCATGGGCACTTGCCCTCTACCTCTACAAGGATTAAATATTGTGCTGCTGCAGCTGCTGACCTTCAATAGCCCCTGCAAGTAGTTCAGGGAGGAGAGCAGAAAGGAGGCACTCTGTGCTCAGGGAGAAACTGGCAGGACAGGCCTTCAGATAGCTAGATATTTTCAGGAGCTGATTTTATGAGCCCAATTCTTATATCTCCTTAGACCTAGAAAAGCACTAAAATCCTTCATGGTGACGACCATTCCTTGTGACTAGCGAGGGCTTCATGAGACTAGTAGAAACTTTCTGGAAAAATATGTGCTTGATTGCATGTACTTCGCTTTCACCAAAATCATGTGTATACTGACTTTTCCCTCTGCCTCTTTGGAGCAATTTCTCAAAGCCATCTGAGGTGCTGTCTCCCGGGCTGCAGTCCTCATTTTGCCCCAAATAAAAACTTAACTCACAACTCCCATGTTGTATGTATTTTTTAATAAGACAGCATCTCCGACTTGGAGACCAGGCCATTCATTCTCTGTGAGTTACAGCAGTAACTGCCAGCTTCCACTAGATGTAGAGGGAAGAACACAAGTTTTGGTGTCTTGTCTGGATTAAAATCTTGACTCTCCATTTGCCAACTATATGAGCTCAAACATGTGATTTCAGTGTTTTCACTCCTAAAATGGGGCTAATATGTGACACCTGAAATAGTGCGTGAACCATGCAGAAAACAGGAGCACCTTGTAGGCCTCAGTACAAGGAAGCATCATTCAGGCTCGAAGTTCATGGAGCCGGCTTCCACAGCACTGACAGAAGGATGTTGGGACTTTCTTTGGTGTGCGCTAAAAATGCACGATGAATGCTGTCTGTTCATCCTCTAGGTTTCCTCCCTGCATCTAATCTATGCAGAAATTCAGAGCAAATAGACTTGACAGCCTCGTGAAACTCCTGTTTGAGTTTAGTTGCTAAGTCATGTCCGACTCTTTGCAACCCCATGGACTGTAGCCTGCCAGGCTCCTCTGTCCATGGGATTCTCCAGGCAAGAATACTGGAGTGAGATGCCATTCCATTCTCCAGGGGATTTTCCTGACCCAGGGATCAAGCCCGCGTCTCCTGCATTGCAGGCAGATTCGTTACTGCCTGAGCTACCAGGAAAGTCCTAAACCCCAGTTAAACACCAGTAATAGAGGCATCCTTAACACATTTGAATATTTTCTGAATGCCTCCAGCTGTCACAATGGGTACTAGGAGCCACTGGCCGGGGGATGGGTCAGAGTGGGAAGCCCTGGTTCTGATGATGGATGTGACTGACTTCTCAGGTGGGGTGGAAGCTGGCAAGGGGAACCAAGGCCAGGAGCTGGGGATGATCAATAGGTTGGTCTGGAGGATGAGTGCAAACAAGGGTTCTCATTCTTGGCCGCACACTGGACCCACCTAGAAGGCTTTCAAAACTCTTGCTGCATGGCCTGGATGTGAGGAGGGTTTGGGTAAGAATGGAGGCATGTATATGTTTGGCTGAGTCCCTTTGTTGTTTACCTGAAACTATCACAACATTGTTAATTGGCTATACCCCAATACAAAAAAAACAAAAAAACCAAAACTCTTGCTGCCTGGGTCCTGCCCCCAGGACTTATGATTTCATTGGTCTGAGGTATTCCTTCATAGCAGAGTTTTAAAAGTTCTCCGGAAAATTCTAATGTACAGTCAGACAGTGATACAGAGAGCTGGAAATCTGGGAATAAAAGCGTGGAGGTGTTGGCAGCATCTAGATGTGAGAACACCCAGATGTGCTCAGGACAAACAGGACCAGCTTCTAAGCTGGAACACAAAACCTGAGAGAGAGAAGACTGGCAGGCGCCCCACTTCCTGCGATCTGGTCCAAAGTTAAAAGGAATTGTTCTCCATCCTCTGGGCCCCCACAAGGACCTTGTGCCTCCCTGGCTGAGCCCTGACATCCCCACACTGTTGTTATCTGAGATTGTGTCTCTCTCAAGCTGCGGAGAGATTCTGGGAGGCAGAGGTGCTGCCATTTCTGTATTATTAAATCTAAGCATCCCTAGTAACAAGCAGCATGCCCAGTTCCTGGTGTGTGTGCTGAACGGGGCAGACACCATCATGATGACTTGTCTGATGCCAACCTAATGTTTCTAGATTCCCCCCCAGACAGAGGCTGCGTTGGTCTTAGTGCCTGGGCTGAAACTAAGCCTGCATCAGAAATCAAGTGATTTCATTGTGAGAAGAAGAAGAGTCTGGGGTCCCAGAGGATTGGATACCCTTTCTGATTATTTGCCTAAATGAAGACTTTCTTTAATAAAAAGGAGGATTTCTAGTTGCCACAAACTGTTTTGGTTTTAAGAAGGATATTAAGCCGCTATTACATTGTACTGAGTAGTTCCTCAAGCTCGTTTATTTTTTGGCTTGTGCTCATGAGCCATTAATTGCTATGCTAGGGTGACGTTACCAACCTTCCATTTGGAAGGGGAGGTGGTAGAAAGGAAAGGAACTTCGAACTGCTTTTCTGAGTACGAGTTTAGTCTGTCAGCTTTGACCTTTCCATTCCAACTCAATGCCTATTCAACAAAAACCTTGACATTTAAAAAGGCAGCATATCCAGCCCACATCTTTATCTTATAGGCCGACCACTTTTCAGATCGTTCTTTTTTCAGAGCTATAGCCAAAAAAGCAGCCTGGCATTTCTGCTTCTTCTGTTCCTCAGCTTTCTAAAAAATACAAGGGAGACAGGAGGTTGAAAGATGAAAGTGTCTGTTAGCCGATGTCCGTTCCCTAAATGCACTTGCCTTCGCTGGTGGGCGTCTGTGTGTCTGCACACAGCTTTATTTTGCTTTGAAAAGGAGAGGACCGCAGGTGTCAGGAAGCAAGAGAAGACAGGTGGAAACCCACTTCAGTACACCTATTTTTAGTTCAGATTCTATTTAAGTGGAAGTGATAACTCCAAGGTAACTGGCAAAAGAGAATGAGTCTGTTTGCACAGTAATTGTTTTGCCCAAAAAAGGAGTGAGCATCCTTCAGGTATTCCAAAGGCTGAGCGAAGGAGGAAACCAAAGCAGGTTACTTAGAGAAGAAACTTTAAAGAAAAAGGAGGCTCTTTACAGGAATCAGTGGAGTCAGAAAAAGATCCAGTGATGACTAATGACATCTCTGATGGACTCAGGACCAGCCGTAGGACTGCTGTGTTATTTTCCTCTCTTCTGGGCCCCTCCTGGGATTCTAGGTGCCCCAGCAGGGAAAGGTCACTAGTTATGGAGTCTGGTCAGTGCTGGAACTTACCACCACCCAGAGGCATACCTGCCCAGAAATCTTGAAGCCTAGGGTCCACTCTGACCACAGTCTCTAACTCACTGACCCCTCCCTCTCATTGAGGATGCACGTGCAGGTGGACCTTAGGGAGACCTCCCCTCTCTCTCCCTTCCATACTCTCAGCCCTCATCTTGACTACCTTCCTGTGCTGGTGCAGCCTCCATGGAACAGTGCTTAACCACATTCTTGCCAAGACTCTCAACTCCCTTGTACCCCAGGTCATTCCAACCACTTCCCTTCTAGTGCAGATCTCTCGCAGTTCTGGCTCACATCCACCAGGCACACTCTCTCCAGTTCTCTCCCCTTTTCTCTTGGTTAAAGGAAGACAAGGGAGTGAGAATTTGTCTTGCACACCCCGGGGACCTCCTTTAGCTTAGTCCAGTGCCCGGCACCTAGTGAAGCATATGCTGGTAACTGTGTGTAGAGAAAGAAGCATTTCCTTTGTCATATTAAGTGGACATCACGGCAGAATTTAAGCATTTTGTTTTTTTTTTTTACCTCTGCTGATGCTTGCTGTATGGTATGGGATAATTCACCAGCCTGTCTTCCCAGTTTGCTCAAGTACATCTGGGAAGGAAATTATGGCACAAGAGTGGGTTAATTCTGTTAATGGTGATACAGGATGAGCGAAGACAGAAGCTTGACCACCTGAAGAGAGTAGTCAGTCATGAACATGCATTGAAAACCTGCCATAGACAAGATGCTCTTGTGGGTTGCAAAGAGGGTAAAACTCCAGCCTGTTCTAAAGAGGGCAGAACCCCAACGTATCTCCTCTTGGAGGGAAGAGGATCAGGGAGATGGAGATGAGCAGATGGTTGCCCTAGAGGGGAGGGCATAGTGGAGGAGGCAGTGAGAACATGGAGATGGGGAGAGGGCACCTGGGGTCCCAACTTAGCTCTGCCAATGCTCTGGGTGACTCCAGCAAGTCCTTCAACTCCTGGTTTTTCCCAGTAAACGATGGAGTCGCTCTGATCCCTTTTGGTTCCGACCCTCCACAAGTGAAGTCTCATCCAGCTGACGGGTTGTTGGAAATTCTTCCTGGGAATCAGAATGTGTTTGGACCACATGGCTTTCCCTGACTTCCTCCCCCAAGAAAGGAGACTTTCCAGGGTCTGAGGGGAGAGCCGCGAAGAGAGCATTCTGTTGACTTCTGCATGTGTTCTGCACCAATTCTGTGTTGAGTGTGTTGAGTGAGGATGCAGGAAGACAGTCTTCTTAAAAAAAAACACAACCTTTTATTTTATATTGGAGAATAGCTTATTAACAATGTTGGGATAATTTCAGGTGGACAGCAAAGGGACTCAGCCATACATATACAGGTATCCGTTCTCCCCTAAACTCCCTCCCATCCAGGCTAAAGGGCAGCCTTATGAGAAAAGAAATCTGGAGGTCTGAGGCTGAATGAAGCCAGATGAATCTTATTTTTCTATTTGGAATTTCCTTCCAACAGAAACAGATGTTCTCTCCATCCCTCATTTGTAAAAGGGACCTAATAATAATGATTAATAATAATAATAATAAGCATGTCAATGAGTTGTCACGAGCCCTGGGAGATGACACATGGAAAGCTCTGGAACAGGCCAGTCTCGGTGGAGACTGTTATTAACTTCACCCTCTTTCCTGCCACTTAACTTTTCTCATCTCCATGAGTTCTGAGAAAAGCCCCCTAGGGCGCTTCAGTTTCCAGCTTTTCTCCTGGGCAAAGCCACTTTCGTTATTTTTGCTTTGAATTCAACTGAATTAAAAAAAAAAAAAATTAGTTCCTGTTCTTGCTACTGTGTCTCTTCCTTTCAAAGAATTTCACACAAGCGAATGCAGCCTTGGCAGCCATATTATATTTCAAGAAAATTAAAAAGAAGAAATGTTATTTGAAAATTATAGAAAATTGGCAGGTAATGGGGCACAGCTCTGATTCACATTCAGGATAGACTTCCTCTTGTTTGGCAAAGGATAGGCTGAGGGAGAGCAGGCAGAAGGATATGAAAGGCAGAGAAATGCCTAGAAATGCCTCTTACTTTCCCTTTCTCATCTACATTTGGGGACAGTTGGTAATCCCTTTCTGTCTCTTTTAGGGGAAATATAATTCTGAAATAGTGTGTCTCCTTCTTAGGAACATTCTAAAGTCATTGGAACAGCAGATCCTCTTTTGAAATGACCCGCATGTAATGCCATGTAAAGAACAAAAATGGAAACCCCCAATTTCCAAAAGATAAACGGTAGATATTCGTTACAAAAACACTGTTTTCAGCAAGCAAAGGATCAGTTTGGGAATAGCTGTCACTTGTGAACCTAATTGTAAAGTTAAACTTCAAGCTTTTCAGTGAATCACAGGGGAAAAAATACCTTAGCCCACCCTTAATATTTTCAGGAATCTTTCTCAATTTTCAGTGAAGCTTGGATTTGCCTAAATGGATGAATCAAGTCCAGAAAGACAGAAAGATCAGGCCCAGCAGCGAGCAGGGGAGATCCTGAGTTTTCTGTCACTGGATTCACTGGATGCTGGAAGGGGCCTCCTGGCCTCCTTCTGCAGGGACGAGAGGCAGTGCCGGGTTCTCCTCTGCTTTGTTTCACTGTCAGTTTTAGGTTTTGAGGTCAACTCTTTAATCAAAGTTTGGCTATTTCCCCCCAGGGACCACATCAGCAATTCTTGCACTTGTCACTTGGGGATGGTGGAAAAGAGGTGGCACTTCTGGCCCCAAACCACGTTCCTAAAGGTCATTTAGCACACAGCTAACTTCCTCTGACAATCACGCCCTCGCTACCCAAATACTCTTTGCAATAAAATGACAAGCCAAAACATAAACAGTTTTGAGAGTTTCCAATATATCTTTAAATAACTTCCTATTGTTTCTTTCTCTGTTGTATGTGTTTGTTTTGTACTACAAAGGTAATAAAGTATTTTAAGGATTGTTTAGAAAATGCAAATTTTAAAAGGAGGAAATAACAACAGCTGCCAAACTTTCTACTTCGGGATAAGACTATCAATATTTTGGTGGAAGCTTTGTGTGTATGTGTATAGTATGCACATATTAGCCATTACGTCATCTATTCCTTTGATAAAATATTTATTAGTGCACATTTATTATATTCTTAATCTATGAACAAAATCTGCATGAAACATACTGTTTTGAAATGTAATATTTTCACTTAATATCCTTGCATAACAGTAAACAACCTCTTTCAAAATCATTTTAATGGCCTCATAGCATTCCACTGACACTGGCATGCCTATTGGTATCGAAGCAGTAGGTCTCTTGAATTAGTAAATAAATACATACAAATGTATTACTTCAATATGGCTCAATATCCTTTCTCATCCCAATCAATATCCTATTATTAATATTTGTACTAATAGTATTATAATTCTAATAATATTAATAGTAAGATCAACAATGAATTTTTATGTGCCTGACATTGTTAACTGCTTTACATGAAATATTGTATTTCATTTAATAATAAATCAAATTAAATAACACAATAATCCTATGAGGTATCTGTCAATATTATTATTACCTATCAAATCATAGCATCCAGCCTAAATTCTCAGTGCACTGGGAAAATTGGGCTTTTTCAACTCTGAGTCTTCAAATTCTGGTTTTCTAAAGCCAGAGAGAGATGATAAAATAAAGCTATTTTAAAAACCAATAAATGTACCAGGAAATACAACTTCAAGCAGTACGTAATAGCATACATTTCCAAGGTTAAAAACTGTTTTTGCTTTGTTTTGTCTTGATAGTATGTTTAGGCTGTGCTTCTGCTGTTTAATCTGAAGCAGTATTAACTGACTACCATTCACGAAGGCTAATAACTTCGGATCACTTTCACTACCCTCCACCTCCTTCCCTCAACTCCTCCTCGCAATTTTCAAAAGGGGATTTATTTCGGCTATGGTGGGTCTTTGTTGCTGCGTGCAGGCCTTCTCCAGTTGCCACGAGCAGGGGCCACTCTCCAGTTGCGGTGCGTGGGCTTCCCTCAGTGGTGGCTTCTCTGGTTGTGGAACATGGGCTCTAGAGCGTGGCCTCAGTAGTTGCAGCACACGGGCTTAGTTGCTCTATGGCGTGTGGGCTCCTCCGGGACCAGGGATTGACCTTGGTGTCCCTTGCATTGAAAGGAAGATTCTTAACCCCTGGGCCACCAGGGAAACCCTTCCTTGAAATTTTAAAGTAATATTTATACTTCTTCTGTGGTTATCCAAGAACCTAATAGTTACCTATGCTGTGCTGTACTAAGTCTTTCAGTCATGTCCGACTCTTTGCAATCCCATGGACTATAGCCCACTCCTCTGGTCATGGGGATTCTCCAGGCAAGAATACTCGAATGGGTTGCCAAGCCCTCCTCTAGGGGATCTTCCCAACCTAGGGATTGAACCCAGGTCGCCTGCATTGCAGGCAGATTCTTTACCATCTATGCCACCAGGGAAGCCCAAGAATATGGGAATGGGTAGCCTATCCCTTCTCCAGGGGAACTTCCCAATCCAGCAATTGAACCAGGGTCTTCTGCATTGTAGGTGATTCTTTACCAGCTGAGCTACCAGGGAAGCACTAATGGTTACCTACTTCAGTTTACATAATACATGTAAACATTTATTCATTGATCCATCAATTATAGGTCTTGTCTCTTCCTCCCCTACCATGTGAGATGGATAATTAGTGTCCCTGCATTTCTACCCACCTCTGCTCACTGCACCCACATCCCAGTTTTTTATTTCACCATCGCTTTTACATTGTCATTCTTCAAACATTGAATTTCTGTCTTTTACTTCCAATTTTTAAAATCTTCCCCAATTTCCCTATGTATTGAACACTGAAATCAAACAAACAATGCCTGTACTATAATGACTGTGTAAATGATATTCAAAGTAGAGCCAGTTAACAGAGGAGGAATTATGTTGCCGATTCTATGACGCTGGAAATATTCTAAACAAATTGTATTTTCTTACATTCTCTCAGTTACTCAAAATCATTTCTTGTTTCATTATTACTTTTTCCCTACAAGATGAACCTCCTTACAATGAACCTCACTTTCCTGTTCTCATGCCCTGTGTAGTCCCTCCTCTCACTCAGTCATGGTTGACCCCTGGGGCCAAGAAACACTCTGGCAGTGACAGTGTGCTATTTCCGAGGATAAGCCACAGAAGCCATCACCATTTCCTCCTTCCCGTCTCTGGATCACTTGTTCTAGGGGAAGCCAGCTGACATGTTGGAAGGATGCTCAAACAGTGCTGCAGTGAGGAAGGGAATAGAAGGCTTCCACTGGCAGCCATCATCAACTTGCCAGTCACAAGAGAGGGGCACCTTGGAAGCAGCTCCTCCAGCCCCAGGCAAGCCTTCAGATGACTGCAGCCCAGGCTGACACTGACAAGCAATCTTCTGGGAGACCCTGAACCAGAACTGCCAAGCCACTGATTTTCTGACCTGCAGAAACTATAAGAGAAAAGAAATGTTTATGATTGTATTAAGCATCTAAGTTTTAGGGTAATTTATTCTGTTAATAGACACTCTGATGCTGGGAAAGACTGAGGGCAGGAGGAGAAGGGGACAACAGAGGATGAGATGGTTGGATGGCATCACTGACTCAATGGACATGAGTTTGAGCAAACTCTGGTAGATAGTAAAGGACAGGGAAGCCTGGTGTGCAGCAGTCCCTGGGTCCCAAAAAGTCAGACATGACTTAACGACTGAACAACAACAATAGAGACTTTAGTACTTGGAAAAAGAGTGTGGCCACTACAGAGAAGCTAAAAGTATAGTGAGATGAGACACTGGGCGGGGGGTGGGGGGTGCTTAAGAGAGTTGAGTATATACTGTTCGTGAGCTTCAGCAGTGAGAGAAGGAATTTTTGCTGTCCTTCGTTCAGATCTTCTGGAACAGTGCCCGGCATAATACTGTGCTCACTCGCTCAGTCGTGTCAAGCTCTTTGCAACTGTAGCCCACCAGGTTTCTCAGTCCACGGGATTATCCCAGGCAAGAATACTGGAGTGGGTTGCCGTTCCCTTCTCCAGGGGATCTTCCCGACTCAGGGATCGAACCTGCATCTCTTGCATCTCCCGCATTGGCAGGCGAATTCTTTACTGCTGATCCAGCTGAGAAGCCCACCTGGCATATTATTACAGGTACTCATTAATGTCTATTGAACAACAGAATAACCAGATACATTATGTATCTTTACTAACCCCTGATGATGCAATCTCACTTCCAAATATATTTAAGAGAAGACGAGAGGAGGATGTGGTCATCAGTCTCCTCTCCTTCCAGCTCAGTGTGTCTCAGAATCATCTTCTTTATCATTCCCCGGGGGCTTTTTAGACTTTTTAGATTTTCCTGTTTGCACCAACCCCCATGAAACCTGAATACCACAGATATACCGCATATCTGTTTATGCTCTGTATGGCTTCACTCTCTGCTTTATACATAAAAAGAGTAAAAAAAATGTGTTTACCCTGAGAACTGATTTTTGCCCTCTTGGAGGTAATATCACTCATGTTGGGTATTCATGATCTAATGCAGCAGAATATTCCAACTTTAAAGGATGTAAGTAGGTTTCAAAAAACAGAGCTGGGCTGCAGCATTGTGATAGAAAGAGGAGCTTAGTCATTTGAGGACATGTCTGAATTCTGTGCCATTAATCCTACTGTGGGATTCCCAGATGGCTCAGTGGAAAAGAATTCTCCTGCCAATGCAGGAGACGCAGGTCTCCTGAGTCGAAAAGATCCCCTGGAGAAGGAAATGGTAACCCACTCCTGTCTTCTTGCCTGGGAAATCCCATGGACAGAGGAGCCTGGCGGGTGGGCTACGGACCCTGGGGTCGCAAAGACTGACACGACTGAAAGTGAACAGGCACACACACAATTTTATTGTCGCCCTTGTGCCGTGAAGCCCCTCCTGACAGCTTAGCTGAGCAGAAAGCCAGCAAGTACCCCTGCTGATCTCAGGAAAGCTTTGTCTCATGATCACTCCCCGGGAGCATGGAGCCGAGACCCATGCTGAGTATCTATTCAGCCCTGGGCCTCCTGGACACACTGTGAGCTGGGAAGCCATGGTCCTGTCCCAGCCAGGAGTCAGTTCACAAATTCGGGTGGCCAATACCTCGGAACACAGTGACTTCTCACAGAGACGAGAGTCAACCAGGAGAACACTGATCCTTCAACCTAGAAACATCTGGTCCTCCTCCCCTATTTGGTCCCCTTGATGCCCCAGCTGGAGACAGCTGAATCCTGACCGCGCCCCCTCGGCCCCGTGCCGCCCTCTGACCCCAGCATCTGGCACGCTCATTGCTCTGTGGTTCACTGACCCTTTCGTGCACGTGCTTCTCCTCCTAGAGGGTCTCGCTCCCCTCCCTACCCTGGCCCAGAGCCCCAAGCACAGTGGGCTGTGGGCTCACGTCTGAAGCAGGAACCGCGGGGGCCCAGGGCCAGCGCTCTGCGGTTAAGGACACTTCTCCATCTGCCTACGGGAGAAGGTGCTAATTAGACACGTGCAGATGCGGGGAAAGAACACCAACCCAGAATGAGTCAGCTTTAGATCATCTAAGTATTATTAAGGAACAGCTGGACAGCTGATTGTCCAGGGAATAGCGGTCGTATCAAATTACATGCTAATTTGAAGAAACTGATAGCGACTCATTACTGAGGTCCCCCTGTGGAGGTCAGGGACGCTCGCTGTGTCTTTTCAGTGACTTTCAGAGTTTCTGTCCACACTGCTCAGCTCGGTCACCAGGGTTGTCCTTGCAGCCTCAGGTTCCCGGTTGCAGCTGGAGTCCTAGGAAGCCCACCCTGGAGTCTGAGGGAGGTAGAGGCCGAGGTCCGGGGGGAGGAGGGCCTGGTTTCTCCCCATCGCCCAGCTCTCCCAGTGAATTTGAAGGCTCAGACATGTTGTCTTGGCCCTTTGGACCCACCACTTGTGATGGGGCCTCCCCCCTCTCTTCCCTGTGAAGAAAAGCATAGTTTTTCAAAGAAAAGCCTTGAGCAATGAGAGTAATAAGGCTGGGCTGTCTGGGCCCGTGCATCACAGCAGTGCCAAAGCCTCCTGAGGTCCAGGGGAGCTCGCGCGGACAGGAGCGGAGGTGGGGGTGTGAGGGCTGCTGGTAGCACTCCTGTGCCGCTGGGGTCCAGAAATGATGGGCAGAACCGCTCTGGCTGCCTGGGAGCCTGGCCCTGTCCTCTTGCTCTCCAGACGGCCTTCACCTACTGCAGCTTCTCATTCTCCATCCAGGGTCCCAGAGGAGCTGTGATGGAGGCGGCGGCAGGGGGCAGCCCCCAGGCCTATGCAGTCCTGCCATGCATGCTGCAGGGCAGGCCCACCCTCCAGACTGGGGGGACCTCATACCCTGTGTCTAAATATATTCAGGTTGTGTACCGAGCTGACAAATTCTTAGGTAAAACACATCCCATTCTATGATCTTGGGCTTCTCTATAGCTCAGTTGGTAAAGAATCCTCCTGGATTCCTGGGTTGGGAAACCCTGGAGAAGAGATGGGCTACCCACTCCAGTATTCTTGCGCTTCCCTTGTGGCTCAGCTGGAAGAATCCACCCGCAATGCGGGAGACCTGGGTTCGATCCCTGGGTTGGGAAGATCCCCTGGAGAAGGGAAAGGCTGCCCACTCTAGTATTCTGGCCTGGAGAATTCCATGGACTGTATGGTCCATGGGGTCGCAAAGAGTCGGACATGACTGTGCACCTTTCACTTTCACTATGACCTTGACCAATATACCTTTATAATCTCAAAATGAAAAATTATCTGTGATGATAGAGCTTACAAGCCTGGAATTTAGTAAAACATGAAAGATGTCAGGAGTTAATATTCTGTGTGTCTGATTGTTGATGGGGTGAACCCATTCTCCTTGGGGGCCCCCATACACCCTCAGCCCTCTGCCTGGGATTCTGACCCCTGACCACTGCTAGGCTGGGTCCCCCTCATCTTGAATAATACTACTGTACACAGCTGCCTCAGTGGGTAAAGAATCCGCCTGAAACCCAGGAGACACAAAAGACAGTGGGTTCGATCCCTGGGTGGAGAAGATCCCTCGGAGGACAACATGGCAACCCACCCCAGTATTCTTGCCTGGGATAATCTAATGGACAGAGGAGCCTGATGGGCTACAGTCCATGGGGTCGCAAAAGAGTCAGACATGACTGAGGTGACTAAGAATGTAGGCATGTACCTGTTAATCTCTTTGCTGTCTGTCTTCAATGAATGAATGACATACAATCAATGGTGTGAAAACTTTAGAAATTTCTAGGTAAACAGAAAACTAGTCCAAAAGAAAAACATGAGAGACTTACAGGCATATATAAATTGCTTAAAACAGCTTTTGTTTTTGTGCTCAAAATAAAAAGTGTAGGAAAAAGAACATTTAATTGCACTTTTCATTCATTCATTGCATGGTGGACAACCTGGGGACAAGAAGGGGGTCACATCCCAGTGACCACTACTTCACCTTCTCTGAGAAAGACCCCAGCATCCTCAGATGGGCTCCCTGTAGTTTATGGCAAAGGTGTATGCAGCTGTCTTCTGGACAGAATGATGGACATAAGAATGTATACCTGCCCCATGCTGGACCACTCATAGCATCCCGCCCCTCTGGCCATGGTTAATTGGCACCAGGGCATGTGACCAACCAAGAAAAATTGTGAAATTCTCAAATGAGCAAAAACAGATTGGATATCCTTTTAGTGGAATGCTAGACTTTGCCTAGGGAACATTTTGGGGGTTATCTGATCCTACAAGGGTCTGTGTCTTTCATTGTCTTTGATTATTATTCAAATATTTAAAGATTAAACTCACTGTAGAGAAATGAAGGTGATTGCCATTATTTCTGTTCATAGAAATGCAGTTTTGTCCTGCCAAGTTGCAACTGATTAGTATCCTCTGTAGAAGAAGATAGTTTTATATCTAGTAGCAAATTCATTTCTGCCTTCCTGAGTGCATGTGTATTTACTTGTGTACACACACATATGTATCTCCTCTTTGGATTCTTTTTTAAACTTGATCTTTTCCTCTTGCTGGATCTTTCATTAATTAACTAGTTAAATAAAATATTTGACTTATATTCATCTCCTATTTCTAGGAAAGAAACAATTTTACTCTTAAAAGACATTGTATTAATCCTTTGACAGACCCAAGCAGGACCAGCTGGAATTAGGGGATGTTGGTTGCCATACTGCTCTGAGGCAGAAGTCAGCCTGCAGTCAGAAGAAAATAAAACTGACATATCAGGAGAATCACAGAGGATAGAGAGAAAATTTTGGAAGCTCTTGGAAGTCAAGAGGTGAGGTCTGTCTTTAGCCCCCACTTTGCTGACTGCTTGACTCTCCTCTAACCTACTTCAAGTAGGGTTTCCATCAACTGCAACCACAAGAGGGCTTGCCAGTATAGATCTCACACTGAGAGATTGATTTAAGAGGTCAGGAGGAGTTTCAAAAATCCAGCTTGAGCTGCTAGAAAGTAATAGGCAACAGATCCTGGAGGAAGGAACCGAGGTCCCCCCCACATAGGGAAACAGCAAGGAAAAAAGGTGATTCCTTTGGCAATGAAGGTATGAAAATCACTCAAATCTGGAGATTCATTGACTGCCAAGTCTGAGGAGAGAGCTCAGAGTCGAGATGCTCGCTGAAGTCCTGAGGACCAAGGCCTGAGAAGTGCACCCCCAGCAGCTCAGGTGCAGACGCGTGTTGGTGGCCATCCTGTCGCTATGCCTGAAGGACAGCCTCCTCTCTTGGGGACAAAGCACCTGGGCCCGAGGAATTCCCAACCTGGACAGACCACAGCCAGCCCATCTGCCCTGCCCTGGATGTGCCCACGGGGGCTTTGTTGACAACTAATCATTTATGTACATGTGTGCGCACTAAACTGCTTCAGTCGTGTCCAACTCTTTGTGACCCCATGGACCGAAAGCCCGCCAGGCTCCTCTGTCCATGGGATTCTCCAGGCAAGAATATTGGAGTGGGTTGCCATGCCCTCCTTCAGGGGATCTTCCTGACCTGGGGATCGAACTCACAGCTCTTATGTCTCCTGAATTGGCAGGCTGGTTCTTTACCACTAGTGCCACCTGGGAAGCCCCTAATCATTTATATCTAACTTTTAAATATGAAATTAAAGAATGAAATCCACTATGAGGAAACAAAAGGAAGACTCTTACTATCTCATTATTTTTTAGAAAAGTTGTGAATCTTTAAGAAAGTTCACCTTATCCCCTTCTAAAGACACCAAGTGATTCATGGGATGAAGAAATAGTAGCCAAACTTTTCCAAATTACTTTTTTTCTTTGGCTGTACAGCATCTTATTTCTCTGACCAGGAATCAAACCCATGCTCCCTACAGAGGAAGCACTGAGTCTTAACCAATGCACAGCCAGGGATGCTCCGCCCAAATTACTTTTTTTTTTTGCTCTTTTTATTGTGCTTCAACAGGTGGGCCCCTAATGCTTCCTGTAATGGAAATGGTGAGGGACAGGGAAGCCTGGCGTGCTGCAGTCCATGGGGTTGCAAAGAGTCGGACACGGCTTGGTGACTGAACAACAACAACAAAATGGAAATCTACAGTGTAGCGGCAAGTGAGCAGACCCCGAGTCCAAGAAACTTGGATTGGAACCCTGGTTCTGACATGAATGAGCTAAGTGACCTTGGCTGAGTCCCTTAACCTCCGCGAGCCTCAGTTTCTTCATCCAGAAGATGGGATGTCATGCAATTATGATGAAGCACGCCAGGGCCCAGCGAGGAAGAAGGTCTCCAAGTTCAGTAAAGGAATTCTGGGGTCTCTAACTACTCAGTCTTTTCCTGGGAGCCCCTTTCACTTCAAACTTCCAATCCTGGGGGGCAGGAAGGAGGATGCCATTCTTCAGACACACCCTTTCTGATATTTTACCTCAGTGTAAATTGACTTCAACTTGAGAAGAGGGCCAGCTGGAAAGCTATTCCAAGGACTGGTCCCATGCAGCTATGAACAGGAAACAGCTCGTGTGAGGTGAGGTCAGAGGTGCCTGAAGAGGCTGCCCCAACTCCGGCTTCCAGAAATTCCACCTTCCTACTTAATCCCTTCATTCTAAGCTCGCTCCATCCCCACCTGTCAGGGACAACACCTTTCAGAAACAGCAGGCGCTTCAGAGCCAGACATCCAGGGAGGAGTCGCAGGCTTCACCCACCAGCTCCCAGCGCAGAGAATGTCTCAGCCACAGAAGGAAGAAACAGCTGTCGCCAGGGTTTCAGCGAGATGCCGCACATCACGCCTGCCCCGTTGTGCTCTTTCTGGTATTATTATTTAGGTGCTGTTCTCCTGACGAAGCCAGAGGGACGGGGCAAGAGGTCAGCGCTTCCTTGAGGACAAGGGCACCGTGGAGAGGGAGAGAGTCCTGGAACACGGTGCCTGGTCTTCCGGGGAGGGCTGAGCCGGCCAGGGCCACGCGTCCTGACATTCCGCAGGCCCTTAAAACGGCTGATGTCTCTGTGGTCAGGGGTACCTGCCTTGTGTTTGTCACCTGCCCTTGAGCCCTTGGTGGGGGGCCGGGGGCAGCCGTGGCACAGACCCTGTAAGGAGGTGCCCGCCTCCCCCTGGGGAGCCCCAAGCCCTCTCCCTCCCCGGACCCTCCCCACCCCATTCCCGCTGCTACAGCACCTCATTTCCTGAGCCCGGCCACCCCGTCCAGGAGCTGAGCTGTGTTGGGTTTGAATGCCTCAAAAAGCAGGTTGAGCAGTAGAATGAACGTCAGCTCGGAGGGAAATCTGACATGAAAGCCATGTGTAACTGCCCCTGTCCTCACGACAGTGCTGACGGGGGTGGGGAGGGAAATCAGGGAGAACTCGGCTGGCTGGGCTCCCCTCTTCTTTTTACCATGCAGCCATCCTAGGAGAAGCCCTTCACGCTTTTGCTGCCTATCCCCGTGGCCATGGGCACAGAAGGAGATTTCTGCTCAGGCCATAGGGTTTCCCTGGTGGCTCAGCTGGTAAAGAATCCGCCCACAATGCGGGAGACCTGGGTTCGATCCCTGGGTTGGGAAGATCCCCTGGTGAATGGAATGGCTACCCACTCCAGTATTCTTCCCTGGAGAAGTCCATAGACTATTCCATGGGGTCACAAAGAGTCGGACATGACTAAGCGACTTTCACTTTCAAGGTCGGACCCATCTAGAGAAGACATCACCTATGGCCAGAATCTGGCTTTCTGTGACTTTTTATCTGCATTAAACTTATTATGAATAGCTCTCTCTCTGTTCCAACTGCCTCCCTCCCTAGTGACCAATCAGAGATGCCGCCCTTGGAGACCCACAGGGAGGGTCAGGCCCTGCTGTGACCCCCAGGACCTTCCTCCTGAGAACTCTGTGGAGATCAGCAGAAAACTAAAGGAAGAGTCGTGAGAGCTGTCCTTCAGGAAGAACTGGCCCAAGCAGGTCCTGAGGCTGAGGGCATGTGAGCCTGTGGGCAGATGGCTGGGCTGTGGTCACACAGCAATTAACTCCGGGTGTCCAGGGAAAGGGGAGAAGGGAGAAGGGAGAAGGAAGAAAGTCTGGGTGTCCAAGAAAGCTGCTCAGAGGGCAGCTGTGTGATGTTTAAACATCTGTCGATTTCCACAGCTAGACACACACCAGCTCAGGCAAGGGTGCTGGACTCAGACTCGGTGAACTGACCTCTTTCTGTCTCTCAAGCCACATCTATCCTGCAGTCTCCACATTGTGCAATGACCTTTAGAGACCTCATATCTGGGCAGGAGGTACTGCCTACTGCCCCCGCCCGGCCCCCAACATGATGGTGTCCGAACCTCTTGCTTGAGCCTTCTAGGCCCTTCTGCATCCGGTTGGTCTCAGCTCACAGCACTCAGCATATCGCCCTGCATCCCAGGATCCCCTGCATGATTTGCAGTCCCCTAGCCTCAGCTCAGACCTTCCATCCAGTCCAGGAGGCAGGTTTTCTCAGCCTCATTCTGCAACAGGAGTCAAAACCCTGTTCTGCCACTTTCAAGTCATGTGTATGTACGTGTGCTACTTGTCCGACTCTTTGTGACCCCATAGACTGCAGCCCGCCCAGGCTCCTCTGTCCATGGAATTTTCCAGGCAAGAATACCGCAGAGGGTGGCCATTTCCTTCTTCAGGGGATCTTCCCAACCCTGGGATCAAACTCAAGTCTCTTGTGTCTCTTGCATTGGCAGGCAGATTCTTTACCACTGTACCACCTGGGAAGCCCCTTCAACTCATGTGTCCTCTATCAAAATATGTCACTTTATGCACCCCAGCTTCCACATCTGTTAAACGATAGCTGATCCCAGCACCGCCTGATAGGGTGGTGGAGGGTTAAAGGACCCAAAGATGTAAGTGCTTAGAACCGTTCTGGGCACAAACCTGAGCTATGGCTGCTGTTATCAGTCCTGACAACTGTTACTGTGGTTCTTCCTCTTCAAGAACCAGCCCGAATCCCCCCTCCTCCAAAATCCCTCTACAGATGCCCTCCCCAGCTCCCGACCACGGTTCGTCTCCCTCTTACGGATCCCACGGTCTGCGAGCCTCTATTTTCGCCTCATCACCATCTGGCTGGCCCTTGGTTATTTTGGTGAATCTGACACCCTCAGACTGAGCTTCTAGAAGGCTGGACAAGGCTTATCCTCCAGTGCAGAGTGGGCAGCCCCCAGTAGGAGGCCCCAAGGGCAGAAACAAGCCAGGCTGAACCGGCCAGGGCAGGTTGCGCCTGCTGACATCTGGGCTCCGAGGAGTGAGGTGCTTGAATACAAGAAACATAAGGCAAGGGTGGCGTGACTCTGGGGCTGAACGTAATCGCTGTGTAGGATCATTCAGCACAGCACCTGATGCCCAGGAAGGCATGAAGGGTGATTCCTTCTTCCCTTCCTCTCTCCCATAAAACAACCATGAGATTTGCAACAGTATTCTCTCTCCCCTAAATTTTTTTTTAATACCAAATTCAGCGTCAAGCACAAGGTATCTCAGGACCCTGAGTTGGCTCCCTGGGCGATGTCTCAGGAGAGAGATAAGGGCTGGGGTTCATCTGAGGACCCTATGGGGACCCATTCCCCAAAGGGGGCAGTTGAAGGGGCTTCTGTGGCCCAGACTGCAGGGGACCGCAGGAGGCCTTTCCCACAATACTCGGAGGCTCTCTATTCCCGGACGTTGGTGGCATGGCCAGGACCCGTGGGAAGAAGTCTCGGGCAGGTTTGGGCTTCATCTTTGTCTGGAATCTTTAGAAGTGACATTGAGACAAGGCTCAGTTTAGGTAAATCATTAGGGAGATGATCCCAGGAAACGGAGGCCAGTGCTGATGGGAGAAAGCAAGAGAAGAGGGCAGCAAGGCAGAGCGTCCCCCAGTACACCCCACTGTGGGCGATGATGGTCATCCGTTGGGACCTGCAGCTTGCAGCACACACATCTGAGCTCGCCCAGCAGGGGAGGGAGTGGGGGTGTTTACCCCACTCCTATCAGTCATCGGTTGGGGTGCAGGGAGCCTAGGGTGTTAATTTGCCTGTATTCCTGTATGCTAGCCCTAGGAGTCAGTAAAGTGCAGTGTTTTGGTAAGACCTGCAGGCCAGGGACAGGAAAGGAGACCATAGCGTCTGCTTTGGGTCTCCGTGAATAGGACTGTCGAGCCCCTTAGGGTTACTATGGGGAAGTGGCCTCCGGAGACTAGAACTCTCCCCACTACAGTGGACAGTCTACTGCTTCGCAGAGACGTTTAGGTCTCTCCTGCCGTGAGAGCCTACGTTCTCATGATCAAGAGTAAGATAAGCCCCACCTCTCTTCCTCAACCGCCACTCTCAGCTGGTCACCTTCCTCTGCTGCCCTCTTTCTATTCCTTCTTTCCCTTTTAGACACTCCATTCCTGCTGTTGGGTCCCCTCTTCTAGTAAGACTAAGATTATGAAAACAGCAATTATCAGCGTATACTAGCGTATGAGGTAGGTACGAAAATTGCCCCATTTTCACAGTTGAGGACACTCAGGCACAAGAGGGTGAGTGGCCAGCCCAAAGTCATGCAGGGTGTCCAGCTGTGGATCCTCAACCCCTGCAGGCTCATCTCTGAGAGTCAAGGCACCGGGTCTGGAAGTTTCACCTTTGTCTGGGCTCCCCCTCAAGGCCTCAGAGGAAGCAGGAGCTGAGCTTGACTGGGATCCAGGACCAAATAGTCCTGCAGCTCATTCCTACCATTTCAGGACTCCGGGGCTTAGTCCTGATCTGAACTGCGATAGAAGCTTCTAGATTTAATTTCTTCTTTTTCAAAATCTGCGCTGGCTGGAAAATACGATCACTGTTGGGCTCACTCAGAAAGGGACTTACTTCTCAGTGTCTAGTGTCCTGTTTCCTTCATTGACTTTGCTTCAAACAGCAAGTGCCCATCAATAGCCCCTCACTGATGAGGTTTCTAATGAATCCATGGCTGAGTGAGGCAAATGGCTTTCTCTCCTCCTAAATGGGGAGGAAGTTTCCAAATTATGCTAATTGCTTAAGGTTTAATGGGTACACTTAAAAATAGTCCCAAATATCAAATGAGCCAGGACGGTGCTACCCAGAGGGAAGTATTTGGATGAGGGTGATGTTTCTCAAAGTAAAAACCCAAAGCAGAAGCTAGCACCTTTGGAGAGGGTTAGAAAAAAGGAGATGGAAATGGTAAAAAAGCTTAGTATCTGTGTTCTTCAGGGGATAAAAGGCAAGAAGACCTGCTCATGCCAGCTGAGGGGCAGACTGTGAGGAGGTTCTGCATAGGAGAAAAGGGAGATGAAACCTCACACAGATCAAAGTCAGGACTACAACTCAACAACAAAAAGACAGTCAACTAGCAAGTGGGCAAAGGATCTGATAGACGCTTCTCCAAAGAAGATCTGCAAATGGCCCATGAAAAGATGTTCAACATCATTAGCCATCGGGAAAATGCAAATCAATGCCATGTGAGATATCACTTTACACCCACCAGGATGTATGCTATAATCAAAACAACGGAAAAGAAGTGCTGATGAAGATGTGGAGAGATAGGAATCCTCGTGCATTGCTGGTGCAAAAAAACAGCATGGGGGTTCCACAAAAAGTTAAGTATAAAGTTTGCATGTGACTCAGCAATTCCACTTCTGAGGATAAACCTAAGAGAAATGAAAGCATATGTCCAAACAAAAACTTATTGTATGCAAAGGTTTGTAGCAGTGCTCTTCTTAATAGCCAAAAAGTAAAAATAATCAAAACATACATCAGCAGATGCATGAATTAACAAAATGTGATGGATTGACACCATGGAATATTATTCAGCTGTAAAAAGGAATGAAGTCCTGATGTAAGTTACAACCAGGATGAACCTTGAAAACAAATGTCATAAAAAGAAAATAAATGAACACTAAATAGAAAAAAAATTTAATTATTGAGTACAAAAAAAGAGAAAGAAAACAAAAGTGAAAAAAGCCACACACAAAAGACCACATATTATAATGATGCCATCTATATGAAATGCTCAGAACAGGCAAACCCAGAAACTAGATGAGGGCCTGGGGGAAGGGATGAATATGGAGCAAATACTTAATGGAGCAGGGTTTCTTTTGGGGGTGATGAAGATGTTCTGAAACTGGAGTGATGATGGTGGCATAACATGGTGATCTAAAAGCCACTGAATTGTAAACTTGAAAATGGTTGAAATGGTTAATGAAAAACAGAGGCTGCCTTCATAATTCATAGTTTGCAAGGCCTAGTACAAAATGAAAAACCAAAGACCCTAGTTCAAAAAGTATTATGGATTTCAAGAAGGCAGGAGCAGGGCAGTGAGTCAAGCCTGGGGCCCCATGTGACTGCACAGGTCATACTTGCAGAGGCAGGAGTGAACGCCCACCCCAGGGCCTCTGCACACGAGCCAGGACCCCAGCTCCTCAGGCCCAGGCTGCGTTCTGCCCTTCTGGGCTCCCCCCACCTGCTGCTGTTCCGGCCCCAGCTCTGCCCCATGGCTTGTCTCTCCTCAGGTCCTTTCGCCATCCCTTCCCACCACTAACAGTGTGAGTGTGTTAGTCACTAGGTCATGTCCGACTCTTTGCGACCCCATGGTTTGGGGCCCACCAGGCTCCTCTGTCCATGGGATTTTCTAGGCAAGAATACTGCAGTGAGTTTCCATTTCCTTCTCCAAGGGATCTTCCAGACCCAGGGATTGAACCTAGGTCTCCCGCATTGCAGGCAGGCTCTTTACCGTCTGAGCCACCAGGGAAGACTAACAGTGGATTCTCTCTTATGTGTCCACAGGCATGTTCCTAAGATCGGGGTCTGGTGGGCCAGCTCACTTGTGTGTGACAACTTTCCCAGGGACTGTGTCGTAACATCGCTGGTACCTTCCTCCTGTGACTGACGTGGGGACCACATGGTCCAAAGCCTGAGGCTCCTGCAGTAGAGGTGGGGGCCTGGAGGGAACCATATCCCGTGGATGAGACAGAGGCTCCATTTGAAATGTCTGCTGTTCCCAAAGCATCACCCTCATGTTGAGCTTTATCTTCGTTAGAAAATGTGTCCTTTCTCTTAGATTATAGGCAGCTTGGCGCTGTGGTTCATTTGAATCCAATCCTATCCCAGGTGGATGACAGGAGAAGAATCACCATCAGAGCTACCTTCCCAGACCTGGGGCCCAGTGACCTCAAGCCATTTTTCACCTCCAGATGCAAAGCATCTCCTCACACGTCCAGCTCTCTCAGTGCTGCTGTGGGGCTGAGGCTCTCGTGTTTCTGAGGGGCTCCAGCAGGACTAAATGAGCTCTGTGGTCAGTGGGGAGGAAGGCAAGCCACCCCATTTCCCTGGAGAGGCTGCAGGACGTGGTGAACAGAGCCCAAGCCCTCACTAGGACTCCTCACTTCCCTCCCAGGCCGACAGCTCCTCCTGGGCTGGCTTCCCAGGACGTGTTACCCTTTTCCCACCATTGCTGTCCCCTGCTAGTTCCCACCTGCCTCACCAAGCCTGGACCATGGCCACCAGACACTTTCACTCCAATGTGCCCATCAGGATATTGACCACCATCAACAAAGCCATCGCTGGGGAGAAGGCAGAGAACCTGAGATTTTACATTCTAATGGGATTCTACTGTAAAATACACCTCCCTGTTTCACTCCAGAAACAGAGTGGAGATTTTGTTACTGATGCTTTGCTTCAGTATCTTCTGTAGGAGATACTTCTATCCATAAACTGGCATTCCTGGCATCTATTACTTTTATGAACCGACATTTCAGAGATAGCCTTAAGGCAATAGAATCTGCAGTAGTCAAAATGGAGCATTTTTTTCTTAAATACATTTTCTTAAAAGTAGACATTTTCTATTGTTGCAAAGTAATAAATATTCATTTCAGAGAAGAATAGAAAATGCTGAGAACCAAACAGCAGAAAATAAAATGATCCCCTTGGGATTACTGCTCTTGACATACATACGGTGTTTCTTTCTATGCATATATGTACTAAAAAATGAATCAAGGCTTATAATGAATATATTACTAATTTGTAGCCTGCTTTTTTTAGCTAACAATATGCAGTAACTTCTATCTATGTCACTGAATATTCACCTATTACTCATATATTATGAATAATATAACCATATGAATAATATAGATACATTCTCCTAAATATATATCTTGTTAACATATTATTTTAATAATCATATAATATTGAGATAGTTTTAAATTGATCCTCTATTTTATCTACCTGTTTGCTTTTGTGAACAATGCTACTATGAGTATTCTTGTAGCTAAGTCTCTGTATTTACTGATGATTATTTCCTTGTAATAACTTTCTGAAGATAAAATTACTGGGTCAAAGAGTATGCAAAAATTAAAATTTTTCAACTGTGTCATCAAAATGCATCCATAAAAGTTATGCACATTTACAGACTTGAGAGTAGAGTCTGAAATTGCCAATTTATGTCTGCCTTTGCTCACCAATTATTGCCAACAGAAGAATAAGGCAAAATGATAGTTCATTTTGCATATATTTGATTAATATACAGTTGAACATTTATTCACATATTGATCAGTTACATTTGTTTTTTGTGATATCTTTCCATGTTCTTTTACCATTTTTTTTTTACTGAAATATTTTTCTCTTTTCAATTGATTTTTAATGGTTACTTATACATTATGGTTGTTGAAACTCTTACCAGCCATATACATGATAAATATATCTTCCAAGGTTGTCGATTGCCTTTGGTTTTATTTATGACTGATTTGGGAAGTATAGCTGTTCTCTTTTTATGAGCAAATTTATCCATTTTATTTTTTAAATTTATGATCAAATCTGCCAATTTTATCTATCAATTGTTTATTTTATTTTTGATAGTTTCTACCTTTGGTAGGTTTCAGTCTTTTTCACTGAGGGTTGTTCTGCAGATAGTTCTGATTTTGGTGTGCATGTGGGAGGAGGTCAGCTAAGGGTCTTTTTACTCCACTATCTTCACTAGTCTCTTTTTATTTGTGATAGTTTTTAGCTTTGTCATTATGCTGTGTTTTTTCCCCCCCCTACTGGAATGGATTGCCATTTCCTTCTCCAGGGGATCTTCCCAACCCAGGGATCAAAACAGCATCTCCTGTATTGCAGGCAGATTCTTTACCACTGAGCCACAGGGGAAGGGCATGTCATCATGTTTTAAAGATCTTCTTTTACCTTCACTATATACGGTAGTGAATGATCTTTTCTCCCAGTACGTTAATACGTTTAATCCAACTTGAATTTATTCAGTTCTGTGGTATGAGTTTATTTTATTCTACCACTCATCTGAAATGAAAATAACATATTTGAGGCTATATGTCTTTTCCCTCCCTGGCTGTTAGGTATCTTCTGCTCTGACTGCATATCCAGTTTTCTGTTATTTGAAAATCAGCTTTGGTTTCTGCAGCTGAATCCTCCTCCTCAATAATCCCCAGCCCCCGTCCCAGCCCTGCTATGAGACACGTCAGCAGCTACACCCAGAAAGACATAAGAAAGGAGAAGCTTCAAAGTTCATCACATACTCTCTATGGGTTAGCCCGGTGCTTTTGGTCATTTGCGGGATTCAATCCTCAAACAACAAAAAAGTGTTATTATTTCATTTTATGAAGAGGACACGTGAGCCTCAGCATTATCCCACAACTCACCACAGCATCACTTTACATAAATGGCAGAACTGAAGTTCAAATCCAGCCCTCCTCACTCTGAGACCCTCAAAACCCATGACTTCACAGCTCACCCAGCACCTTTGCGAGAGAGGGGAGCAGGCAAACTCTCCACCTGGCAGGGAGACCCCTGGAAGGCTCCCTCCTGCCAGGAGGGAGAGAGGGGTCTATCTGGCTCCAGGAGGGAGGGGCCATCTGACACGACCTGCTCTTTGCTCAGAGACGCGTCCCTCGGAAGAGGGAAATGTCATAGGAAGGATGCGGTCTGCTCCTTAAGACCTGATTTTCCTCTGCAGGAAAGGAAGATGTCTATAAATCCTGTATCATTGCACGGTGACAGAGAGAAATGGCATTCAAGTGGGGAAGTGAGAAAGGATCGGGGAGGCCATCTGTTTGGTGATTCTTATTCTATTTCATTCTGCCAGAGTCAGAAAGGTTTTACATTCACTTTACGATCTTCTTGGCAAATCCAACCAAGGACACATTCTTAATGTGAAATGTCCTTGTGTCCCCGTGGACCCAGAGACGAGCTGCTTTGATTATCTCTGATTTCACAGGGGTCCTCGCCGGTCCCCCACAGGCTTCACAGCACCCCGCAGCATGTAGGATCCTAGTTCTCCAACCAGGAATCGAACCTGTGTCTCGTGCGGTGGAAAAGCGGAGTCTTAACCACTGGAGAGCCAGCCAAGTCCCACCGTCACCCTCTCTTGGAAGCTCTTCTCCTAACTAATAATCTGACCTTGTGTCCCAGCGTTAGACGCCCCAGTCACTCCTGTGTCCTCTGGGATGGAGTTCAACCTGGCGGGAGACCCCGGGTCCTTCACGACATGGTCCCGGCTGCTGCAGCCCCATCTCAGGCCCCTTTGCACACACACTCCATGTGCCTGGGTGTCTTCTGCTTGCAGTGCCCTCGCTGTTCATCTCAACCATCCCCCGCTTGGTGAAGTGCCCCTGTATTCCCTACCCACCCCCCAGCTATTAGCAAGGTAGCAACCAGACACAGCTGGATATGAGGTGGGTGACCAAGGCGAACCTGGGATCACCACTTGATGGATGAGGAAAGTGAGTCTCAACGAGATTGATGTGCTTGGTGGGGAGCCAAACCCTGGGCGGTCGGCTCTGGGATTTAAAACGGTCCAGAGAAACTCCAGGGGGTTGGTATTTATTTTTGCAGAAAAGAGCTGGAAGGGCTGGCTCCAGTAATTACCATTTTTTCTGCACTCTGAGGGCCTGCTATCTTTGGCAAACTAATTACTAATAAGGTTTGCTCAACAGCCAGCGTAATCACTAGAGAAACTGTCTTTAAGGACTTATTCTACCCAATTTGAGGCATGATGTCATAAGCTCATGTTCTGAGAAACCCGTCCTGGGATGTTGCGGGGAGGGGGTCCAAGCGGGGTGCTTCCTGGGCCTGGAAGCCTCTTTGAACCTGTGAAGTGGCCTCCTGCTGTCTCTGAGTGACTGGACTTCATACTTTTAATTTGTACTTTTATGAGTTATCTTAAATTTTTATAATAAATATATATTATATTTATAATAAGAGAAAACACAGAAAGTTCTTTCTGAGTGCTACCCAGAGCCCTTTCCCAGGGCCCCTTTTTCTTTGTGCCAAGGGGCCTGTCACAGTCTTCCCTGGGCTGGACAGAGTCAGCAGGGTAGGCTGGCACTACACCCGACAGGCTGAGAGATGGAGAAAAAGACACGCATGCAGGTGTCCAGGGAGGGGTGGGTCCCAGCTGCCCGCGGGCAACCAGCTCCTACCATGCTTGTGTTAGTTGCTCAGTCGTGTCCAACTCTTTGCAACCCCATGGACTGTAGCCCACCAGGCTCCTCTGTCCATGGAATTCTCCAGGCAAGAATACTGGAGTGGGTTGCCATTTCCCTCTCCAGGGGATCTTCTTGACCCAGGGATTGAACCCGGGTCTCCTGCATTGTACGTAGATGCTCTACCATCTGAGCCACCAGGGACATCCTCTATCATGCTTATTAAAGCATATTCTCCTCTCCTTGGCCCATTAGAGTGTCCAGGGCTGAACGCAGGGCTGCTGGGCCGTGCCTCTGCGTCGTTGGTCACAGGGACTCGGTTCAGCCGTCACACTTTTCCTTGTCAAACACTCAGAACCAAATGGAGATGTCTTACTTTTTCTAACAGGTTCATTATTTCCTCCCCCAAAGCAGTTCCATTGATCTGTTCCTAAGAGTTGGTGTAAATATTCTTTTTTAGTTGCTATTGCAAATCATAAATACGTGTTTAAGTTTTTTAAAAAGACTTGGACATATTTCTACATCCCCAGAGCACCCCTGATGGAAGAAAGGTCAACTGCCTTCCTGTCCAGCTTTATCTCCGGTGGGGTTCAGAGAAGGGAAATGCAGATGGACCAGACTCCAGGGCCATGCACCCTTGGCTCTGACGGCTGTCTGACCTGAGAGGTGGATCCCTTGCCCTCTGGACCTCAATATCCCCCACAAATGCAAGAAAAGCAATGAGCAAAATGAGCTCTCTGCCCACCCACTGTCTGGAGCCCGAGCGTCTATGGCCATGGGGAAAGCTGCTGGCCAGCCCGCTCTGCCCAGAGACCCGCTGGGGACACACTTAAGGACCCTAACCTGGAGGATGGGGGCATAAGGCCTCCTGTGTGGCTCCCAGGTCAGATCTGTGAAAGTGAAAGTCACGTCTGACTCTTTGCGACCCCATGGACTATACAGTCCATGGAATTCTCCAGGCCAGAATACTGAAGGGTAGTGTTTCCCTTCTCCAGCAGATCTTCCCAACCCAGGGATCAAACCCAGGTCACCCACATTGCAGTCGGATTCTTTACCGGCTGAGCCACCAGGAAAGTCCAAGAATACTGGAGTGGATAGCCTAACCCTTCTTCAGTGGATCTTCCCGTCCCAGGAATTGAACCAGGGTCTCCTGCATGGCAGGCAGATTCTTTACCAGCCATGGTAAAGCTACCAGGGAAGCCCAACTGCTCACTTCTTGTAGGACAACACTCTGCACCCAAGTTCCCATTTGCAAAACAAGGAGGAGTCAAAATAATACTGCCTTGGGAGGTATTGTCAGAATAGGCGTGGTGAGGGCAGGAGAGGGAGGTAAGGAGGGTGGGGTTGATGCAGGTAACTTACAACACCTTGCGTGGAGCTCACTGATGTTAGCTGTTAGTGTCTGGGGAAGGGGCCTAGGGCAGGGCGGGACTGCAGGAGGCCCACCTCAGCCTGTCCTATCACGTTCATTGTCATTTTCCCTGTCTTTGCAGCAGAGCCTTAAGATCCACATCAATACTCCACCGTTTAAGACACTGGAGGAACTTTCCTGGTGGTCCAGTGACTAAGACGCCACATACCCAGTGTACCCAGTGCACCCAGGGCAGAGGGCCCAGGTTCGGTCCCTTTCAGAGAAGTAGATTCAATATGCCTCAACTAAGAGTTCGTGTGCCTCAACTAAAGATTCTGCTTGCTGCAACAAAGATCAAAGATTCCGTGTGCTGTAACCAAGACCCGGTGCAGCCAAATAAATAAATAAATATTAAAAAAAAAAAAAAGATGCTGGAAAGACAGCATCTCTGGAGGATGTGCTGGAGGGAGGAGCTCTCCCTGGCTGCATCCCCTCAGCCACACCCGGGACCTGAGCGACCTCAACCCCTGGTTCCCTCCCAGCCCAGTCGGGACTGGAGCCTCCAGCCCTATCTCACTGCCTGTCCAGCCTGGAACCCTCCTCCAGTCACTGCTGGGCTCCGGTCTTCGGCTCCAAGTAGCACCTTTAGCTTCCTTCCTGAGGCTGGGTGCTGGCAGCCCGAGAAACAGAAGAGGTGCCTGGGCCCTTCACTCAGAGGGGGCCCCTCGCTCCATCAGTGACTCGCTAGCTAGGGGTGTGCAAAGTCCACAGACGTTTCTATTGGGCCTTCAATGTTGTCCAGGAGGGAAGAGGGCAGGCAAGGGGCCAGAAAGCAGGAGCAAAGTGGCCATCGATGGAATGGCCACCTCCTCTGCCTCAAACACGAGGCCTGGTTATCTCTGATTCATGCCAACCCTGGAAGGAAGTGTTATTTCTCAGCCTCAGAGATTAAGCAATCCCTCCAGCCTAACAGAATCAGTAACAGTGAGAATCAAGGTTGGCTGACCGATGGCTTTGTACTTTCCACCACTGTGTTTCTCCCAATAACCCAGAGACAGCTAGTTCAAGGGACCAGGTACTCAGTCCCACACCACAGCTTTGTTTAGTAGCAGGAAGATTTGTGTGTACGCAGATCAGACCGCTGTCAGCTTCTAGGACAGTTGATATTTCAAATGATCTGTCTCATTGTCCTCATAATCCTTGAGGATGTCTTGGAAACCCCAGTCTTTGTGCACTCAGATGGCTTCCAGGGTCCCTCCTGCACCCATAAGTATCAGAGGTTCATCACCAGCCCAGGGCCCCACACTCTGGCTTAGAACTCCGAGCACCTTGAGAGTCAGGGGACTTTTTTTCATCTTGGCAGTCTCTCTTGGGATGGAGCAGCACCCCACACATGCGATGTTTCTCTCCTGCCTTCCTAAGGACGGGGCTCTGGCCTCATTCATCTCAAAATCCCTGGACTAGGGCAGGGCTAGCCCAAGGTAAGCCCCATTAGAATAAAAGATGCCCTCTTCACTCTGGAAATTACAAGAGTTTCAGGGCTGCTATATCAGAAACTGAGGGCAGGGACCCAATATATATTTCTTACTTTGTCACAGTTTCCATCCGCCTTAGAGACCCCATCCTCTCAAGGTGAGGCCACCAGGCTAAGCAGCTGCTCTCTGGGCTCAATTCTCTGAGTCAGTGTTTGCTGACCATCAGAGCCAGCACAATGATGGGTCCCAAAGCCAAGTGGCCAAGATCTTGCAGTACTGACCCTGGTCCAGGCTCCCACGGCCCTAAGCCAGTTGTCCTCAAAGTGTGGTACCCAATCAGCAGTGTCAGCATCACCTAGAAAACTTCAAAATGCAAATTCCCAGGCCCTCCTGCACTCCACTAAATGAAAAGCTCTGGGTGGGGCCCCTGGCCTCTGTTTTAACACACCCTGACTCAAGGGACAAGAGTTTGAGCAACCTCCGGGAGTTGATGATGGACAGGGAAGCCTGGTATGCTGCAGTCCATGGGGTTGCAAAGAGTCAGACACAACTGAGCGACTGAACTGAACTGAGAGGCTCCTGATTCGGGCTCCTGTGTGAGAACGCTGCCCCTACACTGCCCTTTCCTTCACATGACCAGAGCACAGCCTCCACACCCAGAGATGCTGTGCAGACCATGGTCAACCAGCCTGGGCACAGGGTGCCATGGAGAAAGTGAACCAGGTGGCTAGAGGGCCAGAGGTAGAAGGACTCAGGATTTGAAAGTGGGATTGGAGCTGATCCCTGAAGGATGTGAGTGAGGATCCTGCCCCTTTGAGGCAGGAAACAGGGGGTCGGAGGCAGGGGTCAGAGCAGGATGGGCTGGGGGGCCAGGAGAGGGGTCAGAGGGGTCAGAGGGCCAGGAGAGGGGTCAGAGTTTCTCCCTGTGGGTAACGGGAGTCACATGTTCTGACAGCTTCTTTCCAGGCAGGACTCCAGGAGACACCGCCCTGAGTGTCTGTTGTTTGCACTTCTGGAGTCTTTGGATGGAAGAGCTTCGGTGTTCAGGTGCAAAGGCACTTTCCTCCCGGACTTGCCTCTGCCCAGTTCAGGTGTCACAGGCTGGACGCCAGTCTCCAGGCCGGGGAGCTGAGAGGGGACACAGACAAAGCCAGGGAGGGCTCCTCTCTCCATAGAGCCACGGTGGGAGGCGAAAGTTGGCTAAGGGAGAGGGTGGGAGGGGGAGGGAAGGGGTGGGGGAGTGAGGGAGGGGTGAGTGCTGGAGGGGGTGGGGCCTTCCAGTCAAGGCTCTCCCACCCCCATAGGACCCCTCCCTCTAGCAGCACAGGCTGGCCCTCTGTCTCTAGGACCCTCCTTGTGGCTTTAATTAGGATGCTGTCTTGGCCTGTGATGGAGAAGGAAATGGTAGCCCACTCCAGTATTCTTGCCTGGAGAATCCCATGGACAGAGGAGCCTGGTGGGCTACAGTCCATGGGGTCTCAAAGAGTTGTGCACGACTAAAGCTGTCCATAGTGTTTGGCCTGCTAAGGCCCCGCCAATCCCATGATTTCAAGGCTGTTTCTCAATTTCTGATTCTGCCTCCTCCAGAGCAGCGATCTGCCTTCTAGGCTTCAGTTGTGCCTCATTCATTCCACAAGTATCCTGGAGCGCTGGCCCTGGGCAGCCACGTGGCCCGTGACCCGAGATTTGAGACAGGCATGACCTCCTGGATATTCTTCTCCTGATGTCCCATCATCTATGCAAAGGATGATTCACAAGGACCAGACACTGGGTTAGAGGAGAAACAAAAACCAAGAGGACGGAAAGGGCTCCCTCAGCCCTGTGAGTTCCTCTGGGCAGGCTGGAGGGAGAAAGTGTGTCCATGTGTTGATCTTTGGCCCAGACAGGTTGGGGGCAGGGCGCATAGGAGGCCCAGGAGGAATGGGCCTTGGATGATGTGGCTATATTCAGATCAATTACACTGTGCAACAAACATTTGAATCACTTCCAGAACCCTAACTGCTTGGATTTGAATATGCATGAGAAGCTGCCCAGAAATGACTAAAATACATTCGTACATATATATAGTCCAAAAGCCAAACAACTCTGGGGTGAAGAATAACAAAAGGCAGTTTTCCACTCTGGTGAAGGGGTGTTGGATTAATTGATGAAGACTCATTCACAGTAAATGCGCAGATCCAGGGCCCACAGGAGCCCTTCCATCCTGGCTGCAAGCCTGAAAGGTAGGAAGCATTTTCCCCATTCACAGATGGGGAATCTGGGACTGTGGGAGTTAAGACCACTGGTCAGTGCTCCAGGCGGAGTTTGAGCTGGTGTCTCTGGGCTCAAAGCCCTGCCCTTTCCATGCAGTCTCTGTCTCAGACATTGAAAAGATCCCACTGTCTCCCTCTGTGGTTCTTCAGGTTCAGGCTCTACAAAAATAATCTTGACTTCTGCTTCCTGAACTTCTGCACAAGAGAGGAGTCAGCGGAGACCATGAGTAGATATTGAACAGGAGCGATCAGGAAAGAAAGATGTCTTGGAAATTTGGTGATAACGCCAAAAAAATTCAGACAGTTAGAAGGATGATAAAACAGGCATAGCCAAACACTGAATCAATAATATAGACAATAAAACCAAGGAAACCTTCAAACACAGGACAGAAGGGCAAGAGAAAGCAAAATATACACACACAAGCAAAGCAAAGTTACTGTTAATAAACATGAGGCATTGGTACTCAATTTCTTTTTTTTTAAGTTTTTATTTTATATTGGAGTATAGTTGATTAACAGTGTTGTGTTAGCTGCGGGTGTCCAGCAGAGTGATTTAGTTATACATATACATGTATCTGTTTTTTTTCTAATTCTTTTCCCCTTCAGGTTATTACAGAGTATAGAGCAGAGTTCCCTGTGCTATACAGTAGGTCCTTATTGATTATCTGTTTTAAATATAGAAGTGTGCACAATTTCTAATGAATCTGTGGAGGAAAAAAACCCAGACATGCAGGAGAAAAAATAAAGCAATAACAGAGGTGAATTTCTCTGTGCTAAAGAAAGACTTAAGTCTCAAATTGAAAGTCACAGCCAAGTGTTGGGAGGAAACCTTAAAAAGAGGTGAGCTTTTTATGTGAAATTTCATGTCCTCAAAGAATTTCAGAATTCCAAAGATATAGAGAAATCCTAAAAGCGTCCAGAGTGAAGAGTCAAATGGTCTAAAAAAGAAACAGATTTCAGACAAATTACTCAGTCCAACTGCCCATTCCTTATAAGGGCAAAATAAAGACATATTCAAACATGCAAAGACTCAGAAGGTTTATCATCCATAGGCCTATCCTGAAAGATACACCCAAGGACATATTTCCAGTAAAACAAAACAGGGATCCAAGAAAGAAAATGACATAGTAGCCAAGAAACTGTACCCCAAACCCTGGAGTGTAATGTAAACAAGATCACAGGATGACAACTGTGACACAGACCTCAAGAGCAAATAGTACAAACCCAATCAGGGTCGCACAGAGTTGGACACGACTGAAGTGACTTAGCAGCAGCAGCAATCAGGACATTGGAAGGCTCTGAAAATAAATGTTGTCAAGAGGAAAAACAGATTCATCTTCAATAAATACTTGTAGGGAAGAAGTGGATACTCCTAGTGATAATGAGGAGGTATATCAAAACATGATATATTAAAAAATTATGCACTGCCCCTTCACCTAGTGACATCAGATTCCATCTCCCCTACATCTGTGATGAAAAGTATTACATAAGCATAATATTTAAATGCTGAGTATTTATTTAAACTTGTTTAGAATCATCCAACTGTCAAAGCAGAGAATAGCAGTCACAGAACAGAGTGTGTGTGTTTTAAAGCGTGGGCCATGAAGAGATTAGGGGCCTGGGGGCCAGACAGTAGGGGAAGAGGGGAGGCAGAGGGAACCATGAGACTCACTCCTACATCACGAGAAGTCAAGAGATGCTGACCAGAGCTAATGTGTTCAGAGACAGAAGTTCCTGTATGTTATAGAAAACAGTAAGAGTAACTATAGAAGTAAACATTTTTAAGCATGACTGGCAGAGATTGTCACTAATGTAGTAGGTAAAATACCTGTTTCCTAGTGAGGGGCAAGTTCTTTCATTTAGTCACTACAAGTTTATTAAGCACAAATTACGTGCTTGGCATTGTGGTGTACTCTGTTCAAAGGTAAGCCAAAACCCAGTCCCCAACCTCAAAGAACTGACAGTCTAGTGAGAGAGCCAGGTGTTAATTATATCAATAAAATCACATAAATAAAGGTAAAATCGCAAGTGTGATGAGTGTAGGAAGAAAGACAGATGGTGCAGTAAGAGGTGTTTGACTAGACAGGGAAACTGGAAGGACAAGGCTAAGTCAGCAAGCAAGGGGGTGAAGAACAGTTCCATCAGAGGGAACAGATGGCGTATGCAAAAGCCCTGTGGCAGAGGAAGCAAGAAACTGAAAGAAAACCAAGATGCTGAAAGACACAGCAAGCGAGAGCAGGCAGTGGAGGGGGCCTTTGGAAGAGGATGTCGGGGACTTATCTCCATGTAGATCGGGGGAAGACTTGGGTCTAAAAGTATCAGGGCAATTACCATGTTCTGTTCCAAAGTCCTCGGTAAGAGAGAGGTTTCCCAGCTTACCCTATGAGGCTGATGTAACCCTGATATCAACACCCAGAAAGAATGGCACAAAACAAGAAAACCGTAAGCCAGTCTCTTTGTGAATATAAAGGCAACAGCCTTAAAACCACAAGAGAAATCTGGCCGGGAATTAAATATCTTATGACCATCTAGGTTTTATTCCAAGAGTGCAAGGGAGAAAAGGGTTTAGCATCCAGTTTAGGCCAGTGAAAATGAAGGGACCATCTGCTGGGGACTGGGGGAAGTTCCCCTCCTCCCTACCTGAGCTGCAGGAGCACGGTGTCCCTCCTCCCTCTGTGAAGGTGAGCACACCCCTGCAGCAGTCAGAGGATGAGGCCCCCTGGAGAGGCAGGGTCAGAGCTGGGAGAACCGCCCAGAGGGAGAGGGAGCCAGGCCCCTCTGACCTGAAGCTGCCCACCTTAGCCTGAGCACCGCCCTATCCGCTGAACCTGTGCAGTTCGCGTTTGCTGGTCACCTGCAGTGAAGCCTCCCAGGGGCATCCCCGACCCCGTGAGCAGAGAGGGGGTGCAAGAACAGCAAGCCACGCACCCTTATCCTAGAGCTCTCAAAGGGATGTCAAAGAGTTTGGACCTCACCCCAGGGATTGAAGCAAGGCGGTGACTTGTTCAATGGGCAGTTTTGACTAAGTCCTTTGTTGCAGGATGTCAGAACTTAGACTGGAGGCTGGGAACAAGCGAATGGGCTTTTATGGTAAACCAGGCTCCGGTGGTGAGGACGGGGACCCCAGAGGTGCCGTCTCCCCTGAGCAACGAGGGATGAAGGCTTCAGGAAGTGCGGGCGCTGGAGGGGTTGAGGTTCCCCCCGTAAACCAGGCACTGCCTCAGGGCATCCAGGGAAGAATGTGTGAGCATAGCTCCAGAGCCCTGCCTGCAGAGAGGGGACCAGCTGCCGGGAGAAGGGGCTTCAGATGTTAAATGAAACAAAATGCTCCCCCACCCAGCTCCCAGGTATGATTCCATGTCCACTGTGCTCCCAAAACTGAGTCCCCCCGACTTGGAAGTGAGGTCCCCTCCCTGCCCCCCTGGGAAGGACAGGAACAGCAAGGCCTGGAAATGAGGCTGTGGAATCCACCAGGCTCTCCGCTCAGGCAAAGTTGGCCGTAAATCTCTCCTTGTTTACACCGCCTGCCCGGAGTGGGCACTGGCTGCGCGTTCAGAAAATTCCCGGCATCAGAACAAGCAAGGCCTAGGAGATCATCCAGGACGCCCGTGGACATGGCCCCAGGTCCTCGGGAACTGGACACAGGGCCGGGCACAGGAGCTGGACCCAGCGGAGTGTGGGCCCATCTGGCATGCACTCTGAACACCTAGAGAGCTGCTCTGTGCCCGAGACATGATGTGAGGCCCAGCTATAGAAGTGGGACACGGGCCCCACTCCCAAGATACCGGACCACCCTGCGCAAAGTGCAAAGGAGCCAGGCTGCCCATGGCACCATGCCGTGCACATAGTGGGTGACAATAAGTTCATCCTGTATTATTTGCTGTGGCCCCATTGTGTGCCAGGCACTGCTCTAGGTGCCCAGAGACACATCTGTGACCCAGATGCCAATCTGCCCTGAAGAGCTCACAGCCCAAGTCACCATCCACAGACAGCAGCACTGGGGAGAGGCGGCCAGGGGGCTTGGACTGCAAGGCCTCCTTCCCCAGGAGAGTCTCTGTCCTGGCCCAGCCCCTCTGCCCACACTAGTGGGACACCCTGGAAAAGTTCATTAAGCTCTCCAAGCCTTGGTTTTCTAGAAAATGTGTGAAAGGGTCAGTTATAGGAGAGACTAGTCCCTCCGCCTGTGCTCCTGGCTAAGAAGAATGTTTGGGGTTCCCATCTCCCATGGGCCAGGCCCCTCCAAGGAGCAGACTGTGGCTGGTGCACCTGGGGACAGAAAGGAGATGTGTCTGCAGGCCCAGCCTTTGTTGGCTGTAAACCAGCTCGGGGAGAAAGGCACGGAACTAGAGCGGAGAGGAGCGGCTTCGGGGTGCACCAAGGGCCTTAGCATCTTCCTCTTTTCATTTAGAAGGCAGGCGTTCATGTGTTTTTGCCTGCATGTGTGCATGCCAACTCTGCCCAGGGGGCCACCTCCCCGAGAGCAGAGTCCGGGACCTCCCAGCACAGTTTCTGCCCCCACGGGGCCAGGATGCTGCTCGACAGGCCACATGGGAGGCAGTCTCACCTCTGAGAACGGAAGACAGCATCACAGCTGGGTCTGGATGCAGGGGTAGAGACCGACAGTGGGAAAGGGGTGGTGGGTAAAGGGCGGCAGGGATGCTAGGGACCCCTGCAAAGGCAGGGAGGGCAGACTCTCCTGTCCATGGGGTGGGAAGAGCCACCTGGTCTGGTGTGATGTCGAGGGCAGTGGGAGATAAAGCGGGAGGGCCTCCAGGAGCTGTGCCCTAGGGACCTTGAGAGCTCAGCTTAGCAGTCTGGACGTCACCTGGGGTTGGGGACACTGCAGGGCAGACAGCTGGGCTCTGGCTCAGGGCTCCCACTCCCACTCAGGTGCGAGGTGTAGACAGAAGCTGGCACTCTGGGGGCTCCAGTTTACCTGCGAGCAGGCTGGGCCTCCCTGGGGCTTGTGCTCCCCAGGGCTGGGTCAGACGTGCCTTGCCAAATCTAGCAAGGAGCTAGACACGTCAAATATGGCCAAGACAAACAGCTTTGAGCAATGGCTCCCAACCCCCTAGCCAGCGTGCGCACCAGCAGATGCCAGCCTGCGTGTTAATATCTGCACCTTCTCTTGGCTGCCACACAGGACAGGTCCCATTTTCCCAGCCAACCCTTGGTCAACAGGCACCCCATTTTGCACTGGGGGACAGAATGTGACTTCCGGCAGCTCCTGTTCAGGGCGAGTCTTTTCCCTCCTAGGCTTTGCCCGGGGAGGGACCCAGAGGCTAAACTTGTTGCTTCAGAGGGGATAATGCCCTACCAGGTGGTGGGCACCAGGTCCAAGCTGGAGTTCTGCATGACTTCCCTTTAGCTGTGTGACCACAGGCACATTGACCCAACACCCAGGTCTCACCCGAGGCCAGAGCAGTCATTCCCTTGGGTTTGTTGTTGACAGAGGGAAATAAAGCCATGGTTACAGCAGCCCCAGCTTCTAAGTCTGGCGGAGAGCCTCAATAACAGTGAAATGATGGAGCATATAGTCTCCTAATTCTTGTTTTCATTTTTTTCCCTTCTGGAACCCCACGGCGTCCCTGCGGCAAGACTTGGGCTGCTATAAGTGGAGGAAAGCACTTACAAGCGCTACCTCCGCAGATTATCGGTGCAGCTGAAACTCCCTTTCAAATCTGCCGCCAGACGTGTTCCCACAGCCCCATGCACGGAGCTGTCATCTCAGAGGCGGAAAGGTGGGAGGTCTCTCCGGAAACACCTGTCTCTCGTCTCCCAGGGAGATGTCAAGAGACTGTTGAGACACTGAATTCTCCTCCCGTGGGGGAGGAGGGAGGACCAGCCATCTACTTCCCAGCCAGGGGGGCGGGTGAGGGGAGGCAGGGGCCCCTGCCTGGAAACCATTTCCGACACTGGCCTGTCATATGCTGAAATGACCCCATTAGAGGGACCCTTTAAGCCAGGTCATGTGCTCCCGTTACCATCACCCCCCAGCAGCTGCCACGGTCTCACCTGCCTCTGTCAGCTTTCCTCAGGGAGCGTGGGTGAAATAATTCCAGGTCTTGCCATTTTCACGGATTTTTTTCGCCCCATTTTCTGGATACTGCATCTCGTAGGTGGTGGTGTGTGGTACCTGCAGACCCCAGATGGTGAGTTTGAAGCTGCAGACACCTCCTACAGTTGCCAGGATAGATTCTGAACCCAGCGTGGACCGAGCATCTGGTCCAGAGCGCCTTGCCCAAGAAAATGTTTTCCTTTTCCTTCTTTTTCTTTCCTTATAAACACCACCGCCAGAACCAGTCCATCTGCAGTGATGCCTTCCTGGGAGATTGGATGACGGCACCCTGAGCCTTATCAGGAAGCTCGGGGTAAACGCCAGGTGGAGGCCCGGAAAGTGTCACCGCCTGGCTCCGAGTGAGTGTGGGCTGCTGATGCTCGGTCAGCTCCTGCACCGAGGAGCAGGACGGCCACCGGCCTGTTGCCTCTGCTCCCTGGGCCTCAGTTTCCCAATCTGAAAAACTGAGGGTGACCAGCTCACTGCGTGATTCGTGTACACACACACACTGCCACAGTCACCATTCTCTATTTTCAAAACGGGTTCGTTGTATGCACCCAGCTTTAACAGAAGTGGGACAAGCGGGAGTCCTCCAGCTGGCCGCGACCTTGAAGACTTTAATTAAAGCCCCCATCACTGGACTGTGCATGGTTTGGAGCCACAGCTTTCCTGTCAGTAAGGTGCAGGGGACGAGGTGGGTGGTTGGACCAGATGCTGCCTATTTTCCTTTTACTCGGATATTCTTGTGATTCCAAGAAACCTACCTTTCTTTCTCTCTCTCTTTCAATAGAAATTAACAGCTCACAGGAGGTTTGTCAGATCCTTGAGAGTCAGAGAAGAGGATGTCTGGTGATGGTTCCAGGATGGGGGGCTGGGGGATGTGATGAGAGGAAAAGAGGCAAAGGAAACACTTCCCAGAGCAGGAGCTAGGACCACAGAACCTCACACAGGACACCAGGAGTTGGGGTGTCTTGGGGGATAGAAGGAGACGATTTGTGATGCCAGGGCTCCACGAGATGGGCATGGTCTCGCCCTCTCTGAGGTGGCCCCACTCTCTGTGTCTTTGCTCACGCAGCTCCCCTCCTTCTGTTTCTGGTGGGAGCCCCACTCATCCATCAAGGCCTGACTTAGAGATTTCCCTGGCAGTCCAGTGGTTAAGACTCCAAGCTCCCAATGCAGGGGGCAGGAGTTTGATCCCTGGCTGGGGAACTTAAGATCCCACATGCTGTGAGGGACAGCCAAACAATAACAACAACAACAACAAAACCCTGACTTAGTGCTCATTTCCTGTAGCCCAGGGTTGGCACACTGTTAATGGAAAGGGCCACGAATAAGCAGTTTTGACTAAGGCCACGTGACCTCCATCACAGCTCTTCAACTGTATCCTTGTAGTTCTAGAGCAGCCAGAGATGACCTGTGAGCTAGGGGCGTTGCTCTACCCCTAAAAGAATTGATTTGAATTTTGGGTGCTTCTCATGTGTCACAAAGTGTTACTCTTCCTTTGATTTAAAAAAAAAAAAAATCATTTTAAAATGCAGAGACTGTTCTTAACTCGGGGTCTGTATAAATACAGGCAAGGGGCCATCGTTTGCCAGTCCTGCTCTGGCCTCTTGTTTTGCAAAATGCAGTTCATGGACCAGCAGTGTCACCCTCACCTGAGAGCATGGTGAAAATGCAGAATTTCAGGGACCACCCAGAGTGACTGATTAGTGTATTTCACTAAAAATCTCTAGATGACCTCTGTGCACTCTAAAGTTTAAAAAAAATACTGATGCCTGGTTGTCACCCAGCTATTGGGCTATAACAGGTGTGGACACTGGGATTTTGTAAAGCTCCCTGGCAGATTCTGATGTGCCCCAGGAAGATCCCCAGGGAGAGAGGGCTGCCCCCCCCCACTTGGCTCCCAAAGACCCCTGGTCACTCCTCCTTGACAAAGTTCGTCACCGTGTGACCTCAGGTCATGCCCTGAGCTCCTCCGGGGCCAAGACGCCATGCAATCTTAACAGACACAGGAGCTCAGACAAGATGCCTGCCCTCTCGGGAGTCAGTCTTCTCCTTAGGATGGATGAGATGGGCTCTGAGTGCTTTTGTAGCCGTGAAGACCCTCTCCCCTGGGAACTCCAATGGTTAGGACTCAGTGCTTTCGCTGCCAGATGCCCAGGTTTAATCCTTGGTGGGGGAACCTAAGAGGGACTCACCAGCTGGCTCAGCAGTAAAGAATCTACCTGCAATGCAGGAGACACAGGTGACTCGGGTTTGATCCCTGGGTCGGGAAGATCCCAGGAGGAAGAAATGGCAACCCACTCCAGTATTCTGGCCTGGAAAACTCCATGGATAGGGGAGCCTTGTAGCCTAAGAGCCCACGAGGTTGCAAAGAGTCTGACGCGACTGAGTACGCACTCTCAGGGAACTAAGATCCTGCAAGCCACGCAGCATGGCCAAAAAAAACCCAAAACAAAATCACTGTCTCTTGACCCCAGAGGAATAGTAGGAAAGACACTCCTGGAGTCTCTCCAACCCCCAGCTTCTCCCCGGCTTGGGGCTCAGGGTCCTCAGACTGGCCCAGGCTTGGGGCTTCCCAAGGACTCTGGGGGCAGTGGAGACAAAAAGATGCAACCTCACCCCACTCAGTCCCATTTGTCACATTCAGCAGGCCCCACTGAGCCCCAGGGATGGCCAACAATTCCCTCTTTCCAACCCCCGGTCGTCCCTCCCACTGAGTCCCACAACCCCAAGCCCATCTCCTTCCTCTGCCTTCCATGGTCCCCTGACCCAGGATTTCCCTGGAGAAGAGGGTGAGGGAGGGGTGCACCAGGTTGGCTCAGGGCCCCGCACCCCACAGGCACAGCTCTGAGTCTCTCCTCCCTGAAAGGCCCCTACCACCTGGGGCCTCCCACCTCCTGGAGCCCCCAACCCAATACATGCACAGCCCTAGACTTCTGAATCCTGGAAGAGGCCCCGAGAACGCATCCCTCTTCATGCACATGGGAGACCAAGTCTCAGAGGAGGAGGGACTCACACCCAGGACAGTGCAGATCAGGGACCCCCCTCCTCTCCCCGCCCCCCCCTTTCCCTTCCCTTCCCCTTTCCCTCCCCTCCTCCAAGAGGGCTTCTCCCTCTGTACCAGCTGCCCCAGGTGGGGAAGGAAGAACGGGGAGCTGGGGTTTGTGGGAGGTGGACAGCCACAGGGGCCTGCTGGGACCACCTCCATGCCAAGGGGCCTGCCTTTGACTGAGGACAGTGTGACAGGGCCCTCCGTCCTCCCCTCCCCTGTCGGCATGACCTCCCGGCCCCGTGGAGGCCAGAGTGGGCAGCTGTGGCCCTCACACTCCTCCCAGCACACAGTAACGGAAACGCCTGCCATTTACTGAGCAGCTACTATGTGCCAGGCACTGTGCTAACCACTGTGATCTTCTGAGGTAGTGCTTCCATTTAATAAGTGATCAGAATGAGGATCAGAGAGGTGAATCAGCCAGACGAAGGTCACACAGCAAGGAAGGGAGTGGTAGGAGAGGGATAGTAGAGAACAACTCAGAGATTGCTCTGAGAAGACATCTCAGAGATTTGAAACTAGACGGCATCTCAGAGATTTCCTCCTCAATCCCTGGAATTCAAACTCAGGTCTGTCTGTGTCTGTTTCCCAGGGGCTCTCAGACCAGGCCGGCAGCAGGCTGCAGGGGCCGTGTTCACGCTCGTCCCTGCAGCTGATCCCTCAGAGGTGCTGGTTCCAGGAGAGAGGATGAGCTGGAGGAAGCTCAGCCGCCCTCCCGGGCTGCAGCTGTCTTCTGTCCCAAGACCTCCTCACATCACAGTGAATGCATATGCTTTGGGTTCAGCAGTCCTGGGACTGAATCCTTGCTCTGTGTGCCCTTGGAACTCAATTTCTCCTTCTGTGAGGTGGGAGTACCTAGCTAACAGCGTTGCCGGAAGCAATGGAAAGAAGTTGTGGAAAGGGCCTCACACAGGTGATAAAGACACAGTAATCCCGTTCTGTGAATTCTCCCTCTCCTGGGAGCAAGCTTTTCCTCAGAAGGAGGCAGAAGGCATGGAGCCTCCTGGAATGTGACAAGGCTCCTTGGGCTGAACCCTGAGTATCAGCCCTTCTTTAATTAGCCCTCAACTAAAAATAACGCCCCCCCGCCCCCTGCCACCCTGGGCTGCGCACCTACTCCTGGGTGGGGCTGAACCACATCTGGGAGTGGAAAGGTGGGTGCAGGGTCAAGGAGCGGGGAGCAGCCAGCCTGTGAGACAGAACCTAGAAGACAGGCGGGTGCAGAGAGCCGGAGGCTTTATTGAAGGAGATACAGAACTGGATGAGGGCTCCTACCATCAACCAGACCATGGCCTCCATCACCCCCACATTGTCAGGGACTCCTGGACACCCGTCCGTCTCCCTCCCCTGCCCCTGGACAACACAAAGGGAATCTTACCCCAGACTCATCAGAGGTGCCCAAGAGGGCCTCCAGAGTTCTGTTCAGGAGAGGGTCGGGGGGGAGGATAAAGGACGGCCCCTCCTGGGCAGTCACGGACAGTCCCGTCACACTGGTCCATCCATCTCTCCACCAGCCGGCCCGTCTGTGCCCAGGTTGGCCCCCATCACTTGCAGCTCTGGAGCCGGGTCCTATGGTGCTTCTCCTCGGTCAGCAGGGGGATGAAGGTGTCGCTGTGGGACAGCTTCAGCCGGCTGCTCCAGCTCGGACCTTCCTTCCCGGAGGGCTCCGGCGGCGGGAGGTGGTCCAGGTCACCGCGGGAGCCCCCTGCCTTGCCCTCGCCGGCAGTGCCGGAGTTGAGCTCCATCAGCTCCAGCTCGTGCCTGGCCGCCGTCTCCAGGACTCGCTGCTTGTTGTAGTATCTGACAAAGTTGTTGATGATGGGATGAATGGGCAGGGCAATGGCAATGACCCCACACAGGAAGCTGATGGCTGCATTGAGCTTGCCCAGGGTGGTCTTGGGGTAGATGTCACCGTAGCCCACTGTGGTCATGGTGATGATGGCCCACCAGAAGGACTGGGGGATGCTCTTAAACAGGGTCTCCGGGTGGCTCTGCTCCATGGTGTAGCCCAGGGCGGAGAAGACAAAGATGCCCACGGCCAGGTACATGAGCAGCAACCCCAGTTCCTTGAAGCTGCGCTTGAGGGCGTAGGTGAGGGTCTGCAGCCCAGAGGAGTGGCGCGCCAGCTTGAAGATGCGGGCGATGCGCATGATCCGCAGGGCCTGCACCGCCTGCTGCACGTTGGTCAGCTCCATCATGCGGGCGCCCAGGTGCGTGAGCGTGAGGCTCACGTAGAACGGGAGGATGGCCAGCACGTCCACGATGTTCATGAAGGACAGGGCGAAGTGCAGCTTGTTGGGCGAAGAGATGAGGCGCAGCAGGTACTCCAGCGTGAACCAGCCAATGCACGCCGTCTCCACGTTCTCCAGCGTCGGGTGCTCCACGCGGTTGCCCTCGGCGTCCAGGACCTGCAGCTCCGGGATGGTGCCCATGCACATGACCACCGACGAGACGAGGATGAGCAGGAAAGAGAGCACGGCCACCACGCGCGCCGGACACGAGGACTCGGGCTTCTCCAGGAACTTCCAGACGCACTTCTGGCAGCGGCGCCAGCGGCCCTCGGCCGTGTCCACGCCCAGGTCGTCCAGGATGAGCTGCACGCGGCGCGCAATCTCCTCCAGCTCCTCGCGCTTCTCGCTCAGGTGGCTCTTGCAGCAGTCGTCTAGGAACTTGAGGTCCACCTTCCAGAAGTCCATCTCATTCTTGAAGCAGATGGGACAGATGCCCTTCTTCATGTGCACCTCCCCGAAGTAGTAGACCTCAATGACACACTTGAAGGCGTCCGGGTCCCTGTCGAAGTAGAACTCGCGCTTCCCCGGGTCGTAGTCGTCGCACAGGGAGAAGATGGTGTCGTAGCCCCCGGCCAAGCAGTGGATGAGCTCGGCCAGCCGGGTTTCGGGGTACCGGCTCAGGAGGTCTCCGTACAGCACCTGCCGCACGCCCCCCACGTTGACCACGATCTCGATGTCGTCTGCCGCCCGGGAGTCCTGGCTGCCCGGCTCCGGGAGGCTGCGCTCCCCGGTCCCGTCCATTCTCCTGGCGTGTGCCCGCGCGGCCTCGGCTCCGCGCCCTGCAGCCGCCGCGGGGTCCGCGGGTCCCACCGGTGCGCGGACCCCGGGGAAGCCTGGCCGGCGCCCGCCTGCCTGGAAGCGCGGTCACAGCCGGCGGCTGCGGGCTGGGGCGCGCCGCGGGGGAGGCATGCACCTGGCGGCTGGGGTCCCGGCGGGCATCCGGGCGCTGGGGGCGCGCCGGCGGTGCGGGGCGGTGGGGAGGGGAGGTTCTCGCGGCCACCTGCCTCGCCCCGAGCACTCACCCCGGTTCCCGGGTGCGGCGATCCGCTGCTTCGGCTCGGCCTCTTGCAGGAGTGGGGTCCCTCCTTGTGGGCGGCAGGCAGGGTCCTGGGTCCCCGGGCGCGCGGGTCCCCGCGTGCGCCCCCTGCGCGAGACGTATCCGGTCGCTGCCGGACCCACGCCGCCCGCCGAGGTGTGCGGAGAGGGAACTTGGGCTTGCTTTGCCCAAGCCGTTTCTAAACACAATAGGAATTCCAGCCTGACGTCAAGAGCTTTTCAGACTGTACCCTCTTCTGGTGAAATTCTGCAAGGCACGCGCGGCAGCGGCAGGGGAACGGGTTAACCCTTGGGCAGACGGGCACAGCTGCGCGCCCGCCGCCACCGCCGAGCGCCTGTCCTCCCCTCCTGGCGTCGCGGGTCACCCGGGGGCCGGGACCTCGGCTTGAAAGCGACAGGCCGGCGCTGGCTGAAAAGTTTCTCTCTCTCTCTGCATCGAGAAGACCGATGGTGAGAGAACAGAGCCGCCTGTTGCTCTGCCCGCAAACCGTGCCCAAGAAAGCCCTTCAGACGCCCTCCCGCGCGTCCCGGCCGCGGGTCCCTCCTGGTCCCCGGATGCTTCCCTCGCTCCCCCTAGGGCGTCACTTTCGACCTTCACCGGAGTGCTGTACAACGGCGACAGCCAGTCCAGCCCCGTGAAGGAGAGAAGGGACCTGCCCAAGGTCACACAGTGAAAAGGGAATGGAACCCAGGGTGGGCGCCTCTTCCTCCAGAGATTCCTGCTGTCCTGGCTGACTGATGACACGCTCCTTAGCGGACCGAAAGTCGGCCTCGAAGTCCTCGCTGTCCACCACTTGCCATTTCTCTGCAATCCATCATCACCACCAACCTCCAGAGCCTTGAACCCCTAGACTCCCACCTCTCCAACTCCATCCTTTGTCACCCAGGCCTGTGTGTCCCTCCCACGAAACGTTGCACACCCTCCTCTCTCTTCCAGACTTGCAGCCTCTGCCTGCACCATTCCAGCAGCAGCAGCAGCATCTACCCTGCAAATTATCAAGCATCACCTGTGAACCGGGGACTGTGTTAACAAAAATATTGTAAAGAGAGGGTCGAGGAGGCAGAGCACAGGGAAGTTTTAGGGCAGTGAAACTACTCTGTATAACACTCTAGCGCTGGGTACATGTCATCCTATGCTTGTTTAAACTGTGGAGTGTGCCACACCAAGAGTGGACATCAGCGTAAACTACGGACTTTGCATGATAAAGACGTGACAGTGCTGTTTCGTTGATCATAACAGATGCACCTCTGGTGGAAGAGGCTGAAGGAATGAGGGGGCAGGGAGTATGTGGGAGCTCTCTGTCTTACTGTTTACTTTTGCTACGAACCTAAAACTGCTTTTTAAAAATCTATTAAAAATATATTCTGTAGGCTGGGTCACTGACAGTACTTTTTTTTTCTTCTTTAATGAGATCGTGTAAAGCTGAATATGTTAAAATACATCACACGAAGACAGTTTGGTGAAACTTCTTTTTACAGATTTTATTTTGTTTCCATTTAAAATCAACCTATGATGTGTTACTACAGGAGAAGAAACTGAGATTCAGAAAGGTTGAGTAAAAATAACAGTTATTATAAATGCACCATGAGCCAAGCACTTGCATCTCCATAGCATCCCTCTGAGGATGCAAGATGTCAGGTAACCTGCCTGAAGCACCCACCCAGAAGGTGGCGAAGTTGCAGTGGGAACCCCGGGGGCCTGCTGCCCCAGCCCACAGGCTTCGCCTCCCTGTCCAGGCTGCTCGGCTGCAGAGGGGGAGCTGGGATTTGACCCCACGCCAATTATTCTCTCTGATATAGTGTGGGACACACCTCCTGCACACGCCCCATATCCATCTTCCAGGCCTTAATCATGTTATTTCCCTTCTCTGTTGTCTTCTCTTGCTCCCTAGTACCTCCAGGGTCAAGTTCAAATTGCATCTTAGCCTAGCTTAATGGGCTATTCAAATATTTATTAACTTCTAATAGCAAGCACACACACACACACACAACACATACCCTACCCTGGTGGGGGGCAGGGTTCATATTCCAGTGGAGAATATATTTTTGAATAACTAATAATCAGTTTGCAGTCATCACAGGCTTCCCAGGTGGCTCAGTGGGTAAAGAATTTGCCTGCAATGCAGGAGACGTGGGTTTGGTCCCCGGGTTGGGAAGATCCCCTGGAGAAGGGCATGGCAAGCCACTCCAGTATTCTTGCCTGGGAAATCCCAGGGACAGAGGAGCCTGGTGGGCTACATTCCATGGGGTCACACTGAGTCCGACATGCCAAGTGACTGAGCAGGCACCCAGGCAGCCGTTTAACAGAGGTACGTGACCTGAAAGGAGTGGTGGTTTCTGAGTTCACCTGCAGGGGGCATCAAGTGGTGGTTGTGGGTTTGGAAGGCTGAGAAAAGGTTGGAAGATGAAGAGGCTGCATTTGCTTAGAAACACAGCAATTTTTGGCTAAGGTGTGCATTTGGGGTGTGTGATGGGGACCCCTCAAACAGGTTGAACCACCCCCTGGCCACCCCTTGATATGGTCACGAGGTCCAAGGTGCTGCAGGAGCCCAGGAGTCCACAGACAGCTCAAAGGCACACAGAGATGGAGGCTGGGCAGGTGCTGGTGCCGAGCCTTGAGGTATGAGGACCTCATCTGGTTGACCTACCTCACCCTGGGGAGAGAAGCCTGTGCAGAGGAAGGCATGTGGCTGGTAGCCCCAAGAAACTGATGGATGAAGCTAGAAACAGACTGCACAGAACCTAGTGTGTCCTGCAAGGAGTATGGACGATAAGCCAGTTTTTCAGACCTCGGGTAGTTGATTGGTTGTGCAATCAATTTATTGAGTACTGACCATCATTTTTATTGAGATAGTATGGAAGAGGAAACATCAGAGTGCATCAGACATTGTAAAAATAAATATGGCTTAAATTCCTGAGAGTAACCAGAGGCTGACTGCATGTGGTCCATTCAGCACATCTCAGGGCCCTACCGGGAAGAAAGCTGGTTCTGAAAGAAAGCAGGAAAGGAGGAGGAGACAGATGCAAAACACAGCTGAGAAAATGTCCCCAGACAGCCCAAAGGAGAGCAGAGGCCTGCTGACAACAGGACATCAGAGAGATACAGCGGTAAATCACAGATCAGGACAAGTTGGAGGAGTGGTAAGCAAAGAAAAGCAGGGAGGAAGACTCCTGCTGGAGACAGGAGACCAGGCTGGAGCCAGAGGCAGAGAGGGAAAGTGGGAGGAGCCAGCATCTCAGAGAGGGGAGCTGGCTGGCAATCACTGGCCCCTCCAAACCTGCCTGCCCTGTGCCTCAAACTCCTAGACTCCCTTTCAGACTCTTGGAAGCCTGGGAGCCTTGGTGACTGACCTGCCCGAGCCCCAGACACCCCTCCCCGTTCATCCCACCAAGCGTCACACATCCTCCCAGGGCCATCTCCACTCACCTGGCCAGAGCAGCACGCAGAGGTCAGGTCTGGAATTCCTTTCTGTCCAGTGTTCCCCCAGGCCCACACTACCTTCTCTGCATGGACCGAATCATGGCCAAGGGCAAAAGTCATGAGCTGAAGCCATAACCCCCAGTGAGACTGTATTTGGACACTGGGATTTTAAGACGATAATCAGGGTTAAAAGAAGTGAAGCCTTGGGCTACCCTAGTGGTCCAGTGGTTAAGAATCTGCCTCCCAATGCAAGGAATGCTGGTTTGATCCCTGGTTGGGGAAATAAGATCCCACATGCCTAGGGGCAACTAAGCCCACACGCTGCAACTAGAGAAAGCTTGCGAACCAAAACAAAGAGCTCATGGGGCCCTCATCTAGTGGGATCGGTGTCCTTATAGAAAGAGCCACCAGAGATCTCTGTCTCTCTCTGCACACACTCACAGAGGAAAGACCAGGTGAAGATGCATCAAGAAGGTGGCCATCCACAATCCAGGAAGAGCGGCCTCACCAGGAACCTCGGAAGACTTTGATCTTGGACTTCCAGCTGCCAGGAGTATTTTGTTATGGCAGCCGGAGCAGACTAAGTCATCCTCCTCCCTCATACCTGCCAAGTCTTCCCTAGACACCCCCCTCCTCCAAGGTTCTGGCCACATCCCTTCATCCTCTGACCCCTAGGCCCTGTCTCGATTCAGTGGCAGCTTAGACTGGGATACCATAGGTTTAAAAATATATGTATCTGTGCCTTTTCATTGCAGGTCACTTATGCATAGAAATTTGAGCTAGGAGCTCAGATTCCTGAAGGATTAAACCAGGGGACTAAAGTCTGGACTTTTTGGCTAAAAATGGAAAGTTTCTTGCTGTCTTTATTCAGTCTTGCATAGGACTTCTATTAGAACTGTACATTTCATAATATCATGGAGGGAGGAGGGGACTGGGGAAGAACAAAGCCTTTTATTACATGCAAGATGAAGAAGCAATTTGATTCATGTGGGCTTTTAATTAAATAGGGTAGGGGAAAAAACACAGAGTCTATTTAGGCATTATGGAGGGTAATTGTTTAAATTGTATTTTTTTTTATTGAATATGTATTTTTTTATTTGTTGAACAATAACATTTTAGGCTACAGAACACTTAATTTCCATGGTGCTAATTAAAACCAGCACATGTGTATCTAAGTGATTTGTCTAGACAACGGACTAGGCAAGCTGCGATCTATTCTTTTTTATGGAATAATCAGTTCTCTTCAGTTAAGATTTCTTTGTGTGTTGCTGAATTTAATAATGCCTTTCATTAAAATTCAGTTCTGTACTCCACCAAAAATTTGCATTTCATTATTGCTGAGCACCCATCAGCCTGCAAGCTGCCCCCTCGGGCTGAGGAGCTGATTGACCAGAAGGCTCAGGCCTCCTCCTCCTGTCTAAATAAACTGTGCCTGGAAGTCAAGTGCAGGAGGTCAGCCTGGTGGGAGTGGGTATTGGATGGAGAAGTGGGTAGAAAACAGAATGATTTAAAAATGGATTCATCAGGAAAGTTTTTTTTTTTTTGGCCCCAGCTCCTGAGCTTCCTTTTTCTTTTCTATGGCTCAGTTTTTCCATCTGCAACATGGAAGTAGTGACCTTTCCTTTCTGAGTACAAGATCTCATACGGAACGGGACTTCCCTGGTAGTCCAATGGCTAAGAGTTTGAACTCCCAATGCAGGCGGCCCGGGTTCCATCCCTGCTCAGGGAATGAAATCTGGCATGCTGCAAAGAAGATCTTGCGTGCTGCGAGTAAGAAGACCCAGTGCAGCCAAATAAGTGTTTTAAGAAAAGATCCCACAAGGAACAAATAAAATAATGGGTGTGAATAACCTTTACAAATGATAAGATGCTGAAAATGTGAAGGCAAAGCGAGGAAGGAGGAGAGAGGCAAGGAGCACGGAAGGAGAGTTTGACTTCTTGGGTCCAGTCCTGCTGTGGGCGTGACCCTTTGTGTCTGCATACACTGCCCCCCAGCTCTGTTCAGGTGTGACTCATCCAGCTCAGACTTCAGGTGGGAAGGCTGTGGATGTGACAGGGCACAGCCCAGATGTGTAGAAAGACGTCAAAGAATTGGGATGCACGCAGCCGCCCTGGAGGCTGGAGTATGACCCCCCTCTGGGCCTGACATGGAGTTGCTTTGACTTTCTTAGGGAAAGGAAAATGCCGTGACAACACAGGCACCACCTGATGCAAAGAACTGACTCATTGGAAAAGACCCTGATGCTGCGAAAGATTGAAGGCAGGAGGAGAAGCGGATGACAGAGGATGAGATGGTTGGATGGCATCACCGACTCGATGGACATGAGTTTGAGCAAGCTCCAGGAGTTGGTGATGGACAGGGAGGCCTGGCGTGCTGCAGTCCATGGGGTTGCAAATAGTCGGACATGACTGAGCGACTGAACTGAACTGAACTGAACACAGTCAAAGGGGAACGCTCAGGTTTCAGGCCCCGCCGTGTGGAGTGGAGCAGAGCAGTCACCGGGAGGGCTGTGGGATGCTGTCTGCTTTTGCACTTGCTTTTTAAAAGGAGTGTAAAAGGAGAAGAAAATCCTTTAAAAACAAGTTCCTGAAGGGTTTCCCTGGTAGTCCAGTGGTTAAGAATCCACTTTGCAATGCAGGTTTGATCCTTGGTCTTGGAACTAAGATCTCACATGCTTCAGAGCAGCTAAGTCACAACTACTGAGCCTGAGCACCACAACTAGAGAACCTGGGTGCTGCAATGAAAGATCGTGAATGATGCAACAAAGATACTGAGTGCTGCCACTAAGATCCAGTGCAGCCAAATAAATAAATAGACAAGTCCTTTCACATTTTCCTTTAATTAAAAAATTAATTTATATTCATTGCAAACATTCAAAAAATGTGAAAAGCCTCATATCTGCACACCCAACTTCCCTCTTACCCAAAGTCAGTGCTGTTCATTTGATCTGCTATCTCACAGTTTTCACGAGTCAGGAATCTGGCCAAGGCTTAGCTGGGTCCTCTGCTCAAGATCTCACAAGGCTGTGGTCAATGTTTTGGCGGGGGCTGGGGTCTCATCTGAGGCCTAGGTGGCAGAATTTATTTCCTTGCAACTATAGAACTCATGGAGGCTTCATCTGCTTTGAGGCCAGCAGGAGAGAGTCTCTGATCTAACTGATTAGGCCAGACCCGCCCAGAAGGATCTTCCCTTTGATTAACTTAAACATGCACTATGGTATTATTATTTAAATTAGCACCCCCAAAATGAAATAATTAGGTATAAATCTGATGAAAGTTTGTATAAGGTCTATATGAGGACAACTACAAAATACTGGGGAAAGAAACCAAAGAAAAACTAAGTAATTGGAAAGGCAGTCCATGTTCATAGATAGAAAGACTCATTTTGTCAAGATTGCATTCTTACTAACTTGATCTGTAAATTCAATGCAATCCCAATCAAAATTCCAGCAAGTGACCTGAACAGATACCTCACTAAAGAAGATATGCAGATGGCAAGTCATTATATGAAAAGATGCTCCACATTCTAGACCATTAGAGACTTGTGAATTAAAACCACAGTGAAATACCATTACACACCTCTAAGATGTTCAAGATCCAAATAACTGACAACACCAAATGCTAACAAGGAAAGGCAGCAGGATATATGCAACAAGGATATATTCAATGATGGCAGGGATGAAAAATGGTACAGTCACTTTGGAAGACACTTTGTCAGTTTCTTACAAAACTGCTCCTTGGTATTTACCCAAATGAGTTGAAAACTTATATCCACATGAAAACCTGCACACAGATGTTTATCACAGCTTTAATCATAATTGCCAAAACTTGGACTTAACCAAGATGTCCTTCAATAGGTGAGTGGATAAATAAACAATGGTACATCCAGACAATGGAATATTATTCGTTGCTAAAAAGAAGTGAGCTATCAAGCCATGAAAAGACATGGAAGGAACTTAAATGCATATGACTAAGTGAAAGATGCCAATCTGAAAATACCACATCCTGTATGATTTCAACTACATTACATTCTGGAAAAAGAAAAAACTATGGAGGCAGTAAAAAGATCAGTGGCTGCCAGGGGTTGGAGGGGTGAGGGATGAATCAGAAGAGCTCAGAGGTCTACAGAGCAGTGAATCTCCTCTGTATGATACTATGGGCGTGGGAAGGATATATACCATTATACCCATAGGGTATACAGGGGCTTCCCTGGTGGCTCAGATAGTGAAGAATCTGCCTGTAATGCAGGAGATCCTAGTTCAATCCCTGGGTTGGGAAGATCCCTTGGAGAAGGGAATGGCTACCCACTCTAGTATTCTTGCCTAGAGAATCCCATGGATAGAGGAGCTTGGCGGGCTATAGTCCATGAGGGTGCAAAGAGTTGGACATGACTAAGTGACTAACACTTCCCATAAAGTGTACAACACCAAGAGAAAATAATGACGCATCAGTGTAGGTTCATCGATAGTAATAAAGATGCCCTCTAGTGAGGACGTTGACAGTGGGAGTCTGTGCCTGTGTAGGGGCAGGGGGTATGTGGGAACTCTTTATATTGTCCCTTCAATTTTGTTAGAAGCCTAAAACTGCTTTAAGGAAATAAAGGTTATCAATTTAAGAAGATATTTATCTATTTGTCTGCAGCAGGTCTTAGTTGCAGCACACGTGATCTTTAGTTTCTGGCATGTGGGATCTAACTCTCTGACTGGGGATTGAACCCAGGCCCTCTGCATTGGGAACTCAGAGTCTTAGCCACTGGAGCACCAGGGAAGTCCCTTAATTTTTAAAAAAGTGAATAGCTAGTGATTTTAAAACAAATCTATCTGGGTGTGTATGTCCAAGTCCAGTGTTTTTCACTGAACTTGGCTGCCTTATAGGAAATCTGATTCCCAGCAGAGTGCAGGGGAAAGGGAACCTCAGGAGTGGGGACAGCCAGCCCCTCCATACGCCCTGTGGATTTCAGCAAAGGGCCATGGGCCTCAGCTCAGCTCCTGACATTAACACACATTTCCCTGCCCTGCAAACATCTGACAAATGCTTGTCTCTGGCTGCCTCCAGCTCCACATCCACTTCTGGCCAGAGAAGGGGGCGTTATGGGGTCAAATGAGGAGAGAAAGGGGTACAATGGGGGAAGGGGCGTGGGCTGAATGTGAACTGGGAGCAGAGTGGGAAGAGGAATGGAGAGAGGCAGGGGAGGGGGATGGGAGGAAGGAGAAGAAATTCGGGAGTGTCTTCTCATGTGTCGAAGAAAATGTCACATCAGGCAGGACTTGATAATTACTGTCATTTGTGGGATGTTTCAGTACAAGAGAACCAAGTAATTATGATGTCAGGAGCTCAGTGCCTTCCTTCAAATCAGCACTCAGTCACCAAGCGCGTACGGTTTCCCATCCTCAGGAGCTTCCTGGGCCTTAGTCACACCATAGGCTGCCCGCCAGAGCCCTTTGGGGAACCATAAGTTCTTCCTTGTGTGGTTCAGTTCAGTTCAGTCGCTCAGTCGTGTCCGACTCTTTGCGACCCCATGGACTGCAGCATGCCAGGCCTCCCTGTCCACCACCAACTCCTGAAGTTTACTCAAACTCATGTCCATTGAGTTGGTGATGCCATCCAACCATCTCATCCTCTGTCATCCCCTTCTCCTCAATCTTTCTCAGCATCAGGGTCTTTTCAAATGAGTCAGTTCTTTGAATCAGGTGGCCAAAGGATTGGAGTTGCAGCTTCAGCATCAGTCCTTCCAATGAATATTCAGGACTGATTTCCTTTAGGATAGACTGGTTGGATCTCCTTACAGTCCAAGGGACTCTCAAGAGTCTTCTCCAACACCACAGTTCAAAAGCATCAATTCTTCGGTAGTCAGCTTTCTTTATAGTCTGACTCTCACATCCATACATGACTACTGGAAAAACCATAGCTTTGACTAGATGGACCTTTGTTGGCAAAGTAATGTCTCTACTTTTTAATATGCTGTCTAGGTTGGTCATAGCTTTTCTTCCAAAGAGCAAGTGTCTTTTAATTTCATGGCTGCAGTCACCATCTGCAGTGATTTTGGAACCCCCCAAAATAAAGCCTCTTACTGTTTCCATTATTTCCCCAACCTCGTGTGGTTACAACAACCTAATAGGATGTCACATGTGTACCAGGCCATCACCCCTTCCACATCTGGCTTGTCCTAGGAGGGGGACAGAGGCCTGTGATCTGGTGGAAAGGAGAGAGGGCAGGGTTAGCACTGTACAGCCCAGCAGAGCCCAGCCAGCCCCAAGGGGAGATGGCCAGACTCTGACTTCCTCCTTGATCAGTTACTGGGCGTGGATGGTCCTGCAAAGGGCATGTGCTCCGCTGAAGCCGCTCCCTGTAGCTACAGCGGGCCCAAGAGGAGTCGACAGCCACGGTGGCCACAAGCCCTCACTAGGCAGATGAGGCTAGGGCGCTGCATCTGTGGGTCCTCCGAGTGCCAGCTCTGAGGAGTGTCCCAGGTCCCTGCTCTTTTCAAGGCTGATTCATCTCACCCAGCTTCTGAACCAAATAAGGGCAACTGCACCGTGGCTATTCCTCTTAGGGCTTTAACTGCAGGTCTGTGCTTCCCTTTAGGGAACAGCAAGCACCTACTTGACACAGACTGTCCTGTATGACCCTGGGTGTGGGCCTTGGGAGGGGCTCAACCAGGGGCTGGTTTCCCTCTGACCTCCTGCCCAGAAGTAAGCAGGAAGGCATGGCAGGCCTGAGCCCATATCTGGTGGCTCATATTTCCAATAAGTCCTGAGATCAGCTTCGCACTTTCAAAGCATCCACAAAGGGCAGGAGGTGTTAACCATCCACAGAAGGGCTTCTGAAATACAGTCAAGACATTTGGAGACAGAATTGGTCCAATCTGCCACTTGGTTTGGCCCTGCCTCCAGCTCTGTGCACCCAGGGCACCAATGGCCCCAGGCTTGGCCACAGCCCCCTGGGGAGGTGACCTGGATGGCCACACCCAGCTTACAACCAGGTCTGAACCACATGGTCCAGGCTTGTCCTTGACCCCAGTGATGGCTGAGCCCACGTGGCCACAGCCAAACTGACCTGGCTCCTCCTTCCCCTTCTGGACTCAGATGAAGCACAGTGCTTGGTTCTGTTTTCCTAGGTGACTGCTCCACGAGAGCTCTCTGAATTGTGGGAGTTAATCGTGGTTCAGATGGTAAAGAATCCACCTGCAAATGCAAGAAACCTGGGTTCGATCCCTGGGTTGAGGAGATCCCCTGGAGGAGGGCATGGCAATCCACTCCACTATTCTTGCCTGGAGAATTCCATGGACAAAGGAGCCTGGCGGACTACAGTCCATTGGGTCTCACAGAGTCAGACACAGCTGAGTGACTAAGCACATTAACTCCACCTGGGAGAGAGGGGAGACCAGAGGGGCTGCTGATGAATTTCTTGCTCTTCCCAGAGACCCACCCCCACTGCCACCCTGTGGACTGTTCTGCATACGCATATTTCCCACGTGTGTGTTTGTGTGTATGGTGGGGGGAGGGGGTTTCTCCCACCAATAAACAATTCCTCACCACGAGCTGGGTATCCTACAGTTCAACTCAATTCTGACACTGTCCACTCAGAGATCGACAGGTTAAGGGCTTGATCAAGCTTGCCATTCTCCACTCAAACTTCCGGGGCCAGTCCCAAGTTCAGATTATCACCTGGGCTTCTGACCAACTGGCTATAGGTTGCAGGTTCCTATGACCCCCTCCTTGGGTTCAATTCATTTGCTAGAGTGGCTCACAGAACTCAGAGAAACACTGTACATTAGATTATTGGTTTATTGTAAAAATCTACAACTGAGGAACAGCCTGACGGAAGAGATGCAAAGTGTGTGGGGAGGGTTGTGGAGCTGCCATTCCCCTTCCAGAGTCACCATTGTCCCAGCATGTCCAACCCAGAAGCTCTCTGGACTCTTTCCTTTGGGGTTTTTATGGAGCTTCATTACAAAGGCATGATGAGTTAGACCACTGGCCTCTGGTGACTGAATTGCATTTCCAGCCCCGTCCCCTCCCCAGATGTCTGGGGGATGGAACTGAAATCTCCATGCCTCTAATCTCTTGGTTGGTTCTCCTAGCCACCAACCCCATCCTTAAGGACTTTCCAAAAGTCACCTCATTAACATAACAAAAGTCACCTTTATCCCTCTCCTTGCTTAGGAAACTCCAAGTGTCTTGGAGCCCTATGCCAGGAATTACCGAAAGACCAAACACATGTGACCTTGTTTCAAAGGATGGTCTTTGCAGATGTAATCAATTTCAGATGAATTATGAGTTATACCAGGTCCTAACCCAATGACTGGTGTCCTTATAAGGCTCATGTCACCATTCCCACACTCACCTCCCAATGCAGGAAGCTGGGGGACTCTTTTCTGGAAAAATGTTAATGCCAGTTCCTCTCATTCTTCTGTCCAAGTCATTCATCTGCTCTGAGTCGATGTGTAGAAAAGCTTTGACCAACCTAGACAGCATATTAAAAAGGAGAGACATTACTTTGCCGACAAAGGTCAAAGCTATGGTTTTTCTAGTAATCGTGTATGGATCTGAGAGCTGGGCCATAAAGAAAGTTGAACACTGAAGAACTGATGCTTTTGAACTGTGGTGTTGGAGAAGACTGTTGAGAGTCTCTTGGACTGCAAGGAGATTAAACCAGTCAATCCTAAAGGAAATAAATCATAAATATTCATTGGAAGGACTGCTGTGGAACCTAGAACTCCAATACTTTGGCCACCTGATGCAAAGAGCTGACTCATTGAAAAAGACCCTGATGCTGGGAAAGATTGAAGGCAGGAGGAGAAAAGGATGACAGAGGATGAGATGGTTGGATGGCATCTCCATCTTGATGGACATGAGTTTGAGCAAGCTCCGAGAGTTGGTGACGGACAGGGAAGCCTGGTGTGCTGCAGTCCATGGGATCGCAAGGAGTCAGACATGACTGAACGACTGAACTGAACTGAATTGAAACTGGACATCTCAGAACAGAAATTGTATCATAAGGATGTTGTCAAATACACAGGCAATCATGAATGTGAGAATTCTCAAGACCCAAAAGGTACTGCACGGCGGTCCTCATTATAGTTTACATTATGACTGTGTCAATCTATCTGTGTATGACCAACTTTTGGCCTCTCTCAAAATTTAAACAAAACCCTGGTGACGTGTACAACTACGTCCCATAAGACCACAACCTTCTCAGCAATTCATTTACCACTGGATATTTAATTGACTAGTGCTGCTGCTGCTAAGTCGCTTCAGTCGTGTCTGACTCTGTGCAACCCCATAGACGGCAGCCCACCAGGCTCTGCCGTCCCTGGGATTCTCCAGGCAAGAACATTAGAGTGGGTTGCCATTTCCTTCTCCAATGCATGAAAGTGAAAAGTGAAAGTGAAGTCGCTCAGTCGTATCCGACTCTTCACAACCCCATGGACTGCACCTACTAGGCTCCTCCATCCATGGGATTCTCCAGGCAAGAGTACTGGAGTGGGGTGCCCTTGACTACAGAGCTCCCTAAAAATAATTCAACATAAACGGAACCTTTAAGGAAATATTTCCCTTGTTATGCTTTGTACGAAGTAACTGTGGGGATAAAAGTAACAAATAACCCCTTCTACCCACAGATGATTCTCTTGACTCAAGAAGAACAAAGCAAAATGTCATCCCCAGATTTGGCACGAGTGTGTGTGGCCAAGGGTCCAATACTGAACAAGTTTCCCTAGCTCATCAGGCATCTGTCAGCATGCTCACTGAAATCAAATGAATAAACTCACAGGCATTAGCTCAGATAAACACCACCTGCCTCTTCATTTTATAAGATGACTTTTTAATCCCTCCATGTTAGAAATGTTCTTCCTAGACACCAAGCACTTCTTGAGGAACACGGTTTCTGATGAGAGGGAAATCCCCCTCCCACCGCGGCCCATTGCTTTGACAGGTGTTAATTATACTCTTGATCAGAGAGAAACATCTGCACACTGCAGCCTGGGGGGAAGTGGCACTTTGCGGCTCAGCAGGCAGAGGATAGGAAGTTGCTGGAGAGACTGACTTCCTGACCGCGTGGCAGCCATCCCTGGGGTTTCCCATCACGGTGGCTCCCCAGAATCTCTGGAGGGCAGCTTCAAGGGGAAGCCCCCAGATTCATCAGCTTTCCTCCTCTGCATATGCTGTTTTCCCTTCTCTTTCCACAGTCAGGTCCCCTGAATTGTTTCACCGCACCATCCTGGACTGGCCATTCTGAACATCTTTTCGTAGGCTTGTGGCATTGTTATTTAGTGGCAGTGATAACCTTGACCTCACATGCCGTTTTTATCCCACTTAGATTTCTCCCTAAAAATACATTTATATGTTTGACCACAGAGTGCTGCCTAGATCTTTAGACCTCCTGGTGGTGTTGCTCAATGTACAAAATATAGGCTGTATTGGGATTTCGCTGGTGGGGCAGTGGCTAAGACTCCGAGTTCCCAGTGCAGGGGACCTGGGTGAGATTCCTGGTTTGGGAACTAGATCCTGCATGCCACAACTAAAGATTCCACATGTGTATGGCAAAACAAATACAATATTGTAAAGTTAAAAAATAGAAAATAAACTAATTTAAAAAAATAAATAAATAAAATGTGGAGGAAAAAAAAAGATTCCACATGCTGCAACTAAGACCCAGTAGAGCCAAATAAATAAATAATTAAAACCAAAAAAAAGAATATAGGCTGTGTTACCAGTGCTCCTTCTTTTTAACTTAAAAAAAAAAAAATCTAATTCCAAAATACATCTAGCCCTGAGGAATTGCCCACTTGTACTTGAGTGACACTGGACAGCTGCCTTGACTCTGTGCGCCAGACTCAGGCAGACACTTAGCAGACAGACAAGAGCCGTCCTGATGTCTCCACGCCCTGAGCACTGCTCCTTGAGGCAGGATGAGGTGGACACGACTGGCTGCACCTCTCATGAGGGGTCACCTCCCCATCGGTCAGGTATAGTCTCTACTTCCTAACATCTAGTCCTGTCTGCTTCTGGCTCTGAAACACCAGCTGTGAATCCCAGCATCAGGGACCCCAATTATGTGTTGATCCCAAACCCCCTGTGTGGCCGATTTGGAGATGGGACCAATAAGGAAGCCATTAACGTGAAGTGAGGCCGCAAGAGTGGGTCGCTGATCCAATGGGATGAGCGTCCTTATGAGAAGACACGCTCGAGAGAAGTGCTGTTCACCTCCCCCCAGGCTCTCTCGGTGTCTCTCTGTCTGTCTCTCTCTCTCCCTCTCCCGACCTCCTTCCTGTGTGCACCATGCAAAAGTCAGGTGAGGACCCAGCAAGGGGTGGCCGACTTCAAGCCAGGAAGAGGGCTCTCATCAGAAACCAACTCAGCCAGCACCTTCATCTTAGACTCTCTAGGCTCCAGAACTGTGAAAATACAAATTTCTAATGTTTAAGCCACTCAGTACTTCGTCATGGCAGCCCTAAGACATGTAAGTCTAGTTTAACAGATAAGAAGCAAGCTCAGAAAGGTGACATGAATCTTAAAGGAGAAGTGAGATGCTAACAAGCAACCGGGGGAGGGGTCCCCCTTTTTGCGCAGAGGGGTGAGGGCTCAGAGGGGCAGGGAGAGGCTGATGGACCTGAAGAGCAGGGCAGTGCCTGCATGTGGGTGAGGCCTCGGGATGTCATCCTAAGGTAAGCCTCTGTTTTGAATAAAAAACGGGGGCATACGTTTCCACATGAATATGGATAATAAGTGAGTCTAATTCTGGGAAATCAAGTTTTGAGGGTGCAAGCCTGTGTGCCAGAAGTGGGTGGCAGAACCTCAAAAGACCTCAGTCCTGAGAATGTCAGGGACACCCACCTGGTGAGCAGTACCTGAGGTTCTTGTCACTGGGACACAGGTGCCAAAGAACACGTATTATGAAGACCACCAAAGAGGTGGGTGAGAAATGCTGAACCACATGGTGGTAAGAAGAGTGCTGCCTAAGCCATCAACACCGTATAGAAAATCAGCTTCCACTGTTCACAGCCAACCTCTTCTCCGTGGAAACTGGGATACGCCACAACATTTTCACCTTTCTTCCTACTGTTTTCTATGTTAACCACAAACCTACTTCTTGATCTCAGGCAGATGTGCAAGCAACATCACAAGGTCCCAGGCTGGAAAAGGGTGAAAAAGAGTTCTCAGTATCTTTGTCCTTACCTGTCTTCCACTGGCTGATTTTCTTGTTCCCACTGGCCCTAACTTTTCTGCCCTTGAACAAACGTCTGAAGGGACAACTCCTCTCCCATGCAAATGGGCACTTCTGTTCCTCTGGCAGCCAGAGCGAGAATCTTGAGTGGGGTTTAAAAGAAAATGACATCTGGGCTGCTTCCTAAAAGCTTCCTCCCCAATACAGAATCCTTTAAATTATAATTGCTGACTTGGTCCTGTTATCAACCACCTTCTCTACCCCCTCAAGCAGCTGGGCTTAAAAACTATCTGCTGATTGCCTCCCTGGGGTTGGCTTTTAAACTCTTCCAACGCTGGTAATGCATGCGTGCATGCGTGAGTGCTAAGTTGTTTCAGTCATGTCTGACTCTGTGCAACCCTATGGATTGTAGCCCACCGGGCTCCTCTGTCCGTGGGATTCTCCAGGCAAGTATACTGGAGTGGGTTGCTGTACTCTCCTCCAGGGGATCTTCCCAAACCAGGAATCTAGCCCCGCGTCTCTTACCTCTCCTGCACTGGCAGGTGAACTCTTTGCCATTAACACTACCTGGGAAGCCCAATCCTGGTAATAGTGTATGTTTTTATGCATGCAAGCATGCACACAGCTATTTATTTAACACTATGTGCAAGACAGTGAAGGCATTGGAGGAAGGGATCACTGCCCTCCAGCAGGAATGTGTGTGAATATGTGAAAAACTAATTTGCAAAGCAAGAGTTGAATAATACCAGCACCAAGGGAAAAGATAAGCCCTCAGACAGAGATAGCTGCATCTTTAATAAAGCTGTCACCCCGCCAGACTCAGACACTCATGACAGCTCTGAGTGCTCAAGGCAAAGACAGCAGACCAGAGAAGGAGGGAGGCATTCAGCTACTGGGATTCTTAGCGTGAAAGGAAGATTGGCCTTTCAAAGCCATCAGCAGGAACAAATGTTTCATTTGTAGCCCTGGCAGCCTATCTGTACCAAATAAACAGCTTAAACAAATAGACCTTGATTTTGATGGTTTTAAAATGGGAGTGATGTTGATTTTCCCAGCGCCTGACTTTTGCAAAAATCACCCCATTTGAGCTCTAGAGCACTCTATTCCCCATCTCCTGGGGTAAATTGACTTTCAAATGAACGTAGCTGAACACCCAAATTGCTGTAAGGATGAAGGCTGAGAAGTGTGCCTACCTCCTACATGGCCACGATGGCTTCTGAAGGGGTTTCTGTGACTATTTTCAGACCATAGGTGCTGCACCCTTTTCTATCCCAGCAGACGTGAGAAGGCCAATGGAGCCAGATCTGGGTGAGGGCAGACTCGGGGCCAAGAAGCTGGACAGGGCGTCCTCTGATCTGGAACCCAAGAAATACCAGAAAAACAATCCTTTCTCCTTCTCACTTAACCTTTCACACAAAAGGACAGAGGAATGAATACTCAGAGTCGTGGTCCCAGCCCATGCCTGGGGACACAAGTGTAAAGGCTATCGGCTAGACTCTTACAGGGAGGATGGTTGATCACTATATCCCTCCATCGCCCATCCATCAGGGTGCCACCAAACATTTCACAAGCCCCTCCCACCACACACTTCTTATTAACCTGGGTGCTGTCAAGGAGGAAGTAGAAACGAATATGATAATATCTTTGCAGTCAAGAATTTCACACATACACATGTAAGGACATAACTAATGTAATACTCATAAAGCAGTCTCTTTCAAACTTGTGGCTGGGGACTTCCCTGGTGGTCCAGGGTTTAAGAATCCACCTGCCAGTGCAGGGGACGCAGGTTTGATCTCTGGTCTGGGACGATCCCACATGCTGAGGAGGGGCTAAGCCCGTGCACCAAAACGAAAGTCCTCGAGCCGCAACAAGAGAAGTCACCGCAGTGAGAAGCCTGGGCACCCCAACAAAGAGTAGCCCCTGCCTGCCGCAACTAGAGAAAAGCCCACACTCTGCAACAAAGATCCAGTGAAGCCAAAAATTAATTAATTTTAAAAACTTGTGGCTGAACCTCTGGCTCCACAGTAATCAAGACAATGTGATATCAGTAAAAGTAAAGATATGTGGCTCAATGGAACAAAACAGAATCCAGAAAGAAAGCCATACTTGTGTGGTCCATTGACATTTTACTAAAGTGAGAAGATAATTTGTGGAGCAAGATTAGTTTTTTCAACAAATGGTACAGAAACAATTGGATATCCACATGCAAAAAAAAAAAAAAAAGGAAGTACAGCCCATACCTCACATCATACATAAAGCTCAGCTCAAAATATATCATAGACCTAAATGTAAAACCAAGAACTATAAAACATGGAGTGAGTGTGTGCTAAGTTGCTTCAGTCATGTCTGACTCTTAGTAACCCTATGGACTGCAGCCTGCCAGGCTCCTCTGTCCATGGGATTTTCCAGGAAAGAATATTGGAGTGGGTTGCCATTTCCTCCTATAGGGGAGCTTCCTAACCCAGGGATTGAACTCTCGTCTCTTATGCCTCCTGCATTGACAGGCAGGTTCTTTACCTTCAGTGCTACCTCGGTAGCCCCATAAAACATGGAGAAGAAAAGGTACAAGAAAATCCTTCTGACCTGAGAATTAGGCAATTTGGTTTTTTTTTTAGATAAGACACAAAAAGCAGTTATCAAAACAGGAAAAAAATTGAACTTCATCAAAATTAAAAACTCTTTGAAAGACATTTAAGAAAATGAAAAAACAAACCCAAAACTGGAAGAACTATTTGCAAAACACATACATGATTTTTAAAAATTCAAAATATTTCTAAAATCTCAAAATTCACCAAAACAAGACAATTTTTAAATGAGGGAAAATATTTGAACAGACACTTAAGTGAGGAGGCAATATGGATGGTAAATAGCACATGAAAAGATGTTCAACATCATTAGTCATAGGGAAATACAAATTAAAACTATGAGATACCACCACACTCCTATAAGAATGACTACAATTCATGTATATATATATATATATACATATATACATATATATATGGAGAGAGAGAGAGAGAACTAAGTACTTGGTGCTGGAGAAGACTCTTGAGAGTCCCTTGGACAGCAAGAAAATCAAACCAGTTAATCCTAAAAGGAAATCAACCCAATTCATCAGAAGGACTGATGCTGAAGGTGAAACCCCAATCCTTTGGCCACTTGATGTGAAAAGCCAACTCACTAGAAAAGATCTGCTGGGAAAGATTGAGGACAGGAGGAGAAGGGGGAGACAGAGGATGAGATGGTTGGATGACATCATCGACTCAATGAACATGAGTTTGAGCAGACTCCTGGAGATAGTGAAGGACAGGGAAGCCTGGTGTGCTGCAGTTAAACAACAACAAACACACAAGATACAATCAACTGGGACTCTCACACACTGCTGGGGGGTAGTCACTTTGGAAAACAGTTAGGCAATTTCTCAAAAAAGTCCAACAAAACCCTACTGTATGATCTAGTCATTCCCTCCACATCTAGGTACTTTCCTAAGAGAAATGAAAGCACGTGGGCCTAGAGTCGCCCTGAATGTTCACGGAAGCTGTATTCATAAAAGCTCCAAGCTAGAAACAGTCGAATGTTCTTGAACGGCTGAATGGACAAATAAACTGAATCAGGTTCCTACTGTGGACTCAGCTACATAAAGGAACAAACTACTGACATGTCCAACAACCTGGATGAATCTTAAGAACTTTATGCTCAGAGAAAAGCTACTATGTGACTTCATCTATAAGCCATTTAGAAAAAGACAATACTCTAGGACAGAAATCTAGAGGTTGCCAGGGGCTGAGTGTGGGAGGAGTGATTAACTTCAAAAGGGATAAGAGTGAACTTTTGGGATGAAGCCAATACTGTCTGGATCGCGATGATGCTTATGCAGCTATATATTTGGCAAAACTTCCAAAACGGCAAACCTAAATTTTATGATATGTCAATTACATCTTAATAAACCAGACTTAAAATTTTTTTATGATTATTACCATACTCAGATAATGTTCTCTCTTTTTAAGCAAAAGGGTACCATTAAAAGAGAGAAATGAGGTATTATTTATGCTAATTTCTTCTAATTAATACGTGACTAAGTACTACATTTTTGTATAGAGAGAGCTATAAATAATATATCTCACTCACATGGTACGCTCTGTACATCGCATCTGACCGGGAACTTTTAGAGTCACTGCTTCTAGAATGGTCCCTGCACAGAATCAAAATGAGGAAAGTAGTCGTGAGTATTAATTCTCTGCTTCTCACTCACACAGCTGGGGGAGGTAAGCATGGCCAACGTTATTATTATCTCCATTTCATAAATGCAAAGATACAAATGTGCAAAGATGAAGCTAGAGTTTGGTAAAGGTCACACGGCAAGTGGGTGGCAAACCCTGAATTTGAATCCACATCCTTTTACAGAGAAAACTGTCAATGTTCCTCAATCTTCTCCTCAGAAACACCAAAGCGGAAAGCGTGGGGCAAGAGCTCTGGATGGAAACGTAAAGCCCACTTGAGGGGAAAATCGATGAGCAGGGCGAGAACCTGTTTACAAACCTGTGGGCTATTTTGGGTGCTTTCCACAGACCGGCTCAGCAGCCGTGACGCCGCCCACGGCTCAGCCCGAGCCTGCGCGGTGGCACCGGCCCGGGTGTGACGGGAGCCGGAACTCACCAGATGCTGTGCTTCTTTGCTCTGATGAGACCCAAAGCGGAAAGAGCTCCCCTGAGGACAGACGACCTGGCCCCCAGCCCTGCTCCAGCCCGCGTTCCTTGTATTTCCTCGGAGCTCAGGACCCGAGGCAGGCTGCCCTGAGAATCTTCTCGTGTGGATAAGCTGACGCCAGTGTCCCTACCCTGTGGACCTTACTTTCCCCTACCTCAGGGCAGGGGGGAGTGTCCAGGCCCCCCCCCATTAGCCCCAAGAGGCCTCCCTAGGTCACCTAGCCCTTGGTTGGCTCCGTCTTGACCGTCCCAGGCAGCATGTCCTTGGGTGAGCTGCTCTCCCTGCCAGCTCTGCGGTTTCATTAAGGGGCATTTACGAAAAAAGCTCTGAGGAAAACGAAGTTCTGTGGGAAATTCTGGGCTAAACAAAGAGTTATGGTTATGGGTTGAGTTGTCCCCCAGAGAAAAGGTATTCCCCCCCTCAAAGGCCCGTTGCCAGGCCCCATAGAGAGCCTGCTCCTGTTCAGTGAAGGAATGAATGAGCCCCTGATTGGCAGTGGTGTCATCCTACTGACGGATGGCTAACCCTCCACCCCTAGGGCCTCACCCCACAGGGAGGCACCATGGGACATTGGCTCGCCCCTCCTGATCTCCCATCCTCCCTACCCCTGCATACCTGAGTTTCACCACGCTAGTTGACACTAGTTAATTTACACCACACTAAATGTCCGTGCTTCGTCTCCTCTCGGCCTTTGCACATGTTCCCCCCCATCCCCATCCCAAACCCACCTTCTGTCCCTGGGTGGATGACCGTCCTTCCCCACTGTGGCCCTTGGGCTGTGAGGCTTCTTAGCTACACAATTAGAGGGGAGCTGGCTCCTCCCTAGCCAGATCAGAGGTTCAGATCCAACATCAGCCTGATATGGTGGAACTTCGACTCTATCTCAGAAACTCCAATACTTTGGACGTTTTGGCTGCCTGATGCAAAGAGCTGACTTCTTTGAAAAGACCCTGATGCTGGGAAAGATTGAGGGTGGGAGGAGAAGGGGACGACAGAGGATGAGATGGCTGGATGGCATCACCAACTCAATGGACATGAGTTTGAGTAAACTGTGGGAGTTGGTGATGGACAGGGAGGCCTGGTGTGCTGCAGTCCATGGGGTCGCAAAGAGTCAGACACGACTGAGCAACTGAACTGAACAGCATCCATGGTTAAGAGACCACCAGCCTCTCCCATGTCATTATCAGGGATGACGTCAAAGCCCTACCATTACAGCTGTTATGACATGGCCGCCTCAAGAATCTACCAGAATTGACTGCCTTAAGCTCTTGGCCTCAGCTAGTCTCCATGAGTTTTGCAACTTACAGAGGAAGGAAACCAAACTTACAGAGAATCGATCTAGGACAAATTTACCCCTATCTGTAAAGAGGACAGTTAGCAGTGAGGTCACAACAGGCTGGCACTCGAGCAATGCTGTCAACAAGCTAAAGCAAAGGCAGTGTGATAGATGCTCTATGGAGGTCCCAGGGTGCTCTGTAGAAGGCCAACAGCACAGAGAGAAAACACTTAAAATGAGTCCTAAGGAAAGAAGGCGCTCCTTAGTGCACAGGGGAAATGACCTGGATGACAGGGGAATAGCTCAGGCAAGGCAGCAAGAGGTGTGAGCATGGGTATACGAAGTCCCTTAACAAACAAACAAAGATTAAATGTACACAGGGGAAGAAATACAATAAAAAGAAGCTGGTGGTAACATCGGTTTATTATAGTAAGCATTAAATTTACCCAGCTCTAACTTTCCTGGAAATCAAAGCATACAGGAAATTCACCAGATTATATAACTTTCACTGCTTGATATAAGTAAGTACACAGCTTGTCAAGGAATTATATCTTCCAAAAGCTCTACCTGGCATATGCTTGGTTTTAACATTAAAAGGAATTCAAAATTAAAAGCAAGATGGGTAGAATTTGTCCACTGTAATATCTTAGGAAGTCTTAACAACCTATATATGTTAGGGCTAATCTCTCAGTCATGTCCGAATCTTTGCAACCCCACGGACTGTAGCCTGCCAGGCTCCTCTGTCCATCAAATTCTCTAAGCAGGAATACTGTAACGGGTAGCTAATCCCTTCTCCAGGGGATCTTCCCGACCCAGGGATCAAATCTGGGTCTCTTGCATTACGGGCAGATTCTTTACTGTCTGAGCCACCAGGAAAACCCTACATATGTTACCGGGAACAATAAATAATATAATTCTAAAAAGAATCCAGCACAGAACCATAATGCAGATAATTAGATGCCTAACCATACCTTAACTCTGCTAACATTTAAATTACTTAGGGTTTAGTCTAAGCTGCCGTGTCAGAGGCCCCCGAATACAGTGACTTAAAATAGAAATGTTTCTCTTTCACATAACATTCTGAATGCAGGCAGTGGGCCAAGGTTGGCAGGTATCTCTGCTTGATGAGGTCATTTAGGGACCCAGTTTTTTCCTGTCTTGTGCTTTGCCATCGCGGGGCTGTCATCACTGTGCATGAGGAACTCTGGCCCCTCAGAACCACCTCATCATTCCAACCCAGGAAAGATGAAAGAGCAAGCGGGGCAAGAAATTTACATACTTTAAAAAACAAGTTGATCTTCTAGCTAAGACAAACCATTGATATAAAAATAATCATCTGGTTAAAAAAATCATAATAATTTGGAAATGGCATGTGCCACTTCCTCTCCCACCCTATTGGTCAAAAGTTAATCATATGGACACAGTTAGCCTCCAGGGAGGCCAGGAAATGTGGTCTGTGGTTAAGGTTAAGGTTAGGGTGGACATATGTCTGCCTACAACTCACAGGCTGCTGTTGCCAAAAGCAAAAAGGGCCATTAGCCTCTGCCGCAACATCTAAATACAGGTGTTCACAGAGAGAAACCAACTGAACAGCAAAGGATAAGTGGCTCACTAAGGCAGTGAGCTCATCTGTCGCAAGACTTTCTATTTCTCTCAGAGAAAAAAAATCCTTTTGCTGCTGACCCTCAATTATGAATAAAGAGAAGAGAGCATTAGAACAATTCAGGGAGACTTCCATAAACCCTCCAGGCAACAGTTCACATTTCTACTCCATTAAGCCCTCTGCCAAGAGAAAGGCCCACGTATGCAGGTGGTCAAGGTAACAAGCTGATGTCCCCCTCTTCTCACTTCTGCCAAACGTGGGTGATGTTTAAACACCATCAGGCTGCCTCACACCACCTAACCCATCCCACGCCTTCCGCAGACTCTGAAACCCTCAACAGCCCCAAGAGGGCAGCAGCTTGGAATCCTTGTGCGGAGGTGGCATCAACAACTCAGGCCCCCAGGAATGTGTTTGCTGTGGATGAAAGGCTCTTCCCCACCTTGAGTGGGACCAGGGTTTAAGGGGTGGCTCTGTGACTCATGGAGATGCATCAAAACAGGAGACGATTGGGAGGGGATCACATACCTGCAAGCTGAGCTGGCGTTTGATGAGGTTCCAGGGACTGACGGCAAGAATTCTGCACTCTCCCACCCAAGGCACTTCCCCGGAAGGGAATGAGCCCGAGGAACCTGAGGGGCACCCCTCTGGAGGACACCATCTGTGCAACAGTGGAGGCCCCAGCCAGGTGGGCCCGGATCCAAGATCACAGACAGAAGCCTTTGTAATAATCTGGTTCATGTCTCCCTTCTCCCCAAAGACTCCAAGTTCCATAAGAGTAGGGGTCACGCCTGTCTTCTGTCCTGTTATGTCCCTCGTACCTGGCACTGACTAGGTGCTCAGTAAACCTTGGTTGACTGACATCCTTTCAACTCTCAGGCCCACCTGAGGCCACAGTGCAAGAACATTTATTGGCTATCTGCTACCTGCTGAGAACTGAAACGGGTGTTTCTCCATATGGTATTTTCATTCATTTTAACAATATTGACAGCTAGGGATTATCATCCTCATTGGGACAGAACCCAGTGAGCCCAGGCCCCCTCCTAGATTGTGTTCTCGTCTCAGAACTACAGGTTTCCAGCAGAGGCAGACCCTAAAAAGAGCTCAACCTCTCCAGCACACAGCCAGTCCCTTACCTAACCCTCACACAAGCCCTGTGGGCTGCGAGTCCATTTTCCACATTTTTCATAAGAGGAAACAGGCTTGGAAAGGTTAAATATAACTCCCACAAGGCCCTCAGCTACAGGCACCAGAGTTGGGTGTGAACCCAGGTCAGTCTGACTCCCAAGCACCAATTCCTTCCACCTACGTGGACTCAACACTTGAGCTTTTCTGTGGACTGAATCGTGTCCCTCCCACAAAGTTCATGTGTTGAAGCCCATGTAACTGTAGTGGACGCGGGGCCTTTAAGGAGGTGATGAAGGTCAAATGAGGTCATGAAGGTGGGCCCTCACCTGGTAAAACTATCCCTTCTAAGAAGAGGCACCCTCTCTCCATCACTTGAGGACATAGCTGGAGGTGGTTATCTGCAAGCCAAGAAAAGGGTCCCCACTGGAAACTGACCATGCTGGAGAATTCCAATCTTCAGCACTGCGAGGGAAAATAATTTCGGTTATTTAAGCCACCCAGTTTTAGGGCATTTTGTCACAGCAGCCTGGACAGGCTAATGTAAGATTTTTTCTAACACGAAATAGCTCAGAGTTGAATGGAACAAGTATGGAAGGAAGGATTCATTTCCCCATTGTTCAATATTTTAGGGGAAAAAAATAGGCTTACTATCTCCCAAGGACATCACAGAGTTTATAGAAGAACTGGGAATTGCTGGAGGGCCCCGCCTGCTGGTTTAACTTCCTCATAAAGAATTTATGGGGCATAAGCACTCTCCAGGAGCTTCCAGAATCTCTTAAAGCAATTCCTCCCAGTCTGAAGAGGCTGCCTTATAAATGCCTGGCCCTCATCACCCCTCTCTCTAGGGAGCAATGCCTATTCCCTCTGGAAGGTGGCAGTTCTGCCAAGAATTGCTCAAGCCTTCCCAGATACACAGCGTGTTCAGAACACCGAGGAAGGGGATTGGCGTCTCCCCAATTTCCGAGAGAGGGAACTGGAGTTCCTTGTCTGTGGGGGGTAGGGGTGGGGTCCCTGGACTCACTGAGTAACAATCCTTGAACTCTGTCTCTGGTCTTGAGATATGAGTTGAAAACCTGTCTCCCATGTCAAAGTACAATGTAAGGAAGTACATCTGAATAAATTGTGTTAAATAAGTGAATCAATTTGTGGGCAAACAATTACATCCAAAATGACAACTAAATAATTAGAGCTATTTGAACACCGTGTCAGCCGGAGAGAGAAATAACACAAAAATAAACAGGAGGAGTGAGGAAGGGAAGAAGGAGGTGGGAAAAGTGAGAGAAGTGCGTTTCCCTCTCTGTTGACCTGAGGCTCCATCAGTCCCCCTTCCAAGTCAGTCTGTCTGCTGTCATAAATGGAGGCCGGGGGCGGGTGGTGCTGAGACTCAGAAAGAATTCCATCAAAGCCCCCTTGAGGTTCACCTCATTCTGTCCCATCTCTGCTGAATTGTGCCGAGCAAAGCAGTGTCTGAAAGTGGGAGGGTCTCGTCTCTGGGCTCAGCCAGTGGTCTGTTACCATGAACACATGGCCGGAGTTCAGGGTCCTCCAGCGCTCTGATCGTACCCTCCTGGGGACACCCCAGGTTTGCTGGTAAACTCCAAGTTTGTGCTTCTACACACCACATCTCATTGATGCTTCATAACACCCTTAGGAAGAAGGTATTGTAACCAGCTTCATTTTACAGGAAAGGAAGATAAGGCTCAGAGAGGCACATTAACTTTTCCAACTATATAGTGAGTGACCAAACCAGATTTGAACTCAGATCTTCTTGGCTCCAAATCCATTGCTCCTGCCACCCTTCCAATTTACCTCCCAGTCCTGTGTCCCATCTCCCCTTTTCATACACGTATACAGGCCTAGACAAGTTTGGAGCTGGGCACAATTCAGACTCACCTTGACTCTGAATGTGTTAGCCATATGTGCCCTTGGAAGGAAATTATTTGAACCTGTTAACAAAGGGGATGTAAAAGCATAGAATTGAAGCCTGGGAATGAGCCTTGTAAATCGCTGAGCCACCCCAATGTGGGTTGATGCCAAGGTCGAGGTGAATCACTGAGTGTCTACCAGCAGGAAACAAGACTGCCCAGGCCAAGTTCACACCAACAAAGTCTCCTCAAGCTCTTACCAGACTCTTTCCTAAGAGAAAATCCCCCAGCCCTGTCCCTTCCACATCCCACCATATCCAAAATCCTCCACTTCTCCATCAACAAATATAACTTAAACACATTTGATGATTCACAGCACAGAATAGAAAGACACCCCACCATCCTAGCGGGTACTGGCTCTGCCAAAGCAAATCCTCAAGGTTTTCAGCAGCATCACACACCCTTTTTCAAAAGTGAGTTCAGCCTTCTCAGTAGACGTTTAGCCAGAAACAAAGTTTCGGATCTACATTTTGAACTCCACTGGAAATAGAAATGCATTTGCTTTTACCACAACACGTAAACTAGCTCATTTCTGAGCTCTTTGCATGATCTTGTTTTTTCACGGATGTGGTACGAAGGGGTAAGACATGAGATTTATATGTAATTCTCTTATAAATGTTTTCCCCCGGATATCTAATTATCCCATTCAAACCCAAGTACATTGTCTTCTAAGTTTCCAAGTGGTTTAATAATAGAATTGCTTCATTAACTCTGATACTTGCTTGGGAATCAAGCAGAAAAATTAGAGAAGAGCTAGAAAAACAAGCAGCTGCAGTCTCATGTACTTCTGAGTTCTAAACACTCACGGACTTGGAAGCTGAGGTTGTTCTATCAAAAAGCCATTACTGGGAGCCCTTTGGTTAACGGACTGTCTGCTGTCCCTGCTCCTCCCACGCCAGCCCCTTCGTCCCCCTCCCTCCCAGAGGCGGAAGTCATCCTGTCTCTCCCAGCCACTCTCACCTACTTTCTTCCCATCATCAGTAAACTGGGCTCCACTCTCCTGGATAATAAATGCACAGAACTGGGAAGACATGCACCCTCCTGCTCCCGCATCCAGTCTGTGACCATGACTCGAGTAGGTTTCTTCTCCATCTTACGCAGAGACCAGGGTGGTGTGAATCACTGTGTCTCTCCACTTCGGTTGCACAGAGGAAACAAGAACCCAGACAGTAGAAATGACTTGACCCAGATGACATCGGCCCCACCCCTCCTTCCCTCCCTGGCAGCTCTCAGGTGGAGGCACACTGCCTGCGGACCGGCTCCCTCCTGTATCACCCCTTCCTCCCACTTACCCCTCCACAGCCTCGACAGTCATGGCTTACCCTCCTGCCTGAACTCTTCAAACTCTGCCCAGGCCAGATCAAGCCCTAACCTTTCACTTGGCATTTGGGGACCTGAGGGTTCACACTCAATCTATCCTTTTCTTACTACTTGGGTCACAAACTTCCAAATGGGTTGTCTTCCAGGCCACCCTGCTTTTGGTTGCCCCGAGCCTCATCTCCTTGCAACTCAGACAACCAGTCAGCATCTTTCTGCCCTCTGTGGCCCCTCCCTGGCTGAGTCGCCCAGATATCTCAGTGTGGGCACCCCCGCCCCCAGCACCTGTGGCTCCCTGACCTGGCAGAGCCCTCTGGGAACGTACCTCCTCTCCCTGGGCTGTGGGCTCTGCAAGGGTGGGAGCCATGTCCTATTTGGGGGCCCAAAGCTTAGCACAAATCAGACATTGAACAATCAGGCACTGTAGTGAATGAAGCACCAGGCCTTTTTAAGAGGGATAGTTCTCCGCATATTAAGTAATTTCCTCTAAATTGACACTGGAATTATTGTCTAAATTGTGAAGGATTTCCAACTGAGTTGCTGAAATAAACTCTTTACCTTCTGGAAATATTGAGTAGGAAAATACTTGTACTTTGATTGTAGGTAAGACCCAAGCTGAGAGACTTTTGCAGAGAGTCACCAAGGAGTCCCCCGTGAAAAGGGGTACAGAGCTCCCAATGGGGATCCCTGAGTCAAGAGAACCATCCCTCAGGACCCCCCACCACCTCCTCTTCCAAGTAGAGACTGGACTGAGGGGGACAGGGAGAAGGACACACATCCAGGACCAGGGCTCACAGCACAGCAGAACTGGAAGGACATGTCTGAATAGAGCTCAGATGCAGATCAAGACACCATAGACGCAGTCAAAGGGGACCCAGCCGATGCTATCAGATGGCAGGGGCCTGGCTCTGAGAAGAGGAGGCCTCTCATAGCTGGGCCAAGGGCTTTCCACTCAGCCATCCCCAGCAAGCACCTCCTCATGGCTATCAAATAGGCTCCAGCCCACTCAAAGGGATGCTAGGCATAGAGGAGGAACATTTCCTCTTGGTAATGTCTTTTCTTAGAAACATCATTTCCAGAAATAACCTGCTGACTTAGCCCACCACCACTGGCTGAGAGTGAGTCTCATCCCACATTTAAACAATCACTAGCAAGGGAAACAGAATTATCATCACAACCAATCAAACTTAACTTCTTAGGAGATCCCAGGAAGCATGGAGCCCCCATAAGGGAACAAAACTGGGGTTCTGCTGATGAGGAAGAAAGAGGGTAGTGGTAGTACCAAGTATGAAACTAGAATCTCAGCCCAGCACACTCAGACCTTCCCAGCTGACTTGATCCTACACACACCCATACTGTAGGGTGACATGACCTCCACGGGAGAGGCAGTATCTGGATGGAGGACAAGTTCTCATCAGTGGCGTTAGAAAACCTGGATTTTCCAATCCGTTCTGATACTTGAGAGTCATCTGGCATTGGACAAGTCACTTAACCTCTCTGAGCCTGTTTGGTCAACTGACAATGGGATTATAATTCTTCACCCAGCTGAGGAATGGTGTGTGTGCTCTGTAAAACCTTATTCCACGAAAAGTGGCCAACTTGTCTTCTCTTCAAAGCAGTGTAAAGATGATGGTGATATTAATATAAGATGCAGTTGGCTGGCTGGCTCCAGTGGTGGCTATTTTGGGAGGAGCAGTTACCAAGAAACACAAGGCTCTGGTAACCTTGACAACCATAGGTAAGACAGAAAGATGGCGCATTGACTTTCTGGATTCCATTCTTATTTCCTCCTCGTGAAGCTTGGTATCTGTTGATTTGTTTGTTAGATGAGGCATCTGCCAGGGCCAGGCAGGGCCGAGCATTGGCCAGGCTGGACTACTCTTAGACAGAATGGTCCAGAGGAGCTCTGGAAGGACACAGACAATTCCCTACTTCCGAGGTCCCTGGGGAAAGTGCCTGCTTTCTGCCTGGCTCCTTATGGTCCTTGGCACCCCAGAAGTCCAGACTACATCAAACACTGTGTGCAAGAGCCAGATGGTACAGGGCAGACCCTGGTGAGCAGTTACAAACTCAGAGAGCAGCTATAAGATGCAGGCAGGGCTGCCCAAGAAGAGGCAACAATGATGCTCCTTTGTAAACTCAAAGTGTTTGAGGGCTTCCCTGGTGGCTCAGATGGTAAAGAATCTGCCTGCAACTCAGGAGACCCTGGTTCAATCCCTGGGTCGGGAAGATCCCCTGGAGGAGGAAATGGCAACCCGCTCCAGTATTCTTGCCTGGAGAATCCGATAGACAGATGAGCCTGGCGGGCAACAGTCCATGGGGTCGCAAAGAGTCAGACACGACTGAATGACTAACACATACGAAAGGCACGTTAACACAAAAAAAGTTACTGCCTTGTAAACTCAAAGTGTTTGAACCATTTTTTTCATTGAGTAGGTATAGAAGATATTAGATATAAACAGACATAGAAGTATATTTATAACCAATGTGTAGGGTGTGAAGACTACCAAGGCTACAAGTGCCCATATACCCACAATGTAGCTTAAGAACCAGAATGTGGCTGGCCACATGTACCCTTCCCCATCTCATCCCACCCCCAACATCCAGGTACCTCTGGCATGAACCGTCTGTTTACATTTCCTCCTATGCCTCACAGTTATACTGTATTTGTAGCTCATGTTTCCACTTATAGTTGTACAATTTTTGAACTTTACATAAGTAGGATGATATAAACTCATTCTTCTCCTACTTACTTTTTTTTTGGATCCACCATAAATCCCTGAGATTCATCCTTCTTGATGCACTTATTTGTAGGGTATTTGTTGTCATTGCTCTATGGCCTTCCATTGTCAATACACCAGGAAATCATTTACTTCTCCTAACAATGAACACTTAGGTTGTTTCCAATTTTATGCCATGAGGAACAGTGCTGTCATGAGCATTCTTGATAAGATTTCCTCTAGAACATGTACCTGGGCCTACGACTCCAGTATGTCCTAAGGTACAGGCATCTTTAGCTTTGCTAGGTGATGCCAAATTGTTTTCCAAAGGACTTGTGCCAGTTTACATTCCCACCAGAAATGGATAGATTCATGAACTCTCTTCAAATCTCTTTAATTAAAAAAAAAAATCTTAATGTTAATGCTTTCCTATTTATCCATCTTTACCTTTATGACCTATGCTTTTTGTATCTTGTAACTTCAAGTCATAAAAATAAATACCATATTATCTTCTTAAAATTTTATAATTTTGACTTTTATAGCTAGGTATTTAATCTGCCTGAAATGACTTTTGTAAATAGTATGAGGAATGATCCTATTTCTTTTTTTTTCTACATGGCTGTTAATATTTCTATCTCAGCACCATTAATGAAAAGTACATTTCTGGAGTTCCCTGGAGGCCCAGTGATTAGGACATTGCACTTTCATTGCAGAGGATGTGGATTCCATTTCTGATCGGGGAACTAAGATCCCACAAGCAGCATGGTACGCCACCCCCCTTCAAAAAAGAAAAGAAAGAGAAAGGTACGTTTCCCCCACTAATCCACACTGTTTTGCCATACATCAAGTTGCATTTGAGGTTTAAAAGTGTCTTATTTTCCAATTTTAGGTATCTGGTTAGTATAATGGGCATTTTTATTCCTATGCAGTCAGAAAGTCAAGTATTTACAAAAATTAAATATGGTATTGAAGTCATGGCTGTTTCAGCTTATAGTTACTGACTATGATAACACTGGGGCTCCCCTCATAGCTCAGTTGGTAAAGAATCTGCCTGCCATGCAGGAGACTGGGGTTCAATTCCTGGATCAGGAAGATCCCCTGGAGAAAGAAACGGCAACCCACTCCAGTATTCTTGCCTGGAGAATCCCATGGACAGAGGAGCCTGGCAGGCTACAGGTTGTGGGGTCACAAGAGTCAGACATGACTCCTGGTCCATTTCCCAGTCTACATTTTGCTCCACTGGTTTATTTCTATGTGCCTGTCACATTGTCTTCATTACTACAACTTTGTACTGAGTACTGTTATCTCGTGAGGCTACTTCCCATTTTGTTTTTCTGGAGTATTTTGGTTTTACTTGGCCAGTTGTTCATCTGTGTATGTTTTGGGATCACACACACACACATGCACAAACACACAAAACGTCTGGGGCTTTGAGTAGCATAGAACTGAATGTGTAGTTCAGAAAATAATAATATCTGCATGATTTTGACTATTTTGTATCAAAAAACATGATATATGGTTCCATTTTTTTTAGTGCTTCATAGTAAAAATTGTATCATTTTCCTCAATCTTGGTACTACATACTTTGGAATTTATTTATATGCACTTATTATTATTTAGACTCCAAGTGCTATTTTTAACATTCTTTTTCATAGACAGGATATTGAAGTGCATTTGATTGTCCTTTGACTTTTCCTACACAAACTGTATGTCTGGGTGACCCATGAATTGATGAGGACAAGGTTATTTTTATTTCTATATTGTAGCTGATAGTTGAGGGAATTTGTTGTTCAGTCACTCAGTCATGTCCGACTCTTTGCCACCCCATGGACTGCAGCACACCAGGCTTCCTTGGCCTTCACTATCTCCTGGAGTTTGCTCAAACTCATGTCTATGGAATCAGTGATGCCATCCAACCATCTCATCCTCTGAGGGAATTACAGAATTAGATCATCACCATTTCACAGTGCCTGTTGGATTAACGGGTACAGGTAATGATTGTCAATAGCTGCTAACATCTCTCCAAAATAAAGAACTAGTTATTATGCGCCTCTTAACTGAAAAGCACAAGAGTACCCTATGAAGTAGCCTTGCCTAAAAAATTTCAATCTAAAATTGATCAAGTCTTTAGACCCAATTGTCAATTTACAGGAGAACAAGTATAGCAGAACCAGTTAAACAACATTGTGGGCATGCAATAGGCAAAATCCACAACAAACAACCCAGTTTCCTTATCAAATATATTGCAACGGAAAATAACAAACTATGGAGAAGTATCTATAGATACCAAGAGATCCAAGAGACATGTCAACAAACCACAATATATGATTTGAACAAACTATGTATCTGAGCACTAGAGAAATTTGAACTCTGACCACAAAATAAAGATTCACTGTTACCATTTCTTTTTAGGTATGATAGTGGTATTATGATTTCATTTTTAGAATGTCAGTATGTGTTTTAACAATACATACTGAAGTACTTATGCATAAAATTGTAAGCTGTCTGGGACTTGCTTCAAAAATAATCCAAAATAGGGACTTCCCAGCAGTCCAGAGGTTTAGACTCCAACTTTCAGTGTAGGGGACATGGTTCAATCCCTGATCGGGGAAACATCCCTCATGGCCAGTTCAGTTCAGTTCAGTCACTCAGTCATGTCGGACTCTTTGTGACCCCATGAACTGCAGCACACCAGGGTTCCCTGTCCATCACCAACTCCTGGAGCTTACTCAAACTCATGTCCATAGAGTCAGTGATGCCATCCAACCATCTCACCCTCTGTCGTCCCCTTCTCCTCCTGCCTTCAATCTTTCCCAGCTTCAAAAGAAGAGAAAGAAAGTAAAGTCACTCAGTCGTGTCTGATTCTTTGCGACCCCACAAACTGTAGCTCACCAGGCTTCTCCATCCATGGAATTGTCCAGGCAAGAGTACTGGAGTGGGTTGCCATTTCCTTCTCCAGGGGATCTCCCCAACCCAGAGATTGAACCAGGGTCTCCTGCATTGCAGGCAGACGCTTTACCATCTGAGCCACCAGGGAATCAGTTCTTCACATCAGGTGGCCATCAGCTTCAACATCAGTCCTTCCAATGAATATTTAGGACTGATTTCCTTTAGGATGGCCTGGTTGGATCTCCTTGCAGTCCAAGGGACTCTCAAGAGTCTTCTCCAACACCACAGTTCAAAAGCATCAATTCTTTGGTGCTCAGCTTTCTTTGTAGACCAACTCTCACATCCATACATGACTACTGGATAAACCATATCTTTGACTAGACCGACCTTTGTTGGCAAAGTAATGTCTCTGCTTTTTAATATGCTGTGTAGGTTGGTTGTAACTTTTTTTCCAAGGAGCAAGCATCTTTTAATTTCATGGCTGCAGTCACCATCTGCAGTGATTTTGGAGCCCCCCAAAATAAAGTCTGTCACTATTTCCATTGTTTTCCCATCTATTCCAGAGATGTGGCCAAAAGATTAAAAAAATTATTTTTAATAATCCAAAATAGGGGGGTGGGTGAGGATGGGTGAAACAGGATTGGCCATGAGTAGATAAGTCGTTGAAGCTGGTGATATGCACATGAGAGCTTGTTAAGCTATTCTTTCTACTTGTGTACATTTTAGAAATTTTGCATAGTATAAAGCTTTTTTAAAAAGGCTAAAAGAATATAATACCATCTATTTGTTAGACGTAGCTTTCTATATCTTAATATATATGTTACATCAAATTTTATAAATGTATTTTTCAAACTTTCTACATTTAAACTGAATTTTTTATCTGCTTAAAGGATCAAGAAGTGGTTAAGTCAGGTCTGGGTGCAGCCAGAACTAGAACCAAACACCTGAAATAACACTGGAAATCTCACTGAGGGTGTCAGGCTGGTCAGTAAGGCTGTGCATTTGTGTGGGAAAGTGGACCAGCTCTCACCTCCTCAGACCCAGAAGCTCACTCGACCTCCTGATCGCCCAACTGCTGACACCCACGCTCTTGAAGGGCTGATTGGGACGATAAGAAAGGATTTCTGAGTACTAATTTGCAACTCAAAACAGGATGACCAGAGAGATCAGACAGTCCAGAGCAGTGATCACCCCATTTTTTTAATGTGTGGTCCATCAGTAAAATATTTAGAGTATGCATTCTCAATAAATGCACATTTATCTTTTATAAACTGGTAAGTACATGGCAAATAGATGGGGAAACAATGGAAAGAGTGGCTGACTTTATTTGGGGGGGGGCTCCAAAATCACTACAGATGGTGATTGCAGCCGTGAAATTAAAAGATGCTTACTCCCTGGAAGGAAAGTTATGACCAACCTAGACAGCATATTAAAAAACAGAGACATTACTTTGTCAACAAAGGTCCATCTAGTCAAGGCTATGGTTTTTCCAGTAGTCATATATGGATGTGAGAGTTGGTCTGTAAAGAAAGCTGAGCACCGAAGAATTGATGCTTTTGAATTGTGGTGTTGGAGAAGACTCTTGAGAGTCCCTTGGACTGCAAGGAGATCCAATCAGGCCATCCTAAAGGAAATCAGTCCTGGGTATTCACTGGAAGGACTGATGTTGAAGCTGAAACTCCAATACTTTGGCCACCTGATGCGAAGAGCTGACTCATTTGAAAAGACCCTGATGCTGGGAAAGATTGAAGGCAGGAGGAGAAGGGGATGACAGAGGATGAGATGGTTGGATGGCATCACCGACTCAATGGACATGAGTTTGGGTAAACTCTGTGAGTTGGTGATGGACAGGGAGGCCTGGCGTACTGCGGTTCATGGTGTCACAAAGAGTCAGACACGACTGAGTGACTGAATTAAACTGAACTGAAGAAGACTAAACTACCATGTTATGCAGAGCTTCCCTACTGGCACAAGTGGTAAAGAACCCGCCTGCCAATGCAGGAGACATAAAAGAGCCTGGTTTGATCCCTGGGTCAGAAAGATTCCCTGGGTAGGGAAGATCCCCTGGAGGAGGGCATGGTAACCCACTCCAGTATTCTTGCCCAGAGAATCCCCATGGACAGAGGAGCCTAGGGAACTACAGTCCATAGAGTCACAAAGAATAGGCATGACTGAAGTGACTTAGCATGCACACACCACATTATGCACACTGTAGCAAGTATACCGAAAATAGAATGTTCGAACAGGATGAAAAATAAATATAAATGGAAGTGCTGATATCCGTCCCCACTCTCCTGTGAATCATCTCGTCTCCCAAAGCAGCAATAGCCAAACAATAATAGCAAAGTTCCTGTTGAAAACCCTATGAGATACAAATAATTTCATCACATTCGAGGAAACCCATGATCAGGAAGGTCACGCCCTTGATTTGTATCAAACCTAGTGAGGGACACAGCCAGGATGTGAACGTGAGTGTGCCTGGCTTCAAACACTGAGTGTGACCTTGTCTTTTCTCCAGTGTCAGGCTCAAGTGAGCTAAGACTGAGCCTGAGCAGGAGCGGAATTGCCCGTGCTGTAGTGTGGTGGTGGTTTAGTCACTAAGTTATGTCTGACTCTTGTGACCCCACAACCTGTAGCCTGCCAGGCTCCTCTGTCCATGGGATTTTCCAGGCAAGAATACTGGAGTGGGTTGCCGTTTCTTTCTCCAGGGGATCTTCCTGATCCAGGAATTGAACCCCAGTCTCCTGCATGGCAGGCAGATTCTTTACCAACTGAGCTATGAGGGGAGCCCCAGTGTTATCATAGTCAGTAACTATAAGCTGAAACAGCCATGACTTCAATACCATATTTAATTTTTGTAAATACTTGACTTTCTGACTGCATAGGAATAAAAATGCCCATTATACTAACCAGATACCTAAAATTGGAAAATAAGACACTTTTAAACCTCTGAAACATCTACCGGTATATAATTATTCACTGCCTACAGACTTTATATTTTTAAAATAGTCACAAAGAGCAGGAATAATTAAGCTGGCATTAGTTCAGTTCAGCCACTTAGTCGTGTCCGACTCTTTGCAACCCTGTGGACTGCAGCACACAAGGCCTCCCTGTCCATCTCCAACTCCCAGAGTTTACCCAAACTCATGTCCATCGAGCCGGTGATGCCATCCAACCATCTCATCCTCTGTCATCCCCTTCTCCTCCTGCCTTCAATCTTTCCCAGCATCAGGGTCTTTTCAAATGAGTCAGCTCTTCGCATCAGGTGGCCAAAGTATTGGAGTTTCAGCTTCAACATCAGTCCTTCCAATGAACACTCAGGACTGATCTCCTTTAGGATGGACTGGTTGGATTTCTTTGCAATCCAAGGGACTCTCAAAAGTCTTCTCCAACACCACAATTCAAAAGCATCAATTCTTTGGCACTCAGCTTTCTTTATAGTCCAAATCTCACATCCATATGCTGGTATTATTAACCCATTATTGGATCACCATCATGTTTTAGTCTTGTGATTCACAAATTTCCCTCCAGACTGAAACTGAAATTTGAATCAGGGTCAGTTAGATTTCGGGGTCAGCCATGGGAAAAACACAAAACAGAAGTGGGGGTTTTGATTTTAAAAAGCCCAGAAACTGTCAGGGTCCAACGTCAGACACTGGCCCGCTGTCCTGGGCAAATCTACCAGTAACAACATGAATTCCCTTTGACACAAGCGATTTGATGCAGGAAGGAAAGTCATGTCAGGATGGCAAACTGTCACTGCCTGGCACTCCCTCCCCTAAAGTTAACTGGGAGAAACTACAGAGCTAGAGAAAGATCAGAGGAACAAACAACAAGAACAGTGAGATCAAAATATTTAGAAAATCAAAGATCAACTTAAGTGATGCCCAATGTCAAAGCTGCCTCTCCAACGTCCTCCACACAAAACACGCTGAGAAGATGACCACGATTTTTCTGACCACTGCAGCAAAGGGAACATCACCTTCCAATGGTCCACAGTGTCTCAAGAGGCCAGAGGACATTATCAAATCTTACAGAACATTGGAAGCTGATTTAAAGCGAGTCTTCCAAATGGGGAAAACTTGACTAGGATAAGGCAGGGGCCATGACTCAACAGTCCAGAGGTGGTGGAAACAACGCAATGAGGATTCTGGGGCAAAGAATTCAAAGGATTTTAGGGCACAAGCTGGCTCCTAATGTGTTCCATTGAAAAGTTGATAGTCTTTCTGGAAATTTCTATAAGAACAATCATGCAATTTTGTGGGCTGGAGACCCCTGGAAAAATAAAGTTAATGAAGACAGGGACTTCCCTGGTGGTCCAGTGGCAAAGACTCCACACTCCCAATGCAGGGGGCCCCCGGGTTGGATCCCTGGTCAGGGAACTAGATCCCACAGGCTGCAACTAAGAGTTTGCATGCTGTACCTAAAAGATCCCACGTGCCAAAACTAAGACCTAGTGCAGCCAAATAAATATTAAAAGATAAAAAATAAAGTTAATGAAGACAGAGAAGTAGCACAGAGTCATACTAGGGTAGGCAGTAGGTGTGGTCCAGGCCTGGTAGGGGGGAAGATTTTCTGTTCTTACTGGTGGGAGAGGGGCTGGCACTGAGGTGCTGGAAATCCCCAGAGCTGGCAATGAGAGGTATTTGGTTGCACTTGGTACAATAGTTGGGGCACTTTTACCTTCTGCTCTGGCCGCCGTTCGGTGATCCTTGGAATAATCACTGAGGGCTCATCAGGCCAGGCCCTGCTCCTGGTCTCTGAGAAAGCAGCAGAACCCTGCATGACCTTTGTTGGGGTGAAGACAGGAGAAAATCAGGACAGGAAAGATCCCCAGCCTCAGGTATCACCCCCAAGCACTCGCAACTCAGGAATCTGGAGAGACGGGCTTTTCCCAAAGCTGCTGAGGGTCAGAGATACAACCCTGACCAGGGCATCAGGGAGAGAAGCTCATGGGACCTGGACCCCGATACCCCAGGCTCTGTAGGAGAGGGAGAATTCCGTCTCCCTCTCTCCTCCTAGGTGCTCCAGCCAGGCCTTTGAACCGGGCAGACTGACAAAGAGGAAAACCAACGGGAGGGTATTACCTTGTGTGTTAATATCACGCATACACATGGGAGTACCGGAAGTGAGTAGTTCAAAGTGGGGTTAGAATTTTGGGGTCTATATATCTAACTTAGCTGGGGAAAGGGATGGGGCAAAAGGACATGTTGGGAGAAGGAAATGACTTTTCGGAAAGATAAATGGGTCTGCAGGGGACTAGATGGATGTATGATGGTTTTCGACAACGTCTGGCTAGGTGTAGTCTCTAAGAAAAAAAATTCCAGTTGCTCTCAGGAAGGGATTTATGACAACCAAGTTCTTTCAGGCAAATAAGGAATTTCAGAAACTCAAATGCTTTCAGCTCAAAATAATTCTTATGTCAACATGGCAACTTTGGGGTGGCAAACCCTGATCCCTCCAGTTCTAACCCTCCTCTGCCCTTAGGCTGTGCGATTGACGCAGGCTTGGCCTTGACATTGCTGTGGGGTCCTGAACCCACAGGCCACAGGAGCCAGACTCCTAAGAAGGACTATACAGTCCATGGAATTCTCCAGGCAAGAATACTGGAGTGGGTAGCCATTCCCTTCTCCAGGGGATCTTCCCAGCCCAAGGATCGAGCCCAGGTCTCAGCATTGCAAGCGGATCCTTTACCAACTGAACTATTAGGGAAGCCCTGAGGAGGACAACCATCCTGAAATAAAAAAAAGTCAAATAAGCATCATGTGCCCCCAAAGGAAAATGATTGAAAGAGGAGGATAAAAAAGTTAAAGCACATAATAATAAACAGACTTAAGATAAAGGAAGGACTGGTAAAAAGCACCTGTAAGAATAAGAAAGCATCTTTTAAAGAGGAAGGGCAAAGATTATGACCAACCTAGACAGCATATTAAAAAGCAGAGACATTACTTTGCCAACAAAGGTCCATCTGGCCAAGGCTATGGTTTTTCCAGTGGTCATGTATGGATGTGAGAGTTGGACTATAAAGAAAGTTGAGCGCCGAAGAATTGATGCTTTTGAACTGTGGTGTTGGAGAAGACTCTTGAGAGTCCCTTGGACTGCAAGGAGATCCACCCAGTCCATCCTAAAGGAGATCAGTCCTGGGTGTTCATTGGAAGGACTGATGCTGAAGCTGAAACTGCAATCCTTTGGCCAGCTGATGCGAAGAGCTGAGTCATTGGAAAAGACCCTGATGCTGGGAAAGATTGAGGGCAGGAGGAGAAGGGGACGACAGAGGATGAGATGGTTGGATGGCATCACCGACTCGATGGACATGAGTTTGGGTGGACTCTGGGAGTTGGTGATGGACAGGGAAGCCTGGCGTGCTGTGGTTCATGGAGTCACAAAGAGTCGGACATGACTGAGTGACTGAACTGAACTGAACTGAACTGAAGGGCAAAGAACTTGGGCAAAGACACTTCTCTATAGAAGATACACAGACGGCCGATGAGCACGTGAGAAGAGGCTCAACACTGCTAGTCATCAAGGAGATGTGAATTAAACCACAAGGAGAGACTGCTTCACACTCATTACGATGGCCGTGATGAAGGGGGGAAAGCCAGAAAATAACAAAAGCTGAGGAGGTTGTGGATAAATTGAACCCTTGCTGATGGAAATGTAAAATGGGGCAGCTGCTGTGGAAAGTGGTATAGCGAGTCCTCAAAAAGTTAATCATAGAATCACCAACTGATTCAGCAAATGAGATTAAACCCCAAAGAATTGAAATCCAGGACTTGGACTGATATTTGTACGTACACATTCACAGCAACGTTGTTCACGGCAGCCAAAAGGCAGAAGCAATCACAGTGTCCATTGACAGATGAATGGACAAACAAAACGTGGTATATACATACCATGGAAACTTATTCAGACTTAACAAGGAAGGAAAGGAGGGAAAATTAGGAATATGGAACTAACAAATACGACTGAACGACTGTCACTTTCACTTTCTTTCAATGCTCCTTAGGGCTTCCCAAGTGATGCTAGTGGTAAAGAACATGCTTGCCAATGCAGGAGCTGTAAGAGACCAGGGATCGATCCCTGGGTCCAGAAGATCCCCTGGAGAAGGAAATGGCAACCCACTCTAGTATTCTTGCCTGGAGAACCCATGGACAGAGGAGCCTGGCAGGCTACAGTCCATGGGGACAGTCACAAAGAGTCGTACATGACTAAAGTGACTTAGCATGCATGCAATGCTCCTGAGCCATACATCTAAAATGATTATAATGGTGAGACTTCCCAGGTGGTCCAGTGCTTAAGAATCTGCCTTGCAATGGCAGGGGATGCAGGTTCAATCTCTGGTCAGGAAGCTAAGATCCCACAAGCCTCTCGGTCAAAAAACCAAGACATAAAACCAAAGCAATATTATAACAAACTCAATAAAGGCTTTAAAAATGGTCCGTATCAAAAAAGAATCTTTTTTAAAAAAGTAAGGGCAATAACTCCTGACACTTACACGTTACTTACAAAATATGCTGCACAAACTTTAACTCATGATTCTCATGAGAATCCAGGGCAGCCATAAATTGTCATCCCACTTCCACTTTGGAGCTCAGATGGACTGGTGGAGAGTGACTTTCCCAAGATCACACAGGTCAGACAGTGGGGCTGGGACTGGTGCCCAGGGCTCCTGACCAGAGCAGTTGTTTCTCCCACTGCACTTGCTGACTGGCCAGGGCCTGGGCACAGACCCTGTGCAACGACTTCCGCCTCGCTCAGGCTCTGATAGGAAAGTGCAAATAGAGCTTCCAGCAGGGCAATTCTAACCCAGATCAGAAAGTGGGGCTGGAGTTAATTGCCTGTTAGTTTCCATGGTTATGTCTACTCTGTTCCCCTAAAGTCCCAAACAAGAGACTAATACAGCGGGAGGAAATTCTCCCAGCGGAGTCAGAAAGGCTCCCTGACTGCGTGCAGAACATGCCAATTGTCTCCAGCTTCTGAGAAAGACTCTACTTGGAAATAGTCACCGCTGGGCAAAAAGAACACCGTTTCCTGGCATTCTGAGCCACAGCCATGTGTCCGGAGGCATCGCTCTTTAAGGAAAGAACCCACAACATTCGGGTCCTCTCTCCACAACTGTCTCATAAAGCAATTTTGAGGATTAAATCAGTAAGGGCTATATATAACGTACCTAAAACGACAGCTGGCTCACTCACAATGACCCCCGGTATTTTAATTAATCTTACAATTTCAAACATCTTCACAGAACTTAATAAAAGTAGCTTTTAGTTCCTTGCTTAAAGCAGAATTGCAGATCTCTTGTATTGGTTCTCCAGATTAGGCTTCATCCAGAGCATGGATGAGAATGATGCTAAGGGAAAGGCCCAGAGCATCCTAAGAAATGACCAGGAAGTTGCCCTTGACCTCTGGTCCTTACACTTCCCTGGGAATCAGAAAACTTAGCTCACATCCCAGGTCCATCTATTGGTGGCATGACCCCAGTTGAGCAAGGGGGTGAGCCCGCTGAGGCCTCCGTTTGCCCACATGAGGATGAGCTAGGCCCAGCAGCAGAGCACTGGGCTTGGACATGTCTTGGGTGGTGGGAGGGCATGGCGGTGCCCTAGATCAGGGCACCTGGGCTTGCTCAGTTTAGCATGTATGCACGTGCCCTGGCCGAGGCAGGATGCCTCAGGCTTTGGGAGGGCCCAACTAGGTAATCAGATGGATCCAGCCTGGCTTCATACCCCTAGAGCAGCTCTGGGGGACAAGGCTTGAAGACCAGGTAGAGGGTCTGTGGGCAGCAGAGGCACCTGGCCAGACACAAGGCCCCTCACCCGGGCCTGCACTGGGCCCACTCACTGCCTCTCCATCCCTGGGCAACTTCCTGAGACCAGCATCCAGGCCCCGAGGGTCCATCTCTGAGGGTCCATCTCTGAGGGTCCATCTCCAGTCCATCTGCCTCTCCATCCCTGGGCAACTTTCTGAGGCCAGCATCCAGGCTCTGAGGGTCCATCTCTGAGGGTCCATCTCCAATACTTCTGGCCACCAGCTCTGACCACCAGGCCTCTCTCAACCTCCTTCACTCCTCCAAACCAGCCTTACCACACCACCGCTGCCGCCCACCCCCTTTAAGAAAATCTTGCTTTTCCACTGTCTTTTAAGACCACAGAAACTGAAATATTGGCTCCTCTTCCTTCCAAGACAGAGAAAGCTTAACTTCCTGATTATGTTATAAGGCATGGGATAATTACATACCACCCTTCTAGTACAGAAAAGATCATTTTTTTGGTTTTGTTTTCTATTAAAGCAGGCTGAATATTTATATTCTGCCTTAATTTCAATGCATCACTTTCTCTTTTTTTCTTTTTGTATTTTTTTAAAATGTTTTGTTTTTCATTGGAGGATAACTGTTTTACAGTGCTGTGTTGGTTTCTGCCGTTCAAGGTGAACCAGCCCTAAGTGTCCAGGTATTGCCTCCCTCCTGAACCTCCCTCCCATCCCCCCACCCCACCCCCTAGGTCATCACAGAGCAGCGGGCTGTGCTTCTTGTGCCATATAGCAAATTCCCACTAGCTCTCTGTTTTACACATTGTAATATATGTACATCTATGCTACTCTCTTAATTCATCTCACCCTCTTCTTCCCCTTGCTGTGTCCACAAGTCCATTCTCTACATCTGTGTCTCAGTTCCTGCACATCAGTTCATCGGTACCATTTTTCTAGATTAACGCATCACCTTCTAATGAGACAGCTATGGCCTCTGCCTTGAGATGCTGGTCAACTAGCAGCGAGATGCCCAAGAGAATGCCCTCTGGTGAGGGGACAAGTGAACAGTTAGGGTGGCAGCAAGCAGTGCAAAAGGATGTCTGGATAGCAGCCTGGGGGGCAGAACATGACCACGTCCTCAGATAGTCATTTGAGAGTAAGGCTTTGGACAAAGGCAGAGATGGGACTCAAGAAAGAGTGGGATGTTGTGAGAGCAAGCTGCCAGGAGAGAGGACATTCGGGTGGCCTGGAACCAGCGGATGCTTTGGGGCCACTATTCGGGAGCCCTTTGACTTGTTCCAGGGGGCTGACTTGCAGGGCTTGGAAAGCGGCAGAGACAGAAGGGCTGCGATAGTCCTAGGGGGCAGAATTCCCTTCAACTGAAGGAGTCAGCCAGTGCCACTGAGGCTTTGGGTTCAAGTGATGCTATCCAAAATTTGGACAAACCCAAGGCGTCCTTACCAGGAACATGTAAGGCAAGGCACCCTCCTGGCCAGCAGGCTGCCGCCTGATTCTGCTGATGGTATAAGTGGAGGCTAGGATTTTGGGGCACAAAGCACCTGACGGACGATGGATGAAACACTCCTGTCTACAGTGGGTAACTCAGAGCATGCTTGCTTCTCTGTATCCTCAGGGAACAGGTAGACACCCTCTAGGAGACCGCTTATGAGAGCCAGTTTTCGTCCACCTGTGATGCACCCTCACCTTCTCTTTAGTTCCTGCCTCTCAACAGTCTGACTGAGTCCCCACCTGTCAAGCCCAGACAGGAACTAGTCCTGTGTTTAGGTACTTGCCTGCTTGTGTTTATTCCTTGAAAGTGAAAGTAAAAGTGAAAGTGAAGTCGTGTCCAACTCTTTGTGACCCCATAGACTGTACCTGCCAAACTCCTCCATCCATGGGATTTTCCAGGCAAGATTACTGGAGTGGGTTGCCATTTTCTTCTACAGTTTTTCCTTGCCTCCTTCCAAAAACAATCTGAGATAACTTTCCACAATATAAACCAGAGGAAAAGTGGATATGTTTAAAAATCAGAGCATTGGATGACAGTTTGGCAATGTCTTACAAACTAAATATATTCTTATCATATAATCCAGCCATCATGATCCTTGGTATTTACCCAAATGAGTTGGAAACATTTCCGCACTAAAACCTGCACACGGATGTTTATAGCAGCTTTACTCATAATCGCCAAAAGTTGAAAGCAACCGATACCCTTCAAGGGGTGAACGGTCAAGCTGGGTTACACCCAGGCAGTGGAATACTGTTCAGCACAAAAAAGATATAAGCTATCAAGCCATAAATAGACCCGGCAGAAAGTTAAACGCGTGTTACTAAGTGAAAGAAGCCACTCTGAAAAGGCCATGTATTGTATGATTCCAACTACATATAAGACATCCTGAAAAAGGCAAAACTATGGAGATCGAAAAAGATAAGTGGTTGCCAGGGGTTAGGGGGGAGGGAAGGATGAATAGGAGGAGCACAGAGGATTTTTAGGGTAGTAAAATCTACACTGTGTGATGCTAACATGTTGGATACATGTCATTATACATTGTTGAAATTCATAGAACCCATAACAGCAAGAATAAACTGTACAACTATGGACTGTGGGTGATGATGTATGCTAATATATGCTCATCATTTGTAACACATGTACCTTCTGCTGTGGGTTGTGATAATGCAGGAAGATGTGCATGTGTAGGAGCAGGGGGTATAAAAGAGATCTGTGGGCCTTCCTCTCAATTTTGTTTTGAACCTAAAACTGTTTTAGAAACAAAAATCTTTAAAAAAAACTTAGGGTAGTGAAAAAGTAGAAAGATAATGCCTGAAGGAGAGTTAACGGGTACATATTCAGTGACATATCCTGGTATATAGTCTGTTTCCCTTCCTGTCCCCTTCAGGGACGAAATCAGGGCAAAGATTCCTAAGAGCAGATATAGAGACACCCAATCAGTTAACATATTTTACTCTATCAGGTAAAATAAAATATAACCAAGCCCATGTGCATCTGCATTTACAGATCTCAAAAGTACAGAAGGTTGAGCAGAAAAGCAAGTTCAAAACATTGTCAACAGTAGAATCGTAGGATTTCTAAACACATTCTGTGATGCTGCCTGTTGCTCAGGGAAGCATGCAGGATAAATTATGAAGTTGTGGCACCGATGCGTCTAAATCTGTGACAACGGTCACCTCTCAGGCGAGCTGAAAGGGACAGCACCGGGAAGGGAAACAAGGGGCTTCCAATTTTACCTGCAGTGTTTTATTTCAATAAAACAAGCAAATGAGGGACTTCCCTGGCGGTCTGGTGGTTACGAATCTGCCTTGCAATGCAGCGGATGTGGGTTCGATCCCCAGTCAGGAAACTAAGATCCCACATGCCTTGGAGCAACTAACCCTGTGTGCTGCAACTTTTGAAGCCGTGGGCCACAACTAGAGAGTCTGTGAACCACAATGAAAGATCCTGCAGGACACAACTAGGACCCAACACAGCCAAATAAATAAATAAATATTTTTTAAAAGAGTAAAATTAAAAAAAAAAAAGAAAACAAGCAAACAAAAATGTCTGAAGTTAAATATCTGTTCCTTTGGGGTGTCAGGAATGCAAGAGTTACTTACTATCCTTTGCACTTTGTACTTTTAAGAGTTCAAAATAACTATTTCTAACTTTATAAGAAAAAAAAAATTGTCTGCGGTCAAAATGGTAAAATCAAGCCGGTTGGTCAGGAGGTGGCTTTTCCTGGGGAAAAAATGTGTCCCCAGGTGCTCTCCACTGATGCAGGTGGATCCACGGGGGGAGGGAAGGAGGGCAGCACCGGTGTTTCAGGGGAGCTTGTGAGCCCGCAGTGAGGCCTTAAAGGCACTTTGTGATGTTTGACTCCCAAGGAGGTGGCTGAGGACAGCTCACAGCTCATCTCCTTGCTGGGACCCCCACTCTTATCCTGCCCCCTCTCAGGTTCACTTTGCAGTCAGGGAGCGGACCCTGAACTTAACAGCACTTAAGCTCTGTTAGCATAATAAATGCCTGTCATCTGCTACCTGGAAATTTAGAGGAAAGTTGGGTTAATTTTTACCCATCTCCTGAGCACCTCTAAGTAAGTAGGAAATTGGCTGCCAAACCCAGGCAGACACTCTAGAACACCGTGTTCTTGGGTAATTCGGTCTCACTTTCTAGAACATTTACCCCATTTAAGAACACGCTGTTGCTAGGTTACAACCAATGAGTAAACACCCTAACTTTCTATTATTGTTCCATAGACTCCCAGCCTCTGTCCTTTTATTGAAACGGCTCTGCTAAGGGCGCCCGTGACCTCCTAATCGTTCTCTCTAATGGGCACTTTCTAGTTCTTCCCTTGTCAGACCTGTCGCCCACAGACTTGGGCGTTGGTCTCTGTGGCTTCCGGAAAATTCCTTGCGCCTCTCTGCTCCTTTCCCCCTGCCCCGTGCCACAGCCTGCCTCTTAAAGATGGCTGGTCCCCAGGCTCCTCCGCCAGGGCCGGGATGGGGTGAGGAGAGGAGACCCAGGTGGCACGTCTCACGGGTGCCTGTCCGGTGCTCGAGATGGAGGTCCTCCGGCAGTTTGCAGCCCAGGCCCTCACCTAGCCTCTTCCTTCTGATGCCTGATGCCTCCCCAGGGGCCCTGGTCCAGGCTGCCCCATGGAGCACAGGCCTCCCCTCCCATATCTACTGGGGCTTCACCCAGGGCTCCTTCCCTAGCCTCAGGCCCACGTGTCCACCTTCCTTCTGATTTCTTGACCTTCACCTCCCTCACCTTCTCAAGAGACGGCGTCCACCACCCCAGTAAACAAGCTCACCTTTCTCCCTCAGCCTCCCAAGATAGAGAAGTGAAAGTCATCCCCCCCTCCACACACACACACACATAAAACCCCACTTCTCTGGGGCTTTCCCGGTGGTCCAGTGGTTAAGAAGCCACCTTACAATGCAAGGCACACCGGTTTGATCCCTGGTCTGGGAAGATCCCACAGGCTGCAGAGCAACTAAAGCCCATGTGCCACAATTACTAAGCCTGAGCTCTAGAGCCTGAGGGCCGCAAGTACTGAAGCCCGTGTGCCTAGAACCTGTGCCCCACTGCAAGAGGAGCCACTTCAGTGAGAAGCCCTCACACTGCGACAAAGAGTAGCCCCTGCTTGCTGCAACTAGAGAAAGCCCTAGTGCAGCAGTGAAGACCCAATGCAGTCAAAAAAAAAACAAAAACATAGCTCTGTCACCTGTCACCTTGCCAGGCTGACTTCATGTATTTCTCCAAATCTTTGCTTCCTCATCACGCCACCGTGACTGCCTTCTATCAGACCCTCACATCTCTCTCCGGGACTGCTGCAAAATTCACCTCGTCACTGTCCTTGCTTCAGCTGGATAACCCACCTCGCCCAGTCATCTGAGACTCAGTGCATTCCTGCTGTGATCAGTCTCCTCATGCATAAGACTTTGTGTGTAGAATGATTCCCCTCTGATGGAGGACAATTTGGCAAAATATTATCAAAAGCATAAATGCAAATGGCCTTTGACTTTGCAATCCCACTTCAGGGAATTCATTCTCCGTGCACATTTCCTGTGTATGAGTATATTAACTGCAGTCTTGTTTGTAATAGCATGACATTGGAAACAACTGCAGCGCCTTTACATTCATAGGAGAAGTCTGCAATATAACATGCCAGGCCCATGGAACACGTTACCGCTGACAGAAAGACCCCAGCAGTGCTATACATCCTAATGCAGGACAACTCACAAGGCATAGAAATAAAATGCAAGGAGTAGAACAGTGGTGCCTCATGTGCTACCGCAGAGCTAAAAGGGGAAATATAGTCAGGTACATATTCAGATTCTGTCTGGAATAAATACCGAAAAAGGCCAGTGATTGCTTTTGAGATGAGAACTCAGGGATAAAGGCCAGGGGAGAGTTGTCCCCATAAGCTTTTTGCACCGTCAAAAATTCTTCAAGCTGACCATGTTTTTACCCTTCCAAATAAAAATACGCTCAACCCATCTTGCATGCTACAGCCAGCAACCTTTGCAAAGTGCAAATCTGATCACGTCACACTCCCACTTCAAACTCTGCAGGGCTCTCTACGACACCGTGTCTGGGACAGCCACAGTTCACTCTTGTCTAGAGCAGTTCACACCTGTAAGGGATTTTTAGTGCCTGTTCACTCTCAAAGGACTTCCCTGGTGTCTCAGAGGTTAAAGCGTCTGCCTCCAATGCGGGAGACCTGGGTTCGATCCCTGGGTCGGGAAGATCCCCTGGAGAAGGAAATGGCAAACCACTCCAGTATTTTGCCTGGAGAATCCCATGGACGGAGGAGCCTGGTAGGCTACAGTCCACAGGGTCACAAAGAGTCGGACACGACTGAGCGACTTCCCTTCCCTTTCACTCTCAAAAGTGTCCTGGATGGATGAAAAATTATACCCTGACTCCACCGGTAGCACTAAAAATGTCGTCTAGCTTCCGTCCATAACCGGAACTGCATGCCTTCCTTATCTGGCCCATCTTCCCAGCCCCACCCAACCTGACCTCTGATGGCTTTTCAAGCTCCAGAAAATACTGAACTACCTATGGCTCCCCACCCACCCACCCACATACAGGCTATTTTTAGCCCCCTTTGCTCACGCTGCACCCTCCGCTGGAGAAGCCTCCGACACCCCCAGCCCCAGGGACAGCCAACCACTCGGCCCCAGATAGTCCCTCCCATCACTGCACCGCTCTGAAAGCCGCTCAGAGCCCAGAGCCTCAGCACCACAAAGCTTTTATGTTCCTGCTTTCTCTCCTATTCTTGACGGCTAGAGCTGCGTCCTATTTAAAATCAAAGGAAAAAGCAATGCACCAAATTCAAGCCCAGCTCCCTTGTTAGGGGAACTAAGATCCCATAGGCAGCATGGTACAGCCAAAAAAAAAAAAGCAGAAAGAATTCATGAAAGGCCTTACTACAGTGCCTGGCACTTAGTAGGGTCAATACATGTTGGTAACACATGAACTGATACGGGATCTGGAGGGACTCTCAAAGCTCACTTAAAGAGATCCAGGCCCCCTGACTCAGGGTTCAGAGAGAAGTTCCTGGATCTGGCCTCCCATGCTCACAGGCTTTCCCCCTGGAACTCTGATCCCCTCTGGGAATTCATCTTCCTGCCTGGAAGACAGCACAGCTGACCCCTAGGTGGCACACGGCTGGGTCCTGTCCCCTTGTTAGGCAAGCTTGTCTCTACTTGTGCCAGACATTCCCCCCAGCCTGCTTATCCAGGAGCCAAAGGAGAAGGTTCTGGGCAGGAATAAGTGCTCAGGGACATCAGAGGTTCTCTCTTCCAAAGAGAAAACCCGCCGTCTTTAGAAGGCAGAAAGATTTTTAAGTGGTGATTGAGTTCATTGAAAACGGGGTTGTACCCTCTTAGAGATGAGCTTGGCTCTTACGCAGCCCGTATGCACAGGGTCACGGGCGTTCCCAGACTCGATGAAGGCTGGGTTCTACTACTCGTGGCTGGAAGGGACATCTGAGGCCAGTGCATACCTGGGGCCTGGGAGTACAGAAGGCAGGCTTTCCATGGCCAGGACCCGAGTGGTCAGCAGAGGGCCAAGCAGTCAAAGAAGGACAAAGTGAGGGCAGCATAGAGCTCTGGAAGCCCAATCCAGCAGGGACTCCGGATTTCATGAGACAGACAGCAGGATACAGTGGAAGGAAGGCAGGAGGCAGATGAATCCCTCTTATCCGCAGGGATGACTTCAACCTCTCTGACACTCTGCTTACTTCCCTGTGCAGCAGGGGTAATGATAACTCTGTGGATTAAGAAGACGGATGACAGTGGAGGTGGGGGTGGGGGCACAGATTACATCCCTACCACAATACTTATTAAATGCAGTCTTGCAACATCACAGAACTTTGAAGAACTGTGCGGGAGGCACACTTTCTTTCCCCCATCTTTCTGGCTCCTAACTGTACCAGTCATCATTTCATTAACTCTCAGCTCCAAATCCACCCTGTCTGCCTGCCTCTGGGATGCCAGAGCTGGACCCTGGGAACCATTGCCTGTGCCCGCAGGTACGAGCTGAAGCTCTGCCCCTAGAGGACGCTGGAGGGACACAGCAAAGCCACACAGAGGAAAGGGCTTCTCACCCTGCTCCCAGGTGCGGTTTTTCCCTCCCCAGGCACAGCCACTGACAGGACTGTTGTGCAGGAGTCCTGGTGGCACTGATGTCTCCAGTAAACCTCACCACTACCCAGCACGCCGCTTTCCCTTCTGGGGACTAACTCCAGCCTGCTCTCACAGCCCAACAGCCTGGCCCTGGAGACCACTCTGGCCCCTAGGCTGGCAGACTTGTGTTTCTGCAGGGGCCACGCCCTCGCCTAAAGGTCTGAGTCCCATCTCGGGGACTCCAGGTCTGTAGTCCCTTCCTTGTTTACTGCCATCAGCCCCGGGGTGGGGGTGTGGGGCAGCCGCTCTCTGCACCTGCTAATGCTGTGTGTGTATTAGAGGGAGCTTGTGCCCTACTAGTGGTTCAGTTCGGTTCAGTTGCTCAGTCGTGTCTGACTCTTTGCAATCCCATGGACTGCAGCACGCCAGGCCTCTCCCTGTCCATCACCAACTCCCTGAGCTTACTCACACTCATGTCCATCACGTCGGTGATACCGTCCAACCATCTCATCCTCTGTCATCCCCTTCTCCTCCCACCTTCAATCTTTCCCAGCATCAGGGTCTTTTCCAATGAGTTGGTTCTTTGCATCGGGTGGTCAAAGTATTGGAGCTTCAGCTTAACTAGTGGTTAACCACCTGTATTAGTGTCCTAGGATTGCCATAACCAGCTGGTGGCTTTAAACAACAGAAATGTATACCCCACAGTTCTGGAGACCAGATGTCCAAATGCAAGGGCTCATTCCTCCTGGAGTCTCTGAGGGGGCAGCCACTCCACGCCTGTCTCCGCTTCTGGTGTTGTCAGTGGTCCTTTGCTTCCCTTGGCTCACGGCTGCATCACTGTCAGCAGAGGGCACTCTCCTGTGTTGCGGTTGCTCAGTCACTAACTCGTGTCTGACTGCGACCCCATGAACTGCAGCACACTAGGCTTCCCAGTTCAGTTAAGTTCAGTCACTCAGTCGTGTCCGACTCTTTGCGACCCCGTGGACTGCAGCATGCCAAGCCTCCCTGTCCATCACCAACTCCCAGAGCTTACTCAAACTCATGTCCATTGAGTAGGTGATGCCATCCAACCATCTCATCCTCTGTCGTCCCCTTCTCCTCCTGCCCCCAGTCTTTCCCAGCATCAGGGTCTTTTCAAATGAGTCGGTTCTTTGCATCAGCTGGCCAAAGTATTGGAGCTTCAGCATCAGTCCTTCCAATGAATATTCAGGGGCTGATTTCCTTTAGGATGGACTGGTTGGATCTCCTTGCAGTCCAAGGGACTCTCAAGAGTCTTCTCCAACACCACAGTTCAAAAGCATCAATTCTTCAGCGCTCAGCTTTCTTTACAGTCCAACTCTCACATCCATACATGACTACTTGAAAAACCATATCTTTGACTAGACAGAACTTTGTTGGTAAAGTAATGTCTCTGCTTTTTAATATGCTATCTAGGTTGGTCATAGCTTTTCTTCCAAGGAGTAAGTGTCTTAATTTCATGGCTGAAGTCACCATCTGCAGTGATTTTGGAACCCCCAAAATTAAAGTCTGTCACTGTTTCCATTGTTTCTCCATCTATTTGCCATGAAGAGATGGGACCAGATGCCATGATCTTGGTTTTCTGAATGTTGAGTTTTAAGCCAACTTTTTCATTCTCCTCTTTCCCTTTCATCAAGAGGCTCTTTAGTTCTTCTTTGCTTTCTGCCATAAGGGTGGTGTCATCTGTGTATCTGAGGTTATTGATATTTCTCCCAGCAATCTTGATTTCAGCTTGTGCTTCATCCAGGCTGGCATTTCGCATGATATACTCTGCATATAAGTTAAATGAGCAGGGTGACAATATACAGCCTTGACGTACTCCTTTCCCCATTTGGAGCCAGTCTGTTGTTCCATGTCCAGTTTTAATTGTTGCTTCTTGCCCTGCATACAGATTTCTCAGGAGGCATGTCAGGTGGTCTGGCATTCCCATCTCTTGAAGAATTTTCCACAGTTTGTGGTGATCCACACAGTCAAAGGCTTTGGCATAGTCAATAAAGCAGAAATAGATGTTTTTCTGGAACTCTCTTGCTTTTTCAGTGATCCAACAGATGTTGGCAATTTGATCTCTGGTTCCTCTGCCTTTTCTAAATCTAGCTTGAATATCTGGAAGTTCACAGTTCACATGCTATTGAAGCCTGGCTTGGAGAATTTTAGCATTACTTTGCTAGTGTGTGAGATGAGTGCAGTTGTACAGTAGTTTGAACATTCTTTGGCATTGCCTTTCTTTGGGATTGGAATTTCCAGTCCTGTGGCCGCTGCTGAGTTTTCCAGATTTGCTAGCATATTGACTGTAGCACTTTCACGGCATCATCTTTTAGCATTTGAAGTAGCTCAACTGGAATTCCATCACCTCCACTAGCTTTGTTCGTAGTGATGCTTCCTAAGGCCCACTTGCCTTCGCATTCCAGGATGCCTGGCTCTAGGTGACTGATCACACCATCGTGGTTATCTGGGTCATGAAGATCTTTTTTGTATAGTTCTTCTGTGTATTCTTGCCACTTATTCTTAATATCTTCTGCTTCTATTAGGACCATACCATTTCTGTCCTTTATTGTGCCCATCTTTGCAGTCAGGCTTCCCTGTCCTTCACCATCTCCTGGAGTTCACTCACATTCATGCCCATTGACTCAATGATGCTGTCTAACCATCTCATCCTCTGTCTCTTTCTTCTCCCTTTGCCTCCAGTCTTCCCTAGCATCAGGCCCTTTTTTCAATGATACATAGTAGGTGCTCAATAACCATCTGATGACAATTGAGATTTTTTTTTAAGCTTTATTTATTTTTTTAAAATTTATTTATTTATCTATTTTTTACTTTACGATATTGTATTAGTTTTGCCATACATTGACATGAATCCACCACGGGTGTACATGTGGGCTATTGAGATTTTAGAGTTTATTAGAATCAGAGTTTGAAGGATATTGCTATTACTCTCCCAGAATTTTTTTTTAAAAAATAAGATTTTAATAAATAACAACAACCTGAAAGAAGCCTTGTATCTGGTGAGTTTTCTTCTTAAAATTCAGCATCTTTGTTCTCCTTCCTTTTTGTGCTGGAAAATGCCGTATGGTCAGTCTTGAAGCTGACTGAGATCATATTCTGCTTTAGTGAACTTCAGTGACCCTATGTGACTTCCGGCATGGATAAGCGCCATCCTGCCAAGCCAGACCTCCACACAGGCCTGTCCAGAGCAGGACCAGAAACTGGAAGTTTCTCTGAGCGTGAGGCTGGTTTCTGAGCAGCTGCAAAAGATGACACAGAAGAGGGACAATGGGTTGTGCTTCCGGCTTTGTTTCCCAGCTCGTCACCTCTGTGTCCTTGGGCCACACCCTTCCCCCTGGTCAGTCAGAGGTCGCCTCCTGGAAATAGTCCATATTCTCCATCTGGTTTGGGTCAGTAGACCCTGCTTAGAGGGGAATGCACCCTGTCAAGAGATCACCTACAATCGTGCAGGGTTCCAGCTGGGATATGTTTGCTGCCAATTAAGCTGTTTTCTAATACAAACTAATATAATCATTAAGAGAACAATCTTGATGGAATTAGCATTTGCTTAAACTCCCAGGAACCGTTGACAAGGTAAAAATCTACAAATGATTAAAGCAAATTGCTCAGAGCCTGCTTCCTGGGGTGGAGAGGGGGGTGGTGTGGGGGGGAGTCCATCTAGATCAGACTTGTGTGTGAGGTTTCCCCAGGGAGCTTTCTTGTGGGAGCCTTGGCCTGTGTGTCAGATCCCAGCAGAGATGGATCCCAAGGGGAGTCCATTCCTGCCTTCTCCACTCTGGGAGCTCAAGAGAAGCACGTCCTAGTGCAGGGAGAGGAGTGGCCAGCTCCGGCCAAAAAAGCTTCCATGTGGACCTCAGTGCTCACCTTCCCGTGACCTTTCTGAGCCTCTATTTTTCCTCTGCGAAATGGGTCTACTAATCCCTACCTTCCTCAAGCACAAGGATGAGCGGTCCGATATGCAAAGTACCTGGCATGGAGTGGGCCTCCATCAGTGCTGCTCTCAGTTCATCATCTTTAGGGCCTGCGAAGGGGACGGATCTCGGCCACAGCTCAGTGACCACCCAGCTGTCGGATCAGAAACCCCTTAGCCCTTTGCTCCTCCACAACCCTGTTCCTGGAATGTAAAGTCATCAGGGCACTCTGTCTTGTTCTCAGCTGCCTCCCTGGCACCCAGAACTCACATTCGCACCTGGGGACCTCCATAAACATCTGTGGAGTGAACCTGTGAGTGAAAGAGGCGCAGCTCTCAACACTAACTACCGTCTTAGCTAACACGCCTCTCACCTAGAGAATTTTCTAGAGGGACTCAGACGACAGCCCTGGGCCCCTCCATTCCTGAGATCCGTGCCAGCCTATCCACGTAGTTGGCTTAACCTCTCCAGAGAAGCCCCTGTACAGTCTCTGCCCCTCCAGCGCCCTGGAGGTGATGACACCCATGCTGGCAGAGCAGGTCTGGGCTCCCTGCAGAGATCATCCTGGACCTCTTGTCCTTCATTCAGTATCCTTCAGGGCCTCAGTGGAAACTCAGACAGAAGTCTAATTTTACACATCCCATTGCACAGATAGAGAAATATAAAATAAAACAACACACATGATTTCTGAGACATTTTCAAAGATGTCAAAGATTTTTCCAGTTGTCATGCACAGATGTGAGAGTTGGACTATAAAGAAAGCTGAGTGCCGAAGAATTGATACTTTTGAACTACGGTGCTGGAGAAGACTCTTAAGAGTCCTTGGACTGCAAGGAGATCCAACCAGTCCATCCTAAAGGAGATCAGTCCTGAATAGTCACTGGAAGGACTGATGCTGAAGCTGAAGCTCCAAAACTTTGGCTACCTGATTTGAAGAACTGACTCATTTGAAAAGACCCTGATGCTGGGGAAGATTGAGGGCAGCAGAAGGGGATGACAGAGGATGAGATGGTTGGATGGCATCACCGACTCAATGGACGTGAGTTTGAGTAAACTCTGGGAGTTGGTGATGGACAGGGAGGCCTGGTGTGCTGCAATCCATGGGATCACAAAGAGTCGGACACGACTGAGCGACTGAACTGAACTGAATTGAAAGATACTCCTTGTTTGTCCTGCTCCAGCTCGGGGAGGGGCTTTGCACACACCTGTGTGTGCAGGGACTCAGGAAGCAGCAGGCACTGCAGGAACTTGCCCACCTGGGCCTCCTAGGCTTCAAATCCCCTGTCCACTCCGCAGTAGCTGGGAGTCCTTGGGCAAGTTACATAACCTCCCCGGGCCTGGGTTTCCTCGCCTGTAAGATGGGATAATAATAGAACCTGACCATGAGGATTAAATGAATCTATATTTGAAAGCGTTCCTTAAATCATGTGGGCTTTCTGTCCCAACCTCCCCATGGCTTCATCTTATTTTTTCCTCCCCCCATTTTTATTTCTCTCTGATAACCCACTTTTCTTTTTCTTTTTTTTTTGATCTTGTCATATTGAATTATCCTTACACACTGCCTCAAACACTTTGGGCAGCAAAGCAGAGCATAAATACAGAATATATGCTCTGTTCTCCTTTTCCTGTCTCTCTCCTTGGATATTTAGTTAAGTCTTTATGAGAATGTCCCCCCGCCCAGGGGAAGGGGGTTATACCCACCACAGGGGTAGAGGGCAGCATGCTGGTGGCAGAGCTCATGAAAATGGGAGAAGGGTGGCAGAAAGGAGGCAAAGGACAGAGCCAGGTCCTAAACCAGGCTCCCTCCAAAAGGTTCTCCTCAGCCCCAAACTCAGGTAGAGTCCGGGATCTACTGCTTAAGAGAGGCAGGATTTCCTTGTTGTAAGAAAGACATATCATTATTAACCATTAATCATGTTTAAAGATGGGGAAATGGAGCCTCAGAGAGATATTATCCTTTCTCTGTGCTCACAGCTTGCTAGTATGGGGGTGGAGGGGTGTGGCCTGGTGGGTGAGTCTTGGGTGGGTTTGCCGGGCCCCGCCTGCTACACTGAGGGCTTCCTTGTTATATGGAGTAAGCCATTTCTTTCTTCCTTTTCTAATCCCCACAGAACTATATGGGAATAAAAAAAGGCACAGTATTAAGTAAACATTCTGGAGTTAGAGAGTGGTGCTGGTTATAGAACCTTGTGAATGTAAGAAAAACAACTGACTTGGACACTTTTAAAAGGTGGATGGTACGTCGTATGAACTCTATTTTCATTTTTTAAAAAGCCTAAAAAAATTTTTGTTTAAAACCTTGGAACCCCAAAGCCCCAGTTCTAGTCTAGACAAGGATGCTGCTGGCCTGATCTGTGGAGACAGTGTCCACAGCTGCAGTTACAGGACAAAGAGAGCCTTAAAGCAGTGTGACCATCTGTGATTAAACTTCAGGAGCCTCTACTTAGCTCTGCTCCCTGGGATATACCCTCAGAAAAAGAGGGCTGGCTCCCCGCTTCCATTGCATTAGTGATCAAAGTAATTTTAGTTTAGCAAAGAGATGTATCAGTGAATGTAATGGTTCAATGAGTTCTTGGTGCTGGGGAAGAGCTCAGCATTTGGGTACCAAAAAAGATGCAGCTCTACCTCCCTGAAGGCAGGAGATGGAGGTGTGTCTTCAGCTGAGCTGGCAAGTGTGCCTTCTTTTCAGGCTCTAATTTGGGTCCCTGGGATTTAGGATGACCAAACACTGGTGACAGTAGAGGCCCCACAGTGCCTGCCCCAGTTCCTCTGCAGGGATTCGGGTTTGTGGGACAGAAAGCTGACCCTCGGGCCAGGGTCTCCATTCCCCAGGGCAGAGCCACTGGTCCTGTTCAGAGTGGTCCCTGAATTCAGTGTGGTTGATTTTGCTGACATAAACACCCAGCAGAGGGGGGACCCGGGCTTGGCCCCAGCTGATGCTGAGGTGTAGGTGAGGGGTAAGGGGAGGAGGAGGGGGTGGCTTCAGGGCTTACCCTAAACATCCTTTACCTCTAAGATGAGAGTTTGGGTTTTAGGGGGCTAAAGTTCCTTTTGGGGCTTCCTTGGTGGCTCAGCAGTAAAGAATCCACCTGCAATGCAGAAGACACGAGTTTGATCCCTGGGTAGGGAAGATGCCCTGGAGGAGGGCATGGCAACCCACTTCAGTATTCCTGCCTGGAGAATCCCATGGACAGGGAAGCCTGGGGGACTACAGTCCATAGGGTCGCAAAGAGTCAGACACGACTGAAGCGACTTAGCACACATACACAAGTTCCTTCTACAGAAAAAGAAGACAATTTCTTCATCCTCCCACACAAGAAGGATTGGGGTCAAGAATCTGGGGAGTCCCTCCTTGTCTAGGCTAAGTTCCCATCCGGGTGCCTCAGTCAGAATGGAAGTTTCTGAAACAGACAGGTCTTTCTCCTCCAGCCCTGCGGGCAAAATGAGGCCAACAGAGATGGGCATCTCCTCACGTCCAGGGTGGACACATCCCAGCAGGTGACTCTCCCAGGGTGCTAGTTCCTGAGGTCCCTGTAAGAAAGTACCACAGACTGAGGGGCTTAAACATCACAGAGTGATGGTCTCACACTTCTGGAGCTAGAAGTCCCAGGTCAAAGTGTCAGCAAGGTTGGTGCCTTCTGAGGGTCCCCCTTGATAAGCACACCAGTCACACTGAATTAGGGGCTCACCTCCTCTTGTACAACCTCATCTTAGATAATTACATCTACGACGACTCTGTTGCTTAACAAAGTCACATTCTAAGGCGCTGGGGATTAGGACGTCAGTGTATGAATTGGGGGCGGGGGACACAATCCAACCTGTAATACCTGCTTGTGAGTTCCTGTTCTCAGGTCCCAAATGTGCGGGATTGCGGGGCCGGCCTCTGAACAAGTATTGCTGATAAGCTGGAACGTCGTCTGTCCAAAGGCCAGATTTCAGATGCAGCTTCCTGATGTCGCCCTGGCTCATTGTGAGACCCAGACCAGGTTATTTGGGAAGCCGGAGTTTGTTTCAGCTACTGTTGTCACGGCCCATACGGACAAACGGCCACCTTCACCTCATGCAGAACTCCAATCAGGGGAACAGGCCAAGGATCAAGTAACACACTTCCCTCGCCTGGGTTCACAGGATCATCTCCGGCTGGAACCGCACTTTACAGTTTGCAGGCGTGGCTGAAGCCCTTACTGGACTTGGGGGCTGAGGCTGCAGTTCCCAAGAAAGGCAACACTCAGGGGGAACCCAGGCCAGTGTTCTGCACCAATGTCCTCGGGAAGTGAAGTGTTAGTCGCTCAGTCGTGTCTGACTCTTTGTGATCCCACGAACTGTAGCCTCCCAGGCTTCTCTGTCCGTGGGGTTTCCCAGGCAAGAATACTGGAGTGGGTTGCCATTCCCTTCTCCAGGGGATCTTCCCGACCCAGGGATGGAACCCCGGTCTCCTGCACTGCAGGCAGATTCTTTACCATATGAGCTACAGGGAAGCCCATGTCCTCATGGGTCCAAGTCAAATTTTGTATAGTCCAAAGAAGAATGTTTGGTTCAGGAAAACATTGGCTCGATTTCACGTCACACAGAAAGGGATTCAAATGCACTAGGAGTCCTACCTCGGTCTCCCCACCGGCCTCCCGGCCTCCGAGGCCCCCGGTGCAGACTCCGGTGCGTCCGCAGTGCCACCTGCTGGATGATACCAGCTTCAGGCTCCCCTCCCGCCGCCAGCATCCGGCCTGAGCCTCGGGCATCCAGAGAGACAGGGCACGGGGCTACAAGAAACAGCCGCAGGGATGAAACGCAGACAGCGATGGTGGGAACTTGGAATTGTGTGGATTTCCTGCGGTCCTGGAAGGTCAGGAACCCGGGCCCTGGAGACTGACAGACTTGGGTGTGCCGCCCTCGCCTGCCCGCCCTGTGACCCTGAACCTCTGCTGCCATCTCACGTCTAAAGGCAAGATGATGTTTGGTTCACAGACTGGTTGGGAGGCCTGCAGGACATAATCCAGGTACAGTGTGAGGTGGCCACTGGCCCAGAACACGTGCTCAGTAAACACAAAAGTGACAGTGAAAGTGTTAGTCCCTAAGTTGTGTCTGAGTCTTTGGGACCGGACTGACTGTAGCCCACCAGGCTCCTCTGTCCACGGCATTCTCCAGGCAAGAATACTTGAGAGGGTTGCCATTTCCTTCTCCAGGGGATCTTCCCAACCCAGGGATAAAACCTGGGTCTCCCACTTTGCAGGCAGATTCTTTACTGTCTGAGCCACCAGGGAAGCCCCAGTAAACACAGAAGTATAGCTAATTTCATAAAAATAAAATAAAATAAAGTTGCTTAGTCGTATCTGACTCTTTGCGACCCCATGGACTATACAGTCCAAGGAATTCCCCAGGCCAGAATACTGGAGTGGGTAGCCTTTCCCTTCTCCAGGGGATCTTCCCAACCCAGGGATCAAACCCAGGTCTCCCGCACTGCAGGCAGATTCTTTACCAGCTGAGCCACCAGGGAAGCCCAATTTCATAAACACACGCTCTAAAATTCATTCACTCAACAAATGTTTTCCGAGTGGCCACTGTGGCCCTGGGTGCTCAGTGTCCAAGGGAAAGAAAGTGCCCACCTCTCTGTATTTATAACAGAAGGACCCAGCAGGCTCCCTGAGGCCACAGAGCCCCAGCCCTTCATCCCATCAACACATGGTCCCTGAGCACTGGGGTGGTTCAGGCTCAACAAGACCCCACCCCTCAGAGCCCGTCTGGAGGGGTGGAGGGGCCAGTGGGTGCCCAGGGCAGTATCCCAGGTTGTTACCTGCCAGGGACGGGGAGCCGTGCCCAGGTCCCCCAGGAGGGAGCAGAGACTTTGAGCAGGAAGAACACAAATCTAGAAGGTTCCAGAATGTTCTGTTTCCACTGAGAGTCTTTTCCTCTCAAAGCACGCTGCTGCAGGCAGCATCCACGGCCCACATAGAAACAGCTTCCCCTTGATCCAGCTCGAGATTTCTACCTTCTTAATTTCTGCTCAGAAGTGGAGCCCGAATAGAAATGGAATTGCTGCCTCATTTTGAGATCTCGAACCTGCCGCCGCCAGAAAGAAAGATAAAAATGCATTGCAGATTTTTCTTCAGACCTGCCTTGTGCTTACTGTACAAGCTCTTGGGCTTTCATAACAGTATTGATAACATTCATAATACCAGGCTTAAATCTTCTTCAGAAGCTTGGAGGTTGGGAGAGGGAAAAGGAATTAATTTTAGAATTTCGTGTCTATATAGCATCATCAAAAGATAAGTGAAATACAGAGAAGCACTGATGAGGGCTGGGAGAAAGGAGAATTCTCTACAACAAGTGCCCAAGACTTCTGATAACCATTCTCCACCCTGCTCCGGGATCCTGGTACCCAGAGTTCCACTCCCAGACACTTTGTAGTTTCTAGTCCTGAAGATTCTCTGGTGGCTCAGATGGTAAAGAATCTGTCTGCAATGCAGGAGACCCAAGTTCGATCTCTGGGTTGGGAAGATCCCCTGGAGAAGGAAATGGCAGCCCACTCCAGTACTCTTGCCTGGAGAATTCCACGGACAGAGGAGCCTGGTGGGCTACAGTCCATGGGGTCCAAAGAGTTGGACACAACTAAGCAAATTTCACTACCCTGAGGACGTGGTTTAACCTTTCCAGCCTCGATTTCTCTATCTACTTCTAATCATGGAGAGCCGGCTGTGTGTGGGCACTCTGCCCAGGGGATGCTTGTGGTCCTGAGTCCCTGCCCTACCCTGAAGCAGCTCCAAACTCTTGTCACTGGGAGAAAGATGGGTCTGTGCCAAGGACACGGGCATTCGGGAAACATCTGAGAAGGGACACAGGAAAGTCCCCAGCAGACTGCAGTCACCGCTTACTTGACAGAAGTCAGGAGGTGAATCTTCCAAAGGCTCGTTGAGTCCTGGGGCCACTGTCCTTTTCTGTGACTTTACTACCCAACTGTAGCACTGATTGCAAACCCCCAGTGTGGTGGGGCCTGTGCAAACTGGGAGGAAATAACAGCAAAGAAGCCCTGAGAACCTGCTTCCTGGACATCTCGCTCCCAGGAATCCCAAAGAAGGACGAAGTGGTGGCAGCTGTGTGGAGCAGGGGAAAGGAGGGAGGAGATAGTGAGTGGCAGAAGGAAGGAGACCCCGAAACCCCTCAGGCAGGATCCAGCCTGGACCAGACTGGGTCTGACGTCCACCCCTCCAGCGAAGCTGGCCTGCCCACCGGACTGGGCGGGGTGGGCTGCAGCCTTGGGTGTGATCCGAAGGCTGCTTACTACACCTGGATCACCACTGATGACGCATCCCGTCAATGATCTATGGGGCTATAGGGAGGGCTGGCAGGGATTCATCTCCGCCCTGTGTACAGAACTGTCACACAAAACATCGTATTTGCAGCTGGAAGGTGAGAGGTTGTAGCCACGCTGACAGAAGAGGCTTTCAGCCAGGAAGGAAGTGTCACCTTCTCCCTGGGCAGCATAGGTGGTTTCAGTGTATTCTCACCACACCGAGTGACTCTGCAGAGGCGGGAGAGTCCTGGCAGAAAAGCCAGGCCAGGGGTTTCCACAGGTCGAGAGGGTGCCCTTGACATTGATGTTGTTGTTGTTCAGTTGCTCAGTTGTGTTCGACTCTTTGCGACTCCAGGGACTGCGGCAATCCAGGCTTCCCTGTCCTTCCCCATCTCCTGGAATTTGCTCAAACTCATGTCCATTGAGTCGGTGATGCCATCCAACCATCTCATCCTCTGTCACCCCATTCCCCTCCTCCCCTCAATCTTTCCCAGCATCAGGGTCTTTTCCAAGTTGGCTCTTCACATCAGGTGGCCAAAGAATTGGAGCTTCAGCATCAGTCCTTTCAATGAATATTCAGGGTTGATTTCCTTTAGGATTGGCTGGTTTGATCTTCTTGCTGTCCATCAAGGAACTCTCAAGTGTCTTCTCCAACACCACAGTTTGAAAACATCAATTTTTCGGTGCTTAGTCGCCTTTACGATCCAACTCTCACATCAGGGCATGACTACTGGAAAAACCATAGTATTGACTAGACAGAACTTTGCCGGCCAAGTAATGTTTCTTCTTTTTAATATGCTGTCTAGGTTGGTCATAGCTTTTCTTCCAAGGAGCAAACAGCTTTTGTGGCTGCAGTCGCCGTCTGCAATGATTCTGCTGTCTGAAAAAATAAAATCTGTCACTGCTTCCATTTTTTCCTCATCTATTGGCCATGAAGTGATGGGACTGGACGCCATGATCTTAGTTTTTTAAATGTTAAATTTTAAGCCAGCTTTTTCACTCTCTTCTTTCACGTCATCAAGAGGCTCTTTAGTTCCTCTTTGCCTTCTGCCATAAGGGTGGTGTCATCTGCATATCTGAGGTTGTTGATATTTCTCTGGGGAATCTTGATTGCAGCTTGTGGGCCCTTTACATAGACTACAATATAAACAAGGCCCCTAGGATTGGGCAGGGCTGTGGCCCCAGCCACAAGGGTCAAGGGAAGGCTTGTGGGGGGTGAGGAAGAATGGTCTCAGGGCCGATCAACTCAAAGCTTCTCTGTCCAGCTCACTATACTCTTCCTATTGTGGTAAATTCATCTCTGGCTCCAAGTGTGAAGCTGAAATTAACCCAAGTGAACCGGAAGTGAAAGGAATCCAGAAAGAAAGAGGTTGTTGGTGGGATTGTTGCAGCAGGGGCCTGAAGCAGAGCGGCGATCCCAGCGCTTCCCCAAGGGCCCTCGGAGTTAGCAAGTGGGAAGGACCACGGCTCAGGGATGGGCAGAGGCTGGTTGGCGCCGACATAGGACAGAGTCCTCAGTGACCAGGAGAAGACGCTGAGAGGTTCACGGCGGGTGCGGGGGGGGAATGAATATCCTCCTGCAGAGCTGCTCTGAGCGGCTCGTGTCCGGAGGAGGCCGCACCAGCCGGTCCATTTGCCTCTCGAACAGTTAGCCGACAGAGGGCACCCTGGGGAGTGGACTCGAGCTATTGTCTGTGCGGTGAAGTCTGTCACTTCAGCTCAGGCTACATCCTGCATATTAACTTGGACTCTTTTTCTCCATTTAACTGAACTTAGATATCTTTCACAACATTTCTTTGCCTCCATGGGCTGGATTTGGGATTTCAGAGTGAGCTCATGGATACTCCTTCCCGAAAACAATCTGGAATAACCTGCAGTCCCCTTGGAATAGGCTCTCTGGGCCTGTTGTTCAGTAACTCTGTCGTGTCCGACTCTTTGCGACCCCATGGACTGCAGCACGCCAGGCTTCCCTGTCCATCACCACCTCCCGGAGCTTGCTCAGACTCATATGCGTTGAGTCAGTGATGCCATCCAACCATCTCGTCCTGTGTTTCCCCCTCTCCTCCTGCCTTCAATCTTTCCCAGCATCAGGGTCTTTTCTGGGCCTGCGAAGGAGGAACTGTGCTCTCCAGCACGGGGGCCTAGCGCCACCTGGTGGTCTTTCTAACTATACCCAGGCGCGCAGGTAAGCCTGCGGCCATGAAGGCATTTGAACTCGACAGTGTAGCCACCCTGCCAATGACATTTGATGTGTGCCACCATTTCACCCGGCCTCTAATTCTCAAACAAATCCACAGTTAGACTTTCGAGGTTGTCTGCAAATGAGATTCAATATTTAGCCACAAGGATTTACCGGTAGGGTAGAAAAAAATGAGAAGTTCGTGAAACTATTTTCGACTTGTATCCTATTATTAATACCAGGTCCCACTCCAGTACTCTTGCCTGGAAAATCCCATGGACGGAGGAGCCTGGTAGGCTACAGTCCATGGGGTCGCTAAGAGTCGGACACGACTGAGCGACTTCACTTTCACTTTTCCCTTTCATGCACTGGAGAAAGAAATGGCAGCCCACTCCAGTATTCTTGCCTGGAGAATCCCAGGGACAGGGGAGCCCAGTGGGCTGCCGTCTATGGGGTCGCACAGAGTAGGACACGACTGAAGCGACTTAGCAGCAGCAGCAGCACACCACTTGGGATGTACTACATAGTATTAATTTTTTAAAAAATTCTACAACAATATTGTGACTAACCCAACCAGATAGCATTACATTTTAAAAATTTAAAGCTTAATTCTGTTAAAAGTAAACATGTTAAATTTTATCATAATCTTATAACCCTGCTTTAACATATCTCTGGGTTTAGTGGCTCCAAAAATGAAATAAGGAAGGGTCCTGGGCCTCTCTCAACCTCTGGAAGTCTCTGAAAAGCTCTGGAAAGCTCTGGGGAAGGATGGAATGGAAGAGAACCAGAAGAAGGGGAAGCAAGGAGGCACATGTAATAGTTCAGGCCTGGGAACCTGGGCTGAGCCTGGATCTGTGTGGATGGAGAGGAGAAGTGCTGCTTAGTTTCCAAATTTGGCAGGATTTGGTGACTGATTCTGTGCTTCCCTGGTGGCTCAGATGGTAGAGAATCTATCCACCCGCAATGTAAGAGACCTGGGTTCGATCCCTGGGTGGGGAAGATCCCCCTGGAGGAGCAAATGGCAAACCACTCCAGTATTCTTGCCTGGAGAATTCCATGGACAGAAGAACTTATCAGGCTACAGTCCATGGGGTCACAGAGTCAGACACGACTGAGCGATTAACGCTTTCTGTGAAAGAGGAAAAAAAAAAGTTTACCATCCCCTGTGCCTGCTAATGAGGGCAGAGCTTGGCAATCACAAGACCTTTTCTTTGGAGAGCAGAAAGTCAACATCCTTGGCGTTACAGCTCTTGGCAGAGTTACGAGTAGTATCAGGCAAGGGAGGTGCGGGGACAAGAACTTTAAGAAGCAGGACTCTGGCAAACTGCTCAACCAGGAAAGGGAGCGGGGATATGAAACGTGGACATTCCAGCTGTCCTAGGGGCTGCCCAGGGTAGGTCTCTGCAGGACAGTGCCCTGGGTACCAGGGGGCCCAGAAGGCACCTGTATAGTTAGCTGCAGGGAATTCTGAGACCTGCTGAGGTCAGCGCAGTAATGGAAATGGCCTGGGAACCCAGGCCCAGGAGAGGGGAAGAAGGCGTCCAAGGTGAACCCTCAGTTTCTACCTCCGATGACCTGAATTCTTGCGGAGGAGCCTGGTTGTTGGGAGGTAATACAATAAAATGTCCCCAGGCCACACCAACCTGTGAATCTGAACAGAGTTGTCCTGTTCACAAGCACGGAGGAGGGAGTCCCACTTCACTGATCTTGGGACCCGGGCTCAACAGCGTGCAGGGAATTCTCCCTGTGAATTTCCCCTGGAAGCCACCTGTGCTGGGGGGACCACTGCCCGGCCCCACAGAGCCAGGGCGGAAGGTCATTTTGCCTTTGTGCTCCTCCCGGAAGAAGGGGTTTCCTAGGAGCAGGCTTGGGCCCTCTAGTTCTCAGAGATCCTCACAGGAATCAGACCGGGGGAAAAACAGAGCAAGTCTGGGTCAGGCTCAACATCAACCTCCCTGGCAGCAATCAACTATAACCGTGGCTTTCTGCCAGCCCCCTTTCCTCCCAAGCATCGTCTAGGTGCGCAGGGAGCCTCCTATGTCCTATGCACATGAGAAGGCGAGAGACAGAGCCTCAGTGATATAAGCCAGGAGTGGGGAGAGGGGACAGCACCTGCTAGTTCCAGCCCAGATTAGCACAGGCTAGCCTGAGACCCTGGAGTGTTCTTACATCAGCCCCAGACAAGCCCCAAGGGAACACAAGGCATAAAAACGGTTCACGGCCGATACTCAAGTTCCAGTGGGAGACTGGTCAGGGAGGAGATTCAGAAAGGGAAGCCTTGTCTCTGTCCTCAGGAAGCTCTCCAGGGTCTTGCTAGAACAGTAAAATCTATAACTAAGGCTCACCCTCTGAAGTAGCTGCCCTATTTTTTGGTTTCAGCTTTGCCCAGAAGCCAGGCCAGATCACGAACCAAATGCCACTGGGTCCATATCTGAGCCTCCTGTTTGATGTGTTACAGGCGTTGAGGGTGGAGCTATCTGCTGGTCTATGAAAGGCCTCCTTAGCAAAGACACTCAGATAAGGGGCCTGTGCCCAGTCACCTCTGTTTGCTGAACCACACTAAAACTGTTCATTATCACCCTTGGCTAGGATCTTCAAAGCCACAGAAACACCCACAGTGCTGCAGAGGGAATATGCTCGCTGACTCCTTGAGCCAGGCTTCCGCTTTCTGGATGTTTTCTTAAGGTTAGTTCAGATATGTTGAGCAGAAGGTGACACCCAAGTGCACAGCCAGAGGCCTCCCCCCGGGGGCATTGGGACCTGGCCTTCACTGACCCCTCTTTCTCTTCTCACTGCCCCTTTGGCTTCCCAGTTATCACTCATTTATTCAACACTCATTTATTGGGGGCTTGCCTTGCAGCGGGTACCCTGTCCGGTTCCATGACAAGTGACAGTTGATTGACTAAACCTTGTCCTCCACTTCTTACTTCTCACGAGGTGATGATAGAGACGTGAAGGGAGCAAGATGAGGTGAGTTGGGGGCAGAAGAGGGGTGGGCACTGATACTTCTAACTGAGAGAAAACGGGGGAAAGTTGGCAGATTTCAGCAAGGCTATAAAGGATGGACAACATTATGTTAAGTGAAATAAGCCAGACACAAAAGATCAAATGTTTTTACGATTCCACTTATTTGAGGTACCTAGACTAATCAGATTCATAAGACAGAAAGTAGAAGGGCGTGTGCCAGGGGCCAGGGGAGAGCAGAATGGGGTTTATTATTTAATGCGTATAGAGTTTCAATTTGGGAAGATGGAAGATGTTCTGGACATGATGGTGGTGATGGCACAACAATGTGAATGCCATTGAATTATTAATGCCATTGAATCATATACCTAAAAATGGATAAAACGGTAAATTTATATTGTGTATATTTTACTACAATTTCTAAAAAATCTTCTCCTCGCTTATCCTAACTGAGATCAAGACCCTGCTCTGCTGTGTTCTGAGCCTCAGAATGAATGAGAAGCTCAGAGGAGCATCCCTAGGGAGACCTTCGTGCCCCCTGGAGCAGTCTGCCCCGGTCCTCTCATTCCTACATCAGCCAAAATCTCCACCATGACAGTGTTAAGCCCAGTGTTAGTCAAAGCAAAGCTAAGCTGTTGTGACAACTCAATTTCAAAAAGCAACGGCTTAGAGCTATAGGATCTTTTTTTGCCCCTGGTGGCTCAGAGGGTAAAGCGTTTGCTTGCAATGTGGGAGACCTGGGTTCGATCCTTGGGTTGGGAAGATCCCCTGGAGAAGGAAATGACGACCCACTCCAGTACTCTTGCCTGGAAAATCCCATGGAAGGAGAAGCCTGGTGGGCTACAGTCCATGGGGTTGCAAAAGGGTCAGACAGGACTGAGCGACTTTGCTTTGTCACTTTCACAGTAGCCTCTGGGTGGCACTGAGCCCCACGGTCATTCCGGACTCAGATTCCTTCCAATCACTGTCCCACACTCCCAAGGGTACTGAGGTGGTCTGCATGGTGAAGTGGGGGTGCCCCACATCTAAGTAGCAGGTAAGAAGAGAGAAGGCAGTCCCAGGCTAAGTCCCTGAGGCATCACCTGCCCTCTCACTCCACTGGCAAGAACTTGGTCAAGTACAAGGCAGCTGGGCAGGGCAGGGAGGCTGGGTAGCCACGTTAGCGTTAGTTGTTCAGTCGTGTCGGACTCTGCGATCCCGTGGACTGTAGCCCATCAGGTTCCTCTGTCCATGGAATTCTCCAGGCAAGAATACTAGAGTGGGTTGCCATTCTTCTCCAAAGGATCTTCTGGACTCAGGGATCAAACCCGGGTCTCCTGCATTGCAGGCAGATTCTTTACCATATGAGCCACCAGGGAAGCCCTGGGCAGCCATGTACCCGGCTACAATTCTATTATGATGAAGGGAGAATGATACAGGTTTTGGTGCTCAATAGCAGCGTTTACCAAGAGTAACTCTAAAGCAAGAGTCACCGCACTGGCACTTTTTTTTTTTTTTAAGATTTATTTTAGCTGTGGTGGGTCTTTGTTGCTGTGCACAGGTTTTCTCTAGTTGCTGAGAGTGGAGTCTATTCTCTATTGTGGTGTGTGGGCTTCTCATTGGTGTGGCTTCTCTTGTTGCAGTCTTCCCTGTTGCTCAAATGGCAAAGAATCTGCCTGCAATGCAGGAGACTTGGGTTTGATCCCTGGGTCGGGAAGATTCTCTGAAGAAGGGAATGGCAATCCACTCCAATATTCTTACCTAGAGAATCCCATGGACAGAGGAGCCTGGCAGGCTACAGTACGTAGGGTCACAAAGAGTCAGGTACTACTGAGCTACTAGCACTACTATTGTTGCTGAGCATGGGCTCTAAGGCACTCAGGCTTCAGTAGTTTGATGCATGGGCTTAGTTGCCCTGTGGCATGTGGGATGGTCCCAGACCAGGGATCAAACCAGTGTCCCTTGCATTGCAAGGTGGATTCTTAACCCCTGGATCACCAGGGGAGCCCCACACTGGTACTTGAGGAGAGTTCTTTGCTCCAATCCAGAAGGACAACTAGGATGTCAGAATTAGTATCTGGAGACCCTTGGGCCCAGATGGACCCAGATGAAGGTTTACAGCCATGACTCTATCCACTATGTCATGACAGTGTTACCATCAATGCTAAGGGTGCGGAAAGCAACTTGTTGCTAATAATAAAGTACTCACGTCCGCAAACTGTTCACTATTTGCTGTAGAGAGTAACAAGGTTAGCCTACCAACAGCATCACTATCATCCAAGAGAAACACAATGGGTTTCCTGAGAGGGAAAGGTGCAGTGAGGCTCAGCAGCCTGGAGTTGCCAGACGTGTGTGTTTGCATGTGTGAGTTTTACCCTCAGGAATATCAACAGGGAACTTCTGGCATGAAGGCCTGAAAAGGCAACGAAGTCTAAGAATAGGCAGCAAGTTACAAGGGAAAAAGGATGAAGCTGAGACTCAGGGAGCTCGAGTTCTCATCTTTGATCTGCCACTAACCAAATCGAATGAGCACATTTCCTGAAAGCCTGTGATGCCCAGAAACACATGCCCAGAAGTGTCCTGGAACAGATCACGTGACAGCTTTCCCTTGTTGGTCACATCCACCGCTGCTCCTATAAATAAAAGGTTGAAATTCAATATTGAATTTGAAAGACTGAAATTAAAACTCAATATCCTCCCCAAATCAATGATATCCAATGTGATGTAAAATCTCACTCCTTGTGATCTTGGGGAGCGAAATGAATGGGACAAGAAGAAGATTTCACAGAGAAAAATCAGTCACTGACACAGTCATCCTGCCAGGAATGCAGCTTGAATCTAATCACAAAAAAACAACAGATAAGTCCAAATGGGGATGGTTTTATCAACATCAAGTGGCTCAGAGGGACTGTATTTTTTTTGAAACACCAATGCTGTAAAAGGCAAAGAAAAATCATGGGAATATTCCAGATTAAAAGAGTTTTAAGACACGTGCTTGCTTAATCGTGTCCAACTCTTTGGGACTCTTTGGACTGTGGCCTACCAGGCTCCTCTGTCCATGGAATTTCCCAGGCAAGAATACTGGAGTGGGTTGCCATTCTCCTCCCAACCCAGGGATTGAACTAGCATCTCCTGTGACTTGTGTCTTCTGCATTGCAGGTGGATTCTTTACCAGCTGAACAATAGGAGAAGCCTGTTCAAGACATAGCACAACTTAATTAAACACCTGACTGTAGACTAGATTTCATAAATGAGGGTGGGGGGATTTTTTTTTAAAAAAGAGACATTAATGGGCCAACAAAGGGCCTGCCCTTCTTTGCCCCACCTGGGAGCACCTGCGGCCATCACAGCTTCCACAGAGAGAGGATGATGGCATATGTCACCTTCCAGGTGCAGGCTGGCACCAGCCTCTCTTGGCCTGATGTGTCTGGGCAGCAGTTGTGCTGAGTCCGGCCCTTTTAAGAAAGATGGCCCTCCATGACCCACGTGCTCTCTGTTCCTGAAGCATATACAACATCAAGACTGCATGAGAATTCTGGGGGCTGTAAGTAGAGTGGACAACTGGGATGAGGCTGGGGTCTCCAGAGAGAAAGGCTTGGAGGGCCATGGGGGCCAGGCCCGAGCAATGAGACACTTCTGAGAGAGTCCAGAGCCCCAGGACAGCATGGAGTGGAGTGCGTGGCCTGGAAGCAGACCAGCTTGGCGGGATCTCCTGCTCTCTCATCATCTGTGGGCCCTGAGGCGCGGTACTCCATGTCCCAACTTCAGTCTGCTCCACGGAACACAGGGACACAGCTGCGACTTCATCCCAGGATGGCTGCCAGTCCAGAAGGAGACAGTCCAAGTAAAGCAGGCACACAGCATCTGACACAGGACGTACGCTCCCTGAATGATAGCTCACTCCAGTACTCTGGCCTGGGAAATTCCATGGACAGAGGAGCCTGGTAGGCCACAGTCCAAAGAGTCCCAAAGAGTTGGACATGATTAAGCATGCACGTGTCTTAAACCTCTTTTAATCTGGAATATTCCCATGATTTTTCTTTGCCTTTTACAGCATTGGTGTTTCAAAAAAATACAGTCCTTCTGACCCACTTGATGTTGATAACACCATCCTCATTTGGACTTATCTGTTGTTTTCTTGTGATTACCAAGGAATGTGAATTATCCTAGTAGTGAAATGAAAATGGTGCCTACATTTGAGGAAGATGCTGGGCATGACATGCGGTCAGCCAGCAGCTGGGCCACATGAGGATGAGAGAGGACTAGGCGAGCCCCTCTCCTCAGTGAGCTTGTGACCAGAGCAGAAGGCTCTGAGCCAGGGCTCCTTACTGGAAGTTGGAATTGCAGAAGCTGGGTGAGAATCTGTGTGGACTTATATAAATTTTCTGCCACATGTTTTACTTACCCTCCCCGGGATATCCTTCCCTATGGGAAAATGACCCATCACTGTTACCAACTGAACTGTGTCCCCTCAAATGAATAGGTGGAAGCCCTGTGCTCCAATGGGACTGTATTTGGAGACAGAGCCTTTAAGAAGGTAATTAAGATTAAATTAAGTCATAAGGGTGAGGTCCTAAGCCACAGTAGGACTGGTGCCCTAATGAGAGGGAGAGACACACAGAGGAAAGGCCACTGGAGGACACGGAGAGGAGGTGGCCGTCTACAAGCCAAGGAGAGAGTCCTCAGGAGAAACCAATCCTGCCGCACCTTGATCTTGAACTTCTAGCCTCCAGAACTGTGAGAAAATCAATTCCTATTATTTAAAGCACTCAGCCTATGGTACTTTGTTAGGATGGCCCTAGAAAACTAATTCAGTCCCCACTAGTTAAACTCTTGGGTCCAGCTTTGGTTCTACAAACGTGAGGACTTACAAACAGAAGATTTAAGAGCCTGTGTGTGATTGAGGCAGAGATCAAATTGCCAGCATCTGTTGGATTATAGAAAAAGCAGAGAATTCCAGAAGAACATCTTCTGCTTCATTGACTATGCTAAAGCCTTTGACTGTGTGGATCACAACAAACTGCGGAAAATTCTTAAAGCAATGGGAATACCAGACTACCTTACCTGCGCCCGAGAAATCTATACGCAGGTCAAGAAGCAACAGTTAGAACCAGACATGGAACAACACTTGCTCCTTGGAAGGAAAACTATGACAAACCTAGACAGCATATTAAAAAACAGAGACTCTACTTTGCCAACAAAGGTCTGTCTAGTCAAAGCTATGGTTTTTCCAGTAGTTATGTACATATGTGAGAGTTGGCCCATAAAGATGGCTGAGCACCGAAAAATTGATGCTTTCTAACTGTGGTGTTGGAGAAGACTCTTGAGAGTCCCTTGGACTGCAAGGTGATCTAACCAGTCAGTCCTAAAGGAAATCAGTCCTGAATATTCATTGGAAGGACTGACACTGAAGCTGAAGCTCCAATCCTTTGCCCACCTGATGTGAAGAGCCAACACATTAGAAAAGACCCTGATGCTGGGAACGATTGAAGGCAGGAGGTGAAGGGGACGGAAAAGAATGAGATGATTGGATGGCATTACCGACTCAATGGACGTGAGTCTGAGCAAACTCTGGGAGATGGTGAAGGAGGGAAGCCTGGCATGCTGCAGTCCATAGGGTCACAAAGAGTCAGACACAACTGAGCAACTGAACAACAACCAGGGTCACAAAGAGTCAGACGCAACTGAGCACCTGAACAACAACAACAATGTCAGAGGCCCCTGGAGAAGGGCATGACAACCCACTCCAGTATTCTTGCCTGGAGAATCCCATGGACAGAAGAGCCTGGTGGGCTACAGTCCACTGGGTCTCAAAGAGTTGGACATGACCGAGTGACTAACACACACACAAGTGTCAAACAAGGAGAGGTGAGATGATATTCCAGTTTCTTCCTCGGGGCTTGCATATCACTCACTTCTGAGCAAATGTAACCCGCTTGAGAGGTACATATTCTCACCTAGCCCCACAGCCTTCCTCTCTTTTCCTTCCAGGGTAGAAAGATTGCTGCAGAAACTTGGGGTTGATGGAAAAGGGCAGACAAGCTGCAATCATGGTAGCTGAGCATCAGGGGCTGGAAATCATAGAAAATGAAATGAAAAAGAAGTGTCCAGTTTGTTCATCAATATCCCCACCCCCACTCAAAAAAATTCTGAAGCAACACATACAAAGTTATCATCTTTTATTTGTTATTATAGTTATTATTAACTATATGAAGCATGATGGGAATTTGAGTCACTAACTCGGCTCATAGTTCTACTAAAAAAAAAATGAGGATTTCTGGACAGTCCTCTCTTGCTACTTAAATCATCTGTTTTATTCTTTTCTGGTTGGAGATCAAGCCTTTGAGGACAGAACAAAAAAGGAACCTGCTGTACTTCGGAAGATATAATAGCTGCCCTTTTTGTCTTTTCTGGGAACAATGGCCCAGAGCTGGTATTTGATCAGCTTGGCTTCCAGTCAAGGTCAGCAAGAGTTTTTGAAACTGCCTCCAATCTCAGCCACCCAATGCTGGAAAGCTCCATCCTTAACTGCTGAGCACCTAAAGAGCCCTACAGAATATCAGCCCAAAGTTCTAGAATTCAAGAAATTTAGTTATGTAAAATGCTTTAATCTTTTGTTCTTAAAACCCATAGTTTTGATAAAAGTGTCACTGTTGAGACTGGTCCCAGTCGACCTGCTATGGAGGGCTGGTCAGGTTTCTCTATGCACCACGTACTACACCACTTCTGTGCTTTTGGTCATGAATCTGCCCTCGCCTGGAACATCTCCTTGCCATGCCAGGAACCCTCTTCCACATCAGACTCCTTCAAGCAGAGCAGATTGATGACTCATTTCATGACCCCAGAGAACCCTCTGTATGTACCTTCACTGTAACTTTTTATTGACCTGTCTTCCACTTTGGACCGTGAGCTCCTTCAGGCAAGGAACAGCTCTTCATTATGTTAGTACCTCCGGGAACTACCAATGTGCTGGAAGTAAGGGGATATTCAGTAAATATCTGTTGAGTGAATGAGTGAGTGAACAGTGAACTTTTCCTTTGTTTGCACCTGTAACCAAAGCCTTCTTCCAGTGTCCACCCATCAGGATTTCAGAATGGCCCTAAACCAGGGACCTCTGTTTATCTCCTACCACTTTCTTTTCTGAAAGGGACCATTTATTATGATTCTCCTGTCCTGTCCCAACATTGCACACTGGGAGTTTTGGGGTAGAGAGGATAGTTCTCCTTTTTAATTCCTGAGCTCTACACCATGAGGACTCATCTCCTGACATGGGATTGACACATCATCCAGACACCCTAACTTTAGATGTGCTGTAAGCATAAGATATGGGCTTCCCAGATGGCTCAGTGGGTAAAGAATCTACCTGCAGTGCAGGAGACGCAAGATTTGCCAGTTCAGTCCCTGAGTGGGGAAGATCCTCTGGAGGAGGACATGGTAACCCACTCCAATATTCTTGCCTGGAGAATCTCATGGACAAAGGAGCTTGGTGGACTACAGTCCATGGAGTCGCAAAGAGTCGGACACACCTGAAATGACTGAGCACGCACACACAAGCATAAAATATACATTGGATTTCAAATATTTAGTATTAAAAAAATGTCAGTAGCTCATCAATCATTTTTTCATGATTGCATGTTAAAATGATAAAATTTGGAATATTTAGGATTAAACTGTATTATTAAAATTAATCTCTTTTTACCTTTTCTACATGGCTCCTAAAATTTTTTAAATTTCATGTGTGGTCATGGTTGACATTATATTTCTGTTGGACAGCCCTGTTCTAGAGCACTGTTTCTCTACTTGGTTTTTCATCATCACCCCCTCTGGCGTGCTGCAGTCCATGGGGTCACAAAGAGTTGCACACGACTTAGTGACTGAACAATAACTCCTAAGGAGAACTTTTAGATGTCTCTTCTCCTAATTTCTTCTTTCCTATGAAATTTCTGTTTCAGTACTGTGGCCCTGGTAACATCTAAGATTTTCTCATTATTCTGTGCCAATATCCAGTTTTGCCCCCTGGGGCAGTATTTCCCATGTTGAAAGCACATGTTTTAGAGGATGGTGTCTTTGCAGGGTGTGAGGACCCAGAGTCCCTGAATCACCACAGGAAAAGCTGCTCCCCAATGAGAGTAAGAAACAAACCATTATGGTAGAAGCCACTGGGATTTCAGAGTTTTCCCTAAAATTTACCCCAACACACCAAATCCTAGATTTTACAAAAGCATCAATAAACCCAAAGAGATCTTACAGAATCAAAATTCAGGAATCTGCATGGCTCAGTCTACATATGATCTTAAAGTCTCACCATGTCAAACAGCCCCTAGCATCAGCCCTTCACCTGGCTTTTGCTGCCAGCTTCCTCTTCATGGTGTCAGTTCACCCCGCTGTGCCCTCATTACTCCCTTTGCTCTCTGTGCCTTGACAGACTTTCTCCTTCTTCCAGACTCAGCTCCAGTGCCACTTCCCCCAGGAAGCCCTACCAGCCTCCACTACTCCCAGATCCCATAAATGCTTTGGCCAACATCAGAGCTGTTTCATGCACTAAGCATTACAGAGAAATAAATAAACCATGCTGATAATACACTAGTAATACAAAACCAAAATGCTCTAGTCTGTTCTAAACGTAAGAGAGGAAATCAGAGTGGAAAGATGCAGAGATCTTAACCTGTAATGCTTAAAATAGTTCACTTTTGCAAATGTTACAAAACCCATGACCATGTAAACTCACTGCTAGGGTCCCTCCCGGGAGGAGGAAGTAAACCCTTCAAATGAGGAGTCGTGAGGCTTCACCCCCACAGGGTTTCCACAGAGGACGGAAGGGCCTGTCTCTGAAAAACTTGGCAGGCTTGTGCCCTGGTCGTGGGAACTTTTAAAGTAATTCAACAAAATGAATACTTGTTGAATTCTGTTCTATACAGCGTGTGCTTACCAAGTGTTTTTTTTATAACTGAATACTTGTTCAGGCACAACGAGGGAAAAAAATTAATATGTCATTTAATAAGGTCGTAGATGCGCTGAGGGCCCAAAGAAACTTTTCCAACCTGGGGACAAAGAGGGTGACGGGTGGAGGATTAGCGGGGTGGAGGGAAGCAAGGGACGAAGGAAGGAAAGGGACTGGTTAGAAGCGAGTGGGGAAAAGACAGAACCCTAAGGATCCGAAACATACAACACTAAGTACTTTACTCCCAGAAAGAACAAGTACGGAAAAGCAGGGCTGTGGGTACGTGAGAGACAAGGGTGGGGGGCGGGGCGGACAGGCTGGCCCGCCCCCCCCAGCTAGTCCCTCCTTCCGCCCATCGCCCCGCCCCCGCAAAAACCCAAACCGGTAACCTCTACCCGGCCGCCTCTCATTGGCTATGCAAATAAGAGAAGTCTGCTGGGGCCAATAAGCCGCGGCCACGGCTTGGCCAGCGTCTTCCGGCCCGCCCCTGCCAGCCCGCCCCTGCCTCCCCGCCCCGCGCTTACCTCGCGAGCCGAGGGCGGTACGAGGGGCGGCGGGGGCGCGGCGCGGCTGGGCGGTGAGGCGGCTGCTGGAGTGTGAGGCGGCGCGGGCGCTCAGCATGGCTCGCCTGGTGCTTGGTAGGCTTGGGCCTCCTCGTCCGGGAGGCCGGGGGGTGAGGTGAGGGGAACAGCCTGAGAGACCCGCGGCCCGGGGAGCAAGCGGGCGCCTGGCCTTGCCCGCGCCCCGCACTGGCGAGGAGGGTCGCGGGCCGGGCCCTCGCGGAGGATGCCGCAGAGGCAGCCCCGGGGGCGGTGGGGGAGCTCTGCGAGCTGAGACTGTCCTTGACCGAAGCTTCCCCACCCCCAACCCCTCCAACCCCGCGCTGGCCCTCCGGCAGAAGTGTGGGGCGCGCGGGAAGGTGAGGGAGCCCTTGGCTGGAGTCGACCGCATCCCACCTGGGCGGGGGGGAGAGGAGGTGTGGAGCTTGTGCGCGCGGGAACCCCAAGGCTGGGCTCGAACCCGGGGCGCTGGGGGCAGCCCCGAGCCGGGGGCCGAGTGCCGGACGCCGGGCTCTTGTGTGAAGGGGCGGGTGGGGTGTGAACGAAAGCCGGGAGTTGCGATCGAGCCGCTTGAGACCGACTGTGGCTCGTCGTCCCTGACCGTGGCTGGGTATTGGGGAGTGGGGGCACCTGGAAGGGGGACCTTGTTCTGGGCCTCGAGTGTTCGCGGGGAGTCACGGGCTCCTCACACTGCAGCTTGCCCTCGCCACCTGTTTTATGGAATTCCCACTTGTGAGAAACCTGAAATATCAAAACCTAGTCTTGAAATCGATCAGAAGAGTTTCCTTCAAAGGCAGCAGTACCTTCTTAAAGGGTTTCACGATGCAAGAGCGCTTTAGATGTGATTGAACTTTTCAGAACTAAATCGAACCCAGACTAAGGTAAATGTCTTAGCGACTTCAGTAGTGAGATGGAGGATCCCCTTCCTTCCCTGGGCCCTCTTGGTCCCAGTCAAGGCGCTGTAACAGTGGGTACCTGAGCACACTGGTCCAGAGAGCAAGGTTTGGGTCCCAGCCTCGGTCCCCCAAATCTACTCGCTGGGTGACTGGGAGCTAGTTGCTTAACCACTCTGGGCTTGTACTCCCTAGCGTTGTTCTCGGTATTAAGGAGTTTATATATATATGTATACCTAAAGAGAAAAAGCAAGATAGAAAATATTTGCCATATTACTGTAGAGAGAATAGAGGAGCGAAGAACTTAGTTTCTGTTTAGTTGCCTGCAAGTGAATTCAGGCAGGGCTCTGAAAGCGTCTATGATTCTTTCAGATGACTCATTATTTTAAGGTAGTCAGACTTTTGGGGCGCCCTCTCGGTTTCTAGATGACTTTTTTGGGACCATGTACTCTTACTAGCAGGTGAGGTACAGAGAGGTTACTGATGTAGATTTATAGCATCCTTAACTGCTGTTGGGGAATAATGGGAGGCCACAGATGGCAAAACCATCTGCTCACAAAGCTTCTAGACACTTGGATGTTCCTATTTCCCATTGGTGCTCGTTATCAATGAGTGGAATGACCATGTGAAACATATCATTATCGATCAACATTGACCTACTCTTATCATTTTAAGTGGGCTGAGGGTTTTTGTAGGGGTTAGTTACTGACTGCTGTTATTGCTGTTGTATTTTGTACACCTTTTAATGCTTTTGGAGTAGCATGTTTGATTTCCTTCCAACCCTACTAGGTCTTACTGCCTCTTAAAGAATTTAGTTCTTGAACCTTTATCAAGACATTTCCATTGATAGCCATTATAGTGGGGGAGTGAGATCCAGGCCACTTTATAGAAAGTTACAAAAGTTCAGCACCATTACTAGGAGGGAAAAAAGCTGAAGTTTATGTTATACTGAGTGTCGTTAGGCATGCCCATCTTCGTACCACATTCCTGAGGTGAACAATTAAACAAAAATCACTGTTTAATGAGTGAAACAGTCATTAAAATATCCTGTAATGACTCCAACCTGCTTGGAACAGCATGAAGAGGAGAGTGCCTTCCTCATTGCTCTTCCCGATTGACAGGAGAAGAGAAGGAACCTGATTCCCCTGCACAGTCTGTAGAACGCCCCTTCTGGCATTTATTCCTGCAGGGTCCAGTCCTTTGGTTAAAATTTGGGGATTGGTACATAAGTTAGTCTTTAGTTATGTGGCCTTAGGCAAGTTACCTTTTCTGTGTTTCCATTTCCTGGGCTAAAAATGGGCATGATGATACATACCATGTAGAGTAAATGAGTTAACGGTACGTAGTGTCATATAAGTGTTATTCTTAGTTGAGATGTCAATTTTTGGAGGCTAGTTGAACAGATACATATATCAAAATGGTAGCCATCCCCCATCCCCCTTGTAAGATTTTTTCTTAAGGAAATAATCAAATTTATTTGAGAATAAATAGAATTTTTAGCATTGGCCTCTTAATAGAAAAAATATATGGAAACCATCAAATTATGTCAGTAGTGGATTAGGAACATGATATAGCCATTAAAAATGGTTACATGGGGGCTACTTACATAGAAAATGTAACTTATTTTGAGTGGAAAAGGTTACAAAATAATAAGATGAGATTTATATAAAATTTTAAACCTCTGTATGATGTAGAGAGGTGTCAGTTACAATATCTACCAAAATATTAATAATTCATTCTAGCAGGACTGTTGATAGGTTTTTTTTTTTGCTTTTCTTATTTTTGAAAATTTTGCAAGGAGCTCAATATCTTGAATAAATAACAATTCATTCAGATATTTTTCTTTAAAGAAGATAAATATATTTTAAAAATCCATAGAAGATTTTCCAAGACCAGTTTTATTCTCAAGCTTACTGAGAATTCGGATGGTCTCTACTTAGGTTCTTGATTTACTTGCTTTAGTGATTGTGTCCAGCTCTGTGATCTTTTCTGCAGCAAAGAAAAGATTATTAAGCAGCACCACCCAATAGAAATAGAATGCTAAATTTATGTGGTAACTTAAAATTTTCTGGTAGCCACATTTAAAAGACAAAAAGAAGTAGGTGAGATTAATTTTAATATATATTTATTTATCCAGAATATCTAAAATATCTCAAGAGGAAATCAATATCAGAAATACTAACGAGATAATTTGCTCTTTTCTCCTATCAAGTCTTTGCGATTCACTGTGCTTTTTACACCTCCAGCACGCCTCCCTTTGTGGTAGCCCTTGTGGCTAGTGGCTGCTGTGTTGACCTGCAGTTATAAAGGGAGCCTCTCTTTGATTGGCTTGACCTCTGTCCACAACTCACCCTTCCCCACCTCTTGAAATGGAAGAGGAGTTCATCCTGTTGCAAGATACCCCTCTCTGACTCTGGGTTTACTCCCCGCCTCGTAATTCTGGCATTTTGTTCCATTATTCCCTGTAGTAGCCTCTGCTGCTCCACATATTTCTTCTCTTCATGCTCAAATCACTCCCATCCTTGAAAAGAAACCTTCCTTTTATCCCACATTGACTTGGTGTCTCCTGCTCTTTATAAGAAACCTATCTGTATTATTTTCACCAGTTTGTTCCCTCCTTCTCTCTCCAACCTTGTGCAGCCTGACTGCTAGTTACTTTCGCTTCTCTACGACAACCGCCCAGGGCCCCGGGGACCTCTCTGTCATTATATATCCAGTAGGCAGTTTTCAGTCTTGGCTACTTGACCTCCCAGTAGCCTTTGTTACTGTTGTTCATTTCATCTTGCCCTCGGTTTATGTGAAACCACTCTCCTGATAATTCTCCAACCCCTGTTCACATTGCAGCCAGAAGACTCTATAGAAAGCAAATCTGATCATACCCATTGCATTATAACCTTTAGTGGCATCACAGCACTGTTCGTAGAGTTCACGGTGAAGTTCCTGCAATATGGTAAAGTTCATGATGAAGTTCCTACAGTGCTAGTCATATTTGTAATTCAGATGCAGTGTTCTCAGTGTAACTGTTATTCATGCCCATGGTGTATTGAACCTTTTTATCTTGAGTACTGAAAAAACAACATGGTTTAATGGATAGAGCTTGGAAATAGGAGTCAGAGCTGCTCCACCAGTTTTAGGTGTGACCATAGATGGGCCATTTGATCTCTGTCTGCCCTTGTTTCCAAAATCAGGATGATTCCCATGTTCTAGTTAGTAGTGCTGTGAAAAATCAAGTGGATCCAATGTATTTGAAAGTGATTTGAAAATTCAGAATCCCTTGGTAGGTGTAAAGGTGGAGGACTGAGCAATAGAACAATTGACATCAGTATACACTCCTTCTTGAAGAAGTTTACCATTGGGTTACTTAAAAAGTTCCACATGAAATCTAAATCCTGTCTACAAAGTAAGCATATGAAATTGTGACTAAGGTGGCATATGAGTAGCCAAAGAAATATATTTCGTCCACAAGATGGCTAAACTGTTAATAATGCAATAGACTGTCTGCCCTCCCTTTGTCAATTGTTCACGTGAACATTCAGAGCTCATCCAGCAGCCCTGTGAGTGCCTGATGATGTGCCATGGATAGTATTAGTAGCAAGAAAGATACTTAAAAAAACAATTGTCCTTAAGAGAGTCACAGTCTAGTCGAAGAGTCAAATAATTATTTTTCCCATCAAAAAGCTTTAATAAAGATAGCATGCTAATAATGCATCTGAATAACACAAGAAATAGTGGGTGGGTTATCCAGGGATTCAGAGTTGAATGGAACAGCCCAATTTTTCAGCACCCTTGCCCAAAAGATGGCAGTAACAGTCCTGCCTCATAGAGTGTGGTTGTACAGAATGAAGGTGTTAGCATAGGGAAAGCACTAAGAATAGTATTTAAATCTGTTCCCGACACAGCTCAAGAGATGAGGGTGTGGGCCGTCTGTGCCCTTCTTATTCAGCACTGCCCCAGAGAGAGTAAAATCCCAGGGGCTCCAACAGTAGCCAGGCTGAAAGTGGGGGAGTGGAGGAAGGAGGGGGCTAGGAGAGAGCTGACCCAGGCTGTCCTCTGTGTGAACAGCCTTGGTCAGTTGAAAAGGACTTTTCCAGTCAGAGCGTGAACCCTGCTGTTGATGGTATGTTTCTTGTCATTCCAGGTCTGATGAGCTGTACCCTCTTTATAACAGTTAATGGTCTTTATTCGTCTAGTGATGATGTAATTGAATTAACCCCCTCAAACTTCAACCGAGAAGTTATTCAGAGTGACAGTTTGTGGCTTGTAGAATTCTATGCTCCATGGTAAGTAATTATAAAATAGTTGTCGGTTATTTATGGTACTTTATAAAATTAGGAAAAATACTATACTATGTATAATAAAAATGTGATTTTATTTAGCCATCTTGTTTACCTAATTTACTGATTGTTTAAAAGAGGTAGAGGACATATCCAGGTAATGCTAATGAAAAGAAATCTCATAATGGTAAAAAGTAAAAGACGTAAGAGGGAAAGTATTGATTGACTGTTAAAGGGTGCAGAGTTTGAGTCAGTTACGAAAAAATGCTGGAAGTAGCTAATAGTTGCAAGAAAGAAGGAATTTTAGGAAGACACAATTACCTGGCCTTTAGGACGAGGTAAGTGGGCTGAAGATAAAATTCTTCTCTTGCTTTGCATCTGCTTCTGGGGGGAAAAAAAGAAAGCTTCTGCAGTGAAGATGTAGTTACCTTTGAAATGAGTAGCGCACGGTTTCATACAGTTGACCCTTGAGCAGCACAGGTTACAACTGCGCAAGTCACTTAAATGTGGGCTTTTTTTTTTCCCCAACAAATTTTTACTCCAGTGTTACACAATTCGCTGTGGTTGAATCCGTGGATTCAGGGGGCAGGCTATTAAGTTACGTGGATTTTCGACTGCAGCGGGTCAGCAGCACCTGTAACTCTGATTATTCAAGGGTCATCTACACAGTCAAAATACACAGTATTGCACTGATCGTTTATGTAGTTAAAATACGTAATGAAAACAAAACCAAAGCCCCAACAAATAGACGTGAAGAAACAGATCAATGGAATCGGTGCGGAATAGGCATGAGACTGTCACTGCTACACACTGCAGGTGACAAGTGTCTGAGAGGAAATGGAGCACCACCAGCTGTATCTGCATGTGAGCTGTGTGCTGACTTGAGGTCCAGAGTGGTCCTCTGAGAGGCAGGGCGGGTAGTGAATGGAACTCTTACAGACTGTCCTTGAGCAGGCACTTTTTGGGGAATGCCTGATGAAAGGTTTTCCTTTATTGCTTTTCAGTTTTTTCTTTGGAAAAAGAAAGCAGTTTTAGAAACTCAGTACCAGTTCAGTGTAGCGAATCATGGTAAAATCCTTTACTTTAAAAGTTTATGTTACTACATTATGAAAATACTGTTCATCTTAATACCTTTTTTTTTAATTCCTTTTGTTTTTTCTTTGTTATCCAAATAAGAATTCTGAATAGGTTCATTCATTCATTTTAGTAAAGGTACAAATGGCAGTTGTACAGGCTTAATATTGTTGAATGCCATTGTATGCAGCTTTTACAAGTTTGATATTTTTTGTCATTTATGGCATTAGTAATTTACCTTGTTTTGATGGAGCTGCAGTATATGAAAATACGCCTCATTTCAAAACAAAACCAGTCAGCATACTTGAGAAGATTCTGGATCAAGTAGCTAATTATTATTGTTAACTGGCAAAGTTTTGCTTCATAGTGTCCTGGATGAGAGAATGTCTCATTAGAGAGTGTGCTTTTAACCTCTCAGTGTGTTTGAACTTTGGCAGCTTGGTGAAGACTAGGAGTTCCTCCTTTGAATAAAGGTTTTACATGCATAGAATAAAAGCTATGGGATCACAAAGGAAACCTGAAATATTGGAATAAGATTATTAAACTATCAAAGTAAATCTTGATATGGTTTTGTAGTCCTCATTTACAGGGGCTATAAGTACCAAGGTCCAGCAGCAGATTTTCGCAGCTGGCTACCATAATTCTGAAATGTGATGAACGTGAGTGATGTTGAAAGATACTTGCACCAGCTATAGTGGTGAGAAAATGGCTGTGATTACTGTTTGTGACAGAGTCATGAGTGCTAACCCACTATGGTGTGTTATTACTGTTTATAATTGAAAGAAATCCTAAATTTTAATTACAGGTTAATGAAAATAGAGGATTTTCCCCCCATCAAAGCTTACAGAGCCCTTAAGTTTTTGTCTACTAGCCCTTTGGGGATCCGTGGACCCCAGTGAAAAACCCCTGAGTTATCAGGTGTGCTGCTATATTTATATTTGTGGCATTTTGATCTGTCTTTACGTTGCTTAACATTGAAATTACAGGGCGTATGTACTCTGACAATCTCTGATTTAAGTCCTTCCTTCATTAGAATAAATTAAAATTAAAGAGGCACAAAGTCCTGTAAAATTTTGACTCCTAGATTTCCAAAACATACTGTGTAGGTAGTGGGTAGAATCAGCATTTCAGGGCACTTTGCTGAAAGATCTTGACTTCTAAACTATTGGGTTATGCTTAGGCCCCCATGGAAGGTGATGCTACATACTGACTAAGAGCGTGGGATCTGGAGCAAGGAAGACCTGTTAGGCAGCTCCGTCACTGGGTGACATGGGAAGGGTTTCTTACCTTCTCAGGCTCTGTTTCATCATCTGTAGAATGAAAATGACCACAAAGCCTGCCTGCAGGGTGGCTGTGCTAATGAAATGAAATCCTGTGTGAAGAATGTGCGTCATGGTGCTGGCACATGGCATTGGCTCATTAGGTGCTTAGAGACCTAATTAGAAGAAAATTGACTTTGTTTAAAAAAGGAAAAAGTCACCTGTAGTTAAACTAGCTATGCTGTCTTCGTATAATGGGTATTATACAATGATGAAAATAATACAGCTGCCTATAACCTGGATGACTGACACACACGTAATAGATTTCTGTATATATAATTTTTTTTAAAGCACTTGTCTGTCTGTTACATTTCACAGTAATTTTTTCCAAGTACTAGTACCTAAAAGATGAAGAATATTTTTCCTTGTGTTGTGTGTCTCTGTCTCACTCCCCTTGTTCTTTTATCACCACCTTGTGGTGTCAGGGCTTTTCACTCCTTAGCCTTACTGACTTGAGATTCCATGTGAATTTTAACTCCACAAGCTGGCGTGGGAGCTATAGACGCAGGCTGCACAGATCCAGGCTCTAAAACAGTCGTCTCGTCTATAAAATGAAAATTCTGGACTAATCGGGGCTATCAAACCTTAACAGATTGAAGAATCACTAGTGGGATTTATTAAAGACAGGTTCCTGAACCCCTTCTCTAGGAACTCTGATTCTTTGGGGGCCTCAGAACCTGCATTTTGCTTAGCATAGAACTCAGACCACACTTGAGGCGCACTAGGCAAAGAAAACACTGATGTTCCCCCTCAGGGATGGAGTTACAAATGATACTATTTGTTTAAGCTGTTTAAATACAATTTAACTCAGCAGTAATTTGGAAGATTTTCTATTATGATTAAAAAAAAAAAAAGGATCATAGTGAAATCACAACAGTGAGCTCCTTCTGGTCACCGATCATGTCTGTTTTTAGTGCTATTCTCCCTGCAAGCCCCCACCCCCAGTCCATGGCACTCAGGAGACCATTGGGGAGTGTTTCTCGAATTGGAATCAAAGACTGACTGTTTCCTTGTGTTTTCATCCCCTGCAAGGTGTGGCCACTGCCAGAGGTTAACACCAGAATGGAAGAAAGCAGCAACTGCCTTGAAAGTGAGTTTCTGGGATGTTCACATTCACCTGTGTATGTTGAAATAAGTTTAAGCAAATGGGCTTAATGTACAATAGGAGGTCAGTTTGCATGTTGAAGCCCAGGACTCTTGTTCTGCTTCCAAGATTATGTATGGAACAAGGGGATACTGTACATTCTAATTTTTGTCTTGTCTATTTGCATTAATTCTGTTTCCCAGTGAAGTAGCATAATTGTGCCTAGTTGGGCTATTTCTGGGAGCTGCTGAGTTTCCACACAGGCTGACTTGCCTGTTGTCCAGCCCTCCATTTAGGATTGATTTCCCAGGCTACAGCTGTCATCAATTCTGTTGGCAAATGGAACCCTGCCCTTTATTATCTTGTCTCTGAGTTTGCATCATCAGATGATGGGTTCTTGTGGATTCTGCTCTGGTTGAAAGAAAAACAGATATTCCTTCTGTGTTTCCACAGGATGTTGTCAAAGTTGGTGCAGTTGACGCAGACAAACATCAGTCCCTGGGGGGTCAGTATGGTGTTCAGGGATTTCCTACTATTAAGATTTTTGGATCCAACAAAAACAAACCAGAAGATTATCAGGGTAAGAACTTTTCCTAATGACTTCATGCCCTTGGTTGGAATTCTCATGTGAGTGGGTAGGACCAGATAGAGAACCTGGGATTCTGCAACCTGTTGGCCCTGCTGCCTGCAAGTTTCCCACCTGCCTTGTGCCTGAATTTCCTGATCTGTGATTCCTACATCTTCTGAGTTGCTCAGAGATTAAACACGTGTCAAACAGATGAAAGGGTTTTTTTTATTATTGTTTATGCTAGCTTAGACCACACGGCCTTAGCAGTGATTGAGTAGTGATGTTTTGTGCTTTCCTCTTTCTCGTTAGTTTAAAAAAAAAAAAAAAAAATACTAGTTACTCAGTATTTTACCTGGAGAAGGAAATGACAACCCACCCCAGTATTCTTGCCTGGGGAATCCCATAGACAGAGGAACTTCATGGACGACAGTCCATGGGGTTGCAAAGAGTTGAACACAACTTAGCAACTAAACAACAACAAGATATTTTACTCGTTACTTACTATTTAATAAGTTTCTATAATTATATAGTATTTTTAAAGATCTGCAAGTGTTTTCTTGCTCCGATTGCTCACCCCTTCACTGTTAAGGAGTTCGAGCGTAAGAGTGGGAAAAGAAAGTCCTGTAACTGGAAAGTCAGTTTGAACTGTTGATATTACCGTGGAGTGTTTTGCCCATGAATCTTTATGTCTTGTAAACATATATAGTATTTGAATTATTAAAGCTGTTATTTAGTCTTTTAAACTGTTGATAATGAGGAAGTCCTGCATGTTCTCCTTTTTATAGATGAGGGAGTTGTATCTGCTGTGAGTTACTGAAGCAGCTGGAGAGGACTCTGGCTCCAGACTCTCAAGACTAAATATTACTTTAGTCAGCTGTTCTTTTATAGAGTTGCCTGTTATTTAAGATGTCACAAATAGGTATCATATTGAAGATAGCTCTAAAGTTCCATAAAACAAAGTTTTATTTTTCTTAGTAAACACCTGCTTTTCTGCTTTGGAATATTTTTTAATTTTGCTAATTTGTGAAAATTGAATGTTTAGAGCAGGGGTTAGCATTTGGTCAGCTTCTTGTTTTTGTAAATAAGTTTTCAAAACACTGCCACACTTTTTCACTGGTGTTGTCTATGGCTACTTCCATAGTAAGACAGCAGAGTCAAGTGGCTACAACAAGCAGTGTGGCCTGCAAAGCCAAAAATAATGACTGATCTTCTGCAGGAAGAATTTGCTCACCTTTGGTCTAGAATGAGAAAACCCTCTCTGTCTTTTTCCCTAGTATATTTCTTGATTTGGTGTACTTCCAGGTAGAGATTGTTGGGAGGGGCACTGACTCAGAAAGTGGGGTGTCTGCAGTACATAAGGAGCAGAAGGCTGTTTTTATGTTGAGGTCTGCCTGTCTGCCTGTCTTAGGAGGTGACACGCTTGGTCACTGCATCTCAGCCAGGATGTAGTAGACAGTGATCTGAACACATTCTGAGTACTGCTGCGCTGTATTTTCTTTCTAATGTCAGGTCTGAAGTGTTCTCAGAAGTTTTTATCTCTTCCTGGGCAGTTTGATTAGAAAACTCTAACAAAGAAGAAAGAAAAAACTTTCTGACGAGATTTTGTTACTTTTGCCTTTGAACTCTGATAATCTCAAGGCATGTATTATCCATTTTCTTCTGAGTAAATCAGGAGTCTCCTGACTTGTTCTTGAGCACATAGCTTTTGGTAAACTTCCCAAGGCTGTTGTCACTGTTTTAAATACAGGGCTTGAAATTAAGAGCAAGTTCAGCTAGAACCTCAAAGCCCAGAATAACTGTGTTTTAAACAAGGTAGAAGGAAGTGGGTTGCTTTCCAGTTTCTTAGCTTCGGATGGCTCGTATCCTCCTTTATCCAGTCTTTTCTGTCCATTAATCTCATTTAAATAGTATTTTCCATTCCCCTCATTTGGTACTTTGTGTTTACAAATTTATCCTGCTCTCTTAACTAGATAACCTTTTTCATTTATGTACATGTTACACATTTCAGTAGACATTGCGGTGAACTGTCCTCAATAGTAGATGGTATTTATGGGTGAACAGAATGTCCTTGTTCACACTAATAACCTAAAACTGAAGAAGAGGAATTAGTTTTCCCAGTGTAAAGTTTAAGCAGGAAATACATTCTAGAAGAAACTGGTGCTGTCTTAAAGACACTCGAGTTGTTAGGTCTGTTTGAACACCAGATGGAGCTGACAGACCTGTCTGTTCCCATCTTTACTAGCGTCAGGTGTAAACACCCAGCCCGCCCGCTGTGTTCACCTGACGGCCCTGTCTCCCTGCAGGTGGCAGAACTGGCGAAGCCATCGTGGATGCTGCCCTCAATGCTCTGCGCCAGCTCGTGAAAGACCGCCTTGGCGGCCGGGGCAGTGGCTACAGCTCCGGAAAACAAGTAAGGCTCTGTGTAATGTCAGTTTTTAACCTGTGTCATGATTTTGAAGCCTGATTGTATACTCGGCATGAAAGTGAAAGTCGCTCAGTCGTGTCCACCTCTTTGTGAGCCCATGCACTAGTCCATGGGAAGATTTGTGGCAACCCTGCATCAAGCAAGTCTGTCAGTGCCATTTTTTCAATAGCGTTTGCTCACCCTGTCACATTTTGGTAATTCTTGCAGTATTTCAAAAGTTTTTTGTTATAATTATGGTGATCTATGATCTGTGATCTTTGATGTTGCTATTACAAAGAAATTATGACTCGCTAGAGACTTGGAATGAGGGTTAGCATTTTTTAGCACTAACATTTTTGAATTAAGATATTTATTGTCTTTTAGACATAATGCTATTGCACACTGAATAGACTATGGTATGAAAATTATAGGCTACAGTCTAGTGTGAACATAACTTTTAGGTGCACCAGGAAACCCAAGAAATTCATATGAGTTGCTTTATTGCAATGCTTGCTTTACTGCAGTGATCTGGAACCAAACCAACAGTATCTCCAAGGTCTGCCTGTACACATAATAAAACGGCCCTTCACTCCTAGGAGACCAGTAAGAGTAGCTTCTTTATACAGACTTAGCTTACCAGAGATTTCATGCTTTTGCCTTTTATCTCAAACTTAAGACATTTAATGAGCACAGGTTGTCTTTCCAACACTGATGGCTTTTGGCTCAGGCAACAGAAAGCATTATATCAATTCTGACTGCTTTGTAGGTTTAGTATTAAAGAAAATGCCTTGAAAAGATAAAAGGGTTAAGGGTTTTTAGCTTTCTCAAGTAGTAGGGACTTGATCTGAACTGTAGGTATCCAGGATGAACCAGCGTGGTTCTGAATGAGAACAGTGTTACTAAGGTGGTTCTGTGAGCCATGCTGGGGTTTCTCTTAATGAAGGTAGCAAAAGTAGAGTTCAGGTTCACATTACATGTGATACTGAGTGTACTGGTAAATCTTTGAAAGTAAATACTGTTTGCCAAGTAAAAAGAATAATAATACTAAGGAATGTTCCCTATCTGAGTAAAATAGTTTTCACTTGAAAGAAGAATTCAAAACTTTGTTAAGATGTAGAATTGATTATTGCTATATGTATATTTAGAATGGTGATAGTGTTCTTTTTGGCCAAGTTGTAACCTAAGGTTTAATGTCACAAATGACAGGGCAGAGGTGACAGTTCAAGTAAGAAGGACGTGATTGAGCTGACGGACGACAACTTTGACAAGAACGTCCTTGACAGTGAAGATGTTTGGATGGTTGCGTTTTATGCTCCTTGGTGTGGACACTGCAAAAAGTAAGTGCTTTGTACCAGGTACTTTTTTAAGTCACAGTGCTTTTAGTCTGTTCACCTGGCTCACTTCTGAAGAGCTGAATCAGGTCATAGGTGATCCCCAAGATCTTCTCCCCCAAAGTTCCAGCTCTAAGTGAATGTTAAACCTCAGCATTTGTGCCGATTGTTTCCTCTGTCATGTTTTCAGAGATGAACAGGGAGCTGGCATCCAGGGTTGGGAGGGGCATGATGGATGAAGGATGGGGAAGTGAATGTGGGAGGGTGGGGCGTCATAGCTTTCATAAAGCTGCACATGGAGTGTTTTCCAAGTGTAATTTCACTGGACTGGATGGAAATGTGCACAGCAGTTAAAGTATGTGTGCGTAGAGGTGGCATACCCTTTTAAAGTTCAGGGTGTTTTCTGTAGCCTAGAGCCAGAATGGGCCGCAGCCGCTACAGAAGTAAAAGAGCAAACAAAAGGCAAAGTGAAACTCGCAGCTGTGGACGCCACCGTGAACCAGGTTCTCGCCAGCCGATACGGGGTGAGTGTGCTTGGGAGGCTGGTTTCTCTGTGAAACACGCTGCTTTCAACTGTCACTCCATTGTGTACTCCTGGCCTCCCTAGGAGGTGGAAGGGGAGCTTAGCCATTTTGTAATGAAGAAATGAAATCACTCACTATCTTAACTAGTAAACCTGGGACTCAAGACTGTTGAGGTTTCTTGGTTTTGTTTTCAGCATTGCACTGCCCATGGGCTTAATGTGAGCCCAGGCTTTCGCAGGTTACTCATACAGCTTCTAAAGTTGGTCCCTTTGTTCTCGAGCATATATATTACTGTATTGATATATGTCCAGCATTTGAATAAGATTTGGCAAAGCCTGGCAGTGAGACTGTTAATACCTCCTGACTGACCTCTGTGTGCTGCCCCTTAGACACTGATGCAGGCTAGGGAGTGTTTTTGTTATGTTAAATTACCTATAAAGTAGTTTTAGCCATAAAGATCATCTTATTTATTATTAAATATTAATTTGATTTCTACTCTGATATTTTATTTTGGGGGCTTCCCTGGTAGCTCAGTGGTAAAGAATTCACCTGCCAATGCAGGAGATGTGAGTTTGATCCCTGGGTTGGGAAGATTTCCTGGAGGAAGAAATGACAACCTATTCCAGTATTTTTGCCTGGGAAATCCCACAGAGGAGCCCGGTGGGAGTCGCAAAGAATCAGACACGACTTAGCAACAAACAACAACAAAATTTTAATTTTTAATAGATTAGGGGATTCCCTACAATCAAGATATTTCAGAAAGGCGAGTCTCCTGTGGATTACGACGGGGGACGCACGAGATCCGACATTGTTTCCCGGGCCCTTGATCTGTTTTCTGATAACGCCCCACCTCCTGAGCTGCTTGAGGTAAACCTCTTCATCACCTGTAGTAAGGAGAGCTTTTCCAGTGTGATGAAAGACGACATTGAAGCAGTAAAGACATTTTCTGTCCTTGCCGGTTAGCTCTTTCTCTTTTTTAAATTGTTCTCTTTAGAATGTTTTTGTACTTTCAGATGGGGAAAACTTGTCTTATAAATTGCAGCTTTTCATAACTTTCAGTATGGAAATAATTGCACTGCAAGCAAAAGGTACCTTAGCTTCATTAAAATTGAATCTAGTCTTTCATTTATCATTCTCAAAATAATAGCTAACATTTATTGAGCACCTGGCCATGTGATGAGCACTGTTCCTTTATGTAGATTTTTCTCATTTAATTCTCATATGAACACTTAGAGGTGGATACTGTTTTTATCTCCATTTTACATATGGGGAAGAGGCAAAGAAAGCCTCAAATCCATGAGAATATATAATACATGTTAATGTCTTTCCTACCTGTCTAAACGACTAGACATCAGAGCAAGGCTGTGCCCAGTCATCCTGATTTCTGAGACCATGTGTACATACAAATGGCTCACCCCCACCGCGGATAGACGGCTAAGAGATAAAAACAGAATTCTCATTCCTGTTTCTGTAGCGCACACAGGAAGTATTATTTGGAAAGAGCCTTATCTAGCTCTTGAATTACTTTGCTCTTCAATAAGCATGACGATGCCCAGTCTCTGTTCAAGCGGACCTGTGGGTTCTGTGTCACATGGCCTTCTAAAACCCCTTGTGTTCTGGGCCCTGCAGATCATCAACGAGGACATTGCCAAGAAGACATGTGAGGAGCATCAGCTCTGCGTCGTGGCCGTGCTGCCCCACATTCTGGACACAGGTATGGCCAGTGGGGGCTTGCTCTCCATTAGTTCTGTGCTGCCTGCTCTGAGAACACTTAATAGATGGAATTACTTTACCAACTCCTTTCTTTTTACCTGTAAAATCTTTGTCTGTTTAAATCAGGAGCTGCAGGCAGAAATTCTTACTTGGAAGTTCTTCTGAAGTTGGCGGACAAATACAAGAAGAAAATGTGGGGGTGAGTTATCGAACTGTCTCAGGATCATTTGGGAAGGAGAGTGTAGTGCTGCTTGAAAGTGGTTCCCTCAGTGTTTCCTGTAGTCTGTGCTCCTCTGCTCACTTTGGTGTGTTTTTTTGTTGTTGTCAGTTGCTAAGTTGATCCAACTCTGATCCCATGGACTGCAGTACGCCAGGCTTCCCTTTGCCATCTCCCAGAGTTTGCTCAGACTCACGGCCATCGAGTCAGGGATGCCATCCAACCATCTCATCCTCTGTCATCCCCTTCTCCTCCTGCCTTCAGTCTTTCCCAGCATCAGGTTCTTTTCAATGAGTCAGCTCTTCACATTAGGTGGCCAGAGTATTGGAGCTTCTGCTTCAGCATCAGTCTTTCCAGTGAGTATTCAGGGTTGATTTCCTTTAGGATTGACTGGTTTGATCTTGCTTTCCAAGGAACTCTCAAGAGTCTTCTCCAGCACCACAGTTCAAAAGCATTAGTCTTCGGCACTCAGCCTTCTTTTGGTCCAACTCTCACATCTACATGACTACTGGAAAAAAACATAGCTTTGATAGTATGGACCTTTGTCAGCGAAGTGGTATCACTTTTTTTTAATATGCTGTCTAAGTTTATCATAGTTTTCCTTCCAAGGAGTAAGTGTCCTTTAATTTCATGGCTGAAGTCACATTTCACAGTGATTTTGGAGTCCAAGAAGATAAAGTCTGTCACTGTTTCCACTTTGAAGTGATAGGTCCAGATGCCATGATCTTAGTTTTTTGAATATTGAGTTTCAAGGTAGCATTTTCACTCTTCTCTTTCACTCTCATCAAGAGGCTCTTTGGTTCCTCTTCACTTTCTGCCATTAAGAGTGGTATCTTAGATCTGCCTGTCTAATGTTGTTGATAATTCTCCGTGCAATCTTGATTCCATCTTGGGATTCATCTAGCTGGCATTTCACATGATATATTTTGTATTTAAGTTAAAGAAGCAGGGTGACAATATATAGCCTTGACGTACTCCTTTCCTAATTTTGAACCAGTCCTTTGTTCCATGTGTGGTCCTCACTGTTGCTTCTTACCTGCATACAAGCTTCTCAGGAGGCAGGTAAGGTGATCTGGTATTCCCATCTCTTTAAGAATTTTCCACAATTTGTTGTGATCCACACAGTCAAAGGCTTTAGTGTAGTCAATGAAGCAGAAGTAGATGTTTTTCCGGAAGTCCCTTGCTTTTTCTATGATCCAACAAATGTTGGCAATTTGATCTCTGGTTCCTCTGCCTTTTCTAAATCCAGCTTGTACATGTGGAAGTTCTTGGTTCATGTACTGCCAAAGTCTGCCTTTGAAGGATTTTGAACATGACGTTGCTGGCATGTGAAATAAGCACAGTTGTATGATGATTTGAACATTCTTTGTCATTTCCTATTTTGGGGATTGGAATGAAAACTGACCTTTTCTAGTCCTGTGGCCACTGCTGAGTTTTCCAAATTGGCTGGCATATTAAGTGCATCACTTTCAAAGCATCATCTTTTAGGATTTGAAATAGCTCAGCTGTAATTCCATCATCTCCACTAACTTTGTGCATAGTGATGCTTCCTAAGGCCCACTTGACTTCACACTCCAGGATGTCTGGCTCTAGGTGAGTGACCACGCCCTTGTGGTTATCCAGGTCATTAAGGTTTTGTATAGTTCTTCTGTGTATTCTTGCCACATTGTCTTCATTCTGTTAGGTCCTTGCTGTTTCTGTCGTTTATTGTGCCCATCCTTGTATGAAATGTTCCCTTGGTATCTCCAGTTTTCTTCAAGAGATCTGTAGTCTTTCCCATTCTATTGTTTTTCTCTGTTTCTTTGCAGTGTTCACTTAAGAAGGCTTTTTATCTCCCTCTTGCTATTTTCTGGAACTCTGCATTCAGTTGAGTTATGTTTCCCTTTCTTCCTTGTCTTTCGCTTTGCTTCTTTTCTCAGCTATTTGTATAGCCTCCTAAGACAATCACTTGCCTTCTTGCATTTCTTTTTCTTAGGGATAGTTTTGGTCATCGCCTTCTGTACAGTATTAAACAGTACCTCCATCCATAATTCTTCAGGTACTCTGTCTACCAGATCTAATCTCTTGAATCTGTTCATCACCTCCACTGTATAACCATAAATGATTTGATTCAGATCATAGCCGAATGGCCTGGTGGTTTTCCCTACTTTCTTCAATTTAAGTCTGAATTTTGTAATAAGGAGCTCATAATCTGAGCCAGTCCCCTCTGGTCTTGTTTTTGTTGACTGTATAGAGCTTCTCCATCTTCGGCTGCAAAGAAGTTGATTAGCCTAATTTCAGTATTGACTATCTGGTGATGTCCATGTGTAGAGTTGTCTCTTGTGTTGTTGGAATGGGGTGTTTGCCATGACAAGTGTGTTCTCCTGACAAAACTCTGTTAGCCTTTGCCCTGCTTCAGTTTGTACTTAAAGGCCAAACTTGCCTGTTACTCCAGGTATCTCTTGACTTCCTACTTTTGCATTCCAATCCCCTGGGATGAAAAGGACATCTTTTTTGGGTGTTAGTTCTAGAAGGTTTTGTAGGTATTTGTAGAACTGGTCCCCTTCAGCTTATTTGGCATTAGTGTTTAGGGCATAGACTTGGATTACTGTGATGTTGAATGATTTGCCTTGGAAATGAACCGACATCATTCTGTTGTTTTTGAGATTGCCTCCAAGTACTGCATTTTGAACTCTCTGTTGACTATGAGGGCTATTCCCATTTCTTCTAAGGGATCCTTGCCCATAGTAGTAGATATAATGGTCATCTGAATTAAATTCGCCCATTCCAGTCTGTTTTAGTTCACTGATTCCTAAGATGGTCGATGTTCACTCTTGCCATCTCCTGCTTGACCGCAGTTTATCTTGATTCATGGACCTAACACTCCAGGTGCCTATGCAATATTGTTCTTTATAGCATCAGACTTTACTTTCACCACCAGACACCTCCACAGCTGAGTGTTGTTTCCACTTTGGCCCAGCCTCTTCATTCCTTCTGGAGCTATTTCTCCACTCATCCCTGGTAGCATATTGGACACCTACTGACCTGAGGGGCTCATCTTCCAGTGTTTTTTTAATATATAAAAATAATTACCACCTAGGAAGAAACATATCAATGCAAGTATCTTATTTGTACCATGGTACACTTTTTCTTATAGGAATCATGTTCTAATGGTGGTTGGAGACCTCGGCTAGTAAGCAGAAACAATTAGTAACAGAGTTGAATTCTGGCGCAGCCTTGAAGGCTAGATAAAGACAGAAATAGAGGCATGTTCCTTTACCCTCTTCTGAGTGAGGGCCGGACATTGGTAAATGTTTAGAACAAAGCTCTATGTACTCCATCTCCGCTGCTGTCCCAGGTACCACCTGGGTACAGGTCTCACACAGAGGCCTTGCACTGCCGGTTACTTTAGCAGGTGCTTCTCATGTGCATGCAGGAGGCTGTGTGCCCAGGTTCCTTGTATGAGTAGAGGGAGCTGATGGTGTGCAGCCTTCTCATTGCAGTGGCTTTTCTTGTTGGGGAGCACGAGCCCTGGGGTCATGGGCTTTAGTCGTTGCAGCATGTAGGCTCAGTAGTTGTGGCAACGGGCTTAGTTGTTCCGCGGCATGTGGGATCTTCCTGTACCAGGGATTGAACCTGTGTCCCCTGCATTGGCAGGCAGATTCTTATCTACTGTGCTACCCAGGAAGTCTGGTTGAGGATTTTTTACATGTGTGAATTATGACATATGCTTAACTTTTTTAAAAAAAAGTTGTTACATGCCCAAAGAACATTAATAACCCCAAATGATACTGATAGGATTTCAGGTAACAGAGAAAATTCATCAGGTTTATTGGACAGTATTTTGGGGACTGGGAGGAGAAATGGTCCTGTAGGTAGACCAGTCCATTTAGGGTTAGGGTGTAGGAAACAGGAGAGGAACCGAGGTTACTTAGGAGCACATCTGGAACATGTTATTTAAAAAACTCATCTTTAAGTTTTTGATTTTTTTTTCTACACCCATCTCATTCCGTAAATGATTTGATGTGTAATGTTTTGTTCTTTAATTAATGTCTACTAATCAGGTTCTAATTAATTCAAAAGGGATCTTTACCCTAAAAATCAATCCACTTTTCTAGGTGGCTGTGGACAGAAGCTGGAGCCCAGTCTGAACTAGAGAATGCACTGGGGATCGGGGGGTTTGGATACCCTGCTATGGCAGCTATTAATGCACGCAAGATGAAATTTGCTCTCCTAAAGGGATCGTTCAGTGAGCAAGGCATCAATGAGTTTCTCAGGTAACTTCCTCCTTCCTTGTTTTTGTTTTGTCAAACTGTTTACTTGGTTCTTTTGTGGTAATGGTTCCAAACTAGATTATTCTAGAGTACGCAATAAGTAATTTTCTATTTCACATTTCGGGGAATAAATGTTCATAAATTAAGAGCTTTGGAATCATCTTCCTGTGCAATGGAAGTCTTCTACTTAGCAAGTGATAATACCACTTTTCTCCTCTCGGGCCCCTTTGACATCCTGTGCACTTGGCATTGAGCCATCCTGGTGTACCAGCCTGCATGAGACATGGGTCTGACTGACTGCTGAAGCCCTCTGTTCTGCCCATACCACAGTGCAGGGAATGGTGGGACAGTGACTCCCTGGCCCAGAACATGGAGAGTGGCCGCATTGAGAAACCTTTCTGGGCTCTAAAGTCAGTGTGGAATTTTGTTAATCAAGTATTATTGTTGGTCTAGCCCATGTTCTAGATCAACTTTGATCGTTTTTACTTCCTTAACTTGTATTTTGGCAAGATACGTTTGCACTGTTTTTCAAATTACTGGTAGTAACTGGCTTTATCTGCTGCCAAAGCCTTCTTCGGGAATTCCATTATATTGCTCTACAGTGACATTGTTGTCCCTGATGGAAAAGATAGTTCATGAAGTACTTCTCAGGAGCAAAGAGTTGTTTCTTCAGTGGCACCAACCGTCCATTGTTAACACACGTCTTCTCGTCTTCCCCTCAGGGAGCTGTCTTTTGGGCGTGGATCTACAGCACCTGTAGGTGGTGGGGCTTTCCCCACCATCAGCACCAGGGAGCCCTGGGATGGCAAGGACGGCGAGGTGAGTCCTGAGGGCAGCTGAGCCATGAGCAGGACTTGGGGCTTTGGTCCTGCCTCTGAGTTTCCTGACCCTTCTTTGCTGCTTGTGACCCAAGACCGCTCCCTCAGACCTGAACCTTGACGTGAGCCTAGCCCTGAAGTGTCGGTTTCTTGGGCCTGTAGGCCCTTCATCCCATCCTCCCTGTTGTCAGGTGCAGCACTGAATGTTCGTGACCAAGACAGCCAGAGAAATTCACTGAGGTTGCTTTCCTACTAGCCCTCAAGTGAACATTTAACCTGGAATTCAGTAACTTTGAGAGAAGAGCAAAATTCAGGCTTTGAAATTAAATATATTCCAGTACATTTCTGCCCATCCTCCTCAAAGGACAAGTTAAATCACTGTTAGTTTTCTCTCTGTATTGATAGGCAGGGTTAAAAGCAGGAGCTGGGTGAGCAGAAGCAGTCATGCTCAGAGCACCGCTAGATGAATACTGCTCTGTGAAGTGAGACGTCAGACTTCAGGGTCGCCCTGCCTGTGGTTTTGCGTAGACCCTGCAGGGCCTGACAGTGGTTTTCTGTCCCACAGCTTCCCGTGGAAGACGACATTGACCTGAGTGACGTGGAGCTGGACGACCTGGAGAAAGATGAGTTGTGAGAGGCTCCGCAAAGACTTCAGCTTTCTTTTCTTGGGAGCGGATTTTCCTGCAGTGAAGGAACGTCCTTTCCAGTCTGAGGAACCTACCAGTGGCCTTTTTAACCGAGAAGTAACCCTTGACTGGTCATTTGAAAACACTGCAACAGTGAACTTTTGCGTCTCAAGAAAACAATGAAAAATTCTATGAATTGTCGTAGCCAGTGAAATGAGTTGTATCCTGTCAATTAATATTTTGAAGAAAACGGATGGGCTGTTGAAGCGTTTTTCCCTCCCTCTGACTTGCTGCTTGGATGTTCTTGGAGGCTGTTTCTTACATACAAGTTTTTTAATGTGATCCTTTTCATTTGAATATTAATAGCTTTTTTCCATTAAAGAATAAAACAATATTTTGGACAATGCCAATAAATGTATGAAATCAGTGTCCACATGGTAAATTCAGAGTGCGGTCTTCAGCCTGTACATTAATGTTGTGAAGGAACAACCTTGACGTCTGTCCTCCCTATAACCTGCAGCTCGTGTGACACCATCTGGATGCCTGCTGCCACACAGGTCTTACCTGAGCCCACAAGGCCGGGTTCCAGCTGTAAATGTGAAATGTAAAGCTAGTTTATATAGAAGGGTGAAAAACAGTGTGGATCGTCAAGTGGGAACTGCCCTCCATGCCCAATCTTTTGTCTTTGGGCCATCACCAGCAACTGCTACGGAAAAGAGCTGGTTATACACTTAGCCCAAGGTTTTTGATACGTTATTATTAAACCCTCACAGCATGTCCCGTTAAGACATGAAATACAGCAGCAGGTTACCAATTGATAGGAAGTCCCCATTCATGTAAGACATTCAGAAAACTGAACTTTAGAATTATGTTAGAATATAAGACAATTCAAAGGACTGAGAATTTCTTTATTGTAACTTACAAAAAATAAATACGACTGTCACTAAATCTTCGTGAGCAATTTCTCTAAAAATCTAAATTATGTAGGATACTTAAATTGTTCTCTGGCTAGAGGAAAGAAGCGTCTGTAGTAGTTCTCATGAATACTTAAGTTTAGCTGCACCAGCTCATCTTTCTAGTCAAGAAGACTAAGGTCGATGTGGAAGTAGACGTAAGGAAAGTAGTCTTGGTTGCTGAGTTGGAGTCCAGGGATCTCCACGGATGCCTGCAAAAGATGGCACGTTAGTGCATACGCTCGTCTCGTTTTATGTTTCTGTGTGAGGAAAGCTCTCTAGGCATTGACCACAGTTTCTGCCTGCCACAGTCCACCCCTAACTCACGCACACAATCTCTTGTTAACCTTTCACATGTGAAGTGGAGATTTTTCTAATAATCCGGCAGGTACCGTTTTGGGGGAGTAGCTCCATGTGGAGGGGCTGACCTTATTGTAAAAGGCAGCTTTCTCTGGATGATATACCTACATCCAATATACTTGCAGCTGCAACTTCATCCAGATGCCTGAAGACGGAGTTCAGAACCTCTCGTAAACGTTTGGTGCATGACTTCTTATGAGGCTGGAGGAGAACCGCCTGGAAGTTCACTGGCAGTCCATACCTGTTGAGGCAGACCAAGTGTGTAACAGTACTGCCAGTATGGGTAAAATGAACCTGACAGTAAATTCTAGTACGAGTGAAAAATCAGCCAACACAGCTTAGGAGAAGAAAACTCAGTTGAGCAGAATGTCAAGGGTCAGGAGTGAGGCTAATTATTAGATCTTTCTGCACAGAAAAATCTCTAGAACATGCTTAACAGCTGATGGTGACAGTCTTTGACTAAAGAACCAAGGGGTCCCTTGGATATGTGTGATTGTCAGGTGGTGAGGGTTCAAATTGAAAGGCTATCTGACTTAAATATTCTGACTCCAAAGCCTTTGTCTAAAATGCAGCTTAGCGGCTTTACTTTTCTCCACTGAAAGACCAGCACACACAGATCTGGTTTATCAAGATTGTTCCTTCCTTTTCCCCGAGTTTTGGGTGGACAGAAAGGATTTTAAATGGACTTTGGATGCTGGAGTACATGTAAAAACCACTTGCTGGCAGCTTTTCCTATTGTGTTATCTCAACAAAGTATTTACACTGGGACTTCCCTGGTGATCCAGTGGTTAAGACTCCGCCTGTCAATGCAGGGTACACGGGTTCCATCCCTGGTCCAGGAACATCCCACGTGCCACAGAGCAGCCAAGGCTGTGCGCCACAACTACTGAAGCCAGTGGGTCTAGAGCCCGTGCTCTGCAACTAGAGAGTAGCCCCTGCTCTCCACCATTACAGCAAGCCCGCGCACAGCAACGAAGACCCAGTGCAACCAAAAATAAAATGCTTACACTGAGTACTATATAAGTAAACGTGTATTTTGTAATGGGTCAGTGTTTTAAAATATATATATATATATGTGTATATATATATATATATATATATATACTACCAGTGAGCAAATGCTCGGATATTCAATACTTAATCACCCATGCTTTATGCCCAAGTCAGGCATGTGAAAGCTGGCCTTGCGATGCCCTTTTACTGACTAACCTATTAGTATTACTTCGTTTTTATTTCACAATCAAGGCCCATAAATTAGCTCCTGACTTTCCCGGTCCTTATTTCTGGCTGTTAATGGTGCAAAGTGTTCACTCAAGTCCTGAGGTCTCCTAGTGGGTCTACAAAAAAGTAAGATGAAAGGGCCATTTATAATTGCCTCACTGTAAACAAGCAGAAGACCTATCTGGTCCCACGGCCTTAGGACACTGAGCGAGCGGGTCCCCACCAGAGCCGAGAGGCGAGGAAAGCCGCAGGGGCCACTGATGCTGGCGGGGAATGGCAGGAGCCCCTGGGCTAGATGGTGGGTGAGAAGATGGCCCGGCAGACACCCTCATTCCTTCTTTGCTCACGTCTCTTATCATCAAAGCTCCGACTACCCAGAGGACAATGAGCAGAAGGTCGTAGTGCTTCCTGGAGAGCCCCTGTCGCTTGAATGAGCAGTGGCTCTCACCCTGCCTTCCCTCCTGGAATGTCCCACCCCACTCCCAGTGCCCTGGATGGAGACCCCACCGCACACCCACGACCTCAGCAGCACAGCTGTCCCTGCCCACCGCAGGGAAGTCCAAGCACCAGACTTTAGACTTCTCAAAGGGCGATGGTCACTGATCCAAAGCCCAGGGCACATGTGTGTCTGGAGACAGCACTCCAGCTCACAGACGCAGCAGCCAGACCATCAGTCTGCCACCCTCCAACCAGTCACCCCACCATGTTCACCGCCAGGTTGCTCTGGGAGGCTGTTTATCCTTCCCATGAACCAAGAGGCCATCTGCTGAGCTCTGCTCCCCTGACCAGCCCGTGAGCTCCTTGTTCACTGAGCTACCCCTGTGTCTGGTGAACAACAGACACCCCAAGCTAGACACTGGCTACAGGAATGCCGCTTGCCCCTCACCCAGACTCCACGCTCTGGACCCCTTCCTCATCCCACTCCCCTCTTGGATTCAGGGCTTCCACATTCTTCCCAGACCCTTCCAGTCCTCTCCCTGCTAGCTGTCCCTCCTGGTCAATTCGAACACCTCCTCCATTCTGCTCAGAACAGGCCTTCCAGGAACAGGGGGTCAGCTCTCCCACTCCACCTCCAGCCGCCCACTTCTGGACCACTCTGTACAGGAGCCTCCATCCCCTCGAGGTCCCCTGGCGTGGGCCCTCCACCTGCGCCCTCTGTACTAAGAAGGTCGCAGTCACCACCCCTGCCTGCTCACATGCCACCATCATGCCCTTTTTAAAAATTGCCTCCCAGCTCTCATCCCACCTATGGGAGCGTCCAGGGTCCTACGTCACCCGAGCATGCTTCAGTCACTAGTTGCTCACGCCCAGTGGTCCCATTCCAGAAACACGTCAAGCCTTAACCGTCTGCTTCCTGACTCACCCATCTCTCCCTCCTCTGGCCTCTGACATCCCCATGGGCTTCTCTGCCCCGACTCCTTAGAGGCTGGGCTCCCCTTTGGTGTACCCTCTAAATGACCCTCCATAGGTGAGCTCATCCAAACACATCAACCGTCACTGGTAATTCCCTAACATCCATTCTCCACCAAGTCCTCTCCCAAGATCCAGGCTAATTAATTACCCAGCTACCTTGCCAGCTTCTCCAGTCTCATCACGGTCCCACCACTCACCCAGGGCCCGTTTCCATTTTCATCTTGGGTGATTTAAGCGCCTGATAATGAACCAGCACTTCCTCCACTGAGGGCTGGTCCACTTCTCTTTGATGAGATTTAGCCCACAAATGTAGAGCGCCTCCTCTCTGTCCGACTCCGGGCTGGGTGACAGGCAGAGAGGCAAGTCACCCCGGCGCTCCCCTCCAGCTCCCAGGGTAGGGAAAAAGGACAGAACCAACTCTGAGGAAAGACACAGCAACAAGGGCCAGTTGAGGGCAAAGGCCGATGCGGGGTCGGAGGAACAAGGTAACAGGTGAACTGTAGCCATCTGTTCTAATCAAGTTGTTTAACATCTGTTTTCTTAGCTTATGCTCGCTCCATATGATGCAATATGAAAATATCATGAAAAAAGATCGAGCATCTCTGTGCATAGTGATGGGACTATAGGCAGATGAAAAAAACAAGTTGTAGAACATCAAGTATAAATGACCCGACTTGGGAAAGAAGAGTCTTAAAACCATTAACCGGGATAATCCATGGGTGGTGGAACTGACAGGAACTTACTTTCCACAGTACCTATTTCTGAACTTGAATTTTTTTTTTTTTAACAGTGGTGATGTATTACAACTATTCAGGAGAAATAAAAGTATAAGTTTTTAAAATATCATACATTGATAGTTTTGAATAGAATTGTTTTTGCATATACTCCGTTTTATTGAGCTTAAACACGATATTTGGGACCTCTGTGGACCATCTGGACCTCGCTCTTGAGCAAAATGGGCCTCCAGTAAGGATGGCAGGCTTTGCTATACTGAGCCTGAGGACCAATGATTTTCAAGGTGAGCAGGGACAGACTGGGGCCTATTGATGTCTGGAACACTCTGGGTTATCTTGAGTCTGCCCTTCAGCCCGTTGTCACAATGCTTGCCATGACAGAGGTCTGAGATGTCTGAGAGAGGACGAGGAGCCATGTCAGACCTAGCTTGTGTTTGGACAAAACCACATTGGTAGCCACATGAAGGATGAGCTGGAGGCAGAGGACCAAGGAAGAGCCTTTGGCAACAAGTGGGAAGGAGACGGTGAAAGAGAGACACGCAGAGAGAGCGAGCAAGGGTCAAGGCAGGATGGAGGCTTGTCAGGGGTGCCGTGATGTGGAGGGAGGGAGGTGCCTAAGGGGGCGTCTAAGTTTGGGGAGGAACCTGAGGCCATTGGCAGATATGAGGATCAGGAGGAAAGGACTGGGAGGGAAGATGAGCCAGAAGTCCAGGGGAAGCCTCTGGGGAAATGAATAGCAAGGAAGAGAGAGCAGGGCACTCCACCAGGCAGGTGTGGGATGGGGTCCTGAAGACACCTTCGGTGTAGGCAGGGAAGGGACCCAGCAAGACCACCCCAGAGGGGCCAAGGGGCCACTGGACCTGCAGGCCAGAGCAGGCCAAGCTTTGAGAATGGGGGTGCAGTCAGCTACATGCGGTGCTGCCAAGACCTGTCCCCCTCCCAATAGTTCAGGACACAGGAGATGTTCAAGTGGGCTTCAGTGAATATTTCCTGCTTGACTCCATTTTTATAAACATTTTATAAAAATCATGCATATCTGCAAATTTAAAAAAACAAACTCAAAAAGCCTGAAGGATGCTAGAAACACCAGGAAGTTAGCAGTGTTTCCTCTTGGTGTTAAACTTATAGGTGATTTTTCTTCGTTCTTTGTGCTTACCTGTAGTTGCCAAGTTTTCCACAATTGTGTTTGTTAAAAAAAGGTAAAGTAAGTTTTGTTGTTGTTGGTTCGTTTGGGTTTTATATTTTGTGCTGCACTGAGGGCTAGGCCTCAAAAGTCAAGGATGCAGACGGTGCTGGTGTTTCTTGCAGGAGCCACTGGGCCCTGGAGGGCTGCAGAGAGTGGGTGGGGGGAGCAAGACACCAGCCTGGCAGGAAAGACACAGAGCACCAGACAGCAGGGGCCTCAGGGCTGAGGGAAGGTTTGTTCGAGTCAGGAATCCCTAAGCCTGTTGCCAAGACCCAAGAATTGCAGAAGAGGGTAGGAGGGCCAGGGCATGTCCCAGAGGCTGGCAAGGTGGGGGTGGGGGGGGTCCTGGTTGGAAGGAGGGTGGCAGAGGCCAGGTGGCTCCAGAGCATCACGTCCACACACCTGAGCACAGACTCCACAAACACTCTCAGCGCCTTGATGTGGATCCAGGCAATAAAGGCTTCGCTGAAGTTGACCTTGAGCCATCGCAGCAGTGGGCCCTGCAGAGGACAGGAGAGCGTTGACCTCTCCCAGCCACTCCACCCGACGCCCGGCCAGCAGAGGGACGTGGGTTTTGACAGAGCAAGCCCCGAGCCGAGAAGAAATGCCCAGCAGCTCGCAGAAGCAGCAGGTCGGTCGGACAAGACCCAGGGCCAGGCCCGGGTACGTGTTCTCCAGGGGGCGCCTGGTGCCGGGGTGGCTTGGTGGGCCAGCCCACCCAGCACACACACGGGGCCACCGCTGACCAAGCTGCAGGGGGCTGGGTAGCCCCTGACCCAGGGCTCTCCGCAGGCAGCTAGCAGGCTTCTCCATCTGACACTGCGCTGCCAAGGAGTCCCCCTTTTGGAAGGCTCCACCCCAGGTCCTGGCATTATCCACCAGCCACCACTTCCAGGGGTCTCCTCACGGCCCCACTTCACGTGGCCACAGCCCCTCAACCACAGCAGCTATCACTAATGCTGGCATGGCTGTTCTCTGCAGATGTCCACAGAGATCAGGAGTGGGTCCAGCCGGGGCACCCAGGGAAGACAGCTGAGATGCCTAACCACCACCACCCCCCCGCCCCCAGCCAGGATGTGCCCCATCACCAGCTCCAGCCACCTCCAGCCAGAACCAAGGCACCCTGGCCAGCAAGCACCCATCACTGCTGGGGGAGGGGAGGGCAGCTCCAAGAGGCCCTGCAGATCAGGAGGAAGCGTGATTCTGGGGGTCCTTGAATTTAAGACCTCGAAAGCCACAGTAAGTAACAGGAAAGGCGAGGATTTGTTTTCTCCCAAAGGTGCCTGCGCGGGCGGGCGAGGACGTGCGAGCCAGGGAACCCCAGGGCTCCCGGGGGGGTTGCTTACCTCACCCTCGCCCTCACTCTCTCTCTCTCTGTCGCTCTGCCCCGCAGCGGGCCTATCGGGATTCCCTAGCGGGGTTACCTTAACCTTGTGGTCCGGGAAGGTGGATGATCCCTTTTTAAGAGCAACACAGGAAGTTTGCTAAGGGCACAGAAATGATTTATTAATCTTTCAGCAAACAGGCATCACAAAACAGAAATCATTCTCACGGCTTGAAAAGCACGTGTTTGGCGACTCAGGAATGCCAGCCCACCCACTGGGGACTTGCGTGCTGGTTGAACTGGAGGGCGTGATGATGCCCTTGGCCCCCTGGGGGTGGGGTGGGGGGGGTGGCAGAGGGCATTGAAGACCCGGGATTCTGTATTCCAGGGGCAGAGTCCACAGCCCCTCCCTTGGCCTGGCCAGGAGCTTTCCCACGTTGGCACCGACCAGCTCTACCTGCCGGGCTGTGTGGGCTCCGTCAGGGTGTCTTCCCCAAGGCCGGCCCACGATCGCCTCCTTGGCAATCGGAGTGCACTTAGGCATGTTGCAGGCAGGAAATGGGTCAAGCACCCTTTATGTTAACATCTTTCTGCACAAACAGGGGCAAATCCCAGGAAAATCCCGGCCTGTACTCTCAAAGGGGGCTGAAACCCGGGACCCAGCCTGGCCCCTCCGGTTAACAAGTTAACGACAGGGATGCAGGACGCTGGTCCCACCTCAAAGAAGGCTAAAGGCGGGAAGAGATTCTTAAGCTGGGGTAGGGCTGACCCCAGCTAACCCTGCTTGCGGGCACACCGCAAGAGCCTTACAAGAAACTAAATGTTTCAGTGCATCTCCTTTGGGGCTCTGGTTCCCCCTCCAGGGAGACTGGGCAGGGCTCCCCAGGGCAGCCAGGGATGCAGAAGTCTACACCACGTGAAAAAGTGCCAGTGAGCAACCTGAGATGGAGGTGCAGGTGTCAGGTTTGGGTGTATCACCATGATCCCCAGGCGGGTCTGTGCCAGCTTGGAGATGGGTGCCAAAGGCCCCGGACACCAGTGAAAGGTGCCACCATTAAGCCCCCTCCAGAGACCCCTTGGGGGGCTGGGGCCAGCACTGAAGCAAGTGGGGAAAGGCCTCAGCTAAAGAGAGGGCTCAAACATCCTTGGGTTATTTTGGTTTCAGGTGAGCTGGGGTAAAGGAGGACACCCTTTGGACCTCAGCTCCTGCTGGTGATCATCCTTTCTGCCGGTGAGTGGGGTCTGAGAGAAGGGGCTTAGGGCTCCAGCTCAGTCCTTAGCCTCAGGAAGGGGCGCCAAGCCCTGGAGCCTCGGCCGGAGCCCGACAGATTATAGATCTAAAAAGTGTGTGTTCCCTTGTTGTGTGTGCTCGTGCCTTTCTCCTCGAGGGGCGTGTGTGCTAAGTCGCTCCAGTCATGTCCGACTCTGTGCGACCCTACGGACGGTAGCCCGCCAGGCTCCTCAGTCCATGGGATTCTCCAGGCAAGAATACTGGAGTGGGTAGCCAGGCCCGCCCCCAGGAGAGAGGGGCTGAAAACCCCCACAGGTACTTCTATGTCATCGGTTTCCTTTTCCTCCTCAAAGATGGATGGGTCGATCCAGTGGGGCTCGGGGGGCCCCATTTTGGGGGACTCTGAGCCTGGTTCTCACTTGGAGGGCGTGTGTCTACAGTCCTTCCACAAAGGTCACTGACCACAGAGGTCAGGCGGGACACGCAGAAAGCCCAGCCTGAGGCCAGAGGAGTCCCTGGGCAAACACACGGCCTGTGGGAGGCACTCACGTGTCACCCAAACACATACACAGCCTCACGTTTACACACTGGACCTCCTCCTCTTCCCTCCTCTCAACACTAGAGGCTAAACTCTGAGAACCCTCCCTGGTGGGGCTGGGGTGGGGGACAGGGACCTGAAAACATCCCACGGGATTCAGGCTCACTCCGAGCTGGGGGAGGCCGTGTCCCGAATGCACCCATTTTACAGAGTCACGGCCGCAACGCTCACACGTCAACAATGAAAACCTGTTTTTCTACCCCCTTGAGCTCAGCTGCCCTCACACAGGAGAAGGTTCTGAGTGGCAGCAGTTGGAAGTTTCTGGGAGAAGCACCCACTCTTTGCTAAAAGCCTGGGGGAGGTAAATACAGGTGCTGGTGACGGGGTTCCTGGAGGTCACGCGGGCCAGGGCTTCAGGTGACTGCTGGCTGCACTCTCCAAGGTGGTGGCCGCTCTTGGCACAAGTGCTGCTGCCTGAAGCCCCAACGGCCTCGCCCGACCTCCGGGGGCTGGCGAGTTCCTCTCCCAGGGCCCGTGCTCGCTCGCCTCTCAGAGCCTCACTTTCTCATCCTCAGGGGCTGGCTCGGTGAGATCTCCTGCTGCAGGGCTCTCATGCCACCTCCAGATTATCGTGCTTGTCACTGTCCCCCAGACCTACTCCAGCAGCCCCAGGAGGACACATCCCTGGGGGTATGCACCGGGGGGAGGGGGATGAAGGGCACTGGGGGGGTGGGGGCTGAGCGGGGCCCTTCTGCTCCAAGCCTGTGGTGCGGGGGTGGGAGTTAGGGTGGGGTTGTGGTGGGGTGGGGGCCACCCAGAACCTTCATGAGAACCCTCCCGGCTGGTATTGTATACTCACATATTGTTGCTTCTTATCCGACAGCAATCGGGTCATCTCTTCCCTTTCCCTTTTAATTTCTTTTTCATCATAGTAAAATTCTCGTACAGTGAACCTTAAAACAAGCAAACGAGTGGCTGTGGCTAAGAAGCTTCCAGTTGGGCCAGAAATCACCCCCTCCAAGGGCAGACGAACCAAACTCGGGGAAAACCCACCAAGGCCGGCCCTTACTTATTCTCTCTGGCTTTGGTTTTGAAATCATCGATCACTTTTCGAAACAGAGTCACAGTGAAGAGGCCGCCCTCCTTGTCCTCAGCGATCAACCTGTTGGAGAGAAGGTCTTGTTCACTGGATGCACCACCAGGCCCCTGAGCTGGGCCGAAAAGAGTCCATCGTCTCCCTGGGGGTGGTAGGTCGCTGCCAGGGGGAGCCCGGTAGTCCAGGTGCAGTGGCCCTGGAAGGAGCGAGGGCACCAGACAAAGGACGACCCTTCCCGTGTCCTAACTCCAGGCAGTGTGTTGTCAGCAGCCTAACTCCGGCTCCTTTCACTCACCCTCCAGGCTAGGGCTGCAGGGGCCTGCGGGTGATCTGAACACAGGCCCTGGAAGAAAACGCTGTAGACTCGCACAGATCTGGGCTGGTGGTCCGGACATGAACCAGCCAAGAGCCAGCTGATCACGGATCTCAATCACCTGGCATGCATAGCAAGCACCCAGCTCTTGAATGCCACAATGCAATGAAGCGGGGAAGAGTTCCCATTGGCAAAAACCATCCTACAATGGGCGTTTCACGTCTAGTGTCACACTGTTCTAATTAGACATGGCCTCCCTGGCACACCCTGATGTAGGAGTGCTGCGGTCCCTGGGACCCATGCTCTAAGGGCCTTGGCATCCTGCTAACCACATGACCTGACCAGGGGCACCCATGGGCCCGGGCTGGGTCTCGGGTCACCTTTCCTGCTTCTCCAAGCCACCCATCGGGGCTGACCCAGGTTCCAGGAACCTTTCCACAGTCATCTCAGCAGACTCGCAGGTACCCCCTGACAGCAAAGGGCCTGGGGGTTCTCATCTGAGAAGCCAAGCCGCCTCTGGTAGCAGCCTCTCCCTGCACGTGGCCACGGACAGCCAGCCCTGGAGAAAAGTGAACATTCCGGCCAAGCAGGCCAGCTTTGAGGGCAGCTCCTCTGCCAGCCTGCACCCCCTCCTCCACCTCCTGCGGGTACGCTGCCCCCGGCTCACTCCTCCAGCCTCCCCTCGTGACCTCAGGCTGTGACTGTCCTGTCCCCTGCACCCTTCAGTTTAGCTCCTGATTGCTATCGCTTGAGAGCCTGTGACCCAGGCAGAGCCAGCCCTGCAGCAGGTGCCAGGCCAGACGCCTCCGGCCTGGGATGGGAGTGGGCAGGGCTACCCCCACACTGAGCTCCATGCACCCCCAAGTGTGTGTGTGTGTGTGTGTGTGTGTGTGTGTTAGTCGCTCAGTCTTATCCGACTCTTTGTGACCCCACGAACTGCAGCCTGCTAGGCTCCTCTGGCCATGGGATTCTCCAGGCAACAATACTGGAGTGGGTTGCCATTCCCTTCTCCAGGGGATCTTCCCAATGCAGGGATCAAACTCGGGTCTCCTGCACTGCAGTTGGATTCTTTACCATCTGAGCCACAAGACTCACTGTCTAATCATTTCAAAATGACAAGCTATTTCAGACACAGGGAAAGGTATAGAGAATGACAAATATCCATGTGTCCCCCCTCCCCCATCAAGCTTAAGATATAGAACAATTTTCATACAATTGAAGACCCACGTGCCCTCCCAACCACATCCTGCTGCCCACTCCCAGGTCATTGCTGTGCTGTTTAGCATTTCTCATCCTCAAATATCCCGTGATCCATGCACCTGCATCCCTCAAGTCACATACCGTCTGGTTCTGTCCATTTGGTGATCTTAAATAATAAATGCCTTCGTGCTGTGTGTCCCCTTCTACAACTTTCTCTCCACGTCACATCGTACAGTGAGATCTATGCTTGCTCCTGCCTGCAGCGCTAAATCGTTGGTTTTCCCCACTGGGTGGCACTCATGGGTTGAATATATTCCTCCATCCCTTCTAAGTCACTTTTCCAGCCCTCACTGGCTGCTCCTGCTCTGACCCCAGCAGGCCACATGCCGAGACTCTTCCTTCCCTGCTTGTGCTCTGTGGTGATCATGGCCAGGCCCTTGCTTGAAGGCCAGGCCCTTCACCTCAGGTGGTGAAGAATCCAGGCCAAGATGAGCATGCGGAACAGAGTGCTGCACAGGCCTTGCAAGGGCTGAGGGCCAGAAGGTAGTCAGGGAGGGCTTCCTGGAGGAGGCGGCAAGGGAGCAGACTTCTGAAAGATGGAGGGAGTCAGGCCTGTGGCTGAGTGTGTGGCCGTGAATGTACATGTGTGGAGGGCTGAGGGCCCTTGCACCTCTGGGATATGTTTGGTGGCTGGGTGTCTCAGAGTGCCCATACATGACCCCCCAAACACAGGACCTGAGACCTCACTTACTTGGTTGACCGTGGGACCACCATGTCTGAGAGGGATTCGTAGGTTTTTTGCCATTGTACGTAACTCGGTCTGCAAGAGTACAGAACTGTTCAATGATTTTTGTAGAAAAGGTTGTGAGGTGTCCTGAGTATCTAGGAAACTGTGTGCCCTTTTCCCTGAGGGACTGGGGGGAGCAGGGCTGGGGGCTAGACAGCACCCCAAACATCCCCCGAGGCCCTGCCAGGGGCATTGGAATGCTCACCTCCCCAGGAGGCCCCAGGCAGCAGGGAGGGGCCCATGGGAAGGACTCAGTGGAGACTCCCGCTGGGAGCTCTAATCCCAGGCCTGTGTGACCTTGGGCAGGCCAGCTGAGCTCTCTAGTCTGAGGACAAGGGAATAATAACAGCCTCCAGGCTTGTGTGAGATGCCTCCTGCATATGGCATCTGACAACAGTGGATGGATGTCTGAGAAATGGCCGCTCCTGTCACTATGACCGCCACAAGCCCTGTCACCTGCTCCTGAAAGCAACCCCACAGCTGCCATTTAGGGCCCCGGGATCTGGCCATGGCGGGCTCTCCCTTCCTCTCCACTGAGCAGGATGATTTCCTTTGTGATCGCCAACCCAGCCCGAAACCCCCACCCCCTCTCTCCCCCTGGCCCGCTTACTTGGGGACAATGACCAGCAGTGTGATCAGGTACTCAGAATCCAGCACGAAGTCTTCTTTGCTCACAATGTCGCTCAGGGTCCGAGTGAAGAGGTTTCCCCTGGATTCACAGGGGACAAAGAGGTGGAGTCAGCAGAAAGGCACATGGAGGCACCCCTGGGCACACCCATAACACCCAAGGGCAGCGGGGGACAGGAAGGCTTGGGACACTTGGGACACTCCCCAGGGAGGGGCGGGGACCCTGGGCCAAGTGTGTCTAGGCAGCCAGAACTGCAGTAGCTGGCAGGACCCCAGGTGCTATCACCAGTCACCCGAGCTGAACTCAACACTTTGGCTGCCTGCGCTGCCCCGGCACAAGCCACTGGCTGTTGGGAGGGGATCGCTGGTGGCAGGCAGCTTAAGTTACACAAGTGGCAACACAATGGCTGGCTCAAGATGCCACCTGGGCTGTGCTGGGCAAATACAGCCCTGGTGAGGGCTCCGTTTCACATTACACGCCTTGTCAGTCCAGCAGCCAGGAGACATTCACCTGAAACAGCTTTGCATGTGTGTCCAGTGGAGCCTAGTCTCACTGAGGTCATGGTATTTTCTAGAACAGGGACCAAGGGTGTTGTACCAGCAATTGGGCCAAAATTATAGTTCCTGAGATGCTCTGTAGTATCAGTGCATAGTTGGTCAGTTGCTCAGTCGTGTCCGACTGTTTGTGACCCCATGAACTGAAGCACTCCAGGCTTCCCTGTCCTTCGCTATCTCTCAGAGTTTGCTCAAACTCATGTCCATCGAGTTGGTGGTGCCATCCAACCATCTCATCCTCTGTCGTCCCCTTCTCCTCCTGCCTCCAATCTTTCCAACAACAAGGTCTTTTCCAGTGAGTTGGCTCTTTGAATCAGGTGGCCAAAGGATTGGAGCTTCAGCTTCAGTCCTTTCTATGAATATTCAGGACTGATTTCCTTTAGGATGGACTGGATCTCCTTGCCGTCCAAGGGACTCTCAAGAGTCTTCTCCAGCACCACAATTCGAAAGCATCAATTCTTCAGCCCTCAGCCTTCTTTAGGTCCATCTCTCACATCCATACATGACTACTCGAAAAACCATAGCTTTGACTATAGGGACCTTTGTTGGCAAAGTGATGTCTCTGCTTTTTAATGTGATGTCTAGGTTGGTCATAGCTTTTCTTCCTAGGAGAAAGCGTCCTTTAATTTCATGGCTACAGTCATCATCCACAGTGATTTTGGAGTCCAAGAAAATAAACTCTGTCACTATGTTGCATCAGTGCATAGGCTGTGATGTTAACTAATACCTAAGTGCAGATGCTTCCCAAGGAACGAGTTCTCAAGCCCTCAGTCAAGGCTGAAGATTCGTCCTGCAGAGGCTCTCTAGCCTACCCCGCCCCAGAGCCTACACCTCTCTCCTCCCCCTGCCAACCAGCCATCACTGAAAAGGCCTTTAGGGGCTCTCTCTGAAGGCACCCTGCACGTGCCTTCCTGTCCTGGACTCCTTGTGCTATTAGACCTTATCTGTCTGGTTTATACCTGTACCCCTTGTGCAAAGCACACTTTCCGTAAATGTTTGTTGAATGAATAATTGTGAGTTCTCCAACTGCAGAAATGATACTTAATTCTGCTTTGTACCTTCAGGGCATAATGTTAGGCCTGAGTGGGCTTTCCCAGTGGAAAAGAATCCGCCTGCCAATGCAGGACATGCAAGAGACATGGGTTCGATCCCTAAGTCAGGAAGATCTCCTGGAATACCAAATGGCAATCCACTCCAGTATTCTTGCCTGGGAAATCCCATGGACAGAGGAGCCTGGTGGGCTACAGTCCATGGGGTCCCAAAGAGTCAGACACAACTGAGCCACTGAGGGCACACACAGACACAAGGCCTGAGTGTAGTAGGTACTTAATAATAATTGAGCCAGGAATTCCCTGGTGGTTCCAGTGGTTAGGACTCTGCACTTTTACTGTAGTGGCCTGGGTTCAGTCCCTGGTAAGAGAACTAAGATCCCACAAGCAGCAAGGTATGGCCAAAAAAAAAAAAAAACTATTGCTTGAAAGAATTAACAGAAGAGGGAGGTAGACACCGACCCACTTCACGCTCATCTCCTTCACTCAGTGTATATGCTCAAAGGATCAACCACTGCTACTGCTGACCTCCCCACCCAGCACATAGCTCGGGAACATGCTGGAGTGCCTCTGGCCTTCCCGCTCAGACACAGACACGGACCTTGGCTCGGCCAGTGATCTCAAACGCGCATGTATAAGCCCAGCCTGGACCCCAACTCAGCCAGGCCCTGAGGCCGCCAGGAGCTTGGAGCCCGAATACTCACATGGATTTCTTCTCCAGATTCTCTAGGTTTGTCTTCAGAGTGTTGTAGGCGGCTGTTCGGGACTTCAGATCTGTCTCGATCTGTGCCAGTTGCTACTTGGAAAAGCAAAAGAGAGTTTAAAAAGTTGGTTGAACTTCTCAAAATCGCCACAAATTGCTCCTGGTGCAGTTAAGGAAAAACACTGCACCCTGCTCATTTGCTGGAATGGCTTACATTTTTCTCCCTTCTGCTCTCGCAGACTACAAAGAAGGCCCACGATGCAGACTGGAGGCTTGAGATATAAATGGCTTTTCTAGGATCACTCGAGCCCATCTCGTACTCTCACACCCCCCTAGCCCCTACTCCACATGCCCTCAGGCTCTCAGTTCAGTTGCTCAGTCGTGTCCGACTCTCTGCAATCCCATGGACTGCAGCAAGCCAGGCTTCCCTGTCCATCACCAACTCCTACAGTTTACTCAAACTCATGTCCATCAAGTTGGTGATGCCATCCAACCATCTCATCCTCTGTTGTCCCCTTCTCCTCCCACCTTCAATCTTTCCCAGCATCAGGGTCTTTTCAAATGAGTCAGTTCTTTGCATCAGGTGGCCAAAATACTGGAGTTTCAGCTTCAACAACAGTCCTTCCAATGAATATTTAGGACTGATTTCCTTTAGGATGGACTGGTTGGATCTCCTTGCAGTCCAAGGGACTCTCAAGAGTCTTCTCCAACACCACAGTTCAAAAGCATCAATTCTTCAGCGCTCAGCTTTCTTTAAGGTCCAACTCTCACATCCAACTCTCATATGACTACTAGAAAAACCATAGCCTTGATGAGACAGATCTTTGTTGGCAAAGTAATGTCTCTGCTTTTTAGTATGCTGTCTAGGTTGGTCATAGCTTTTCTTCCAAGGAGTAAGCATCTTTTAATTTCATGGCTGCAGTCAATATCTGCAGCGATTTTGGAGCCCAAGAAAATAAAGTCTGTCACTGTTTCCATTACTTCCCCATCTATTTGCCATGAAGTGATGGGACTGGATGCCATGATCTTAGTTTTCTGAATGTTGAGTTTTAAGACAGCTTTTCCACTCTCCTCTCAATTTCATCAAGAGGCTCTTTACTTCTTCTTTGCTTTCTGCCATAAGGGCGGTGTCATCTGCATATCTGAGTTGATTGATATTTCTCCCGGCAATCTTGATTCCAGCTTGTGCTTCAACCAGCCTGGCATTTTGCATGATGTACTCTGCATATAAATTAAATAAGCAGGGCGACAATATACAGCCTTGATGTGCTCCTTTCCCAAACTGGGAAAGGAGTACATCATACACATACATCCAGCATATATTTTTATTTCTTCCCTTTTCAGATACAATGGAGAAGGAAATGGCAACCCACTTCAGTATTCTTGCCTGGAGAATCCCATGGACAGAGGAGCCTGGTGGGCCTCTGGGGTCCATGGGATCGCACAGAGTTGGACACAACTGATTGACTAACACACACACACACATACACACACACACACACACACACTGCATGTAAGTTAAACAAGCAGGGTGACAACATACAGCCTTGATGTACTCCTTTCCCAATATGGAACCAGTCCGTTGTTCCATGTCCAGTTCCAACTGTTACTTCTTGACAGGTTTCTCAGGAGGCAGGTAAGGTGGTCTGGTATTCCCATCTCTTAAAGAATTTTTCACAGTTTGTGGTGATCCACACAGTCAAAGGCTTCAGTGTAGTCAATGAAGCAGAGGTATATGTTTTTCGGGAACTCTCTTGCTTTTTCAATGATCTAACAGATGTTGGCAACTTGATCTGTCTATCAGATCTAGTCCCTTAAATCTATTTGTCACTTCCACTGTATAATCATAAGGGATTTGATTTAGGTCATACCTGAATGGTCTAGTGGTTTTCCCTACTTTCTTCAATTTAAGTCTGAATTTGGCAATAAGGAGTTTGTGATCTGAACCACAGTCAGCTCCCAGTCTTGTTTTTGCTGACTGTATAGAGCTTCTCCATCTTTGGCTGCAAAGAATATAATCAATCTGATTTTGGTATTGACCATCTGGTGATATACATGTTTAGAGTTGTCTCTTGTGTTGTTGGAAGAGGGTGTTTGCTATGACCAGTGAGTTCCCTTGGCAAAATTCTGTTAGCCTTTGCCCTGCTTCATTTTGTACTCCAAGGCCAAACTTGCCAGTTACTCCAGATATCTCTTGATTTCATACTTTTGCATTCCAGTCCCCTATAATGAAAAGGACATCTTTTTTTGGTATTAGTTCTAAAAGGTTTTATATGCCTTCACAGAACCATTCAATTTCAGCTTCTTCAGCATTGGTGGTTGGGGAATAGACTTGGATTACTGTGATATTGAATGGTTTGCCTTGGAAACGAACAGATATCATTCTATCATTTTTGAGATTGTACCCAAGTACTGCATTTTGGACTCTTGTTGACTATGAGGGCTACTTCATTTCTTCTGAGGGATCTTGCCCACAGTAGTAGATATGATGGTCATCTGAGTTAAATTCACCCATTCCAGTCCATTTTAGTTCACTGATTCCTAAAATGTCAATGTTCACTCTTGCCATCTCCTGTTTGACCACTTCCAAATACCTTGATTCATGGACCTAACATTCCAGGTTCCTATGCAATATTGTTCTTTATAGCATTGGACCTTACTTACATCACCAGTCACATCCACAACGGGGTGTTGTTTTTGCTTTGGCTCCGTCCCTTCATTTTTTCTGGAGTTATTTCTCCACTCTTCTCCAGTAGCATATTCGGCACCTATCGACCCGGGGAGTTCATCTTTCAGTGTCCTATCTTTTTGCCTTTTCATACTGTTCATGGGGTTCTCAAGGCAAGAATAGTTAAGTGGTTTGCCATTCCCTTCTCCAGTGGACCATGTTTTGTCAGAATTCTCCACCATGACCCATCCATCTTGGGTGGCCCTACACGGCATGGTTCATAGTTTCATTGAGTTAGACAAAGCTGTGATCTACGTGATCAGTTTGGTTAGTTTTCTGTGATTATGGTTTTCATTCTTCCTGCCCTCTGATGGATAAGGATAAAAAGCTTGTGTCCCTCAGGCTCTGTTGGGGGTCAGTTCTGTCTGACCCTCATCCTGGCCCCTCTAAGTACCCACTGTGGCTGAGCCCTGACTAGAGCCCAGGTTTCCAGGCTCAGCTGTGCCCCAGGTAGCCCCTTCATGTTCTGCACAGGGAAGAAGGCTCTTTTCAGTTTGGAGAGAGGTCACCAGTCTGACCATAGGGAGATGTCCCTTGTTCTGGAAGTTTCAGGAGCACATCCGAGTTCCCCTCCTTGATGGGCAGGGAAATGAGACCACTGAGGCCAAGACCCAGTTCCCCGGGTGCCTGGCCTCAGGTGTCCACCTGCTCTGGCTGTATGATCTGGTGTCAGCTGAACCTCTCTGAGCTCAGTGCCAAGGAGCAGGTTACCCAGGAAGGCAAGTCCTTTCTCCAGCAGACTGAGCCCCTTGAGGGTGGGCCTGCATCTGGGTCAACTCTGTAATTCTGGACAGAGTGGCCGGCACTTGGCAGTGCTTCGAGAATGTGTCCAGGACCAAACACTCCCAGGCTTGCTCCTTCTGGCCTCTGGATGACATGCACTCCCCACCACCGAAGGCATGTGTGCCAGGCAGAGCCTTGAGACCCCATGTACCTCCCTGCATAGGGAGGCTTCAGGTGGTGGAGGTACCGGGGGCCAGTGCCCTGACTGAGTGGACAAGAAGCAAGCCCCCACTAACCACTGTGGACACGCACACAGCGAAGAAAGAAACTTTGCTGTTTACTGTCGGCCGGTGAGATCTAGAGGCCCTTTAAAAACTTCACTGTGACCCAGCCCACAGAGATGGACGCAGGCATGGGCTGGGTCCCCATCCTTGCTCCTTTTTATTAATGGAGGCAGGTGGGCTCAGTTTCCAGCTGTTGGGAGGGTTGGGGGCTCAGCCCTGCCTGCGTCAGCATGGGGCACCTCCCGGGGTGGGGGGAGACCGGCTTAGACACCCAGAAGACACTGGTCACTTTAGAAGGGAGTTTCTCTGACCAGGGTATCTCTAGTTAACTGATTTTCATTTCCCATTGGGGGAACAGGCCTGAATCAGTGCCGAGGGCATCACTCCAGTGCTCCTGGGGCAGACACAGGGTGAGGAAGCCAATACCCAGACCCTCTGCCCGGCCTGCCTCAAGGAGCTGACCCCATCAGTGGAGCCATCTCAGGGCTGCCTTGGGAAGCGATGCCAGGCACACCCCTGAGACCTTCATCCCCCTCCCAGGGCACTACTTCAGCCCCTGCAGGGCCCAGGGGATGCCATGCCACCTCTCAGCCAACCTCCCACTTTAAATCAGGGAAAATGATACCTGCCCACTAGGGTGTGTGAGAAGTAAAAGTTCTAGGCATACAGTGAGTGCTTTTAAACCAGGGCTCGCTTCCCCACCCTGCTTTTCTGCCACAGTCACTCTCTGGGCCCCCCAGGGGAGAGAGAGAGGCCAGGTTCTGTCCTCTACAACAGCTCCCCAATCAGCTGACGCCCCTATGTGCTCTGGGAGCCCCCATCACTGCCTGTGTCCCCAGGACAGCCACGCCAGCGAGCGTCATCCCCAGTGGACGCCGAGCGCAGCCCTGGCCATGCTGCCTGGCTCGGCCTGGCCTCAGCAGCGGCAGGGCAGGGAGCAGCCAGCCCCAAACACCACTGTGTGCTTCCAGCTTGGGGGTGGAGATGCGCAATGTCCCCCAGGTTGCCACACCTGGCACGGGTGCTCTCAGAGCCCCTCCTCGAAGAGCCTTTTAGAATCACTGCCTAACTGTCCCAGGAGGGGCTGGGGCTTCTGTGATGTAAGGGGTGCCCAGTGAGCCACACCCAGATTCCCGAGACTGTGGGCCCCGCCCTCGTTCCCAGAGACACAGGCCGGGCACCAGCCTGCCAGCAGGAGACCGGCAGAGGGGTGGATCCCGAGACCCATCTCCTCCACTCGACCCGCCCAGCCACACCTGGTGGCCCTCAGGAGACATATGAGGGGCTCCGTGTGTCATGGAGGGAGGTGGGGACAGTGGTCATAAACCATCAGGCTAAATCTCAGAGTGTTCATCAGTGCCCACCCTCAGGGAGGCAACAGGAGTCAACACGCCAGGAGACACCCTTGATGTCCCCGGAGGGCTCTGCCTTGATACTTTCATTCATGGAGCAGAAGTTGGAGGCCATGGCTCAGCAAGAGGGCTGAATCGTGGGGCCAGGGCTTACCAGCTCCCCAGTGTCATCAGGGGTGGCACGTGGGCAATGCCTTGCAGGAGTTAGGGCTCCTAAGCCCAACTCCACCGAAGCTGATAGTTTTTGTTAAGTCAACAACCACCCTGGGGGAGGGGCTGACTTCTCCATCAGCATCTTTCAAAGGGGCGCACAGTGAATTGACTCCATGGTCTGGGGTCAGAACACAGAGGGGCTCAGAGTGCCCCTGGAGGGGAGTGTCCTGTAAGATGAAGCCACCCTGTCGAGTGGTACATTTGGAAGAGGTATTCTGGCCTGGAGAATTCCATGGACTATATAGTCCATGGGGTCACAAAGAGTCGGACACGACTGAGCGACTTTCACTTTTCACTTTGGAAGAGGTATATATGGCTTCCCTGGTGGTTGAGATGGTAAAGAATCTGCCTGCAATGCAGGAGATCCAGGTTCAGTCCCTGGGTTGGGAAGATCCCCTGGAGAAAGGAATGGCAACCCACCCCAGTATTCTTGCCTGGAGAATTCCATGGACAGAGAAGCCTGGCGGGCAACAGTCCATGAGGTCGCAAAGAGTCAGACGTGACTGAGCAAGTAACTTTGGAAGAGGTATGGGGGGTAGGTGGTCATCAACCTGTTTCCAGAGTGCCCTGAGCCCCACCCCACCTCCTGCCTCTGGCCTCCTGGGAAGTGCTTCCCTGCTTCCCCAGGGTCCAAAAGCCATGTAGATTCACCCCATTGTCCCCAGGCGGTCAGGGTCGAATAAGTGTGACCCCCCTGGAGAGGAGACCCTCCTCGTACCTTTGCCAGAGTGTCCACCACGCTCACCAGCGGCTGCTTCGCGGGATACTTGGCCATGTCCCATTCGAAGTGGGTCACAAAGGACGTTAGGTCAACTGCAAGAGACAGACACACCTCAGCAGACAGTGGGCTTCCCGTCTCTCCTGAGACCCAGGTGCCATGCCTGGGCCAGTGTCCCCACTTAAACCAAGGAATTAGAGAAACTGAAGGACAGACCCGGGGTTCCCTCCTCTCTGGGAGAGCAGAGGCCAGGCCAGCCACAGGCCAGGCCCGCAGGCAGCCCCTAAGCCCCTCAGAAAAGCCCACTACAGTCCCCGGGATGCTGTAAGGGTGGGCTCCTGTGCCCAAACTCAAACCCAGACGGCTGCCCCAGAGCCCTGTGTGAAAGGCCCTGCCTTCCCAGGAGGTGGACCCTGAGTCAGGAGAAACTCAGACACTGGGAGAATTCCCCGCCTTTTCCAGTAGGGTCGGCCATGCCCCCTGCTGAGTTATTGGCTCGAAGTACCCCAAACACATGCCAGAGAGCCCCAAGCCACCTCCCACAAACCACACAGCCTGCCACAGGTGCCAGCTGCCCAGCAGACGAGTAATCTTCCTGCCTCCCACGCCCAGCACTAGACAGGCCAGTGCCACACACGTCTGTTTTAACGAAGGCGTTTTCAACATTAGCAAAATACTAGTGTTCACGTATGTGGTTTTCACTACTTGGCACAGATGTGCTTTTGTCAGGGTATCTCCTTGGTATAAAGTCTATCAGTTCAGTTCAGACTCTTTGGGACCCTATGAATCGCAGCACACCAGGCCTCCCTGTCCATCACCAACTCCCGGAGTCTACCCAAACTCATGTCTATTGAGTCAATGATGCCATCCAGCCATCTCATCCTCTGTTGTCCCCTTCTCCTCCTGCCCCCAATCCTTCCCAGTATCAAGGTCTTTTCCAATGAGTCAACTCTTCGCATGAGGTGGCCAAAGTATTGGAGTTTCAGCTTCAACATCAGAACTTCCAATCAACACCCAGGACTGATCTTCTTTAGGATGGACTGGTTGGATCTCCTTGCAGTCCAAGGGACTCTCAGGAGTCTTCTCCAACACCACAGTTCAAAAGCATCAATTCTTCGGCGCTCAGCTTTCTTCATATATATGTAAAGTCTATAGTCAGAACAAATCAGTGTCTTTTCAACAAATTTCCTTTTTTCCCTCCCTTTCTTCAAAAGCAAACTAAACCTTGCATGCCCAGGGTGTTTGCGATTGTCTCTAACGAGTCGAGGGCAGAGGACGGGGCTTGGAGGTCAGTGCTGGGGGTGGTGGGGCACTGAGACATGTTAGTAACCAACCTGTTTGCACCTCAGTCTCCTTACCTGAGAAGTGGGGGCACAGAGGGGGAAGTCTCTTGAGGGCCCACTCTCCTCAGGTGAGGGCCTGCATTCCTCTAAGGTGCTACCTGGGGGCCAGCTGCAGGTTACACCCCAGTTGGTCACCCCTTCAGTGTATGACGTGCTAAGGGGGCTCCTGAATTCCTCAAAGCCAGCAAGAAGGGCCTGGATTCTCACCTCAGGTTATGCGGATGCGAGGCTTTCCCAGTCTACTCTCACGCAGATGAAAAGGGACTGGTCACCGTTCCTCAACATTCAGTCACCATGACTGAAGGCCAGCTTGCTACCGTGCTGGGGTCAGCAGGCCACAGCCTGCTCACCCTCAGTCTCCTGGAGACGCTGGTCTAACCTGATACCCCAGTGAGATGTGTGACGTCAGGAGGGCAGGACTGCGGGAGGAGGGGAGGGCCAGCACCTGCCTCCTGCCCTGGGAGGGTGGGGGGCTTGGAGGGCTTTGAGGAGACCCCATATTCATGCGGTCCTAAGGGGGCCAGAGAGTTTGCCACGTGGCCAGTGAAGGAGGGGGCTGGGTGTTGACCAGGTGGACTGGCCAACATCACATTCTGGGCACGGGGAATCCCTGGGTCAAGCTGATGGGCTGGGGGTGTGGACAGAGTGGGGTCAGTTCACGTCTGCACCTTCTCCTGCAGCGATCCAGACTCCGAGCCCATTTACTGAGCCCCTCGTGCATGCCAGGAGTTGGACATGCGTCCCTCCAACTCCAACACATGTCCCTCCGACCCCAACAGCTGAAAGCTCTGCAAAGCAGGTCTGGACACATGCCTCCAGGGGCCACGTGGCCAGGCGAGCACACCCGTGTCCTGAGCAGTCGTCTCAGGTTGCAAGAGAGAAGGAAAAGCCTGGGAGCCCAAGCCCTGCGAGTGGAGGCAGGAGGTCAGCTTAATAGGACGCAGGGACAGTGACTCCAGGGCAAAACAGAGCCTGGGGGATCACTTGGGTTTACAGGTTGGGTGGTTGCGTGGAAGAAGGGGACATTCACTCAGCCAGGAAGCCAGGAGGTGGCAGCCTGGGCTAGAGCAGAGGTGAGAGGAGACGGGCTCAGCTCGAGATGAGCTTGAGTTGGACACTTGGTGTCGACAAGTCCCCACAGAGCAGATGGAAATGAAGTGGGGCTTGGGGGAGGGAAGAGGTCTGCGGGCAGAGCTGTTAGACGGGTCTTAACATAAGGATGACTTCCCTGGTGGCTCAGATGGTAAAAACGTCTGCCTACAATGCAGAAGACCTGGATTCGATCCCTGGGTCAGGAAGATCCCCTGGAGAAGGAAATGGCAACCCACTCCAGTACTCTTGCCTTGAAAATCCCACGGACAGAGGAGCCTGTTAGGCTATAGTCCCTGGGGTCACAAAGAGGCGGACACGACTGAGCGACTTCACTCACTCACTCAACATAAGGATGACGATGCTGGTGGAGACCTTCACAGCCAGCTGACCCTGGTTGGTGCTTCACCTTGGCCTGGATGCATGAAATATTGAATTGGCCAGAAGCTCATTCGAGTTTTTCCATAAGAGGATACTGAAAAGCTTGAACGAACTTTTTGGCCAACCCAATATTTCAGTTAATTTACTTTTCAACCCTATTGGGTCTTATCATTATATCCAGTTTAGAGATAAGGAAACTCTGGCACAGAGTAAGTCATGTAACCTCCATCAGAAAAAGAGACGAGTAACGTGGAGCTGGGGGTGGGGGGTGCTCCTTCTCTGCCCCGCCCTTGGGCAGATGAGGCAGTGGTGGAGGCGGCGGGGGGCAGGGGGGGACACAGGGAAGCTGTCATGGGTTGACACCTTCCTGAGAACCACACGCTGATACATCTGGTCTCGGGACTCACAGAGGTCCTTCAGATTCCAAGGGCTTCCCTCGTGGCTCAGCTGGTAAAGAATCCGCCTGCAATGCAGGAGACCTGGGTTCGATACCTGGGTGGGGAAGATCCTCTGGAGAAGGGAAGGGCTACCCACTCCAGTATTGTGGCCTGGAGAATTCCAGGGACTGTATAGTCCATGGGGTCGCAAAGAGTCGGACACAACTGAGCGACTTTCACTTTCACTTTCAGATTCCAATGGTGTTGAGATTGAGGAGACTACCCTGGAGGCACCAAAGGCGGGGTCCTGACCCAATGAACTAAGCGCTCTTAGAAGGAAACACCAGCGAGCCGCCCCCACCCCCACCCCATCCTGTGTGTGTTCTCTCACCAAGGAAGGGACGTGTGAACACAGCGAAGGAGCTAGGTTCCCACCAGGAACCAAACCTGCCATCACCCTGACCCTGAATTTCCAGCCTCCAGAGATAAATGTCTGCTGTTTAAGCTCCAGTCTGGGTATTTTGATATGGTAGCCTCAGCTGACTCATATGGGATTTTGGTACCAATTTGGTATTAAAATAGATTGGGGGACTGCCACACTAGGGCAGGGAAATTACTTTTCAGGGAGGATCCAAGCCTGCGAGGAGCTGAATTAAGGTCTAGATAATGGCAGGGGCATAGTCAGTGACAGAACCGAAGGTCACAAAGGACTTGTCCTGTGTCAGTGGTCACCCTTGATGCTGCTACTGGACCCTACCGTGGGCCAGGCACTAGACAGGCATGACAGTCACACAGCTCCCATGCTGGTTGCTGGCTGCCTGGTGAGCACCACCAACACCTCCCCCCCGCAACAAACCAGGGAACATCCCCCTAGGCCGATGCCAGGCAGATGTGTGCTCTGACAATCCCCACCACTGCCCCCTCCAGACCCCGTGGGCACACCACACCACCCAAGCCAAGCCACCCCCAGCCCCTCACTCTCCCTCTCATAGCTGCCCTTGTCCTAAACATCAGGATGGAGACCACGTCCTCAAAGCCTGCCCAATCCTCCCTTCCCTTGCCGGCCAGAGTCTGTGGATGCTGGCCAACTCCTTCACATTAATGATGCTACACAACCATGGTTGATTCCCCTGCTCTTTCAGGCTCCTTGAGGGCAGTTGACTATCTCTGTGTCCCCAGAGCTCTGTGACAGTGTCCAGAAATGGGCAAGAGCTTCATACGAGAATCTTCCTAATAACCCTGATTACTGTCCTAACACTAGCCAGATTGCTTAGAAGAGGTACCTTTCAGACAAGTTCTTGTTTCCATGCATTTTTTTTTACTAACCCCGGGCTTTCCAGCATTCAGACCAAAGAGAAGAATGCATCCTCCTTTCCACTAGAATGCCTATAATTCCTCTACGACTCAGCCCCTCTCCTCGTGAAGGCTTCCAAGCCCTTGGTTTCCATGATAGCACATGAGGTGCTGCGTGTCTGATCCCCGCGCGGTGAGCTCCTTGAGGGCGATCATCTCCGGATGCCCAGAACCCAGCACAGCGCCTGGCGCTCAATGGCCGAGCATGAGTGTCTGATGAAGGAGGAGGTGAGATAAGGAGACGGTGACGAGCTCCCCGCAGAAGCCTCCAGAGACCTCCAGGTTGTGACTGTGACTTCTTCCTCCGACATCCCCTCTCCCCGGTAGGGAGCACCAGCTCCAGACACTGAGCCTCGCCCGGATCACGTAGACGAGGACCTTGCCCTTCGCCCATCACCTTTGGTGAGAATGTGGTCCGAAGACGGTCCTCGGCCTTAGGAAGCAGCAGCCCTGGGACCCTCTGGGTGCTCCCAAACCACAGCCCTCTCTCTGCCTGCTTGTAACAACAGGCACCCCTCCCCTCCCGTCCCCTGGCTGAAATCTCGGAAGCCTGGTCTCCAGGAAGAAGTGTGTGCTTGGATGGAAGGCCTGTGAGGTCAGACCATGACCCAGGCAGGCTCACTTCGAATCAAAACACTCAAAACATTCAGATGGCTGCCCTTGAGCAACAATGATGTCATCCAAGAACCCAAACAAAGCATTCCCAGCAGCAGTGGAACAAAGGACCAGTGACCACACTAACGGAGACAGCCAGCCAGATGGACCATCAGGTGGTTCCAACCCTGAACCTTCCAGGATCCCGGCCAGACCAGGGAATGTTTGCTCAGCTCTGCTGCAATCACACACGCCTGTGTCCTTCCTGCTTCAAGTGCAGTAAGAAGCAAAGAACAGACAGAAACAAAAGGTGCCCAGGCAAAATAGAGAACTGTAAAGGGATTAAGTCCATAGAGGCGAGAAAACTAAGACCCAGGGAGGTGACCTGCCAAGGTCGCAAAGGGCCAAGCCTGACCGCTCCAAGGCCGGGGCTCTTGGCCCTCCAGGAAACACAGCCCAGAAGACCTGGGGGGTAACCTCAGAGAGATCAAATTAAAATCCCACCTGCTGGGGAAACCCTGAGTTCCTGCTGTTAATTCTATCACTAGCTCCCCGGGTGCACTTTAGAAGAAAAATAGTTCCCCGTCCATCCAAATAATATCAAGAAAGTTGAAAGTGTTAGTGGCTCAGTTGTGTCTGATTCTTTGCGACTCCATGGACTGTAGCCCACCAGGCTCCTCTGTCCATGGGTTTCTCCAGGCAAGAATACTGGAGTGGGTTGCCATTCCCTTTTCCAGCTGATCTTTCTGACCCAGGGCTTCACTCCGGGTCTCTTGCATGGCAGGCAGACTATCAGGAAAGCTTGAGCCAAAATGTCTCAAAGGTTTCTTGACTGCAGTAGTTTTCAGAGACTTTACTACGCTGCCATGCATGATGAATGTTCAAGAGCGAGCCATGAACGCTGCCCTAGGGTCCTTGACTTTTGTTTGCACAGGGCTGGGTACCAGACCAGCTTTGGAAGCTCTAGGTTTGGAAATTAGTGGGGACCCGACTCTCAGGAGGCCTAGAGATAATGAAACACAGGGAAACAAATAGAGCTGAATTCTCTCCTCCTCAGAGGAGACTGGGGATGGATATAATGTAATAATAACACCTAATTTTAACTGACATGAATTTTGAATACAATGTAAGCATTTTGATCATTATTGTCAAGTGAGCTCAAATCCTCCAATCTTCAAGACCAGGTTTTTTAGATAGAAAAGTAGTCCTAAGTCAGCATTTCCGTCTAGGGCCCTATATGTTACCTGCTGGGAAATAAGATCAGCTCATCAACTCAACAAAACAATTTTTTTGATTAGCACACAGGCAAGAAATCTCAGTGTAATTAACAGATTGCATTTGGGAAGGCATTTTGGTGACTTCTGGTCTGCCAAGATTTGTATTTGTCCTGCCTAATGGGATTTGCTGGCTTTAACTCCACCAGTCTGAGCAAGCTGGAGAAAACCCAATGCAAACGACACCTTCTAATGGGGAAACCAGAAATGGCCTGTTTGAGCACAGAGGCTCTCCCAGGAGAGGCTTGAAGAGTGTATAAGAGACCCCCATCAAGGCCACACAAAGCTAAGCCTGGCATTTAAGATGTCAGGGTCCACCCCACAGCCAGCCCTCGCAGGCAGGACGACGCTGGGGACGGCCATCAAGGCAAGACGCAAACCACAAGCAAAAAGATGCCAAAGTCGATACTGAACTCCAGGAGGCATGCGGTGCTGCTGGGGGAGGCAGGGGAGACGCGAAGAAGAGGGGGAAGGGAAGAAACAGTTGCTGTCTGTGTTATATGGACACTGTGACCAAGCCACGAGGCTGTCACTTGAGAAATCCGTCGTCACCTGGTCACCCTATCCCTACAACCAGACTGAGATTCCCACCTTCCCAGGGGCATGCGGGCATCACACTGAACACACATACAGCAAACGACACACAACCTACTCTTTAAACACTTCATTTTTTCCTTCAAACCTGCAATGTAAGAGGATGGAGTCATTAGACTGCAGTAACATACAAAACTAAGTTCCGATTTGGGAATATAAACATTCCCCTTTATCAATTTAGTCGAGCAAATCTAACAGTTTACAAGGTTCCCAGATGGGAATTCCTTAACGGTCCAGTGGATGGAACTCTGCCTTTCCATGGCAGGGGGCACGGGTTCAGTTCCTGATTGGGGATTTAAGATCCTGCACACCACGTGGCGACCAAAAAAAAAAAGTTTCCAGGGGGGAAAAAGCATGGACTTACATGTAATAAATGTCATATATTAAATATAGAATATATGCTTTCATTTTCAGTATACTGATGCTAGAGCCATGGGTTTAATTATCTCTACAGATATTGAAACACCTAATTCTAAGGTTCCCAAAGCCTCAGAGTTTTTGTTTTGCACATTTTAAGGGCACTCAAATTGTCTGTACCCTAACACATGGACCAGAACATCCTTGGAATCTACAGGCTTATCCTATCAGCATAGGAGACAGAAATTCCAAATGCAAACCCGCTACACAAAGTGTTTTTGGTCTAACCCTCATATAATTACTGGGCACAGCTAAAGAATTCAGTTTGAGGCATTCTAGCCTCCTTTGGGGATAGGATTAAATCCGATACGGTGTGGGGATAGAAGGGAGGCTGACAGAGAAGGTGGGTGGGCCAACTAATCCCTAAACCCCATTGAACCCATTTTCATCTCAAATTTCACTGAGGAGTTCAGCTACAGGTAAGAAACACCAGGTACTTTAGAAATGAGACAGAAGGATTATAAGGGAGTTTGGAGTCTTCCAAGCGGTGCCACTGTGCTCTAAGTGGCGTGGACAGCCTCTGCCCGGTGTGTCATTTTGGAGCCTCTGTGGTGCCGTGTCATTTCAGCCCTCCTGTGTGGCCACAGCTGGGACCACGAATGGACTAGATTAAGCTGGGAAAGGACCAACATAAGCGCGCTTCAGGGACCTACCTCCGTTGGCCAGAAGGTTCTCCTGGACCTTTCCCTTGGCGTCTTCCATCACTTCCACCACGCTCTGGGCCATTCTCCTTATGAGACTTTTGGGAAGGAATACAAAGCCAGTTAAGAGTAGAAAACTACCCACAGAATGCTCTCCCACTCTGCTGGGGCCACCCTTTGGGAAACAACTTGGCAATATGCACGAAGAGACATAAAACACGAACTGGTAATTGAACCAGTATTTCCACTTCTGAGAAACCATCTTAAGGAAACAGGACAAACGGAAAAAGCTTTCTGAATAAAAAGATGCTCTTTGCAGCAATGTTGCTGACAGCAAGGAACTGGAAACCACTGGACAGTCTGACAATAGATGATTGTTTAAGTAAATGATAGTATGTATACCCAGCTGAGGGATTATTAGCAGCCACTGAAAATAAGGTTTACAAAGAATTTCTAAGACTGTGGAACAAGGCATGTATTATAACATTACATGAAAAACACCCCGCAAACTTATACAGACAGTATGGCTGTAGCTATGTGAAAATGTCCTTCCTACTTTACATATTTGCTATTATAATCCAGTATTGCTTTTATAGGGCTTCCCTGGTGGCTCAGTAGTAAAGAACCTGCCGGCCAATGCAGGAGAGGTAGGTTAGATCCTTGGGTCGGGAAGATCCCCTTGAGAAGAAAATGGCAACCCACTCCAGTATTCTTGCCTGGAAAAATCTGTGGACAAAGGAGTATGGTGGGCTGTAATCCACAGGGTCAGAAAAGAGTCAAACACGACTTACTGACGAAACAACAACAACAAATTGCTTTTATAATTAGAAAATAAAGCTCTTTAAGTCTTCAGAAAACATACTGAAGGCTCCAGAAAGTTTAAGAAAGGATAAGAAAGTAGGAGATTCAGAGGCATTCACATTTTCTGTGGCTCTGCCACATGTATGATTTTTGCCCAAATTTATTTAATATCTATGAGCCATAGTTCCCTTCTTTGTAAAATGGGATGATATCCATTTTGAGGAATTGTTATAAATATTAATAGAATAAATGGCAAAAGAGTGTCTGCTCCTGGAAGCCCATCAGTTGGAATTGCAGGAGGAATCAGGCCAATGGCATCAAAGTCTCCGATGATCCACATCTTTGCCTCGGGCCCTCTCTCCTGGTTCTCTTGGCTCCCAGGAGGGAGCGGCTATTGGCAGGGAGGAGGAAGAGGTCCCTGAATTCCAAGTGGAGGACAGACTCCCCGGCTGTGGCAGGCACTGGCCATGTGGCCACTCAGAGGATGGCCCAGGGGCCTAGGGCCCAACATACAAAACTGGTGCAGAGGACACCGAAAGGTCCCAGGTTGAAGGAAGAAAGAGCGGGGAGGGAGCGAAAAAAAGAACAGAGTAGAGGGGAAAGCAACTTGCTTTCATATCTAACTCTTATCTGTTTGGGGCCAAAAAGCTGATGAATACAAGTATAAAGCAATTAACCAAAAATGAACAACCACACTCTCCCACCCAAAACCATGTTTCACACGCTTTGCAGGTCAACATTTTCCTTTTGTTGACCACGTGCCAATTTCTATACAACTGTTATTGAATCATCACAAGAATTCTTGAAGACGGGTATCATCCCCTTTTCCAGATGGGGAGACTGTAGTATTAATAATTTGCCTTCCAACTATCCAGTCTGTCTGTGGGCCCCACAGCTCTGGGCCACCTGGGTTTAAAATCTCCACAGATGTTGGCATTTCTTAGGATAGTAGTTCTGACTCTTCCTAATGATAGCTGGGGCAAGGGACCGAGCTAATCTCATCCTGTTTCCTCGGCAACATGGCGATGACACCCCTCCTCTCACAGTTTGGAGCAGTGCATGTAAAGAACCAGGCCCCCGGGAGTGTGTAATAAATACCTTCATGTGTGCAGCCTGATGGAGACATTCAGGCTCCCTGCCCTCTGGCTCCCCAGGAGATTCAATAGGAGATGGAGGTGGAGCGGGGGGAAGGACGTGAATCCGGTTCCCTCCCAGTTCCAGTAACCCAATTCCTCTCGCCTCCTACAGCCTACAGGTGTGACAACATCCGTCCTTCTACCTGGGTTTCTGTGCTTCTCCAACAGTCCTCACACACACACATGCCCCTTCATGAATAGTCTTTCCTCAAATTATCCTAATTGGAGTGTGTCTTCTATTATTTTCTTAAAATGTATTTATTTTTGGTTGCAGTGGGTCTTGGTGGCTGCGTGCGGGTTTTCTCTAGTTGCGGCAAGAGGGAGCTACTCCTCGTGGCACAGTGCAGGCTTCTCACTGCGGTCGATCCTCTTGTTGTGGAGCCCGGGCTCTAGGCACACAGGTTCAGGAGTCCTGGTGTACGGGCTTAGTTGCTCTGTGGCACGGGGACTCTCCTCAGACCAGGGATCGAACCTGTGTCCCTTATATTAGCAGGTGGATTCTTATCCACTGTACCACTAAGGTAGTCCCTCTTCTGTTATTTGTTAGAACCCTGATTCTATCAATTCATTTGTTCATTCAATCATTCATTTAGCAAATTCCAGATGTTAACCAGCTGTGTGCCAAGCATGGACTAGAGTGCTGTGAATGCAGAGGCTGTGAACGATACAGCCCCTGCTCTCAGAGAACTTCTTTCTGATGCTGTCAAGGGTTCCTCTTTATCATTTTTATAGTGACACATGCAGGTTGCTGTCTTTTGTTATCATATCCTCGGTCATACTTTGAGTAATGTCCTTACATGAGGGTTGTAACTCCAGCCCAAAGAGCAATGTTTGATGCATAGAAGCTGTTCAGGAAATGTTTGTTGAATGAATAAATGAATGTCCGAGCACCTAAATAACATACGGGCCTCCTGAGTAGACCTAAAAGCAGAACCCACTTGCCATTCTGTTAATGACTATTTGCTGTTTCCAGTTCTAGCCTCTATGAAGTGTTTAACCATAACAAGTATGGTGGCACACCTGCCCCCAGGCGTGTACACCACCATGGAACATCTCAGAATAGCATGGTCCAACAAAGCTTAACTGCTGGAAAAATTGCTTGTTGCACCTAACAAAAATGTCCCTGACGTAGCTGTGATCATTAACCACAGGCATCAGTGAATCGCAGTATTGCTAAATCAGAACACTTTTCTCATGGAAAGGAATCTGAGAGTCTAGATGCTGTTTTAAATTTATTTTTTTTCATTATACAGTTTATTGTGAAAACTTTACATGTCATGCTAGAGTTTCCTCATTCCTTTCATTAACTGCATGGCATTTCATTGCAAACATGAGTCATAACTAATTTGCTCTGTTGAACATTTGGGTTGCTTATGCTTTGATGGATTTTGCAACAAAACACATACTTTGCCTATTTGTACAGGCACATAAGCAGAGACATCTCTCTGCTGACAAAGGTCTGTATAGACAAAGCTATGGTTTTTCCAGTGGTCATGTATGGATGTGAGAGCTGGACTATAAAGAAGGCTGAGCACCGACATATTGATGCTTTTGCACTGTGGTGCTGGAGAAGACTCTTTAGAGTCCCTTGGACAGCAAAGAGATCCAACCAGTCAATCCTAAAGGAAATCAGTCCTGAAGATTCATTGGAAGGAATGATGTGCAAGCTAAAGCTCCAATCCTTTGGCCACCTGATATGAAGAGTCGACTCACTGGAAAAGACCCTGATGCTGGGAAAGATGGAGGGCAGGAGGAGAAGGGGACGACAGAGAATGAGATGGTTGGATGGCCTCATCTACACAATGGACATGAGTTTGGGCAAATTCCAGGAGATAGTGATGGACAAGGAAGCCTGGTGTGCTGCAGTCCATGGGGTTGCAAAGAGTCAAACATGACTTAGCAACTAACATATGTAGAATAAATGGCAAAAGAATAACTACTGGGATAAAGGGTGTGAGCACTTAACAATGTTAACAGATAAGGTCAAATTATCCTTCAAGTACACAGAGCTAATGTACTGTCAGGTGCCTACCTCTTAAACCCTTGCCAACATGACAGATTATGTACCATTTCAATCCCTGCCAATCTGACAGCTGAAAAATTCTATCTCACTGTTGCTCTGACTTGCATCTGTTTGATCATCTGTGAGGCTGGACAGCTTTTGATATGTTTATTGACTCTACAAATGACTATTTTCTTCTGTTAATAGAGTGTTCATATCTTTTGTTGGTTTTTCTACTGGCTTCTTCATTTAAAAAAAAAATGATTTATAAGGGCTCTTAGGTGTTTCAGGGACTCAATTCTTGAGACACTGTTTTGAGCTAGGTAACATCCCCATTTTAAAGATGAAAAAATTAATACTTAGAGAGCTAAAAGTCACCATATACTGAGCTATAAATGTCAGAGCAGAAATTGATCCTAAATCTACATGACTCTAAAGCCATGCTCTTCAATGGTAGTCTGGCTAAACTAAACTAAAGCTAAACTCTGGCTCCTTCCTCTAAAATACTGGGCAAAAACTTATACTAACCCATAAGGGAAGATGTATGAATCATATTTTAATTAAAAAAACAAACTGCAAACGGTATATAACTTGATTAGGGTGTTGGTTACACTGACGTACCCAACAAAATTCATCAACCAATTAATTTAAGACGTGCACGTTTCACTCTATGTACATTTTACCTGATTAAAAAATTGTTTTGATTGCCAACAGGCACATGAGAAGCATGTGAGCATGAAAAGATGCCCAATATCACTAATTATTAGAAAAATGCAAATCAAAACTACAATGAGGTATCATCTCACACCAGTCAGCATGGCCATCATTATAAAGTCTACAAGGGACTTCCCTGGTGGTCCAGTGACGAGGACTCCCTGCTTCCAATGTGGTGGGCCCTGGTTCGATCCCTGGTCAGGGAACTAAATTCTGTTAGAGTTTTCATGTCACAACTAAAGATCCTACATGCTGCAGCTAAGACTCATCGCAGCCAAGTAAATAAATAGACTGTGAACCACACTACTGAAGTCCATACACTCTAGAGTCCATGTTCTACAACAGGAGAAGCCACCGCAATGAGAAGCTTGTGCACTGCAATTAGAGAGTCGCCCCACTTGCGACTAGAGAAAGCTGCACACAGCAATGAAGACCCCAGTACAGGCAAAAAAATAAAATAAAAAACCAAAATTATAGTTACCATATGATCCTGCAATCCCACTTCTGGGCATATATCTGGAGATAACTCTAACTCAACACAGACACGAACCCCAATGTTTGCACTGTTTACAATAGCCAAGACATGGAAGCAACCTAAATGTCCATCAAAAGATGAATAGATAAAGATGTGGTCCATATATATAATGGAATATTACTCAGCCATAAAAAAGAATGAAATAATGCCATTTGCAGCAACATGGATGGACCTAGAGATTATCATATTAAGTGAAGACAGAGAAAGACAACTATGATATAATATCACTTATATGTGGAACCTTTTTAAAAAAGTGATACAAATGAACTTCTTTATAAAACAGAAAGCAACCCACAGACACAGAAAGCAAACCTATGCTTACCAAAAGGGAGGAGGGAGTTGGGGAGGGATAAATTAGGAGTTTGGGATTAAGATATACACCCCTCTATATATAAAATAGATAAACGGCAAGGACCTAATATATAGCACAGGGAACTATATTAAATACCTTGTAATAACATATAATGGAAAGTAAACCAAATCACTTTTCTGTACACCTGAAATGAACATAGCATTTTAAATTAAACTTCAACCTTCAAAAAAAAAGAAAGAAAATTTACAACAGATACTATCTGTTCAAGTCACCAGTAACGGGAAGATTAACAGCACGTGTCTCTTGATATGATGTACTGAGAAGAACACACCTTCACTTCCGGAGTATTCCTGCAAAAACTGCATAATCTGTATCTCATCATGAAAAAACATCAGACGAGCTCAAATTAAGAAGCATTTGACAAAATAACTGACTTATACTTGTCAAAGAAACTCAACTTAAAAGTCAGAGTCTGAATAACCATTCCAGTTTAAACAAGGCAAACAAGACATGACAATTAATTGTGAAAAACAGGGAGACAACTTAATGTTTACCATTATCTAAGAAAAATACGAGATTTTCTTTTGTTATTAAGGATACTATTGGCTAATTGGTGATATCCAACTAAATCAGTAAATTATAATAATATTGTATTCCTGATTTTGATCATTGTACTAAGGGACAATGTTAGTGGCAGTCCTTGATTTTAGAAAATATACATTAAAGTATTTAGAAGTAAAGGGACATTACATCTGCCAGGAGACTTCAGAAAAAGCAAGCGAGAGAAGATAAAGTAAATGTGGTAAAGGGAAATTCTTTGAATAGTCTTGCAATTTTTCTGGATCTTGCAAATTAGTTCAGAATAAAACATTAAACAATATTTAAGCAAGTACAGTACCTAATTCCACTTTTAAAAATTATGTCAGTATATACTTAAATGAGAATCCTGACACAATTCTGTTAATACGAAACTGTTAATACTGGTTCCCTTCAGGTGGCTCAGATGGTAAAGTGTCTGCCTACAATGTGGGAAAGCCAGGTTCAATCCCGAGGTGGGGAAGATCCTCTGGAGAAGGAAATGGCAACCCACTCCAGTACTCTTGCCTGGAAAATCCCATGGACGAAGGAGCCTGGCAGGCTACAATCCATGGGGTTGCAAACAGTCGGACATGACTGAGCGACTAAACTTTCTTTCTTTCTTTTCTTTTTCAGGTGTATGAGAACAGGGACTTTCCCTTTAAATGTATTTCTGTAATGTCATGCTTGAAGTGATGAAGATGTATATTACTTTTGTAAGTAGAAAAAATAAATAAGTAAAAATAAACAAACATAGCAGCATTATTTACAACTGCCAAAAAAAGCAGTCCAAGTGCTCATCAATGGATGCATATATAAATAAAATGTAGTATTACTCATATAATGGAATATTGCCGTTGTGGTTTAGTCACTAAGTCATGTCCAACTCTTTGCAACCCCATGGACTGTAGCCCACCAGGCTCCTCTGTCCATGGGATCTCCCAGGCAAGGATACTGGAGTGGGTAGTCATTTCCTAATCCAGGAGATCTTCCCGACCCAGGGATAGAACCTGCATCTCCTGCACAGCAGGTGAATTCTTTACTGCTGAGCCACCAGGGAAGCCCAATAGTGGAATATTATGCAGGCTTTAAAAGGAAGGAAAGTCTGCCACATGGTACAGCAAGGCTGAACCGTGAAGTCATTATGCTAAGTGAAATAAAAAGATAAACACTGTATGATTTCACGTATATGAGGTACCTAGCATCAAATTCATAGAAGCAGTAAGTAAAATGATGGTTTCCAGGAGTTGGAGGAGGAGAGAATAAGGAATTAGTGTATAATGGATTAGCAGAGTTTCAGTTTTGTAAGAAGACTTCTGAAGTGGTGATGATGGTTGTACAACAATGTGAATGTACTTAATGACACTGAACTATTTAAAAAATGATTAACATGGTATGAATAGGAGAGAATTCTAGGCATACAGAGGTGTCGCAAGCACCAGGAAACTGTCTCCCCACCAAGACAACAGGGACACTAGCTGAGTCTGTCTGATATAGCCATTTCGAAACTCTGGAATCTACTGAAGGCCAGCAACTTCCAGGGGGAAGCTTGAACCATAAAACTGCAGTTAATCTTGGTCACTTCCAGCTCTTAGCACAGTGGCAGCAAGCCCTCGGAACCCCCAGCCACAGGCGGGCAGCTGTGTGTTCCTGGAGCAACTGGCACACAGTTTGGGGGAGCCAGGGTGGGCAAAGGACACTGTCTTCCAAATAGTGAAGAATCTGTGCTCTGATTGCTGCTTCTGATCGCAGAGGTGCAGACAAAGAGGTGGGCACCCCTGTTGCAACCTCCCCACGTTGTGTTGTTGCAAGCCCCTCTCCCTCCAGGTGTGAGGCAGGGCAGGGAGGGAACAGAGAAGGGAGGGGGTCTTCAGGAGCTGAGCAGGCAGAATCCGGACACCTGGAACAGCAGGGATAAGAGTTGGGAGAGACGGAGTTGCCTGTGGCCAGGTGTGTGACGGACACGTCCTTTCCTCCCTTTCTGCAAACACTCTGGGGCACCCCTAGCACCGCTGATTTCTAGGCTCCAAGGACACCCAGAGTTCCTGCTGCCCCTTCAGGTGGATGGTGGCTCAAGAGCTGGGAGCACCACCAGGCAGGTGTTCTGAGATTTCTGTGTCCACCGACTAACCCTCCTGCAACCCGGAACTCATCTGACTGACCGGCATGCAGGGTCCCAGGGCTCTTCCAGGCGTGGGGCTGTGGGTGGGAGAAGGCTGGCCCCACACAGAAGTAGAGGAGACCGCTGACCCCATGCACCCGAGCCCACCTCCCCCGGGGCTCAAGCCCAGAGGATGCTTCCTAAATGGCATCTCCAGTACAGACCGTGCAGAGCAGAGCATCCCTGCAGGCCACGCTTCCATCCAGGCACTCAGCTGGGCCATCTGCACCTACCTGCCTCGGCCCTGCTCTGAAGGAGGGACCGGGTCTCCTATACCTTCCCTTGTAGGGAGAGCGCAGCTATCAGGTTCTGAGGTAAGGAGCACAGGTCTACAGGGACATGAAAGAGAGGGTACCCCCCTAACTCCAGGGCTTTCTGGATAATCTGAGCAGTGCAGGCTAGGGTTGGTCTAGTTTTCAGAAGTGACCCATGCCCGGGAGGAGAGGGCCAACGGGTGACAGGGAGGGTAGAGGGCATTTCCATAGCCTCTGAAGCAGAGGAAAACAGGAGCTCCATCTAGCGAGCTGTTCTGGGTCCTCATGTAACAGGAGGGAAGGGGACAGGGCACAACTTTCTGAAAGAATGACCTAGCCCAAGGACACAACATAAACCGATTAGAACCAAATGGGTCCAAGATGGCAGATAAGTCAACTTTAATTAGACCTTGATCCTCAATCAAGGTTTTCCCAGTAATCATGTATGGATGTGAGAGTTGGACTATAAAGAAAGCTGAGCACCAAAGAATTGATGCTTTTGAACTGTGGTGTTGGAGAAGACTCTTGAGAGTCCCTTGGAGATCCAACCAGTCCATGCTAAAGGGAACCAGTCCTGAATATTCACTGGAGGGACTGATGTTGAAGCTGAAACTCCAATACTTTGGCCACCTGATTCGAAGAACCGACTCACTGGAAAAGACCCTGATGCTGGGAAAGATTGAAGGCGGGAGGAGAGGGGGACGACAGAGGATGAGATGGTTGGATGGCATTATCGACTCAATGGACATGAGTTTGAGCAAGCTCCGGGAGTTGGTGATGGACAGGGAGGCCTGGCGGGCTGCAGTCCGTGGGGTAGCAAAGAGATAGACACGACTGAGCGACTGAACTGACGCGCCCTCTGCGATGGCCCACATTCTGTCTGTGGAGTGTGCTTCTCTCTGAATCTGAATTAAATCCACTTTGTACCTATCACTTTGTCTCTCACTGAATTCTTTCTGCAATGAGACATCAAGGATCTGAGCTTGATTAGGTCCTGAAACCAGGTACCGTGGGTTCTGGCTGGGTTTGCGTCCCAGCCGCATGGGTTGAAGTCCCAAACTAAAGCCCACTCAAAAGACACATGGCAGATTCACCTGCCTCCACAGGACGAAGGAAGGGAAGGCCCCAGGAGCAGAGGAAATAGGCTCAGGGAGGCTAACAACTGCCCCGCCCCCTGCCTGCTTCCAGCCCCCCCACCCTTGTCCCTTCACTGGTGGCCGTACCAACCCTGCACCCTGCCTCTAAAGCAAGTCTCCCTCCTCCACACCAGCTGCTGGCACCATGCCAGGGGCTGTCGGGACCCTCTGTGGAGGACCCACATCCCAAACCTCCTCACACACAGAGCTACTGCCTGCAGCTAGACTGAAGCCCTGGGGAGGGAGGCCTAGAAGCTCCCACTCAGGTGAGGAGTCTGCCCCGCTGCTGACTCAGGGCTCCCCCCTTCCCCGGGCACCTCACCCCCCTCCTTTGTCTCTCTGCTTCCTCCTCAGTCAAGGGACATGCCCCGCAGCAAAGTCATCAGGAAAATGTGAGCAGAGCAATTCAGTGACTTTCTTTTTATAAACAAAAGATCCCCCGTGAGGCCTCTGGGAGGTCCCTGCTCTGGGGACTCTGGCCCCATTTATGGCTTACCATGGATCCTGTCCTTGCTTCACAGAAACTCGGAGTTTCAATAATGGATGGATATTCCCATCTTTAGAGCAATTCCACTCAGCAGAGTCACCCATCCCCTCCCCCATCACTCAAACCAGAATCGGCTCTAGCTTTGGGCACCTTGATTCTCCCACGTCAAAGCATAGACAATCTTTGTGTGTGTGTGTGTGTGTGTGTGTGTGTGTGTGTGTTAGTCACTCAGTCGTGTTCGACTCTTTGTGACTCCATGGACTGTAGCCCACCAGGCTCCTCTGTCCATGGAATTCTCCAGGCAAGAATACTGGAATGGGTAGCCATTCCCTTCTCCAGAAGATCTCCCTGACCCAAGGATCGAACCTGGGTCTCCTGCATTACAGGCAGATTCTTTACCATCTGAGCCATCAAGAAATTCTTGGTCCTCTTCAAAAAGCCAACCTACCCTCTGAGAAAATTTGCCCTCTAGTGGAACATGGAGGGGGAAGGCTCCTTGTTCTGAATTGGTGCTAAAATGCTCTGAGGTCTTATAGGAGTAACTGGGCAGTTCTGCTAATACTTAGCTGATACTTAGCTGATGATGTCTAAGTTCTGGAGAGTTTGCCACAAGTCAACCCACCAAGGGCTTCGCTAGTGGCTCAGTGCTAAAGAATCTGCCGGCCAAAGCAAGAGACGAAGGAGACTCCAGTTCGATCTCTGGTCTGGGAAGATCCCACATGTTGTGGAGCAGCTAAGCCAGAGTGCCACAACTACTGAACCTGTGTTCTAGAGCCTGGGAGTCACAACTGCTGAGCCCAAGCACTCCAGAGCCTGTGCTCCACAACAAGAGAAGCCACTGCAATGAGAAGCCCACACTGCAACAAATAGCCCCCACTCTCAGCAACTAGAGAAAGGCCCACACAGCAACGAAGACCCAGCACAGCCAAAAACAAATAAATACAAACTATTTTAAAAAGTCACCCACCAAACAGCCTGGTCTCCGTGCCCAACTGCAGGGATCCCAGGACTCACAAGTGAAGAGTGTCCCCAGAATGGTGCAACCCACAGCCCTCCCAGAAGACGCCAGGGTGACAGCCAGAACTGGCAGATCACAAATGGGAGCACAGAGGATTCAGAACCACCTGTAAGTGTGCCTACTCAAGCTGGTGATCCAAGAAATCCATATTCAAACAATCTCACATCATTTTCATTTTGCCAGGGAAATGAACAAAGTTTTCTAAAGGCACTAAGTTGACAAGGGTCTGATGAAATGGCCTGTTCTTGCGACCTCTCTGGAAAACAATTTAGCAACATATACAAACAACTTTAAATATGTCTCCTTTCCCTGAACCAGTAATTCTACTTTTGGAAGTGCAACTTTAGGAGGTAACCAAAAATGAAGACAGAGATTTATGTCAAGATGCTAATTAGGGTGGTAATTATAGTAGAATCATCTGTGCTTGATTACCATAAAAAATAAAATGAAACAAGCCCTCCTCTCCCATTAAAAATCCTTAATATTAGAGTCATGGAAGTATGACCATAACATAATCTGCTCATCCAGAATCACTGCATGGAGTCACAGCTGGAAGGGCCTTTAGGGACCAAGGCAAAGTGGGGACTTGCCTAAGATTGCACAGCTCCTTGGGAACTGATCAGGACAGAAACAAGGCCTCTAGGACAGCTTGATCCTCCCTGGGAGGGGACTGCAGTCCTGGGTTTCCTTTGAGACAACATTCTGGAATGTGATGGTGGCAATGGCTGGACTGGGCTTCTCAGGTGACTCAGTGGGTAAAGAATACACCTGCAATGCAGGAGACACATGGCTCAATCCCTGGGTCGGGAAGGTCCCCTGGAGGAGGGCATGGCAACCCACTCTGGTATGCTTGTCTGGAGAATTCCCATGGACAGAGGAGCCTGGTGGGCTACAGTCCATGGGGTTGCAGAGTGGGACACGACTGAAGAGACTAAGCATGCATGCAATGGCTGGACTACCTTGTAAACACACTAGAGATGAATGAATTTTATACATTAAGGGAGTGAATGTAACAGTGTGTGAATTATACCTCAATTTAAAAAAAAAAGTCTCAGCCTTCTTCTTGGCTTCCAGGGTAGAGACCCAGACTGGAGAATGTCAAGGACTGGTTTGGCTCCTTATGCTGAATATTGTCACCTTCCCCAGAGATTCTTGGCTCCACCCTCTTCTTTCCCATCACCACTATATTTTAGCTACCAGAAATCAGCCCAGGCCCAGCCCTGGGTCGCTATCCTAGGCAGGTCTTTGTCCAGATTTCCTCCAGCACCCCACTCTGGGCTTTCCTCGCCTCTCCCAGCCCAGCCTCCAACTGTCCATCCCTCCCACGGCAGCCAGGGGGATCTCTAAAAATACACATCTTTGCATGCCATTGTATTGCTTAAACTCTATCAGTGGTTTCTCAAGAAGTTCAAATATTGACATTCAAACTCCTTAGCAGAGTTTACAAGGAACACTCCTCCCTGTCTGGCCTCCCTTTTCTCCATCCGCCTCCCCTCCCTTGCCCTTCCTGGGCCAGCCTTCTGGAGCCACTTGGATGCTACTCACCCTTTCTAACAGCCCAAGTTCCGCCTCCTCAAGGCAAGGCACCCCTAACAAGTACAGTCAGCATTGGCGAACACACCCACCCAAAACTGGTTGCTTCCTGCACTCAGCAAAAAAACATACTGCATCCGCTATGCACCAGGCACTGAAACAGTAGTGAACAAACAGACCACAGCTGCTGCCCTCATGGGGTTGACACCAGGAACCTCCCTCCTCCATATAAATGATCATAATGCAAAAGTGCTCTGGTCGCCACTAAGCAAAGAGATCTCTGAAAGTTTATTGCTCCCGCTATCATCAGCTGCTGCAAAATACAGGGGCTCCGAGAAAACACATAGATGACCAGCAGATCCTGGCCGCCCAGCTGGACAAGTGCCTGAGGATGCAAAGCAGGACATCAGTCCCGCGCTCCTCAGAGCCACAGGGCTCCCTGTCTTTCCTGCTTCACTCATGTGCTACCTAGGATCCAGATGGCCTCTTTACTCCTTCACCTCATCTCCCAGAATGTGATCTTTGCAAAGAATGAGCATTTCTTTAAAAAAAAAAAAAATCAGTATTCTTGAGAATTCCCTGGTGGTCCAGTGATGAGGACTCCCTCCATACTTCCACATAAGGGGGAACGGGTTCAATCGCTGGTTGGGGAACTAAGATTCTGCAAGCCCTGGCATGGTAAAAAAAAATTAGAATAAAAATCAGTATTACTAAAAAAAAAAAAAAAAAATCAGTATTCCTTATTTCTACAAAATAGTATTCAATGCAGCTGTTATTTCAAGATTAGTCTATGGCAAGGGGGCCACGCCCTGGGACTCCATGATCTGATCTGGCCCTCCTCCAAGCCATGCCCATCCCCCAGGGTCAGGAAACGATGCAAAGGTTTAAGGGTCACAGTTTGGGTACCAGGATCCTAGCTGCCTCAAGGTGTTGGTATTTACCAAAAGAAATGAAAATTTGTCAATACAAAATAGTACATAATACATGGGTATTCACAACTTAAACAGTCCAAAACTGGAAATCTTCCAATGGATGAATAAATAAACTATGGTTTACCTATAAAATGGAATATTATTCAACAGTAAAAAAACAACAAAAAAAGAAAGATTAATATACATACCACAGCATAGAAAAATCTCAAATAATGAGGCAGAATAGAAAAACCAAACCAAAAAAAGAATACTCACCATATTATTCCACAAGTTCTAAAATATGCGTGCATTCTTACAGTGATAGAAAGCAGATTAGTGTTAAAGGAGATGATGCAAAGAACTTCTAAGGGTAACAGATATGTTCATTACCTTGACGGTGGTGATGGCTTCACTGGTGTATATACGTCAAAACACATCATTCAAACTGTACAGCTTAAAAACTTGCCATTTATTGCAATCATTCATGCGAAGAGTTGACTCATTGGAAAAGACCCTAATGCTGGGAAGGATTGGCGGCAGGAGGAGAAGGGGACGACAGAGGATGAGATGGTTGGATGGCATCACCGACTCGATGGACAGGGGTTTGGGTAAACTCCGGGAGTTGGTGATGGACAGGGAGGCCTGGCGTGCTGCGATTCATGGGGTCGCAAAGAGTCAGACACGACTGAGCGACTGAACTAAACTGAACTGATGTCTAAATAAAGCCACTTAAAAAAAAAAAAGCCCACAGTACATTGAGGCAGTATTTCTTACCTACCAGGTTCATTAAGATCCCATAATTTGACAGCACACTTGATTAGAAAAATTGTAGGAAAATGGGGAACTCTTTTAATTCCACTGCTAGTGGAAATTCAAATGGTCAGAAAAATCTGATAGCATCCATTAAAATTACGGAGGCACCTGACACAGGACCCAGCAATTTACTTCCGAGAATTCATCCTAGAGATACACAGGCATAATTGTATGTACAAAGGAATGATGTAGGAGCAAGATTATACCCTGCAGCACTGTTGGTAACAGGCCCCCTTCTCCATAAAAGTGAATAAACCAAGTGTCCACCTCTCAGTTCAGTTCAGTTCAGTCACTCAGTCATGTCCGACTCTGCGACCCCATGAATTGCAGCACGTCAGGCCTCTCTGTCCATCACCATCTCCCGGAGTCTACCCAAACCCATGTCCATCGAGTCAGTGATGCCATCCAACCATCTCATCCTCTGTTGTCCCCTTCTCCTCCTGCCCCCAATCCTACCCAGCATCAGAGTCTTTTCCAATGAGTCAACTCTTCGCATGAGGTGGCCAAAGTATTGGAGTTTCAGCTTCAACATCAGTCCTTCCAATGAACACCCAGGATTGATCTCCTTTAGGATGGATTGATTGGATCTCCTCTAGGGCTGACTAATAAACCTCCTCCACATGGAATGCATGGTAGCTTAAAACCAAGAAGGCTCTCTATACACTGATGGAGAACCAGGATACACTGTTAAGTGAAAAAGAACCAAGATGCTAAACATGTGCATTATGACTTTGTATTTGAAAGTGTGTTAGTCACTCAGTCATGTCTGACTCTGTGCAACCCCATGGACCCCAGAGGCCCACCAGGCTCCTCTGTCCATGGGATTCTCTAGGCAAGAATACTGGAGTGGGTTGCCATTTCCTTCTCCATTGTATTTGAAAAGGGAAGAAATAAAAATATATGCTTGAATTTGCCTCTACTTGCGTAAAGAAGCATTAGAAATGTATCCAAGCAATTCATACAAGTGGCTTCCTAAGCAGAGGCTGGGGAGGGGTTGGATGGGCAGGGTGTAAGGGAGACTTCTCATGTAAAACCTTTTATATTGTTTTGCCTTTGATACATGTGAATGTATTACCTGTTCAGAAAACAAAAACAACCTTGTTATAAAGGTTGTTTTAAATATAAATATTCATATTTATATTAAAAGATATTTTATCTTTTAAACATAAATTTAGAATCCCTGGCCTTAATACTTCCTAGAAGCACGTTAGGATCCAATGGGGTAATAGCCGTATAAATGCTATTGATAACACAGGTCCTCAAAGTCAGAAGCCCACCTGACTCAGGATCACACTGAGCACCTCCTTAAAATGCAGATTCCTAGGTCCTACTCCAGAGGAACCCAATCAGCATCCCTGGAGGCAGTGCCCCAGGACCCATAAATTTTTTAGGTTCCCCAGGGGATAGAACAGGTGCTAGAAGGGATGGCCCACTACCGTGAGATAGACGTGTACCCAGTAAGTATTGATTCAGCACCGGCTCCGCTCTAGGAGATGCACACAGAAATACCGCCCCTGTTTCCTTAGGGCAGATACTCCATTAGACACACTAACAAGGAGAGTATTAAATAGTGGTGCTTCCCAGGTGGCGCTAGTGGCAAAGAACCTGTTTGCCAATGCAGGAGATGTAAGAGATGCCCGTTCGATCCCCAGGTCAGGAAGATCTCCTGGAGAAGGAAACAGCAATCCGCTCCAGTATTCTTGCCTGCAGAATCCCACAGACAGAGGAGCCTAGTGGGCTACAGTCCATGGGATCGCACAGAGTCAGACACGACTGAAGCGACTGCATGCATGCACACGTGGAAGACAGAGAATTAAAATAAAGGACCTAGAGGGACTCGGCCTCTGTAGGAGGTGACATTCTATCTGAGATGGGATGAGAACAGGGGGCCCCCCCTTCAATGTGGGGTGGCAGGTGGGGGCCTTGTAGGTTGGGGGAACGGGTTGTGCAAGACCCAGATGGAGCCAGCATCATGGGAGGTGACTGGGCCAGTGAGCCTTGAAGGGGACACTTAGGACCTGATAGTTAGGGGTCTGGGAGCCAGAGTCAAGTGTGTGTGTTTTCTACTGTGGGCACTGGAAAACCACGAGGGGTCTTCCAGCAAAAAAAAAAAAAAGTCACATGATATTGTTTTTTAAAAAAGATAACTGGGGCTGCTGTGTGAGCAGTGATGAGAAGCGAGGAGGAGACACATCAAGGGGTTGTTGCAAAAATACAGAAGGGGTTGAAGGTGAACTGGAGGAAGGCAGAGGAGTGGATGGATACAGGACAGGTTTGGGAGGCATAGGCCATGGGGCTCAGTCCTCGCTGGGGTCTCAAGGGGATGGTCAGAAAGGAGATGCCCAGACTGTTTGCTTGAACACAGGTGTCTGGACCCCAGGAGCCTTTGACTGAGGTGGGAGAGACCACAGAAGAGGAGACAGGATACATATAAGCTGTCCATAGAGATCGACATGAAGCCAGTGCCCAAAAAAGAACCATTTAAAGCTGCCCCTGAAGCCCCTGAAAACAAGTCTCGTGAAGAGTGTGATGTGAACAGGGCCGGGCTGAGGTCTGGAGAACAGTGGCGTCATGGCTCCCAGGAGCTGGCCCAGGTCTAAAATGAAAGGGCCTGATGGTAAATTTCCCCTGCAGAGAGTCACCCTGTGAGTTTCACAGTGTTGCTTGAGGCTGGCACTTGCCTCCTGCACAGAAATCAACAACCTTCCTTCCCTGCAGGTGACTTCTGGTTTGGTCAGAGCGGCTGGGAGCTGGCTGGGGGGCTGTCAAAGCAGCGACTATCCCAGCAGGGCTTGAAGGAGGGGACAGAGCTGGGGCAGGAAGGGAAGAAGTTAACCGCCATCTGCCCGGTAGAGAGAGAAGCCGGCTGACCAGGGGAAGGCCTGATGCTCATCAGCTAGGTGGCTTAACTCTGAGAACATCAGGGTTCTCATCTAGAACATGGTGAGGATCTCATGAGGAAACAGAGAAATGGTGGTGGCGGTTTAGTTGCTAAGTCATGTCCGACTCTCGTGACCCCATGGACTGTTGGCCACCAGGCTTCTCTGTCCGTGGGATTCTCCAGGCAGGAACACTGGAGTGGGTTGTCATTTCCTTCTTCAAGGCATCTTCTCAACCCAGCGAGGGAACCTGCATCTCCTGCATTGGCAGGCAGATCCTTTACCACTGAGCCACCAGGGAAATGGAAGGCACCTAACACAGTGCCTGGCATACAACAGGCAATCAAAGCACGGTGCCTAGCAAAACAGGGAAGTGACAACCAGCAGCATCCCCAGACACTTCTCCAGGGACTCAAGACCAGAGCAATATAACAGAAGCACCAGAGAACATCACAGGGAGTCATAACCTTCACAGACTTTTGTGATTCAGCAATAAGAGTAGCAAAGTGCATCAAGATTAGAAACATGGACACAGTGGATATGGAAATCACTGATACTGTTGCACCAACAGATATATATCAACTCTATACAAGGAAAACTAGAGACTACATCCATAAAGGCATCCATATAGGCACCCGTATAACACGTAGAAAAAGCAGCAAAGAAAACTTCAAATTTCCAAAGATAGAAATAGCACATCTCTCTTTTACAACAAAAAAACTCAACAGTCTAGAAATTTTATAAAGGTTAAAAAACTTGCAGAACACATAGAAAAAAATTGATAATGAAAATTCCACATGCCAACAGTTATGTAATATGCCAAGAACAATCCATTGCCTTAAACATCACAGAATGAAACAAAAAGAACAAATGAATGCCGCACATAACCCAATTATGTTTGCACAAAGGAGCAAGAAAACAAACCCAAACAAAGCAAGAGGAAGGAATGAAGATAAATGCAGAAATGTGAAAATTAGAAATTGTAAGAGTGTAAGATTGATTTTTAAAAATTGAGGGAAAAAAGCTGCTTCTCTTAAAGAGTGAGATAGGTAAACTGTTGGATAGCCTTATCAAAGAAAACACCAAAAAAAAAAAAAAAGAGAGAGAGAGAGAAAAATTAGCAGAGACAATCACAAAACACAAAAATAGCTGATTCTACACAAATAACTTGGAAAAGTCAACAATGTGGATTATTTTTGAGGAAAATGAAATTTACCAAAATTGATACACTTCTCCCAAAGAGGAAACTTGAGAACCCTGGAAATTTGGGGGAACAGAACTACTCCTCAAAGTGCAGCAAGCCCCAATACCTCAGAGTGATGTATTTTAAACTTTCCAGAAACGGATCATCCTGTCACCATTTAAAGCAGCAGTTCTCAGTCTCAGTGCCAAGACCAGCAGCATCAGCATCACCTGAGAACTTGCAGAAATGCAGGTTCTGAGGTCCTGCATCACAGCTACTGAATCAGAAATTCTGGAAGGGGAGCCTAGAAATCCATGTTTTAACAAATCTTCCATATGATTCTGACCCACACGACACTCTGAGAGCCCCTGTTTGACCGTGCTGCACCAAGGGTGGTCTCCAGCAGCACCAGTATCACTGGGAAGCTGGGGAAAAATGCTGAGTCCCAGGCTCGGCCCAGACATGCTGAGTCGGACTCTGCATTTTGTCAAGATCCCCAGGGGACTCACAAGTCTGTTTGAGAAGCACTGCCTCTGGGCTTCCCAGGTGGCGCTGGTGGTAAAGAAGCTGGCTATCAATGCAGGAGACCTAAGAGATGGGGGTTCAATCCCTGGGTTGGGAAGATTTCCTGAAGGAGGGCATGGCAACCCACTCCAGTATTCTTGCCTGGAGAATCCCATGGACTGAGGAGCCTGGTGGCCTACAGTCCATCGGGTTGCAAACAGCTGGACACAACTGAAGCGACTTAGCATGTCTACAACTCTAGGCCAGTGCTGTGCAATAGAAACAGAACTGAACCAGATGTATAATATAAAATTTCTAGTAGCCACATTTTAAAAAATAAAAGAAACTAAATTAATTTTTAAAATATATTTTATGGACTTCCCTGGTGGCTCAGTGGTAAAGCATCTGCCTGCCAGTGCAGAAGACACAGGTTTGATCCTGAATTGGGAAGATCCCCTGGAGAAGGAAATGGCAACCCAGTCCAGTATTCTTGCCTGAAAAATTCCATGGTCAGAGCAGCCTGGCGGGCTACAGTCCATGGGGTCACAAAGAGTTGGACACGACTTAGTGACTAAACAACAACAAGGCATGGATCAACAGACTGACCATTAATGGGTGAATTGTTGAATTTGGATCAAAGCTCTATTCCCCTCTACTCCCCCAGCCCACCCATTTCTTTCCAGAAGCTTCTGTCTGGGCATGTTTCCTCATCCGGAACATGAAAGAATTAGATTAGATCCAGGATTCTTTCATCTGTTCATTCATTCAGCTGGTTTTCAAAAGCTTACAGTCTAGCTGGGAAGACAGTCTTCCAATGATGCCACAAGAAAATACACAAGGGCACCATGGAGGGTGTTATGAAGGAGGGGACAGGTGTGCTCAGTGGCACTGGGTTGGCCAAAAAGCTCATTCGGGTTTTTCTGTACCATCTTACGGAAAAACCCAAATGAAATTTTTGGCTGGCCCAATACTAGTAGAATCTGAAGGTAGGGGCTGAGGTTGGAAGAAGAGTCTAAGGGAGCTGAAGGAGGGAAAGAGGCAGTAACAGGGAGAGTAGGATGTGGGGAAGGCTAGTCATTCCAGGGAGCAGGAAGTTGGCTCACATGCAGCAGAATGACCAAGCCCTGAGGACTCCAGAAAGCATAAACAGGTATTCAGCTGATATTTGTCCAGTGAATCTAAGCTGCGTCAGTGCAGATAATCTTGACCTGATATTCTTGCAGGGGCAGAGAAGAGAAGCTTGGGTAATATATTTTGTTTCTCTCTAGAATGCCCTTCGAAGAGCTGACTCTCTAAGACCCGCATCACTAAACAGACATCCACGCTCGGATATGGAATCTTTCATCAGCCAGCCCACAGCCAGCTTCACAGAACCACGTAGTTAAAGAAAATCCACCAGCGACTCCGCAGGCCAGGTAACACTCAGGGGCAGGTGACAGTCACCAAGCACCGAAGAAACTCACGAGGCGCCTCTGACAGCACCAGTGCCAGTGAAATGTAATATTTTAACCAGCACCACAAAACAGGTAAGATACTGAGAAGAATTCAAACATAAAAGGAAAAAAAGGGGTGGGGGGGGCTCTTTTCAAGGGAAAATCATTTGGTTTCTCAAATGTTCATGAATCAAAATGTAAACACAGGGTAAATTACCAAAGATGGTGTGGGGGCAATCAATCAAAAATAAAAGGAAGGCTCCAGTAAGCAAACTGCCTTCCAGCTACACGGAAAAACACTCTAGTGCCCCAGGTAAATAAATAATAAAAGGATGTGGAAACAATACACCTTGAAAACTCCTGATCCTTCTCTGCTCTCCTAACCAGAAGCAGTGCTGACGGGTTCATGCTGCCTGGGTTACATTTCCAGGTAGCCTTTATTTATCTAATAACACTTGCGTCCTTCTAGCTGAAGCTGATCTCTGTATTTCACCAGTGTTTCCCATTATTTTACCCCAAGCTCCAGCATTAACCCCCAAACAAAAGTTATCTGACCTCTAGACTAGATGAATGCTAGAAATAAGAATTTCAGGGTGTTCAGTCCACACCACTTTTCTTCTCCTAATAGGAAGGCTCTTGGGAATATGCACCCACAAGAAAAAAAATACAACAAGGCACAGTGATTTGCATTCTACCATACCTCACTCTGTTTATATATTAAAAAAAAAAAAAACCTCTTTAATTCATTCAGGTGCTGTTTCACAATTACAGCCTTAATCTGGCTTGCTCATTATTTTCTTAAACACAAGTAATTTGTGTAACCAGTAGGCACAGGACAAAACTCTAATGCTTACTGAAAAAAACCAAACCAAAAAACAAACAAAAAAGGAAAGTGGAAGTGATAATAATTCAAGGTCACAGAATTTTATGAGAGGTAGAAGGGGCTCTGATGAATAAGGAAGAGGTTAAGGACATACATCTTTTTAAGGAAGAAAACTGGTAACAAAGAAAGGTCTAGAAAAATTAAAATGTTGACTACCTGTCATTTCTATAGCAGGCCTAGGAACAATTCACACTTTTCTTTTCTTTTTTTTTTTTTTTAACAATTTACTCTTCTTAGGCCAATGCTGCTGCACCTCACTGCATAGCCTCCTGCTGTTTGTCAGGGCTGCCAAGAAAAGGCATCGCCAGCACAGGATAGTGGGCTAGGCTCCTCAGTATCTGTTAGACCCACCTCCCCATGGGGTGGAGCAGCCTTCAAAAGGAGCTGATGTTAAGGGACCAACCCACTTGTTTCTTGGATGTCAGTGATTCTTGGAACACGTCCTGGGATTTGATCATTCTTGATTCAACATGATTTGACTCCCCTTTACTCTTCCCTGAAAGCACAGAGATGATCACTACTATCCTATTTTACAGATGAGGAAGGTGAAGGTTTTCTTTCTCAAGGACTGTGAGCTACCAACTGCCTGATGATTAGGATTGCCTTTATGTGGTTAGTCCAACATCCCACGCAGAGCAAGATGTTACTAACAAAGGGTTTCTTTTTATTCTTAGGTGATGGGTGGCTGAACAGCAAGTAGAACACAGAAAATGTAATTTCTAGCCCATGGCACCAAGCTGCAGATCAGAAACCTCTAGTATGATCACTAGAAATCCTAGTTCCACAATTTCCATTAAAATGAATCAGAAAAGGCCATAGCATCCAAATCACCATTCCCCTGAGAAGGTAATAAAAGCACATGTCCACAGTCCCTGAAAATAGGCAACCGTGGGTGGCTCAGTCAGTGGTAAAGAATCCACCTGCCAATGCTGGAGGCATGGGTTCGACCCCTGGGTCAGGAAGATCCTACATGCCTGGGAGCAACTAAGCCCCTGTGCCACAAGTACCGAGCCTACCTGCTGCAACTACTGAAGAAGCCTGTGCTCCAAAACAAGAGAAGCCACCGCAATAAGAAGGCCTTGCACTGCAACTAGAGAACAGACCCCACTAGCTGCAAGTAGAGAAAAGCCCACGCAGCAATGAAGACCCAGCACAAGCAAAAATAAATAAATAAATAAATAAAGGAAACCCTCTACAGAGGATCAAGCAGCCAAAACCTGGTCTCCCCTGGACATGCAGAGTGGTAGGTATATGCCCTGGCCCCTGAAGACTCTTTCGTCACCTATTTCATCTGTATTTTTCTTAGAACCAAGTGCAAACAGTTGTTAAACCACAGAGTTTCATCTACACCAAGACAAGGTAGTATTATTATTTAAAATCTACCTGAAAGATAAATTATGGCAAATCCATATGGTGTAACATTACAGTGGACTAGTTAATGGTGAGATCCAAAGTATAACATATGAAGGGAAAAGCATGTAAAATGTGTGAATCCCATGGACAGAGAAGCCTGGTGGGCTACAGCCCACGAGGTCGAAAAGAGTTGGATGTCACTTAGTGAATTAACGACAATAATGATCTATAAATGTTTCCCAATGATTATGTACCAGATTTGTAATAATTTTTTGAAATAAATGATTTTAAGGCTCTAAAATAATTATCCCACTCCTACATGGGCACAAAGAAGTACAAAAAAGGACAGTCATTACAGCATTGTTTGTAATAGCAAAACACTAGAAAACTTCAATGTGTATCAGTAGGAAAATTCAAATAAATTAGGTTACATTTAGTCAAGGTAATACAGCCAGTTTTTATAATTATGGGCTGACATGAAACTATCTCTAAGAAACAGGATTCGGGGGGGGGAACAAGAGGCAGGATATATGCTATCATTTGTATAAAATTATTTTTAAGAATATGCTCATATTTATTGGTACAGGTACAGACTGTCTCTGGAAGGCTTTCCTAAAAATTATAATAACGTTGCCTTAAAAGAGGGAAAACTAGGGGGCAAGAAACTGAAAAACAGGTGAGAAGAAAGCAGATTTCACTGGACAGCCTTTCTTTGTCATTTGAATTTTTAATGATGTGCTTATGTCCCTACAAAAACAAAACCAAACAAAAAAAAAAACTGAAAAGCTTTTGGCGGGGGTAAGCTACATCATATATTTCTAAGTGTTTTAGCACCTTATTCTATGGAATAAGAATTATTGTTGCCTCTGTAAGGCAGCCCCCTAAAAAAACATGCTGCCTGAGCAAGCAAATCTCAAGGTCTCCTGCACCCTCACGAAGACCCACCTAGCTCTCCTGTGACGTTTAGGGCCAGCCAAAGCAAAAGGACTGTGTCTTCTGACAACACTGGCACATTCTCACTTGTATGTAGTAAATAAGAAATATTTTACCTTTCAGCAAAGATATCAAGCTTCGCCAGCTCATCAGAGAGGCCGACAAGGGAATCCAAGGTCCCCACCTAGAAAGATGGGAGAGAAGTTAGGGGCTCAGACTTTGTAGCAGGGGGGTGGGGGAGTGCCCTTTCAACTCCAGGGCAGGGAATTCTCTAACTTCCATCTTGACTCAGTTTTCCTTGGTCAACGGTCAGACTAGAAACCGAGAAGGGCTCTCGAGGGAAACCAGTGGATTTGGGAATATTATTGTCATTACTATTATTTTATTTTTTGGCCAAGAGGATAAACGGTCATTTCAGCCACAGGAAGGAGTGACTATGTATCCTGGTGGGCTCTCAGCTCACTTTCCTCTAAGAATGGCAGTCTGGGGGACTCCCCTAGCAGTCCAGTGCTTAAGACTCCACCCTTCCAATGCTGGGGGTGCAGGTTTGAACCCTGGTTGAGGAACTAAGATCCCACATAACCAAGTGGGATAAAATTTAAAAGGAAACGACAGAAAAAGAGAAGGACAGTCTGCTCTTCGGGGATTCATCCTCAGAGCCGAGGAAAAGATGTGACAAAAAGCCAATCGAGGAAGTTACCACTTCTGAAAGCCTTTCTCCTCCAAGTTAGTATTGCGAAGCCTTCTGTCTGGCCCTCTGCTGTTATTAACAATGACCTTTCTGGGGCAAGCCCAGCTTTTCCTCTCGCTCTCATTTAGGAAAGTCCTTTTCTTTTCAGAATAGGTTACTTATGACAACCTGTTTCTTCATGTGGGAATTGCTACCATGTCCAAAATCGTATTTAAAGGTCTACACACAGAATTAGAAGGAAAAAGTTCATTCTCACATCATCAACCACCCATCAGACATCGAGAAGTAATTAGGAAACCATGAAATCTGGATATTCTTAGAAGTGTTATTCCTTTTCAAAGGACTTGATTTTAAGCAACTTTAGGCAGAAGTCATGTCTTTTTAAAATCTTTGTACCCTTGGACTAATACAATGCCTCACACGTAGTAAGCAATGAGTGGATGCTTCATTTACTAAGCTTCACATATGTAACCGTGGACAAACAATGGCGGGCTGGAAAAATCAGCAAGAAATGGGCTCAGAGGCCAGTGTTGCTGCTTACCAGTTCCACAGCCCCGGTCTCCTTCCTCAGCCTGTCCTGATCTATAATGTGGGAGTGATGATGATGCACTTAAAGGTGCGATGTTCAGGCCTCCAGTGTACTGGTCCATAAACTCTAGCAAATGCAGTAGCCTCATCAACAATGATGCAGCTCTTTTGCCAGAGAGGCAAACTGCGGTTTAAAAGAGGGTTATATAGCAATTCACTAGAAGAGCTGCCTCTGAGCGCTTAGCAACATCCCTCCAGAACCTGGGGCTTCCCAGGTGGCGCTAGTGGTAAAGAACCCGCCTGCCAATGCAGGAGACATAAGAGATGCAGGTGCGATCCCTGGGTTGGGAGGATACCCTGGAGGAGGACATGGCAACCCACTCCAGTATTCTTGCCTGGAAGGCCACAGTTCATGGGATTGCAAAGAGTCAGACAGGACTGACTGTTGGCACACATGCACTCCAGACCCCAAGAGATATTTGTAGGGCAGAAACACTGCCTTACGCTTCTTATCCTGGAGGAAGCATGGCAAACAGTCTACTCTTTTTGAAGTTAAGAAGACTACCCAGGGACTTCCCTGGTAGTCCAGTGGCTAAGACTCCATGCTCCCAAAGCCTGGGTTCAGTCCTTGGTCACGGAACTAAGATCCCATTTGCCACAACTAAGAGTTTGCTCATTTGAAAAAGACCCTGATGCTGGGAAAGATTGAAGGCGGGAGGAGAAGGGGACAGTAGAGGATGAGATGGTTGGATGTCATCACTGACTCAACGGACTTGAGTTTGAGTAAACTCCGGGAGTTGGTGATGGACAGGGAGGAATGGCGTGCTGCAGTCCATGGGGTTTACAAAGAGTCGGACACGCCTGAGCGACTGAACCGAACTGAACTGAAGAGTTTGCTAAAGATCCCACAGCATAGCCAAATAAATAAATTTTTAAAGGATTACCAAATTTATTTTTTTTTAAAGATTTCACATATCTTGCTCCTCTGTCATGTCTGTTTCATTTTAAAATCTCTTTCCGCCATCTACGCAGTTATCACTGAACCTCCTTCCTTCTCTCCCCACCAGAACCAGAGGGATGCTGGATTGCCCATCCTGCTCCCAGCCCAAGAATGCAATCAAAGATGAACATCTCCAAGCCTGCACATTTAAACCATGTTGGTTTTCTTAGATGTTGAAGACAGAAAGGATCTGAGAACAACTCCTGAGGACCCAAGTGTGTAAGACACCCTTTCCACCTTTTGAAGACATTGCTAGCCACACCCTTGTCCCCTGCTGATTGTGTCCGTGGCTCTGTGTCCACAGTTACCACAGTTAATTTGGGACTATTCGTGAAGCCCCCACCCAGGCCAGTCCCATCCGGACCCCCCTGTCCAGCCTCACACCCAGGCTGAACCTCAGCGTTGGTGCCTTTGACACATTTTTCTCCTTGGCTTTCCAGAAGACACCCACCCCAGCCCATGACCTCCTTCCTCCTCCCCAGGAAATTGTACCTTGAAGTCAGGAATTGTGAATTTGGTGTTATAAGACAGGTGGGACTTGGAGGTTACTGTGTTCATCCTCTCCAGGGCTTGTAAATTTTCCTTATCTCCGGGGGCAGAAATTAACCAAAACTCCGACATGTTTCCAGTCTTCTTTGATCCAGCTACTAACCAGAACCACAGCAACCCACACAAACAGAAACAGGAGGAAACAAGTGTCAAATATCTCTACCTCTTCACCACTCCCTTCCCTCAAAATTAATCCTCTCCGCTTTCCCCCACTTCCCATTCTCTGACCTTCCAGTTCAGATTCTATAGCTCCAAGGACAGCCGTGTGCCCCAGGCTTATCTCCACCTGCAAAGCCCTCAGGGTCTTCACAAAGACTCCCAAAAATCCTCCTTCCCTCGGGTGATTCTGACCAGTTTTGAGGGGAGGAGGAAGAGGACTGCAGTTTCTATCTCTCCTATTTCAGAGAAAAACCCACACCGGATATCACAAAGCGGGGGACAGTAGCCTGGGTTTGGGCACCTCCTGGATGCAGGATTGGGGGGTGGGGTGTGTGTGCCGGGCTGCAGGAACCAGACAGGAGGCACTTCTACAAAGGGCAGCCTGGGCAAACCCAGATCTTAACTGACCAACCTTGAGATTGATGCCAGTTTAAAACGACTTCAAGGGACTTCTATGGTGGTCCAGTGGCTAAGATTCTGGCTCCCAATGCAGGGGTGCAGGGGGCAAGAGCTTGGTGAACTAGATCCCACATGCTGCATCTAAGACCCAGTGCAGCCAAATAAATATGAAAAAAAAAAAAAAAAAGACTTCAGAAAAACCTCTGTTTTTGTAAAACTAACGTTGGGGGGCGGGGGAAAGAGAGGGGACTATTAAAGTCATTTTTCCACAAGACTAGGTGTCTATTCTGCAGAGGTGGGTAACATGCTGAGTCTGGTTGGAAGTTTCTGTCCAGCGTCTAAATTTGATTCGTTCTGTTCATTCAAACGTGTACACACCCACACCTTTCTCCCCTCAGCTTGTTCTTCCCTTCCATCGCCTCCCAAAGCAGTTACCCGGATGGCCACGAAAAACCCCAGGATAATAGCCCGAGACCCATCGTGCAAGCTCTTCTGGTTGACCCCCGTCTCCCTCCACTCCAAGACACTCTTCACCCCTCCTAACCTCGCGCACACCGAACGCAGTTCCTTTCGCTGTTGATCGCTGATAGCCTGGGGACAAACTGGCCCCGAGGAGATGCCACCTGCCCCGGCCCCTGGGAGGGCGCAGCAGAGGCACCGGCTCCCGGGTTCCCACGGAGAAAGCTCGTGGAGGGCGCGCGTGGGCAGAGGAGGAGCGGGGACCAAGGGGACGCGGGCAGCTCGCTCTGGTCCCCCGGGTCGCGATGCGCACCCTCTCCCTTCGCCGCCTCAGGTCCTCCAGCCGCCGCGCGTCCTTACCGGGAGCCCGAGGGCCGCGCGGGTAGGCAGCGGGCGGGCGCGGGGCCGAAGCGCACGGCCGGCTCCCGGGAGGCAGCGGCTTCTGCGCGTCTCCCAGCCCTGAGCTTTTATCCGAGCCAGAGGCGGCTCCCGCCCCGCCGGGTATTTGCATACCGGGCAGCCCGCCTCCCGCCGCCGCCGGGGCCGGGGGCGCAGGTCAGCTGGGGCCACCGTGCCGCGCGAAGGGGCGGCGGATCTGTTTCCTTCGCGTCTTTGCCAGATCCCCGAACCCCGATCGGCTTGGGCTGGGGACCGGCGGGATTCTGGAGAGCATCAGACAGGGGTCCCAACCCCGCGACGGAGCAAAGCGGACGACCGAGAGAAACAAGCGAGGCGCTGGGGACCCGGACACCTGCCCTCCTCGCGTCCCTCCACCCTCTACCCCATCCCTGGACAGCAACCGGGGACCGGGTCTCAAGGGGGATCACCAAGAGACAGAACTGACCTGTGAAAAGCGCCACGACAAGTTCATATATGTTTTGGAACACTTACCTGGGCAGCGGAACAGTCTTCCTCTGGACGTGGGCGTGAGCTTGCCCTAGGTTGCCAAGGAAACTCTCCACCTCAGGGCGCGCCCACCGGACTTGACCGCCTTTGTAATAGCATTGACTATAGGAGGAATTTATCAATAAAACTACCGCGTAGCACCGCGACTTGGGCTCATAATCCGTGCTGTTTGAAAACAAGAGAGGGAACCCCCCAGAAATCAACGTGTGAGTGTTTAAAGAAAAAAAAAACAACAACAAACACCTCTAAGAATTTATTTTCTCTGGAGGCTAGGAGGAAACTTTAGTGCATCCTTCTTCGTGGATGGTATTTTCAGTGGTTTCTGGGAAAGATTAAAATCTCTAAATTATTTTTCAGGGGGGAGAGGATGTTGAAGTAGTTTCAGTTGTGTCCCTGAGTGTGGGCTCCCCCTTGCCGCATGAAGCTAGCCAGACTGGCCACCTGCTACGGGGAATGCTTTCAGACCTCTGGAAAGAAGCCTAAGGTGTAAGAGCCCCAGATGCAGGATGGAAAGGTGACTTTTCAGGTCACAGCAGGATGGCCCTGCAATCCTATTGTGGAGCTGAGAACGGCAGGTCGGAACTCCCTGCAGCTGTCCACTGCATCATCGTGATTGGGACACGCGGGCGCATTAGTCACTCCTTTCGACATTCCCTCCTGAGGGAGGACACCTGAAACCAAGGATGAGGAAACTCAGTGTGTACAGGAAGGCTAAGTGGCAATTCCAGGGAAGGAGTGGTCTGGTTGGACATTGATGTGGGGTCTCATATTTTGGACTTTATCTGGAATGCCATTCTTTCCAGCCAGGGAAGACAGATCCCTAGAGTCAGGCTTCCCTGGTGGCCCAGACAGTAAAGAATCTGCCTGCAATGCAAAAGGAGAAGGCAATGGCAACCCACTCCAGTACTCTTGCCTGGAAAATCCCATGGACTGAGGAGCCTGGGAGGCTGCAGTCTATGAGGTCTCGAAGAGTCGGACACGACTGAGCAACTTCACTTTCACTTTTCACTTTCATGCATTGGAGAAGGAAATGGCAACCCACTCCAGTATTCTTGCCTGGAGAATCCCAGGGACGGCGGAGCCTGGTGGGCTGCCATCTATGGGGTCGCACAGAGTCGGACACGACTGAAGCGACTTAGCAGCAGCAGCAATGCAAAAGACTCAAGTTTGCTCACTGGGTCAGAAAAACCCCCTGGAGAAGGGAATGGCAATCCACTCCAGTATTCTTGCCTGGAGAATCCCATGGACAGAGGAGCCTGGTGGCCTTCAGTCCATGGGGTTGCAAAGAGTTGGACATGACTGAGCAACTAACACACAGAGTTGGGAGCAGACCTCTTTTATGAACAACAGCATCAATGCCCACAGATGTTGCTGGAATTGTTGGTGTCACAGGACTGATAAGTGGCAATGCTGTGAGTGGAACTCAGGCCTCTGATCCAAATCCCATGTCCTTCTGACTGCTTCCAGAAAGCCTGTAGGCCTGGGTCCTCACTGTGAGAACCTGTGCTTTCCATCTCAGTCCAGGTTTGCCCATCCTTCCTTGTTCAGAGACCTGGCTTCTCAGAGATTGGGCAACATGTTTAGAAGTGTCCCCAACTTTGCTTATGAATCCATTTCTTTTTATAAATCTGATTTCCTCTTTTTTGGTGAAATAAAAGTCTGACACAGATTAACTCCAGGACATCTGATTAAGAAAAGAATAAGGACTGTAGTCTTGCTCATCTTACATAGAATCTGCAATCCTTCTGGCCTTTCGCATCTTCTTTTTTAAAAAACACTTAATTATTTTGTTATTGTTGCCTGTGCTGGGTCTTCGTTGCTGCAGAGGTTTTCTCTAGTTACAGAGAGCGGGGGCTATCCTTGGTTGTGGTGCTTGGGCTTCTCATTGCCATGGCTTGTCTTGTTGCAGAGTACAGGCTTTAGAGCTCAAAGGCTGTATTTCCACAATTTAAAAATAACCACTGTTAACATTCAAATTGCCTTTGTTATTTTTTTTAATGTATATTCATATATACAAATGGCTTTAGGACATGACTGAGATTATATGTTATACAAAAAGTTTGGCATACTGCTATGGATTGCTTTTTAGAGATAAAAATAAATTTATCAGTCTATGTTATCACTAATTTACCACACCAGAACTTGAGTCAGATACATTTGATTTAAAAGGCAAATAAAGAGATCTTGCTGAACAACTTACATCTTAAAGGAAAAAAAAAGAGAGATAGAGACTGGGAGAAACAGAAACAACTGTCTTGCCCCAGGGCTTTTTGATTTGCAGTTTTTAAGACAGTATATGTACTTATCCATTTTGAATTGACGTGTTATTCTCCTGTTTCCCTATAAAGTGAGATCACTCTTTAACAGAAAGAGAGAGACATCAACCAAAAGTTGTAGAGCCTGATCCTTTAGGATATTGTGAAGTGAAAGTCACTCAGTCGTGTCCGACTCTTTTCAACCCCATGCACTATACAGTTCATGGAATTCTCCAGGCCAGTATACTGGAGTGGGTAGCCTTTCCCTTCTCCAGGGGATCTTCCCAACCCAGGGATCAAACCCAGGTCTCCCGTGTTGCAGGCAGATTCTTTACTAGCTGAGCGACAACGGAAGCCCCCTTTAGAATATTAGGAGAATACAAAACAGCATTCCCATACATCAATAGAACAAAAGTGGTTTCCTTCCATATATTAGCCTGAAGCATTCCACCCCCACTCCCAAAGTCTCTGAAAGCTGCACTAAGTTGAAGTGCCTTGACCACCATTTATAAAATACCCCCAGGTTACGAAAATAAAAAATGGTTTATAGACACAGTTCCAGAAGAACCCAGGTTACAACCCAGGTTAAAGAGTGCTATCTCTTCCCGGGAAAAAAAAAGGCTGGGGAGGAAATGCCATCAGCCTTGAATCATCTCTAGCGTATTATGAATTTGGCTTTGGCTGAATATTCCAGAAATATTTCCGCAGCTGTCACTGGCTGTGCACTGAGCCAGCTAAGTCGTGCAGAAGGGAACAGTCCCATCAGGTCTGGGAACCAGAAGGACAAGGCTGGACTTTTTGGTCTGTTGTCCACTGGCCTCTCCCACATGGTGCCCTCTTCCTTACTTCATGGAGACAACCCTTTTCAAAGATGCATGATTCCACCTGCAATCAGCTTGGGTGGGTTGTTTTAGACTTTGCTGAGAAGGACCCAGGGAAGTTTTTCTGAAGGGACAGGTCTCTAGAGGAGAAAAATGCAAGCCAAATTGTCCCTGGAGCATCAGCATGGTGTTGTGGGAAGAGATTAGGCTTTGGAATCAGATAATCTGATAAGCTGCTTAACCTCGCTGAGCTACATACAGGGTTCCTATCTTTAAAAAGGAGGGCAATTATACTCACCTTTCAGGCCTGCTCTGAGGATGAGAGAAAATAGTGTTCGAAGCACCAAAGTCGGAGCCTGAGAACCAGCTGTGCTCAGTAAACGTTCCCTTCACCTCTCACTCCCTCTGCTTTCTTAGAAGGTCTCTAGGGGTTTACACATTACGTTTGGCATATTATAATAATCCCTTGTTATTGCCCAACATCTTTCTCCAGGGACTCAGAGTACTTTGATCTACATTTTATCATCCAACCAATACTCTTGTGATTTTAAAGACAGTGTCCTGACGGTGTTCATTTTTTTTCTTGAAGAAAATAAAGCCGAGGAATTCTCATGATTCCTTTACTCAAGCACACAGAGATAAGTGTTCATTTCATTCAACACAGTTCCCCCCCCCCCCCAGTATCTTCCAGCCTCCGTGGATTTTGCAAAAATAAATCAATTTTCAGACCTGTGGTAGAGCAAAACAAGCATGGTAAACAGAATTTCGAGCTGTCCCTACTCATGAAGCTATGAATACAAAACACAGAGCAGGATGTGGCACATGCATAAAAATGATATAAACATTCAAGAAGTGCCATGATCCTCATTTCACAAATGAGGAAACAAGCCCAGGGAGATTAAGTGAGTGGACTGAGAGCACAGTCAATGGTAGGCCTGGGATTTGAACTTCATTCTCCTGAGTGTTACACAGAATCTAAACGACTCCTCCAGTCCAGAGAAGCAGCTTCTAACACACTATGCGGAGTTCAATTCCTGGCTCTTCCACTCATCAGCCAAGTGAACTTGCACAGTTACTTGGGCGCAGGGGGCTGTAAAGTGGGGATAATAATCGTTCCTGTTTTATTACTTTTTTTCTGAAGATTAAACAATAGGGCTCAGTGACCGGTCCCTATTGGCCATCAGTCAAGGTGTACTCTGAGTATCAGTCACCTTAAAAAGCACCTCTCTCTCCTCGGCCTCTTTTTCTCCTTTTGTTTCTCATTTCCAAGTTCCTTTTCCCCCCTCCTGGGTTCTTTTGGAAGATACTGATTCTGCCCAGTTGTAAACACGTGACCCGTCTGTCACTCATGCATTCAGTCACTTCTAACATGTCTTTGATGCAGTTAACCTAGGAGGAAGGAAGGAGCGGCCAGTGCTTGAGGAGGAGTCTCCCGGATCCAGCAAAGAGAACCCACCAGCATTTCAAGCTCTGCCTTGGACTTGAGAGGATCTGACCTCAAGTCTCCAGTTCTATCATGGATCAGCTGTGCCCTTTCCAAGTACAAGCTCCTGTAGTCAGGTTTCCTCACCTATAAAATGGGGACACCAAGGTCCTGTTGTTGTTTGCATTGTGTATGTGCTTCGTCACTCAGTCGTGCCCTACTCTTTGCAACCCCCTGCACTGTAGCCCACCAGGGTCCTCTGTTCATGGAATTTTCCAAGCAAGAATACTGGAGTGGGTTGCCATTCTCTTCTCCAGGGGATCTTCCCAATCCAGGGATGGAACCCACGTCTCTTTCATCTCCTGCATTGGCAGGTGGATTCTTTACCATTGCACCACCAGAAGTACAACAAAAATGGAAATAAAAATGGCCTGTGTGTGTGTGTGTTAGTCACTCAGTCACGTCCGACTCTTTGCAACTCCATGGACTGTAGCCCGCCAGGCTCCTCTGTCCATGGGATTCTCCAGGCAATACTGGAGTGGGTTGCCATTCCCTTCTCCAGGGGATCTTCCCGACCCAGGGATCGAACCTGGGTCTCAGGCATTGCAGGCAGGTTCTTTACCATTTGAGCCATGAGGGAAGCCCAAAAATGGCCTGGAATATAGTGAACATTCAAATGTTTAGATATGGAAATAAGTAAATATCTGTTGCAACCCAAAAGGACTTTCCTAGCTTTCTTACAACCTTTAAAAAACATGAAGTGAATGTTTGCTTGTGTTCCATTCTGTTCTTCAGTCCTTCATTAAAGTAGCTTCCTAATAGCCAATCCAAAGCATACCTTACATGTTCTACTCTATAGCACAGGGAACTCTATTCAGTCCTCAGTCCTCTGTAATGGCCTATATGGGAAAAGAATCTAAAAAAAAAAAAAAAGAGTGGGTATATGTATTAATATAACTGATTCACTTTGCTGTACACCTGAAATAACGCAACACTGTAAATCAACTATACTCAGATAAAAATTTTTTAAATAAATAAATAAATTAAAATATATCTTGAATCTGCCTACTTGTCTTCTTTTGATTCTTCTAGGTCATTATCATCTTTTCTCTCATCTCCTGTAGCAGATGGAATAGTATTCTCCCCAACAGAAATTCACATCCACCCCAAATCTCAGGTGCAGAAGTTTCGTGCTTGCTCAGTCATGTCCAACTCTTTGAGACCCCATGGACTGTAGCTGTCAACTCCTCTGACATTATTTAGGAAAAGGGTCTTTGCAGACATAATTAGTTAAGGATATTGGGATGACATCATACTGGATTTATCATAAGAGAAGACACAGAGACATATGGGGAAAAAGACATGCAGATAGAGCAGAGACTGGAATATCTCACCCCCAAACAGGCCACTTTGGCATATTGACTATTTTGAATGAAAGGCACTTAAGAAACATCAGGGCAAGAAGGACACTGATCTTGTTCTTTTTCCTGAAAGCAGGAGATAAAGCTGAAAGGTGTCCTCCTTGATCCAGGGGAAAGAAAGACTTTCTTATCACTAGAGATGGGTGGGGTGGAGGAGGTGGGGGGGAGCTGGGGACTAAGATCTGCACCAACATCCTTGTTAAACTAACCCTTATCTTCCAAGGTTACTTCTTCACCATTTACTACCCCTCATATAAGCCCCTTTGTCTTGTCCATTTGTCACAAATTCATTGTGCATTTGTCTGAAAGATGTAAAAGCTTCTTGCTCTGGTTTTAAAAAATTGCATGCTTTTCTCCTGTTAATTTGTTCTGTGACAGTTTAATTCTTAGGCCCAGCTGGAGACCCAAATAGGATTGAGGAGTTTTCCCCCCCTTACAATTCTACTTTAAGTTTATGACCATGAACCCAAGTTGAGCCCACTATGTGATGCCACTTCACACTCACCAAGAGAGCTATAACTTAAAAAAGGAAAACAAGTGCTGATGAGGATATAAGATGAGTTGGGACCCTCATACACTGTTGGTGGCAATAAAAAATGGCTCAGCCACCTTGGAAAACAGTTTGGCAGTTTCTTAAATGTTAAACACAGTTACCAGATGACCCAGCAACTTCACTTCCAGGTATATAGTGAGGAAATTAAAACTACACACAAAAACTTGGACACAAATGTGAACAACAGCATTAGTCATAATATCCCGAAACAATTCAAATGTCTATCAACTGATGAACAGGTAAATAAAATGTGGCATATCCACACAATGGAATATTATTTGGCAATGAAAATGAGCAGGGGTGGGGAGTTCCCTGGTGGCCTAGGCGTCAGGATTCTGGGCTTTCACAGTTGTGGCCAGGGTTCAGTCCCAGGTAAGGGAACCAATAGCCAGGCAAAAAAACAAATGAACAGGAAGGAGTGGGGTGCTGACACTTGCTTCAATATGGATGAACCTCGACAACACTGAAGCCAGTCAATGAAGACCATAAATTGTCATGATTCACTTTAGGTGAAATATCCAAAATAGGCCAATTCATTGAGGCAGAAAGCAGATGAGTAGTTGTCTAGGGTTTGGGGGAAAGCAAGGGGGTGGGGAAGAGTTAGAGAAAAACGGAAAGTGGCTGCTAAGGGTTTCTCTGAGGGATGATGCAAAGGTGAGATTGAGTGTGGCGATGATTGCACAACTGCATAAAAACAGAATTGTAATTTAATGCGTGAATTGTATGGTATGTGAACTATTTGTCAATAAAGCTGTTAAAATATAGAAAGTAACCACAAATACCACTTACCAAAAAGGTAACCAAAAACAAACATGGCCACTCAAGCATGACCTGCCAGTAAAAACTTTCTAAATCCTTGTTTGGATTCCCACCCGTTCTTCTCTCAGGGTTTTCAGAGCTGTGGCCCGAGAGCCTGCAGTCCATCTGTCTGTCCTCATTGCTGGACTGGATCAGCAGCCTTCACTCTTGTCCACATGTCCACCTTTACAAGGACGGCTGCCAGTAAAGGTCTGTGTAATGAATGAATTCTCATAATCACCTTAATACATTCTGTGACACAACAAACATATCATCAGATAGCTAATAGTTTGATCAATAAATATTCACAGCCATGAACCTTGGCTTTATCAGCATCTGATAAACATTGCTGAACCTGACGTTCTGAGAAGCACGCTGAGCTTAATAATCTCAGAGGTCAGGTATGTCAGATTCCCGGAGTGCTTGAACTTTGTTTTGATCTCAGCACTGTGCAGCCAACATTTGGGGGAGCAAGTTGCTGGGTTCGTGGCTGGAGTGGGAACGCCCCGGCCCAGGTTCCTCATCCCCTCTCCGGCCTTCAGTCTGCAGCCAGCTCTGGAGATGGTCTAGTTCCTCTAGACCCTGTATCTGAGTCACCAAGACTAGCGCTGTGGGCTCTTCTTCCCGAACTGATCCTGGAGACGTGCGCCTGGCCAGCAGGCCGGAGCATGGGTGACAGTGATGGAGGAAGTGGCTGGTCCTGTCCTCCTTGTCCTGGCCTTCTGCTGAGAGCCTGCAGCCAGCCGAAGGGAGAGTCCACGTCCCTTGGCCAGGCATGTGGGGAGGACAGCGTAGGCGGTTCCCTGGCTCTACAAAGGAGGCTCCTGCCTGGCATTTTTTAAAGGGAGGTTGTAAAGGTCCCTTTGACTATCTTCTCTCTCCGTAGGTTTATCTGGTGACTGTGACACCGGGTTGGTATCCATCTGGAAAATGAACACTGCGCTCCTAGGGAGTTTTGAATAAGAATGTCACAGAGGAACGAGGGTCCCCAACACGCAACCACCGTGAGGAGCAGCATGAATTTTCCACGAGTCTCTGTGTTTTGGAAACCTGCTGAAGAGTCAAGCAGATTGATGAAGCGACAAAGTGGGACTTTCCAGATGTTAGTGAGACTGGGTGCTGAAATCCCTTGGGAGATTGCCATGGGCCTGGGTTGGGGGATGGCCCCGAGCCACGCGTCTGAGTTTGGGAGGCCCTTGGGGACCCTCATGTCTTCGGTCAGCCCATCTCATCCCACCTTGAGCACTCGCTGTTTCTCTGTGCCTTGCTCTTCTCACTCCCGATCTGCCCAGGGTGCTCCAGGTCCTCCCCCTGATCCCAGAGCCTGGAGGCAACTTGGAGACATCTTCCAGGACAAACACACTGGCTGCGTGTCAACCTGCCCTCCTTTGTGCTGATCCCTCACCTTGAGGACATCTTGGGGGGAAACCGGTGCGGCCAGACTAGAGTTCTCTGTGTCCGAGGAGAAGCCCTTGCGGCCCAGGCTCCAGCAGAGCACCGCCCTCTCCCCCTCCCAGGAAGGGATGGAGAAAGCAGAGGCCTGCGTGGTCCTTGGAGATGGTGGAGTAGGTCAGAGAAAGACCCGTCTGCCTGGTTGCCTGTGAAGGCAAAGCAAATTGACAGTGAGTATTTCTTGAATAAATGAATGAAGATGAATGAGTGAAATGTCATCATCTAGCCCCTCCCCCCCTCCTCTGTGAGGACCCAAGCATCTGACTTTGGTATGGTGGTTCTCTCCAGCCTGAGTAAGGTGGCTTGAGTGTCCCCACGGACAATGTCCATCCCTGGCCTCCAAGTTCCTCCACTCCAAGGACCTTCCATTTGTCTTTTCAGCTGCCCACTCTTGTGGCCGCACCCTGCACCTTGTCATCACCTGAAACTGCCCCACCTCGGAAAGCTTAAATACCAGTATCCCACTCTCATACCCAGCTCCCACTGCACTGCCCTCAGCGTGCCCACACACACACACACACACACACACACACGTACACACCTCTGCTTTCCCCTGCTCAGTCACTTCCTCCCAATGTGGCTTCCTTTCATGCCAGGCAGACAGTCTAAACTGCCTTCTCATCAGCACCTCTGATGCTCTCGTGTCCTACTCTTTCCGTGAATCCACCTCACCTCATTTGAGCCAAACCCTTGGTGCTCAGTCTCCCCCCACCCCCCGGGCAGCCCAGCTGTGCCTGAGAGGTGCCCCTGTGCTGCCCGGTTCTGCACGTGGCCTCCTTGCCCGGTTGTCCCTTCTCTCTGTCACTCACCCATCCGTGCTTTCAACAGATATGCACTGAGCGCTGACTGCAGGCCATGACTGGTCAAGGTGCCAGGGACTGAGTGGTGAAAGTTGCATCCGGTCCTGCTCTCATAGACCTCCCTGCTCTCCTGGGGGACATGGTTAATTGACCCAAGACCATTGTGGTGACTCAGCCGGGTCTGCCTCGCTGTTCGGCTGGAGTTTCTCCTGAAGGCTTTGCAGCCTTCATTCTGAAGATGACCTCACCTGCTACTCCCCAGGAAAGTGATACCCTCAGATGTCATGTTGCTTCTAATTCTGCCAGACTATGGATTTACCATCTTATGTAGTCCTTCATCCCGTTGCTGCCTTGTTCTTCTTGTTTAGAGGATGTGACAGGTCCCCCTCTTTGAGGTTGGCACCCCGTCCCCGGCTCATCACCAAAGCCTCCCCATTTCCTCTATCAGTTATCTCCTAGCTGTCTTTCATCATCTAGCACACCGTCATTCTACGATCCTTCCCCTCAGTGTGCAAACTCAGCCTTCTTGCTTTCTGTATTATTGTTTTAATTGTTGGCTGTGCCTTGCAGCTTGTAGGATCTTGGTTCCCTGACTGGGGACTGAACCCGGGTCACCACGGTGAAAGTATTGAGTCCTAACCTCTGAACCACCAGGGAATTCCCTTAATCATCATCTATCTTCAAACCTCCTTCCTTGGTCCCTGAGCCCTACTCCACTGCCCCCTGGGTCTCTCTCCTTCATTCTAAATGTCCAGCACTGTGTTCACATCCAGATCGCCAGGCACACTCGCATTCCCTTGCCTGCGGAGGACCTACTGTGTGCACAAGCCTGTGCTCATGGCTAAGGTAACCACAGGGGACACAAGGCCCCAGCCTCAGGCACCTTCCATTCTAGTGTGGAAGGCAGGTCACATGTAAGTAAACAGGTAAATAAGAATAAGAAATTCACATTTTTTTAAAAAAGTTCTTACAAAGAAGATAGAAAGGGGGAATGAGACTGAGAGTAGCTGGGAAAACCCACTTCAAATAGGGGTCTCCCTGGAGAAGTGACAGGGCCTTGAAAGTTTAGAGTGGCCCAGATTCATGAGGGATGGAGACAGGAAGAGCCGCACCTGGTGGGAGGAATCTCCCAGCTGAGCGTGTGTAGGTGGGTGCTGTTCCCTCCTCAAGCCGCCCCCAGCTGGCTCTGTCCTCACCACTTCCTCAAAAACAATCCTCCTCACATTTCTCAGCCCAGGGAACAGGTGTGGTCATGTTTATTAGTGCTCCCCAATCTAGGTTGCTGTTGTTCAGTTGCCAAGTCATATCTGACTCTTTGTGACCCCAGGGACTGCAGCACGCCAGGCTCCCCTGTCCTTCACCATCTCCCAAAGTTTGCTCAAATTCATTGAGTCAGCGGTGCCATTCAACCATCTCAGCCTCTGTCGCCCCCTTCTCCTCCTGCCTTCAATCTTTCCAAACATCAGGATCTTTTCCGGTGAGCCAGCTCTTTGCATCAGGTGGCCAAAGTATTGAAGCTTCAGCTTTAGCCTCAGTCCTCCCAATGAATATTCAGGGTTGATTTCCTTTAGGATTGACTGGTTTGATCTTCTTGCTGTCCAAGGGGCTCTCAAGAGTCTTCTCTAGCACCAGAAATCGTTTAACACTCTCCTCTGGAATCACCCCTTGTTGGGACTTGCATGAGTCCATCGTCTTATGTGGTCACTCAGGCTCCTTCCTGTGTCTTTTCTCTGACCTCCCTTTATTTTTGTTGTCTCCATTCATTATCCACTGCTCTCTTGAGCTACACTGGACGTTCATGGCTTTTGAGGGCTCACAGAACTCTTTGATTACTATTGATCTCTCCTCCCAGAAAAAATATGTGTATATTACACATATATAGGATTCTTTTCATATGATATCATCAAGGGGTTTGCGGGCCCACCTAGACTCTTGGATTCCAGATTAAGAAGCCTTATCTATACACTTTCCCAGAGATATTTCATCCACTTCCATAGGAACTATTTGTTCTTCATAACTTTTAAAAATTTAAGTGTAGTGGAGAGGAAGGGATGAGGAGATAGAATACAGAGGATTTTTAAGATAGTGAAACTACTTTGTATCATATAATATTTTTGTAACATCTAATGGGAAAACTGAAATGAAAATTTGAGCCAACCCAATGGTATTACAATGATGAATACATGTCATTATACATTTTTGTCCAAACCCACAGAATACCAAGAATGAACCCTAATATAAACTACAAACTTTGAGTGGTAATGAAAATCAGATGACAATATAAATTGGGGTCTGATTCTGGACTCTCTCTTCTTTTCCATGATATATTTGTTGAGTCTTCCTCCAGAAGCACACCATCTTGATTACAGTGACTTTATAGTAGGCCTTTAAATAGTCTCTAACTTTGCAGTTTTTTAAAAGTGTTTTGAAAATAATTTTTGTACTGCTACACATTTTAGAATCAGCTTGTTAATTTCTACCAAAAAAAAAAAGTCTGCTGATGTTTTGCATTGAATCTATAGATTAGTGTGGTGAGAATGAACACCTCATTTGATTTATTTATCTCCCTAACCTTCCACCCCCTTCCCCACCACCAAGACCTGCTCTTGTATTATCTACCATCACGCCTGACCCTGAAACTGGGAGGCACCTTTAACCTTGCCCTCTCCCTTAGCCCTAACGACAATCATGAAGGTCTGCTGAGTTTTCTCTTTGTCCCTAGTGGTATCATGTGCAGGCCTTCCTCATTACTCACTCAGATAATTGCAATCACTGCTTAATAGCTGGACCCAGCAAATATAACTCACATATCAGCCTGAGAGAGGCTGCTTTTGTAAATCTGACCCCACCGTCTGGCTTGACACCCATTAGCTCAGGGTGAATTTCCAGTTGCCTTAACTTGACATATATCAGTTCACTATCTGGCTGTTTTGTACCTTCTCGGCTGCATTTCCCAATATCCGCTGCCCGTTCCTTTTCCTGAAAGCCTCCCCACCCCCCGAATGAGTTGGGGCCCCTTGTTGATGCACCCATCAATGCCTGGTACATGCCTGGGCACATAATGCAGGGTCTCTTGCTCAAAAATTGTTAAGAATTTCAAGATGCAACAGCAGAGTTTTAAACCAGATGTGAGTGAGGCTCTTGTGAGCACAGGGCTCTTCACGACTGTACCAGGCCTTTGCATACCCCATGCCTGTCCCTGTCTCTGTTTCTATGGAGCAGGAAGCCCTCCCTGGAGCTCTGAAGAGCCTGGGCAGGTCATCTGTGAAGTGAGTTGCTTTTTTCCAAAACCAGCGGCTTTTGTTCCTTTCTGATAACCTGATCACTTTGCATGTTCTTATAACAGAGAACACTGACTACTGTTATAGTCTAGCTGCTTAATTCTGACAACTGAGTCAACAAATAATTACGTTCGATGAGGCCTGCTGTGATCAGGGTATTTCGAGCTCTGATGAAATGAATTTGCCTGTGGTTTCGTCATCAGCCAGTGATCTCACTGCAAAGGTGGGGATGGTGATAAACCTTCAAGCATAGAAGTCACCAGTTTTGGGGTAGTATAATCAGCCTGTGCTCATTCTCAGTAAACATCTGTTCTTATTCAAAGGATTCTACACATTAAACTCAGGTTTTCCAGGTGGCTAGGTGGTAAAGAGTCCGCCTGCCAATGTAAGAGGCGAGTTCAATCCTGGGTTGGGAAAATCCCCGGGAGAAGGAAATGGCGACAGACTCCAATATTCTTGCCTGAAAATTCCCACGGACAGAGGAGCCTGGCCGGCTGCAGCCTGTGGGCACAAAAGAGACGGACACGACCTAGTGACCAAACAACAACAAATACATTAAACTTTCCCAAAAAGCTCCCTTAAATAGACTGGAAATACATGCCCGTGCATTTGGTATTTGGTGTTATTTACACAAAGTGTAAGCGTGTGATTGAAGGGGGAAATGTGCAGTGAGGTAGCATCCCACAGTCTGGGACAAGGTACGGGGTGCTTGCTGTGATTTGGTTTGTTCTCAGGTCCTAGCAAAAATCTTCATGGTCAAGTGTAAGAAGTCTTCCAGTCTGACTTACTGCTACCTCCCCTGGCTTAATTTCTCCTGCTCTGGACTCCTTTTCAGCATGGACTGTGCTCTATGCAGTCTTTTATCTCTAATACACATGAGGTCTGGAAATAGGTCCAGTAAATGGCTAATGAAAGGAACATAAAGGGAGGAAAAAAAGAGGGAAAGATCAGAGGGGAGATTTCAGGGTTGGATTATATTAGCCTGTGGAAATAAGATAACTCATATTACCCCCTACCACCTCCACCTAGCTGCTAAGTCACTTCAGTCATGTCCGACTCTGTGCGACCCCATAGACGGCAGCCCACCAGGCTCCACCATCCCTGGGATTCTCCAGGCAAGAATAATGGAGTGGGTTGCCATTTCCTTCTCCAACCACCACCTAGAGCAGACAATAAAACAAAACACAGCCTCATTTAATCTAAAGTTCAGCTTAAGTTTGTCCATAATGTAGATAATAACTCATTCTGGTTTGAGATAGCTAAATGCCCATATACGTAATACTAATGAAAACAAAAAATTAAAAAACTAGCAGAAACAATAATAAATTTATATCAATAACATTTATGAAAGTTATTTTCTTAATAACATGTATGTAACTTTGACTTTTTAAATTTAGTTGTTCATTTATTTATTCAACAGACACGGAGTATTTATTATGTGTTTACCTAGGGAACAGATTTTCATGATCAAACATTCTATAATTCACCATTGTCCATTTGTGAATTTAACATAATTAAAAAGGAAATCTTTTTAATAGCAAAAATATTAACAGTCTATTCCTCTATCTTTCTTGCCCAAGCTATATAAAATGGACAGAAAGCATAACACAAGGCCATGTGAAAATGCAGGGCAGCACTAATGTGCAAACTGTGTGTGCATTCCAGAAAACTTCAATGTTATCTCATACTATTGACTCTGGAATCTGTGTGCCAATTCAGCCCACAGAGAAAGACGTACATGGTAATATCTTATTTTCATATAATAATGTCATTTGCAAAGCATTTTCATAGGTATAATGTCACTTCAAATCTGCCTTCTAGAATCCAACAACCTGAAGCAGACATTTTTTTTAATTTATTTATTTTAATTGGAGGCTAATTACTTTACAATATTGTAGTGGTTTTGCCATACATTGACATGGATCCGCCACGGGTGTACATGTGTTCCCCATCCTGAACCCCCTTCCCACCTCCCTCCCCATCCCATCCCTCTGGGTCATCCCAGTGCACCAGCCCCAAGTACCCTGTCTCATGCATAGAACCTGGACTAGCAATTTGTTTCTCATATGATAATATACATGTTTCAATGCCATTCTCCCAATTCATCCCACCCTTGCCCTCTTCCACAAAGTCCAAAAGACTGTTCTATACATCTGTGTCTCTTATGCTGTCTCACATATAGGGTTATTGTTACCATCTTTCTAAATTCCATATATATGCGTTAGTATACTGTATTGGTGTTTTTCTTTCTGGCTTACTTCATTCTGAATAATAGGCTCCAGTTTCATCCACCTCATTAGAACTGATTCAAATGTATTCTTTTTAATGGCTGAGTAATATTCCATTGTGTATATGTACCACAGCTTCCTTATCCATTCATCTGCTGATGGACATCTAGGTTGTGAAGCAGACATACTGACAAATGCCTGAACACATAGTAGTAACTCAATAGCTACATTTTTTTTCGGCTGCACTGGGTCTTCCCTGCTGCGCGTGGGTTTTCTCTAGTTGTGGCGAGTGCTGGCTACTCTCCTGCTGAGGAGCTCGGGCTCTAGAGCACGCAGTTCTCAGTAGTTGTGGCCCGTGGGCTTTAGTGGCCCTGCACCATGTGGAATCTTCCCAGACCAGGCATCAAACTCTTGTCCCTTGCACTGGCGGGTGGATTCTTAACCACTGGACCACCAGGGATGTCCCTCAATAGATATTTGCTGAATGAGTATATGAGTGAATATGGTTACAGGACACATGATCAAGAGCAAAGCATTAAAAGAATACAAAAATTTTATAGGTAAGTCCTAAAGGCATTTCAATCCAATAGCTGAGTACACGTGTACTTAATTTAGTTTCTCAAATCCTTGCTGTATCTCAGGAGGGATTCTCTTCTTCTCCGGGTGAGAAAGACAATCTGTCTATGCTGATTGTGATGACAATGATGGTGATGGTGATGACCATACAAGCTGCACGTGGTTAGGCAGAATTCCCAGATGACCCAATGTCCTTCACCTTTGCATAATTCCCTCCTCTGTAAATATGATATTATGTTACATCACATGGCAAAAAGGTTCTGCAGGTGTAATTAAGGTTACTAATCAATTGATCTTAAGATAGGGCTCACCCACTCACATGAGTCCTTCTCTGCTGGATGCAGAGGGGAAGTCTGAGACCCACTCTGGCTGGCTTGAAAGACTACAGCATCTATTCTGTTAGTTGCCCGTGGTGGGGGAAGTGGGGGGTGGTCAGAGAGGAAGAACCTGTGATCAGCTTCTGGGAGCTAGGAGTGGCCCCTGGCTGACAGCCAGCAAGGAAATAGTAAGGGATCTCAGTTCTACAACACCAAATTCTGCCAAAAGCAAGAATGATCTGGGAAGTGGCTTGCTCCCCACAGCCTCCAGACCAGCCAGACTGGATGACACCATGGTTTCTGCCAGAGAACCAGACATGCCATACTAGTCATCTGGCATACAGAGCTGTGGGTCAATATTGATACTGTTTTAAGCCACTACACCCCCTGGAGAAGGGAATGGCTACCCACTCCAGTCTTCTGGCCTGGAGAATTCCATGGACAAAGGAGCCTGGCAGGCTACAGTCCATGGAGTCACAAAAAGTTGGACATGACTGAGCAACTTTCACTTCACTTTAAGCCACTACATTTGTGTGGTAATTTGCTATTAGCAATAGAAAACCAATCCAGTTGTTGATGATATTTTTAAGGTGTGGAAAATTCCTGTGCAGCTGTTTATAATAGCTAGGATATGGAAGCAACCTAGATGTTCATCAGCAGACAAATGGATAAGAAAGCTGTGGTACATATACACAATGGAATATTACTCAGTCATTAAAAAGAATACATTTGAATCAGTTCTAATGAGGTGGATGAAACTGGAGCCTATTATACAGAGTGAAGTAAGCCAGAAAGAAAAACACCAATACAGTATACTAACGCATATATATGGAATTTAGAAAGATGGTAACGATGACTCTATATGCAAGACAGCAAAAGAGACACAGATATAAAGAACAGACTTTTGGTCTCTGTGGGACAAGGAGAGGGTGGAATGATTTGAGAGAATAGCGTTGAAACATGTATATTATCATATGTGAAACAGATCGCCAGTCCAGGTTTGATGTATGAGACGGGGTACTCAGGGCTGGTGCACTGGGATGACGGGGAGGGAGGTGGGAGAGGGGTTCAGGATGGGGAACGCATGTACACCCATGGCTGATTCATGTCAGTGTACGGCAAAAACCACTACAATATTGTAAAGTAATTAGCCTCCAATTAAAATAAAAAAAAAAATAAATTGAAAAAAAAAAAAAGAAAGAAAATTCCTGTGCAGGTTACAGGGAAGCCTGAGCAATGATTTAGAGAAACAGGGAAATAGGTGGGCTTGGCACCCTGGGCTGGGCAAGGTGTGGCCAGCCACCAGGAAGTTCAGTATTCTGAATCGGGGTCTGACAGGTGGGAAGAAGACCATGCCATCAGCAAGAGCCTGAAGGACAGAGCGTTATCTTTGGGAATCACTTAGAATAATATCTTCCTCTTTCATTCAACAAATTTGTATTTGTTCTATTCTCAGTGTTGCATGTAATTACATATATGTATAGCAGTCAGATGGATAAGGTCCCTGTTCTCAAGGGGCTTCCATGCTAGCGAGCATGGAGGAACCAGAGGATAAAAAAAACTTTCATCAGTGTCTGAGAACAAAGTCATTCCAGGTAATAAATGCAAGAAAGACAACAAAGCACGTGAATGTGATGGAGGCAGCCAGGTGGGGGTGGGACTGCTGTGGGTCAGAGAAGGCATCTGGGGGTGGGGAGGGACATTTCAAATGAGATCCAGATGGTGCAAAGCGGCAAAATGCTAAGGTCAGAGCATTCTGCACAGAGAGAACAGCAAGTGCAAAACCCCTGAGGTCAGAAAAGCAAGTAAATAATGTGGCCAAGTCACCGGGGAGAAAGAGGGAGGCTGAAGACAGGCGGTGGAGGATCTCGTCCTCATCAGGGAGGAGCTCGGATTTAAATGTGAGTGCATTGGGTTCTAAGAAGGAGAAGGGAATCATCTGATGTGGTGTTTCTAAAAGGTTGTTCTTAGGGCCAAATGTCCAGTCAGGAGTGAGAGCATGGAGGCCAGGGGAGAGGGGCATCAAGAGTTCTCATTCTTGGGCCTCCCTGGTAGCCCAGTGGTAAAGAATCCACCTGCCAATGTGGGAGACACAGGTTCTATCCCGGATCATGGAAGATCCCGCACACCTCGGAGCAACTAAGCTCGTGGGTCGCAACTACTGAAGCCCTCGCACCTTAGAGCCTGTGCTCCACAAGAGGAGTCATTGAAAAAAAACAGCCTGCACACCATAACTAGAGAGTTGCCCCTGCTCAATGCAACTAGAGAAAAGCTCACGCAGCAGCAAAGACCCAGCCCAGCCACAAATCAATAAATCAATAAAAATAATTTTTTTAAAAAAGAGTTCTGGTCGTAGTGGATAGTTGGGAAATCTATACACAAGCCTTCTGTAATGCTCATGGAGAGAAAACAAGGAAGCAGGCTCCAGAAGAAACGGTGAAGCTCTATGGACCTAGCAGGAGGACTCTCAATATCGGCTGATTCTTAAAAGACAAGCAGGCAAGCAAACAAAAAACTTTTATTCTGAAGCGATTTCAGATGAATTTAACTCAGATGGCCATTTCATCTACTACTGTGGGCAGGAATCCCTTAGAAGAAATGGAGTAGCCATCATAGTAAACGAAAGAGTCCAAAATGCAGTACTTGGATGCAATCTCAAAAACGACAGAATGATCTCTGTTCATTTCCAAGGCAAACCATTCAATATCATGGTAATCCAAGTCTATGCCCTGACCAGTAACATTGAAGAAGCTGAAGTTGAACGGTTCTATGAAGACCTACAAGACCTTTTAGAACTAACACCCAAAAAAGATGTCCTTTTCATTACAGGGGACTGGAATGCAAAAGTAGGAGGTCAAGAAACACCTGGAGTAACTGGCAAGTTTGGCCTTGGAGTACAGAATGAAGTAGGGCAAAGGCTAATAGAGTTTTGCCAAGAGAACGTACTAGTCATAGCAGACACCCTCTTCCAACAACACAAGAGAAGACTCTACACACGGACATCACCAGATGGTCAACACCGAAATCAGATTGATTATTTTCTTTGCAGCCAAAGACGGAGAACCACTATACAGTTAGCAAAAACAAGACTGGGAGCTGACTGTGGCTCAGATCATGAACTCCTTATTGCCAAATTCAGACTTAAATTGAAGAAAGTGGGGAAAACCACTAGATCATTCAGGTATGACCTAAATCAAATCCCTTATGATTATACAGTGGAAGTGACAAATAGAGTTAAGGGACTAGATCTGATAGACAGAGTGCCTGATGAATTATGGACTGAGGTTCATGACATTGTACAGGAGGCAGAGATCAAGACCATCACCAAGAAAAAGAAATGCGAAAAAGCAAAATGGTAATCTGAGGAGGCCTTACAAATAGCTGTGAAAAGAAGAGAAGTGAAAAGCAAAGAAGAGAAGGAAAGATATTCCCATTTGAATGCAGAGTTCCAAAGAATAGCAAGGAGAGATAAGAAAGCCTTCCTCAGTGATCAGTGCAAAGAAATAGAGGAAAATAATAGAATGGGAAAGACTAGAGATCTCTTCAAGAAAATTAGAGATACCAAGGGAACATTTCATGCAAAGATGGGCTCAATGAAGGACAGAAATGGTATGGACCTAACAGAAGCAGAAGATATTAAGAAGAGGTGGCAAGAATATACAGAAAAACTATACAAAAAAGATTTTCACGACCCAGAAAATCACGATGGTGTGATCACTCACCTAGAGCCAGACATCCTGGAATGTGAAGTCAAGTGGGCCTTAGAAAGCATCACTACGAACAAAGCTTGTGGAGGTGATGGAATTCCAGTAGAGCTATTTCAAATCCTCAAAGATGATGCTGTGAAAGTGCTGCACTCAATATGCCAGCAAATTTGGAAAACTCAGCAGTGGCCACAGGACTGGAAAAGGTCAGTTTTCGTTCCAATCCCAAAGAAAGGCAATGTCAAAGAATGTTCAAACTAGCACACAATTGCACTCATCTCACATGCTAGTAAAGTAATGCTCAAAATTCTCCAAGCCAGGCTTTAGCAATACATGAACTGTGAACTTCCAGATGTTCAAGCTGGTTTTAGAAAAGGCAGAGGAACCAGAGATCAAATTGCCAACATTCGCTGGATCATCGAAAAAGCAAGAGAGTTCCAGAAAAACATCTAATTCTGCTTTATTGACTATGCCAAAGCTTTTGACTGTGTGGATCACAACAAACTGGAAAATTCTGAAAGAGATGGGAATACCAGACCACCTGATCTGCCTCTTGAGAAACCTGTATGCAGGTCAGGAAGCAACAGTTAGAATTGGACATGGAACAACAGACTGGTTCCAAATGGGGAAAGGAGCACGTCAAGGATGTATATTGTCACCCTGTTCATTTAACTTATATGCAGAGTACATCATGAGAAATGCTGGACTGGATGAAGCACAAGCTGGAATCAAGATTTCTGGGAGAAATATCAATAACCTCAGATATGCAGATGACACCACTCTTATGGCAGAAGTGAAGAAGAACCAAAGAGCCTCTTGATGAAAGTGAAAGAGGAGAGTGAAAAAGCTGTCTTAAAACTCAACATTCAGAAAACTAAGATCATGGCATCTGGTCCCATCACTTCATGGGAAACAGATGGGGAAACAGTGGAAACAGTGGCTGACTTTATTTTTTGGGGTTCCAAAATCACTGCAGATTGTGACTGCAGCCATCAAATTAAAAGACACATACTCCTTGGAAGGAATGTTATGACCAACCTAGATAGCATATTAAAAAGCAGAGACATTACTTTGCCAACAAAGGTCCATCTAGTCAAGGCTATGGTTTTACCAGTGGTCATGAATGGATGTGAGAGTTGGACTATAAAGAAAGTTGAGCGCTGAAGAATTGATGCTTTTGAACCGTGGTGCTGGAGAAGACTCTTGAGAGTCCCTTGGATGGCAAGGAGGTCCAACCAGTCCATCCTAAAGGAGATCAGTTCTGAGTGTTCACTGGAAGGACTGATGTTGAAGATGAAACTCCAATACTTTGGCCACCTGATGTGAAGAGCTGACTCATTTGAAAAGACCCTGATGCTGGGAAAGATTGAGGGCAGGAGGAGAAGGGGACAGAGGATGAGATGGCTGGATGGCATCCTCGACTCGATGGACATGAGTTTGGGTAAACTCCGGTAGTTGGTGACGGACAGGGAGGCCTGCTGTCCTGTGGTGCATGGGTTCGCAAAGAGTCAGACACTACTGTGAGACTGAACTCAACTGAAGATATTAACGTTGGTGCAGTACTTATTAACTAAACTACAGATTTCATTCACATTTTACCAGTTTTTCCACTAATGTCATCTTTCTGTTCCAGGATTGAATCCAGGACACCGCCATATTGCATTTAGGACTTAATTCTTCCTAGTGTTTTATTTAAGGATGCACAAATGTAAACCCAGCTATAAGTTTATTAGGCTTTTAGCTGTTGTATTACTGTACACCAAAACAAACTGATATGTTATTTTTATGCAAAATTGAAAAAAATTTAAAACCAATATAACTCAAATTAATTTACTATGAAGATTGATTTTTTTTTAAACGAAAATCAATTGCTGCTTTGCTAAATGAATATGCAGCACTGCTACGGCCTGAGGGCTTTCACATTCTCTTTCCATACCCTATTTACTTCTTCCCAGCACTGTTACTGATTTGATCAATTGCAAAACCTTATTTCACACAGCAGGCCATGAGATCATTGGGTTTTCAGTAGGCTCAGACTTGCCCCTACTGTATTTTTTCACACTATCACCTCTCCTTCCAACCACTGAACTGAGACAACAAAAGCAGTGGCACGTGGAACCAGTGAACTGTAAACTTAAACGCAAACTTGGTGATGGTATGAGCAGTAGTACTTTTCAGAAGATGCCAACCAGAGAATCAGATATGTTTATATCAACTGTTTAAAATGTTATTGTTGAAATAGAAAAAACAACAACACCCGAATGCATATTTTACAAATGCATCTGGAAGCCCTAGTTTAAGAAACACTGCAGTGAGGTTACATATAATGTATGATGAGAATCTATGTTATTTAAAGCCTCCTGGAGATGAAGGAGATTGAGTGGGAGTTACTGAGGTACACGGCAGGGGGGGGTCGTGTTGGGGTGGGTGGAAGTAGTCAGAAGAGCAGGTGCAAAGACTTGGAGGAGGCGTGAGAGAGGGTCTTGCAGTTTTCTACTTTTTTTTTTTCACTTTTTATTGGAGTTTAGCTGCTTTGCAGTGTTAATTTCTACTGTATGACAAAGTGAATCGGCTATCAGTTCAGTCGCTCAGTCGTGTCTGACTCTTTGTGACCCCATGGACTGCAGCACACCAGGCCTTCCTGTCCGTCACTAACTCCCGGAGTTTACTCAAACTCATCTCCATTGAGTCAGTGATGCCATCGAATCGGCCATACGTATACATATATTCCCTCTTTTTTGGATTTCCTTCCCATTTAGGTCACCAGAGAGCAATGAGTGAAGTTCCTGGTGCTATACAGTAGGCTCTAGTTAGCTGTCTATTTTATCCATCATATCAATAGTGTATGTGTGTCAACCCCATTAGGGGGCCTCATATTTTTCAAGCTGTATGTATTTCAGCTCGGAGAGTCTAGGGAGTGAGGGTACGGATAAGAGAGGTGCTGGGGAGGGGCCAGCACCAAGTGTGGTGGCTGGGAAAGTCAGAAGCGGGCAGCCAGGTTGTTCAGATGTATTCTTCTAGGTTTGGGGAGAATTAAAAAGTTTTGAGTTGGAGTGTTAACGTGATTGGGTTTGCCTATTAGAAACATGACTTTGTCTCTTTTAAGAGACAGATTTGAGGCACAAAGATCAGAACAAAAGGATTTTGCTGGGCCAGGTGGAAGAGGATGAGATTTGATCTCGTCTCACAGTGGGAACACAGAAGAATGAATTCGACATCTGAAAGGTAGACTCAAAAGGATTTGGAGATGAACGGGCTGTGGAAGTAAGGAATTGGGAAAGGGATCTTGACAGCTGCTTGAAGGTTTCTGGAATGGCAACTAATAACACAGCATTTAAGGTTATTTAGAGTCTACAACTTGATTTTTTTTTTTTCCTTAAACTGTTTTTAATGTTTTGGTTCCCCAGCATTAATAATAACAACTAGTGCATAGTGCTTATTATGTCAGGAACTGTTCTGAGTGCCCTGTATGTATTTTACTGAATTTAAAAGCTCATTAACTATAAGATGCACCATTATCCCATGTACTATTAGAAGAAAAATTACTGTCAATTAAATATGCTTGACACACAAGACACATCCTGATTTCAAAATAATAGATATCCTGGACTCAATGATTTATGGCATGCAATCATTTTATCTTTATGCCAAGCCCTCTGAGGTAGGTTCTATAATTATCCTCATTGTTCAAATGAGGAAACAGAGGCAGAGAGATTACAAAACTTGTTCTCTCCAGTCTCTATCCAGGTAGCCAGTGGTAGGGCCAGAATTTGGATCCAGGCAGCCTGGCTTTAAAGTCTGTGCTCTTAGCTCCAAGGATAGGTATTGAATAAAGCATCGCATTCAAGTTCATCCCAGTCTAAGGACTGAATATTTGTGTTAGAGATGAAACTAGAAACACTTGAGAAGCAGCACCTGCTTTGCAGTTCCATCCTCATGGGAAAACAACCCTACAAAACACTGGATTGAACCCTCAGGCCAGTGACTGCGGGTAGGGCACCATCCTGGCACGGAGGACCGAGAACACCTTGTTCTATCTGGCAGAAAACGCTGCATTCCTTCAAGTGTGTTTCCTGACTCTAAGTTATGACATTTCTTGTTGGAGCGACAAGGTGTATAACTGGGCATGTTTGAAACAACCGTCATCTGTCAGAGAGCTGTGCTGTTTTCAATATTCCGAAGGCCAAAATGTAGGTAACAAATAACTAGGACTTTGAGTCAAGATGAGGAGTGATTAATTGATACATTTTTTAATCAAGAAATCTTTACTGAGAGTGTGCTATATGCCAGGCACTGGGGTAGGCCCAGGAAACCCAGAGATGAATTAAGCCCCAGACTTGTCATCACGTCTAGACGGAAGGGGTGGTCAGACAAGTACGTTACAACCCACAAAGGTAATTGTCATGGTCTGACTTCAAATCTTTCAAAATAATCCAAGGATGAGGAAGTGGTGAGGGTGTAGCTGAAACATGATAGTTCATGTGTGGATTGTTGAAACTGGGTTTTACATATATGAGTTCAATACACTATTATACTTCTAAATATGTAAAACAAAATTCCTATCATATGATAAATGAGGGAGAAAGAAAACAACAGGGTGAAGAACATGTTCAAACGGAGTCTACACCCCATGGAAAAAACCTAAGCATTCATCAACAGACAAATTCTGTGTGTGTGTGTATGTCCATCAACACGTACAGTGGAATATTATTCAGTCATAAAAAGAATGAAATCTTGCTATTTGCAGCAACATGGAAGAACTTGGGGGGCATTATGCTAAGTGAAATGAATCAGTGAGAGAAAGATAAATACGTATGATATTGCTTATATATGTATTATGGTTATTCTAAAAACTACAGCAAACTAGCTGTAACAAAAGAATGTAACCAAAGAAGCAGAGAGAGAGAACAAACTAGTGGTTATCAGTTATGCTGCTGCTGCTGCTGCTAAGTCACTTCAGTCGTGTCCAACTCTGTGCGACCCCATAGATGGCAGCCCACTAGGCTCCACCATCCCTGGGATTCTCCAGGCAAGAATACTGGAGTGGGTTGCCATTTCCTTCTCTAGTGCATGAAAGGGAAAAGTGAAAGTGAAGTCGCTCAGTTGTGTCCGACTCTTAGAGACCCCATGGACTATATAGCCTACCAGGCCTCCTCCATCCATGGGATTTTCCAGGCTAGAGTACTGGAGTGGGGTGCCAGTTATGGGGGACAATAAAGGGGTGGGGGAGTGGGAGGTACAAACCATTGGGTGTAAGATAGGCACAAGGATGTATTTATAACATGGGGAATATAATCAATATTTTGTAATAACTGTAAACTACAAATAATTGTAAAAGTCAGTATTTCATAGTAACCTTTAAAAATTGTTTAGAAATTAATTTTTTAATTTTTAAAAAGGAGCCCATCCCAAGTTTAATTAAACAAAGAAGTTTTATGGGCTTTATTTTAAAAAATGACATTTTAATAAGCCTTGAGAGATTATGACTTAAAAGGGAACTGCCAAGAATAGGCATCTAGCATAGCATGGCATCCATGTTCATTATTTATTATTCGTAGGATTTTGTGTATTTTGGTAATAAAAATCTACTAAAAAAGGCATTTATTCAGTACAGTGAAAGCATAGGAGAATGAGAAAAATATTCTACTCCAAGAATTCTTAAGTCCTCAGATCAAGGCAACAGTAAAGGTAGGTCTCTAAGTAACTGGATGACCAGCAGAGAAAGGTTATGAACCTTCTGGAAACAATACATAAGTGAGGGGCTGTGACTGTCAATACCGCCACACACCCATCTCATAAGATATCAGGTTCAAATCCACTTCATTTCTGATCACTTTTCCTTTTTTTCCTTAGTACATTTTTTTTTAAATATCCTTATTTAGTGGAATTACCAGGAAGGAAAAAAATCTTTCTCTACCCTTCTAGGTTCCTCTGGCTGGTTTAAGAATTAAATTGACATCAGACAGGTTAATATGAGAAAAATCAAATAAAAGTGTACTAACATGAGTATATGCGAGAGACTCAGGGAAACTACTCAGTTACTCAATGCACCAAAATGGTCGAAACCCTCACCTTAAATACCATCATTGCTGCTGCTGCTTAGTTGCTAAGTCCTGTCCAATTCTTTGGGACTCCATGGACTGTAACACACCAGGCTCCTCTGTCCATGGAATTTTCCAGGCAAGAATACTGCTTGTTGTTGTTCAGTCGCTAAGTTGTGTCTGACTCTCTGTGACTCCATGGACTGCAACACACCAGATCTCCCTGTCCTTCACTGCCTCCCAGAGTTTGCTCAAACTCATGTCCACTGAGTCAGTGGTGCCATTCAACCATTCCATTCCCTGTCACCTCCTTCTCCTCCTGCATGAATAGTATGAAAAGGCAAAAAGAACACTGGAGTGGATTGCCATTTCCTACTCCAGAGGATCTTCCTAACCTAGGGACTGAACCCAAGTCTCCTGCATTGGCAGGTGGATTCTTTACCACTGAGCCACTTGGGAAGCTGGCCGAGAGGAGCTACCCCATGTCCAAGGAGCGGCAGCTGCGCTGGCACAGGAGGGCCGAGAGGAGCTACTCCACATTCAAGGTCAGGAGGGGTGGCTGTGAGGAGATACCCCTTGTCCAAGGTAAGGAGCAGTGGCTGTGCTTTGCTGGAGCAGCCGTGAAGAGATACCCCACGTCCAAGGTAAGAGAAACCCAAGTAAGACGGTAGGTGCTGCGAGAGGGCATCAGAGGGCAGACACACTGAAACTATAATCACAGAAAACTAGCCAATCTGATCACATGGACCACAGCCTTGTCTACCTCAATGAAACTAAGCCATGCCATGTGGGGCCACCCAAGACCAACAGGTCATGGTGGAGAGGTCTGACAGAATGTGGTCCACTGGAGAAGGGCATGGCAAACCACTTCAGTATTCTTACCTTGAGAACCCCAGGAGCAGTATGAAAAGGCAAAAAGATAGGACACTGAAAGATGAACTCCCCAGGTCAGTAGGTGCCCAATATGCTACTGGAGATCAGTGGAGAAATAACTCCAGAAAGAATGATGGGATGCAGCCAAAGCAAAAACAATACCCAGCTGTGGATGTGACTGGTGATAGAAGCAAAGTCCGATGCTGTAAAGAGCAATATTGCATAGGAACCTGGAATGTTAGGTCCATGAATCAAGGCAAATTGGAAGTGGTCAAACAGCAGATGGCAAGAGTGAAGGTTGACATTCTAGGAATCAGCGAACTAAGATGGACTGGAATGGGTGAATTTAACTCAGATGACCATTGTATCTACTACTGTGGGCAGGAATCCCTTAGAAGAAATGGAGTAGCCATCATGGTCAACAAAAGAGTCCGAAAGGCAACCTGGATGCAATCTCAAAAACGACAGAATGATCTCTGTTCGTTTCCAAGGCAAACCATTCAATATCACGGTAATCCAAGTCTATGCCCTGACCAGTAACATTGAAGAAGCTGAAGTTGAACGGTTCTATGAAGACCTACAAGACCTTTTAGAACTAACACCCAAAAAAGATGTCCTTTTCATTATAGGGGACTGGAATGCAAAAGTAGGAAGTCAGGAAACACCTGGAGTAACTGGCAAGTTTGGCCTTGGAGTACAGAATGAAGTAGGGCAAAGGCTAATAGAGTTTTGCCAAGAGAACGCACTGGTCATAGCAAACACCCTCTTCCAACAACACAAGAGAAGACTCTACACATGGCATCACCAGATGGTCAACACCGAAATCACATTGATCATATTCTTTGCAGCCAAAGATGGAGAAGCTTTATACAGTCAGCAAAAACAAAACTGGGAGCAGACTGTGGCTCAGATCATGAACTCCTTATTGCCAAATTCAGACTTAAATTGAAGAAAGTAGGGAAAACCACTAGACCATTCAGGTATGACCTAAATCAAATCCCTTATGATTATACAGTGGAAGTGACAAATAGATTTAAGGGACTAGATCTGATAGAGTGCCTGATGAACTATGGACTGAGGTTTGTGACATTGTACAGGAGACAGAGATCAAGACCATCCCCATGGAAAAGAAATGCAAAAAAGCAAAATGGCTGTCTGAGGAGGCCTTACAAATAGCTGTGAAAAGAAGAGAAGCGAAAAGCAAAGGAGAAAAGGAAAGATATTCCCATCTGAATGCAGAGTTCCAAAGAATAGCAAGGAGAGATCAGCAAGCCTTCCTCAGCAATCAATGCAAAGAAATAGAGGAAAACAACAGAACGGGAAAGACTAGAGACCTCTTCAAGAAAATTAGAGATACCAAGGGAACATTTCATGCAAAGATGGGCTCAATGAAGGACAGAAATGGTATGGACCTAACAGAAGCAGAAGATATTAAGAAGAGGTGGCAAGAATATACAGAAGACCTGTACAAAAAAGATCTTCACGACCCAGAAAATCACGATGGTGTGATCACTCACCTAGAGCCAGACATCCTGGAATGTGAAGTCAAGTGGGCCTTAGAAAGCATTACTATGAACAAAGCTTGTGGAGGTGATGGAATTCCAGTTGAGCTATTTCAAATCCTCAAAGATGATGCTGTGAAAGTGCTACACTCGATATGCCAGCAAATTTGGAAAACTCAGTAGTGGCCACAGGACTGGAAAAGGTCAGTTTTCATTCCAATCCCAAAGAAAAGCAACGCCAAAGAATGCTCGAACTACTGCACAATTGCACTCATCTCACACGCTAGTAAAGTAATGCTCAAAATTCTCCAAGCCAGGCTTTAGCAATACGTGAACCATGAACTTCCAGATGTTCAAGCTGGTTTTTAAAAGGCAGAGGAACCAGAGATCAAATTGCCAACATCTGCTGGATCATCGAAAAAGCAAGAGAGTTCCAGAAAAACATCTATTTCTGCTTTATTGATTATGCCAAAGCCTTTGACTGTGTGGATCACAATAGACTGTGGAAAATTCTTAAAGAGATGGGAATAACAGACCATCTGACCTGTCTCTTGAGAAATCTGTATGCAGGTCAGGAAGCAATCATTAGAACTAGACATGCTAAAGACAAAAAATTGTTTTGGGGGCTGGTTTGAGACTTCAAAGGCGAGGAAGGCAACTGACATGGAGATTAAAAAGCAAATGTTTGGTAAACAAATAAATGCTTGCAGGGTACCTCAGAGATAATGGGACACCAAGAAGAATTTTAACAGACTTTGCTAGGTTCCTCCCTGTCCACCACACCTAGTTCATACTATAGTTATCTCTGGTGACAGCTTCCTTCCTAGAACAGGTCCTCTGGCTACATTCTGCAAGACAGAGAAGGGGAAGGTCAAAAGTCTCTTCCCATGTCTTTTGGGCTGTGATTGTTTTCAGTTGGAAATAATGCACATGCCAAAGAGACATGTTGGGGTGGCAAATTTTGCTCTTCTATGGATGAATGTCAAATCCAGATGAAGGGGCTTTCCCGGTGCCTGCGATGGATAGGAACCCGCCTGCCAATGCAGGGTTCCATCAGGGGTCTGGGAAGATCCCACAGGCTGCTGAGCAGCTAAGCCCACCCGTTGGCCGCAACCACTGAGCCTGCAAGCCCAGAGCTTCACAAGAGAAGACACCGCAATGACATCAAGCATCGCAGTGAAGCCCAAGCATCACAAAAGAGCGCCACACCCACCTAACCCCCACAGCTAGAGAAATCACATGCAGCAAAGAAGATTGATTGCAACCAGTTGATAAATACTTCTGAAAAAAAAAATCCAGATTAAAAAATCTTCATTTAATTATTTAATTTTCATCTTTGGCCACTCCATGCAACACGCGGGACCTTAGTTCCCCGAGCAAGGATTGAACCCGTACCACCTGCAGAGGAAGCCCAGGATCGTCGGGGCAGTCCCCCAGAATATTTTTTTTTAATACATCAATCTCCAGAAGCATTTATTTCTATGGGAAGACTGCAGAAACACCGGTGAGAACGGAATTTTACTTCCACTCCGCATTTGCTTACACGTCTCCTTCTCTACCTGGCTTCATTGACTGGGATTCCCTCCCTCCTTCCTCCCCCCACCCCCGTCAAAGGCTTCCAGTCAGCCCGGCCAGCCACGCCCTCCGGGGTACCTCGCCGCTTCCGCCCGGGCAGCGACCCTAAGAGCTTCCGGCGTCTACTTGCCGTGAGGAGGGAGAGCGGTTTCGGCCCTCCCCATCTTCACATGGCTCCCAGGGCGCTGCCATCTCTCCGAAAGCCTCACCGGATCCTCTTCCCTAATTCCGTCACTTCCGGGATCGGCCTTTTTTTTTTTTTTTTTCTCCTTCCGCCGGCACCCGACAGTACGTAATCACCCAGCGCCGGCGACGGCGCCTCACGCTGTTCAGGCGCTCCGGGAGGCTTTCTTAAGTTTCTGATGCTCGCTTGCTCCGCTGGAAGAGGGTCCGGACAGGAACGGGGATTGTTGCCTCCTCGGCGCCGCCATGCAGGTCTCCAGCCTCAACGAGGTGAAGATTTACAGTCTCAGCTGCGGCAAGTCCCTTCCCGAGGTGAGTCAGGTCGGGTCCTCCTCCTCGCGGGAGGCCCCTCTCTTCTCCGCCCCGTCCCTGGCAGTTTCTGCTGGGCCCGGGCCGGCCCCAGGCCCGGGGAGGCCCCAAGGCGAGGGATGGTACCTGGGGAAGCTGGTCGGTGCTGGGAGACCACGACCGTGCTGTCACCGCGCCAGAAATTGGACCTCCGGGTAATTAGGATGGATGAGTTTTTCTTGAACTCTTTTGGGGGAAAGTTCTCTAGACAGAGGAAGTGTCCGTTTGGACTTGTATGGATGTTCATAGCCGCTGCTACAACCAAGGAGGAAAACGTGGACAGGTTGATTGACATATTTCTCCCCCGTTTAAATGCCTCTCATCAGCCTCCCTGGTGGCTCAGACGGTAAAGAATATGCCTACAGTGTGGGAGATCCAGGTTTGATCCCTGGGTCTGGAAGATCTCCTAGAGAAGGGAAAGGCAACCCACTCCAGTGTTGTTGTCTGGAAAATCTCACGGACTGAGGAACCTGGTGGGCTACAGTCCCTGGGGTCGCAAAAGAGCTGGATAGGACTAAGCGACTAACACTTTCACTTTTTTCAGCTGTTCCTTTAATTTCTTTTATATGCCAAGTTCTAGAAATAACAGCAGCGAAGGAAAATGCACGCTTTGCAGCTGCAGAATTTATGACATGGACGATATTTTTGAACCTTGCTGAAGTTAACTTGATATCGTTGAGTCTTTGGACGTCAAAACTGGAAGGGGCTTGGAAAGTCAGCGATTCTCTTCCAATCTTTTCATGTTAGAAATAGCAAAGTTCCAGGGAGGGGAAAGGTGACTTGTCCAGGGGTCACACACCTAGGCTCTGACGCTTCGATGTTATTTCTTAAGAGTGATGGTCAAGCCACTGTGGAAGCACTACCAGTGAGAAGTAACTTTTGGCAGAAGCTCTTTTCTACTTGAGACTACTTGTTAGACAGTTGTTTTTAAAACATGGCCCTTCCTACATGCTGCTGTTAGTCTGAGTTCTGCCCTTGGGAATCAGAATAAATGTAGCTTTTTCTTGTGTCCGACCCTAAAAGGTTTGGAGCCAGCGATCAGTTTCTTCTCAGAATCCAGGTTAAATAACTCCTTCTCCAGCTGTCACACAGCACTGTCCCTCTCAGTTTGTTCTTTGCCTCCATGCATTTCCTGGGATGTGAGTACGTGCAGGCAGCCCTGAGCTAAGTGTTGGGATACGTGATGAACCAGTCAGATATGGTTTCCTGTTGGAGAAAAGGGTAATAAGTAGGCAAATAGAACAACTTCAGATACCGATAAGTGCTTTGAGTGCTGAGTGTTTATAAGAGAGCTCTTGTGGATGAAGTGTTCAAAGAAAGTGGTTTGGACTAAAGGCTTGAGGGCAGGCTTCTCTACAAAAGGCAACATTTGAGCAGACGCTTGGATAATGGAAAGGATGGAGTCTTGTGACAATAAGGGGACAGGAAGAGTTTTTTTTGTGCTGAGAGAACAGGTGTCAGTGACTCACAGTGGAATGCACTTGGCACATTGGAGACACAGAAGCACTGCGGTGGGGGCTGTGGGATGCTCCGTGGGATGGGAGAGTGGGGGCAGGTGAGACTGAAGAGCTGGGCCTTGTAGGCCCAGGTAGAAAGTTAGGGTTTTATTCTTAATGCTATTGGAAGCTACTGTTGGGTTTCAAACTGGCTACTGCGTGGCAGATTACTGCAGCTGGGGAGAGTGAGTGGGGATGAATTAGATGGTCCAGCTGAGAGACTGGTGCTCGGGCTAGGATGGTAGCAAAGGAGATACTAAGACTTGGTGGGGTAAAGGAGGTATTTTGGAGATAGGCTAGTGGCACTTGCTAGTGGGTTGAATAGCGGTAGGGAGTTGAGGTGAAGGGAAGGAAAGAATCCAGAGAGGACTCTTAGGGTTTGGATCTGAATGACTGGGGGCACTGTGTTGCTGATAGTTGAAGTGGAGAATTGAGCACATTGTGGGTCAGGGGGAAAGTAGTGGGCAAAAGAGATCAAAATTTTATTTGTTGATATTGAAGTTTTGATGTTCTAATAAACATCAGATGGAAATGTTGAGTAAACAGGTATGTGTATCCTGCCATGGGAATCTCTGAATCTTCTTTTAAAGTAAATCTGACTTGCCAACAAATTACCTATTTTGCTTTACCTATTTTAAATGTAAGATCCACTAGGGTTCCCCCACCCCACACCCCCAGTGACAGCAAAGTGCCTGTCTAGTGGAAGATTTAGGTCATCAGCATCTCTGGAGCTCTTTTGCTGGGTTTCAGGTTAAATTATTTGGCGTTGGTAAAGTGCCATTCTCTATTAACGGTGACTTTATGGAATGCGAAGAGAATGCCCGGAATCAGTGACAACTTTCAGGTCTTTGGTGAACTTTTAAAACTTAGACTGATTCACTCCTGTACCAGACAGACTCTGTCTAGTGTGCTGTCCTGGAGTGCTGTCAGTTTGTACAGAAACTCCAGCATGAATTGTCTTTCCTTCCTGTCGTCACTGTGGTACAGAATTTCTGGCCCTTTAAGGTCCCAGGCTCCCATTTAGAAGGCAGTCTTCATCCCCTCCTCTTTGCCCCATGGTCATGATGGATGAGCATTCCTCATAGTATGGGAATCGTAGCACTGGGCTTCCCTCATAGCTCAGTTGGTAAAGAGTCTGCCTGCAATGCAGGAGACCCCTGTTCAATTGCTGGGACAGGAAGATCTGCTAGAGAAGGGATAGGCTACCTACTTCAATATTCTTGGGCTTCCCTGATGGCTCAGCTGCCCGCAATGCGGGAGACCTGGGTTCAATCCCTGGGTCAGGAAGATCCCCTGGAGAAGGGAAAGGCTACCCACTCCAGTATTATGGACTGTATAGTCCATGGGGTCGCAAAGAGTCGGACACACCCGAGCGACCTTCACTTTCACTTTTCATGATGTATGAGACCAGCTGTTGAGTGAACTGCCCTCTTCTTGAGCATAACTTCCTGAGAAGAGGAAATTGAATGTCCTATTAAAGGAGAAGCCCTGGTAATATACCTCTGTTTTGCTTGTCTTTTGTTGTTGTTTAGTTGCTCAGTTGTTTCCAACTCTTTGCAACCCTATGGACTGCAGCCTACCAGTCTCCTCTGTCCATGGGATTTTCCAGGCAAGAATATTGGAATGGGTTGCCATTGCCTTCTCCAGGGGATCTTCCTGAGCCAGGGATCGAACCCAAGTCTCCTGCATTGGCAGGTGGATTTTTTACCACTGAGCCACCAGGGAAGCCCTTTGCTTGTGTTAGTTTGATGTAAAAGAACATATCGAGTGCCCAGAAATACAGTTTAATATCACCTTTAGTTGAAACATTATTGCCTCAAATGAAATCAGAACAATATAATCACGAAGACTAGTATAAACCCACAAATCAATGCCCTGAAGACAAAGGCAGGAGGAGAACTCTGGCTCGGACTCAAGCCCTTCAAAGAGTGACACGTGTTCCAGTGTCTACCCTTCCTCAGGTATCACACATCACAGTGAGGGTCTTTAGGGGTGGGTCTGCGTGACCAAAGAGCCCTAAAGATTATAATGTCCGGTATCTAACATGGGCTGTACGTTGGGTTTGTGCTTTTAGAAATGGTATCTGTTAATCTTTCTCTTGGTTTTCTTTGATTTCTTGAGCCTATGTTTTCTTAACCTCTTGATTATTGACATTTTGGGCTGGACAGTGCTTAGCATTCAGGCTGTCCTGGGCATTGTAGGAGGTTTGGCAGCATCCCTGACCTCTACCCACTAGATGCCAGGAGTGCCCACCCCGTTCCATTGTGCCAACCAAATATGCTTTAAGAATTGCCAGAGATGCCCTTTGGAGGCAAAATTGCCCCTGGTTGAAAACCACTGCTTTAAGGTAATTGTACTTTATTAGTGCTTCATCATTGGACCTGTTCATGCAATGGAATTATATTGCTAGCTAAAATAAGGTACAGTAATTACAGAACAAAACATGGTGTCTGTGAATATGATTTTTTAAAGTATCATTTCTAAAAAAAAAAAAAAAAAAATCATTTCTTTATCATCAAGTCTCAGCTATTTATCTAGTTTTTTGTTTTGTAAAAAATATATTTATTTGAGGCAGTTTCTACATTTGATGTTTTGCTTTTTAAAATTTCACTTCAAGTGGTTCCATATGTTAGTTATAACCCATACTATTTGAGGCTTACTGCTTTCTCTTAGGTTAATTAGATTAACTAGTTTTCTCTTGTGTAAAAATATGGTAGTCCTTAAAATTTATTGTCTAGTATAGGAAAATACATACTAGGAAAAAATCCGTATGCCAGGATGTAACAGTAGGGTTAGATTACAGAGTATTTTCCTTTCCTATGTTACATATTCCTTTAAGGTTTCAGTTTTCAAATATGAGCATGTATTATTTTTTGTAAGCAGAAAGACAGTTCAAGTAAATGTGTTTTAAAATGAAGTCTCTTCACTTTCTTTAAGTGGCTTTCTGACAGGAAGAAGAGGGCACTTCAGAAGAAAGATGTCGGTGAGTATAGTTTTTTTTTTTTCATTTCAGCCACATTTGTGATCCCTATTATAATGCTTTTACTTACTTATTGTTATATTTAAGTGAAGGTTCACAAAAACACAGTGGAATTCGTGCAGTGGGAAATAAACATTCTTGCCCTTTCCCTCTGAAGAAAACTTTTGTTGTGGTAAATACAGTCCTGTGGGCATGGGTTTTGATTTTCACCTACTCACACGGCAGTTGGTTAGCCTCTTACTGTTTCATGGATGATGGCAGAAGTCATAAGACTCCTGGGTCAGAGACAAGGACCCCATGAGTCACATGGCACAGCAAACAGCGTGAACACCAGCATTCTTCCGTCACTTCCCTGCCCAGAGTCCCATGGGGGCACTCAGGGTGGCCCAGATGGGTGCTCTGCTTGCCGTAGGTTTGTGCTGCAGCTGAGGAACACCGAACATGGGGGTCCACCGCCTTTAAAGCAAGCAGTAAGCCAGCTGGCTCTTTGTCTAGAGGAGACTCACCTGTAAAGCTCCCCAGCTGCATAAATAATGCTGAAAAATGACTCAGGTAATGGACTGGCCAGGGCTTTACAGTCTTGCGTACCCACTGAAGCAATCCTAGAAGGACTAGCAGTCCTAACGATTCCATAATCTCTTTATTTTCCAGCGTATTAAAATCTTTTTCTGTTTGTTAAATCCATCGGTCAGTTTTTGAGATATAGAAACGTTGAACCTTTTCTTTCTGAACAAAGTAATTTTATATACAGAACATATAAACATCAACCCTGAAAGATCATTGTAGAAGATTTTGATTCTTTAAGTTATGACAGCAGGGAAGATAGGCTTGTAAGATCAGTTTTTAACTTAAATCATTTCAGACAGACTTTCATTAAATTTTCTCTGTTACAACTTGTCATATATGAAAAATGATTAACTTCCCATATATTTTGTCAAAGTTATTTTCTACAAATCAAACACCTAAGCTAATGAAGGGGTTTCTGAATGTGAGATAAATACCTCAAAGCAAGCATCTTGGAAAAGTAGGCTTTATATAGTATCTATAAAGTTAGAAAATTAAGGACCTCCGTGGTGGTCTAGTGGTTAAGAATCTGCCTTGCAATGCAAAGGACGTGAGTTCGATCCCTGGTTTGGGAACATCCCACATGCAGTGGAGCAACTAAGCCCCTTCGCCACAACTCTTGAGCACGTGCACCTAGAACCCGTGCTCCGCAACAAAGGAAGTCACAGCAACGAGAAGCCTACACGCTGCACCTAGGGAGTAGCCCTCTCTCGCCACAACTATAGAAAGCCTGTGTTCAGCAAGGAAGACCCAGTGCAAACAAAAATGATAAATCATTTAATTTTTTAAAAAATTAGAAAATTAAAACTTTAAATCAAAGGAAAAAAGCAATTGCTGCTTTCACAATGCTTACTGATTCTGATTTCTTCTGTTTCTCTCTTTGCCACTCCAATGTTCAAGTATGTAAGCAAACAGACTCAGATTATTTAGAGGAAAAAAGTAGTTCACTGACTACTTTCTAACCCATCTCAAAACTATCCCTGTCTTCCAAGCTGTGTCTTTGAATCTTATGTTCAGCTTTAGTGACCGAGGCAGTGAGGGGCTGCACAGTCATACACGGTTCTTGCAGAGGGCACATACAGCAGCCAGCCAGAAGCCACACCCCCTTGTGTTAGGGAACCCATTTTTGAGAGTCCGTCTTAGTGTTTTAACCCAGAGAGATTGCTTCTCTAGTCTGGATCGTCTTGGCTACAGATCAGTGCTGCCAAGGAGACGCAAAAGGCAGCTTGGTACCAGTTTCTTACATAAACTTTTTAAGATTTTGAAGGTTTAAGCTTATTATTTAGCCATGATCCATGATTGAATAACAGTAGTGGTTTAATGTTCATTCTGTCCCCCTTAATCCGGGGCTTGAAACTGGATGCTTGATGCACTATTACAGACATCCCCCCCCCCCATTAACGGTGATAGTCTTTGCTTTTTGAAAAGTACAAATAAAATGGTTTAGAAAAATAAGGCAGGAGTCAAGAGAAAATCTTGCTGTGTAGTGGGGCTGTGTTGGTGCCTTCCCAAGGCTGGGAGGCACTGGGTTGATGTCGTTTATAGGGACTGCTCTGAATGCTCGGTCTTCCTGTGACACAGAATAAGCACATGGCCATTAAACCAATTATTTATTTTCTTTCTTTGCAGATGTCCGTAGGAGAATTGAACTTATTCAGGATTTTGAAATGCCTACTGTTTGTACCACTATTAAGGTATCAAAAGATGGGCAGTATATTTTAGCAACTGGTAAGCATCATTTTTGTTATAATTTAACATATGTTTCATACCAGGAAATGCTTTGGAGGAAAAGGGGAAATTATTGTAATATTTTATTATTAAAAAATTTCAAACATACAGAAATACTGGAAAAATTGTACAGTGAACAGCCATTTACCTATCACCTTGATGCTTCAGTAGTTTGCCGTGTTTGCTTTATCACCTGTCTGTCTATCCACCTCTCTGCCATCGATCAGTCCAACCTGTGTTTTGATGCTTTTCAGAGTAAGTTGCAGATATTAGTATCTTTCGCCCATAAATACCTCAGTGTGTATGTCATTAACCAGAGTTCAGTATTTGTTTATGGCTTTTTTAAAATTTGCATAAGTAAATAATTTTGAAGAGTTTGGACAAATGTATATACCTATGTAGCCCAAACTCCCAGCAAGATCCAGAACTTTCCTTTCACCCAGAACCTTCCATTATGCTCCTCACAGTCAGTCTCTGCCCCCACTCATGTGTAGCCAGCCACCTCTCTGTGATTTACTTTTTCCCCACAGAAAAATTTAGCCTGTTTTAAATAGACTCTTTTATATAAATGCAATCATGTACTATGTATTCTTTCTGTGTAAGTCTTATTTCACCTAGGACTTCGTATTTCAGATTCATTCATGTCATTATATGTGTGAATAGTTCTTTTTTTGTTGCTGTTACCAAGTGATATTTCCTTCAAGGAATATGCCACACTTTGTTTATTCTTCAGTTGATGGACATCTGGGCTATTTTCATTTTTTGGCTGTTATTGATAAAGCATTATGAACCATCTCGTACAAGTCTGTTTTGAGGATGTTGCTGGATCATAGGTAGGTGTGTATTTAGTTTGATGGGAACCTGCTAGGTATTTTTCCAGAGTAGTCAGATCATTTTATACTCCCACCGACAAGGAGTGAGAGTTCCAGGAAAGGTCATTTTTATCATAATGATTTTCTCTATCATGTGCTAGTATTTCTTATGCTACTAAGACCTCATGTTAGCAATGATTCATCAGTATGAAAAAGCCATAAAATACAGCAACGTTACTCAACCGTTTTTGGTTGTGATTTTGCTCCATATAGTCTAGATATTGTCCACTTAATTTTTATTGTTGTTTTTGGCTTAACATTCATCTATATCTCTTTTCCAACCACTTTCTTCTTTGACAGAACTTTTATACATCTACATGCTATTCTCTTTTGTTCTGTATCAGTGGTTGTCTCATTACTAACACTATCCATGTTTTTTAGCCTCCAGTTTTGTGTTCAGGATATAGACTACAATTATAGATTATTTATAACATATATATTCTGTAGAGAGTATGTATGTGTAGATATACTGTACTATAACGTGTGTGCTCAGTCACTCAGTCATGTCTGACTCTTTGTGACCTTGTGGACTGGAGCCCCCACCAGGCTCCTCGGTCCATGGGATTTCCCAGGTGAAAATACTGGAGTGGGTTGCCATTTCCTACCTCCTCCAGGGGATCTTCCCAACCCAGGGATCAAACCCTCATCTCTCACACCTCCTACATTGGAAGGTGGGTTCTTTACCACTAGTGCCACCTGGGAAGCCCATGCTATACTATGTACTATTTTTAAGTGAGATGTTGGGCTTTGATCCATGTCAGAAAATATAGGACGACTACATCGCTTTCTTTTAGAAGTATCCTCATTGGTTTATGAACTTCCCTGATGGTCCAGTGGTTAAGTCTCTGTGCTTCCACTGCATGGGGCATGAGTTTGAGCCCAGCTTGGGGAACTAATTTCCCACATGCAATAGGGCATGGCTAAGAAATTTTATAAAATAGAAACATTCTTACTGGTTTTAAAAATCAGTCTTTTCCTGATTGCAAATATGATAATCTTATAAAAAATGTAACAGAAATACACAGGAGAAAATGTGAAAGACCCTAAGATTGTATTAAAATATACCAGATGTCACTGTGCTTATTCCTCCATCATTTTTCTGTGCAGAGGACTAGCATTGTCACAGTCGAGTTTTACAGAAGCCGGATCGTATTAATATTACGAGCACCACCCTGCAGGGCTCACCTCTCTCGCTGCACTCACTCTGTGTTTCACTTCGTAATGTGTTTTGGCAGCTTCCATGTCAGTGGTTACAGGTCTGTGTTATCCTCTTTATAAGTCATATAATGATTTACCATCATTTACATAACCCTCTCAGTGAGCATTTAATTTGCTTTCATCTTTTGGCCATTAGTAAATAATGCTTCAGTGAACATTCTGCATGTCTTTGGTACACTTATGTTTCTGTAGAATAAATTTGTATCAACTGAAATAAAGATTTAAGATGTAAGAATATCACATATTTTACAAATACTGCCAGATTGTCCTTCAAAGAATTTGTAACAATTTAAACTTGTCACTGCACTTTCCTGGTGGCTCAAACAGTAAAGAATATGCCTGCAGTGCAGAAGACCCAGGTTCGATCCCTGAGTTGGGAAGATCCCCTGGAAAAGGGAATGGCAACCCACTCTAGTATTCTTGCCTAGAGAATTCCATGGACAGAGGAGCCTGGCAGGCTACAGTCCATGGGATTGCAGAGTTGGACATGACTGAGCAACTAACACTTTCAAACTTTCACTTTCATGCTTGTTACCAAAGTATGAGAGTAGGTTTTTTTTTGAATATCCACCTAAATGCAGATATTAACCAATTTCTCATCTTGGCCATGTGATAGATAAAAACTAGTTTTTAAAAAACCTACTTTGTTAGAATATTTGTGAAGTTTATTAGTTATTTGTATTTCATTTTCTGTGTTTTGCTTGTTTATATCCTTTCCTCATTTTTCCCTTCAGATGTTGGAGAGGGCTGCTTTTAAATTCTTTTTGTTTGGTAAGCTTATAATTATCCTATTTAACCTCTAAACAAAAGGTATAATCAACATATCTTCAGGATATTGGTAATAAAAAGTACGTCCTTTAGGTTTTACATCCCATCAAATTTTTTATAGGAACATATAAACCTCGAGTTCGATGTTATGACACCTATCAATTATCCTTGAAGTTTGAAAGGTGTTTGGATTCAGAAGGTAAGAGATTATATTTGAATTCACGAAAATAATTTTTATATTTGGGTACTTTTCTCCTTTTTAAACTGGGCATGGGTTGTGTATTAGTTACAGTAAATGTGGCAGCTTTGAAAAATTCATTACTCATAGCTCTGTAGGTGAAGTCTGTGCAGGCTCGCCTGTGTTCTGTGCTCAGGACTGACCTCACGGTGTCAGCGGGATGGGACTTTTCCACAGGCCCTGGGCAGGATCTTTTTTCAAGCTTATAGGTGGTTGGCACAACGCAGTTTGTTGTGGTTGTTGGGTTGAGGTCCCGCTTGCTGCTGGCTGTGAGCTGGGGGGCCACACTTGGCTTCTGGAGGCCCCTGCGTGCCTCCTCACCTGGTCTCTGCCTCCTTCAAGCCAGCAGCAGTTCCTTGTGCTCTGAATCTGCCTCTTCTGCCTCCAGCTGGAGAAGACACTCACTGTTTTTAAAGGGCTCAGGAGAATTATAAATCTCAGCTCTGCCATAAAATGTGATGTACTTACAAGAGCGGTGTCTCCTCATGTTGACAGGATCCACCCACACTCTCCAGAGCAGGAGACTATACCCGGGGGAAGGTCAGTGGGGTTGTTCTTAGAATTCTCCCTGGTACCAAGGGCAGGTTGAGATGGGGAAGTTCATCTCCAACATGGAGATGGCCCCATGTTTGAGGTGAGGGAAAAGAAGTTAGTGGAATTTATATTTTCCTAACTTGTTTCACTCTTTTATTTTAAAAAAGCAATACCAACTCCATGTGCTGCTAATAGTAACTGTTTCCACGCTTTAGTTTTGTTTAGCAGGTATACTGTGAATGAGTAAAAAGTTACTGTTACCTTTTTTCAAGCAAACATTTTTGAGCTTCTAATGTTTGTTATTTTACTTTGAACATCTCAGAAAAACTGTAGCAAAATTTACGAATCATTATATTTTGTGAATTTATTATCTAATTTGCTTCACTTCTATAGAAAATGTAGCTGATCTGTATTAAGAAACTATAAAACGTTTAACTTTCCACTTGGTTTTTTTTTTTTTTTCCATTTGATGTTTTGAGGGCAATATAGTGTGACATCTTTGTTCTTGTGTTATGTAGATGGCAAAGAAAGAAGCAAAACCCAGCATTTGTGTATAATATTTGTGTTGAATTAGAATCTTTGCATCAATTTTATATTTTTATTAAAAACATTGATAATTATATTTTTCTTACTACTTATTTTTCAGTTGTCACCTTTGAAACTTTGTCTGATGACTATTCAAAGGTATGTTTTATAGCATTGGTTTGTACTGCCTGTGCTCAAGAAATGAATGAGTGGAATTTATTTTTATGATAAGTGTTTTTATGGTATTTCCATCGTTAAATTTAAAGGAGCTATGCAGTAAAATAAGACCTGTTGTTTGCTATTAATATCTGTTTAGTTTATCTTGTGAATGTGACAACAGGGATGGAGAGTCTTCGGCAAGTCTAAGATCAAAATAAGTTTTCCGTAGCTTGTATGAATGAGACGTTATCTATATTTTTACGAATTGGTAGCTGTCATCTTTTTAGACCATCTTATATTCTAGATGTGTGATTTTCATTATAGCATTTAAAGTAGTATTGTTTGCCAGATTGCTTTCAGTTTCTTATTCATATGTGAGAAGTACAATAGCAGGTTGTTTAATATTCTTAACCCTGCAAGTAAGTGATTGTGGCATATACTGAAGCAGTTCAAGACACAGCTTATATGTTTACATTTTCTTTTTTGGTGCCATTAATGCATCTTTCAGCTCTGTGGTCATTTTCAGCAGTTACAGGATTGTCAGTAGAAATGCCTTATTAAATTCAAAATGAAAAATTTTTAGTGATGTCAGGTGTCATTGTGAAGGAAAACTGAAATTTCAGAGCTGGTGTGTTTTATATATTGTCTTCAGTTCTGGCAACTATGGAGTACAGTTTCCATAGCCTGTGGCAGCTATTTATTCTATGTTTTGGAACATTGAATTTTATGATATATTTTCTCTAGATGCTGATAAATTTGCTTGTAAGTCTTTCAGTTACAAGGTAAAGTTTGCCAAAAAACCTATCTAGCATGCAGGAAGGCATTAAGTAACTAATGGAGAGGTTGATTCTTAACATATTTCTTAGCCATGTGATGGTGAGTTGTGTTTATACACGTGTATTTACAGAGAGCAAGAAAAAGGATGAGATGAGAGTTTTTCTTGCTTTGCCAGTTTCAGTGATGATGAAATAAACACTTTATCTAGAAACCTAAGCAAACTAATTTTCTCCTTTCATTTTCAGATTGTCTTCCTGCATAATGATAGATACATCGAATTTCATTCACAATCAGGTTTCTACTACAAAACCAGAATACCAAAGTTTGGGCGAGATTTCTCTTACCATTATCCATCCTGTGACTTGTACTTTGTTGGCGCAAGGTATTGGGTCTAATCACCCTTTGTTTTCTCCTTTCCAGCTTCCCAAACGATTTCTATTCTTAAAATGGAGGAGAGGGATAAAAAGAAGAATAAGACATTTTCCCTGCCTTGTGGTTGCTCAGAGGGTGTAGTTCCAAAGTGACTGGCTCATTTAAGGGTCACATCCTTGACTTTCATTGGCATGGGGCTCCAAGTCTAGAGACATGGTAACCCAGAAGGGCGACGGTGGTGGGAAGTCAGTATCTTAGCCCCATTGCGTGCGTTCTAAAGCATTTTATTCTTAAATGCTACCTTCTTTATGATTATCCATTTTAGAAAATTGAGAAAACATGAAAAAGAATAAAGAAAAAAAAGTCACCCACCTATCCTATAATTACGCCATCCAGAGGAAGCCCTTATTAGTATTTTACTGTTATTTCATTGTAGTCTTGTTCTTATATACACTTATAGATACATTTTGGATCTTGTATTCTCCTGTTATTTGTTAATAATATTCTACTTAACAACGTCATAATATTTCCTTGGCACATGGATGGTTGAAATAACTCTTAAATGCATGAACAAATTTACAAATAAGGTGATTATCTTTTAGGTTTAGAGTACATTTTTGTATCAGTTTTACAAAGGGAAGTGATGCCTTATGACAGATACAAGTTTCTAAAAATTATACTTACTTGAAGAAAGTTCCCTTAGTTTACTGGATTTTTAACTCTTTTATTGTTTGGCAGCTCTGAAGTTTATAGATTAAACTTGGAACAAGGACGGTACCTGAATCCTCTACAGACGGATGCTGTGTGAGTGTTGTTATAAGAATCCTACTGTATTTATTTTGGCCAGGAGATGGAGCCAGACACCCAATTTGTTGTCACATAGCCTGTGTTGCATTTAATCAGAGCTCTCTGGGCAGCTTAGGCAAAAAAGTGACGTTAAATTTTCTCTTACACACAAAAAAATCGCTAAAAGACCTGATGATGTCTTAAAATTTAAAAAAAAAAATTTTTTTTTAATCTACCCGAAAAGGTTTTAACTCACCCCAGAAATTCAGTTATTGTTTCTTGCTGTGTTCTTTATATTTTCATTCATGATTTAATTTTCTCTTGTAGGGAAATTTTGAATTAACTCAGAGTACCATTAGTTTAATTTTTATTTTTTATGTTTTTGCTAGTGGACATTTAAGATTTTTTCATGTTTTCTTTTTATCATGTGTTACAGTCTTTACTTTTGTTTTATTCATAGAGAAATATTTTAGGAATAAATCTGTCATAATATTAATACTTAGTAGTAGCAACAGCAACAGAGTAGTGACAGTGCTTACTGTGTGCCAAGCTTTATTCAGGATTTTATATATATTCATTTATTTGAAGCTTATAGCAAAATTTTACAGTATAGGTACTATTATTACCTCCATTTTACAGATAGTGCAGCTGAGACTCAGAAAGGGTAAGTAGCTTGTTTAAGGTCACACAGCTAGTATGGAGTGGAAGCTGGATTACGTCTCATCTAGGTATATAAAGAGCTTGCTAGAGTTTCCTTATTGCTTTGAAAGGGATTTTTAAAGGTTAGACAAACAGGTAATGATAAAAACTGATGAAGTCTTGTTATCTTTTTTTTATATTGGTTTGAAATACCAATTTTATTTTCTTAAATTGTAACACCATGATCCTTGAATAATTGGATCCTTGAATAATAAAGAGTTATCTGCTCTTAACTTCCAGAATTTCCTGTTTATAATAGCAGCTTTTATTTATTGAGTGTCTTATAAACTCTAGACACTGTGCTGAGCATTTTATAGTTTTTTCATTTAATCCTCATAATGACCATATGAGGTTGGTGAACACCATTTTGCAGAAGAAAGAAAATTCGAGCCTGGAAACAGTGGACTCAACGGGCTGGTCAAGCCTCCGGATTGGTGTTGTGATAGCCTGTGATATTTTGCTTTGGGAGAAAATTATTGAGAAGTTTGTTCTTGTGGTGGTAGGAGAGTGGTTTTGAAGCAAGCCCTTCCATGTCTCATCCCCTGGCAGGTAGAGTGTCACCCTGGGGTCTGAAACTTCAGGGCCCTTGTAACAAGCACTGGACCTTGTGTTGTCTCAGTGCTTTTCATACGCAGATGATCGAGAATCTGCTGGCTACCACCTTCTCCACAGCAGTGGGTTTCCTGTTTGTTTAGGAAGTTTTTTGAGTGTCCCTCCCCCTAAAGCAGATGCTAAAACTCTCTCCCTTATCACTTTACTGTTTTAGGGAGAATAATGTTTGTGACATAAATTCAGTGCATGGCTTATTTGCCACAGGAACGATAGAGGTAAGCATACATTGACTTCATTTTGAAAAACATTCTCCCTGCATTTGCTAACAGTTTCATGTAAAGACAGGGTTACTTGGTTCCTAAGAGCAGGGTGCTGATGGCGAGACAAGCCCTTGATTTGCTTTTTATGTGAATGGTGGGTCACATTCCTGGGAGACACAGCTGTGCTCTTGCTGCAGACTGCGCCCCTCGGGGCTGGATTTGGCCTCGGGGGTGGGGGGCCGTCATCACTGGGGGTGAAGTTGATAGTCGCCAGCTCGTGTGGCGACCACTCTTGCTCTTCACCAGTTCTCTGCTGCTTGTTAGTTTTATGACTGCATTCCTTTCCCTGAGGCTTATTTTTCTCATCAGTGAAATGGAGATGATAAAACTTACTTTGCCAGCTGTGTGGAGGTGCTGTGCTGGTGAAAATCACATGGAAGAACTACATGAGAGCATTATAAACTGTAAGAGGACGTAGGGTGTGATTTGGACGTCCTGTATAGTAGCACTCAATTATGCACATTTTCATTTTAAACTACGTAACACCTTTGATTCAGTGTCTTTCATACTTAGGAGTTTTTCTAGATTTGCTTTTTTTAATTACAGTATTGTTAAATACATTAAAAAAAGGTAAATATGTCAAAAATGTATTGTTAAAAAATGCCCTTCTGTGCCTTCCAGTCACCAAGTCCTACACCAGAGATGACTCTTTAATGGCTTGCAATATTCTTCTTTTGTTTTTGTTTTTCTGTGTATATGCAGGTATGCATATGTGTTAGTAACATGTTTTTCACAAAATTGAGATTATGCTGTGGTTCTTCATTTGCCTTTTTTTTTTTTAATGTAATGCCATATAATGTACGTGTTTATACACTCGTGCTTGTAATTACTTGTAAAACTAAGGTAATTGTTTAAAACTGGTGGACAAGATTCCATTGTGTAGAGGTACTGTAGTTTATTAAACCAATTCATATGGGTGAAATGTAGATTTCTTTACTCAAAATTATTTTTAGGTTAAAAGATTAAGATTTGAAATGGATCGCCTGAGGTTGATTTAATGGAAATATATAAAACTATGTTGACTGTGTTATAAAAACTAGTACGCCAAAATTAGGCCAGTGACGCGTTATCTTGGTAATTACTTTTCTTGAGATTACCAAGGGGAAATTTTAAAATAACTTCCTTGAGAAATTTGTTTATTTGAATAGAGTCCTTATAGAGCAAGCTAGGCTAGACATCAGGAAACATGCTGTGTAAGAGAAGTTGTGAATTAGAGCAGGCTTCTCTTTCACCAACTGTTTTAAGACCAACCATGAGACTTGTTGAAGGGAGAGCAGACCCCCCAGCCTAAAGGCTGGGTTCCTGAAATTCCTTGGGTTCCTTGATTACTCTGTGTGTGTGTGTGTGTGTGTGTGTGTGTGTGTGTGTGTATGCGCTCAGTCATATTCAACCCTTTGTGACCCTTTGGGGGTTTGATATTTGATACGCATAGTCAAACCACTTTAAAATTCATTTCTACATTAATTTTGATACTATATGTTGGATTTTGATTTCTTCTGTGACAGTTATTGTAGTACATTTTTAAATATTTATCATTGATACAATAATATTTACATTTAAAATTTGCCAGTTATACCAAAATGTCTTTCATAAATCCTCTCCCTGCTACCACACCAACCAAATCAAGGTCCAGTCAGGTATCATGCTTTGCATCTTGGACCTTTTTTTCCTTAACCATCCTTTTTTACTTTTCCTTTTTTAAATTATAAAAGAAATGCAGTTCATGATGAAACGGTTGACAGTACTAGAAAAGGTACAAGTAAAAAGTTAAAAATGTTAAATTCTTAATCTGCACACAATAATCAGTAAGGCTTTTCATTTTCTTTTTGAGGGGTATCTTTCTAAAAATTTTCTAGTAGCAGCTGTAATTTACAATGATTGTTCTGTTTGTTTAGGGCCGAGTGGAGTGTTGGGACCCGAGGACACGGGGCCGAGTTGGTGTGTTAGACTGCGCGTTGAGTAGCGTCACGGCTGATTCAGAGTAAGTGGGAAGGGAAGGGAAGGGAAGTCGCTCAGTCGTGTCCAACTCTTTGCGACCCCGTGGACTTTAGCCTACCAGGCTCCTCCGTCCATGGGATTCTCCAGGCAAGAATACTGGAGTGGTTTGCCATTTCCTTCTCCAGGGGATCTTCCAGACCCAGGGATCGAACCTAGGTCTTCCCGCATTGGAGGCAGACACTTTAACCTCTGAGCCACCAGGGAAGTCCTTCAGAGTAAGTGGAAGTGAGTTTAAATACTCACCAACTTCTGATTTAAACAGATGTTGTCAGTGCTGGGATGTTGGGAAAGATTGAAGGCCAAAGGAGAAGGGGGTGGCAGAGCACGAGATGGTTAGATAGCACCACTGACTCAATGGACACGAGTTTGAGCAAACTCTCGGAGATCGTGGAGGACAGAGGAGCCTGGCGTGCTGCAGTCCATGGGGTTGCCAAGAGTCGATCATGACTTAGCGACTGAAGAACAGCAACAACAGTGTCAATACTAAATTAAAAGCAGTTGCTGAAGAATGCGGGGAAGGCAGTGGCACCCCACTCCAGTACTCTTGCCTGGAAAATCCCATGGACGGAGGAGCCTGGTGGGCTGCAGTCCATGGGGTCGCAAAGAGTCGGACCCAACTGAGCAACTTTACTTTCACTTTTCACTTTCGTGCATTGGAGAAGGAAATGGCAACCCACTCCAGTGTTCTTGCCTGGAGAATCCCAGGGACAGGGGAGCCTGGTGGGCTGCCGTCTGTGGGGTCACACAGAGTTGGACATGACTGAAGCGACTTAGCAGCAGCAGCAACAGCGGCTGAAGGATGAAACTCTTAAAACATGTTTCTCTGAGGTTGTGGTTTTGTGATTGTTTTATGGAAAAATCCTTTCCTATGGAAGCTCCCTAAGTGGGGAAGCCAGATGGAATTCCTTGTTTATTTAGTTACCGTGGAACTGAGTTAAAACGTGTACGCTACAGGAATTTATATTTCCTATTCTGTAGAATCTGGTGGTGGAATCCAGGCAAACCACACAGTTACCTATAGAGTTTTATTACATTTTCATAAGAAAAACAGTGAACTTATATGTATACCGGGAAGAAATCTGGATATGTTGTAGTACTGAAAGTAGCTTTACCTGTCGATTTAGTTTTGGGTGGTTTTATTTATTACTTTTTTATGCTTAGCTTTATTTTTTTCTGACACAAGTGTTATAAGCTGTCACCTCTGTTATTAGACATAGATGACCTTCCGGAAGGAGAAGCCAATACAGTCAGAAAAAGAAGTATGAGTTAAATATTGGCTAGGGGAGGACAGGCTTTGTTGTTTACAGGTGATGTATGTGATTGTCTGCCTGAGAAACCCAGTAGAATGAACTGAAAAACTATAAAAACTAGTATGAAATTTAAGTAAATTAGTTACAAAATAAATGTACAAAATCAGTGGCTTTGATGTGTATCAGCAAAGTCCATGTAGAAAGATACAATGAAAACCAGTTCTCATTTATAACAAAAATTGTAAAATATTGAGGGTTAAGCTTGATAAGTAACTATCTGAAGAAAAGGACAACATTTTATTAAGAAACAAACAGGTTTGAATAAATGAGGACAAACAGTATCACCTCACCAAGAAATGGTTCCAGAGTTCAGTTTGAAGAGTCAGTGACGGAAGTTGATGCTAACGAGAGGACCTGATGCTTCAGTGTAGTTGCAGGCTGAGGCTTTAGGTGGCATAAGAGGCCTGAGGATGCCAGCAGTCAGCGGCCTGGACTCTAGGTTCTGGTCCAAGGTCGTGGAGACAACAACTGTTGAAATCAGGACTATGGCCCGCTTCTGACTCATTATCTAGGACCCTTCCCACCCCAGAGTTACTCTTGGTTACCAAATGAGAAGCATAGTCTGTAAACATCCATTGTTCTGTTGCTTTTAGAGATTCTAGACTCTCATCTGGGGACTAATCTTTTTTTTTCAGCTTGACATCATTGACTTTACAAATGAAAATGGGTATACCCATGTCTGAATATAAAACTGTTTCCTTTTAAGCCAAAAAAGGGTCATTTCTGTAAATACCTCATTCTGGCTTAATCAAAATGAAAGATACTGTCATACTGGTCCTTTTTAATTGGTTTTATATTTTCAGTAACTTTTATTGTTTGTTGTTACTTTAAGAATGTTTCTTACAGTTTTAAAAGAAGATAACCTGCAAATTTTTTCAGGTAGGTTACATTTATAAGTAAAGGTTATTTTTCATTTTGACTTAGAAAGTTTGGATACAATTACCTTTTAAATAGGAGACTAGAAATGTGATCCTCTCCATTAGAAGTGAAGAGTAATAATTTGTTACTTGGAAGGAGATTTGACCATATATGCATGGAACACAAATATTTTGCCTTTCAGAATAAACAGTTTGCCAACGATCTCTGCTTTGAAATTTAATGGTGCCTTGACCATGGCTGTAGGAACATCCACAGGACAGGTAAATATGTTTCAGTTGGAAACTTCGCTCTTAAGTTACTGTTTCAGAGGCGTGTGTATCACGGGAAACACCCACTCGTCTGTTCGCTGTGTGACCAGACACTGAGGCATTACTGTTTTGGCCAGTGTGGAGAGGGTACTCAGATTGCCGTGTTCCGTCAGGACCTTGAGAAGTTCTGCTTCTGGCCCCAGTGGTGGGTCTGAGAGATTCTCAAGCTGAAGCTGTTGTGGGGCTACGCCTCAGGTGTTCTCTTGACTGTGGTTTAGAACAGCGTTTTCTCGAGTGTGTGGAACAGAGTTCTATGGAAAAACAAAAATTTGGAATTCTCCAGATTCCTATCTTTGAGGTTTATAGCGTATTTAAATACATAGTGAAGGCTCTGAGAATCCCTGTAGACAAGAAATGTGCTGAGTCAGTCTTTCCAAAAGGTATTTGTCCAAGGAGCCTTTTTTTTTTCCACCCAGCACTGTCTCCCACATCCTGTGCAGGGAGTGGTCAGTGGGACATGCCTCAGCGAATGCTGACTAGTCTGAGGAGTGTGAATGAAATAGCTTCAGATATTTAATTTCATCTTTCCCCCTTTCCTTCAAGGCAGAGCCCACACACTTAAGTCCGTCCAGACGTCGGCACAGGCGGGAGCCCTGCTTCCAGCAGAGTGCCTGTGTCCTCTTGTCTCCTGGGTCTGAGATCCAGCTTCCCCAGGCCCCTCGCCTATCAGGATAGAGCTCAGAAGAGAACCCTGCCCCCCCCCCCCAAGGTCATAGCCTTGCCACCAGCATCTGTCTCCAATCCACCACCACTGCCTTCATGATCATTCTTGTTCTTGTGTCTTTCAGCCACTGGGACAGTGCCTGGTACATACGAGGCCCTCAGCGTGTATATTTATTAAATTATTAAATGACACAAATTCTTGTGCACGTTTTCCTTTTGGTTCCTTCCTTAACATGTCCAGGTGGTTCTCAATCTTAGTGTGCCTAAAAATTACTCTTAGGGTTGAATACATAGAGCCATACCCTGGAAGGGTAATTGAGGAGATTTTTCTTGAGTGTTTTTGCTGGCTGAAACTTACTTTAGCATCTTTGTACTCTGAGTGAGGGTGTTCATGTTTAAAAGTTTCTTTTTTAGATGAAATATTTTATTTAAACAGAAATACCTTTTTTTTTCTTTTAGATTTTGCTGTATGATCTTCGATCTGATAAGCCATTGCTAGTTAAAGATCACCAATATGGGCTGCCCATTAAATCAGTTCATTTCCAGGATTCCTTAGATTTGATTTTGTCCGCTGACTCTCGAATTATCAAAATGTGGAATAAGAACTCAGTAAGTATTTTTTGTTGTTAAAATGACTTACTTGCCTATTTTCCTTATGTTCCTTTTCTTTCCAGTTGCCTTGTTTGAGTTATGTGGGTTCTTGAGAAAAAATACCAAGTATCCATTCAGGCCCTTCACTGGAAGTTAGTTACTTCCAGGTCCTCAAGGTCCTTTTCTTCCTGTTAAGAACTTTTCCTCATTTGCTAGAACTGACACGCATTTTTACATGTTCAGTTAGGTAGATATAAATCATTATTTTAAAAAAAACTTGATCCATGACAAACCCCCTAGATTTTGAGGCTCTTTTACAACCTTAGGAAACTTTTTATGAGCTACTACTAATCTTTCCAGGCTTCCCTGGTGGCTCAGTGTTAAAGAATCCACCTGCCAGCACAGGAGATGTGGGTTCAATTTCTGGGTCGGGAAGATCCCCTGGAGATGGAAATGGCAACCCACTCCAGTATTCTTGCTTGGAAAGTACCATGGACAGAGGAACCTGGTGGGCTACAGTCCATGGGGTTGCGAGAGTGGGACACAGCTGAGCACACACGCACTAATCTTCCCATATCAGTGTTATTATGCATCTCAATTTCATACCCTTTCCTTATGTCAAACAACTAGATTTTAGATATAATACCTTTACAGTAATTTCTTACATGAAAAGTGAAAGTCGCTCAGTCGTGTCCGACTGTTTGTGACCCCATGGACTTTAGCCCATCAGGTTCCTCTGTCCATGGAATTCTCCAGGCAAGAATACTGGAGTGGGTAGCTGTTCCCTTCTCCAGGGGATCTTCCCAAACCAGGGATCAAACCCAGGTGTCCCACTTTGCAGGTGGATTCTTCACCATCTGAGCCACCAGGAAAGCCCAATTTCTTATATAGTGTTTTTATTAAAAGCAATATTTTCTTAAGAATATTTGATATTCTGTGCCCTTTTAAATGTCGTTTAAAAAGTAACAAAATCCTATGTTGTTGATGCTCGTGTTTTGAAAGAGTAGTAAAAGGTTAGTTCATCTACTGGGACAAAATTCATTCAATGTAGCAATTGCTTTTAAGAGTCTTTGCATTTATTGATTTCAAACTTAGCATCTTTAAAGTGTTACTGTAAATAGATTCATTTTTGAGGTAAAGAGTGTGGGGGGCTGAGAGCCTCAGCATTAGTTGCCGGAGGGCAAGCGTCAGTCCTTCCTGTGGGGCTCCCCTACACAGGGCAGAGGGCCCACCAGCAGCCTCATCACAGGTCAGCTGCTGATGGGAATCCCTGGCTGTTGGGACAGCATGTCAGCTCTCAAAGTACTGACCTTACTCTGCTCCCTCTGTATTTTCCTCTGGATCTTTGTGGAGACTGAGTTATCCCTGGGGTGTGTCCTGTCTCTCAAGCTCCGTCACCTTCTTGGGCCCTCCTGAGACTTCCTTACAGAGAAAAGAAAGGGCCTCTGGCTCTCATCAGTCCTTGGAAGAATTCCCCTGATGCTCCATCACCCAGGAGCTGACTGTCCCACTTTGAGTTGGGAGGGTTTTGAGGGCTTTCTTGAAGATTCATGGTGTCTTAGGCCTAAATTTTTCTCTACTCTTTTCTGATAATCCAAACTAGCGTACATTTCTTTTTACCTCTACAAATGCAGACTTTTCATTTTTGAAAGTTCCTAACACACTGGTAGAGTAAGTTTTCCATGGCCTGGCTCCCATCCTACCTAAAGGTGATGACTAACCAGTCGGAATGCCCCCTTCCCAGCCCTCCAATGCACATAGTTTTCCCCAACGTGAATTGTTCTGTGCTATTATTATTCCGATTCCCCCTTCCTTTCCGATTCCCCTTCCTTTTTCCTCCTCTCTTTCCACTTTTCGTTTCATTGGCAACTTGAGACAAAAGGGAGGTAACTGTGTGAGTTTCACTGTCTGTCTTGAATTAGAACCTTGCTGCTGCTTTTCATGGAGCACGAAATTAGTTTTTTAATACCCCCCCTTCCCCCCGCCACCATGGAGCCTCTAATAATGGGTTAATACATGCAAGAGCTGGCAGACATTTTCAACATCAGTTCTTGAAGTCATGTTGTAGTTGCTACAGTAAGTTTTACCTTGGCGTTGTTGTAATGACTGAATACGCCCTCTTGACCAACACCCAAATTACTTGCTTTTGCTTGACTCGCTCTCCTTGTTTATCTTTCTCATCACCCTTTCCCACTCCTATCTATTATCTTCTTTTTTCTTTCACTTAATTTCTGTTAATTTTTAAAAATACAGCATATTTTTCCCCACATTTAAAATAAAATATTTTACCCTTCACTGTGTAATAACTAGCACCTTATGTATTTATAGCATTTTGTTGTCTTATATTCATTATCTTATTTGATCCTCCTCAAATCCTTGTAACACAGGATGGCAGATATCAGCCTCATTTTACCATGTTGACCATCTCTTCTTTGTTTTTTTGAGGACAAGTTTAACTGGGGTGTGTCTTCCAGATTATGGACAGTTTTTTTAAGTTGACATACAGTTTTATTTTAAACTTTACCCTTGCCTGTTGTATAGACATTATCTTTAAAAGTTTGTATTTATTTTCCCAAGAAAGTCACCTCTCCCTACTGAGCCTCGGTTTCTTCCTCTCTAAAATGAGAGGGTTTGATAAATTGATAAAAGAAATTCTCTAAGATTTTTTTTTTTAACCTTAAATTCTGTGATTTCTGTTAGGTGACTTTATTTTCTCACACAAGCAGGGCATATGGAGTTATGTCTCCAGCTTACTGTATATCACATTGCCAAAAGTTGTCTTCCTTTAACTGTTTTAACAGTTCACTTTTGCTTACTCTTTTAGGGAAAAATATTTACTTCCTTGGAGCCAGAACATGACCTTAATGATGTCTGCCTCTATCCCAACTCAGGTATGCAGTACGGAGCAGCGGGCCATTTTGTGAGATGAATCTAGGCTTTGCTTTACAGGGTTTTAAGCTCATTTCATTTCTTAAGGCAGGGTTTGGCTCAGTTAGGACAGTTTTTAGATATTATATTTACTTGAAAAATTAAGAGGAGGAAGTGATGTGGATGCTTCAGAAAGTGACACGCTCAGTGACTCAGTCCTCAGCCAGTCTAGCTGTTAGGAGAAGCTGGTGGCAGTCTGTGGGTCGGTGGCAGGCGAGGTGCTATTTTAGTGTGCGCTATAGCTCTTTTATGGGATTAGTAATTGTGTGTAGAAGTTGAGGTTAGGGATTTGGAGGAGGCCGGAGTTGCCTGATGACACACAAGGCTGGTGAAGCCACGCATCGAGTATATTCTGTGTTGCAGGCTCTTCTGTAAAGTACCAGGCAGATTTCGAGATTTAATAACACCTTCAAAGCAAATCTGAAAAATTCTGGGGAAGGAGAGAAAATGACAACACTTCTCATTCTCCCTCAGGGTTGTGTCCTGAGGACGGACACAGATAATTCTGATGGAGGAATACCAGGCAAAATAGAAGTTCTGTTACCGAGGTGCAGACCGGCCCTGCGACGGCAGGAGAGCAAGGGGCTCCAGGCAGAGCAGCGAGAGGAGGGCGGAGGGGAGGTTCTTGTTGGCACCGAGTGTGGGTGCTGGGTGAGAGATGTGGTGGGCCGGAGGAGCCCCGTGTACCATAGTGCGGGGTCAGTGGGAGGAATGGGATGGGAAGCAGGTGGTGCCTGGGGTGGGGCCCCGGAGTGACCACGCTGAGTGGCTGGGCGCTGTCCATGGTCAGGACCTATGCAGACTACGCTCGCAGAAGGCAGTTCTGTCCACCAGGCAGAAGGTAGATCAGTTTTGAGCTAAAATGAGTGGGAAGTGATACGTAGAGCTGAGATCAGCAGCACAGGAGAGAGGGCAGACTCAGAGAGAAAGGGCGTTGTCTTCTTTGAGTGGCTGAGTCTGAGGAGGCAGTGAGGCAGTGGCGGTGTCTGGCAGAGGGTCTCCAACCTGGCTGCCCACCAGTCTCACCTGGGAGCTTTTTAAGAAGTACAGGTTCCTCAGCCCCATACCAGGTGTGCAGACCCAGAGCATCTGGGGGAGAGCCCCGAGATGGGTTATTTTTTACCTGCTTCCCAAGTGGTTGTGAAGCCCCGCCTTGACCTACACCCTCATCTTGGGAGCCACATTCAGGGCCCAGTAGGCAGCGTGGCCCGAGGAAGGCAGATCTGCAGACATAAAATTTTAAGACATGTAAATAGAGGTCATCGCAGAAGAAGTGGCAGTGGAGGCAATTACTGACGGGGAAAGCGGAGAGACGGGCAGACAGCAGGACCTGAGTCCGTGGGAAGGGAGACGAGAGGGAAGAGCCAGCGGAGAGGCTGACAGAGTGACAGTGAAGGAGCCAGCAGCTGTTGAAGTCGAGAGAAGTGATTGCCGGAGCATTGCTCAGTGAGCAGAGCATCGCAGAAGTGGAGGCAGGAAGGGGCAGGAAGGCCCTGTGCTGCAGGTCTAGATGTTGTAGTGGTTGTCCCTTAATCCTGTCGTAACCCAGGAGAGTTAGTGACTCCCTTACCATTCCTTTCCTTCCTTTCCCCCTTCCCTTCCCCTCCTCTTTCCTTCCCTGTTATATCTTTGGAGGTGAGGAAACAGATATGTGCCCAGGGTTGGTCACCCAGCCATTGTGTGGCAGAGTCTCAGTTGGAGTGAGCCTCCCCCGATTGTGGAGCCTGTGCTCTTTCTTAAGTTACAGGGTACTCTCCTGAAAAAAATGAGAAACCCTGGACCGTTGTAATTAGGTTTTCATCTGTGATCATTGGGAGAATTTTCTTATAATAGGGGTGAGTCAAATTGTGATGAATTCAGAAATTAATGAAGGTGCTGGGGTCCTAGTTCGAGATGCTGAGTGGTCTAAAATGGGGTTTGGGCTAAGTACTAAGGTGAGTAAAATTGGGTGAAGCTGAAGTTGGAACAAGAGGTTAGTTGGATTGAAGGAATGGGGGTTTGAAAGGTGCAGATGGTGACGAAAGTTGTTGACCTGTGTGCTGACTGGTTTGTGCTCACCTGTGGCCACTGAGATCTTGTGGAGTAACTAATCTGAAATATGTGCTCTAAACATAAAACACACACCAGACTTCAGAGGTTGTACCAAAAAAAAAAAAAGAATGTGAAGTAGATCATTAATTTTTTTATTGATTACGTGTTAAAGTGAGAACATTTTAGACTTACTGGTTAATAAAAAATATATTCAAATTTATTTTACCTGTTTAAAAAAATTTTTTTAATGTGTCTACCAGAAGATTTTTAGTCACTTATGTGGCTTGCATGGTATTTCTGTCGGGCAGGGCTAGTCCAGACGTGGAGGGCTTTGATAGTATAGAATGCTGATAATGTGCAAGGTGTTTGGAATCAACTGCAGGCGTGGAATATGACTGTAGTCTCACCAGAGTAGAAACCTTCTGGTACCAAAAATACCGTTACCCCACATAAGAAAGCAATCCTTTCCTAAACTTTCATTTTCACATTCCCCTGCTTGTCCACCAAATGCCTTTTTAAGCCCATTTATTTGAAACTAGTCTATCACCAAGGTTGTGGATTACATTTAGTTGTTGTGTCTTCCGCTTCTTTCAATCAGGAATTCTCTCCCATCCTTTCTTCCCCTTCCTCCATGGCACTGAGTTTTCTACCATCAGGTCTGTAGTCTCGTAAGATGTTCTGCATCCTGGATTCCTGTGATGATTTTTCACGGTGTCCTTTACTTGTTCCTCCGGCCTCTGTATTTTTGTTGTTGTTGTTCTAAAATAGAAGTGAAATCTAACAGCCCAGTGCACTGTGGGTTAAATATTTGGGACAAGGATGGTGCTCAGGGCTGACGGGCTCTCCATGTCATGTCCCATCCTGTTGGTCATCCCAGAGTGAGCAAGGAGAAGCATGATGATGGCTCTGCCTAGACGGCCAGCAGTCCTCTCTGTTACACAGGATGCTTTCCTGGCAGGTAGAACCTTTAAGACGGTGTTTTGGTCAACAGAGTGACTTTACTGTTAATAGCTTGTAAGAGCTTAATCAAACACAAGTACTAGCCAGATGATTTATTTCACGAGCTGACAAGCCCAGAAAGGCAAGTCCCTCCGTGGCTGTCTTGGGGTTTGGACCGAGCGTGGTTGGTTCACAGGTTTTGCTATCTTTCCCTCGCTTTACCTTCCTGTCCCTTTAGCATTGTTGGTTAGGTTTTTTTGCTTCATCACTATGAGTTTAAGCATTCTTTATCTTCTCACTTACTCATTTTGGAATAATTAAAACCGAATCATGATTGCTTGCTGTTCTGTCATGCGTTTCTGATACTCAGACTGCTCAGAACGTTGAGAAACGGTTCTGCCTTTGTGGCTCCCTCAGCTTCTAGTTGCTCATGCAGTGTCTCCACGTCGGGGGCTGCCCTGCAGGTCGGGAAACTGAGGCTGTGGCTCCACGACCCCGGTCCGCAGTGCTTGCTGAGCCCCAGCCCGACCTGTGGAATCCAGAACCACTGGGAGAAGGAAAAGGAGATGTCCACTCAGAAAGGCTACTCAGGCTTCAGAATTGTACAAATGATCCAGACTGTTTCTCACCTGCTTTTAGATCTGCTGGAGGCGGTCTGTATCATCAGACCTGAAGTCACCTTTTATTCTCTCAGTTGCCTCCCATTAGCCTGCCTAGAAATAAGATGTGGCTCATCACTAGCCTTGGCGCCATGTGTAGTAACACAGGCTCCCCGCTTTCTGCAGGAGTTGACCGCACGAGAAGGCGTGTCCTGTCCTTTCCCCTCCAGCACAGGGAAGTTCCACACAGCTTGTCTGCTCTGAGCCACTCCAGCTATGACCTGATGCCCTCCGTTTCTGGACAGTGATTCTCAGATGTATCTGGTGAAGGACCAGCCTTTTATGTTTTTTGCTTTGTTTTTAAATTTCCAATCCATTGCAGGTGGATACTTTTGTCAAGTGTCATAAAGATGAATTAGTAGAAAAAGGGTCACACGTTTGGAACTCGCTGCAAGGTCGAGTCGCTGTACAGGTTTCTAAATTCTTCAGTTTCTACACTTATCAGCCAGCTTGATAGCAGTTTTCAGACTGGCCAGGGCAGCACGCTTTGAGTCGTCCTGTCTTGAGCAGTGTTTCTGATTTCGAGCTGTGACCTTCCCTGAGTCCTTCACCCCCAAAGCCTGGACAGATGAGATTTGTTCTCTGCATGTCTCTGGGGAGCACGCCGTGGCCCCACTCAGCACACCGTGTCCTGCGCTCCACTGTCCACACTGGAGCTTTGTGCTCCTCCTCCTCAGTGCTGGCGATCTCTGCCTTCTCTTCCAAGGTTCCTATTTTTATTGTTGTTGCTGTTGTTCAGCTGCCCAGTCGTGTCCGACTCTTTGCGACCCAGTGGACTGCAGCATGCCTCGCTTCCCCATCCTTCACTGTCTCCCGGAGTTTACTCAAACTCATGTCCATTGAGTCGGTGATGCCATCCAACCATCTCATCCTCTGTCGCCCCCTTGTAAGAAAATTTAAAGGAAAAGCCATAATCCCACAATCTCCTCACAAGTGTCATTACTCCTTCCATTAGAGGGATTCTTTTTGGGGAGCCACACTGAGCGGCCTGTGGCGTCTTAGTTCCCCACCCAGGGATCGAACCTGCACTCCCTGCCTTGGAAGAGTGGAGTGTTAAACACTGGACCCCCAGGGAATTCCCAGAAATTCTTGTCTTATAAATCACATGTTCGTGTGTTTTAAATTGTCACCATGTGTAATTGTGTTTTGCTTTTCAGTTTGACATTGTTATTAAATACATTTGTCATGTTACTGTATGGTGTTTATGTCTGTGTGTTTTAATGGTTTATTTGATCGTGCAAGAAGTCTTTTCACTTTATCTTAGTTGTTGGAGTTTTAGAGTCCCGTGTTACACGGGCTTTGGAGTCAGTCCAGTATCAGCTAGCTCTGTTGTGACCTTGAGCAAATGGTCTAGCTTTCCCGGGCTACTTTCTTACCTGTGGAGGTAAAATGCCTGGCCTGGTACTTCACCCTCTTCTCGCCTTTTACCTGTGATCATCTTAATTTCTGCTGAACTAACTCCATCACTAGGTTGACTTTCCTTCTTCCCTCTTGTTAGAAACTCCTCGTGTTCCCTGGGGTGTGTGAGGTTGTTTTCTCATTTATAACTCGTTTTGGTCCTGACCTTCCCGACTTCAGTTTCTCGGTAGGTCAGCTTGTGTTGTTGTCCATATATGGTCAAGTGAGGTCCTGCTCGTTGTAGGAAATAGTCTGCTGCATCCAGCCTGGATTCTTCTGTGTAATTAGAGCCGAGCCTTTTCTGTGGTCTGTTTGGTAGGTGTGGTGTGTTTCCTTGTAGAGCATTCACTGTTGAATGTTCAGGGTTGAGCCAGGGAGGCCGGGTTTAGGGGATGTCTTTGTTGGGAGCCTTCTTTTTGGTTGTAAGATGTCTCTTCAATCTCCAGACCTTCTTGTTTAACCCTATCTAAAGTTCTCAGAAAAGTTCTGATGGTGCTGTTAGACTTGGGAAGCGCAGGTTAGTAGAGGTGGTTTCTTCTGTGGTGAACGTCAGTGAGCAGTTGTCTCCAGGGCCAGAAAAAGTTTCCACATGAAAGAGTTTGTGGAGGCCACAAGCTATGAGAACGTGTCTGATTTTTACTTGACTTTCATTTAGACGTACATTTTTGCTTCCTTGAGTGTGTGTGTGTGTCTTGCTTCCTCAGCTGTGTGTGTGTTGTGGTGAAGGTTGTGTGTGTGTGTGTTGTGGTGAAGGGTGTGTGTGTGTGTGTGTTCTGGGGAAGGTTGGTTCCAGCTCAGGACTCACTCCCCCTTGGGACTTGATGTGTATGACATGGCTTTGCCCGAAGAGCTTTGAGTTCCTGCTCTCTGGCTATCAGTGAACCTCCTCTACCTCAGCATCGTGTTTCTGTTAACAGCATTGAAGAGCATCCCTTTGGCAAGCTTTTGTGTTAACAGAAGAGCAGCACAAAAGTACTTTTTATATCACAGAATTACATCACCATCCTTAACGTTTGGTGTACTTAATTAGGATTGTGAGCGTCCGTGGCGTCTCAGACAGTCAAGAAGCTGCTTGCCGTGCAGGAGACCTGGGTTTGATCCCTGGGTTGGGGGTCTGGTAATCCAAACAAGTGCTTTCTGTGGATTTTTCTGTTGTACTTTACAAATAGATTTTTAAAATGAAGGTAATGTAAGTTGATATGTAGAAGTATTTAAAAACAAGAGCTCTTGACTGAAATTTTGCTCTTAAGTTCTCTAGCTTGTAATGTTCTGAATGTTCTGCTCAGCACTTGTCACTCAGTACATAGAAGCTTTATTTTTTGATCTGTAAATAGGGATGATAGTCCTTACGTCAGAGAGTTGTCATGTGTTCACCAAGATAAAGTACGCAGAAGTGTTCTGTAAATTACAAAGGACTGACTTCAGTTCTGCTTTGGTGCATCGTTCTGAAACAGGGCAAAGAGGGTCAGAGCTGCCATGAGAGCCCCTGCAGGGGGCGGGGTGGGTGGGGAGGAGTGGGTTGCACGTGTGCCAGAGACCTGAGCCCAGGGCCAAGCCAGCTGAGCGCCCTGGTTCTGTGCCAAAGCGTAGTGGATTTGTTACTGTTGCTCCTGGGGTTAGAGGGGAGCCATCGCTGGATGTCACAGGTTGTCCCTCACTCCATTCTCACTTTCTGAGAACGCTGATCCCTGGACTAAATTATCAGCCACTCTCTAGGTGAATCATTTTGGTAAAGGTTGTCAGAGTCTATCTGGGTCTTTTCTAGTGTAGCTACATGTAGCATTCCTCTTAAGCCATTTTGTTTTCTATTAAGGTGTAAAGTTTAATTCAAACATGAGGAACTACTTTGCTATGACATTTTGTGGGAAATGCTTTACTTTGATTCTTTGATTCCTGATTAACAGAAAGATACCTGTCTGAACTTTCGTAATACATAATAGTGCATCGAATCTACCTTTTATCGGTGTGTCTGAAGCTTAAAACTTACCTCCTTAAAAACGACAGCCCTTCTCTGTGGAAACCGCTTGATCACTTAGCTGACACAGCCTGAGCGTTTTGCAGTTGGGGAAGCTGGTCTTTCTGATACTTCAGATGCCCCGTCCGGGCGGGTCAGGGACCACAGCCCACAGCCTGACTCTGAGGGTGCCTGGCTGCTGGTCTGGCTCTTCTGCCGTTCACCATGTTCTGAGCATTTCACTCATTTCAAGATATAAAGCAAGTAGAAAGAGTATTTTTCTTTTCCCTTATGTTTACCTTTTTCATTGTGTTTATTTTTAGGAATGCTTCTCACCGCCAATGAAACCCCCAAGATGGGCATCTATTACATTCCGGTAAGTGATACAAAAAGGAGTTACAGTAAAAATAGAACAAGGAAAGACACTGTATTTTTAAACTGGCTGTGTCAAGAGACTTTGGGCCTGCATGTGGCTGTGTAAATTAGACACAGTGGCTCACTTGTCAAATCACTGTGCTTCCTGGAGCCACTAAAATAATGAATGCTTAACCATTCTTTTATGGGAAACTACTTAACATCCCATTAAAAATCGTCAGTAGAAATTCATCTTTATTCTTCAGATTTACATTTGTTTTTTGTTTCAGAGTGTTTCAGAATCTTAAACGTCCAGCTATTAGTGATCAAGAGACCTAATCCTCTAAAATAAAAGTCTAGGACTCTTTCAGTCATTGCATTGTCTTTTAAAAATGGGTTCTGTGTATCAGAAACCATCTTAGATTGCCACAATCCGTGATGACATGCAGTTTACTATCTTGTCTCTTTTTTTTCCTCCTTCCTTAAAACATTCTTCCATTACATATGCCAGACACTTCCCTACCTATACTTAAACAGAAAAGCCTGTACTACTAAGTTGGCCTTAGATTCTGGTCAGCACACATCTCCTTTTCTGAGATTTGCGGAGAAGAGCACGGGGGGTGTAGAAGATCAGATGTTTGGGGGAGTAAACTCTCTGTGACCAGCGTTAGCCTCCAGTTATGAAAATTCTTCATATTTATGATGTTCTTTTGAAATAGCTCAACCATGTGTGTGTTTGTGTCGTCGTTCCCCCCCTCCCCCCGCCAAAAAAGATATTCTGTTAATATTGACTTTCTGTGGCTTCAGGAACCTGATATGTTGTTGAAAGCACTTTGGGATGTTTCTTTTGGTTGATGGTGATATGAAGGTCATTCAAACAGCAGCTTTTCCATTTTCCTAAATTGTCATTTGTTCCTTTTCTCCCCGGCCTCTCAGAGATACTGCTTCCGTTTTCCTGTTAGTTTATGTGTCTTTGTCTTCATTAGATCAGTAAGTGTTTATTGATTGTATCAGCTGTGTCAGGCCCAGTGCTGTAGGTTGACAGTGTAATAGTGGATAGGGTACTACCCCTTTCTTTCAAGAGCTCATTATTAGGAAGTAAAACAAGAAAGTAGACAATTTCCGGTCAGCATGATGAACACTCTTAACTGAAGTAAGGAACATGGAACTGGAAACTAGTGGGAAGTATGGCAGATACTTGGAGAAACCTTCCAGAGGAATTGATTTCTGAGAAGCGACTGAAAGGCTGGTTCTGTGTTCTGGATGAAGAGGGTGGGGTGCAGAGTGGGAGAAGCGTCTTGGAAGTAAAGGGAACATTGTCTTCCAAGATCCAGAAGAAGGTAACACACATGGCTGGGCATTTGCCCTTGAGGGACGGGGTAGCTCAGGCTGAAGGGGTGCTCCGCAGCCAGGGTACGGTGGCCCTGTGGGCCGGGTGTGCTGGTGCAGGTGCAAGAGTGATAGGATCATACCTGCATTTCTGAAGGATTATTAACTTCTGGCTGCCACCAGGAGAATGGATTCGATCAGATCTAACCCAGAAGCAGCAAGAACAGGCTGTGGTGATCTGTAGGAGAGACATGGTCCCTGTGTTACCTTCACCAGACCTCCCCTTTAGAAACTGGGGCTTCGGAGGTTCTGGGGTAGTTTCAGAGAAGTCTGATCTGGCAGGCAGTGATTCCAGGGGGTTATCCTCCTTGAATAGCCAGGCAGCATGTCCAGAGGCGTCCGCTGATGAAGACTTGTGTCTGTCACAAGAAGAGTCTTCCCTCAGTCCAGCGCTGAGTCTTCTCACAGCATCAGCCCATCTGGGCACGTCAGGAGAGACAGACTAAATCAGCCTGCCCCTCCCTGAACTTCTCCTGGGAGAGGTCTCTCTCTGTCTTCCTCTCAGGAGGGCTTTCTGTGTTTTGATCTTCAGCATCTGCCTACAAGGTCTTGATGTCTCGTGTCGAAGAGCCCTTCCTTGTGTAAGAAGTGTGTAGAATCCCCCAGTGGGAAGGGAGAACGAGCACTGAGGTAGAGTGTGGAGGCCGGATCGGGAGTCCGCTCAGCTGATGAGGAGCCTCCGGCCGGGCGCCCCTCTGTGTTGAGCAGGGTGGGGCAGTTCTGTTTTTGCAGGAAGACCATTTCACCAGCTTGTGCAAAGATGGTGGCAGTGGGGGCAGAATTGGGACAATTGACAACAGTTGTAAGATAGGCTTGGTCATTGCCTGGATGTGGGGAGGAAGGGAGAGGAAAGAACCACAGGTGACAGCCGCTTTCTCCCTGGTGAATGTGTGGACACGGAGGTGACTGCTTGAATCCAGGAGGAGAAAGGGGATGATAGACTTAGAACCAGCGGAGACCCCCGTTCCCTTCTGCTTGTCTGGATCTGTTTCTCAGGCTGGGTTTTTTTTTGTTCCAAGCACTGGGAGCTTCACACAAGAGGGGACCCGTTGCTGGCCAGGTGGTGAGAAGCAGCTTTTTTGATCAGTGTTAGCTTATCTTAGAAGATCTTTTTAGTTTCAACTCTGTAGCTCAGATGTAACCAAGCGAAGTCAAAAAACCACCCAGAGACTGCTCCCAGGCTGCTGAGTGCATGCAGACGGTCAGCACAGAGTTGTTCTTGCTCAGCTGAGCACTGTGCGGCAGCTTGTACCTAAGTGTTCCTCCCTAACCTGTCTTTCTGCCCTGCTGCCTCGCACACCGTGAGGGTTTATGGTGCCGCTTGTCTTTACTTGGAGCCTGTTCTCCGTGACACTCCTTCAGAGCGAAAGAGCCCAGGGGTCTGAAAGCCTGCCATCTTCGCTAAGATTTTATCAAACTCACCAGGCTGACATTTTTTATAGAGATTTATTTGAGGCCTATAGAACCAGAGAAGTATGTGTTGAATATGCAGTGCATGCGAAATATAGGTGGTTTGGATGACGATTTGTATTAACATCTTATAAACCAGGTATGAAAACTACCCCCCCGCCCCACTGCTTTGAGGCTGTGCTGAAAATGAAGACAGCTTAATGTTCTTTCAGCTTGTTAATTTTTGCCTCTCTACCCTGTACCATCTTTCTTGAGTACTTGAAATCTTTTTAGAGTAAATGCACTTCCTGATTTATATAGTCTCTGCCACTTACTTATCCCAATAGCTAGCTAGTCGCTCTTTCCCCATTTTCTCAGTGTTCTCTTTTTCTGTCTCTGAGAGACCAGGATCTGTTTTTTTGTTTGTTTGTTTGCTTTTTAAATTCTAGGGCCTAATTCAGCTGCAGCTTTCAGGACTAATGCCAGAAACAGTTTTTCAAGTTTGGGTTCCTCTGAAATATAATTTAATCGTAGGTTAGTTCTTCCTGATTAACACCTTTGGCAACTACATGGACTCTAGAGGGAATCTGAGTCCCGTGGCACCCAGCCCAAACCTGCCAGGATACCGAGTACTGTTCCTGTTGGAAATGCTTCTGGGCTCCAAGGCCCCATGGGTCAATGAGCTCCAAGACCACACATGATGGACACATGATGGCTGGCATGCTTGATAATGTGTATGGATGCGTAAGGGCTTCCCAGGTGGCGCTAGTGGTAAAGGACTCACCTGCCAGTGTAGGAGACGTAAGAGAAACAGGTTCGATCCCTGGGTCGGGGAGATCCCCTGGAAGAAGGCATGGCAATCCACTCCAGTATTCTTGCCTGGAGAATCCCATGGACAGAGATGCCTGGAGGGCTACAGTCCATGGGGTCAAAAAGAGGTGGACCCAACTGAAGTGACTTAGCGCACATACACACACACGTGAATGCGTAAACTTGAGAAAAAGAGAATAAAGCTATTTGAATTAGAAGAATAAAGTCAGTTGATTGAGGATATATGATTTTTTTTTAAAACATGTACATTTTTTTAAATTGGAAAGTACTCTTGGAACCAGAGTACCTGCATGTAGGGCAGAGTTAAACACATAAAGAGTTACATTTATTCACACCAGTGCTTCTGTTTCTTTTAAGAAATAACACTGGAGCTTAACCAGCATAATGTGTGAAATGTATAGAACTCTTTGCAAAGAGAGATGATTGTATTAATAAGCATAAAATCTCAAGGACACTTGTTTCACTTAGTTGTAACACACAAGCACACATCCTCCCAGAGGCATTGCTGCTTGGGATGGGAGTGCTCAGTCGTGTCCGACTCTGTGTGACCTCATGGACTGTAGCCCACCAGACTCCTCTATCATGGGAATTCTCCAGGCCAGAAAACTGTGGAGTGGATCGCCATTTCCTTCTCCAGGGGATGGATCTTCCTGACCCAGGGATTGAACCCGCGTCTCCTGTGTCTCCTGCATTGCAGGAGGATTCCTTACCCACTGAGCCACCAGGGAAGGCATTACCGCTTGGGATGTTTTGGCATGATTTTCCAGAAGGCTCAAGAACATAGTTACATAGTGCTTCCTAGCAGTTACTCCTTACCTTCACCTCTTAAGATGGTAACATATTTTTATCAGCTGTCCATTTGGCAAATACATTATTTTAGTTTAGCATTAGATTTGACAGTACCTTACAGAGTATTTTGTCTCTCCTTTTTATATAGATACTCTCTTCCTCGTTTGAAAGTTTGGGGCTACGGACTTGGTCTTTTATTTTGTCTTATGATTGCAGCACACTTCTGGGGGCAAGGCGGTGAAAGACTGGTCTCTCCCACAGTCCCTGGAAACGAGGCAGACGGCAGAGAGAACTTTGACCGACAGAAGATTCTGCTTTCCCTGCAGAGTCCATTGTGCAGGCAGACGTGCTTTCTCCCATAAGACAGATCTCATCTGCAGATCACTTAGGCAGTGTTTCACCCTGCTCGACCAGGCTGTGCCGGCTTCTGGAAGCCACATTCTCCTGGTTGTCCCCGTCGCCCAGTTAGCCCTTCCAGTCGGTCTGCTTTCGTGGCTTTTCCTGCTCACGTGGCCTGGTGATTGAGCCTTGGCTCTCTCTCTTTGGTGCTGGGGCTTAGTCCTTGTCTCTTTGTTCTCCCCTCAGGGAGCTCACCTGTCCCCCAGGCTCCGTAGGGACACCTGTGTGCTACGGACTTCCAAACTTCTGTCTCCAGCCTTTCCTTCCCCTCGGAGCTGCAGAGTCACACATCCACCGGTCTGCTGGGCCATGGAGGTGGGGACCTCTCCACTAGAGGTCTCATTGGTGCCCTCTAGTTATGTGTCCACAGCAGAATTCCCGGTCCCAGCTCCCCACCCGCCCCTCTTGTCACTTCGTTGCTTACTCAGTTCCTCAGCCCACAGCACAGGCACCACCGTGTTTCCTCGCCCGTCCTCTTCGCGTGTCCTTGTCCGGTCCATCCGAACCTCACATCAACTCTTTTTCCAGTATTGGTTCAAATCCAGCCATTTTTCAGTACTTCTGCTTCTGCCACTCATCTGGGTTACCTTAATGGCCTCTTACCGGGTCCTTCCTCTTTCACTTTGTCTCTCTTGCATTCTGTTTTTCATTCAACAGCCAGGTTGATTTAAAATATAAAAATAAGACTTCCCTGGTGGTTCGATGGTGAAGACTCCACACTTCACTGCAGGGGGTGCAGACTCCACACCTGGTCAGGGAATTCCACATGCAGCCTAACATGGCCAAGAATAGTGATGATAAAATATAAAAGCAACCAGTCAAGGTCTATCACTCTTCTCCTTGACAGCTTACAAGGGCTTATCATTTTGCTCAGCATAACGTCTTAGCTCCTGTCGTTAACTTAGAGTGCCCTACAAAATGGAAAAGGCTGAAACACCAGAGTCTCCATTTTCTCTCACCCATCAGAGAACAGATCTCTGAAAACTGTTTATCCGTTTACAGAGATTGACAAGTGGGTAGAGCAAAAGACCAAATCCCTTGTCATCGCTGCCAGCAGCAGGGAATAACTTACAGGTTGTAAATTAACCCCAAACACAGAATTAGTAGAGAGGAAAATTAAAGTTAGAAAAACAGAGTCCATGCAGGTCTCCTTTGGATTCATCTGGTGCCAAGGGAACAAGCTATGCTTGGCTGTTCTTCTTGGTGCTGAAGTCTCCCTGACACTTTCAGGTGAGTCCATTGTGTGTCTTGGGTTGAGATGGCAAAAACTGTTTAAGAATAATTTTCAGAAAAAAGGGAAGTTACAACTTTCACATAGATCTCAAATAAACATGTTAAAAATTTCATTTAGCTTATTAAAGGAATCAGGCAAATGTCATCAAAGGTAAAGTCTAAAATAGCACAGACTTACGTGGAATAAGGTGATACTGAGTTGGAAATGTACAAATGAATAGATTTCCTTTTCCAAAGGTACAGAGAGTTGTCTGTCCTGGACAGAATTCTTTTGCATGACTGTTAGCAATTAATCTTGCATTACTGTCAGTTACTTACAGTTTACAGAGTTGTAAAATGTATCCCATGGAATCAGAATCAGGTAATCTTGAAAGGCATGCTGTTGGACCAGGAGTTGGGCAAATTAAACACCTAACTAAATGCCCACTGCCTTTTTTTTTCCTGTAAATAAAGTTTTATTGGAACAGTGCACCCATTCATTTATTATGTGTTGTCTACAGCAGCTTTCTGACTAAAAAGGTAGAGTTGAGTTGTTAACGATAGAAAGACCCTGTGGTCTGCAAGCTCTAAAATCTTTAAGAAAAAGTTTGTACACCCCCTACTCTTGATTATACATAACTTTCCATTGAAGCACAAAATCTTCCTTATATTTATTTACTTATTTATACATTTGTATAAATAATAAACATGAATAAATATGTAATAAATGTGTATTTTTCTTTATTATGATATAAAAAACATGGATACGGAGATATTGTTTCTTTTTTTTCCCAGTTACATTCCCACCACCTAAAGTGGTGCCTTTTACACTGTAGGCATTCGATTATTAATATGTGCTGAAAAATTAATAAAACATATATGAGATAATCAGATAACTGTAATTTGAAGAATCTTAGATAATGGTTGTATGTTTTGACAGTGGCTGGTTTGCAGTGATTTTTAGCTGTTCTTATACCAAATTTGAATTTAGCATCTGCCTTTTTCTGCTACCATTAGTAAAGTTAAAAAGTTAAGAACATGACTTATAAGTGCTAGACTATAATTTTTATACAGCAGGATAAGGATCAGTTCCTTTGCTCTGACAGTATGTTCTAATCAGCATGATCACAGAATCTTGGGGTCTTGCAGTCCTTATGCATTTCTGAACTTCCCTGGTGGCTCAGATGGTAAAGCATCTGCCTACAATGTGGTAGACCCAGATTCAATCCCCTGGGTCGGGAAGATCTCCTGGAGAAGGAAATGGCAACCCACTCTGATATTCTTGCCTGGAAAATCCCATGGATGGAGGAACCTGGTAGGCTACAGTCTGTGGGGTTGCAGAGTCGGACACGACTGAGCGACTTCACTTTCACTTTCAATCATTATGTTTGTGAATGCTGACAGATTTCTAAAAGAAATGCCTCGTCCAAAAGATGTATTACTGGTGCTGTTGTGAGATAAACTCTTTCCTAGAAAAATATAGAAGGAGAATATGAAAATAAGGACATTCAGCTTTTTGTTGTACCTTTTTTGAAATGTGTGGGAATGTTGACTTTGCATCTAGGATAGGATGGGCTTATGCATTTTAATGATTGGAAATGCATCATTTTTCTTCCTGTGTTTTAGCTGGAGTTGCTGGCAGTGCTGTGCCTGCTGCTCTCTAAGATTTGGCTTCTAATCTGGACCATTGATCCAGTTCGATTCAAAGCCGAGACTGATGGCTCTTATGTTTACTAATCTGATACCAGAGATTCCCCAGATGTGAGATCTCTTTGACCCACTAGTATATGCTGAAATGGCCCTGAATATGTTAGTGTTCACATGGAATCCTAAAAGTGATGGATCACGTTTTCCTCTCAGATGCTCCTTTAAACAGAGAGATGTTGGAGATAGTGACAGAAGTAGTTTTGTTAGAAATTCCTATTTTCTTCTTTTTTAAAAAATTTAGAAATTCCTATTTTCTAGTGCCAGTTGCAGCATATTTTCTTGGTTTAGGGAGGCAGTACCAGATGTATCTGGGGAACTTGCTAGCATCAGAGGACATACAAGACAGAGCATGAACTGGACAGATAAATGCTGAAATGTTTTCCACAATAAAGAGTTTCTCCACAGGCTGCAAAGGAACAGGGGAAGCTTTTGAAGCACAGAACACTAGAGCAGGTCAGGAGCTTTGAGGTCATCTAGTCCAGCCCCTTAATTGATAGCTGAGAAATCGAGTCATTTGTTCAAAGTCAAAAGACAAGCTGGTTCCGGAGCTGGATTGTGAAGGCATTTCGTCATTCCGAGTTGGTTATGGAAGGAATTTTAAAATTTATCTGACCTGAGTTTGAATGCCTGGATTGCCACTTACGAATTTGGTGACCTCAAACAAGTTACTTAGCCTGACTGAGCCTCGGTTTCTTGAGCTACAAAGGAAGAATGATTTTGTGAGGCAGCTGTGTGCAGTAGACACTTAGTCATTTATCATGATGCTTGATGCCTGACAGACGTTCAGCTGATTATTGCTGTTGTACGTTTTTGCATTGAGTATAATTTGATGGGTCCAGTGACAAAGAGTATTTATATTTAGCATTATATGAATGTGGGCTTTTATGTAGCTAGGAAGAATGTGATATTGAACAAAATAAAGATATACTGAAAAGGTGACAAAATCACAGGTGTCAGTGAAGAAAATGATGTGAGAAATATGATTTGATACTGTTCAGTCTGTTACAGGTCATGTAAACTAGAGGTTGAGAGAGCACTACTGAATGCCATTGGTTTTGCTGTTAGTTATCGAAACAGAAAGCAGTGATGAAATCTGGTTGCTTAAATTAAAAATCTGAGTTTTAAAACTGAAGTCCATTTCCCACCTTCTGTCATCAAAAGCACACTATAGAAAATGGCCAATAAAGACAAGTAGGAAACTCACTCTTCCATCAACCAAAGTGAAAGTGAAAGTCGCTCAGTTGTGTCCAGCTCTTTGCGACCCCATGACTATACAGTCCATGGAATTCTCCAGGCCTGAATACTGGAGTGGGTAATGCCGGAGTCCTGCTCCAGCTGGTCCAGGGTTCCCTCAGGAAGGACGGCGTCGGCGATACAAATGAGAAGACACAGCGAGTCTTGGTGTTTCCAAGTGTCTTCTGACTTTATTGTTTTCAAGGCAGCTTTTATATTTTTAGTTGTGTATAGAAACAAATGTAAAGTGTAAAGTCATGCCAAATCAAATCAGTGGGTCAGCAGTTTTTGACCCTTATCGGAACCAGGACACTGTGTTTTTAGTTACAAAAAGTTTAAAGATGTTTACATCATCTTCTGGCCTGGAGGCCTGCTAACATCTGGTGACTCTTTTATTGATAAGGGTTGATCAGCCAGGACACTTTTTCTAAAAGTATTTTTGTATTAGGCACAGAACGTACCAGGGTTACATTTTTTTAAAGAATACAGGCACAGCAGATTATGACAAAGAAAGAATTCATAAACTCAGAGATTCAAGGTAAAACCTGTTTTGTGTACTCTATCTTATGCCTTGAGCTTAAGGGAAAAGAATGTGGTCCCATAAAGTCATGGCACAGCAAGCTGAAAACAATGTAGCGCCAAGGTCAGTGCTTAGCAAAATCACCAGCTGAATTAACAATCGTCTTATTATTTGTATTAAAGCTAAACTTCTATTTATATAAATCTCTAACTATTATGCTTTCATTATATAGGCTAAATACGTTAAGAGCAAAAACATAGTAAATATAGACTAAGTGACACTTTCATAAAGCAATATCTCTTATATTTCCTAATAAGCCTTTTTTCTTATGAAGGGCTCTGTGCCCATTGGGGCTTTCTGTGTGGAGGCTCTCAATGTTGTTTATTGTTAAGGAGCAGCCATGCACATTAGCTCCAAAGGCACAGGTACATTTATTAAACAAACTAATATGCTAGCAAGAGGAATTTAGATTAGAATACTCTATATCCTAGATAATTTTATTAGGGTGCTACCGTTTTCAGGGGCCTTGTTGATTGAGGTTTCAGATTGATCTATTTAGAAGAGAATCAGGAAAGGCCTTTTGCCTAAGTCAGAAAATAAGAAGAGGTTTATTATAGCAAACATCAGAAAGACAGGTATCACCTTTAAGGTGAGCGCTGAGGCAGCCTCCCGAGAATCCCTGAGGCCTGAGAAGCTCTGCTTGATCAGTCCTTCTCCTCATGACTCCGTCATGGGTGGGATCTCGTGAGCTGGCTCCCGGCAGGGTAACCTTTCCCTTTTCCAGGGAATCTTCCCAACCCAGGGATTGAACCCAGGTCTCCCACATTGCAGGCGAATTCTTTACCAGCTAAGCCACAAGGGAAGGCCAAGAATACTGTTGTGGGTAGCCTATCCCTTCTCCAGCGGATCTTCCTGACCCAGGAATAGAACTGGGGTCTCCAGCATCGCAGGTGGGTTCTTTGCCAACTGAGCTATCAGGGAAAGGCAAACACATTTTAACATTTTGCTCTATTTTTTGCATTGTTTTTGATTGATCTAATATCATTTTTCTCACTTCTTGGTTTCCCATGTTATTATAAACTCTTGGAGATCACTGTTATGTGGTTGAGATGAGGCATGTGATTTGAAAGGGACTGCTTGAGTGTTTTCTTCAAAAGATATTTGTTCCCAATACCTCTCATAGCATTGCCATACTGAGGATGATTCTGGTAATTTAAGATAAGAGTTTTCGGCACGACAAGGCCCCTGGCTGCAGGTTGCCCACTGTATCTGATGCTGGTCGACACTTGAGGCATACGTGCTCTTTTAGACTTACTGAAGGACAGCCTGAAGGATTTTCAGGTTTGACTTTCAATGCTGCAGTTCTCTGCTCTACTTAGTTATGTCCAACTCTTTGCGACCCTGTGGGCTGTAGCCCGCCAGCCAAGAATTCTAGAGTGGGTTGCCGTTTCCTCCTCCAGGGAATCTTCCTGATCCAGGGATCAAAGCTGAGTCTCTTGCGTCTTCTCCATTGGCAGGCGGATTCTTTTGCACCATCTTGTTAATCTTAGCTGCTTGACTTTAGAACCTGGTCTCTATGTAAGAGGTTAAACCAATGAAATTACAGCTCAGAAGTATTAAATACAGTGGTCAGAGTAGAAGAAAGAGAAAAAAAATTTAAATATAGTTAGCAAGTTCAGAATGAGTGAGATAGGGCTTTGCAATGGTATCTGTGAAAAAGGAGTCAGGGGTTTTGTTCAGTTCTAAGTCAAAGGAATAAACTAAACAATGTTGGCAGTGATTCCACATGTGAGTGGGTGTGGGGAACGACAAGAGATACAGTGAAGGGGTGATCTTGGGGTTGTTAATATGCTTGTTCATTGAGAAATATTTCACAGATAGAGGATTAGAGAAAGCTCAGAAAAAGAGTTCAGGAATTGTGTTATCAGGCACCATCTAGAGAAGGCATGTTTCTAGGATTTAAGAAAAGAATAAGTTCATAAAAGAAAGGCACCCCATGGGAGGTAAAGAAAATGATGGCATATTAGACTAAGGAAGAAAATTTTCATCATTGAGTGTGTGGGAAGAGCTATCAGAATACAGGAGGCAGTGGAAAAGGAAAGAGAAGACAAATATGAATGAAAAACCTGATGCATTTTAAATTGAGTTCAACTCTGAGTTCCAAGATGGGTATTTTTTAGATGTCTTGATTCATAATGATGTAGATGGGACATATATTTAATTTTGTTCTCTAAGAAAAGCGTTTAAAAGATAAAGCAAAGCCCATAGGAAAGATGAACGGGGATAAGGCATCTTATGGAAGGTGATAGACCTAACTTTATGGAGAAATATATGTGAGGCACTTATAGGCAGAACAGCAGGTTCAGTTCAGTTCAGTTCAGTCGCTCAGTCGTGTCCGACTCTTTGCGACACCATGAATTGCATCACACCAGGCCTCTCTGTCCATCACCAACTCCCGGAGTCTACCCAAACCCATGTCCATCGAGTTGGTGATGCCATCCAACCAACTCATCCTCTGTCGTCCCCTTCTCCTCCTGCCCCCAATCCTACCCAGCATTAGGGTCTTTTCCAATGAGTCAACCCTTCGCATGAGGTGGCCAAAGTACTGGAGTTTCAGCTTCAACGTCAGTCCTTCCAATGAACACCCAGGATTGATCTCCTTTAGGATGGATTGATTGGATCTCCTTGCAGTCCAAGGGACTCTCAAGAGTCTTCTCCAACACCACAGGTCAAAAGCATCAATTCTGCGGCGCTCAGCTTTCTTCACCATCCAACTCTCACATCCATACATGACCACTGGAAAAACCGTAGCCTTGACTAGACGTACTTTTGTTGGCAAAGTAATGTCTCTGCTTTTATAAATATGGTATCTAGGTTGGCCATAACCTTCCTTCCAAGGAGTAAGTGTCTTTTAATTTCATGGCTGCAATCACCATCAGCAGTGATCTTGGAGCCCCAAAAAATAAAGTCTGACACTGTTTCCACTGTTTCCCTATCTATTTCCCATGAAGTGATGGGACCAGATGCCATGATCTTAGTTTTCTGAACGTTGAGCTTTAAGCCAACTTTTTCACTCTCCTCTTTCACTTTCATCAAGAGGCTCTTTAGTTCTTCTTCACTTTCTTCTATAAGGGTGGTGTCATCTGCATATCTGAGGTTATTGATATTTCTCCCGGCAATCTTGATTCCAGCTTGTGTTTCTTCCAGCCCAGCGTTTCTCATGATGTACTCTGCATATAAGTTAAATAAGCAGGGTAACAATATACAGCCTTGACATACTCCTTTTCCTATTTGGTACCAGTCTGTTGTTCCATGTCCAGTTCTAACTGTTGCTTCCTGACCTGCATACAGGTTTCTCAAGAGACAGGTCAGATGGTCTGGTATTCCCATCTCTTTCAGAATTTTCCACTGTTTATTGTGATCCACACAGTCAAAGGCTTTGGCATAGTCAATAAAGCAGAAATAGATGTTTTTCTGGAACTCTCTTGCTTTTTCGATGATCCAGCGAATGTTGGCAATTTGATCTCTGGTTCCTCTGCCTTTTCTAAAACCAGCTTGAACATCTGGTAATTCACGGTTCACGTATTGCTGAAGCCTGGCTTGGAGAATTTTGAGCATTACTTTACTAGCATGTGAGATGAGTGCAATTGTGTGGTAGTTTGAGCATTCTTTGGCATTGTCTTTCTTTGGGATTGGAACGAAAACTGACCTTTTCCAGTCCTGTGGCCACTGCTGAGTTTTCCAAATTTTCTGGCATATCAAGTGCAGCACTTTCACAGCATCATCTTTGAGGATTTGAAATAGCTCAACTGGAATTCCATCACCTCCACTAGCTTTGTTCCTAGTGATGCTTTCTAAGGCCCACTTGACTTCACATTCCAGGATGTCTGGCTCTAGGTGAGTGATCACACCATTGTGATTATCTGGGTGGTGAAGATCTTTTTTCTGGCAGTTAATTCCAAGCTCCGTGTATTTTCATTACTTTTTCTAATTAACAGAAAAGGAGAGGGATGAAAAGCAGAGTGAGCTTCTTTTCTAACTTACCCAAGCTCACAGCTGATCTCTTGTAACTAAATTTTCTCTTATGCATGAAGTTGCTTTATAAGGTGTTGTGTTTTATTTGTAAAGTTTCAGTTATATGTTCAAAATTGTGAAAAGGGAAGTAAGGCACAAGTGTCAGGTGGCTAATAAAGTATTCTGTTCTAATACAAACAAGTTGTTTGTGTCTTTACAAGGGGGAAATGTGGACTTCCTATTTTAATCTAAACACTTTCAGGCAGTAACAGTATCTTTGGCATTTTTCTCAACAAAGGAAATCCTCTCCATTTCTCATCACATTTTATTGGGTCACCAGAATAGCAGACGCACAGAAAGCATTAATGTGTAACACTCAGGAAGTAATTTTCTGAACATCCTGTCACATTTTCAAAAGTTAATTTCAGTTCCGGCGAGGTAAAAATGAACGTAATTTCCATATGGAAATATTTGACGCACGTATGACATTAACTTTGTTCTGTTAGTATGTTTTTAGATGATATTTGTTTTTGCTAAAACTGTTGCACATCTGGCATGCCTGTCTGCTTCAGATGCTGGTTTTCAGTTTTGAGTCAAATATTGACCAAAGATCATGTCTTTCTAGCTCTGGTGATTCCTTCCATCTTGGTGCTCACCAGGTTCATCTCTTTACCATTCTTGTTTTGGGCAGGAGAGAGATGGGAGTCACTCCGGTACTCCAGGGGCCTGTTGATATGGTCGCCCAGGCGGTGGTGGTAACGGTAGTGCTTACAGCCAGGGGTCGGTTTTTAGTTTCTGAGTTTGCCTGATAGTCTGAATCCTCTGGCACTTTCTTTGACTAATATGCCCATTACCTACTGTGGAGTTGTTTTTTTTTGTTTGTTTTCTTTTTTAACCTTAAAAATAGAAGACAAGTTATACAAATAGGTAAGAAATTTGGGCTACGTTCTTTTAAAAGACCAGGCTAATACAGAAAACAGAAAGAAAATTCTAAGACTTGAACTTTCTTTTACTTTGATTTGGTGTCCTCTCAAATTCCAGGAGAGTTTGTCTTCCAGTGCGCTTGTGCCCAGATGTCACCACCCTCAGGGCATGACTCTTGTGTGTTTTACTTTCTGCTGTATCCCTGGCGACTAGAACCGTGTCTGGTACTTGGTGGGCTCTCACTGAATACATGCTGATTTGAAGGAGTGAGTATTTGACACTTCATTTAAAAAATTTCATTATGGAAATGTTTCAAATATGCGTAAGAGTAAAGATGGATAGAATGAGCCTCCGTCTGTCCATCTCCTTGCTTCAGTGTCATCTGCTTTTCCCTCGTGCCCTTTCGGGTGGTGATTGTGGGATTGACTTGTGTTATTAGTGGTTTAAATTGCTCTAGAAGGTAGTTTTGAAAATTGTTGTTGTTGCTGTTCAGTCACTCAGTCGTGTCTTTGCGACCCCATGGGCTGCCAGCGTGCCAGGCTTCCCTGTCCTTCACTATCTTCCGGGGTTTGCTCAAACTCATGTGCATTGAATCAGTGATGCCTTCCAATCATCTCATCCTCTGCCACCCTCTTCTCCTGCTTCAGTCTTTCCCAGCATCAGGGTCTTTTCCAGTGAGTAGGCTCTTAGCATCACGTAGCCACAATTACTAAATGGAGGGAATTCCCTGGTGGTCCAGTGGTTAGGACTCCATGCTTTCACTGCCAAGGGCCCAGGTTCATTCCTTGGTTGGGGAGCCAAGATCCCATGACTTCCCTGCATTGCACAGCAGATTCTTAACCACTGGACCACCAGGGAAGTCCCTGTACTGAATCTTTAAGGATGTGTAGGAATTAACCAGTGAAGAGGTAGAAAGAAAGGAAGAGCTTTCTGCACAATTGAAATTAGAGCCTCAGATCTGTTCAGTGTGCTGGGAAGAAGCCTAGGTTTTCCAGGGGTAGGGAGGGGCAAGAGATAAGTAAAACTGGATAAAAGGCCTATATCTAAACATTTTGTACAGTGTTTTTGGTTTTGGTTTAAAGTGGAGTGGTGTCCTTTTGATGGGTTTTATTTAGGGGTTGAAATCAGATATGGGAATAAGATTATTCTGCCTGTAGGAAGAGGTGACTTTGAAGCATTGGTTGTACCTCTTAGTTGCTCACTCGTGTCCAGCTCTTTTCAACCCCATGGACTGCAGCCCTCCAGGCTCTTCTGTCCAGGGGATCTTCCCGACCCAGGGATGGAACCCAGGTCTCCTGCATTGCAGGCAGATTCTTTACCATCTGAGCCACCAGGGAAGCAGGAGTTAGGATTGTAATTCATCAGGAAAAGTTCTGTGAGCTCCATCTGAGATATTGACAATGGGTGGTGAAGGAAGACACAGAAGGGACAATAAGGAGTTAATACATCCTTAGGGCTTGGTGATCATTAGGTTGTTGTTCAGTCACTAAGTCATGTCTGACTTTTTGCGACCTCATGAACTGCAGCACTCCAGGCTTCCCTCTCTTTCACTGTCGCCTGCAGTTTGCTCAGATTCATGTCCATCGTGTTGGTGATGCCATCTAGCCATCTCATCCTCTGTTGCCCCCTTCTTCTCCTACCCTCAATCTTTCCCAGCATCAGGGTCTTTTCCAATTAATTAATTCTTCGCATCAGGTGGCCAAAGTATTGGAGCTTCAGCATCAGCATCAGTCTTTCCAATGAATATTCAGGATTGATTTCCTTGAGGATTGATTGGTTTGATGTCCTTGCAGTCCAAGGGACTCTCAAGAGTCTTCTCCAGCACCGCAGTTCAAAAGCATCAATTCTTAGACACTCAGCCTTCTTTATGGTCTAACTCTCACATCCGTTCATGGCTACTGGAAAAACCATAGCTTTGGGATTGACTGGTTGGATCTTCTTGCAGTTCAAGAGACTCTCAAGAGTCTTCTCCAGTACCACAATTCGAAAGCATTAATTCTGTGGCACTCAGCCTTCTTTCTGGTCCAACAACATCCGTACATGACTACTAGAAAAACCATAGCTTTAACTGTACAGATCTTTGTCAGCAAAGTGATATCTCTGCTTTTTAATACACTGTCTAGGCTTGTCATAGCTTTCCTTCCAAGGAGCAAGTGTCTTCTAATTTCATGGCTGCTGTCACTGTCCACGGTGGTTTTAGAGTCCAAGAAAATAAAAATTGCCACTGTTTCCATTGTTTCCCTATCTATTAGCCATGAAGTGATGGGACCAGATGCCATGATCTTAGTTTTTTGAATACTGAGTTTTAACCCAGCTTTTTCACTCTCCCCTTTCACCTTCATCAAGAGGGCCCTTTTTAGTACCACTTTGCTTCCTGCCATTAGAGTGGTATCATCTGCATTTCTGAGGTTGTTGATATTTCTCACAAGGAAAGTTGTGAGTGAGTTAAGTTCTTGAATTTTCTGGAGAGGAAAAAAGAGCTTTTGTCTTTCGTAAAGGTCTGTTCTCAGTCAATATCACAGATACACTAAGTTCACTAAGGGCCTCGATCCTGAATTATAGGCTGGACCCCTGCATCTTCACAGAGATCATCTGAAACAATCGATGTTTCAGTTTGATGTTGTGTGGCTTGTTGATCAGTTGGTAACTCTATCTGTACGTGTGCCTCTCTCCCTTTTGGAACGTTGTTTTACTTTAGGAAAAATGCTCTATTAAAAAAAAATCAAACGTATAAACCGAAGAAGTCCTTCATAACTGCCGCTCCCACTACTGTTGTTAACAAGATGGTGTACATTCTCTTTCCCTCCATGCCTACCCCGCAAACCCTGCCCACACACTAGCATGTGATTTTGCAGAATTGGGATCTCATGACGCATACTGTTCTGAGAGAAATTTTTGTCATGTAATGGTATATCAGTATTATTCTGATCAGATCAGATAAATATAAAGTAAACCCATTCTTTTTAATGGTTCCACAATATTTCATTATGGTATATCATATAGGTATAGGTATGTCATAATTTATTTGCCTAGTTTCCTATTAATGGGTATTCACCACTCATTTCTTTGAGTTCTCTAAACCAGTGCTGTTCAGAAGAACTTTCTCTGATGGAGATGTTCCAAGATCTGCTCTGTCCAACATGGCAGCAACTTGCCATGTGTGATTATTGAGCATTTGAAATGTGCTCAGTGTGCCTAAGGAACTGAATTTTACATTTTATTCCATCTTAGTTAAGTCTAAGTAGCCACATGTAGCTAGTGGCTACTCTATTGGACAACACAGAGTCAAGTTAGGTCATCAAGCCGTTGCTTGGATCATGTTATTTGGACCTCCATAAATTACAGTTTAGTGTTTCTTTGATGTTTAACAGTCATATGAAGTTTCTTTTGTAAACCTATTTTAAAGAAATACTGTCCAGTTAGAGTTCCTTAGAGAGAGATCTATGAAATGCTTCTCAAGTTTAGTTCCAAAAGAGAGCTTCTCTTTCCAGACATATCAGTATGCTTGTTTTATCAAGTAAATGATGTCCCTCTACTTTATTATACATCACTTTTTGCCTTGGTTGCCATGGAGTCCGATTTTTGGAGCCCGGTTTTTGGTTCTGCTGCAGGGGGTGATCTTTTCCCTTTCATCAATTCCCCCACTAAACAACATAGCTTTCCTTTCATTATGAGTTTGAAGATTTCATTATGTGTATGCTTTTCCTTGTAAAGCCCTTCTCTTTTTGAAAATGATTAGATTTATGTCAAGTTTTTGAAATCTATCCTAAGACTTCACTAAAAAAAGATGAATACAATATAATACTACATCCTTCCCACAACCTTGTACATACACACACATACTGTATATCCTAGTAGGGCCATTGTATTGTCATGTGTAGGAATCCTATTTATCATCATAGTGGGGAACACGCATATTTAAAATCTGAAATAGACTTTCCACCTGGGTTGTAGAAAATTACTTAAGTGCATTATGGTTGGTTACATTTTATTCAATTATGATTTGAACTTGGGTTCTTTTACCCTCTTCTTTTGCTCTGCCAGTATAATGCTCCATTTTGGCTTTCTTTAGGAATACATGGAAAATTTTCTTTTGCTTGAATTTAAAGTGCATTCTTCAGGGTTTCCTAGTGCCACATGGCACCTTGTAGATAAATATTAACTGCTAAATGGTGAGGCAAAATATTTTTTGGACTCCCCGCCCCCCCCCAAAAAATAGCAATGTTGAGGAGTATAACCTTAATTTTAAAACATTTTACTCTTCGTATGTATCTGCCAAATTTCTATCCCTGGATACTTTTAAATATCAGGATACCCTTAGATTTTACATGGACTTTAGAATTAGAAAGCATCAGAATATGCTGAAAAATTTTTAATAAATTCCTTTGCCTGCAAGGAAGTAGGATAGAGCCAGGAAACTGCTGATGTGGTAACCAGGATAGCACACTAAAACCATCTGTGTAACTCCTGGCAGGAATAAAATGACAAAACAAGATCTTGGGAGAGTGGGTGTTAACCATGTGTGTGATCAAAAAGATAAATACATTCTCAAATGATTAAATTGGCTGAATGCCTTTAGCACCCATGGGGCTGTTGTGTGTATTCTTACGTGCAGACATAGCTGTCAAGGTTGAGCATTTTTAGCATAGTTAGGAAATTGGGACTGGAAAAGACTGGAAGCAGAGGATTTTAACATTGCTTGGAGTCTTTGGAGCTGTAGACTCTGGATGTGAACTTGAGGAAACTGCATGGAATTTCAAGTATAACGTGATAAATATCCAATGGTATTTGCAGCAGAGCCACAGTCAGGCTCTCCAGGATAGAATGAAGAGGGCAGCACATAAAGAATGAAGAGGAGACCCTACGAGAACATGTTTGCCCCGTTTAACAGTGGACTTTGAAAAAGACAGGAACATGTTAAGATTCCCCCTTTCTTCTTGAGAATTGAAGGAAGATGGAAGCTGAGGACTATTTCATACTATTTAATGACTGTAATTTTTGGAAAAAGCAAAAATGAACAGCTTTTCATTCTAACTCAAATTAGAAATACTTAGGTTAAATATAGTAGGGCTTTGAATACTTAAAAGAGAACTTGAAGATATTTGGTTTTGAAGGAATGACATGGTTTTGAATAAGATTTTTGCTCTCTCAAATTGGCCATGGTTCACTTGAGAGTAATTCTGTTAATCCCTTTTCCTCAATTTAGCCAGACTATTTGGTGTTCACTAAGCTTTCATGTTCTGAATATCACCAAGCTCAAAGTCAGTAGATCTTCAGTGGATATATGAATTTAGTTTTCAGTGCATATAAAAGTTATGTTTATGCTATACTATATTGTGTGCAAGAGCATTACGCCTAAAAAATGTACATATCTTAATTTGATAATATTTTATTGCTAAAAAAGAGGGGGCCTTTCCTGGTGGCTCAGTGGTAAAGAATCCACCTGCCAATGCCAGAGATAGGGTTTGATCTCAGGGTCAGGAAGAATCCCCTTGAGAAGGAAATGGCAACCCACTCCAATTTTATTGCCCAGGAAATCCCTTGGACAGAGGAGCCTTGTGAGGCTACAGTCCATGGGATACCAAGAAAGCAACTGAGCACACACGCTCATACTTAGTTGGTAAGTCGTGTCTGACTCTTTGTGACCCCCATGGACTGTAGCCTTGCCAGGCTCCTCTGTTCATGTGATTTCCCAGGCAAGAAAACTGGAGTGGGTTGCCGTTTCCTTCTCCAGGGGATCTTCTTGATCCCAGGGATCAACAGCTTGCTAACCGTCATCTGACAACACAGGGTTGTCATAAACCTTCAATTTCTAAAGAACACAGTATCAGCAAAGTGCAATAAAATGAGGTCTGTGCCTGTATTGGAGAATTCCCAGATAGCGACATCGGGAAGGCTCTCTTTGGGGATCTTAGTTTTCTACAGAGAATCCCCCAGTTTCTCTCCAGGAGTGTTGGGGGTTTAGGCTGGCAGGGATGGAAGCCCAGCAGCATGCGTGTGGCTCCTGGCCTTCTGGGAGTTGGAAACAGAGTGGAGGGCCACATACTTGGATGTGTAGGCTGCCAGTTAGTTTGCCGATTCCAGCCCTACAGCTCAAGTCACCACTGCTGGGTATCCATTCACGTGGAGCCGCTTTCCTTCACTCTCTCCAGGGAACAGTCCTCTGGTTTCCTAAGGGGCTTCATCAACTCCGTCATCTCCCCTCTGTTCAGGCCTGTCTTCCCAGATACATGGAGCCTGGGAGTGCTGAGTCTCAAGGACTCTTAAGGAAAGAATCTAGTCTCCTCTTTGTTATTACCTCTGTAATTTATACTGTGTTAAATCTGTTAACCACTGTATTTTTTCCTTTTGTTCTTTTTGTCCTTGCAGGTTAATATCTTTTATATTGATTTACTGTCATTTTAACTAGGCTTGGGAGGGAGAGGAGATAATATATAGTTAGTGTGCCACTTAAGTGTTTGTCGGCTGATGGTGGTAGGGTGGCATAAGTGATCTTACTTTTTCCTTTTCACCGGCCTTATTTTATGATCAAGCTTCCCTGGTGGCCCAGGGGTAAAAAATCGACCTGCCAATGCAGGGTTTAATCCTTGGGTGGGGAAGATGCCCTGGGGAAGGAAATGGCAACCCACTCCAGTGTTCTTGCCTGGGAAATCCCATGGACAGAAGAGCCTGGCAGGCTACAGTCCCTGGGTTTGTAGTCGGGCACGACCTAGCAACTAAACAACAATTATTTTATTTTATTATCATTTTATTTCAGTGTCTACTTTTCAAAAACGGAATAAAAATTGAAACCATGACAGATAATAATTTTTCTCCTTTTTAAAATAAATATTTTTAAATGTTAAAATTAAATCGCTCTTTTGCAAATCTGATTTTTAGGAATGAGAGAACAAAGCACTACAAGTCAGGTACCTTTAAATGACTCATAATTACTCACACAAATGCATGTAAACTTGGATATGCAATTAGGCAGCTCATTATGTTGCAAATGCAATTACATGCTCAAATTCATGGTCACTCCCTTGGCTCACCCAGCTGTCTCTCTTGTCTTAGGCTTATTTATGATCGGTTATTAGTAATCCCCAGCTGTCAGAATTTGAAAATACATGCTGGTGCTAGTGGTGTCATTCAGCTAATAATGGAGGGAAAGTTTGAAAAGGAAGTTTGCCTTTGAGTTTATGTACGCAGGGTTGGTCGTCTTAGTTGACAAAATCCCATTCCCCTTCTGAAGGTACAGGCTTTCCATTTAGAAAAATTATCATTAATAGTGGTTAATGATATTTACAGTACAGTATACTCCATCATCTCTGATCTGCCATTCTGAAGTCCAAAAAGCCCTTACTTGTTTTTTAGTTTTGTTTTGTTTTATTATAACTCATTGGTGGCAAAATCAGAAATGCTTCATTTAGGACTCAAATCTGACATGTAATGGTAAGACTCTTTCTAGTCTGTTTATCCAGATTACTAGCATGAAGATGTATGGATTTTGCCTCAGAGAGCTTTTAATGTGTTTAGTTATAGACCACTAACCCAGACACCACTGAAGACTTTACATAAATGCAGTATACGTACTGTGTTACCTTTTGAAAATGCCTAAGGTTCTGAGTTTCAGATGCTTTTTGGCCCCAGCAGTTTCTCATAAAGAATATTGGGCTTATAGTGAGAGTAACAGACTCCATATTAGATATGGGTTAAAATTCTAGTAGGGGGAAACTTTAACTGATATATGGATTAGACCACTTGGGTATTTTACATACAGTTAGTTTCCCATTTTGATTCAGAGTTACTGTGAAAAAAGAAAGAAGTTATTTATTGTATGCTGATATTGTTCTACTAAATGGAGTAATTAAGAGTTTTCTTAGTTACTAAAGTTTTTTAAATTGTTTTTTAGATAATCAGTTTACAACTCAAGATAACAATTTCATGTGTAATTGCTGTTCTATATTGTCAGTGACTTTTAGATTAATGGTAGGAAATACTCTCAGTATTGTTATAAGTAAATGGAAAAAACTATGTCATCTATATTGAGTTAGTACAGTTGGTTCTTTGTCTCTAATAATGTCAATAATTGTTAATTTAATCACCCTCGATCTGTTAAAACCATCCATCCAGTAATCCTCAATGCTTAGTTCTGCCTTAACCCAGCTTTAGGTGTGGCATAGTGGTTTTTCAAAAGAAGAATGAGGGAAGGGGTACTGTTTTCTGTCAACTCTCTGAGAATGTTAAGATTCATTGTCTTTCCTCCCCATTCTTCATCATTTTTGCCCATTATCAGAATATACGAGAATTCTGAGGTTTTAAACTAGGCATATATGCTTAGGCTCTTACAGGTAGCTTGTAATCATACAGACAGATAATCTTGGGCACGTGGCATGTATTTTCATGTACCTTCATATTGGTTCTTTTGCCCAGATGAATTGGAGCAAGCAGATAAGATAATCTTGGGCACGTGGCATATATTTTCATGTATCTTCATATTGGTTCTTTTGCCCAGATGAATTGGAGCAAGCAGATACTTGGCTGCATTTGAGTCGAGGGCGTCCCATAGCATACCGATAAAGATTCTCTCCTCTTTTGGAGGACAGGTATTTCTGTTTAAATTGGTTGTCATTAAAGTTGCCGAGAGACCCCTCAGTATCCTTTATAGCAGTTTGTTGAGTCAGTTTCCAATTCTGTACTTTTACTGACCTGTGACTTTAGGAAATTCTTTATAAATAAACAGTGGAAGATCATTGACAGATCACTGAAGTTTAAAATAGAAGAATCTTCACCAAGTTTCTGAAACAAAACTCTTACAGTGCATACAAATGTAGATCATCAAAGAGTAATCAGTTTTGACTGCAGTAGAGAATATAACAATATAATGATACTACAAAAAAACTAGAAACTTTTGAGATAGTAGTAATAGTATGTCGGTTGTAAAAAAGAAAAAGATGTTTTCTTCAAGTTGTGAAGCCTAAATTTTAAGAATAAGTTAATTTATTTTTAAATCTTAGTTGAAGGATTAGCATTTTATGAGTAAGGATGGTGAGGAATTTTTACACATGAGTTAATATTGTGGTCATTACAGATACATCAGAGCTGTGCATGATGTGGTTAAACCCTCTTTGTTGGTTAAGGCGACCACTGTTTTTGCAACTTATTGGGGGTAGACCTTTGTGGAAAGCTCTTATGTGGATAAAACCTCTAGTTAATGCCAGCTAAATCAGTAATTTCAACTTTGTTATCATCATTTTGATGTTTTTTTCTCTGAGTAGGAAGTAGGGAAACGTGATTAATAAAATCAGCCCATTAGACTTTCTTGTTTTTGATGGAAATATTTCCTCCGGTAAAATTTGATGGTTGTGAATTTGATGGCAGAGATTATTTACCTAGCCAGACTTGTCCCTGGAGAGGCAATCTGAAACAATTCCATTAGAATCCAGATAACGATCAAAACGAGTGTTGTGAAACATAATAAAAAAGAACCATGTGAAAGTAAGTTCAGATCTGGTCTGATATTTTGATACTCCTACATCTCTTCCCCCAAGAATAGTCAGTAAACACTGAGTAGTATCTTTTCATTGTCTTTGAACCCCATGTTTATGACTGATTTAAAGGTTTAAACATGAAACTATTGTGAGGTCCTAGACAATTTAAAAAATACTTTTGCCAGACAAGACCCTTTATTGGAAATCTTAAATGCATTCATATGTGTTTTATAGATGAATAGATTTATTTATGAAACACTTAACACCTGCTACTTGGCAGGCAGTGTTCTAGGTACTAGAAATTAAGCACTTAAAACAGGTGAAGTTTGGACCCTCCTGTAAGAACCTACCTTGGATCTTACATCCTGGAAAAGTGCTAATAGTGAATACACCTTGTTCCTCTCTGAAAGAGAAGACTGCCGTCCTAGGTCGTACAGCAGCACGTGGTAGAGCTTCACTTTTGCAGATTTGTGACTGATCGAAAGCAGATTCCTTTGTAGTTCCGGTGCCTAGACTCTCACTCTCAGAAGGTGCCCCGTGGTTTTCCTAGCTTGCTCACATGTTCATTCCAACCGGAAGTCCTTTCAGGTGTGCTTATCCCAACCCAGCCTGTTTCATCTGACCCCCACTTGTCTTCCACATGGACTCAGTGCAGTCTCAGTCCATTGCTTTAAGCAGCTGAGTGTGTGTGCATGTGCATGCGTGTGCACACACATACACGCCGTCTGCTCCAGTTAGGTTTTTAACTCCTTGGGGCATAAGACCATGGTTGAGGAGTTTGGTTTAGCACAGTGTTTTATATCTAGTAGTAATTAATATCAGTATTTGTTGACTTCAAGCGACTGTCCTAAAATTGCTTAATATCAGAACAGTTTCTTTAAAGTGGTTTACATTGATTTTTTCTTTAATGCCTTGCATTTCTTGAAGATTTGTCTTTTATGGTTAGTCAAACCACTTAGTGTATCAAGACCTTTCCTTCTGTTTTTAAGAATTATATAGATTATGCTAGTAAGAAATTCTCAATGGTACTTTTTAATGGTCATTAAGAGTTGTTTTTCTTGTTCATGAGCCCCATAGCCTTTGGCAGGAGTGGTGGGATCACTCTCTTTCTAGTCAGGCAAAATAATAAAACTAAATTAGTATGGCTATATCTAACATCTGCTTTTTTCTTTTATTTAATGGTTGAAGAGGATATTAGGGGCCATTTTTCTTTGATGTAACTCTCTTCCTCCTGCCTTCCCTTCTCCAAAGCGTTTTAGATTTAATAATTTCCACTATGAGTTTTGTTTTTTTTTCCCTCTGTTTAATTGATTACTATCAGAATACACAGACAGATAGATCCATTTTGTAAGAGCCCAGAGTTCTGTCTTCTGAAAGCCTCTACCATGAGCTTGGCTTTCCCGCTGAGTGTTATTTCCTTTGGGATAAATGTTGACCTCGGTGGGTGAGGCATCTGGTGGGAAAGATTTCTATCAAGGGCAAAAAAGTGAAAAACAATCATTATTTTATGGAAGTAATTGGGTTACAAATTGAAGTATTCATATTTTATTACTTGGTTATGAATTCTCTTTAATCCTTTGTTCCTCAGCCTTTCGTTGGGACTAATTGTGGATCATGGCCACCCCTTTTAGGTTAAATCTGAAAAATTCTATACATAGAATTTTAATTTTTTCATCAATTAAATGAAATGGACCATACAAGATAGAATGTAATTATCAAGTCATTAGTTGAAAACTCTTAAGAAAGGGTGATTCTCCTTTTGTTTAGACTTTTGTTTGTCATGCATGACAAACTTAAAAAATCTGCTATGCCAAGTGTATGCCTTTGTAAATTCTGTTTATGTTTTGAATGAGAGAGGTGTTGGAACTATATAGATGGATGTTATTCTTAGTACCTGAATTATTATTTATTTTTCATAGTTCTCATGTAAGAATATTCATTAATATCATTATATCCCAGACTGAGATTTTTTTTCCCTTGTAAGCCTAAGCTTCTTCTTACTTTGTTTATTCTCTTCCATTATAGACTTGATGATGCATTTTGCAGTTATTTCTCAGTACTTCTGATGGAGTCAAGGATTTTAAAAGTATATTTATGGAAACTGGTTGTAAAATGACTGACTCTTAGTTGATATGATGAGGGTATACACTTGCTAACCTTTCATCACCCCGGTAGGTTTTGGGTCCTGCTCCCAGGTGGTGTTCCTTCTTGGACAACTTGACAGAAGAATTAGAAGAGAACCCAGAAAGCACAGTTTATGATGATTACAAATTTGTCACCAAGAAAGACCTTGAAAATCTAGGTAAAAGAAAATTATGATGAAATGTTTATAAAATTATTTGTACTTGTTTTGAATTTTGAACATCAAAAGTGGTGGAGTCACATTTATCTGATGTTGCAAATCTTCTCTTTCTGACAAATCAGGTATTAAACATAGTACATATAGTGTCTGCTTAGAAGATTCAGAGAAGTTCAATCTACTGAAGTGTTTTTGTATGTTAAGTGAGGAACAATTTTTTTAGCCTACCACCTGTGTATAGGAAAATACCAGTCCAGGAAGCAGTGACTTTCTTTCAAGTAGTATTTGAATATAATAAGATTGTGAGAAATCTCAGAGACTGCACGTAAATGACTTTTGTCTCCCTTGTAGGTTTGCTTGTTAATAGACCTAATCCACAACTTAGAAACCATGGGTTGAATCCTCAAATATGTAGAACCTTAACTGTTATTTGGGTTTAAAGAATACAAACCAACAATGCTTCTTAATAATGGCCAACATTAAAATAGGGCTTACATGTGCCCAGGCAGTATTCTGAATGTTTTATATACATTTTATTTAATCCTCACACCTGTGGAGTGGATGCTATTATGATTTCATTTTATAGGTAAAGAAACTGAAGTATGGAAAGATTAAAGTAACTTCCCAAAGGCTTCAGTGGTGGTAAATGTGAGGGTTAGAAATTAAAGCTAGAGTCCGTGCTCTTAACTAACCTCAGCCATACTGACACCCTGAAGAACATATTTGTCTTAGTTGACTAGCACTAGTTTGCAGGATGAGAGTAGGTTTTGTTAATCTTGTTCTCTTGGGAAAAGGCTGTATAGCAAATTGTTGAGAATAGGAAAACAGGATCCATTCTCTGCAAGCCTAGGCAGCTTAGTTGTCTTTAGAACAGAGAGATATACAATAGCAGTTGAACGTTAAAAGGAAATAGAATTATGTAACAGATTAGAGGAGAATCTTAAACTTTATATTTAAACCGTATCTTTTAGCACAGTTAATTCAGGCAAAATTACTTTCTGCCAGCTGCCACCAAAATAATTCCTTAAATTTTAATGGCTTTAAAAAGAAAAGAGTTGTGCTTAGCCTTTTGAAAAGTGACTTATGGATGAAATAAGGTAAAATAGATCTTTCTATGGAAATGCCTTCTTAAATATCTCCAGTGTGTGTGTGGTTGTGTGACACTCACCTACATTCTTACACTGGAGAATAAAAAGACATTTTTACTTTGTGGGTTTTTAAAAACTACTGTGTTTAGTATATTTTGGTGCTTTTTCAGTCTCTTGACTATGTTTATTTTGGGTGAGGAAGGCAGTTATAAAGGTTTAAATACATTTTGTCAAAATACATTCGTGCTGCCAATTTTTTTCTTCAGATGCTTATTTTTTTATTTACTGATTTGGGTGCACAAGGTCTTAGTTGCAGCACACAGGATCTTTAGTTGTGGCATGTGAACTCTTAGTTGCAGCATGTGGGATCTTGTTCCCCAACCAGGGTTCAAACCTGGGTCCCCTGCGTTGGGAGCACGGAGTCTTAGCCACTGGACCATCAGGGAAGTCCCCACACTGCCTATTTTTAAGACTATGGAAATAGATATAATATTCAACAAAATAAATTATACTAGAAGTCATTTTCATGTAGATTATTATCTTTTAATATAAATTAGCCATTGGTTATATTTTTCAATAGATTTTACCATCAGTATAAACCATTTATCGAAAAAGTAGCTTATGTTAAAGTAAAAATAAGGCCATGTAACTGACTTCCCTTGTTTCTTAAGATTATAGCATTTGAAAACTTGCAAGTTCTGTCATTTCCTAGCTATGGCCTTTAGCAGGTCCTGTACCATGCCATTTCCCAAAATGTGTTTCATGGACCCCTGCTTCTGTAAGAAGTGCTAGGTGGGCAGCATAGTGGCTAATACAGGCTTTAGAGAGGCTGACATGGGCTCACATCCCACCTCTACAGTGTAATAGCTCTGTGACTTGACCAGTTTACTTAACTACATTGTGCCTTGGTTTCCTCATCTATAAAATAATAATAATAGCACCTACCCATCGAGTTGCTTAGAGAATGAATCAGATCATGCCTGAAAATTACTCAGTACCGTATTTAAACAATCCAGTGTTACCTGTCATTTTAAGAGATTTGTGGCAAATAAGTTTGAGAAATGTTCAGGTTAACCAAGTTAAATCAGTTTCTCTACTGTGGACTTTGAGCCTTTAATGTCATTATACACTGTAAATCGCCAGGAGGGAGGAAACTTACTTAATGACAGAACCTCGTCTTCCTCCAAGATCTGTTGGGGCTAGTGTTCTCTGGAGCTAAGGAGAAAACCTGATGCCAGATCTCTCCTTAGAATTGTTTTAATATGAAAAACTTCCTGTTGGATTTTATTCATGACCTAACTTGGAATGGGAATAATTCTGGGCCACAAATATAAGTTCTATATACTTAATAGAGGAAATAAAAAATTATAAAAACACATGTGCAGGTACCTCAATGCAGATTGTTGTGCATTTGGACATTTCATTAAGGTTCAGCCTGCCTCACTGCCCTTTTAAGTTTCCACTGTGCAGATTCAAACAATGGAGTTTTATTGACCTAACATTCTAGGAAAGTACTTTTCTGACCAAGACTTATAATTACCTTATGAAATTATCCTAAATTTAGGTTTGCCTTTTGATGTTGTTCTGTTTAGGTTTTGTACACCTATGTGATTTTACCTAGACATTATTTGTAGCCCTGGACGGTTATTTTTTTCTAAAATTTGGAAATCAGAGTAATGCTTTCCTTGGAAGCTTAGTCACTTAGTATTATACCAACTAAAGCTGCTGTTCACGTGAATTACTTCATAGGCGATCTTATTCTGAAGATGAATATTCTCGTAACCTTTCTCTGTGTAAATATTTGCAGTTAATCATTTCTATGACATAGGTAGGGCATCCTTATGTGACCCCCAGCACCACTAATCGTAAATGAAATCTACTAAATCTTGGGATCCCGGTGAAAGATACTCTTTAAAGCAGGGCTGCTAGACACTCATTGGCATTGGACTTTTCATTCATCCATAATGCAGTATGTGTGTATATGGTATATGTGTTGGTATATTGGGGGAACACATACCCTTTCTACTTTATTGTTGTGAAACAGTTTTTCTTTCATTTTTGGAAATTACAGGCCATTCCCCTCCCCCACCTCACTCCCGCCCCTACGCCAGCCCTGTTCTTACTTGGCAATATGAAAGTTGACAACCTAGTGTTGAATCTCAGTATTATTTTTAGATTTAAAACTGGCTTATGGAATAAAGGGCTTCCCTGGTGGCTCAGAGGGTAAAGCGTCTGCCTGCAATGCAGGAGACCTGAGTTTGATCCCTGGGTCAGGAAGATCCCCTGGAGAAGGAAATGGCAACCCACTCCAGTATTCTTGCCTGGAAAATCCCATGGACGGAGGAGCCTGGTAGGCTACAGTCCATGGGGTTGCAAAGAGGGACATGACTGAGTGACTTCACTTTCATGGAATGAAAAAAACCTGAGAACCAGTAGTATGGGGAGCCCTTCTTTACTAGTCCGTTATAGCTCATGAATACCTTTCCATCATTTTTATGCTTAGTACAATATTACATTAAAAATAAGTAAGATAATGTTGCTGAAGTAGATTAAAATTTTCGTTGCAGTTATTAAAGAAGATTAGTGGTTCTAATCCTTAAATTTTTACTTAGAAGTGAAATTATAATCAAATTGTCGTCCATGAAAAATTGCTGAATTTTAATCAGGATTTCATAAAGATCTGCCCTCTTCTGGTTAACTTCCCCCAGGGCTCACACATCTCATTGGATCACCTTTTCTTCGGGCATATATGCATGGATTTTTCATGGATATAAGGCTCTACCACAAGGTAAGTACAAAGCTACAGTTATTTAAGGTGACTGACAATCACTTTGTGGCCATTTCTTCTCTACTTATGTATATTTTTATCAAACATACTTAAGATTTGTAAAAGATCTATCCTTTGGCATAATATTCATGCTGTATATGAGACATGCTGCTAAATATAGTTCTCTTGTTTTTAATTTTCTTCTACTTCACAAAGGTGAAATTGATGGTAAATCCATTTGCTTATGAAGAATATAGGAAGGATAAGATCCGGCAGAAGATAGAGGAAACGCGAGCACAAAGAGTGCAATTAAAGGTAAATATTACAGCCAGCATTGGATCTACTAGAGGAAGGGTCTTCATTTTTATTTTGTTTATTATTCGGAGAAGCTTGCCATCCATTTCTTACTTTTCCCATCCTTAGTTTACATCATTCACTAATATTTTTGACATGTTTTATTTGTCATGAGGGTGGATGTTCTAGTTTCATCCTTATGGTAAAGGTAACAGTGTGGTGGCAAGTAGTACCAGGTGAGCTGATACTGTCAGTCCCACCAAGAAAATATGGTGCTGTTTTCAAACAGGTGTTTAGACCTTGGAGTGCTAGGGCTTTGCTAATCCCCATTTCTTGGTGACACGTGGGACTCTCTTAGGCTAGCTGCTTGGATCATGGGAAACGGTCATCAGACTATGCCTGGGCCCAGACAGGAATCAGGCCATACTAGTTCTATTATCAGAGAGAATTTAATGTAAAAGAATTGTTACCTGGGTATTAGAGAGGTGAAGAGGCAAAAACACTGCGGTACTGATGAAGGAGGCAGTGGCTACAGGGAGCAGCTAACTTGCCAGCACTGGGCAGTGGGAGACAGGTGGGCCTAGAGACTCGGACCTTGGAGGAGGGCTGACAGCTGACGGTGGGGCCCTCGAGGTAGGATGAGGCTGTTCCCAGGAGTGTGGGGAAGCCGCAAACTGGACTCCCTTGCCCTGCTGGAGCCACGTTGTTGCTGCCAGGAGACAGAACTATTGACGCATGACACCAGCTCTGCAGCCAGTAGAGGGGAAGTGGAAACCCCGTCTCCTCCTGCCTTCCCGGCCTGATCAAGATCGACCACCAAGGGATATGAACGTTACTAACTGGACATTTTGTGAAACACACGCACATACTTTCAGTGCAGAGACTAGTAGCAAGCTTTTCCTTTTTCCAGATTATTAGTTAAAAGCAGTGAATATGTGTGTGTATATTGGCCAAGGCAGTCTAGGACCTGGAGTCCCTTTGTCCCTACTCTTTGCTTTAACCTTCAAAGCTCAATTGTAGGTATTGCAGTACAACTTTTTTTTTTTTTTCCTCCTCCACTAGAAATTGCCAAAAGTTAACAAAGAGCTGGCACTTAAATTAATTGAGGAAGAGGAGGAGAAGCAAAAATCTACCTGGAAAAAGAAAGTTAAGGTAAGATTTTAGGAGGCAAAGAAAATATTGATAAATTATTTCTTTGTTTTCTTGATAGTAAATTGTATCCTTTTACTTTAAAAATGTATTTAGTTTTCCTTGTTCTCTCTGCTTATTAGATAGTATATGCTCAGTATGGAAAGTTTGTAAAACCAGTAAGAGTATAAAGTCACTCATGTACTTCTATCCAGAGAAAGGTATCACTAATAGTTTAGTGAATTTCCTTATTTCTCTTAAAATTATAAACTGTAATAGGATACTACTATATATATATATATATATAAAATATTTATCTTGGCTCTGTAAAATAACACATGTGGCTTCCCATTTTACTGAACAATCTTTATAAATATTTTGAGAGCTGCATATTTTATCATGTGGATGTATTTTAAATAACCCTTTTATTGTTAAATATTTAGTTTATTGTTTTTCTTTGTAGTCACTACGTTTATTTATAACTGAAAAAGTAACCAGCTTTCGTTTAGACTTGGCATTACTGGGCACATGCACTCTAAGGAGTAACTGCTTCTCTACCTTCCATCCCTGATGTAAAATGGACAAAGGTCGGTCATAAACTAAATAAGGGTCAGCTGGTGGTGTCGAGACAGGAGGCGGATTTTTTCTCATTTTCCCAGAGAAGTGAGAGCTTCCTCATTCCTCCCCGTGCTGTTTCCCCATCCGCTTAGATCAGGCAGGCAGATAAGTGGGCCAGACTCTTCTCTGGAATGAGTTGTAAAGATCCCATCTCTCCTAAGAGCCTGCAGGACCTGCCTGAGTAGATGGCCAAACTTTGTATCTGGGCCAGCTGTGTCAAGCTGTCCGGAGAGTTTTGTTAGTGTTTATTCGTTCTCTGTTCTCTCTCTAGTTTTTTAACCAGTTAAGTGAATGGAGACAAGTGAGCTCTTCGTGTGTTTATATTTGTACCACTCTCTTCAAGAGTGTCAGGGGGCTGCCACTGAAGGGTCTCATGTCTGGTCCCCCTTGCTTACCATTTATGTCATCGTGAGTGACCCTGAGCTTCACTGGGTCATAGCTTGTTCTTCTCTAAGATGAAGAGTAGGACTGAGGTGGGGACGGGGGAGCCTTCTTGGTGCTGTGATTGTGTTTGTGGCTATGTACCTTCCTAATTTCATCAGTGTATCACATGTATGCATAGAGCTTAAAGCGTTCAAAATGTAAGTGCTTCCGGCTCCCTTGATGTTCTCTTTGGCACGCTCCCAGTGATTTTCTTGTTAGCCCAGCCCCAGGATGGTTAGGGAGGTAACTGTCAGCTTTATATAGGTCATTCCCCAAGCTTCACGGATACGATCTTTGGATTTACATGCCCTGAAGCTGCAGTGGGAAGGGAGCGGAGCTGGTTTACGCTACAGAGGTCTTCTTTTCTGTCTACAGTTTGTGCATCTGAGTCTGTATGACATTCAGTGTTACAGAGAATATGACACAAATTAATGTTTAATTTTGATACTTTGTGCAGCATGGTTTACACAGTGTACAGGAGCCTTTCTTAAAGGTCTTATGATTATGAAGATGCTGGGGAAGCCCCCTTTCTTTCTGCCCCCACTTCTTCTCACTCTTGCTGAGGTTAGGGATGGCTGGAGGAGATGGAGAACATAGTTGGCGTTTGCCGTGCCCAGGGGTGCGGGATGGTAGCAACAACCCTGAGAGCTGAAAACATGCAGAGTGACCTGCAGAGTCCATAGAAAAGTCATGGTTGTCTGTGCCTTTAAAACAGTTTATAGGGTTAGCCTATAAAAAAGCATCCAAAGACGTGCTGTTCATACTGCAAGTGCAAAGAGGAAGAACCTGAGAAATCCCTCTCTTCTTCCATCAATTTCCCTTCAGCTGTTGGAAGCTGGAAGCATGGTGTTTGTAGTGGTGTGAACTCTAGAATACTGCTAGAAAGGGGTATTGGTCATTTACTTTTCAGTGGCTTGCTGACCCAAGTCAGGCCTCATTATCAGAGTTCAGTTTCTTTCCAGAAATACTTAAATATAGGAAGATCCCCCAGAGAAGGAAATAGCAACCCACTCCACTATTCTTGCCTGGGAAATCACATGGACAGAATAGCTTAGCGGACGACAGTCCACGGGATCGCAAAGAGTCAGACACCACTTAGCGACTAAACAACAGCAACAAGAAAAAGTCTGTTGTTAGAGAGCTTGTCTGATTTGTTGTTTAACAGTTTTATCTAATTCAAATGACCTTGGGACTTCCCTGGTGGTCCAGTGGTTAGGACTTGGTGCTTTCACTGCTGGCACCTAGATTGCATCCCAAGGAATTAAGATCCTGCAAGGTGAGGCAAAAAAAAAAACAACAAACCAAAGACCTTAAAAACTGTTCCTGAATTAAGAAAAAAGTCCTTCATTATAATTGTAAAAATACTTGAAAGAATTGTTAAATCCATCAGCACTTCATTAGTCTTGTCTTTGAACTCAGCCCTTCAAACCCTCAAGAGCCTTAATAGCTCTGGTAACTTCTGATTTAAAAGTCAGTACGGTGCAGTTATGGTTTGCTTTGACTGCAGCTGAAATTTCATGGAGGCAGACAATGAAATATGTTCCCAGATATTGTTCCCACTGATAACATAATTAAATTCTAATAAGATGTTTACCATTCACTTCATGTTGGATCTGCAGTGGCAAGTGACCCACCACATAGTGTCAGGAAGCAATTATCTGGACCTTATCCAAACTTAAGAGATGTGGTGGTGTTAATTCTAATTAAGAATCAATTCATTTATTCTTTCAGCTAATATATATTGAGCTCCCAGTAGGTACAAGCGTTTGGGAGAGGCAAGCAAATGATGATCCATTTGGTCTATAAGGGTATGCGTTGTAGCTAAGCCACTTTTCTTACAAGTGCCGTTTCTTGCCCGTTAGCCTTTTCTGCCAAATTTCCACCATTGCCTTAAAGTCTTGTATGAAGGTACTTCTCTCGAATTTTGCAGCAACCCAGCCAGGTACTGTCATGCATGATATCCGTAGGCTAGGTATGTTCTGTGGCTCAGAGACCGTGGGAGGAGTGTCCTACCAGCCCTAAGGATTCTTCCATACCAGCATCAGCTTAGATGTTAAGTAATTATTTATCTCCCCTAGGGGAAAGACATAATTATGCATAGACCCTGGGTTGGATCAGATCAGTTTAAACATCCAAAATGTTATGTTTTAAAACTTTTCAGTACCAATTAAAGATTGTATGGTTTCTTCTGTTGTTGTTACAGTTCTGTACACAGAGTTTTGAAAACTAAGTATTTCTCCAAGGTTTGTTAGGGGTGTTGCCTGCCCTTCCATCCTTCTGTTCACCCTCTTCTTTCCTCTCTTCCATTTTCGGCTTCCCTGACACTCTTGCCTTTTTAGTTCATTATTTTGGTCTAAAACTCTGTCTCTTACTGTTGGCCTATGGTGCTACTTCTTGATTTTCAAATGTCAGGCATTGTCTTTTCTTTTCTTTTTTTTGTCTTTAAAAATTTATTTAAGCAATAAACTTGATCACCTCACAAGAATTCTTCAGTAACGTAGCTCTCAGTTGTCTGGGAATATGGAGGCGTTGTCTTTTGATACCTTTCCTCGCTTGTAATTTTGGGTAAGTCAGTATTCAGCATTTCAGTCAGTTCAGTTCAGTTGCTCAGTCATGTCTGACTCTTTGCGACCCCATGGACTGCAGCACGCCAGGCTTCCCTGTCTATCACCAACTCCTGGAGTTTACCCAAACTCATGTTCATTGCATCAGTGAGGCCATCCAACCATCTCATCCTCTGTCATCCCCTTCTTCTCCTGCCTTCAATCTTTCCCAGCATCAGGGTCTTTTCAAATGAGTCAGTTCTTCACATCAGGTGGCCAAAGTATTGGAGTCTCAGCTTCAACATCAGTCCTTCCAGTGAATATTCAGGACTGATTTCCTTTAGGATGGACTGGTTGGATCTCTTTGCAGCCCAAGGGACTCTGAAGAGTCTTCTCCAACACCACAGTTCAAAAGCATCAATTCTTCAGCGTTCAGCTTTCTTTATAGTCCAACTCTCACATCCATACATGACTATTCAGCATTTACTTTGTTACAAATATGCAGATACTCTTTACATCTCCTCCTCCTCTCCCTGAGTGCTCTCTTGTGTTTGACTCTTTGCAACCCTCTGGACTGTAGCCTGCCAGGCTCTTCTGTCCATGGAATTTTCCAGGCAAGAATACTGGAATGGGTTGCCATTTCCTTCTCCAGGGGACCTTCCTTACCCAGGGATCGGCAGGTGGATTCTTCACCACATCTCCTACATGGCCTTATTTAGTCTTATTTCCTGCACAACCTTAGTCGTCCCTGGACTTAGTAATTGACTTTTTGTTAGTTTTCCATGTACTTATCAGTAGTCAACACTCAGTTCTTTGCCACTTATCTAAATCTCGTCTCTTCATAGTTACATGAAGATCACCAATTGTTATATAAACTTGACTTCCCTGAAGAAGTCTCTTCTACATCATTCTGCTCAGCTCCATTCTGGAATGGTCCCCTTCAAATCCTGGTTCACAGCCAGCATCCTGGTGGTTCACTCCACCTCACCCCCCTGATGGACCCAGAATCATAAGGACCTTCAGTTTTCTTAAGGAATGTTGTTTCCAGCCCAGACAGACAAGCAGTCAGTATAAGGTGTAGTAAAGAGATCCTCACACCCACAGTTCTCAATAGCAACAACAGCAAATCACTCTTACATGCAGCTTTTCCTCAGGAAGTTCCTTAAGGTTTTGTCCTCCAATGTGAGACTAAGGCAAGAAGGAGAAAAAGTTCAAGGAGGTCTCCGGGCCGGCCCAGGGCTATGCTGGGGGCCATCTTCCACCAGAGATCCAGCCGCAGTGCTGGCCACCTCGGGGGCCCCCTCAGTCTAGGAACTCAGGTGCTGGGAAACAGTCTTGGGTAAAAAAATGTATGTAGTTTTTGCCTGCTGTGATGCATAGTCGTTGGTTCAGATTTAAAAGGGTGGAAGATATAAAAAGCTGAGTGGAGGCCCTGAGGTGAGACAGGGCACCTCAGTCCTGTGTGCTGACCTGGCCAATCTGTCTGTTTGGGAACGCACGTAACTGCAGTGTCTTTCAGCCTCTCTCTTCTGGTCAGACTCTGTTGCTCAGAGGGTGACGGCCTGGCTGCCAGCATTTCGAGGACTGGGCGCTGTCAGCAGGAGGGCGGGGGCGTGGGGTGAGGCGGCATCTCCCCCTTGCCTGCCTCCCCTTGGTGCCAGGTGCATCCTTAGCGCACTGTGGCCTTTGCCAGACGCGTCCCCCTCCAGAAGGGCCTCTGCTTGTGGACGCCGGGTGCTAGACCTTCCTCTCTTGCTTCTGCAGCCTCGTTGCTCCCGTCTCCTTTCCTGGCCTCCTCGTCCTTAGGGATTCGTGTCCTTTTAAAGCCCCTCTTCTATTGTTTTAGTGGTGTTTTAGCAGAGATTGGAAGGAGATATTCCTGTTCAAACCACCATCTTTACTCAGAAGTCGGCATCACCTTAATTTCATAGGTACCATTGCATTGCAAGTGTTGATCCATTTTAAATGTGGAGTATTCCTCATGTATGTTGCTGTGTTGGGACACAGTGTGGATAATGAGCATCGCCACTCAGATCTACCCAGAACACCCTTCTCTGAGGCAGGGCTACAGTGTGACAGTACCTTATGATGTTTCCCAGATTCCAGTGGCACGTGTTTGGCATACATACACGTGTATTTATAGGGCAGACTGCTAACCAGATGTGTGTAACCTACTACAGGACATCACTAATTACATCTCATCTTACTTTTTTTTTTGAGGCAGCTGTGAAAACAAACAATTAGACTAGGAAAACTCTCTGGGGGAAATATTTTTACAGCTTGGTTGTAAGAGTTTTTACTTTATATTTGTTCATCCAAGGCATACTTGTCTTTGGGCAATGCAATTTGTTTTAAATTAAGGGAAAAAAGAGAATACTAGCCAACTTACTCTTTTTTTTAACATGTTTCTCTGTTATTTATTAAATGTGATAATACAGTAAGATGGAAAAAGAAAAGATTTCCCTTGGGATTTGTATATTTACATATGTATATACATGTACATTGGCTTCCCTGGTGGCTCAGATGATAAAGCATCTGTCTGCCTGCAATGTGGGAGACCTGGGTTTGATCTCTGGATCAGGAAGATCCCCAGGAGAAGGAAATGGCAACCCACTCTAGTACTGTTGCCTGGAAAATTCCATTGACGGAGGTGCCTGGTAGGCTACAGTCAGTGGGATCACAAAGAGTCGTACATGACTGAGCAACTTCCCATACATATACGTTATACATTTTATATCTAAGTATACATTTTATATAAATATACATTACATTTTATATCTAAATATATAAAACCTGACAATATGTACTATAAATGTACATATGACATTTATATATTATACAAATGTATACAAATTATACATTATACAAATGTACAAATGACAATATGTAACTATAAAACCTGAAAATATATACTTAGCAAATAGCTGTTCTTCTGGTCTTGGGCAGTATCACTTGCCCTGTGTTTACAGATAACTCCAAAATGTACCCAAACTCATGTTCATCGTGTCGGTGAGGCCATCCAACCATCTCATCCTCTCTTATCCCCTTTTCCTCCTGCTTTCAGTCTTTCCCAGCACCAGGGTCTTTTCCAGTGAGTCAGTTCTTCACATCAGGTGGACAAAATACTGGAGCTTCAGCTTCAGCATCAGTGAATATTCAGGACTAATTTCCTTTAGGATTGACTGGTTTGATCTCTTTGCAGTCCAAGAGACTCTCAAGAGTCTTCTCCAACACCACAGTTCAAAAGCATCAATTCTTCATCGTTCAGCTTTCTTTATAGTCCAACTCTCATGTCCATACGTGACTACTAGAAAAACCATAGCTTTGACTAGACGGACCTTTGTTGGCAATTTTTTGTGTAGCTGTTATACAAAAACAGCATTCTGAACTCAACAACTTAGAGCCATATTTACTCTCAGTAGTAGAGAAGCAGGCAGTAAGATAAAGTCTGTTAGGTAGAGCCAGGGGCCACCACAGACAGGTTCATTTTTTCCAGCCTGTTCCTTAGGCTGTCTACTTTACAAACCATGTCAAGTAGTTTAGTTTATCTTGTTTCCAAGCCTATGGCAGATTAGGACAGTAGGAAGCACTGAGTGTATACAATTATCATCTGTTTAAGTTTATAGTTGGGCTACCATGGTAGCTCAATTGGTAAAGAATCCACCTGCAATGCAGGAGACCCTGGTTCGATTCCTGGATCGGGAAGATCCGCTGAAGAAGGGATAGGCTACCCACTCCAGTATTCTTGGGCTTCCCTTGTGGCTCAGCTGGTAAAGAATCTGCCTGCAGTGTGAGAGACCTGGGTTTGATCCTTGGGTTGGGAAGATCCCCTGGAGAAGGGAAAGGCTACCTCCTCCAGTATTCTGGCCTGGAGAATTCCACAGGCTGTACAGTCCATGGCGTCGCAAGGAGTCGGACACGACTGAGCGACTTTCACTTCACTAAGTTTATAGCACATTTCTAGAAAATGTTCTGTTCAGAAGTTATACAAATAAAAAGGAATTCAGTGTCAGTCCTGAGCTATCCAAATGGGTTTCAATCATAAAGCTTTATTATGTTGAAATCTCAGTTGTCCACTGTATCCTTTGAGAACAATGCAATGGCCTACGGGAAAATTGATGAGGCTATCCTATAAGGGAAGGAAGTATCCGTTACGTTTCCAAGTAACTCAGAGTCAGTAAACTTACACCATCAGCTTCTCCCCCGTGTTAATTCTTAACTTATTATTGGTACGTGCTTCCTCTCCCAGTTTTGGAATCTGAAGTTGACAGACACTAATTCTCATTCAGCATAGTAGCCATGCTTAAAAAGCCATGCTTAAAAAGATGTTTCAAAATCACGTATTTCCTTGAGAAATGTTTTTTCTTTAGTTAACATCAAAAAATGTTAACTAAAGAAAATTCTTTCCAACGTATTACTCATTAAGTTAGCCCAAAAGACTCAGCTCATTGTGTGCAGCAGCCAAGTAATACATGTTTGCTGTGAAATAGGTTTAATAGGATTTGATTGTGGGTCAAAAATAAGCAAAAAGGAAGGCCTGGAAACTGGTTCTTTAACAATTTCATAATAATTTAGTAAATTATGCCTTATGTAGCTTTTTAGTAAATTGTTGAGTAAGATGTTTTTAAGCCATCTTTCTGGGCAGATTTTATTCTAATATTAACTTTAAATTTTGACATACTTTTTCTTACAGAGCCTTCCTAATATTCTCACCGATGATCGATTTAAAGTTATGTTTGAGAACCCTGACTTCCAAGTAGATGAAGAGAGTGAAGAATTTAGGCTTTTGAATCCACTTGTTTCCAAAATTAGTGAAAAAAGGAAGAAGAAACTGAGACTCTTAGAGCAACAGGAACTTCATGGAAAAGTAATGTACTGTTTATCATTTAGAATTTGTGTAATATTTAGTTTTCTGTGTAAGTCAGAAGAGTCATTGAATAAAGCCATAATTTGTTTGACCTTCAGCTTAGGAATATACCTTCTTTTATTAAAGACATTTTTTCCAATGCACGCAATGTCACAGACTGATAGGTTAATGCTATTTAAAAGGAGATAACGGGTCAGTATTTTTGGCAGAGGGAAAGGAGCTGCTTCTTACTATTTTTATTTTCAGGAAGAGGAGGAAGAACCGGAAGGAAAACCAAGTGATGCAGAAAGCTCTGAGAGTTCAGATGATGAAAAAGACTGGGTCGCAGAGGTCAGGAAACAGCGCCGGCTTCTCCAACAGGAGGAAAAAGTGAAGAGGCAGGAACAGCTCCGGGAGGATCAGCAGACGGTCCTCAAGCCGCAGTTCTATGAGATCAAAGCTGGCGAGGAATTCAGAAGCTTCAAAGATTCGGCCACAAAGCAGAAGCTGATGAAGTGAGTAATACTGCCCCCGGTGCTGGCTTGCTTGATGTCCAGCCTTGCTCTTCCTGGCTGTCCCTGTGCCCTCAAGGGGTCATATTGATCTTTGGAGTTCATGTGACAGTAGCAGCTCGAGGCCAGAAGGGACATACACTGGTCCTTACTGTGGTGATTCTGAACAACTTTTTGAGGCATAGTTTACATAGAGTAAGATGCAGGGTGTGGCCCCAGGAGTATTGGTAAATAAGTACATTAGAGCACTTTGATTCTGCAAAACCTGCACTCTTAAAAATGATGGTGGCAATTAAAGAGGTAACAGCTTCTTTGACAAAAAGTTATTTTTAAAATATTTCAGTTACATTTACTCTCATCATAGTTTATCTGAGTATTTAAAAGGTCACTTGGAAAATTTGCCAGGAATTTTTTTAGCTTTATATAGGAAAACAAAGAGATCAGAAAGAGTGGTATTCTGGAATAAGTGAGTACACAGGGACACAAAGTGAAATGGTGGTTGCCAGGGTTGGGGGCTGGGGAGACACCGCTTAATGAGCTACGGGGTTTCCATTTGGAATGATGAGAACGTTCTAGAAATGGATAGTGATAATGGTTGCACAACAGTGTAAATGTTCACTGAAGAATGATTAAAATGGTAAGTTTTGTGGTTAAATATTTTACCACAGTAAAAATAAATAAATAAAAGTCATCCTTAGAAAGAAATGGCATTATTTGAACAGTCTCAGTTGTCAGGTGTCTAAGTAAGGAGTTAGGTACTTAAGCCCCCAGTGTTTATAAGCTCTAAGTCACATGAGAGTCACGTGAAATTCTCTGCTTTGAGAATTTCTCGGCTGAGTGTTGATATATAGGGTCTGGATGTGATAGAGTAGACAGTCTTGTAAGAAGAGCCTAAAGGTCTGGGGGGCCAAGGGGAAAAGGTTGGGGGAGCCAAGCAAGGCAGATGAGGCGTCAGATGGGGGCTGTACCAGTTCTGTACCCTGTGCTTTTCTAACCCCCAGCCTGGTTTGAAAATTGTGCTTTTTCAGACAGAAGCAGAGGGGCAAGGTGGGGAGGGCATTGATAGATAGACTGAATTGTTTCTGAAATGGTGAGATTCCTGTTCATCTTTATTTTTCCAGTTTCTAGCAAATGTCAGACACGAAATGTTGAGGGAATCCTTCAACTTAGATCCAGGAGCATCTAGAAATTCTGGCTCTGCCTAACAGAAGATACATCAGTAGACAAACAATCTAGTAATAGGTTTAATATCTCATGAAGAGATTTTCTTTACCTACTAACCTCACTTTTTTTTGGTAACAGTTTCTTTAAATATGATTTACATAACAGTCACTTACTTAAAGTAAATAGTTCATTGGTTTTTTGTACAGTCACAGAGTTGGGCAGCCACCACCAGAGTCAGTTTTAGAGCATTTTCATCACAGCCCCGCAAGCAGAGTTCCTTACCACGTCCGTCAGTATTCACTCCCATATACTCCACCTCATCTCACCCCCAGGCAACCACTGATCTGTTCTCTAGCTCTATAGGTTTGTCTGTTGTGACATTTCATGTGAATGTAATCATGTATGTGGCATTTTGTCCCACTGCTTTTACTTGGAATGATGTTTTTCATGTTCATCCATGTTGTAGCATGTGTCAGTATTCCATTCAGTTTTATTCCAGGGTATGGATAATACCGCATTTTGTTTATCCATATATCAGTTGATGGGTATGCGTGGTGTTTCCACTTTTCAATGCTGCTGTGAACATTTGTATATGTGTTTGCATGGACATATGCTTTCATTTCTCCTGGCTGCACACCTAGGAGTGGGACTGCTGGTCACATGGTAACGTTATGTGTAACCTTCTGAGAAACTGCCAAACTTCTTTCCAAAAAGACTACTTGACTTTATGTCTCCATCAGCAGTGTGTGCAACCCCATTTTTTATGTAGCTGTCATTCTTAGATTTTTACCTGGAGTCCTAGTCAGAAGCAGAGGGAAGACTGCTTGTTTTCAGTACTCTGTTTCTATGGCGTGAATTTCTTTGTTACATTATCTGCTGTTTTGAATGTCTTGCATTGTTTACTTTACCTCTAGCTCTTGAATCTGTATCTGGACCCAAGTAGGCACTTGATAAATCCTTGTGAGGGTGTGGATCTTCTATGCATTGACTCCTTGTCAGGTAGCCCTGGAAGTTACTCTTCCAAAATCTGCTGAAAAAGAACTCATTTACCTGAAAACCACTGACCAGGACAGTCTGGGAGCAGTTGTTTTCAGTGTAACCATGGTAACAGGAAGCTATGATTTGAGGGTGGGAGACGTGACCAAACTGTCTGACACTGTTGTTTTGCCCGTGGGCTCTGGTAGGATATTCATGTAGAAAACAAAAGGGATGTACATTTAGTATTTAACGATAAATGGTAGCCAAGCTAATACACTGCAGTTACACATTCTTACTAAGTTAAGCATCAGTAAGTTAGACGGTTGTTTTGAGAAGAGGAGCTGTATGAGTGATAATCCTTACACAGGCTTAAAAGTCCTGTTGCTTAAAGTAACCACCCTTTGGTAGGACTAGCCCGCAGTTTGCTGGCGTTTGGGCGCACACTGCTTGTTGAATTCTAGTCTTGACTGGATTATTTTGGCAAATCCCGAACTTGTAATGTTCTAATATTATTTAATGAAGCATTGCACCATTATCCTTCAGAGAGCTAAAGTGACTCCTTATGTTTATTCTTGGAGTGTTACCGCAAGGCAATCAGCAAAACGCAGCATCAGAGTCAAGTGGATTGTGTTTGAAAGTTCACTTGGACTTGCTCAGCTTTAAAACCATTTCAGGTGCTAGTGCGAGTTCTCTCCGTCACTTAGCCTGGTAACAAGAGCTTCAGATAAATAACATACATCTGTCAGCACATTCTTATGTGCCTTCCAGTGCGCTGTGCTTTCCTTCTGAGTTTATTCATTCACCTGTCAGCCTCTCCACCCACCCATCCATCAGTCAGACAGTCTTCTGGTGCCTCTGGTGAGCAGAGGGCCGTCCTGGGCCCCAGGGGTGGGAAGGAAGGGCCTGGCTCACAGGCCGGAAGCACCGCCGTTCTCGCCGGGGCTCTGTGAGCCGTCGGAGGCCCTGAGAACGTGTATGAGGAAGAAAGGATTTTTAGAGGTTCACTGACGTCTTAATTAGAGGTCATATTGAAACTGGTCTTTTGAAAGAAAAAGGCTGAACACAGAGCAGGGTGGGAAAGCTGGCTTTCTTGGCCAAAGGGGCCATATGAACAGGACTGCTGTTTGGAGGTGAGGGAAGAGCTGTGGTCGTGCGAGAGCACAAAGTGCACGGCAGGGAGCACAGCCCGGGAGCCGGGGAGGCAGGCGCATGAGGCCCTGGCCCTGGCTGAGGCGCGGGCAAGCCAGGGGAGGTTGGGGCTAAGATTATCATGATCAGATCTGCTCGGTCCCTCCTCCCAATTATGTAAATATTTAACACAGTAAAAGCAGTACATGTTTGTTGTAGAAAATAAAAGCATAGGTGTGACAAGGCCCTATTTCCCAGAAACTGTTAGTGAAATACTGTGGTTTTAGAGAGAAAATGCAGGGAGAAACTGGGCCCGTGAGATCAGCTAGCCAACTGTAAAAAAGCAGTCCCAGGAGCAAGTGATGAAAGCCTGACACGGGGTGGAGGAGCAGACAGACATGGAACCAGATTATTCCTGAGTGTGTCTAAGGATAAGACTCACACTACAACACCATTTGATTACTAATTTAATATCAAGGGGGTCGGGGCGATGTTGAAATGTCTAGCAGTGTTGCCACTGAGATAAAGGATAGAATGAAAAACAAATTTAAGGCTCAGCGTATTGAGCTGGGTGTTGAGCACACTGAGTCCCCAAGACCCACGTGTCCTCCTGGTCATGTTCAGCTGACAAATGGGAATGTAGGAGGCAGGCCAGAGACACTGGTTTAAGAGATACCAGCCTTCCTGTGGGGTTGAGACCCTGGCCTAACAAGACTTTGCAGAAGTGTGTACAGGGAAACGAGGGCTCAGAATAAAGCCCTTGGGAACAACAAATGTTTTTCTTAAGTCTGGTGAAAACCATGCACTTCTCTAAAAGCATACAAGTGCATGCAAGTAATACATACGGTTTTAGAGGTGTCAGGAATATATTGCTACCCTGGGGCTAAGAGGTCTGATTTAGAGGGCTGGTGAAGGAGAAGGTGGGCAATAAACAGTACTAAGGAGTTGCCCAAAAGGTGTGGGGGAAACTGGAAAGAGCCGAGCATGGAGAGGATGTCACAGAGAAGGGCGTGGTACCGATGTCGGGTGGAGGGGGGTCCCCAACGTGGAGGCGTGGCCATGGGAAGAGTGTCAAGATCAGGAAGGAATGGGAGAAAAAAGAACACTGTGAACAATTAGCGCAGATGGTTCCTTCAAGATACTGGGAGTAAAAAGAAGGAATCAAGGCCAACAGCTTGACAGGAAAGGGTTTTTAGGCTTGAGAGGTGTCTTATTAGTATGCAGAGAGGAATTAACCGTGGAAAGGGCGGAGTGAAGAAATGACTGAATTGGCAGGGCTGTACTGGGTGAGCAGTCAGGAGTGAATGGGGCCAGGAGCCACCAGTTAGAGATGGTCCATCTTCAGAAACCAGGGAGTGAAGTCAGGATGGTTGGGAAAGACTCTGTTTCTAGGTAGAAAGAGAGGATGTTCACGCTGGCCTCTGTTGGGAATCGGGGCACGTGACCCCCTTCAGTTACTGGGGTAGCCTCGGTCTGGGGCACCGGATGTACGTGCTGAAGGTGTCTGTAGGTAAACCTGGGAGAAAGAGTCCTTGCTGCTAAATAACTTCAATTGCGTCCGACTCTGTGCGACCCCATAGACGGCAGCCCACCAGGCTCCCCCGTCCCTGGGATTCTCCAGGCAAGAACACTGGAGTGGGTTGCCATTTCCTTCTCCAATGTATGAAAGTGAAAAGGGAAAGTGAAGTCGCTCAGTCGTTTCCGACTCTTAGCAACCCCATGGTCTGCAGCCTACCAGCCTCCTCTGTCCATGGGATTTTCCAGGCAAGAGTCCTGGAGTGGGGTGCCATTGCCTTCTCCTGAAAGAGTCCTTAGGATAGCTTTCCAGATTTCAGTAGCAGAGGATAGCTCCTCTTCTTAGGTGATAAATACTACATGTCGGGAGGCCCTTTCAGCTCAATTCATGAAAACATTCTTTGAAGCACCTACCCTGTGGTCATTGTAGTTGTTGTTGTTCAGTCACTAAATTGTGTCCAACTCTCTGGGAAGAGATTTTCTGCCTTCAAGGAACTCATCTTTATCAGGTACTTTGGTACCTCGTGGTGAGCTGCTTATCATGTCTGCAACTTTATCCTCTTTGAATTAAACAACTGTAGCCAGCGTTTCCTCAGCTAATTTCCTTCTCACTGATAGTAGATAAGAACTAAAAGTCTAATTCTGAAAGAAGTTTCATTTCAAACTTCCTCTTTTTTTAAAAGAGAATCTTTTATTACTCCAGTAATCTGTACTCCACTGATACACAAGCATGTTATCATCGCTGTATGTATGACTTTATTATCACAAGCATGCTATCACCGAAATACAAACGTAGGATGAAAGGTAACAGTCTTCTCTCCCCCGACACTCCCTCCCTGAGGTCCTGAGTGACCTTCTGGTCACTCCCAGGTATGCACACACTCATGTGTACAGTTGTGGATCGCACTAATCTCATTGCCCAGTCACATGTTCTTTTCATTGAAAAACAAGTTTTGAAATGTTTTCTTTGTAAGTGCATGGAGGTTTGCCTTATGGCTGCATAAGTATTTCATAAGGTAGATGGGCCATAATACCTAATTTTGAGTGTTTAGGTTGTTTCTTGGTTTTCTCTTCCATTTTCACAGTTATAAATGTGTACCCACGTGCAAGAATTTCTTTAGACCATATTACCTGACAATGGAGTTTGCTGGGTCAGAATAGGTGTGTGTGATCAGTGTGGCCAGGTCGTCCTCCAGAAAGTCCGCGTGTGCCTGTCCCCCCCACACTGGCAGCAACAGTGGAACCTTCTCAGATTTTAACTGAGCTGAAGGTTGAGCTACACGTCGTGCATGTTGTGGTTGCCTGAACTTACATCTGCTGCAGTAGAGGCTTTGAAGCAATGTGTGCAAACTAGAAGCACTCAAGAGTTTTCAGTAACCTTTATGTGTTACAAAGTTGCACGTTTAAAACAAAGTACTTAAAATTCACCATTTATCTGTGGATTCATTTCTCCACTCTCTTCCTATCCCCTTTAATGCAGACTATGAAGGGGTGATTCCTTTATTTTCCATCGGTTTACCTCTTCTCTGTGCCTTTATGGATGTCTTCCACTCTCTCCATCCCTTTCCTTACAAAATGATTTTAAAAACCCCAAGAAGGAGCATTATTCTTAATTAAAGAAATATCAGCGCATGTGTGCTTTAGAACCTTAAAGAAATCATTCAGCTATCCTGGAGCATCTAATAAATACCTAGGTATTTCCCCCTGGAGTTTATGCCCACTCTTCTTTCTTCTAATACAGCCTTACTGATCATGTAGGTTCTTGACCTCATGTCCTCTCCATCCTGTGCTGAGTACTTCTCTCACTTTCCACCTTCTGTAGCCCGTGTCGTATCTGTCTTCTTAGCAGTCCCCGCAGTCATCTCATGAAAAAAGCTTTTTTTTTTTTCCTCCTGGAATTCTTAACTTGACCATCAATTACAAAGTAGCCAGAGGCCAGCCAACCTAAAGCCTAGACAGGGAGGGGAGCAGGACTAGGAGGGCCAACCGTCCTGGGCGAGTGTGAGAAGGACAAGCACCGAGGCTCCTGCGTTTTCTTCTTTGTTCACAATGGACAGTTTGCAGGTGTCTGGCCGCGTCTTCCATTGTCTCTGAGCAAATTCACACTCGGGTAGCAGGCTCGGGGACTGCTGGTTTGCAGCCACGTTCCGCAGGCCGACTTTGAAGGGAGGAAAGTGGGATCTGCTTTACTGCCGAAGCCTCTGCCCTTGGTCCCCGCGTCTGATCCTCTGCCACGGCTCCTTCCAAAGCTCAGGTCTCTCCAGGGAGTCGAGACAGGACAAAGCTCAGGTCTCTCCAGGGAGCCGAGACAGGACAAGTCTCTACAAGCGCACGGCCAGGTACCCGGAGAGGAGACCAAAGCTGCTCTGCCCTGTCATGGAGGAGCTAGGTCATCCTGAGAAGAGTAGTAATTTCCCACAATTTACTTGAAAAGTCTTTTTCTTCCCAAATTAGTGTTCTGTGTGTACCACCTTGTCTCAGTGGCTCCATAGTTATTCAGAATTCCTGTTACCTTTAAAATTTCAGCATTTATAGCCCTGAAAAGAAAGAACAAAAATGAAATGAACAACCAAAGGCATTTGCTGAGGCTGACATGAGTCACACGTATGCTGGAGTCGGTTTACACTTTACTTTTGAATTCTGGTTTAAAAAAAAAAAAGAAAAGGCGAAACCAAACCTTCATTTCACTCAGATTGTCATGTGGAAGCTTGTCATTTAGAATACTTAATGGACACATTTCCTGAACAAAACTTTATAAATCAAATATGGTCTGACACACGCCTGGAAACCAGAAATTCTTAAATTGGAATCCTGGTTTTAGACTCGAATCCTTGCCTGGGGCAAGTCATAGAGTATCTTACCTCCCTTTTTGCCATCTATATTCTGTCTCAGGGATGTTGAAAGGATTAATTAGTTAGTCTGTTAAGAACTTTGAAGATGAAAAGTACTTTAAAAGTGCTTCTTAATAGCATTATTGCTTGGAAAAGAGTTGCCACTTTTATGCTAACCACTTTATGTCTCAAATTATATAAGGAAGGTATATTTAGTACTAACTAGTAGTCGTAAACTAGAGGTAGAGCTTTCAAAGCTGTGAACATCAAACGCTGGCTTTCACAATTTCAAAGGAGCATCACTTTGTCTCGTGGAGCTGTGTTCTCAGTAATTAGTCCCAAAGATCATATTTCAGGAAAAAGACGACCCTTTCATACAATGTACCACCACCACTACCACTCTCTTTAAAATTCAGCCAAGCTTTTAAATTTAAAAAGGGTGCATTCAGTTTTAAGTTGGTGCAAGGAGTATTGAAAAGGGAAGTGTTTTTACTTTTTTATTTGAATAGAAGAGACTACCTTATTCTTTTTGGTTCCCTCTCCTCTCCTCTCCCAGTTTCATCCCAGGGATGTGAAGGTATTGCTTTAACCTTTTCTAAAGGGCTTCCCAAATTCGCCTGCCAAAGGAGATGCAGGTTCGATCCCCGGGTCAGGAAAATTCCCTGGAGGAGGAAATGGCAACCTACTCCAATATTTTTTTTTTCTTTTTAAATTAATTTCTTTTTAATTGAAGAATAATTGCTTTACAGTATTGTGTTGGTTTCTGCCATACGTCAACATGAATCATAGCACTCCAGTATTCTTAACCTGGAGAATCCCATGGACAGAGGAGGCTGGCAGGCTCCAGTCCATGGGGTCGCAGAGAATGAATGCGCACGCACACATGCAGAGGGGCTAGAACCGACATTAAAACTTACTGAAAATATCTATCTTTAGGCTTAGTTATGTTTTTTCTCTCTAAAGCAAGTTAACACTGATCTGCTTTTATAATAAAGCATTATTACAAGAACATGTAATGAAGTGTGATATAACTGGTACTAAATTCAAATTCAGAAACAACATCTTGACTGTTACAGATGCAGTGAGTTGCCAGGCACAGCAAACCATAACAAGGACAAAGATTATAGAAAGAGACTTCAGAAACATGATCAAGAAATGAAATTTGAATTGGGGGTAAATTGTGTCAGAAAGTAAAGTCAAGTAAGAAGTTGAAAGGAGAGGTAGCCCTGAATCAGGCTAAGTCAGAACTTATCCCCAGTGTGATTGCTTTTGTTTTCTCCGTGTCATCAGACAACCTCATGTGTCAAGTTGCTTGTACTGTGGGTAATGAGTGTGGTCAACAAGCTAAGACTTAGTGAAGGAAAAGTCAGAGTTCTCATAGCACTTCTCTGCTGTAGCTTGACCCAGAAGGCTTTGTTTGTGTTCACTGCTGTGTAGAAGGTGAATGAGTTGCTGAGATAGATGCTCACATACCTAACTGGTGCCTGGATTTAATATAAAATGCCTTAGCAGCTTAAGTGCCACTGACCGTTACAGTAAATTACATGCTTCAGAAATACGGCTCCTTTGCATTTTGGCTTCAGAAATGTGATTTAGTAACATAAATAGCAAGCATTGAAATATGTGGAACCACCACTTAAAACACTTAATTAGTGGGTGTTCGGGACAGCCATTGTTTCTACTGCATATTTGCTGAGTCTGAGTAATGACTGTTTGAGTGGCTGCAATTCTGTCCATTGATTGTGTTAAACAAATACCATTTTCTGTCTTTACCACATGTGTAAAAGGTCATTCTTCGTGTGATCGATTCTAATTAAAGCTTGTTTCTAATGGGAAATCCAAACACAACCCTAATTAATGTGTCATTCTCTTAAATTTCCTGCAGTAAAACCCTTGAAGACCGGTTGAAACTTGAAGCGAAAAACGGAACATTGAGTGTATCTGACACCACGGTTGGCAGCAAACAACTGACATTTACATTAAAGAAGGTAAGTTGCTTTCTCGTGTTCTTTTTCAATTCACAGAAGGAAGACGAGGCTTCCAGCAGTGTTGTGTGTGTTTGACCTCAGAGCTGCCTTCCAAGCTTCCCCCTGTTGAGGGAGCGTGTACTGTTCGGGCATTTTTTTCCCTGCAGCCGGAGCCCTTCCTGGGTTGCAGGCACACTGCATGGCAGAGCCTTGGCAGAGCCAGGCGTGTGTCTGGTGTCCCGAGGGAGGCAGGCCCCCAGTGACCCCAGGCTCGGTACTATTGGTGAAGAGCCGCAGCATGGTTTTGGGGTCGCTGGGCCACCTGAGGTGGGAGCTTGTAAAACGAAAGTCCTGACCATCCATGGCTGTGAAAGAATAGTTGAGGCTCACATGGACTTGAAGATGATCAAGAACTGATAATTTCTAATGCGTTGATGACAGTGCAATCAGCTTGCCCAGCGTGGATAGTTTCAGGAGACGAATTACTCTATCTGCAGTAGGTCCCATTCTAAACTGACTTAACAACAGTCATTTCTAAGCCCCCTTTGATGACACCTGGCATACAATGAAGGAGGAATAAGCTGCTTTAAATAGTTGCTTATGAACTGATGAGTGAAGAAGCGCCATGGTTTTATTTTTCAAAAAAATTTTTTTCTCATTTAGTCACTCTCGCTTAATATGTGTTGTCACAAAGAGGGAAAGAATGACAAAGACTTCGCTTCTGATCCTTTTCTTAAATTGAGATAAAGTACAACTATCTAAAAATCCACCCTTTTAAAAATATACAGTTCAGGGTTTTTAGTAGTCACCAAATGCTGTGCTCATTATCACCATCTAAATCTGGACCATCCTCGTCACTCCAAAAGGAAACCCCACCCTCGAATGTCCCAGCCTATGTGTTTGCCTGTTCTGGACATTGTGTATATATATAGAATCACACAACGTGTTTTCTTTTGTGACTAGCCTCTTTCACCTTAGCATGTTTTTAAAGGCTAATCCACGTTTTAGCATGTATAAGAGCTTTATTCGTCTTTATGACTGAGTAATATTTCATTCTGTGGAGATGCCACAGTTTGTTGTTGTTTAGTTACTAAGTTGAGTCCGGCTCTTTTGCAATATTATAGACTATAGTCCACCAGGTTCCTCTGTCCATGGGATTCTCCGGGCAAGGATACTGGAGCGGGTTGCCATTTCCTTCTCCAGGGGATCTTCCAGACCCAGGGGTCAAATCCATGTCACCTTCATTGGCCAGCGGATTCTTTACCACTGAACTACCTGGGAAGCCCATACCACAATTTGCTTATCCCTTAATCTGAGGGTGGACATTAGGGTTGTTTGTTTTTTTAACAATGGTAGAGCATTTTTTTCATATGCCTGTTGGCCATTCATACGTTTCCTTTGGAGAAACGTGTTCACAACCTCCGCTCATTCATCTCTGGTTGTTGACAGTTCTTTCTGATGTCGTCAGAAGATCTGCGAAATGATAAGGACATTTTTTACTTAGTTACCATTCATTATCTTATATAGATACAATTAAAAAAAAGAGAGAGCAGAAAAAGAAAAATATTGTTTTTTCTTTGTGATGAGAACTCTAAGGATTTACCCTCTGAGCAGCTTTCCTGTATGTAATACAGCAGTTTTGACTGTAGTCATCACACTGTACATCACACCCCTAATACTCCTTTATCTTGTGACTGAAGTTTGTACTTTTGATCACCTTTTCCCAATTCCCTGTTCCCACTCTCCCCATTAGAACTTTTTTATTCTATGTGTAAGAAGCTTTTCAGTTAAATCTGTCTCCATTTACAGCAAACTTGCATCTTACATTTCTCATTTAAATAAGCCAAAACTGGCTGTGTGTTCAGACTAACTCGCTGTGGCTAATTTGTTAGAGATTCTCTGTGTACCCTCGAACGTTTCCTAATTGCTCTGCAGTTCACAATGCTGAGGGGCAGCAGGCAAAGGTCGCCTGTGGGAAGACCTCACAGGCTCCCAGATGCCCAGCCCAGGGCTCCCTCTGCCGCACGGGGTGAGCTGGGAGGATCCGAGCACATGCCTTCCCCACGTTTCCCCAGCTGGAAGGTACTGAGTTCAGTATCAGTTTATGATTTGTGGTAAACTGAAAATAAGATGGCTCTGATTTTTTTTCCCCCCCAAAAATACAAAAGAGGGCTACCCTGATGGCTCAGCAGTAAAGAATCTGCCTGCAATGCAGGAGACATGGGTTCAATCCCTTGGCCTGGAAGATCCCCTGGAGGAGGAATTGGCAACCCACTCCAGTATTCTTGCCTGGGAAACTCCTTGGACAGACAAGCCTGGTGGGCTACAGTTAATGGGGTCGCAAAGAGTCAGACACGACGTAGTGACTAAACTGCAACACAAAAACGAAACATTTAAGTGAAAATACGTAAAACAGCCTCCTGGTTGAGTCTAGCAGAGGCTTTGAAACTAGTTTGGGGAAAGCATCAGTTGGTGTTTGGCTTATGCTTGTTTCATCCTTTGACTAATAGAATTCAACTATTAAATCTTAGTTTTATTTAAGAATTTTTATGGAATTATTGTTGGGTTTGTTTTCTTTAATACAAATCCTTTTATACTAGGTGTGTGATATATTCAGGTAAAATCTCGAGTTTTCCAAATATTTTCATATGTACTTTCTAAAATGTTAATCAAATTGAAGGAGAAAAACCTATGCTTTAATATTATTTAAAATTGTGTGGTGGCAAAACTAGGATTAGGTCCCAGATTCTACTTTTAAATACCCTTTAGTTCATTCCCGCAGGGGCCCTAGGCCGGCCGGGTACTGGTGCAGGTGTGGGCTTTACATTTAGCCTCCCCCGTCCCTAGATAGGACTGCCATGGATGTGGGGAAGGAGTCAGGACGGGAACAGGGAGGAGAGTGGGCTGGTTGGCTCTTAACTTGTAACGAATCGGTCACACAGTGGCATCATCTTGCAAATACAGCTCTTCTCTAGATTGGGGATAAGGAGAGTTTTTTTCGGGACAAGGGCTTCCCATGTGGTGCAGTGGTAAACTGGTAAAGCCTACCACTGCAGGAGATGCAAGAGCCCCGGGTTTGATTCCTGGGTCAGGAAGATCCCCTGGAGTAGGGAATGGCAACCCACTCCAGTATTCTTGCCTGGAGAATCCCATGGACAGAAAAGCCTGGCGGGCTGCCGCCCATGGAGTCACAAAAGAGTCAGACACGACTGAGCACACATACGTTTCTGGGCAGAAGTTTTTCTGCAGGGATTGTTACCTCTGAGCTCACGTGTAAACACCTGCCTTTGTGGGGACTCCACAGGCAGGGCCTCGTGGAGTGTGCTCCAGAAGACGGAGGGGGGGCTCCTGGAAGCCGGCTTTGCCACCACGCCCCCAAGGGAAATCCACAACAGATGTCCGTATCAAAGACACAGAGCAGCTCCTGACTTAAAAAGCCCCAGCACGCCCTGTTTATCTTTATTTAGTACCTCATTTCCCAAAGTTACTTGGACCAGAGGCATTTTTAAAGGGATGTTTCTTAATATGAGAGCTTCCCTGGTGGCTCAGAAGGTAAAGTGTCTGCCTGCAATGTAGGAGACCTGGGTTTGATCCCTGGGTTGGGAAGATCCCCTGGAGAAGGAAATGGCAACCCACTCCAGTATTCTTGCCTGGAGAATCCCATGGATGGAGGAGCCTGGTAGGCTACAGTCCACAGGGTTGCAAAGAGTTGGACACGACTGAACAACTTCACTTTTCTTAATATGAAGAAACAGAATATTAAATAAGCAGTGTTCGGGGGCTTGCTGACACACCATTATCTGATCTGGTACAGTTTCCCTCGGGTTTCTGAGTTCTCCATTCACAAAGGAGCCTCAGCCTGTTCTCTGCCACGTGCTAGGGACACACAGACAGACGTGGCCGTGGGTGCCGCAGTCCCATGGATGGAGAGTGATCACGTACAGTCACCTCATCGTAATGTGGGATGTGCTTCCAGGAGGCTCAGGGCTGGGAGTGTCAGGGGCCTGGCCTAGCCAGAGGAGTGAGGGACGGCTGGGTGAGGGGCAGGCCAAGCCCCGAAGGGCGGGCAGGGCTCCAGCCTCCAGCCTCGCTGAGGGGTGGGAGTGAGCCTGCGTGTGTGAAGCACAGCCGTCACGGGGCCGCCAACTGTGGCCTCACACGTAGCTAGAAAGGCACGTAGAGCTGTCCAGCAGGGCCTGTTCGAGGTTAAATTTTTACCCCGGTCCTAAGAACCGTGGGAAGCGGTTGAAAAGGTCTAGTTAACAGAAGACCGGCATACCGTTTCTATTTTTAAAAAGTCGCTGTGGCCCATTGCAGGAGGAGGCGGGCTGAAGGGGGCTAACAGGGGTTCCTCACCGGTAGTGAGAGGTCAGGGCCAGCTTCAGGCAAGAAGGACCACGCCCTGGGCTGGGTGGGGTCGGGGAGGGGCCTGCAGAGGAGCACACGGGGCAGGGTCACTCTAAGAAATGGCACATAGTCAGGAAAAGAGCTTGATTCCTCAGAATCTCAGTCCAAGGGTTTCCTCGGATAGGAAAGAGTCATCAGTTTTTAGTCTTACAAATCGTGTTCTTTTCTCATGATTCCGTCACCTTTCAGTTTACAGAAGTGGGATAATCCCGGCAGTAAGTGAACACAGACTTGTTCTTCAAGGCGGACATATGAATGAGCACCCCAGGTGCCTGGAGCTGGCGGTTCACAGGCCAGCAGGCCGTGCAGGTGTCTCTAAGGCAGCGTTTTGCAACTTTGAAAGTGGTTGCCCCACCACTGCTGTCAAAGTTGGACCTTCTGTCAGTTCCACCAGCTAAGATGTTTTTTTTGAGCTTCACCGTTAGAGGTTTGTATTCTCCAAACCAGACTCGGTGGAACAGAGCTGTATTCTTAGAACTCCGAAGCTTCTCTTCCCTTCAGCGCAGATTCTGCCCTGATGTAGCTCTCTTCTGTGAAACTAGTGACACTGTTCGGAGGCGGTCTGGTTCTCTCACCTGAGTGTTGAGAACGGTGCTTCAAAGCAGCCATCCCAGAACCCATGTGCCCCTTCCGGCCATGAACTTGGGATTGACTGACATGTCTGCCGAGCCTTTATCAGCGTTTAGTGGTAGCTGTCTGCCTTTCAAGGGAGTTTGATTCTCTTTGGAACCAGCTCCGGGGGACTGCATGATTAACCGTGGGTGGGTTATTACACAGTTTTGGGACACAGAAGGACTGTTTTTGTCTTTAAGACAATGTGAGTAAACTGATGAATGGCTCTGGCTTGTCAGTGAAGGACAGTTCCTCAAGAGAAGTAGTGGGCATTTGGAAAGCCATCGCGTCTTCTTCAGGCTGGCTCTCCCGTGGGGGACTGTGTGGCGTGTGGGCTGAGGAACCAGCCTCAGGTTGTGTGGTTCAGTCCGGCGTGTCCAGGCCGCTCTCCGGCCCAGGGGATTTAGGGCTTCGGGTCTCACAGTGACCATGGTGGTTGGCACTGGTCCTGCTGTCCCTGCCAGAACCGGGCTAAGGGTGGTGGTCATGCCATTGGCATTCCAGTGACCCCCCAGAAAGGGCTGTTGGCATGTCCTTTCTCTTTCGCTCCCCTCATTTACTCTTCTCTCTTAGTCGGAACAGCAGAAGCAGCAGCAGGAGGCTGAGAAACTGCACCGGCAGGAGAGGAAGGCCGTGCGCCGCTCGGCGGGTCATCTCAGGTCCCGGCCCAGGCGGGGGCGGCCGTTCCACTGAGTCCGGAGCTGGCCCCTCGCGTGACCCCGAGGCGCTCAGTGCATCTCCCCAATGGATCGTCGTTCATTTGGGCGTGTTAGCCATGGCCAGGGTCAGGCGGCCCTCAAGTCCCAGGGAACCCTCGCGTCTGCAGAGAGAAGTCCAGACCGGGCTGTGGTCCCCAGGCCTCTGGTCAGACTTTGGGGCTGGGCCCGCTGGCCATGTGGCGCCCCGGGGCACTTCTTTGCCCTGTGGCTCCCCGAGAACATTGTTCCTTCCCCCTGGTTTTAATCCAGTGTGAGAGGTGGTTGTCTTCTAATACTGTGAGATGTGCCCCGTCAGCTGAGAAGGTCTCCTGGGCTGCAGACCGGGGCCTGGGGTCTTCTGGAACTGTCTGTCCTGCCCACTGCCGCTCATGACTCCACTCAGCACACACACACACACACACCCCCCCCCCCGCCCCGAGAGGCCACTCTCGTCTCGCCCTACTGTGGGCTTTGGTCACGTTTGTGTTTTTAAGAATGTGCCGGGTAATTAGCCCCCAACTAAAATAAATAAATTTTATAAAAAAAAAAAAAAAAAAGAATGTGCCGGTAAGCGTGTTTATGTGTTGGTCTGGGATTTTTTAAAACATATTTTTATATCAAGAGAGTGTAAATTAAATGGCAATAGCCATCTGAAACAGAAAGTGGAAGCTACTGGATATTCTTTTAACTTGGCACAGGATTAAATACAATTTTTTTTTTTCCCAGTGTCTTAAATGTAATTAGAAATATACTGGCTGGAGACAATGTTTATAAAAATAAATGCTTTCATTTGAACAGCTTCTTGGAGAGAGACCCATTCCTTGAGTTAATTTGAAAAATGACTTTGGTTTCTTTGTATGCGAATGTGTGAAGAGTCCCTGAGATAGTGACTCTTGGGGTTGTAAATGATAGAAATCTAAGTTGAGATGTCACGAGCAAGAGCAACGTTAATCAACACAGCCAGGCTGGAGAGTAACCGCCTCAGGCCACCGGGATCCAGGCCTCCTCACTCAGGCCGGCCTCCTCCTTTCTTGTCTCCCTCTTGTTGGGACCTTGCTTCCATCTCCTCGGTCTCCCCTCCTGTCTTCCTGCAGCCCCGCCACACCGTGTGTCCCTGCTGCCCTGCAGACTGGGAACAGCACAGGTCAGGCTGTGACCTCTGTGGTCTGAAAGGGAGAGGATCTTTCCAGGAAAAAAAAAAAGGAGAGAGAGAAAGTGTGTATGTGTACAGACACATCACCAGAAAGAGACTCTTGTTACCTGGAGGGCCCTCTGTGGTCTGAGAGGGAAAGGTGTTTCCAGAAAAAAAAAAAAGGAGAGACAGAGTGTGTGTGTCTGTGTGTGGTGGGGTGGGGTGGGGTGGGGTGAGGTCGAGTGTATGGTATACGTGTGTGTGTAAGACACGTCACCAGAAAGAGACTCTTGTTACCTGGGCAGCGTGTGTGTATGTGTGTGTGTGTGTGTGTGTGTACACAGATACATCCCCAGAAAGAGACTCTTGTTACCTGGGCTGTGTGTGTGTGTGTGTGTGCGCGCGTGTGTGCGCATGCACACAGACACGTCACCAGAAAGAGCCTCCTGTTACCTGGGCAGCCAACACGACTTGTGGTACCGGAGGGCCCCCACCTTTCCTTTCTCGGCCCGTCCCCTGGTCTGTTCTCGGGGCTCCAGGTTCCTGTGACTCTTGTGTCTCCCACACTGTTTGAGAAGAAGGTAAAGAAGGACACTGCCAGCTTGCTTGTTTCCACGGGGTTGAGGGACCTATTTCCAGACCTGTGTCCTGGGGTCAGGCTCTTCTGCACCTATACCTGGCCTTCCCTCCCCACCCCTCTTTCCTTCTTTCTTTGGGTTCCTCCCTGTGGTTTGGGGAGCCAGTACACCTTGTAGGGAGTTTCCAGAAGCAACGCTGCTTCTGGCCGAGGGGCCTTGCTCGCCTGTGAAGTGAGGGCTCGTCTAAGTCTGGAGCCTCAGCAGGTCCTGGGGGACAGTGCGGGCCCGTCCAGGATTCCTGAGAGGGACGTTTAAGACAACTTGCCGAGTAGATAGAAAGCTGAAGAACGCATCCTCAGGGCCCTACTGTTCCCCTAGGGACCCCTTGAAACAGCCCCTCCTCTTCAGGGTGGCTGTTCCTGGAGCACCTGCTATAAACCCCACGTTATCTTCGAAGTACCTTGTGTTTTTAAAATTTCACGAGTTTCATGCTACATGATTTCTGATCACTTCCTCGCAAGTCTGAGAACATGACCGTGCTTCTCCTGGGCTTCCACCTGGAAGGTGCCAGCAGGGCATTCACAAGCCAGTGGGAGAGGCCCAGCCTGAAGCTGGGGGCCTGGGTTTTACCTTCAGGACCATCCTGGGGTTGTTCAGTCGCTCAGTCATGTCGGAATCTGCGACCCCGTGGACTGCAGCACGCCAGGCTTCCCTGTCCTTCACTATCTCCTGGAGCTTGCTCAAACTTATGTCACTGAGTTAGTGATGCCATCCAACCATCTCATCCTCTGTCGCCCCCTTCTCCTTATGGAAAATTTCAAACCCAAACCAAAGCCAAGGAGAGCTTAATGAGCTTCCGTGTACCTATTCACTGTCCAGCTTCAATAATTAACAACGTAGACTTCCCTGGTGGTACAGTGGATAGGAATCCACCTGCCAATGTAGGGGACACAGAGACACGGGTTTGAGCCCTGGCTCAGGAAGATTCCACATGCCACAGAGCAATTAAGCCCACACGCCACAATTACGGAGCCCCCGTACTGCAGCTAGAGCCCGGGCTCTGCAGCAAGAGAAGTCACCGCAATGAGAAACCCAGCCACCGCAACAAAGAGTAGCCCCTGCTTGCCAAAAATAGAGAAAGCTGGCTCACAGCAACAAAGACCCAATGCAACCAAAAACAAGTAAATAAAAACAATTTTTTTTTAATTTAAAAAATGATTAATGACAATGACACAAGCTCATCTATTTTCCTCTTTGCTCCCATCCATTGGCCTTTTATTGTGAACTGTTTTATCCCAGACATCATGTTGTTTTACCAGAAATATGCATAATGTTTTACTAACTTATTGTTTGTCCCATTCCCCCCACCGCCCCCCCCAACCACATACACACCAGAATGTAAACTCCATAAGGAAGGATAGGAGTGGTTTTTTTTTCCCCTTTTCTGGTCTGTTTTGCTTACTGCTATACATCAATCATCTAGTACAATGCCTGTTACACAGTAGCTACTTGATAGATATTTATCAAATGAATAGTTGTGTCAAGTTAGATGAGGACTGTAGGTTGGATGTTGGATTAAATAAGAGGGGTGATTCTTACTTGACAAAAGCTTTTTCAGAGCTGAAATGCCTATTTGAATAGCTCAGGAAAAAAGAGGAAAAAGGGAATCAGAAATAGTGGCTATAGAACTGTTAGTAGGAATTTCAGTGTACAGAAGAATAAAAAAATGTGACATCAAGAGTTTTTGAAAAAGAAATTCCAGCATGACTACACACCTCTGGGAGTAATCCATTAAAGGGAGACTTGGTGTCAGACAGGGGATGGTTATTGGTGTGAGATCCATTAGTAGGTACAGCAGTTCCTGTTGCTGTGTAACAGATTATCTCAAAACATAGTAGCTTAAAGTAACAGCTGTCCAACAGCATCAGCGGATCAGGAACTCAGGAGCAGCTTTGCCAGATGGTTCTGACTCCCGGTCTCCACAATAGCTAAAGGCTTGACTGGGGCCAGGGGAGCCCCTTTCCAAGTTCACACACGTGGCAATGGGCAGAAGGCCTCAGCTCTGTGCTACACGGGCCTCTCCATAGGGCTGCACGGGTGTCCTCCCTTCACCCAGAGCCAGGGATCCAAGACAGCAACAGAGACCAAGACCGAGGCCATAGTGCTTTTTTGATTCGGTTTAGGGCTCGCATGTCATCACTTACCTTTTCTCTGATCCGTCGCTGGTGAGTCACTAAGTACAGTCCATGCACAGTTAAAGAGAAATTAGGTACCATCTTTTGAGTGGAGGGAGTATTAAGTAGGGTTGCCAGATAAAATACAGTTACATTTAAATTACAGACAAACATAACATTGGTATAGATATGTCCCAAATATTGCATGGGGCATATTTACCTTAACCTTAAAAAAAGGTTACAACCTGAAAATCAGATATAATGGGTGGCCTATATTTTTATCTGCTAGGTTTGGCCACCCTAGGAAGCATCTATAGACATATTTTAGCATGACCTCACTAGCCAAAGAGGGATGGGTTGGAGTGCACAGAGGCGTGGACCTCACCTAGACAACATGGGGCAGAGGATGCAGGCAGTTCAGATCAGCAGGCGGCAGGGAAACAGGTGGGTGTTCTAATTGCTTCTGTTTTCTCACTGGGCTGAGGTGAGTTTCTTCCCCTGCTGACCGTGCCCTGAACTTCCGTGCTTACGACCAAGCTCACCCTTGATTTCAGAGCCTTTGTTCTCCTTGAATCTCTTAATCCCCAGGAACTGTCCATCGGTTTCCTTCTCTCTCCTTCCTACCCCTCCACCCCCATGAGCACCTTTGGAGAACACTCATCACTTGTTCGGAGTAATAAAACACAGGACATCGACTTGAGTTAAGAATCCTGGGCTTTTGCTTTTCCTCTGATTTTATTACCCCTCTGAGTTTCCATAATTCTACCTCAGTGTTTTTCAAATGTTTTTTTCACTGTGTCCCATTGTAAGAAATACATTTGACCCTGGAGAAGGAAATGGACAGTTTTCTTGCCTGGAGAATCCCATGGACAGAGGAGACTGGCAGGCAACAGTCCATGGGGTTGCAAGAGTCTAAGATGATTTAGTGACTCAACAATAGCAAATATGTATAAATACTATAAGTTGACCCTTGATTGTTTCCTTAACATCCCTGTCCAAATGGGCAGAATTTTTTTTTTTCTTCTCCTTGGCAAAGTACGGTGCTGCCTTGTATTTGGAGTTGCCTTTTAACTAGGCCTGTACATTGGCTTGATTTAGAATCTGCTCAGCCCCACAGTCGTGTCCTACTCTGTGACCCCATGGACTGTAGCCCCAGGCTCCTCTGTCCATGAGATTCTCCAGGCAAGAACACTGCAGTGGATTGCCATGCCCTCCTCCAGGGGATCTTCTCGAAACCCACATCTCTTGTGTCTCCTGCATTGGCAGGCAGCTTCTTTACCACACCTCAGAAGCACAAATACTACACACCTTTTTGTACATGTAAGGAAAATTCCAGTCTTAAAAGTTTTGATTTTTTTTTTTTTTTTTGGCTGCACTGGGTCTCTGTTGCAGCGTGCAGTTTTCTCTAGCATGTGGGATCTTAGTTCCCCAACCAGGGATCAAACCTGCATCTCCCGCATTGGAAGGCAAATTCCTGATCACTGGACCACCAGGGAAGTCCCCATTCCTAATAGTTTTTATTGTTGAAATTCATTTTTTTATCCCCATGTAAATTTTCCAAAATTAGTGCAATAAAAGTCTAACAGATTTGAAAGAATTCTTTTGGGAATTAGGGTGCTGCCTCCTACTTAAGACTCTTAACCTTCATCATGAGCATATCCTGGGTGAATGGAAATTTGTTAGAAAACATTCTGTTGTTGCCCTTGAAGATACAATGTCCTGGAGCCAGATTTTGGGAGGGACACATCTCAGGGTGTTTGTGGGGTGTCCTGCTGCTCAGACCTCCTGCAGGGGCTGGAAATCACCCATAGGCTCCAGGCCTTCCTGCCTACCACCCCCCCTGCCCCCCAAACCGCCCCCCTGCCCCGCCATACACACATCTTAATTGGGGAGGAAGTTGTTATTTTCTGACGGTGTTGGAATCCAGACCCGAGCCTATTATGGAAACCCAGATGGCACTTCAAAGTTGGAGGGCCATACACTTTCCTGTTGGGTGGGAGGAAGGCCAACTGTATTTTCCTAGTAGCCTTGGATTTCTTTCAGACTCAGGGCAGCATCACGAATCCTAGGCTCTTGGGATTTGACTGGACCGACCTTCACGTTCAGTAGGCCCTCACACCTGCCTGATTGGATTTCCCCCGTCCTGTCCCTTTGAACTCACAGTCCAGCTTCTACCGACACACCCGGCTGACCAAGGGCCTTCCTCCCGTATCAGATGCTCCAATTGTGAGTTAAAATTGGAGTGGAAACCTCCCCCCCCCTTTTCCTCTTACCCAGCCTGGCTTTCTGAAGGGCGAGTTGAAGGTCCCCCAGACCCTCCCACCCCGCCTCCCTTCCCCTGACGCCCTGCCCCACTCCTGTACTGAAGCCCTATAGGCCACGGGGGCTCATCTCTCAGTTTTCCGCATCTGAGACCCTCTCCTCCCCGCTGCTCGGCTCCTTTGCATGTTGGGCGTTGTCTGGTCCTTGGCTCATCTTCACCCACCTGTGCAGGTGTAGGCGCGCCCAGGTTTCCTCCTTCTCTCTCAGGACCACTTCCCCTCCCAACAGCCTCACACCCTTCATCCGTGTGCCTGCTGGGGTCGCAAGTCAACACGCCCAAAACATGGTGGGGACCCCTGGCCCCGTGTTCCTCCCCCTTCTTGCTCATCCAATAGCCTGAGTCAAAAATCATGGTTCCTATCAGTATTTATTGATGACGCTGCGCAAGGATCACCTTCTTGCAGAACTTGCATTTTCATGGGGGTGGACAGACGATACCTCACAGACTTTGTGAAGGTGATGAGAGCCGTGAGGGCCAGGTCAGGGAGAGGCAGGAGGTGGGAAGGGGCCGTCACTTGGCTGACGAGGCTCCGTCAGGATAGCCTCTGTTGAGAAGGTGAGATCTGAAAAAGGCTTGAAGGAGGGGAGGAACATTCCAGGCAGAGAGGCTGGAGAAGCCCTGGGAGAGCTTGAAAATCAGAGATTGTCAAAAAAAAAAAAAAGAAAGAAAGAAAATCAGAGATTGTCTTTCAGCGGCTCTGAGATGGGGTTGAACCCCTTGGTTTCTGACATCATAGCTGCTGCTCTGATCTGGGCCCCCTCCAAGAGCTGCTGAGCAGAGGTCCCAGCACAGGGTTTCTCTGGGATGTTGACAGTACAGCCTATTGGCCAGCGTGGCTGGCACTGAGTGTCAGCCTCTTGTGATTGAGGTGCAGGAGCTGCTTGGTGTCAGGTGTGCCCTGAGGCCTCAGTGCCCCTGGGAACCCCTGCCCAAGTGTGTGAGCCACCCATGCCCGTGGATGTTGGCTCCACAGGCTGAGAGTCTGGGCAGCAGCACCTCCAGCCCGCAGACCCCCGACAGCCCTGCCTCTCCTCCCCCCACTCCCCATCCCTGCCATCCTTGAGTTTCCTGGGCCGGGCAGCTTTTCCTTCACAGGGATGGTGGCAGAATCTGGGGTCTCCCAACCACGCTGTGGGAAACTAAGCCTTTCATGATGAAGGGCTTACAAAACCCGCATTGGAGATGGATGAGTAGAGAAAACAGAAGGAAACAAGAGGAGACGCGGGTCTGGCCCAGGCTTGCTCCTGGTTAAGCTCCCCGTCAGTGGCCAAGTCACTTAACCCATCCGTGCCTTGGTGTCTACGTCTGTAAAATGGTTTAATAATATCTGTCCCCTAAAGACTTCAGAGGATGGAGCTTAATGAATGAGGTCCATTAAACTCCTCAGAAGAAAGGTGTAACTAAATATAAAGCACTATTGTAATTAGCTCTCAGGCTCTTTAAACCTTGTTGCATCTTGTTTTAAGAGAGTTACCATGACAACAAGTTTGTTTGAAAAACACACGTAGAAGAGGCGTGGCTTTAGCTCTCACAATAATAAGTGAACTCTATTTCGCTGGTTTCTGTTGTAACTAAGAAGCTCCCTACTCCTTAGTTGTCTTAGTGGTCTTCTGTGGACAGCCAGCCACCCCTGTGACTGTTAACTTCTGCATCTGTGGTGAGACCTGTGTGGTTATTCTCCTGTGCACACAGCAGGCACTTAATTAATGATTCTGAGTTAATGAGCTCCACAGGCTCTGGGTGTTTGTTGGGCTACATAAACTGGAGACATGGTCAAGCTATTAACCACGCTGACTCTGTTAGTCAGGGCTCCCCAGAGAACAGAACCAATAGGAGATTTTACATCTACATAAAGAGATTTACTATTAGCAATTAATTGGCCCATGTGATGATGGAGGCTGACAAGTCCCAAGCCATGCAGCCAGCAAGCTGGCTTGGGTCTTTCCCAAGAAGAGCCAGTTTTTTGGTCTGAGTCCAAAGGCCAGAAAAAGACCAATGTCCGAGCTCACGGTCAGGCATGAGGAGTTCCCTCTAGTTCTGTCTTCTGGTTACGTTCAGGCTCCAGATGACTGGACAAGGCCCACTCGCCCTGGGGAGGGCCATCTGCTTCGCCCGGTCTACCCCATTCGAACGCGCATCTCAACCAGAGACAACCTCACGTGCACACCTGACCAAAGGTTGGTACCCGTGGCCCAGCCAAGTTGACAGTCAGCCCTCCTCCCTAATTAGAGCTCTCGATTGGCAGGCTGGGCAGACGTGGTGGCCCTTGGTAATGGTAGATGGTTCCAGATCCGTGGGCCTCTCTCTTCAGCCACCAGGGCAGCAGGGGTGGGGGGGCCATTCCTGCTGCCAGGGGGAGACGGGGCATGGATCTTTGAAGAATCATTTAAGAAACGTCTGCTGGAAAATAATTATTTCCCCTGAGGGTTTGGCCTGGAAGTAGGGTCTTTGCCTTTCATGTAGTCAAATGTAGCCCCACATGAAGGAAAACCAGCATGTTCTCCTTTCTTCAAGGAGAGCTGAGTAACAGACCCTCCGTGAAACTACATGAAAAGCCTCAGGTCGAGGGGCTCAGACCCACCCGCTCACCCTCAGGGTAAGTCCCCAGGGGCCACACCGTCTGAGGCTTCTGTTCATGTCTCCTCACTTTCTGTTCTTCCTCAGCTTTTATTATGACTTTTCTTCTTCTTTTTGGTTGTGTTATAAGTTTGGCAGTATCCTTTTTAAAATTTTCATTTTTTTTTTTTGGCCCTGCAGCATGGGGTGTGGTATCTTAGTTCCCTGACCAGGGATCGAACCCAAACACTTAGCATTGGAAGCACAGAGTCCTAACCACTGGACCACCAGGGAAGTCTAAACCTTAGCATGTCCCTTCACAGGGCCACCCATTGTCTCCACCCTAAACCCTTCAATTAACTCGCCCAGCCCTGGCAGCCCAGGAGATGGGCTGTGTCCACCCCGAGCAGCCCTGTCTTAACTGGTGCTGATAAAGGGAAAAGGAGCTGGACAGAACACACTGCACGTCTCCCCCCTGTTCTGGCTCCTTTTGGACCCTCTAGAGACAGCGGTGACATCAGATAAGGCCACGAATGTGGGGCCTAGGACACCTGTGCAAAAAGGCCAGCACATTGGCCTGCACATTTGCAAGCTTTATCAAACACGTGGGTAGAGTTCCTTCCTGCCACTGTTAACCATAGCAACACCTTCCTGGGCATGGACTTTGCCCATAGTGGTGCCTCCCACCTTTGGGTCCCCGGGTACTACCGGCTCAGAGGAAACAGCCAGGTTTGCGGGTTACCACATCTAGAAACGTGCTGGATTTCTTTCTCTGTCAAATGGACATGCATGTTTCTACCTCCCAAGTCCATTTAATGAGATAAAGTGCATAAAGAACCAGATTTCTGTTGTGACCCCATGGACTATACAGTCCATGGAATTCTCCAGACCAGAATACTGGACTGGGTAGCCTTTCCCTTCTCCAGGGGATCTTCCCAACCCAGGGATAGAACCCAGGTCTCCCACATTGCAGGTGGATTCTTTAGCAACTGAGCCACAAGGGAAGCCCAAAGAACTAGACACTGCCTAGAAAATGATAGGATCTGGTGGATTTTAAACATCCACAGGGTTTCCTTGGTGGCTCAGTGGTAAAGAATCCACCTGCCAATGCAGGAGATGCAGGTTCAATCCCTGGGTTGGGAAGATCCCCTGGAGAAGGAAATGTCATCCTACTCCAGTATTCTTGCCTAGAGAATTCCGTGGACAGAGGAGCCTGGCAGGGTACAGTCCATGGGGTTGTGAACAGTCAGACACAGCTTAGTGACTAAACAACAACAAACACCCTCCCCACTTCCCTGCCCAGTCTGGCCAACACAGTTGGCCCAGTGTGGACCAGGTAGGTGACCATGTAGGAGCAACACGGCAGGAGCAACCTTCCGGTGGGTTCTGCCCACAGGACAGTCACCTGACTGTGTGACAAGGTGGTACTACGGTGGAGACTCGGCCTCAAATGGGATCCTAGACCCCCTGTGAGTGAAGTGGGTTCCACGCTTGGGTCACAGGCTCCATTACCACGGAAACAGTTGATGGAGTCCTAGGCTTCGCTCCCCACTGCCTGACCCCATTTGTGCCACCACTGTTTCATCAGCAGGAGCCAAATCTTCACCAGATGCTCACTCCCTCTTCCTCATGAGTCCCACGTGTGCTCAGTCGTGTCCGACTCATTGCGGCCGCATGGGCTGTAGACTGCCAGGCTGCTCTGTCCATGGGATTTCCCAGGCAAGAACACTGGAGTGGGTTGCCATTTTCTCCTCTAGGGGATCTTCCCAATCTGAGGATTGAATCCACCTCTCTGGCGTCTTCAGCATTGATAGGTGGGTTCTTTGCCACCAGTGCCACCGCCTCCATTTTTGAAGGACCATCTCAGAGAAGGCTGTGAATAAAGACCCAAGAACTCACTTCCTGCATCTCCTTGCTCCCCCTGCCGGGTGGTCACTGGGGTCCCCCTTCCCTTGCTTGGGTTGTTACCAAGACCCCTAATAGGAAAATCCCTTCTGTTCCTTTCTGTGTGGTTTTCTTGATGAGAATACAGCTTGAGCTTTGGGTGGATTTCAAAAATTTTCCTGCACACATTCATCTCTGTTCTTTCTCACTTTGATTTCAGAATCCCAATTTCTTTTTAAAAGCATATTTGCAGTTTAAAGAACAACACACAATATTTATCAAAAAATCTGACTTCTAGCTCAGCAATTTTCAAAAATATTTCCATCATTTCTAGGCTGCAGAATGTCTGGTGGAAAAACCTCGTTGTTCACCCACTTCTCCCTGAGGGCCCTGGCGGGGCAGATGGTAACCAGGTCAGGGCTAATGGCGGGTGGCAGCCAGGTGGGCGTGGCTGTGATGGGTTGGAGGAGAAGCCCCCAAAGCTGAGGGCAATCAGGCCCTGGAGACCTGGCTTATTTTGCCCACTTCCTTTATTAGGATGTGGTCTCTAAACAGGGCTTGAGGCTTCAGAGCTTCTGTCAATTATACTTGAAAATACTTGTTCCATCAGTTTACTTTTCGAACTCTATAGGCAAGATGTGTTCGAGCCCTCAGTGTGTGCCTGGCATTGCCCCAGACAGTGGATGGGAGACGGGGGACATGTAAGAGACAGATAACGCAAGGTCCTTCCCTCCGTGGGGACACAAGTGAACCAAGAAAAGCAGGACAGGGCTAGGCAATGCTGGGCAGGGTAAGGGTGAGGAGTGTCAGGGCACCCTGGAGAGTGGGGAATAGAGTCTGAAATCTCCAGGCACAGACATGAGTGACAGGCAGCAGCTGTGCCAGAAGATGAAAGGGCTCATGGGGGGCATGGTGGGGTGGGGGTGGGGGGTGTCTCAATTCTGGAGCTAGGGCGGCCCGGCAGCATCTTGAGCCCAAGTGTGACTTGGCCATCTTGAGCACAACTTCCTCCATCACCACCTTGCCTTGCTCAGCACAACAAGGGTTTCTTTTCAGAAGTGGAATCTGAGGACCTGGAACGCTTCAGGAGGAAACTGGGGGTCGTGGGCATGTGTCAGATTTCATTCATAACCAGGAAGTTATGAAGTCTTTGTCTTTCCTGGCGCCTTGGTTGGGTGAGGACTGGAAGGAGCCAGCCCACTGTGCTCTGGGCTCATCTTGGACCCGCTGGTCACCCCAGGCAGCTGCTCCATATCTGGGGGCACCAGACTCTTCGTGTGTTAAGGAGGTGACATCTGGGCACCTCCAGTGCTGAGAGAACCTGCCCAGGCTGTGTTCTTAAACCGTCAGGCCCCAACTTGCAACCTGACTTTACCTTACTCTTTCTAATTAGAAGAGAAATGCGTGCTGATTATTTAAAGTGCTTTAAACATTAGAAAGAAGGCTGTGTCAAAGAATTGATGCTTTTCAACTGCGGTGCTGGAGAAGACTCTTGAGAGTCCTTTGGACTGCAAGGAGATCAAACCAGTCAATCCTAAAGGAAATCAACCCTGAATATTCATTGGAAGAACTGATGTTCAAGCTGAAGCTCCAATACTTTGGCCACCTGATTTGAAGAGTTGACTCATTGGAAAAGATCCTGATGCTGGGAAAGATGGAAGGCAGGAGAAGGGGACTACAGAGGATGAGATGGCTGGATGGCATCACCAACTCAGTGGACATGAGTTTTTGAGCAAACTCCTAGAGATGGTGAAGGACAGGGAAGCCTGGTGTGCTGCAGTCCATGGGGTCTCAAAGTGTTGGACACGACTTAGCGATTGAACAACAACAAAATATTATAGAAATATAACAAGGAAACTGAAATTCCCCCAGAACCCCGGTTCTCCAGGAACGACTGTTATTGTTACTCACTTGATCTTATCGTCTGGACGTTTGCTGGGAGGAAACAGCCACAACCTACAGCCAAGGCTCCAGGCCCAGACCTTCCATGTCTCTGGGCCTCTTGAAAGGCAAAGCACGTTTAGGGGCACTGTGAGGGATTGGGAGGCACTTTTTGCCAGTAAGGAGCTTTCAGTCTAAAGAGGGAGACAAAAATCCAGGTGAAATTTAGGCCAAGAGGAACCTAAGGAGATATGACACTAAAGGCAATGCGGTGACCTGGCTGGGGTCCTGGAACAGAGAAAGGACTTCATTTTGAAACCAAGGAAATCTGGGACTTCCAGGGTGTTCCAGTGGTTAAGACTCCTCGCCTTCACTGCATGGGGGTTGGGTTCAATCTCTGGTCGGGAATCTAAGATCCCTCGTGCCTCAGGGCCAATAAATAGATAAATAAAACCAAGGAAATCCGAGTAAACTCTGGACTTAAAGATAACGTACTCACATTGGGGTGTGAACTCTAACAAATGTGCCACGTGGATCTAAGATGCTTCCAAGAGCAGAAACCGGTACAGGAACACCCTGTACCATATTCTCAATTTTTTGGTAAACACTGAAACTGTTAGAAAACATTAAGTGTATTTAAAAACAAACAAACAAAAATAAAACAAAGCCATAGAACAGGCGAAGTGGTGAATGGTTTTTGAGGTGGAAGAAGCTCAAGAATTTCGGTTCTGCAGGCTGGAAGCACCAAGGGCTCTCACTCAGGGACCACCTCCCAGCCACGTGGGGAAGGGCGAGGCCGGGGGGAAGCGAGTCGGATGGTCCGTGAGAGAGTAATCAGAGGCCCCATCCAGACACCGGTCCTCAGCCTCCCCTGAAAACCTGGAAATGCCACATGAGAACGGGGACGATTAACTGGCATCAGCGGGGGAAGGCTGGCCTTCCTTCCTCCTCTGCCAGCCTCGCGGGGAAGCCCTGCAGGTGCTGGTAAATATATGCTCAGTAAGTCTTCTGATTCCTGTTCCTGTTTATGGTCATTTCATGGCCAGAGGTCAAGTCCAGAAAGCGGCGCAAAGAGTTTCTCGGCTTCCTGACCCCCTCGGTTGGCCTCCGCCACCGTGTTCCTGTTAAAACACTCAAGTCACGTTGGGGCCAAGGGAATTGACCAGCAGGCCTGGAGAAAGCCTGCTTTCTGGTTCCTTCCCCTGGACGTGTGTTTATGAAGGTCTCTGCAAACGCAACTGCATGGAAACATCTTGAAATAGGAAGCAGGGTCCCAGCTGAGTGTCTAGGTGAGATGAGAGTCCAAAAAAAAAAGCTGAAAATCATTTCCTCGGCAGCTGCCAAGTTTGGAGGCCCTCCCCGGATCTGTGTGCATCCTGCTGATGACTCACCTCGAGTCTCCCCTCTGTCCTCCGAGCTTCTGGACTGCACTAGCGGAGCCAGGACCTGAGGGAGCCCATGGCCCAGCCTCCTACTCTGTCACCGCACCCCCTCTTTCCCGGGCCAGGCTCAGGCCCTGGTGCCCAGTGAGCCTCGCTCTGCTAACTGCAGCATCTGCTCACTGAAGAATCTGCTCACTTGAAGATGCCATTCTTAGTACAAGCGACAGCATCCTGTGCTGTTCACGGGGAGAATTACTCTGCTGTGTTAACCGCTTATAAGAGAACAGCTCCGTGGCATTACGTGCATTCACATGGTTGTTCAAGCATCACTGTCAGCCATCTCCAGAATTTTTCATCATCCCAGACAGAAACTCTGTACCCACTGACCTGGTAACTTTCCATCTCTATGAATCCCAATTGTAGGTATCTCATATAAGTGGAATCATACAATACTTGTTCTTTTATGTCTGGCTTATTTCAATAACTGTGTGTTTTGCTTGTGGCTTAGATGGTAAAGAATCTTGCTGCAGTGCAGGAGACCCGGGTTCAATCTCTGGGTTGGGAAGATCTCCCAGAGAAGGGAATGGCAACCCACTCCAGTATTCTTGCCTGGAAAATTCCATGGACAGAGGAGGCTGGAGAGCTACAGTCCATGGAGTCGCAAGTGTCAGACACAACTGAGTGATTAACACACAGAGATGGTAAAGAATCTGCCTGCAATACAGGAGACCCAGGTTCAACCCCTGGGTCAGGAAGTTCCTCTGGAGAAGGGAATGGCTACCCACTCCAGCATCCTTGCATGGAGAATCCCATGAATGGAGGAGCCTGGTAGGCTACAGTCCATGGGGTTGCAAAGAGTCGGACACGACTGAGCAACTAAGCAGGCACACACACAATATGTCTTTAAGATTCATCTTCATGGTAGTAGCAAGAATCCAAGTTTTATTCCTTTCTGTGGCTAAATAATATTCCATTGTATGTATATACTGCATTTGGCTTATCCATTCATCTGTTGATGGGCACGGGTTTGCTTCCACCTTTTTGTTGCTATGAATGATGCTGCTGTGAACCTTGGTGTACAAGTATCTTTTTGAGTCCCTGCTTTCAATTCCTTTGGGTAGATACCTTGGAGTGGGATTACTGAGTAATTCTATGTTTAACTTTTTGAGGAACTTCCAAACTATTTTCCTCAGTGGCTATATACTTTTTCATTCTTAGCAGCAATGCACTAAGGTTCCAATTTCTCAAGATCTTTGCCAATACTTGCTATTTTCTGTTTTTCTTTCTAATTTTTTAAAATGTATTAATTTCTGTTATAACAGCCATCATAGTAGATGTGAAGTGTTATCTCCCTGCGGTTTCAGTCTGGATTCCCCTGATAACTGAAAGTGTTGGCCATCTCTTCATGTGCCTGCTGGCCATTTGTATATCTTCTTTGGAGAAATATCTATTTAAGTCCTTTGTCCATTTAAAAAAAAAAATGTTTATTTATTTGGTTGTGCTGGGTCTTCATTTCTGTGAGTTTTCTCTAGTTTCAACAAGCAGGGGCTACTCTTTGTTGCTGTGTAGGCTTCTCATTGTGGTCTTTTGCCCATTTTTAAATTGGGTTGTTTGGGGTTTTTTGTTGTTGTTGTTAAGTTGTAGCAGTTCTTTATATATACTTGATGCATGTGTGAATGCTAAGTTGCTTCGGTTATTTCTGACTCTTTCTGACCCCACACTCCTCTGTCCATGGGATTCTCCAGGCAAGAACACTGGAGTGAATTGCCATGCCCTCCTCCAGGAGATCTTCCCAACCCAGGGATTGAACCTGCATCTCTTACATCTCCTGCACTGCAAGTGGATTCTTTACCACTAGCACCACCTGGGAAGTCCCTAATATACTGGATATCTACCCCTTGTTCTATTTGATTTGTATCTGTCTGTACACACATGCCTGGGAGAAGAAATTCAAGGTGTGCACATACCTCTGCTGACTAGGAAGGGTTATTCTTAGGCATCATGCTCTGGGAAAGAGGATCTGGGTTACCCAGGTGTCTCACGGTGCCAAACTTGGAATGGGCAGAAAGGAGAGACAACTGGAGACCAGAGCTGGGGGATCTCCATCCAGTGTGGTTACAGCTCCAGCCTCCAATCGCCTATCTCTGCATAGCAGTATCTGGAAGACTCTTCACACACAGATGAGTCTGTGATTCTGCACTTGGAGTGGATCCCATGCAATACCATGACCACAGCCCCCTCCACCCCAGTCCTGCTGAAGATAACTGCACGTCCGGTAAAACCAATACATCCTTGGGCAGTCTGGTCTCGACACCCTTCACACCAGCCAAGGGAACTCTACTCACAGGGCTTTTCTTGTTAGTCTGACAGGCTCCTCTGTCCATGGGATTTCCCAGGCAAGCATGCATACTGGAGTGGGTTGCCGTGCCCTCCTCCAGGGGATCTTCCCGACCCACAGATTGAACCTGGGTTTTCTGCATTTGAGGCAGATTCTCTACTGTCTGAGCCACCAGAGCCCCTTTCTTGTTACCCCAGTTAAATCAAAAGACTTGATTGTAAAAAACAGAGGCATCCCAGTAAGTAGGAAGCCCACCTCTCCTACTGTGGCCTCAGGCTGGCTCCAGGCAGAATCCTGCCCTCTGCTCCATGCCCCTGTGCACGGGCTGAGGCTACGGTGGCGTTTCATACCACAGGACCGAGTCTTCTAAGTGAAGGGGACCACAGTTCTCAGGGTGGAGAGAGTCCCCTCAAATGGGAGCCTGTTTCCTTCTCCTAAAAGAGGAGAACACAGGGTGAACAGTGACTAGAGAGTCCATGCACCACAGTGTGTAAAGGAACTTGTAGCCACATGGCCACAGATCTGTCTGCTTGCTTCCACAGTCGTCTTTCTAGCTGTTGCGGGCTTGAAAATGATCCTCAGATTCCAAGCACCACTGTCATTATGCAATAATATGCATGCAGCATATCTTATCAACCTAGATGGCATATTAAAAAGCAGAGACATTACTTTGCCAACAAAGGTCCATCTAGTCAAGGCTATGGTTTTTCCAGCAGTCATGTATGGATGTGAGAGTTGGACTATAAAGAAAGCTGAGCACCGAAGAATTGATGCTTTTGAACTGTGGTGTTGGAGAAGAGTCTTGAGAGTCCCTTGGACTGCAAGGAGATCCAACCAGTCCATCCCAAAGGAGATCAGCCCTGGGTATTCATTGGAAGGACTGATGTTGAAGCTGAAACTCCAATACTTTGGCCACCTGATGTGAAGAGCTGACCCACTGAAAAGACCCTGATGCTGGGAAAGATGGAAGGCAGGAGGAGAAGGGGACGACAGAGGATGAGATGGTTGGATGGCATCACTGACTCAATGGACATGAGTTTGGGTAAACTCCAGGAGTTGGTGATGGACAGAGAGGCCTGGCGTGCTGTGGTTTATGGGGTTGCAAAGAGTAGGATACGACTGAGCAACTGAACTGAACTGAACTGTTGGAGAAGACTCTTGAGAGTCCCTTGGACTGCAAGGAGATCCAACCAGTCCATCCTAAAGGAGATCAGTCCTGAATGTTCATTGGAAGGACTGATGCTGAAGCTCAAACTCCAATACTTTGGCCACGTGACGTGAAGAGTTGACTCATTTGAAAAAACCCTGATGCTGGGAAAGATGGAAGGCAGGAGGAGAAGGGGATGACAGAGGATGAGACGGTTGGATGGCATCACTGACTCAATGGACATGAGTTTGAATAAACTCCGGGAGTTGGTGATAGACAGGGAAGCCTGGCGTGCTGCAGTCCATGGGGCTGCAAAGAGTCAGACACGACTGTGCAACTGAACTGAACTGAACTATCATAATTCAGTGCCACTGACCAGATCATTTGGGAGGTTGGGAGCATAAATAGCAAACTTGATAACAAGACCTGTTGCTGGCAGGGCACCTAGAATATTCCAGACATGGTGCCAGTGCTTTTCCACTTGTGGAAACCCCAGGGTCAGATTCCACCGTTTTGCAGAAGTGAAAGCGTGGAGGCTCTCCTAGTTGTTCTGGACCGTTTTCTCCCAATAACTGAGGGCAGAAGCCCAATTCCTGTTATCTGGAAGCTCTGATAACTTGGGGCCAATGTCCTCAGTCTCGCGGACTTGAAGTTGACCTCACTTTGTTGGCTTGACTGAAGGACGTGAGCTGTTGTCAGATTGCTGAGGTGGGATGAGCGGGGGCCACCGTGGCCCCTCCGGCCCAGGACACTGTGCTCCTGCTTTGCTCTGCCCACCACACATGTGTGTCTCATGAACCCCCTCAGCCCCCCTGCCTCCCTGCAGACCCAAATCGCCTCCTTCCCTTCCTGCACTGCGTGTGCCTCCCTGCACCCACCAGCACCCATCCCCCCTCTCTGGGAGGAATTTTGTCTGCAGTGCTTGATGGATCTCTGTGGATCCAGTTTCATTCAGGGAAACAATAAGTGTGGATGTTAAATACCAGTTATGGAAAAAGAGAGCAAAACCCATGCCAATGTTATTACACAAGGTGTGGTATATTTGAGGGACATGGTAGACCTTCCCATCTGAGCCACACCCCATCTATTTGTCAGATTCCTCCAACTGTGCAGACATCCCAATTCTTCATCTCATGAGTGTTTGTCACCCACAGTCAGGCTCTATAGATTAGACTCCTTGTCGCCACTTGGGGTTTTCCAGGAGTGAACACCTTATAGACTCTGCAGAAACTGTGAAGCAGCAGTGAGCAGCACGTCCAAGGGAAGATGCAAGCCAGACATGATGGATCCAGGTCCTGGACCGGAACCAGGTGCTTCGTGCTGCTCAAGGGGCTGCTGGGGCCTCTGTGGCTGCCAGGAGTGAGTGCCAGCTCTGTCCCTCTGCTCAGCCTGCCTGTGCCACCAGGATGGGGCTGAGCAAGCCCTGAGCCACTGGGCAGAGATGCGAGGACCCCGGTCTCCCAAAGCTTCTGCTTGGCTGTAATAACTGCCCCTTATATAATCACATCATGATTCACCATCTCCTCAGCTACGGTGGAGCTCAGCCCCTCGGTACAGAACTTGAAGGAATTCGAACCACAACTGATGTCATCTGTTTGAACAACTTTCCTGCCATCATCCCTGGGGAGCCACTCGCCACAGTGGAAAATCTGTATTTCTAGAACCCTGGATAGAGTGGTGTGCTCCAGTTTTCACTGAGTGGACAAAGCTCCGAATGCTGGTGGCCCATGGCCAGGAAGCCTGCATCTTCAAGACAGGGTAGCTGGCTGTGTGGCCAGGGCTGGGGGGACCTGCGAGTGCCCCTCGAGTGAAGGGAGGCTCCAGCCCACCAGCCTCCCACACCAGCCTCTCACCTTGAGGACGGAGGGGTTCACTTCCCTGAAGGGACCCAGGCCCAGGTTGGATGTAGGGACTTCAGCACCTCCCCTGCACTTACTTACCTGACTCTCTGTGTCCCTTGGGCTCCCCATTGTCACCTGGCCATGGAGTTCACTTTTGTCTCCCTCTTGTTCTTCCTGGATAACTGCCTGTAGCCCAGGACTGAAATTGCAGCCTGCACCCTGGTGGGCCTGATAGTCTAAGTGACTAGGGGGCCTAGAGCTTATCTGCTATGTGTGCTGAATCCCTCAGTTGTGTCCAACTCTTTGCAACCCCATGTACTGTAGCCCACAAGGCTGCTCTGTCTGTGGGATTTTCCAGGCAAGAATACTGGAGTGGGTTGCCATGTCTTCCTCCAGGGGATCTCCTCGACCCAGAGATCGAACTGGCATCTCTTACATCTCCTGCATGGCAGGCAGATTCTTTCCCCTCTGAGTCACCAGAGAAGCCCAGTTTATCTACTATTATGGGTTAAATTGTGCCCCCTCTCCCCCAAAATCCACATGTTTAAGTTCTAACCTGCAAGACCCATGAGTGTGACCTTACTTGGAGACGGGGTCGTCCAGATGATCAAGTTAAAATGGGGTCCTTAGGGTGGACCCTAATCCGAGATGACTGTGTTCTTACAGAGAGTGAACTTCGGACACATGCAGACCCAAGGAGAGGCCGTGAGAAGATGAAGGCAGAATCCCAGTGTTGCTTCTCCCAGTCAAGGAATGCCAGAAATTGCCAGCAAGCCACCAGCAGCAGGGGGTTGGGAGGCCTGGAACAATGCTCCCTCACAGCCTCGAAAGGAACTTGCTGACACACTGATCTTGGTCTTCCAGCCCCAGAGTCATGAGCTGATGAATTTCTGTCATTGAAGGCACTCAGTTTGTGGTGCTTTGTTACGGTAGCCCCTAGGCAACCAAACAGCCGACACAGAGTCAGTTGGCTTGCAAAAGTGCAGCTAGGGGGGGCCTGGGCAGGGGGTTGGACCCATCTCCCTCGCCCTCCCGGGCCCAGGCCTTAACAGGATGCACTGCAGGGTCAGGTGGTATTCGTGATGTTTCCTGTGGTCCTCAGGGAGAGCAGACAGAAAGACCATGTGTGGCTGACGGAGCTTGCCTTGTAATTCTGGTCAGACGGTAGGGTCCCTGGGTGAGAGAGGGCTGCAGCAAGGATGTGTGTATGCAGGAGGGGAGACACGTGTGGCCAGCCCACAGATCTCCGTTGCATCTTGTTTGCTGGCGGAGCAGGGCGACGGTCCCCTGGGGACCACTGCGAAGCCCATGTTTGGGGACAGATACGCTGTGAAGTACCTTTCACAGACTGGAGGACTCAGCCACTGAGAAATCAGAGATGCCATAGTATTGCTTCCTGCGGGCTGGACTTCCTTCCCGTGAGCCGTAGCTCCCTCCCTGGAAAAAGGCTGCAGACACGTGTATCCCGGACAGCTGGCGTTGAGAGTATTTCCTCTCAGTTGTGCAGAGGAACTCTCAGGGGTCAATGTGGAAAAAGCTGGCCTGTGCAGGCAGCCGCCTGACCCCTGAGGCCTGGCTGGCCTCCCAGGAAGTGGCCGTAGGGCTGGGCTGTCTCCCGACTCTGAGCCTTTTGTCAGATGACCTGTAGGGCTGCTGGGTCTGACGGGACAAGGGCAGCATCATTTCAGGGGTGCTCGGGGGCTCCCCACTGCCTGCAGCAATGTGGGGATCTGGGAAGCTGGGCAGAGGACACCCCGCCCATCCGGCTCACCTCAGTGGAGCCGCCACCTGGGGCTTGCACTCAGGTGTCCCCCATTACTAAAGATGCTCACAGACCAGCGACCCTGGAGTAAAGCCCACCCCAAGCCTGTCTCTCCCACTCATCTGAGGCAGTCCCCTCCTTGCCTCCTCTCACTTCTGGGTGGGAGGGGAGTCCCTTCCTGACCACCCACGGACACACACTATGCCCTGAGTGCTTGGAGGTCTCTGTGCACACCGAGGAGTCCCCTCTCGTGGGCTCTTTGTCCCCCACCTGGCATGACACCCATACTCCCATTCGGGTCTTAATTTAACCTAATTATTCCTGGGTAGAAATTGGAAAAGCTCTTGATGCTGGGAAAGATTGACGGCAGGAGGAGAAGGGGATGGCAGAGGATGAGATGGTAGGATGGCATCACCGACTCAATGGACATGAACTTGAGTAAACTCTGGGAGTTGGTGATGGACAGGGAGGCCTGGTGTGCTGCAGTCCATGGGGTAGCAGAGAGTCAGACATGACTGAGCGACTGAACTGAACTGAGAAATTGTGGGCCTGCTTAAGTTCAAGCTACAGAAGGACCACTGAAGTCAAAGAAGTGAGAACTGCCTTGGGAGGAGATGATGACATGTCACAGGTCTGCTCAAACAGAAGAGGGGCAGCCACGTGAGGGGTCACCGATGTCACTAGGAGGTCTGAAGTGAGAACAAGTGTCCTCCAGGCCTTTCAGCCTGAGGGTCTCAGGGAACAAGTGTCCTCCAGGCCTTTCAGCCTGACAGTCTCAGAATCTGTATAACTAACTGGAGCACACCGTGGTCTGTGTGCACTAGGCATGGTGTCAAGGGGCCTGACAGCCCAGCTTCTCTGCAAGGTCACAGTCCTCCCAGAACTTCGCACTTCCTTCTACTATCACAACATAGTAACAACAGCCCCAAGACTGCCTCTTCCCGTTGGCCAACAGAAATCCCAAATGCTAGCACATGCCCTTCTGGAATAAAGACTACCCTTCCCAGACTTCCTGGAGCTAGGTGTAACCATGTCACTAAGTTCTAGACAAGGAATATGACATCAAGAAGTACCTGGAGTGGGTTGCCATGACTTCCTCCAGGAGATCTTCCTGACAGAGACTGAACCCGTATCTCTTATGTCTCCTGCACTGGCGCTTGGGTTCTTTACCACCTGTGCCACTTGGGCAATCCATCGAGCACATAATAAGTGTTTTGTTTTTTTTACCATAATATAATTCTCCATTTATGTAGATTATCTTTCGTTTCTTTCACGATTTTTTGTAGATATTAGGATTTTTTTTTTTATAGCTTTTGTCAGAAATATCCCTAAGGGTTTCATATTTTTAAAAAAGATTATTTAATATATTTGACAAATAACTGCAAATTTAAGGTGTACAACATGCTACTTTGGCACATTTATGTATTGTAGCAATATTTATCACATTATATATTTTTTATGCTATTGTAAATGGTATCTGTTCTTAATATGTAACAGCGTTTTAACTTTATTTCATCCAACCTTTTAACACCCTGTTCCTTAGGAAGTAACAAAATCTATACCGTGACTTCCTGCTGTGTCCCATAACTCTTCTCTTTTTTTCATTCTGAAAGCTCCCTATTTTAAGTTCCAGACAGGCCTTTTGAGGGATGTCAAGCTCACTTTTGACCCAGTTTCTGCCGATGGCAGATCCGGATGACCTCACTTCTTAGCACTAGCCTTTCCAGATGGCGAGTTTCCTCCAGCGGCTGCTGAGTGAAGCCTTTGGCCTAGGCCATGTGCGGGTCAGCATCCCGGAGAGGAAGGGCCTCCAGGAAGGAAGGTCTGGGGTCAGCTGTCCGAGCCTGGGCAGGCCTCCTGGTGCGGCGCCTGCGGTGCCCTGGGGACAGGGAGACAGGGGCCACCGGGTGAAGGAGCACACGCTGCCAACACAGGGGAGGAGCTGGAGCTGGAGGGCCAGACCAGGCCGCTACCAGCCTAGGGGAGGAAAAGTCTCCTGTAGGCTTAAAAGAGGGCAGGGCGTCAGGGCCGCAAGGCCAGCTGCCTTTGCAGGGAAAGGCAGCCGCTCTTTTTAACACAGGCAATCCTTCTGGCTTGGGGTGGGCGGAGGGGAAGAATTTTATACTTTCCTCTGTACACATTCTTATTGTTTCTAGTTCTTCAAAGCCCGTTTGCCTACTTCTGCCATTGAGAAGGAAACATTTTAGATAGATTTTTAAAAAAGAAACTGTTGTTTTCAATATCCTGTGATAAACCCTGATGGAAAAGAATATTTAAAAAAAAGCGTATATATGTGTATAGCTGAGTCACTTTGCTGTACAGCAGAAATTAACACAACCTTATAAATCAACTATTTTTCAATAAAAATAAATAAATAAACCTATTATATATAGAATGGATAAACAACAAGGTCCTACAGTACTAGCACAGGGAATTATATTCTATAACCTGGGATAAACCATAAGGGAAAGAACATAAAAAAGAATATATAAATGCATAACTGAGTCAATTTGTTGTGCAGTAGAAATTAACACAACATTGTAAATCAACTATACTTCAATAAAAATAAATAGATAAATAAGAATCCTTTAACGATTAGAAAACCCCAGGACCATCTCTCGCAGGCTTCTCTGATAATGAGGCTTGTTTCCAACCGTGGGGTCAACTAGACAAACGGTCACTGGTGAGAAGAGCTTTGGGAATTCCAGTTGCTACAAGAACTTGGCTTTGGGGCGAAAGGTCAGAGTGGAAGCCGCAGGCTCAGACCGCAGGGACGTTGACGTCCCTGCCTCTGGGCACCAGAGGGCTCCAGGGCCCAGCACCTCCCTGTAGTCCCTTGAGCTGGAGCTCAGCCTCACACTTCAGTTTTTTTCCAGTTCTTTTCTTCCTGAGACAAAAAGAGCCAGTCAGCAGTGGTGGGCATGTGGCTTGGGTTGGGGTGAGGCCAGGGTCTTATGACCGTCACATGGAGTCCACGGAGAAGGACCCCACAGAATCTCTTTCTTGTTTTCCACACTCAGTTCATTCCTGCAGCCACTGAGGGGCTCCCGTCACAGAAAGCCAGGACAGTGGAGCTCTGGGGTGAGCATCATGGCCAGAGCCCCGGGTTGTGTGGGCAGGGGAGGCGCTCCGTCACTGCGGACTGTGTCCAGCCCCCCACCCACTGTGGACTTCGCGCCTTTAAGCGCTGGAGACCATGGGGCACGCTTCACACGTGGTGTCCAACTGCTGTACACAATGACCCCAGAAAGCCTACAGCGTCTGCCCATTTTGTAGATGAAGAAATCGAGGCTGACCCACCAAGGTCACAGCCACGGAGGGGCCCAGCTGGAGTGTGAACTGGGGCTTCCCGGTCTTCAAGGCTGAGATGTGTCTGCTCCAGGCCTGGGAGGTCCTGACTGCTGACTGGGGTGACAGACACAGAAAGTGTCTCCTTAATCGACATACAGAGGCAGGGGTACTTAGGAAATGTACCATGGTGCATGCATTTTTTGTTTTTTTCCGCTCTGGATCTTAACTGTGGCATGTAGGATCTTAGTTCCCTGACCAGGGATCAAACCCAGGCCTCCTGAATTGGGAGAGTGAAGTCTTAGCCACTGGACCACCAGGGAAGTCCCTGTTTATGCATTTCTGCATTTTCTTTTCAGGCCCCCGCTGTGCAGGTGGTCTCGGGTGGAGCTCACAGGGGTTTCAGGGACACACAAGGCCAAGTCTTCCTTCAAGAGCTGGCCCTGGAGACTGAGAAGCAGGGTGCACACGGAGGGGACAGCCCAGTGTTCTGGGTGCAGATTACAAGTGCTGAGGGACCCCAGGAGAGAGAAAGCCTCCTCTGGGGTGTAATCCAAGAATGCTTCCTGAAGGGAAGGTTTGAGCTGAGCTCCAAGCATGAGCAGGGCTTAAGTTGGTGAGAACAAGGGAAGAACATTCCAGAAGGGAGAAATAGGATGAGCAGTGGGTCAGAGGCAGATACGTGAAAGGCATTTTGGGCAGCAATAGGTTAGCCTGGCTGTAACAGTCAAGGGTGTGGCGGTGTCTAGAGGGAGATAAGTTTGAAAGTTTCGGTTCTGACACCTGGTACAATGAGGATGAACCTCGAAGACATTATGCTAAGTGAAATAAATAAATAATAGTATAGTACAAACAAACAAATAAGGGCTTCATTTTTCTAAATTCATGCTTCTCTTCTAAATCCACCAGTTACAAGGACTTCCTTGGTGGTCCATTGGTCAGGACTCTGCGATTTCACTGCCAAGGACATGGGTTCAATCCCTGGTCGTGGAACTAAGATCCCACAGGCTGTGCAGTGAGGCCAAATAATAAGTAAATAAATCCACCAATTACACGAAGATCCTTTTTTTGTCATTAAAAACTAGTGAACAGTTTTCCATCTTCCCTGTTGTGTATCCGTTGTTGTGGCAAACTAACCAGAGGCTTTTTGTTACACTTTTAATAAATATATTCAAAACCCACCAGGGCTCTTTATAGGGATGGTTTTAAAACAGAGAATTATGTTCCCAAGTGTCTTTGCTGTTGTTCCCAACTCCACTTTTTGGAGTGTGCAGATATGGGAGTTTTTTTATTGACAACTTGAACATCAGTTATCTCTCAAAAATCACAAAGCAATGGGAACATTTTCAATTTTCAAATGCTCAACTGCACAAACTAAAGCAAGTCCTTTCTTAGAATTATCAGGACAGCACGTTTTGTTCTGAAGGGACACATTGTGTGCACCCACGTGTCTAGGCTTGAAGTATCTGCTAAGTGACGGTCCTGTGATCAGAGAAAGTCTCTCTACGTTTTGGACACTTGCTTTTTGTTTGTTCTCAGTTCAGTGGGTTTTTTAAGCGCTCTGTCACCTGATCACTTTTGGATGTCTGTGGAATGGAAGATTTTGTTCACTCTTATCTCATTGCAAATTATTGAAAATCTCCTACTATGTTTAAAAGTCTTGTTTTTTGTAAAATTAACCACTTCTGGCTGCCTTGCTCTTTGGTGCCACTCTCTCCTTCATCAATGATAGAGGCAGTGAGTTCCCTGCTTTGCTATCTTTGTAACCTGATTCTGAATTTTTTTTTTTTTAATCCTGAGTAAAATGCAGCTCCAGTTGCTCACAGAGTTTTTCAATAGCACATTGTTTTGAAGAGGTCATTTAGAGTTGTGAAAATACCTTCCCGGGTAGTCTTTCCTTTGAAGGCTCAGGAGAAAATAGCAGCTGTTTGTGCACCTCGTTCTTGAAACATGACCTTTTCCAGAAACATAAGCAATATTCATAGTTTTATCCAATTGTATACAGCAAGCTTACCACTGAGTAATTTGTTCTAATGATTGTCTGTTCAAATTTCCACTCATGTTTTCTAGGCATTTTCCAATGGTATTTGTTGACAAAGGAATGTATTTTGGTTTGTTACCATCTCTTATTCCATTATTTTAGCCATTTAAGCATTTTGCACACTGGTAATTCCTCCTAGGGGCTTCCCTGGTGGCTCAGTGGTAAACAATCCACCTGCCAATGCAAGAGACGCAGGTTCCATGCCTGGGACAGGAAGATCCCCTGGAGGAGGAAATGGCTACCCACTCCAGTATTCTTATCTGGGAAATCCCATGGACCGAGGAGCCTGGTAAGCTGCAGTCCATGGGGTAGCAAAGAGTAGGACACGACTGAGCAACTAAACAGCAATGTCTCTTAGGCTTTTTCTACTAAAATAAAACTCAAAAGGAGCTTCTAGACTTTTTTCATTACATTTGCAAGAGTTTGCAAAGAACTGGGTTGAGTAAAGAGAAGTTTGTAGAGAAACGTTTGAGATGTGTCTTGGGCTCTGGGGGCTTAGTTTTCAAATGGGCTGCTACTTGCAGAAGTGTCCCACAATAACCGTGAACTTGGAAGGAGGCTTCTTGTCAGCAAGAGCGATCAATATGAATCCACATTTCAAATGGTCTCGATGGTTTTTAAAGAATGGCTGACTTCCTGTCACAGACCACGAGGTCTGCACTGTTTTTGCTGGATGTCTGTCAGCTCTGTGCCTATTATGCAGTGTTTTTTTGCCATCATTTGTGGCAAATGATGGCAGAAGGCTGCTTTTTTCCATACCAATAACTAATTCTCCAATTCTCTGGTGCCAGTGGAGAGACAGGGTACGAGGGACTAACAGTTCAGTCCAATTTTGGCATGATGTACTTTTTTTTTTTGGCCAAGCCGAACGGCTTCCAGGATCTTAGTTCCCCAACAAAGGCTTGAACCTACACCCTCAGCAGTGAAAGCGTGGAGTCCTAACCACTGGACCACCAGGGAATTCCTAGATGGGCCCCATTTCAGATGCCAGTCACACATGGGGACCTCAGGTGGCCCACGAATTGGCTGCAGTGTCTATATAAATTCAGGTGTTTCCCACAAACCCCTCCCCAACTCCACAGCCCCTGGGGTTGATAATGAAACTCAGCACTCAGGAAATGCTTTACTTACTCTCACAGTTCATTGTAACGGGCACAAATGGACAGCATAGACCAGGTCTGGAATAGCCTGAACACAGGGGCCTCCTCCCTGTGGAATGGGGGTCCATCGCCCACTGGTACAGGGATGTGTTTGCCAAACTCCATTGGTTAGGGGTTTGTAATGGGGGTCCCACTGTTCAGTTCAGTTGCTCAGTTGTGTCTGACTCTGTGACCCCATGAATTGTAGCACGCCAGGCCTCTCTGTCCATCACAAACTCCCAGGGTCTACCCAAACCCATGTCCATCAAGTCGGTGATGCCATCCAACCATCTCATCCTCTGTCGTCCCCTTCTCCTCCTGCCCCCAATCCTACCCAGCGTTAGGGTCTTTTCCAATGAGTCAATTCTTCGCATGAGGTAGCCAAAGTAATGGAGTTTCAGCTTCAACATCAGTCCTTCCAATGAACACCCAGGATTGATCTCCTTTAGGATGGATTGATTGGATCTCCTTGCAGTCCAAGGGACTCTCAAGAGTCTTCTCCAACACCGCAGTTCAAAAGCATCAATTCTGCGGCACTCAGCTTTCTCCACTGTCCAACTCTCACATCCATACATGACTACTGGAAAAACCATAGCCTTGACTAGACAGACTTTTGTTGGCAAAGTAATGTCTCTGCTTTTAAATATGCTATCTAGGTTGGCCATAACCTTCCTTCCAAGGAGTAAGCATCTTTTAACTTCATGGCTGCAATCACCATCAGCAGTGATTTTGGAGCCCCCCAAAATAAAGTCTGACACTGTTTCCACTGTTTCCCCATCTATTTCCCATGAAGTGATGGGACCAGATGCCATGATCTTAGTTTTCTGAACATTGAGCTTTAAGCCAACTTTTTCACTCTCCTCTTTCACTTTCATCAAGAGGCTCTTTAGTTCTTCTTCACTTTCTGCCCACTACATAGGCACAATTGATTAAACCATTGACCATTGGAGGCCAATTGGTGAACTCAGTCTCCAGTCCTCTCCCCTGCTTGTATCAGGGATTGGGGCTGAAAGTTCCAACTCCCTAATCATGGCTTAGTCTTTCTGGTGACCAACCTCCATCCTGAAATGATCTAGCGGGCCCTTTAAGAGTCATCACATTTACATACAAAATATGTGTCATACCAGACAAGGATTTTGGAGTTCCATGCCAGGAACTTGGGACAGAGACCAAATCTTTATTTTTTCATACCGTATCTATTCACTTGGATCCGTATATTAGGATTATTTCCACTTTGAGGTTTTTCAGGGGGTTTTGGTTTTGGTGGTTTTTTTTCTTTTGGTTATTTTCTGGGATATTTAAAACCACTTCTGCATTTTAATACAGTTACTTTAGTGAATATCAGATAATGTAATCCAGATATCCATACGAATTCCCTGGGTACCAGGGATCTGCAAATGTCGCATGATGCTAAAAAGGGACAAAATATGGGACAGAACGTGGGTGAGAGCTCCCTGTACATTTTGTGCAGGACAACCTTCTGACATGCAGGCCGTGTGGGACCAGTGTCAACTAGAGCAATAAATATTTGTACATCTTACTTTCTTCGGATGATCGAGTCAGTGGAGGTTCTCAAGGTTGAGTGACTCATTCACCCATTCATCCCACAGGCATGTGCTAGGAGCTCCTGAGTTCCAGATGCTGGGAATGGGCTGAAGCCACGAGGCTGAACGGCATTGTCCTCACCTTTGAGAAGTGCATGGTGCAGCCATCAGTCCACAAGGACAGACAGTCCCGCTGTCAGTGTAAGTACCACTGGCTGATGACGAGTGCTGGAACCCGTACAAGGGGGCACCTACATCAGTTATGAGTCATGAGAAAAGAGTCGAAGATAAACTTCCAGGAGGAGGTGAGGTTCTGGCTGAAGTTATGGTGTCTGTCATGGCAATTAAGATTCAGAAAACTGCAAGGAATGCAGTGAAACCAGAGGGAAGTTTCCTGGGACTGAGCTGGGCAGAAGAGAAGTCAGCAAGAGCCAAGGCTGAGGAGTTTTGACCTTACCTAGAAGGTAACAGGGGTCGATGAGGGGCAGAAGAAGGGAGGGGCCAGGTAAGAACTGAGGTTTTCATTTTTTTTTTTATGTGTTTTTAATTTGAGGCCTCTTCTCCTTTTAAAAATGTTTTATTGATTTATTTGGCTGCACCAGGTCTTACTTTCGGCATGCAGGATCTTTAGTTGCAGCATGTGGGACCTAGTTCTCTGACCAGGGATTGAACTGGGACCCTCTGCATTGGGAGCACTGAGTCTTAGCCACTGGACCACGAGGAAAGTCCCAAGATTTGAGTTTCTGGAAGTAGGTTGAAAGATGACACAGAGCAAAGATGAGACAGGAGTCAGGGAGCCAGTGAGAGGGGTGCTCTAACTGGAGGGGTGCTGTGGAAAAGAGCAAACCTCAGGAAGGCTTGTGCTCCCTGGGGTCAGCCACACTCAAGGTTAAGTGCCCCAACTCCACGAGACAGACCTCATTTTAGACCAACTGCAAGCTCAGACCAGCTGGCTATAAACCCGGGGGTTCCCATAGACTCCTTCAGGTCTGATAATCCCCAGAGTAGCTGAGTGAACTCAGGAAACTGCTAGACTCTATGGTTATAGTTTTATGACAGCAAGATATGAATTAGAGCTGCCCAGAGGAAGAGGCATGTGGGTGTGAGGTCAGAAGGGCTCTGAGCCTAGAGCTTCCTTTATCTTCAGGTCATGGCATTCCTCCAGCAGCCGATTATGACAATTGTCGGAAAGTACTCCGATGCTCACCCGAGCTTCACAGTCCAGCATTTCGGGGGGATTCCACTCCTCAGGCACCATTGACCCATGGGTGTGTGGTCGACTCAGTCTCCGCACCCCCCTCCCACCACCATGCCCCCACTTGAATCTGGTATCTTGTGGCTCAAGTCACAAGCCCCGAGTCACACGGTGGTTGGTCTTCCTGTGACCAGCCCCTGTCCTGAGCCATCGGTCTGCATAAACCATCAGAGTGGTCCAAGGGGCCCATCGTGAATAACAAGACACCCTGGCACGTGGGAAATCCCAAGGATTTCAGCATTCTTTCCCCCGGGGCAGACACAAGACCTGGTGGGAAGAATGGGATACAGGAAATACTGGAGGGAGGTTTCTGAGTGATGGTGGTGGAAAGGCTGCTGGGCGGGCATCAGTGAGAAGAGAGAAGGGAGGGGGGCAGTGGAGGGTGGCGGCTGGGGAAGCAGAATCTGTTTTTGTTCACCCATCACTGGCTCTGGGGGCCAGTTTCTCCAAGCCAGCTTTGCCCAGCATGGCCTTGCAGTGATGGGGGAGGGGTGGGGTGGGAGGGAGAGGGGCAAGGATGCTGAGCCCTGTCCTCAAGGTACCCTCTTCCCTGCCACCTCTTCTGAGGGCCCCCAGATCCTCTCTCCAGGCCAGAGGCCTGGGGTGACTGTGGGGCTGTTCATGCTAGGACAGTTCAGTTCAGTTCAGTCGCTCACTCATGTCCGACTCTTTGCGACCCCATGAATCGCAGCATGCCAGGCCTCCCTGTCCATCACCAACTCCTGGAGTTTACTCAAACTCATGTCCATCGAGTTGGCGATGCCATCCAGCCATCTCATCCTCTATCATCCCCTTCTCCTCCTGCCCCCAATCCTTCCAGCATCAGGGTCTTTTCAAATGAGTCAGCTCTTCGCATCAGGTGGCCAAAGTATTGGAGTTTCAGCTTCAACATCAGTCCTTCCAATGAACACCCAGGGCTGATCTCCTTTAGGATGGACCAGTTGGATCTCCTTGCAGTCCAAGGGACTCTCAAGAGTCTTCTCCAACACCACACTTCAAAAGCATCAATTCTTCAGTGCTCAGCTTTCTTTACAGTCCAACTCTCACATCCATACATGACTACTGGAAAAACCATAGCCTTGACTAGATGGACCTTTGTTGGCAAAGTAATGTCTCTGCTTTTTAATATGCTATCTAGGTTGGTCATAACTTTCCTTCTAAGGAGTAAGCGTCTTTTAATTTCATGGCTGCAATCACCATCTGCAGTGATTTTGGAGCCCAAAAACATAAAGTCTGACACTGTTTCCACTGTTTCCCCCTCTATTTCCCATGAAATGATGGGACCAGAAGCCATGATCTTAGTTTTCTGAATGTTGAGCTTTAAGTCAACTTTTTCACTCTCCTCTCTCACTTTCGTCAAGAGGCTTTTTAGTTCTTCTTCACTTTCTGCCATAAGGGTGGTGTCATCTGCATATCATGCTAGGACAGTCCTGGGCAAACCTGGATGTCTTGCCCCTATGTCAGCATCACCTCACCCCCTGGAAATGAAGGAAAGAGTCTGCTCCCATTCTGGAAATCACCGACCCCCAACTCCAGGTAGTCTGCAGAGCCTCCCTTCTCTAAACATGCTAGAATCATCTTCACCAGTTCAAGAAAGAAAGGTTTTCCAGAAACAAGATCAAAGACAAGATGCCAAAAGAATATTAGGTTCCAAGGAAAGGAGTTTCCAAACCACCAGGCCTGATGGTTTTCACATCTTGAAGGTCCTGATAGGAAAAGCCCTTTCTTTTCTTGCTGGCCCATCGGTCGTAACAGAGCTAAGCAAATAGCAGAAAGCGGCTGTGGCCAGCACACGAGGACTGTTTGGTGAGCCACGGCTGGGGCTCGACTGGGGAGGTGAGGGGAAAGCTGGCCTCGTTTTTAATAGCAGAGGAGCCATCAGACGGGAGGCACCTGTATATCTAAGTCCCAGGAAGGAGCAATGCCAAATCTGAAACAGCAGCCTGGCTGCCGATGACAAGACTGGAGGGTGTGTTGGGAGGCCTGGCCACTGCAGCCCAGCTCTGCTCAGCCCACGCCGGGTCTGGGAGCTTGCCAGCTTCCTATGTGAGGAAGGGTGCCTGGGAAAGACCAGGCCTCCTGCCTGTGAAGCAGGCCAGGGCCGGTGGCTCTCTCTGCACGTGCTGAGGTTCCTCATCACTGCCATCCCTGCCTCTGGGTTCTGGTGACGGTCTCTTGATCTCCGGGTGGCTCCTGGCCTTTGACTGGAGTTCAAGGTCCCAGAAGGCTGTTCCAGGTGTCCATTCCAGGACCCAGTTCTGTGCACAACATCCCCTGTATCAGTCCGCCAGGTGTCCCGTTTCTGGGGTGAAGCCCCTGCAGCTTGGAGCTCTGCAGCCCCCTCCCTTGGCTCCAACTGCCAGCTCCATCCCCCAGGGTTGCTCTGCAGAAGCTGGTCCCTTCCTTCCTCTGACAGCTGTGCTGGGAGGTGACAGGCCTGCCCCTGGGTTGGGGGTGGGGGCGGGGGTGGGTTCACCTTGGACCAGGCTGCTCCTCGCCACCATGCTCAGGCCCAGCTACCAAATCTGCAGTTAGATTTCAGAATTTAGGACAGACTCATCCTCCCCACCTGGACTCCAGTTGTGAGTTCAGGGCATCGTTAGTGCTTCTGACGGACCCCCTCCTCTGATTAATTTACCTGCATGGCTCGCAGAACCCAAGGAACTAGTTCACCTGCCGTTTGCTGGTTTATGATGAAGGGATGGGATCAAAGACGCAGAGGAGCATCCAGACACAGGAGCTGTTTAGGGCGAGGAGTGTCGGGGGGTTGGTGGGAAGCCACCCCTCCCCCCTGCACCCCCACCAGCCCTTCAACCCGAAAGCCCTCTGAACTCTGTACTTTTGAGATGTTTATGGAAGTTTTTATCATGCAGGCATGATTGATCATTAACAACATCTCCAGTGCCTCTTTCCTCTCTTGAGAAGGAGCTGGGGAGGCGGGGCTGAAAATTCAAGCATCTAATCATGGCTTGTTCATTCATTTCTGGATGAGGGTTGACCAGCCAAGAGTCATCTCCTTATACCAAAACACACCTGCTATCATCCAGGACGTTCCAAGCTATTTAAGAAGTCATGTCAGGAAAGTGGGATCAAAGGGCAAATACTGGAACAAAAAACTCTCCAGAAGCTCTTATCACCATCTCAAAGGTCTCAGGAGCTCTGTGCCAGGGACCAGGGCAGAGACCAGTATATATATTTCCTGCTCTCTCACACCAGTCCAAAAAAAAAAGAGGTAAAGCCCTTATTCAAAAACTATTACAAATTTCGGGATGGCAGGAAAGTGAAAGTGAAGGTGTTAACTTGAAAGGTTGTTTGCTGAATCACAAAAAGACAGCCGGGATTCTTGGCCTCCGGAGGAGAGGAATTCAATCTGGGGCCAGAGACGAGGCTTGATCGCTCAGAGCTTTTGTGCAATAGAGTTTATTAAAGTATAAAAGGGGTAGAGAAAGCTTCTGACATAGGCATCAGAAGGGGGCAGAAAGAGTACCCCCTTGCTAGTGTTAGCAGTGGAGTTATATACTCTAAGGTAATAGGATTAGCCAGAAGGTTTAATCCAGAGACTGTCCTTCAGGCAGGATACATTATTATAATCCTTGTAAAGACAGATCTACTCCCATAATTTACATTTTAAGATAACAGAATTAGCCAGAAAGTTTAATCCAGAGACTGTCCTCAGGCAGGATACATTATTGTTATATAATCCTAAGGAATGCAGAGAGAAAAGAAAAAAAGTTTGTCCTTTCTTCCTCCTTGAGAATTCCAGAACCCTCTCTCCTTGGGGACCCCTAGACTTCTTATCAACCTGCCTAGGAAATGACTCTCTCAAGCTGCTCAGTCATGTCAGACGCTTTGCAACCCCATGGTCTGTCCATGCAATTCTCCAGGCAAGAATACTGGAGTGGGTTGTCATTTGCTTCTCCAGGGGTGATCTTCCTGACTCAGGGATGGAACCTGGGTCTCTTGCATTGCAGGCAGATTCTTTACCATCTGAGCTACCAGATGGCAGGAACAGAGCGTTAAACCAGAGCAGGATCACAGGGCACCCATCCTGGCCACTCATCAAGGATGCCCTCTGGCTTGTCGATGTCCTGCTTGGAGGGCAGAGGTCGGGCTCCTTTGGCTGGATGGGATGGGCAGCCTGCCTGCTGTAGCAACCTGTAGGCAGAGAAGTGACCTCTGTCCACTGAACAGGTCGGGTCCACTAAACCTCCCATTCTCCTCTTGAGGCTGCTGCTCAGCCCATCACCCATCCTCGGCACAAACAAGCTTTTTTCTGACCTTCTTTGTAAGAGCAGAACCTAAGCTTTCATCACTTGCCAGGGAGAGAAGCAGAGATGGCCTAAAGGAAGGCTGCCCAGTTGCCCCAGACAGGAGGACACCCTGGCACTTGGGTCTGTTCAGGGCTCTCGCCACATTCCCAGGAGACCAGATGTACCAGCAGAGCCACCAGGGCCCAGGACAGTTGAGAAGGAGGTGTGGATGTCAGAACACACTCAGGTGGGCAGACACGGGGACGGTTGTTTGCAGCCCTGAAGCCTTGCTGGGCCCCCAGAGGACCTGGACTGTGGCCTTCCTTCAAGACCCTTCTCTTCCCCCATCTCCTATCCTGATTTTCCTTCTTAGTCCCCAAACATATTTCCCATCAGTTCTGCACAGCTCAGAGCGCTAAATCTGCCTCCCAGGAACCCCTGAAGCTCTCAGGACCTCCTGGCTCCAGAGCCTGTGGCCCTCTGAGAGAGAGCCCCAAGGCAGTGCTGCCTGAAAGATCTGGGAGCCTGGGACAGGGTCAGAAAGAGGCTCTGGCCCCCACCCCTGCTTTGCTTCCTGCCAGGGATGAGTGCAATGGAAGAAAGGTTTCTATCACTACGTATCAGAGGGCGGGCCCCCTGAGTTGGCCCAGCCCCATCACTGCACAGGTGAGGAGATGGGGTCCCAAGGGCAAGGGGCCTGACCAGGTCCCTGACGCCACATCAGGGTTCTCCACTCTCCCTTGCTCTCTGACTCCTTCCAGTCCAGAATCCTGGCAATGACCTCCTCCTGAGACCGCATTGATGGGCTCCCTCCCTTACCCAGAGTCCCGATGGGTGGATGCCCAGGGCCCCACTCACATGCCTTGGTTTGCTCTTTCCTCTAAGCAAGGACCCCTGGAAATAATTCTAAAGCTCCTGCACCTCTGTACATGCAGCAGCTGAGGACACCACTCGGAGATAGCCTCTTTTGAATCCTTGAATAAAAACTCTTCTAAAATAAGGCAGCAGTCTCAGAATTTTCTTATCTGCTTATCTGGATTCTCATGCCACTAACTTACAGAGCATTCTGTGGGCAATCGTAGAAATAAACCCTGGAGGGAATTTTGTTCGTTGCAGATGGAAGTGCTTTCAATACTAAGAGAAACATCATTTTAAACAATGAGGGACAAGGAAGCCACATTTTTTGATTGTTAGGTGTGATGCTGCCATGAACTTCCGTGTACAGGATTTTGTGCTGATGTGTGTTTTCATTTCTTTGAGGCCCAGACTCAGTGATGGTGCCTGGTGTCTTTCCAGGACCTGGTCCCACTCTCCTTGGGAGCAGGTTGGTGTCTTGCCAACCATTAGGGCCTTTAGGCACAGAGAAAACTGTCAAGAGTCAGTTTACTCGTGGGGTCTCCATGAAGTTCCCTGGGGGGGGTCTCCGTGAAGTTCCCTGGGCCCTTCCCTCACTCATTCACTGGCATGCACCCTGGGGAGGGAGCCTGGGAGCAGGAGAAGGGGACGAGTCCCGCCTGAGAGGCCCTCACCCTGTCTCATGGGCAACGCTCTGTCTCCCGCACAGACATGTTACGCTGCCCCTGGACACACACTCTGACGGAGCATGGCCCGGAATCATTTTCTCACCCTTCACCTTCCAGGGGCAGTGTACGGCCCCTCGAGAGAATCATTCTCACCCCTGCAGGCCCCCAGATCTGGACACTCCCCGGTGCAAACCCCTGTGTCCTCACCAGACTCCGTGTGGATATTCCCACTTGAAAGTTGTTGTTGTTGTTTTTCAGTCACTCAGTCGTGTCCAACTCTTTGCGACCCCGTGGACTGCAGCACGCCAGTCTTCCCTATCCATCACCAACTCCTAGAGTTTACTCAAACTCATGTCCATTGAGTCGGTGATGCCATCCAACCATCTCATCCTCTGTTGTCATCCCCTTCTCCTCCTGCCCTCAATCTTTCCCACCATCAGGGTCTTTTCCAATAAGTCAGCTCTTGGCAGCAGGTAGCCAAAGTATTGGAGCTTCAGCTTCAGCATCAGTCCTTCCAGTGAGTATTCTGGACTGATTTCCAGTAGGATTGACTGGTTGGATGATAGTTACCTTCTGCAAAGAGCAAAGGTTCCTGGAGAGGCAGCTCCTCAGAACTGACAGATGGTACTACAGGCAGCGCTCATACAGCCTTAAGCCAGAGGCAGTGGCCTCTGAGTTGAATTTTTCAGGCACTGTAGACCCTCTGTCTGGTCTGCTCTTTGCAATAACCTCTGAACTAGAGATTCTTGTCCCAGTTCTACTGACAAGAGGTGGAAGCTCAGAGGGGATGGAGGACTTTCTGAAGCCACACAATGACTGAGCTAAAAGCCAAGAGCTGAACTGAGGTTGGTCTTGGACCAAAATCCAGAGTCAGAGATGACAGAGGCATCTTGTGTTTGCCCCCAGTGCTGGGTTGGTCCAAGTTCTGGCCTTCTGTCTGAATTGTTGGGAAAGGGTTTGGTAGCCTCCTCATCACCCCATTGCCATTCCTTCTTGTGGAAGACAGTTTCATACCCACCGTCTCATCATGCCCCCAGTATCTAGGGGGTGTCAGTTCCATTTTTCAGGACCAGAAAGTTAGACATCACATAGGATGCCAAAAAGAGATCAGGTGAGTCTAAGGAGCAATAGATGACAATGCCTGGATCCCTAGGAAAGATGTCACTGGTGTCACCCTCTGAATGTTGCAAACCGAAACTTTAGGCACAGATGTTCAAGAGGGGAACAGCCCAGGGGCCAAGTCTCCAGTGGCCATAGGAAGCCCCCCCACCCTTTGGTCCTCCAGGCCACGTCCCTCCAGACTGCGCTCCTGAGTGGCTCCCCAGAGGGGTGTGAGTGTTGGGGCTGTCCTTAGGGCTGAGGGGTCCAGAGCTAGGACCTCAACACTGACTGGGTGGCTGGGGTCAGGTCAAGGTGAGACAGGAGATAGATGGGGCCCAGGCTGAGCAGCTGGAATCTGTCCCCTATAGATGGATACACCCATAGCAGGAGCAAGGAGGAGCTGAATCCTGCTTACATGAAATATAAAGAGACCATGTATTTCTCATTCTTCAGGTCAAGGAGACACCTCACCCCCATCCTCAACTACACATGCACAAAAAAGTTCCTTAGAGGTCAGAGAAGGCTTGTGCTGGAAAAAACCCTTCTTCTCTCACCCCACCCACCATCCCTTTAGACCATTTACCCAGCAAGATATAGGAAGATGAGCATGGTCTTCTGGAAATAGAGCATCATCCTCTTCTACCAAAAACCTCTGTCAGTTTGTTTTGTTAAAAACTTGGGGGATATATATGAGAATGGACTTGAGAAAATTAGACTAGGAAGAAAGAAATAGAATTTTAGACTGGCTGATTTTTATTAACGTGGTTTCACTGAGCAAAATTCTGGAGTCCCTAGGCTAGCCTGGGCGCTGGGAACAATGCTGTTGGCTGGGTTGTTGACTAGGAACTGGACCCATTGTTGGCCTGAGATAAGCATTTGGAGATTCTTTGCACTAATGTGAGAATACCCGGTGGGCAATCTGCCTTGTGAGGCCCCCAACCCCACCCCTCACTGTCCCCTCTGAGGACATAGAGGAGCCTCCCTTTACCTGCTGTCTGGGCAGTGTCAGCGTCCTGAAGAGAGATGTCATGAATGCCTTCCCCCAGCTGTCTGGGCAGCCACAGGATTTGCTGTTGCTGAGATGAGCTCTCTGATTTCAAAGGGAATTATGGGATACCAAGTAGCAACACCTGACTTCTGGCCATCATGGGACACCTGGGACCCAAATAGATGAGCAACCCCTGAAGCCCTCCTTGGTTTGTGTGACCGAGGACGTATAGAGCCTGACAGGTGGAGACCGGAGTTGAGTCATCAAAATGCAAACTCACAGTGCTTCACCAGCCTCCCATACCACAGAAGCCCTGAAATTACAGAGAGGAAGCTCCTTGAGGTAACACTGCAGGTAGTTCTGCAAACCTGCCTAAATATCTCCCAAGAGGCCATGGCCATTAACAGGGGACTGTGGAGGGAGCGAATGGAACCAAGACTCTAGGGGTTTATCCAACACTAGTTCTGAGCTTTCAGGACTAAGGACAAGTTAGTAGGGTCTGGTGACTATGGCCCACCAGTCAGAGTACTGGCTTCTGGGGGTCAAGTAACAAAGCAGGTTTTTGACTGATTCCATCAGTGGAATTGTGGATCTGGGATCTCACCCCATGGATGGACAGTTGGAATCCCCCCTGGCTTCCTGCCTCCCAGGATGAGGATGGTCACAGTAGGAACCAGCTAAGTGCGTGTCGCTGAAGCTCCCTCTTCTTACAAAAAGTATCAAAGCAAGACTGCATCCCTGGTCAAGTCAGAGAAGTCATTTTCACCATCCAAGACTCAAATGATGCAGATTAATTCTATTAAGTTGGGCCCTGTAGAGACCTCATCAAATTGCCAACATCTGTTGGATCATAGCAAAAGCAAGAGAGTTCCAGAAAAACATCTACTTCTGCTTTATTGATTACGCCAAAGACTTTGACTGTGTCAATCACAACAAATTGAAAAATTCTTCAAGAGATGGGAATCCAGACCACCTGACCTGCCTCCTGAGAAATCTGTTTGCAGGTCAAGAAGCAACAGTTAGAACTGGACATGGAACAACAGACTGGTTCCAAATCGGGAAAGGAGTACATCAAGGTTGTATATTGTCACCCTGTTTATTTAATTTATATGCAGAGTACATCAAGCTAAATGCTGGACTAGATGAAGCACAAGCTGAAATCAAGATTGCTGGGAGAAATATCAATAACCTCAGATATGCAGATGACACCACCCTTATGGAAGAAAGTGAAGAGGAACTAAAGAGCCTCTTTATGAAAGTGAAAGAAGAGAGTGAAAAAGTTGGCTTAAAATTCAATATTCAGAAAACTAAGATCATGACATCTGGTCCCATCACTCCACGGCAAATAGATAGAGAAACAATGGAAACAGTGACAGAATTTATTTTCTTGGGCTCCAAAATCACTGCAGCCATGAAATCAAAAGACGCTTGCTCCTTGGAAGAAAAGCTATGACCAACCTAGACAGCATATTAAAAAGCAGAGACATTACTTTGTCCACCGAGGTCCATCTAGTCAAAGCTATGGTTTTTCCAGTAGTCATGTATGGATGTGAGAGTTGGACTACAAAGAAAGCTGAGTGCTGAAGAATTGATGCTTTTGAACTGTGTATGGTGTTGGAGAAGACACTTGGACTGCAAGGAGATCCAAACAGTCCATCCTAAAGAAAATCAGTTTTGAATATTCATTGGAAGGACTGATGCTGAAGCTGAGACTTTAATACTTTGGCCACCTGATGCAAAGAACTGACTCATTGGAAAAGACCCTGATGCTGGGAAAGTTTGAAGGTGGGAAGAGAAGGGGACGACAGAGGATGAGATGGTTGGATGGCATCACCGACTCAATGGACATGAGTTTGGGTAAACTCCAGGAGTTGGTGATGGACAGGGAGGCCTGGTGTGCTGTAGTCCATGGGGTCTCAAAGAGTTGCACATGACTGAGTGACTGAACTGAACTGAACTCAAGAGATCTCAGGATCCTGAAGGATGACAGTGGATTTTTGAAGTTTAATCAGATTACTTAAACTACAGCTTTTGTTCTCACTGTGCTGTTTCTGATGAAGCAAACTTCTCCAACTATGGCATCTGTGGGCAGTTATTGACATGGGAAAGGCCCTTTCTCTGTTTACATGTGCAGAGGGCACCAGAGGTGGTCTGTTACCTGCAAGGTCTACAGTGTTCTTTTGCCATGAGACTGCTCTCTGAGTCCTTGCATGATATGGTCACAGGGACTGTTACCAAACCAAACTTGGGTCTGCTCATCCAACACACAGTAAAACCAACCTGCTGACACGGGGTTGTGAAGGAAAGTACAGTGTTGATGGTAAGGTGCTCAGGGTGGGGCCAAGTGAGGAGAATGGGCAACTCACACACAAGAGACCTGAGCTCCCTGATGACTTCTGGGGAAGGGTTTGCAGAGTCCAGGTAAGGGAGAGGGTCCCAGAGCTCATGGACATTCTTTGATTGGTTGGTGATGAGATAACTGGGTGATGTTTAGGGACCCTCAATCATTAACCTTCTGGTTCCAACCCATCTGGAGCTACGTGTTGATGGTCAGCATCTAGCTAATTTCTCCACTTGATGGGCGGGTGGTTGTTTGGTCACTAAGTCATGTTTGACTCTGTTCAATTCTGTGGACTATAGCCCGCCAGGCTTCTCTGTCCATGGGACTCCCCAGGCAAGAATACTGGAGTGGGTTGCCATTTCCTTCTCCACAGCATCTCCCCAACCCAAGGATTGAATCCCCGTCTCCTGCAATGGCAGGTGGATTCTTTACCACTGAGCCACCAGGGGAGTTCGTATCTGTAAAACAGCTCAAGACTATGGCTCAGGATATTATCTACAACCTTTGAGGAGGAGCTAAGGATCCTTGCCTTTTTCTTAATGGCTAAACTATTGTTCTTTTGTCCTGCTTGACTGTTTTCCTTCGTCTCTACATTTTCTCATTTCTCTGATTAACCTTGCTGTTTGGAATTTGGGGAAGACCTAGAAGGCTAAAGCTTTTTTACAAATAAGAGGCCAGAGATGAGGGGGGAGCGAAGCGGAGCCTGTCCCTGGGAAGGCTTCACAGAGTCCTGCTCAGTTTTAGATTTTGAATTGTTCCAGAAATCATCAGGCTGGACCATTACATTGATGGGACCTGGTGAGCAGGAAGGATCAGGTGTCATCTAGACGCTTTAGGAAAACACGTGTGTGCTAGAGGATTTGACAAACCCCTCCCATCTGAGCGAAGTTTCTGGAACTGGTAGGCACATCCACTCCACACCGAGAAAGAGGCACAAAGCATGGGGAATCCCTATGGATTTTGGAGACAATATATATTCCATTTCCAAGGGCTACTCCATCCAACTTACTGAATAGCCTTAACCACAGGCTTTCAGTGTTGCGGCCAGAGTAAAACAAGGCTTCCCGGATGATTCAGGCCTCCAGGCAGGGAATTCTGCCATTTGGCCCTGATGGTCCAGCAGAGTCAGGGATGCCCAAGTGTCCGTGTGACACCAGAAGGTGATGAAGGTCCTGGACCAGCCCTGATGGAGGAACAACAGCACAGATACCCAGTATTTCAGAGCCAAGCAATGCTCTCATCTGTCATCAGCAAGTAACTGTTCTCCGTTTGAGAAACAGGTCCTAGGCTGAATGTCAGCCACTGGAGATGCCAAGTAACCATGAGCCAGCACGAGGCATCTTGAACTGAGTATGGCCTGAGCCATCGAGCTATAGGTTGGGCATGCCCAGCAGTAATTAATCATCAGGGATGTGGCTGTACGTGACCGGGCTTGAGAAGATCCCAGAGGCGCAGGTAAGTTGAATGGGCAGGTGGCTACCCTCCCAGTGCACCAGCTCCTGCAGCATTACTGCCTCACCCCAGGCCCATCCCATGTCCCACTGGGGAGTCCCCGTGGCCAGTCGTGTTCCTTTCCCAGGGAGGCTGTAACAAAGAAACCACACACTAGGAGACTCCAAACAACAGACATCGTTGTCCCACAGATCTGGAGGCCAGAAGTCTGAAATCAAGGTGCTCCATCTGAAACTGCGGAGGAGAATCCTCCCTTGTCTCCTCCAGCTGCTGGTGGTGCTCGGCAATCCTCATCCTTCCTTGGCTTGGAGGTGGCAACCTCTGCCTCCAACATCTGTCAGCATCACTCCAACATCTGCCTCTGTGGTCCCCTCCTGTGTCTGTGTCCCCCTCCTCTTTAAGGACCCCAGTCATTACTGGAGGAGGGGCCACCTTTTTCCAATACAATCTCACCTAAACTAAAGACGGGCTTCCCTGGTGGCTCAGTGGTAAAGAATCTGCCTGCCAAGCAAGAGACACAGGTTCGATCCCTGGGTCAGGAAGGCTCCCTGGGGAAGGAAATGGCTACCCACTCCAGTATTCTTGCCTGGGAAATCCCATGGACAGAGGAGCCTGGTGGGCACAGTCCATGGGTTTGCATAAGAATTGGGCACAACTTAGTGACAACAACAAAACTAAATAGGTGGGTAATTAGCTTATTTCTAGACAAGTCATATTCTGAGGTTCTGAAGGTTAGGACTTCAAAGTATCCTTTTGAGGGCGGACACTATTCAGCCCAGGACACCAGTGGACTGAGAGGGGATGTCTGAGCCTGGTTTAAGGATGGCTCGGCCTGACCGGCTAATGCCAGCACTTGCCAGAGTAGAGTCTTTGGCACTGTAGACTTCCGTGGGCAGAGCCCTGATGGCAGGGGACCCCATCTGCAGGGAGGCTGAGCAGCACACCAGGCAGTCTTTGTCAACAGTGAGGCCAGACCCATCCGAGCCTGGTTCCCTGGTCGTCCAGAAACCTGGTGTACTAGCCAATGCCCTGTGATAAATACCTTTGTGTTTGAGCTAGCAAGAAGAATCAGTGTTACGGCGACAAAGAGCCCCATGATACAAGTACTCCTTTGGAGATCAGGAAAAACAAATAAATAAAGATGCATCTAAGAGCTTCCTAAGGGGAGCTGATGCCAGCAGGAGGATCATAGGGGAGGTAAGGGAGAAGGGGCCAAGGGGACAACAGTCTGTGGGCCAATTTGTACATTGGCGGCCCTGTTTTCACCCAAGCCATCTATTTGCAGAGAGAGAGGAAGAGAGAGAAAACATAGGGTTTAGAGCTGGCCTGGTTCTCCAAACCTCTCCGAGCCTTGGTGTCTTAGCCGATGAACGGCCATGAATTCCAGTGGAAATATTGGTCAACAGACCCATCTACTCCAGGCCTTGCTCCTTGGTAGCTGCACACACAGGAGATGGGCAGGATCCAGGTTTCGTGGGGTTTGAAGCATACTCAATCTGGGAAGCCCTGCTTGAGAAAAAGTTTAACACACAACAGTGAGTCCAAAATTGCGGGCTTTGTTCTGGAAAGTGGAGGAAGCCCTGGGGGAAACGCAGCTGGAGAGAGAACTGTGAGGAGAAGTCAGTTCCAACCAGCAGCCCTCGGAACACTGAGGGAGCAACCCCTGGGGCAGGGGAGGGCATCTGGGACCACAAGACCCGGAGAAGGCCTGCAGAGGGGCTGGTGTGTGTGTGTGTGTGTGTGTGTGTGTGCACGCAGGTACCACCCGGAGGTGCTGGACCCTCTTGGGTACTCACCTGTCCCTCAGGGAGGGGAGGAGAGAGCCAGAAAGGGCCGGCGGATCTGGGGGCCTCGGGTCTGAGGGAGCCAGCCCGCCGGAGTGATTACAGGAGAAAATGATTCTGGCAGGAACTCTGTGAGTAAATTAAAGGGAAAGCGCCGCAGTGAGGCAGGAAGTCAGAGAGGCTGGCTCCCGGCGGCCCTGGCATGATGAGGAGATGACACCGGCCCAGGTGGTAGAATGCAGCCATTATACCCGAGGGGTAGGAGGGGAGGGAGGGTGGGGAGGGGAGGCAGAGGCCGGTGGCGGCCCCAGCGATCTGGGCCAAGGGGAGAGAAGGGAATTCCATGTGTGGGATCGGGGAATCTGCAGGGGAAGGGGAGGCGGCACCAGACAGAGTGGGGAGGAGATGGCATGAGCAGGTCTGTCCTCACCAGGCCCTCCCATCCATTGGCCAGGATCCCTCAGGACGCGACATCATCTCACAGGACCAGGCACTGGCAGGTCAAAGATGCTTTGGAGCCAACTCTAGAGCATAGAGCTGTCATGTGGTTTCTCTCCCCGCAGCTGCTGTTTTCGGAGCTCCACAGCGGGGCTCACGCCCTTCTGCTCGTTTGTCTAAAGTGCCTTTTGCCCGTTTCAGTCCCTTTAAAAAAAAAAAAAAATCTCTGCATCAGAGGCCACAGCAGTAGTGCCGGGAGCAGTTCCTGGGGCGAGTGGTCCCCCAGCTATGCTCGCCAGAGAAGGACATCTTTCTTCACTGGGGGCAAAGGTGTCCTCCATTGCTGAGCAGGTGAGAGGTGGCCCTGTCCCAGGAGTTCTTTCTCCTCATTTCCAGACTGGGTGGCCACCTCGGCCACACTCGAGGTCCTCTGACCTGTATGCACCCCAACTCCACTCCCCCCCAGACCACCCCACACGCTCTCTCCAGCTTCCCTGTGCCCCGAGGCCTAGGGGAGAGCATGGCCCACCCACACACCGGGAACATGGTGGGAGGAGACCCAGAAGGGGAAGGAGCGAGGCGAGAATGTAGGAAACGGCTCTGATTAGGCCAGGGGTCACCCCAGAGTGAACCCTCCAGTGGATCTGTTTCTGAGTCCAGGCATTCTGAATCCAGGGACGGGCCAGCCTGAGTCCACACTGGTCCAGCAGGAAGAACTTGGGAAGCATAGCCCTGTGCTCCCACTGCACAGGTGGACACACTGAGGCCAGAGCTGGGACCTAAACCTGGCCCATCTTCTCGGCCTCGCTGACCTTTCTGGGCACTTTTACCTCCCACCCCTGGGGTTTCAGACTGCCCTTGGAGCCTGCATCCTTCACTGCAGCCGCAGTGCTAGTCGCTCAGTCATGTCTGACTCTTTGCCACCTCGTAGACTGTAGCCAGGCTCCACTGTCCATGGAATTCTCCAGGCAAGAATACTGGAGTGGGTTGCCATATCCTTCTCCAGGAAATCTTCCCGAGCCCCAGATCAAACCTGGGTCTCCTGCATTGCAGGCAGCATTGCAGGCAGCATTGCAGGCAGATTCTTTACCATCTGAGCCACCACTAAGCCCTCTGTGCAAAAAATAAATCAGAAGGCCTGCACCCAAGGGAGAAAGCAGAGCACAGCCCTCGGTGGGAGCTCTCGAAAAATGGAGGAATTGCAGCAACGCAGAACTCACTAAACATCTGATCTGAGGTTCAGTTAGCTTACGGGCAACACAGCCCAAAGTGCTAGACTCTTATGAGAACCTGGCAGCGAGATGTCCTTCCGGCTGTGGCCTCCTGTGACCTGCAGCCGCTGTGCTCATCTTCCAACTGGCAGGAGGTGTAGTTGTGTCCCCAGGGGTTTGTCCCAAACCCAGAAGTCAGCCCGGGGCAAAGAAGCACAGGTCTCCCCCCTCCTCTTTCTGCCTCTACCTGCCCTGTTGGGCCATCTCCTGGGTACCATTCTCTGAGCACCACTCTAAGTTTATAATTCAGGTGCTTTTTATGGTTATGAGTGTTATCCGTGCTCATGAGAAACTTAGAAAATAGAGAAACCGAATGAAGGAGACAAAAATCACTCATAATTGCACATGTGAGCAATCACAGTAGAGGTGTGGGGTCTACCTCTAGTTTCTTTGTTTTTCAGTGTGTTTTTCAGTGTTTTTCACTTTTAAAAAAATCATCTCTTGGTAAATGTCACATTGCACTTGAAAATATTTGGGTTATTTTCAGATAACTTCTGATATTGATTTCTGACATAATTCCACAGTGATAAGAGAATAGACTCTATGATTTCAATACCTTTGGACCATGAAATTTTTGCGCCTTGTTTTGTGTCCCTGGATACGTGTCTCCTAGTTTATAGTCTATGGGAACTTGAATAGAATTTGTATCCTGCTGTTGTGTAAAATTTGTATAAATCTTAATCATGCTGAATTGGTTCATGGTGCTTTTTAAGTATGTCATATCCTTCTGCTTTACTGTATATTCATTCTATTAATTTTTGAGAGTTTGATACTGAAACTCCAACTAAAAATCTTAATTTATCTACTTAAAAATAATTGTAATATATAGTAAAATTCTATGTAAACTTATGCTGCATTTTCCAAGTCTCTTGTAAATGTGTTATCATACTCTCATAACTTAAAAATTAAAAAGAAAGAGGAAAAAATATTCATATTGAAATCACATTGCCTACTGTTTTTTATGCTGGGTTTTGTTTTTTTTTTTTTTTGGTAACTGAATATACTATTCTGTGGATTTTCCCACATCAATAAACATTATCTAAAAGCAACATTCACTTTTAAAAAAAATCCTAAATTTTTGGAAAGGTTATGATACCTGTGGTTCCTGGCACATGGTAAATTCCCACTGCCAAATAAATACCTACATAAAAATGCCACTTGGTCCCTGCATTCCACAACTGCTGCCTCTGAAAGCTGGCTGATCTCAGGCTCTGACTGGGGCCAAGGAAGTCAGACATGAGAGATTTGGAGGCTCTTGTGTAATGAGGGAGGGCTGCAGACACTGATTTAGGGGTACGTGTGCATTATCCCATCAACCCACACAGCCAGCCTGTCATGTGGGGCAACAGGTCAGAGATGGCCTATTTTCCCCACTGTTTGTCCCCCTTCTTCCTTAGCATTGTTGCTGTCGTTCGGTACTCTTTCTGACCCCATGGGCTGCAGCACATCAGGCTTCCCTGTCCTTCACTATTTTTAGGAATAAGGATCCTAATTTTATCTGGACACACGGTTGCTGCAATCAAGATGACGCTCCACAGAATCCTTTGCTGCCAAGTGAGACATGTGACAAATTCTGTCCAAAGGTTTGTAAGCTAAAGTGTGTGTGGCTTCCTGGAAGTGTCCTTCAGAGAGAGTCAGAGAGCCCCTCTGTGCTCCTTACTCCTTCTTGCTAACTAGAAACAGGGCATGATGGCTGGAGCTTGGCAGCCATGTTGGACTTTGAGGTGAAAACTTCTTGCTGAGGATGGCAGAACAGCAAGAGAGAAGGGGCCTGGGTCCCTGAAGGTTGTGAAATCACCCTGCCAGACTGGGACTACTTACCTATAGAATTTTACATGAGAGAGACATTACTATCTTGCTTTAAAAAAAAAAGTAGTGGCAAGACTTTTGGAGCCCTGGGCCCTCTTCGTAGATAGTTCCCTGGTCTTAGGGAATGTTGTTAACATTTATTGATGTCGCCAGGCATATTATATACCTTCTTCAATTAAGTTGAATGTAATTTAGCTTAATTTAATTTTCCCAAGAAACCTGCAGAGTTAGTATTATATAGGTTCAGAGAAGCTGAGGAACTTGTCTAAATCACACAGACAATGACAGAGTCTGACTTCCCAATTTCTGTTCTCACTCTCTCGTACTGCTAAGTTCTCCTGGATACATTTGATTTTGCTTCTGAAAAGAAGAACTCTACCTAAGAAAGTCAAGTTCACTAGTGGTGACTTTATCTTCTTGTTTTCTGCCAGCCTCACATTTGAGATGAGGTTCCAGAAACTGAACTAATTTTTAGGGGTTGAAGGAAAACTTGAATCATGTTTTAATATTGGTAAATTATTTTCTTTCTCTACTTAAAAAAAAAAGCCCATCGTCAGCTATAATAAATCCAACTCAATTACCCTTATTATAGTGATTACTGTTCATGCCACTCTAATTGGCTTCTCTCGGCATTTTCATTAAGAACCGGTATCTTCAAAGGTTTATAACACAGACACATTTTTACTTAGAGCTGAAATTTGACTTTGACGGCCAGGTTGGGAACCCAGGCGCCGGAGGTGCTGCCGCCAAAGAAGCAAACCTGGCCTCCGAGCTGGCCCCTGTGCCTCGGATGATGCGAGCAGGTCTGCCCAAGGGCCGGTCTCTCTGTACGCTTGTCTCCACACGGGTCTGAGTCTTGGTGGGACAAGCCCCTGTGCTTGTCGGAGAGCAGTGTGGCCATGGCCTGGCCAAGGTCAGGCTCCATCAGGGAGCTAGCAGCTCATCTCGCTGTAAAACAACCCCTCTGTGGGACCCATCCCGTATAGTGAAATGAGGAATAAGAAAGCCTGGGTTCAGTTCTCTCTCTGCTGTTATCTTGGGTACCTAGTGCTTGGCCTTTTGGATGCCTCAGAGTCCCCATCTTCAGAGTGGACAATAGTTGTTGTGAGGCTCAAGTGAGATGATTTCTATTTTATTTATTTGGCTGCATCAGATCTCAGTTGCAGAATGTGGGATCTCTCTTTGTGGCATGTGGGATTTATTAATAGTTCCCTGACCAAGGATCAAACCCTGAGCCCCCTACATTGGGAGTGTGGAGGCCCCGCCACTAGACCCTGAGGGAAGTCCCCTCGAAGGAGATTCAACATGGAAAGCACTTAAGGAAAGAGCTGCATAAATGTGAGTCTCTATTATGGACCCCAGGGCTTTTCTGTCTCTCTCAAGAGGGAAGCTAGGACAGGCGGGTTCTCTGAGCCCACAGAGACATAAACGAGAGTCAGTTCTGCTGGGGGCGGGGGCGAGGGAGCATTAGGCCATCAGGAGAGGCAGCCTGCTCTCAGGTGTAAGGTTCCCAGACAGCCAAGGGGCTCCTGCAGAGCTCCGGCAAGGCTGGGTGCTCCCCTTGGAATGCCCTGAGTTCAAATCCCACCACTCCATTTATTCTGGGCAAACCATTCAGCTTCTTTCAGTCCCACTTTCCACTTGCAGAAAAAATGCAGATAATAATATTCACTTGTAAAAAATACAGGCTGGCACAGGCTGGCACAGGCTCCCCGCCCCACAAAAGACCTATTGTGAGTAGCGATGGGCAACCTTGCTGGATTCAGAGAGACTGGTGAGAAGGGCAGGAACCGGCCCTGCAGACACCTTGATCTCAGCCCCAAGCTCATCTGGGACCACCAGCCTCCAGACCTGTGAAAATAACTGGGGTAGTTCAGTTGGTAAAGAATCCACCTGCAATGCAGGAGATCCCGGTTCGATCCCTGAGTCGGGAAGATCCGCTGGAGAAGGGATAGGCTACCCACTCCAGTATTCTGGCCTGGAGAATTCCAAGGACTATAAGTCCACGGGGTCGCAAAGAGTCGGACACGACCGAGCGACTTTCACTTTCACTTCAAATCCGGGGTCAGTTTTTACAGCAGCAACAGCAAACTAATCCAGTGGTGAAGTGGACTCACTGGGACCACAGGTCAGTCTGCTGGGATGGGGACCTGACCCCGTGTCAGTGTGCCACCCAACAACGCCCCTGCGGGGTTCATGCCCTCTGCCACCACTCCCCAGACCCAGGAGTTGCTACAGAGCCCACGAGTTGCAGCACCCTCCTAGCAGGCTGGACTTGGCACAAGAAGCCACCAGCACCTGGCAAGACGGGCCCCTGCAAGGGGAGCCTTACAACCTCTGTGAAGGGGTCTGTCCCTTCCAGCACGGTGCCTTTGACCTTAGCAATGACCCCAGCATCAGCAGCCGCTCACCCTGGGGCCTCAGTTCTCCACCCAGGCCGCAGTGCTGCCTGAGCCTCCTGGCCTCCGCTCTGGTCACTCTGGGCCCCCCAACTCCGCTTTCCCCACTTCTCCCTGCGTGTTCGCCTCCCCTCCTTCCTGCCAACTCCTTCCTTCCCCCCCTGCCCGTGCTGGGGCCTGAAAGCCCCTTCCTGGCTTACCCGGCCTCCCTGGACGCAGCGCTTCATCCCAGAGAGATGCCTGCCTTCCGCGTGCCCACTCCCCTTCTCTTCTCGACCCTCAGTCCCTCTAGGGCACCGACTCCTGACTGTTTGAGTGCATAGGGGGCCCCACACCCTCACTCTTTCATTTGTTCACTGGTTCTTCACTCAATAAAGCTACCTGAGCACCCACCCCCCTGAGCCACAAGGTCTCCCTGCTGTGGATACATCCGTGCGTGCGCACGACAGAGAAAGATCCCTCCCCGGGGGCAGTCCCGCTCCAGCTGGGGCAGACCTGCAGCAAAGTACCAAGTAACTGCCGGCCATGGAAGACAGAGGGGCCAGAGCTGGTGGGAGGGCCCACACGGGGTCTCAGTGATAAGATGGCTCTTATGTCGACCTCTCAAACAAAGAATAAAATCACAGTGATCCGTGAGACTGACCAAAGTGCCCAAATGACATCCTGTTATCTCACTGGCGCCTATCTTCTCCAAGCTGTGCGACCCCCAGATTTCAGACCTCTCCGGCTATGTGACCATCCCCGCAGAGAATTCCTCATTGGTGGGGTATAAGAAGGATTCCACCAGAAAGGGAGGATGTTGATTCTCCTTAAGAGCCAGTCCCCCTCTCTTTTCCCTCTAATAGAGTTCCCTTTTCTTTCCTGACAGCCCGGCTCGCTCTCTTTTTCTCTGCACTTGCCTTCCTGGGAGGGCTGATGGGGAAAGTGGGGTAGCATTGAGAAACTGGGGTCCCGGCAGAACGGAGGTGAGAGGTGGGGGAGTGAGCCAAGGTGGTGTCTGGGGACTGTCATGGTGGAAGGAGCACAATGCAAAGGCCTGAAGGCTGCCCATGTGTGTGAAGAACAGAAGGAGGCAGGTGAGAGGTACGTGGGCAGTCAGGGGGCCTGCAAGTTATAGGCCTGGCTGTGTGGTCCCTGCTGCTCCTGGAGTGACGCTGACCCATGCGGAAAACAGACAGGAGGTCCCTTCTGCGCTTCTCCTATGTTCCAGCCTCCCAGGGACAGAGGCAGTACAGGGGGCTGAGGGTGTGGGCACAGCAGCTGGCAGGGTTCCCACTCCAGCATCATCAGAGCCGAGTGTGGAAGGGTAGGCAGGGAGCTGAGAGGGGACAGGTAAGGCCCTGACTTAGCTGCAGGCCTCTTTCCAAGCCAGCAACAATAATGGCTAGCCCTGGGGGAGGGTTGCTCAGAGAGGGCCTGCACCAGGCCAGCACCCTCACAGCAACACTTCCAGAGGTCTTATGCTCTTTGAGAATGGGAAACAGGAACAGAGAGGTTGACCAACTTGCCGGGATCACAGAGCAGGTAAGCAGAACTGGGACCCAAACCCAAGGGCACAGGATGACGGTCATTTTTTTTCCCCCGGATCTTTGCATCACATGTGACTGTGTGGACCACAGTCTTTGTTGTGAGCTCTCTTTGTCTTCTTTTAAAAAGTATTTATTTATTTATGTATTCGGCTATGTCATGCAGGATCTTTTGTTGCGGCACACGGACTCTCTACTTGTGGGACACGGGGTTTTGGAGTGGGTGGGCTCAGTAGTTGCGGCACTTGGGCTTAATTTAGTTCAGTTTAGTCACTCAGTCGTGTCTGACTCTTTGAAACCCTGTGGACTGCAGCGTACCAGCCTTCCCTGTCCATAACCAGCTCCCAAAGCATGCTCAAACTCATGCCTATTGAGTCGGTGATGCCATCCAACCATCTCATCCTCTGTCGTCCCCTTCTCCTCCTGCCTTCAATCTTTGCCTGCATCAGGGTCTTTTCCCATGAATCAGTTCTTTGCATCGGGTATTGGAGCTTCAGCTTCAGCATCAGTCCTTCCAGTGAAGATTCAGGACTGATTTCCTTTAGGATTGACTGGTTGGATCTCCTTGCAGTCCAAGGGACTCCCAAGAGTCTTCTCCAATACCACAGTTCAAAGCATCCATTCTTCTGCCCTCAGCTTTCTTTCTGGGGCTTAGTTACCCCGAGGCGTGTGGGAGCTTAGTTTGCCAGCCAGGGATCTGAGCCTGTGTTCCCTGCATTGCAAGGCACATTCTTAACCACTGGACCACCAGGGAAGTCCCGGACCACACACTCTCCTGAGAGGAGGACTTGCCTGTCCCCTTCCTATGCCTTGGGTCATTCCAGCTTTATCTTCTTACGCCTCGTCCTCTTCAATATTCCAGCTCCGGGCTCTGTCTTGAGCCCACGGGTCTTCCTGATTTCTGCTTAGGCTCTGGGGCTCCTGTTTGCCTGCCGGTGATTCCTGAACCTCCACATTCAGATGCTACTTGGTCCCCCACAGTGGTGTCCATCCGCTGAGCAGCTGGACATCTCCACGTGGACGTCCCACCCACACCACAAACACGCCTCTTCCAGGACTGCCTCCTGACATCTCCTCCTGCCCCAGGCCCTTCCCAGTAACACCCTCTGAGCCAGGGCCCCAGGGTCTCCTTGCCCGCGGACTCTCACATGCAACACCCAGGCCATCAACCGCCCCTCCCAATTTTGCCTCCTAAATTTGAGGGATCTCTTCCTATTCCCTTCTTCCCTTCGGCTCCTCCTATGTAGGTAACTACAACAGCCTCTACTGTGCTCCCTGCCTTAGGGCTGCCTCCATGCCACTGCCCACAGGTCTATCCCCATCGCCCGTACATCAGTCGGGACCCTGCTGGAATGCCCCCCATCACGGCCAGTACCCAGCACCACCCAGACATGCCCCCTGCTCCCTCCAGGGTGAGCACGGCTACCTGACAGGGGCCAGTCCACATCCCCAGCCTCAGCGCTGGCCTCAGCGGGTCTCCCTCCAACAAGAACACTTGGTCCTGGCTGCCTGCCCCATCACATTGTTCTTGCACCTGAGCCTTTGTTTAGGCAGCCCCCCCCTCCTCCACCGGTGACATGTCCTTCACCTCCTCCCTCCGCTTGACTGATAGCTACTCTGCCTTGGACCAGGAGCACCTCTCTCACCGACCCTCCCTCCTTCCCTGGTGCCGCCAGATGTGTTCTTTCAGCAGGAAGCAGAGTGCCAGGGACCCTGGCCTGGGCAGGCTCTGTACAATGGGGGCCGGCCTGTCTTAGTCTCCCAAGGTCCACTGGGTGCCATTCAGGGCCAAGTGTTTTGTGATGTCTGGTTCCAAACTCATGAGGAGACGGATTTGCCAAAACCACCACAAAGGCTGTGATAACCCAGGGATCCTTGGACCGCCTGTTGGTCTCCTTCTCCCCAGTCCTTCCTTCCCTGGGCAGGGTCTTTCCAAAGTCCTTCAGATGGCGTGACTTCCCTGCTCGAATGAATGGTCCACAACTCTGCAGGCACCAAGCCCAGGGCTTGGCTTTCAGGCCCTTATCATCTGGCTCTGGCCCTTCAGGCCAACCTTGCTGCCGCTCTCCCTGCCACAGCTGTGCTGGCTGTTTTCTTGTGCCAGGAGTGCCCTGTCTGGCTCCTCTGTCCACTGGGGCATCCCTACTGGGCACCCGGCCCTGGGGTAGGCAGTGGGGGTGAAAAGTTGAAATTTTACATAACCTCCTTCTCCTTCTGCCTCTGTAACTCAGCTTGCCCCTTGCAAAGTCTAGATCACGTAGGTCACATAGTCTCAGAAAGTGGGGACTTGCAATACTAGAAACCGGAGTTGATTTCACTCACCCTTGTCCTGCTCTTTGCAATCGCCCAGCCCCTGCAAACCTGCTTAATCATGCCTGTCCAGGCCAGGCATCCCCCTCCCCATCTTGACTGCTGTTCTCTAGCACGCAAAACCCCTTAGTTTAAACCAGCCTATTAACAGCTCGTATTGCCCACTGCCATCTGTCTATAAAAACTCTGTAATCCCTTTGTTCGGGACTCAGAGCTAGGAGTGTTAACTCCTCTGGGCCCGCCGACGTAATAAACCTGAGTTCTCCAACTCTCCGAGTGTGATGATTGGTTTCTCGAGTACTGGTTTCTGCAACAGGGGTAAACTGTGACCCAGGCATGGCCCTGCCCTAGAGACTCAGGAATCCAGGACCACTGTGCTCTGCACTGTGTTGTTTGTGTTAATTCACTGAATCAACCAGTAAATCAATTGATAAGGTAAACAAATGACTGAATTCAAAGAAGGTGCCCTGGGAGAGCAGGAAAGAAGACATTAAGGAGTGTATAAGCAATGTGTTTTGGGACATCCCATGGCATCGGGAATGGGGTGGGGGCAACAATATAATTTGTGATAGAAGGAAGGTTTGAATGCAGTTTGTTACAGAAGAATTGATGCTTTTGAATTGTGGTGTTGGAGAAGACTCTTGAGAGTCCCTTGGACTGCAAGGAGATCCAACCAGTCCATTCTAAAGGAGATCAGTCCTGGGTGTTCATTGGAAGGACTGATGTTGAAGCTGAAACTCCAATATTTTAGCCACCTGATGCGAAGAGCTGACTCATTTGAAAAGACCCTGATGTTGGGAAAGATTGAAGGCAGGAGGAGAAGGGGACGACAGAGGATGAGATGGTTAGATGGCATCACCGACTCAATGGACATGAATTTGAGTAAACTCTGGGGGTTGGTGATGGACAGCGAGGCCTGGAGTGCTGCGGTTCATGGAGTAACAAAGAGTCGGACACGACTGAGCAACTAAACTGAACTGAACTGAACAGACTCAAGGTCCTGTCACCTCTCCACCCAGATTCTTATGTTGAAGATCTAAGTGCTCCTCCACAAAGGGACAGTATTGGAGCTGGGGCCTTTGGGAGTAATTATGTTTAGATGAGATCATGAAGGTAAAGCCCCCATGATAGGATTAGGGTCCTTATTAAAAGACAGACTATCATGCTATCTCCATCAGCGAAGCCAGCAAGAAGGTGGCCGTCTACAAGCCAGGAAGTGGGTCCTCACCAGGAACTGAATCTGCCACCACCTGGATCTTAGACTTCCAGCCTCCAGAACTGTGGGAAATCAGTGTCTGTTGCTCAAGACACCCTGTCTACTGTATTTTGTTTTAACGGCCCATGCAGACTAATACATGGGTGAAATGCCACAGTCATACCTGCTAACAGACAATGGCCTTATATGAAGCACACCTGCATTGAGTGGACAACAGGCACATACATCCCCAGATATCCTGGGAATGTGCCCACAATGGATGCTCTGGGCTCTGGGGCTGACCATGGCCTGGGACCTCAGAAGGCCTGTCCAAGGCTTCATGCCCTTTGCTGAAGCTGTCACGTAGACTCCCAACTTCCTCCTCCATCCATCCTCACTGACCTAATGCAGCTCTGACCTTGATCAAACATGCCCCAAGCTTAACTCAAGTCTCCCCATATCCAGTCCATTGAGGGACCTTTTTTTTTTACTTTTGAGAGCAAAAACATATATTACAGAGAATTTGAAAATTATAGAAAAATATTAAAATTACTTATACTCACACAATTCAGAATTAGTTATGGTTAACATTTTGTTGTATTTCTTTCCATTTTGGACCCAGTATTTTCCTATGGGCATTTCCCCACAGATTGTATCACGCTATAGGTGTGATGTCATGCTGCTTCATTCTTTGGTGTGATTGTTGAGCTTAACTTGTACCGTGAGTGTCTTCAGCATGTCAGTAGCTGTTCTTCCTTTTGTGGATTTTGATGTTTCACTCCTTCATTCATTCAGCAAAAGCAGATTCTGGACCAGCTGAGCTTGTGCCGGACACTGATTACCATCAAACAGATGCGGTTCCCGCCCTTGAGCAGGTTCCCATCCAGTGGGAGAGCTGAGTGGCACGTGGTCATTTGAAGGGTGACAAGCATAACGAAGGTGGATGCTCTGGGTGCCAAGGAGAGGCGCACCCACCTGTCAGGAGCTTCTGTCAGGAACTAGTGTTGAAACTGAGACCATCTGGAGGCTGTGCTATATTAGTCGCTCAGTCACGTCTGACTCTGCGGCTGTAGCCCTCCAGGACTCTGTGACTGTAGCCTGCCATGGACTGCAGCCTGCCAGGCTCCTCTGTCCATGGTATTCTCCAGGCAAGAACACTGGAGCAGATTGCCATGCCCTTCTCTAGGGGATCTTCCCAACCCAGGGATTGAACCTGGATCTCCTGCATTGCAGGCAGATTTTTTACCACTGAGCCACCAGGGAAGGCTGTGGGGAAGTATCTAAACCAGTGTGTGCCTGGGAGGTAGCCTGAGGTCTGGGATATGTGGGGTGCATAGCAGGGGCCAGTTGGCCCCCTCCTCCCTAGAACACCACGACAAGGATGGTCTGCTCATCCATACACCCTGCCACCCCTTACCCCAATTCATCAGCTTCAGGAAGCCCTGACTGCCACTCATCAGGCCCCCAGGACTGAAGACCAGAGATGATTTGCCTGTGTTAGAATATGAAAAGAGGATTTCTGTACGATCACCAGTGGGCTCTCAGATTGAGGTCTCCAAGGATGGGCCTGTCTATAAATCCTACAAAGGCAAGTACAGTATCTACCCAATGGGTTTATTGACTATACCACCGATACCTATCAGACTTCATCTTCAAAGTGCGGCAGGTGTGTCCCCTTGGAGCCTGGCCCTATCTGATGCTTCAGCTAAAAGAGAAAATGCTTGGATGTGACTTGCCAAAGGGCTCATGAATAGAGAGGAAGCTCCTCTGGTTCCACTATCACCATCTACACCTCTTTCTGGCACGGAAAGAGCAAACCCTAATGGGTTTCATCACCCAGAGGCCTGGCCGGGAAACTGCACGCTGTCTCTACCATGACAACATCTGGACTTCCCTGCCGTCATCTGCATCCAAGCAGAAACTTTCTCAAGGGCAGTCATCTCTCCAAGGCATTTTGTGAATTAAAAAAAAAAAGCAAAAACTATAATTAAGAAAACCATCCTCCAGCTTGGAAGCCCTCTGTTGGAGGCTTCCCCAGCAAGGAAGGCTCTTAGGTTCAGTCAATTGAGTTCATGATGTTTTGCTGGGAGGTAGGCAGTGGGACAGTGAGATTCCAGTGTGACAAGCACTGGCTGCCTCCCCACAGCCTGTCTCCTCTTTTTCCTCTCCAACATGATCCTGACTGTAGTCAGAGTGAAATGTGCTCAGTCCTATGGGAGAGCAAAGACTGGTCTAAGAAATCATGAGGGAGCCTGGGGGTGGTGGGGGTGGTTGGTGTTTGGCCCCCCTGATTTAACAGACCGATGTGACTAGTACTTTCTTGTTCCTTTTCTCCTGCCTTGAACACAGATGTGATCCTAAGAGGTATGGTGGTCATTTTATAACAACAATAAAAAAGAGATGATCAGCACAGTGAAAAGTCAACACAAAAGAAGGGAAATACATAAAAAGCTAGGACCATCCCCCAACCCTGATGGCATTCTTGAGCAGATGACCCAGTACCACCAACTGTTTACCTCTAGATTTCTTATTTTCTAAGAAAAAAAAAAAAGCCACTGTTTGTCATGTTTCTACCACTTGTAGTTGAAAGCTTTCCTGATTTATCATCTAGGTCTAAAATCTCTAAAATTCCCTAAAGCTGGTTTTGTAACTTTTAAAGTTCCAGGGTGTTTAATCTGAGTAAGTACAATCACTGATGTGGCAGAAAGAATGTCCTGTTTCAAGGAAATTTGAAATTTTTTGAAAAATTTTTGAGATTTGAAATTTCATTTCATTTCATTTCATAACTTTCTGAGACTTAGCACATAGACAGTAGACTTATTACTGTGCTTGGAAGAGGAAAATTAACCTACAGAATTCAAAATCTCAGAGCCCATGTAAGGTAGGGAATCTAATAGATCTGCAGCCCATTATGCTAAAGCACTGAAGGGCTATACACCCAGGATGAGTGTGATCAGAAGCAAATATTCCCTTCTTCGCCCACTTTGGAAGCTATAAAGACTGGTTTCTGGATGCTGAGGAGGTCAGGGGAAAAGTTCATCTCTGTGAAGTTGTAATCACATGCTAACCCTTGTGCAGACTGGTAGTCTACATCACCTGAACAGACCAAAAAAACTTCACGAAGCAAGTTTAGAATAAAGTGAAGCTGAAGGGGAGATGATCCAGGGTATATGGCAGAAGCAAGTGCAAATCCTTTCTGGAAGAATTCATATTCATCTCAGGCCTCAAAAAAACCAAAAATTCCCACTAAGTAATTTTTCAGTAATAGCAAGCCACACTCAAAGAAATATAAGGAAGGAAATGAGGGAACAAGAACAAGAAAAAGCAGGGGAAAAAAAATACAGCTAAGCTGACCCTCAACTACATCATACAGTAGGATGATAGGGAAAAAAACCCAACTGTTTATTATGTTAAATAAAATGTAAGCTTAAAAATATCTGCAGGGAACAGACTATAAAAAACTGATCTGATAGATTTTTTTTTAAAGAACTAACTTTTAAAAATATAGGTGAAAAATACAATAACTGAAGTTTAAAATCCAATAGATGGGTTTACCAAGAAATTAGATACAGACAAAGAGAGAATCAGTGAACTGGAGGTTGGGTCTGAAGAAATTATCCAAATAACAGCACAGAGGGACAAAAAGGTGAAAATCATGAAAAAGAGGTTCAGGGACTAGAAGGATAGAGTGAGGATGTCCAAATACACTTAACTGAATTTCTGAAAGGAGAAGTAAGAGAGAAGGGGAGGGGTAATGTTTGAAGAGACCTTGTCTGAGGATTTTTCAGAACTGTCGAAAGATGCCAATCCAAAAATTTAAGAAGCCCAACAAATGCTAAGGATGAGGGGGGAAAAGGAAAAGGGAAATTTAGATTTTGAGTGCCCATGACTGCCCTGTCTCTTACTGGTGGTTAGCCCAGTGATGTGTCCATAGGGCTGGTATTACTTGGCCAGTCCTAAGACATGGAACTCCTGCCAGAGGGTGAGCAAAGCAAGTACAATAAAGGTATCTGCAAAGCTCTTTCCTTCTTTCCTGGCCTAGGTCTGCTGAGAACCATGATCAGAATAGCAGCTGAGGTGCCAATATATCCAGATCTTCCACTGCTTACTATTTATGACATAAGAGAGATGGAGAAATACTGGGAACCCTATTCCTCCAAGGCTCGATTAATTTGTTAGTAAGATATCTATTATGAATCCACTGTTTTCCCCACCCTGCCTTTTCACTCAGTTTCCATTCCACCTTTGCAGTGCCATGCTCTGAGGATTTGGTAGCAAACACTCTGGGAACTCTTGCCTAGCAAAAAAAAGACATGTTGACAAAAGTTTAACCTTATAGATTCCTTGAATGTCATAGCTTAGGTTTGATGTGATCCAATATCTCATTTTCAGGTGGAGAAACTGAGGCCGGAGAAGGTAAGGAACCCAGGGGAATCTGGTCCAGGGTCTCCTGACTCCCAGTCCAGGGTATTGTTCACCATCCAGTTGCTCCCTTCTCAGAGAATAAGGAGGCAGGAGATTTCATTCTCGAGGATGGCATTTCAACAATGGTTTGTTATAGAATGTACTAGGGTGTGTGAAAAAGACTATTCCCCAGAACTTCCCAGGGGTGACATTGAAATACAGAGATAGACACCTCAGATCAAAACAGCCCCAGTTACATAACTACGACAGCAAATGGTGAATCATTGCCGTGTAATGAAAAAATGAGACTGGTCACTAGGAAAAGTAAAAGGATCACTGTGGTGAGTCACTGGGCCCACCCTCCTGCAGAGCCTCCAAAACGCTACACCTACTGGTTGATTCAGAGTCTGGGCTTTGTCTTCCTTTCTTCCACATCGATGTTTCGATGTTTCACAATGGAGATTCACAAGCAATGTAAATTTCCAAAGAAGGTTGGGCCAAAGTGCCACAATCTTTCTCTGGACTGTCCTGATGGGTGGGCTCTGCACCTATACCTAAGGGAGGTGACAGCTTAAAAGATGATAATAATAGCTAATGTTATTGGGTTCCTACTGTGTTTCAGAAAGACACTTGGGCGCTTGAGATTTGTCATCCTGATTAGTCCTCACAATAACTCTGAGTAGGTAGGCATTGTCTTCACTTCACAGATGAGAGAACAGAGGCTAAGAAGGATTAAGAAACTACCCAAAACCTTATAGTAAGTATAAAAAGTCAGAGGTGGGGTTCATCCCAGGCAAATCCACCCTAAGGTCTACCCTCTTCCTACCAGAAGACAAGGCTCCTCCAGTCTTAAGGCTGCCCTTGTGATGTGGAGAAAGGCGGACGCCACCCCCCACCTCGGTTGTCACAGGAAAGGATAGTGAATGGAGGGGGCCCTGCTCCACCTCCAGGGCTCCCAAAGGCTATGTAGGAAGGATAGGCTTCCCCTTTTTGTAGACTAGAAGAGTTGAAGTGGGGGAGAAGAAAATCAACCACAGCTCTTGGAAAATGCCTTTTTTGTTCAGTGGAGAACAAGGCTTCAATTGATTTGTTGCTTCTTTGTGGACCATGTTTTAACTTAGCCATCCGAGACCAGGTGGAAAGTTCTGGAAAGCAAACTTCGAGTCAACATTGATGAGGAGCACTTAGAGGGAGGTCTCCAGGCAACCCCCTGCTCTGGCCTGTGCCACATTGTGGAAACTCCCGTGAATAATACTTATCAAAGCAGCTGTCCACTTGGCAGGCTGGGTGTGGAGCATCACCTCTTCCTCAGGAAATGCCAGCTGAGCCACATCAAAAACCGACTGTTTTGATGGTTTGAAGGGTGATTCACTTATTTATATAAGTTATTGGCATGACCCACTTCCTCAGGCGCATCTCTTTAGCATTCAAATTAGTCAACTGAGCGTGCCTCTAACCGATTTCCTGAGAGTTACAGAGACTCAGTCCAAAAGGGCCAGACCCTCTGCCTCCACTTGTGAAGTGTGAACCTGAGGCAGTTTCCCTCTAACAGTGGGTTCATCGTGGCCTTGAAGGGTCATCGTCAAGCATAGATCTCCCACAGTCCAGTAGTTACCCCTCAGCTGGCCTGGAGGTGGTTCCGCAGGAAGGATGGAGGGGTCTTTGCCTGCATCCATTCAGGCATGACCCCCCCCACTGACCTTCCTGTCAACAGGAGCACCCCGGCCTCCCTCAGCAGCAAGCCAGACCAAGGCCACTTGTGCCGATGCCCACCTGAGTCTCTGACTCCCAGCCCCGCCCACCTCTTCATAGCCTCAGTCTCTGGGCAGCAGCCAATGTGTTCTAGCTGGAGACCCACGCAGAGCCAAACGTTCAAAAACAGTAAAGGAGGTCTTTGGTATAAGAAAGGTGGTTCCCCTTGGGAGAGCTGGTGACTGGGAAGGGCCATGAGGTGACTTCTGGAACATTCTGCATCGTGCTCTGGGTGGTAGCTTCACCTCTGGAAAGTTCATGAAGTTGTTTCGCTCAGAATTTGTGCACTTCCTGATGCAGTTTCAGAGTCAAAATTTTTCTTAAAAAATAAAAAAGGGAAGGCATCAAGATTTCTAATCCCTTTCTTCCAGGAGATTTCTAGCTCTTTATGAGTTTGCCCACCTTCTCACCCTGCTATGACCTTGAACCCTGTGTTTCAAGGAGAGTTTCCAGGAACAGCCTTTGTCTAGACAATGAACACCTGTGGTTCTTCCTTGTGCTTAAGTATGGAGGTCACTCCAGGGCCTCTGCCCAGAATAGAGGGGATGTGCTTTGCCTTTCCTGCTCAAGAAGCATCTGGCAGCTGTAAAACAACAGCTTCTCTCACCAAAGCAAGCAACAAACAAGGTTTGTCTCATATCCTGCACACACACACACCATTTTTGGAATATCCAAGAACTGCAGGCCCATAGAGAACATTTAGAAAATTTAGAAAAGAATACAGAAGAAAAAAAAATCATCCATAATCCTATTACCCAGAGACAAAGGAAGTTACCATTTTGACATGTTTTCTTCCAGTCTTTTTTACATGTATATTTTAGGAATACATTTTTAATTGCTTCACTGAGGTTTACTTTATGTACATTAAAAGTTGCCTGTTTTAAGTGTACAATTCAATAAAATGAATTTTAAAAGTGTAAAGTTCAATTGACTCTCAGTAAATTTACATTTGTATAAATTTGTATAAATGATACGCAACCATCAATCACTACAGTTGACTTTGAAAGCATCCAGCACTCTCCTAGGGTCCCTGGAGAAAGTGTGGCATTCCCACTCCAGCCCCAGGCAACCACTGATCTGCTCATTGGCTCTATAAATTTGTTCTTTCTGGACGTTTAATATAAATGGAACTATACAATATGAAGTTTTCTGTATCTAGCTTATCTTACCATAATCTTTTTCATATTTATTTATTTATATATCTATTTGGCTATGCTAAGTCTTCACTGCTGTGCAGGCTTTTCTCTAGTTGTGGCAAGTAGGGGCCACTCTCTAGTTTTGGTGCGTGGGCTTCTCGTTGCGGCGGCTTCTCTTGTTGTGGAGCACGCGCTCTAGGGCACTCGGGCTTCAGTAGTTGTGCCTTCTGGGATCTAGAGCACAGACTCCGTAGTTGTGGTGCACAGGCTTAGTTGCCCCAAGGCATGTGGGGTCTTCCCGGATCAGGGTTTGAATCTATGTCTCCCGCATTGGCAGGTGTGTTCTTTACCACTGAGCCACCAGGAAAGCCCTTACCATAATATTTTGAGGTTCTTCTATGTTGTTTTAGTAGTTTGTTCCTTTTTTGTTGAATACTATTCCAATCTACAAATAGACCACGTTTTGTTTACCCATTTATCAGCTGATGATCACTTGAATTTCCTCCATTTTTGGCTATTATGAATAAAGATTCTGTGAAAATTTATCTACAATTTTTTGTATGGTCATATTTTTTTCCATCCTGGTTGGGTAGGTTCCCAAAGGGGAGTTACTAGATTATATGGTAAAATTATGTTAACTTTTTAGGAAACTGAAAAACTGTATTTTTTTGAAGTTTGAAAATACGGGATGGGCAAAAATGTTTGCTCATTTTTTTTCTTCTGTAAGATGGCTCTGGTAACACATAGCTGTCTAGCTTCATTTGAAGCAATTTTGTTAGACTGTGCTGTGACAGCTGTTATATCAGAATGCATTTTTTAAAAATTAGCAAAATTGGTGAATTTTTGTGTAGCCATTTTAATACTGAAAATGAAAGGATAAAAGCAAAATTTGGGGCATATTATGCTTTGTTATTTCAAGAAAGGTAAAAGCACAACTGAAATGCAAAGCAAAAATTTGTGCCATGTATGGAGAAGGTGCTGTGACTGACCAAGCGTGTCAAAAGTGGCTCATGAAATTTTGTGCTAGAGATTTCTCATGGATGATGCTCCATGGTCAGATAGATCAGTTGAAGTTGAAACCAATCAAATCAAGACACTAACTGAGAACCATCAGCGATATACCACGTGGGAGATAGCCGACATACTCAAAATATCCAAACCAAGTGTTGAAAATCATTTGCACCTGCTTGATTATGTTAATCACTTAGATGTTTGGATTCCACATAAGTTAAGCAAAAAAACCTTGTTGACCTCATTTCCACGTGTGATTCTCTACTGAAGCATAATGAAAATGTCCCATTTTTAAAACAAATTTTGATGGATGATGAAAAGTGAATACCGTACAATAATATGGAATAAAAGAGATCATGGGACAAGTGAAATGAACCATCAACCAACCCCACCAAAGGCCAGTCTTCATCCAAAGAAGATGATACTGTGTATATGGTGGGATCAGAACGGAGTCCTCTATTATGACCTCCTTCCGGAAAACCAAATGATTAATTCCACCAAGTACTGCTCCCAAATAGACCAAGTAAAGGCAGCACGCGATGGAAAGCATCCGGAATTAGTCAACAGAAAGTGCATAATCTTTCACCAGGATAATGCAAGACCTCATGCTTCTTGGATGACCAGGTAAAAACTGTTACAGCTTGGCTGGAAAGCTCTGATTCATCTGCCGTATTCACCAGACATTGCACCCTAGGTATTTTGGTTTTCACAAAATTCTCTTAATGGAAATCGTTTCAATTCCCTAGAAGACTGTAAAAGTCACTTGGAATAGTTCTTGGCTCAAAAAGATAAAAATTTTGGGAAGATGAAATTATGAAGTTGCCTGAAAAATGGCAGGAGGGACTGAAACAAAATGGTGAATATGTTGCTCAATAAAGTTCTTGGTGAAAATGAAAAGATGTGTCCAAAAGAACTTTCTGACTGACCCAATACATTCCTACCAGCCATGCTGACATTTAGTATTGCAAGTTTTTGAAATTGGAGCCAATGTGAGGTGTAGCTCAATTGTGAAATGGTTTCAATTAGCATTTCTCTAATGATGAATGAGCCGTTTGTTTATCTTTTTGGATGAAATGTCTATTCAAATATTTGGCCTCTTTTTAAATGAGTCATTTGTCTTCTTATTGAGCTATATATTCTGGGTACAAGTCCTTTACCTTGATTGACAAATAGTTTTCTCACAGTCTGTGGTTTGTCTTTTCATTTTCCTAATGGTATATTTTAAAGTACAAAAGATTTTAATTTTTGGATGAAGTCCAGTGTATCAGGGTTTGTTTTTTTCTTTTATCACTTGTGTTTTTGGTGTTGTATCTAAGAACTCTTTGCTTAGCCCAAAGTCAGGATGATTTTACCTGTATTTTTTTGTAAAAATGCTACGTTCTTATACATATGTCTAGGGTCTATTTTAAGTTAACTTTTGTAAGGTGTCAGTTAAGGGCCTAAATTCATCTTTTGGCACATGGATATATAATTATTCTAGCACATTTGCTGAAATGCTATCCTTTCCTGCCATATACATATACATATCCTTATGCCAGTACTATACTGTCTTAATTATTGTAACTTTATAATGAATTTTGAAATCCAGGAGCCTGAGTTTTCCAACTTTGTTCTTCTTCTTTTTCAAAATTGCTTTGGCTAATTTGGGTTCTTTGTGTTTCCATAAAAATTTTAGGATTAGCTTGTCAATTTCTGCAAAAAAATGCCTGATGGGATTTTTAAAAATTAATCTATTTTTGACGTGAAAGCTGCTCAGTCATGTCTGATATTTTGTGGCCCTATGGATTGTAGCTTGTCAGGCTCCTCTGTCCATGGAATTCTCCAGGCAGGAATACTGGAGTGGGTAGCCATTCCCTTCTCCAGGGGATCTTCCTGACCCAGGGATTAAGCCCGGGTCTCATCCATGCAGGTGAATTCTTTGTCTTTTGAGCCACCAGGGAAGCCCAGTTTTATTTTTTGGCTGAGCTGGGTCTTCGTTGCTGTATGTGGGCTTCCTCTAGTTTCAGAGAGCAGGAGCTACTGTTTGCTGCGGTGTATGGGTTTCTCATTGTGGTGGTTTCTCTTGTTGTGGAGCACAGGCTGTGGGCACACGAACTCGGTACTCGTGGCATGCGCGATTTGTTGCTCCACAGCACGTGGGATCTTCCTGGACCAGGGATCGAACCTGTGTCCCCTGCATTAGCAGTCAGATTCTTAACCACTGGACCACCAGGGAAGTCTGCCTGCTGGGATTTTGATAGGAATTGCACTGTATGTGTAATTCATTTTGAAGAGATTCAACATTTATCTGATATTGAGCCTTCCAAACTGTGAACATGAAATGTGTTCCTATTTATTTGTCTTTAGCGTCTCTCAGGGAAGTTTCATAGTTTTTGGTGTGTAAGGCTTGTACTACTTGTGTTAACTTTATCTGCAAGCATATTTTTTACACCATGGTAAATGGAATTTCTGTGTTGGATTCTTAACTGATTTTTGTAAACTGAGCTTCAAACTGTTACCTTGCTGAATTTGTTCATTGTTTCTAGGTGTTTGTGGGGGCGGGGAGGTGTATTCCTTAGGACTTTCTATGCAGGCATACCTGGTTTTATCGCACTTCACAGATAATGTATCTTTTGCAAATTGAAAGTTTGTGGCAACCCTGCATCCAGCAAGTCTATTGTCACCATTTTTTCCCAGCAGCATTTGATCACTTACTACATTTTGGTAATTCTTCCAAAATTTCAAATTTTTGTTATTAGTGTATTATCTTTGATATTACTGTTGCAAACAGATAACTCACTGAAGGTTTAGATTGTGGTTATTTAGCAATACTTAATGTTTTTCTTTAATTAAGGTATGATTTTTTTTTTAGACATAATGCTATTGCACAATTAATAGACTACAGGGTAGTATAAACACAACCTTTTATATGCACTGGGAAACCAGAAAAATTATGTGACTCACTTTATTGCTATATTTGCTTTGCTGTGGTGGTCTGGCACTGAACTGACAATTTCTCCTAGGTATGCCTACATACACAATCATCTCATCTGCTAATAGGAAAATTTTGCTCTTCTCTTTTGAATCTGGATGACTTTTATTTCTTTTTCTTGTCTAATTGCACTGGTCAGAACCTCCAGTAGAAGGCTGAATAGAAGTGGTGATAGTGAACATCCTCACCTTGTTTCCAATTTTAAGGAGAAAGCAGTCTTTTTACCACAAATATGTTGCTAGCTGTAAGTGTTTATTAAAGATATTTTATTAGGTTGAGGAAGTGTCCTTCTATTACTAATTCGGTGAGAATTTTTATCATGAATGTGTGTTAGATTTTGTCACATGCATGTTTTTCTGTGTCTATTAATCGTGTGATTGAGGGTTTTTATCCTATTGATATGGTGTATTACATTAATTCATTTTCTCACATTCCTGGGATAATTCCCAGCTGGTCATGGTGTATACTTATTTTTTATATGTTGCTTTAGAGTTGATTTGTTTTACTAGTATTTTTTGAGAATTTTTGCATCTATTCTCATAAAAGATACTGATCTGTAGTTTTATTTTCCTGTGATGTCCTTGTCTAGTTTTGTTATCCCAGAATTTCTGGTTTCATAGAATGAGATGGAAATCACTCCCTCCTCCTCTCATTTCTGGAAGAATTTGTGAAGGACTGTTGTTATTTCTTCTGTAAGTGTGAGGTAGATTTCACAAGTGAAGTCATCCAGGCCTGGACTTTTCTTTGTGGGAAGTTTTAAAATGACTAATTCAGTTTCTCTACAATATTTAGATTATCTCTTTCTTCTTGAATTCATTTTGATCACTTGCATTTCTAGAAATGTATGCTTTTCATCTTAGTTGTTTATTTGTTGATGTAGAGTTTTCCTTGGTACTCCCAATAATCCTTTAACTTTGGTAGAGTCAGCCTTGATGGCCCCTCTTTCACTCCTGTTTTTGGTAATCTTGGCCGTCTCTCTTTTCTTATTTGGTCAATATTATTGCTCAACTGTTGGTTTCATTCATTTCCTCTTTTGTGTCTCCTTTTTCTTTTTCAGCAATTCCACTTTAATCTTCATTTGATGTGTCTAATTTTAAATGCAATTTGTTGCATACAGCTTTATTTTCCTTAAAGTTGTCATAAATATTTTCTCATCATTAAGCATTCCCTACATCCAGTTTTTGTAGGTATGTAACCTCACATTCGGAGAAGGCAATGGCACCCCACTCCAGTACTCTTGCCTGGAAAATCCCATGGATGGAGGAGTCTGGTAGGCTACCGTCCATGGGGTCGCTAAGAGTCGGACACGACTGAGTGACTTCACTTTCACTTTTCCCTTTCATACACTGGAGAAGGAAATGGCAACCCACTCCAGTATTCTTGCCTGGAGAATCCCAGGGATGGCGGAGCCTGGTAGGCTGCCGTCTATGGGGTCGCACAGAGTCGGACACGACTGAAGCGACTTAGCAGCAGTAGCAGCAGCAACCTCACATTTCAGTACGCAGCCATCTTGCTACTGTTAAACATGCTTCTCATCATGAATGATGCTTAGATGAACTTCTTTCTGCTGAATCTAGTGATTGCTTTAGGGTAGTTTCTCAATAGCAGGTTTCCTGGGTCAAAGCATTTGAATACAAATTCCTTTCTGGAAAGCAAAGTGTCAGTTGCTCAGTCATGTCCAACTCTGTGCGACCTCATGGGCTATACAGTCCATGGAATTCTCCAGGCCAGAATACTGGAGTAGGTAACCATTCCCTTCTCCAAGGCTTCTTCCCAACCCAGGGCTCAAACCCAGGTCTCCTGCATTGCAGGAAGATTCTTTACCAGCTGAGCCACCAGGGAAGCCCAAGAATACTGGAGTGGGTAGCCTATCCCTTCTCCAGCAGATCTTCCCGACCCAGGAATTGAACCAGGGTCTCCTGCATTGCAGGAGATTCTTTACCAGCTGAGCCAATGGGAAAGCCCAAGAATACTGGGCTTTTCTATCCCTTCTCCAGGGGATCTTCCCAATCCAGGAATTGAACCGGGGTCTCCTGCATGGCAGGCAGATTCTTTACCAGCTGAGCTACCAAGGAAGCCCAAAGGGTTTTACCAACTGTTGCTCTCACTGCTGCGTTTGAAAGCATTTATCTGATTCTGCTTCCATTATGGATGCCTGCGTAGAAGCCCTGACCTGGGTTTGCAGGGGCTCAGTGACAGTGGGGTTCAGGGCAGTTGCAGTGAGGCTGAATTCCAGCACAGGTCCCTCAAGCTACCTTTGGTTGGAGGTCAGTGGGGAGAAAGGTGAAGGGTGTCCTCTCCCAGGTCTGACCTCTGAGGCCTGGAGACCAGCTGACCAGCCTTCGTAATTCACCACTTTGAAGCTGATGATTCTCTGCCTCAGCCTCTGCCAGTGGGAACCCCAATGCTGGTTTGTGGGCCTCTGGGAGCACGTGATTTTCTCTGGGTCAAGGGGCCTGTGTTTGCCAGTCAGTTCTGCACACACTTGTTACACGCTAGCCACCAGAGTGATCTTCCCAAAGCACAATGAAGTGGGTTCCCCCCACGCTCAAAGGGCTCTCTCTCTTTTTCTCCTTTTGAACCTTTTATTTTGTGTTGGGGTATTCAAAGGCTCTCTCTTGTCTGCAAGGAATGTTGTGCAGGCTCTTTGGCTTAGTGGTCCCCAACTTTCCATAACCTGGCCCCCAACCTACCTTTCCAGCTTTGTTCATCCTTTCATTCATATATACAACAGATAGGAGCTCCTACTATGTGCCAGGCTCTGTTCTATGTGCTGGGACATGGCAGTGGTGCAAACAGAAACCCTCGCCTTCGGGGAGCTTCCGGTGTCCCTGCCCCCCAGCCCCCTCACTCTCCCACACACCTGCGCTGTAACCAAGCCAGCCTCCTGTGAACACACAGCATCAAGCAGTTGTGATGTTGTGAACACACAACATTAAGCAGCTTCACCCTAGCTTCCTAAAGCATCCACCGCACTGTCTGGCTGTAAAGTTCTGCCGCCCGACAAGACCCTTCTTTACTTTTTTAAAGAAGGTTACTTCTTTGAAGAAGGCTTCCCCGGCTCTGTCTGGCCAGAGCCCAGCCCTTTGCTCACACTAGGTCATCAGTAATGTTTATTGAATTTAAGTGTGCTGGGCTGAGGGCCAGCTCCCAGCAGCGGCTTGCGTCCCCTGAACACGGGGCAGCTTTGATTCCTCAGCCTCTTCTTACTGTCTGAAGACACCCGGCAGGAGGGCGTGGGTGGAGAGTCACGGCGGGGCTGTGCGGGATGGTGGAAGCCTGGCTGGACACTGTGTGCCCCTGGCAGGCTACGCACCCTTCTGGGGCTTCAGGTGCTGCTCAGTAAGACAAGGGCTTGGGCCAGACTGGAAATCCCCAGGAACTAGTGACCTGAACAGTTAGTTCTCCCTGTGGGAGTTTTGTACAAAGTCAGACTCCTGGTCCTAGCCTCTTTTTCTGATCCAGCGGGCCAGTGACATGACCCAGGAGCCTGTACTTTCAATGACTGACTGCTCAGATGTGAGGTTTGGTGTGTCCCCCGCCAAGTCCCAGCCTGGGAGGCCCTTTAGAAGGGACTCCTCTGGTCTCCCGGGAGGCCCACCAGTTGCTTGCGTCCTGCAGGGGTGGATGGTGAGGAGCCGTCAGATCCAGTGAGGCTAAGGGCAGGTGCTCTGAGTGGGGAGGGTGTGCCTCGGTTTCCTCATTTGTTCCATGGGAGATCCCTGCAGGCCTACCCCACAGGTGGTGCTAGTTTGAGGGGCTGAGCCACCCCTCAGGAGAGCAAGTCCCAGGCTCCCCATCAGCCCTGGTGCTGGGCTTCTTGGGGGAAAGGCCAGAGAAGCAGGGGTACAACTCAGGTGGGGGCCAAGCAGAGGCTGGACCCCCAGGTGGCTGTTGGGCAGAGGCCCGAGCTGGGAATGGGGCTGGAGCAGTGCCTGGAGATGTCTCCACGACTGCTGGGGGCTCAGGGCCCACCCAGAGTGAGAGTGCCCCAGGGGTCCTTTCTGCCCCTTTCACAGAGGTAGTGAGCCCAGCGACCAACCCGGGAGCACCACACCTACACAGGCCAGAGAAGGTCAAAACGAGCAAGGCCCACTAGGATGCCTGACACCTTTGCCTAAGCTAGAGATTTATACAAAGTACAAGCGAGGTCAGAGCACCCATGACCATGGGCATCCTCTAGTCCAAAGAGCCCATTTTACAGATAAGCAAACTGAGACCAAGCAGCTAAGCATGGGATTTCATGTTCCAAATCTTGGACAATTTCTGCTCAGCTGTCACCTGAAGCTGAGGAGTTCGACTTCCTGCTGGTTTTTCAGTCTCTTTCTCAGGCGGGCCCATGACTGGGTGTTCCTGCCTCAAGACAAGCATGGGAAAGGAGCTTCAGATGGAGGTTCTGGGGAGAGGGGCTGTGAGTGGGTTTCATCCAGGCCCTCAGCTCAGTCTAGATGAAACCATACGTGCAATGCCACTGACCTCGGCTATTTACTTCCATTATCTACCTTGAGGCTGACCTTGGACTGAGGGCTTCTACTTGGGGACAGCAAGGCTCAGAGGTAGGCATCTTTATCTCCTTTCCACAAAGATGGGAAGAGCTCAAAGTCACACAGCCTGGCAGTGAAGGGCTGGGATTTGAACCTTGACCCCTGGACAAGGACCAAGCTCCAGAAAAGGAAGAGAGGGAGAGAAAAGATAATATAATATACACACACACAGAAAAAAAGAAAGAAAAGGAAGAAAGAAATCCATAAAGTTTCAGTATGTCAAGCTTGACAGATGAGCCAGGAAGCAACCCCAGGTCATGTGCTGTGGTCAATAGTTTTCCATGTGTGTGCACGCTCAGTGGCTCAATCATGTCCAACTCTTTGCAACCTTGTGGACTTCCAGACTCCTCTGTCCATGGGATTCTCCAGGCAAGAATACTGGAGTGGGTTGCCATTTCCTTCTCCAGGGGGATCTTAACACAGGGATCAAACCCTGCAGGGTCTCCTGTATCTCCTGTACTGGCAAGTGGATTCTTTACCACTGAGCCATCTGGGAATCCCTAGTTTTCCATGTATCTGTATCTAATTTTCATTTCTTAACCGTGACAATTCTGTGAGGAGGACGTTGCTGTCCCCAAGTGCAGAAGGGCAAGCAGGTTCAGAGGGAGCCAAGTCTCGTTGGGGGTCACCTGGCAGTGAAGATGGAGCCTGATGCTGTTTATCACCCCTTTCTGCCTCCGCTCAGAGCCCTCTGGCTAGTGAGCGGGGTCAGGGGTGATGCTGGGGTTGATGCTGCCTGTACCTGCCCGTCCTACACTCGGGGAAACTGAGGCTCAGAGGGGAGGCCTGACGCAGTGAAGCTCACACCACTGGCACAGGGGTTCCCACCAGCCGACTGGTCCAAGACAGATGCATGTGAGTCCAACTCAGGGTCTGCCCCTGCAGGGCCTTCTCTGCAGACGGGGTGGGGGTGGGGGTAGGGGTCCAGGAGTGCCCAGCAGATGGGGCCATTTGATACTTTCAGCTTTTGGCAAATCTTGAAGTTTCACCTTTTAATTGCTTCATTTTCTGCATTCGTTCATTTTATTTAGACTAGCCTGAGGCTCTCCAGCCTGGTGTCTTAGAGAACTTCTTACTTTTTAATAATAATACTTAGCATTTATATAGTGCGTTTCATGTTCAAAGTACTTTACAGAGTTCACTAATTAATCAGAACAGCAACTGCCGCTCTGGGCAGGTTTGACCAAGTTCTCAGGCTCCTAATTGTGTGAGTGTGGGGGGGTGATTCTTCCTGCAGTCCCACCCCCGTTCCCTCTCTGGACCCCCATTTCCTCCTGCAGCAGAGACCCTGGACCATTGGTCACAGCTTGGGCCCTGTGGGCTGGGCCATGCTCAGAGCTGGGGACCAGGAGCTGAGTCAGAGAGGCTGCCCCATCTGGGAGCCCTCCGAGCTTTGGGGACCAAAGCCTGTGTGCACACGAGGCTCGTGCTGGAGTGGACGCCATTGGGGAGAGGAGTCCGGAGGCCACAGGGGGGTTGGATGGTGGGGCTGGATGGTGGGGCAGGCACCCAGGACATGGAACCCCCTGGGTCCCCTAGAGCAGAGCTCCCAGAGAAGGAGGAATTGAGGAGTGAAGAGGAGATATTTAGGCAGGGGAGGCAGGAATGTCACCGTTCACGGAGGGAACAGCCTGTGCAAAAAGGCACATGTTAAGAAGCAGGAGTTCAGTATGGCAACACAGAGAGGGATGCAGCTGCGCATCGAGACCAGGGGCTGGGAGGCAGAGGGTGGAAAGGCCAGTCGTGGAGCTGGGAGGTGGACAGGAACTGGGGCAGAGGGGAGGAAGGACAGACCTCAGGACCACCTGACGGGAGATGAACAGGACTCAACAGCTGGCTGTGGGCAGTGGGGCTGTGAGTAGCCAAGGTGCCCAGTCTTCGAGGGACAGACCCTGGGAGGACGGTGCCTGTGGACTTCCTGCCAGCATAGCTGTAGGTAGACGTTCACTTGCCCACCCCACGAATGGCTCTGTGGTCTAGGCCTCCGAGGAGGTCTGAGAGAAGGTCTGGAAAGACCTAGACTTGGGGTGTGGGTGGCATTTGAGACCTGGAGGTGGTGTCTGAGCTCTCTGGGGACGTCCGCACTTAAGGAGTGCCGGAGGACAGGGGCTGAGGCAAGGAGGTCGGTGTTGGGCAGAGAGTCAGGGCAAGGTCAGCTGGATGGAAGCTCCCACTGAAGTAGAAGGAGGCTTTGAGGACAGGAATGTGCGGCCAGGCCAGGAAAGGAAGATGGGCTGGGCTGATGGCGCATGGCCCCAGAGAGGCCGGAAATCAGGTGAGGACAGTGTCAGAGGACAAGGGCACGGAAGAAGAGGGCCCAGCTGATGCGTGCAGTGGGAGGGCGAAGGGAAGAGGTGGTCAGGTCGGGATGGTGGCAGAAAGGGCAGCAGGAGGTTTCAAAACTCACGCAGGATTGTGTGCAAAGGGGAGAACAGAGAGAGGCAGGAAAGAGGAGGGAGCCAGCTTGTGGGAGGGGGTACAGAAGAGCCTGGGGCTGGGGTCCGCTGTCCACGGTGCAGGGGGTATGATGGTGCATGTCAGAGGGTGGGCAGGCAGGAGTGCAGGGGGTTCCTACCTGTGGACGCCGGTTGCCCTGGTGGTATGTGTATGTGCGTGTGTTAGTCACTCAGTCGTGTCCAGCTCTTTGTGACCCCATGGACTGTAGTCCACCAGGCTCCTCTGTCCATGGGATTCTCCAGACAAGAATACTGGAGTCGGTAGCCATTCCGTTCTCCAGGGGATCTTCCCAACCTAGGGATCGAACCTCTGTCTCCTGCACTGCAGGCAGATTCTTTACCATCTGAGCTATCAGGAAAGCCCCAGTGGAGGAGGACAGAAACCCTTCCATGGGGCAGAAGGACCCAGCCTGGCACCAGAGGCTGTGGGCCAATCCTGGACCTGCCCCATCCTCTTCCAGCAGGGCCATGGGAACCCAGGGGCCGTCAGGCTGGATGGCAGGTTTGCTGCTACGGAGGCTCATCCTGGGGACCAGGCTTGCCCTTGGAGGACTCCAGTGTTCTTCCCCTCCTCCTCCAGTTGGGCAGAAGCTGATGGTCCAGCTAGGGCTCCCTGCCCTCCCACAGGCTCCCACAAGGACAGGTCTCCCCTGTTTTGCGGGGGCTCCACCCCAGTGCCTGGGCTGCTCTGTTGAGTCTCTGAGGGAAGTAGAATCAGCTCCTCCCAGTTGACCCTCGGAGTTGGGGTGAGCAACAGGGCTCAGCCAGCCTGTCTTAATTCCCAGTTACCCCACTCTCCACCCTCGCTCCAGCGAGAGGGTCGGAGATTAGGCTCAAAACCTGTGTTGTGAGCCCAGAGGGGATAATGCCTCGGATCCCACCTCCCGCCAGCTAGATGCACTCACAGCTGGATGCAACCCACCCTGAAGCCAGATCGGGCCTCAGTCCAAGGAAACTGGGGGACAGCAGAGAACTGAGGATGGGCTGGAGAGCAGGGCCCACGAGCTGGAGCCCAGGTCCTGTGCAACTCTGCCCTGGCTGGGGGCACCAGCAGCCTGACCCTTCACCTGGCGACCAGGGGACTCTGGGACGTCCAGGAGGTGGAAAGACAAGGACTACAAATGAGGAGGGAGCACTTGGGAGGAGGGGAGAGGTGCTCGGAGGGGGAGAGGGGATGTCTGACTGTCCCAGACGACAACACGGTGGGGCCAGAGAGGAGGCGCTGACTCCGGGTTGGGGCTCTGCCAGGTCTGCGGCAACTGGGCGACGTTGCTGCCCCACAGGGAGGGAGGAGCACGCGGGTCTCGTCTCCACTCAGGGCTCTGACTAAGGGGGTGCTCAGGGCCCAGGCCCAGCAGTCTCCCGGGCTCACGCGTCCCCGGGGCTGGGAAGGAGAGGAAAGTAAACTGAACAGCTAATAGGTAAGAGGCCCCGGGCCAAATAATAATAATTAACTTTTATTGAGCATTGTCGACACTCCCCTTAGCCCTTCACATGGATTATCTCACCTAAGTTTCATTGCGGCCTGTGAAAGAGGAGCCACCAGTGATACCCCCAATCTGCAGATGGGGAAACTGAGGCAGGCATCTGCAGCCAAAGCCAATGCTGCATTCTGGATGCTGCTGTCCACCTGTGCAAGCAGGACGCCAGGACTTGGGACACCCAGAGGATGTGGAGGGTGTGGTGTTGTGTGTATGTGTGGGGGGTGTGTGTGCAGAACAACTTACTCGTCTGCCAGTCATGAGCTTCCACACAGGCAAAATGAGCACTTTGGACCAGAAGTGAGCCCAGAGTTTAATCATAAACTCTTACTCAATCGAAATTTCACATGGGATCCCCAAGATATAAAACAGATCTAAAAGGAACACTTCCAGGTATGGGCCAGAGCTGACTGGACATCTTCTTTGACACGCCCTGGATGACTCCAGACACCCAGGAAGGGGCTTAGAGATAGGAAGGGCCCCCACGCTGCCAGTCTTTGCCTGGAAGACCTCGGCTATTGCTGAGAAATTTCTAACTTCCTTGACTTAGAGTTACCATCTTTGAGCTGTATGGAAGCAGTCCACAGCCACGCAAACTAGATAGGAATAGCCCCGGCACAATAAGTTAACTTTATTTTCAATAAACCCTGAATATTCATTGGAAGGACTGATACTGAAGCTAAAGCTCCAAGAGTCTGGCCACCTGATGTGAAGAGCTGACTCACTGGAAAAGACCCTGATGCTGGGAAAGATTGAAGGCAGGAGGAGAAAGGGGACGACAGAGGATGAGATGGTTGGATGGCATCACCAGTTTGATGCTCATGAGTTTGAGTAAACTCTGGGAGATAGTGAGGGACAGGGGAGGCCTGGCGTGCTGCTGTCTATGGGGTCGAAAAGAGGTACACGCGACTTAGTGATGGAACAACAACAATTTTCAGTATAAAGACATGCAAATTAATCATGAGCCAGCGATTTTTTTACTTACCATTTTGCAGCTTCTCTCTGAAATGTAGTTTGAAACCAAAGCCACTTTATAGAAAAAACTAGCACTGACATACTTGACAAACGTTAACCCAGTGGTTCTCTCTGTGAAGCCCTCGGGGCCCGGTCCCCACCCCCACAACTGCAGGAGGCTTCAAGGATGGGACTGGTGCTTTGGAGGGACTCCTGGGTGGAGGAGCCCCAAGGAACCCAAGGTCATAGCTGTGCTGTATTTTTCATTTATCCATGATATTTATGCATTTAAATTCAACCTACTTACACTGGGCACAGCCTGTGTTGGGCACTCAAAATTTCAGAGGGTGGCCAGGGGAGTGCTGCTCTGCCAGCTGGTGCAGAAGTATGTCCCTATTTTAACAGCATAGACAAGCTGAGGTGCTTGGGGTGCACACCCCCGGACCCCTACTCTTCCACTTCTGCCCCAGACTCTGCTCCCATATTTCACGGGATCCAAGCAGCTGGGCGATGTGCTGGCCATGCCAAGCACCTGCCCAGGCTCTCAGAGCAACGCACAAACAAATCAGCTTGGCATGACAGCTGGCAGGGCTCTCCCAGAACCCTGGCTTCCCCAGCTACGCCTGGTGACACACCTCCCTCCAGCCATCCTTCACTTCCTCCTTCAGGGCCTGGCCTCCTTCAATTTGGTGATTCCCATTTGCATGGAAAGGAATTCTGTGACAGTGGCTCAATGTAGTCATCTAAATGGGTTTGTCAAACCTGAATCCTTGAGTTTCACCACTGGAAAGTCCCTTGACATTAGGCAATCCACAATAACATGACCTCAACAAGTGGATGGCCCACGATGGGAACATCATTACCTTTAAGGCCACCCCATTCCACTTCTCAATGGATCTTCTTAGAAACTTTTTCTCAGATGTTCCCCTTAGTTGTTTAAGGGGCTTCCTTGGTAGCTCAGTTGGTAAAGAATCTGCCTGCAATGCAGGAGACCTCGGTTCAATTCCTGGGTTGAGAAGATCTGCTGGAGAAGGGATAGGCTATGCACTCCAGGATCCTTGGGCTTCCCTTGTGGCTCAGCTGGTAAAGAATCCGCCTGCAATGTGGAAGACCTGGGTTTGATCCCTGAGTTGGGAAGATCCCCCGGAGAAGGGAAAGGCTACCCACTCCAGTATTCTGGCCTGGAGAATTTCATGGACTGTATAGTCCATGGGGTCGCAGAGTCGGACACGACCGAGCGACTTTCACTCACTCACTTCACTTAGTCGTTTATACCCACATATCCTTAGGGCAGTCCCGACCAATGTGCATCCTTTTCCTTGGAGCATTTCAAATGCTAGAAAAACAGGACTCACATGGGCAGACCAAAGCTGCCGTCACTTCCACAAGCTGCTTACATGCCCCCGCCACCATGAGTGTAGGACCAGTGTCAGCCTCTGTCCCTTCCATCAAACGTGACCAGGCCCTTTGCTTCAGCACCCCAGTCCTACTGGGTTCTTGGCTTGCTCGCTCTTCTGTAAGAGCTCTGCCAGTTTCTGTTTTAAGACCAGGAGCATCTATTTTCATTGGTAGAGTTTGCCAACCAGTCCATTAAGGTGACCTCCTCCTGTGAGAGTCCTTTGCTGGTAGAGAAAGTTGGTGTCGTGTGGAAGGGAACATGTGGCTGGCTCCCGGGGTCCCAGCTGCACCATCCACTCAATCTCGGGGGCAGATCGGGGGTGCCTGCCAAGGACGTGCTTCTTGGGCCAAGTCTTGTGTCCTGGTGGGAGGCTAGATCTCCCCAGAGGTGCAGTCGCTTCTCATTCATGTGAAGACGGCTGTGAGCACTAGTTCTAGTCTTGCCAGAGAAGTCAGACCACCTCTGAGCCTCACTTTTCTTATCTGTAAAATGATGACATGAGTGCTGGTACCTGGCAGGTGCTCAGAAATATTTGAGGGAATGAGTGGGTGGGTGAATGCGTGAGCAATAGCCATCTTACTGGGCAGTTGTGAAGACTCAGATCATGCAGATGTTACACCGCTCCTGACTCCCAGGAGGTCCTTGATATACGGTCCCTCCTTCCTTCTTCTCCTTCTCTAGGTCAGGAAGAGAAAACCTTCCTTCACACACAAGACAGTTTGCTTTGGGGGCCTGCCCAGCATTTCTTTCTCTCCTGACAGACGCTCAGGGCCAGGACAGACCTAGCAGTCCATGTGGTCCAAGGCTGTGGTAGCGGCGGCTTCGTGGGGTTGGCGGAGGCATGGCGTCCCTGACATTTGGTGCCTGGCCGGCGGCCTCAGCCTTGGGCGCTGCCACGCCCGCCATCTCGGGACATGCAGGCGATTAGAGGCTGTTGACAGAGGAGGAAAGTTAGTCAGCGGCCTTGCCACCCGGCTGCAGCTGCGGCAGGTCTGTTACATCACAGTCCACACACCCGGCTGCCTGTCACCCACCCAAACACGCGGGACGACGCCCAGCCCCGGCCCAGGCCCCGGCCAGTGAGCCATGGTGACGGCAACTCCCGACCGCCTCCCCACGCGGCTGCGGGCCCCGTCTTGCCTTGGCACCGTTGGCTTTTCTTCTCCCAGAGATCGTTACCGGGAGATTGGCGGGAGTAGCCTCTCTGTCTCCCAAGTCTGGGAGGCTCAGAAGGCTTGTGCAGAGCTCCGTGGGATCCAGGGTTCTCTCCTCACTGGCCTCCCGGGACTGGCCACCAGAGAGGCCCAGGGGACAGCTTCAGATGAGCACTGGTGTAAATTGTGCAAATGGGCCAGGGAGGGCTGGGGTATCTGTGGACGGTCAGCTCTACCACTGACCTGCTGTGACTCCGGGTATGTTTCTAGAATCTCAAAGCCCGGTTTTATCAGCTATTGAGTGGGGATAATAAAGACACCTATTCTGCACCCTGTTTTAAGTTAAAGGGGATGGGGACTTTCCTGGTGGTCCAGTGGTTAGCAATCCGCACTTCTGATGCAAGGGGCACGGGTTCACTCCTTGGTCAGGGAACTAAGATCCCACATGCCATGTGGTACAGCCAAGAAAATGAAAAAAAAAAGTTAAAGGAGATGATACTTGATCTAAGGTTGATGTGGAACCAGGATGCAATCATATATGGCCTCCGTTGATTGCTATAATGACGCTTGACTTTCTTTCCTTTACTATTGGGCAAATAGCCAAATGCAAATACTTCAATGAGAGATGGTAGTGAAGCATAGAAAGAAAAAACAGCACAATCTTTGAATTACAAAAATGATTAATAATTGAGTTGGGGACACAGGTCACGGTGAAAAGGATGAAATAAAAATGGCAAAATGCAGATAATTATTACAGTGAGGAGATGATTACGGGGTTCATTACACAGTTCATATAGTCTGTTTTCTTGGTATAAGTTTGAAATTTTTCATAATAAAATGATGAAATAGGAATCAGCCTGAGTCGGGTTGACACTTGGGTCAATTCAGGAAGCGTGTGCTCTCTGAAATGGGATATGGATCTAATAAGGATTTTTATAGATTTTTATGAGGACCTGGTGGCTCAGACAATAAAGAATCACCTGCAATGGGGGAAACCTGGGTTCGATCCCTGGGTTAGGAAGATCTCTTGGAGGAGGGCATAGCAACCCACTCCAACAATCTTGCCTGGAGAATCACATGGACAGAGGAGTCTGTCGGGCTACAGTCCATGGGGTCGCAGAGAGTCAGAGATGACTGAGCAACTAAGCACAGCACATTCTACAGCTGAAGTATCAGAGATGAAGGAAAGAGCGGCCCTGCCTGCTCAGTGCTTCCAGTTTATTAGAGAGACACACGAACAGATCATTTCTGAGAGATGAGCACAAGAGGAGGGCCTTCCTGAGATGAAGGTTCCAGGCAGGGGTGGCCTTTTGCTGGTGAGAGCAGCCCGCATAAACACGCAGGGCCTGCAGTAACCCCTGGGAAGGTCCGCACGGGGTGACTCGTGAGGTCAGAGGTGGCAGGTGACGAAGCAAGGCAAGTGGCAGGCGACAGGTGGTCACTTCGCCAGCCTGCGTACCTGGCCACTCATCTGGAGGCCGAGGAAGAGCCCCAGGGGTTCCACCAGATGAAAGAATGACTGGCATTAAGACGTGTGTCCTAGAAAGTTCATTTCCCAACTGCAGGGAGATTTGAGAGAGCCGAAGAGAAGCTGGGGAGCTGCTGCAAGGGGAGAAGATCTCACCTCGGGCTGGTAAAACTTGACAGGAAAGCTAGCAGGACTAAGTTTGATTAGATGGAGATGGGGGCAGGCCCCTGGACAGGCCTCGGATTACTCATTGGGATAGTTTGCAGATTCTGGATCCTGGGCAGGGAGGTGTATGGGATGGCTCCCCAAGGAGGACAAATTTGGCTAAAAGCAAAGATCGCAAAGATTGGAGGCAAAAGGAGCCAAGGACAGTGGAGGATGAGACAGCATCACCGACTCAGTGGACATGAACTTAAGCAAAACTTGGGAGATGGTGGAGGACAGGGAAGCCTGGTGTGTTGCAGTCCGTGGGGTTGCAAAGAATCGGACACAACTTAGCAACTCAACAACAGCAACAACAAAGATCCCAAGGGACCTGCTGTTGGAAGTTTCCAGGAAGTGGATGCTTAATGTTTAGTCATGGCTGGAAATGAAGGTCGAACTTGGAAGTGTTGGGGAGCAGATGGGTCACTCAAGAGGAAACCTCAGAAGTGAGAAAGACAGAGGTCAAGTCAAAGGCGTCTGGGGCAGGCAAGAGAGAGCGGTGTCATGGGAACCAAGACAGAAGGTCAGGAATCACATGGGACAGATATCTACTGGTAAGATGTACAAGGGCAGCGTGCTTCTTATGGGGCAGCACTGGCTACAGCGCATGGGGAGTCCCATGGTGCTTCCCCCCTTGGGTAAACCTTGTTGTGGCAAGGGTCAGTCTCCATGATTCCCAAGGGGCAGATTGACATGTGTGAATGTGGCCATGGGCTGCTTTCCCTCGCCTCTGTCTCCAGCTCTGGGGGCCTCATCCGTCATGTGGGCATTTCCAGAGCTTGCTGGTGTCCAAGGCACCAACTTGAGTTTTGCAAAAGTAAACATGGCTCAGCCTGGCCGGTTCCCTGAATGGTCATGGGTGAATCAGTGGCACAGCTTGCACATCCTGTTACGTATTCACCCTCTCTCCTGGGGGTTCCCCTCTTTCCAGGAAGTGATTTATAGAAAGTCTGCTGTCTTGGGATATGCTGTCCCACCCCAGCGTCACTGTCCAAATTGCACAAATGGCCAGCCTAAGGCAGCCGCTTCCTGCCAAAGGAAGGCAGGGCCAGTGCAAGTAAAATCCAGTCTCCTTATACAACCACTGGCGATTCTTGCCCAGCCCGTGTCCTCCAAGGGCCAGTTCTCTTTATTTTATTTATACTTGAGTATCAAACTTAACTCTAGGGAAAGACAGACATTGTCTGCAAATCCACAAAGTAGGTTTGTCATTTCCCTATTGAAACATGGTCTTCCTTGTGGTTTAAAGGGCTCTGTACCTTGACAGTGTAGAAGACTTAGAGCCTAGAAGGGTCATTCATGGCCACTTCTACTGAGGTACAATTGACAAATAAAACTGTAACATGTTTGAACTATACAGCATAGTGATTTTTTTTTAATAAATTAAATTTCTATGAAGTTTATTTCTTTTTTATTTTTGTCTTTGATGCTTTTGATATTACATTTAAGAAATCATTGCCCAATCCAAGGCACGAAGACTTAGTATCCAAGAGTTTTATAGTGTTAACTCTTACATTAAAAAAAAAAAAACCTTTGACCCATTTGAGATTTCTTTTTGATATGCTGTGGGGGATCCAACTTCATCCATCAGCCCCAGTGCCACTGAAAAGAGTCTTCTTTCCCCCATTGAATTGTCTTGGTGCCATTGTTGAAAATCCATTGTTCATACATGATTTATTTCTACCTTCTCAATTCTGTCCCATTGATCTCTATATTAGCTAATCTATTATTAGCCCTCTGTATGTATATCGCTTGATTACAGTAGCTTTGTAATAAGTTTTGAAGTTAAGAAGTGGGCATTCTCCAACTTTGTTCTTCTTTATCAATATTATTTTGGATATTCTGGGCCTCTTGAATTTCCACATAAATCTGTGGATCAGCTTGTTAATTTTTGCAAAATAGCCATCTAGCATTTAGGTAGGGATTGCATGAACCAAGGGAGAAGGAAATGGCAACCCACTCCAGTATTCTTGCCTGGAGAATCCTGTGGACAGAGGAGCCTGGAGGGCTGCTGTCCATAGGGTCGCACAGAGTCGGACACGACTAAAGCGACTTAGCATGCATGCATGCATTGGAGAAGGAAATGGCAACCCACTCCAGTATTCTTGCCTGAAGAATCCCAGGGACAGAGGAGCCTGGTGGACTGCCGTCTATGGTGTCGCAGAGTCGGACATGACTAAAGCGACTTAGCTGCAGCAGCAGCATCAGCCAATTGCGTAGGTGAATTTGGGAGTATTACCGTCTCAACAATACTATATCTTCCAGTCCATAAACTGGAGATGTCTTTCTGTTTATTTAGGTCTTTCTTTCAGCAGTGTTCTTCCTCTTCCTCTTGTTCCTCTTGCCTTTTCCTTCCAGCCAAAACAGCAGCAATCCCCCAAGGTAATATATCAGAGATGGTTATAAGCCCCTCCACTGCCTGGGTGGCCCTCTGAGAAGTATTCTTGTTTGTCCAGGTCCCTCTGATGCTGTGGGACCAAGAACCCTAAACACAGAGGTCTCACTCTGGCTGGCATGGCTGGTGGGGAGAATTGCACTTTGGGGGCTCCGTAGCACCCTAGAATGCCACGCTGACCTCCACCCTCACACTCCTAGGCCTCAGCTTGCTGATCCGGGTTGTTATCTGCCTGCCCCAGGACACTATGAACCCATTCAAAGCAGTTACCCAGGCTTGGCCAGCTCTGTGTCTCCAGGGTTTGACTCCAGGGCTTCTGTTAATGTTTGTGGAACAAGGCAGCTCCCAGGATCTAGACAACTATGAATTTCACCAAAGAGTACATTTGGAGATGTTCCAGAGCAGGATTGATCCTATGGCATGTCCAGTGAATGAAAATCCTTCTCTCTTTGGAATCCAAGCATTCTAAGCCTGATTGGAGATTGCCGTTCAGTCTCATTTCACAGCTTGCTTCCAACTGACCAGAGTCAGGGCGTTTAGCTCTAACTGGGAGTTTAAATGGGAGCATTGTTTGTTTTATGACTACCCAGAGGCTCACAGATGGAACAGTTTAAATGTGATAAATAATAATAATAATATTAATAATAATACTCGCTTATCCTGGGGGCTAAGTCTTTAAATTAAATGTTTCATTTGGCTGGCGCCTTCCAACACCCGCAGGCAACCTGCAGCACTTTCAGAAGGGAATTGCGAACAGTAAGAACCATGACTCAGTCGCAGGAGAAACTCAGGAGAATGTCAGCAGTGCTGCTTCTGAGATGCAGCGTCTCCAGGGACAGAAATTTCCCAGTAGAAACAGGACCAGACAACGGAAGACACTGGGCACATTGTAAACTATTAATAGATCCAGAGGCTGAATGAATACGAGCATCATTAGGAAAGAAAGCTGTGACTCCTCTGAGAGCCTGGCTCCTCACCTGGGAGGTTCTCCCCAAGTTAGGCCATCGAGAGAAACCCTATTGACCCAGAGGCTATCATCCCACTGGGGTCCAGATACCAGGTTGGTCCTCACTTCTTTTGAGAGAAGTGAGCTGGATCCTCACTGTACTTTGCTGGTGAGTTTTTGTTTGTCAAAAGTTCCAAAGTAGATGCAGTGAGCGCTGCCTGGTCTCGTCCTACACTCTTGGGCATCTTTCTTTCTTGGGGAGAGCACTACAGAAATCAGATTTTTACAAACTCCCATCATGCTCCGCGTGAATCTGTTCTCAAATGTTTGTTCATGGTATTTGGGTCCTGTGTGTGTGCTTAGTCGCTCAGTCATGTCCAACTCTTTGCCACCCCATGGACTGTAGTCCTCCAGACTCCTCTGTCCATAGGGATTCTCCAGGCAAGAATACTGGAGTGGGTTGCCAGGCCCTTCTCCAAAGGATCTTCCCAACCCAGGTATTGAGCCCAGGTCTCCCACATTGCAGGCGGATTCTTTACCGTCTGACCCACCAGGTAAGCCTAATTGGGTCTGTAGCCAGGCTCTAAAATGAAAGAAGTTAGTGGGCGGAAAAAACCCTAATGTATCTTTATACCAGGCTGCCTTTTAGAGTTGCCACCAGCACCAAAATAAAGACCAAAAAAGGAGGAGTCTAAGAAAACAGCCCTGTTGCCCTGCCCACGTGCCCAGGATTTCTAATCAACCTCTTAACACCTCATTCTGTAATAGGAACATGCAACCAGGGATCTGGGACTTTGAAATACAGAGAGACCCAAATAAACAAAAAAGCCTGAAGAGAATGTCTCTACAGGAGGAAGGGAAAATCATTCTCAGGGAACTCCTGAAAAGAATGTTAATTCCACTCATGAAACAAGAAGCAGATAATAGACAAAAAGAACACTCAGAAAACAGCTAACAGTTCTGGAGGATTAAATACTTGAAATTAGTAAAGAAATAACCAAAGAACAGGAAAAAGAGGTTGAACACGTCTCACAGGAAGTAAAGTTGAAAGGCAAGGTGAAGGCCCAGGAGAAGACAAGAACACTAACCACATAATCCAGTTAAAAACAGCTCTCCCCAGAGTAGTCATGTATGAATGTGAGAGCTGGACCATAAAGAAGGCTGAGCACCAAAGAATTGATGCTTTCAAATTGTGGTGTTGGAGAACAGTCTTGAGAGTCTCTTGGGCAGCAGAGATCAAACCAACAAATCCTAAAGGAAATCAACCCTGAATATTCATTAGAAGGACTGATGCTGAAGCTGAAGCTCCAATACTTTGGCCACCTGATGTGAGGAGCTGACTCATTGGAAAAGACCCTGATCCTGGGAAAAGTTGAAGGCAAAAGGAGAAGGGGGTGGCAGAGGATGAGATGGTGAGATGGTATCAACTCAATGGATGTGAATTTGAGCAAACTCTGGGAGATAGTGAAAGACAGGGGAGCCTGGCGTGCTGCAGTCCATGGGATCTCAAGGAGTCAGACACGACTTAGAGACTGAACGATGAACAACTCAAAAAGTAATCTAGAAAGAGGAACTGAGAAAATGGGAGAGGAAATAATGGATGAAATAATTTAAGAATAATTTCCCAAACTAAAGGGGCTGAATGTCCAGAATGACAAGTCCCCTAGTTCCAGCTCACTGGAGGCAAGTAGACCAGTGACCAAGGCCTTCCTGGAAAGGGCTTGCTTTTATTTCTCTGAACACTTGTCAGCAGTCATTTTGCCCCCGAAATGTGGGAGGAGGGAGGCTTCTAGGAATCATTCCTAGTTCCGGTAGGTGCACAGCCCTTGTAGCAGGAACGGAACTAAAGGGAGGTTTAGCATGCCCAACCTCCTGCCCCCCACATGGCTTCCCTGATAACTCAGTTAGTCAAGAATCTGCCTGAAATGCAGGAGACCCTGGTTCGATTCCTGAGTGGGGAAGATCCCCTGAAGAAGGGATAGGCTCCCCGTTCCAGTATTCTTGGGCTTCCCTGGTGGCTCTGCTGGTAAAGAAACTACCTGCAATGCAGGAGACCCTGGTTCAATTCCTGGGTCAGGAAAATCCCCTGGAGAAGGGGTAGGCTACCCACTCCAGTATTCTTGGGCTTCCCTGGTAGCTCAGCTGGTAAAGAATCTGCCTGTAATGCAGGAGACCCTGGTTCGATTCCTGGATCAGGAAGATCCCCTGGAGAAGGGATAGGCTACCCACTCCAGTATTCTTGGGCTTCCCTGGTGGCTCTGCTGGTAAAGAATCTGCCCACAATGTGGGAGACGCTGGTTCGATTCATGATTTGGGAAGATCCCCTGGAGAAGGCAAAGGCTACCCATTCCAGTATTCTGGCCTGGAGAATCCCATGGACTACAGTCCGTGGGGTTGCAAAGCGTCAGACACAACTGAGCGATCTTCACTTTCAGCCCCTGCCCCCCATAGCATCAGAGTGTACACTCTGGGCCCCCAACACCTCTCAGAGCATCCTCGCTCCTTACCACATTGGGGGTCTTCTGGGATTTTTCTTTGAAGGAGATTTCATGGGAGGAAACACTGGACTGAAAGGGGTGTCTGATCGGTGGAGAGGGTTACTAAAGGGGCATGAGGCCTAGCCTGGGTGAGACCCCTCCCACCCAGGCTGGGCCTCATTGCGAGGAGGGGTCCCACCCAGGCTGGACCTCATTGCAGGGAGGGGTCCAGGCCCCTCGTTGACTCTCCCTGGGGAAATGAGGAAGAGAACCTGTTTTAGCCGTGGATGGTGGGGCAGAAAGGGACCCTTGGCGGCTGCCGCAGGGCACACCTGTGTTGGGTGGGGGACGAGTGCTTCAAAGGGATGTTGGCTGAAGGTACAGGTGATGCCATAGCATCATCCCCCGCTTGGCTTTTTCTAAATCCCTTGTCCGACGGCACACCTGTCCATGCAGCAGTGTGTCAAGCCTGGATGAGCAATCCATTCACATCTGGGGTTGGGTGTGAAGAGACCGAGGCAAGGATGACAACCCTGGCCGCTTGTTTGCCTCGTGGGAGAAGGCGCCGAGGGCCTTTCTCCAAGCATGGGATTGATCCGTGATCCCTGAGTCACGAGCAGGCGAGTGGGAGAGGCTTTCAAACTGGGGCGTTGGAGAGAAGCGCAGGTTAGTAACAGAAACGGAGTGAGCTGTTCTTGATATGATTACCACTCTCGGTAATTATTGTTATTACTATTTGACCTACTCAGATGGATCCAATTAAATAAGAATTGTTTTGCAATCAGGATGTTCTGATGACGGCAAAGCACTCTCTTTGTGGAGGCAAGGACAATCCCTTGGGTTTATACGTCTCTGTAGGGTTACCCCACCTGTAGGATCTCCTTTAGATTTTGATCCACACAACCAAGGAGATCAGGCACGACTGCCCCCATTTTATGAATGAGGGATTATTTTAAGCTTCGGAGAGGCCAAGTGACTTGCCCGAGGTCACACAGCAGGAAAAAAGAGCCAGGGCTGGCCTGGTCTTCCGGCCCCTATTTTAGACTTGCTCCACTACCCCAGGACACATTGCAGACAAGCTCTTGTCAGCTGGCACTGTCCTGAGGTGGGGAGCCAGCAAGTGCTGGAAGGAGCAAGGACTTTGGGTTAAATAAGCAGCTGTAATATAGGTCCTTCTTTGGGGTCCTGTTGAGTGGCCAAGGAGCCCCTGAGCCTTCCAGAATCTGTAACCTTTAGTCCTTGGCTGAGCCCCACCAGGCTGTGAAAACTCTGGGTGCTGTTTACACCTGAAGGAAACATAAAATTCTTACTGTCGAGGGACTTCCCTGGTGGTCCAGTGGCTAAGACTCTGTGCTCCCAGTGCAGGAGGCTCGGGTTTTGATCCCTAGGCAGGGAACTAGAACTCACATGGCGCAGTCAAATAAATAAATACAAACAAATATGAAAAAATTCCTTCTGTTGACAGACATTTCAAAATTAAATTGTAGATTTCCTCCTGATTATAACAGCATGACAAATTTATTATAGAAAACCTTGAAAATACAGAAGACTATGAGGAATACCCACATCTCTCTTAACACTATATTTCCTTTTGGAAGTCTCTCATGAATAGATGGGTATTTCTTTTTGTTTTTTTAATAATTAATATCTTACTGTCTATGGTTTTGTATTCTATTTTTTTTCTCCACTTTAACTTATTTCACAATTCTCTTCTTATGACAATAGTTTTGGAAATATGTTACTTTATTTATTTAGTTTTTTGGAAATCTGTTATTTTAAATGCTACAGTATTTCATCATGTACGAAAACTTTTTGATTTTTGTCTTTGAAAAACTACAGAGATGAATTACAATAAGAAAGACTATAAGCCTATGTAAATTTCCAAGCATGCAAATCTCTTCTTTAAAAACAAAGTTACAGCAATTCAAAGAAAAAAATCATACACACACACAAAATTGAATCTTAAAAGCATTTGGAAAAAACTTAGCATCCTTTTCTTAAGTTTTAAGTCCTCAATAAAGGCAAAGCCATACCTTATTCTTGAATGGGAAGACATAATATTTAAACTCACCCCTCAGGGCTTCCCTGGTGGCTCAGTGGTAAAGAATCCACCTGCTAATTCAGTAGATTCGATCCCTGGTCTGGGAAGACCCCACATGCCACGGAGCAACTAAGCCCAAGCACCACAAGTATTGAGCCTGTGCTCTAGAGCCCGGGAACCGCGACTTCTGAGCCCATGTGCTGCAGCTACTGAAGCCTGTACGCCCATAACCAGTGCTCTGCAACAAGAGGAGCCACAGCAATAAGTCTGTGCACCACAACTAGAGAGTAGCCCCCACTCACCACAACTAGAGAAAAGCCCATGCAGCAACAAAGATCCAGCATGGCCAAAAATAAATAAGTAAATAAACAATTGAAAAAATAGCCACCCCCCCCGAATTAATGTACATATTTAGTATAATTCCAAATAGAATTCTAGCAGAGTTTTTTTCTTTAAGGGACAGATAATCAGATAAAATAAATTCTTAAGAATATCAACTTTTTGAAAAAGAATAGAGGAATTTGCTTTACCAGATCAAGACATACCAGGAAGACACTCTACTCAAATAAATACGGTACTGGCATAGGAACAGAAACTAGATCGGGAACCAAATTGAGAAAGCAGAAATGGATTCGATGTGTTTATGAATCTAATACATGAAAGAGATGGTCTTTTACTAATGGAAAAGAAAGTGAAAGTGTTAGTCACTCAGTGGTGTTTGACTCTTTGCAACCCCATGGACTGTAGGCCATCAGGCTCCTCTCTTCATGGAATTCTCCAGGCAAGATTACTGCAGTGGGTAGTCAGTCCCTTCTCCAGGGGATCTTCCTGACCCAGGGATTGATCCTGGGTATCCTGCATTGCAGGCAGATTCTTTATGACCAAGGAAGCCCTAAAAGAAGGATTAATTGGTTCTTAGCCTTACAACTTACACAGGGATCAATTCCAAATAAAAACTTAAATATAAAAAGCAAGACAAAAATCTCACAAAAAGATGCTATTTATTTTAAATAGGCTACACAATAATTTAGCAGTAGGAAAATACTTCTATCAAGAATGAAGACTTCTAAACTAATTTTTTAAAAAAGACAGACATGTTTGTCAATATTAAACCATTTAAATTGTTTATGGCAAAAGATACCTTAAACAAGGTGCCAATTATATGTATTTGCAATTCAGAGGACAGACAGCAGCTTAGTATCTATTATTAATAGTTACAAAGACTTCTTAGAAATTGATGAGAGACAATTACCCAATAAAAAATGGAAAAAGATATAGAGAAGCAATTTACAGAAAAGCAAATCCAAATGACTAACAATTTTTTTAAGTTTATCAGAACCTTCGTATTATAGAAAATACAGTTCATACTAACAGTGAGATAATTCTTCGTAAGTATCAAATGAGCAAAGTTTAAAAACAGTAAGAATATCTTTTGCTCTTGGGGATATGGGGAAATGAGTACTCAATTACTGGTTACAGCTTAATTGAGAGGCAATCTGACAACATCGATCAAAACTATATATATGTATATACATATATATATATATATTCTTCAGCTTAACAGTAATTCCAGGTCTGGGTATCTAATGCATAGAAACAAAAGCATCAGTATATAAGGCTTTATACTCAAGAATTGCATTGCAGCCCTGGAAAAATGTGAGCACAAAGGAGATATGTATCAATAGGAGAAGTTTGGATAAAGCATAGTTATTCTCACCCTAGAATATTATATAACCATTAATAAGAATTAATTGGAGCTATGAATGTTAACCACTCTGAGAATGCTAGGATGCAAAAACCTGTATAAAGTATGACTCTGTTTTTGTAAACAATATTATTAAAACTTTGTATATGCTTGTGTATTATTCCATAAGGGAGAATATATTTTAGGTTGTTATCATAGATGTCCAGGGGAGTTCCAGTAAGTGTAGTTGGAAAGGGTATGAAGGGCTGGCAGAAAAAAGGCAAAGGAAGAAAATTACCCCCTGATAAGAAAAATAAACCAAAAGGGATGGTGGAGATGGTGCCTTCTGGGCCTTCTCCCTTGGCCTGGACCCAGGGGAAGTCCAGTGAGATTTGTAGTCTCTGCCAGTAGAGACACAGCATGGAGGCTTGTCTCTAGTATTTAGCAAGTAGGAACTGGGAGGCTCACCAGCTCAGCCTACAATGACCTAGTGCTAGTCAGTAAAATCGTTCCTACTTCTTCATCAGTTAGTCAATAGTGAAATCTCACACTGACCCGCCCCTATATGGGTGATGAAATGCAGTCTTGTACTGCCTGTCCTACCATGAACACTTTCTTGGACAACCTCCCTCTCTAAAATGCCTGTTGACCACAGGGCTGTGGGACTCAGGTGTCAACTGGATTCAGGATACATGTGAGTGCAGAAGAGACTGGGACCAGTCATGTGGTGATGATGAACTCTTGCACTGAAAGGCCATATTGAGTTGGGGCTAGGGTGACTGTCTGGGGCTGAGGAAACAGGGACGAGAGAGTGATGGGGGAGAAAGGGCAGACTCTAGTAAGAACCATCACACATCACCAGAGAGAAATTGAGAGATCAGCCACCAAGCCCTCAGTGACTTCCTAGCCCCCGGCTTCCATTCCTATGAACTGGGCTTTGTTTCCTGAGCTTGCACTGTGCATCAGTTGCCTGCTGCTGTGTAAAAAACATCCCCAAGATGTCGTGGCTTAAAACAATAATTTTATTTAGCTCATGATTCTGTGTGTCAGTGATCTGAGCTGGGCTCCATGAGGTTGTCTTTCTGGGCTAAATTGAGGTTGGCTGTGCTAATTGGATCACTCATTTGTCGGTGCATCCGTCTCCGTGTTTCTTATCACTGAGCAGGCTAACTGGGACCTGGCAGAGAATTTCCAGTCCAAGAGCAGACATGGCAAACCTCTTCAGTTCTAGGCACAGAAGTCTAATGTCACTTCTGCCAAGGCCAGATTCAAGGAGTGAGGAAGAGATTCCACTTAGAGACTCAAAGTTTCATGGAAGGAGCTTTGAAGAGCTGTGGCCATGTTTGCACATCCTGTATCGTTTTGTTAACTACCGTCATTTCATTATGTTAATAAGTTTCTGACCCCTGAAGCCGGAGAATTTTAGATAGAATGTGGATACAGATTCCTTAAGGAGACCTCAAATCCTTCCTCTCTCTATATCCTGAACCCTAAGAAACAGTAATAATTCTCCTTTGTTGGTCACAGGAGGGAGCAGGTAGTTATGACACGTGGACTCTGAGGAGGCTTTGCAGCAATTGGGCCAGGCTTGGAAGGAAAGGCAGGCATTCTCCTCACTGTGATGAGGTGCCACAAGGGCCCAGTGAGCAGGCAAGGGCAGGACTGGGCAGGATAGTGCATGAGGAGTGCTGTGCATCCCAGGACTTCCTGGTCCCCGCCTTGTTCAGGCTAATGAGGGAGAGCCTGTCTCCAACTCCCTGTGGGTTCCGGAAGAGGAAGAGCCACCTGCCTCTTGCGTCTTCTGCCTTGGAGGGTATCCCAGGCAGGAATAGATTTCTACAGGTGTTGAGCATCAGTGATGACGCAGATGCCTCCATGGACCTCGCTGTGCACCGAGCTCTGCTCCACGTGCTTTCTCTGGAGACCAACACTTACAGACCTAGGCCACCCCAGCTCTGGACCCAGGCAGGGCTTCATTTCACTTTCTTACTTGTTAGCTTGTGGTAGCACCACATCCCTCATGGGTTTCTGCTGAAGGAAATGTCAAGCATTATACTTAGCACAGGGTCTGGCACTCAGCAAGAACTTGATAAACGTGTCGTTATTGACGACAGAGGCAATGCTCATTCATCAGCCAAACAAGACGATGAACTGGCTTCAATGACATTGCATATTTGCACTGACTTCCTTCCTTGGCTCCCCAATAACCTGCACAGAAGTTGGCAGACTTTAGATCACTTTATTCTACTAAAAGTATCATGATATGCCACTGGGTAAAGGTGTGGGTTTGGGCCATCTTGAAACAAAGCGGCAGTTCATAAATGTTCTTAAATGAGCATATCTATTGAGGCTAAATTGAGTCAGTTTAGAAGCCCCCAAACTGCTAAATCATGGTTGTTCTTACTCAAAAATTCAAATATCAACTTTAAATTAAGAGATGGCCCACACTCTATTTAAAATTTAAGAGATGATTGCTCTTTGCTTTAAATCCATCTTACCTATATAACCAGGGAAATTTATTTTTACTGTCTTGAGAAAAGAGTCTCCATTTTCCTGTTCATAAAAAAAAAAAAAAAAAAAATAGTGCTTTTTTAAAATTGAAACTTCCAGGAGAATATTCCACAGGCCCAAAGTTTATGACCTTTAAATAGTGGAAACTATGTTGGTTTTTTCTTACAATAGAAGTGCCTGTATCCACATTTGATAAACATTTCCCCTCTCATCTCCCCTCTCTGTGCTCCTACCTCTTCATTTTTCTGCCATCACAAAGGTCAGATGAGGGTCAACAGCTCCCATGAGAAAGGAAAGCTGAACACTCCTTACCTCTTGCAGCAGGAAGACGCAGGCAAAACCATGGTGGTTTCTGGTCAGGCTGATGTATGGAGCACACACCCACACACGGCTGTGTGGACTTGTTGTTCCCATGAAATGAGTCTTTCATGGTGGGAAGGGAATATTAATTTGTTTGATTGGATGCCTGTCAGCATTGTTCTGGGGGAGAGGGGAATGCCAGAAGGGCACCAGCAAACAGGCTTGACAAAACATCAGCTGAAAATTGTTTCTCCATCCAGCTCGGCATTTCTTCACCATTACTTCCTTTTTGCCCTTGGGCCTTTACACACACACATTTCATTCATTCATTCATTCAGTACTTATCCAGTTTCTTCCATGTTCAGGGGACTCACAGTCAAAAAATCCCTGGGTCCCATCTTATGGGGCTCACATTTAGGGGCTGGGCAGTAGAGGGAGACTTCCCTGGGGATGGGCTTCCCTGGTGGCTCAGCTGGTAAAGAATCCGCCTGTAATGCGGGAGACCTGGGTTTGATCCCTGGGGTTGGGAAGATCCGCTGGAGAAGGGAAGGGCTACCCACTCCAGTATTCTGACCTGGAGAATTCCATGGACTGTGTAGTCCATGGGGTCGCAAAGAGTCGGACACAACTGAGCGCCTTTGACATAGCAGAGGGAGAACAGCAACAAAGGGCCAGTGCCCCGGGTCCTGGTAGAGAGAAGCTCAGCGGACAGACAGGCCACCAGCTCAGCTTGGGACAGGATGGCTAGCAGGGTGAGCTGAAACTGCATCTGGGTCTGGAAGGATGAGTAAAATTCACCAGGAAAAGAACTGGCAGGTGGAAATGTTCAGAAGAGGCACACAAAAACACCGTCATTATTTGTTGAGTTGTGCCTCTTGTCCACTGGACTATAAACGTTAGGTCACAGATGGCCTTTCCTTCCTCTGTGACTGCCCCAGCATCTCATGATGGGCTTGTTGCTGGTGGGGCCACTCAGTGAATGGAGAGTGAGTCAAACAAAGGCCATCGCTGAGTTGACCCTGCAGTGGGTGCCATCTTGTCCTGGCCCAGAGGGAACTTGGGGTCCTTTCTCCTTTGTGGACCTGGAACTTATCATTCTGATCTCTCAGTGCTTGCTAGGTGCCTCCAAACCTCAAGATTCTTTTTCTTTCTGTCCCAAATTGCAGGAAAATAATGAAAAAATGCAATATTTTAAACCTGTCTCTGAAATGCCAATGACATCTCCAAAAAAGGAATGTGCTTCTCCCTGCCAGTCTATAAATTAATGCTAAAGGAAGACATATGGGTAGAACATCACACCCTTGGAAAAAAAAAAATTTAATTCTGTGATCAAAGAAGATTGTTTGGTAAACTTGCTCAGAGTTTAACTAATTGGTTTGAGAGCAGATAGAATCTCCCTGAGATGTTCTACTGCAAGATTAGCATTGGTCAAGATGTTTGAAGTTCAGAGGAGGGTGGATTCTCAGAGGAGAAGCCCATTTGACTAATTGACATCACGTGGGTTCCTAAACACTGTCTCCCAACATACAACCCTCCTGGAGAGATGAAAGAGACACCTCCCTATAACTGAGCTGGCTCTGCTGCCGACAGAGACCTTCCCGAAACTTTTAAGAACAGGTGGCTTATTACTTTCTCTTGAAAACTAAGTGATTGAAGAGTACTAACAAGTGGGAAGAGAAATAGGTTTGAAAGGGGAGAGGCCTGCTCCAAAGTCTAGACCATAGCGGGGCTTCTTTTTATCATTTTTTTCCCTTTTTTCCCCCTCCGTCTTGAACCTCCCTCCCACCTTCCACCCCATCCCACCCCTCTAGATTGTCACAGAGCACCGATTTGAGCTCCCAGCATCGCAGAGTGAATTCCCACTGGCTATCTAATTTTACACATGGTAATGCATACGTTTCCAAGCTACTCTCTCAATTTGTCCCACCTCTCCTTCCCCTACTCTGTCTACAAGTCTGTTCTCTGTGTCTATGTCTCCATTGCTGCCCTGCAGACAGGCACAGTGGGGTCTCTTAACCTTGGCACTGTTGACTTTGGGGGTAGATCACTTTTTGTCATGCGGGCTGCTCTGTGTATCACGAGATATGCAGCTGCAACCCCAGCCTCTACCCACAAGACGACAGGAGGACACACCCCTTCCTGGCTGTGACAACCCGAAATGTCTCTGCACACAGCTGATGTCCCCCAGGAGGCCAGAATCATCCCTAGCTGAGAACCACTGGACTAGACCGATAAGGTCTATTTTTTGGCTCTGAACAAAATTTGGTACCTGGAGCTTCAACCCAGAAGCTTCCTTTGTCAGAGAATGCTTCCTCCTCCTGATGTCTTCTTCCTAGCCTGTAGAGTGAAGATGGGGGTCAAAGTCACAGTTCTCCATGATGGATTTGCAGTATTGCAGCCTAGTCCAGAGTTGGCTCTCCTCTTTCCTCTGAGATCAAATGACCCTAACGAGCCCTCTGATTGCACAGAGTCTCAGTGTCCCCACCTGTGAACTATGGACGAAGCCCATTCCACCAGCATGGCAGAGATTCCAGGCACTGACAGAGGTGGTGCCTGTACGTGGTAGAGAATCTTGCTGTGTGTACACTTCTCTTGAGCCAGTGAAGGCTGGGACCATTCCCAGGCCAGAGCCTCCAGCCTGCTACCAAGTCCTTTGCTGTCAGCTGACTCATTGGAAAAGATCCTGATGCTGGCAAGAATTGGGGGCAGGAGGAGAAGGGGATGACAGAGGATGAGATGGCTGGATGGCATCACGAACTCGATGGACATGAGTTTGGGTAAACTCCGGGAGTTGGTGATGGATGGGGAGGCCTGGTGTGCTGCAATTCATGGGGTCGCAAAGAGTTGGACACGACTGAGTGACTGAACTGAACTGAGCTAACTCCTTCACAGCCTGTCTCACACATTTAGAAAGAGCCTGGAGAGGGACTTTGCTGGTGGTCCAGTGGTTAAGACTCCATGCTGCCAATGCATGGAGGCGGTGGGTTTGATCCCTGGTTGGGGAATCTAAGATCCCACCTGCCATGTGGCATGGCCAAAGGACTTTTCAAAAACAAAAATAGGAAGAGTCATGAGATCATTTTCTCCATGACAGGTACACAGGGGCTCTGACTAGGCCACACTCAACCCCTGGCCCCACTATTGCCCCTCTGGGTCCAGGGCTGGGCAGCCTCACGCTTCCTCTCCTCCCCTGAGAAAGGAGGGTTAATAGTCCTCGCTGGAGAAGGCAATGGCATCCCACTCCATTACTCTTGCCTGGAGAATCCCATGGACAGAGGAGCCTGGTGGGCTGCAGTCCATGGGGTCGCTAAGAGTTGGACACGACTGAGCAACTTTACTTTCACTTTTCACTTTCGTGCATTGGAGAAGGAAATGGCAACTCACTCCAGCGTTCTTGCCTGGAGAGTCCCAGGGACAGGGGAGCATGGTGGGCTGCCGTCTATGGGGTCGCACAGAGTCGGACACGACTGAAGTGACTTAGCAGCAGCAGCAGCAAGAGGTCTTGGCAAGGACAAAGCGGGGCAACACATGTAACAGTTCGCAACACACAGCAGGTTCAGGGACGTTGCAAACCATCACATCTGGGTCAGTCGGCGTGACAAGCCCAAGCCCCAGAAGGCAGGGACCAGAGCAAACACAGCTCTTAACTCAAGGAGAGTCGACCAGGCAGTGCTTTGCTGGAAAGTGCAGGAACAGCTCCACCGCCCATGGGGCTCCTATGCAGCAACATGCTAGGCACAAATCAGTGTAAGCTGGCTCGCTGAGTATCTGGTTTTCCAGAACCAGGAAATGTCAGCCCTGAAGGGACAGTCAGTGAGCATCTCCATCGGCAGTTCCAGACTGTCGGGGTTTTTAACAGCCAGATAATTTTCTTTCAAACCAAGCCATTTATTCCCCAGAGAGTATAAAACTAGCAAAGACTGTGGCTAAGAGATAAGGGTAGGTGCAGAGCAGGGCTGGGTGGAATTCTCCAGGGTCTCCCCAAGGGGCCCTCGGACTCAGAGACACACAAGTCCGGAAGCATTTACTACACCGTCTAGATTTGGCATCCAATTTGCTTCTGCATTCTCTTCCTCTGAGAACCTTGGTTCTTAACAGCATTGACATTTATCCTGCTGTACACATTCACAGCGCCGCAGAATTAATGCTTTTGAACTGTGGTGTTGGAGAGGACTCCTGAGAGTTTCTTGGACTGCAAGGAGATCCAATCAATCCATCCTAAAAGAGATCAATCCTGGGTGTTCATTGGAAGGTCTGATGTTGAAGCTGAAGCTCCAATACTTTGGCCACCTCATGTGAAGGGTTGACTCATTGGAAAAGACCCTAATGCTGGGTAGGATTGGGGGCGGGAGGAGAAGGGGACGACAGAGGATGAGATGGTTGGATGGCATCACCGACTCGATGAACATGGGTTTGGGTAGACTCCGGGAGTTGGTGATGGACAGAGAGGCCTGGCGTGCGGCAATTCATGGGGTCGCAGAGAGTCGGACACGACTGAGCGACTGAACTGAACTGAACACATTCACATGGGCTTCCCCGGTGGCTCAGTGGTAAGAGAATTCACCTGCAATGCAGGAGATGCAGGTTTGATCCCTGGGTTGGGAAGATCCCCTAGAGGAGGGCAGTCAACCCACTCCAGTATTCTTGTCTGGAGAATCCCATGGACAGTGGAGCCTGGTGGGCTGAAGCAACTGAGCACATATACACATACATTCACATATGTCACCGTTTCAGAATCACAATACCCACATCAGCACCATGAAGACAGTCGCTAAAAGCAGTCTTCGTGGGTCCTTAGGAGGTTTAGTGTCACCAGGCTGTGACATCAAGGCACTCAGCAGAGATTATTCTTCTCTGGGCATTTATGTCACCACATTGATATACAAACCTTTATTTAACAGGTGTATTGTAATTAATTTTGTAGATTGCTTTGCTGGTTTTTTTTTTTTTTCGTTACCTTTGTTTTTTTAATTTACATGAAATATGTGCACAGTTCCAAAATTAGCACCATGCAGCAAGGCACATTCAGAGAGGCCCAGCTTCCATGCCTGGGTCCCCCTCTCCACCCATCTTGGCTCTCCCTCCTCCCGTCGGCAACCCTTTAAGAATAGATGTTTGGCTATAATATACAGAATGGATAAACATCAAGGTCCTGCTCCTGTAGCACGGGAAGATATATCCCATATCTTGGGATAAACCATACCGGAAAAGAATATGAAAAAGAAAATATATGTATAACTGAGTCACTTTACTGTACAGCAGAAACTAACACAACATTGTAAATCAATTATGCTACAATAAAATAAAAGAAAGAAAGAAATGTTTGGTTTACTCTAACATTGTTTCTTTGTGAAAAATAAGCAAATATATCTTTTGAGTCTGTTTATACACAGAATATGGAACTTCCCGGGTGGGTTCGATCCCTGGGTCAGGAAGATCCCCTGGAGGAAGAAATGACAACCCACTCCACTATTCTTGCCTGAGAAATCCCATGAACAGAGGAGCCTGGGGGGCTACAGTCCAAGGGGTCACAAACAGTCAGACATGATTGAGCATACCCTGAATATGTATATATCATGTATATATGTGGAGAAGGAAATGGCAACCCACTCCAGTACTCTTGCCTGGAAAATCCCATGGACGAAGGAGCCTGGTAGGCTACAGTCCCTGGGGTCGCGAAGAGTCGGACACGACTGAGTGACTTCACTTTCATGCATTGGAGAAGGAAATGGCAACCCACTCCAGTGTTCTTGCCTGGAGAATTCCAGGGATGGAGGAGCCTGGTGGGCTGCCGTCTGTGGGGTCGCCCAGAGTCGGACACGACTGAAGTGACTTAGCAGCAGCAGCAGCAGCATGTATATATAAGCATATTTTAAATATATATACATATATAATATATACAGAATTTTTAGTTAGCATATTGCATGTGCACCATGCTTTTCTCTCAGTGTACCTTGGAGATCTCTTCCACAGCAGAATGTGGAGGTTTTTCTTTTTCCTAAAATCAGCACCTACACCCCTTTCATTCTGACAGGTAAGGACACTGGCCCAGAGCATCTCATCTGTCCGCTGTGCCAGGGTGTTCAGGGGGCCAAAGGTCCAGACCAGGCCTCTTTCTATTAATCCCACACTAGTCCAGGGCCCACTGAGACAAGAGGTCTTTCCAAGACCGCAGGCTGGAACCTTGTCTGTGCAGTCTCATCTCTTGCCCCAGGCTGAGGGTCAGAGCCCCGTGGGGACCTTATCCAGACCGCAGTCCAGGGGACCCAGCCCCAGGCCCCAGAATGGGGGCTAGAAAAGGATTAGGCAAGCCCTGAGTCCAACATCGCCCTGCACGGACAAGCAGCCTGAGGCCAGAAGAGACCTCAGGCTCCCCTCACTGACTCTGATTACATCTCAGTCTCTGCTGGAGGAAGGGCCCGTCCCCCAGGGGCCGCAGAGTGTGAGAGTGGACCTCAGGAGACTGGCTGTGCCCTCCCGTGCTGTGTGGCCCTGGGCCAGCCTCCTAACAGCCCTGAGCCCCGGGGCCCGCATGTGTCAAATGGGGCTCCCACACCCAGACTTCATGGCTGGCTGAGCCAGATGGCTGAGAACTGGAGATGAGCGTTTCCCCGCACACAATGGGCGTTCTATAAACCTCAGCCATGGTGTCTTCTGATGTGGCCCATTCAGGATGCAGCCACACAGAGGAGAAACACCAGCCACCTGAAAGCCAGTGTCGGGGTAGGGTGGAAGTGGGTACCGGTCAGGGAGCAGGGGTCATCTCTCCAAACCGCGTCCTTGTCCCTGAAGGAGGCCTGCCTCTGCTCAGGGCTGGGCCCCCACCCTAATTCACCCTGAGGAATGAACCAAGAGCCTCCAATAGAGGAGGTGATAGAAGCTCTTGGGAGTCCCCTGGGCCTGAGAGACCAGGGCAAGGCTCTGCCAAGGTCCTAGCTGTCCTCCCGTGGCTATTTCTCCATGAGCAGGTCCAGCAGAGGAGGAGCCTCAATGCTGTACCCTCCAGCCCCTTCTTCTCTTGGTTGATAATTCCCGGTGGCCTCCATGCTCCCAAATGGCCTCCTGCCAGACTTTCTATCTTATGGTCACTCTGGCCTCTTACTTTTGTCCTGGGGGATGGGCAAGGGAACTATTATTACCCTGGCTTTGCAGATGGGAAAACCAAGGCTCAGAGACCACCAAAATCAAAAAGTCAGTGGGAAATGCAGGAAGGGAACCTTGACTTTCCCTCTCCAGGGACATATTTGGGAAGCCCCCAGAACTATCTGAGTCTCAGCATTTCTTATCTATAAGATTGCATGCGTGTGTGCTAAGTCACTTTAGTCATGTCTGACTCTTTGTGACCCCATGGACGGTAGCCCTCCAGGCTCCTCTGTCCATGGGATTCTCCAGGCAAGAATACTGGAGTGGATTGCCATGCCCTCCTTCAGGGGATCTTCCCAGCCCAGGGATTGAACCCAGGTCTCTTATGTCTCCTGCTTTGGCAGGTGGGTCCTTTACCACTAGCGCCACCTGGGAAGCCCATCTGTAAAATTAGACGATCTCAAAATCCCTTCCAACACTCAACCCCTCAGATTCTAAGAGTCAAAGAACTTGGATTTCCTTCCTCTCCCCGATCTGTGTCAATCCCTTTGTTGGAGGGGAGGGGGCGGTCTCTCCCTGCAGAGCACCTGAGCCGACTCTGGGACCCATACCTGGTGGGAAGAGTGGCTGCCTTGGCCGGGTCTGCAAGCGTTTGTCCCTCCCTGGCTCTTTGTCACCTGCCCAGGGAGGCCGGCATGCGGGGACACGACAGAGCGTCTTGGACCCTCCTGATGGCAGATGCTCCCGCAGTCCCTGCCTCCCACTCAGACCCTCACAGAGCTCTGCTCCCTGCCCTTTGGGTGTGGGATGAGGGGTTTCACCTCTGTGTTCTGTTATGTTACAAGTTCTCTTTTGCTCTTTCTTTATAGAACAGAGAATTTCGTGGGAAATTATTTTTTTTAATTTATTTTGTTGAAGTATAGAGACTGTATGGGCTTCCTGGGTAACTCAGCTGGTGAAGAATCTGTCTGCAATGCAGGAGACCTGGGTTCGATCCCTGGGTTGGGAAGATCCCCTGGAGGAGGGCATGGCAACCCACTCCAGTATTCTTGCCCGGAGAATCCTATTGACAGAGGAGCCTGGCAAGCTACAGCCCACAGGGTCACAAAGAGTCAGACATGACTAAGCAACTGAGCACACATAGTGAATGTATAAGGTGGAGGTATATCTACAGCAAGGTAATTCAGTTATATATACGTATACATTCTTTTTCATATTCTTTTCCAGTATGGTTTATCCCAGGATATTGAATATATTTCCTTGTGCTATACAGTAGGACCTTGCTCTTGTAGGAAATGACTTACTGAGGGTAAAATTAAGATCCTAACACTTGGGACTTCTCTGATGGTCCAGTGACTAAGACTCCGAGCTCCCAGTGCTGGGGCCTGGGTTCGATTCCTGGTCAGGGAACTGGATCCCACATGCCTCAACTGAGTTTGCACACCACAGGTGAAAGATCCCTGTGCTGCAACTAAGACCTGATGCAGACAAAATAAATAATAAATAAACATAAAAAAAAAGATACTAGTACTTGACCTCGTAGATTCCCAGCAGGGAGTCACTGAGTACACACTCAGAGGAGCTGGCCCAGATCTGGGCATAGCGGGTCCTCTTGGGACCAAGAGCCTCTGTGTGGGCACTTAGCCCAGTGCTGACTGGCTGAACACTCAGCACGCTCTGGGGTTGGCGGGGGTCCCAGTTTTTCAGATCAGGAAACGCCCAGATTAATTCAAACCCTCTTGAAGTCACAGATAGTGGGCGGCAAAGCTGAGATCTGAAAAAAGTGACCGCAGGGGCTTCCCTGGCAGTCCAGGGAACTAGACCCCACAAGTCACATGGAGCGGCCAAAAAACAAAACAAGCAAAAAAAAAAAAAAGTGACTAGAAATTATAGGACTTTCACCATCTGTCGCCCAGAGGCAGTGTCTTGGGAAGGCTGGACGCGGGTTCTGCCTTCAATGGTCCACACTCCTGGGACCCCATCTCCAGGCTTTGCCTTCCTCTCCATCAACCAGTCCTGCCCCCACCTCCCCATCTCGAACAAAGACACCTACTCAGACACACGGAAGCATGGAGTGAGCAAGACAGATATACCTTCCTCCTGGGGCCCCATTCATTTCATGTTATAATTTTCAAGTCTAAATGTATATTTTTTCATTTGCCAGGTAAGTTGTGAAATTATATGACTATTCAGCTCACCCTGCATCCTCCTATTTTTCTATGTATCTAATATACAAAAGAATAATAAAAATCACTCTTTTCAGTATCAGGTGCTTTCCAGGCATTGACTAAGGGGCCAGGGGGTGAGAGCATTCACCCCAAATTTTATACCTATTGAGGGGGGCAGCGTGGGATTCCATCCAGTCTCCTTGGACCCCAAGCCTGTGGTTACCCCACTCTGCCTCTGCTTCCCCCTGTAGAGAACCCTCTTAGAGGCCTGCGTTTGTCTGCTCCCCCCATCCCAGGCTCCCCAGCCTGGGACTTAATTACACTTGTGGAAAGGCTTCAAGCAGACATGAAAGGGATCAGCAATATGGAATTTTCCACACATGGGCCTCCCGTCTGAAAGCTCTATCTATCTATTTATCATCTATTAATTTTTTTAAAAAAAGAATGTAATTGACTCTCCCAACAGAGCTCAGAGGCAGCTGGAGACAGTATTTTCTTTTTTCTTAGGAAGAAAGGAGCCTAGAGACACAGGCTGGGTGGTTTTCTTGGGGGATTGGTGTTTGAACATGAACTAGAATACAGGGTGGCAAGAGCTCATTTTTCCTACAAGACACCTGATCCCAGCCCTTGCCTCAGTTTCCCCTGTGGTTACCTCTCAAATCTGCAAAGGGGAGTTAGAGTGTCACCAAGCGCTCCTCAGAGCTCAAGCTAAGGCCAGGAGGGGATTTTAGAGTTAGTCCTGGAGTCCTTGTCTCGTGTGTTAAACTGAAGTGGTGACATTCACCTCATGGGGTGGTCAAATGATTTCAGGACATAATTCATGCACAGTCCCCAACCCATGCCCTGGCAGACTTATTAGAGACTGTTATTATTATTAACATTTGCTGGTCTATGACTGAAATCTGTAATTATCATGCTGCATTGATTATTGGTAGGGAGAAAACATGGTATAATTTTTAAAAATTATATAAATTATCTTCTAGACCTTTTTCCCCCACTTTCTATGACTATATCTGCCTTTGTTTCTGCTTGTATGGAAATTAAGTTTTTGCCTTTTCCTGCAAAATTGTCTTTTATAGCCTACTGGATTATGATAATAATACTTTATACTTTCACAGAACCTTTTATCTGGGAATCTCAAAGCACTTCATAAACGTTAATTAATTCTTGCAACAAGCCCCGTGAGGTAGGTAAGTATTATTATCCCCATTTTACAGATAAGGAGAGCGAGACATTGAGAAGTTAAGTAATCCGCCAAAGGCCTCAAAGCAATCAGAAGCTAAGTCTGAACAAGACCACAGAATGCCTGTCTCGGGCCTCGCTTGGCCCACTGGGGCTGCCCTGCTGGTCTCCCCCAGCCCCAGGGCATGATTGATGGGGAGGCCTCGATCAATTGCAGGGCCCCTGTTAAATACATGTTGGACAGCTTACAGGCGTTACGGGGAATTATGTAGGCTGACTCATACACTTGGCCCCTGGGTACTAGCCTGTCTTCAGGTGAGCTGAGCAAAGCCTGCAAACCCACTTCTCGGATCAGGATGCTCCTGCTACAAAACTCCATTTCCCCCAGATATGGACTCAAACAAAGCATCTGCTCTGTGCCAGACAGTGTGCTAGTGGCTTTTTTTGCCTGTGCCATCTCTTCTGACTTTATTCCTCTGGCAACTGTATGAGTGAGTAATGTTATCCCCATTTTATAGCTGAGGACAGTCGAGGCTCAGAAAGTGAAGTGGCATATCCAAGGTCACACAGTAGAACTGGGATTACACACCAAGTTCTGGCTCAAAGATGGGTGATCTTGTCACATACCACCTGACACCTGGTGTGCAATTGTGTGGCAAAGAGGGTAATTGATCCTACAAGGGCATTTCCAAGGGGTAATGGTAGATGATCGAGTTAATAGCTTCTGTTCTTAGATGGGTGAACTCACAAGGGACTCTCCTGGGAAGTTCTGATTGTACACAAGATTTCAGAAAGGAGCATGGTTCCTCCAGAGACCCCTTCCACAGGATGGGGCGGGGGGGCAGAAGGTGACCACTGCTGACCCCACCCCACCTTTCCTGACTCCACCGCCTCTCACCCCTAGCAGCAAAACTCCTTCCCACAGGCCTGAGACATCGGAGAGACTCCGGAAGCTTCACTTTCTTTCCTCCAAAGTGACGATTGAAGTCAGACAAGCCTGGATTTGAATTCCGGTTCTGTACTCATTCGTGGCTAATCTTGGGCAAGTCCCAACCCCTCCCTGCGCCTCAGTTTCCTCACCAGCAGAGGAGTTGCCGCAAGAATTCAGTGAGTTAACGAGCACAATGCATGAAGCACGGGGTCGGGCATACAGTAAGTGCTTAGTAAATGTCCATGCCCGCTCTGCCTTCCTCTTCGTGTCTGATCACTGTCCATATCCTACCTGGGTGACTCAGACCAGTGCTGACCTATTCTCTTCCTGTCCTAAGTGACAGCCACCCAAGCCCGCCTCTCACCAATCTTGGATGTCACTCCTGTCCAGCCTTCCAGTCCTGATGCCCTGGGAATCCTCCGCCCTGATCGCCTTGGAGCCACAAGTTCAGCCTCAGGAAACCAGGTAGGCCCCTTTCCAGGGCCACTAGGTAAAGGATGCTCAAATGGCCTGAAGAATCAGGCTTCTCCTGGGTAGGGCAAATCTGAGAGAAATGAACACAGTTATCTACTGGGGGATAGCTTTGGAAAACAAGAATCATTATACAGCAGCATTTAAGCTTTCAACAAGTTCTGAAATCCCTTTCTCTCTCCTTTCCCTGTGGGTTCCCCTTTTTGTTGTTGTTTTTTTCTGCTCTTCAGGACACATCTCCTTTCATGCTCAGCTGTTGAACCTTAGTTTATTGTGAGTACCCCTTCCCCAGATGTGCTCGAGGTCTTGGTCAGCTAGGAATGAAAGGTTCCTCTTGGACTGGCCTTTCCTATGCTCCCGCTGCAAGCAGGCTGGGTGGCTTGGCCTGCTTTCCTCCATGTGGAGCACAGCCGGCTTAACCCTGCACAAGCTGTCGAGGCCAGGTGGCCTGGAGCCTGTGAGGCACCTCGAGGAAGTGGGGGGCTCCTGTGGGAGGGGAGGGCATCTGGCAGCAGGAGCAGGGAGCCCGTGAGAGGAGCCAGTGTTGCCAGAGGTGCCCTAAGGATGGCCCTCATCTCTGAGGCTGAAGGGCAGGCAAGTCCCCAGGTGCTGTCTTGAAGCAACTTTTGGTGGGCATGTTGGAACCTCGGTCTTCCCAGATGACGCAGTGGTAAAGAACCCACTTACCAATTCAGGAGACATGGGTTCGATCTCTGGGTTGAGAAGATACCCTGGCGGAGGAGGAAATGACAACCCGCTCCAGTGTTCTTGCCTGGAGAATCCCATGGACAGAGGAACCTGGTGGGCTACAGTCCATGGGGTCCTCAAGCAGCCCGGTCACTGTGCCTCTTAGACTAGGCGTCCTGGGCCACTGCCTGCCGGATAAGCCCAGTGGTCCCTCTCCCCCACTCCCTGACTAGACGATGGGCCCCACAGCTCAGGGACTAGGAAGGCATGTCCCAGGGGTGGCCTGTGCATCAACAAAAGCATGGAGTCTCCAGATGACCAGCCCTCAGAGGAAAACGGCACACACGGCTACCGTACTGGCCCCAGACTCTGACATGTGACACCTGCAGCCTTGGAGAGCTGGGGTTGGTCACCTGCCTGCCCATAGCCAGCCGGGATCTTTGGCTCCCCAATAAACCTTCTATCCCCTCAGCCTCCCTACCTGGGTTGGCCTGAGCCAGTCCCTCGAGCCCTGACCGATTGGGAGTGTCTGGGCCTCCAAAGGCAAGGACCTGGCCATGGTCATCCCCACCCAAGTCCAGCCCCTGAGAGCCCTGTCCTCTCCCATTCTCTGGGCCATCTGCCTTTCTTATTTAAAGAGGTGGACTTCCCTGGTGGTCCAGTGGTTAAGACTCCATGCTCCTAAGGCAGGGAGCATAGGTTCGATCCCTCGTCGGGGAGCTCAGATCCCATATGCCATTTGGCAAGGGCAAAATTAAAATAAATAAAGAGTAGCAGCTTTCGAACTGTGGTGCTAGAGAAGACTCTTGAGAGTCCCTTGGACTGCAAGGAGATCAAGCCAGTCAATGTTAAAGTAAATCAACTCTGACTATTCATTGGAAGGACTGATGCTAAAGCTGAAGCTCCAATACTTTAGCCACTTGATGTGAAGAGTTAACTCATTAGAAAAGACTCTAATGCTGAGAAAGATTGAAGGCGGGAGGAGAAGGGGATGACAGAGGATGAAATGGTTGGATGGCATCACCGACTCAATGGACATGAGTTTGAGCAAACTCGGGGAGATGGTGAAGGACAGGGAAGCCTGGTGTGCTGCAGTCCATGGGGTTGCAAAGAGTTGGACACGACTGAGCTACTGAACAACAGCAACAATGGAAGGACTTCTGTCCATGCCCCAGCCCTTCCTAACCCCTGCTCTGCCCTCACATATGTCCTGACCCTTTCTATGCCGGGCTGCAGACCTTATCTCCCCTACTAAGAGCCTCACGTTTGAAGTGGAAACATCATATTATTAAGATGCACACGCCACTCACTCCCCCGTCCCCCACCCCTCCAGGACTCTTTCCTTCATCACATGGTGGGGGTCACTTAGCAAAGTGTGGAGTACACAGCAGGGTCCCCAATCCTCTCCACAAACAGGTTCCTCCCAGTTAGACGTGCAGTGATGCTAGTCATGGCTGGAGCAACCAGGGCCTCACTGCTCCGGAGCCAGGCCCTGAGACCTACTGGATGGCCAGGGGGACTGTAGAACCAATTTCTGTTTTCAGAGGATGGATCGTGTTATTTGCAGCAAAGGCAGCCCATCTGTTGCTTTTCTGTCTCATGCAGCATTCAGCAGCTCCCCACTTCTGGAATGGAGAGTGGGCTATAATATAAGGTTTTGTTTGAAAGTGGTGTGTGTGTGTTAGACACTCAGTTGTGTCCAACTCCTTGTGACCCCATGAACTGCTGCTCACCAGGCTCCTTTGTCCATGGAATTCTCTAGGCAGGAACACTGGAGAGAGTTGCCATTTCCTTCTCCATTTGAAAGTTAGTTATTTGGAATTTGAGGTATGTTTTACTATAGACACACTACTGTGAAAGGTAACCAGTTGCCCAAAATAACCCACAAAACCAGGTTAGCCCATGTGTTTTGAAGCACTGCACACTTATCAGCGGCCAGTGATAGAAAAGAATGGCCCAAGAATACCAATGAGATCTTGTCTGTGGGTCCAGATGGGTCCAAACTAACCGGTGGATGGAGACCTCATTAGCTCCCTCCCACCTGCTCTCACAGTGCCTCCAGACCTCCATGTCTGCCCCGTGTCTCTCTCTGGGAAACTCGGGCTGTGGGTTCTGGTGTGCAAGACAGCTGAGAGTGTTAAGCCAAAAGTGAGCTGACTTGAGGCCCCTTGAGCAGTCTGTCTTCCTCTGGCAGCGCCACCTTGAACTTCATGACCCCTCGGGCTCCTAGGCTACCCTCCCCTGGGGCCCCCCTTCCCCTTCACCTGAAGTGAGGTGCAATGGAGCCCTTTCGCAGCTCACCACAGTGGTCTTGAGGCAGATCTGAGAGTTGACCTCCATAGGTTGAAAGGAGTAGATACTTGGGTGTCATTGGAGACAGATAGTGCCTGGATTTTTCTACTGGTGCCATCACAAGAACTTTCCCGAACTCAGGGCATGATGATCTTAAAAACAGTTAACAACTATACAACACAAAAAGTGAGGCCTCATGGAAACTTCAGACTTATGTTAACAATAATTCAGTGATATTTCAATATTGGATCATCAGTTTTAATGAAGATACTACACTGATAGAAGAGGGCTTCCCAAGTGGCGCTAGTGGTAAAGAATCTGCCTGCTAATGCAGGAGATGCAAGAGAAGTGGGTTTGACCCCTGGGTTGGGAAGATCTCTTGGAATAGGAAATGGCAACCCCCTCCAGTATTCTTGCCTAGGAAATACCACGGACAGAGGAGCTTGGCGGGCTACACTCCATGCGGCCACAGAGAGTTAGACACGACTGAGCGGCTAAGCACACGCACACACTACACTGATACAAGATGTTAATAATACGGAAATGGGGTGGGCAAAGGAGTGGATATTCAGTGGCCAACAAGTTGATTTCTTTTTTCTGTAAGATGGTTTTAGCATCTTACAGGTTACAGGTTTTAACTTCATTTGAAACAATTTCGTTAGATTGTATTATTGACAGTTGTCATGTCAGCATGCATTTAAAAAAAATCAAAATTGGTGAACTTCCGTGTAACCATTTTAATATTGAAGATGGAAGAAAAAAGGCAACATTTTTGGCATATTATGCTTTATTATTTCAAGAAAGTAAAAATGCAACTGAAAAACACAGAAAAGGATTTGTTCAGTGTCTGGAGAAGGTGCTGTGACTGACTGAATGTGTTAAAAGTGGCTTGCAAAGATTCCTACTGGAGATTTCTTGCTGGATAAGGCTCCAAGTAGATGGCTTGAAGTTGATAACGATCAAATTGAGACAGTAGTTGAGAACAATCATTCTTATGACATACAGGAGATAGCCAGTTTGGTTATGTTAATTGTTTTAATGTTTGGGTTCCATATAAGTTAAGCCAAAAAAAAAAAAAAAAGAAAGAAAAAGTGACTGTATTTCTACATGTGATTTTCTACTTAAAACTAACAAAAGTGTTCCTTTATTAAAATAAATTGTGACAGGTTATGAAAAGTGGATACTGTACAATAATGTGCAATGGAAGATATTGTGATACAAATGAAAGGAAACACCACCAACCACACTAAAGGTCAGTCTTCATCCAAAGAAGATGATACTGTGTATTTGGTGAGATTGGAAGGGAATCCTCTATTATGAGCTACTTCTGGAAAACCAAATGATTAATTCCAAGTACTGCTCCCAATTAGACTAGCTGAAAGCAGCACTCGACAAAAAGTGTCCAGAATTAATCAATAGAAAATGCATAATCTTCCATCCAGATGATGCAATACCACCTGTTTCTTGGAAAGTGAAAGTGTGAGTCTCTCTGTCATGTTCAACTCTTTCTGACCCCATGCACTGTAGCCCACCAAGCTCCACTGTCTATGGAATTCTCCAGGCAAGAATACTCGAGTGGGTTGCCATTTCCTTCTCCAGGGGATCTTCTCAACTTAGGGAATGAACCCAGGGCTCCTACATTACAGGTGGATTTTTTACCATCTGAGCCACCAAGGAAGCCCATTTCTTGGATAACCAGGCAAAAACTATTACAGCTTGGCTGAGAAGTTCTAATTCATCCTCTGTATTCACAGACACTGCACCTTCAGATTTCCATTTATTTCAGTCTTTAGAAAATTCTCTTAATGAAGAGACTTCCTCTGGTGGTCCAGTGATTCCATCTTCCAATGCAGGGGGTATAGGTTCAATCCCTGGTTGGGGAACTAAGATCCTATATGCCACAGGGAGCAGGCAACTTTTTAAAAATAATAAAAATAATGTTTTTAAATTGTATTTAAAAAATTATCTTAATGGAAACAATTTCAATTCTCTGGAAGGCTGCAAAAGGCACCTGGGTAAACCAAGCAAGGCCCTGTGGGGCTCCCAGGCACAGAGGCCTTTCTGTCCCCCATTTCTTATAGGCAAGACTACAGCCTCCATGACCTCCCCTGAGCTCCAAAGGGCAGATTTGAACTGTTTCTAATCAAGGGAGGACTGATGCGAAGCTGAAGCTCCAATACTTGGGCCACCTGATGCGAAGACCTGACTCATTGGAAAAGACCCAGATGCTGGGAAAGATTGAAGGTGGAAGAAGTGGGAACTGGAGGATGAGGTGGTTGGATGGCATCACCGACTCAATGGACATGAATTTGAGCAAACACTGGGAGATAGTGAAGGACAGGGAGGCCTGGTGTGCTGCGGTCCATGGGGTCTGAAAGAGTCGGACATGACTTATCAACTGAACAACAACAGCCAGGGAGAAGCAGCCAAGACACCACCTGAGGCAGGATTACAGGAACCAGAAAAGCTCATCACAATTAGGAGACCAACCACCTGAGATGAGATTAAGTGGGAGCAAGCCCTGGTCACACCCTAATCTTGTTAGGGACTCCAATTTTGACTCATTGTTATAAACTCCCCTCATCAAGTTCTCCAGGGGAGACACGTGGTTTTTCGAGGCAGGAGCCTGCTATAGCCCCCTTTGTCTGGCAAAGCAATAAAGCTCTCCTTTTCTGCTTCATCCAAAACTCCGTCTCTGGGATTTGATTCGGCACGGATGTACAGGGAGACCAAGCTTTCGGTTACACTTGAAACAGTGCTTTGCTCAAAATGATAAGAAAGTTTGGGGAAGATGCCTGAAGTTGCCTGAAAAATGGCAGAAGGTAGAGGAACAAAACAGTGACTATGTTGTTCAATAAAGTTCTCGTTGAAAATGAAAAACGTGTCTCTTATTTTTTTAAACTTCAAAACCAACGGAACTTTTTGGCCAACCTATAAATGAGAACTCTGGATTCTCTGAGAAATTTTTTTATAAACTGAAAACTGCTCCGAAACATCAAGTCTATCTGGTGGTTTAGATGGTAAAGAATCTGCCCACAATGCAGGAGACCTGGGTTTGATCCCTGGGTCAGGAAGATTCCCTGGAGAAGGAAATGACAACCAACTCCAGTATGCTTGCCTGGAGAATTCTGTGGACAGAGGAGCCTGGCGGGCTACAGTTCATGGCGTCACAAAGACCTGGACACGACTGAGTGACTGACACATTCATTCAAATAAACTGGTACCACACAGACCCTGGCCATCCAGACATAAGAAGGGTCTCACAGGCCCCCTGAGAAACGGGTAGCAGCTCTATCTTTGCTGAATCCTGCAGGTAGACTTGGAGGGAGGAAGGGTCCCAAGGTGGGGCGGGGGCAACCGTCAGAGGGCTCAGGGCTAATGATTTATTCCAACATATAAACAACTGGTATGGCCCTAGCATCTGAATACCTGCTCCAACTAGCACTAATACGGTTGTTATTTTATATGTGCATGCATGCTTAGTCACTTCAGTCATGTCTGACTCTTTGCGACCCCATGGACTACCAGGCTCCTCTGTCCATGGGATTCTCCAGGCAAGATTACTGGAGTGGGTTGCCATGCCCTCCTCCAGAGGATCTTCCTGACCCAAGGATCAAACCAGTATCTCCTATGTCTCCTGCACTGGCAGGTGGGTCCTTGACCACTAGCACCACCATGAGTAAAAGGCAAAAATGAAGTACACAAAGAAATGACAGCCCTGGAAGTTAGAAAGTGTTTCCCTGTTTTACACATGAAGAAACTGAGGCCTAGAAAAGTTGCAATTGTTCAACAGAAAACAGTTCAGATCTTGGTACCTGAACCAAAGATTTTCTGCCTCAAAACCAAAGCTCTTCTCAGAGGAGAAAGAGCTGTTTTGCATGAGACTGCTGCTGACTAGCTACCCAGTCACTGGTCTACTTCTCAGTGAAGGTGGGTCACGAAGCTGGCATTGGCAAAATGCCCCAAGGACAATTCTGCTTGTGCACAAGCGTGGAGCTTCTGCCCGACCTGGCCACTCGCTCACTGGGCAAGTCTTTTCTTTCCCTTTGCTTCACTAAGAACATGGAGATAGTCAGCATCGTAAGGCCACTGAACACTATCATCAGCCCTCTCATTTGACATGGAAAAAAGTGAGGTTCAGAACAGGGTGGCAAGGAACTTCACTGGTGGTCCAGAGGTTGAGAATCTGCCTTCCCATGCAGGGGACGTGGGTTCGATCCCTGGTCGGGAAACTAAGATCCCACAGGTGGCAAAGCAACTAAGCAACTAAGCTCCAACTAGAGAGAGCCCGTGAGCCGCAATAAAGATCCAGCCCAGTCAGAAAGAAAGAAAATGAAAAACCAGGGAAACGACCAATTCTCTGGCAGTCTAGTGGTTAGGACTCGGCACTTCCACTGCAGGGTCACAGGTTCAATCCCTGGTTGGGGAACTAAGATTCTGCATGCCATGTGGCACGGCTGAAAAAAAAAAAAAAAAAGAACGGGAAACAACAGAACACGAAAGAGCTGGGGCTAGAAACCAGGCCTCCAGACACCCGCTGCCTGCTGTCTTGGCAGGGTGCAGGTCAGGACGCAGTAATTGTCACTCCCCAGGCTCCAGTGCACACATGCAATTAAGCGGCCGGGAGCCGTCTCCCGCTGCAGTCAGCAGGCCCGGCCACAAGGCCGCTCTGTGAGCTGCACTCAATGATGTCACGGGGAGTTGTCCCCCTGTGACTTCACGGAGGTGTGATGGTGTTGCGTCCACCTCCCCTGTGTTTCAAATCTGCAGCTCAGCATCTTTCTGGATCCTTCGTTCACAAAAGGGATGCTTAACCGTGAGTCCTTTTCGAGTAATAAGGGGTTTGGTTTTACGACAGGAAGAACTGCCTTTGTCCAGCAGCAGGAAAAAGTGGTTTTAAAGTTAAGATGACATCATGGGGAGGCTCTGTGAGTCTGACAGTGATGACACCTCAGAGGGGTGCTTTCTTCCAAGGGGAGGTCAGAGCTGAGAGGGTACAGCCTGTGGCTTTGGGAGCCGCTCCCACTTGCTTCTGAAGTTGCTGAGTTAACAGACCGTCCAAGGAATATCCTGTCTCAGGTCAGAGTCCTGCCTTGAGGGCACAGCTCTTGAAGGCTAAGGTGACAGGGGACTATGCTCCCAGCAAGCGCAGGTGGTCTTCACAATGCAAATGCTGTCGGAGTGTGTCACTATTTGCATGTCTAATATCAACGTTTATAGCTTTGACCTAAAACTGCAGCATCTAACACGGTAACCTCCAGCCAGGCATGGCTATTTAAACTAATCAATATTAAATGCAATTACAAATTCAATTTCTCAATCACTCTATTCACACATCAAGTGTTCAAAGGCCATATTAGTAGCTGCCATGTGCTGTGCTGTGCTTACTTGTGTCTGACTCTTTGTGACCCCAGGGACTGTAGCCCACCAGGCTCCTCTGGTGGCTGAATCCCAGGGGATTCTCCAGACGAGAATACCGGAGTGGGTTGCCATACTCTCCTCCAGGGGATCTTCCCAACTGAGAAATCGAATTGGGGTCTCCTGCATTGCAGGCAGATTTTTTACTAGCTAAGCTACCAGGGAAGCCCAGTAGCTGCCATACTGAACAGCAAAAATACAGAACACTACAGGGTTGAGAATCTGATGGCATTGGCCTAGAGGGGGAGCCCCATTGGCAGGAGTGGATGTAAAGATGTAAAGTGGATGTAAAGAGTATTTAGTACAGACCCAGGGAACCCATCAGAAAGGCCTGAGCCATAGAGCAAGTCTGCAAATTTAGATGTAGTGAGAAAATCTAGACCTGGGGACCATGCACATCATTCTCTGGTGTCAAATCAGTTCTGCCTGGAACAAGTTCCAGAATGAACCCCACTCAGTGGGGGGACTCACAAGAGACACAAAGGAGCCATAGGCATCTCTTATTTTCCACTTTGCATGTCTGTTTAGTCCTAGAAATCCAATTGTGAGGAGATTATTATAAATTGAATCATATTCTTCCAGAAATATGTTCCCATTTATTCTGAGGGCATGTTTGCTCTCAAGGAACCAAAGCAACCTAGGTTAAGCAAAAGGAGATTTCTTCTAAGGAGCTGAGGAAACCTCATGACATTTGAGGGGGTCAGGGCTGCCCTGGCAGGGCTGCAAGTGACTCCTCGAAGGCCTGGGTAGCTGCCCCTCTGCGTTCACTTTTTCCTGCTCTCTTGGCCACAGGCCATGGGCTCATTCTCCGCATGCCTGCCCTAAATGGCTCCCTTAGCTGCCTGCTCTAAGCTGATCCTGCCTGGTGGGTTCCCAGGCCTTTTGTCTCTAAGATGCTAGCACTCACCTCAGCAGTCCAGGCCTAGGCTATGTGACCCCTGGAATCTGGCCGGGCAGGTCTGGCTCAGGTATCTCTCCTACATCTGACGACTTGAGCCTGAGGGTAGATTTACTCCAAGACTGTGGGAGGCCCACGTGCTCTAGGACAGCTGGAGAAAGAGGAAAGAATAGCTGCTCCTCTTCAACAGCAGGAAAACCAAGAACTTCCAGATGTACAAGCTGGGCTTAGAAAAGGAGAGGTACCAGAGATCAAATTGCCAACATCCATTGGATCATCAAAAAAGCAAGAAAATTCCAGAAAAACATCTACTTCTACTTCATTGACTACACTAAAGTCTTTGACTGTGTGGATCACAAGAAACTGTGGAAAATTCTTAGAGATGGGAATACCAGACCACCTTTCCCACATCCTGAGAAACCTGTACACGGATCAAGAAGCAACAGTTAGAATCAGACATGGGACAATAGACTGGTTCAAAATTGGGAAAGCAGTACATCAAGGCTGTATATTGTCACCTTGATTATTTAACTTATATGCAGAGTAAATCATGTGAAACGCCAGGCTGGATGAATCACAAGCTGGAATCAAGATTGCCAGGGGAAATATCAACAACCATATGTCATAGCAGATGACACCATCCTAATGGCATAAAGCAAAGAGGAACTAAAGAGCCTCTTGATGAAGGTAAAAGAGGAGAGTGAATAAGCTGGCTTAAAACTCAACATTCAAAAAACTAAGATCATGGCATCCAGTCCCATCACTTCATAGCAAATAGATGGGGCAACAATGGAAACAGTGACAGACTTTATTTTCTTGGGCTCCAAAATCACTGCAGATGGTGACTGCTGCCATAAAATAAAAGACAGTTTCTCCTTGGAAGATAAGCTATGACCAACCTAGACAGCATACTGAAAAACAGACATTACTTTGCCGACAAAGGTCCATACAGTCAAAGCTATGGTTTTTCTAGTAGTCATGTACAGATGTGAGAGTTGGACACTAAAGAAGGTTGAGCACCAAAAAATTCAAATTGTGGTGCTGGAGAAGATTCTTGAGAGTCCCTTAGACTAAAAGAAGATCAAACCAATCAATCCTAAAGGAGATCAGTCCTGAATCTTCATTGGAAGGACTGATGCTGGAGCTGAAGCTCCAATACTTTGGCCACCTGATGTGAAAAGCCAACTCATTGGAACAGACCCTGATGCTGGGAAAGACTGAGGGCAAAAGGAGAAGGGGGTGACAGAGGATGAGATGGTTGGATGGCATCACCAACTCAATGGACGTGAACTTGAGCAAACTTTGGGAGATAGTGAACGGCAGGGAAGCCTGGTGTGCTGCTGTCCATGGGGATGCAGAGAGTCGGCCATGACAGGGACTGAACAACAACTGGTACAAATTGGTACGAGATCATTCAGAACACCCCCAATGGGACTTCCTTAGTGGTCCAGCAGTTAAGACTGCACTGATACCCCAGGGGACATGGGTTCGATCCCTGGTCAGGGAAATACGTTCCTGCATGCTGTGTGGCACATCCAAAAAAAAAAAAAAAAATGAAAGAAAGAAGGGTTAGATGCTCAGACACACAGAGGTGGAAGGACCTCTCTGTGAGCCAGAGACTGCCTCTGACAAGATCAGCATTGATGCTGACAGGGTGCTGTGGTTCTAGAGAGGGGCAGTGGAGCCCAGGTGCAGGCAGTGAGGACCCGAATAGCTTGTAGATAAGTTTCAAAGCAATAATAAAACTGACCAAAAGCTGCTCTGTATATTATTATCATCGTGCCCACTAGTTGTAAACAATGTCACTGATAAAATGCTCCTCACTGAAAACAATTCCTTTGTTCAAAACAATTGCTGTGGTTGTGAGTTTCAGTAGCATAGAAATAAACCTCACATTTTCATTACTCACCCTTTCATGAGGGTCATATTCTGCACCTAAGTTAATCCCCAGAACTCCCAGGTCCAAGCTGGACCTGATTCCCATGGACCAGGCCACCTGGGTTCATTCTGAGTATTGCTTATCGGGGGATGATGCTTCAGTGGGCTGACCCAGGATTTTCTGGCTTCAGCCCTGGTCATCCCAAACACGTGGATCTCACAGAAGTTGTGAAGGCACAAAACACAGCTTGAATTGTTGCAATCCTGTCATTCCACTTGCAGTTTGGGTGCTGAAAAATTAAACAGCAAAAATGCAAACTGCGAGATGCCATCTTTTTGTTGAGCAGGTACAAATTTAGTTTGTATGTGAAATGCTTAACTTAATTGGAATAATGTCTTTAGAACTGAAGTTTCTTCTTTAAATTAGATTTTTTAAAACCCAAATTAAAAATCAAGAAAATAATAATTACTGCTGGTTTTTTTGTTTGTTTGTTTTGTTTTTGTTTTACATAAGTTACTACAGAAAACAATCTTGTATCAAGGAGGGGGTATGAAAAGCTTTTCCGTTTCGGGGTCAAGTCCAATAGGTACAACATTAGTGCTACATGACCTCATTTAATCCCCACAAGGACCTTATGAGGTGGCTTCTCTATCTTCTCCTTTCAGAGCCAAGGAAACTGAGACCCACTGAGGACTGGGGTTCAGACCCAGGCCCTCCGTCCCCGGAGCCTGTTCTCCCTACTACGGTGTGTGTGAGTGAGTGTGTGTGTGTGTTAAGCTGCTCAGTCATGTCCAACTCTTTCCAACCCCATGGACTGTAGCCCACCAGGCTCCTCTGCCCATGGGATTCTCCAAGCAAGAATACTGGAGTGAGTTGCCATTTCCTCCTCCAGGGGATCTTCCAGACCCAGGGATCAAACCCATGTCTACTTATGTCTCCTGCACTGGCAGGTGGGTTCTTTACCATCTGGGCCACCAGAGAAGCCCAACTAGTCTACTGGGACATATTTAACCCCAAGGCTGAGTTCTTGCAGAGACCGCCTCTTGCTGGAGTGTGAGGGCCTGGCTAAACATTTTTTGGCCAGAATATTACAGGTGTTTCTTTGAGTTTGGTGTGGCTGCATCACAAATATCCTAAACTTTAGCACGTAAAACATTCATCTACTGCTGCTGCTGCTGCTAGGTCGCTTCAGTCGTGTCCGACTCTGTGCAACCCCATAGACGGCAGCCCATCAGGCTCTGCCGTCCCTGGGATTCTCCAGGCAAGAATACTGGAGTGGGCTGCCATTTCCTTTTCCAGTGCATGAAAGGGAAAAGTGAAAGTGAAGTCACTCAGTCGTGTCCAACTCTTAGCGACCCCATGGACTGTAGCCCACCAGGCTCCTCCGTCCATGGGATTTTCCAGACAAGAGTACTGGAGTGGGGTGCCATTGCCTTCTCTGATCCATCTACTACGTGCACTGATTCAGTATGTCAGGAACAGTGGTGCTGGGTTTATCTCTGCTCTGTGATACCGGGCGGGGTCTCACCTGGGAGGGTTTGATGGCTGAGAGAGACTCCCTGGCTTGGGGCTAGGTGTTATCTGCTGGAGTCCACACTCACAGCCTTCGGGAGCTCAGCACCTGCACACAGGCTCTCCATGTGGCCTGCGGTGTCTCCCCTCCTGGTGGCCTCAGGGTAACCCTTACAGGGAAAGGTTTCCAAAAGTGAGCATCCGGCCAGCAAGGCTGAAGTGGCACCATCTTCTCCACATTTTCTGGGTTTGAACAAGTCACATGCTTGTCTAGATTCCACTTCATTCCTCCACGAAGGTGGCAGCTGTCCTTGTAAATGCCAGTTCACCTCTCTTCTGGCTTCCCCTGTGTCCTGCCCAGCTGCTCCTGACTCTCCCAGCTCCGTCAGCCCTCGGCTGGGCCTTTCCAGGGACTCCTCCAGCTCCCAGCCTATCACAGACCTGTCAGGCAGTCCCAACTCAAAGAGCATTTTGGGGTGCGGCTAATGGGAGGGGCAGCAGATAAGAGGCCTGTGACGTATATGGCAGCTGCTGAGTTCTGAAGGCTTCTAAACCAACCACCGTGCAGAAGCTAGCTCCCTGGACTGTTGGTGAAAACGTTTATTCAGACCTTGAAATTCCAGAGCTGACTTTTTTTTTTTTAAAGGAAGCCCCTCCCTGATTCACTGAATCCTTTTGGTACATGTTGTCTCATCTCAATATCCACCCTTTACCCTTCCTCCAGGAAGGTGGGGCCTGCTTTGCTTTTCTGCCCTCCTACGCTCCAGCATCCAGAAAAGTCAACAGAATGGAGACCAGGGGACAGGTCAGGAGGGTGGGAGGGAAGAACGGCTGTGAGGGGAGTGGCCCAGCAGGGCAAGGAACACAGGTGGGGCAGTCTGCTGAGGAAGGGAGAGAAAGTTCTTCCAGGGAGAAGAGGAAGCAGGTCCTGGGGGTTTCCCTTGCTGGAGACAGAGTTATGGAGACAGTTTAATTAATGATAATGTATTTGTTTCCTGGTCTTCCCAGGTGACTCAGAGGTAAAGAATCTGCCTGCAATGAAGGAGATCCAGGTTTGACCTCTGGGTGGGCAGATCCCCTGGAGGAGGAAATGGCAACCCATTCCAGTATTCTTGCCTGGAAAATCCCACAGACAGAGGAGCCTGGTGGGCTACAGTCCGTGGAGTTGCAAAAAAGTCAGACATGACTGAGCGACTCAACAACAACAACAGCAAATTTGTTTGCTCGGACTGATGTAACCGAGTTATACAGACTGGGGGCTAAAACAACAGAAGCATATTCTTGCACAACTCTGGAGGCTGGAAGCCCAAGATCAGTGTGTCAGCAGAGTTCGTTCCTTCTGAGGGTCATGAGGTAGAATCTCTTCCAGGGTGGGCATCTCCCCCAGCTTCCAAGGGGTTTCTAGCAATCTTTGGTGTTTCTTGGCATGTGGAAGCATCATCTTGATCTCTGCCTTCATCTTCCCTGTGACTTCAGCTCCACTTCCCTCTGTGCTTGTTTGTCTCTGTCTTCAAATTTCCCTTTTATAAGGACCCCAGTCGTGTGGGATGAGGGTCCATCCTGATGACCTCCTTTGACTTGACTGTGAAAACTCTGTCTCCAAATAAGGTCCCATTCCGTGGTACTGGGCTGAGGATCTGAACAGATGGATTGAGTGCTGTGTGCTCGGCCACTTCAGTCGTGTCCAACTCTTAGTGACCCCATGGACTGTAGTCCATCAGGTTCCTCTGTCCATGGGATTCTCCAGGCAAGAATACTGGAGTGGCCCCGAGTAATGGAAATAAAAGCAAAAATAAACAAATGGGACCTAATTAAACTTAGAAGCGTTTGCACAATGAAGGAAACTATAAGCAAGGTGAAAAGACAGCCTTCAGAATGGGAGAAAATAATAGCAAATGAAGCAACTGACAAAGAGTTAATCTCAAAAATATACAAGCAACACCTGCAGCTCAATTCCAGAAAAATAAACAACCCAATCAAAAAATGGGCCAAAGAACTAAACAGACATTTTTCCAAAGAAGACATACACATGGCTAAAAAACACACGAAAAGATGCTCAACATCACTCATTACCAGAGAAATGCAAATCAAAGCCACAATTAGGTACCATCCCACGCCAGTCAGAATGGCTGCTATCCAAAAGTCTACAAACAATAAATGCTGGAGAGGGTGTGGAGAAAAGGGAACCCTCTTACACTGTTGGTGGGAATGCAAACTAGTACAGGCACTATGGAGAACAGCGTGGAGATTCCTTAAAAAACTGGAAATAGAACTGCCATATGACCCAGCAATCCCACTGCTGGGCATACACATCAAGGAAACCAGAATTGAAAAAGACACGTGTACCCCAATGTTCTTCGCAGCACTGTTTATAACAGCCAGGACATGGAAGCAGCCTAGATGTCCATCAGCAGACGAATAGATAAGAAAGTTGTGGTACATATACACAGTGGAATATCACTCAGCCATTAAAAAGAATACATTTGAATCAGTTCTAATGAGGTGGATGAGACTGGAGCTTATTATACAGAGTGAAGTAAGCCATAAAGAAAAACACCAATACAGTATTCTAACGCATATATATGGAATTTAGAAAGATGGTAATGATGACCCTATATGCGAGACAGCAAAAGAGACACAGATGCGTAGAACAGTCTTTTGGACTCTGTGGGACTAGGTGAGGGTGGGATGATTTGAGAGAATAGCATTGAAACATGAATATTATCACATGTGAAACAGATCACCAGTCCAGGTTCGATGCATGAGACAGGGTGCTCAGGGCTGGTGTGCTGGGATGACGGGGAGGGAGGTGGGAGGGGGGTTCAGGATGGGGAACACATGTACACCCATGGCGGATTCATATCAATGTATGGCAAAACCACTACAATATTGTAAAATAATTAGCCTCCAATTAAAATAAATAAATTAAAAAAAAAGAATACTGGAGTGGGTTGCCATGCCCTTCTCCAGGGGATCTTCCTGATCCAGGGATTGAACTTGTGTCTCCCCTGCATTGGCAGGCCAGTTTTTACCACTAGTGCCACCTGGGAGAATTAGGGGTGTGTGTGGGAGGGGCAGATACAATTTAACGCCTAACACATAGGTTGTCCAGGTATCATGCTCGTCATGGGAGGCCTGAGACCACACCCAGGGCTAGGGAGTGAATTTCCATCAGTTTATCGGCAACCATGGAAGCCCTACTCTCCTTTCCAGGGATGGAGAAACCGAGAGGATACAGCACGTTCTACCCAGTGAGACAGGAACAGAAGCGTCCTGAGGGAAATGATCTGTTAGATAAGAGAGACAGGGAGGTGGAGATGCCCTTTCCCAATTTACACGAGCCTTCATCTTCTCTGTACCTGGTGCCAAGAGTTGGGGCCATCTTGGAACCATGAGGGAGCTGGGCCCACACTCCGGGCACAGAAATGAGAACAACGTTGGAAAGGTCTGGTCTCTAGTGTTGCCCTCAAGGCTCTGAGTGAATGATACTGGAACCTCCCTTCCTTGAGCCTTCTCCTTAGAGCAGATGATTAATCCTCCCTGTTGCCTAAGCCAGCCTGTAACGTCACACTATGTCTTTCAGACTCTTCTTGGGAAGTGACCTCCCGAGCGGGCAGGAAGGTTCTGAGAAGCCTTTGGAAAGGGAACTGGGCCTCTCCTTGGCTTGCTAGATCTCAGACCCATTCCCTTTCCCACCAGGCTCTGCTCTGTGTCTCGTGGTGAGTGGAGATGGGGGCCGGCCCTGGAAAATCACGCCTGCCAGCTCTCTGGCCGACAGGTTCCAGGCGGAAGCCATGGCAGGAGCCTGGAGGATGGCAGGAGCTGATCTTTGCCCTCCTGTCTCTCTGCTTCAGGCAGCATCCTCTTTGTCTCAGCCCCTCAGGTCCCCATTGGACAGCCCCCAGGTCCCCTGCAGGTGGCCCTCGCTCGCCCAGCCCTGTGGGTGGTGGTGCTTCCTGCAGCTGTCAGATACCCAGTTATCTCTAGAGCTAGCTCCCATCCCAGTTCAATTCCCTCTGCTGAACTGCCTTGCCTGCTCTGGCCTCAATGATACAGGGCATGCTGAGGGGGAGGTTTTGTACCTGTGTCTGCTGGCCTCCTTGCCTTCTAAGACCACGGGGTCCTGGGACTTCCCTGGTGGTCTAGGGGTTAGGGCTAGGCGCTTTCACTGCCTAGGGCCTGGGTTCAATTCCTGGTCAGGGAAATTAAAAATCCTACAAGTCTCCCGGTACGGCAGATAAATGAAGAAGTCAGATCACCAGGTCCTGTTGTCAGTGAGGATCTGGCATAGCTGATGGGAAAAGGCAGGTTGGGGCCAGAGCCAGACTGTCCGCTCAGTGACGGAACAGCCCCTGGGGGTCGGATGATACCCCTAGAGTGACTGCCACCCATCATACTCCTCGGTCCTCTCTCCAAGTGAGGTGGGGCCCGTGGTGGTACCCGCAGGTCCTGTTCCAGCTCTGTGTGCCCCAGGCACCTCCCTGACCCACCCCAGTCCTGGACGAGCCTCCCCAGGCCCAGAGGTCTCCCTGAGCTCTCCCTAGCACCCAGATGGAGCTCACCCCTCTGCCCTTGGGCCCCACGGTTGTTGCTCTTGGTGACCACTGTCCCAGAGACCAGACGTGCGGAGCAGAAACCCTGGGATCAGTCTCCTCTCTGGACTGTCAGCGCCTTGAGGGCAGGGGCCTCCTTTGCTCATCTTCCCTGCAGCGGCAGGAGGGGCCTGGCCTAGAACAAGGGCTCGCAGGCTGTCTGAAGGGAGGCGATGAGCCTCTCCTCTTTAGGTGTTCTTGCAGCCCCTCCTTGGGATCCCATGGCTGTCTTGTGTCAGGGGCCCCCAGGGCTCAGGCCAGCGTGACCCTGCTGGCTGCTTGGATAGCCTGGATTCTGACTTGGCAGGAAAGTGATGCTCACCCCACTCCTGGGCAGAGAGCACACACCTCCCAGGTGGTTTAGGTTGTGCAAGCGCCGTCCGAGTACTGTTCCCTGCCATGGGAGTAAGAAGTCTTGTAGACTCTGGGGATTCCCACAGGTGGGGCCCCACCAGGGTGCGGCTCCGACAAAAATGGGGCCATGGCAAACCTAGCAGAGATGCTGCGGCATGTCGGGTCAGATGCAATCACCAGGAGCTTAAGAGAAAATAAAAGAAATCAGTTTTCTTTAAGCGTTGAGGAGAAGGTCAGGTTTCATTGGGCACCTATCAGTTCCCTGCTGGTCCCCAAGAAGCCAGCCCACAGCTGCATCCAGAGTGGGGGTCCTCCCTCGCCCAGCACCTCACTTGCACGTAGCAGACACAATATGAACGTGTATTGAATGAACGAACAGATGACCGAAGGAAAACATTCTGAATCTTTTATCCCCTGACTTTCAGAATTTCCCACCAGTTTGTCAGTCATGCAGCAAATGCAAATCACAGATTTCTCAGGACAGCCCTAGTTTCAATTTAACATCAGCAATAGACTTTTGTGTATCAGGTCCTGGGCTAAACACCTAAGCAAAGAAGTAAATCGTGGTCCTGACTTCAAAGGCAGTGGGAGTGGGAGACCCAAGGGGCCTGTCCAGTGTGATCCGGGCTAGGATGTCAGGCCTGCAGGGCCTGAGGCAGCAGGAGATGGGTGAGCATGGGGAGGTGAGCAGGGCAGAGTCAGAGGGTCCTGGGTGCCAGCCTAAGGGGTTAGGCCTTTACCCTGTGGACCAAGGGCCATCAGTGAAGGATTTCAAACAAATGGCTGGTCATATCTGAAACCCATCCTTCTGTGAAACCACATCTGAGGTAGGTGGAGTGTCCGAAGCTGGCCGGGCACACGCTTCCTCGGACTCTGACTTCCGTCCGATGAAAAAGCAGGCGAGAGGAGCAGAGCATCACTACAATCAATGCGCCAGGCAAGCGAGCGCCTGCTTCAACCCCTGGACAGAGGCCATCTCTTCTCTGCAATGTACCGTGTGGCCACTGACCAGCCGCAGGGCCCTGCTGGGCTCTTGGAGGCCCTGACCCACTTCCTGCCAGGTGGCCCTTGTCCCAGCACCTCCCAGGGAGCCGCACCAGGGCGGAGGCCGGGTGGGGCAGTGATGCAACAGCACTTCGTAATACAAACGTCCTGGGGTTTCCACTGATGTCTTTGGCTTCTGACAGGTATTTCTGGGGATGCTCCACTTCTCCAATGACGCCTGTGTGGTTCAGAGCAAGGAGGGCCTCTCTGGAAGCTCCCGGCTGCCCCGGGCACATCATTTGGAAATTGGCAAAGACATACACTTTCCGCCTCGGAGGGTGGATTGGACTTTTGGAAACACCTAAAACAATTCAAGGGCAGGGCTGGAGGGTTAGTAAGTGACTGAACTTCCGAGCTCTGTTTTTGGTCAAACATCCACACGTGACTAGCCGTGTGCTGTGACTGAGTCCCATTTCCCTGAGTTAGTGGCACCCTGGCAGGACAGGCCCCAACGTCCTCCTGTGGCCAGATGTCGAACCTCACTCCAGAGTCAACTCTTACTACGCTCCTGGGAAGAAACTTGGTGTGGAATATGGCCATGGACACGTGGACCGAACACAAACCCATTTTCCGAAAAGTTCTCGATGTTGACTGTTCCAATATTGAGGACACGGATACGTAAATTCTTGCTGACCATCATCTTTGATGTTACTTCTGTTCAGTAAAGGTGACTCCTTGCATTTGTAATCATCATGTACCTTTATTAGTCCTTTCGGGTAAATAACTTAAGAAAAAACACCTTTTGCGCCAGACACGTCCTCACTTTTGGTGTCAGAAAATGTGGTAAGCAGATTTATACAGAGTTCTTTGTAAAATAAGTCAGAGATTCTTAGAACATCAGAGCTTTGATCCAGTCCAGTCCAGCTAGAGAACATTTTACCGAAAGGCCTTGAGATCCAGAGAGCAGAAGTGATGCTCAGGGTTTCATGATGAGCTAGGTGCTGAAGGCAGCTAAAATAATTGGAGTTGGTCCCAGAGCTGAGGTGGGATGACTAAGGGCACCGATCTTATTGGCATGTCCCATGTGCATTCGGATGTTTTTGCTTATTTCTCTAAGTTACTGCCTCTGCACCAAACACAAAAACCTTATCTCCATGTTAGGGTAACTTCATAGTTTGCAAGGATCTGCTGCTTTTCTTTAAGGAAAAAAAAGAAAATAGTAAGGGAGAAGATCAAGTCTATGGAATTTATGCAGAAAGACAAGAATGCCATGCATTTGAACAAGACCAGGTTTAGTCACTGTAGGTTTATTAGGATCCAGATTAGTAACTGGGTTTAATGACTCAGGCCTGCTGACTCCCAGGCCTAAGGCCAAAGCCAAGAGTCTCCCTGCAGCCCCAGGGCCAGCCCTCAGGGAACCAGCACCTCCTCCTTCCCTGGCTTCTGTTTCCCCATCTGGGTCAAGATGGGTCATCTGGGCATTGCCAGGCCTCCCCAGAGGAGAGTGCAACATACATACAGTTTGTATGTTAGAGGTGGGCTGGCAGGAGAGGCCGTGTGTGGGGGTGACCCGCGTGGGAGTGCCACATGTGAGTGGCAGAGAGACAGACCACCTGGCTTCCTGAATCAAGAATTCGCCTCTTTGTTCTAGTGAATACTTCTAATTCTAAAATACGATCACAGGACTGAGCTGAAACAGACCCTAGACCAGGGCCAGACCCTTGATGGCTGGAGACAGAGAGGCTCATACAGGGTCAAGAAGATGGTCAAGGTCACAGAACAGCAAGCTGCCGGCAGGATGGGGGGCGGCAAGGGGGCTAGCTGGCCTTTCCCCCCACACGAGGCTCCCACTAGGATCCCACACTCAGAGACATCCGGTCCCCCCCCCCCCCACCGCCCCTTCACCCGCTGGAAGGAAGCCCAATAGCAGGGGACAGTGATTGCCACAAGGACTGGTTGATTGATGGGCCTGGGAGAGCCAGGCAGCACAGACAGTGCTCCCTCTTGGCCTTGGCACTGGACATGGGAGACTTCCGGAGCTTGAGGGAAAAAAAATCTGCTTGTCACTGGAACAAAATGTTTCTTCACAGAGCGGGGACAAATCCCAGAGTATTCACCAAGAAATCGAAGCTGTCCCACTTAGTTAGTCCCTGGGGCTGTAATAGTCTCTGATGGGACTGTTTATTGCATTGTTAATCTCAATCCTTCCTAGGAATTACACTTGCTGGGGTGGAGTAATTCCTCCCTCTCACTCCCTAGTGGTACCTGGTACTCAGTGGTTGCTCAAGGACTATGTAAAGATGAAGTTGATCAGGGTGACCAAGAGAAAAGGCAGCTGTCATGTCCCCTCACGTATGAGGACTCGCTGCTGTCTACCCTCTTCTGTTATCTCTCTTTTTGATTCTGTGGAAGCCACGCATGGCCCAGGGAAAGTTAGATTACTCATTCACTTCTGCATTCATCAAACTAGTACTCTTCACAAAGGAGGTTTTGTAGCAGTGAAGATCCTTGGGTCATCTAGTCCACTTTTCTCCTGAGGCCCAGAGAAGGGAGGTAACTTACCCAAGATCACACAGCAAGTTGAGACCAAGGTAGTACTGAGCTCTGCCAGGGTCATCCCCTGCACTGACTGTGTGGCTAGGGCTAGTTTTACTTCCACCCGCAGCCCTCAGGTCAGTTACACCCTACGTTGGGACATAATGGTGTCTGTTGGACTTTGTCTACAAGGGAAGGAACACTTTAAATGCAAGTGCCCCACGTGCCTCCCTGAGGTCAGCAGGGGTGGTGAGGGTGGGCAGCATCTGGGAGAGGCCAGTTCTCCACCAGAGTCTTGGCTGCACTCTTGGGGACACCCAATTTCCCAGTTTTTGCCGTATGTATTCTTCCTGTAGACACTGTTGCTGTGTTGGGACTCACATAACCCTCCCAAAGCGAGCCAATCACAGCTGCCCTCAGAGAAGTCATTGATAAGCGCCATTCAATACAGTAACAGACTTTATTATCTTAGGCTCCAAAATCACTGCAGATGGTGACTACAGCCATGAAATACAAAGATGATTGCTCCTTGGAAGAAAAGCTATGACAAACCTAGACAGCGTATTAAAAAGTGGAGACATTACTTTTCCAACAAAGTTATGAATAGTCAAAGCTATGGTTTTCCCAGTAGTCATGTATGGATGTTAGAGTTGGACTATAAAGAAAGCTGAGCACGGAAGAATTGATGCTTTTGAATTGTGGTGTTGGAGAAGACTCTTGAGAGTCCCTTGGACTGCAACGAGATCAAACCAGTTCATCCTAAAGGAAATAAACCCTGAATATTCATTGGAAGGACTGCGGCTAAAGCGCCAATACTTTGGCCACCTGATTTGATGAGCCCACTGATTAGAAAAAGACCCCAATGCTTGGAAAGATTGAAGGTAGGAGAAGGGGACGACAGAGGATGAGATGGCTGGATGGCATTACCGACTCAACCGACAGGAGTCTGAGCAAGCTCTAAGAGATGGTGAAGGACAGGGACGCTTGGAGTGCTGCGGTCCCCGAGGTCGCAGAGTCGGAAACGACTGAGCGACTGAACAACAATACAAAGGACAGTGGATCGCCGGGTGGCTTGCAGACCTGTTACCTCACACCCCTTGCCCTTACGCCCTTAGATGAGTCTCTGGCTTAACAAGCGCAACGTGCCTCTTCGCGTGTTCTCGGCTGCCTGCTACCTTCTAGGAAGACACCCGGACACGTCAGACGCGGTTCAATACGCTCGGGGGCTCGAGAACTGCCCAGAGCTGTGCCTCTTAACTTGACCGCTGACCGCTGCCCCTTCTGCCTCCTGTCCCCCTTCTTCGTGGGGTGGAGCTGCGCCAGGATCACCTCCAGGTCCTCCCACCGGCATATGCAGACGCCCCGCAGAAAGAAAGGGGCCCGGGGTCCGCCAGGTAGGGTCCACGTGGCCCGCTCGCGCCCAGCGATTTCCGTTCTCTGCCCGAGGGCACGCGGCATTTGATGCCAGGTGGAAGGAGAGGGCTGGCTTGGCGCACACGCTGCCATCCGGCGGGCGGTCAGAGGCAGGTTTTGCAATCCTTCGGCAGGCGTGAGGGCGGCTTCCCGCCCTAGGTGGCCGGCCAGGAGCGTGGAGCCTCGGGGGGCCACGACTGGTGCGCATGCGCGGGCCGGCGGCGGGCCCGGGAGGGCCGAGGTTGGGCGGGGCTGGGAGGAGCTGACGTCGATCCGCCGGCGCCCCCCCGCCCCTCCCTCGCCCCCTCCCGGGTTGGCCCCGCCCCCTCCCTGGGAGGACGCCCGGACGGAACCGATCGCGGCTGGTTTGAGCTGGTGCGTCTCCATGACGACACGCGTGGCGCTATAAGTAGCGGCGCGGCGGCGCGCCGGGCTTTGTCAGTTCCCTCTCAGCCTCCGCCGCCGCCCCCCCCTCTGCCAGCGCTCCGGCGCCACCTCGGGCCGGCGGTCCTCCGCAGGAGGGAACGAGGCGGCGGGCGGCCGGGCGAGCGGCTGACGGGGGCGGCGGGGCGGCTGGTGGGTCCTGCAGCGCTCAGCGGCGGCGCATTGTCTCCATGGGGTCGACCCGCCGCGCCCCTGCGCTCTGAGGTAAAAGAGGGGTCGCGTCCGGGCGGTGGGGAGGCCGGCAGGCGGGGATGAGGGGCGGGGGGGTGACGGCCACGTGTCCCGGAGGCCGGAGCAGACCGGGCGCCTGGACCTGCGAGGACACGTGGTCCGAGACCCCGGCCCGTCGGCCCCGGGGGTCCCGGGTGGAGCCGGGCCCCGACGCTTCCCTGCTCAAGGGCAGCCTGCCGCTGGTAAGGCCCGGGGTTCACCTTTTCCGAACCACGTCAGTGAGGGTTTTCTGAGCCGGAAGTTCTTTGAGAAGCTCGATCCTTCAGCCGCTATTTTTTTTTAAACCCATGTGGTGGTCCGGCAGCAGGTGCAGGAGAGGCAGGAAGCGAGCCCGGCACAGGTCTCGGGGTGCCTGCCTCTCGTGCACGTGCCGTTCCGCCGTGTTGCCCTGGAATTTCCTTTTTTTTTAAATTTTAGTTTTAGTTGGTTTTTTTTTTTTTTTTAGTTCTTGCTGTGTGTACAGAGCGAATGGCCCAATATAGAAAGCCACTCAGATCGCTAGAGCTGAGATAACCCGTGTGTAACTGATACTGCTCGGCTGGCCTTAGAAATGTTGACGGAATCTTTGAATGACTTGGTGATTTAAGAAAAGTCCTTAGATTATTAAGATCAGGCGAACGACTAAGACATAGGAGCCAGTCCCAAGATTTTCTCCAAATGGCCGACTGTTTGAAAATCTGAAATAATGAGAGAAGATGTGGGGAGCAGAACCTCTTAGGAGTGGTGTCTGGTAGGGAGGACAGAATGTGCTAATTTCATTCAAACCTAAAATTTAATCGATTTGTAAAATTTTCAGTTGCAGTTTGAATTAGTACCTGTCTAACGTTTCCCAATTGGCAAGAAAGAATTTCATACCAGAGAAGGACCATGTTTTGCTAATCCATGTCATTTTAAGTAATTTAGCCATACAGAAAGAACACCCAAAGGTGTTCTAGGGTGAACTGTATCAAAAGTTACTGAAGTTATCTGTATCAAAAGTTACTGAAGTAAAGCTTTGAAAGATACAAGGAAGCAAAATACTTAATAGCGGTGTGTTTCAGAGAAACAAATACTTGCTAAGTTTAAGCTAAGTTTAAGCCTGAATGTTGTCTTTTTTTTTCTTAACAAGACCCTAAACGGCCTAGTCTGTCACTGGTGACCCTATTTAAATGTTACTTATGTAGACAATGTGTGTGCTGGTGATTAGTCTGTTCCCTTCCCCTAAGGGCGAATTAGGAAACTAGGAGGTTGACAAAGCCAGCAAGTCACATTAGATCAAGTCTTGCAAGTTCTCCCATGCATGGGTTTGGATTTATGGCAGGCTCGTCCCCCTGGGCCTCTCATAGTGTCCCATGCCAGAGCAAACCCGGCCCGGAACCATTGCCTGGCCTCTGCCAGTAGGCTGCAGGCACTGAAGTGGGTTGCACAGTGGAAAAGATGCCCTCCCTATCAGAGATTAAATAGATTAAAATAATAATTTTAAGGTAACTCATTGACCAATGTCACATTTCGTGAATGCCAAGGACAGTGGCTCTGATGGTTAAATGAGCTTTATTTTTGTTTATTGATAAATCATTGCTAATTTTTGTAGTTCATAGTTGAGAATGATTCCGTGGTGATTATCATTCATAGCCAAGCATGTAAGTTAGAGTGCCTGTGAGGATAGTTGGGATTCCCAGAATTGCTAGTTTAGTAGGCAGTGCTGGATATCGATTGCCGTTCAGATACAGCAGCTGTAATACATTCTGTTGATTTTTTTAGATTGCATTTTTTAAGAAAACACATGCCTAGCATGAAAATTAGCTCATTTCTCAGGAAAATTTAGAGCACTCAGTAAATTGATAACAATGCCTGTTGGTCACTAAAAGTTCTTCTGTATAAGATTTAGCTGTAGGAAATAGCAAGGTGTTTATATGGCAGCTTTGCAAAATTGCTATAATGGTGTTTTAAGCTTCTAAAGAAAAACAGGTCTGAAATAAAGTAAGCTAACTGTCATGAAGCTTTTTCCCTCTCAGTGGACTAAGTGCAGGAAAGTTTCTGAAACCTGTATTCTGCATTTTAGAAGGGATGTTTGGAGTGCCTTTTTTGATGTGGACAGTACTATATATGGGCTTCCTTGGTAGCTCAACTGGTAAAGAATCCACCTGCAGTGCGGAAAACCTGGGTTCCATCCCTGGGTTGAGTAGATTCTCTGGAGAAGGGCATGGCAACCTACTCCAGTATTCTTGCCTGGGAATCCCATGGACAGAGGAGCCTGGCGGGCTGCAGTCCATGGGGTCACAAAGAGTCAGACACGACTGAACAACTAAGTACAATACTATATATGGAAGTTGAGTGTGAAAAACGCTAGTGTTATATCTGTGAGGTCCTCATTCCATTGAGGTTTATAGAATCATGGGACTTAAACCTAGGAATAATAGGATTTCCAAGCCCAGGGAGTGAGCTATCTGGAGGGTGCTTTAGTAGCCCTGCTTCTTGTGTGTGTGTGCTGTCCATACCTGATCTTCCAATTTAATGTGTTCTGAAGGTGGACAGCAGATTGTGTGTTTATCGAACATTTCCACTGCTACACAGAGAGCACACGCGTCTTTGGTGGACTTGGAATTCCTGGAGAATTGCCTTTGTGAAAAGTTGGCATAATCCCTTTAAATTCCATCTCTTAAGTTTTCTATGTAAGTATTTGTGATTGTTGCAAGTTTATCTTCGGAGTTACTAAGTATTAATAAGACTTTTGAGTAGATTTGTCTGCCTTATTTGCAGTTTGTTGTGTCTCAAAAAGACATCAAGAAACCATGAATAGCTTTATTAATGAAGAGTTGGACTGCCATTTCTTGGATGAAGGCTTTACTGCCAAGGACATTCTGGACCAAAAAATTAATGAAGTTTCTTCTTCAGTAAGTATATGTTAAGTCCATGCTGGTAGTGCAGCTTTGAGAATGTTGGGCAGATGAATGGGAAATTTCAGAGGGGCCTTATGGAAATGTCTTGTTAGGGAATTGGGAATTTAATTGGCTGTAGATCCTCCAGTGACAAATAGTGATTATCATGTCCATGATTGACTAGAGTAGGGTTCATGAGAATGATGGGCAAGAGAAGGGAGGGCTGCGCCTTGGTCACATCTGTAAAATTGCTGATGGGTCTTCTGTAACTGCTCTTACTGCAGGATGATAAGGATGCCTTCTATGTTGCGGACCTGGGAGACATTCTGAAGAAACATCTGAGATGGTTGAAAGCTCTTCCTCGGGTCACCCCCTTTTATGCAGTCAAATGCAATGATAGCAGAACCATAGTGAAGACACTGGCTGCCATTGGGACAGGATTTGACTGTGCCAGCAAGGTGAGCAAAAGCAGCAGAACTCAAAGGATCTGCAATGGCCCTGGTGCTCCCAGCAGGGCAGATCAGAATTGCTTTGCTTGAGCAGAGGATGCTAAAGAGAGTGGGCATGGTGCCAGCTTCTGATGGGCCAGGTTTTCCATATATTAGCTACATGTGTAAATACCTCTTCTTTTTCAGACTGAAATACAATTGGTGCAGAGTCTCGGGGTGCCCCCAGAGAGGATTATCTATGCAAATCCGTGTAAACAAGTGTCTCAGATTAAGTATGCTGCCAATAATGGAGTCCAGATGATGACTTTTGATAGTGAAGTCGAGCTGATGAAAGTTGCCAGGGCACATCCAAAGGCCAAGTGAGTTACTCCATTTGAGGGTGGATCAGATACGGGATGTGTATAATAATGGTGAACAAACTCAAATTTCCAGTTGGTAGATTTCCATACTAGTAAATTATCTGTGTACTGAGTTAAACCAAATTAGACTCAGACCACAGGGTATCAGAGCCAAGGAGTCTTATTTTAACCACGGCTGTAGGTGATCTTGTGTCGGTGGGAAATTTGATACACTTTTCTTGCTTCTAGGTTGGTTTTGCGGATCGCCACTGATGATTCCAAAGCAGTCTGTCGCCTCAGTGTCAAATTTGGTGCCACGCTCAAAACCAGCAGGCTTCTTTTGGAACGGGCGAAAGAGCTAGATATTGATGTCATTGGTGTCAGGTGAGATCTTGGTGATGGCAGAGATGGAGATGAAGTATTAGACAATGCAAGTTTTGTAAGTTTCCTCCCACCATGAATAGTTATTTCCAGAAATAGTAAGAAATAGTGTATTTTTTGGTTTTTTTTGACACCAGCTTCCACGTGGGAAGTGGCTGTACTGATCCTGAGACCTTTGTGCAGGCCATCTCTGATGCCCGCTGTGTCTTTGACATGGGCGTGAGTATCTGTGAGCCCCATGTGTGAGGAGGGGGGCAGGGATGGCATTAACAACTAGTCCCAGTTCTAGAATTGACCTTTGTAAAAGTCATATTACATATTTAACGTCAACCTGCTGCATACGTTTTTCATGACTTGTTAATGAATCTGGCTGATTGACTTAATTTTCTTGACTCTAGGCTGAGGTTGGTTTCAACATGTATCTGCTTGATATTGGTGGTGGCTTTCCTGGATCAGAGGATGTAAAGCTTAAATTTGAAGAGGTAATTTATAACAAAATTACAATCTGTAGCTCTTAGCACGTTCCTTTTTGAAATATTTCAAAACTTAAATGTTACAACTAATAACCAAAAGAGACTGTATAAACGTGAAAGTAAATGTCTTGGTGTGGTATTTTGAATGACTTCTGTGCTATTTAAAATTGTATTATGTTAGTTAATTAGTCACTCAGTCGTGTCCAATTGTTTGTGACCCCGTGGACTGTATGTAGCCTGCCAGGCTCCTCTGTCCATGGAATTCTTCAGGCAGAAATCCTGGAGTGGGTAGCCAGTTCCTTCTCTGGGGATTGTCTCGAGCCAGGGATCAAACCTAGGTCTTCTGCATTGCAGGCAGATTCTTTACTCTCTGGGCCACCAGGAAAACCCTGTATTACTGGTTTTCTAAAATAAAATGAGCCAATATTTTCAAAAGTCTTAAGAAAATTGAGGACTGTCACTGTGGAGGTAAGAGAACCTGCTGACTTTAGTACATCATTTGCTAGATTTTGTGCTTCCTTTACTTAGAACATTTTTAGTCATTTAAGAAGGTAAGCCATTATATGCCCCTTATAAAATCCATATTATTTGTTAAAATTTATGTGAATAGGAAGAATACAGAGTTTACCTTGTTAGTATATATTTGTTAGATAAAAATATTTAGGCACTGGTAATAAATTTGTCCCATTGCTTAATAAAATCATACCATAACATCTTATTAAAGAGTAAGAAGTCTTGAGGGGAATCACAGTGAAACCATAGGATATGCAGACTGGTTTTCAGGGAGGTGTTTATCTTTTGCTGTTTGAAGATAAACCTCTGCTGATGGCAGCTCTCAATTTTTTTTTTTTTTTTTTAATAAATTTATTTATTTTAGTTGGGGGCTAATTACTTTACAATATTGTAATAGTTTTTGCCATACAGTGACATGAATCAGCCATGGGCCTACATGTGTTCCCCCTCCTGGACCCCCCACCCACCTCCCTCCCCATCCCATCCCTCTGGGCCATCCTATTGCCCCGGCCCTGAGCATCTGTCTCACGCATCGAACATGAAATGGTTGTCTGTTTCACATATGATAATATACATGTTTCAATGCTATTCTCCCAGAACGTCCCACCCTCGCCTTCTCCCTCAGAGTCCATAAGACTGTTCTATGCATCTGTGTCTCTTATTCTGTCTCGCATATAGGGTTATCGTTACCATCTTTCAAATTCCATATATATGCATTAGTATACTGTATTGGTGGAGAAGGCAATGGCACCCCACTCCAGTACTCTTGCCTGGAAAATCCCATGGACGCAGGAGCCTGGTAGGCTACAGTCCATGGGGTCGCTAAGAGTTGGACACGACTGAGCGACTTCACTTTCACTTTTCCCTTTCATGCACTGGAGAAGGAAATGGCAACCCACTCCAGTATTCTTGCCTGGAGAATCCCAGGGACGGCGGAGCCTGGTGGGCTGCTGTCTTTGGGGTCGCACAGAGTCGGACACGACTGACTCAGCAGCAGCAGCATACTGTATTGGTGTTTTTCTTTCTGGCTTACTTCACTCTGTTTTGATGTTGTGTTTCAAAGCACTGCTCCGTGTGAGTTCCCCTTGATGACCAACTGCTCTTTTCTGTCTCTCTCTGGTAGATCACCAGTGTAATCAACCCAGCACTGGACAAGTATTTTCCATCAGACTCTGGAGTGAGAATCATAGCTGAGCCGGGCAGATACTATGTTGCATCAGCTTTCACACTTGCAGTTAATATCATTGCCAAAAAACTTGTATTAAAGGAACAGACAGGCTCTGATGGTAGGTATAAAGATTGAATCATTGCATATACATACTGAAAGTTCCTACCTAAAATGGTAAAGTGGTAATTGAGACTATTTCTGCTTTTCTAATTATTTTCTTCTTCTTTTTTTTAATTTGCTTTTCTAGATGAAGAGGAGTCAAGTGAACAGACATTTATGTATTACGTGAATGACGGAGTATATGGGTCGTTCAACTGCATCCTGTACGATCACGCACACGTGAAGCCTCTTCTGCAAAAGGTACCTTCCGAATGTGTTGTATACACCAGTTGAAAGATGATTGGTCAGAACAAGTGTAAGCATGTGTGTTTTTCTCTCTCAAATGTAGAGACCCAAACCAGACGAGAAGTATTATTCATCCAGCATCTGGGGACCGACCTGTGATGGCCTGGACCGCATTGTTGAGCGCTGTAATCTGCCCGAGATGCATGTGGGCGATTGGATGCTCTTTGAGAACATGGGTGCTTATACTGTTGCTGCTGCTTCTACCTTCAATGGATTCCAGAGACCCACCATCTACTATGTGATGTCAGGGCCAACGTGGTTAGTGACAGTGTGTGTTTGGTTTTGATAAGAATTAGGTACCTTCCAGGGTTGATTATGCTTGTTCTTATCCAGTAGAACTAAGAAATTGCTTAGAATTAACAATTATTTTTTGCTTTTCTCCCCGTATTAAGAATATATGCTTTAGAAATTTTGGAATAGTTAAAACGAAAGGAAAATTCCTCCAGTAATAGTGATGTATATCGTTGCAGAATTTTAAGGCACAGTTGATTTAGAAAAGACTGGTCAGTCTTATTTCTGTACCTAGAACACTTTAGTGCATGTGACTTGTGGTTTCCTTCTTACCAAAAGATGGTTCTGAAGAAATGCTTTATGCTTTTCGAATAAAAAAAAAAAAAAAAAAAGAAATGCTTGCTGTAGTACTACATTGAATTGCTTCCTGATGACATAGTAACCAGAGATGTAAATGGGCTCATGAATAAGTTACTGTGTTGCACAGTGTGGAGCCACTTGGTTAGCGGTGACTCAGGGTTTCTGACTGCCGCCTCTGTCTCCTGCAGGCAACTGATGCAGCAGATCCGGACCCAGGACTTCCCGCCCGGAGTGGAGGAGCCGGACTTTGGCCCCCTGCCCGTGTCCTGTGCCCGGGAGAGCGGCATGAAGCGGCACTCGGCAGCCTGCGCTTCCACGCGTATTAACGTGTAGATACCACTCTTGTAGCTGTTAACTGCGAGTTTAGCTTGATTTAAGGGTTTGGGGGGGGACCATTTAACTTAATTACTGCTAGTTCTGAGATGTCTATGTGAGTAGGGTTGGCACAGGTGCACCAATGTGGAAGACTGGGAGATGGGGTCACACTTATCTGTGTTCCTATGGAAACTATTTGAATATTTGTTTTATATGGATTTTTATTCACTTTTCAAACATGCTACTAAAGGCTTCAACTGCTGAGCAAGCGTTTGTGGCTTGTGTATCAGCAGGATGGGCCAGAAGCTTAGTGTTGTGACCGGTTTTAACAAAAAGGAATAAAGGATCTTGACATAATTTGGCTTTGGGAAATTTTTACGGTGTGTGCATTTCAGGCGGCTCACCTGAGTGTGTGTTGTAGGTGGGAATTGATGTTTTTTCCCTGTAGGCTGAGAAAATTGCCCCAGAAGACTGAGGAGTTGACAGGTTTTTAATGTTTTAAAAATCCGTGGAATACTTTTTTTCTGTTTTGACATTTTTATTTCAAGTCTGAGTCCTGGAGAAAGTCTGATGTGGCGTCTGAAAGAGTAGTGAGGGCTTCTAACCCCACGTGCAGCGGGAGGAAAAGGACGGGCGAGACCGTGGGCAGCCTCAGCTGTTAGTGGTTCCCCACCCTGGATGCTGACTGAGCTTGGCATGCCAGAGCCCCTTGTTAACTAAGTGGTCTTTGCCTGTCACAGCGGCTGTCCAGGCAAGGTACACGGGGCCCTCTCAGCCCTGCCTCCAGAGACCAGTCTCATATTTGCTCCTTGACTTCACACACAGGAAAAAGTAGTTACAAACTAGCTTGTTACTATGAGTTGCAGCTCTTCACCTGACCTTGGCCTTTTGTATTCTCTTACTCAACTTGGACCCCACACTTCAGAAAGAGGGTAGCGGGCTCTCATTTAAATTTCCAAGACGGGAATTGTGAATCCTTGCCGTAGCTCGGGACAGGAGGCAGGCCACGTAAAAGCCAGTCACTTGAGAGCCTCTCACCGGCCCCAGTCCCTGCAAGTGACATCGAATATCTTGCCAGCTCCATTGGAGGGACATGGGGAGATAGCACACAGGCACAGACAGGAGGCTGCAGTGTCTTCCATCTCTGGGGCTGGATTAAGCACTTCTGATGCTGTTCATACCTTTACCAAGAAGTTGAGGGGAGTGATTTCTTAGTTTCTGAAAAGCCACTTTCCCCCAGACCTGAGAGTTCCACCTGGACACAGCACACTGCTGTGACGGCTGTTGTCTCCTGACCGCTTAGCCAGCTAGGCCTTGGCTCATCACCACTCCTGGTGTCCTTGGACCCAAGAGCACTGCTCTAGTTGCCAGACCATTGAGTGAGACCTCTCAGGAACCACAAAGAAAGTAGGTCTGGCGAGTCTGGGCGGAAGAGGCAGAAGAACTCTCAAATGGACAGTCTGCCCCACTTCCTGTGAGCAGATCCTTGTCTGGGTCCTCAGCTGATCATGGATTGAAAAGAGAGGGTTTCCCCTCAAAAAGTAGGCTGTACTGAGGGCTTGGGAACTGCTCTTGCCTCACTTTAGGTAAAGCATAGTCTGACCAACCAGCCAGTGCCGGTGGGGACGGAAATAGCCGCAGGAGGTCCCATGACACCCACACCGCAGCCTCTGAACCTGGCTCCTGAGGGTTTGGTGAAGCCACTTGGAGTCTGTACGGTGACATGGCCTGGGCTGGCCCGAATGACCTCCCCTGGCCCCTACACCTGGGTGTGAGCACGCGAGTTTGGCAAGAGGATGGAGAGCTCAGACAGCTGGGTGGTCGTCGACACTACCTCCGGGACCCTCTTAGAAGGTTCTAGTTGGTGGTGCAGACTTACCTACCTCCAATAAAGATGGTACTGTCCGTCATTCGCAGACACTTCTAGACCTTGGTTTGAAGTGGACAGAGCTCAGGCCTCCATAAGGTGCTGACACGGTGCTGGAGTCCCCAAACAGGCCCCTGCCCCCACCCTGGGAGAGGCTCCTGGTCCAAGGTAAAGGCAAGCCGGGCAGGCCTTGCATTCAAGTCACTTGGGAGCATCTCAAAACGCAGATTGCTGGGCCCACCACAGATTGGGGACAGGGACTGTGGGGCAACAGGTAACCCCTTGGGAAAAGTAGAAGGTAGTGATGCTCCTTGTACCACAACAAACCCCAGGTGTATGTTTCACTGTGACAGATTAGGCCACAAAGCTATTAGAAGAAAACATTTGAAGTAAAAATGTAAGAGGCAAAGGGGAAAACAACACACATAGAAGTAGCCAATTTTATTCATAATAAAAGTTCCAATAAATCAATAAAAGAGGAACAATGCTGTAGAAAGTGGGGAAGATGTGAACTTTTCACAGAAAACTTTGAACAAACTAGAACTATGAGAATCTCTCAGCTGTTAGTTTGGCAAAGATAGAAGAGTTCACTCCTGGCTGGGTAAGCGGGCAGGCTCACCCATGGCAGATGGGAAGGCGAGAATTTATGAATAATCTCTCGGGGGAATCTGGCAATTTAATAAATTATCTTGGCTTCCCCAGGGGCTCTGTGGTAAAGAATTCGCCTGCTAGTGCAGGAGACACAGGTTCGATCCCTGGTCTGGGTAGATCTCACATGCCACGGGGCAGCTAAGCCCATGTGCCACAACTAGTAAGCATGTGTGTGCTTTAGAGTCGGAGCCACAACTACTGAGTGTGTGCTTTAGAGTCAGAGCCACAACTGAGCCCACATGCCCTCAAGCCTGTGTGTCACACAAGAAGTCACTGCAATGAGAAGCCCATCACACCACAACTAGAGAAAAAGCTCATGCAACAAAAAAGACCCAGCACAGTCCAAAACTAATGCACAATCAAGAAAAAGAATCCACATTTTCATTGCCCCAACAATTCTAACTTGTAAGAAATCTTGGTCACAGCCACTTACTAGGCTTTCCATTGTAACAGTGTCTGTACAGCACATGTGAGAAGCAACCGTGTGTTCACCAGGAGGGAACCACTGAGATGATCTCTGGGACACAGCTGCCGCGAGATGCGGGGTCCTGCCGGAGCTGGTGGGAACCGTGAGCATGTGGTGAGCTACTGTCTGTGCAAAGAGCAAACCAAACTTTGTGCACACGCATACCTACCTGCATATACAGAAACTTCTGGAAGAACTGACAAAGAGACGTGGCAGGAAAATGGAGGGCCCGAGGAGGTGAGTGGAGACTGACTTCATACGCACATTTACATGTGTCTATTGCTGACTTTAAAGGCATTACATAAAATATGCCTCCCAGGTGAGGAAACAGAGAAAAAATCCTCAGTTATGTGGCTCCTTTGACTGTGTGGATCACAATAAACTGTGGAAAATTCTGAAAGAGATGGGAATACCAGACCATCTGACCAGTCTCTTGAGAAACCTGTATGCAGGTCAGGAAGCAACAGTTAGAACTGGACATGGAACAACAGACTGGTTCCAAATAGGAAAAGGAGTACGTCAAGGCTGTATATTGTCACCCTGCTTATTTAACTTATATGCAGAGTACATCATGAGAAACGCTGGGCTGGAAGAAACACAAGCTGGAATCAAGATTGCCAGGAGAAATATCAATAACCTCAGATACGCAGATGACACCACCCTTATGGCAGAAAGTGAAGAAGAACTAAACAGCCTCTTGGTGAAGGTGAAGGAGGAGAGTGAAAAAGTTGGCTTAAAGCTCAACGTTCAGAAAACTAAGATCATGGCATCTGGTCCCATCACTCCATGGGAAATAGATGGGGAAACAGTGGAAACAGTGTCAGACTTTACTTTTTTGGGCTCCAGAATCACTGCTGATGGTGACTGCAGCCATGAAATTAAAAGATGCTTACTCCTTGGAAGGAAGGTTATGGCCAACCTAGATAGCATGTTTAAAAGCAGAGACATTACTTTGCCAACAAAAGTCCGTCTAGTCAAGGCTATGGTTTTTCCAGTGGTCATGTATGGATGTGAGAGTTGGACGGTGAAGAAAGCTGAGCGCCGCAGAATTGATGCTTTTGAACTGTGGTGTTGGAGAAGACTCTTGAGAGTCCCTTGGACTGCAAGGAGATCCAATCAATCCATCCTAAAAGAGATCAATCCTGGGTGTTCATTGGAAGGTTTGATGTTGAAGCTGAAGCTCCAATACTTTGGCCACCTCATGCGAAGGGTTGACTCATTGGAAAAGACCCTAATGCTGGGTAGGATTGGGGGCGGGAGGAGAAGGGGACGACAGAGGATGAGATGGTTGGATGGCATCACCGACTCGATGAACATGGGTTTGGGTGGACTCCGGGAGTTGGTGATGGACAGGGAGGCCTGGCGTGCTGCAATTCATGGGGTCGCAGAGAGTCGGACACGACTGAGCGACTGAACTGAACTGAACTGAACTGTGCCCATGAGCTGCTGAACAAGGGCCGGAGAGCTTGGTCGGGGGCTTGGGTGGGCTTGACCATGGCCTCCTCAGCAACTTTGCAGGGTGAGGAGGCTCTGACTTGTGCCCACCCAGTTCCGGGGGTTGACGGAGACATCAGAGGCCCTGGGGTCGAGGACTTAACCCCTACCTCTCCCTTGCCCCCTCCCCCACCCCTGCCCACGTGGGGCTCTCTGCCCCGTCTGGGGTCAGCCACCTGGGGCCAAGGTCAGACCTGAGTCTGCACCTAGACCAGCCTGCACTGAGAGCCAAGCCAGAAGCCTGCGGACAGACCGCTGTCCAGGCCTTCGACAGCTCTCCCTAGCTTCCCAACTGACTATCCTTCGTGCTGCACAGGCTCCACTCAGCCTGTCTTCTGTAGCCCTGTGCTCCTCGCACCCCTCACAGTGACCCCAAAGATGATGACCCTGCATGTCTATGCAGACTCCATCCTTCTCTGTCAGGTTTTCTTAGGTTACTCTACTTGCTGGCTGGTCACCCTGTTATTGTATGTGACAACCCAGTCAACAGGGATTCCAAGTCCTGGGCACCAGAAGCCCAGCTGCAGCTTCTGTTTGCTGTGTGTCTCACAGAAAATCAGGTGCCCCTCTGGGCCTCAAGCTCCTCACCTGTCAAATGGGGCAGAGAGAGAAAGCTCAGATACAAATCTGGCCCCAGAGGTTCCTAAACCAGGCTGGGGAATTTGCACACTCAAGCCCAGACGGCCCTCCTGGCCATGGCCACCAGAGGGCAGCAGCGCCTTGTGCTTGAGATTCCTCTGTAGTCCTGCACTGCCACCAAGCTGTCAGGTCCTGCTTCCTTGATGGCTCAGTGGTAAAGACTCAGCCTGCCAATGCAGGAGACATAAAAGATGCACATTGGATCCCTGGGTCCATAAGAGATGCATGTTCGATCCTTGGGTCGGGAAGATCCCCTGGAGGAGGGCATGGCAACCCATTCCAGTATTCTTGCCTGGAGAATTCCATGGACAGAGGAGCCTGGTGGGCTACAGTCCACGGGGTTGCAGTGTCCGACATGACTGAGTAACTAACACTAACATTTAGCCACTCAACAGATGCTGCTGGTAGAGGCCTGACTGTGATAGGAGGGCTGTGGGCACTGGAACGTGGCCCGGCTCAGAGGGAGATCCAGGGCCAGCCACACCAGGTATCTAGGCTCTGAGGCTCCAGACAGCTTGTCCTGGACCAGGCTGCTCCCCCGAAATCCTGAACACAGGTGAAGTCCCAACCGGTGAGCCCAGCCCACATTGCTGCCTCACACCCAGGAAACAGCTGGTGGTCCCCCACAGACTGTGTTCTTACCCCCTGCCTGTACCAGGTGGGTGATGCCCCCACCCTGGGCTCCTGAGGTGCCCACACCATGCCTGGTGACATGGTGGGCCACCCCTCCCACCCTGGCTGTGAAGACAGGCCCTCCTCTCCCCGCACTGACGCGTGGTGGCGTGGGAAGCCAAGGGGCACTGCCCTTATCTCCCCTCACCCACTGACCCGCCCTTGATGCCCAGGCCCAGGTCCTGCTTGTCTCCACACGTTGGGACCTGGGTAGTACCCATGGCTGCTGGTGTGCCCTCCTCCCTGTTTTTGCATGGCCCTGGGGTCCGTGCTCTTCCCACACTGAGGCAGCCCCTACGCTGGGTGCCTGGTCCCACCCTGGCTCTAGCATCCTCTCTGGAGAAGCCGTGAGCTGTTCACAACCCTTGCTCTGAGCTGGAGAGTCAGAGGGGCAGGTCCTGGCCCATAGGTATCCTTACCCTCCCTCAAGGCCCTGTACCCGCCCGCGCCCCCCATCTCCGCCAGCTGACCTGCAGGGTCAAGGGCAGCGCCGTTGGCTCTCTGGGTCCCTGTCGCATGTGTCCAGGGTCATGTGGTTATCAGTGGCCAGGCTGGGACCTGTCCCTCTGCCTCTGTGTCCAGGGCCCACTGGGTGCAGTTTCAGACCATAGGTGGGCCCTCAATACTGACTTTTTAAAAAATTAATTTAATATTTTGGTGGTGCTGGGTCTTTGTTGCTACTCAGGCCTCCTCTCGTTGCAGCGGGCAGGGGGGGCATCTCGTTGAGGGGGCTTCTCTTGTTGTCGGGCTCAGCAGTTGTGGCACGCGGGCTTAGTTGCTCGGCGGCATGTGGAATCCTCCCAGGCCAGGGATCGAACCCATGTCTCCTGCATTGGCAGGTAGATTCCTATCCACTGTACCACTGCAGAACTCCCCAACACTGACTCTTCATTCATTCACTCACTCATTCAGAACTTCTAGGTTTTTTTTGCCTTTTTTTTAAAATTTATTTTCTATTTTTTAACTTTACAAGGTTGTATTTGTTTTGCCGTACATTGACATGAATCCACCATGGGTGTTCATGTTTTCCCCTTCCAGAACCCCGCTTCCACCTCCCTCCCCATCCCATCCCTCTGGGTCATCCTGGTGCACCAGCCCCAAGCACCCTGTATCATGCATTCAACCTGGACTGGCGATTCGTTTCACTGCTCAGCTTGTGGGATCTCATGACCTCAACCAGGGATCGAAGCCAGGCTGCTGCAGTGAAGGCCCGGAGTCCTAACCATGAGACAACCCAAGGGAACACCCTGAGAAGCTAATGCCAAGCTAGGCTGGGCACTGGCTCTGGGGAGGGGGAGGGGTGAACTGCGAGGTCAGTTCAAAGGCAAGAGCGCTGTGAGCGAGGCAAGTGTGGGCACTGTGAGGGGTACCCGGGAGGGGTGGGGTGACCTTCTGGAAGAAAGTTTTCTGCTTCATTGGCATACAGTCTTGGGAAAGGCAGGTGTGTGGGTGTGCACGACGTTCACGGAGGCCACAAGCTGGGGCCAGGGGCCAGAGCTGCCCCGACTGTGAAAGCAGCCCGGGCCATCTGGGAGCAGGGGGCTCAGGTCCCTCCCCCACCCACCTGGAAGGAGCTGCAAGGCTGGCACCCAACATGGCCTCATGCTGGTCCCCAGGGGCCACTCGCCGCTGCTGACTCATGCCAGATGCACGGGGCCCTCGACACCCAGTGTCTACGTGGGTTGTGCCTAGTGCATGCGTCCATGGCACTGCCCTGCAGGACAGACACACATCCCACACTGGACCCCTGAGTCCCACCAAGCCCTGCCTGCAGAAACCACACTGCCTGTCGCCCTGCACACACACACACACACACACACACACACACACACACACACACACACACACACACGGTGAAAGGAGCAGTCGGGGGTGGGGGGAAAGATAACCTGACTGGTTCTCCTTCTGCCACTAACTTCCTGGGACCCGAGGGGTATGGCTGGTTCCTAAGGGAGTCCCCGAGTCAGTGACGGGCCTGTGGGTGGTCCCTTCCCTTCCCTGGGGCAGGTCCTCATCACCTACGACTCCCTAAGGAACCACCCTGACTTCTGTGAGCTTCTGTTGGGGCAGGGCCCACCAGGACCCCAGATCCACATCCTTCCCATTTGTGTGGAAGCAAAGGGATGGCTACTTTATGTTCATGTGACTGGGTCGTGGGTGTCCTGACGGGTGCTTCGACGCTATTCTGAGTGTGTCTGTGAGGGTGTTTCTGGATGAGGTTAACACTACGTTAGCAGACAGTACCGTAGGGTCCCCACCATGGTGAGGACCTCATCCAAAGGGCTGACTAGAACAAAAGGCTGAACTGAGACTCTGTTCTCTGCCTGGTGGTCTTGGGCTGGGACGACAGGCTCTTGCCTTCAGACCCGGACTGGAACACATGCCGTCGGCTCTCCTGGGTCTCCAGCTGGCAGGTCTTGGGAGCATTCAGCCCCCATAATCCTATCAGCCAGTTCCTTATAATGCCTCTCTCTTTCCTGTCCCCCCACCCCAACACCGCCACCCATATATGTGAATATGTTTTCAGAGGGAGGCGCTTCCCTGGTGGTTCAGTGGTAAAGAACCCACATGTAGGAGACATGGGGTTCAAATCCTGGGTCAGGAAGATCCCCTGGAGAAGGAAATGAAAACCCACTCCAATATTCTTGCCTGGGAAATCCCATGGACAGAAGGAGCCTGGCAGGCTACAGTCCATTGTTGCTGCTGTTACTGAGTTGCTCAGTTGTGTCCGACTCTTTGTGACCCCATGAACTGCAGCACGCCAGGCTTCCCTGTTCTTCACTATCTCCTGGAGTTTGCACAAACTCAAGTCCATTGAATCGGTGACATCTTCCAACCATCTCATCCTCTGTTGCCCCCTTCTCCTCCTGCCCTTAATCTTTCCCAGCATCAAAGTCTTTTCCAATGAGTCTGGTCTTCGCATCAGGTGGCCAAAGTGTCAGGGCTTCAGCTTCAGCATCAGTACTTCCAATGAATATTCAGGGTTGATTTCCTTTAGGATCAGTCCATGGGGTTGCAAAAGTGACTTAGCGACTAAACAACACTACCAAGGGAGAGACACTCTGTTGTCTGTTTCTGTGGCAAACCCTGTACCTGCGGTCACTCCCATCTATGCCTCGTTGCTGGGCAATATCCCGTTAGTAGCACTGCAGCCTCCCCTGCACCCCTTATCAAGGCACCATCAGGTGTGGCCTCGTGGTAGCAAGCTGGGTCCACCTGGCCCCAGGTCACCTGGCCTCCCGCTCTCATCCCATCCCTGCGGACACTGCCCATCAAGGTTTGGACTTGGTGATGCCATTGACCGCAAAGGCACAGGGTCAGACGGGGCTCACACTATCACAGGCGTGGAGTCCTAACAGATATTAAGATGACTAAAAACAGCGAAACAGCCAACGTCCCTGCTGTGGGGCAGCCTACACACTATGCCCACTTACCTCGATCACCTGCCTTTCTCCAGGTGAGACTCGAGAGTGGTGGTCCCCTGGCCCGCGGGCGGGTGTGACGGACACTGGAACCAGAACCCCAGTTCTGTCCCCTCTTCCTGGTGCCACGCCCCCTGGGGGAGGGGCCCTCATCACCTTGGGCACCTCCAGGCACCTCACACTCCAGGTCAAGGCACCAAGAAGTGAGGCTGGCCGGGGTGAGGCAGGCGGGAGAATTTTGGAAAGTTCTCTTCCCTTTTAAGGAAGAAATAAGCCAGGGCCACTTCTTGTCCTGTCTTGGAAGGCTCCCGTGTCAGCCGCACTTACCTTGCAGGGACCCCAAGGATTCAAAGGTGTGGACAGAAGCTGCCTCAGAGGCCAGGGGCGAGGCAGTGGGGCAGTGGAAGGAACTAAGACATCCTCAGTGATGCCCCCCAGATGTGGCATCAGCCAGGCCGACAAGGCATGGGACTTGCGGGCACGTGGTGCCCACCTCCCCACAGTTAAGGCCCCTTCTGCTGTTTCTGAGGCCAGAAGCATCTTGATGGCCACAGCCTGAGAAACCAGGTCTGCCCGCCCTCCCGGCCGGTGTGGATGCCTCGGGTCTCCGCCCTGTCATCACTGGGGATGTGCAGTCTCACGACCTTGCTGACTAAACCAAGGGGCTGGGCTAGGGGTGGGGGGCAGGGAAGCTGGGGGGAGGCAGGGAGGGAGGAGGAAGCCTGGCCATCAAACCCGCCAAGAACAGTCATGTTTTATTTCCACGTATTTCTTGGCATTAGGCAGAGATCGAAGGAGAGGTTGCACGGGATTTATAGACACAGTGACGGCAGCAGGGACACAGGAGTGGCCCAGTTTATAATGAGCAGCTGGACCCACGGAGGCCACCTGTCCGGAGAGCACTCAGGTCACGGCAGCTGAACGGGGCCTCTCGAGGGCCAACACAAGACTCGGACAACTCCCATTTATTTGATCATTTTAATACAGGAAATGCCAGACCAATCAACAGGGAGGACAAACTTCACAGAGACACCTGCGTTCATGACACGGATGGGAGGGTCTCCACGGCTCTGGGCATGCATGCATGTCCTTTGGAGAAGGGCAGATTGAGGGCATAAATACCACAAAATAACCAGGCTCGGTGGGGCCAGGGTGGGGGGGATCACAGGCCACGAGAGAACCACGCTTCAAAGGCAATCGAGGCATTAAATATGGAACCTACACGTTACATTTCACTTCACCATAGATATAATTTATATATTAAAAGAAAGGAGACCACGGCATATATACGTGCAAGCAGTTTTGGTCGGAGGAAACGAACGAGCTGGGTGGAGCCATGCACAGGGAGGGCTTGCCCGTCTCCTCTCCCTCTGTTCTTGTCCCCATCTTTCCCACAGTCACCTGCCATCACGGATCAATCGGCTGGCCTTGGCGCGATCTCAGAAAGTCCCACCGGTATCCTTGGCGTGTCCTCGGGGCTCCCTGTGGGCAGGGAGGTGCCCCGGAAGTGAGGACACCTCAAGCCCTGCGTGTAAACACATCGCCCTGGAGGGACCGGGGCGGGGCGAGGGGGCAGGAGGAGGCCAGGTGAGGAGGCGGGCGCAGCCGCCAGGCAGGCAGGTGCAGCAACGTGTTGCTTGGCCACCCCGGGAGAGCAGGGATGATTGAGGAGGCATCCACTTTTGCAAGCAAAGCTTAAATGGCAAGACAAGCCTGTGTTTCTCTGCACTGTCCAGACGCCAACCCCTTAGAACTGACTCGCACTGCTGGGGTCACACTGCAACAACCGGACGATGGACGGGTCGCTCTTGGCGCCTTTAATGAATTCTTCCAGGGACAGCTTGCCTGCGGGGAGGAGGACAGGAGAAACAGGAGTTAGCCAGTGCTTGCTGTTTGCCACCCTAGGGAGAACATGCCGACAGCTCCTGGGTCGGGGAAGCCTCCTAGGGTCCAAGTCTCAAGCCCTCCTGGAGCTGGACGCTGTCCAGGCTCCATGCGCTTCGAGGGCATTTCTGGAAAAACCCGTTTGGCTTTCACTGATCACTGGTGATGCTTCTCCCAGGATACATACAGATACGGGAGGGACCTAGGTTTGAAGCAGACCCTGCATTCTGGCAACCTGTGCCTTGGGGAACCTCCGTCTTGCCTCTGCAGCTGTAAAACCAAATAGAGCCAGTGACCCCAACACAGCAGCTTGGGGCCAGGCCCAGCACACTGGCGGGTGCTTAGCTCTGCCTCCACAGGCAAGCAATCCACCTCTCCACGTCCCAGGGTCTTCATCTGTGTGTGGGGATCACAGCCACGCCTGTCTCAAAGGCGTGAACTCCCCCAGAGCATCCCCAACAGGAGACTAAACCACCCCAGACTAAGGGATGGATTGGGAAGGGGAGCAGTCATCCCCCTAGCAGAAAAGGAGGCTCCTGGGATGATGCAGAAGGCTACTGGGCTTTTTGATTGTTCATACAGTTAACAGGGACTTTACCCCGACCACTCAGGGCAAGGGGCTTCTCTTGTGGCTCAGCTGGTAAAGAATCTGCCTGCAGTACTGGAGACCCAGGTTCGATCCCTGGGTCAGGAAGATCCCCTGGAGAAGGAAATGGCAGCCCACTCCAGTATCCTTGCCTGGAAAATCTCATGGACAGAGGAACCTGGTGCGCTGTAGTCCATGGAGGTTGCAAAGAGTCAGGCATGACTGAGTAATTAACACTCACTTACTCAGGGCAAGGAGCTAATGAAAGCACTGGCCTCTCCTCTGGGCAGAAAGTGGGGCTGGCAAGGGGCTGGGGGCCCCCGAGTACAGTCTGTCCTGCAGCCATCGGGGTGCTCCTGATGCTCCGCCAGACTCAGGACACAGGGCCTCAGAGACTACCTGTGCTTTCCGAGGGGGGGGCCAGGAAGGTGGGAAGGGTGTGGGGCAGACTCCAGAGAAGGACGAGGGCCAAACTCTGCACACCCCTGCTTCACTCTTCTCTCCTCCAACATCGCCTCTCCCGCCCCCTCCCCAAGCTTCAGGGCTGATCACAGGGCTCACAGGAGAAGTGCGGGCCCTGGTTCACGGACAGCCTAGGAAGATGCACAGAGCTGAGAGGTCAGAGCGGATCCTCTGGATCCTCACAACCACAAGAGACTGAATTATTATCCCCATTTCACAGAAGAGTAAACCAAGGTTCGGAAAAGCCAAGACTGATGGAACAGGTCTATTGAACCCAAAGCCTGTGCCTTGCTACCCTGGAGGGTGGAAGACATGTTTTGAATCTGCCCAAAGGCCACGCCAGGCGCAAGGCCGTCTTGTCTTACATTGATCGTGTTTTGAAAACTGTCTCCATGGGTTGATGTGCCGGCAGCCCCACCGCACCCTTCCCTAGCTGGCTCAGTCCTTTGCCTTCATCTGCAAACTGCACTTTAAGGTTTGGCCAGGGGGTGGGGTGGTGGGGGGCTTTCCTGTGCATTAGCTTATTTTCAACCCCCAAGCACAGTGCAGCGGGTATTTTCTCTTTTTCTTTTCTAAATGCTGCATTTCTTTATCCTTCAAAAGCAAATCCAATATGGCTCTGGCGCTGCAGTTCGTGCGGATCCATCCTGTTTCATGGTTACCCTCCCTGGCGTGGACCCTGAAGAAGCTCACGGCCAAGGCAGAGAAGGAAACACAGGGCACGTCCTCCCTGCCAGGCCCCCACAGCTGCCGACCGCCCCCCGCCCCCCGGAACCCACCACTTCTGCTGTGGTGTGGTCCCAGCGAGGCTGGCACAGCTGCTGCAGGCCAGCACCTCCCAACAGAGTCGCCGGGGCCACTGGGGCCTGGAGGAGGGATGGTGGGGTCCATCCAGCCATCTACCACCCAGGACACCGGATCCCAACCCCTCGGGGGCCCAGGTGCCATGGGCACATCTGCCTCTTCTCCCCTGGAACATGCCCACGGGCCCACAGTCTCCCCATTCTAGAAGCAAAGAGACTACCACTCAGGGGGCAGGACACTGGCCCAGGTGCTCCTGGACTCTGAAGCCCAGCTCTCAGCATGGCTGCACTGGCCAGGGGTGGGCTGGGCAAGCTCCCAGAAACTGTGGGGAAGGGCCCCAAACGCTTCTCTGCTCCCACCAGTGTGGCACAGACATGTGGAGGTCCTACCGTCATTGTTGGTGTCCATCTGCCTGAAGATCTTGTCTGTGCGTTTCTCCGGCGTGGACTCGTCCTCCGGCATCTTCATCACGGAGGACACCATTTTATATATCGCCTGCAAAGGGGCACACAGATGCGTGTGCTTAGAGGTTCCGGGTGCTCCAGGGGGGATGGAGCACAGGCCTGATCTGCCCCCCCCACCCTCACCCATGGCAGGAGGAGAGGCCGGGCTGCTCACCAGCTTCAGGACCCTCCCCAGCTGGAATGTTCCAGGGCTTTTCCCAATAGCATGCATGCATATTGCAGACAGCACGTGAGCAAAAGGAAGCCAGCCTCATTTATGTGAGGTTCAAGAACACGTGAAATGACTCACTGTGACAGTGGCAAGACTGGGGCTGTCTGGGGGCGGGAGGTGGGACAGCTCTCAGGCCTTCTGGGGGGGCTGGGGACGCTCCCTAACTCACTGGCAGTGACATGGACATATGTCTGCACAGTGCATCACGCGGCACACTTAGCCACAAATATTTGACAACGGGATTGCTGTACCTCAGTGAGAAGCAAAAAAAGACAGCCGCTGAAACTCACGGGGAAACCATATCACCAGTCCCAGAAAGGACAGGCCCGGGGCCCATGGGTCTCTCCAGCAGGACCGAGAACTTTCTCTTCAGGACACTGCTGTCCAGGGGCTCAGCACCACACAGCCCATCTCCATCCAAGAGTCCAGGCACAGTGGTGTGTGCGTGTGTGTATGTGCATCATTGTGTGTGTGTGTCCGTGTCCAGAGGGCCATGATGAAGCTGGTGACCAGCAGCTCATCAGAGTAACATGAGAGCGGGAGGGGGCTGTGACATTGGGGGATTCTCTGCAGAAATGGCTTGACTGATACTCTCATTCCTCAAACAACAGACCAAGAACAGCAGAAACCTGGAAGCTGTAATGTCTTAAGAAGTAGGTTTACAAAACCAAACCAAAAAGAATGACCCCAAGTGAGGCTTCTCGTATCTATTATACTCTGCACTCCTTGGTCCCTCTCCACCTGCAGGCAGGGGTGACCAGGCCTCACTGCACAGCAAGTGTGTCTTTCAGGGCCTCCTGGGACAGGCCCCCCTCCCAGGACAGCTCCAGGCACTCATCCAAGTGGAGAGGAGGCAGAGCCAAGACCCTCCCCGTCTCTGCTGGGCTGTGATGCACTTGGAGCCCAGTCCGTTTTGATGAAGGTGTTGCAGTTGGGCGTCCTGCTTAGCATCTGCCGACGTGGGGGGAAGGTGCTTAGGGTTTGGGAACTTGGTCTGGGGGCCTAGCAGCCAGATCCCATCTGGACAGGAAGGCACCCCTCATGGCTCTCACGGCTCTGCCAAGTCTGTAAGCTTTGGCCCGGCCAGTCTGCTTGGCCAGTGACAGAGGAGGGTAAGGGCCAGCAGGTGGGTCAGGACATTCCCCAGAAGCAGATCTCTTCTTTCCACTACTGCTTGTTACTAAGAGCCAGGATCAACGGCTGAAGGATGGTTTCCCCTGAACCTGTGCTGGTTTATTCTCATGGCATGCAAACCACCTATTTGGGAAACGGGTCAGGCTACTTGCTGCTGATCAAGGAGTTCCTGAGTTTTATATCCTCTGCCTGCGGTTTAGTCCAGAAGTTCCCACCGTGTGGACTAGAGAACACCTCCTCTGAGGAATTCTAGAACTGAGTCCCCAGGCTCCAAGAGTGGGGATGCGGGTGGTGGGGACCCAGGGAGCGGAGACTCTGTGGCTCTCTACCACACACCCAGGAACCCAGGGAAGTGAATAAAACTTGGTTTCTTGCTGGAAAACAGCTTCCCCCGCCAGAGTCGATAGGAGAGAAGAGCTTTCTGAAGTGGTGCTTCCTGGGCCAGAGTTTATTCCGTCACCACTAATGTTTCAGTCTGGCTTTACAATTGCGTGTTCCTGAGGACGTGACAAGCTGTCTGTTGCATTCTTAAATAGGGGGATATGAGAAGGTCTTGGCAGGTGCCTTTCGCAAGTGTCAAGGGTCCTCTCCATTATAATTCTCAGCTCTGTTACTTTGGCCACCTGATTCGAAGAGCCAGCTCATTGGAAAAGACCCTGATGCTGGGAAAGATTGAGGGCAGGAAGTGAAGGGGATGACAGAGGACAAGATGGTATCACTGACTCAATGGACAAGTTTGAACAAACTCTTGAGAGATAGTGAAGGACAGGGAAGCCTAGCATGCTGCCATCCATGGGGTCGCAAAGAGTTGGCCACGACTGAGTGACTGAACAATAACTGGTGACTCTCAAGAAATCACACCCCTGCACCCCCCTCCCCCAACCATACCTAGTCTCAGAGTTTGTGAAATGCAGAGAATGACACCCCTCCCCTTAGAGCTGGCAAGACCACAGCTCATCACCTGCGTGTAGGCCAGGGCTTTTGTACCGCCAATGATCGGTAAACAATGGTCCTTCTCCTGCATTGGCAGGTGGGTTCTTTACCACTAGCTCCACTATAGCTCAGTCGGTAAAGAATCTGCCTGCAATACAGGAGCTGCTGCTGCTGCTAAGTCACTTCAGTCGTGTCCGACTCTGTGCGACCCCATAGACGGCAGCCCACCAGGCTCTGCCATCCCTGGGATTCTCCAGGCAAGAATACTGGAGTGGGTTGCCATTTCCTTCTCCAGTGCATGAAAGGGAAAAGTGGAAGTGAAGTTGCTCAGTCGTGTCAGACTCTTAGCGACCCAATGGACTGTAGCCTACCAGGCTCCTCTGTCCATGGGATTTTCCAGGCAAGAGTACTGGAGTGGGGTGCCATTGCAATACAGGAGACCCGGGTTTAATTCCTGGGTTGGGAAGATCCCCCCGGGAGAAGGAAATGACAACTCACTCCAATATTTTTGCCTCGAGAATCCTATGGACAGAGGAGCCTGCAGGCTACACAGTCCATGGGGTCGCAAGAGTCGGACACGACTTAGCGACTAAACCGCCACTGCCGCCACCTGAGAAGCCCAACAATGGCTCTTCTCATCACTATCTGCAAGCACCCACTGGTCAAGTGACAGCTACTCATTTTCCAAAGGGCAGGAAAGAGGGGCAGGCAGCCACGTAGCCCCAAAGGACCAGAGGCCAGCCGAGGAGTCCAGAGTGGGCGGGGTCTGCCGAGGCCCCACCCCCGGCACCAGCCCCGCCCCCGGCGCACCTGCACGATCTCCAGCATCTCGCTGCGGCTGATGTAGCCGTTGCCGTCGAGGTCGTACATGCTGAAGGCCCACTTGAGCTTCTGCTCCAGCTTGCCCCGCGAGGTCACGCTCAGCGCGATGATGAACTCCCTGAAGTCGATGGTGCCGTCGCCGTTGGTGTCGAAGGTGCGGAAGACGTGCTCGGCGAACTTGGAGGCGTCGCCGTAGGGGAAGAAGTTGGCGTAGATCTTCTTGAACTCGTCCACGGTCAAGTGGCCGGTGGGGCAGTCCTTGAGGAAGCCCTTGTACCACTCCTGCAGCTCGTGGTCCGTGAACTCCGTGTTCTCCCGCAGGTCCTGCAGCACTTCGGGTCGCAGCTTGCTGTTTTGCTTGCCCATGGCTGCCGGCGGGGACACCTGCAAGACAGAGGCCGGGCTGGAGATGGGGTGAGGGGGTACAGGGGAGGGCTCCCCACTACCTACGGCCGCCCAGCGGGACGGAGGACTGTCCCCCGAGTGTCCCCCACCAGTGGCTGGAGAGGCTTGACTCCGGCCATCACGGTGATGAGCTGTCCCCAGCGTGTGTAGGACCCCCTGCAGGGAGGGGGACCCTTAGTCTGTGTACCATGATGAAGGCTGGGTGCTCCAGTGGAGTCAGGACCGGCCGCCTCGCACTGCAAGGCCTATCCTGACCCCCAGAATTGGAAACATGGAGAAAACGGCCACATAAAATCAATGGGAATGAGGCTCTTATCGAGTCCCCAGCAGGGTTTGTACAAGACCGGAGGCTGAAACCCTTCTTCTCATCACCCTCATCAGCTCCCAGCAAAAATGTCACCCTGACTGCAGTCCACACCCTGTGTTCTGAGCATTTCTTTCCTCTTTCAGGCACCACATTCTGATTTTATCCTTAGAACAGGCATCCAGAAACTTTTAAGGAATCCCTTCTTGTTTTGGCCTCTGAGAAACCCTGTGGTTGGGAGCACGGGGTTGTGGGGGGTGTGGATCTGGAATTAGTACCAAGAGGATGTCTCCAGTATGCATAGTAAAGTCCCAGGCAATTGCAGGCATGCAAACGCGTGCTCTCCATGGAGTTTTCCCCTAATGCCTGCACAGAAGACTGACCCTGCATGCATTCTACATCACTTCAGTCGTGTCCGACTCTCTGTGACCCCATGGACTGTAGCCTGCCAGGCTCCTCTGTCCACGGGATTCTCCAGGCAAGAATACGCGAGTGGGTTGCCATATCCTCCTCCAGGGGAGCTTTCCAACTCCAGGATCGAATCCACATCTCCTATGTCTCCTGCATTGCAGGTGGACTCTTTACCACTGAGCCACCAAGGAAGCCCTTTTGAAGCAAACAGAATAGAAAATGAAAACAAAGGGTTTTCTGGCTTCCCTGGTGGCTCAGCGGTAAAGAATCCCCCTGCCAATGCAGGAGACACAAGTTCGATCCCTGGTCAGGGAAGATCGCTCATGCCACAGAGCAACTAAGCCCGTGCGCCACAACTACTGAGCTTGTGCTCTAAAGCCAGGAGCTGTGACTACTGAGTCCACCTACCCCAGCTACTGCAGCCTGTGTGCTCTAGAGCCCACAACAAGAGAAGCCCGAGCACCACACCTAGAGAGTAGATCCTGCAACTAGAGAGAAGCTGGAGCAGCAATGAAGACCCAAATAGCCAAACATAAATACAATTATAAAAAACACACAAAGGGTTTTCCACCCCTTGCCCCAGAGGTAACCACCTTGAACTGCTTTTTTTTTTTTAACATCTTATCATCTTAAAAATGCTAAAAAAAAAAAAGATGATAAGATGTTAAAAAAAAAAAAAAAAGCGTCTGCCTACAATGCAGGAGACCTGGGTTCCCTGGGACAGGAAGATCTCCTGGAGAAGGAAATGGCAACCCACTCCAGGATTCTTGCCTGGAAAATCCCATGGATGGAGAAGCCTGGTAGGCTACAGTCAATGGGGTCGCAAAGAGTCGGACACGACTGAGCGTCTTCACTTTCACTTTTCATCTTAAAAAAATTTTTTTTGGCCACACTGTGCAGCATGGGGTATTTAGTACCCAACTAGGGGACTGAACCTGAGCCCCCTGAACTGGGAGCAGAGTCTTAACCACTGGACCGCCAGTGAATTCCCTTGAACTGCTTCTTAACATTTATGAATCCTAAACATTATGTACCGAATCCCCATTAGGAAAGATAGTCAATGCAGTTCACATATTTTCCCTAGCAATTCCTCTTTCTTCAGTCTTCTCCCAGGTTTTATTAATTTTATACATGTCACTGTTTTTACTTTACGACTTTAAGTTTACATACATTTAAATTTACAGAAATTTAAATTATAGAAAAATTCCTTCTCTAACCACCAGGTGTGTGTGGGGGGGCTTTGGGAATATCTTTCAAAACTACAAACATGTTGCCATGGACACAGCAACCTCACTTATAGAAACACATCTAGAGATGCTCCCACCCGTGCAAATAGCTTGTGTACAGCACAACCACTTCCAGGCTTCCCCAGTGGCTCAAAGGTAAAGAGTCCACTTGCAGTTCAGAAGACACAGGAGACTCCGGCTTGATCCCTGGGTCGGGAAGATCTGGAGGAGGGCATGGCAACCCACTCCAGTATTCTTGCCTGGAGAGTCCCATGGACAGAAGAGCCTGGTGAGCCATAGTCCACGGGGTCTCAAAGAGTCAGACATGACTAAAGCGAGGTAGCACAGCACACAGACCACTGCCTGCACTATTGTCTGTAATAATGAACAACCCAGGCATCTGTCATTGTGACCAATGCAAAATAACCTTCAAGATGTATTTTGAGTGAAAAGAAAAGTTGCAGAACAGCATACAGAGTTTGCTACTGTTTGTGAAAAAAAGAGAAAATCTATGGGTGTTGTTCATATTCAGAATGACCTCTTGGGAAATGATAACATTGGACACAGAAAGAGAGATGGCTGATAGACAAAGGTCACATGGCGAGTTTTTACCGTAAATCTTTTTGTAACTTCAAATGTGGAACTCTGTGTAGTTTTATTCAAAAAAATAAACACATAAGAATCCAGCAACATGACAGGGATCTCTTGATTCTCTGGGAGATTAAGTTATTAATCCCCCTTTTAATCTCCCTCTCCTCCCCTCCCCCTTCCACATCCGCTTCTGTCCTGCATGGGAACATGACTTTCACAGGGTCAGGGTTTACCCTCTCCACTTTCCGTTCCGCTTTACCTATTGGTTGATCCTCGTAAGTGGAAACCAGCAAGTCACTGTGTAACTTGGTTGTCAGTTTCCAATGGCCCCCAGCGCCTTCCACCCCCCGCAACCCTACTCCCACCCCTGGGCTCCCAGACTCAACCTAAGACGCCCTGCAGATTGCACATGTCCACCTCCATATTTCCTGCACTAAAAGGCTGATCTGTGATCCTTTGCTCAGTTTAGCTGTTCTCAAGGCTTTGTATTTGCCATGCTCCTCTCAGTTGTAATTCTCCTAGCCAGCGTCTGCAGGGAGGGAGAGGAGTGGTTTGTCTCAGATGTCTCTCCTTCTGCCTCCCACCTTTGGCTTCCAAGGCAGCCATCCATGTGCAGAGGGGGCTGCGATGTGGAGGGTCTCACCGCACCCACCCACCCTCGCTCTTCACTCCTTCCGCTGAGACCCGAGGCCGTTCTGCCAGCAGCATCCGTCCACGTGTCCAGAGAGGCCGGCGGAGGAGGGCCAGCTGTCACGGACTGAACTGCTCCCCACAAATTCACACGCTGACCTCCTAATTCCTGGACCTCAGGATGTGGCTGTATTTGGAGACAGAACCCTCAGAGAGATCATTAAGATAAATGAGGCCATGGGAATTCCCTGGCAATGGTGAGGACTCTACACTTCCCCTGCAAGAAGGGGGCAAGAGTTTGATCCCTGGTTGGGGAACTAAGTTCCCATATGGTGTGGTGCGGCCAAAAGAATTTAAAAACCAATCTGACCGGTGCCCTTGAATAGAGGAGCTTGAACAGACCCAGAGGAAAAGCCACGTGAGGACACAGGGAGAAGATGGCTGTCAATGGGCCAACGAGAGAGGCATCAGAAGGAACCAGACCTGCTGACATCTGATCTCAGACATTCAGCCTCCCGGAACTGTGAGAGAATAAATTTCTGTTTTTGAAGCTGTCCAGTGTACAGTGCTAAGACAGCTGCCCAGGGAATTGAGCTGATAACACGTGACATCAGTGTCCGTGGGGCAGAACCCCGTGCTGGGGGCCGTGCGGTTTCCAAAGGCTTAACTCCCGACCTGCCGGCATTGGGGACAACCTCAAGAAGGTCCATGGACGTGGGACACTTTTGTTTTTAATCAGACACCTCGCCTGCATCCATCCCGCTTCACCAGGGAGGAAGCTGACCAGGAGGCTCTGGAGGTGAAGCCAGCCCTCGGACCCGATCGTCTGGTCCTGTCTCACAACTTCCTGGGGGCAGCTGGGGGAGGACGGTCCTGGGGAGGGTGGGATGACAACCTGGGCACGAACATGGCCTTCTTGGCCGCCTTTGATAGTCAACCCACATCCTTTCCCTAAAGCATTCCTTCTCTTTTCATCATGGAAACGAGCCACCTTCTGGGAAGCTCTGGGCTCTGGGAGCTCAGGGTCAGTCCTTTCATATCTTTTTTTTTTTGGCTGCACGGCACAACCAGCTGGATCTTAGTTCCCTGAGCCTGGATCGAACCCTGGGCCCTGGCAGTGAAGGCACCGAGCCCTAAACACTGGGCGGCCATCGAATTCCCAGGATCGGTCCCTTCAGAATCCATTCCCCTCAGTGAAAACCAAACCGCCGCTCAGAGCCACGGCATCAGATGGCCTCAGAATGTGTCGGTGATCTGTATTCTTTAAGATCCACAGGATGCCAAACTGCTAACTCCTCCTCCGCCTGATGTAACAAATGTTTATGGAGAGGAAGGGGCCATATCAGGAATGGGACATGGAGGGTCAACACAGCTGCTAGGAGGTGACGGTCAGGGGCTAGGAGGTGACGGCTGGGGGCTCCGAGGTCTGCCTGGGGAAGCTTCAGCTTTCCCAGCCCTTCTCATGTGTCCCTGCAGGCAGACATGTGAGGCTTCAGAGTCCTCTTCCCTCCCTGAGCCTGGCACCAAGAGGGCATCAGTGTGGGGGGGTGGGTCTTCCTGCTGTGCTGGTGGTGGTCCTGGTTGTGTACACACACCTGCTAACTCTGGAGGTAAGTAAGTGTGTTAATCACTCAGTCGTGTCTGACACTTTGTGACCCCATGGACTGTAGCCCACCAGGCTCCTCTGTTCATGGAATTCTCCAGGCAAGAATACTGGAGACGGTTGCCATTTCCTTCTTCAGGGGATCTTCCTGACCCAGGGATTGAACCCAGGCTTACCGCACTGCAGGCAGATTCTTTACTGTCTAAGACACCAGGGAAGCGGTTTCTGGCAAAGCTGGCATTCCAGCAGAGCCTGGATATGTCCCGGCCCCTCCGGGGGAAGCAATGCAGGGGGTCCTTCCTGAGGGTTCTGGGGCTCACGGGATGGCAGGACTCTGAGATGGGCATATCAGGCATGGATCCTGCCTTTGAACAGGGTTCCTGAAGGCCGGAGCACATGGGAGGCAGGAGACGCACTCACACTGGTCCACTGCAGCATCAAAAACCCCACCACAGTCATTCTAACTGCAGCCACAGTTCTTCAAGCACTCAAGCCGGGCCAGGGGCTGTGCAGACCATTTTATCAGTGGTGAAACCGAGGCCTGGGGGCAGTAAGTAACTTTCCCTGGGTCCCATGGCTGCTGGAGCTGGGATGTGACCAGGATGTGACCAGGAATCCGTCTTTAGCTTGACCACATCAAGCTCAACAATCGACCTTGAACCCTGGGAGGTGGGCAGGGCAGACCTGACACTCCCAGCTGTACAGAAAAGAAAAGCAAGGTGGGGAGAATTTGAGGGATGTGTTTAGGAAACAAAAAAGATAAATTTTACTTCGGGGGGAAAACTATCAAGAAACCGTGGGTGGAAAAACATGTTTTCCTGTCATTGTCTTGAAGGTTGAGTGAGTAATCTGCGGCTGTCAAAGTCAGGGCTGATAGGCGACCACATTTTTTAGGACAGTGTGGCAGGAATCCATCACTGAGTTTCCAGTCTCCTTTAGGGAGACCTCATGGCTGTGAAGTAGGGCCCCACCCCCGGCCTCTGCTTTGATTTCTTGACCACACTCAGTCAGCTGAATTAAAGGGCTGACTTAGAGCGTTAACCCTTTAAAAGTCAGTAGCATGAACTTTTGCCATAGGATACTGAACAATGAACTCTCCAGATCGGTAGGTGACCAATATGCTACTGGAGATCAGTGGAGAAATAACTTCAGAAAGAATGAAGAGATGGAGCCAAAGCAAAAACAACACCTAGTTGTCAATGTGACTGGTGATGGAAGTAAAGTCCGATGCTGTAAAGAGCAATATTGCATAGGAACCTGGAATGTTAGGTCCATGAATCAAGGCAAGTTGGAAGTGGTCAAACAGGAGATGGCAAGAGGGAATATCGACATTTTAGGAATCAGTGAACTAAAATGGACTGGAATGGGTGAATTTAACTCAGATGACCAATATATCTACTACTGTGGGCAAGAATCCCTTAGAAGAAATGGAGTAGCCATCATAGTCAACAAGAGTCCAAAATGCAGTACTTGGATGCAATTTCAAAAATGACAGAATGATATCTGTTCATTTCCAAGGCAAACCATTCAAGATCACAGTAATTCAAGTCTATGCCCCAACCACTAATGCCAAAGAAGCTGAAGGTGAATGGTTCTATGAAGACCTACAAGACCTTTTAGAACTAACACCCAAAAAAGATGTCCTTTTCATTATAGGGGACTAGAATGCAAAAGTAGGAAGTCAAGAAATACCTGGAGTAACAGGCAGATTTGGCCTTGGAGTACAGAATGAAGCAGGGCAAAGGCTAATAGAGTTTTGCCAAGAGAACCCACTGGTCATAGCAAACACTCTCTTCCAACAACACAAGAGAAGACTCTACACATGGACACCACCAGATGGTCAACACCAAAATTGGACTGATAATATTTTTTGCAGCCAAAGATGGAGAAGCTCTATACAGTCAGCAAAAACAAGACCGGGAGCTGACTATGGCTCAGATCATGAACTCCTTATTGCCAAATTCAGACTTAAATTGAAGAGAGTAGGGAAAACCACTAGACCATTCAGGTATGACCTAAATCAAATCCCTTATGATTATACAGTGGAAGTGACAAATAGATTCAAGGGGTTAGATCTGATAGAATGGCTGAAGAACTATGGGCGGAGGTTCATGACATTGTACAGGAGGCAGGGATCAAGACCATCCCCAAGAAAAAGAAATGTGAAAAGGCAAAATGGTTGTGTGAGGAGGCCTTACAAATAGCTATGAAAAGAAGAGAAGCAAAAGGCAAAGGAGAAAAGGAAAGGAACAGAAAAAAATATACCTATTTTAACGCAGAGTTCCAAAGAATAGCAAGAAGAGATAAGAAAGCCTTCCTCAGTGATAAGTGCAAAGAAATAGAGGAAAACAATAGGATGGGAAAGACTAGAGGTCTCTTCAAGAAAATTAGAGATACCAAGGGAACATTTCATGCAAAGATGGGCTCAATAAAGGACAGAAATGTTATGGACCTAACAGAAGCAGAAATTTAAGAAGAGGTGGCAAGAATACACAGAAGAACTGTACAAAAAAGATCTTCACAACCCAGATAATCACGATGGTGTGATCACTCACCTAGAGCCAGACATCCTGGAATGCGAAGTCCAGTGGGCCTTAGGAAGCATCACTACGAACAAAGCTAGTGGAGGAGATGGAATTCCGGTTGAGCTATTTCAAATCCTCAAAGATGATGCTGTGATAGTGCTGCCCTCAATATGCCAGCAAATCTGGAAATCTCAGCAGTGGCCACAGGACTGGAAAAGGTCAGGTTTCATTCCAACCTCAAAGAAAGGCAATGCCAAAGAATGCTCAAACTACTGCACAATTGCACTCATCTCACATGCTAGTAAAGTAATGCTCAAAATTCTCCAAGCCAGGCTTCAGCAATACGTGAACCGTGAACTTCCAGATGTTCAAGCTGGATTTAGAAAAGGCAGAGGAACCAGAGTTTAAATTGCCAACATCCGCTGGATCATCGAAAAGGCAAGAGAGTTCCAGAAAAACATCTATTTCTGCTTCATTGACTATGCCAAAGCCTTTGACTGTGTGGATCACAACAAACTGTGGAAGATTCTGAAAGAGATGGGAATACCAGACCACCTGACCTGTCTCTTGAGAAATCTGTATGCAGGTCAGGAAGCAACAATTAGAACTGGACATAGAACAACAGACTGGTTCCAAATCAGGAAAGGAGTACGTCAAGGCTGTATATTGTCACCCTGCTTATTTAACTTATATGCAGAGTACATCATGAGAAACGCTGGGCTGGATGAAGCACAAACTGGAATCAAGATTGCTGGGAGAAATATCAATAATCTCAGATGTGCAGATGACACCACCCTTATGGCAGAAAGTGAAGAGGAACTAAAGAGCCTCCTGATGAAAGTGAAAGAGGAGAGTGAAAAAGTTGGCTTAAAACTCAACATTCAGAAAACTAAGATCATGGCATCTGGTCCCATCACTTCATGGCAAATAGATGGGGAAATAATGGAAACAGTGAGAGACTTTATTTTCTTTGGGCTTCAAAATCACTGCAGATGGTGATTGCAGCCATGAAATTAAAAAAGATGCTTGTTCCTTGGAAGAAAAGTTATGACCAACCTAGACAGCATATTAAAAAGCAGAGACATTACTTTGCCAACAAAGGTCCGTCTAGTCAAGGCTATGGTTTTTCCAGTGGTCATGTATGGATGTGAGTTGGACTATAAAGAAAGTTGAGCACTGAAGAATTGATGCTTTTGAACTGTGGTGTTGGAGAAGACTCTTGAGAGTCCCTTTGATTGCAAGGAGATCCAACCAGTCCATTCTGGAGGAAATCAGTCCTGAATATTCATTGGAAGGACTGATGCTGAAGCTGAAATTCCAATCCTTTGGCCACCTGATGTGAAGAACTGACTCATTTGAAATGACCATGATGCTGGGAAAGATTGAAGGTAGGAGGAGAAGGGGACAGAGGATGAGATGGTTGGATGGCATCATCGACTCAATGGACATGAGTTTGAGTTAACCCCGGGAGTTGGTGATGGACAGGGAGGCCTGGCGTGCTGCAGCCCATGGGGTCGCAAAGAGTTGGACACAACTGAGCGACTGGACTGAACTGAACTGCCATAAAAGCTTCTGCTCCCATGAAGGGGCCCATGAATGTCAAATAAAGCTCCACCAGCCCTCCCAGTTGGGCTTTAATGGTGGCTCAAATGATAAAGAATCTGCCTGCAATGCAGGAGACCCAGGTTCAGTCCCTGGGTCAGGAAGATCCCCTGGAGAAGGGAATGGCTACCCACTCCAGTACTCTTGGCCTGGAGAATTCCATGGACAGAGGAGCCTGGTGGGCTACAATCTATGGGGTCCCAAAGAGTCAGACACCACTAAGTGACTAACACACAGCACTCTCAGTCACCCCTTGCACGGGCCTGTGTGTGCTGCCCAAAGGCTCAGATGAAATATTTAAGAAGAACCTCATTCTAGTTCTCTCTCCTGGAGGCTCTCGGCCTGAAGCAGGTGGCCTCAAGGGAACGGAGACAGTGGAATGCTGTACCCCAGCGACCCCTCCGTTACTAATTAAGCCAACGAACCAACTTATTGACAATCGCTTGGCTGGGAAAGATGGCTGACAAAAAGCAAGGCTTTCTGCAACAACAAAGCCAACACTCCCACTTCCCAGAAGAAGTGGCCCCCTGGCCCTATTGTCAGGCAAACACCCCAGGCTTCATTTACCAGAAAATCTTAACTTTCATCTCCAGTGAAAGATGGGGTGCAGAACAGATGTGCTGGGGGAGGGCAATTGATTCAAGCTCTTACTGGGCTTCAAGAGCGTCATGACCAAGCAGGGCTCGGATCAGACAAGCAACAGTCTTCTAAGAGCCTCGAAGATGACATTTTATTCACAGTAATGGAAAAGTGGGGGAGGGAGTTGGTGCAGCCCTAAGAGCCATCTCTCTGGTTCTCAGTTACTCTGTTATTGTTCTTAATGTGCTAAACTGGCACGGGAAAAAAAAAGTAAACACGTAGCTGGGGAGCCCTATGAAAATATTTAACCCAAAGTCGGCATTGCCTGCAAATTAAAGCCTTTTTTTTTTTAATGGCGTAGCTCTATCCGCCAACCAGTGAGTCTCTTGGAACTGAGGGCTTGAATGTCCCATTAATCACAGCTCAACGCCGGCTGCCGGCGTGGGTAGACATTTCATCCCATTGCTCCAAAACGCTTTCATCAAGCCAGATCTCCAAAGCTGGCTAGGCCAAGCCGACTCAGAAACACCTGGAGGGAAGATGATGGGAGAGGTGGGAGGAACCAACTCCTCCTAAAAGGCCAAAACTGGGGAGGAGGCTGGAGGGGCAAGGCCGTGAATTTGCACTTCAAGGGACGGGAGGGCCCAGCTGAGACTGGCTTGTTCTGTCTGGGGGCAGAACAGGACACAGGGGTGCGGAAAGGGGCAGAAGAAAACAGGCAGTCTGTGTTGTTTCTCTTGCAGCACCAGCCCTGGGTCTTTCTCCTGGTGACTCACGGACAAACACTCCTCCTGAGCTTAGCCCCTGTCCTAGAGAGAAAAGAGGCTGATAGCATTTGCGTCCTTTTTCCTCCAAGTAAGCAGGTGGGAAGCAAGCCTCCTGCTGCCTTGGCTTCTAGTGCGGCTGCTCTGAGAAGGGGCCAGTCCTGTTCCAAGGCCTGTGTCAGCTGCCAGGACCCGGTGCACAGGCGGCTCTGGCTGCAGCGAGGTTGGATGGACGCTAGAGGGTGCAGCCGGGCAGGCTCCCCAGGAGACCCCGCCTCCCAGCCTCCTGACCCCGCCCCTGCCACGCCCCCTTCACTTGGCCGGCGCTTCAGTTTTTCCACCTGTAAGCTGTGATTTGTCCAATACAGGAACCACTAGTCACATGGGGTTATTGAGCACTTAAAATGTGCCCGGTCTGAATTCATATACGTGCTCTAGGAGTAAAATTCACACTGGATTTTGACAACTTAATATGGGAAAAAATATTTCATTAATAGTTTTTCTCTCCTAATTACAAGTGAAATGATAAATGATACCACTTGAGATACAGTGGGTTAAGTTAATTATGCTGGTAACATTAATCTAACTTTTTAAAGGTGGCTACCAGAAAAGATAAAGTTATATGTGTAGGTGGCTTGTGTTTTATTTCTAGTGACTGCTCAGCACTGGGTACATCCTTGGGGCATGGTTTAGGGGGCCACCAAGTTCATTAGCACCTCGACTGCAGGCCCACTGCTAACTGCAACCCAGCTAGGAGAGGTGGCCTGTGTTTATTTCACTCCTTGGTGCCCATGAGTGAAAGATAATGGTGTTTTGCATGTCATAATTGCAGGTGAGCCCTACGAGTTCCTATTTTCAGCAGCTTCAAGAATTTTGCCTGAGACCAGCTGCAATGAAGACTTAGGTCTAGTCCCGGCTACGGGTAAGGATGGAAGGAGGGGCTGAAGAGACAGGGCATTCCTCCTCCTCTTCTGAGGGAGAACACGAAGCCCAGGTGAGAGCTAGGGGACAAGGAGGTCAGTAAACACCTCTGAAGCTGGCAGTTCCTGGGTGCACTTAAATCTAAATTCAGACCACAGGCCTTGGGGAGCCCGTTTCCGGAGGCTTCCTAAAAGCCTATTGCATCAGAGCTTCACCAGCTGGTTGGGCTCCAGGCAGTGATCTTGGTTGAAAAATGCAACTGAGAGTCCTCCTGACTCCTGGACCCGCCCCAGTAGCTTAAAATCCCAAGACCTCCCAAAGCTTTAAAAAATATATAAAAGAGGGACTTCCCTGGTGGTCCCGTGGCTAAAACTTCATGCTCCCAATGCAGAGGGCCCAGGTTTGATCCCTGGTCAGGGAACTAAATCCTACATGCTGCAACAAAGATGGAAGATCCTGTACGCTGCAACTAGGACCCAGCGCAGCCAAATAAATGAATAATAAATATTTTAAAAAATATATAAAAGGAGGGAAGGGGGAGGGAAAAAAGAGAGAGGAAAGAAGGAAGGAAAGAGGCAGGCTGGCCAAGCAAGGCAGAGAAATCTCCTCCCTATCTGACCCACTCTCCCCTTCCACTTTCCTGAAGCTGACGTGCCCTCTGTGAGGCTGGGGGAAAGAAGAGGTGGAGAAAAGGAAAGAAGACTCCCCAAGAGGATGTTCTTTCCCTTGAAGAACCGCTCACTCAACAGGAAGAGGAGCTGTGTAGCTTCCCCTGAACACTTTGTGCCTCTGAAGTCACCCGTTCATCCATGTGGCTGCTCGCCTCAGCCACCCAGCAAACTCCTATTCATCCACCAAAGCCCAACTCAAATGCCACCTACTCATGGATGCATTTTCCAACCCTGCTACAGTTGTTCTTCCTTTTGTATTCCAGTAGCAGTTTTAAACCTATTTCTCTTCTGACCTCAACTTTTAGCACATCATTTACTTATGTTTTTCCCTCATTAGAAGGAAAGAGTCCCTTGAGGAAAGAGTATATACCTCACTTATGCCAGTAGGAGAACGTGCTAGGATGTGCTAGCCCCAAGGTCTTTGATTCTGCGGTTCCCCAAGGACAGGGAAGCCAAGTCCATGGGGTCACAAAGAGTCAGACATGATTGAGCAACTGAACAACAGCCACCACCACCACCCGGGCTGCCCTTCCTTCCCGTCAGTGTCTGCAAGGCACACTCCCTCAGTGTTCACGTCTTTGCTTAAGTCTTCCTGGGGGAACCTCCTCCAGGGAGACCATCTCGAGTAGCATCTGCCCTCACCCTGGCCCCTTTCCATGGCCATTCCCACTACTTGGTACCGTACTTATATATGGTTGACTCCCTGCTTTTGTTCACTGCTACATCCCCACAGTGCCCAGAACAGAGCACACAACCAGGGCTCAGTAAAAATATCTGAAATAATGCTTGTGTGACCAAGGGCTTAGCACAGTGCCCAAATGAATGAACAGATGAACAAGTGAATGGGTTTCCTCTAGGACCCTGTTGCTCTAACAGTTTGTAACTCTGTACGTGGGCTTCCCAGGAGGTACTACTGGTAAAGAACCTGCCTGCCAATGCAGGAGACATAAGAGACTCAGGTTCGATCCCTGCGTTGGGAAGATCCTCTGGAGGAGGGCATGGCAACCCACGGCAGTGTTCTTGCCTAGAGAATCCCATGGACAGAGGAGCCTGGCGTGCTATAGACCACAGGGTCGCAAAGAGTCAGACACAACAACATCAGGGATATGGATGACTTCAAGCTCCAAGAAGGGACATTCTGGAATTCAGACGTGGTGTTCTGGAAAGTTCCATCTACCAGCACAGGACCAGCTGCAGCAGAAGAGGGAGCCTGGAGGAGTCAGACTCGAAGTCCACTCACCAGGCTGGTGCCATCTCCTCCCTCCCCCGTGAACACACATCCTCTGCCTGGGATCCCTCACTTTAGTGGTGCAGCCTCACCCTGGAGCCAAGGTCATAGCTACTTGAATCTTCAGGGAATGAGTGCTTTGAGCTGCTTCCCCAGAGAAGGAAGGCAGGTTGGTGGATCAGACACAAATGAGCCTCTGCGGGAAGAACACGACAGGGAGAGGAAGAGGAAATGGCCCGGAGGGTGAGCCTCCCTCCACGGAATCGCTGATGCACAGGAAGAGGGCTCAAGGCAGGACCAAAACCAAGACCCTGTGATTTTCCTTAAAGCCGTTGTCCCCCCTACACGTCTGGCCAGAGGTGAGGCCCATGTGTCTGCAGAGGGAGCTGGAGGCTGGGCCAGGAGCATGGCCAGCAGCCTGGTGAGGGGCAGGCCTCAGCGAGCCTGGTGGGGGTCAACGTCTGGAGTCCCCAGAGCCCAGGGCTTCCTCTGCCCCAGCTGAAGCCCCGTTTGAAGGCAACTGTGAGGCTTAGGGGGGCACATCCCCAAACGCCAGGCTGGTGTGTGGAGGAAATCTGTTCCCTTTGGCCCACAAGCGTTCCTGAGGCCCCTTCTGAGCCGGGCATGGAAACGCCCGGATGAATGAGATGCAGGGACTCTCCCTGGGTGCCCCCTGGGCCCTCCAGCACACCCACGACAGGGTAAGGTGTTGTGTGAGCTTGCTTATAAGGGACCAGGAGTGCTCCGGGTGGGCGGACAAAGGGAATGAGGTTTGCCAGGGCGAGGGGGCCAGGAGATAACCCACCCCACGCCACTGAGACCCGGATGGGAGTGGTGAGCCTGACTGCAGAGTGCCAGGAACGCTATGAGGATGGTAGAGGAGGGGGTCACAGAGAGCAACAGGAGGGGGCCTGGAAGGGGGTGCTGGTAATGCCCCCCACCCTACCCAGCAAATGCTCATGCCCCCTGAAAATGCTCAGAATGAATCTAGCCCGGGACTCAGGGCTCTGCCCCTGTTCGATCCAACAACAAAAGCTCTGAGGTTGAAACAAACAAACGTATGAATCACAGGGCATCTCCTTCTCGGGGACCCGGAGCCGGCCGCAAGCTAACGCTCTTCTGAAGGAAACCTAGGAGGCCACAGCAGACTGGACACCGCTGGCTGGAGGCAGGAGCCGGTCTGAGACTTCAGAAGCCGCACACCAGCCCCTTGATAGATCTGCTCCCTCTTCGGTCAGCCCTGGGGGACAGAGTTTGTGGCAGTGGGGGGGCCCTCATCCCAGATGGCTTATTACACACGGAGGTTTGGGCCACCAGCACCCGCACATTGGAGTAAATTCCTCCTGGCTGCCTGGGCCTGGCTGGCTGTGCAGTGATTCATGTAAACCAAGCCTGTGTGGGACCTCCAGGCCGGTGGCAGAGTGAGTCTGCAATTCCACTCCAGTGCTCCAAGCCGGATGTGAGCTGCAGTCCTCCCGCAAGTCTCCCCACGGGAGAGGAAGTGAGCGTTCCAGCCAGCGGGCCCACACCCCGCAGCCTTGATGACTGGCAGCTCTCAGGGAACACGCTGGACTGGGTCCTGGAATCAGGCAGTCCCCTGTCTCAAGGCTCCAGATGAAGCCTCTGTTTGCTCCTCTGTTAAATGGGACCAAGGGCAGTTTCAGGGAGCTGAGTCGGGATGGGGACTGTGTACAGAAGGGACCTACCTCCCCACTGGGCCGTAAATGGCCAGCCTGAGTCTCCTCCCAGGAGCCCCTCTCTAGCCTTCTGGTCTTGGCTGTCTCTTAGCTTCCCTGGACCTCAGTTTCCTTGGCGGTAAATGGGAAGAACGGTCTCAGCCTGTTGATTTCACAGCGTGGTGGTGAGGATCCAGGGAAATGAAGGCCGTGAAAGGGCTTTGACAAATGTGAAGCATCAGACAAATATACGGAAGTTCTATTGCACCTTTTATGATAAAAGAAATGTGCGAAGTGCTTGATGAGCTTAACCACAGTATCAGACAGAGCCAGGCTCAGAGGCAGGTCCACACTTTCCAGCAGACCCTCTACCTTGCATGCTCAGCACACACCAGGGTGGGCAGAGGGGCTGGGATCCTGGGGGCTCAATACATCCAGCAGGGGGGCCGGGGCAGTGAAATTCCAACTCCTGTTCTTCAAGAAGAAAATGAGGGAAGAGGACAGGAGAACCCAGCCCTGCAACAGCACAGACCCCTGGCTCACACTGCCGGGGCAAGTTGGGCTCCCGTCAAAGCCCCCCGGGATCAGCACAACAGTGCACACGTACTAAGTCACTTTAGTCATGTCTGACTCTTTGCGACCCCAGGGACTGCAGCCCCCCAGGCTCCTCTGTCCATGGGATTCTCCAGGCCAGAATACTGGAGTGGGTGGCCACACTCTCCTCCAGGGGCTCTTCCCGACCCAGGGATCGAACTCGCATCTCTCACATCTCCCGCATTAGCAGGCAGGTTCTCTACCGCTAGCGCCACCTGGGAAGCCCTCAGCATGAAAGTTCAGTTCAGTTGAATTCAGTTCAGTCGCTCAGTCATGTCCGATTCTTTGCCACCGCATGAATTGCAGCACGCCAGGCCTCCCTGTCCATCACCAACTCTCGGAGTTTACCCAAACTCATGTCCATCAAGTCAGTGATGCCATCCAGCCATCTCATCCTCTGTCGTCCCCTTCTCCTCCTGCCCCCAATCCTTCCCAGTATTTGGGTCTTTTCCAATGAGTCAACTCTTCGCATGAGGTGGCCAAAGTATTGGAGTTTCAGCTTCAACATCAGTCCTTCCAATGAACACCCAGGACTGATCTCCTTTAGGATGGACTGGTTGGATCTCCTTGCAGTCCAAGGGACTCTCAAGAGTCTTCTCCAACACCACAGTTCAAAAGCATCAATTCTGCGGCGCTCAGCTTTCTTCACTGTCCAACTCTCACATCCACACATGACCACTGGAAAAACCATAGCCTTGACTAGATGGACCTTTGTTGGCAAAGTAATGTCTCTGCTTTTAAATATGCTATCTAGGTTGGTCATAACCTTCCTTCTAAGGAGTAAGCGTCTTTTAATTTCATGGCTGCAATCACCATCAGCAGTGATTTTGGAGCCCCCAAAAATAAAGTCTGACATTGTTTCCACTGTTTCCCCATCTATTTCCCATGAAGTGATGGGACCAGATGCCATGATCTTAGTTTTCTGAACATTGAGCTTTAAGCCAACTTTTTTACTCTCCTCTTTCACTTTCATCAAGAGGCTCTTTAGTTCTTCTTCACTTTCTGCCATAAGGGTAGTGTCATCTGCATATCTGAGGCTATTGCTATTTCTCCCTGCAATCTTGATTCCAGCTTGTGCTTCATCCAGTCCAGCATTTCTCATAATGTACTCTGCATATAAGTTAAATAAGCAGGGTGACAGTATATAGCCTTGACCTACTCCTTTTCCTATTTGGAACCAGTCTGTTGTTCCATGTCCAGTTCTAACTGTTGCTTCCTGACCTGCACACAGGTTTCTCAAGAGACGGGTCAGGTGGTCTGGTATTCCCATCTCTTTCAGAATTTTCCACAGTTTATTGTGATCCACACAGTCAAAGGCTTTGGCATAGTCAATAAAGCAGAAATAGATGTTTTTGTGGAACTCTCTTACTTTTTCAATGATCCAGCGGATGTTGGCAATTTGATCTCTGGTTCCTCTGCCTTTTCTAAAACCAGCTTGAACATCTGGAAGTTCATGGTTCACGTATTGCTGAAGCCTGGCTTGGAGAATTTTGAGCATTACTTTGCTAGCATGTGAGTTGAGTGCAATTGTGAGGTAGTTTGAGCATTCTTTGACATTGCCTTTCTTTGGGATTGGAATGAAAACTGATCTTTCCCAGTCCTGTGGCCACTGCTGAGTTTTCCAGATTTGCTGGCATATTGAGTGCAGCACTTTCACAGCATCATCTTTGAGGATTTGAAATAGCTCAACTGGAATTCCATCACCTCCACTAGCTTTGTTCATAGTCATGCTTTCTAAGGCCCACTTGACTTCACATTCCAGGATGTCTGGCTCTAGGTGAGTGATCACACCATCGTGATTATCTGGGTTGTGAAGATCTTTTTTGTATAGTTCTTCTGTGTATTCTTGCCACCTCTTCTTAGTATCTTCTGCTTCTGTTAGGTCCATACCATTTCTGTCCTTTATCGAGCCTATCTTTGCATGAAATGTTCCCTTGGTATCTATAATTTTCTTGAAGAGATCTATAGACTTTCCCATTCTGTTGTTTTCCTCTATTTCTTTGCACTGATTGCTGAGGAAGGCTTTCTTATCTCTCCTTGCTATTCTTTGGAACTCCACATTCAGATGAGAATATCTTTCCTTTTCTCCTTTGCTTTTTGCTTCTCTTCTTTTCCCGGCTATTTGTAAGGCCTCCTCAGACAGCCATTTTGCTTTTTTGCATTTCTTTTCCATGGGGATGGTCTTGATCCCTGTCTCCTGTACAATGTCCTGAACCTCTGTCCATAGTTCATCAGGCACTCTGTCTATCAGATCTAGTCCCTTAAATCTATTTTCATTTCCACTGTATAATCATAAGGGATTTGATTTAGGTCATACCTGAATGATCTAGTGGTTTTCCCCACTTTCTTCAATTTAAGTCTGAATTTGGCAATAAGGAGTTCATGATCTGAGCCACAGTCAGCGCCCAGCTCCTGGTCTTGTTTTTGTTGACTGTATAGAGCTTCTCCATCTTTGGCTGCAGAGAATATAATCAATCTGATTTCGGTGTTGACCATCTGGTGATGTCCATGTGTAGAGTCTTCTCTTGTGTTGCTGGAAGAGGGTGTTTGCTATGACCAGTGGGTTCTCTTGGCAAAACTCTATTAGCCTTTGCCCTGCTTCATTCTGTACTCCAAGGCCAAATTTGCCTGTTATGCCAGGTGTTTCCTGACTTCCTACTTTTGCATTCCAGTCCCCTATAATGAAAAGGACATCTTTTTTGGGTGTTAGTTCTACAAGGTTTTGTAGGTCTTCAAAAGGGGACACCACAAAGCCCCATCCCCAGGAAAGAAGGGCCTGTCCAACTGCAAGGTGTCTCCTGTGGCTGCTAGCTGGTTCAGGTCCACTTAAACAGGCTTGAGGAGCCTGTGGACGCTCAGGACAGGCTCCTGAAGGACAGGGAGCTTCCCAGGAACTGAAGACCAGCCCAGAGCAACCTCAGGGTTCCTGGGGACTGGCCATTCAGATCTGTGTGGGCAGGGCAGGGCCTGGTGGGCCTGGGACACAGCTGTGCACACACACACCCTACTACACACTCTACACACTACACACATGACACACACATCCCACACAATACCACCCTACACCATACACATACACCACACATACATCACACACACCCCTACACACAATACCACCCTACACCATACACATACACCACACATGCACGCACACACACACACACACAAACACACACACCCTACTGGACACATCACACACGTCACACAAATATACCACAGAATACCACTCTATACCACACACATACACACACCCGCTACTGCAAACACCATACACATCACACATACCTCCACACAATACCACCCTATACCATACACATACACATACACCACACACACACACATCACACACATCATACATGCACAATACCACCCTACACCATACACATACACATACACCACACACACATGCACACACCCCCTACTGCAAACACCATACACATCACACATACCTCCACACAATACCACCCTACACCATACACTACACACACACACACACACACACACACAATACCACCCTACACTGTACATACACCACACACACACACCCTACTGCACACACCACACACTGCACACATACACCCCACACAATACCACCCCACACACCATACACATACACACACACCATACTGCACACACAACACACACACCCCCACACAACACCCCCCTACACCATACACATACACACACACCATACTGCACACACATACACACACACACCCCACAGTACCCTCCCCACACACCATACACATACAATACACAGACACACACAATGTATTGCACACACCACAGACATTTCACACACACACACACCTCCCACACACCACACACATACACCCCACACAATACAATCCCCACACACCATACACATACACCACACATACACACACACACACTGTACTGCACACACTGCACACATTTCACACATAGTCCCCCACACCATACACATACAGCACACACACACACACACACACACACTGTACTGCACACACCACACACATTTCACACATACTTCCCCCACACCACGCACAGACACCACACACACATATACACACACACTGTACTGCACACACTGCACACATTTCACACATACTCCCCCCACACCACACACAGACACCACATACACATATACACTACGCACAGACACACGCACACACAGTGCATGCCCCTTTCCTCCACACTGCTGCGGTCCCCACCACTCGCTGCCTGGAAGCCTCAGTCTGTTCTCTGGCTCCCAGTGGGAGAGAAACCAGGTCTGGTAGAGGGGGTTGCTCTCGGGAGAGAAGGTCTTTCCAACACAGTATGCAATGACTGGGATTTCACCAAGGGAATTCAGTTATCTAGGAGAAACCAGTGTGGCCCACACTTTCCATTCCTTCATTCACGCCGCAGCTACTTCATACGCTTCCTAGGCTGGCACACACTTTATGCACCAGGACCCGAAGGTGTGACTTATGAGCCACATGGGAGCCAAGCTCTTCTGTGGGTGGGTCTCCGCAGTAGAGAAGGGCTGGGGCGACATCCTAGAGGGCGTCGGTGTGTGGGGAGAGGTGAATGTGTGAAACTGTGTGGTGTGGCTGGAGGCACACGGCCGGGGAGGCGGGCAGGGCCTTATCTGGGGGGGAGGGTGCAGGGAGCCTGGGCGGCATTGTGACTTCAGCAACTCTTGGCCCGAGCTTCCAGGGTGACCACCAGCAAGTGCCCCATCCTTGCTCCACAGCTGGGCCTGTTACCTCCCCAGGCACCTTCCTGGGTGATGAGCAGCCTAACAACACATCAATACTGAGCAGTACAGAACGGCGTGGAGCAATACAGAGCAGTGGAGGAGAATGAGGAACGAACGGATAGATTAACAAATGTAGGGTGCGGGGAGGAGAGGCAGCTGGGGAAAGAAGAAAAGATACCGTCAACCCTGAGAAGTCGGAATTTGGACTAATGACCCGAAGGGCGCTTCACACTGGTAAAGTGAAAGTAAAAGTGAAGTCACTCAGTCGTGTCCGACCCTGTGGACTGTAGCCCACCAGGCTCCTCTCTCCATGGGATTTTCCAAGCAAGAGTACTGGAGTGGGTTGCCATTTCCTTCTCCAGGGGATCTTCCCGACCCAGGGATCAAACCCAGGTCTCCAGCATTGTAGACAGACACTTTATTGTCTGAGCCACTAGGGAAGTCCTTCAAATTGGTAAAGTCTGAGTCAAAAAACACCTGAAAAACTGCCTCTGTATTCTTTCTCGGGCAAATGGTAAAGGTTGGAATGCGGGAGGGAGATGAAGGGTGTTCTCAGTGAGCACAGAGGAATCAGTTGTTACTAGCACCGCTGTCCTTCCCCTCTAAGGGTGGGGTTGGGAGGCCTGGGCAATCTTGGGTAAGTCACATGCCTTACAGCTTTTTCTTTCCTCATCAGAAAAATGTGAGTTTGGACAACGTGGCCCCCGAGGTACGTTCCACCCTCAAAAATGTCTTGGACTCTACTGCCAGTGGGAGCCTGGACAGCACCGGAGAAGTTCACCCACCTGGTAACAGTGTGTGTCCCTCTCCCCAGGATCCTGGTTGGCAGACGCATTCGCTTTTCTCCCCGCAGGTGGGAGAAGGCTCATTTCTGCCAGGCTCCTACCTGAGTGATGACTCAATTCTCAGTCCATGCGCCCCAAATGAACCCTTTCCAAACTGTGAATTCCCGTGCCCCAGATGAATGAGGTTTGGTCACATTCTAAGACATCTTGGGTAGAAACGGAAGCAACGTCATGATGAACATTAGACTTGAGGGGTTTTTGAGACACCCGTGGCCTTCTGAGGTTTTGTGATGGTTGATACAGGGCTCCAACCTCAAGGCAAGGTCCCCCTCTGTGAGGTGCCGCCCACAGCAGAGCCCCTGGAGGCAGGGCTCTAGCCCAGTGCCGCCTGGCTTCACTTACGTACGGTTCAGCACACCAATCCCGTTTTGTGTGTGTGTGTGTTTTGAAACTTGGAAGAAAACTTCCAGTGAATCATCTCATCTGCTATTTGATTCATGTTTAATGTCTTTGGAGAGAAATAAAAAACAGTAAGTCATTCTCCCGAAAAGTGGCATCAGCCTGGCCAAGACACTGGGTGTACCAACGGTGACATGCCAGCTGCCTCTTGGTGGCCCCAGGGCTACAGTCTTGAGTTGTCATCAGAGAGTGTATTTATAATCCGAGTGAAGACAGCTCCTAAACACTGCCCTTTGCCATTTTTATTCTTTAAATCACAGCACCAGAAGCCAAAGATTCTGCAGGGAGAGCTGGCACCAAAGCACAAACTCATACAGAAGGTGTCAGTCAACACACATTAACGGAGCTCCTACTGAGTGGGGATCATGGAGAAGAGTTGTGTGCGTGATAGGTTGTGAGTCGTGTCTGACTCTCTGCGACCCTATGGACACCAGGCTCCTCTGTCCCTGGGACTGTCCAGGCAAGAATACTGGAGTGGGTTGCCGTGCCCTCCTCCAGGGGATCTTCCCAACCCAGGAATTGAACTCCCATCTCCTATGTCCCCTGCATTGGCAAGCGGGTTCTTTTTTAGCGCCACCTGGGAAGCCCCTGGTGAAGTGTTGGTGAGGTGTTGGGGATACAGAAATATACAAGGTGCCCCCAAAGTGCTTCCACTCTAGCTGGGAAGGAAGGAAGGTATGAATCCCTCTTTCCTTTCTTACTCTGAGTTAGTCTGTACTCTGAGTCAAGCGTGGTGCTGGTGTGGTGGAGACAGAAAGGGGAGGGAAGGAAGGTGGCATTCCAGGCTTGTAGCTCAGGTCCTTCCCCCACTCTTTTCCCCAAAGACGCAGAACTGAGTTTCAGTTTCTCAGGGCGTGGCTAGCAGTAATCCCACAGCTGATTAGCACAACATCTAAAGCACAGGGCAGAGGTGTAGCTGGTGAGAGGAAGCACAGCAAGAGGGCGAAAAAGCAGGCGACGAGGGCAAGGGCGCCCTTGGCAGGCAGCCCCAGATCCTCTACAGGCCTAGCAGTTTGGTGCGTCTGCAGCCTTGGTGTGCTGTTCAGCATGCCAAAGAGCCCATCTTCCTGGCCCCTTAAGGTCTCCACATTGCCCATCAGAGCCCCTCTGACCCCAATATTCTGTGACATCCGTGAAGGAGCCAGTTTCCTGGAGACCCTCTGAGGTCCTCAGAATAGCCACCCTGTGACATGGGTGTTGCTAAGTGACCAACGTGCCCCTGGGGTCTGATCAACCCAAGGAAATTTGAGGGGTCCACAGGACAGGAAATGTGAAATGCAGGCTGTCCCAGAAATTGTGGCCATGGGCCTGGGCCTGGGCTGGATGTGAAGAGAGAAGGATAAGTGAGGGCCCGATGGGAGAGGCAGATGACCCAGAGGGAGAGTCCAGGTGGGCTCAGATCTGGCTCAGGGGCCTGGCCAAGGGCCAGCAGGCAGCAAAACCTTGGGGACATCACTTCATCCTTCATTTGTGCATCATTGAACCTCTCTCTCTGTGCCACCCCTTGGACGCTGAGCAAAGACGGACTGGCAGGTGCCCTTCCTTTGACCCCTGCCTTTCTCCTTCCTGAGCAGGTGTGAGCCCGGGGCCGGGTGTCCCTCTCTCGGCACGCACGCAGCATCTCATGCAGAACCCTACCTGGAGCAGAAGCTCATAGATGTTGAAGACAGCGAGTTCCTGCCCCGGGGCTGGTCATCCTGCAGCCGGGGCAGGACATGGTCCCCATCCCTCCACTGCCTGTGCAGTTGATGAGAATGCCAACCTGTGTGCACCACAGTGTGTGCATGTGTGTGTATGCACATGTGAGCACGCATCTGCCCACAAGGCCTGTCATGCAGGACCCGTTCCTGTGGTTGAGGGTTGGAGGGGACGCCCACAGGAAGTGATATTGCAAAGTCATCACTGGTCACTCTAAAAATAACCCTCAACGTACAACCTAGGAAGGATTTCCCTTTCCGGGTGCCCTGCCTCAGAGCCACCGCAATTTCCACTGAGGCCACATCGGGACAGCCAGGTGGACAGCATCCAGAGGAGAGGTCAGCCTGCGGCCTTGCTCTCCTGGCCTCTTGTCCTACAGAAGCCCTGTTTCCATGTCCCTGTTCATCCAGCATCTTTAGAGCAGTGCTTAAGTCACCGTGAGCAACAATTACGTGTGAAGTGAGCAAGGGGCTCCCCGTGCAGGGTGGTCTCGGCTGCACTGAGATGCTTCTCCTTGTTGGGCTCGTGTTGTGAGTGTCCCACTCCTCAAGCATGAACTACACCCCCAGCAGCTGTCTGGCCCATCCCCTCTCCCCCCACTTGTGCACCCCCTCCAGTGACACAGATCTCTTTGCTGCCCCCGAATCCCTCAGACATGCTGCTGCCACAGGCCCTTTGCACTGGCTCTTCCTCTGATACCAAACTGCTCCCTCCCCTCCACTGCATCTAGGCTCAGGGCACTTCTCAGTGAGGCCTTCTCTAACTCCTCTGTCCAAAACTGTCACCCCAACACACATTCTTATCCCCTTTCCTACTTTATTTTTTTCTCTGTATTTTACTGAATTCTCTCTCTCTCCCCTGATCTAGAATACGGAGTCCCTGGGGCCAAGTTTTATTCTAGTAAGTTCTCCACTGGAAGCCCACAGCCTGGAGGCTCTAGTGTGAGTGATCAGCACATATTTTGTTGAGGGGATGAATGAGTGATTGGTGGCAGGAGGCTGGGACCCACAGCCTTAGCACTCAGGTGCCTGCAGCAGGTGGACAGAGACGGAGGACTGGGGGTACAGGCCCTCCTGTCCATCACCAAAGGGAGAGGGGCAGAGAGAAGGGGTCCTCCCACTTCCCATCACTTGGTCCAGGACATCCCGACCAAGGGCATTCATTGTCAGAGGTGCCACCTGCCTCCCAGAGTCTCTGATCTCTCGGTGGTGGGGGGTAAGGGTTACTGAGTATTTGCTGGGTGAGAAATAAAATACCCAGGGGGCTTTGGGATGGAAGGAGATACCAGGGACCACCTCCTCTGCCCTCTTTGGACCCCTCCACCTGCTCCAGCTCCTGACACCTAGCTACTAGCCTCAGGAGGACCCAACCTGGCCAGGCACCACCCCTTGTGCCCCTGTGCCCACCCACCAGCCTCCAGCTGGGCCTCTGTACGCAGGTGATGTCTAGGTAGCCAGAGCCAGCTCCTGCCCCCTCCCTATTTCACGGCTCTGAGAGGGCTGGTGAAAGATCGGACCAATGAAAGTGGCCATGTCTGCTTCCACATGGAGCTGTGTCTGTTTTCTTTGGGGAGAAAAGCCCAGAGACCCACTCTGAAGTCTGTCCCCAGACCCTCACCCTGGATCTCTTGGCCCACACCGGCGAGTGCTTTCACTGGGTGAGCAGGGAAGGTGAGAGAAGGAAAGATAGGGCAGCGGGAGAAACACCCCTCCCTCAGGAAGTCCACACCCTGGTGTCCAAACAAGAGAGGCAGGAAGGCCCCACCCACGGGACATGGGGGCGAGATTGCGCCCTCATGGGGGTGCTGGGCAGACTGCCCCCCTAAAGCCTTCCCCGTTCTTTCTGCTGAGCTGGGTCAAGTTCCCACATGCCAGCATGTGGACAGGACCCCACAGAGAGGTCGAGGCCCCTCAGCACCCCGTCCTCACCCCATCTCACCTGCCCCCTGCACCAGAGCACTTACCCAAGGCTGAGCAGAAGTGGAGAGAAAGCAGGGGTCAGAACCTCGGAGGCCGCTTCCACGTCCTGGCCCAGGCTGCTAGACCATGCCCTAGAAGAGAGCACAGACCGGTCACATGCGGCGGGGCCACGCAGACCCAGAGCCCACTGACTTCCTCGCCAGTCGCTTCCATACAATCTACACACATTTTCCCATGATCCTCCCGAAATACAAGGTTCTCTTCCTCCTTGGGGGCCGGCAGGGCTCCCCTCGCTCCTGCAGAATGAGGGCTGCATCTCCCCTGAACTGACTGTGAGCTCCACAAGAGCAGAGAGTCTGTGCCTTCGGTGCCTGACTCAGAGCTTGCATGCAGCAGCCACTCAATAAATAATCCCTCTTTGAGAAATGAGTGCCCCGAAATGCATCCCGTGGACATGACTGCAAGCACAGTACACTTGTGCTCAGTTAGAATTCTACCCTGCTTCAGCAATACAGGGCTTCATATGCCCACTACATCATTGACACTCACTGCTAGGATTCAAGAACTGGAATGCAAACGCCACGCATCTCCCCACCAGAAATGCTCACTGGAGGTCACTGACATACTTTATATATACACATATACACCTGTATATACCTACATGTAACACTCTTAATAGACTTTATTTTTTTAGAGCAGTTTTTTTGTTCGCAGCAAAGCAGACCAGAAAGTACAGCGTTCCCACTCCCTCCTTGTCCCCAGACACACCCCTCCTCACGTTCACCATCCTCCCCCTGCAGACTGGGGTACCTTTGTTACAACTGGTGGACCTACACGGATACATGTCATCGCCCCCAAGCCACAGCTCACAGGAGCTCGTTCTTGGTGTTGTACGTTCTGTGGGTTTGAACAAACGTGTAACGTCCTGTTGTTCGGTTGCTCAGTCGCGTCTGACTCTTTGCGACACCATGGACAGCAGCACGCCAGGCTCCTCTGTCCTTCACCATCGACGTTATAATATCAATATCAAATGAGGTAGCTTCCCTGCCCTAAAATACCCCCCTGTTCGCCTCATCCCCTATTTTTCTAAAGGCAAGTTCACGTCAATGATCTCAGCTAAGTCATCTCATGACTCTGGAGCCCTGCTTGGACACTCAGGGAAATTAAAGCCTGGACAGGGTCAAGGGCCCTCCACAAGGTCACCCTGGTGAAAACCAGTAAGTTGGAATCAGCAGCAGAATGTGCTAGAAGCAATGTGTCTGGTGGTCATTTTATCATCTTGACCTCCTATCGGCCCTGGTGGGAAGGGTCCATTCTAACCCCCCAGTTTACAGAGGAGCAAACAGATTTGGGGACACGTGTCAAGGTCACAAGTGGCCAATTGGGATGCCCAAAACGCACACCCCTAAACCCACCTCTGCTCTTTCCAGATGCCCTCGTCAATTACAGGAGCTTATAGGAGGTGTGGGAATGCCGCGGGCAAGCGCCCCCTCGGGTTAGGGGGCTTTTGCTTTTCCAGAGTTGGATCATGTGTGCCCCGGGCCTGTGGTCCTCCTGCAGGGGTTGGTGGTGGGGGATGGCGCCCTCTAGCCACTCTGCACAATTAATGTCACAGGGGGCCTCCCCCGGCGGCAGGTCAGTCTGCACAAAGGCCCCACCGTTTCTAGCCTCTGGGGGACAGCCCTGCATGAACATCAAGTTCAAGGATCAGCTCAGGGATAGTGACAGCATTCCTAGTCCACGTGGACACCATCCTGTCTCACCAGACACACCCCAGCTCTCCCGGGAAGAGCTCTGCAGGGTGGGGACAGCAGAGGTGCTCCTCTGTGCTGGGCGGCCCCGTGACTGGGGTGAGCCCTGTGACCCTCGCCATCCTCAGCGTCCCCAGCTGTGACACGGTGGACAGGTTGGATCCCCTGGGGAGGCTGGGCCAGCTCTGATCCCAGGTTTCCCAGCAGAAGGAGCCATCCTTCCAGAGGCCTCTGGCTCCCAGTCTGCTTGGGAACACTCCATTAACTCAAACTGCAAATTTCCTCCTGGCTCTATCAGCTAAGCCACAGGGGCTCCCCGGCCACCAGCTTTCCTGTGACAGACACAGATGACAGTCATCGCTGGAGACGGAATCAAGGAACAGAAGTCATTATGCAGAAATAATTATGTTGAGTTATGTCTGGTTGCTCCTGATTTCTGTCTCTCAATTGTCTTACAAATGGTCATGCCACTTCCTCTCCAGGAGAACAAACTGTGGATGCCTGGGTGATTCAAACAGACCTCCTGGGCCTGAGCCTAGTGCTCCAAACTCCTGCCAGGCGGGGCATCAGCATCCAAGGGCTCTGACGCCCTTTCCTTTCTCTGAGCACTTGGGAGAGAGGAGAGGTAGAAGACAATAGCCCTGGGGAGGGAGCATATTCCCTGAGTCACCCACACACACCCCCTGCATTGGACCCTCCTTCAAGGCCCGCTTCACCTGGGTCCCTTTCTCCTGGGGACCATCCTGACCTCCCAGCCTTTTGTTCACTTTATGCCCAAGGCACCTCCCTCTCCTAGCTCTGGGGTCTCGGGGGGGTGGGTGGTGACTCAGGCCGTAACCAGCTTTGACTCATTTTGGTGCTCCCAGCTCCTAGCACAGAGCAAGGCCCTGGGAGAGCAGAGAGGGCTCCGTGGCTGGGCTGATGGGCTCAAATCCTAGCTCCACTATTTCCTGGTCGGGTGACCCATTATCTACCTTCTCTCTGCCTCAGTTTTCCAGGATGTAAAATGGAGATGATGATAATCCTACCTAGTTCATCAACCTCTTAAAAGATTCCGTGAGCAAATGCACACACATACAAAATACTTGCTCATAGGAAGATGCAATAAATCTCAACAGTGACTAAAAGATCACAGAGAAGCCTTGAAAACACTCTTGTAAGAATCTAAGCCAACTTGAAAGACACAAACTACTGAAACTGACTCAAGAAGAAGTATGTCTGAAATACCCATAACAAGGCAAGAGACTGAATTAGTAATCAAAAAATTACTCACGAAGAAAAGTTCCCACCAGGCCCAGATGGTTTCACTGCTGAGTTCTATACACATTTAAAGAATCAATAACAATTCTTCACAAACTCTTCCAAAAAACAGAAGAGGAGGGAACACTTCCCAACTGGTTCTATGAGGCTAGTACTACCTTGATAGCAAAACCAGACAAAGTCTCCACAAGAGAAGAAAGATACAGACCAATGTCCCTAATGGACAAGGATGAAAAGAAAAACAAACAAACAAGCCCTCAAAAAAAAAAAAAAAAATACCAGCATAGCAAATCCAGTAACATAAAGAATAAAAAGAATTATATATCATACCAAGTGGGATTTATCTCAGGAATGCAAGGATAGTTTACCATCTGAAAACAATTAATGTAGTACATCATACAGTAAAATAAAAAGCAAAAATCACATGCTCATCTCAACAGATGCAGAAAAAGCACTTGACAAAATCCAACATCCTTCCACGATAAAAACACTCAAACTAAGAACAGAAGGAAACTTCTTCAGTCTGACAGAGCATATTTGTGAAAAACTCACAGCCAATATCACACTTAATGGTAAAAATACCAGATGCTTTTTCCCTTAGATCAGGAATGAGACAAGGATGCCCACTCGCGTCACTTCAGTTCAACATTATACTAGAGGTTCTAACCAGGGCAACTGGGCAAGAAAAAAATACAAGGCATCTGAATTGGAAAAGAAGTAAAACTATCTCTATTTGCAGATGACATGATCTTTTATACAGAAAATCCTAAGGAATCCACTAAAAAAATGTAATAGAACTAATGACATAATTTAAGCAAGGTTGCTGGATACATGATCAACATACAAAAATTAAGTGTATTTCTATATACAGGCAATTAAAAATCCAAAAATGAAATGAAGAAACAATTCTGTTAGCAATAGCTTCAAAAATTATTAAGTACTTAGAGATAAATTTAACAAAAGAAATGCAAAATGTACTCTGAACACTACAAAACATTGTTGAAAAAAATGAAAGAAGATAAATAAGTGGGAAAATATCCCGTGTTCATAAACCAGAAGACTTAACACTGTTAAGAGGGCAACACTCCCCACACTAACCTCTAGATTACCCCTAAGAATGCCAGCTTACTACTTTGCATTTGGCTGATTCTAAAATTCATATGGAACTTCAAAGAATGCAGAACAGCTGAAACAGTTCTGAAAAAAAAAAGAGACAAAGTAGAACTCACAGCTCTCAATTTACAAACTTACTACAGGGGCTTCCCTGGTGGTCCAGTGATTGAGAATCCGCCTTGCAATGCAGGAGATGTGAGATCAATCCCTGATCCAGGAAGACTTCACATGCTGTGGTGCAACTAAGCCCACGCCTCACAACTATTGAGTCTGTGCTCTAGAGCCCAGGAGCCGCATCTACTGAAGCCCACGAGCCCTAGAGCCTGTGCCTCACAATAAGAGAAACCACCGCAGTGAGAAGCCCGAGCACCATGACTAGAGAGGAGCCCCTGCTCGCTGGAACTAGGGACAACCTTGTGCAGCAACAAAGACCCAACACAGCCAAAATTATTTAAAAAATTTTTTAAATGAAAGAAAAGATGCTCAACATCGTTAATTATTAAAGAAAGACAAATCAAAAGCACAATGAGATACCACTTCACACTCACTAAAATTTTTGGAAAAGAAAAAGTCAGATCAATGCAAGTGTTGATGAGGATTTGGAGAAACTGGATCCCACTGCTGTTGGTAATGTAAATGGTGCAGCCAATTTGGAAAAAATCTAACAGTTTCTCAAATGATTGAACACATAGTTATAACCCAGAGACTCCACTCCTAGGAATAAACCCAAGAGAAATGAAAGCAAACGTTCGTAAAAAAACTTGTTCATAGCATCATTATTAAACACCAAATGTTCATTACTATATGAATGGATAAACAAAATGTGGTATTTTCATACAGTGTAATATCATTTAGCCATAAAAAGAAGTACTGACGTGCTACAATATGGATGAAACTTGAAAACATTATGCTAAGTGAAACCAGCAAAAAAGGACAAATGTTGTATGATTCTGTTATATAAAATGTCCAGAATAGGAAATCTATAGAGACAGAAAGTAGATTAACAGTTTCTTAGAGCTGAGGACAGGTGGACAGTGGAATGAGAGGTGGTAGCTAAAGGTGGTAGCCAAAACTGTACCCACCTTAGTATGCGTATAACCTATATAAAGGTCATGGGCTAGAGGAGGAAATGACAACCCAGTCCAGTATTTTTGCCTAGAGAATCCCATGGACAGAGCAGCCTGGTGGACTACAGTCCATGGGGTCACAAAGAGTCGGACACGACTGAGCGACTAAATAACAACTGTGTTTTATAATATTAAAAAGAGGGTATCAGTATCACATGCTTAGAAGGTGACAGTGTGGGAAACTGTTGTGGTCATCTCAAGCAAATAAGTACTGCATGAAGGTATTATACTTCCAATGATTAAGAACCATCCTGCCTACCAAACAAAATACATTCTGAAGGTTGCTTGTTTTGTAATCCTGGATCTGGATTTTTGGAGGAGTCTTAAATTTATAAAAGAATGAAATTATAAAATACTCAGCAGCTTGGCTTTATTTTGAAGTGATCTGTTACTTTAAAATTAAAAGAGATGCATTAAGAATCAATAAAACAAGATACAATGAAATCTAGTTATTATAAATTCCATCTGTACTTAAAGTATTCTAAAATAACTTATTGGTAACTGCTTTTCCCTAGCAGGATGAGCAGAATTTTCTTGATTATAGGTATAGTTTTATTTTTATTATTTCTTAAATGGCCCTTATGGTTATGAACAGGATTTGTACGGTCAGCTTTTGTTCTTTCACCAAACTTGAGATAAAAATTATTTTAGCTGTAACCTAAAATTAGTCTTTAAAAAATGGCAAATGTTAACTTAAAAGCAGCACATAGTCATTCAGTTTGCTGCATGACACTGATCCCAGGGAAATCGGACAAGCTTTCTTTTGCCCTAACTTAGAGAAGTATAGGTCAAAGTTCTGGAATATTTCTAATTTACTTTAGTGAATTTTACTCACTTTAGTATGTGTATAATATATAAAGCGAAAGAGAATGTTAATTATAATATAACTTTGTTCATATTATTTGATGTTTGCTAAAAGAAAAATACCAGATGAATGAATTAAATCAACAAAAATAAATAAAGGGTATGGGGTCTCCTTTTGGAATGATGGAACATTCTTTTAGGGTGATGGAACATTCTTTTAGGGTGACAGAACATTCTTTTAGGGTGACGAACATTCTTTTGGGGTGATGGAACATTCTAAAATTGACTGCAGTGACAGTTGCACATGTATCTGGTAAATGTACTAAAAGCCATTGCATTGTATACTTTATATGGGTGAATTGTGCAGTACATGGATTGTATCTTAATAACGTTATTAAAAAAAAACAAACCAGAGTCTAGGCCAGCGCTCTTGAAATTCTCTACTCCAGAAGACAGAAAGGCAAAGAGCAGGTTTACAGGAACAGGAGGGCAAACCACGGGGCTTCCCAGCTCTGCAGTCGGGGGACACAGCTCTCTGAGCTCGTGAGATTCTCAGCCTCAGATCTCAGCTGAGCCACAAAACTGCCTTGGAGACATGCTCCCCACCCTGCCCCCAGCATGCACCCCAAACACTTGCTGAGTGCCTGCAGAGTGCATTAGGTGCAGAGACACCGGCTCCACTTTTGAGGAACCCACAGCCCAACCAGTTATCCTCAGATGTCATGTGCCGGATGTCAGCGATGGGCAGTCAAACCAAGCTCCAGGGATCGCTTGCATTCCAGGAGGTGATCTGGTGCACTGTGGGGCGGCTGGGGAGGGAGGAGTCCCTCTGGATACATGCTGGGTCCGGGCTGAAGGAGTTCAGTCCCTGAAACCACCCAGTCCGCCACCCCAGGGCACTGACTGCGAACCACCAGCTAACAAACCAGGGTTCTAGGGCCATTTCTGGGGCTAGTTCCTCCTCTAGGGCCCAGGGCCGGTAGGCTCAGTGCCCAGCATCCTTGCTGGCCAGTCCTTGAAAGGCAGTTACACGAGCTTCTTCCTGCCAGGTCTTAACACGTCCTCTCGCCCAGACCCAGGCCTCCGGGGCTGACTCTGATCTGCCCGCTTGCACCAGGGGCGAATGTGTGCTCAAGAGATGACAAATTATTTTAATATATCCTGAAATCCAACTTAATTAGGAAGCAAAGTCCCCGAGGGAGAAAAATACAGTGGGTCTGGAGTCAGAGATGGATGGGTTTTGGATTATGACTATTTCTGAGGTGACTGTGGTTTTAGGATGACTAATTCTACAATGGTCCCCAGGTAATCAGGGTGGTAACTCACTGAATACTTTCACACAGACATTTGGCACAACATAAAGGCATTTTCCTCCACTGCTCAATTCAATAACTGAGTTAGCGGGATTTCCCTGCTGGTCAGGGGCTAAGAATCTAGCTTGCAATGCAAGTGACATGGGTTCAATCTCTGGTCAAGGAACCAAGATACCACATGTCACAGGGCAACCAAGCCTGAGTGCCACAACTAGAAAGATGTGCATGATGCAACAGAGCTCCACATGCCACAATTAGGGCCTGATGCAGCCAAATAATAAATATTAAAAAAAAAAAACTGAGTTGAAGGGGCTGTGTATCCTACGGATGTCCCCGGGGATGGGAAAGCCATAGAACATACCACGGAAGCCAAGACTCACAGGTCAGACCACACAGCCAGAGCGCTCCACAAAAGAGGGCAGGACTGGAAGGGGCCCCAAGGCGGCAGTGAGCTAAACCCTGAGCCCTGCGTGGCCAGGGCCAGCCACCTTCACCAGCCCTCTGGTCATCTGGGGGCCCTGGGCACTGGCTGCATTCCCAGCTTCCAGGGAGTGCTCATGACATCTTATTGTAGCCCCTGTGTCCCCTCCCATCACCAGGGTACCCGAGCTGGGGTCACAAAACAAAAGGAACCTATGATCTCCAACCGTTTTGAAAAACGACGTATTTACTAAAGATGACTACACAAACTCCATGGCCCAGAAATTCAGCTCCTTGATATACTCCCGACAGAACGATGGACGTAGGTCCACCAATGACACTAGCAAGAAGGCTCACAGCTACATGACTTATAAAAGTCCCTAGAGGAAACTGTCCTCACGTCCACCTGCCATCGATGGATGACAACCTGTAGTGTGTTGGTACCTGGAGGACCATAGAACAATCGGAAAAAACCTCCACGACACACAATACAGATGAAGCCTCAAAAGGTTTCCTTTCCGGTAACAAGACAGCAATGGAGAGTAAGCAGATCACGAACTGCTAGGAAAAGAATAAAATGAAGTGATTTGATGAAGACTGCTGGGTGGCTCAATGGTCAAGAATCCGCCGGCTAGTGCAGGAGACGCAGGTTTGATCCCTGGATGTGGAAGATCTCCTGGAGAAGGAAATGGCAACCCACTCCAGTATTGCTACCTGGGGAATCCCATGGACAGAGGAGCCTGACAAGCTACAGTTCATGGGGTCGCAAAGACTTGGACACGACTGAGCAACTGAGCACGCCAGGATGGGTTGGGGTCAGGGTGGTGACTCTTGCTTGGACGCTCAGAGTCAGGGACACGAGAAGGGGAAGGGATAGATTTACGATGAGAGCTCTCGGCAGAAGGGGCAGCAAATGCAAAGGCCCTGGGGTAGAGCATGCTTGGCATCGTCAAGGAGTGGCAAGAAAGTGAGTGTGGCCGAAGCATGGCCAACAGGTAGAAGTGGGGAGCAGCGGGGGGTGGGGAGAGCAGGGGCTCAGAGGACAGGGCAAGGAGTTCACCTTTTTATTTTAAGCACAATTGTTGTAGAACTCTGACAACCAGAGGGTGCTACAAAAATGCTGGGTACTGGGGGAAAGCATTGTAAGACTCCCTGGAACTGAGGGCGGCAAAAAGGGGAGACCTCCTTGGGACCCCCCAGTGGTGGGGGCTGGGGTGGGGGTGGCAGGTCACTTCTTAAGGCGCTGCTTTTCCTTCCGACATAAAATCCAAGCTTGTTCACTCCTGATTCTCCGTGGGCAGGAACGAAAATAAAATGGCTCATTGCCCACTAATGAATTCTTGGAACCTCCGGAGCTCAGGCCACGGATCCACTTCCCCCGACCAGCTCCTGATGCCAAAGGGACCAGGGGCCATAAAAACCCTGCCTGGAGTTCTTCCCGGCGGCGTCTGAGGCGCCTCCTGTTCCGGAGGGAGGAAGAAAAAGCAAAGCTTTGCCAACAGAGAACAATGAGGCGGCCAAGGGGGAAACACCGGAGGGTCCAGGGAGGCGGGGAGCGGGGAGGAATCCAAAGCCTGTGCAGCCATTTCTATGTGGGGCAAGTTCTGCCCTCAGACAGGCCCACTGTCGTGGTCAGTCTTAGCCAGGGCAGTGGGGGGCGTCCTGCCACCCCTGGACAGCAGGTACTAGAGCACCTGAAGTGGAGGCTGGGGAACAGGCACCCCCTTCTCATGGAAATGGTCCCAAGAGTGTTGGATTTGGACTCTGACATGTCACCATGAGGCCCTGGGCAAGTCGCCCGTCCTTCGGGGCTGCTCCCATCCCATGAACTCCTGGGGGGGGCTGCAGGAACCATAGGAGGTAACAAATGCACATGGAAGCTCCTTCAACTCCTAGCATTTAAGACTCCACCTCAGGCCCACTGGGTGCACTCACACCCTGCCCCCATCTCAGGATCATCGGCCACCAACAGATAGGCTCAGAGAGGTTAAGCTACTTTCCCAAGGTCACACAGCCAGACAGTGCTATGCCAGTGGAGCTGACCAGGTCCTGCAGGCCACAGGACCTGCCAGAGACTAAATCCTGCCTTCCGGGAGCAATAAAGGTGCAAGGAACGTGGCACTAATTATTTAAGAGTAATTAAGCAAGACATGCAAAGCAGGGCAGAGGGTGGGCCCTGGGGTGGGGTCTGTGCAGAGGCAGGAAGGGTGGGCTGAGGGGCTCCCAGCCAAGCTCCCCGCAGAGCAGTCTCCTCAGGCCAGGCTCCAGATATTCACCCCTTGCCCTCTCTGAAGTCCCTGATGGTCCCAAGGCCCCAGCACTTGCCATTTGAGGACTCGGGTAATCAGGCCCCGGTCCAGGTGCCCTTGGAGCCTAAATCCCACCAAGTGCGGCAGGCTGAGGACGGGGAAAAATTCAGAGACTCTTTCTCACGCGGCCTCCCCTCCTTCCTGGGGCCCCCAGGGGTCCGTGAGGCTGCCTGGAAGCCGCTTGCTGGGGCTCCTGGCCCTTCTAGACTGAGCTCTGGGAGGGCCATGTTCTGTGTTCTGTTCCCACGTCTCCCATGCACGGCGCCTGGAGGCACACCGACTCTCAGTTGGTGTCTAATGAGTGAATCAGCAAGCAGGCCACTCAGAGATTCGAGATGAGGCTGCAGAGAATGACACAGCCAGAGCATGGAGGACCTTGAATGCTGGGGCCAGGTGGCTTGTGGCAATAGGGAGCCACGGAGGGCTCTTGGGCAAGGGACTAGGAGGAAGATGGTTGTGGCAGCCTGGGCAGAAAGAGTAGCAGAACTGAGGCTGGAGTCAGGAAGGTCACTGGGGGAGTGGGGAGGGGGCAACATGGGCACTAGCACGTGAGAAAATCGGGGATTTTTAAGGGTGATTGCAATCGTATGTAGCTTTCAGCTGATCGCACACAGAAACTGGAAACCGCCCCCTCCCCTAGACAGAACTCAACTGCATTGTTGGTATTAACACCTTAGTTGCCGGTCCATCCTGAAACCACCCCCACCAAGCCACCTGGTGCCCAGGCTGTGCTTCCTGAAGCAGGTGGCCAGGAGGAAAAGCATAACTTCCCCACAAAGAAAGGAAAGCACCAGAGAGGATCTGAGCGTCCCTGAAATGCAGCCTGCAAAGCAGCCTGCAAACGGGCGGCCGTGGAGGATTAAGGCAAGTCCTCCCGCGAAGCCTCTTATTCCGCAGCAAACAGAGCGCGCGCAGCTGAGCCGCTGTATCCGTGATGAAGGGATAAGTCATCTGAAAACACAAATAAATTATTCATTCCCCCACAAACGAGCAGCTTCTGGGTTCCTGCGGCAGCCTAAAGGCTCTGCGAATTCTATTAGCGACATGGCTCAGCCAGGCGACTCGGAGTCCCACCACCACCCCAGTGTAGACGGCTCTTGCCAGGAGCTGCCCACACGGCTCTCTGTTCCACGTCCATGACTGAAACCAGCCCGGCGTCTCGTAGGGAGATCACAGCCCTGCCGGCCCAGCTTGGGAGGCTCGGGGCTCCTGGCAGAGTGTCCACACAGGAGGACTCGGTGGCATAGAGATGCCTCCCACTCACAGTCTCTCAAGACCTCCCCTCCAGGGTCCACTTCCCACCCGTCCGAACACAAGCCTGGAGTTGGCCTGCAGATGCCTAGGCCCTGACCCCAGACACCCGCTGGGGTTCAGCCCGGGGCACTGCATTTCTGACGCCTTGGAGCTGAGGAAGTGCTGGAGTCCCCGAGTTCCCCACCTCCAGTCGACCACAGCAGCTTGGCGGCCTCACAGACCCGAGCAGCCGGGGTCAGGTCCGCGGCCTCTGGGGGCCCCAGGTGCTCGGGGTGGGGGGCTCCTGGAAGGACGACAAGAAAGAACATTTGCAGAGCGACTGTCAAACGCCGGTGCTAGGCAGAGGCCACTCGCGGCTGGAGCTCTGCCCGCCTCTCATCCCCGTGTTTGTAGCTTTGATCCCAGCCTTGGCTCGGTTCACAGCGGAGAAGTCTGAGGGTTCTGACTGCCAAGGCCAGACCCAGCACCGCTATTTCCTTGGTCCCCATGGTCCCTTTCTCAGGGAAGCCTCCAACTCCTCCAGCTCAGTCTAAACACACTCTGTTGGGACTGCTGCTTGGTGTCTTAGCATAAGGGAGGGGCTAGGGAGGGAACGGGGTCCCACAGAAGTGCGGGGGTGAAGCGGTGACCGCGTGAGAAGGGCCACTGAGGCCCCCGTCACTAGGCCAGCTGAAAGCTGCCCCTTGTAGACTGGTCCCATGCAATGTGAGCCGGTCGGGTCTGTCCCTCTGTTCCTGCCCTTACACCTGGGGTCTTCTGCAAGAATGACACTTCTGGGCCTTCCCTGGTGGTCTGGTGGATAAGACGCCACACTCCCAAAGCAGGGGGCCTGGGTTCAATTCCTGGTCAGGGAACTGGGTCCTGCACGCTGAAACTAAGACCCAGTGCAGTCAAATAAATACATATATTTTTTTAAAATGACACTTCTCACCTCTCTCCTTGCAGGGGAGATGGGGCTTATCTGACCTGGCTGGAGAAATGACTTTCTAACCTGGTCCTTCCCCACACTCTGCCCCAACAGCAGAGGTCAGCAGTGGCTCAGCCGTCTGCCTACGATTGGGAAACATTTTTAAGAGTGAGGCCGAGAATTCCATGGACTGTATAGTCCACGGGGTCTCAAAGAGTTGGACACGACAGAGTGCCTTTCACTTTCACTTTTTCAAGTAGCAGGACGCTGATTCTGGCCGTAGAGCAAGCTTGCAAATCCAGAACTACCAGCAAAAATGGTGTGTGTGTGTGTGTGTGTGTGTGTGTTTGTATCTGGAGACATTCCTGGTTATTATAACTGAGGGTGGAGGGGGGTCATCTACTGGCACCTGAGGGGTAAAGGCAAGGATGCTCCTAAACACCTCACAGCACAGGTCACCCTACAACAAGCAGTCAGGCAGCCCAAGCTGTCCACCAGGACAAGACCCTGATGTAAACTCAGTCCCCCGCAGCTCGTTGCTGGGGTCCACTTCTCCACTGGTTTCAGAATCTAGGGGCCAGAAGAGTGCGGAGCTCATAGAACCACACTCTCATCCCCAAATGCGGAAAGTCCTGCAGGGCACAGAGCCACCCTGCCCCCACTGCTGTGAAAGAAAGTGAAGTCGCTCAGTAGTGTCCGACTCTTTGCGACCCCATGGACTGTAGCCCAGCAGGCTCCTCCGTCCGTGGGATTTTCTAGGCAAGAATACTGGAGTGGGCTGCCATTATCTTCCCAACCCAGGGATTGAACCCAGGTCTCCTGCATGGCAGACAGACGCTTTACCGTCTGAGCCACCAGGGAAGCCCCCACTGCTGTAGGGTCTCACATAAGGAAGCCCCCCTCCCCAGGCTTCTCTGAGACCTGGAGGGGCTACAGGAAGCGCTCGGGTCCCAGGACTGCTGTAGGCAGGCAGGAATAGGAGGATGGGCAACTCTTGCTGCTGGCCTGCCGTGGAGACAGCACCCACGCTTTACATTCACCCCACTCAGGGACAGCGGGCAAGGATTCAGGAAGCCCCGCCCTTGGGGTAGCATAAGCCCCATGAGGGCTCTGTCCTGGTGACCCGGGCCAACCAAAACACCAGTGGTCCCCACACCTGACCCTTCCCATGGGAAAGGGTGGTCTCGGAGATGAAATGGAAGCCTCATCTACGCATCCTTTCATTCATTCAAAACACATTTAACCGAACACCTACTATGTGCCAGGCACTGTCCCAGGTGTCACTGATGCAACAGTGAACATGCACAATTCTTGTTTTCAAGGAGTTCACTCAGGTGCATCAAATTATGAGGCAAGCGACACGTGCCATGAGGATAGTGAGTGCAGGATTCGAGGGGGCCGTGATGAGACTTTCAGTCTTAAGGATCCAGGAAGGCTTCTTGGAGGAGGTGACATCTAAATGGAGACTGAAGCATGAATAAGAGTCAGCCAGGCAGAGACAGAGGAAATACAGGGGGATGGGGACTAGGGAGCAGCTTTTCCAAGGACTTCTAAGACGCTCCCTCACCCAGGCAGGGGCAACTGACACACTACAGATCAGTGGGCAGCTGCGGTCAGCACCCGCAGCTCCCAAGTGAAAGGGGGCCTAAGAGGAGGCCTAAGAGGAGCATGGCGGGGAGGCCTTTGCCGAGGGCCCACAGGCTTGGGTCTAGCAGGGCTGGCCCAGGGGGAGAAAGCCAGTCGTCTTAAAGACACAAACAGCAAACACATCCACGCCCACCCGACCCATAGCAGCACCTCTGCATACTCTCTGGCCCCCTGAGAAGGCTGACCTCTGGCTGCCTGCCCACCAACCCCTCGCCATCCCCAGGGCGCAGGATCCTGGTATCCCCAGACCACTCCAGCCTCATGCACTTGCTGTCTGAGAGCTGGACTTCTGAAAATTGTCAGTTTACTGTGGTTAAAAGACAACGCAACCCACAGGTGCACAGCTGGCTCGGCCGACGCCTCTTCAGGGATGAGGCATTTGTGCAGTGATGACAATTCCTGTCTGGACCTGCAGGTGGGCCCGGTGTAGGGAACCCACCTTCCCTTATAAGAGGGCCCCCTGGACCCCGGGAGCTCTGCCCAGAAGACCCCCAGCAGGGCCTGCTGTGGACACCAGCTCGGGGGCTGCAGCACCACCTGCGGGGACCGACCAGGAGGAGCCAGGATTGCGTGCGCACAGAAGCCTCCCACATCTTTTCCATTTTTTTCTCAAACCTGAACATTCATGAATGAATGAAGCTGTGCTCAACCAAAGTGCAAAGTTTACCTTTTACCCTGTTAAATTCATCTTACGTTCCCCTCCTCCTTTCAACCTACCAGAGCTTCTGGAATTTGACAGCGCTCGGGTTTTGTACCCTTGGCCAATCTGATACGCATAGTACGTCACCTAAAGCGGCGGGTGAAAATGCAGACTCGGTTGGCAACTGCCATCCTGTTACTCAAAGCCTCCGGGGGTCGGTCGTACGACTGACGGTGAGGCCATCTAACCCCCAATATTCTGCTCCTGTCCCCAGAGGCCCAGCTGTGCCCGGCTTGAACGGCTGGGCCCACAGCTGTCCTCCAACAGCCCGGCCCATCAAAAAGCAGGGGTGTGTGCGTTCACCTACGGCTGCCCTCGTACCTGTCTCCCAGCACCATCAACACCTCCCCTCTCAAATTAACTCCCGGTCTTCCTTGGCGCCCAGAGGTTAAGACTCCATGTTTCCAATACAGGGGACACAGATTCGATGCTTGGTTGGGGAACTAAGATCCCACATACCGCACAGCCAAAAAATAAACATAAATAGAAGAATAATATCAAATCTTTAAAAAATTACAAGTAACACCTCTATCATCTGCATAGTTTTTCTGAGAAACACAGTGAAGGACATTTTACAAACAGAAAGAGGGAGGCAGGGGTTCTGGGGAGGCGACAGTGGCGTCAAGACCCGTCTCTGGAATCATTTGCTCAGGCGGACGATCGTAGGCCTGTGTGCCAGAGACACGAACGCACGTCTGGCGGATGAAGGCAGAGAGACCCAGGGAGCTGGGGCTGGGGGGTGGGGGACAGCTCACAGGGTCGCATCCAGTCCCAACACCCACCCTGCTCTGATGTCCCCAGGAGGGGGTCAGGGACACAAGGGCCTCCTTCCATGGAACCAGAAGGCTAGGAAGAACCATTACCAAGTTCAAAACCCTGTGGTTTTGGCATTAAAAGTTTACAGACACTTTTTAATGACACAGATAAATGGGCTGAAATGATACTAAATGGAAAAGGAGGGACATGACATGGACGTTACATGACATCGATGACAACATACCACAACATCTCTTCACCTCTCTGTAAATAAATACTGACCAGAAGACACGGCCCCAAGTGTTAGCTGTGATGATCTCTGAACTGCAGGCCTGCGTTGCTTTCTTCTTTTGTTCATTTTTCGCCCTTTTCACAATGAGTCTTTCACATGTGTAATCAGAGCAAAGACATTTTGAAGGACACGCTTCTCCACAACAGATACCCAGAGGACAGCAAGCTCCCCCAGGCCCCGCATCCTGGACCACATGGCAGACATCTTTCTTTGGTGGGGGGGCGGGGGGACAAGATGTAAAACTGACAGCTGCAACCACATCTCTGTGGCCTCCTTGGGCCTTGGAAGTGTTAACTCCTCACGCAAATGAGCCCCACGCTCCCTTTCGAGGCAGCTCTTTCCCAAACTTCCAAACACCGAGACTATCCCTTCCTCCATTCTGCAGCTGCTGAGACCTGGTGCTGGAATATGCCAGCGAATTCAGACAGCTGAACGCAGCCTCAAGATGCTGCTTTGGCCCAAATCCAAACCAGTTATCCCACAGGGCCAGCGTCATCCTGTCCCCCAAAAACCCGGCCCACGGGAGGGCACAGGCCTGGAAATGACCACCTTGCTCAACAAAGACCTTCAGTCCGAAGGGAAGAGGCCAGCCCAGCCCCACACTTTCTGCTCGGGCAGCTCACCCTCCTCTGCACCCACTCCAATGCCCTCTCCCCTGGTGCCTTCCACGCCCCCTCGGCCACTATGTGCCCCCAGAAATGACTCTCAATGTTCCTGTGTGTTCACTTGCCACCACTGTGTGTTTACTTTCCACCCTGGGCTAACAGTTCTTCAGAACAGAACTTCCTAAGAACCACTTTTGTGTCTTGGCACCAAACCCAGCACCTGGGTGGAGTGGAAGAGGGGAGAGAGGCAGGCGGGTCTGGGTCATGCACTTTGGTGAATAACCTTGGCCCTGGGCACTGCCCTGGGAGCTGCTCATCTGCTAGGGAGACCCTCAACGTGCAGGAGGGAGGGAGGATATGAGCAGAGAGGAAGGGAAGCTTCCAGAAGGGAGGGCCTGCAGGGGGATGGGGCTTGGAGACCGACTGGGAGGAGTGGAGGGAGCCGTGCCCAGGTGGGAGGGGTCCTGTGTGGCCGGGCACTCGGGTGCCAGCCAGGTAGCTGCAGTGGGCAAGGCCACTTAAACTCGAGTCCACAGACTGGGATGCAAACTTCACAGCAGCAGCAATGTGGCATCTAAACTGATGGAGAAACAGAATAAACCCAGAGGGTCCAGCAAGTCTGGACACACGAGGCACCGGCTTTCAGTTGTGGTTCAGCTCAGCCCCCTTCCCATTCGGCCATTTAGGGCGGACGTCATGCCTGCTGCTTGGCTTCCCCCACACTCCTCGGTGGCACCTTCTAGAAGGAGCAAGCACTGAACAGCCACGCATTGGTTTAACAAACTGTTGGGCCTGCAGAGGAATGAAACAGTAACAAAGCCTACAAAGTCAGGCCACAAAGGATGATTTTAATAAATAGACTAACATTTTTCAATAAACCATTATGCTAGTTTACAACACAGTATATAAAAGATATAGCCTCATTACGGTAAACTTTCATGAAATATGCACTGTGTGACAGTCACAAAAGTAGAACTCTGAGACAGTGCGATCTGGGGGCTGCCCTGCTCGATGACAAGGGTTTATGTCTTCACTCACTCACATTTCCGAGGTTGCCCCAAATTGCTCCCTGTCTGCCACCCCTGGCAGGTCCACTCCCACGGGGGTCTGGTACTGGCTGGGCCTGAACTACCCTCCTGAACAGTGGTCCCCACACTTTGCTCACATATCACCTTGTTTTTTTTAATTAATTAATTTTTTAATCGAAGGATAATTGCTTTACAGAACACATATCACCTTCTTAATGAAGTCTGCCATCACCGACTTGCCTAAAATTACAAGTTCAGTTCAGTTCAGTCGCTCAGTTGTGTCCGACTCTTTGTGACCCCATGAATCGCAGCACGCCAGGCCTCTCTGCCCATCACCAACTCCCAGAGTCTACCCAAACCCATGCCCATTGAGTCGGTGATGCCATCCAACCATCTCATCCTCTGTCGTCCCCTTCTCCTCCTGCCCCCAATCCTTCCCAGCATCAGGGTCCCTTCCAATGAGTCAACTCTTCACATGAGGTGGCCAAAGTATTGGAGTTTCAGCTTCAACATCAGTCCTTCCAATGAACACCCAGGACCGATCTCCTTTAGGATGGACTGGTTGGATCTTCTTGCAGTCCAAGGGACTCTCAAGAGTCTTCTCCAACACCACAGTTCAAAAGCATAAAATTCTTTGGCGCTCAGCTTTCTTCACCATCCAACTCTCGCATCCATACATGACTACTGGAAAAACCATAGCCTTGACTAAAATTACAAGACCTCCCAGCAACTTGCTTCCTCTCCCCACCACCCTGCTCAAAGGCTTCCTGGGGCACGTAGCACCTGACAGGTGGTACAGTTTACTCACTCATCACATTTATTTTAGGTCCCCCCCAAGAAATGCGCACCCCTTGAGACAAGAGGTTTGTCATTTTACTTTTCAGGTGGATCCTCAGAGCCTAAAACAATGCCCAGCACAGAGCAGGCACTCAATAAATGCCTGTTGAATGATGAACTAAGATGTATAACTCTTGTAGCAAGGAAACAAAACTGGAATATTTAAATGTCATTTTTTTCTTCATCTAGGTTGGTCATATTTCTCCTTAATGTTAGACCTGGCTATTTTCATATGCTTTGTTGGCATTAAAAATGGGCTCTTTTTTTTTTTTTTAAAGTCAAGCTCTTTAAGGTATAATTCACATTCTATAAAATTCACTCATTTTAAGTATATGTTTCAATGGGTTTTGACAAATGTATATGGTTGTGTAACCACCGACATAACATTTTCAGCACAAGAATGGGATCTTTCAAAATTATATGTTAATAAGTGGTCATGGCAAATATGAATACGTTATCAGCTCTCCAACAACTCTCCTGATTATTTCACTAATTGATAGTTTTTCAGCTGATTTCCTCGTGTTTTACCAAACACAAAAGAAGGGCAGAAAGGCAGCCAACATGTGCTGAGCGCACTGTGTGTACAGGGTTTGTTGTAGACACTTTTTTGGGGCTTCATTTTCTCCTCCGACTCTCAGAGGGAGGGATTGTCCCCACCATACATGAGGCAGCTAATTCGTCCAAGGTCACCTGGCAGCAAAGAGGACGATCAGGGGTTTAAATCCAGGTCCGTTCCGACTTCAGAGTTCACATTCATCCCAACAAATAATGATACAGCTAATGTAAGAACCAGCAGTGATGATGATGTAGTTGTAATTTGTGTTCTTCCTCTGCGGCTTGCCTGACAGCTTTGTCTTGAGTTTCTTAAGGGATATGAAATAGGGGTGAGGGCCATGTCCATTCTTTCTGCCACGGTGCTTCACCTAGACCACTGTGACACACAGCTCGGGGCCTGAGAAAAGCCCCCAACCCACCCCCACCACCACCCCAGCCCCAGGATGAGTAGCAGGGTGTCCAGGAAGGACAGATTCCTTGTCAATACAGTGCTGCTAGGTGAATTCTACAGAGAACAAAACATTGCTAATGGAAAAAGAAAAAAAATCCCACAGGTTTTCAAACAGTAGATGAGGAATTATCCCATGTATGAAATCATGTCTGTAGAATTTCAGATCTGTCTGGGGCATCCCAGGGTAGCATGTACACCAAAGTGCTGCCTCTGTGCTGGAAGTATGGGTAGGAATTCTCTCCCCTCCCCACACTGTTTGTTTTTGAATGATTGTCTCATTTTTCTTCTCAAAAGACAGCTTACTAGGGAAGAGACCCCAGACCGCTTCTGGGCTCAGATCCCCCTGCAAAGACCACCCTTCTGGATTCTTCCACTGCACAGATGTCAGCCTACTACCCCTCCATGTCCCATCCATCCAGGCAGTACTTTAAGGCATCTCTTCCATGTGGCCAGTAGGCCAATGAAGTCCTGTCCCTTGGGCATTCTCCCCAGAGCAGAAGAGACAGACTATCAACCAATCACAGGTGAACAGACAAGGTAATTGCAGACTGGTCCTTGCCAGGGAGGACGGCGGGGTTAGGACACCATCTCAACGCCACTGCCGGCGACGTGGAGACAGGGGTGGGGGCGTGGGGTTCTGTCTGCCTCCTCTCTGTCCCAGCTCAGCTCCCAGGCTCTTCCAAGAGGCCACTATAGAACCTATAGTCAAAAGCACTCTCTCCCTTTGCACCCAAGAGCACTTCTCCAGACTCCCTCCTGCATCACTTGGACACTTGTCACGTGTGTGTCTTTAAACTCGATGCCCCTGTGTCTGTCCACCTGCACGACCCTGGGAACCAGGCCTCACCTGCACCCAGCTCTGGCCAGGCAGGCACGGGGTCACTGGCTGGCTCCGAACCAGGCCTCCCATCTGGAGGGTCAGCCCCCAGAGGGCAGGACAGGGCCCCATCTCTGCATCCTGTGCACCATAAACAGTGAAGAGAAACAGCCCCCCAGGGCACTCTGTAAAGACCACCAAGAACTGTCAAGTGAAGGGCAACAGGCAACCCCAGAAAACAGGCGTCAACCCTGAAACGAAAACAAACAAGATGAGAAGGGAACACACAGAGGAGAGAGGACCCGTGCAGGGAGGCCACTGTCGGTGATTTTTTTTTTTTTGCCCTGTATTCTGCCAACTTTCTGACAGGTTGTTACATAACTCTTCTAATTAAAATAAGTGTGTTATGCGGTCCTGTCCCCTGGGCGCTGGCGTTCTGCCCCAGTGACCCAGAGATTGTGGCCCAGCGGCTCAGGGGAAGATCTAGGACACCCAGAAGGAAGGAAGGGGAGGCATAGGACTGTGGGGACAGGGCGCGGGGCGGGTAGCTAACCCAACCAGGTCACCCTGAGCTCGGGGACAGCCAGTCATGGGAGCAGAGACGCAAGAACTCATCCAGCTGGATTTTCCTAGAGGCCCCGGAGGGGGAAAACACAGAGGAAAATGCGTCAGAAGTCCTGCCTGCCTCCTCTCTGTCCCAGCTCAGCTCCCAGGCCCTTCCAAGAGGCCGGTGCAGACCTACAGGCCAAAACGCTCTCTCTTTTCTCCCAACACGCCCCCTCTAGCCCCCACTCCTGCCTCACCCAGACCCTTGTCACATGTTTGTCTTTGAAGGAGATACACCCATGCCTGCTCCGCTGCACGGCCCTGAGAGCCAGGCCTCGCCTGCAAGACCCAGGGGAGGCGGGGTGGGGGACCTGGATTAAGAGTCCCCAGGGCCCTCTGGTTAGGAATGGGAACATCCAAACCTTCGGGGCGGGGGCGCTGCTGGGGCAGGCCAGGGCCCCCAGCTTCCCACAGGCCTGCAACTGCCAAGAGCCAGGCGGGAGGAGCATCTGCTCCCCACGGCTGGCGGAGGCGGGGGCTGTCAGTGAGATGGGGGCCTCAGGTCCAAGGGGTCAGCTCTGGCCCCCAGCAGGAAGGAGCCACCCCAGGGCCATGGAGCCTGCACCCAGAAACAAAGCTGTGGCGTGTGACTTGGCCTGGGCCTGGGACCCAGGGCATTGAAGATGGGGACCTCCTCCAAACCCCTCCAGCCCTGGAATCAAGGGGCCTTTTATCCCCAACTAAGGACTCTGAAACATTAAAACCCACCTATTCCAGGGGCTTTTGTCTCTGCTACCATCTGTCCTGGGACCTGCTCCGCCACCCAATCTCCGGTTTCTAGGAACATTCCTGTCACTTGTCACTTTAGATCACTTTAAATTTTAATTTTTCTATTATCAAGTCAGATGATAACAATGCCACGTCGAGGCCTTTGCCCATCTCATGTCTTATTCATGGAGAAGTGGCAGTGTCTTGAAAGTGCTGGGGGGTGGGGGGACTGGACCTGTTCCTCCCAGGACAAACCCCGCTGCTCCAGGCCTCAGTATCCCGGGGGGCTGGACCTGTTCCTCCCAGGACAAACCCCGCCGCTCCAGGCCTCAGTTTCCCACCTGCCTCTCGTTCCAGGCCTGGAATCTTGCTCGCCTGCCTCTCCCAGCCCGCAGGCCGTTTTCCTTCCTGGAGCATCCTAGGCGCTCAAGCCTGCTGGCCTCAGTGGCCTGGCCTTGGCTGGAGCTTTCAGCCCCCAGTGTCACACCTGTGCAAGACCATCCCACCTGCAGGGCAAGGCCAGTGTGGGGACAGTGAGGCTGGAGGGGTGCCCTGCAGTGCCGATCTGCTAACTTGGGAAGGCATTGAAACATCAGGGGCAGGGAGAGGGGTCCCGGGGGCTTCCAGAGGCCATGGGGGGCTGACCATCTCCCTCATACGGGCCAGGGAGTATGGGCCTCCACTGGCCCAGTGGCAGTGCCCACGACACTGTGTCACATATATGCCTCCCGGCTCGCCTCTCAACCCACCTGGGCTTCGGGCATCAAGCCTCACCCATCGTGTGTCCCCCCATATGGAGCGCAGCGTCTGGAACACAGTAGGGGCTTAATAATTGATGGAGGGCAGGGAGCAGGCGCTCGACACACTCAGGTGGAACCAAACCGCGTCCCAAAGAAGCACCCCTCCACCCTCACCTGTGCCACACAACCAGCGGAGGCATGTGGCTTGCACCCCAGAAACATGGCCCGTTAGGTCTTCAGCCCCACTTGAAGCGTTCTTCATCACAAGCGTCTCTGATCAGAAACGGAGACGAAGCCAAGGGGTGAGCAGAGCCAGCTGGTGAAACTAGACTGCTGTCTGTTCACCAAACACGGACAGTTAAGCCACGGGGCTCTTGGGCTTTTCAGGTAAGAGAGAGCAGGGCCTCGAGGTGCATTTCTGCATCTGCAGGCTCGTTGGGCAGAGGAAATAAGGATAGGAAGCAGCCTGTTAAGGAACACAGAACTGTCCAAGTGCAGTGAACCTGGTCATGGCCTGCCACCCACCATGGCTTCCTGATCGGGACCGGGGCCAAATCCGGCCTGGCGCCACGGGGCCGCCGACACGAGGGACCCCACTCAGCTTCGAGGCGATCCAAGCCGCCTGGAGGCCAGCACCTCCTCTTCCTGCCCGCGGCCCACAAACCAATCCTCAGAGAGACAGTCTGGTTCTGCACACAAGGGCCTTGAACTTCCACAGCTGGGGACAAACACAGAACAGCCAAAAAATCCTAACCCCAAAGTCCCCTGTGAGTGCATGTGCACACACACACACACACCAAGTTGTGTGCATGCAGCCGTAGACAAGATGGACACACACTCACAGGTGCTGCGGCTCCGTCCTCCACCCCACGCCCCAGTGCCACCGGGATGGCTGGGAACCAGGCTGGAAGCGAACTAAGCAGAGGCGTTGGGATGGGGAAGCAGGGACTACCAAGGCGAGAGGCGGACTCGGGAGAGAAAGAAGAAAAGGGCTCCTAGGTTCATGCCGCTCCCCCCACTGGGGCCCCCTCCAAGGACAAGCTTGGGCTGCCCTGGGCAGGCTGCCAAACACAATACCTGAGTCCCCAGCAGCCGCGGGGGCCCAGCCCGGTTGGCTCTCGACGATAAGTGGACCAGGTATGTGCCTGCATGTCGAGATAACGGCTGTCAGTGGAAGGAGAAAGTTGGTTTTTCCAGGATGTTTAGAATTACATTTCAAGGAGTGGAAAGGTTTCAAGGACACACTGGGAGTGGCCCAGCGAAACCAGGGCCTTTCGCTTTTTTCAAAATCCCAAGTTGAACCTCTTAAAGCGTAATTAATTCCAGTCTAGTTGAAGTCATGCTTCCTTTGAGCTCTCACGCAGCTTTCTCTGGTGGATCCAAACACAACATATACTATTTGATTAAAGAGGACTCAAGGGACTTTCCTGGGGGGCCCAGGGGTTGAGACTCTGTGTTCCCAATGCAGGGGGCATAGGTTCGATCCCTGGTCAGGGAACTAAGATCTCACATGCCACATGGCACAGCCAGAAAAAAATAAAAATAAATAAAAAACAAACATACATAAACAACAAAAGAGGGAATCAAACAGGTGACAACGTTGACTGGCTCAACTGCCACCTCCTCCTCGGGTCCCTCCCACGGCACTGCGTGTCACCGGAGCCATTTCAGGACCACCGTGAGGACACCTCTCACTGGCCAGAGAGTCCCCGGGGCAGGAGCGGGTTCTGTGGTGGCTGAACCTGCTCTTCATCAGAAGGAACCGAACCAGAGGCAACCAGGAGGTCCACGAGCCCTGCTCATTAAAGTGACCACAAACAAGACCTGTGTTATCAACCCGCTCCTTGACCCGTGCCGGCCCCCTTCTCACTTCTTGGAGCTCAGCTACACTCCCACAGGTCCGTGTCCAGCACAGGGCCCAGGCCCCACATGGAAGACAAAAGCGGGTTCCCAGCCCTGGGAAGCCCCTGGTGGCTCAGATGGTAAAAAATCTGCCTGCAAGGCAGAAGACCTGGGTTTGATCCCTGGGTCAGGAACATCCCCTGGAGATGGGCATGGCAACCCAATCCAGTATTCTTGCCTGGAGAATCCCATGGACACAGGAGTCTGGCAGGCTACAGTCCATGGGGTCACAAAGAGTTGGACATGACTGAGTGACTAAACAACAAGCCCTGGGCCTGGATCCCGTGGAGCCTGACCCTATGCCTAAGACCACCCAAGCAAGAGGGTCCAGCTACATCCTCAGGATGAGAACATGGAGAGAAGGGCCCCAAAAGAGCAGAGGGGAAGGAGGGCAGGAGCCGGCATTGAGCTGTCCTTCCTGGCTCAGAACCTCTTTTCTTAAGTTCATTAGGAAAACTCACTTCTTCCCGGACACCGGGGTCTACACCTGCTCCCTGTCTCACTGCTGGGAGGGGCTCCCCCCGTCTCAGCAGACACCTCTGGGCTCACACCCTAGACGGGGGCCGGGCCAGTGTTCAGCTCAGCTCTACACAGAACCTAGACAGGCGCCCAGGGCACATGTCTACACCCAACCAGCCCCTGGACTCCCAGCCAGAAGGCAGGAAGGCAGATGTCCTTGCAGAGCCAAGAAGTGCGCCCTGCGACCTCGACAGGTTCACTGATACCACGAGGCTGGGAAACCCCAGAGAGAATTTCCTAGGAGGCAGAGGAAGCAGCAGCTGGCCACGGGGGCTGCTGGGGCCATGGGACATGTGAGCCCCAAAGAAACAACCTGGAAGAGGCGAGATGGAGCCCAGAGAGCAGGCCTGGAGAGTTCTGATGCAATTTCAGGCACAGTGGGGTTGCCCCCGCTCCCTGGCCCCTCACACAGGAGGAACAGACCTCTGCCTTGGCCACCACTCTGGAGCGGCACCTTCAGCCAGTCTGGGTGCTGGGCCAGCTCTGCCATGCAGGGCAGGCTGGGCAACTGGGCACGAGGGGCATGCAGGGCAGGCCCGGGTCCTGCCTGGAGGCAGCCTAGGGCTTCTCCCCAACCCCGAGAAAAGGCCACCGGCGGCCACCGGCTTGGGAGACGCGCTCCGGGGACAATCCAGGGCTTGCGGCATTCCTCCGCTGTCTCTCCCCACGCGGGATGGATGTTGGCAAAGAAAACGGAGCCAGTTGTGGCAATGACTTCCAACAGATATAATCAAATTATCTATTCCTGGATTCTGCAAGTACTGAAATGTCGTAATTCAATTCCTGAAATGTCATTTGGAGCTGCTGGTGCGGGCGGCAGGGAAGCTCAGTAAACACACATCATTCAAACCCAAACACACACCCGGGACCGGGAGCCCCGGTGCCCCACGCTGTCCCTGGGGGCAGTGGGGGAAGGTGGCAGTGACCCAGAGGAAATACTGCAGAGACCATGGGAGGTGTGCCAGGGAGCAACGAGGACGTGACACACGGAACTCGGGGACTGAGCGCACACACGGAGCTCGGGGACTGAGCGCCTGCGGCATCGTGAGGCGTCGAAAGGCTCCCGAGAAAGGTCCCCAGCAGTCACCAAAGCTCCACTGACCACGGGATTAAATGCCAGCCTGGGGGACAAAGAGGAGAGGGACCTGCTCTGACCTTGGGGCCTCCAGTCCAGTGACCGTGGGTGCACACCTGTGGGCACGCACACACTAACACACATGCACACACATGCACTCGTGAAGTTCCGGGACAGGCACTGAGAACCACGTGACGCACGAGGACCGCGGGCAGCGCAGGCATCCAGGGCAGACCCACCCCAAGCACGAGGCTCACTGCAATTCCAAGGATCCATGGGGGGCTCTAGTCAGGGGGCCGTGCAAGGGGACAAGAGCTTTTCTGGTACTTTGACAAAAATTCAGGGGCTCCTGCAGCTCTAGCATCCTTGATCTAAGGTCAAATCACTGGTGCCAAGGGCCAAGGGCTCCCTGTGGCCACTGCTGGAGGCTCAGAGATGCACAGGCAGAGTGTCCATGCCGAGGAGTAGAAACCAGGACAGTATACAGTCCAGGGGAGTGCAGGGCTGCGGGAGCCTGGAGGCAGGCGGGGCAGGGACCAGAGGCCATAGAGGTAAGGCTGGAGCCACTGAGGTGGGAAGCTGAGGCTATGGACGGGCCATGGAAGAAGTAGGCTTCAGATCAGGTGGGCCAAGTGCCATCAGCTGGGAATGGCCAGACACGTGCTCTGGGAAAACCAGAGCTGTAGGTGAGTTTTGAGATTTTGCTATTTGCAGGAGCCCAGCAGGGAGCACTTGTGCTGCCAAAAACACCCCTCGGGGTCCACGTTCCAGTCTGGCAGGCGCTCAGGGCGGGCCCACAGGACATGGGTGGTGGAGACTTGCATCCAGCAGACGAGGTGGGGCCTTGGGAAGATGGTGGGATGAGCGGGCTCCAGAAAGCAGAAGACCCAGGTTAGGTCCAGATTGGCTTCTCGGGGCTCCCCTTGCACCCTGTCTTCTCAGAGCCTGGGGGAAACTTGAAGGCCTGGGGCAGGTATATGGCGAGGGCACCCGCCCAGCTGGTAAAGAATCCTCCTGCAATGTGGGAGACCTGGGTTCGATCCCTGGGTTGGGAAGATGCCCTGCAGCAGAGAACGGCTACCCACTCCAGTATTCTGGCCTGGAGAATTCCATGGACTGTATAGTCCCTGGGGTCGCAAAGAGTTGGACACGACTGAGCAGCTTTCACTTTCACTTACTGTCCAAGAGTATCACCGAGGAGGAGCAAAAGCAGGGTCAGAGGACCTGAGTTCTAGTTCCAAAGACCTCAGTTTCTTGGCAGAGCGTGTGTGTGTGTGTGCACGCGCGCGTGCGTGCGTGTACACGCAGGGGAGCGGGGCACAAATCCCTCCCACCCGGCTCCCTGGGGCGAGTCATTTTCAGGCTGCTGTCAGAGGGGCCAGGATGCATGTGCCTGGTGACACCTAGGTGACCTCACCTAGATGCAGGAGCGTGCAGTTCAGGAAAGGGCCTTCCTGAGTTCAAGGTCCCAGCTACGAAAGGATACACAGTGGGAATACAGGGTGGTGGTGGTGGGGAGAGTGGGGGGTGTGGGCAGGCGGGACCCTCACTTCCTATAAGCAGGTGCTGCCCCTGCCGTGGAAGGGCTGCAGGCATGGAGGAGTGGGCTCAGTCCCCCCAGGAAAGGGGAAAAAGTATGACAGGAGGGGCAGAGACACCTGGGCAAGGAGGCAGTCAGGGGAAGGGAAGGGAAGCTCCATGGAAACCAGGTAGGGGACAGTGTCCTCTCAACAGTTGTCAGGTTCAGGTGGTCCTGGGGGCTCCTCCCCAGGCCACCAGGCCCTCCATCAGCCCCTCCCAGTCTGTGGCTGCTCCAGAGGGCAGAAGATATGATGGACAACGCTCAGAGAATCAGGAGCCCCGAGGAAAGGGCAAGCGTGTGGGTTCCAGGTGCACTCCGACACCACCTCCCCAAGCAAGAAGCCAGCTCTGAGTGCTCAAGAACCCCAAGTTCTGGAAGCCCAGGTACCCGACAGAGGGCCAGAGGGCACCATCTCCAGGAGTCCCTACAGGCTCTTCTCTAAGCTGCAGCTTCGAGGCTCTAAACGCAATCTCTTCCCTAGTCCCAAAGGCCACCTCCTCCGGGAGGCTGCTCATGGCCAGACGCCTTCCCAGCGGGGACATCCCACCACCCAGCGCCTGCACCCCTCTGCGCCCCAAATCACCCTGTCCTGATCACCAGTGAGCAGGCCCACCGAAGGCCGCCACGCCCCGGGCACTGAACGCTTTCTACACCTTAGGCTATTGTGACCTCGAAGGCAGGCATGGTGTCTTCGCCTTACACACTAAATCCCAAGGCTCAGGAATAGGAAACTGACCCGAGGGCACAGCCAAGGGGCAGGTTCAAGATCTGAACCCCCGTCCTGGCTCTGGGCCAGGGGCGCTCACACCTTGGCTGACCTTGGGAGCTGGTTTAAAATGCAGATTCCAGGCCTCGCCCTGGGGATTCAGGTCGGCAGGTCTGGGAAGACCCAGGAGTCTCACTTTCCCAGCCAGCTCCCCTGGTGGTTCTAAGGGGAGCGGGTCACCCCTTCTAGAAACACAGAGATGCCTCAGCACCTCTTATAGAACTGAAATGCCACAGGAAAAGCTTAAGAGAGAGAGTGCGCGTGGACACGGCCAAATCTGGGGGCCGCAGAACGGAGGTGATAGCCGTGGGGAGATCTCCACCCGCCCACGCTGGTGGGCACACTGCTCCCTTCACACGACTGAGCCCTCTGAATCAGAAATGCTCTTCCTCCTGGCCAAAGTGTCACGCTGACCTCAGAAGAACGGCCACGCTGCTCTTTACTGCATTTGTCTTTAAAAAAAAAAAAAAGAAAATCCCACTTACCTTCAAGCTCATTTCGGAAAAAAACCCCAAAAAACTCAGCATGAGCTAGAGAGATGGTTCCGCAAGGCTGTGTGTCTTTGGGAAAACCACTTACCCTCTCTGGGCTAGAGAGTCCCAGCCACGCAGTCCCCTAAGATCCCTCTCTACTCAGGAATCACCCGACCTCATCCTTTCTAATACAGGTCAGTGTGAAAGTGAAGTGAAAGTCGCTTCAGTCGTGTATGACTCTTTGCAACCCCATGGACTGTAACAGTCCATGGAATTCTCCAGGCCAGAATACTGGAGTGGGTAGCCTTTCCCTTCTCCAGGGGATCTTCCTCAACCCAGGGATTGAATCCAAGTCTCCCGCATTACAGGCGGATTTTTTACCAGCTGAGCCACAAGGGAAGCAATACAAGCCAGGGCTCTGGTAAAAGCCACCATTCAAAGCAGCCCCTTAAAGGAGCGCTTCTAGCTGACAGAGGACAAGGGTAGGCAGCGCTCCCCACCCCCTTCAGCGTGGGGGCCGAGCCAGGTGCCATGTGGGTGCCCCTCGAAACAAGTGGGCATTTTGCACAGCCTTGGGGCCTGCCTCCCTCTCTCTGCAGCGGCAGAAATGGGATCCCTTGTCTGCAGATAATCACAGGGACTGCTACGTTCCCCCGTCTGGCTGCCAACTGGCTGCAGCCCACAATAGCACATTGTGAAGGCCCGGGCCTCCTTCCATCCCCACGGCTCACCTTTCTTTCCTGAAGGAATGAAGGCTCATCTAAACAAGGGACGAGCAGAAACAGTCCTGCCCCATCCTTGCCACTCTCCCTGGATGTCTCTCCATAGAAATAAACCCCTAAGAACGCTAGCCTGAACCTCTCAGGCGAGCAGGACCCAGAAGCATTCGAGGCTCTGCCTGCTGCTATACTAGCCTCCCACAGGTGCTGTCCCCACCTGACGGTCCAGGCGCTGCCCACACACCTACCCAGAGCTCTTCCCCTGGCCCAAGGCTGCCACCCTCCCCCAAAGTCCCCGGTCTGCCTAGCAGCTCTGCCTGCTATTGCCTGCTAGTGCCTGAGTTCCACTCTCCCCTTTGATACTGCCTACAGCAAGCACTCAATAAAGACTGGCTGGGTTGAGACACCCAAACTCAAGGACGGCACAGTCAAATCCAACCAGCACGGAGGTTCTGCTCAACCGGGTATCGGCTACATGATCTTAGACGCATCACTTGACCTCTCTGAGTCTCAGTTTCCTCTTTATGAAAGAGAGGCGAGAACCCCAGTTCCTGGGGATATTGCGTGAATCAAATTAGCTGATGTATATGAAAGCACTAGGCAAGCTTTCAAGAGCCATGGAAATGTTATTAACGTGATTATCGAAAGACACAGTCACCATAAGAGAGCCCAACCTTCAGATATAACAGAGCAACATCTACAACCTACGAAAGGCTGTGAGCAGAATGTTAATAAGCGTTACACACACAGCTTAGGGAACAAAGTAGCTGACAAATCGACCATCTCAAGTCCCCAGATGGGACTGGCTTCACAACAACAATGAGGAGAGAGCTGGACTTGGCCAAGATCCTTTGCTGAGAGTTCTTCCTTCCAATCATTTGAAAGCAATTAAGGTAACTGATGTTGAAGCTGAAGCTCCAATACTTTGACCACCTGATGCAAAAAGCTGACTCACTGCAAAAGACCCCAATGCAGGGAAAGATTGAGGGCAGGTGGAAAAGGGGGCGACAGAGGATGAGATGGTTGGATGGTATCACCAACTCAATGGACATAAATCTGAGCAAACACCAGGAGGTAGTGAAGGACAGGGAAGCCTGGCGTGCTGCAGTCCAGGGGGTCGCAAAGCGTCGGACATGACTTAGTGACCGAACAATAACAACAAAAGATAACTGATTCAAATTTCAGAGAAAGCAAGATGTGAGTTTTTTTGCACACATTCCTCACTAGATGATGGAAAGAAAGTGAAACCAGGTTGTTCTTTCTTTCATCCTCCACCCACTCCTGACCAATGCCCCATCACTTGGGAGACTATGACCATCTGATGCCCCCGGATGGCCATATACACCGGGGTTTCCAGGATAGTCACACCCATCCTGATCTAGTATTTATAGACACAGAGGCCCCCAGCCAACAGGCCAGGTGAAGAGCTCCGTGAAAGCAGGGCGCGTGTCTGGCCATCTCACTCCCACAGGGTCCCAGCTACTCACAGATGCATGGCACATGCCCGAGTAAGCTACTGAGAGACAGCTGCTGGCTAAGTGATGAAAAGTGTGATGAAAGGAAGAGAGAGGAGGAGGACCAGAGGAAAGCAGAGAGAGAGAGGTGAGACCCCCAGCGAACTGCCCTGGACCGTGCGCAGGGCTCAGCCCTCGTGCTTGGAAGATGGCTGGTTTCCCATCACAGGGGATTCGTTCTCCCAAGGGAAGTTTGATGAGGTCTGGTTTTATTGTCTTTGCTTTCTACTTTTCAGTATTTCATAAAAGGCCGTCAGATAGGCTCCAAAAGCTCAGCCCACCCTTCCTGGAGGTGGGGGGGTGGGGACGTCCGCAGAACGTCTCAGCTTCTTAAACGAGGCTTCACGTGCCTGGACCACCCCCCCCCAACCCCTGCTCCTAGCTAGGTCTCCCCTCACAGCCCCTTCCAGGAACACCTCCCCGACACCCCAAACCTGGAGGGAATTGGGCCTCCCCCTTCAGCCTCCATCAAGGTGCTCCTGGGGTCTGACTGCCCTTGAGAGACTGGAAGCCTTTGCTAGTGACCAACACCCTCGAAATGAGATCCAGGGGAATGTCAGCTGAAGAATGAATGACGGAGAACAAGTGAGTGAAGGTTCAGTCCTCGTGCTAAACTGAGGGTGATGATGTGCAAGGAGGCGGAGAACAAAGGCAGGGTCTTTCAAGATGGGGAAGAAAGAGAAACCAAACTTCCGCTGGAAAGGGTTTTCCGTGTGTATTACTGCAACCCTAAATATGGGAACAGAATCACCCACCACTGCTGGGAGTGCTGGACTCGGCCAGGGCACACCTCGCTCAGGGTGGAGAGGAGCTGGCCTGACATTAGAGCCACGATGTCACTAAAGCCAGGGTCCCAGGCAGAAGGGAAGTGGGTACTGTGGATGGTCTGGGTTTGGAGGTCACCCACCACCCGGCGGGCCTGGAAGGCCAGCATGTTCACAGTTCAGAGATGTGGCTTCCTGGCCTCTGACGTCCAGGTCTCTAACCAGGAGGCTCCTTCTGCAGAGAGACGGGCCCCAGTCGCCGGGGCTCAGGGCAGAGGGTGGGAGAGGGACTCTCTGTGCCGACTCTCTGAGCTCGGCTAGGAGGACGGGGCAGGATTGGGGACGCCTGGGACACAAAGTCACCTTGTCTCAGCTTCTTAACTGCCAGTCTTCAATCTCTCTCCTGCAGGGGCTACAAAGGAAAACAGATGCGGGAGAAACCAGGTAAAAGGGAGGCCTTCGGACACAAAAGCACCTGGCCAGGGGCAGCCAGATCACCTGCCAGGCTCAACTCCATCTGGAGGAAAGGGAGTGGGCCAGCCTGCACCTCTGCCCACGGGACAGCCACTGTCGTGATCGCCAGGAATTTCTGTAGTCAGAGAAGGCTCTTCAGATGGTTCTCCGACTGATTTATTCTCGTTTCTCTCCTCGGATTTTCTATGAAAAGAGTATGGCTAGACGCGGCTATCCTGACAACCTGACATTACATACCTGTCCATTATAAAGTGGGACCAGAGTCATCGCAAGCAGGACCATGTTTAGCTAGAGACGATTTTCCTTCTCCCGGCAATTCATTGTGGACCAGAACAAAGGCTTCTGGGAAACGTGGAAAGAAGCAGGCTGAGAGGAAGATGAATGGCAGATGGTACAGCTCAAGGTCACAGCTAGTGTCCACAGGTTAGCAGGCCTAGGGAGGGGTGTGGGTACACCTGAGGAGGTGCAGCCGCTCCCCACCTACTCACTCCCTCTGCTTCCTATGCTTTCTCTTCCCTGGTAACAAAACATTCTTCCTGCCTAAAGAGGTTGCAGCAATTTCATAACAGGAAGACGGTTCTCTTGTTATTGCTGTTGGGGATGGGATTGTATGGGGAACAGAAACACGATTTCTTGATTTTCTTCTCCCACTGCAAGTGGGGAAAACAACAGGAGTAAATAACAAGCGTTCTGCAAACACCTCGTGGGGAGGGACGGTCGTGATGTTTAAGAGAACATTCTGGTTCTACCTTCAATCTACAGGAATCTAATAACGATGCAAGAGAGGGCATTTGTGCCCTCTCTAATACACTCCTTGGGGGAATCGAATCACTGGCGATGATGTGAAACCGACCAGGGCCGAATTCTGTCAACACCGTGTCCCGGCCCACTAGGGCCGGCTCCCTTGAGTATCCATCTGGGGTCGTTTATCGGCACCCGCTGCAGCCTCTGCCCACATCAGCACCACAGAAGGTGTGAGACTTGAGCTGGCTCACTCAGCTCATACCGTAGATGAAGGAGAAAGATAGGAGGCACTGCGAATTAATAAGGAAAACGCTTGTTGGGGAAAGAAGGAAATCCGAGACGGGGTACACACGACCGGGGCTGGGCCAGGGCGCGTGAACTTCACCACGCAGCTGTCACCTCCTCTCCCGGCCCCCTCCCAGCTGCCTGTGGGTGCTCAGCAGTCCTCCTTCACCCCACTTGGCCCAGGAACCTTTATAAAAGGACACAGTTGCCTGAACGGGTGATGTGAGCTCATAGTAGGAGCAGGAAGAACCCATCCTACAGGTGGAGAGCATCACTGTTTTGGTTTGTTTGTTTGTGTTTTATTTTGGCTGCATCTGGTCTTAGTTGCGGCATTTGGGATCTAGTTCCCTGACCAGGAATTAAACCTCAGCCTCCTGCTTTGGGAGCATGAAGTCTTAGCCACTGGACCACCACGGAAGTCCCAGCATCACTGTTTAAGCAGCTTTAAAGACAAGGAGGATTAACAGCTAGGATTGAGGGGTGGGTAACCAGTGAAGGTGTGAGCCCCTAAATGTAGTGGAGCTTGAGACGTTCACGGGAGCCCAGGGGAGGAGTTGGACCTGGGGGAGTAGGTGAGCTGAGGTCTGGGGGAGGCTGCCGGGCCTTGGACCCCACAGGAGGCATTGGAGAATAAAGGTGAGAGCTTCTCAGTACACTGGCTGCTCGCTTAGAGCTGCCAACACTGGGGAGATAACTCGGGTGCTCCTTCTCCCCTGGCCAAGCCCCAGGGTGGTGTGGCCGTGGGTCACGGGCTTGCTGTGGGGCCAGACAGACTGGATCCCCGTCCCATCCAGTTACTGAGGGCCACTCTTTCTGAGTGGCTGCAGGCAAAGGGGACAGTGTGTGTGAGGCCCACACCCGGGGGTCTGGCATAGAGCAGATGCCTCCACCCCTGCAGTGTCTGGATTACCTGTCCCACCTGGAGCTTCCCCCCTGACCTGTCCTTTAAGGCCTAATTCAAAGCCACCTCCTAGACCCTTGGGCTAGAAGAGAATCTCCACCCTGGACTTGGGAGCTGTGTGTCCTTAAGCAGGTTACCTAACCTTGCTGGGCGTCAATTGATGGATAAAGAAAGTGAAGTCGCTCAGTCACGTCCGACTCTTTGTGACCCCATGGACCATAGCCCACCAGGCTCCTCCGTCCATGGGATTTTCCAGGCAAGGGTACTGGAGTGAGTTGCCATTTCCTTCTCCAGGGGATCTTCCCGACCCAGGGATCAAACCCGGATCTCCTGCACTGCAGACAGACACTTTACTGTCTGAGTCAACAGGAAACCCGGTGGCCACGTGGGCGGAGCGGGCGCCCTGAGTACATCCTCGTTCACCCCAGGGTCCAGGGTAGAGCATCCCCTGCCTCTCTCCCCATCCTGTCTCTGCACATCTCCCTCTATGCATGTCTCTCTCCCTGCCTCTCCATCTCTGCCACCGTTTCTCTGCGTCTCTCTCCCAGTCTGTCCCCACTTCCTTCTGTCTTTCTCGGTCTCCCTCCCCCCGTGTCTCTCTCCTACTCTGCACATCTCTTTCTGGCTCTCATTCTGTGTCCGTGCGTCTCTCTCCGTCTCTCCCCTCCCTCCTCTCTCTGTCTCCTCGCCTCCTTCTCTCTGCAGGTCTGTCTGTGTCTGTCTGTCACTCCCACCTTCTTTCTCTCTGTACCCCGTCCCCATCATCTCTCCCCCAACGTGTGGGGGACAGCCTAGGACCTCACCTGGACCGTGGACTCGGCCTTTGGACAGAACGTCTTCAGCCCAGTCCTCTTGCCAATTATGAGCAAGGGAGTTTTGCCAAATGGCTCACACATCAATACCACCCCACTCTGTACAAGTCCTGAGGTAAATGAGTGTTACGTGACTGACGTTCCACAGACAAGAACACAGTCTGCAAAACAAAGCCCATCGCCTCGGCCGGGGGCCCCCATCTGCAAATAACAGAAAAAAAGGACCGATTTCTGAGACCTCAGAGCAAGGCCACATGGAGCCAACAGAAACATTATTAATAAGGTCTCTCTTTATCTACCTGGAAAAAATGTGTATGCCCTCGTGGAGTTTATTCTTCCAACGTCTTTGTAAAACTACCTCCTCACTCTCCTTGAGCCCTGGGCAGTAAGTAGATAAAGGAAGTCAAACAGTTACTGACTTTCCCAGCTGTTTCCAGGGCATTGCCGCACACACTAACACAGACAGCCTCCAAGACTGAACACCACTGTTGATTCTCACTTTTTAGCAATCCGTTAATTGTGCGGCTGTCCTGGCAAACTCTTAGGCACCCTTCAAAACCCAATTCAAAAAAGTCCTCTCTCAGACTTCCCCAGTAGCAGTGGATAAGAATCTGCCTGCCAATGCAGGGAACACAGGTTCGATCCCTGGTCCGAGACAATCCTAAATGCTGCAGAGCAACTAGACATGCACCATGACTGCTGAGCCAGGGCTCTAGAGCTGGAAAAACACACCTGCTTCGTCTCTGTGCCCCAACTACTGAAGCCCACGTGCCTAGAGCCTGAGATCCACAACAAGGGAAGCCGCCGCGGTGAGAAGCCCGTGTACCGCAACGAAGAGTTAGTCCCTGCTCCCTGCAACTAGAGCAAGTAAGACCCAGAACAGCCAAAAAATTTTTTTAAATCTTTGTTGCCACCACCCACCCCAGGAAGGTCCCGCCCGCAGTTCCCAGGGGACCTTCCAAAGGCTGGGTGCACGGGGGCCCGCTTTATCCCCTGACCTTCTGCTAGTCTGTGAGCTCCCAGGGCACAAGGTCACCATCTCCCTCATCTCCATCTTCCCAGACCTAACACGGTGCCTGGCACCTGCAGGAAGCTCAGTGGACCAGTCCATCGAAGGACGCATGAGGAAGTGACCACAGTTTGCGAAACAAAGGCTGCATCACAAAGTTTTCTCACTAGACCGTCCCATGGGGTTGTGTATTCAGGGTCAGATGCCCTTGAAAAATCTCAGGCACTTTGTACAACAAGCCCCCATGTGAATCTGCCACCCCGGGGTCTCAGGAAGAACCCAGAAAGGAGCAAAAATGAGTCAAGTAGTTGGACCCCTGGTCCCTGCCTTGACGGTATGACATGATGGAAAGAATGAGAGCTTTGAAACCAAAAGACCTGGCCTTGACTCCCGCCGGCCAAGCAATGAGCCTGGAAGCCTGGTTCACGCTTCTGTCCAAGCAGTGCAAGGGAGCCCCCGGGAGCCCTGGCAAGTGGTTGTGTGACATGGCTGACTCTGACCTTGGCCTTGATTTGGGCACGCGGGCCCTGGTTTTAGCCCAGAATTTCTAAGAGACGAGAGGTTCTGTTTAAGAGAGCAGTGGAGGGAGGCGGCCTCCTACGTGAAGGGAAGAACACGGTCACCTGGGGCTCCCAAGAGGCCCCTGAGCTGACTGGCAGGTAGGAGGCCCCCAGAAAACATTCATGGAATGAAGAAAAGAGGGAGCTGGCACGCAGGGCTGAGAGCCGAATATGGCAGAGAGGGTGCTTGGCCTGGGGCGTGAAGATGAAGACCGCCTCTGAGTCAGACAAAGACAAGCACTATATGATGTCGCTTGTATGTGAAATCCAAAAAAATAAGACACATGAAATTATTTACAAAACAGAGACAGACTCACAGACAAAGAAAACAGACTTAGGGTTACCAAAGAGGGCAGAATGAGGTTGGGGGGGTAATAAATCAGAAGCATGGGATTAGCAGATACACACTACTATATTCATACCACTAACCACTGAGGTCCTACTGGGTAGCACAGGAAACTATATTCAATGTCTTATGATAATCCATAATGGAAAAGAATCTGAAATATATATATCATGTGCATACATATAGCTGACTCACTTTGCTGTATACCTGAAACTAACACAATATTGTAAATCAACAATACTTCAGTAAAAATAAGGAAGGAAATAAAGAATAAAATAAAATACCCCTCCTATTATAAAAGACTAATAACAGGAGATGAGACTGTTTTATGTCCTTATTTGACGAAATTGGAAGTTAGAAACCCTATCTTGGCCCTAACTTTAAAAAATACAATTTTTTTAACCAGTTCACAGAACCCTAAAATCTGGGAGCTACTGCCCCCTCTTTGGGCTCTAAAAACTGACTTTTTCTTCTCTTGACCCCACCCCCCATCTCACCTCTCCAGGACCCACATGAAGCACCTTTGTGATACCTCCAGGCTCCCAGCCAGCCCAGGGGGAGAAACTGAGGAGGCTGCAGCCTCACAGGGAGAGTGGCAGGGGCCAGGGGGTGCAGGGGACCTGCCTCTCCCTGGATGTCATCCTGACCCCATGGTCCAAGGCCCCAACACACCTACACAGGCCTTCACTGCTTGTCAAACCAAGTTTCAAGGCCAACAGAGTAGACATACTTCCCACTAGACAGATGAGGAAACCGAGGTGCAGAAAGGTCAGTGATCTCTCCGCGGTCAAATCTCCCAGTAAATCAATGGCAAGTTTCACAGACTGACGACCAGCACAGGGTAGTGGGCATTATCTCTGTCCGCATCTGAACGAGGTCAAGCAAACCTCCAACCACTTTGTCTCCGCAGAACCAACCAAGCACAATTTTCATGAAAAGTCTTCGTTTTCAATGATCAGTTAAAATCATAAAGCATTACATGTCTAACCTGCTCAGAATTTTTTAATGTCAAGGATGCCTTTAAAGAGCTTACTATTACTACTACTAATAGTTGGGCAGAAAGACTACAAGATTCTTCTAAGGAGTAAGCTCTTTAAAGGCGGGTTCCACCTGATGCAAAGAGCTGACTCATTAGAAAAGACCCTGATGCTGGGAAAGATTGAAGGCGGGAGGGGAAGGGGATGACAGAGGATGAGATGGTTGGGTGGCATCACTGATTCAACAGACATGAGTTTGAGCAAGCTCCAGGAGTTGGCGATGGACAGGGAGATCTGGCGTTCTGCAGTCCATGGCGTCACAAAGAATCAGACATGACTGAGCGACTGAACAACAATTCTTGACATTAAAAACAACTCCACCTCTCTTTCCCCTGGAGGCCCGTGCTGGATGCTGCAGGCTCTCCTGGCCCCTTGGCATCGAGACAAGATTCCAGATGTCCCCAGAGGGCTACAGAGGAAGAGACAAGCCTGGGTCTTGCCCCAGCACGCATGACCTGTGCCAGTGCAACCAGCTGATGGCAGATGAAGTCAACCACTTCCAGGATAATTAACTTAGCTCCAGACAGCACATTAAGAGAAAACGAGGTTCAAGATTAGAACGGAAAAGTTTCAGCGACGTGTGGATGGGGAACGAGGCATATTCTACTTTCTAAGAAAGGGCCTAGAGGGATGGCAGGGGAGAAACAGGAGGGTCCCAAACACCTCCAAAGGAACAGGATGCAAAAGACCTCCCTCTGCTAGAAATCTGAGATGAGCAAAGAGGGAGACGACAGGTGGTGGGGGTGGCGAGGGAGGGATGGATAGACAGCAGTGCTCTTGGTGTTTTATTTTTAAAATAACAGCTAGTTGAGATATAATCTACATATCACACAACAGATTTCAAGCGTATAACTCAATAGTTGCAGAGAGTTGTGCAACCGTCACCACAACCAACCTTAGAACATTTTAAGAAATCCTGTACTTATTAGCAGTCACTCCCCATTTGCCCCAACCTCCCAACCCCAATCCTAGGCAACCACAAATCTGTTTTCAGTCTCCACGGATTTGCCATTCAGGACATTTCACATAAATGGGATCATACAATATGTGGTCTTTTCGTGACTCACTGCATTCACTCAGCAGATTGTTTTCAAGCTCTATCTGTGTTGGGGCGTCAGTAGTTGTTGCTGTTTAGTTGCTAAGTCACATCTGACTCTTTTGCAACCCCGTGGACAGTAGCCAGGCTCCTCTGTCCATCAGATTTCCCAGGCAAGAATACTCGAGTGGGTTGCCATTCCCTTCGCCAGGGGATCTTTCCACCCTAGGAATCAAACCTGCACCTCCCGCATTGCAGGCTGATTCTTTACCACTTAGCCACCATTTCACTCCTTTTTCTTGCCAATAATATTCCAACATATGGACACATCACTTCTGTTTATCCATTCATCAGCTCACGGACACGAGTTTTTTCCATGTTTATGTACAAGCTTTTGTGTGGACATTGTTTTCATTTCTTTGGGGTATATACCTGGGAGCGGAATAGCTACATCCTATAGAAACTCTCTGTTTACTATTTTCCAAAGCAGCTGCACTATTTTCATTTCTACCAGCAGTGCATGAGGGGACCAATTTCCACAAATCCTTGCCAACACTTGTATTGATCAGACTTTTTAATTCTAGAACTCTCAGTGGTGAAAAGTGGTATCTCATTGTGGTTTTGATTTGCATTTCCCTGATGACTAATGATGTTGAGCATCTTTTCACATGCTTATTGTGTTGTGCTAGGTCACTTCAGTCATGTCCGACTCTTTATAACCCTATGGACTGTAGTCTGCCAGGCTCCTCTGTCCATGAGATTCTCCAGACAAGAATACTGGAATGGGTTGCCATTTCTTTCTCCAGGGGATCTTCCCCATCTACGGATCGAACTGGCGTCTCTTCAGTCTGCATTGACAGGTGGGTTCTTTACCACTGGTGCCCCCTGTGAAGCCCCACATGCTTATTGGCCCCCTGCATATAGTCTTTGGAGAAATGTCTATTCAAAGTCTTCACCCGTTTTTTAACTGGTCTGTCTTTTATTACTGAGTTGTAAGAGTTCTTTACATATTCCAGATAAAATTCTAGAAAACATATGATGTGCAAATAATTTGCTTCATTTTGTGAGTTGCCTTTTCACTTTCTTAACGGTGTCTTTTGAAGAACCAAAGTTTTTAATTTTAATGAAGCCAAATTTATCTAAAGCTTATGCTTTTGGTATCAGATTTAAGAAATAATTGCCTAATTCAAGGTAAAGAAGATTTAGATCTATTTTTCTTCTGGAGTTTCATAGTTTTAGCTCCTATGTTTAGGTCTTTGATCCGTTTTGAGTTTATATATAGGTTAATAATGTAAGTTATAAGTGGAGTGAGGTTGAGGTCCAATTCACTCTTCTACATGCAGCTATCCAGATGTATCAGCACCACTGGTGGAAAAGACTATTCTTTCCCTATTGAATTATCTGCTATCTTTGCAAATCAACTGACTGTAAATGTGAGGATTTATTTCTGGACTTTCAATTTTATTCCCTTGATCTATATGTCTATCCTTGTGTTGGGACCACACTGTCTTGATTACTCTTGCTTTGTAATAAGTTTTGAAATCAGGAATAAGTGTAAGCCCTTCTACTTAGTTCTTCTTTTTAAGACTGTTTTGGCTATTCTGAGTCTCTTAGGTTTCCATATGAATTTGAGAATTAGCTTGTCAATTTCTGCAAAGAGTCCAGCTGGAATTTTCATTGGGGGTTGTGTTGGATTTGCAGACTAAATTTGGAAGCAGGGCTGTCTTAATGATATTAAGCCTTCCAATCCATAAACATGGGATGTCCTTCCACTTAATTAGGCCTTTAATTTGTTTTAAAATATTTAGTCATTTCCAGAGTTTAAGTCTTGTATTTCTTTTGTGACATTTATTCCTAAGCATTCTATTCCTGATGCTACTGTAAAAGACATGATTTTCTTAATTTAACCCTCAGATTGTTCACTGCAAGTGTATAGAGATGCAATTCATTTTTCTATATTGGTCTTACATCCCACAGCTTTGCTGAACTCATGAATAAGCTCTAAGAATTTTTTAGTGGAGTCCTTATACAAAAATCATCTCACCTGCAAACGGTTTTACTTCTTCCTTTCTAATCTGGATGTCTTTTATTTCTTTTTCTTGCCTAACTGCTGTGGCTGGAACCTCCAATACAAGGTCAAACAGAAGCAGATGTCAGATATCCTTGTCTTGTTCCTGATCTTAAAGGGAAAGCTCTCAGTCTTTCCTCACAAGCAAGATGTTAGCTGATGCACGTTTAAGTTAAAAACTGCAGCCTGGAGTTGATAACATTATGAGACCTCTCCCAGTAGTTAAGAGGGGAAAGCACACAAAATGTTCCATATATAAAAATGAGCATAGACAGGAAAAAGATTAGGAAAAAAAAACCCCACAGCTTCCTTAACTTTGTCCCCTGAGCTGTCCCTGGATTGCGTGAAGTGTCCAGTCCCCTCTGTGAGGCCCACGGCCTGCTGGATCTCGGGGTAGGCTGTATTCTGAGCTCATCAAGACACGGCTGTGTTTGTCCTCAAACCTGCTTATCCCAGTTGTACTTCTGCAATTACCTGACTTAATTAAATTGTACATCAACTGTTGCAATAAGCATTAGAAAGGAACTGTTTTTATGAAATGAGTCGAATATTTGAGGAAGATCGCTGTTAAATTAGGCATAGACAAAACAGCTGAATAAATTTAGAAATGTGTAAAAATTTGCACGTATTGGGCACTCAGTTCCTACCTCACTTGATAGAAACAGAAACCAAGAATCGCAGAAAATGTATGAAAGGATGCTACAAAAAAGATAATTCGGACATCATCCAGTGAACCCATAATCCAAGAAAGACCTGGGGCTTAAATCAGAAGAGGATGAGAGAATGAACACAGGCTTCATGTTAAAATGAAATACTTCACATTAAAATAAAATGCTCGAGGTATGCTTGTATCAGGGGCTTCCTTGGTGGTTTGGTGGTAAATAATCCACCTGCCAATGCAAGAGACGCAGGTTTGATCCCTGGGTCGGGGAAAATCCCATGGACAGAGAAGCCTGGCAGGCTACAGTCCATGGGGTTCTAAAAGAGTCAGACATGACTTAGTGACTAAACAACAATAATGCCTGTATTTTATTTTCATTTTTATGATCCCCTCTTTCATACTCTTTTTAACTAAGCAACTCGTTGCCAGGGCTGATGGTAGCAGAAGAGGGCTTTTTCTGGACATGAACATACAATGGTTACCTGAGCAAGTATGACAAGATGTCATTTTTTCCTCTCTCCTTTTTATCATCTAGTATTTTCAGGGTGTTCTAATGAGTATGTGCTGCTTTCATAGCAGAGAAAATGTGCGATGAATTTTCAAGATTCAGATTCTATTACTTTCAGCTAGTAATAGGGAGAAATTCAGGAATGCCACGCTGTCCCAGCCAACACTGCCCCTGGAGGTACCAATAAAGCACCCTGGGGCTACACAGGTAAATGAGATACGGAATGGGAACAGCATGAATCAAGGAACACATCAGGACTCCCTGACCTAATAAGCACTGAAAGAGATTCCTTAATTTGGTAGAAACTAAGAGGGGCCCCTGTGTTAAGTATTCTGGGTCAGCAGCTGAAGAGTGAGGCTTGCTTTTAGAAATGAGCCAGGGCCTGCTGGATCAAGCAGGCTTGAGTAACATCATGCCACACAAATCTGGATTTCCTGGGAGAAGGCCAGAATCCAGAGTATTTCTAAAGAGACACAAGGCTTCTGGGGTAAGAGGTCAGTCTCACTGTACCTGAAGTCCTCCACTGCCGATCTGGCTTTCACACCCCCAGCTCCGTGCTGGGTTTCTCGTAGGCAGCTAGGAAAGCGACGAAAGAATGAATGATGTGCCGGCGAGTGGCTTAGCAGGACACTAGTCCTTCTCCGGTAGAGCAGGCCTTCTGAAATGGTAGAGGCTGTTGAAACATCCTTCTGTTATATACCCCCTTCCCCACATTCTCAAATGGGCTTCCCAGGCGGTGCTAGTGGTAAAAAATCTGCCTGCAATGCAGGAGCTGCAGGAGATAAGGGTTTGATCCCTGGGTCAAGAAGATGCCCTGGAGGAGGGAATGGCAACCTGCTCCAGTATTCTTGCCTGGAAAATTCCATGGACAGGGGAGCCTGGTGGGCTACAGTTCATGGGGCTGCAACTGAGTGACTGAGCACGTATACACACACACAGATTTGAAATACAGTCTGCTAAGCCAGGACCTAGTCTGAAAGACCAAAGACATAGAAATAAAAGAACTGGGGTGCTTAAGGTAAGTTGTTTCGGACTGTACATAGTGGCATATATGATGGAGGCCTCCAGGAATTTTCAACTTCTCCTAGAAAGAGGTGATAACCCAGGTGTGTTTAAATCTGTAGGGGATCGACTTCCTTGGCAGTCAGTGGATAAGACGCTAAGCTTCAGGGGGTGTGAGTTTGATCCCCATTCAGGGAACTAAGATCCCACATGCTGCATGACATGGCCAACAAATAAATAAGTAAATCCGTAGGAGACCAGGGGCCAGCAGAAGAACCCCGAGTATCTGAGCTGGGCTTGAAGGAAGGGACTAACACCCCCAAATCAGATCCTGAAGCCCCAGGGTAGCAGGAGGCACTTCCAAATGAGGAGTGATAGGTGCGGCCATTTGAAAACTGTTTTCTTAAACTGTTTTCTTCCCCTCACCTCTGCCTGCCTCTACTCCTGACCCCATCCTGTGGCTGCAGCTTAGCGGGAATGACTATCGTCAGTCCTTGGGAGGGACATTTTTTACCTAACATGAAACCGCCGTGATCCAAGCCAGCCACCAGCTTGGGAGAAGCTTTCACCGGATGCCCTGCATCCCGGGCCCCATATGGTCCTGCCATGGCCGAGAGCTTGGCATCGAGGGGATGCTCAGAAGCGGGGGCTAGTGGGTCGAAGACCAGATCAGTGACTGTGCAAGCAAGTCCTTGTAAAGATCAGGGCCCACCACTTGGACCCCAGGGCCCAGATGTCAGACACACTCCTCACGAGGTTGGCCCACGTGGCTGGCTGAACTCATGTAACCAGCTTCCACCACCAGCCAGCACAGGGGCAGGTGTTGCAGAGACTTCAGAAGGTGAATCCCAGTTTGCAATACTCAGGCTTATCTGTGAGTGCCATGTCCCTGGGCGGATGAAAACAATTTACACCCCTCTTCCCCGAGCAAGAAAATACTGATCCCTCAGAAACTAGTCTGGGCAGTGGGGCGGGGTGGTGGAGAGCGGGAGAGAAGGGGAGGGAGGGGGGAGACCAGCGTCTGTGTGGGGGAACCTGGGGCTCTAATAGATGTGGAAACCCAAAAGGGAGTGAAAGAGAAAGGGATAGACTGGGTCATGTTGCCAGTTTTATACTACCATCCTGCAAATACAGTACATTTAGTTCGGCTTGAGGGTGACCACGCTGAAGGCTCTCCCAGCACCCAATCAACATAAACAACACCTGTCCCCGGCCTGGGGTCCTCAGTTCCATTGTCCAGTCAATGGCCGGGCCCGAAGGAGGCAGGTGGACTGTGATGGGGTTGAGCACAGGTAGGCTCGGGGCATCTGGGGATGGATTCCTCGCCCACATCCCAGAGCTGCCTGGCCTGTGCGGGGCTGGACCACCTGGTCTGCAGCATGGCTGGAAACGAACACGGAGGAGCCAGCCGTGTTCCCATACATCCCACCTTAACACCAGCACCCCGCCTCCTCTCAGAGAAAGGCACCCAGGGGACAGAACCGGTGCTCCACCAGGGAAGCTGCGGGCCCCTACTCAGACTGAGCTCCCCCTCTGAGGACCCCAAGGCATCGCACACACATGTGAGCACACACATACATACACACGCCCCCTCAGGAACACACACAGACGTCCCCACAGACTCCCACTCCATTTATATCCCAGTTACTCCTCCTGGTTTGTGCACACAGACCATCTGTGTGCTCAAGTTACTTAGAAAACCTTCCCCAGAGCAGCCAAACCTTCTCCTCCTTTGGAAGGAGGAGGTGTTACACATTCTTCATTTGTTTTCTAATTTCTTTATATTTCCTAAATATTCCACAGCGAACACCATGTATCACATTTATGTTCAGAAAAAGTTCAAGGAGACAATTTTGAAAAGTCTTCCTAAGACAAGTAGTAAGCAGCATCAAAGTAGAACGTGCTCAGATATGAATCTCACTCTGATTCACGTAACAGCACTGAGCACCTCCACATTACTAAGGAACAAAACAAGGATGAGAAAACAGACAGGGCTGCCCAAGGTCACCCAGCTAGTAGATGGTATCTTACTGCTGGGAACCAGCTTCTCTGGTGTTTCCCCAAGATGGCCGAGTGAGCAAGCAAGACAGAGAGACACAGGTGGACGGAAGGACAAAAAGAGAGAGAAGGAGAGACAAGGAAAGAGAGAGACAGAGAGAGCGTTGGGAGGGGCGTGGAGGGGACGCTGTTCCCCGGGGCGTGCGAGAAACCCGTCTTACTCATTTGATTATAAAATATTTCTGAGCCACCAGATGGTATAATAGCGGCTGCAGATGCCCCATAGCTTTTCTTCATTTCTCTGCAGCGGGCTCCATTGCAGGGACCTGCAGAGCGATATTCAAGAAGCTCTTCTGGACTCCACGAAGACAATAACTGTACAATTTGAGAAACCCCGTTTCAGGGATCCGAGTAATAGATGCGTCTTCATTCCTGCTTCCCTTCGGCTAATCCTCAGGCACCTGGGGGCACCCGGGCAGGAGTCTTCCAGGGCCCGTTTGCGGCGCAGTCGCCCGCCTGGGGATCTGGGCTCTGTTACATAATTAATCTTTGGCTCAGAGGCGCAGCACTGCCTTCGCAGACGGGTCGACTCGGCGGTGACAGCCGTGGAGAGAGTGCACATCAAAGCCCGCATCTCCCTTGTCCTCCAGCATCAAAGTCTTGGGGTTGATGAAGTCACCGCGGCCCTCAGTCTTCTGCCTGGCTGGCTCTGCCTTTCTTGTTTTTTGTTTGTTTGTTTGTTTGGTTTTTAATAAGGGACCTGCATCCCTGGTCCCTCAGTAGCTTAATAACCCGGTTAAAAAGCAACCAGTCAGGGCCCCAAGCAGAAGTGCTCGGCAGCCTTCAGCCCTGCTGGGTCTGTACTTCAAACCGCTGAGCAATGAGGTTCTCAATAACCTGGGGAGGAGCTCCGTCCTCCTGCAGTGCAGACCTGCCAAGGCTCACTCCGGCATTACCTGCCTAGGAAGCCTGTGGCCTTTGGCTATCGGTCCAGCCTCCAGGCTCAGCCTTCTTTCTTCTCTGATTACTCCACTCTCTGCTTATCCTGCAGCCACCACACTGCCCCTGTCCCCCACCCACGAGAGGACAGCAGAGGGACTTTATATGCGACTGATGCCATCTAAACGCCCCTCTGCAAGGATGTGTTTTGCTTCTGGCCTTCAAATTCAGTTTTAGTCGGTTCCAGCGGGGTCACTCTGAGCCGCCTTTGGCCACCCACCATCTGGGGTCTGCAGTCAAAGGCAGCTGTGCTAACCTATGTGCCAGAGGTCCCACCCAAAGCCCCTCCTCACCCTGCAAATGCTGCAGACTTCAAGGAGCCTCCGAACACAAAAGCAGAAGAAAGGATCATCCTGAGGACAATAGGAAGAGCTTACGTGAAAGTCTGTGGGCGATGCTAGGCTGGCTTACCTGTCCCCCCTGTGGCCCATCATCCAAACTCACCCCTCACACATACATACACCCAGGACTCTGGGGGAGATATGGTGCCATCAGTCCTTCACACTCTAGTGTGAATTACCACCAGGTTGCATTCATCTTGCCCCAGAAGGAAGCCAGTATTCTCGGCATGGACCTTTCTAGCAGAGGGGATAAGTAGTAAGGTATGTTTTGGGGGGAATGGGACAGGGCTCTGTGGTTGCCCAGAGGAGAACAGTCTTGAGCAGTATGTGCACAGGAGGGGAAGGGGGTACAAAGAGGAATGGAAAGGACCCAGTGTTTCCCTTCTTTTAAAACTCTGCCAAACTCAACTTGACCCTAGTTAGGAGAAGGGAACAGTCTTCCTCCTCCCTCCTGTCCCATGGGGGGGACCCAATCAGGAATTGGCCACCTCCAAAGCCTGCATTTCACCCATAGTTCAGCCATGCCCTGGCTGGAGCATTGACCTGTCCATGAGGGGGGGCCGGGGGACACTTCGGGGAGAGATGCAAACAGCCACTTACACGTCACAGCCCTGGATTCCAGCCGCGGGACAGACAGATGGAAAGAATCCTCAGAGGCCAGGCTGGAATGTTCTGGTCAGTCTCCGGAGGGGTGGACGGCTGGGCCCAGGAACAGACTGTGTTTCTCCTTGCCCCGAAACAGAACCAAATCCAACCAGAGAGAGAACTGGGGGCACAGAAGGAGCTTCACCACCTCTGGCTGGGCGGCCAGATGCCTTAGCACATGCTGTTCCTTGTGCCTGGAATCTGCTCACCCCAATTTCCTCCCAAGTCAAAGTCTAGCATCCCTAAAAGCCCAGGGTAGCAACTCTCTCCGCTGCACCCTGCCACAGGCCTTTCCCAACCACTCCCTTCCATAGGGTTAATCAGTCCCTCCTGGAGCTCTCTGGGCGCTTGTCCTCGTGAGCTGTTTTATTTACGTTCATCATCCCCATCAGGCTGGAGGCCAGAGGCTGAGGTGCTTTATCACTATCTCCCAGGACCCAGAGCTGCCCAGCCATGCACGCAGGCGCCTGCACAGGGAAGGGAAATGGAGAAGTGAAGCTTGGGGCTTGAGCCGTGTAGGGCCTCCACCTCCAAGCTCATTCAGTGACGAGTCACTGATTACTCACCAGCAATAAAAAATCTGCCTTAAAGCCTATAAAATCCCTATCTAAATGAAACAGCCCAGCTTTGCCATGAAAGACCCCTGAAACTCCAAACTCCCAGATCTTTTCAAAATATTTGAATTTTCTCCAGGGTAATCAAAAAGGCGCTGCTTTAACACAGTTACATCCTTCCGGAAGCACTTGGCCATGCCAGCTTCTGCTCTATCTGAGCCTTCCCCCTCCTCCCCCACTCACGGTCTTAGAACATAGCCTGAGCCACCCTAGAATCATTTCCTGATTTTTTAAGGGCCAGCAGCTCCCAGTTAGGCTTCCAAAATCTCTGGGCAGCTTCCATGCCTCTAGGGGAGTTTTGTTTAAAGGTCCCGCCCCCACTCTGCGGTCATAGCTGAGCTATAATTAGAGAAGCACCCCTGTAGTTAAGTTTCTGCCACATTTTCCATTTTACATCTAGACCCTTAGGTAGTCAGCCTAGGTTTTAAGAAACTTTGCCCCAGATAGCCAATTTAAAGCACGACTCCGCTGAAAACCTCCCTCCAGATGCATTTATATGGAGCTTAGGGTAGTGAGCTGTCACATAATTTATTTGGAATTTACTGCATGTCCAGTACAGTATCTGGAATTTATGACAGATGTTCTGAGGGGCACCAGGGGATGGAATGATTTAGCTTAGAGAAGAGAAGTCTGAGGGTTAATTTAATGACACTGTCTTGATTGTAAGTGCTCTTTCTTACCCAGAGGAAAGTTAACAGGACAGGGACACAGGGACAGCAGAGGAGATGGGCTCTGGGCGCTGGTGCTGTGCTCAGTTGCTCAGCCGTGTCTCATTCTTTGTGACCCCAGGCTCCTCTGTGCATGGGATTTCCCAGGCAAGAATACTGGAGTAGGTGGCCATTTCTTCCTCCGGGGGATCTTCCCAACCCAGGGATCAAACCCATGTCTCCTACATTGGCAGGTGGGTTCTTCACCACTAGTGCCACCTGGGAAGCTCTGGGCACAGGAGTCAGCAAGAAACAGGTCTGTGTATGCTTGCAGGGCCTGCAGGCTGCAGGGTTTCTTCTCAGAGGCTCTTTAGAGATCAGACTAAGTCCCAGAGGAAACTCCCCTGGTATCTGAAGTGAAACCATAAAAGCAAAGCTTTGAAAGTGACAAACACGGGGTTAGAGCCCAGGCAGACCTGGTGGCCCAGCCAGTTCAGCCCCCTGTGGCCTGCACCCGCCTGGGACAAACCACGCCACCCCTCCCTCCCCAGGGACATTCCCACATCTACTTAGAGGCGGCCTCTCAAAGCCACCGCCTCTACTGTTGCAAGTGACATTCTGAGTTATCCAACATTAAAGAAACATCAGTAACTAGAACACGTCTCCAAGGCCACCCAGCTGGTGAGGGGGCTGCATTTCACACTGGGGTCTGTGTCACCTTTCTGCTCTGCAGGTGGGTGGGGGAGGGGAAGAGAGGGGAGAAAGCAGGGCGGGTGCACATGCCCCCACCCTCAGTGGACTCCCCAGTTTTTGAGAGGTCACAGTATGAGAAACAAAGCGATGTCACGTGCCCACAGACTTCACCAGATCAACATAACCAAGGGCAAGTACTTCATCCCAACGTCAGGAAGGCCAGGGTCTCTAAGAGTCCTCCTGCATTTAGGGGCAGAAGGAAAACGCCTTCCCTCTGCAATCCCCAGCCTTTCATCTCCCACCTGTCACGCCTCCGGGCTCTCTCGGAGGGGGGGAAGAATGGGAGGTGATCAGCCAGGGTTGGGTGGCAGAGAAGCCCCAGGCCTCGACGGCTCTGGCCGTAGGAAGAGCTGTAACCCCAGGAGGCCCACTGGCCTGGGGGACCTGGTTCCCAGGCTGGTTGCTAAGGCCCAACATGCAGAACACTGTCTCTGCGTCTTGCTGTGTAACCATGTACGCTCTACCATGATTTCCCCACCCGTAAAACAGATAATAGTGTTATTGGTTGACAAACTTTTTATTGTAAAAGAAAATTCCAATATATACAAAACCAGAGACTAGTGTGATGAACAATGGTCACCGATCACTCAGCTTCAGACGCCCTGCCTCTTGTCTCCTTTGTGCGGCCCTCACCGCCCCCACCAGGCATTTCCTGGAAACATCCCCATCCATTGCTAGCTCTCTCAGGAGGCCACAGGGCTGCTCTGAGAACTAAAGAGATGCAACAAGTAAAAACACTCAAGATGCCAGGAGGGGGCTCAGAGTAAGGACTCAATAAACACTAGCTTGCGCTCCTCCCAATCACTAAATCAATGAGCCCATGTGACCACGCTGCCACGGCCGGCGCCCTGAGCCAGGCACAGAGAAGATGCCCTAGCAATCACAGCCACCACTCCGTGAGCGCCTGCCAGGGCTGAGCGAGACAGGCATCACCGCGTGGAGTCTGCCCTCCAGCCCTGCAAAGTGGGCACTATCCCCACTTCATAGGTGGGAAGACTGAGGCTCAAAAAGAGTAAGCCATCGATTCTCTAAAATCACACAACTACTATCCAGGCCAGTCTGGTCCCAAATCCACACTCTGTTCCCTGATGTTGCCTTCTAGTAATTTGCCAAAATACTGTTCATTAATATTTGCATGGTTTGTTTTTAAGAGTATACAATTCAGTGGTTTCTAGCATATTCATAAAGTTGTACAGCTATCACCACTGTCTAATTCAGTACATTTCCATCATCCCCTAAAAGAAATCCCACACTCTGGCAGTCTCCTCCCTCCTATCCTAGCCCTGCCAACCATGAATCTATTTTCTGTCTCTTTAGATTTGCCTATTCTGGATATTTCACACAAATAGAGACATACAAGAGTGGCCTTTTCTGTCTGGCTTCTTGCACTGAGCATAATGTTTGCAAGGTTTGTCCTTTTGTCAATACTTCATTCTTTTTATGATTGAATAATATTCCACTGCGTGGATATACCACATTTTGTTTATCCATTCACCAGTTAATAGACATTGGAGTTGTTTCCACATTTGGGCTATCATGAACAATGCTACTACAAATATCTGAATACATGTTTTTGTGTGGACATTTGTTTCCTATCTTCTGGGAATGGAACTGCTATGTCATATGGTAACTCTATGTTTAATTATTTCAGTTCAGTTCAGTTCAGTTGCTCAGTCGTGTCCAACTCTTTGCGACCTCATGAACCACAGCACACCAGGCCTCCCTGTCCATCACCAACTCCCGGAGTCCACCCAAACCCATGTCCATCGAGTCAATGATGCCATCTAACCATCTCCTCGTCTGTCATCCCCTTCTCCTCTTGCCGTCAATCTTTCCCAGCATGAGGGTCTTTTCCAATGAGTCAGCTCTTCACGTCAGGTAGCCAAAGGATTGGAGTTTCAGCTTCAACATCAGTCCTTCCAATGAACACCCAGGACTGATCTCCTTTAGGATGGACTGGTTGGATCTCCTTGCAGTCCAAGGGACTCTCAAGGGTCTTCTCCAACACCACAGTTCAAAAACATCAATTCTTTGGCACTCAGCTTTCTTTATAGTCCAACTCTCACATCCATACATGACCACTGGAAAAACTATAGCCTTGACTAGACAGACCTTTGTTGACAAAGTAATGTCTCTGCTTTTTAATATGCTGTCTAGGTTGGTCATAACTTTTCTTCCAAGGAGTAAGCGTCTTTTAATTTCATGGCTGCAATCACCATCAGCAGTGATTTTGGAGCCCAGAAAAATAAAGTCAGCCACTGTTTCCACTGTTTCCCCATCTATTTCCCATGAAGTGATGGGACCGGATTGCCATGATCTTAGTTTTCTGAATGTTGAGCTTTAAGCCAACTTTTTCACTCTCCTCTTTCACTTTCATCAAGAGGCTCTTTAGTTCTTCTTCACTTTCTGCCATAAGGGTGGTGTCCTCTGCATATCTGAGGTTATTGATATTTCTCCCGGCAATCCAGACTGTGCTTCCTCCAGCCCAGCGTTTCTCATGATGTACTCTGCATATAAGTTAAATAAGCAGGGTGACAATATACAGCCTTTATGTACTCCTTTTCCTATTTGGAACCAGTCTGTTGTTCCATGTCCAGTTCTAACTTGCTTCCTGACCTGCATACAGGTTTCTCAAGAGGCAGGTCAGCTGGTCTGGTATGCCCATCTCTTTCAGAATTTTCCACAGTTTATTGTGATCCACACAGTCAAAGGCTTTGGCATAGTCAATAATTATTTGAAGAATGCCAAATTGTTTTTCCAGGGTGCTTACATCATTTTAGAGTCCCACTGGCAATGCTTCTAGTTCTCCATTTCTTCTATTTCTCCACATCTTCACCACCACTTGTTACTGTCCAGTTTTTTAATTCCAGCCATCCCGGTGAAGGCATCCATTTACATTACATGCTTTTGTGGTTCAATCTTAAACGTCCATTAAATCTCACAGGCTCCTCCCAGCAACCATACAGAGTAGGCAGAGAAGACTTTCACATTTGACAAGTGAGTAAACTGCAGGCTCAGAGGAAATGAATAACCTACTTGAAAGATGATAGAGGGTCACTTCCATCTCAAAGAGATAAGAAACAAGAAGTACGACTCTGAGCTCAGTTTCTCCTTTGCTCCAAAGACCGGCCAGACAGTAGCAGTTCCATGAGGGACTGAAGAAGGAATCCTGCTCTTACAGTGATGGCCCCACAAGGTTTACATAGATTTCAGCACCTAAACATCACTCAAACCAACCCCTTTGGTCTAAAATCCACAACTCCTAAGAAAAAGCCACCCTCCTCAATAAAGACTCTCATCTCCTCAGTTCTGCCCACTTAAAGGATTTATAATGCTCCCTTAACTTTTTCTAAATATAGTAAATCCCCTCTCCAAATCCAAAGATGGTCAGTGATACAGATTAAGCCCAGGCGGCTCGTCCTCAGAGGGCAGGCTCTGCAGTGCTGCCAGGAACCCAGCCTCCCGGGTCTTCCTGGCCAGGGCCTGGCCCGAGGGCTTCCTTCCCAGGGACTGAACCCAGCCACCGGGCGCCACAGAAAGGGAGGTGGGGAAGGTGAAGAGGCTGCTTGGGGGGCGCTGGAGGGGCAGGGGGACGGGACAATGGGGTGGGCGGCAAGAGTCTAGTCTCAGCTTCCCCATGCCAGAATGGCAGAGAAAGAGCCCAGGCCTGGCCTGGCATCAGTCGGGGCCTCTCCTTATCACCAGCTGTGAAGCCCTGAGCAAATTTCTCAACCTCCCTGAGAGCCTCAGGTATCTCATCTGCAAAAAGCAATGAAATACCTAGAACACCAAACCTCCCAAAGTGGCTGTGAGAAGAAAATAAAATATGGAAACAGTCTGACAACTATCAAGCTAGATGAGTTGTTACAGTCACGGGGAGGGCTAGGGAGGGCAGTGAAGTATTTTTGTGGAACAGTACTTGCTTTTCTTTTGAAAATGGTCATCGGACTGATAATTACTTATAAATTCACAGCAGACATGCGGCAACAGTTAAAATCTAGTAAACACAATGAATAGCAAAAGCTTAACAAATGTGCATATTCTGAACCTAGCAACTCTACTTCTAAGAATTTATCCTGAGGCACAAACACATAAATTGGGGGAGGGGTAGAGCAGTGTTCATCCCCCAACGTGGTAAATTGTAATGTTCAAAACAGTCACTGTCCCTCTACCCACAGCAGGGCGGGGGTGGGAAGAAGGTATGGGGAGGTGGGGAGGTGGGGAGGGTATTTCCCACCCCACTGACATCAAGCCTGGTGGTACCCTTCACTTTAGCTAATGAAATGTGATGAGAACTCACCCTCGTACACGTCAATTCTCATCTCTGAGCAGGAGCTTAAAGAATCATTGTGTTCCACCACGCTTTTTCTCTGCCCTGAGACCAGCAACGTCTCACACAGGGGCTTCTCTGCAGGCCGGGGTCCCAGAGGAACAAGGATATCAAGCAGAGTTGCAGACAGCAGGGGATGGTCGTGTAACTTGAGTGAAAAAGAAATCTAGGATGCGATAAACCATGGAGACTGGGGGGTCATTTGTTACCAGAACATAACTTAGCTGACTGACACACAACCGTGTTCCTATTAATGCAAAACTGCAAGCCACTTAAACGACGAGCTAAACAAATCCTACCCACCTATGTATTTATCACCTCTCTCCAAAATGGAAGGTCAATAAAATGATGTGTACTTTTCCCATAGGAAAGCTTTCTCAATAAGTTAATTTTAAAAAGCAAAAGATAAAATAGTACTACTGACAATATACAAATACCTATAAATCAATGAGAAAAAGATAATTACTCACAAAATGAAACTGAGCAAAGGAAATGAACATACAATTCACAGCAGAGGAAACCAAAAAGGAAAATAAACATATTGAAAAGGTGTTCAGCCTCACTAGAATTCAGGAACATATAATTTAAAACAACCGTGAAATACTGTCTTACACCCATCTGTCATGTTTACAAGTTTTTACAGAATCATGAATCAAAATAAGTGAAAATATGATGTGTTGCTGTGGTTGTTCAATCACTAGGTCATGTCTGCCTCTTTGCGACCCCATGGACTGCAGCACACCAGGCTTCCCTGTCCTCCACTATCTCCTGGAGTTTGCTCAAACTCATGTCAGTCGAGTCAGGGACGCCATCCAACCATCTCATCCTCTGTCATCCCCTTCTCCTCCTGTCCTCAATCTTTCCCAGCATCAGGGTCTTTTCTAATGAGTCAGCTCCTTGCATCAGATGGCCAGAGTATTGGAGTTTCAGCTTCAGCATCAGTCTTTACAGTGAATATTCAGGGTTGATTTCCTTTAGGATTGATTGGTTTGATCTCCTTGCAGTTCAAGGGACTCTCAAGTCTTCTCCAGCACCACGATATGATGTAATTTTTGCTAAATATATACATTTGTATTACAAGTATCTACAGGGCATCTATAAAGTCTGGTCACACGACATTATTTTGTTCCTTCATAGACTGAAGACATTCTTGACAATGCTGTATCTACCTGCCTGTTTCCAGACCTCATGGACTCCTTTATGCAGACAGGAATGACTCTTACAGGGTACACAACAGCATGCTAGCAAGAGTTACAGGGTGGATGGGGTAGTTACAGGAGACTTCTTCCCTTCTTCCTTCCTTTTCTATGTTTTCCAATCTTATCCAGGAATATCTGTGTAAAAAAATAATTTCTTCAAAAAATTAAGTTCAAAAACAAAATGGCTTCCCAGGTGGCACCAGTGGTAAAGAACCTGCCAGTGCAGGAGATGTAGGTGCTGGTTCAATCCCTGGGTTGGGAAGATCCCCTGGAGGAGGGCACGGCAACCCACTCCAGTATTCTTGTCTGGAGAATCTCATGGACAGAGGAATCTGGCGAGCTACCGTCCACAGGGTCACAAAGAGTCGGACACGACTGAAGCGACCTTAGCACACACAAAAGCAAAATGGTCACGGTTGAACACTGGACATGTCGGCTTTGAGAGCGTGAAGGAATTCCAGTTTACACGGAAGGTCTGAGTCAGGGGAAAGAATACACCTGTCTCCTTGAGAAGACAGGTTCTGGAAGCTCAGCGTGGGCGGCAAACCACCCCCACCCCACCCCCGGGTGTGGCCAGGTGAAGGCGCACCTGACCTCAGGACCCTAGGGAGGCTGCAGCGGCTCCCACCCCTGGAGGGCAGGTTTCTCTCGCCTGTGCTGAAGCCAGGAGGCTGCTGAGACCGTGGGGCTGGCTCCCTTGGCCTCCGGGGCAGGCTGTGCTTTCCCCAGAGGGTTCACAGAGACAGGAGTCAGAAGGACAAACACCAAACCCTGGAGCACAAGCATCAAGCACAGGCATCTACAATTCATCATGGCCACCCGATTTATGCTCCTCTTTGCTTCCCAAGCCTCAACAGCGTGAACACACTGCTTTTATCAGAGGGGAACAAACACACTCTAAAAAGAGAAGTAGCTTTGCCTGTATCCGCCCGAAAGGCTGATTAAAGACCAACCCCAGCATGACCCGGCTCATACCCGGACCTCCACTCGCACACGTCCAGCCCTCCTCTCCATGAGGCCCCTCCTGGCTTCCTCCTGCCTGGCTCAGGGCTGTTGATGGAGAATCCCCCCACCCTGGATGATATCTGATCCCCCAATCTCTGACCACGTTCCTCATCCTCCGCCTTTGAGGTCCAAGTCGTTGACCTGCCAGTAGCAACAATCCTGTTAGACTAGCTCAGCAAGACCCCCCCAGCACTGATGTGTCCTCTTAGTAATTTTCCAGCCATTGACCCTTCAACCCTGTTCCTTGTCCTCGCTACATTCTCTTCCATTTTAACAGGGTTGACCCTCTTGTCAATGGTCCTGAATAACATCTCCTTACCACTTAGCAAGTGTCAGGATAACTTGTAACAGCCCACGAGCTGGCTGGGTACAGGGCCCACAGGGACAGAGCTGCCCCAAGAAGGGGTGGCGGGATCAAAGAAGGACTTGCAGAGAAAGCTGGATGGCAGTGGGGGTGGGGCAGCGGGGGAGCAGTAGGTGGTGGGAGGAGGGAAGTTCTAGAGAAAACAGAATCCTGTTGGGTACAGGCACGTAAACACACTTTGAAAAAAAGAAAAAGAACACGATGATCTTCGTGGTCCTCTAACAGAGTCTTTACTGGAATGAGATGGTAAATGCTTAGGAGGAAATGAGAAGGGAGGGGAGGGGGGCTGGGGGCGTGTGGAGGAGAGCAGGGAGAGGAGGGAGCCTTGGGTCCAGGGGTGCCTCCAAATGGGTGACCTCGAGCAAGTCACTTCCCCAGGACTGCCCTCTGTCATCTTCAACGGAAGGAGGAAGGGAGGCAGATGAGATAAGCAAAGAGTGTTTAGGAACCACAGTGGCTGGGAGTCCACAAAACAAGTGATTCTGCTCTCACATCGTGGTGGGGGGGGCAGGGCGGGGGAGGCGGGCGCTCCAGTTTGATGCTTATGGCAGGACAAGGAAAATCCACGCACCGCAGCGCCAATCAACACTCAAAACTACACTGAATTCAACACGGCTAGATGCCCTCCTTTAGAAAGCCCGCTCCTGCTCACTGAAGGCCAGGACAGATGCTCGTTTCCCCACCTCTCACACCCAGGGGGTCCACCCATCACATCCCAAACTACCCTTCCTCTCTGCTGTCCTCGCTTACCCAGCCTGGGCAGCCAGGACAGCTGTCAGGGACAGTGGGGACAGGCCCCCTGACCTTAGTGACCTCCAGAGAATCCCCCCACAGTTGTGGAGGGGATGTGCTTTATAAGCCAAAGAAGGTGAGCGTTGGAAGGGCCTTGGAGATTGTCTCAGCTAGTGTTTTCAAACATTTTGGCTAAGGATTTAAAAATGAAATCTTACCCAGGACCTCGATGAAATGCAGATGTGGGATGAGGAGGGTGGCCAGGGCAGGTGGGGAGGCTCACCAGGGTTCAGGCTCTCCCACCTCAACCCCAGCATCCCCAGGGGGCCTCTCTGCAGAGCAGGTAACAGTGATGGCTTAGCCCAACCCCACCGCGCCCATGGCAGTGGGCACAGTGAGAACCAGGTTAGAGACCAGGTGGCCATCGCAGGGCATGACAAGACGACAGGTGACATGGCCCCTCCCAAGGGAAATGACAACAGGTGATACGGGCCTCCCTCACGAAATGACAACAGGTGACAAGAGCTTCCAAGGGAAATGACAGCAGGTGACACAGGGCTCCCAGTGAAGTGATGACAGATGACACAGGACTTCCAGTGAAATGATGACAGGTGACACGGGGCTTCTAGTGAGATGATGACAGGTACACACAGCTCCCAGCGAGACGACAGCAGGTGACACAGGGCTCCCTCCCCCAGCCCTGCCAAGGGCACGTCACCAGCACAAGCCAGAGCTCAGCCAGGGCCCACCACGGTGTGCCCAGTGTGGCTGAGAAAGGGATGAAGGTTTATTGACTTCCAAGTGCAAGAAGATCAGAAACACCCTGTCAGACGGGGAGAACAGAGCACCTGGAGATGACACAGCGCCTGCAATCGAGCAGACGGACAAGGCGCAGAACATGCGAACTCACAAAAGTGAACCATCTCTGGCTCCCCAGGAACTCATCTGACAAGGAAGGCTGTCTAGCCCAGCTTTTTCAGTGCCCGTGGTGCAGCCCCGAAAATGGCACTGAGAGTTCACCGCCTACCCTGGAAAATCACTCTGTATCCACTCAGCCAACTGAGATTTCCTGAGGGTCCCCAGGTTCGGGGGACACTGCTCGGTGCCCTAAAGGGCATGAAGGGAGCCTAGCCCAGCGCTTGAGGACTCGGGCAGGAGGAATCGCAGGAGGAGGGTGACAGGCAGGGCCACCCGGGTGACAGCAAGGGCATGTGCAAAGCCCAGGAGGGAGGAGAGGCTGACGCTGTTCCAGAAGGCTGGGGCCAGGGCCCCTGGGGAGGGGCAGCAGGGTGGGGGCGCAGGAAGCAAGCAGTCCCAGAACTGGAGGTGCTCCCTGCAGATGACGGGCACATCCCCGAAGCGTGGACCAGGATGGTGGAGCAGTCGTGTGTGGCTTTATTTTCTGTTCCTCCTGCAGCTGGGAGACTAGATGAGAGTCACAGATGGACATAGAGGTGCCCGGGGAAGTGGGACAGCGTGGTCCACGGAAGCGGACACGCTCACAATGAGACAGCAGACAGGAGGGGTGTGAACCGAGAGGGTTAAAGAGTCAGGATCGACAGGGCTTCGGGCAGTGGTTCTCCAACTGTAGTTCCTATGCTTGCAATATCTATTTAAGAGGCAAGTGCCCAGACCCCAACCCAGCAGGTTCTGACTCCAGGAGCCCAGCGTGGGGCCCACGAGTCTGCATTCTCAGGTACAGAGTCAGGGTCCATGCTGCAAGAAACAAGCATGGAAAGAGGCTGCTCTGTGCCTAAGCGAGGGACAGCCCAGCAAGGACCCTGACCCAGCATAGAAGAGGCACTAGAGAAAGAGGCCTTTCCCGGGTCCACAGTGAGTGCTGGCTGCCACCTCCTGAGTGTGCTAAGCATTTAAACACGTCATTGCTGGAATTAATCCCTTACCAACCACATTAGGGGAACAGTCTCATTCCCATGTGCTACAGGCTAAGTTATGTCCCCCAAACTCCTATGCTGACATCCTAACCCCCCCCACTGGACTTCAGAATGTGACTGCATCTGGAGACAGGCTCTTTAAAGGTGATTAAGTTAGAACAAGGTCATATGAGTGGACCCAACTAACTCCATCTGACTGGTGTCCTTTGAGGAGGTGATCAGGATCCAGACACGCACACAGGGGTGACCAGGTGAGGATACAGTATAAAGATGGTCATCCATGGGCCAAGGAGAGAGCCCTTGGGAGAAGCCGAACCTGCCAACACCTTGCTCTCAAACTTCCAGCCTCCCAACCGGTGAGGCCATCAGGCTCTGTCGTTTAAGCCTCCCAGCTGGAAGAAACACAGAGAGAGGTGTGGGTAAGGAACTGAGACCGGGTTGCCCTGTGGTTAGGGCTCTGCACTCCCACCGCTGGGGACCCAGGTTCGATCCCCACTCCAGGAACTAAGATCCTACACGCCGCTGCACAGTGGAGAGGTGGGAGGGATAACATGGGAGCCAAGTCCCCCAGCCCCTCCAAAGCTACTGCTCCCAACCCCCACCCTTAAAGGGCCAAATGAGAATCTGCCTGTGAAAGCATTCCAGACATATAAACACCTGCCCCAAAGTTTGGGATTTACCGTCGTTCCTCCTGATCAGAGGTGGCCACCCTGGGACCATCCAGGCCACACTGAGCCCCATTACAGGCCCTCATCACATACGCTTGAGATCACAGGGCCACTCTGAACAGGAACGCGCCTCTGGCTCACCACAGACTCTGCACAGAGTCTTTAGTTTACAAGGGGAAAAAAAAAATCAAAAGAACCAAGATTTAAACAACAGGAACTATTCTGCAGGTGGGAGACACTGCACAGCTCAGCTAATCCTGGAATCAGACTCTTGGAACCGAGCACCGAGCAGTGCAGCCACGGCCCACGACCCACGGAGACCAGGTGGACAGGGCTTGTTGCTGCTGCTTTAATAGAAAAAAAAAGTGGCAAATCTAAGGCTTAGTTGGTGGGGCCAGCATCATCTCAAACGCACACTGTTAGAGGAACTGCAAGGTTCCTGCAGCTGGGAACCGTGCCAGCCCAGGACCCGCCTGGAGCCCAGGAACCTGTGGGGAGCGGGCAGGGGGACCAGTGGGCCAGGGGGAGTGGGATGTGCTGGGGGAAAAACATGGAGCGACGCGGGAAAGACGGGCTTCACTGGGAGGCAGCTGTCACAGGGCTACATAGTTCTAGAGGCCCCAGGGGAGAATCCGTTTCCCTGCCTTTTCCAGCTTCCACCAGCCACCCACAGCTCTTGGCTCTTGGCCCCTTCCTCTATCTGCAAAGCCAGCCCCAGCACTGCACTGCGTCTCTCTCAGGTCACAGTGCCACAGGACTGCCAACCACTGGGAAAGCCTCCTGCCTTTTAAGAAGGCACCCCTGGTCCACCCTGCCCACCCACTTTCCCCACGTCATGGTCCTCAGTCTTAATCCCATGGCAAAGCCCTTTACTGTGTAAGGTATCACAGCCATAGGCTCCAGGGACTAAAACCGACATCCCTTCTGGGAGCCCCTATCCAGCCTGCCACAAGGATGAGCTGGATTCCACAAAGCTAGAGCCGAGCGTTTCCAACTTATGGGCGCACAAGCCCCACCCCTTCCCCACCACCTGCCCACTCACCCCTACTTTCACCCCACCCCCCACCCCCACCACCAGGGCAGCTCACTGGCATTCTGAGGCTCACCCCCAGTGCCCCTGACACAGGAGAGGCGGGGAGGGGCCAGGAAGCTGCCTCAGTTCAATTCAGTTCAGTCGCTCAGTCGTGTCCAACTCTGTGACCCTATGGATGGCAGCACACCAGGCCTCCCTGTCCATCACCAGCTCCCGGAGTTTACTCAAACTCATGTCCACTGAGTCAGTGACACCATTCAATCATCAAATCCTCTGTAGTTCTCTTCTTCTCCTGCCTTCAATCTTTCCCAGCATCAGGGTCTTTTCAAATGAGTCAGCTCTTCACATCAGGAGGCCAAAGTACTGGAGCTTCAGCTTCAGCATCAGTCCTTCCAATGAATGTTCAGGACTGATCTCCTCTAGGATGGACTGGTTGGATCTCCTTGCTGTCCAAGGGACTCTCAAGAGTCTTCTCCAACACCACAGTTCAAAAGCATCAATTCTTCAGCACTCAGCTTTCTTTATCATCCAACTCTAGAGTAATCTTCCCTGGGGTCCAGTAACGGTTAAAGACGCTGCGCTTCCAACGCAGGGTCGGGTGGGGGGCAGTGGGTTTGATCCCTGCTGGGTGAACATGCTGCATGGGGTGTGGCCAAAAAATTGAAACAATAATCTTCCCTGACAATTCCCCCACAGGCCAGAACATCTGGGCAGAGAGAAGCCAGGTGCGGGAGTCACCCAGATGGTGGAGAAGGAGGGTTACTGAGCCCCTCCTCCAGGCTACCATCAGACACACCCGAGTTCCCACGCAGAGCTCTGACGCCTCGGAGAAGTTAGTTAACCTCTTTGGGCCTCTCAGGACCCTCCTCTGTGAAATGGGATCCTCCCCAGCACCCACCTACTGCAGAGGGTGCCCGAGGAGACAAAGGAGACCAAGCGTGGAGCCAAGTGCAGCTGCCCCTTGTCTGTCCCACCCATCACAGCAGGCCAGGAGGCCTCAGAACCACACGAGCAGAGGACAGAAATGGCCTCAACTGAAGTCTTTTTACACTTACGAAATCCACCAGGCCCATTACAGATGAAGCTTCTGCTACATCAGTCAGGAAATGAAAAGTTACGGGTCTGGTATAACCATAAATCACCCACTTGTGAATACATATATAGTAAGTCATTAGCGCTAATGCCATCTGCAGAGAACGCCACCCGGAGAACCAAGTCCTGCACAGTTCGGCTCTGAATAGCACCATTCTCTCCTGGAATAAGACAGCGCTCCGGGCCAAAATTGAGTCCTGGCTGAAGGTGAGAGCACTTACACCCACAGATGACTCTGGTAAATTGGTTCCTGTCCAGTCTTACAACAAAAATAAATCAGAAAAAAAAAAACCTTGAGCCCCAGCGTTACCAAGATAACTCACGTGAATATAATGGCACTTTCACATACCCTCGCTCATATAATCCTCATGACAGCCCTCTGGGGTCAGGATCATTTCCGGAGGCTCAGAGCAGTGAAGGGACCTGCTCTGGGACTCACGGGGCCAAGAAACCAAGAGAGCCAGCATCTCACCCACCACCAGCTGTCACGTAGAGAGAAGCAACTGACCCAGCACCCCAACCCTGCAGCTCTCCCCTAAAAGCCTCCTGGTGAGCTGCCTTACACATTTGGGGGTAGCAACTACTGTGCACAAAACACCCATTTGGAAACTGCATCTCACATGACGTAGAAGAATACTAAGTACTTCTCTAACTCTTGGCTGTGACTGCCAACCCCAGGGGTCAGGGGGAAGGTGAAGCTGGATGGCAGGAGGACATGGATGACAGAAGCCCTGTCACATGCGCACAGGGTCTTGGGCCACAGGGAAGAAGGGCCCTGGCCCACATCCCATACGGGCTCATCTCCTTGGAGGATGCTGTCGTGGTGAAGCTCTTGCCCTCTCTCCCTCTAAGACGTGGAAAGTGAAAGTGAAATTGAAGTCATTCACTTGTGTCTGATTCTTTGCGACCCTATGGACTGTAGCCCCCCAGGCTCCTCCATCCATGGGATTTTCCAGGCAAGAATACTGGAGTGGGTTGTCACTTCCTTCTCCAGGGGATCTTCCCAACCCAGGGATCGAACCTGGGTCTCCCGCATTGCAGGCAGACTCTTTACCATCTGAGCCACCAGTGACGTGTGCTCCATGTCAGAGCCAGGGTCAGCCCCACGTGCTCCAGACACCCAGAGAGCTGGCTCCAGCTTGGGGAAGGAAGGCGTCCCAGAGGAGCCAAGGCCCACTGCTGAGCCAAAGGAACAGCAAAGACAAATAGCTGGAGGCCAGAAGGTCTGTCTAGTCAAAGCTTTGGTTTCTCCAGTAGTCATATATGGATGTGAGAGTTGGACTATAAAGAAAGCTGTGTGCCGAAGAGTTGATGCTTTTGAACTGTGGTGTTGGAGAAGACTCTTGAGAGTCCCTTTGGACTGCAAGGAGATCCAACCAGGCCATCGTAAAGGAGATCAGTCCTGAATATTCATTGGAAGGACTGATGCTGAAGCTGAAACTCCAATCCTTTGGCCACCTGATGCGAAGAGCTGACTCATTTGAAAAGACCCTGATGCTGGGAAAGATTGAAGGCAGGAGGAGAAGGGGATGACAGAGGATGAGATGGTTGGATGGCATCATTGACTCAATGGACGTGAGTTTGAGTAGACTCCCGGAGTTGGTGATGGACAGGGAGGCCTGGTGTGCTGCGGTTCATGGGGTCGCAAAGAGTCAGACACGACTGAGCAACTGAACTGTACTGAACTGAGAAGGGGATATATTTGGGGGATGGCAATGGTCCAAACTGGCTGGAGCCCAGGGTGGACCTGGGGCAAGAGGCCACGGTAGCCAGTGGCCCCGGCTGGAAGTCCAGAACGTTTGTCAGAAAGCCAGGCCAGCTTCAAAGTGCATGGGGAGAGGGGAAGAGAGGCAAGTGCTCTATGAAAGACAGAAGGTATCAAGAGAGACCACCCCAAGTCTCCCCAAAGAAACCAACCACTCATGTCATAAGTGCTGCTGCTGAGAAGGAAAGTGAGGCCCTCACGCAGGGCTCCACAGGTGGCAACCTGCCTCTCTCACCCTCTCCCCTCTGATTTGCACCCTGACAGCAGCAGGTAGAGACAGGGTGGCTCAGGGCACAGAGGCAGAAGGCAGGCAGGCCCGCATCCACCAGACCACTCACTCTTGGCCCAAGAGTCCTGCTGAAACCACCTGACCTTCACCCCCATATCCAAAGAAGAACATGTGTTTGTCACTCAGTCATGTCCAATTCTTTGCAACCCCATGGATTGTAGCCCACCAGGCTCCTCTGTCCATGGGATTCTCCAGGCAAGAATACTGGAGTGGGTTGCCATTCCCTTCTCCAGGGGATCTTCCCAACCCAGGGATCGAACCCAGGTCTCCTGTGTTGCAGGCAGATTCTTTACAATCTGAGCCCCCAGGGAAGCCCCACATACAGAGTGGCCATCAGAGCTCTGAAAGCAGGACCCACCACAGGGTTCCAACCATCTGCTTTAGGAGCCTGAGGAGGACGGGGTCACATGCCAGCCTCTTTCAACACATGCTGAAACCAACCTCCTACCTGCCCTGTGATGTGCTGGGGCGACTGGGCAGCATTTGCTCAGTCCCCATGGCCAGCAGCCCATAAGGCAGGGAGATGCCCTCTGCACTCACTGTGAGAAGCAACCTCAAGAGCACATGGCTTAGGAAATTCACCTGTACACCCCCAAGCAGACCTGGGAGGGAGGCTGTCTGCTGCCCCTGCTGCCTCTATGCTTGTTCCATCCAGGATGTATTTGGGGGAGCCCCCAGCAAATACAGGCACCGAGGCAAAGTCCTGCCACCACATGCCCATGGCAAACATCCAACTTCACCCCCTCGTATTCTCCTGGGCCTCACCTCACTTTCAGGGGGCTCTACAGCAGGTTAGACGTTAGTGCAACAATCTATCTCCTGCACAGAATTTTAAAAATCCCCAACTGCTTCATTTCCCAGGAACCGCACCCCCAAAAGTGGGAAAAAGGCCAACGCAATCTCATTCCACAAGAACCCAGATCACAGCCCTGATTTAGCTGGGAGAGTGGGACTGTGGGGCAGGGACAGTGAGTTAGGCAGCTGGCACTTGAGTGGCCCATCCTGGGCCTCCTCCAGCCAGGAGAGCTGATGCTTAACACACACCTGCAGTTCCAACTCATGAATTCCTAAAACCAAGCATGGTGAGAAAGCTTCTCTTTTCTCCAGCGAATGTTGGCAATTTGATCTCTAGTTCCTCTTCCTTTTCTAAACCCAGCTTGGACATCTGGAATTTCTTAGTTCGCATAATGCTGAAGCCTACCATGCAAGATTTTCAGCATGACCTTACTAGCATGGGAGATGAATGCAATTATCCGATAGTTAGCACATTCTTTGGTACTACCCTTCTTGGAAATTGGGTTGAGGATTGACCTTTTCCAGTCCTGTGGCCACTGCCGGGTCTTCCAGATTTGCTGACATAATGCATGCAAAACCTTGATGGCATCCTCCTTTAGGGATTTGAATAGTTCTGCTGGAATTTCATTGCATCCACTAGCTTTATTAACAGCAGTGCTTCTTAAGGCCCACTTGACTTCACAAAGCTTCTCTGCAGGACACACCAAAAGAAACACCATGGCAGCTCTGGGCCCGGTGCTGGCGACTGAGGCCTGGTCAACCTGATGCTGGCAAGGGAGGCCTGCTGGGACCCCCTCTGAGCAGTCCAGTTCTGAAACAGGTGCAGGGAAAGGTCAAGAACCTTGGGTTCCCAGAGGCCCCACGGAGATAGCCCATCCTGGCCCAGCACCTCAGAGCTCACATCCATCCTGGTCTGGCCTCCTGGAGCCAGAGAACTTGGACAAGCCTCCCTCTGAATCCCCGTGTCCTCATCTGTAAAACAGAGGTGGCCCCAGAGAAAACTCCCTGAGAAATGTGATTATGGCAGCCAGTGGGTTAAAAGCACCGAGTTCAACCCAACAACTCCCCACCCTCCACACACACACACACACACACACACACACACACACACACACCCCAAACAACACAGAACAAACACACACACACACACACACACACACACACACACACACACACACACACACACACACACACACACACACACACACACACACACACACACACACACACACACACACACACACACACACACACACACACACACACACACACACACACACACACACACACACACACACACACACACACACACACACACACACACACACACACACACACACACACACACACACACACACACACACACACACACACACACACACACACACACCCCCCAAACAACACAGAACAAACAACACCCGGGCAGTTATTCACCATGATGATAAAGAATCCCATTTTCACCAAAGGTCAGTTAGACAGGTGAGGAAGGAACAGCAAAGGTTTCTTCACCCTCCTCTGCCAAGGTTTCTTCACCCTCCTCTGCCTCTCTGGGAGCCCAGACCTGAATACCAGATCACTGGAGCCAGAGTTCTGTTGTCGTGGCAACCAAAGTCTTAACAACTTTGGCATTTCCACAACCTGTGATTGATCCAGCTCTCAAAATTAACATTACAATGAAATGGCATTTGCATTTAATTTATTTTAATTGGCTTTTATATATCTAAACGTCTTGGTTTCACCCTTAATAATAACAGGGTGAGTGAGTTCTGAATAGTGTGACCCTTTAAACAGCAAGATGAAAGCAAATAATTTAAAATTTTTGTGTTTGGAAAAATATTACACTGATTTGCTAGAAGCACCTTTTTGCTTAATTTTTCTCTTTTTCTGAGAGGACAGCAGGACCTTCTGCATGTTGAAATTCATCAGCTGAAATTCAAACTGTTTCTGTATCACATTTAAAAATTAATGATTGAATGCTTTTGGTGCATTAGTGCAAGGTGTGGGAAGCAGCAACAACAGAAGTGTATGTGAGTTCCATGGGACAGTCTTTTTTTTTTTCCCTCATTGATGTACCCCTCATGCCTAGAAGAGTTCCTGGCACACAGTAGGCCTGAGTTAACCATTTGTTGAATGAGTGTGTACGTACGTGTTCAGTCGCTTAGTGGAGTCTGACTCTTTGCAACCCCATGGACTATAGCCCACCAGGCTCCTCTGTCCATGGGATTTTCCAGACAAGAATACTGGAGTGCGTTGCCATTTCCTCTTCCAGGGAATCTTCCTGACCCAGGGATCAAACCTGCATCTTCTGTATTGCAGATGGAATCTTTACCACTTGAGCTACCTGGGAAGTGAGGACCAACTCTCATTACCGAGATGAAGTGTGTATAGCACTCAGCTCGGTGCCAGGTACTTGAGCTTTTAGTAATACTATTTTCATTATTATTGTAAGTGAGCTGAGGCTGTTGCCCCACAGGCACTGCTGGGCCTAAAGATACAGGCACAGGTGGGAGAGTAGGGACCTCACCTGGGGGTCAACACCTGGAACTGCCTCAGGCACCCACCACCTGCAACAAGCCCAGCTGCACATCCATCTACCAGAAGGGCTGCTTACAGGCCTGATGCAAAGCCCAACATGGACCAGACTCTCTAGTGTGCTTAGTTGTGTCGGACTCTTTTTAACCCCATGGACTCTAGCCCATCAGGCTCCTCCAGGCGAAAGTACTAGAGTGGGTTGCCATGCCCTCCTCCAGGGGATCTTCCCAACCCAGGGATCAAACCCAGGTCTCCCGCATCTCCTGGTGGCTCATTACCATCTGAGCCACCAGGAAAGCCCAGACTCTCTAGACCACGAATGTTTGATCTCTGTTCTCTGGGCAATTCTGTCTAATGGGAAGAAAGACATGTTTGTTTGTTTGTTTTTTTAAACTGCGGTCCCCCCACCTCCCCAGAGATGCTCTGACACAGACAAAAGAGTCAGGTGCACAGGGAAAGGGATCAACTGACATGAAAAGCCCTGCTCGATTCTTGAAGGATGTGTGGGTGCCTCCTGGGGGAGGGGGCAGTCAGGGATTCCCAGCAGAGAGAACGGCAGGTGCAAAGGCCCAGAGGAGTGAATGGTGACAAGGACCTGCCAGTCAATGGAGTTCAAGACCTCACCTGGTGGATCAAGGGTTGGTCAAGAGGCCAGGCAGGGTCGAGGGTCACAAGGAGGGCTTCTCAGGCCATGCTTAGCATTTGGACTTTGCAAGCAAGGATTTGAGAGCGTGGAACAGTGCAGAGAAGGCTCATGCTGGGCTGGAGCTGGGGGGTGGGTGGGTGTGGTGGGGTGTGGGGAGAGGCTGGGTCAGGAGAGCCACCAGAAACTGACCATCACGCATGCAGGTGGTGAGTGCTGCACAGATGGTGAAGCTGGAGAGACTGGGATGCACCTGGGGCATCTTGATGACTAACTTAGAGACCAGCTTGAAAGGATGGAGGGAAAGGGAAGCTGAGAAGGGGCTAAAATGTCTCCCAGCCCACCCCCCACCCCCCACGTATCTGAGTAGCAGTGGTCTGTCTGGGGGCTTGGGAATAGTAGATTCTGTTTTGGACATCCCATCAAAACAACCTAAAACCCAACAAACTGTGGCTTAATCAAGAAAGGCTTTTCTTTGTGTCCAGGGCATGGGCAGCAGTTCAAGAATGCCATCAAGGACCGAGAGTCTTCTTCTGCTCCACCCTCCTTAGCTCATGGATTTCAGCCTCGTGATCACAGGATGGCTGCCCTATTTCCACAAATTACATCTGCTTTCCAGGCAGGAAGATGAATGGGCCAAAAGTTTCCTGTCTTGGGACTCGGGCTGTTTATTTAGGAAGGGAGCAGGGATAGGAGTGTAAGCCAATGGCCTTGAACTCATCTCATCGGCCAAAACTCCCTGGGTTCTCCGGGCTGGAAGGTGGAGCCTCTCGTTGTCCAGTCTCTGAGCACAGGGGCCCTCGTATTTGCTATTCGCTGTGCTGCCGCCCTGCTCAGCTTCCACGTGACCAGCTCCCTCATTTTTTCCAGTCTTTGCTCAAATGTCACCTTCTCATTAGGCTTTCTCTGATCACTCTACTTAAAATTTCATTTCTTACCATCCCTCATCCATACCTCTGGCCCTTCACTAAGCTTATTTTTTCCACACCTCCTTCTTTATCTTCTTTCTGGCTGTACCATATGGCTTGGGATGTTAGTTCCCCTTGGGATCGAACCTGGGTCCTCAGCAGTAAAAGCCCAGAGTCCTAACCACTGGACTGCCAAGGAATTCCCTCTTTCTCCACCCCCCCCACATCTTCTATTATCACTATATTATACTAAGTTACCATATTTTATTATGTATACACTATATTATACTCTGGGCTTACCAGGTGGCACTAGTGGCAAAGAACCCACCAGCCAATGCAAGAGACATAAGAGACATAAGAGACATGGGTTCGATCCCTGGGAAGATCCCCTGGAGGAGGAAACGGCAACCCACTCCAGTATTCTTGCCTGGAGAATCCCATGGACAGAGGAGCCTGGTGGGCTACAGTCCATAGGGTTGCAGAGAGTTGGACATGATTGAAGCAACCTACCATGCATATTATACCATATACTACAATATTATGGCATTATGCTACATACTGAAAGTTTACATATAAACTTTAGTTTACATATAAAGTAAACTTTAGTTTACTTCTCCTTGTGCCCAGCTAGAAACATAAGCCCTGAGAGCGCAGGATTTCCACTGGATATTCTCTACTGCAGAGTCCGGCACACAGTGGGAGCTATGTGAATGAATGAATGAATGAATGAGGGTCGGCTCGTGAGAGAGCACCTTTCCCGACCTAGGTGCAAAGAAGCACAGGGTGGGAGAGAGAGGCTGGGATGCCCACCATGGGCCTCCAGCTGCTGATGCTGGGACAGGGGGTGGGGTGCTCTGTTTTTGTGAGATCAGAGGATGCTGAAGCCAAATGGGATGAAGCAAGGAAGGAAACTGCCAGGTGTTTGACAAGACCCCGGGAGTGCAAGGAGCTTTCTACACAGTTAACCATCAAGCGATTGGCTTTAGAAACTATGAGATGGAGAGAGACCCAAGAATAGGCATGAATAGAATTTTTTCATGTATAAAATTATGATAAGCAGACTGATAAAGCACTGTTCCACATTCTGGAAAATGCTCATGAATAAAAACAGCTCAAAGAAGTCAGCAGCTATGTCATCCCTCCAACAAGGCCCAGCCCCCTCGCCCTGTGGGACTGTGAGCGTTGTTCAAGGCCCTGGTTTGGCAGTGGGTGACAATATAAACCAGGGCAGCTCAGACCAGGACCCCCCCTGGCTTCCGGGTGCCTTGGGTCACAACCTTAATATAAGAGGCACAAGGGCAGGCCCACCACCATCTTGCTCATCACTGTATCCCCCAGCTTGGCATATGACATAGAATTATCGAACTAATTTGTTCAACTGTACGGGGCAATCACATTCACACAGAAGAGAGCATTCCTAGCTTTATTAAAAGATTTTTTTTCCAGTTGTTGTTTCAGGATGGGTATTCCTTCAATGCATTTTAAGCATTTTGATAGGAAAATAGGGTTATACAGCATTATAAATTAAGCAAACAGAACAAAGGGCAAAATTATGTCAGAAATCCCCTTGTAAGCCAATAAAACATCGGACCTTTGTTTAGAAAAATTTAATTCACAAACACAATTTTAGGAATATCACAGAAAGTGAGGTTTATTCCTTCTCCAGGACAAATGAGATACCCAGGAAACCGGGGGGACACACCCGGTCTCCATGGTAACCCACCTGTTTCCAGTGACAGGAGAGCTTCCTTCCTGCTGCCCTGTGGAATGACACAATAACCTAATGACTGGCTTTCAAAACTAACAATTTCTGAACACAGGAGCAGGACTAATTTTTAAAAAATATGATTTCCTCATGGTGAGCATCCTGAAATAATTAACCAGATGTGCATGTAACTTTGCTGACAATTATATTTTTTCTCAAGATCATAAATATGGACACTAGATTATCCAAGAAACTAGAAGCCGGCACTAAGCAAGTAGCAGAGGCAGCCTCTGATTTCTCACATTTTATAGCAATATTATTTGCCTAGAGAGACAGCCCAGCCCCCAAGCATCCCTTCCCTTCATTCACTCTGAAATTAATCTTTCATATTAGCCAATTTCTCTGATGGCTGGCTTTGCCTTCATAACTTTCCACTGCTGACTCAATATCCTGGACTCAGACAGATAAAATCCCTGAAAAATGATGGGAATAACAGCCTAAGAAGCCTTTTGGAGGGACGCCATTGAAAGTCAGGCATGGCCCTAAGAAGTAATGAGATGGCCCTGCTCACCAGCCCATAAATACAATGTGACACAATTGACACAGTCAATCCAATGTGAGCCCAAGGTCAAGTCAAGTCAAGTCAACCCAACATCAACCCAAGTCCAAGGCTGGAGCAGCAAAGGCAGGGGGCAGGGGAAGGAACATCCCCGGGAGTCCTTCAATTCACAGCTGAAGACCAGCAGTTCCACTCTGGGGGAGTCAGGAAGGAAGAGCTGGGATGGGGTACCAAAAGAGTTATTTTCAAGAACAGGAGCTGAAAAACATCAGCCTGAGAGACAAGCAGTAAAGGAGATTATTCCTGGAAGAAGGCCACTACATGAACACTCGGTGATGAGAACAGAGAAGGAAAAGCAGGGGCAGGTAGGTCCGAGGACGTCAAACCACTTCATTAAAACACCCAGTGTCAACACAGCAGGACGTTCGAAGCCTCTGTCCAGGTCAAGACACAAAGTGAACGCCCAGATTCAAGCAGCACCTGCTAGATCATATACAAACCCTATCCCTGTCATATTGAAATGGTGAATTCCTTGGGAGACTTGGAATGATTTTTTTTATATCCAAGTTAATAGAGTTACTCAGTATTGAATTTAGATGAGATTAACAAATTCTAATAATGTAGTATGATAAATTTCCATTAATTCAAATCATCACAAGTATGGAATTTATGGGTTCCAGCCAGTCTGACTATAAAGAGAAACTTTGCTAAGCAAATTAAGAGGATAAACAAGGTTATCAGAGGAATGCGTTCTTGAGGCTCCTTTTTAAAACCTTTTTTTTTTTTCCCCAATTGCAAAACAAATATAGGCCCATGGGTGAAAATTTAGAATGTAGAGCAACACAAAAAAACAGAAAAGAGAAATTCATGATCTCACGGAGCTTCCCGGGTGGCTTAGTGGTAAAGAACCTGCCTGCCAATGCAGGGGACATGGGTTCGATCCCTGGGTCAGGAAGAGCCCCTGGAGGAGGAAATGGCCTCCAGTATTCTTGCCTGGGAAGTCCCATGGACAGAAGAACCTGGCAGGCTACAGTCCATGGAGTCACAAAGAGCTGGACATGACTGAGCACACACGCACACATAATCCCACCAGACTCGACTACTGTTAACAGTTCAGCAGATTTCCTTTGCTTCTATTTTCTCTGATCTTTTTTTCCCTGCTAAACATAATGGGAATAAAGTTGTCTGCAAGTTCTATATCTTGCTTTCCAGCCCCGTATTTAGGAGACATATTTAAATTGCTTGTTTTCAACCCCTTTAGCAAACACCTACTAGCTTACTATCAGAAATGTGTTCATTTCAAAGAATTCTCTGCAACTCATTAAAAAGACCAATTTGAGGTGAAAGCCAGTCAGGAGTTTGCATCAGTACATACACTCTCATCTGAAAATAATACAGTCACTTGTCTTCTACAATACTCCCTACTTCTGACTTCTCTCTGATTCACAGTTAGTCAAAACAAGAAGCTCAGTTCACCAGTTTCTTAGATGGTGCGTGGCATGACTTCCCAGAAAAAAATAGAAGTGCCCCATTACACCCAGGGGGGCAACATCTACATCCTCTAACTGGCTTTTCTTGCCAGTGTGTCCTCTTAAAGGAACTGTAAACAGTTCCCAAGAAAGGCCCAGATCTAGAGCCTACGATCTCAGCTCAATTACCAACCTTTTTCCGCGATCCCACAGCAAATACCCCGCTGAAATCAGGCTCGTCCTCAGTACCAAGAGTCCTTGTCTTCTTAACCTCAGTTTCCTTAAGACATGGCACCATCCCAGGCACAGGAAGTTATAAAAAGGGCTTGAATGGATGGATGGATGAAATACACAGACGTCCTCTCCCTAACCCCAGTACCTTCTGCCCGACCCCTTCCTTCTAGTTTGTGCTCCACAAATGTGTTCTTTCGTATTCTCAGTCTCTCTGAAAGGTCTCACATAGCAGCTGCATCTGTCTCCTAAGAGGTTTTTGTTTGTTTGGAGGGAGGGAGGGGGCTGAATCTTCCTTGCAGTGTGTGGGCCTCTCTAGTCGGGCGTATGTCCTGAGACATGTGGGATCTTAGTTCCCTGACCAGAGATCGAACGACATCCCCTGCAGTGGAAGCGCAGAGTCTTAACCACTTGACCACCAGGGAAGTCCCTCATATTTACATTTTTAAGCATTTTGTCCTGGTTTGTAGAGTTGGCAGAGAATTTAGAGGCTATCTAGCTCCGAGCTGCTTTGACAAATGAGGAAACTGAGATCTGGAGAGGAAAAACCGCTCACACCAAGTGAAAGCCAGACAATAACAGGATTGGGGTGGGGTGCGGTTTCTCTCCACCAGCCCACGAAGCCTCAGTGCCTTTCAGACCACTGTCCTGCAGTTTTCCTGAAAGTGTAAAACACTTGCCACCAGAGACCGCAGAGAAAGCAGCATGAGTGCACTGAACCGCCCAATCACACATTCGGCCTGCCAGGAAGGCCCCTTAGCCAAGGTGCTAAGTTTTAAATAATTCAATTCACTCACCACCCTACAGTTGAGAGAAGAGGATGATGGTTCAGCCACACATCTGGACATCCACTGTGTCCCAGCCTCAGTGCCAGGAACGGGGGCGCCACGGAGAAGAAACTCACAGGTCCCCACCTGCAAAGAGGCCCACTGCCCGGGCAGAGGCAGACAGCTCGGTACTCAGTCTGCGAGGTCACGCCCTGGAGACGCTCATCAGCAAAGGACCTGGAGAACACACCTGGGAGCCTGAGCTGTCCTCCCAGGAGGGGCAAGGGTGACAATGGCTCCCCACTGGGCCTAAAAGAATGAGGGGTGAATCAGCCAAGGCCCTCCAGTTAGACCGATAAGCATACACCTTGTATCTTGTGCACGCACACACATACGTGTGTGTGTATGTGTATGCACACACATACACTAGTCCCCCTTATCAGAGAGGGATACATTCCAAGATCCCCAGTGGATGCCTAAAACTGCAGTCAGTACTGAACCTTATATACGCTCTATTTTTTTCCTATACAAATACTCCATGATAAAGTTTAATTTATAAATTAGGCACAGTAAGAGATAAACAATAACTAATAATAAAATAGAACAATTATAACAATTCACTAGAATAAAAGTTTTGTGAATATGATCTCTCTCTCTCTTTGTCAAAATATCGTCTTATACTATACTCATCCTTCCTGTGATGACATGCGATGATAAAATGTCTACACAAGATAAAGTGAGTGAATGACAGAGGCATTGAGATGTTACGTTAGGCTTCTACTGACCTGATGATGTGTCAGGAGAAGGGCCATCTGCTTTGGGTGGTCCTGGATCACTGAGCCAGGGAATCCCAGGGGGACAGAGTGGGACAGCGTGAGATTGCATTATGCCATTTAGAATACCACGAAATGCAAAACTGGGGAATTGTGCCTTTCTAGAATTTTCCATTTAACATTTTTGGGCCACAGTTGAGCATGGGTAATTGAAACCATGGAAAGTGAAACCACAGATGAGGGGAGACTACTCTCTATACATGTATAGATTGGTTCATTATAGAAATTGGCTTACACAGTTTGAGGCCAAGACGTCCTAGACTCTGCCATGTACAAGCCAGAGAATCAAGACAGTTAGCAGCTCAAGTTCAAAGGCCCAAGAACCAGGAACACTGAAGTCCAAGGACAGGAGAAGATAGACATGGCTAGCTCAAGAGAAAGAGCCGATTCTTCCTTCCTCCATCTTTCTGTTCTACTCAAGCCCTCAGTGGATTAGCCGATGCCTCCCCACATTGCTGAGGACCGTCTTCTTTACTCCATCTACTGAATCAAGCGCTAATTTCTTTCAGAGACACCTTCACAGACATACCCGTACATAATGTTTTACCAGCTACTTGGGCATCTCTTAGCCTTGTCACATAAAATTAAAAAATAAAATTTAATCTGACACATAAAGTTAATCATCACAGATGAGATCTTTCTAAGCATCTTCCCGATTAGTTATTCTCCAAGGCCACTTTCAGAGTAACATTCCATCATCCACTCATTCGGGGGCTCTGTGCCTATCATCCTGTCATTACTCTCTTCATTAACCCCCTAATAGGAGGGGGCATCCCCCAAAGAACAGCTAATATAAACGGGCTAGGAGCTGCAGCAGCCAAAGGCTGGGAAGCAATGCTGAGACTGAGTAATGATGATGGTTATAGTGATGCTAGTGATCATGATTGTGATGGTGACGGCAATGGTGATGGTGAGGATAAGGATGATGTGGTTGAACCAGAGAGCCGGCAACTGGCCCAGGACAACACATGGGGGAAGGAGCTATGAGTAGGGGGAACACAGTGAGACCTTGACCCTGCTTGAGTATCCCCGCTCCAGAGAACCTGGAATCCCTTACCCGTGCTACACACCCCCCCCCACTCCCACCAACAACGCTGAAAATAATTCCCAAATGCCTAAGTTTTCACTTTACAGCTGGCTCTGAGAACCATCAGCCAGGCCATAGTTTTTAGGTCAGGTAATAGTGAATCACTGAGAACATATGCTAATAAAAAGCCGAAATCCTTTATCCTGTCTTTAGAAAGAAAGAAGAGGAAAACGCAATCCCCAGAGAATAAGAAAGCCTAAGTTCTGGCCAGCAAGAGAGCGGGGGCCTCAGCATCTATCCCAGGCCTGCCTGTGCCTTTACTTACCGGGAGGAAGAAAGACCCCCAGATGAGCTGCAGCAGCCACTACGTCCTGCCTCCCACCCTTGGACGCTGTGCCAGGCTGCCCAGGCTGCGTCACCAGTGGTGGCACCAGCACCGGTGACTGAAGGATCTTTAATAAAGCCTGGCTCCTGCCGCCGCCCCACTCTCTGGGAAGGGCTGAGACGGACAGAGAGGGTGAGCCTACCACCAGTCCTGTTTCCCCTCCTCTTGGGTGACAACGCCTCCCCCCCACGACTCAGCCACACCCATAAATACAGAAAATTGCACGACGTTGTCACGATCGTCTTGAAACCCAGGTGATTGATTCGGAGAGGCTCTCACTTCTCTAGAAACCCAGGTAATTGATTCGGAGAGGTTCTCACTTCCCTCCAACAGTAGATTACACAGCAGAGAGGAGAGAGAGGATGGGAGTGACAGGGAAGGGTGGGGAGCTGTTGTCAATTCTGTTTTCTGGAAAAGTCCTGTTAAAGCACAGGAAGGAAGCAGAGACCTGAGCGTTTTGCTGATGGAGGGAAAACGGCGCTGTGATCCACACCCATGGCTGCTCGGAAACACAGTCATGCCCACGTTGCCGGGAGTCCCCTTCAGCCCATCAGCACCCACCTGTCCAAACTAATAAATGCTTTCCAAGTGCCCCAGGGGGAAGAGAATTGGGGGGGCGGGTGTGTCTCCTAATGGCTGCGGAAGAACCGGCAGCCCTCCAAGTTCAGGGTCACCGTGGCTGCATCAGGGACCCTGAGAGACTCTACAGAAGATGCAAGCTGAGACAATCCAACGTGGCAGCTCCCCAAACGCCAAATCATGACACCCACCCCCTGCCCAGTTCCCTTCCACACACATTCACAGGCTCTCACGTCACATGCCTGGTGACCTCAGTATGGGTCAAAATGTGCCTAAAGAAACCAAACTTGGAAAGAAATCCTCAGTGCAAAGGAAGCACTACAGCCTCCTCCATTTCTGCAGACAGATGACCAGCCCGACGCAACAGGTCTTCCACATCCAGGCTTCATGAGATTGTCTGACGGGGGCCCCAGAACCCCTTCTTATTTCTGAGTAAGTTCAGGCTCAGATAGCCTCACTCGGCCAATAAACCACAGAGCAGAGACAGACTGGAACCCCCATCTGCCTGACCCCATCCCTGGTCTTTCCACCTAACCCCACCCCGACCCCACCACCTGACCCCACCCCCGGTCTTTCCCCTGGGATATTCCTGCAACAACCCCGATCTCTCAGGAAGAAACAAGACACTGCCACTGTCCACTGTCAAAGTTCCACTGCAAGACCACTTGGCCCACGTGGACCCATACACACTGGGTACACAATTTCCGTGTCTTGGGCTGCACATTTGTAAAATGAAGTTTCCTTCTTCAGCTCCTTTCTTCAAAGAACAAAAATGACACAAGAAGAAACTTCTGAAACACACAAAGTGTGAAAACGCACGTACTCTCTCCCTCCCCCAGGGCCTCCCTCCATCTACCGACCAAGAGATATCTCTGCACGTCTCACACTCACACTGAGTCACTCCTACCTGGTCAGCTGTGAACTAGGTATGAAGGAGTCTACATTGCTTGAGAGGCGATGGCAGGAAAAACTGCAGCGCAGCACCTAACTAGCAAATAGGCATGGAAAAGAAAGTAATTCTTGGTTCCTCTATTTTCTGCTTTGGGCATTCTCCCTCCACGTTTTCATTTTAAAAAATGGGTTTGATCCCACTTGCCTCACATGTACCTGCTGAAGCAATCCGGGGCAGCAGGGCCTCACAACACAATGACACACACTGTATTTTTTTTTTTTAATATTTATATTTATTTATTTATTATTGGCGGCACTGGGTCTTCATTGCTGTGCACAGCATGGGAGGGTGGTCTTTCTGTGGTTGCAGAGAGTGGAGGCTACTCTCTAGTTCCAGTGCATAGGCTTCTCATTGCAATGGCTTCTCTTATAGCACAGTGCAGGCTCTAGGGCACACAGGCTGCAGAAGTCGTAGCACGCTGGCTCAGTAGTTGTGGCTCATGGCCTTAGCGGCCTGGCGCAGGGGCGATCTTCCTGGACCAGGGATCAAACTGGTGTCTTCTGCATTGCAGGGCAGATTCTTAACCGCTGGACCACCAGGGAAGCCCACCCTGTACTTTAAATTCCAATACTTTGCAAGATACTCAGGAGTTTACACAAGAAACTTAAGGGAGGCAACTTCATTTAGGCCAGCCAACATGCTCTGGGCCTCCCAGTGCCCGGTGCTGTGCTAGGTGACAGACAAGGGGCTAGTGAGACCTGAAGCTCCTTCCAAGAGCTCCCCAACCCCCAGGGAGAGAGCACTGGCTTCTTCAGAAGCCAAATCTAATTGGAAGACTCCAAGAAGGCCTCCCGGAGGAGGCCCTCAAGCCAGATCTACAAAGCTAGGAAGAAAAGGCAAATCAAGAGCAGAAAGCCAGAGGGTGACTGCCCGGGGCCAGGGGTGGGAACAGGGAGTGACAGCTTATGGGCATGAGGGAGCCTTCTGGGAGAGGAAAACATTCTAAAACTGGATTGTGGTGGTGTTGCACAATTCTGTAAGTTTACTTAAAAGTATCAAATAATACACGATTTTTGGCTGCACAGTGAGGCATGTGGGTTCTTTAGTTCCCCAACCAGGGAGCAAACTCTTGCCCTTGGCAGTGAAAGCATGGAGCCCTAACCACTGGACCACCAGGGAAGTCCCACCGAACAATACACTTTAAATGGGTACACTTTAGGGTATGTAAATTATACCTCAATAAAGCTGTTAATTTAAAAAATCTTTAAAGACTGAAGTAGGAATTTAGTGGATCAAGTCTGGCTGGGAGGAGAAGGAGGAGAAGGAAGACCCTGTCCACTGGCCTGCCTCACCCTTGAAGTCCGACCTCCACCCACTCTGGGCTCCCACCTGCCTCCAGAAACACCTGCAGCTTTAACAGTGCTTCTCCCCAGGCCTGGGGCCAGGGCAGGAGCTGCCCTCCAGGCACCTGTCAACTCCACCAGCTCATTGGATGGTCTCCCCACCCCACACCCGCAACCAAGCTCTCTGGACAGGGATGAAGCCCAGGCCCAGCTTTCAGAGCCAGGCTTGGAGCAAAGCTACAGGAGGTGTTTAACAGGGCTTACTGAGGAAGAGAATGAACCTGGGGGGTGGTGGGGGTGGAAAGGAAGATGATGAAATCGAAAAACTGACCTGAGGACAGCGTGCCTGCAGCGGAGGAATACAAGCCGAGCTCCAGCCTGAGGGATGAGGCTTTGCTGGGTGTGGGAAGAAGAGGCATGGGGGTGAGGAGAGGGGTGGGGCAACAAGTGGCTGACCCATTAGATGGGTGGAGAAAGAAGGGAGAAGGGCCCAGAAACACAGTGTAGAGTGGGAGGCTTGGAGGGGCTCTAGGCTCTGCTGTGATGTGTGGTAGCACGGAGCACTCCAAACCAGTCCATCCTAAAGGAAACCAATCCTGAATACTCACTGGAAGGCCTGATGCTGAAGCTCCAATACTTTGGCCACCTGATGCAAAGAGCTGACTCATTGGTTAAGACTCTGATGCTGAAGGATTGAAGGCGAGAGGAGAAGGGGACGACAGAGGGCAAGACGGTTGGATGGCCTCAAGTTCACGAACTTGGGCAAACTCCAGGAGATGGTGAGGGACAGGGAGGCCTGGTGTGCTGCAGTCCATGGGGTTGCAAAGAGTCAGACACGACTTGGCGACTGAAAAACAGTGAAGTATGAAGCACAGGCAACATCATTGGGTCAGAGCGGTGGAGAGTTCACCGAGGTGACCACAGGTGCCCGACCAAGGGGACACCTCCCTTGCTGAAGGGGACACACAGCAAGGGAAGACTAGCTAGGACAACAGGGTATTCAGGCAATTGGGGAAGACTTCCCTGAGGGGAACAACACATCCCTCAAAGCTTTCTTCCTGTGTCCAGAATCATGGCGGCTTTATCCAAGGAGTAAGAGTTGAACAGTCCTGAGTGTTTCTTAGCCAAGGGTCAGAAACCTGTCACCAGCTCCTCAAAGAAGACTTCACATCTAATGAGGCAGGCCCACCCCAGTCTCCTAGCTTCCTGCCAACCTGAGTTGCACCTGAAACTCTAAAAAGAAACAAATACCCAGAAAACACAGCAGCTGGATTAGCAAGTGGGGGTGGGGGTGAGGGGTGCACTGGGCTTATGAAGGACTATAAGTACAGCAAGTGAAAGTCGCTCAGTCGTGTCCGACTCTTTGCGACCCTATGGATTGTAGCCTGCCAGGCTCCTCTGTCCGTGGGCTTCTCCAGGCAAGAATGCTGAAGAAGGAAAGAAAAAAAAAAGAATACTAGAGTGGGTAGCCTAATCCTTCTCCAGGGGATCTTCCCGACCCAGGAATCGAACCAGGGTCTTCGGCATTGTAGGTGGATTCTTTACCAGCTGAGCTACCAGGGAAGCCCCTCTGAAGGAAAATGAAAAGGTAAAAAGAAAGCATCTTGGCCACCCTAGTGCAGCAGGGGAGGGAGCCTGAGACCTCTCAGAAAGTGTCTTTAGTTAGTCACGCATCACGAACACCAAGATGTAAAGCTTTGCCTCTGAAATTCAATTTGACTTGAAACGACACGGCCAAGGCGAGGCTCTCTGAAAGGATTCACTGTGCTTTTCAAATGATTTTTAAAAAAATTCTTTCGACTTGCACCTTGCTCAGTGCCTAATACATGTTCCACCTGTCAAACCCTATGAATTACCTGAAGTTACATGAAATCCACATGAGTAGATTCCAACGCATTTTTTTTTTCTTCTTTTTGGTGGAAAGTGATTTGAAAGTTTTTTTTCCATGGGGCAAGTGGCACTGAAAGGCCCTAAGTCTGCTTTGCTGTCTCCACACACAGTTACCATCCGTCATCCTGATTGGAAACTGAGCCCAAAGGGAAGAGGATAAGACCCACACGAGATGCACAGATGCGCAGCCTTGTGGCAGGACATGAAAACATAAGGAACTCAACGAGACTACAGGAGAATGGTGAGTCCCAAAGCAGAGCGTGATTAAGCTTCCAAGGGCTCTCTTTCCCCAGCACAATGACATCAGGGGCTGACAAACTAGCAAAACACACATAATCTCCCATCAAGTCTGGGCTGGCAACTCATAAACTGGAAGCGTCAACCTGCAACAAACAAGCATGGTTTAGGTCTTGCTGGAACACTATATTCTCATACAAACCCAATCCTCAACCTAGATAAAATGTCAGCTGCCAAGAGGCTTACTCTCTGGTGCCAAATAAACTCTGGGGCTCCTTATTAACGTAGTATCCTGGATTATCAGACCGTGGCACTTCACCACTTCCAAAGGGGCAAGGTAAGGTCTTATCGTAAGTTTGGGGGAAGGCCTGTTAGAGGAAGGGGAAGACAGACTACTCCGATGCACAAATGCTCACCATCGTATTTCATGTGAATGCTGAAATTCTGCGTGCGGAGCCCTAAGGGCGGGGGTTGCAAGCCCTGGATGACAGCTCTATCTCTGCACCAGACAAAACTCCACAGAAGCTCCAGGTAGAAAGGGGGCTTGGTGAGTGCAAGGCCCGGGCTAGGGAGTGTGGGCCAATGAGACCCCACTCCTTGACCTTCTGTTTTTCTAATTCTGCACAGCCTTGCGGCCAGAAAGGGACTTTAGGAGAAATCCTGAAGGAATTCGTTCAAGCTTTTTATTCGTCTTGAGTCTCTCTCAGGAAGGGCTTGTTGAAAACGAGTGGGTCATTGGCTAGTGTTGGGGCAAATCTCTGTTCTTCTGGGCATCTGACTCCCAAAGTCAGGTCTCCCAAATTATTATCACACATTGATGTATGCTTCCCAACTTAGAAAAATCAGAACACAAATGGAGCGGGAAAGGCGAGAACATGGCACCACATCCCACCGCAAGTGAGAGGCAGAGTCCCTGGCCCTTCCTTCCAACACATTATCCAATAAAACCTCAAGAGCTCGGTAATTACAGGCGCTTTCAAAAAGTGAAACAGAAATAGATCTAAGTCCATAACACTGGCTTCCTTAAGACAAAGGGCTGGTTTTAACTAGAGGGGGCGGGAAATCCCAGCTTTTGGTCTGTCTGAGCAAAGTCAGACTGATTTTTTTTTTAATATTATTGTTGAAATCTGATTATGGGGATGAGAATAGGATTCAGATCAAGAGCCCTCTTCTCCTCTAGGATATAAAATCTTTTTATGGAAACACGAAAAGCAGGTTGCATTCTAAGTGTGCTCCTGACACCAACTGAGGATGACAAATTAGCTTATTATTCGGTTCCCCTGGCCTGCAATCACTGTGGAGATCTCCGGGCTTGGGTCCCAGCGGAAAGCAGACCAAAGGAACTGAGCCAAAGGTTTCTGCTCCTGTGTCATAGAAGCCTGCAGAAGCTTCCTTGAGAACACCAGTCAAGAGCACCGGACACTTGAGAAGGCACCCGGACCCAAGCGCAGCCCCTGCCCACTCCATGCCAGCGTTTCATTTTGAGAACCACATGTACCATGAGGTCAGCTGCTCCCTTAGTGAAAGTTGTTTTTTGGGTTTGTTTGTTTTTTTCCCGTCTGAGAAAGGTCCTGAGAGGAAGAAACCAGAGATGCAGGGGAGGAATCCAGGGCTATGGCAGAAGGTAGGCGGCAGAGCAGCCCTGGCCAGCTCGCCCCGCTGGGTCTGAGCAAGCGCTCTGGTGTGGCTGGCCGGACTCCTCCTGAAAGCGAATGCTGGTTAGAGCTGCGTGCACAGTCACTGCAGTTCAATGAGCAGCAGGTTTGACACTAAACACTAAAAATTAAGGCGTGGGACTAGGAAAAAAGAGTCCCACGCAGATCCTCAGCTTCCTGCACAAGGCTGATCAAAGGGAGAAGAGATTGGGGTTTGGGGGGGAGGGTGGAGAACGTACGGCGTTTGATGCCAGCGCCCAAGGCAGGACTCGCCGTCCTGACAATCATGTTCCTCTAGGGGGAATGGATGTTGGCGGGGAGGAAAAGGGGGCAGCCTTCCGCGTGACCAGGCCTGGTCAGGGGTGCCCCGGCAGCCCGAGATGCGTCTTCGCGGCGAGTGCCATTTTCTCGCCTCTGGGCTCCCAGATGGCAGATCAGCACGCCCCGGGGGAGTAGGCACTTGTTGAACAAAAGGGCTCCTGACTCCCGCAGCCTCTGCTTTCGGCCAGGAGAGGGACCCCCGCTCGGGCGCGCCAGGCTTCGCGGCCGGAGAAGGGCGGGCGCCCGGCGCTGAGCGCTCCTGCACCTTCCAGGCGGCGCCGGCCCCGAGCACCGGCGGGGAGAAGGCGCCGCCGGCCGCCTAAACTTTCTCGGTTTCGCGGTTAAGTTACGGCGGCGGGAGAAGCACACGACACGGGGCTGGGGGTGGTGGGGCGTGTGGAACAGGAGCCTCTCTCACGATAAAGGGGGAAAGAAAGGATTTTTTAAAAGTGAGACGCTAATCCAGTTAACATAACCCCTACTGTGTGCCCGGCACTCGGCGGAGCGAGAGCGAGCTTCAGTGTTTCTCATTTTAACCGTCACGACAGACCCCCGGGTGGAGAGGGAACTGTCCCCATTTGATAAGAAAACCGTGATCCGGGATGGTGGCGTATCGGGCCCAGGTGGCGCGGGCGAGAGTCTCCGCGATGCCCCAGCTCCTAACTCCGCCGCACGGCTCTGCCCGCCGCCCCTCTTCCTGGGAAGGGGCGAGCAGATGGCCGCCGCGCCGGCCCCCTCCCCTGGCCAGAGCGCACACGTGGGCCGCGCGGACCTGTCCCCGGGCGGGGGTCGACCGGCTGTCCCCGAAGCCCGTGCTAGCCACCCCCCACCCCCGGCCTCGGATCCCCGCTCTGTCTGTAGCTCCGCACTGCGCCTGCCGGCCGGGACCCGCGCGGCTCTGCGCTAGGGTCTGGTCCGCCCACGCCCACCTTGCCCATCTGCACCCCCACATGCACAGCCACTCACACACGATACACACTCCGCGCACCGGTCCCCACCAGCAACTGCGCCCCGACACGATTCCACAAACGCAGCCTCAAAATGTGCCGATTCCAGCTGCACACACGGATGCCCCACGAGGACACGCCATTCCAGGGACACACCGCCGTACTCAGTCAACCACAACTCCACAGCGCAGAGAAACACAATCACCGCCGGCACACAAGCACACACGCGCGAGCACACACACACACACACACACACGCAGAGAGCCCGACCGCAGCACACGCCCCGCACCACCCGCAGCCCAACCCCTTTCCTACCTGCTCCGTCGCAGGACGCGATCTGCCGAGCTCCCCGAACCCAAGTTCCGCGCCGCCGGCACTGGGGGCGGGCACGGGCCGCTGCGAGGGACTGGCGCGCCGAGGCCGGGGAAGGGGTGCCTAGGAGCGCGGGCCTCCGTGCGCCCGCAGCTGCCGCGCTGGCCCTGCGCTCATCGCCTCGCGGAAAGACAAAAGGCAGCCGGCAGAGAGGGAGGGAGAGAGGTGGAGGCGCCCGCGCGTCCGCAGAGCCGCCAGTCCGCCGTCTGCAGTCGCCGCGGCCCGCCCGCCAGCCCCGGGAAGGAAGGGGACTCGAAGGCGGGGCCCCCAGGCGGGGGCCGGAGGCGGGGCCCGAGCTCAAGTTTCCTGCGGACCCGCCCCCGCTCGACCACGCCCCTCCGTTTAGCCCCGCCCACCAACCCACGCCGGTCCCGCCTCTAACCCCGCCCTCGACTCTAACCCCGCCCCGGCTCTAACCCCGCCCTCTTCTGGCCCTGCCGCGCCCCGCCTCCGCCCTCTGCACGCTGGCCCCTTGCTGCCTTGACCCGGTCCCACCCCTGCGTGGATCTCGAGGCAGGGGGCAGAGCCAAGCGCCAGCTCCGCCTTCCTAACCTTTGGCCCCTGGCCTGAGAATGTGGGAGAGGCCTGTGGGGGCGGTGCCCTGGAGAGACCTGCCCCGCGTCCTCCAGGGTTCTCTGCCAGGAACTGCGGCCCCGGTGGCCCAGAGGGGGGAAGAAGCCTCTCAAGTCGCCCCAGGCTGCCAGCCAGGCCCCTTCTGGTACAACCCCCCTGCCCGTCCCGTAAGCAGATGGCACTAGCCTTCCCGCTCCTGGTTCAGGGAAGGAGCCCGGGGGCCTGGCGGAGGGAGGCCTAGGTTCCAGTTGTGGTTGCCTTTGCTGACTCGAGGCCGTTTGGACAGGTCCCTTGGACTCCTTCGGGCTTCCCTGGTGGCTCAGCTGGTAAAAGAATCCGCCTGCAATGCGGGAGACCTGGGTTCGATCGCTGGGTTGGGAAGATCCCCTGGAGAAGGGAACGGCTACCCACTCCAGTATTCTGGCCTGGAGACTTCCATGGACTGTACAGTCCACGGGGTCACAAAGAGTCGGACAAGACTGAGCGACTTTCACTCACTTGGCTTGGACTCCTTCAGCCCCGGTTTCCCCACCTGTAAAATGGACAGGAGCAGGCTTCTTCCGGCCCCTCCCTCCCTGACATTCTGTGGGTCTTCGGTCTCTGCTGAAGAAGGGGGCTTAGTTACCATCTCATCCTCTGGGCTAAGAGCCCCTAGGTCTCAGGGGGAGGCGGACCCGTGTTTCCTGCAGACTTTTCCGTCTGCCTGCCATGTGGTGAGCAGCTAGCAGGCAAAAACGGTGGTCTGTGCCTCCCAAGGCCCCTTGCCAGTGGCTTCAGAAAATCTGGGTTCTAGAAGAGCAGATATGCATACGCCCCCACCTCTACCATCACCGCCCACCCCAAACATCCTCGAAGAAAGGTAACCACAGAAACAGCCATAAATATGGAGCTGGGCCTTAGTGTTAGGCAGAGACAAACTGTCTTCCTAGCGTCTCCAGGGGAAAACTCAAATCTCCATCAAATCCTCCTCCACAAAATCATGGTGAGTGGAACCCCCACCACGCAGGAGGCTGCAGAGAGAAATGGTGGTGGGTGGCTTTGGGGGGAATTGGCTGGTGGCAGAGGGGCTGACAGGCAAGTTGGTCTGAGCCCAGACCCCTCTTTCTGCAGGCAAATGACAAAACTGTACCCAGAGGAAGTAAGTCTCTTAGGCGGCCCTGAGTGAAGCCTTAAATGCTGCAGGAGGGCTCGCCCTGGTGGTTCAGTGGACAGGATCCACCTGCCAGTGCAGGGAACACGGATTTGACCTCTGGCTCTGAAGGATTCCACATGCCACCAGGCAACTGAGCCCGGGAGCCTCAGCTACTGAGCCCACGTGCCACACTTACTGACCCCTGCCTGCCTGGAGCCTCTACTCTGCAACTAGAGAAGCCACTGCAATGAGAATCCCATGCACTGCCAGAAAGAATAACCCCAACTACTCTTCCTAGAGAAAGCCCACGCATAGCAACAAAGACCCAGTGCAACCAAAATAAGTAAATAAATGTTAAAATGCTGTAGTGACAGCAGGAACAGTACCGGGCTGTGGTGACATCATCAGAGCCAGCTGTGGTACCCAGGGTCTCCATCTTTCCTTCTCCGCAGAGACCAGAATCTTTACAGGCCTCTCGCCTAGCTTCTGTAGCTTCGGGTGTCTCTTGGCTTGTAGGTGGCTGTCTTCTCCCTGTATCTTCACATCACCTTCTCTCTGTGTGTCTGTCTCTGGGCCAGGTTTCCCCTTTTATAGGAACCTAATCAACTACAAAGACCCAATTTCCAAATAAGGTCACAACTCCAGGTACCAGAGGGTTAGGACATCAACATGTTTATGGGGGAACAATTGGACCCATAACAAGTGTCATATAATTTGTCTTCCATTCAATGGCTGTGAAAACTTCAGGTCAGGAATGATTCTGATTATTCTTAATGATATTTGACTTACTTTTGTGCTTTTTTAAAATTGAAGTATAGTTGATTTGGCTTTCTTGGTGGCTCAGACAGTAAAGAATCTGCGTGCAATGCAGGAGACCAGGGTTCAATCCCTGGATGGGGAAGATCCCCTGGAGAAGGGAATGGCTACCCACTCCAGTATTATTGCCTTGAGAATTCCATGGACAGAGGAGCCTGGCAGGCTACAGTCCATGAGGTCACAAAGAATTGGACACGGTAGAGTAACTAACACTTCACGTCGGTAGGTAGTTGATTTACAATGCTGTGTTAGTTTCAGGTGTACCGAGAATTCCCCGGCAGTCCAGTGGTTAGGATTTCACTGCCGAGAGCACAAGTATATGTGTGTGTGTGTTCTTTTTCAGATTCTTTTCCTTTATATGTTATTACAAAATACTTGCCTTTTTGTTATTATTTCTAAGATCTCCTTGGAGATGAAGATTACTATTCACCTTCTGCATAAGACAGATATTAAATATTTTCATCTATTCAATTTTGTATGTACAAAATTTGTTTTTAGAGTCTTATTTTTTATTTAATTTATTGAAGTATAGTTGATTTACAGTGTTTCAGATATACAGCAAACTGACTCAGTTATATATATATATGTGTGTGTATGTTGTGTCCAGTCACTCAGTCGTGTCTGACTCTTTGCGACCCTACAGACTGTACCCTAGGAGTCTCCTCTGTCCGTGGGATTTTTCCAGGCAAGGATACTGGAGTGGGTTGCCATTTCCTCCTCCAGGGGACCTTCCTGACCCAAGGATTGAAACTGCGTCTCTTGTGTCTCCTGCATTGGCAGGTGGATTCTTTACCACTAGGAAGCCCTTATATGTATATACATACATATACATATATATGTGTGTGTGTGTGTGTATATATATATATATATGTATATATATATGTGTGTGTATATATGTGTATATATAATCCTTTTTCAGATTCTTTTCCTTTATAGGTTTTTACAGAGTATAGTTCCCTGTGCTGTATGTAGGTCCTTGCTGGTTATCTGTTTTATATGTAGTAATGTGCATCTGCTAATTTCAAACTCCTAATTTATCCCTCCCCACCCCCTTTGCCTTTTGGTATTCATAAATTTGTTTCCTGTGTCTGGGGTATGATGTTATTTTTGAAGCACTCTTACATATGCTATCTCTAACATTCTTGAGATTCTTTCCCCTGTTTATAGATGAGGACACCTCTGCTTGGAGACATGAGGTCTCCAACGTTGCATATAGAATCAGTGACAGCCAAGTTTAAAGCCAATTCAAAATGTTACTGTGCTGAGCCCACACAGGCATTGGAAAAAAAAAAAAACACTACTCAAATAAACTATTTGTAGTACTTTGCTGAACTTGAGTGCGTGTCTTACTAGGGAGGTTGTTTCAAATAAATGAAATTCTAGCTCACAAACCCCTGCTCCTGAATGTCTGAGAAAGTGGAGGCCAGAGTGTTTCCAGGTCCTCTTTTGATTCATTTGTAATTACGATGTGGCTGCCAGGAACAGAGTGGGCGAAGTGGCTCCTCTGGCTGCCCGCCCTTCTCCTGACCCCAGAAGCTCCAAGCAGAGGAAACAGGTGGAGCACTTGCTGGCAGCACCAGCAGGAAGGATCACTGGATTCTACCTCTGGTCAGTGGTGATCAGCCGTGGGGAAATGAATCCTTAGACCACCTAGCTTATCCCTGAGGTCCACTGGTGTTTGTGACAGCCCCTGAGGCGGATGCTGCGACCCTTGGGGTCACCCAGGGAATGTGACTTGGGGGCATGTCACGACAGGTCTTCCATTCTCCTTTATCCTTGCAAGCTCTGGGGCGGTGGTGGGTGGTGGTCAAGACAAACTAGAATGTCCCTTCCCCTAGAGCAACCACCCTTCTCTGGACTGAATCAGGTCCCCCCGACCCCCTGCAATTGATACCCTGAAGCCCTAACACCCCCACAGTGCCTGTTTTTGAAGCTAGGCCTTTTAGGAGATAACTAAGATTAAATGAGGTCATAAAGCTAGGATCCAAATCCCTTTGGGCTGGTGGTCTTGAAGAAGAGGAGGAGAGAATGTGATCTCTCCCTCTGTCCCTAGAGGCCATGTAAGGGCACAGCAAGAGGGAGGCCATTTGCAAGCCAGGAAAAGAGTCCTCACCAGATTCTGAATCAGCTGATGCTTCCTCCTTGGACTTCTGGCCTCCTGAGCTGTGGGAAATGACCATGCATTCTGTAGGGCCCCTAGTCTGGGGTCTTCCGATATGATCCCCTGAGCTGCCTCAGACACGCCTTGTGTATCTTCCCATCTTCTGTTTCCCATCCATCTGCCCTGCTGTCCCTCTCTCGTCCCAGGGCTGGGAGCCCAGACCCCAGCCTCAGGACCAGGGGCTTTCAGGACCTCGTTCTGTTCCTTGAGCAATGCGTCAGCCTCTAGCCCTGCTCCCTGAGCCCTCCCCAAGCTTCTAAGGAGCAGGGTAAGGGTGTGGAAGGGAGCCTGTCTGCTGTGAGGGCTCGGGGCCGACTCCTCTCCTGTCATCACCAAAGGCAGGCTCTGAGGAGCAGAGGGAAGTCAACGAGATTCTAGATTCCTGCAGCCACCTTTGTCAGGACCGTGAGGAAGTCTTCTCAAACCAGAAATCGAACCTGTGTCCCCTGCAGTGGGAGCACGGAGTCCTTATCATGGGACCTCCAGGGAATTCTGGGAGATTCCTTAAATTCACTGAATCTCTCATTGGGGAGGTTGAGAGGCTTAAATGAGCAACACTGAATGTGTTAAAAAAAAAAAATTTAACCCCTCCCTCCTTGACTCCTCTTTCTTCCTTCTCTTTCCTTTAACAATCCTAGAACACTCTCTTCAACAACCCTAACGGAGCCCTAATCCAGAATCCAGGGTTCTGATTTATGTAGATGTTAATGCCTCCCTTGGGCTAAAAGAGGTGATGTGTGTACAGAGCCTATGGTAGGAGAGAAACTCGATAATTTATCAGTACCTTCCCTTCTTAGGTATCATCACACTGAAGGCTGGCTGACTCAGAACAAAGATGTAAAGAAAGCTATACAGTGACTCTGTCAGGAGACCTGGGTCCTGATTCTGGTTCCAACACACGTTAGCTGTGTTGCATGGACAAAACGCCTACCCTCTCTGAGCTGTCTCCTCACGAGTGTTCTGCCCTCAGGTGGCTACAGGAAAGGGGCCCACGTGTGCCGCAGAATGGGAAGTGGCTTTGCCCCTCTGTTCCATTGCAGGCTGGGGACTGAGAGTGTCGATCATGAAGCAGTGGCCCCACCAGGAGAGGTGGGCAGGCTCATCCGGAGCCCCAAGGGCAGATGCTTGTCATGAGTTTGTGGAGCAGGATGGACCAGGCCATGTGTCCAGGTGCCGCCTGCCAGTGGATATCATGATTACCCATTGCTGGCGGGAGCTCGGGGCCGCATCCTGCCAGCCCCCTGAGGTAAAGCCGAAGGCCCCAGCCCAGGGCTCTGCCCTCCAGGCCTGACATGTTTTCTATATTGGCAAAGGAGGAGAGGAGCAGCCCAGAGTCTGATTGGCTACATAAGGCTCGATCGAAAGCACAAAACCCAAAGCCAGACACAAATAGTGGCTTTGACCGCTGTTTCAAACCAGTTCAAACCGGAAAAAGCTGCTTGCCTTTCCAGCTCTGCTCCTAATGGCTTCTTCTCTGGGAAACAGAGTTCCTGGTGCCTGAGAAATTGGTCCATGCCCAACGCAGGAGAATAGGTATCTGCCTGAAACAGTTCCACGACTAATGTGGGGTGGAAGGAACACCTCCGCAGCCCTTTGTGTCTTTTATTTCTCATTCCAGCCAACATTGTCCAAATCCCGACAGGAAGAGGGCACAACCCACATATGTAGGCACGTTTTAAAAAGTAAAACGACGCAGATGAAACTAATTTTAATGATACGTTTTAATTCATCTATTAAAAACTATTACTTCACGTAATTCATCTAAACATTATGATGATGTATTTTGCATTCTTTTTATTTCAAACCAAGTCTTTGAAATTCAGCATGCATCCTGTACTTATAGCACATCTCAGTTCAGATTTGCTGCGATTCAAGTGCTTAATAGCCTTTTTGACAAGTGGGACTGGAACAACTAGGTAGCCAACTTGAAAAAGAACGAAGTTGGGCCACTACCTCCCACCACTTACAAAAGTTTGACCCAGAATGGATCAAATTTCTTTACCACGGAAAAGAATCTGCCTGCCAGTGCAGGAGACATGGGTTCAATTCCTGGTCCGGGAAGATCGCACATTAGGAGGGACAACTAAGCCCATGCACCATAACTACTGAGTCAGAGGTCTAGAACCTGTGCTCTGTAGCAAGAGAAGCCACCACGATGGAGAGTAGTCCTACTCGCCACAGCTAGAAAGAACCTATGTGCAGCAACGAAGACCCAGCACAACCAAACATAAATAAATAAATGAATCTTTAAAAAAAAAAAAAAGGATGTATCAAAAACCTAAATGTAAGAGCTAGAACTATAAACCTCTTAGAAGGAAAAGTAAGCATAACTCTTTTTGATTGGATCAGGCAATGTTTTCTTAGCTACAGCCCCCAAACAGTGACAACCAAAGGAAAGGCTGACAGGTTAGACGTCATCAAAATTAAAAGCTTTTGTGCTTCAAAGGACACTCTCAAGAACATGAAAAGACAAATGTCAAAATGGAACAAAATATTTGCAAATTAAATATCTGATAAGGACCTTCTATTTAGGAGATAAAAAGAATTCTTACCACTCAACAATAAAATTTCAACCCAATTTAAAAATGGAAAAGGGTTTGAATGGCTGTTTCTCCAAGGAAAATATACATAAGACCAATAAGCACACAGAAAGAAAGATGATCAACATCATTAGTCATCAGGGGAGTACAAATCAAAACCTCAGTGAGACTACTCCACACTCACTAGGGTTGCTATAAAAAGATGGACAATAACAAGTGTTGGTGGGAATGGAGGAGGTGATATAAAATGGTGTGATGGCTGTGGAGAACAGTTTGGCAGTTCTTCAAACAGTTAAACATAGAGTTAATGTGTGTGTGTGCGCGCGCATGCCCATACTCAGTTGTGTCCAACCCTTTGTGACCCATGGACTGTGACCCATGGCTCCTCTGTCCATGGAATTTTCCAGGCAAGAATACTGGACTGGGTTGCCATTTCCTCCTCCAGGGGATCTTGCTGACCCAGGGATCCAGTCCACATCTCTAGCACCTCTTGCATTGGCAGATGAATCCTTTACCAACTGTGCCACCTGGAAAGTCCAGGTGTTACCATACAACCCAGCAATTCTACACCCCAGTATATACCCAAGAGAATTGAAAATAAATGTTTACCCCAAAACTTGTGCATGAATGTTCATAGCAGCACTATTTATAACATCTACAAAGTAGAAATAACCCAAAAGTCCATCTACTGAGGAACAGATACATAAAATGTGATTTTGGGGATTCCCTGGTGGTCCACTGGCTAGGACTCAGCACTCTCACTGATGAGAGCCCGGGTTCAGTCCCTGATTGGGGAGCTAAGATACTGCAAGTCTTGTGGCACCGTGTGGCCAAAAAAGAAAGAAAGAAAAGAAAAATGTAGTTTATCCATAATAGTGGAATATTCTTCAGCCCTAATGAGAAATGATGCACTAATACATGCTACAGCCTATTGAACCTTGGAAATATCACGCTGATTTTAGCGCACTATAGGAAATGTCATGACCAACCTAGACAGCATACTAAAACGCAGAGACATTACTTTGTCAACAAAGGTCCGTCTAGTCAAGGCTATGGTTTTTCCAGTGGTCATGTATGGATGTGAGAGTTGGACTATAAAGAAAGCTGAGCGCCGAAGAATTGATGCTTTTGAAGTGTGGTGTTGGAGAAGACTCTTGAGAGTCCCTTGGACTGCGAGGAGATCCAACCATTCCATCCTAAAGGAGATCAGCCCTGGGTGTTCATTGGAAGGACTGATGTTGAAGGTGAAACTCCAATCCTTTGGCCACCTGATGCGAAGAGCTGACTCATTTGAAAAGACCGTGATGCTGGGAAAGATTGAGGGTGGGAGGAGAAGGGGACAACAGAGGATGAGATGGTTGGATGGCATCACCAACTCAATGGACATGAGTTTGGGTAAACGCTGGGAGTTGGTGATGGACAGGGAGGCCTGGTGTGCTGCAGTTCATGGGGTCGCAAAGAGTCCTACACAACTGAGCAACTGAACTGAAACTGACATAGGAAATGTCCAGAATAAGCAAATCCATACAGACTGACAGTAGACTAGTGGTTGCCAGAGTCTGAGGACTGAGGAAAATGGAGGAAGACTGACTTCTCGTGGGCACAGGATTTCTTTCTGGAACTACATAGGGATGATGGTTGTGCAATCTTGTGAATATACTGTCAACCACTGAATTGTACACTTGAAAAATAAATAAAATTTAAAAATCAGAGAGGAAGACATTTGCTATAAATCACACAGATAATAACATCCAGGTGGAGCTAGACCCTGATGTAGCCTCCTACATGATATTTTGTCCCCATGACCTCACGTGACCTGTGGGGCTACACTTATTTCTTTCTTTTTTTTATTTTCCTTTTTTTCTTCCCCTTTTTTTGGATTAGAAGAACATGACATTAAAGGAAACTTGGGACTTCCCTAGTGGTCCAGTGGTTAAGAATCTACCTGCCAATGCAGGGGACACAGGGTCAACCCCTGGTCCAGGAAGATTCCACATTCTGAGGGGCAACAAAGCCCGTGAACCCCAACTACTGAAGCTTGCGTGTGCCTAGAGCCCATGCTCCACAACAAGAGAAGCCGCCACAGTGAGAAACACACACATGGCAACTAGGGAGCAGCCCTTGCTTGCCTGCAAACCGCAACGAAGGCCCAGAGAAGCCAAAGATACATAAAGACTGAAAACAAAAGAAACTCGAAGGGCAAAATCCTTTGATAAAGTGAAAAAGGAATTGACGCAGGAGAAATAATCCAAGTGGCCAATATGAAAGATGTCCAACCCCTTCAGCAGCTGAGACAAAATAAAGCAACCTCGAGACAGGGTTACCTCCCTAACGGTACCAAATAGGGAAAAAGGTTGAGTCAGGGGGACTTGAGTATGCAGAGGGGAAGAGGGTTAATTGCAACAATCACTTTAGAGGGCAATTTGGCAACATTTAGTAAAGCTACGAGGCAGACATCCCTCTGCTTATACACCCCAACAAAACCTCTGTGCAGAAGCCAGAAGGCCTTGTGCAAGAATGTCACTGCAGCAAAGGAGGATAAAAATTGAAAGCAGCTTCAGTGTCTAGCGTTTGGGGGAAGGAGTAAATGAAGCATGTTATATTCACATGATGGAATATGAAATAAATACAGTTAACATCAAGTAGCTAGATATTTCTGAATTAACATGGAAACTGTGGTACATCACTGTTTAGGTTTATTTAAAACATACAATGCAGTGTACATCTGTGTAAATGTATATAAGTATAGCAAAAGTATCAAAATGGACTGAAAGAGAATGCCACTCATTCACGTTAAGGGTTGTTTCTGGGACAGGGCAGGGTGGGAAAAAGACTGGAGTGATGAAGCAGGCTTCAACGGCGCAGACACGCATTATTTCTAAAACTATGAAGCCACCACGTCCTGACAGCCACTCTGTCGGGAATGCGTATGTGTCTGATATTCTCTATACTTGGACTTTAAATAGTTGTTATTAAAAAGTAACATAGATAGTATCCCCTGACCCTCATTTAATCTGATGTTAAGTCTCCATTCTGATTTACGGGAATGTCTGGCTAATCTAAAAGTCCAAGTGCCAGGAACCTCAACTTTTTGGAATGCAGCCCTCAAACCAAGAGAAGAGCTCTTGGTGCAGAGGAAACATTGTTAAAAAGCCCAATTCAGGTAGAAACTTCAGGCTTAGTTGGTAAAAATAATAAGGCAGAATATTAGAAACAGTTCTCACAGCGGAGAAGTTGTGAGTAGCCCAGAAGGCTATTAAGTTTCATGTCTTTCTAGCAAGGTCAGTGAAGTCACTGTAAAGCTCACAATTAAGGAAGGGCTGGACGGGGCGGGGGCTGGGGTGCAGACATTGCCAAAGTAGGGGTGTGCAAAGACATCCCCTTCCAGGGGCAGCTTAAGAGACAGGAAGAGAAGTCGTCTGCCCCCACAGCCTCTCGGGTGGGGGCCTGCCTAGACAGAACCCAGGAGGAGGAACACAGGGAAGGTCCCGCAGAAGCAGAGCAGATGGCTTTGGGGGGAAACAACTTCTTTGACAACTCACAGCCCTGCCCCCAAGATCAGGCCTCTGCTGTTCCGAGAGCTTCAGGGCCCCCAGAGCCAGGCATCTGCCCAAGAGGGACATGAGGCCTTGCCCGGCAGGTACATGCCGCTCCCACGCTGCTGAGCTACTCCGAGGACACCACCAGAACTCCTGTCACCATGGTTGCTGTGATGTGCCTCCCAGACTCCGCATCAGACCCGACACGCAGACCCTCAGCTGCTGGAAGTACTTGACTACTAATAGCTCTCAGTTCATCCCATCCTGGGAACTGCCCTCGAGTGAAAAGAGCTGCCTGGGGCTTCCCTGGTGGCCCAGTGGGGCTAAGAATCTGCCTGCCAGAATGTAGGGGACCCGGGTTTAGTGCCTGGTCCAGGAAGATTCCACGTGCTGCGGGGCAACAACTACTGAGTCCTGAGCTCTAGAGTCCACAAACCGTAGCTACTGAGCCCAAGAGTCACGACTACTGAATCCTGCACGCCCTAGAGCCCGTGGTCTGCAAACAAGAGAAGCCACTGCAATGAGAAGCCCGAGCATTGCCACAAAGAGTGGCCCCCACTTTCTGCAACTAGAGAAACCCATTGTGCAGCAATGAAGACAACCAAAAATAAATAATAAATAAGTAAAATAAATTTTTAAAAAAGAGAAAGAAAAGAGCTGCCTGGTCTAAGTTTCAACACTCCCCGGGGATAGCCCAGATCCAGGAACTGTTAGCTTGGGGACCCACCTCGGGAAGTCTCTGAAGGTCTACCAGCCTCAGAGCTCCCTGTGGGAATGGCTGGGGCTCTTTTATAAGCTATTGCTGCTTCATTCTGTGTCTCTTACTTACTGCAGAGGTGTGTCCCCAAGGACACTCCCTAATAAACCTCCTGCTGAAAATCTCATCTCCAAATCTGTTTCCCAGGGAACAATCAAAGACACGGGATATCTAACAATGGTCTGAAGTTACCCAAAACGTATTACAATGTGTTGAGGAGCTTCTATCTGAGACCATGTGTAATATATCTATATTCGGTTCTGCATTAGAATCAGCTGCAAACAATAAAGGCCACCCCCAAAATATTGCCTTCAGCAAAATGGATCTTTAGTTCTTTCTCACATAAAAGTAGCCCAGGGAAAAACTAATCTAGAGAACAGAAAGCAGATAGAGAAGATATATGGGAGAAGGAGATGGGGATTGACTACAAAAAGGCACAAGGAAACTTTTGGTGGTAATGGGGAAACACTATATCTTTATTGGGATGGTAGTTGCATATGTCAAACCTCATTGAACAGTACACTTAAAATGGGTATATTTTATTTCATGTAATTTATGACAATAAAGTTGAATAGCCCAGAAACAGGAAGTCTGGGATTAAAATGCTCCCAGGTGACAGAGACTCATCTTCCTGTGTTTCTCTTCCTTGCAGCATCTTTAGTCTCAAAATCCATTCTGGAATGGCTGCAAAAGCTCCAGTACTTACATACTGTATTTAGGCAGAAGGATGAAAACAGGGAAAAGAGCCATCTCCCTCATTTCTAAAGAGGAAGTAAGTGCCACACAACACTTCTGCTCACATCTCATTGGCCAGAACTCAGTTATATGCAGCTACACCTTCTAATAAGAAAGCTGGAAAACGTGTGGTCCTTAAATGAGATCTTTGCAGCTCCAAATGCGTTTGGGATCCTCTTGGTAAAGAATAGGAGGAATGGCCACTGGGGCAATTCTCAGAATATCTTAGAAAGATTTCAGTGAAAAAGTAGTTGAAATAAAGGATACTTTATATACTTTGTAAAGGGAGAGCATCAAGCTGGAACACTGACTAGGGGAGTCTCAGGGCTTTCCTAGTGAAGGGAAATGTCAGAATGTCAGTATACAACTATATCTACACAGTTAAGACAAGTTTAGGATCTGCAAAGATCTAATATGCAACATAAAAATCATTTTATTTTCTTGGTAGATTTGTGCTTCCCTAGGGCTGGAGGCAGTGTTGGACTGAAATGGCAGTGGCTGCTAAAAGGTTTCTTTTTGGGGTGATAAAACTTTTCTGGGGAATTCCCTGGTGGTCCAGAGGTTAGCACTTGGTGCTTTCACTGTTGGGGCTCAGGTTCAATCTCTGGTCAAGGAACTAAGATTCTGGAAGTAGCACAATGCTTCCAGAAAAAATGTTCTAAAAGTGGTCCTGGTGATGATTGCCCAACTCAGTAAATAAAGACCATTATTTGTGTACTTTAAATGGGTGAATTGCATAGTATCTGAACTACATCTCAATAAAGCTGTTACCACACATAGGGGCACAGAAGATTTTCTTGTATCCTCCTGGCAGGTCAGCAGAACAGCATTCCTGCCTCCAGGCCTTTGCATACAACAGTGCCCCCACCTGGGAACCTCCCTCCCTTGCTCCCACCACTTGTAAGCCCTTTTAACCTTGAGAGTTCCTAAGAAGCCCAAGGCATGCCTGAGCCTCAGGCTGAGGGAAAATACACAGTGGTTAAGTGGTTAGGAAGGTCCAGTGGTTAAGAGGTCTTTTCCTGATTAGATTGTTATATAATATTGAACAGAGTTCCCTGTGCTACACCGTAGGTCCTTGTTGTGCTTTGAGCTTAGTCATTCAGTCGTGTCCGACTCTCTGTGACCCCATGGAAAGCAGTCCACCAGGCTCCTCTGTCCATGGGGATTCTCCAGGCAAGAATACTGGAGTGGGTTGCCATGCCCTCCTCCAGGGGATCTTCCCAACCCAGGGATCGAACCCAGGTCTCTTATGGATTGCAGGCGGACTCTTTACCGACTGAGCCACCAGGGAAGCCCAGGTCCTTATTGGCTATCCTTTAAATACAGAAGTGTTACCTGTCAAGTCATGTCTTTTGACTGTAGGGCCTCTGCTTGCATCTCACTTGGTTCAGATACAGGAGGTATTTGGATGAGTGTACAGAGGAACTACACAGGGACTTCCCTGGTGGTCCAGTGGTTAAGACTCTAAGATTCCACTGTAAGGGACATAGGTTCCATCCCTGGCCAGGGAATCAAGATTCTGCACGCTTCTGTTGTTGTTTAGTCGCTCAGTCGTGTCCGACTCTGCCATCCCATGAACTGCAACACACCAGGTTGTCTTTCACCATCCCCCAGAGTTTGCTCAAACTCCTGTCCGTTGAGTTGGTGATGCCATCCAACCATCTCATCCCCTGTCACTCTCTTCTCCTCCTGTCCTCATTCTTTCCCAGCATCAGGGTGTGCCTCTCGATGTGGCCAAAAATTAAAAAAACAAAATAGAATCTATCTAGATGACAGAGTTGTGTTTCATTTTGTATGTGAGATGAGTACCTTGCTCTTCTCACCCTGACCCCAGTCCCTGAAGTCTTGAGGCCCCAGTCTCCCTGCCTGCCCCTCTCCATTTCTGGAGAGTAACACAGAGTAGTCACCTGAGTCCATTTTGTCTCCCAGAGAAAGTTTTTTGGGGCCTGAGAGCCTCGGCAGGCCTGGGCTTATCCTTGAGGATAACTTGGGCTGACGGGCAGCTTCCTGTCCTGACTTGGGGAGGAGATGGTTCCTTCTCTGCCCGCTGTCCCTGGAGTTCAGACCCGCTGCCTGCAGAATCTGCAGAATTACCCCCAGCCCTTCGGGCACAAAGTCAAGAGGCTCACAGGAGGCTCCAGGGGTCCAGGGTCTGAAGCTTCCCTGTAATGTGTCAGTCACCGGTGGAGGGAGGTGAGAGCATCGCAGGGCCTCACCGTGAGCCGCTGGTAGCTCCAGAACCTGGGTCTTTGGACCGCACCCCAATCTCTGTGGTCCCTCCATCCTTTGCTTTGCCTGAAAACCACAGGGGCAGAAGCTATCAGCACCGCTGTCTTCAGGTGGGGGTGGGGGTGGCCCGGGCACCAGCAAGGAAAAGAGAGCTGAAAGCACTTTGCAGACAGTAAAGCACCTGGCCTGGTGGTTCCTCTTTTCAGGGTTGAGGCCACAGCAGTGCCGTGTGGCGCTGGGCTCGGCTTTGGGAGGAGGAGGGGGTTGGCTGGATTGGTTCCAGGGCTGCTCCCACCTCCACCATCTTCCCAATAAGGCTGTCCTAGTTTGCCAGAGAAGGCCACAGTTCAGAAGGAGCCGGGGCGAGCGAGGGCCAGGCCCCGCCTGAGGGAAGCCAGGTGAAGCCCCAGCAGGCCCGCTGCCCAGAAAGGACCCCCCATCAGAGCCCAGCATTTGGGTCAGAGTGCACCTGCTCACCCAGACCTCCATCTTCCGGTCTCCAGGAGGACGTGAGACGCTGGGCCCTCTCAGGTGCCCTTGCCACCGGCCACTCCCAGAGCAGGACCCCTCGGCCAGCCTGGCCGGCCCAGCCTATTGAGAGTCCTCCCAGAGCCTGATCGAAATGGAGCCTCCTGAGAACTCAGGGACCCCACAAGTCGGCCTCCACTCTCCCTGCCCCAACCCCCACAGGCCAGTCTGCAGGGGCCACCCTGGGGCTCCGTCTGTGTCCCCATGTGCCCACCCTGCCCTCGTAGAGAAGGCCCTTCTCACCTTTCTCCACCCACCAGGCCCTTTTCATCCTTCAGACTCATCTTGAGGCTCAGATGTGGCCTCCCTAAGCACCCTCTGGCCTCCAGCTCCGGCTCACCCCGGGCCCTCAGGCCCTCCTCTCTTAGCCCTGTGTTCCTCTCCCAGCACTATGGTCAGTCTTCCAGAGGATGGGTTACCTACTGGTAGCACTCCCAATTCGAGAGCACCGTGAGGGCTCTCCACCTCGCCATGGGTCAGCCCTGCCCATGCACAGGTGACGAGGGAGGGTCAGGGCTAGTGGCCTGGGAGTTGGCCGGTCCGCAACTGGACGGGCCACTTGGGGCTTTTGGGAAGCTGAGGGAGTGAAGGAGCAAGCGGTTACCACGGCCCAGGCAACCACCTTCCTCCTGCCCACACCGGCCATGGGCCAGAGTGACTCAGCACTGGGGGCCGGCTTCCCGCCGAAAGCCCCGAGAGCGCTGCTGCTTCCGCCAGCTAGCCAGCCAGCAGGGAGCTCGTGCCTGCCAGGGCCTGGGCCAGCCTTTCTGAAACGCCATCCCCAGACCAGGGTTCAGACTTTGGGACCTGGGCTTCTGAGTATCCAGTTGCAGCTGTGTAGCCTTGGGGATATTGCCCAGCCTCTCTGAGCCTGGGTTTCCTCATCTCCAAGAAGCTGGGATTAGAACTCAGCGTTCCTCCCAAAGTGGATTTGAGAAATTATCAATAAATAAAAGTGACCTCTCTCCCTGAACATCGGGCCCTTTGTCTTCAGGCCCCACCCTCTCTTACCTCTCAGAGCTATTCCTACTCTTACCTGGTCAGGGTGGGACCATAAAGAGGACTGAGCGCCGAAGAACTGATGCTTTTGAACTGTGGTGCTGGAGAAGATTCTTGAGAGTTCCTTGGACTGCAAGGAGATCAAACCAGTCAATCCTACAGGAAATCAACCCTGAAGATTCATTGGAAGGACTGATGCTGAAGTTGAAGCTCCAATACTTTGGCCACCTGATGCAAAGAGCTGACTCATTGGAAAAGACCCTGATGCTGGGAAAGATTGAGGGCAGGAGGAGAAGGGGATGACAGAAGATGAGATAGCTAGATGGCATCATCGACTCAATAGACATGAGTCTGGGCAAACTCCGGGAGATAGTGAAGGAGAGGGGAGCCCGGGGGGCTGCAGTCCATGGGGTCACAAAGAGTCGGACACGACTGAGAGCCTGAACAACAACAACCACCTGTTCAGGTAGTTCTTCCTGCTCTTGATACCTCCTCCCAGCTACCCACAGGAGGTCTGATCTCTCAGCTCTTGGCACACCTCTCAGTGTTGGCACTGAAGGCACGCAAAGTGGCTCTCTGTGTGCTCTCCCCCTTTATGCTCTTTGAGGGTCTTACAGGGTCCCCAGGGATGGCCCAGTGAGGCGCTCGGCAAGTTTTCCTTCTTGCAAGAGAAGTGCAGTGGTGGTGTCAGAAAAGCAAAGGACTGCAGGTCTCTGCTAGAAGTTCAGACACAGAAACAAATTCCTGCCCTTGCTGCATGCCCCGAGGCAGCTCCCTGACTCCTCCAGACATCTGTCTCCAGCCTTGGCAGGCAGGCTGTCTGTCTAGGTTTCTCTGCAGGGCTTCATGGGGAGTGAAGGAATCTGCCTATGGGAAGTGCTCCCTGTGATGGAAGCTTTCAGATGTTAGCGCAGCTGGAGAGGACAGATCATAAGGGTCACACGCTATCTGCATGCCCGCCGATGTCTTGGGGCGCAAGCTGGCATGGGATTGGTGGTCATATTTTCCAAGTCAAAAGTCAGGAGACCCAGACTGACTGTGGGATGGATGCTCTTCCTGGAGCACCTGAGTCCCAGAGCAGCTGCAGGTGTGTCTGCCAGGTGTGCAGGGGGGCCAGGGAGGTTACACATCCCCACCATGAAGCCTGGGGAGGCATTATCCACAGGGCGTCAGTTCCCTGCTGCTGCTGCTGCTAAGTCGCTTCAGTTGTGTCCGACTCTTCGTGACCCCATAGACGGCAGCCCACCAGGCTCCGCCATCCCTGGGATTCTCCAGGCAAGAACACTGGAGTGGGTTGCCATTTCCTTCTCCAATGCATGAAAGTGAAAAGTGAAAGTGAAGTCACCCAGTTGCGTCTGACTCTTAGCGACCCCATGGACTGCAGCCCACCAGGCTCCTCCGTCCATGGGATTTTCCAGGCAAGAGTACTGGAGTGGGGGGCCATTGCCTTCTCTGCAGTTCCCTGCAGAACTCTGCTTGTTTTCAGCTAGCCCCAGAATTGAAGTCACTCAGTCATGTCCGACTCTTTGCAACCCCATGGACTGTAGCCTACCAGGTTCCTACATCCATAGAATTTTCCAGGCAAGAGTACTGGAGTGGGTTGCCATTTCCTTCTCCAGAGGATCTTCCCAACCCAGGGATCGAACCCAGGTCTCCTGCATTGCAGGCAGACGCTTCACCTTCTGAGCCACCAGAAGAGGCAACCTGGCCCCTGAGGGTCTGTTAATACCTGCCAGAGGACATGTGTGACTGTGTACTCAACCTGGCATCTTCGCCAATCTCTGACAAAAAAACCCATCACAGGCCTCTGGGCTCCGCACGCTCATGTCAGAGGGCCTAGAGCATTGGGGTGGTGACTCAACTCAGCCTCCTGTGTCTCCGAGCTCCAGAGGTGGGGGGCTGGGTCTTCCTGAAGGGGATGCCTGGGTGCCCTCTTCTTTCTCCAAGCTCTCCCTTTTTCCCAGGGGGCTGAAGCCCTGCTCACCCCCTTGCCATGCCCCATTTCCATGCCTCAAGGTCTTGGTCATGGAACAGCACCTGGGAACAATCCCCTTTTCCTTGTAGCCGCCTCCCTTGCCCTGGAGTCACTGGGGGCCCTGCGCACCCTTCTAGCCAGCACTACCTCTCTACTAAGTGACTCGGTCTTTGCTCAGACTCCATGAAGGAGTGCTGAGGGTAAGAATCATCTCATTCTCCTCTGCATCCCAGGCTTATTATTGGGGCCGGGCAACAAATGTCTCCACCGTGTGAGACGGGAAATGTCTCCATGGTGTGCAGCTTGGCTTGATATGGAAACTATCATTTTTTTTTCCCCTTGTTCATTTTCTTTGTTGCCTAAGAAAGATCCAATACATTCCAGTGCTGAACTCACCTCCCAGGAGAAAAGTGCAAATGTTTTCCTTTATATCCAGGAAGTATCTGGAAGTTAAGCTAGCCTAGCCTTTGCAGAAAGGATCTAACATGAAAGAAAAAGAGCACTTTGGGGGGTGGAAGAATAAAGAGGTGAAGGTAAAGGGGGAGAGGGGGCTGCCATGCTCTCAGCTCTTTCAGGCTGGGAGCTGATCCTGCCAGGAAAGTTCCATTTTGGAGGGGTGAGCAGGGATGAGCAGCTGCTTGGGAGTGGCTGTGAGAGGGCCTTGAGAAGGACCACTAGGGGCGACATGGGGGAGGGCATCAGCAGCCAACCATGGAGTGAACCCTTATTGAACAAACCCCTCCCCACAGGCTGGCACCTCCGGAAGCCTCCCGTGATGTCCAGGGTACCAGCAGCCAGAGAGGGGGCTGTGGGGCTCTCAGGGTTGGGCACGTGACAGGAAGCCCCTGAACTGGATGGTGCCTGGTGACACCCAATAATAACTGAATCAGTGGGGAAAGGGTAAATTCCCTGGAGGTCCAGTGGTTAGGACTCCATGCTTTCACTGCCAGGGGCCTGGGTTCAGTCCCTGATTAGGGAACTAAGATCCTGAAAGTCGTGTGTGTGTGTGTGTGTGTGTGTGTGTGTGTGTGTGTGTGTGTGTGTGTATACACTCAAGGGCATGCTCAGTCATGTCCACCTCTTTCGCAACCCCATGGACTGTAGCCCACCAGGCTCCTCTGTCCACGCAATTTTCCATGGAAAGGATACAGGAGTGAGTTGCCATTTCCTCCTCCAGGGGATCTTCCCCCAACCCAAGGATTGAACCCTTGCATTTCCTGCATTGGGAGGCGGGTTATTTACCAATCTCGCCACCTGGGAAGATCCTGAAAGTCATGTGGCACAGCCAACAAAAAAAAAATTGGGGAAAGGGTGGTGTAAAATCATAGACTTGCTAGCCCTTGGAAGTCAGCTGAAGGCTCTGTTTCAAGGTCAAGGCCATGACACCCTGTCCTCCCCTACCCTTCCCAGCTCCTCTGCCGGCTCCATCTGAGCCTGAGGATCTCCTCTATCGGGTGTGGGGTTGAGAGCCCACAGAGAGAGGGGACCATGAGCCCTCACTGTCTTCACTGTGCCGGGGATGAGGGCTTCCTCCACCCTGGTCGTCCCATTTCCTGGAGACGTTGACACAGAGGGCTGTGCAGAAAGAGGTGAATTTCATTTGCTGCTCATGGTTTTGGGCACAAACCTGGCCTGTGAGTCTGGTCTAGCTGCATCTAGGGAAAACTCCTGTGTTCTGTTTGCTGCGCGCTAAGTTGCTTTAGTCCGACTCTTTGCGACCCTACAGACTGTAGCCCACTAGGCTCCTCTGTCCATGGGGATTCTCCAGGCAGGAATACTAGAGTGAGTTGCCATGCCCTTCTCCAGGGAGTCTTCTGCACCCAAGGATTGAACGTGTGTCTCTTAGCCTCCTCTATTGGCAAGCGGGTTCTTTACCACTAGCGTCACCTGCAGTAGTGCTGCAGAATATTCTGAACTCCACGTATATTGGCTTTCCCATCACGTTATCCTGCAACCCCAGCTGGGTGCCGTACAACACCATTCTGACACTGTCTACCTAGAGGGAGGGGGGAAGTCCAACAGGGGAAGGGTTCAGTCCCCCGAGACCACTCCCCACCCCCTTCAGAGGCCAGTCACAAGCCCAGACTGCGTCCTGTGCTTCTCACCACCCAGCTATTGATTGGAGGTTGCTGTGACCCTCCTCAGATTTGACTAATTTGCTAGAGGGACTCACAGAACTCAAGAAGACAGTTTGTGATAGTCACTCAGTTGTGTCCAACTCTTTGTGACCCCATGGACTGTAGCCTGCCTGGCTCCTCTGTCCATGGAATTCTCCAGGCAAGAATACTGTTGCCATTTCCTCCTCCAGGGAATCTTTCTCACCCAGGGATCGAACCTGGGTCTCCTGCGTTGCAGGCAGATTCTTTATTGTCTGAGCCACCAGGGATGTCCAGATTACCAGTTCCTCATCAAAGGGTGTAACTCAGGAACAGCCGGGGTCAGAGATGCTTGGGGAAATGGAGAAGAGTCTCCCCGCCCCCTCCAGGGGTTCCACCTCCCAGCACCTCCACTAGGAAGCTCTCCAAACCCAGAAATTTGGGGATTCTTATAAAGCTTCATGATTCATTAAATCATTGGCCATTGGTGATTGAACTCACTCTCCAGCCTCCTTCCCTTAGGCCAGGGGGAGGTGGGATGAAAAGTTCCAACCCCTCAACCACTCTATGGGTTTCCCAGTCCTTGAATCCTTCCCGTGGGGGCTTTCCAAAGTCACCTTATTAATATAAAAACTCAGCCTTGGTTGAAAGGGCATTGTTATGAATAACAAAAGATACTTTTATCTTTTAGGAAATTCCAAGGGTTTTAGGAGCTCTATAGCAGGAAGTGGGGGCGGGAGGGAGGAAGATCAAATATATGCATGTGCTAAGTTGCTTACGTCAAGGCTGTATATTGTCACCCTGCTTATTTAACTTGTATGCAGAGTACATCATTCGAAATGCGGGATTGGATGAAGCACAAGCTGGAATCAAGATTGCTGGGAGCAATATCAATAACCTCAGTTATGCACATGACACCACACTGATGGCAGAAAGTGAAGAACTAAAGAGTCTCTTGATGAAAGTGAAAGAGGAGAGTGAAAAAGTTGGCTTAAAGCTCAACATTCAGAAAATTAGATCATGGCATCTGGTCCCATCACCTCATGACAAATAGATGGGGAAACAGTGGAAACAGTGACAGACTTTATTTTGGGGGGCTCCAAAATCACTGCAGATGGTGACTGCAGCCATGAAATTAAAAGACTCTTATTCCTTAGAAGAACCAAGACAGAATATTAAAAAGCAGAGATGTTACTTTGTCAACAAAGGTCCGTCTAGTCAAAGCTATGGTTTTTCCAGCAGTCATGTATGGATGTGAAAGTTGGACTGTAAAGAAAGCTGAGCGCCAAAGAATCAATGCTTTTTAACTGTGGTGTTAGAGAAGACTTTAAAGAGTCCCTTGGACTGCAAGGAGATCCAACCAGTCCATCCTAAAGGAAATCAGTCCTGGATGTTCATTGGAAGGACTGATATTGAAGCTGAAACTCCAATACTTTGGTCACCTGATGTGAAGACCTGACTCACTTGAAAAGACCCTGATGCTGGGAAAGATTGAAGGCAGGAGGAGAAGGGGATGACAGAGGATGAGATGGTTGGATGGCATCACCAACTTGGTGGGCATGAGTTTGAGCAAGCTCCGGGGGTTGGTGATGGACAGGGAGGCCTGACGTGCTGCAGTCCATGGGGTCGCAAAGAGTTGGACACGACTGAGCTACTGAACTGAACTGAACTGAAGTCGCTTAAGTCCTGTCTCTTTGTGACCCTGTGAACTGTAGCCCACCAGGCTCCTCTGTTCACGGGAATCTCCAGGCAAGAATACTGGAGTGGGTTGCCACACCCTCCTCCAGGGTATCTTCCCAACCCAGGGATCCAACCCACATCTCTTATGTCTCCTGCATTGGCAGGCAGGTTCTTTACCACTAACGCCACCCACCTGGGCGGAGGGTGATCAAATATATATTTCTTATTAAAAATCACAAGTTGCCATTGCCAAATACCACAGTCTGGGTGACTTAAACCATAGACATTAATTTCTCACATTTCTGGGGGCTGAGATCACAGTGCTGGGGTATTTGGTTTCAGTGAAGTTCTCCCTAAAGTTTCCAAGGGACCAGAGGATGCGTCCTGGTCAGGGGAGCTTCTGTGGAGTGACCTGCACCAGCATGAGATGGAGGGCTTTGCAGGGAGATGGCAGGTTTGCAGACACATGTCCTTCCTCGCTCTCTCTGGGCTGTGCCCATTGCCGGGGGAACCACTGCTCTCTTCTGGCTACTCCTTGTGCAGGCATGGTCATCTCACTTCTTGTGTCTCCTCATCCTTCCAGCCCTGGGCTTTCACTTCCCAAATGAAGAAGCAGCCCTTGACTCTTTGCTCCGGTTTCCAGAGCCTGTGGCTAGGGCACATGCTGCCCCTGTCCCTGTGTCCAGCAGTGGGAGAGCGTCAGGAGGTGGTGATGATAGTGAGAGCCATGCTTGTGAGACACTGGCAGTGCCCGGGAGACTTTCCAGGCAGAAAGACAGTCGTGAGGGGTCACTACCGCTCCCACGCTGGACGGCAGCTTCTAAACGGCTTTCTTGACAGAACAACCTCTTGTGAGTTTGTGACCCTGTAGTCAGTCTCTGAAGCCGTCGGCTTGGGCTGCTCTCACAACATACCGTGGCATGGGTGGCTTAGACCATAGACATTGGTTTCTCATGCTTCTGAAGGCTGGGAAGTCCAAGATCATGATGTCACCAGATTTGGCTCTTGGTGAGAGAGTTCCAGAAAAACATCTATTTCTGCTTTATTGACTATGCCAAAGCCTTTGACTGTGTGGATCACAATAAACTGTGGAAAATTCTGAAAGAGATGGGAATACCAGACCACCTGACCTGTCTCTTGAGAAACCTGTGTGCAGGTCAGGAAGCAACAGTTAGAACTGGACATGGAACAACAGACTGGTTCCGAATAGGAAAAGGAGTACATCAAGGCTGTATATTGTCACCCTGCTTACTTATATGCAGATTACATCATGAGAAACGCGGGGCTGGAGGAAACACAAGCTAGAATCAAGATTGCTGGGAGAAATATCAATAACCTCAGATATGCAGATGACACCATCCTTATGGCAGAAAGTGAAGAAGAACTAAAGAGCCTCTTGATGAAAGTGAAAGAGGAGAGTGAAAAAGTTGGCTTGAAGCTCAACATTCACAAAACTAAGATCATGGCATCTGGTCCCATCACTTCATGGGAAATAGATGGGGAAACAGTGGAAACGGTGTCAGACTTTACTTTTTTGGGCTCCAAAATCACTGCAGATGGTGATTGCAGCCATGAAATTAAAAGACGCTTACTCCTTGGAAGGAGGGTTATGGCCAACCTAGATAGCATATTTAAAAGCAGAGACATTATTTTGCCAACAAAAATCCGTCTAGTCAAGGCTATGGTTTTTCCAGTGGTCATGTATGGATGTGAGAGTTGGACGGTGAAGAAAGCTGAGCGCCGAAGAACTGATGCTTTTGAACTGTGGTGTTGGAGAAGACTCTTGAGAGTCCCTTGGACAGCAAGGAGATCCAATCAATCCATCCTAAAGGAGATCAATCCTGGGTGTTCATTGGAAGGACTGATGTTGAAGCTGAAACTCCAATACTTTGGCCACCTCATGCGAAGAGTTGACTCATTGGAAAAGACTCAAATACTGGGTAGGATTGGGGGCAAGAGGAGAAGGGGACGACAGAGGATGAGATGGTTGGGTGGCATCACTGACTCCATGGACGTGGGTTTGGGTAGACTCCGGGAGTTGGTGATGGACACAGAGGCCTGGCTTGCTGCAATTCATGGGGTCGCAAAGAGTCGGACACGACTGAGCGACTGAACTGAACTGAACTGAACTGAGAGCCCTCTTCGTGGCTTGCAGACGGACACCTTCCCACTGTGTCCTCACAGTGAGGAGTGTCCTCACAGAGGGAGGAGGGAGGGAAGAAGGGAGGGACGGAGAGGGGAAGGGGAGGGAGAAGACCCTGGTCTCTCTTCCTTTTCTTATAAAGGCACTATCCCCTTCTTGGGGGCTTCCCTGCTGGCTCAGGTGGTAGAGAATCTGTCTGCAATGCAGGAGATCCCTGGGTGGGGAAGATCCCTGGAGAAGGGAATGGCTGCCCACTCCAGTATTCTTGCCTGGAGAATCCCATGGACAGAGGAGCTCGGTGGGCTACAGTCCATGGTGTTGCAAAGAGTCACAATTGAGTGACTAAGCACACGTACACAATCCAGGTCTTGAAGGCTCCACCCTCGTGACCTAATCAACTCCCCAACCCTCCCCACTCCCTAACCCACCCCCCACCAGACCCCACCCCCCCTCCAAACAGAATCACAGTGAGATCGGGGCTTCAGCATCTGAGGTTCAGGGGAGTAGTCACTCAGTCTGTAACAAGCTCACAGCAAACCCAACTGTAAGGGATACGCACCCTCTACTATCCCCCATCTGAAGAAAGGATAGCAACATATCCTTCCCAGAATTCTATGCTCCTCTCCATTTACTACCCTCCTTCTCTTTCGTTTATCTTTCAAATGTCTTATAGTTTGAAAGGACTCATGGTTTCCACCCACATGGTCATGCATCTCCACTTCCTCTTGCTCCTGGTTCAAGCTGGCATTGACCTTCCCCTGGGGACTCATACCCGAATGTGGGTGTCGTCTGTGTTCTTTCCCTCTCTCTCACCTCCTGCATCCAGTCCACCACCAAGTCCCCATGGTCCACTTTCCAGAATATTCCTTACATCTATCTGCTTCTCTCTATCTCCATGACAACTGCCAGCATCTCAAACCTGACCTTCAGGAAGACCTTCTCTCTGGTTCTGGTGTCCACTCCACCCTGTGGAACAGATCAGCTCTCAGATCATTGATTAGACGACTTTGCTCCCCTGTGTAAAACCCCTAAAGTCTCTCATTACTCTTAATAATATGGCCCACGAGGCGTTGCCTGAATGTCCACCGTGACCTCACCGGCTTCATCTCCCCACTCTGACAAGGCAGAGCCCGTGTTGCCCTCTTCCTGTTCCTCCAACACCCCACAGTCAGCCTCAGGCCATCCACAGGCACCACAGTCTCTGCTGACATGCTCTGCCCTCACCCCAGGATCCTCCAGCCTGGCCCCTGCTCCTTAGATGTCACCTGTCAGGTGACTTGCTGGAACCTCCCTCCAGTAGGTAGGATCCACCCCCTTTTACATGTCAGTAGCACCCATGCGATTGTGATCAATTAACCAGGTAGATGATTGTCTGATTAAATGCACATTCCCCACCAGGTGTGAGCTCCCTCCGGTGGGGACAATTTCTAGGACAATGCCACTGCACAAATGTCTGCTGAAGACGTGAATCCATTCTTAAGTACAGAGACATTGAGGGTTGCAGGAGGGAAGTGGTCAGCCTGAGGTCCCACAACTGGTGCCCAGCTGAGAAGAAACTGGGACCCAGGTGTCCTGGCCCCCAGGCAGCTGCTCTTGGTGGGTCCTTGAGCCTTGAGAGCAGAGAGGGAGAGGAGAAGGCAGACAGGGGACAGGAAAGACTCTGTCTCTGATCGGAGGGAGAGGAGTAGGGGAGAGAAGAGGCAAGAAGCCCAGGCTCCTGGCTCAGGAGAGGGGTGGGTGCTGGCACCCTTTGCCAGGCGGAGGGCTGGGGAAGGAGGAAAGGAGGGCTGGGGAAGGCGAGCCGTGGGCATCCACAAGATGCCTGCAAGTGGCGGGATGCCTGAGCGTGGGGCAATTTGGGGTGGCAGCCTGGAGGGAGCGACAGCGGGGAAGAGGCAGCTTAGCCTGGTGAGCAGAAGCACCAGGGAAGATGTAAGAGGGAAGCAGAGAGGGAGCCACGCGCCTGTGAAACCAGCCACAGCCACCCGCCTGGGCTGCGGGAGCTGCCAGGTCTTTTCTCAGCCCCTTTCAGTTCATGAAAACTCAAGGGAAGAAACATATAGTTCTCTTCAGATGGACAGCTGAGCGGAAGGACGGGAGGGGGAAGCCACACCAGCAGACGAAAGCACTCCGTGGGAACTCTCTTCTTACTGGTCTGGTCCACCTGTGTTACGAGCTTACTCATTTAAGCCACTTTAGGACTTGAACCCAGATTAGGTCAAAGAATCTATTATGGGCCCTTTTTTGTGTAAAGCTATCTAATTAGACATTTAAAATATAATTTTGGGACTTTCCTGGTGGTCTGTGCTGTGCTGTGTTGCTCAGTCATGTCTGAGTCTTTGCAACCCCATGGACTGTAGCCCACCAGTCTCCTCTGTCCATGGGGATTCTCCAGGCAAGAATACTGGAGTGGGTTGCCATGCCCCCCTCCAGGGGAATCTTCCCAACCCAGGGATCGAACCCAGGTCTCCCTCATTGAAGGCGGATTCTTTACCGTCTGAGCCACCAGGGAAGCCCCCCAAAATGGTTTAAAACCACTAGGCTCCTCTGTCCATGGAATTCTCCAGGCAAGGATACTGGAGTGGGTAGCTTGTCCCTTCTCCAGGGAATCTTCCCAACCTAGGGATCAAACCCTGGTCTTCTGCATTGCAGGTGGATCCTTTACCATCTGAGCCACCAGGAAAGTCCCCCCTGGTGGTCTAGTGGTTAAGAAACCACGTGTTTGATCTCTGGTCAGGGAGGATACCACATGCTGCGGACAAGCCTAGGGGCTGAAACTACTGAGCTCACACGTCACAATGAAGAATCCACCTGCCACAACTAAGACCCAACACAGCCAAATAAATTATATATATATATATAAGTTAAATATTTTAGTGTTTGATTGACATTCAACCTTCCAGGTCCGTGCACAATGGGCCATCCACTTGTATGTACAGAATCCCATGCAAACAGTCTCTCCAAGCTTCCTGGACTGGTGTTCGTTTAGTTCATAAAAAAGTGAGTCCCGGTGGAAAATAATTTTTGAAAATTCAAGCATATCTTAACATCTTCAACTTAAATCATGTAACAGTACATTCGTCATTCAACTAGCATGAGGGCAAAGCCTCCTCGGAAGCTGGGTCACGAGGTTGGAGCATGAGTCGCCTTCTCACATCAATAGCACCCACACCACACTGCTTATGACTCCTACTTCCTGGTTCTTTAAGTCTGAAGAGCACTTAAAACAACCTGAGTGCAGACTCTTCAGACTGTTATTATTTTTTCTGCAGTTCTCTAACAGAGCCCTTTCCTGTGGGTGCTGGTTGCTGTTGTTCAGTCGCTTAGTCATGTCTGACTCTTTGCAACCCCACGGACTAAAGCATGCCTGGCTTCCTTGTCCTTCACTATCTCTCGGAGTTTGCTCAAAATCACGTCCGCTGAGTCGGTGATACTATCCAACCATCTCAATCTCTGTCGTCACCTTCTCCACCTGCCTTCAATCTTTCCCAGCCTCAGGGTCTTTTCCAATGAGTCAACTCTCTGCATCAAATGGCCAAAGTACTGGAGCTTCAGCTTCAGCATCAGTCCTTCCAATGAATCTTCAGCGTTGATTTCCTTTAGGATTGACTGGTTTGATCTCCTTGGAGTCCAAGGGACTTTCAAGAGTCTTCTCCAGCATCATAGTTCAAAAGCATCAATTCTTTGGCCCTGAGCCTTCTTTACGGCCCAACTCTCATATCCGTATGTGACTGCTGGAAAAATCATAGCTTTGGGTGCTGGTTATTCATTGCTATGTTACAAATCCCTTCAGTCCTTAGTGGCTGGAAGCAATGAAAGTCATTCTTTCTGTCTCAGTGTCTGTGGCCAGGAATTCAGGAGCAACTGGACGGTACTCGTGTCGACTGGAAAAAAATGGACAAAATAAAAGTTTTGAGTTATGTTTTATTTGGGGAACTTCCTAAGGACTGTAGGCTTCCGAGGTGGTTCAGTGGATGAAGAATCCACTTGCAATGCAAGAGACACAGGAGGTGCGGTTCAGTCCCTGGGTTGGGAAGATCCCCTGGAGGAGGGCATGGCAACCCACTCTAGTATTCTTGCCTGGGGAATTCCATGGACAGAGGAGCCTGGTGGGCTACGGTCCATAGGGTCACAAAGAGTCAGTCACGACTTAGCAACTGAGTACCCATGCACACACCAAAGACCACAGCCCAGGAGGCAGCCTCTCAGAAAGCTCTGAGGAACTGTGCCAAAGAGGTAAGGGAGGAGCCAGGGCATATAAGAGTTTTTACTGAAAAAAAATGTAACCAAAGTATTGCTGCTGATTGCCAAAAAACCGACATAGAAAGTTAAGGAAATATATACTGCTCTTCTGTGTATGGGCAGAGGCAAGAGTCTGGGCTGCTGAAATTATCCCTTTCATATGTATCTTATCTTAGGCCAGTATCTTACTTTTCTCCATCCTGAAGTTCCACCAGGGTGCATGTCTGCTGATGGGCTGATGGAAGGTAACATTGTTTGTTTGCTGAAATGGAGGGCAATGTTTCTCATCCACACACGTCTGCTCAGGGTTTCTTATGAGGCTGCTGCCAGGTGACAGCTAGGGCTGCCCTCATGAGAAGGATGGGTGCACTGCAGGGTCCACCTCCCTATCTGCTCCCTCACAGCCCTGGGGCCGGCTGGCAGTGGGAGGCCTCAGCCCCGCTCCGCGTGGGCCTCTCCAAGACACTTGAGTGTCCTTTTGGTAGGACGGCTGCCTTCAGAGCAAGTGACCCAGGAGAAAGCAGGCAGAAGCTGCAATACCTTCTGTGACCTCACCTCAGAAAACACTCAGTGTCACGCCATTGCCCCTCAGTCTCACAGAGCAGTCTTGATTCAGCGTGGGAGAGGGTCACACAAGATGGGAACACCAAGAGGGCCCTCCTGGAGACTGGCTATGGCAACAAGCTTAATTCAGGAGTGAGACATTGAAAGCAACTCACCTAGAATTAATCCTTTTCAAAGCATTTAATGTAGCATTCAGAGAAACAGCTCTTTAAATCCACATTTTAGCATTGTATGTATGTTTAATATACCAGGTCTTTTTCAGAAGAAGCATAACGGACAGAAGTGGATTTGGGGATGTAATGGATTCACACGAAGACAGGTACAAGCAGCTGTTGCAGCCCAGTGACATAGGGACACCAGGGAGGCTCTGTGGCCAGGCACTGGTGGTACCTGAGGGCATCACCCAGGACTGCAGAGCATCAGTCAAAATTACCATCAGGTGCCCCCGGAACTCTCAAGAAGGTTGAAGAATCTGTGTGCCCAGGCTCACTACTCATTTCTTCCGTGACCTTGGGAGCTGTAGAAAGTGTTTGTGTTTGAAAAAAAGCTGAGTTGTCTCTGATAAATGATCTGGGAAGCCCTAGACATCTGGACCCTGAGGGCGAGATGAATTCTTCTCTGGGGAAGTCAGCGTCCAGAGAGGGAGATGTCAGGGTGCATTTCAACACAGGGCTAGCTGGTAGGGTGGGAGTTGGGGAGGCGGGAGGGCAGAGGGGGTGTGTTAGTCTCCTGGGGCTGCCATAGCAAATGGGGAAGGGGGGCTTAGTCAACAGATGGGGGGCTTACACCACAGAAGTGTCTTCCCTCACAGCTCTGGAGGCTGCAAGTCTGAGACCAAGGTGTCGCAGGTTGGGGGCGGGGGTCTCTGGGGTCTCCCTCCTTGGCTTGGAGTTGGCCGTCTTCTCCCCGTGTCCTCGTGTGGCCATCCCTCTGTCTGAGTTCTCTGCAGCCTCATCTCCTCTTCTTATAAGGACACCAGTCATGTTGGATTGAGGCCCATTCACACGACCTCACTTCACCCTAATTACCTCTTTAGGGCCCTTTCTCCAAATCCAGTCACATTCTGAGTGACTGGGGGTTAGGACTTGATAGTATGAATGCAGAGGGGGTACAGTTCAACCCTAACAGCGAGGGAAGGGTGTCTCCTCCAAACTGGAAGCCCCCAGTGGGCTTCCAGAGCAGGCCCTGCCTGCACTGAGTCCTGACGGATGAGTACGTTTTCCTGGTAGAGAGGCAGCAGGGTGGGGAGATGAGCTCTGTGTGGACAGTCGGAGGGGCGGGGGCCACGGCCATTCAGTGTGGCGTGTGGGGTGGGGCAGGAGAAGCCCTCTTTCCTGCAGATCAGGTGCCTGGGTCCACCCCCCCACCGCCCCCACCACCAGCCCTGCCATCTCCCCAGGTCCCCCCCTCCAGCCCTGCCTTCTCCCTCTCAGGGCTCTGCTCCTGCCTCTGGGAAGGAGGTTGGGATTTCCCCGCTCAGAGCCTGGCTTGAATCAATGGCTGCCGCTGCATCTGTAGGGAGTCGCTGGTGTGTAATTTGGCCTTGAGCGTGGAAAGTTAAATCAGCTGGAAAGAGTAAAAGGAAGTTAGAAAAAAAAGAAAATTTAACCCAGCCACAACCACAAGAGATGGTGAGGTCACTAGGGCTTTTGGAAAATATGAATCGGCCAGACGGTCTGAAGGAAAAAGAGAAAAGCAGAGCTGGGTGAGTCTCACCCAGGCCTGTGTGTGAAACCCAGGGGGTGGATGTGGGGAGGCCATCTGCCTGGCTTGTGTGGGGTCTGGCCCTGCGGGACGCTGCCCCCTTTGAAAGAACCTGCTCCATCAGGCAGGAGTCTCCAGGTTTGCTGCCACTGGGTGTCTGACTCCAGTTCCTGGGAAGGAGAAGGCAGGTCCATCTATGATCCTTCTAACCTAAGCCTCACAAAGGAAGGAAGTTGCTCACAGGAAGCAGAGGGGGTGGGTGAGACAGAAGGGGAGGGGGCAGGGCACAGCCTTTACAAGAAGACATCCAAGGACACAACAGAAGCTGATTAGGATCAACTAGGTCCAAGATGGCAGAGGAGTTGACTTCCAGCAGACCGTGAGCCTCAGCACACGCTCCCTGGAACACATTAGCAAGCTAAGTGACATGCCCATGGGCGTCATGACGGCTCTGAGGCTGACCAGAGACCCAAAAGTGGGCAGTGGCCCAACTCCTGGAAATCCCCGCCCCTCCCCCAAAATTGCTGAAATGCTCTTCCCACTCATTAGCCTATAAAATTCCCACCCTTGTAACAACGGTCGACCCCATACCCTGGTGTCACTCTCACCAACTGAGATGGTCCACACCCTGTCTGTGGACTGTGTGTCTCCCTTCTTACTTGTCACTTTGTCTCTCACTGATTTCTTTCTGCCATGAGACATCAAGAACCTAAGCTTCATTAGGTCCTGAGACCAAGTGTGTGATCTCAGTTAAAAGACTGTGGATTCAGGTCCCAATCTGAGTTACATGGTTTCATAGGTATACATCTGCATGCACACACACACACACACATATGCATACACACGCACATACACATACACACATGCACATACAAATACATACACACACAGGAATGGATACAGCTTCCTGCAGTCATGGTCAAATTCCCCTCATTACCGAATTCCCTGTACTCTGGTCCCCCCACCTCTAAAGTGGGGCAGAACCATTAAAGCCTGACTCAGGGGCCTCCTTCAGGACTAAGAGTTCCTGGCAGACTGCCCACAGGTGACAGCCAGGACCCGGGCCAGGTAAAGGCTGATGCTGCCAGCAGGGAGACAAAGCCTGAGCTCAAGGGTCCTTAAAGGATGGATCCCTCTAAAGTTTTAAGCAGAGTGTGGACCCCCTGGGGGTGTTGTGGGCGGGGGACAACCCACTGGTTGTTAGAAACCAGCTCCTTTGTGCGATTTGATTCATCCTTTTAAAGTTTCTATTTGGGAATCATTTCATAATTTATATAACACATCAGTAGACGAATCCTTGTATATAATGAGAATGAATAAATGTGTACACAATGGGGTGCAGTTTTGCAACCTCTTTCCTGCAGGGGAGCATGGTCATGACACCCCTCCCTGCCATTCAGGGCTCTAGGAAAGCACATCCTGTAGCCTACCCTCCTGTGAGGTCTCAAGGGTGAGCCCTTCGTTGGGGGCGGGAGCTAAAGGGATATTGGGAGGTGTCTGACTCTGTCCTTTTCCTGAGGTCAACAAGGAGCCAAATAGATAAGTCCTTCTTGTGTAAACAGAGGCAGGACACACGCATGCACATACACACACTTCCCACTCCGCCTGGAATGCCAAGTTTGCAAGATCTGGCTTGGGGCATCTTGGGCAAGGCTGACCCAATGAGGCTCCTTGCTGGCCTGAGGAAGGGGGCTGGCACCAGGTGGAGCCAGGCATCCTGGTGGGCTTGATTCCTGAGCACCTTCCTCCGGGAGAAGCCTTTAGAAACCTGGGCAAGGCTCCCCGTGGAAGGTCCAGACCCCACAGCAGACTCTAGCTCTCTCATTTCATGGCTGGTGGACTGAGGCCCTGGAACAAGAAAGGACATGCCCAAGGTCACCCAGCCAGTCAGCCACAGCTTCTTCCATCCTCGGTCCCCCGTGCCTGTGTGTCCAGCCTCACGTGCCCAAGGACCCTGGGGGTCCACCCCAGGAGATGACAGGGTGGGGCCCTTCTTGCTTCCAGGCTTGTCCCAGCTCCACCTGCTTGGGAACAAGACTGAGGACCAGCGAGAGGAACAGCCTTGTCCTGCCCTCCACTCTCACTCCCTCCCCACCTTTCAAAGTCAGAAAACCTGGCTCATCTGACTTACGCCAAAGCTGGGGGCCAGAAACAGGCCAACACCAGAGTGCCTCCCACAGCAGGTGTGCACATCTACGTGTGTGTACGAAATCACTCCCTGCCTGCTGTTTACACAGCTTCTGTAGTTTTGGCTTCTTGTTAGTGACACAACCCTGATACCCAGGGAGCAGCATGTGAGGTGGTAGAGCCAATATCTGTATGGAGCTTACAGCTTCGAAGCCATGTGCCCCTTGGCCGTACTGACCTCCTCTTGGGTCCTCACTGGTTCTGGATTTTCCTTCCCTTCCCCAGACCTTCCTGGGTGTGGGGAGGAGATGGTGGGGTCCAGAGAAACCACGTGATTTGCCCAGAGCCACGTGGGCCTGGTGTGGCCGAGCCTGCCCACGAGCCCTGTCTCCTGCCACAGGCTTGGAGCTGTCTGCAGGGTCCCCGGGTGACACGGCAAAGCTTCTATGCTCTGGCGGGGCTGGCCCTGACCAGCATTCTCAAACTTTCTGGTGTTAGGACTCCTTCCACTCTTCAAAATTATCGAGGACCCAGGACTTCCCTGGTGGTCCAGTGGCTAAGATTCCGAGCTCCCAATGCAAGGGGCCGGGGTTCAATCCCTGGTCAGGAAACTGAATCCCACATGTCACAACTAAGTCCCGGTATAGACAAATAAATAAACAAATAAATACATACTTTTAAAAATTATTGAGGACTTGAAAGATACTCTATTTGGGGATTATATTTATCAATATATTGAATTAGAAATTAAAATCTCAAATGTTTTTATTAACTTAAAAATATGTCTGTTACATAGTAACATTTTAAATTTTAAAAAGCCTATATTTTCTAAAATAAAGCACATTTAATGAGAAGAGTGGCAGGTATTCTGTTAACTTTTTGCAAATGCCTTTAATGTCTAGCTTGATAAAGGATTAATATACTTGCCCATTTAATTTACTACAAGCATGTACACATTTGGGAAATGCCACTGTACCTTCAGGCGAGAACTAGAATAATGAAATCAAATGCGTCATACTATCGCTATGGTAATAGTTTTGATCCGCAGATCCCTTATAAAGGTTTTGGGGAACCCCGGGTATGCCCTTGGATCACACTTTGAGAACTGCTGCACTTGGCTCTCTGAGATATGGTTCGCCTCATGCTTCATATTTGTTCACTACATCTCCTTGATTCTAAGCTGCATCCTCAACCCCTCAGCCACACACACGCATGACAGTGCGTGTGAAAATCTAGTGGATCTTGTACTTGCATGTGGTCTAGCCTCTCCCTTCGTGATCTTTTGAGATTGCAGGTGCATCTTTCAGTGTGTGTTAGTCGCTCAGTCGTGTCCTACTCTTTGCGACCCCCATGGACTATATCCTGCCAGGTTCTTCTGCTCATGGAATTCTCCAGGCAAGAATCCTGGAGTGGGTTGCCATTTTCAGTAGGTGGCCTCTTAGAATCAGGGGCATGGATGATAATAATCACTGGCAGGGAGATTCAGTGGGGTCCTCTCATCACCAGCGCTGGAAAACATTAGCTGGAATGTAACGGCTGAAGTGCAGGCCCTGGGAAGGAGGTGGAGGGGGCCTCTGACCAGGTGGGCATGCTCACCTGCAGACGTGCTCACCAGCCCCAGCCTCGCTTCACCGCCTCCCTGGACACCTCTGCCCCCACCACCCTCCAGTGTGTGTGTTCGGTCTGGGGACAGAGCCGTGGCACTTTGTCCGGGAGTCTGCCTCCCACCTGGCTGAGGTCTTTCGCGTCCTTACAGCCCAAGTCCTGGCACTGAGCCACCCCCTAGATGCAGGAGGAAGGAGGCCGCCAGGTTCCACCCTGACAGCTCAGGAAACCTTAGTTCCCAGAGACTAATTCCCAGGAGCAGATGGAGAGCAGAGCCCCGAGAGGGGTTGGTCCATGCAGAGCAGCTGCTACGCGGCCAAGCCAGGGTGTAACTCAACCCGGAGGGAGGTTCTCTCTTGGCAGCATCTCCAGCCTCTGAAGATGAGCTGGGTGGTGCCAGCAGGCAGGGAGCTCCGCTCCACACAGAGCTGCCGGGTGGAAATCCTGCTGCGTTCAGCCAATTCAGGAAGGTGATGGCTCCAGGGACGTGCAGGGGTGTCCTCCGCCTGGCTATGGCCCCTCCCTGCCCAGGATGCAGCTCCTGCCTTTCCAGAGCCACAGGAATCTTTCTGTGGGGCCCCCAGCTCAGTACCCATCCCAGCGCTTGGCACCAAATAAGGGTTTGTGGGACTGAAAACTTTAAATGCACTAGGAAACATGTGTTGAAAAAGATCTGCAAGGTGGCTTGACTGCCAAGTGCGGTTTTCATCTGGCCTGGGAATAGCGGCTGACTCATGTGGGGTTTTCTATATTGGGTTTGCTTAAAACGGAGCCCACTGGATACTTGTAGCTAAGGCTGCTGGAATGTTCAGGAATTCTCGGCAAATCTGGGCAGGATGTCTTCAGAGAGGTGAGCTGGACTCCTCCTCCAGGGGAGGTGACCCCTTAAGGAAGATCCTGAAAGCCCAGAGGGCTGAGCCCTGGGCAAGACCAGCAGCTCTGGTATGTGTGTGGTGGGGGGGGGGGTTAAAGGGTGTGGGGCAACCCCAGCTCTTCTGAGCCTATTGACTTTATTTTAAAATCAGCATTCCCATATATTTTTAAAAATTTTTAATATTTATTTAGGCCATATGGCACAGCACATGGGATCTTAGTTCCGTGACCAGGGAAGGAACCTATGCCCCTTGCACTGGGAACCCAGAGACTTAACCACTGGACCACCAGGGAAGTTCCTGTCATGCTTCTATGAGGCCCAGGCCCCGGTCCACGTGTGGTCAGCTAATGCTCCCCCTTAACCCCTAAGCCTATAAACGTGACTGTATATGAAAAGAGAGTCTTCGTGGGTGTGATTAAGTTAAGGATCTTAAGATGAGGAAATTATCCCGAATTACTAGGTGGGCCCTAAACACAACCTCAGGTGTCCTTAAATGAGGGAGAGAGGGGGACCTTGTGCCAGAGAGGAGAATGCAACGTGAGACAGAGCAGAGAGGCCTGAAGATGCTTTACTGCTGGCCTTGAAGTTGGAGAGAGGAGCCACGAGCCAAGATGTACAGCTCCAGAAAGAGAAGAGGCCTGGAAATGGTTTTCCCCCAGAACCCCAAAGGTACCTGAGTTTCAGCCTCGTGAAACTGATTTCAGACTTCCCACCTCCAGAACCATAAGAGAACAAATGTGTGGTGTGTTTGTTTTTTTTTTTTTTCATTAGAAAAATGTTGAATATTTATTGCAATTAAGAAAAGCCTCAAACGTTTCTTCAGTGTTGACACGAATGTTTTTCTTATGAAGTTAAAGTTTCCCAAATTGCATCAAAACATGCAACAGTTTTTTGAAACAGATTTTTTAAACCACTGGCAGTCACATAAAAGGTACACAGGCTGTCTGCTAAAAGCAAAGGCGGCTTCTGAAATGGACAGATGCTGACTATCAAAATTCACAGCTTATGGTTTTTTTCCCCCCATAAACTCATTTCATGTCAATTCAAAGCATTATAAAATACAGCCCCATTAGCCTGTACCCCAAAGATCCAAAGCTGTAAGGTTTAGATAGTTCGTATAGCCTTAAAGCCTCTCTCAGTGCTATTACTAGGCTGGCCAGACCCACCAAAGAGCTGTAAGATAATTACAAAAACAGAAACTCGAAATGACCCCTTTTCCTATTACACCATAAAGGACTTCTGGTCTCCTGTTACCTTTAGGCACAAAGAAATCAAATGGAATCAACTGTGGGGCATGAAAAACAGATGGAAGTGCTGGTCCAGGTTAAACCGCAAAGGAGCATGGGAGCATACTAGAGGAGAGCCTTGCAATGATTCTTTCCCAGGATGATCCCAGGACTCAGAAGCTTCTAATCCAAAGTGTGAAGCCTTCCGTCTTGTGGAAATGTAAGACTTCTCGAAAACACTGATGCTAAGGTAGACAATGTTATCAACTGAACACAGGTCCAACTTTTTCATGCAGTTATAGTGGACTTACAAAGCTATGCAAAGCCAAAAACAAGTTCCTGAGAGGAAGGTTTTGTATTCCCATGTTGGATCATCCTTGTCCTGAGCAGCTTCTTTCAGAAAGCAAAAACTCTATTGTGCTAGTGGGCCTTTCTAATCCCCTTCCTCACCTAACTCCAAAAAGTGGGTGAGCCTAAACAGCAGCTGGAGTCAATTTCCACATTCAAGTGCAGCACACACAGATCCAGGCGTCCAGAGGCATCTGAATGCCTCAGCTGGCCCCAAGTCTGCCTTGGGCTGCAGGCCTACTGAGAGCACCCTCCTCAAGAACACACCCTTCTAAGCTTTGATGCTGACAAATGTTAAGTTTGTGTCTAGTATTTGTACAAAAACTACACAAAAAGTTAAATCTTCTGGGCATAAAATCTAACAGAAATAAAGTCAGATCAATACAAATTATGTGTTAATTCATCTTTCAGCCATCTTATTACATCTGCCCTCATTACTAAGGTGCTTTTCTATTCAATAGGCCAAAGAGAGACAACGAATTTTACAGATGTGTATGGTATAAAAGAATCACTATTTAACTAGTCCAACTCTGTCATTTTACAGATAAAGAAATGGGAGACCCTGAAAAGTTTAATGAAAAAGCTGGGAGCCAAACCCAGTCTAGTATTCATGACACTATACCTCTGGCCTCCACAGAACACATGTCCTTAGAAGCCAAGCTGATCCAGGAAAAGTGTAAATGGAGATGTGTTTCTCATGACAAACGTCAGCCACTGGTGTAAACAATGCTTAGAAAACATTAGCCCTTTTTGGTTACTGCTGACACTGTTTCTGCAGTGTTTGGTCTTGCTTTAAGGGTGATTGATCTGCAGTTGCTTCCTTTAAGGATGTTTATTTGTCTACTGTAGAAAAAAACATTGTTAAATGTGATCATATAATCAATCTCTAAATTATTTTTACATACGTTTGGATTCTTTTAAACGTGAGAAGAATTTATGCAGAGAATGAGTAACATATTACCTCTATATAAATTGTTGGCAACTTGAAAATCAGTCACTTTCATATAGAAAAGGAACACTTCTAACTAATAGAAAGGGCGTCCAGGGTAACAAAAACTGTATTAAAAATTACAGAAGTGAATTTTGACTAGTCTGTCAACTGAGGTGTAGAGGAAAGGACATGCTCAGAGAATCAGATCTGAGTTCAAGGGTCAATGCCCTTCCTTGCTGGCTATGTAATAACCTGGAAGCAATTCAATAAACTTCTGGGTCAGTTTCTTTATCTGCAAAGAGCTAACATTTGCACTACCTACCTCATTAGATTATTGAGGATCACATATAGTCAAATATATGTGAGTGCTTGTAAATGGAAAAGCATACCAACAATATTATTATTACCCCAATGATTATTAAAATGTGGACCTAGAAAAAAATTTAAATAATTACCACTCAGTGGCACTAGGCATGCTCAGTAGAACAAACTTAATTCAGACGGTAAACCATGCAAACATTTTCAACTTTCTATGGCAATGTTAAAAAAAAAAAAAAAAATCACACAAAGATATAATACCAAGGAGCTTTTTTGGAGAAAGCACTGAAAGACACAGACTTAAAAGACTTTAAAATGATTTGAGAATGATTTACAGCATATAAAGAGGTATTTAGTCTTTAGTGGAGAAAGCTGCTAGTCACCTGTCAGAAAAACAAGCATTTGGGCATTCCTAAGACAAATGGAATAAAATTCCATCATGTTTGGCTGTTTTGTAAACCAGGCTTCTCACTAGTAACTGTATTAATTTTTCCAGTATTGAAACATACCCTAAGAGATGAAAGAAAATATCTGCTTCTAAATCACATCCAATGTGAGCCTGCACGAATGCAAGGCTTAAATAGAGTTCTCCCAACTCCACAGGCACCTGGAAGTATTGACTATCCTTCATGATCATTCATATTCCATCCAGAATAATGGAAATACAGCAAAGACTTCAAATACAAGTATTTCACAGAATCTTCTGATGTGGTTGTCTTATAATACTCCACTCTGGTGGTCTTTGTTTTTATTTGGAAAATTAGGTAGTACATTAGTCTTTCCCTTCAAATACGCCTTCTGATGTTCATTCTTATACCAAAAAAAAAAAAAAGTTAACAACCCAAAACAAATGAAGATGCAAGGAAAAGAGAAATGAGATACAATTCATTAGGTATAAAAATATGTTGTTTCAAATTCAGAATAATTTAATAACTCTTCGTTATTTCATATGTATCTGGAAATGGGACGGATACATGTCCTGATCCTGTCACAAGAGGTAGAATTCCAGCATTTGGTACGACATTCCAGGACAGGGTTAAAGTGACATTCCTATTTCCCTTGAGACCATTTCCATCGTCAAAGAAAAAATACTTTGTCTTCATATCTTTTAACAGCAGCTTCGGATTATCACCTCTCAGAACAATCTTGTCCCAAAGGACAACCTGGTTCAGAGCATTATTTTTTGTTGAATATTCTGCTGATAAATAAAGAAACAACTGCTTAACATTCCAATCAAATGTATTTTCTAGATCAGCAGTTATATCAAACGTAATGAATCCCAAATCACTTCTTTCTCTAGGTCCAGTGAAGTCTTCTACGTTTTTTAGCATGATCCGCGAGACGTGCAGCCGCACCGGGACGCTCCTGTCTTTGAAGGCGGTGGTGATGAAGCAGCCGAACGTGAGCGCTGCCATCACGCTCAGCGAGAAGGCGAACAGCGAGTTCGCCCGCGACAGCACCATGTTCATCTCGGCCGACGCCCCGAGAGCGCACCGCGGCACAGGCACAGCCGGGACCCCGTTCCGGCAGCGGACCGGCTCCCGACGATCCGCGCCGCCTGCGGTGTGTTTGTTTTTTGATAGACTTTATTTATATCTTTTCTGTGGCTGCCCTGGGTCTTCACTGTGGCAGGCTTCTCACTGCAGTGGCTTCTTGTGTTGCAGAGCATGGGCTCTAGGGCTCGCAAGCTTCAGTAGTTACAGCCTGTGGATTCAGTAGTCTCGGCCCCTGGGCACTAGAGCACAGGTTCAGTAGTGGCCCACGGGCCTAGTTGCTCCAAGGCATGTGAGGTCTTACCAGACCAGGGATCGAACCCATGCTTTCTGCATTGGGAGCAGGAGTCTTAACCACTGGACCACGAGGGACCCGAGAGATCTTATTTTTTAAAACAGTTTTACGTTCACAGCAAAACTGAGCAGAAAGTACAGAGATTTCCCATAACAACACAAATTCCCTGCCCCCGCACAAATACAGCCTTCCCATCTGATGGTTCAGATGGTAAAGAATCTGCCTACAGTGCAGGAGACCGGGGTTCAAACCCTGGGTCGGGAAGATTCCTTGGAGGAAGAAATGGCAATCCATCCCAGTATTCTTGCCTGGAGAATTCCATAGACAGGGGAGCCTGGCAGGCTACAATCTATGGGTTTGCAAAGAGTTGGACATGACTGAACAACTAACTTTCACTTTCAGCATCAGAATTCTCTCCCCCAGAGTGAGACATTTGTTACAACTGAGGAACCTACACTGACGCATCACTGTCACCAGTGTTTATAGTTTACATTAAGGTTCATTCTTAGTGTTGCCCATTCAATGGATTTGCACCAATGAATAACATATATTCACCTTTACAATATTGTACAGAGTGGGTTCATGGCCCTAGAAGTCCTCTGTGCTCTGCCTGTTTATTCTTCCCTTCCCCCAAACCCTGGCAACCACTGATCTTTCTACTGTCCCCATCATTTTGCCTTTCTCAAATGTCATACAGTTAGAATCATACACCAAGGAGTCTTTCAGATTGACTTCTTTCACTTACACTAACCTGCATTTGTTTCCTCTATGTCCCTTCATGGCTTGATAGCTCATTTCTTTTTCTCGCTGAATAACATCCCATTGTCTGAATGCACCACAGTTTATCTATCCACTTACCTACTAAAGGACATCTTGGTTGCTTCCAAGTCTTGGCAATCATGAATAAAGCTGCTATAAACATCCGTGTGCAGGTTTTGTGTGGACACAAGGTTTCAGCTCCTTTGGGTAAATACCAAGGAGTACAATTGCTGGATTGTCTGCTGAGTTTTGTCAGACACCACCAAACTGTTCTCCAGATATTGTACCGTTTCATATTCCCACCAGCGATGGATGAGGGTTCCTGTGACTCTACATCCTCTCCAGCATTTGACGTTGTCCTTGTCTCCGATTTTAGCCTTTCTGAGAGTTGTCCAGTAGTGTCTCATGGAGGTGTTAATCTGCAGTTTGCTAATGTGCAAATCAACATGTGATATGCGATGTGAAGCGTTTTTTCATACACTTCCTTACCATCTGTCTGCCTGCTTTGTTTAAGTGTCTGTTAAGGTCCTAAGCCCATTTTGTAATCAGATTGTTAGTTTTCTTATTGTGGAGTTTTAAAAGTTATTTGTATGTTTTGGATAACAGTCCTTTATCAGTTATATCTTTTGCAACCACCTTCTCCCAGTCTGGATCGCGTCTTCTCACTATCTTGAATATGTGCTGTCTTAAGCCACCAAGTTTGCAGTCATTTGTCACTGCAGCTATAGGAAACGAACCCACTCTCCAGGAAAGAAATTATCCTCAAGTTTGATAAGTCATGATTAACTGGAGGCCAAGTGTTCCCCCATTTTGCTGGACCAATGTGACTGGCAGAAGGTATGGCCTAGTGAGGATCAGGTAAGGATGATGCCCAGAACTCCCCAACAAAGGCAAGGGGGTCTGAGTACCTTTGAAGCTGATGGTGCTGGTGGGACTGAGACGGGCAGGGGCCTCCTTCATTCAGAGACCGTGTCACCCTACTTCCTCCCAACCCTGTACCTTGGAAGTCATCTAATGGCTGTCAACTTTGGAACTGGGTTGGAATGCAGAGCAAAGAGGTCCTAACTGTAGAGATCTCAGAACAGGGCAGATCCGAGTCTCTTCAGCTGATTGTATAAATCACATAACTCTAGCCTCCCACCATATCCCACCCTGCCCTGACTCCTTCAAAACTTAGGCCCATATAGCTATAACAGCCTGGGGGCCCATGATCCCTGAAACTCATCTGACTGTAGCTGCAGGCCCATAGGCTAACCCAAGCTTCAAAACTTCCTTGGACAGTCCTCTTGGCCTGCCCACAGCCCACTCTTAACAGACTTTGAATTTGACTTTCTAAAAACTGACTTTCCCCTCACTCCCATCACCCCTCCTTCCTTGGAAAGACCCAAACAAGACCAGACAAGAGAGAACATGAGACATAAATGCAGGAAGGGGGGATCTAGAGAGGTCTGTAAAGGACAAAGAATCTGAAAATAGAATAAAGGATATATATGACAGATGAGGGATTGAAAATGAAAAGAGAAATAGGTTAGGCCTCAATTAGAGGAAAAAATGATTAATTTCCTCTCTTCTCTGCTGTGACTGAAAGTTAAAACATCAGCAGTCACAAATTTCATACAAAAGGTGCATACGTGCATGCATGCATGCTCAGTCATTTCAGTCACGTTTGACTCTTTGCAACCCTATGGACTGTAGAGCCCACCAGGCTCCTCTGTCCATGGAATGCTCCAGGTAAGAATACTGGAGTGGGTTGCTATGTCCTCTTCCCGACCCAGGGATCAAACCCGCATCTCCTGCAACTCCTGCATTGCAGGTGGATTCTTTACCTACTGAGCTACCTGGGAAGCCCATACAAAAGATAAACCTAAAAGAGGAAGCCTCCATTAACCTGAGTCCAGACCAACCCTCCTCTCCTGAGTTCTAATGTCTGACGACTTCTCTTAAAGAGAATCCTTTCAGTGGATTTAGCTTTAATCAGGAAACAAAAATTGTCAAGAAAAGGAATAAGCTTCCTCGTGGGATTAACAAGAGGAACCCCTTCCCCATGGGCTCGGGAGCACTCCTTTAACCTGGCCCAGGCCTCCTGACCCTTCCCCTTCTATCCCCACTGCGCCCCCAGGGCAAGTCTTCCCTTCAAAGGGCTCTGGTTACTCCTCCATTCAAATGTCTCCCATGGGTCCCACTGTGCCCAGAATACAGGTCATTTTTCCTTGGACTTGAATTCTCAGGCTTCTCCCCAAAGTCCTTCCTCTGCTGACAGCCGCCTCGGGGTCTTCCTCCCCAGGTTTGTCACCTCGGCTTTGTGTACTATTAGCACAATTCCATGTAGATGCACACTTAGATGTCCCCCAAGATTCAATTCATTCCTCCCCATACTTCCTCGCCCTGCAGTCTTCCCTGCCTGGGTTCCCCTAGGCCCCAAGCCCAGTGTGGCACAAGCTGACCACCGAGTCCACTGCCTCTTCTTCCTGGACACACAGTTTGGACTGTGTTTCCCAGACTGCCAGGTGTGAGCATGCAAAGGAGACAGAGCTCAAGAAATTACAGCAGAAGTGATTTATGGATCTTCTAGGCTTGGTCTGCAAAACCTTCCCCCACCTCTTCCTCCTTTAATTTCTAGTGGGTGGAAGGAGTCACCTCCAGGGTGACCTCGGGGAGCCACGTGTTATAGTCAGTGACTCCCCAAGAGGGAATCACCCTGGATCTCCAAGTCTCTGTAGCCAGCAGCCAGCAGCCCAGGAGAGCTGCCTCCCAGGACACCCTGATGGACCCCTGCTTGAGTGGGAGACAAGCTTCGTGGTGGGAGCCACTGAGACACGTGAGCTGACTGTCCTTATCTGGGCACTTGGTTCCATTCTGGACTCTTCCTCTTGTTCATCTCCCATCAGAGAGAAACCAGTTCTTATCCTTTTACAGTGTGGGATGTCTCCTGACTTATTCCCTCTCTGCATCCCCTCTGTACTAGTTCCAGCTCAGCAACTCTGTCCCCTAAGGGTCTCCAGTTTTTGCACCAGTGCCCCTCACCCCTCATTTATCCCCCAGGGTGATATCAGTGCCACCTGCCTTCCAGCCGGTGGGATCACATTACATCCTTCCTTAAAGCCCTTTGCTTGCTTGCTGCTTAGCTGCTCAGTCATGTTCGACTCTTTTGTGAACTCATGGATTGTAGCCTACCAGGCTCCTCTGTCCGTGGGGATTGTCCAGGCCCCCAGTGGATCCTCCTGACCCAGGAACCCTGTCTCCTGGGCCTCCTGCATTGGCAGGCAGATTCTTTACCCGCTGAACCATCGAGGAAGCCCTTGAAGGATTTCCATTGCCTTCGGGATAAACTCCAGACCCCTTTACCCTCTGCATCTGCCTGTGGCCTGCCCCCCACCCCCACTCTGGCTGCAGGCATTCACCTTCCTGAACAGAGGTCCACCCCCTGCTTGCTTGGGGACAGCTGGTTCCCTCTGCCTGCAATACCCCTCCCCCCTCCCCCAACTCCAGGCTCAATCTGCATGCCTTATTCCAGAAAAGCCTTTCCTGGCCACTCCAGGTTGCATTGTCCCCTCTGAGTTCTTGAGGCCTTTGGTGGTGGTTCACACTCCTTGGTGGCCTCTGTCCCATGGAGGCCATTACTCGCCTTCCTGTCTGTAGAAGAGGTTGTGGGGTTTTGTCTGCCCAGCACCCTTTTCCAGCTGGGGAGCTGTCCCCTCATTCTGGTATTCCATGTGGCTTGGGGGTACATCTGTCAGAGTGTCTGATCCTCCCCCTGGCTCAGGTGTGGGTTTGTCACCCAGACCTGACCCATCATAGGGGGAAGGGCTGTGTCCATTGGGGTCGATCCAAGCAGTGGTCAGTGTGAGACTGGCCCCAGCCCTACCCTCCTACATTCACGCCTTTGCTGTAGGACTTTGTGGTTTCTCCATCACATGAACCCTTTGGGTTTGGCCACATGCCTTAGCCTGTTTGAGTTATTGTAACAGAGATACTATAGACCAGGTGGTTTATTGACAACAGAAATTTATTCCTTACGTCTCTGGAGTCTTGGAAGTCTATGGTCAAGGCACAAGCAAATTTGGAATCCAGTGGGGGCCAGCGTCCCGCGTTGCAGACGGCATATTTTCTCTGAAACCTGACATGGCAGCAGGATTCCCTCTGGGCACTAACGGGGCTCCACCTTCATGACCTGGGCATCTCCTGAAGGCCCCAGCTCCTATTACCATCACCCTGAATGTTAGGATTTTGGGGCAGGGGTGACTCATGTAGACCACCACACGGTGGGACTTGCTTCAGGCTATGAAATTAGGTGGGAGAAAGAGGAAGCGAGTACTGAGCGTTGGCTCCAGAGACCTGGCAAGCTGCCATTCAAGCTCTTGCACACCCACATCAGCATGAAAAGAGCCTCCTCCAGATGGCAGTGGGCTTCCCCGCTGGTCAGCAGTAAAAAAAAAAAAAAAAATCTTCCTGCCATGTAGGAGATGCAAGAGATGAGGGTTCGATCCCTGGATCGGGAAGATCCCCTGGAGAAGGAAATGGCAACCCACTCCAGTATTCTTGCCTGAAAAATCCCATGGATAGAGGAACCTGCTGGGCCACGGGGTCACAAAGAATCAGACATGACTGAGTGACTGAGAACATACACACACATCAGGCGGCAGCTTCCCCTCCAGCCAGGGCCAGCTCACACCCAGCTCACACCCAGCTCACACTCAGGCGGGGGCCTGAGCCCCAACCTCAGAGAGGAGCTGAATGCAAAGATGCAAGAGATGACCAGCCAAGCCCAGCCTGGGTCAGCTGACACCCACTGAGCCTTCAGCCACGTTGTGTGGAGCTGTGCTCTGGATGTCCTATATGTTGGTCTCAGTCGTGTCTGTCTCTCAGCGACCCCAAAGACTGTAGCCCGCCAGGTTCCCTTGCCCATGGGATTCTCCAGGCGAGAATACTGGAGTTGGTTTCCACTTCCACCAACTGGTGCAGCTCTTCTCTTCTGAAATTCCATACATGCCTGCTGAAAGAGGGCTTTCTTTTTCCTTTGGTATTTTGTTTGGCTTAGGGCTGGGACCAGCCATCTTTTTCCCTAAGTGTAGGGCGTGTCTGAAGCAGGAGGATGTGAAACTGACATACAAAGGGCAGCGGAGACATGCAGAACCAGAATAGGAGGAGACAAGGGCCCAGGAGAGGTCACCTGAGGCCTGCACCCCTCTTCTGGACTCCCCACTAGTGAGAGCCCAAGACAAGCCCTTTTTAGTTTCTTCTTGATTTCTTCCACAGGCAACTGAAAGGCTCCTGGCTCTTGAGACATTTCTATATTTCTTAAGACTGCTCCCCATATCCTTAATTTCTCAGGAACAATGACTTAGGTTTCTCATTATTGTTTTTAATTGAAGTATAACTGATTTACAATGTTGCGTTAATTTCTGCTGTATGAGCAAAGTAATTCAACTATACACACATACACACACACACACACACACATATATATGTATACATTTTTAAAAAATTTCTTTTCCATCATGACTCATCACAGGATATTGAATATAGTACCCTGTGCTGTACAGTATAGAACCTTGCTGTTTATCACAAAGACTTAGTTTAATTCACCTGCATCTCCAAAGTATAGCATGGGGCTGACAAAGAGCTTGTACTTATTAATGTTTGTAAACTTTCCACAAGTGTCCAGAGACAAAAAATGGCCCAGTGCTGTCTGATTTAACCAGATTAGTCACAGGATCTTATGATTGATGGTCAAAGGGTATTTTCTAGAAAAATCCAGGCCTCAATAGGTCTCTTGATTCTCATTCTAGTCCAATTTGCTTTCTGCTACGCTACGGTTTTTGATCAATAAACCCAAAGCCTGCATTCTCGACATAGTGCAGTTCACCGAGGCTTGACTACAAAATCAACAAAACTTCCACTGGCAACTGGGGTGGGGTGGTGAAAAATGGCAAAAGAAACAAGGAACAGGAGAATGGGGAAGCCAGGTGAAGTGTGATTTATTGACAGGGAAAGCACTGCACGGGAAAGCTTTGCAGAAATGTAGGGTTGTTTAAAAGGCGATAATTTGTTCAGCTGTAATTGCAGGTCTCTCTGCGGATGGAAGGTCTTTGTGTTTCTAGAGAAATTTAATAGAGCAATAGCAGTTTTAATAACACCACTCCCAATACTGTTCACTCCACCCCTGGATGCCAGACAGTGAAGGTGTGCCCAGAAAAATAAGCATTAATCATTCTTCTAGCGTGGCTGTGCCCCACAGCCCAGAAGGCTCGTTTCCATTTTCCTCTAAGTCTTCAGAGGCAGGGTAAACTGAGGCGGGAAGTGTCCACTGCACTTTGGAGTGGGACGTCAGGGGGACAGGGCTGATGCAGAGTATGACCTGGATGTCCCTGCCAGGGTGGCCATGATGAACATGAGGGGGTCAAGGGCAGAGGTCAGGAGCAAAGGCACAGAGCTTGTAGCCCCAAAAGGAGTCGCTGGCTTTTCCCACCAGCAGGGACCCTCAATCCCTCCTGGGTTCTGATGAAATATATGGTCACGCATGCAAAGTGCCCACCAGCAAATGCACACACACCCACGCCACACACATACACACACGTCACACAACACATAGAATCATACACATGCACACATGCCCACCCCACAGACCACACATGTACACACCACGCACACATCACACAACACATAGAACCACACACATGCATACCCCACAGACCACACATGTACATATCACACACGTCACAAAACACATAGAATCATACACATACACACATACACCCCCCCAGACCACACACACCACACACATCACACAACACATGCACACATGCACACGCCACAGACCATACATGTACACACCATGCACACATCACACAACACATAGAATCATACACTTGCACACATGCACACTCTGCAGACCACACATGTGCACACCACACATGTCACACAGCACATAGAATCATACACATTTACAGACATACACATCCCACAGCCACACACGAGCACACAGCCCAGCAAACAGCTCCCTGATGGAGAATTTTTCAAGAAAAACCATGCATTTCCCCACATCTCCTCCCTGGTCTCCCCAGTACCCCAGCCCAGCTGGCATCAGAGCTGCTGGCAGGTGACTGGTGGACGCCCAGCTCCCCATGGCCTAGCAGTGACTCATCCCATTGCAGTTGGCACAGCTCTGCCCATTAAGGAAGAGGAAAGCCATCCTGAGGCTGCAGAGTCAGACTGGCCAGGACGGGAGGGGTGGGGTGTCAACAGACCACTTTGAGCCTACACCCTACCCAGCAGGACAGCACCCCCTGCCCAAGAAGGGGACAGACCTGCTAGACCTGCCTAGACCTGCTCTCATCAGGTCACGGGGGGTCTGCTAAGGCCTCGTTGGGCCAGGAAAGGGGCCAGAGAGCAGAGGCTTTCTGATGGGTTCAGAACACAGGCTGGCACCTGGGAGAGAGGGGGACGGCTCCCTTCAGGTCAAGGGTGGCCTCCTGGAGGCGATTAGGGGTGTCAGGACCACCTCCTACTGGGACGTGGCAGGCAGGTGCTGGGCATTCCCCCTAGTTCTGTACGCCGCTGCCTTTCCTTGTTCCAGACACCAGCTTCTCAGGGGGGCTTCCTCGACACACCCCACATGACATCCCACCTGCTCCCTCACCCCATTCTGCCCATTGCTTAGCACAGGGACAGTGGTACCTCTTACTCAGAGCAAGCAGTTTTCAGGCAACCCTTCCTTCCCACCACCAACGGGCTCTGCCCCCAAGGCCCTGACCTTCCCTGGATTCTGGAGCTGAGCAAGCAGGGAACCCCAAGCCCTGTCTGTCCACCTGTCCAGTGTGCACAAGGCTGAACAGGCACAGAGTCCTGGTGCTCTTTTGCCTGAAACCCTCTGGAGGCTCCCATCTCGCTCAGACCAAACTCCCTGCCAAGACTGGCCCTGCTGCAGCCTCTGCCTGCCATGACCTCTCCCAGCACAACCTCCCCAGGGCCTTTGCATGCGCTGTTCCCGCTGCTGGGGCGCCTTCCCTAGATGTGCTCACTTCCATTCTGTCTCTGCCCAGAGGACTTCCTTCTGCTCCACGTAGGCTAACAACAGTGTGTGCTAAGTTGCTAAGTCATGTCCGACTCTCTGCGACCTCATGGACTGTAGCTGCCAGGCTCTTCTGTCCATGGGATTCTCCAGGCAAGAATACTTGAATGAGTAAGCCATTCCCTTCTCCAGGGGATCTTCCCAGCCCAGGCATCTAACCCAGGTCTCTTGCACTGCAGACGGATTCTTTACTGCTGAGCCACCAGGTTAATAACAGAGTTCCCCCCAATCTCCCCCAGCCTCCTTTATTTTCTACTTTCCCCTTTTACCTCTGACATTCCATTTTTATTTGTCTCTTTACTTCTCGCTGCTCCCCCACTCCCCACAAATGCAAATGCTAAGGGGACAAGGTCTGTTTCTGTTTTGTTCCCTGAGGAATCTCTATCTCCCCCAGAATGGTCCTAGTACAGAACAGGTGCCCTGTCAGTATTTATTAACAGAACGAAGAGCAGAAAGTGTCTACTCAGCAGAGTACTTGGCATATCTAAAGGTGATCAATAGATGCCCTGGCACATACAGTTGCCAGATACAGCAAATAAAAATACAGGATCCAGGCATTATTTGGAACACATACGAAAAAATTACGTGGTGTTTATCCAAAATTCAGATTGAACTGGATGCCCTCTATTTTCTCTGGCCACCCTGGTCGCGTGGCGCCTGCTCTGATGGCTGGCTCCTTGCCTTTCTCTCCTTGTCACCAATGACCCCCGCTAGTGGTGACCCAACGCTGGGAAGCTCTGAGTCCTCACCAGGGCAACTGCCGAAGCAGAACAGCGGCCCTAGAGGAGGTGCTGGGCTTGCTCTCTGGGGCCTGAGGTGATCACAGCACTCTGCCCCATCCATGCCCAGTGGGCTTAGGCCCCATAGCCAGCCCTACAGTTGTCCCCAGCACTGTCACCCTGCTTGGAATTTGGGATGCTAAGATGTTCCATTTAAGCCTTAACTGAGAGCACAGTCTGATGAAGTCACTGGCAGGAAAGTCCTGGAAGCCGGAAGTCGACCCTCTTTCCTGGTGAGTGGAAATTGGTGGTCACCCTGGAAACTTGCAAGGCCTTTTAGGGGCACTGCGCCACAGCTCCGCTCCCTCCCTGCCCTTGCTGTCACCAGGGGCTGAGGTCTGCACACCACTTGGGGTGATGTACTTCTCCACTAAGGATAGACACCCCCTTCCACCTCCTCTCCCTCCACGAGCCCCTGGGGTGCTTCTCTGTGACCAGGGCCACCCTGTGGGCCTCAGGGCTCTGGCCGTCTCCCCCAGGCCTCTGCAGCTGGCCGAGACTGTGTAGGAAGACCCCGAAGACCCCAATCAAGGCCCGCTTGCACTGGACTCACCTTTAAATCAGTTAAGCCTGCAGAGTCCTGAGCCCACACACATTTCCCAAGGCAGAATCCCCAGGCTTTGGGGCCCAGATTGCCCCAGGGAGTGTCATGCACACTGGAGCTGGAGAGCCTCCAAACAGGGGAAGAGCAGCCAAAGGGCACACAAGGACAGGGTGCCTGAGGCCAAGGCCACTTCCTCTGAGAAGCCCTCCAGGGCTGTCCCTGGAGAGACCTCCCTCCTGATGACCTCCCTCCGTGAGTCTCCCCGGAGCCATGGCTCTTGCTGAGCTTGTCTTTCTTACCCAGACTGTGACCCCTGGCTGGGGTCTGTCTGGCTTCTGCCTCTCCATGCCACCAGCAGGGAGCTGGTACCGGCGTTAGTTGGTTTGTGGGATCGACCAGCAGGCCAAGAGCCTCACCAATCTGCCGGTCGCTGGGACCCAAGTCCCAGCTAGGAGGATGACTTTGGGCGCCCAGGAGTGGCCAAGCATGCGTGTCATCACCACTATGGGAACAGCTGGGCCAGTACTTCCTATATCTTCTCAGAGCCCAGGGGCAAAGCTCAGCCTGGGAGCTCAGCCCAACTTCCATCAGCCAGTCCAAGCCCTGCAGGGCTGTGTCCTACACCCATGGGACACCTCTCACGAGGGCTCTGCCCCAAATCGGGGTCAGGAAGGACCTGTGTTTCCAGAGAGAGAGGGTGAGGACATATTCTCCCCGGCAGCCAAGAGCAGCCCCCTCATGCCAGCACAAGGGAAGAGCAGCGCCCCAAGTCCTGCTGAAAAACAGCCAGAGCCCCTCCAACCAGCCCTGAGACAGCTGCGTCTGGGCTTTCGTTACGTCTCCTTGTTTGTTCTATGAAACGGTTCTCCCCACCAGTATTCAACTTTGTGTTTGTATTAGGAAATATTTCAAATAGATAGACCAATATCTTGAACAGACTTTATCATGTACCCAGTGCAGCGACTTAGCATGCATGCATGCATTGGAGAAGGAAATGGCAACCCACTCCAGTGTTCTTGCCTGGAGAATCCCAGGGACAGAGGAGCCTGGTGGGCTGCCGTCTATGGGGTCGCACAGAGTCAGACACGACTGAAGCGACTTAGCAGCAGCAGCAGCAATGTTATTTGGTTTCTTTCGGGGAAAATCACCCCAGTACAGTTCCAGATTATATAGACAGTCAGCCAGAGCCCAAAGGGGGAAAGAGCCACGCTCTACAGCTTCCCCCCTTTGTTCTTGTGCTCTCTGCCTCCAAGCCCGTCCCTGGAACCCTGGGCCTGGGCTGTCTGGTGGGTCTGAGCCCACAAGGGCTTGGATCCCGGGCGGGTGCTCGAGCCCACCAGTACCCTCTCCTTGTCCCTCCCAGTCTCTCTCCTGTGTCATTTCGCAGGGGGTGGGCAGGGCCCCAGCAGCATGAGGAGGATGTTACACAGGGATCAGAGTCCACCCAGGCCTAGGGAGTCGCCCCGCAGAGACTCCTGGGCTGGTCCCCAGCCGGAGGCATTTCGGGAGTGTTCAGTGCCTCCAGTCACGGATGAGGAAGCCAAGGCCCTGCACCAAGTCCTGACACCCAGCCCCTTTCTTGGGCCAGGGGAACCCCCAAGCAGAGATCACTCGGCCTCCCACCTCAAGACTGGGCCAGGCCGGCTCCTAATTCAGGGGAGGCTTTGCAGACAAGCAGCAGGTGAAAGACAGAGGTTGTGGGAGGAGGGGGGGGGCTGGGGGGTGAGGGGCAAGGCTGCCTGGGGGCACATCAAGGGGCACCAGGCATGTGGGGGAAGCAGGATGGGAACTCCGGGCAAAGCTCAGGACTGTCGGGGGCTTGCTGAGCCCAAGGGTGGCTTATCTGGGATGCTGGCTGTGTAACGGGGTGCTAACTGGGTTATTGCAAGGGCTGCGGGATATGCCAGCCAGAGCCCAGCCGGGTGGGCACTCAGTAGCTGCTGTGGTGAGCGCGTGTCTGTGAGCCCCCCGCCTCACGACCTCCCTCACCCCCTTGCCCCCTATCTCCCCCTCCTGCTCCTTCTCTGCAGCAGCCCCCCCAAGTCCCCACCTGGCACACACGCTGGGCCTCCCCTGGAGGGGCCAGCCCAGCCTTTCTCTCCCTGTCCACCCTCTGCAAACATGGCTCCCACATCACACCACTCACTAGTCAATATTAATAAGGAAAGTAATAGCCGAGATTTATTAGGCTCCTTATATGCTGGACGATGTGATAAGCACTGTGTAACCATGAGGGTTCATTGGAAGGATTGATGCTGAAGCTGAAACTTCAATACTTTGGCCACCTTATGCAAAGAAATGACTCATTAGAAAAGACTCTGATGCTGGGAAAGATTGAAGGTGGGAGGAGGAGGGGACGACAGAGGATGAGATGGTTGGATGGCATCACCGACTCAATGGACATAAATTGAATAAACTCCGGGAGTTGGTGATGGACGGGGAGGCCTAGCGTGCTGTGGTCCATTGGGTCGAAAAGAGTCGGACACGACTGAGCGACTGAACTGAACCGAATCATGAGGGAACCCTTCTATGCCCCACTCAGCTGGGCTCCTTCCGGGCGCACTGTGGTGTGGCAGGGTGGCCCCAGGGGTCCTTCCTCCTAGTCCACTTCCCGGTGGAATCAGTTGGCTCCATATGATTGTCGCGGCTGGGTACTGCTCTGTGTGTGGCCTCAGACAGGTCACCGCCCTCCGTGGGCAATTTCCCGGTCTGTAGGATGAGGGATGTGGTGGACCAGGTGCTCCTCGGGGCCCTTCCAGCCCCACAGCCTCTGATCCTGGACTAAAATAATGACAGTGGTGCGAGGGCTTCCTGGGCCTATTGGAGCCTGGTTTTCACCACTTCCATTAATACACACATATTTTTAACATCTTCCGATGCCCTCAATTTGCTTTCTCATTTTCATCCTCATTTCTGTCGCCCCCTGGGTCTTGGGACCTAATTTTAGCGAAGGTCAAATGCAGTTTCTTGGGCCACCCCCTGGATACCCACCTCTGCAGAGCAGGGCGGCAGCAGGTGCTTCAGGCCTTTTCTGCTGCCTGCTTTTGCAGGCAGCGGGGACCAAGCTGGGCTGGGCTGGGCAGGGTGAGGGTGCGGGGCTCTCTGCCTGGCAAGGGCCCACTTAGCCCACTGCCACATGGAAGCCTGGCCAGCAAACGCTAGACTCTGTGTCCTTCAAGAGGCCCAGAGCTTCAGGTGATCTCTGCTTCAAGCCTCTCACTTGTGATGGGGGAACCGAAGTTCCGGGAGGGGCTGTGTAACCAGGCCGGGATTTGGCTAAAATCTATCATGCAGTCACTCCCTGTCCCCCTACAACAGCCATCAATGGCAGCGTTTCTATCTGTCACTGGGAACTCTGCACTTGAGTCTGAGTGTTTCTTAGAAACCCAAGATCGAGTCAGCAGTGCCCTTGGCTGTGTGGGTGAAGAGATCCTTGTGCTCCAAGAAGGGGCCACCTGAATGGGTACAAAGATGCTTGTTGGGGTGGGGGGTTGGGGAGCTGGACACGGGGGAGGGTTTCCAGGGCACTGATTTCCTCAAGTGGCCCGTGGGGCTTGAAAGCGGATTTGCTTGCCCACAATCTCCGCTCCCCCTGGTCCCCTTGCAAGCCCTGCCCCTGGGGTGGGGGTGGGGGTGGGGGTGGGGGTGGTGAGGTTCCCCACCTCCTCCCAGGCCTGTTCTGGCACCTTTAGAAGCCGCAGAGACCAGCGCGCCGCCTTGCACCCTCGCAGTCTCAGCCTCCCTTCCTCTGCTTTGCCAGCAGCGCGGGTCACACCCCACCATGAGCACGAGTAGGTGGTGTTTGCAGATAATGACTGAGCTCCAAGGCCAGGGCTCTGGAAAGTGGAAACTGTAGGCCTTGGGCCGGGCTTCTAACCCCTGGGGACATTAAAGGGGAGCAGGCAGCATTTCCCGGAAAACACTCTAGGCTCAAGACCCCGGCTCCAAGGCTGGTCACCCCCTCACCCCGTGCTGGGTATGTAGGGGTCTCCCCAAGGTCTGTAAGGCAGGATATTCCCTGGCACGGCCTTGAAGAGAGTGCTCAGAGCCATAGGGGAACACAAGGCAGGGCGAAGGGGCGAGAGGCCCTGGGGAAGGGATCCCGCAGCCAGCCGTGCCCGGAGCCTCTCCCTTCTCCGGAGCCATGGCCATCACGCCCTGGGCACCTTCAGAGGGGTTCAGTGCAGAGCCCCTCTCCCTTGGGACCCCTCACATGGACACACACCATGACGGGGAGGAGAGCGCGTCATGGAAAATTCTGCCAGTGACTTCGCCTCCTCCCGGCACTCAGACCATTTCTCTCAGCCGCTTGCCTAATTGCTCAGAGCCTGTGAAAGCCTTTCAGAGCTTCTGGGACCTTCCCTTTGCTATTTTCTCCCTTCCATTTGAAGGAGAATTAAGTAGGTGTGGGAAGTGCAGCCTGAGCACCTTGGGTTGGGGGTGGGGTGGAGGACCTTGGAGGCCCTACCTCCCCACCCTGCACAGCCCCTAGCCCAGGGTCACCTGGAGACTCTGCACAGGGCGGGGCCGCAGAGGAAGGGCGCTCTGTGGGACTTTATGGGCACGGATCACAGATGTCTCATCGGTTATCTCCCCCCTCCAGCCTCCCCGGTGGGGGTGCGGTAGAAAGACCTGGTCCCAAGGCCTGGGGATGGGGGGTGGTGAGCTGTCACAAGAGCCAGCATCCTTCCTGCTTCACCCCACACCAGGCCTCCCGTTGGTCCAGAGCACCTGTCCCTTTGACCTGGCTGTGCAAGGCAGGTGATGGAAGAGCCGGGCACAGCAGTGCCAAGGAAGCCCGGACACTCAGGCTTCTCTTGGGCTCGGGACGGATGAGGGAGCCGTCCTTAGGTCAAGCAAGGTCAACCAAGGCCAACCATGCAGCCCAGGAAGGTGCCAGGGTGGACATGGCCATCAACACCCACCAGGGCGCATCTCCGTGACTGATCCAGCCACACATCCAAGATGAAAGAACTCCTGGATGGGTCTGCCACCATGTCTTGGAGGTCCGGGGCAAGTTCCTGCCCACCTGGGCCTTGGCTGTGTCACCCAGCAGAAAGAGGGAGTGGAATTATATGACCTCAGACATCTGAGAGGCCGCAGCCCTCACCCTCACACAGTGAGGGGAGAGAGGTGCTCTTGTTGCTGGGCAGGGGGCAGTGGGCTCCTCGTCGGGCTTCCATGGCATCCCCTGGGCATTCGGGTGTAACCATACCTCCTGGCAGCCTCAGATGAGGCAGGGACCTCAGGGACATCAGACACGGCAGATGAGGAATATCCAGTGAGTGGGAGGCTATGTGGCCTTGCTTTGTCAACCCTGCAGGGCTGTCCAGAGGGATCAATGGCTTTTCCATTGGTGGTTTGGGGGTCCTCCTTCCAAGGACTGGCCTCCTGCCTACCTGCCCTTCCCCCCAACCCAGAACACCAAGAGAGACCACAACTGCAGGAACCAGAGCGTTAGGACCTAGAGACAGACCATCATGACCTCTCTGTGCCCTTCCCATAGAGAGTCCGGGAGAAGGGAGTGCCCTCCCGAAGGTCAGTGAGAGCCTTTAACTTGTCCTGGGAAGCAGGGCCAGCCCTGGGAGGAGCCCAGCCCAGACAGCAGCCCCCGTGTACATGCAAGGAGAGTGGGCCTGAAAACAAGGTCGAGTGCTCAGCACAGGCGGGCAGAGGAAGGACGCAGCCCCAGGTCTGCCCAACACCAGCTGCGTGACCTTGGGCAAGGAAATACTCATGCTTGTAAAATGGGAGGAGGCCAAAATCTACCCTTTGGGTTAAACAGTACGACCATAAAGAGCCTGGCCTGGCACATAGAAAGAGGGCAGTAAACATCCTTATTCTGCCATGCAGGTGCTGGGGGGTACTCAGGGCCTAGGAGGGGAGCAAGCTGGTTCTTGAACATCCACTCTGGAGCAGGTGGCAAGGAAGGCTGAGCTCTGGGCGGGATCTCAGGGCTGGCAACTCTTTGGCTACTGTGGGCAGCTGGCAGCACTTTATCTCAGGGCAGCTGCAGCCCACACATCCCAATGCCTCCCAACCTGGCGGCCAGCACACAGGGACAGCAGCAGGAAGGCGGCCCGGGTGTTTTCATAGATCTGTGCACAATGACCACCCCCATCACCGCGGATGCAGCCTTCTTTAGAAACAGAGAGAGGCGGAAGAGGATGGGCCGGACCTGGGTTTCCATCACGCGAGGTCTCCAGTGCCCTCGCTGCTCCTTTGCTTCTGGAGGCAAGAGATATGGCATCTTCTCCAATCAGATCATTCAGCTTCATGGGCCTGGCGGGCCGGCCACATTATCTACAAAGAGAATTGTCTGTGTGTTGGAGGAATAGAACTAGAGAGCACTTGATCTGATAAATGTCACCCACCGGAGGCATTTTCGGAAATGCATGCAGCAGCGACAGCCCAGCCATAAGCGATGTCAGAGGAAGCTGGCATCCTGCTGCCTTGTAAATAATGGCTTGTACTTTTCCAGGACAGTCCTGGGAATCTGGACCAGAATGACGCGTGACACTCCCCCGCCAACACACACCCGCATCAGCCCATCACCTGAGTTCAGCCAGGAGCCAGGCTATCCACAGGACCCTTCCTATTCGTGAACATCGTTCTCTGTGGAGTTGGGACTCACCTTCCACAACAGAGTCTCAGGGTCTGTTACAGCCCCAGTAGGCTTGGGTAGCAACCTGAGGGCCCCTCTTCCTCCCTTCCCCAGCACCCCTGGACCTAGAATATCTGTCTGATGGTCCACTGGTGCTGTGGGACTGTGAGCGAGTTGGACACAGCTGGAAAGCAGGGAAGGGAGTGGTATCTGGCGATGCTGGGCTGACTTGGCTGGGGGTCCTAGAGCTCGGCATCTGGATGAAGACGGGTCTCTGGTAGTAAGGGACAGGGGGGCAGGTCAGAAGCAGTTGGACCATATCAATATCTTTAGACAGAAGTGTCCCTGGAGAATGCCCAGTGAGGGCACCTGTGGAGATGCCTGCCTGTGGACTCTGGGGAACTGGGGATCAGGTGGTTAGAGCTTCAGGGATCCTGGTGGGGAGGGTGGAGAAGGGGAAGGAGGGTGGTGGTAAGGGAAGTGCCAATCTGGGGCTGGGAAAGGCCAGACTGAGAACAACCACCTCAAGCAGAGGCAGGGGGAAGCTGGTCATCTGGGAACAGAGCCCCTCCCCCCTTTCCACCCCCCAATTCTACACTGCGGGCTGTAATCCCCCATGTAGGCTGAACCCCTTCAAATCAGCTGGGATGCAGTAGAAACTGTCATGACCTTCTTTTCAGACCATATAATTTAGAATCCAACAGGGGGCTTTTGAGAGTGAAGAGGGTGCTTTTGGAGAAGGCAATGGCAACCCACTCCAGTACTCTTTCCTGGAGAATCCCAGGGACGGAGGAGCCTGGTAGGCTGCCGTCTATGGGGTCGCACAGAATCAGACACGACTGAAGCGACTTAGCAGCAGCAGCAGCAGCAAGGTGCTTTTAATTGTCCTGGGTGACAGACACACACCAGAACGTTTGGAACAGCCTGCCCTGTTCTAGAAGCCCTGGTCCCCACAGAGTCAGCATTGGTCGGCTGTGCGCCCCTGAGCACAGCATCTGACCCCTCCAGACCTCAGTCTTCTCGTGTGAGAAATGGGTACAGTAAGATGTCACTAGCGGGCGTCCAAGGGCGAGATGAGAGATGTGGCTTGAATCTGGAAACATTAGAGCTGTAATCAGAAGTCTCATGTCACTGCCAAGTCCTCATGACCAGGCACTCCCAGATGTAAGGATTGGAAGGTGAGTATGGGAGCGATTCTCCTACTCTCTCAAGCATGGTCCTGGGATGAAAGGGGGGTCGTTTCTGAGGACAGTGAGGTTGTGAGGGGCCGTCTGGAAAATTCTCATGTTCTCCTGAGGAACCAAATCCCATCTCATCTCTGGGGATACCCCAACAGCCCCGCTGGGTGGAGTTGGCACCTTCCCACTGTAGACAAGGAAACTCAGTCCTGAAGGAGTCACAAGGCCTGCCTGCAGCCCCACAGCTGGGGTGCAGACCTTCAGAACCTCTTCAAGGCTTACCGGCTCCACACACAGCCCCCAGGCACTGGGAACCACCGAGCAATTCCTGAGGGCCAGGCACTGGCTAAATTCCTCAGCGATCGTCCCATCTGACTGTTAGAGCAGGTATCGCGTTCTCCATTTTCAGAGAAGGAATCGAAGGCCTCCAAAGTCAACTCCCAGCTTCAGGGTCAAGTGGAATTAGAACCCTCTTCTGCCTGACTCTACAGCCCACAGCCTCCTGCTAGGTTGTTCCCAGGAGAGTAGACTCGGTCTGGCCTGGAGCCCAGCTGACAGGAAGCAGCCAGAGGGACGCCTATGTGGATTTGTGTTTCCTGCGAGCCTGATAAAATGAGGTCTGCAGGCCCTGCTGGCTAGCTGGGAGAGCTCACCCCTCCCCCGGGGGACCCAGGGACCTGGGTCCTGCCCATACAGGTGTGGCTCAGATGGACCCATCGGGAAAAGGTGTCTCTCTCCCTGGCTCAGCTTAGCCCTGACCCTCCCAGGGTAAGAGCCCCCTCCCCCACTCCCACCTCTGCTGGTCCCCAGGCCCCAGAGCCCAGCTCTCATCAGGAGAGGGGACCCATGACGGAAGCAGTGGCTTCAGTCTCCCCAGGGTGGTGAGATCAGATCCAATCAGAAGTTTGCATTCCGACCCTGCCCTTTGCATCTTCGTGTTCTTGCTGTGACCCCTTCTCCATGGGGTGAGTGGTCAGCGCCCCTCATACACCTGACCGGTCTCCTTTATCATGTCCTGATTTTCTCTGTAGCACTGATCACCTGACTCATTCATTGCACCCGTGGTTCAGCCCCTGCCTGACTCTCCATGACATGCTGATCCTCCAAGGCAGGGTCTCATCCCCACCTTGTTGTAGGGATCTGAAGACATTCACTGGGGGCCTCTGCAGAGCTCCAGTCAAGGGCACCCCGCTATCAGCTCGCAGGCAGGCACATCTGAGATGGGGGGCCTTAACCCTACCCCCTACTGAGCACCTTCCCGCCCTTGCCCCCCATTTGGTCATGAAGCTCCCTCCTCCCCTTGCTCTTGCAGCTTCCTGGGCTGAGCATGGTCATATCTGTTTAATGTGCTCCTATTTGCAAAGCTCCATCTCAGTTACTCTCATCTGATCTCCTGCAAGGAAGGCGTCAGCACTCCTTCTGGACAGATACGAACGCTGTGCCCGGGAGGCCGGTTGGCCGGGCTGGTCCAGGCAGAGCAGCAAGTCGCTTTCCATGTCGGGTTCCTGGCTCCTGCTGCAGCATCCCTCCAAGCTGCACCCCTCGCAGCCCCGACATTGTTCACCCTCGTTCCCAGGCAGCTCTTCCTGCCCCAGGGCCCTCGGGCAAAAGGAGCTCCCCTGCCTGTCCAGCTGCTCCCTTCCGGAACCGCCTATCCAGGCCCCTTGGCAGAGGCTGAAGACAGCTCTCAGCACCTCCCCAAGTGTCCCTCCTCCGGTCTAAAATTTTCTCTGTTCCCTGTGGTCTGGTTTTCTGTCTGACTTGCCTGCAGGGCAGGAGAAAGAGGGTGTCTCTGGTCTTTTTATGAAGGGCCCGGAGATTTCAGTAAAACTGCCTCATGACAAGAGTGACAGAGCCTCAATTCATGCAGCCAAATGTATGAAGCTCAAAATTTAGATGTGTGCGCAGTCGTATCTGACTCTGTACAACCCCATGTACTGAGCCCGCCAGACTGTCCATGGGATTTCCCAGGCAAGAATACTGGAGTGGGTTGCCCTGCCCTCCTCCGGGGGATCTTCCAGACCCAGGGATCAAACCCACATCTCTTGCGTATCCCGCCCTGGCGGGTGGGTTCTTTACCCCTAGCACCACCTGGGAGGCCCAAAATTTAGATATCCACCCCCAAAGTGCAGTATTTGGGAGAGAGACAGTGCCTTCTGAGTTGGGAGGGTGTGGCTGAATGACAGCTGGGAACTAGCCTGCCCTCCTCATGTGAGAACCCTCTTTGGAATAATCTGCGAGACCAAGGGGCGAGCGCTCTGAGTGTTGGATGCAGCCACATCTGCATGACACATTGTGAGCCTGTCAACCACTACCCGGGTATTTACTGATTGTTCAACTATTTACTTTGCTGAAGCCAATTTGAAATAGTTTTCTGTCACTTGCAATCCAAAGCTGACTGCGACAGCTTTGTGAGCACAAAATATCCTATGGTGGCACCTTAAAACTGGGTTCCTCACATTTGAGTCAGTTCTAATGAGGTGGATGAAACTGGAGCCTGTTATACAGAGTGAAGTAAGTCAGAAAGAAAAGCACCAATACAGTATATTAACGTATATATATGGAATCTAGAAAGATGGTAACAATGACCCTATATGCGAGATAGCAAAAGAGACACAAATATAAAGAACAGACTTTTGGACTCTGTGGGAGAAAGCGAGGGTGGGATGATTTGAGAGAATAGCATTGAAACATGTATATTACCATATGTGAAATAGACCACCAGTCCAAGTTTGATGCATGAGACAGGGACAACCCAGAGGGATGGGATGCGGAGGGAGCTGGGAGAGGGATACGGGATGGGGGGACACATGTACACCCATGGCTGATTCATGTCAATGTATGGCCAAAACCACTACAGTATTGTAAAGTAATTAGCCTCCAATTAAAATAAACAAATTGATTTTTTTAAAAACTGGGTTTCTAACAACTAAGCTTATAGTAATTGTAAAATAATTATAATCGTATATGTTATATTCATACTAATTAATAACATAAATTTAGAATAACCTACATCATCCATCCAGAGTCTTAGAAATAGTCTGAGGCCATGTTTGTCCACCTGCTTGGCAACAATTAATATTAATTAAGAAAGAAATGAATTGACATTTAGTAAGGGCCCCCATTTTCTGTGTTTTAGGCATGTGTCTTCCATATCCATTATTTCATCTCCCCAGCATCTGTGAGGCAGTATGATACTTAGGATAACTGCAGGTGCTATAACAAATAGGCCACGAACAAATGATGGCTCCATAGCAACAGTCTGTGGAGGGGCTAGGCAGCATATCCAGGAAAACCAGGAAAGGGACCTGGGAACAGCCTGCAGTCTCCCTACCGTGGTGTCACGTGCTCTAAGATGAATAACGAGAGCCTCAGCTGGTGAGGAACTGAATCTGAATTTGGAGTCAGTCCTGCCTGGAGGCTCAGCTGTAAAGACGTCACCTACCAAGGCAGGAGACATGGGTTTGATCCCTGGATTGGGAAGATCCCCTAGAGAAGGAAATGACAGCCCATTCCAGTATTCTTGCCTGGGAAATCTCATGGAGAGAGGAGCCTGGTGGGCTACAGTCCATGGGGACACAAAGAGTCACACACGACTAAGTGACTAACAACAAACTGCCACTCACTGGCCCTTTCCCCTGCTGCCTGAATTGGTTGGGAGAATAGCTGCGGTCTTCTTGTGGGGCTTGCAGTCCCAAAGAGAAACCCTAAGCACTGGGAGAACGATCCCAAATAGAATGTAACAGAGTAGGGCATGCTACACAGTGAGAAGGGTCAGAGGGTGAGGCCGTGGCTGGGCTGGTCAGTGGGTGATGCGTGGAGGAGGGACGGTGGCCTGGTGCTCACGTGCATGAAATATGCACAAAGCAGGTGCATGAGCTGGGCTCTAGTGATAACCTCTGTCTTACATCTTTGAAAAATCCCACAGGCAGGAAGGAGGAAGGAGCTTTGGCCTTGATATCAATGTGGGTGCAGCTCTTTTCTGGGAGTACGTTGCAGGAGTGATTGCCTGTTGGTGATCAGGACTCCATGTCCCCAGCAAACTCTCCCACTTCCATCAGGTCATTTCAGAGGAAGATAGAGCTGGCCCCACCCAGATCTTCAAGGTCCTGCCAAAGAGAAGGGGCCAAATTGTTGCAGGAAGGGGGTCCTCTTCCAGTGCCCAAAAGGGAGCTCTTGTCTAATACTCAGAAATGAATTATCCAAGGAGACACACATGCAGACAAAGCAAGAAACTTTGTTGGGATGGGCTGCCCAAGTGGAGAGCAGTAGGGTAAGGGAATCCAAAAGGACTGCTCACAGTCTTGGGTTTTATGGTGATGGGATTAGTTTCCAGGTTGTCTCTGGCCAATCTTTCTGACTCAAGGTCCTTCCTGGTGGCACCCACATTGTTCAGTCAAAATGGATTCCAACGAGGAGGATTTGGGGAGGTCAGTAGGACATGTGGCATCTCCTTTTGACTTTTCCCAAGTTCTTCCAGTTGGTGGTGGCTTGTTAGTTCCGTGTTCCTTACCAGGGTGGGTGGTTTCAATCAGTGCTTCCCCTAACAAAAGCATCCTAAATAGTGGGCTTCTGAAAGGTTCCCCCAATCCTCCCACCCCTAAGAGCCCCCCACCCCTCATGTTCATACCTCCTCCCCTCTGGGCCTGCAGTCACAGTCTCAGGGCTTTCTCACAGACCCCGAGACAGGGATCCTGGAGCCCACACTTCAGAGGGAATAAGGTGTCCGGAGAAGGCCTGGCTCCAGGCCCAGCCCTGCCTCCCAGTTAGGGATTGGGACTGGCCCCACCCTGCCCCACCCTGCCAAGGGCAGAGGCCCGGGAAGGGGCCAGCCTCACCCAAGGTCTGCAGGCAGGTTCACAAACAAGCGTGTTTGTGCTTCCCAGGAAAGTTTTGCCCACCCCCGCAACCCCACAGGCAGAGTTTCCAAGGTGCTTCGTATTGACCCGGAGATAAAGAGCCAGTAAAGTCTTGGTAAACATCAGGCTTGGAATCAAGGGCTGGTCTGTGAACATACTTTCTTCATTTAAGGCGCGGCCTCTTCTGCTCCCCAGACAGACCCTAGTGCTGCCCTGGGAGCGGGCAGGACTGGGTCAGAGTCGGCCAATCCATCCCTGTCGGCTCACTGGGAGTGAGCGGCTCTAAAGAGAAGGTTCCTGTCTCGTTTCTCAGCCTTGGCTGCCCATTAAAATCTCCAGGGAATTCCAGGCCTTGGTCCCAGAGACTTTGATTTAGTTGGTTTATCGTGGGGCCCAGGCAACTCCAATGTGAGCCAGGGCCAAACCCCGCTCTGAGCTAAGTGGGAGGGCCAAGGCCACAGGAGCTCCAACATTGTAAATGGGGCCAGACACCCCACGTGCAGCGTGTCACTCCCACCAAGCTGCACATCCAACAAGTTCAGCTCAGTTCAATCACTCAGTTGTGTCTGACTCTTTGCGACCCCATGAACCGCAGCACGCCAGGCCTCCCTGTCCATCACCAACTCCCGGAGTCCACCCAAACCCGTGTCCATTGAGTTGGTGATGTCATCCAACCATCTCATCCTCTGTCGTCCCCTTCTCCTCCTGCCCTCAATCCTACCCAGCATCAGGGTCTTTTCAAATGAGCCAGCTCTTCGTATCAGGTGGCCAAAGTAATGGAGTTTCAGCTTCAACATCAGTCCTTCCAATGAACACCCAAGACTGATCTCCTTTAGGATGGACTGGTTGGATCTCCTTGCAGTCTAAGGGACTCTTACGAGTCTTCTCCAACACTACAGTTCAAAAGCATCAATTCTTCAGTGCTCAGCTTTCTTTATAGTCCAACTCTCACACCCATACATGACCACTGGAAAAACCATAGCCTTGACTAGACGGACCTTTGTTGACAAAGTAATGTCTCTGCTTTTTAATATGCAGTCTGCTGCTGCTGCTCCTGCTAAGTCGCTTTAGTCATGTCTGACTCTGTGCGACCCCATAGACAGCAGCCTACCAGGCTCCTCTGTCCATGGGATTTTCCAGGCAAGAGTACTGGAGTGGGTTAATATACTATCTAGGTTGGTCATAACTTTCCTTCCAAAGAGTAAGCATCTTTTTATTTCATGGCTGCAATCACCATCTGCAGTGATTTTGGAGCCCAGAGAAATAAAGTCAGCCACTGTTTCCACTGTTTCCCCATCTATTTGCCATAAAGTGATGGGACAGGATGCCATGATCTTAGTTTTCTGAATGTTGAGCTTTAAGCCAACTTTTTCACTCTCCTCTTTCACTTTCATCAAGAGACTTTTTAGTTCCTCTTCACTTTCTGCCATAAGGGTGGTGTCATCTGCATATCTGAAGTTATTGATATTTCTCCCAGCAATCTTGATTCCAGCTTGTATTTCTTCCAGCCCAGCATGTCTCATGATGTACTCTGCATATAAGTTAAAGAAGCAGGGTGACAATATACAGCCTTGACCTACTCCTTTTCCTATTTGGAACCCGTCTGTAGTTCCATGTCCAGTTCTAACTGTTGCTTCCTGAACCTGCATACAGGTTTCTCAAGAGGCAGGTCAGGTGGTCTGGTATTCCCATCTTTTTCAGAATTTTCTACAGTTTATTGTGATCCATACAGTCAAAGGCTTTGGCATAGTCAATAAAGCAGAAATAGATGTTTTTCTGGAACTCTCTTGCTTTTTCAATGATCCAGTGGATGTTGGCAATTTGATCTCTGGTTCGTCTGCCTTTTCTAAAACCAGCTTCAACATCTGGAAGTTCATGGTTCACATATTGCTGAAGCCTGGCTTGGGGAATTTTGAGCATTAGTTTACTAGCGTGTGAGATGAGTGCAATTGTGCAATAGTTTGAACATTCTTTGGCATTGCCTTTCTTTGGGATTAGAATGAAAACTGACCTTTTCCAGTCCTGTGGCCACTGCTGAGTTTTCCAAATTTGCTGTCATATTGAGAGCAGCACTTTCACAGCATCATCTTTCAGGATTTGAAAGAGCTCAACTGGAATTCCATCACCTCCACTAGCTTTATTCGTAGTGATGCTTCCTAAGGCCCATTTGACTTCACATTCCAGGATGTCTGGCTCTAGGTGAGTGATCACACCATCATAATTATCTGGGTCATGAAGATCTTTTTTGTATAGTTCTTCTGTGTCTTCTTGCCACCTCTTCTTAATATCTTCTGCTTCTGCTAGGTCCCTACCATTTCTGTCCTTTATTAAGCCCATCTTTGCATGAAATGTTCCCTTGGTATCTCTAATTTTCTTGAAGAGATCTCTAGTCTTTCTTATTCTATTGTTTTCCTCTATTTCTTTGCATTGATCGCTGAGGAAGGCTTTCTTATCTCTCCTTGCTATCCTTTGGAACTCTGCATTCAAATGGTTATATCTTTTCTTTGCTCCTTTGCTTTTCACTTCTCTTCTTTGCACAGCTAAACTAAATCACAAATGCCTTCAACCAACCTGGGCTCTGCGGCAGAACCCATCACCCAGAGCGCACTTGCCCAACAACCTCTCTTGACCACACGCGGTGCAACAAGAAGGGAGGCTTCCAGGCTGTGAAAAACAGCCACGAACCCATGGCCTAAAGATGAAATTCAGTGAAAAGCAAAAGGGAGACAGAAAGTAATTGTGCTGACAATGGAAGACAAGAGGATGGGCCACGAGACGGGACAGGGTCATTTAGTGCCGGGCAAAGCGGCTCACCTGGAAACAGATGGAAGGCTCAGCACAGCCAGTGACGTGTCAGGTTGTGCCTGGGGAAGGCAAATTAAGAAGATGAGTCTAAGGAGAACCTCTCAGGAGACAAAACAGCAACGTCCTAGAAGACGCTGGAGATGCCTCCAGACTCTCAGGCCAGCAGAGGTCACGGGAGCGAATTCCCAGCACGTGGGTCCTGTGTCTTCAGCTCCCCTTCCTCCCCATAGTCAGGCTGACGATTCTTTTTCTTTTTTTCAATAATTTTTAAAAAATGTTTATTCATCTATTTGACTAGGCCAGGTTTTAGTTGTGGCATGAGGGATCTTTGATCTTCATTGAGGCTTGCAGGATCTTTAGTTACAGCAAGTGAACTCTTGGGACTCAGCAGTAAAGAATCCACCTGCCAATGCAGGACACTTGGGTTCAATCCCTGGGTCAGGAAGATCCCCTGGAGAAGGAAATGGCAACCCACTCCAGTATTCTTGCCTGGGAAATCCCTGGGGATGCTCCCGGCCATGGAGGCCAGGGGATAACACCCGTATGAGGCGAGGCCAGTTTGGGCTTCCCAGGTGGTGCTAGCGGTAAAGAATCTGCCTGCCAATGCAGGAGACATGGATTCAATCCCTGGATCAGGAAGATCCCCTGGAGAAGGAAATGGCACCCCCCTCCAGTATTCTTGCCTGGAGAATCCCATGGACAGAGGAGGCTGGAGGGCTATAGTCCATGGGGTTGCAAAGAGTCAGACACGACTGAAGAGACTTAGCACTGCCAATGCAGGAGACATAGACTTAGGTTCGATCCTTGGGCTGGGAAGATCCCCTGCAGGAGGGCACGGCAACTCACTCCAGTATTCTTGCCTGGAGCATCCCATGGGCAGAGAAGCCTGGTGGGCTATGGTCCATGGGGTCGCAGAGTGGGACACAACTGAAGCGACTTAGCGCATGAACTCTTAGTTGTGGTATGTGGGATCTAGTTCCCTGACTAGGGAGTGAACCCAGGCCGCTTGTATTGGGAGCACAGAATCTTAGCCGCCGGACCACCAGGGAAGTCCATGTTAACAGTTTTTGATGGGTTTCTATCTATTAAGATCGGTACCTTGACTGGATTTCCGTTGAGAGGGAGCAACTGAAGCTGAGGGTGAGGGGAGAGGTACCAGTCGGGAGCTGGTCCGGCTGGAGGATGCCATCAGGAAATTTGATCTCAGAGTTCTGCCCTAACTCTGAGGAAGAGGGGCTCTGATGGCCTGACTGCAATGACATGACAAAGGTGTTCATGGGGTGACTTTTCTAGAGCCAACTGTGAAGCTCTGGCCTTGTGCTGAGACATATAAAAGTGTCCTTTCTGCCATGAAATGATGGGAGAGTGGATTGTGGTTGCGTATTTCTTGAAATGCCCTCCCCTGATGTAATGAGAAAATGGTGTCTCTCTGTGGGTCCTGCCTGGCTGGGGGAGGGAATGTTATGGTTGGGAATTCCAGAATCTGGGGACAACGGATGTGGTTCAAGGCCCTCACTTACAGGCAGGATGACTGAGGGGTGGAGGACAGGGAGCAGTTTGCCGGGTCCTACAGAGAACTCCTCACAGTCTGGAATCTAGGTTCAAGGAGTAGAGTCCCCACTCCCCGCTCCCCCCGCCCCACCCGAAATGCCCCTGGGGCCTGGGTGTATCAGATTCCACAGGCTGCTCTGACAAAAGGCCACCAACACAGTGGTTTAAGATGACACAGACTTATTCTCTTAGGTTCTGGAAGGCAGGAATCCTAAGTGGGTTGGCAAGCTGGAAGGAAAATCCATTTTCTGGAGGGTTTCCAGCCTCCAGGGTTGCCCTGACTCTTGGCTCACACCCTGCACCACTCTGAATCTCTGCTTCTGTCCTCACCTCTCCGGTTCTGCCTCTGACCCTCCTGCCTTCTCTTCTCTGTTTTTTTTTTTTACTGCACCATGTAGCTCAAACCCACACCGTCTGCATTGGAAGCGCTGAGTTGTAACCACTGGACTCCCAGGGAAGTCCTATCTCTTTTCTGTAAGAACCTTGTGATTACTTAGGACCCACCTGGATAATTGAGGATAAACCTCCCTCCTTAATTTAATCACACCTACAAAGTGCCCTTCACCATGTCAGGTAACATTCTCAGGTTTTAAGGATGCTGACATGGATATATTTGAGCGGTGTTATGGGTTGAATTGTGTTTCCCCAAAAGATGCGCTCAGACGCTCAGTCCTGTCTGTCTCTTTGTGACCCCATGGACTGGAGCCCACCAGACTCCTCTGTCCATGGGGTTCTCCAGGCTAGAATACTGGAGTGGGTTGCCATTCCCTTCTCCAGGGGATCTTCCCAACCCAGGGATCCAACTTGCATCTCTTATGTCTCCTGCATCGGCAGGCGGATTCTTCACCAGTAGTGCCATCTGGGAAGCCATCCCAAAAGATAAGTTCATTTTAAAATAGTGGTTGGAGACTTCAGTATCTTACTCTTGATAATGAATAGAATATAGAAGACAAGTATGGAAACAGAATTGAACAACAAAATTAACTAACTAGATCTAACAAACATACACAAACCGCTGTCCCCAACAACAGTAGAATGCACGTTCTTCTCAAGGGCACATGGGATATTCTCCAGGATAGACCATAGAGCAAGCCACAGATTAAGTCTCCAAAGATTTTAAAAGAAAAATATTGTGCAAAGTATCTTCTCTGACCACAACAGGATGAATTTGGAAATCAATAGCAGAAAAAACATTGGAAAATTCACAAATTCATGGAAATTAAATAACAAGTCTCAAAAAACTAATCAGTCAAACAAGATACCATCAAAGAAGTTAGAAAATACTTAGAGACAAATGAAAACAAAAACACAAAACATCAAGACTTGTAGAACGCAGTGAAAGCAGCACTGAGGGGGATATTTGTAGCTATAAACACTGTAATAAAAGAAGAAAGATCTCAAATCAACAACCTGAATTTACAATTTAAGGAACTAGAAAAAGAAAAACAAACTAAACCCAAAGCTAGCAAAAGGAAGAAATAATTAAGATTAGAACACAGAATTCCCTGGAGGTCCAGTGGTTAGAACTCCACATGTTCACGACCTGGGTTTGATCCCTGGATGGGGAATTGAGAGTCTACAAGCCTTGTGGTGAGACACAAAACAGAAGAAAAGAAATAAAAGGCATCTAAAATTGAAAGAAAGAGGTAAGATTATCTCTGATGATGTGATCTTCTATGTAGAAAACTCAAAAGATTTTGCAAAAAACTATTAGAACTATTTTAACAAATTCAGCAGGACACAAAATCAACACACAGAACAGTTGTGTTTCTATACACTGGCAGTGAACAATCCAAAAAGGAAATTAAGAGAAAAACAAAAAAGAGGAAATTAAGAAAAAGGGTGTGTGTGATTAACTCCATGATGAGGACCCAGTTTTGGGGCTGATACCCTCACCCCAAGGTTCAGCCCGCCACAGGCTCCAGCTTGCACTCTAGGGCTCCAGCTTATGTGTGTTCTTTCTACCTGACCTTCCACGTCCCTCCCACCTTTCTGTCCTGAGGACTTGAAGCTTCAGCATCATCAGATGAAGATAACAGCCTTACAGAGGCTGTTTAACCTGCTTCCATGCTGCGCAAAGTCAAATCCCTATAGCATATCTCTTCATTTACATGTAAGCACATGCACACATACACACATACTATATGTACACACACATGTACATACGTGCATACCACACAATATCTACATGCTCCCCACATGCTTACACACAAGCACACATAACTGCATATCTACTACTCCCTACTTGTAGGCATGCATGCATAGCACATGGATGTGTGGTTCTACTTCTCCCATTGACCCTGACTGAAACACCTGGGGATTTTTTAAAAATTCCAAGTCCATCCTTAATGGCTCATTGGTAAAGAATCCTCCTGCCAATGCAGGGGACACAAGTTCGATCCCTGGTCTGGGAAGATCCCTCATGCCGTGGAACAACTAAGCCCATGCACCACAACTAGTGAGCCTGTACTCTAGAGCCCAGGAGCCATAACTACTGAGCCCATGAACTGCAAATACTGAAGCCTGCATGCCCTAGAGCCTTGCTCTGCAACAAAAGAAGCCACTACAATGAGAAGCCTACACACTGCAACAAAGAGTAGCCCCCGCTTGCTGCAAGTAGAGAAAAGCCCTCACACAGCACCGAAGACCCCTCACAGCCATAAATCAATAAATACAATTATTTTTTTAAAACCAAAAAACATCCAAACCCAGATCCCACCCCAAACAACTGAATCCCAACCTTTGGGTGGGACCCAGGCATCAGTATCTTCAAAGCCCCGCAGATGATTCCGGTGTGTAGACAAACTTGTAACCACCGGCTAAGCTACAGAGACCCCAGGCTGCAGCCCCAGAGCCTTCTGGGAGGTCCAATTGGGTCTAGGAAGGGAGAATCCTTCCCTTTACTGAAAGTTTACAAGGTGGGGTCCACTGGGCAGATCCAGAGAACAAAGCCTCCCCTGGCATCCCGGCTCTGCTCTCCTGTTTTCATCATAATACCTGTTTGTTATTAATATGCACTCAAAATCTCCAACTCCCCCATCACCTCGGAGGGCTAGTTCACCTGCTGAAACAGTAGTGAGTGACCAGGGCCCTGGGCAGCAGGCAACCCCGTTTACCCATAGGCTGCCCAGGCCAGATGTTGAATAGCTGGGGATTCTCTGAAGGGTCGTGGGGTCAAGGTGAAGGGTGGTCTTGGGGTGTGGCCCAGTGGTGCTCTGCCTACTCTCACGCTTTCTGGGGCTCCCACCACAGCCCCAGAGCCATGGGATTCATCTTTATGGACCCTGCAGTGGCCTTTTGTAATATATACCGACCTATGCCTCAGTTAGCTCCTGTGTACAACAGAAATACGTACATTTGTGTACCAAAAATATACACTGGAATGACTTAGCAGCACTGTTTGTATTAGCAAGAAGGGAAATGACCCAAATGTCCATCAAAAATAGAAGAGGAGAATGGAAGAATAAACAGAAGGACAACCAATCATACAACAGACTACTCCACAGAAATGGGAATGAGTAAACTGCAGCCCCATGCAACAGAACAGAGGAGTCTCACAAACCTACGTTGGTGAAAGGATCCAGACAGAGGAGATAAACACATAGAAAGAGTATGTACTGTGTGATTCCATTTAAGTTTGAAAAACAGGTGAAATGAGGCTAATGCACTAGCAGCCAGGATCGTGTTTGCACCTGCACTTCAGAAGAAGAAAAGAAAAAGAAAAACAGCTCATGGTTATAGAACTTGAAGAATGTTCTAGAAGCCTGGGATTAAGAAAAGAGAGAGACATAGGGCCAGGGGCTTGCCTGATAGCTCAGTTGGTAAAGAATCCGCCTGCAATGTAGAAGACCTGGGTTTGATCCCTGAGTTGGGAAGATCCCCTGGAGAAGGGAGAGGCTACCCACTCCAGGATTCTGGCCTGGAGAACGCCACGGACTCTGCTGTCCACGGGGTCGCAAAGAGTCAGACACGACTGAGCGACTTTCACTTTCACGGGGCCAGGACAAGACACACACCACTATTTCCCCAGCAGAGGTACCAGCGATGTTGGTCACAGGAGATGGTTGAGAGGCCAGAGGCTCCCCTGGAAAGTCACCCTCTTCTCAAGCTCACCTTCCACAGAATATGCCTATCTTGGCCCAAACTCCTCCAATCATCTCTCACCAATTTCCACTTTGCTCCTTGGAATATGTGCTCTTGAGGCCCTCAGACACCATATAAGTTGCTGAACTACCATGAGGTTGCCATGTTGAGAGGAAGCCCAGACTCACCTGTGGGGGGACTACAAGGAGGGGCCCGAGAATCCCACGGATAGAGGAGCCTGGTGGGCTACAGTCCATGAGGTCGCAAAGAGTTGGACATGACTGAGCGACTAAACACAGCACAGCACCTGGGACTTCAGAAAAGATAGAGATGCCTGGTCTACCCCAAAGGTCTTCAGCACCTATGCATGTCTGACTGCAGTCACATGAGTTACATGTAACCTTTTAGCTGGACTCTTTTCAAATTCCTAAACCACAGAAACCGTGAGAGCTCATAAAATGATTCATGGTGTTTTAGACCACTATATTTTGGGGTGATTTCTTATAGAGCAATATACAACTGGAATACCTTGTTTGAGTTGAGTGACTTGTGGAATGCTGGCAGAAACCCCAAGTCAGATGGCTTTGGGCAAAAGAGAATGCTAGGGCGCAAGCCCTACGGGGGCCAGATCCCAAAGATGAAGGTCAGGGGTCAGAGCTGTGCCACTGTGGGGGTCACTGATGCTCCGTAACTGCCTGCCAGGCTCTGTGGCTGGGTGAGCAGTAGCGTGGCTCAAGCTTGAGCCCGGCAAGTCCTCACCTGGCTGTAAGGATGGGACAGTAGCCAAGGGCTGAGGGCAGATGAAGGAGACCAGGAAGGCACCACTCACAGTCCCGTCTCACTGTAGAGGGAGGTAATGGCCACCATCCAAAATGGACTCATGAAGCCAGAGGAAGTCAGTGGACTCTACAGCCCTGGAGAAGCTCAGGAGCTGATGGGGTTTTAATATTTCAGAAGCTTCTGGGTCACAGATGACATGGTGTTCTGGAGGCCTGCAAAGTCCAGGGCCATACGGAACATCATCCAGCTGTACATTTCAGAGGCACAGAAGATGCCCTGGGGTCGGACTCCGGAGCTGCCCCCTGACTTTCATGGGTGAGATGCCTAGGGGGTGATACAAAGTCCAGCAAACCCATCTGGGTTTTGGCCATCCTCACCTGGGGCAGAGCAGAGGCTCAGGAGAGATGCCCAGTGGAGCAAAGAAACAAGACCTGGGCCAGCAGGGGCGATGGGAGCCTGGGTGCAAGGGTGGGAGTTGGGGACAATGGTCTTAGCCCAGGACCTCCCTGCAAGGCAGCAGGAGCTGAGCTTGGGACAAGGGGATTTGGTCTTGGGACAAAACAGCATTTAGCAACCACAGGGGGAGGTGAGGGGAACGAGAGAGGTGGATCCAGTTCCTGGGGGCCAGGCCTCTCACATTATGCCTGTTCAGACACTCGTGCTTCAAAACCAACAAAATTGACTTAAGAAAAAAAAAACCAAAAAACCTCTTAATGTAGCACAGAAAGAGAGGAGGAGAATAGGACTCTATGCAATGAAGTTGGACAGGCCCCCAGGGCATCACAGAAGGAGCCGTGGAAGATTCCCAGCGTCCTGGTTCACTCTCCGCTCACTGAGGGCCCTGACACCGCCAGAGGGCAGGGGTGGGCATAGAGGCGCCAAGCTTTGGGGTCAGGCAGGCCTGGGCACGAATCTGGACTCCCTTGTCCTTTAATGCTGTTAAGCTTGCCGAAGTTACTCTCTGGGTCCCATTTTCTCATTTTTTAATTGGTGAGGGTGTAGGATGGGAGTAGGGTAGGGTAAGAGATGGTAAACCTCTCCCCCCTAAGAACTGTGAGAACCGAATGGCCCCGATTGGATGGGCACCAGCCCCAGCCCCTGGCATGGGGGAGGACTCATAGCTCAGTGGGCATCCACTTGGGAAATTCAAAGCTAAGCGAAATTATCTCTTAATTCAGACCATAATCTGGATTTCAGACACAATGTGTGGTCGTCATCATCTGTGTTCTTCCCTCTTTGCTGAGTCAGACAGAGCCAGGCCTGTCTTACCACATGACTCATGTGTCCTGATCCCCTCCTCACCTGGCCTGGGGTCAGAGCTCACCTGGACCGGGACCCGTGATCTCTCCTCCAGCCTACAGCCTGCAATGGTGATGACGGTGATGCACCGTCTGTCTCCCCAATGGCATCTGGAGAGACCTGAGGGCAGACGTGGGCACAGAGCTGGGTACAGGGAATGCAGAGAAGTGTTCACAGAAAGAAGGACAGAGGGGAGAGAAAGGAAGGAGGAAGATGGAGTGGAGGGAGCCTCCATCGTGGCTTCTTTGTTTCCCTGCTGGCTTCTGGTGACAACCCCTCAGCCTTCCCTCCCTCCGCCCCCCACTGCCACCAGGATGCTGTTAGCCGGTGTCCAAAGTCCTGAGAGGCTGTGCCTGGCCCCAGATTTTTTTTTTTTTTGGCCATACCACGCAGCATGTGAGATCCTAACCACTGGTGGTGGATGTTGCTCAATCTCTCAGTTGTGTCAGACTCTGCGACCCCATGGACTGCAGCACACCAGGCTTCCCTGTCCTTCACCATCTCCCGGAGTTTACTTAAAAACTCATGTCCATTGCTCAAAATCTCGGTGATGCCATCCAACCATCTCATCCTCTGTCGTCCCCTTCTCCTCCGCCTTCAATCTTTCCCAGCATCGGGGTCTTTTCCAATGAGTCAGTTCATCACATCAGGTGGCCAAAGTATTGGAACTTCACCTTCAGCAGAAGTCCTTCCAGTGGATATTCAGGACTGATTTCCTTTAGGATGGATTGGTTTGACCTCCTTGCTGTCCAAGGGACACTCAAGATCTCCTCCAACACACAGTTCAAAAACATCAATTCTTCAGTGCTCAGCCTTCTTTATGGTCCAACTCTCACATCCGTACATGACTGTTGGAAAACCATAGTTTGGTTCTAAAGATTAAAGTTTGGTTCCAGCAAGATGGATCCAAAACTCTCCTGCTTCAGATACCTCCCAGTGATACATAGCAAAAGTTAAATGGCTCCTGACTTCCTGAGAAGGGGGGTTCTCAGTGGGGTCCCAGCCTCTGGTTTTCAGCAGCAAGACGAGGACAATGACAAGTACCTGCAGCCTAGATGTTGGGCATGAACATACCTGATGAATTAAGGGGCCCAGCGTGGTACCTGACCCAGGGGAATGCTCAAGACACAGAGCTGAACCCATTCCTTCCCTCCTGCTGGGCCAAGGTCACCTATCCCACAGACCCCGAGTGGGCTTCAAGCCTCCTTGGTACATCATCTGCGGTAACCAGCCTGTGAGGTCAGCCTTCAAGGGCCTTTTATTTCCCTGCGGGCACTTGTGATGGCTACAAGAAGGGCTGGCAAAGCCTCCTCTACTGGCAAGTCCTCCCCAGGGCATGTCAGAGCAAGGCCACCTTTATTAAATGCTTCTCCACTCAATTAGGGTTTTCTATGAAGCAGAACATTTTATTAACAGACCTGAAGATAAATTATTACCAACCACTAATGATTATATTTAAAAAGAGCAATACATAATTTAGAGCAAGGTTTAAAGAAGTTAAAATACCTAGTGTATTTTTAGTTGAAGCACTTTTGGTTGCTAGCGACAGGAACCAGCTCCATCTAGTTAAAGCAGAAGAGGGAATTTATTGGCTCTGGAAGTGGGGGGGCGGGAGGGGCCTTGGGTTCAGACCTCAGCTGAATCAGGGGTCTCAAGAGAAGGGCATCTGTAGGTTGGTCTTTGTCAGCTGCCCCCCTTGGCAGTTGCTTCCATTCTCTGTGATGGCAAAAGTGACTGCTGGCATCACCAGCCCTTTATCAACCCCCTCAACAACCCCAGGGGAGGGACAGGCCTTGGCCCACCAGCCCTGCCTTGGGTCCCTGCCACCCTGACCCAGGAAGTAGAGGCTCTAGTTGGCCAGACCCAGTTCCATGCCCACCTCTGGAACACCTCGGGGCTGGGAGCCTGGGTCCATTCCGAACAGAATATAAGAACTGTGAGTGATGAGGGACGGGTCCCCGAAAGATGGAGGGGTTTCCAGTACTGTCAAGCAGGAGGCTTTTAGCAACTCTTCCCTCTCCCCACCCCCAACCCTGGATCAGTCTCGGGCATGAGTCTACACAACAGCTTAGTCATCCTCAACCCAGGTCCTAGAAGTTGAGGGAACTTGTGAAACCCTTCCAGCCCTCCCTGGTCTGTACAAACAAGATGGTCAGCTCTGCTGATCCCAGCCCTTGAGGATGGTGCAGGACCAGCTGCTGGCTGCCCTCGGCCAGGGTAAGCTTGTCAACACGCTCCATCTAGCATCTTCCCCAAGAGCCCCAATCAGCGCCCCCAGCACTGGCTTCGATCGGCCCCCTCTGTGACATTAGCTTCTACCAGGAACTCGCTTGATTGTGTCTCAGGAGTCACTCGTTTTCACGCTATTGGAGCCAACACAAATTGATCCACCATTGTTGTAATCCCTGGCCCTGAGCCCCTTGCCCTGAGCAAGATGACTTACAGCCCCGGGATCTTTCCTGCGACAGCGTGGACACCCATCCAATCTGACCTTCCTTCCACACTGAGGGCCCTTCAGTTTGTGCCTCTGTCCCATCCTGTCCACCGCACCTCTAGTCCCCTCCTCATGCCTGGGTCACACCGTCTTGTGGAGAACAGAAGGACCAAGCCACTAAACCTCATTGCAGCGGATGAAGTGAGCTCTGTCCTAGAGTCAGTCATGCAGGGGTGGTGTTGTTCTTGTTTAGTCGATAAGTCATCTCCGACTCTTTGCAAACCCAGGGACTGCAGTCCGCCTGGCTCCTCTGTCCATGGGATTTCATAGGCAAGAATACTAGAGTGGGTAGCCATTTCCTTCTCCAGAGGATCTTCCCAACCCAGGGATCGAACCTGCGTCTTCTGCTTTAGAAGCAGATTCTTTACTACCGAGCCACCTGGGAAGACTCCATGGATCGTGGCTTGTACTGGTGACCTACTGGGTGACACATTTCTTGACTCTCTCTGAACCTCACCTGGAAAACCAGGGCAGTCCTTGAACCCCCGTGTGGCTGTGAAGATGAAACTCGGTTATCAATTGGGAACGTGCGGCATAAACTGTAAAGGACTATACCCCTGAAAGGGGTCACTGCCATGCTCACCATCATCACCCAGATGAAGCCCCTCCTCAGAGGGAGGCCACAGGTGACAGCCAGCCTCTGACCTAACAGCCGAGCAGGTGTCTCAGGAGACAGACCCCAGGACGAGCCCCAGTTCACCCGGTGCTGATGGCTAAATTCCTGCAGGAGAAAGCGGTGACCCCTGGAATAGGACCCACACAAGCCAGCCCACAGCTGTTCTTGAGTTCAGGAAAATAAGTGCTTCAGGGCACCTCACAGCAAGAGCAGAATACAGTCATTACTGGAAATGATAGACGCTGGCTGATTGAGTGATTTTTTCTCAGCCAAACCCGAAATTACTTGCGCTATTGATGGAGGCCTAATGGGAAAGGCAAAAATCCCCTGCAGGGAGCCTGCTGTGTCCCCAGAGACAGGCAGGGCCCGCTGACTCCCTCACCTGGTACATCCTTGCCTACACCGTCTGCCGGGGTTGGAGGGGGCCTAGAGTGGGCCAAGACCCGGGTCTCAGAGGCAGCAGATGTATGATAAGCTGCCGTCAAGGCTTGTTGGGATTATTAACGAATTGATCCGTCCTCACTACTGATATCTGTTACTGGGACCTGTTTCCCCACCCCCACCCTCCATGGGCCTTTCAGGGAGGGGGAATGGGTTGCCTTGTTGCTGTGTTTCCATAGCAGGCTTGTGCTCCAGACCTCCACCCGAGTACTGCTGATTTTGTTTTTACTGTATAAGATATATCTAATGTGAAGTTGCCCATTTTAATCATTTTTAAGTGCATATTTCAGTGGCATTAAGTGCATTCACATTGCTGTAAGATCACCGCCGTCTATTTCTAGAGCTTTATCTTCCCAAATGGAAGTCTGTGCGTTAAACAATGATTCCCCATCGGCCCTTCACTCCAGCCCTGGGCAAACACCCTTCTACTTCCTGTCTCCGTGAAGATGACTCCTCAGAAAGTGTTAGTCCCTCAACCGAATCCGACTCTTTGTGACGCCATAGACTGTAGCCCACCAGGCTCCTCTGTCCATGGAATTCTCCAGGCAAGAATACTGGAGTGGGAAAGCCATTCCCTTCTCCAGGGGATCTTCCCGACCCAGGGACTGAACCTGGTTCTCCTGCATTGGCAGGCAGCTGAGCCACCAAGAAATCAAAAGGAACCCCATAGAAGTAAAGTCATGCAGTACTTGTGTTCTTGTGACTGGCTTATTTCACTTAGCATAATGTCCTCAAGGTTTACTCAAGTTGTAGCAGACATTAGGATTTTCTTCCTTTTTCTGGCTGAATAATATTCCACGTGTGTGCCACTGTTTATGTTTACCCCTTTATCCACTGATGGACACTGGGCTTGCTTCTACCTTTTTTTAAATTTATTTGTTTTTAATTGGAGGATGATTGCTTTACATTATGGTGTTGGTTTCTGCCATTTATCAACATGACACATCTACCTTTTGACTATCGTGAATGATGTTGCTACAGACATGGGGGTACCAATAACCTTCCGAGTCCCTGCTTTCCGTTCTCTGTGGTATTATTCAGAAGTGGAATTGCTGGAGCCTTTGCTCAGTCTATACTGAACATTTTGCAAACCCACCATACCGTTTTCCACAGCAGCTGCAAGAGACCATGCTCCCATCAGCACAAGGCTTTCAGTTTCTCCACATCCTGGCTAACACTTGAGCTCCCTTTTTTGACGAAAGCTACCCCAGAGGGTTCAAGGCAGTGTTTCACTCTGTTTTAAGACCTGCCAACATGGCTTTCTCCTGTTGGACCTCAAGCCCGGGGGCAAGATCCTGCAGACCCGGCGGGGCGCCGGCCATGGGGTGGCAGTCTGCGGCGGTGACACCCAGCACTGAGTCCAACTCCGCCGCCTCCATCACCCTCTCCCCGCCAACCCCCCTCCCACTCCAGACGCTGGCTTCCTTGCCCGACGTGTCCAGAGGAGCGGCCTGGCACCCTCCCAGCTCGCACAAGCCACAATTTGCTCTTCAAATCTCCAAACTGTTTACCAACAGCAGAATTCTCCTTCGCGCTTGGCTGGTCTGCAAAACCGGCAATTATCCCAAGCCCGGCCGACTCACCCTGATGTGAACAATGGCTCAATAGGAAACCCCACAGAAACACGGCTCAAAGGCCCAGCTCCTCTCCTCCACTGAAGCTCACGCCTGACACAGCCTGGCCTCAGTCCTGCCACGGGCAGTGGGGAAGGCCGTGCTCAAGATTCATCCGGGAGGGCTTGACTCCTTCCTACGAGGCTGGGGGCTCCCTCTGAAGGAAGAGGCAGCTCATCCTGTGATGCCAAGTCTATCCAAGGACGGGAAGGAGGCCCTCCTGAGGTTGGCGGCCTGAGGATGAGGCCTGTAGGCTGCTCGGCTAGCAGGAGGCAGCAGAGGATGTAGCCAGAGTTCCAGCCAGCTGGACTGGGACGGGGTCCCGTGCCCACCACTGTCCAGCTGTGTGACCTTGAACGAGTCACTTGGCCTCTCAGAGCTCCAGCTTCCTCACCTGTGACACAGAAACAGTAAGAGCGCCGTGCTCCTAGGGCTTTGTGATGTCTCAACAGAGATCAGTCGTGTCCGACTCTTTGCAATCCCATGTACTGTAGCTTCCAGGCTCCTCTGTCCGTGGGGATTCTCCAGGTCATGCCCCTCTCCAGGGGTCTTCTCTACCCATGGATCAAACCTATATCTCCTGCATCGCAGGCAGATTCCTTACCACCTGAGCCACCAGGGAAACCCAAGAATGCTGGAGTGGCTTGCCATGCCCTTCTCCAGGGGATCTTCCCAAAACAGGAATCGGACCCACGTCTCTTGCATTGCAGGCCGATTCTTTACCGTCTGAACCACCTGGAAGATCATCCACAAAAAGCTTCTGCGGGAGCTGACATGAGCCTCACTCCAGAGACAGAGGGAGACGGGCTTGAACCCCAACTCTGCCTGCCGCTTCCCTTGGGATGCTGGGTCCTAACTTCTCTGTGTCTTGCTTTCCTCCTCTGGAAACAGGAACACAATGCCCATTTCACTGCACTTTGGCACACGTTACAGGAGATGATGTGTATGGAGGCCAAGCATGGTGGCCGTGGAGCCCTCCTGAGCGGTCATAAACAGTGGGTGGTCCTGGGATATGCCTTAGCCCCCAACACACTTTCAGAGGAGGAGTCGGCGCTCAGCAACACTTACCCTTAAGCAGGTGCACCCAGGTGACGTCAGGTAGATGTCCAAGGCCCTGCCCAGTGCCTGGGCTCCTCAGCGTTGACAGTCTTGCCATGTGCTGCGAAGCCCAGGTCCTTGGAGAAGCAGAGCTGAAGGAGAAGATGCCTGGGGCGGGCAGGCGGGTCTGGGGTCTTGCAAGGAGGGGCCAGCATGGCAGGCACAGGCCGCATGGCCAGAGCCCCCCTTCCCATCAGGACAGCCTTCTCCTGCGTTGTCGGGTCCTGTCCCCACACCCTGGCTAGGGGTGACGGGCAGCTTAGCCAGAGCCTTGCGGGCCGGGCACTCCAAGGTGGGAAGCCTGCTCTAGAAGAATCAAGCTGACTTGAGTGACCGGCTTATGACCCAGGGGGACCCAGGCTGACTTGTTAGGCCCAGAGGCACAGGGCATGTGAATGTAAGATACGGCCTTTACATGAAAGCTCCCAGTCTAACAGAGGAGGCAGACCCAGACTTACGGTGACAGGGAAGCAGGAACAGAGGGGACAGGGAGGCCCAGCCCCAGTCTAGAGCCCCAAGGAGCTTCCTTGAGGAGGACATGGAGGCAAAAGCAAATTAAAAGAGATGCTGGAGGATGCGGGCATTTCACAGACTGGTCAGGCATTTGATGAGCTTTCCTCAAACCCAGTCAGTATTCAGCCAAGGCCCAGAGGGGCTCAGAGACTGCTGGGCCCTCACCCTGCCTCCCGGACTGCCCTGGTCTCCAGGTGGAGGTTGTGGGTGTGAAAGGGACCTAGGATCCCAGGGGAGGCCGTTCCAGTGCAGTGGGGCTGGAAGCTGAGGGGACCGGCACCGAGTGGTGTGAAGGTCAAACCTCCCCGGAGAGTCGCCTCACGACCCTGAGCCCTGGGGTGGAACTAGGCAGTCACAGGTCAGATGAGTGGCTGCAGCTGGACTGTTTCTCAGCATCACGGGGCTCAGAGCAGAGCACGCTTATGTACTCTTGGTCCCAGCTGCCATGGAGACGCGAGCAGAGGGATGCTCTTTTTTCCTGCAGAATCTTGTTGCCATTTGTTTGTCTGCTGTGTAGGGATGTGCGGGCTCACAGGCCTGGGAGATTCCAGGACTTCCCTTTCATCTGCATTTCCACCCCTTGCAGGGCTCCCGGCAGGCAGTGCTGCCATCCCCCTGACCCACCCACAGCGCAACCCCACGCACAAGGGTCCAGCTTCAAAGAAGGGTGAGCGGGAGAAGAAGCGGGGCTCTCTCCAGGAGACAGGACCTCAGAACACGGTCATGATTCACCGTGCCCGAACACGAGCCACCATAAATAATGGAACACATTCGGACATGGTGATTCAGTGCGTCAAAATATAGAAAGGCCATTTAATATTGGTGACAAAATTAGATGAAAGGCTTCACTCCTTCAGATGAAGAAGCAGGCAGAGCAGTGCTGAGAAAGAACAGAGCATCACCTCCACATACTCTGAATGAAAACGTGAATGTCCCCTGTGGCCGGACAGGATGACCAGCCCAGCCTGCCCTGGTGTCACCTGGGGTAGTAGACAGGTATGCACCCAGGAATTCTCCCTTGATGGAAATGCATGTTAGGAGAACCGCTGTTTCCCCACGAAATAAAGAGTTAAGAGCTGGAATGTTTTACAATAACCAAGACCATTGACAGATGAATAGATAAAGAAGATGTGGTACCTATATACAATGGAATACTACTCAGCCATGAAAAAGACCAGCACCATGGACGTAGCTAGAGATTATCATAGTACTAAGTGAAGTTAGGTCAGAAAGAGAAAAATACCATATGATATCACTTATATGTGGAATCTAAAACATGACACAAACGAAAAACGAACCTATCTCTTAAACAGAAGCAGAATCATGGACATGGAGAATATACTGGTGGTTGCCAAAGGGGAGGGGTTTGGGAGAAGGATAGAGTGGAAGGTTGGGGTTAGCAGATGTAAGTTTTTTGTATATAGAATGGGTAAACAACAAGGTCCTACTATATAACACAGAGAAATATATTCAATACCTATGATAAACCATAATGGAAAAATATTCTTACAAGAATGTGTGTGTGTGTATATACGGATATATTTTTTTTCCCAGGTGGTGCTAGTGGTAAAGAACTCGCCTGTCAGTGCAGGAGACATAAGAGATGCAGGTTCGATCCCTAGGTCAGGAAGATCCCCCGGAGAAGGAAATGGCAACCCACTCTAGAATTGTTGTCTGGAAAATTCCATGGACAGAGGTGCCTGGTGGGCTACAGTCCACGGGGTCACAAACAGTTGGACACGACTGAGTGACTGAACAATAACATCAAATATATTGAGACACCCATGTGTCACAGGACACATTTGGAAGTGCTCATGTATGGATAAGAAAATTTATGTCTTTGCATTGGCTGTTAATTTTTTCCCCAGAGAAGCAGTGTTTCCCAGTAACCCTGGAGGGAGGCATCAAGGTCTTACAACCTTCCTCTGACAGATGAGGAAACAAAAGCCCAAGGAAAAGAAGATGTTATCCTAGGTTGCTCAGAAAGAGATGACATCTTAGAGAATGTAGCAGAGGTTTCAACTGCACCTCCGTACTGCAGAGGTACTGCAACATTTATCATCCAGTGCAAATTGCTCCCTGGCTCAGAGAACTGAGTGGAAATGTCCTGTCGGCCAGTCTGTGGGCCTCTTTCCTCTGATCTCCTCCTTTCCTCATGTGGTCCCTCGTCTCTGGCCTTGTGGCGTCTCTGTTGTTGGGGGGGGAGGTCATTATTCCGGTGCATCGAAAGGGCCCTGGCCTGTTCCCACATAGCAGGGGCTCTCCTCTCCCTTGGGGCTCAGTTGGGAAGAGCATCTTCCAGCCAAGAGGAACTTCGTCTTTGGGCCTGCAGTGAAGAGGCCACGTAGGAACCACCCCTGCCCTGGGGACTCTGGGTTGGCCCCCACACACGAGCAAAGTCTAAGAGGTTTCTGTGTTGGGTGCTAAGAAATTGAAGCTCAAGCTGTTTGGCCTGGCGAGAGGCAGAGAACCGTGGAGACCCCTTTAGAGGCCTGCCCTGGACTCGGACACCGCCTTCCGCCACAGTAGCCAAAGGTGTTCCCCGGGCCAAGGTGGGAGAAGCCAGGACGGCCCGGCCAGCACACCTGCATTTAGAGGCACAGTCCCTCCCAATGGTGTCACATTCATGGTGCTGCCTCCCTCTTCTACCCCTCCTTTGGGGGGACTACCTTCTAGGAAAAAGGACTGAGTGCCTTTGACTGCCCCCAGGGCAATCACTAGCCTGGGGTCCCTCACTACTGCCCGGGACGCTGACCATCAGGGACCCTCCCACTTCTGGCCTCTGCCAGGCATGCAGGGCTGAAGGCACTGTCTGATCAGGGTCTGGGCCCGCCCCCCCCCCACTTCCAGACTACCCACCCTGAGATACCCAGGGCCTGGGGACTTCCTGTCCAGACAGTGCTATGCAGGAAGGATGGGAACAGAGCTTCGCTGTGCTGGCTGGGGGTCCACATGTATTGGTGTGGGGAAGGGGGGACGCGGGAGGAGGGCAAGAGGGCTCCTGGTGTGGGGTGGACCCGGGTGATTTTCAAAAGTGAGACATGGAATTCGAGTCACTTCAATTCTGTCATTCACGTGACCACTTGGAGTTTTAGTTTGTGCATAAAATTTAAAACAGTTTGACAGAGCATAAACTGCTAGTGTAATCTTGTTTGAAAAAGTATGAAATTTAGTTCAGCTCAGTGAATCTTCACAAAGTGAGCAGACTCTAGACACTCACTAGATCAAGAAATAAAGCCTTGCCAGAACCCCCAGAACTCCCTTAGTGCCCCTTTCCAAGGGTAAACGCTATCTTGGGTGCTAAGATGACAGATCAGCATTGCCCATTTTTGCACTTGAATGCAATCATCCACACTGCTGCACATGGATGCAGTTCGCTGGTTCTCATTCTGTGGAGTGTTCCGTCACATAAATACTCCACAACTTACCCGTTCTGTTGGTGAACATTGGATCACTTCCTGTCCTGGGCTAGTGTGAATATTGCTGCTGTGAGCACCCTTGCACACGTGTTTTGGTGAACTTGGGTAAGCCAGTTGTTGAATGTGTAACCAGGAGTCTTCTTGCTGTATCAAAGAGGGTATTTATACCAGCTTGATTTATGCTGCCAGAAAACACCCACCAGCAATGTAAGTGTTGCAATTAATCCACATCATTTCCACTGGAGAAGGGATAGACTACCCACTCCAGTATTCTTGGGCTTCCCTGGTGGCTCAGCTGGTAAAGAATCTGCCTGCAATGCAGGAGACCTGGGTTCGATCGTGGGTTGGGAAGATCCCCTGGAGAGGGGAATGGCTACCCACTCCAGTGTTCTTGCCTGGAGTATTCCATGGACTATACAGGCCATGGGGTCTCAAAGAGTCGGACACGACTGAGCAACTTCAACTTCACTTCATTTCTGCACTTGGAATTGTCGACTTTTTAACTTCAGCCATTCTTGTGGGTGTGTAGCAGTATCTCATTGTAGTCTTAATTTCTATTTCCCTGTGACTAATAAATAAAGTTGAGTGCTCTAGTAGGTTTATTACCCATGTGGATATGCTCTTTTGTAAAGTGTCTGTTCAAGGTTTTCTATTGGGTCATCTGTCTTATTTATTTGAAGGAGTCGCATATTCAGAATTCAAGTCTCGTGTCAAACATATGTATGGCAAATTTCTTCTCCCATTCTGTGGTTTGCTTTGTGTCTTTTGTTGAACAGATGTTCTTAAGTTTAATGCTGTGCAATTTATCACTGTTTCTTTTATGGTTAGCGCTTTTTGTGTCTTAAGATATTTGCCTACCCCAAGATCATGAAGATATTCTCCTATATTCCTTTTTAGAAAATTTTTGTTTTGCTTTGAAAAAATGTGTCTACAATCCATCTGGAATTGGCATCTGTGTATGGCATGCAGTAGTGATCACAGTTCACTTTTTTTCTGAACGGGTACCTAATAACCCCCAACACCTTTTACTGAAAAGATCACCCTTGCCCTCACTGTGCTAGACTTTCACCTTTGCGAAAAATCAAGTAGACCCAGTGTGTGCCGGTCTGTGTCTGAATTCTCTGTTCTGCCCCATTGATCTATGTGTCTATCCTTGGCAATTACCAAGCTGTCTTAAATGCTATAGCATCATAATAAATCTTGGAGTCTGGCTAGTCTAAATCCTCTGTTTGGTTATTGCTCTTTAAGATCATTTAGTTTTTCTTGGTCCACTGCATCCCCATGCAAATTTTAGAATCAACACACACACACACAGACAACCTCTTGAGCTCTGCATTCTAGATCTCTTCGTGTTTCTCTGAACTGCTATATGGTGTACATATCAATCAGAGGCCAGTCAGGAAACAGAAACCTCACTAAATATTTCGAGCAAAGAGGAATTTAATTCAAGGAGCTCATGACAAAGGTGTGAGAAGGGGTAACCAAGAGAAGGGGAGAGGGTGTGACCTAGGCACCAGGGAGCTGCTACCACTTCCAGGCTGGAGGTGCAGAGCGGGCACTACGCAGAGATGAGCAAGCATCAGTGCCAGTTTGGGGCCGTGTCCGAGCTCGCCCCGATGTTCTTGGACCTGGGCCACTGCTGTCCCAGAGCTGCCAGCATGAGCAGATGGACTCATATCTTTGCCCGCTGCTACTGTTGCATGTGTCTCTGTGAAATCTGCTGAAATCCTGCCCTCAGTCCCTGAGAAGGTGACTCTATTTGGAGACAGGGTCATCACAGATGTGATTAGTTAAGCTGAAGTCGTATTGGAGTCGGGTGGATGCTACTCCAACAGGACCATGTTCCTTACAAAAAGGAGAAAATCGGACACAGACATACACACTGCGTGAGCATCATGTGAAGATGAAGGCCAAGATCCCGGTGATGCTTCTACAAGTCAAAGATGCCAGCAAACCTCCAGATGCCAGGGGGAGCCCCGGAGCAGATTCTCCCTCCTGATCCCCAGAAGGCACCAGCCCTCCCTGGACTTCCTGCAGAGCTGAGAGACAGTTAATGTTGCGTCAGCCACCCCATCTGTGGTGCTCTATTACAACAGCCCCAGCTAACTAACACACCCACCTTCTAACCTGGGGCCACGGCCTCCTTATCAGAACCCGCATGGCCAGGGAGCCTGGGAGGTGTGGTTGACAGGCTTCCAGCCTGGCTGCACAGAAAAGGAAGGAGACCAAGAACAACAGACGAATATCCAGCCCCACCTGCATCACCAGGGGTCGCCCGTCCACCGCCTGCCATGGACACCAGGTGGCCACCAACAGGACTGTGATGGACACCCCCCGACAGGAGGATCTCTATAAGAACTCGGGGGGTTTACGTCAAGGCACAGAATTTCTGCAATGCTGCCTCTCCAAGGCGGCCTTCAGGCTGTTCCCAGCCTGGGCCCTGCTTCCCACTGACCTCATCTGCTCCTCCTCTCAGCTACAACCACACTCACCCTCCGTCCCTGTCTCAGGGCCTTTGCACTTGCTGGCCCTTCTGTTGGAAGCCTGTTTCCCCACATTTTCTTTCTTTTGTAATATGTATTTATTTGGTTGCATTGGGTCTTAGTTGTGGCACACAGGATCTTCACTGCATCATGGGGGGGGTTTTCATGCAGCGCACCAACTCTCTAGTTGTGGTACACGGGCTTAGTCCCCCTGAGTCATGTGAAATCTTAGTTCCCTGACCAGGAATCGAACCCATGTCCTCTGAATTTTAATGCAGATTCTTACCCACTGGGCCACCAGGGAAGTCCCTCCTCCACATTTTCAACTAAGGGGCCCACCTCGCTATGCATCTAAAACACCCATGTCCCCACGTCCCTCCTTGCTCATTCCCCTTACCCTCCTTTGCTTTCTTCATTTCAATGTCCAAAAGGACAATAGATTTACTCACTGGCTCTAGGATAAACATGGCAGAATCTCCTCTGATTGGTTTGTTGCTATGCCCCCAGAGCCCAGAATAGGGCCTAGAACATACAGCAAGTGCTCAACAAGTGTTTGTTGAATGAATAAACACTTTGACTTTCCCAAACCATGAAACAAAGCTGAATCACCCAGGCACGGACTGAAAGAGAAAGCTAACTCTGGGCAAGCCTGGCCTTGGGGGTCACCAGCTGCCCCAGAGCTTACCAGCTTTCCGAGGGTCTCTGATTTTCTGCCCACAACACTCTGCCAATAACCCCTGCCCTTACTCCCAGTGGGGAGATAGAGGGGAGGGGGCAAGACCAGAGTTGAGGAGACCAGGATGGCAACGAGGCAGGAGAGGAGACAGGGCTGAGCTGGGAGGATACAGTGGTGGAGAAAGGAGGTCTTGGGCTGGAGCGTGTCAGGGGCTTGAATAAAACAGCATGAAGGATGATGTTTGGGTTTCTAGCTTGGCACTGGATGGCTAGATGCTAAGATGGGGTTGCAGCAGGAGGAGCAGTTGACTGGGGATGAACTGAGTTTGGGGGTTTGAGGGGTACTGCGACAGGGTGTTGGAAATACAGCTCTGCAGCTCTGGAGACATTCAAGTTGCAGGTGAATCTATGAAAACCTTTATAAAAATATTTTTGTTTCACCAGAATTAAATCTTACAGTGGCTCATGGAACAAAGAATCAACCACCCTTTACAAATCTTAAATTAACAAAGACAAGTACTGCATAATTACCTTCCATTTCAGAATCCCAGTCCCCAAGAGGGTCAGTGAGAGTCTTGGGAAAAGAATTAGGCTTTGTTGCAAGTAACATGTGTACAGGAAGCATCTTTTTTGTGTGTCTGTTCTTCTACCCAAATGCTCGATGCCTTAATGATTTTATGACTCAGAATTGTTTATTCCTGCCTCCTGGGTCTCGCCACAGTCCCAGCGACATGAAGAATGTACATCCTCAAAATGGAAAAGGCCTCTGTTGATCTTTATCTAACCTGCTTGGCAGAGCTGAGCAGCTTCCGTTCACAGCCCCACGGTGGGTGGGTGGTCTCAGCTCTGCTTGGATAACCTCAGAACCCAAACACCTGCCACACGCCCACTTACTCTCCCATGACTTCCTTCATCTCCCCCAAGCTTCACCGCAGAAAGCCACAACTCCAGTTCTGCTGAGTTTTTCTCCCTTTCTTTTCCCAATTCCCAATTCTTCCTTTTTCCAATTATCTCCTACAGCACTGACTCACAATTCACTTCTACAAGAACCACGATTCTCTTGTTGGAGGTGAAAAAGAAGTGAACCTGCATATTCCAGAATGTCACAGCAGGGAGACCCTAGGATGGAATTCATCAATTCGACAATTATTTGGGGAATGTTTAGTATGTGTCTATTGTTGCCTTAGTCCTAGAGATATACTGATGGGTAGAAAAGAGGGAGGCTGTTTCCTGTTGGAAGGGAAAGTCCAGTGGGGGAATCAGAGCATAATTAATTACAGAAATAAGTATGAAGTTGCTCCTGTGACAAGTGTCATAGATGAGGCTATGGTGGTCCTATAAGTGTATTTAATGTTCATAGATAGATAGAGTGGACCTCATCAAGGAGATCAAGAGAGACTTCCTGGAGGAAGTGCCAGTTGACCAGAGGTCTGAAGGATGAGTGACATTAACCAGGCAAAAGAGGATGGGAAGGATCCTCTTTGTAGTGAAAACACAGGGGCAACAGTCTATGTGGGCAAAACAAAGGGCACAATGAGAGTTTAGAGGGGCTGTGGGCAGAGGAAGGGGGAAGGCAGAGGTGAGTCTGAGAAGCAGGACCACACAGACCTTCCATCACCTGTTACAGACTTGTTTTTATCTCAAGAGTAATGAGATGTCAGTTCGTGTTTAAAACCGAGGTGAGATGATGTCAGGTCTGCATTTCAAAGAGATCACCCAGGATACAGTGTGGAGAGCAAATCAGAGGGGGACATCTGGGAGCTGGAAGGCTGGGTGCAGCAGGTTAACAAAACACGGCAACAGCTTGGCAACCGTGGAGGTGGGGGGGACTAGTGGGGTGGATTTAAGAGATACTTGGGTAGCAGAGATGACTGGTCGTGGGGGCGACCGGATCTGGGGGAGGTGAGGGAGAAGGCACATGAGATGACTTCTGTTTCTGGTTTGTGTAATTATCATTATCACTCACTGAGGCAAAAAACCCCAGAAGAGACCAGACTGGGGGCAGGTTAGGAGTTCAGTTTTGGACACACTGAGTTGCCTTCGAGGTAGCCGTTCCTTCCGAAGACTCCTCTTCCTAAAGTATCTTTTCATTTTTTTGGCCACTCCATGAAGGCATGTGGGATCTTAGTTCCCCAACCAGGGATCAAACCCAAACCCCTTGCAATGGGAGTGCAAAGTAGTAACCACTGGACTGCTGGGATATTCTCCTGAAATACATATTTTTTTTAACTGCTCCCAGTTTTTGTCTATAGTTTACTTAATTGGCTCTCATCCTTGAAGACAGTTTTGGCCTGGTATAGGGTTCAAATAGGCATTCATTTGCTTTCAGCACCATGCCTTCTAATTTTGCTGCAGAGACATCAGCAGTTGATCTGTATTGTCCTTTGAAGGTGATCCGCCTTTTATAGTGGCTTCTTTTATAATCTTCTCATTGTCTTTAGTGTTCTGTAGTTCCATGGTGATGTAACTAGATATGGATTTCTATTTATTTATTCTGCTTGGAAATTGTTTTTGCTTTGTTTTGTTTGCCTGAGCTTTGGAAAGTTTAGAAAATCCCCAGGTGTTTCTAACCTGCAGACATGTTTAGTAAACCCTGGAGTAGATAAAGCCATGTTCGTGTGTGCATGCTCAGTTGCTTCAGAAGTGCTCTTTGCGACCCCACGGACTGTATCCCACCAGTCTCCTCTGTCTATGGGACTTCCCAGGAGGAATACTGGAGTGGGTTGCCATGCCCTCCTCCAGGGGATCTTCCCGACCCAGGGATGGAACTCACTTCTCCTATGTCTCCTATGTTGCCGATGGGTTCTCTACCACTGAGCCATCAGGGAAGCCCCAGATAAAGCCATATTCCAGCCCAAATGTGGCCAAAAAAAAGCAAAAAAACCCCCTGGGGAATTGTTATAGTCCCTGAATCTGATGATTGATGTCTTTCTTTAAGTACTGCTTCTCCCCCATTCTCTGTGTTATCTTCTTCTGGAATTCCAGTTAGTGACTTATTAGACCTTCTCACTTTACCGGCCACCATGTCTTTTGTTTTTTTTTAACATTTTGTTATTTATTTGGCTGCACCAGGTCTTAGTTGTGGCATGAGGAATCTAGTTCCCTGATCAGGGATCAAACCCCAGTCCCCTGCTTTGAGAGCATGGAGTCTCAGCCACTGGACCCCCAGGAAAGTCCCCAACCGGCTACCATGTCTTTTCACCTCTTTTGCATTTTTCACATGCTGTTTTCTAACTCTCTTCTTCTTTTTTTAAATTCATTCAGCGGCTTGATTTCCCTCATTTTAATTTTCTTAAAAAAAAAACAAACTTACGGGTGTACACACCAAGAAGTGCACCTCATAATTTTATAGCTTGAAGAATTTTCACAAACGAAACCTACTCATGTAGTCAACACTTAACAGAATATTACCAGTGACCCCCTCTCTTTTATATATCTTTTTTTTCCTACATTTTGGCCACACTGCACAGAACGTGGGATCTTAGTTCCCTGAGCAGCGATTGAACCAGTGCCCCCTGCATTGGAAGCATGGAGACTGAGTAGCATTCTAATCCAGGTCTATTCTTTCACATATTAATAGACGTTCAGGTTGCTTATATTTTAAGTTATCACAAATTAAACTGTTATGACCGATCTGAAGTAAGTCATCTTTTTGAACATGTTTTCATTTCTTGTGGGTACATACCTATGAGTAGGACTTCTGGACCATAGGTTAGATGTGTGTTTCACTGTGTAGGACTCTCCCCGAACTGTTGTTTGATTTTCATCCAGCATCTGTACCATAAGCTTTCTTCAGACACCCAAACTCCCAGTTTCCTGAAAACGGAAGCTATACACCTCTCTTTCCACACCCAGGGAAGCTAGAAGCAGAAAAGTAAAAGAACAGACCCCTCCCCTCACCTTCATGTCCCCCAGGCCAAGTCCACGTGCACAGAGAGAAGAGGAAAGATAAGCCCTGAAATCCGTGCAAGATCTGAGTGAGCTGGCCTTTATTGTCTGAAAGTGATGAGAAAACTCTGGGTTTGTCCAAAATATTGCTTAGAGCCGAGAAAGAAAGATTAAACAGAACATATGGAGGCAGCGACTGGAGAGCCATGAACCCTATTTCCTGTTCACTCCCCTGGTTTAAACTATCAGAACCCAGCCCCCTCCTCCATGCTCTCTCCTTACTTTCCTCCCCTCCCATCTTGCCCTCTGATACCTGGCTACCAGCCTGGACTTGGCAGGACAAGAGCCAAGACTCAGGAAAAGCTGACAGAACAGAAGGGAAGGCAGAACAAAGGAGCCGTGGAGAACCGGCTCTGATTAAAGAAGTTCGCTTGGGACTTCCCTGGAAGCCCAGTGGTTAAGACTGTATGCTTCCAATGCGGGGGCCCTGGTTCGGCCCCTGGTCAGGGAACTAAGATCCCGCATGCTGCACAGTGTAAAGATAAAAAAAATTCAAATACATTTTAAAAAAATAAGCAAGTTCTCTGGACTACAAGAGGAGGACATCTCTCAGGCTACAACTCAACCCCCAGGACCGCGCCTCTGTCTTCTCGAGGAACCCCTGGCATCCTCCCAAGGTCCACAGCTGGTCTGTGGGGAGAGGAGGGAGGTCACAGGGAGGTCTGCAATGCCTGTGAATGCTAGTGGCATGTGTGACATCTCTGAGTTCCGTTTCCAGTGCCATCCGCCCGGGAGGAGGAAAGAGAACCCTGAGGTCTGACTTCCTGCCACAGACTGAGCAACTGTACAGAACAACTCAGAAACAGTGCATCAATGCTAATCAAGCAAATTAGCCATTGCAGGCGTGTTCACAAAAGCCAGCAGAGTCAATGGGGTGCGATTCATTAGCACCCTGTCCCTAATGGCCTCTGCCGGTTCCTCATCCCTGAATGAGGACAAGGTTGGGGCTGGAACTGTGTAGGGCTGACAGGGGTCACTGCAGGCGGCTCCAGCCGTCCTCCAGAACCTTGGCTGGCTACCACGCCCACCCACTGCTTCCTTTCACTCAGCCCTGTTTTCTTCTGGGTTCCCTCTACCTGGAGTGTCCTTCGCTTTTCTCTTCACCTGGCTAATGCCTTTTCATCCTGTAATCCTCACCCAGGTATCACCTCCTCCAGGAAGCCTTCTCTGATTCCACAGGTTAGATGAAGGGCCCTCTTCTGGGCTCCCATATCCGTCACTGATCAGTCTCCCCTAGAGTCTGGGCTCTATTGCCAGAGGAGGGGGCCAAATCCCAGATGGAAGATGCCCATCCCTTTTGTCTTGATCACAGAAGGTTGTATCAGGGTTCTTGGGGTGCAAGAATCAGAAACCCACTCTGGCTCCCTTTGGGATCCCAGGAAGGGTGAATGGCCTCAGCTACAGCAGGAGCAGAGTGCCTCACATATCCTCAGGGTCCAGATGGGGACACTAATGCCTGGCCTCTCTGGTCGTACCTGATGGTGGGGGGTGGGGGTGGGGAGAGCGTCCTCTGGGTGGAGTCTTTGTGTCTCTTTGGTCTGACTTGGGCCACACACTCCGTGCCTTTGACCAGGGTTGAGTAGGGCTCCACGTTTGGTAGACCCTTTTTTTCCAGCAGTCATGTATGGATGTGAGAGTTGGACCATAAAGAAAGCTGAGCTCCAAAGAATTGATGTTTTTGAATTGTGGTGTTGGAGAAGACTCTTGAGAGTCCCTTGTACAGCAAGGAGATCCAACCAGTCCATCCTAAAGGAAATCAATCCTGAATATTCATTACAAGAACTGGTACTGAAGCTGAAGATCCAATATTTTGGCCAGCTGATGCGAAGACCTGACTCATTGGAAAAGATCCTGATGCTGTGAAAGATTGAGGACAGGAGGAGAAGGGGACAACAGAGGATGAGATTGTTGGATGGTATCACTGACTTGATGGACATGAGTTTGAGCAAGCTCTGGGAGTTGGTGATGGACAGGGAAGCCTGGTTGCTGCAGTCCATGGGGTCGCAAAGAGTCTAACATGACTGAGCGACTGAACTGAACTATGTGTATTACTTCATTCACTGTTCAGAAACAATCTGTGAATAGATACCACTGTTGTTCCCCATGGTACAGTTGGGGAAACTGAGGCAAGAGTCAAGGATGTCCATCAGGAAAGGAGAGTGGCCAGGCTGGCCCCCGGCCCCAGGCTTATGGAATAAGTATGTGTGTGTTGAGTGAGTGAGCAAATGCTCCAGAAAACCTCGTGGAGCTGGCTTCTCTGGAGGCAGTCTGCTTCCAGAGCCAGGTGTGGGCGGGTGTTTGGCTCTTCCTGACAGATGGGTGACATTTCCCCGGGCAGCGGCAGGAAGCACACCTGTCACTACTGGGGTAATTACTTCTCCCTCGCTGGCCTTTCAGCCAAGCTGCGGCCCTGAAGAGTCATCGTGCTTTCTCGGGCGTTCTCAGCAAGAGGCAAAGGAAAGCTTAGGAAAAGAGGGGGTGAAAATCTGGGTCGTTTTGCATTGTCGGGAAGGGAGATCACAGCTTCAGAAAATGGACCAGAGACCGAGTGAGGCCAGATATGGATCCCAGAGGCCCGGAGGAGTGGCGCTGGGTCTGGAGCACAGGTCGGGTCGACCTGGAGCACAGCCAGAATGGACGGCAGATGTCCCTGGGCTGGGGGGTCACTCCCTGCCCATCTCTTTTTTGGGAGGCCAGCTAAGCTGTTCCTCCTGATCCTGATCTTCCTCTCAGGCAGCCAAAAGGTCGGTGACAGTGTCAGCACTGGACAGTGACAAGGGGGGGGGGGTGTCCTGGGGCGTGTGGTCACAGAGTATGTGCTCTCCTGGGGCCCCTGTCAGCACCCCTCTCAGGCACCCCGTGGTCTCCGTGGGACCCTGGCCTTGCATCCCATCTGGCCCCAGCACTGGTTTGCCCTCCCTGCTGCTGGCATCTTTCACTCCCCCCACCCCCTGGCCCTGAAGTCCAGCCCTGGTCCTAATGGGCTCATCCCCCTCTACGGTCGTTGCCCGGGTCTTGTCTGCCCCCTGCCCCACAGCATTGAAGACCAAGGCTGCGGTCTGTTCATTCTTGGACCCTCAGCACTCACATGGGCTCAGCCCCATCAGGCCATGCTGGGTGGAATAATGGATGGTTCTGGATTCCTCAAACCCCATGTGACAGCCAGGGTACCATGGTGGGGGCCCAGAGCTGGCTGTCTTACGTATGATCACGGTTTCCTAATTTTCCACCCCCAGGAACGCTCCAGGTCCCTCTCTTCTAGTGGCTGGTTGCCACAGAAACTCTCTCACACAAGGGCTCTGGGCTCCTGTGGGTCTGTGCTCATCTCTGACATGGTTGCTTCCTGGGAATAAACCCAGCTCTCTGCAAGGAGCCAGGAGAACCACGGAAGGAAGGAGAGACACCCCAACCTTACTGCCAATACCTGGGGTTTGCCATCCACTGGGGGCCGTGGATCACCCAGGCCCCTCCTGGCCGCCTTTCCGCCCCCAGCTCTCTGCCCCTCCGAGGGTCTGTCCACGGGCCCTATTGTTTGAGTCTCAGATGAGGACACGGGTCCAGACACAGCATTGCCCAGGCAATGTAGTGTCAGAGGAAAGGCTTCCAGGTGGTGCCCCCTGCAGGAATCAGCATTTTAGGAGAGAATTTTGAAAGTTGAAAAGAACTTAAAAGTTACAAGAAATTCATCTCCAGGGGTTACCTTCCAGGGAGTGGGAGCAGGAGCAGGGCCTCCAGCTCCTCTAAGAGCACAAGTGTGTCTGTCTTGCCCCTTCCTGAGTTTGTTCCTGTTCACCCCTCACCAGCTGCTGGTCACCAGTGCAGGCTGCACACAGACGTGGCCACTGGTGTACTCTGACCTGCTGCTCCCCTACTGACCCCGGCTCTTGAAGGGCACCTCTGATCTCTCAAGGCAAGAAGCAGGACCCAAGTGTGTGCCATCCTGGACTCCTCCCTCTCCTTGGCTCTGCAGGCCTCCACCCCCACATCCTGTTGATCTCGTCTCCAGTGTCTCTCAGATCCGCCCTTTACTCTCCCGTGTCCACTCCCAGCATGGCCATCTTGGGCAACATGCACCTTCAGCTCTCAGCCAGACTTCTTTCCTGGACTCCTCACACCCTCTCTGCCCCTTTCTGATCTGTTCTCCAGGCTCCGGCTACAGCAATGTCAACTGGAATCATGTTGAATTTACAGATCCCTTCAGAGAGAATGGACACTACAAAATTTTATTGGGTTTTCCAATGAACACAATATGGTTCTCCATTTATTAAGGTCTTCTTTCATTTTGTTCGTGAGCGATCTATAGTTTTCAACACACAAATCCCACACGTGCTTTGTTAGATGTGCATCCAAGTATTTCATGTCTTAGGAAACTATTGTAAATAGCGTTTTATTCAATTTTTTATTATTTGTGGCTAGGGCATTGAAACAGAAATGATTTTTCTTTTAAAATAATTATAGATTCACAAAAATTTGCAAAGATAGTATAGAGGCCCTCTGAACCATTCACCCAGTTTTCTCTAATACTCGTATCTTATATAACTTGTATCTTTTACGTCCCTGGTGGCTCAGACGGTAAAGCGTCTGCCTACAATTCATGAGACTTGGGTTCGATCCTCGGGTCAGGAAGATCCTCTGGAGAAGGAAATGGTAACCCACTCGAGTATTCAGTTCAATTCAGTCTCTCGGTCTTGTCCAACTCTTTGCGACCCAGTGAGCTGCAGCACGCCAGGCCTCCCTGTCCAGCACCAACTCCCGGAGCCCACCCAAACTCATGTCCATTGAGTCAGTGATGCCATCTCATCCTCTGTCGTCCCCTTCTCCTCCTGTCCTCAATCTTTCCCAGCATCAGGGTCTTTTCCAATGAGTCAGCTCTTCGCATCAGGTGGCCAAAGTATTGGAGTTTCAGCTTCAACAGCAAACCCTCCAATGAATACCCAGGACTGATCTCCTTTAGGAGGGATTGGTTGGATCTCCTTGCAGTCCAAGGGACTCTCAAGGGTCTTCTCCAACACCACAGTTCAAAAGCATCAATTCTTTGGCGCTCAGCTTTCTTCACAGTCCAACTCTCACATCCTTACATGACCACTGGAAAAATCATTGTCTTGACTAGATGGACCTTTGCTGACAAAGTAATGTCTCTGCTTTTTAATATGCTATCTAGGTTGGTCATAACTTTCCTTCCAAGGAGTAAGCGTCTTTTAATTTCATCTCGGCAATCACCATCTGCAGTGATTTTGGAGCCCCAAAAAATAAAGTCTGCCACTGTTTCCACTGTTTTCCCATCTATTTGCCATGAGGTGATGGGACCAGATGCCATGATCTTAGTTTTCTAAATGTTGAGCTTTAAGCCAACTTTCTCACTCTCCTTTTCACTTTCATCAAGAGGCTCTTTAGCTCCTCTTCACTTTCTGCCATAAGGGTGGTGTCATCTGTATATCTGAGGTTATTGATATTTCTCCCGGCAATCTTAATTCTAGCTTGTGCTTCCTCCAGCCCAGTATTTCTCATGATGTACTCTGCGTATAAGTTAAATAAGCAGGGTGACAATATACAGCCTTGACGTACTCCTTTTCCTATTTGGAACCAGTCTGTTGTTCCATGTCCACTTCTAACTGTTGCTTCCTGACCTGCATACAGGTTTCTCAAGAGACAGGTCAGATGGTCTGGTATTCCCATCTCTTTCAGAATTTTCTACAGTTTATTGTGATCCACACAGTCAAAGGCTTTGGCATAGTCAATAAAGCAGAAATAGATGTTTTTCTGGAACTCTCTTGCTTTTTTGATGATCCAGCGAATGTTGGCAATTTGATCTCTAGTTCCTCTGCCTTTTCTAAAAGCAGCTTGAACATCTGAAAGTTCATGGTTCACATATTGCTGAAGCCTGGCTTGGAGAATTTTGAGCATTTCTTTACTAGCATGTGATATCAGTGCAATTGTGCAGTAGTTTGAGCATTCTTTGGCATTGCCTTTCTTTGGGATTGGAATGAAAACTGACCTTTTCCAGTCGTGTGGCCACTGCTGAGTTTTCCAAATTTGCTGCCATATTGAGTGCAGCACTTTCACAGCATCATCTTTCAGGATTTGAAAGAGCTCAACTGGAATTCCATCAGCTCCCCTAGCTTTGTTCGTAGTGATGCTTCCTAAGGCCCATTTGACTTCACATTCCAGGATGTCTGGCTCTAAGTGAATAATCACACCATCGTGATTAACTGGTAGTGAAGATCTTTTTTGTATAGTTCTTCTGTGTATTCTTGCCACCTCTTCTTAATATCTTCTGCTTCTGTCAGGTCCATACCATTTCTGTATTCTTGCCTGGAAAATCCTGTGGATGGAGGAGCGTGGTAGGCTACAGTCCATGGGGTTGTAAAGAGTCGGACACAACTGAACGACTTCACTTCACTTCTTATATAACCAGACCGCGCTATCAAAACTAGGAAGCTGACATCGGTACAACTTGTGTGTACAGGCCTACGTCATTTTATCATATATGTAGATTCACTCTCAAGATACAGTGAAAGTGAAAGTGTTAGTCACTCAGTGGTGTCTGACTCTTTGCGACCCCAAGGACTGTAACCTGCCAGGCTCCTCTGTCCATGGGATTCTCCAGGCAAGAATACTGGAGTGGGTTGCCATGCCCTTCTCCAGGGGATCTTCCAGACCCAGGGATTGAACCTGAGTCTCCCACATTGCAAGCAGATTCTTTACCGTCTGAGCCACCAGGGAAGCCCCCTCAAGATACAGAATGAAATACAATTGATTTTTGTGTATTGACTTTCTATCCTGCAATTTTGCTAAACTCATTTTTTAGTTCTAGTAAGATATCTTTTGTAGATTACTTGGGATTTTTTTTACAAAGATAATCATGTCCTCTGTAAATAGAAGAAGTTTTCTTTTGTCTTTTCCAGCATGGATGATTTTTTCTCTCTTGCCCTATTGCATTGGCTAGGACTCACCCTCCGGGGCTTATCTAAGGTGTCTTTGCTCCCCTTGACTCCCCAGCTGGGCCATGTTCTCTCCCCAGATCACCACAGGCAGCCCTCCTCTGCTCACAGCACCCACCAAGGCCAGGACTCAGCATTCCCCAGGACTTCTTCTGCCTGGTCCTCTCTCAGAGTCGCTACTCACTCTCTTCTTTCCTCCCATATCCAGCCTTCCATCTCCGAATCCCTCCCAGCCTTCTAGGACCATCTCCGGGCTCCCTCCTCCATGCAGACCTCCTCAGCACTTGGCAGCTACAATTCCTATCTTCTTTCTCCATGCCCACCTGACAAATGTCCTTTGAATTGCAGCTATTTCAGAGCACAGCCTATCACACCTGGCAAGCTCCCTGGGAGCCCAAACCATGTCTCATTCTCCTCTGTAGCCCCCACCATTGCCACAGGGGCCTTTCCCACTGCCAGCCTTGGCAGGTGTTTGGAGGCTGAAGTATTAGAAATAGATGGCAGGTTGAAAGGGCAACCAACACCGCCATCACCCTGGGAGGAGTTTTGGGGGGCCACCGGCTTCACAGTCATCAGCTCTAATTCTCTCCATGGACCACGGTGTAAGAGGCAATGTTATGAGCGTTCCCACTGAAGACAGACACCAAGAGGTTAAATGTATAACTTGTTCAAAGTCACACCCGGGGTAGAACCAGAACTTGAACTCAAGCTTTGTTGTTTGTTTGCTTGTTTTTTCTGATTCTAAAATTGCGGTTTTTCCCACCATACCAGGGAGGCTGGGAGGAGAGCGAGGAGGAGGGTCTGTGATGGAGACAGACGGAGGAGGGCAAGGCGGGGGGTGCTGGGGGAGGCAACAAGGATCAGAGTCTGGACACCAGCCTCAACCCCTGAACAGGAGCCCTGATGACTTTGCACCAGGTGGAGGCGGTCAGAAGCATTTAGGCCACCAGTATGAGTTCGGGCCAGGGCCACGCTGGGCACTGGGAGAAAGCCATGGTCCTTACCCGCCAGGGCTCACGGTTAGATGGGGACATGGACACGTGCATCCAAAACCACCAACAATGCAGCAGGAGGCAGAGGTGTGCTGCTCACTCCAGGAGCTGCAGGGGGACCTGTCACCAGCGTCCATCCTCATCCACGCACACGTGTCATCCCAGGCTCACAGCAACCGAAAGCATCCCACAGATGAGCAAGCTGTGGTCCAGGCAGGATGAGGTCTTTGCCCCAAGACAAGGAACTGAATCAGGTCTGCCTTTCCTTCGGAGACCTCTCCGTACCTGCCTGGGGGACTCTCTCCTGGACCAGTTCTCCAGGACCGATTGATTCTCCAGGACCGATGGCCCTGGGGCCAGGTCTATCCTGGAGGCTTGCAGACTCCTCTTCACAGCTTTCCCCACTCTCTTGGTTACAGTCCCAAAGGATTTGCTGCCCTACATCTCTCTCGTCTTTTCCTTTCAAAGATGAGTCATAAGATGAAATGAGGTATTTTGGAGTAAATGATGATGGGCTTGAATTATTCAAACTCCTCCAGATTCTGAAATGAGCGTAATGTGTTTATGTTTGGCATTAAGCATTGAAATGGGCTGAGGGTTCACAGGATTCATCTTAATTTGTGAAATGCCTCTTGGTTGCTCGTTTCAGCCCAGGGCCAGCGTGAGATAAATGTCTAGGGGACATCAAAAGCAGTGCCCACTTCCCTACTAATCCCCCCTGCACCTTTCTCCCCATCAGGTTGACAACCCTGGCTTGGTTGTTGGCAATTTCCCATTTGCCCGGCTCCATCCCTCAGGCGCAAAGTGGGGACTTTGTTGCCTGCTTTGCTGAGATCATGAAGCCCCAGGTCTGCTGCTACCCATGAAGAACTTGAAGTTTAAAGCAAGGGTGGAGGCTGGGGCAATGGGATGACCCAGAGGGATGGGATGGGGAGGGAGGTGGGAGGGGGATCCAGGAAGGGGAACACATGTAAACCCATGGCTGATTCATGTCAATGTATGGCAAAAACTACTACAATATTGTAAAGTAATTAGCCCCCAACTAAAATAAATAAATTTATTTAAAAAAATAAAATAAAATAAAGCGAGGGTGGACTCTAGTGTAATCTGAACATGGGTTAAAAGAAGGAGATAGAGCCCTGGTGTCTGTGGCTCACAGGGCCCGCGAGGTCCCCCGAAGTGAAGTAGGCACCAAGTAATGTCGGCTAGGATAGGCTTGGTGCTGGACAGAGTTTCCCCGCGCCAAGCAGAAAGGCCAGGCTCCTAGGAGAAGGTGCGCTTAGCCTGCACCCTGAAGAGCCTGCTTGAGGGGAGCAGCGGAGGGCAGGGAGCCATGAGGCAGGTTGAAGCCCCCGGCGTCCAGCCCCTTGGGGAGCTGGCTCCATCCCAGGCCAATGGGAGGGGGACGCCCCTGCCTGGATGCAGCTCTGAGGCAGGAAGGAACACGGGACTTTCCAGCCTCACCTCCTGCACTTGCATCTCTGGACAAGGCTTCCCAAACAGCCCAACCCAATGGGCCCCGGGGGACAGGAGAGTCCTTGCCAAGTTCATCCAGGCCAGCCCCCAGGATCCAGACAGGCAGAGAAGAGCACAGAATGGGTGGGTGAGGGCTGGCTGAAGAAGGAAGAGGCCTGGGCAAGTCCAAAATCTGACACCTCTGCTTGGGCTTCCTTTGCAACCCTCGGAAGTCTAGCGGCTGTCAGAGCAGAGAGGGGAGGCTGGGGCAGGTCTGCATGAGAGGGTAGCACTGTGGGGGAGTGGTGGGGGGTGGGCGGGGACAGAAGTCTAGAGGTGGTTCCCCCTCGTGCAGGTTGTCAGTAGGAAGGGTCTTTAAGTTGGATGCAAGTCAAAGAGGAAGGATCAGGAACTATGAAGTTGGGTCCAGGGTCTGAATGCACCACGTCCAGGCACTTCCTGCCAGGATGGAAGCAGCATCTCCAGGACAGACCCCAGACAGGCTCTACCACTTCTCAGGCTTCCCTCGCTGAGTGGGTGGAACTGGGGAGACCAGTCCCCAGGGCCCAGAGGAGGGTGCCCAACTCTGGGTAGCTCTCTGACTTCGGTTTGAACTTCCTGAGGTTGCCCATACACCGGAAGGATTAAAAACCCTGGCCACAAGTGGGCAAGCCTGGGAGCCAGACAAGGAGACCTCCACCCCAAAGGGTAGAGTTTCCCAAAGCATGTTCCCCAGACCTGCAGTACCACAAGTTGCTGTAGGGAGAGAGGGTTCTGCAGTCACGTAAGTTTGAGAAGCACTGACGACTGCTGCCTGTCACAAATTTCCCAGCCCTCTAAAGGTTCTGATAAGTCCTGCAAGGAGGCAGGGAGGCCCATTAAGCTCTGTTGAGCTCAGCCTTCCACAGCCATATTTGACCACAGAACCCTTTCATCACAGAGCATCTGTGGATACTTTGGGCACCGCTGCTGGAAGAAACCCTCTGCTAAAGAGCAGCTGCTATGCCTTTGAGCCATCAAAACCCTTGTCACCGTGGCCTTTATCTCCCTCTCGTCATCCCTGAGCCTTTAGAAAGACCCGCTTACAGAATCTGGCCTCACTTGGCTGCACAGTGAGGCTTATGGGGAGGCGCTGCCTCTGTGGACAGGCTAAAGGGCTGCTGAGGCATGATAATAGGCGGCAGCATTTGTCCAGGCCACGAGGAAGGCGAATCTCCAGGGAATGATTAGAACAGAGACAAGAAACCAGTTGCCCTTCCCATGTGGACAACCTCCCTCCTCCGCAAGCTGGCATCTGGGTTACTCGTACCACACGCCCAAGGCAGCTGCTATCCTGGAGGGTGGTCTGGGGTCCGACCGGAGGGAGTACAGCACTGGCTTCTTCTAGGGTCCTGCTCCCCCATTTTCATCAAGGAGTCCTCCTGCTCTGGCCCAGTCTCATGGGCCTGGGCAGGACAAGAGGTCAGTCCCTGAGCCGGGCCTGGTCCAGGACGTGAGACCGGGAACCCAAGGCCCTCTTGTGGTTTCCACCTCTTTGCCCCCCAGGCAGGCAGGTGGGCCAGGGTGGGCTGGAAAGCGGCCCCTGGGTCCTGGGAAGTGACTTGGGGCCTGGTCTCCGGCCCCCAAGATTGCTGAGAAAGGGGGCACCTTCCCCCATCCTGGGATTCCCAGCCTCCTGTCCCCCTGCAGTAGGAATGGCACCAACTCTGTGCCTCTCACTCTTTCCTCCCAGTGACCCCACGACAGATGAAGGGAACATGTACCAAGTAACATGTTGGTTCCAGCTCAGGTGCGTGTGGCTCCAAAGATGGGGTTCTCCTCCCTGGCCCCCCCCAACCCCTCCATCAAGGCCTCCATCAGCCCACTGCCCCCCACTCTGCCTGGGGCAGCCACAGGATGGGACAAACCAGAGAAGCTCAGCCCAGCCTCCTATCCTCCCCACTTCTGAGCAGTTTCGGGGAGCTACAGCCTCAGGGAGTTCAAGTTCACTCAGACGCCCGGCCACCCTTACCCGGCTCTCTCAGGGTCCACCTCCAGGCATGTCCACTCTGGCCTTAATAAGATCCTCCGAGGGTCCTGAGTGTTCATTGGAAGGACTGATGTTGAAGCTGAAACTCCATTACTTTGGCCACCTGATGCAAAGAGCTGACTCATTTGAAAAGACCCCGATGCTGGGAAAGATTGAGGGCAGTAGGAGAAGGGGACGACAGAGGATGAGATGGTTGGATGGCATCACCAACTCAATGGACATGAGTTTGGGAAAACTCCTGGAGTTGGTGATGGACAGGGAGACCTGGCGTGCTGCGGTTCATGGGGTTGCAAAGAGTCGGACACAACTGAGCGACTGAACTGAACTGAGGATGCAATTTTCAGGCCTGACACCAGACGGCAAGAGAGCCAAAAGTGGATGCACAGTCCTCAAGGGTCAGTGGTCATCAAAGGTCATTTCTACCACTCTCCTGCCTCCAAATTGTTGGGCCTCCATGCTAGGAGTGTTCCACCTGCTGCCGCCTGCTGTCCGCACCACGGCCGCCCTCCCACCTGCAGTCTGAGGAGGAGGGTAACAGGAGCCTCTACCCCAGCAGTAGCAGGGCTCTGGAGGTTCGGGAGCTCTCACACCCAGGCCTGGGGACAGCCATGGCCTCCTGTTTATTCCGTGTCCTGGCTTTCTGTTTGTCCTCCATACTCATCAGGGAAGCCTGGTCCGTGGGACCAGGCCTGGACGCTGTGTCTAAGCCCCAGCTGTAGCTGATCCCTACACAGTGTATGTGAACTGGGTCTCCCCAGTGCTCAGAAACCCCAGAGCCAAGAAGGCCTCATTTCCTCTTTCCTGGTCCCCTTCGCAGTGCTGAGAATCAGCCTTCCCTTTGCGGGTAGAGACCCCACATCCCCCCAGGCACCCAGCCAACAGCGCCCCACCCTGCTCTGCTCCGTCTGTCTGGGTCTAGCTCACTGTCTACCCAATGTCGCCAGCATGTCACAGGCCACGGCACTAAACCCCCAACACTGACAAAGATTGCTATGGCACTATGACCTCTTACAGATATGATCTTATTAATCTTCCACAGCAGCATGGGAGGTTCAGAGAGGTTAAGGAACATGCCTGAGGTCACGCAGCTTGTAAATGGCAGAGCCAAAGTTTCAGCCTTGAACAAGGCCACTCGGCCCCTGGAGAGTCTCAGTGCTCTGTTGATCTTATCCCAAAGGGCTGACAAGCACAGGCAATGGTTGAACTTCTGGAAATCAATCCATGTTGCTGTCTTCTTTGACCTGAAGCATAGCTGGGAAGGAACTCAGAGGGCAATGCCAGGGTCCCGTGAGGCAGACTTCTCTTCTCACAATACCTTTGTGTACCATGAAAACTCAGCAATTTGTAAGGAAACGTTGAAGTTACTTTCCCTCTACAGTTAGAAATGGTCCTTGTGGTCATGAGTGAGTGGCCACAGGGTTGCTCTGGCAAGAGCAGGTGAGAGATAGGACTACAGAGAACAGGAAGTGTGCTTGGAGATGTGTATCATCATCACCATCTCCAGCATCACCATCTCCATCACCAGCACGACTGTCTCCATCCTCATCACATCTCTATCACCACTGTCTCCATCATCACCATCTCCATCACCACCATCTCCAGCATCACCATCTCCATCATCATCACAACCATCTCCATCACCATCATTCCCTCTGTCACTGACCTTCAGCTATCACTGAATCCACTGAATCCCTCAGGCCCCAGCATTCACAAAAGACAAGAGTGATGAGAATGTATGGAGCTCAGATCTAGACATCAAGATACAGTTCCAGAAGACTCAGGGCCATTTGTCCCTCTGGCCCCATAGTTTTTCACGGCCACGGGCTTCCTGTGATCTCAGTAACTTCACGGGCTCCAGTGGTTGAGACCCTGTGCTTCCACTGCAGGGGCTATGGATTGGATCCCCAGTCAGGGAATTAAGATCCCGCATGCTGTGCAGCATGGCCAAAAAAAAAAAAAAAAATAGAACTTCATAAGTCCCCCAAGTGAGGAGAGAAAAGCCAGCTTCTGCTTCCCACCTGCCCTGGTCCTTCCCCCAGCTTCCTCGACAACCAGTCCTACTTCTGGAAGATAATTAGTTATACGACCAGTGCTGGCCCCCTCTCATGTGAATGAGTTCATATAAACTTTACAGAAAGTCTGCAAAGTCTTGGGCCCATTTTATTAATACATAAGGCACTTATGCTCAGGGAGTTTGGGTAAAGCGCCCATGGCCACCCCACGAGTGAACACTGCAGTCACAACCCTCATCACAGTACTTGACCACCACCGCTTCCTACAGTGACCTTTCTGGCCCAACCAGCCCAGCACCCCTCCAGCTTCCCAGTGGCTCAGGGAATCCCACTTTGAGAACTGGTCCACCAGCAGGTGATGAGCCAAAAGGTCAAAGGCATGGAGCAAGGGGGCTCCCTCTCCCCTTCTCCTTCCCTGAATGTCCTCACAGAGCCGGGCTAGCAATGGGGACGGAAGGGGCTTTGTCCAGCCCCTGTGTTGTGGCCCGGGCATCAGCCCATTTAATCTTCCGGACAAACTGAGAAGGTGGGCGACACCATCCCATTTTATAGAGAGAAATCTGGCTCAGAGAGGTGAACTGACTCACCCCGGGTGACACAGATACACATGCACCAGAGCCCCTGCCTTTCCGGCTGTCTTGGTAACCGTCTACCCCTGCAACCCTGGACTCACAGACACACCCCTGGGGCACCCCTGTCTCCCCAGATGCAGACCCAGACACAGAGAGCCTTTCTCTCTGTTGTTTCCTACTGGTTTGGAATGACTGAGATTGAGAGGACTCTGGGGCTGCATTTTACCCTCTCCTCCAAACTCCCCCAGAAGCTTGTCGAGACCCTGGCAGGAGGGGGACAGTGTCGTCCCCGCCACGGCTGTCAGGTCGAGGAGCGGCAGTCCCACAGACGGAGCCGGGTGCAGCTGGTTTCTATGACAACTGAGCTGCAGTTGTCCATAATTATAATTAACTTGAGAGTTGCTCATTCTCCTGGACCCTTTCTGGAAGGGAGGAGGCCGCAGTGGGAAGCAGGGGCCGGTAATTATCTGAGCCTCCGGGTCACTCCTGGGTTGGGAGCCTTCAGGGCATAGGCCATCCAAGGTTGGGGGGCACCACTGAGCTGGGAAAAGACCCCCCTAGGGGTGGCCCTGCCACCCAGCACCACATCGACCTCCTCCAAGCTCTCCTTGGGGGGCTCTGGGGGCCAGGGGCTGAGTCGTGGACACTGGAGCCTCTGGGTGCTTGTCCTGGACTCGCCTGACCTGGTGTCAGAGCACAGCCTCACTGGACCTGAGAACACGGAGCACTGAGGTTTCCCTGAGCCCCTGTGGAGGTGGGAGTGGACTAAGGTGAGAGAGGGGTAGTGGCCGAAACAGCCAAGCCCCCTGACCCTAACCTGCCTTATCCAGGACACGAGAAATAAAACTGAAGGCTGGTGTTCACTGAGCCAGCCCCAGGCGGAGCCCCTCATGTCCATCTGATCCCAGGAAACCTCTCAGCCACCTCTCAACTGTCATCAGACCGGTTGGGCAGGCGAGCCACTGAGGCATGGAGGTACGGGGTGGACCAGGCTTCCTGATCTCTGCCTGTGCCGTGGGCCCTGACCCTCTTTAATGGTCATATATGTTGGGGTTCATGGAAGCTTTAGTTAGAAATAGAGAAAAGACTCTGCTTCCAAAAACAGTTGGAAAATCATTGTTGTGGTCCGACATCCCCACTTTGCAGATAAGGAAATTGAGGCTCTGGGAGGTGAAGTGACCTGTCCGAGATCACACAGCTCTGGTCAAAGCATCAAAAGACCAATTCAGTCATCCATTCTAACCACGTACACCTGTACAGTGATTCATAAAAATAGGATTTTTAAATTTAGTTTTTTATGGAAGTGTAGGTGCTATACTTTATAAGGTACAGGTGTAAAATACAGTGATTCACCATTTGTAAAGGTTATACTCCATTTATAGCTATTATAAAATATCAGCTATATTCTCTATGTAGTACAATATATCCTTGAAGTTTATACCTAATAGTTTGTATTCTTAACCCTCTACCTTTCCATAGCGCCCCTTTCCCTCTTCCCACTGACAACCACTGGTTTGTTCTGTGTGTGTGTGTTTGCTTTTTGTTTGTTACATTCATCAGTTTGTTGTGTTTTTAATTGTGGGGTTTTTACATGTACATTATGAAGATTTATGCCAAGGTTAGGCCAACTCTTCTTGACTTCATAACAACGGTCAGGCTGTGCTGGACTTGTCTTTGTCCAGCGCCCACTGCTTCAGCTCGAGGGAACTTCATCAAAGACAGGGAATGGAGGGAGAGTCAGCCGGGCTGCCTGCTCCCCAGAAGACGAGGCTGAGGGTCAGGGTGGAGGAAGGCAGGTTAGGGGAGGCTGGGGAGCACAGAGGAGACAAAGGGACAGAGAGATGAGGTTGAAAGGCCAAAAAAAGGAGGCTCTGGGACCCGGAAACTTGCCTTTGCAGGAATTTCTCATCCTTGAGAAAATATTCAAGGGTATTTTTTTTTAATGTATCCAGACTATTCGAGAATATCGTCAGTCATGTTCACAGATGAAATGATAGCTCTGCAATGGCTTCACGGTGGTCCAGATTTGGGAGAGAAGAGGATGGAAGGGGCAGAACCAATCACCACTGAAAGGAAAGTGAAGTTGCTCAGTCGTGTCCGACTCCATGGACCGTAGTCTACCAGGCTCCTCCATCCATGGGATTTTCCAGGCAAGAATACTGGAGTGGGTTGCTGTTTCCTTCTCCAGGGGATCTTCCCGACCCAGGGATCGAACCCGGGTCTCCCACATTGTAGGCAGATGCTTTACCATCTGAGCCACCAGAGAAGCCCCAGTCACCACTGAGCCCCGTCGAAAAGCAAGTGGGGCATGGGGCTCACCGCACCATACTTTCTATTGGCACATGTGTTTGAAATTTACCCCATGATTAAAAAAATTAAAAATCCTTTTAACAGTATGTAGTCAATATAGTCCAGATTTTTTTAATGAATGGACTTTCATATCTAGTTTTCTTTGTAAGAAGAGTAGATTGGTAAAACGAACACTGTTAACTGTCCCTTCTCAGCTTCTCCTTCTTTGCCCCTCCCCAGGTTTTCCCCTTTCTCTCTGTCTCTCTCTTCCTCTCTCTCTCTGAGTCTGCCCTCGCTCTCCGCTCTTGGTCTCCTGCCTTCTCCTTCTCTGTCTCCCCTCCCCGCCGCCCCCCACTGCCTCCATCCAGGAGTCAGCAGCCAAATTCAGCAGCTGCATACTGATTCTCCTCTGTCTTTCCTCCAAAATACTTCTTAAAATACTGGCACAAGAGAAAAATAAAAATTAGTCAAACAAAACATCATAGGAACCTTCCCAAGCCACCCTGTCCTGGCCGATTTGCTACAAACATTAAGCTTGACTACTTGGCCATTTGTCCACTGGGTTCCAGAGAGCCCCTTGGGGGTACACTGGCTGCTCCAGGGCTGGTTCTCACGGCAGAGACAGGGCTGACCCCGGGCTCCTGTCTGGAGACCTGTGCTGTCCTGACACCCACAAATGCTACGAAGCAAAACTGAGTTTCATTAATATTACCTGGGAATGTCCCCTCCTTTCCTGGCTTAGTTTTCGCATCTGTAAAGGAAGTGGGAGCCTGAGATGGTCACTAAGCCCCTCCCTGCCCTGGGAGGTGATGTCCCCCGTGCTAACCTTGTTGCAGGGACGGTTGCACTTACAGGGCTGACAGTGTGTTCTGGGAGACCCGTGGGAGAGCTCAGCGATCCCCTTGGGCCCTTCCCCAGCCCACTGCATGGAGTCATGGAGAGAAATGGGAAGCCAGGAGGGGCTGCACAGAGGTTTCAGCTCTTGCCAGGCTGATGCTGCAAGATGAAACCTCCTTTCTTTTTTTCTTTTTTAAAAAATCAATTCATTTGTTTTTGGCTGTGCTGGGTCTTCCTTGCTGCTTGAGAGCTTTCTCTAGTCATGGTGAGCAGGGCTACCCTTCGCTGTGGTGCACGGGCTTCTCATTGCTGTTGCTTCTCACCGACTCAATGGACATTAGTTTGAGCAAGTTCTGGGAGTTGGTGATGGGCAGGGAGGCCTGGCGTGCTGCAGTCCATGGGGTTGCAAAGAGTCAGACACGACTGAGCGACTGAACTGAACTGAGAGCACAGGTTCAGTAGTTGTGGCACACGGGCTCAACTTCTCTGTGGCATATGGGATCTTCCCAGACCAGGGATCAAACCTGTGTCCCCTGCATTGGCAGGCGGATTCTCATCCACTGTACCACCAGGGAAGCCCCCCAAAACGTCCTTTCAAGTTAGCCCTTCTGTCTGGGTCCCTTTCACCCATGCCAGTCTCAGGTCACAGGAGCAGTAGAATATTCCCAAGTGTGAGCCTCCCAGGTGGGTGACCAGCTGTCCTTATTGGCCCAGACAGAGGGTTTCCCACAATGCTGGACTTTTGGGGCTAAAACCAGGACAGTCCTGATCAGCCTAGGCAAGCTGGTTATGGAATTGTTGGTAAAGAGGAATAACAGAAGGGAAATAAGTTTAAGCTTATCGTGATTGCCCAGCTTAGGGAGATGAGGAAAGTGGAGGCTGTTTATGAACTGCAAGTCCTGTGATTAAAATAGCAAAACCCCAGGCCTGTGCTGGTCAGCGAGATCTGATTGCAAGGTTTGCATTCCTGATGATACTAAATGTTGTCTGAGCCAGAAAAGGCAGCGGCACCAATAGGAAGAATCCTTTGTCTCTGAGTCAAGCAGCCAGTGAGAACCAAGGTCCTTCTCTGCCTGTGGAACAAGGAAAGTGGCTTACCCAGGGAGGGTGGGGGCCAGGGTACCCTGGCCCCAAGGGATCTGCCACAATCAGTGCTGCCTAGATGTCTGCCTGTACTCCTCCAACTTCCAGGGGTCACAGCCTGAGGCCACGTTAGCTCTTCCAGCCCCAGGGTGCCTGTAGGACATGAAATCCTTGGGCCCATACATGGAATGACAAGGTGATGGGGAGCTGATACTGCACCTGTTTCTGTCTACTGTACTCAAAACACAGACCTCCCCCACTTTTGAAAGAGCCTGTGTTTTACTGGTTGTTGTTCAGTCGTTCAGTCGTGTCCGACTTTTTGCAACCCCACTGATTGCAGCATGCCAGGCTTCCCTGTCCTTCACCATCTCCCAGAGCTTGCTCAAATTCATGTGCATTGAGTCAATGATGCCATCCAACCATCTCATCCTCTGTCGCCCTCTTCTCTTCCTGACTTTAATCTTTCTCAGCATCAGGGTCTTTTCCAACAAATCGGCTTTTTGCATCAGTTGGCCAAAGTATTGGGCTTCAGCTTCAGCATCAGTCCTTCCAATGAATATTCAGGGTTGATTTTCTTTAGAATAGAATGGTTTGATCTCCTTGCAGTCCAAGGGACTCTCAAGAGTCTTATCCAATGCCAGAGTTCAAAAGCATCAATTTTTCAGCACTCAGCCTTCTTTATGGTCCAGTTCTCACATCCACACATGACTACTGGAAAAACCATAGCTTTGACTGTATGAATCTTTGTTGGCAAAGTGATGTCTTGCTTTATTAATATGCTGTCTAGATTTGCCATAGTTTCCATTCCAAGGAGCAAGCATCTTTTAATTTCATGGCTGCAGTCATCATCCAAAGTGATTTTGGAGCCCAAGAAAATAAAGTCTGTCACTGCTTCCACTTTTTCCCCTTCTATTTGCCATGAAGTGATGGGATCAGATACCATGATCTTAGGTTTTTGAATGCTGAGTTTTAAGCCAGCTTTTTGACTCTTATCTTTCACTTTCATCAAGAAGCTCTTTAGTTCCTCTTCACTTTCTGCCACTTTTTTTCTGAGTGGTTATGTGAAATCAAATCTTCTGTCATAAAGACCAGGTAATTCATACAGTTCCCTCCAGTTCTTTGTTATCACCACTTCCTTTTTTCCCTGGAAAATGGGAATGCATAGGTGGTGAGCTGCTTGATCTTCTCAAATTAAGTGGACCTTGGTCAAAATGTATGACCAATTATGGTCAAAGCACCAAACTTATGAACCACTATTTTTGCGGTAGATTAAAACAGACTCCAAGGCATTCAATAACCCTGCTCACCCAGTTGTCATCGTGACCTCAGGGTGGGGAAGAAGTTGCAGGTGGCACAGAGGCATGTAACCTGAGCCCAACACATACCTATAGGGGTGGAGTCGCCCCTGTGGTGGGACTGGGAGAAAACCTGAACCATGAATCCAGAGGGAGGGACTGACGTGAAAATGAGTTATTCGAGGCTTAAAAAAGATATGAAAAGCGAGGTGTGATGTCCTTCAAACATGAGCACAATCTTAACTCGAGATCACACTGAAAATTAGAAAATATTTTTAATGGAATAATAAACTCCTCCAGCTCAAAACATATATAATGCAACTACAGCAGCACTCAGAGGGAAACCCCTAGCCTTAAATGCAGAAAAGCAGAAGGATTGAAAAGTAATGAACTCAAATCCATCTCCAGAAATTACAAAGGGAACAGAAAAATAAATCCAAAGGAAGTAGAAGGAATAAATAAAGTAAAAACACAAACTAAGAAACAGAATCAACAAAACCTGAAATTGGTTTTCTGAAAAGACAGAACAAATGAAGAGACTCCTGCAGGGAATGATTGAGAAGAAAAGGAATGACAGTTCCTGCAGGCAACTACAACTCTGCCTCTTACGAGTTATGTGTCTTTGGGTGAGTGAGTTAACCTCTCCAAGCCTGCTTCCTTATCTTAAAATGGAGAAATATAATATCTGCCTCACCAGCTGTTATGAGAATTCAATGCAGTAATGTGTCTAGGTCTGGCAGGTATTAGAAACTAAATAAATCATAATAGCTATTGTCATGGTCGTGTTGGTAGTCCCACATGCTCTATCAGAGACCCTAAGTGCTACAGGAAGACGGCAGATGGAGCACCATTTCCTGTCTAGGAGGAGTCGTGGAGGAAGGACTTCCGGGCTAAACCTCTAAGATTAGGATTTAGTAGAGGAAGGAGAACCATGCAGGCTAACAGCAGAGTGGGCAGGACGCAGGAGGCTTCAAGACCTCAGTTGGTCACTTCCCTATAAAATCCAGCTTGAGGGGAGGAAGGGCCAAACCAGAGGGCCAAATTCATCCTGGGGGTGGGGTGTGGGGTGCACTGTGTGAAGCACTGGGCTGACATTTGAGGCCAGTGTTGAAAATACAAATGGGTCTGGCTCATGGGTTTCATGCATTATGCAGCCAGGGTAAATAATGAATGACTTGGAAATTTTCTTATTAACCATTTGGTTACGGATGTCTCACAGGATGTTGAAAATGCAATGGTCTTATTCAGTCTGTCTCTAGGATTAAGAGAATGACTTAATCATAACTCTCTGAGGCTGAAACATTCTCAGGTCTCATGTCTCCACGGAGACATTTTCTGCTGGAGACAAGTGAGCAAGTTTTCAACAGATGAAGTCAGTTTCTCCCAGAAGAAAGTTCTTACCAGACTCTGTTCACTTTCTTAAAGGACTCCATCCTTACAAGAGGTGACACACACTCTGTGTTTCCCAGATAAAGAGAACTAGGTGAGTCTGGAGTTGTATGTGTTAGCCTGTAAATTCCCAGGTCCTGCCTCTGGGGAAAAATAAAATTAATCCATTGTGTCCTCTGCCCAAGGAAGGTCAGCAATGGGGACCCTCTTGGGAAGAGGCTGGTGGAGTGAACCACCTCCCTTGCCTTTAGGGATATCTCCAGACCTATGTTAGACAGAGGGGGGCTCTAATCTCCAACACAAAGAATTAGGAGTAGTCCTCCTGGAGAAGGGAATGGCAACCCACTCCAGCCAGTATTCTTGCCTGGAGAATCCCATGGACAGAGGAGCCTGGCGGGCTGTAGTCAATAGGGTCGCACAAAGTCAGACACGACCTAGCACGCATGCAAGCACCAGAGGGCTCATAAGAAAGTCTCCCAGGTCACAGGAAAAGTTTGCGTTAAAACACGTTATCAGCAGTCACTTATGACCTTCGGCTCCTCTAAAAATAGTCAGGAGGGGACTGTCATCCCGCCCAGTAACTGCACTCCTATGTGAATCTATATTCACACAAAAATCGGCACCCGGATGTCCAGAGAAGCTTTATTTGCAACAGGCGAACACAGGAAATAACCAAATGCCCCTTAAAGGGTGAACGGTAAGCTCACCCAGCAGATCTGTGCCACCAACACTCGTTGGACGCGGCCACCTGGCAGAGCTCCGGAAAGCCACACTAAGCGCAAAAAGCCGACCCCAGAAGGGTACACACTGCTTCGGTCCATTTACCTCCAGCCATGATGACACAAGAGGAAAGATGGAGAACAGAGTCGTGGTTGTCAGAGAGGTGAGGGTGGGGATTGGGAGGGGCTATGAAAGAACAGCTGGAGGGAACCTTGTAACGTTAGAACCGTCGACGGTGTTGGAGCCACTGACATACCCAGGTGATAAAAGTACATATAACTAAATAAACACACACACAGATGCAAACAAAACTGGGGAAATCTCAATGAGATAGGTAGACTCTACAGATGTCCTGTTGTACCAGTGTGTGTTACGCTTCAGTGCTATGGTATGCATACTAAGTCGCTTCAGTTGTCTCCGACTGTTTGTGACCCCATGGACTGTAGCTCGTCAGGCTCCTCTGTCCATGGAATTCTCCAGGCAGGAATACTGGAGTGGGGTGCCATGCACTCCTCTTCAATAAAGACCTTTAAATAAGAGAAAAAGCACTTCTGCTTCAATAAAGGAACAGAAAGCCGCACAACGCCACGCTAGCAGGGTTTTCTGTTTATATTTGGATTATGGGCATATTTTCCTCTGTTATGCATGTCTCCCTCCTCCCACGGAGATGTCAGGCATCTCCATCTCCTCCCGGCCCTGCTCTCCTTCTCTACCTGAGATTCCATGTGAAACTCCAAGGTGCCCCAGAGCCTGAGTGCAGCGGTGCTAAGAGGGGCTGCTCTCTCCAGGGAGGGGTCTGCACTAGGCGTGGCCTCTGCCCAAAGGAGGAAGGGAGGGCTTCAGAGTGGACCATGGAGAAGGGCCGTGCAGTGCACCAAGGGAAGAACCCAAGTGATAGGCTGACCTGAGGACTGGTTTCGGCAGCAAGAACAGCTCAGCATCAGCCACTGTGGAGCCTGTTGGGGATACAGTGGGGAGAAGGGGACCCCAGAGAAAAGGAAGGAAGTAAAGGAAGGGGATCAAAGGAGAGGGAAAGAGAAGGGGAGAAAGAATCGGAGCCACACTCAGCTACACCCTCAGAGTCCAGGTGGCTCTCCCTGTGACCCTGGAGGGGGAGAGGCTACTGCTACTGTTCTCCCCATTTCACAGATGAGGAAACTGAGCACAGAGAGTTGAAATCACCGGACTCGGCAGGACATAACTCTAGTAAGTGGCAGAGCTGGCTTTAAACCCAGGCAGCCAGAAGGGCTCTGTACCTGCTTTAATGCTCTGCTGTTGCCATCTTGAAACCCTTAAGAACGTTTGAGCCAAGGGCTCCACGCTTCATCCGGCTAGCTATGTCTTCAGTCCCGGGTGCATTCATGAAGCAAACACCCCAGGGTCTCCCCACAGCAGGAGGACATTCTAGAGGCCGTGCCAGCGGCTCAGAAGAAAGAAGTGAGGGTCTTGACCACAGCATGGGGAACGAGAATCCACTAGGCTGGCTGGAGGGCTAGGGAAAAGTCACCGGTTGTCCATTAAAGCTTGAGAAGCATAACTCAATTCCTTTCACAATTTCATTACTGGAAAAATCTATCGGCCCCAGGAGCATCCTGCTCACAGAACTGAACTAAAAACAGAAGGATGTTCGCTGTATCTTCCTCAAGCTCCGAGCTGTGCTGTGTTCCCATCGGTTACTGCCAAGCAGAGGGTGGAGAGAAAGCCCTCCTCTCCTGCTGTGGCCGGCCTGGCTGCCCTGAGGCTGGAGACACTGGGGGAGGCCCCCGCGGGGGCCAGCATGGCGCCAGCCTCAGCTCCATCACCTCTCGTCCCCAAGAGTGGTGTGGGGGACAGATCAGCTCCCCTACTCTGAGCCAAGAGGCTGTATGCAAACTCGTCCGAGGCCAACACAGCCAGCGAGTGTCTGATCAGGGTCTAACCCAGGTTCACCCGACTCTAGAACTCAGGCCTTGTTAATGCACCTTGCCCTCTCTCAATATAGTCATGCTCAGACACATGAATAGGGACTTCCCTGGTGGTTCAGTGGCTAAGATTCCACGCTCCCAAGGCAGGGGGCCTAGGTTCAATCCCTGGTTGGGGAACTAGATCCTGTTTGCCCCGCAACTAAGACCTGGGCAGCCAAATAAATAAATATTTTTTAAATGAATAAATAAACTACATTATAATTCCTCAAAGGAGCTGTGCTGCCTATCTAGGCCTTGGCAGATGGGGGCACCCCACACATGGGGGGCGTGTGGCCCCCACGCCCCCTGCCACTCCTGGCCCTCCTCCAGGTCTCCTTCCAAGACGGTGAACACCCTGCAGCAGAACTTTCTCCCAAGTCCTCCCAGGCCCTGCCAGGCTGGGGACACCCTCGCAGCCTGCTGCACTTTCCTTTCATCCAAAGACCTCAGGGCCAGAGCTTCTGTCTGTTTTGTTCCCCACCAAGAGTCTGTGTCCAGTTGGAACCTGACACACAGTTCAGTTCAGTCGCTCAGTCATGTCCAATTCTTTGTGACTCCATGGGCCGCAGCACACCAGGCCTCCCTGTCCATCACCAACTCCCGGAGTTTACTCAAACTCATGTCCATTGAGTCAGTGATGCCATCCAACCATCTCATCCTCTGTCGTCCCCTTCTCCTCCCACCGTCAATCTTTCCCAGCATCAGGGTCTTTTCAAATGAGTCAGTTCTTTGCATCAGGTGGCCAAAATATTGGAGTTTCAGCTTCAACATCAGTCCTTCCAATGAATATTCAGGACTGATTTCCTTTAGGATGGGCTGGCTGGATCTCCTTGCAGTCCAAGGAACTCTCAAGAGTCTTCTCCAACACCACAGTTCAAAAGCATCAATTCTTTGGCGCTCAGCTTTCTTTATAGTTCAACTCTCACATCCATACATGACAACTAGAAGAACCATAGCCTTGACTAGACGGAACTTTGCTGGCAAAGTAATGTCTCTGCTTTTTAACGTGCTGTCTAGGTTGGTCATAACTTTTCTTCCAAGAAGCAAGCATCTTTTAATTCTATGGCTGCAGTCACCATCTGCAGAGATTTTGGAGCCCCAAAATTAAAATCTCTCTGTTTCCACTGTTTCCCCATCTATTTGCCATGAAGTGATGGGACCAGATGCCATGATCTTAGTTTTCTGAATGGTGAGCTTTAAGCCAACTTTTTCACTCTCCTCTTTCACTTTCATCAAGAGGCTCTTTAGTTCTTCTTCACTTTCTGCCATAAGGTTGGTGTCATCTGCATATCTGAGGTTATTGATATTTCTACTGGCAATTTTGATTCCAGTTTGTGCTTCATCCAGCCATTTTTTTTTTTTTTTAATGAGAATAACTAGTTGAGTGATGGTGGCCCTGGGGAAGTGTCCATGACCACTCCTGCCTCTGACCAGCTGACCAGCTGACCTGCTCTGATGCCCAGGTGAGGAGAATACTCCTCCAGGGACCCAGGATGTCACTGTGCTTGTCCTGACACAAGGCCCAGGACTGCTCCTCTGTGGCTCCCATTACCCTTCTGCTCAGGCCAGTCTAGTGTCACAGGCCACATCTGAATAGCCGGGGTTCCAGCCCGTGCCCAGCAGCCTCCCCAGCCCCTGCCCCCTTCATGGACAAGCTCCTCTTTAACAGCATTTACAGAAATGCCCTAACCCAGAAAGGGAGGTTTGGGGGCTAGACTGGAAGCAAGAACTCGGAGGCCACCCAGCACACGGATCATGGCTTCCCCATTCAGAGCCGCCCAGCAGCCAGTTTCTTTTCTCCCTCTGGAGCATCTTCCCTATTTTTCCCTGAAGCTCCATGAGAGGGTTGGTTTTTACTCTTTCCTTTATTTCCAGTCAGAGGATGAGATGGTTGGATGGCATCACCGACTCAACGGACATGAGTTTGAGCCAACTCTGGGAGATAGCGAGGGACAGGGAAGCCTGGCGTGCTGCAGTCCATGGGGTCACAAAGAGTCAGACACGACCAAGCAACTGAACAACAATGCCTTCCACAGCCCTGGGGACAGAGGTTCTCTGTGCAGAAGGCAGATCAAGCCGAATGTGAGATGTGGAAGGGTTGGGCCTTGATGGCCCGGAAGCCCCATCCTCCCCACTGTTCCTGGTGTGGGTGCTGAGCCCAGTGGAGGCCCGCACATGTCTGCTCAGGCCAGACAGTGCCCTGGGGTGACCTCTCCCGCCCCCCACCAGGCCTGGGCTTGGCCCGCTTCTCAGAGCAGCCTGTGGCCCTGAGGTACAGCCCCTGGTTTGCGGGCTCTTTAATGGATGCTGTCTCTCCAGGCCTCCCACTTTGCACTGGCTTTTTAGAACAGCATCTGATTTCTAATCAGGCGTTCATCTCCCGGGCTTTCAAGGGGCCAAGTCTGGGAGGGTGTGGAGCCTGAGTCTCGCACTGTCTCTGCTGCCCAGAGGCTTGTGGGAGCCTCACAATTCCTTCCAGTAGGAAGGCAGGTTGGAGGGAAGGAGCCAGGAGGGGTGAGGGAGGCCCAGGCCTTAAATGACCCACCTCGCAGCGGGGCCTGTGTCTGTCCCTGATACAGGCCCAAACTGACTGCACCCACAGAGGGAAGCTGGGCTAATCAGCCACCTAGACTTCACCAGGGGCATCTCCCCCCACCACACAAACACACACCCCAGGCAGGGAAACTACACTGACAACATAGTCCATCCAGCTACCTCTTCCAGCAGTAGCTCAGACTGAAAGCCCCACTCTGATTCCAGCACCCACGGGCTGAGGGGGCTGCCTGGTTCCCCCACCGGCTGAGATCAGGACCAGTCAAGAGATTGTTCAGCAGCCTGGCCACAGGACCCCTTCTCGGGAGGGAAGCATGTGTTACCGCAATCTACCAGCCGACTCCCCGATCATGATATAGTCATGCTCTGTGTCTCAGCCACCTGCTCAGCCTCAACAACAAATTCCCAGTTCCAGCCAAGGAGGAAAGGTGACAGATAGTTGGGAAAGCTGCAAATGGGTCATTCTGGAAGATGGGCAGGGTGACAAGGGGTCCCAGCAGGTGCAAGAGCACCTAGATGGGGAGTCTGGGGTTTCCTGAGCCTTCCCGAGATCAGGAAGGCTGCAGAGAAAGGTAGACCTTGTTACCGAGTCCAGGTTTGCTCTGCTTACTGCATGAAAGAAAGAAAGAAAGTGAAGTCATTCAGCTGTGTCTGACTCTTTGTGACCCCATGGACTGTGGCCTACCAGGCTCCTCCGTCCATGGGATTTTCCAGGCAAGAATACTGGAGTGGGTTGCCATTTCCTTCTCCAGGAGATCTTCCCGACCCAGGGATCAAATCCGGGTCTTCCTCATTGTAGGCAGACGCTTTACCATCTGAGCCACCAGGCAAGTCGCTTACTGCACGACAGGCCAATAAATCAGAGATGAGGTGTTAAGATAAGGAAGGGACTTTATTCGGCTGACCAAGAAGATAGCAGGCTAGTGCATCAAAATAACCATCTTATTAGGGTTCTTTTATGGATCAGAGATGGCAGCTGAGGGAACAAAGTAAAAAGACTATTCAGTCCTTGCACATGTCCCCTAGAATGGCAGGCCTCAGACAGGGGGATGTGTTAGTTTCACTTCCTTACCGTCCTTCAAAGGGCGGGCATATAGGGTTACTGCTGGGGTCAGGTTATCTTCCTGAGGCAGGCCATTATGTCTGCCTATAATAACAAAAGCAGCAAGATGAACGTTAAAATCACTTGTAAAAGAATGAAAGTAGAACACTTTCTAACACCATACACAAAAATAAACTCAAAATGGATTAAAGATCTAAATGTAAGACCAGAAACTATAAAACTCCTAGAGGAAAACATAGGCAGAACACTCTGACATAAACCACAGCAAGATCCTCTATGACCCACCTCCCAGAGTAATGGAAATAAAAGCAAAAATAAACAAATGGGACCTAATTAAGCATAAAAGCTTTTGTACAATGAAGGAAACTCTAAGCAAGGTGAAAATACAGCCTTCAGAATGGGAGAAAACAGCAAATGAAACAACTGACAAAGAATTAATCTCAAAAATATACAAGCAGCTCATGCAGCTCAATACCAGAAAAATAAATGGCCCAATCAAAAAATAGGCCAAAGAACTAAACCGATATTTCTCCAAAGAAGACATACAGATGGCTAACAAACACATGAAAAGATGCTCAATATCACTCATTATCAGAGAAATACAAATCAAAGCCACAATTAGGTGCCATCTCATGCCAGTCAGAATGGCCGCTATCAAAAAGTCTACAAACAATAAATGCTGGAGAGGGTGTGGAGAAAAAGGAACCCTCTTACGCTGTTGGTGGGAATGCAAATTAGTACAGCCACTATGGAGAACAGTGTGGAGCTTCCTTAAAAAACTAGAACTAGAACTGCCATATGACCCAGCAATCCCATTGCTGGGCATACACACTGAGGAAACCAGAATTGAAAGAGACACATGTACCCCAGTGTTCATCGCAGCACTGTTTACAATAGCCAGGACATGGAAACAAACTAGATGTCCATCGGCAGATGAATGGATAAGAAAGTTGTGGTACATACACACAATGGAATAGTACTCAGCTATTAAGAAGAATGCATTTGAGTCAGTTCTAATGAGGTGGATGAAACTGGAGCCTATTATACAGAGTGAAGAAAATCAGAAAGAAAAACACCAATACAGAGTATTAATGCATACGTATGGAATCTAAAAAGATGGTAATGACGACCCTATATGTGAGACAGCAAAAGAGACACAGATATAAAGAACAGACTTTTGGACTCTGTGGGAGAAGGTGAGGATGGGATAATTTGAGAGAACAGCATTGAGACATGTGTATTACCATATGTGAAATAGATGACCAGTCCAAGTTCGATGCATGAAACAGGGCACTCAAAGCCGGTGCACTGGGATGACCCAGAGGGATGGGATGGGGAGGGAGGGGGGAGGGGGTTCGGGATGGGGGGACACATGGACACCCAAGGCTGATTCATGTCAGTGTATGGCAAAACCACCACAATATTGTAAAGGAATTAGCCTCCAATTATAATAAATAAATTAATTTTTAAAAGAAAAAAAAAAGATGAGAGTTAAAATCACAGAAGCAGATCCAGCATGAATTCAAAATTAACCTTTCTCAATTGCATCCTCACCCTGTCCCTCCAGGGCAAATTCCCTCTAGGAATTCATCTGAGCCTGGGACATGCAGGGCACTCTCCTGAGGGGCCTAATGGCAGGAGGAGTAGGTGGGTTCCCCTGTCCAGCGGGAGAGCGCTGGGCAGGCTGCCTGCAAAGCAGGACTGAAGCTGCTCCCCTGGGTTCACTCACTTTGGGTTACTCTCGGTGGGGAGGGGGCAGGACCCAAGCTCGGTAAACTGGTTGTCAGCCAAGGCCTCTAGGGCCCTCAGGAGCTCGGAAAATCTGACTCGCATCTCTCTTTGGTCCTGAAGTCAAATTTGCTTCAAGACTTCAGACCCCCTGGGACCTCCAGGATCCTGCTTCCACATCTCGGGGATCCAGGTGTGAAATGCAGCTCAGACAACCTGAACTTCCAGTTTATTTACACTGTCTTCAGGAGCCAGTGGTCTTCCAGAGGACTCTGGAAAGGGCATTTGTTCCCTGGTGGCTCAGTGGTCAAGGATCCACCTGCAATGCAGAAGACACAGGTTCAATCCCTGGGTCAGGAAGATCCCCTGGAGAAGGGAATGGCAACCCACTCCAGCATTCTTGCCTGGAGAATCCCATGGACAGAGGAGCCTGACGGGCTACAGTCTGTGGGGTCACAAAGAGTCAGACACGACTGAGCATGGCCTTTCTTTTTTGTTCTCATGCCAGCAAGCCTCCAAGTGGCAGCAGGCCCTGCCATTCTCAGAATGTCCTCTGATGGGAGGGCCTTGGTCTCCCCCAACCGTCCCCCGGCCCTCCAACCCCCACCACACTCGCCTTCTCACCTTTTACTGTCTCTGCCACAGAAGGCAGACTTGTCTCATACAGAGCATCTTTCCATCTTTGTTGAGTTGGTGCCAAGGACATCTAGGCCTCAACAGGGCATATGAGGGCATCCTTGGGAACAAAGACAGTCCCTTTCTTAACAGCAGTTCTGGAACCAGTAGCTAATCCAATACGTCTTTCCCTCTTGTCCCACGTGTATGTATGTGTGTGCGTAGTCACCCAGTCATGTCCGACTCTCTGCGACCCCATGGACTGTTAGCCCTCAGGCTCCTCTGTCCATGGGATTCTCCAGGCAAGAATACTGGAGTGGGTTGCCACTTCCTTCTCCAGTGGATCTTCCCGATTTGGGAATCGCAACCCCGTCTTCTATGTTGGCAGGTGGATTCTTTACCACCGTGCCACCTGCAAAGCCCACATGTATATAACTGTACCTAAAAAGGGGGCTCCAACCTGAGAAATTATAAAAAGAACCCAGTAGCCAGGGCGTAAAAGGCTGACTGCTTACTGATGAATGAAATAGATAAATAAACAGGTACAGAAAGAAGACTTTTTGGAGTTTCCATTATCAGACTAAAGACAGATGTTTCTGGGAGGGGAGCTGCCACAAATCTCCTCCTTGGGGTGGGGGGGGCGGTGAATTCCCTCCAGGAGAAGATACAGGACCACTTGTATAAACAAAATGGTAAGACATCAAGCTGTCTTATCTCTTAAAGCCTGTAGGTCTTCCCTAAATAAATTTATTTTTTCTTTCTGTCCCTCCCCTCCCCCTACTGTTAGGTGTACAACCCCCTGTCTCCAGTTATTAAGCCACTTCTTTTGTGCTTGCATCTGTATATGAATCTTCTCTCCTGTTCATCTGTCCCCTTGTCAGTTAAAGTCACAGTCCCCCTCCTCTGAACTCAGATCTATAGAATGAAAGTTTTTCTTCCCGACAATTTGATGTGTCACTTTGGGAGCTGTCTCCAAGAAAGCCCTGGAGACAGTTCCTCTGGGCAAGCAGACATTTGGCCAAAGGGCTTAGCAAATGCAAGGAGACAGAGACAGGGCCTTGCGTGGGAAGAAAAATCAGAACAGCCACAGTCATCTTCAATTTGGAAAATGGGAATGGGCAGGCCATAAACAAGGGCCATGAATTACACTGGGAGCACACTGCCCCTGGAGCCGGGGACACTGGCCCCGAGCCCATCTCTCCCATCTCTGTCCAGCCAGCCTGCCTTCTCTTGTCCCCTGCCCTCCTCTGTAATGGGCAACCAGGCTCCAGCTGCTCTGGTCTGGGGACCCAGTCTCTGATCCATCCAGGAGGACTCTGGCTGCAGCCTTGACCCCATGGACGCTCTGCCTCGCTCCCCAGTCCTCCTGCCCAGGTGCTCAGCTCCCATTTTGCCTCCAGTTTCTCCTGGCCCAGAGAGGAGAGGGGCAGAGACAGGAGGCAGGAGACCCAAGGGAAAGAGGACCTTCAAGGCTGCTGTATCTTGGGCCTGCCCACCCAGGACAAGGCACGGCCCATCGGTGAAGATCAGCAAAACAGGGTCATTGCCTTTGAGCCCCGAGGTTCCCCTGAAAGCAAGCCCACAGACATACACCCACCTTGCACTGCCCAAGAGGGTGCCCGCCTTGGGAGGAACTCCAGACCCTGGCCTGCCCAGGCTTGCTCTCATCTGTGTAGGACATGGGCACTTACCTTCTGGGCCTGGGTACAGAGGAGGTATCTGTCCATCCTCATAGCCTGCAGGGCCAGAAGGTGTCTGGGAGCTGAGCAATGTGGTCCAAGAGCGAGGGGAGGGCGCGATGCTTAGGGACGCCTCCTCCCAACCCACGTAAAGGATCTGCTCACAGGACCTCATTCCTTCTCTCCCACTTGCTAATTCATGCCTTAATCTGCCCACTGCTTCCTCTAACAACCATTTGTCGGGTGTCTACCAGGCGGCAGATCTGGGGAAACCAAGGCAAGTAAGACTCAGTGGCGAAGGGCAGATCTGGGGAAACCGAGGTAAGTAAGACTCAGTGGCGAAGGGCATAGTGGAGGGACGTCCTGGCAACCAAGTTCGCAGCTGAGAGATGCTCCAGGGGAGCTGAAGGCAAGGCCGGAGAGCACAGAGACCTCACGGGGGAGGTAGCATCTGAGCCTGGCTCGAGAGAGGCTGGGGCAGGCCTCTGTGACAGGTGTCAACACATGTGCCTCGGACAAAATTGTACATCCAGCTCTTGAAGGCACAAGCTCTCATTCCCGCTGACATCCGCCCCCAGCGAAGGGAGGGGCGCTCTGCGAGAGACACACTCGGGTCTTTACAGGGCGAGTGGACCCCTCCAGGCCTCACAGGTGGGGAAGGCTTGCCCCAGGAGAGAAGGTGGGCGCACCGGCTCCTCCTGACCAAGTCCAGCTGGCAGAATGTTCAAACACTGCGGGGTGCAGCACGCACGGCACTGGGGCCTGGGGGGTGCCTTTCCCGGCCCCACAGGGCGGCGAACAAGCTTGGGCTCCAGAGTCAACAAAGCCAGCCTGAGGCGCCAGCACCACCAGCAGGCCTCAGTTTCTCCAGCTGTAAAATGGGATCATAAATAATCGTCTTCCTCTCAGAGCAGTTTGGAAGATTAACGGAGACCAAACATTTCACCCACTTGCCACGCAGGGTGCCCTTGACCCTCACCAACCCCAAGACAGAGGCCCTGGTCACAGGCTGCGGGAGTCCAGGGAGGACAGAGGCTGTTAGGAGCCAGTGGCTGACATACGTCACCAAGTTGGCAGGAGGCTGGGGTATGGGGGGGCAGTTGGTCCAAGAGAAGGAGTGCAGGATCTAGGAGATGGACCGCAGCCAGCACTACGGGGATCCGAGGAGCACCCCCTCCTTCCCCCACCACAGTCACCCCCCACTCCCTGGGCGAGCCACTCCGTCTGCCTGGCTCTCTACCCCGCCCTCAGCTCTGCAAGGCCTGGTTAATTTAGAGGAGTCATTCTAATCAATTAGATGAAGTGTAAAATAACTGCTCTCTGCTCTGCTCAGGAAATGGGTCATCTTTCCATCCATCTTAAAATCATCTTTAAGGCTTTATTAAAAAGGCATTAGGATGGAATTGTGTGTTCCCGGCAGGTAGGCAGTGGAGAGGGCCAGGGGGAGGCCGATGGACAAAGCTCCCCCGGCAGGGCTTCGTCTGCCCCAGGTCACCCTCCTCCTCAGCCCCACGGGTGGAGGGACTGCTGGGACCGCCAGCCCACCGGCAAACTCCCTCCGCGCCTCGCACCGCCCTTTCCACCTTCAGATACCGTGGGCTGTGGGAGGGCCACTGTACTCGAGCTCAGCAAAGTGGACACAGAAGTCCCAGGGAGCCACAGGGCACACGACACACAGCCGCAGTGAACAGGGACCCAGCCAAACCCCAAGTCCAATCAGTCGTGTGTCCTGTCCAGTCTCTTCCAGGGGAGAATCCTCCCTGACCTCTTCACCTCCTTCATCCATCATGTTTTGGCTCCACTCCTACCACGGGTCACCCAGGAGAGGATGCTAGTCATATAACCCTGAATGCCTGTTGGCACAATGCTGTTTACAGAGCTTGTTTCAAACCATTTTATATCATGTAGGCGTTACACTACTTATCTCTTGTGTCCAAAAGGAGTGGCTGGGGTCAGGAACAGCAGGTCCCCTGTGTGGTGCTGGTAGCCCAGTTAGCTTCGCCCAGCCTCCTCTCCACATGGAACAGGGTCCTGGGGACATTAACTACCTGGCCACGTGTCCTCAGGGGCCACCGCTGCTCTCAGCTGTGCCACCCTCTGGAAACTTCATAGCTCAGGATTTCACGAAGGTGCTTAGTGGGAAACGCATATGGCGGCTCCAAAATTTCCTTAAGTGTCAAGATTAAAGTTAAAAAGTTAAAGTTAGTTGCTCAGTCATGTCCGACTCTTTGTGACCCCATGGACTAAAGCCCTCCAGGAGCCTCCATCCATGGAATTTTCTAGGCAAGAATACCGGAGTGGGTTGCTATTTCCTTCTCCAGGGGATCTTCCCGACGCAGGGATTGAACCCAGGTCTCCAGCATTGCAGGAAGATTCTTTACCATCTGAGCCACCAGGGAAGCCCTATGTCGAGATTAAGATAACCAAAAAATGAGACTTCCCTGGGGGTCTGGTGGCTAAGACTCTGGGTTTCCATTGCAGGGAACTGGGGTTCAATCCCTGATCAGGGAACTGAATCCCACATGCTGCAGTGAAGATAAGACTTCGGGGTGATACATCTAAGACCAGGTGCAGGCAAATAAATAAATATATGTAAAGATAACAAAAAGAATAGAGTGACTGTCTTCTGAATGGGGAGAATGCAAAGCTTTTAGTTCGAGGAACAGCCAAAGGATAAAGGAATAAGACAAGGAAGATTCCTCTCGTGTGGCCCGGGTAGCCTGTTCTCACATGCGTGCTGAAAAAGCCGAGGCTGGTATAGCAGCTGCATTCTCACCTCTGGGGACCAGAGGAGTGGCTATGGGGACTGGGGGACCCCTGCAGGGCCCTAGGCTCCTCACAGCAGACCTGGGTCACCTCTAGGGCCGGTGTGCTAGCCACACCCACACTTATCCCCTCAGTTTCTGCACTGGAAGAAGAGGGTCTGTCTCTTCTGTCCAGGTGTAGGTATTCAAAATAGTGAACAACTGACATGGTCCAGCACAGACCAATAGCACAGATGTCAGCCTGGCAGCCTTGCCGTGAGCACTGGTTGAACCTGAGCCCTGACTTTCTCATTCAGCCGTGTGGGAACAGAGTCATCCCTCTGTCACCTGCTGGCACACGTGTGGCTCAGCGTGACCCAGAGCCATCATATAATAAGGAAGATGATGTTAAACTCTGTTGAGCACTTACAAAGTGCCAGTCTCTGTGCTGAGTATAGTAGTTCCCATCACTTACCTACGAAGTGGGTGTGATCATTATCTCGACTGAGAAATAAGGAAACGGGGGATCAAAGTGATTATCACACAGCCGCTGAGAGGTGGAGTTCTGATGCAGGCTCAGGCACCCAACCTCAAGGCTGGGGCCCTAACACTTGTTTGCTTCTTTTAAAAAAAAAAAAATTTATTTATGTATTGGCTGTTTCCGGGTCTTAGTTGAGACATGTGGAATCTAGTTCCCTGACTAGAGATTGAACCCAGGCCCCCTGCAATGGGACCACGGAGTCTTAGCCATTGGACCACCAGAGCTAAGTCCCTGCTTCTCTTTAGAAGAAAATAAAAAATGAAATATGCACCCTGAACTTCATTTTAAAAAGGTAGGAAGGCACATCCTCCATTTTGAAAATGCTGTCTAAACAGCCACACACTCACCCAAGCTTTCATTATGGGGAGAATGAGCTTGCATGGACCCTAGTTTCCAGATGCTGTAGCAGTGACAACAAGCATTCATGACCCACCAGGAGTCAGGCCACTGTGCACCACAATGTACCTAGCTAAGAAAAGGCTTGGGAGAAGTTAGGGAGTATCCCTAATGCCACAGAGCTAAGAGGAGGCACAGCTGAGATTTGAACTGCCACCTCTCTGAACTGGAAGCCCAACAAGGCACTCAAATTAGAATTAGAAATTTTCAGGACTTCCCTGGTGGTCCAGTGGCTAAGACTCTCTGCTCCCAATGCAGGGGGCCCAGGGGTTTGATCCCTGGTCAGGGAACTAGATTCCACGTGCTGAAACTAAAGATACTGAATGCTGTAACTAAGACTTAGCACAGCCAAATAAGTAACTATTGGGGAAAAATAAAAAATTAGAAACTTTCCTCCGGTCCAGACAGAAAACTGGGAAAGGGAGGAGGAGGGTGCAGCTATGGCCGAGAAATGGCCAGAGGCCCGGGGCCCGTGCCTGGCTGCGGGAGCCCTCTCCTCCGGCCCCTCCGGCACCATCTGCTCTGGATCCCGCGGCTCCCACCTGTCATTTCCGTGATGGATGGCTCCATCCGGTCCTTTTGCACTGCCCTCGTTCTGCAGGCTCAGGGAAACCGAGACCCCACTGAGACCCTTGGTGACTGGCCCAAGGTCACACCACCCACCCCTGCAGCCTGAGCGAGCGCAGCCCTCCCTGGTCCAGCCAGGGCTCTGCTCCCGCCTGATGGCTGAATCCAGCCACCCCCAACAAAGGCAGGCCCAGCAGATGCCCCGCTTTTTTTTTGCTGTCTTCTCTCCCAGTTCTGTGCCCTTTGGTTCCCCCAGGAACGGGCTGTCATTCACCATGATTAGCTCGCTTCCCCTCTCGCCGCAGCCAAGAGCTAATCATCCTGATTTCCTTCCAAGAACGGTCTCTCTGAATAGCCTTCGCAGGCACAATTAGGCAGGTTCAGCCTGGCTTTCACACTCCAACTCTAAAAAAAAAAATCAAATCAGCCAGGAAGCGGGGCCTCTCGGAAGTTCTCTGAGAGCTCCTTTGTGCAGGGAACAAAGAACACACATAATTACCTGCTTAGCTGATGAGCACTGGACCCCAGAGCCACGCTTGCAGCAGAGCGGGGCCCGCCAGCCTGCCCTCCCCAAGACCCCATCTCTCGCCCGACTCATCAGCAGCTGTTCCTGGGGGCAGCCGGCCGAGCACACCTGCCTCTGGGATGTGCCGTGGGGATGGCGGTGCCCTCAAGGCCCCCTCCCCGGTCAGGCCTGGCCAGCTGCGGTCGCAGGCCATTAGTCAGAGCCTGGAGAACCCCTGATAGTTCAGTTGGTAAAGAATCTGCCTGCAATGCAGGAGACCCCAATGCAGGAGGTTCGATTCCTGGGTCGGGAAGATCTGCTGGAGAAGGGATAGGCTACCCACTCCAGTATTCTTGGGCTTCCCTGGTGGCTCAGCTGGTAAAGAATCCACCTGCAACATGGGAGACCTGGGTTCAATCCCTGGGTTGGGAAGACCCCCTGGAGAAGGGAAAGGCTACTCACTCCAGTATTCTGGCCTGGAGAATTCCACGGACTGTATAGTTCATGGGGTCGCAAAGAGTCGGAAACAGCTGAGCGACTTTCACTTTCACTTTTGGAGAACCCCAGTCATGCAGTGCTGGAGCTGCCAGGCCAATTGCCTCATTGTCATGATGGAGGAACTGGGGTCAGAGAGGAGAGACGTCCCGCCCAAGGTTATGAAGCCAGTCCAGGCCGAGCCCCCACTTGGAACCCAATCTCCCTGCAGGAGCGCTTGCCTCACGCTGACCATACAGCTGGTTTGAGACGCGCAGTCATCTTGGCCAGAAAAAAGCAAAGGCTTCCAGCCGACTAAAGAAAATCCTTTTCCCCACCAGACTGGCACATGCCTCAAATTGTCAACAGGCTGAGGAAACTGTTGCCAGTACTTTGCATGGGGACAAAGAGGGGGTCCTTTATCTCCATGTGGAGAAACCGAGATCCAGAAGGAACTGGTTCAACTCAGATAGCCAATAAACAGCAGAGCCAAGACTGCTCCTGTGTCCCCTGCTCCCTGGACCAGGGCTCCCATCAGATATCCGTCACTGCCAACGCCCAACGCTGTACCTGCTGTCCTAATGAGACAGCATCTTGAGTGACTTGGAGAGCCCGTGCCATTGAAAGGTGGTTCCAGACCGTCTCACTAACCAACAGCTTTGGAGACTCAGGAGCTTGGGAGAGACCAGTACAGGCAAGGGACCCCTGGCGGTCACTCAGCTCCTCACTGAACTGTGTACCTGGGTGAGTCCCTCACCGCTTCACACCCCTGCGTGCGTGCAGGGAGGGTCATGCCCTCATGTGTTTGGGAAATGCCACATCGTATTCTTCTCCCAAACCAATAAAGGCTCTGAGCAGTCCTGCAGGAAGGAAGCCTGATGAACTGTTTCAGTCCAGTGATCCCTAAATCTCATGCCTCCTGGAGCTGTTTTGTTTTTCTTTTCCTGCCTGCACTAGTAGAATCCTGATTTGGAAAACATCGTTGTGAGCCCACCTGTCCATGAGGTCCTCGTGGAAAGACCCTGCATCCCATCTCAGGATGCCCAGCACAGAGGCCACAGCATTGTGAGTGGGACTGAAGGGGAGAAGAGCCTCAAGGAGGGTAGCCCCAATCTTGTGAGAATCAGAGGAGCAGACCCTAAGCAAACACTGCCAGCCGAGGGGAAGGAAGAAACAAGGACCTCGGAGTGCATTCCTGACGCTGAAGGGCAGGGAGCAAAGAAGAGCGAGATGCCGTGGCCCCTGGGGTCCCCTGGGTGTCGCTGTGGCCCCCAGGCTCCCTTGGGTGTCGCTGTGGCCCCCTGGGGTCCCTTGGGTGTTGCTGTGGCCCCTTGGGGTCCCTTTGGAGTTGCAGTGGCCCCCTGGGGTCCCTTGGGTGTTGCAGTGGCCCCCTGGGGTCCCTTGGGAGTTGCAGTGGCCCCCTGGGGTCCCTTGGGAGTTGCAGTGGCCCCCTGGGGTCCCTTGGGTGTTGCAGTGGCCCCCTGGGGTCCCTTGGGTGTTGCAGTGGCCCCCTGGGGTCCCTTGGGTGTTGCAGTGGCCCCCTGGGGTCCCTTGGGAGTTGCAGTGGCCCCCTGGGGTCCCTTGGGAGTTGCAGTGGCCTCCCTAGGGTCCTTCGGGGCTGAGCAAGAGACACCCAGGGAGCATGTGGTGACCACTGTTCACAGCTCTTCCACCACTAAAGCTTGAACTAAGGCCATCTCCACTCACCAGAGAAGCAGTGCTGTCTTATTTGGAGCCACAGGCCCCTTTGAGAATGTTACCTGCCCCCTCTCACCTCTTAGCACCAGCTGTGACTAAAAGCAGGACCAGACTTGATCCCCATTTGAAACTGACATCTGTCTCTTGGCCAAAGAGTACGATATAAATGACAAATTAATGGAAGAAGCCAAGAGAGTTCCATCCAGAGGGCTAAGGCCCTGCCAGCCCCAGGGACACCACTTTTTATGGGGCACTGTTCTAATCACCAGCGGGTCCTCCGGAGGTGAAGGAGTGGAGCATGCCCAGGGTAGGTCCACGCGGCCTCAGCTTGGGAGGCCGGAAGTACCTGCCATGCCCTCTGCCGGGAGCAGACAGCCAAGCTCAGGGCAGAGAGCTCAGAGCTCTGGTCACACACTAGGCTGGTTGTTATTCGAATTTAAATAAATCAGCCTGAGAGTTCAAGAGACCCTATTACTCCGGACACAGAAAATGAAATTAGTGAGCAGAGCCCACGATCGCATGCTATTTTCATTCTCTGGATAAGGAAGTTTGGAGGTGGGAGGGCGTCAGATCCCAGGGCAGAGTCTAAACCGATCTGCTTAATCATAGCCTGATTATGTGCAGTGAGGGGGGTGAGGAGAGATACAGAGGTGGCTCAGGCACAAGCCCCCCTCACATTCCAGAGTTCAAGAGAGAAAAGGACAGGCTGGGGCTGGAAAGATACAGCCAAGACCCCTCCTTCACACTCCCATATCCCCAGGGGTGGAAATGAGGTAGAGAGATGATGTCAAGTTCACAGGTTCAAATCCTGGGTCGGCCACTTACAAGCTACATGACCTTGAAACATAAAGAGGATGAGCCAGAGTTATTAAGCGCTCGTCTGTGCCAGGATTGTGCTGACTGCTTTATGTAGATCATGCAACTGTTCTCCCAACCACCCACCCACTGAGACCTACTGTTGCCATTTCACAGATGTGGAAACTGAGTCCAGAAGTTAAATGATCTGATGTCCTGGTCCTTGAATCTTTTTTTCTTCTATAAAGTCAAGGGAGTCACCCCATCTCCAAGGCTTAAATACAACAACATTTACAAAAAGGCCAGCTCTGTATTTGACACGCAATAATGTTCTTTTCTGAAATGCATTCATGTGTTCATTCATTTATCTCTTTATTAATTCATGCAACCTCTTATTTAAAATAAAAGGGCCAGCAATGGTGCTGAGATGCTGACAGCAGGCCCTCCATCAGGCAAGGGCATTACAAGTTCCATTAGAATGCGTGAGTGTCCCCTTCACCCCCACCCCACCACGTCAAGCTAGTCCTTACTCCTGCAGAGTAAGGAGTAAGATTGAGCATCAATCCCTCTCCCAGGATTATTCATAATTCTAAAAATGGAAACAACAAAAATGCCAATCAAAAGTAGAATGAATAAACTGTGGTGCATTCATATGGTGGGATACTCCCTACAGCAACAAAAAGGATGGACCACAGCTACATGGAAATGTGGATGGGTCCCACACATGTGACACTGAGCTGAAGAAGCCAGATGCCAGAGCAGATGTCTTATGATTCCGCTCATATTCAGCACTAGGCCAGGTGAGACCCACCTCAGGTGATAAGAGTCAGGACCTGGCCATGCCTGTGTGGTGGGGCCACACCTGTGTGGTGAGGTCACAGGGCCCGGGAGGGGCTTCCTCAAGCTGTAGCATTCTCTTTCCTAATTCTGGAGCTGACATCCCAATGCATTCACTTTGTGGAAAGGCAATGAGCTGGGCTCTTATGCGGGTGTACTTTTCTGTATCATGAAACCTGGTTTTAAAAACGTGTATTAGACACCACAGGGTGGCGCTGTTATAGACTGTGAGATGCCTGTGTGTGATGATCAGAGGGGTCAGGACTGGACAGTGAGTGTCCAGGACATCAGGGGAGGTGGTAGGCGGGGGAGAGAGGAGAGAAAGGCTCAGTCCGGGGCCCGCAGGTGTTCAGAGGTCAGAGGACCCAGCAGGGGAGACAGAGAAGGGGGCCAGCGATGCTGGTGGGAACCTCGGAGGCCGTGGAAGCCCCTCAGAGCACTTGCTCTGGAAGTTAGGGAAGATGAAGATAGACCGAGGGCCCATGTTTGGGTCTCACAATGTGAGGTCACCTGATAAGAGCATTTCAGAGGTGAAGAGGGGACAAAAGCCAGACTACAGCCTACTGCAGAGAAAAAGGAGGTGAGGAGGGGGACAAGACCCAAAGGATGCTACTGTCTTCCCAGGCTCACCTCAATGCTGCCGCCTCCAGGAAGCCTTCCATATGGTCCTTTTCCTTTCAAGGCCACACCACTTCACAGTCACTCATGGCTGTCCCTGCCATGGGAGCTGGGTGCTTCCCCAGAGCAAGGACTGTCTCTTTGATCCCCCGCATCCTAGCACACAGCAGGCACTTCAGAAACCTTAGTGCCTCTCTCTCCCTCCTCAGATCACAGATGGAATCTCTGAGACTTGTCCAAAACTGTTCTCCCATGTTATGAGTCACCTCTCCCCAAACAATTATTGTTTTTGTACTGCTATGCGAAGATTATTAGTATAATGATGAGACCTAATATTGCATTAATTTGGCAGTGAATTGTATTGTCACAGTCATTAACTCAGCGACGGCAATTTTGTTTTAATTTAATCCAGATCCTTGTGCATGCTGTCAAAACCTCCAAAAATCACGTAACCCAGAACCTCGTTTCAGAACAGACTGAATATCAAATTCATGGAATTCATGGAAATCTGCCTGCAGCGACCGTTCTCTGGAGTGAGGAAACCCAAAGACAGCAGGCAGACAGGTGAGCCCAGGGCAGGGCTAACAAACTCTCCCACCCCCCACACAAGACCCCCTCCACTTCCTCTAGACCCCAAGGGCCTCAAGGGCAAGAACTGGGTGGGATTCTCCTCCCTGCTCCTCGCTGGGCTCAGGGCAACACCCTGTGTACAGCATGTCCATGCTCCAAAAGCAGTGGAAGAACAGCCTGGGAATGGAGGAAGGAAGGGCCCAGTGCCCAGCAGCACAATTTTTAGTCCACAGGAGGAACAGATGAGATAACGTGGGTCTCTCTCCAGCTCACATCAGGACCCTGGCCCTACTGCAAAGGCTGGGGAAAACCTGACCAAGAGCCTGGGGTGACAGGAATTCATCTGGCTTTTAACTACTGGGCTTCACAGTCTCTGTGTTTGAACCAGGCACGATCTCTTGCTTGCTAAGTCACTGGTGGCTGAAACTGATTGGCTGTCCTTCAGGAGCCTCCCAAGATGGCACTTACCTCTCGACCGACCCTACTCACTGCTGTGCCAGAATCAGAGTGAAGATTAGCTTGCAGGGAAGACTCACATTAGCCAGACTCATGTAACTGATGTATAAACCAGAAGCCTTTTTTTTTTTTTTAATGGACAATGAGCAACTGAGTTGTGACAAGGATTGGGCTACTTTCTTCCAGAGATGCAGTCTTCCCTGTCCTCTCTCTGGACAGGGTCACAGGGCCTGGGAGGTCCCAGGGCATCAGGCACAGTGCCTTCACCTGGCCCCTGCCCTGCTCTCCTCTCCTGCTTCCTGAAACGGAGAGGGCTTCCAGGCCCTCTAAGCTGCCGAAGCTCCAGTTCCACTTTCTGCTGAGACCACTGCCTTTCTTTTTCATTGTAGCTCCTCACCCTGGGGCTTTGGGGGAGAAAGTCCCAGCCCAAGCAATGGGCTGAGCTCAGCAACTGCCCTCCCTTCATTCCATCCTTGTGTCCAGAACCCAGAACAGTCAAGGCTCAGTAAACACGACTGAATGGGTGGATGAATGAACTGGTGAGGTTTCTTTTCTCTTCTGGCAGGTGAGCACTTCTCAGGAGTCAAACAGACCTGGGGTGGGGGTATGGGGGGCTGTCTGCCAGCCCTCCAGACAACCCAGATGTGCCTCATCTGAAGAAATACAGCTGGACACCCACCACCAAGGAGCACGCAGCAAAGCCTGCCCCTTTCTTCTCTCACAGCACTCACTAAGCTTCCTTTAGGTCTTATGGGTCTGCGAGCTGTTCCCCTCTAAGAAGACTGTGAAGTCTGTCCCATAACAGACTGACTTGAATTTAGCTTTGAGAGTAGCTATCCTTCCAAGGTTTAGATGGGCTCCTTAGGGTGCCCTCGGGGCTCTTCCCAGGGAGACCTCAGCCAGTGGAATCCAGTCCTGGGATGGAGACTTTGGATCCAAATGGTCTGGTTTAGAAGATGACCTGTATGACTTTCTACAAGTTGAACAACCTCTCTGGACCGAAGCCTTCTCATTCTTAAAGCAGGGCCAGTGAAAATGTGATGGCGTAATTACACTTCCCTGGGGGCACAATACACTCCCCTGGTGGCCCAGCAGGAAAGAACCCAGCTGCCAATGCAGGAGACATGGGTTCAATCTTCACAGGAAGATTCCCTGGAGATGGAAATGGCAACTCATCCCAGTATTCTTGCCTGGGAAATTCCATGAGCAGAGGAGCCTGCAGGGCTACAGTCCATGGGACCTCAAAGAGTTTGACATGACTTAATGACTAAACAACAGTGGGGGCACAGTGGAGGGTCATGTAACTCTAGCTCAGCATCACTCCCCCAGCTGGGGGCACTCTGGCTCTGGGAGGACTCTTTGCAGTGTCCTGGAGGAATCCCATGCACTGGGGAAGACTGGAAAGAAGAGGGAGGCATCACCCAGGGAAGGCCCAGTGGCTCCTGTTTCCCGGGCTGCTGCTGGTCAACTGAAAATCAGAGGCATTGAGGCAGAAAGGAAACACCTTGGGCTGAAACAAAAGAGGGGAGGGAATCAGAAAAAGTGGAGGGAAACTCCAGAAGCCAACCGCAGAGTGGGGTGGGAGACAAGATATTCTGCACCACTCTCGCTTTTCAGTAAGGAAACTGAGGCCAGGGAATAAGGATATGAGCTGGAGACACACCCAGCTCAGTCCGGTTCCAGCCCATGTCCCTCCACTCCTCTGGGTTGACTCATAGCTGACTGGCTGGATGGACGGAACGACTGAGGGACTGAGTTCCTTCTGCTGCAGAGCAAAGACTCGGAGAGAAGAAAAACCCAGCCCGGGAAGTCTCACGTGGCCAGGTTGCAATTTAACACATGACACTCAGATATGCCAAATATTTAGCTTATTTATCTGCAGTTTATCTTACCATTTTCACCAAACTCCACCCATTTGGAGAATGTAAACTTACCAATTAAAGAAACCCCAGCGGAATGGGGCCTTGCAACTCAAATATAGCAGAGGAACAGGAATATCCTTTCAAAAAGTGTCTCAAAGATGAGTGCATGCGTGCTCAGTCGTGTCCGACTCTTTTCGACCCCGTGGATTGTAGCTCACCAGGCTCTTCTGTCCATGGGATTCTCCAGGCAAGAATACTGGAGTGGGTTGCCATTCCCTTCTCCAGGAAATCTTACTGACGCAGGGATCAAACCCGCATCTCCTGTGTCTCCTCCATAGGCGGGCAGATTCTTTACCATGGTGTCACCTGGGAAGCCCCATCTCGAAGATAGCCATATGCAAACACAAAACAAAACAAAAAACCCTACCTTACACCATATTCAAAATTTAACTAAAAAATGGATCATAAGCCTATATGTAAAGACCAAGTTTCTGGAAGAAAACGGAAAATCCTCATGATCTTAGAGCTGGGAAGTACCTTTTAAACAAGACACAAAATACATACTATAAAAGAAAAAATGAAGCAACATCACCAAAATTAAAAATCTTTGATTTTTAAGACACTGTAAAGAAAATGAAAAGGGGAGGCACAGATTGGAGAAAAAAATCCACAAACCATATATCTAACAAAGGACTGGTGTTTAGAATGCAAAGAACCTTTAAAACTTGGTAAGACAAGGGATTTGAATAGACAATTAGCAAAGATGTGCAAAGTTGTCAGTCATTAGTGAAACATACATTAAAACTATGGCAGATACACTTGACCCCCACTTAAGATGGTTAAAATTAAAGACTAGCCACTAGCTCCAGTTGTCAACTAGAGCTCTCACATTGCTCCCTGTGCTCATTGGCAGGGAAAAAGGACAGTCGCTTTGGAAAACAGTTTGGCCATTTCTTAAAAGTTAAAAATACACCTACCATATCACCAGCCATTTCTGCATCTGAGTTATTTGCCCGAGAGGAATGAAAGCATCCATCCATGTAAAGCTTCCACATGAATGTTTGTAGCAGCTTTAGTCATAACAGCCCCCAAATGGAAACTGCAAAAATTCATCAAGAGGTGAATAAATAAATACATGTAGTATATCCATACAATGGAATCCTACACAGCAATAAAGAAGAATGGACCCTCATTGTACACAACTGGGTAAATTTCCAAATAATTATGGTAAGTGAGAGAAGCCAGTTAAAAAAGAAATCACACTATCATGTTCTACTTAAATACATTTCTAGAAAATGCAAACTAACCTATAGTGACAGAAAGCAGATCAGTGACTGCCTGGGCACAGGGTGAGGTGAGGGTAAGAAGGAGCCTGAGGGAGAAATTACAAAAGGGCAAGAGGAAACTGGGGGCCGGGAGATGGAGATGGTAACTAGCTGGGCCGCAGGGATGGTTTCCTGGGTGTATGTGTGCACGCTAAGTCCCTTCAGTTATGTCCGCTCGACTCCTCTGTCCACAGGATTCTCCCATGGAGAATCAGTTCAGTTCAGTTACTCAGTCGTGTCTGACTCTTTGCAACCCCATGGACTGCAGCACGCCAGGCTTCCCTGTCCATCACCAACTCCCGGAGTTTATTCAAACTCATGTCCGTTGAGTCGGTGATGCCACCCAACCATCTCATCCTCTGTTGTCCCCTTCTCCTCCTGCCTTCAATCTTTCAAATGAGTCGGTTCATGGAGAATACTAAAACGGGTTGACATTCCTTTCTCCAGGGGATCTTCCCAATCCAGGGACAGAAGCCTTGTCTCTTATGTCTCCTGCATTGGCTTTTAGGTTCTTTACCACTAGCACCATGTGGGAAGCCTCGTGGGAACACCCTCCTGGGTGTTACATATGTCCAAACTTAATATATAGTACACATTAAATATGTAGAGCTTATTTTATGTCAATAGTACTTAATAAAGCCAAGGAAAAACAGAAAAGAGAAAATCACTCCAAACTGACAAGGAGAACATCTCAAATTCCAAAAAGCAGAAATAACATAAAATGTCCTCTAATTACAGTGCAATAAAACTAAAAGTTTATGACAAAACCTGGGGGGGAGGGCAGGGAGTGGGTTAGCTACCATCTTGAAGGAGAAAAATTCTGCTAACTCATGAGTCAAAGAAGATGCCCACGCTCAAACTGCAGAATATAGAAATAATAATAAAACACCCCAAACCAGACCCTACAGGATTCAGCTAAAACAGTCCTCATAGGAAAACACGTGCTCTTAAAAACTTAAATTTAAATTAGCAGAACAACAACAACAAAAAGGAAATAAATTATAAATCCAAAGCTGGAAGTAAGAAAAAGAACAAAATCAACCTACATGGAAGGAAAGAATACAAACAAAAGTGAACATAATGGGTTAGAACAGCAAGGCCCAGGAATGTCCTTCCTGCAACACTGGGCACAAAGCACCGCCCTCCCCTCCTCCCTCCCCTCTGGGCTCACCAGGCATCTCAGGGCCTGCTCCACCCCTCTGCCACCTCAGGTCTCCAGCCCTCCAAAGCTGGCCCACCTGAGGGGGAGGGGATGAACACATATCTGGGAGTGGGCATGGGAGGATGGGGGCAGGAGGTGGGATGGACGAGCTCACAGGGCGGCAGGGTCTGGGCTGCCAGGCCCCCAGCAGAGGATTCACCCGGTGCACCGGCTGAATGGACCACCCCACCTGACAGAGAGTAGACACAGAGTCCACTCACTCCCCTCCCCACCCTCTAGGGCAGTGGTCCCTAGCCCTTACCATGCATCAGGTCTGCCAGGGAGCTTTAAACATGCCCAAGTCCTTCCCCCAGAAGCTCAGATTTCATCTAGTTGCAAAGTGAAAGAAGTCACTCAGTCGTGTCCAACTCTTTGCAGCCCCGTGGACTCATCCATGGAATTCTCCAGGCCAGAATACTGGAGTGGGTACCCTTTCCCTTCTCCAGGGGATCTTCCCAACCCAGGGATCAAACCCAGGTCTCCCATCTTGCAGGCAGATTCTTTACCAGCTGAGCCACAGGGAAGCCCAAGAATACTGGAGTGGGTAGCCTATCCCTTCACCAGGGGATCTTCCCAACCCAGGGATCAAACCCAGATCTCCCACATTGCAGGTGGATTCTTTACCAGCTGAGCCACAAGGGAAGCCCAGGACACAGAAAGGAAGGTGGGCATTGGGAGCCGCCCTGGAGTTCAAACCCCTTCTGCCTTTATGAGCTGTGTGACCTCAGGCCAATACCTTGCCCTCCCTGAGCCTCGGTGTTCTCAAATGGAAGAAGCGTCCCAGATGATGGGAGGGGATCAGCAATAACACAGGTAACTGTTTAGCTCAGCACAGGTACCTAGGAGTATATGACAAGGCAAGGTGGTATCACTGGCCCCACCTGGGCAGCCTCCAATTCCTGCAAGGCAGCTGGGCTCCAGGACCACCTGCCACAGCTGGGGAGTCACAGAAGCCCCCAGGGGGGGACACTGGCCTGCAGACACAGCTGCCATGGACCCACAGTCCCAGCCTCCAGGAGACTATTCTGGTTCCAATTCAGAATGCCTGGCTCCTGGCTCAATGGGCTTTGTCCCAAAGATGCAATTTCTATTTTGATTCCACTCGACATTTAATGAAATGACTTTCAGACACCACGCAGTGTGTCTGAGTTATGAAACCATATCTTCTGGGTCCCGTACTCAGCCCAATCACAAGGCCATTCTTGTTGCTTCAAGAGCTGCCCCACGTCACCCGAGGGGGCTGAAAACACCCTGGGGGGGCCAAAGCCTGCAGCGCGGAACCTTCGCTCTGTCTGATCAGGGCCTGGGCCCACGTCCCCAGCGGCTAGACCATGACAGCAGCCTCCATCCTGCCTCCTGCCCCCATCTCCCTCTCTCCAATCCATCGCTGTTCAAACTGTAGATTAAAAACATCCAGGGAGACAGGAAATCAATGGGGAGGGCTGCAAACAGCACTGTCGGAAAAACAGATCAGAGAGAATAGGATAGAAAACACTGGAATGTATCGGGCGTGGCTAGAGTGATGGCTGATGCCAGGATACCCTGCCTGTGGGGTGGACACCAGGCCTCTGTGAAATGAGCAGAAGACTGAAACATGCAGCTCTCACCCAGGACCCTTGATCTTTCTGAAATGCACACCTGAGCATGTCACTCCCCAGCTAGAATTCAGTGGGTTTAGGGACAGAGTTCAGATTCCTCAGCATGACATCAAAAGCCCCCGAGACCCTCACTCCACCCCCATCCCCACTAGAGAGCAGGGGTATCCAGGCCGCCCAGCCCCCACCCCCAGAGGACTCAAGGGCAGACCTAGTGAGCAGGGCATGACGTTATAGGTCATCTCCTAGGTGATCCCAGCCCACTTGCTGACCTCCTGTGGGCTAAGACCACTTTCTGGATTCTACAGAAGCAAAGATATGAATATTTCTGGAAGCTTTCTATTCAAAACGAAGTGGTGATGGTGGCAGTGGTTTAGTCACTAAGTCATGTCCAACTTTTACAACCCCATGGACTGTAGCCCACCAGGCTCCTCCGTCCATGGGATTTCCCAGGTAAGAATACTGGAGTGGGTTGCCATTTCTTCCTCCAGGGGATCTTCCCGACCCAGGGATCAAACCTGGGTCTCCTGCATTGCAGGCAGATTCCTTACCATTGAGCCACCAGGGAAGCTCCCCAAAAGAAGTAGAGGCCTTAATATTTCTCCATGACTTGGCTATTAAAAGGGCTTCCTTTGTGGCTCAGCTGGTAAAGAATCCGCCTGCAATGTGGGAGACCTGGGTTCGATCCTTGGGTTGAGAAGATCCCCTGGAGAAGGGATAGGCTACCCACGCCAGTATTCTGGCCTGGAGAATTCCATGGACTGTATAGTCCATGGGGTTGCAAAGAGTCGGACACGACTGAGCGACTTTCACTTCACTGGTTATTAAAAATAGGAAGGCTGTCTGCATCTGGAGCCCTGCCCCAAGGCCTTGGAAACCTCTAGAACCACAGGGATGCCAAATGCTACTCTGCCAGCAGCTTCATAAAGACCAGTTGCCACCATATCACGTGAATATCTGGACAAGCCCAGGTTCCAAGAGAAACTGAAAAAGAAATAAACTGAGGACTTCGCTGGTGGTACAGTGGACAGGAATCCGCCTGCCGACGCAGGGGACACGGGTTGGATCCCTGGTCTGGGAAGATCCCATGTGCTACGGAGCAACTGTGCACCGCGACCACTAAGCCTGTGCTCCAGAGCCCAGGAACTGCAACTACTGAGCCCACATATGTTTTGCAACTACTGAAGCCCGCACATCCTACCACTCCCCCGGCCCCGGGCTCCACAAGGAGAGAAGCCACCTCATCGAGAAGCCCCTGCAGAGCAACTAGAGAGTAGTCCCTGCTCTCCAGTCCTAGAGAAAAGCCCCCACAGCAACGAAGACCCAGCACACCTAAAAATAAATAAATTTATTCTAAAAAAGAAAGAAACTGAACATTAACCACTGGTCACTGACCCCTGAGGAACCCGAGGTCTCGGGCGCTGGCTGGTCTGTCGGGCGCTGGCTGGTCTGCATTCTCTCTGAGTCCTCAGAAGGGTCCACGGCCAAGGAGCTTGAGGACACCTGCGGAAGGAAGTTCAGGTCCCCGGCTCTAAAGGCTTGAAGCTCTGCTCACAGGACAGTCTCCAGAAGGCCCTGTGAGTGCAAAGGAGGGATGGCAGAGATGTCTACAGCATCTAAGGATGCAGGTTAGCCCCGAGAGTAAGCGGGGAGACGGGCTTCCAAAGTGGCGCTAGTGGTACAGAACCCACCTGCCAATGCAGGAGACATAAGAGACGCGGGTTCGATCCCTGGGTTGGGAAGATCCCCTGGAAGAGGTCCTGGCAACCCACTCCAGTATTCTGGCCTGGAGAATCCCATGGACAGAGGAGCCTGGTGGGCTACAGTCCATGGGGTCGCACAGAGTTGGACACGACTGAAGCAACTTAGCACTCAGCACTCATGAGAGGGGACGGTGTGGAGAAAGAGACCCAACCATTATCTCACTTAACCTCTACTATGTGCCCCCCAGCTGTGGCCCACTACGGAGTCACAGACAGCAGTTCCCCCAGGTCAGTCACTGACTCTTTCATTCACTCATTCAACAAACATTCGAGAGAATCCAGAACGCCAGGCCTGTGCCCGATGATGTCTGGCGGTACCAGGGCACGTGGCCCCCATCCCTGCCCTCAGGGCACTCACTTCCCCGAGGGATTGGGGGGGTGTGTCAGGAAAGGGACAGACAGGTACCATTCTGTATTATAAACACTCAGAGCCACAGGCACACAGAGGCAACCCCGAGCCCAGCCCCACTGTGTCTGAGTAGCACCATGGGAAAGTGACCTGCTGGACAGGTGCTGAGGTCCAGAAGCCCTGAGGCTCAGTGCTGGTCAGATGGAGTGAAGCCAGTGGGAGCCTGGGCTCCGGCAGTGTGAGGGCGAGGGAAGCCCATCCTTTGATCAGCTTTCTAAGAGATCACCTGGAGGCTACGTGAAAAACGGATTGGAGGAGGGCAGAGCGGGGAAAGACTTTATTTGCTGGGTGGCTCCAAAATCACTGCAGATGGTGACTGCAGCCATGAAATAAAAACATGCTTACTCCTTGGAAGGAAAGTTATGACCAACTTAGACAGCATACTAAAAAGCAGAGACATTACTTTGTCAACAAAGTTCCGTCTAGTCAAGGCTATGGTTCGTCCAGTAGTCATGTATGGATGTGAGAGTTGGGACTATAAAGAAAGCTGAGCACCAAGGAATTGATGCTTTTGAACTGTGGTGTTGGAGAAGACTCTTGAGAGTCCCTTGGACTGCAAGGAGATCCAATCAGTCCATCCTAAAGGAAATCAGTCCTGAATATTCATTGGAAGGACTGCTGTTGAAGCTGAAACTCCAATACTTTGGCCACCTGATGCGAAGAACTGACTCATTTGAAAAGACTCTGATGCTGGGAAAGATTGAGGGCAGGAGGAGAAGGGGACGACAGAGGATGAGATGGTTGGATAGCATCACCGACTCAATGGACATGGGTTTGGGTAGACTCCGGCAGTTGGTTATGGACAGGGAGGCCTGGCGTGCTGCGGTTCATGGGGTCACAGAGTTGAACACGACTGAGCAACGGAACTGAACTGAACTGAGAGTGGGGTAACCGTGAGCGTGTGTGCGGCCATAACCCAGGAGGGATGGGAGGGATCTCCACTAGGAGGGGCTGCCTGGGAGCCTCTGGGACTGATTCCCCAGGACTGTGCGGACGAGGGTGCAGGTGAGGGAGACAGTGGGGGTGGGGGGAGGCTCCCTCTCCTGGCCACAGCAGGAAGAGATGCTCTGCCAGCTTGGATCTCTGACCTGGAGAGCTGGGGTGCTGTTCCTGGAGTGAGGAAGCTGCAGATGGTGAGCATCTTGGGGATGTAACTTGGGGAGTGGCGGTGGAACGCCCAAGCGGAGATGTCTACTTGCATGTTAGGTCTGGAACTTGAGAACCTGGGTTGAGGTGAGAGTTATGACTCCACAGACAGGCGTGCAGACAGCCTGGGGAAAAACCCTGCAAGAGAGACAGGAGAGGGCAGGGGGAGGGGTGGGGTGGGGTAGGCAAAGGGCACCGAGGTGGGGCCCCCACCCGAGCAGAGCCCAGAGGACGCAGGTGAGAACTGAAGGGGCCACAAGGGGGCAGCACGTGACCGGCCTGAAAGTTCAGAGCGACTGCACTGGGTTGTCCCAGGCTCAAACGCCAGCTCCGCCCCTTACTGGCTGTGTGACCTTCCAGAAAAAGCTGGCTTAAAGCTCAACATTCAGAAAACTAAGATCTCGGTATCTGGTCCCATCACTTCATGGAAAACAGTGGAAACAGTGTCAGACTTTATTTTGGGGGGCTCCAAAATCACTGCAGATGGTGACTGCAGCCATGAAATTAAAAGACGCTTACTCCTTGGAAAGAAAGTTATGACCGACTGAACTGACCCTCGGGAAGTGACTTAACCATTCTGGGCCTCCAGTCCCTCGCTTGTAAAGGGATGTGAGGAGCGAGTGAGTCAGTATATGAAAAGTGCTTGGAATAGTGCGTGAAATTCGCAGTCATGTCCGACTCTTTGCAACCCCATGGACTATACAGTCCATGGAATTCTCCAGGCCAGAATACTGGAGTGGGTAGCCGTTCCCTTCTCCAGGAGATCTTCCCAACCTAGGGATCGAACCCAGGTCTCCCGCATTGCGGGCAGATTATTTACCATCTGAGCCACCAGGGAAGCCCAAGAATACTGGAGTGAGTAGCCTATCCCTTCTCCAGCATATCTTCCCGACCCAGGAATTGAGCCCATGTCTCCCGCATTGCGGGTGGATTCTTCACCAGCTGAGCGACGCAATGTATCAATGTTAGGAAAAAGAAAGCAAAGGCCCAGTGTCTTGGGGACACAGTGTCAGGGGGTGAGGTGGGGAAGAAGCCAAACCGCGGGGGAAACTGAGGCAGGGATGGGGGGGCGGGGAAGGTGGTGGAAACTGCAGAGGGGCGGATCGGCAGAGCAGGGAGAGGTGAGCCGGCAGAAGGGAAGGGATGTCGCCCCTCCAAGGACAAGACCCAGGAAGGACAAAGAAACCCAGCCCAGGGCCTGGGAAACCTCCCGGGGGCCCAAGCCCTGACCCGACCCCTGCCTGGTGCCCTGGAAGCGCTGGCTGGCGGGTCATGAAGGCCGACCCTACCTACCCGCCCTCCCTCTGTTCTCCCCGCAGCCCTCCTGCCCCAGGTGAGACCACTCAGGCCCAAACCGCTCGCTTCCTAGGAACGCAGATTCTTGAGTCCCCGGACAAGCAGGGGCCCACAGGGCGGGGGGGAAACGCATGGAGATCCACGGTGTCCACGAGCCACGCGGCCCCGCTGACCACACGTCGAATAGCAGAGGCTGGTGGGACCCGGAGGGCTAGGCCTGGGCCAGGCAGGGACAGAAGTGCCCTGTGGGGGGGGACAGACTCGCCGCTGCCCCCTAGCAATAGTCGGGGGCACCCACAGAGAGGGGGGAGCAGGAAAACACCCCAGGGAGCAGGTGCAGGCCTTCAGTGCCTGCAGCCTCCCGCCCCTCTGCCCTCGGGACCTGGCGCATCCTCCTCGCCCTCCGCCATCCACACGCCTCCTCCTGCAACCTGCTGTGTGCCTTGTCCTCCAGCCTCCCCTGGCCACCCCGGCTGCCCTCCTCCTCCTCTCCCCTCGTCTACACCTGCTTCCTGACTTCAGATCCCACCTACCCATCAAAGCCCCCAGGGGGCTGTCTCCAGCTTAGTCGGGCCTCCTCCCTGAACTCCAGTCCCACCTTCTCACCTGCCTGTCCAGCTCCTGCTTGTGAGCGTGCTAAGTCACTTGCAACCCCACAGACTGTAGCCCACCAGGCCTTTCTGTCCATGGGGATTCTCCAGGCAAGAATACTGGAGTGGGTTGCCATTTCCTCCTGCAGGGGATCTTCCTGACCCAGGGTTCAAACCTGTCTCTCCTGCATTGGAGGCAGACTTTTTACCACTGAGCCACTGGGGAAGCCCACCTGCTTGCGTATCCAGTAGGCACCTCAAAGGTAACCTGCCCAGGACAGGCCTCTCGTGTGTCCCTCCGGGTGCCCTGCTCTGCCTCCTTCCTCTGACTCCAGGCTCACAGCACAGGCTGCCCTGGAGCTAATCCTATCTGCTTTGTCTTCAAAATCCAGACAGGACGCTGCCGCGCCCTCCGCCCCTCCGCTGCCCACCCGAGCAGGTCACATGGCGTCCTGAGCAGGGCACCTGCGACTGCCTCTGAGTGGGTCTCTGGTCCCCACCAGGACATCCCAGCCGATGGCTGACACACAGAGAAACAAGAGTGCTCCTTTGACAATGGAAGACTGATCCCAAACTCCCCACACTCCTCATCCCATAACAGAGAACGAAAGCCAAACTCTTTCCCTGGGGTTGCAAGGCCCCACGCGACCCTCCACGCATAGACACCCGCACCCCCACCCCCCACTGACCTGACCCTGTCTCCCACCCCTTGTTCTGCTCTGACCTCGCAAAGACAACGGAGGTTCCTGCCGCAGGGCCTTGGCACTTGACTGGTGGCCCCGGAAACGTGCTTCCTTCCTTTAACCACGTGCTGTGTCCCCCAACTCCTCATCCCGGTCCTGGGAGAGAGCCCTTTGCTGACCACACACCGCAAAGAGCACACGGACTTCCTGGCGCCCCCATCCTGCCCAGGTCTTGTCCAGAGTGCGGCCACTGTCCAACATAGGGCAAAACGGTGAGTTCCGGGTCGGCGAGCTTTCTGTCTCCCCACCAGCACACGCTCTGCGCCAGGCCCCGGTCTCCCCGGCGCCTGGACCAGCAAGGGTACACAGCAGGGCTGGGATTAATGGCCTCCCGGCCCCAGGCCTCACCCCTCCTCCGGATGGCTAGGTCTGCCTCACCTGGGCTCAGAGTTTCTGACCCTGGACTAGCTCCCCAACTCCCTCCTGCTCTATCCTTCCCAGGTGCATGGAGGGGGCTCCTCCCCAGCCCCCTACTCCCCCCTCTCCAGAGCCGATCACACTCCCTCTCTGTGACCTTGGAACACAGGACCCTAACTCCATGCTCTCAGACCCTGGGCTCCCCCCATTCAGTCACATCACGATCTATCTTCTAGCTGCCTCTGCTGGCAGCAACCAGGGATGTGAAGGAGACAGGTCCTGCCCAGGAGGGGCTGGCAGAGTCTCTGGAGAGGCCCCATGAGCAAAGGGACGTCGCTCTAGCACAGCCCACAAAGGGCATCGCAGAGCATGGCTGGCTGGCACCAGCTGTCTGAAGCCCCGAGGGGGACCCAGTAGGGGTGGTGGGGACAGAGGGCACCGCCTGAAGTCAGGCTCTGCCATCTGCAGACTGAACTCCTGTGAGCTTGGTCTGCACAGAGCGGAGCGGAACTTAGCCGGGCTCAGTTCTCTCAACTGAAAGAGGCTTCAGAGCATCCCCAACCCTCCCCCAACCAGCCCTTGTGACAGAAGCAGCAGGCTCCCGGGTCCCAGCCAGATCCAGAACCTCCTGAACAGCATCGAGAGGCCACAGCAGAAGAGAGGGTGCACACAGGAGTCATCAACATGGCCCAGCAAGCGGCAGCCCGGGGCCCTCAGCCTCCATGTGGCCAGCATTTCCCGCCGCAGCTCCGGGGCTGGGTCCTCTGCCCTGAGCTCCTCAGGGGCCAGAACGGCCATCCGCCTGGTAGATGCAGCCCTTTGTTGCTGCAACTGCTCTTCAATCGAAAATTAAAACAGAAATGCAGAATAGAAAGCCAAACGGCTCTCCCTCCCACCACTCTGATTTCACTTCTCCATTTGTGATACCCTGTCTTTATCCAGATGGACCCATATTTCTAGATCACTTATGTCACTGTAACCATCAGGCACGTATAATTTTCTGTTCGGCTCTTTCATCTCCCATTACTCTGGAACCAGCTTCCCGTGTTGCGACATAGCCTTCATATTTACCATGTGTAATGACTAGTTAGTACTCCACTGGGTCCATACCCCATGATTTATTTTAACCATTCCCGTTCTGCTTGACATTTAGGCAATTTCCAGCTCCTGCTCGATCTGGAGATGGAAGACTGAGTCCCCTGTTAAGAGATTTAGGAAAGAATGGGAGGATGCAGCCTCTCAGCTGGCATCCGTGGAGGCCTTCCACCTGCAGAGGACACGGAGGAAGCAAGTCATGGAGCCCTGCATCCACACTTCACTCACAGGCACAACCACAAACTCAAAGACAGACAGCAACCCCCTTGCCACCTTGGTCCATCTCCCTCTGGCTGAGTCCATATCTTCCCATGGCTCCCCGTGACCTGACCGCTGGGGCAAGTAGACCCCCCCTTAGCCTGGCGCTCCAGGGCCTGACCCTCCCCTTCAGACTCCTCTCTTCTCTCCCACCAGGTGGTTCACGCACCACCTCTGCCATCACCCCCCACCCCCAGACCCACACAAGGCCTGGGGTGACCTCTGCCTCGGCGCTTAATGTCCTTTGTCATTGCTGTGCTGGCAGAGGTCACAACTGGCTCTATGGGAGGGGACCCTGAATTGGAGCATGTATCAATTTCCATGGTGTAAATACCAAAAGCTGATTCTGAGCTACCAAAGTGATATCACTGGTCATGGAATTGGAAAGAGATGCCCAGTAACATGCAACAAATGTAGAGAGCCCAAGACGCATGGAAAATGATAGTAACACATAGTAAGATAGACTTTTGAGTATTGATCATGCTTCTCTTTAATATAATTTATTTAATTGCAAGTTTATGTAATTTAATTTTTAGTAGAAAGGCAAGAGGGCAAAGTGGTTGTCTGAGGTCTTACAAATAGCTGAGAAAAGCAGAGAAGCAAAAGGCAAAGGGGAAAGGGAAAGATATATGCAGAGTTCCAAACAATAGCAAGGAGAGATAAGAAAGCCTTCTTAAGGGAATAATGCAAAGAAATAGAGAAAACAATAGGATGGGAAAGAGGAGAGATCCCTTCAAGAAAATTGAAGATACTAAGGGAAACTTTTTTGTAAAGATAGGCACAATGAAGGACTGAAATGGCAAGGACCTAACAGAAGCAGAAGAAATTAAGAAAAAGTGGCAAGAATACACAGAAGAACTGTACAAAAAAGGTCTTAATGACCCACTTAATCACAATGGTGTGGTCACTCATCTAGAGTCAGACATCCTAGAGTGTGAAGTCAAGTGGGACTTAGGAAGTATCACTATGAACAAAGCTAGTGGAGGTGATGGAATTCCAGCTGAGCTACTTCAAATTCTAAAAGATGATATTGTTAAAGTGCTGTACTCAATATGCCAGCAAATTGGAAAAACTCAGCAGTGGCCACAGGACTGGAAAAGGTCAGTTTTCATTCCAATCCCAAAGAAAGGCAATGCCAAAGAATATTCAAACTACCGCACAATTGTGCTCATTTCACAAACTAGCAAGGTAATGCTCAAAATCCTTCAAGCTAGGCTTCACTAGTACGTGAACTGTGAACTTCCAGATGTTCAAGCTAGATTTAGAAAGGGCAGAGGAACCAGAAACCAAATTGTAACCATCCATACGTGAACTGTGAACTTCCAGATGTTCAAGCTAGATTTAGAAAGGGCAGAGGAACCAGAAACCAAATTGTAACCATCCACTGGATCATAGAAAAGGTGGAATTCCAGAAAAACACATACTTCTGCTTCACTGACTATGCTAAAGCCTTTGACTATGTGAATCACAACCAGCTGTGGAAAATTCTTAGAGACGGGAATGCCAGACCACCTTACCTGCCTCTTAAGAAACCTGTATGCAGATTAAGAAGCAACAGTTAGAACCAAACATGGAACAAGGGAGTGTTTCAAAACTGAGAAAAAAGTATGTTAAGGCTGCATATTGTCATCCTGCTTACTTAACTTATATGCAGAATGTGTGAATGCGTCCTAAGTCACTTCAATTGTACCAGCTCTGCAACCCAATGGACTGTAGCCTGTCAGGCTCCTCTGTCCACAGGATTCTCCAGGCAAGAATACTGGAGTGGTTGCCATGACCTCCTCCAGGGGATCTTCCTGACCCTGGGGTTGAACCTGAGTCTCTTATGCCTCCTGCACTAGCAGGTGGGAACTTTATGACTAGCACCTCCTAGGAAGCCCCCATATGCAGAGTGTATCATTCGAAATGCTGGGCTGGATGAATCACAATGGAATCAAGATTGCCGGGAGAAATATCAACAACCTCAGATATGCAGATGATACCACTCTAATGGCAGAAAGCAAAGAGGAACTAAAGAGCCTCTTGATGAAGGTGAAAGAGGAGAGTGACAAAGTTGGCTGAAAACTCAACGTTAAAAAAACTAAGATCATATTATCCCGTCCCATCCCTTCATGGCAAATAGATTGAGAAAAAGTGGAAACAGTGGCAGATTTTATTTTCTTGGGCTCCAAAATCACTGCAGATGGTGACTGCAGCCATGAAGTTAAAAGATGCTTACTCCTTGGAAGAAAAGCTATGACAGACCTAGACAGTGTGTTAAAAAGTAGAGACATTACTTTGCCAAAAAAGGTCGAACTGTGATGCTGTAGAAGACTCTTGAGAATCCCTTGGACAGCAAGGAGATCAAACCAGTCAATACTAAAGGAAATCAACCTTGAATATTCATTGGATGGACTGATGCTGAAGCTGACACTCCAATACTTTGGCCCCCTGATGTGAAGAGCTGACTCATTGGAAAAGACCCTGATGCTGGGAAAGATTGAAGGCAGGAGGAGAAGGGGACGACAGAGAATGAAATGGTTGGATGGCATCACCTACTCAATGGACATGGGTTTGAGCAAACTCCAGGAGATGGTGGAGGACGGGGAAACCTGGCATGCTGCAGTCCATGGGGTCACAAGGATTTGGCTATGACTTAGCAACTCAACAACAACAGCAATAATTTTTAGTAATGGCTGTAATTAACAACGCTCAATGCTATGGGTTGAATTAAGCCCTCTCGCCCAAAATTCATATGCTGACGTCCCAATCCCCATTACCTCAGAAGTAATGAAGGCTACATGAGATCATAAGGGCGGACCCTGATCCAGTCTGACTGGTGTCCTTTTAAGAAGAGACTAACACACACACAGATCGAGGGACAACCACGGGACCATACGGTGAGAAGGTTGTCATCTGCCAGCTAAGGAGAGAGATCCCAGGAGAAACCAAACCTGCCGAGAACCTGATCTTGGACTTCCAGCCTCCAAAACTGTGAGAAAGCAAATGTCTGTGTGCAAGCCATCCAGTCCGGGGTGCTTTGCTGTAGCGGCCCTAGCAAGTGAATACACTCAAAAAATTCCTGAAAATGTACTAACTGACTCCCTAGTGGGTACTTGCTGGCTCCAGCTGATCATTACTGACCATCTACCACTTTCCCGTTTCCTGGCTTGATCGTGGATCCCTCAAGAGCAAGGTCCTGCCTCACTCAGAGGTCATCAAACACTTTTTAGTAAGGGCCAGAGAGAAGATCTCAGCTCTACACACAGCACAACTTCTGTCGCAATACATAAACAAGCCATGTGGCCATGTGCCAGAGGAAGCATCCAGTGAGTGCTGAAATGTAGATTTCATATCATTTCCATGTATCATAAAATTTTATTCTTTTGATACATTTTTAAACATTTTTAGCTCAGTCTAAAAAATAGGCATTGGACCAGATTTGGCCCCAGGGGCTGACGTTCTGACCCCTGACCTTCAGTACGTCCCTCCTCCAGCAGAAGGGCTTGGTTAATGTTTGATGAACCAGGGAGGGATGGAATGAAGGTCCGCCAGCCTGCCCTGCATTTCAGTCAGCCAAGTCCCCTTCCGGGCAATGTCAAGAATCTTTTTTTAATGCAAAATGTTTTTCTAATGTGCCAAGGGAAAAAGAGCTTTCCGAAATATAAATCAAACCTCTCTTTGCAAGGCAGACCCATCCCCTCCTCACTGCCTCTAACATTCTAAGTGATGTGTCTTAGAAATAAAATCCAGTAACTCTTCCATTAATAACTTCTGTTTACCAAGCGTCTCAAAACTATGTCACATCAAACCTAAGGAGACAGAACTGCTGATCACTGGTTCCCGGGGGGCTGGGGCAGAGGGGAAGTGGGGAGAGGCTGCTGACAGGGGACGAGGTCTCTTTCTAAAGTGGGTTGTGTTACCCAACTCTGCTATCCTAAAAACCACTGGAATTGTATCCCTGTAAAGCTGTTTGAAGAAAACACCAGGACTAGAGTCGCCTAATTCTCACGGTGAGTTTCTAAATCCAGTCTTTGCTGCTACTGTCCCTGCAGTTACAGAAGCGGGCTTGGCAGGAGGGAGGCCCCCCGGCACCCATCTGCAGGCCTTCCCAAGCAGGAGCGCGTCGTGAGGGGTTCCTGGGGTCCTACAAGAGAGGCTGCCCACCCCAAGGGGAGGGAGGGGAGGCACAGCAAGACCTCACACAGGCAGCCAGGCTTCTAGGCACCTTCTGGAAGCATCTGGAACCTTCCCATTTTCCACCCTCAAGGGCAGTCACTGCACCTATTACTAAACCTGGGATTCAACCTTCCTGCTGCTTCGCTGAGAGCTTATTTGCGGGACTCAAGCAGAAGTCAACCAAGAGTGTCTCCAAAGCCTAGGCCAGTGATGACTTTCTCTGATTTACAAACAGAGAGGCGGGCCACAGGCCCACGGTGGCAGGGACATGGCAGAGTGCAGCCTGCCCACCACACCAGGTACACAGGGAAGGCAGGACGAGGACACGAGCCCCTGGACAAGGTCCCTGAGCAGCAGGAGCAGCTCCAGAAGTGCTTCTTGGGACCAATGTGGCAGCCTGGGTGCCCTTCCTCTCATAAAGGAGAACAATCACTCCCAAGGGGTAAAGGGATGGAGTGTGGCCATGGGGCCAGGACACGTGAGTTCCAGTCCTGGTCGGCCACTGATTATCTAAATGTGGTTCCCAGCAAGGCAGGTGACCTCCCTGTGCCTCAAGGCTATATCTGTAAAATGGATCTAATTCTCCCTGCCCCAGGGTGATTGTGGATCACAGGAACTCAGGGCTGTTGTGAACTCATTGGCTTACTTAAGTGAATTGTTTGGGTGTGGACTTCAGGCATGGCTGGATCCAGAAAATGAAGTCACGAACACTCTGTTTCTCTGAAAATCAGCTCTCTTTTCCTGTGTGTGGGATGCACTGTCAATACAGGCCTGCTTCATGGTTGCAAGGTGGCTGCAGCAGCCCCAAACCCTCTGTACCTTAAACCCCAAGGCCTGGGGGGAAAACAGAGCCTCCGCTAGCTCAAACCAAACACAAGCCCTAAGCCTGGCTCTGGCTGGCAGTAACCAGATCCTCCTTTCAAGCCATCTGACCACGGTGACTGTGGTCACGGGATTTTGACTGTGAGCAACAAGGGTCGTCAGTGGCCTCTGGTGGGAGGAGGGGGTAACCAGCCTTCCAAAGCTCTACCCACTCCTAAAGCAGATTCCATCTTGCAGAGCCAGGAGGTACAGCAGCACCGCCCGCCACATCACAACCCGATTCAGAGGGTGCAGAGTTAGAGGCCTTCTCTGGGTCACATGAAGCCTCGGGCAGGGCTTAAACTCTCAGGTCAAGGGCCACATCCAGGAAGACTCAGCCCCAACCCACAAACTCGGAGGGCCCTGCTGTCTCCACACAGGCCTGTGTGCAGGAGCAGTAGCCTATGTCTCTTCCTCTGCTACCTGCCTGGCCTCCACCCTTCACCTGGCTTGTCCCCAGGTGAGTGTGGCCAAATTTCAAAACTTGCCCTGCTCACATCACGGGCAGTGATGGGCCCAGAACCTTGCTCTGACGGTACCATCTGGATGTGGGAGGATGGGCATCCTTGGACTCTGATTATGAGGACAAGTCAATTCGGGGAAGTTACATGACTACCTCGACACTGCCCACTCTGAATTCCTTTTAGAAATAAGGTGTCCTTCCATCCTGTCCTCCACGTCTCCTGTCCCTCCCAACTTCCCACCTACTTTCGGGTAATTCCTTACAGCTACATCCCTGAGGGTCACTAATTCATCAGCCATGTCTAATCATACTAAGCAGGCTGTTTTTTAAAGCTCTAAGAGTTTGAATCCCAGTAGTGTTGTATTCTTAGAAATTCTAGCTGGTTCTTTAAAAATCGGCCTGTTATTTCTTTATAGTTCTGTTCTTGGTAGTTTGACTCACTTTTTCCTTTGATCACATGTGTGTCAGTCGCTCAGTCGTGTCTGACTCTGCAACCCCATGGACTGTAGCTCACCAGGCTCCTCTGTACAAGGGATTCTCCAGACAAGAGTACTTATTATCTCATTAATCTACATTCTTGAGATTTTTATACCCATTGTTCCTACAGTCATGTGGCTTGTTTCTATTTTTTTAAATAGTATTTTATTTCATTTGACTCCATCGAGTCTTAATTGCAGTACCCCAGTTTCTCTCTAGCTATGACACACAGGCTTAGTTGCCCTGCCACATATGGGATCTTAATTCCCCAGACCAGGAATCGAACTCGCATCCCCTGTATTGGAAGGCGGATTCTTAACCACTGGACAGCCAGGGAAGCCCTTCCTTTTATGTTCTGTTATGTGGGAACCACGCACAGCTGGGTTGGGGCTTTGCATCTCCCACAAGTTTCTAGACCACAAATCGAAGAGGTGCAGGCCTACCTAGGGTTTTGCCTTTTTCAAAGTCCAGAAAGATCAACATCCTCATCCTCTCCCCAGGGCTAGTGGGATTATTAGACTCTATTTCTATTTCAGTGTCCTGCTTTGTGCAGATGCTTTGGTTCTAACTCCTCCCCTAGTGCAGATCAACCCCTTCCAACTAACCCAAGGGTGTTTGGTCCTTTACCCTGATTTCTCTAAGGAACCAACAAGAGAAATTGTTGGTTCCTTAAAGAAACCAACAGGGCTTTTCCAAGCAGTCTCCCAGGGTCACTGTCTTTGCTCCCAGCATCTGAGAATCTCCCTTTCTTAGGAAGTCAGCAGCCATTTAACTGTTGTTTATCACTGGGAGGTGTCTGAAGCAGGAGGGTTTTCAGGCATCATCTTGCTGGAGCCACACTTTAATCTTTAGAGCCAAACTATGGTTTGTCCAGTAGTCACGTACAGATTGAGCGATGGACCATAGGCTGTGCACCGAAGAATTGTTGCTTTCGAACTACAGTGTTAGAGAAAACTCTTGAGAGTCCCTTGGACAGCAAGATCAAACCAGTCAATCCTAAAGGAAATCAACTTTGAATATTCACTGGAAAGTCTGACGCTGAAGCTGAAGTTCCAATACTATGGCCACCTTATGCGAAGAGCCAACTCATTGGAAAAGACGCTGATGCTGGGAAAGATTGAAGGCAGGAGAAGAGGGTGACATAGGATGAGATGGTTGGAAGGCATCATCGACTCAAAACTCACGGACATGAATTTTGAGCAAACTCCGAGAGCTAGTGAAGGACAGGGAAGCCCAGTATGCTGCAGTCCATGGGATCAGACACAATTGAACAAGGTGGTTGTAGTTACTGAATCCACTCCAGGGAATGACTGTGCCCAGCGAGTATACCAGGAGGGGGAGCCCCCTCTACAGAAGCAGATGGGGTGGATAGGGGCCAAGCAAAGTCTTTGCTGGTCTGAATGGGCCAAGCCATGCAATTGTGTGGCCTCAAAGCTGCAGTCACTCACTGAGGGGCTGGTATTGTTTTGCTCTGCAGTTAAGACATTATCAGGATCTTGATCCTACTGAACAGCTCCCTGGCCAGAAAGGGAAAGTGAAAGTCGTTCAGTCGTGACTCTTTGCTACCCTATGGACTGTACAGTCCATGGAATTCTCCAGGCAAGAATACTGGAGTGGGTAGCCTTTCCCTTCTCCAGGGGATCTTCCTGACCCAGGGATCAAACCTAGGTCTCCTGCATTGCAGGTGGTTTCTTTACCAGCTGAGCAACCAGGGAAGCCCAAGAATACTGGAGTGGGTACCCTACCCCTTCTCCAGCATATCTTCCCGACCCAGGAATTAAACCCAGGTCTCCCACATTGTGGGCAGATTCTTTACAACTGAGCTATCGGGGAAGCCCCTCCATGGCCAGAGGGCACTTATAAATACCATCTAGTTGCTCTGCAAGGAGCCAGTCCTCAGGCTGGATCACAGGCCAGGCAATGCCAGGCAGGTAAGGGGAGGCTCCCACCGCTGTTATAGCAGCCAGGCTGGGCCACATCAAGGCAGCAGAACCCCAGGGATCGGGAGTGATTAAATGTGCCTCCTACGTAAGTGCTGGGGCTCAGTACATCTGGAGCCCAATCAGAAAGCACATCCAGTGAAACCAAAGTGGGATGCATGTTACCAGGTTTTTTAAAGCCCATGGGTGATTATAATGCCCACCAGAGTTGAAAACCACTGGTCTGAACCATATAAAGTCCATCCCAATGTCAAATGTTTCAGCATCTCCCAAGGTAAACTCATTAAAACGGTGGGCTCCCTAGTTCCACCCCCAAGATCAATCCAGCAAAGGCAGTTCAGGCCCAGTGGTCTGACCACACTGATGCAGGTCCTCCAAGTGAAGTATGGGGGCTGTATCTGAGGGCTCAGGCAGCCAGCATAGGTGGATCGCAAGAAAAAACATGACCTTGGGTTGCCCTCTTGGAGGCTAATAGTTGATGGTCCTTAGAGCACAGCTGCCTGGAAGTATCTGACGGTGCTTTGGGGATAAAAGGCAAAGCTCCCCACTGAGACTCCTCCAGGACATGGAACACACTTCTACACACTCCAAATGCTAGCACAAATTCAATAGCATCCACCAGCCACTCCAAGGGCGTAATCCTTGCAGGCTGTGTGATAAGATAGTCGTTGTCTCTTGTTGACTTTGTGGACTATAGCTCACCAGGCTCCTCTGTCCATGGGATTCCCCACCCAGGGACATTGGCAGGCAGATTCTTTACCACCGAGCTGTGAGGGAAGCCCAAGCTCTAAGATAAGAAGTGGCTAGAATCTGTGCCTTCTAAGTGAACATTCTTCATAGGAGTACAGGGAAGGAATCTCAGTGCAATGAAGCAGAAAAAAAACAGTTGGGAAGACTCATCTGTAACCCCGCCTCCACCAGGGAAAGCAGTGTCTCCACACTTCTAAATGCTCCCCACCAACCAGCATCCCCGCCGCTGTCTCCCCTGGTTTGGCTCCACCACTGCATCCTCATCTAACTGGGATTTACTTAGGCACCCAGCTTCCTCCTGAGGGGTAAACCTAAATCTCACAGGGAGGGCTCTGTCTTCTGCCCCACCTCTGATACCCGGAACAGTGCCCTGCAGGGAGCCTGCTATTTGCTTGATGAATGACTGTACATCACCAGTGGCGACACAATGAGTAATTGGTTAGTTCAAGGATTCACAGGTGAAGGGAAGTGGGATTGCCCCAGGAAAGGGCATTTACAGACAAGAGGGACAGTCTGATGAGGGCCAGCAAAGCAAAACCCTAGTCCAGGAGACCCAGGCCCCGAGAGGTGGCTCGCCTGAGGCTGTGAGCCAAGTTCAACTCCCTTGCTTCTGGTTTCACAAACCCGAGTGCAGTTCGGCAGATGATTTGGGATCACCTTTCAAGTGAACCCGTTTCCCACACCTTGTTGTAGAACAGCCACAACAAAGCCCCCTCCCCAGAACTGCAGAAAGCAAATGAACCCCTACGCAACATTTATGAAATACTTCCTAGTTTTTTCTTCCTGGATTGAAACACAAATGTTACCAAGGAACTGACACAAGAACAGTTTTATTGACATCACTGAACACTTGTGCAGTACTCAATATTAGGGTTCTGAGATGTTTTAGACAAAACCTGTTTCCCTTTAAACAGATGAAGAAACCGGATCCTAGTTGGTGGCAGTTAATGCTTGTATCACACAGCTAATGGGAGGTAGAATCCTAAAATTTGCTTCCAACTTCCACTTGTACCTGACCATGCCAGCTAAAGTGTTTATTTTTGTGTTGCCTAAGTTTAAGGACCATATGATCTGGATTAACTTTACAACAATAATTTAAAAGATAGAGAAGGATCCCATATTATAGAACATTTTAAATCGACTATTTTACCATTTATACAATGAAGAAAACTGACAATAGGACAGGCCAGTGGTCAGCCAACACAAAACACCATGTGTTAACAAACAGCCAAAAGATTGATGGGTGTCAACGATTTCCTTCCGTGTTACATCTTGCCTCTTTTGGAAGAAGGAAGGAAAAGGCAGATTGATTCAAACCAGCCCTATTAAATATACCAATTAAGTTTATACTTTCTTTCCTGAAATTAATATTTGAGTGGAACATGTATTAATTATTCACATAACACTAGTTTTCTATTGCAGTTTAAGAATCCAGCAGATGATGCTAAGGTTTAGGCAAATCCTAGAAGTCATTGCACTGAATGTTAACTACTCAATTATGAACTGGCAAATAATACTGGGTAATTATTTCAAAGTATAAACTACAGATATAATATTAAAAAAACATAGATAGTAGAAAACTTTTCTAACTTAAAAGTATAAATGGTTAAGTCAACAGTACCTACTTGCAAATTTCACAAAATCAGAATAAACACTCAACTTTTAGGAGGGGACATTTCAGTCCTGCCTTTACCACTTAATAGGAGAAAGATCTTATATAGGTGGGTCCTTTCGTTCAAGGGTGATTTCAAAACCAACTTACAATGTTAATATTATATCTTGGATCCCTGCTAAGAAGACTCTTCAAGGATCTTTCATACTAACTTGAAGTTGAGGAATATACATTTTGGGAAACTAAATGATACAGCCCCTCCCACACACCCAGGTTACCTACAGTGAGCCTGGATCTGAACTTTAGTTCTTAGAGATCTCTCATCTCTTATCCCGAGATACTCAACCTGGGCTCTAGAACAGGACACCAACTTGTGTTCTAGGGGGCACCACCTGGCTGATACTAATATCTAGGCATGCACAGGATTGAGTCAAAAAGCACTTCAATTCAATTCATTCAAGAAAAGAAGAAAAATAACATGCTTAGTTTACATAGGTTTAACCTACTCTGGTCACCTAGTAAATCTTGAATTGGCTCCCACTACTGGTAAATAGAATACTTTTGCATTTGGTGCAGAAACCAACAAATTTAGGTAAAATCAAGCCTTTACCCTGACAGTTCAAACTATGTTTATTTCTGTGTAAAGTGCCAGTTTTATATACAAATCATAAGTAAACTTTAAAATCTGCTCAGAAGCAGTGAATCTGGTATCTTCCTACAGCCTTGTGGCGGTTACTCTTTAATCTTTCCAGATTAAACTCGCCAGAGTCCCCACACTTGGAGGCCAAGAAAGCAGCTGTTAAGAGCCAAAGTAAGTCCTGTTCAGCTAGCCTGCTTGCAAAAGCCAAACTCGGACAAGATCTTTCAAGAATCTGAGTAGCTCTTGACTACTTTCCATCTAGGTGACTCCACTAGCATTAACAGGATTGATTTTGAGGTAGCTACACAGTGCTAAAGATGCCATTAGTGAACATGATGGACAATTCATGGTGTAGCTGGTTGATATGGTTCAAGCAGCTGATTTTTTTCTTTTTTGATGAGAAGGAAAAAAAAAAATCAGCAAGGTAAGAGCATGTCTTCAGGTCACTTAGAAGTCGGCATCCAAGGTAAAGGAATTCTCTGTCGGACTTGACATCACTCCCATCCTCTGATACTCGCCTACTCTCTTCTCAAAGAAGTTAGTCTTCCCCTCCAGTGAAATATTTTCCATAAAGTCAAATGGATTTTCTACTCTGAAAACCTGAAAAGGTTCATAGCAAAACATAAGTACAGAACACCGGTTTCAGAAAGAACCAGAGGGCTACCCACAATACTTTACCTTGCTAAAGCCCAGCTCCAGCATAAGTCTATCTGCCACGAACTCAATGTACTGCTTCATCAAAGTGCAATTCATCCCAATGAGCTTCACAGGCAGGGCCTCCGTGAGGAACTCCTAGGAGCCAGAGCACAGCTTCTCAATAAAACGGAAGCATCAAGAGGTCTTCTAGCAAGCACAAGGCCTCCCCGTGTTACCCACCTGTTCTATCCTAACTGCATTGACGATTATTTCTTTTACTCTCTGTTCCGAAGGTTTGTGCAGCAGGTGTTTGAACATCAGGCAGGCAAAGTCACAGTGCAAACCCTAGAAGAAAAAGGTTTAAGGTCACCAACAGAGCAGTAGACTTCTGTCATTACCGTGGAAGAGGAAACTGTGTTAGGCTGGAATTCTCTTTAGACATCCTGTGTGGTCAGACTAAAGCATTTCAAATGTCAAGGGGAAGATGACTCAACTGCTGTGTCACCTAGGAAGGCTTAGCCCCACCCTGGGCCCTCAGTGCTGCCCCCTAGAGGACAGCGAGCCAGGTCTGGTCCCCATTCCTCTGTGTGGTTGCCAAGGAGTGGGAGGAATTTTTTCTCAGCATTCTTCCTTCCTACAACCCTGAGCTCTAACACTTACCACCACTACTTCCATCAGGAAAGGCAAAACTGAATAGGCTGGTTAGTTTTTACATTTATAACCTAATGTCTGGGAAATCAGTAATAGTAATGCAATTTCAAGTGAATCAAGTCTGCAAATCTTAGTGCATTAAATCCCAAGTAATGCTGATGGGAGTGGTTTCCCTGGTAGCTCAATGGTAAAGAATTTGCTTGATAATGCAGGAGATGCAGGTTCGATCCCTGGGTTAGGAAGATCCCCCGGAGAAGGGAATGGCAACACACTAGTATCTCTTGCCTGCAAAATTTCACGGACAGAGAAGCCTGGCGGGCTCCACAGTCCATAGGGTCAGAGTCAGACATGACTGAGAACACACACACTCAGACAACGCTGATGGGAGTTATACAGAACATCTGGGCACCTTTACTTTCCTTTCTGGCATTTTAATCCAAGTGCATTCAAAGAAATACTGGACCAGAATGGATTCACTGAGATGTTTGCCAGCTAATTTTGAAGTACAGAAGGATCACAGAAGACCAGGTAGAAATAATATTACTTCCCCTTAAAAAAAAATTTCATATATAGGGAAATACCTATGTATACTGAGAATATGAGTAAAATAATTTCAGCCAATTATTTCATTCTCTGCCAAGATGCTTATGGTTGAGCCCACATGTTAAATGTGCATTTAAGGCAATCTCACATCTCGGGTTGCCTTCAGTGAACATGGGGTTGTAGGTGTTTGGGGTGCAGGTCAGCCTGTTATCTGAATTAGACCCACCTCGTCTCTGCTAATAAGTTCATTGGAAAACGTGAGGCCAGGCATCAGTCCTCGTTTCTTGAGCCAGAATATCGATGCAAAAGAACCAGAAAAGAAGATGCCTTCCACTGCGGCAAAGGCTACCACACGTTCTCCTACAGTTAAAAACAAAATATTTCTCTGAGTATCTGCCTGTGTTCATAGGAACAAACCAGTAACATCACTTAGAAAATGAAGCTCAGGGGTAAGTAGGGCCAAGGTCCCTTACCATATGTAGCTTCTTTGTCCCCAATCCAGCGCAAGGCCCAATCTGCCTTCTTCTTCACACAAGGCATCGTTTCAATGGCATTGAAGAGAAATTCCCTGGTAGGCACACACAGACGATCAGTCATTCTAGCAAAGACTTCTAGTATCAGCTTCTAGGTAAGAGCACTGGGACCAAGACCAATTTGGGATTCAAACTGAAATGTTTTTTTTTTACTAGCTTGCTTTTTCCTCCAGTGTTTTAGAAAAAAATATCAAAAATCATTTGGTTTATATTAATAAAATTTAGGTATTCATTAGTTCATACTGAGCCCCACAACCTCAGTCTGTTACATCAAGAGCATTGATTGGGTTCATTATTTCAAGTTCAGGTCATAATAAGGTCAACAGGCCCTATCTTTAAATTCAAATAACTGCAAAAGCTTAACTGCTAGGACTGCTTAAGCTATGCTGACCATTGCCTCCCTAAATTGATGCCCTAACCCCCTACACAATATCACTGTGCCAATTATTTGGGCCCCAAATGCCATAAGTATATAATAAAATAATTGAAGTCAATAAACTAAACAACCTGCAATTGCTTCCACTTTATAACTCTGCTACATCCTTGATCCCAGGTGAGAAAAGCAAACAACTGGCCCTACACTCACCCAGGTCTTCCTCATTACCCTCTTCTTCCCTTTGCCGACTTCGGGAGTCCAGAGATTCCCCAGCCTGTCCCAGTGACCTTGTTTTCATCAGACCTTGGGCTTCTTTTATTCTCTTTCCTTGTTAGCCTGGGTCTTACCTCTCCCTTGCTTTCAAAGCTCAACCATCAGGCCTTTCTGATCCCTCCCTTCTGGTAATCTATTCCAATCATGCCCTACCTTTACTTTCTTTTTTCATTTCTGTCTGCAAACATGTTCAAATCGTTTTACATCCCCACCCCCGACCCCCGCAGAGTTTCCTCCATCCTGCTGGCCTTTCAAGCCACCACTCATTTTCCCTCTTCCCTTTCTTCCACATCATCTACAAAAGGCTACTCCTCAGCTTCAGCACTTCTGTTCTACACAGGCTCTTGTCCTGAAGCTGACCTCAGTATCTAGACTACTCAGAACGCCTATTTCTAGTGCTCCCCTCCTCTCCAGTCAATACTGACAATGTAAAATACGCTCTAAGCTACTTACATTTCTTCTCTATCATCCCCCAATATATACTATCATTTCAGGCAAATTGCTGTGTGCCTGAATTAATTTCATGGTTCACTGCTGCCTCTGTGCTCTTTATTATGTAATTCCTCCACTTATATTCCTAGGTCTTATTTTCTATATTATGTTGCAATCCCCTTAAGAGGCTGGTTTTATCTTCAACTTTGCATCCTCCACCCACTCCACCCTGCACCAGCCTCACACTGTAGGTTGACAGATTTGCCAGAGGTGAAAACTATCAAACCTAGGTTTTAGCTCATCAGACAGCCTCTTGGAATGTTTCTTCAGAAGGCATTAGATTGGATGTTCACCAGTATGTTTCCAGCTCTAAAAGGATGGAGTAACCTTGTAACTGTTTTTAGCGATTGACTTGCAAAGTGAATTTAGAGCAGACATGACCATGGGTGCTAGCAATTTCTCTGACTTGCTCATTCTAGAGTCATTTTTCTAACCCTATACGATTTCAAAAAGTAACAACTAGTAATCCTAAATATGCTGGCATGTCACCACCCCAATACTCACCTTTCTTTGGAATCTTTAATGTAAGTATCAATGAGGAGACTATACATTTCAGAATGTATGTTTTCCATGGCAATTTGGAAGCCATAGAAACAACGGGCTTCGGTAATCTGAACTTCTTGGCTAAACCGCTCCACCTAGTGGTAAAACACAAAGATCAGTTTAAGGAAAATCTACAGGCAGCAATTCAGTCAATGAACATTGGTTGCCTCACTTCCTTTTTTTGTATCATAAGCTAGAAATAGCAATTCATTTTCATCCACTGCAAGGAGGATGCACTCAAGACATATATGCGACCAGTTATAAAAAAAAAACAGCAAAGCCACACAAAGGACAGCAAATAGATAGTTACTAGGGTTCTGGCTCTATTACTATCATTTAACATTATCTTTCTGCAGTTGGGGGGAAAAATATCATAAGGAAGAAATAACTGCAAAGTACACTATAGAACAGAAAATGCCATAGAATATAAACCCTGGTTTACAGATATATATATACACACATTCAGTGTGCAAAATTTTAAAAGACAAAAAAGAGAATTGTTAGTTCTCTCGCAAATCTTGAATAAAGGTACTTTTTCTGGGGGGAACTCACCAAGTTTTCATTTACTATGCCATCACTTGCTGCAAAGAAAGCCAGCACATGGGAAATAAAATATCTCTCCTCAGGCTTCAGGGCTTCCCAGTGCTGAATGTCCTTGGAAAGGTCCACCTGAAATACAGAAGTTCACAAAGGGTTCAAGCCGGCAGGACCCTCACACATATGCCTAATTGTTCAACTTTAATAAGTCTGCTAGCACCACCTGATTTATATACCCCTCACATATTCTGCCAATTTGAACATCTCATGTCCTGAGTAAACAACCATTCCAAAGAGGGACAGGGAGGACAGCAGAGCATATTTCAAACATGTTATAGCCAGCCCGGCTGGGGTCTTCATCTAGAGGCAATGGGCAAAGGGTCTTTTAAGTCTCCTAGTTGCTGCATCTGATTACCTCCTCAGCTGTCCAAAAGGAAGCCTCAGCTTTCTTATACATCTGCCAAATATCATGGTATTCGATAGGAAAGATGACAAAGCGGCGGGGGTTTTCTCTCAGGAGTGGTTCGTCCTCCACACTGAGGGCAGATAGCTTAGGGTTCTGTTGAGAGAGAAAAAGTAAGGAAAAAAAAAAAGTTAAGTATAGGGCGAACCATGAAACTGTCATTTTTTTTTTCAAGCAGAATACCTCCAATGATCAGAAATTTCATGGGGCTGAATATAAGTCGGTTGTCATACTTGGATTCTATAGGAGTATAGAGAAATAGGAAATGTCCAGATGTGCAGTGGTGCTGGGGAGGGAACAGACTTTGGCGGGAAAGCAGCGCGGGCCCGGGAGAGGTGGGTAGGATTTGAGAGCAGACAATGAGGCTTTGGCGCCAAGCAGGCTCCGCCCGCACCGCCTTGCCTGCAGCGCCCCCTCGCCGGGCGCCCCCGCCTCAGCCCACCTACTCACCGGCTCGGAGGGCTCCTGGAAGATTCTCCTCGCGGTCTTGCTGGCCAGCACGCGGGTCCCGCTGAGGGAAGGGGGCTGAAGGGAGGCGCGTGGTCAGAGGCCTGCCCGCGCCCCGACACACCCACAGGACCCAGCCGCCCTGCCCCTGCCCCCCGCCCCCTGGGGCGCTCACAGTGTTTTCCTTGTCCGCTAGGCTGAGCCCCTTCAGGGGCGAGAGCTGCTGCTGCTGCGGGTCAGCGATGGTGGCGAGCGGGACGCGGGCGGAGAGCATGGTGGCGAGAAGGTCAGTACGCTACAGCTGCGCGCGAGTCCAGAAAGCCGCTACACAGCCCTGCTGGGGAAAATTTAAAGCCCCGGGCGCCGGCCCAGTGGGCGGGGGGAATTCCCCATTGGCTGGATCCCGGCTGGCCCCGCCCACCCTTCACAGATTCAAGCGCAGCGCGGGAGCGCAGGCTGTCCCCAGCCCCTGCCCTCCCGGGACCCCCCGGCGCCCGCCCCTCCCAGGCCTCTGCGGGACCGCGGGCGCCGCCGCCCGCCTCCCCGAGGCCTTGTCGGACAAAGGCTGCTGCCCCTGCGTGCTCCGTGCGCCCTGGCGGGCGCGCGGGCTCTCTCGCGCGTCCCCGGGACGGTTTGGGATTGAACGAAGCAACGCGATTGGAGCCCGCCGGCCCGCGAGCGGGAGCGAATTCCCCACCCCCGCGGAGCCCCACCTCTGTGAAGGCGTCTCTGGAACCCAGCTCTCGGTTCCGCGTAAATGGTTTTTGCAGATGAGCTTGGTACGGAGACCCGTAAAACGCCCCTGGCTGCGGCGATCTGGATACGTGTGTGTACCCGGGTGGGGATGCCAGGTCCCTGAGGTCCGGCAAAGGTGGGGGCTGGCCGGTGGTGACCGCCTAACGGTTAGGGCCGCGGAACTACAGGGTCCCCGGGGTGTAGTTGCTGTGTCACTTGGACACGTCATCTGTTGTCCCCTCGCTGGTGAAATGGGCTTGCAGCCATATCTAAGCTGTGGGCTTTCTGAGGTAATTCATGAACAATACGAAGTCCATTGTAAACCTTCAAGCTGATAACAGAGAGAGAGGGTCTTTGGTGAAGTTTCCCCCTGAAATCTCGTCCTCAACGTCGACAATGTTTTAAAAATTGCAAACTGAGCGAAGGTTCAGAGAAAAAGTTCAGAGAATGATTGAATAACTAGGACTTCATTTACTGCTTTAAAAGTGAAAAGTGAATTCATGTCCGACTCTTTGCGACCCCATGGACTGTAGCCCACCAGGCTCCTCCATCCATGGGATTTTCCAGGCAAGAGTACTGGAGTGGGTTGCCATTTCCTTCTCCAGGGGATCTTCCCAACCCAGGGATCGAACCCTGGTCTCCCGCATTGCAGGCAGACGTTTTACGTCTGAGCCATCAGGGAAGCCCAAATAAGCCCATTTACTGCTTATTGGGCCTCAAAGAACTTGAAGAGGAGGTTGAAAACCTCTATTGGGGTGATGGTGGAGACATAAACTTAGTAACATTTTAATTTTACTTTGCACTTGGCCTTTCAAATTTGCCATAGATTTTTGCCCTGCATGTGGCAAAACGCCAGAAACGACTGATGAGACAAAAGTGTTAAGATCCAGGAAAGAAATGATTAACCAGGATAAGCTCTAACAGCGCACACACTCAGGGCTGTCACTGAGTGAGGCTTGGACTTTGTACAATGTCTTTTCTAGACATAATACTTTAAAGAGGTAGGGGTAGGGAAGATACCCTCCCCACAGAGGTCTATTTCTTAGAGTACTGTATACTGTGTTTAAAATATTCTCTAAGCTTGAGAAAAAAGATCAGCGACCATCACATCTCTTAGATAAAGCAACAACTAAAACTTTGGTCTCAATCATATGTTTGAAAGCAACTCACAGACATTGTCAATTTCCCCGTCGGCATGTACCTCCAGAAAATGGGTATTCTTATTGACAGATGTGATCATAGCTTTATCAGCCATAAAACTAACAAAACTATCGAGGAATCCTTGGTATCCTCTAATACCTGACTCACATTCCGATTTCGGGTAATCCATAACCGACCTGCTCCTTTTGGTTGCTGCCCCAGGCACTATGTGCTTTTTTATAAGCTCCTGCTATATAGTCTGTGCTGCTGCTACTACTAAGTCACTTCAGTCGTGTCCGACTCTGTGCGACCCCATAGACGGCAGCCCACCAGGCTCCGCCGTCCCTAGGATTCTCCAGGCAAGAATACTGGAGTGGGTTGCCATTTCCTTCTCCAGTGCATGAAAGGGAAAAGTGAAAGTGAAGTCGCTCAGTCGTGTCCGACCCTTAGCGACCCCATGGACTGTAGCCTACCAGGCTCCTCCGTCCATGGGATTTTCCAGGCAAGAGTACTGGAGTGGGGTGCCATTGCCTTCTCCGATAGTCTGTGCACGGGTACCATAAAGGATCACTCTGAGAGCCAGAAGCTGTGACTTCATTTTCGGTTGAACAGCCACGAGGCAGTGGTGGTGGGGGTGGGGGGCGGTAAGCCGCCTTCCTCATCGTCCCCGCCTCCCACCTCTGAGTCATTCCGGCATGTCCCGACCTCCCCCTACTTCGGGTTTTTACTGCTCTCACTTTACAAAGAAGGAAGCAAGGGCCGAAGGCTACGTGGCCCCGCCGAGGGGTCACACAGCCGGGTCAAGGTTCTGGTCTGCAGTGGCCTCGCCCATCTCTTTGCCTGGGTACTGTAGAGGGAAAGGGCCCCGGCGGGACCAGGTCAGGCCCAGTCCCCGGAAGAGAGGATGCTCCCGGCAGCCGCCCAGCGCTGAGATCCGCCTGGGATCTTCCCCTTTTTCCTTCCGCGCCCGTTTTGACAGCTACTCGGCGACTGGTCCACACACGGAGGCTCCGCCCCCAACTTCCGGGAGGCCGTGCTCATTCATAGTTTTGCGATCCCACGCCGGCCACCGCAAGCCTCGCCCCGCTTCCGCCGCCCGCCCCAGTGGCCACGCCCCAAGAAGTCGCGCTTTTTTTTCCGCCTGGCGGCGGCGGCGCAATAACATCTACCCGGCCTCTTGCTCGCTCCACCCGCAGGCAGCATCACTAAGCGTCAGCTCAGCCAGGGAGCTCAAGTGAGTTTCAGGGAGCTCAAGTGAGTTTCCCGATGCCGCTCATGCCTCCATATATACCTGACATCGCGCTGGAGACTGTCATAATAATACTAATGACGATGACCCTATAGCCGCTGGACCGGGCGATTTACACTTTAATCCAGAGACAGTGGGAAAGTAGGTGTTTTCCGCCCTGTTCTTAGGTTGAGACTAAGGCCCGAGAGACAAGGAGACTGCCCAAGGTCACACAGCTCCTTTCACAGCACAGCTGCAACTTTTCTCTCCCAACTTTTTATTAACAGTGTTTTCAACAGGGACTTCCCTGGTGGCAGCCCAGTGGGTAAGAATCTGCCTGCCAATGCAGGGGACTCGGGTTCCATCCCTGGTCCAGGAAGATCCCACATGCCTTGGAACAACAGAGCCTGCGGGCCACAGCTACAGAGCCCACTCGCCCTGGAACCCAGAGATCCAGAACGAGAGAAACAGTGGCAATGAGAAGCCCCTGCTCCCAGCAACTAGAGAAAGCTCCCGCACAGCAACCAAGACCTAGTACACCCAAAACATAAAATAACAATTAATAAATGATTTTTTTTTTTAATTTAAGGAATGTTTTCTACAGGGACTTCCCTCATGGTCCAGTGGCTAAGACTCCAGGCTCCCAATATAGGGGTCCTGGGTTCAATCCCTGGTCAGGGAAGTACATCCCACATCCTGCATCTAAGACCCTACACAGCCAAATAAATATATGTATATTTTTAATGTTTTCAACATACAGAAAAATGGGAAGAAGTCTACAGTGTTCACCCATCATCTAGCATTCAGCAGTTGTTTCCCTTTTGCCTTATTTGCTCCATCCCGCTCTACAGGTATGTGACACTTTGTTTTATTCTGGATCATTTGATGTGGGTTGTAGATATGACACTTCATGCTTAGGTATTTCAGCATACTGCAGCATGTAGCTCCTAAAAGTATCCACATTTTCTAACATAACCACAATACCATGCTCAGACCTAAGAAAACTAACATCAATTCTGTATATCACTTAATATCTAGTCCATAAGTCTCTTAATTTGGTTTGTTCATTTTTGGTGCAGGATTCTATTAAACGCACGCATTACATTTGGTTATTGTGTCTTTTTAGTCTTTTTTGATTTGAACAACTCCTCCACCTTTTTCCCCCATGACATTGACTTTTCAAAGTCCAGGCTAGTTTTCTTGTAGACTGTGCCACATTCTACATTTGTCTCATGTGTCTTCACAGTATCATTTAACTTGTTCTGCTAATCCCTGTATTTAAACTGAAAGATCTAAAGGCTTTATTAGATTAATTTATCTTTTTTTGCATGTGGTAAAATATACATAAGCTGAAATTCACTATTTGAACCATTTTCAAGTGCACGTTTACAGCGTTATGCAAACATTGTCACCAAACATCTCCAGAACTTTTTACATCTCATTAAACACTAGCTCCCCATTCCTCCCTCCCAGCAATCTCTTGTAAAAACCATTCTACTTTCTGGGCTTCCCTGGTGGCACGGTGGATGGGAGTCCGCCTGCCAGTGCAGGAGCCACGGGTTCAATCCCTGTTTCAGGAAGATCCCACGTGCCACAGAGCGACTAAGCGCATGCACCATAACTGCTGAAGACCTGTGCACCCCAGAGCTCTTGTTTCCCAACAAGAGAAGCCACTGCAATGAGAAGCCCACTCACCACAATTGCCACAGTTAGAGAAAGCCCTCACAAAGCAACAAAGACCCAGTGCAGCCAAATATAAATAAAATTATTTTTAAAAATTCTACTTCCTATATGAATATAAGTGCCTCATGTGAATGCATTCTTACAATATTTGTCCTTTTGTGTCTAGCTTTTTAAATTTAGCATAATGTCTTCTTTATTCTTTTTTTAATAAGAGAAAATAGTCTTAGGTATTGCCATATTTTACGGCTTTTTAACATTGAGGTACAGTTAACATGTAATGTTATATTAGTTTCAGGTGCACAGCATAATGATTTAGTATTTGTATGCATTGCAAAATGATCTCCACAATAAACTAGTTAACGTCTGTCACCATCAGTTCAGTTCAGTTCAGTTCAGTTGCTTGGTTGTGTCCGACTCTGCAAGCCCATGGACTGCAGCACACCAGGCCTCCCTGTCCATCACCAACTCCCAGAGCTCAGTCAGACTCATGTCCACTGAGTCGATGATGCCATCCAACCATCTCATCCTCTGTCATCCCCTTCTCCTCCTGCCCTCAATCTTTCCCAGCATCAGGGTCTTTCCCAGTGAGTCAGTTCTTTGCATCAGGTGGCCAAAGTATTAGAGTTTCAGCTTCAGCATCAGTCCTTCCAATGAATATTCAGGACTGATTTCCTTTAGGATGGACTGGTTGGATCTCTTTGCAGTCCAAGAGACTCTCAAGAGTCTTCTCCAACACTACAGTTCAGAAGCATCAGTTCTTCGGCACTCGACTTTCTTTATGGTCCAACTCTCACATCCATACATGACTACTGGAAAAACCGTAGCTTTGACTAGACGGACCTTTGTTGGCAAAGTAATGTCTCTGCTTTTTAATATGGTGTCTAGGTTGGTCATAACTTTTCTTCCAAGGAGCAAGCGTCTTTTAATCTCATGGCTGCAATCACCATCTGCAGTGATTTTGGAGCCCCCCAAAATAAAGTCTGTCAGTGTTTCCATTGTTTCCCATATATTTCCCTACATAGTTACAAATTTTTTTTCTTCAGTTGAGGACTTTTAAGATCTACTCTCTTAGCAATTTTCAAATATGCAATACAGTATTATTAACTAGATATGCATTACACCCTATGACTTGTAGCATAATGTCTTTAGCATTCAGCCATGTTGTTCCCTGTGTCAGAACTTCATTCCTTTTTAAGGCTGGACAATATTCCCCTGTGTGGGTATCCCACAGTTTGTTGATGAGATTTCCTTTCTGCAGTCCATCGGGCCCTCCCTTCCATGGAATTCTTTTGTTTGCTAACTGCTAGGAAGCAAGTCAACCCTCCTCTAACTCGAGCTACGTCTGTGGCTCTAGAGCACCTCCTTCCCCTTCCTGAACTTGGCACCCCCCCTTTCAAACCTTCTGGATGCTCAGACTCCTCTCTTGAAAACACATCTTTGGGAAGCAGGAAGATGGAATACTCCATTCCAGGCATGACTGTGGGCTGTGGAATTTCAAAAGTGAGGCAGTGGGCTGAGGGGTGGGGTTGGGTCCACCTCCCTCTGCCCTCCAGTCTCTCTGCCTAATGCCAGAAAATTTGCCAAGGGACATCCCCCTCCATATATCTATCTCCTTTGAAAATGCACCCCCCTATCTTACCCCGAGGGGACCCCATATTTCCCTCCCTCCTCCAGGCTGGGCCTTTCCTTGCTCTCCTGTCTCCAGAGCCCTGCTCTGGTCTTCCTGAACCCAGGTTAAGCCCTTCCCGCAAAGGCTGTGGGTTTGCCCCTTCCAGGCTATGTCTGAAAGACTGACTTGAAAAAGAAAGAAAAATAAGAATGTCAGGCCATGATTGTGCAGGTCTAAGGTTAGTTTATTTCTGTCCCCAATTCAGCTTCCCGTCAGCTTATTACTGAAAAATTCCTTCTCTAATAGCCTCCTTCCCTGGATAAGGAGGCCATCGTATTGACTTTTTTCTAAGTACAATGGTGTGTGTGTGTGTGTTTGGGAGGTGCAGCCAGCTTAATGTTATTCTGAACTGGTAGACTGAGAGCAACCTAAGCAAATAGGATGCAGTTCCTGCTTTTAGTGACTGTGTAGGGGCTGGGGGCTTGCTTCCCTGATGGCTCAGTGGTGAAGAATCTGCCTGCCAATACAGGAGACTCAGTTCGATCCCTGTGTTGGGAATATCCCCTGAAGATGAAAATGGCAGCCCACTCCACTATTTTTGCCCAGAAAATCCTGTGGACAGAGGAGCCTGGTGGGCTACAGTCCATGGGGTTGCAAAAGAGTCAGACATGACTTAGGGACTAAACAATAAGGGGGCTGGGCAGGGGAGGGGGAAAAGCAGGGTCAGCTCCAGCACAGAAATAAAATATCCTAGGCCACCGCCCACCATCTTAGCTAAATAACAACTTCAAGAGGGAGAGAAGGAAAGCCCAGGAGAATCCACCCAGCAAAACCCTGACGATCCACTTCCTGGAAGTTCAGGTGCTTTTAGATCAGATCAGTATAGTGGTATAAAGGGCCCAACACTGGATTCAGTTCTGAATTTGTGTCACTTCTTATTTATTCTATGACCTTGGACCAATCACTTGACATTTCTGAGCCTGTTGCTCTACTGATAAAATGGGCGTGATGATTTCTACACCACAGGGTGAGCCTAAGGACTAAATGGGGTAAGATATTTAGTTCAATCCTTGCCATTTAGCCAGTCTCACTGACCACTCTTAGCTCCTTGGAACACAAAACTCAAGTTACTCCAATGTGTTTTTCTTAGGTTCCTAGTTCAGTTCATCTCTGGGTCCTCAGTTAACCACAGCCCTGGATTTGCTATTACAGCTCCTCTGTCCCCATCTCTTTGGTCTCCTCCCCATCATCACCACAGTATTCCTCATGCCGGTGAGCGAAGCAGAAGTAGCCCCTGTTGCCCAAGCCAGAGGGCCCTGCTGCACCCGCCGGCCATCACAAGTGGGGGCCAAGTTTCCTCCAAGGAAACGAAGGGGTAACTCATTAGGAAGAGGGAACCAGGCCCAAGTGTCTCAACCCCACAAAGCCCCTATGCCTCCTTGCCTAATTCTTACTCTCATGAAAGCATCTATCCTCTGACATTCTGACCTGAGGCCTGTCCTAACTAGCCAGGTCTGATGACATCCATGTTAAAGGGTGTCACCTCTGGACACCCCAGCTACAGCGTGTGCCTGGTCTGGACAGCAACTTGACTGCTCTCTGCAGGCCTGATGTCTGTGTTATGGGGCTGCCCCATCACTCCTCAGCTTGTCATTGCCTGCTGTGCCCTCTTAGGTCGTCAGGTTGAGCATGGAGATGGGGATGAAGAAGGCAGTGCCCATGAGTGGGCACACAATGGTTGAATTAAAAGAATGAGGAAGAAGAGGCATCATGACGTAGAGATCTTGAACCTACACTGAATCTCAGCTGCACCAGGAAGCACTTCCAGCCTGCAAGAGCCTTGCACTGGACCGAATTCAAGCACAGCCTTGATCCCAAAGAACAAAGAGATACATGAGGGGGCTTGGGTCAAAAGCCCAGGAAAAATTATGTGCTCCTTTGTGTCTAACTCTTTGCAACCCCATGGACTGTAGCCTGCCAGGCTCCTTTGTCAATGGAATTTCCCAGGTAAGAATACTGGAGTGGGTTGCCATTTCCTGCTCCAAGGTATCTTCCTGACCCAAGGACTGAACCCATGTCTCTTGAGTCTCCTGCACTGCCAGGCGGATTCTTTACCACTAGCTCCACCTGGGAAGCCGACTCAAAAGCCCAGATTTTCTCCTATTTAATAAGCAGGAGGACATCTTTGAAATTCACCTTTTTATTGTTCGAAGAGAACTAGTATTTGCCAAAGAGAATGTCTCTTCTTGGAAGAAATGCTGCCCACGGGCTTTCTCTAGTTGCGTCCAGCAGGGGATACTCTCTAGTTGTGGCAGGCAGGCTCCTTGGGGCAGTGGCTTCTCTCCTTACAGAGCACAGGTCCTAGGGCACCGGCTTCGGTAGTTGTGGCCCAAGGGTTAGTTATCCTCATGGCATGTGGGATCTTCCCAGACCAGGGATCGAACTCGTGTCCCCTGCATTGGCTGGCAAATTTGCAACCACTGAACCACCTGGGAAGCCCTGGCCCTACCGTTTTAGTTAAAACTTTGAAATTAATTTATGTCCAGCTCACCAGAAGTGGGCAGGAAATGGTTAAGCAGGAAGAGCCCCGCCCCTCCTTACCCCAAACAGTTGGAGCCTTTGATGTGGGCCTCAACCACACCAAAGATGGGAGAAGAATTTAGGCAGTTCTTGCCCCCACAGCCTGGCAGAACCCTAAATTCCAGACAAGCAGATTCAGGGCATCAGCCGTCCAGACAGAATCAGGCAGCCAGCACAGCTCGGGGCTAAGACCAGGGCTTTTCTTTTTGCTGGGGTAGCCCCTAAAAATGACATTGAAAAGTAGCGTGCTCCTTTGTACACATGTAAGTTGATCTTTAAACATCTTCGTGGTAAGTTAAAGTAGTTGCAGGGGATGTCATTTCTACCATGTGGCACAAATATTAGCATCTCAGAAACAGACAATGTGTTTCTTAAAATACCAAATCCACAGACTTCTGTAGGCTTCTTATGTTTAAATTCTTGATCTTTTCCTTCTAATCTCCAGTGTTGATGGTATGACTTCCATTCCAGGTGGCTCCGTGGTAAAGAATTGCCTGCCAATGGCAGTAGATGCAGGAGATGCTGGTTTGATCCCTGGGTTGGCAAGATCCCCTGGAGAAGGAAATGACAGCCCGCTCCAGTATTCTTGCCTGGGAAATCTCATGGACAGAAGAGCCTGGTGGGCTACTGTCTTATTGGGTCGCAAAGAGTTGGACACGACTGAGCAGGTACATGCACGTAATCTAGTTTATTGTTTTTCTTTTTTTTTTTTTTTTCGTGATCAAATATATATTTATTTTTATTTTTTTTTTTATAAATTTATTTATTTTAGTTGGGGGCTAATTACTTTACAATATTGTAATAGTTTTTGCCATACATTGACATGAATCAGCCATGGGTTTACATGTGTTCCCCTTCCTGGACCCCCCACCCACCTCCCTCCCCATCCCATCCTTCTGGATCATCCCATTGCCCCGGCCCTGAGCCCTTGTCACATGCATCGAACATGGAATGGTGTTCTGTTTCACATATGATAATATACATGTTTCAATGCTATTCTCCCAGAACGTCCCACCCTCCCCTTCTCCCTCAGAGTCCATAAAATTGTTCCATGCATCTGTGTCTCTTATTCTGTCTCGCATATAGGGTTATCGTTACCATCTTTCAAATTCCATATATATGCATTAGTATACTGTATTGTTGTTTTTCTTTCTGGCTTACTTCACTCTGTATATATTGTTTTTCTTTTGAAGTTAGTTTACTTTGTTCACCTGGGAAGGGTATCAGCTGCCCAGGGTAGAGCTGGCCTTGGAGAGCTCTGGAGAAGGTGGTCCCCCTACATAAGTCAGCACCTTCTGCATCCTCCTGGAAGCTTCACCTTCACCTCAAGGGAAAAAGGAGCCCCAGCCAGAGGAAGAGCTTTGTAAGACACACGTCCCCTGGCTGGGGTGTGGGGGCTAAGGGTGGCCCCTCTGGCTGTGCAGTTCCTAAGTATGCTTTTTTCTTCCAGTTTCATTGAGATATAGTTGACATACAGCACTGTGTATGTGTAGAGCACAATGAAGTTTTTTTTTCTTTTTTTTTGCTTACGAAAACATATATTTCAAGGAACAAAACATAATTTAGGAAATGCTGATATAAAAAAATAGCATAGGCTCTAGAATCAGGCTTGGTGGGGACACACCACAGCTGTGTGATCCTGAGAAAGTTACAGAATTTCCCTGGGTCTCAGGTTTCTATCTCCAGGAGTTAGGAAGACTGATCCTGCCTATCTCAGCATCTCCAAGTTGTGCGTGCTCCGTCATGTCCAACTCTTTGCAACCCCGTGGGCTGTAGCCGCCCTCTCAGGCTCCTCTGTCCAAGGGATTTTCCAAGCAGAAGACTGGAGTGGGTGGCTATTTTCTACTCCAGGAGCAGAATGATTTTTGAAACTATTTGGTGTCATTTCAGGGGCTCCGAAGAGCTCCTGTATCTCAGTTCTCTATGTCTCAGAGCAGAAAAGAATTCAGTGAGAGGCAAAGTGATAGATAAGAATTGGCTTATTAGAATAAGATGCTTGTAAGGTTTACAGTCAGGTGGGCAAAGGGATGCCACACCCCCAAGAACTTATTGGAGGTAAGTAAAACTTACAGTTTTATAATCAAAGGAAAAGTGGGGAGAGTAAGAACTTCTTTGTCTTTCTTGAGTAGATGTCATGCTTCCATCATCAGCTCCTCACTGGCCCGTCTCCCCAGTGGTAAAACAGGCATAATAACAATGTTTAGAACCTACCTCATAGGATGTTGTGAGGATTAAACTGAGTTACTACATGTAAAATACTCAGGAAAGTTCCTGGAACTTTGAAAGCTACAAGTTAGTAGTAGTTGCCATTATTGCTGTTTGTCTAACCAGCCCCCCGTAACAAGTATGCAATCCATCTCCAGTTTTTTACTGTTATAAATGATGCTACAACGTATATCTTTGTGTTTCCTAGAAGCAGAATTACTGGATCCAGTGAGGTAAGTGTTTAAAATTTGGATAGGTGCCACCAAGCTGTGGGTTAGACTGTTGGCCAATCCCTACTCTCACTGGCAGTGCCTGGGAGTGGCTCTTTCTCTGTATCCATCAGTCTTTATGGATGGAAACTCAGATTTCCTTGTCTTAATCTGAATGTATTTGATTATTAGTGAGGTTGAGTGTAGACATATGGACATTTATATTTCTTCTCTGAACTTCCTGATATTTGTCCACATATTGATTCAGTTCAGTTCAGTCGCTCAGTCGTGTCCGACTCTGCAACTCCATGAACCACAGCATGCCAGGCCTCCCTGTCCATCACCAACTCCCTGAGTTTACCCAAACCCATGTTGATTGAGTCAATGATGCCATCCAACCATCTCATCCTCTGTCGTCCCCTTCTCCTTCTGCCCTCAATCTTTCCCAGCATCACGGTCTTTTCAAATGAGTAAGCTCTTCGCATCAGGTGGCCAAAGTATTTCAGCTTCCACAGCAGTCCTACCAATGAACACCCAGGACTGATCTCCTTTAGGATGGACTGGTTGGATCTCCTTGCAGTCCAAGGGACTCTCAAGAGTCTTCTCCAACACCACAGTTCAAAAGCATCAATTCTTTGGTGCTCAGCTTTCTTCACAGTCCAACTCTCACATCCATACATGACCACTGGAAAAACCATAGCCTTGACTAGATGGACCTTTGTTGACAAAGTAATGTCTCTGCTTTTTAATATGCTATCTAGGTTGGTCATAACTTTCCTTCCAAGGAGTAAGCGTCTTTTAATTTCATGGCTGCAATCACCATCTGCAGTGATCTTGGAGCCCCAAAAAATAAAGTCACCCACTGTTTCCCCATCTATTTGCCATGAAGTGATGGGACCGGATGCCATGATTTTAGTTTTCTGAATGTTGAGCTTTAAGCCAACTTTTTCACTCTCCTCTTTCACTTCATCAAGAGGCTCTTTAGTTCTTCTTCACTTTCTGCCATAAGGGTAGTGTCATCTGCATATCTGAGGTTATTAATATTTCTCCTGGCAATCTTGATTCCAGCTTATGCTTCCTCCAGCCCAGCATTTCTCATGATGTACTCTGCATAAAAGTTAAATAAGCAGAGTGACAATGTATAGCCTTGACGTACTCCTTTTCCTATTTGGAACCAGTCTGTTGTTTCATGTCCAGTTCTAACTGTTGCTTCCTGACCTGCATACAGGTTTCTCAGGAGGCAGGTCAGGTGGTCTGGTATTCCCATCTCTTTCAGAATTTTCCACAGTTTATTGTGATCCACACAGTCAAAGGCTTTGGCATAGTCAAGAAAGCAGAAATAGATGTTTTTCTGGAACTCTCTTGCTTTTTTGATGATCCAGCAGATGTTGGCAATTTGATCTCTGGTTCCTCTGCCTTTTCTAAAACCAGCTTGAACATCTGGAAGTTCACAGTTCACGTATTGCTGAAGCCTGGCTTGGAGAATTTTGAGCATTACTTTACTAGCGTGTGAGATGAGTGCAATTGTGTGGTAGCTTGAGCATTCTTTGGCATTGCCTTTCTTTGAGATTGGAATGAAAACTGACCTTTTCCAGTCCTGTGGCCGCTGCTGAGTTTTCCAAATTTGCTGCCATATCGAGAGCAGCACTTTCACAGCATCATCTTTCAGGATTTGAAATAGCTCATCTGGAATTCCATCACCTCCTCTAGCTTTGTTCGTAGTGACGCTTTCTAAGGCCCACTTGACTTCACATTCCAGGATGTCTGGCTCTAGGTGAGTGATCACACCATCATGATTATCTGGGTCGTGAAGATATTTTTTGTACAGTTCTTCTGTGTATTCTTGCCACCTCTTCTTAATATCTTCTGCTTCTGTTAGGTCCCTACCATTTCTGCCCTTTATTGAGTCCATCTTTGCATGAAATGTTCCCTTGGTATCTCTAATTTTCTTTAAGAGATCTCTAGTCTTTCCTGTTCTATTATTTTCCTCTAATTCTTTGCATTGATTGCTGAGGAAGGCTTTCTTATCTCTCCTTGCTATTCTTTGGAACTCTGCATTCAAATGGGTATAACTTTCCTTTTCTCCTTTGCTTTTCGCTTCTCTTCTTTTCACAGCTATTTGTAAGGCCTCCTCAGACAGCCATTTTGCTTTTTTGCATTTCTTTTTCTTGGGAATGGTCCCGATTCCTGTCTCCTGTACAATGTCACGAACCTCCGTCCATAGTTCATCAGGCACTCTGTCTATCAGATCTAGTCCGTTAAATCTATTTCTCACTTCCACTGTATAGTCATAAGGGATTTAATTTAGGTCATACCTGAATGGCCTAGTGGTTTTCTCCACTTTCTTCAATTTCAGTCTGAATTTGGCAATAAGGAATTCATGATCTGAGCCACAGTCAGCTCCCGGTCTTGTTTTTGCTGACTATAGATTGAGCTATTTATTTTCATGGTGATTTATAGGAGCTCTATACGTTTTGAATGGCACTTCTTTTTTCTGTAATATATGTTGCAGTTATATTTCGTGATTTTTCATTTATATCTTTTTTCTCTTTTTTTCCGAAATGATAAGTTTTTATTTTGAAAGAATTCAAGACACACAAGAAACTGCAAAATTAGAACAGGGTTCTTGTGTATTTCACCCAGGTTCCCTTCACACCTTACACAACCATCGTGCATTGTTAAAACCAGGAATCTGATCCTACCTTACACAACCATCGTGCGTTGTTAAAACCAGGAATCTGATCCTACCTTACACAACCATTGTGCATTGTTAAAACCAGGAAGCTGGCACTGGTGCAATCCTGTTAGGTAAATTATCAACCTTATTTGATAATTTCACCAGTTACCACATGTACATTTTACCAGTTATTACATGCATTCATGTGTGTGTGTGTACATGGTTCTTGGAAATATTATCGCATGTGTAGATTTGAATAATCATCACCAAATCAGGATGCAGAACTGTTGTGTCACCAGAAGGAAACTCCCTGGGTTAGTCCTTAATAGTTGTCTTTTTAAAAAAATATATAATTTATTTATTTATTTTTGGTTGCACTCAGTCTTCATTGCTGCCTGCAGGCTTTTTCTAGTTGCAGCGAGCGGGGACTACTCTTGGTTTCAGCTTGGTGTGGGCTTTCATTGCAGTGATTTCTCTTGTTGCAGAACACGGGCTCTGGGCGCGTGGGCTTCAGCACTTGCAACGCGTGAGCTCAATCGTAGTGGCACAGGGGCTCAGTTGCTCTACAGCACATGGAATCTTCCCGGACCAGGGATCAGACCCGTGTCCCCTGCATTGGCACTTGGTATCACCAGTGTTTTATTATTTCAGCTGTTCTAATAGGCCTGTAGCATTGTCTCATCAATGCTACACACCTATTTGAACACGTTGATCTGAATTACTTACAAGGTCAAAAATTTTAATTATCCATGTTGGTTTGATTTCAGTTTGGGATATCTTTAAGTTTCCACTCTCTGTTTTTATTGCAGTAGTTTGAACATTCTTTGGCATTGTTATCAGAAGACATGGCATGTTTTTCTTCCTCATTAAAAAAAAATGTCTTTAGGGGGACTTCCCTGGCAGTCCAGTGGTTAAGACTCCCAGCTTCTGATGCAAGGGGCACGCGTTCTATCCCTGGTAGGGGAACTGAGATCCCATGTGTCACACAGCCAAAAAAAAAAAAAGTGTTCTCAAGTACAGAGAGTAATCTAATTTTTTATTTTTTGAACAACTGCCATATTGTTTTCCACCGTGGCTGCATCATTTTATATTCCCACCAAGAGTGCACAAGGGTTCCAACTTCTTCATCTCCTTGTCAACACATTATTTCACATTTTTTTAAAAAAGAGGGACTTCCCTGGTGATCCACTGGCTGGAACTCTGAGCTCCCAATGCAGGGGGCTTCAGTTAGATCCCTGGTTGGAGAACAGGATCCCACATGCCGCCTCCTGAATGTCACAGCTAAGACCCATCACAGACAAATAGACAAATATTAAAAAAAAAAAAAGTTGTGGTTTTTATGTACATTTCCAGCATTAACTTTTGTAGGAGTATTTTAATAAGTGGACCATGTAGAGTTTGAAACAAAATTGATACTATTATCTGTTGCATATCACATGACACCATTCAGTAAAAAATGTTGACAAGAGACCAGATTCACGTGAGGTGGACATGGAAACGGTGGGGGCCTTTGGAGCCAGACACCCCGAGGCAGATCCTCCCTGCCACCTCCTGGCTGTGTAACTGGACAAGCTGCTTTTCCATCCCGTTTTACCTCCCTCATCTGTGAAATGGGTATCTGCACTGCAATAGGTTGTTGTGAGGCTTAAGTGAGGATCCACGGCAGGTCTGACACAGTGCCTGGCACGCTGCGATCCTCAGAAAATGGGAGCTCTTATGATGCTTGTGAATTTGCTCCAGGAGTTTCCAAGGCCCCCGCCCTGTACCCCTCACCCAAAAGGCCCACTGCTGCGTTGCCCGGGGAGACCGGGGAGGCGTTGCTCTCCTCTCTGCCTGCGCCTGATGGGAGGCTTATCTGGGCTCAGCCCTGGGCAGCAGGGGGGAGATTAGACAGGTGGTGACTGGGCCTGGCTGATGCACATTTTCAGAAACCTGCAGAATCACACTTAGGGTGGGTAGACATAACCCAAAGGGGCCAGAAAATGTCCCAGGAAGTAGAAGGATAAGGATGAGGTCATGGAGAGAGTGCAGACGGGGGCCAGGATGCTGGGGTCCCACACTCTGTGCTGGTCCTGATGCCCTTTGTCTTCACCTGTCACGTCTGGCACAGAGCAGAAGTGTGGGTCCTTACAAGGCCCGCATGGCTCGTGAGATTTAACATACAACTCATTCCAAACAGTGGCTTTCCAAAGGGCATCAGTCAAGGTCCACAGCCACTCCCACCCCCTCAATTTAGGGGCAGGTGACAGCCCCTCCACCTCTCCCATGTGGAGGTTCTGGGAGCCCCCTTGTTGTTCTTCAGTCCCTAAGTCATGTCTGACTCTCTGCAACCCCATGGACTGCAGCATGCCAGGCTTCCGTGTCCATCACCATCTCTCAGAGTTTGCTCAAACTCATGTCTGTTGAGTCGATGATGCCATCCAACCATCTCATATTCTGTTGCCCCCTTCTCCTCCTGCCTTCAATCTTTCCCAGCATCCGCGTCTTTTCCAATGAGTTGGCTCTTCACATCAGGTGGCCAAAGTATTGGAACTTTAGCATCTGTGCTTCCAATGACTATTCAGGGTTGATTTCCTGTAGGATTGACTGGTTGAATCTCCTTGCTGTCCAAGGAACTCTCAAGAGTCTTCTCCAGAACCACAGTTCAAAAACATCAATTCTTCGGCGCTCAGTTTTCTTTATAGTCCAACTCTCACATCCATACATGATTACTGGAAAAACCATAGCTTTGACTAGATGGACCTTTGTTGACAAGGTAATGTCTCTGCTTTTTAATATGCTGTCTAGGTTTGTCATAGCTTTTCTTCTAAGGAGCAAGTGTTTTTTAATTTCATGGCTGCAGTCACCGTCCACAGTGATTTTGGAGCCCCTCAAAATAAAATCTGCCACTGTTTCCATTTTCACCCCATCTATTTGCCTTACTCAGCTCCAACTGGGATTCTTGTCCTGGAGAAAGTATCCCACTAGTGGTCAGCAGGGGGCGTGCTTGGCCTTTGGGACGCAAACAAGTTTTTTCCGCTCAAGGCTGAGAGCCAAACAGAAAGCAGCCTTGTTGCTCTCCAGAAGCTGTGAGCGCGACCGTGATATGAAAACATGACAGAAAGAGTAAGACACAGAAGAAGGAAGCTCAGGCCTCACGTGCCGAGGCCGAGAGCAGTGGCATAGTCGTTCACTGTATAGAAGGCACCAGGCCATGTGTTTATTACAAAGGAGACATTTTAATCCATGCATAGCCAGTTATGGGCTTCCCTGATAGCTCAGTTGCTAAAGAATCCGTCTGCAATGCAGGAGACCCCAGTTCGATTCCCAGGTCGGGAAGATCCGCTGGAGAAAGAATAGGCTACCTATTCCAGTATTGTTGGGCTTCCCTTGTGGCTCAGCTGGTAAAGAATCTGTCTGCAATGCAGGAGACCTGGGTTCGATCCCTGGATTGGGAAGATCCCCTGGAGAAGGGAAAGGCTACCCACTCCAGTATTCTGGTCATGGAGAATTCCATGAACTGCATAGTCCATGGGGTTGCAAGAGTCGGACACAACTGAGTGACTTTCACTTTCACTATAGTCAGTTATTAATGTGGTTGAGGTGAAGAGCATCAGAAAGATGATTCTGGAAGCAGACAGAACTGTGTTGAATTCCTCTCCCTCACCAGCTGGTGACGCTGGAAAGCTGTGCAACAGGCACGTGGTTAAGATGCTTCATCCACGGGCTTCATTCAGTCCTTACAGCAGGACATGGAGCTTGGAGGAGGGAAGCGGTGTGGGGCGCATGCCAGCTGTATGACCCTGGGCACAGCATTTGCACCCTCTCCAGGCCTCAGCTTGATCATGCCGAAGGGTGGCATTTAGACTGTTGTTGCTAAGGGTAAGCTTCCTTGGTGGTGCTAGGGGTAAAGAACCTGCTTGCCAGTGCAGGAGGCATAGGGGACGCTGGTTTGATCCCTGGGTAGGAAAGGTCCCCCAGAGGAGGGCATGGCAACCCACTCCAGTATTCCTGCCTGGAGAGTCCTGTGGTCAGAGGAGCCTGGAGGGCTACAGTCCACGGGGTTCACAAAGAGTCGAACATGACTGAAGTGACTTAGCGCGCACGCATGCATTGCTAAAGGTTCTTTGAGTTCTGCCCTACTTTACTTTCTGATCCTATCGATAAGATGAGTCTGGAGCCAGCAGGCAAAACCAAGTTGTGCAGCGATTAAGAAGTAAGTCCTGCCTGTCATGGCTGCACTGGCCAGCGTGTCCCCAATGAATGTTCACAGAACTGGGATCAGCCTTAGGCTGATTATACATCCTCAGTTCAATCACCAAACTCTTCTCATGAGCTCTAAGGAATAATTAGCTTTTTCTATTCATTCTCTGGGAAAATGTATTTTGGATTTTAAACAGTCACCTTTTACAAATGCATTTGAGATCACATTCTTTGAGCTTGTTACGGGCTAGACGCTGTTCTGTGCTGATGGCTTGACATGCATGACCACATTTAATTTTATTCACTTCTCACAGCAGCTTGATGAGGTAAGTACTATTAATGCCCATTTGATGGATGAGGAGACTGAGGCACCATGAGATTAAGCTACAGAGACGGTGTCAGAGTCGCACCTGAGTGTCTCCCCTTCCAAGGTGCCACTACTCCATAAAGCTGACACTTGAGAACAGACCCTATTTCTGGGTTGGGCTTGGCAGAACCATGTACATGTGACATATTTCTGCTCTGGAGAAACAAACACCTACAACAGAACAGTTCTCTGAACAGTTTGCCCGTGCTTGTCCCTGGAGAGAAAGAGTGACTTCTCTCACACTAATCACTGACTCGGCAAATAGTTACCAAGGGCCAACCACCCTGGGAGCTTGTATTCTAGCAGGAGAAAAACAGAAGCAAATTATCAACATAATAAGTATATCAAATTGTATGTTAGAAGGAGAATGGGCTATGGAAAGAAAATAGAGCCAAATAAAGAGGATCTGAAGTGTAGGAGGGGAGATTTAATTTAGAATAAGCTGCCTTGTGATAATGAAATGGGAGGGGACACTGCGGGGGGTGAGATATGGATGGATATGAGCTGTACAGCTTTCTGGAAGAGTGAGGCAGACACAGTCAGTGCAAAGGCCCTGAGGTGTGTGTGTTTGGCATGGCTGAGGATGAGCAAGGAGTCCAGGGAGGCTGAAGAGAGGTGAGAGAGGGCAATGGAGGCGGTGAGAAGGGGCCAGATTCTAGATATGGAGTCAGAAGGCAGAACTAAGGGAATTGCTGGTGGTTTAAAGGGGGGATGTGAGAGGAGTCACACTGGAGAAGGAAATGGCAACCCACTCCAGTATTCCTGCCTGGATAATCCCAGGGACAGGGGAGCCTGGTGGGCTGCCGTCTATGGGGTCGCACAGAGTTGGACACGACTGAAGCGACTTAGCAGAGAGGAGTCAAGGAGGACCCCCAAGTAACTGAGTAACTGGAATAATAGGGAATTTAAAAGGATGCTGTAGCATTAAGAAGAGGCCAGTTCTCCGAACTTACGGTTGCTAGGGGGAAGGGATAGTTAGAGAGTTTGGGATGGACATGTGCACACTGCTATATTTTACCTGGACAACCAAGAAGGACCTACTGTATAGCACAGGGAACCCTGCTCAGTGTTATGTGGCAGGCTGGATGAGGAGGGAAGTTTGGGGGAGAATGGTTACATGCATATGTTTGGCTGAATCCCTTTACTGTTCACCTGAAACTGTCACAACATTGTTAACTGGCTATACCCCAATACAAAATCAAAAGTTGTGGTTTTTTTTTTAAAGAAGAGGCCAGTTCTCGTCTCTGTTGTCCATGGTCTCTCTAGACCTTTGCCCAGTGATCTGGGTGGCATGGCTGTGCCAGAATTAGAGGGGCAAACACATAGGCAGTGTGACAAAATTATTTTACAGGGTGCTGAGATACTGAAGCCAGCACCTCCTTTTATTTCCATGAAGAAAAATACACACTTTTAGAAACTTTTTATTTTGAAATAATTTCAGGCTTATAGAAGATATGAATTGTACAGTTTCTATACTGCACCCAGCTCCCCCTGCTGTTAACATGTGGCATAACCACAGAAAAATTACAAAAATAAGACATCAACTTTGGTGCAACACTGCTAACTACACTGCAGACTTTATGCAGATTTCCAGAGTTTTCCCCCACTGCCTTTTTTTTTTTTAACTTTTTACTTTATATAGGAGAATAGCCGATTAACAATATTGTGATAGTTTCAGGTGGACAGCAAAAGGACTCAGCCATACATATACATGTGTCTAGGGAGTGTGTCGGAGAAGGCAATGGCACCCCACTCCAGTACTCTTGCCTGGAAAATCCCATGGACAGAGGAGCCTGGTAGGCTGCAGTCCACGGGGTCGCTAAGGGTCGGACACGACTGAGCGACTTCACTCTCACTTTTCACTCTCATGCACTGGAGAAGGAAATGGCAACCCACTCCAGTATTCTTGCCTGGAGAATCCCAGGGACGGCGGAGCCTGGTGGGCTGCCATCTATGGGGTCGCACAAAGTCGGACACGACTGAAGCGACTTAGCAGCAGCAGCAGCAGCAGGGAGTGTGTAATTTCCTTGGTTCTGTCTCGCCACAGAAAAATTTGAAGCGGCGGACCAGTGTTACAGCTCGGTTACAGCTCAGTTTTATTTGGCAAGCAAAGGAAAATACAGCCTTGAGGCGTGAGGGCGGGCTGACTGAAAAGAAGAGAGTGGTTCAATTTTGGCTCCTCTTTTTATATTTTTTTTCTTCTTCCCCCGAGCCTGCCCTATGTAAATTGGGCTAGCCAGGAGGGCTGTGTGTTTCACCTGAGGTTCTCACTCTGGTCCTCGGACATTCCTTTTACTATTTTGGGGGGCTTTTCCCTCTCTTTGTCTTTTAGCCATCACTACTTTGGACTCCTTTTTCCTATTCTAACTACCTAACATGTGTATCGCTTCTCCCCTCTCCTCCAGGCTGCCACGTAACATTGAGCAGGGTTCCCTGTGCCCTACTGTACTGTCATTTTTATGATACAGGGTCCCTCCCTGAGTTTTCTGTCACGTCTCCTTACTCTCCTTCAACCTGAGACGGTTTCTCTGTCTCCTTGGCAGTTGCCTGGCACCTCTGTCCTTTCTCCTTGGGCCCCAGGTCGGAGCAGGAGTCTGGGGCTAGGGTGGAGCTCTGGTCAACCACCCAGGGAGCCCACCCCCCATCCCAAGAGAGGCGCAACCCAAGCTGGGTGTCTCCCTGCCCTGGGCACCACACCCGAGGACCACCAACCCCCCTGGTCACCACGGCCACTTCCAATCCACAGAGCTGGGTCTAAGAAGCAGAGAAACATCCCCCCACCGCTTGTGTTTCCCCAACAAAACACAGATGGTTAAGGAAAGGGAGGGCCCCTCGGTCAGGATCAAAGCACTGACTGTGAAATTTTCCCTGAGGCTGAAGAACATGGCAACCAGTAAGGAGAGGCCTTTCTGCAGCTCCTCCTTGGCCCCCACCCTCCTCACTCCCCTCACCTCATCTCACCCCGACCACGGGAGTTCCGCCCCCGCTGTGCCCAGCCAGACAGTGAGCTGTTGCAGGCGCCTTTTGGAGCTGAGACACAGTGGTGTTGCTGGCACCGTTGAAGTCAGGAAGAGGCTGATGGCCTAGTTACCATGGCAACCAAAGTTTGCTTTCAGAGCAGCTGGTGTTCAGCTCTTACTTGGACCTAGAGAGGCATGATGTCATGGCAGTGCTCGTGGCGGCTCCAGGCACAGTCAGATGAAGCTCTCCTGGGGGTGGGGCCGCGCTGGAGAGGGTATGCGGGTGCCAGGTCGAAACTGAAAAATGGACTGGGATCTCCCCAGGGTCTGGAAGATGCTGATACACCCTGGTCTAGGAAAAAGGCTCCTCAGAGGAGAGGAGCACATGCTTTAAAACTGTCACCAAAGCCGTTTGTGTCACCGTCTGCTGCTCTGCTAGTTAGGGTGGCTCGTTGGTAATGGAGGGACAGCCAGGGCCCAGGTACCTGGGCTCAGTGTTAGGACAGGTGTTGGGGACCAGGAGGGATTTGTAGCAAGACCACCGGAGGCTCCAGCACTGATTAACTGTGTGACTGTGGGCAAGTGTCGTGGACTCTCTGAGCCTCAGTGCCCCATCCATCAAACGGAGGACCGCAGAATCTACCCCGTGATGCTCCCAAGGGTCAAACCATCAGAACCTCACAGGGTGCCCAGGGCATCGTAGCTCTCAATAAACTATAGCTCTGAAATCTTTCCCAGGGGACCCCGCAGGAGCCACTTTTCCTGTTTCAGGACTCTGTACTGAGCATGCCCTACCCGAGGCTCCCTCAGGGCCGACCCCACACCCCAGTCTTTGCTGTGTGCACCTCCTCGCCGTGGCTGCCACATGTGGAGGACCGTGTGCTCTGAGTGGCAGAATGACATCTGTCTGTCCCAGGAGGGGGTGACGGTCTGGGGCTGGAGAAGCCATCGTTTAACTTAGGATTTCATTTTGTACCAAATGCAGGATTCTTTTTAAAAAATCAGAGTGCTGCCTTCCCCACTATAGCAGTAAGCTAAGGACCAGGAGGGCATTGGACCAGAGGCACCAACTCTCATATCCCTCCTCACCCCCCAGCATAGGGAGCATCCATATGTCCTTCCACATCTTGATCCTTTCTCATCTGCATTTTGGAAACTCTCCTTGTTTTAACACCCAGCTCTAGTGTTTTCTCCATGATGCTTTATTGACCTCTCCTAGACTTACTTACTAACTCATTTACATTGTCTTTCCTCAGTATTTATACCTGTTATGTCACATTTCTCTCTTTATTTTAATTTTTGAACACGGCTGTCTCCCTCACTGGTCTCTGAGTTCCTGAAGCCAGGGACTATGAATCATTTATTTATATATTCCCCAAGTTTATCACATGGTAAAAGCTTTACAAGTGCTTATAGAATTGAGTCAAACTGCATTTCTGTGGGATATATACTTGTTCAAACAGACTGAGTTTCTTTTCTGGTGATTTCATTTTGGTGTAAGTTTGCTTTCAGTTTAAATAATCAAAACATATTTGGATAAGTATTCCTTAGTAGATTAAAAATAACTCTTAATATATTCCTAGGGTTGATACTTGCAAAAACTCGGAAAGACTTTTTATTTGTATCTAAATAAGAGAAAGAACAGGAAGGGAAATGCTGATAACATTTTATCTGTAGAGAAAAAATAAAATCTAGAAGTAGTAAAAGAGAGGTGACTTTCAGATCTCGTTTCTGGTTCACACACAAGAAGGAATTTAAATATTAAGAGGGCCTATTTGTCTATAAGAACCTTTTCCCTTGGGTTTCATAACTCGACAATCTCACCTGGGGCCCCAAGTGAGCACGCTGAGTTAGGTATGAAGGCAGAAATAAGTTACTAAAAACTGTAGGTAGTTAATATTAACTTCCTTTTCTTTCATGAATAAACCCTGTCGTCTGGGACAAAACTCAGAGCGCTTTCAACTAAACCCGGGCTTCACGCACTTTGTGTAAAGGGCCAGATGGACATATTTCAGGCTTCAGAAGACAAATGATCTACAAGTCTTGAACCTGTGCCCTCTGCAGTGAAAACGCAGAGTCCTAACCCCTGGCCCACCAGGGAACTCTGTTTTTTTTTTTTTTTTTTTGACAAATGGTCTTTGAAGCAAAGCTTCATACACTAGAAGTGTTAACGTTTTGAGAAATGTAGGAAGTGTTAGTCGCTCAGTCATGTCGGACTCTTTGCAACCCCATCGACTGTAACCTGCCAGGCTCCTCTGTCCATGGAATTTTATAGGCAAGAATACTGGAGTGGATTGCCATGCCCTCCTCCAGGGAGGAATTCAGGAAAGGAATCACTAAAAAGATACATGTGTGTGTGTGCGTGTTAAGTCATTTCAATCGTGTCCAACTCTTTGTGACCCCATGGACGGTATGTAGCCTGTCAGGCTCCTCTGTCCATAAAATTCTCCAGGCAAGAATACTGGAGTGGGTTGCCAACACAATAAAACTGTTAACAGTGATGACCTTGGGAGACCTGGATGGCCTGTGGTGTAGAACATGCTTTATTTATACATTTATCTTTCTGCACTCATTGTACTTTTTTTCCTCTGCCATGAGCATGCATACTTTGTAGTTTAAAACACTAGTTAATAAAAAGCTATGTTAAAAAGTGAGGGAAAACAATGTAGGAAAGGAAATCTGCCTCTTTCATTACTCAGAGATTTTATGTGACTTACTGTATTAGTCAGGCCTCTCAGAGTAACAGAACCAACAGGATACTTATGCTCAGTTGTATCCCAGTCTCTGAGGCCCCATGGACTGTAGTCCGCTAGGCTTCTCTGTCCATGGAATTTTTCAGGCAAGAATACTGGAGTGGGTTGCCATTTTCTCTTCCAGGGTATCTTCCCTACCCAGAGATTGAACCCATGTCTCCTGCGTCTCCTGCATTGCCAGGCAGGTTCTTTACCACTGAGCCACCTGGGAAGCCCAAAAGAATACATAAAGAGATGTATGTAAGAGGACACAGTACAGGAATTGGCTCATGGGGTTATAGAGAACGAGAAGCCCCACAATCTGCCATCTGCAAGCTGGAGACCCAGAAAAGCCAGTGATGTCAGTGAGTCTGGCTCTGAAGGCCTGAGGATGAGGACAGCTGGTGTCCATGGGCAGGAGAGGACAATGCCCCAGCTCAAGCAGAAAGCAAGAATCTTCCCTTCCCCCACTTTCTGTTCCCTGCAGGCCCTCAACTGCATTGGTGAAGGCCTTGGCAATATTGAGTCCACTGACTCTTCTTGAAACACCCTCCCAGGCACAACCAGAAATAATGTTTTGCCAGCTATCTGGGCATCCCTTAGATCTGTCAAGTTGGCACATAATATTATCCACCACAGCTACCATTAAAGTAACTTTTACTAAAAAAAAAAAATATATATATATATATATATTTAAGACTAACTTGTTTATTAAACATATTCATGTTTTAAGTCCCCAGGGAAATAGTGGTCTGTGAAAACTACAAACCTGACTTTTTTATTCTCTAGGACCCTGCCTCGTTCACAGAATTGAGTGTCAATATGTTTTATATTTGGGGGATTTTTTTTAATTTTAAAATTATATATTTATTTTTTGGCTGCACTGGGTCTTAGCTGTGGCACATGGGATCTTTAATCTTTGTTGCAGCATGCAGGGTCTTTAAGTTGGGGCATGTGAGATCTAGGTCCCTTATCAGGGAACGAACCCCCTGCCCTCAGCATTGGGAGCTCAGAGTCTTAGCCACTGGACCACCATGGAAGCCCCAAGTGTCAATGTCTTTACTTTAGAGCATCATTGACAGTAGCCTGGATTATGTCACAGGAAGAAACAGCCCCAGTGGAACTGGCTTGGGACAGCCAAGATTTAGTTCTTAGAACTCAAGATGAGTTCTTTAGCTCATCCATCATGAGCGGGATGCTCCAGAACGCTGACTGACAGAGCTGCCACCAGCTTGAACATGGTCCGTCTCCATGGTGGAGAAAGAGAATTTGAGGGGCTATTTCAGAAGAATTGACTGCTGTAGTCCATAAGTGACACACTCACTTTTTCTCACACAAGATTGTCCCAGGACCATCCAGTCCCATGAGGGGAAGTCATCCCACTCCTACATCCAGGAGGAAGCATTTGCAGAGCTTCCTCTGCAGCTTCCTCTGGTGGTACTGGGACCACCAGACACTGCATTTTAGATCTACTATATTTCTCCAGATTCCTTTCCCATCTGTGACTGGACTAGTTTGTAAGAAAATGACTGGGACTTTGTGCTTTGATGCTGTGTGCGTGTGTGTACAGGGATTGGGAGAAATTCTTTGGTAAGACAGGGTAAAAAGCTTAGTTTAAAATGAAGTCATTACCTTCATCACTGAACTACTTAAAGTTCTGGGTCACCAGTGTCAGAGGAACTGGTGGAGCCTTGGTGAGCCCATGCTGCCCTTGTCTAGGGGGATGCAACTCTGCTCCCCAGGGGACAGCTTGGCAAATGGAATGTGGCTAGATTGCAGCCTCGACTTGCTGCTTGGTCTGGTATTTTTGTTCCATGAGCAACCTCTACAACCCTACATGGAGGGTGATCTACTCATCTGCTTGAAAATTCCATGACCTGGAAATACCCCCAGACCCAGGCAAGCAGGAATCATTGGTCACCCTCCCTGCACAGTAGCCCTGGGTACCAGAGTAGTAGTTCCTTCTACTCAGAGGTCAACTTGTCTATGCTGCTAGGTTTCTCATTTATTTGGGCATAGTTAGCATGATGAAAAGACCTTGTGAACTAGACAGACCTGGGTTCAAGTCCCAGCTCTGCTATTTACTAGCTTTGAGAACTTAGGTATCCCACTCTTCTAAGCCTCAGCTTTGCATCCATAAAACGGAGAACCTCAGAAGGCTGTTGAGAGGCTCCTTCAGTGAGTTACAGCCTGGATGGGAACTGGGGCAGCCTCGATGGCCTAGAGGAGGAAGTTATGTTCCTGAGAGCCTTCCCAACAGGAGGACTTGTGCAAACAGCTCACCAGCATTCATCAGGAACAGTTGTGAGCAGGCTAGGACTTCAGCTCCACTTGACAAGTTAAAGAGCTGTGAACAAAAAAGTCAAGAGATTTAATGTTTAACCTGAGCTTTAAGCAGAGACCTCTGTCCCTTCAGCTCATTAACTCACTAGTTCATTGTCAGGTCTCCAGTGGGAAGTGGGGAACTGTATGTTTTTCCAACTCTCTGGGACCATAGGCTGTTTCTGTGCAGAATGGACCAGTCAAATAGGACAACTTCCACATTGCGGAATTGCCTTTCTTGGTGACAACGTTTGAGCTTAAAGTGGGACATTTCAAGTATGTTACTCTTTTAAAAACTGTGTTGATTTACTGGCTGCGTCAGGTCTAGTGGCAGCACACTAGGTCTTCATTGTGTCATGTGGGATCTTGCGTTGGGCGCATGGATTCTCTAGTTGTGGCGCATGGGCTCAGTAGTTGTAGCACGGGTTTAGTTGCCCTGCACGTGTGGGATCTTAGGTCCCCGAGCAGGGATCAAACCCACATCCACTGCATTGCAAGGCGATTCTTAACCACTGGACCACCAGGGATGTCCCATGTTACACCCTCCTTTTAGCCAGTGGTATTGCAAAGTTTGACTTCTGTGATAAGCAGAGCATGTTAATGGCCACATTTGCACAGGCTTCCTTGCCCCGTCCCCACCTTCCCAACTGCTACACAATTTCCTCAGGATGATCAGTTCAGTTCAGTTCAGTCGCTCAGTCGTGTCCAACTCTTTGCAACCCCATGGACTGCAGCACGCCAGGCCTCCCTGTCTCTCACCAACTCCCGGAATTTGCTCAGACTCATGTCCATCGAGTCGGTGATGCCATCCAACCATCTCATCCTCTGTTGTTCCCTTCTCCTCCCGCCTTCAATCTTTCCCAGCATCAGGGTCTTTTCCAATGAGTCAGGGTGATCAATGACCCTACCAAAGCCTGGAATCTGAGTGTGCTTTGAGTGGCCTCCAAATCTCCAACTCGAAAATATGAGTTGATGGAAAGGAGAGTCAGCTTGTGGCCTCTGGGCAGTGGCTCTGCCAGGAGAGGGGACCGGGTGCACCAAGGCCAGCAGATACTGAAGTACGCAGTCAGGAGGCCTGCCCTGTCCACTGCCCCAGGGAAGGACAGTCCTTCCGCAGGAGCCGTCACCACAGTTCAGTGGGCACGCGTGGGCATCTGATACTGGGGAAGCCCCACTCTAGAGTGACCAGCAAACCCCCCCCACACACACACAGCTCCGCACTCCAGGTAAAAGCTCAGCAGGAAAAGAGTCTTCCTCACACAGAAGCAGAGTGAGCCACGCCGGCCACCTGGTCCCTTTCCCTCACACATGAAGGGGTTTGGGGGTGATGCACCATCCACAGGAAGAGTCCCAAGCCTCTTCTGTCAGAAGGCCGACCCCCGTTTCCCCTCCAGCCCCCGACAGCAGATCTTAGGTTATCACTTCTCTTCCTGTTTCATCTGGCAGCTCTCTACCGTCAGCTTTCCATCTTCCAAAAGTATGTGGAAATCTCTCATTTGTGGATTTCTCTCCCTTTTACAATTCCTTCCCCGACCCCCCCCCCTCCTTTTTTTTCTTTTTCTGAACTTCCTTTTTTTAAACTTCAGTATCTTAATTTTAGAGGAACAAGGAACAAGAGAAGCGAACCCTGCCTGCTCTGTCCTTTTGAACCAGCAGCCCGGAGATGTCTCTTTAAGCAGTGAGACCTGGTCAACTAATGGAAAAATCTGCATCAGGAATCCTGTTTCCCACCTTTTGTTCAAAAGGATGTAAGTCACCCATGTTTTACTGCAGGGGGTCAGAATCTTTTACAGTGTTATAGAATGGGCCAAAGCAATCGTGATGCAAACATGCCAATTCTGAGGACTCAAGATATGTTTTTTTTTTCTTTCTATTTTTTAATTTAAATATATGTTTTAAAATTTTTTACGATGTTGTGTCGGTTTCTGCCACACAACAATGCAAATCAGCCATCATTATACACACATCCCCCTCCCCCTCCCCTCCATCCCCTCCTCCCATCCCACCCCTCCAAGGCCATCACAAAGTGCCAGACTGGGCTTCCCAGCTGGTGCTGCACAGCAACCTCTCACCAGCAAGATATGTTATTTCTGAGTAAATCTTGCAAAAGAGTTCTGTAACTCATTAATAGTCCTTAATGAATGGTGTTGACCCTCCCTTACAACTTCTCCTACCCCTCTCTGTGGGAAACCCATGAAACAGGATGCAAATCCTTGGAGCTTTGCAAGAAGACAATAGCAATTATATGAGATGCTGCCCGTCGAAAGGTATCAGCAATAATTGATAGCACTGTGGCTCTCTCAAGTTACTGATTAAGCATTAAAAACTGAAATCTGGCTTGCCTGTGTTTCAAATACTGTCTCATTTCTCATCTGAATACAAACATTATCCTTCTGCATATTCATAATGACCTGCACCCACACAATATCTCTCTCCTATGTAATAGCTTGGGGTGGGAAGGAATGGTGGGAAATTATACTGGTTCTCAGGAGGGAGAAGAGATCTGGAGGGTCCCGGAAGAAGGGTACTTGAGTGTGGCTTTGAAAAGGGGGCAGGTTTTGGCAGCCTACTGCAATGAGGGTGGTCCCCAGGCTGCAATAAGGAGAGGACCTCCTTCATTTCCAGATGCCAGGCTAGTCCCATTGCCAAGAGAAACATCACTCAGGATACATCTCCTGCAGAAAGTATCAAGAACTGCAGTTCTCTCCCAAAGTTTACTTTGTTCATTGCAGGATGTTCTTATTTTCCAGGAGTTTAAGCAGACAGCTCCCAAGCGGGGCTTCATCTTCCACCCCCTCACCAGCCACCACTCTAGTCACTACATAAAGAAGTCCTTTAGTAGTGACTGATGAACCTGCATGCAGGGCAGCAATGGAGACACAGACATAGAGAACAGACTTCTGGACACAGCAGGGGGTGGGGGTAGGGGGAGGAAGGAGAGGGTGGGATGTATGGAGAGAGTAACATGGAAACATACACTTTACTGTATGTAAAACAGATAGCCAATAGGGATTTGCTGTATGACTCAGGAAACTCCAATGGGAGCTCTGTAACAACCTAGAGGGGTGGGATGGGGAGGGAGGTTCAAGAAGGAGAGGACATAGGTTAATTCATGTTGATATTTGGCAGAAACTAACATGATATTGTGAAGCAATTGGCCTTCAATAAAAAAATAAATACATTTAATTATATATAAAAAAAGAAGTTCTTTAGCTGGAGGAGTGTGGCTGCCAGGATGCTTCCCTAAGAGGCATCAGATCCATTTTCAATGTCCCAATATTCCTTTGTCTCTTTGGGACAAAGAGATTCTTGTTTATTTCTAAATATGATCTTAGGCGGCCTTGGTCGTGTGGGAAAATTCAGGCTGTTTGCTTGTTATGGGAAGGTGCTAATAAAATCAATCTGGGTTTTAAGCACAAATAAATGGAAGCCAGTCCTGGAATGCAGCTGATTTTAAATGCACTCTCAGAGTGGAAAGAACACATGCTTTGGCGGTTATGCTCACTGAAGCCCAGTGAGCCAGAGAAGTCTGGGGAAACAGGGTTGGAATCAAGAGCCATCAGTAAAATCAATTGCCCTGGGAGGTGAACACAGGGAGCTCTGGATATATTTAAACTATGAGTCACATGACTAGATGCTACTTAGGCAGAAGTAAAACATGTTTTCCTTTAAATGATTAAACTTAGTTGAACTTAGTACAGGAAAAATTTCTTTTCCCTGTGAATGGTTTTTTTCCCCCCCAGGCTTAAAGACCTTCAAGATGAGATTTGTTTTCTTAAAGAGAAAACTTATATCCATAGCTTCAAACTAGATACAATCTGTGGACTCAGAACACCCAAATGAGACTAGATAAGGTAGCCCATCTCCTGCATCTGGATGGTTAAGACAGCACATTTTAAAAAAAGAAAAAAAAAGTGAAGAGGAGTTACAAATACTTCCTTAGTCTCTTGATAATAAAACATGGATATGGGCTTGACTCTCATGTTTATTCCATTTTCTTGGGCATAAAGTTTTCAATGCATACTCCTGAAGTGATAGAATAATAAAAGTTCAAGTCTGTGACAAGGAAAGGTTAGCCAAAATTCATCTTAACAGTTATTGTGCAGTCCCATCTAGATTCAGGTTAATGTCAAGATGGGAGTTAAAACTCACCATGTTGGAGCTGTCTCGCTTTGGAGAGGTTAGATTTTTTTTTAAATAAGTGACAAAGGGAGAGAAAGAAGTCTTTAAATAAAATGCAAGCACAGCCAACAATTACACCATCGAGTTTCGGTTTGAACTGGACACGTCTGGCCTGTTTGCTGTTCTTATTTGGGGGTTCAGTTTAGTTCAGTCGCTCAGTCCTGTCTGACTCTTTGCGGCCTCATGAATCGCAGCATGCCAGGCCTCCCTGTCCATCACCAACTCCCGGAGTTTACCCAAACTCATGTCCATCCAGTCGGTGATGCCAGCCAGCCATCTCATCCTCTGTCGTCCCCTTCTCCTCCTGCCCTCCATCCTTCCCAGCATCAGGGTCTTTTCCAATGAGTCAACTCTTCACTTAAAAACAATAAACGTTTCTGTTCTTTCTTTTTTACTATCCAGTGACCAAAAAGCTAGAATTAATTATGATCTGTACCTACTGGCTTTTTCCCTGCGCAGAGAGAGAATGCTTTCTGTGTCTTTTTTTAAATGTTTTCTTTCTCAAAAGTGGTTACCTTTCTGATGAGGGTTTCTTATGAGGCTGGCATTCAGGTACCTTTGGGGCAGGAGCCGAGGGACAGGAAACCCAGGGCTCCAATGCCTACTGCCTGCTCCCTTGCTGAAAGGCTGGAGGGGGTAGTCGGTCCAAGAGAGTCGCCCCCATCCCTCCTTCAGTCCTAAGTCTGTCCGTGCGGGCGAGGGAGAAGGGCAGAAATGGAAGGGTGCGAGGCCCTGCATCTATGTCATCTTACTCCATCCTCAGAGGTATCTTTACCGTCCGCCCCCCACCCCCCAACTCAACCGGAAGAGGAGGCTGGGAGAGGTGACGTCCCCATGCGCTCCACACGGGCTGGGCCGGACCGTGGAGTCACCTCCGCGCGCATCACCACCGCAGGCAGGCCGGGTTGGCCTCTGCAGTGCTTTCCATAAAGGAACGAAAAACCGCGGCCGAGTTCGCCCAAGCGCCGGTAGGGGCCCCAGGGTGTTCAGTTCTTAACTGGTTGCGGGGACTAGGAGGGTCCCTAGTTCCCAGGAGCCAGGGACTGGAGGGCAGACCCCCGCAAGGAAGCGCAGGACCCAAGGTGGGGAGGGGCGAGGAGGAAGGAGTCGCAGGAGAAGAGGACGCCGCGCTCCAGGGCCCTCGTCCCCCAGCCAGTGCCAGCAGACCCGGCCCTCGCTCCCCGCCCCCGGCTGCCGGCTCCCCCAGAGCGCTCCCCCCGCCCAGGTCTCGGCCCCCACCACCAGGCCCGGGCCCAGCATCCCGCTCTCAGCCGCCCTCGGCCGCCTCTTCCCCGCGGGATCTCGTCCCCAGCCCGGTCCCTCCTCCCGCCCCCGGCCTGGCTCAGCATCCCGGCCTCAGTCGCGCCCACTCGCACGTTCCCCCGGGTCCCGGGCTCTGGTCCCCCCGCCGCGACACCAGGCCCCGCTCTCTCCGCACCAGCGGCTTCGCCCCGCCCCCGGCCCGGCGCGCCCCCCGCACCTCCCCGCCTCGCATCCCCGCCTCCAATAGCGTCCCGGGCCCGGGATCACCTCCACCCCCCACTCCCGGCCCGGCGCGCCCCCTCCCCGCCCCCCCGCCGTCTCGCTCCCAATCGCGTCCTGGGCCCGGGATCTCCTCCCCCCCGCCCCCGGCGGGGCGGCGCGCCCCTGGCCTCCTCCAGCCCCGCAGCCGGCCCGCTCCGCCCGCGCGCCATGGGCAGCGGCAGCAGCCGGAGCGGCCGCGCCCTGCGGCGTCTGCGCAGCCCCGACAGCCGGCCGGCGGGGCCCGGCGGGGCAGCCCCGGAGGGCGGGACGGGGCCCCCGGTCTCGGCTCCGGCGGCGGCCCGGGAGGAGGCCCGGGAGGCGGCAGCCGGCACCGATCCCGGCCCCGCGGCGCCCCCCGACGGCGGGGACGAGACCCTGCGCCTGCTGGACCAGCTGCTGGCCGAGTCGGCAGGTTGGGTCCCCGGGGAGCTGGCCCCGCGGGGCCCGGCGCGGCCCAGACCCGCAGCCGGCGCCGGGAGCCCGGTGAGTGTGGGGGCCGCGGCGCCCGTTCCCGCCCGGGAGGGGCCCCTCCGCGCCGGCCCGCACCCCGCGCCCTGTCCCCTAGCCCCTGGCGCCGTCCCGCCTTGCGCTCCCTGCTCGCCCCCATTCCTCCCACCGCCCCCAGTCCCTGCCAGGCTCCCTGGGCTTGCGCGGTGCCCGGTCACCGCTGCCCCGTGTCACCCACCGTCTGGCCGTCCCCGAATCCCACCGGGGTCTCTTGCTGATCGCACGGCCTCTCCTTCCCAAACATCCCTTCTGAGTCTCCCAAACATCCCTTCTGAGTCTCTCTGCCTCCTCTGGGTGCGGGTTTAACTGCCTCCAACTTGGGGGTTGACAGGGAGCGGGACAGGGACCCAGACATCCCTTAGCAGAAAAGCATCTCTTGGGCTTTCTTCTGGCCAGAGGTCACCTTTTTTTTTTTAAACTGTGGCTCCTTCCAGCCTAGGTAGGAGCTGGCCAGGGGGCTGCTTGTCTCTCTGGTACCTCCCCCCTCAGCCAGCCTCCAGGGCACTGTCAGAGAAGGATCCTAGGAAGTGGGACCAGTAGCCAAACAGTGGTAGCAAAGCCCCGCGCCCAACAGACGCATCAGGATCTTTGCCAACTTTGCGAGTTGTCAAGCAACTGGCACCCTGCTGGCTATTTTTAAGATGCTGTGCAATTTCTTTTTGGCTTCCCTCTTCTCTCTTCCAGAACACTTGTAATAACATCCCCGCTGTTCTAGAAAAAGACAATACAAATGAGCAATCTCTTTTGGCAATAGTCACCACTCCTGCAGAACTGAATGAAGGAGATCGGTAGTATCAGCTCCCGGGCTTGAGGAGGATGTACAAGACGGCCACCTGCCCTGGAGTCCCACAGGCCCTGCTTAACGCTTAACGACTGCTGGGGACAGAAGGGAAGTGTCTTGGGGGCAGCCACCAAGCAGGAGAAAGTGGGAAGCTCCTCGGCGAGGTGGAGGTGGGGAGAGGTGGAAAGGACCTAGCCAACCTGGACGATGTGGGGTCTTCCTCCCCTGACCTCCTCCTGCCCATGCCCTGCTACCCTCCCAAAGTGAGCTGCAGCAAGAGGGATCGAATTATATAACAAGATTCCTTTAGGATTACATCAGCATTCTGTTATATAACCCTCAAAAGGGATACACAGTTGAGAAATTTGGGGGAAATTCTGAAGTGGCATGGAAACAATCTTTGTGTTCAATTTTCAAGTGCTTTGGAAGTTTCAGAAGTGAAAATGAAAACACAAAGAGAGTTTCCCATCCCACCCCCTGTCCCACCCTCATTGGCTGAGTATCATAGTGACTCCTAGGGTGCTGGGGCTGCCTTATTCACCCTTTTAGTCACTTCTCAGGTATTGTTTGAGCATCTGCTATGTGCCAGGCATCACTCTGGGTGCTAGAGATGAACACAGATGGCACACAGTCTTTGCCTTAAAGAAGTTCACAGTGTAACGGGCGAGAGAGATCCACAAACAAAGAGTGGAACACTGGTGGGCAGTGCATCTAGAAAGTCCACTGGAGGAGGAGCCAGTCCTCTGCAGAAGTCACATCAGCATCCCAGCAGGACAGGGCTTGACCTGGATCTGGACGGGTCTATGGCACTAGCCAGGCAAACAAGCAGTGAAGAGCATTTGGGCAAAGAGAATCCTGAGTGCAAGGGCAATGGTGGTCGGGGCACGTGGTACCCAGGGTGTGGGCGCTAACAGTGGAGCTGAAGAGGGTGGGAAGGATGAATGCCAAGCTACAGACATGTCATGCTAGGAGTGTTCCGGGCTGAGGAGTTTGGACTTGATCATAAAAACCGTGGGTATTTTGAAGGGCTAAGAGGAGTGGTATTTTGTGTCTTAGGAAGGTTAGGCCAACAGCCATGGGGAGGACGAACTGGGCCCAGTAAGGGGCAAGATGGCTAACGGGACTGCTGCAGCGGTCCACACGAGCAGGTCCTGAGTGGAACAGGGCAGTTAGAGGGCTGAAGGGGAGATGGAGTCAAGAGACATTAGGAGGTGAAGTCCCCAGCTGTGTTGCTCTTTTGTGTGTGGATAGTATGTATCTTCTGTGCCGTATATATTTCTTGAATAAATCCTGGACTCCTAGATTATTATAGCTGAATGGGTGCTCCCGAGTCCTATCCATTCTTTTGAGTAAACAGGCTGAAGGTGCTTTATGTCCTGGCTCTAGAGGTCTCAGGTAGAAAGTTAACTACCTGTATGGCCAAGTGTGGGGGCTTCCCAGGTGGCATTAGTGGTAAAAAACTCTCCTGCCAATGCAGGAGACATAAGAGACTCAGGTTCGATCCCTGGGTCAGAAAGATACCCTGGAGAAGGAAATGGCAACCCACTGCAGTATTCTCGCCTGGAGAGTCCCACAGAAAGAGGAGCCTGGTGGGCTACAGTCCACGGGGTTGCAAAGAGTTGGACACAAATGAAGCGACTTAGCATGCACGCATGCACATATGGCCAAGTGTGGAGTCTAAGCCTTTCTGCTTTATAGTTTACGCCCTTTAATTGGGTCTCTGGCAACTGCACATTTTCTAAGACTCTTGAGTTATTAATAAATAGGTAAATAGTGCTTTCTCTGTTTTATAAATAAAGCCATTTCAGTCCCAGAGAATGATCACGTACCCAAAGCCACACTGCCAGTAAGTGAAGGGAGCAGAGTTTGTAGCAAGTCTGCCAGGCTCCATCCACAGACAACCTGGAATGTTCTATGCCTTTTTCGTTTTCCAGGTGTACAACCTGGAGTGTTCCATGCCTTTTTCATTTTCCAGGTGTCTAGCACTTCCGATGCTCTACTCACAGCGGCTCTAATGCCTGGCCCATTTTTCCTTACCAAATGACTTTTTTTTTTAACATTCAGTAATCCCGAGTGTTCCTCAAGCAAACTCATCAGAACCTTTATTTTGTCTGATAAAGGTACTCCACCATGCCCTCATAATGTGCCCTGAATGTTGTTTTTGGCAGCCTCCTTGTTCATTCAGATGTTTATGTGCTTAGGGGTCATACCATTTTTACTAAAAGTTGTGAGACTCCCAATTATTTACTTAATACATCTGTCACCAGCATCCTTTTCTTTGAGCGTTTTTATGAACCTGTGCATGTAAGCATGTTGCTGGTCACCCATGGGCAGAGGCAGAAGAACAAAGAGGAAAAAGACCCAGAATGAGGTCTGGTCCCCGTCCTGTACCAGTTTTGATTTCTACTAAACAGAGGGCTCTGCGGTTCACTTACAGTTGCTCAGAAACTGTTCATATGTTGTAATACAGCCACTATTTATTCGGGCTATTCTGAGAGCCTGCTTCTAACATCCAGTGTTTTACTTAATCCTTGTCAGAATAGGTTCTTGCCGAATTGCTGTCACTTTCCCCTAACTTCATGTCATAGGGGAGGGGAGAAGCCCCAGAGAGGCAGTTAACTTGGCCAAGGCCATGCAGTTGGAAAGAGCCAGTCCAAGTCTTTCTGAACACACTCTCTGCAGAGCCCTGTGTATATTAGAATTTTTTTCCAGCACTCAGGATCTTTAGTTGCAGCATGTGAACTCTTAGTTGCAGCACATAAGATCTATTTCCCAAACCAGGGATGGAACCTGGGCCCCCTGCAATGAAAGCACAGTACTTAGCCACTGAACCACCAGGGAAGTTCAATTAGAGTTTTGACTGAGCCAATTTGCCATCAGGAGGGATTATCACTTGTTCCCCAACTCCTCTGGGGCTCAGTTTTTCTCTGAAATAAGTCTCCATTCCCTGGGTTTAGGAGCCTTCATCCATTTCCCTGACTGTATAAGATGTGTCCCAGTCACTGAATATGAGTCCAACCCAGCAAAGGTTATGCTTACTTTTAAGTGTTTGTTTTTGAAGTTAGAATACGTAATATACATGTATATGAGAAAAATTTTGTTCTTGGCTGTTCTCTCCAATAAAAAAAAACTTAAAATGATCTTACTTATGAAAGGGTTTAAATAAAAAGATGAGCCCTATAATTAGCTTCACTTTACAATTGTAAAAGAATGTTTGCTCATTGTAGAAAAGTGAGAAAACAAAAATATATATATATATATAATATATAAAGGAAATAAAGATTTCAGAATAGACTCTGCAGATATTACTGATAATATTTTGATGTAGTTCCTTCCAGTTTTCTCTGTCTCTTTTGTACATATCTTTTATGTCAGTAAGATCATAGTGTGTGTGCTCAGTCCCTTGGTTGTATCTGACTCTTCATAGCCCCATGGATTGTAGCCCACAAAGCTCCTCTGTCCATGGAATTTCCCAGGCAAGAATACTGGAGTGGGTTGCCATGTCCTATACACATGTCAAAACCTTTCAAATTCTATTATTTAGATGTCTACAGCTTGTCCCATGTTAATTATATATATTATTGATATGTATAAATATACACATATAAAACTGTTAAAACCTAAGAGTTCAGAACAAAAGAAGCAGGATATAAAGGTGGTGGTTTAGTCACTCAGTGGTGTCCGACTCTTTGCAACCCCATGGAATGTAGCCCACAAGGCTCCTCTGTGCATGGAATTTCCACATATTGTTAAATAAAATATGCACTGTATTTTCTACAGATACTTTACTTTTTTTCCAAAACCCCTAGTTGTAAGAGTCAGGGGAGGCTTTAAGAAATCATCTTATTCATTTCTTCCACATATGCTTCCTGCTTCTCATTCTGCTGTGGTGTGGTGTGGTTCAGCCTCCCCAAGACCTGGAGTGATGACACGTCACACACTCACCCTGAGCTCAGCCCGGTTCCCATGGCCTCAGCCCAGGCGCCACAGCCTCCCTGGGGTTGAACAGAGTCTGTCCTACTGACCAGGAGAGGCAGGCAGGCAGCTGGCTGGAGGCCGTACCTTGTGTCTGCACTCGGCCTGGAGCGGCCACCAGGGGCTGCTGTGTCTTTGCTCTTCATCCAAGCTCCTGCAAAGCTTCCACCAGCTGGATCTTCTGGGAGATCCAGGGTGGGTCAAGCTGGGAGGGTGTCTAACGCGTTTTGCATCTAAGTCAAGTTACAGACCGATTAACAAGAGAAAGAACCACACATGCAAACCACAAGCGCAGAAAGAAACACAGGTAAAAAAGTGAAAGAACAAAGCTGAACTGTCAGGGAAGTTATAAAAGAAAGAGTATGGTCTTCCGTTTGAGTGCAGCTTCAGGGTGTCCAGTCCTCGTACGCAATGGACCTCATATGTCATTGCCATCTTGCTTGGCCAGCAGCGTGTCCCCCTTAGTAGTGAGTAGAACAGCTCAGGGAAGTGGAAACAGGCTGATTATGCAAATGTTTGATTCCAATCTGAGCAATCTTTCACTCAGTTGCCTTTTTTTTTTTGCTGCACTGGTAGCTTATGGGGACTTCCCTGGTGGCTCAGACGGTAAAGCGTCTGCCTACAATGCTGGAGACCCAGGTTCAATCCCTGGGTCAGGAAGATCTCCTGGAGAAGGCAATGGCAACCCACTCCAATACTCTTGCCTGGAAAATCTCATGGATGGAGGAGCCTGGTGGGCTACAGTCCACAGGGTCGCAAAGAGTCAGACATGACTGAGCGACTTCACTATCTATCTATCTAGTAGCTTATGGGATCTTAGTTGCCCAACCAGGGATTGAACCCAGGCCCCCATCAGTGAAAATGTGGAGTTCTAACCACTGGACTGCCAGGGAAATCCCTCAGCTGTCCTCCTGAGGGCAGAAACTATATCTGAGCAACACTTACAAAATCTGGTGATGAAAGGAAAAGCCCCATCTGGTGATGACAAAAGCTGATTCCAGCAGAAATGGGCAAGAAAGAACTAGGGTCCCTCCTGGATGACTTCATGAAAAAAATCGCTGAAGAATGGTTGGTTAAAAAGTGTTACTTTTCTTCTGTGTTGTCCCAGAGACTATAACTAAGCTCACAGACTGAAAACTGTAGGGAGGCAGATTGGTGTCAGTAAAAGAAAGTTTTCTTATATGCCTGAGAGAACTGAAGGTAGGATCTCAAAGAGACTTCATATTCATAAGAGCATTATTCACACACAATAACCAAAAAGTAGAAGCCACCCAAGTGTCCCTTGATGGATGAATGGATAAACAAAACATGGTATATACATACAGGGGAATATTACTCCACCCTAAAAAGGAAGTAAGTTCTGGCATAGGCTACAACATGGATGAACCTTGAGGACATTATGCTAAGTGAAATGAGCCAGGCACAAGATGACAAATATTGCATGTTTCCACTCAGGTGGGATGTCCAGAGGAGTCATATTTGTAGGACAGAAAGCAGGATGGTGATTGCTGGGGGTTGGGGGGTGAGAGTTATTTAGTGGGGACAGGTTTCAGTTTTGTGAGATGAAAAGAGTTTGGGAGGTTGGTTGTAAAACAATGCAAATGCACCTAGTACTGAAATGTACACTTAAAAATGGTTAAGATGGTACATTTTAGGTTCTGTGTGTTGCACCACAATTAATTTTTTATTAAAAAGAAATTTAAAAGAATTTTCAGATAGTCTGAGCTGCCCGAGCTGAAATGGACTGTTTCAGGAGGCAGAGGAGGTGAGCATGTGTGTGTGTGTGCAAGTGTGTGTGTGTGCAAGTATGTGTGCATGCGCATGATTTCCCCTGCTTGCTCTCGTGTTCATCACCCCCTCTTCCCACTGTGAATTCCTTGCTGACGTGGGAAGCATCTCCTCTTCATCTTTGCACTCCCCAGAGGCACGGTGGATTTTCAAAGGAATCTTTGGGGAACACTGACTCCCCTTGGCAGATCTCCAGTGTCCAGCAGCCCCCGCAGCCCCTCAGGTATCCCTGGACCAAGTCTGTGCACCTTCACTGTGCAGCCTGACTCTGCAGGAGAGAGCACCAGGCAGGCAGGACAGGCTCTTCTAGCCAGGGCATGGGATGCCCACAGTAGCAGGTTGGGCACCATGGACCATGCCAAGGGGCCTGTGTGGCCAGATATACCCAGAGTCAGCTTGCTTCTGTTCACCACCCAGGTAACAATTCCCAAGAAACACTAGTTTCTTGGGGAAGAAAGTGCTGTACTGAACCTCTCAGCCCTCGAACACAAGATCTTCCCTGGGCTCACCTCCTCCTCACACCTTCAGGTTCTCTTCTCGCTGGGCCAAGTCAGAGGCTACTCTGGGCTGGACATTGGGTCAGATGTTTGTCATGGTGTTTGCAGGTATTATACTAAGGATGAGACAGACAATCTGTCTTTTCTCTGTGGCCTTCAAGGCTAAGTACCTATTACACAGATGAGTAAACTGAGGCTCACAGAGCCTCACAGTCCACCCAAAGGCACATCATGATTAAATGGCAAAACTGGGCCTTGAACCCTTTTCTGCATTGTGCTATTTTTAGTCTTACTCCAACTGCTATATAGACAAACCCAGGATTATGACTGCCCATCAAAGTGACTTTGAATCCGATTCAGGAACTATTTTATGTTTATTGTGTGCCCTGCTTAGAGATCTGTAAACTTTAGGAGAAGTGATATTCTTGTTGGGGAGGATTAACTGATGTTAATGTTAATGGCGCTGGGTTTTTCTCCAGTTATGCCCTCATGTTAGTTTTTCCTGCCCCGCTGTGGGCTGCTCTGGGCAGGGATATCATATCTTGTGTGGGCAATAGAACCCTGTTGCCCAGCAGGCCACGTGGGAGTTAATGAATGAAGACTTATTCACGACCTTTGATGACTCCGCGTATTTGCATATGCTCTTCCTTATCCGGAGTACCCTTCCCTTCCTTTCCATCTGGTAAACTCCTAATCTTTCAAAACTCCAGCTAAAATGTTGTTCTTGCCACTCTTCTCGGAAGAATACTTCCCATTCAGAGTTGATTTCCCCTCCTGGCATGGAGTGTAGGCTTTCCCAGCACCTCCCAGCATCTTATAACTTGGCTACAGAATTCATCACGCGGCATCACATTGCATCTTTACAAGACTCGCCCCATGCTCTATGGGCTCCTGGAAGACTGGGTTCTTGACAGCCGCGGTCTGTATTTAGGATGCCGTTTGTGCCAAGGGGGATCTGTTGCACAAAGAAGGCTGACATCTGGATGGGCTGTGGCCTTGCTCAGCTTCTCGGGTCAAAGGCTGGATTCCACAGTGCCAAGTGCCTTATGCTGGGGAACATGGTGAGGAAACTTATTCATACAAGCCCCTCTGCTGAAGACAACTTAATATTCTGGGTATAATTAATGTGATAAGAGTGTCTTTGAAGCTTAAAGTGGCTCATGAGACAGTGAGGAATTACCAGCCGAGATCTAAGGAAGGCAGAATCCAGAGAGGCAGGTGACCCACTGGGCTGTGAACGTGAGCTTTGGGTCTGACAGTGTCCAACAGTAAAGGGAACAGAGTCTAGGGCCCAGTGAAAATAGAGATTAACAGTAGATCCTTTGCTCGTACGTTCAGGGCCCTCACGGGACTGCAAGGCGGGTGTTGCAGCACAGAACAGTGCAGGAGGGTACAAAAGCCATAGTCTAGGTATCCCTTAGGTCTGCAGCCCCAATTCCCATCACCTGGCTGGTCCAAAATACCTGAATCAGTCCAGTTCAGTTCAGTTGCTCAGTTGTGTCCGACCCTTTGGGACCCCATGGACTGCAGCACGCCAGGCCTCCCTGTCTATCACCAGCTCCCGGAGTTTACTCAAACTCACGTCCATTGAGTCGGTGATGCCATCCAACCATCTCATCCTCTGTCGTCCCCTTCTCCTCCTGCCCTCAATCTTTCCCAGCATCAGGTCTTTTCAAATGAGTCAGTTCTTCGCATCAGGTGGCCAAAGTATTGGAGTTTCAGCTTCAGCATCAGTCCTTCCAATGAATAGTCAGAACTGATTTCCTTTAGGATGGACTGGTTGGATCTCCTTGCAGTCCAAGGGACTCTCAAGAGTCTTCTCCAACACCACAGTTCAGAAGCATCAATTCTTTGGCACTCAGCTTTCTTTATAGTCCAAATCTCACATCCATACATGACTACTGGAAAAACCATAGCTTTGACTAGACAGACCTTTGTTGGCAAAGTAATGTCTCTGCTTTTTAATATGCTGTCTAGGTTGGTCATAACTTTTCTTCTAAGGAGCGAGTGTCTTTTAATTTCATGGCTGCAGTCACCATCTGCAGTAATTTTGGAACCCCAAAAGATAGTCTGTCATTGTTTCCACTGTTTCCCCATCCATTTGCCATGAAGTGATGGGACCAGATACCATGATCTTAGTTTTCTTAATGTTGAGTTTTAAGCCAACTTTTTCACTCTCCTCTTTCACTTTCATCAAGAGGCTCTTTAGTTCTTCTTCACTTTCTGCCATAAGGGTGGTGTCATCTGCACATCTGAGGTTATTGATGTTTCTCCCTGCAATATTTTTTACATTTATTTATTTTAATTGAAGGCTAATTACAACATTGTGGTGGTTTTTGCCGTACATTCACATGAATCAGCCATGGGTATACATGTGTTCCCCATCCTGAACCCCCCTCCCACCTCCGTCCCTATCCCATCCCTCAGTGTCATCCCAGTGCACCAGCCCTGAGCACCCCGTCTCATGCATCCAACCTGGACTGGTGATCTATTTCACATATGATAATATACATGTTTCAGTGCTGTTGTCTCAAATCATCCCACCCTCGCCTTCTCCAGCTTGCTGGATTTCATTTCAAGTGGGCCCAGACCGAGAGTGCCCCCTAGTGCCTGAATAGAGCAAGTGCGTGTCCTCCCCAGAGGAAGACATCTTCCTCTCAGGCCTCAGAGAACACCCACAAAGGGTTTTCAAGGATAATGAGCATCAGACAAGAAAAAATAACCACCCAGAGAGTTGTTCCTGGTGGCTCAGACAGTAAAGAATCTGCCTGCAATGTGGGAGACCCAGGCTCGATCCCTGGGTCAGAAAGATCCCCTGGAGAAGGGAATGGCAACCCCTTCCAGTGTTCTTTGCTGGAGAATCCCATGGACAGAGGAGCCTGGCGGGCTACAGTCCATGGGGTTGCAAAGAGTCAGACACGACTGAGCAACTAACACTTTCAGACAGCCAAGTGAAAATCAGAAGAAACAAAAGCAACGAAAATAGACTAGTGAGGGCCTCACTTATTTATTGGGATTACCAAAGATCATTGGCCAACAAAGGTCTGTATGGTCAAAGCTATGGTTTTTCCAGTAGTTGTGTACGGATGTGAGAGTTGGACCATAGTGAAGGCTGAGCGCCAAAGCATTGATGTTTTCAAACCGTGGTGTTGGAGAAAACTCTAGAGAGTCTCTCAGACTGCAGGGAGACCAAACCAGTAAATCCTACAGGAAATCAACCGTGAATATTCATTGGAAGGACTGATGCTGAAGCTGAAGCTCCAGTACTTTGGCCACATGATGGGAGGAACTGACTCATTTGAAAAGACCCTGATGCTGGGAAAGATTGAAGGTGGGATGAGAAGGGGACGACAGAGGATGAGATGGTTGGATGGCATCACTGACTCGATGGACATGATTTTGAGCAAACTCCAGGAGATGATGAAGGACAGGGAAGCCTGGCAAGCTGCGGTCCATAGGGTCACAAAAAGTCGGACACAACTGAGCAAATGAACAAAAATAACAATGTTCAAGAATCCACCTGCACTGCAGGGGATGCAGGAGACACAGGTGCCATCCCTGGGTGGGGAAGATCCCCTGAGGAGGGCATGACAACCCACTCCACTATTCTTGCCTGGAGAATCCCGTGGACAGAGGAGCCTGGCGGGCTACAGTCTGGACACGATTGAAATGACTGAGCACACACGCGTGTTTATTTGTGAAGAAGGACCTATAGAAAGTGACCAAGCATATTTGAAAAATAACCAAATAGAACTTGTAGGAATGAAAAATACGATAAACAAAATTAAAAATTCTGATGGTTTGGGTGAACAGGAAATTAGAGATTTAGAGAAGATCAGTGCCCTGTAAGACAGAGCTGAAGAAATGACCAGCACAGAGAGACCGGGATCTGATGAAAGACAGCTTGAGAAAAAGCCACAGCAAAACTAATACTACATTTGAAATAATTAAATCTTTCCCTTTCACTACAGGAACAAGGCAGAGATACCTATTATCATGACTTCTTTTCAAGGTAGTACTGGATGTCCTAGCCAGTGCAGGAAGGCTAGAGGGAAAATATGTAAGGATCAGAAAGGAAAAAAACTGAATGGCCATTATTCCCACATAATGTGAATGGGAGGAAATTAAGTCCAAAATAATCTACAAATAAATTACTAGGGCTAATTAAGAGAGCTTAGTAAAACTGCTGAACACAAAATGTATGTATTTCAATCGTATCTGCACAAACAAGCAGGTAGAAGATAAAATTTTATTTAAAAAAGATATTATCAAATATCTAGAAATTGGTTTAGAAAGAGGCAATGGCACCCCACTCCAGTACTCTTGCCTGGAAAATCCCGTGGACGGAGGAGCCTGGTAGGCTACAGTCCACGGGGTCGCTAAGAGTCGGACACGACCGAGCGACTTCACTTTCACTTTTCCCTTTCATGCACTGGAGAAGGAAACGGCAACCCACTCCAGTACTCTTGCCTGGAGAATCCCAGGGACGGCGGAGCCCGGTGGGCTGCCGTCTACGGGGTCGCACGGAGTCGGACACGACTGAAACGACTTAGCAGCAGCAGCATGACTTCTACGGGGAAAATGATTAAGACTTCTTAAAAGACATTAAAGAAATCCTAAATAAACGGAGAGATGTTCCCTGTTTATCTACTGGAAGGCTTGTTATTATAGAGATTATGGCACGGGGAAGGGGGAAGGAGAGGGCAGGGTGAATTGAGAGAGTGACACTGATACACACACACTGCTGTGTGCTTCTGTGCTTAGTCACTCAGTCGTGTCCGACTCTTTGCAACCCCGTGGACTGTAGCCCGCTAGGCTCCTCTGTCCATGGGATTCTCCAGGAAAGAATACTGCAGTGGGTTGCCATGCCTTCCTCCAGGGGATCTTCCCAACCTATGGATCGCACCCAGGTTTCCCACATTGCAGGCGGATTCTTTACCGTCTGAAAGGGAAGCCCCTATCTATACACTGCTGCTAAGTCGCTTCAGTCGTGTCCGACTCCGTGCGACCCCGTAGACGGCAGCCCACCGGGCTCCGCCGTCCCTGGGATTCTCCAGGCAAGAACACTGGAGTGGGTTGCCGTTTCCTTCTCCAGTGCATGAAAGGGAAAAGTGAAAGTGAAGTCGCTCAGTCGTGTCCGACTCTTAGCGACCCCATGGACTGTAGCCTACCAGGCTCCCCCGTCCATGGGATTTTCCAGGCAAGAGGACTGGAGTGGGCTGCCAGTGCCTTCTCCGATACACTACCATGTATAAAACAGACGGCTAGTGGGAAGCTGCTGTAGAGCACAGGGAGCTCAGCTTGGTGCTCTGTGATGACATGGGGTGGGGTGGGGGGGAGGGAGGCTCAAGAGGGAGAGGATATATGTATACTCATAGCGGATTCACTTCATTGTATAGCAGAAACCAACACCACATTGTAAAGCAATTATACTCCAATTTTTTTAAAAAAAGATATCAAGTCTGCCTGGAATGATTTATATATTGATTTAACCCCAACAAAACCCTCAAGGGGGAAAAGCTGATTACAACACACATGTTTGGAAGTGCAAAGAACCAGGACCAGTCCAGCTTCATCTGAAGCTGTGGTCATTGAGATGGGGCAGTGCTGACGACAGGACAGGCATAGATCGCTGGTAGAGTTTGCAGACAGATGTGTGCGACGCCTGTGCACTCCTGACTCTGGACAGACAAGGCACAGCATAGCAGCAGGGCAGGCTGCCAGGCAAAGGCTTGGATGGTGGTCAGGACCTCCACTCCCAGAGTGAGAGGTGGGGGGCTTGCTGGCCCGTAGCTCCCAGGGAAGAAGGGGCAGGGGGGTCTCTTGGTGGGAGCCATGTAGGTCACTCCCCTCTCCCAGCCTCAGCTTCCCACCTACAGAACAGGCAGTTGGAGCTGGACACCAGGAGAGCCTGATTTTCACTTTCCAGCGCTCATTTATTAGCTGTGGGTTGAACGCGGTGGCTCTCTGTCAGCAGGAAGCCAGTGCAAAGGCAGGCTTCAGCACCGACAAGCTTCTGATGCCTCTTCCATTTGTCCTTCTCAAGGTGTCCCCAAAGCGGAGCGCCGAAGACCACCCAGAGGGCAGCCATGTCTCTGAGTAAGTATGGGGGACAGGAAGCGCATCTCTGGAAGAAATCACAGCTCCCCTCCTCTGCCACCCCCCAAGCACCCGCATCTCTGTGCCTGCCCTCACTCATTCACTCAGAAACTGTGTGCAGTGCTCATCTGTGAATGAGGCGCCGTCCTGGCCTTCAGGAGTTTCCAGCCTAGAGGGGTGACAGGTGGGTCCCCAATAATCCTATTACAGTGTTAGCAGGAAAACACATTTAAACTCTCTGGAAAGTGTCAGCTGAGGACTCCAGGCCTCCAGTGTCGGCACAGCACTGGGCTGTGTGAGGATTCCTAGGGCCCCCAGAGCACCCTGCACCCGGAGGCTGGGCTGGGCTGACCTAGGCCCCGGCCCATCTGCCCTTGCTTTCTCATCTCTAAAGGGTCACCGTGATGGCCCTTGTCCCTGGGACGCAGGGGATGGTGGTGCTCAAGACCATGGATGTGAGAAGCTGTGAAAACTCTGGCTCAACAGCTGTTTTTATTACCAATTCCAAATGGTTGCAGGGCCAGAACCTTGCTGGTTTCTCTTATTTAACAAACATTTGCGAAAACCTTTCCCTGAAGAGTGGGGTCTCTTCAGATGGGCTCAAGGGAGGTCCAAGAGGGGACAGAAACACCCGGAGGGCTCGTGGAGGAGCTGAGGCTTAAATGGCTTGGAGGACGAGTGGTTTCACCAAGGAGGGCAGGAGTATGCCAGGTGGCTGGAGCCACAGGCAAAATGTGGAGGTGTGAACAGGACCCCGAACACAGGCTGGTGGCATTTAGAACAGGGTCTGGGGGAGAAGGAAGGCTGAAACCAAAAGCTGTAGGTGGCCTGGCCTGCACCAGATTGGAGTGGGGGTTGGGTTCCCAGCCAGAGATGGGCTGGGTCACGGCGTTGAGAGCACCAGATCCTGGCCACTAGACCAGTGATCAGTGAGAAGGACCCTGGCCCTTCAGCTTTGCAGGAAAAAATATCCACAAAGACGAAAAGTAGTGAAACAAGTAAAGCATTTATTAGGAGGGAAAAGTGTACAGTCTGTGGATAGATACAGGCAGACTCAGCGGAAGAGTCCCTGAGTTGATGAGCGGTGTTTTCATGGTAGTTTGAATTACTTTTATGGGATGGTGGTGGTGGTGGTTTAGTCACTCAGTTGTGTCTGACTCTTTGTGACCCCTGGACTGCAGCCTGCCAGGCTCCTCCTTCCGTGGGACTCTCCAGGCAAGAATAATGGAGCGGATTGCCATTCCTTTCTCCACTTTTATGGGATATTTTCTTCCAATTTTCCTTTGGCCAATCATTCTGATTTGCCTGGTTCACAGTCCATATTTTGTATATATCAGGATCCTCCCATGTGTGCACAGGTATCTCTTAGCCAAGATGGATCCTACCGGAAAGGTGTCTGGGTAGAGCATCCCTTGACATGGCTCCTCTTTTGACTTCCAAGGAGCCTTTTCTATGCATGTATGGCTTGGGAGATCTTCTGACTTTGGGAATGAGAAATATGTGGTTTGTGCAAGGTCCAGCCTCCAGCCTTAATTGCCCTGCTATTCTCATCTTGGAGTTTTGGAACATAGAGAATGTATCTCAATTGCTTTACCATGGGGAGGGGGCCCATCTGTTTCCTGCCTCAGGGCCACTGCTGTCAAGTAGGAGGATGCTGGGTGGGCACTGGGCCTCCATCGTGGCCCTGAAGGTGAAGCGGTGAGAGCTTGTATGCAGACTCGGCCCCCCGCCAAAGCCAGAGCCTCCCTTGGCAGAGTGGAGTATCCCAGCCATCCTCCATGATGGCCCCCTGCCCCTCACGCGTTCTGCAGACAGCACCGGCTGTGCCTTGCACACCAGCTCCAGGGGGGCTCAGCCCCGTGGGCTCCCATGCAGGACTGGGTGCCGGGTCCCACTGCAGTGACCAGGTACCAGCGGCCAGCTCTGCTCAGCTGACCCGGAAACCCGGGCCTACGGCAATGCTGAGGACACAGGCCCAGCCCGGTGCTCACTCTGCTCAGTCCCAGCTGCGTATTTCTATTGATTGTAAAGAGAACTGTCAGTGACTTTCAGTTTTCATCAACCCGAGGACGTTAGGAGGATTAAATTCCGCCTTGAAAGAATTAGCCATTTGTTCTTATTTTGAAACAAGTAGGTCCCTTCCTCTCACATGCACATTCCAGGATGTCCTTCACCAGGAGTGAAGGACACTCATTCATTCATTCACTCCCTTAATAGACTTGGGTGAGAGTGTGCTGAGTACCGCCCTAGGTCACAATCCAGGGGATCCCGATGCCGAATCCTGTCCTGTAGGGGCAACTCCTGCGAGACCCCCCGAGGGTGCAGACACAAGGAGTGAGTCAGCCGATAGAGGATCTCAACACGGCTCACCTTTCTGAGGGCTCTGCAGGGTGCAAGATTCAGGGTCATGTGCTGTCCACGCATGGTCTCATTTATGCCTCAGAATGAACTTAGGAATTCAGTTCCATTTTAGAGAAAACTGTCACTGAGCTAGTAAGTGGCGGAGCCGGGATGCAAACCAGGTCTTTCCCCCAGGCCCTCGCCCCGAAGCACTGCAGTTACTGGCTGCCTCACAGGGTAAGGTCTCGGGTTACACAGCAAGAAATGAAACTGAAGAATGAGTCAGGAGCTGCTCATGGAAGAGGTTGCGGATGTGTCCCCAGAGGTTTTCAGTCTGAGTTTTAGGATGGATCAGAATTCCATCCACAGCCACTGTGGTTGTCCAGGAGAGATGTGGACTTTGAAGGTAACATCTTGCTTCCCGTGTCCGTGTTTCTCACCCACAGAGCCTCAGGCAGCTGCCACAAGAAGCCCGAGAGGCAGTCGGCCATCACATACGACTACTCCGAGGAGGAGTTGATGGCCAGCATCGAGCGGGAGTACTGCTGCTGAGGCCGGTACGGCAGCAGCCCTGCCATCACCCAGCAACCAATCAACGGGCCGTTCCTCCCAGACCAGGCCCCAGCTGATGGGAACTGGGCTGGGGGCGCACATCCCTAGATCTTTCACAACTGGCCTCTTCATATCCACATTCAGACAGTTCTGAACGTGGCTAGCTCATGGCCATCGTGCTTGCTGGCAAGAGGTGATCAGCCATGCAGACCCAGGCAGAAGTAACGTGCGGGTGCTGGGGAGAGCCGTCTACAAGGGTCTCCTGGATCCTGAAACACTTCCCCTTTCTGATGCCCACTCACCACCTGCTCCGAAGGAGGCTCATTAGCTGAGTGTGGCTCAGACCCAAGGCTTCGGGGCCTCACACACATCTCACAGTGTCCCCACTGGAGGGGACATCTAGAGGTATGCCTTACCGAGCTGAAGGGAGTCACCCTCAGGTCTGTGAATGAGTCTTCTGGAGATGTTGCAGATTCTGATTCCATGGGTCTGGGGCACAGCCTGTGAGTCTGTGGTCTCAGCAGTTCCCAGGTGAGACCCAGGCTGCTGGGTCCCAGCCGCGCCCAGAGCAGTGGAGACTGAGCCCGAGCCTTCGGCCTGCCTTGGTCTTCCTTCCCTGGTGCCGGAGGCCACTTGGAGCCACAGCCCACCCCCCTCCCCAGAGAGAGGCCTGTGCTCCTGCAGTGGGTGTGGGGGGACCGGAGACAGAGTCCCCAGTTCTGATCTTTGCCCTCGAACTAACCTGCAGTCACTTCCCCTGCTCTGGGCCTCGGTGACCCTCTCTAGAAAGTGAGTCCGGATGTGTGCCCCCCACCCCCCTGCTGTGACCATCTGGGATTACACAATCCCAGGCATCCTTGGTCTCCGTGGTCCCCTGGGGGCATGGGACTGCCTCCCATGCTGGGGTTGAGCCCCGGTCCCACTTGCTCAGGGCCACCTGCTCTTCCCACCTGGTAGAAGGAAGAAAATCACAGCAGTGAGGCTTAGAACATCCCCAGCAGACAAATGAGGAAGCCAACGCCTTGTGAACCAGGAGGGGCCCCGGGGGAGACCCGCAGCCTGACTGGAAGGGAGGCCCCTGCTGTGGGCCCAGCGAGGCTGCTGTCGGAAAGCTCAGGGTGGCAAGTGGTCAAGAGCCCAGGGGACAGGAGACCGGGAGGCGGGCCCTCCAGAGCAGCTGGCCTGGATGTGGGTAAAAAAGAAGGGCATGTAGAGGGCACCTATTCGCCTCCCAAAGCCAGAACGGGTCTCGGCTTGTCCAGTGTTTCCCACCCACATACAGGTGATTCCTCCACAGCGTCACCTGCAGGAGCATCTCGGAGCTCGAGGAACGGTCACCTGGCATCGTGCCCAGGCCACAGGCCTGCTGCCCAAATGGGCAGACAGGCATTTCCACAAACCTCTGTGACTTGGCAAGGTTGCCTTTGATCAGATGTTTCATGGCAGGGAGATTTTAAACTTCGAGGCTTTGATGGAACCATGGAGCCTTCCAGCAAATGCCCCAGAGGGTTGGCTCAGAACCTTCCCCAAACCAGAGCTATTTCTCATCCAAGCCCAAACCATTTGATACGAAGATTAAACCTGTTATTATCTTAATAATACAGATACTTCTTTTTGAAGTTAAAATTTTGTTTCTCCCTACTAGACAGATCAAGCCTTGACTTTAACGATGTAAATGTTTAGTTTTACATCATTCATTTGGTGAATTAATTCAGCCAGAGAGTTGACACCCTGTACTTTCCCATGGAAACCTCATAAAACCCTTCATGAGACAAAAGCATTAAGGAAAAGAATTCCTCATGACATGTGATGTCACCGATGGGGTGAATACACTTCATCAAAGCTGAGAAGTCACAGAGGTCGTTCTCAGGTCTTCATATTTTTTTTTATTCCCCCAATTCAGGAAAAAATGTGTCTTTTGGATGGTGTTTGACAATAAAGCAGCGTGTCCCAGCTTTGAGGGGTTGCCACCCTGTGTCCAGGGGAGGGAGGCCGATTACGCTTGGTGGTGGGGAATCGGGTGCCAGTCCTGGGAGCAAGTGCTTCTTGCATTAGGCGTGCGGACAGAGCCCCCTGGGTGCCCAGCGCTGCTCTGGGCTTTGTCTTGGTTGCTCGGTGTTGCCTCTGAGCTGCAGCTTTCTGCCGTGGAGCTGAGCGTGGAATCTTCTCATGGACACAGGGAATGTGGCTGAAACAGAGGTAGGAAGAAAAACGTCTCTGTGTTGAAAGTGACAATGACACTTTGATGTCCGGAAAAGTCCCAGTGCCACAGACGTGCCTCCTGGTTTGTGTGGTGGCGGGTTCCTCTAAGAGGCTCCCAAGTGTAGGAATTTAGAAAATGTGCCCCATCCCCAGCTCTGAGAAATGTCGTGTCCTTCCTCTTGGGGAGGGTGCCACCGCCCTCATTCTGCCAGCCACAGGCCTTCTCAAAGGGGGTCCTGCCCAGCTCAGGCTCCCCATCCTCACCTAAAATATGTTTTTCCCAAGACATTTCCCTTGATGTGCCAAAGTCTCGGGTCTGATTCTCACTGGGCTGCCATTCTGGGTGGGCTGAGATTGCAGGGGAGGGTGGATGTTCCCATGAGCATCTGTTCAACCCACGTTCATTCTCATTTTCTGAGCCCCTGCTGCTTTGAGCCTGGCCCTCTACAAGACGCCGGGGTTCCGGTAGCAATATCTGGTCTCCATCAGTGAGGACGTGCTGTTTCTAGTGAGCAGAGGCACACTCATCAGTGCTCCGGAAAAGCTTTCTGTTGTTCAGTCACTCAGTCATGTCCAACTCTTTGCGACCCCATGGACTGCAGCCCTCCGGGCTTCTCTGTCCATGGGATTTCCCAGGCAGGAATACTGGAGTGAGTTACCATTCCCTTCTCCAGGGGATCTTCCCAACCCAGGGATTGAACCTGGGTATCCTGCATCTTCTGCATTGGCAGGGAGGTTCTTTACCTCTGTACCACCTGGGAAGACCCCCCCTTGGTAGGAATGTCCCTCAGCAAAACCACCTGGGCGCCTCCTGTCCCAGCTCTTGTGATCCACACACACACAGCCATCTCTCGGGCTTCCAATACTGAGCAGGGGCCGCGAGGGGTCAGGTACCCAGCACACCAAGCCCGAGGCCCAGCCACTGTCCTGGCCCAGTGCCCGCGCCGTGTGCTTCTCCATGCAGCCTTACCCTTGAGCCCTGATCCAACCACGTCGGGTCGCCCTTTGAGAAGTGATACGAATAATGACACCTCAGCCCAGAGGATGGACACGCACCCCTGTGCACATGATTTGCCTTTGGTGTCAAGGTGTTCTCCTCCCCTCTAGACTCACCCTCTGTAGATCTCCTGGGTTTTCTGGGCTGTTTTCTCTACCTTGGCACCCTGCCCCACCCCCCCATCACCTTGGCATCCCTGGACCCTCAGCTCCATCTGCTCAGCTTGGGGACCCTGCTGGGTCTGTCATGCATCCCTGTCCCTGCACCACAGTCTGGCAATTTCCTCAAAGCTGCCAATCTGGGCAGTTACAGGGTGTACCCCATTTACATCCGGTCTCTCAGGGTCACTGTCTTTCATGACCTAAGGTCTAGATCCTAGAAAACTCTAGTTTGATCATTTTATCTGGTTATTTTGGGTGTGAGAGAATATTTGGCTTTTCCTGTTACTCCATCTTGGGCAGAAGTGTGAAATTCCTATTACTATTACGTTCATGTTTAAACTGTCACAGCTTGGCCAGTGGGAGCCCTGTGCCATTTAGCAGTCCCTGACACCCTTGATAGCAGCTGGCAACAGAATACTCTAAGCCCATTCTGTTATTTCTGTGCTCCAAGCAGTTACCCTTCAAGGAGCCCTGGTTGCTTTTGGTAAACAACTAGGGCTTTTTCGTCTATGCACAAAATAAAAGTGCCAGACCCTGAGACAGGCCCCTGCTCTCTACCTAGTCTTTACTTTATAAATAAGGGAACTAAAGGTCCAGTATCTTTCTCATCAAAACACAGCTAGATGGAGTCAGATCTGCACCCAGGCCTGTCTCAGGTGCTCCAAGGTTTTGCACCTGATAAGGATGGACTCCCTATTCTTTTTAAAAGACAGTGGGGTCAACTGTGAGAAAAACAAGTGTCGGGGCGGGGGGAGATGAGTTTGGTCATTTATAGGTTGGGATGCTGGTTAGACAGGTGTCAAGCAGACAGCTGGATATAGGAATTTGAAGCCAGGTGCCTAAGTGCAAAGGAGAGATGTAAATGCCGGGGTCTTTATGGTAGAGATATCATTTTATCTAAATCACAAGGCTGGAAAAGATCACCACGGTTGTGAAGAGAGTACAGAGGGGTCAGGGAGAGGAACGAAGACAGGAAGGAGCAGTGAGGTTAAAGGAAAGCAGGGTGGTGTGGCCTGCAGGGGAGCCATCGACCCTGTCCAGGGCTGCTGACAGATGAGCCCGAGGAGGACCAGGAACCAAGGCCACCGGGCCACCTCTGGTGGGGTGTGGATACACAGCCCCAGCACAGTGGCTTAGCAAGAACGTACTCACATTACTTTGCCAACCAAGTCTGTCTGGTCAAAGCTACGGTTTTTCCGGTAGTCATGTATGGATGTGAGAGTTGGACCATAAAGAAAGCTGAGCACCAAAAAATTGATGCTTTTGAACTGTGGGGTTGGAGAAGACTCACGAGAGTCCCTTGGACTGCAAGAAGATCCAACCAGTCCATCCTAAAGGAAATCAGTCCTGAATATTCATTGGAAAGACTGATGCTGAAGCTGAAACTCCAATCCTTTGGCCACCTGATGCAAAGAACTGACTCATTAGAAAAGACCCTGATGCTGGGAAAGATTGAAGGCAGGAGAAGGGGACGACACAGGTTGGATGGCATCACTGACTCAATGGATGTGAGTTTGAGTAAACTCCAGGAGTTGGTGATGGACAGGGAGGCCTGGCGTGCTGCAGTCCATGGGGTCGCAAAGAGTCAGACACGACTGAGCGACTGAACTGAACTGACCCCGGGAGCAGGCGTGAAGGCTATGGCTCCTGGATGTTCTTTGGAAGTCTGGGCAGGGGGTGGGGGGAGGGCGGGAAGCGGCTGCCTCCCACCCCAACTCTTGGCACACAGAGACCCTGAGGACAAGGGTCACGGGTTACCCGGCACCCATGGTTCTGTTCTGCCAAGACCAGTCCCGACATCAGAGCGGCCAACACGGAAACTGCCTTTTCACATGATTTCTTTTAGAAAAGATCCTCCAAAGAACCCAAAGGCCGAACAGAATCCCAGAAAACAAAGAAGGGTAGTGGTCAGGCACTGGGTACATCACAGTACAGGACACAGGTCCAGTTTGCAAATCGAGTTTTATATGATTCAAAGAAAAGAGTTACATCACACATATTCATTTAAATAATGTCAAAGTCTGTTACATAAAACATAATTCTCAAACATTTAAAATTTTATCATTGAAACTACTTTAAAAGGCTCAAAGTCAAAAAAGAACAAGCAAAACTGCTTGGGCAGTAAAGTGCACTAGGAGCCGAGCCTCCTGCGTGCTCCCCCGACGCCCTGGCGCACGGAGGGACCCCATGCTGAACACGCCCCGCGAGGCTCTGGTTCTCACATTGCGTTTTTCAGGTGAAGCTGTTTCCCAACTTGCAATCTTTCCATCAACAACAGAGGGCCCAAATTGTTTACAGAAGGTATTTCAAAGTCTCATCAGGAAATGGAAGTGTAAATCAAAACCTTCTTTCTTTTTTTTTTAGCATATCTGTTCTTTAGAAACAACACTGTTCAGAGAATGAACTTCATTCAGTGTGACAAGCAATCAAACACTCAAGAGACATATTACCCACCAGAACCTTAATCAGACCAATACTATTTTGTGTTAATTATGAAAAATATCTGAATTTAATGCCATTTACAGCATACACATACAAATGTTTATGCTGATCTAGGGCATGAGTGGGAGAAAGGATGGGGTGGTGGGGAAACACGAGCTATGTACATTGAATTCTGGTTCTCTTGTAACTGCAGTATGACACGGAAGCCTCCTAAACACAGCCAGCACTTAACAGGCCTGTGTGTCAATCAGCGGTTGATACTAAAGGGTAACTTAATGGGTGTCAGGTGACATACAGTGAGTGACCGGGTGAGGGCTACCAGACTGAAAAACACCTGCACAAAGCCTAACTGTACTTACTCGATATCTCACCTCACCATCCTTTTAATCAAGGCAAATGCAAGTAAATAAGAAGCAAAGACAGAATCTGACTACATACAGCATGACAAAAACCATTCCCAGACTCAAAGGGCAGTGACACTGCCGTGTTCCTTACACACATTCTCTTGCCTGGGTTCCCAAGGCTGCCCAGTGGAAGCAGTCTCAGCGGCTTCCTGGACACCGGGGTGCAGTCTCAACAACGCTGGGACCTGTGCTCACGGCATCAGTGAGGCCCGTGGTCTCTTCTCTAGGCAGACTGCAAAATACCCCATTCCAAGTACTGTTCTGTTTGATCAAAACAACTCCCTTCCAACAAAGTGAATGAAAGGGCAGCTTGGTAGGATTATTGCTGTTCCCTGTCACTAACATTCCCCATCACTAATACTTAATAAACAAAGGAATCGGAACACGGCAGTTGGACCGCACAGCTACTTAACCTCACATAAGCTTTCCTTTGGTGGAAAGTTCCTCCAACCACTAAGGACATCTTTTTCTCTAAGAAGTGATTCTACCCACAAAACACTTGGGTGAGGCCACAGCAAAGGAAGTCAAAGGGACAGAGCAGCTGGGTCTGAGCGCTTACGTCATCTTTTCTTGGTGTCTGAGGTACAGACAGGAGACTGAATTGACCAGACACTTAGATGCTACAGTAGGTCTCTGCTCACTGGCTATCTACCAATTATTTTAAGTTCATCTCTGGGGCACAATCTTCACAAGTCACACCACGGACACAGGTGACTAAGTTCTACTTAAAGAAAATTCAAATTCATTGGGCTACATAAAGACTTAAAAGGACCTGTCGTCTGGAATTTCCCTTGAGAGTATTAGGAAGAAGCTGCCTGCAAAGGTTTTCCCCTGCCCCCATTTCTTTAAGAGGCCCCTATTCAACTAGTTCTGATTTTAAAAACTCGTAGATCCAAAAGGCCTGATTGCAGAGTTGTAAATTTTTTTTTTTGCCTGAATAATGTGCCAACTTTACCAAAAGCAGGGTTATTATAAAAATGTTAAACATTGAAAAGAAGATTGTAAAATCATCTATATAGAAACTGGTGATCTGAGAACCAACAATATAAGTTATCTTTTTTATAAAAAACAGTATAAAAATTAGTACCCTGTCTCAATCCTACAAAACAGGAATAGGAAGGTTGTAAAAATCCAAATTTTGCAAAATTTATTGCCAAACTGTGTGTCTTGAATGCTGGTGATTTAGATTACCAAATTTTCTTCCATTTCCTTAAAAGAACTTCTGAAACTACAAAAGATACTGAACAGGGTCCCAACCAAAAAAAGACAAGTTAACATAACGTTCATCAGAACCAGCTCCCCTAGCCCTCAAGACGATCTTTGTTGTTGTTTTTGGAGAGAAAACCATCACTTCCATGATTCCTGAAAAAAAAAAATAAAAATAAAAAGGCTTTGGAAAACTCCCGTCCACCACCCCCCGGCGGCCCTTTCAGGTGGAGGCTGGCACACGCTCCAGCGGGCTCCCAGGGTCCTCTGCAGAGGCCGCTCTGTTCAGCCTGCCGACAGCCGCCTGCCAGCCGGGGACCCTCTTGGTGGCCATGTGGCGCCGGGCGTGCTTCGTCAGGTGGTCGCTGCGCATGAAACGCCGGTCGCACACTGGGCACACGAACTTCTTCTCCCCGGTGTGAGTTCTGCGGTGGCGAGAGAGTTCATCCGAACGAGCAAATTTCTTGTCGCAGCCGTCCCAGCTGCAGCTGAAAGGCTTCTCTCCTGAGGGGGCGAGAAAACATACGAGAGAGAAATGTAAATGCCCGGCACCTTACTGGACACGTTAAGCCATGTCATTTTAAAATTCTGTTCATGAAAACCTAAGAGACAAGTAACACCTATTATTCCGGTAACAGGTTATCTGGAAGTCAAGAAATTGTCCAAGACATGTTTCTTCCTGCCACACCTAAGATGCAACAAGTCAGGGCCCCAGGATGTTGAATTAATCTAATATTTATTATTATTTTTGAACTTTCTATTTTGTGTTGGGGTGCAGTCGATTAACAATGCTGTGACAGTTTCAGTTGAACAGTGTAGGGACTCAGACATATATCCATCCATACATACATACATTTATCCCTTCTCCCCTAAACCGCCCTCCCATCCAGGCTGCCACATAACTCTGAGCAGAGTTCCCTGTGCTGTCCAGTAGGACCTTGGTGGTCATTCATTCTGAACAGAGCAGTGTATACACGTCCATCCCAAACTCCCTAACCATCCCGTCCCCCTGGCAACCATAAGTTCGTTTTCTAAGTCTGTAAGTCTCTTTCTGTTTCATAAGTAAGCTCATTTATATCATTTCTTTTCAGATTCCACATATAAGGGATGCCATACCATGTTTTCAAATTAAAATCTTTGACTGTGAACTTGGGGCAGGAGGAAGATTCTTGAAAACAATTAATTCCTAAAAAAATAAATAAATAAAATAAAAATTCCTTTGCTCTCTGAAGCTGCACATCTTTAAAAAAAAACCCTCCCAGGACCTTCACAACTTCTCAGAATCATTAAATCCATCTTCATGTCTGTTACTACACTGACGATGAGGTTAATCACAAGACTGGTTAGAATTCTAATAGCTAACTTCTTGTTGTCACAAGCTTCATGCGTCTGTCATTCACTTCATTTCAGAGCACCTGGCAGGTGTCCCGCCTATACTGTGTCTCCCTGGAGGTACAGAGGTGAGCCAGGGAGTGCCTGTCTGCAAAGTCCTCCTGGGCCTTTCCAGCCAGCATGGGCCTTTCCAGCCAGCAGGAGTGGGCCCTTTCCTGCCTCCCAAAGCCCTCACCTTGACCAGGCTGTGACCATCATACACTGCTCATGCAACCTTGTGAACGGATCTGTTAAATGCTGTTGCGTGCTGTCATGACCTTCCTTCTAGAAGGTTTACGAGTTGTCTAGTTCATCCACCTATGTACAGTTTAGCCCCCCAGCACAGCACTTTGTATGACAGGTGGTGAATAAATGGTTCTGAGTGAATGAGTGCTGAAGAGACATCAACTAAACATTTGGTATTTTCAAAGCAGATTTAACAGGAAAATTCAGCATCCCAGTGGCTTTTTATGAACCACTCTAAGATCCTGGATTTCAAAGACCTCATGTTGAAAGCACAAGGTTACCTGTTTCCAGGAAACCACCACTGGTGGCAGCGTACCAGGTGGCCAGATGTTGGAGACAACCCTTTGGTGTGGGATTTATAAATTGTCCCATGTTTTCAACTTAGCAAAAATGTAGCCTTTGCCCACTCTACTTTATCCTAAGGAAAACATTTTCAGGTTGGTACAGTGAAAAACCATCTTATCTAATGTAAACTTACCCAAGGTTTCTATTTCTTACAAAAACTCCAACTCAGTGTGTACAAAGTAGCACTGGAATTTGATTCATCAGAACCTTTATGGTTAATGTCACTTAAGAACTTTGGGAAACCTGAAGACAGCTTGCTTGATCACCTTATTTCAGTATTTCTATCAAGGGAAGCTGACCAAATGAACTGTAAAACATCATCCCACTGCATCCCCAGATGTGGAATCTGTGTTTGAACGTGATCTGAAGCTCACCTCAGTAGTCTTCAGTGAGAAGTAGAGTTTGCCAAGTCAAGGAGCCCCTTAGAGGTACCTGTTCACGCTGACCCTGCAGCACCAATAATCAATCATGACTTACTAGAGTCAGGCTCCTGTGACAGACACCGAGTGTATATTCAGTGAGATCAGACAAGTATACAAGTAACTAAAACACAAAGGGAGAACGTGGTGAAAAACACAGCAAACCACTAGGGGCAGAGAAAGGAGGAGAGATGAGGAAATATTTTAAGAACTGGCTCTTACAGGGTTTTCAGTAAGTAGAGACGGGCAGAGGATGAACAGGGGCACTGTGGGGCTGCAGAGAGAAGGTGAAGCCAGAGAGGCAAGTTCTTTACGGGCCAGGTTTGGGGCTCATCCCTGAAGCACACAGCCCCTCCACAGCAGGGAGGGTGGTAGAGCTCCTATACGGCCTGCGTTCCAGATGCAACTTCATTCTGCAAGTGGGAGCTACCACGGTTAAGAGTTTTAATGTGGTAATTACAAACCGCTCTACCTCAAATGCATCTCAGAGTAAACTACCATAACCACTCCCTTCAGTTCAGCTTTTCCTCAGTTGTATTCCACAATTCACTACCATCCCCTAGGCCACCAGCAGACACCTGGGGTTCCATGATCAAGAGCTCTTATGAAACACATCTTGACTGCAGAACCCACGACCTATTACTGTGCTTTCATGTATGAATGTGTGTGAACCTTTGTAAGCTGAGTTTAGTGAGCAGACTATTTAGCCACAGGACCCTTGAAAACAGAACTAATACTAACTCAAAAGAGTAAGAAAGCCACCCGAGACACTCAGGGCAAATCAGTCAAAAAACAGAAGTTCCATCTACCAAGCAACCTCACACCCCAGGTAAACAATGTAGTAGCCACCAGCGCCATGCTGCTGCTGCTGCTGCTAACTTGTTTCAGTCGTGTCTGACTCTGTGCGACCCCATAGATGGCAGCCCACCCGGCTCCTCCGTCCCTGGGATTCTCCAGGCAAGAGTACTGGAGTGGGTTGCCATTTCCTTCTCCACACCAGCGCCATGTAGCTATATAAATGAAAACTCCATTAAAACGTAAAACTAGGTTCCTCAGACACACTGTTCACATTTCAAGTGTGTGTCACTAGTAGCTACCCTACTAATGGACAGAGGACATTTCCATCACTGCCGAAAATCCTTCTGGATGGAATGGACAGGACTATAGAGAGATCACTAGTCATTACAGTTAGTTTTCTTCTGTGACTTCTGAATTAAAACTATGAATTTACAAAAATAAAAAACTGAAATTCCTTTAAAGTTCAAATATTCTAGAATTTTCCACACTTTGGAAAGCTCTTTTCCCACAGTAAGCCTAAGTCACACTGACAGAGTGTTTACTGAACGTGAATGGACATTTTCTAAAATGCAAAGAAAAGTCTCCACTGCAATATGAAGACAAAGAGGCTGCGTGAGCCTCACCCTAAAAGCCTATCAATCACAGGTTCAGAGAATGACACTAAAAACGGAAGGTTCTAGAAAAACCACTGACAGATGTACTAACATTCACCCCAAGACGATGATGGCTTTTCAAAACCAAAGAAAAATGGTCACCTTCTCCAGTGGTCCCAGCTTTGCTCCCACTAAGAAAAGGATGTGTGTTTCCTAATCACAGGATCTGACCTCCCCACGCCCTACCTACCTTGCAGTACTCACCTGTGTGAGTGCGAAGATGAGCCTTGAGGTGGGAACTTTTGAAGTAGGTTTTCCGGCAGCCTGGGAAGTGGCAAACATAGTTCCTTCTTCGGGAAAAGTCGACCTGAGGGGCACAGCTCTGACTGGATGCAATGAACACTGGAGCAGGGGCAAGGGGCAGGAACCTGGTGTTCCCGACAGGCATGCTGCCGGCTGAGCATGTGGCAGGCTGGGGGAGGGCCCCCTGGGGCAGAAGCAGCATCACGGTTCCCTGAGGTACAGACGGTCCCACGAACACAGGCGGGGGCGCGGGAGCCGCGTGGGGCAAGACGGGCTTGACAAGCCCCGCAGACACCTGGGGAGGTGGCTTCAGAACAGCTGGTAACAGGCCACTGGGTCCAGTCACAGGGATCATTTGGCAGAGGACAGGGGGACTAGGAATGGGGACGGAAATCAGAGGAGTAGCTTTCCTTGCCAAGTCGTTTTCATAATTCTTTGGTGAGCAGGCCTGAATTGCAACGGGCCACCCTGCCTGCTGGCCTTTGTCGGTGGGGGTCAGGCCATTGGACTTGTGCGAGCAAGGCTGACAGGACACTGAGCTCATGCTGAGTAAACTGTCTGTGAGGTGTATGTCCTGCAAAGTTTCAACGTGTCCCAGGAACTGTGCTTCTCCTTCTGTGCAAGCTGGAAGCTGGTGTCCTTGAGTCTGGGCAGTGGGACAGGAGTGGTGGGCAGGAGCGGGACTCCCGCCAGTGTGGCCAGTGATACCCGTCACCGTGGCCCTGCAGGGCGGGCTGGCAGCTGGCTCCAGCAGCTCCGGTTTCGGACCAGGCAGGCCCCCCTCTGCTGTCCTGCTCAGCACTCTGGCAGCCCCAGCAGAGGCTGGGGGGACCGCCACGACCACGGGGGCTTTGGAAGCAGTTACTTGGGAAGGAACAACTGTCCCTGTTAATGGTTCCAGGAGGTCAGGGCTCTGAGGAGGAGTCATGCACTTAAAAAGAAAAAAAGGTACCACGTGAACAGGTTGTTCTGATTAAATTTTAAGGAATTTACCTTGATCATGTTGCCTCCCCAAGGCCTTTACAAGGAAGTATCTAGAAAAGACTGGTCGAGGTCTGCTCACAGTAGCACCCAGTGGATACACAGCCGGCATCAGCCGCTCTACTTCCTAGCTTCCTCCCCTCTTCCTGCCCTCTCTCAAAGCCATCCATTTGCTCAGTTGTAAGAAAACCAGTGCCATGCTTGGCCTCACACATCTACTGAAACGGACAATTTAAATGTTAGGACTACAAATGAGAGATAAAAATCTATGTTCAAGATGAACGCTTTACATGATAATTTCAGATTCTCAAATAACTTTTTAAAATTCTAGTGGAAATCATCACTTATCCATCAATCACACATGTATTCTGTGCCTAGTGAATGCACAGTAAAACCTAACAAAACGATCCCTAAAAGGCCATGTTCCAACCAGGGTTTCTGTCTAAACCAAGCCTCTTTTTGTGTAACAGCCCTCCTGCCCCAACAACTCCCACTTATTTTCAGCTTCTGAGTGGAAAATTCCAATGCCAAGTAACTGAGAGTATGAAGCAGGGCACCTCAACCAAGGTGGATGCAGGCGTGTGTGTGTGTGGCGTGGGGTGGGGTGTGTGTGTGTGTGTGTAGAAAGGCTTGATGGAGAAGTGGTATCTGGGTAGAAGTGGAGGAGAAAGAAGGAACCAGCATAAGCTAAGACCCGTATGTCTGTCACGTGGACACACATGGAAAGGACAAGAAAGTGGACACAGGGGTGACCAGGCGTTGGGGGCTGGGCCAGAGGAACTGTGTGGGGAGTGGGGAGCCCAAGGCAGACTGGCACTTCACCCTAGGATCAGACCTGTCTGTAGCCAGGCCCACTACCTGGACAATCCTCTCTACTACCCACAAGTCCCTTCTCATCCCTCCAAGTCGGTTTTCCACACTCCTTTCAATACAAGCTTCCAGCCCAGGACAATCAGATTATAATCTTCAGTTTTGTTGGCAACTGACAGCTCTCAACGTCTCCAAGTTGACAAGCAAGTTTTCTCCGGGAATTTCATAGCTGTAGCAAGTTAAGAAAACCAAAACCAGTGCCTGACTGCACCCAACTCACCCAAGAAAGAAGCTGGCTGCCACAGAGAGGCCAGGATTTCACTCCAGCTAACAAAGGCACCAGAGCACAGGCCTTCCCCAGCTGCAGCAGTTGATGCTGCTCCTGGACTAGGGTATCTGGGGGAACCGAAGCCCTGCCCTGCAGTTTCCCAGGGAAATCAGTACATTTCGCTTTCTCCCATCAATCTGCAGGTTTCGGTCGCCGTACACTTTCACCCCATAGCTACAAACTATGATCAATAGAAAGCTATTTTCAAGAGAAAAAGGAAGTTTTCACCCTCTGGACCCACACAGGGGGAGGACATGAACTTGCCAGCCAGCATCAGGCAAATCTACCTAGGATCTCTTCAGCACATTTAATGAATGTACTTCAGTCATTACACAAATTGCTCCTCTCCTTTCCTCTTACCAAAGTTGATAGAGAATGGAAATCCTTTGGTAGCTCGGGTGGGGTCGTGTCCACGTGCACGGATGTGGTGACATCCCCAGAATCAGAGACGGGTGTGAGGGGTCTGATCTTCAACAGGTCAGCTTTCTGGGATCTCTGGCCCCAGGAGCTCATGCAAACAAGAGCCTCCACAGCTTCCATGTCATTCTGCTCCAAGATGCTGCATGTGGACCTCTCGCTGTCGTGCCGCTTCCTCTCCAGGATTGACTCACATATGTCCATGATGTCAACCTAAAGGCAGAACAACAGGATGGCTCCTCAGTCCCTAGAAACACAGGGAGGGGCACCCCGACAGACAGCATGGGGACGTGCACAGGAGCCCGCCAAGCGCCACGGGCAGCACATGGGTGCACTCTGGCTTTCAGGAAGGATGCCCACAGAGCAGCCGAGGAACACCGAGCTCCAAGGCAGCACTCTGCTGATGGGAGGAGAGGAATGAACTCAACTGGCCAGTGGCTTCCACAGAAAACCCTGATGCTCAACAAAGGTTATTAAGTTCCCGTTTTCTGTCGGTAAAATGAATAATAAGACTTATTTCTAGAGGTGTGAGCCTGTCTAGTACCTAACTGTCCCTGGAGGAGAAGAAAAGACACCCATGGCTCAGGTCGGCTGAGATGAGAGCACAGCCTTTCTGAGCCGGCGAAGCCACCGGAGTATCCCTGCAGAAGCATCTGTGACAACTCTGGAGGATCCACACCAGGCAGGGCATCCATTGCTCAGCAGAGCTCAGGACAGGAGAGCCTGTGCTGTTGGGCCCGGGTCCCCACACTCGGGGGCACCGAGTCACTTCTGAGGCCACAAGGCCAGCATGGGGATGGAAGAAAGTGTAAGATCCGCCACCAGCCCAGGGCCTGAGGGCTTTCCAGCACAGCACCCTGTCTTTTTAAGCAAGAGAGGGGCGGGAAGCGACTGGAACGGATTTGTTCCCAAAGAAACTTTACATCTACGAAGATACACACTTCTAGTCAGTTCAGTCGCTCAGTCGTGTCTGACTCTTTGCGACCCCATGGACTGCAGCATGCCAGGCCTCCCTGTCCATCACCAACTCCCGGAGCTTGCTCAAACTCACGTCCATCACATTGGTGATGTCTTCCAACCATCTCATCCTCTGCCGTCCCCTTCTCCTCCCGCCTTCAATCTTTCCCAGCATCAGGGTCTTTTTAAATGAGTCAGTTCTTCACATCAGGTGGCCAAAATATTGGAGTTTCTAGTCAGTTTGCCTCAATACCCCACCTGTCCTGCCCAGGTTGCCCCCCACCCGAACCCCTAGGACCCAGGTAACGCTGCTGCTTTTTACAAAGTCTGCTCTGGCCCCGCTTCTGCCTGAAGCTTCTGCCCGCTGCTCCGGGCCTCCTCGAAAGGAGCGGCGAACTCACAGACGTGGGGCCTGCCGCCTGCTTGGCGAGGAGGGACAGGGAGGTGCAGGGCCCCCGGACCTCTCTCTCGGCTCCTCAGCGGCCCGTGCGGTTCGACGACTAGGCCCCAGGTGCAGCCAGCGAACTCCGCGCGACCCTCAGGGCTGGACCTGAGGTCCCCCCGGGGTAGAGGCGCGGCGCCCGGGCCCACCGCGTGCTGCCTTCCCGCCAGCACTTGCCACGCCCCTGCATTCCCACAGCCCTCGCCCCGCCTCCACCTTCCCGCCAGCTGTTGCCCCGCCCCCACGGCCTTCCCACCGCCCGCGGGCCGCGTTCCCACAGTCCCCGCCCCTCCTATGGCACCCCGCCGGCCTTGCCCCGCCCCCTCAGGCTTCCCCCTCCCCCGCCGGCGCCCCGCCCCCCGCAGCTCTTGCCCCGCCCCCACCCTCACCCTCCCCTTAGCTTTTGCCCCGCCCCCTCGGCTTTTTCACCGCCCGCGGGCCGCGTTCCCACAGTCCCCGCCCCTCCGCCAGCACCCCGTTCCCCGCAGTCCTGGCCCCGCGTTCCGGACGGCCGCGCCCCACCCAACGGCCCCCTCCTCACAGGGCCTGGTGACGTCATGGCTGGAAATAGCCCAGCACCTGGGGGCGGGCAGGGCGGGGCCGCTGCGGCAGCGCCGGACAAAGCTGCGCGTGGAGCAGCGCGAGGCACACGCCCCCTTCCCGCCCCTCCTGCCGCGGCCTCGCACGGCCGCCGCCCGTCCCGGAGGCCGAACCCGCCGGGGTTCCTAACGGTGCGCGCGCGGCGGCGGCGGCGAGGTCCCCGGCCCTCCTCCACTCGCCGGCCCCGCACAAGAGATCGCGTACCCGCCTCGCCCCTCGCGCCGATGGGCGGCCACTCACCACGCGCGGCGCGTCGATCGGGCCCGCGGAGCCCGGAGTGTGCATGGTGCCGGCGGCCCGGAGGCAACAAAGCGCCCGCGAGGCTGGAGCTCTGGGGCTCGGCAGCTGCCGCACGTGCGCGGCGGGCGGCGGCGGCGACCACCCGGAGCACCGGCGGCCGGCGGGCGCCTTCGCCCGCCCGCGCGGCTCTGCCCTGGCGCGGCCCTCGCGGCGCGGGCGGGGCGGGGCCGGGGCTGGGGCCGGAGCGGCAGCGGCGCGGGGGCGGAGCGTGGAGGGGAACCAAAACACGCCCCGCCCCGGAGGGGGCGGGGTCGCGCGGGCGACAGCCAATCTGCGCCCGGCCCGTTCGCCGCCGGCCAATCGGCGCCGCGCCGGGCCGCGTGATCACAGCCTGGCCGCGGCGTGATCGTGCAGGGCGGGACGCGGCACGTGTTTTGGTCGCGGCGACGGGGCGGGGCCTGAGGCCCTGGAAAGTAGGGGAAAGGTCCCGGCGGCGGCGGCTGCGGCGGCGGCGGCGGCGCTGCGATGCGATGCGATGCGATGCGATGCGATGCGATGCGACTGCCACAGCTGCGGCGGCCGGCCGGGCGGCCAGGCGCCGGGGACCGACCGCGCAGCTGGGGCCGGGGGAACCCCTGAGCCTAAGGAGCTTGCTGGGGAGAAGGACTGCGCTTAAAGGCGTGGGGGTGGGGGGCACTGGCCGCAGCCTGCGGGAGCGCAGGTCCCTACCGAGTGAATACGCACAGTGGAGGCGGCTCACCTAGAGGCCTTTACCCAGATTTTGCTTTCTTGAGCCCCAGGTTACGTTTCTTGCATCTGCTTTTTGCAGCAGATGTCCAGAGCCCAAGCTTCTAGACTTGTGTCTGCTGGACGCGCCCCCCCCACCGTACCGAGGCAGCTCCGGGCTGCAGTTTCCGCTTAGTTCAGGGGAAGTGGGGAATTGAGGGCAAGACGGATGCCCACCCAAAAGTCACCTGGTGAAACCCTCTCCCCAGACCAGGTGTGAGCGTCACTCCCCTCTGGGACATCTTCAGGCCTGAAAGAGAGATGCCAAGGACCCCCCAGACGCCCCGCCCCGCCCCCTTCGCCCCGCCCCCTTCGCCCCGCCCCGCCCCCTTCGCCTCCCCCACCTCCCACCAGCATTTCTGTTTCCTGTGTCTTTCTGAGTGTGGTTTATCCATTCGGCAGCTCAAAGTTCCTAAAGAGCAGGCTGAGTTTATTTGTACCCCCACCCCATCCCCCGCAGCCTGCAGCGAGGCATGAGACCACCCTTCATCCACTCCCGTGACCCATGCTTGCTGAGCTCGGATATGGGTGGGCACAGTTCACCGTCCAGAGACCACGGTCAGGAAACCTCGGCCCTAAAAGCTGAGAGCAGGTGAAAGGAAAGGAAACCTGCCCTGTGGGGACTGGCTTCTAGCAAGAGAACACCTGAGCCTAAGGAACAGGCCACCAGAGCACCAGGCCCTCCCCCTTGTACGGATAAGTAAGCAGATGAGGTCCAGGACTCTGGCCAGCTTGTTCCTCGATAGGCCTGCTCTGTTGGGCAAAGGGATGATAATCTGGCCTCCGGCTTCTGTCCATTTCATCTTCTTCAGATCATTCCCAGTACCTTTCTTGGCCTGTAATCTTTCTGTTTGTTTAGTTATTTGTTAACTGTCTCGAGAAGGAACCCTCCTCCCAAGTAGTTAGGGACCTTGTCTGATTCACTGTGAACCTCCGGTGCCTGGTTCACTACTAACATACAGTAACCATTGGTTGAATGAGTGAATGAAGGGCAACACCATCTCCCCCTTACCCCCACCTTGGACATCCTGCAGACACCTCTAATTCAATGTCCTTGAAACCGAATTTCCATTCTACCCCAGTCTGGATTTCTCACCTCCAGAAGGAAACCCACCAGGTACCTCATCCCTTCATCCTGAAATCTGAGAGTCACCTTTGACCTTCCCTTACCTACACTTGCTTCCTTCTCCCAGTTACTTTGTGTTCTTCTTGCTAAATATCCCTCAAACTCTTAACTTCTCTCCATTGCCTACTCCTGCTGTGGTTCAAGCCACCATCTTTTCTCCTTTTCTCAGCTGAATTATTCCACTGCTTCCCAATGGGTCTCTCTGCCCCTAGCTTCATCGCCTGCAGTCTGCTTCTCATCTCACTGCCAGAGTGATCTTCCGGAAGTAGAGATGTTATGAAACCCTCAGTTTGGAATCCAAAGAGCTATTAGGGCTGAGGCTTACTCCTTAGGTGGGACTCCATGAGTCTGCGTAACCAGGCCCCTGCCAGAGCTTCCTGCACCATTCAAACCAGTTCCCCAAATCCTTTTCCCTCCTGACCCATAGCCCCAGTACAGAGCCCCGTGCCCCCCACACCACATGAAGTCACTCTCTTCTGCTTTGTAAGTGGCATTCCCTCTGCGTGGAACACCCCTTCCCTTCTCCACTTTTACTCTCTAAGACTGCAGTGTGACTCCTCAGTGAAGCCCTTCTTGACCCCTGAATGGCAAGTCAACTCAGCCAGGTGCTAAGTGCAGGATTTTGGAGTCAGACCTGGATGCAAACGCCAGCTCTGCCAGTGTGGCCAGGCCACGTGGCTGGCTGTGTTGCTGTAGAAGAGGAGGCAGCGGCAGCCCTCTGGAAATCTAGAGTAGCAGCTCCTCTCACCAGCAGCTCAGTTTCTGCTCTCTGGAAAGCAGGCTGGCTCAGGGCTCTGCAGGTATAAGATACTGTCCTTCCTATATGTGTCTATGTGACAGACAGACAGGTCTTATGCTCGTCCCTCCTCCCTTCACCACCTCCACCCAGATACTGCTTTTCCATGAAGCCTTTGTATACACCCCCTTGCACACGTGCATGTGCACATGTGCACACAGACACACACACACACACACACACACACACACACACACACCCAAGCTGAGGTTGCTGCCAGACCCCACATTCTGGTCCTTCTTATAGTCAGTGGGATATTGACATGCTTATAAACTGAAGACAAGTACAAGTCACTCACTCTGAGCCATCATCAAAGCCGTCATCGGCATCAGGCCCCACGCTGTCTAGGGCAGAGCATACTCCAGCAGGCAGACTGGGCCTCCTGTACAGAGCAGAGCATGTTGCCACCAGCTAGACTCCCACCATACAGCTAGACTCCCACCACTTCTCGTGGGTCCTCCCAGAGTCTGTATATATACAGAAATACTTTTACATAGAGGATAATTATCTATGCACCTGCTGAATCTTGCTTGCTGATTTCACAATGCATCTTGGAGGCTGTTGCATGTCTGTACACAAAGATCACCCTTGTGCTTTATCATGGTTAAATAACTATTTCATTATACAGCCATGTTGCACTTAATTTAACCACTCCTGTTTAAATCACCAGGGAGTTGAGGCTATTTCCAGTTTTCCGGGCCATCATCCATGCATTGTCTGTCCACATGCAAGAATAACTTCCTAGAATTGGAATTGCTGAACATGCCCTTGGATTTCTTTTTTAAAATAACAATTATTTGGCTGCACTGGGTCTTAGTTGCAGCACATGGGATCTTTAGTTGAGGCATGCAGACTCTTTGCTGTGGCTTGTGGGATCTAGTTCCCTGACCAAGGATTGGATCCGGGCCCCCTGCATTGGGAACATGGACCCAGTCAGTGGACCACCAGGAAAGTCCCTTGAATTTCTTTTCCTTTTCCCTTTTCTTCCCCTTTTGATAAATTTTGTCAAAGTATAGCTTAGATATCAGAAAGTGCAAAAACTTAGATGTACAAGGCAAACACACGTGTGTCACGGCATGAAGATCAAGAAACAGAATGTTAGCAGAATCGTAGATGCCCCTTCCCTGAGTCCACCCAGGATAATGCCTGTCATGACGTCTAACACCATCCAATGCCTTTGCGTGTATTGAAACTTGTATCAAGTGAATCATAACAGTTTGTTCTCTTTGAGGTCTGGCGTGGAGTTGTGTGTAGTTCAGATCATTTATTCTTCTTGCTGTAAAATACAGCACGATCTATCCACCTGTTCTTCTGTCCATGGTCATCAGGATTGTTTCCAGTGTGGAGCTGTTATGACTAAAGCGGCTTTGAAAATTCTGATACATCAGTTCAGTTCAGTCGCTCAGTCATGTCCGATTCTTTGTGACCCCATGAACCGCAGTACGCCAGGCCTCTGTGTCCATCACCAACTCCCAGAGTTTACCCAAACTCATGTCCATTCAGTCAGTGATGCCATCTAACCATCTCATCTGTTGTCCCCTTCTCCTCCTGCCTTCAATCTTTCCCAACATCAGGGTCTTTTCAAGTGAGTCAGCTCTTCGCAGCAGGTGGCCAAAATATTGGAGTTTCAGCTTCAACATCAGTCCTACCAATGAACACCCAGGGCTGATTTCCTTTAGGATGGACGGGTTGGATCTCCTTGAAATCCAAGGGACTCTCAAGAGTCTTTTCCAACACTACAGTTCAAAAGCATCAGTTCTTCTGCACTCAGCTTTCTTTATAGTCCAACTCTCACATCCAGACATGACTACTGGAAAAACCATAGCCTTGACTAGACAGACCTTTGTTGACAAAGTAATGTCTCTGCTTTTTAATATGCTGTCTAGTTTGGTTGTAACTTTCCTTCCAAGGAGTAAGCATCTTTTAATTTCATGGCTGCTGTCACTACCTGCAGTGATTTTGGAGTCCAGAAAAATAAAGTCAGCCCCCGTTTCCACTGTTTCCCCATCTATTTCCCATGAAGTGATGGAACCGGATGCCTTGATCTTTGTTTTCTGAATGTTGAGCTTTAAGCCAACTTTTTCACTCTCCTCTTTCACTTTCATCAAGAGGCTCTTTAGTTCTTCTTCACTTTCTGCCATAAGGGTGGTGTCATCTGCATATCTGAGGTAATTGATATTTCAGGCAATCTTGATTCCAGCTTGTGCTTCCTCCAGCCCAGCGTTTCTTATGATGTACTCTGCATATAAGTTAAAGAAGCAGGGTGACAATATACGGCCTTGATGTACTCCTTTTCCTATTTGGAACTAGTCTGTTGTTCCATGTCCAGGTCTAACTGTTGCTTCCTGACCTGCATACAGGTTTCTCAAGAGGCAGGTCAGGTGGTCTGGTATTCCCATCTCTTTCAGAATTTTCCACAGTTTATTGTGATCCACACAGTCAAAGGCTTTGGCATAGTCAAGAAAGCAGAAATAGATGTTTTTCTGGAATTCTCTTGCTTTTTTGATGATCCAGCGAATATTGGCAATTTGATCTCTGGTTCCTCTGCCTTTTCTAAAACCAGCTTGAACATCTGGAAGTTCACGGTTCACGTATTGCTGAAGCCTGGCTTGGAGAATTTTGAGCATTACTTTACTAGCATGGGTAGGTGCATTTTTAATTGAGGGAAATTGTCTAATTGCCCTAGCAAACATACTTTTGTGTCCATTGACCCTGTCAAAAATAAGCTGCGAAGGCATTCCCCTATGTCTTCACTAATAACGGGCCTTCTTGAATATTCTGACTTCTACCAAGCTAGGTCGAAAAAAGGAGAACTCACAACAATTGACTGAATTTCTTTGGTGGAGTTTTCTTGAGGGTTTTTCATATTTAAAAGCCATCATGGACTTCCCTGGTGGCACAGTGGATAAGAAAACGCCGGCCAGTGCAGGGCTTCCATCCCTTGTCCGTGAAGATCCCACATGCCGCAAAGCAACAGCCCATGGGTCACAACTGCTGAGCCCCATGCTCAAGGGCCCAGTAGCCACAACTGATGAGCCCCTGAGCTGCAAGTGCTGAAGCCTGAGCACCTTTGAGTGTGTGCTCCACAACAAGAGAAGCCACCACAACGAGAAGCCTGCGCACCGCAATGAAGAGTAGCCCTCGCTAGCCACACCTAGAGATAAGACCACGTGCAGCAAAGAAGACCCAGCACAACCAAAAATTAATGAATTTTTAAAAAGAGTCTAAAACAAGATATTTTGTTTAAAAAGCCATTTTGATTTCTGTTTGTGTGAACTTTGAAGGAATTTTAAATGGCAGTGCAGGGACTCGAGTATGTTTGTATGCTGAAGCAAAGGGCTCATTGGAGGAAAATGAGTGACGCTGCAGAGAGGGAAGGGAAGGAGGTTGGGGAGGACGGGGGAGCATATAACAGGGAAGCAGGCCCTGGGCAGGAGGACAGACCTGCTTCATCAGAGGTCGGGGGAGGGGAGAGCAGGTGGCCAGGGAGCTGGGGAGCATCCCAGGTGCAGAGGAGACATGGCCAGGGTGGCCACGTGTGATCTACCTTCTTGGTGACGTGGGAGCCATCTGGTGGGAAGGAGGCCCTGGTGAGATGAGAAAGGTTTGGAGCTGACTCAGGGGGAAATGTGTTAGGGACTCGGCCAGTGAGAATGACAACGATTGCCTCGTGCCCTGAGGACCCAGGCAGGATGCTGGAGTGATCCTAGACAGAGAATGAGGTTGTGTCCTAGCTCCTGCTATTAGAGTGCTGGGTCACCTGGGCAGGTTTCTTTGTCGTCTTTGAGGCTCAGTTTTCTGACCTGCCAAATAGAGTTGGATTAGCTCTTTGATTCTAATCAGCCGTGAATTATGATCAAGTTAGTTTTCGTTGTTTGGTTATGAATGAGAAAAATAAGTGCAAGGAACGCATTTTTTTCATATGGTCAAGTACAGTTTAAGAACTATCATTTATTCAGACTCTCATTAATTCATTTATTATTAAGCCTTTTTTTTTTCTTGTGAGATGTCAAGTCTTTTAGGAAGAGCTGGTGATAGCAGATGGTACATCGTACTCTAAATTGTGAGAACAAAACACTGGCAACCCTAAGGTAGCCCCCTCAAAGTTGTTCTGAAATTTTATGGTCAGTGAAACGCCCACATCTGGAAATTTCTGGACTAGATACTTCCAAAGGTCCATCCCACCTTGGATAACCATGGTTCTACAAGGGCTGGTCCTCTTTTCATGTTGAAATGGAAGGAGCTGATTTGAAGGCCTAGTCAGAAACAGATGGTTGGCACTTCGCCCTGCCCTGGACCTGGCAGCCACGAAGAGTCAAGGACCCACAGCAGAGGGGGTGGGTGTTCTTTCTCCTACGCTCAACATTCCCTCCTCGGGTTGCAGATTGGCTGGCGCAGGCTCTGCCAGCCCTTGAGTATTTCAGTCTTTAGCCTGAGCCCAGCTGCAGAGCCAGGAGGAACAAAGCGAGTCTGGAGGCTGTTCTCCCTGCCCGGAGTGCGGCAAGGTGGGTGAGAGGGCCAGGGAGAGTGGACTTGGGAGGGGAGAGCTGGCTGCCTATGAGGCCTGAGTCCAGCCCATCCTTCCTGTTTTTCTCCTTGGGCTGAGCCCACTGGCTGGAAGCCACACAAGGACCAGAACATGCTATAAACTGACCAGTCGCTTAACCCGAAAGCTGGTTGACTAAATGACCTCATTGATGATTGACTAGTGGATGATTCATGAATCACCCACCAATCTCCCACCTGTTGAATGACTGACCCACCAACCTGAAAGCAGGCATCTAACACCTTTGGTTTCTTCATCTATAAAATGGGGCAGAAACTGAGGACTAGAGATGTGAAGCAGCCGTGGCTGGCACAGGTGGAGCCAGGCTCCATGTCTCAGACCCACGGCCCCTGCTTCTTTCTCCTAACCATCTCCTCCTGGAAACAGGCCCTAAGAGCACGTGTGAGTCCAATGAGTGGACTTGGGAGGGGGCCTCCGTGGCTCCCAGCAGACAAAGGGGACAGTCAGCTCCTTCTGTACATGCTTGTGTGTGTGTGTGTGTGCGCGTGCACACACACACACACACGCTCCTTCGTGCTGTGTTCTGTCTTCTCTCTGTGTATCCCCAGGAGGCCAGAATACACCTTTCTGTGTATTGCATCTTCAAACCTAAGAGGAAGAACTGGGCTCTGTTTATGTCAGGCCCCTGGTCCTGGGGTAGAGTGGCCACATAGTCTCCAATCTGCACCATTTGCCAAAGGAGAGCTCCAGGGTGGGACTGTGGGCACACTGGGCCTTGGAGGCTTCCCTTAGGGGATGGGTGGTGGGGTCTTGAGAGAGCAGGCTGGGCAGCCTGCGGAGCCGTGAGGAAGGAGGACCCTGCTGTGTGCCTGGTGCAGGGGGACCGTCGGGGGGACCCGACTCACTCCTTCCCTTCGGTCCCACCATTTGGCAGGAAAGACTGACCCATGAACGAGGGCCATGTGGGGAGCAGGTGAACAGGCAGGCAGAGGGGACCTCACAAGCTCTGCCTGCGAGCTGGCGGGAGGGCCGTTTCCGCAAGAGAGGTCATCAGAACTGGTGTCAAGGGACAAGGGGGAGATAGCCGTCCAGGGAATGGAGGTGGCGTCTCAGTGTTGATGACACACCTCGCCCACCTACATATGCAGCTGGTGCTGAAGGTGGAAATGAGCTTGACAGAAGGCCTGAGACCTGGGGAAAGTGGCCAGTCCAGCGGCTCTCTCACAAGAGCAGCACCGGAATGCCCTGGGGGCTGTGTGGAAACAGAGTGTCGGATCCACCCCGGGTGTCTGATACAGCAGGTCTCCAGTGGCGTCGGAGAACCAGCATTTCTGATAAGTTCCCGGATGTCGTTGCTGCCACTGGCCCAGGGACCCAGCTGCAAGAAGCAGTCCTCTTGTCCACTCTCCTCATTTTGTAGGAAGCGAAACAGACCCAGAGGATGGAAAGCACTCGTCCAGATCACTCTCAAATGACCAGAACCCACGCCTCCGGGCTCAGCGCCCTCCACCACATTACAAGGCCCCCTGGATGGATGCCACAGGGTCACTGTCCTGAGAACAGCCCCAGGAAAAAGCCCTCGGAGGTCAGTGCAGCCTTAGGCAACAGCACAACAAACCTGCTGGCCTGGGCGGGCAGTCTTCCAAGTGTCCCGTGGCGGCCCAGCCTGTCTGCCTGGCCAGCAGCCTGTACCTGGGTGTGCTGCCAGCTCAGCTTCCCCAGTGGTCCAGTGCAATGCTGGCAACATCCCAGGCGGAGAGCAGGGTCAGCGGGACGGCGTTGGCAGAGTGGCCAGTCGAGAAGCGTCTCACAGGGGGCTTGTGTGAGCCCTGCAAGGGTCCTGCCTGGATGCCCGCTCCTCACTCCTGCCCTCCAGGAGTGCCAGACCCAGCCTCAATTGCATATATCACCCCAGTGGTCCCAAGCTGGCATGACTCAACATAGGAATGGATTTTAACCCTCGAAGGAGGTGTCAGCTTCCAGCTCAGAGCTGAGCACAGCAGCACCAGGGAGTGCTGCCCCCATCCCTCAGGTGGGCTGGCCCCTGCTGCCGGCTGCTTCCTGGGGTGCCAGGGGACCCCTGGGCAGCAGCTCCTGCTCCCCATGGCTTCCTCTCTGCCCTGAAGCCCCTCGTGTCCCCCATGAAGCCCCTGCTCCAGGTGCAGTCAGTGCCCTTCCCCCCTCAGTGTGCCACGTGGCATTTCTTTGGTGACAGTTGCTGTGTTTACCACTTCCCTTCTGTCTCTTTCCTGAACCCAGAGCTCCGACCTCACAGCAAGCCCGTGAGGACGGGGCCAAGACAGGAGTAAACTGTTTATCCAGGATGAGTTAGAAAATGCCTTGTGCTCTGGTTTGCCTGGAGCCCCTGCTCCGACACCTTTCCAGCTCTGTGTCACTCTTGGATCCCCGCCAGCTCCCTTGGGTCCCTCCCCATCGTGGGCTCTGAGGGACACACTAGCTCGGACTCACAGTGTGCGAGCCATCTTTACTGCCTTTCTCTCTCCCTCCTGCCGGGCAGGGACACTGAGAGGTGGGAGCCTTCTCTCCTGGAACCCTGCCTCTGCTGGGGCCAGCACTGTGGGAGCTTCAAGAGACCCGGGGCAGGGAGACGGGAGGACTTGACTCCTGCACTCAGCTCCCCCGGGCAGGGACAACAAAAGGCTCTGGGTTTTGCTGTTTCTGTTGAAGTGCAAGCAAGTTCACGTTGAAGCCTGATGCTCTGCCAGCCACTGGGGAGAGATGAGTGTGACACACTTCCAGCTCTCATGGACTTAGCTCAGTACCTGTGTGACCTTAGGCAGATTGCTTAGCCTCTCTGAACCCCTGGTTGCTCTTCTGTAAAATGAGGATGGTAAAATATTTACTTATAGAAATGTCCTGGGGATTACATGAGATGATGCTTATGTAACCATTAGTCAAAAGTGCCTGCCACATGACTACTCATAAATGGTGACTGAAAAGCTGTCTTGTGTCCAACCAGTCCATCCTAAAGGAAATCAGTCCTGAATATTCATTGGAAGGACTAATGCTGAAGCTGAAACTCCAATCCTTTGGCCACCTGATGCAAAGAGCTGACTCATTTGAAAAGACCCTGTTACTGGGAAAGATTGAAGGCGGGAGGAGAAGGAGACGACAGAGGATGAGATGGTTGGATGGCATCACCGACTCAATGGACATGAGTTTGAGTAAACTCCGGGAGTTGGAGATGGACAGGGAAACCTGGCATGCTGTATGTAGTTCAGGGGTCGCGAAGAGTCAGACACAGTTGAGCGACTGAAATGAACTGAACTGAACTGATAAGAGAGGCTCACAAGGAAAGTGGTGATAACGGTGTTGCTGTTCATTCGCTAAGTTGTGTCTGACTCTTTGTGACCCCTGAACTGCAGCATGCCAGGCTTCCCTGTCCTTCACCATTGCCCAGAGTTTGCTCAAACTCATGTCTGTTGAGTCAGTGATGCCATACAACCATCTCATCCCCTGTCATTCCCTTCCCCTGCCTTCCTACAGCGAATGGGAATATGTGTTAGGATTGTAACAAATGCAGGAACTGCCCTGCGAAGGGTCAGCTCCCTAACTTGAGATGCGCCCACACCAGGCAGGGCAGAAATCCATCGGGGTGTGGATTCCCGCCGACAGTGGGCTGGCTGCTGGGGCCCCAGGGCCAGTTCTGAGATTCTGGGGGCTCACGGCCACACTGACTCCACAGCCTTGGGCAGTTCCTCCAAGGACCCCGTGGTGCCTGCAGACTGTCTTACTGCCCATGGCAGCCCTTCCTCACAGGGAGCAGCAGTCTCCGCGTCAGGGTGTCTCTCCCAAGCTCTTGCCTAAGTGGCCACGCTGTCTGCTGCTAGCAGGTACAAGTCCTCGAGAGGCAGGCTTAGCTTGGCAACCCCACTCCAGCATGCATGCCAACCGGGTAAGTGCAGAGCCTGCCAGGGAGTCATTCTGAAGGTCATGTATGGCCTCACTTCAGGGGTCTACCAAGTTGGTGGCCCCACTGGCTGGCCAAAGATTCTGGGAGAAACTCAAGTTCCTTCTCTGCATGACTTTGACCGGCTCATGCAGGAGTTAACCCCCAGGGAAGTGAGCCTCAGCAGGAAATCCTAACTCACCGGCCAGCCGCCCTCCGGGGCCTTGCCTGCCTTCACACTTCCAGACTGCATCCAGCATGTGGTCCACTCCGCTCGTTTCCTCCTGGGCTCCTTTACGGGGCTTCCTGAGGGCTCAGGCCCTCCAGGCACCTGGACGCCTTAGCTCTTGGGCTTAGGAGGAAACTTGAAGAGCCATAGTGTCTGCCAGGTAACAGAGTTCCTCCATCCCTGTGGGAGGACGGCTTGCCAGGGCCTGGGCCTCCCGCCTAGGAAGTGATCACAGGCCTATGGAGGCCTGAGTCTCTCCTGAGAAGGGACCTCTTGACCTCTGCTTTGTCTGATCTCCAGGTCTGATGCCAGATCTCAGGCCACCTAAGTCAAGAGTGGGGCATGTGGGCTGTAGCAATGATCTCTTATACACACACATTTACAAATGCTTTCTCCTCATTTTCTCCTCGTGATCCCCTAGGCAGAGACCACTGTCTTCAGGAGGTCAGTTTCTTCAACTCTAAAATGGGAGCAATCACACCTTCCTAGCAGGATTGTGTTAGGAATTAGAGGTGATGCTCACAAAGCATGGCCCTTACAGGCTGTCAGATGAGCCCCCATCCAGAGACGTGATTTCTCTGGTTTGGTTGGCCCCAAACTCCCCCTCATGTCAGACCCATTTGTGATGCTGGGGGAGAGGGAGAGCTTTTTATTCTATGTCTGGGGGGAGGGGGCTGCTGGGATCCCCACACTGGGACAGCACCCATCACCTTGGACATGGGACCCCCAGAAACCCTGGCAGGGGCAGGGGCCAGAGTCCCTGGGGATAGAGGAAGGCACTCCCAGAACCCTGGTGTAGGACAGGAGGCCACTGAGCTTGTACCCCCGGGGTGGGCAGCCTGGTAGGGAGGCCGGGATGTCAGGCCGGCCTCAGCTGGGGTGGTCCCAGGGCACTCTCGGAGGGCATCCTGCCCTACAGCCAGGCCTTTGAGCTGTTTTGGACACACACGCACTTCATTGCTCAGGCGTTTCAATTTCTTTTTGGCAGCACCATGCAGTATGTGGGATCTTAGTTCCCTGACCAAGGATCAAACCCACGCCCTGTGCACTGGGAGTGTGGAGTCTTAGCTGCTGGACTGCCAGGGAAGGCCCTCAGCCATCTCAGAGCAAAGCTGGGAGATCATGCAAGCTCCCCGCCCTCTGGCTTCCTGGCTCCCTTCACAGTTCTGGGCTGGGAAGGAAGGGAGGGACGAGGGTGTGGTGTCGCAGGCCCAGAGCATTCCTCAGGGTGGAGGTAGGTGGGAAGGGGCACTGGAAGCCCCTGGTCCCTCAGGGCCCTCCGAGGGCTTTGTCTGGTACCCCGAGAGCAGGAAGTGCCCCACCCTGGGGCAATCCCTCCGCAGCCTCTGGGTGGGCCTGGCCCACTTCCCCTGCCGAGGGACACACCCGGGCTGATGGGCTCTGCAGCTGCTGGAGAGAGGTTATCGAGGCAGGCTCCTTTTGGCCTCAGCCTCTGGGGTTTCCCCCTCTGGGGTAGGAGAGGACCTGATTGGTATGGTGGTAGTAGACTGGCAGAAGCACAGATAAAATAGTCCAGCCAGCCTCTGTGGATTCCAGCAAGCATCAGCTGAACCCCAGATGCTCTGGGAGTCCAAACTGGAGAGGAGGGTTGGGAAGCATTTGTTCCCAAGATCGCACTCCATTCACATGGAGATACTGCTCTAAGTTCAGAAGACACAAAAGGGTTCAATGACCCCCACTCCCATCCTGAAAGTGACACGTCATTCATCCACTCATTTCAACAGACCCTTGCTGACAGCCACCCTGGAGCTGGCCTCAGGGTTCCAGAGAGTAAGCCTGTGCTGGTGTCCCAGGGTCCACAGTACTGAGGACACAGGGGTGACCAGGTGTTGGAGGCTGGGCCAGAGGAACTGTGTGGGGAGTGGGGAGCCCAAGGCAGACCAGCACTTCATCCTGGGGTCAGAAGCCTGCCTCTTGGCCATGTTTGAGCTGAGCCTCAAAGAGGAAAGAAAATAGGAAGCATAAAGGAGGAGTGTGTGTGTGTGTGTGTGTGCGTGTGTGTGTATGTGTGTGTGTTGGTGTGGAAGGTAGGGGTGGGAGGTAGACAATAATTTGGGCTTTTTTTGTTTTCTGCTGAATAGTATACCAATGTAAGGGCTTTCCAAGTGGCACTAGTGGTAAAGAACCCACCTGCCAATGCAGGAGATGTAAGAGACATGAGTTCAATCTCAGATCTGGGAAGATCCCCTGGAGGAGGAAATGGCAACCCACTCCAGTATTCTTGCCTGGAGCATCCCATGGACAGAGGAGTCTGGTGGGCTGCAGTCCATGAGGTGGCAAAGAGTCGGACACAACTTAGCAACTAAAACAACAAGAAGTATGAGATTTCCATGTACAGTATATTATTATTAATATGCATTATATGTATGATATATGTTGTGTACTATTACATATATATATGGAGAGAGAGAGAACATGAGAGATATTTATTACAAAGAAGTGACTTGCACAATTGTGGGGGCTGGTTAGGTGAGTTAGAAATTCACAGGACGGGTGGCAGGCTGGACCCTCTTGGGCAGGACCGACCACTGCAGACACAGGTGGAATTTCTTCTTCTTCAGGGTGACCTCAGCTTTGCTATAAGGCCTTTCACTGGTTGGAAGAGACCCACTCACATTACGGAGGGCAACCTCCTTTGCTTAAAGTCACCTGACTATGGATATTAACCACATGGACAAAATCCCTTCCCAGCAATCCTCTAGGTTAGCATTGATGGACTAACTGGTGATGAGAGTCTGGCCAAGTTGACAGGGAAGACTAACCATCACACCCAGAGGCCGAGAGCTGCTGAGGACCCGGTGGCAAGAGGCAAGGGGCAGTCTCAGCCTTGGTGACCACGGCTTTCAGGCGCCACCAGCCTCCCCCAGACCGTTGCCCTGGTTCAGCCTTGCCTGCTCTTGTCCCTCTCCCTTTTGGCCGCTGTGTGTGTGTGTGTGTTGGGCGGTGGTGGAGGGGTCTGGGGGGGCAAAGCAGGCTCCCCCGTCCCCAGGGCTTCACACAGATGTGTGCCCTTTGCTCCTTCAGGCCTCATGGAGCCCAGGGGCTGAGCTAACAGCTGGTGCTCAGAGCTGCCTCCTCTGGGCAGCCATGGCACCCTGGCCTTAGAGAGAATGCCTCAGCCTTGCACACAGCCTGTCTGCTGCTCCCTAAGCATTTGCCTGCCCACAGGGGGAGAAGAGGAGCCCCAGTTCTCATGCCGAGGGCCCTGCTTCCACACTGCAGAGGACAAGAAGCAGCTGATGCAGGGCATAGCCCAGGTTCTTTCCCCCACGTGCATCAAAGAAGCACAGCAAACACAGACAATACATGCCAAGATATGGGGGCTCCACCTTCTAAGATAAGGCTGAGCCGGAACTCTGAGTGCCTATGAAAAAAGTGCTCCTGGCCACACACGTCACCTGCCTGGAGCACACTCACCTCCGACCTCTGTGGTTGTCACCTGCCAGAGGAGGAGAGCCAAGGTGGCCGGAGCCGGCTGGTACCCTGAGTGTGCGCACCCTCTCCAGCCCGCCTTTGGTGGTGTCGTATCGTAGCTTGAGATCAGCCCTCATGGGAATACTTACACCACAGAAACTGGAAAAGTGAAAAAAGTGTTAGTCGCTCAGTCATGTCTGACTCTTTGTGACCCCATGGACTGTAGCCCGCCAGGCTCCTCTGTCCATGGGATTCTCCAGGCAAGAATACCGGAGTGGGTTGTCATTTCCTTCTCCAGGGGATCTTCCCGACCCAGAGACTGAATTTGCATCTCCTGCATTGGGAGGTGGATTCTTTACCACTGAGCCACCTGGGAAGTCCTTGAGCTAGATTTAGGAGAAAATAAAAAGAGAATTCAAAAATCAGAAATTGACTAGAACATCAGCAGTGATCACATTTGGGTAATGGGATTGATGGTTTTATGAGTGATTGAAAAAACTGTTCTTAAAACTTTATTCATAAAAACAAGTAGTGGGCTGAACTTGGCTCTTAGGCCATAACTTACTGACCCCTGGTCAAAAAGGCATTATTGTAGCTGGATCATGGTTACATAGGAGTTCACCACACTGTTCTGTCTACTTTTGCATGTGCTTAGTGTCTTCCTCAATAAAGTATTTAAAACAACAACACTAACAAAAACGACTTTCTTTCCCAACTATCTTTAATTATATACATTTTTCCCAGTTTTATGGAGGTGTAGGAGAGTTGGGACCAAATCCATCCCAAGTCCCCCACTCCTGCCCTGTGCTCCAGGGTCCAGGCGGGTGTGGGGCTGCGGTCACCAGGCTCAGTCTCTCTGGCCCCTGCTTACCTCTCCGTGCCTCAGTTTCTCCATGCGCATCTCAGGCTGTGGCTGGGGCTGCGTTTTCACCCGGCCCTGCCACCTGGTCGTGGCTCTCTGGCAAAGCCCCCCGTCCCTGAGTGGTCATGGGCCTGAGGGGAAGAGAAGCGCTGTCTCTGTCTATCTCAGGGACAGGGGCTGGACAGTGAGGATTTGGGGAGCCCTGTGGCACTGTGACCCTGGACAAGGAGCCGAGAGTTGGGCCTGGGAGTGTTCAGGAAACTCCAAGCAGATGACAGAGGCTCGAGCCGCTGGGAGGGTCCTAGGAGGAGGACCACCCACAGCGTGGGCAGCGTGAGAATGTGGGTCACTGAGCCCGCCCTCAGGGAGGAGGACATTCAGGGCCGAAGGAGCCCAACGATAGCAGGGCGGGTGCTGGACAGAACGCAGGGTGGTCCGAGCCCTGCAGGCCTGTGACCCGGCCCTCCCTGCTCACTTGTGCCGCCGTCAGGCCCAAGCCAGAGAGGGAAGGCAGGGGCCAGCCGCACGTGATTCCTGTCGGCTTCGGGGACCTGGAAGCATCTGGAGGCTGGAGCGGAAAGTGGGGGAAAGGTCAGAGCGTCGCGCCAGCGGTGGCCTCGCTCCAGGGCCGGTGGGTGGAGGGCGGCCGGCGGCCAGCTGGGCCAGACACCCACAGGCCGGCCCTGGGCTGGCTGTCAGCCACCCAGGAGAGGCAGCGAGACCTCAAGGAGGCCTGGGCTGCATCTGCTGTGCTGGCGGGCGGGCGGGCGGAGGTCCCGGGGCTGCTGCTGTCTCTGACCCAGGCTTCTGCAGCCTCGGGGCCTGGCTTCACAATGGGAGGGCTTTCTGGGGACGCAGACCCAAGTGGACGGGGTTGCGATAGGGGATCCATGGGTGTGAGGCCTCTCAGAGCTAACTGTCCATCCCTCCATGCGAAGGGCAGAGGCTCTTGGAGGAGATACCGGACAGAAAGGAGAGAGGTGGGTGAGGGCTCAGTTCAAGAGTTTCCCCCCTAATGGGTCTGTCCACCCCTGTTTCCCCTGCTAATGGGCCTGTCCACCCCTTCCAGGCCACCTCGCACAAGGAGAGGAAGCTGATTGCCTGAGGAACCAAGTTTTATTACTGAAAATGCTCAGTTTCAGCAACAAAATAAATTGTAAGACATGAGAAGAAATAAGAAAGTATGGCTCATACAGAGGCCAAAAAAAAAAAAAACCCAATCGATAGAAACTGTCTCTGGGGAATCCTAGGCTTCCCAGGTGGCACTCATGGTAAAGAACCCACCTGCCAATGCAGGAGATGCAGGAGACACAGGTAAGATTCCAAGTCAGGAAGATCCCCCGGAGGAGGAAATGGCAGCCCACTCCAGTATTGTTGCCTGGAGAATGCCATGGACAGAGGAGCCTGGCGGGCTGCAGTCCACAGGGTCACAAAGAGTCAGACACGGCGCATATAATCAACTGAGGAATCCCAGACGTTGGCCTGACTAGATGGAGACTTTCGCTTGGCTATTTCAAACACGATCACAGACCTTCAGGAAACCCTGTCTATAGAGTAAAGGCGTGAGGATCATGTCTCCCCAGACAGCACCCACCTGGGGTGGGCCGGCCAGGGCCACCTGCTCCTCCCGTCGCCCTGCACCCTCTGTGGGCTGCCCAGAGATGGCTGCCATTGGAAATCAGAGCTGGGGGGCACTAGATACCCCTCACGGCCCCCATCCAACCCAGAGGGAGTGGGAAGGGAAGCAGCTGGTTCAGATTGAAGGGGCATCTGGCCCGCTTCTGCTGAGCTGGGCCCATCCAGCTTGGAGGACAGACTCCATGAAAATAGAAATGGAAAACAGGAGTCAGCTATGGGGAGCAGGGTGGACACTGGACAGGAGGGTCATAGCCATCTTCAGACACCCGGCACCTTGTGGCTCTGGGGAGGGCCGCATGCTGGCCACCCGTGTCCACTGCTGTGTGATGGGGGCTGGCTGCCGAGCCTCTCTGAGCCTGTTGGTTCCTCTGTGAAGTGGATGACGACGCCAGCCCTCCCCTCTCACAGCGTTGCCTGTGAGAATCAAAGGCAGAGCTGACCCTATGGGCGGTTCCTCCTCTCCCACGGCTTCTCCTCCCCGGGAACCCTCCTGGAGGGGAGCCTCTGTCCCTGGAGCACCTTCTCCCTTGGGAGCCGCAGCCTCCAGCCCTCATGGCTGCAGGATGTTTGCCTACTCTTATCACAACCCACATGCACACAGCAGTGGAGAGCTCCGTGTGGGCGCCTGGTAACTGGGCCATCCGTGCTGGCTGCCAGGCTTGGGCTGGCCACTGCCCCTATCTGGTCCAGCAGGATGTGGACATGGCAGGGTGAGGTTCGGGGACCATCTGGCTTGCTGGGAGGCCCGGAACTGCAACAGAGAGCTGACTTAGCCTCAAAATCTCAGGGGGCTGAGAGGCTTTGTCCACCCAGACCACCTGAACTGCTGAGCCCAAGATCTGGGTGCACAGGCCACCTGCAGTGCCCACCTTGGGGACAGCGTCACCCCCGACACTGCCCAGGGTGGGGGCCTAGGACAGGCAGTCACCACAGCCCCAGAGGAGCGTTCTTTGGTTTTGGCTGCAGGTCTGTGCATTTTTTGGGTGAACAGAAGTTTTTTCTTAGGATTTTATTTTTTTTTTCATGTTTATTTTTTAAATTTATTTATTTATCTATTTTTTACTTTACAATATTGTATTAGTTTTGCCATACATTGACATGAATCCACCATGGGTGTACATGTATTCCCCTTCCAGAACCCCCCTCCCACATCCCTCCCCATCCCATCCCTCTGGGTCATCCCAGTGCACCAGCCCCAAGCACCCTGTATCATGCATCGAACCTGGACTGGCGATTCATTTCACACATGATAATTTACATGTTTCAATGCCATTCTCCCATATCATCCCGCCCTCACCCTCTCAGGATTTCATTTTTTAAGAGCAATTTTGTGTTTGTAGCAAAACTGAGAGGAAAGTACAGAGATTTTCCAGATATTCGCCACCCCCCCAGCTCACACATGCCCAGCCAACCCCCACCCCCATGATCAGTGGGACATTTGTCACTATAGATGAGCCTCTATGCTACATCATTGTCCCCCTGAGAGTCTATATGACAGTTCACACTCGGTGATGTGCATTCCACAGGCTTGGACAGTCTATAATAGCATGTTGATATGTATCCATAGATATCTGTATCCACAGAATATTTTTGCTGTCCCAAGCATTGTCCGTGTTCTCGTTTTTCATCCATCCCCCCAGAAACCCTGGGAATCACTGCTATTTTTACTGTCCCTATTGCTTTTTTTCTTTCCAGAATGTCATATAGGTGACATAGCATTTTCAGATTGACACCTTTCGCTTAGTAACGCATTCGTTTTTAGCGCCGAGTAACACTCCATTGACTGGATGTATCACAGTTGATTTATTCATTCACCTACTGAAGGACATGTGGGTTGCTCCAAGTTTTGGAGGTTATGAATAGAGCTGCTGTAAACATCTATGTGCGGGGCTTTGCGTGGGTATGTTTTCAGCTCTTTTGGGTAAATACCAAGGAGCATGATTGCTGGATCATATCTATGGTAAGGGTACGGTTTTGTAAGAAACTGCCCAACTGTCTTCCCAAGTGGCTGTACCATTTTGCATCCCTGTCAGCAACATCTGGGAGTTCCTGTTGCTCTGCATCCTCGCCAGCAATTGGTGCTGTCAGTGTCTTTCTGGATTTTGGGCATTGTCATGAGTGTGTGATGGCATTTCTCGGTTGTTTTAATTTGCACTCCCTTAATGTCAGATGATGTGAAGCATCTTTTCATATGTGTATTTGCTGTCGACATGTCCTTTTTTGGTGAGGTGTCTGTTAAGGTCTTTGGCCTGTTTCTTAGTTTGGTAGTTTATTTTCTTATTATTGAGTTTTTAAAGTTCTCTGTGTATTTTACATAACAGTCCTTTATCAGACATGTTTTTCCCAACTGTTTTTTCCCCAGCCGATGAGTTGTCTTCTCATTGTCATGACATTGTCTTTTGCAGAGCCAACGTTTTAAAATTCAGTGAAGTCTAGCTGATCGATTATTTTTCTCATGGTTCATACCTAAAAATTCATCATCATATCCAAAGTCATCTAGATTTTCTCCTGTGTTGTCTTCTAGGAATGTTAGGTTTTTTGTATTTTATATTTAGGCCTGTGATCCAGTTTTAGCTAAATTTTGTGAAAGATTTACGGTCTGTGTATAGATTCATCTTGGGGAAAAGATTCTGTATCCATTCCAGGGGGCAAAATCCACTTTTCTGCCCTCCTTTAAGGTGGCCTAGGCAGAGCAGTCTGCGTGCTCAACAGCCTGGTGAATTTTGAGCTTCTGGGATCAGAAGGGTTCATGCCTTGCCCCTGCAGAGGGTTATTTCCAGGGAGAGACCTCTCCTCCCACTTAGGTAGCAGGTCAGCTGGACTCTCAAGCGTTTTCTCTTCCTATAACTAACCCCCTGGTCAGTAGTTGAGTTCTTAACATATGGGATGGAAGGAAGGAAAGAAAAAAGGAAGGAAGGAAAGAATGAAGGAAGTAGGGAGAGAGGAGGAGCGGGGAGAGAGATAGGAAGGAAGAAATCCTCAAAAGAAATCAAGAGTAAAAAAAATTTTTTTTGTACTACTTTAGTTTTTATCTTCTATGCTTTTCCTGAAAAATAAGTGAAAGTGAAGCAAAAGTCACTCAGTCATGTCGGACTCTTTGTGACCCCATGGACTATACAGTCCATGGAATTCTCCAGGGGATCTTCCCAACCCAGGAATAGAACTCACTGGGCCTCCCACATTGTGGGCAGATCCTTTACCAGCTGAGCCACCAGGGAAGCACTAAGTAAGTGTGTGTGTGTGTGTGTGTGTGTGTGTGTGTATGTATGTGTGTTTCAGTGGAGAAACGAGACCAGGAGTGTCTGTGTCACTTGCTGTCTGGCCTCAGAGGCTCCTGATCGCAGGGGCTGGTGTGCCCGTGAGTGTGAGGCGGCTCCCCAGGGCCCTGGACTTAATTTTCTGTAAAAAGCAACAGGAGAACCACACATGGAAAGGAGTAGAGGCCAGAAGTAAAAATCCACTCAGACCCTTGAAATGATCTTCCTTCAAGTACATAATGAAACCTGAACACAGGCATGCTGGTTGGGAACATTTCTGGGAAAGAAAGTCAACCTTTCTTTCCTAATTCCTGCAAGAATTGTACCCCACCCCAGGGTGCCTATCCTTCCTCAGCATCCAAAAACCTGCCTAGCCTTCCTCAGCATTTCATACTAGAGATCGCGAGGGAGCACCTCTTCAGTAGTATCATATAGGAGAACATGAAAAGGAGGAACAGTCGGAGTACTTCCCTGGCAGTCCAGTGGTTAAGAATCTGCCTGTCAATGCAGGGGATATGGGTTCAATCTCTGGTTGGGGAACTAAGATTCCCACATGCCCTGGAGCAATTAAACCCGAGCGCCACAGCTACTGCTGGAATCAAGATTGCCAGGAGAAATACCAATAAACTCAGATATGCAGATGACACCACCCTTGTGGCAGAAAGTGAAGCACTAGAGAGCCTCTTGATGAAAGTGAAAGAGGAGAGTGAAAAAGTTGGCTTAAAGCTCAACATTCAGAAAACTAAGATCATGGCATCCAGTCCCATCACTTCATGGCAAATAGATGGAGAAACAGTGGAAACAGTGGCAGACTTTATTTTTTTGGGCTCCAAAATCACTGCAGATGGTGACTGCAGCCATGAAATTAAAAGATGCTTACTCTTTGGAAGAAAAGTTATGACCAACCTAGACAGCATATTAAAAAGCAGAGACATTACTTTGCCAACAAAGGTCCATCTAGTTAAGGCTACGGTTTTTGCAGTAGTCATGTCTGGATGTGAGAGTTGGACTATAAAGAAAGCTGAGTGCAGAAGAATTGATGCTTTTGAACTGTGGTATTGGAGAAGACTTTTGAGAGTCCCTTGGACTGCAAGGAGATCCAACCAATCCATCCTAAAGGAAATCAGTCCTGAATATTCATTGGAAGGACTGATGTTGAAGCTGAAACTCCAATCCTTTGGCCACCTGATGTGAAGAGCTGACTCATTTGAAAGACCCTGATGCTGGGAAAGATTGAAGGCAGGAGGAGAAGGGGATGACAGAGGATGAGATGGTTGGATGGCATTACCGACTCGATGGATATGAGTTTGAGTAAACTCTGGGAGTTGGTGATGGACAGGGAAGCCTGGCGTGCTGCAGTCCATGGGCTTGTAAAGAGTCGACTGAGCAACTGACTGAACTGAACTGAACTGCCACGACTACGGAAGCCTGCTTGCTGTAAGTAAGACCCGTCACAGCCAAATAAATGAAGTAAAATTTTTTTTAAAAGGTAAAAAAGAAAGAACTGTCAGGATCACAAAGTCCAGTGGTCTGCGATCCAGTTATCTTACGGCAGTGGAGCCACTCAGTCATTCAGTGGAAGTGTATTGATCATTGTATCACTCAGAGTCTCAAGAGCAATCAGATGACACATTCAAAATAGTGCTATTCAAAGACGGCCAGTGGCAGACTGGAGGGGTGGGGAGTTTGGAGGAGAATGGATACATGTAGATGTATGACTGAGTCCCTGTGCTGATCACCTGAAACTGTCACTACATTGTTAATCGGCTATACTTCAATGTAAAATAAATTTTTTTTTAAAAAAAGAGGGATTGTTTATCAAGGTGGAAGGTAAGGGGTCCTAGGGGGACAGTTTGTGACCTGCAGTGAGTAGCAGCTCACCCCTGAAGGAACGAGGAAGTGATCCCATCCCTGTGGGAAAGAGCATGTGGAGGAGGCCACATGCTCGGGGGTCAGCCTGCTTGAGGTGCTTGTGGGGAGTCAGAAATCGGTCCCCGAACCTGAGGCTCCTCCTCGAGGCTCTCCTCCCTGGCCATACAGGCTACATGGTCCCACAGGTCTGTCCCAGGGAGGAGAGCTGGCCGGGGGTGAAGGATGGGTCTAGGGTGGCGGATACAAGACCCCCGCTCAAGGGTCCACAAGGCACCAGCATTCCTGGAGGCTCTTGGAACTCATTAGGGACCAAATCAGACAAAACCCTTGTTCTGATGGAGGGAACATTCTAGCGAAGGAGATGAACGACAAACAATAAGCCTAATAATCAAGAAAAATATATAGTAGGTTAGGTTACTTCCCGGGTGGTCCAGTGGCTAAGACTTGGCACTCCCAGTGCAGGGTGCCTGGGTTTGATCCTGGGTCAGGATCCTGGGTCAGTTGATCCCACAAGCCACAGCTAAGGTCCTGCAGACCAGACTTCCCTGGTGGTCCAGTGGTTAAGAATCCACCTGTCACTGCAGGGGACACAGGTTCGATCCTTGGTCTGAAGATTTCACTTGCCTGAAATGTTGGGCTTCCCCGGTGGCTCAGTGCTAAAGAATCTGCCTGCAGTGAGGAGGCACAGGCAACTTGGGTTCAATCCCTGGGTCAGAAAGATCCCTTGGAGGAGGGCATGGCAACCCACTCCAGTACTCTTGCCTGGAGAATCCCCATGGACAGAGGAGTCTGGTGGGCTATGATCCGTGGGGCTACAGAGTCGAACACTACTGAAGCAAGTGACAACAGCACATGGTAGGTTAGAAAGCAACAAGTGCTATGAAAAAAACAGAGAAGGAGCCTGGAGGGCAGGGGATGAGGGGTGGGGAGCATGAAAGGGGAGGACCTTCACCCTGGAGGGGTATCTTGACATGCCGCAGATCACTGGATCCCCAGGAATTTTAGAGACAGACCCCTGAGTTCCTGTGGTTTTCTCCCCTTTGCACACAGGTACTTACCAGTTTTCCAGAGAAGCTATTTCCTGCCATTCCTATTTCATCAATGGAATGGCAAGGTGACCGAAGTCCCCTCAAACTAGACCTGACTGAGGGCTGGAGACTCAGGATACCCCTGAGCTCTGCAGCAAAGGTGTGAGTTGGTCCTGGCAGCTGGAAGTAAAGCGCTTCTGATGGTCTTTTCTAACAGTTATGGAGAAAAAAGTACTTGCTGAGAAGGGCAAGCCTGACACTCAGCCTGCACTCATTTTGTTAATGCCATGACATCCCATCAGGCTCATAAATGGGTCTTTCTTCCTGAGACTGAGATTGAGCAGGTATCTCCAGTGGAGATGGGTGGAATTTCAGCGGTGGAAAACTGGTGGTTTATTATCTGTGTGCTGCTGACATCATGTAACCTTGTGAGACATCGCTGAGCAGTATCTTTGGCAAGAGGCCCAGGATGGCTGGAGAGGAATGGGGGGCAGGAAGTAGTGAGAAGTGAGGTCAGAGGGTAAGGGCCATGGACCCCATCCACATTTAGGGACCTTGGCTTTTCCTCTGAATGAGACAGGGAGCCACTGTAGGGTTTTACGCAGGAGAAGCTTAATCTAGATTCATATTTTAGAAGGATCATTTCCTTCTAGATTGAAAATCAAATGAAGGTGGAAACAATGAGTCTAGTTGTGTTGTGCTGTGCTAAGTCATTTCAGTCATGTCCGACTCTTTGGGACCCTGTGGACTGTAGCCCGCCAGGCTCCTCTGTCCATGGGATTCTCTGGGCAAGGATACTGGACTGGGTTGCCATGCCCTCCTCCAGGGGATCTTCCTGGGCTGAGGATCGAACCTGCGTCTCTTACATCTTCTCCATTGGCAGGCTGGTTCTTTACTACTAACACCACCTGGGAAGCCCCGATGAGTCCAGTTAGGCTACTGTAAAGATACAGGTGAGAGTTGAGGTGGTGAGAGATGGTTGGATTCTGGATGTATTTTGAAGGATATAACAACAGGGTTTGGGGAAGAGACTGGATACAGGATGTGAAAGAAAAGGAAACTGATGATGACTTCAAGGCTTTTGTTCAGGGCAACTAAAAGCATGAATTAGCATCACTATTTGCTAGTGAACTTCCTTATGCCAAGCTCAGTGCTAGACTTCAGAGAGGGGTAAGAAAGCATGGTGTGTGCCTTATCCTGCTCCCCGCTCCTTGCTTCCTGCCCTCCTGTGCTCTGGAACAGGGCTGGAGAGGAGGACGGACAGACATCTCAACAGATAATTACATAGGATGCTGGAGAGGCCAAAGGAGGGTGTCCACAATTCACCGGGGAAAGTGAAATGCCAAGGAAAGCTCTGAGTTGGTGATGGGTGAGCTGAGTCTCAGAGAATGGGTGAACATGCTCAGCCAAAGCAGAGAGGAGGTCTCCAGGAAATGGGACAGGGAAGGACTCATGTGCTTGGAGATATGCAGATTGCGTGGACTCACGAGCCAGTCTGGACAAGCCGTCCGTGGTTTATCCTGACAACTCTGCACGGTCGAGAGAGCCTGTGGGTTGAAGAGTGGCTGAGGGATGGGTGGGCTACATACAGGTGGGCAGGAAGCTATTTCAACAGTGGAGAAGTGGACGAAGACAAGCCAGGCCCAAAGGTCTGGAGTGGACGCTGGGACGAGAGAGGTGGCAGTCAAAGGTGATCCTGGTTTCCGGCTTGGGTGCCATGCACAACAGGAACCATGACAAGGAGAGGAGCTCAGTTTGGGGTATGAGCCGGGCAGAGAATGTCCCATATGGTTTGGATTTGGAGCTAAAGGGACAGTTTGGATTGGAGAAAGAAATCCGGGAATAGTCTGTGCTCAAGACATTAGAATCTGAGGATGGGGAGGAGATGAGAACACCACCACTTCCTGGGCAAGTGTGGGGTCAGAGAGGGTTGGCCAGACGTAGGAGAATCAGAGGATGCCGCCTGGTAAGCGTGTCTTATTCTTTCTCTGACCCGTGTCCCCTCTCCAGTCTCCCCAAAGCCCTGATTTCAATTTTCTAAGCCGTGTGGTTGAGGGGAGGAGACTTTTGGGGGGGGGCCTAATGACAGTTCACCAGTGGATGGGTAAACTGAGATGTTCTGATGCAAATGAATTTCAGGACATTTGCTGGGAGTCCTGTGCCTCTCAACTTGAACCAGGAGACACACGGATTTAGGAATTGTTGGCAGTCATCTCGAGACCACACGGGGAGAGTAAAACTTAGGATGGATCCCCCAAAGGAGGCAAGAAATTAGGCTGCCAGTGACATCAAGGTCCAGGACCAACCTGGGCCACCTTCAGCTTCAGTGTTGGGAGAGCAACACATTTCCTTTATTGTTTAACCAGCTTGTCGTTTCTGATTTGGCAACCGAAACTTTCTAGCGGATATACCCGTCACGAAAGCCAAAGAAATTGAGAAGGTTTTCTTTATGGTCAAATGTCCGAGAGAGAGAGAGAGAGAGAGAGAGAAGATGAACAGCTGGGTCATCTGCAACCTTGGCTGGGGCATTTGCAGTGGACACAGCACATGACAGTGGAGAGAACCGGAGGTTTGGAGTTGGACACACTGCTTCTCTCCCTAGCAGTGCGATCTCCGGGGCTTCAGCTATGAAATGGGGCGACGCCCCGCTCACTGGCCCCGGGAGGATTAAAGGAGACCATCCAGCATCTGACATTGAGCTCACCGCACAGTGTGGCAGGGGCAGACATCAGGCTGCCCCGGGCTGAGTGCGTAAGAAATGAGGAAGCGGGACAATAAACAGACTAGTCCTTCAAGGAGGTAAACACAGTTCACAGAGAACAAAAAACAAACAGCCCCCGAACAAGAAGTTTCGCTCAACTGCCCTCTAACAGACACACGAATCAAAGTGCTGAGACGTCGAGACACAGACACTCAGTGGGCAGGAATGAAATCGGCTCCCTCTGGATAGTTGTTTCACAGTCTCTACAGAATGTTTACTGACCACTGTCTCTGACTCGGTACTCCTCTGCTAAGAAGTCATTGAGCAGTTCTACTTCACAGGTATGGAAGGACAGATCTATCCACTTTTTTTTGCAGCAGTGTTTGTAATAGCAAAATCTTGGTCTAAATGTCTATCAGTAGGTACTGATTTGTTGTTCAGTCACTCAGCTGTGTTCAACTCTATGTGACCCCATGGACTGTAGCCCACCAGGCTCCTCTGTCCATGGGATTCTCCATGCAAGAATACTGGAATCTCCTCTAGGGAATCTTCTCTACCCAGGGATCGAACTCGAATCTCCTACATTGAAGGCAGATTCTTTACCATTTGAGCCACCAGGGAAGAAGCCCTGGATACTGATTAGATGGTGGTCATTTCTACAATGGACTACAATGCAGTCATTGAAAAGAACTCATGTCTAAAGAATAGTGATAATTGAAAGCATCTGCAAAAAGGACTATGACCCTACCTGCAAAACAATATGCACAGTGCACCTGAGTTTGCCTGCAGGACTCTGGTGTGGCTTTGGAGAAACGGATGGCTGGTTCTCTCTGGGGCGTGGGACTGGATGTCAGAAAACTCACCTCTCAGAGAGACGCTCTCATGGAGCTCTCCTCATTCCTTCTCATGGCGTGTGTTTTTTTTCTTGGCATGTGTTACATTTATAAAATTTTCTAAAATTTGGCTAAACGATTTGAAGGGGGTGATGGCTAAAGGAGTTCAGGATCGAGGATGTGTGTGTGAGACAGAAGTGATTGGAGCAGAGAAGGGACTGTGGCCTGTTGGTGCACACCTGCTGTGATGCTCTCGGGGCAGCAAAGATGTGGGTTCAAGGCCTGACCACACCGCTCACCAGCCCGTGCTTGTACGCTGGTGGCAGTGTTTGCAGGTGAGACGCAGGTGTTGCTGATATCGGATGACAGTAACATGTCGGCTCCACAGGGTGGACAGAGGACAGTGACCTTGAACAAGTGCACACCTGGTCGGAGGCAGCAGGCATGGTGACCCCGCCCCTGCACCTGCGGGCCACATGCACCCCTGCGATTCCGTCCCCACGACGTCCAGTCGGCTCCTTGAGACCCCTGCTCCAGGGCCCCATCTCAGGCACTGCTTTCCCAACTGCCGCCAACTTAGGCAGACGATCCCCACTGTGTGCCGTGGGGCCAGGTCCAGCCACGCTCACTCCTGAACTTCTGACTTCTAACCCATCTCCCTGCTGATGTCCTGCAAGGGGCGGGGCTTGTCAAGGGCACCAGCTTGTCACCTCATCATTGCAGCATCACTGACTGAGCACCTGCCACGTGACCAGGACCGGGCGGGCTGCCAGCGATCCAGGGAGACAAGAGGCTGAGGAGGGCGGCGGGCAGGTTAGGGTCACAAGGTGCAGTGTGTGTGTGTAGGGTTAGGGGACCTGGGCTCTCCACTGGGGAGACGGGAGAAGCCCCTCACCTCCAGGGCAAAGCCAAGCTCTGAGACAAAAGGCAAAAGCTAAGTGACCAAGGGAGAAAGAAACAAAGACGGAGGGAAGGTAGGAAGTGTGAGGGGACCGGGCAGCAGAGTCCAGGAAGGGTCCCCTGGGAGAGGACACACAGGCCCCACCCCACAGGCTCTGGGGCCTCAGGGGACCATGGGCGGGGTCTCCCCCTCAGGAGTTCTGACCTGTGGCCCCAGGATTAGAGCGAGAGGTCCACAGGCATTGCAGGAAACCTCCCTGGGAGTTACTTCATTTGTGCGATCGTGTGTTCACTAGAAATCTGCTTCAGTGTCTGTCATGTTTAGGTCCTGGATTACCGGTGTGTACTTAACAACAGCCGTTTGATTTAGAAATTCTGATGATCTGAAACATTACTGGTAGATTTCTGTTCCTTTTTTTTGGCCAAGCTACACAGCTTACAGGTTCTTACTTCCCTGACCAGGAGTGTAACCTGGGCCCTCGGCAGTGAGTGCGCAGAGTCCCAACCTCTGGACCACCAGGGAAGCTCCCTGGTAGATTTTTAAACCAAACGTTTTCTGTTATGCTTTAAACTAAGAACCCTGAGATTTCAGGTCTGCAAGCATTTACCTTAAGGTTTGGTGGTTAAATTTTGGTAGTAGTTAAAAACTCAGTCGGGGCCCCCTCGGTTAACAATTACTCAGATCATTTCAGACCCTCTAAGGCAAGACTAAGAGGAAGAGAGTTTTCCAAGTTTACATGCTGGGAAACAAGGAGAAAACATGAAGGTGATTCTTTTCAGCTCTACTTTTTAAGATCTCAGATTCTGCTTTTACTGACTAATGAAAGGAAAAGCCAAGCTAAGTAACAGGAAAGGACATATTACGAAATAGACATATAAAATTTAATCCCTTTGGTTTAAAATACATCTTCAATTATACAATTAAAAACCAGACAAAATCAATTTCATAAAACAAAATACAAAATATTGTTATATGACCCGTGTCCCATAACATCTTATCTTAGAAAGCCAGCAATTTAGTTCACATACTTTATTAGAATATTTTAATGGAAGAATGTAACTATTAATCCTATGTATACAAATAGCCTATTCTACTTCCCTGAACCTAAAGATACCTGCGATTTTTATATCTGTTACAAAATTACACTCTTTAGTATTTTTATATATTTAAACACGTATAAAAATGTTCCCCATAGTAATACAGTCTCATAAACTCATGAATGCTTTTTAGAACTGTTAGCATATAAGACAATCAAAACCTGGAGGTTCTAAAACGTGATAAAACAGAAGTCATTTCCTGTAGCACAGAGATCTGGAAGCACTCCGTCCCGAGTTGCATCTCCTGGTTCACGGTGACAACAGTACGTGCCGTGATCACTGTGTTTATCCCCACTGTCGGGGACACCTGACTGATACTAGCAGACACAGCAGACTTGAGCTGCGGTAGTGCTTTTTCCTTTACTTCATTTGTTAAACAGTGCAGACATCCAAATAACAACCTTCTCAACAGCGTGCAGCATCTCTGTCATCTGAGGTTTTGCTATGCTATGGAATGGTGGCTGTGTTTGGGAAAACCCGGGGAAAGCTTGTGAGCTGGATTTACTAAGCACAGCATGCTACCTGCTGGGTGTAGGTGGCCAGAAATAACTTATCCTCTCGTCTCAAGAAAGTCCTTAGGGTAGACCTCATCGCGTCTCTTTGCTGTATGTACAGACACCACACGTATATATTATCTATTCATATAAGACAGGTATGTACACATTTACAGACACAGGCCTTCAAGACGTATTGCACTCACATACATGCAGCTTTAGCCTGACGGAGGCACACCGTCACCGTTCGGGTTCTTCATAAGGGAGGCAGTTGATATGTTCAAGACAGTCGCGGAGGAAGACTTCGGTAACCTGCTCTGCTGGAGTAAACACTTACTGGGGAATGAGAGGCCGAGGAGAGAGGGCGCCTCTGTCCGGTGGGGGCACTGCGCCCGTGACCTGAGGTGGTCAGAGTCACACCGAGTCTGACGTGCACCGTGCTGAAGAGACAGTTCCATAAATAATGTAGCAGATATCCTAAAGGTTCCCAGGTAACCTAGCAAATCTTGGAACAAAGTTTCCACTTTTAATCCTAAGTATTTATAGCAGAAAATTCAAATATGCTTTCTGGGGTCATCTGAAAAACGCCAATGCAATACATTCAATGCTATCTCCAAGCCAAAAGCAGCACCACCTCCAACTTCCACTGACATCCACCCACGTTTGGAAGGTGGCCGACCGGCAAACCTGTGGCCTGCAAACCCCAAAGGCCCAGGTGACAGCTTTGCTGAGCTCGCTGGGAGTCGTGGGTGGGGCGTCCTCAGATCTCAGTGAGGGTGAGCTTGAACGATCCCCCGGACTCTTCCATCTGCAGCTGGAAGGTGTCTTCATTGGAGTAATGCTTCACGATATTGTCATCCATGTTCACCAGGATCCTGGAAAAGGGAGACGAGATAGGCCTACTCACTCCTGCCCCCTCTGCAGTCACACCCAAACATCACAGCTAGCGCTGCCACTTGCTAGCTGTGCCACGTGAGGCGAACTGGTTACACTCCCTACGCCTCACTTTCCTCATCTGTGAAATGGGTATAATAGTAGGGTCAATCTTACATGGTTGTTGCAGGGATGAAATGAGGAGCTCGGGTAAAGCACTTCACGTGCAGGGTGTACGATAAAGAAAACATGCTAGCTGAGTTATTATTTTAGTGTGCAGTAATCATTCAATAAACAGTACTTATTACAGTGAACAAAGTAAGTCTACAGAAGAAGCACATGGTCCAGCTACCGAAGGCACATCAGTCAAGTCAACCTACGCGATTGGAAGCCACAGCTCCCTGATGACTATTTTCCCCAGCGAGTTACCTTCAAAGTTTACCGATCTACTATCAAGGCCAACCCTTCCCACTAGGCCCATTGAGGACATTCCACATGCTTTAGAATTAAGCCAAAAATGCTTCCTCTGTACCCTGCTTACCCACACCAAACAGTACTGACACTTAAGTAACACAGTTCTAAAAACATTAACTTCTGAACAAAGAAGCAACATTCCATGATTGAAAACATGACTCATGGCAGGAAGGTGGAGGGAGACGGAGCAAAGGCTTTGATGTTGGTCAAAACAGAACCTGAAGCTTGGCCTTGGCACTAAGCTGCCCCCTGATTCTACAAAAGCTTCCTAGGCTCTCTGGGCCTCGGCTGCCTCATTCAGAAACTGAGTAGTAACCCCTGTCTTAGAGTAATGGTAACATGAGAATTAAGTAACACACGTGTGCCTGGTCCAGCACCCGACTCATGATGGGGGCTCAATAAGTGGGGCAGCGACTGTTGTCAGCCTTGGTAGATTTTATCATGTGCTCTGGAATTTGGAGCCACTACACTGCTGCCAAGCATGGGAGAAGCAAAGATTCTACTTGGAAAAAATCCACCAAGATGCCCTAGAAAAGTAAATCAACTATATGTGGATAATCTAGTAAGAAAAAGTGTATTTTTGCACTGATATTTCTATAACTGGTTCTTGACTGGCACAAATTCAGGTGGACAAAATTAATTTTCTATGACAGTGACATTACTCAGAGGTTCTGTTCTATAACACTGCCATCACACAGAGAGATTGTTCTATGACACTGACATCACTCAGAGGAGCTGGTCTGCGACACTGACATCACTCGGAGGGGCTGTTCTGGGACACTGACATCCCTCGGAGGGGCTGTTCTGTGAAATGACATCACTCGGAGAAGCTGTTCTGCGACACTGACATCCCTCGGAGGGGCTGTTCTGGGACACTGAGATCCCTCGGAGGGGCTGTTCTGTGACACTGACATCCCTCGGAGGGGCTGTTCTGCGACACTGACATCACTCAGAGGGGCTGTTCTGGGACACTGACATCACTCAGAGGGGCTGTTCTGGGACACTGACATCCCTCGGAGGGGCTGTTCTGGGACACTGACATCCCTCGGAGGGGCTGTTCTGGGACACTGACATCCCTCGGAGGGGCTGGTCTGCGACACTGACATCACTCGGAGGGGCTGGTCTGTGACATTGACATCACTCGGAGGGGCTGTTCTGTGACATTGACATCACTCGGAGGGGCTGTTCTGTGACACTGACATCCCTCGGAGGGGCTGTTCTGGGACACTGACATCACTCGGAGGGGCTGTTCTATGAACTGACATCACTCGGAGGGGCTGTTCTGGGACACTGAGATCCCTCGGAGGGGCTGTTCTGTGACACTGACATCCCTCGGAGGGGCTGTTCTGCGACACTGACATCACTCAGAGGGGCTGTTCTGGGACACTGACATCACTCAGAGGGGCTGTTCTGGGACACTGACATCCCTCGGAGGGGCTGTTCTGGGACACTGACATCCCTCGGAGGGGCTGTTCTGGGACACTGACATCCCTCGGAGGGGCTGTTCTGCGACACTGACATCACTCGGAGGGGCTGGTCTGCGACACTGACATCACTCGGAGGGGCTGGTCTGTGACATTGACATCACTCGGAGGGGCTGTTCTGTGACATTGACATCACTCGGAGGGGCTGTTCTGTGACACTGACATCCCTCGGAGGGGCTGTTCTGGGACACTGACATCACTCGGAGGGGCTGTTCTATGAACTGACATCACTCGGAGGGGCTGTTCTGGGACACTGACATCACTCGGAGGGGCTGTTCTATGAACTGACATCACTCGGAGGGGCTGGTCTATGACGTTGACATCACTCAGAGGGGCTGGTCTGTGACACTGACATCACTCCTAGTCTCTGCTCTGACACTGACATCACTCGGAGGGGCTGGTCTGCGACACTGACATCACTCAGAGGGGCTGTTCTGTGACACTGACATCACTCAGAGGCTCTAAGGCTGCCAGTCAACACTCACCCTTTTTTACACTTCTTGAAGATTTTCCCAATCTTTTCTTGGGGAACATCATATTTGTCAGAGATCTAAGAGAACAAAAGAAAAATAATATTACAAAGTTTTGTGTTCATGACTCGACAAAATAATACATTCATACAGTGGTACAGACACTTAGCTTTCTGTTTCTCACATATGCACACACAAAGACACAGATGAGGGCCTGTCTATCCTGGGAAGGGGGTGCTACCTGCCTTTGGAGAGCTGGAATCAGGAGTCTGTTGCTTCCCAAAGTCACAGGTGTCACAACTCTATTATATGGCCATGGTTTTTTGAAATTAATACCTTACAGAGCAGTGTTAGGTTTACAGAGAAAGTACAGAGCTGCTCTCTCCACCCAACATCCATGCGCTGCACTTGTCCTGTCTGATGAGTGGACCCTGCTGCAACAAGAAAACTAAAGTCCTCTGTCCACCTCTCTGAGCTGGGAGCTCCATGAGTGCTGACACTCACGTTGGCCCCTCTCTGAGCTGTGCGCTCCAAGTGTGCTAACATCCACATGGGCCCCTCTCTGAGCTGTGCGCTCCAAGTGGGCTGACGTCCATGTGGGCCCCTTTCCGAACTGCAGGCTCCATGCATGTTGACGTCCACGTGGGCCTGTCTCCAAGCTGCAGGCTCCATGCATGTTGACGTCTACGTGGGCCCCTCTCTGAGCTAAGCGCTCCAAGTGGGCTAACGTCCATGTGGGCCCCTCTCTGAGCTGGGAGCTCCATGCGTGTTGACCTCCACGTTGGCCCCTCTCTGAACTCTGAGCTCCATGCGTGCTGACGTCCATGTGGGCCCCTCTCTGAGCTGCAGGCTCCACACGTGCTGACGTCCATGTGGGCCCCTCTCTTGAGCTGCAGGCTCCACGCGTGTTGACATCCATGTGGGCCCCTCTCTGAGCTGGGAGCTCCATGCATGTTGACATCCATGTGGGCCCCTCTCAGAGCTGCAGGCTCCATGCATGTTGACATCCATGTGGGCCCCTCTCTGAGCTGCAGGCTCCATGCATGTTGACATCCATGTGGGCCCCTCTCTGAGCTGCAGGCTCCACGCATGTTGACATCCATGTGGGCCCCTCTCTGAGCTGGGAGCTCCACGCGTGTTGACATCCATGTGGGCCCCTCTCCGAGCTGCAGGCTCCATGCATGTTGACATCCATGTGGGCCCCTCTCCGAGCTGCAGGCTCCATGCGTGTTGACAAGCATCCTGTCCAGGCACTTGTACACAAAGGCCTCACTCTGGAGTCAGACACGCCTAAACAGCGTCAGTTCTGACTCAGTTTCCACTGGCAGGTGACCGTTCTAACCCTTGGCCTCCTCTCAACAGGAAAGAGGGACCCTACCTCACATACCCCATGACTGTCGTGGGATTAAGGTGTGTCCAGCACAAAGCAGGAGTTCATTTTGGATACGGAATCACAAGAAGGAAGGAACTGTTTTATTCCCTAGCTCAGAAGGAACATTCAAGGGCCCTGGCCACAGCCAGGCCGGTGCCTCGTCAAGGGCGGAGCCTCTCAGGGGGGCAGTGGGCTCTGGCTGAGGCGTGGCCGTGGGCCCCAGTCCCAGCCCACCTCCCTTCTCGACCGGGGGTGCAGGGTCCACACAGTGCAGTGAGCTCTGGAGGTTTCCTCTCGGGCACAGAGCTGTCTGCACAGGGAGAGGACAGCTACTCCAAGGACCAGGGGCTGATTCAGCCTATGTCAGACACTGTTATCTGAGCAGCTATCCAGACCGCTCCCACCCAGGGGTCACCGCCCTGCCCACCCTCGATCTGAAGAGCACAGCTCTGGGCGGCCCTGAAATTGGGGCCTCAGAAGACCAGCCTGCAGATCACTTTCAATCTAACAAAGATATACTGTACACGTCGAACCACATCCAAGCTGCCATCATACACGTTCACCTCTTTTCTGTACCACTGGAGGATCACTGTGTTTATGAGACCCCTAGCCCAGGAGATGGGAGGCTGGGATGAATTCCTTAAGCGCTGTGAATGAGTTATATTTGGCACAGCGAGTCCCAGTCTTTTCCACAATCTCCTCTCTCTCCATCATCAAGAAGTGAGGAAGAGCTATCAGGAGACAAGGAAGCCAGAGGAACCAGAAGTCACAGGAAGCTGAATGACCCAGAGCAGAGGGCGACAGGTGGCGCTGGGTGCCGCTGGCTGAGGTGCAGGGGAGGAGCCGTGGTGACACCTGGTTCCCCGAGACTGAGCGACAGCACCCCCTGGCTGCCATCCTCTGCACTGCCTTAGTTCTCCCTGTAGCATCCATAAGTTCAGTTCAGTCGCTCAGTCACATCCGACTGTGACCCCATGGCCTGCAGCACGCCAGGCTTCCCAGTCCATCACCAACTCCTGAAGCTTATTCAAACTCATGCCCATCAAGTTGGTGATGCCATCCAGCCATCTCATCCTCTGTCGTTCCCTTCTCCTCCTGCCTTCAATCTTTCCCAGCATCAGGGTCTTTTCAAATGAATCCGTTCTTTGCATCAGGTGGCCAAAGGATCCGAGTTTCAGCTTCAGCATCAGTCCTTGCAATGAATATTCAGGACTGATTTCCTTTAGGATGGACTGGTTGGATCTCCTTGCAGTCCAAGGGACTCTCAAGAGTCTTCTCCAACACCACAGTTCAAAAGCACCAATTCTTTGGTGCTCAGCTTTCTTTATAGGCCAACTTTCACATCCATACATGACCACTGGGAAAATCATAGCCTTGACTAGATAGACCTTTGTTGACAAAGTGATGTCTCTGCTTCTTAATATGCTGTCTAGGTTGGTCATAACTTTTCTTCCAAAGAGCAAGCGTCTTTTAATTTCATGGCTGCCACCTGCAGTGATTTTGGAGCCTCAAAAAATAAAGTCTCTCACTGTTTCCCCATCTATCTGCCACGAAGTGATGGGACCAGATGCCATGATCTTAGTTTTCTGAATGTTGAGCTTTACGCCAACTTCTTCACTCTCCTCTTTCACTTTTATCAAGAGTCTCTTTAGTTCTTCTTCCCTTTCTGCCATAAGGGTGGTGTCATCTGCATATCTGAGGTTACTGCTATTTCTCCCGCATCCATCAGTGCTACCTGGCAAATTACACCATGGCCTCTGCCGATTTCACTGTAGCCGTCTTCCTAACCAGAACCTAAACTCCACTCAGCACTGGGTCATGTACTCCTATATCTCCAGTGCCAAGAACAGTGCCTGGCACAAAGTAGGCCCTTCACAAATGTTTGTTAAATGAATTCAACATTCGGCAGTAGTCAGGGGAAACCTGCTTCCAGCCAAGTTATGGACTCACTTTGAGCTCAAAGATTCTGATGATTTATAGGGGCCCGAGGTGGATACATATCAAGACACAGTGCTGATCCCTTGAATTTCATTCTGGGGCAAAGCCAAAACAGGGATCAGTCTGGCACCCTTCTCGTGTCTCTCTATGATGTCCCCAAGGGCAGGCTGGGGTCAGTGTTCTCTTGGGCCATTTGCTGAGATACTGCAGCAAAAGGATCTCCGAGTCACTGAGGTCGTATGGGCCTCTTCTCAAGCTAGACATGCAGGTGATCAGAAGTGTGCAACTAGTGACTTCATTTTAAATCACCTGGCTGTGGTCACCTCTGGTCACAACTCTGCCTTTTCACAAACAGGCTTCGGGTAAGATCTTGACATGAATTCAGTCATTCCCCAAGATCAGGAGTTCCTAAGGCCGATGGAGGAGCCACCGTTTTATGTGTGGAAGTTTTTAAGATTTTGATAGAAATAATTTTTGTTGGCTTCTAAGTAGTCTATTAAGTGGCAATCTCTTTTTAACCAAGCACTGGAAAGTTAAACCATTCCAAGGGTCATCACAAATCCACTCAGTTCAGTGGACTAGCTGCTGCTGGGTGATTACTATCTACCAATGGGTGCGCTGGGCACAGTGGTGTGAGGTAGGAACAGCCCTGCAGCTGCTGAAGACCAAGTTGAGGGGGGGTCGGGGTGAAACGTGGCACGTGCCTTGGCCACAGACAAGGTGCTGGGACTCAGGAAAGGCTTCAGCACCACCGAGGGACCTGGACGGGCTGGTAAAATTTGTTCTGATCGAATTCTATGCAAGTAAGAGGATTACGAAGCTCCTACTACTTACAGCTTCCATCAGGCCTTTCAAGGATGGAGTCTTGAGCATCAGGGCATCGAAGACTTCTTCTGACTCCTTCCGCACGTACAGCAGCACTGATCCCCAGTGGGGAAGAAAGAGGGAAAAGTGTTATTTGTTGATAGCAAAACAAGAAAACGGATTGTGGGTATTGGGAAAAACAAAAAGAGACGTCCACATTAAGGATGGCAAACATGAACCAATATAAAATCTGTCTCAAGGAACACAGCTTTCAGCTTCTTTTTAACTCTGCTGGAAGTCCCAGCTCAAGCCAGGAGGAGCTGCTCTGACCGAGGAACACTCAAGGGATGTCACCACTGATGAGGTCTGTTTGAGGAATTCATGTTTTGGCTGGATTCAGAGCTCACTTCCCACTGAAAACTCCCATTACGAAATGTAAACCAACACACCTCTCTTTGGTTCTTCTATCCGGGTCAGCTTAGCAGGAGGCGGGATCACAAAGTCGTCTTCCGAGCTATACGGCCCCCTCTTCAAGCTGGACCTGCAGGTGATCCAAGGTGTGCAATTAGTGACTTCACTTTCGATCACTTGCAAAAACAAAAGGAGTTTCGGGGTGTTATCACTGGATTTTACATTTAAAATGCCCTTTGTCCTTTACCTGGGCCAGCTGCCTTTATTTTGTGGATGAAAATCTGGGGCTTAAGGGAAGAAGCTGACCGAGCCGGGCTCGTGCGACTGAACGGCAGAGGAGGGCCACGCTCGGGAGCCTGCCGGACGCCCCTGCTGCTCTCACACAGCTCCGGCTGCCCTCTCGGAGATGGGCTTTCTCTTCAGGAAAAAAACTTACGAAGGAGGTGGGATGTGAGATTCATGTGAAGGTGGTAACAGAGGAGACAGCGTGTCAAAAAAGGGAGGATGTGTGAGCGGGAAAATGCTAAACCAGGCTGGCTGAGACAGAAAGTCCCGGAGGAAGATGAATCTAATCCAGAAAACCTTGATCACTCAGCTCTTGGGAAGTTTAGACTTTTATGTTGCAGTGATCAGGGAGTCGACCGTTCTGAGAGTCAAGAAGGCTACAATTGGGGTGCGGCAGAGACTGGAGTGGACACCAGGATCTACGAGCAGAAAATGAGTGGGATGACTCTGGAGACAATCACAGCACCAAAGCCCAGAGGACTGGAAAAAATACGGCAGTGTTGGTGGAAATACAAAGGGAGGGGAAACATTTCCAGTTGCATATGAAGAAAGAAGGGCTTCCCTGATAGCTCAGTTGGTAAAGAATCCGCCTGCAATGCAGGAGACCCTGGTTCGATTCCTGGGTTGGGAAGATCCCCTGGAGAAGGGATAGGCTACCCACTCCAGTCTTCTTGGGCTTCCCTGGTGGCTCAGCTGGTAAAATCCACCTGCAATGCGGAAGACCTAGGTTCGATTCCTGGGTCAGGAAGATCCCCTGGAGTAGGGAAAGGCTACCCACTCCAGTATTCTGGTTTGGAGAATTGCATGAACTACAGTCCATGGGGTTGCAAAGAGTCAGACACGACTGAACGACTTTCACTTTCATGAAGAAAGAAGTGAAGAGACCAGCAGGACTGGCTGTCAAAGGCACAAGTCACAGTGAGCTCACTGTTGTGAGTTTCAGTGAGTGAGCAAGAAAATAGTGAAAAAAAAACCCCAAAAAACTGAAAACGAAGTAAGTACGAGCTTCTGAGCAGAACCATCACTTTAAGAATAGTAGCTGGACCTTAAAATGCTATGTCTCAGATTCCAGCACAGAACAGGCCTCCAATGAAAGCACCTGCAGGACTCAGGTCTGAGAACACGAGTTAGAGAGGCTGCGGAGAGCCCGCCTTCCGCGAGGCCTGTGGTCCATTTGGGTGGGCGTGGGGAGCCGGGATAGCCCACAGAAGGTGACCGGACCCTCGCCTGGTGGGGCGCTGGGCGGGAGGGCTGCCGGCGAGGCTGAGAAGGGTGCCCCCGGGGGCAGGGGGCATTGACACCATCACAGCAACCAGCACACCCAGGGGCCTCCTCCAGCTTTCTGAAGCCCGATCTCCACAGGAACCCGGGTTTCTTAGAGCAGAGGCTGATTTTGGGGCCAGAGTAGTGGAGAAAAACAAGTGCCTGGAACACGCCATGTCTGAAGGTGAGGAGGTGCTGGAGCGGTGAGGGCAGGAGGGTCATGCCGGAGTGATCCAGGAGCGAGAGAGAGGGACCCTGCTGGCCCTGGGACCAGTGAGCAGAGTAAATGACAATGACGGATCACAACGTATTGAATACAATGGGAACTCACAAGCCCATGCTGATGCAATGCAAATGAGAAATTAAAAGCTTGACAAGGAGTGAGATGTTTACAAAGCACCTCCCCTCAAAACACCTACTACAAGAGGAGAAAGAGTTTCACTCCACAGTGGAGAAGCCTGGCAGAGGCTGCCTGAATCAAGTGACCAGAGCAAACATCGCCAGCGGGGGTGCCCCTGACAGGACACGCTGAGGGCAGGGCCCTGTCCGTGCCAGTCCTGCCCAGACGCATCACCCACCCTGAGAGAAAACCACGGACAGACCCAGACAGAGGGACAGCCTACAAAACGGCGGGAGTGTGACCTGCAGAAGCATGAGCTCAGGAAAGCCAAGGAGAGGCGGAAGCTGTTCCCAGTGGAAGGAGATTCAGGAGCCAGGGCAACGAAAGACCCTGTGTGAGTCTGAAAGGAACCTTTTTTGGCCATAAATGATGTTTTTGGAACAATTAGCAAAGCCTGGACTGGGTGGTACCATGCTAAGGCCTTGATGTCAACATTCTGACTGTGTTATGCAGGGGAACATCCTCATTGGTGGAAACATACAAACCTAGACAGAGTATTAAAAAGCAGAGACATCACTTTGCCTACAAAGGTCCGTCTAGTCAAAGCTATGGTTTTCCCAGTAGTCCTGTATGGATGTGAGAGTTGGGACTATAAATAAGGCTGAGGGCCAAAGAATTGATGCCTTTGAACTGTGGTGTTGGAGAAGACTCTTGAGAGTCCCTTGGACTGCAAGGAGATCCAACCAGTCCATCCTAAAGGAAAGCAGTCCTGAATATTCACTGGAAGGACTGATGCTGAAGCTGAAGTGCCAACATTCTGGCCACCGAATTTGAAGAACTGACTCACTGGAAAGACTCTGATGCTGGGAAAAGACTGAAGGCAGGAGGAGAAGAGGATGACAGAGGATGAGATGGTTGGATGGCAACACTGACTCAATGCATATGCGTTTGAGCAAGCTCCGGGAGTTGGTGATGGACAGGGAGGCCTGGCGTGCTGCAGTCCATGGGGTTGCAAAGAGTCGGACATGACTGAGCAACTGAACAACAACAACAACCAAGGACTCAGGGGTGTTGGGTCACTGCCAGCAACTTACTCTCCAGTGACTCAGGAAAAAGTGAGTTCTTTGTACTGTAATTATTCTAGAGGTTACAGAATGTTTCAAAATAAAAAGAATTTAGTAAAACAAAACATAAATCTTACCCTTCACCCTCCAACTCTTCTGAGGCAATGGGAAGGACCTAAGACCAAGGAAAAAAAAAAGACTGCTTTTCAAGCATATGCTAAAATATTTCAGACCTTAAACAAATTATTCTTAAAACGAAAGTAATTTGGAATGAGACCAATCTCACACAAAATCCGTTAGCCTTATTTTTCAATGAACAGATTCTTAAAGGTGTCTTGAACTCCAGTTTAGAAGCTGGCAAACTACAGCCCATGAACCAAGTCTGGCCTGACACCTATTTATGTAAATATAGTATTTACTGGTGCACAGCCACGCCCATTCCTGGCACAGTGTTTAAGGTGATTTTGGCCCCACAACAGCGGAGGCAAGTCACAACAGAGAGCCCCCCAAAGCCTAAAATGTTTATTCTTGGGCCCTTTACAGCACAAGATTACTGAGCCCTGCTCACCCTAGACTCATGAGAAACTGAATATCCTGACAGTGCCTTTCCTGAAGAACTCTGCAAACATATCTGTCTGTTGGAATCTGTGTACAAAGCTCCTGGCAAACGTCTCTGGGGCATCTACCTGAACTCAGGTGGAGGGCATGCTCCACTCCATCCGAGTCCAACCTCCACTGAGCTTCTGCTCCAAGCAAAGTGTGATTGCAGCTTTGATAAATTTCAGATTAGCAGCTGAGACATGACCAAACATGTGCCAGAGACGGCCCCCTAACTGAAACTGCGAGGAGAGTGCTCAGACATCCTTCATCCTATTAAGGCTCCCATGCCTGGTATTCCTCGGCGTTTTCCTCCTGTCCAGACCCATGGAAGTGAAATTCACAAGATCACAGACTCAACTCCACATGTTATTATTCCAGTATCTTTTAAAGAGCTGAAGACACCAACAGATAACATCCATACAGAATTAAGTCGGCAGGTCTGGGGCTGTGGTTCCACGGCAATGATGCTTTCACACACCTGACCACGACGACATTACGTCGCCCAAACCAGACACTCCAAAGAGCTGACCCCTAACCCTGGCCAGACCTCACCAAGCTCTAGCTTCTGTTTGCCAAACACTCTCCTCCTGTGGCCTGTCGCTTCCTAGCAGCCACCCTGGGATCCGGGTTACCTACGTGAGCACCCCGCTGAAGGCTGGCAAAGTGTACGTCGGGGATGAAGAGGACGGGCTGGGTGTCGAGATCAATGAAGGGCTTGAAAACCGTGATGTCCATGCGCTTGTGAGAGGGAAGAAGCGGCACTTTGACGTCAGAAACTGAAAAAAAAAAACAAAACACGAGGACACCACAGTCAGCAGCTTCTGTTCCCAGACTGCCGGCAGGCTACAGAGCATCTTCCTTGTTTAAGAAACTTAAATTATAGCAGAACAGCAGATACAGGTCATGCTGCCTGAACTGCGAAAAATTACACTTAGTGTGAAGGAACGTATTTGTATTTGCACTGAAATCAATCAATCGCACATCTTACCAAAGGCAGGAGAGAAAAAGCCATGTTTAAACACAAAGACACACACAGAGAAAGATCTAGAACGGAGGCAAAGCATGTGAAGTTTCTGCCTGAAAGGCTAGAACTTAACGATTGTATAAACATAATTTAGAGGTAATTTCACCCTGGCTCTTCTCATTAGATAATCTGTTCTGACAGCGGTGTACTCTTGACTTCAGAACAGGCACCTCAACCCCAGACCTTCATCTTCAGAACCGAACCCCAGGGAGGCGGAGAGACAACGTGACTGTCTAACCCTTTATGTACTGAGTTACAGACTCCGCTGTCCCCCAGCCCCCGGCCCTGTGGTGCTTAGTGATGAGCTTTCTAAGCCTCTGAGCGGCTCTCTGAAGGGACGTCTCCTGAGCTGCACTGTGAGGCCAGCCGCAGAGCCAGGACAGGCGTGCAGCCACGTCTGCTGGGTGCCGGCCACGCAGAGCGCAGGTGGGGCCATCCGAGCTCCAGCTGTGCAGAGCGTGCGCTTTTTTCCTTCCTTTTAGCTGAGAGCTACGGGATTCTGTGAATATGAATGCTGGCCATATTAAAAAGGAAAAAGAAAAAAAAAGCTTTCCTGGTGCAACGTCCAAACAGAAGCCCTATAGATTCTGCAAATGTTAAGAATATCTGACAGAAGAACACTACGCTTATTTCAAACTAAGACAACGTGAATTCCAAAGGGTGTTACTATTACTCTTAAAAATCTAGGCCAGTTCCAATCTCATCATCAGCTATTCGGGTGGAACGTGTGTTATTTGTCAGGAACGAGGGCCAGCAACCTGAACCAGAACTGAGGGCCAAAACCGTCTGAACTCTGGAAAAACTCAGGACTCCTTCCTGGAGTTCCCTGAGCATGACTTAGTTCAGGCCCTCGTCAGTCTTTGCGTCCTGGTTAAAGGAAGCAAAGCTATCACTTCACAGCAGTAAGAAGAAAATATCCACTATGCTAGCTTCTGTTTACAAACTTGAGTTACTGTCGGAACGAAAAGGTCTAAAACGCTTGGCAGAAACGCTTCTACTTACAGGCATTCAACTGGGAGCTGGGGTCAGTGCACTTGCCTTTTCTTTTGCTTTGTTTTCGTTCTTCATCTCTGATCTTCCGTTCGGCTCCCTGGGTGGAGAGAAGACAAGAGGTGGCTCTGTTTACTGTTTAGCTCTTATCCTGACCTTCGGCAGGAAAATACCTCCTCTTTGGAGGTGAACTGCACTGCTTATTATACTCGTGGAGCTTATCAGGGTAGTTTCCTCTAAAAAAGCCCTTTCTTAAAACTGTTTTTAAATTAGAAAAAAATCACAGGAAAACACTTGTTAAAAAAACAAAGAGAGCAGAATTCCCCTCAACAATGAATGAGGCCAGGTCAAATGGAAGCCAAGAAAATCAGCTAACATACCATACACTGGCTTCAAAGACGCAAGTAACTTTTCTTATTGCCTAATAACAAGAAAATAAGAGAAAAAAATACAAGCTGATCCCACTTTGTGTATACTGTCCTGTATGGCCAATGTGGTTACTGAAAACTGATTCTGTCCAAGGTCTCGGCATTGACTAAGTGATAGATCCAACCAACTATGACTCACAAGAGCAAATATTAATCTGCAGTCACTTGAAAACTTTACTCCCAGGCCTACAACGAGGATATACACACATGGTGCAAGAACTACACAAAGAACAGCAGTGCTGCACAAGCGGACCCACAAGTACGTTAGGAACAAACACAACCTGAAATTAAGCAAGTAAGCAAAATGAAAACAAAATTATTCATTAGCTATTTTGCTTGACCTACTTGCATTTATTTCTAGATGGTGCAGATTTGTTTACAAAGTTATTCACGTTCCTTGGTAGCTCCACGGTAAAGAATCTGCCTGCAATGCAGGAGACCTGAGTTCGATCCCTGGGTCGGGAAGATCCCCTGGAGAAGGGAATGGCAATCCAATCCAGTATTTTTGCCTGGAGAATCCCACGGACAGAGGAGCCAAGCAAGCAACAAACCATGGGGTTGCAGAGTCAGACACGACTGAGTGAGTAGCACTTTTTTTGTTAAAGAACTGGTTATTTATTCTTCAGTAAATACACTCCCTGATAGCAAACAGTGGCAATAAAAATCATCCAGTTGATTTGGCACGATTATACAATAAAACCACATTTTAAAATATGGAATGAAAAACCACCTTCTACATTTATCGATACATCACTAATGTATCAATACACACAAACTTGCCCATCACCACTGCTACATGACGCTAATGCAAACACTACGTCCCTGACGGAGAAGAACAGGCGAAGGTCACCAGGCTCCTCGCCATTACCGTCTGGGGTTGGTCTGTGTCTTCCTCAGTTCCTTCTGATGGTCTAAAAATAACCCCATGTCAAAGTCTTTGCAACCCCATGGATGGTAGCCTACCAGGCTCCTCTGTCTGTGGGATTTCCCAGGCAAGAATACTGGAGCGAGTTGCCATTTCCTTCTCCAGGGGGATCTTCCCGACCCAGGGATCGAACCCGAGTCTCCTGCATTAGCAGGAGGGTTCTTTACCACTGGGCCACCAGGGAAGCCCCCAGACCTGCCTAGCAGACCTGGAAGATCCAAAAGAAGACCTGGAAGATCCAACTGTTTCCAAGGAGGTTTGCCAGATCTCAGGACAAGGCTCAGGAAGACTCATGGCTGACAGGCACAACCGACAGCCAGCAAGGTCAAGGTCACAGCCTTTGGGGTCCTGTAAGATCCCAGGAGCCAGGAAACCCCGAGTGAGGTGGAGGATGGAACCACCGCAATAACCCAGAACTGACATGGGAATCCACGGCTAGGCTACCGAAGCCACGGTCCATGTGCTCAAAAAGCCTGTGGGAAAAACTGAACATGGTAAGCAGAGTCTTGGAAGACATAAAATAGATCCAAACTGATCTTCCAGAGATGAAAACTACATAGTTTCATACAGGGAAAGATGGTGAGCACATGCCAAAAAAAATGTTTTTAATTAAACGGATAAAACTTGAACCTCTCCCTAGAATTTTTAGAAAAAGGACATGGACATAACGATCGTTTTTCTTTTGGCTCTAAGGAAGAATGTGGCATGAAGGAAGAAAATCTGAGTAGGGGTCAGAGACCTCTGCTCCGGAGCAGATGTGACTTGCCACCAGTTAAGATGCAGCATGTGAGAAAGCAGGGAGCAGGCTGGGGGGAAAGGAGGAGGAATGAGGCCCCTAAGAGATGCCCACGTCTGATGCCCAGAGCCTGGGCCTCCATCACTTCTACAGCAAGAGGAGGAGGCTGGGCTGACTGCAAGACAGGGAGAGTCACAAGTGTCCACACAGCTGAAGAGCCAGAGGTGGAGGGAGCAGGATGGCTCGGAAGGCGGGCAGGGCCACGAGCCAAGGACTGAGGGCAGCCCTAGACAGCGGAAAGGCAGGGGAACGGGTTCTCCACGAGAGACTCCAGACGGAATCAGGCTTCCGGCACCTTGACTTTTGCCCAGTAAGACTTGGGTCAGACTCCCTGACCTACAGAACTGGAAGATGACAGAAGCGTGTCATTTCAAGCCACTAAGTTTGTGGTCATTTGTCAACAGCAACAACAGAGGACTAATACAACTGATACATGACGAGGCACATGGCAGGTGCTCGATAAACATCACTGGACCTGCCCTCTGGACCTGGAAGGTCTCAGGCTCTCCCCCTGGAGCCAACACAGTGCTCTGTGCATCCAAAGCACAAGTCAGGACACCAGGCCTCCTATGGCAAATTCACTTCCGGGTTCTTAGCACCTTCTAAAAAAGTCTTCGTAACACAGAGGTTCAAACAGGATGAAAAGAGGAGACTGGCAAGAAAAAAAAAAATACAATCCGGTATTTCTGAGTGGGAAAAGTCAGAGTCATCTTCAATCTTAGTTCAGTGAACAGTTCTGCCCCATTCTGGAGGACACCACTGTCTCCAGTCCCCAGGGCACCAGGGCCTGCCAGCTTCTTTCTGGATTTAATCCAGCTGAGCGCTGCACCCAGCAAAAGTGCCCATCTCTTCTCCAGAAAACAAGGAGTCACAGCAGAGAGAAGGAATGACACTGACACCACGTGGGCCCGTGCTCTCGCTTCCCACCCACCTGCTGCTGTCAGCAAGAATCTGAAGCTCACCTTCCCCTGCCTTAGTGAGCTGCCGGACCACCTGCCAAACAGCCTGAAGGGAGATGTGCCAGTGACCACACAGACCGGGAATCCTCGGACACAGAGCTCAGGAAGACCTCCAACTCCAGGCCACTGCCCGCAGGTCCCTGCGAGCTGAGGGCCCACCCAGGACTGGGTGCACTGTCCCTGTACAGTGTCCCTGCGTCCCACCCTGTCAGGCACGCCTGACAGAACATGCTTATCGACCCTTCTGGTTTTTCAGTCAAAAGGAGATTAGTTTTCTCCCCTGTATAATGTGATTTTGCATGGCTAAAACATGAACTGCTAATTTACGATCAGCTATTTTATATTATCAGCAATACATGCTTCAGTTCTGTTAGCTGCTCAGTAGTGTCCAACTCTTTGCAACTCCATGGACTGCAGCACGCCAGGCCTCCCTGTTCATCACTAACTCCCAGAGCTTGCTCAAACTCATGTCCATCGAGTCGGTGATGCCATCCAACCATCTCATCTTCTGTTGTCCCCTTCTCCTCCTGCCTTCAATCTTTCCCACCTTCAGGGTCTTTTCCAATGAGTCAGTTCTTCCCATCAGGTGGCCAAAGTATTGGAGTTTCAGCTTCAACATCAGTCCTTCCAATGAATATTCTGGACTGATTTCCTTTAGGATGGACTGGTTGGATCTCCTTGCAGTCCAAGGGACTCTCAAGAGTCTTCTCCAACACCACAGTTCAAAAGCATCACCACTTCTCCAACACCGCAGTTCATACTAGACTTAAGTATAAGAAAGGCCTTGGTCTTTTCCTATGAGGAAGGGTGTATTCTAAGTGTCCACATCCAGTCGATGGCCTTACCTTGTCACAGAAGACCTTTATCTGGCAGTATGCCCGATGCACAGGCTTGTTGCTGCGGTTGTTATAGCTGTAGGTGTCAATTTGGATGTTCAGAGGCAACCCCTTCACACCCTTCTGAGAAGAGAAGTCTGTGCTCAAGCAGTTCACAGAGATGAAAACCTGCAAATGGAAGAAAAGTTTCCATAAGCAACAGCATCGACAGTAACCCCTTGCACAGCTGGTAAAAACACTAATGCCATGGAAATGATTCAGATTATGTTTGAAACGAGAGCGCGTCTTCTCATTTAAAAGAAGATTTTTTAAAAGAGGTAATAAAGGGTTAATTTAAAATCACTTTTGGTCATAGGAATAACAGCTTTGACCCCTGTCAATTCTCCTCCCGGAAAACTTATTTAATAATCGGAAGGTGAATGAGGTCGGTTGTCTTTCTTGACGTCGTCTTTAAATGTTCCAAGGGGCCCAGGTGCTCTTTGCAGCTTTTTGAGAGCCTGCTGCAAACTCTCTGGGGATCTGCCTGCATTTGTGTCTATACCGTCTCCTAGGATAACCTGTAAAAGCTATGCTCCAACATCCTGGAGTTTATGAAATCAGTGAGTCACATGATTGAAGTGGCACTGAAGGCTGTTACTTAGAGAGACTCAGGTCAATCCTGTACACAAGCATGAACATGCTCAGGGTCCCCCCACCCCCGAACCTGTGAGTCTGGATTTTAACCTCTCCATACCCGGCCCACAGGTGTTTGAGCTCCCAGTCAATGCTTTCGTTTCAGAATTTATTTCTGATGCATAAGCACCACATGGTGGGTATTACTGGAACTACAGTTTTTAAAACAGCCTGGCACATTTCGAAGGCCCCAGACCCTTATTCCAGATTCCGGCCAGTCCATGAAGTGACAGCCCAGCAGCCCTAACAACTAAACACAGATCTACTACACTGGTGCAGGCTGCTGCTGGCTAAAGCAAGACCCAGAAAGAGAGATGTTTAAGTCACAAGACGGGGAAAACCTATAAGATGACAATAAGAGAGTAGGGAGTGGGAACAGAGTGCAAGGAGAAAGACAGTCACAAGGACAGAGAGGCTCTCCAGAAGGCATACAGGACGCCGAAGAGGGGTGTCCATGCCTGCACTCGTCTGTGTACTGTTTACAAGTAGAAGAGACCGAGACACCCTGAAAAGACTGAGGACTTGTCCAAGTAAACAGATGGAGCAGTCGTCGCCCCCCTCACTCTTCCATTCGGCCGCGCCCACTCTCTGCACCAAGGACGCGCCGGCAGTGTGGCCCTGCCCCAGCTCCGTGCTGGTCCCTCGTCCTCCCGCTGACCCACCCAGTGCACCCCACGGCTCCTCTCTGCTGCTCTGCATCTGAACGTCCAACCCCAGGCCCCGCTCCTGGAGTGTCTGCCTTCGGCCCGCACTGTGACACGGAGCCCGCAGCACCGAGCTTTACACACGGGCGTGTAAGCGTGCCTTACACACAGGGTCTCATGTCCCCACCACCACCCGGAGGGACTGCTGTCCTTGCTTACAGGTGAGGTCTGGACAGACCTTTAAACTGTCCCCTGCATAGAGAGCAAAAGGCTGGGAGTCATTTCTGGGTCTTTCCGCTTCTATTCCCTGCTGCCTCTCTTTCCCAAAGCAGCTTTTTTTTTTTCCTCCAAATTCAGGAAAGTTCTAAATTGACACAAGATAATTATATAAGTAATATTACATTTTAGCCAGTTACCTCGATAATATCCATTAAGGCAATTCCCCCCACCTGCCCACCTGTGATGGTGTACTGCAGTTTTTTTAAGTGTGTAAGTTTGTTTTTTTTTAAGGAGAACAACTGTTCTACAAATCTGTGTCGGCCTCTGCCACACATCAGTGTGAATCAGCCACAGGTACTCGTTATGTCCCCTCTCTCCTGAACCCCCTTCCCATCCCCTCCTCTTGGTTATCAGAGAGCACTGGGCTGAGCTCCCTGGGTCACCCAGCAAATTCTCACTTGCTGTCTCTTTTACATATGGTAACGTGTATGTTTCCACGCTATGCTCTCAATTCGTCCCACTCTCTCCTTCCCCTATTGTGTTCATCAGTCTGTTCTCTGTGCCTGTGTCTCCATGGCTGCCCTGCAAATAAGTCCATCAGTACCATCTTCCTAGATGCCATACGCATCCAAACCAGCTATTTATCCTAGACGATCCCCTGGATTTTCTTTACAACCTGGAACGGTATGCCATTTTTAGATATGTATGTTTTGTGTCCCAAGGGAAAGTGAAAGTCGCTCAGTTGTGTCCAACTCTTTGCGACCACATGGACTGTCCATGGAATTCTCCAGGCCAGAATACTGGAGTGGGTAGCCTTTCCCTTCTCCAGGGGATCTTCCCAACCCAGGTCTCTTGCACTGCAGGTGGATTCTTTACCAGCAGAGCCACAGGGAAGCCCAAGAACACTGGAGTGGGTAGCCTATCCCTTCTCCAGGGCATCTTCCTGACCCAGGAATCGAACTGGGCTATCCCGCATTGCAGGCAGATGCCTGACCAACTGAGCCATCAGAGAAGCCCCAAACTAGATCGTAAATACTCAGTAGGCTAGATCCATTTTCTCCATTTGGCACCTTTTTTAATAAAAACTTTTTATTTTGTGCTGGGGTCTGGCTGATTAACAATGTTGTGACAGTTTCAGGTGAACAGCGAAGGGACTCAGCTACACATATACACGTCTCCATTCTCCCCCAAGCTCCTTCCCATCCAGTCTGCCACAGAACATCGAGCAGAGTTCCATGAGCTGTTGGCACCTTTCTTAATACTTGGCATGGTTTTTGATCTAGCATTGCCTTACCTTGCCTATCGTTTTTCTTTCCGTTTACCTAATTTTCAGCATATGAGCAAATTGCTCTAATTTTTTAAATACATACATCTAGATACATAGGCAAAAGTAGCACATGTGAATTTCAGACCTACTACAGAAACTCAAGGCTTTGACTTTATATCTTTTCATATATATTTTTTTAAAAAAAAACATTTCATATACAATCTGTAAGTCCAACTTTAAAAGTTAGTCTATGGAATAGATGAAAAAAGGACAAACAGAATCGCAGACAGAAAGACAACAGCTCACGCAAACAACAGAACACATACAGTAACCGGTCACATTTTTTATTTTACAACTTGGTAGAAAATCGAAACTTTTCTCTATCATTCTAGGCTACAAGGCTCAATTCCTAACTCAAAAACAGTTGCCTGAAAAAAGTACACTTCACCCTCCACAATTCCAGGAAGTCTTTGCCCCAAAGTGATATCCCCTTTACAAGAGGATTTCCCGGTAATCCAATCTAAAACCTAACCTCCCCTGGCTTCCCAGCATCAAGTTTCTATTCAGAGCAGAAGTAAGGAGGCACCAAATCCCAGGGTCAGTATAAACACGGAGCCTTCAGAGAGACACCACTCCCTCTGCCGTTCACGACCACTTGCGATCAGTTTCTTGTATACGTACTTCTATTTTTTAATACCGACTCTTTCCAAACCTGGCAGTTTTCTACATGGGATCAGAGAGTGGACAGCATCCCTAACTCAGCATTAAAAAATGCCACCTTGTCTCAACAGACACGCAGACATACCGGTAAAAAGTGAACAGCATGTGCAGTGTCTGGTCCAGGAACAGGACGTTCCGAGTCAGTGGGCTGAAGGCCCGCAGGAGAAAGACGAGGGCGGCACGGGAACACGCCGGACAGTCATGGGGACAGCCAGCCCTGAGGGGGACATGCATGCCGTGTCTAAGCCTCAACCAAAGACTGACAAGAGGGCAAGATGCTGTACATACTAAGTTCTAGCAAGCAGTAATGTGGTCAACAGGAAAGGCCTTGGTCTGAAAATCAAAGCACCCAGTTTTGGTCCCAGCTCCATCACTAACTGTGCTGTGACATGGGCCAGGGTCCACTGGTCAAGGGCAGAGTTGTATGAGACCACCCCTAGCTGACTTTTAATTGCAGTGCCAGGTTGGTATTTATACTGAGGGTGATGAACCCTACATTCCTACTCTGTAAGTCTAGTGACAACAATTTTGTGTAATATGTTGATCAATCAACTTTTTACATATCATACTCTTTTTTAAGAGTCCCATGTAAGGTTGCCACTTAAAGTAACCATACTAACTACTTGTATAAAATTAAGAATCATGTGCAACAGTGGTTCTCAAAGTATGGCCAGAGCATCAGCCTGCCTGGAAGTCCGGGCCATCAGTCTGTACCGGAGACCGTGGGGCCAGCCCTGCTGTTCCTGCTCCCACCGGCCCGGGGTGGGTTTTGGGCTTGAGGATGGTTTCAGGTCCTCTCTGGTCATTCTCGTGATTGGCCAGGACAAAACCACTGCTGTCAAGTAATTAACTGTTTATGAACTTACACACTTTGAGCCATAGTAGAGCTCCTTTGGCTCCAAAACTCTGAGGTTAGTAAAACAAGTTCCAATGTATGATTTCCTTTCTTTAAGAAGTTCAGATGTGCTTACATGTGTTTATATGTATCCCATCAGGCATTTTTATATTAAAAAATTTTTTTACAGAGATACAGTCCTATTAAATAATAATATTCATTTAATCAATGGAAAGATAAAGATTAAAGCATCTGCTCAACCTTACTATTCAACAAGGTCATGCAAATCCTCAAGAATTCCTAGTTTAGAAGATAAACAGACCAGAGAAGAGTGTCTGTCAGACTGTACTTCTTATGTTTATGTGTGACGTTTGGTTTTCACAGGGGCTGACATGTGGGGATGAGCTGCGTGTCCGGATGGGGGTGTCAGGCTGACTGCTGGTGTCGTCCCCAAGGAGGACAGAGACCAGCCTTTCTGTTCCTGGGGCTGGAACACAGCACACGCTCAGCACGCAGGTTTTTAACAAGAGAAGGAAACTGCAGAGAGAGGAGTGAATAAACACAACCGAGACACATAAAGGAGTTCTCAAGTACTCATGTAAACCAGGAGTGGGCTAACTTTTTCTGCAGAAGGGTCTGATAAGAGCTTTTGCCTTCGTGGGCCAAATGCAACCACCCAGCTCTGCAGTGATGGTGCTAAAGCCACCACAGACAACACATGAGCAGAGGAGGGTGGTGGTATCTTGAAAAAACTACTCACGTGAACAGACCGCTGGATGGCCAGGGCTTGAGGGGCCGTCTCTAAGCCACTGGGACGTAACTGACCTTCACATCGCCACAACGTGGGAAACAGTGAGGAAGTGTCAGGCCCTTTTTGTGACTCAGCATTTCCACTTTCCACACAAGTGACCTCCTGAGAAGACAGCCGCTGGGGACATCTCACCAGTGTGACCTCCCCCGTGGACCCTCCCCCTCTATCAACGCAGCCCAGGCTCGCCAAGGGGACTCCACCAAGTCCTCGAGGAGAAGCGCGGTGTCCGGGAATCTTTATTTAGGAAGGTGACACTCTTTCATCAGTGGCACCCACGACAGGGAGATGGCAAATGTATGACATAAGACAGAGCTCTGCCCTGGGTCCTGGGGCAGCAACAAGACGGGTGTGTTCTGTTCCTCACCCGCGTCAACCCCAGGGGCTGGTTCTACCCGGCGGCTGGCCTTGACTTAACCTTGGACAACAGGCCAAGTCACCCACGTCTGGATAAGACAGAATATTCAGACCATTCTCACAGTGTAGAGAAATACTTTCTATACTGAGATTACAGAAAAACTCCACTATCCACTAAAGAAGGTGGGAAAGAGATAGAAAGATGAACTATTACGCATTCAATCCCTCCTCTATAAAACACAAGTATCACAATGGAATATTACGTAGCCATTAAGAAGAATACATTCAAATCAGTTCTAATGAGGTGGATGAAACTGGAGCCTATTATACAGAGTGAAGTAAGCCAGAAAGAAAAATACCAATACAGTATACTAACTCATATATATGGTATTTAGTTAATCGGTAAAGATAACCCTGTATGCAAGACATCAAAAGAGACACAGATAAATAAAACAGTATTATGGACTCTATGGCAGAGGGCGAGGGCGGGATGATATGGGAGAATGGCATTGAAGCATGTAAATTATCATATGTGAAACGAATCGCCAGTCCAGGTTTGATGCATGATACAGGGTGCTCGGGGCTGCTGCACCGGGATGACCTGGAGGGATGGGATGGGGAGAGTGGTGGGGGGGGTTCAGGATGGGGAACACATGTACACCCATGGTGGATTCATGTCAATGTATGGCAAAACAAATACAATGTTGTAAAGTTAAAAAATAGATAAATACACTAATTAAAAAAAAAAAACCACAAGTATGTTTGCATGCACACAGATACACACACACTTTAAAAAGTTTTATATCTGAAGTCTGAGAGTAGGCTGAATGATACACAACCTTCCTTCCTCAGAATGATGTAAAGATCTTTAAGAACTCAAATAATGACCCTTTCTCTATTTTCATATTTCCTTACCACTGATTTAGAGGAAAAGTTAGATTCTATTCAAATAATTGGAACATAAATCTCAAAAGATGAGCAATCAGTGTCCCCATCCAAAATCACTAGAGAAAAATATAAAACCTAACCACACACACACACACACACACACACACACACACACACACACACAACCCTGCTAAACAGGTGGAAGATGCTTGGCAAGATTCCTCTTTCATTGTCCAGCCCATTTTTCTAAGACAGTTCCTCATTACTGGCTGAGAATTCACGAGCTTGGAACTTTTCAAAAAATCTAATTTTGTTTTCATGTACTTAGAATTTTTCAAAAGATTTAATCTTGTCCTCAAAACTCAGTTTGAAAATGAAAACAAGAGAATAAAGAATTGCATTATCGAAGAAGTAACTTGTATAGATTTTTCATTCCAAATGTTGACAGGCACAGGACCAACAAGCAAGCAGACCCTGAGCTAGTTTACGATGGTTTTCCCAGGAAGCATTATGGCAGCCACACAATGCAGCTCACCAGCCAGCTGCTGTGCCCACAGCCACCCCTCAGATGGAAAGAAAGAGAGGAGGAAGACAGAGGGAACCAGTGTGCTCAGAAGACAGCCATGGTCAGCAGTTCACGTTCCAGCAGGTGGAGAGAACACGGCGGAGAACAGATTTTATAAACTCCCAACTCGCCTGCTCTTCGGGGGCTTCGCCTCTTGATGAAAGTGAAAGAGGAGAGTGAAAAAGTTGGCTTAAAGCTCTATACCACCAACCAAGACATAATTCCAGAAAACTTACTGACTCTCCAGTCTGAAGGGAGTAGTCAGATATGTGAGCTGAAACAAGTGAATTTCATTTGTAGGGAGAAGTTCTAGAAATATTGTTCATCTACCTAATTCACAGAAAGGAAGCTCTAACAAAGTAGAATTCATAAGGTGAAAGTTACAAAGATTATAAGCAGTTTAGTCAAAAGCTGAGTGTTGAGACTAACTTAAATATGTTATATTAGGTTAATTTTCATAAACAAAAAGGCTGTTTCTTATCCAAAATCTACCACAACAGTCATACTCACTCCATATTATTCTTCACATACAAGCAAAGAAACTGAGAGCCAGATGATACAGGTTTAATTTTTCCCACTGATTTAGGTGGAATTTTACACGTTATCGTACGACAGTGGCATTGCTGCTACACTAGTGAAAACCATTTCCCCTGACTTTCATAGTACGGTTTTCTCAATGAGCGGAAAGAAAAATTTCAAAATGTGCACCTTTAGATTCACTGAGAACATTCTGAACCATTCTTACGACAGTTTGGATCAAGTTTTCTTAATTAAACTTTTTTTTTTAAGGAATACACTTTTCATTTTAAGGGCTCCAATTTTTACATTATGATAAAGTTTCAAAGCAACACTCATAAGTGAGAGATGACAGTTGAGCCACATGGCGTCACCTCGGTGACGGGGACAATGGAAGAGCTTAGAGAAAAAGCCTGAAGGAACGGACCTGAGTTCTCAAGGCCTCCAGTACGCCAGCTCCACACTATGCTACTTTCGCACCTCCTTCACAGGACTTTTTATACACACTTTGGGGGGGTCTTATTTTTGTGGCTCAGCCGGTAAAGAATCCACCTGCAATGTGGGAGACCTGGGTTCGATCCCTGGGTCGGGAAGATCCCCTGGAGAAGGGCATGGCAACCCACTCCAGTATTCTGGCCTGGAGAATTCCATGGACTGTATAGTCCGTGGGGTCCCGAAGAGTTGGACACGATTGAGAGACTTTCACTCATTCCATTTATGATAACCTTTATTTCATTCTCTACTGACATCTCTCTTATGACTAAAGACCTAGCAACAACTGAAAGGACTTCTCTGAGATGCGTTTCCCTAGTTACCCCCAGAGAATCGCAGCTCCATTTTAGTATCTATCACGTGGTAGTTAAGTAGCCTCCCCGGACCCCTGTGGCCTTTTTCAGGCCAAGAGCCTCTGCACCCATCACCGAGGTCAAGGAAAGGAAGGAACAAGAGTACCGAACACGCCACCTCTACAGAACCCCTGGTCACTCTGTCACCCTGTGAGTGCTGTAAGCCAAGCGTCCCCTACTGCTCAACGATCTGAGATGGAGCTGATGTAACCACAATAGAGAGAACGTGCACAGTAAGTGTCATGTGCCTGAATCATCCTGAAACCGCCCTCCCCATCCCGTCCATAGAAAACCTGTCTTCCATGGAACTGCTCTAAGCCCCTTGATGGCAGGGATTATGTGTGATCCATTTAAAAATTTTATTTTCCCGGTGTTTAGTATATTTTTTGCATTTCTCCTAACTGGTGCTGAATTAAAAACTGTTAATGAGAGACAGAAAAACCATAGGTAGATAAAAATCCACCTATTACCTCCAAATCTTAATTTAACAAGTTTCAAATCCTAACAAAACTTTAAATACGTGTAACAGTGCCCTGCCCCCAGAACAGACAAAAACACACAACCAAAAAAAAAAAGCTAATATAAATTTATATAAATTAACCCACCTTCCTTCCAGCCCCTAGGAGAGGACTGTCTAAGCAATAAAATGGCCACAAATCAGGAAATGAAAAGAGAGAGCCTGCTTTCCTGACATTAGGCAAGCACTGAACACTGGGATCACTGCAGAACCGTAATCATTTATTCTTACTCAACGGCATTCAATCGCTCACCTCTGCCTATGTGATAGACTAAATTCCTCAGCAGTCAAAAGCTGCCTGTGATGCAACCCACCTGTCCAGCCGTGTTTCCTACCACCTACAGCATGTTTCTCAAATGTGAATTATACATGCATCCTTTTTGAAAGAGAAAAAAAAGTTCCTTGTCCCCTAAGAACATATCCAATCCTAGTCTGAGAAATAACTACTCTATTTAAACAGCTGAATGCATCACGTTTGACCACACAGCACCCCCAGGAACTCACCTGGCCTGTGTCTGGCTCTAACTTAATACCTAAGCACAAACACTAGCGATGAAACCTCCTGGCAGCAACTGGCCACCAGAGTATACCTGTGAATTTAAAAAGTCTTATCACTGAATTGAAAACGCAAAGAAACTCCAACCTTGATCTCCTCTGTCCATAGTCCCCAAGGGTTTGAGACAGCTTGCTTACAGGGTGACGTCCAAGGTCCTCACTCGGGGAGGACAGGGCCTTCAGAGTCTGGACTCACCTCCTCACCCCACCCCTCACTCACCTTGGGTGTCAGGTTCTGATTTGAGCTCTGCACTCACTCACATCACGGTCACAGGCTCATTCTGGGCTCTGAACACTTGGCTCATTCTTAACTGTTCTGTTGGACTCACTTAAGCGTCCGCTAAGGGAACCTTCTCTCATCTTCCCATTCTAAGGTAAGTTCTACTCTTTTGTGTTTACTTCTATGACTGCACATACTAGAGTAGCAACCTTCTCCACTAAATTCTGAAATTCCTGAGAACTGAGGCATGTTCCACTCAGCTTTACATTCCCAAAGCATCCTGACAGTGCCTGGCCAATAAGAAAAAAAATGTTCACTGAATGGATGACACCCAGATTCCTAAAGTCCAGCCAAACAAAACTACATGTTGCTATGATATGTGAGTTACATTTGCTGTACTCTGACAATGCACCTGACTCTTTGGCAGTCAAAACAACCTCTGAAACTGGCTCTCTTCTGCCCCCAGTGCACAGATGAGACTTTTTTGAGGTTAGGTAACTTGTTGCCCAAGTTCACAGGTTATTCACGTTCACATCTCTTTTCCAAGCACATGTGAACACTGAGGTCATCTTTAGAATCCAGGACATCAAGCAGTTTTTCATACACACTAGATATTAGATAACCGTAAAATGAACAACTGACTACATATACCCCTCAATCTGGAAAATAATTATGGAATTTCGAGGCTCACTGATACACAGAGAGGGACAGATATGGTAAGTTCTAGGGCAGAGGTAAACCCACTAAGTGAGCCATGAGGTGACTGTCTACTGTACTGACTTACTTTTACACTTTAAAGTATTATGTACAGTGACATCTTTCCTTTACAGCAACTGCAGGTACCTAACAGTGGGATGTGATAATTAGGCATGTTATCCCTTCACATGTAGCTTCCTATCATACTGACAGTATGGTAATGTCTACGACTTTCTTACAAGATTCGAGCATTGCAGCAGCTAAGTCCTGGTGCTGTTTCCCGTGCTACATCAGAGAACCTCTGCAGACTGAGCTGTTGCAGGTGCCTCTGAAATTCACAGGAGCTACTCTAGGGGCAGGAATAAGGGAGAAGAAAGGTCCCATCAGATGGCCTTTGCAAAAACACTCCGCAGCCGCCATCTCTCAAAGCACAGTGCCCAGTGCCATCTCTTCCATAAAGCCTTTGCCTCCCTTAGCTGAAGGGACCCCCTTAACTTGGAAACCTTGGGAGCATTTTTTAAACCTCACTTATGACCTGTACATCACATAGACAGTGTCCCCTCTTTTGAGGACAGGCTTTCTGCTTGCACCGTTTTTCACTCCCTCAGAGTGATCCTAGAGAGAAAAGCACAATGAATAATTTGCTGAATGAATGGAACATACTGTCCACACAGTAGCAACAGATTAACTACCTTGCATAGAATTTCCTGGAAGGCTGTTAGAAATGAGTTAAAGGGATCGATAATGACAGAAACAATTTGTTAAGGGAGAATGGTGCTTTCATCTTTGAAGTTAAGACTGTACATGACAAGAATTTTGGAAAAGCATCAGCCTGCAGGGCTGAGAGCATGCCTGGTCAGAATTCCATGTGGGTTACTGTGAATTAAGTGCACATTTATCAGACAGTTCGATGGGTTCTAACTGCCTGGTAAATACACGCAAGAAAAGAGAAGAGATCTAATAGAAGAAGGAAAAGAAACATGGGATGATTTAACTATGGAAGATGCTTCAGGAAGCTGATAACCAAAAAATGTTTTATATCCCAAGAATGCACTTCTCCTTGTTGCGCTCCCCAGAAACATCTACCTTGAATGTGAGCATCACCTGGCTCGGAATCTGGCTACTCAATACCTTAACTCAAGAGAGACACAGCGTCCAGTCGCGGCTCAGGCTCTGAAGAGTCAGGCAGTAAAAGACATACAGGACACAGATGACAAAGCCAGAGCCAGGACCTACGCCTCCTGCACAAATCTGCTCTTGAAATCACAACGACACAATGAACACAGAAAGCCTGAAGAAGTTCCTAATGGAAAAACTGTGTGTTGCAGCAGAAAAACAGGGGAAAGAGTGACCCTCAAGGGGCTGCGAGCAGAAGGTTCTTTTTTGATCAGGAGGCATGAAATCAAAGGTTCCTATATTCCAAATCAAACAGGGTCTCTACGCCCAATTTCCACGTGACTTCCTGTAACTCACGAGACTTAGCTGATGCCTCGGCCCGTTAGGCAGTGGCAGCCCTTGTGGGTATTATTATCCCAGCTGCCTCTGGGAGTCATTACTGCTTTAACTCATTGTATTATTAAATTCAACTCATTCTAGTATTAAATTCAACTTAGTCAAAGAGATCATATTCATAATCTCATTCCTGGGATGTAACTGATCTGCTAAGTTGAAAGTAGGAATCCTATAACAAGCTTTCATTTAACTCATTTCCATATCAGTCAAAAAAAAAAATCACTTGAAAATATTTGTAAGTCGCTTTTCTTAGTTAGAAACCTGACAAATTAAATTACAACGTGAGATCAACAACATAGGTTTATTCTCACCCCAAATCTAACAGCACTACTTCAAGATAACAAAATCCCCATTTTTCCAATATGTGTATAGGGAAGTTACACCAGCTGAAACCAATGGAGTAGGAAACGGTTTAAAGGAAGGAATCAAGGTCCAAGTCTAATCAGACAGGAACATCTACTGAGTATTCTACAGCACACACCTAATCTTCAACATTCCTTCTCCCACAACTGGGGGGAAAAAAAAAAACCCAAACCAAACAAACTCTGATTATCTTAGTTCTGCAGGAGCCTAGTCGCTCCCCTGCTTATTCCCGATGCGCAGGCCTAATTAATTAATTACACCCCAGAAGGTATCAGAGGCTGAGTCAGAGACCGAGACGCAGAGTCCAGCTCCACCACTGATTCATCGGCTAATCCCAGGAAAGTCACACCTCCCCACTATTCCGATGACATGCGGGGAGTAAAAAGTCCCACTACAGAATTAACATCGGCATGAAACAAGAGCCTTCAAACGTGTGACCAGTGTGTGTGTGTTTTCTTTCTCAGACGATCAGACGGCCGTCAGGAGAGGAGAGAAAGAACAGGAAGGCTGGGCGGCGAGGGGAGGGGTGTAGGGAGAGCAAAGCACTGACTTGCAATCTTCTGCCAGCAACATGGGGCGTCTCCCCAGAGACAACACAAGGGTCTAGTCATCAGCCCGACCGCGGCCACAGCGCTGCCTTCCCACGCCACCCACACGTCAGCTTTGGTCTCTGCAACAGATTGCAGAGAGCCGGGAGAAGTCCCAAAGACAAAGAAAGAGAAGGAGAGAGAGAGAAGCTTCCTGGAGGCACCGGCGGGCCATCTTCCCTCTGTCACGTCCTACAAGCAGGGCCTGGTGAACCTAAGGGCACTTGGCAGATACAGAGGCTTGGCACCTGTTGTCCCAAATAAACAGAATGACTGTTTGAAATGCGAAGCTCTGGATGCAGGTGCGAAGCAAGGCAAACACGGACCACATGCTGGCATCTCTAGTACAGAGTATAGGACCGGGAGCAGAGGGTCACAAGGGCAGGCTTGGCCGGCAAGCTGACTTCCAGTCAAAATTTCGAATTAGACGCTGGAACTTTTTTTCAAAAAGCAAAAGAAAAAGTGCCTAACTGGGTAATTAATATAGAGTCCACTTATATTTACTATCAGATTTGGAGTCTCACATGAAGAAGACCTGCCTTATAAAAAAAAAAAAAGAAAACTCCCATGTCCTACACTGTCCCCACATCTAAATTCAGTTACGACTAATAACGTCCGGGTAGAGTCAACCCTCTCTGGCTGAAATGACAGACTCAGAAAACCACTCGAGATGGAATTTCCAGGAAGAACCCAGGAGCAGGTGGGTTAAGGTGACAAAGCATCAGAGAAGAAAGCTTGACAGACGAGCTCACTGCTCTGTGACCGCGGCAGGGCGGAGGGAGGGGGAAACTCTGACCCACCCCGCTCCAGAAAGACTGAAAAACAAGTTCAAGTGACAGCACTTTTTCACAGGGGTTGACACAGTGCCTCAAACCCGTTTCACAAGATGCAGGTTTCACTACCAAACCGAGGCTTTCTTCAGTTGCCAAGTGTCTCCCTCGTCCAACCAAAACCATCACGGCCTGGCCCTCACCCGCAGGCATGTGCGGCAGTGAACGTGTGCTTTTGTTACCTGCAGGTTCGGAAGGCCCACCGGGCCTTCAGTCTCACCACGGGACCGACCTCCTGCCCAGACACTAGGATAACACGTGAAACGCTTCCAGCCCAAGCCCAACAACCCTCGCTCTAAAAAGAGAAACCTCCCTCGTAGTCAGACCCAGGGCGGTCCTTCAGAGTCAGCTTTCCAACTGCAAAGTCAAGGATTCATCCCCTAGCAGCTAATGAAAGGCATTCCCCACACATTTCCATTTCAGAAAAATTTCTCGTCACTTTCAGTTCTGATCAAACCACAGCTCAAAGACTATTCATTCCCTGTAGAGGAGAGTGACTTTCTGGCACCAACATTTTTTATCTTTCACTTTAATAGGACTTCCCTGGTGGCTCAGAGGTTAAAGCGTCTGCCTCCAATGCGGGAGACCTGGGTTTGATCCTTGGGTAGGGAAGATCCTCTGGAGAAGGAAATGGCAAACCACTCCAGTATTCTTGCCTGGAGAATCCCATGGATGGAGGAGCCTGGTAGGCTACGGTCCAAGGGGTCGCAAAGAGTCGGACACAGCTGAGCGACTTCCCTTCCCTTCCCTTCCCTTTAATAAACACATACTTTCCAGCTGCATGGAGTAGAAAGAGGGTCAGTTCAGAAGCCCCTGGGCTCCCTTGAGTTCCTCTAGTGTCTGAGGACAGGACACTCGGAGACTCCAGCCCACATCTGGGTGGACTCCGAAAGTCTCCTACCTTCATTTTAAAAGTAACAATGCTTCCTGGCTTCCTCCAGTATTTAGGCCAGGGAAGATACATTTTTGTTTGAAATCTCCTGCCTACACTTAATTGCAATCGCGAGTAAGATGTCTGACTCACCTCTCCCGCCTCCCTCCCATTCACACTGGAAATTTAAAGTTGAGAAACAAACCAAACCTGCCCCATGCTTAATGCAACCAGGGTGGCAACACCTTCTTTTACTGGAGCGCTTGCTGGGTGCTTCACCAGGATGGAATCCCTCTAAATGCAAGCAGTAGGCTCAGTCCAAACAAACTAAAGACTACTCTCATGATGAATTCCAAACATTATGCTTAGACGAAACAACAAACTGTTATGACACTCATAAACCTGCATCCCACAAGCACACACAGAAAGCCTTAAGTTCAAGTCACCAGCCCGGGTCCACCTCTCTGTCATCCCGCGGCAGGAACGCCGTGGCCCTCTGCTGAGACAGGGAACAAAGGGAAAAACGGCTGTGCCCCAGCCCAACCCAGGCTCTAGGGGCTCCTGGCTGGTGGGCTCTGTGTTCTCCTCTAATCCTCTTTACTTTGTAACACGAGCCTCTTGGTGACACAGAACACATGCGAAGGACAACCCGGACAACCCGGCAGAACGCCTTGGCGTTTCTCCTGAGAGCCGGCACGTTAGAGTTCAAAGCACAGAGCGCTCTCCCACAAGGGAGAGGATGCTCTCATCTGGTCCTGTCTCTTCTCTGCGGGCCCCGGCCCTGCCCTGAAGGTGAGCCGGGCAAGGGAACCGAACCAGGAAGAGACGAATGGCGTGTAGAAACGGGCTCTGACCACCCCCCTCCCGGAGATGAGATCCTGCCACGAGGAGAGGAAGGCGCAGCTCCATCCGCCCGCGAGAGCCCTCCTCCCACCCGACCCCGAGCGCCTCCTCCTGCGTGTCCGATGAAGACATCAGGAAGCACGGCCCAGAGGACAGACTCTTCTGAGTCTTCGGGTGGTTTTCAGCCATGAAGGCAAAATCCAGGAAAGAAACCCGGACTCCACACCTACTCCTCCTCTGACGGTGCTCACTCCAGCAGGAGCTGAGCGCGTGTCTGATGGCAAACTCTTCACAGTTAGTGTTTAGAAGATGAAACTGTGGGATCAGCAGCTGCACCCCAACCCACCTGGCAGTAAGGATTTAGAAGTCACCTCTGGAAAAAAACACGTGAGATATTCCACCTCCCTGGAGTTTCATCACATCTTTAAAAGGTATGCTCCATACCCAGGAGCTCAGAGCACATACAGACAATCAAAGCAACCCTGAGCTCTGTTTGCAGCGGCCCCTGCTTTCCTTCCCACTTCCTACACTGTACAGTTAACTATAACCAAGTATGTCTTGTCCCACCAGCATGACCCTTTCCCGCGAGCGGGGCTTCACTGGACGCCAGGCTCCCTCAGAACTGGCTGTCCTGTGTCACTTGATTCCATACGGGGGATTTTTGGTTTATAATTTCCACTCCTCTGGAGGCAGACACCACTCATCCAACAATCAGTATAAACTGTTTCCTTGTAGCAAAAGTGCTCTACTTACCAAGGCAATCTGTATTAGTGAATCCATAATGCCTTTCCATTAATAATTAGGGCTGACACTTTTAGATGTCTCCCCCTGGCAGGATCACTTCCTGTCCATTTCAAGGTGGAGATGCCTGCCTCCCTGGGTGATCTCACCTGGATGACAAGCAGCAAATGTCTTCCTACCTGGAGGACTGAACGCCTTTTCCTGGGTACTGGGCAGGTGGCACTGCCCGCTAGGTGCCAACACAGGGAAGGCCCCTCAGCACGGTGCCGGGCCTAAAACTGATGTTCAGACAAGTTAATTCTCTCCCCCTAACTTCTTTTTTCCTCTATTTATTTTAAATCTTCAGGCTTTGAGAGGCCCTTACTTCATATCACTATCCAAATCTCAATGCTCTTGTAAACTCTTAGATCTATAGTCCAAGCAAAAAATTAAACCTTGTTCCAGGATGTGAAGGCTATCCCGAACGACTCACTTGACTGGAAACACGGAAACTGGTGCAGAACAGATAACCCCAGCCAATAAGTTATCTGTGTCTCCAAAGTTCATTGGTGAAGTTTCATTTCCTTAGAAACATGATGCTATATTTAGGATCTCAGGCCACAAAAGCCCATTTAACCCGCAATACACCTGAACTACAACACCAGTGTTTTCAGCCAGGATGGAGCACTGGGCCATGGGCACAGCAGGTGGCTGGATATTTGGAGGATAAAGTTACGAATTCTTGCAACTGGGGGGCAAGGGGCATAGCTGGCTTTGGATGAAATCTTTACAGAGCCCAAGTCTGTGTTTATCTTCCTCCCACCTTTCTTTATGTCTCCTCCCAGACCCCCGTGGCAATCTCCTAATCCTCCAGGGACCAGTGCCCTCCTTCCTGACAAATTCTAAACTCCACCAGAGCACCCTATTTTAATGTTTTGCAGGGAACTGCTTCTCCCTACCAAAATCACCTCAAGCGTATGATCTCAGTCATATATCAGGAAGGAAGAAATCTGATGAAGTCATTTCTCAATGAAGTGTGAATGCCAGACGAACTTTAATTTGTCTGGGTACTCCTGACTCTTGAGAAGATGCATGGCTACCCAAACAGACCTAATTTTGCGTGGAGTACAGAAAAATGAACAAACTGGGTATAGACACGGGAGAGACCAGGGCTGCCACGGGGGTTTGCTTCTAAGACATTTCTGCTTTTCCAAGCAACTTCCTTTTCTCCTGATGCTTTGAAGTCTAATATTTTTTTTAATATAAATTTCATAATTTCTTTGCATTTCCATGGTAATGCTGGTAAGCGGAGTGTGGACAGGGACAGGAGAAGATGAGTCTAACTTAGACAGGGCTTTCCCCAAACTAGAACCTAAGCCAAGGTGCTCAAGATTAAACTGGATGAGTCCTAAAAACATTCACCCCTGAAGAGCAGTGGAATCTACAGAGAAGATGCTCATGTTGACCCTGGGCTAGCACCCTGGTCTTACTCCTCCTGGCGTGGCAAAAAGGGTATATGTTAGGGATCTTTTTTTAAAAAAGTGGAAGGAGAAAGGAATGCCACATGTCTCCAAGAAACCCTATGTTTGTCGGGGAGAATGAACTGGAATTAAGAATCAACAAACGCATCCTAAATCAGAACAAGAAAGTGGGATGATTTCAGAAACTGAAGTTCAAAAAAAGCCACCTGTACAGGATTCTGCGTGTGCATCTGTTCACGCTAGTTACCCTGGCGCAAGCATTACTTTTAAGTGTAAAGACAGAAAACATCAACTTGGCCAGGGGAAGCAAAACATCTACAGACTTCATTCCAACAAACGCTTGGAACTGATGCCTGATACCGCTTCAAAAGGCAGCAGCCTCATTAAGAAATGACACCAGTGCCATCCAGGAGCTGGCAAAGGCTGAAAAAAATCAAGTCAGCACGGGGGTCTGGAAGGGGAAATAAAACTGAATTTATCTACGTCAATTAACAGCGCTATTAAGATGACTTAGGGACACGCCTCCGACAGTATTTCTCTTGAACACAAACATGCTGAAGGCCGTCAGAATGAAACCAGCCATTATCCCCACCCGTCAGCTGGGCTTTCATTACTCCCACTCTGAAGAGTGACACAGCGAACAAGCAAGCCGCCCTGCCCACGCACAGGCCTTTCCACCGAGGTCTCCACACACCCCGACAAGCGCCTGCTGAGTCCTGACGACACCCCAACAGAGTTGGCCACCGTGAGGTTTTCCTTCTCCAAGGGGAACAGGCGGGAAACTGAGCCGGTGAATCAAGGGACCAACCCGAGATCACAGATAAGTCAGAAAAGTGAGTTCAGGACTTAGGGGTGCTTGATTAGCTCCTCCACAATTTTACCACAGCCCCTCATGGTGATCAGGACGGACTTCCCTGGTGCAAGGACAGAAGCACCCAGGGGCGGGTGGGCAGGGGCACAGGGTCCACTCTGCTCATAGGCTGCTTGCACACCGAGCCCTACTATGGCATCGCATTTCAGAATAACTGCAACAACTATATAAAGGGGAAAGTTCACTTTTCCTTCTACTAGCTTCTCTGCCGCGTTTGTTCCAAACTCTGGGATAAGCAGCCTAAAGACGTTTGCACAGGCTGGAGGTGGTCAGCAGGAAAACCTCGGGACAACTACAAGTACTTAAGCTTCCTAACAGACTGGGGGGCCCCACTGACTATATCCTGCACTCTTAAGACACACTTTTGCTTTAGACAATAAGAAAGGAAAGCAATTATAGTACAAACTCAACACGGTTCTCAAGAATCCAGTCAGAGGATTTTTTACAAGCAATCGGGCGGGAAAAATTAAACTCTACGATATTTAGCACTTAATGTAGTGCCTTACTCCGCAACTGCTAAACTTCTTGTTGAAAAAATAAAAGAGAAGTTGAGAAAGGACGGGAAGGTGAGGATATCTTTGAATGTGGACCTTGATAGAGAAAAGTATTCCTACTACTGCCACAAATATTAAGATCAGTCTTACTTTAACAACTTCAAATTCATATGTTTCTACTGTGTTACCTGAGCTCCCAAACTTTAATGCAACAAAAAGAAATAGTGGAACACTGTTCAGTTCAGTTGCTCAGTCACGTCCGACACTTTGCAACCCCATGGACTGCAGCACATCAGGCTTCCCTGTCCATCACCATCTCCCAAAGCTTGCCCAAACTTACGTCCATCGAGTTCGTGATGCCATCTAACCATCTCATCCTCTGTCGTCCCCTTCTCCTCCTACCTTCAATCTTTCCCAACGTCAGAAAGTATTTTATATTTTATACTAGAAGAAAAGAAGGCTGTGGGAAGGGCAGGAATGACTTTAAAATATACTTAGTTTTTCTTAAAAGGTACTAAACTTCCAAATGACCATCTGAATTGGAGGCAGTTCTTCACTTGTCAAAGCCCAAGAGAGAAGAACCGTAACTGACCGAGTTGCCTTCACAAGGCATCAACATGAGATGGAACCTGCTGATGACACCCTGTAGAAACTCCCTCAGCTTCACGGCCCTGTTCCGACAACCCTTACAACGTGCCTGGAGGAGGGAGCAGAAACGGATTAACTCCACTTCACAAAGCAGGAAGCAACGCCCAGACTAAGGAGTCCAAACTGAGGCTGGATGGTGGCTGCCGGCCCCACCAGGGCCCTGCTACCCGGGACACAGAGTGTATACCAAGACTGTATTTTGGGGAGGAAGAAAGAACAGAAAAGAGAGAGGGACAGTTTTAGAACATCTGGGAAGACGCTGTGCTTCCAGAAAATGTGCACTAATGAAAAGGCAGAAAGTGAGACCCAGCTAAGGAACAGGACGTAGGGACAGGCCAAGGAGAGGGGCTGTTTATTCTCCCGGAGTCCCGTCCTGCTCCGAGCCCCTCAGGACCACGGCTGTGACCTGCCTTCCTAGCCCCACCTGTTCTCCCTCCTCTGTAGCAAAGGAGTGAAAACGAGAAAAACCGTGCAAAAAAAAAAGAAACAGCTGTCAAATCACTAAGCCCCTCTCACTCCTCCAAGAGCTGGTCACCTACCTTTGCTTCATCGTTAATGTCCCAAGTGAAAGAAATGGCATTATAAGCGATCTCCTCAATGTTGCTGATGGTGTTGAAGCTTTCTTTATAGTCAGCTGCGTGAGGGATGAGAGAGAGAAGTCATGATTTCCAGTTTCCAATGTGAGATTACAGCAGTTCACTGTAAGGTTCGGCTTTTCATATAATCATTGCTGGATAATTTAAATTAATATTTTGTTGGGTTGAAAGAAATTCAAAGATGGTAGAAAAAGAATCACAGAATCTTTTTCACAGAGGCAAGCTTAGATGTATTTAATTTTATCCCATTATGTCAAAATTAAGACATTTAGGTCTAAAAAGTTTAAATAACTGTCCCAAGGCCACAGAACTAGTCCAGAGAATGAAGACTGGAACTCAATTCTTTTTATACTTCTGAAAGAGAACATGAACACTACCAAAGGCAAAGAAAAGAAGTAACTCAAAGATTAAGAGCTGTTGTGACCTAGACAGTGGTTTCACATGAAGGTCACACTCACATCAAGAACAGGGTTTTCACTAAGCTACTTGACAAAACACGACATGCATGGGTCTGCTGCTGAACTGCGAGCGATGATGAATCTTTGGGTGTATTTACAGACAGAAGAGACTTGCAATGCAGTTCAGCATGCAACTAGGGAAGACAGTATGTGTTACTACACGACAGCAGTATTTTCTTTTACTTGTTGATTCTTTTCCTCCACCTTACAATTATCTCCAAAAAATTCATAATGTCTTAAAGAAGACATCATCCTTCAAAAAAAATCTGTAGGCTGGAAAGCAAGACGCTCTTCTGTGAGCCAGGCTCCGCAGCTCCGGGCCCTGGCATCACGTGGGAAGCCTCTGCATGGGGCACCTGTCCTCATGAAGGAAATAACATTAAGAGCACCGATTCCAGGAGGCCAAGAACAGGGTTTGGAACGGAGCAGTGGCTGGCAGAAAAATTCAAATGCGTTCGGCAGGAAGCTGATCACTGCCAAAAATAACTGGATTTAGAAAAATCTGGATGCGAGTGCCTCTGGGAATGGAAGCGAGCTCCGGGGCGCCTTACCTAAGTCAATACACCTCTGGGAATGGAGGCCGGCTCCGGGGCTCCTTACCTATGTCAATACACCTTTGTTTTGCTGTGTGCTGCCGCGAGTGCCAGTATTTCCAATGCCTCAGCTGGTCTTCTCTGCTCTTGTCCTCAGCAAAAACCACCATGATCACGCTCTGGGAGAGAAGAAATGTTCCCAGGTAAAGACACTACGGGCTGAGCATCTTTCGGAAAACCTAGTTTTTTGATTTTGCAGTGAATTGAGATGGCAATTTTATGATACAAATGAACTTACAAAACAGAAAGAGACTCACAGACTTAGAAAACGAACTTCCGGGTGCCGGGGTGGAAGGGGGAACGGATAGTTAGGGAGTTTGAGAAGGTCATGTACACACTGCTATATTTAAAATGGAAAACCAACGAAGCCCTACTGGAATTCTGCTCAGTGTTATGTGTCAGCCTGGATGGGAGGGGGTTTTGGGGAAGAATGGATACATGCGTATATGTATGGCTGAGTCCCTTCACTGTTCACCTGAAACTACTACAACATTGTTTTGTTTTCACCACAACATTTTTATTTGGCTATACCCTAATACAAAATAAAAAGTTTAAAGTAAAAAAAAATTTTTTTTAATTAAAAAATTTCATTATTTTGAAGATGAAATTTTTTGAAATGAAATTAAATTATTTTGAAATGAAAATGTAACTTCATTATTTTTAGAATTTGTTTAATTTTTTGGCCACCCTGTGCAGCATGCAGGATCCTTGTTCCCCATCCCCAAGCAGGGATGGATCCCAATCCCCCTGTAGTGGGAGCACGGAGTCTCAACCATGGGGATCTTAATTTAGATCCGCCTCAGACCTGGCAGTAATGAGCTCCAACCGGCCCAGAGCAGGACTCACGCGGACTTTGCTGATGGGGTGGTGGACGCCCTCGTTGCCGCTCACTTCCTTCAGCGTGACGGGGTAGAACTGGCCTTTGTTCAGGTACGTCATGGTGCTGTCTCCCGGCTTCTGTCGGAGCGATTTGGAGGCTTCCAGGGTGTATTCAAAGTTGTTCCTAGAATACAATAAAAGTCACACACCTCTAATCCACCCCTTGGAAGCTTCCCCTATGCCTGAGCTCAGACGTGAGATGCTGCAGTGTGGATGCATGAGCACAGCATGTGAAACATCCCAACTGACAGCATCACGTCACCACCAGCATTCGCTGCTCTTCCCCAAATCACCTCCAGCAGCCCAGAGATCCTCCCAGATGTGGGACTACAGACCACCTCTCGAGAACCTATGAAGCCATGTTAACAAACTAGAGGTTTGGAGGCTAAGGATACTAAAGCTACGAATGAGTGACAAGCACTCTGGAAGGAGATCTCACAGGACATGCTGCCAGCCCGGTGCTTACCCGGCAAGGGTTGCAAACAGGAGGCTGGCAGGCCTCTGACGAAATCTGACTTGGCCCACGTAGTACTTTTTTGTTGTTTTTACCTATAATTTAAATGTCCTCGGATGGTACTCCATGGTCCTCCACATTTTCTATTATCTTCTAGCCCCACCTATATATCCCTCTGAAGTTGTTTAATAATCTTGTCAGGCCGGGGGCTGGCACATTACCCCTATCTTTATAAATAAAGTTTTACTGGAATGTGGCCATGCCCTTTGATTCTGTATTACGACTGCTTCTACGCTACAGCCCAGAGCTGGGCAGAGCTGGGCAGTTTCGACAGAGGCCGTATGGCCCACGTTGCCTGAGATATTTGTTATCTGATCCTTCAAAGAAAAAGCCTGCTGACCCCTGCATCTCAGGTCCTGAAGGGACCAGAGTTTGTGATTTCTGGACCTTGAGGCAGGTGTGCCTTACAGATTTCTGTAAAATCCCAGACTTTTAAATAAAACTTTTATTTTAAAATACAGTTCACATAAAAATACATAAAACGAAATTACAAAATGAAATCCTGGACTCCTAAAAAAACCCGAAGATGTTTATATAAAATGTTGAAAATATTCATATTTGCAGAGTGAGATGCAATTCTGTGATACATAAAAGAGGTTGTCAGCCCAGTAAACAGTTGACTTACAATTAGTGAGACTAATAAAAATACAAAAGCCTTTATCCACTTGATGCTATTCCTAAATTCTCACAGGATTATATACTTTTGGAAACAGAAGGGACCTCAGATCTGATTTCATCCTTTCATGTCTTCTCTGAGATTCCACTCCACTACATCACATAAAGAAACCAAAGGGAAGGAAAAGCACCAACACCAAGAATCAGAGAAACGAGAAACACAGTTCAGAGATCAGAACTGAATGCGCCAAAACAAAGCAAATGTCCTCCAGCAAAGATGTCACCACACTAACTGCAGGAAGGCACAGCTGAAAGCCGCCAAAAGCCACCTCTGATTTTTCAAGATCAAATTAACACAAAGGAAGTTAAGTCGCACAAGTTGAAAGTTAAAAATCAAATTGAAAGACAACTATTACCCAGAAACACTGTCAAAAACATAGTCCTCTGAATTCATGCCAGGCATCCGCAGACTGAGATCCGAGGGGAAGAAAACCTGAAATACCAATGTAATAAGCCACGAGGAAATAACTGGTGATCAGGCTCACTGAAGACCGACGTCGGGTACAGCATCAGAGTCTGTGGCTTAAGGCAACCCAGTGCTCTTTTAAAACTTGTCTAAGACAAAAATTTTAACTCTACAAAAAATTTAAAGAGAAAATTAGAAAGAAAAAAAATGTCCATTTTATACGCCACTTGATCAAAGTAAGACAATCTATGTAGGTGCTCCCACAAAGCGCTTCCGTCTCTCTTCTCCCACCTTTCCCACACATCCCACTTCTGCCCAAACTCTGGGGTCTGCACCCCAGATCTCATGACCCTTACGAGTCAGCTCCGCCACTGCACCAGGTTCAGACAACAGTATCAGGTTGGCACCGTGGCTGGCTGGAGAGGGGCGCTTTCTCAGGACAGGCTACTGTTCTATTCACTCTGTAAGCAGGGAGGGACTCTCCGTCCCCACATGAGTCATTAAACACAGTTCCAAACGTCCTCAGTCCCTCACTTTGACCTGAGTGACAGGTTCATCACCCCGAAACCCTCGGAAGTATTGGAAGTGATGGGTAAATGTCACACGGTGCATTTTTCATCGAGATCTACCTGCTCCCCGACAATACTGCCAACCGAGAAATACCAGGCAAATACATGATAACTCCTTTTATACTAAGACCGGTTGTGGGGAGCTTGTTTTGGTTGAAGACCAAAGCTGAAAACAGACTGTGAGGCTGTGTCTGTTGTCTGTGGAAGATTATGTATGTGGCTTTCCTTCTTACTCTCCAGCAAAGCGCTTGGTTGAAATCATAATTGTTAACTTAGCTGCTGGTAAGATTAGCCATGTGCCCTTGATAATAATTTCTGGTTTTATAGGTTTAGTTTACAAATTATACCCGTGGACCTTTTCTCTTAAAAAAAAAATAAAAAAGAGAAACCTCTTTTGTTCCCAATCCACTCACTTCAGGCTGAGTTTCAAGCTTACATAACAAGGAAGAGGTGGAACCCAATACTTAAACAAACACGCAGCGTCTTAGGAAGATGCTTGCGCTTCCTGTACCTCCTGAACGCCTTCCTTGAAGGTCTCCGAGAAGGTAGAGTCTGGAGTGCGCCTTTGCGCATTTGGGGGTTGAGCGCCGGAGCCGAACTGGTCAGCGTTCAGGTTCCGGTCGAAAACCACCACACGCTCTGTGGGCTCAGGGTGATACACCGCTGGGGGGATGCCCACAGCGAAGCCGTGGGGCTGGCTTTCCGTCTTGATGGAGTGGGTGGGCATCGCCGCGATGGAGACGGTGACCGTGGTGTCAGGGGCTGTCAGGTGGCCTCTCTTGTCGATGCCCAGCTGGTTGCCGTGGGGAAGGACGATGTTGAACGGCACGTTCTTCAGCACCTGCACTCTGTTTTCGCCAGCAGAGATGAGGGGCTGCTCTGTCACATTTGGTATGTTTCTTAAAGGAGAGAGAAGCGTGTTTTCAAACTCAGAGCTGATACAATTCCTGGACAATTTTAATTTTCCGCATGGCACTGGGCTGTTGGGTCCTGGGCAATAATAACACACTTGGTAGAAACCAATGAATAGGCAATGGCATGATAACCCATCACAAGAGAAAGGAAAAAGCCCTCTACAGTTACAGGTCAAAGCACTGAGTAAAACCTCATTTGGAATGCTGAGAACTCAGAGCTTTCCTCTACTATATTTTATTTCCAATACCCCCATAAAACTGTCATATTTTACTAGCAGTCTGAAGCTACACATGTGATTAATTGGAGCAGTATAGGCTGGTGGTTAAAGTACAGATGCCAGAGTCAGACAAGGTCAATTCAAGATCTCTTAGTAACTACATGCTCATCTATAAATGAGGATAACGATGGTACCTATCCTCACAAGGCTGTGATGAGGATGAGAGGAGAGTACATTGAAAAGGGCGCAGTGATGCCCGGCACATGGGGGCCCACAGCCGTCACTTTTCCTGGGGGCTTCCGGGATGGCTCAGCACTTGTAAAGAATCCGCCCACAGTGTGGGAGACCTGGGTTCGATCCCTGGGTGGGGAAGATCCGCTGGAGAAGGGAATGGCTACCCACTCCAGTATTCTGGCCTGGAGAATTCCATGGACAGAGGAGTCTGGTGGGCTACAGTCCATGGGGTCACAAAGAGTCGGACATGGACTGAGCGAATAATACTTTCGCTTTCACTACCCCCACCCCCTACCCCATGATTATATTGAACCATCATATACATCAACATAGAGTTACTTTTGGCTCAACAAATACCCTGGGCAGTAGTATAAGATGATATTTAGTTTAGGGTAAAATTCATAAATTTTCAAAGTTCCCTCAAATCATACAGGCTGATACTTACAAGGAAAAAAACAATTTGGTAATTTGGCAGATTTCAAGATTGATAAAATATTCAAACTTAAAACCATAAATTCACTCCCATGACTATTTTAAAGAAATTTCTTTAGAGAAAAAAGAGAAAAAAGAAAAAGCTATGTAGAAAGTTGTTCATTAAGGCTTTGTAACAGCAAAAATCAGATACAGCCCTGATACTGAAGATAGCTAGGGTTTGATATAAAATACTCCAGCAAAAACAAATAAAATTTAAATATTAACTAATTAGAAAGTTGGAGAAAGGGAAGTGTAGATCAAACAGTTACCAGTCGATCCTAAAGGAAATCAACTCTAAATATTCATTGGAAGAACTGATGCTGAAACTGAAGCTCCAATACTTTGACCACCTGATGCAAAGTGCCAACTCACTGGAAAAGACACTGATGCTGGGAAAGATTGAGGGAAGGAGAAGGGGGCGAAAGAGGATGAAATGGTTAAATAGCGTCACTGACTCAATGGACATGAATTTGAGCAAACTCCGGGAGACAGTGAAGGACAGGGGAGTCTGGTGTGCTGCAGAGCGTGGGGTCACAAGAGTCAGACATGACTTAGGGGCTGAACAACAACAACAGCAACAAGGATCAAACAGCAGGAATTAAGCTGATAACGGTTGAAGCTGACTACCTACTGGCTTATGCTACTTCTCTACTTTTGTTATGTTTGAAAGTGCCTATAACAAAAAGTAAAAAATAAAAGCTATAAGCCCTTTTCCAAATTATGAAGACTAAAACAGCAATGTAGAAAAAACTTACGTAACATATTAAGTAGAAGAAAATCCTACCTGTGAATACAACCACAACCACATAAAATGCACCTGCCTGCCCAAACAGTAAACAAATAAACTGTCAGCAGAGTGGGATTCCAAGTGATCATTATTTCTTCAAAAATGTTTCATTCTTGTATTACTAATAGAACTCAGAACAATTTAAAAGATATATTTAGCTTTTTTCCCAGGTCTATAAAGTCAAGCCTTAATTTTCTGCAAGTTTTAGCTTAAAATATTTCAAAAATAACCTCCATAGGCATTTGGAATACAGCTGAACATACTCTATTAAGTTTCACATGGGTAGTTATTTCAGGTCATTGGTGATACTTTTTTTAAATGGACCCCTGCCATTGCCTTAAGCCACACTGTTCTTAAGAGAACCTAAAAGACAAATAAGCAAACAGTGCAGTCATGTTGCTAATAAAAAAAAAAAAAAATCACTTTGGATGAGGAGAAAGTTATTGTTTTTGTTTTCGAGAAAAGAGAATTTCTCCTACAGAAACTGGTGATTTCTCAGTAACAGAATCAGAGTAAGGGGCAGATCAGTAATGAAATCTGTGTTCAGACATAAAGAGTCCAGCTTACCTATGTCTTCCTCTAGTTCCTGTTCACTTAAACAAGCTTTTGCTTTAACTTTCACAGAAACCAGGAATTTGTAGCGTACTGTTCCACGCTCTGTCTTAAACCTTACCTTTTGCTATGGTCCGGCTCGGGGTGCTCAACATCTGCCTTTGCTGCTGATGACCTTCTCTCTCGCGGAACCTGAGATATCAACAAATAGGACCACAGTTTAGTTCTCACTCCCGAAGTAGAGACACAGTCCCTACTTTTCAGTAAGTGCAACCCTTCAGGTGACTATGGACTGCCTACCGAACCCCAGGTTCCAAGGACGCACAATGAATAAGACAGTGTCTGCTCTCAAGGAGTCCACAATCTGGTCACTGAGTTGATATGCAAAAACCAGCTTCTATTCAGTTGCCAAAGAAACTCAGAACATCACAAATTTACTTTGTCATGGAATGTGGGTTTCATCTCTTAAGAGAAATACCTCTAGTCGGATTTTACCCATTAATCTATGTAACATGACAGAGAAGAAGCTACTGAAAAGACAACCAGGCTCTTTCAGCGTTCCCCCTGCTCTTCTCTGCTACCCTTCCTTTTGGATCAAATGCAAAATCAAAGGCATCAGCCACATTAACAGTTCATTCCAAGATCCAAACGGTGGCTCCAAATGATGCATTTCGTCAGAGACGCTGGGATTCACAATGTCTGTCACTCAAAGGACAAAGCGGACTCTGTTGGGTCTGTTCCTTTTTCGAGTCTGCTTCTCTGCGCAGGTGAGAGCAGGCCAACATTAGTGGGTGTCCCGCAGACATCAACCCAACTGAGACTTATCTGCAATACACACTCCAAAAACACTAAGACGTTTGAAACTAGTTTTCAATGTAAAAGTAGAAACTCTATTCCTACATTCTTATTTTATCCTTGAAGACAGAATGAATTACTGTTTCTGGTAGTAACAACGTGTTTTTTAAGTTTTATCAAGGTTATTATGGAAAAATGACTGAGGGGTACATCCAAAGAATTGAAACAAGTAAGTCAGTTGATTTAAAAAAAGAAAATAAATAACCCCACAGCTGTTGCAAGAAGGCTGACATATAGTACTACTAAGACTGCCACCCTTGATGGGCAGGCATGAGGATTCATCTCCTCCTAAGATGTATAATACTTTCAGGACCCTTTATTTAAAACACACACACATACAATCACTGCAACTAGTGTTATTACACAGGTTTTTCTGGCACTAAACTTGATGGTTTCCTCCCATTCTCAAAAGTTTCAGTTAAAAATATCTAACTTCAAACTTCATAATTAATACTTAGGAACTTACAGTTTCTATACTGAGTCAATAAAACAAGCCACAAGAAGAACAGATATATAAGTTCTACTTCAAAGGAACCCTTTGTGGCTACACTTCCCAGGCAAGGCTTCTTCTAGCATCCTTGGTTACTATGCAAGTTTCCACTCGTATCTAAGGGGGAAAAAAAACCTTACCTCATTCCCTCAAACACAACAAGCTGGACACATGGCCTTACCTCAGAAAACAGAGCTTTGGTTTAGGTTCCCCCTCCCCACCCAATTTTGATAATTAAGCTATCTTCTTTGCTTTTTACCCTCTGCATTTCTTGTATTCCGAAAAGAATACAGTGTCAGAACGTAACAAAGAGCTGGAAACTGGTGAATCTGGGTGAAAGTATCTGAGAGTTAGCTATCTTGTTATTTTAAGTTTTCTATAGGTGTGGAAGTTTTAAAGACAAAAGGATGGTGAAAATAAACTGTAATATATAGCCATCCCTGCATGTGGGTTATTGGTTAAAAAGAATGCCAGAGTGAACACAGCAAGCAAAGCCCTGCCTGCAGGAGGCAGCATGGCATACGGAAGAGAGGGCCTGGCACAACCCGAAGTCCTGGCTGCACATACTAGTCATGTGACCTGAGAACCTTATTTTTTATCACCCGCAAAATGGGGATAATGGCACAGATCTTGCAGGGTTCCTGGAGGGATCAGAAACAACATGCATTCTGGTAACATGTCTAGCACAGTATAGGTAATCAGTAGGTGGTACCTAGTATCACTGGGATAATGATGACGACACAGACCAGGGGCAGTCAATCCAGACACAAACAGCAGGTGAAGCTTCAGGCAGAGGACAGACTGCACTGAATTAAAACTAATCCAAACCTTGAGGAACAGACAATAAAACACATCCTGAACCTTAAACTACAAAGTCTAGAAAATATGAGGTGGTTTTTTTTTTAATGAAATCTCACAATCAAATCAAATCAGATGCCCTTCAATGCCATTTACAGGGAAGGAAACCACACTGACTACCTAGGAAGAAAGGGTTAGCGCACAGGCGAAGGGAAGCCCCTGTCCACCCCTGATGGCACCACGAGCTACCCTGAAGAAATGATCAACCTTACTAAGACACAGCGAATTCTTTCGCGGTAGCTTCACCTTTCAGATAGAGCCAGAACAGTTGGCTACTTCATACATTTTAGAAACATCCTTTTGATTCTGTGGTTGTAGATTTTCAGCTTTGAACCACAGTACGTCAAAGCACTCATTAAACTATTTATAGTCACTACAGAAGCACCTTGCATTACAGTCTACCAGCAAATTACTGTTTTATATGCTGCTGGATCAGGTGCACCTTGGACAGCAGTTACGGGGCTCTGAAGAGCAAGCAAACCCACCTTGTAGTAGTCATAGAGCAAGCCCAGAGCGGCGGCACTGTCCTCATCGCCATTGATACTCATCATCGCTTTGGTTGCTGCAGTGAGCGGGTTTTCCAGGAAAGACTTCCAGGCTTCGTCCTCACTAGTATAGGAACGCCGCTGTGAATAAAGTGCTTCATTCTGAAGAACCAACACTGGCCGTTTGCTTGGGAGAGATTTTTTTAAAAAGAAAAGAAAAAAACAACATATATATGTGTGTGTATATATATATCACAGAAGAAGACTTCTACTGCAAATCATCATAAGCTAAGTTTTGAAAAAGCAAACAGCCAATTCTTGATATTGCAATAAAAGAGTCCACTTTTTCATCATTTCATCATTAGTAAAGTAAGTTAAGACATGATCAGAAGACAACCCACTTAAATGTAGCCCAATAGGTCACCCAGAAAGATGTACAGTATTTAGACAGCCAGGGAACCTGCAGTTAACCTTCACATGGAGCCCAGGACACACTAACTGACACACAAAAAACCCACTAAAACCAAAAGTCAAAAACTCACTCCAAGAAAACGTGAAGCTATTCAAACGCTTTATATAAACAAACACAAGGACAAAGCAAGGCCAAGGAGAACACTCTCCTCAAACACAGGCACTCAGGACTGTCCCCTCTTCAACAGTACGTCCAGTTCCATCCTCAAGCTGCTATACTGCTAGTTCCCTCTTTCTCCCGGTGATGCCATGCCTCAAACTACCAACAAGGGGGAGAGAAGAGGGGGATGGAAGGAAGAAAGGATAACTTGGTTTAATCCTCGGGGGTATATGAGAAAGTTAGAATATTCTACTGATTACCAGCAGATTGAGCATGGAATGTGGCCAAAGGGGACTGTAAACCAATAAGGAGACACAATTTTCTGGTATGGGAGTTCACTGTTTATCTTAGAGATAAACACTTAAGAATCTACAATAATAAATGAAGCCGCTGGACAAAAAGACTTTTTTTTTAAGGAAATAGGTTGGGGAGTCTGTCCTCAAAAATCTTTCCTGGTTTTTCACACGGGGCAAGAACTGCTTCACATTAATGCTGTAGTTTGGTGGGAAAAATCCAGAACATCAACGGAGAACTTTAGTAGAGTCTTATAGAAGATTTAACTTAAAAGAGTAAAGCAAACATGACTGATTCCAAAAACCTGAAATGTAAACAGCCTCAATAACTGTTCAGTTGGCTCTGTTTAGTAAGTCAATAAAAAGAAAAAAGTGGAAAACTACCTCCAGCAAAATCAAGCACTTTTTTTCTTTGGGGAAAAAAAAGAGTTTAAATATTCAGAACTACTCCTAATTATCACCATTCTAACAAGCAAATTTGCAACACACAAATGAAATATGTAAATTGCCCAAAGGTGACCTACCTACTCTAAAAGTGAATGTAGAAAGACTGATTATCTTCTCAAGTAATCAACAAGGTTAGGGTTTGGCAGTCACCTAAGCCCTTTAAAAACAGAGATTCTGAAAAAGGAGCGGGGGGGGGGGGGGGGGGGGAGGGAATCCAACAACTTAATTCATCCTCAGTCAAAATTAAATCTTATTTCAAGGAGTGCACATTTGGTAGGAAAAGAAATCTTGAAGGTGGTATACTATTTTAACCCAAAACAAACACAATGGGTTGTTCAAAGTGCATGGTTGGTTTAAAAATGAAGACTTCCTACAAATCTCAAATTTTAAAAAAAATTAAGAATATACAAAAGGGCATTCCTTGTGCCACCAGGAGGAGAGAATAAGAGCTGCTGAGCCAGTGGTACCCCAGGATGACTCTCTGGGGTCTTGCTAAGCTGTAATATTAATAGTGTAATAGCTACTTACAGAAGACTATGACAGCACTTGGCTCATTCAGTTCCCCTCACGCTAGTTCTTCAGCTTCCCTTCTTCTCCCACTCCCACCCCAAATCTGCACAAGCAACAGAAAATAAATATTTCTTTGCAAATGATTTTGTGTGTGATCACCCTGAAGGTGTCTTAAACTATTTCCAAACTGTGCCTCAGGCCAAAATTTTAGCTCTGGAAATATGCCTTATCTAAACTATAAGTCAAGAAATAAACACGAAACCAGCTGCCTTTTTTAGTCTACTTCCTCATGACAGTCCCTAAAGGCTCATCACTGCCCTCTCCTTGAATTGTACATTTTCAAGCAATAATTTATCTGCATACTGTACAACACAAGGTCAATTTAAGTTATTCCACTTAAGCTGTTCCATACATAATACTATCTAAACTTCTCCAGCAGAAAAAGAGCACCCTTACACAAAATGATTCTCAGCAAATAATTACAAAACTGGGAGAAGTACTGCTGTGCCCTGGATTCACTGATCTCAAATATAACTAATTGGTTGGGTGCGACTTACCTGCATTTTTTTCTTAACTATTTTATATTTACAGAAAAGCTGCAAAGGAGATACAGAAGCGTCCCTCGCCCGGTGTCTCCTAATGTTAACGGCTTACATTACCGCCTTACAGTTTATGAAAACATTTCTTCAATCACGAGCTCCAGAAAGCATTATTAGTAAGTACAAAGCTTCCTAGTTTACCACCCTGATTTCAAAGTCTCATCCTTCTTGATATTTCTGAGCATTTTTAATTACAGCAATCTGTAATTACCACCAATGATGCAAGCGGCAAAAGAACTCCTACAGCAATTTTCTCACTCACACAGTCAGCCAGGGGAAAGAAAAAGAAAATGCCAGGACACCCGAGCACTTCAACTTTTCCCTAGATCTCTCGGTTCCGAGGTTCTAGCAGGCGGCCGAACGACACGGTTGAGCGACGAGAGACTTGATTACCTGAGAAGCCTCCCCTTTTGCAGCCGCGGAGCGCGTCCCAAAGAGCAAAGCCGCCCGGGTTGGGGGGCTGGGGTGGGACGCGAGGCCTCCGCGCCCCCCTCGCCCGGAGAGAAGAATCGGGGCGCGCCCGAGGGGTGCCTCCCCACCCACCCCAGACCAGGACCCCGAAGCTGCGGGCGGGGTGGGAGGGATCCACTCCGGATCGCAGGCCCGCACCCCTCAAGGCAGGGGTCTCCCCCTGAGGCGGGGGGGTGTTGGAGGAACAAAGGCAGGGCGGGGGTGCGGAGAAGCGGAGGCCGCGGAAGGCGAGCCGCGCGCCCTCTCCCGCCGCCCGGTCCCGCGCCCCCCGCCCGGCCTCCCGGCAGGTGCGGCCGGCCGGCCGGGCGGGCGGGCAGCAGCGGCCCCGGCAGCACGGCCGGCCTCGCGGACGCCGGCGCCCTCACTCACTTGTCGTACTCCTGTGTCATCGCGCTCGCTCGCCGCTGCCGGGCCGCAGAACTGGACTTTCGGGTTGGGACAGTACACCCGATCCGGGGGGGAGGAGGCGGCGGCGGCGGCGGCGGCGGCGGCGGCGGGTCCGGAGCGGCGGCCCCGACGGGTTGGGTCGGCTTTTCTCGCTCGGAGCCGGCCGGGCACGGGCAGCGCGCACAGGGCGCCCCGCCTCGGCCTCCCATTGGCTGGCAGCGCCGGCACGGGGAGGGGCCTAGGGGGCACCGCGGTCTGATTGGTCGGCGGGCCGGGCCGCAGGGTGGGGCCGACGGGCCCTAGCGGGGCGGGGCGGGGGCCGGCCGCTCCGCGTGGCCGCGTCCACGCGGCGCGCCCGGCGCTCCAGGGCCCAGCTCCGGCCAGACTCCGGCCAAGCCGCGAGGCCCGCGGGCGCGCATTTGCAGCCGCTCGGCGGTCCCTGGCGCGCCCGCGGCGTGGGAGGACGGGCGCTGCGTCCCCGCTGTGCCCCGCGGTCACCGTGCTCGGCCGCCGCACCCGCCGGACGGGCCGGGTCCCGGCGCCGCCTTCCTGGGGCTCTGGGCGCTCTTCCTAGCCTACCGCCGCTCCAGTGATGGAGACTCCCCTCCCCACCCGGCGGCTGCATCCTCACGGCGCCCCGCGGTCCGCTGCTCGGCCGCTTCGGGCATCTCCCGGCCTGGAGCCGGTGGAGCGGGGACGCTGCACCCTCTCGCCCCTGTCACGTCTCCGAGCGCGTCCCCCTTCCTTACGAGGCTCCTCTACCTTTTACCCGAGGAATCGCAGAGGTGTCCCTCCTCGCCTTACCCGCACCGCCCCCCACACCCCGCCGCCCGAAATTGTTCGGCTTTAGAACCCCGCCCCCACCGCGTTCATCCACTTTAGATTGTTCGCTACGTGACAGTCGCCGCAAAACTGCCGCGACCTCCTAACAGGCGCTTATCTCCCGCCTCCCCGCCCCGCCCCCGGGCATCCAGGGTAGGGTGGGTGTCCACCGAGTGGTCGCCCCAGCATCACCCCAGCCGCCCATCCCAAATGCCTGTCCCTCCCCCTCTTCTGTGCCCCCCCCACTCTGGACGCCCCCACCAGCCTCGCTGCCCACCTCTTTAGCCCTCTGGGAACCGCATCTGGACGTCCCTGGCCACCCTGCATTCTTGCCCCCCAACACTGCCGCCCCTCCCAGCACCCCCAAGCCGCATCACTCCTCTGTCACTCCTCTCCCCGGCCAGCTTCTGTGCATTTCCACCCCTGCCTACTCCTGGTCCCAGCTGTCCTTTCCTAGTGGAAGCTCCCTTCTCCAGGGTCTGCCCTTCCTTCCACAAGTATTTATTGAGAGACTGGCCTCTATGCCAGGCACTGCTCTAGGTGCTGGGGATACCTGCAGTGAACACAGGGGACAACATTCCCTGTCTTCTTCCAGCATCCGACTTGGGGGTACCAGGCCATAACAAAATTGATTAATTGTACTGATAGGTTAGAAAGCTATGTGGGAGGGAAAGTAGAGGCGGCAGCTGGGAGCAGAGGGTGGGATCCATTTGAAGACTTGAAGGAGGTAAGGCCTTCAGGAGGTGGGGAGGGGTGGTCCAGGCAGAGGCACGGCACCGCAGAAGTTGGGGACACCTGGTGTGTTTAGTAACCCCGCACTGAAGGGCTGGGGTGCCGAAGGACAGGGGAGATGGGGACAGGGAACACTGCGGGCCTTATGGGCCTTTGTGCAGACTTGAGTTTTACTGAGTGAGGTGGGGAAGCATTGAAAGGGTTGGAGGATGGCAGGCATGTGACTCAATGGACATGAGTTTGAGTAGGCTCTGGGGGATGGTGGAAGACAGGGAAGCCTGGTGTGCTACCGTCTGTGGGTTGCAAAGAGTCGGACACAACTGAGCAACTGAACAACAACAAAGGCACGTGTTCTTTGCCTTTGTTGTTTTAAAGTGATGAAACTGGCTGTTGGGTGGTAGGGGACAGATCTGGGAGCAGGGAGACCAGACCAAAGAAAACAGTTGCTTGGCTTAGGGTGGTGGGGTAGAGTGGTGAGAAATGGTCAAATGCTGGATCTATTCTGGAGGTAAAACCAACAAGATTTCCTAAAAACCTGATATGAGGTGTGAGAAAAAAGAAAAAACAGTCAAGGACTACAAAGTTTGCAGCCAAAAACTGAGAAGAATGCTCAGCCATCGCTGAGATGGGGAAGACTGCAGGCAGAGGCGGTCTGGGGGAGGTCAGGAGTTGCATTTTGAACATGTTCATTTCAAGGCTTTTATTGGAGACCCAAGTAGATGTATCAGGAGATGGTTGGATATGAGTCTGGTGTCGTGGGGAGACGTCTGGGTTGAAAAGAGATCTGGGAACCGTCAGCATGGAGATGGTGTTGAGAGCCTGGAGATGGGGTGAATCACCACGGCCATGGGGAGGAAAGAACAGGACCAACACTGGATCCTGGAGCCTCCAACAAAGAGAGGGAGAGGATTCTGCAGAGAAGACAGGACAGGGGGCCTGAGGGGTGGTCCCTGAGGGAGGAGGAAAATGGAACCAAGGAGGAAACCATGGTCAACCAGGTCATGTGCTGCCAGGACGTCAAGGAAGATGAGGATTTAGCAACATGGAGGCCATCAGGACCTCTACTTAGCCCCAGCCCCTCATCCACTCCCACCATCTTCCTGCTCCCCGGTCCCCAGGTCTCTTGGGGCCTAAACAGCAGCCACAGACACTTCTCACTGTCTCCTTCCTGGTGGCTCAGACGGTAAAGAGTCTGCCTGCAGTGCCAGAGCCCCGAGCTCAATCCCTGGATCAGGAAGATCCCCTGGAGAAGGAAATGACAACCCACCCCAGTATCCTTGTCTGGCAAATCCCATGGACAGAGGAGCCTGGCAGGCTATGTACGGTTCATGGGGTCACAAAGAGTCAGACATGACTGAAGCAACTTCACCTTCACTTTTTTCACTTTTCTGCCATTGCCAGCTTCTGTCCTCTAGCCCTGAGTACCATGCTAAAGCTAAAGAGTCTCTTCTTTTTTCTTACTCACTAACTGGTTTAAAGAAATTTTATTTTTTTTAAGCTGGCTAACTTTAAAAACAAATTAAATAATAGTACAGGTATGGTGCAGCTCTGCAGAGTTGTGCTGCAGACAAGACTCAACTTGAGAAACAGTGTCTCTGTATGTAGTCCTTCCCTCTTCTTCCTCTGATCCATCTCCAGATACGGCCAGAGGGACCTATGCAAAGCACAGATTTTAGATCACATCACCTTATTACACTCAGGATATAAGTCCCAATGCCTTTGCATGGAGTGTGTCTGATCAGCTTGCCTGCCCTTTTGCAACTCTACTCCTGGTGGTGGTCCTCTCCCCTGGGAAACCCCCCTGCCCCACGACCCGCCCCCCCTGCCCCAGCCCCTACTCCTCATCTTGCTGCTTAGGAGACTCCACTCCACCTTCCAGGCCTGGCTAGGACTCCCTCTCCTTCCTTCAGGTGGCCTCTTTGGCCTTCTGGGCTGGGTTAAGTGTCCCACGTGCACACATAGTACTTCAGCATCACCCCGTTACCACACTTACAACTTTCTGTCTGTAACACTTGATTCTCTGCTTGTGTCTGTCTCCACCATAGTGGGAACTTTTCAAGAGAGGGTGGGGATTGTACTGCTTCCATTTTCCTGTCCCCGGCCTCCTGGTATCCGCACAGATGATGTCCAGGAAGTGATCCCCGAAGAGATAATATTCCTCTGGAGGCATCTGTTATGCTCCTCAGCCTCCTCCCATCAGTACCACATCTGCGACTGGTTTAAATGACCCTCCTATTGCAGGAGACGCACAGTCTCATGCTTCCATTCCCTTGTCTGATACATCAGTTCAGTCGCTCAGTTGTGTCCGACTCTTTGCAACCCCATGGACTGCAGCACGCCAGGCTTCCCTGTCCATCACCAACTCCCAGAGTTTACTCAAACTCATGTCCATTGAGTTGGTGATGCCATCCAACCATCTCATCCTCTGTCCTCCACTTCTCCTCCTGCCTTGGATCTTTCCCAGCATCAGGGTCTTTTCAAATGAGTCAGTTCTTTGCATCAGGCGGCCAAAGTATTGGAGTTTCAGCTTCAGCATCAGTCCTTCCAATGAATATTCAGGACTGATTTCCTTTAGGATGGACTGGTTGGATCTCCTTGCAGTCCAAGGGACTCTCAAGAGTCTCCTCCAACAACCACAGTCTGATATGTAATAGGCACAAAATCAATATGGGATGAATGAATAAACACCAAGCCACAAAACCAGAAACAAGAACAGTAAAGGCCAGAGGTTATTAGAAAATCGATGTATTAATAAAAAACATAAGATCTATTATGTAAATCTGAATACCAGCATATTTCATTTGTCCTTAAGTGCTCTCTAAAATGGAAGTTAAAATCCATATCTGTATAGCCAGTGTGAATTTGCTGTGTGACTCAGGGAGCTCAAACCGGGGCTCTGTAGCAACCTAGAGGGGTAGGAAGGCGGGGGAGGGGGAGGGAGGTTCAAGAGGGAGGGGACATACGTGTACCTATGACTGGTTCATGTTGATGCATGGCAGAAACCAATGCGATATTGTCAAGTGATTATCCTTCAATTAAAAATAAATAACTGTTTTAAATGTAAAAAAAAATCTGTATTTGTAAGCTGCTGACAATATCTTTTTTATTTAATTTTTTTCTACTATTCTTGAATTATAAAAATAATACCTGTTTATAGTTTAAAATGAAGGAGATGTAAGCAATACAGAGGGTTTAGAGCACAGAGCTGCTTCCTCCTCCATCCTGTCCCTCCCCCCAAGAGATAACCACTGCTACCAAGTTTCCTCAGATATGCAGATGACACCACCCTTACAGCAGAAAGTGAAGAAGAACTAAAGAGCCTCTTGATGAAAGTGAAAGAGGAGCGTGAAAAAGTTGGCTTAAAGCTCAAGAAAACTAATATCATGGCATCTGGTCCCATCACTTCATGGGAAATAGATGGGGAAACAGTGGAAACAGTGTCAGACTTTATTTTTGGGGGCTCCAAAATCACTGCAGATGGTGACTGCAGCCATGAAATTAAAAGACGCTTACTCCTTGGAAGGAAGGTTATGACCAACCTAGACAGCATATTTAAAAGTACAGACATTACTTTGCCAACAAAGGTCCGTCTAATCAAGGCTATGGTTTTTCCAGTGGTCATGTCTGGATGTGAGATTTGGATGGTGAAGAAAGCTGAGCGCCGCAGAATTGATGCTTTTGAACTGTGGTGTTAGAGAAGACTCTTGAGAGTCCCTTGGACTGCAAGGAGATCCAATCAATCCATCCTAAAGGAGCTCAGTCCTGGGTGTTCATTGGTAGGACTGATGTTGAAGCTGAAACTCCAATACTTTGGCCACCGCATGCGAAGAGTTGACTCATTGGAAAAGACCCTAATGCTAGGAAGGATTGAGGGCAGGAGGAGAAGGGGACGACAGAGGATGAGATGGCTGGATGGCATCACTGACTCGATGGACATGGGTTTGGGTAGACTCCGGGAGTTGGTGATGGACAGGGAGGCCTAGTGTGCTGCGATTCATGGGGTCGCAAAGAGTCGGACACGACTGAGCGACTGAACTGAACTGAACTGAACTGAACCAATTTTCCTATAACTTTCCAGATATTTCCTGTGTATCCACAAGTAATATACATATGATATATTTTCTTATACAGTGGAGTCCATACCATACTGTGTACGGTCCTCCTCAGCTTGCTCAGTTTCACTTACTATAGAGTCTTACACGTTTTCCATGTCAGCATGTATATATCGCCTATATTTTAAAAAATGGCTGTGGTGGGGTCGGTTGAATTGGGAGATGGTGATTGACATATATATATATATATATGTACTATTGATACTATGTATCAGCTTCCCTGGTGACTCAGTCATTAAAGAATCCGCCTGCAATGCAGGAGACCCACCTGAGTGCAGAAGATCTGAGTTCGATCTCTGGTTTGGGAAGATCCCCTGGAGAAGGAAATGGCAATCCACTCCAGTATTCTTGCCTGGGAAATGCCATGGACAGAGGAGCCTGGTGGGCCTACAGTCCATGCAGTCGCAAGAGTCGGACACGACTTGCCTGTGAATTAAGGTGTAATTAAATTCTATGCAAAATGTGAAATTCTTTACTTGAAATAGCACAGTATTAAATGTTTCAATAAAGAATCTCTCTCTCTCTGAAAAAAAAAATGGCTGCAGGTTATTTCTTTGTATTGATGTATGATAACTAGACCTTACCTGCAAGCAATTAGCGTTTTAATCTTCAGTTGTCCACAATTACATTCTGTAATATACATCTCTCTATCTACACACTCTGCACACTTGGTCACGTACAGGCATAGACTAAATCCCCAGAATTGGAGGCGCTGTGAAAAAGTCATGCATAATTCCAATCTGTATAGATCTTACCCAACTTTTTTCCAAAAGGCTGCCCCTGTTGGACTGCTACCAACGGGACATGGGACTACCTAAAGTGCCACCTCCCCAGACAGGAGCATGCTCAGACTTTGCTAGCCTTTAGATGAAAACTAAATCTCATTTTTTTTTTTAATTTGCATTTTAAAAAATCACGAGTGAGGTTTAGTGTCCTTTCAATTGTTTGGCAATGACATTTTTAAGGTCGAGGATAGAGTCATTTTTTTTTTAAGAGAAGGCAGATCTTTGAGGTAGCTTCCCAAGTCTTGGGCTTCAGAGTAGGAAATGAATTTGGGGCTGTGCTCTCATAGGAGACCCCTGGGTTCTGACAGCCCCGTAGGAGTGAAGAGACAGACTGGAAGGTGGATCGGGAATGTCACAGGCCTAGGTACTAGCCCAGGTCCTACTGACCTGCTGGATGAGTTCAGTGGAGTCACTTCTCTCTGGGCCTCTGGGAAAGGACGAGATTGGATGGGTCATCTGGTCCCTTCCAGCTTCAATGTCTCCTGATTCTAACAGCGGTTGCTAAGAATAGTTCTGATCTTAGCTGCCCACAGTTTACAGATGGCAGTCCAAGCTCCTACGCCTGGCATTCAAGTTCCCCAACACAGAGTCACAAATGTATGTCCCAGTTAAGAGCGCCCTGCACCCTGGGCCCCATCACAGAGTCCCCTGAAAGCGTCCGGCAATTTCAGGCCCCTGGTTGCCTGTGCCGTTCCTTCTCTCCACCTCATCTCTTCCTGTCCCTGTTCTTCTTTCAAGGCCAACCTCCAACGTCATCTCCTCCAGGACCCCTTTCCCTCCCATACAAATTGCTCCCCCAGCTCCTCAGCTACCCTTCATTAAACACTCATCAGAAGCATCTCCACCTTTTAGGTAATTCAATTTTGCAAGAGTTTGAGGGGATGATTTCGAGTCCATCAGATCTGGATTCCGAGCTCAGATCTGCCTCCTGTTCTTACCTTAAGCAGTCTACCTCACTGCCAGTCCCCAATTTTCTCATCTGCAAAATGAGGAAAACAGCATCAGGTTTTGAGGAGTTAAAAAAACATAATGCAGTTAAAGAATCTCACTCGATGCCTGGCTCAAAGACCCTGGACAGTCGGCTTCCATCTTCTCTAGAGACCAGCAGGGCCTGAGCCCTGTCCAGTCCCTTCAAGTGCTTGTTTGTTGGCTGTTCAACCTAGCTGTAGCCTGATCAACCATTCACAGGGCTCATCACAGGCAGGCTCATCACATACCCTGGTGAGGCAGCCCCTATTGAAGGGACAGCTGAAGTAGTTGCAAGACAAGGGCACAGCCTCCATGCCTGATTCCCAGGAATCTGTACCAGCCAGTTCACCAGAGCCATTGTGTCTTGCCCTGTTTGCCAGTGCCTCCTGTGAGATGAAATTGATCCACTCTGGACAAACGGGGTGTGGAAAGGAGAGTGTGACATCTCCACCCTTGTCTCCCAGCTCTGTGACTTGGGAAATTATGGAACCCCTGGAGAATACGGGCTAATGACCCCTATTGCCCAGGGCTGATTGGGTTGTTACGTTTCATGATCCACTTCTCCAGGGGATGATCCCAGCCCAGGGATCACACTCACGCTTCCTACATTGGCAGGCGGATTCTTTACCACTGAGCCACCTAGGAAACCCCACCAGATCTTTTAGAACTCAATAAATATTAAATGTTCCATCTCCCCATTTTCCTAACTGTATTATAAACCACTTAAAGAACAGAAGCTATATATCATATTTTTTTAAATCCCTCATCATCTAGTGTGGGGATAAGCATATTGTAGAGGTGCTTCCCTTGTAGCTCAGTCAGTAAAGAGTCTGCCTGCAATGCGGGAGACCTGGGTTAGTTTCTTGGGTCGGGAAGATCCGCTGGAGAAGGAAATGGCAACCCACTCCAGTATTCTTGACTGGAGAATCCCCTGGACAGAGAAGCCTGGCAGGCAACAGTCTATGGGGTTGCAAACAGTAGGACACGACAGAGCAACTAAGCACACACACTCAGAGGATCACCGATTGTTGTTATTCAAGCTGGTAGTGACAGTAACCTTCCGGAGGCGTTTGGTATTCAAAGTGTACCTGAGTCATTTGATTCTTAGAGCAACCCCGTGAGACGCGGTTACGCCCATCTTGTAGATGGAGAAACGAGATCCAGAGAAATTAAACAACATTTTCAAAGTCTCATCACCAGTGAATTTGGGGTATGAAGCCAGGCGTCTTGTTTCCAAATCCCACACTTTCGCCCCAGGCTTTGGTGCTGCTGGTACGTATTTCCGCATGATGCCTGGTGTCTCTCCTGCGCCCCCACCGTAGAGCAGACTGGACACGCGAACAAGGGTGGCAGAGTCGTGGCTGGGGGTTCCTTGTGATGACATCTGTCTTGGGAGATGGCGTTTGCTCGTTCTCTAAGGAAGGAGAAGGAAATGGCAACCCACTCCAGTATTCTTGCTTGGAGAAGCCCATGGACAGAGAAGCCTGGTGGGCTACAGTCTATGGGGTGGCAAAGAGTCAGACACGACTTAGCGACTAAACAAACATAGTTAATTCCCAGGCTTAGAGAACACGCCAACCCTGAAGACTCTCTCCGTGGTTTGGTCTCCATGCCCTCTCTTCTCAAATGTCCTCAGTGGCATCACTTGCTCCTGGAGTCTCTGCCCCTTCCCTGCCTGCCCACCTGTCGGGCCAGGGCAGCTGCAGTCTCAGGTGAGTCTTGTCAAGTACCTGGTACTTGACGCAGATGCATTTCTAATGGAGGCCGAAGAGCCATGTCAAGCTGGGTGTCACCCTCTTTCTGGCAACTTGAACCCAGATAGCTCACATTCTTTTCTCATGGCTTCACTGTAGATCAATCATTCCAGTGAAGGCCCAATAGTTGCAACAGAGCTGTCAGAGAGCTCTCAGCTTAGGAACACTGGCCTTCACCCCCAGGAAACCTCGCTGGCCTGTGACTAACGCTGTGTGAGGTGGAGCCACGATGCTTCCTGTCATTTCATGAAAATGCCCCGATCAGGGGAGCTGGGGGGCCCTGACCCTGCCTGCTGGCTCACATCTGCATATTCTCCTCTTTGAAGAAAAGGGTTCGAGTGGTAACCCTTACCCTCACCTAAGATCCATTTAAAGGTGTTGTCGCATCTCATCAAATTTTTTAAATTTATCTTTTAATTGAAGCTTAATTGCCTTACAAAATTTTGTTGTTTTCTGTCAAACATTGACAAGAATCAGCCATACGTTCAGCATGTCCCCTCCCTCCCGAACCTCTCTCCCATCTCCCTTCCCATCCAACCCTTCTAGATTGTCACAGAGCCCCTGTTTGAGTTCCCTGAGACATACAGCAATTTCCTGTTGGCTATCTATTTTACATACGGTAACGTAAGTTTCCATGTTGCTCTCTCCATACCTCTCACCCTCTCCTCCCCTCTCCTCGTGTCCATAGGTCTGTTCTCTATGTCTGTTTCTCCTTTGCTGCCCTGCAAATGGTTTCATCTGTACCATTTTTCTAGACTGCATATATTTGCATTAGCATAAGATATCTATCTTTCTCTTTCTGACTTACTTCACTCTGAATAATAGGCTCTAGAGTCATTAGCTTTTATTGTAAGAGAAAAATTATCTCACGTATAGGTAGGAAACTGGGAACATGATTAAGTCACTTGCCCAAAGTTGACAGTTCATGAACTCTGTCTTTATGTGTAGATACACTCCCTTCTGTGTATCTTCTCTAAGCCATGACCTTATCCATTCCAGTCTCTGGAATTTTGAGTTAACATCTTTGGTGATAATTAGAGAAAGGAAGATGTAGAGGTTGAAAAGAGAAGAAGGGGGAAAAAAACAGGAGAACTTTGCGACAAGCATCAAGAGAGAAAAAGAAGTAGAAGCAGGTCCTGTAGTTTCATAACTGATGTGCGTTTGGTCTGAAATTATCGTGGGCATCACTATGACTGTATTACTTGGAGATTGGGAAATAGCTGAGGATTACTTACATAGGTATCCTTTAATCCTTTTAATAAAAGTTCCTCAAAGCATCACAAAAAATCCATAAGACTCTACTCTGGGGCCATAGTGGGAATCAGAGGATGGTGACGCTAATTCAGAGACATGAAACCAGGGGGCTGCCGACAAGTAGAGGGAGGACCAGGCAAAGCACCAAAAAAAGCTTCTTAGTTGACATACAATCCTTAGCAAAGCGAAACTGATGTGCAGGCATCTCCTCAAAAATGCGTAGAGGAAAAGTCCTGAAAAGTTTCTGATGAGCTCTGGTGGGAAGTGAAAATCAGCTGTATAAACCTCATTGTCACCAATTAGATGTGTGATATCTCCTAAATATGCTTTTTCTTTCACATGTTACTGTTATCTTTGTCAACTCTGTTCTTCACACAAGTTCTCAAGTGTCATCCCCCAGCCATTACTCACAGTCTGGCCGTCAAATAGCTCAATCTAGAGACCAGGCCACCTTAGCACAAGTGGTATAAATACCCTAACAAGAAACAAATCTCTCTTGAGTTGGGAAGGATGGATCCTGCCAGGAGCTGAGGCGGGGAAAGTGGAGGAGGTGGCATTTGAGCAGGGTCATCACAGAACAATAAACGTCCTCCTGAGACAAGGGAGGAGGTGCCTGAGAGAGAGTATAACGAGGTCAAAGGTGCTGAGTGCGAGGGTCACAGCTCACCCAGGACCCCCTCGCCCTCAATGCAGGGAGCAGGGGCGGGCATGTGGCAGGGCTGGTTGTGAAAGAGCCACAGTCTAATGGACCCAAGGCCAAGCCATCGGCTTGCAGGCAGCAGGAAGCCATCAAAGGGTTTTGAGCCTCAAAGTGTTACTTGATCTACTTTTGGAAAATAACTGTTGGCAGAGAATGAGAAATTGTAAAGGTGAGAGGTTTTGAGACTTTCCTGTAGCTCAAATGATGAAGAATCTGCCTACGATGCAGGAGACCAGGGTTTGATCGCTGGGTCGGGAAGACCCTCTGAAGAAGGGAATGACAATCCACCCCAGTATTCCTGCCTGGAGAATCCCATAGACATAGAACCCCAACGGGCTACTATGTCCATGATGTCACAAAGAGTCGGACAGAACCGAGTAACTAACACACACACAGAAGGGAGGCGATGAGGGCCTGACCTGGGCAGTCACTATGTTCACGGAAGACGGGAAAGAGGCCAGAGGGGTACTTGGTGGTGGAACTGCCAGAGCTGAGTGATGGATGAGATATTGAGGGTGACAATGAGGGGGGACAACTTATAGCTTGTGGTTAGTTGAATGGAGATAGTGATTGAGAGATGAGGAGCAGAGAGTACAGGCAGGGTTGGGGTGGAGGTTTGGAGTGAGTGTCCGTGAGGGTACACTCCACTCATGCAGGCTAATGTTGTCTCTTTCTAGGTAGCAGTGGGGTTCCTTAGATTCCACACTGACATCACCAGGTCTTTGAGACACAGTGCTGCAAGCTGGCAAAGCCTACAGACTCTGGAGCTAGGCTACCTAGGATCAGAACGTCTCAACTTCCTTATTTGTAAGATAATCATAGCACCATGTCATCTGAGATGAGATGAAAGGATCAAAAAAGGTGATTTGTGTCAAGTGCTGAGAACAGTGCCTGGCACACTGTGAGCACCATATAGTTACTGGGTGAGGCCACAAGTATACTTGGGCAAAAGCTATGTCCATTTTCCCCCCTTCTGTCTTAAAAGTACTTCAGTTTGATTCACAACCAATGTCTGGAAGGCAGACAACTAAGTTCATTCATTAAGTGGTGATCATTGCACTGTGGTAAACTGATAAGAAGGCAGGATGCTTTTTGTAATTTCCCTTTTTTAAAAAACATCATTACTTTCATCGAAGATATTAAACAAATATTGGAGGTAGGGTTCTGTATGGAGCCAAGAGAAATGGCCCCCAGCCTCAAAGGACAATAAAGCCTAGTCAGGACAACAGGACACATGCAGAATCAGGTGACAATAAATGCCAAACATAGGAGGTGCTGTGGGTTTAGAGGTATCAAAAGAAAGTAGTTCCTCTTGACGCCTTTTCAGACAGAGGGAAGATGAAGAAGGTTGAGGTCAGGGAGGTGGGAGGCAGGCGGTGGGGGATAGTCCCTACCCTCTGTGCCTGGGGATAGGTGGTGGGGTGCCAGGTGATGAAATGCAGACTCTGAGGCCAACCCCCCCAATTCTGATCATCAGGCAGTGGTGAGGAGGGGGCAGGCAGGGGAGCCCCCGGTCTGCACGAGCCCTGGTGTGAGCAGATTCGGATCCCTGGGCTGTGCTTTGAGAAAGAAAGTGTGTCTGGATGGGCGTGGAGAGGGCTTGGCAGGAACACACTGGGTTTCGGGTGGCTGGGTGGGGGGTGGGAGAGGAGGTCCCCGCCTTTGGGCCCCAGTAGGGTGACTGCTTAGGGCACCTGGGACCCCAAGCCGAGACCTTTCCAGGGAGACTGTTAATTCTGGTGTGAATTTCTAAGGAGGGAAAGGTGAAAATAAGTAAACACATTTTATAATATTTTTCTGACCCTTTCACATGGTAAAGAACACATTTTTCCCACTTTAATCTTGGGAGTTTCAAAATTCAGAGACCACTGTTTTCATTTTAGGTAATGTTTAACTTAATCACTTCATCTGAATTAATGTGGACAACAATGGTGACACAAAGATAATTCATTTAAGTGGTATTCTAACTTAAAAATTTCTTTGGGAATATCTGTGAGTCACGCTGTTCAACTCAAATATCCATAAAACGTGTACTAATTGTTCCAGAAGGAAATCATTGTTGCAGAGGGCAAAAGGCCAAGTGAGCTGAAATAGCAGGTTCTTAATTTATAGTCAATAAAAGGACTCTTTTGTAAGTTCTTCTCAAGTCATAGCGTATTATCAGGCAAGTCTGGCACTAAAGTCACTTCATGCTTAAATACTTCTTAAGGGCCCCAAACAAGGGAGCTCCGTGAAACAGTCTGTGAGACTTGATACTGAATTCACTCAGCTTTCAAGATTGCAGAGGCATTTTAAATTTTACAAAGTTACCAGCAAAAAAAAGTTACCAGCTACATACTCAAGATAAAAATATACATTTTAAAAAACACTTTTAACTACCTGCAGTATATAATGGGGGCTTCCCTTGAGGCTCAGGTGATACAGAATCTGCCTGCAATGCTAGAGACCTGGGTTCGATCCCTGGGTTGGGAAGAACCCTCAGGGCTGCCCCTTTCAGTATTCTTGCCTGGAGAATCCCATGGACAGAGAAGCCTGGCAGGCTACAGTCCACAGGGTCAAAGAGTCGGACACGACTGAGTGACTAACACAATAATACATAATAACTTGCAGAACTTTTTATAGCTGCCACACTTTGGAGATTCTGCTCGAGGTTTTCTTTGAGACTCAGAAATAATGGTCCTTCTTTCCTTCTGAGCAGTATAGCTTCCTGTGTAAATCCAGGATTGAATTAGTACTGCTTTTCATTTTTTTTATTTCCTTAGGTGGCTTTGTGCCAATACGGGGAAGGGGGTGTACCCAAAGAGATAACAAAGAACTACAGATACTCTGTCCGTCAGTGCTAGGCCTCCTTCCTTTGGGCTATAGAAGTGCCACTTTGGAGTGTCAGTGACAGGTCTGCTGCTTTTAGGCCAGAGGGAAAAGCCATGCTTCAGTGGGATAAGGCACCCATGGCTTCCCATTGCGTGGCTCCCCGCTGTGAGCCATCATTACGTCCCCATGACAATGATAATTGATCTGTTGCAAGAGTAGCCACGGCTGGCAGAAGGAGACATTCCTGTTGCTTTTAAGTCTAACAGAATCTCAAACTGCCTAAAGAAACCTGCATTTATTTTTGGCGGGGGGAGGATTGAAAAAAAAAAAGAAACAAGAACCAGAACTAACAAAACTATGTTCAAAACGTATGAGCTCTCCCTGGAGACTAATAAACCGTTTGGGCCAATGTTCTGTATTCTGGTAGGAACACATGCTCATTGTACTTTCACCAGATTTAAATTTTTAAAGAAACACGTTTAACAAGTTTAAAGTTTTTACTTTAGTCAGTTCAGTTGCTCAGTCATGTCCAACTCTTTGCGACTCCAAGGACTGCAGCACGCCAGGCCTCCCTGTCCATCACCAACTCCCGGAGTTTACTCAAACTCATGTCCATTGAGTTGGTGATGCCATCCAAACATCTTATCCTCTGTCATCTCCTTCTCCTCCTGCCTTCAATCTTTCCCAGCATCAGGGTCTTTTCAAAGGAGTCAGCTCTTGGCATCAGGTGGCCAAAGGATTGGAGTTTCAGCTTCAGCATCAGTCCCTCCAATGAATATTCAGGACTGATTTCCTTTAGGATGGACTGGTTGGATCTCCTTGCAGTCCAAGGGACTCTCAAGAGTCTTCTCCAACACCACAGTTCAAAAGCACCAATTCTTCAGCACTCAGCTTTCTTTACAGTCCAACTCTCACGTCCAAACATGACTACCAGAAAAACTATAGCCTTGACTAGATGGATCTTTGTTGGCAAAGTAATGTCTCTGCTTTTTAATATGCTGTCTAGATTGGTCATAACTTTCCTTCCAAGGAGCAAGTATCTTTTAATATCATGGCTGCAATCACCATCTGCAGTGATTTTGGAGCCCCCCAAAGATAAAGTCTGTCACTGTTGCCACCAGATGCCATCATCTTAGTTTTCTGAATGTTGAGTTTTAAGCTGACATTTTCCACTCTCCTCTTTCATTTTCATCAAGAGACTCTTTAGTTCTTCTTCACTTTATGCCATAAGGGTGATGTCATCTGCATATCGGAGGTTATTGATATTTCTCCCGGCAATCTTGATTCCAGCCTGTGCTTCATCCAGCCCAGTGTTTCTCATGATGTACTCTGCATATAAGTTAAATAAGCAGGTCACAATATACAGCCTTGACGTATTCCTTTCCCAATTTGGAACCAGTCTGTTGTTCCTTGTCCAGTTCTAACTGTTGCTTCCTGACCTGCATATAGATTTCTTAGTCTACTACGAGCAAAACTTTGTTGTTATAGTTATAGCAGATAGATTTATCTAGATATATTAAATGAGAAATATTATATTAAAGTGTTCAGTAAGTAGATAGGCAGATGCACATTTAATACATGTTACACAGCTGTGCTTGCCACGATGTTTTGATGATCTGACAACTAAAAACATGAAATTTTTAGCATTTTCAGCACATGTGTGCTCTATTTTGCACGACCATCAGCTTAGATTGATCATTCAAAGACATAAAATGATTTCAGGACTCTTTTTTTCCCTTTTCTGGTACATTCTATTTTCATCTCCTAGAAGTCTCTGATTTCACACTATTACAATAGTGTCCAGATCTGAGACCATGTGAAATCCTACTTGGTTCTATCATACTTCCCTTTAGGTGTATGTGTTCAGTTGCTCAGTCATGTCTGACTCTTGCGATCCCATAGGCTGTAGCCTGGCAGGCTCCTCTGTCCATGAGATTCTGCAGGCAAGAATACTGGAGTGGGTTGCCATTTCCTTATCCAGGGGATCTTCCCAACCCAAGAAACAAACCCAGGTCTCCTGCATTGCAAGCAGACTCTTTACCAACTGAGCCACGAGTGAGCTACCATGAGCTACAACTGAGCTACCACCTAAATTGTAAAATTGCCTCACTGCAGTGCTGATTTAATTAAAAAACTAATTAAGATTTGTTCATAATAGAGTCCATCCAAATCAACAAGTATAAGTCACTCTAGTGGCAAAATAATTTATCACTTCGGTAATCAGTTTGAAAAAATTTGATTCCTGAGGGGCAGCCTCCTCCACCCAGTGGTGTGGGTCTCTTCCCCCTCTATGCTCCTATTGGGCGCTGTTTGTACATCCATTGTGGCACTGTGCCTGCTTCTGCCTTATTTCCTAATCATGTCTCTTAGTCGTTTAGAAATAGCTGAGGCAAGTGTTTAGGCAGAGAAGGCTTGAGGAGACCACCTACAGGGCGCTCCGTGTCAACACAGGTGGGGTGACACCAGTAGAGAAGAAATGGCTGCCCAGTCACTAAGGTCCCCCGAGGGTTGAAGGGCTCCAGAATTGCCTCCCTGCTCCGGGCAAGGATATGGAGGGCGGCAGGTGGAGCTGAGCGCTGTGTGGATGGCCCTGAGGCCAGGGGTTGTCACTGTATTTATCAGAATCACCCTGGAGGGCTTGTTAGCAAATTCAGCTCTTTACTCCGCTCAAGTGCCATAGCACTTCAGATCATGGTTTGATTCCATAAAGCTCATATACAAATAATTTTCCAGTTCAGGTCTTTGGAAGGCAATTTTTTAAGTCATAGAAAGATGTGTTTCTTATATAGTCCCCCCAGCCTCTTGCCCCACTCCCTAGCAGGTGTTGTGACTTGTTTCAAAAGTTTGTTTCTTTTTATAGCTAAGTAGTATTCCCTTGTATGGATATACCACATCCATTCACCTGTTGATGGCCATTTGGGCTGTTTATCTGTTAGTGATCTCAGATAAAGTTGCTGTGAATATTTGTGTATAAGTCTTTGTGCGGAAAGATGCTTTTATTTTTCCTGGGTGGACACCAAGTAGGGTGTCCTGTGCCTAAAATGATCTCCACCTGGATGGCCACAAGGCCTGCCCCCTTGACTGGATTTCACAAGTTGGTTTCAGCTCAAATATCACTTCCCAGATGGTCCTTCTCATTTACTTTGTACTAAAGGGCCCACCTGATCACACACCCCCTACCTTACTTTTTCCTCATTGCACTTCATTGATCCCAATATTATTTATTTGTATACTATCTGTCCCTGCCTTGTTCAGTACTGTACCTCCAGGATCTAGCCTGTGTCTGGAACACAGAAGTTGCTCAGTAAGTATTTATTGCACAAATAAATGAACAAATAAATGAATCAGAATGCCTTTTTCCAATATCCAGGTATTAGACACCTGTATAATCTTTGCCTACCTAATATGTGGGAAACATCTCTGTAAGTTGCATTTAATATGAGTGACATTGACTACCCCACTTTTAGCTTGGCCTTTGTATTTTGTTTTTTTCAGAAAGCTATCTTTTCATATCCCTTGTTCAGCTATCTTTTTCCTATTGCTTTGCAAGCACTATTGATATATTAAAGGACTTACCCCTTTGTTCATTGTACACTATAATGATATTTTCCCAGCTTTTCAGTTGCCTTATTAATCTTTTCCTTTTGCTTTCTGGTTTTGAGACATCTTAGAAAGTCCTTCCCCATTCCAAGATCATCACAGCATTCACATTTGTTTTCTTCTAAGACTTTATACATATATATATAAAAGATTATAATGTTTAGATCTTTGATCCATCTGGGATTTACTTCGGGGTGCAAAGAGTAAGTAAGTGATCTAGTTTAAAAAGAAAATTTAGCTTTAAAATACAATGAAGCAACTTCCCTGCTGGTCCAATGGTTAAGACTCTGAGCTTCCAATTCGGGGGCCCAGGTTCCATCCCTGTTTGGGGAACTAGATCCCACACGCCACAATGAAGAGTTCGAATGCCACAACTAAAGATCCCACGTGTGCAACTAAGACCTGGTGCGGCCAAATAAATAAATAAATATTTTTTAAAAATACAATGAATACAAACTTCTAGATGCCATTTACTTAACATTTTAACAATGAGAACATTCATAGTTTAAAAAGAAATTCAAATAAATTTCACCTGTTTTCCAACCCACATTTTTGTTTGATATAGGTATTTGTATGTATATATATGTATGCAGTAAATAAAACTCTATTTTTCACCATTCTCTAGAATTTTACATTACAATGACATTACTTTCATTATTAAAATATTTTCCCCAGCAAGTTTCCACTTCATTTCTTTCAGTATTTTCTTGCTTTCCTGGATCTTGAAGATTTCTTGTTTGTTTTATTATATTTTGCTTTAAAAAGTCTCTTTTCTATTAAGCTCACTTCTTCGTGGAGAAAGGAAGTCTTTATTCTCAGCAAGAAGGAGAAGAGATTTAGTATAAACTGGTAACTCAGAGAAAAATTGGATTCTTCGTAGGTTGTCACATGCTTACAATGGCTAGAAGGGGAAGAAAAAAGAAGACACCATGTTTAAAGGGTCATTTAGAAAGGTATGTACTGGTCCCTTGAATATCCCCCAAGTAACCTAAAGACTGTATATGGTTAGGCCTAAGATAGTACTCTGAGCTGGAAGGAAACGAAACAATCTGGAAGGAATCCTACATTTTATAAAGGAAAAAAATGTTAGCACTGTCTGTGGCCATCAGGCGTGGGACATAGGTGGTCCACAGCCAGTTCTCACAGCTCCTCCTCCACTCCAGGTGGGCCCCCCTCTTACCATGGTCAAGGTCAACAAAAGCACACAGGAAGAGACTCTGGACATACTGAAAACACACAAACAAAATAATCCCCAGCTCCCAACCAAAATAAGATACCAGGCTTAATAATGTGTGTTGCAATTCTGTATGTATTATAGAAGGAAGAGTTAACAAAGCAATTTTGCTTATTTTAAAGTAGTAAGTAGAACCTGAATCTGATCAAATCTCTAAAACACTAATGAAAACTGCTAAGTAACTCTGCCAATCTCTACCTACACCAGGGTGGAAGCAGGGGGAAAGGGGAACACGTTAAAAGGTGTCACGGGCTGTAATCAGCAAAATCTAGACTACAGGAAATTGTACAGGACACATGACCTGGATTACTCAGTAAATAAACTGCAAGGGGGAAATAAAAGAGATAAAGGGGGAATTTATGAACTAAAGCATTTAAGGGCTATCTCTACCACCGGCAATGTAAGGACTTCATGTGGATTCTGAGTTATTTAAAAACTTACTGTTGACAATCAGGAAAATCTAGACATTGACTACATGTTTGATGAGATTAAGGAATTACTATTAGTTTTTAATGTCAGATTAATGGTCTTATGGCTTTAAGAAAATTATGATGTTTGAGACTTGCTTCCAAATAATCTGGGAGTAGAGGAGTAAAGCAGTGAGCTGGCTGGGGCATGGGGAAAACAAGTCTAGCCACGTGGAAAGTTGTTAATGTGGGGGTGACTATGGGTAGGGGGCGTTAATTATACTGTGCTCTCTACCTTTGAATATACTTGACGTTTTCCATAATAAATAGTTTAAAAACAAGTGAACAATATATAAATGGTATAAACATTTTGACAATGATTTATGTAACAAATATGGCCCTAAATTCCTGAAAGAATGTTTGTATTTGCACCATAGAGCTCAGACACCCATCAGTTGTGACTACAGATAACTAGTCTTGGTTCCTTCATCTGCAAAACAGGAAAAAAAATAACCACCTCATAAGATGGAAAAGAGGATTGAATGAGAATATATATTAAGCATTTATCCAATAGGTGGCACAAAATAAGGGCTCAAAAATGTTCACTTTCCCTATACTCCTTTAAAAATGATTTTTAAATTTTCCCTTAAAATCTTAAGCCTATTTTAATAATATACAAAAAAGCCAATACCCTACTATGTTCACTAGTAGGAAATTTAAAAGCCTCAACTGCTTGTGCATTGATTGGTTTAATGGAAATAGAATATAAGCCATTTATATGAATTCTCACAAATATGGTGCCCTCTTTTCTTCTTTTCTAATTTTTAATTTTAGCTCTATGAAGAGATTCTTTCAGACAAAATGTTATCACAAAAAGGATAAAAATATTGTTTCCCTTGCCTAGGGACCATAAAGAAAGCTTTATTTCTACAACAAAAAGATAAGAAAAGGTGTACAGTAGGACTTTTTATTTCTAAGTTGAATCAACAACAGTATCTTTTAAGGATTACATCCCTTATCATAAACTCAGAAAATTTAAATTTTCCTAAAGTTTTAAGTGATAAAACCAAATATAACATACAACCATTTAAATTCATCCAGATTGTTAGGTCCGCCTCAGACAAGAAGGATAAACACCCTCATGATCTGAAGGGCTCTCACAGCCTTTCTCTGCTTAGTTCTCAAGGCCTGAGTGTTCTCAAAATTATTTCGCAGTACAATGCTTGTCTCTTCTGAACCCTCAAAACTGAGTCCTCCTGCGTAACAAAATTCTCCATATAGCTGAAGATCTGCTCTCTTAAGCATCAAAACATTTCATTTTAATCATTTTGGATAGACATCTTTTAAAATTTAGTTATACATTATTTGGTTATTATTAATCAGAGAACATTCAGCCTATTTTCAAAAGCCTTTACAATTATACGGTGACAAGTTGTCCACTTTTATTGTGGAAATACTAGAATATACAGGTAAGAAAAACAAACCCAAAGAGAATGCACATAATTTGGGGACATGCTAAAGCAGAGACATGGACAAGTTTATTTAGTTCTGTGGAGCTACTGTGTGTCATGAACAAACTTCGGACCACTGTAATTTGAGTTCTTTTGTCTGCTTCTGCTGCTGGTTCCTCTATTGTTTGTCAAATGAGTACCACTTATATTTGCTGTCAAGACATTCAGCAGCAGACACCTCTCAGTCTCCCACCTACTCTGCATTTTCTGATGGCGAGGAATCTGGAAATCAAACAACTCAGCCTGATGGACACATACCTCCCGGCAGAGTGAAGGACTAAAGGGCCTCCTGAGAAGAGTGTATATGCATTAGTTATGGACTCAGTGGCCATTTTATTGGTTAGCTGGACCCTTTTTTGCTTACTATGTGGTTCTAGGCTATGGTCTAAATAGGCAGGGTAATTTGACAGATGATTTTGGTACATAAAACCATGGTGATAACCATGCTTGATGCATGGAGTGTATTGCTTAGCCTTATTACTCACGCAGAGAAAAAAATCTTGGTTGTTTTATCTCTGATTATACCAAGGTCTATTTGTAACTAACTGTCTTACGTTACAGGATTACACCCATGAAGAACATCCAAAAATGCACTGATCGTACCATGTGAAGAGCACAAAGGTGTAGGTTCCCCACTAACCCCCGAGGACCGACTCTGCAGGCAGACAAGGCAGACGGTACTAACACAACAGGTCCTACCTTCCTGTCCCATATGTGGGTCTTGATTATAAGCTCACCATCTTCTAAAGTCCAACCAATAACCCATCTGGCTCTCATTATGACCAACTCCTTTAAATCATAGGTGGCCTTTTTTTTTTTTTTTAATGAGAAAAGACTACTACTTCAGGCCAAACTAGAGGTTTCAGGGTGGTTTTTATCCCATGATTTCTAAGAGCATCGCATACCTTTTACAGAACTTCTGAGTACTCAGCCAGTAGAGGGAATTCTTGGTTGTCAGGGACTGGCCTTTCTGCTGCAGGACTCCCTGGAGGCTATGCCCATGGAAACAAGGCCTCTCGCTGTCCTCTTCAGTCCAGTTGAACTGAAAACTTGAAGGCTTTTTTTCAGTGTTTGGTGCTGAATCCGCCAGTGTGCTAAACTGTTTCTGTAGATTCACCACCATTTCTGGAAATGAAAGGAAAAGAAATGAAATAAAAACTCACGTTAAATGACAAATAAAGTCTGTAGTTTACTTGATAGTAATGTACCAACGTTGGTTTTGTAGTTTTGACAAATGCTCCATGGTGATGTAAGAGCATAACTAGGGGACACTGACACTGGAAGAGGGGCGGCGAGGAACAACTTGAAAAGGCTAAATAGGTAAATTTTATGTTATGTACATTTTACCACACACACAAACAAATCAACCTAAAAAGACAGTTCTCCAAATAAAGAGTTCTGAAAGTGTAGATATATAGCATTTAAGATTTTGGTGAGAACTTAAGTTCTATTTGAATATTGCAATGTTCCTGAAATAGACTTCCACGGACATTTCTTACAGAGAAGGAGGTTTCTCTGTATGTGCAATGGGACACTTGTTAAACAACTGAGAAAAGGACTTATGTGTTCACTTTTCAATTTAAAACACTTAGCTTTTCTACAGCTGGGCTTTACTTGGTGTTAACGAGAAGAAACCCCACTCACCTCTTCTTTTATACACCACCGGCCTGTCAATGGCTGAGTAGTAGAGTGGCTTTTCACCTTTCCACAGAAACCTGCCAAGGTAGAGATGCATTTGGAGCAGGATGGAGATGAAATGGGCCTCAACACACTTCAGAGAAGTTTCTCAATGGCAGTATCTGAAATTCCCGATACTCATACAATAGCTCTGGCTTACACTGACCTGCTGACACACGTCTCTAAAGCACTCATGAGCTGGAGGTAAGCGAGTGGCACTGCAGGAGGCAGGAAGTCAGTGGAAGGAGAAGTTCCGCCCCAAACCTCCCAGATGCCATAAGATCACAAAGAAATGATTGATTATACCGTCATCATAAAATTCCCATGCCACATGTTCTCATAAAGTGAGGCCACCTAAGAAAAAAACTGTTCCTCCTTGTCTTTGGTCAAAGACCCTTCTGCTGCAGATAAAAGAGTGTACTTCTGACTCTGATAACACAGTAAGTGCCTGCCTTCTAATGCAGAGGTGTAATCACTGTGAAGCGGTTATGGTTTTCCTGAAAATCATGTGTGAACTAAATCATACCACATTTAAATATTCAGAGAGCTTGTCATTTGTGACTCTTTCAAATATCTTTTTGTTATTTATTTATCAAATAATAAAAGTGACAATATATTCAAGGTAAAAAAATCTCTTAATAATAAAGAAGTTCCCTAAACAGTTTAATCCCACTCTCTAGTTAAATTCACTATTAAAAATGCCTTGTGACTACCTCATCTAGATAGATTTTCTTCTGCATTTATAGTAAACGCCCACACAGGTGGCAATTATGCTGCAGTCAAGGAGGTGCTATTACTTCCTTGAGGTCATATGCCCAGAAGATGGGAAAGGTAGGCCACCAAAAATGATTAACACTCATCAGACAGTCCTTCTTTAAACATTTACTTTACTTTCTTTACCTCTTTTCAAAACTACAAAAAATAAGAGGCCCACCACAAAGTCTTAATATTTTCTCCAGGAAGCCACAAGGTCCTATATGCTCTGTCTGTCCAGTCTTCCCACGGGATCTGGTTCCCCACTGCTGTATATGAAGGTATAATTTACATGTAGTAAAACTGATCCTGTTCAGTGTATAGCTGCACTAGTTTAGATCAACACTTACAGTTGTGTAATTACCACCATGATTAGTCCACGGAACAGTTCCACTCTCCCAAATCTCCCATGCCTCTTGAAGGTCAACTCCTCCCCTGACCCTGAGCTAAACTTGGTCTCAACCACCAAGCTGTTTCTCTATTCTTATAGCTTAGCCTTTTCCAGAAAGTCATATAAATGAAATTAGACCGTATGCAACCTTTTGAGTCTTTCATTAGCATAATGTAGTTATGATTCATTTATATTTCTGGATGTATCAGAAGTTTGTTCCTTTCTAGTACTGAAGAGTATTTCATTTTACAGATATGCTAGTTTGTTTATCCATAACCACCTGAAGGGCATCTGGATTGTTGCCAGTTTTTGGCCACAAGGTTTCATTCGTTTACTTGTGAATGAAGTATACAGAGCTCTATATATTCATATATAGGTTTCTGTGTGAACTTCTGGCCCATTTAAAAAACTGAGTTGTTTTTCTTATTATATGAAAATTCTTCATATATTCTGGATACAAACCTTCTATCAGATATGTGATTTGAACATATTTTCTCCTAGCCTGTAGCTTCTCTTAACAGTGTTTTTAGAAGAGAAGTTCTTTCTTTTGATGAAGTATAACTTATCTTTTTTTTCCTTTTATGGATCATGCCTTTGGTATCATATCTGAGGAAGTTTTTGCCTAACCTAAAAGGCTGCAAACTTCCAGATGTTCAAGCTGATTTTAGAAAAGGCAGAGGAACTAGAGATCAAATTGCCAACATCTGCTGGATCATTGAAAAAGCAAGAGAGTTCCACAAAAACATCTATTTCTGCTTTATTGACTATGCCAAAGCCTTTGTGTGGATCACAATAGACTGTGGAAAATTCTGAAAGAGATGGGAATACCAGACCACCTGACCTGCATCTTGAGAAAGCTGTATGCAGGTCTGGAAGCAACAGTTAGAACTGGACATGGAACAACAGACTGGTTCCAAATAGGAAAAGGAGTACGTCAAGGCTGTATATGGTCACCCTGCTTATTTAACTTATATGCAGAGTAGATCATGAGAAACGCTGGGCTGGAGAAAGCACAAGCTGGAATCAAGATTGCCGGGAGAAATATCAATAATCTCAGATATGCAGATGACACCACCCTTATGGCAGAAAGTGAAGAAGAACTAAAGAGCCTCTCGATGAAAGTGAAAGAGGAGCGTGAAAAAGTTGGCTTAAAGCTCAACATTCAGGAAACTAAGATCATGGCATCCAGTCCCATCACTTCACGGAAAATAGATGGGGAAAGAGTGGAAACAGTGGCTGACTTTATTTTGGGGGGCTCCAAAATCACTGCAGATGGTGACTGCAGCCATGAAATTAAAAGATGCTTACTCCTTGGAAGGAAAGTTATGACCAACCTAGACAGCTAGACAGCATGTTGAAAAGCAGAGACATTACTTTGCCAACAAAGGTCCATCTAGTCGAGGCTATGATTTTTCCAGTAGTCATGTCTGGATGTGAGAGCTGGACTATAAAGAAAGCTGAGTGCCGATGAATTGATGCTTTTGAACTGCGGTGTTGAAGAAGCCTCTTGAGAGTCCCTTGGACTGCAAGAAGATCCAATCAGTCCATCCTAAAGGAGATCAGTCCTGGGTGTTCACTGGAAGGACTGATGCTGAAGCTGAAACTCCAATACTTTGGCCACCTGGTGTGAAAAGCTGACTCATTGGAAAAGACCCTGATGCTGGGAAAGATTGAGGGCAGGAGAAGAAGTGACGACAGAGGATGAGATGGCTGGATGGCATCACCGACTCAATGGACATGGGTTTGGGTGGACTCCGGGAGTTGGTGATGGACAGGGAGGCCTGGTGTGCTGCAGTCCTTGGGGTCGCAAAGAGTTGGACACGACTGGGTGACCGAACTGAACTGAAAAGGCTGCAAAGATCTTCTGCACATGCTTTTAAATTTTCCTCCATGAAAACTGGAAGTCAAAGCACTCTCTGAAGCTATTTTTAGGTTATCAACTACAGTTTATTAGTGTTTCTCATAATCCCATGCATAGAGACCTATGCTGAGCTGCAGAAAATAACAACTTTTACCTGACAATATGGAAGATGATGTCTAGAATAGAGAGAAAAATTAGAAACTTATGTCAACAACAGAGATGGGGAAGTGTAGAACAGGTCATGGGCATACATGGGAGCTCTGTGCCCACAGAACAGTCAGCAGTGACTTACAAGTCATCTCACTCATCCCAAAGCAGACTCTATGAAGGATCTTGGTAACAGATACCTTGGACAAGCTCCTCCCAGAGGCCTGGTGTCCGTCTGGAAAATGCCACTTTGAAACTAGACATATGTTCTTTGGTCACTAAATTCTCCCTTAAAGTAGTTAAAAGTCAGTGAGCCTTTTGATGCACAGCTGACTGAGGCACTGCAGGAAGAATCTGGGCTCTAACAGGTATGTCTGAAGTGTAAGTTGGTGCCTGGTTTGGGTTCACGAATGGGCACCTGTTCAACCGTGAGATGCCCAAGTGGCACGGGCCCTGAATACCTAGCCTTTCAGTATTGGTCGGGACCACCCCAGCGGCACCAGAAAAGGAAGGTCCGATGGCTGGTTCTCCAAGATTACCTTAGAACTCAGGAGAGCCTTCTGTTCTTGCTGCTACTCTTGTGCCTGCTGAGAGCCAATGACTAAAGACATTCTTTCTCCAACAGAAAAGAGGAAGGCCTCCGTTCCCCGGGTGCCCTCAGCTGTCAGAAGCTCACTCTCACTGTCTGTCCAACCTGAACAGGAAGACACTGCCCATCTCCTCCCCTCTTCAGCAAGGATCCTCTCTCCCACAGCGCTTTATTCATCCCCGGAAGTCTGTTTCTCGATTTAAAAGCTCTCTTAAATTTAGAGAAGAAATAATCTAACTCTATCTGCAAACACTGAAATTTAGTTCTTGATTAAGAATATCAAGAAGGCATTATTAGCCTTACTTTATTGATGAGAAAACTGGAGTTACCATTTTAACTAATTTGAAGAATCTTGATTTTTCTCAGGGGATATAAAATGACTCAATCAAATGAGTACTGTTGCAAAATTACATAAACTACAGAAATGTTAACCTTTTCTTCAAAGTCTCACAGAGTCAAAGTTCCAAGAACAGATATAAAACCTGTTCAAATCAGAAACCTATAGCAATGTACCCTCTACCACACAAGACAGTGTGTCTGAAAATTTATGAGCTGACTACATTTCAGTGTACTGAGGCTAAAATAAGTAACTGGGCTGCAGTTAAACAGCTGGTTTTAAACAATCAGGATTCACCCCTGCACTGTCTCTAATGCTATGCTCTTTCCCCTCTGCCACAGTGGACCTGAGCAGGCTTCCCTGTTGCTCAGTAGTAAAGAACCCGCCTGCAAATTCAGGAGATGTGGATTTGATCCCTGGGTCGGGAAGATCCCCTAGAGAAGGAAACAGCAACCTACTCCAGTATTCTTGCCTGGGAAACCCCATGGACAGAGGAATCTGGCATGCTGCAGTCCATGGGGTCACGAAGAGTTGGACACAACTTAGCGACTAAACAACAACAACAATGGACCTACATCAGAAGGAGAGCTCGAGGTCAAACAGTGAGACTGACTGAATTAAATATGCTACTCTCTTTCTGTTTTCCTTTGTTTGGATTTTTATAGGGAACTTTATTTTGGAGGAACAGTCCAGTTACAAATGACACAGGCTGACGTTTGCCGTCTTTTGTAACAGTGGGAAGCACAGATGGGAACTGATCCACCGTGGGAAACGAAAGAGGGAGGAATACCAGAAATGCAGAGGAAAGTCACGCAGGTTACGAACAGATGAGTACTGAGTACAATACAGCTCCCTGGACTGGATTCTGGATCAGAAGGAGGACACTAATATTACTACTTTTTAAATCTTCTGGCCACACCATGTGGCATATGGGATCTTAGTTCCCTGACCAGGGATGGACCCTGCCTCCCTTGCATTGGCAGTGTGGAGTCTTAACCACTGGACCACCAGGGATGCCCCCAAAAGGACATTATAGGGCTTCCCTGGTAGCTCAGTTGGTAAAGAATCCGCCTGCAATGCAGGAGACCTTGGTTTGATTCCTTGGTTGGGAAGATACCCTGGAGAAGGGCAAGGCTACCCACTCCAGTATTCTGGCCTGGAGAATTCCACAGACTATATGGCCCATGGGGTCGCAAAGAGTTGGACACGACTGAGCGACTTTCACTCACTCACTAATACTTAATAGAAATATTTTAAAAAGTTAGTTTAGATAGAGGGGTCTAGAAAATTCTAGAAAAAAGGGTCATAATGCTGGTGAGTCTGAACTGATGAAACTTGAGCTTTCAGACGTAAAGCAATAAACTTGAAAAATAAAGTAGGTGAATCTAAAGCTAGAAGAGGTAACATACTTTGCCCTGGCTTCCTCCCACTTTTGTTTTTTCTCATCAATAGCTTTCTTCATAACTTGGTACCATTTTCTGAAATCAAACCATGGTTTATCTGAAAGAAATGAAATCCATGATTATTAACCAAATATGTCACATTATTATAACACGTTGCTCATTTGAGTCTTTATTCACTGATCTGACTAAACATTTATATGCCAGCCCTTGGAAATCATGGAGGGACTGACTATCTCCACACTCTAATGTGACTCCTGAGCAATCTGCTGTCACTCCCTTCCATTCTGAGCTCTCACCTATACTGTGGCCCTGTATTATACCAAAACTACCTTTAAAAAAAAAAAAAAGGAATATAGTTGCTTTACACTGTGGTGTCAGTTTCTGCTGTACAGCAAACTGAATCAGCCATACATACACATATATCCAACTTTTTGGACTTTCTTCCAATTAAAGTCACCACAGAGCACTGAGCAGAGCTCCCCAGCTCTACAGCAGGTTCTCATTAGTGATCTATTTTATACACAGTAGCGCAGATCTGTCAATCCCAATCTCCCAATTCACCCCATCCCCCTGGCCTTTTCCCCTTTGGTAATCATATGTTTCTTCTCTACAGCTGTTTCTATTTCTGCTTTGCAAATAAGATCACCTTTACTATTTTTCTAGATTCCACATATTGAAACCATCTTTTTACATGTTTGTTTCTCCTAGATTTGACTATTACCCCCTTGAGAATAGAAGATATATTAGATAATTACACATATAAACAGTCTGATACAAGGTACAATTTATATATTTCTCAGAGTTTCTTCTTCTCTATATTTATTGTATCATTTAATTAACCTTTTATAATCACTTGATTGACTGGAAAAAAAAGTACCTTCTTTGTTCTTTTCATTATATTTCTTGGCAATATTAGACAAAGACCTGGAGATACAAATAAACAAATCAATTTATTTGGAAATCATTCATTTGAAGACAGTTAAATTTTGAATTCTTCTAAAAGAAAAGTATAGAACAGTACTTGAAACTGATGCCAACTTTTAACACAGAAGCAAGCACTGAAATAGGGAAGAAGACACTGCCACTCTTTGTTGGCATTTTAAGATTCTTTCACTTTCTAAATAATCTTTGAAGATACATAGTGCCAGAAACCAAAAGCTACACAGATGAAGTGCTAAATGACTCTTTAGAATTTGGGTATGATGATTTAAAACTCAGGAGAATGAGACACATGTGTATCTTCCTAAAAATGGAAGAAAACATGATCCAAACAACTTACTAAAGGAGAATGAAATCTCTGACAAATACCTGGGCCAAAACATTAGGTAAGGAGTAATTGCTGCTACTAGTCATAGTCAGTGTTCTATAACAACTGAGAGTCTCTACTTTCTACTGAGATATAACATATGGAGTCCTTTACTCTGAATAATTAGGGGAAAATAATACAATCTTTTCCTCCTAAGACTGACATACACTTACCATTCTAAATTGTCATCCAATAAAAAGAGCAGTTTCAATGCCACTACAATAACAGCTACAGCTTGCACATCATATTTAACAGTTTTTGCCTTTTTAGCTATAGGATCAAATCTCAGAAAATCCACTTCTCCTATTCCAGTTGCTTTTACCACTAGGCAGGTTAAATTATGCATTTCATCTGTTGAAGAATAAAACAGCAAAATGTGAAATTAAATTCTTGGTTAATAAGACCATACTGATGTATATATCCATGAGATAAGCTTTATCTTAAAATAAGAAATATACTATGCCAGAACTCTGAGACATACCATTTGTGTATAAAATAAACCAAAAAATGAAATGTGTATAGAAAAACAAATGGTCAAATCCTGGCAAGGTCTATCTTCTCCTATTCTGACTTCCCAAAACGCCTGCTATCTATGGGACATATCTTGGCACAGAATACACAGGCACACATCCATCTTCTATTGCTTCATCCACATTCCTTGTCTGTGTTTCTACAGCAATTTGCATTTACCTGAAACTAACTCTCCTGTAAGACCAAGGGCTTCTCTAAAAATGTGCACTCACTCGGGAAGCTAGGGAGCCTGGCTAGCACACTGGAAGGCCCGGTGTGCATCTCACCTGCTGTACTGCTTTCCCAGAGAAATTACACGCCCAGCACAGACTCATCTATTATTCAAGGCTGAGTAACTTGGGACTTGAAGCCAAAACACCTACAGCCTATATATTTAGGCTTTCTAATCATGAGCTTTGTGACTCCAGACTAGAGCCACTCAACCTCAGTTTCTTCATTTGTAAAATGGGTTATGGCGAGGATAAACATTAAAAAGATAGGACAAGGGAATTATACTTTGAAAACTCTGAATTACTAAGTAAATTTCTTTACTTACTAACTGAAGTATTTTGATTAAATTCAAGTAGAACAGTTGTTATTTACAAGACCATAATAAGTTGTATTGCATTTCTTATATACTGTCAGTCATTATGTCCTATTGATTCTATTCTCTTAATGTAGTATACAATACTTTTATAACAGTATAAATAATATTACACATAGTATATATATGTCTCTATATACAGTATTATATACACAATTTTATAACTATGAAAATGGTATTTCTTGAAAAATGTCTCCCCTATTTATTTAAAATTAGTATCTTGAATTGCTTCTCTTATACTAAAAGTACATAGTAATAAAAAAGCAAATGGAAGAAATTATGAGGATGGAAGCCAGGACAGGAGAGAAAAACTAAGATTCTGACCTGGAGTATTATGTGACCTGGAGTATTATATGATGCCTTGGCCATCAAGCAGCCAGGCGTCACTCAGCTTGCCTACATTTCATCTGAGATGAGAACACCCACCCATCCTCCCTTTCCACCTTCACAGATGAGGTAATACAGATGGAGGCACTTTGGAAACTCTACAGGGTTTCCCTTAAATTAAACAGACATGATTGTGAAAGCTGCCAGGAATTCTCTCTGGCCGGCTCCTCAGTCCCAGGATGAGGGACAAAACTAAGAGATGTATTTGGAGTTCAGTCAGAGTCACCAAAGAGGCAGTGCTTACTCAGCAAGGGTGTGTGTGTGTGTGACATGCTTGCTGGAAGCTGCTTTCTGCCCAGTTCCAGAGACGACATTGTCATACATAAAGGCACTGAGGAGGGGCATTCGTTGCCCCAGCATGCTTAAAACCACTTTTAGCTTTCTGGGAACCCGAAAACCTCTCTTTGAAAAAGGGCCAAGTACACAGATCTCTTCTTTTTGATCCACAGCACAAGAGAACTGTAGAGTGCAACCTTTCAGCTTTGAAAATGGCAATATTCTAGAGGTCTTCTTATAATCTCATGGGTAGGAGGCCAATCAATGTCACATTTCAGAATGTAATTTCTAAGGTGACGGGACCACCACATCTTAGCTTGTAGATCTATTTTGTTTACTGTTTCCTCCCACTATTATGTAATACAAACTCAGTATAGGACATTTATAAGATACATAAAGGGGGAAGAAAGAAAAAATGCATTACTATAACTTAGAAAAAGCACTTCAATATTTGGGTAAATTTACTTCCAATATTTTCATGAATATTTTAATTTTATATAGTTATGATTATACTATATATAATTTATAATTTGGCCTATTTCATTTTTTATTATGACACAGACATTTCCCATGCTTTTATATACTCTTCACAAACATGATTTTAAAAGACGCACACGGTTCCACTGAATATACAAAATATTTACTTAAACATTACCTTTCCATTGGATATTTATTTCTGATTTCTCAGTATTATAAATAAGGTCAATAACATTTGTGCACAGTTTTTTTATCTATATTCCAAATTATTTCTATTGAACACTTTGTGAGAAGTAAAATTTCTCTATCCTGGCTCTTTTTAATATGGTCTCTAAAACAGCACTTTAAAACATCAGATGATAGCAGTCTTTCTCTGTATATAATAGTGGTTTAATTCTACTTGTTACTCTCAGGAAGAGTTAGATGAGAAATACTATTAAGCTACACACACTGGTCAGAAAACACTGCCACCATCATTTCTGTCCAATAGCGTCTATGTGAGCTAGACACTTGCCATAACCCAGCCTGAGCCAGCTATTTTGGTAATTCCTTGCATTCTTTCCATATCTTAGTGTTCCCCATTATGAGCTCAGGATTTTGGAGTATATAAGAGAACACAGGAACCTGCCATATTTTGAAAAAACCACTCCAAAAGTAAATCAAAAAACCAAAATCCAAAACAATAAACTGATATATGTAACATGCCGAAGTGTAGAAATCAGACTTTCCAAATTCTGGAATCTTAATCAAAGAGCCAGTGACTTCTAAAGTTGCAGCAAGAGACATACATTCCTTAGCTTAATAAATGATACATTTGAGAAGCTTATTTTTTCCTCTTTAAAAAATATTTTAGAAGACTTAATATTTACATTTGTGTACATATGTTACTCCAATTTATGTTTATTTTTATAGCTAAAATTATATTATACATGCAGTTTTGTATATTGTTTTTTTCATATAACATGTCTTTTACTTTTCTATTAAAAATATATTTAATCACATTTTTTTATATTGCATAAGCAATAATATAGTCATGCCATGTTTGTATTTTCTGTTAAGAATAGAAACCCTGCATTTCTCACATTTCTAGTTTAGCAAGAAATTCAGGAATAGATTCCATCGGCGAATTCCGCTGGGGTGACCTGTGTCTTGGTATATTGTGAACAAGGGCTAGTGAGGCTGCCTTTGCATCCTACCAGACCTTCATCTCCATTTGTTTCGAGGAATGGAAATAGCAATATGTTACTAAACAATAAAAATATCACTGTAGATTAACTTCTGGGATTTTAAAAATTAGAATTATTTAATAATCATGCTTCATGCACATGAAGGAGTGCTGCCCTTTTTTGGCAGAGGTGCCTAAGTAATTAAGAATACATACTGAATCATGTGTTACTTGTATTCAGCAAAAACTTACTATAAAAACCAAACATTATCTCTCAAGCTTATCCCTCTCACCCAAAATAGAACTCATTACTTCTGAACAGTGTCCTTTTAACCATTTAAAATGGTCCAAAACATTTTAAGAAAGAATTTTGAAATTAAGCTTCATGTTACTATGGACCCTGTCAGGTGACTCTAACGGTCTCTGATTGAGAGGACTCAATACATTTTTCATAATAATTCAATAAGTCAAGGCTTACTCACCATATACACCTCACACTTACCAGGGAGATTGACTTCCATCAAGTATTTCATACACAAGATGTTTGGATGAAGATAGCAGTTTTCAGTTATGTCTGGAAAACGTGGCAAATCTAAAAATGTGGCAACTTCAATTATTTTTTTAAAGATAACTTCATAGTTAGGCCAAGACTGGAATGAAAGAGATAGTCAAGGTAGTGATTTTTGCAACATAAACTATTTTAAAAACTACTTTCTGATTTTAAAAATAACGTGTATTTACTGAATAAAACTTGGAGTATAGATTAAAAACATTAAGGAGAAACACCCATAAACCCCAAATATCCTCACTGAGCAGTTTTAAACAGTAATAGTGATAAATTAAAAAGCCACTAAGATTCTATCTGGCTCAAACAATTCTTACTGGCCTTACCCATGATATAGTGAAACCATTACTTCTTGCCAATCATGGAAGAATCTGGGATAAAGCTGCAACCCTACTGGAATTACGATGTCGTCATAATCCTGGCAAAGCAGGACTTCCCCTCTCGCCTTCCCTAACCAGCACTCTCTCGCCAACCTTCAAATTCACAGCTAACAGATTCAGTTCAGTGTTATATAACATTCACGTACTTCTATGTTGGAGATGACACCAGAGCTTAAGTCTAGTAGTTCAGTTCAGTTCAGTTAGTTCAGTCACTCAGTCGTGTCTGACTCTCTGCGACCCCATGAATTGCAGCACGCCAGGCCTCTCTGTCCATCACCAACTCCCGGAGTTTACCCAAATCCATGTCCATCGAGTCGGTGATGCCATCCAACCATCTCATCCTCTGTAGTCCCCTTCTCCTCCTGTCCCCAATCCTTCCCAGCATTAGGGTCTTTTCCAATGAGTCAACTCTTCACATGAGGTGGCCAAAGTATTGGAATTTTGCCAAGAGAACACACTGGTCATAGCAAACACCCTCTTCCAACAACACAAGAGAAGACTCTACACGTGGACATCACCAGATGGTCAACATCGAAATCAGATTGATTATATTCTTTGCAGCCAAAGATGGAGAAGCTCTATACAGTCAGCAAAAACAAGACCAGGAGCAGATTGTGGCTCATATCATGAACTGCTTATTGCCAAATTCAGACTTAAATTGAAGAAAGTAGGGAAAACCACTAGTCCATTCAGGTATGACCTAGATCAAATCCCTTATGAGTATACAGTAGAAGTGACAAATAGATTTAAGGGACTAGATCTGATAGACAAGAGTGCCTGATGAACTATGGACAGAGGTTCGTGACATTGTACAGGAGACAGGGATCAAGACAATCCCCATGGAAAGGTCTAGTAGTTAAAAACGTGCAATTCAGCTTTCTATTTTCTCACGTTAGCCTATAAGAAAGAGTATCTTACAGAATTCAGGAAAATGTATGAGCCAATATTAATAAATTAATTCTGTTCATTTTACGAGCACCCTTGTAGTTAATTTGGTATGCTATTTATATTTTTGCAATTTCCAAACATTCTTCTCATTGATACTATATATAATTTTTCCTCATTTACTTATTCATTCACATAAAAATATTAAATTTAGAGTCTATTCTATGCAAGATACTTTGGGAAATACAAAGAGGAATAAAGTGATCTCTTCAAGGAGTATATACTCTAGAAAAGGAGGTCAGTGTTCAAAAATAACTATAGGATAAGATAGCTGTTGAGTGCTACAACCAAGATTTTTTTTTAAAGATCTATGGGATTTCAGAAAACTAACATTTCTGACATGGTTGGACCTCATTAAAATTAGGCCAGAATACAAACATTCTGGAAATCTGTTTGGCAATATTTATTAAAAGTGAATTGGAAGTCAAGAGTGAGATTACTCTCAGGGTGCAGGTGATCATGACTGGAAGTGGGGATAGGATGGAGCTTCTAGGGTGCAGAGATGGTTGTTTCTTGATCTAGGGGGCTGGTTCAGGTAATGAAAGTTCATCAGGTTGGGTACATTTGTGACCTGTTCACTTTTCTGAATGTATGTCTAGCTTAAAAAACCATGGTAAGAGAGAAAGTTCAGTAAACTATTTTGTGTAACAATCACTTCATACATCACCCTATAGGAGAAATCATCTAACCAGCAAATTCAGAGTTGGCAAGACCTTTAAAAGTATCTGGTCTAAATTTACAAAACCCCTAGCAGGTGTATGTCTAGTTCTTCTTGTAAATCTCCAGTGATGGGAACTCAATACCTTTCCTGAAGGTAGTCTACACAATTTTTAATGCATTTAATCATTACAAAGTTCTTCCTTATTCTAAGTGAAAATCTGTTTCCCAACAATTTGTACCAATAATACTGCTATGTCATGTCTTGCCCATTTTCTAAACGTGTGAAGGTGTTTGGGAACCCATTGAAGGAACGAATACTTCTCTGTTCAATGTTACTTTGGTACATTCAGCTTACATGCAATTATAAAGCACAAGGGAATACTTAATAATGGTACTGGCTCAGATGGTACAGCGTCTGCCTGCAATGCTGGAGACCCAGGTTCGATCCCTAGGTTGGGAAGATCCCCTGGAAAAGGAAATGGCAACCCACTCCAGTACTCTTGCCTGGAAAATCCCGTGGACAGAAAAGCCTGGCGGGCCATAGTCCATGGAGTCACAAAGAGTCGGACATGACTGAGTGACTTTACTTACTTACAGAAAACAAACTGTAAATTTCCAGAATTTATAACTATGTCCAATTTTACTTTGCCTGAGGGTACAACCTTCTTTGTATTGTATTTATTTTGATACCAGTTTTTCAGTATCTAAACTTTTGAGTTTTATTAGGGAAAAAAAGGCTTTCAGTTTATGCTATATTAATAACATATGATCAACCTATAGCTGAAGAATACAAAGTAAATTTCTGTCTAACCAAATAGCAATGTGGCCTTTTAAGTCTGTTTCTAAATGCTGAGGTACAGTAATTCTACTTGTGTATGAAAATACTATTAACAACTGTATTTTAATCTGTAAATTTAAAAAGGAAAAAAATGACCCAGTCACTGAGCTGCTGCCAGGGACTCAGCGGCCTCCCCTTGCTTCCCGATGGAGGCTCCATCCCCCCACCCGCTTTCTCTCGCTGCCACCTTCCGCAGGCCATTTCCACTGAGGAAAAGGAATCCCCTATCCAGAACCTCCACTCTTTCGACCCCTTTGCTGATGCAAGTGAGGATGATGATCTGCTTCCCGCTGGCACTGAGGATTATATCTATATAAGAATTCAACAGAGAAACGGCAGGAAGACCCTTACTACTGTCCAAAAGATCGCTGATGATTACGATAAAAAGAAACTAGTGAAGGCGTTAAAGAAGAAATTTGCCTGCAATGGTACTGTAATTGAACATTCAGAATATGGAGAAGGAAATAAGCTACAGGGTGACCAGCACAAGAACATATGCCAGTTCCTGGTGGAGACCGGACTGGCTAAGGATGACCAGCTGAAGGTTCACAGGTTTTAAGTGCTTTTGGCTCACTGAAGCTTAAGGGAGGATTTCCTTGCAGTGAGTAGAATTTCCCTTCTGTCCCTGGTCACAAGTTTAAAAACCTCACAGCCTGTAAAACATAACCATAATTTGGGGTTTGCTTTTAACTTGGACTAGTGTAACTCCTACATGCAATAAACTGAAAAGAGCCAAAAAAAAAAAGTTAAAAATGAGAACTTATACTCTCAGTGACCTTTGGGAAAAGCTGTCTTTTTATCTTTATAAAATCAACTCATTTAGACATCTGCTTCATTTTGCCCAGAATTTGAAGTATCTTCTCAAGTTAACAATTAACGTTACTGACAAGATTTATGGTAACCCTAATCCTGCTTCCCTGGTGGCTTAAGCGGTAAAGACTCTGCCTGCAAGGCAGGAGACTGGGGTTCAATCCCTGGATCGGAAGATCCCCTGGAGAAGGAAATGGCAACCCACTCCAGTATTCTTGCCTGGAGAATTCCATGGACACAGGAATTTTAGTCATGGAGCTGCAAAGAGTCGGACATGACTAAAGTGACTTAGCACACAATCCTTTTAAATAATGCAGGTAGGAGATGAAATTAAGTACTTTTACCTGCAAACAAAACAAACCCTAGAGCAGTGAATGTTCCTCTTTGAAAAGAGGTTCCTCATGAAAAGATGCTCCTGCATCTCAGAAAACCAACTTAATGGATAATAAATTCATGACAAGTAATTGTAAGATCATTAATGAAAAGGAATCTAGTAAGCAAAAAAGAAGAATTGATGCTTTCAAACTGTGGTGCCGGAGAAGACTCCTGAGAGTCCCTTAGACCGAAAGGAGATCAAACCAGTCAATCCTAAAGGAAATCAGTCCTGAATATTCATTGGAAGGACTGATGTTGATGCTGAAGCTCCAATACTTTGGCCACCTGATGCAAAGAGCTGACTCATTGGAAAAGACTCTGATGTTGGGAAAGACTGAAGGCAAAAGGAGAAGAAGGCAGTAGAGGATGAGATGGTTAGATGGCATCACTGACTCAATGGAAATGAATTTAAGCGAACTCCGGGAAATAGTGAAGGACAGAAGAGCCTGGTGTGCTGCAGTCCATGGGGTCGCAAAGAGTCGGACACGACTTAGTGACTGAACAGACACACAAATATCCACACTGACATCCGCTACCTCCTGCCTCCAACATCACGTGAAATGGTGGCCCAACTGGCTCTACAGGGCTTGGCTATGGACTAACGTCCACACACATCTGCTCCTTTTCCAACCAAGCCAGGCCACTCTAGGGGCCTGCACCACCAGCTCAGCAAAGCATCCAACCTGGGGCGGGAGACCAGCAGGACTGTGACACGGCACCATTGTAGAGAATGGGATCACAGGATCACATTTTTGTTTTCATGCCATTGTCCTTAGCCTGGAGAGCGGAAGCAGGCTCTACTTTTGACAAGATTCCAAAACATGGATATAAAATAATTACAGTAAACATTTAATGACTGTGTTAGAATAGTCTTATTTTGACTTTCAGAAAAATGTATGCATGTATAGAACACACCTAAAGGAAGGATGTCATAAAAGTTGCTGGGCATTAGTGCTATATTTCATTTGGAATCTGCGATGTGTTAAGTAGAATAAGAGGACTACTAGAATACTGTTTAAAACTTCGCATGTTTAGTTCAGGTATAATAGTACTTTGTTTTATATTGGTCTTTGGTTATCCCCTAATTAGTCTACTTTTACCTCTAATTTTTTTTTTTGTGGAACAAGATGCAATAACATAAGACAGACAGAGGCAGAGATGAAAAGACTAGTCCATATTGCTCAGAGCACATTTCTATCAGAACCACTTGCAAGACGCTGATTTAAAAGTCCTCAATCGCACACCAGACTTCATACATCCATCCCTAACACTAGGTCTAAGAACCTGTAGTTTAAACAAACTCTCCACAATATTCTTGTGCAAAATAATAATAAAATAAAATGAAGCGGCTCTCCACCCCTTCTTCCTGGAGCCTGCAAGAGACCCTCAGACGGTTTTAGTTCACAAGCCTGATGAGAGAAGGGCACCCACACATTCCAGCGATGGCTAAGATGCTGCAGAAAGCCAGGAACAAGAGAGCACGTCAGCTGGTTTCTATTCACGCCGTCTAGCAGTAGTAATCCTGGAAGGGAGTGGGAGTGAGGGAACCTGAGAACACCTGTTATCATTACGTTCGTCTCAGTTTCCCTCAGGTAGATTTCAAACCTGCTAGATGATTACTCTAACAGAGGTTGCACAAACAATCCCAAGAGTGACATGCGGCCTACAGAGTAAGATGGTGAAAAAATCTGGAGTAAAGTTTGAAGACTCAGAGTGTATTAAAGCTTGATCCAGTGAGACAGTCATCTGGAGGGGCTCAAGAGAGTGACTGACAGCTCTGGAGGAGTCTTTTTCTTCCTTAAACCATCAGGGACCTAGTTTCACAAAGGGCGTAAGATTGCTCTGAGGTAAAATGAATCATCATGGCAAAGTGCCACTCAGTGGGTTTGGCTGAACTAGCATTGCATCTTTTCTTTTCACTCATTCAGAGAGGAGATCAGAATGTTGTTGATCAACATTCACAAAGCTGGAGATGTACTTCAGAATGGATTTCCAGGTTCCTCTTTACTGCTTCTTGCTGAGTCTAGTGAGGGATGACGAAATGACTAATTCTTGAGAGGCCTTAACTGTCAAGGACCATGGAAGAATAATATGTATGGCACATACTAACTGTTTAGAAATTTGTCTGTGGGTTTAAAACACATAAAGATGAAAAAAAAAAAAACAAGGCTGAAAATACACAAGTAGCCCCACTGTCTGCTAAGTCATTGGCAGAATAAATTCTACCTGTAAGAGAAAAGTCTGTTTAGGCCCAACTTTGGCTTAAGCAGCAATTTGCTTATCTGGTACTCTATACAGAGATGGTGTCTCTGAAAAATAATAGATTTTTAGTTTATTCTACCAGATGAACTGAAAGATTTTTGCTAGAAATAAATGAAGCTTCAGATCAGCACCACACTTCAGAAATTTGACTCAAAAATAAAGCAACAGAAGAGACAGAGGCAGAAAAAAGAGGAGGAGGTTATCTTTAAATTAAAAAATAAAGAAAATGAAACAGTTTAACTCCCAAGAGTTGGGAATCACAACTCAGAAAAAGGAGATGGTTGGAAATTCTAAAACTTAAATTTCAGACCTGTTTCCTCTCCTGAACTCAAGTCAGAGTAATGGCAGAAAGACAAACCCATGATCCACTTGGAAGAAGAAACAAACCACATCAATACTTTCTACCCTGGATCCCACTCCCCTATGTTGTAAAGTGAGTTTTGTCAGATTTGTTGTTATTGAGGCCCACTTGAATATTAACAGAACAATTTAATAGAAAGAAATAGTTCACACAGGATAAAGTTTAAGGGTCTTTAAAGCCTTTTTATCCCTCCTCCCTTTGGTTTTTTTTTTTTTTAAGGTGTGCTCAACTTTCTGGAATAACAAAAACAAAACAAAACCAAACACAGAAGAAAAACAGTCCCAAGCAGCCCACACACACAAAACTCCACTGGCATTATCTTCATCACCATCTCCTAGAACAATCGCACCTTTTGTCATTTCTGGTGGAGGTACAGCTGCTGAAGAAGCCAAGACTTAGTAGAGAAAGCTAAGACATGAAGGGAGAGAAGAAAATGCTTCCTTTGTTAACGAAAAGCTGTTTCCATTTAAAAGTTTCAACATACTATGGAATAGTGAATGCACTTTTGTGAGCAAATGCAAAGTGTACAATGAAGAAAAGCTGCCTGTCAACTAAGTAAACAGTCATCTGAAAGCATCCCAAACCTTCTCCACTTTTCTTGAAAAACATGGGGGGAGGGGGGAGGGAGTATGTACTATTAGTAGACACAGTGGAGGATGTGTCTAAAACGTATAGTAAATATGACACATAGGGCTTCTAGAGGGCTATAGATTCATTTAATTACAATATTAAGAAATCCCAAGGCGAATACGTTTTTTAAAAGACCACAAGGCTATAATCAATTGTTCTAGCATGCATTAAAAATGGCGTGCTTGGGAAAGCATTTTATTGAATTTCACAAATATTCCACTGAGTTTATTTTCCTTCATGAAGCAATGCCTGAAGACAGGTAAGGACAAGCTAGAGTTTCTGTTACACAACAGTAGGCTCTTGTGATAAACCTGATTACAATACCCTGTCAGAGGTGAACTTCCTGCTTTGCTATTAAAAAAAGCACAGGGCCGCACCCTTACTTATTGTTGTTTCGAAGCAAAAATTCAGCTGAAAAAAAGCTAATGCTACATGCACCTGTTAACCCAAACCTAAAATAAGACTTTCTATGGCAAAGGGAAACTAATAAAGAATAAAACTATGTCAGAAGAGATGACAAAGCACTGTAATATATTATTTATAGAGGAAGCATAAAATGAATTCCACATGCATTATGATTCATAAAACAGTTCAATTTGCATTTCTGGTCTGCTAGAATTATCTTAATTGTTGTAAATCTATCAGAAGTAACAAGAACTATACTTTTTTATATTCAAAGTCTAGTCTTCTGAAAACCTATGGTGAATACATTACTTTATGTGAAATATACTCTTGGTCCTGGGGATAAGACCATTTCAGAAACATGCTGTCGACTTGCCCAGACCAAGATAAACCTTATGAACAAATATATATTTATGAACCAATGACCAACTGAACAGGAGACGGTCATTTGGTTTGGCCTCAGGATCAGAGTTGGGAAAAACCTACTGAAGTTCTCCTTCTTAAGATGCATCTGTCCTCCAAACATTCTGCTTATTGTGGAATACCTACATTTAAAGTCACCTATCCTGTACTAAAGCATATTAGAAGCTGGTATCCAGAAGAGCAGACAATCCCCAAATAATTTCCATTTGATCTTGGCAGGGTTACGTGATTATTTTTGCAGCAGCCTAACCTTTGTCATTGGGCTTCCCTGGTGGCTCAGTCGGTAAAGAATCCACCTGCAATGCAGGAGACCTGGGTTCGATCCCTGGGTTGGGAAGATCTCCTGGAGGACGGCATGGCAACCCACTCCAGTATTCTTGCCTGGAGAATTCCACGGACAGAGGAACCTGGTGGACTGCTGTCCATAGGGCTGCAAAGAGTCAGACACGACTGAGCGACTAAGCACAGCACAACCTTTGTCATTGCTCAGTTTTCCTTAGGCGAGTACAAAACTTGGTTCTCATTCCTTCTCCTGGGAAGCAGAGGTTGGGGGAGGCCTGGGCTGAGCACGCTGGGTACCAGGGATGGGTACTGACACAGGATCAAACTAAGTCACAGACACTTCACATGAAATCACTGGTTTCACTTTGCAAACATCAAGTATTATTTTTCTAAAAAAAGTCATCCATGTAGCCTCAAACATACATTTTCTGACTTGGGTAATTTACTATTGGTTTCGGTACATGGGTGAGCAGTAGGAAGAACTGATAAGATTGTTAATCTCACCAGCTGGTTTTCATGAGTGATACTGACACACCCATAAATCAAGTTTGTAAATGTCCTTACTTATAAGCAGAAATTACATCCATTATGCATTTACCACTAAAATATCAGTGGAATGCTTTTTTATTTTTTCAGCCAAATGCCACTATTTAATAGCCTCCTGATAAATAATAAGTACAAAAGCAGCAGACTGGAAGCTTACTACTTAGGTAGAAAAAAAATCCCCAACAAATCTATTTGAAATCTTCTCTAAATAAAGTATTTAATTCTGTTTTTCAGCTATTTCAAATCATTTAATCAACAAACACAGAGTCCTTTTCCATGTATACAGAATTGTATTATATATGAGGTCTTACGTGTGTGTGTGTGCGCGCGCGTGCCGTGCCTGCTCAGTCATGTCTGACTTTGCGACGCCATGGACTAAAGCTCGCCAGGCTCCTCTGTCCATGGAATTCTGCAGGCAAGAATACTGGAGTGGGTAGCCATTTCCTACTCCAGGGGATCTTCCCGACCCAAGGATCAAACTTGCATCTCTTGCATCTCCTGCACTGCCAGGCAGATTCTTTGCCACTGAGCCACCATGGAAGCCCATGAAGTCTTATGGATGACAAAATAGAAGTACTACACAATTCCTACTGTCAAAGAGTAGCTAGGGATGCAAAGAATATACAAACATACCGACTGTTACATCTGCCCATGGACTCCTCCTTTAGACTCCCTCTGTGGTTCTCCCTCCAGAAGTAACTAATATCCTGAATTTTGCTTACCATGAACTTTTTTTTTAATAGTTTTATCATACATATAAATATACCTATATATTTAGTTTAACTTCTTTTTTGAGCTTAACAAAAATGGCATCATACTGTACCTAGTTTCCTAAGACTTGCCTTTCACACTCGACAGAATATTAGATTCATTCCTGTTGTTTGTATCTATAGTTGTTTAATACACTCTGTCTGACTATGTCACATTTTATTCCTTTTTCTGGTGACAGACATTTAGATTGTTTCCAGTTCTATTTGTTTGGTTTTTTTTCATCATCTAGCTGCTTATAGCCTTTTAGCCTTGTATCCTTAAACACTAATCTCCATCAATAGACAACTAGTGAGGTAATTGTGGCATAACTATTCTGTGCAGCTTCCAGAAAAATAAAAAGTTAAAGTTAGTATGTTAATTGTAGTTATATAAGAGATTAAAAGAAAACTAAGATCATGGCATCTGGTCCCATCACTTCATGGCAAATAGATGGGGAGACAGTGGAAACAGTGGCAGATTTTATCTTTGGGGGCTCTAAAATCACCGCAGATGGTGACTGCAGTCATGAAACTAAAAGATACTTGCTCCTTGGAAGGAAAGTTATGACCAACCTAGACAGCATATTAAAAAGCAGAGAAGTTACTTTGCCAACAAAGGTCTGTCTAGTCAAAACTATGGTTTTTCCAGCAGTCATGTATGGATGTGAGAGTTGGACTATAAAGGAAGTGATGAAGAACTGATGCTTCCCAACTGTGGTGTTGGAGAAGACTCTTGAGAGTCCCTTGGACTGCAAGGAGATCCAACTAGCCCATCCTAAAGAAAATCAGTCCTGAATATTCACTGGAAGGACTGATGCCGAAGCTGAAACTCCAATACTTTGGCCACCTGATGCGAAGAACTGACTCATTTGAAAAGACCTGATGCTGGGAAACACTGAAGGTGGGAGGAGAAGGGGACAACAGAAGATGAGATGGTTGGATGGCATCACCAACTCAATGGACATGAGTTTGAGTAAACTCCAGGAGCTGGTGATGGACAGGGAGGCCTGGCGTGCTGCAGTCCACAGGGTTGCAATGAGTCGGACATGACTGAGTGACTGAAATGAACTGAACTGAACTGAAGAGATTATCCCTATTCTTAGAAAATATATACTAAAATATTTAGGGATGATGTGCCATGTAAATGTAATTTACCCTCAATGATTCAGAAATAGAATTGCAGAGATAGATACAGTGATAGAACAGCACAAAGGATAAAACTGTAGGATAAAATAGTAATAACACTTGAATCTAGGTAAAGGATATATTTTTATTTTTGCAGCTTTTTTATAAACCTGAAACTATTCCCAAATAAAAGTTTATTAAAAAAAAAAAGCTCTCTAAAGATATACCATGTTCTTGGATTGGAAGAATCAAAACTGTTAAAATGATTCTACTACCTAAAGCAATCTACAGATTCAATGCAATCCCTATCAAATTACCAATGTCATTTTTCACAAAACTAGAACAAAAAATCTGACAATTTGTATGGAAACACAAAAGACTCTGAACAACCAAAGCAATCTTGAGAAAGTAAAATGGAGCTGAAGAAATCAACCTTCCTGATTTCAGACTATACTACAAAGCTATCGTCATCAAGACAGTATGGTACTGGCACAAAACCAGAAATATAGACCAATGGAACAAGAAAGAAAGCCCAGAGATAAATCCACACACTTATGGCCATCTTATCTTTGACAAAGGAAGCAAGAATATACAATGGAGAAAAGACAATCTCTTCAATAAGTGGTGCTGGGAAAACTGGACAGCTACTTGTAAAAGAATAAAATTAGAACACTTCCTAACACTATACACAAAAATAAACTAAAAATGGATTAAAGACCTAAACGTAATCATCAGAGACTATAAAACTCTTAGAGGAAAACATAGGCAGAACACTCTGATATAAATCACAGCAAGATCTTCTATGACCCACCTCCTAGAGTAATGGAAATAAAAACAAATGGGACCTAATTAAACTTTAAAGCTTTCACACAGCAAAAGAAACCATAAACAAAATGAAAAGACAACCCTCAGAATGGGAAAAATAATTGCAAATGAAGCAATGGACAAAGGATTAATCTCCAAAATATACAAGCAGCTCAATATCAGAAAAACAAACAACCCGATCAAAAAATGAGCAGGAGACCTAAACAGACATTTTTCCAAAGAAGGCATATAGATGACCAATAAATGCATGAAAAGGTCCTCAACATCTCTCATTATTAGAGAAATGCAAATCAAAACTACAATGAGGTATCACCTCACACTGGTCAGAATGGCCATAATCAAAAAATCTACAAACAATAAATGCTGGAGAGGATGTGGAGAAAAGGGAACCTTCCTGCACTGCTGGTAGGAATGTAAATTGATACAGCCGCTATGGAGAACAGTATGGAGATTCCTTCAAAAACTAGGAATAAAACTACCATACGACCCAGCAATTCCACTACTGGGTATATACTCTGAGAAAACCATAACTGAAAAAGATACGTGTACCACAATGTTCACTGCAGCACTATTTACAATAGCTAGGACACAGAAGCAATCTAATGTCCATCAAAAGATGAATGGATAAAGAAGTTGTGGTACATATATACAATGGAATATTACTCAGCCATAAAAAGGAACACATTTGAGTCAGTTCTAGTGAGGTGAATGAACCCAGAGCCTTTTAACAGAGTGAAGTAAGTCAGAAAGAGAAAAAAAAATATCATATATTAATGCATGTATATGGAATCTACAAAAACAGTACTGATGAAGCTCTTTGCAGGGCAGGAATAGAGACGCAGAGGTAGAGAACAGACTTGGACACAGTGGGGGAAGGAGAGGGTGGGACAAATTGAGAAGGTTAACACTGAAACTTATATGTTACTGTATGTAAAATAGATAGCTAGTGGGAAGTTGCTGTATAACACAGGGAGCTCAACCCAGTGCTCTACAACAACCTAGAGGAGTGGGATGGGGTAGGGGATGGGAAGGAGGTTCAAGAGAGAAGGGACACATGTATACTTATGGCTGATTCACACTGTTGTATGGGAGAAACCAACACAACACTGTAAAGCAATTATCCTCCAATTAAAAATTATATATATGTATATATATATAAAGGCTAATTCCTCCAAAAAAAAGGCTAAGATACAAGTGAAAAAGGCAAAGTGCAATAGTTATTGTTATCCAGATACAGTCTCATATTATTTTAAGCTTATACTTTCTATCAAAATCTCTGTAAGAAATCATTCCCCTCTTTTACTCCTGCCCCTTCACTCAAGATTAATTTAAAACTAGTCAACAAAAGAGATTATTATTAGGGCAAGAATTTTGTATAAACAAAAGCTTATAACCACGACCTTCCAATAACATGGTCCAGCTGGTAGAAAATTCAGAAACAAAGATTAGACAATATTTGTGAATAGAGATTATAATTTAAAAAAAAATCCAGGAATAAATGAGTAGTTGGATACTTCCAGGCATTCAAGAACTGTCTAGGTAACAATCAACTAAAAAGCATCTGAATATTGACTCTATTTCTAAATGTCTAAAAAGTAGTATTTGGAACATTTCTATTTCTGCGCTTAAAGCACTAACTACTACGGGAATTGACTTCCCATGATAAACAGAGAATTGGAAAAAATATGTAAGGGGACTTCCTCCTGGTGGCCCAGTGGTTAAGAATCTGCCTTGCAATGTAGGGATGCAGATTTGATTCCTGTTTGGGGAACTAAGATCTCACATGCCCTGAGCGCTGCAACTACCGAAGCCAGCACCACTGAAGGGCCCACGTGCCACAACGGCTCAGACCGTGTGCTCCGGGCCCTCGGCCCAGAACTAGAGAGCCTGCACACCACTACCGAGCCCACGTGCCCCAACCAGAGTCTGTGTGCTGCAACAAAAGACCGCACAAGATGCAATGAAGATCCCTCCTACTGCAACTAAGACCCGATGCAGTAGATAAATAATTTTTTTTTTAAAGAAAAAAATATATGAAACAATTTCAGGCATTAGAAAACAGGAAACACAGGATGATATACCCTGAAAGAAGAGAAACAAACGGCTGCAGGATGCTGCTTGGAGGCAGTCTGCAACCTGCAGTGCAGGGAGCAGGAAGTGAAACAGCCCCATGGTCTTGCTGAGTTAGAGAGAGATTCGAGTTCCTGGAAGCTGGGGTGGCTGTAATTTGCAGACAGAGTATGAGTGAGGATGCAGATGCACAGAGAACTCTCGAGGTCTGCAAAGGGGTCCTCTCAAGTCTTTGGCTTAGTACCAAACTGTGCATGCTTAAAAAAAAAAAAAAAAAACCTGAGGCCAGGGGAGAAAAAAAAAAAATCACTAGATCTTTTCCCCCAGTGAACCCAGACAATTCTCAGAGCTCAAATAGGCACCAGCTGGAGTGGAGAGGCTTCAGAATAGTGGGGGCACTAGGTGAAGTCTTTCAGAGGGACATCACTTAGTAGGAGGAGCTAAGTTAGTCCAAGAATAAAGGCTCTGGAACAGCCATAAAAAAGCTTGAAAACAAGCTTCTAAATGATCAAACTGATATCCAAGTTACCTAATCATACACCGGAACAAAAATCCAGTATCCATCAACACAAAATTCACACTGTCTGCATCCAATCAAAACCACCTGGCATGGAAAGCAGGAAAACATGACACACAATCCGGAGAGAAACCAGTCAACAGACTCAGAGGTAACAGAATCAGTAGATGAGAACATTAAAACATCTACTGTAAATATTGTCAATAAACTGGAAGATGAAAAAGAAAACATAAACATAGTGAGAGAAATGAAAAATAAGACTAAAATGGAATTTCTAGAAATGAAAAACATGGAATCTGAAATGAAAAAAATAGTGGAAAAAATCAGCAGATTACAAATTCGAGAAGTAAAGATCAGTGAATTTGAAGATATCACCATAGAAACTATACAATACAAAACATAATGAGGGAAAAAAAAGAACAGAAGGCTGTACTTCCAGTTTGAGACTACTATGTACAATGACCTTGGCAAATGATTGAGCTTCCCTGGTGGCTCAGACAGCAAAGAGTCTGCCTGCAATGCAGGAGACCCGGGTTCAATCCTTGGGTCAGGAAGATCTCCTGGAGAAGGGAATGTCAACCCACTCCTTTCTTGCCTGGAGAATCCCATGGACAGAAGAGTCTGGCGACTCCCAGTCCATGGGGTCATAAAGAGTTGGACACGACTGAGCGACTAACACTTCACTTCACTCTGAGGTGTTTACTCACATGTATAATTGGGAAGATGGTGAACCATACTCATGCAGAGGTTTAGAAAGGATCACAAATGTCTCTTGAAATAAACTGAAAACAACGTGAAGGCTGTGAAGGTTAAGAAAGCCTATGAAAAGAATTCCTTAAGTGGGCAAATGCAGGATAATATTTAATATTAATATTTAGTATCCTGAAAACCTGATGAAGAGCAAAGGGAATATAGCCTTTGAGTAGTGTAAATAGTGATAAAGACTCATAATTAAAAGAACAGAAGATCTTCCACTGGAAACATGAAAAGAGGGCTAGAGGAGGACTAATGTAAACAAAGGACTTAAAATAGTGCCTCTCAAAACAAAAGTGCCGTTGCTCAGTCGTATTTGACTCTTGGCAATCCCATGGACTACAGCCCGCCAGGCTCCTCTGTCCATGGGATTCTCCAGGCAAGAATACCCGAGTGGGTTGCCATTCTCTTCTCCTTGAGATCTTCCTGACCCAGGGATTGAACTCGGGTCTTCCACACTGCAGGCAGATTCTTTACCATCAGAGACACCAGGAAAGCCCTAATATACTAACTTTCAGTTCTTTCCTCCAAAGCAACATAGTGAGCAAATAACAACAAAACACACTGTTTTTTAAAATTTGAAATTAGTTCAAGTTCTCTTGTTCTCAACAATACACTTATTTGCAGCGCACACATCTCACACTAAAGCTATATTTTGAGAATAGCCTAAAGAATGAAGAAACCACAAAAAGAAAATACAAATAACAGTTCTATTCTTTATTAAGATATGATTAATGTTCCATATTTGAATAGAACAAAAAGTGGATGACTTTTTTAAACTTCAACATGAAATAGTAAATCAGGAGATGAATAGAAATTGCCAAATTACTCTAATGTCTCATAAGTGACTACAAAGTAAAAAAGAAAATAATTTACCTCTATGGCAAAGATTCCTTTGTCACGTCCATATAATTTCATCTCTTCTGGAAAATGCTGAAAAGCATGTATGTAAGGAATATGTTCCTCTTCAACAAATCTGTATTTTTGAAAAAGTTTCAATGTAAGATATGTAATGATTTGGCAAAGTAAACAAAAGAGGGGAAAATGTTATATTTCAAAGACAAGGTAAGAAGCAGTTGAGTATATTGTATATCTCAAATAGATTTAAGAATAATTAACCTGAAAATATCTATATTTCTATTCCCTTGTGCAGAGACAAGATTTAGTTGATTATCTAATAATCTCTTCTGTTTCTGCCCAAATAGATAAAGTATTTCTAAAAGGTGTGCTCATCTTTTTGGCAATTTACCAGGCTTAAAGATATGGCATTCGTTCTGTCTATCCCTAGTTTCTCTGATGTGATTAGTTTCTACTCATCTTTTAAATCACATCTTCAGGGAGACCTTTTTGATCTCTGTTTTCCTTGTTAGAATACCTCCTTGCCCACCATTTGGTCCCCAGTACCTATGACAGTACACGGTAGGTACCTGTCACTGGAAGAACAATTAAAGAGACACTCGTTTACCACTCTGCCTCAATGTCTGGTACATAGTAACTGGTCAACTATTCTGAGTAAAATTACTGAGTTTGAAGAAGTTAGCACATAAATATAAATAAATATTCATACAGACTTATCTACAATTCATTCATTCATTTGACAGAAATTCATTAAGTACTATATACCCAACACTATTTGAGGCTGGAAGACACAGCAGTGAACAAAACAATAAAATATTCTTGTTCCCATGGAGTTTACATTGCACTGAGAAGACAGAGATGACAAAACAAATAAGTGAAATGTACAGTATGTTAGGTAGGAGGAAATGGTAAAAAGAAAAACAGAGACAAAAAAGAGCGGTGGGGTAGACTGACAGCGTCCCATTTGCCTCTCCTAACCAAGAAACCAATACTCCAGTCATGACCCCTGGAGATACTATCTCTACTTATAATACTATCGTACTTTCCAAAAGCTTCAATCTGTGACAGACTGAAATTTAACAAACCAGTTATTCATTACAGGTAGTTTAAGCAGCACCGCATTAGAGTTAAGCTGTGTCCACCCACAAAACATATCCTGAACCCCTTCACTTCATTCTAGTTCTATCACCACCACCCTAATCCAAGCCACTACCTCTTGCTCTAAGTATAGAAAAGACCACCCAGTCTCTGCTTCCACTCGTGTCTACCTAGAATCCACTTTCCTCACAGTTGCCTGAACAATCTTGAAAACATAAACCAGATCAGATCATGTCTCTCCTGTTAAACTCTTCGGTGGCTTACTATCACACTTAAAGGCAAACTTCTGATGGGTATGGGGTTTCCTCTTGGAGTGATGAATACGTCCAGGAAATAGAGGTGATGGCTGCACACCCTGTGAATATACTGAAAACCACTGACTTGTATACTTTAAAAGGGTGAATTGTATATAAACTATACTCAAACTCTTAACCTGGTTTACAAAGACCTATGTCTGGTCCTGTTTATTATCTCCTTGCCCTCATCTTCCTCCTACTCCTTCAAATTCGCATTCCCATCACATCAGCCTCCTCTGCTCCTGGATCATACAGAGCTTATAACGGTTTAGGGCCTGGCACTAGCAACCTCTCTTTACCTGGAATGCTAGTACTTCTGATACTCAACAGCTGGTTTTATTTTCATTCAGAGTGCAGTGTAAATTCCACCTTCTCACTGAGGCCTTCCATAGTAACCCATCTAAAGTAGCCATCTGGTCATTATCACATCACCCTATTTCAATCTTCTGAACAGCATTTCCTTGTCTGACTTACTTATGTATTTGCTCATTTGTCCTCTCCTCTAGTCTTAAACTTTGGGAGAGCAGGGACTTTATCTATATGGTTCACAAATATATTTCAAGGGTCTGGACTCTAGAACAACACCTGCATATAGTAGATATTCAATGAATATTTATGGAATGAATATATGTTGGCTATTTTTACTTATTATAATGGTTAAGTACAGAGTCCTTTAAAGGCTCCTCAAGGGTTATGAATTTATCCTAAGGAGGATGCTGCTAAAGGATTTAACAGAGAAGTGACATACAGATCAGTATAAGATACATGGGTATTGTGGAAAGGCTAATAATGTAGGCCCATCAATGTTCTTTAAATAGTTTATTCAGGGTGTAGCAATAGTAGTTCTCAAACTTCAGCATCCCTTAGAATCCCCAGAGGGCTTATTAAAACAGAGATTGATTACCAGGCCCTGTTCCCAGAGTTTCTGACTCAGAAGGTTACAATGGGTCCAAGAATTTGCCTTTCTAACAAATTCCCAGAAGCTGCTGATGCTGCTGGTCAGGATCACACTCTGAGAACCTGTGACTTAGAGCTCTTTTCCAAGAAAAGCAGAGAGAGGACCAGTGGTAAAGTCTTTTCTTCTACTCCTTCAAGCAATTAAACCAGGTCTCAAATTTGTACGTCCCACAGAGCAAAATAAAAGCCCTCTAGCTAACTAGATCTAATCTTCTTGAAGGCAGTTTACAATTCCCCTTGGAGGGGAAAGCAAGGAAAAAAGGAAGGAGGGAGACAGAGGGGTGAGGAGAGAGGCAGAAGAAGAGGGGGAGAGAGACAGACAAACGTGTAGGATCTTATCCCATCCCTCCAACCACATAAAGTATTCTCCCTGAGAAGAATTTCTATTTCTGGGCAACTATTATTTCTTCCTTGTTAGATTTCTAGGGGAGTTTTGTTAATCCCTTACAGACTGTCTTGTGTAGAACAGCTAGCCCTTTCATCCAGCTCCAGTGACACGATCCTTCCTGTAAGATCCTTCGGGTTACCAGGAGGAAACGGACAGGAAAGGCACAAGATTCACCTGGGAGGTGGCTAAGTAACCCAGGTGAAGACAGAGACAGAAGGAATGGGGGAAATATGGTTCCCAGAGTTATTTTGAAAGCATAATCTAGAGGACATATTGATTAAACTATATGCAGAGAGAGGAAAGAGTCAAGGATGGGTCTCAGGTGCCTGTATGAGATGAAACAGGGTATTTATGAAGAAGGGAATCAGTGGAGGAAGAGATGAACTGAGGAGAAAAATGATGGAGTATCCAGCAGGCAGCTGAATATGTGAATATATGACTCTGGCCCTCACTAGACAAGTCTGGGCTGGAAATCCAGATCTGGGAGTCGTCATCGTACAGATGGTAATTAGAGCCTTGGGGAAGGGTGAGATCACCCAATGAGGGCGGACAGAACAAGATGAGGTTTTAACGTAACAGTAAAATTCACTGAATCATGGACTATCTGCGTGTCAAGCTAATCACATCTGAGAAAAGCCTTGTTATTTGGTTGATGTGGCCAAATTCAAAAGCACTATGCTCATTTACTGGAGGCACTTTATTTAATCAAAGGGCCTAGTGCCAATGAGGATGATGATGATAAAGAAAACATAAACAACAGTAACTAGAACTGAGTTCTTGTTATGCACCAGGCACTATATGCTTTTCATGTAGTACTAAGTATTGAAAGTAGTTTCAACTCTCTGAGGTAGATATTATTAGTAACCTCATTTTACCACATGAGGAAACAGAGGCGGAAAGAAATTAAGTAACTTACTCAAGGTCCTATAGCACATAAGTGATAGAACCAGGATTCAAACCCAGGGTTCTGGTTTCAAATCTAGGCTCTGAAAATCACTCCACACACTGAGAAACTCAAATGTTATTATTTAGAACACATAATGAGCAAGGAAAAATGAACACATTAATGATGTGGTGTATCTTCTATTTAATGAGAAATTCTTACATACCATACCATAATTTATTCATTACCTATAAAATCCTGCAGATAATCTTGAAAACTGTACACGCTGACTATCCACATAACAGGTTCTTCTAATAGCTTTGTTTTCCATTTTAGCTTATAAACACAAACAACCTATCTTTTGGCTCTTAACAACACCAAGGTATGCTTTTGTATAACTACTACTAATATTTGCCATGTGAAGGCATCTGTTCATTTTCTCTTTTAAAAATGAAAAATATTTAATAATACTGTGCAGGTACTTAAATGTCACTTTTCACCTTCAAAGCATTTTATTCACTTTGGATGATAAATTCTCTAATACCCCATGTAAGATAAATAGTGTTATTTCCACTATATAAATAAGGAAACCCAGGAGATGAATTCTTAGCCCAGGGAGAATTACATTTCAGAGTCGGAATTCAGACTACCTAATCTTTCCCTTCCTTAATTGAAGCCTCCTGGTAAAATCCAAAATATCCACAGGCTGTCACACAGATAATCAGCAAAAGCATCATCGTAAGAGGCCCGGCTTACCTCAAAAGATCTGAAAGAGTAATTGTCTCTCTCTGCCAAAGTAATGACAGATAGCAGAAGGCTAGCGTCCGTGGTACACTCATCTTCATGACCCCCTTCTCCTTCCGCAGCGAATATTCCACTCCATCAAGAGACCCAGAACAGACAGAGGTCGTTTCTTAAGGGACAAATGCAGATTGTTTTTTTTAAGTGTAAGCAACTACTTTGGACAAGAAAAGAAGAAAAACAGCAAAATCCAAAGAGGTATTTTAAATATCTTAAAATTACTGATAGAATCTTTACACAGAGCAATTTGGCAATAAAGAGCAGTAATGATTTGGAAGAAAACTGGCCAAAACGGTAAGTGCTGGTTCTCTGTGGGAGTGGGGTGTGTGGAGAGTCTAAGTAGCGATCTGTCTTTTCTGGATTTTTTTGTAGTGAACAGGAGCAAGTTTTCAAATAAATAAAAGGACAAACAATTACTAAGCGAAGCAAAAATGTGTCATTCCTTTGAGTCACGCCTCAACTCCCCTTCTCAGACAGGCTCTCCAAACAATAGCTAAGGCAGCACCTCTCCCACTCCCACGCTCCGGGCATCCTCCCCCGCAGCATTATTTCATTCTTGATGCAGTCATTCCACAAATACTTGTCCATCTTACTCTGTGCCTCTCTTCCAGGTCTGGGGAAATGACTGTGTACAGTATCTCATCTCTCCTTAAACTTACATACTAGTAGTGAGGGACAGTAAATGACCAAAAAAAAAAAACCCTGATAGACAATGGTTAAGTGCAACATGGAAAAACAGCAATGTGGGGGCATACAGAGTAATGGGAAGGGAAGAGACCTGTGCTTTTTCACATGGGTGGTCCCAGAAGCTCTGTGGGGAGGGTGACATCTGAACAGAGACCTGGATGAAATCAGAGTAAGGCTGAAGGATCTGGGGAGGAACACCAAGTCTATCAGCAGAGTCAACCTGAAGGAACAGCAAGGAAGCCAGTGTGGCTACAGCACCACAGGTGAGGGGGAGAGTGGCAGGAGATGACCAGAGAGAATTGTTAGATGAAAAGAAACCAAACTGTTAAAGGGCTTTGTTGGCCATGATCTGTCCTTCAGATTTTCAACTAAGTATAATAAGAGTTTTCTAGAGACTTTTAAACAGAAGAGCAACATAATCTCATTTCTGATTTTTAAAAGGTTACTCTGGCTGCTATGAAGAATGGAATTAGGGGACGGCACACAGGAGACCATGATGCCAGGTCTGCAGCAACTGGTCCTTGTGGTGGAGTGGTGATCCTGTAGATGGTGAGAGGCAGCTGGACCCTGGACATATTCTGAAGGCAGAGTCAAAAGATTTGCTGACGGACTGGATGTGAAGTATGAGGAAACAAGGGGAGACTTGTAGAAGTCTAAGGTTTTGGGGCCTGAGCAACAAGAAGAATGGAGATGCCACTTACTGAGACAAGGAAGGTGGCAGAAGATCAGGCTTGACCAGAAAAATCAAGATATCAGACCTGCACATGTTAAGTGTAAGACTTTATTAAACATGCAAACGGAAATGCTGAGTAGGCAGCTGAATATAAAATTCTAGAGTTAAGAGGATAGGAATTTTAGAGTTGTTGGATATAGCTGGTGTTTAAAGCCAGGAGTGAGGGTAGATGGAAAAGCAGGAAAAGGAACAACCCTGAGAGACTGCAAGTTTTCTTGGGCAAAAACTCTCCAAATTATCCCTCAAAAATCCCCTTTTCTAAATCCTGAAGATCCTTTCTTCATAGCATTTATCAGGAACTGCCCTATTCTTTTTCACGTGTGCATTTATTGTCCAGCTTCTGCCAGGACACTCTAGGCAGCTTGAAGACAGACAGTCTTGCTCACCATGGCATCCACAGAGCTCAGAACAGGCTCCAGGTGGAGAAGGAACCCAATAAATATTTGGTGACCAATGGTCTACCAGCTCTACTTCAAAGATTTCATCTTAGTGAAATGATTTTTAAAACATGCAAAGGTTCAGGGTCAAGGCATGTTATGGCAACACTGTTAATAATAAGAAAACAATTTAAAACAACCTAGGTGACTAGAATAGAAATTTAATTAACTAACTCCATGCAATGAAAACAGGGCATAACAATTTACACAATGCTTTGTGTAAAAGCATTGGACTGTTCTCCAAGTACAGTTGTTGAACCAGGTATATTAGTATCACCTGAGAACATGGTAGAGATGCAAATTATTGAGCTCACCAGCCCTCCATCCCTACCATCCCTCTGATGGATGCTAAAGGCTGAAGACTATGGTTTTAAAAGAATGTACAAGGACATAGATTTCTATAAAATATTATTTTAAAAACTTCTCTATATATTACATATACAAAAACATGTAGGAACTTCCAGTTAAGATGGCAGATTGAAAACACACATTAGCTTCTGTTTTGTCCCACTTTAATTATAAATAAATTTTTAAAATATATACATATAAGAACAAATAAAGTGGAAAAGGAGACAACAGCAATAAAATGTTAAAAGCTGAAAAGCAAAAGGACAGGTTATTGCCTTAGCAGTGCTGAGAAAGCTGGATTCACAGCCAGCAGGAGGGAAGGCAGAATTCAATGTAATTTTCCCTGGGGACCTCTAAGGAAGGCTCAGAATTGGTTAAACCAGGTAGCCTGGAAAGTGTGTGAAGTAGGACCAACACCAGGAGGACTGCTTGGAAGCCTGATTAAGAAGTTACACACCCAGACTCCTTCCCAAGCTCCACGCAGTCAAGTGACTACTCCTCCCCACTCTTGCCCGAAAATTAGAAGTTTCTCCTCCAGAGACCCTCTCCTCCCCTGAGGCCTTCTTCCCACCCAGTTCCCAGGACAGTCGGGGTTATACCCTCCAAAAACAGACTCAGAGATGTTTCTGGAAAATCTGGTCAGCTGATGGGTAAAAGATTTAAAGATGACAGTGCTGGAGGTAAGAAAATAAACCAGAGCAGAAGTGACAAGACTTACTGTGGGTAGAAAGCTTTCAATCAGCTTTTCAATCTCTATTCTTAAACAGGACTAGCCTTCTTAGGCTCACTAAGCACTTAAAGAAACCCTCTAGTATAAAAAGGCAAAGAGAGAAAGAAAGAAAAGAAAAGTTGCTCAGTCGTGTCCGACTCTTTGTGACCCCATGGACTATAGCCTACTAGGCTCCTCCGTCCGCGGGATTTTCCAGGCAAGAATACTGGAGTGGGTTGCCATTTCCTTCTCGAGGAGATCTTCCAGGGATTGAACCCGGGTGTCCTGCATTGTAGGAAGACGCTTTACCATCAATCTTCAAATCAGTGGGAAATAACATTAATATCCTCAGCAAAATAAGAAAAGATGCTCTACAAATTGAGGGAGTGAACCAAGAAAGAAGATGAAGTGAGATCAAGAAATAAGAAATTTAACCACAGAGAGGTGACAGATTTCTCGGGATGGTGGTAAAGAGATCCCCAAGACAGAGGTCTGGAGAGATATCATTCTAGATCAAAGCAGCTCAGAAGTTCCAGGATCTACTACAGAAGGTGAAATTGACAGAACAAGGAATCGAGAGATTGTCAGAACTGAGGGGAAGTGTGGAGATACATTAGTAATAGATTATAGATTCACAGTTTCACTAAGTCGTGTTTGACTCTTTTGTGACCCCATGGACTGTAGCCTGCCAGGCTCCTCTGTCCATGGGATTCTCCAGGCAACAATAGTGGAATGGGTTGCCATTTCCTTCTCTAGGGGATCTTCCCGACCCAGGGATCAAACCTGTGTCTTCCGCACTGGCAGGCAGATTCTTACCACTGAGCCACCTGGGAAGCCCAGATTAGTAATAAATAAATAGAAAACTAACAAATTATCAACTCTGGAAAAACCAAAGCATATACAGAAAAAGTAATCATAGTAAGCTATATGACTCAGCTCTGATGAATATTTATATACATTTACAATTTAAGCACCAAAAAACTGACCAAGCAAAAAATTATATTGGAAAGCTAGAGAAGGAGAAATTCATAATTGTGTGCTGGTAACTACGAGGCAGAGGGTGGGGAAGGACAGTGAGGGATGAGTGAAAGAGCTAAGGCTTCATCGTCCACAGTGGGAATTTAATGGCTCACGTGCAAAATGAGAAAGCAAGATGTAATAACAGAAGCATGTGCTACAGCAATACAGCGTTTAAAAGAGAGTTGAAAATGAATGCCTCTGGGAAATGGGACATTTAAGGGAGATAGTGGACTGCAGTTTATTTTTATTTGTGTAACAAGTCCTATAAATCTATTTGAATCAACATGCATGTAGAGTTTTGATCAAAAAAATTCAAAGAATCAAGAAGTAGTCCACATTTTTGCAAAACAAAACTTGTGCTTTCTCTCTCTCTATATATATATATGAATAAAAAACCTTCTAGACTGTAGAAGAATACAGTGATAGTGGTTATTTTGGGGTGGCACAATAGCTCGTGATTTTATTTTCTTTATGAACATCTGTTTTTGTTTTTTTTTTGGCCAGGCCACACAGCTTGCAGGATCTTAGTTTCCTAACCAGGGATTAAACCTGGGCCCCAGCAGTGGAAATGCCGAGTTCTAACCACTGGACTGCCAGGGAATTCCCATGAATATCTGAATTTTATAGTTTTCCATTAATAATGAGTTGTTTTAATAGTTAGATTTAATAGAAAAATGAAAATAAAGATCTAAGGATCATCATTTACTAAGAAACAAACATGCAAACAAAAACCCCTAACATAGGTAAACAATCACGATGTCTTACTAAAAAGGCTTGGATGGTTTCAGAGGCCTAGTTCTCTGAGATTATTTGAGTCAGGCTTGCCTGAGGCATGGAAAAGGAAACCCCACATGCCATGCTGCCCAATTATCCTATGATTCTAACGTCTTTGGACACAAAATGTAACTTATTTGATAACTGTGTCATTTTGCAGTCCATCAAGAAATGCAGATATGCTGAAGGAAAAAAAAGGAAACGACAAAAAATAAAAAGAAACGTGGATATGGTGGTAAAAGGAATTTTTAATCTCTGGAGGGCGAGGGGCTTGCAAAGAAGCAGTCCATACTAGAAATGTTTTGCTGAAAATTTTACGTAACCACACGTAATGCAGACTTCAACAATCCCTAACACCAGGAGGTTTGCAGGCTATCTCCCAAACAACTCTAGTAGCACACATCAAGACCTTCCCAATCTATAATAAAATTTTTCTCTGTTTTCTACCACGTTTCTTTGTTTTTGTTTTTAAAAATAATGTAGAAACAACTAAAATCATGAATAAATGCTCTGAGAGGAAGGTCTGTATCTATAACCTTAAATACACTCTTTATCTATTTTAAATTATGGAATTAAACCAGAAAGTAAAACATGCACGCACATGCACATGTGCATGCACACACACACACACACACAATATGGTAATCTGATTCAGCCTGCGTTAGTCTACGCAGAGAAACTGGGCAGCTTATCTTTGACTCCTGTCTATCTTACCACATGGCTAAGTTCTATTAGTTCTCTGCTACAACTTTTCTCTAAAATTCTGAGCCCACAGCTATCTTACTTGAGCTAGCCTACTTATTGCTTGAAAAGTGAAAGTGTTAGTCATTCAGTCATGTCTGACTCTTTACACCCCATGCACTGTAGCCCACCAGGCTCCTCTGTCCATGGGCTTCTCAAGAACAGCTCCTGGAGTGGGGAGAAATTCTCTTCTCCAAGGGATCTTCCTGACCCAGCAGAGATCAAACCCTGTTCTTCTGCATTACAGGTAGATTCTTTACCATCTAAGCCATCCGGGAAGCCTTACTGTTTAGTTCCCTTTAAAAATCACACCTAAAAGCTCATGCGGAAACAATATACCTTTTTAAAAACTGCAATCCTGGAATGTGAAGTCAAGTGGGCTTTAAGAAGCATCATTACAAACAAAGCTAGTGGAGGTGATGGAATTCCAGTTGAGCTATTTCAAATCCTGAAAGATGATGCTGTGAAAGTGCTGCACTCAATATGCCAGCAAATATGGAAAACTCAGCAGTGGCCACAGGACTGGAAAAGGTCAGTTTTCATTCCAATCCCAAAGAAAGGCAATGCCAAAGAATGTTCAAACTACCACACAATTGCACTCATCTCACACGCTAGTAAAGTAATGCTTAAAATTCTCCAAGCCAGGCTTCAGCAATATGTGAACCGTGAACTTCAGATTTTCAAGCTGGATTTAGAAAAGGCAGAGGAACCAGAGATCAAATTGCCAACATCCGATGGATCATTAAAAAAGCAAGAGAGTACCAGAAAAACATCTATTTCTGCTTTATTGACTATGCCAAAGCCTTTGACTGTGTGGATCACAACAAACTGGAAAATTCTGAGAGATGGGAATACCAGACTACCTGACCTGCCTCTTGAGAAACCTGAATACAGGTCAGGAAGCAACAGTTAGAACTGGACATGGAACAACAGACTGGTTCCAAATAGGAAAAGGAGTACGTCAAGGCTGTATATTGTCACCCTGCTTATTTAACTTATACGCAGAGTACATCATGAGAAACGCTGGGCTGGATGAAGCACAAGCTGGAATCAAGATTGCCGGGAGAAATATCAATAACCTCAGATATGCAGATGACACCACCTTTATGGCAGAAAGTGAAGAAGAACTAAAGAACCTCTTGATGATAGTGAAAGAGGAGAGTGAAAAAGTTGGCTTAAAGCTCAACATTCAGAAAACTAAGATCATGGCATCCAGTCCCATCACTTCATGGCGGATAGATGGGGAAACAGTGGAAACAGTGGCTGACTTTCTTTTTCTGGGCTTCAAAATCACTGCTGATGGTGACTGCAGCCATGAAATTAAAAGACGCTTACTCCTTGGAAGGAAAGTTAGGACCAACCTAGACAGCATATTAAAAAGCAGAGACATTACTTTGCCAACAAAGGTCCGTCTAGTCAAGGCTATGGTTTTTCCAGTGGTCATGTATGGTGTGAGAGTTGGACTATAAAGAAAGCTGAGCGCTGAAGAATTGATGCTTTTGAACTGTGGTGCTGAAGAAGACTCTTGAGAGTCCCTTGGACTGCACGGAGATCCAACCAGTCCATCCTAAAGGAGATCAGTCCTGGGTGTTCATTGGAAGGACTGATGTTGAAGCTGAAACTCCAATACTTTGGCCACCTGATGTGAAGAGCTGACTCATTGGAAAAGACTCTGATGCTGGCAAAGATTGAGGGCAGGAGGAGAAGGGGATGACAGAGGATGAGATGGCTGGATGGCATCACCGACTTGATGAACATGGGTTTGGGTGGACTCAGGGAGCTGGTGATGGATAGGGAGGCCTGTTGTGCTGCGGTCCATGGGGTCGCAGAGTCAGACAAGACTGAGCAACTGAACTGAACTGAATATTTCATTAAGTTTACCTTTCTCCTTGCCATATGATTCAACAAATCATTCTTCCTTGCTAGGCCAAGTTCCCTTCCTTGGAGTATGAAGAGATAGGACTACATTATTTCTAAGATGCATTGCCAGAGCGTTAGTTTGTCATCTTTACCTGAGTGTGATGCTTTGATGATGGGGAAAGGTTTTGGAGTTCGGACGTCAGGCTGAGACTCTGCTCCACTTTCAGCAAAAGACAGACAGCTCACATCACTGAGCAGCTCAGGCTCACTCTCCCAGTCTGAATGGCTCGAATTATCTCCTAATACCTGTTTTGTAAAAGAATATAAATTATGATTATATAGGAATTACAAAATAATTCATTTCCACAAACTGTAAACAATGTTTGAGCATCACAAACACCAGAGAAGGAACCACTCTAGAGACCTGCAGCCATGTGCCTGGTCCCTGAGACCAAGAGACCCGGACTTCTGCACGTGCTCCTCAGCAGCTCCCGGCCATGCTTCTCAGATAAGGACACCAAACAAGCATGAGCGGAGAAACAGGCAGACACAACAGGCCTAGTTCTCTCTGTAACTAACACCTCTCCTACAGCTCTAGCATCAACACCAATAAAAACATCAAGTGTCAATAATGACTCCAGACACACTGAGGCTTGACAATCATACATTATTTCTTACCATGAGTCAATTTCTCACAAGTGTATTGCTGAAACAGCGGCCAGAGTATCCCTTAGAAAGGTCAGCTGGCTGGCTACCTAAAGGCCTCATTAACTGACAGGACCTTGGGGAGCTGATCACAGTCAAAAAGCCACGCTCTCAGTCATGTAGGCCAGAAACTTGATCTCATTGTGAGGAGATAAAGCTCATATTAAAGGAACTCACAGAGAAAGAGACAGAAAAAAGACACCAGGGACAGGATAATGCTTGTTTCTTCTGTCAAACACATCCCCTCTGACAGGTGAGCCCACAAGGGGCCAGGCAACCATAAAGCTGGCTGATACATGGAGATCACTGAGAAAACTGAAGCAATCCTAAGGAAACTCCCACACCACACCCTCGGCCCTCTGTCGGCCTCTGCGCCATTCCCTGCCCCCATCTACAGCAACGTCTCCCTCTGTGCACTTGATTCCACCTCTCACTGTTGTTGTTCAGTCGCTAAGTTGTGTCCAACTCTTTGCAACCCCATGGACTGTAGCATGCCAGGCTTCCCTGTCCTTCACCATCTCCTGGAGTTTGCTCAGACTCATGCCCATTGAGTCACTGATGCCATCCAACTACCTCATCCTCTGTCGCCCCCTTCTCCTTTTGCCCTCAATCTTTCCCAGCATCAGGGTCCTTCCAATGAATATTCAGAGCTCAGTTCTTGGTCCCCTTCTCTGTCTTCATTCCTCAGGGATGTCATCTGGTCTTGTAGTTTTAAATACCATTTACTATGTATACTGTTTTCAATTCTAATGTGCACTCCCCCATCTCCATATTTTTAACATCCCTGAAATCAGGAATATCTTACAGTCAGCATCACAGCACAACTTAATTTGCAGCATTTTCTTTTTTCTTGGGGGTACTTAAAAATAATGGTGCATCTTACAAACAGTGGTATTTTAGATTTGATTACAGTGTGAGCTGACAACTTCCAAATTTGTAACTCCAGTCCAGATCTCTCCCCTGAACTGAAGACTTATGTATCTTAGGACTCCACATTTCCTCCTGGATGTCCAATACCTGTCTCAAAAACTGAACTATCGTTATTCCTGCTCCACCTATTTCTAAACTCCTCATTCCTGCAATTTCTAAACGTCTCATTTCTTTCACTAAACTCTGTGTGTTGAACCTAAGAGACCCTAATCAAACAAGGAAACACTGGGCCGAGTTTCCAAGCTCTTAACAGATGTATGTCAAACAGAGTCAGAATCCCTTCTCAGTCCTAGAGAGTAAGAACCACACATAAAACACATCAAAGCTTATCAAACCTGCATTTCCCAGCAATGGAACCGTTCCCTATTCCAAACAAAATGATCCATGGCACATTTAATAAGCAGTGAAAAGCAAACTGCTAAAAATATAACTGCTTTGATGGACGGGGATGGGGTGGTGAAGCATCCAGATGACAACTGAGCTGAATCTTGAAATGCTAGGTAAAGCAAGCAGGTGTTCCAAGCAAAAAGAATAACATTTGCAAAGCAGTTTTTGATAGTACAGTGGTAGAAACTCCTTTAAACTTCTATTTAGAAACTTAACCACAAATTTCTTCATATTTCAACTGGTCAAATAAGAAGTCAAAATTAATTTCAATGCCTACATCACTGACCCTGTCCTTCTGGACTATAAATGAAACCTCTTCACTGAAACTCCTCTGAAAACCATAATTCAGGTAAGGTTGAACCTCATCTTCATTTCTATCTCTCACCAGATATGTCTTTTGGTCCCACTTGTCAGACATGTGACTTACCGTAGTTTTCCTTCTGCTGGTATACACTGGGTTTTTACAATATGCCTGCTTGCTCTTCTGAAGGTAGCGCTTCCAAAAATTATGTAAAACTTCATTCTAATGTGGAAGAGAAACAAGAATGCTTCAGGTTATGATGAAAATATACTGGCACATCCAGACCACAGAACCCCTATCCTCTTGTACTTTACATACTGCTTCCATCTAAATGTATTCTTACTTTTCTTACTTAAATTTCCTTGAAAGAATTATCATTTCAGTATCAGGTATATAAGAAGCACTGAATATAGTCTTCCTAAATCTTAGGTTTTAAGAAAGGAAGGAACTAGTTCCTTAAAATCATCTAGTTGAATCCCTTCCTTTTACAAGTTAAGTAAATTAAGATCCAGAGAAAGAAAGTCACTTACATGTTACTACATCCTTAGTTAGGAGCAAAGTTGCTATTGCGTTTAGTGACCTACTGACTCCTCCTTCCTCCTCCCACCCTCTGTCCAAGTGAAAGTAAAACAAAACAAAGCAGCTTTTCCCATTTATTCATCACCTACTAGGCACAAGGCATCCATAAGCTTTAACACAATCCTGCAAAACAGTTATTAGCTCATATTTTACCACTGAAGACACTGAGTAACATGGCCAAAATGACCCATGAATAGGATCTAGAGTCAGTTCTGACTCTGGAGCCTGGGTTCTTATCATAACACCATTCCTGCACCATTTAGGTGGTCAGGTCTAAACAGTCATACTTATTGGTTAATTTCAGAGAAACTGTTTTCAGGATTAATCTCGATGAAGTAGGTATCAACAGAAAGCTATACAGGTGTAAACCCTACTGAAGCTATTTGGTGGAACTACTTAAAACCATTTATTAAAAAACACTCATACATCGGATACCTATGCCAGGAGAAACCAGATTCACAAACCTGCAGGCTACCAGCAATCTTACCTAAGCAATGACTGTCACAGTTAAGGCTCACCACTTGGGCTATGCACAGGCCTGCGGCTTACTCTGTCTGCCTGCTGCAGACATTCATTGGTTTGAACAGCAAAGGCTGCTTTACCAATCTTTTCTTGGTGACTTCAGTAGTTGATTTTTCTTCCTTCACTTCTTGCTCTTGTTTTCATCTATGAGCATAGTGCTATATAATGTCCTATTCACTCATTCCACATACACATGGACACTTCTCTCCAACTAAGCTGACTCCAGCAGCATCAGTGTCACCTGGAAGCTTGTTAGAAATGCAGATTCTTGGGCCCTACTCCAGACCTGCTTATCAGAAACTCTGGAATGGAGTCAAGCAATCTGTGTTTTAACAAGCCTTCTAAGTTGATTCTGATATACACTCGAGTTTGAAAACCACTGATTTAATGTATCACTGGACAAAGTACATTTTCTGGAAGTCCTGATGGATGCTACATCCCCCATACCACCCCCCACACACACACCAGAGGATTTTACTCTCAAATTGTGAATACTGCACACTGCATCCCCTAGGAAATGAAAAAGCACATTAACACATAAAAGGCACCAATAAGTGGACAAAGTTAGTCATTTTACTTTAACCTAATGTTTCCTAATTATCTGAAGACTAAAACCTTTCTTACTTTCTTTTGGATGTACTGCTTATTTACACCCTAGAGAACACATTTTGGGGATTGCTGGTCTTGCAAAAGAAAAATCATCAGAAAAACGATTCTTAGGCCAAGTGCTATTACTGATAATCCTACTACTCTTAGTTCCACTCTAAGTCTACTGTTTTTCAAACAACAAAATGAAAGGTTAACATCTGAACTCAGATGGACTTACCTTTAACTCTGGGCCTACTCCAAGGCTCTGTAAGGCTTCTGCTTGTTGATAAAGTATGTGCTGAAAACCTTCACACACATACCAATCCCAGCCTTTCTCTAAATGACAAATGACAGATTTCAGACATCTGAGTTTCTTACTAAATGTAATGCTACTGCACAGTTACAATTGTGTTTCACACACTTCAAGTAGAATTTTTTCATATCTCTGAGTTTCCATTCTTATACTCTTGCTTCCAATCTGGCAAATCTGTACACAAATGCTAAAGTAAATTTAATTTTTCTGAAATATCAATGTAAGGGCAGAAAAATGATTAGTCACCACATTAAAAAAAGAAAACAAGTTTTATAAGTGTACTGAATAATGCCCAGCAGAAGCCTAAATGAAAGGATACTCAACACTCAGCCACTGTTTCTCCTCCGACTCCTCCGTTCCACCTCACACAGAAAGGGAACAATGAGTATTTGGAGAATGAATGAACTAAAGAGAAGAGGGGAAGCTCCAAGATCGCAGGAAAGGGCATACAACAAGAACACACAAAGAAAAGGACTGCTCACGGGCTTTCTCCTTTCATCAACATGGTTCTAGGCACGAGTGTGAAACTGAAAGCAAGGAAACTAAGATTTATTGAACTCGGTCCAGTCACCATATATTTTAAGTATTAATAAGTTATTTTCTTGCAAACTCAAAACAATCTTAAGAGATATTGAAGGAATGGACAAAGCTACATGTTTAAATAAAACCACCAGTTAAAAGAAAATGTTCAAATCTGTTAAGACTCTTATGTTTTACCCCTCCTTGGTTGACAAATACTGCAACTCTTTGAAAAAATATGCTTCTGAAGTCTGCTGCTATGACTCCAAGATGCCCTCTCCCCTGCAGAAAGTCACAGGACTCCTGTGCCCCTCCCTAACCTCAGTGTCACAAGGTCTCCCCATTTCTGCTGACTAACTCACTTTCTGGAAAGGGTCTTAGTTTGTACAGGAGTAAAATAAGAAGCCTGCAATTTTGACGCGTTCCAAAGTTGAGGGAGTTTAAACTCCCCAAGCTATAGCCAGCCATGTGTGCTTTCTCCTTCCTGCACCCTGTTCTGACACACTAATAAAGTCGTATCTTAAATTCTGAGTCTGGGTTCCTACTCTCTATAACAAATGGTATTACCCTCTTACTTTACACATGAAGAAACTAAGGACAAAGAGGTTGAATATAAGAGTCTCAACATTTAATTTGAAACACCTGATGTTCTTTCAGCTATTTAAGCTTAAACTATACAATTTTTACTACCTAGATGCTAAGTCCAAATTAATCAGGTTTTACTCTAATTAAATTTAATTAAGATTAATCAGGTTTTAGCCTAATAAAAACAGTCACTACTAAAGTTGAAACAGGAACATGAGTTGGCATCTAGGCATTCTCTGTTATTCATCTAAGAACAGCAATGTATTTCATGCAGGTGTTTCACCAACATTTATATATATTATATATTTCATTTGTGTATCCTTAAAGCTACCTCAGGTAGAAGAGTCTGCCATTATCATTAGCCTAGTTTCAAACCTGAGCATCTGGCTCTAAGCAACCAGTCACAGAAATAAAAAGCATCAACTAAACTTCACCTCAGATTCTTCTCAATAATGGTTAATTATATGTACTCCCTGGATTAATGAAATAGATTGCCTTTCAAAGCACACTCATGCTGAGGTTATTTTAAAGGAAATTAATTTTCCCTATTTTAAAAGGGTGTGTTCAAAGTCACTGTGAGAAATGGATTTCTAAAAGCTGAGTATCATATTTAACTTGCCTAACCTGACAACTCCATAGTTGAAACATGTCAGAAAAGAAGCAATTTTCTTTAAAAGCAAGGCAAATCATGAGACATTACAGATACAGAATAGAGAAACATATGCCAACAGATACAAAGAAATATGTTCCCTTGACTATTGGGAATGTATAATATTGACTATTATTATTTTTTGCATAGTAGTTGCACCACTGAAAAATCAAATCATCTACAATAAACAGAATAAAAAATGGGTATGCTTTAAGAAGTTGCTTCCAAATTTTACCAAAAATAATTATCCACTTTAATTCTGTTTTGGCTTAAAATTCTGGCAACTTCGTTAGAATCTATTTAAAATTCCAATTGCACACACCCAAATTATGAAAATGAAAACATAACTGAAAAATACTAAGCACATATGAAGAAAGAGCTTACCAAGTTTTCGTTTTCTTTTAAGTCCCCGGTTGATGGCTTGTATTTTCGTATTAGGAATAGCCCCAGTGTCTATAATTTCCCTAGATCTCTGCAGGAAACAGAAGCAGACCATTAAAAAAGACCATACAAAGGTAGTTTCACATTTCCTTGACTATATTTCCAAGCATGCTCTGGGGTGTATGATGAACCAGACTGTGGATGCCAAGACCAATGACGGTAGCATTTTGGGAAAATTAGATAAAGTGTAACACTCTGGTTAGCCCTTATGTTGTTTTCTGATTCAGAACTTCTTAGTACCTAAAACTGTGCGGAGAACGGTTTTAAACATACTAAATAAATGACTGTCAAATGAATAACCTTTTATTTTCAATCAGTTTTTAATTGTCTGAAACCAATCCTAAAGTCAAATTTATTCACCCTTTTTTCTCCACCCAAACCACTTTGAAACTAAAATAATTTCTGTATTTATTGTAGTCAGCAATGCCTAAGCTACACACAGATTAGTTTCATCCTACTTGTCTATGTGTTTGAATCATACTCTGAAACAGCTTTATGAAATTATAAAAGTACTACTTTCATTCTCAATCAGACCTATAGGATTTTAGAATGACTTATTGCTGAGTATAGTTCACCCCAAAGTCTTCAATTCCAAGTGCTGTCAAGGGCTGGGACCTAAGATTCCGGTTTTCTCACAACCAAAATATATTAATAAAAGCATCAGCCCTACGTGATGGGGGAAAGGTGAAGATTTTTAACCAATAGCAAACACTACCTATGTATTTGTCTAAATTTAGAGATTTGGAATGAAATGTATCTTCAACTTTCATTAAGAATAAAAGAAATGCCTCTAACAACAGGATTTTTGGAATACATTATCTCTGTATTCCACAGAAACCACATTCAAAGCCATTCTGTTGGATGGGGTTGGCCATACTGAGAATATAAGACATTTCAGAACACACACCAAAGCAATTACCCAACAAAAACAGGTAAAACCTATAAAGAGTGGGGGGGGGGGGGGGATGGCGGGGGAAGGCTTAAAATAAGAATTAGACAAAATGCGAAATAACTAAAAGCTAAAAAAAGCTAAATACCCAGACTGAAGCTGTAACTAATTACAGAATGGTTATACTGTGGACTATTTATACAGTTAATTAACACATTCACAGAAGATTGGGGGTACTCACCCATATCCCCTTGCCCCTTTCATATACAGTCTCTCATAAAAAGACTAAATGGAAGCTACTGAAATGTATGTTGAGATCACTGGTGATTGTAGCTTTCATCTTCATCATTTCTACATTTTCTACAGTAAATCTGCTCTATGATCATATAAATCTGTTAAATTCACATGATCTTAGCTTACACCTTTATTAAATACCCACAAAATACCTGCAAGAATGTCTTTACATAGACCAGATTTAAGACCTGAAAATATTTTTCCTGTATAAAATCAATCAAGATAACATTCTAATTCCTTTATCAATTCAGAAGGCCTTCCTTCAGATGATGGGCATCTAGAAAATGAAAATTACATACAAGAGTAAGCTGAGGGGCAATGAAAGGAGCAGAAAAACACAGAGAGCTGCACCACAACCTCCACTCTCCGTAGGTGTGACCACAGCTCACTGGCCATTTCCCACCAGGTGGATTTAAACATTGGCACACCAAGCCCACACCAGTCACGTCCTTTTCTATCTGAAGAACGTGCCATAAAGCCAAGAGAACCACTGAGGTTGTGCAACACACAGCTCTGTCTATCACACGGGAGGCACTGAGATATGTTCTGGGCCTGTAGGAAGATGGTGCCCAACCTCCACAACGCTTCACTCTTGACAGGTTATTCCATACAAAGCTGGTCTCTTTCAAATGTGGAAATACTGGTATTAGGCACTTTCAAGTTAAAAACTGACTGCAGCAGATTTTATCAGACAGAAATAAATAGAAATACTATCAAAGACAGATAAAAGAAAGCAATTAGTTAATGTATTAATAGTTTAATTTCTCCAAAAAAAGTATATGCTGTCTTTATCTGCTAATGACAGTCCATTATACACATCTTGCTTCACCATGTTTACATTTGCGCTGCTGGTACAAAAGCAAAAACTGTTAATGCCTCAACAAACATCAAAGCAAAGGACCAAACTGCGCATATTTAAAGTGTATGATCTGATGTGTATGTATATCCATGAAACCATCACCACAAATGAGGTAATGAACATATCATCACCCCAACAATTTCATCGAGTGAGTTCATATCTTATGAATACTGTGGGTGACCAAATGGGAAGCAGAATGAAGAACAAGGACTGTCTCAATGATAGTTGCAAACTAAATTAACCACTTTTCTCAAAAATCCGGAGGACTACAGGGCAAAGGTAATTAATATATCTGTTCTTCCTGGCTCTGTAGACTTTGAGCAAATCCTCTTCCGGAGAGAAGAGTCCTGGTGTGGTTAGCCCGCCCAATAGCAGGCTGTCCACATTCTGGATTATTTTGGTTATGTGGTCCTGTCTTGAGGGTTGTGGTGACCAGAAGAGGACCTAGCACTCCCTGTGTGAATGCAGTCTCATTTACCAAGGACCCACAGGACAGGATGTCAGCCTCTGTCCTAAGAGGCAGGTGTGGTGGAATAAAATGAACACTGTAGTCAGAAGCCTCAGGTTCAAATCCTGCCTCAACACTTTCTAGCCCTGAGACTTTGGCAAACTCACTCACCTGATGAGGCCCACTTGCCCTACCTGTAGACAGGCATAGTGTATCTCACACATTGTTAAGAGGAGGAAATGAATGAATGGATAAGAAAACACTCGTAATGTGTAAAGCACTGTGCAAAGACATAATGATAACAGTGCATATTTCCAGTACTCCCAACAGTCCTCTAACATTCTGTCTTCCAAACCTCCACGCTATCATGGCACATTAAAAACTCTTAAATGAGTACTAACTAATGAAAAGAAATTTATCATCTTCCAAGTGCAAGTTTAATTATTTCCCCTTATAAACATACCATACAGTCTGAATCAGGAAAACATTTATATTTATGGCCCAAGATAGTTTCAGAAGCTCATCCTAAATCTAATTCACAAATTCTTTTACCCTTGTGTCAGCACTTGAGGAGGACTTATATTCTTGGTATTGGTCATTGCTTAGTAATAAAAATAGATCAATTTGGCGGTGTGAGGGGGTACTATGCCATATATTAGGCTGAAATTGCAATTTTTAAAGCACAAGCAAATTCATAAATGAGACCTGTTACTTACTTCTGTAACATTGTGGCAAGAAGTGCAGTAATATTTGCCTTCATCAGTAAGACCCCAAGAAACAGCGGCACACTGAGAACAGCGCTCTCTGAACTCTCTCTGTGGGAGAAAAGGAACGTCACGTTTAACACACTGCACCTAAACCCTGCCGTTCTACCTACAGGCTTTCCTGCAATTTTTCTCTATCACTGAAAATAGAAAACATACCAAAGAGACTATTATCTACAAACAAGGAGAACAGCAGTTCAGACTGAGCAGTTTGAAACGGAATTAAACTATTAAATGTGTCTAAAACACGCAGTGTGCGGGAAGGGGAAGAAAAAAGGTGGTAGGGGTCAAGTTGGCGGCGGGGAAAGATGAGTAAATAAAACTTGAAAATGCTGTAAGGAAAAAAGATGATGAGATTTAAGTATAGAGAAGACTTAAAAGAAACAGCATACCATTTGGAACTTCCTTCAGGACACTAAGAACACATAACCCACCGTAAAGGAACCAGAGTTTTATTAGGGTTTCTTCAAGTTTCCATTTGCTCATTCAGCAATCCGAGGAGTACCTACTATGTATGCTCTAGACACTTAACTAGGTGCTGGAGATGTGACGTTGAGCAAAACACACAAAATCCCTACTCATAACTCTACAGGCTCATGGTGAGTTCTAGTTGTTCATTTCATTAACCCAGCATCCACACACCGTTAACCATCATTCAAGAGACATTTATCGAGCACCTACAGTGAGAAAAGCCTTCTATCACCATGATGCTTCCGTATATACATAGACTGGCACTGAATGATCAATTCTCAGCTCTTTGGTGTGTGAAATCTTATTATCATTGATCTAATTACCCAATATTCCTCTAACACCATCAGTTCAGTTCAGTTCAGTTGCTCAGTCGTGTCTGACTTTGCAACCCCATGGATTGCAGCATGCCAGACCTCCCTGTCCATCACCAACTCTTGGAGTTTACTCAAACTCATGTCCATTGAGTCGGCAATGCCATCCAACCATCTCATCCTCTGTCCTCCACTTCTCCTCCTGCCTTGGATCTTTCCCAGCATCAGGGTCTTTTCAAATGAGTCAGTTCTTTGCATCAGGCGGCCAAAGTATTGGAGTTTCAGCTTCAGCATCAGTCCTTCCAATGAATATTCAGGACTGATTTCCTTTAGGATGGACTGGTTGGATCTCCGTGCAGTCCAAGGGACTCATCAAAGACTGGCAAAACGCACAGCCAATTGATTTCAAAAGCAGGTCAAGTTTTCAGGGACCCTATACTGGTAACTAGTGAAATCTTGGTCGTGCCCTCACACCCAAATTTGGGACTGATGTTGAAGCTGAAACTCCAATACTTTGGCCACCTCATGCGAAGAGTTGACTCATTGGAAAAGACCCTAACGCTGGGAAGGATTGGGGGCGGGAGGAGAAGGGGACGACAGAGGATGAGATGGCTGGATGGCATCACTGACTCGATGGACATGGGTTTGGGTAGACTCCGGGAGTTGGTGATGGACAGGGAGGCCTGGAGTGCTGCGATTCATGGGGTCGCAAAGAGTCGGACACGACTGAGCGACTCAACTGAACGGAACTGAACTGAACGCAAGGCCGAGGCGAGGATTCCCAAAGACTAGGTGCTGGGAGATGTGACGTTACTTGCGGGGCATTCGAGTTCCAGCCCCCCCGGCCTCCCTCGCCCAGCCTCCAGCATCAAAGGGAACTTGCGGGTGGTCCAGTCTAGGGGAGGTGAGCCACGAGAGGGGCCACCTCACAAAACCCACAACTTCATTCTCCCCCTAAAACACACCACCCTCGATCAACACCTCACCCCGTCTCCACTCACAACCTCAGCCAGCCAGCAGCTCCAGCCTGTCTACCACCCCCACCCCCCCACGCGGGTACCCGCGGCCCGCCAGCTCCATCCCTTTCCGCCCCGCCCCACTTCGAGACCAGAGCGCCTCCACAGCCAGCTGGCGTTCTCCGGCGCCTTCTCCTCAGCCTCACGGCCCTCCCGCCCCATCTCCTGGTCGCGTGGCAGCCGGCCTTCTCACCGTCTCCTCCAGGTCCATAACAGCGCCTCAGCCGCTTCAGCCGCCGGGACCCGTTACCCGGGCAGCGAGCGCAGCTTCCGGGAGCGTCGGGAAGAGCCCTCCGGGCGGAAACCCAGACTCTTGACTCTGGATTTCCGTCTCCTACAGCCGCAGGGAAGCCTCCGCGAGCGGCAGCAGGAAGCTCCGCTAATCCGGCATCCCTCCCAGAAAGCATCCGGTTTCTACTGTAGGAACCGAAGCCAATCAGTAAAAAAAGGTGGGCTGCGCCTACTGCTGAGCAGATTCAGTCTGTCCCAACAGCCGGTGGGAAATGCAAAAAAAGAAAAGAAATGCAAAAAGGCGAAACGGTTGTCTGAGGAGGCCTTCCTAACAAATAGCTGAGAAAAGAAGAGAAGCTAAAGGCAAAGGAGAAAAGGAAAGCTATACCCATCTGAATGCAGAGTTCCAAAGAATAGCAAGGATACGTGAGAAAGCCTTCCTCAGTGGTCAGTGCAAACAAATACAGGAAAACAATAGAATGGGAAAGACTAGAGAGCTCTTCAAAAAAATTAGATACCAAGGGAACATTTCATGCAAAGATGGACACAATAAAGGACAAAAATAGCACGGAGCTAACAGAAGCAGAAGATATTAAGAAGAGGGGCTAAGAATACACAGAACTATACAAAAGAGATCTTCATGACCCAGATAACCACGATGGTGTGATTACTCACCTAGAGCCAGACATCCTGGAATGCGAAGTCAAGGGGTCCTTAGGAAGCATCACTACGAACAAAGCTAGTGGAGGTGATGGAATTCCAGTTGAGCTATTTCAAATCCTGAAAGATGACGCTGTGAAAGTGCTGCACTCAATATGCCAGCAAATATGGAAAACTCAGCAGTGGCCACAGGACTGGAAAATGTCAGTTTTCATTCCAATCCCAAAGAAAGGCAATGCCAAAGAATGCTCAAACTACCCCACAATTGCACTCATCTCACACGCTAGCAAAGTAATGCTCAAAATTCTCGAAGCCAGGCTTCAGCAATACATGAACCATGAACTTCCAGATGTTCAAGCTGGTTTTAGAAAGGCAGAGGAACCAGAGGTCAAATTGCCAACATCTGATGGATCATCAAAAAAGCAAGAAAGTACCAGAAAAACATCTATTTCTGTTTTATTGACTATGCCAAGGCCTTTGACTGTGTGGATCACAACAAACTGTGGAAAATTCTTAAAGAGATGGGAATACCAGACCATCTGACCTGCCTCCTGAGAAATCTGTGTGCAGGTCAAGAAGCAATAGTTAGAATTGGACAAGGAACAACAAACTGGTTCCAAATTGGGAAAGGAGTATGTCAAGGCTGTATATTGTCACCCTGCTTATTTAACTTATGTTCAGAGTACATCATGCCAAATGCCAGACTGGAAGAAGCACAAGCTAGAATCAAGATTGCCGGGAGAAATATCAATAACCTCAGAGATGCAGATGACACCACCCTTATGGCAGAAAGTGAAGAAGAACTAAAGAGCCTCTTGATGGAAGTGGAAGAGGAGAGTGAAAAAGTTGGCTTAAAACTCAGCATTCAGAAAACTAGGATCATGGCTTCCAGTTCAATCACTTCATGGGAAATAGATGGGGAAACAATGGAAACAGTGAGAGACTTTATTTTGGGGGGCTCTAAAATCACTGTAGATGGTGACTGCAGCCTTGAAATTAAAAGATGCTTGCTCCTTGGAAGAAAAGCTTTGACCAATCTAGACAGCATATTAAAAAGCAGAGACATTACTTTGCCAACAAAGGTCCGTTTAGTCAAAACTATGGTTTTTCCAGTAGTCATGTATGGATATGAGAGTTGGACTATAAAGAAAGCTAAGCGCCAAAGAATTGATGCTTTGTGGTGTTAGAGAAGACTCTTGAGAGTCCCTTGGACTACAAGGAGATCCAACCAATCAATCCTAAAGGAAATCAGTCTGAATAATCATTGGAAAGACCGATGATGAAGCTGAAACTCCAATACTTTGGCCACCTGATGTGAAGAACTGACTCATTTGAAAAGACCCTGATGCTGGGAAAGATAGAAGGCAGGAGGAGAAGGGGATGACAGAGGATGAGATGGTTGGATGGCATCACCAACTCGATGGACATGAGTTTGAGTAAGCTCCAGGAGCTGGTGATGGACAGGGAATCGTGGTATGCTGCAATCCATAGGTTTGAAAGGAGTCAGACACGACTGAGCGACTGAACTGAACTGAGCTGACAGCTGAACTCTCCTGGCTGCTCTTAAGCATGTGGGCTGTGAAGGGTGCCATGGCTTGGACCCCAACCTCTCTGGGCTCTCCACCTCTTTCTGGCTTTTCACAGCACAGGAGAGGTGCCAACTTCTGGAGAAAAGAACATATTGTTGAGTTAGACCTGGGTTTCTAATCATGGCTTTTCTGTGTCTCCTCTGTAAAAATTAGCTATTACCTATGGGTCCCTTGCAAGGGATCCTCACATGGTAAACACTTATTAAATTTAGTTTCATGGTTGTCCCTTCATTGTACACATTCATTTCATTAAACAGGTGCTGTTTTAGGTCATGGGGATTCAGCAGTGAGCCCAGTAAGGAAAAATTCCTGCTTTTATGGAGATTATAATCTAGTGAGGAGAGAAAAAATAAATAAGGAAAATATATGGTATATTAAATGGGCATGATTGCCAAGGAAGAAAAAATAAAACAGGTAAAGGAGAATGGGAGCCATTATGTGCTTTCAATTTAAATGGAGTGGTCAACAGTGTGAATGGAGTAGCCAACAGTATGAACACCAAGGGATGGGACAAAGAAGGGTGGGACAAATTGGGAGATTGGGGTTGACATATATATATGCTATTGATACTAAGTCTTAAGTGTAAATAGATAACTAATGAGAGCCTACTGTATAGATCAGGGAACCTTACTCAGTGCTCTATGGTGACCTAAATGGGAAGGAAATCCAAAAAAAGAGGGATGGGATACACGTATGTGGTATATCTATAGCTGATTCACTTCGCTGTACAATAGAAACTAACACAACACTGTAAAGCAACCATACCAACAAAAGTTAATTTAAAAAAAAATAAGTGAAGTGGTCAAGAAAGGTCTCACTGAGAAGGTGACCTGTGAGGCAAGGGTGTAAGAACAATGCTGGGAATATCATTCCCAGCAGAGGGAACAGCGAGTACCAGGGCCCTAGTCCCGAGTTTCGTTTCAGGATCAGCAAGGAGGTCAGCCAGTGGCTGGAACGGTGAACTAAACGGAGAGTAGAAAATGAGGTGGGGCAAAATCCAGTTGTAAGGGCTTGGAGAAACTGTATAAGTAGATGGAGGATTTACACAATCTGATATGTTTAAAAGATCAGTCTGGCTATTGTGGGGCTTCCCCAGTGGCTCAGACAGTAAAGAATCTTCCTGCAATGCAGGAGACACGGATTCAATCCCTGGGCCAGGAAGATCCCCTGGAGGAGGAAGTGGAAACCCTCTCCAGTATTCTTGCCTGGAAAATTCCGTGGACATAGGAGCCTGGCAGCCTCCAGTCCACGGGGTCACAAAGAGTCGGACATGACTAAGTCACCGACACTGGCTGTTGTGAGGAGAACAGACTGCCAGGGGCAAAGGCAGAAGCTGGGAGGCAAGTCAGGAGACTATTACAATAATCCTGGTCGCTTGAACCAGTTGAAAGCAGGGGAGACAGTGAGAACTAGATATGGAAATGTGTATTTTGAAGGTAGAGCCATAGGGATAACTTGATGGACAAAAAGTCCATCAAGCAGCTATAGAGGGAGAAGGGAGTCAAGTATGACTTCAAGATTTTTGTCCTGAGCACCTGGAAGAGAGAAGATATATTTGGCAGAGTAGAGGCAGGCTATGGTTGGAAGAGTTTGGGAGGAGGTAGAGGAGGAATAGGGAATTTGATCTTTGGCATATGAAGTTAGAGATGCTTATAAGATGTGCAGGTAGGATGAGAAGGCAATTGGATGGAGTCTAGCATTCAGAGGCAAGTTCTGGTCTGAAGATATATACTTGGGTGTGCTCTCTGCCTAGATGGTATTTAAAGTCATGAGAGTAGTTAAGATCACCAAGGGAGTAGCTCTGTATTCGCTCACTCGTTCTTCACTTGTCAATTCATTTCTTTCCCAAAGTCATTAAACACCACTGTGTGTCAGGGCACTGTGCCAGGAATTGGGACACGACAGACAAACAGGACCAAGTTCCTGCCTTAAAGAGGCACCCAGTGCAGTGGAGTATTCAGTCTTATTATTTTATCATGGTGCTAGTTAAATGCTCTTCTCCAGCTGTCATTTACCAGGCTTGGCTCTGAAACTTCAGACTCTTATCTATCTTCAAAGCACCAAGACTTGTCATATGAACAGCTTGATTATAAGCCTTTGATTTTCAAGACTAGCCCTGATTTCAAAGGTTGAAATATTATAATGGGGAGGGGACAGAATTGAATATCCAACTAAATAGCAGTTGTGTATTGAACTAAAAGTTCACCAGGGGCTTCCCTGGTGGCTCAGATGGTAAAGCGTCAGCCCGCAATGTGGGAGACCCGGGTTCAATCCCTGGGTCAGGAAGATCCCCTGGAGGAGGAAATGGCAACCCCCTCCAGTACTCTTGCCTGGAAAATCCCATGAACGGAGGAGCCTGGTAGGCTACAGTTCATGGGGTCGCATAGAGTCAGACATGACTGAGCGACTCTTAAGTAATTGAACTAGACTATGAGCACCATGGCATTGGGGATTTTTGTCTTTTTGTTTATGGCTAAAGACCCAGCCTGGCTTGAAACTCAACATTTAAAAAAACCAAGATTATGGCATCCAGTCCCATCACTTTATGACAAAAGAAGGGGAAAAAGTGAAAACACTGACAGATTTTATTTTCTTGGGTTCCAAAATCACTGCAGATGGTGACTGTAGTCATGAAATTAAAAGACACTTGTTCCTTGGAAGGAAAGCTATGACAAACCTAGTGCGTGCCTGCTAAATTACTTCAGGTGTGTCTGACTCTTTGTGACCCTATGGATTGAAGCTTGCCCAGATCCTCTGTCCACGGGATTCTCCAGACAAGAACACTAGAGTAGGTCGCAGTGCCCTCCTGTAGAGGATCTTTCTGACCCAGGGATTGAAGCTGCGTCTCCTGCATTAGGCAGATGGGTTCTTTACCACTAGCACCACCTGGGAAGCCCCATGACAAACCTAGACAGCATATCAAAAAGCAGAGACATCACTTTGCCAACAAAGGTCTGGATAGTCAAAGCTATAGTTTTTCCAGTAGTCATGTACGGATATGAGAGTTGGACCATAAGAAAGCTGAGTGCTGAAGAATTGATGCTTTTGAATTGTGCTGGAGAAGACTCTTGAGAGCCCCTTGGACTGCAAGGAGATCAAACCAGGACTGATTCTGAAGCTGAAACTCCGATACCACCTGATGGGAAGAGCCAACTCACTGGAAAAGACCCTGATTCTGGGAAAGATGGAAAGCAAAAGGAGAAGGGGGTGGCAGAGGATGAGATGGTTAGCATCACCAACTTAATGGACATGAGTTTAAGCAAACTCCAGGAGACAGTGAAAGACAGAGGAGCCTGGCGTGCTGCAGTCCATGGGACTGCAAAGAGCCCACTTCTTTAAGACATTTATAAGTTCATGGAAATGAACTCTCAGGGAGAGAAAAGTGCTGATGCAGAAGAGAGAGGGCACAATTTCAGGGGGCTCTCCCTGAGCTGAGAGATGGCCAAGCAGAAGGATTGGCCTTATAGACAATTCCTCTGTGAACTGAGAGTGTGTGAGCCGACTCAGGCACTATGGGAATACCCAGAAAGGCTTTTTTGATCATTTCTGGTGAGAGGGGACGTCATCAGCTGAGTGTGGGGTTAGGGGGCAGGGGTATGGAAGGTCTGAGGGGGGATCAGAGGTAATATCTCTTGGAAATGGATGAGTTAAACCAGAAATCTAATAAAATATCAGGCAGCAATAGGGGCCTCTGGATGTCTGTGATCTTAAATATAAAGATAAGGCCACATACCCAGTCACTCAGCTACTTATTTGGTTAAAACATCCCATTTACTCCATTAGGTGTATTGACAATTTCAAGAATGTCTCCTGGGCAATATACCACTGACAGACATTTGTCATCCCGTGTCCAAATCTGACACTTATATTATGGTGTGAAAAGGAAAAAAGATAACTTATCTGTAAGTCTGATAGGTTTTTTAAGCATTTTGCCACAAGATATCCACAACCATCACTGTGGAATGAAAGACTTCCACAGTGAAGAATCTCTTCCAAAGAGATTCAGCCCATTACAGGTTACAGGAGTGATCCTGTGATAGCTGAACAGTCTTGTATTTAAAAAATTAACTATATCCATTAACCTACCTTGGGCTTCCCAGGTGGCGCTAGAGGTAAAGAACCCGCCTGCCAATGCAGAACAAAAAAGAGAAGTGGGTTCAATCCATGGGTCTGGAAGATCCCCCCGGAGAAGGAAATGACAACCCACTCCAGTATTCTTGCCTGGAGAATCCCATAGATAGAGGAGCCTGGTGGGCTACAGTCCATGGGGGTCACAAAGAGTTAGACATGTCTGAGTGACTTAACACACACATGGCATCCTACAGGGACAAGCACATTCTTGCCTTCAGCCTTTGCTGCCACTTCCTGCTGGTGGATGAGGCTGCGGATGGGTTATGCCCACAGCACTGAAGGCAACCTAATCTCAGAGTCTTTTATCATTCTAGTCAAAGCAGCCACTCCTTCACTGGTTGTATGGATACAATTTTACCAAAAATATTGCTTTCATAACAAAAAGTATTTACTGTTGAGAATATATGCTCCCTGGTGCATCTTCTTGTTAGCAGCTCCTCAAAAGTTCAATAATTCTTTTCACACTTCATTTTAAAAAATTTTGTTGTTCACTGTTGTTAAGTTACTAAGTTGTGTCCAACTCTTTGTGATCCCATGGACTGGAGCACATCAGGCTTCCCTATTCTTCACTATCTCCCTTGTTCAAATTTACGTGCATTGAGTCAGTGATGCTATCTAGCCATCTCATCCTCTGCCGCCCTCTTCTTCACCTGCCCACAATCTTTCCCAGCATCAGGGTCTTTTTCAATGAGTCAGCTCTTTGCATTAAGTGTCCAAAGTATTGGAGCTTCAGCTTCAGCATGAGTCCTTCCAATGAATATTCAGGGTTGATTTCCTTTAGGATGGACTTGTTTGTTCTCCCTGCTGTCCAAGGGACTTCTATTTTTAAAAATAATTTTATGTATTTGTTTATTTTTGGCTGTGCTGGATCTTCATTGTTGCACGGACTTTTCTCTAGTTGCCTTGAGCCGGAGCAGCTCGTTAGGTGCCGTGCGAGGGCTTCTCATTGTGGTGGCTTCTCTTGTTGCAGAGCACGGGCTCTAGGTGCTCGGGTTTCAGTAGTTGAGGCTCGTGAGTTGCAGACTCAATAGTTAAGTGTGAGCTCAGCTGCTCCACCCCATGTGCGATCTTCCCAGATCGGGGATTGAACCCATGTCTCCTGCTCTGGCAGGTGAATTCTTTACCACTGAGCCACCAGCGAAGACCCCACATTTCATTTTTGAAACAGTCTAGGGACTACCATGAACAAGGACTTGTTAGAAACATCTATATTTTATCCAACTGCCTAGCAAAACTTCAAATTGCAAGCCTATATGATTTGTTCTCATTCTCTTGTTTCTTCTAAATTTTCAGTATTCTCTCTATCTTCCAAGATTATTTGTTGCCTATTGTTTCAGCTGTATTTATTACAGCAGAGTGATAGAAAGCTGACAAATACAAAATATAACTTTAGGGAGAGGACGGCTGCTTTAGAAAATACAGCCAGGTAGGTGTCTGCGGTGACCCGGCTGGGGGTCACGAGGGAAACCTCTCAGAAGAAGGACCAGGCGAGCCAAGATGGGAACCCAGCGAGCACCCCTGCAGGAATTTGTGTCCCAGGGAGAGTGACAAGACCACCGAACTTGGTGTTTGAGGAACAAAAGGAAGCCTGTGTGGCTGGAGGTTAATAGGTGAGAGGTCGAGTTATTTGCATCAGGGTCAGGAGCTGGGCAGAGGTCAGGAGCTGGGCAAGGCTAGACTGCCAATTGCTGAAGCTCTCCTGGACTCACAGGGCTAACATAGAGCCAGGGCACCCATGCAGCCCCTTCCACGTGTTACACCAGGCATCCCCGGTGGTTCCAACATCCTGGCCACCATATTTGGCTCACACCAGGGAGAGGGATGGGACTCCAGGTGGATCAGCTGCAGGCCGGCCGGCCTGCCGTGACCCCTTGTCCTGAGTGCCCACTGAACCTGGGCCTGTGTATGGGGTTTAGAGTCTTCATGAGACTTTGGCTCAAAGAGAGCAGGGAGAGCTGGGGGGAGCAGAAAAATGGGGCCCCACACAGGCACCAACCAGACATTGGGGCTGCACAGGAGGGTGGGTGGGCTGTGGAGGAAGGAGGGGCCTGAGGACACCAGGGTGTAGCCCCTCTTCTCACCATCCTTACTGAACTTGACTTTCATTTGGGGGCAAGCATTTGTTAAAAACCTTCCAGGAGCCTTCCAGTCAAGGGCATTATCATCACCATCAGCCCCATTTCACAGACAAGAAAACTAAAACAAAGAGATGTAAAATTTCTGTACGCAGCGCTACACTGCAAGTTCACCCCAGTAAGTTCATCACCAGGACTCACCAGTGAGGGAGAAAGAAATGAACCAAAGGTTGCTGAGTGGGATTGTTTGCTTCTCTTCACCAGTTTTTTAGTTCATGAAGTCCCTTCCTCTCTATCTACCTCATTTCAGCCCTCAAACCCCCTGAGAGGTAAGGATTGAAGGTCTCTTTTTATAGATTGGCAAGCAGAGGCTCAGAGTTTGATGCTGGGTTGCCAGTGTGGTAGCAGCCACATGTGGCTTTGTAAATTAAAATGCAATGAAGTGTAAAATGTTCTGTTCAGATAAATAAATATTTTTAAAAATAAAAATTTTTGTAAGCAGCTGAGGCAGGAGTCAAAACCCATCAGCCTGGTGAAGAACCCAGTTTGGGCTGCCATGACATACCCTCTCTGAAAGGTCAGCCTCATGAAATACAATAAAATACTGTAGAGTAGATTCCAGTGGTTTAGCCAGTAGTAAGATGTTGACTATGTAAGAACCTCAGATGATGTTGTAAGGCTCAGAAAATGTCTGAATATAATTACTCTGCGTTTGACAGAAGCTGAGGGACAATTCAGTACCACAAACAATATCGTCTTATTAAGAGAAATTCTCTATTTTAAGACCACAAGTTACATAGTGTTTTGTCTACTGATTTAAGGGAGAAGTTACTGGAAGAGTTTGAGGCATCTCACTCTGTCAAATCATAGCTCCAACATTATCTGATTAATGAAAACATGTTAAATCAAAGATCACATGAAAACCAGAAATGACTTGGAAATTATTAGACTGATTTGACGAATGCTCTGTGTTTCAACCTACATCATCTGTAGGCAGTTTGATTATATAAACAGATATGGTTTGGTTTACTTAGAAAATAGAAGAGAATGTATTTTAAAATTGTGATTTGCATAGAAACATATATATGAATATTTATTTCCCTACCAGTTGTTAAATATGGGTATTTTGAATATTTCTTCTGAGGAAGAAATTTTGGAAGGTATTTCAATTTAATTCTAAATGTGCTGAGATGTCATTGAAGGATTTTGAACAGAAGAGTGACATGGTCTAATTTATGCTTTAAGCTGTTATTCAAGTCTCTATATGGGGTACTGCCACAGAGCATAAGTGTGTTATGAAGATGGCTACTGGAGAGTGTCAATTGAAAAAATGCACAACCTAAAAGTTGAGAACTATGCTTGATTCAGCAGAAATACTGAAGACATAAGCTTGGGAGATGGCCTCTCACATAGCTCTGAGGGACTTCTCCAAAGACGTAAGGGAGAAGCTAGGATATACAGGAGTTTTTGCAAAAAAACAAACAAAAATCCCAGGTAGTCAGAACATCAAAGCTGGCTCCCCACTCCAGTATTCTTGCCTGGAGAATCCCATGGACAGAGGAGGCTGGCGGGCTATGGTCCATGGAGTCGTACAGAATTGGGCACGATTGAGCAACCAATACTTCCACTAAAGAAAAACCAGAATCTGAAGTTAATGAGTGCTGAAGAATTGATGCTTTTGAACTGTGGTTATGGAGAAGACTCTTGAGAGTCCCTTGGACTGCAAGGAGATCAAACCAGTCCATCCTAAAGGAAATCAGTCCTGAATATTCATTGGAAGGACTGATGTTGAAGCTGAAGCTCCAATACTTTGGCCACCCGATGCAAAGAGCTGACTCATTTGAAAAGACCCTGATGCTGGGAAAGATTGAGGGTGGGAGGAGAAGGGGACGACAGAGGAGGAGATGGTTGGATGTCGTCACTGACTCGATGGATGGGAGTTTGGGTAAGCTCCAGGAGTTGGTGATGGACAGGGAGGCCTGGCATGCTGCAGTCCGTGGGGTCGCAAAGAGTTGGACGCGACTGAGTGAATGAACTGAAGTGAAGTTAATGAATTTAGCACTTCTTTATGTATGGGAAGATGCAAGAGTCTGAGCTCACCAACATCTTTCCTTTGATGTGTACCTTACCTACCTAGCACCAGTATCCTGTTCTCTTCATCCTGAACCTCCTCTGGGTGCACCGTGGGGAGAGGGGGTACTGATGACTTCATGGCCACAACGTCTTCTGTTAACTGGTATGACAGGCAACAGGCTCTGTCCACAGGAGGCTGTTTCAGGAATCCAGGCCAGAGAGGGCTGTACTTGGTTAAGACTGCTGCAGTGGGCAGCGGGATATAGATACACTTTGAAAGTGGAGCAATAATGGATCGGATGTAGTTGTGAGAAAGAGAGGAATCAAGGATGACACCATGAGGTGAATGGTGAAGTGGAGATGATTATGAGCAGCTTTGGGGTGAAAATCAAGATTGGGACATGCTAAGTTTAATATGTCTATTAGAAATACAAGAGGAAATATGACAGCTAGATGAATCTGGAATTCAGAGATGTTCTGACTGGAGACGTGGATTTGGGCATCATTGTGTAAAAATGAGATTTAAAACCCTGGGTCTAAATGAGAGCTCCTGGGGAGTGAGATCAGTGAGTGAGTGAGAGGTGAGAGCTCTGGCTGAGATGTGGGCCCTGTGACATTTGGAGGTTGGAAGAGCAGAACAGTCTAGTAAAGGGGTAGAGGAGGAGCACCTGATGTGAAGGAGGAAAACGGGCAAAGTGTGGTGATCAGGGCCACGTGAAGAGAGTTTCAAGAAAGAAGAAATGCCAAATGCTATCAAGAGACTCTTGAGGGTCCTTTGGACAGCAAGAAGATCAAGCCAGTCCATCCTAAAGGAAATCAACCCTGAATATTCATAGGAAGGATTGATGCTGAAGCTGAAGCTCCAACACTTTGGCCACCTGATGCAAAGAGCCGACTCATTGGAAAAGACCATGATGCTGGGAAAGATTGAAGCTAGGAGGAGAAGGGGATGATTGAGGATGAGATGGTTGGATGGCATCATTGACTGGATGGACATGAGTTTGAGCAAAGCTCTGGGAGCTGGTGAGGGACAAGGAGGCCTGGCGTGCAACAGTCCGTGGCATTGAAAAGAGCTGGACACAACTGAGTGACTGAACAACCCTGAGTTAAGCGCAGAGTTGAGCTTAGCATAGGACTTCACCAGATGTAAAACGGCGTTGACAGGACTTTAGTAATGCATTAAGGATGACAGTGGAGTTGGAGTGGGGTCACAGCTGAGCCAGAGGAACAGGATTGACAGTCAGTAAAGGCCTGTAAGGGAGAGTAGGAAGGTGCAGAGGGGTAAAAATGTAAACTATGGCAGCATGTTTTTATGTGAATGGAAATGAAGTATTGACTAAGAGGAGAGTGGGCTGCTGAGAATACCGAGAGTGGATGAGAGGGGCAGACTGGTCCCGGATGAGGCCACCCTGAGGGGCTACATTATTCCCATCTGACCAGGCCATGGAAATCTCTGGGATGTGACCACCACTCAGCCAGACTGGGGCCCCCGATCTGCTGGGTGTGGCCACAGCTGAGCATCCGAGCTGGTTCCACCACCTCCTCCTGACCCCCCTGGATGCTCTCAATGTCCCAGGGCTTAGAGCCCAGGACAGCTCAGCTAGATTTTAGTTAAGAGGATCTGCTGAGTGTGGGAATAGCTAAGTACTGTTTCTAGGAGACAACAGGGCAGAGAGACTCTGCAATCAAGAGTGCAGATCTGAATCTTGGCCCTGAAACTTACCTGCCAGCCGTGCGACCTGGGCGAGTCACTTCTCTGAGACTCGGGTTTCTCGTCTGCATGTGGAGATGATGACTTTATCAAGACACCTTCTGAGACTGTGAGGTGGAAATAGGATGCTGGGGACTTAACGGTTAAGTCTTAACAGTTAAGACTCCCAATTCAGGGGGCCCAGGGTTCCATCTCAGGTCAGGGAACTAGATCCCACATGCCACAACTGAAAAATCCTGTATGCCACAACAAAGACCCAGCACAGCCAAGTAAACACATGAAAACAAATAATTTTTTTTAAATGTTCTATAAGCTGGTACGTGAGATACAAATGCCATAAGCTGTCCTGAGGCTTCATTCACTGTGTCATCCCCCTATTCATCTCACAAAACAGGCACAGCTTGCAGAGGAGGCATTTCTTAGCACACATTCCTGGGCCACTCCTCTCTGTGAGTTTAATTTTCATAACTAGACTTTTAAGTTTGTTTTTTTTAAAAGATAAGAGCAAGTCTTGGCTCCTTGTGAGAACCTCTGAATTTTATTACAGACATAAGTATATCACGTCAAGATCATCAGTTGAAAGGGAGGAGAGACCTATTATTATCTTCAAAGCTTTCTGGGGACCTATTAAATGCTAATAACAAAGCACCGGGCTAGTCCAGAGAGCAAACGCCATCCTTGACACCTATCATATGCGTGAGCCTCCCCTCTCCCCTGGGCTCCATTGATATTTCACCTGGAGGAAGAGGGAATAAACCATGGACCACCAAGGGCTCCAAGGCCTGCTTCATCCTGGTCTGTCCATCACTGAGGCTAAAACCGCCTTGGTTTTCATAGTGCTGGGGAGAAGGGTAAAGAAATGAATACTTGATGGGCCCAGGGTGTTTGGTGCTGTAAAAGGCCCATTACTCAGTTTATCTCATCACTGGGCTGGGAGGCAATCATCTCTTCTCATCAGAGGGGAAGGGAAATTGAAGCCCAGAAGGTCAAACCAGGTCACATGGCCAGCAAGAGTCAGAGGGGGTACTTGTAACTCATTTCTCCCTTCTTCAAAGGGCTCACTCTCTTCTGACAGAGTAGGTGCTTCATAAAGGTTTTTGTAGTGAATTAGTGAGTAGATGAATGAATAAAGACCTCTGGATTCACAGCTGCCTTGTCAGAGGACATCAACAGCCAGAAGGCACAGCCCCAATTAAACAGAAGCAAAACAGCCTTGTAAGATTCATGTGAGGTGCTCAGAGTGTGGCTTAAATAAGTCAGGAGTTCTCAAACTCTCGAGTGATAAGATCTCAGCCAAGTTGCAGAACCTGCTGGGGGCTGGTTTCTCTATTTCTAATCTTCAGGCAAATATGCCTTCCTCCTCCCTCCCTCCCAGGAAGCAGAGTTAACAGAACACTGGTGTTCATAGCTCCGGCCACGGGCCCTAAAGTCCTTGAAGGATGAGTCCTGGTTTGTGACCCTCCCATGGCCAGTACTGCTACATAGTTTGTGGGACCTAGCACAAACTGGAAATGTAGATTGAAAACTAATTAGAATTTCAAGACGGTGACATCAGAGTGCTAAACTGAGCCTGGGTCCCTTCTGTGTATGGGGTCCCCTGTGACTGCACAGACTGCCTACCCATGAAGCCAGCCCTGCCTGTGGCCATTGATTCCAGAGTAGGGAAAAAAAGATCTTTTCTTTTTTTTTAAAGATCTTAAACACAGATTGGTGGGACATCTTAGGAGCACCAAAAATAAGACAAATCAATAAGGTAGCCATGGAGATCTGGTTTCCTGAAACAAACAATTTTAGAATACGAAGAGTTTTAAAATTTTATCTAGTAAAGACAAATATCATATGATATCACTTATATGTGGAATCTAAAAAAATAGTACAAATAAACTTATTTACCAAACATAGAGTCTTAGATATAGGAAACAAACTTATGGTTACCATGGGGGAAGGTTGAGTCGCTAAGTCGTGTCCAATTCTTTGAGACTTCATGGACTGCAGCAAACCAGCCTGCCCTGTCCTTCACTATCTCCTGGAGTTTGCTCAAACTCATGTCCATTGAGTCAGTGATGCCATCTAATCCTCTGTCGCCCCCTTCTTCTCCTGCCCTCAATCTTTCCCAGCATCAGGGTCTTTTCCAACGAGTTGACTCTTTGCATCAGGTGGCCAAAGAGTTGGAGTTTCAGCTTCAGTATCAGTCCTTCCAATGAATATTCAGGGTTGATTTCCTTTAGGATGGACTGGTTAGATCTCCTTGCAGTAGAAGGAACTCTCAAGAGTCTTCTCCATCACCACAATCAAAAGCATCAATTCTTTGGCGCTCGGCTTTCTTTATGGTCCAACTTTCACATCCGTACGTGACCACCAGGAGGATAGGGGAGGAGAGCCAACAAATTGGAAAATTGGGACTGACGTATACACACTACTATATATAAAATAGATAACTAATAAGAACCTACTGCAAAGCACAGGAAACTTTATTCAATACTCTGTAGTGATGTATACGGGAAAAGAATCTAGAGACCCAGTCAGAAGCAGTGATTTGGGGAGTCATGGGGTACCACAGAGAAGGCAAGTCTTCTCTGGATCTCATATCATCTCCTTATTATTGAAACAGCGTAGGCCAGATTGAATAATGCGTTATTTGCTTTTTTCCTCCCTGAACTTCACTAAAATAACAGTAAAGTAAAAGACTTAAGTCCACTACTATATAGCACAAGAACTACACTCAATAACTTGTAGTAACTTTTAATGGAAGAGAATGTTAAACTGAATCACTTTGCTGTACACCTGAAACTAACACAACATTGCAAATCAACTATTTCAATAATTGTTTAAGGGTTAAGTCCACAAGGACTAGGGAAATAGAAGGAGAGGCAATGGAAACTGAAGAGGCTTTGACAGTGGGCAGGTGGGATAGGAGGACACATATTTCAGAAATGGGTGGAAATCTGAATGCTGCCCCTCTCTCTCCCCAGAATGCCAGTAGCAAGTTTTACATCCCTCCCCCCAGCCCCCGCCCTGCCAGGCAAAATATAAGAGTCTTCTCTGGAGTGAAGCCCAGACACCAACATTTAGGATTCTTTACAATGAGCTGGTTTGAACTTCTGTCCTATTAGACTGAAGCCCTAGGTCCCAAGTATGGTTTATGTGCAAAGACCTTTCTAGGCTCCCAAGTGAGAGGCGATAGCTAAGTAACTCCAGACATGTGGGAAAGCTTCTAACTTGAAACACAGCAAACAAAACAAACAAATGGGAAAAAGAACTGGGAGAAATCAGAGAGAGTGTCAAACTATCTCCCTGAGAAGAGTAGGGATGATATTGTGTATGTGGGGGAAAAAAATCTTTAGAAAAATCCCCCAAACAAAGAAAACTTACATATATGAGTCAAAATAAAAATTTAACATAAACAGTAAATTCAGAGAAACTTCCAGAAGATAAGACAAAAAGACAGAAAAATGGAAAATAGAGAAAAGATAAAGCAAGAGGGTAAGTCTAAGAGGTTGAAAACCAACAACTAGAAATGTCAGAAAGAGAGCCAAGGGGACAGAATTATCAAGGAGATTTTCTCAGAACTATGGCATGAGTTTTCAACTCAAAAGAGCTCACTCAAGGGATGTGCCTAGCAGAGAGAAAGAAAAAAACCCACAGTCAGACACACCACTGTCAACTCTGAATACCAGCGATACAGAGAAGATATTATAAACTTCCAGAGAAAAAAAGAAGAGGCTCAGAGTCAACAGATCTCTCAACAACAACGCTTTGGGATCTAATGGACGATGGACCAATGTCTTAGATGCTCTCTCTTATGTCCACTCTTCTGTATAAAGCTAACCTGCTCATCTCCTTTGATCTGTAGTCCATGGGGTCGCAAAGAGTCGGGCATGACTGAGCGACTGAAGTGAACTGAAACTGTTCATCAGGTGAAGGTAGAATAAGATACTTTCAGACATACAAGAATGAAATCATTTACTTCTCTTGTACCTTTAATGAACTACTAGAGGTAGTGATCCAACGAAAAGAGGGAGTAAACCAAGAAAGGAATACCTGGAATCTAGGAAGTGAGGGATCCAAAGTGTAAGGGGCAACAAGAATTCCCTCAATGAAGATGAATGGAAATTTCCAGATGACGTCTGTACAGCATCATGTTTAAATTGGGGAACTTGGAAGGAAGGCTCTGAGAAGAAGGGGTCTAGGAATAAGATAAATATGACATATTTGAGATTATGGAGAACATTACTAACAGAATTGAAGCAGACTTTATTGGGGCATTAGAAATTAACGATAAGTGTGTAGAAGACTGGGTATCTGGGAAGATGAGTGAGTGGGTGACTGAAAGTCGCTCAGTCATGTCCGGCTCTTTGCGACCCCATGGACTGTAGCCCGTCAGGTTCCTCTGTCCATGGAATTTTCCAGGCAAGAATATTGGAGTGGGTTGCCATTTCCTTCTCCACAGGTGGGTCTCTAGTGAATGGCATTTGTGCAATCATAATTAAATACATCCTGACTACAACTGTGTTGAGGGGATAGGGAAGTGGAGATGAGAAAGTAAGGGAGATCTGAGTTCTTATTTATCATTGAGGGAACTCAGCGGTAGTGTCTCAAAATGAGAATTAGTACACTAAGAAATGGGGATAGCCCCAATCCATGGTTTTTCTTTTAAAAAATTTTTTTCTTTTTGTTCCATGATTTTTCACATCATCTGTAGGACTTCAACATTTAAGAAGGTGAAAGAAAGAGGTTCCCACTTCTTTTTGCTCTCAAAAAACAAAGAAAACAACAAACAGAAACAGACTGTTCTTAACACTAGCAGACATTGAAAATGCGAACCATTAACTGTGGACTACTGAGTGGCTAGAAGAATGACAAAAAAGTGAACAAAGATGAATCCAAATGCCAGTAGAAGCATAAGTTATTTACAATAAAATTCACCAATTTTATTTTTACCCAAATTTTATTATTCACCAAAAATACTCAAGAGTGGAATTCCTGAGTCGTATGGTAAGTGAACATTTAACTTTGTAAATAATTGCTAACCTGTTGCTCCACATTCTAGCCAACACTTGGCATTGCCAAGTCTCTTAAATTCTATCCACTACAGTGGATATGTAGCAGTATCTCCACTTGGTTTAAATTTGCATTTCCTTAACAACCAGTGATGTTGAATGTCTTTTCATGTGCTTTTCCGGCATCTATGCTTTTGATAAGATGTTCAGATCTTTTGCCTAATTTTAATTGTCTTAATATTGATCACTCGTTATGTATTGTGGACGTAAGTCCTTTTATTTTGTGTATGTTTTGCAAACATAGTTTCCCAGTCTCTGCCTTGTCTTGTCTTTTTCCTAATTGTGTTTTCAAAGAGCAGACATTTTTAATTTTGATGAAGTCCGAGTAACTGATTTTTTAAATTTATGTGTCCTATTTTTTCAATATTTGCCTAACCCAAAATCACTAAGGTTTTATCCTATTTTTTTTTTAAAGGTTTGTAGTTTTAGTTCGCTTTTGTACGTATAACCAATGAATTATTCTAGCACCTTTTGTTGAAAAGATTATCCTTTCTTCCATTTAATTTTCTTGACACCTTTTCTGGAAAACCAACTGACCACAAATACATGTGGATCTGGGCTTCCCTGGTGGCTCAGATGGTAAAGAATCTGCCTGCAATGCAGGAGACCTAGGTTTGACCCCTGGGTCTGAAAAATCCCTGGAGAAGGGAACGGCAACCCACTCCAGTATTCTTGCCTGGAGAATTCCATGGACAGAGGAGCCTAGTGGGCTACAGTCCTTGGGGGTCACAAAGAGTCAGACAAGACTGAGTGACTAACACACACATATGTGGATCTATTTCTGGACTTTTTACTTTGTTCCATTGGTCTATATGTCAACTTTTGCTTGAATACCATTCTGTACTAGTTACTGTCAGGTTTATAGTATTAGAAGATCTTGAAACTAGATTGGATAAGGCCTGCAACTTTGCTCTTTTTCTGTGTTGTTTTGGCTATTCTACATGGCTTGCACTTCCATATAAACTTTAAAATTTTCTTATTAAATTTTTAAAAATAACCCTGCTAATATTTTGAATGTTATTGTACTGAATCTATTGATTGATTTCAGGGAGAATTGGCATTTTAAACAACACTGAATCTTCCAGTGCGTAAGTATGGTGTATCTCACCATTTGCACTCAACTTTAATTTCTCTCAGTAATGTTATATAGTTTTCAAAGTACAGTTATTGCATATATTTGTTAACTGTATCCTACTTCATAATTCTGTACATGTGTGCTTGTGTATGTGTTTGAGAGAGAGAAAAAGAGGGAGGGAGGAAGAGGATTTCCTTTATGTTCCCCAAAGTTGAGCAAAAGAGAATCGGCTAATTAAGGACTGTGGTTAGCTGAATTCCAGTTAAGTAAGATTTTACTGTATTGGGCATTCACACTAATAGCTCTGACTATGTCACACCCATGTTCAAAAACCTTCATTGGAAAATAATTATGGGATGCTCTCAAAGAATGTAGTGTCAATTTACAAAGGGAAAAATTGGAAACAATCGAGCCAGCTGATTAACTGATACTGTACTCTGACCTTGCAGCCAAAAACATGACATTATGCAACAGGGGTTTTCTGAATGGGGTCAGAGTGTCTTACAGGGTCAGGAAGGTGTCAGGGCCCCCATTCATATTCTGATCACAGTAGCTCTATATCCCTCTATAGAGGCTTTATATCCCCCTTTTGGCTTTTGAGGTTCCTGGTAGGACTTTGTTTAAAAGCAGAGTTCTGGTGCGTATGTTTAAAAGCTATTATTGCAAAAGAATTTCTAATGACCTAGAAAGATGTTAATGGAATTATAATCAGATTAGAAAAGAATCCATGTTTTAGGTCCCTGGTTGGAGAAAAAAAGAAATGTGTAAAGAAAAAATTGTAAGGTTATACATTTCAAAGTACTAATAGCAATTACATCTGCCTAGTTAGGATGTGAACTATTTCTGAATGTTTCCATTCATCTTTTTCTAAATATGTGCAAAGTGTATTATTCTTTAAGGAGAACAGAATAAACTACAAGTTTCCTAGCGTGTCATTCAAGGCTCTCCACCATCTGACATTAAAATTCTTTCTTGACTCCTTGCTAAACTTCAGCTCATCATAGAGTCACAAGTTTAGCCTCAAAGAATTACTCACCGTTTGCTGAATACGCCCTTTGTTTCCCTGTTCCCACACCTTTTCTCCAGCTGTGTTCTTACGCCAGAATTCCCTTATCACGCACCTACTGGCATTCAACCCATTATCAAAGTAAATGTGATAAAATGTATGTTAAAGGGGAAAAAAAAAACAGTTCAAAACTATTTAGAAAGTATGATTTCAACTAGTTTAAAAAACACAATGTGAATGATTTATAGAGGCTGCACCTCTGTGTCAGGATTATCAATCTTTTTTTGTTGGATGCATTTTATTATACTTTCCAAATTCTACAATGATGTAATGAAATAGGAAAAAAATTGATAGCCATTTCAAGACCTATTTCAAATGCTAACCCCTCCAAGAGCCTTTCACAAAATAATAATAATATATGTTTTAGATTCTCCAGCTTGTGTCTCCTAACAATTTAACTCTGTGTATTGCATGATATAGTATGAAGAGCTCTGAACCTGTAGGCAAAAGATGTGGGATTAATCCTGGCTTCTCCTCTTTGCTGGTCTGCACCTGGCGACTTGCCTTACCTCTCTGATTCCTCCCAGGACTGCAGTAAGGATTAACTGAGACAGCGTGAACAGGCTCTGTAAACTGTAAAGTGCCGTTCAAATGTATGCTGTGTGTGATTCTCCTACAAGGCCGAAGCTCAACCACCCCAAGCTATCCACCACAGGCAACATTCAGCAAAAAGGCTGTTGATTTACACCTTTTCTGGCAGTTCCAAAAGAGAGCAAAAATCTCTTTGTACCCCAAAATGTTACCAGTAGTCTGGGATTTAATAAAGGCCTATACTCCAGACAGCCTATCATTTTCATCGTGTTCATTTTCCTCTGCTGTTCCCAGGACCTGTGGCCTCAATAAGCCATCCAGGAGTCAGTGGGCTCCAGCACAGCCCAGGGGCCCTCTTCAGTGTTATTGAAAATGCGAAATTACAGGCTGTCGGTCGAGCCCTTTGGTCCTCGGAGGTGGGTGCTGAAGTCCCAAGGGGGGAGATACCTTGCCCAGGGCACATGATACTCGGGGACAACTGGTCAGCACTGGACCCAGAGCACCCACGTGTGGTACTCTGGTACCCAGTTCAGCCGAGACTGCTCTGAGGCGGAGGAATTCCCACTCAGCTCCACACCTCTCGGCACAAATAGAGCCCGGCCTCAGCTGGTCCTCCGTAAATGTTTGCCGACACAGCCGTGCACGAATCTGCACATCTCTTTCCTTGTGACCCAGCTGGAGCCCTCAGAAGAGGTTCTTTCCGGACTGAGGAAGATCTGGCCGCCGGTCCAGGACGGGGCCCTGTCAGCTCTGAAGCGGTTTCCAGACACCAGCTCATCACGGCTCAGATGACCGGCAGAGTCACGATGACGAGAACCAAACAAAGCAGGTGGGTAGCAGAAAGAAGCTCTGCTAAACAGAGGGAAGGAGAAATGGGGTGGGGGGCCCCAGTGTTGCCAGAGCTTTCACAGATTTTGTTTTTTTAAGACAGAAATCCTCACTTTTCAAGAAGTTGCTGGATTCTAAAATGTTGACTCAAGATATTTAAAAATAGTTTGAGGCCAAACAAAGTATGTCCGCCTGCAGGTAGTCAGCCTGTCTTCACCTCCAGCAAGAACGTTCCTCTGGCCGATAGCAAATGAGTGTGGGCTCTTGAGGCCTCTGTGGGGTTAGGGCGAGACCGAGGGTGCCAGTCACTACTAGCTGAGTGGCTCAGTCCCTCTGTTTAAGACTCTGGGTCCCCAGGATGGAAACCCTAACACCTGCCTCAAGGAGTTGTTGAGAGAGTTATAAGATCATGTAGAGAAAAAGCAAACAGTGAAGCACGGTGCCAGGAGTTAATATATAAATAGTATTATGTGTGTGTGCTTGTGTTCAGGTGCTTCAGTCGTGTCCGATTCTGCAACCCCATGGACTGTAGCCCACCAGGCTCCTCTGTCCATGGAATGCTCCAGCAAGAATACTGAAGTGGGTTGCCATGCCCTCCTCCAGGGAATCTTCCCAACCCAGGGACCAAAACTGTGTTGCTTATGTCTCCTGCATTTGCAAGTGGGTTCTTTACCACTAGTGCCACCTGGGAAGCCAAGCGATTCTATTACATGTTATTATAATACTAGGATCGCTTTAAACCACCAAAGCTGGGCAGTTCTGGGTTTATGACACATAAACCTGGGAATTAGCTCCTTGAACTGCATTCAAGACCCTCACCAGGAATGTTACAGAGGATTAGGCATTTGTGAGCTCAAAATGAACACATTCCGATCGAAGTCTGCACTTACTAGAATATTCATTCCGAGGGCAAGATGTAGGAGGAAAAGTACAGAACTGCAAACCAAAATTCCATCCCAGGGTTGCCACGGGGGCCATGTGTCCCTGTGTGTCATGTTTTCGCTCTAGGCCTCAGTTTCTCTATCAACAACCTGAGCATCAGGACTGGCCTGCTGCCAGCTCTGAGGTTCTCAGACATCAGCATCCTCAGCTTGGCTTCCTGGTGCTCCAGCCTGTGTATGCCATGGGGACACCCTGCCTGTGTGACCTGTGTTGTCATGTCCTAAGTAGGGCTTCTGCCTTGTCCCCAGGCCCAGGAGTGCTGAAACTCTGATGGAAACTTAGTGGGGAGAGGTTCGTATAGAAGGAGGGGCTGATTCAGGCCTTGAATTGACTTCTCAGACTAAAATCAGACAGATGGGGGAGGCAGATACACACCAGCCAGATGGAAGCCCCATGGAAAGCAGACTCGGAACCTTCTGAGGCTTAGCTTTTGTAGGGGAAGCAAGATCTTCCTGCCCTCTTAGGGGTTTTCAGTTAGGCCTGAGAATTAAACTGATATAGGACAGATCAACAGGAGAAAAGCATACAGATTTATTTAACAGGAGTTTCATGTGACATGTTGTTTCTGTATAGTCGCTAAGTGGTGCCTGATTCTTTGCGACCCTATGGACAGTAGCCCTCCAAGCTCTTCTGTCCATGGGATTCTCCAGGCAAGAGTATTGGAGTGGGATGCCATTTCCTCCTCCAGGGGATCTTCCCAACCCAGGGATCAAACCTGTCCTCATTGGCAGGCAGATTCTTTACCGCTGAACCACAGGAGCCCTCAAAAGGAAATGAAGACCCAAAGAAGGGGAAAAACCTCCATGCTTTTACAAGAAGTTAAGCAGAGAGATATTATTGTGGAAAAGAAACTGAAATGTGTGAGCAGGCTAAAGGAAGATGAGTTATTTTCACAAGGCCCAGAATTCTCTGGTCTTACCTGCCCGTCCTGACGCTAAGCACGCTACTTTCTGTCTGGGGTCGGGAGGACGTCTTTCACCTGGGAATTTCATCTCTCTCTTGCCCTTTTTTTCCATTTTCACCAAGAACTTTACTGTACAATATATTGCTGGATTTTTCTGTTTGTTTTTGTTTTATCTATTTATTTGGCTGAGTTGGGTCTCAGTTGCAGTACATGGGATCTTTGTTCTTCATGCAGGTCTTTTGTTGCAAGGTCTCAGTAGTTGTGGGCCACAGGCTTAGCTGCCCTGTGGCATGCGGGATCTTAGTTCCACAACCAGGGATTGAACCCACTTCCTCTGCATCGCAAGACAGATTCTTAACCACTGGACCACCAGGGAAGTCCTGGGAATTTCAGCTCTCCCTTTTAAGAAACAGAAGGGAAAGTCAGGGTGGTCTTCTTGCATCTGCTGTTCCTCACATGCCTTTAACTCACAATGGTCAGTTTGCCAGAAATGCATATGTTGGGGTGGCGTGTTCTGTTCTCCCCGAGTGGAGGGAGTCAGACCAGATGGGTTCTGACAGTAACCATGGTATGGGACCCTGGCCTGTGCTCAGCCCTCCAGAGTGCTTCCACGTACACTGCCTCATTATGGAACGAGTCTCCCTACTCTGAGGCTGGGAGACAGAGAGACTCCAAGACAGAGTCCCCTGTGGGGAGGTGGGGCCTGCATTCCAGCCACACCCCCACCCCACCCTGCCCCTGGGTCCTGGGGGCTGTAGTTATTGTGCATTCATGTCACTTTTTGCCTTGAGTCATTCAATCTTCATGACTCTCCACAAGGGTGGAAAGTCTCACTGAGGGGTAAAGCAAAGCAGAGCAGGGGAGTATCTTCCCTAAATTCACGCAGCCAATATGTGCCTCTCAGAGCTGGAATCTGGGCTCTTAGCTCCTCCGCGGCTACAGGGCCTGGCAGAGCAGGGAGGTCGGTCCAGGAGCCAGTGTTCTGATGCTGTGACTTCATCTGAGATCTTAGCCTGGGGGAGCCCTCTTAGCGCGCTCTCATGCTTTGGTCTCCTAGCCCCAGAGCCAGAACCACGAGGCACGAGCTAACTCTCCTCGGCCTGACCTTGGACAGAAATCATGGCCTGGACGTGGTCTCCTGGTCTGGGAAGGCAGAGGAGAGGCACTTCCGTCTGCTGAGGACCCCGCACTGTGCAATCCCATCATGGTATGCTGGTGTCCCTGTCCCCCAAGACCGAAACCCATGCGAAAAACCCACCCCTACATCCCCACTTGGCTCCTGAAGCATCATTGGGAGGACTAAGGACAAGGGTCCAGACTGGCCAGGAATCAAGCAGGCCTTGAGTCCCACGAGGCCTGCGTTCTAGAAACCGCTAATAGTCCCAGATTCACAAAGGCCAGCGGAGCACATGACTTCTCCTCATAACAAATGCTGAACACTGGGACTGAACACACTCCTGGGACCTCTGGGACCTCCGGTGAGCCCAGTGCTTTTTCACATTCCCTCCCACCGCCTCCCGCTGCAGGAGTCCCTCCAGCTCTGTGCCCCGACACCCAATGGTGCTTCAGGAAAAGGACACATTTCCATGTGTCGTGGCTTCCAGGGTCTCAGGTAAACCAGACTCTGAAGACCAGAAACCGCCTGAGAACTTCTGGGCCCCACAGAGCAACCATTCTCACAGCAAGCAGCCAGGAAGACTCTGGCAGTAGTTCTAGCAATATTTCTGTCAACTTCAACATCTTTGAACTCTTCCCTGGAAAACACTGCCAGCCCTGAGAAGACATCTCGGGGGTCTCTCTCCATGTGAACTGGGTGACCCCAGAAAGGGAGCTTCTTTCCCCTGCACGTAGAACTGAGACTGAATCACAGAAAAAAACACACGACGTGCCTCATTCTCTGTCTTCTGTTGACATCTGTGTCCCAGTGAGAGAAGGCGAGGCTTTAAGATGAAAAACCACACATGAGGTCCGGCTCTCTCATGATTTCATCCCATTCAATTTGACAAATATTTGTCACTGCCTCTGCACAGCGCTGTGCAAGGGACCAGCAGGAACCATCCTGATCTTGGACTTCCAGACTCCATTTAACCTTATTTAACCTTAATTACTTCCATAAAGGCTCCGTCTCCAAACACTGTTAGGGTATTGAAGTACCGTTAGGTAGATTGAAGTTAGGGCTTCAATCTGTGAATTTCAGGAGGATAAAATGCAGTCTGTAACAGTGATACTGTCACTTGTATCATTCTTTCTTTGTGGCGTTGGACTTGGATGGAATATATATATGTATACACGTATAAATGTGTGTGTATAAACACACAAAGACACAGACACAGACACACACACACATACACACATATATAAAGAGAACTGTCTCTTTATCACCTATTTGGTTTAACTCTGAGGTACAATTCTTTTCAGAAAAGCAGGATAATTACTTGATTCTTTCCCTTTATTTATCTGCTTTCAAAATAATGAAGCCATTTCCTAGTATTGTCTAAAAGCAATCAATATTTTTTTTTTTTTGCTTGCTTGCTTGTTTTTTGGCATCATTATAAACTCATGAATGTAAACACATTTGATTGTTTTTAATTGTGGTTATTACTGTTATGAAGGCTCAGCCGGTCTTTGGCCAGTGAGAGCGTCTTCAGGATGGACACTGAGTTCCTTTGACATGACTTTGGTGTCTTTGGCTCCTTGAGGATTTGGTCCGACGTATCTGACCTGGAATCAATCCATCTTGACGTTCCCCAGGAAAGCCACCACAAACAAGGTCACGAAGAACACCCCTGTGTGTGTCCAGGGGTGGAATCGCTGAGTCACGTAGGAGATGAACCTCATTTAAGAGTCAGTAAGGAACTAGAGTAAGAATTCCACCTCCCACTCCCACCACACACTCTGAGGGGCCTCAGCCCACTTCCTGCCCCTCCTGGCTCTTGGTTCTTTCAGCCCTTTACTGTGGGAAGCCAACCTTCTGTTATTCTGGTTTCCTTGTCTCTGATTACTGATGAGTTTAACAGAATATGTTTGCTTGCCTTACGCACGACTCTCTTGTAAAATGCCAGTGTGTCTTTGCAATAGGTTGTGTTGTGTTAGGTAAGTGACAGTTTTATTTTCCTCCTCATAGTAAGCCAGTTTTCCCAATATTGTTTATCTTTAAAAAAAAAAAATCTCTTTCCCCTATTGATTACTGGTGTCAAATTACCTTACATTAAATTTGCAAATATACATGAGTCTAAGTGCTCCTCTATGTCACATAGGTCCATTGGTCTGTTTTAGGGCTATTTTCATTAAAATGGCTTTGTAGTTGGTCTTAACTTCTGGCAAGGTAAATCCCCCCTTTTTGCTTTCCTTTTTTACAGTTGACTTACCCAGTCAAGGATCTACTTTTTAAAATATTTATGTTTATATATTCATTTATGTTTATATATTTATTTATTTGGCTGTGCCGAGTCTTAGTTAGTGGAATCTTTTGTTGTGGCATGTGAGACCTAGTTCCCTGACCAGGGATCGAACCCGGGCCCCCTGCATTGGGAGCGCAGAGTCTTAGCCACTGGACCACAGGGAAGTCCTGGGTCTTTTTTCAGTTCAGTTCAGTTCAGTCACTCAGTCATGTCCACCTCTTTGCGACCCTGTGGACTGCAGCACACCAGGCCTCCCTGTCCATCATCAACTGCCAGAGTCTACCCAAACTCATGTCCATTGAGTCGGTGATGCCATCCAACCATCTCATCCTCTGGCATTCCCTTCTCCTCCTGCCTTCAATCTTTCCCAGCATCAGGGTCTTTTCAAATGAGTCAGTTCTTCACATCAAGTGGCCAAAGTATTGCAGTTTCAGCTTCATCATCAGTCCTTCCAATGAACACTCAGGACTGATCTCCCTTAGGACGGACTGGTTGGATCTCCTTGCAATCCAAGGGACTCTCAAGAGTATTCTCCAACACCACAGTTTAAAAGCATCAATTCTTTGGTGCTCAGCTTTCTTTATAGTCCAACTCTCAAACATCCATACATGACTACTGGAAAAACCATACCCTTGACTAGACGGAACTTTGTTGATGAAGTAATGTCTCTGCTTTTTAATATGCTGTCTAGGTTGGTCATAGCTTTTCTTCCAACGAGAAAGCCTCTTTTAATTTCATGGCTGCAGTCACCATCTGCAGTAATTTTGGAGCCCCCTCAAAAATAAAGTCTCTCACTGTTTCCATTGTTTCCCCATCCATTTGCCATGAAGTGATGGGACCAGATGCCATGATTTTAATTTTCTGAATGTTGAGCTTTAAGCCAACTTTTTCACTCTCATCTTTCACTTTCATCAAGAGGCTCTTTAGTTCTTCTTCACTTTCCACCAGAAGGGTGGTGTCATCTGCATATCTGAGGGTCTTTTTAACTTCTATGTAAATTTTAGGATAAATTTTTAAGCTCTTGTAAAAAATCCCATTTGTTTGAATTTGGAAAGTCCTTATCCTTTCTTGGTCTTTCATGGCACTGATATATTTGAAGAATAAAATCCACTGTTTTGAGAACGTCCCTCAATTTGTATTTGTTGGATTGTTTCCTCAAGACCTTGCTTTGAATGTCGCAATTTTGGCAGGAGCAGTGGGCCAGTGACATCGTGTTCTTCTCGGTGAGTTACACCAGGAGACTTGATGTCAGTGTGTCATCATTGTTGATGTTGACTTGAATCACTGGGTGAAGGCAGGGCCTTTACCGTCTGCGCTGCATCTCTCTGCCATAAAGATATCTTTCTTTTCTCTGTAATGACTCAATCAAGTCTGGGGAGATACTTTGAGACTGTAAAGATTTGTTTACCCAACAATCTTCACTCAATAGCCCACATATTCTTATTCGTATCAATTACTCAATAATGGTTGCAGGTTTGTTTTCTAACTTTCATCCCTGCTACTTTTGTCATCCTTCTACTATGAAGAAGAGCTTTCCCATCTCCCCCAGTTTATTTATACGTTGGTTTCATTTTTAGGATCATTGTAGACCCATGGATTCTTTTTGAATCAATATGTTATAATCCATCACTATCATCATGCCTTCTGATGCTCAAATGGTCCCAGATTTGGCCAGGGGCATCCTCTTCAAGTGAACTGGCTGAACGTCATTTTGACGTGTTCCCACCCTACCTATATCACGTCCTTTCTTATTTTCAGGCATAACAAAAAGTTCCAGGCTCATCTTGTGCTTTCCCCTTCCCAGCCCTAGAGTCACCCATTTGTCCAAGAAATCCTGTCCCTTTTGGGGACAAGCATTTCCTTTCCTTTCCCTTTCACTCCGTTCCTACCCACCCCTGTGGGTGATTAGTTTCATTAGTTTCTAGTTTACCCTTCTTGTATTTCCTTTTTTTTGCAAAAAAATAAGCAGATTTGTATGTATTTTCTTATTTTCCTTTTTACAGAAAAGCTGACATGCCCTGTATCTCTCTATTTTTCTACTTAATAGTATATTGTGGGAATCATTCCATAACAGCTTTTAGAGCTCTTTCTCATTCATGTATATGTGTATATACATATATATATATAGAGAGAGAGAGAGAGAGAGAGATAGATAATTTTATTCATTCATTTGTTTATTTTTGGCTGTGCCGTGTCTTTGGGGTTGCATAGATTTTCCTCTAGCTGCAGTGAACAGAGGCTACTCTCCAGTTGAGGTGCGCCAGCTACTAATTTCAGTCATTTCTCTTGCTGTGGAGCGCAGGCTTTAGGCATGTGGGCTTAAAGTAGTTGCAGTCCTTCAGCTGTTGCAGTTGCTTCAGCTCAGTAGTTGCAGCTCCCAGGCTCTAGAGCACAAGCTCAATGGTTGTGGCACATCAGCTTAGTCACTCCTAGGCAGGGGATCTTCCCAGGTTAGGGACTGAACCCGCGTCTCCTGCATCGGCAGGCAGATTCTTCACCACCGAGCCACCAGAGAAGCCCTTTCTCATTCTTCTTCACCTCTGCCTAATGCTCCATTTTGTGGATGTACTATGTTTAACTCATGCAATCTTTGCTTATGGATATTCAGGGAGTGTCCACTATTTTTGCTCTTACATATAATGCTGCAAGGAATAACCATGCACACAGGTATTGAGTAATGTAGGAAATAAATCTTCAAGATAAATAAATAGCCTCAGTCTTGCAGCTGACCTGGCCCTGACACAGAAACCTTGAGTGACTGACTTCATCTTTCTGGGCCACAAACTGCCCCTTGACCTGAGTTCAAACTGTCACCACCTTCTAGCTACAGTAAGGAGCCTGGGGCAGAGCTCGACACTAATGTTGGGCCAGCTGGTCCATGCGCTGTCACTGAGAATGAAGCAGGAAATGCCCTTGGGAACCAGAGACAAGTCCTAGGATCCCAGGGAGCTGACCTTTCTGGTTACGATGGGGGCCTGTCTCTCTGATCTGACTGGAGACACTTCAGAAGGCTCCTACCTTCTATACTTGATCATCTCCAAATACTGCAACTTTGCCTGAAATTTCACTCTTAGTCCCCACTGAAGCAGCAGGTTGTGTGTGTACACATACCTGCTAGTCCAGAGACACAGATTGGTTGTGAGGTCATCAGCTCCCCGTTAGCAGAGCTTGCCAAGAATGGGACGTAGGGAGGTAACTTTTGATAGAAAGACTGAGCCTGGGAGCAAGGGGAAGAGGGCACTGAGATGAGGGGACATGCCCTCCTAGGACCATCTAGAGAGGGATGTGGAGGCAGGTAGTGCAGACTCGGGGCACAAGTGTCAGGATGAGGGAACTCTCCCACTCTGCTCCACTTCCTCGCCCAGCGCCCGGTGCCCAGTGCAGGACACGGCTTCTCCCCCCCTCCCCTCCCCCCACCTCCGATCACATGCAGCCAGAGTGATCCAGAGCCTTCAGACACTCCCCATCGTTGTCTGAGTGCTAAACAGACATTTACCCCTGGCACTCCAGGCCTATCTCTCCAGGCTCATGTCCACTCCAACTTTGCCCGCAGACCCTACGAGTATTCTCTGAACAAGAATACTGAGATGTGCAAAGTGACAAGGACGGGATATGTATGAGGACTGTGACCTGTGATGCAAAACTAGGACCTTTCTCACAAACCCGGGTTCAGGTAGAGCCAAGCTGGGAACTGTCTTACACACAAACACGTTCAAACCCCCAGGTCCTCCCTTCATTTTGGAGGTCCTTTCCCCATCCCGGGGGTCATAAGATCCCGCATTCTGAAAGGTTCCAGGATGCCCCTCTGGCAGAAGCCGTCTCTGGCCCCCTGGCTCCAGTAGGCACCAAGTCTCCCTGCTGAATTCTAGCAGGCTGAGCGCTTGGCCCCGAGAAGGGGGTGCGGGCGCCACCTTGTGGCTCCAAGCATTTATCCTGCTGAATGTTGACCCTTGATGGACTAATATCCATGGATCCCAAAGCTTGAGGGCCCAGGACCTTGGATGGGAAGACTGCACCCTCTAATCCTGCCTGTCCCGACACCCCAGTCCCACCAAGACGGGTCATTTGGGTGCCCAGGGCCTCCTGACAGAGAAGATGATTTTAGCACCTGGAAGGGGAAGGTCCTATTGGTCTCATTCTTACAGGTCCTTATATCCCTCCATCCTGGCCCCCTAACCCCATCTCAGGTCTCACTGATTCTGCTGTCGGGGTGCAGCGGGGTGTAGGAGCTGAGGACGAGCTGGCCTGCTGAGGAGCCCAGGTTGACCAGTCTGCCATCACAGACACATCACTTGATCTCTTGGGGGCTCAGATTTCATCTTTAAAAAGAAGATAATAATTTACACCATTAAAAAAAGAAACAGTCACCAGTTATGTCCAACTCTTTGCACCCCCAATAACTGTAGCCCACCAGGCTCCTCTGTCCATGGGATTCTCCAGGCAAGAATACTGGAGTAGGTTGCCATTTCTTACTCCAGGGGATCTTCCCAATCCAGGGATCGAACCTGGGTCTCCTACACTGCAGGCAGATTCCTTACCATCTGAGCCACCAGGGAAGCCCAGTTTACACCAGGAGCATTCCTAGAAACTGGAGATGGGGACGTAGACTCTTGGCACTTACTAGGTTCTAAAAGTGGCAGCTGATGGACTTGAATGGCATCTACGCACCTTCTCCAGGAACACACTCCCTGCCCTGTCTGGGGGGCATCTCCCCTTGGCCCCTGGGTCCCTCATCACTACACTCAAGCCTCTCTTGGGCTGTCACCAACTTGCTGGTCACCCCCACCAGCCTGGGAGGTGGTCCACACAGACAGGCTCGAGATTGTCTCATGCAGCACCGGGTACTTTGCACGAGCTCAGGTGGACACGGGGGTCCGAGGTGGCTCCTGACATGGGAGCTGTGAGACCAGCAGAAGATGGATGAGAAGGTCGCATGCAAGTCTTCTAGGGGACGATCCGTGAATAACGAATTCATAGGGGCGCTCCCCAAGTTTCTCTCGGGAGAGCTTGGGTGTTGAGATGCCAACCAAGAGGCCAGAGCTCTGCCCGCATCCAGTCAGAGCAGGGGGGTGCCTGCTCTATCCCGGGAAGGAAGCCACACAAGACAGAGCTGTGCCTACAGTGCCCACAGGCTGGGCGAGGTAAGGACTGGCTGGACGAGAGCGTGGGTCTGAGCCAGGCTCCAGGAGAGAGGAATGGAGACCTGGGATTGCTTCCAGAACTTTCTGGAAAAGACGGGACTGTGCTCCCTTCCTCCTCTTTCTGGGGAGGAAGAGAGGGCACAGGGCAGAAGGGCAGATACCTGCTGGCCCCAAGTCCCAGAGCAGGTGCCCCACGGGCTCTGCTGGGAGGGCTGGGCTAGCCTGGCCTCCGAGCAGGGAGGGCCTAAGTGGGTGAGGCTGCAGCCCTGCCTTCACCAAGGTGCCCGACATTCCCAGGGAGCCTGGGCCGCTGGTGAGGCTGGGGCTCTGGACATATCCCCAGGCCGAGGCAGCCAGACCAGACAGTTGGAGAAGCATGCCCAGCTGGCCTCCCGGTGGATGCTGCCCTGGAGTCCGACTGGGACTGGCTGTCCTGCCATGTACCCCGCCACCAACTGCATGGTTCCAGGGAGCAGCTACAAGCAGAGCAGTACCGGGCAGCTCAGGTGCCCCTTCTCCAGCCCCCAGACATGCTGGACCATTCCCAGAACTTTTCCACAGAACAGAGGGGAGCTCTCGTCGAGCCAGGAGGGAAGACGCCTTCCCTTCTTCCTGCTTTGATTCAACTCAACAAAAGGCTCACCATCACCCACTATGCACTGGGCCCCATGCTGAGTGATGGAATCGGGCTCAGGACTGAGGGTTTTAGTGATGACGGAGAGTGCACCCGGGCCGGCAGGTCCTGCCAGGGCCGTCCCCTCCCCCTTGGCCTAAGCCCGCTTCCTCCAGGAAGTCTGCCCGCTCACCTGTGCCAGGTTGGGTTGGTTTGAGAGCAGGGGGGCACCTACTCCGGCTGGGGCGGAATCTCACTGCCACCTCCCAGGGCAGAGGGTACAGGAGACCTCTCTGGGGGTCTGGTCTGAAGCCCCTCATTGGCTTCAGTCCTGGTGTCCATGGTGGGCGGAGGGTGCAGTGAATCTGGGCAGCGTCTTCTCTGAGCTCTCCAGCCGCTTGATCCCTGTGGCCACCCCGGCAGGTGCCCGAGGGCATGGCCTGAACTGCCGGCCCTCCTCTTGGGTCCAGCCGGCTCTCCTCTTGGGTCCAGCCGGCCCTGCCGCCCGGAGGCTCAGCTCCCCTCGGTTGATGGCCAGGAGAACCGGCCCATCTGTGTGTTAGGCAGACCAAGCGTGCAAGTGTGTGTGCATGCATGTGTGACGGGTGGGTGGCAGCTCCAGGGCTCAGTCTCATCTGGCATCTACAGCCCTGCCCTGAACCCTCCTCCTTGCCTCCCGGGGGTGGGGGAAGCCAGGACACCTGCTCCCGAGATATCAACACCTGCCTGAGCCGGCCCCAGGGACTCCAGGCTGAGACCTCTGACACCCCCCCGGCCCTGCTGGGGGATGTGCAGCCTGGTCCTACCCTCAGTTCAGTTCAGTTCAGTCGCTCAGTCGTGTCCGACTCTTTGCGACCCCACGAATTGCAACATGCCAGGCCTCTCTGTCCATCACCAACTCCCGGAGTCTACCCAAACCCATGTCCATCGAGTCGGTGATGCCATCCAACCATCTCATCCTCTGTCGTCCCCTTTTCCTTCTGCCCCCAATCCTACCCAGCATTAGGGTCTTTTCCAATGAGTCAACTCTTCGCATGAGGTGGCCAAAGTATTGGAGTTTCAGCTTCAACATCAGTCCAGCGTTTCTCATGATGTACTCTGCATATATGTTGAATAAGCAGGGTGACAATATACAGCCTTGACGTACTCAAGGTCCCACCCTATTTGCTCCCAAATGTTGAGGCCCTGAGCTGGAGCTGTGTGAGCATCACCTGGTTGTCACCCCAAGGGTTCTCACTAGGAAGGAGGAAGGAGATCACTAAGGCGACACCCATTCCGGGTGGACCAGGATGAGTCTCAGGCCTGTTTGGGAGGCTTTCACTTCTTACTTCTGATTATCTTGGTTCGAGGCCTCCTGTTGTCTTGCTATAGACACTATTGAAATCCTCGCTATAGGAACAGCCTGCGTCCTTCCCCAGAGAGGTTACATGACTTTCTCAGTGTCTCCCAGCCAGGAGGTGTGGAGCAGGACTGCCTGCCAGACCCCGTGGCCTCTTGGCAATTTTGGTCTCTCGGTCCTGGCCTGGGAGAGGAGTTTAGGGTGCAAAGAGAGGGTTCTTGTGGAATCAGCCAGCGCTGTGTGTGTCAGTGAGAGAAACTGGATGGGCCACAGGTTTTCCAGCTGCCTTGTTGCAGTACCTGAAACCTCTCAACATGAGCATCTTTCTTCTGCATGGAGTTCCCACGTCAGCATCCTTGGAGAGCTGACCCACTCCTCCGCCAGTACCTGTACAAACAAAACCTGCTGCAGATGTCCAGGCTGGCTCTGTGTGGGAACAGCATGCCTGATCCAGGATCTTCCTGGGAGACTTCATCTCTATTGTGAACCTGTGGTTTTGGAGGAGGAAACTGAGGCCCAGAGGGGCCCAGAGGGGCTCCTAGTCAGTTCAGTTCAGTTGCAACCCTATAGCAAGGGTTGCAAGCAAGACTGCAGCATGCCAGGCTTCCCTGTCCATCACCAACTCCCAGAGTTCATTCAAACTCATGTCCATAGATTTGATGATGCCATCCAACCATCTTGTCCTCTGTCGTCTCCTTCTCCTCCTGCCTTCAATCTTTCCCAACATCAGGGTCTTTTCAAATGAGTCAGTTCTTCACATCAGGTGGCCAAAGTATTAGAACTTCAGTATCAGCATTAGTCCTTCCAATGAATATTCAGGACTGATTTCCTTTAGGATAGACTGGTTGGATCTCCTTGCAGTCTAAGGAACTCTCAAGAGTCTTCTCCAACACCACAGTTCAAAAGCATCAATTCTGCGGCACTTAGTTTTCTTTATAGTCCAACTCTCACATTCATACATGACTCCTGGAAAAACCATAGCTTTGACTAGACAGACCTTTGTTGGCAAAGTAATGTCTCTGCTTTTTAATATGCTGTCTAGGTTGGTCACAGCTTTTCTTCTAAGAAGCAAGCTTCTTTTAATTTCATGGCTGCAGTCACCATCTGCAGTGATTTTGGAGACTCCCCAAAAATAAAGTCTCTCACTGTTTCCATTGTTTCTCCATCCATTTGCCATGAAGTGATGGGACCAGATGCCATGATCTTAGTTTTCTGAATGTTGAGCTTTAAGCCAACTTTTTCACACTTGTCTTTCACTTTCATCAAGAGGCTCTCTAGTTCTTCTTCACTTTATGCCATAAAGGTGGTGTCATCTGCCTATCTGAGGTTATTGATATTTCTCCTGGCAATCTTGATTCCAGCTTGTGCTCCCAGAGTTACCCAAAGTCACCCCACAAGTAAAGGGTTGATGCTTAACTCTTTAATGTGTGGTAATGACAAGGACACTTGTGTCTGAAATCAAGATGCTCTTGCCCCAATGCTGATTTTCCAGGAGCAAATTCTAGTAAGATGCCCCACACAGGCTGGTAAAAGTGAAAGTCGCTCAGTGATGTCTGACTCTTTGTGACCCCATGGGCTATACCCATGTGACCCCATGGAATTCTCCATACCAGAATACTGGAGTGGGTAGCCTTTCCCTTCTCCAGGGGATCTTCCCACCCCAGGGATCAAACCCAGATCTCCCACATTGCAGGAGGATTCTTTACCAGCTGAGCCACAAGGAAAGCCTAAGAATACTGGAGTGGGTAGCCCATCCCTTCTCCAGCGGATCTTCCCGATCCAGGAATCGAACCGGGGTCTCCTGCATTGCAGGCGAATTCTTCACCAACTGAGCTATCAGGGAAGCCCAAGAGGCTGGTAGCAACTCTTTATGGCAAGAGGATACGGCAGTAACAATAATCACTGCCACCTTTAAGGACCCTCTCGATATGGCAGTGATGCCAAGCGCCCAGCATGCAGAGATTGCCCATGCAGACAGGCATCCTTATTTCCCAGTTGAGGGTGTGATAGAAGCAGGGACACTATTGATCTGACCGAGACCACCAGTGATGGGAGGATCTGATCCTGACCCCAAAGCTTCAAGTTCACTACAAGATTAGAAGTGTTCTTTGAAAACCTGGTTATTTGTATCTGCTCTTCTACCAGGTGCTAGGCTGAGCCAAGGGAAGAGGTTTCTGTCCATGCCAGGTGAACGTAGGGTGGGCAGGGAGCTGCAGTCGGTGCCCTGCCGGGAGCGGACGTGGGTTCTGGTCCTCCTGGTATGGGCCTCCCTCTGGCTTGGGCATACCGCTCAGCAGGCCAGTCCTCACAGCAAACCCCCTGAAGGGGGCCAAGCCAGCCCTTGTGGGTGAGAGTCAAGGGGGACGGAGGGGACTTAGGAAGCAGAGGAGCAGATGGACAAGGAGGGGGCCCAAGCAGTGGACTTCCAGGGTTGGGGGGGGGGCTGGGGAGGTGTGCCATCTCGGGAAGGTGAGTGACGATGCACCTTGGGCCAGTCGGGGCAATGCCCCAGAGCCTGGGGGGGGCACTGGGGTCAAAGGTCCCCAGAGGAGCAGGGAAACTAAGACCGCAAACATGTCTTCAAACACGTGTGGACCCATCCACTCATCAGGTACTCCTAGGACGGCTACGTGTACAAGCATGGCAGCCCCTGGGCTCTGTGAGCCTCTAGAGGGGGAGCCGGGCTGGGGGGACAGAGCATCCACTGGGTCTTGACGGGAAGTGGTGCCAAGCTGGACACAAAGAGAGGAGAGCCACAGAAAGAAGGCCTCTGGTACTGGAAGGGGTGGGGAAGGGCCCCAGAAGGGGCTAGAGCCGGGCTGGTGCACATCTCTGTGTTGCTGGGCTGCCGTCGGAAGGATCCAAGTCTTAAAGGGAGAGGAAACTTCTGAGTAGAGTCCAGAAGCTTCCCTTTGGGCCATCCAAGCTGGGCTGGGCATGACCTTGTATCCCTGGCCTGCATCTCGAGGTGCTGGCATGGCCGCCTGCTCCCTACGGGCTCAAGAGCTATGACCCCCAACCCCTGCATCCTGATCTTTTTAAGACGTCCAGATCGGGTGGCCCGAAGGAAAGCTTCTGGATGGAAAACTATGTTGGAACAGCTGCCAGTCACCAGCCACAGGCCACCCCAGGGGACTGAGCAAGTGCTGGCCCAGTGGCTTCAGGAGCCGGAGCCCCCAGCTCCCAGGAGAGCTTCGGGGGCAGCCCCAGGGAGCACCAGCAGCTGATGCCCAGGAGGGGTGCCTGGAAGGAGTCCCAGGGACGCAGGCATCCTGGTGGAGCCGGACAGTGTCCACTACAGGGAGCGGAGGCCAGGCAGGGCTGAGGGCTGCCCAGATGGCTCTGCAGACACCGACATGCTCCCACTCTACCTTGACCCTTCCCAGTCCCCCCACCTGTCTCCAGTGCTGGGCCCCTCTGACTCAGGTTCTCCAGAGACTCTCCCAGCGGCCCCTGGGGATGGGAGAGGATGGTCTCCTGGCCACTTGAAGAGCGGTACCCACTGGGGATCCAGCTCTCTTGAATACAGACTTTCCATCACTCCCCTCTTTTCAACACCAGGCCTCCTGTGGCTCCATCAACTTCAAGGGCTTCAATAGCCTGCCATTCTGCAAGGCAAACTTGACCTGGGTTGCCACTGACCTGGCCTGCAGGCCCTCAGGTGTGACTTTGGTGCTGCTACATCAGTTACCGTGGCTCTGTGTGCTTCCAGCAGTCCGTGAACTATCATTGCTGTTGTCCCCTTGGTCTCTGAGGCCTCGTCATTCTATGGGCTTGGGGAACCACATGGGCCAATCTGCCATGGCACTGGGAGTCAGGCTCTAACTGCTCTCCTATCAGCTTGCTTGGGACCGATGCCAACCCCGGGTTCAGAGGCAGGACTGATGTTAGGGATTGGAGCCACGGTTCTGACTCAGGTGGAGACAGGGAGTGAGTAAGAAGTCAGGGTGGAGGGCAGAGGCTCCAGGTTAACTGCCCGGGCCGCCTGAGGAGTGGGTGTGCAAGCTGGCAGGGCAGAGCACAAGTCAGCTAGGGCTCTGACTACAGCAGGGTGACCAGGCAGGTCCGGCCTCGGAGGTCTGGCCTCGGGCAGTAGGGTCAGGAGTCATTGTAAGTGAGGAGGCCCTGGGGGAGCTGGAGGTGGAAGGTGAACAGCAAAGCTCCAAGCGCTCTGGAGCTGAAGGCAGGGTGTCAGAGAAGGCCAGAGAGGCAGGGGAGGGGCTGGTGGGCAGGGCAGGCCGGGTCCAGGCACCGAGCCAGGGATGGGGCGTCTCCTGTGATCTGGGCTGAGGGTGAGCCCTGCTTTAGAGCAGAAGCTGCTTGTCCATGGCCTTCATGATGGTTCCTGGGCAAGACGGGCCACAGCACCAAGGCCTGGGGACATCTCAGAAAGGCCACAGATTGGGGCAGAGAGGCCAGTGGGCACAGGGTCACGGAACGGGAAGAAACGAGACAGATCTCCAAGGGCTGGCGAGAGGGCCACTCTGGAGGAAGCCAACCAGTGGCAAGTGGATAAAAAGATGGTTGACATTCCTTGGGGAGCCCAGAGACAGAGGCCCCTGCCCTCAAGAGAGGCTCTTAGAGGAGAGCTGAGTCAAAGTGCCATTAATCCTCAACTCTGAGTGCGCCATGCGGGGTGGGGAGAGGCAGCCTTCGGTGAAGGGGCAGTCAGCCAACAGTCAGCACAGGAGGCGTTGGGGTGGGGCAGGGCCCAGCTGGGAAAGGGCAGGCCCGCTCCTCCCAGAAAGGCTGCGGCAGGGTCCGACCCTCCCAAATTCACAAGGTTTACCCACCAGGGCTCTGGAGTCCGCCTTGCGGGCTCAGAGAGGACTTGCCAACTGGCCAAGATGGATCCATCTCTGTGGGAAGGGTTCACGAGGACTGAGCTCACGTGACTGATGTAGAAAATGTCAACCCCTCTTGCACTGTTAGAAAGTAAAAGAAAGTGAAGTCGCTCAGTCGTGTCCGACCCTTTGTGACCCCATGGACGGTAGCCTACCAGACTCCTCCATCTATGGGATTTTTCCAGGCTACAGTACTGGAGTGGGTTACCATTTCCTTCTCCAGGGAATCTTCCCAACCCAGGAATTGAACCTGGGTCTCCCACACTGCAGGCAGCGCTTTATTGTCTGAACCACTAGGGAAGCCCTTGCACTGTTAGTGGGAATGTAAACTGACACAGTCGCTATGGAGAACAATAAGGAGATTCCTTAAAAAAACTAGAAAGAAAACTACCACGTGACCCAGAATTCCCACAAGTGAACATGTACCCTGAGAAAACCATAACTGAAAAAGACATACACCCCAATGTTCACTGCAGCACTATTTACGATAGCTAGGACATGGAAGCAATCTAGATGTCCGTGGATGGAGGAACGGAGAAAGAAGTTGTGGTACATTTTTCAATGGAATATATTACTCAGCCATAAAAAGGAATGAATTTGAATCAGTTGAACTGAGGTAGATGAATCTAGAGCCTGTTATACAGAGTGAAATAAGTCAGAAAGAGAAAAACAAATATTGTATATTAACACATATCAAGAAAAATGGTACTGATGAACCTATTTGCAGTGCAGTAATAGAGACACAGACATAGAGAATAGACTTTGGACATAGCAGCAGAAGGAGAAGGTGGGACAAATTGAGAGAATAGCATTGAAACATACACATTACTTTACGTAAATTAGATAGCTAACGGCAAGTTGCTGTATAAAACAGGGAGTTCAATGAGGTGCTCTGTAACAACCTAGAGGGGTGGGATAGGGTAGAGGGTTGGGGGGAGGTTCAAGAGGGAGAGGACATATGTCTACTCATGGCTGATTCTCATTGCATGGAAGATGTCAACACAAGATTGTAAAACAATTATCCTTCAATTAAAAATAAATTTTAAAAATGAATGTCATATGGACCAACATTTTGCATAGGCGTAATTAGTGCATTTTTCTCTCTAGGAAGCAGAATTTCTCTTGGTGTGATGGAATCAGCATGTGGGGATTGAACTGCTCAGATAGTCAATGGCAGAAGACTGTGTTAGATGACAGAGTCAACCCCTCCTGATGGGGAGGGCTTTGCCAACCACACAAATAGTCTTGACTTTCACTAAGCATGCTCCCTGGGCTCTATTTGAAGGGATGTTGCCAGCGTTAGTCTGTGTTTCTCCTTTCCTATTCCCATGCTTGAATAAGCTCTTAGCCCTCTGATGGGCACTTTATCAAACTGCCTTTAAAAATTCAATCAAAACGGAAAAATCTTTTATTTTATCATATCACGATTTTTTGGTTGCAAGAAATGAAGCTTAGGTTAACGTAAGCAAAGTTAAATTATTGGAAGAATATGTGTGAGACTGTATTAGGGTTCTCCAGGGAAACAGAGACTCCAAGGCTTAGAGAAAGAGAGAAAAGATTTATTTTAAGCAATTATCTCACATGATTGGGGGTTGGCAAGTTCAAAATTTGTAAGGCAGCCTGGAAGACTGGAAACTCAGGCAAAATCTCTATCTGATGTCTTGAGGAGAATTCCTTCTTCTATACATCTTTCTTCTTGTATTTTATTAGTAAATTCTGGAGGCCAGGCATCCAAGGTCAAGGTGTCAGCTGAGGGGATTCCCTCCGAGAGCGGTGAGGAAGGATCTGTTCCAAGCCTGTCTCTTTGGCTGGTAGATGCCACATCATGTTCACTCTATGCAGGCCTGTATCCAAATCCACCCTTTTTATAATGACACCAGGGCTTCCCTATGGCCCGGATGGTAAAGAATCTGCCTGCAATGCAGGAGACCTGGGTTCAGTCCCTGGGTCAGGAAGATCCCCTGCAGAAGGGAAGGACTACTCACTCCTGTATTCTTACCTGGAGAATCCCATGGCCAGAGGAGCCTGGTGGGCTACAGTCCATGGAGTCGCATTTTTGTAGGACATGACTGAGCGACCGACACTACCACTCCTAATCATATTGGATTAGGATCTCACCCTTCTCTGGTATGACCTTAACTAATTCCATCTGCCAGGATGCCTTCTAACTAAGGTTGGATTATCCGGGGATTACCACTTCAACATATGAATTTCAGGGAAACATAAGTCAAATCATAACAGAGACTGAATTCAAAAGAGGGTGGAAAACCGGGTCTGGGCACAGCAGCAGCCAGGGCAGTGAGAGGCTTCAGAGCGGGAATCGAAAGATCCGGTTGGAGCCCACGCAGCTGGGCCAAGCAGCTGTCCCTCAGCCCCTCGGGAGGACTGGCTCTCGGTACCCAGGTGCTCCGTCCCTCTTCAGAGTTCGAATCCCATCAGGGACAGCAGCTGGCTGGTCTGGCTGAGCCCTGAGTCTGTCCCCTTAGCGTGCAGGAGACGCTGTCCCCTTAGGTGACAGGAGATGGTGGGGAGGTGAGGATGGGACCCTCCGAAGTGGGCCTCCAGATGGTACCCCGTGTGGAGGAGGTCACGGTAGGGGCGGTCAGGAAGAGGGAGGGGAGACTGAGAGCAGCCCTGTCCAGCCCCACCTCTTTTAAGTGGTCCTTACACCTCTGCTGTGACCTGCGTGTCGAGGTCACACTCTCAGAGAGAGTTCTCTGATTGATATCGCAGCTGGATTCTCAGAGAGAGGTCTCAGCTGTGGACTCTGAAGCCCAGAGGTCTGGCCGGGAGCCAGGAGGCCCAGGTGCCCCTGACAGCCACCAGGGAGCTCCGGGCCTGGGCCAGCCCTCTCTCATGGGGTGCATGTGGGCCAGGTGAGGTACACACACCATCCAGCACAAATGTCTGCACATGTGGTGTGTGTGTGTGTGTGTGGAGAGAGCTCTGGGCTCGGCCTTGGGAGCAATTTCTACAGCCTCCTGAGTCCTCTCATCCTCAGCACCTCCTGAGAATGGGGGCAGCAGCCTCCTGGCATTAGGGAGGGAGCCGGGGCCGTGTTTCCAGGACCCTGGTGAAGGGGATGTCCCGGGCGGTCTGTCAGAACTTCTCTCCATCCCTCCTAAGTACATGGACCTTCCAGTCACTAGCCCAGGCCAGGCCCTTGCCAGCGTCAGTGCCCTGTGCAGCCTGGACCCCTAGGCAGTCATTGCTAGGAGACCTGAGTTGAGGTCTTCTAAACAGCGAGCTACCAATGTGCAGACGACCTTGAAGAGTGAGTGATGACCTTGCAGCAGAGGGGAGGCAGAGACCCCCAGCCTCCCAGCCCTGGGTGCATCCCAGCCTCCACCCAGAGGGGCCTCCGCTGGCGGCCAGCTTACCACCTCCGGATGTAGCTCCAAGCTTGAAGCCTGGTATCTGACTGGCCATGGGGCTTGGGATGTCTTTGAGGAATCACCGAGGTAAGGATGTCCAATCAAGAGAGCTTCGACGAGAAAGTAAGGATCAGAGAAGGGTGGCACTTAGATAGCTGGGCAGACCAGACACTGGCCTAGTCCCTGACCCTGACCCTAGTCCCTGGCCTAGTCTCTGAAAGTGCCTCAAACTGGGTCCCCTGGGTCTGCTTGGGAGTCTAGGAATTCTCTATGAAGAAGACTTTTAATTAGGTGTCTAATCTCAGAAAAATCTACAAGGAATACAGTTCACATATACTGGCTCATCCTGACAAACCGCCAATAAGTGGAGACCGTCATGGACTTTCGGGGGCCCCGCTCTGCTTTGGGGGCACTGATCACGTGGGGCTCTCTGAACATACTGCAGGCTCACGGAGAGAAGGACCCAGAGAAGCTGGAAGGCGTTGTGACCCATGGCGGGGAGGGGGCAGCAGGGAGGGAGTAGAGGGCCCCTACAGTCTCCTCTGACACAGCCCGCAATGTGTGCTTCGTCTTGACTCAGCAACCAGAGCCCCAAGTCAGCGGCAGAATTTTCTAGGGCAGGTGGCAACAAGATCAGCCAACCAGAGAGCATTGGGTGTGTCAAGCCTAGGGGCGGAGCTTGCAGCAGAAGTCAGCGGGGGTGGTGTGGGAGGGTGGGGGTGGTGTGGGAGGGTGGGGTTGGCAGGGAGGCTCTGAGTCACACCCCCACCCCCCACCCCCATGCCACCCCACCCCACCTCTCCACTCTCCACCCCCACCCTACCCCACCCCACCATCAGCAGCAGGGACTGTTCGAGAGCCACAAGGAAGAAACCGCCCTGGAGAGCCACAGAGTCCCTCCTTCCAGGCTTTCATTTCATGTCTCTAAATGCCTCCTTGGGGTGCGGCCCACCCCCTCCCCACTGGGAGGCACCTAGTGGGGTTCACTCGTGCCTTTTGGAGAGGGGCTGAGCCAGGCTGACACCAGGAAGCCCCCGGCAGCCCGCTGAGCCCCAGGTGGACTGCTGGTGGGTGTCCCCCTACGGCCGGTCGAGTCTCTGTGACGTGGGTTACAGATTCTCATTTGGCCTCTGAGGAGCCAAGCTTTGCCCTGCCCTGGAGGTGTTGACGGAGGAGCCTGGAAATCTAGGTCAGCAACGGGCAAGTCCATACATGTGGCCCCAGTGCCAGGAGAGATTTAAGAAAGCGTGAGCTCAGCTGGGGACCGAGAACCCACTATAATGACACATCTCATTTCCGGGCCCACCCAGAAACCCTTCCTCCAGAGGCAGGATGGCGTGAGGGAGGGCGAGAGCTGAGGGATCACCCGGGTTCAGGATCTGGCTTGGACGTCTGGCAGTGGGTGGTCATATAGCCTTCAGGACCCTGGAGTTGGAGCATCTCGGGGTCTCCCCACCTGATCCTTTGGCCAGTGACTACCTCTGAAGCTGGCCAGCTGGTGCTGCAGCCAACCTGGGGTGAAGGAGTAAACCCTCACTGTTAGCGGAATTCTCACCCTGCCCTGTACCCAGGACAGCCCAAACCAGAGCCAAGTGGGAAGGGCCAGCACCAGTGGGAAGTCCGAAGTGGACAGGAGCTTCAAAAGGGGGACAAAGACCTCAGCTGACTCTCTTTGGAGCCAAACTCCAAGAGACTTGAGAAGACTTTAGGGCTCTGCCGGCAGCGGCTATGAAACTCCCTTTGCAAATGCTCTGAAATTAAATTCCATGAAATTAAAAGACGCTTGCTCCTTGGAAGAAAAGCTATGACCAACCTAGACAGCATATTAAAAACAGAAACAATACTTTGCCAACAAAGGTCTGTCTAGTCAAAGCTATGGTTTTTTCAGGAGTCATACATGGATGTGAGAGTTGGACTATAAAGAAAGATGAGTGCCGAAGAATTGATGCTTTTGAACTGTGGTGTTAGAGAAGACTCTTGAGAGTCTCTCGGACTGCAAGGAGATCCAACCAGTCTATCCTAAAGGAAATCAGTCCTGAATATTCATTGGAAGGACTGATGCTGAAGCTGAAACTCCAATACTTTGGCCACCTGATATGAAGAACTGACTCATTTGAAAAGACCTTGATGCTGGGAAAGATTGAGGGCAGGAGGAGAAGGGGATGACAGAGAAGGAGATGGTTGGATGGCATCACTGACTCAATGGACATGAGTTTGAGTAAACTCCGGGAGTTGGTGATGGACAGAGAGGCCTGATGTGCTGCAATCCATTGGGTCGCAAAGAGCTGGACGTGACTGAGCAACTGAACTGAACAAATGCTCTGAAGCAAGCCATGAATTTCTCTCCTCCATGCATCCATCCACTCATCCAGGGATGGATACATCCCTGTCTTCTGGTCTATTCATAAACAGAGCAGGTCCAGCTGATGTTCGGTGAGCATCCTAGCACAGGCTGGAGAAATGGTGGTCATCCCAGTCTGAACATGGCAACCCACACCAGGCAGCACCACAGACTCTGGCCTTGGGATACCATCCACCAGGGATGGAGCAGGAAGCCTGATGAGGAGGCCGCTTACAACAGGGAGCCACCATTCTGCCTCAGCCTGGACCTCCTCCCTCCGGGGCACGTGGGGGCAGGGGGTGGGGGAGGTCAGTGGGTGGAGGGGGTGGGGAAGGGCTGGGCTGGGCTAAGGGTGGCCTTACACTGAGGGTCCTGAGTCCCCAGGTAGGAGAAATGCGCAACAGCTGAGAGGAGAAAACTAAGACTTAAGAGGGGAAGGTGTCTGGCCCGAAGGCACACAATGTCCAGTTTGACCCAGGAAACTGAAAGGGGAGAGAGGGGAGGAAAGAAAGAGGGGAAATATGCAGGAAAGAAAGAAAAGAGAGGCTCTGGAGCTGCGGCTGGACGTGACAAGGGAAAGTGCAGAGATGTCCTAAGCGGGGAGCCGGTTCTCCTGGTCCTCTCCTGTCCAGAGGTGCATCTCTGGGCTCTCAGGGATCCACCCAGCCCCGCTGTCTCCCTGTGGCTTGACCTCCTGCTGCTGGGCGCGCCTGCCCTCTGGTGGCAGGATCTGCAAACGCATCACCCCTGCAGGATGCAACTCAGTTCAGCACCTACGGTACCCCAGAGGCAGAGCTGGAAATGAGGGAAAAGAGAAAGACGGCTGGGTTCTGAGAGCGCATGGTTTAGCAGGGGAAGACTGAGGAGAAAACAGACCGTGACGGTACAGTGAGGAAGGGGCTTAGGTTGGGAGAGCTCGAGGTGTCACCAAATGTGTGTATGTGTGTGTGTGTGCGTGTGCTCAGTCGTGTCCAGCTATTTGTGACCCCACGGACGGTAGCCCATCAGGCACCTCTGTCCATGGAACTTTCCAGGCAGGAATTCTGGGGTGGGTTGCCATTTCCTGCTCCAGGGGGTCTTCCCGGTCACAAAATAGGGCTAGTTTTAAACAGGATAGCTCCAAATCTGGGAATAGGAGCCTTTCCCAGGGGACAGCACCACCAGGTCCAGGAAGATTCTGCCAGTCCCAGCTCTGGAGGCCCAAAAATGCCCAGGAGGGGTGGGAGGGGCCCTGGGGTGCTCTCCAGGACTGACCTGTCTGTGGCCAGAGCCCCAGGGCCAAAGAAGACATTTGTGACCATGTCTGCAGAGGAGCCTTGGGGCTGTGGGGTAAGGGGTAGGAAGAAGCCCACTCCTCACTATCTGAACCAGCCTCATACCAGAGAGGCCAAGGACCAGCTGGTTAACTACTTGGGCTTTGGAACCAGACTTTCTGGTGCCTTTCGGCACCTTGTGACCCTGGGCAGTTCCTCTCTTGGGACTTCAATTTCCCCATCAGTAAGATATTAATAAGAAGGCAACTGCCCACCTCTGAGGGTTACCATGGGGATTGAAGTCACTGGCCCAGGGAAAGCACAGGGAAGGGTGTGTAGCACGTGGTAAGTGTTGTCCACATCTGTCCTATTTTCTTTGAAAAGTGTCCCCTCTCTCACTCTAATGGCAGACAGTGCCCATGGGGCAGAGGCTCAGAGAGAGGTGCCCCACCCCAGGACACCAGGCCAGCCCTGGTTCAGCTGAGCCCATAACTGAAATCTACACACAGGCCTGGGAGCCACAGGGCTGGTGCCTTGGATTCCAAGCACCCTTGGGTGATTCCCAAAGACCCGGAACCTTTCCTCTCTGGGATGACCCCTCCGGATTCTCCCATGGGCCCACTGCGGCAGCTGCAGGCTGGTTTCTGAGTTGCACTGTCCACAGCTTGCATGAAAGCATTGGCTACAAGCAGCACATCTATTGAACTTAACTTTCTGGAAGTGATGAACTCTTCAGCCTCACCACTCCAAGAGCATTTCTCGAAACAGCACCATCGGCATCCACGGGAAGCTGGTTGGAAATGCAGAGTCTCAGGCCCCGCCTCGGGCCCCAGAATCAGAACCTGCTTTTTAACCAGAGCCCAGGTGATTAGCATGCACATAGCCGTGTGAGGAGCAGTCCGTCTTAAGCAGATGTGCTAAGGTGGTAAATGGATCGCAGGGTGATGCGGGCACCTACTGAGCCTTCCCCAGCCATCACCCATGCCAGGACCTAGGAATTCCAGGAGTGTTGGCCAAGGTCAGAGCCTCCTGGCTCCCTCTATCAATCAGGCCTCCACACAGCCCAGGCAGCACTGACCCACAAGTGCTGAGAAGGACAGCAGTACACAGGCCCCTCAGAGCCCAAGCCTGCCTGGGGACAGTCAGGAATCTGAGCTGAGACTTGAAAGGAAAATTGGTGATGGCCAGGCAGATAAATGGGAGAGGGCATTCCAGGAAAGGGTACAACCTGTGCGGATTCCAGGGCTGATGTTTTCAGAGAAGAGGACTTTCCAGACCTCACCCTAAGACCATCTGGCCCTGGGGCAACCAGATGTCCACATGCTGCATGTCTAAATATTTTAAAGTCATACATCAAGTTCATAAACTATTGGGGCTTCCCTGGTGGCTCAGATGGTAAAGAATCTGCCTGCAATGTGGGAGACCCAGGTTCGATCCCTGGGTGGGAAGATCCCCTGGAGAAGGGAATGGCTCCCCACCCCAGTATTCTGGCAGGGAGAATTCCATGAATATAAAGTTATACAACAAGTTCATAAATTATTAAATAAAATATGTTCCAGCCTCTTACCTTGACACATATACCTTCATGACGACCTGCAAGAGCAGGTTCAAATTCAGAATTTTTGGCGTCCTTGGAGTTATGCACCAAAACACGATGGTGTGAGGGAGCCAGTTCACCCGCCGCCTTCTGCTCCCATCCACACTGCAGCACACTTGAAGGACATACGCAAGCAGGCACACACGTGATCGACCCAGCCTGCCCATACCCGTACCCCCCCCACACACAAACACCTGTCTTGGATGGGCTCCAGGAGAACAGACCTCTGGAGCAAGCCCACAGAGTCCTTGGAATTGGAGGAGGGTGGCTGTGGGAGGGCATCTCCTTGACCCCATGAAGAGGGCCCCAGCTGGAGAGACTCTACAGTGATCAAACTATGACACACTCTGTACTACACTCTGCTGCTTGGTCACTTAGTTGTGTCCGACTCTCTGCCGCTCCATTGACTATAACCCACCAGGCTCCTCTGTCTTTGGAATGTTCCAGGCAAGAATACTGGAGTGGGTTTCCATTTCCTACTCTAGGAGATCTTGACCCAGGGATGGAACCCGAGTCTCTCGTGTCTCCTGCATTAGCAGGCGGATTCTTTATCACTAGTGCCACACGGGAAGCCCCAAGTGTGTTAGTTGCTCAATTGTGTCTGACTCTTTGTGACCCCATGGACTGTAGCCCACCAGGCTCCTTTGTCCATGGGATTCTCCAGGAAAGAATACTGGAGTGGGCAGCCAATGCCTTCTCCAGGGGATCTTCCCAGCCCAAGAATTGAACCTGTGTCTCCTGCATTGCAGGCGGATTCTTTACCATCTGAGCCACCAACATAAGGAAGCTCTCTATATTATAAGGTACACTCTAACTTCATGGATGTTAAAATATGGAAAAAAATATGGATCTTTTAGAATTTAATTTTTGATCGAAGAATAATTGATTTACAATGTTATGTTTCTGGTGTATAGCAAAGTGATTCAGTTATACATATATGTATTCCTTCTCATATTCTTTTCCATTATGGTTTATTACAGGACACTGAATATAGTTCCCTATGCTTTACATTAGGACCATATTGTTGTTTATTTATTTTACATGCAATAGTTTGTACCTGCTCATTCAAACTCCTAATTTATCCCTCCCCCACACCCTTTCCCCTCTGGTAAGCATAAGTTTGTTTCCTATGTAAGTCTGTTTATAAGTCCATTTGTGTCATATTTTAGATTTCACATATAAGTGATATCATATGATATTTGTCTTTCTCTTTCTGACTTCACTTGGTGCAACAATCTCTAGCTCCATCCATGCTGCTGCAAATGGCATTATTTTATTTTTTTAATGGCTGAGTATTATTCCATTGTATATATATATGTACCACATCTTTATCCATTCATCTGCCGATGGACGTTTAGGTTACTTCCGTGTGTGGCTATTGTAAATAGTGCTGCGATGAACATGAGGGTGCATGGGAGGGAAGGGGGAGGGCCGTGTGTTCTTGTTTCTGGGGTGGCATCCAGGTGTAAGAGAAGGCTTCAAGCCCAGACGTGGAGTTTTTGTTCTCTACTCAGAGGGCCCACTGTGCTTACCTCCTTCCAAAGGCTCCGAGGAGGAAAGCAAGGCATATACAGGAGACGTTCTGTGAGGAAAAGCAGATGAGCAAAGCGCTTACAGTTTGGATGAGAAGCCTCCAAGGTAAGAGAGCAATATGCAGCCAGAAACCTCTCAGCTGGACGTGAGATGCAAAAGCTGCCTGGAAAGTTCACATCCTGCCTTAACCTCCCCACCAGCCAGTCATGGGGCTTCTCAGAAAGGTCGTGGAGGAGGAGAAAGGTCATGGTGGAGGAGCAGGAAGGCTGTGGAGAAGGAGGAGAGAGGGCGTGGAGTGGAGGACAAGGGAGATCATGGAGGAGGAGAGATGTCCGTGGAGGAGGAGGGAGGCTGTGGGGGAGGAGGGAGGCCGTGGGGGAGGAGGGAGGTCATGGGGGAGGAGGGAGGTTGTGGAGGAGGAGGAGGAGGGAGGCCATGGAGAAGGAGGGAGGCCGAGGAGGAGGGAGGTCGTGGAGGAGGAGGGAGGCCATGGAGGAAGAGGGAGGCCGTGGAGGAGGAGCGAGGCTGTGGAGGAGATGTGGTGCTCAGAGGTGCAGAAGCATCTCCCCCGCATGGATGGAAACATCAGCCACACATCACTGGAGCGGCTCCTGCAGGAGAAGTCACGAACCATGGGAGGGGACTGAAAGGAGCTGACAACTTCGAACAGAATCCTCTGCCTCCTCCCTGAAAAGGGTGGGCACCTGCCCTTCCCACTGAGGGGAAGCCCGGCGAGTGAGAGGCAGGGGGTGATGCGGACACAAGTTGTGGAGGCAGAGGCCCTGGGCAGAAACCCCCCCAGGGGAGGAGGCCACTGAGCCTCCAGGGTTGGGGGACCTGGGTCCCCCCGGAGGTAAGTCTGCATTTGCAGCAGTCACCCCATCAGCCCAAAGATGTTTTCCCGTTTTCTCTCCTAGGAGAGAAATTTTGGTCAACATTTTTTAGTTTAGTTGCTGTTATTTTAATTGACACCACACCTGCTCTTATTGAAATGTAATAAAATTGTATTTCTTAAGACAGGGTTCTTCAAAGATGGATGATTCTAATATAAGCATTATGATATATATTATTTCCACTTCATTTGATCCTCTAGAGTTAGATGGGGTAAGTATTGCATTTTGATTGAAACAAAAGGTCTGCTGTTAACTTAACTCGTAATTGAACTTGGACACGCACAGATGGAGACTTGTGAAAAATAAATCTATCTCTATATTCTGGGAAAAAAAATGGATGAGAGTGGGCTTCCCTGGTAGTTCAGCTGGTAAAGAATCCGTCTGCAATGCAGGAGACCCCTTCAATTCCTAGGTCGGGAAGATCCCCTGGAGAAGGGAATGGCCACCCACTCCAGTATTCTTGGGCTTCCCTGGTGGCTCAGATGGTAAAGAATCTGCCTGCAATGCAGGAGACCTGAGCTCGATCTCTGGGTTGGGAAGATCCCCTGGAGAAGGGAATGGCCACCCACTCCAGTATTCTTGCCTGGAGAATCCCCATGGACAAAGGAGCCTGGCGGGCTACAGTCCATGGGGTCGCAAAAAGTCAGACACAGCTGAGCAACTAAGCACATAGGGCTTCCTGCCCAAGCTGTCTCCTGAGGGGCACTGTGAAGCCCCTAACTTTTCCTTGGATTTAACCCCTTGTGTTGCAGGTGGGGAAACAGAGAAGTGACCTCCCCAGGGAACCCTGTGAAATTCATGACCCATGCTCATGGCACAGACACGAGCACCGTTTCCAGTCCAGCTCTGAGTCGTGAGCTGCTTGAGGAGAAGGATAGGCTTCTCGGGACCCACCTGTAATTCTAAGAAAATGCAATCAGCTTCCCGGTGCTTTCCAAGGTGAACAAGAAGAGCCAGCTCTTTCTATCCGTGTGTCGCCTGGCCTGATGTTCCCTTGGCAACAACTGTCAACAGGAATTTTGTCTCCCCAGGGGCCCGTCATGTCCCTTCTACAAGAAATGTGTGTGCCCAGGTGAAGGGCAAAGCAACCAGACCTCACAGATCCAGCTTCAAGGCGCCCTTCCGCTAAGATCTGCTTATTTATAACCCAAAGGAAATGTATCCTAAAAACAGGATTTCCGTGCTTGCCTGGCTAATTTTCTTTTTATACTCTATAAGGACTTAATGGGGGAGAATCTTGCCATTTGAGGAGATTACTTTTAACAGCGGTATTAGACTGACATCCTAAAAACGGGATGTTTCAGATCCGAAAGGAAAACCCATCACTCTTCATTGTCCGGAGGAGGAAATGAGTCCCTTCAGGAGAGCTGATCGCCCAAAGTCCATGTCATTTATTGGAGGTGCTGGAATTGAACTTGGCGGGAGTTCTGGTTGCCTTTTAGGGGCTTGGCGTTACAGCAGGTCTGGCTTGCTGACGGGAATGCCACGTAGGAGCCATCATCCCAGATGACACAGGCTTTTTTGTGGCCTTTATTAAAGACAGAGGTACATTCTGGTGGTGCCTTAGTCATATTCCGAGAACCCTACCCTCCAGCTCCAATGCTGCCCCTCCTTGTCTCCTGACCATCCACCACAGGCCGGAGACCTACTGTCTATAGGGTGCAGGCAGAGAGTGGACTAAGTGAGGTGGGCAGGCAGAGCATGTGAACTGCCCATCAGTCCCCACTCAGCCTGCGTGACTTCTGGGGCTGGAGGTTTGTGTCTGCTCCTTCTCTGCTCAGTCTGGGGCCAAGGTTCGTGCCACTTCTGGGCTTTCACAGGCACCACGTGTTACAGTCCATGGGGTCACAGAGTCGGACACAACTGAAGCGACTTAGCACACACAGCACGTGTTCATCCTGTACCGTCTGGCTGTTCCCCCACGTGGGAACTGGGGCTTGACCTCTCCCCTCCGAGGTCTCCCGCTGGGCCTGAGGATTAAACTGAGCTAAGAACAGAGGAACAGGAGAAAAGCATGCAGATTTGTACCTGTCCACGGGGGCCTCGCAGGAAAGTGAAGGCCCAAAGAAATGGCAGAACCTAATGGCTTATTTGGGGCTTCCCTGGTGGTGCTAGTGGTAAAGAATCCGCCTGCCAATGCAGGAGACATAAGAGACTCGGGTTTGATCTCTGGGTCAGGAAGATGCCCTGAAGAAGGAAATGACCACCCACTCCAGTATTCTTGCCTGGGGAATCCCATGATCTTAGAAAGTAAACAACAACAACAAGTACTTAAATACTTAAAGAGAGGAAATTGTGTTAAACAAATGAACACATCTGGGAGTCTAGCATGCTAAGTCACTTCAGTCATGTTTGACTCTTTGTGACCCCATGGACCTCACCAGGCTCTTCTGTCCGTGGAATTCTCCAGGCACTGGAGTGGATTGCCCTTTCCTACTCCAGCAGATCTTCCCAATCCAGAAATTAAACCGGCATCTTTTACATATACTGCATCGGCAGGCAAGTTCTTTAGCACTAGGGCCACTTGTTAAAGAATCTGCATGCAATGCGGGAGACTCCAGTTCAATTCCTGGGTTGAAAAGATCTGCTGGAGAAGGGATAGGCTACCCACTCCAGTATTCTTGGGCTTCCCCTTTTGGCTCAGCTGGTAAAGAATCCAGCTGCAATACAGTTTCAATCCCTGGGTTGGGAAGATCCCCCTGGAGAATGGAAAGGCTACCCACTCCAGTATTCTGTCCTGGAGAATTCCATGAACTGTATAGTCCATGGGGTCACAAAGAGTCAGACACGACTGAGTGACTTTCACTTTCACTTTCAGTGCTCCCTGGGAAGCCCTTCATGAAAGTTACTCAATAATAAATACTATTCACCTACTAGGATAGTTCAGCTTCCCTGGTGTCTCAGATGGTAAAGAGTCTGTCTGCAGTGTGGGAGACCAGGGTTTGATCCCTGGGTCGGGAAGATCCCCTGGAGAAGGAAATGACAACCCACTCCAGTATCCTTGCCTGGAAAATCCCATGGACAGAGGAGCCTGGCAGGCTACAGTCCATGGGGCCACAAAGAGTCAGACATGACTGAGTGACTTCACACACGCATTAGGATAGTTTATGGTCAACAGGGTTAATTTGATAGAAAGCACTGAAGGCTTCCAAGCTCCCCCAGAGGTTGCTGTGTTAGGGGTTATTGTACCAAGACCCCAAAAGCAGAACAAGACAGAGCATGATGTTCAGGGCCAGACAAAGGCTCAGGGCATGAACAACCTTTGGAAACACAAATGCTAAGGACAGGGTCTGAGTTGAAGGCTGAGAGAGGGAGTGGGGGCCGGCTGGGGGTGCATTCCCGTTTGGGAGGAGACCTTAAGCTGTGGGTACCCTTTGGGGGAAGCTCCAGGGAGGGGAGCAGACAGGAACATCCTTGGGGTGAGCAGGGAAAACCCATGCTGAGGGCGGCTGAGAGGGTCCGCAAGGCTGGGTGGGCCTGCGCTGATTCATTGCCCCAGCCGGCTTCCCTGGAGGATGCTGGTCCTGAGAAGCTGTGCTTTGCAAGGTCACAGGGGAATCAGGTGGGGCTGTCCTGGGGCAGGCAGAGCCTCCAGCTGCTCAAGTGCTGGGGCTCAGAGAAGCCCCTAGACCCCCCAGGAGGAGTAGAGGCCTCCCCTCCCCCAATGCTCCCTCCCTCTATGAGTCTTTGTCCACCTGGTCCCCCAACCTTTTCTCTAAGCTCCTCCTGCCCTCGCCCCTGCTCAGGGACAGATATTGCTGTAGCTTATGGGCCCAGATCTGGGCACGGCCACGGCCACTGAGGACACACAGTCACTGAATCCTCTCACCGGCTCTGAGAGGTGGTGTCCTGGCCCCCGTGTGCCCATAAGAAAGTGGAGGCAGGGATGGGGGGGGTCTGGCCATTGACTGCTGTCCACAGCACCCAGGGCCCTGGGGCTCTGGCCTAGCTCCCCCAGCGACCCCCATCCCCTCATGCAGCAGACCCAAGGACAGGCGGCACTGACCAAAGTGAAGGGAAGGGGGGAGGCTTGAAGCAAGGGCCACTCGCCTCCTGTCCAGATAGACGCTCAAGGTTTGCGGCCTGTCCAGGGTCGGCTGCCACAAGACCTTCAAAGGCCGTTGCTCCGGCCCCTGTTCCCGTGTGCTACTTGAAAAAGAAATCTAGAATGAAAAAAGCAGAAAGTTTCTATTTTTGATGAGATGCCGATGAAATGAAGGCTTTTAAATTATTAAAATCCAAGAATAAATTATTTATTCAGGTCAGATACATAACAGCCTTTCATTCGGTGAATGCTAACCCCACCAGCGCACTGTTGCGAATTTGCTGTGGGTCGTGGCGAGCCCAGTTCCCTCCAAGGACCTCAGTGTTCTCTGCTGTAGGATGGGTGGGGGCCGGGTGGGGGGCTGGGTTTCCCAAGTGCCTTCCAGGAGGAGCCCAGCCAGAGATGGAGAGGTTACCTCTCCATCCAGTGCCCTTGGCCTTCAGGATCGGCCCTTCCCTGAGCAGCTCAGGTGGGTGGGGTGGGGAAGAGCTATTATTAATAGTAATATTACCAGGGGCCAGCCTTGCTCAGCGGTTTACACATTCCAAGGTGTTTGTCCCATAACAGCCCCCTAAGGTGGGTCGTGTTGCCACCTCCATTTTACAGATAAGGAAACTGGACACTAAGTATTGAAGTACCTTGTCCAAGGTCACCCAGCTGGGAAGTGGAACAGCTGGAGTTCAAGGGCAGGCAGCCTGGTTCTCTCACGGATCACTGCAGCACACGGCCTCGCCTTGGATGTGAGCGAGTCTCGTCCACCTCCTCAGACCATGCCTCTGTCCTCTCTGCCTTTGCACTTGCTCTTCCCTCTGCTTGGGGTGGCCTCCCTGCCCCAGGCTAGCAAAAATGTCACCTCCTCCAGGAAGCCCTCCCAACCTCCCTCTGTACTTACACAGCATTCTCCCACAGCCCTGTGAAAGCCCTTACCCACTAAATCATTCTCATTTATCAATACACTCCTGTCTCCCCATTATACCATGTCCTCCTCAAGTTCAGGGACCATGTTAGATGAATTTCTGCATCTCCAGGGCTCAGCACAGGGCCTGATGGAGACCAGCAGACATTTGTTGATTGAATGAGTGAGTGAGTGAGTGAGTGAGTGAAGGGTTGTGGCCCTCTTGCCCCCTGGGGCAGGGTTGTGGGTTGCCCTGGGGCCTGCCTGGGAAGGTCCCGGAAGATCCCTTAGTTTGCCTTCCTTGGCATCCTTGAGATTGCTCTCCCAACAAGGGACTCAGTTTGGCAGAGAAAACTTTGGGTTTCCAAGGCAACAGAGCTTTTTCTGCCTAAGCAAACATTTCCACAGAAATCACAATAGATGCCGGTCAGTGTGGTGGGTGCTGACCCTCCTCCCATATCGCACACCTCCCACCACTATCTCCCCAGGCCTCTGAGCCCAGAGCCAACCCTTCTCCTTCTGTGGCTTCCACTGGGTTTCTCGCTACCTCCCTATTCAAGGCTGCTTCCAGTGGTGTCAGCTTGGCCCCACGCCCTCCCTGGGGGAGAAAGTGGTGCATGGCCCCAGGCTCTCAGCAGGAGGAGTCCAGTCCCACCCTCCTGGCCCAGAGAGGGGAAGCAGAGGGCTCCTACCCCTGCCCTGGATTTGCACTGCCATCTGCCAGCCCCCTCCTCACCTTAGACACAGGCTCCTGCATCTTCCTCCAACACCTGCCCTCCCCAAAGACCCAGGGTTTGGGGGGGCCCCACAGGCCCCCTTGGCAGAAGCTGAGAGGCCTGAGAAGCACAACACGTCAGGCATCAGACTCTGCCAAGTGCCAGACCGATGGCCCTGGGGTCCCAGCTGAGCCGCTGAGGGTGGAGGCATTTGCTGGTAAAGCTCAGAGAGGTCCATGGCTTTCCTGAGGACACACAGCTGAGGGGCAGAGGCAGGATCTGAGCCCTGGTCTCTCTGGTCCCTCTACCCACTGTCCTGACAGCCTGGACCACACTTTCCCCCACAGAGAAGCAGAGGGTAGACGGCCCCTCTTCTGGAAGCACAGACGAAGCCATTGGGTGTGCAGGTGAGACACTGGCCGGTCGGTTGAGGGTCCAGCTCATGGACTGAGAGCTCGTGTGGCCCTGGCAACCATCAGACCATGAGAGAGGTGACATACTTTGTATCTGTCCACGACCCTCCCTGTACAGCTATTCTCCTGAAGCCAGTTATCTTTCCCATCTTAAGTGCCTGCTCTGCCCTCCTTGAGGGCTTCTCCTCAGCTGTGGGCACTCCAGAACTGCCAGTGAGGGAAGAGGGCCCATCATCTGGTTCTGTGCAGCCGGCTGGAGACCAGCAAACAAGCTTAGCACCTCATGCCCAGGCCTGCGATACGGGCAGCTAGTCCTGCCATCCGTGACCCCCTCCGCCCCTACCAGACCCCGGGATCCCTCCTCCCAGCCCAGACCCTCGGATGCCCACCCTCCCTCCGTCCCTGTAGTCTGTGGATCCATGCCCTGGGGCCGCCTACACGGAGCCTGCTTCCCAGCGTGGCATCTCCAGCTCTCATCTCCATGGCAACAGTCACCACCCCCGCGCGCGAGGACACTGTGCACAGTTAACCCGAGGCCTGTCTCCTGCAACTGGCCACCCGTTTGGGGTTGGGAGATGCCCACACACCTGCTCAGGCCAAGACTCAGAGCTCACGCATGTTCCTATCCTGCCCCCACAGGCCGGAGTGACAGTGAGCGTGTGGGTGTGCACGCTTGCTGGGGCAGGGGGGTGTGCACAGGTGTATGAGTGCGTGTGTATAGGCACAGGTGTAGAAAACACAACAGCTCATCCAACTCGAGTCTGTGGGGCGCCGGGGGGCCACTGGCTATGCCTAATTGTGTGTCATGGGTCCTCTGTGTGCTGGCACCAGGTCGAGTGTGCATGTCTGTCTGTCTGTCTGTGTCTCAGCAGAGGCCAGGGAAGGGAGGATACATCCCTCTGTGTGCGAGTGCTTCTTGATGACATTCTTTTCACTGCACTTCTCCAACACTTGCAGAAGGACCCCCTCTGGCCCGCTCTCCTAGGATGGTCAGGACCCAGCAGTGGCAGCTGGGGTGACCCACTCGCCATCTTTTGCTGGGCTCTCCCCCCTGGCCAACAAATACACTAGACATTGGCCCTTGGAATCTATGTTATTTTCTCCCAAGGCACTGCTTGGTTCCATTTTCCCCAAGGGCACATAGTGTGGTGAGTGGAAGGCAGACTGGATTCTAGTCCTCACTCGTCCCTCAGGTGGGCGCTCTTGTGCAGTGGACAACCTGCACGTCTGTAGGTGTCCCTGCACATGGACCACATGAGCTATTCAGGAAACAGACACCATAGAAAATTCTTTAACTGTAGAAAATGCTCTGTTGTTGTTTAGTTGCCAAGTCGTGTCCAGCTTTTTGTGAACACATGGACTGGAGCCCACCAGGCTCCTCTGTCCATGGAATTCTCCAGGCAAGAATACTGGAGCGGGTTGCCATTTCCTCCTCCAGGGGATCTTCCCAACCCAGAGATCAAACCTGGGTCTCCTGCATTGGCAGGCGGATTATTTACTGTTGAGCCATCAGGGAAGCCCCAGAAAAGGCTTTATCTAGGCCTAAAGCTCAGTCCTTCAGACCAGATTCTTTCTACTTGTAGTTTCTTCTGGGTTGAGGTCTCCCATTGACTGTAGCCTTTTGTCTACTGGTTTCAGCCTTAGCCTCGGGGAAAGGCTGTCTATTGCTGCAGACCCTTGCGCTGCCCTTTGGGGTGAGGGTCTAGTGTCCAGATTTTCTTTGTTAACTGTATTATCTCCCCAAAATGGGTATTTACCATTGCTTTGGGCTTGACCAATGCTTCTTATGGGGGTTTGCACTGAGATAGGGCTTCGTTGGTAACTCAGATGGTGAAGAATCTGCCTGCAATGCAGGAGACCCGAGTTCCATCCCTGGGTCAGGAAGATCCCCCGGAGGAGGACATGTCAACTCACTCCATTGTTCTTGCCTGAGAAAATTTCATGGACAAAGGAGTCTGGCGAGGTCAGTGGAGTCACAAAAAGTCGGACACGACTGAGTGACTACCACTTTTCACACTGAAATGACATTATTCTGTGGTGTGAGGCTGTGACTGCCGATTGTAACACCAGGAAACACTCCCACTGGTCAGAAGAGTTACTCTGCAACCGCTTCATGCCAACATCGTGTCAGCCCTGAAGGGGAAGCTTTAGTCTTTTCTCCAAACTTTCTCCAATGCTTTATTGCTTTTACAACATGAATTATTTTGACTAAACCAAGCAATGCATGAAGAAACACCCTCTTGGGGTAGGGTTGTTCGACCAGAAGAGATCCACCTAACTGTACCAAATTTGTCTAGAGTCAGACTGTCTGGGACCAAATCCTATTCTGCCACTTATTAGAGGTCATCTTGGAGAAGTCATTTAACCTCTTGGTGTCTCAGTTTCTTCATCCATAACATGGGGATAATGATAGTACCTACTTCAAAGGCTTGTGATGAGGACTAAATGAATACATGTAAAGCCCCTGAAACTGCTCCAAGAACATGGTCAATGCTGTGGGCGTGTTAGCTCTTGCTACTGTTGACCAGACTAAGAAGAGAAACGGTCAAACGCTTTGTTGAAATCCTGATTCCTCCTCTTTCCAGCTTCTCTGGTTTCCATGCTCAGCATCAAGTCCAGTGTCTTCTGGGTTTGTTTTACATCTTTTCTGGGGTCTCTATCAAAGCTCCCAAGACAGTGTCTGTCACTCTGTGGGTCTGATGGTAGTCCACATCCACCTGCCCAAAGAGAAGTGCTTCCAGCAGTCAGGGCCTCCCTCCTTCATTTCTGCATCTCTCATGGCAGTAAAGACCCTGGTACTAAGCCGGCGCTCGATCAAGTACTGTCCGTGACACAAGGGCTGCGTGACCAAGTGCATCCTTTCGGGTCTTCACCCCCCACCTCCCTCCTGGCACCAGTAGGTCTGCAACACTTTTGTTTGCATCGAACTGAATTTATTCTGGAAGCCTTAGCCTACACATCCTCATTGAATGGGTTCCTTAGAAACTCTAGAAGACTAGAGTTTTTCACAAAGGGCGCAGTAAAACCCTGAAGGCAAAGTGGTCTTTCCTGCCTTCCCAGATGGACTGAATGCTCAGGAGAGATGTGTCCAGGAGTCTTCCACCCACAGTGAGATGATCCCAAGTAGTTGACAGAGATGTCTCACATTTAGATTACCCTGCCGAGATCCCCACTGCCCACCTTTCTGGAAGCATCTAGGGTTCCTTTCTGGTGCCCCGTTCTCCTAAGTGATCATTCTAGAAACCCATTCCTTTGTCTTTGGCAATAACGAGCCAGTTCCCAGGATTCCAAATGGAAAATAACAGCCTTAATTTCCAGACTCCTGGGGGGGAGGAAAAACCAGACAGAATCCTCCCAGCCGTTCAGGTTCTGTCTGCACCAGGCCAAATGCATCAAGCCCAAATGACTACTTGAAGCATTATTAGAATTCGGGTTGCCCCATCATCACAATTCTCTCTGAGCTGAGAGGCTGGGAAAAAAATAAGATTGTGTGCCGTGTGCAAAAACTGGACCAGGGAGCCTCTGAGATTAATTACACCTGGCGAACCCAATGTCTGGGAGCCCCAGGGAAGTGCTGTCTGGGGGAAGCATAAACCAGGCTCCCCAAAAAGAAATAGAGATGAGCTCCATTTCACTGTGCAATCGAAATTATTGCTGCTTATCAAAGCCCTTCCCCATCAATATAAAGCTGGATTTCTACTAGTCACCAAGGGCCCTTTTCCTAGATGCAAACGGCCTTCCTGAGCCGGGAGATTTCAACACAGAGTCTGATGGAGGTTCCGGGGAGCAGACAGCCCATGCCAGCAGATTTAACAAGCACTGGGGCTTTCTCCTTTGGCTCTGAGGCTAGGCTCATTATCCAAGGAACAAATGGAATACGAAGGCAGCTTCAGGGCTGCCAGAGACCATTAAGAAATTTGCTATGAAGCAAAGTTAGTGCACCGTTCAGCTGTGCAGAGAAGAAAACTTGGAAGCAGAGACGGTAAAAACAGGGCTCGGTTTTCATCCCCAGCACCTGTTACACAGCTCGCTCTGTGATTTTCCGCAAGTTCATGCTCATGCCTCTCACCTTTTCCCACCGCATGGTGCTCAGCCTGAGTGCAAACTTCCTTGCAAACAGGGTTTCTGAGGAGCCCTCTCTGATCCCCATTGGAGAGAGTTCAGAAGCAACCCCTAACCGAGATGTCCAAGTGTTCATTCTTACCTTCACCCTTCAAACAACAAACAAGAAGCAGCTGACATCTTTCCGTCTTAATTCATATGCCTCAAACTCACCCAGCTCAGTACCTTCTGAACGGCTTGTCTCCCTGGACTCTCCCAAACTTACTCTCCTGTGTTCTCTTTCCCAAATCCAGAACCCTTGGAGACATCACGAACCTCTCACTCTGAGTCAGTGCCTCTCCATCCTGCCTGCACGTGAGGAGCACCTGGGTTCTTATAAGAATTAGCCATGTCTCCCGCACCACCCAGACCAATTCACCGAAGCTGATAGACCCAGACATCAAAAGCTCTCTGGGTGACTCTCTGCTTCTCCTCACCCACGCACCCGGGCCGAAGATCACCTAGATCTTAGCTCTAGGGGTTTTCTCCTCATTTCCTCACCTGTGAAATGGACACCTACTTCCTGGGCTCCCTGAACAGAGAACGGTATGGAGGGCTGCCTCTGGGGGGACCACATAAAAGGCCCAGTCTTTCTGTCCGGTCCCCCGAGAGAGAGGAGGCTACTGGGAGGGTAGCCAGCAGCTGAGGCAGGCAGTTTAATCACAGCTGTTCTACAGTTAGAATCTATGGCTATCACCTTCTTGGAGATTTCAGCTGCCCTCCCAGGCAGATGCTCTAAATCTTTCCTGTTTGAGTGATTCAGGAGATGCTGAGAGTCAGTCTCTGTGGTTTCTTTGTTTTCTCTTGACAGAGAACAAATTACCCCGGGTTGGGAACGGTTCTTTCTTCAAAAAAAAAAAAAGCTTTTATTTGTGCTGCCACAGGACTTCTTTCTTCCATTTCTTTTGTCTAACTCAGGTGTCACCTCCTCCGTGAAGCCTTCCCTGATATACCCAGCACCAATTAGTTGCCCTTGTTCCATGCTCCCAGAACTCCTTCTGCCTTCCATTGTCCCTATACTTTCCTACTATGTTGTAGATGTCTGTTGTGTGTTAAGTATTCACCATGGCCCTGAACAGGACTGTGGTTTGTTTTTGTTTGTTTGTTTGTTTTGCATACCCCATGCAAAGATGGGCACAATAAAGGACAGAAATGGTATGGACCTAACAGAAGCAGAAGATATTAAGAAGAGGTGGCAAGAATACACAGAAGAACTGTACAAAAAAGATCTTCACGACCCAGATAATCACGATGGTGTGATCACTCACCTAGAGCCAGACATCCTGGAATGTGAAGTCAAGTGGGCCTTAGGAAGCATCACTATGAACAAAGCCAGTGGAGGTAATGGAATTCCAGTTGAGCTATCTCGAATCTTAAATGATGACACTGTGAAAGTGCTGCACTCAATATGCCAGCAAATTTGGAAAACTCAGCAGTGGCCACAGGACTGGAAAAGGTCAGTTTTCATTCCAATCCCAAAGAAAGGCAATGCCAAAGAATGTTCAAACTACCACACAATTGCACTCATCTCACATGCTAGTAAAGTAATGATCAAAATTCTCCAAGCCAGGCTTCAGCAATATGTGAACCATGAACTTCCAGATGTTCAAGCTGGTTTTAGAAAAGGCAGAGGAACCAGAGATCAAATTACCAACATCCGCTGGATCATCAAAAAAGCAAAAGAGATCCAGAAAAACATCTATTTCTGCTTTATTGACTATGCCAAAGCCTTTGACTGTGTGGATCACAATAAACTGTGGAAAATTCTGAAAGACATGGGAATACCAGACCACCTGACCTGCCTCTTGAGAAACCTGTATGCAGGTCAGGAAGCAACAGTTAGAACTGGACATGGAACAAAGAGGTTCCAAATAGGAAAAGGAGTACATCAAGGCTGTATATTGTCACCCTGCTTATTTAACTTATATGCAGAGTACATCATGAGAAACGCTGGGCTGGATGAAGCACAAGCTGAAATCAAGATTGCCGGGAGAAATATCAATAACCTCAGATATGCAGATGATACCACCCTTATGGCAGAAAGTGAAGAAAAACTAAAGAGCCTCTTGATGAAAGTGAGAGAGGAGAGAGGAAAAGTTGGCTTAAAGCTCAACATTCAGAAAACTAAGATCATGGCATCCAGTCCCATCACTTCATGGCAAATAGATGGGGAAACAGTGGAAACAGTGGCTGACTTTATTTTGGGGGGCTCCAAAATCACTGCAGATGGTGACTGCAGCCATGAAATTAAAAGAGGCTTGCTCCTTGGAAGGAAAGTTATGACCAACCTAGACAGCATTTTAAAAAGCAGAGACATTACTTTGCCAACAAAAGTCCGTCTCGTCAAAGCTATGGTTTTTCCAGTAGTCATGTATGGATGTGAGAGTTGGACTATAAAGAAAGCTGAGTGCCAAAGAATTGATGCTTTTGAACTGTGGTGTTGGAGAAGACTCTTGAGAGTCCCTTGGACTGCAAGGAGATCCAATCAGTCTATCCTAAAGGAAATCAGTCCTGAGTGTTCATTGGAAGGACTGATGTTGAAGCTGAAACTCCAATACTTTGGCCACCTGATGCAAAGAGCTGACTCGTTGGAAAAGACCCTGATGCTGGGAAAGATTGAAGGTGGGAGGAGAAGGGGACGACAGAGGATGAGATGGTTGGATGGCATCACTGACTCAGTGAAGATGAGTTTGAGTAAACTCTGGGAGTTGGTGATGGACAGGGAAACCTGGCGTGCTGTGGTCCATGCGGTCGCAAAGAGTTGGACACAACTTAGCGACTAAAGTGAACTGAACTGAACATGGTATGTGGGACCTTAGTTCTCCAACCAGGGATTGAATCCATACTCCCTGCATTGGAAGGCAGAGTCTTAACCACTGGCCTGCCAGGGAAGCCCAAGGACAGTCCTTTAACTGTGCTCCTAGCACAAGGCCTGATACACTTTCAGAAAACCTCGCACTTTGATGAACTTCTAATAAAGTAGTATTTTTTTATCTCCCATTTGTTGTTATTGTTCAGTCACTAAGTCAAGTCCAACTCTTTGCGACCCCATGACTACAGCACGCCAGGCTTCCCTGTCCTTCACTATTTCTGAAAGCTGACTCAGATTCACGTCGCTTGAGTTGGTGATGCTATCTAACCATCTCAACCTCTGCCACCCTTTTCTCCTTCAAAATAGGGTTTGACTATTGAGGTTTAACAGGTGAATGAGGCGAGTCAGTAGGACTATAGGCCTGGGAATGAGCTGGTCTGATGTGATAGGGGACCAACGAGTGTTTGCAAGAATGAATGAACAAATGAATAAAGATGTAAATCCTTTAGTCAAGTTCACAGACCACGTTAGACAATACAGATACTTCAGAACAAATGAAAACAACAGCAAGTCTCCCAGAGGCCGGAAAGGTTAAGCACTGTGCCCAAAGTCATTGAGCTAGGAGATGGCAGAGCTGAAATATGAACCATGGGGATGAGATCCTACCAGTGGACTCATGCAGCATGGACTCTCTGGTGATGTCTTCTTGTTGTTCAGTTGCTCAGTCATGTCCGACTCTTCGTGACCCCATGGACGCTTCGTGACCAGGCTCCTCTGTCCATGGAATTTCCCAGGCAGGAACAGTGGGATGGGGTTGCCATTTCCTTCTCCAGGGGATCTTCCCAAGCCAGGAATTGAGCTCATGTTTCCCGCATTGGCAGGCTGATTCTTTACCACTGAGCTACCAGGGAAGCCCACCTGGAGATGTCTAGGTGATGTCTAACTTTTCAAGAGACTGCCAAATTGTTAGCAATGTGTGAGGTTGCCAGTCGCTCCACGTCCCAGTTAGCACTTGACATGATATCATTCATTTCAGCTCCTCCCCGCCCCAGTGGGCAGGAGGAGGTCTCTCATGATGCACAATTTGCATTTCCCTGGTAACTCAGGAGCCTGAATAGATGCTTCACTTTTATTATCATCTGGTTTGATCCCCACAGCTTTCCTGGGGCTGGCGGGGGGCGAGGGGCGGTGGCGGTGCTGGCCCCATTAAACAAGGAGAAAGGAACTCCAGGCCAGAGCCCTTGACGGCTGCCTGAGGTCACCCGCCGGTGAGTGACAGAACCACCTTCATCCCATTGCCTCAGTTCTGGTTTCCTGAGCTGGTACATCCGCTGTGACCCTGTGAACTCTGAGCCGTTGCTGGGCCATGTTGTGGGGCCAGAGCACATGCTTTTCTGGAAGAGATCCGTCCAGGGTGAAGAGCAGTCGGCCAAGGCTGTCCCGGGCTCCGTCCATCCCAGGCTCCCGGCCTCAGAAGCGACACGCATGTCAGCACTTAGCGCAGAGCCTGGCAGCCTGCCTCTTCCCTCTGTCGACGGCTGCACCCCGTGAGGGCCGCCTGTGCCTGGGGTCTCCCAACCCTCTGCACCTCCTCCCAATCTGCTCAGGTGGCCTGGCCTGCGGAGACTCTCCTGAGTCTGCAGCCCCTCAGGACGCGCCCGGCCCACGTCTCCTCAGGGTGTAGAAAGTTCTCCTCAGCTGCTCCCCCTCAGGCACACCTAGATTCCACTGGTGGCAGAGGCTCTTCTGAGTCAGGGGAGGGGGCCACCTGGGGGCAAAAGGAGCAAGCAGCTCCCAGGAGTCCCTGGGAACCACCCCCCCAGCCCAACACACACACACACACACACACACAGCTAGCTTTCCTCTCAGTGCACGCCACACCCCTTCACACAGAGACCAGACCCCAAAGGAGCAGAGTTGACACCTCTGGGATAAACTATCCCTCCCCGCCCCGCAAATCATGGGGGGTCAAAATCTCACAGCAAGGGTTTCTCAATTAGCTCCACCGTCAGAACCCTCGCAACAGCAGCCTCTCACACCCCTGCCTCCTCTTCTCTCCCCACCTCATCTTTACTCACACCCTCCACCCTGGGATGTGAACAAGTCTCCTCCTCTCCTAGAACACAGCTGGGGCTCAGCAAACATTCACCAAGGAAGCAGGTCCCGGAGCTTTCACTTTCTATTCACAGGAGTTTCGTTTTCAGGTCAACACTTCAAAAAGGCAGACCATCCATGGATGTGCCTAGGGGTCCAGCAGCTGGGACTCGATGCTTTCACTGCTGGGGGACACAGGTTCGATACCTGGTTGGGAAACTAAGATGGTGCAAACCACACAGCTTGGCAAAAAAAAAAAAAAAAAAGGCAGAACATCTAATTTTGCACCTATTTTGGCTGAGGAATTTTGGAGGACCAGATCGTCAAGCTCCAAATACCACCTCCCCCCAGCCCCCACGCCTGCGTGATCTCTTCTGTTCTCTTGGTCTCGGTTATTGCACACCTTGGCTGACATGTGGAGGGAGGTGTCTAGGAGTTTTGGAGTCAGCTGAGCACGCGTTTGGGTTTGAACCTTGTTCCCCCGTGTAATCCTGGCAAGTTACCTAAATTTCTGTGACTCTGTTTATTTGTCTGGATAGTGCAGTCGCTCAGTCATGTCCGACTCTTTGTGACCCCATGGACTGTGGCCTACCAGGCTCCTCTGCCCATGGGATTTTCCTGGCAAGAGTATTAGAATGGGTTGCCATTTCCTTCTCCAGGGGATCTTCCTGACCCAGGGATTGAACCCGGGTTTCCTGCATTGTAGGCAGATGCTTTACCGTCTGAGCCACCAGGGAAGTCCTTTGTCTGGATAATGAGCATAATGAAGGAGGCCCGACAGTCTGGCTCGATGAATATGTTAAAAGAGAAACAGCATGTAAAGAGCCTACCTGAGCTGGGCACCGAGCAGTCACCTAAGTAAACTGTCTCCACCTGTGCCTCCCGTCCTGACGCCCTGCCCCTTGTCCCTGGGCCAGGTGGAGGGGAAGGGTGGGAGGGGGACAGTCACTCCAGGCAGAGGGGCTGCCCGGAGCTAACCAGGGGCTGAAGGTGGGTCACAAGAGCTGTGCCCGGGCTGAGCCCCAGACAGCGGTGGCCCCTGAAGGCCGTGCTAGGAGTGTGAGCTGTGTAAGCTTCAGGCTGTGAGTTAACAAGCAGAGGAGAGCTCCCTGGGGTTCTGGGTCCTATTTCCTCCTCATCCACTCCAGTTAGGAAGGGAGTGGGAGGAAGTCAGTGGCTACTCAACACTCATAAATCAGAGGATGCAGGCAAGCTTCCAGATGCTGAGAACAGCTGACTTGCTCCAGTTCTGTAGCTGTTTTGATGAAAAGCAGCCTCACACCCCCTAGTCCCCACTGCCCCAGAGCAGAGAAGTGAACACATGCTGAATCACAAAATCACAGGAACCAAACCTGCCTTCAACCACACAGCCCTCCGGCAGCCCCGCCCGACTCTTTGAAGTGGGTAGAAACCTGAGTGATGAGAAGGCACCCACAGAACGTCTGGGGGAGCACCCCTGGCAGAGAGCCAAGACCTGGTACCTTGGAGGACAAGAGATGCAGCCTATTACACAGAGAGAGAGAGACGGGTGAGGGGCAGCAAAGACCATCAGGGACCTCGCTGGCCAGGAGAGGAGTCTGAGCTTCATTCTAAGGGCTGTGGAAAACCACAAGACGGTTTTAAGGTGGGGGGATGACCTGGATTTTTAGAAAGCTGCCCCTGGCTGCTTATGTGGAGTCAAGTTGGATGGAGGACCAGGGTAGACAAGGGGGCCCATAGGAGGATGCTGCCGTCACACAGGAGGGAGAAGACACTTCTGGGACCTGGTGTGGTACTGAGGCAGGGTGGTTCAGCTGAAATTCTGGCCGGAGCACGGTTTCCCCACCATGGCGCTACTGATGTCTGAGCTGAACAACTTTATGGCAGGGTATCCTGGGCACTGTGGGGTGTTTAGCAGCATCCCTGGCCTCTGCCCATCAGCACTGACCCCCACATCCTGGTGATAAAACAAGTCCCCAGATGTGGTGGAGGGCCCCTGGAGGGCAAATGGCTCTGGGTCAAAAACAGGGCTCAAGAAGGTAGAGACAGTTTGGCTGTGAACTTGGGTGGGAAAAGAAAACAAGCCCACTCTAGCTTTCTGTTCTCAGCTGCTAAGCGGTGCCATTTACCAAGTTCAGGAAGACTTGGAGCAGATGGTCCAGCGGCAGGTGGGACCTGGGAGATGAGAGTCTGGAGCTGGAGGATGGGGTGGGGTCTGGGCTGAAGAGAGAGATGTGCTATCGTTGGCACATCCCATGGCTCCGTGGCAAGTCCTGCCCCCAGAAGGAGGGTGTGTGTGAAGAGGAGAGCCCTGTCCTCCAACATGGCAGCCTCAGGAGGAGCAAGAACCAGGCCAGGGTTAGGGGGGTCAGAGGAGGAGCAGAGGCCAGCTGGGGAAAATGCCCCTGAAATTCTGAAGGAGATGCAGACAGTGAGTCAGGGCAGCAGGGAGGAGAAAGCTAACCGCGCCCCTCACCAGCTGAAGGCCTCCTTCCTACAGCAGGAGCTCAAGATGGGGGAGTGGGCAAGAGGTCCCCATTTAAATCAAATTCTGGGCTGGACCTTTAAAATTCCTGGACTAAGAGCAACCAGAAAAATCACAGGACTGGAACTTTCAGTGTGGGCCAGGGAGGAGGGGCAGAGAGAGGAGAAGCTGCCCTGTGGTCTCATCCCGGGAGTCCAGCTCATTCGGCGTGTTGGTCACCTTCGGCTGAAGGCATCGGGCCAAGCTGAGAGTTCCTGACAGGTGGGCCTGGGTGTCTTCTCTGTGAGACTAGCCCGGCTGGTGAGTGGTAGGAGGCCGGGACCCAGACCCAACACAAAGCTCCCATGTGTGTCTGCCTCAGGAGGAAGCTTGCTGTTCAGTAAGAGGAGAAGGCTGTGAATGCAGCTAAAATAAAGCAGAATTAAGTAAGTGCTACCATAAAGCCCACAAGCTGTATGTTGCCTGGGAAAAGAAGAGAAAACCGTGTCTGAAGGTGGTGGGGAAGGGTGGCAACCAGGGAAGGCTCCCCTGAGGAGGTGGCATTTATATTGGGCCTGGAAGGAGAATATCAACAAGCAGAGAAAGGAAATAATTTTTCATGGGTTTTAAATTTATTTCTTCCGGTAACTCTCCCCTCACTCCCTTTAATGGACTATATTGAGAAGTAGCTGGAACAAATCCAGGGCTTTCTTATCTAAGGTTTTGTCATTTCACATGCAAAAAGAAAAAAAAAAACTCACCTCTGATTTTCCTCCTTCTGAAACACTCATCCATTCAATACCTATTTATTAAGCTCCAATTACATACCAGGCACTAGTATCATAGTTTAACCCACTTAGCTTCAACAATCCTTTGAAGTGTTCACTGGTATTATTCCCATTTTACAGATGAGGAAACTCAGGGTCAGAGAGATGAGGTCATTGCCTGAGGCCCCTGGTGAGGAACTGGTGAGATTCGGGCCCACTGCCCTTTCTTTAGTAGAATATTTGCTGTGATTGGCCATTTGGGGAAGGAGGAGATGTGTGCCTCCACCATTCGGATGGTCTCTCGTAAAGTGAAGCAACCCTCCCCCACGTCTGAGGCGGCTCCTTCTGTGCAACCACAATTAGCTTCACGGCTCCAGCTTGCGGTCACAGCATCTGCTCCTGCAACTTACGGGCTAAACTGTTAGAAGACGAGAAAACCAGGCAGCAGGTGTGGGGCAAGGAAGGGCTGGTCTCTCCTGGGACCCAGAGGCGCCTGGGGAGCTTGGGCTCCAGAGAGGCCAGCTTGGCTTCCTCTGAGGGTGAAGGAGCTGAGACACCTCCACGGCCACCCCCACATCCATGTGGCGGATCCTGTGACCTCTCCCTGGTCCAGATGCTCCACAGGGTGCTCCCAGCCCCACCCCCACATGCAGTCAGATGTCTGGCTTCTGCCCCCATCCCTGCAAGCTCACCTGCCTGCCTCCACGCCATCACCTTATTTCAGACCCTCAGCCTGTCTTACCTGATCAGTTGCAATACCTTCCTAACCAGTTTACCTGTCTCCAGGCTGGTGACCCCATAAATCATCTTCCAGCTCCCAATTCACTTCTTAAAGTGAAACTCTTACTGTATCACTTCCTCACCTCAAGAACCTTTGGTGGCTCCCCAGTAAGGCTCAGACGGTAAAGAATCTGCCCGCAATTCAGGAAGCCCGGGTACGATCCCTGGGTCAGGAAGATTCCCTGGAGAAGGGCATGGCTACCCACTCCAGTATTCTTGCCTGGAGAACCCCGTGGACAGTGGAGCCTGGCAGCCTGCAGTCCATGGAGTCACAAAGAGTCAGATGTGGCTGAGTGACTTTCACTTACTCAGGAACTTACTGAAATAATTGCTCAACTTGGCAGTCAAGCTGGCACCCACCGACCCCAGGCCACCAACTTTCACCAGCACTGAGGCAGTGAGAACAGTGTGCTGCAGGCTGAGGGGTCAAGTCCTAGCTCTATCACTTGCAAACAGAGTTAACTGGAGTAAGTCCTGTAAAGTCCTGGGGCCTCACTTCCTCATCTGTTAAGCGGGGATAGACCGTCTCCCAGGCGTGCTAGGAGCAGTAAATGGGGAGATCCTTGTACGAGCTCCACAAATGTTTCCCACTTCCCTCTGTAGAGACGTGTCCGTTGGCTGAGCTCCGTCTGAAGCAGCTGAGGACAAGGCAGGTGGATTTGCCCAGGGGAGATAAGCTCCCCTCTGTGCTTTCATATTTGCATAAAAAATTTCACAGGTTTTTTTCCCCCCGCAGTGAAATCAGTTCCTGATACATATTCAGGGAACTCTCAGCAGCTGTTTCTCCAAGAACAGAGAGTCTGGAGGGACCCACCTGCAGCCAATCAAGGCCCTAGGCCCTGAGTCACCAGCCAGGCCCACACACCACAAGAGGTACCATCACCAAAAAGCAAACAACAAATCCACAAGGAAGCCATTCACGGGATTAATGGGGGTGAAGGGCGCAAGCCTGTTCCTGTTCCACGTTGGCAGTAGACAAGGAAGGCCTCATTTGCCCATGCAGAGGCGAGTCTTAGAGGAGACACGTCACCTGGTTGCGGCAGTCTTGACATTTTTTGTGCCTGGGACCCCCTTAATACCCAATATCATTTTTGAATGAATGAAATAAAATACATAGGATTTTAAAGAAAACCAATGACATTGAAAGACAGTTGGCAGAGAATAAAGCTACGTGATAGGGCAGCCCAGATGCATCGTTGGGAACACTTTAGACAACAAGACAGCATCGGACCTGCAGTCAGCCTTGGTCTGATTATGTGATGATGCATTTAGTCTAAATCTGGAGACGTCCCTAACAAACTGTCACATGATATGAACCAGTCTGTGATTGCATCAATGATGAAGAAACTAGCAACGCACTCTTAAGTGCTTTAGTTTGTTACCTGCATGTCTAATTGAAAGCAATGCCAAATCTCTCCATCTCAAGCATGCACGTGCACACAGATATCTCACTCTGCGGGAGTCAGTTGCCCTGGAGAGACCCTACGTGGAGTCTGGAGGTGCCCAGAAGGTAGCCTGGAGTCAGTCCAGCCAACAGTCAGTAAGGAACTGAGGACTCCAACGGATAGCCACGTGAAGTGAGCCCTCTCAGAGAGGGAGCCTCGAACCCTTTCACCGTTTTTGATGATGCAGATCTATCTGGCCAACAGCTTGACTGCAGCCTTGTGAGTGACCCTGAGCCAGAGCTACGTGGCTAGGCTACTACAGGACTCCTCACCCTCAGAAACTGGGAGAGGGCTTCCCTGGTAGCTCAGAGGTAAAGAATCCGCTGGCTAGTGCAGGAGACATGCGTTTGATCCCTGGACCGGGAAGATCCCGTGTGCTGTGGAACAACTAAGCCCATGTGCCCCAACTGTTGAGTCTGTGCTCTAGAACCCAGGAGCCACAACTACTGAAGCCCGAGTGCCCTAGAGCCTGTGCTCTGCAACAAGAGAAGTCACCACAACAAGAAGCCCCCACTCACTGCAATTACAGAAAAGCCTGTGCAGCAGCAAAGACCCAGCCCTGCCAAAAAAAAAATACATAAAATTATTTCTTTAAAAAAAGAAACTGTGGGAGAGAATAAAGTGTGGGTCAATAGGTAGTACACCAGCCTCCGATTTCTCAGCACCCCACCCTTAGCAGCGCCGTGCACCCAGCGTGCCCAGGCAGAGGCAGACATAGCTAAGGACCTCTGGCAGTGGCTGAGGACGGGCGTCTTTGAGGGGTGCTTGGGGTCCTCCAGGTGAAGGCAGACCAGAGAATGTGATTTGCTACAGAATGGTGTGTGTGTGTGCTCAGGTGCTAAGTTGTGTCCAACTCTTTGTGACCCCATGGACTGTAGCCCACCAGGCTCTTCTGTCCATGGGGGTTCCCCAGGCAAGAATACTGGAGTGGGTTGCCATTTCCTCCTCCAGGGGATCTTCCTGACCCAGGGATCAAAGTCATGTCTCCTGCATTGACAGGTTGATTCTTAACCACTGCGCCCCCAGGGAAGCCCTACAGAATGGCACTGGTGATCATTTTCGTCTCCTTAGGGGCTCTCTAGCCGGTGAAATATGAATCACATGTCCACTAAGTGCACTTCTTAGTGTAAATTCTCCCAAAGGTAAACAAGATGAACTTTAACAGGATCCAGGTTTATCTAATATTTACGGAGCACTTACCAAGTACCATGCACCTAATCCTTACAAAAACACGACGAGGGGGCTACTCGTCTCATTTTTGGATGAAGAAACAGAGTCAGAGATAAAGGAATTTGCCCAGTTTCAAAACGAGTGAGTGATAGAAAAGGAATTCAGACCCGAAGTCTTCAGATTCTAAGTGGCCCTTCCATTGGACCATGCTGCTTCCCGCAGGGCAGGAGGGGTCAGAGAAAGGGTGGGAAGGTAGGAGAGGGATGCCCAGCCTCCCTGGGGTTCCTGGATTCATTGGGATCTCTACTGACTCCCTCCTGAATCCTGTCTTCTGCTGCAGAGAAGGCTGGACACTCACAGGTGCGTGGAGTCCCATCCACAGTGGGTTAAGGGAGTGACCCTGAAGGTCACAGCAGTGGGTCCCCAAACATTCAAAACATTTTCGTGTGCGTTAAAATAACACATTCACATTGTTCAAAAATTTAAATAGTATGCTTTTTTTCACTCTTGTCCTTCAACTATTCCCCTTTCCCGGAAGCAACTGAGAAACCCAAGGTTTCTTGAGTACTTGTGTTAGTGTCCTATTACTGTGGGAACAAATGGCCACACCTTTAGTGATTTCAAATAACACAGATTTATTCCCTTTCATTTCTGTAGGTTGGAAGTCTGACACAGGTCTTACTGGCTAAAATCAAGGCGTCAGGTGTTTTAATTTGAAACTTAATAAAGAGCAGTGCTGCACATTCAAATGTGGTGTGAACCTAATTTTAACATGGCTCGGTAGCCAGGCTGTGTCTGATTCTTTGCGACCCCATGGATTGCAGCACACCAGGCCTCCCTGTCCCTCACCATTACCCAGAGTTTGCCCAAGTTCATGTTCATTGCATCAGTGGTGCCATCCAGCCTTCCCCTCCTTGGACGCCCTCTTCTCCGTCTGCCCTTCATCTTTCCCAGCATCAGGGACTTTTCCAATGAATGCTTTGAAAAGAAGCAACCTATTAATTGTCCTGCTCCAGGACCGTCGTTTAGTTTTAAGGGAATAGAATTCACACCACATAATAAAAGGAAGCATGACTTTGTGGGAGCAAAATTCACAGCAAGGGGAGGTGTGGGATCCAGGAGGGAGGGGGACTTGGGTGCAGTGGCCTGGATGCAGTCAGACCCGCACATGGGCTGCCACGGAGGAGGGGGCTGCCGTGGAAGAGAGGTTCGCAGCCCACAGGGCTTCCTGCCAGAGTGGAGAAAGGGCACGGGGGTCCCAGAGGTCGTCACCCTGCCCTGGGACAGGCTCCCCACATTTTGAGTGTGGAGACCCTTTTGAGACATTTGGTAACTGTTTTACAGCAAAGCCCCAATGTGACGATGATTATGCTTTTGGTTTTACCATCTGAGAAAATGTGCAGGGATGAAAAGCCGTTATAAATTTAGTAATGCCTTTAAAAGGCTGCTGCTGCTAAGTCGCTTCAGTCGTGTCCGACTCTGTGCGACCCCATAGACGGCAGCCCACCAGGCTCCGCCGTCCCTGGGATTCTCCAGGCAAGAACACTGGAGTGGGTTGCCATTTCCTTCTCCAGTGCATGAAAGGGAAAAGTGAAAGTGAAGTCGCTCAGTCGTGTCTGACTCCTAGCAACCCCATGGACTGCAGCCCACCAGGCTACTCCGTCCGTGGGATTTTCCAGGCAAGAGTACTGGAGTGGGGTGCCACTACCTTTTGTTAAACACGACAGCTTCTACAGATGTGTTTAAAATAATAAGTACAGAGCCAGGTTTGAAAATATACCAATCCCTCTAACATGTCAGTCTCTTCCCTCCGGAAGAGAACCTGGTGGCAAACTCATCACCCACCATCAGGTCCCACCAGGGCCAGAAACCAGGCATTTTGGGGCTGAAGTTGCTCTGTCCCCAGGGCGGGTCCAGACCTGCAGTACATTTAAGGTTCCCGAGCAGCTCCCAACTAACTCAGACCCCTGTGGAGAGGAAGCCCAGCTGGACTGGCCTCCCCACAACCAGCACCTGAGCCCCTCTTTCAGGGCTCACCTGTGACTTCCCTGAGGCCCTTTCTAGGCTTGAATCACTAATCTCTCCTGAGGTATGCAGCTCAGAAGTAGGTGTTCAAGAACCCCAGGAAGAGGGGTGGTCTAACTGACCCTCAAGAGATTTTAAAAATACTGGAAAGGCAGAGCCCCTTCTTAAAAAGAATGCTCTGGCTTCACTTTTGCTCCATCCTGGAGAGACCACCATTAAATTATCCATATTTATGTATTCATTTTGTGGAGACCAAAGTTCAAACCCAAATGCCCATGGGGGGACAGGGGTTACAACTTTAAATACTCATTGGTTGGGGAGTTTAATCCCTAGAATGCAAGGTTCCTGATTTATCCAATAGTCATGTATGGATGTGAGAGTTGGATCATAAAGAAAGCTGAGTGCCGAAGAATTGATTTTGAACTGCAGTGTTGGAGAACACTCTTGAGAGTCCCTTGGACTGCAAGGAGATCCAACCAGTCCATCCTAAAGGAAATCAGTCCTGAATATTCATTGGAAGGACTGATGTTGAAGCTGGAGCTCCAATACTTTGGCCACCTGATGCGAAGAAATGTCTCATTGGAAAAGACCCTGATGCTGGGAAAGATTGAAGGCAGGAGGAGAAGGGGATGACAGAGGATGAGATGGTTGGATGGCATCACCAACTCAATGGATGTGAGTTTGAGCAAGCTCCAGGAGTTGGTGATGGACAGGGAAGCCTGGTGTGCTGCAGTCCATAGGATCACAAAGAGTCAGGCACGACTGAGCAACTGAACTAAACTGATGGGGCAGTAACCACATGTGAGTTATTGTACTCCATGTCTGCCCCTCAGCAAGGGCTCAGACATGTTTGATAAAGGGGTGGATGGATGGGTGGGTGGATGGATGAATGGGTAGATGGATGAACAGAGTGAAAAATTGACAAATAGAAGGGAGAGGAAAATCAAAGTCTGTGTTCTTGCTTATTTCCAGGGAAGAAGCATGGTGCTCCTGATCTGCCACATCATATGTGCCTGACAGCGGATCCCAGGACTTTCCCAATAGTGTCAGCCATCTGTATAGACAAACAGCTACCTGGCACCCCAGGCCTGCCTAGAGCTCGGGCTGCTGCAGCTTCCTGTACACAAACCTCCCTGGGGAGTAGTCCCCAGTGGTGTCCACAAATAGCCGAGCGGTGCTCTGATCACAGGATGAGGAGAGGGAGCCCTGGGGTGAGAGCAGGTCCCGCACCTTCCAAAAGAAGGGGCACAGGGGTGGTGAGAGGGCTGAGCCTGTCGTGGGCCTTGGAAAATCAAAGGTGGCAGCATTCCAAAGAGAATTAGAAAGGCGGTCTGTAAAAGCGGACCCTGGGGCCACCTTTCCGCAGGGGCTTTCTGGAATGGGACCTGCAGCACAGGCTCGTCTATAATCTATAGAACCAGGTTTGCAGATAAGAGAGAATCCCACGCCCAGAGATGCTGTGCTTCCTGGCTGTGACCCCACAGGAGGGAGCTGGGAGAGCCTGCCTCCCCGCTGCCCCCGGGTGAGCTGCTCCCCCCTATCCAGAAGACTGCGAACACCACGCGAGGATTTAGTTCAGTTTAGTCGCTCAGTCGTGTCCAACTCTTTGTGACCCCATGGACTGCAGCACGCCAGGCTTCCCTGTCCATCACCAACTCCCAAAGCTTACTCAAACTCATGTCCATTGAGTTGGTGATGCCATCCAACCATCTCATCCTCTGTCGTCCCCTTCTCCACCCACCTTCAGTCTTTCCCAGCATCAGGGTCTTTTCAAATGAGTCAGCTTTTCGCATCAGGTGGCCAAAGTATTGGAGCTCCAGCTTCAACATCAGTCCTTCCAATGAATATTCAGGACTGATTTCCTTTAGGATGGACTGGTTGGATCTCCTTGCAGTCCAAGGGACTCTCAAGAGGGTTCTCTAACACCACAGTTCAAAAGCATCAATTCTTCAGCGCTCAGCTTTCTTTATGATCCAACTCTCACATCCATACATGACTACTGGAAAAACCAGTAGACGGATTGGTTTGACTAGACGGACCTATGTTGGCAAAGTAATGTGAGGCAAAAAACGTGAGGATTCCTCTGGTCATTAAACTGTTGTCAGAGATGCAGTCACTGGAACAGGATAGTGAGATCTGTCTGACAGTGAATCTTTCAGAGCAGTTGGTATACCATGGAAAAGGAGGTTTTCAGTTCCAGTCCTGCCCTACCGCCTGAGGATACAGACCTTGGCCAACCAACTCATTCCCTCAGAGTCTTAATTTCCTTACTTATAAAATGATAATGCTGTTGTTCAGTTGCTAAGTCGTGTCCAACTCTTTGCGACCCCATGGACTGCAGCACACCAGGCTTCCCTGTCCTTCACTATCTCCCTAAGTTTGCTCAAACTCATGTCCATTGAGTCAGTGATGCTATCCAAACATCTCATCCTCTGTCGCCCCCTTCTCCTCCAGCCCTCAATCTTTCCCAGCATCCCTATCTGGTAAGGTTATGATGAGAAAAAGAAATAAGGTGGGTGTGGCAGGACTTCACCCCTTGGGCTCCCCTTCTCTGTTGACAAACCAGAAACCAACTTCATTCAGGTTCTCAGGCATCCTTGTATTCAGAAGAAGCAGTGCTTCTTCTCAGCTCAACAGGGGTTGGTCTTGATTGTCTAAGCCGATTATGGCAAGCCCGTTTCTTCTCAGTGAGTAGTTCATGAATGAGCATGTCATTTTATTCTGGCTAAGGGGTCATGAAAGGAAGTGTCTGGGGGACCTTGAGGAATGTTTCCCTCATCTTAAAAAAAACCATAAGGAAGGGACTTACTCTTTTGCTGCCCTTTGGTTATTGTTGGGTGAGGATGTGATACTGGAGCTGCTGCACCCATATTATAACATGAAAGGATTGATGTTGTTGTTTAGTTGCTAAGTCTTGTTCGACTCTCTGCAACCTCATGGACTATAGCCTGCCAGGCTCTTCTGTCCATGAGATTTCCCAGGCAAGAATACTGGAGTGGATTGTTATTTCCTTCTCCAGAGGATCTTCTCAACCCAGAGATCGAATTCATATCTCCTGCTTGGCAGGTGGACTGAGCCACCTGGGAAGCCCAACATAAAGGGATAATACTGAACAAAAAAGCCAAGAGGTAAAGATGGCAGAGCATAAAGATGAGAAGAACCCCAGTCCTTGGTGGCAAAGTTAAGCCACCATTCATTGCTTTTCAAATGTTCCCACCTTGGGACATCTTGTTAAATGAAAGAATTCTATCCTATGGTTCAATACACAGTATATGTGTAGTGACCCAGAGTATAAGCTCTGAGTTAGACCACCAGATCCAAGCTCTACCACTCATAACTTTTGGTATGCTTCTCTCTTGCTTCTTAGTCTTCTTATTTATAAAATAGACAAGGAGATAATAACTGTATCTACTTTATGATTGTTGCAGGATTATAAGGCCACCTATGTTGGCCATTGTTATCACAAGTCATTTGGAGCCTTTTCTGCTTTTTGCAGCTGGAAGCATCCTGATGCGTCAACACTGAGCATTCAGTAGACATTCAATCAGTAGCCGTTGTGTCCACTACTGACTAGACTGAAGGAATGTGTGCTTTGTGTAAAAATGGCAAAAAATGATCGAATGAGCTTCTCAAGGCACAGAGTCTGACACTGAGAGGCAGAGGGTCGAGTAAGGGGCAGTGGTAGAGTGACACATGAGGAGTAGCAGAGGACCGTCCTGGGCACACATGGGGAGCAGGCACTGCTGGCCAGGACCGGTTCCCTGTGCATGGAGGGTCAGATCAGGTCAGACAGGAGCAAAAGTCATCACACAGGCTGTTCCCATAAGCACACCCCTGACTCTAGGGAACTGGGCTGGGGGGCAGGGCTGACCAGTGCTGAGCTGGAGCCAGAATAAGGGGTGGGGGCCCAAACAAAAAAGCCTTCCCCTGTGGCCCAGATGGTAAAGAATCTGCCTGCAATGTGGGAGACCCAGGTTCAATCCCTGGGTCGGGAAGATCCCTTGGAGAAGGGAATGGCTACCCACTCCAGGATTCTTGCCTGGAGAATTCCATGGACAGAGAAGCCTGGTGGACTACAGTCCATGGGATCGCAAAGAATCAGACACGACTGTGTGACTGTCACTTCCCTTCACTTCACAAGGACATGAGAGAGATACTCTGGCCTTGAGATACAAGAAGAGATGTAAGGTGGACTAGAAGGGAAGCTGGGAGCAAAGGGGAAAGCTTCTGATTACAAGGACCCACCCAGAAGGAACTAAATAGTGAGAAACACTCCTGGAGACAGGAGCCACGGAGGTTGAGTCCCCAACAGCCACAGAGCTGGCAGGGGAGGTAGTCATGGACTTGAAGGAGCCATTCGAGGACCACAGGAAAAGACAGGACAATGTAGAAGACCTGCAGTGGCAGCCAGGCCACTCCCCAGCCCATTGTGTGATTCAGGCCAGCCCTAGACTCAAGACACGCCCCATCCAAAGTCACAGAGAGGTTTCCGGCAGACATGTGTTGTTCAAGGAATCCCTTGAGGTTTGTATCTTCTCAAGGCAAAGGAGGAAAAATATGACCCATTCCTGGTCTGTACCCTACGTTCACTCCCCAACAGATCAATCACTTTATAGTGTATAAATAGGGTGTTAACTTAAAAAAAAATAGTCACAACCTAAAAGTTGAGAGTTATGTTTTATTCGATGGGAATTTTTAAGACTTCAAGCTCAGGAGGCAGAATCTCAAATGACCCTGGGAGAACAGCTCAGAGGAGGCAAAGGGAAGAGCCAGGTTATATAGAAGTCTTGTAAAAAACAGCAGGTAGCCTGAACATCAAAAGATCATTGCTAATCAAAGAAAATCAAATAGCCCAAGTTAAGGAATTTAGCGGTTTTCTGTGTATGGGAAGGAAAGTTATGACCAACCTAGACAGCATATTAAAAAGCAGAGACATCACTTTGCCAACAAAGGTCCGTCTAGTCAAGGCTATGGTTTTTCCAGTGGTCATGTACAGATGTGAGAGTTGGACTATAAAGAAAGCTGAGCGCCAAAGAATTGATTCTTTTGAACTGTGGTGTTGGAGAAGACTCTTGAGAGTCCCTTGGACTGCAAGGAGATCCAACCAGTCCATCCTAAAGGAGATCAGTCCTGGGTGTTCATTGCAAAGACTGATGTTGAAGCTGAAACTCCAATACTTTGGCTACCTGATATGAAGAGCTGACTCATTGGAAAAGACCCTGATGCTGGGAAAGATTGAGGGCAGCAGGAGAAAGAGACGACAGAGGATGAGATGGCTGGATGGCATCACCGACTCAATGGACGTGGGTTTGGGTGGACTCTGGCAGTTGGTGATGGACAGGGAGGCCTGGCATGCTGCGGTTCATGGGGTCGCAAAGAGTCGGACACGACTGAGCAACTGAACTGAGCTGAACTGATGTATCGGAAGATGTAAGAGTCTGGGCTCAGGGACAATATTCCTTTCATTTGTATCTTAGCTATCCCAGGCCAGTATCAGGTCCTAAGCTGCCTCAGGCTCACCTTTGGGAGTGGCTACAATCTGATGGCTGTTAGATTGCAGATAGTTTTCTCCTTCCTCCATTCCCTTAGGCTCACATTGGAGGGCTGATGACTGTGACATTTTTGTTTACTGATATAGCAAAAAACATTCCATTTCTCAACGGTAAACCATGATCTGAAAGAGAAAAATGAAATTTCCTTAAATCCTCCTATATTTCTGGCATTAGAAAGACTTGACCCAAGAGTGATTAGTGGAGAAGTACTCCACTAACCTCACTGGAAGAAGAACGTGATGAAGGTGGCTGCCCAGAGAGGCCTCCTGGGGACCAGGATTCACCAGAGACAATCAGAGTTGTCAACAGGCAAACATTTCAGAGTTTATGGAATTTAGGACCAGGCTGTTCCTTAAGTTACCCCATTTGACACCTTTTCCTGCCAAGTGGGAAAAGCTGGCTCAGAGAAGTAAGGTCCTTAGGAATCCAAGTCACTTGGGGGCATCTACCCCCAACTCGCTCACTTTGCCACTGAGAAAACCAGGTTGGCAAGTTTCAACGATTGGCCTTGAGCAGTTGGCAGCCTGGGGCAAAGGGTGACCAGGTCTCCAAATCTGAAGGCCTTTCTTCTTTCCATCGCACCTCCCAATTCCCAACCTTCCTGCACTATTGAGAAATCAGCCCACAAATGCCTGTCTCCTTCCCCCGCTAGGCAGACAGTACTCCAGACAGTTACAACCTCGAATAACAACCCCCTCCCTCCGTTCAGTTCCGGGAGTGAACATTTCCATTTTTTCAAAACTCTGCACTGATGCAACAGTTTCATAACATCAGAATTATATGTTTTCAAGAGCTGCTCTTGTAAAACATGCAATTTGGCAAAGAACATTGGTCGCGAGCTTTAACAATGACTCCCTATCCAATTAGGAAAGCAGAGTTTGGCTCCGGGGAGAAGTCAAGATTTTTAAACCTTCGTGACAAATTTGCATAAACACCCTTATTTAAAATGAAAATTGCAAAGGAAAGCCCAGGCTTCAGATGACAGGCTCTGCTTCAACACAAGTTTCCCTGAACCTCAGTGCTAATTTAAATGCTTCTCTTTCCAAGGACAGTTTCTGAGAGCCTTCCAGAGACCCTTGTAGAGATAAGGAGGCAGATTTTTGGAGCTGAAACTGGTTCTTGACCAGCCACAAGTCTCAGATTCAGTCTCAGACCCTGACAGGCCTCATGGGCCCCTGAAACACAGTCCAGCCAGTGGCTTCTGGGAATGAAAGAGCCAGAGAACATAATTGGGGGCCTGTAAAGAAAGCTGAGTGCTGAAGAATTGATGCTTTTGAACTGTGGTGTTGGAGAAGACTCTTGAGAGTCTCTTGGACAGCAAGGAGATCCAACCAGTCCATCCCAAAGGAAATCAGTACAGAATATTCATTGGAAGGACTGATGCTGAAGCTGAAACTCCAATACTCTGGCCACCTGATGTGAAGAGCTGACTCATTGGAAAAGACCCTGATGCTGGGAAAGATTGAGGGCAGGAGGAGCAGGGGACAACAGAGGATGAGATGGTTGGACGGCATCACTGACTCAATGGACACGAGTTTGAGTAAACTCTGGGAGTTGGTGATGGACAGGGAGGCCTGGCGTGCTGCAGTCCATGGGGTCGCAAAGAGTCGGACACGACTGAGCGACTGAACTGAACTGAACCCAGGGTGAGATCGAGGACATGGCGACCTGTCACAAAGTGGCTAACAGTTGGAGCCTGGCCAGAGTTTGGGCAGAGCTGGCAAAAGACAAGAGAAAGAGCATGTTCTTGGATTTTTGCAAAGCTAGGTTCAAATTATTGGCTAAGGCCACCTCATTGTTCTGTGACCCTGAAGAACTCATTCATCTTCCCTGAGGCCTCATGTAGCAAATCTGTTCAGTGACACTAAGGATACACGCTACAGGTGTGCTGTCAGAACGGAGATTCTAGAAGCTTTGCTATGGGGAGGAGTGGACACGATAGTTCAGGGAAAAGTGGGGTGGCTGAAACTCTCAAAGACAGGAAATGAGTGAACTCTGCCATTGTGGCACCAGAATTCTAAACCTGCTCGTTATTTGACCTGAAATCTTCTCCTAAGGTATCGAGTGTGATGTGTTGCTCACCAGGCTTAGCACCACTGTGATGTGGACCAGATATTAGACCCTTTTTGGAGGGTTTGTGGAGACAGAGGGGTATTGGTGTCTTGAATTAGAAAGAGCCCTGAACTTGGGTCCAAAGAGAGGGCATGGTATCCACGCTGGTCTCAATAACCATATCACTGTGGCCTGGACACTGCCCATCTCTGGGGTTCACGCTCATCTCTGGGGTTGCAACAGTGGTTCTCTATTCTGGCTGCATGTTAGAACCACACGGAGAGTTTCAAAAGAATACCCGAGCCCAGGCCTCACCCCCAGTGGCTCTGATTCATCTGGTCCAGGGCAGGGTCCAGGCCTGGACATTCCCAGGTGATTCTAAAGGGCAGCCAGAACCCCAAGACCTCCATGCTTCCAGGCCTCACCTTCTCTGATGCCAGGAAAGATAAGATACAGAGCACAGTGGAGCAGGCCCACCGGGGAGTCAGTTCAGTTCAACTCAGTTCAGTTGCTCAGTCATGTCCGACTCTCTGTGACCCCATGGACTGCAGCACAACTGTCCATCACCAACTCCCAGAGTTTACTCAAACTCATGTCCATCGAGTCAGTGATGCCATCCAACCATCTCATCCTCTGTCATCCCCTTCTCCTCCCGGGACCAGGGAGTCAATAAATTCCATTGTCTTGCTGTATGACCTTGGGAAAAATCATCGCCCCTCCCACCCTCACTGGGCATCAGCTTGTCCCACCTACAAATCGGGGAGAGGGAAAGACTCGGTGCCAACTTCCACTTCTGGGAGTCTGTGTGTCTGGTAGCTGTGTGGAGGGTAGACCTTCCACAAGGAGAACAGAGCTCATTGGGCCCCAGCTCATTGTCTCTGGAAACTCAGCTCTGGAAGTTCCAAGACCATGTGCTCCATGAACTCCAGTTGATCCTTTTTTTTTGCAAAAAAGGTTTATTTATTTTATTTTACATTTTTGGCTGTGGTGGGTCTTTGTCGCAGCACACAGGCTTTCTCCAGTTTTGGTGAGCGGGGCTACTCTCTAGTTGCAGTGCAAGGGCTTCTCATTGCAGTGTCTTCTCTTTTTGGGAGCACGGGCTCTAGGGTGAGTGGGCTTCAGTAGTTGCAGTTCCTGGGCTCACTAGTTGTGGTGCACATGCTTGCTTGCTCTACAGAAATGTGAATCTTCCTGGACCAGGGGTCGAACCTGTGTCCCTGCATTGCAAGGCAGATTCTTAACCACTGGACCCCCAGGGAAGGCCAACTCCAGTTGATCTTACCCTGGGCCTGGCAGAAACTTGAAAGGAAATTATGAAGAGCATGCTGCAAGCAATCTCGTGCATGTCTTTTCATGAACATAGGAGCGCGTTTCTGTCCAGGAGTGGAAGAGCTAGGAAACAGGATGTGCGTGGATTCTGCTTCAGAGGGAAAAGCCTCCCTGAGGAGGTAAGAGGAAGCTGCCCTGTGAGGATGTGGAGGATGATTCTGAGAGGAGCAGCTAGTGCAGGGAGCATAGCTGGCCAACGGCTCAGCTGCTGCCCTCTGGATTCACCACCTGCTTCACTGAGGCCAGGTTTGCTACAGGGTATTTCCAGCTGGTGACCTTCAGCAGGGGCACCAAGGCAGGCTTGCTCCTTACAAGAGACAGGAAACTCCCCTCAGCAGGCCACTTCAGCTTGGGGACCTCCCCCATCAGCCTGGTGGAGACTTTCTTGCCCTGCGATGCCTTCGAGATGCTTTCTGGACTTCCCTGGTGGCTCCATGGTAAAGAATCCACCTGCCAATGTAGGAGACGCAGGTTCAATCTCTGATCTAGCAGGATCGCACATGCCATGGAACAACTAAGCCCATGAGCCACAACTACCGAACCTGTGCTCTAGAGCCCGGGAGCCGCAACTACTGAAGCCCATCTGCCCTAGAACCTGTGCTTCGCAACAAGAGAAGCCACTGCTATGAGAAGCCTGTGCACCGCATCTAGAGAGTAGCCCCCGTTTGTCACAACTAGAGAAAAGGCTGTGCAGCAAGGAAGATGCAGCACAGCCACAAATAAATTAAACTAAAACAAAAAACTCGTAGTATTAAAAAAAAAAAAAGATGCTTCCTGACCTCTCACCCTCCTCCCTTTCTGCTCCCCTCACACAGGGTGAGACCTGCACCCAGTCTGATGGCTTCTCCACCCCCACCTTCCCCGATCCCTCCCCTGATAAGTCTTTTGCATGTCTAACTCCGTCTTGGAATTGGCTTCTAGTGGGACCAGAACGATCACATTGCTGAACTATCATATTTCTCCCTTGAAGATATTTTTAGAGAAATTTCCTTTTTAGTACATGTAGAGTTTTTTCTGCCTCATCTTGTTTTCTAGCTTATTTAACCAGCCCCCTACCAAAGGCAGTGAATTCATTTCCAGACATTTGCTAACAAACGGTGCTATGGTGAGCACCCTTGCACACACGTTACCTCCCCAAGTGAGAGTTCAGCTGGAGGATAGATAAACACGAAGTGACAGTGGCAGGTCACACCCCAAGTGTGGTGGGGGTGGCCACCTGACCCCCTTAGATGCAGGACCAAGTCCCACTCGCAGAAACACACGAGCTCAGAAACTTGGTCCCTCCCTCCCTATCCTGGCACTCTCAAACTCTTGGATGTTTACCAACCTGATGAGTGAGAAATGGTGTCCTCTGAAGTTTGCTTTCTATTTCTCTTATCACAGTGAAGAAGCATCTTTTCATAGACGTTTCTTTTTTTGTGGAATTGGTTGTCAATAGCCCTTACCTAATGTCCTATTGTTTGTTACCTGTTTTCTTCATGATTTGTAGGCACTCTTTATTGATTTATTTTAGCACTTATTCATTATGCCACTTGTTTGGTTTTTTTAAAATTGAAGTATAGTTGATTTGCAATATTGCAATGGTTTCAGGTGCCCAGTTGTTCACTTATTTTTGACTTTTTTTTTCTATAAATGATAAAAAATGGTGTTCTTGGGTTTCTCTGGTAGCTCAGTGGTAAAGAATCCACCTCCTAGTGCAGGAGACATAGGTTTGATCCCTGATCCAGGAAGATCCCACATGCCTTGGAGCAATGAAGCATGTGTGCCACAACTACCAAGACTGTGCTCTAGAGCCTAAGAGTTGCAACTACTGAGCCCATGTGCTGCAACTACTGAAGCCCAAGTGCACTAGAGCCCATGCTCTGCAGCAAGAGAAGCTACCACAATGAGAAACCTGCTCCCTGCAACTAGAGAGTGGCCTTCGCTCGCTGCAACTAGAAAAAAGCCCGCAGAGCAACAGACTCAGCACAGCCAAAAATGAAACAAATAAATTAGTTAAATTTTTAAAACTCTTATATAAAAAAATGAATTCAAAAATAGTGTCCCTGGGACTTCCCCGGTGGTCCATTGGCCAAGACTCTGAGCTCCCAAGGCAGGGGGCCCAGGTTCAATCCCTGGTCAGGGAACTATATCCCACATGCTCCGACTGAGACCCGGCGAAGCCAAATAAAAGTAATTTTTAAAAATAGTGTCCTTAATTTTACTGAAAAGCTCTACCCTGATTTGCTCATTTGCAGATGAGGATGGGAGCATGGCTCGTTATCCATATGGACTCATGGGACCCAGTACAGGTACACAAGCATCTCACTAGCCTCTGGGTAATAATCATTTCCTGTTTTCTTTCTTTTTCTCCTCCACTCCCCCCATCCCCTTTGTTTTTCATTCTTCTAACCCTTCTGACATGTGGGACTCAATTCCCTATATTAAACTCCCTCTGTATTCTTGCCTGGAGAATCCCATGGACAGAGCACCTGGTGGGCTACAGTCCATGGGGCTGCAAGGGTGGGACACGACTGGAGGGACTGAGCACATAAGAAGCACCTAGAATGATTTCTGCTTCCCTAACGCTGCTAAGCCAGCTCCTGCTGTAGCAAAACACCACAGACCAAGTGGCTTCACCAACAGAAAATTCTGAGCCTGGCAAGTCCAAGATCAGGGAGCCAACACGGGCAGGTTCTGGTGAGAGCACTCTTCCTGCCTTGTGAACAATCATTGTGTCCTCAGAAAGCTCCAGTCACTTTCTCTTCCCATCAGAGCACTAATCCCATCTCGGGCATCCACCCTCATGACCTTGTCTCAACCTAATTACCTCCCAAAGCCCCCACCTCCCAACGTTATCACTTGGGGATTAAGGATTCCACACACAGATCCAACACTTTGGCCACCTGATGCAAAGAGCTGACTCATTGGAAAAGACTCACACTGGGAAAGATTGAGGGCAGAAGGAGAAAGGGGTGACAGAGGATGAGATGGTTGGATGACATCACGGACTCAATGGACATGAGTTTGAGCAAACTCGGGGAGACAGTGGAGGACAGAGGAACCTGGAATGCTGCAGTCCATGGGGTTGCAAAGATTCAGACACGACTGAGCAGCTGAACAAGAAGACACATTTGGGGATGGAGACACAAACATTCAGGCCGTGGTGTTGACAGAGACACTTACTGAGAACAAAATGTGCTTTGTGACTTTCCCCTGATTTCACCTACTACCACTCCCTGCTCACTCCTTGTCCACCAGTCAGACCAGTCTCCACTCCCTTCCTGGAACACACCAGTCTTTCTTGCCTCGGGGCTTTTGCACATGTTGGTCATACCGCCTAAGGCACCCTCTTCCCTATTCTTTTCTCCGTGACTCATTCTAACCTTTCAGCCCTTTAGCTGAAACATCACCTCCTTTGAGCAACCCACCCTTATCCTACAATCCAGGTAGATTTAGCCTAGGGACACATTCATTTCTCACTCTGCACCCTGTGTTTTTCCTTCATGGCACTTGTCACAATTTGTAATGATTTGGCTTCTTTATTCCTGTGGCTACCCACAACCCTACACTAAACTCTAAGGTCCTTGAGGGCAGACTCTGCCTCATCACTGACACTCCAGGGCCTAGAACAGTTCCTGACACAGGGTCAGTGCTAAATGAATAAATGACTAGAGGAAATGCTGAAGATGGTGAACATAAATTGAGATCATGGATGCGGAGTGCTGTATGAACACAACAGGTAATTTTGATACTGCTGTTAGCATAATTATTATTGGTCTTGTCTTATTTCTTGCCACTCCTTCCACGGCTTCCTGGGCTCAATGACTGCTCTTGAAATTGCTGAAGTCGGTCGGTTTTTTTCCAGGACTTCATTTTCTTGCTTGCATATCTCTCAGCTCTGAGCTGGAGACACAGCTGCCAGAGGTTACCATGGCCATGTCCTGACAGACAGTCCCATAACTGCCGCCTCCTGTCTGTGTTGATGGAAAAGACAGCTGCCGGGTGACAAGAGCCTTGTCCATGGACTTTGGGGTTGGGAGACAAGGGTGCTGCAGGCTCCCCCAAGGAGCCTGGACCCAAGCCTGTTGTTTTCACAGCTAGGTGTGTGGTTTTCAGAGAATTGAGGGCAGAATACCTGTGCTTAGCCATCAGTGACTGATGAGAAAATACCTACAGAAGTTGGAATCAAATCACTTGACAGGCTAATAGCTACCACCATGATAGCAGGCCAACTCCCCTCGCCAAATCTATCCCTGCCTAGTTCTTTTTTTTAATTGAATTAAAGGTTCTTTAAATTCTATAGTGCTTTACCATTTTCAAAAGTTTCACACACATGATTTCCTATAATCTCAAAATAACCCTTTTGCCCCCACCCCTATTTTGTCTCTCCCCTCTTGCCTCTCCCAACTGGCATCCATTCATTTGCTCTCTAGATCTGAGTCTGCTTTTTTTGTTTTATTTACTAGTTTGTTGTAGGCTTCCCTGGTGGCTCAGTGGTAAAGAATCTGCCTGCCAGTGCAGCAGACATGGATTCAATCCCTGGGTTGGGAAGATCTCCTGGAGAAGGAAATGGCAACCCACTCCAACATTCTTGCCTGAAAAATCCCATGGACAGAGGAGCCTGGCAGGCTACAGTCCATAGGGTCACAAAGAGTCGGACTCGGCTTAGCGACTGACCACATACTAGTTTGTCGTATTTTTTAGGTTCTGCATATATGTGATATAGTATAATGCCCTCCAAGTCCATCCTCATTGATGCGAATGGCAAAATTTCATTCTTTTTTATGGCTAACTACTATTCCACTGTATGTATATGTGTGTGCATATCTAAATCTATCTATCTATATATCCCACATTTTTTTTATCCATTCCTCTGTGATGGACACTTAAGTTGGTTACAAATATTGCATAGAACATGCAATAAACTTCATTGTTTATCTGAAATTTAAATTTAACTGGACATCCTATGTTTTAGCTGGCTACAAATAATCAACTCAAGATTATTCAACCAGTAAGTGGAAAAACCATTATTTCACCCAGGGCTTTAAGCTTAAAAAAATATCATCATGGGTGTGGGCAGGAAGTGAAAAAGTTACTGGCTAAGAAGGCAGAACTAGAACTCCTGGGTCCACCACAAACAAGCTCTGACTAGGGGAGGGCCACTGAACTGCCCAAGCCTCAGTGCTTCTTATTCATAAAATAGGATAATAAACCCATCTTTCCATATCTCACCGGTGGAGAATAATGATAAACTTCTCTAGTTCCTTGACAGACGACAGTGTAAGAGAGAAAACATCTGGCAGCCACAGAGAGGAAGTCTCTTGTCTTTCAGAAATAGCGCCTATTCTCCAAAAACATCTGGCAAAGTTTTCCTCAGAGAACATTCTCCATTTTCCAAATCTTCAGGGCTCAGCAAGTCACCTGCTAGTGGATGTCACTCTTCCCTGCTCACTGTCGGACTCCTATGTCCGGATACCACTTGTGGGAGGGAGGCTAAAGTGACCCCTGACCTTAGGGTCATCACAGCACTGACCTAGGGCCACGCCACCCTCTGCACTTTGAGCAGGGAATACCTCTCTGGGGTGCAAATCCCTCCAGCTTAGCCTTGCCCATTGCAGCTGAGCCTGGTGGACCTTGGTCAGGAGAATGAGGCCTTTGGGATTCCGCTTGGCAGAATCACGTGGGGAGTTTTCTTCCACTGATTAAACCTGAGTTCTTTAGGGTGGCCTTCAAGGCCTCCACTGGATAGAAGACGCCATGGCCATTGTGAAGCTGGAGAAACTGAGGCTCAGGGAGGCACACGGACCTGCCAGCATCTCCCACTCATGGTGGGTACAGGCAGGGCAGGCCGAGGTCTTTACCTAGAGCTCAGCCTCCCAGAGGACCCAGGGCCCTGCAGATTCACATGAAGGAACTGGGAGGCTAGGATTGGCTTCTTCAGGCCTCCGGGAGCTGCAAAGCTTCTGGTGGCAGGACCGTGTCTGACGAGTTCTGATGAGGCTGGTTTATTTACTTATTTTTTTTGGCCGTGCCTCATAGCTTATGGGATCTTAGTTCCCCAACCAGGGGTTGAACCCATGGCCCCTGCAATGGAAGCCTGGAGTCCTAACTACTGGAAAGCCAGGGAATTCCCGAGCTTGGTTTAAGAAGAGAGCCAGAGGGATGCCACAGGTCCCCCCTCCCCGCAGGGAAGCGCCCCTTGCTAGGATATCAGAGAGGCTGCCCCTTTCCCAAGTGCACGTCAAGGGGTCACCTTGAGCTCGGGGAGCGCCGGCTTTGGGGGCAGGTGAACCTGAGTCCTCCCCCAACTCCCCTGTGGCTGTGGCCAGCGATGCCACCTTTGCAGCCCCCCTGCCCTCTCCACGCTTCTAGTGAGGATCTAAGGCAATGTACGGGAAGACCACTCCACCAATGAGGGCACCCACAAGTGCTTTCTTATTACAGCAATTTTGCATGTTCACTGCAAATACAAAAATAAAGATAGCAACTCTGAGGCTGGTAAAGATTGAAGGCGGGAGGAGAAGGGGGCGACAGAGGATGAGATGGTTGGATGGCATCACTGATTCAAAGGACATGAGTTTGAGCAGCAAACTCCAGGAGATAGTGAGGGACAGAGAAGCCTGGCGTCCTGCAGTCCATGGGGTCAAAAAGTGTCAGACACAACTTAGCAACTGAACAAGAACAAAAACCATAAAAGTTACCCATAATTTCACACCTAGAGATTAACCATGTACCATGCTAGCATATACCCCACTAGAACTCTGTGTGTGTGTGTATACTCTAATGTCACTTTTGCTGGCACTTAAGTAGCCCACTGAAAGAACACCAATCCTCTACCATTATATTGGCTATAGCCAATCCTTTACTGCAATAGTCAATGCTATTAGGGGGCGAACATTCTTGTAACTAAATCTTTGAGTGTATTCTTAACTATTTAACATATTCTCTTAGAAGTAAAATTTTGTGGTGAAATATCCTTTTGTTGCTTTAATGCGTATTGTCATATTTTTTACTTTTGGTTTTATATGCAAAACACTATACTTTCATTATTTTTAACTTGCGTTCTTTTGTCTCTGATGTGGTTAAGGTTTTATTTGAGCACTTATTTGGGCATTTACATTTTCTACCTTGGACTTTCTGTCCATTTTTCTATTGGAATATTTTTCCTATTTGTTTCTTTTTTAAAAGTTCCTTTACATTAAGTATACACACCAAAGATTTATCGAATATCTTCCCACTTCTGTTTTTAGAAGTAGGTAATAGTAATAACACCTCCTGAAACTAAGATTTATCTACTGTGTTTGTGGAAGTTCTCACCAACCAAGCTGTGTGTGTGTGTGTGTGTTTCCTTAGGTCACCAAGTCAGATTAAATACTTTAGAGGGCGAACACAAGATAAAGCGAAAGTCACTGCACACTGGTTAGCAGATTTAATCACATAGTGGTGATTGTCTTTCCTGTAAACTTTCTTTTTAGGTCATGACTTTAGGGACTTATCTGGTGGTCCAGTGGTTAAGACTTTGCCTTCCAGTGCAGGGAGTATGGGTTCAATCCCCCATCAGGCTAAGATCGCGTGCCTCTCAGCCAAAACATAAAACAGAAGCAATATTGTAACAAATTCACAAAATCTTGAAAAAAAAAAAAGACATGGCTTTACTGGTCTTTCATCTAATTTGCAATCCTTAGATAAAAATATAAAATAAAATCTGTGTTTGAAGGAAGTCCTTATCATTCATGAAACTTTTCACTTCTTTTCTTCCTTGGTGAAACATCTCAGTGAAGTAAGCAGAAAGGAAACCATGCCTGTTCCCTGAATGAGGAGTCAAGGCTCCGGAAAGAGGCGGGGGAGGTATCAGTGTGAGGTTATCAGAGATGGAAACCACACTTAAACCCACATGTTCTGGATCCAAGTCTGGAATATTCTCCACCAGCCCACAGTGGTTCATGGCCCATGTGCAGAGCAGAAACGGGAAGTCAGGAGCTGCCTTTAGAAAGCGGGTGACTTGATTCTTCGGCTCCGAGGCCTCAGTTTTCCCATATGCATTATTTCTGCAGCATCAGCTGAAGCCCACAGGGGAGTGAGGGCTGGAGGACCCTGGGTCCAGCAGGCACTGTCAGTTGGGTGCAGAATTGCCTGCTCCCGAGCTGTTGAGGCCACCTCAGCCTCCCAGAAGTCATCACAGGGACAGTTCTCACTTCTGTCACTCATGTCCCTGCGTGGTTTCCCATCATTTTCTGCTTGAGCCCGTGGGGAAACTGATCCGCTTCCTTTCCATCACTTTGGGCTTGTGGAAAAGTGGCCCAAGACTTCATTCATCCATCAAAAAGTCATTGAAACCCTTTCTCATGCCAAGCATCTCGTGAGAAGATCGGCGAAATCCCTGCTCTTTCCAAAGCTTTTCTGTCCAGTGAAGGACTCCCATGAGCAGGACCCTGGGAGAGAGAGGGGAGGAAGTAGGGAGGCTCAGCTTCCCAGGGTTGATACTGGGCCTGGGCAGTGCAGCTTGAGGAGCAGCTGGCCAGAGGGAGGCCAAGGGAACAGCCCAGTAATAGAGCCAGGGTTTGGGGTGACGGTGAGAAATCCATCAGGCTGCACATGAAATTCGGGTGCCGCAGGTTGCAAAGAGCCATGAGTTCCAGGGTAGGCAACTGGTTTCATCTGTCCCCCTGGTCTCTCTAACAGGGTGGGATATCAGAGGAGCTGAGCCCCTGACTCCAGGTACACCCAGGACAAGGAGGGGAAGGCTGCCGCCCAGAATGCTCCCACGGGACCAGCATCCATGAGAAAGTCCCCTTGCTCCAGCAGCCCACAGGGTGCAGGAAGGGTCATGCTTGCCCACACCCCCAAACCGTGGTGGCTGAGTTCTGTTTCCCTGGGCCTTCAAGATCACGGGCAGATGACGCTCACTGCAGGGACTGGGAGACTTCCCCTGTGGGGTTGGAAAAGCACCTCTGCTGATTTAGAGTTTAATTTTTTTCCTGCTGGGTTTCCCAGGTGGCTCAGGGGTAAAGAATCCACCTGCCAGTGCAGGAGACACAAGAGACATGGGTTGGATCCCTAGGTTGGGAAGATCCCCTGGGGAAGGAAATGACAACTCACTCTAGTTTTCTTGCCTGGAGAATCCCATGGACAGAGGAGCCTGGCAGGCGACAGTCCACGGGGTTGCAAAGGGTCGGACACAACCGAGCACACATGCACATTTTTCCTGATCTCTTGTCCACATACTGTTTTTTACTCATGTAAAGTATTCCGAGGCCCTAGTTCAGGCTCTTGCCTCTCTCAGACCACGGCAGATGGTGTTTCCCTTTCCTGCTCACCTCAGCCATCGTGCCCTCTGCCTCTCCTCCATGACCTCCCTCTCTGCTGGGTTGCCTTCCACAAGGCTGTGGCTTTAAAACCTAGAGCTTTGTCAACTAAGCCTAGATTCAAACCTGAATTGGTTAGGGTATTGGGTTTGGCTGTGTTAAGTGTAACAGCCCCTCAAAGTAACAGTGAAGAAGCAACACGGTGGTGTTGTAGTCGCTCAGTCTTTGCGACCCCATGAACTGTAGCGCACCAGGCTCCTCTGTCCATGGGATTTTGCAGGCAAGAACACTGGAGCGGGTTGCCATTTCCTTCTCCGGGGGATCTTGCCAACTCAGGGATCGAACCCGGGGCTCCTGCATTTCGGGAGGATTCTTTACCGACTGAGCCACCAGGGAAGCCCTCAAGCAACATGGGAGGCTCTCAAATGGCAGTCTGCTTTTATTATTGCTGCAGTTGCTGCTGTTGTTGTTTATTAAAGGCTTCCAGGCAGTAGAGAGACCGGAGCGGAGCTGTGCATGAATAAGTTTTAGACAAAACTGACTGTTTCTGCAGATGCTCCTCGCAGCCCTCTGGGAATATCAGTAAGCACTTTCAAAAACAAACCCCCCTCCTCTTTCCAAAGAAATCAAGATGACTTGCCAAGAAGGGCCCAGGCAGCATGATGCAGAAAACAGAACTGGAAACAGAAGGTACAGGGCGGGAGGAGGGGGCGGAGGGGTTATGCTGATTCAACAGGCACGTGCTGGGGACGGCCAGGCTCCTGGCTGTGTCCCCGTGGCTCCGGGGTCCTGAGCAGCGGCCTGGCCTCCCCAGTGCCACCTCCTGCCTCAGGCCAGGTCACTTATTTTGGGGGACCAACTCTCTTTCCAAAGCTGCTGACTAATAAGGCGCATTGAAAAGAAGCAGGCTGCATCTTAAAATAAATCTTCAGTTCAGCTGAATTTATTGAGCCCCTGGAACCAGTCTGAGGACTTTCCCCTGGGGATCAGAGTGAGCAAAACCGAGGCCCTGCCCTTGAGGGGCCCCCAGGCAAGACGAGTGTCTGTAACAAATCCAGACATCAGTGCCTATGGTGGGTCTAAGGAGCAGGAGCACGTGGGGAGGAGGTACCCAAGCTGGGCAGTCAGAGGTCTAGCGGGCAGTGGACAAAGGGAATAGGATGTGAAGACACAGGTGTGTCCCAGAGGCACAGTCCGGGCTGGAGGCTGCAGGGCAAAGAGGCAGGAGGAGGAGGTATAGGATGTATGACTAGAGGGGCTGCTGGGACCAGAGCTCTAGGGAATTGAGGTCAGCAGAGGCTTACCTACAATTAGGCACCAGGGACCCACTCAGCAGTAAAGCAGGATCAGATTCACATTTCAGGACTATTGCACGGAAGGGCAGTGCCGGCTGGACCCAGGGACCTGGACAGGAGACACTCACTCATCTTGCCCTCCCCCCAGTTTGGGAGCCCCGCCAAAGGTAAGACAAGGCCTTTCCTGCTTCCTCAATACCACGTCATGGCCGATCATGAAGCAGGAGATGGATAAATATTAAGATTTACCAAATGTACACATGAGTGAAGGTGTCAAGTACACATTTATTTAGATCAATATTTTCCAAAATAAATTCCCAAACCAGAAGATCAGTTTCTCAAGGAAGGACAAACATGCTACTTATTTACTTACTACTAGTCTGGGCTGGTCCTCTCATACATGATCTTGTCCAGTTTAACATAACAACCCTCCCATTTCCACTTGACAAATTCGAAAGCTCAGACTCAGTGAGTTCACTATTTTGTTAGAGACATTAAATGTCGTGGTGGAGACAAAATTCAAAACCAGGCATTTTTTTTTATATCAAGTACACTGTTCTTTCTACCAGAGCACACTGCTGCTGCTGCTGCTGCTAAGTCACTTCAGTCGTGTCCAACTCTGTGCAACCCCATAGATGGCAGCCCACCAGGCTCCACCGTCGCTGGGATTCTCCAGGCAAGAATACTGGAGTGGGTTGCCATTTCCTTCTCTAATGCATTAAAGTGAAAAGTGAAAGTGAAGTCGCTCAGTCGTGTCCGACTCTTAGCGACCCCGTGGACTGCAGCCTACCAGGCTCCTGCATCCGTGGGATTTTCCAGGCAAGAGTACTGGAGTGGGGTGCCATTGCCTTCTCCACCAGAGCACACACTTGCCTGTAAAAAAGAGAATATTCAGGCATTCAGGAAAAGTATGTTCTGTCTCTCCACTGTGGGGTTGTGAATGAGTGTGTTCACCAGCCATCCTCTGAGATTTTCCGTTGAACCGTTGTGTAAATGGAGGTGGTTCAGCCCTGCAGGACTCACGGGAGGCCTTACTCAAGGCGTCATCAAAGATAAAACCAAATGCACATCCCGAGGCCCCCGGCAGGCTCGGTTTGCTAGGAGCAGAGGCCGCTTGGCTGAAGGAGCATGGATGCTCCAGTGGGTGTCTGCAGCTGGTTTCCAGCTGGAATGTTTTTAAATAAAGTGATTTGGCCTCTGAACATGTGTGTTTCCAACTCATCTCCTTTCCAAACAGAATATGTCATCGCCGAAGAATGATAAGTCATAGTGAAGTCCAAATGGAAGGGGTCGCTCGGGCCCCTCTTGGTCACTCTACAGGGCTGTCATTTACTTAGCTCGGCACTCAAGGCCTCTGCAAACTTGACTTTGCTGCCTCTCCTAACTCACATGTGACCCGGAGCTGCAACACACGAGGTTACCCTCATGTCTTCCAAACACAGCCCTCACTTTTCTGGCTTTGCTCCCTCTGTTCTCTTCTTTGCTCTGTGTTTGTCTGATGAACTACTCATCACTCAAGGCCCAATTCAAATGTCCCCTTATCTGCCACCTTTTTATTCTATCATCAATCTATCCCTCTGTTCCAGCCTCTGTCCCACTATGCATGATCTGTTTTCTTCTGTCTCCCCTACACAGCCTCACTCCTTCCCGTGGTCACAGAGGACAGCTTCAGTTCAGTTAAGTTGGTCAGTAGTGTCCAACTCTTTGTGACCCCATGGACTGCAGCACGCCAGGCCTCCCTGTTCATCACCAAGTCCCGGAGTTTACCCAAACTCATGTCCATTGAGTCAGTGATGCCATCTAACCATCTCATCCTCTGTCATCCCCTTCTCCTTCCTTCAGTCTCTCCCCGCATCAGGGTCTTTTCATATGAGTCGATTCTTCACACCAGGTGGCCAATTTTTGGAGTTTCAGCTTCAGCATCAGTCTTTCCAATGAATATTCAGGACTGATTTCCTTTAGGATGGACTGGTTGGATCTCCTTGCAGTCCAAGGAACTATCAATAGTCTTCTCCAACACCACAGTTCAAAAGCATCAATTCTTCGGTGCTCAGCTTTCTTTATAGTCCAATTCTCACATCCATACATGACTCCTGGAAAAACCATGGCTTTGACTAGACAGACCTTTGTTGGCAAAGTAATGTCTCTGCTTTTTAATATGCTGTCTAGTTTGGTCATAACTTTTCTTCCACAGCTTCAGTGAGTGACTATTGAATACTGAGTGAATAGTGTCACGAAGGGAACGCCTGCATGGCTGGGACGAAGCAGGAAGGAGAGGAAGGAGGGGCCCCTTCCCAGTGGGAAATGCTATGACACGTGTGGCTCAGATATTTGAAAATGTTGCTCTAATCCTCCCCACTCCAGCTGCCATTTACCAAAGCCAGCTCTTCGAGGTTTGAGTTATTGGACAGAGCAGGCAAACCGAGGGGCAGAGATGCGTGTTAAAATGATTTACTGGATCAGAGACAGCAGCTGGGGAGGAAGGTTAAAGGATCCAAGATTCATTAGTACAGGAAAGGCGGAGCAGATGGGGGCTCATCCTGGAGACGAGGAGCCTCCTTCACAGGGAAGCCCGGCCCGTGGGCAGGCAGCATGAAGGCTCCCGGTGGGTGCAGACCAGCCTCCTCCGGGGAGCTGTGTCTCCTCTGTGGAACATCTTCCCTCCCTGCACCTCTCCGCCCTGCTGGCCCCTCCAGCCTCGAAACGCAGCTATGGAGAGAAGCCTGAGGACCAAGTTTACATCCTGAGCACTGCTTATCAACGGGACAACAAGCCACTTCACATCCTGCTGCAGGCACGTGCTCCTAATGGCCAGTTTTCTCCCATCTCCTCCCTCCTCATCCCTCTGCCCCCATCCGCCTCTCCCTCCACTGAAGATGAACAGGGCAGCCGCCAAGCCCCAGAGATTGTCCCCAGAGGGCCAGAGCAGAGAGCACTGCAACGTCCTCCTGGGACCCCCCTCATGTAACAGGCATCCACCTTCTCTCCATGCACACACACCCGCACATGTGTACACACGCCTGCACACACACATCTGCACTCACCTGTACACACACCTGCACACACACCCACACCCATGTACACACACCTGCACTCACTTGTACACATACCTGCCCACACCTGTACACACATGTGCACACACATCTGCGCAAACATGGACATGCTACTCCCCAACTCACCAAACTCCCCCATGACTTACCTGTCTCCCGTCTAGACCAGGAGCTCCCCAAGGGCAGGCCCTGCCTCTCATTTTCTGTGTTCTCCCTGCCTGGTATCCGACAGACATCAGTGCATATTTGATGAATAAACTAACGAGTGCAAGGGGTGAACGTCTTGCTCCGTGGTGGCTGTGTAGTGGTATTTGATGATTCTGTGAGACAAAAGCAACATTAAAAACTTTTAGAAAAGAGCCAGAAAGTGGAAGAGGCAAGAGAGTTGGTCTCTAAATCGCGTGGCCTTTGGGGCAGCATCTCAGAAAGAGTTTCTGGGGCTGAAAATAAGGATTTTTTCCCCCTGCATGACCCCGGTGCCCCTCCCCAGCAGAAAAGCCAGCCTCCTAGGTCCCAAGCTCTAGAGGCCTCTGTTACAGGCCCCTAAGTCCCCTCCTCCCTGTCCTTGGTTTCCTGGGAGCCCTAAGTCTGGAGGAGGGTGGAGAGAAACGGGATCCCAGAGGCCAGGGAGGGGTGGAGAGCCAGTGGGGGGGTCATAGGACTGTGAGGTTCTGAACTTGCTGGAAGACAGTCACCCTCAGGAGGGAGCATCCAGGGAGACTGGCCTCAAGGTCCCAGGCCCCAGGTGGCAGGCTCAGAGGCAGCAGGGCCTCAGGCTGGGCTGTGCAGCTGGGCCAGGGGAGGTCTCAGCCCGACCCAGTGTGGATTTTACACCTTGAGGGGTGGGGGAGGGCCCAGGAATAACTGACAGTGCACGCCCCCCTGCACGGCAGGTGGGTGGAATTTGCTTTAGGGACACACACGTCATGATTGCACCTGGCACAGGCAACACACAGGGCCCTCTCCTGAACAGACGGGAGGCTGCTGAGGAGCGGGGCCCTCACCGAGACGACACTCAGCGAGAAGCAGGGTTTGTGTCTCTCCTTCCCACTCTGCAGCCACCATCCTCCCCAGCAGCAGGGCAGGCCCACCTTCCCAGTCTGAGTCTGTCCAAACTCGAGAATTTCTAGAAATGTCGGCAAACTCCCCTAGAACCACTTTCCCCATCCCACCCCAGGATCCCAGGGTGTCTCTGGAGGAGGTTTCCTGCCCCCCTCTCTGATTCTCACCTGCTCCTGGAGCCCAATGGTGGCAGGTGGTGGACAGCACTCAGGAGCCCCTCCATCTACCCGAGGCCACATAGGCTCTCAGCAGTGGGCCAGGATTCGACCCCGGTCTCCAGATTCCCAGGTCTGGCCCTTCTTGCTGCCCTGGCCTTGACCACTGGGTAGAGATGAGGCTGCCCCAGAAAGACCAGTGAGCTGAACCAAGTGGGATGGGGAGGTTGCAGAGGGCACTTGGCTTCCCAGCTCTGGGCATCATCTGCTAGTTACCCTTCCCACTGGTCTTCCCATGCAGGCAGGTCATCTGTGTCTGTATCCTGGTGAGAGAGGGCGTTAGTCAAAACAGGGAGCAGTAAGGGGGGCTTGGGGGCCCCAATATACCGGTGTTGACAGTCAATGACCCAAATCTTCCCCGAAATTGTGTGCGTGTGTTAGTCGCTCAGTTGTGTCCGACTCTCTGCGACTCCATGGACTATAGCCCTCCATGCTCCTCTGTCCATGGACTTCTCCAGGCAAGAATACCGGAGTGGGTTGACATGCCCCCTTTCAGGGGATCTTCCTGACTCAGGGATCGAACCCACATCCCCTGCATTAGCAGGAGGATTCTTTACCATCTGAGGCACCAGGGAAGTCCCTGGAACTAGCCGCCCGGAACTCAGTGCCAAGAGCCATGGTGGCGCTCAGACACCAAAGGTAATGCCCTCACTCCGGGCAGCAACCCCACCCCAGTGAGCAAACCCACGACATAAAAGCTCATGTACATGTGACTCTGGCAGAAAGGGCCAAGTAAAGCCTCCGAGCTGGGCGTGGTGGGTGTTGGCGGCCCAGCGGTGGTGAACGGTGGTGACAGGATGCCTCGTTTCCCCGGCAACGTCATGGAGCCTGTTCCACAAATACCAGCCAGTGGGTGCCGCAGCTGGCGTCCCCGAGGACTGAGGTCTGAGGCCTGAGTCTGCCGGCTGCCACCAGGCGGGGAGGGCCCTGGCCGCCTCCTCAGCGGCTGCCCCTGTGGCTTGGTTCTGCCTGTATTTATTCTGTCATTCAGCAAACCTCTTACATCTCTGCATCCACATCTGGGCATCTTGGGCGTCTTGGTACAATCTCTGCTGAGAATGTCCTTTCTCTTCCTAGTGGTGAACTCCTCCTTCAATCTTAACGTCCACTTCAAATAGTCCCTCGTTCGGTCACATGACCACCCCGAGATAAGCTCAGGACAGTTGGTGGCAAAGATAAGCTTCATTCAAAAGGCTTCAAGGAAACTCTAGCTGAGCAGATCAGAACAGGAGGGGAACAGTTGGTCAAGGACAGGACTTCTGGGTTAATAAACGGTTAAGACTCTCCATCAGCTGTCTTGAGGACTTCCCTGGTGGTCCCGTGGTTGAGACTTTGCCTCCCAATGCAGGAGGCATGGGTTCCATCCCTGGTCAGGGAGCTAAGATCCTATGTGCCTCGCAGCCAAAAAACTCCAAAAACATGAAACAAGCAATATTGTAACAAATTCAATAAAGACTTTAAAAATGGTCCATATAAAAAAAAATTTTTTTTAAACTGTCTTTAAAGGCATTGCAGAAGGAACACTGTCTTGCCCTGACCAGATGGCCTGGGACAAGCCCCTTCTCCTCCCCACACCCCAGAATCCCCTTTCCTAAAATGGGGACACTGAAGAAGGTAATTCTTAAAGGCCCTCCAGCCCTGACAGCTTCAAGACTCTGATTCTAGAGTTCCCTTTCCCCTCTCTCTGAAGGTTACCAACCTTCCGGGGGAGCTTAGATCCCACTTGTCCAACTCCAGCCCAGCCTCTCTCCTGCTGGCCTCAGCCTGAGGTGGGGCTGGCTCTGCTAGGTTTTCCAGCCTGGGCTCCACCAGCAGGGTCTCCCCAGTCTGCCTGGAGTCTCTGCCACTCCTACTCGCACCCTGCCAGGATTTTCTCAAGGACCTACAGTAGCTACGCACGTCCTTCCTTCTCAGATTCTCTTCAAACTGCTTCCCTGACCTCAAAAGGATCCCACCATCTCTGGGGTGGAAAAACCCCTCTGTGGTTAGTGGTGTGAACTCCACACCCTGAGGCTTCTACACTTTGCTCATATTGTTGAAACCAGACTACCTGGGAAAGATGGCAGATTGAACATCTAGTCTCATCCTCCCAAGCCCCACCAGAGCTGCAGTAAAGAGAGTCACGTATGTGTATGCACACACATACACACACACACACACGCATGCACGCAAGCCAAGGGAGAAGACCACAACAATGTTTGAGAAGCGAGAAAGCAAGTGGAAGAGTGGAACTAACTTCACAGATCCCCAAAAGTGAAATCTCAAACCCACAGCGAAGAAAACTGAGAACCAACCAGTGGAGAGAGAACTCTCAAGGAACCAGAAGTATCTGACCCTTTGAAACTCAGGGTAAAGGAGTGGCAGAAATGAGGAGGATAACCTAAAGCAGCCAAAGAAGGAGGTGGGTCCTGAGGTCCCCTCCACTCCTCACTGATGCACACTTGTCCTCTTCCATCACAGGGGAGATGGGAGATGTACACCCTGGGAAAGGGCGGAGAGCGACCCTTTGGACCGGAGGCTCCGAGGTCCCGAGGTCTCACCACAAACATCGCGATTAAGTGAATGTGCGAATTCTGAATCCCAAGGCCATGTCCCCACACACCTGCCTGAAGCAGTGGGCTGAGTCTTTGCCCTGAGGGTGGGGGTGGGGTGGGGAGGGACCGGAAATGTCTTCTCTGGAGAAAGGAGCCCTGGTGAGCGGCTGCTCTCACCTGTTTGTTCAGATCTCACCACTCCCATCACCGTGACATTTCAGGACACTGCCACGTTTCAGGACACTGTGGCCAAGAGAAGTTTCTGCCAGCTTCCGGGAGGGGGAAGCCGCCTTCACAAAGGGAGGCACAAGTTTGGGTTCTTACAGAGACACTGGAAGCTAGAAGACCCTTCAAAACTCAGGAGATGGTGGGTGATGATATGACCTAGAATTCTGTAAACAGTGAAACTCTTTGCCAGATGAGAAGCTAGAACAAGGACGTTTCCAGACACACAAGAATTCAAAAATACCCATGAGAACTCCCTTCTTGGAAACCTCTAGAGAACGTGGTCCCTCTTAAAAGGAGGACTAACCCAAGAAGGAAGAGGCCGCTGGACCCAGGAAACAGGTGACCCAACACAGAAGAGCAGCCAGGGGAGTTTCCCCAAAGAGGCCAAGACAGAGGTCAGGCAACAGTTAAGCTCCAGACACAGGGCGGCAAGTCCTGGTCTCAGTGGTGAGGAAGTGCTGGGGAGATGGGCTACTCCATGAAGATGAATCCAAGAGAGCCCCAGACACACCTAAATGTCTCAGGAGGGCCTTCGGCAACTGGCAAAAAGCCTGGAGTGGAATTGGCAATAAACACACAGAAAATCAGGCTATGAAACAAGATGGTGATTAACATCAAGGATAACTGCGCTCTGTAAAGAAGGAAAAAGAGTCATAGCTCACCACATATTTTTCTTAGCTATAGAAAGTGTCTCTGTGGTCTAATAATATAAAGAGTGGCTTGATCTATGCAAAATTGCATCACAGGTCAACGGGGAAGACCGAGTGTGGGGAGGGTTCCCATGCCTGGGCGGAACAGGGGCTGGTGAGTCAGGAGACAGTGTCCAGGCTGGAAAATGAAACAGTGAGTGTGCATGTGTATGTCTGAGACACAGAGGCCAAGCCAAATCCCTGGGGAACGAGACTGGACGTGGCTGTTTGGGGGAGGGGCCGGGGGTCCTGTTGTGTTTTCACAACCAACCATCTATAAGTGGGGGTCTCCAACCTCTAGGATCTAATGCCTGCAGACGATCTGAGGTGGAGTTGACGTGACAGTAATAGAAATAAAGTGCACAGTGAAGGTAATGTGCTCGAATCATCCCCAAACCATCCCTGGCTCGTGGAAAAATCATCTTCCACGAAATCGGTCCCCAGTGCCAGAAAGGTTGGGGACTGTGGCTCTAGAGTGACCAGATCCCTTAGTAGATCCAAAGCATAAAACTGAAAGCACTAGGGAGAGTGGGATGGCTGAGCATCTTTGCTCTGGTGAGCGATGGCCACGTGGAGAGCCCTGGGCGGCACGGAGGGGCACAAGCAGTGGACTGGAGTCTTCTTTTGGAGCCTGAGATGCTAAATTACAGGCTTCTTGGAGGCAGCCTGCAGCGCAGAGGCCTGGGACCAGTGAGAACCCAGAAACCTCTCAAGTCCCACCCCCAAGGACCATGAGCAGAACTCAGCGGCAAGCAGTGGTGAGTTTCCAGCCCGGCCTCATTTATGGGCAGTGGTCACACACATCTGTTCAGCCCCAGGTCCCAACTGCCCTGGCCTGACACCCTTTGGGTCCCCTGAACATTTGTTGGATTAGTGTCATGGACAAAATATTGACTGAATTTGATCTCAAACCAGTTGTGTGTGTGTGTGTGTGTAAGTCTTTTTAAGGCTGTCTTCAGGCTGTAAGTGACTAAATAATTATGTATGTGTCCCTAGTATGCTCTCACTCCAGACTTACCCCTTCTGATCGTCACCTCCTCTAAGGATGTTTTGCGACCCCATGGACTGTAGCCCACTGGGCTCCTCTGTCCATGGAATTCTCCAGGCAAGAATATTGGAGTGGGTTGTCGTACTCTTTTCCAGGGAATCTTCCAAACCCAAGGATCAAACCCAGGTCTCTTGCATTACAGGCAGATTCTTTACCATCTGAGCCACCAGGGAAGCCCCAGGGATGTACAAGGCCGGCGTTTTAATCTTTCTCTTTGCCCAGAAGACAAAACTGAGAGTCTGAGAGGTTAAAAGCACGAACCCCAGGCCGCAGGGCTCCTTGTAGAGCCTGAGAAGATTTTCCCAAACACCCCTACTCTGGGTCTCACCTGTGCTCAGGCTTCCTACTGCCTTTTATTTCGTCTTTAATTCCCACTTCCAACAGGCCTCCCAGAACCCTCAGCAGAGAGGAGGGAGGTGGAGGTGTCCAGGCTCTGGCACGGGAGACCATGTGCACAAACCCCAGCAGAGCCATCAGCTGCCTGCCCTCTGCACCTTCCCCCTCACATAGTTCATCTGAGACCAGCTCAGGGAGCAGCTAAGGGAGGGGCTTCCGGTCCACAGCCCGCCTCGCTCACATCAGATTTGGAAGGAGAGCCAGATATCGGGGTCTGGACCCTCCAAGCGGGACCTAACGGAGAGGATGGCCAGGGCAAGTGGGGTGTCTTGCACAGATCAAGCCCTCGGTCTGGGTTGGGCTCTCCCCGCAGGCTCTCTTTAATTCTCACAACAGTGTTATACATCTTCCAGATGCGGAAGCTGAGGTCCAGGAGCTCCTGACAGGCAAGCTCACCCAGCTGGACAGCAGGAAGCAATACAGCAGGGCCCCCCGCCCCGCACCTGCCACACGGATGGACCGGAGTGGGGTTGCCGGGAGTCAAGCCCGCCACGTGGGGCCTGTCCTGGTGCCCCACCCCCGAGGCACACCTCGCACCGAACACGATTGACTCAAGGGAGGGCATTGGCCGGGTGGCGGGCCTGTGGGAGCTCGGTATTTTTAGTCATTTTGTCATCCAGACCGGAATGGAAAGATGAGAAACCACAGGGCCTGGCATGGGCCTCAGGATGAAATCATGAGCCCAAAATAGGTGGAGCTGAAGCCCTTGGAGGCCTGTCGTGGGGCCTCCACGCTGACAAGCCACAGATGCACTGGGTTCTTTTCTTGTTTTTGTTTTTGGAGGGCCTCAGATCTCTTTCAGAAGGTATTAAATCAAAGGATGTTTGAGCTGGAAGGAACCTTCCAGGTCTCAGAGTCTGACCCCTCCCTGTGTGAATGGGGTCACCGAGGCTGAGAGCAGAGAGCTTTCGTCTGAGCATTGGCAGGGCCCAGACCCAGCCAGGCCCATCACTGCAACCCACCCCCTGCCCCAGCCTCCTGCCCTGTCTCCTCTCGAGGGCAGGATGGGGCAGGGTGTGGAGCCTGCAGCTGCCACATGGGGAGGTAGAAAGCCCTGGGCTTGGGGACTGTGGATCCATCTCTTTACTTTTCTGTGATGCCCAGTGTTCGGATGACGATGTTATTATGGCTTTTGTGAGATTCCAAGGAAACAAACTGTAAACACAACTTCCTGCTCTAAAAACCTAGGGGTGTTTCTGGGAGGAAGGAGGTATGCAAGGTGGTGTGGGAGCCCCTTTTGGAAGCTTCCAGTCTCTCCTTCCTCCCTCCTAGCAGAACTAGATGGTGTCAGGTACCCACCCTCATGAGCGGTCAGCCCCGAGCCCCAGGGCTTCGGGACCGTGGTAACGACGTCATTTTCCTGCCTAGTCACTGCTCAGTGTAGGTTTTCTGGCAGTTCTGACCAATAAAAGAGGAAAGGGGGACTTCTCTGGTGGTCCAGTGGTTAAGAATCCACCAGCCAATGCAGGGGACACAGATTTGATCCCTGGTTGTGCAGGATCCCACATGCCCTGGGGCAACTAAGCCTGTGTGCCAAAACTACTGAACTCCATGCCACAACAAAAGATGCAAAGAAAATCCTGACTCCTGCAACTGAGACCCAATACAGCCAAATAAATAAATATTTAAAATATATAAATAAAAGACAAAAGGAAGTCTGCGGGGGGCTTCCAGGGAAGGCTCCTCCAGGATTAAAAGGAAAAAACAAAGCACATGGGAAGAAATAGTCCCTGGACATTGTCATGAGAATGTGACAATTGGTCTATCACAGCTTTACCACAAGGAGTTCATCTGAGGGCACAGGACAGCAGAGCAGAGAGAGAAAGCGAGCCTGGGTCCTTGTAAACCTTACCTCTGTTTGCCACATGAGACCACAGAGGTGTCCACCTTGGGGCTTTCGATATTTGAAGCCCAGATCATTCCCACTGCTACGCATGAGTCTGCACAGAAGTACATGGTAATTTTCCTTTTAATGCCAAGGACTTAATCTCCACGTGGCTCTTTCACAAGACAGGGCAACCTTATTAATCCAGCAGCTTCCCTCTTTTATTTGAACTTCCTGAAGCAGCCTTTCAGCCTCTCGCCAGCTCCCAGGACCTGTGTATCGAGTTCCGGGTGTATCACTCTTGGATCATGATGTCAGGCGTCACGAGGATACCAGAAGACACGGTGGGGGTGGTCTGTATCCTCAGCAGTGCTGGGCACCAGGCTGAGGAGACCTGCCTTCTGGCCCATCCTGTGTGACCCCTTCTCCCCACCTCACAGTTTCAGCATCTTCCTGCAACTCTCTCGTCATTCCTCACCCACACCTGCCCTCAAAGCCTGTGCTTTCCGGGGCGCGGGATGCCCCTTTACTTCCCACCCAGAACACAGTGCAGTGGAATGGACGAGTTACAGCTCCTGTGAAAACAGATCTTACTGCACTTGGCTCTTCAGGGAGAAAAAGATGTGATTTCTTCCATATGTCGATCCCACGAGGAACAGCGAGACCACAGCTTACAGACTCTCAGCTTCCTGGACAGTGTGCCCACTGTTCTGGACAGGGAGTGGCCCCAGCCCTGTTTGCTCCTGTCATTCCTGGGTGGTCCCCCGTGATCAAGCTGGGAATAACAGGTGTTTGGAATAGCTGTGTGTGTGTGTTGAGCTTACAACTGTGACTCTGGGTGTGTGTGTCTGTCCATGTGTGTGTAGTTAAACCTGATGGTGGTGGGGGGGTGGAATTAAAATGTGCATGTGTATCTATATGGCTAAGTCCTGTGGGCGTGTGTGTGTGTATGTGAGAGAGAGAGAAAAAAAACCTGGATGTGTGTGCATGTTTCTGTCTGTCTGTCTGTGCGCCAGCATGCCTGAATTTCAGCTCAGGGCCCTGCAGCTAGAGCAGCAGCTCCTCTGAGCCCGCACAAAGAGGCTGGCGTCCCTTCCAGGCTCCTCACAGGAATCCGCCAGGATTAGCTCTGAAGCTCCACGGCTCTCCTCCCAGGTGGGTCTGGACAGATCTGCACGAACATAAATTCTGAATCTCCCGTGGGCCACGTTTCTTCCATGAAATGCCTCTCTGACTGCTGGAATGAGCACAGTGACAGCAGGCTGAGGCCTCATCCAGGAGGGCCCCCAGGCCCCCTCAGAGCCCCCATGCTCCAGGGAGTCGGGGCCACCTTGCGAACTCAGATTCACACTTAAGTCAAACGGGTTTATCTGGTTTTTCAGGACAGAGGAAGTCAGGAGTATGTGTGTGAGGAGGATCTGCCAGATATAGAGACAGATAGATCTTTGGTCCTTGAATGACCTTGAGCTGCCTGTTCTGGCCAAAGGATTGTCAAGTGAAACAACTAGCCTCCAGGCCTAACAGCTTGTTATATACAGCAACAGTCTTCAATTTTTGGTCTCAGAACATCTTTATGCTCTTAAAAATCATCAACGCACCCACAGAGCTTTAAATTATGTGGATCATATATATCCATGGGCTTCCCTGGTGGCTCAGATGTAAAGAATCTGCTCACAATTAGTGAGACCCTAGCTCGATTTCTGGATCCAGAAGACACCCTGGCAAAGGGAATGGCTTACCCTCTCCAGTATTCTGGCCTGGAGAATTCCATGGACAGAAGCTATAGTCCATGGGATTGCAAAGAGTCGGACATGACTGAGCGATGAACACTTCCATTTCATCTATCCATATTAACTCTATTGGAAATTAAAACTGGTAAAGTTTTTAAATATCTATTAATAAATTTTAAATAATAGTTATCCATTACTGTGAATGTAAATGTTTATGTGGAAAATAATTGCACACTTCAAACAAAAATATTTAGTGGGAAGGTGTCACTGTTTTATATTCATAGCTTGAATATGCCATTTCGCATTCAATCCATCATGATACAGGGTTTGGTTGAACTATTTAAAGAATAACCGGATACATAGTTTAAAAAGAGGAATATGTTAATTGTTTTTTCCAGATAATTGTGGATATTCTTCTTCAACGTTACTTAAATTCTCAACAAGTGGTAGGATCTTTTTTTAATATATAATTGCCTCTGAGAGGTAGGATTACAGATATTTGCATTTTTTTCTTTAGTGCTTGCCTGTATTTTCTATTTTTCTAGCATAATGTTACTGCTTGTGCAAAAACATTCTGATTATATAAGCAACACATTCTCTGTTAAGAAAACATTTTAACAGAGAATATATACATATATATAAAACATTGAAAATAATACTGAAACTGTCTATAAACTAACTACCAGAAGTATCATTTTGGTGTATTTGCTATATTTGATATATTTTCTTTCATTAACTTTTTTCTTTGGTTATTTGAGTCTGTAATTTGGCTCATTTTCTCTTAGGAAATACAGTTCATGTATATTTCATTACATTTTTAAAATTTTATTTATTTTTAATTGAAGGATAATTGCTTTACAACATTGTGTTGGTTTCTGCCATACATCAACATGACTCACCCATCTGAAAGTCACTCAGTCGTGTCCGACTCTTTGCAACCCCATGGTCTGTAACCTGTCAGGCTCCTCCATCTGTGGAATTCTCCAGGCCAGAATACGGCAGGGGTAACTGTTCCCTTCTCCACGGGATCTTCCCAACCCAGGGATCAAACCCAGGTATCCCGCATTGCAGGAGGATTCTTTATCAGCTGAGCTACCAGAGAGCCATACGTATACAATTGTCCCCTCCTTCTTGAACCTCTCTTCCATCTCCCACCCCATCCCATCCCTCTAGGATGTCACAGAGCACCGGCTTTGTGTTCCCTACATACATACAATGGGATATTATGCAGCCATAAAAAAAGAATGTATTTGAGTCAGTTCTAATGAGGTGGATGAACCTAGAGCCTACTGCACAAAGTGAGGTAAGTCAGAAAAAGAAAACTAGTATTGTGTATTAACACATGTATGTAGAATCTAGAAAGATGGTACTGATGAACCTACACGCAGCGCAGCAGTGGAGACGCAGACATAGTGAACAGACTTGTGGACAAAGTGAGGGCAGGAGAGGGTGGGATGAATTGAGAGAGTAGCATGGAAACATACATATTACCATATGTAAAATAGGTAGCCAGTGGGAACAAGTGGTGGATTCTTACAGATAGTTGCCATGTGGAATCTGAATCCATATCAATACCCTTTTTATACTCTGTGACATGAAAATCCATTGTTCTGTCCTGTACTTTGAACAGATCTTTTATCCATGCATGATTTTGTAACAATGCATTTGTTGTTTGGAAAATATTGGTTCATTGAGTTACACAGCGCTTTCCTAATGTTGACATATTCCAACATATAATATTTAAAAAACTCACATTAATCTTTAACCACACGCTCATCAGTCTTTAAGTACTGACAGGCTATCAAGCTTAAGGCGGCAGATACAAATTTTCCAAATTCTAATTTCACAGTTTAACTTGAAAACTTGAATCTTCTCACTGGCAACAAATACTGTCAGTTGCTTTCCTTGAAGTGACAGGCTCACTTTGTTCATTTTTGTGGAAATGTTTGCCAAACATCCGAGTCAGAATAATCATCCCCTCACTGTCAGTTGTTCTTTTCAAGTAAAAATGATGCTCCATGGATAAGGCTGCCAACTCAGCTTGCAACTCCATGACACATACACTTTTCTTCAGATGACCTCCGTGTTGCAGTATGTCTAAAACTGCCTTACTGTTATTTCGCAGTTCCTCCCACAGAATGCTAAAAGGCCTGTCTTTAAAGATTGAGATTTAATAAAATGAATAATTTCTACACCACATCGGGGACATTCTTAAGTGAAAATGGCTTCTTTTTTCCCTGTGAGTGCAGGGTGGTGAACAACAGCCACCAGAACAGTTTGGGGTCTCTGGCTGCTCTGATTTGTGCTAAGGCATCAGCACATTACCCAGCAGTGCTTTTGCATCTTCAGGGCAACTGTCAACACAGAGAAGACGGTAGAACATCTTAGTCTTGGTGTGACAATAATTTTGATTTCAAGGGCTTCCTGCAGCTTTTCAAGCCATTTCCCTAGAGATTTAAGGACCACAGTTTGAGAACCACTAAGCTAAGATTTTTTTTTAGATGATGGTCACGTGTGTGCTTAGTGGCTAACTCGTGTCGAACTCTTTGTGACCCCATGGAGTGTAGCCCGCCAGGCTCCTCTGTCCATGGGGTTTTCCAGGCAAGAATACTGGAGTGGGTTGTCATTTCCTCCTCCAGGGGATCTTTCCAACTCAGGGATCAAACCCGAGTTCTCCTGCATCTTCTGCATTGGCAGGAGGACTCTTTACCACTGACTCACCTAGGAAGCCAAAATGATGGTTAATAATACTGTAAAATATGTCAGAACAGCATTAGAAACAATGAAGTAGAACTGCACATTCTCACGTGGAATTTTTTCCAATTCAAGTTTGATATGTAAGAATTAAAATTTAAAAAGTCACAGAATAATAGTATTTTATATACTATAGCATTATTGCATTTATGTTAAAAAAATGTGTGCAATGTATATGACACATACAACCATACTGTTTCTAATTATAATTTGAAATTAGTAAGTTATAAATAAGAACTAGTTATAGATGTATGATACATACCATACTGTCAGTAATATCTTCTGGGAAGCTTTAAGTTTCTATTGATATTTGAGTTGATTATAATAATGCAGTGCTTCTTTGGAGTCTCAGATGGTAAAGAATCTGCCTCCAATGCAGATTTGATCCCTAGGGTTTGATCCCTAGGTCAGGAAGATCCCCTGGAGAAGGGAACGGCAACCCACTCCAGTATTCTCACCTGGAGAATCCCATGGACAGAGGAGCTTGGCGGGCTACAGTCCATGGGGTTGCAAAGGGTCGGACACAACTGAGCGACTAACACTTTCACTTTCTTTCACAATAATGTATTCACACATTATGTCATTCCATGATGAAACACTTTTTTAAGATAAAAGGGGGGAAAGGAGCTCATTAGCTCAGCTTCACGCCTCCAGAAGGCCTTGAGTCTGGCAGGCCTCAGGAGGCAGGCCCACCTGAGATGCTACAGCAGCTCTTTCCCGAGAAATCTGCCCACATCTGTGACTTCCGAAGAATGAGGGAGCTCGGGCGGGTGGGTGGCAGGTGAAGAGCTGCTTTCCTAGCGGTGTGATCCCCCTGGCGGTGAAGCACTTGGTCTTTCAGGGTTTACAAAAGGTCTGGCTTTTCTCACTTTGGGGAGGAGCCGAGCCACTGGGAGAGAACTGGATGCTTTTTCCCTCTTGTTGTTTACAACATTTGCAAAAGCTGTAGGAACAGAGGTGAAGTAACCCTCCAACCTCCACCTCCCTCCAGAAGGCAGTGGGTGGCTCAGGGGTGGGCTGGAACAGCTGGACTGACCTGTCTCCCTGGGGGCGGGCCCACAGAGGGCCCTGGAGGGAAGTTCATTCTATAAGTGGGGCTTGATGCCGGAAGGAGCCTCAGTGACCCAGGTGCAGACACAGAGTGGGTCAGGGGCGGGACCCGCCCCTTGAAGGAGATGAGATCTTAGGCTGACTTCGTCTGCTTCCTGATTAGTGAAATGAGGGCACAATGCTCTGAGAACTCTGTTGGTGACTGTAAAGGAGGACATGGAACCGCAGACTGGTTCCAAATAGGAAAAGGAGTACGTCAAGGCTGTATATTGTCACCCTGCTTATTTAACTTATATGCAGAGTACATCATGAGAAATGCTGGGCTGGATGAAGCACAAGCTGGAATCAAGATTGCCGGGAGAAATATCAATAACCTCAGATATGCAGATGACACCACCCTTATGGCAGAAAGTGAAGAAGAACTAAAGAGCCTCTTGATGAAAGTGAAAGAGGAGAGCGAAAAACTTGGCTTCAAGCTCAGCATTCAGAAAACTAAGATCATGGTATCTGGTCCCATCACTTCATGGCAAATAGATGGGGAAACAGTGGAAACAGTGGCTGACTTTATTTTTGGGGGGCTCCAAAATCACTGCAGATGGTGATTGCAGCCATGAAATTGAAAGAGGCTTGCTCCTTGGAAGGAAAGTTATGACCAACCTAGACAGCATATTAAAAAGCAGAGACATTACTTTGTCCACAAAGGTCCATCTAGTCAAGGCTATGGTTTTTCTGGTAGTCGTGTATGGATGTGAGAATTGGACTATAAGGAAAGCTGAGCGCTGAAGAATTGATGCTTTTGAACTGTGGTGTTGGAGAAGACTCTTGGGAGTCCCTTGGACTGCAAGGAGATCCAACCAGTCCATCCTAAAAGAAATCAGTCCTGAATATTCATTGGAAGGACTGATGTTGAAGCTGAAACTCCAATACTTTGGCCACCTGATGCTAAGATCTGACTCATTTGAAAAGACCCTGATGCTGGGAAAGATTGAAGGCAGGAGGAGAAGGGGAGGACAGAGGATGAGATGGTTGGATGGCATCACCGACTCAATGGAGATGAGTTTGAGTAGACTCCAGGAGTTGGTGATGGACAGGAAGGCCTGGTGTGCTGCAGTCCATGGGGTCACAAAGAGTCAGACACAACTGAGCAACTTAACTGAACTGAACTGAGGTGTACAGCATCAAGCAGAGTCTAGCACATGGCAGACAGCCAGTCAATGGTAGTTTCATCGTATGAAGAATATACAGTCACCAGTAAAATGTGAGGTAAGTCTCCCTGGGGTCTTGTTATGGACCTGACGTCTTGGAAGTGGGGGGAGGCAGGCTAGGGGCTGGCAGTCAGGAGCAGAGCGGTGCTGGCAGGGGCTGAGGCTCTGGGTGCAAATCTGGGGTCAGAAGGCTGAAAAGCCCCCATGGGGATGGAAAGACAAGGGACTAGAGGGCACCCGTGCAGGAGGGAGTTCAGCAGGAAAGATCCCAGGCCCGGGACTGGGAGAGTTCGGCGGGCAGCAGTCCTGGAGGTTGCCAGACCCACCGTGTGCTGCCCCAGCCGTGACACCACTATCATGGACTTGAAGGCAGAGCACAGTGTCCTTCCCCCATTCCCAGCCCTGAGCTGTAAGCAACGCCAGAAGGAGGTGTCGGTGGAAGTCCAGCAGGTATCTGCCCTGTGATGTCACAGTCCCAAAGGGCTGAGGCCTGGGCACCGGGCCACCGCTCCCCAGACTGGCCCTGAGTCCCGGGCTGGCTTCTTCTTCATGCTCAGAACCCTCACTATATGCTGCTGCTGCTGCTGCTAAGTCGCTTCAGTTGTGTCCGACTCTGTGCGACCCCATAGATGGCAGCCCACCAGGCTCCGCCGTCCCTGGGATTCTCCAGGCAAGAATAGTGGAGTGGGTTGCCATTTCCTTCTCCAGTGCATGAAAGTGAAAAGTGAAAGTAAAGTCGCTCAGTCGTGTCCGACTCTTAGCGACCCCGTGGACTGCAGCCTACCAGGCTCCTCCATCCATGGGATTTTCCAGGCAAGAGTACTGGAGTGGGGTGCCATTGCCTTCTCCATCACTATATGTAGAAGGTACAAACAGTGAGTGCCACAGGTGTTTGCTTTTTCTTTCATGTATTCCTTTTTTTTTTTTTTTTGGCCACACTGAGCAGCATGTGGGATCTTAGTTCCCAGACTAGTGATCGAACCTGCATTCCCTGCATTGGAAGCGAGGAATCTCAACTACTGGACAGCTAGGAAAGTCCCTTATTCACTTCTTTTTAGTGAGTATGTATTCTCAGAAGCCAGAAAAGATGAATACATTTCACTATTATATTTAGAAATTTGTGTGGCAAAGATAAACAAGAAAGGAATAAAAAATAATAACTTATGAGAGCGCAAAAAAGGAAGAAAGAAGAAATAAATTAAACAACAAACTGAAGAAATTTTATAATGTATATGAAAACAGACTGATTTCCTCAAAATATAAAAGACTTCTACAAATCAGTGTCAGAGTGAAAAATAAACAAATATGAAAGTGGTCAAAGGACATTGTAACTCAGCAGTTCATTAAAAAAAGAAATATAAATAATCAAACTACAAAAAAATGCTACTTTAGTCATAATTAAATTAGTTCCTGTAGAAGGAAATGGCAACGCACTCCAGCATTCTTGCCTAAGAAATCCCATGGACAGAGTCTGAGCCTGGTGAGCTACAGTCCAGGGGGTCGAGAAGAGTCAGACACAACTTGGAGAAGGCAATGGCACCCCACTCCAGTACTCTTGCCTGGAAAATCCCATGGACAGAGGAGTCTGGTAGGCTGCAGTCCATGGGGTCGCTAGGAGCCGGACACGACTGAGCGACTTCCCTTTACTTTTCACTTTCATGCATTGGAGAAGGAAATGGCAACCCACTCCAGTGTTCTTGCCTGGAGAATCCCAGGGATGGGGGAGCCTGGTGGGCTGTTGTCTATGGGGTCGCACAGAGTCGGACACGACTGAAGCGACTTAGCAGCAGCAGCAGCAGCAGTTTCATTTCTAGGAATTTAACTTATAATTACCCCTGCACAAGAGCAGAAAGAAGCATATTATTTTATGCACTTTTATGCATCTACCACATGCATATCCATACTGCATTCTTTTAAAAATCAAGGGGGGAAAATAAACATTCATGAACACAGGATTGTGCAAATGCATTTTTCTACACTTACTTTATGGTCTGTTACGCTGTCAATAGAAACTGAGGCAGATCACTCGTACTGACGTGGAAAGTTGTCTAAGACACACCGACAAAGAGCGAGAGGCAGAGCCTGGGACATCGAGCATCACGTGGCCTGGGGTTTGCCCACATACCATGCTCCTTCACACAGGAAATACCCAGAAAAGCCTCTGAGGAGTAGGACTGAGAAGTGACAGACAGCATTATTTATTTTGCTTTATGCTCAGTTCTCAGACTGTCACAAAATGACACAACTGAAAGTTGTGTCAGACTCTTTGCGACCCCATGGACCGTAGCCCTCTAGTCTCCTCTGTCCATGGGATTCTCCAGGCAAGAATACTGGAGCGGGCTGCCATTTCCTCCTCCAATTTTGCTTTATACTCTTCTGCAATGCTGGAATGATTTTTTTACTTTGCCAACAAAGGTGCGTCTAGTCAAAGCTATGGTTTTTCCAGTAGTCAAGTATGGACGTGAGAGTTGGACTATAAAGAAAGCTGAGTGCCAAAGAATTGATACTTTTGAACTGTGGTGTTGGAGAAGGCTCTTGGTAGTCCCTTGAACTGCAAGGAGATCCAACCAGTTCATCCTAAAGGAAATCAGTCCTGAATATTCATTGGAAGGACTGATGTTGAAGCTGAAACTCCAATACTTTGACCACCTGATGCGAAGAGCTGACTCATTTGAAAAGACCCTGATGCTGGGAAAGATTGAAGGCAGGAGGAGAAGGGGACAACAGAGGATGAGATGGTTGGATGGCATCACCGACTCAATAGACATGAGTTTGGGTAAACTCCGGGACTTGGTGATGAACAGGGAGACCTGGTGTGCTGCAGTTCATGGGTTGCAAAGAGTCAGACACGACTGAGCAGCTGAACTGAACTGATTTATTTATTTACTTGGCTTCACCAGGTCTTAGTTGCAGCTTGTGGGACCTAGTTCCCTGATCAGGGATGGAACCTTCATTGGGAGCTCAGTCTTAGCCACTGGGTCAACAGGGAAGACCCTTGAAATTATTTGTAAAACCAGTCTGAAACTGGTGCTGAGCATCTGGAGAAGAGAGATGAAGGTCACACACCCTGACTTTGAGCAGCGTCCCCCCCCTTCCCTGCTAGGACAGGAATGTAAACAGACAGGTTGGGTGGGGGGCAATGTTCTGAGAGTGACAGAGTGGGCCCAGCCTTCTGGGAGTGGGGGGGAGAAGAGAAGGCCCCCTTTTGGAGGAGCTGGTGGGTGAGCTGAGATCTGAAGATGGTTGAGGGCAGGTGGTGGACCCCAGGCTCAAAGAAGAGCGCTCACAGGAGCCCTGGGGGCAGGATGCTACGGGTGTGGTGCAAAGCACAGCTGGAGAAGGGGTCAGGGGACTTCAGCCGTCCTCCTTCACCTGGAGGTCTGGGAAAGGAGTCACTGGAGCTGTAGTCAAAGTGGGGGCCTCAGAGAAGAAGTTTCTGGCTGCTTCTGGCACCTACTAGGATTGTTGGAGCAAGATCCCAAATGTCTTTTTCTTGGTTGGGTTTTTTTTTTTTTAATCATACTGCTATGGGGAGGGTGTGAAGGGTGAGAAGAGAGGAGCGAGAAGCTGGGATGGGGCACCTGAATTACTCCTTGAAGAGGATGTGTTTTCCCAGCTGACTTGGTGCTGCTGTAAGTGAAAATTGCCCTAGTGAGTCGGCTCCTGGGTGTGCTCATAACAGCTCCCCCAGGGGCCTGGCTGTGAAGGCTGACGAGCTCTTTCTTCACAGCTGTGCAGAAAGCCCAGGCCATGTGGACCAGCCCTGTGACCTCGCTGCCAGGGAGGAAGGATGTGAGGGGTAGGAGAGCAGGCTGTGGCCTGGGGTCACAGGCTGTCACACATTTGCAAATGTGTGATTCCTTTCTCTTCATCTCTGCCTGCGTTTCTATCCAGATACTCCCTGAAGGAATAAATCATGGGTGACGTCAGCAAGCCTCAGGATTTTGACTCCTGAGTCATCCTCCAGGGAATGGGGCATCTGGCTAATTGAATTCTAGGGCTCCAATTAAGTTACCACAGTGACAAAGGATGAATGTTCCAGAGCTGAGAGCATTAAGACATTAAAAAGAGTACACTTAACAACCGCTCCACAACGGGAGAGTCAGAGAACCCAAGGAAACCCGATAGCTGGCAAAGCCTGACTCACCATAAAGGACCTTGGTTGGATTTCACTGGCCTGGATTCTGGGCCCCAGACAGAAGAGGTGCTGGAGTCTGGGCTACATCAATAGCTTCATGCATGTTTTGGCTCAAAACCCTTCATCGGCTCTCCAGTTGTGACAGATACATTTGGCAAATAAAAATGCTAGATGCCAGTTAAATTTGAATTTCAGATACACAATTAATGCTGTTTAGGATAAGCCTGCCAATGCAGGAGACTTAAGAGATGGAGGTTCCATCCCTGGGTTGGGAAGATCCCCTGGAGGAGGACATGGCGACCCACACCAGTATTCTTTCCTGGAGAATCCCATAGACAGAGTAACCTGGCAGGCTACAGTCCATGGGGTCACAAAGAGTCAGACACGACTAAAGCAACTTAGCAGCAATTTATCTATGCAAATATTATTTGCTGTTTATCTGAAATTCAGATTTAACTAAACATCTTGTATTTTATCTGGCAAACCATATCCTCAATGGCTACAAATTAAAGCTCAGATTCTGGCATCTGGTTCTCCAGGATATAGCCCCTTACTGACTTCGAAACCTCATCTCCCACTCACTGTCATCTTTCTTGTATTCAGTTTAGTTTGCAGACAAACTTAACTACCTTCCATGTGTGGCTTTGCCTTTTGCCTTTTGCTTGCTTCCCCCTGGGCCTTTGCCAATGCCTACCCCTTCACTTTCCATCTGAAATGCCATGACTAGTATTCCATTGCTGATCCACAATGAGGCAGAGCCTCTCTCTTCTTTAAACATCTTTAGTGTCATTTTGAATGAGCTTCTACGATTGAGGAGGTTGGCTTGTTGCTTTGCCTGGCTCCTCCTCCTTCTTCTGGGAAAAGCACCCTTCTTTTGAGAACTGCTCCTGCGTCTTCAACAACTTAATTCCAGCAGGCATTTCCATACTCTCATTGACTCTATAACCATAGATGATTGGCCCCAAAGTAGACACCTGATCCAAGCTAGGCCTATGGAATCCTTTCCTAGGCATTTTTATGACTCATCTTGTCTGGCACCCAGTCCAGGTCACACCCAAACACCTGTACATTGAGCCAGAATCACCATTGCTATCAAGAACATAATCATTTCCTGTAAGGGTCTACCGTGCTAATTTCTCTACCAAGTAAGAATACACACCCCCATGTGACCATGCTGATAGAGGCCACAGTGTAATGGGCCATGCACTGTCTTGGGAATACAGAGAAAGACCTGGACTCTAGTCGGAGCTGGACCACTAACTCACTACATAACCAATCATCTTAATGGATTGCAAACTCTTTGAAGGCAAAAAAAAAAAAGTAAAAATGTTAGTTGATCAGTTGTGTCCAACTCTTTGTGACCTCATGGACTATATAGCCCGCCAGGCCCCTCTGTCCATGGAATTCACCAGGCAAGGATACTGGAGTGGGTAGCCATTCCTCTCTCTAGGACATCTTCCCCAGGTCTCCCTCACTGCAGGCCGATTCTTTATCATCTGAGCCATGAGGAAGCCCTCGTTGAAGGCAAGAACCTGTCTTGTTATTCTCTATGGCCTCAGATACATACACTTGGAAGGTGTTAGATAAATGGTAGATGGTGCTGGAGACAATGGTGATGGTAATAATGACACTACAAGTCACTGCCTCTCCCTGGGTCCCAGGTTTCTTTATTAGAAAATTGAGGGATTGGATTTGATGAGCTTTAAGAGCTCTTTCAGTTCAAATCATTTATCACCACCAGTGCCAATCCTAAAAGATTCTGATGGTTGCTTTACAGCAATGACCAAGCATTAGGCCAAGAGTATCATTGCTGTCAGACAGAACCAGTTTACCTGTTAGGGCCCATACTCAAAGGGTCAACGTGTGCTCCAAGGTTTTATAAAAATGTGTATAGCCAGAAAAATGATATTGACTCATGAAGATGACAAAATCAAGAATGCTAAATATTTAATTAAAGCATAGCATTATATCAACTGGTCATCCACAACTCAAGTTACAGAGATACAATTGTATTACGTTTAAATTACAAGAATTAAGTAGTCTTAACAAAACTCAAAATTTAAAAAGTAGCTTGGTGAAAGGCATCGTTAAGAGAATGAGAAAACAAGTCAGATTAGGAGAAAATATTTGCAGAAGATATATCTGATAAAGGACTGTTATCCAAAATACACAAAGAACTCTTAAAACTCATCAGTAAGAAAATGAACAATCCAGTTAAAAAATGAGAAAAGATCTAAATGGACATCTCACCAAAGAAGATGTCCGAAGAGCAAATACTAGTATATGAAAAGATGTTCGCCGTCATATGTCATTAGAGATTTGCATTTTAAAACAATAGTGAGATATTACAATACATCAAATAGGATGGCTAAAATCTGAAGCACTGACATCACCAAATGTTGGCAAAGATATGAATCCAAAAGAACTGTCATTCATTGCTGGTAAGAATGAAAAACAGTATAGTCAATTTGGAAGACAGTGTGGTAGTTTCTGACAAAACTAAACGCACTTTTACTATATGGTCTCTCAGCCATACTCCTTGGTATTTACTCAAATGAGTTGAAAATTTATGTCTACACAAAAACCTGCACACAGATGTTTGCTGCTGCTGCTGCTAAGTCGCTTCAGTCGTGTCCGACTCTGTGCGACCCCACAGACGGCAGCCCACCAGGCTCTGCCATCCCTGGGATTCTCCAGGCAAGAACACTGGAGTGGGTTGCCATTTCCTTCTCCAATGCATGAAAGTGAAAAGTGAAAGTGAAGTCGCTCAGTCGTGTCCGACTCTTTAGCGATCCCATGGACGGCAGCCCACCAGGCTCCTCTGTCCATGGGATTTTCCAGGCAAGAGTGGGGTGTTTATAGCAGTTTTATTCATAATTGCCAAAAGTTGGAAGCAAACCAAGATGCCCTTCAGTAGGTAAATGCATAGATAAATTGTGGAACATTCAGACAACGGAATATTATTCAGCGAGAAAAAAAAAAATGAGCTATCAAGTCACGAAAAGACATGGAGGAGGGGGGGCGGGGCGGGGTCCCGGCGGGGGGGGGGGGGAAGACATGGAGGAAGCCAAAATACATATTCCTAAGTGAAAAAAGCCAATCTGAAAAGGCTACATGCTTCATAATTCTAACTATATAACATCCTGCGAAAGACAAAACTATGGAGACAGTAAAAAAAAAAAAGTCAACGTTTTTCAAAGGTCAGGAGGGAGAAATGAAAAGGCAGTGCACAGAGGATGTTTTAGGACAGTGAAAATATTCTATGTGATACATAATGACAGGTGCGTGTCATTGTGTATTTGTCAAAACCCATAAAACACACAACACTGTAAGAGTGAACCCTACCATAAGCTATGAACTTTGCGTGATTACGATGTGTCAATGTAAGTTCATCAATGGTAATAAACATACTCTCTGTGGAGGATGTTGATAATCGGGGGAGGTTGAGTGTGGGGATGGGGATAGGGTCAGGGGTCTATGGGAAATCTCTTCCTTTCTTCCCAGTTTTTCTGTGAACCTAAAACTGCTCTAAAAAATAAAGGGTATATATGTTATTTAATATGGGATATGATATGGGGTGGAGCTACATCATTTTCAAAATAAATGCGAAATCCAGGAGCAGGACTCTGGGTAGCATCATCTTTCTCCTTCCTCCAGGCTAGATCTACACCTGGTCAAACTTCTTGTTGCAATGGCCATACTGTTTATCCAATTGAGTATCCGATTAGCATTAATAATATGCAAAACGATTTTAGGTGGTACACAGATGAACCTATTTTATTCTGACATCTTTATGTCTATCAGAATAAATGTAGTTAGCATGCATAGTATTGATAGAAAGTTTCCTTCTAAAGTATTAAGTGATAAATAGTACCAGTGATGGACTTCCCTGGTAGCTTAGATGGTAAAGAATCTACCTGCAATGCAGGAGACCTGGGTTCAATCCCTGGGTGGGGAAGATCCCCTGGAGAAGAGAACTGGCTACCCACTCCAGTATTCTGGCCTGGAGAATTCCATGGACAGAGGAGCCTGGCGGGGTACAGTCTATGGGGTCACAAAGAATCAGACACGACTAAGCGACTAATACACACATAGTACCAGTGACACTGAGATGGTCTGACACAAATATGGAGACACGAATTCCAGCCAAAGGAAACCTAGGTTGCATACAAGTGGATGCGTTTTTGTGACCTTGCTGAGCAGTCCTGACCTGGTTATGCGTCAGGGCACTTGCCGGTTGCCCTGCCTTGCCTCAGGCACCCTGAAGGCCCTTTTGTACTCAGCAGGCCAGCATGCAAAACACTGGTGTGACTCACTTTATGAAACCAGCACATTTTAGGAAAGTTGCACTTAAAACAATTGAACTTCTACAAAGTAAAAGTTTGTATAGACGTTTACTAGCAGTGATGTTTAGTCCTTTAAGTGGAAAAAAAAAAAGACAGGGCTGCTTAGAAATCCATCAGCTCTTTTGTGTCATAGCCAGAGAATAAGTAATGGCCTTGTCCCCACGGTGATGGCTGCCCAGAAGAGTATTACGAAGGATTAAAGAGTATCAAGGGAGTGATTCTTTTTTTTTTTTTTAATAAATTCATTTATTTTAGTTGGGGGCTAATTACTTTACAATATTGTAATAGTTTTTGCCATACATTGACATGAATCAGCCATGGGTTTACATGTGTTCCCCTTCCTGGACCCCCCATCCACCTCCCTCCCCATCCCATCCCTCTGGGTCATCCCATTGCCCCGGCCCTGAGCCCTTGTCTCATGCATCGAACATGGAATGGTGTTCTGTTTCACGTATGATAATATACATGTTTCAATGCTATTCTCCCAGAACGTCCCACCCTCACCTTCTCCCTCAGAGTCCATAAAATTGTTCCATGCATCTGTGTCTCTTATTCTGACTCGCATATAGGGTTATCGTTACCATCTTTCAAATTCCATATATATGCATTAGTATACTGTATTGTTGTTTTTCTTTCTGGCTTACTTCACTCTGTATAATGGGCTCCAGTTTCATCCATCTCAGTAGAACCGATTCAAATGTATTTTTTTTAATGGCTGAGTAATATTCCATTGTGTATATGTACCACAGCTTCCTTATCCATTCGTCTGCTGATGGACATCTAGGTTGCTTCCATGTCCTGGCTGTTGTAAACAGTGCTGCAATGAACATTGGGGTACACGCGTCTCTTTCAATTCTGGTTTCCTCGGTGTATATGCCCAGCAGTGGGATTGCTGGGTCATATATGGCAGTTCTATTCCCAGTTTTTTAAGGAATCTCCACACTGTTCTCCATAGTGGCTGTACTAGTTTGCATTCCCACCAACAGTGTAAGAGGGTTCCCTTTTCTCCACACCCTCTCCAGCATTTTTTGCTTGTAGACTTTTGGATAGCAGCCATTCTGACTGGTGTGAAATGATACCTCATTGTGGTTTTGATTTGCATTTCTCTAATAATGAGTGATGTTGAGCATCTTTTCATGTGTTTGTTAGCCATCTGTATGTCTTCTTTGGAGAAATGTCTGTTTAGTTCTTTGGCCCATTTTTTGATTGGGTCGTTTATTTTTCTGGAATTCAGCTGCAGAAGTTGCTTGTATATTTTTGAGATTAATTGTTTGTCTGTTGCTTCATTTGCTATTATTTTCTCCCATTCTGAAGGCTGTCTTTTCACCTTGCTTATAGTTTCCTTTGTTGTGCAAAAGCTTTTAATTTTAATTAGGTCCCATTTGTTTATTTTTGCTTTTATTTCCAATATTCTGGGAGGTGGGTCATGGAGGATCCTGCTGTGATTTATGTCGGAGAGTGTTTTGCCTATGTTTTCCTCTAGGAGTTTTATAGTTTCTGGTCTTACGTTTAGATCTTTAATCCATTTTGAGTTTATTTTTGTGTACGGTGTTAGGAAGTGTTCTAGTTTCATTCTTTTACAAGTGGTTGACCAGTTTTCCCAGCACCACTTGTTAAAGAGATTGTCTTTTCTCCATTGTGTATTCTTGCCTCCTTTGTCGAAGATAAGGTGTCCATAGGTGCGTGGGTTTATCTCTGGGCTTTCTATTTTGTTCCATTGATCTATATTTCTGTCTTTGTGCCAGTACCATACTGTCTTGATGACTGTGGCTTTGTAGTAGAGCCTGAAGTCAGGCAGGTTGATTCCTCCAGTTCCATTCTTCTTCCTCAAGATTGCTTTGGCTATTCGAGGTTTCTTATATTTCCATACAAATTGTGAGATGATTTGTTCTAGTTCTGTGAAAAATACCATTGGTAGCTTGATAGGGATTGCATTGAATCTATAGATTGCTTTGGGTAGTATACTCATTTTCACTATATTAATTCTTCCAATCCATGAACACGGTATATTTCTCCATCTGTTTGTGTCCTCTTTGATTTCTTTCATCAGTGTTTTATAGTTTTCTATATATAAGTCTTTTGTTTCTTTAGGTAGATATATTCCTAAGTATTTTATTCTTTTTGTTGCAATGGTGAATGGTATTGTTTCCTTAATTTCTCTTTCTGTTTTCTCGTTATTGGAGTATAGGAATGCAAGGGATTTCTGTGTGTTAATTTTATATCCTGCAACTTTACTATATTCATTGATCAACTCTAGTAATTTTCTAGTAGAGTCTTTAGGGTTTTCTATGTAGAGGATCATGTCATCTGCAAACAGTGAGAGTTTTACTTCTTCTTTTCCTATCTGTATTCCTTTTATTTCTTTTTCAGCTCTGATTGCTGTGGCCAAAACTTCCAAAACTATGTTGAATAGTAGTGGTGAGAGTGGGCATCCTTGCCTTGTTCCTGACTTTAGGGGAAATGCTTTCAATTTTTCACCATTGAGGATAATGTTTGCTGTGGGTTTGTCATATATAGCTTTTATTATGTTGAGATATGTTCCTTCTATTCCTGCTTTCTGAAGGGTTTTTTATCATAAATGGATGCTGAATTTTGTCAAAGGCTTTTTCTGCATCTATTGAGATAACCATATGGTTTTTTTCTTTCAATTTGTTAATGTGGTGTATTACATTGATTGATTTGCGGATGTTAAAAAAACCTTGCATTCCTGGGATAAAGCCCACTTGGTCATGATGTATGATCTTTTTAATATGATGTTGGATTCTGTTTGCTAGAATTTTATTAAGGATTTTTGCATCTATGTTCATCAGTGATATTGGCCTGTAGTTTTCCTTTTTTGTGACATCTTTGTCTGGTTTTGGAATTAGGGTGATGGTGGCCTCATAGAATGAGTTTGGAAGTTTACCATCTTCTGCAATTTTCTGGAAGAGTTTGAGTAGGATAGGTGTTAGCTCTTCTCTAAATTTTTGGTAGAATTCCGCTGTGAAGCCGTCTGGTCCTGGGCTTTTGTTTGCTGGAAGATTTCTGATTACAGTTTCGATTTCCGTGCTTGTGATGGGTCTGTTAAGATCTTCTATTTCTTCCTGGATCAGTTTTGGAAAGTTATACTTTTCTAAGAATTTGTCCATTTCTTCCAAGTTGTCCATTTTATTGGCATATAGCTGTTGGTAGTAGTCTCTTATGATCCTTTGTATTTCTGTGGAGTCTGTTGTGATCTCTCCATTTTCATTTCTAATTTTGTTGATCTGATTCTTCTCCCGTTGTTTCTTGATGAGTCTGGCTAATGGCTTGTCAATTTTGTTTATCTTCTCGAAAAACCAGCTTTTAGTTTTGTTGATTTTTGCTATGGTCTCTTTTGTTTCTTTTGCATTTATTTCTGCCCTAATTTTTAAGATTTCTTTCCTTCTACTGACCCTGGGGTTTTTCATTTCTTCCTTCTCTAGTTGCTTTAGGTGTAGAGTTAGTTGACTTATTTGATTTTTTTCTTGTTTCTTGAGGTACGCCTGTATTGCTATGAACCTTCCCCTTAATATTGCTTTTACAGTGTCCCATAGGTTTTGGGTTAAGGGAGTGATTCTAATTCAAGACTCATAGTGCCTTAAAGCTGTCACAATGAGAAAATGAAAACTTACATCTCTATGTGCTGACAAAGAGGCTTTGAGAAACATTCTCAGAAAGAGTCAGAAATCTGAAGTCAGGGAATGGAAGCTGAATTGGGAGCCAGGGTGAAGCTGGGAGGCTGCCTGTAGGAGGGGGTGTTATGGAAAGTGGGGTGCTGCAGAAACCAAGAAGTCCAGCCGAGGCAGGGGAGGCTCAGAAACATAAGTGGGGGCTCAAGATAGACTTCATTCATTCATTCATCCATTCATGAGACTCGCAGTTTCTTCTATAAAATAAGAGGTTCAACTTGAGAGTCTTTGGGGCCATCCAGAGTGTGTGAAATATTCTGTTGGTGTTTTCTTGGCTGCAGGAAACTCTTTACTTTTTAAGTAGAGTTAATATCTCCTTTTGTATTCATGAGTAAACAAAACCCTCGAGTGTTAAAGCCAGCAGGACATAGAGTACGAATTTGCTGACGGTACTATCGAATCTACACATTCTCGGTCGTGGGTGTTCATTGGAAGGACTGATGTTGAAGCTGAAACTCCAATACTTTGGCCACCTGATACGAAGAGCTGACTCATTGGAAAAGACCCTGATGCTGGGAAAGATTGAGGGCAGAAGGAGAAGGGGACGACAGAGGATGAGATGGCTGGATGGCATCATCGACTCGATGGACATGGGTTTGGGTGGACTCAGGGAGTTGGTGATGGACAGAGAGGCCTGGCGTGCTGTGGTTCATGGGGCCAAAAAGAGTCGGACACGACTGAGCGATTGAACTGAACACATTCTCAACCAAGAGACAACTCTAGGCAGCTGTCCAGTCTTCCGGCTGAAGTCGTTATGACCTGGAGGGAGCCAGTCTGGGAGGCCTCAACACCTGCACCCAGGCCACAAATTCTGCCAACGGCCCCCAAGAAGGACCTTCCAGTGAGCAAACCAATGTGAGCTGGCCCCAGCCCCAAGAGAGCAGATACCTGTCAGTCTTGAACAAGGGCAAGAGGTGGCCTGTCCCAACAGACTTCATCTTTACAGGCTCCCCTCCAGAAAAGGAAATAGCAGCCACAATGTATCTGCACCAGAACAGTCTGTACAGAGGATTCTTGCACTTTGGACTTTGCGTTGGGATCTGAGGGTTCAGCTGCAGAACACTGTGCCCATGCTATGGAATGAACTATTCAGGCTCACCCCTTATGAGGATAAGGGGATACTACTAAAGTTTTGAGTATTGCTAACATCCTCCCAACAAAGCTCTTAGTTTGCCTAAGTGTATATATTAAAAGGTTTGCCACATTTCTCTTCAATTTTCTTAAAGGAAAAAATCTTTAAAAATAAAAACATCCATAATTCTGCTAACTCTAGCCCCAAAACAACCCTTTCCCATTTTACACGTGACCTTCCACACATACACACTTGTTACATACCCTTGTGATCAAGTGATATTCAGTTTGGTATTCTCCTCTTCTGCTTTGTTAAAGTGAAAGTGAAAGTGAAGTCGCTCAGTCGTGTCTGACTCTGTGTGACCCCACAGACTGCAGCCCACCAGGCTCCTCCGTCCATGGGATTCTCCAGGCAAGAACACTGGAGTGGGTTGCCATTTCCTTCTCCAATGCATGAAAGTGAAAAGTGAAAGTGAAGTCGCTCAGTCGTGTCTGACTCTTAGCGATCCCATGGACTGCAGCCTACCAGGCTCCTCCGTCCATGGGATTTTCCAGGCAAGAGTACTGAAGTGGGGTGCCATTGCCTCCTCCGTCTGCTTCGTTAACAGTGTATCAAAAGCATTTTCATAAAGGTCATTAATAATGGCCACGAATGATTTCATCACGTGGCATATTATAGTTTACACAATCTTGGCTTTGAGTTCAAAGCAGAAGCTGTGTTTTATCTACATGTAGCTCCCATGATACTCAGCCACAGGAGATCCTCAACAAACACCTGTCAGGAAGTCTTGGATCTGATCAATAATCAACAGTATGACAACAGTGGCCTTTTCAGGTGGCTCAGAGGTAAAGAATTCGCCTGCCAATGCAAGAGACGCAGGTTGGATTCCTGGGTAGGGAAGATCCCCTAGAGGAGGAAATGGTAACCTGCTGCAGTATTTTGTATTTTATTTTATTTATTTTTGGCTGCTCTGAGTCTTCAATGCTGCACGAGCTTTTCTCTAGTTGCGGGAGCGGGTGCTACTCTGTAGCTGCAGTGCGCCGGCTTCTCATTGTAGTGGCTTCTCTTGTTGCAGAACACAGGCTCTAGGGCGTGCAGGCTTCAGTAGTTGCAGCTCCTGGGCTCTAGAGCACAGGCTCAGAGGCAGCGGACGGGCTTAATTGCTCCAGGGCATGTGGGATCTTCCTGGACTAGGGATCAAACTCATGTCTTCTGTATTGGCCAGCAGATTCTTTACCACTGAGTCATCAGGGAAGCCCGGCTGCAGTGTTCTTGCCTGTCAAATCCCATGGACAGAGGAGTCTGGCCGGCTACAGTCCATGGTGTCGCAGAGTCAGACACGACTTAGTGACTAAACAACAACAACAATATTATCAGTGTTCAGCTTGGCCTTTGTCAGCCTCCTGCCTAATCTCTCTGCTGCTCCTGTCTATTGATGTAAGATCTCCCCTGTTTCTCAGTGCTGAGAGGTGATCCGGTCTGCCTCAGATGCCCAACCAGATGTTGGCCACAAGCAAGCCTAGGATCAAGGACCACCGAGAACGGTCTGAAGGAGGAGGCACAGAGGCTGCAGGGCGTGGACATTCTGGGCGGTATTGTCCTGTGTTTAAAAGTGGCCATACCAGTGACCCAATTCCATGGTGTGGTCTTGGCCATGACCGTGGTCATTTCGCAGAGTTCTTCACTCCTGACCTTTTTGCACACCTGGCTCTCTGGCCTCCTGGCAAATCTAAAAGCGACTCAATAACCTGTCAGTAAGTCTCTTTTCTCCTTCATTTAGCCTGAGCCTGTTTTTGTTGTTTGCAACTAAGCAAAATCCTCATCTCTATTCCTATTGAAACCTGTCCAAGAAAAAATAGAAAATTCCTTCCCACTGAGGCATAGAAATACCCTCTCTCATTCGTCCAAAGGCTTTACTGCTTATGACATTCTTCACTCAGGGCTTCTCTGGTGGCTCAGGGGCAAAGAATCTGCCTGTTAATGCAGGAAACACAGGTTTGATCCCTGGTCCATGGGGATTCCACATGCTGCAGGGCTACTAAATCCGTGTGCCACAACTACTAGAGCCTGTGTTCTAGAGCCCTAGAGCTGCAACAGTGAGGAACCACCACAATGAGTAGCCCCCACTCGCCACAGTTGGAGAAAAGCCTGCAGAGCATAGCCAAAAATAATTAAATAAAACTATTTTTAAAAGTGCTTCTTTCATGATATACTCTCTCGTTTAAGTCAAAGCATTTTAATATATGTTTTTTATTATATCCAACTTAAAGATAAAATAGAGCCCAAGGGGGTTCAGCGACTGGCCCAGGGTCATGCAGTGACTCTTCAAAGTCTTTCAACTTGAAATTCCACTCCTCTTCACTCATTAAGCCACCTCCAACCTTAATGTCCTCTGTTTCAGGTATTTCAGACAGGAGGGACCAACTGAGGACCAGGAGAGGAAACAGAGAAGGGGGAAGACTTCTCAGATGGAGAAATCGTATCAAATAGGTGACGCTTTGTACTACTTAAGGGGAAAGAGTTCTTGTGTGTCCACACACTTGCGCACACGCTCACATGCACTCACACAGCTGATGTCTCCCCCCACCCCTCGCTTTCCATTACAAGATGCTAAGCCTCATAGGAACTGGTTAACGGCCACCCAGCTGAGCAAAACATACCTTTGATGAGCTTCTATTTTCGTGATACTGAGTGTTCCACCCATGAGGACTTTTAAACATACACACCCAGCAGAAATGACTCACACATGGAGGCTCTGGTGAGGTGGAGGAAACCAAATTCTGCTGCTCTGAGAGCTGTGTATCAGAGGGAGTCAGACATGTCTCCTCCGATTAAATAAACAGTGTGCTACCTGCAGGTGGAGAATATCCATCTTGGGGCTTCCCTGATAGCTCAGTTGGTAAAGAATCCACCCACCATGCAGGAGACCCCGGTTCAATTCCTGGGCCGGGAAGATCCTCTGGAGAAGGGATAGGCTACCCACTCCAGTATTCTTGGGCTTCCCTGGTGGCTCAGCTGGTAAAGAAAAAGTCTGCAATGGGGGGGCCTGGGTTCGATCCCTGGGTTGGGAAGATCCCCTGGAAAAGGGAAAGGCTACCCACTCCAGTATTCTGTCCTGGAGAATTCCATGGATTGTATAGTTCACGGAGTCACGAGGAGTTGGACACAACTGAGTGACTGTCACTTTCACTTTCTTTCACTTTGGAAGAGCTCAGATGCAGATGCAGACAGGGTAGCTCCAAAATGGGTCATGGGACACACTAGAGGAAAGCTCTTGAGTCTATGAGGTAGATCCCTAATATCCCTAATATTTTGAGGCCCTTGCCCGCATGATGCCAGTGACAGGTATGGTACAGCAAATCACACAACACCTTCTAAGAAGCCAACTTGCCAAAAAGAAAAACATAAGGGACCTGAATCTATCCAAGCATCTAAGTGTAACCATCATTTACGGGAAATAGGGAGATATCTTAGTTCGGGACCCACGAGGAAAAAGGCCTGAGACAAGGATTTGGGTGGAGGGAGCTTATTTAGGGGGCTTCCCTTATGAATCCACCTGCCAATGCAGGGGATGCAGTTTGGATCTCTGGGTCGGGAAAGTTCCCTGGAATAGGAAATGGCTACCCACTCCAACATTCTTGCCTGGAGAATCCCATGGACAGAGGAACCTGGCAGGCTACAGTCCTTGCAGTGGCAAAGATTCGAATACAATTTAGCGACTAAACACCAACGAGCTTATTTGGGAGACAGTCTCAGAAAGAAGTGAAGGAAAGAAAGTAAAACCTGGGATAAAAGAAGATAAAGTGTGTGTGTTAATAATAATGAGTGATTATTCACCCTTTACTAATAAATTAGTAACCAAGAAACAATGAAAGACAGATAACTGGGGACCCTCTGAAAGTCATCTTGAGCATGCCTCAAAGTGATACCACCAAACGGGGAAGCCAGGGAATTTATCTATCATTGGTTAAAGATTCCCATGAATGTTAGTCCCCACCATCTTTACCTCCCCTCCCCGCAAAAAATTATTTGAGAGAAACCCACAAACCAGTTAAGCAGTGTTAACAGCTGCGGTGTTTCATGTGGGACCACAATTTTCATCATTTAAGCTTCACTGAAATCAGATGTGTCTAGGCCACCTGATAGCAAAATGATAACTATTGAAGTTGGGTGACAGGTATGTGGCTGTTAATGTGCAATTCTCTCTAGTCTTGGATAAAGAAAAAGCCTATAAACCAGTGTTAAATTTGGAAGAAAAAAAAGAAGGAAAGCAATAATAGGCTCAGAGAAGCATTGATCTAGCCACTGCTCATCACCAGCATCTGCAATCCTGGGATAGGGGAACACACCCAGGGTCACCAGGTGGGTGCAATCAGCCAAACCCAAAACTTGGGCAACATCTGCAAGACCAATGACCTGGCTTCTACAAATAAATGGTCTTTTAAAAACAAATAAATAAATAAAAAGAGAGAAACTTAGAGATTAAAACGGACATAAGGACATGCCAATCCAATGCCACATCCTTTTAAGTATCCTCAAATTCCCTGTCAGCCCAGTGGTTAGGACTCCGGGCTTCCATTGCAGGGGGTATGGGTTCAATCCCTGGTTGGGGAACTAAAGATCCCACAAGACTTGAGAGGTAGCAAAAATGAACAAAGCAACTGCAAAAAAAAAAAACAAATACAAAACCCTTTTGAGACAATCAAGGAAAATTGAATCTGGCCTCAGTACTAAGATTGTTAAGAGATTGTTATTTTTATTTTTTAAACAACAAACGGCATGTAGCTGAGTTTGTGTAAGCCTTTTCCTATTTGAAATCTATACTGAAGTCTTTATGGTTGAAACCATATGATGATTGAGGTCTGCTGTAAAATACTCAAGCAAAAAGAGTGTTGGTGGGAGTGTGGATGAAACAGGAGTAGCAAATGATAATTGCTGAAGCTGGGTGATAGGTATATGGTGGTTAATGTGCAATCTCTCTAGTCTTGTGTAAAGAAAAAGTCTATAAACCAGCGTTTAATTTAGAAAGAAAGAAGGAAAGCAATAATAGCCTCAGAGAAGCATTGATCTATCCACTGCTCATTTACTGAGTAGCTTTTCTGCATGTCCAAAGTGACTGGAACAATCCTGGCATAGAGCTCCTTAGTCCCTTAGAATTTTCTGGGTAACAGGAGCATCCTTTGTTCTAATGAGGTGGCTGTTGGTGGCTCCAGGATAGCGTCAGGAAAGGGGTTGATCACCAGAAAGACCCAGCCATGCTTGGGAACTTTCAACCCCACCCTCATCCTCCAGAAAAGAGAAGGGGACCAGGGCTGAGTATAGGAATAAATAATCATTCCTGTTAATACATGGTAAGCATCCATAAAAACCCCTAAACCACATGACTCAGAAAGCTTCTACGTTGGTAAGCACATCCATGTGTTGAGGGGATGATGTACCCCAACTCCACTGATACAGAAGCTCCCGTACTTGGGACCCTTCCAGACCTTGCCCTAGGTACCTCTTCTTCTATCCGTTCATCTGTGTCCTTTATTATGTAATAATCACACAGATACGCGTCTCTCTGAGTTCTGTGAGCTGTTAGAGCATGTTATTGAACATGGAGAGGGGGTTGTGGGGATCTCAGCTTGTAGCAAAGTCAAACAGAAGTATGGGTATCTTGCCACTGACATCTGAAGTGGGAGCAATCTTGTATATTGAGCTCTTAACCTCTGAGGTCAGTGATACCTGCGGGAAGTTAGTGTCAGAATTGAACTGCAGGACACCCACTTGGTGTCCAGTTATTGCTCAGGCACTAGGTTGTGTCCTACTCTTTGTGACCACGTGGACACAGCTACCAGGCCTCCCTGTCCTTCCCTATATCCCAGAGTTTGCTCAAACTCATATCCATTGAGTCGGTGATGCCATACAACCATCTTACCCTCTGTCATCCCTTTCTCCTCCTGCCTTCGCTTTTCCCCAGCATCAGGGTCTTTTCCAGTGAGTCTGCTCTTCACATCAGGTGGTCCAAGTATTGGAGCTTCAGCATCAGTCCTTTCAACGAATATTCAGAGTTGATTTTCCAGGGAGGTGGAGAAATTGCTGGTGGCACATTTGGTGTCAGAGGTGTTGGTGTGAGTGTGAAAAGAGGAAAGAAGTGTTTCTTCTTTTAGGGATACCGACGGGAAGCCCTTGAGCAGCACTAGATTTCAGTTACCTGGGAAAGAGAGACAAGGTATGGACTGCCATAGCTTCTGCCAGCTGGGAGCCCATTACTGAACTGACTGCAGTAAAACGTTCCTTCTAAAGCCCTGTTTGAGAAAAAAAAAAACTATCTGATTTCTGATTTTTAAGATATCTGTACATTCTGCTAGGTAATAAACTCAAAGAGTTTTATTTAGTGTTTTGAGAACTCCTAGAAAAAGCAGAACTGGGTGGTTAGAGGTTGAACAGAGAGAGAGCAGGTGGTATCTTGGGAACGCTTCACAAAGGACCGGCCGTCAGAAGCATGCTGAGTGGCACTTCAATAAGAAAACTTGCAAAAAGGAAAGTCACTGAGCACCCACGGTGGATGGGATGGCCTTGACTAGCCTCTGCGGGTTCTGTAGAGGCGAGGAGGAAGGCAAGTTCAGGGGAAGGGGCCGGGGTGTGTGTGACCAGGTGCCTGCCCCTTTCACACTCATCCTTCCCAAGTCACCCCACCCAGGAACCGAGGTCAGATGGCTGGTTCTCACGTCAAAGTCTGAGATCATCTGTAAATGGTTTTCCCCCCTGGTTTCCTTTCCCAGGAGAAGCAGATTTGAAAAGTTTATCTTTGCAAGAGAGGTGGCTCAAAACCTAATTGTTGATTTTGCTTTGTTCTAGAAGTTTCCAAAATGAATGTTGAGAACTGGGGAGGGGACCATGTCCAGCCCCCCGGGCTGCAGATGGCAGAGGAGGCAGCTGGCTGTATCACTGGGGTCTGGAGATAACCAGGATTGTGAAACCAAGGAAGAATGTGGGGCAGAGGAGAGGAGGAGAGAAAGTGAAAGGGTCAGATAAGAAAGGAGGGAGGACCGATGACTCGCCAACAGCGCTTGCAGGGTGTTCCTACCGGAGCTGCTGCTACTGCCTCCCCCACCCACCCTGCGAGAGCTTGGGCCATCCTATCCCGGCCTCGGGACCCCCACTCAATGCCCATTTGCTTCTGTTTGGGGAAGGCTAACTCCTGATGGAGTCCTCAGCATCTCTGCTCAAGCTCCCAGGGAACTGGGCCCTGGAGGCTGAGCAGCGCAGGGTGACAGAGTGAAGAGCCAGTGCACATGCCACTGAGCCCCCGGGCTTGGCGCTAGGCCCAGGCAGGGAATCCCTGGAAGCTTCTGGCTCTGGTTCTGGTTGTGGGACATACCTCAGAACTAGCCCCTGAACTTCCACCTCTCATCCTAGAACCAGGGGAAAGAGACGCAGGAAGATGGTGGAGTGACGGCCGGGCGGATGGACAGACACATCTTAAATAACAAAGCACTCTTGTTTTCATTATTTTGTCTAGTCTCGCTGGGACTTCTGTTTTCCCTTTTTACTTATGTACAAACAGAGGCTCGGAGAAGCTTGCTCAAGGTCAATCTCAGCATCACACAGGAAACATTATAGTTAACACAGACACGTACATAGACTATACACTCTAAGGGTCAACGCCCAGCCTGTATCTCATGGAATCCTCTCCCCGGCCCGATGAGACAGATGCTACAGTCCTCGCTCTGCAGAGATAGGTGCTGAGGACCAGAGAAATAGGTAAGTGACCCAAGGTCACACAGCTAGCGAGGATCCCAAGCCTGGTTTCCTGGGTTACACCAACAATGCTATGTCTACTCAATTTACGTGGGAAATTTTCTCCCACACAGAGAGAACACCCCATCTAGATAACAATACAAATAATCTGTAAGAAAAGTCTGTTCTGTTCTGTTCTCGTGTCAACTCCTTCGTCTGTAAAACTCTGAACAACAAAGCATTTCACAGACACCCAATCAAGCAAGGAAAACATCTCTTATCATCATTTCAGTGACGCACTCATGCTCCTAAGAGGAAAACTGATGTACCAACAAAGACTGGCCTCAAGTACAGCATCTATACGAAAGAACAAATGCTTTTAGGGAAAAAAAGGCTTTGTAAGCAGAATTCAAAATTCTCTGTCCACTGTGATTACCAATGAGTATAAAAATGCTGCATATAGATAAAAGCTGGAAGGGAAATGTGAAAATTCAGTCAGTCTTGTGGCCAAGAGGTGGTTTATTTTTCTTTCTTAAAAAAAAATGTATTTAATGTTTTTATCATATGTGCCGTAACAAAAGACTTCACCATCGTGCAAAGAAATCCATAATGTGAAATACTAAAGCCCTTCACACCATCATTTAACCGAAGATGCAGCTGCTGGAGTCCCTGGGAGAACTGCTGTTTGACCACGTTTGACCTTGACCAGTCCTAGTAATGGTCACCATAGAGATAGACGGAGGGGCGAGGGAGAAACCTTGTCACTGGGCAGTTCTGCTGATTGCTTGTTACTGTAACATTTTTTTTTAGTATTTCTTGCTCTCTCTCTCTTTTTTTTTTTTTTGGCAGTGAAGTAAGTCAGAAAGAGAAAAATAAATATCCTGTATTAACACATACTGTAACACATTTTGAATGCTGACTGTCCCCTACATCTTTATTTGTGTAGGGCCTCCTCTTGATAGTAGAATCAATTAAATTCTGCAGTTCACGGAGTCCCTTCTAAATACTGAACCCTAAGAGCTCACACCCAGCTCAGTCCTTGGCAGTTTTTGGAGCCTGTGGAGGGTGAAGTCACATGATCTTCTTAGAACCCCTCCTCTAACAGCCTTCCCCTTTTGCTCCCCAAAAGGAAAGGCCTCCAGAATTAGAGGCCCTCTCTGCCTCTTGTCCAGTGCACCTAGAAACCAGACAATGCCAGGCACATGGTCAGCACTCATTATATATTTATCGAACAAATTGCACCCCTGTCTCAAAACTGCCACCCACTGATGGCTCTATGACCTTGCGGATGTCTCCCGGACCCCACTGGGCATCACTCATTACAGCTAGATGATGAGGTTGTGGGGGACAGGCTGGGACCTTATCTTTGTATCACCAAGCCTGAAAGGATGAATCACTATTCCAGGGACTCAGCTGAGGCCCGCTGAATTGACTCAACTTGACTCATCCTTGGAGGAGGCTCAGCTCCTTAGTGGGCTTCTATGACACTCTCCCACCCACTCAGCCCGTTACAGGTTACATGGAGCCTGTTCAAAGAGGCCATTGCAGGAGCTTTGCCATGAATCCAAATTGCTCTGGCTGCACCCTTTTCCCTTGTTCCTGTGTTTGTTCTCAGAAATTGCCTCCCAAGAACAAAGAGAGAGCTGCCTCAGGGGCCCAAGGGAGAGCAGTCCTCTGAGGACATGGTCAGGGGACAGCTGGCCATCTGGAAGCCTCTTTCAGAGGGAGATGTTGATGATCAACTCTGCGCTCTCTCTGTCTCTTAGAAGACAAACAGAAAATTTCAGACCCAAACTGCTCCAAAATTTAAAAGCAACAGAGCCAGAATGTACCTCCTCAGTTGTCTCCTAATCCTGCTGAGTAATTCTCCAGGCATTTTTTTCCCTCTATGCTCCCTCCACCCCCGCTAGATGCAGAGAACTATTAGGAAATATGGTCTGTATGTTGTATTCTTATCCCTGGATTGTATCACCAGCTTCCAGAGAACAGGGACTGTGGTTTACTTACAACATTCCTGGCACAGGACCTGGCACTTTCCGAAGAGCTAAGGGTCAGTGTTTGCTGAATATGTTGAGCATCCACAATGAACTGTGTGCTATGCAGAAAGGTGGAGGGGGTGGATGGACAGGAGGATGAGTGGATGAGTAGGGGGTGAATGAATGGATGGGTGGATGGATGGATGGATGGATGGGTGGATGAGTGAGTGGGTGGATGGGTGGGTGAATGGATGGATGATGGATGGATAGATAGGTGGATGGGTAGTAAGACTCTGTGTCAGGAAACAGATGTACAAATTAGGAAATTGAAGGAGAGCTTAATTTAGAACTATTTACAAAGTAATGCTCAAGGGCTTAGGGCAATCAACAAGAGATGGATGCAGTTCCAAGGCAAAGGGGAAGAATGATTACCAGAACCTAGAGAGAGTAGCTGACAGGAGAGGAAGATGTGACTTCCAGTAGAGGGAAGTAGCCAAAGGAGCAAAGAACAGACCTTGATCTCAGCTCCTCCTGATAAGTTCCAGGTTGGATTGTTCAGTCGCTAAGTCGTCTCCAACTCTTTGCGACCCCATTAACCACAACATGCCAGGCTTTCCTGTCCATCACCATCTCCTGGAGCTTGCTCAGACTCATGTCCATCAAGTCGGTGATGCCATCCAACCATCTCATCCTCTGTTGTCCCCTTCTCCTGCCCTCAATCTTTCCCAGCATCAGGATCTTTTTCAATGAGTCGGCTCTTTGCATCAGGTGGCCAAAGAATTGGAGCCTCAGCTTCAGCGTTATGGGTTGAATCATGTCCTCCTAAAAGATATGTTGAAATCCTATCCCCCAGCACCTCAGGATGTGACTTTATTTGGAAATAAGGTCTTTGTAGATGTAATTAATTAAATGAGGTCCTACTGGATTAGGATGAGCCCTTAATCCACTATGATTGGTGTCCTTATAAGTGAAAAGAATGTCATATCAAGTCAGACACACAGGGAAAAGATGGCCATGTGACAACAGAGGCAGAGACTGGAATGATGAATCTATAAACCAGGGAACATCTAGTAGAGGGAGGGAAAAAAAAAAAAAGGTCTGGAGAATCACTCAGCAACAGCCCTGGGAAGCCAGTCTATTTCAGAAATGAGGAAGTGTAAGTTTGGAAGGAGTACCTATCCAAGGTACCCCAGGCAGTGGGTGGCAGAGCCAGAACCAGAAACTCCATTGGCACCATCTATACCTCATTGTTCCCCAGCGTGGCACCCCCAACCCATGACAAGTATGGAAGATGGAATGTTCTCTCTCATATCTTGCCACAGGTGCACTAGGTACAAGCGAGGCCGGGCCCCAAGAGGCTGCCAGCTGCAGCATGCACTTGGCCTCCCAGACTTCTGGTGCCCCCATAGGTGTGACTGGTAGAGAGGAGGGCCTTCTATAAAGGCCTCTCCAGAGCTATGCAGGCATCCATCCCAGGCTTCCTTGGGGCAAGAAAAATAGCCCTCCCATCAGCATCTCCAGTCACTGTGGATCTGGCAGGGGAGGAAATCCTGTGTGTATTTTATACTCTCAGCACATCTCAGTTTGAGCCAGCCACATCTCAAGTGCTCACGAGGTTGTGCTGTGTGCACTCAGTTGCTTCAGTCACGTCCAACTCTCTGCAATCCCATGGACTATAGCCCACCAGGTTCCTCCTCCCAAGGGATTTCCCAGTAAGAATATTGGAGTGGGTTGCCATGACCTCCTCCAAGGGATCTTCCCAGCCCAGGGACTGAACCCATGTCTCCTGGCATGCAGGTGAATTCTTCACCTGCTGAGCCATCAGGGAAGCCCATTCATGAGGTTAGAGGCTACCATGTTGGACATTGAGTCTACACCCATTTCAGAAATAAAGGCTCAAAAAAGGCAGGTAACTTTTCTCAAAGTCACACAGCTAGCAACTGGTAGAGCCGAGATTTGCATTTTGCCTGTCTGACACCCAACCTGGGCACAGCCCATGGCCTCCCACAACTAGGAAGCCCAAAAGTCAACATCTGGAACCAGTGCCAAGAGGTGCCCATTGGCCTCCAGTTAAAAAGATGGCTCCTGTGTTGGGGTGGGGGTACAGAGGAATGAACCAGGGGCAGGAAAGTACAGTTACGACCTTGGGCTGCCGGGGAGGACTCGTGCGACAGCAGCCAAGGACGCTCTAAGGGATGAAGCTGTCACCCAGAGACCACTGACACAGGCAAGGCCTTCTTGCCAGCTCTGCCCAACTGTCAGCCTCCATCTGCCCCTTCCTTGTATCTCTGCAAACCCCGCCAGGGGCAGGGCCCAGCACTTTCCAGAAAAGCCAGGAGCACACAGTTTCTAATCCCCCAATATTTGCTTTCTCTGCAAACCAATAAGGCTGCAGCCTGAAAAGAATGCTGATGGGATCGATGGTGTCTGAGGGTGACTTTGAACAAGAACGAGAGCGGGCCTGAAGCAGTGCACTCATGACGGTGAAGTCAGCGGGAGACTCGGGAGAGGAATCAATGCCCTGTAGGTGGATTGTGTGCAAACTGACATCACGATCGAGCAGGTGACAGGCGGCCTCAGAAGTGGACTTTGGAAGACGCCTGGAAGGAGACTTGGTGCTTCTGAGCACTTTTTTTTCCCCAAACTAAAAACTATGCTTATGCAGTGGAAATCTTTTCAGCCAGCCATGGGGGACTTCCCTGGGGGCTCAGGGGTAAAGAATACTCCTGCCAATGCAGGAGACATGGGTTCAATCCCCGGTCCAGGAAGATCTCACATGCCGCAGAGCAAGCGAGCCTGTGCACCAAAGTTATTGAACCTCTGCTCTAGAGCCTGAGAGCCTCAACTACTGAAGCCCACATGCCTAGAGGCCATGCTCTGAAACAAGAGCAGGCACTGCAGTGAGAAACCTGCACCCCGCAACTGGAGAGTAGCCCCTACTTGCCACAGTTGGAGAAAAAGCCTGCACAGCAATGAAGACCCCGTACAGTAAAAAACAAATAAATAAAATTATTTTAAAAAGAAAGAAGGAAAAAAAACAAGTCATGGGTTCCACTGGCTTTCTTAACTTCAGATAAGATCCTGATTGCTTCCTCCTGAGTATCCTTTCATCGCCCATTTCACTCCTGAATAAGCAAGGAGCTGTGTCAGTTCTCAAGGGCTTGCTTTGCACACTTGGGCCGACGGACTGGGACCCAACACTGGGAAATGTGGAGAGCTGAGTTCTAGTCTTGCTGCTGCCATTAATTGGGAGCTCTCAGACGTCACATAAACTAGTCTGAGTTTGGTTTCCTCATCTATAAAATGGGTCTAGACTGTGTGGTGTCTATGACGTCCCCATTAGATAGTAATGGAAGTATATGAGGATTGCCAAGAAGATCAGAAGGTAAATATCTTGCATATAGAAAGAGCTCAATAAATGACGAGCTACTGTAACAGGTAACTCATATATCTCTCTGTAAATCTAAAATCTGCGTATGCCTCTCATGTACTTGCTCCTACCTCCCTTTCAGCCCCATCTCTCATCTCTCTGCCCTGTATTTGATTGAAACCCTCAGTTATGTTCTCCCCACCCTTAAATGCTGGGGAGGTAGCTGGGGGCAGCAGGCTGGCTAGAAGTGAGGGCAGAGGAGGCAAGGACCAGGACGAGGGGCTTGATGCTACACACCTAGGGGCTTGGTTTATCCTAGGGGATGGAGAGCTGCAGAGAGGTTTAAATGAGGGAGCATCGTTCTCTCTTCTCTCCATTTCTTTAATCATTTCTGCCGCAGATTCTCAGTTCTCTGCAGCTAGAGCCACAGCTTCTCACAGACACTACTCAAGCATCAAATAGGTCCTCACCCCGCTCCTAGCCCATCTCTAAGGATTAGCCCACAGCAGCAGCCAACTTCGCTCTCCTAAAGCAATTGTCACACAGTTTCCACTGCTGTGGACTCATGAATGCAGCTCTCTGGTGCACTGGAATCAAATCACATTGCCCAGGAATGGTATTCAAAGTATTTAGCCAGCCAGCATGTCAGGGTCCCATTAGCTGCCATGCTGGATCCCTCTCCCAAGCCCCCCTCCCAGGGCTGAGCAAGGGGTGGCTGGATAGAGGTGTGGGGGAATCTGTAGAGTCTCAGAGAGGAGCTGGAGCAACGGGGGGCATTTGGGAGGCTTAGCATGTACGCATGCTCAGTCGTGTCTGACTCTTTATGACCCCAGGGACTGTAGCCCACCAGACTCCTCTGTCCATGGGATTTTCCAGGCAAGAATACTGGAGTGGGTTGCCATTTCCTACTCCAGGGGATCTTCCTGACCCAGGGATCAAGCCCACGTCTTCTGTGCCCCCCCACATTGGTGGGCAAATTCTTGACCGCTGTGCCACCTGGGAAGCTCGGAAGGCTTAGACACTACAGCTACTTACTCCTGGGGACAGACGTGCTTCAATAGGTCCATAACCTACACCGTTATCCTGCAGCACACACACACACACACACACACACACACACACACTGAGATTGGCCCCATGTGACCTGCTGTAACCTCAGGGTTGCAAGGTGGAGACCTGGGAGAGAGGCTCACTGAAGCTCCTCCCAGCAACAGACAGTGAGGGCCCTGGTCTGAGTGAAGCAGAGTTCAAGTCAGACTCAGCAAAGCAGAGTTGGAAGGAACTTCTGTTTGTTGGAAATATTCTTCCTTACAAACCAGGAGAATAGGTCTTTGTTCTCCAAATTCTGGCCCATGATGAAATTCACCTTAAAAGAACTCTGGAAAGTGTCATGGTTTTCCTGCCTGAACTTTTCCTGAAAGATTGTCAGAAGCCTAGAATCTTGCATCAGGAACAGTAGACAAATACTTGCTGTCATCAGAAACCACGGAAATGGTTACAAAGTGAAGGCAGGTGTGAAAAGGGCTTCTGGTGAAGCGCTGATCCCTTTAATACCTGAACCATATCCCCAACCATTAGTCAGCTATCTTGGAATCAAGGAGGTTGTCAGCGAACACTTATGGTGTCTCACTTGCTTGAATCAAAGACTCAGATTGTGGCTGGGACCACGTGAAGGAGAGTCTAAGTTAAACTGTCTGGAATGAATAATTTTTGTGATAAAAGATTCCTGAGATTAATATTTATTGAATACCTTCTATGTGCAGGGAAAGAGATAAGCACTGCCCCTACCCTCAAGTGGGGGAAATACCAAAGCACATAGTGAACAACAAAGTACTTTTTAAAGACCTTGAGAGATGTAAGGACCTTTAAACTACGTAGGGGGATATAGAACCTCAAGCCTCATAGCAAAAGTACTTTCAGATCTGTGATGTTCAACCTCAAGGAGAAATTTTTTTAAAAGCACCTTAAAGCTTTTTCCATCAACAAATGTTTGGTTCTCTAATCAATCGGTCAGTTAGGTACATGCCCAGCCCTGTGGATCTTGTCTATGAAACAAATGATCTGAAACTACACACCATGAAGAAGGCACATGTCTCCCTCAGGCAAAGAGCCCAGTGCTATGTGCACAGAGAAGGCTGAAGCCATTGCCTATTGCTGTGAGCTTTAAAGCTGCCTCCAGCTCATGTCTCATCCACTGTCTCGCCAGTATCTTCTCATTCAGCAGAGTTCACACTGGCCCCTGCTTTGTCCTGGATGCAGTCTTGCACCTGCTCACACACCATCAGCTGGCTCAGAGCTCAAAGCTCCATCGTCCAAGGCTTTAGATGAGTTTCTGTGCCCAGAATATACCTTTCAAAAGGGCACCAAAGGGGAGTTCCAAGAGCCAAGGAAGGTAGAGAGAGGCTGTGTGCAGGCTCTGAGAAAGAACCAGCAGGACAGCTGAGCTGCGGAGGGAGACAGCCTGCTGTGGCCCGAGACAGTAGACAGCGAGGAGGGCCTGAGTCCTCCATTTCCTGTGCTCCCAGACCTGGCAGGAGATACAGACATCATCCGGACGAGAAAGGAAACATCTCAGCTGCTAAAGAAGACCTGGGCAGGGTGACTGGAACCAGAGCAAGTTGGGAAAAGAAATGAGAAGCTGGAGAGTGAAGCTGGCAGAAGCATCATGTGCAATGTTTTCTCCTGCAGAACAGCCAAGGCCGAGTTTTCGGGGAGGGAGGGAGACCCTGCAGGGAGCAGGCGAGTCCTTCCTTTCAGAACCACAAGGAATGGACAATTCCATCTCCGTCCAAGAACAGCTGCCAGGCACAGGGTTTCAGCACTGCAAGAGGCCTCAGAAGCGATGATGCTGATCATCATCACCACCATCAGGACTGGAGCAATAGTTGCACAAACTGAGCACTTACTGGAGGGCAGATGCTGCTGTGCTTTATACGAGTCAGCTCATTTAATCAACAACCACTTTACTAAAGAGGACACAGAAATGCAAAGAGGTTAAGTAAATTGCCCAGGGCCACACTGCTGGTGAATGGCAGAGCTGGGCTGGAATCCAGGTTTTTTCTGAGATCCACTCCAGACTCGATGAGTAGTCAGCTGTCTTTTGAACGCAAGCTTCAGATCATTTTTTCTAGCACAGAAACTGTTCTGAATTGCCACTGAACATTTAATGATCACAAACTATTCTTGTAAATTATTTCTCTTTAATAAAATTGATCAAAGTGTGCAGTGATCAAATCTATTCCAAAGTCACAGTACGTATCCTACAGTAATGTTGTGGGAATGTACTCTGCCATCTACTTAAGCTGTAATTTTGAAATATTTGTGAGCCAATAGGATCAGAGGGGCTATTTAAAAATCAATTTTATAGGATCATAAATCCTCTCTCTTCCTCACACAGGGAGGGGTGTGGGGGTCAATACAGAGAGAATAAAATAGAAAAAGATGCCTTGGAGTAATCAACTCCTACATCTAATCAATACCTCTGAAATTTAGTCTTCCCAGCCTGTCCGGTCGGGATCATCGTGTTGCCTCCATTCAGCCTTCTTGGTTCTTCTGGAGTTTTCTGCAGCTGCTTCCTACCTTAAGTCTTCTAAGCCATCTTTCATATCGTAGGCAGAGGGATCCTTCTAGAAAATTCCATCAGTTCAGTCTCTTTCTTAAAGTATTTGATGAGAGACTTCCCTGGTTGTCCATTGGCTGAGACTCCATGATCCCAATGCAAGGTGCCTGGTGTTTGATCCCTGGTCAGGGTACTAGATCACACATGTGGCAACTAAGAGTCTGCATGCTGCAACTAAAGATCCTGTGTGCCACCTCGAAGACCCAGACCCAACACAGCCCACTAAAAAAATATTTAAAAACAAATAAATAAAAGTATCTGATGACATAGACAGGAAGTAGATAGGGGTTGCCTGAGCTGGGTGGCGGGGGAGGTGGAATGCGGAGTTGTTGTCGATTGGACACAGAGTTTCAGTTTGGGAAGATCAGAAAGTTCTGGAGATGGATGGTGGCAGCTGGTGCACAATGATGTGAGTGTACTCAATGCCAATGAAACCTAAGTTGCAAAATGGTTAAAATGGTCAATTTTATGTTATGTATATATGAATTACCGCAATAAAAAAAAAGAGAGTATCAGATGATCCCTGATGTCTCAGGATATCGCCCCCCTTCCTGAGAAAGACATTCAAAGCTTCTCAGAATGTGATCCCCTCTTCACTGGCAGCCATATCCCCCACTCCCTTGCTGGGTCACACACATCCCACATCCCACCCACTCTGTTTCCCAAACACACCACAACTTCTCACGACTCCTTGCCTCTGTCTACCCTGTTCCTTCTCTCTTGAAGGCACTACTTACCCCCACCCCCCAAATGGCCAAGAACATCTTAATCCTTGAGACCCATTTAAACCAGGTCAGGAGGCTTCACACCTCCACGTCTACACCAGCAATGACCTTCTTTTCTAAGGCACAGGCCCTGTCTTTGTCCCCTCCGGCTCCCCAAGGCCTCACAGACACTCAATAAATGTTTGTTGACTATTAAATGAATAAGATTTTTGTCTCCATCCTAGAGGAGCTTTATAAGTCATATATAAATGAAGTGATTCATTTCTAAAAAGTATGATGCAATCTAGAGGTGAAATAGCATCTTGGACCAGAGAGAGATCTTTGTGGATCTGGGAGGAGGCCAAGTTTGAATGGGGACAAGCCTTCCAGGTAAGGGTAATGATGACAGCAATGCAACCCACCCCTCTTTTTTTCCCAGAGAAAGAAAAATGAGACCCCTGCAGGCTAAGGCTTCTCTCAGGCTCCTAAGTTCATGTACCAGCCCCCCACCCCCAACAGCTTTTGCTTTTCTTCACCATGTGGACCTGAAGCTCCAGGGTAATTGCAAGCGACTGGGCTATTTTCGGAGCCACCCAGCATTGAAGCCCCTTCTTTTGTTGGAGGAATTCTTCACTTTATGAATCTTATGGGGGAGGGGAGGTGAAGGCACAGCCCACTTTCCTCTTTGGAAGATGTATACTTGAGATATCTACCTTCTAACTTGTCTTGTCGCATGACATGGCACTTAACTCAGGCCTGGCCAGACAAACCCACAACGGGATTTTGAATCTTGGGTGAGTGACTCAAAGAAGCAGGTCTTGTGGAGAGTTCTGTCTGGGGGCAGTGGCAAAGTTGCCTTGGGATTTCTATGAGGATGAACCCAGTATCCTGGGTCCAGGGAGTCAGTGCAGTAGGGACCGATCGAGGTCTGGGGTCCAGCCGCAGAAGCAACGGGAATCCCTTTGGCTGAGGTCTGCGGTGAAATTTTGGCCATGGTTCGGGCTGCATGCTGTCCCCTGTGCCCGTGCATCTTGGCTGACTGGCTGGTTCCCAAGCCTTCTTCACAACTGGTAAGGAGTAATGGTCTTATATTTAAGTAAGAGTCGGTTTTTATTATTTACAACTAAGGACTCTGACGCAGAAATTAACCTTGACCAATCTGCATCCCTGGTCTTCAGGAAGGAAAAGGGAAGCATGCATTTTCTGAGCACCTCCTAGCCTTGTGACTAAACATGCTTTTACGTGCGGAGGCTCCAAGGACCCTGGTGGCCCCCTCATGATTCTGTCTGGGCTGACCATCATCACATCCGGGCTGAGCTTCAGCATCAGCCCCTCAATCCCTAACCCTTCAGGGGCTGCCTGTGTGGCAGCTAAAATTTTCTGTCCAAGACCCCAGGCTGCCTACTTTGGCCCAGTGAGCTAAGGTCTCATTTCACCAACTTCCTGTATTGTTTTTTTCATCTCTCTTACTTGATCTTGTGTTCTAAATCCATTGGTTCAAGCGCAACAGGCTGTTGCTGCCTTTTCCCCTTTATTTCAGGAAGCTTGCTTGACAGCTGTAGCAGCTGCTACTACTGCATTCTGTTTGAACACATTTCAGTGATTCGGCTGCTCTAGGATCCTTCAAAGTGGTCCTGGGCTCATCAGTCTGAATGGCACGTCTCTGTGTTTCAGAACCAGGAGTAGGGAGAGTGGCCGGGGATCATTCACTCATTCACATTGATTAGAGTGCTGGTTGCCTCCAGGCGCTTTGTGGTCCATTAAAAACAGAGCAAGGCAGCATCTGCTCCTTCCTTCCAGAGGCAGCTTTTGATGGAACAGGATTTTATGTATTTTGTTTAGATATATGATGTCCCTGGGGGCTTCCCTCATAGCTCAGTCGGTAAAGAATCTGCCTGCAATTCAGGAGACCCGGGTTCAATCCCTGGGGTTGGGAAGATCCCCTGGAGATGGAAATGGCAACCCACTCCAGTATTCTTGCTTGGAGAATCCCAGGGACAGAGGAGCCTGGCAGGCTACAGTCCATGGGGCCGCAAAGAATCGGACACGACTGAGTGACTAAACTGCCACCACCACCATGATGTCCCTAAATTTCTTACCTGGGTTTTAAGGAAATCCAGAAGAGAAACTGTCCAAATAAATCAGGGGCTTATTCATTTTCAAAAGGAATTTCCCTGCAACATTTCCTTCACTTGTCACCAAGTCGGTGTCCAACTCTCTGTGACCCCATGAACTGCAGCACACCAGGCTGCCCTGTCCTTCACTGTCTCCCTGAGTTTCCTCACTGGGTTCTCTTAATCACCATCCTTCTGGAGCAACTGGGAGTTTGTCTATAGAGCTGGACAGAATGGAGGGGAAGGGGGAGACACCAGGGGTTGCCTGGGGCTTCCAGCCCCTCCCAGTGAGTCACAGGTGCCTCCAGCTGGGAGCTGGGCTCTAGCCAGAGCCTGAGGCCATGCTGAGCCTCCTCCTCAGTTCCCCCTGTCCTGTAGCTGTTGTACACTTGTCCGTGACTCCTCCTTCCAGCGCTTGTCAATTTGTCTCTTCAGTTGTCCATCTCTTGGTACCCAGTCTAGCCACCAAGCACTCTGCTGGGCACTGGGGCTATCTGGGCAAGTTGCAGAGACATAGGTACAGAGATATAGCCCCACCTTCCTGCTGCAGGGGGTGGGGAGGTGATGTCCCATGTTTCCTGCTTGCAGAGCACAGGATGGGGGAGCTCGCGTTGCTGGGAGGGGAGAGGAACCCAAGGATAGCCCCGAGAGGCAGTCATTTCTTCAGACTCAGGAGATGACAGGTGAACCAGGTGAAGATGTGAGGAAAGAGGGGATGGAAGGAGCAGAGCTCAGAAGAAGCCAAAGCACAGGTGAAGCAACCGATCAGACAGAAGAGAAACTGAGGTGACATCACTGGGGGGCTTGTGAGTTATCTTAAGGATTTAGCTGCTGCTAAGTCGCTTCAGTCGTGTCCGACTCTGTGCGACCCCGTAGACAGCAGCCCACCAGGCTCCCCCGTCCCTGGGATTCTCCAGGCAAGAACACTGGAGTGGGTTGCTGCCATTTCCTTCTCCAATGCATGAAAGTGCAAAGTGAAAGGGAAGCCACTCAGTCATGTCTGACTCTTCACGACCCCATGGACTGCAGCCTACCAGTCTCCTCCGTCCATGGGCCTTCCCAGGCAAGAGTAAGGATTTAGAGTTGATTGTATTCATCTAACAAACACATATATGAATGTGCTACGTGTGAAGGCGCTTCAGTCGTGTCTGACTCTTTGCAGCCCCGTGGACTGTAGCCGAGCAGGCCTCTCTGTCTGTAGGATTTTCCAGGCAAGAGTAGTGGAGTGGATTGCCATTCCCTTCTCCAAAGGATCTTCCCGACCCAGGGATGGAACCTGAATCACTTAGGTCTCCTGCATTGGCAGACAGGTTCTTTACCGCTAGTGCAACTTATGTGTCACTGTTCAAAGCACCTTCTATTATAAATTCATTGAATCCTGATAACAACCTTGGAGCTAGGTCATCATCCCGTCTTACAAGTGGGGAGAGTGAAGCTCTGTGCATTTAACTAACCTCCCAGGATCCCCTATCCTGTGGGTAGGGGAGCCAGGCCATCTGGCTTCTGAATCCAACCACTATGTTGAGCTGCAGCTAAATGAAGCTGAAGGGTTTTAAGCAGGAAAGTAAAGCAGAGACCTGCATTTTTTATGAGATCAGCCCTGCCCAATGGCCCAGGATATTAATGGAACCAGTCTCCCCAACTCGCCATGCACTTGTTAAGCTGCCTGTGTGGCTGGGCTGTTATGCAGAGGGAAGTAAAGAGACCAACGAGGGCCCACCTCCACACCACAGAGGCCAAGCCCTCCTCGGGTGGTCTGCATTCCAGCCTTCTGTCCAGAACCCACTTCTCAAGGCTCAGGTCCGTCCAAAGCTGACTCCCTCACAAAGAGGAGATGCTATGGCCTCCCTGCCCTTCCAGAGGCCTCCGCTGGGACAGCGGAAGATGGGTGTCCACAACATCATCATCTGGGTGGCAACCCCCTTCTACCATGACCCCTCTCTCTCTGGAGCCTTCCGAGCCCTGACGTCTTCTGCAATGGCTCCGGCCTACACTCACGTCTCCCTGCTCTCCACTCCCATAGCTCTCATTGTGAGAGCCACACAATCAATGCTGTGTGCATTGTTCTCTGGCTGTTGTGTGTTCATTCATCTATTCAACTGTCCTGAATTGTCTGCAGATGAGTCATAATTTGGAAGATGGTTGAAGATGTGTTGCTTTATGTACCCAAACTTAAAAAAAAATCTAAACACTGTATACACACACACACAGTGTTTTTATTTTTAATACATATACATATATGTATATATAGTTGACATGAGCAACAACAGCAACAAAAATAAGAACATAATGAGCATTTTTGGTGGTAACTGAGGCTCCTTGCTACTTACCTAGACCTGCCTGAGACATATGGGTTGCGTGCCCTTCCACTAAAAGGCACCAGCCGCTTGGGCTTTCTCGTTTTTAAAATAAACAATCTCAATTTTTTATTATTTTCATAATAAAACAAAATAGGAAGCTCAAAACTGGATCACTTTGCCCTTACTCTTCTTCTGTCTCCTCCCAGCTCAAAATGTTTGCAGCTCTTAATAGTCTGCAGTCTCTCAGATCTGCCAGTTGGGCTCAACGCATTCAAGCCTCAGTACAATATTTGCAGTTTTAGCCTTTTTCCAGAAAATTGGCTTTTTCTGCCACCACAGCCACTCTGCTCTCTGTCCTAATGCCGCTTTCCCTGGGCATACAGACTCCTTGCCCTTCTTGCACTGGGTCACATTGTGGGGCTGGTGCTTGCCACGCCTCTTACAGAAAGTCTGGTGGGCTTTAGGAAAGCTCACCACGTTCACAAGTGTGCTGTCCGCATGGCGAGCTCATTAGCTTTTCATAGGTCTGTTGTCTCTACCTGTCAACTGATTGCCTTGCACAGACCTTCCACAGAGACTGGCTCCCAGGTCAGGCCTCAGGGACAGGCCCCGGCTGGCCCTGGAGCCCCAGTGCTTCCTCTGCTCTGAATCATCTGATGAGAAAGAAGGTTGAGTGGATTTCAGAGGGGCTTTCAGGAGTAATTCTATTCTGAAAGTAATTCTACTTTCTGAACAGTCACTTCAGAACCCCTGTAGCTGGGAAGTCAGGTCGCTGAGCAACTGAGAACTGAGAAGCCAGGGAGAACTCCCTGCCACCCCTCTGAGCTGTACCACCTCCCTGCTCTCCATCAGGCTCTCACCAGGCATACGCTGTGTCTTCATTCTTTTTGGAATCCCAGCCCCGAGGGTCATGTCTGGCCCAGGGTAGACCTTTCGATATTTTGCTGAATGAACAGATAGGAAGTTGAGCCCAAGACGGGGGTGGGCAGCTCCTTGGAGAGCTCATTCACTCCTCCATGGGTGAGCATCAGTGTGGAAACTTTAGGACGTTTTCTGATGTTCGGGTCCCTTCGGGGTCAACCTCAAGGTTCTTGGTGTGCTTGTCAAAGTAAATGCAATTCTGTGTTCATGGAATCCCTGAGGGGTATACAGCTCTGTTTCACATGCTTTCCTCTGTCAATTTACTAACTTTCTAGTGATTTCGTATATGGTTGGAAACAAAGTAAGCACACAGCACCAACAATTGCTGGTATTAGAAATGTCTCCCTTAATGGCCCAAAAGTGTGAAGTGTGAACATGTTAGTTGCTCAGGTGTGTCCGACTCTTTGCAACCCTATGGACCATAGCCCAGCAGGTTCCTCTGTCCATGGGATTCTCCAGGCAGGAATACTGGAGTGGGTTGCCATGCCCTCCTCCAGGGGATCTTCCCCACTCTGGGATTGAACCTGTATCTCCTGTCTTGCAGGCAGATTCTTTACCTTCTGAGACACCAGGGAAGCCCCAAAACAAACCCTCTGTGAATGTCTTCCATTAGTCAGTCACCAGGGACATGGAAAGCAGATGAAACTCTGCCTGCTGGAAGGTTACAGACTTACGGGCTTGCAGGGAGAAGAGAGGAGAAACAGACATGTAATTAATTAAAGGGGACAGATAAAGGATGAAGAGGTACCCTCTCCCTGCAGAGACATTGAGAGTAAAAACAGAGGCTTCCACATGAAAATAAAATCAGCCGCTGACTCACCAGCAGATGTATACTTAGCCACCCACGAGCCTCAGATAACTAAACATTGTTCCCAGGCCAGCAAACACTGGAGTTTTCGTCTTCCATGGCAGGTAGTGCAGAGTCTTGTTTATTGTTGTAGAAGAAGATTGAAATCACCCAGACTTGTTTTTTAATCTTACCTCTGTAGTTTAGCAATCGAGACTGGTAATTTAACCTCCCTGGGCATCAGTTTATTCACCCACAGAGGAGGGTGGCTCACCTTTGTTGAGAGGGCACTATGGATGCAAGATCAAAGAAGAAAACCCTAGTTCTCAGGAAGCTCAGAGGTGAATCTGATGTCATGGACAAACGCTCCAAGCCAGTAAAAGATATCATATCATTTGTTGAATGAAAGTATTAATCAAGATTCTCCAGAGAAAAATAATAAGATATATAGGTATGCTAAGTCGCTTCAGTCATGTCTGACTCTTCATAACCCCGTGGACTGTGTAGCCCGCCAGGCTCCTCTGTTCATGGGGTTTCCCAGGCAAGAATACTGGAGTGGGTTGCCATTTCCTTCTGCAGAGAATCTTCCTAACCCAGGGATCAAACCTGTGTCTCCTGCATTGTCACCACCACATATACGCTTCCCAGTGGTAAAGAACCCACCTGCCAATGCAGGAGAACTAAGGTATGCAGGTTTGATTCTTGCCTGGAGAATCCCATGTACAGAGCAGCCTGGCAGGCTACAATCCATAAATTCTCAAAGAGTCAGACATGACTGAAGTGACTTAGCACATATGCATGCATATATAAGCTAATAATAAGATAGATATATAGAGAGAGTTATTACAAGGAATTAGCAAGTCCAAAATTTCCAGGATCATCCTGCAGGGGGGAGATCTAAGAGAAACTGTATTTCTGTTAGAGTCTGAAGTTTGTGGGAGACCCAGGGAGAGCTGACGTTACAGAGCAAGTTCAAAGTCCGTCTGCTGGAAAATTTTCTTGCTCGGGGCAGCTCATTCTTCTTATTCTATTCAGGCCTTCGCCTGGTGGATGCGGCCCACCCATATGAGAGGGCAATCTGCTTACTCAGAGTCCACCAAGTTAAATGTTAATCTCTCCCTGAAACACTCTCATAGAAACATCTGGGATAATGTATGATCAAATACTGGGCACACTGTGACCCAGCCAAATTGACACATAAAATTAACCATTGCCCTGAACAAAGTGAAGAATGTAATCTTACACATGTAAAACCACATGCATGTCTCCAAATGAAACCAGCAGTTGTGTCTAGAAGGAGGTTCCCAAAATGCCTGCAATGGTCCCCTTGTAGAGACAGCTTCACAGGTTCTTTTTTTACTCTCTTTTGTACATTTATGTATTGTTTCATTTTTAATATGATGTGTGCTGGTGGTTTAGTCTCTAAGTCATGTCCAACTCTTGCGACCCCATGGACTGTATGTAGCCTGCCAGGCTCCTCTGTCCGTGGGATTTTCCAGGCAAGAATACTGGAGTGGGTTGCCATTTCCTTCTCCAGGGGATCTTCCTGACCCAGGAATTGAACCCAGGTCTCCTGTACTATAGGCAGATTCTTTACCAACTGAGCTACAAGGGAAGCCATGATATGTGCTGTTACATTTTTAATCAAAACTGTCATCATCACTATTATCATTGCAAAAGCAATCTTTTTTTTTAAAGTACCTTATTGACATATAGGAAATGCTCGAGAAATGTCAGAATGCCGAAGTCCTTCCCCAAAAGGCTAGTGGACCAAATGTTGGTTCAGAATGCCTGAAATTCTACCAGTAAACTTTTTTCTTTTTTTGGCCATGCTACATGGCTTGTGCCAAGTCCTAACCATTGGACCGCCAGGAAATTCCCCTATGAGTGAACTTTTATTCTTCAAATGTAAGAGCTTTCTTTCTTTTAAAATGCAAATCGTGGCAGAAGAACTATTGCCGGAAGACTTATCTGTTTTTTAATGATGGAATGATTTGATTAGATTTTCTCCCTGAGAACACACAGTGAGAGTTGGAAAACAATAAATAGCCCATGGGTGTCCAGGAGGAGCCAGAAACAGGACACCCACAAGCACAGACACATGCCTGCAGATGGCAAGAATGAGCTTCGCCCGCTGCAGGGCTGACGGGAGACTGAGTTCCATCGGCCTGACCCCAGCCTTCAGCCAGGAAATGTGTGGGAAGACCCTGCCCTGACCAAACTGTCCCGGCTCTCAGTGAATCTCATTCAGCCCCTCCTGGTGGAGTGGACTGTCAGGCAGTTTTTCAACCACCCTCTCAACAGAAGCACTGATGGTGATTATATGGAAATCTGCAGTGAAAAGTCCCACTCACATGTTTGTCAGTGAAATACCTGCCACAAGGGCGGAGAGGAAGTTCCTCTGGATGACCCACTGCTCTGGGCAAATAAACCACTGAAACAATTTATGAGAGTAAACTCAACCAGAAGGACTCATTCATTTGGAAGTGTACACTGAGTGTAGCCATTCTGCAGACCATTAACTCCACTAATTACAACAGTGATTCAAGAGATAAGCCTTCACTAACTTTTTATAAGGCTCTGAGGCTTATAACAGGACTGGCACTTCCCTTCCTCCCCTGCACTCTACCACCAAGCAGAGGGAAAGAAGGGGAAAAAAAACCCCAATATTTACTGAACACCTGCTGTATGCCTAACGTTTCCTGTGGGATAGCTCCACGACCTCTTTGGAGTAGGGATTGCTTTTGCAGGTTAGAAAACTGAGGTCCAGAGAGGATCATGGTGTTCAAGGTCAAATGTTAGTGGCTCAGTTGTGTCTCACTCTTTGGGACCCCGTGGACTGTAGCCCACCAGGCTTCTCTGTCCATGGGACTTCTCAGGCAAGAATACTGGGAATAGAACTGCCATATGACCCAGCAATCCCACTGCTGGGCATACACACTGAGGAAACCAGAATTGAAAGAGACTCGTGTACCCCAGTGTTCATCGCAGCACTGTTTACAATAGCCAGGACATGGAAGCAACCTAGAATTACTCAGCCATTAAAAAGAATACATTTGAATCAGTTCTATTGAGATGGATGAAACTGGAGCCCATTATACAGAGTGAAGTAAGCCAGAAAGAAAAACACCAGTACAGTATACAAATGCATATATACGGAATTTGAAAGATGGTAACGATAACCCTATATGTGAGACAGAATAAGAGACACAGATGCATAGAACAGTCTTACGGACTCTGAGGGAGACGGTGAGGGTGGGACGTTCTGGGAGAATAGCATTGAAACATGTATATTACCATATGTGAAACAGAACACCATTCCAGGTTCAATGCATGAGACAAATGCTCAGGGCTGGGGCAATGGGATGACCCAGAAGGATGGGATGGGGAGGGAGGTGGGAGGGGGGTTCAGGATGGGGAACACATGTAAACCCATGGCTGATTCATGTCAATGTATGGCAAAAACCACTACAATATTGTAAAGTAATTAGCCCCCAACTAAAATAAATAAATTTATTAAAAAAAAAAAAAGAATACTGGGGTGGGTTGCTATTTCCTTCTCCAGAAGATCTTCCTGACCCAGGGATGGAACCTGCATCTCCTATGTCTCTTGCATTGGCAGGCAGATTCTTCACCACGGAGCCACCTGGGAAGTTCAAGGTCAAACTGCAATAAATAGCAGAGCCAGGATTTAGGATCTTCTGGCTTCAAGTTCAGTGTGTTTCCTCCAGCAGCTTCTTCTCACCAAGCAATTTAGAAAAAAATAATAAGAATATCAAACAGATAAAGTAAGAACTCAATGCTTTCTTTCTTAGCTCTCTGCTCCCTGGAGTTCTTCCCAGCACGTTGAATGTGGATGTTTAACATGTTTTATATTAAGCTAGGATGAAACTCCTAGAGAACAGAGACTAGTGTGGTCTTTCCTAGAGTCCCTACAGCAGTGAGCAAAGGGCTGGCAGAGCCATTACAGGGATGGGCTTTGGTCACCAGGCAGCGCACATAGGTGTATATCCATCCAGGCTCTGCCATCGCTAGCTCTTCCGCTCTGTGCTCGATCCAAGCATTGTGCCTCAGTTTCCTTATCTGTGAAATGGAGAAGGTGATCATAAGTCCCCTGCATACGAATGAGTTCTGTTCTGAGAGTGCATTCATAAGTTCAATTTGTTCATAAATCCAACAAAGTTAGCCCAATTACCCAATGAACTCAACCGGCTATATAGTACTGTATTGTAACGGGTTTTAATACTTTTCATGCAAATAATACATACAGATCAAACAAATAATAAAACATGTTTAATCTTTCAGGGCAGTCCCTTGAAAAGTACAGTAGTACAGTAAAACAGCTGGCATACAAGGGCTGGCACTGCAGGAAAGGCGAGAAGAGTACTGACTGGAGGAGGGAGGTGGCAGACTTGAAGGATCATCAATAGGAGATGGAAGACAAGCTGCAGCGTCACTCATGCCTGACCTTCGTGAAAGGCACATTCACATCTTTGCAAGTTTGAAACTAGAAGGTTTGTAGGCAGGGGACTTACTGTACTACCTATTTCATAGTGGCTTTAAGCAGATTAAATGGGTTAAGACTTGCAAAAGACTTAAAACAATGTTTGACACACGTGATCACTCAATAAGTGTTAGCTCTTTATGTGTCCAGGGGCTTCAAGTCCCCAGAGCTTTAATTTTCTCTGAGTTCTTTCAGGGGCAGAGGACTTTAGATTTAACCTACCCCTCTGGTCCCTGATGAAACATAACTTTATAGTATGCCATTGCTTCCAAGCAGTTTTTACCCACGAGTTCAGGTGATTTTAACTATATAAGTTGGTGCTCAATAAATATCTGATTGGATGAAAGCAGAAATTATAGAGACTGAGTTACAGAGAGAACTAAACCTTGCCCAAGGTCACCTCGGGAGATGGCAGTACAGTCTAGGCTTTCTGATAAAGGATTAGTGTTCTTGCCCTTGCCCTCCCTCCCTACCAGAGGTTCTATCCCCTGACCATCCTGTTCCGGGGTCTCCATCCCCCACTCACCTCTGCTGGGCTGTCTCTCCTCTCGCTTGAACTGTCTCTAATTCCAGTAAGCTCAAAATTCACTGGTCATACAGAAAGCATTTTATCTGCCCTTGCACATGCAAATTCTTTCCAAGGGGATTTCTTGGTGTCCGGCTCCACCCTAGCCCACATGGCCATAAACACTCGTGTGTCTACAGCCTGGCCCCAGGGATTCCAGAAATAACAGCAGGGCCCTCCATCAGAACGCTGGAACATAGTAAGGCATTTCTGCACTAAGACACAAGCCCTTTCCAGCCCAGGCCTCTCCTGTCTGTCAAAGCACAAAGCAACCTTTACAAGTCAGGATAGGGAGGGGCAGCTAGGAGGGAGTTTAGATTTCCCGAAAGTTCGCACCTTCTCCTGCTATCTGTCAGTGCTCAGATATTCCATTCTAGAGAGTCTCCAGATCTGCTTCTAAGACCTCCACTTAGAATGTGAAATTCTTTCTTGGCTGTAGCATTCTTTGCTCTCAATGATCTATTTTCCCTTGGACGTGCTGGAACTGGAATCATGGCAGCGTGAGCTCAGATGGCACAAAGACCACTTTCCAGACACACAGGACAGCCACCTTATTTGGAGTCTGGCACTGGGAACATTCCGGAGAGAAGGGAGTGGCTGGAGGGGAGTGCCCAGTTTAAAGGGAAGGGAAAGGGCTGGCGATGACCCTGAATAGAAGCCAACTGAGGCGATCGCTCTCATTTCAGAAGAGTGTTCACAAGGGAAAGTCAGCAGTCAACATCTAGGGAGAGAAGTTTAGCTTTTTCATTGCCCTCTCAAAAATAATACCAGAAGATAAAAAGCGTGTACATGTAAGACAGCAGTGATGTGAAAAATAAGTATTTAAATGCGTGACCTGGAAAGTATGGAAAGAAATATAAAAACAGTTGCTTTGTGGGGGGGCGGGGGGAGGATTAAATGTATGTTTTTCTCCCAATTATCCCTAAGGTCATCTCCCACTTTAAAGAAAATCATAATATCTGACATTGCCTGGACTTTTTTGGGGGGGTATTTTCCAAGGGAATTTCAGGTTTTATGTGCCCGTCTGAAAACGAATGCATCGTGTAAAACCCAAGCTTATGCCACTTTCTCCAGGAACTAATTCCTCTTTAACGGGGATGGGATTATTTCTAATTCACGGTCCCCATCGCAACGTCATTAAAGGCTGGGTTCAGTGTCTTGAGCTCCAAACCTTTGTCACGAATAGGAAGGTGGAGGGAAGACAGGAGCTTGGGGTAACAAAACAGCCGATGGTGTCACCCTCCCAGGCCCGACCTCACCCGGGCCGATGAGAGCCGCAGCTGCATGAGGAACTCACAAGATGCAGTGAACCGTCTGCAACGCCGCTGCAGCAGGAGAACCCGGCCACCGCAGGAGAGGTCGTGCGAGCCTCCCGCTCCCGTGCCGCGCCCACGAGGGCCGGGGGTGGCGAGGAGGATGAGGGGCGTTGGTAACAGCATTGCCATGGTAACAGTGACGTCCTTTTACCCTGGATCTAATTGGAGGAAACCCCGTGGCCGAAGCCGCAGCCTGCCGGCCAACCGAACTTGCCCAAGCCGACCCACCCTCCTAGCCTCCCCTTCCCCCCTCCCGCCCCGCCCCCTTATCACCCCCTCCCGTTTCCGCGCGCTCAGTCCTCATTGGCCAGAGGCGGGGAGGGAGGCGGAACTCTCAGGAACATCTCGGCGCGCCATTGGCAGGGGTGGGCGGCCGCGAGGGGCCGGGTCGCGCGGCGGCCCCGCCTCTCGGCTCCGAGGTAGGCTGAGACGGGAGGGTCCTCGGCTAAAGCCAGAAGAGGGATCCAAGTGGTGGGACTCGCGCCGCGGCCGCGGAGACGTGAAGGTGAGCGCCGTGTTTGCCCCGGTGCGCGGGGCCTTGGCGGGGGGTGGGAAATCCCTCCTCGGGGGTCCGGGCGGGTCTGCGAATCCGGTGGGAGGCCTTCCCCGGGGTTGGGGGGCAGGGGGGAGAGCGGCCGGCCTCGACGCCCGCCCTTCCTCAGGGACAGGCTCCGGTGGGAAGGTGCGGGCCAACGGCCGCTTCCATCTTGGGCCCCGGGCGGGCGCGGGAGCGGCCCTTCCTCGTCACTCCCGCCTCACCTTACCTCAGCTTCTCCTCACGGCGCGCGGCCAGGCTCGGCGGGCGTCCCCCCCCCTTCCCCTGGGCCCTCCCGGGCGCCCCGCGGTGGGGGGAGCGTGGGCGGGGGGAGGGAAATTCAACTGGGCCGAGCGCGCGGGGACGGACAAAAGGGGCGGGCGGCGGGTCGCATTGTCTGACGGCGCCGCCCCCGCCCTCCTGCCCCCCCACCCCCGGCGCCCGTCCTCAGGCCTCCTCGCCGCGCCCCCCCTCCCCCCGCCAGCCCCCCGGGTCCGCGCTCGACCTCGCAGTCCGCCCCCCCGGCCCCCATGGAGAAGACGGAGCTGATCCAGAAGGCCAAGCTGGCCGAGCAGGCCGAGCGCTACGACGACATGGCCACCTGCATGAAGGCCGTGACGGAGCAGGGCGCCGAGCTGTCCAACGAGGAGCGCAACCTGCTGTCGGTGGCCTACAAGAACGTGGTCGGGGGCCGCCGGTCCGCCTGGAGGGTCATCTCTAGCATCGAGCAGAAGACCGACACCTCGGACAAGAAGTTGCAGCTGATCAAGGACTACCGGGAGAAAGTGGAGTCCGAGCTGAGGTCCATCTGCACCACGGTCCTGGTGAGTCCCGCGGACCCTCTCCGGGTGCAGGGAGAAGTTGGGGGCACGGGGGGCGGCGACGGCGGCCCCCCCTCCTCTCCCGCTTTGTGTGAGCCCCTCCCTTGGGACGTTCATGGCAACGGAATGCGGGCAGGGGCTTGCCTGATGGTCTGCCGCCGTGTTTGAGGTGGTTAGCTTTGGCCTCTTTCATGTGTCACTTCAGTTCTTGAGATCAAGAAGCTTTTTTCCCTCCCCCACCCTTCCCTCTCTAGTGGTAAGTAGATCTTTCCTAGATAGTGGGTTGGTGCATTTCAGTTTTTGAGATCAAGAAGCTTCCCCCTCCTCCCCCCTCCCCTCCCCAGCAGTGGTAAGTAGATCTTTTCCTAGATAGTGGGTTGGTGCATTTCAGTTCTTAAGATCAAGAAGCATTTTTTTCCCCCTCCCCAGTGGTAAGTAGATCTTTCCTAGATAGTAGGTTGCTCCACACCAAATAACTTTGAAACGTGCGAGTAGGTTGATACCAGACTGAAACTCGTTCCTCAGCTTACAGAGGTGATCTGGGAACCCTTCTTCACATGTATGTAATCAATTCATCGGCTCAGGCTTCCGTGAAAAGAAAGTGCTGGCCCCTTTTGGATAGTGACAGTATAATTCGGTTCTCCTCCCAAACCTATGAATAATGCAAATTTACTTCGAAAACCTGAATAGATTGTTCTTTTTTAAAGTAGAGTAGCTGTTGAGCTTTTTCCTCCTTAAAAACGGGGAAGGGGGAGAGTTTGGTAAATGTGGAAAAGGCACAGCTAAATAAAAAGAGTGAAGTATCCTGGTGAATTTCAGTACGCGATAACGTTTGCTTGCTGCTACATAGCTACGCTTAAACTCTGAGGTGTTGAAATGAATTCCTATCTGGCTTAGAGCAAGCGGGGAAAGCTGTCCAGGTTTTGAACTGTCTGGTCTTAGCAAGGGTGGCTTTTGGGTGGAGTAGGGTGACTGCTATGATTCACGCTTATTACTGAGAGAGAACATTTTTAGCTTTGTCATTGTATGGATCTTGTGATTAGTAAGGTAAGGTTTTAAAATTTCAGTAGCAGCATTGTATCCCAGAATGTTTTTAAGGGTGCTAATAAAATACGAAATATCTGATGTCTTTACCTGTTTTCAATGCCACTTTTACAAGAGAGCTACTAAATTTTGATGTGTTACACATGTTTTAGGTGGGCTTTGAAAGACACATCTTGTAGATTGGTGATTTTTCAAGAGGGACTAGAGGGGAAAATGCCTCTTGCCCTCCCAACCTTTTTTCCTTGTTGCATAGATTCGTGGGGCACCTTTTTTTTTTTTCTTTCACGTCCTTTTCCAGTACAAATAATAGGCGATCTGAACAAAATCAGGCTGATGGAGATAGCTGGTAAAGGGGGAAAGGAAGCAATGCAGCGAGTATGTACAAAGTGGAGAAAACCATACTGAGATTTTTTGCTTTATGAAAGTCGTATGTTCATCTCTGTCTTACACTCCTTGCTTAGTGTAGAGGAGGCATGTAGGATTTTTAAACTGAATGCTTGTATTAAAAAAAATTTGCCAACTTAAGAAAGTGATTGTAGACTTCAGTAGCATGTGGTAGCAGTTGTTGGCAACATCCATCATGTCATCAAGGAAGACTGTAAGAAATCCCTCTGTTAACAAGAAGCTTTTCTGTACAGGTGTTACTTTGGGGTGCTCTCACAGCATATTTCAGTCTCTTGTTCTGTGCTGTTACTTCTTTGCGGTTTGTTACTTACCCTGCACCAATTCAGAATGACCACAGAATTTTTGCTGTTCTCTAGCAAGTTAACTGGGAATACATGTTTTATTTCCTGGCTCCTGTAAATTTTAGTTTTTATGATGGCTTAAGTGGAGGTGACTTTGCTTAGTTGATAAGTGACTTGAAAGAGAAACCAAGAAGATCGTTTCAATGGCCAGATCCCCTGAAATTAGGACAGTTTTTTTTGTTTCTGTTTTTTAAACTAAGTGAAATAGAAGGGTTCAGACGCCAGGGTATAAATAAAACATTTTTTTTTAGTAAAATGCTTAAGAAACCAATTGTGACTTAATGGCCAACTTACAGAAAAATCCCGAGAAAGCCCATCTTCAAGTTGGCTGTGTTTGAGAGCTTAGCATGTACAAGGCACTGTGCTAAGCAACAAGGGAAGAATAAAGCTGAGAACCGGAGATTTTGTCCTCCAGTAATATATAAAAAGGAGTGCATGTGAAAATACTCAAATATAGATATGTAATTCCCAGAAGACAGTTCTGAACAAAGTGCTCTGTCGTTTGAAGGAAGCAGAAACCTCAGGAAAGGCTTTACAAGGAGTGGCTTTTGGAATGAGCGTCGGAGGAGGAGGATGGGAATGGGGGTGTCAATATTTCAGGCAGAAGGAATATACATGATCAGCCTTATTCATGGAAAAAGGTTTGTGTGAAGAGCAGGATATGTGTAGAGCTGTTGTAGTAGAAAAGCCTGTAAGAGGGTAGGAACTATGTAAGAGAATGTCAGAGGGAATTTTCCTTATTTGATTGACAGTGGGAAGATTTTTGAGTAATGTGTAGGTGGCAGCATCTAGAATTCATAGTTTGGGTGCTAATTAACAGTTTGTAATCTGAACTGATAGATAAGAAAGCGGTTGGTTAGTGAACAAGTATGATGATTGGTAAATTAGTGATTTAATTATCAAAATAATGGGGAAAGAAAAATGAAATCTAAAATTGCTGAACAGGAGTGCTAAGATTAGGTTTTCTCTTTTTGCCTCCCTCTGGTAAACAGGAAGAGGAATTTGGTGTGGAGGAAGTAGATGACACTGACGTGTTATAGAAGGCTAGTAGTAAAAGAGTAACATAGAAGATAGGCAGGATTTTGGTCATAAGTAGAGATTTTCAGCCTTTTCTTTCTCTCTGATAGAGTAAGTTTGGGGTGGAATTATTTGGACTATTAACTCAAAATGAACATGGTGGGAAACTCTCAACCTGTTTGATAATCAGTGTATTGAGAGAGGATATTGAATTGTGGAGGCAGTAAAAAATGTTGAAATCCAAGTAATCTAAAGAGCAAATGAAATAATGGGACCAAATGGTTCTTTGTAGAATCTAAGAGAAGTTAGGGAGGAAACTGTCACCAAGTTTTCTTTGTCATTTGTGAAACCAGAGAGTTGGGCTAAAATTTCTGTCTCTTCTAATTCTGATACTCTGGGACTATTAAAGTTACATGCTCCCAGTCATTCCACCTATGCTCTGACTTCCAACTCTAAAATGAGTAATTTTTATAGTCCAGGTTGAAGAATATGTTCAATGTTAAAAACAACTTTGTATAGCACAGGGAACTATATTCAATATTCTGTGATAAACCATAATGGAAAAGGACATGGAAAAAGAATGTATGTGTATATCTGTAACTAAGTCACTTTGCTGTAAGCAGTAATTAACACAACATTTTAATTCAACTTTACTTCAATAAAGAAATAAAACAACATATACAGTCCAAAAAAAGAAAAATGTTGAAAAGCTGACGACTTCAGTGACATACCTTTAGGAAGAGGTGATGAAAAAGTCATTGGTGATCCTAGTAAGAAATGCTGAAAATGGTAAAGTTCAAGTAAAAGTGATTAATAAGTTGTATGACAGCGAAGCAGTGGTTAAAAAATTGAATAAGGTGTTCAGAACTTCGGTGTGAGGTAAGGACAAATTGAAGAAACCAAAGGGGTATACAGAGCCCTTCTGGGACTTGGGAACAAACATCATGTACAAAGTCCATGACCTTGGAGTAAGAACAGGACACTTAAGTGAATGCAGTATACAAGGTAACCTCTGTCTTAACCCCGTGTTGTCCTTCTGTGTTGATGGTCTTTTATTAGACTGATTTCAGTAGATTACTTCAGTATAATGTTTAAACAATTTCAGGAGTTAAGGTCTGTGTACTTATTTTTAAAGTAAGAATCATTTAAAATGTATAGAAACTGGAAGTTGTCTCTGTTGGTATGTAAAAGCCCTATTATCTTAGTTCCATAATACATTTGAATTTGGTTGTGTTCTAAATGAATGTCTTATAGAAAATGTGTCTAGTGCTAGTTATTATTTTGAAGTAAGAAACCAGTATGTTCTTGATAGTGAGTCTTAACGTTAGCTTTCTGACATGATTGAAAAATCATGGGCTCTGGAGTCAAGACTGACTGTTTTAGGATCACTGCTCTGTAACCTTGTAATTTTGCGATTCTAGGCAAGTTTCTTTCAGCCTCTGTTTCTTTATGAATTGGTGAAGATGATGCTTGTCTTTATAGGCTTGTAGTTAAGATAATAGGTGATAGCTGACATTTACAGGGCTTTTACTATATGCCAAGCACTGCTTTAAGAACTTGATATACCCACTGTGTTAAGAAAACAGGGACATGAGGAAGTTAAGTAACTTGGTCAATGTCACAGAACTGAGTTTGGAAGAGCAAGGAATCCAGGTGGTGTGACTCCAGATGAAATTGTGTGAAATACATTTAGCTCTAAATAACATAGTAACTGACTAAAAGATCAGTGTTTTGAGGAATTGGTACAGTTTGATAAATGTAAGTTAGGAGGGAGGGAGGGTAGATCTGTCGTGGACAAAACTCACCTGATCTGTAATTTTGATGCCCTCCTCAATAAAGTGCGATAACATTTTAAAACTTGACTTTTGCATTTTTTGTCCTTAAAAATGTAAGCTCCTTGAAGCTAAGAGTTCTTTCTGAAGAATGAAACGGAGTGGAATATTGTATATACGGACATATAAGGCTTGATCAGTGGTTCTCAGGTGAATTTACCCACCAGGGGACATTTGGCAAGTTCTGGAGATAGTGTTTTTGGTTGTCAAGACTAGGGTGGGAGTGAGTTTTTTTGGTTGTCAAGACTGAGGTGGGAGTGAGGAGGTGCTACTAACATACTGTGAATAGAAGCAGATCATCACTTAATGCATAGGAGAATCAGTCCCCTGCAAATGACAGTAATGCTTAGGTTGAGGAACTCTGGGTTAGGTCATAAATAAAGCAGGCAGTATAAAGTTGTATTGAATTGTATGACACCTGTCCTTTAGGTTCTTACTAATATATTGGCATCTTGTCAGAACCCTTTGTCTAAGATCTCAGTTATTTTTTATTTCTTTGTCACTCTGTGTTTATGCTGTTTAACTCTACAGTTCACCTTTCTGGCAGTTACTCAGGGGACTCTGTAATTTCAAAGTTCCACCTTAGGGTTACCTCTAAGGCCTTGAGCTTTTTTTTTTTTTTTTTTTTAAGGGAAAAAAAAAATCCCAAAATGCTAACCTTGGCACAGAGAAAAAGAATCCAACTGAAATTATAGTGAAACCTATTTAGAAAGTGGCAGTTAAAATTGATGAGTGGCAAGTATTTCCCTCCCCTTCATAACTGCCATTAATAGTTCGGCATATGTGGTTCTAGATGTAAACCCTGTAGTCTGTTTATTTGGATGTTGTGTAATTATACTAATGCCCTATTGAACATTTAGATTGTAAACAATTTTTCTCTTACAGACAACACTGAGAAGAATCCTTGTTGCATGCTTTATGCAAGAGTTTACTTAGTTAAGTTTTTGGAAATGAAATTTCCAGTTTTTTTCCAGATAGCCCTCTGAAAAGATTATGATTATGAGTGTTGATACTGTCATCAGCTGTTGTTGAGTATCGCCATTTCCCCTATGCTCTCCAGCACAGATAGTTGTTTGAGGTTAACAAAAATCTAGTTACTGAAAGGGTTGAAATTTTACCTCCTTGTTCACCTCCGAAGGATGTATTGAGGACTATCTTTGTTCTCACAAAGGGCTAGTTATCAGACTTTTTTTTAAAGTCTCATGTACGGTTTCACATGCTACGATAAACCTAGACCAGCGTATTAAAAAGCAGAGACATCACTTTGCTGACAAACGTCCATCTAGTCAAAGCTATGATTTTCCCAGTAGTCATGTATGAATGTGAGAGTTGGACCATTAAGAAGGTTGAGGGCCGAAGAATTCATGCTTTTGAATTGTGGCGCTGGAGAAGACTCTTAAGAGACCTTTGGACAACAAAGGAGATCAAACCCACTAATCGTAAAGAAATCAACCCTGAATATTCATTGAAAGGACTGATGCTGAAGCTCCAATACTTTGGCCATGTGATATGAAGGGCTGACTCTTTGAAAAAGACACTGATGCGGAGCAAGATTGAAGGCAAGAGGAGAATGGGGGCGACACAGGATGAGATGGTTGGATGGCATCACTGGCTCAATGGACATGAGTTTGATCTAACTTAGGGAGATAGTGAAGGACAGGGAAGCCTGGCGTGCAACAGTTAGTGGGGTCACAAAGAGTGGAACATCACTTAGCAACTGAACACCACCACCAGTTTCACTTATAAAATGATACCATGTCATGGGATTAGGTAATTCATGGTGCTTGAAAATTGGGAAATCTGCTTGATCATATTGATGTTTATTTCTTTATGATATTTATCAATTCCAGTTTAGCACTAGTCTTTCAGAGTAACAGCAGAAGGTATCTCTGTACCATTGATTATCTAGGTATCAAGGAGGGATGGTAGAGAAACATTTGAAAGATGTGAAAAGAAGAAAAATTATAGTTTATCCATTTCTACTTTAATAATTAAACACGTAAACCATGGGTAAATCAAATGAAGGTTTCTTGATTATTTCATAATAAATAATTTGACCAGATTATAAACATTGTTTACATATTGAAGTATTTAAAAACACAATGATGGTATCTACAACTTCAAAATAGTAGGATGGGGTTAAGGTGAAACAGGGGTGTGTGCGAATTAATATAGTAGCAGCTGGCTTTAATGCGAACTCATCATGCTGTTCTCTCCTTGTATATGTTTGAGATTTTCCATGATTAAAAGGTTTTCTCCCCTAGAAATTTTCCACTCTTAGGTTTTTATACAAGAGAAAAGCCCTGTACAGGAATGACCATAGCAGCTTTATTCTAAGATCAGAAAACTGAAAACAGTCCATTATTAGGAAAATCAATTAACTGTGGTATATTCATAGAGTACTTAGCAGTAAAAAGGACTGGACTATTGATACATACTGTAATATAGGTGAATTTCAAAAACATGCTAAGTGAAAAAGTACATAATGTCATTCTAGTTATATGAAATTCTAGAACAAGCACAAGTAGTCTCTGGGTGAAAAATCAAAAGAGTGGGGACCTCAGGGGATGGAGGAACTTTCTGTGGTGATTGTAACGGTCTTTGTGCTAATACAGATTTGAGTTACACATGTGTATGCATTTGTGGAAACTTGGCAAGTATGTGCTTAATGTTTGTACATTTCGTTGTATGTAAATTTTTACTTCAAAAGAAAATAAACATTGGTTAGTGACAATCATGTACTGATATCTTCAGTTTACACAAAAACTGATAGAATTGGATAGATACATCATAAAGCAATTTTGTCAAAGGTTAATCGTAAGATATGGGTAGTGGTTTAGTAGGTGCTCACTGTTGCCATATGTTAGCGGTATAATATTCTACACTGCTGTGGTTGAATGCCTTTAATACTTACTGCAAAAAACAAAACAAAACCCCAAAACAGTGAAGCCCATGTCTTGTTGACCACAAGATAGGAGAACTTATGGAAAGGTATTGCTGTCCATTTAGAAGATTGGACTGATAGACTCGGCACCGTTGCTTTTGCTTTTATTTGGTGGTAAGTGCTAAGTAGATTAATGGAGGTAAAGAATGCAATGGAAGACTTAGGTAATTGACTATGCTCTGGGGCAGTGGTTCTCAAACTTCTTGGTTTTAAGACCCCTTTGCACAAACTTAAAAATATTGTGGAACAGCAACAACTGAAAATTGTGGAACCTAAAAGATTTTGTTGGTGTAGAATATACCTATAGATATTTACATTATTAAAAATTTAAACTGAAGATTTTAGAACTCATTTTAGAATAATAAACACATTAGAAATTAATGTTACTTTTTTTTTTTTTCAATTGTGGTAAAATATACCTGATGTTGCTTCCCTTGTGCCTCAGACAGTAGAGAGTCTGCCTGCAATGCGGGAGACCTGGGTTCAATCCCTGGGTCAGGAAGATCCCCTGGAGAAGGAAATGGCAACCCACTCCAGTACTCCTGCCTGGAAAATCCATGGATGGAGGAACCTGGCAGGCTACAGTCCATGGGGTCACAAAGAGTTGGACACAACTGAGCGATTTCACTTACACGTGATGTCAGATTTACCATTTTAAGCATGCAGTTCTGTGACATTAAGTACATTCGGTTTGTTGTACAGTCATCACCAGCATTTCAGATCTTCTTCATCTTCTCCAGATGAAACTCGACCCATTAAACACTAACTCCGTATTCTCCCATCCCAGGAACCACCATTTTACTTTGTCTGAATTTGACAGCTCTAGATATGTCATATAAGTGTAATGATAACATTTTTTTAAAATAAAACTGAGAATAGTGGCATTGTTTTATTTGTTATATCACACCTTTTGTAGCTTGTGGAAAACTCCACTTGTGAAAGCATGACAGTAAAAGAGCAAATAGTATCTTAGTCTGTATTATGAAAGCGGTTTGTGCTTGTGCCCCAACACTCAAAAAAATGGGGGGAGGGATCGGAGTTCTCAGAAAAAAGCAGAGACATTACTTTGCTGACAAAGGTCCGTCTAGTTAAAGCTGTGGTTTTCCCAGTAGTGATGTATGGATGTTGGATCATAAAGAAGACTGAACACCAAAGAATTGATGCATTTGAGCTGTGGTGTTGGAGAAGATTCTTGAGAGTCCCTTGGATGGCAAGATCAAACCAGTCAATCCTAAAGGAAATCAGTCCTGAATATTCATTGGTAGGACTGATGCTGAAGCTAAAGCTCCAATGCTTTGGCCACCTGATGGGAAGAACTGACTCACTGGAAAAGACCTTGATGCTGGGAAAGATTGAAGGCAGGAGGAGAAGGGGACAACAGGATGAGATGGTTGGATGGCATCACTGACTGGATAGACATGAGTTTGAGCAAGCTCCCGAAGTTGGTGATGGACAGGGAAGCCTGGCATGCTGCAGTCCATGGGGTCACAAACAGTCGGATACGACTGAGCGACTGAACAACAACAGAGGAATTCTCAGAACACACTTCGAAAATTGCTGCTCTTGGATCATTTTGTGGATTGAGCAGGTTTCTGAGTAGTTGTAATTATGTGGTGATAATGAAATTTGTGAAACCTTCCCCTCCTTTCTCATTGCCGAGTCCCTCTACCCCCCAAATTATTCTAGGAGTATAGATTTGGAGACCAGAAAAATCAGAGACTTGAAAATAAAGAAAAGTTTATTTTAGGTATTGGGTAAGAAAGAATCCCTGGTTAATTCCTGAAAAACTTACTTAAGAACTAGTATGTTGGAATGGCTTCTGCTTCCTTACGTTAGAATGGTTAAGGAAGGTTAATCTGATTTCACTCCCTAGTACCCAGCCTAGAAGCTGAGTTGGCATGAATGAAATTTGTAGATAATGGCTTTTGGAGCTGGTTGCCTTTAAGTTTGAAAGTTAGACAGCTCTTGGAGACAGGAAGTCAGGTTAGCTGTTAGCCAGCGTTGGTTGAAGCATTTTAATGAAACTTGTCTTTTGCACAGATCTTGACTATACATTTACATTCTTTCCATCCATAGGAACAGCATTTTCCATGATTTCTTTTGTCTGCTGCCTGTTTTGCTCCAGATGGATTTGGCATAGTGTGGTGCTAAATATATGTTGTAAAGTATCCTCAGTTAAATTACTGCCTTAAAGCTTTGAACATCCGCCTATATGTTTGCTGCAAGCTTTACTTAGAGAAACAGTGGTGTGGAGGGTGAGAACATGACAGTAATGACCCGTGTAAATTTAATCTTAATGCTTGTTAAGCATTAAATGCTTAATACTTATTAATCTTAAGGCTTTATTCTTAAAGGACAGTTTTAGATTTGTCTTTGTAAATGTCAGGATGATTGTGGGAAATAAGTGGGAAAGTATGTGAAAATGCTTTAAAACTGTAATGATAACTGATTTTTAAATCAGACTTCATATTGTTATTTATCTAGAATATTTAGTAGTCCCATTTTCCTTCTTGTTTCCTCCTTGCTCATTCCACCAGACATTATTTGAACACAGCTCAGAAAAGCTTCACTCTTTTAAAAACTATAGTATTAGACACCTGCAATTAAACATACGTATTAGGTGTTCCAGTCTTTCAACCTGGTACTATTTCCAAGTATTTGGCAATGTGTTTTCTTAGGCTTTCAGTGCTCATGTTGCCCTCTCAGGATTCTGATGGACTAGTAAAGAGGTTAGAAAGGTTATCGTAAGGGTTTATGCATTTTTGATCAGAAAATACTCTAGATTATTTGGGTACTGATTGCAGAGACCAAGTATTTGATTCTTGATGAAAATTTTAATTTTTAAAAAAATTAAAGATTTTAATTAATTTTAGCTTTTAATACATTTGAAAAAATTGCATAATATTTAAACATCCAGGGACTGACATTGGAAATGGGAAATGGTGTATACTGAAGTGACTTTATGTTCCTAAAAAATTGAGATGGGAGTCTTTATCAAACTACTGGTGGTCCCCTGAAAATTTTTATTTCCTCCTCACCTTTCTCGTAGTTGTTAAGATATTTAGAGTAGAGAAAAAAAACTTGAGAACCAACTTATTAGAGAAAGGATGGAGAGAGTAACAACTTCAAAAGACTAGGGAAGGAGGTAGCGGAGAGTACATTGGCCGAGCTCAGTAACAGAAGTTGTTAATTTTGATGGAATATGACGAATTTTTTTTTCTTAGATTGCTTGTGCTTCTGTTACAATATTTAAGAAACCATTACGGAATCCAGGGTCATAAAGATTTATATCTGTGCTCTCATCTAAGAGTTTTATCATCTTAGTTCTTATATTCAATTTTTGGTCCATTTGAGTCTGTACTCTTCAACTAGGTAGAGCAGCCCCATTTTATCTCTTTTACTGTATATTGGTATTGCTTGATAAGACTTGGCATAAGGGGAGAGAAAAGAACACTTCCCTCTGTGTTCCAGCCACATAGAATTACCTATGGTTCTCTCCTATATTGTGTACTTTCTTAGCATTGCACTTACTCTCTCCCCCGTGTAAGGATGGGTTGTTATGTTGATATAATATTTCCTTTCCCATCGTCTAGTACTGAGACCCAATTCTGTATTGTCTGGAGTTTACAGTGTCCTGAGTTACTCTTGTGACTTCCTCCAAGTCAGATCATTATTGGTAAGCTGTAAGGGTGTATAAGAACAAGGACTTCATCTTTATTTTTTCTTTTGATTACTCTTTTTTTTTAATTAGTTTATTTACCTGTTTTTTAACTTTACAATATTGTATTTGTTTTGCCATACATTGACATGAATCCACCATGAGTGTACATGTTTTCCCCTTCCAGAACCCCCCTCCCACCTCCCTCTCCTCTTTTGATTACTCTTAAGCACTGTTTTATTTTTCAAAATTATTTCTTGTGTTGTACCCAGTAATTCAGTTGAATATAATCAGTAACCAGTATAAGTTTAGTGGCCAGTGCAGATTAATTTTCTTACCATGGCCTCTTAAATTCCTGTTGACCCTGTTCTTCTCTTTATGCTCTGAGATAGATTTTGTAGACTAAAGGCTAGACCAGAGGATTGTGTATGATACAGCTGCAGAGATAAATGTATTTGGTGTGGTTTAGCCATAGATGGAAAAGTTAATCTGCAAATAATTGTGTAATTTCTATAATGTGGAAATGGCTTAATTCAGTTTTGGTGTAGACTCACAAAAGACAAAGCTCATGTGAAAGTACACTGGTATCTTTGCTATTATCTATTTTTGGTAGTTTTCCTAGGATATAGCAAAACTTGACCCATCTACTAAGCTAGGAAGGCAATTTTGACCTATTTTTAATTGCTTAAACATATTTTCTTTTAGGATGTCTGTCCAGTTGGATTACTTATGACCAGACTAAGATTTGACTTCGGTTTTGTTTTCTTTTCCTTCTAAGGAACACTCTTGTTTTCTCACTATCATTTGTCTTGTTTTACTTTGCAAATTGCCGGGGCTAACATAGTTTCTGGATGCTAAGATAGTGTCTTAGTTCTCTAAGGGGAAGGAAGTATAGATATTGATATTTGCCTTGGTTCTTTTGGTAGCACTGATCTGTAAATGTTGGCAAATTGTGGCTGTGTATGTGTAATTGTTTTTGGTGCAGATCGGCAGATTTGGAAAGCAGTATTAGTGTTGCCAGTGTATGTATTAAACTGTCCTTCCAAACCTTCGTATTTTAGCCAGAGAGTTGGGAATTTTGAGGTGAAAGGATAACATTCCTATCTTGCTGTTGTGGCCACTCAATACCCAGCTGCTAAAACGAGAGACAGCAGGTCAGAGACAAAGGACTGGACATTACACTTGTTTCTAAGAGTATCTGGAATTGGCTTGGCTGCTTTGGGTGAAGTAAGTGGACAAAGATCGTGATTTTCTTAAACATTGCAGTTTACACAAACCTCATTATTTGTCCGAGGCTAAAGCTCTTTCTGTTATGTGTCTTCACCACTGCAGTTGTAACAGCTCTGAGGCTGAGTTGGAAGATAAGACAAACGTTCTTCTACGGGAGAGTGTTTTTATTTTTTAAGTGCTCATTGTTTAGGAGAGGAGAGAGGGGAATACTGTCCTCACAAAAGGGCCCCTAAAAGCACCACTGTGCTCCAGTAGATGTTGGTAGCGGTACTGCTGTCCCTGGTGTTTGTTTCGCCTGCGTCATGGGATGCTCGACAGCTTGTGGACCAGGAGAAAGACTTTGGAAATAATTGGGGACAGGAACATACATAAAGCTTTTTCTCTTTTTGTTGAGAACCGTGAATTCTTTTTTTCTGTTTCTTCCCCTGTTTATCTTCTGGGTTTTAGCTCCTTGTTTCCTTTTGCCCACAAAAATAATTAACTACACAATTGCATGGACCACTCTGGCTTCTTTTACTTTCACTGTGACTACAATAGGACATGTCCCTTTGGATCCGAGGAATCTAGATTAATTTCTCTGACCACGATGACAGGTCATCATGTCATAATTCATATTAATTTTAGATTATTAATTTGACAGATATTTCAACCAGTGTTGAATTTTAGGTCTTTTGTTACTTTTAGAATCATGTCTCAAAAGTCTGAACACTTTTTATACAAGGTGGTGTTTAGTCTACACCGTTTCTTCCAGAATGGCATGTTCACATTCATGAATGCTCCAGAGCTGTGTACATTTTAGTAAATGAGATATGAAAACTTGAGAACACTTCACAGATTTCCCTCCCTCAGGTCAGGATAAGGAAGAATTGTTTGTTGGTCTGTCTGTCAGGGTGCCAGATGAGCAACACAGCAGTGTACACTTAGGGCCCAGGGTTTGTCCCCTTGGGCTTACGGCCTCCAGATCTTTGTTGGCACAGAAAGGGGAGCTGCCAGAGCTACAGGTAAGGCAGTCATTGTCTAGCGGTGTTTACTGCTTGAAGGCAAGTTTATTGGAGGAGCCAAATTAGCATTAGAAGATTGATAAGCACACAGAAACCAACAAGAAGAGGCAGGAGTTGGATGATCTTAATGACTAGTTACTCTCAATGCTGCTGCATCCAGCCTTGCTACTTGAAGACTCTTCAGAGACCCAAGACCATCTTCTCTGCAAGTGCTGGAGATATTATACTTACAGCATTTGCCTTTTGATGTGCCCATACCTGCTGTTTTGTTTCTTAGAGTGCCACTGTAAGTATTTGAGAGCTGCCTTGTTATTCTCTGCTCCTCCTGCTGGTGCAGGAGTGGTGATAATGGATATATGTTGGATATCAGTCACCAGAAACAGTGCTTCCCAGCTCCTGTGTGTTGTGGCATACAGGAATAGCCATATTGTATGGCACACTGGGGAAATTGGATCTCTCCCCCAGCTTCACCCACCGCTGTGATGGCCGAGGGGATCAGTCCTTACTTACTACTTACGTTAATCAAAGGCTCTAGATTTGGAGTCTAATCTTGCAGGACCATGGGCGCTCGGCTTTAAGTTTATTCTTTAACAGGCCATTGGGATTTTTTGAGCAGTGGATTAACATACCCAGAATGGAATTTATGTTCAATCTTGCAGCAGGATCTAAAATGGGTTAGAGAAAGAAGAAAGCCTAAAACCGGGTAGATCAGTTAGGTTATTGGATTAGTTGAAGTGAAATTATATGGTTAATTCTGGGTAATAGAAATAGGAATGAGACTGAGAGGACAGGTGAAAATATTAGCTGAACAGTTGGTGGTAGGATGGGAAATGGAGAGTGAAAAATCAGAAGTTGTGGTGATGAGTGGTGGGTAGGAGGGATGGTGGGATGATTAGTAGAAATAAGCAATGGAAATATAGAAACAGGTTTAGAAATAAATTTATTTCTGTTTAAGGCATATTGAGGTCTAGTGGCTATTCATATTTCAAAAGGTGTAAGAATACTCATCCATGTGACACTGCAGAGAAGTAAGATTGTGGATGGAGTGGTGGGAGGGGGTGCATTACCTCTGGGAGTTTATTGCAATTTATAGTATGACCTTCAGCCTTGTTGACTCAAACACATCAGGGTGGAGCTATTTTTCATAGATAGGTCCAGTGATAATCAGGCTCATGTAACTGATATATAAAACTGATAGTATTCATTTATTCATGTACAGTGAGGAATAACTAGCACAAAGATTGAAGTACTTGTGGTGTGACCAGTAAGTTCTAATTCAGGAGGCAGGCTCACATAGGAATCAAGTCATAATGAGGGAGTTTCTTAGGAAATGTGGCATTATGACATGAGAAATTGCATGGCTGTTCACGTGTTTAATGGCTGTCCTCTCCAGGGTAGGGGATGGATTGACTGACTGGGATTCTCACTCGTCTAAGAGTATAAATTAATAGTTATCCCTTAGTATCATGGGGATTGATTCCAGGAGCCTCCATGAAACCAAATTCTGCAGATACAAGTCTGTCACATACAATAAGTATAGTTGGCCCTCCACGGAAGCAACTTCCTGATTATGACTGTATATTGTATCCTTTTCCTTTGGTGTCTGTATCCCTTTTCTGTTTCCATGCCTCTGAGCAGTGTTCATTCTGATTGACTCATCCTTATTTTTAAAGTATATTTACATACTGTCGTATTACAGTCATCTTACATTTTTATTAATTTACTATACAAATACGTGTGTGTGTGTGTATATGTATGTGTGTGTATGTGTGTGTTACTCTAGATGAAATAAAGTCTTCTCCTTTAGTGGTTTATAGTTAAGAGAGGGGAGATGTGTGTTCCAAAAGTATACTGTGCTTCTTCAGGAAGTTTTCTAAAGTCTTGACTTGGAAAATACTACATCCACAGGCTTGAGTGACTAAATATGGGGTGCCAGGGGAGTGATATGAGGGCTTCCCTGATAGCTCAGTTGGTAAAGAACCTGCCTGCAGTGCAGGAGACCTCGGTTTGATTCCTGGGTTGGGAAGACCCGCTGGAGAAGGGATAGGCTACCCACTCCAGTATTCTTGGGCTTCCCTTGTGGCTCAGCTGGTAAAGAATCTGCCTGTAGTGCAGAAGACCTTGGTTCAATTCCTGGGTCAGGAAGATGCCCTGGAGAAGGGATCGACGACCCACTCCAGTATTCTTGGGCTTCCCTGTGGCTCAGCTGGTCAAGAATCTGCCTGCAATATGGGAGACCTGGGTTGGGAAGATTCCCCTGAAGAAGGGAAAGGTTACCCACTCCAGTCTTCTGGCCTGGAGAATTCCATGGACTGTATAGTCTGACACGACTGTGCGACTTTCACTGATCACTGATCAGGGGGGTGAGGCCAAAGAAGCATTAGGATAACACTCAGGTTTCTAACTAGGGCAAGGGAGTGCTTTTCTGAAGACAAAATTTAGTAGGGGAGGAGAATTAATAGGAGACTTTGGAAGGCAAATTTAATATGTTTTAGGATGAGTGAAGTTTAAAGTCCCAGTGACCCATCTCAGTGTCCATAAATACACATAGGAGCACTCTGCCTGGTGCTTAAGAGACTTGGATGGTAGAGTGTGGTGATGGAGGTTTGTGTACCAAGCAGTATTCTAAGTAATTTGTATTGAGTCATTCAGTCTTCACAACAAGCTGCAGAGTGGGGATTGTCATTAACTATAGTAAAATAAGGTAGGAGCTACAGAAGTAAACTACCTAGCTAGATAAAAATCAGACTTGTGAGCATTAGCATATAAATATTGGTTAAATTCCTGCCAGTAAATATCTAAAATGAATCCACATCTTGTCAGTTACCTTAAAATAGATAGTGAGATGTTGAAATGTTTGAGATCCATGGTTATCCTAGTGAAATATTTCCTCCTAGTAGCCAATTGAACTATGATAATACAAAGTGTAGTCTTAAAGCCAGACACTTGTTGGATTAAAGAATGGGAACACATTAACTATCCTTAAAAATTTAGGTAATCTTCTAAAAGAGGATTGGAAAGCACATGTCCTTAATAGCCAACTCAATCCTCTGCACATACTTAATATGGAATAAATTTTGACCTTCTCAATAATCTGAAATACTGTCCTCTGCAAACATGAGGTGTCACATACGTGTTGTTATTCAGCATCTTGTAATGAGTCTGTGTTGCAGATTTGGAAGAGTTGTTTTCATAGATTATGACCAGGAATTCTCCAGTTAACTCTAAAGTACATATTTTAGTTACTGTATTACTCTACTTGGTGACTTCTCTTGTTCCATTACTTTCTTTCTAACTCTAAAGGGGTTCTTCAGTTAAGGTCTAAGCGGGAACTTCTGTCTTTGTCTGGAAACATTCATTTTGCACTTGCTTTTATATGGTATTTTAATTGGTTATGAAATTTTAGCTGACAGTTGTTTTTCTCCTCATTTTTAAGATACTTGATTGTTTTCTCATGAAAAATCAATTTGTCAGCCATACTGTTGCTTCTTTCCTTATAGGTAATGTGTCATTTCTCTGGTTGCTTTTAAGAATTTTCTTGTCTTTGACATTCCTCAATGTTGCCATGCTGGTCTACATATGAAGTCATTTTTGTTTTATTTTGTTTGAGATTTAGTGTGCTTTTCCACTTTGAAGATTATTTATACTAGTAACTGGAAGAATCTCAGCTGTTATCTCTATGTAACATTTCTTCCTCATTCTAATTTCTCCTGGAATTCCTGTTGCATATTATCTTGCATCTTTTTGACTTATCCACATTTTTTCATCTTGCTGGTTCTTTGTTTTGCGTTCTGAGGGGTTTCTTCAAACATGCCTTCTCTTTTACTGCTTTTTTAAAAAATAATTTATTTTGGTTGCACTGGGTCTTCGTCGCTGCTTGGGCTTTTCTCTTGTTTCGGTTAGCGGGGGCTGCTCTTTGTTGCAGTACACGGGCTTCTCATTGCAGGGGCTTCTCTTGTTGATGAGCACAGGCTCTGGGCAAGGGTTCAGTAGTTGTGGCACATGGGCTTACTTACCCGAGGCATGTGGAATCTACATAAACCATGGATCAAACCCATGTCCCCTGCATTGGCAGGCAGATTCTTATCCACTGGACCACCAGAGAGAGAAGTCCTTTTTTTAATTTAAAAAATTCTCTCCCCATCTCCAAGATACTTTTCTTTTTTTAAAATTGAAGTACAGTTGTTTTAAAATGTTGTGTGTATTTCAGCTATACAGCAAAATGAATCAGCTTTACATATGCATACGTCCCCTCTGTTTGGGATTTCCTTCCCACTTAGGCCACCACAGAGCACTGAGTAGGATTCTCAGTGCTGTACAGTCGGTTCTCATTAGTTATCTGTGTTATATATGGGAGTGTATATGTGGGGCTTCCCTGGTGGCTCAGCGGTAAAGAATCTGCCTGCAGTGCAGGAGACTTGGGTTCGATCCTTGGGTCAGGAACATCCCCTGGAGGAGGGCATGACAACCCACTCCGATATTGTTGCCTAGAGAGGAGCCTGGTGGGCTATAGTCCCTAGGGTCGCACAGAGTCAGACACGACTGAAGTGAATAACAGCAGCAGCAGCAGTGTATATATGTTAATCCCAATCTCCCAATTCATCCTACCTTCCCTTCCCTCCTTGGTATTCATACGCCTGGGTCTCTATTTCTGCTTTGCAAATAAATTGATCTGTATGATTTTTCTAGATTTCATATATAAGCAGTGTTAGATGATATTTGTTTTTCTCTTCCTGACTTACTTCACTCTGTATGACAGTCTCTAGATCCATCTACATCTCTGCAAGTGGCACAATTTCATTCCTTTTTATGCCTGAGTAATACTCCGTTGTACACATGTACCACTTCTTTATCCTTTCCTCTGTTGATGGACATTGAGGTTGCTTCCATGTTCTGGTTATTGTAAATAGTGCTGCAGTAAACATTGGGCTGCATGTATTCTTTTTGAATTATGGTTTTGAATTATTGTATCCTATCTTTGGACTTCTTTTTCTTTTTTTTCCTCTCCAATATTTTTGGTTGTTTTAATCGAGAAAAAATTCAAACTTAACAAAAATAAAGAGCATGTTGTAATAACTCCCCATGTACCATTACCCTGCCCTGGCAATTATAAGTTTTGTTTATATCTCCAGCAGACACACATCCATTACTTTGAAGCCATCATCCATTTAATCTGTAAATACTAAAATATATATCCTTAAAGGATTTTTTAAGAGTCTTTAAACATTTTTCATATGTTTTAATGCACACTGTTTCATTTAAGTTCTTGGGTACTAACCATCTGTTTGTCTGTTGATCTCTCCTCATGGTGTATCTGTTCCTTGGTTAGTTGTTATTTTAAAAGATTTGGATGTAGTATTTCTTATGGAACTTGCGTGGGTGCCTTGGATTATGGAAAATTATAGTAAGATTTTTTTCCTTATTAGATTGGAAAAGATAAAAAATGTTTGATAATACCCTGGGTTCAGAAGGATGCTGAGAAATTGGAACACTCATACATTGCTAGTGGGGATGTAAATTAAAATTGCCCAAGGAAGGACACTTAAACATCTATCTTCCAAAGATCAAGTGTACATTTGGTACATTGTTGGAAATATCACCAGATGGGAAGCAACTTAAATGTTCATCAGAGGAGACTAGATAATTACGATATGCCCATATAGTAGGCATACACAGTGCTCTTCAGTATTATTATATATTATAGAATGAACCAGTTGTAAACGTGAATAGGGAATGATCTCAGAGGGATTATTACATGGAAAAGGCAAGGAGTAGAACAATGTACATAGTAGACTAACATGAGAACGGGAATGTATGTGAACTTAAAATGTATAAAATATTTGGAAGAACGTATAAGAAAATGATGGTGATGGTTACCTTGGGAGGGGAAGAACTGGCTGTCTCAGGATCCAGGGAAGGGGGAGAGAATTTATTTTTCACTTTTGAGTTTTAGGTGATGACATGTATTACATATTATTTTAATGGAAACCAGAGTCTTACTTTGTGTGAAGATACAAGTAGGCAAAGAAGAATCCTGTGAGGTTGAATTGGAATTGTGGATATATTAGTATGGGATCATGATTTTTCACACACACAGATTTATTGAAGGAGTTAAACAGAGAAAAGAATGGGAAGGACTTAAAAAAAAAAAAAATTTAGAATGCTGGTTAGGGGACTTCCCTGGTGGTCCAGTGGTTAAGACTCTACACTCCCAATGCAGGGATGCTGGGTTTGATCCCTTGTCAGGGAACTAGATCCCACATGCTGCAACTGAGACCTGGGCGCAGTGAAATAAATTAAAAAAAAAAAAAAGAATGCTGGTTAATTAACAATTGTACATTATTACTTTGATAAAAATAGAGAATTAGAAAAATAATTCAAGAAAAGCCCTGTGCCATTTTAAGCCCTGTAGTATATGTGACTTTTTTTTTTTTCCACTGTTGCATCCATTTCATAACCATGTTGCTATGTCATGGTTAATGTTCATTTAACAAATAATGAATCTTACTGTGTGGTAGACAATGTGCTAAATGTTTAACATACTGTATTTACAGAATTTTGTGAATGAAAAATATTAAGGAAACATTTTTATCTGGAAGTTGCTCTACTTAACAGGTTGCTCCTTTGATTTAGTACCTTAGAATTAGCATAGATTATTGAAACTAGAAAATATTTTGATTATTTTATAGAAGAAATTAAGGAACTTGTTCTAGATGGAAAACCAGGTTTTTGGTTCAGCATTTGTTCCACTGAGGTTCAGGTGTAATTTATGATGAATATTGTGAAGTTTGATCCCTTTTTAAAATGTACTTTTGGTATCTTGGGCAATTTTTTCTACTTTTTGTTTTAAGAAGATTTTACCATCTTCAAGTGACTTTCTACCTGTTTGTACAGTTGTGCCTTTTCCTATGACATGGGCCTTGGAAATGTCTTCTTCCTCCATGCTCTCTGCCTGTTTATAAAATCCAATAGAACTTCCTGGATGAAATATGACTTCCTTCTTGAGTATTGAATTTTACTTTGATTTTGGTCTCTTGGAGTTAAACCTAATAGAGTTTTTTCTAGAGACTTTATTCTTCCTACATGTCAGTGGTTCTTTATACTGTATATAATTCTTGAAGTTGGGATGTTATTAAAAAATAGCTTTAGATAAATGTTTAGACAAATAGCTTAGATAAATGTTCCATTTGTTGAACAGTTATGTTGCTCTATATACTATATTAATTCTTTTGTTTGCTTTACTAATTGAATAACTTAAGGCCAAAGCCTTATCTCTGTTAGATATGCTCCATTGTTTATAGGGTAGTGCTTAGAATGCTAGTTTTATTTTCAGATTCTGGTCCCATCTAATTAATTATATGGCTTTGTGTAAGTTTCTTGATTCCTCAGTGATTTTATTCATTTGTAAAATTTATCATAATGGTTCTCTCTATAAAAATAACATATACAAGAGTGGTTAAGATACAGCTTGGCACATATTAAACACTTAGATATTTGTTAAATGAATAATGTAATCTTTTGTGATAACGTGCTGCTAAAAATATACAAATAGTGACTACTATATATACCCTGAAGTTAGAAATTGAACATATTAGTAGTGTTTCATTTAATGAATTTCAGTAAGCTGATAGGAAATTGAAACTCCTTAGAACATTTTTTTATTTTGTTTGTATTTTAAGATTCTTAATTAGTTATTTGCTCTCTGAAAAAATCAGTTTGGTATGTAAAGTATAAACTATATAATGAGGAATATGTTTTATTTTGTCTATAAAATAAATCACTTATAAGTAAATTTAAGATAAAAATATTTGTTGAATGCCACAGACTATTAACCACTAAAGCCTAGTGAATTACTTTGGAAAAGTTATTGAAGTGATGGTTGGACTATTGTATGTAAAAATAATTCACTCCTAGAGATAGTATTGGAGTTTTGTTATTCCTAACCTTTTCTCTAAGATATGGGGTTGAGGAATTAGTTACTGTACTAAATTTGCATCACTTATTTCTTGACAGTTTTCATTTCTTGAGTGGTTCTTTACCACTTTTATGATATAATCCTCTTTATTATTGTTCCCATCCTATTTTTCTGAGATTAAGCTTATTCTAAAGTCTGTTAGTGTCTCCTGAAACGACTTCTGTAATAATGGCTTAAATTTTTTCCTCTGACTTTTGCTCATATTTGAGTTTCTTTGGTCTAGAATGTTCTGTTTCTAGTGCATCCTGTAATTTGGGGTAGTAAGTGCACTGACTTAGTCACATGTCTCTCAAAAAAGCATGTACTTCTTGGTTCTGCCTCTTGGTCAAGTGACACTCAGCCCTGGAGGGAACCCCCATTTAGCTCTCCAAGCCTCCCAGGATCGTAAAATTTGCTGGTTGAAGAGTTAAAAGGGGATCACCTGTTTTATTGACAAGCGTAATGACAGGACAAATTAGTGCAAGGGACTTTTAAATACATTAATGTTAAAAATTGATTCACTTCCTCTCTACTGACTTTTTACCAATGACCTTATCTAGGACGATTTTCTTATTCCAGGGAGTCACTTGTCATTTTGGTTTTTACTGTCTAACCTGTACTGAGTTTTTTTATAATTTAATTTTTTTTTTTTTTACAAAAAAATGTACACCTATGCTATATACCATAAGTATTTTTAGCCTTTATTCTATGTGGTATTAATAATGAATAACTAGTATGCATAATACCTGATACAGCCATGATCATTTTGGTAAGACATGAAGCAGAATCCAATGTCTTTTAATTAGGCTAAAATCTGCATGGCTACTGCTGACAGCAGGTGGAAAGAGAGTTATTCTGTACCTGTTGTTTCCTTCACAGAGAGCTAGTGGCATCTAACAAAGAACCATGACCTGGCTGAACTCCAGGATGGAAGTAATGCACAAGTCACTTAATAAAAGCCAACACTGTAAATCGTACGTAATGGCTATATGCAAACTAGTGATCAAAGTTAATCATTTTAGAAGGGAAGAGTGTACAGTTCGCTTAGTAAGTGGCTGTGTAACCACTAACGCAGTAGCTGTTTAGCAGCTTTCTGAATCCTTGGAAGGCCAGTGTGCCAGTAAGACAGTCCTCATGAGCACTCCCACCTTGGCTCAAGTGAGGGAGGGGTGATGAGAGCTAGAGTCACATTTCTCTCTCATCCCCCCACGTCCTCATTCCAGTCAGGCTTTTCTGAGCCCCTGCTCCCACATTTTTGCCACACTTAGTCATAGAGATCTAGGTCTTCAATGTTCCTAGTAGCTTTCTTTTTTTCTTTTTTTGATTGTAAATACTGTGTTTTCCAGAGCTGGCACTGTTTTGGAGATCCTCTGTGGAATCTCACTTGAAGAAAGAGAAAAGTGAGAGGCGCTTCATTTTACATGTGGTTCCTTAGTTCAGATGCAAGCAGCAGTGTTGGTTCCCACAGTAGAAATACTGTGTTGGCATTGTTTGATACTGCTTCTCAGAATCTACTCTTGGTTTACTTTTTTTTTAAGTTAGTGATGACTGAGTCAGTTTGAGATTTAGAAACTTAAGAGAACTTTTTTGTGGCTGTCTTACCATTGTACCCCCATCAAAAAAAATAACCCCTAAATTCCAGTGTTCCATAGATGTAGTTTTAAAGTTAAAAGTCATCCATGATATGTGAAAATGGCATTCGAGGAATAAGTTATAGTAGTATGATTTTGTACAATTCTGGAAAGAGTTTTTTCTCAAGTTTGTTTCAGTACCATTGAAATTGTATTGGTGATGACCAGCAGCAGAAAACGCTTATAACATGAGCCTTCAATTCAGAAGCAACATTTAGTTTCAGTTGACTTTAGTGTTTGGGTGTGGCCCTTCTGTTGCTTTGGACTTGGCCCAGCGGCTTTCCAGATGTAAGCCACACTTTTGATAGTTGCCGCTTTTATAATGTAGATGGTTATGGGGCTTCATTAGGTAATTTAACTGTAATCCTAAGTTTAACTTCCCTTGAGCTTCAGACCCTTTTAAAATATATTTTTTTAACCTAAACATATTTTTCATTAAATTTAAAGATTTAAAATGTTTTTATTTCCTTTAAGATAACATGCATGTAATCACTGCATTTTGTTTAGGCGCTTGTTATTCGGATAAACAGGAAGTTTCTTGAATTAAAGATATATTTTCTAAGCCATTTTTTACTTCTTCAGTATCTATTTGTTGATTTTACTCCCAAAACAAATCTATGAGATGTGTTACTATTTTAAAATTTCTAAAATAATTTTATTCTCTATAATATTTTTTATTACAGAAAGATTTTTAAATTACTTAACATCAAGTAAAATTGATAGTCCAAGAAGGTATATATCATGTTTGTTTTTTGCGACTTTTTAATACTTCTAGATGCACCTTGTGCAAATACCTCAGTTTGAGAGGCACTGGCTCATTGGATCAAGTGGACATTTCTTGGTACAAAATGAGGGGAAAAAAGACATACTTAAATATTAACCTAACTTAAAAAAATAGTTTCACATGAGGGACATGACTGTGCAGAGGACACTGTGTAGCCCTGCTCTAAGCCATAATGACTTACTTGTTCTGGGTCTGTAGTCTTCTTCAAACTCAATGTCTTAAACATTTTATTTCCCCACTCTAAAATGATCGCACATCCTTGTTTTCTAACTGCTGCATTCCCTCTGTAACTTCTTGACAAGTCAGACACCCCGTCTCCAGGAAAGCCTGTCTTAACAATGGCCATCTGCAGTAGAGCCAGACTTTCCCTCTGTGCTTCCATAGCCTCTTACAGAGTTGCACTGTTAATGGTGTACTCACTTCTTTTCTTATTAGACTGTGGACTCTTTGAGGGCAGGGACTTTATCTTTATATCCCCTCTGGACAAGTAGAGTGCCTAGCACCCAACAAGTATCAGGAAAGTGAAAGTGAAGGTTGCTCAGTCGTGTCCGACTCTTTGCGATCCCATAGACTATACAGTCCATGGAATTCTGTAGGCCAGAATACTGGAGTGGGTAGCCTTTCGCTTCTCCAGGGGCTCTTCCCAACTCAGGGATCGAACCCAGGTCTCCCTCATTGCAGGCAGATTCTTTACCAGCTGAGCCACAAGGGAAGCCCAAGTATCAGGAAGTGCTTGCTTAAATGAATGGATGAGTAGACAGACAGGCTCTTTCTAATTAGTGTTTGATGGAATCTGGCTTTACCATTATGACTTGTGATCCCAAAGCATTCAACTAATGACAACCACCTGACCCCTGCTTTCTAGCCATGCTTCCAGTCCGGGGTGGTATGGTGTGGATTACTGTGGCAGTTGTTTTTACTAGTGCCTAATGTTGTAACTTATTTCTTTTAGGAATTGTTGGATAAGTATTTAATAGCCAATGCAACTAATCCGGAGAGTAAGGTCTTCTATCTGAAAATGAAGGGAGATTACTTCCGGTACCTTGCTGAAGTTGCTTGTGGTGATGATCGGAAGCGTAAGTGGATTCGGTTTATGGGTAAAGCTAAAATATAAAAGGAAGGGAGAATAAGTTTGTAATGTTATCTTGTGTTCTCAAAAATGAAAATACAGTCATGAATTTACATTATGTGCTCTTTATGAAAAATTCATAAACTCTGATTATAATCTGATAAGATATTAAAAACAAACGTAATCTTTCAGGCTTTAGAATTTGGTTCACCATATTTTTAGCCCCAGAGTTCTTTACATATGCTTTGGGTGATTCTGTTATGTCATGTGGTCTTCAGCATCTTGTATCTTGAAACTTAAGATAACTGAAAATTACATACATACTATAAAAACAGGATGTTATACTTTTTCTGCTTGATGTATTAATTTATTAACTCTACTACCTGTTTTGAGGGATCATAACACTGACTAATTACACGTAACCAGGTACAGAGGAGAAATGAGCTGAGAGTATTACTGCTGGTGTATAATTTATCACAGAAAGCAGAGATATAGGGAAAAGAGGAACCAAATTTCCTAACTTGACTGTTAAAAAAGCTGAAGTGAATTTATTAGTAGTGAACCCAGTCTCTGGAGTATTGGTAGTTGAGTATACTGTAGAATGTTGTGTATGTGTCTGCTGCTAAATTTATCAAGGAAGTTTTAGGTACAAGTATCACGTAACTCATTTTTTTTTCAGTTAGTTTATTTTGTTCCTAATTTTATCCCATCCGAAAAAGGCATGCCCCTGAAAATGGTAATTATGGCTTCCTCTCCTCTTTTCTACAGAGAGTTACTAAGTAAATGTGAGTTTTACTATCCCCCATATCAGTGTAACTGAAGATAGGAAGAGAAAACTTTTGTACTTTGCTATAACAGAGTCTGTACACTTAAACTGTTGTGTTACCAGTGTATAATTTCTGTTACCATAAAGATAAGCAAACTGGGATGTGACAGATGTTTGCACAGACTGAACATTTAAATGTCAGCTCATCAAGGGATATCTTCTGGAGACTGGGCCATAGCCCTAGCATTAACTGATCTAACCCTTGCTGGTTTATTGGGATTTTCTGGTCCTAAACGTAGAACACTCCAGTAGTCTGAGACTTGTAAATAGTCTGTATTTACAGTCTGGAAACTGAGACACTTCAGTGCTCTCATTGCAGCACCTCCTTGTGTGCCCGAGAGTAAGCTCCTTAGTTCAGTGTGAGGGGTATACCAGCTATGTTTAGATCAGTAAATGTGCCGTTTCAGAGGAGGAAAAAAAAGCACATATTCGGGCTCTAAAGGGATAACTTAATTTCTGTTAGGTCAGGGTTTTTAGAGCTTGTAATGGGCCTAGTGGCCTCATTCAGAAAACATAACCTTTTCAAGATATGACATAATCAGATTAGTGTTGGTAGTACTTCCTGAACATTTTTTTCAGGAAGGTGACATTTTTATTAGGCCAGTCATCAAACTCAGATCAAATTGTGATCTATATACTGGCACTTTTATATTGCCTTTCACATTAATATATCGTGATACCAAGATATTTTTTTACAGATGAGTCACAAAAATAGAGGCTCTTATGTTGTTGTTGATGTTGTTGTTTTAAATTAATCTGAGTATAAGCAAGCAGCCTTATAAACTAGTTTTTTTTAAATAATCTGGTACAAGATAATGTTTTGGGTTTGCTACTGTGATTTCAAAAGAACACTGCAGAGCGAAGACTGGTTCTACCAACCTAGTAGCGTGTGTTAAAGGTGTGACTGTATACTAGATGGGATATTTTCAGTACCATGCTTTTTTATTTTGTTTTTTACCCTTCACAGAAACGATAGATAATTCCCAAGGAGCGTACCAAGAGGCTTTCGATATAAGCAAGAAAGAGATGCAACCCACACACCCTATCCGGCTGGGGCTGGCTCTTAACTTTTCTGTGTTCTACTATGAGATCCTCAATAACCCAGAACTGGCCTGCACACTGGCTAAAACGGTAAGACGTGTGTCCAGAAATACCTTCCTTAGGTTATTTGAGATAGCAAGCATGTTAATTTCTAGGCATTTTACTTGGATTGCCAGGTATTATTTCTCCTACATTTATTTGGTTATCTCCTCCTTTTTCTTACCGTCATGAGCACCTACCACTACCTTACTCTCCCAGCTTTGGTTGTAAGCAGTAAGATCTGTCTAAAGAGCATATTGGTCAGAGTAATCAAAAAAGTATGAAAGAAATGTAGAGAGTCGGAAAGTAATGCCTATCAGGTATGATTACTAGAATCTCTGCACTCCTCAGAGTGTTTTAAAATGGATGCATTCAGAGTGGTTTTGGTAAATAAATACTAGTTCCTGTTTGTAAGAAGTATATTGGGCATAGTTGCTGTGCTGTCTGTCCTATGAAAGAACTAAGAAATGCTTGTGTAACTGAGTATATATATCTTTATAAATTTCAAGTCATCCTAAAAAATTCTTAAGTTGAGAATCTGAGGAAGTGATTTGAGTTTTGTTTTTAATGGATAATAGAAAGTAAGGTGGCTGTTCATATATTACATAAAAATGGTCTGTGATTGTAGAGTATCAGTTTGTGTTGATGTTAAGTATTGTTCATCATGGATATTGATATTTGTCAGGCTTTTGATGAGGCTATTGCAGAACTCGACACACTGAATGAAGACTCGTACAAAGACAGCACCCTCATCATGCAGCTGCTGAGAGACAACCTCACAGTGAGCGTCCCCTTCTCATTTGTATTTCCTGTTTCGGGACAAAAGTGTCAATATCTAGTCAGGCTCTCTGTCTTCCGGGGCAGCTACAGTAGAACTATACCTAGTCTTAGAAAACAGATGTATAAAAATTGCACAAAAATGTTAAATACACGTTAGTATTTTGTATAGGACAACTCTTCTTTTGTAGGCAGTTGAATAGCCATTTTATCAAGACCTTCCTGAGGAAATACACTAAGATTTTAGGAACTCATAATATTAACATTATTGACTGTTACACTGGTATGAAGATGTTGATAAATTATGTTAATATGGAGAGTTTGTCTGTTTTAATTTGTTTTTTTTCTTTAGTTTTTCACCCTACCTCTTGTATAGAAAGGGCATTGAGGAAAAAGTAACGGAGAAAAAAGTACAGGTTGAATTTTTCTTAACTTTTGTAGATTCAAGAAAATTTGGTATGTCAAAATCTTAGACAAAATGTGGAAGAAGGAATTCACCTTTTAATATAAATGTAGTTCTCCTGTGGCCCCTCCCCTCGCCCCAGTTTTGATGCTTTTTCTTCTGCTAGATAAAAATTTTTGGGCCTTATTACTCTCGTAAATTGTATTTCAATAATGCTTTTTAAGAATAGCATTTAGCTGTCAGGAATTGAGAGAGCATTAAATTCTAAGGATGTTAGTTACCTTCTTTTTGACTGAGATTACAGTAAGCTTTAAAAATGTACTCAGATAGTGTATATCACTTTGCAAATGTACAGTGAAAGGTCTCCTAGAGTACACTTTGGGAGGAGTTGATGATATTTGGGGTTTTGAGAACTATAACTTCCAATCTTAGTCATAGTCTGTATTTGAATAATTTACTGCTCTCACAGTTAAATTTTAATATAATAATTGGACCTGAAATAATTGTCATATAGAAATAGTAACTTAATGTGATTTTTCTTTTTTTTTTTTTCCCCAGTTATGGACATCAGACAGTGCAGGAGAAGAATGTGATGCGGCAGAAGGGGCAGAAAACTAAGTGCATACAGGGTGTCATCTTTCTTCCCCTTGAAACCTTTTTACTCATCTCCATTCCTTATTCCATTTGGATTTCCTATAGCAAAGAAGCCCATTCATGTGTATGGAATCAACTGTTTATAGTCTTTTCACACTGCAGCTTTGGGAAAACTCCATTCCTTGATTTGTGTTTGTCTTAGCCTTCCTGGTGTGCAGTTACTGCTGTAGAAAAGTATTAATAGCTTCATTTCATACAAACATAAGTAACTTCCAAACACTTATGTAGAGGACTAAAAATGTATCTGGTATTTAAGTAATCTGAACCAGTTCTGCAAGTGACTGTGTTTTGTATTACTGTGAAGATATGAAAATGTAGCTAATTACAATTAAAGAGTGTTCTACATAACTTCTTAATTTCTACATTCCCTCCCTTACTCTTCTTCAGAAATTTCCTTTCAGTAAGCAGCTTTTCCATCTTCTTAATGTATTCCTTTTTAGTAGGAACCCAGAAGTATTAGATTGAATGGAAAAGCATTTGACATTTTGGGGCTGGGGGATCACAGATTAAAATGCCTCCTGTATCATATGTGATGGAGGTCTTATGTATCTGTGACAACAGGGAGTTTCCTTATTCACTCTTCATTTGCTGCTGTTTAAGTTGACAACTTCCCTTCCCAATAAAAACTCACTTACACCTCCTGCCTTTGTAGTTCTGGTATTCACTTTACTATGTAATAGAAGTAGCATGTTGCTGCCAGAATACAAGCATTGCTTTTGGCAAATTAAAGTGCATGTCATTTCTTAATACACTAGAAAGGGGGAAAAAAAGCACACAGTCCAGTCTAAAACATTAGTACTTTTCCATGCAGATTTGTGCACATGTGAGAGGGTGTCCAGTTTGTCTAGTGATTGTTATTTAGAGAGTTGGACCACTATTGTATGTTGCTAATCATTGACTGTAGTCCCAAAAAAGCCTTGTGAAAATGTTATGCCCTATGTAACAGCAGAGTAACATAAAATAAAATTACATTTTATAAACCATTTACTCTGGCTTTGTAACAGTTGCATACTCACATTTTAAGGGACAGATGAGTGTACTGCCTTGTGCCTTTATTGCTGCTTCCCGTTTTTCTGTGAAGTGGAGCAGTGCTGCCTGGTTTTCTGTGTTGTGATCACCTGTCTCGGGGAGCCTGGACCTGTGTGAAGCTGGATTATGTTTCTTCCGAGTTGGTGTGTTCCCTCAGATCTGTTTTGTGGACATTCACTCTCTTCCTTAGATGTAAAGGATATTAGTGAACTGTTAAATAAAGTGGGCATTTTAAAACTAGACAAGCAAAAATTAAGTGATTGTGAGTGCCTTGGCTGGTGGTAGAATTATGCTTCAGTGGATATTCCAGCAGAATGTTAAAAGCTTACGAGTACCTTTAGTTTTCAAATGATTCTCTTTGTAAACAGTTATACTGTTGATGAATTCCAAATAATTTTGGTTTTATAATATCACCATGGCTATTATACTAGCCTGTCTTGAGTATTGGCCTGAGAATTTATTTTAAAGTCAGGAAATAATCTGTGACAATGAAACAAGGTTTCATTTACACTTGATTTGTTTTATGAGGGAAAATGAAAAGACAGAATTGAGTAGGACAGTTATCAGTCCTAACCAAGTTGTAAGTACTGAATAAAGTAATCACTCTACTACTTTGGTGAGTTATGAAAGTACCTTCCTTCTTAAAGAGCAGCTTAGTCCCAGATTATCTCCTTGCTGCAGAAGAAGTGAACATCTTTAAGAGTGGGCCCGGCCTATGGTATTACCTCCAGATGTGTAGAGGGTATTTATAGAATACTGCAGAGAGCTCAGCCAGGGTACAGGGAGGATTTAAAGCCACGTTTGAGCTTTCTTAACTTTTATAATTACTTTCTGGGATAGTTCAGAAGATCTAAATGTTACATCCATTTTGTAGTTAGAATTTTTATTTATCTGTTTGGCCACGCTGCGTGGCATGCAGGAATCTTAGTTCCCTGACCAGGGTTTTCATCTGCACCGGGTGCAGTGGAAGCTCAGAGTCCTAACCACTGGACTGCCAGGGTATTCCCCAGTGGTTAGAACTTTTTAATGGACAGTTTTCCCTTTAAAATGTCGTTTAAGAATAATGAGATAATGAAGGGTGGATTGCATACTGATGCTGATTATCCAAAATCGAAGCACTAGGGATTTCTCTTCCAACATTCAGCCGTGATTATTAGAGCTAGGTTGGGAAAGAACAGTACTTATTATTTTTTTTTTTTGAATGGGATTGGGAGACTGCATTCATGTCTACAACTTGAAATGTTTATGAGTAGAGACTGTTAGTTTTTTAAAAACCATGAAAAGTAGGGAAGCCCATTTAAAGTGTAAAAATTCTAATAGTAAAACAATTTGAGAAGATCAGAATTCTAGTCTTTTAAATGGGTTTTTTTTTTTTTTAATGAAGTTAAGGCAACTATTCAAAAATATTTGAGGGCCTGTTTTAAGGACAAATGTGATCAGTTGCTCAGTCATGTCCAACTCTTTGCGACTCCATGGACTGCAAGCAAACCAACTCCCGGAGTTTCCTCAAACTCATGTCCATTGAGTCAGTGATGCCATCCAACTATCGCATTGTAGTCGCCCTTCTTCCTTCAATCTTTCCCAGCATCAGGGTCTTTTCCAATGAGTCAGCCCTTTGCATCAGGTGACCAAAGTATTGGAGTTTCAGCTTCAATATCAGTCCTTCCAATGACTATTCAGGACTGATTTCCTTTAGGATGGGCTGATTGGATCTCCTTGCAGTCCAAGGGACTCTTAAGAGTCTTCTCCAACACCACAGTTCAAAAGCATCAATTCTTCGGTGCTCAGCTTTCTGTATAGTCCCAACTCTCACATCCAGACATGACCACTGGGAAAACCATAGCTTTGACTAGACGGATCTTTGTTGGCAAAGTAGTGTCTCTGCTTTTTAATATGCTGTCTAGATTGGTCATAACTTTTCTTCTAAGGAGCAAGTGTCTTAATTTCATGGCTGCAGTCACCATCTGTAGTGATTTTGGAGCCCTCCAAAATAGTCTGTCACTGTTTCCACATCTATCTGCCATGAAATGATGGTACCAGATGTCATGATCTTAGTTTTCTGAATGTTGAGCTTTAAGCCAACTTTTTCACTCTCCTCTTTCACTTTCATCAAGAGGCTCTTTAGTCCTTCTTTGTTTTCTGCCATAAGGGTGGTGTCATCTGCATATCTGAGGTTACTGATTTTTCCATTGGCAATCTTGATTCCAGCTGGTGCTTCATCCAGTCCAGCATTTCTCACGGTGTACTCTACATGTAAGTTAAATAAGCAGGGTGACAATATACAGCCTTGACGTACTCCTTTCCAGATCTGGAACCAGTCTATTCCATGTCCAATTGTAACTGTTGCTTCTTGACCTGCATACAGATTTCTCAGGAGGCAGGTCAGGTGGTCTGGTATTCCTGTCTCTTTAAGAATTTTCCACAGTTCGTGGTGATGGACACAGTCAAAGTCTTGGGCATCGTCAGTAAAGCAGAATTAGATGTTTTTCTGGAACTCTCTAGCCTTTTTGATGATCCAACAGATGTTGGCAATTTGATCACTGGTTCCTCTGCCTTTTCTAAATCCAGCTTGAACATCTGTAAGTTCACAGTTCATGTACTGTTGAAGCCTGACTCGGAGAATTTTTAGCATTCTTTGGTATTGCCTTTCTTTGGGATTGGAATGAAAACTGACCTTTTCCCGTCCTGTGACCACTGCTGAGTTTTCCAAATTTGCTGGCATATTGAGTGCAGCACTTTCACAGCATCATCTTTTAGGATTTGAAATAGCTCAACTGGAATTCCATCACCTCCACTAGCTTTGTTCGTAGTGATGCTTCCTAAGGCCCACTTGATTTCACATTCCAGGATGTCTGGCTCTAGGTGAGTGATCACACCATCGTGATTATCTGGGTCATGAAGATATTTTTTGTATAGTTCTGTGTATTCTTGCCACCTCTTTTTAATATCTTCTGCTTCTGTTAGGTCCATACCATTTCTGTCCTTTATTGTGCCCATCTTTGCATGAAATATTCTCTTGGTATCTCTAATTTTCTTGAAGAGATCTCTAATCTTTCCCATTCTATTGTTTTTCTCTATTTCTTTGCACTGATCACTGAGGAAGGCTTTCTTATCTCTCCTTGCTATTCCTTGGAACTCTGCATTCAGATGGGTATATCTTTCCTTTTCTCCTTTGCCTTTCGCTTCTCTTCTTTTCATAGCTATTTGTAAGGCCTCCTCAGACAGCCATTTTGCCTTTCTGCATTTCTTTTTCTTGGGAATGGTCTTGATAACTGCCTCCTGTACAATGTCACAAGCTCTGTCCATAGTTCTTCAGGCACTCTGTCTATCAGATCTAATCACTTGAATCTATTTCTCACTTCCACTGTATAATTGTAAGGGATTTTATTTAGGTCATACCTGAATGGTCTAGTGGTTTTCCCTACTTTCTTCGATTTAAGTCTGAATTTGGCAATAAGGGGTTCATGATCTGAGCCACAGTTATCTCTCGGTCTTTTTTTTTTTGCTGACTGTATAGAGCTTCTCTGTCTTTGGCTGCAAAGAATATAATCTCTCTGATTTTGGTATTGACCATCTGGTGATGTCCATGTGTAGACTCTTGTGTTGTTGGAAGAGGGTGTTTGCTGTGACCAGTGCGTTCTCTTGGCAGAACTCTATTAGCCTTTGCTCTGCTTCATTCTGTACTCTAAGGCCAAATTTGCCTGTTAATTCCAGGTGTTGCTTGGCTTTCTACTTTTGCATTCCAGTCCCCTATAATGAAAAGGACATCTTTTGGGGGCGTTAGTTCTAGAAGATCTTGTAGGTCTTTTTAGAACCATTCAACTTCAGCTTCTTCAACGTAACTGGTCAGGGCATAGACTTGGATTACCATGATATTGAATGGTTTGTCTTGGAAACGAATGTGATAATATTTGTTAAATTATTAATATGAGCCAGGTTTTATTCGTACTGATTATAGATAGGTGTCATCTGATACGTACAAGACTAACACTTAAACTCCTCATTCTTATGGTTTAGGAAGATGTCTACTTTACAGTGATTAAGGCAATTATGTTGTCTGTTTTATTCTGCCATGTGTCATCTTCCCTTGTGTAATTTGTGTTTTGGCAGCTTTGCAAGAGGACAGTTACCATATATAAATATCATATACATTACTATTGAATTTTGAGGCCATCACAGTTGAGTACCAATATAAACAACCTTGGGCTTCCCTCATAGCTCAGTCAGTAAAGAATCTGCCTGCAATGCAGGAGACCCGGGTTCTATTCCTGGGTCGGGAAGATCCCCTGGAGAAGGAAATGGCAACCCACTCCAGTATTCTTGTCTGGAAAATCCCATGGACAGAGGAGCCTGGCAGGCTACCATCCGTGGGGTCGCAAGAGTTGGACATGACTTAGTGACTAAACCACCACTATAAACAACCTGCCACAATAACGTTTTTGATCCATTCAACAGGTGCTTAAGAAACCTGCAGAACCTGAAGATGAGTCCAGACCATCATGAAGTCCAGTTCACAGCAGACTTACCACTTACTGCTTAGCCACATTTTCTTACAAAAGCCTTCAGACCTGTTGCTTAAAGGGAGTAAGTAATAATAAATAGCCAAGGGGAGAACATCGTCAGTTTATAGCACCTTGAGCATGACCATAAATGGTCTGGCCCTTTTGTTTTCATTGATTGTAATCATTCTAGTGCTCGGTCGTGTACCTTCATATTTAATCCTCTCAGCTGCCCTGCCAAATAAATTTCCCTTTGACTGATAGGACATCTGATCAGAAAAAAAATGAAGTAACTTGTCCAAAGTTATGTGTCTTAAATGGCAGACCTATAGTTTGAAATCAGATGCCGAAACCAGATTAATTTCTGTGCCACTGTTGCCAGCTGTGGCTGCTTCTACTTGTTTACTGTGGCAGATAAGTAGAATTAGTTTCTTTTCTCCCGTATTTGGAGGGTTTGTTATTTTAACTGTTGCCCAACTTACCCCTTAATCTGTCAGCCTTGCCCTTGAGGAAGACCTTAAAACCAGCTCAGGCAATATTAGGACATTCTGGACCTAACCCATGGGTATGGAAACAAGTCCCCAAAAAACCGACTTTCCCAAGATCCCAGCTAATGTCTGACCTGAAACTAGACAAAAATAGACAAAAACAGGTGAAAATAGCTCCAGATTCACAGTAGTTCTCTGCTGTGTAAAGTGAAAAGAATTTTCAGTGAAAATTGTTCTTTTGCCCTTCAGATTTAGAAATTGAAGGCTTTAGTTTATATTTCTCTCATAAGTCTTTTTAAAAGGTATGAGCCCTCTAATGATTTTCAGAAAGTAAGGAAAAAATAATGTTCATTACCAAGCATTTCGTGTGGTTCACACTGAAGGCCCTTGTATAATCAATGTTAATCCTATACTCAACGCTGTAGTGGAGCAGTAAGGCCATTGGCAGGGTTCTATCCCAGGGTCCCCACTGGCAGCTGCATGTGATTTTGGGTGACCATATTGGGAGCCGGACTTACTCATCTTTACAGGTTATGTTTTTAAGCATCTTCACAAATTCAACTCAGTTTCATAAAATTTTGGTGGTAGATTTCTCTCCTGATGTTTGAATGAGCCAATTGAGGCATGGAAGCTAATGACATGCTCTAGGACTTGAGTCTCATAGGTAAGTGAGTATTGGTATCAGGATTCAAATTTGGGTAATCTACCTGAAAGTTGGTACACTTGCTGCTGTATTAATGTCCTTTTTTTGAGATTAAAACTGGGATTGTTTTTTTAAACTTTAGATATGACCAGTTAGTGGGGCAGTGGAAACCTAGGGGTCACAGCCAGCCCCTCCCCCCTTTTTAATAGAAATACAGGGCATGTTAATAAGAGTAATAGTTTGTGAAATCATTTTTAATTTATATGAACAGTGGGTTGTGATGTAAAATTGATTTTAACTGAATTTAAGAGCGATTTCTTCTAGATGAGCTTAAAGGTTTCTTGACAAGATTTGTGTCCTAGGATTGCAAGTTGCTCATAGTTTTACTGTGGTGAATGGTGTCAGAGTTTTAATGGTGGCACTGCTGGGTCCCTTCAACTAAACAGTATTGTGATAATGACACATTTTCTACTTCAGACTGCTGAGTAGTGAGTCTCTTGATGCCCTTTGGGAAAAAAAAAGGAGACTCCTTTTGAGAGTGATACTTTTATTCCACTTGCTGGAGGGATTCTGTAAAGATTAATTCTTTTGTCTTTTCATTGTCCTCAGACACTGATTCTGCAATATATCATAGCCTTGCCTTGGCCTAAGACCATCGAGGAGGTACTTAAACCACTAGCAAAGAGGCTTATTAAGGGCTTTCATGAGACATGAATTATTAAATGGATTTGAAACTGGGTTGAGTCCCAAATAAAAATCAGTACAATAGGCCTTACTACTCTAGGCTCTTAAGTTCTTTAATTTGAGCTGGAATACAGTTCTGTGAAGAGTATCTGAGTTTCTTATCCAAATGCCTATCAAAAAAGTTGTGTAATGACTGTAATTTGAACTAGAGTCTTAGGAATTTCCTTGCTAATTTAGACAAATGAAATTATATACTGTAGACTCATTTGTTTGGGATGCCGCGCTGTGGCACACTGATTAAGTTCTCTGTCTCACTCGGGTGTTCGCTTTGATCCTGGCTATGATGGTATGTGCCCCTGAGGTTAGTGTCCACTGTCGCCTAGGTATTGGGAAATGCCCTGATGTAGTTATTAATAGTAGAAATTTGCCTTTATATACAGGATCACAATTTTTCATTCTGTGGCAGCAGAAAACCAGAAAAGGTTTGTTTAAGACCAGTTTAACTTAGAATGCAGCCTGGTTTTCTTTCCACTATGGAAATATAGGGGAGCTAAACCCACTCAGGCTCAGGTTAACCTCATTTCTGAGGACGTGTGTATACGTGAGGAATTGGCATTTATTGAAAAAAATCCCTCATCTTGTGAGTGCCACTCCACACCATCTGACTTTAACTTGGGCCTGTGAAGGAGATCAGACTACTTGTTTCTTATTTTCTGCTGGTGTTGCCAGGTTTTTTGCCCATTTGGAATTAGTGCTGAGACCTGTAGGTTTTTAGACATGGCCCTGAGCGTCTAAACTGAGCCATTCTCTGTAACAGATGGTGTTCTTTCAGCTGTTCTGGAACTTAGAACCTTGGAGGATTCACTGGAAAGATTTCTGAAGACTGTTTTTTTCTGAGACTGAAGCAATACCACCACTAAGGAGCTAGGAGCATAAGTGGGGCAAGATTACTTGTCGATTCATGTGAGAGACGTGATCTGTCAGAGATCTAGCTTACGTGGTCATTCATTCTTTTATTCACTCATTTAACTTGCAGCTTTGCCACTTTTTTAGTTGTAGGCCTAATCTCTCTCAGCTTCAGTTTTCTTGCTTATGAAAGACACCTCCCCTGCCTCTGAGCCAATACATGAAAGTATTTCTAGGTGTAAATATTTGTGGGATGCATAGATGAGGACTACTTTGATACAGTAGCAGGACAGCCTCATTTCAGAATTGGAAAGTTCTAGTAAGGTGAAACCAGTCTTGTGGAAGAAAAAACCAACCACACTTGAAGCAGACCTATTGCCCTAGATTTTCAAGGACATGGTAGACACAAAAAGAAAATGACAGTGTAACTTGGGAATGCAAATTAAAAAAATAAAAAACGATTAAGCATTGGTTTTGCTTCTAATTAGCATTCTCTGATAGAACAGATGGGGAAAGGTTATTTTGTTGAAATAGGTAGAGAATAAAGACCCAGAGAACAAGTACCAAGAAGAAATGCCTTTGTTTCTCAAGAGTTAACTGTGGTAAGTGATTGTAGTGCCACAAGGCCATAATTATCAAACTTTAGCATGCATCATGATCTACTGCAACAGTTTTTGATTCAGTAGGTTTGAGGTAGGGCCCATAGATAATGTGCCTTTCTAACAAGTTCCCAGGCCATGTGGATGGTGATGGTCAGGACTTGCTACTTAGGAAACCACAGCTTTAAGGAAGCGTGGACAATAAGGCCAAAGTAAAAGGTCAGGTGATTTTCACAGCAGGGGAATAAAAAGGAGTCACTTCTGAATCTAGCAGCACACTTGAGAGTTGTGCCCACATGAGGCTAATGAATGAGGGCCTTCCTCTCAGCAACTGAAATTGTTGGGTTGATAGGCAGACCAGCGCAGGAGGTTCTCTTTCACTCTACCTCGACACTTGCAGTCATGCCCATGTTAACAGTTTTTGTATTAAAGTAAAAATGCAGTTATAGTCTTAATACTAAGCAAGCAGATTGTGTGATTTGACAAGCTGCTGAGAGGGTGACTTAGAACTGATCCTGAAGGTCTTAGGTAACGAGGATCTATGTGGCTGGTGGGCATGCAGTTAGAGGTCTGTGTTCAGAATTGATGGGAGATCAGTGTTGGGAGGTTGAGGCAGGAAGCCAGGGGTATATTAACATCTCAACCTTGGGCCGGAAGCCTAGAAACTTGTCAGGGCCTCATGTGAACTGACCAGTGGCTTTGTGGGTCACGAGGGTCAAACTAGAGGCCTGATATTTCTCTTGCAGGGTAGAGCTGATGAGTTCCTTCTGTGTTTATTCTATTAATCCCTCTAGTTCTTAAATTTGGAAAATCCCATGGATGGAGGAGCCTGGTAGGCTGCAGTCCATGGGGTCGCTAGGAGTCGGAGACGACTAAGCGACTTCACTTTCACTTTTCACTTTCATGCATTGGAGAAGGAAATGGCAACCCACTCCAGTGTTCTTGCCTGGAGAATCCCAGGGACGGGGGAGCCTGTTGGGCTGCCGTCTATGGGGTCACGCAGAGTCGGACACGACTGAAGCAACTTAGCAGCAGCAGCAGTTCTTAAATTGTTGATTCAAGGCAAAAGTAAAATTTGCATGAGCTTTCTTTCTCAAAGATAAAATGGAAAAAGTAATACGTAGGCATTTACTGTTGTGTTGACGTATTTCATTTGCTTGTAAGCTGCAGGGCTGCAGCTATCAGAATGCTTATTTCAGACCAAACCACAAGTGTTTCTCACAGGGTAACAGGTATTCTGAGTTTAGCTCTGCAAATTTTTCTTAAATTTCTAATAGATCAGATAATGAAAGGAACAATGACTCAAAAGAAGTGATTCAAGTGGTTGCTGACCTAGTTTATTTCCAATCCTGTATTTGGCAACAAAGGCTCTGAAGACATAACAGCTGGCCTCACTCACCTGTCAGGTTTCTAATCTGACGAGACATGCATAATGAACACATGAAGCACAAGACATATCAAAACACAGTGCCTGTTCCATGCAGCAGCTCAGTCAATCCCAGTGGATGAAATGTGCGATGTGTCTGCATTTTGGAGTGGGAGGAGAGTGCAGTGTGGAGAGATGTGGGGAAAGGAGGGTGATGCAAATAGCCCATGCGATCTAGGATCGAGCACGGCTGATGTTATGCCAGATTTCCTATAGTTACTTGTCAGATGACTCTGGATTTGAATCTTGCCTCCACCACTTTGTAGCCATGTGACCTTGGGAATAATGCTTGTAAATAAAGTAGAATAGGGATAATGCTTCAAAGGATTGTTAGAGGAGTCTGTGCAGTAATTTACGCCTCCTGCATGTGGTAACTATTAACATCTGATGATGATATGCCATGCATTACGCCAGGTGAACAGAACAGACAAGGGCCTGATCCAGGCAGTAGTAGGAACCTAACATGTCTACCTTAGTGTTTCATGTTGCTATATCATTTTGCTTTTGTTGTTCAGTTGCGTCTCACCCCTTGGACTGCTGCATGCCAGACTTCTCTGTCCTTCACCATCTCCCGGAACTTGCTCAATGATCATTGAGTCAGTGGTGCCATCCAACCATCTTGTCCTCTGTTGTCCCCATTTTACTTTAATTCTTTGTTATGAAATAAAGTTACTTCTCTAAGTGTTTCAATGCAAATAACAGGCATTGTGTCTTTTCACTATATAAATTTAAGTGTATATCTCTTAAGAAACATAGTATTTCCTTTCATAATAACAATGATCACACCTAACAAAACTACATTCATTGTTTGGCATCACTTATTCAGTTCATATTTATATTTCCCCAATTGTCTCAAAAAATATTTGTAGTGATTTGTTGCCGTCTAGGTTCAAAAAGGGTATACATGTTGTGTTTGTTTGCAGAGGGTCTTATGTTTCTTAATGCAGAACATGCTTCTCTTTTTTGAGGGGTGGGGGCGTCATCTTGTGCTGAAGTCAGGTTCTATTAGATGTCCCTGTTTTGGACTTGTCTCTTGCTTCCTGTGGTTTTATGTAGCTGGTCCCTCTATTCTATCCGTATCTCCCTTTGCTGCTTGTAGTTTTTTTCTTTTTTTTTTGCTTGTAGTTTTATGTAGCTGGTTTTTCTCTGCCCTCATCCACATCTCCTGTAAATGGAAGTTAGCTCAAGAGGCTTTACGAGAGTCACGTTCAGCTTTTCTGGCAAGAAAACTAATTGTGCTGTGTGCTTCATAACACGGCACATCAAAGATCATGCTTGTGTATCTTTGTCAGTCTTGTTCTCTATGTCTGAAACATCCTCCCCTTCCCTTTCTGCCTAGCAAATTCCTATTCTTCCTTCAAAACCTTGTTTCACTCAGCTACAGCTGGAGAAAACTCATTGCTAACTTACTCAGTTTAAAGTGGGGAAGATTACTGATGACTCTGGGGAGGTAGTACTTCTTAGCAGAAATGAGTGTACTAAGGGAAAGGAGAACATCAAGGCTGTATATTGTCACCCTGCTTATTTAACTTATATGCAGAGTACATCATGAGAAACGCTGGGCTGGAAGAAACACAAGCTGGAATCAAGATTGCCGGGAGAAATATCAATAACCTCAGGTATGCGGATGACACCACCCTTATGGCAGAAAGTGAAGAAGAACTAAAGAGCCTGTTGATGAAGGTGAAAGAGGAGAGTGAAAAAGTTGGCTTAAAGCTCAACGTTCAGAAAACTAAGATCATGGCATCTGGTCCCATCACTTCATGGGAAATAGATGGGGAAACAGTGGAAACAGTGTCAGACTTTATTTTTTTGGGCTCCAAAATCACTGCAGATGGTGATTGCAGCCATGAAATTAAAAGACGCTTACTCCTTGGAAGGAAGGTTATGACCAACCTAGATAGCATATTTAAAAGCAGAGACATTACTTTGCCAACAAAGGTCCGTCTAGTCAAGGCTATGGTTTTTCCAGTGGTCATGTATGGATGTGAGAGTTGGACGGTGAAGAAAGCTGAGTGCTGAAGAATTGATGCTTTTGAACTGTGGTGTTGGAGAAGACTCTTGAGAGTCCCTTGGACTGCAAGGAGATCCAATCAATCCATCCTAAAAGAGATCAATCCTGGGTGTTCGTTGGAAGGTCTGATGTTGAAGCTGAAACTCCAATACTTTGGGCACCTCATGCGAAGGGTTGACTCATTGGAAAAGACCCTAATGCTGGGTAGGATTGGGGGCAGGAGGAGAAGGGGACGACAGAGGATGAGATGGTTGGATGGCATCACCGACTCGATGGACATGGGTTTGGGTAGACTCCGGGAGTTGGTGATGGACAGAGAGGCCTGGCATGCTGCATGCAATTCATGGGATCGCAAAGAGTCGGACACGACTGAGCGACTGAACTGAACTGAACTGAACTAGCATTAAATTGTCTAATTTGTCTGATTAATGGGAATAGCCTGCGCAGGGCTGTGTTATTTGCTGTCAAAGGTAACATGGTCCTTGCCTCAGGAACATATGCTCTTGTGGAGAAAAGCAAGATACCATTGGTGGACAACAATGTGGGACAAAACCGAGGATAGGGAGGCCTGGTGTGCTGCGATGCATGGGGTCACAAAGAGTCGGACACAACTGAGCGACTGAACTGAACTGAATCTGAGACCAGAGGCAAGAAAGTCACTTCAGAGGCTGTTAGACTGGTACAGAGGGGAGAGAGTGAGAGACTGAGCTAGACAGATTCCATTAACGCCAGCTAAGCACGTTAATGGTGCTTCTCTACAGAGTAAAATATTTAGAAACAGCTTTATATGACCTGAAGAGTAAAAAGTCAGTGTGACTAAATATAATATGGTATCCTGGGTTGAATCCTGGAACAGAAACTGCAGTCCTATTAGTGGTTATCAAGGGCTGGAAGAAGGAAGTAGTGAAGAATGACTGCTTAGTGGGTCTGGGGTTTTTTGCAGGGGGGTGGTGATTAAAATGTTCTGGAACTAGATAGTGGTGATCGTTATACAACACTGGATGTACTAAATGCCACTAATGATACATTCTATGTCACATCTATTTCATCACAATTTTTAAGAGACTTAAGCACATTCTTCTAAAAATTGTGAAATCTGATGTTTTCTAGTTTAGACAAAACATACCTAGATTATGTAAGATACTAACATTAGAGGAGGCTGAGTGAAGAGAATGTGGTAACTCTGAACTGTCTTGCAGCTTTCCTGTACATCTGAAATTATTCCCAAATGAAGATTTTATTTAAAAAAATTAACAGGAAAAAAAAATGCATGACAGCTTTTGTTTTTTTTAGACCAGTATCACATTGTATGTGTTTTTATGTTTCTCTGTACCTTTCATTTTTTAGAATATAAGTCTATTGAGGGCAAAGGTATGATGCGCATCTCTGGTATTTTTTTTTCCAGACTTACGTATAATTGATAAAAAAGTTGTATATACACACATAACACATATATATTATATATATTTAAGGTATACAAGTGTTGATTTTATGTACCTTTTCACTGTGAGAGGATTATCACAATCAAGCTAGTTACCATATCTGTAGTTACTGTTTTTGTGTGGTGAGAACGCTTCAGATCTCCTCTCTGAGCAAAGTTCAAGTGTATAAAACTGTTCTTAACCATGGTCAGCATAGTGTAACTTAGATCCTCACATTTTATAACTGAAAGCTTGTACCTTTGACCAGATCTCCCATCCCTAATGCTTCCACCCTCAGACACTGGCAACCATTTTTCTACTCTCTGCTTGAGTTTACCCTTCATATGCTTTTACATACAAATGAGATCATACCGTGTTTATCTTTTTGTGTCTTGACATTTCAATTAGCATAATGTCCTTCATGTTCCTCCATGTTGTTGCAAATGGCAAGATTTCCTTCCTTTAAATGTCTGAATATTCAATCTCTCATTGTATGTTCAGTTTAGTTCAGTTCAGTCACTCAGTCATGTCCGACTCTTTGCAACCCCATGAATCGCAGCATGCCAGGCCTCCTTGTCCATCACCAACTCCCAGAGTTTACCCAAACTCATGTCCATCGAGTCTGTGATGCCATCCAACCATCTCATCCTCTGTCGTCCCCTTCTCCTCCTGCCCCCAATCCTTCCCAGCATTAGGGTCTTTTTCCAATGAGTCAACTCTTCACATGAGGTGGCCGAAGTATTGGAGTTTCAACTTCAACATCAGTCCTTCCAATGAACAACCAGAACTGATCTCCTTTAGAATGGACTGGTTGGATCTTCTTGCAGTCCAAGGGACTCTCAAGAGTCTTCTCCAACACCACAGTTCAAAAGCATCAATTCTTCAGCGCTCAGCTTTCTTTACCGTCCAACTCTCACACCCATACATGACTACTGGAAAAACCATAGCCTTGACTAGACGGACCTTTGTTGGCAAAGTAATGTCTCTGCTTTTAAATATGCTATCTAGGTTGGTCATAACCTTCCTTCCAAGGAGTAAGCATCTTTTAATTTCATGGCTGCAATTACCATCAGCAGTGATTTTGGAGCCCAAAAAAAGTCTGACACTGTTTCCACTGTTTCCCCATCTATTTGCCATGAAGTGATGGGACCAGATGCCATGATCTTAGTTTTCTGAATGTTGAACTTTAAGCCAACTTTTTCACCTTTCACTTTCATCAAGAGGTTCTTTAGTTGTTCTTTGCTTTCTGCCATAACGGTGGTGTCATCTGCACATCTGAGGTTATTGATATTTCTTCTGGCAATCTTGATTCCAGCTTGTGTTTCTTCCAGCCCAGCATTTCTCATGATGTACTCTGTGTATAAGTTAAATAAGCAGGGTGACAATATACAGCTTTGATGTACTGCTTTTCCTATTTGGAACCAGTCTGTTGTTCCATGTCCAGTTCTAACTGTTGCTTCCTGACCTGCATACAGGTTTCTCAAGAGACAGGTCAGATGGTCTGGTATTCCCATCTCTTTTAAAATTTTCCACAGTTTATTATGATCCACACAGTCAAAGGCTTTGGCATAGTCAATAAAGCAGAAATAGATGTTTTTCTGGAACTCTCTTGCTTTTTCAATGATCCATTGGATGTTGGCAATTTGATCTCTGGTTCCTCTGCCTTTTCTAAAACTAGTTTGAACATCTGGAAGTTCACTGTTCACGTATTGCTGAAGCCTGGCTTGGAGAATTTTGAGCATTACTTTACTAGTGTGTGCTGCTGCTGCTGCTAAGTCGCTTCAGTCGTGTTCGACTCTGTGCCACTCCATAGACTGCAGCTCACCAGGCTCTCCTGTCCCTGAGATTCTCCAGGCAAGAATACTGGAGTGGGTTGCCATTTCCTTCTCCAATGCATGAAAGCGAACAGTGAAATCGAAGTTGCTCAGTCGTGTCCGTGTGAGATGAGTGCAATTGTGTGGTAGTTTGAGCATTCTTTGGCATTGCCTTTCTTTGGTATTGGAATCAAAACTGACCTTTTCCAGTCCTGTGGCCACTGCTGAGTTTTCCAGATTTGCTGGCATATTGAGTGCAGCACTTTCACAGCATCATCATTCAGGATTTGAAATAGCTCAACTGGAATTCCATCACCTCCACTAGCTTTGTTCGTAGTGATGCTTCCTAAGGCCCACTTGACTTCACATTCCAGGATGTCTGGCTCTAGGTGAGTGATCACACCATCGTGATTATCTGGGTCATGAAGATCTTTTTTGTATAGTCTTCTGTGTATTCTTGCCACCTCTTCTTAATATCTTCTGCTTCTGTTAGGTCCATATAATTTCTGTCCTTTATCGAGCCCATCTTTGCATGAAATGTTCCCTAATGTTCTCTAATTTTCTTGAAGAGATCTCTAGTCTTTCCCATTCTGTTGTTTTCCTCTATTTCTTTGCATTGATCGCTGAGGAAGGCTTTCTTATCTCTCCTTGCTATTCTTTGGAACTCTGTATTCAGATGGGAATATCTTTCCTTTCTCCTTTGTTTTTTGCTTCTCTTCTTTTCACAGTTATTTGTAAGGCCTCCTCAGACAGCCATTTTGCTTTTTTGCATTTCTTTTCCATGGGGATGGTCTTGATCCCTCACTCCTGTACAATGTCACGAACTTCTGTCCATAGTTCATCAGTCACTCTGTCTATCAGATCTAGTCCCTTAAATCTATTTGTCACTTCCACTGTATAATCATAAGGGATTTGATTTAGGTCATACCTGAATGGTCTAGTGGTTTTCCCTACTTTCTTCAATTTAAGTCTTGTATGTATATACCGTATATTCCTTATCCACTTATCTGCCAGTGGACACAGGTTGTTTCCAAATCTTGGCCACTGTGAATCATGCAGTGAGCGTGGGGATGCAGGTATCTCTTTGAGATAGAGATTTCATCCACTTTGGAGGCATTTTCTTAAAATGCTAGTAGAATTACCATATTTTAAACATTCAGCGCCTGAGTTCTGTTTTTCTAAACAGGATTAAATAGAACATGTTTTCAATTAAGGCCTCCGGGCACTGCAGAGCTGGAGGGTAATTGGCGCTTACCTTTTCTCTGAAGCCTTTCAACCTAAGAGTAATGACTTCTGGCCACTTCAGACCTGAGGTGATTTCAAACCAGCACAAGTTGACATTTTTTTCCTCTCTATCCAGTCTGTTCTCTATGTTCAGTTATTCACGTGGCTCAATTACTCTGAGATCTCAAGAGAAGAGAGAGATTTAAGAAGGAAAAGAACACAGTTCCATATTTTGTATGGTATACAGTTTGTAAGAGATATGCTTTGCTCACAGTAGCCAGATTAGCGACTGCAAATCATAGTATGATAAAAGACAAGGATGACTGTAAAAAAAGAGACATAAAAAAGTGTGTATGAGGCAGACAGACAGAAAGAAAGTAGTTCATAATTGAATTTTCTGCTCTTTCTCATCTAGTATGTGCCAATTTTCCAAGTCATGAGACATTCTTCAGAAACATCATTCTCAATGACTGTATCATGTTAAGTAATACAGTAGTAAAACTACCTTAAAAATTGATTTAAGTTTTGCATAGTAGTACATTAACATGGTACATATTACAAAGCTACAAAGGATATGTAGAGAAAATCCTACTTCCCACCTCCTGTTCATCACCTAAGAGGCAATGTAGATTACTTTTTTTTATTTAATTTTTTATTGAAGGATAATTGCTTTACAGAATTTTGTTGTTTTCTGTCAAACCTCAACATGAATCAGCTGTAGGTATACATATATCCCCTCCATTTTGAACTTCCCTCCCATCTCCCTCCCCATCCCACCCCTCTAGGTTGATACAGAGCCCCTGTTTGAGGTTCTTAGTCATACAGCAAATTCCCATTGGCAGTCTATTTTACATATGGTAATGTAAGTTTCCATGTTACTCTCTCCAAACATCTCACCCTCTCCTCCCCTCTCCCCATGTCCTCAAGTCTATTCTCTATGTCTGTTTCTCCATTGCTGCCCTGTAAGTAAATTCTTCAGTACCATTTTTCTAGATTCCATATATATGTGTTAGAATACAGTATTTATCTTTCTGACTGACTTCACTCTGTATAATAGGTTCTAGGTTCATCTATCTCATTAGAACTGACTCAAAGGCATTCCTTTTTATGGCTGAGTAATATTCCATTGTGTTTATGTACCACAGTTTATCCATTCATCTGTTGATGGACATCTAGGTTGCTTCCATGTTCTAGCTAACGTAAATAGTACTGCAATGAATAATGGGATGCATGTGTCTTTTTCAATGAAATGACTAGTTTCCTTGTCTTTTCAGGCTTGAGGGGAAATAGTTCAGTTTCAAGAGGGCTGGTTATTTTTTTTTCTTATTAAAAAAAAGATTCCCAAAGAATCATCTGTTTATCAGCATACTCAAATACTCTGCTTTGCTCCATTCATGATATATTTTTTTATTTTTCTTTCTGGACTCCTCTGTCCATGGAATTCTTCAGACAAGAATACTGGAGTGGGTAGCCATTCCCTTATCCAGGGGATGTTTCCAACCCGGGATCAAACCTGTCTCCTGCATTGCAGGCAGATTCTCTGCCATCTGAACTACCAGGAAGCCTCCTTTCTTTCTAAAAGGATCTGAAATACATTAAAATTTCTGAACTAAAATCTTGAAAACTATAGTTCTTGGTACATGACTTTGTATATAGTCATATTTCACCAAGAGGGGTCTGTTTTCTGAGGGAGACTTGTGGATTTACTTATACTTTTTGAAGTGCTAACTTCACCCAGATTTATTCACTGGCAAAAAAAAACAAAACGAAAACCATACAGATGTAGGAATAATTCATGTTAGAGTGTTGAAGATGTCTATAAGGACTGATGGGCGTGGTATAGGACAAATAGTGGCTGATAAGAGAAACACAGCAAGGATGACAAGAAGAAAATGCCCCCAAACTCAGCCAGAACTAGACAGCTATATCTGATCATTTAGATGAAAGCAGTACCAATGCTTGTGTGAATCTGGTAGTTAACTCCAGAATCATGTAGTGATAGGTGTTTAGTAATTGGAAATATTTTAAGTTCACTTGCAGCAAGTAAATGGTAAATATTTCATTCTATAGCATGGGATCAGCAAATCCCAAGTTATCTTTTACATATCTTTATTAAATCCTAAATTAAAAGAACCCCTTCTGGTATTAAGGAGAGGAATCTGGATCCAGTCATCTTGCTCATGTTATTTTTCAAATGGGCAATAGTGGCTGTGTAACAAGTTACCCCTAATTTAGAAACTTAAAATAACCAGTATTTATCATTTCTCAGTTTCTGATGGACAAAAATCAGGGAATGGATGGGTGGGCGTTTCTGGCTCTGTCTCTCATGAGGCTACAGTCAAGCTGTGGGGCTGGGGGAATGCCATTGTCTGAAAGGTAGCCTAGGGCTGGAGGATTCACTTCCAAGTTCAGGCAGATAGTCTTCCGGCGGGTCTGTTACTTGCTGGCTGTGGGCTGTTGACCTGTATTCCTATGAATCACGCCACAGACTTCCTGAATGTTCTCATGTCACAAAAGCTGCCTTCACCTAGTGAGTGATCCGAGAGAGAGCAAGCAAGCAAGAGAATGCTTGGGATAGAAGACACGGTCTCTTACAATCTAATCCTTGAAGTGTAATACCGTCACTTCTATGTGGTGTTGGTCACACAGAGCAACACTGGTCTAGTGTGGAAGTGGTATGACTCTATATAAGGGTTTGAGTATCAGGAAGCAGAGACCATTAAGGGCCATCTGGGAGGCTGGCTATCATAGTGACTGTCAAATCTGTCAGGTATTATCTTCTATTGGGTACATTTAAACCTAACAGCTTTAATTTGAAATGCTAGTATCTCCATTCTTGCCTGGAGAATCCCAGGGATGGCGGAGCCTGGTAGGCTGCCGTCTATGGGGTCGCACAGAGTCGGACACGACTGAAGCGACTTAGCAGTAGCAGTAGCAGCAGTATCTCCATTATGCTGCAAATTTCATCCTTTGCAACTGCTTATATTTATGATTTAAAAATGTTCATCGCAGCACTGTTTACAATAGCCAGGACATGGAAGCAACCTAGATGTCCATCAGCAGACGAATGGATAAGGAAGCTGTGGTACATATACACAATGGAATATTACTCAGCCATTAATATGGCTGAGGGACTAATGGACTAAGGGACTGAATGTTAACCTCATGTGCTTCACACACAAAGAGACCATTTCGACACGCACCCTGCACAGTTCAAAATCAGAATATGAATGAAGTTTTTACCTCACTATACAAACATCCATATTCTTTTCCTCTGCTTCAGTATATTTATATACCGATCAAATGAAATTTGCAGGGGCTGGAAATCATTTTAATAGAGAATTAGTAATCACTTAAAAATACTGAAAATGTCAAAATACATTTTCTTCTTTGCTCATCCTATTTATAAGAATGTACCACAACTTCCTTATCCATTCGCCTGCAGATGGACATCTAGGTTGCTTCCATGTCCTAGTTATTGTAAACAGCTGGTGCTCTGGGACAACCCAGAAGGATGGGGTGGGGAGGGAGGTGGGAGGGGGCTTCAGGATGGGGGGGCATATGTGAGCCTGAGGCTGATCCGTGTCAGTGTGTGGCTGGGATCACCAAAGTGATTGTCCTCCAAATAAATAAATAAATAAAATTAAAAAAAAAATACATTTGAATCGGTTCTACTGAGATGGATGAAACTGGAGCCCATTATACAGAGTGAAGTAAGCCAGAAAGAAAAACAACAATACAGTATACTAATGCATATATATATGGAATTTGAAAGATGGTAACGATAACCCTATATGCGAGACAGAATAAGAGACACAGATGCATAGAACAATTTTATGGACTCTGAGGGAGAAGGTGAGGGTGGGACGTTCTGGGAGAATAGCATTGAAACATGTATATTATCATATGTGAAACAGAACACCATTCCATGTTCGATGCATGAGACAAGGGCTCAAGGCCGGGGCAATGGGATGACCCAGAGGGATGGGATGGGGAGGGAGGTGGGTGGGGGGTCCAGGAAGGGGAACAAAAAAATAAATAAATAAAAATAAAAATGTACATATTTAAAAAAAAATCTTTTGGGGATGAGTATAAAAGTTTGAAGACAGCTGGCTCAGACTTCTGGTTCTATCCAGTGCATCCCTCTTACCCTGTTCTTCTGGCTCTTTATCTCCCCCACGTGGTGCTCTTGTATCTTAACTATATGGACAATTTATAAATTTAAGAATAAACTTCAAACTGGAAATCATCATTTGGGTCCTGATTTGTGAATGGGAAAAATTATGGAAAATGTGACTGTCTGAAAATCTAGGACTTCTGGATATGAATAAGAAAATCAGTCAGGAATTTTACTGTTTTAAAATGGCATTTATTAAACAGTTAAGTACTGTGATCTAGGCACAGTAGAGGAGCTGGGGTAGGAGACAAAGAATGAGATCTAGGATCTGTTAAAAGTTATAAGCTGAAGAGGACTGTATCTGGATGCTCAGAAAATATATTCTTACTGTACAAAAAAACTGTACCCAACTCATTTTATATGGTATACATCTTTTAAAAATTATATACCATTAGCAGAGGTGTACCTCTGCTTTACTTTTTGATTAGGTATGTCAATGTATATGTTTAATGAAGGCATTTTACACCTCAGATGATCACACCAGATTTAGTTATGCCAAAAATTCACAAAACTAGTAACTATGGATAATAACTGTTGGGAAAAGTTGGTCAGATTTTACTGAGGCATGCCGCAGTGAACCTAAATTTAAACCACACTATGAGTATCTTATTAGGAGCAGCCTTAAAACTTGACCAGACAGGAATAACACTCCATTCCTAACACTCTATCATTTCATAATGGAGAAAAGGCTGTATTTCTCACTTTTAAGTGGAAAATGTATTATGTCCTACTCGTATAAACTTTAGTTGAACCAAAACAGCAATTCACATCCAACGCTGTTAGAATGTTTTATTAAGTACCATGAACACTCTAAACTAGAGCTAAAATGATGCAGAGGATTTGCAAAACAAAACACAAGCTGTCTTGGCAAATCTCCAATCTAAGTAAAAAGTGACCACCAAGTTGAATTTCAAGAAGTTTGCTGGACGATTCTAGAACCTCTAACAGGCAGAAGGAGGGGTTAGGTCCAACGTTTAGTTTCTGGAACTCCTTGTACACCCTGTACGTACAGCGGGGCCAAAGAGAAACTGCATTAAGAAAGCACCTGTTTATTTATTGACAAAAAAAAAAAAGCCTTTCTCCTTACAACGGACGGAGGCCTAAGATACCCGGCTGGTCGGACGCGGGGCCCGGAAAGCCAAGCTGCACCCCGTTTGCGACTGGGAGGCTGGTCTCGCAGAAGCTGGCGCTTGGACGGACGCGGGGGGCCTCCCGCTCCCGGGAGATGTCCTTTGTTCACTCCAGTACTTCGCTGCTGGGTCGTCATCCCGAGCACACCCGGCCAGGGGCTCCTCGTCCGCTCTGGACCTCAGGGTTCTACAACTCGCTTAGTGAAAAGGGTGAAAGGGAAAGTCGCTCAGTCAGTCCCGGCCGATTCTTCGCGAACTCACGGGCTACAGTCTCGCCAGGCTCCTCTGTCCATGGGATTCTCCAGGCTAGAATACTGGAGTGGGTAGCCATTCCCTTCTCCAGGGGAATCTTCCCGACCCGGGGATTGAACCGGCGTCTCTCTCATGGCAGGCGGATTCTGAGCCACCAGGAAAAACAGAGATCCTATTCAGATGGACTTCCCTGGTGGCTCAGACGGTAAAGCGTCTGCCTGCAACCCGGGGAGACCCGGGTTCGATCTCTGGGTCGGCAAGATTCCCCTGGAGAAGGAAACGGCAATCCATTTCAATATTCTTGCCTGGAAAATCCCATGGACGGAGGAGGCTGGCGGGCTACAGTCCATGGCGTCTCAAAGAGTCGGACACGACTGAGCAACTTCGCTTTCAGATGCGGTGGGACTGAGGGAAGCGGCCGGACGCACCTCTGAGGGTCCATTCGTGAGCCACCGCGTCCCTGGCGGCGGTCACCCGGGGACAGAGGGGCGGCCCCGTTGGGTCGAGTCAGGACGTCACCCGGCTCGTCAGAGGCGGCGCCGGCCAAGAGCCCGACGGGACTGGGAGGGGACGGCAAGATGGCGGCGCGCCGGCGCGGGGCGGAGCGAGCGCGGGCCTCCCGACATGCCGCGCGTGGCGCCGGGCTTCCGGCTGTGGGCGGTGCGGGGGTCGGCGGCGGCCGGAAGCAGGCTGCGCCAGCCTCTGGGAGCTCTGCCTGCACTTCCTGGGGGCCTCTAGCCCGGCTCTGGAGTCTTCCGGTAGGCGGCGCGGGAGGAATAAGAAGCTTGAAGGGTCGGTCCGGGCGGATCCCCTTGTCTCCCAATGTGAACGGCGTCCCGAGCCCCCCCCTTCAGGCGAAGGCTGCCCCCCAGAGAGGTGGAGCCGGTGCCCGGGCCGGCACCATGAGGCACCGTGTCCTCTTGCTGACCAGCTTGGTTCATCTGGTGCTGGCGCCGCGACCTCCTGACGAGCCGGGCTCCCCGCGGCGACTCGGTAAGGACCCTGGGAGTTGGCTCCAGGTGCCTGGGGCGTGCAGATTTTGGGGGGAAGAGCAGGCGAGCGGGATCTCTCAGGTGTTTGGAGGCGGGGTGTTGGACGACGGTGGCGCGTCCCGAAGTTTTCGGTGTAGAAAGGGGGTGTGGCTCTCGGAGTCTGGGAAGGAAAGGAGCTGGGCTTGTCTCTCTGAATGGGAAAGGGGTCCTGGGGTGGGGTGGAGGGGCCTCTGGTTAGTGACTGAGGGCCTGGGAGAGGTCTTCTCCCCGAGTTTGTGTTTGGGCGTGTGTTCCGCAAAGCGGTAAGGCAGGGAGTGGTGACGGCTCGTCTTCGGAGAGGGAGATGCGGTCCCGGTCCTGCCCCGTTAACAAACAAAGCTACGTTTTGTTCTTAGCAAAGGCAGGATTCTGGAGGAGGATAGGAAGGCCCAGAGCTCCCCATCTCTTCCACGGCTCTAAGGCAGCGAACTAGATTTTCTACCTAGGAGGTCCTTAGGCTATAATCTGGTTGGAAGGCGGTGACTGGGGAACTGTTCTTGGGGTTGCATTTTGCGAACATCTTAAGCGTGTGTGTAGTTATATAAAATGTAGCTGCTTGTTGGAGGTACTTAAACCTGCCAGGCTAGCTGGTGATGCCGTTTACTGTGAATACCTTCCTTGTCATTTTAAACAAAAATGATCAGGGACCCCCAGTTTGATCAGTTTTGAAGCAAGAAGTAGAGGGTTATTTAGATTTTCTGAAGAGCTTGGATTTTAAAGGACTAACATTGAGAGGTGTGAAATTTGGTGGAAGTTAATTTGTGAAAACGTACAGTGACCGTTAGGGTTCTCTATCTGTTAAAAGTTAACATGTAAGAGAGTTTGGTTAATTAGTAATAAAGTATGAAACTTCATTTTCCCACTGTGAAAAGCTCTAGCCTCGGTGATTTTTCATGGTTGTTTTGGTCTCCAAATCTCACCATAATGCCATGTAGTATAATATTGTGCAGACTGAGACACTATGTAGGTTTTTTTATGACCAGTAAAAAATTTGCATTAGTTTACCTGGCAATTATTTTTTCTTATTAAATGGACAAAAACCATAATTGATGGAAAATATTAAAGGTGTTGTGTACTCACCTAAACTACAGCTTTGTGGTTATCTCAAATTGAAAATGAGTTGCAGGTGATTAGTTTAATGAACAGCTAGGGAGAACCTGGTAGGAAGTGCTGAGATGCGATAAGTTAATACAGATTGAAGGAAAATGGTAAGTTAGGGGTGGTCAGGATGGAGGAAGAGGGTAAGGATCCACTTCATAAGGATGAAAAACAGAAAAGTGAAAGTTGCTCAGTTGTGTCCGACTCTTTGCGACCCCATGGCCTAATCCATGGGCTTCTCCAGGCACGAGTACTGGAGTGGGTAACCATTCCCTTCTCCAGGGGATCTTTCCAACCCAGGGATCGAGCCCAGGTCTCCTGCATTGCAAGCAGATTCTTTACTAGCTGAGCTATCAGAGAAGCCCTAATATTTAAAAAAAAAAAAAAAAGAAGAAGAAGAAAATAGAGACAGTGCAGGTACTATGTGCGTTCCTAGGATTCGTGCTACTTAAAGTTTCCCACTTGTGAACAAGAGAATAACAAAACTGAAATACAAATATTTGTATCACTAATACAATTTCAGTTTTGTTATCATTCTCTTGTTCACAAGTGGGAAACTTTAAGTAGCACGAATCCTAGGAATGCACATAGTACTTGCACTGTCTCTATTATCTTCTAAGCAAACCTTTTCTAGGTCTGTTCTCAGGAATGGTCACAGATCTTAAGGATTTGTTTATTTGTTTTTGTCTTTTGACCATGTGTTTTTATTTGCAAAGTGCAGACCATTGGTGCCAAAAAAAATGCACACACTTAGCCATTTATTCACTGCATGTTTGAAGAACACATACTGTATGCAGGTAATATGTGTGGCATTGAAAGTATAATCAGACAAATCCATCTTCAAAAAGCTTTTGGTATAGTGGAATAGAGAGATCTAAGCAGAAAATTCTAGAACAGTATGAAGGAGACTGTTACAAGACATTATGGCGGGGAATTATTTTCATCAGGTGGTACTTAACCTAGCTGGGGAAGGTTAGTGAAGGCTCCCTGAAGGAGGTGATGATATTGAGCCAGGCTGTAAGGTTAAGTAGCTGAAAAGAGAAAACAAGGACATTCCTGACAGAGGCAGTTAGTGTTAGAATTGAAACGAAACTTGGAGATCATGTGTAGTTTTTTAAATAAAGTGGCAGGGAAGATGAGTCTCAGAAAAGGGTAGTGATCTATCAGGTTCATACCATTAATGATAAATATATGCCAATAAATACATGCCTTGTGGGTATTTTTTCTTTTGAAAAAATTTTTTGTGTGTGTGTATATGTTTGATAGCTTTGAATGTAATTTGTTGCTTAACTCTGCCCTAGCATTTAGATTGAATTGGTCAAGGCCAATGAGTAATTTCATAGTTAAAGAATGTGGTTTATTGTTTAACAGCCTTCTTATCTTATAAGTGTTACCGTGTATAACCACAGTACTAAATATTGATGAGGGATTTGACAACATTTTCTGAAGAATACATATATATAATAGAATCCTGGCTTTTGGAGTACTGCATAGGCCATGGAAAATGATTTCAATTGAACTGTTACGAATTGCATAATTTAGGAAATTTATGAGTCATGTGAGCCTAGTCATATATCTTGTTGAGGTTGCAGCTGGGGTATATAAGTCTCACTTTGATTTCAAAAGTTTTCTCTGTGTAACATTTAATAAAAGAGAATATAGTGGGTGGAAAGAAAAAAATACCGTCACAGATGAAGGGTGAAAGTTTGTATCTGAAACATGTACCCTGAGGTAATTGGTGTGGGGATTCTCCACTTTGCAGTGCTCATTTCTCATTATTGATGGCACCATTCTGCTCAATATTTTAACATTTGACTTCCTCTTTTGATGTAAATTTTGCTTATAGGATGGATTCTGTTGAAACTGAAACATTTGCCTACCCCACTTGGCTTCAAGAGAAATTTAATGCAGCTCTGCTGTGTGCTAGTGAAAGAGATAAACTGTTTCTAAAATAGAATGAAGAGTTAAGCAGAAAGCCAGGGTGGGGAAACTGGAGAATTCCTTTTGGCCTTCATGGGGTTTTCCAGAACATTAAATGTAGGTGTCTTTCAAGGCCTAGTATGGTTGAATATCAGATACTTCACCATTTTGTATTTGTGAGAAGTGGTGAGTGTTTTCTGTTGAAAGTATAATTTGAAGAAAGTCAGAAGATTGGGAGGAAGGGACAGGAAAAGTCTTCACAGGGAAACCTTCATAGAGGTAGCAGGGTGAAATGAAGTGCGTTTTCATATGTCCTTTAGTCCTAAAGTGAACCAAGGAGCCAGATATCTCCTTCCCTACGTCCCTCCTTGTTTTTTTTTTTTTTCCCCTGCCTTTTAATAAGAGTTGTTGTTCAATTGCTAAGTTGTGTCTGACTTTTTGTAACCCCATGGACTGCATGCAGCATGCTAAGTTTTCCTGTCCTTCACCATCTCCCAGAGTTTGCTCAAGCTCAGTGTCCATTGAGTTGATGATGCCATCCAACCATCTCATCCTCTGTTACTCCCTTCTCTTCTTGCCCTCAATCTTTACAGCATCAGGGTCTTTTCAAGTGAGTTGGCTCTTCGTATCAGGTGGTCAAAGCATTGGAGCTTCAGTATCAGTCCTTCCAGTGAATATTCAGGGTTGATCTCCTTGCAGTCCAAGGGACTCTGAAGAGTCTTCTCCAATACCACAGTTCAAAAATATCAATTCTTCAGTGCTCAGCCTCCTTTTGGTCCAACTCTCACATCCATACACGACTATTGGAGAAATCGTAGCTTTGATTAGCCGGACCTTTGTCAGCAAAATGATGTCTCTGCTTTTTAATACGCTGTCTAGGTTGTCATAGCTTTTCTTCCAAGGAGCAAGCATCTTTTAATTTCATGGCTGCAGTCACTGTCCGCAGTGATTTTGGAGCCCAAGAAAAAAAATCTGCCACCACTTTTTCCCCATCTGTTCGCCATGAAATGATGGGACTGGATGCTATGATTTTAGAATAAGAGTTGTAGGCTTTGACCGTCTCATCTGCTACCCTGGTTTCACTTACCATTTGACTGTTCTGATAACTATGAAATATAGATCTCTGACCTAGGCTTGTTCTCTGATGCTCCACTCTCGAGTATCCAAATCAGTATTCACAGATACTGCAAATGTCCACTTCAGGTGTTCAAAATTACTTATCTATTTGTTTGATTAGAAGAATGTAAATAGGAGACAAGATTTAATCTAGGAATAGGCAGCAATGTTGCAAACTGTGGAAGTAATCTCATTTCTTAACCTGAATTTGCATCCATTTCAGCTGCAGAGCCTCATGGATCAATCCAGGGTTTTTTCAAGGTTCCCTTAGGCTGGGGCTTTTCTGGTGGCTCAGACAGTAAAGAATCTAGGTACAATGCAGGAGACCTGGGTTTGGGAATACCCTGGATTGGGAAGATCCCCTGGGGAAGGGTGTCCACTCTGGTATTCTTGCCTGGAGTATCCCATGGACCTGAAGCCTATGGGGTCACAAAGAGTCGAACAGGGCTGAGCGACTAAGCACACGTTGAGCTAGGCTTACTTTCTCTTTGGCTCAGTTTTCCTGTGACTGGTCTTGCTGGAGAGTTTTGGCCCAGGTTTAGTCCCAGCCCAGTTGAAGGGCTCTTAATAAGGAGTTATTTGAGGCAGCTCACCCTTCATCCCCCCTAACTGGTATAAACCCATAAAATGAAGTTTTTAGTTCCCAGGATTTGGGCCCCACCACCTCGCAGACAGCCCAGTTCTTCCTTTCTTATCCCTTAGTCCCAGGAAGGGATTCTCCCATGCCTAGGGCTCATTCATTGCAAAGTGACCAGGCCTTTCCCTTATCCTGTATATTTGGAGGAGTACTGAAGAGTAGTCAAGTCTCCTGTGTCTTCTGCACAAGCAAAATACGCACTTGACTGCAGCCCTGGCTTTACCTTTCCCACTTCTGTGAGAAGTGGGGACATGACTCTGGTTGTGTCTTTTGGGAGAACTCTTTGTACTCTGTGCAGCAGAGCTATGGAGAGTGAGCAGAGTGCTCCAACAGCTCTGCATGACAACCGCAAGCTGAATTCCAGGAAGGTGCAGTTGATTGCAAAAAGAAAAGAGAAGTTAAATAAAAAGTTCACAAATGTTTCCAGATTCTTCTAACACTTCATTATTTAACAATCAGTTTAGTAAGAGACTCATAGACTTAGAAAATGAACTTTACGGTTGCCAGGGGGAAGGGATGGTTAGGGACTTTGAGAAGGTTATCTACACACTGCTATACTTAAAATGGATAACCAACAAAGACCTATTGTGTCGCACATGGAACTCTGTTCATTGTTACATGCCGGCCTGGATGGGAGGGGGATTTGAGGGAGTACAGATACATGTATATGTATGGCTCAGTCCCCTTGCTGTTCACCTGACTACCACAACATTGTTAATCAGCTGTACCCCAAGACAAAATGTTTCTGATGTTAAAAAAAAAAAAAATCAGTTTTACGTTAAAAACTTGACTCTGGACATGATGAATGAAGTAAGGGTATATTTTATGTCATTGTACCAAAGTCAGTGGCCATAAATCATATCCTGAAGATACAACAGTTCAGGTTTGAGGGAAGGGTGGAGTGGAAGGTTTATCAGACCTGTGGGCCACTCCATTTCTGGATCCAGAAAGCTGGTTTGTTGCAGACCTGAAGGTACAGCTTTCTCTGTATTCCTTGAGAACATAAAGAAGGAAGTATCAGCTGTTTTTTATCACTGATACTGGTTTTGAACATCATAGACTAACAGACTTACTCTTTCCCTTCCTAAAATCACCGAATATTCAGTGATGCAACTGCAAACATATGATGACTTAATGCAAAAAAATTCTATGTAAATGAATAATTGCAGACTGTATATAAAGGAACAAGATGTAGTATAGAACTTCAGAAATCTTTCAGCATCTGCTTGTCCCCTTATGTCAACCTGTTAAAAACAAAATTCAGCCAAGTAAATTTGAAGATCTTATTGGCTTGACGAGGCACTTTATGCATTGGGCAGCATGCCTGCCAGCAGCTGGAAGGGTTTTCTGAGGGTCTGGACCAAATGGAAGCTTTTGATAAGAAGAAGGGTGGGACACAGATGCTGTTAGTGAAAGAAAAGGGTAGTTTTTAGGCCTAGACATCATCTTTTTAGGGGGGAAGGGGGCAAGGATTTTATCATATGGAGTATCTCTTCTTCCTCTGTGGGATGAAGGGGCCCGTGTGACGGATTACCTCCTTGGTGCTGACCAGGCAATTCCAAACTTGTTGCTTAAGATTACTTTTCTGGTGAAGATTGAAACTACAGTTAGGTTAGGTATGAAGCCTGGTTTGGTATCATAGGCTTGTGTTTTCTTTTTAACAAATCCCTTCCCCAAACCTGCTCCTAGTTGTGTTTTCTTTTTTGTAGTCTCAGTGAATATGGTGCCACTGTCTACCCAGATATCCAAGTGAGAAGCTTGAGGGTCAGCTAGTGATCTCTACCCAGATTGCTCAGCAGCTTACTAGCTGATTTCCCAGTCTGCAGGTTTGTCCTCCTGTAGCCCGTTCAGGCGGAGAAGGCAGTGGCACCCCACTCCAGTACTCTTGCCTGGAAAATTCCGTGGATGGAGGAGCCTGGTAGGCTGCAGTCCATGGGGTAGCTAAGAGTCGGACACGACTGAGCGACTTCACTTTCACTTTTCACTTTCATGCATTGGAGAAGGAAATGGCAACCCACTCCAGTGTTCTTGCCTGGAGAATCCCAGGGACGGCAGAGCCTGGTGGGCTGCCGTCTATGGGGTCGCACAGAGTCGGACACAACTGAGGTGACTTAGCAGTAGCAGCCTGTTCAGGGCTTCCCTAGTGGCTCAGGGAATCTGAATCTCAGGGAATTAAAGAATCTGTCTGCAATGTGGGAGGCCTGGGTTTGATCCCTGGGTCAGGAAGATCCCCTGGAGAAGGGAAAGGCTATATCCACTCCAGTATTCTGGCTTGGAGAATTCCATGGACCGTACAGTCCATGGGTTCGCAAAGAGTCACTGCAGTTATTGTTGAACCCAGGTTCATATACCTGACGCACAGTGAGGCCCAACAAATGGAAATGTCTGAGTTTGAAGCTGAAAAAGGTTTATTGATTGGGAGGGCGCCAGTGGAGAAGATGGGAGATGTAGGCTTGTCTCAGATCCATCTTCCTGGCTGCCCAGGGTTTTTAAAGGTAACGTTTGGGGTGAGTGTTGCAGGGAGCATGACCTTCTTCCGATTGGTTGGTGGTGAGGCAACAGGGTGGTGTTTCATGAGTCTTAATCTTCAACCTTCTGGTTCCAACCAGTCTGGGGTCTGCGTTCTGGTGGTCAGCTTGTAATCACCATTCTCCACCTGGGAGCGGGGAGGTATCTTAGTTCCTGCAGAACAACTCAGAGGTTTGTGTCATTTTGTTCTATATATCCCTGGAGGAGGAACTCGGAATCTGTTGTTTCTTGACTGCTTTTCCTTTGTTTCTGCAGTCCCTCACTTCTCTAATTAGTAATTGCCTGGATCTGCTATCTGGAACTCAGGGAAGGCTTGGGCGGCTAAAGCCTTTTCTACAAACGAGCAACAGGAGACAGAAAGGCTTTTGTGCCTGGGAGGATTCTGCTTGGTATCAGTCCCAAGTTTTGGATAGAGAGATTAAGTTTTGGATAGAGAGGTTGATCATAAGCTCAGCGGGAGAACTTTCTTTTAGGGGGATTTGGTTTCACAGTCAGGATGAAATTTCCAATTGATACCTGTTGCCCTTGTCCGAAGTCCTGCATCCTTTATTCAGTTCCCTGACCAGACCTCTGCCTGCCTCTGCAGCCTCCCACCTGTTCATATTCTCCCTGCCATTCTGCCCTCCAGCCTCACTGACTTGCTTTCAGTTCTCTGAGTGTATGATGTTTTGTATTTCTTGTGGACCTCAGCGTAGATTTGCCCTCCACTGAGAACTGTGTCCTTTTCTTCTGTTGGCCGCTTCCTCATCCTTTTGGTTTTAACTTCAATGCTGTTTTCTGGGGAAGCATCCTTGGCTTGCCGCACAGGTCATGCTCCTTCTGTGTCCTTCTGTAACTTCTTGCAGTTTCCTCTCCCTAGACTTGTGAAGTACTTTATCGTGATTTGGCGGGTGGGGGTGGGGGTGGTATCATGCTCTTTCTCCCAAAGTTGCAATATTGGAAATACATCATCTTTCTCTCCATTAATATCCTTCGCGCTTGGAAGGCGGGAGGTTTTCAGCAAATATGTTTTGAGTAAATGAGTAGGCGGGGACTGGTGGAAAGGGGAAGAATACCTGCAGGATGTGTTTGTGAGAAAGGGGTGGGGGTGGAAAGGCTTAAAAAGCTGTAAGAGTCGAGTCCCTAAGGAGGACTAGGCAGAAGAGGCCAAGTGAGGGAAACTAACACCTGGCAGCGGAGAGCTGAGAGGTTTGGGAGGAGATCCTAAATGATATAGGACTGTTGAATAGCGCACTGTGTTGTTGTTGTTGAGTCCCTAAGTCGTGTCTGACCCTCTGCGAGACCCCATGGACGTAGCCCGCCAGGCTCCTCTGTCGTTGGAATTTTCCAGGCAAGAGTACTGGAGTGGGTTGTCATTTCCTTCTCCAGGGGATCCTCCCGATCAAATCTAAGTCTCCCGCATTGGCAGACAGATTCTTTACCACTGAGCCATCAGGGAATCCCAGTATACTATATTACTACACTATAAATTGTATGCTGTACTCTTTTAAATAGTCTTTTTCTAATTTGTGTTTGTAGCAGCTGAAATGAGAAAAGCTCAGTTGTTCAGGGTGATTGCTGGAGCAACTTGTAGGAAGCGAGGAAAGTGTTCTCCTGTGGAGAATGCTGGGCAGCTGTTGTGGAGTTTCTAAAAGAGAGAGCATGAAGGTACCCTGAGCTGATAAGATAGCTCTTTTAGCATTGTCTGGTATTGACTGTCATAAACTCTACCGCAGGAAGTTATATGTTTTATATTTAAGTTTTTGGAGATTTTTGGATTTGGATGGGGGAAATAGAAATTCTTTTGAAAAAGCTATGGAAAATTGGATCACCAATAGTTGGTGAAGTGCAGTGAAATACTGAGCATTTGAGAGATTACTGCTTGTATAAGAGTAGGAGCTCGGAGTGCAGGACAAGGAGAGGTGTCTGCAGTGCTGTCTGTAATGGCTGCAGGATGTCCAGTTTGAGATCTCGAGTTAAAAAGAGGGTCAATTACAATGGAAACATATTAGTTAAGTACTTTAAAGTGCTTTAGCTAACTCCCTTTTAAACGTGCTTATTATAGAAAAATACCTAAAGATAACCAATGATGTTACTATCTTGCTCTTATTTTTTTCCTAGCCCTATTTTTGTACATAGTTAAGGTCATGCAATATGAATAGATTTTAAAATCTACCTTTGTTTATTTAATATTATAGTATAAGTATTTTCTCATGTTCTTAAAATCTGTTGTTGACAGCTTTTAAATGGTTGCAGATTTCTTTTATTTGTCATTAGGAAGTGCTGTCACTTCTCTTTTTGCCAGGTACTTAGTTTGTTTCCAGTTTTTTGTTCTTAAAGCTAACGCAAGACTGAACAGTGAACATCTTTGTGCTTGAAGATTTTTCCCTTCACTTTGAGCTGTTTCCTTAGTTGCCTAGTTCAGTGGTTCTCGGACTGGAGTGTACGTCAGCATCACCTGGAAGGCACCTTAAACACAGATGACTGAGCCCTTTGCCTAGCATTTCCAATTGTGGAGAACTGAGAAAACATTCCCAAGTGATGCTGGTTGTGGAGAGCACACTCTGAGAACAACTAGCCTGTATCGTTGACAATAAAACTATAGTAGTAGAAGTGATTATGATCTTGAGTGAAACTGAGTCCCTGTACCAACCTGTATCAAGGAAGTTGAAGGGCTAAGGGATTGTGTCAGCATCTCAGCATTGAGAATTTGTGCAATTTGTAAATGTGGGAGTGCTGTTTTGTGCAGGATTCTCTGCCAGGTGGCGTGAGGTAAGGATACTGTGATTTTAAAACGGAGCTCACTTTTGGCTGTCTTACAGTCTATTTGTGAAATAAGACAAATATAACTTAAAAATGCCAGAAGAGAGGTGTAAACAAAAGGCTGCAGAATTCAGAGGGAGGCAGAATCATGTTTGATTGACACATCAAAAAGGAGGAGGCCAAGTAGTGGAGGGTCCAGGAAGAGTAAGGCTATTTTTAAGCAGTTTCAAAGTTGAAATCAATAAAGCTTGAGGTTTTCAGCCAGACGGGCCCCAGTTCAATCCTTGCACTGGGCTATGTTAGCTTTGTGATACTCTTCTCTCCGAGGCTGTTTCTTCATGTGTAAGGTAGGGGAAAATCCCAAGGATGTTTGTGGAGATGACGTAAAATGCCTAGTATGGAGTCTTGTAGGAAACAAAACACTCAAAAATTGTTGAATAAATGACACGCTTCTTGAAGGCTTTTCATTGATGCCTCTAAGCATTATAATTAGCAAGGTCAGGTCACCAATAACCATCCATTGGCATAAAGGAGAGCTGCGAAACAGCTTTCCTCTGGAATAAAATTAAAAGGCAATTTTTGTTAACAGAAAATGGGTGGTACCCAGTGAGTGTGAAATTTGCTACCCCTTTAATCTTGAGTTAGAGCCTTGAATGGACTTTGATTAAATCTCCTATTGACTACATAGCAGTGTGCCTCTTCAGGTTTGCTTGAATATCAGGCGAGAGTGAGGCGTTTTTCCTTCTTTGACCACTCTGTATAAACTGGCCCTCCCCGCTGTCTGTCTCTGCTTTCCTACTCTCATGCCCACAGCACTGGCGTGGGTTTTCTTGAGTGTCGTCTGTCTCTCCCACTGCTGTAGGCAAGGACTTTGCTCGTTGAATGCTTTATCTTAGCCCTTAGACCAGTGGTTGGCACATAGTGAATGAATGGATGAAAGAACCAGTTGAGGGTATTTAGGAGAAGAGGATGGAGAAAAGCATAGGGTAGATTCTTTTTTTTTTTTTTTATTCTAGTTTTATTTTTTTATTTTTATTTTTATTTTTATTTTTATTTTTTTAAATAAATTTATTTATTTTAGTTGGGGGCTAATTACTTTACAATATTGTAATAGTTTTTGCCATACATTGACATGAATCAGCCATGGGTTTACATGTGTTCCCCTTCCTGGACCCCCCACCCACCTCCCTCCCTATCCCATCCCTCTGGGTCATCCCATTGCCCCGGCCCTGAGCCCTTGTCTCATGCATCGAATTCTTTTAAAATGGTTTAAAAATGGTTTTGTGAGCATTTTTAACTGCAGCAGCAACAGACTTATATTTTAAGCTCTTGCTGCTCTATTTTGAGGACTTTCTAAGTCCACTGGAATGATTTTGAATACCGTTGCTTCTACAGTGATAGCTGTTGAGAGGAAAGGAAACATCGGCTCAAATATTTTTAGACAGTTTTTACAGAGACTTAAGTCACCAAAAGTGTCTTCCAGAAATCTTCCTGACTGTGGGAGAGACAGCAGTGTTGCCGTTGATAAAAAGTGACTTCCACCTACAGTGTTTATTCTTGCTCTGTGCCAAACAGGAAATTAACATGTGCTTGTTCTGCCTTTGCGGCAGTGCAGCTTTGCTTTTCTTGGGTTCCAAGTCAGTCTGGTAAAAAAGTGTTAGATTTTTTTTCTTAGGGATTTGTTTGGTCTTACCAGTGCACTTCTTGGTGTCCCATGGGATGCTGTTCTGCTGCTTCTGTTGAGGGCACGGTGATAGGGATATCACCACTGTTTTGCTCTCTAATTAGGAATATGTTTTCTTCTATAAAAGATTTGCTTTTCCAGTTTGGTTTGCCCAGACCATTGGTACATTTGTTGCTCATTGTTACTTTACATCAAGTGGTAAGGAATTGATGTTGCCCAGGTGGGCAGTAGGCAGGTCACGTAGGCAGCCTTGTTCTTAGAAATTCTGAACATATAGCCATAAATGCCTTGAATTTAGAAGTTAGTTCATTGCATACTATGATATTCTCTGAAGTATTAAAATTATTAGGATATGGACACTCATGTTTCCCTGAGTGTCCCAGGTCTCTTTCCAGAATCCATTCGTTTGACCTTGGAGCCCAGAAGGCTCTCACCTCGACTTGCTTCCTGTATTCTTAAGTCTCTTCTGTCTGCACCCCTCCCTTCTTTCTCATGCCATTTGTTTCCTGGAAAAATTGGGTCATTTGTTTTGCAGGAATGGAACATTCTGGGTGTGGCTGGTTACTTCCTAAGGTGGTTATTTAATTTGGCAACCTCTAATCCCTTTTTGTCTTAAAAACTGTAAGTTCGATCTTAATTAGATTCAGGGGTGTGTGAGTGTGTGTGTGTGTGTTTGATAAGAATACTTTGATACTGCTGGGACATTACATCACGAAGAGTTTGTTGTTTGACTCTCGTTTTAATGATACTACAATTGATTCTTAGGTTTCAGTGTTAATAACCTTTTTACCTTTGTTTCAGAAAAGCTTGATTCTTTGCTCTTGGACTACGATATCCTCTCCTTATCCAATATCCAACAGCACTCTGTGAGAAAAAGGGAGCTGCAGGCCTCGACACACTTAGAAACACTACTGACTTTTTCAGCCTTGAAAAGGTAATTTGAAGTATTCATAAAATAATGGGGCAGTGGGGTACTTGGTTTGGTAAAAGCAGAAAAATTGGAGTGTCTCATTAAATCTTAGAGAGTTACATTGTAAAGATTTGTAATTAGTATAATTATAGTCTGTCGTGCTTCTTGTAATAATGTATTGCTTATTCTAAAATTCATACTAATGACTATTTTTTAAAAATTAAATGTGTGTTCCAAAAGTGTTAATGATGGTTATTTATTGTTGTTTAATGATGGTATAATTTATTTTTTGGAATTCTGACAAAGAATTGAATGGTTGTAATACTTTTGTGCTGCTTTAGAATTGTCAGCCTTAGACTGAGTACTGTCTTCATTTTATATATGAAGATACTGAGCTTTAGAGATAAAGGATTTATTTAGGCCTCCACAGCCAAGTGGTGAGCTGGGTCTACAATTCAGTGCTCTTTCCTCATTGAATTGCTCTTATGTCAGAGCATACATGGATAGATGTGTGGTCTATTTGGTCATTAATTTTAATATCCCATGTTTTGCAGATGTAAATTTGTTAGATAATGATAGGCCTCTTTCTAAAGTCTTTTTAGAGAGTTTCAGTCATATCAAAAAACAAACATTAGGGGAATATAAATGGGCTGACTTTTTCTTTATACATGGGATAGGCCTTCTCAAACAAATATTTTAAAGTAATATATGTACTTAGCTTTAAAAAAAAACTACAGAGGGACTTCCCTGATAGTCCAGTGGTGAAGACTCCAGGCCTCCACTGCAGGGGCTGAGAGTTCAATCCCTGGTGGGGGAACTAAGATCTCTTAGACCTTGGGGCCCCCCTCCCCCCAAAAAGCAGACAGCAAGTATAAGACGTTTTCACTTCTAATTCTGTTGCACTTCCCAGACCCAGCAAGTTTCCTTCTAAACTTCCAAAGATTTTAATGAGTATTTTTGCATATAGATCTACATATGTGTAGGTGATATAGATAGCATAGATTTACCTCATTTTTAACAGCTGCATAAATATTCCTGTTTTTAGTACCCTGCAGATGGATATTGTTTAATCAGTGATTTTCCCCCCCTATAACAAACGGTGCTCCAGGGAATATCTTTATAAATATACTTTGTCTAGGTATCTTTTTAGGATACATTCCTGAAAGGTGAATTACTGTATTGGGTCAGGGGTGTACATGTTATAAATGCTTATTGATGTTGATAAAGGTTTATATGTTTCCTCCTAAAGGTTTATGTGTTTCAAGTTGAGATGCATTCTTTCTTTAGGCATTTTAAATTATACCTGACATCAAGTACTGAACGCTTTTCCAAAAATTTCAAAGTCGTGGTGGTGGATGGGAAAGATGAAAGGGAGTACCCCGTCAAATGGCAGGACTTCTTTAGCGGACACGTGGTTGGTGAGTAGGTGCTCATTTGTTTGCCCTCGTGTATGGACAGAGGAGCCTGGCGGGCTACAGTCAGTCCGTGGGGTCACAAGGAGTCGGACATGACTGAGTGACTACCACTGCTACCACTACTGGGAGGTTGGGTGTCCAGATTAAACTAGAGTTGTATTTTCTTTTTTGAGGGGAGGAGAATGGGGTGGCAAAGAAATTCTATTGTTTGTCTCTTTTATTTGAGCTTTGTAAGTCTGGAAGCAGAAGCATGCAAACAGGAGGAAATGGGTATTATCCAGCATGTCATTACTGATTGGGTATTTTGATCATACGATAAAGTTCCTCTTAAGTCATATGAATTTAACCTTCTTTTGTCTCCAGGGAAGGACTGTAGACTTCCTTATGAGATTGTAAACAAGGAAGATGGGATCATAGATCAATTATTTTACCTCCTATCATGTATTTATTTAACAAAATATATTAAACAAGTAATTGCAGTTTACTTCTGGAAATTTTTCTGCAATAAGAAAAAAAAATGGCCCTAAAATACTCAAAAAGTATAGTTCCAGACCTGTATATTCTAGATCATGCTTTCTGCCTCCTCTTTCTTACCCCAAAGTAAATAAAGTTATTCCAGAAGAAAATTTGTACTTTCTTTTGTTCGGTAACACACTCTAGATAATTCTCATAAGAGACCTGAGGGAAAGAGACTGGTTTCAGATGACTAGAGTTGAGATTCCTCCTTGGGAGTGAGAATATCCACCCACTTTCTGGGCCTGTGTTCCTTAGATCTCCACGGTGCCTGGGCGCATTCCACGCTGTAGAAGGGTGTGGTTGATTTTTATCAACAGTAGTGCATAGTTTTTTTGGTTAAAATTTTTTTAATAACGGCTATTTATTTTTTAAGGTGAGCCTGACTCTAGGGTTCTAGCACACATAGGAGATGATGATATTACAATAAGAATCAACACAGATGGGGCAGAATATAATATAGAGGTAAGTCTGCATGTCAATTTTTTTTTCAAGGAGCATATGTCTCTCATTTTTAGAAAGCCATTTCACAGTTGTTTTAGGAAGAAAAAGGTCTTTAATTATACTTATTTTCTCCTTGTATTTAAATTTTATTTTTTTAAGACCAGAAAAATAGATGAAATATGTTTTAAAAAACATATCTAAGATACTGTCATAGGACGCACTCTATATTTTTAAGTACAACAGTTGAGAGAAAGTCACATGTGGGATGGATAATAGAAGAGGAAACTTTCTTTCCCTCCTCTTTTCTTTATTCTTTCTCTTAATAATCCCCAAAAGGTAAAGCTTCTCAAAGATGAAATGGAAATCTCTTTCCTAGATGCTCTGGAAGTACGTGGTCAATAAAAGGTGACAGTTCATAGTCTGGGAAGTTAAAAGATGAAGCTATAGGACACTCAGGCTCTGACCACTCTTTCGTTGAAACCCTAGCAGTCGAAACCAAGCCCAAAGGAGCCACGTTTGTGTGAGACACATCACTGCATGTCAGATACCGGTCCAGAAAACAAACCGTTTGCTCCCAGTTTGTGTGTTGAAGTGTTTTCTGCTCCTCTAAAAAAAGAGAATACTCTGGAACATGGACACATGTTCTCTGAGGTTGCCACAGAAGGGAAACAGCTGGAGAATCCCACAGGGGAATTTTATGGGCCAGGCTTAGAAGTGGCCTACGTCACTTCTGCCCACGTTCCAGAACTCTTGTGTCTGATCTGCCTACAGAAGAGGCTGGAAAAGCTGACCTCCTATGCTCAAAAAGATAAACAGGAGGGAGTGCACAGCATTGTTTCTGCCACAGTGCACATGTTTGGTTATTTCCTTAAGATCATCTTTTCTTAGTCCAAAAATGTATGCATTTAGGATCCAAGTTGGTGATGATGGTTAGTCACTTAGTTGCAGTTGCGTCTGACTCTTGTGACCCAATGGACTGTAGCCTGCCAGGCTCCTCTGCCCATGAGATTTCTCAGGCAGGAATACTGGAGTGGGTTGCCATTTCCTTCTTCAGGGGATCTTCTGACCCAGGGCTTGAACCCATGTCTCCTGCATCACAGGTGGTCTCCTGAATTTCAGGAGGATTCTTTATTGCTGAGCCACCAGGGAAGCCCTAAGATCCAAGTTAAATTTTCTCAGATTCCTCACTTTTCCAAATAGTTCCCTTTGGGACAGTTAGAAATTCTGTTTTCATTCATTCCTCTCTGTTTCACCAAGTACAAAAATGATCATAATTAACATTTTCCTGTGAAATGGTCACTTAAAAGTAAACTCATCAGGTTTGTTGAAGGACTTTAGCATGAGATCAGTAATTTTTAAAGTGATCAAGTGGTTTATTACTTACTTAGAAGTCCACTATCTGCTTCCCACCCCCAACTCTGCCAGCTCTAGGAAATCACTAATCTATTCTCTGTCTGTTTACATTTGTCTTTTTGTTTCTTTAGATTTGCTTGGTCAACTTTTATAAATGGAATCACACAACATGTGATCTTTTGGTGTCTGGCTACTTTCATTTAGAATGTTTTCAACATTCATTCATGTTATAGCATGTGTCAAGTACACCATTTCTTTTTATTGCCAAATAATATTCCGTTGTTTGGATACACCACATTTTGTTTATTGATTCATCAGTTGGACATTTGCATTGTGTCTACTGTTTGGCTGTTATGACTAGTCCTGCTATGAACATTTTTGAACAAGTGAGCATGTATTTTCATTGCTCTTGGGTATGTAATATACTAGGAATGGAATTGTTGGCTAATATGATAACTCCTTTTTTAACTTTTTATAAAACTGCTTCACTGTTTTCCATAGTGACTGCAGTTGACATCCTCAGCATTTTCCATTTACTGCATTTTATATTTCATATTCCATTCTCACCAGCAGTAGATGAGGATTTCTCCAAGGGTTTCTCACCTCCTTGCCAATACTTGTTTTTAAATGTCTTTTTGATTACAGCTATCCTAGTGGATATGGTGTCCTTCAGGTTTTGATTTTCATTTCCATGATGGATATGGAGATACCTGGATGCACAGATACACAGACACCGCATCTTTTTTTGTATGAGCTATCTAATTCTGATGAGACCAGTGTCCTTACAGAGAAGAACTTGGTCTTGACTAGTCAGTTTACTTAACCTGGAAACAAATGTTACTGATATCTAAAAACAGGCAAAGCCTGTTATAAGAATTTAATAGTTAGGCATTTTTATATTTTCATCTCAGTTATATTTGTTTTCTATTTTAGCCGCTTTGGAGACTAATTAATGATACTAAAGACAAAAGAATGTTAGTTTATAAATCTGAAGATATCAAGAATGTTTCACGTTTGCAGTCTCCAAAAGTGTGTGGTTATATAAAGGCGGATAATGAAGAGTTGCTTCCAAAAGGGCTAGTAGACAGCGAGCCTCCTGATGGTAAGATGAAAAACATAGATTTCAAATAAAAAGCAAGCATAACAGTTGTCTTCAATAGGGATGGTTGTTAGTTGATTTAAAAAAAAAAAACATGATTATCAAGTAACTGTAGTATTAATTTTGGCTTGAAAATAGTTTTGTTCAGGAGAGATCAGGTATGTTCAGAGTGGTATGGCTATAGACAGGAAACAGTATTGTTCAGAAATTTTTTAAGTTACATTTTTTTGCCTATAATAATTGAAAACGCTAGAAAAAAGACTGGGGAAAAGGGAAATTGAATAATCTGAGGAAAAACATTTTCATTAGCAGGTAATTTAGAAATGACAGAATAGTACGATGAAAAAACAATCTTCAGATAGTTTATAAGAAATCAGTTGGTAGCAAGAGAGGTATATTTTGTTTAAAAGAAGATTAGCAGCCCTGGGACAGATGAATTTAAAGTGTTTTAAAGATCGTCTACCCATTTATTGTTGTTTTATTTAAAGATCAAGCTTTATTTTATTTTTAAATTTTTTCTGGCCATGCCAGGTGGCGTGTGGGATCCTAATTCTCTGCCTGGGGATCAAACCTGCACCTCTTACATTGGAAGCACAGGGTCTTAACCGCGGCACTGCCAGGGAAGTCCCCTCACTAGTTTTTTAATGTTGGATTATCTGGATATTTTTACTGTTACTTTAGTTAATTTGTAGACTTCTAGAAGAAAATGACACCTCCATAGTCTAGCAATAGATAGGTGGTTATTTTATTCTGTGAAGTACTTTTACACTTTTCCTTGTTTTTAAATTCTACAATTTTTTTAAAAACTTTTATTATTGCTATTTTTTTGGCGGCACCACAAGGCATTCGGGATCTTAGTTCCTCAACCAGGGATCGATCCCACGCCCCTTGCAGTGGCAGTGCAGAGTCTTAACCACTGGAATGCCAGTGAAGTACCTTGAATTCTACAATTTGAAAACCTTATTCTTACTTTTTACTTTTCTTTCTCCAAATTTTTCTTGTTCAAGATATTGTTAAGGATACTGAGCTCAAATAATATTTTTTTCAAAAACGTGCTAGATTTTAAAATTTGCTATAAAAAAACTCCTTGTTTTGGTGAATTTTGATTTAATAGTGCATCCAAATTCATATTAGAGCTTGTTCATCGGGTGAAGAGACGAGCTGACCCTAATCCCTTGAAGAACACGTGTAAATTATTGGTGGTAGCAGATCATCGCTTTTACAAATACATGGGCAGAGGGGAAGAGAGTACAACTACCAACTACTTGGTGAGTATTTGACACTGGAGGACGTAATGGGCAGAAACGTTCCTGTAGGTGGGCAAGTGCCATTTAAGCGAAGACTGCTGTATTTTGAAATGTAATGAAATGAGATCTGTTTCAGATGTTTTGTGATTTCCTAGAATATTTGAGGTCTGTCACCTGAGGTTCTTAACATTATTTAAACAATAATGTAGTGTGATTATTGTTAGTTGTTAGATGCTATTTTCAAATTTTTGAAAACCCATTTTACCTTTCAACTAGGATTTTTTGCACATCAGAATTTTTATGCATATTATGTTTAGGGAAAGTTCATAACATAGACCTTCTCTCTTTATAGAACTGAACTCTGTGAAAACATCACTGTTGTAATGACAGTGGTCCTGTTGGTGGGACATAATGGATGTATACTCCAGAGTGGGGGAAAAAAGTATTTGTATGAACCTGTGTGTATTATTTTTGCTTATATGTGTATATCAGAGGAATTGGTCACTTGGTTTGTATCATGTGAAATATCTAATCGTTAGACCGTAACTGAGTGAAATAAATGGAACTTTAGTGTCATAACTGTAGGACAAAGATTTTAAGGCAAGATTACAAAACCATTGATGCTGGATTTTTAAGCATTTACTATTGTAATTTTAAAAGTCAAGGGAATCATATTTCATTGACATTTTTTGTCAGTCTGACCTCATTCCTCGTGATCACTTGGCAGTGACTGAAATGACATTGAGGGAGTAAAAGAGAATGTAGCTATTCATTCTGTAGTGCTGCAGAGCCCAGCGCAGCAAAGCCGTCTTTCTCCTCGCCTTGCTGGTCCCATACTATGCATTTTTTTGTGCCGTTCTTTCCCTTGCCCTCCGTGTCAAGTAATTTTATTATGAGGGTAGTAGGAGTAGTGTGTGAAGTCATATAGTTCTTGTTCCTAAGTAAGAAACTCTTTCTTTTTTAAAATTAATTTGGTTTTTGGCTGTGCTGGGTCTTGGTTGCTGTGGGGGCTTTTCTCTAGTTGCAGCGAGCGGGGGATACTCTCCTGTTGGGATGCTCAGGCTTCTCATTGCTGTGGAGCATTGTTGGGGAGCATAGATTGAACAGTTGGGTGCTTAGGTGTAGGGCTGAGTTGTTCCACGGCATGTGGGATCTTCCTGGATCAGAGATTGAACCTGTATCTCCTGCATTGGCAGGCAGATTCTTTACCACCAAGCTACCAGGGAAGCCCAGGTATTCTTTCTTGAGAGGCTTCTTTTCTTAGTGTGGATTTTGTATTAGGGGCTCTTAGTTTACTTCTTTGTTCATTACACCAGGAATATGAATATAATGTAAGGTCTTGTCTTAGAAATTGCATTTCTTTTTTTTTTGGCTGCTCTAGGTCTTTGTTGCTGAGTGTGGACTTTCTCTAGTTGTGACTTGCAGGCTCTAGAGCATGCGGGCTTCAATAATTGTGGCACACAGGCTTAGTTACTGTGCGGCATGTGGGATCTCCAAGACCAGGGATTGAACCCGTGTCCCTTGCATTGGCAGGCAGGTTCCTAACCACTGGACCACGTGGAATTCCCAGAAATTGCATTTCTTGGTCTTAGAGTTACCGTAAGCAAAGAACAATTTCTTAGACCTGTAACATACTTCGCAGTTGCCAGAACAAACCTCATTTACCCAGTTTGAACAGTAAAGTCTTCTCTTAAGGAAAAGCTGGGTAATGAGTATCTTGTTCCTACTGTAGTTTAATCATACTTGGCTATTATACTGTCCCTCCTCCCTCAGTAATCTCTCTACTCTACCTCTCCCCCCACCCTGTGAGAGGACAGGAGAGAGGAGACATGGTGAGACCTTGTTCCTGTTTCTGCCTCGTGCTTGGGTGCTGAGCTTTGCCTAGGGAGGGTCTGGGATCGTGTTGGTGGTATGTGTCACTGCTCCTTACTACCTTCTGAAGGTTTTTTTTTTTTGAAGTATGTGGCAAGAGATAGAGTGAACAGAGTACTTCTTTGGGCAATAGCAATAAAGCAATAAGCAATTTATTTTATCTAAATAAAGCAATTTAGATAAATTGACTATTAACTTTGATTTCCATAGCTGAGTGGCAGTTTTTAAAAAACCCATTACTTGATATTTCCATTCTTTATGCAGTTGATTACCTGAAATTGGAGGTTAATTGTGCAACTGCTTTATTCTGGTAACATTTTAAGTTTGAGGCTAGAAATAATTTCTTTGATAGAACTGTCAACATTAAGAATAACATCGTAATGTCAGTTTTTTTACTTGGTGAAGCTTTCACAGTGATAATTTAAATTGATTTTTTTTTAATCCCTGAAGAACTTATATTAGACTACAAAGAATGGTGAAATATACATAATGTCTTTCTCTTACTCTCTTTTTATACACATAGATAGAGCTAATTGACAGAGTTGATGACATCTATCGAAACACTTCATGGGACAATGCAGGTTTTAAAGGTTATGGAATACAGATAGAACAGGTATTTATCAATGGATGTGTGTTATAATGTTCAACTAAGTTGTGTGGTGTAAATATTTGTCACTTGTATTAACAAGCCAAGAGCTTATCTTCTACTTTAATCATGAATTAATATTCTGATATGACAGTGATTTTTATCTGATAAACTTAAGTGTTTTGATACTATTTATAGATTATGAAATATTCTGTTCTTAGGCTTGTGCTACTAAGATCTTTTTTTCTGAATTCATGGCCTTTTCATCTTCTGTGTTGCTTTACTTTTGATTATGCTTAATGTCTTTAGTTAGAATTCTAACACATTGTTGAAGCCTTAGAAAATTCACTCAATAATGCTGTGTGTATGTTTTCAAGGCATTATACATATAGAACCATTAGATCTCTTTTCCTAAGAATTTCCCGAGTTCCTTTCTGTTAATGATGTCCACCATTGATGTATTAATGTCATCCTAATTATATCACATAGTAAAAATTGTTCCAAATTGATAAAACTTGTTATTAACAAGTATTCTGAAATTAGTTATTACTTGTAGGACAGACATTTTGACATGTAAATTAGGAAATTATCTCTCTTTTTTTTTCAGGTTGTTTATACTAAAGTAGCCTTATTACAGGTTCTATAGTGTAGAATTTAGAGAATAAAAAGAAAAAAGCTTTTGAAATCATGTATCATACTTCTAATAAATGTTACACTTTTATAATACTTCTATAAAACTAAGAATTATTTTTCCCTTTTCCATTTTCTTTTACTCTTTTGCATTTCCTTTTTAAAGTTTTTATTTGAATAGGTAATATATACACATGGTACAAAAGCCAGTGAAAAGTAAGTCTCCTCAGCTACCCGTTGTCAAACCAGTTTCTTTCCCCAGAGACATCCGTGTTGCTAGTTTCATCCATATCTTCCCAGAGATATTTTATGCATGTATAGCATGTCTTTGTCTATGTGTGGTATGTTGTACTCTTTTGCACCTTTTTCATTTCATGAATATGTTGATGATTACCCCATTATGGTACAATAAAGGTGTCTCACTTGTTTAAAACAGCTGCAGCATATTTGAATTTTAGCAGACCAATAAGTAAAGCTGCTTTTTACTTTAGGAATTTGGAACCAGTTTGAAAAAAACTAGATGTGGTAGGAGATTAAAATACCAGCTTCTTTAATGATGATAGGTGGGTTGGAGAATGTGGTTTAGATGTGCAGTCACAGTGGGCTCCCACCTAGTTCATCCCAGAATGGATCTTGATCACCTGGTACCAGAGCTTCAGAGCCCACCCCAGTGAGTTCACCACGTGGTGGGGAGCAGACTGCAGTATCCCCTCTGTAGGCAGGCGGATCGGGACTTTGTTCCTTTCTGCATTAGCCTTTGGAGAGAAACCAGCATCCCTTTTTTTTTTTTTTTTAAGTAGGATTAATATGAATCTGTGCTATATGTATAAGGAAAAACTTTTTTTTTTTTTTTTTACTCATATGTCTGTGGTGCACAGAGCTGTACATCTTATTCTCGTCTCTGAATCACTGGAATAAATGATTTTAGGCTCATGGAACCTAGATTTTTATTTTTTCCAACTAAATAAAGAAATAAAAAGGAGTAAACTTACACATTTATAAATCATTCTTTGACATATTTTTCATACCATTTTGCTTCTCAGTTTGTTTTTAATCATTGGATATTAGAACTGAAGAATTTTATGGAATTTTGACTCAAAAACTTTTTTTTTTTTAAGAATGGTCAGTGGTCTTTTTTTGACTTAGTTGAAACAAGGCAGTATTATTTTAGTCTTGTGAACTTTTATGAAGTGTTCTAAGTATTTTATCTCTTTAAGTATAGATTCGCATTCTCAAGTCTCCACAAGTGGTGAAACCTGGTGAAAGGCACTTCAATATGGCAAAAAGTTACCCAAATGAAGAAAAAGATGCTTGGGATGTGAAGACGTTGCTAGAGGTAGGTCATGGAACCCTGAGTGTGATACTGTTTAACACCATTCTGTGATTTCTAAAAATATGGGTCATGTCTGTATTAATGAGGGGGTGTCTTAGAAGTGGTGAGCACCAGGGTCAGCACACCCCAGGTGATCCAGTGGTGACCTCTTCCTCTGTCGCTTGGGCAGACAGCAAGGTGGACAGAACTGAAAGTGAAAATTGCTAGAAAGAAATGCTTCTTAATGGTAAAATCTCTGTGTATCTAATGAAGTAATGGGGCTTTAGGAAATAAATGGATACCCACCTTATTCTGAATAAATTTCTTATACACGATTTTGTTAGTTCAGGTCTCTTTGAAGCTTATTAGTAGATCTCTGAGGTCAGTAACTACCAAATGGTATGAAAATGTATTAGATGGTAGAGGTGTAACGTGGAGATCTGAAAGTACTCTAGGAAATTTTAAATCTGTGTTTTTATTTTGGTAACTAAGGATAACGTAAATACTGTATGCCATATGGATTCTTGTCTTGACAAGATACACTTTATCATTTTTGTCCCTGGGTGTCTGTCTGTGGGCTTCCCTAGTAGCTCAGATGGTAAAGCATCCACCTGCAATGCAGGAGACACAGGTTTGATCCCTAGCTTGGGAAGATTCCTCTGGAGAAGGAAATGGCAACCCATTCCAGTATTCTTGCCTGGAGAATTTCATGGATGGAGGAGCCTGGCGGGCTACAGTCCATGGGGTTGCAAAGAGTCAGACACAACTGAGTAACTAACACACACTCTGTCTATACCATTGCTTTGTTGTAAAATGGTCTTCTGTGAAGTGATAGCGTTTATCTTCTACTGTGTTGTTAACGTGTTAGTTTCCCATGGCTGCTGTAACAAATTACCGCAAATTTAGCGGCTTAAAACAGCACTTTGTTTATCTGATAGTTTCTAGACTTAGTCCATGCACAGTGTGGCTCATCTGGATTCTCTGGTTAGAGTCTCACAAGACTGAAGTGAAGTCAGGTTTTCAAAGCTTGAGTGGAATTAAGGCTATTATCTGTTTGAGATCCATAGAGTGCTGTATCTGTGTAATACTACTTAGCCACAAAAAAGAATGAAATTTTGTTATCTGCAACAACAGGGATGGACTTGGAGGGTCTTACGATAAGTAAATAAGTTAGAGAAGGATATTGTGTGATACCATTTATATATGCAATCCATAAATACAGCAAACTAGTGAATGTGGCGACAAAGAAATACTCACAGATACAGAGAACAAATATAAGTGGTTACCAGTGGGGAAAGGGAAAGGGCAATATAGGGGTAGGGCATGAAGTGGTGTAAACTGTTACGTATAAAATAAGCTACAAGGATATACTGTACAACACGGGAATATAGCCAGTATTTTATAACAACTATAAATGGAGTATAGCCTTTAAAATGTAAATTACTGTATTGTACATCTGTAATTTATGTCTATCAACTATACTTCGGTTTAAAAAAATGTAAAAAATTGCAGTTGTACAGTATGGTAGTATTGTGGAATATTCAGTTGAAACATCTCTTAGTCTGATGTAACTGTTAATCTAATTAAGAGCACTTTGTTTTTTTAAAAGCAATTTAGTTTTGATATTGCTGAAGAAGCATCTAAAGTCTGCCTAGCACATCTTTTCACGTACCAAGATTTTGATATGGGAACCCTTGGCTTAGCTTATGTTGGTTCTCCCAGAGCGAACAGTCATGGAGGTGTTTGTCCAAAGGGTAAGTTTTCCATTTGTTCTATGAAATATATGGGAATAGCAAGGTGATTGGATTATAATATAACTGTGTCATAATAATTATAATTATTGAACAAGCCATTTGTTTCTTTTTTCCTGTAGCTTATTACAGTCCAATTGGAAAGAAAAATATCTATTTGAATAGTGGTTTGACCAGCACAAAAAATTATGGTAAAACCATCCTTACAAAGGTATGTTCTTTAATTTTTAAAAGAGTAGATTTTGAGTTTATTGTAGTGGGACCTCAGCAGTTACATATTTATGTAGATATCTTTTTAAAAAGTAGTGCATACTGTTCTTTGTCTCTGCCTAAACGGATGTATGTTTTTAGTGACAAATATGAAAAGTATAAAGAAGAAAATATTGTCAGCTGTCAAACTTCTTTTGAGACCAATTGGGATTATTGTTTTTCCTAAAGACATCCTTTCTGGAGCCCTTCATCTGCAGCTCCTGATAAAGGACTGCTATCCAGAACATATAAGGAGTATACTGAAAACTCAGAAATAAAAAAACGAACAACCCAATTTTAAAATAGGCCAAAGATCTTAATAAATACCTCACCAAAGAAGACATACAGATGGCAAATAAGCATAATGAAAAGATGCTCAACACTGTATGTTATTAGGCAATTGCAAATCAAAACAACAAGGAGAGCCCATTATAAAACTAATAGAATCGCTAATATCCAAAGTAGTGATAATACCAAATGCTAGTGAGGATGTGGAACAACATAAATTCTCATACATTGCTGGTGGGAATGCAAAATGGTGTTAATACAATCGCTTAGGAAGACAGTGTGGCAGTGTCTCAGAAAAATAAACATACTCTGGTGTTTCATTGGACCCAGCACCCTTAGTATTTAGTCAAAGGAATCCTCACAGAAGCCTGCCCGTGGATGTTTGTAACATCTGTATTAGTGGTTACCAAGACTTGGAAGCAACCAAGATGTCTTTCCATAGGTGAATGGATAAACAAACTGGTACATCCAGACAATGGAATACTATTAAACACTTTAAAAAAGAGCTATCAAGTTATAAACACATGGAGGAACGATAAATGTATATTATTAAGTAGAAGAAGCCAATCTGTTTGATTCCATCTATATGATATTCTGTAAAAGGCAAAGCTATGGGGGCAATAAAATGATGAGTGGTTGCCAAGAGTGGAGGGAGGGATGAGTAGGCAGAGTACAGAGGATTTTCTTTCGGGTGTTGAAACTATTCTGTATACTTTAATGATGGATGTAAAACATGTGGGGACTTCTCTGACAGTCCAGTGGTTAAGATTCTGCCTCCCAGTGCAGGGAGTGCAGGTTCGATCCCGTGTCAGGAATCTAAGATCTCACATGCCCCATGGCCAAAAACCAAAACATGAAACAAGTAATGTGATAAAAAATTCAATGAAGACTTTAAAAATAGTCCACATTAAAAATAATTTTTTTAAAAAAGAAAAAGACATCATGTATTTGCCAAAACCCATAGAAAGTACAACACAAAGAGCAAACCCTCATATAAATTAGGGACTTTGGTGAATTAAAAAAAAAATGAAATGGGATGAAAGAGAATATGATAAGCAGTTTTCGGAAACTTTAATTTCCGAAATTGTTTTTATGGTGTTCCTTTACCTTTTTGGCATTACAGTATCATCAGTGGTTTGATTTCATGACATGTCTTCCAGACTTTTTCTATTGTTTAAGACACATGAAACAAAAAAATAAATTATTTACATGTTTTTTAAAGTGTTAGTCTGTTTTTTTTGAAGTGGATTAGAGAATCCACTAATGAATTTTTCCAAAGCATAGTTTGGAATTACTTCCCCATATTGTACCTTTGGGATTTGAATACTTTTTTGCTAAAAATGCAAAGTTTTCTTTACTACCATTTTAATATTAACACTTGGAAATCATCAACACATTGGTTTCAGAATTGGGACTCTTTGTTTTAAAAAAATATACAATGTCTTGTAAAATATGTACAGATTTTTTTCATGTCCATGAGGTGATCCCTCCCCCCCACCCCCCACTGCCACCACCAATCTCAGGGGGAAAAAAAAATCAGTAAATTGTTATTTTATGCAGTTGAATATGGGAAAATTTTTTAGCTTTAGGTGATTGGTTATTAGCTCTTTGGTTTATCAGTGCCAGGCGGTTTTGGAATGGCCAGTGTTTGGTTCCTCACTGAGTGTTCCAGTCTATCTTTTAATTTATATTTTCTTACATTGATTTAAATTCATCCATATACTACTTAACAGTATTCAATACAATCTTAAATATTCCATTTAATTTCTGTAACTATTAGAAGAAGTCATAGACCAACTGTTGCCCTGTTGTTGATCTGAATCTGACTGATCAGGTCCCATTTTAAGAGAATGGAGCCCAGCTGGCCACAGCAGGTGATGGTTAGGTGTTAGGAAGTAACGTTTTCCCTGCGTGATCCTTCAGGAAGCTGACCTCGTTACAACTCATGAATTGGGGCACAACTTTGGAGCAGAGCACGACCCAGATGGTCTGGCGGAATGTGCCCCAAATGAGGACCAGGGAGGGAAGTACGTCATGTACCCCATAGCTGTGAGCGGCGACCACGAGAACAATAAGGTACATGTCTTCTGGCGCTTTTTTTTTTTTAATGTGATTAGGGAAGAAGAGATGATGCTGAATGATAATGAGAGCCCAGAAAATCTTTCCATTCATGCTGCAGTCCACAGGGTCACAGAGAGTCGGACATGACTGAGTGACTGAACAGCAGCAGCTAGGGATGGAACTGCACATTAACAAGTACTGTGAAACATGGTCCATCTAAATCTGCTCATTTGGACTGTGTGTTGTCAAGGTTAATCATGTGTTGCTTTGAGCTGTATGGAAGATTAATTACTTCATGCCTTGCACTGGAGTCCTAGTTTGCAGGGTTTGGTGGGCTTAGACTTTCAGTTAAAATTTTCTTTCATTTACAAGTGTATCATTCATATTAACTCTACATTGCTTCACAATTTGCATGTTTTAATAAACTTTTGCAACAAAATATGTGATTTGCCAGATGTAAGTGTCCTATGGGTAAGGCCCTTGCCTTTCTGGTTTACAGCTCTGTCTCCAGTGCTCATTCAGGGTACCTGGTATGCAGTAAATAATACTTACTTTGTCAAGTAAGTAGAGAGATCATATCCTGTTGAAGGTGTCTGGAATACTCGACACTCATTGACTTGGGACATGGGAAACAGCTTCAGAGACTTCCTGAGAGTGGCTGTGACTCACTCGTAGAGTCTGAACTGAAAGTCTTCATAGACGTCTGTCTGGTCCTTTTTCCTTTTTGCAAGAGAATGGAAAGTGGGGCTGAAAATTCCAAGCTTCTAATCATGGCTTGGTCTTTCTGGTGACCAGTGCCTACTCCGAGTCTGCTCATTACAACAAAAGACACTCCTATTACCTTGGAAATTACGGAGGTTTTAGGAGCTCTGTGCCAGGAGCTGTGGCCAGAGACAAGTGTATGTTTTATACTGTCTCATGAGGGTCTTGTGCTCTCTGCTCCTCAGGGGTCTCATGGCGCTTGTCTGGGTGGCAGATGAAGCCATTGTAGTGATTTGCAGACTGTGGAGGCCCTGTCTCTAAAAGTACTCGGGCTGAGTTTTACCCAAATCTTGTTCCACTTTTCTTGATATTTTCAAATTGTTTGGGAACTGGACTCTATTTTAGAGCATCAGGAAAAATGCCCAAATGTAGGTCATTTCTGTGGTTTTGTATATCAAGTGGACAAGCTAGGGGTCAACTGTAGCAACTCAAACTTAAGATCTTGGGAACCCATGAAGACCTTTAGGTAATAATTTGGAATTTAATCTTTTAATAGACTATATACACACACACACACACACACACATACATATATATGTAGTATCACACCTCTTACTAAACACAACTGTTAAAAACACTTTAAACATGGATCACTGATGTAAATTCAGGGAATCAGAGCAGATGTGTTCTGCAGGCCTGGATCATTGTATCTAGGAAGACGGGTCTGCCCGGTTCTCATTGTCCCCGCAGTAGAGCCACTCTGAGCCCGAGGTGGCTTAGTCTGGTGACTCATGCCCGACTGGTGGGGGTGTTTGGTCTCAGCATTTGTGTAGCTTACTTTCCTGTGAAGAATTTTAGGCTCTTCACCAAATTCACATATTTCTAGCCTCCTACACAGGAAGGTGCCGTGCAAATGGCATTTAAAGGCAACAGTGAACCTGATAAACCTTCAAGCTGGTTCTGGTTGTGGCTTTTGCGTTAAAGTTTGTCCCTGGAGAATAAGCATAAACATTACCTGAATTTTTATGTTATCTTGGGTCCTATGTGGCCTTTTTTCTCTTAAGATGTTTTCAAACTGCAGTAAACAGTCCATCTATAAGACCATTGAAAGCAAGTCCCAGGAATGTTTCCAAGAACGCAGCAACAAAGTGTGTGGGAACTCCAGGGTGGACGAGGGCGAGGAGTGTGATCCCGGCATCATGTACCTCAACAATGACACTTGCTGCAACAGTGACTGCACGCTGAGGCCGGGTGTGCAGTGCAGGTGAGGGGTGCAGCATGGTGGGTGTGCACGTGCCTAACGAGGGGTCCCCAAAATGGTGGGCTGAAAACGCAGGGCCTTTCAAATCATTAGAGGGCCTGTGAAGTGTGTGTCTACCCCTGTACAGCAAGAAAAATGTTTTTTGGAAAGCAATTTGACATTCCATGACAAATCCTCGGTCTTGTATCCTCTCTGCTGTAGCGATGCCGTAGTACAAAGAATCCTAAGGAAGCAGAGATGACCGAAAATGACTTAGCAAGGAGGTTCATGGCCACATTCTTTCATAACAACAATCCTGGGACATAAACTCATTACTGTGTATCTATGCTGTAGAATAGCATTGAAGAATGCTGTTGAATCACAGAAACTAAATGTGGAGGAAGGTTTAGTTATAAATCTCTAACTTGTTACAGGTTACAAGTTAGAAGGTCTTGTATTTCCATTTTTAATGTCCCGTGCCTGGCTTAGAAGTAGAGGGGGTAACTTTAATTTATGGTGAGTGACAGATTTAATTGTGTAAAGTGCATATTAACACTGTAAATACTAACCAGGCTGCCTAGTTTCTTGACTACTGATTGCCTTGTGGGGTTGGCTTTTGTTTTTGTTCTGTTTTTTTTTGCTTTAATTTTTGGCTGGGTCATGTGGCATGAGGGATCTTAGTTCCCTGACCAAGGAGCGAACTGATGCACCCTGCATTGGGAGGTCACTGGATCACCAGGGAAGTCCCTTTTGAAAAAAAGTCCCTTTAAAAAAAAAATGGACTAAGTGAATGAAAACCAAGGACACCAAGGTGTTTTAAAGATGAATCACTGTGGACCACTCTGCTGCCCGTGTCTGCATCAGGAAGGGCAGAGGGACCGTGTCCGGTGGTGCCAGCACCTGGGAGTCTGTGTAGCAGTGAGTGGCCCCAGCCAGGAGACTCTGCCTTGCCCTCTCAGGTTCCTGTGGCATGACCATAGTCTGTGCTGTGAAGCTGGCCACTGACTTGGACTGTGTGTTCTTCCTCTGCAGTGATAGGAACAGTCCTTGCTGTAAAAACTGTCAGTTCGAGACGGCCCAGAAGAAGTGCCAAGAGGCTATTAACGCTACTTGCAAAGGCGTGTCTTATTGTACAGGTATGTCCTCCTGGTGGTTCTCTTAGAATAATTTGTTCAGATGGGTATGCCTGTGTTTGAAAACAGAGTTGTGTTCCATTCAGGTGAATCTAACCTTTTACCTTACGGACAGAGTTGAGTTGATCACAGCACGCTTTGCATTGGTCACTGCAAGACCTGCGATCATTCACTTCCATTCTCCTTTCCCTCATAGGCATCAGCTTTAATGTCTTTGATATTTGCCTGGATATGTGTATGTCCTTGAGATAATCTGTTATTTTTTGTTGCTGTTGTTGTTGAGTTGCTAAGTTGTTTGTCCAACTCTTTGTGACCTCATGGACTATAGCCCACCAGGCTCCTCTGACCATGGAACTTCCCAGGCAGGGATGCTGGAGTGGGTTGCCATTTCCTCCTCCAGAGGATCTTCCCGACCCAGGGATTGAACCTGCATCTCTGCATCTCCTGCATTGGCAGGCAGAGTCTTGACCACTGAGCCACCTGGGAAGCCCGTTATTTTCTGTACTTTTTAATGTTTGTCTATTTGGCTGCACTCAGCATGTGCGCTTTGGTTTCCTGCCCAGGGATCGAATTCGTGGCCCCCTGCAGTGGAGCACAGAGTCTTAGCTACTAGACTACCAGGGAACTCTCTACATGTGTGTTTTTAATGTACCAAAATGATACTATACATTAGATCTTTTTTGAAAACTTAATGCCATGTTTTTACAATTGTGTTTTCTATTGCTTTGTATTTCTCTGTGTGTCTAGTTCATTGTTTTGGGCCCTTGCTGGGTTTCCAGTGATTTACTGTGTTTGCTTATCTGTTCACCAAGCAATAGCTATTAGGATTTCTCTCCTAATACTGCCCGTAGGACTACACTGGGCATCCTCACACATCTCCTTTGGGAGCCATGAGGGCTTCCTGGGTGCATAGGGAAGCATGGAATTGCTTAGTCGTGGAGGGTGGCTCTCCAGTGGTCTCTGGAACAGTAGTAAGGGTTAGTCAGTGCCACCATGGGGCGTCCCGGTTCCTGTATTCTGATGTCATTGTCAACACACTGTATTATGTAGCTCGTTTTTGCCAGTCTGAGTGTAAAGTGATTTCTTCTCCTTATTTACATTTTTCATGAACATTTCTATATTTGTTAGCTATTTAGATTTCTTCTGTGCATAATTAGTTCATTTATTTGGTCCATTTATAAAAATTGGGCTTAATTTTTGCTATTATTGATTTGGAGGAGTTCTTTCATGATAATCCATTTGGTTTAAATACTGCATATGCCTTACTCCTATCTGTTGTCCTTTGGAACAGAAATCTTTCACTTGAATCACATCTGTCATTTTGTTTCTCTGTGTGTGTGTGTATTTTTTGAGTTGTGGATCATTACCAAGATATTTTCCACAGTTGGTTCTGTTAGCTTCATAATTTTATCTTTTACCTTTAGGACTTTAATCTGTCTCGAGCTAGTTTTAAGATTATCTGTATTGACTGTCAATATTCCCTGTAGTTCTGTCCTTTCAGAAATCTCCAAGCTGTATTATCAGGTACATGTTCTCCATATCTTCTTGGTCTTGCTATTCTTTCATCACTATGTAATGCTCCTTTCTGACCCTTGTGATTTAATTTTTGAAATTTTTATTGGAGTACAGTTGATTTACAGTGTTGTGTTAGTTCCAGGCACACAGCAGAGTGAATTAGTTATGCATATACTCTTTTAAAGTGATATTCAGTTTGCTACCTGTGTGCTCGTGTTGTCCTTCTTATTTGTCTGGTGTATCTATCCCGTCTTATATTTTTTCACTTAATATATCCTTTGGTTGCTTGGCTTGATTTTTATAACAGCTTTATTGAGAGATAATAAGCATATCATACCACCTGTCCACTTGAAGTGTAAGCTCAGTGGTTTCTAGTATATTCATGTTTGTGCATCCACCTACCAGTCAGTTTTCATTGCCTCAGAAAGAAACCCAGACTCTTCAGCTATCATTTCAAATCTCCTCATCCTCCCAGCTCCAGACAACCACTACTTTACTTTCTATGTCAATGGATTTGTCTAATCTGGATGTTTCATATAAATGGAATCATACAAATGTGTGCTGCTTTCAGAATGTTTTCAAGATTAATCCATGTCGTAGCATGAATCAGTCTTTCGTTTATTCTTATGGCTGAATAATATTCCATTGTATGGATATATCACATTTTCTTATTCATTCATCAACTGATGGATTTTGGATTGTTGCTGCTTTTTGGCTGCTGTGAGTAATGCTACTATGCAGATTTGTGTGCAAGTTTTTGTGTAGACTTAGGTTTTTATTTCTCATGTGTCTGTGTGTGTGTGTGTGTGTGTATCCAGTTGTAGAATTGCTGGGTCCTGTGGTACGTCTGTTTAATCCTTTGAAGAACTGCCAGGCTGTTTTCCAAAGTGACTACACCATTTGTACATTCCCACCAGCATGTGTGAAGGTTCCAACTTCTACAAATCCTCACCAGTGCTTGTTATTATTTGTCTTATTTTTTTGGCAGCTCTGCACAGCATGCGAGATCTTAGTTCCCCGACCAGGGATCAAACCCGTGCCCCCTGCAGTGGAAGTGTGGTCCTGACCATTGGACTGCCCAGGAATTCCCCTGTCTTTCTGATCACAGCCATCCTAGTGGATGTGAAGTTTTATCTCACTTCGATTCTTCCTTCAGCTTTTAAATGTGCATTTTATGTTACTCATGATTCTAACATTCTGCGATCTGTCAGTATCACATTAGTTTGTCAAATATCAGGAGCCTTGGTATCTCAGTCAGCCTTTAAAAAACACTTTCTACTGTGCTCACTGTTGTCTTTACTGTAATAACAAAACAGTTTTAGGAAGGTGCTTTCTTTCTAAATACGTGTAAAACAATTTGAAAAAAGATTTCCTTATCAAAGAGACTTCTGTTCCCATGGTATTTATATGAAGTAGCAGCAGCATCACCTGGGCTCCTGTAGGAGTGCTCAGGCCCCTCCCTGGGCCTCCTGCACCAGCCACTCTGTGGACAGAGCCCAGTGCCTGCTCCACTCGGAGGACTGTGCTAAATAGGTGATGCTGTGTTCTTAATTATTTTCCTGTGCATCTTCACACTCTGATGTAATCTTTTAAGAACAGATGTTCAACAAAAAGCATTTTTTTTGGATCTGCTGAGAGCAGCGTGACATAAATATGGTGACAGTGCAGAGTATAAACCTGCACTGAACTTGCTGTCCTTTTTCCAGAGCTTGCTTTCAGTGGGGGTGAGTTGTCTGTAAGACAGTCTTGTTGACACTTTGAATGCCCAGCATGCGTAACAGATTTTCATAAAATCAGAGGCAAAGGTTAACAGCTTAAGTGTGTCATCTGCGTTGGGTAGTTTAAGAAAGTCTGCTTCTGTGGGAAAAAGGGCAGAGTCCTTTAAGTTCATAGACCTTTAAGTCTGAATTCTTTTGATTGGTTCCATTCTTCACTTGGGGGCTTCCCTGGTGGCTCAGCTGGTAAAGAATCTGCCTGAAATGTGGGAGACCTGGGTTCGATCTCTGGGTTGGGAAGATCCCCTGGAGAAGGGAAAGGCTACCCACTCCAAAATTCTGGCCTGGAGAATTCCATGGACTGTATAGCCCATGGGGTCGCAAAGAGTTGGACACGACTGAACGACTTTCACTTCATTCCTCACTTGAAAAGCCAGGCCTATGGTGTCTTCATACAGTCATTTTTCTCTTCTCTTTTAGCGTTGACTTTTAACTGCTTGTGCTTTTCATTTTCCAGAATGAGTCACTCGTTTCACCCATTCTCCTGAATTTAACATTTTTGGGTGGCTTTCCTTTGTCCTTAAGAATCATTGATTCTTTCAAGAAATATCTGTGGCTTACCCACAGTGTGACAGGATTGGACATACATTGATTCATTAATAGATTTGGTTTTTGCTCTCATAGAGCTTACCAGTCTGGTTGTCAGAAACAGAAAAGAACCACAGATAATCAAATAGATGCACACTGTAAGACGTGCTGTGAAGGGGAGAAGTGGCGTGTAGTGATGGGGCCTGAGGTGAGAGGGGCTTCCAGCGGAGGTGGGGTCCTAAGGTTGTCTGGGGGAGGAGACACTTGAGAGAAAATGTAAAGGATGAGGAAGGCCAGCCTGGCCTGAAAGAGGGAGACAAGAGCCCTCTGGGGACTGAGCAGCATGTGTTAAGGTTCTGAGGTGAGAGGAATGGAAGAAGGTGAAGAAGGGTGGCCGTGGTGGTGGGCATGTGGGCTGGAGAGGGCTGTGGGCAGGAGGCCCTCCGGGGGAGTGTGTGGTCAAGTCAGGGCTCACGGGCGTCTTTTTATTAGTGGCAGTAGTAGGGATCTGTTTTATATACACATTCTTTTATACGCACATTTTGTTTCACTACGAAGAGGTAAAAGAAGGATACCTGGAATGTGTAGGTCCTGATGGAGGCAAGGCTGCGGGGCTGAGTGGACACTGGGCAGCTCAGTGCTTGGCGCGGTGCTCCCCAGCTCCCGATGGAGCAGGTCCAGGTGACTCACGGTGACCGTGTGCCCCGCACTGCAGGTAACAGCAGCGAGTGCCCGCCTCCCGGAAACGCCGCAGATGACACCGTGTGCCTGGATCTCGGCAAGTGTAAGGACGGCAAGTGCGTGCCCTTCTGCGAGCGCGAGCAGAGGCTGGAGTCCTGTGCGTGTAATGGTGAGCGTGTGCCCCTGCCCGTCCTGGCAGGGGGGGCAGAGGTGGCCCTTGCCTGCCAGCCCGTCCCCGCCCTTGGGGGCCCAGCAGGGTCAGGGCAGCAGAGGAGCGCGTGTGTGTGAGGCTCTGCTCCATTTCAGAAACTGACAACTCGTGCAAGGTGTGCTGCAGGGACCCCTCGGGCCGCTGCCTGCCTTACGTCGACGCCGAACAGAAGAACTTATTTTTGAGGAAGGGCAAGCCCTGTACAGTAGGCTTCTGTGACATGAATGTGAGTATTTATTTATGTACAGTATTTATTCATGTGAAGCTTTTGTTTTGTAAATGCTTGGCTTTGCAAATGGAAGGAAATCAGAACACAGACAGTGCCAAGTCTGACCACTGTCCTCGTGAGAGTCCAGGTAGGTTCCATGGGTGTCTCAGGAGACCGCGCAGGCCCTGGGGGCTTCATGCTAAAGCTGGTTGCTTTTAGGCAGTGAGTCCACTTACAATACCCTTGCCTGGAAAATCCCATGCACAGAGGAGCCTGGTAGGCTACAATCCATGGGGTTGCAAAGAGTTGGACATGACTTCACTTCCCACTTACTTGGTTTTCTAGGCTAATTGTAAAACTTACGCTGCAGCACTGTGGGCTGTGCCCTTGAAATGGGTACAGAGTAGGTAGGAATGACCTGCTGGCGGCCTGACCCGCCTTCGTCAGACCCTTGTGCTCCTCACAGAAACAAGACTATCCTGGCACACTCACAGAAGAGGGTTGCTAGGGTCTTGGGAGGCTTCTGCAGGCTGTCTGGTTGGGTTGTTTGTGTGTGTGATCAGTGCAATCTTTACTGGAATTGGCCCATCTTTTAACAGACTGGTTTTCTTGAGTTTGTCTTCTGGTGACTCTAAATTCGCTTATAAAAATGGACTTGAGGTCCCCATTTCAGTGTGTCACAGATGGGTCTCTTGGCTGTTTGGTTTCAGTGGATCCCTCTTCACGTTAGTTATGTTTTAACATGAAGGAAGCCAAGTTCTTTCTAAACACCTGACATTTTCTGTTCTAAGGGCAAATGTGAGAAGCGAGTGCAGGATGTCATCGAGCGTTTCTGGGACTTCATTGACAAGCTGAGCATCAATACTTTCGGTATGTGGTTTCCCCGGGTGGGAGGCTGCTTAGAACTGAGCTGACTTCCCTGACAACGTTAGAAAGTGTGGTTTCAGACTGACATGCCCGAATCCTGCAATGGGCTTCCCTGGTGGCTCAGTGGGTAAAGAATGCTTCTGCAATGCAGGAGACCCAGGTTTGCTCCCCGGGTTGGGAAGATTCCCTGGAGAAGGAAATGGGAACCCACTCCAGTATTCTTGCCTGGAGCATCCCATGGACAGGGCAGCCTGGCGGGCTACAGTCCATGGGGTCACAAAGAGTCAGACACAACCGAGCGACTAACAGTCCTGCAATAGAGGATGGAAATAGTCACCACTTATGTTCTGAAATGCCTTTGTTGGCTAAAAAAAAAAAAAAATGAACTTACAGGTCTGCACCTGTATAGCATGGATACACAGATTTTCAGACAAGGGAAGAGAAAGCACAGACTGTTTTACTAGAAATGAACTCTTGACAGCATAAGCGTGCATCAGATTGTAGACTGCAAGCTGTAGACTGCCAGAATCCTGCTTGATGTGAGAATCATTTATTTACAAGTGGGTCTTAGCTTTTCCAGAAGTGAGGATGCACACTGTGTCCTCTAGGGTGCATAACTGAGATTAGTCCCAGAAATAACCACAGTGCCCAGACAGCAGCAGCACTGTCATGGCGAGCATCATTCCTAGTACGAGCCTCCTCCAGCAGGAGCCCCCTGCGCCGTCCCTCTGGGGACCAGTGGGTCCCCCGTGTGTGACCTGTCCTCCACAAGTGCGTTGGGCTGTTCTGGGGAGAGCGCCCGTGTGTGGGGACGTGCTCAGGTCTTGCGTGGGTGGCATGGGTCCGGCCTCTCAGTGCCAGCTCCGTCGTGGTACCCCGCCGGTAGTCTGTGCCCCCTGACACCTGATGATACTCTAAGAACGCTGCTTTTCAACTTCTGAGTCCTTGCTCAGGACATTCACTGGAACTGTTCACAGGGAAGTTTCTGGCAGACAACATCGTAGGTTCCGTCTTGGTTTTCTCCTTGATATTCTGGATTCCTTTCAGCATTCTGGTCCACTGTGTGGTAAGTACCAGTTTTTAAGTAATTGAAACATTTTGTTAAACTCGAGTGCCTCCAACCATAGAGCTGTTTTGAAAAGATAAAATTTATTCTTAGAAAACTCTGACCTGTTTCTGATGACATTGTTGGTGTTACCCCTAGGAAAGCATATCTTGTTAAAAGACTAAATTTAAAGTGGTATTTTTTGTGTGTGGCCGTTTTGTTCTCGTGTGTAATTTCTGAAGAATTTTATACTTTCTAAGCACCAGAGACTGTGTAGCTGGACTTGTCTAGGACTTCTGAGTGAAGCTGTGGCACGAGCATTTTCAGGCTGTTGTCACTGCGCAGATGGCAACCAGCAGTCGTCCAGAGACGCTGCCCCGTCTTGTCCAGGGTCCCGGCAGCACCATTTGGGGTGTTCAGATCCTTCCCTGTGAGGACACGGAGCAGTCGTTTGATTGTTCAAGACGAGTAACAGCTAACAAGCTTGGTTGCACTTTGACAAGCTCCAGTACTTTACAAGTTTTCTTATAAATCCATTCTCCTTGCTTCTGTGGGAAAGTGAGGATCTGTCTGCTGTGCAGAGACGAGGAGCTCAAACCCAGGCTTCCAGGCTTTTGCTCTGAAACCCCTGAGCAGGGTTCCTCCTGTGAGCACTTGGGAAGTTCAGTGCAGGGAACTCTCGAGTCTTCATGGCCCTGGCCACCTTCCCTCGCGGCGCTGTCTTGTGACGGTTCTTCCTCAGGTTGATGAGCCTGGTGGGCCTGAGGAAACCTCTGCTCCAGCCCAGCTCTGTTAAGAGTTGAAGCTCTGACACATGGCGACAGGGCTGTCCATTACGGAGGCCTGACCTCTGATTTCTGAGCGGAGCTGCCGACAGGAGAGCGGGCAGTGACTGGTTTCCAAGCACAGAAGACAGTCAGGGCAGTCAGGCCTGGGCTCGGCCTCCTGCCTCGCCTGTGGTCACCTGTCACTAGTCAGCCCCAGACAGGGAGCAGGGCAGAGGGGAGAACCGGGTGTCCAGCCTTCCAGAGTATGACTTGAGGGCCAGTTCAAGACTTGAGGCCTAGTTCCTCTCAGAGTTTGGGCCACAGAAGCTCAGGACACGCTGAGAAGAATACTGAGGCTGGGGGGTCTGGGGCACTTTGAGGTCAGTGCCCAGTGAGGCCGCGGGCACTACCCCTCCACCTCCCAGGGCTGCCCTCAGGGTCAGCCTTGTCTCTGAGTGCTGAGCATGCACGGAGGTGCCCTGGTTGTTCCTGCCCAGGGTGTGGGGTGAATCTCTCAGAAAAACAGCACTTAAACCTTGCCTGTTTCTGCAGTTAAAAAACCTACTTCCTTCAAGTGTAAGAGGAAGCACTTGTGGCAGAACCCCTCAAGCTTGAGTAGACCTCACACTCATCTGCTGGACCTGCTCCCTCTTCCTACGACTCAAGCTCTAAGCTAGCTCTTCACAGTTACTGTCAGGAGGGGCTTAGGCGGACGGAGCCTGTACTGAGCAGGCTGTAGGAATGACCCCGCTCTTCTTGTCTTTCTAGGATAAGAAACTGGATAAGCAGTTTGAGTCTCTGTCTCTGTTCCACCCCAGTGTAAGTATCTCACACAAAGGGAAGTTGTTTTTGGTTGTGTTTGGAGGCCTGCTAAGCAGAGACCTTCACTGGCCTCCCCTGCTGCGCCTTCTTTGGCTGGAGGGCCGTCTTCTGGCAGGCAGGATGTGAACGTGAATTCTCTTGACAGTGACCTTTTGGTCAGTTGCTTGGATGGAGACTGATACTACAGAGGAGCACCGCTCTGCCCTCCCCGCGGCCCTGAGTGGTTGGCTGTTCGGCGCTCACATATTTTCACGTTTGGAGAGCTTTTCTTGTCTTGGGATCTTAACTTGACAAGGGTTCTTCTGACTCTCTTGGGTCTTCACACATGGGTTGTCAGGACACTTGGCAGCTGTTTAATTGCTTCTGAGGGTGCTTTTCTCAGAAGGTGGGTGGGGATCAGGGTGCTGATGGGTGCGGCCATCTGGTGGGTCTGGCGGGGCTCACCCCCTGCCCCGTGTCTCTCCAGAACGTCGAGATGCTGAGCAGCATGGACTCGGCATCGGTGCGCATCATCAAGCCCTTTCCTGCACCCCAGACCCCTGGTCGCCTGCAGCCCACCTCCGTGATGCCCCCTGCGCCCTCCGCGCCCCTGGCCCCAAAGCTGGACCACCAGCGGATGGACACCATCCAGGAGGACCCCAGCACGGACTCGCATGCTGATGAGGATGGCTTTGAGAAGGATCCCTTCCCAAATAGCAGCGCAGCCGCCAAGTCGTTCGAGGACCTTACAGACCATCCGGTCACCAGAAGTGAAAAGGCCTCGTCCTTCAAGCTGCAGCGTCAGAACCGCGTGGACAGCAAGGAGACCGAGTGCTAGTTCCCAGCCGCATACTGGGCTCTCTGACTTCGTGGACAGAATATTTTTTATGGATTTGACCTCAAATCACTGCATATTTTTTGTGAAGATTTGGGAGAAATAAGGAAGTGACTTCACAGCAGATGCTGGTCATGTGTTTGGACTTCCTTTGCATACGTAATACTGGTGTGGTCAGGCCCTTTTCCTTTGAAGAGGTAAGGTGAATCTGGCTTATTTTGAGGCTTTCAGGTTTTAGTTTTTTTTGATCTTTAAAGTATCCTTCAACCTGTGGTGCAAAAGCAGAAACTATGGCTGGATTAGGTTATAAATATTTACATTTTTGTAAATTAACGTTTTACATTGAGAATAGCACTGATTAGGGAGATGATCAGTTTCTTTTTTAAATACACTGTAATGACCTGGTGAACATAGGCATGTAGTGGTTTTGTGTGAGGGTAACTGGACACAGATTTACTTTTTGCCTTCAAGACAAAGGGAGATAAAACCAACAAGTTATACATTCTTTCAAAATGTGGGTTCTGTTTATAGGCAGTCCTAGGTAATACCTAGAACTTGTAACAGAAGAAGGGAATTAAACTAAGAAATAAGTTAAGTTAGATTAATGTTTCTTAGTTCTAAATTGTTAAATTTCTGATTTCTAGAATTAAAACAATCTAGCTTATAGTGAAGGTTACAAATTATAGCCAAATGAATCTACAAAATCCTGCCAACTGTTTCTGGACCCTAGTTAGCTGGGCAGTTTTTCTGTGTTTCGTAAGTATCTTCATGTGTCAGCACTGTTACCATGCTCTTAAAACATCTGCCATTCAGAAAACCTGAACTACTTCAGAGTAAGGTATGGTCGCCTCTGTGCAAACACTAGTGGCCAAGAGGGTATGTGAGATGGTTCTTGCCAAAGGAATGGGGTGTGATGTGCTGGCCTGGGGCTTTTTCCCCACACAACTGACTTCCAAAAACCCTTGGTATTCACCTGTGTTCGTTCTTGATATAGTGCTTCAGTAACATCTGCGTTTACTATGTGAAGGATAAAAACCATCAGGTTGAATTCTGATCTGCTTTAAAAGCTTTTTTCTCCTGCTAAGTACTGAAATGTGCTCACCAGCCAACACATTTTAACTGAGGTAACTTGTAAGCTTTGAGGGCAATCATCCAAACCTGTGACAAATCGTATCTTTTTTCCTAAGGACGTTTGTTACGCAGATACCTGTTACACTAATACTTGAACCTGTACCTTATGGTATTTGCTGTCTCTAACTAGTCATGATATTCTTACATTGTAGTTACACTTCTGCAATCGGATAGAAGGTGAGTGGGGTGTGTGGGTGTATGTATGAGTGAATGTAAGAAAACCATTTTTTATAAAATTGTGACTTTTTAAGAAACAAAACTGTCTTTACCTTTTTTTCCACTTATTAGCAAGCTGCTCTGGGCATATTTTGTAGCTGTGGCACAGATGACACCTGCATCAATCAATAAATATTTATTATCAAAACCTGATGTACCTAGGCACAAAGCTGTCCTCAGAAAATTCTAATGAGTTTATTCATCTTGGTGGCAGATAGTACTTCTTTTTGTTCCAGAGTCATGACCAAAGACTTAAAAACGTTCTAAAAAAAATTCTTCAACCACTTATCTTGGTGTCTTTGTGCACCAGTGACTTCGTGTTCTGTGGACAGACAGCAGGACCTGGTTCTCCATGACTAGTGATCCCCATCTCCCAGGAGACTGAGTTCTGGTCTTGCTTCTGCTATGTCTCGCCAGTAGGGGAGCAGAGAAGGCAGGGAGGAGACTTTCTTCTCTATCAAAGGCCAGAGATGGGAGAACACAAACTCATTTCCTTTTGGTGATAAATGTAGTCCGTCTGACAAATAGGAGGAAAAGTCCTGTGGGGGGTGAGAACTCGGTTAAAGGTGTGTGCTGGTCTGCTGGCGGGTCCCCAGCCTGACCGGCGGCCCTCTGGAGCTGCCCTAGCTTGTCCCATGCCCCCTGTCCTGTGCGGAGGCCCCAACTGTATAGGACACACGGAGAGCCCCAAGCTCAGGGAGCGCCTGAGCTGATGCGTCCTTCCGGCTCGGCAGATGGAAGAAGAGAATCAGTGAGTGAATACAGCACTCGACTGTGATCAACAAAGTTAAAACTCGTAATAAAAAAAAAAATAAATAAATAAAACTCGTGAAAAACAGCTTGACACACTGGACCCTGAGCTGTCTTGACTCTTAGTCTGGGTATTATATTGACAGGTGCGCGATTAGGTGAAAAGAATCTGTACCATCCAGCCAAAGAGCCCAGACCCCCAGCTGACCCCCAATCTCAGAACACTGACCGAGGGAGCCCTTTCTCTTCTGGGGAGGGGTCTTTCCCCTCTGCTAGAGCCCTGCCCCGCAGCAGAATCGGTAGCTGGCTCAGGACTTGCAGGCTGCACCACTCCTGGGCCTTAGTTACCTCAGCTCTGCTGAAGTTCGAGCAGGTGGCCACCTAGGAAGACCTTCCCAGCTTCTAGACCCCTGGGAAGTTCTTTCAGACATGACGCACTGAGAGCCGCTAGCCCCCTTTCTCTAGCAGCAGTACATTCCCACACCACCTGGCCATTTAGTGCTTATTCATTTCACTACCTGCCAACTCCTGTCAGGGGTTCCCAGAGCATGACGCCAGCTGCTGAATGCAGGGAGAGAACATGGCCAAGCTAGGGGTGCTGCGACTGCAGGCTCTCCCGGAACCTCTCGAGGTCCTCCCCCGCGTCTGCTCTGTCCCAGCGGAGGAGAGGACCACCCATCCGACCCTCTGCACTGGGTCTCTGCCAGGACCGCGCACACCACTGTACCTGACCGTCCTTCTGCATCAGGGTCCACAGGTCGAGTGCCTCAGCCCCACAGTCCTGGGCTACTTGTAAACAGGCCCTGGCATATTCACCAACAACTGAGTTCAGGCGATTTAATTTGCAGCCTGTTGATAAAAGAGAAAATCCAGGTGCAACTAATAGACCCAGGTGCTGGCCTCTGCAAGTCCTACTACCTCGAGGGCTTTTCAGGGCAGGTGGACGGGTACCTGCTGACGGACCCGAACTGGCCCGCCGTGGGGCACAGGGGACACAGGATGGGCCTCGCAGGTCACGCGTGTTCTGTTCCCCAGCACGGGACCAAGGCCGATGGAACCATGAAGGGTGTTTAGGGAACACCGGGCAGATGGGTGGGGGCAGCTGAGCAGTCTGGCTAGAGCCCTGGCTGGAGGTAGATGGAGTCGGGCTGGGGGCCAGCGCAGGGTGTGGTGGGGAAGACTTCGGGGCCCGCATGCCTGAATTGGCGTACAGAACGAGAGGCCGCTGCCGGATGGCAGGGGGCTAGAGCCACCTGTTGACTCTGAACCAGAGGTGAGAGCCGGAAGGGGCCACAGCACTCACTCAGTTTTTCTGCAAAGGGCTGGCCCCCTACACACTTTCTGTCGACAGGAGACATGATGGGAGCTCTTCTGTGACCTCTGTTGACTGAAAGTGGACAGACAGGGAATTACAGACCCCTGAGGACACAGCCCTGTGTCTGGAAGCCCACACTCACCTTGCTGGAGGCACTCCTGCGCCCATGCGGCCTCGCAGAGCGGGGGCGGTGTGATGAGGATGAGCCTGCTCTCGGGCACGTCCACGGACCGCAGGTACCGCACCATGCTCCTCAGGTTTGCCACGAACTCCTCGAGGGGCACATGCTGCTTGGGGTTCTCGTCTGTTTGGGAGGGAGACGGACACTTCAGCCCCAAAGCAGGCTTGTTTTAAGGGTGACAGGTCAGGCTGATGCACGTTCACAGCTGGGCCCCAATCCTGACGTCACCAGGGAGCTGCGTGGCACCGAGGGCGGGGAAGGGGGAAGAGTCCCAGCGCGGGGTTCTTCATAAAACGGACTTCAGCGGCCCTGGCTTGGAGCCTTGTAAGTGCGCTGGCTTCTGCTTTCCTGTCCTGTGGTCATGAACCCAATAGGCTGGATTTATAAATGAGACCTGAGTTGTGGAGGGAACCTGCCCAGGTTCTAGCCTGGCTTTGTCACCGGCTGGCTTTGTGCCCTTGGACAAATGATCCACCTTTCTGCCCCTCTGTTTCCTGCTCTTAAAATGAGGGTGACAGCAGGGTCTACCTCACGGGGTTGCTGTGAAATTACATCAGCCAAGTGTGTCAGACACTTAGAGCAAGGTGCCTGCCAGGAAGGAAGCTCTCAGTAATAAATAAGCTAAGCCACAGCTGTCATCACTGCAAAGGTTTCCTTCTAGACAGGCTCCCACAGGCTTGCTGCAGGCTTTTTGCAAACCCCACAAAAGTATAATTCAGGAGGAAAGTAAAAGCACTCATGATCCTACCACCCAGAAAACCACTGTTGGCACTTGGTCGTACTTCTTTCCAGTCCTTTCCAAACCGGTATGTGTACTTCAAAAAAGAAGAAAAGAGGGATCACACTAAAGATAAATGACCATACTGTGTTTTTTCTAAACATACATTATAAGCATGTCTGTCCACAAGGAGTCCTCAGAAACCTGGTGCTTGGTTGCAGGGTGACCACAATGAATGCTTCTACTTCCTTACTGTGTAGCACGCCATTTTGTTGTAAATAACAGAGCAGAGACGTCTCTGCACATGGACCTGGCTTGACTGGCCAGGTTTCTAGATGAGGGAGGTCTGGATGGGAGCTTTCCAGAAAGATTTCAAGTCCTTCCTGTCCCCACTCCTCCTCCAGTCCTGTAAGAGCACCTCTTTTCCACACTTGGCAACTGTAGTAATGCTGCTTAAACCCACTGATGTGAGAGTCAAAACGCCAATATTCCTTGATGCAGTCTTCATTTTGTGCGTGACAGAAGGCTTTGCTGCTGCTGCTAAGTCGCTTCAGTCGTGTCCGACTCTGTGCGACCCCATAGACGGCAGCCCACCAGGCTCCGCCGTCCCTGGGATTCTCCAGGCAAGAATACTGGAGTGGGTTGCCATTTCCTTCTCCAGACAGAAGGCTTTACACATTTTCAAACATGTACTGGCTATTACATTTCTCCTGCTGTGATCCATCTGTTCCTGCCTCTGACCATTTTTAAAAATTGGAGTGAATATTTTTCTGATTGATTTCTACATTAAAAACATTAACCTTTTGTCGTCATGCTTTTGCAAATATTTTCCTTAATGTGTCATTTTCTTTTTGACATAGGCTACTTTGTTTATTTCATAATCTATATTTTTTTCCTTGGCAATTTCCTCCATTGTTTTCATCCTTGTTTTTCCTTGTCCTGAATTGAAAGAAATTTCTTCTTTAGGAAATTTCTGTCTCACGGAGAACACTTCCAGTCTCTACCAACACCTGTAGTTTATAACCTCACAGGCACAAGAAGCCTTCCTCACGGTTGGCAGCTGCCCCCCTCCCTGCTCTCAGCCTCCCCTGAGGGCCCCACCTGCGCTGCAGAGAGGGGAGGGGCACCGGAGAAGCCTCTGAAAGCCGCTGCTCCTCTAGGCTACTCTGATCAGAGGGCCCTCCTTTCACCAGCAGGGAAGGAAAAGGGGCCTGCGCTCACCAGCTGTGCCTCCAGTCACAGCAGCAGTTCTTCCAAAAATACGGAGACACATCTCCTGTTTGGACTGTTTCCCGTGGCCCAGGACTGAAGCCTGGTCAGGGCGCTGCTGCCCGGAGCGGTCCTTTCTCCGTCTGTGAGTCGCACCACGACGTGTACAGCTGGCTTTCTCCTGCCCACTGCATCAGCTAAAGAGGGACCTCAGGAACCGAGCGCATCATGGATGGACTCCAAAAACATTAAATTCCAGAAACCGCAGGTCTGCCAAGGACCCAGGCCTCTGCGAAGTCGGGAGTAAAACTGACTGACATTAAAGATAGAAGAAATGAATGGAAGTAAACTCGGGGAATCCACTGTAAGTTTGGCAAAACTACCTCCTGGGAGATAACAAAAACAGTTGGAAAAAGTGTAGAAACTTAAAGTTGGCTGTAACAGAAAACAGTGACAAAGGGACTAGGGAAACACAAGTGCCTGTACCTTTGAGCGCACTGTCATTGGCACCGAAGAAAATAGTGACGGCCACTGGGCTGTCCAGCCCGCTCCCCTTCCTGATGAGTCTGGGGAGGATAATTTTGGCCCATCTGGTGTTGTAACCTGAAAATCCACGATTCAGGACGTCACATTTTCTGAATTGAAAAAAAAAAAAAGTTAAAGGTGAATTTTGGGCAGAGAACTGTTTCTGGCCCCGTGCAGCTATGCTTTGGTGAGGGAGGGGGGTTGTGTGTGAGGAGGCGGGCAGTGCCTGGCGGCTGACGCTGCCCGGGCTGAGGCATGTCAGACTCCTTCCTGGTTCTGAGACCCAGGGAAGTCTGCCCAGGCTTCCGTGAGAGGTTGTGAAGAACTACAGATGAAGGGGCTGTGCGGACTCACTGATGCCATGCCTGGTTGGTGGGGCGCTTTTAAAAGCAGAAGGCAGAGCCTGCCTGTGTGCTCCCCACTGTCCACAGCACCCACCAGGGGGGCATCTGTTCAGGTTACCAACGGCACTGCCACCATCACTATCACCCCATGGTTTTGATTCAGTAGTTTTATATATTGTGTTTCAGTTTAAACCAGTTCACTAACAGGCATTTTATTCCTTCTTAAAACTATATGACTTGATTCACAGTACTGTATGGAATGCTGAGAAAACAAACCATGGAAATGGAGCTAACACTGAGTAAGCTATGACCTTTGGTAGGTTTGTAGATGTTTCAAGTTACTCATTAAAACAATTTTTTCCCCAATGAATCTCAGAGTTCAGTTTATGGTTAGCAAACTGATGTGGTTTTGTTGCCTGGCCGAAATTCCTACAGGTACTAAGCAGAGAAGCTGGGGCACCAAAGGCCCAAGAGAGGAGGAGGCCCTCTGCTCTGAGAGCTCAGCATCTGTGTCTTGGAAGCAACGACAACAGAAATTCAGGAACATTTACTTCTGAGTCTTGTGTTCTTCGTGTATAATGATTACAGAAAACTGACTAGCCATTCTAAAGCCTCCACTTGACAGTGGAGCGCTCGAGAATTCTGGTAAGTCTGTCTTACATACATCCAGCGGTGAAGTCCCCGCCGCACTTGAAAAACAAGAGGCAGAGCTGCGCCTGCTCGTGTGGGGTGGCAGTGGCCCAGCGAGGGCTGCGGTCACAGCGGCCAGTGGCTGGACCTCGCCGCCCCTGACCAACAAGGGCGCCTTGGCCACTCAAGTTCCCCGAGCTTGTCTCCCCACCACTGAGAGATGAACACTAACACCTCATCTGCTAGGTTACCTGACGATTAAAAGTAATGTAGTGGCCAGATGTACATAAGGAGCTCAGTAAATGCCTGCCATTACCGATTTCTTTAAAAAAAGTCATTATAATAAGGCTGGGAACCAGGAAAAAACTGCTAGTGAGGCCCAGGGTCGAAACTGTTACAGTTCCTGTCTGAAAGGGGAAGAATATCTGAATTTCTTTGGATTGAATATAACACAATCAATAGTGCCCAAGTTATTCAAATGGCTAAAGAAACTGGAAAATTAAGAAAGGTTTTCATACACATTCTTGGCTAATAACAGGAATTTAAGTTAAGAGGCTAAAAAAATTGTTGAAAATATTAATATATCAATAAATTTGAAAAGCATTTAAGTAGATTTAAGAATTGTTAAAATCCTTTTGAACTGAACAGACAAAGACCTTAATTAAAGCTAAAACTTTGGGATGTCCCTATGGGACTCAATTACTTAGGTGTACTGCTCTCCATGCAGGCAGGTGGCTCAGTGGTAAAGAACCAGCCTGCCACAAGGGACTCCGATTTGATCCCTGGATTGGGAAGATCCTTTGGAGAAGAATAGCAACCCACTCCAGTATTTACCAACAAAGTCCGTTGAGTCAAAGCTATGGTTTTTCCACTAGTCACGTATGGATGTGAGAGTTGGACTATGAAGAAAGCTGAGCACCGAAGAATTGATGCTTTTGAACTGTGGTGTTGGAGAAGATTCTTGAGAGTCCGTTGGACTGCAAGGAGATCCAACCAGTCCATCCTAAACGAACAGTCCTGAATATTCATTGGAAGAACTAATGCTGAAGCTCCAATACTCTGGCCACCTGATGGCAAGAACTGACTCATTTGAAAAGACCCTGATGCTGGGAAAGATTGAAGGTGGGAGAAGAAGGGGACGACAGAGGATGAGATGGTTGGATGGCATCACCAACTCAACGGACATAAGTTTGAGTAAAAACTCCGGGAGCTGGTGATGGACAGGGAAGCCTGGTGTGCTGCCGTCTGTGGGGTCGCAAAGAGTCGGACACGACTGAGCGACCAAACTGAACTGAACCAGTGTTCCTGCCTGGAGAATCCCATGGACAGAGGAGCCTGGTGGGCTACAGTCCATGTGGTCGCAGAGTTGGGTGCAACAGTACACATGCATGCTCATCCAGGCAGTACAGAAGGGCAGTTACAGTAAGGTGATTCTTAGTAATCTGGAGACTTGGAAGTTAGCTAAGTTAATTCAGTGTTTTAACTGAATCAAATCAGTTCTGGGCCTAGGTCTGTAAAAAAAAACTCACTCCAAGTGTTAACATGGCTAAAGACAGAACATGTCCATCCAAAGGGCAGCTGTCAGTGGGACAGAAAGGAGCATCACAGAAAGGGAGGGTGGGCCAGGACTGTGGGCTGCGGCGTGAAGCAGACAGCGCTTCTGACGTGGGGTACGTTGCTCCCCACGTGGCCTCCTGGCTGCTCCGGGGACCTGCCCGTTGGGGGAAGGTGGGCTCAGGGCGCCCACGTGAGGAACCCCTGCTGCCGAGCTTCTAGTCTCTGTTGCACGTGGCATTTTGGTTCACAACAGGTTCTCATGGCCTTGGTTGAGGTCAGAGAGCCCGGGGCATGGGGAGGCAGGCTCTGTGGGCAGAGCCCGGATCAGGGAGATCTCAGCCCACACAGGCCTCCCTGTGGGTCAGCCAGCAGCCGCTCAATTTTGTGCTTTCTGTCACAAGATGCTTTTAAACAGTGACATAACCATACATGGTCAAAACTTCATCTTTAAGAAATACACATAATTTTATTTATTTGTTGGCTATGTGGCTTGTGGGATCTTTGCTCCCTGACCAGGGATTGAATCTGGGCCCTCGACAGCAGGGAATTCCCTATGATTACTCTCAGTTCTGAAAATTAACTAGCTGCTAATTAAATGGTCTTTAGCAATCACACCTGTAAACAGACAGTTCTGACCAGATTTTAGTACTAAAACTATTCAGAAAACATTAGTGTATTGGTGTTTCAGATGACTGGAATAACTATTCTGCTTTTTAGTATCTTCTATTTGGTCAGAAAACGTTAATCGATCAATTAAACAAGTGCTGATTACTAAAAACAAAAGCTAGCATTTGCTGAGCACTTCTTATGAACCAGGTACTTGACTGAGCAGCACCCAGTAGCTTGCTCACCCTCCAACAGGAAAGCAGGGTCCCTGTCGTCCCGGGAGGGGAGGAACCTGGGCTCAAGGCCAGCCCACCTGACACTTGCTATTGGGTGACCTCACCTCCCTCCCTCCACCCTAGTTTTCTCAGCTATCAAATGGATGGGAGAACTCCCCAGCTATACTACCCGATAGTTGCAAAGATTCAATGAGACAATAAATATGAAGTATTTTAACCTCTCTGGCACCTGGTAAGAACTCAATAAAGTCAGCTAGTAGAACCTCCTACCCTTCTTACAGAAGAGAAAACAGCAATGAAACGACACTTTTAAGTCAATTTAAACACAGAAAGCATTTGTAAATAGAAAAAGCTGGAAGGTCATTTTTTTCATTTCAAGTTTAGGGGATAAAAATGAAGAAGAAATGAAGACATTTTACAACAGTTCAAATTCAGAAATTACGTTAAATATATTTTCTTGTGTTAGTTATACTGCTAAAGAAAATTATGAAGTAATGTAAGCTGGCAGGACACCCAGCTTGTTGTTTCTTCTGAAGACGGAAAAGAAAGCTGCTGATCAGCTTACTGAAACCCAGTCACAAATCCTGGTGTCTCCTGTTTCTAATGTGGAAATGTTTCTAAATATTTCTTAACCTCTTGAACTGGGACATGTTTTCCTTTTAATAATTCCATTAGCATATGCTTAAATGAATTTTGGCAAATGGAATGTCAAAATCATCACTACTCCCCCCCCCACTATTTCTGCTATATATTTTTTATATACATAAAATATATATATATATGAAATATATATATTTTATAAAGTGAATTTGGGAGGAAAAAGTCTTTACCCAAAAAGGAATCCAACTGTAGTTTCAGGACATTTTTGTATTATTTCATTTGACTTCCTTGCTAATTATTTAGGTTGTATCCACCATAAGTGAAAAAGAACTTGTCTTGTTTAGATAGTGAATAGCCATATGTTTTGGATCCAAACCCCTGATACATTTTTTCACAACTTTGAGGGTTCAGTTTCATGCGGTGGCCAAGTTTTAACTGAACCTGAGTGCTATCACCCCTCCCCGACCACTTTACATACACCTACTGGGAAAGGTGGAAACGAGGAACAGAGGAGGGACTTACTGTTTGGCACTATCACTCCCTCTCTTCTCCATCAATAAGCACTCAAGCATCAATCTAGAAACTATTCTCACCTGACCAGCATGTCAGCCAGTGACGCTCCCCATCCACCCTGCTGGAAAGAAAACTGAAGAAAGAAAAGCCCGTTACTACTTATCCATGTCATCAGGACAGTCTGTTCAGCAACCCCCCTCCTGTTCTCTCGCTGCGTTCTCTGACTGCTTGGCCTGCACCATTCGCTTTGCTCCGAGGTCATTTCAGGGATTACCATAGCTGCACTGCAGCAGCACTCTGCACTCTGGAAGTGAGGGGTCTTCCCTGGCAACAGGATTTGAGCCAGTCAGCTGCATTTTATTATTTATTTTTTGGCCACACCATGAGGCACATGAGATCTTAGTTCCCTGACCAGGGAGCGAACTCGCACCCCCTGCGGTGGAGGTCCGCAGCCCTAACCTCGGCACCACCAGGGAAGCCGCAGCTGCATCTTGCTGAGGCCTATATTAGAGTTACTGTTATTTAGAAAAGATACTAAAGAGGTACAAGAAATAAAATCAACTGTCTGTCTACTTAGGAAATGAAATCCACACTACACTATCTCACCATAGTTGAATTAATAAGGAAATTAGAGAACTCAGAGTGAGTATTTTTGATATACATTCCCTTGTGGAATTTGGAAAGTCCTTAGAAGCCTAAAAATAAAACTGGTTTAAGAAGTCATGTCTGAATGTGAGAAAAATAAACAAAATTAAAGCCGCAGGAAAATGCACTCCTTCCCTGAAGTAAGAACATCTATTTTTCCTCTGATGAGAGCTGAAATAATCTTGGGTGAAAAAGATGATCTGGCTCTTCGCTGCACTGTATGCCTCTGGACATGGGAGCAACAAAATACAAAGACACTGCAATGGACTAAAAATGGCTGCATCCATGCCAAGGTGGGGCCAATTATGGACAAGATACAAAGAGACCAAAAACCCAACTGCCACTTCTGAAGAGCTGGGAGCAAAAGCGGGGTGTTAGGTGCAAAAGCAGGGGACTGCCCAGTGCCCCCTGCACTCAACACACTCGGAAGGGTGGCAAACCACCTAAGCCACCCCTCCTTCAGGACCCCGAGACACACACCTACCCTCACCCCACCTAAGGAACCAGTTTGCCCCACCTTGGGGAGCAAGCAAGGGAACATGTTACTTGTTTTCACTCCTTCCATGTGGCCTCAGGAGCTCCAACCAAGCCTTGCCTGCATTCCTTGACTGGTCTCTTGGCAACTGATTAGGCAAAGGCCAAGAACCCTGGTTGCTAACACCTGGAGGCATCTTTCTGGATCAACCTGTTCCATCAGAGGAAGCAGAGAGCTGAACCGGTTCCAGCGTTTCTGCGTGGAGCTGGCAGGCAGTACAAAACTGCAGAAAGTGCTTCAGCCCCACGCTTTTCAGAATTCGCTGTATGGCTCAGGAAACTCAAACAGGGGCTCTCTATCAACCTAGAGGGGTGGGATGGGGAGGGAGATGGGAGGGAGGTTCAAAAGAGAGGGGACATATGTATACCTATGGCTGATTCATGTTGAGGTTTGACAGAAAACAGCAAAATTCTGTAAAGCAATTATCCTTCAATAAAAAATTAATTAATTTTTTAAAAAAGTCCCTTTCAGGGAAAAGGACAAGGGTCTCTGAGCAGGCAGACAGCACGACTGGAAGCAGCGTGCCAGGGCTTGCTGAGATCCCCATGAAAAATGACGCGGAGAGGAAAGGGCAGCCACCGTGGGCCCTGTGACCCCAGGGCGCGGACCGGACGAGCCCCTAAACGCGCCCGCACACGGTCTCATCTGTCAAAAGGGCTCCCCAAGACTCAACGAGACCGGGGTCCAGTACTGCGAGGCCGCGCCGCCCCCCGAGGCCGTCACTCCCCACGCCGAGAAAAGAGCCACCGGCGCGGTGTCACGAAGGGGCCCACGCTGCCGGCCTCGGAGGCGCCCGTACTGGGGGCGCCGAGCTGCGAGGGGAGGCGGCCCCGCAACCTCGGGACAGTAGGGGGAAACGGGAGCCAGGGGTAGGCCAAGAAGCCAGGCCCGCGGTTCTCGGTAGGGACCGCAGGCCCAGGGGGCGCGGGGAGGCCGAGGGGGCCGAGCCAGGGTTCGCGGACTGGACGCGGGGCCGAGCGGCGGTCACCTGGGTGATGGAGTCTCCGAAGAGCAGAACCCGAGGCCAGAGCACAGGGCTCCCACTCGTCAGAGCCTCGCACAGCGCCATGATGCCGAGGGCCGGGGGGCGAGGCGGATAGGGGAGGGGCGGGGCCAGGCCGGGCATCTAGGCGGGGCGAGCTGCCGGGGGCGGGGCGTGCTGCCGGGGACGGGGCGTGCTGCCGGGGACGGGGCGAACTGCTGGAGGGGCTGGGGGAGGGGGAGCGCGGCGGGCGGGAAGGAGGGGGAGGCGCCTGCGCAGTCCGCAGCCTTCGCTGGCACGTCTTCCCAGGTTGGCTGTTCCTCCCGAATGGGCCCTTAGGGGCTCCAGGAGCGGGGTTCCTTTGGAGACCAAGTGAAAGTCTCTCAGTTGTAACCGACTCTTTGCGACCCCAAGGACTATACAGTCCATGGAACTCTCCAGGCCAGAATACTGGAGTGGGTAGCCTTTCCCTTCTCCAGGGGATCTTCCCAACCCAGGGATCGAACCCAGGTCTCCCGCATTGCAGGCGGATTGTTTACCAGCTGAGCCACCAGTTGGACCCTTTGGGGGGCCAAGCAGTCACTTTTAAGACGTGGCTAGCTGTCGCTTCTTGGAGAGCTCATTTTTGTCAGTTTACAAAAGCTCAGCCTCCTGCAATTCATTAGCTTTTTGTTCCATTACCCGAGCCGTTAGATGCGGGGCGCGCGTGGAAGCCCTGTCCTCGGGAAGCCCATCGATTCCCCCGGACAGATAAGGCGAGGCTGCATCCACCTGCCCTCTGGCCAGTGTTGACTGTTGGTTCTGCGAGTGGAAGCCAACCCCGAAAGAGCGATGTGGCGCTGCTATCAGATCCAACATCCACTCTGCGAAGGTGGGTTCAGATGTTTGAGCAAATGGCAAATCGTTTAAAGAACTAACGAACGGTATAGCAAGGACTTCCAAGGGATTCATTCATCACAGCTATCTCTTGTTAATTAAATTAGGCATCCAACGTTCTGACCTCGGTTAAAAGAAAAAGTTATGACATTTGCTAAACATAGTACGGCACACTACCCAGGAAGGATGACCCCGGTGGAATTTTGCAGTAGGGGACAGAGATAGGCTAAACTCTGTATATAAGAAAGAAGAGTGGGGGGTCTGTAGTCAAGGTGCAGGGTGAGGGGTCAGGTGAACGTGAAACTACCAAGAGGGAGGATATATCTCTTTGACAGTGTTCCCATTGAAGGCAGGGCAGGGTGATATCAGGATGAGGAATCTGAGCGGATATTCAGGGTGATTAGACAAAGGGTGAGGAATTTTTCCTAAACCAATTCAGCAGGATTCTTGCTAAAACTGAGCTGAAGGGGCCAAGACTCAGCAGGATTCTTGCTAAAACTGAGTTTAAGATATGGAAACAGTAAGAGACTTTATCTTTGGGGGCTTCAAAATCACTGCAGATGTTGACTGCAGCGATGAAATTAAAAGACACTTGCTCCTTGGAAAAAAGCTATAACCAATCTAAGTAGCATATTAAAAAAGAGACATTGTTTTGCCGACAAAGGTCCATCTAGTAAAAGCAATGGTTTTTCCAGTAGTCATGTATGGATATAAGAGTTCGACTATAAAGAAAGCTGAGCACCGAAGAATTGATGCTTTTGAACTGTGGTGTTGGAGAAGACTCTTGAGAGTCCCTTGGACTGCAAGGAAATCCAACCAGTCCATCCTAAAGGAAATCAGTCCTGAATATTCATTGGAAGGACTGATGGTGAAGCTGAAACTGCAATACTTTGGCCACCTGATGGGAAGAACTGACTCACTGGAAAAGACCCTGATGCTGCCAAAGGCTGAAGGCAGGAGAAGGGGATGACAGAGGATGAGGTGGTTGGATGGCATCACCGACTCGATGGACAGGAGTTTGAGCAAGCTCTGGGAGTTGGTGATGGACAGGGAAGCCTGGTGTGCTGCAGTCCACGGAGTCGCAAAGAGTCAGACACGACTGAGCGACTGAACTGAAAGGGGTCAAGGATAGGACCCAAGGTGGGGGCTTAGAAGACAGAGGACCCTGGCCCATGTTTGCTCAAAGGAGAGTCCTTGTCACTCAGTCATGCCATGAAGTTTGACAGCTGTGACTGAAGTGAGCCAGAAGGATGTCCTCAAAGAACTGAGCTTAAGGGAAAGACCAGCAGGGAAGCCATGTGCATTAGAAAAGTTGCCATTTGGGTGGCTTGGATGTGGAGTGTCGGGGGAGTGGCTGGAGCTGGAGAGGCAGGCAGGGACCCTATCTTCAGGTTGGGAGTTCTTGGCTTCAACTAGTATCACCTGAGAGCTTTAAGAGTGTGCTGATGAAGTAGCATCACTGCAGACCAGTTAACTACACTGCAGATGTTGGGACACAGATATCAGCACATTAAAGTCACTGCTTTCCACATGATTCCAATGTGCAGCCAGGGTTGAGAACCCCTGTGAGGCCAAGTTAAGGTTCAGACTTCACCCTAATTAAGGTGAAGAAGCCCTGCAGGATTTCCAGCAGGGGTGACTTGAAGGCAGATCTGCTATTTTAGGAATCAGTCATAGGAAGAGGAGAAGGAAGACCGTGGCAGGAACCAAATGGGAGAAAATGACCTGGACTTAAGAGCCACAGTGCAGATTCAAGAGCAGCTTAGCATCCTTAACTAAAATTGGTACCTTAGGGGGAGGGACTGGGAAACAGGACTTGCTCTTTTTGCTGTATATAACCTGTGTTATAAAGATAATGCAAGTGTGTATTAACTTAAAAATGTTTTTAAATCTATCTAAACAAAATCTTAAATGACATCTATAAAAGGTGACCCTTAGACCTTTGGTTTGGACCAAAGTAGAGTACCTTATGGAGAAGGCAATGGCAACCCACTACAGTACTCTTGCCTGGAAAATCCCATGGACGGAGGAGCCTGGTAGGCTACAGTCCATGGGGTCGCTAAGAGTTGGACACGACTGAGCGACTTCACTTTCACTTTTCCCTTTCATGCACTGGAGAAGGAAATGGCAACCCACTCCAGTATTCTAGCCTGGAGAATCCCAGGGACGGCGGAGCCTGGTGGGCTGCCCTCTATGCGGTCGCACAGAGTCGGACACGACTGAAGCGACTTAGCAGCAGCAGCAACAGAGTACCTTATAGAAATAGATGTATTTAGTTTCAAGCAAACATTCAGATTCAGGCACTGACATGTGTGTCACTGAAGCACAGGGAAGAACTAAACAGTGACTGGATGACTGGAGGCTTTAACCTGACAGTGAGTGTAACAGCTCTGCGGCTGGGCTGTGACTTGAGGAGCTGGCCCCTGTCTGTGCTCTTGTTCAGAGGGCGAAATCAGGCCTTTTCACTGAGAAAGCAGCCCCGGGCTGACCTGCTTCTTAAGAAATCTGAATGCAGGTCAGGAAGCAACAGTTAGAACTGGACATGGAACAACAGACTGGTTCCAAATAGGAAAAGGAGAATGTCAAGGCTGTATATTGTCACTGTGTTTATTTAACTTATATGCAGAGTACATCATGAGAAACACTGGGCTGGATGAAGCACAAGCTCGAATCAAGATTGCCGGGAGAAATCAGTAACCTCAGATATGCAGATGACACCACCCTTATGGCAGAAAGTGAAGAAGAACTAAAGAGCCTCTTGATGAAAGTGCAAGAGGAGAGTGAAAAAGTTGGCTTAAAGCTCAACGTTCGGAAAACTAAGATCATGGCATCCGGTCCCATCACATCATGGGAAATAGATGGGGAAATAGTGGAAACAGTGGCAGACGTTATTTTTTTGGGGCTCCAAAACCACTGCAGATGGTGACTGCAGCGATGAAATTAAAAGACGCTTACTCCTTGGAAGGAAAGTTATGACCAACCTAGACAGCATATTAAAAAGCAGAGACATTACTTTGCCAACAAAGGTCCGTCTAGTCAAGGCTATGATTTTTCCAGTGGTCATGTATGGATATGAGAGTTGGACTATAAAAAAAGCTGAGTGCCTAAGAATTGATGCTTTTGAACTGTGGTGTTGGAGAAGACTCTTGAGTCCCTTGGACTGCAAGGAGATCCAACCAGTCCATCCTAAAGGAAATCAGTCCTGAATATTCATTGGAAGGACTGATGGTGAAGCTGAAACTCCAATACTTTGGCCACCTGATGGGGAGAACTGACTCATTTGAAAAGACCCTGATGCTAGGAAAGATTGAAGGTGGGAGGAGAAGGGGACGACAGAGGATGACATGGATGGATGGCATCACTGACTCAACGGGCATGAGTTTTAGTAAGCTCTGGGAGTTGGTGATGGACAGGGAGGCCTGGTGTGCTGCAGTCCATGGGGTCGCAAAGAGTCGGACATGACTGAGCAACTGAACTGAACTGAACTGAATTATACAAAGAAAATATTATTGAATCTCTAAAGTCCCAATTTTACAAACTATAAATTAAGGAATTTGGCAAGAATATTGGTAAGAAATAGAAAGGGGGCTTAAAACTTGAAGTGATAATGTCTAATTAGTAATTCAAATTCAGAGGATGTAAATGAAAACTCAAACCATCACACATTACCTTTCCTTAAAAGGGACATAAGACATTCGGACCCGGCTGCTGGGAGCAGATCTGAAGTTCCTGAGGGAGCTGCATACGTGCCTAGAAGCAGAATCACTAACAGCGGTTTATTCAGCAGTGCAAGAATAATGGACAAATTAGGTGGTGATTTAGCAGTATTCAAGGTGCTGGGATAAAGGCCAGTTGCCATTGAAAGTGAATAGGCTACCCCAGAGAAATGAATGTATTTTATTTTAAGCAAGTAGAGTCCGGCATTACAAAAGGCTGAACGTCATCAACAGAGAGAGGCTGTCAGTGGACGGGCGTGAGGGCCTCGTACAGTCTCTGGGCTGCCAGTTCCACCATTTCTCGGAGGGATTCATCATCTTCACTGCCTTCTTCACATTCTACAGTCTGAAAGTGAGAGCACAGACATGCCTATTAACGCAAGTGTCTAGAATTATTATATGCAAGGTAAACTAATGCTCTTTAAAAACAGCTGGTTCCCAAGGGGGTGGGGCCTAGATTATCAAAAGCCAGAATGGCTGCACTGCACACCTGTGGCCTGCACCAGGATGCAGAGATTCCCAATAGCATGATGACTGGGTCTAACTAGAGGCTAACTTGGGAGGAAAAAAAGAATAAAAGGAAAGTTGAGAGAACTGTTTACTTCACAGCCTGTGTTTTGATCCAGCAAATGATACTCCAAGGAATTTAGTCTATGCAACACAAATTACTGAAATACTGAGCAAACAATAGATGTGGTCATCTACTCAACATCTGGTATTAAATTTGATCTAGAGTGCCATGCATGCATGCTCAGTTGGTCCAACTCTTTGTGAGTCCATGGACTGTATCCCGCAGGCTCCTCTGTCCGTGGGATTTCCCAGGCAGAATACCGGAGTGGGTTGCCGTTCCCTCATTCAGGGGATGTTGCCGACCCAGGGATCGAAACCACATCTCCTGCACTGGCAGGCAAATTCTTTACCACTGCGCCATCTGGCAAGCCCAGTCATCTCCCAATTACTTCTTAACTACAAATCACTATGCTGTTTAGAAGTATTTTTGTCACACAATAAATATCCCTCATGTAAAAATTTAGGAATGAAAACACCCTTAATTTATGACCTACTGATAACTACTGTTAACCTTTCAGTATATAATCTTCTGGACTTCTGGCTATACACATATTCCTTTAAAATAAAAATGGGGTAATTTATCATACTTGCTATCTTGTAACTTTCCCCTCCCACTCAACAACTTTGCACATTAATAAATCATTCCTAGTGGCTGTACATATAGTATCATTATAAGGGTATAACACATATATTATTTTTTCAGTTGTTTTATTTATTAGATCCTGCTCTTGGAAATGTAGGTCTCTTGAAGTTTTTCTATGTTATAATCAATGCTAAAATAGACATCCTTTTATAGATATTTTTGCTCACTTGCCTAATTATCTTCTTTGGTTAAATCCAGTAAGTGGAATTGTGGATAAAAGTATTTATTTTTTGAAGAATTTTTTTCGATGCAGATCACCAAACCACCCTGCAGAAAGAATGCGCCACCCAACCTCCAGCCTCCTCCTTGTCCAAAATAGCCCTGGAAGTCACTGTTTCCCTCTTCTTTCACCGTCACTGGGTCATAGCACCCTTTTTAACTTGTGCCAATATAGGTACAGAAACAGTGACGTCTCATGCTTTAATCTGTATTTCCTTTAATTGTTAGCGGATCTGATCTGAATGTTTGTTTCATAGGTTTACTAGCTCTCAATATTTCTTCTCTAGATTCTTAGCTTATTTTTTTTTTTCTTATTGAGGTAAAATAAATCTAGTGTTTTCTCAAAACATCTAAACAGTCAAAGTATATACAGAAGAAATACCAAAAGTGTTATTTGTTTAGTAGAACTGTTTTAACCTTCAAAAACAACTCCACAAGGAGGATATACTTATTCATTTCTGCCTGTGACATAATCCTGAAAGATCTGCTGGGTGTGGTAGGAGGAGGCCCTACACTCTGGAAGCCCATTGTTTGGAAAAATCACTTGGATCTTGCTGCCAACAGAAGAGCGGCTTCTCTGAAAAATCTGGAGTCAACTGGATGCCAAACTAGAGAAATGCTGAGGTTAAGGCACATGATGCAAATACAAAACAGTGGAGTAATAAAGACAAGGGAAATGTGCGCTATGCAGCAACATGCAAAAACTGCTTATGACAAAAGAGAAATAAAAAGTAAGAAAGCAAAACTGGTAACACAAACATAATTTTACAAATGTAGGAAAAAACTGGAAGGAAATGCCAAAATGTAAGAGATTTTTGCTTCCACTTTTTTCCCCCAAATGTCTTGAGATGTAGAAATGAACAGCTACATACCCGTGTCTCCAAGTTTATGTTAGCAGTTTTTCCATCCACTGTGACACTAAGAACAGAACCATCTTTTACACTAACACAGTCTTCTCCAAATATGTCCCTTAAAATAAACAAAGATGCACTATTAGTGGAAAATGCTTTACAAATATGTACAGTTTTATATTTTGGGGGAAAATAATATTGGAAATAGCCTGTAGTTGTGAAGTGGAATATTTATACCTACCCCCGAAAAGGGAAAGTGTCAGTTGCTCAGTTGTGTCCGACTCTGTTGTGACCACATGGACTATAGCCGGCCAGGCTCCTCTGTCCATGGAATTCTCCATGCAAGAATACTGGAGTGGGTTGCCATTTCCTACTCCAGGGGATCTTCCCCATCCAGGGATCAAACCCAGGTCTCATGCATTGCAGGCAGAATCTTTACTGTCAGCCACAGCATTTATCCCTATCTACCCCTGAGATTTATTTACTTTCATGTATTTTATTAATTTTACAAGACAGGGGACATAAACAGCTATTGTGCTCCATTCAGCAGGGACTGTGTTAGGTACTTCATATACATTATCTTAATCTGTATATATTTTGGTAAGGGGGCTTCTCTGGTGGCTCAGCTGGTAAAGAATCCACCTGCAATGCGGGAGACCTGGGTTCGATCCCTGGGTTGGGAAGATCCCCTGGAGAAGGGAAAGGCTACCCATTCCAGTATTCTGGCCTGGAGAATTCCATGGACTGTATAGTCCATGGGGTCGCAAAGAGTCGGACACGACTGAGCGACTTTCACTTTCACTTCATTTTGGTAAGGAGCCCCTTTCATACGGGAGGGAAACAAGACACAGATTTGCTTAAAGCCCCATGGCTATGAAGCGCTGGAGTAGTCTTCAAATCCAAGCACCCCAGTCCACTGGCTCTCTGGGCCTTTACGTCAATTCCAAAGGCCTCCTGTGAGTTACACTTAGCAGTGACTGGGATGTTTAGTTGGAAGGAAGCGGTGCAAGCCACTTTACTGATAGAAAACTGGCACCCAGACCAGTTCGGTGGCCTCGTCTGAGCCTCACAGCCAGGCAGCGATGGCACCGGCACCAAGCACCTCCCTCCTGCGTCACTACCCAGTTGAGCAGTGATCACGCAACACTTACTGGAGCATGATCTCCAGCCTCTTGCTGTAAACGTGCATTTCCAATTTTTTAGAAACCTTCTGTACTGCACCTGGGGAGAAAAAGCAACAGTGGGTTCAATGTCCATATTCCTGGTTAGGATAATTTCCAAATCAATAATCAGAAGGCAGTTGCTGAGAAACCAAAATGGTTAACTGGAATCCTTTCAGTGACAAATGTACATAGAGCATCTACCTGTGGAGGTAAATCGAGGGAAATGTGTAAGCTTTCTTATGTGTCCTCAGAATGTGGGGACTCGAAAATAAATGGCAGGTAGGGCTGAACATGCATGCAGGTACAGATACAGCTGCTGTTTCCAGATCCAGACTGAGGTGTCGGCAGGTTAAGAAAGGAAACGGGAGCAAATCCTATCAATGAAGAATCAGAGTGTTTCACAGAAGGTGCTTCTAGAAGAGAGCTGGCATGTGAGGCTTCCCGGAATATTTCAAGCATAGCTTCCTCCCCAGGAACACAAAGACCCACCGTACACGTGTACCTTAACATGTGTTATACTGAATTACGTATAAAATAGAATCAAACTATAAAGAAATGATACAAAGATATTTTCATGGGCATTTTCCTTGATTAAAAAATGCTTCTTAGAAAAGAAAACAAAATTACTGCAAAACTGCCCCCAATGGAAATTCCATTTTGTTTAACAAGTTTTACTAGACATGAATATAGCAGCATATTTTCATATTAGAAATGTTGGCTCAATTCAGCAATATTCTGGAATTTCTGATTGTTTTTAAGAGGACTATTACTAAAGAGATTTTTATCTTCCTGTTAATTGCAACCACACTTTTACAGCACGAATGGAAACTCAGGATAAAAAGTAAGTAAAATATTAGTAGTATACACTGTTATTCATATATCTTGAACTATAGGAATGAAACAATCAAGAGATTTCAAGTTCTTGAAGACTGTTTTTTGCTTTTTATTTCACAGAACCGTGGGAGAAATGAAAGAATTGAAAAAAATGAAGTAATTCTGTACCTTTCCTTATTTTTGGGTTTGACTGAACTTCTAGTATCACGGTTGTGACTGTATCTGCATACATATCATTGGAAGGATTTGCCAACCACTGCAAAGCAAGAGGCAGAATTAGCGGGGTACAGCCCAGCCACGCCCACAAACTGCAATCACCACCACCCATCCACGGACTGTACGTGGGGGACTACCGCTTCTAGCATTTCGCTGAAATCAACTGACCCATTATTTACTGAAATTAACTAATAATGCTGACTTCTCTAATTTTTTTTTTTTAAACAACAGTAAGATGTCTTATACCAAGTACGTCCTTTGTGGTGAGTGTCTTATACGCATCCTCTCATTTAACTCACATCTTCACCATAAAGGAGTAAATTGACTCAAAAGTAATTTGCATAAGATAACATAAACAGTAATTAACTGCTAGTTTTGGGATTCAAATTGCTAGTCACTATATTTTAGTAGCATAGCCAGTCTCATCTTTACAGATTTGCTTCTGTCTCTCATATGAAGCCTAAGATCCTCTGTCACTGTCCTGTGCCCACTGCTCTACAAGTCTTCCCGGTATGCCAGGTTAGGTGAGACCCCCACCCCCACCCCGCCTCTTATTATTATCTCTCCAAAGAGTACTTTTATAAGTAGTAAGAGTCACCTGAAGATCTACCTTTAAGATCTTCTTTGGCATGTTAATTCTAGGAAATAAAAAAATGTATTCTCTTAATAGTATTTAGTAGCAAGAGCTAAATTAATATCACTAATAACGTCTCCCCTTTCTCTCCCCTCTCAGATATGCTTTATATGAATATATTATTTTATGTAACTTCATGTTATAGATAACTATTTCTCTTGACAGTTTTTCAGTTACTTTTAGCCTTATGAATACAATTCAAACTTAAATCAGAGAACTGCAGTGGGACCAGCACTGACTGATCTTTTTCTTTTTGTTTAAAAAGTAATAGGTATAAACAGAATAGTAGACCACAGAGCTGGGAAATTTACACTCAGACAAGGTATCTTCCTGGACCATTCAGTTCCAGAACTCACTGAGAAAACCCTTCTTTAAACAGATGCCAACCTATGAAAGGGCTTCCTTGGTGGCTCAGACAGTGAAGAATCTGCCTGCAATGTGGGAGACCTGGTTTGATCCCTGGTTTACGAAGATCCCTGGAGAAGGGCATGATAACCCACTTCAGTATTCTGGCCTGGAGAATTCCATGGACTGTATAGTCAATGGGGTCGCAAAGAGTTGGACATGACTGAGTGACTTTCACAACCTATGAAAATCAACCATCAAAGTCATTTGGTGTGTGGGTCCTAAATTCTACCAGTATGAATTTAAAATTCTAACAGTGGGAACCACATTTACCTAAATTAATCATTTCGAGCCTTTGTGGATTTGGGTCATTTTAATGTTGCTAATTGAATTTTCAGGATTCCACCCTCTTAAGAAGAACTGCATTGACAAGTTTGTTTGCTTTAAAGTAATAGAACTATATTTTTATCGTGAGAATTTTAAGACCTTTCGATATTACTTAAGACATTCTAGGATACCACAAAATCAGTTAACACTCACATGAGAGACTTTGGCTCATTACACACACTAAATATTAAGTCTTAATTTATTATTAGTGTCTATGCTATTGTAACTATAAATGCCTAGCTTTGCTATATTTAAAGCTGATCTTGCAAAGAAAAATATACACCTATATATTTTGAACAATTTTTTTCCTGATTGGGAAGAACCCAATTTTCTCTACAATTACAAGTGAACTCAAAACATTTCCCCCTCCTTGTTTAGGTAAATGATCTCATCTTACTTCTAATATCACCATTCCTGGTTCCTGTATTACAGTAATATTTTTAAACACTTTCAAAGCAGGCTTTTCTTGAATTTCTAATTCTTCCACATCACCTGAAAAAAAAGAAACTGTAAGATGTATATAATTTTTTGAGGGGGGCGATATAAGGTGGGGAAGTGGGAGGTATAAACTATTGGGTGTAAGACAGGCTCAAGGATGTGTTGTACAACATGAGGAGACAGCCAGTATTTTGTAATAACTATAAATGGAAAGCAACCTTTAAAAATTGTGTAAAAATAAAAAATTTTGGAAAAAAGCCATAATAAAAAATTAATCTTCTAGAGCATAATTATTTATAGAGATAGCTGAAATAAGATACAATGAAAAAAACTTAATAACTCACGTGTATAGACAGCCTTTAAATAGTTAAGTAGATTTTATATAAATTGCTAATAGCAATTGAAAGAGATCAACATGCATTATATTACAAAAATTCACATAACTAGATACAATTTACCTTGAACATTAAACATAGTATCAATTGCATACTGATGACTGTCAAACATCTATGTTTGCACAAGAGATTCAGCAACTAGCATCTTAATATTTAACATGAACTGTCCCTCTACCTTCTGTCTTAACAGGTTTTAATAGTTCTACAGGGAAATTCCACTGTCTAAGATAAAACTTTTCTGGTCTTCCCAGTAACCTTTTAATTAATGGTTAATTCAGACATATTTTGAGCTTCCCTGGTGGCTCAGATGGTAACGTATCTGCTTGCAAGGCAGGAAACCCAGGTTCAATCCCTGGGTCTGGAAGATCCCCTAGAGAAGGGAATGGCAAGCCACTCCAGTATTCTTGCCTGGAGAATCCCATGGACAGAGGAGCCCTGCGGTCTATAGTCCATGGGTTGCAAAGAGTTGGACATAACTGAGCAACTGACACTTAACACTTTCCGACATATTTTATTGACTTCCTGTGTTATTTTCTAACATGAGGTTCTGAGGTTAAAAAAAAAAAAGATGTTCTTTCTATTGGTTTATCTTTTAGCAGTACTGTACTATATCAATTACAAAGAACATGTTAATAGAAAGTATAACTTTGTGATTTGAAGCTCTTGTTTATCAGATAGAGCCCACGTTTTTAGTCTTTGACCTTCATGATGTTCATACACACAAGTCTCTGATTAAAAATGGTCTAATATGAAAACATAAGAGGTTACTCTTTACTGACCTTTGCAGTGGTCATGCACTCTTAAAAAACCTGCTCTATAGATCTGTACTGATGGAACCAGAAAAATTATTTTCATTGAACGAAGAAAAGACATTATAAAATTTAGGTATACTAGGTATAAAAATTATGTCAACTGAAGTGGATTTTAAATACAAGAAGCAAAAACTACCAACAATTTTAGAATTTTATGTGGATCAAAAATAAGAGATATTATGGGATTTAAAAAATGTTTATCAGTCTATTTTCAAAATTTCACCTAAAGGTGATAACATGACCAGGTGAAGTACAAATAAAATTTGTGCAATTCTGACACAATTACCAAAATTAACATCCTTTCCTAGATATATACTCATGCAAAAAACAGAAAAGAATTAAGTGAATGTCAATAAATACACACCTGTCAATTTCTGTAGCTGGTAATACAGCAAATTAAAAGGACCAGTATATGGAATGGCTTGGGTCTGTTTTACAGTGCTCATGGCCAAGTCAGTATAATCTGGAGAGGAAATTAAAATAAATATGCTGTAAGAAACAATACTAGTTCCACAAAACACAATTTGCAAACATAGATCGGGAGTAAAGGAAAGAGAAGTAAAAGCAAAGTAAGCGAGAACACGTTTTTCAAGATAACAAGGTGCTCCGCAACTGGTTCCCATTCTACATCCTCCCCTGTACCCCCTCCCCTCACCCCCCACTCCCCTCACCCTGACCCCCACCCCAGCCAACAGTTAACTTGTGCTCCAGAGGGCACTCTCATTTCCCCAAACACATCAGGTCGCTAAGCATCTCCAAGCCAGGAGGCCAGCTGTGTTCTGCCATTTTTTCTGGTTAGCAATCCTTCACCACCTGGCATAAAAGCCACCTGGTTTTCAAAGCTTTTCCCAACTCTTCTAGGCCCATTCTCTCCTCACATACTCATGCACTCTGTAGGTCCTGGGTAAATACTGTGATTAGCTCTTCACAAGATGGTTTCCCTTAATAGAGAGCTTTGCAAGGCCTGGGATTGTGTGTTTTAATACATCTCTAGTCTTCAGTACCTGGCACAATGTCTGGCATAGAGTAAGACCTCACCAACTGCTAATGGAACAAGTTATATTTCTACTGTGTGATGGTCTGAAAGCTGACAGTTGGCTCATCTCACAGTTGCACCCTAAACATTGCTGTTATTTCTTATTCCTTGCTAAATCATTTTTATTAGTGTCATATAAATAAAACTGAGCACAGTTATTTACTTGAAGATAATACCATAGTTGGGGCTTCCCAAGTGGTGCTAGTGGTAAAGAATACACTGCCTGCCAGTGCAGGAGGGGTAAGAGACACAGGTTTGATCCCTGGGTCGGGCAGATCCCCCGGAGGCGGGCATGGCAACCCACTCTAGTATTCTTGCCTGAAGAATCTCATGGACAGAGGAGCCTGGCGAGCTACCGTCCATAGTGTTGAGAGTCAGACATGACTGAAGAGACTTAGCATGCATGCACAAATACCACAGTTACTGCAAAAGTACGGACGGCTTAGCATTTGCATGGGCTTAAACACAAGGCTTGGCAAGCAGCTTAACACTACAGATCATACAAATCAAAAAGTTTATGTGGAGAGTCTAACATTATTTCAGGAAATGAAAGTACCAGTACTTCTTGTGAAATGTAAAAGACAGGCTTGAGAAGCGTCAGCAGTAGCCAATCGGTACTACAGAAGAGCTTATGTTTCCAATTAAGAAAAAAGTTGTTTAAACATTTTAATAGTTCAAGGAAGATTTTTTCCAAATAACGTTATCTAGATTATTAAGTTTTGACTATTTGTACTTTGTTGTTTGATTGTTACCTAAAATTTGGCCACTAGGTAAGAGTTTTTCAGATTTTCTTTTTTTCTTACAGATTTTTTTTTAAATACATAATTTTAATTAATTAATTATTTTGGCTGCAAGGCATGTGGATCTCAGTTTCCTGACCAGGGATTGAACCTGAGCCCTCTGCAGTGGAAGCAGGAAGTCTTAACCACTGAGTCGCCAGGGAAGTCCCAGATTTTTTTAATCTACTAAAATCAAATTACATTTGACATTTAATAGTATACTTACTGGAGAGGTCACAAGGAGAAAGTATGTGATAATTAAAGTTTCTTTTAACAAGTATTCCTGAGACCCGCTGGCCCTGTTCAGGTTTTTTGTCTGCTAAAAAGCCCATGACCTATTTTAAAAAAGAAGAAAAAGAGCCCAAAACAATTTGAAGAGAACAGAATCTTGTGAAACACAATTAACAATTCAGGGACTCAATCATAATGATGACCATTTGATCCTTTCCGTTAAACTATCCCCTGGAAAGCTCTGTGAACAGTGAGATTCAGGAGTCAGTACAACATTGGCTCTACTTTGCAAGAAAAGCCTTACATCCTAATTTCTGCAAATTTTCCTCAATTTGACTGCAAGAAATGATATTTATCAAATGGCTTCCTTGAATTTGGCTCGTGTACTACACGAATTCTGTCAAGTTGCTCATTAACACGCTTGATGTTTAAAGCTTCAGACAGATCACGAAAAAGCTCCTGTTAGTGGTATCTTAAAAAGACTTTTGATGAACAGGAGGTAAAAATGCAGACTTCTTACAGCATCCCACTAAAATTCCAGGTGAAGTTTTTTTTCTCAACTATTGCTTTTTTAAATTGTGAAAATCTTACATGTCATCAAAAATGATTAACTCTTGAAAAGACAAATTTTTATAAATTCCATTGTATCCACAGACATTACGTGTAGACATGGGCCTATCTTCATTTTCTTGGGGAGAATGCCAGGAGGTAGACAGAATACTGTATTGGATGTCGTAAAAAACAGTAGTGGAAAAAACAAAACCGTAATGGACATTTGTTTACTGTCTGATATAGGTATGAAAAGTAAGTTGGGAATGTGGATTAAAAGCTATGAAACTCAAAATCTAATTTATTTGAAAATTTTCCATATGAAAAAACATATTAGTGGTAACAGAAAAAGCCTAAAAACACATGGATAAAGTCTTATACTATTAATATACTGAGTAGACGGAAATCATCATTGAGCACATTATTTTGATTCGATTAAGAGCTGGATTTTCTTAATATACATTTCCCTAAAGGGATTATGAACTATTAGGAGTGGATAGGATTAAAAACCATAACCTTTTACCTTGGCTAGTTTTTCTCCCCTGAAGTTCAAGGTCACTGCTTCTGTATTCCGAGGATTATGAACCTCTATGTGAACTTCATCATTATCTTCATATTCTCGAATCAGGGCTGCTTTCAATCTGGCCATTTCATTCTGTTCTCCATGGACTAAAATCTACAAAGCATAAATTTTAAAAGAGCATAGAGAAGCATCCTTAGTTCAGGTTAATGTTGGCCTTTATCTGAATTAGTTATTATATGAAATGGAGATATACTTGAAGTCACTAAACTTTACTATGTTTAAGGATCCCCAGTCAATCAAACATGTATGAGGTTTTCTTTCTATTTGGCTTATTTCAAGAGGGAGTAAAGAAATCTCTTTTCCATTCCAGTATTTGCCACTAGCGAGATACACTTTATGGAAGCTGACTTTTTCTAGAAAGGGGCTGGACAAGGTGACTTCTGTAGTGTCTATCCACTTTAAATGTACATGGTTCTTACATGCAACTACTGCTACTCCTACTGTCTCAGAAAACACCCAGAGTTTTCTTTAGGTTTCTTAATGTAAGACTATCAAAAGACGCTTTTTATAAAAGGAAAAAAATGACTTCTGATGCTTTCTTCTATTTCTTAAAGTAATGCCATATAAAATATTTTACAACCAAATGAAATGATGTTTCAGAAAGGTATTTACAAGTATTGTATTAGCTAACAGTCTTTCTAATTGACTTTCAAAACCTATATTTTACAAGACAGATCATTCTTTTTTTCCTAATGTTCTTCTTTTTTAAAATATTTATTTGGCTGCGCTGGGTCTTAGTTGCAGCATGTGGGATCTAGTTCCCTGGCCAGTGATCGAACCCAGGTGCTCTGCATTGTGGGTATAGCGTCTTAGCCAGCGGACCACCAGGAAAGCCCCAAGACAGATCATCTCTAACCTACAGACTACTGGTAGGTGATGTCTTGCCTGGGCTAACAGAAGCTTGCCCAGTGTCACTACAGGCAGAGGCATATGGCCTGGAGATGATGAGCCCCAGCTCTAGGGCCTGGCTGCTGTAACACAAATCCTGGCATTGCCACTTACTAGCTGTGTAACTTTGGGCAAATTATTTAACATCTCATTGCCTCATCTACAGAACCATTGTTGGTTGTGAGGAGTAAGCAAGTTGATATATATAAAAGACTAGCATAGTGCTTGGAACATAGTAAATAGTCAATAAATGCTAGCTGTTGTTTACTGTTACCACCGGTACTATTATTATTTTATTGTGTGGGCAGACTTTTGCTGACTTGGCTACTGGAGGAGGGTAAACATCAAATCCAATTCAGGGATTTAAACCGACAGCAGAGCTAGACTCTGGAGAGCAACACAATGGGAGTGAGGATGAGGGGGTGATTACAGAGAGAGTGCAACACAGCTTTTCCTCCATGGCTTTAAAATCTGGGAGAATATCCGTAAACCACACACAGTAGTAGACACCCATGAATGGCCTACACTTAACTAATATAAAGCCAACCACACACAGTAGTAGACACCCATGAATGGCCTACACTTAACTAATATAAAGCCAAGTAGGAGAGGGAATTTTTCCACCAAAGAATCTGCTCATTAAGGGGCAACAGTAACTGTCAGGACTATTTGCTAGAAAGAACTAAAAAACGAACAACATGGGACACAAAATGCTCAGCATCCTTAGTCACCAGTGAAAGGAAAATCAAAACTATACAGAGATGCTGCTTCACCTTTACTAGCATCGTGATGGTTCTAAAAAGGAAAATAACAAGCTGACAAGAATATGGAGAACCGGAACCCTTGTGCATTGCTGTGGGAATGTAAAATGGTGTAACTGCTGTGGAAAACAGCTTGGTGATTCCTCAGAAGTTAAACATAGAATTAGCCCACGATCCAGCAATTCCACTCCTCGGTATACACCCAAAAGGACTGAGAAAAAGGACTCAAACAGATACTTACATGCCAGTGTTCACGGCAGCATTATTTACAATAGTGGAAATGTAAACACTAGTTATAAAAGGTGGAAACAACCCAAGTGTCCATCAACAGATGAATAAACAAATACAGTATATACATGCAATGGAATATTATTCAGCCATAAAAAGGAATGGAGTTTTGATACATGCTACATTCAGAGAGGGTATTTCATTACTTCATCCATTTCCTCATCTTTCATGAGGAAAGATGCTCCTCTAAGTTAAGAAACTTTTTTATAGTTTAACTCTCTCCAGCCCCACCAAAATATAACTGTTAGCATCAAAATTACATAAAAGTTAAGGAGCTGTGCAATGTATTTCATATCTAACTGCGTCATTAACTCTTGCTATGATGGCTTGCCTCTCTCTTCTCGTCACATTTAAGAGGCATTTCCTATATGCCAGGCACCGTGTTACATGCTTTAAATACATGTTCTCTCATTTAGTTTTCGTAAGAACTTTAAGAGGTGTTATTACAGATGAGCTAAGGAAAGGTTAAGTCACTTGCCCAGGGCTACAGGGCAAGCAACGGATGGAGATGGGATTCAAAACAGTTACAGTGAGAAGTCAGCGCAATTAAGTTACTGGGGAAACAGCAGAAAAATAGTGGAAAGGAAGCTGAGCTGGTAGATCTAAGCCAGATACCCCGTGTAAAATGGAGAAAATGAAAGTGCACAGCTTGCCTAACTCAAAGGGAAGTGGTGAAGGTCAGATCTAAGGGCACGCGAGGCCTGTGATGAGAGCACTACTGTCAGGGCGGGGCTGCTCTGAGGACCAGCTGCTGCTGGGCCAGCCTCTTCCTGAGCCTTTAATGCTAAAATCAAACGCATACACTAACCACATGAGGTGGCTTCAAAGCACGAATAAATTCACTGGTTTGCTGGTAATCTGTATGCGCAGAGAAAGAGATGTAATCAACAGACATTTTCAGAGGTAACTTCTGCCCGGACATGGTAGTGATTTCTTCTGGTTCAGACATGATATGCTGTTATAAACAAAGAAAAGTAAACAAAACACATAAACTCTCTAATTAGAAAACAAAAGGTACGTTTTCTACTTTTTCACCTGGCCATAAACTCATACTCATTTAGGACCTTTAGCACAAAAAGCATTCTAATACAACTGACTCAGTCAATATCAGATACTTATTTTCTCAATCAAGCAAACGTTTAATCAGGAAAGTAAGCAGATTAACAAAAATTTCGTGTATTTGGAGTCCTACAAGGGAGAATTTTAACTTGTGGTTGGAAAAGCACACTTGTATCCCCAACCATATGCCCTGAAAAGTTCCTTTCCAGGTGAAAGGATCTGTATAAAAGACAGAAGTATTTCTACTCTAAAATCTATGTTAGATACACAGCCAACACTAAGTGACCAGCTGAATAAGATAAAGTAATAAAAATGATCAGAGCTGGGAATCATAATATATTTAAAAAATAAAACAGAAGTTATCAATAAGAGAATGTGATGCAGGAATGTTCAGAATCTGCCTCTCAAGCTTTGCACATCAGTGTCTACATCTCGCACAGTTAGTATCAACCACTTAAAAAAATTTATTATTCATCTTTGGCTGTGCTGGGTCTTCGTTGCTGCATGGGCTTTTCTCTAGCTGCAGGGGGCAGGGAATACTCTAGTTGCACTGCGCAGGCTTCTCAATGTGACGGCTTCTCTTGCTGCAGAGCACAGGCTCTAGGGCACGTGGGCTCAGTAGTTGTGGCTCCTGGCTCTACAACATAGGCCCAGTAGCTGTGGCACGTGGGCGTAGTTGCTCTGTGGCATGTGGGATTCTCCCAGATCAGGAATTAAACCGCTATCTCCTGCACTGGCAGGCGGATTCTTTGCCACCGAACCACTAGAGAAGCCCTCAAACATTTTATATCAAGAGGAAGGTGAGCACTCAACCCAAACACATTCTCCAACTTTTCAAGAGAACACTTACTAATAAGCCTTTTCTTCATCAGATGAGGGTATCCATGTTTGTCTCATATAGATTCCCTTCCACTTTTTTCCTTTTACTGTAACTAGATGAGCACTTCTCTAGCTTTCACATGCTTATCCATCACCTGAATCTCATTCGTCAACCTTAAGATCAGCTCCAGCTGCCTACTGCCATCCTCATTTTAAAAAATCAAGACCTATGTCATTTAAAGAACTACTTCATTGGAGAAACCTGGGAGGACAGCGCCCCCTCTGCAGCCTTGACTGGGAAGTGCCCAGTGGTCTCAGGCTCTGACTGACCTTGGCAAGCGTGCCTTCTACACAGTAGCCGGCTATGATGACGCCGTTCCTCTTATCAGTACACCAGCTTTCAAAGAGCTCTCTGGATAAGCCGCTTTGCATCATGCCTGGGGAGGCCATGACCACGCTGGGACCAATGTCATCAAAATGATCCATGCTCTGAGAGAGGAAAGGAAATGATAACAGCATGTTAAGATAAAGTATTCCTTATTTGTAAAGAACACCAAAAAGTGAGGTAAAAAGGCTAATCATGTGACTGGAAGGGCCTTGACAAAACTAGCAAACATTTTTTAAGTCCCTGAACAGTTTATTTAGGCTGGGAATGAAAGGAAAACAAAATGATAAAAAGCCATTAGTTCACACTGACCTTCAAAACCTTCTGTAGGTAGCTAAAAAACCATTAGGACCATTTCCAGTGCCTAGCAGACAGGCAGAGTAAAATGGAAGGAAGAGTCAAATGGGTTTCTATCTATCCAAGACAGAACTCTGAAAGAATTTCCCCAAAGATTCACAATGGCTTTGCACACTTCATTAGTATTCTGAGTTGGCCTGGAAATCTAAGTTTAACATTGTTTCTAGGGGAAAAGTGAAGTCGCTCAGTCGTGTCCGACTCTTTGCGACCCCATGGACTGTAAAACTTGGGTCTAATTCCTAAGCAATTAACCTAAAAGACACTTTGCGAACAGAACCTATTTATAATTGGAAGACCACTTAAAACTTTAATTATTTAGGGTATTATGTTATTATGATTAGAGTATTAGTTCAAATGAAACTTTTTATTTAAATGAAAGGAAATTAGATTTTATTGAATACTCTAGAAAAATAAACATGAAGATTTTCACATATGGAATCTGCAGTGCTAATCAAAAAGATGATTAGGTCTGAGTAGGAACAGAAAAAATATATAGCAGATATTGTTCTCATCGGGGCTTTTTATTTCTATGGCAGAGAAATCCAAGTTATTTAGCAATAGTAAATATTGAGACCATGTAGAGACTTGGAACAAATGGCAATATTTATATGTCTAAGCGGAAAGGAATGCCAGTTGCTAAGTTTTTGATGTCCGTCAGAAAAGTGATGCCTGCTTCAGGAAAGGTAAGACTTCAGCATGGAGTCAACCAGACGATCAATGGTGGGCATCTCCCACTGCTAATGACTTACTTGAGTGTTATTCGTCCTTCTTTCTTCCACAAGCACTCACCTTCAGGTTACTAATGTGTTTGAAAACAAAGGGATTATTAATGTTGATCTGTTTGCGGATTTTGTCATTCATGGCATTCACGTATGTCTGGTACACTGCCATACACTTCTTGGCCAAAGATGAGGCGTAGTATATTGGAATATCATGGAGTTCTGGGTGATTCTGCCAGTACTCATCTAGAGAGATTTTACAAGAAACACATTTTTTTTTAATGTGAGGTGGTGGTTTAGTTGCTAAGTTGTGTCCGACTCTTGTGACCCCATGGACTGTAGCCTGCCAGGCTTCACTGTCCATGGGATTCTCCACGTAAGACTACTGGAGTGGGTTGCCATTTCCTTCTCCCCTTAATGTGGGATAAATAGCTCAAATAATAAATGATACACGCAAGTAGTTTGTTAAAAAAATTTAGAAAAGAAATAAAGCACAAAACTATAAAGAGGTTAAGAAAAATTAAGTAAACTAAAAATTTACTAAAATTGGTCCTAACTCAAGCTTATAAAACCAGAACTTCTTTCCTTCTTTTTTTAAATGAGACTATAGTTAATTGAGAACATTGTGTTAGTTTCTGGTGTACAGCAAAGAGATTCAGTTACACAGATTCTTTTCCACTCTAGTTTATCACAAGATACTGAACGCGGTTTCCCTGTGCGACACAGTAAAGCCTTGCTGTTTATCTATTTTACACACAGTAGTTTGTACCTGCTCCTCCCAAACGCCCCAATTATCACCCCTGCCCCACCCTTCCCCCCTTTAGTAACTTTAAGTCTGTTCTCTGTCCCTGAGTCTCTTTCTGTTTTGGAAATAAGTTCATTTGTATCGTATTATAGATTCCACATATGAGAGATAACATATGATATTTACCTTTCTCTGTCTGACTTACTTCACTTAGTATGATCATCTCTAGGTCTACATATATTAGGAAGCTGAGGCTAAAAAAGGCTGAAAACAGTGGCAATTTTTTTTAACTTGATTTATAAGTGAAAACTCTATATAAGGACTGGGACTTTTCCTGTCACGTGTTACATTTCTTGCTTTGCCCTCTGGTTTAACTGTTCATATTCTTTTAGATATGATTAGAATTTTTAACGGTGTCTATGCTCTCGTATATGCTCTTATGATTTCTCAAATACCTTCCCAAGTATACTATATCCCAAGATCACATCACAACCTGCTATTTTTTGTGTGTACTTTTATGAGAAAGTTTTAAGTGTAAAAAAAAAAGATGAATAACTTGCCCAGAGTCATATGGTTAGATCACGGGTGAGATCTGAAAGCAGCGGTTGGGAAGGTCATCCCCTCTTGTTATGGACAGTCAGGGGGGATTTAAGGGACAAGGAGCAAGGGCGTAGAGCAGTCCTCATTCATAAAAGGAATCACAATATACTTGATAGTGGGGTTGTCAGACAGAAACAGCAAATGCTCAATTAAACTTTAATTTCAGACAAATACAAGATTTTTAGTATAATAATATTATTTTATTTGCAATATTTGCTATAATATCAAATATATTATTTGAAATTAAAATTCAACTGGTGTCTTGTATTTTTATTTACTAAATCTGACAACCTGATGATGGTGACAACCTGGTTTTGCATCTTCATTTCTTCTACTCCTCTCATTACTTTGCTATGGAGACTTTTCATTTTAAGACTTCTATAAGGACAAATGTGACATGCAGTAGGAAAGGAGAATCAAGAGAAGAAGGACTGGCTTAGGCTTTAGAAAATTTAGCTTCTACTAAGCCCTTCAGTCGTGTCCAACTCTTTGCGACCTCTTGGAGTATATAGCCCACCAGGCTCCTCTGTCCATGGGATTCTCCAGGCAAGAATACTGGAGTGGGTTGCCATGCCCTCCTCCAGGGGATCTTCCCAACCTAGGCATTGAACCCACGTTTCTTCTGTCTCCTGCATTGGCAGGTGGGTTCTTTATTTACCACTAGCGCCACCTGAGAAGCCCTGTCTCTCTCAGAGATTTGCTTTTGATCTGAGGTCATTTATTCTTTCCCCTTATTTCTCTTTTCAGTGTAACAGGGATTCTATTTATCCCTATCATCATACAGACGGAAGAACTGAGAGTGAGAGCTCAAGATCATTATCATTTCTAGTTCACATTGAAGCCATATATGTATAAAGCTGCTGCTGCTGCTGCTAAGTCACTTACCAGTTATTCTTAAAGAAGAGTGCATTCCTCAGAAAAGAATCACAGAATGTTAAAAAGGGTTGCTAAACATAAATATATGCAAAAAGTGACACCCACTGTTCCTCTTATTACAAAAAGTTATACATGCTCATTAAAGTATTTGGAACATGGAGAAAAGCAGGAAAAAGAAATCATCCACTTTCTCACTATCCAGATTTAATATCTGGATATCTTTCCAGTCATTTGTGTATTTTCTACCTAACTAGGGTCAGAGTCCACAGTTTTGAAATCTACTTTTTTGGTCCACTTATTATGTAAAAATATGTATTAACTCATCTGAAACATGATTTTTTTCCTACAGTGTGATATTTACTGACATAATATTTCATTGGAAATATTTAGAATTATGAAATCTCTTACTCACAGAATTTTCTATGTATTTCTTTCCCAGAGGTTGAACTGCTGGGTCCAAGGGCAGGGTATTTTTAAGATGCTGACTGTTCACCATTTATATTCCCAGCAGCGCTGGAAGACAGTTGCTATGTCTCTGAGCTCTTATGGCACCAATTCTCTCGTCTTAAATACAGAAACCAAAGCCCAGAGGGTAGAGTGACCTATCCAAGGACATGCAGCGATCTTGATATAACTGCACTGTAGGATTTTGAGAATCTCCCAAATAAAAAGGAAAAGGCGTACCTAAAATCAAGAGGAGCTCCTGGGCCCGTCCGAGAGCAAAGACGGGAATGAGGCCTCGGCCCCCTCTGTTCACAATATCATGGACAGTGTTACAGAACCTTGCCTCTCGCTCCTCTCGCTTCTCGTGGATATGGGTCCCGTAAGTAGATTCCTAAACAACACGTGAGAAGGGTGAGACCTAGGCTGGTGAGTCTCAAAGAATACAAAAGGTAAATATCAATGAAACGTAGAAGCAAAGTGACCTAGGTCTCTACTAATATGCCATTTACTTGAACATGTGCTGTTAAAACACTAATTGGAAAGAAGAGTGAATAAAAACGTTAGAATTCAGGTCTGGCAAAAGAAAAAAATCAGGAGATAGTTCAAAAATGTACTTTCCCTGCTCAAGATAATTTTAGGATGCTTCTTTCAGCACTGGCCACCCTCCAGGAACTTATCAGAAGTACTGGAGCCCCAGCCCAGCCACAGTCAGAATCTGCATTTCTATAGCATTACCAGATGATTCATAAACACATTAAAATTTGAGAGGTACTGCTCTGTACTTGTTCCCCTGAGAATTAAGAAAAAAACAACTTCCCTTAACTTAAGGTCAGTTTACATGCTGAATATACCATGAGCTAAGCCAAACTGAGTTCACTGACAATACACTGCATATGGACAGCAATACACACCAGTCCCTCCTGCTTGGGTAGCTGGGGGATGCTGTGGGTGGTGAGGGGGAAACAGACAGCACTTCCACCGATATTCTTATATAAACCATAGGACCAATGCACATTTATTAACTTGCTCCTCACCAGTCATTCCCTCCCCACCAAAGCTTCTGTACAGTAAATTTTCTTTTATTATTATTCTCCCGAGAATTACAATCTAGTAGGAAGGTAAGACATACACATAAAGTTAGCAGGTGCTAGAGGCCAGAGGACAGTCACCACGGCAAAGACAGTGGGGCCATGCCATTTTACACAACCTTTAAGATGTTCTACCTATTTGGAGTAATTAACCTAAACAAGAATATTTGGGAGACAGAATATCATCTCTGATATTAGACTAGCTAATATATTTAACAGCAAGTGGGGTTGCACTACAAAGAAAGGCCAAAAAATTTCTGTACTAAAAAACTAGACACATTTATATCTGATCACAGATATGAAAATGAGATCATGTTATTTTTTCCCAGAAAAAATCCTGCTTACATTACACTAATTACAATACAGGGCACTAATACTTACAATGATAAGAATATCGGGTTTAATGTTAGGAATTTCAGCTGCCATTAAGTGTCTGTCTTCTTGTCTTGAGAAATCACCTGTGTATAAAAGCTGAGAAAAAGAGAAAGTTAGAAAAGTTAGAAAGTTAGAATTCTGGAATGCTTCATTTTACTCTGAATATGTTTCACTCATAAATTCTTGAAAATGAAGTGCAATAGAAAAAATAGCCGACATTTTTTAATTGCTTGTGTCTAATTCAAAATGTGTAACCTAACTCAGTCATAAACCATCTAGAGTTTCAATTATTCAATCTAACTAATGGGAATAATACAATCCCATAATTAGCCCACAAAGATAACCTTGAGATGTACTCTCAGTATCTTAGAGAAAAAGGGCATGATATTCAGGAAAGAACTCTACTATTTTGAGATGTTTACTGTTTTACTGTACTCTTCTCAATCACGATACAGAGAGTACTAACACAGGGGTAGGAACAATGATATTTACAAGGCAAAAGTACCAGCTTAATTTTACCTTGTTTCAGTGTTTTCACACTTTGCTGGCCTTAGGGAACATTCTTTAGTACCACTCAGTGGCCTAAGCCCTGCACTGATTTCTTATGGGCAGGAAATTCCCAAGCTAGAGCGTACCTTCACGCCTGCGATCTCGATCATGAACATGGCAGCTCCCAGAACATGGCCGGCGTGATAACACCAAAACTTGATTCCTGCAACTTCCTTCACTTCATGAAAATTGATGGTTTCAATTTTGTCCATGCTTTCTTCCAAATCTGTCTCAGTATACAGCATGTCGTCTGCTGATATGTTACTAAATTTTTAAAGATGCCAACACAAAAAAATTAAGGGTAAGATTTTTATAAGTCTTTAAACAGAAAGAAATTGTCTGTGGATGACATAGCCACATATTTCTTAAAATCACATTGTAGGTGTTATACTATTTCTAATCTCTTGGACCTTTTGTTTATCTTTTTACTTAGCTATTATGAGAAAAATGCTTAGTGTATATAAAACATGATTTCAAGCAAAGCACACACACTAAATTAAGGCAAAGTACTCTTTAGGACAGCACTTCTCAACCTTTTTTCCTACCCCAACACTTCCTGTGAAATAAAGGCACTCTCACACATTGAATCACAGTGGTTTTCCCCACCTGTGATATGAAAAGACTTGTCTAGAAAGTCTAACAAGTTTCCTCTGGAAAATTATGCTAAATACTTTCAAAAAAACAAGAGAGGTGGGGGTTAAGGACACAGTCTGGAGCCAGACTGATTGGATCTGAATTCCAGTTTTGTCTCTTACTGTGACCATCACAGGTAAATTACTTAACCTCTCTGTGCCTCAGTGTGAGGTTAAGTGAAAGTGTTAGTTACTCACTCATGTCCGACTTTGCAACTCCATGGACTGCAGCCCATCAGGCTTCTCTGTCCATGGGATTTTCAGGCGAGAATACTGGAGTGGGTAGCCGTGCCCTTCTCCAGTAGATCTTCCCAACCCAGGGATCGAACCTGGGTCTCCTGCATTGCAGGCAGATTCTTTACCATTTGAGGCACCAGAGAAACCTGTGCCTCAGTCTAATCATCTGTAAAATGGGATTCATGCAGAGTGTGCATCACAAGGCTGACATGAAGACGAAAGGAGTTAACATATGTCAAGAACTGAGGACTATGCCTGGCATATGATAAGCTTCATTTAAGTGTTAACCAGTATAATCATTACCAAGGATAACTCTTCCATTCTTCTGTATGTTTATAGAATAACAAACTGCATCTTAGCTACCCTAGGAATATACATATGAAACAATAAGCCTTTGAAGGTTCATCATTTGTGCTATACTTATCACAAAAAGGCTCCAAACTTTCTGGAAAAGGAGCAGATTTTCCTCTTGCAGCTGGAAAAAGCTTCCCCAGGGAACCTTTTCACTTCAGACAGTCAATTTGCTTTGATCAAATCACCCAAAAAAAGATTTCAGTACATAGCACTGTATAATGTATTCTGCTTTAAATTTTAATAAAATTATGAAATTTCATATATAGAATATTGCTATCATACCTTATAACTCACCTAAATTTCAAAGACTTAAAAGAATGCAAAAACTACATAAAGCCTTTATGCCAAGGAGGTGCTGGGGACACAATAGGTATTTGATAAGTTGGTACCAAATGACTAAATGAGTGATACCCTTGTGAATAAGAAGAAAACGTCTCATTTCAAAACACAAAATGGTCTACATTATGAACCGTATGTACTGGGTAGAACCAAGTGCATTTATAAATCTATTAAGGTAATTTACCTAACTTTGACATAATCTGAAAGAAGCCATCTATAAATAGCTTTTGTAGCATGAGTCATAAATGTTCTTCCTTTGAAACTTGTCTTCTGTAGAAACCAGGGCAAAGCTCCACAGTGATCCAAATGGAAACTTTAAAAAAAAGAAAAGAGAGCTTCTGTCAATTCTTAAAATATTACATATCATATACTTTAGGTACAGAAGAGTTCTATGTAACAATTAGATACTTTCAGAACACCCAGAGTAGGTATGTGCAGAGGGAAGGAATAATGTATTTAGTTCTAGCATAAGAAAAACAAATTAAAAGTACTTCTCTCAAAATATAGCCAAGCCTATTCTCAGAAGTCAAAATTATAACAAGCGCTTTAGTGGTATAAAGTTGAAAACCATCACGGTTTACATATGAAGTTCCCACAGAACAGTGTGACAACACAGTTGTCGTTAGGTTGTCGCTCAGTCGTGTCTGACTCTTTGCGACCCCATGGACTGAAACACGGCAGGCTTCCCTCTCCTTCACTATCTTCCTGAGTTTGCTCAAACTCATGTCTATTGAGTCGATGATGCCATCCAACCATCTCATCCTTTGTCGTCCCCTTCTCCTCCTGCCCTCAATCTTTCCCAGCATCAAGGCCTCGTCCAATGAGTCAGCTCTTTGCCTCAGGTGGCCAAAGTACTGGAGCTTCAGCTTCAGCATCAGTCCTTCCAATGAATATTCAGGCAACACAGCAGCCTCTGAGATATTCTGTGAAAGGGCTTTCTTAGTCTCAAGTTTTACAACAATCAAGGCATATGTTATCTCTTCCCTCCTCCTCATTTACTCTAGAGAAGCGAAAGGAAGTTTGCTGTCATAAACTTCTTTCACCTGTGATGACAATATGGCGTGCTGTCTTAGATGTTTGCAATATAATTCCTAGTAGGAAATATTTTTAAAACACTAGAATCTTAAAATCTGGTAAAGAATGATCTTTATAGTAAAAGTCCTTGAAAAACAATGCCCTTAATAAAAAGTAAAACAAAAACAAACAAACAAACAAAAAAACCTTACTGACTAATTAGTAGGAGATCAATCTCAGCTGGGTCAATCAAATCGATATAAGGAAGAGCATCCATTCCTTCCAGGCCAGGGTGGATCCCACAGTCCAGCTGAAAGAGATGGGAAAAGAGATCACAGTCTCCTCCACATTTTATTCAAATTCACTCAATAAATAGACATCATAACTGATCCGTCATAACATACACAATCAGGAAAGATTCTGTATGTTTGGAATACAATTCTTATTAAATGGGCAAATATGCCGTTAATAATTCTAACTTCCCAAATTTAAATATAGCTCGTATTTAGAGTCAAAGGACACAAAATACAAGAAATCTTCTTTCCAGCTACTTTTCGTAGGCACTCTTATAATGAATGAACTCTTTTCCAAGAACTTTAATATCAGAAATGGCTAGCATTTTTAAAGTTTATAGATTCACTACTACCAGATGTGACTATCGTGAGAAGGCAATGATTAGAAAAACAGGAAACTTCTCTGATCAGGACAATTTAAGTATTAGAAGACAAATTCTTCAGAGCCAGTCATTCCTGAATTATATCCTCATTTGAGGGGGTGTTTCTATCAAATTAATACAGTAAATGATTAAAAAGATTGTCTGCCACGTGCCTGTTCTTTTAAGAGTGGGAGAGGGGGAGGAGTGAGACCAAAAGACCCTGATGAGCCTCTGCGCTGCCTTCCTAATGAGGACTCCAGAGACCACCTCTTCCAGTCCCTCCAGCTCTCAGCTAAGGGAAAAGGCTGAGAGGGGGCCTGACTTGCCCAAGGCCAGGCACCCTGGTGCTAACTTAGGCACCTCGGCTACCAGACTAGGGCCTGGCCTATCGTCCCGCTGCACAGGAGGAGGCTGGAGTTCTGCATGTGTTCAGGAGGCCAGTTCCCTGGGGTCTCCCACTGGGGGTGGGGCAGACAGGTTGGCAGACCTTCAGGAATGGAAGAGGGACTTGGAAGAATTTTAGATTAGGAGACCCAGCTGACAGTTTTACAATCTTTAGTTTCTCAGTTTAATACTATGTCAATGCCAAGTGGAAGTATACTAGTTTTCCACATTAACATTTTATAGACACATATACTAACCATGACATTATTCTGGGGACAAAACAGTTAACTGCTGAATCGAAAAAACTACTGAACTAGAACAGCCTAACACTCAATGCAGACATACTGTTAACCTGACTATACTGTGCTTAGTTGCTCAATCCCGTCCAACTTTTTTCGACCCCATGGACTGTAGCTTGCCAGGCTCCTCTGTCCATGGGGATCCTCCAGGCAAGAATACTGGAGTGGGTAGCCACTCCCTTCTTCTGGGCATCTTCCCAACCCTGGGATCGAACCCAGGTCTCCCGAATTACAGCCAGATATTGTACCAGCTGAGTTACCAGGGAAGCCCAAGGATACTTGAGGGGGTTGCCATGCCCTCCTCCAGGGGATCATCCCATCCCAGGGATCGAACCCAGGTCACCCGCATTGCAGGTGGATTCTTTACCATCTGAGCCACTTACCATTATTTTCCTTCCTTTGAACTCCAGAATAATACATGATCTTCCCACTTCCTGCCCAGCTCCACTGTAAACATTCAAAGGAAAAAATAAAAACAATAAAAAAGCCATCAAAATAAAGCCAAATAAATTCAAACTTTTTTTACAACTTAAACTACGTTCCATCTGATGACAACACTAACTTGAGGCAGATGAGTTCCACAAAATTACAAAGACAGGGAAGAATAGCATCAACGTGGGGAAAAAATGAAAAGTGACCTCTGAGAGGTCAGACTGAGAGGACCAGAGGTTAAATCCAACCTTCTGAATGTTAGTGTTAAAATGATGATGTATTTAACATGTACACTAGTAGTGACTCAGATGATTTAATAAGACTTTTAGAATTAGCACTTAAGTAAAAACCCATAAACAGTTAAAAATTCTTTCATTTTCTTTAAGATGATAACACACATTTACCAAATAGCTTAAATTTAAATACTTATTCATACAGGTGAATCTCATTCCTTTTTCCTTCTACTTTGTTACTTCACTTAAAACAAATTTCCTTTCTTCAGAATAAACAGTTTCTTTCCAATTATCACAAGGCTTTAAGCCTCACCAGTCTAACCCCTCACCTTCTTTGATGCCTATCCCAACCATTCTAGCTTGTGATTCACCCACTTATTTAACATCAAGCAGCTTTTTGGGGTTTTTGGCTGCACTGTGGGGCATGTGAGATCTTAGTTCCCTGACCCAGGATTGAACCTAGGACTACAGCAGTGAAAGTGCTGTCTTAATCACTGGACTGCCAGGGGACTCCCTCAAGCAGTTTCTATTTGCCAAGCAGTGTAGATAAGCACCTAGCATATTCAGCTCAGTCGCTCAGTCATGTCCGACTCTTTGCGACCCCATGAATTGCAGCACGCCAGGCCTCCCTGTCCATCACCAACTCCCGGAGACTACCCAAACCCATGTCCATCGAGTTGGTGATGCCATCCAACCATCTCATCCTCTGTCGTCCCCTTCTCCTCCCGCCCCCAATCCTACCCAGCATTAGGGTCTTTTCCAATGAGTCAACCCTTCGCATGAGGTGGCCAAAGTATTGGAGTTTCAGCTTCAACATCAGACCTTCCAATGAACACCCAGGATTGATCTCTTTTAGGATGGATTGATTGGATCTCCTTGCAGTCCAAGGGGCTCTCAAGAGTATTCTCCTAGCATATGGAAAGGCCTAATACCAGGACCCTGGCTCCATGGTGGCTCAGACAGTAAAGCGTCTGCCTACACTGCAGGAGACCCGGGTTCGATCCCTAGGTCAGGAAGATCCCCTGGAGAAGGAAATGGCAACCCCCTCCAGTACTCTTGCCTGGAAAATCCCATGGATGGAGGAGCCTGGTGGGCTACAGTCCACGGGGTCGCAAAGAGTTGGACACAATCGAGCAACTTCACTTTCTTCCTTTCTTGGCTCCAAGAACAGATAGGCTACAGGACTGACATGAAATGGACACATCCTCAGACCGAGATCCTACTTCAGAGCAGGATGCAAAGAAAATCAGACGACTACAGAGCTACCGTGAGCCCCTGGCCTGCGCTTTAACTGGCCCTCTGTGCTTCCTCTTGAGTGTCCCTCCAGTTTTTGGTGCAGTTTTTCCTACAGTTGTTGGTGTAGTAACTATTTCAAACTTTCTCCCTTTTCGTAAATTTTCCCATGCTCTATCCTATTCTTGAGTCATGGGCTTTCTCTGTATCAAAAAATTAGTTTGTCAGTTCACTCAACTTGCCAACTCACTCACATCTTTCTCTTCTTCCACTTCTCCTGGAACAGAGAACAGACCACTCTCTGTAAGGCTAACATTTTCACTATGGTCTACACTCTGCCCACTCCCTCCCTCCTTCTGAGGCACTGACCCCTGCTACATCATTGGCTTTCCCCTTACTATCCTCTTTGACATCGGCATTTAAACATGCCAGTCATCCTTGTCCCCAAATGAAAATACCTTAATTCTAATCTCTAGTCTTTGGGTCCGCTTACTAAAGGTTGCATACATTGAATTCTGGCTTTTTACCAACCATCCCTCTGAAACTCTCCCTGCAAAACAGCTCTTTGTTGCTAAGTGCAAAGAGCCCTTCTCAGTTCCTATCTCACTCTTCTCCAGGCAGCATGTTATCTGTCCTATTCTGTTCCTCTCTGAGCCTGGTTTCTTTGACTTCACGTTCTCAGCCTGTCCTGCTGGTTTCTCCCCTTAGTTTCCTTCATGCAGCTGCCTCTACTCATCTTTCAAAAGCTTTTATTCCAAGGGTTCTCTCCTCGGCTCCTTTCTCAGTCTTTCTGATCATCCTCACATTTTTAACATGTTGAGGACTTCCTATTCTCTATTTGTAGTCCAGATACAGATATTTGTTCTCCTGAATCACAGACCTCTAACAGTCACCTGGCTTTGGTCTCTCTCCTGGGACATCTCACAGGTGCCTAATATTCAAATATGCCCAACAAATTTGCACCTCAAGTCCCTAGCCCGTGCTCTTCTTTCTGGAACACTCTGCCCTGATATTGACATAATTGGCTCCTGTGTATCATTTGGGTCTCAGTTTAAATGTCACCTCATTTGCCCTTCAGACCACTCTATTGTAACATTTATTACTATATGATGTCATTGTATCTACTTATTTATAGCTTATTTCTCACTATTAAAGTGAAAGCTCCATAATAGCATAGACATCTATTTCATTCACTGCTATACAGTAAGGTGCCTGACATGCAATAAATCTCAAGAAAAACTTACTGAATGAGTAAAAACTCCCAAATTAGGAAACTTGGGAACACTACATTAAGTTAAAGAAGCCAGTTTCAAAAGATTACATGTTGCAACCCATTTATATGAAATGTCCAAAACAGGGTAATCTGCAGAGACAGAAAGGAGATTAACGGTGGCCAAGGGCTGGGCAAGCTGGAGGGCAATGATACAGGGTTTCTTTCTGGAATGATGAAAATGTCCAGGATTAGACAGTGGTGATAGTTATAAAACTCTGTATAGATTAAAAACTGTTTAACTGCACACTTTAAATGAGTGTGCTGATGTGATTTCAATCTCAATAAGGGTGTTATAAAACAATTTAAAACTCCCAAATTTACTCCAGACCTGCCCCATCTCGGGTACTCCTGGAGTGAGTAACACCACCACTTACCAGTTATCCTACCTGGGAACTGGAGTCATCCTAACTCTCCTCTCTGCCCTGCCTTCCCTTCCACATCTGCCCCTTCTAACATATCTGATCACTGACAAAGCTCTAAAGCTTTCACTTCTTTACTCTCTCAGGGCTCTCTTTCCAACCCACTGCTGCTCATTTCACTCATTTCAAGATCTCACTGCTTATCACTTGGTTTGTTTCAATCTCATCCTACTAGATTCTCTCCACTTGATCCACCTTTTTTTTTTGGCCACACCACGTGGCATGAGGGATCTTAGTTCCCCGACTAGGGATCAAACCTGCATCCCCTGCAGTGGTAGCTCAGAGTCTTAACCACTGGACCACTAGGGAAGTCCCTTAATACACCTTTAATTCATCTGTGCCACTGCTGCCAGAGGCATCTTTGATCTTCCTAAAGCATAATTTCCACCACTTCCCATCCTTGCTTAAGACCCTTCCTTGGCTCCCTATAACTGGCGATAAACTTCAAATCCTTAGTATGTATGTATACAAGGTCCTTCACAAGCTGGACCCTGAGAGCCTCTACCATCTCATCTGCTATCTTTTAGTTGCACCCACAGGGAGACTGGCCACAAAGAGACCTCTCATTTTCACATGTGCCACTTCCTCAGCCTGGAACATCCTTGCCCCCATGCTTTGGCTGTTTAAACTTCAAATCCTTAGTATGTATGTATACAAGGTCCTTCACAAGCTGGACCCTGAGAGCCTCTACCATCTCATCTGCTATCTTTTAGTTGCACCCACAGGGAGACTGGCCACAAAGAGACCTCTCATTTTCACATGTGCCACTTCCTCAGCCTGGAACATCCTTGCCCCCATGCTTTGGCTGTCTTTAATTTCTAGTCAATCTCTAGGACTCAGCTCAGTGTCCTAATTTCCATGATGCAGGATGGCATTGTTTTCTCACTGGAAATCCACTCTGCATACTCTCAGGGCCTTAGTGCAATGCCTATGTGTCCTCTTACAGTAGTCAATTCACTGAGCACCTACCAGGAGCTCTGCTCTGCACAATAAAGTGCTGCTCGATTATTGCCACAGGAGGAAGTGGGTTCGGTGAGCCTGTTATCCTAGTAATCGCTGGAGTATGGACTGGATTTCAGGTCTGACTCCAAAGCAGTTGGCTGCTATTACTCCAAACTCTCTCTCCAGCACTTTTCATTTGGCACTGCAGTTCCCATCAAAAGGGTGAATTCCGTTAACTCAGCCCTGTCTTATTTGTATTCCTAGTGCCTAGTGTGCTGCTTGACACTCGCTCAGAGTTTGCTGAACACAAGAGACAACAATGTGAAGTGAGCGGCAGGCAAACTTGTGTTCCATCCCCAGTAGGTGCTCAACAAGTTATTAAATGAACAAGTGAAAGAGATTACTTTCTACCTTTGGAAAAATGCATATGTTCACGTGGTGCTAACTCATGTCTAACAATAAATATGTTTGTGAATTCAAACTGCGCAGTTAGGCGCAGAGAAATGTTCTCATTTCTCTAAGCAAGCATTCCAGGTCCATAAGGTGCTTCTCTGACAGAAGGCCATTTCCAATGAAAGAAAAACCCTCTCACAGTCATTCAGCGACTGAGATACTGTCTTAACATTTCTGCCTTTTCACCTCTCCCACTTTCTACCTTCCCTATTCCCGGAGAGTTTGAGCTTGGAATGTAACTCACAAGTTCCCTAATGTATTTCCCCTTTCATATTTTGGCAAATATGAGTCCTGGAGGTTAATAAGGCACAAGTTTAGTTCTTCCCTTGTGGCTCAGCTGGTAAAGAATCTGCCTGCAATGCGGGAGACCTGGGTTTGATCCCTGGGTTGGGAAGATCCCCTGGAGAAGGGAAAGGCTACCCACCCCAGTATTCTGGCCTGCAGAATTCCATGGACTGTTCATGAAGTCGCAAAGAGTCGGACACGACTGAGCAACTTTCACTTTCACTTTAGTTCTTCCTTGCGCTGTCACAGCCTTATCCAGGTTATCATCTCACCCTGCCATCCCCAGCATCCGCGGTTCCCTCACGAGTCGCCCCTCTTGGGCGTATACGAAAGCGCCCTGCGGTCCCACCATAGGCCCTTTTTCCACCCCCTCGCCCCCCAAATCCAACACCCTATCCTCCCTCGAGACTGAAGAAAAAGCAAAATACTATTCAACCTAGCAGGCCCCTTCCGATTCACAGTTCTTCAAACCGCTGCAGCCGCAGAGGCCTGGCCCGCAGCTGCGAGCCAGGGGCAGGCTGCCGAGGCAAGCGGGCCTGGGGCGGGGGACGACTGAGGCCAACCATCGGGTTCCCCTCCTCGTCTCACAGCCACGGCTTCAGTCCCTCTCAGGTCCCTTACAGGGGTCGGATCAGCAGCTGGTCACTCTCCTCTGCAGGAATCGCGGACATCTCAGAAGTCCAAACGGGAATGAGGAACAACAGATCGCAGGAGTCTTTCTAAACTGGAAGAGAAGACACAGAGAACCTAAGACGGAAGAACCACCCCCCATCCATCCCACGAGAGCACAACTTCCGGCATCTCGGCGCCCGCGACACTAGGCTCCTCCCTCCGACTTCCGGTCGCAGAACCCAACTCGCAAGGCTCCTCCCCTCCCAGGCTTCCGGGGACTGCGCCTGCGCGAGGCGTTGGGGGCGGGCCCAGGTGGGCGGGGCTCGGGGCCCGGAAGAGCTGGCGCTGGTATTATTACTGGAGGGGCGGCCGCGGCTTCTCCGGCTGCCCCGGCGGTGGGGTCTGACACCTGAGCGCAGACGGCTCGGAGGTGAGAGCCCGGCAGTCGCCGCGCTCGGGCCAAACGTGGTCAGGAACGCGGGCCCCGACGGTGGCTCCGGTGGGGAGGCCCGCGGAGCTGGGCGGATGGGTGGTGCCGCCGTCTCCTCAGGGACCCGCCTTCCCCGGGCCCCGAGCCCCGGGGGCAGCGCCGGACGGGCGGCGGGAGCCGCGCAGCGGGCCTGGGCCTGGGGGTGGAGGCAGGGCCCTGGCCCGATCCCTGTCTGGGGTGGGACTGCGGCCCCGGTGACAACCAGTGTGGCGTCTGGCTGGATCCTGTCGGAAGGCGATGGGGTGCGAGCACCCGCGGGGCTGTTCCCCGCCCCCGGCCCTGATCTGAGCTCAGGGCGACGAAGGGCGGCCGCCTTTTTTTGTGCGGGATCCTGTCAGTTTCTCCGCGCGCTGGGGTTTTCCCCGCAGCGCGGGGCTGGGGCTGGGGCTGTCTGTCTGTTGTCCAGCGCACCAGCACGTGGCAGGCGCTCACGACGACGACGAAGACCTGGGGAGCTGGGTGGGATCTGTGGGGAGCTTTGGCGGGAGCGCTACCGAGGCTCCAGATTTGGCCTCAATCGTGTGAGAGTTGGACTAGAAAGAAAGCTGAGCGCGGAAGAATTGATGCTTTTAAATTGTGGAGAAGACTTTTGAGAGTCCCTTGGACTACAAGGAGATCCAACCAGTCAATCCTAAAGGAAATCAGTCCTGAATATTCATTGGAAGGACTGATGTTGAAGCTGAAACTCCAATACTTTGGCCACCTGATGCGAAGAACTGACTCATTGGAAAAGACCCTGATGCTGGGAAAGATTGAAGGCAGGAGAAGAAGGGGACGACTGAGGATGAGATGGTTGGATGGCATCACCGACTCAATGGACATGAGTTTGAGTAAGCTCGGGGGAGTTGGTGATGGACAGGGAGACCTGGTGTGCTGTAGTCCATGGGGTCATAAAGAGTAGGATACGACTAAGCAACTGAACTGATTATTAGCCTTGTGGCCTTGGGCAAGCTGCTTAATAAACTTAGAGCTTTGGCTGCCTCATTTGAAAAGGGCTATAATATTGCAACCTTGCTGGTCAGTAGAGAGGGTCAGAGGTACTGTATATACAGCATAAGGACATATATATAGCATTTTTTTTGTTGTTTTTTAGTTGCTCGGTTGTGTCTGACTCTTTTGTGACCCCATGGACTTTGGGCTTCCCAGGTGGTGCTAGTGATAAAGAACCTGCCTGCCAGTGCATGAGATGTAAGAGACAGCAGTTCGATCCATGGGTGGGGAAGATCCCCTGGAGAAGGAGATGGCAACGCACTCCATTATTCTTACCTGGAGAATCCCATGGACGGAGGCACCAGGCGGGCTACGGTCCTTGGGAATCACAAAGAGTCGGACATGACTGAGCTACTGAGCATGGACTGTTAGCCCTCCAGGCTCCTCTGTCCATGGGATTTCCCAGGTAAGAATACTGGAGTGGGTTGCCATTGCTTTCTCCAGGGGATCTTCCCCACCCAGGGATCGACCCCCCGGTTCCTGCATTAGCAGGAGGATTTTTTACTGCTGAGCCACCAGGGAAACACACACACACACATACATATACATGTAGATACCTCTATGTATGTATGTATGTATGTATGTATATGGCACTTAGCACTGGGCAGCAAATGGTAGGTATTCAGTATGTGGAAGTTGTCATCTGGGTATTATCTCACAAGAAAGTTCTCTAGTTGGCTATCATGGCCTCTCTCAGGCTGTGCCAGACATTGGGTATACAGAGATGACCTGGCCCTGGTCTTCGATGCACTCACAGTTCTGAGATAGTTACAAGTGGGCAGTAGCTGACTCATGCTATGATCAAGATGTGGAGGACCATCCCTTAGCTCAACTTGGAGGCTTTCTAGAAGAGAAGTCTGAACTGAGTCTTGACAGGTGACCGAAGTTAGCAGGTCAAGTAGAAAGTGGAAGGGTATTGTAGGCAGAGGGAACAGCAGGAGCAAAGTGTGGACACAGGGAGCATAATGCATGCTGAGAACCTCAAGCAGCTGTGCATTCTTTACATGTTAGTTGAGTGTGAAGCTGATTGTGGAAAACAAGACTGGAGAGGTGGATGTGAGCCAGGTCATGCAGGACCAACCGTGCTTGTTCTGGCAAAGAGCTTTGACTTCAGGCTTTAACTTTGAGGAGCCAGTGAAAGATTTTAAGTTGGTTACATGGCATCTGACTTGAGTTTTAAATAAATGATTTTAGCTGGAGCTTGGTGATAGATTTGAAATGACAAGAAGTCTCGCTGGGACTGATACCAACCAGTGGCCTTAGCCTTCCGTAATCAATAGAAATTGATAAGAGGCCAGTCAAGAAATTCAGGCAAAGCTAGGCGAGAGGGTAGGGGTGTGTCTAGGGGTCAGGCAGGAGGGGTGGCTTTAGGTGGTTTGCCCACCCCTTTGGTGGTAGTCAAATTGCCAACATCCATTGGATCATCGAAAAAGCAAGAGAATTCCAGAAAAACATCTGCTATATTGACTACTCCAAAGCCTTTGACTGTGGATCACAACAAACTGGAAGATTCTTAAAGAGATGGGAATACCAGACCACCTTATCTGCCTCCTGATAAATCTGTATGCAGGGCAAGAAGCAACAGTTAGAACCAGACATGGAACAACAGACTGGTTCCAGATCCGGAAAGGAGTACCTCAAGGTACTCCTTGCTTATTGTCACCTTGCTTATTTAACTTCTATGCAGAGTACATTATGTGAAATGCCAGGCTAGATGAAGCACAAGGTGGAATCAAGATTGCCAGGAGAAATATCAGTAACTTCAGATATGCAGATAACACCGCCCTTATGGCAGAAAGTGAGAGAAACTTAAAAGCCTCTTGATGAAATGAAAGAGGAGAGTGAAAAAGTTGGCTTAAAACTCAACATTCGAAAAACAAAGATCATGGCATCCAGCTCCATCACTTCATGGCCAGTAGATGGGGAAACAGTGGAAACAGTGACAGACTTTCTCTGCTTGGGCTCCAAAATCACTGCAGACGGTGACTGCAGCCATGAAATTAAAAGATGCTTGCCCCTTGGAAGGACTGATTTTGAAGTTGAAACTCCAATACTTTGGCCAACTGATGTGAAGAACTGACTTATTTGAAAAGACCCTGATGCTGGGAAAGATTTCAGGCAGGAGGAGAAAGGGACGCAGAGAATGAGACGGTTGGATGGCATCACCAACTGGATGGACATGAGTATGAGCGAGCTCTAGTCCATGGGGTCACAAAGAGTTGGACATGTCTGATCAACTGAACTGAACTGAATTTGGTGGTGCAGTACCCTGTTTTTGCTCTTCAGAAGTGGCAGTTGGGTTTTTGGTCTTTTTGTGTCTTGTCCAGAATTGGCCCCAGCTTCACGTGTATTGTTGTTGTTGAGTTGCTAAGTTGTATTCTACTCTTTGTGACCCCATGGACTGCAGCACACTAGGCTTCCTGTCCTCCATTATCTCTCAGAGTTTGCTCAGATTCATGTCCGTTGAGTCAGTGATGCTATCTGACTGTCTTCATCCTCTGCTGTCCCCTTCTGTTGCCTTCAATCTTGCGTAGTATCAGTCTTTTCCAATGAGTCAGCTCTTTGCATCAGTTTACAAAAGTATTGGAGCTTCAACATCAGTCCTTCCAGTGAATATTCAGGTTTGATTCCCTTTAGGATTGACTGGTTTGATTTCTTTGCTGTCCAGGAGATTATCAAGAGTCTTCTCCAGCACCACAATTCAAAAGCATCAATTCTTCAGCATTCAGCATTCTTTATGATCCAACTGTCACATCTATACATGACTACTGGAAAAATCATAGCTTTGACTATATGGACCTTTGTCTGCAAAGCCATGTCTCTGCTCTTTAATATGCTGTCTAGGTTTGTCATAGCTTTTCCTCCAAGACATTTGTGCATGCATGCACACGGTTATTTTTAGTTCCTTACAGTTTCTTCATATTTTGTTGCTCAAGGAGACATTTATCCAGGGACAGGCATTGCAGCAAAGGGTCTCAGGACCCAACCTGTCTCAGGACAGGGTCCTTCTCCCTTGAAATGTCTCCTGGAGGCTGGTGAATTCCTTAAATTGCATTCCAGACTTTGTGCCTTTTTTTATGGGTTAAGGATCAATCACTTTCATCAGATAATGAAAAAGTATTCCTATGTAGCCATAGTCTAGAACAATGCAGGCCCTGTTTGATTCATGAATGGTATAATCTACAGATGGTACAATCAGTGTGTCTTGGGTTTAACTGGATGTGGGGCAGGAGGACAATGAGGGGTCGGTGGTTTCCCACATTCTACCAGAAATAATGTAATTTACTGAAAGGGAGAGGAGAGGAGCAGGTGTGGAGGGGAAGATGGGTTCTGCTTTAGGCATTTCTGCCTTTGATGAGTCTGCAACATCCAAGTGGCAGTATCTTTGGCCTCATTTTTATGCATGAATAATTCAGAGATGAGAATGATTTGCTTAATTAAGAGCATGCATCAAAATAGTGGCAGATATCAAAGGCTTTCATACGTGCTTTTCTCCTACAGCTCCTAGGCTAATGATGAAAAAAGAAAGTCTTAAGGAGTTGCCAAGGCCTTATAATGTAGTGACTGTCAAATCGTTCTAGTATTGTAGGGGTTTGAATAGATGCTTTGGGAATCCATAACAATACTATCAAATTTTTAAAAATCATTAAAATTGATACACACACACACACACACACACATACATATATATATATACACTTGTAATGTGCTTAAATGTGCTGCTGCTGCTAAGTCAGGTCAGTCGTGTCTGACTCTGTGCAACCCTATAGATGGCAGCCCACCAGGCTCCCATCCCTGGGATTCTCCAGGCAAGAATACTGGAGTGGGTTGCCATTTCCTTCTCCAGTACATGAAAGTGAAAAGTGAAAGTGAAGTGCTTAGTTGTGTCCGACTCTTCACGACCCCATGGACTGTAGCCTACCAGGCTCCTCCGTCCATGGGATTTCCCAGGCAAGAATACTGTTTATACAACAACATTTTAACCAATCAGACTATGGTACTTTATGATGCTAGGGTAACCCAGCTTTGGGCAGACCTTGGAATAAGGCTCTTTTGCCTTCTCTAATGGGAAAGTATCCTGCAATGGCAAAGTTCTCGTTGGCAACAAAGTTATCCAACAAGTCACCCACCAAAGCTTTCTCAGTAGTCTCCTTCTTTTTACTCTGTAGCTCGTTCCCTACCCAGCAGCCAGTCATCTTTCTCAACCAAAAATCTGATCATACCACCTGACTGCTCTTTGAAACCTTCCAGAGTCTTCCTGTGAAACCCAGAATAAAACTCCAACCTCTGTTGTGGCCTGCGAGGTGTTCTGTGGCTCTGTCTCGCCTGTCCCTGTCCCTCCGCCTCCTGTTCTTAGTCGTCCTGGCGTCTCACTGGTCCTCACATCAGATGGCATCCCTCAGGACCTCTGCACTTGCCATGTCCTCCACTCACGGTGCTTCTCCTCTACGTCGTGTCTGCTCTTGCTTCTCTCAGGTCTTAGCTCTCACCTCCTCAGAATGTCATTTTTTCTGTCTCAAAGAGTCACCCCTTCCTTTGATCACTATCTCCTTAACTTGCTTTAGTTCCCCTTGGAGCAATTATTATTTCCAAATAATGGGTTTGATACTTGGTTTTCATGTTGGTCTGGCTACTCCCTGTAAAAATGAGCCCCCTGTGGTCCACGGGTTACAGCTCCGTGCTTCCAGTGCAGAGGGCACAGGTTTGATTCCTGGTGGGGGAACTAAGGTCCCACACCAAAAAAAATAATTAAAAATAAATGAAAAATGAGTTCCCCGAGGTCAGAGACTTTATGTGTCTTAATCACTAATATATTCCCAGCACCTGGTAGGTGCTCACTGACCACTGAGGAATGAATGAATGAATGGGTCAGGTGTTCTTGCTACTCCACAAATGAAGCAGAAATGTAGAAATAAATTGGATGATGGGGCTGATCAAAATACATAGGCTCGGGTCAAGTCTAAGGTCAGATGCTCGTGGGTGGACTTGGTGGTAGCAAGGGGAGGGGGTGGGGGGAGTATCTCCAGATTCACTGGGAGAAACTGTTCATTGGACAGGGACATTCACTGATTTACTCATTCTTTTCCTTCATCAGGTACCCTGTTTTTCTGTCAAGAACTGACCATGTCAGAGTGAAAGGAAGCTATCTTTGCAGACCACTGTCTGTGGAACCTTTGAAGACGGTGGAATAGCATTTGATTCTGCAGTAAGCAGACCCCCTTTTCCCTCTGTAGAATCAGTCTTTAGTAAACATTTGTTAGTCTCTCGAATTCATACATTCTCCTGAAAGATGGGTCACAGTTCCCTCGTCTGTGAAACGTGGATTCTAACCTCCCTTCTTGTAAACCCCTTTGGGGGTTGGAGGCAGAGCCCAGGCAGGATATAAGATGCAGACAGACCCTCAGAGAATACCCAGAGTAGACTCCAGGTGTCTCCAGATGCTGTGAGGATTAAGTGAGACTGTGAAAGCACCTGAACTATGAAACATTTCTCTGGCCTGTTCATCATTATTCAAGAATAATACGCTTGCTCCTATGAAATGGGCAAGGAGAAATAGTTCATTAAAGATCTACATAAGGCTGACTCTGGAATGTTTAAGGTCACCTCCCTCCTGGCCTTGCTGGAATGAGGTGGGAGGTAGCACCTGACATTATTGTCATCTCTGCCTTTCCCTAAATGTAGTTTAAGACTAAGAAAAATGCACCAAACCCCAGAGGCTTCAGTGCTTTCAGTTCTTGGCCCTGCTGTTTACAGAACAGGAAGCAGAGACGGTAACTGATCTCAGAATCTTGGTTGATAAACTAATATGTCACATATTTTACTAATGTCTGGGCTTGATTCAAGAGAAGGCAGGCACTTGACTATTTTGAGGACTAGATGACAGGTGTCTGGTACTTCTGATTGGTGCTTTTCATACTTCTAGAGACGACAAAAACGTTCCTTTTTGGTTCACTGGGTTAAAACTTTGTGATTCAAGAAAAGAATAAGAAATAGTATCCAAATTTTGTGGGTTGATGGGGAATATTTATGTTTTAAGTAAAAGGAGTATACCAGGGAACTGGGAGGAATTGATGGTTATTATTTAATTTTATTCCTATTATGTGTAAATGGATGCAAAGTCGCTTCTCTCCATATATCTAACCAACACTTGCTCTTCCAGAGGAGCGCCTGCGGATCAAGCTATGGTGGAAGATGTTTCGGAAAGGCAAAAAGCGCCACAGCAGTAGCAGTTCCCAGAGCAGTGAAATCAGTACCAAGAGCAAGGTAGGTGGTGGAGTGGAGACCATGGGCATAACTGAGAACTGTCTCTTCTGAGCGATGCTGCGTGAAAGATACTAAACGTGGCAGACCAGCTGATGTTCTTCAAACTGGAGGTTTTTACATTCTTTTTCTTTTTTCCTTTTTGCACGAGATACATCCTGCGTTTGATTTGATTTTATTTTGGTAGATTTTGTGAAGTCCTTAAATCCGCTAATGTAGATGGATTGGCACCTGTGAGTGGTCTCATTGAAACACTGGTTTTTAAATTGCTTACATAATAGAAATTGCAGGCAGTCAAGGAACTGGATGTCTTGAATTCTAGGGCTTGAGGTGTGTGTGTATCGTTATAATTCTGTGTCCACCACGGGGAGTGAGTTGGAGAGTGAAGCAAATACCCTGATTTGAGTGTGCAGGGCCCTCAGGGTCCCAAGTCCTGGCCCACTGGGCCCGCTGGACTAGGACTAGAAAACTGAAACTGAAGTTGCTCAGTCATATCCGACTCTTTGTGACCCCATGGACTGTAGCCCGCCAGGCTCCTCCGTCCATGGAGTTCTCCAGGCAAGAATACTGGAGTGGGTTGCCATTTCCTTCTCCAGGGGATCTTCCTGACCCAGGGATCGAACTGGGTCTCCTGCATTGAGCCCCCAGGGAAGCCCCCAGGGCTAGAAAGTCCTTTTAAAATCATTCTTCACCCTTGTGAGCTCCCGACTGTGAAAGGTGCCTGTGCCCAGAACCTGGACTGGGCGAGGCAGGTGGCAGGAGAGGAGCCCAAGGCCTAGCACCTCCAGGGGGTGCCTCTCACCAGCCTGTGGGCAGTGCCCTGGGTGAGGCTAGCCATGCTCAGGGAAGACCACGACATCACTGCCCTGCAGGAATTTCCGTCAGACGGGAGGGCTGAGCTCTCAGCGTGTAGCCAAAACCACGGAAACCTGACATTTTTGGAGTCCTGTGGAGTCTGGGAATGGGACGACTAAGTTTTTCTTTAAGGTGTCTAAACTCCTGAAGCTCGTAGAGAACCACCCCAGTGTTACCTCAGCGTGAGGCCTGCAGGCTTGAACTGGGCCCAGTTTCCTGTTTTCTAGATCAGAAAATGGAAAAGGGGAGACTCATGGACCTGTTGCTGGCTGAGTTGGACCAGAGCTCGTGTGCTGATTCAAGGACCTGCTGCCCCGGCAGGGTGGGGGGTGCTGGGGGGATGCAGGAAGACCCGTGCCCTGGAGTGAGGTCTTACCCCCAAGTGACGGGGAGTCTCGTGTGGCTTCTATGCAGGCCTGTGACTGTTAGACGTGTGCTCTAGGATGAAGTAAGTAAGCTTCGCTCTTGTCATTCAGAACCAGGGGAAATAGGCCAGTTTCTCCCTTCCCTACCTCCTTGCTCAGGGGGTTGCTAGCTTCTGGCCTTCTGCGTGCAGGGGTAACTGGAAACACAAAAGCTTGCTGTTACTCCCTTCCCAGAAGACAGCCTGACTCTGTAACAGCATCTTAATTCCAGGTCCCCTTTCTTCACTCTTTGAATATTCAGGTTTTTTTCCAGGTTGTCAGAACCACACAAACATGACGATGACCCTCTCTGTGCATACCACTCTGCTCTTGTTTGAAAGTGAAAGTCGCCCAGTTGTGTCTGACTCTGTGACCCCATGGACTATACAGTCCGTGGAATTATTCTCCAGGCCAGAATACTGGAGGGGATAGCCTTTCCCTTCTCCAGGGGAATCTTCCCAACCCAGGGATCGAACCCAGGTCTCCCGCATTGCGGGCGGATTCTTTACTGTCTGAGCCACAAGGGAAGCCCAACGTGATGATGACCCTGTCTATGCATATAGCTCTGCTCCTGTTTGAGATTCCCAGAAATGCAATTATTAAGAAAGGGAAGAAATAAAACTGAAGACTTAATACATTTTTGCATTCATTTTGATTCACTTCTTAAACATCTGAAAATTTGACTGTACTTTTAAAATGTAATTTTGATTTGAAGTGTAAAAAAGTGATTTTTTTTTTTTTCTTTTTGGCCGAGCCATGCAGCTTGCGGGATCTTAGTTCCCCAACCAGGGATCGACTCTTGGCCCCAGCAGTAAAAGTGCTGAGTCCTAACCCCTGGACCACCAGGGAATTCCCAAAAAGTGATTTTTTTTTTTAAATCAAAGGTTTTTACTGTTATTTCTAAAAAATTAAGCACACTGAGCGTATGATTCTGTAGAACAAACTACATTGACACGTGTGATTCTCTGAATTTTGCTGAACAGTTTCGTTGGGTTTTCTTTGTAATTCACATCACAGTTATTCTCTGGTCTGCCGCTCCACCTGTGTTTACCTGCTGGGGCCAGGCAGTAGCTGGAGGCATTGCGATACTGGGGTGAGGGTCAGGAGACATGGGGTTGAGATGTGGCGTGACTAGACGTAACCTTGGGTAAATCACTTCACCACTCTGCATCTCTCCTCTCATTTACTAAACAGGAGGACACTCCCTGCCTGCATTCTGCACAGAGTTCTTCTTGGGTTCTGTGGAAATAATGTGAAAGTGAAGTATAGGTTTTCACATGCTATATAAAATCTCAAGTCTCAATACGATGTAAATATCAACTATCTTACAAGGCTATAGAGTTAATGGGTTTAATTTAAACTGAAAGTGTTGATCCCAGACTTATTATTGTGTTATGGGAAGAGCAGTTGGGATTATGTTTTTTATTTTCTGAAGTTTGCTATGGAATTTGTCTACAAAAGAATCTGTCACAGTCGATCTGCATGAATAACTGACCTGATTTTATATGTGTTAATTCAGTGATAGTAAATAAGTCATTTGAATGTTTGGTAGAGAACTTGAAAGAAGATGGTGCTTCTAATTATGTTTAACATGTTTGTGTTTGTTTGTTTGTTATTTCTCAGTCTGTAGACTCCAGCCTTGGGGGGCTCTCACGGTCCAGCACGGTGGCAAGCCTCGACACCGATTCCACCAAGAGCTCAGGTATGGACGGAGGTGGATCATTTATCATCTCAGGCTTTTAACTGAGGTTCACATGGTTTTACCAGAGTGGACGAGGAGTTCTTGAGTATTTGGGGTTTTCTTTCTCTGCTCTGTCACTTTTGATAAGAGTTCAGAAATGACCCAGCATCTGGTGGAAGGATTGGGGTGAGGAAATGGGTGGTGAAAGCCACGGGAGCAAACTGCTCGTAACAGTTGTGGAGCAAAATTATGTGTGGCTGCGTGGTGGTGACAGTTTAGAAGTGTTAGAATAGCTTTGTTAAGAAGTGGGCTGGCGGAGGGCGAATTATTTTGGAGTTACAGTGTTTGTGGGGGGTAGGACAATGTCCTGCTGATTAAAATGACTAAGGGGCCTTGTACCCAGAGATGTACCAGCTCGTTAACATCAGGAGCACACGGTTATAAGCAGAGGTCTGTCACTGGCCCTTGGAAACGTTTATGCAGCCTCCTGAAAGGAGCAGCTCTCTAGAAATCAAAAGGTGGCTTCTGACCCACCTGTTAGCTGGTGTCTAATTGGAAACCTACTACATTCATTTTGTTACACAAAATCCTTCTACTTCCTTTGGGATCACAGACAACTCAGTCCATGAAAGGTGGTGAGAGCAGGAGAGGTGTAAAAGGGGATATGGTAGCATAAGGTCTATTGTCTTTACTTCCAGATGCTTTGAAATATTAAAAATGTGGGCATCTTTTTATTATATAAACATGATCTAAAAATGACCACATAGTATTCCCTTACTATGTCAGATGTCGTAAATCCTTTGTGGTACCTTGTACCGGCTGGACTTTATGGCACATGGAGCTCTTCACCTGTTACCATCTGGTCCGGTCTGGCATTACTTCATCTACAGTAGGGGAAAGAAAGCCTGGTCTTTTCCGGCTGAATGGGAGAGGTAGATCAGGTTTCCTGAATCAGGACAGAAAGTTACAGTTCATATGGGAAAGTGGGAGAAGAAACCAAAAATATAATCAAATGTCATATATGCATTACAAAAGTGTTCAATCATTGTCAAGCTGACATTTTAGTTTTCTTCGTTTTGATGAATAAGTGAAGGCTATTAATACTTAATTTATTCCTACTGAGATTTTACACATTTAGTACATTGCAAGTCACTGAGGAAAAGGTTAGTGAAAATTCAAGTTTTTTCCCATTGTATCAAAAAGTTGGCGTTTAAAAACTTTTAATTTTTATAAAAGACTTAATTCTGATGATACAGTCGATTTCCTATGTGGGGAGGGGTTAGAGATACCCTGTAATGCAGCTATTTCTTTCGAAGTCTTACTCTTATGATTTTTCTTTCACCTTTAGGACAAAGCAACAACAATTCAGACACCTGTGCAGAATTTCGAATCAAGTATGTTGGTGCCATTGAGAAACTGAAACTCTCAGAGGGGAAAAGTCTCGAAGGGCCACTGGACCTGATAAATTATATAGATGTTGCTCAGGTAAAAAAAAAATAGTTCTATTTCTCAGATTCTGCAGTGAATTTGTGGTTTCGGAGAGAGACGACACTCTTGCAGTCTCTTCACTGCTTCTCCTGAAGCCATGTTTTTATCACTGTTAAGATGTCACTGAGCGCTGTGCAGAGGAAGGACCTGGGGACCGAGTCACAGAGGAACACAGGGACTTAGTTCCTTCCTTCAGACAGTGGTTTTTTACTCTTTCTGGGGCTGACTGAGGACGTCTCTTTGCTTAAATGGGGAGCTGAGCGCAGTGAGTGAGTGCACACCACAGGCTTAGCTGTAGAACACTCTGGCAAGTCTTAACTGTCTCCATGGAACTATTTGCAGTTATTCGAATGAGCAGTCTCATTCATGATGTTGAACTCCCATATCTCTCTATTCATACCCTGTCTCCAGCAAGGATTGAGGTGAGGTGGGTTTCAAAAATATATCCCAGTCGAGAAAATAGAAGAATAAATTCATCACGAAGGAAAATTTAGAGTGAAAATGAAGACAAAGGTGTAAGGTTTGTGTATAAAGTATTGTGAGGTCGGTACTCTTACCAGTGAAGGGAGTGGATGAGCTGGAAGCCTGAACGCTGTCCACAGTCAGTTGCTCCCCAAGTCTCTAGAAGATGGAATTGCCCATCTTTGTGTCCACGAACAAAGGGATATTACTGCAATGGGAAGGTTCCCTTACAAAATTTGTAGAGTGTTGGTCACTCTTAAGATCATATGGTCTCTTAACACATGGAGGTGAGATCGTTTCATATGCCGTTTCATGTCCTCCTGAAGGAAGTCTCCTCTGCCTGAGAGGAAATCAGCCAGTCTGATCCGCCATTGACCAGGCAACTAACACGATTATCCCAGCATTTTACTTTGGAATCTATAAAGTCATTCCAACATCGTGCAAGCAACAACTAATAGTCTCCTGAAAGTTTGCTAATAATGCTCCCCACCCGCCCCGCCCCCGCCAAGTACACTAGGATTGTTTTCACACTGACAGGCTGCTCAGTCTCTCACAGCACTATAAAATTGGGCTTGTCAGAACTCCACGACTGACAGTAGCATTGCTGTGGATTCTTAGAGTTGCTTTACCCTGTGTGAGAGGTGATAGGCATGAGGGTATGCTTGTGTGTGGGGACCCAAGAGCTAAGGTAGGTGGACACCGCTCATGACTGTAATTTCTTCAGTGCAGGCAAATGGTTCTACAAAAACGTTGACCGTGTGGAACATCTACTGATGGTTGACAGTATCGTATTTATTTTAGAGAAGACAAGTCAGGCACACTAAGCAGATAAAATGTGATAATCTGCCTGGAAAACCATCAGGCATTATCTGCTGTCTTCCTTGTTTCTGAAGAGCTCAAAATACTGATGGATGTTTTCAAGAGCTGAAAAACCATTTGTCAAGCTGTGTTTATTCGCCCAAAGCCCTGGGACACCGGGATAACCAGATATGTCAACACCTGGGTAGGATATAAACCGGTTGAGAATGGTTCCTACAGTGTGTTTCCTATTATTTTACATGCTGATATTACGGTAAACTTTGAATAAGGAGCCCTACATTTTTCTAGTGTAAATATATAAGCCCCACTGGCATCTGTGAGGAGTGTCAGTTTACAAACAAGAACCATAGAGCACATGGATCTGAGTTCTGGTCAAATCTGTGGACTTCTTACTGAAAAAAAAAGGTGAGGGGGTATTTCTTCTGCCTCTTTGGAGAGAAGAGGGCTGGGCTGTTGTGTGCCCCACATTCTTTAAAGGGTTTGGGTTTGCGATGGCCACATACTAAAATTGACTAATCAGAATCAAGAAGGAAACATAGTTTTTTAAAATGCAATTTATTTTTACTTTAAAGCAAGATGGAAAGTTGCCCTTCGTTCCTCTGGAGGAAGAATTTATAATGGGAGTTTCCAAGTACGGTATAAAAGTGTCCACATCAGATCAGTATGTAAGTAATTTAATTAAAGGGGAAAATGGGTTTTACGTGTTGGGGCGTTCAGACCAGGAATAGCCTTCTTGTAGTTAGATCTGCCCGTTTGCAGAAAGGTTGGTTTGTCGTCATTCCTGGCAGCTGGCCTTAAAAGTGACCAGTTTCCTAGGGTAAACGATTCGGGCTTTTGCTTCTGTGTTGGGCCCAAGCCAGGGCTTCCCAGGTGGTGCTAGTGGCAAAGAACCCACCTGCCAATACAGGAGATGTAAGACACGAGGGTTCGATCCCTGGGTCGGGAAGATCCCTTGGAGGAGGGCTTGGCAACCCGCTCCAGTATTCTTGCCGGGAGAATTCCATGGACAGAGGAGCCTGGCTGTAGTCCGTAGGGTCTCAAAGAGTCAGACATGACTGAAGCGGTTTAGGGCCCAAGCTCCCCACCACCCCCTGCCCCGCCCCACACCCACGGCTGGTCCGTCATGCATTTTCAGCTTAGGACCCCATGCCAATTCAGAGCAGCTGTCAGCTGGGTGTAGAAAACAGGGCCGTGAATTTAGGTTGTCTCAGTCTTCCTAGAAATTACGCAGGAAGGCATGATTCTAAAGGCAAATTGGCCCCTAACCGAGCTCACCGGAATGTCCCTTTTGGTGAAAAACCTGTAAAAACTATGTTCAGCCAGATAGATCCATGGATGGATACGTTCTGTTTAAAGCCTCATGGTAAATTCTGCCCTGGAAAATGTGGATATATGAAGAAATAGCACGGTCCTTCTTCCCCTGACTTCTGCAGGACGTTCTGCATCGGCACGCTCTGTATTTGATTATCCGGATGGTGTGTTACGACGACGGTCTCGGGGCAGGAAAGAGCTTACTGGCTCTGAAGACCACAGATGCGAGCAACCAAGAATACAGCCTGTGGGTTTACCAGTGCAACAGCCTGGTAAGGTTTTCAGTCTCCTTGGTTATACTAGTCTCATTCATTAAACCGAGTGGTAAAACCAGATTATTTAGATTTTTCAAAGGCAGAAGAGATGCTGCCTGCACGTTGTCTGATACCTGGCAAAGCAGGGGAATGCATGTATCAGATGGCAGGTCAGCCAGCGGACCAGCCTACTGCAGACTGTAAGCTGTTAGCGCAGAAGCAGCACTCGTGCCCCATGAGTGAATGCAAAGCAGGTGAGGGGAAGGGGTGTGTCCTCCATAGGCAGCCCCGCTTTCCTGCACCTCGTGGTCCTGACTTGTGAGGGTCCCTCCCAATGGCTGCGGGTCCTGTGTTACCACGTGCAGTTACTAAAGGGGCCCAGGAAGTGGTGACCGGGGCAGGCTGTGTCCTGGACGTCCCCACACTGGCAGTGTGTAGGTTTAGGACAGGTGTTAGGAGGGTCTGATCTAGTTGGGGAACAGACTTACTAATTCTTTTACTGTATCTTTTCATTTAATATAGGAACAAGCGCAAGCAATCTGCAAAGTTTTATCCACTGCTTTCGACTCTGTATTGACTTCTGAGAAACCTTGAATTCTGCAATCAAGGGGGAAGTAAGCTTCATGTGCAAATTCAGCTGTTTTCTCAATAGTTTCTGTTTCCAGTCTGCAGTGTTGAACTGTTACGGAAATATAAGCGATCTTTTGCTCTCAATTTTCTGAAGAAAATGCGGTGTATAAAATACCAGTCATTCGTTTTTCTAGTAAAATGAGTCTTATTTAACAGCGAATTAACTCATTGAAGTTACTTACCTACTGGGACTAAAAGAGCAAGGTCATTTGTCGCTTTTAGACACAAATAAGCCTAATAACTTTCGTGTCACAGAAGCACCCTAGGTGAGTAATGGACATGGAGAACTTTCTGAGGAAGACCCAGGCCATCTGTCCTGCAGCACTGGCTGGTGACGCAGTCTCACCAGCTTGGAGCTCTAATCAAGCAGAGGTCTGGTCCAGGGACCCACGAATCATGCTGGTTTGAAACAGTGATGCTGTCAACTCAACTCACAAAAAGGGAAACTTTAAAAGGTGTATTGTCAGGATAACCTGTTAGCAAACCACAATATAAACCACAGTAATTATCTTTGAAAACCGTCAAAGATTACTGATCATGTTAGAAGTCATACACCGTGAAGAATTTCATGTTCAGTAGACTAGTGTATTTTTTTAAAAAGACTTCTCATATACAGTGCTTTACTGAAGACTAAAGGGGCTTCCCAGGTGGCGCCAGTGGTAAAGAACTTGCCTGCCAATTCAGGAGACGAAAGAGATGTGGTAGTTCAATCCCTGGGTCGGGAAGATCTTCTTGAGGCGGGCATGGCTACCCATTCCAGTATTCTTGCCTGGAAAATTCCATGGACAGAGGAGCCTGGTGAGCTACAGTCCATGGGGTTGCAAAGAGTCTGACATGACTGAAGCAACTGAACACTCAAAAGATTAAAAACATGAAAGACACCGGGTCCGTTTAAAAGTATTTTATTTTTTTCCAGTCAGATGACTAGTTAACAAGAAGAGTAAACTTATTTAAACATGCTCTAATTAGGACAATGAAAATAACTGATTTAGGTTATACAATATATACAGTTGCGCTGCAACTAGACAGAAATAATCGAGTGAATGAATTGAATATCATACATCTCAGATAGCATCCAGGCTGCAGTCGTGGTTCCCACCCTTCACAGATCACACGCTAACCATTAGTCTGTGGACAGATTTCTGAGTCGCCATCCCTAGAGGTCAGACCTGATGGAGGATGGCATGCCAAATGCCAGAATCCTGCAGCTGAGGTCACAAAACGTAAACTTTAAATATAAATAGATTATCTACAGTGTTTTCCTTTTTCTCAGTTGCTTTCTTTTTAATTTGCAAAGAGCAAATAACTAGGAAAGGACATTAGTAGGTAAGTTAATATAATTTCTCTTCCGGCAAGAGTAATATTACTGCACAATAGCACCACCAAATTGTAGACTGGGAAAATATTTCCGAGATATTTATGTTTATATCAGTGAACCTGATATATCAGTTTGGGACTGGTGTTCCACTGTTGATATGGATCAACTTTAATTCCTTACATATCTGGCACCAAGTAGGCAAAAGGTTGATTGATTATAAGGTACAGATGTGGGAGGGCTGTGCTAAAATATACATATGAAGTGCACTGTGCAAAACATCTGTTTACTTTCTTCAATCTATGAGAGAATTAACTAATGAAGGGTTCAAAAACAGAAATGAACAATTAGTGAAAACAGATGTAGTGCTTAAAAAAAAAAAAGAAATACTTTAATTACAGATCTAACACATTTTAACCCAGAACTTTGAAAGGCAAAAAACGCAATTGCCATACAACATCATAAAACATTCCAGTTTGTTCTGTCTTCCTTTATAATATCAATGAAAAAAAAAATACAATGAAATTTAAAAAAAAAACTCTACAATCACAAGAGTCTTGCATAATAAAGACAGGCTGCTTCAATCAAATGTACCATCATGACATGCAGAAACAGCATCGTTGTCTTGCTTTCCAAGCCTATCCTTAAATTTACCGCTTTTGGTAAAAATCTAAGTGGGCATCACATGCCTATTTAGTCTCAGAGAGCGCCAAATTTTTCAACATACCTACTCTGAATCTTACGCTCACCATGACTAAGTAGAGGTATGATAGTCAAGTTCATTAAACCTAATGAGTGTTTATTTTATCGTATACAACCTAACCCCCACCCCCCTGCCCCCAGTAGCTTAAGTTTAAGAATGATATGATGGACTTCAACAGGAAATCTGGATGTCTGGGGTTATTTTATTACCTGGGACCTACAGATTTCTGATATGTTCGTGATTACAAACAAGTGGACAGATTAAATTGCAAGACAGTGTAACTACCATTCCTGTTGGTATATTCTATAAATACAAGACACTAAATCGAGGAAACATTCTCTCGAGCTAGGAGGGAAGGCAGCGGTATACTTGACAGGAAACAGCAAGGACTTGGTGACGGTATTCTGGCTGCAACCAGGGGGCTCGAGAAAGCGAATCCCAGGACACCTAAAGCGTGTGAACTAGCTTGAAGAACCGTGTCGCAATCCGTCATTTTTAGTTTTCAACCGAATTCAGGAAATGCAGTTTTATACAATCTGGAGCTGATGTATGCCATAGCAAACCATCTCTAGTTGGCTTAGGTAGGCTTGTTCACAATAGTTTACACACTCATGCAGGATACAATGACAGCTGCAACCTCACACACCAGGTGCTGGAAAATACAACGCTTACGTATACACTCCCAAGTTGCTTTAAATAAATGTTGGGTGGACTTCCAAGGAAATCTTTCAAGGTATCATTTAAAAAAAAAAAAAAGTCTGTTAAAGGTGAACTCAAGCATTTTATCTAGAAAGTGCAGGTTAGCTGCGGAATTGGAAAGCAAAAGTTTACCGGCTTTCTAAAAAGAATAACTGTGCTAAAGGTCACCGACTAAAGAAATGGGCCAAGAAAAGCAGGACGCATTTTTTCCCAACACTCAAAAACTATTTTGAGGTTCAGCTAATGCTGTCGATTCAGGCTTGATTATGTAGTTAAAATCACTTCAGAAAAAAAAAAAGTCACTTTTCAGTTCACCTCTTAGGAAATTGAGTTTTTCCTAATAAAAGTATAGCAATGTTTCATGAAAAACACAAAATATAAAAACAATTCATTGATATATATATAAATTGCCTTTTGAGTTTATAAAGCAGAACAGTGGCATTAGAGAAAGTGGGTATGGTACAAGTCATGAAACAGGTTATCTGGCAAGAGTACTGGTACCAAAAATGAAACAGGACATGACTTTTAAAAGAAGTGTTTTTCTTCAGTAGCAATTCAGTCAGCAATAAAGTGCACAAAAGACACAGGAAATGCTCCCTTGCGAGTTGGATCTCCGTCAATGTGGCCGATCTGAAATGAATACAAGGTTAGGTGGTTATAAAAATTCCAAATGCTGAAAACTCTGAAGGGCATTTTAGCATTTGGAGGGCAAAAAAAAAAAAGATCTGTCTGAAAGAAGTTCTTCTAGGAAAGAATTACTTGGGTAAAACATCTTTTTCTTCCACTCACATTTCAAACAGTCCCTGCCTACTACTCGGAACTCCTGTTCAAGGGCAGTTGGTGCCCTCAAAGACGCCCCCACCACAGTCCTGGCAGTCTTGGGGGGCACACAGGACAGAATCTGAGCACCACCGCCATCTGTGTTTTTGTTTTTTTAATAGATGAAGGGACTGAATGTCAGAAGTTTGTGAGCTTCAAAGTCAGAGAAAGTGGCAAACACGAGGGAGCCCTATTTAAATATAGGCAAGCATTTATGCTGCTGCCGCTACTGCTGCTAAGTCGCTTCAGTCGTGTCCGACTCTGTGCGACCCCACAGACAGCAGCCCACCAGGCTCCGCCATCCCTGGGATTCTCCAGGCAAGAACACTGGAGTGGGTTGCCATTTCCTTCTCCAATGCATGAAAGTGAAAAGTGAAAGTGAAGTTGCTCAGTCGTGGCTACTCTCAGCGACCCCAGGGACTAGCCTACCAGGCTCCTCTGTCCCTGGGATTTTCCAGGCAAGAATACTGGAGTGGGGTGCCATTGCCTTCTCTGAAGCATTTATGAGACTTCAGTAAATCATTCACTTTTGCTCTGGGAAAATTATTTAAGTTCTATATCAAGTCTGATCTCAATGATGTAAATTAAGTAGGTAAGTAAAAGTCTTAAGAGAAAAGCACCAAAATTTAAATTTTTTTTTTTTTTAATGAGTGGAGGAGCCCTGGAGATTTGGGGCAGCATTTCCATACTTGATACTTTTAAAAATATATATATAGGAAAACCGAAGAGTTATCTTATTCTTTTGGCCATGCCATGCAACTTGCAGGATGTTAGTTCCCTGACCAGGGATTGAACTGGGGCCACGGCAGTGAAAAACACCAAGTTCTACCCACTAGGCTGCCAGGGAACACCATGCCATATATTTCTATTAAAAAAAGGCCGAGAGGCTGGCTGTGACTTCAGGTTTCCACTGTCCACTCACTGGGCTTCTCTGGTGGCTCAGCAGAAAAAGAACCCGCCTGCCAAAGCAGGAGATGGAAGAGACCCAGGTGTGATCCCTGGGTCGGGATGATCCCCTGGAGAAGGAAATGGCAGCCTACTCCTGTATTCTTGCCTGGAAAATCCCATGGACAGAGGAGCCTGGTGGGCTTCAGTTCATGGGGTCACAGAGAGTAAGACACAACTTAAAACTAACTAAGCACACATCCATGGCTGGTCAAAATCTAAAGTTTAAAAAGCGCGGATCTGTTGTTGCACTGTGGAGGAGGCAGCAGCCCAAGACTTCCAAGGCCACGTCCTCCTTGCAGACCCTCAGGTATGCTCTGGAAACTACAGCCCATGTGGCCCGCCCACCTGAGGGGGGAAAACAGAAAGGACAGCTGAGGCTGCTCAGGGCAGGGCAGCCTCACCTGGGGAAAGACACCCCCAGGCCCAGACTCACCCACCACTCCTGATCCTCCTCGCCGTCCACGATGATCACGTCCCCCTCGGAGAACGTCAGCTCATCGGGGTTGTCGGCCACACAGTTGTACAGGGCTTTGACCCGCTTGGGCTTCAGCTTGGTCTGCGTCAAGAAGGAGGAGGCTCAGAGCTCAGTGTGTGGAGAGACACACCTGCTCAGGGGAGAACTGGGCGGCCTTGCTTCCAACGGGTCCCCAGGGCCTGCAAGCCTGCACACCCACCCGGGGCAACTTGGGGAGGCTCAGTGCAGCTTGCGGCAGGGGGACTTCCTGGAGGAGGTCAGCCTAGGGAAGAGAGTGGCAGCCCGGTGCCTGGTGTGCAGACAGGGGTTGGTCCTAGAGCCAGCCCCTCAGCTATGAGCTCTGGGCCGTGTCCGGCTTAGATCTGAGCCCTTGGAGGATAACCCGCATACTCCTGGCCAGAGCAGAGAGGCAGAAAAGAAGGGGCTCGTCCACTCACCGTCTGGGACTTCCTGGGCATGGGCGCTGGGGGCTGCAGGACCATGGCGTTGGACAGAGGACCCAGAGCTTCTGTTCCAGAGAGGTCCACTGCTTTAGGGCCAAAATGAATCAACTTCACAATATGCCCCCTCAGCCATCACCATGAGACAGAAACAACGTAAAAGCCGTTGTGTCAGATTCACAAGGCAGGTTTCCTGAAGTTTTTCTAATCATTGACAGAAAGTCCCCTGAAGGCCAAAGAACCTTGTGACTTCCCTGCGGCCTCTGTAGAGTGTGCCGGCCTGCAGCTGTCACCGTGGGGCAGACTCTATAATCTCCTCCACTGACCACCCTCCCACCAGCCCCTGTCGGGGCCCCCCACCCACACCCAGTGGCAGAAGGGGAGTGGAATGCAGGGTACGGTACCGGGCAGTCCTGGGAACAGGGGCATCAGGGGCTCTGCGGGGGGCAGGGTGGCCGCCCTGCCCTGGACAGCCTGGCCAGGAGACAGAGCTGACCGCGACGGGACACATCCCCCACGCTGCCCTCACAGACCAGTTCACATGAAATAATTACCAGGTCCTCTCGGCTGGCCTTTGTTAATCAGTGGGCTTGACTTGTCAGGCCTACAAAGAAGGGGAAATAGTGTCACTGGTACACGCGTGCGTGCTAAGTTGCTCAGTCGTGTCTGACTCTGTGCGACCCCACGAACTGTAGCCCACCAGACTCCTCTGTCCGTGGGATTCTGCAGGCCAGAATACTGGAGTGGGTTGCCATGCCCTTCTCCAGGGGAACTTCCTGACTCAGGGATCAAACCCACGTCTCTTAACATCTCTTGCACTGGCAGGTGGGTTCTTTACCATGAGCACCCCCTGGGAAGCCCAGAGTCACTGGTACAGGAGGCCCAAAAGGCACGTGACCGCCCTACCTCACTCCCTGTTCTACCGGACCTGTGTTCAAACTGAAAACGGGCAAGCTAATTTTATCAACTGCCATCCAAGTAATTCTTTCTTTTGGAAAAAGAATGAGAGGCCTAGAGGACAGCGCCAGACCCCAGGGGTTCCTGATTCCAAAACTAGGCTCCTCCCGGGACTCTCCTGTCCTGTGTGAGCCTGCAGCCAGCACCCCGGGTCTGGGCAGGAAGCTGGGCACTAAGAACCAGCTCTGCCTCCCATGTTCCCGTCCCACACGGCTCAGGTCTCCTCCTGTGCCAGGTGGGGCTGGATCAATCCGCGGGCCCTGGGGGCTCTACCAGGACTGTCTGGGCCCCGCTGGCCCGTGTCGTCCTCTGTACCATGACCCCTGCTGCCTGTAACACCCTGAGACTGACCATGGCTCAGCTCCCCTCAGGACCGAGGGGCTAAGTGAAAGCTTATCTTTATTTCTACGTTCAACCCCCAGAAAACATACTCCGTTCAGGCAATAGACTAAAAGTCTGTCCTCTAAGGAACCTGCGGTGTCCAATACCAGGGCCACCCAGGGAAACTGCTCTATGGCAAGACCCATGCCAGCAGCTCTATCCATCAAGGTGCAGTCTGCCAGCTTCTAACGCTGCATCTGAAGGGGCAACTTAGCGACAGGGAAGACCACACTTAGGGGAAAGGCGATGACATAACAGAAGTCAAAACGAAAAGAATCGTGGAAGAGATGAGAGAAAATGATTCCGTGAAACCAATAGGATCCTATCAACGTGAACATTATATGATGGCAAAAAGCTAAGAAAATCTCCCAGAAAGCCGATTGTAAAAAGCAAGCAAGCAGGAAAACAAGGCCGGAATGGAAAACCAGAAAGGGGCTGGAAGCTGGTCCCTCCGCAGTGCAGCTGCTCTTCCAGCCCCTGCCTCTAGGTGGGGCCACGGGACTGGCCTGAGCAAGAGCATCACTCAGGCCCCAGAGGTTCGCTAGCCCTCCCAATTTCTCCTCCTGCATGCAGAATCAACCCTCAGTCAGTTCAGTCGCTCAGCCATGTCTGACTCTTTGCAACCCCGTGGACTGCAGCACGCCAGGCTTCCCTGTCCATCACCAACTCCCAGAGTTTACTCAAACTCATGTCCATCATGTCGGTGATGCCATCCAACCATCTCATCCTGTGTTGTCCCCTTCTCTTCCTGCCTTCAATCTTTCCCAGCATCAGGGTCTTTTCAAATGAGTTGGTTCTTCACATCAGGTGGCCAAAGTATTGGAACTTCAGCTTCAGCATCAGTCCTACCAATGAATATTCAGGACTGATTTCCTTTAGGATGGACTGTTTTTTTCTCCTTGCAGTCCAAGGGACTCTCAAGAGTCTTCTCCTACACCACAGTTCAAAAGCATCAATTCTTCGGTGCTCAGCTTTCTTTATAGTCCAACTCTCACATCCATACATGACTACTGGAAAAACCATAGCCTTGACTAGACGAACCTTTGTTGGCACGGTAGTGTCTCTGCTTTTTAATATGCTGTCTAGGTTGGTCATAACTCTCCAAGGAGTAGGCGTCTTTTAATTTCATGGCTGCAGTCTGCAGTGATTTTGGAGCCCCAAAAAATAAAGTCTCTCACTGTTTCCATTGCTTCCCCATCTATTTGCCATGAAGTGATGGGACCAGATACCATGATCTTAGTTTTCTGAATGTCGAGTTTTAAGCCAAGTTTTTCACTCTCCCCTTTCACTTTCATCAAGAGGCTCTTTAGTTGTTCTTCACTTTCTGCCATAGGGTGGTGTCACCTGGGTATCTGAGGTTATTGATATTTCTCCCGGCAATCTTGAATTAACCCTCGGCCCAGGGGATAAAGATGGTGGAGTCAGAAGTAGAAGGAGTCTGGGTCTCTGACTCACTCCTTGGGTTTGCTGTACAAGCAAGAATGGGGACACTCAACCTCATAGCAGCAAGAAATGAATTCCTTATGTTAAACCATTGAGATGGTCCAGGGGTAGGGTGTTAGAGCGGTCAGCTTACTCTAATAAAGAGAAAAGGTGATACACATAGAGGAAAGGCCAAGGGGATCTGATAATCGAATAGTAAGAATTAGACTACAAGTTAGAACAGAAAAATACAGATGCTAAGTCATTAAAAAAAAAAATCAATGAGGATTTCTCAGATGCAGGATGTAGTTTCTATGTTGAGAGGCTCCATCATCTACTTGGGAGCAGGGATGAAAACAGACCACGTCACCCTGGGGAGTCAGAGCCCGAGGTGTCCATGGACGGGGGCCTGACGGGGTGTGCCTGAGGGACACAGGAAGGCATCCACCTGGCTGGGGGCAGGGGCTGGCCTGTCAGGGGAGCTGGAGATCCAGGAGGGTCCCAGATTCCAGCAGGGAGAGGAGTCTTCTGCACAGAGAAGGCAGAGATGGGAGATGCGTTTCATAAGGGTACCAATCAGTTAAGTCAACACAGGAGCTGGGACTTTTTTACCATTCGCAAAGGGAGTAACAAGTGCAGAAGGGAGAAAAAAAGCTATAACAGAACGAACCTCGTGGAGCGTTAAACCACCCCCCCAAATTCCTCACCGAGAATGGGCTGCATGGCCACTGCAATGCCCCACCCTCCCCCGGCCGAATCCAGGCTCTGCCTGTGCCGAGCGGTAGCAGAAGGCAGATGTGATGTCCTGCTGGTTTCCAGCACGTGCTCTTGGGCCCAGTCACCCTGATGTGAGACGGGCCAGGACATGTTAAATATTCTAGCCGAGAGCCCCAGCTGGAGTCCCAGCTGACAGCCAGCACCAACCACGTGTGTGGACTGGGGAGGCCTCCTCTGATGAATCGCTCTGTGTTGAACAACCCCCAGCCCTCGAGTCATATCGGCTAAAGGCCCAGATATTGTCAAGCGAACACAAGCCACTGCCCCTGTGCTGACCCAAACTCATGAGCATAATAAGACAGTTGTGTCTTATGTCAATACATTTTGGTGTAGTTTGTTACTTAGAAATTGGAGACAGTGTGAACTCACGGATTTCCATCCATATAGACAATAAACAGAAATAGAGATAAATATGTTTATACATGTATACAAGCATGCATGTATATGTATAAATATACACGTATGTATCTCTAGTTCTGATCACTCAGAGGGCCTGCCTGGCAGCACTGACACTCCAATGGCAATGAAGACACCGAGCACCCAGATCTTGGCATCTAAGGATCATTCCACTAAAAGGAACCATTTCTCCACCACAAAGATCCAGAGCGAAAGCCATGAACTGGATTCCATGAGCTTTACTACAATAAATGTGGTGAAGGACATTTATTTAGACAAAAGGCAAAACCTGGAGTCTGATTTTGGAAGGAAGTATCCAAATTAAGAGCTTCCCAGGTGGCCAGTGGTAAAGAAGCTGCCTGCCAATGCAGGAGACATGGGCTTGATCCTTGGGTCAGGAAAACCCACTGGAGAAGGGAATGGCCACCCACTCCAGTATTCTTGCCTGGAGAATCCCATGGACAGAGAAGCCCAGCGGGCTACAGTCCGTGGGGTCGCAAAGAGTCGGACACAACTTAGCGACTAAACAATAACAACCACATTAATTTTCTGATTTGGCTGCTGTATTATGTTTATGTAGGAGAATGTCCTAGTTTGTTGGAAATACATGCCCTGCACTGCAAAGAGTCCACATATTCAAGATAATCCTATAAGTGAATAACAAGTAAGACCTAGAGGCCCTGTGTCTTGAGGACTTTAACTCCCCCAGTCCTAGTGTCTATATTCGACAGAAATCTAAATTCATCATGTGGATATAAGACACGCATCGGTATGAAATGTTTGCGGTTTAAATATTCTTGGTAAATTATTTTGAAGACCCCTGAAACATAATGAATTAGTCATGCAACACTTGACCTCAGGGGTCACAGCAGGATTTGAAATGTGGACGATTTCAAACGTTCAGAGAAACCCCAGCAGGTGAAGTTGTGGGGCGGATGCAATGGGAAGACCCCTGAAGGCAGGAAGCATGGATGGTGACCTGGCTGGCCCAAGGGGGACGCAGACGTTACCCGGGAGCAGGCCTCTTCTGGGGGAGGCGGCTGGGTGGCTGGGGCGGCAAGGGTGGCGGGGCTTTGCTGGGCGGGAGCCCGGGCTGGGCTGGCTTGCTCTGCTGGCTCAAGGCTTCGATCACACTGGGCGTTTTGGCCACCGGAGGGGGCGGCGTGGGAGCCAGGGGGTCTGCGGAGAGAAAAAGGAAAGAGAGAGACACACACAGAGGGTCAGCCTCCAGGCGTCATATTCCCAGGCTCCCCACCCGAGGCTCCTCCAACAAGGGCTTCCTTTTCTCCTTCCACTATTTCACGGGGAAAACACCCACTTCCACCGAAGACTTTCAGACAGCAGTATCGGCGGAGAGTCCTTCCAGGCCTCAAGGGAGGATTAAAATGATTCCATGGGCCTGGGGTGTTTTCTCAGCTAGAACCCCCCCAGGGGAAGCCAACTGGGTCTTCTATCCTCCAGGGAACCTGGGGAAGCAGCCGTAGGAGGCCTGGCCCGGGTCCTGCCCTGGGGCCCACCCATATCACCCGGTGGCCAACCGGTCAGTCTGGGGAAAGGCTGTGAAGAGCCAACTCCGTGAAGGCTTCCCGTCTGTAAGGGGACAGGGCAGCAAGTTACATTCTCTACGTTTAACAGAGAATGAGGGAGCCGAGGCTTTCAGGGAGGGCACGGGGCTGGTAAGACAAGGGGCCGGACCTTGAGCCTCCTTCCCATTTGCTGACAAACATCAGCGCCCCTCAACGGCCAGCACCTGTGTCCTGCGGTCCGAGCAGAGGCAGCGACCTGCCCCGGGCCTGTACGTGGACACCTCAGGAGCCTCGGCCCTGGATGGCGGAGGCAGGGGGCGCTGGCTGAGCAGGGAGGGGTCCAGTTCAGGCTTTCTTTCCTTTATTCATAAGCTTTAAAAGCAAAGTCAAAAGGCAGACTCTCGCATGCCTATCTACAGCCCCAGGGACACGGGACCATGAGGCAGAAGAGTGGGCTTCAGAGACCTGCTGGGCGCCTCTCACCACTGACCCCCTCGCCGCCGCCCCCGGACCTGGGTGCCCCTACCCCACCCCAGCCTCTGGAAGCCCATCCCCGAGGCAGCTGCCTGCTTGGCCTCCAGCACCCGGACGGAGGGCACTGACTGCAGCCAGGGTGGCTTCTCCCACCTTAACTCCAGCTATGGAAACCCAGGGAAATCCTCGGTGCTCTCGGAGCGGACCCACACTCTGAGAGCCAGGAGCCCCTCCTCCTGCAGCATCCAGGCCTCGCCTCCTGGTCCAGCCGCCACCCCCCAACCCTGCTTTGCACCCCCCCGCTCCTCCCCCCAGTGCACACGTGACACTGAAGGGAAACACAGCAGATTCTAATCCACAGGAACACATCCCGGTACCCCGAAGCATGATACAGCCAGAGGAAGCCCCAGCACCGACGTGAGAGAGAAAGAAACGTTGCTGGAGTGCTTGGAGACGGAGGAGGGGCGGGGGTGGCCCCCGTGGGGAGTGGGACAGACAGCAGCCAGCCGCCAGGGAGGAGGGGGCCGCAGGGAGGCAGCCACGGAGGAGCCCCCAGCAGCGCGCAGGCCGGGGCTTGCTCCCCACATGGCGGCTGAGAGGACCACCCCCCTCCTCCCCACCAGCCATCCGTGTAGTACGAAGCCCGACGGCAAGAAAGGAAAAAGGAAAAAAAAAAAAAACGTACTGGTAGATGTCACGCGGAGAGGGGGCAGCGGTGGATGGACAGCGGGCGGATCTGACGAAGATCGCTGCCGGCTTATACTGTCCACGCTTACAGAGTTTGTCTTCCACGGGGCGTTAGCAGAGGAGGCTGGCTGAGCTGCACACGCACGCACACGCACGCCCATGCACACGCAGGCATGCACACGCACGCAGGAGCACAGAACAAAAACAGAAACAGAACACGGCATTATTGATCCTCTCCCCGCACGACGGGAACTGTGACCCTTCTGTGGACAGAACAGCGGTGAGACCACAAATAGGATGCTCGTTAAAAAAAAAAAAAAATTCTTCTTTCTGGCACCTGGAAGACAGATACCAATACACACCAAACCAACAATGCTCCTGGGAAAATTCCCAGTTGGTCTGCATCTTACCGATGTCTCTAATGCAAGTACCATTTGAAGAGAGAAATGATAACCACAGTGACCCTCCCAAGCTCTGCGCTCAGGGACGGGACGTCTGCTCGTCTCTACCCGTTTATGTCCTCCTGTGGAGTCAGCACCTCGCCCAGGGGGCACCTGTCCTCAGACAGAGCACGTGAGAGGAGGGCCAAGTCACACACAGCTGGTGAAGGGCAGATGTATTTCTGGCTGGATGCTGTCACGGCCCTGGTGACACCCTTCCTCTGCCCGCTCCTCCTCACAGAGCGGCGTCTGCCCAGGGCACAGATGTGACCGTGTCTGAGGCTGTGTGTGGCCCACACGGCCGGCTGGGCCTAGAGATGAAAACAGGCCACAGCCACACAGGGCAGACCTGGGGTAGGGGGAGTCTTCCCATGTCTGCTGACGGGGACAGCACTGGCCTTCTTCCATTTGTTGGGTGGTTACTCCACGTGGATCAAGGGTAGAACAGACAGAAAACAAAGATAGGCTTTAGGGGGCTGGAGGGGGTGAAGGGCAATCTCCATCATCAAAGGAAGAAACGGGGAACCCTCCAAACTCTTCTCATCCTAAGACTTGAAGGAAGCCAAGAACCACAGGTGAACAGCTTTCTACTGCTGTTCTGTGACCCAACGGAGCAAAAGAAAATCTCTCCACCCGCGACACATACAGTCAGGAAAAGCCGCTCACGAGGTGGGGACGACCTAACCATTTAGCTCCAGCCTCACAAGACAACACACACACCTGGGACTTGGGAGGAGGGAGGGGGAGGCAACAAGCTGCCCCCATGAGACCCCCTGACCACAGCAGCCCTCACACACCGGGGCCCTTTCCAGCTGTGGGACATGACCTCCTTCCTTGCACAGGGGCTCCCCACAGGCCTAGGAGGAGGAACGGGCTCTGCAGGAGGGGGTGGGCTGGTTTCCAAGGACTGTCCAGGGTGGTCAGTGACCTCTGGGCCTCCCTGAGCACCGGGGCAGGGCTGTGTGGAAGGGCCTGCACCACAGCCTGGGCGGGGGGATGGGGTGGGGGGGCAACAGCCACCCCACACTGCGAGCACAGACTTCAGGCCTCCCAGCATCACCGCCACTCAGCTATGTGCCCCTCTCCAAGAGGAGCTCCTGCAAAATGCAATCTGGGGCTGCCATCAGCCTAGAGCAGCCGTGGGGCTTGGACATCACACCCCGGGCAGGCTCCTGCCCCTGCCCCCGGGAAGCCCCCTGGAACCCCAGCATAGAGCCGGCCTGGCTACCTGCTGAACCTGCCTTCAAGGAGCAAAAGGGCCAGTGGGCCTCCAGTGCTGAGTAAATTATTTAACCTTTGCGGGCGGGCGGGCGAGTGGGTGGGCCTTCAGTTTCCATTTTTACAAAAACAGAAAATAGCATCTGTGGTGTCAGACTCACTATGCTGTGAAAGAGCGACTGAGACCAGCACAGCAAAGCTTCAGCACCTGAAGTGCCAGCAGGACCTTCAGCGACTATTCTGTATTTTTACAGCTAAGCTGAGCACTGTTTCCCAAATTAGCATCTTTCTATCCTTCACTTCATGGGGAATCACAGAGAGAAGAAATAATCAGATGCCACAAGCTGGCCATGTACAGGCAGGAGAGAGATAGAAAGGGAAAGAATGGAGGCAAAGGGAGGGGTGGACAGCAAAGAAAAAAGCACCAGGAAGCAGGTCTGCAGGAAACACCCAGGGACAGCGGCAGGGCTCACCCGGCCATCCCAGGCCTGCCCAGTGCAGTCCCCGTGTTCCCTGAGTCACACAAGCCACCTCCCTGCCCGGAACAAGAACGAAGCCAAGACACACTCCCACCATCCTAAGGATGATGGAGCTCATTTTGGAAGCAAAGAATGTTAAGTACAAAACAAAAGACCCAAAAGAAAAATGCCTCCTGATGCTGGCCCACAGGTGAGCTAGCTGGGGACAAAGCAAGTAAAGTCCCCAAAGCGTGACCCCAACCACAGAGCTCCTGCACCCAGGGCGACCAACAGCTCAGTACGCACCTTTGGCGACGTTCCGTGGGGGGAGTGGGGGGGCACTGGCCGAGCCGGGGGCCGCAGGTTGGGTGGGTGGCGGGCTGCCACTCAGGATGGCACCGTATGTCTCGTTCTGCAGGAGGCTGGGCACGAAGCCCCTCTGCTTGTCCTTGGCCAGGCTGCCAGCGTCTCTCACCAGAGCTGCGGCGCTGGATGGCAGCTGGCTGGGGCCCAACTGGTAGAAGCTGACAGGCCGGTCTTCTCGCCGACTGGGGCTGGGCTGTGGGGGTGGTGGGCAGAGGTGTGTGAGACGCAAATGCGCTGATCTCCGAGTCACGGCTATGGATGTGCTGGTGACCAGCCCAGGCAGGCCACTCAACCACCTGGGCACAGAGCATTTCTGCCGTTACAGGACAGTGGCAAGACCTAAATCTCACTCTTAGCGTGTCTCTTAATGGACACACCCACCAAAAGAGCCGTGCTTTACAAGAACCTGCAATTCTTCATTCTGGGAAGAACTTAGAATATAAGCTGCTTCATCTGTACCAGCCGGAATTGGCTCAGTTTAGCTCTGTTTTCACTGCACGTCCCCTCCACGAGCATCCTTCTCAGACAGCACCCACAGCTATGACTGACCCCCAACAGCCACACAGCTAATTCAGGGGAGATCAATGTCTTCCTCCCATAGGACTAGGACTCTAAAGAGTCCTTAGTTCAGGGTCAGCAAATTATGACTTGTGGGACCACCACCTGTTTTAACAAGTAAAACGTTAGCAGAAAGCAGCCATGCCCGCGTTTTACACACTGCCCATGGCTGCTCTCCAACCACCCTGGAGGAGAGGAGCTGGAACACAGGCTCGTATTTTAGGCCCACAAGCTTAAAACATCTGTCATCCGGCCCTTTACGGGTTTGCTGACCCTCGGTCCACCTGAAGGTCATGTGCATGGAACCAGGGACTTGGGTAAATTCAATCAAACTCCTATCCCAAATGTCAGCTTTGTTATAACAGCTGTGATCCTGAGCAAACTAGCCTTGCTGATCCTATTTTTCATCTGTTAAATGGGTACAAATTTAACTACCGGCACAGAGCCCAGAATTTAGCAGGCATGAGTATCGGCTGTCACACCTGCCTGCCCTCACATGACCACCTGCCTGGTCAAGGCTCTGGCCAACCAACGGCTCACACTGAGCTCTAGTGCACAGAGCTCAATGGCCAGTGGTTCTTCCTACAGAGTTTAAATTCCGACAGGGAACATGGCCATGTGAACCATGCCTGCCGCTCTCTGCTGAGGGTGGGGTGGAGTGGGGGGTGTGAGCGTTAGCACTGCTACTGGGCTCTCACTGGGACCACAGGACCCACCCAGTCACTGCCCACACGACCCTGGGAATCTGACAACGTGATGTGTGCCTGACCAAGAGGCACTCATGCTGGGGCAGATGTTTCAGAGCTTCTCTTTCTTAAAAAAAATATTTATTTGATTGTTATTTATTTGTTTTTTGGCTGACCCATACATACAAGATCTTAGTTCCCCAAGGAGGGATCATACCCGTGCCCCCCTCACTGGGAGCATGGAGTCTTAACCACTGGGCAACCAGGGAAGTCCCAAACCTTCACCTTTCTTAAAGGAAAATTTAAGGATAAAATAACCAGCTCCTCTCACTTTGATATTGTTTTACCGTGAACTCAGAAATCCCTTATTCTAAGAAACAGAATAGTCCAACAGCTTTCAGAAATGCCATATATTTCTGAAATATACACGAGGACATTAAAGTCCAGCAGTAAGAGTTAGAACATTACATCATGGCACTCCCACTAATTCCACAGCTTCTAGGCATACAGGTTTTGGAGTAGTCGTCTTGGGTCTGTCTCTGAGCTCTGAGACAGGTGTGAAGGTGGTTACCTTCCAGGGGTGCCCCCAAGTGTATAAGCCAGAGCATCCTGAGGAGCGGCTGGACGAGGAGGCAAGAGCCCCCGGGCAGTTTCCAAGTGCTGGCTTCACTGTGGCCAAGCCAGCCTCTCAGTCTTGAGGCTTGAATGACCCATCTGATACAGGAAAGAGTTGGACCAAATGAGCTCTAAGGGTCACTGACTTCAGTGAAGGTTTTAAAGATCAACTTGGAGAACACAAAAACCACTTCTGGGGGAAACATGGCTTTTCATCACATCATTCTCAGTGAGAGAGCATCCTCTAACATCCACCAGAATCAGAGGCCCTCTTGTATCTCTCCTTCGTATCAGAAGATGAGCAGCTGCCATGATAACATAACTAATGTCCCGTAAAGTCACATCTGTAGGAGCTGGGAGACAGGGGCAGTTGTGGGTTGGGTAAAACCCAAAAACTACTGAGATCAGCGGAAGCAAAAAGTAAACTCTATTTCCTTTCCTACAACACCTTTCTGCCCTAAACACAGGCCAGGACCCACACTGCTCTGAAGGATGCCCATCATAAAACTCTTCACGTTTTACAAGCTAGTACAGACCTGCAACTTCTCGTCCATGTCGTCATCGCTTTCATCCAGGTCTTCGTGGAGCAGTCGCCATTCATATTCCACGTGAACGTGAGAATTAAACCTTCCAGACAAGGCCTGGTTCAGCTGAGAACGACAACGGGCCGTCAGTGACACTGCTCACACACACGGCCTTGTAAAGCAGATGTGGATTGAGAGGCAGCGGGCAGCAGGCCTGAGCCCCAGAGAAGCTGTGCCCCGGCATGAGGCTGGCTTATTTAATTTGCTGCGTCTCAGGCCAATCGCCCCTCCCGAATCCACACATACCCTAGAAGCTCAAACCCAACAACTCTCATTTAGTGCTTCGTAAGCTGCAAAGTCACAGCATGCAGCCAAGGCGTGTTTGAGATCTAAAAGCCAATGGCCAGCCCTTGGGTACCCACAACCACACTGCTGCTGCTGCAGCTAAGTCGCTTCAGTTGTGTCCGACTCTGTGCGACCCCATAGATGGCAGCCCACCAGGCTCCTCTGTCCCTGGGATTCTCCAGGCAAGAACACTGGAGTGGGTTGCCATTTCCTTCTCCAATGCATGAAAGTGAAAAGTGAAAGTGAAGTCACTCGGTCGTGTCTGACTCTTCGCAACCCCATGGACTGCAGCCTACCAGGCTCCTCCGTCCATGGGATTTTCCAGGCAAGAGTACTGGAGTGGGTTGCCACTGCCTTCTCCACCCACAACCACACAGGGAGCACTTAATCTAAGAAGGAACAAGCCCGCTAACTGTAGACCCCGCTTTTCCTGACAGGGCAAGAGAATTAAGCCCTGTGGAAAATGACGTGAATGACTGCTTTCCCAGCTTTCTCTGGGAAGGTGGACAGCTGGTTTCATTCTAGATGCACAGGTGAGAAGTTATTGCATCAGATAAATGGGTGTCTTAGCACATCAGGGTCTAAATTTTCTACAAAGCCAGACAGTAGCCATGTGATCGCAGGCAAGTTATTTAACCCTCTGAAGCTGTCCTCTCATCTGTAAAATGGAATAAGAGTAGGTACCTACTAATCAGTGTCCTAAGGGATAACAGTAGGTGCCCACTAATCAGTGTCCTAAGGGGAAACAGTAGGTGCCTACTTAATCAGTATCCTAAGGGGTAACAGTAGGCGCCTACTAACCAGTGTTCTAAAGGGTAACAGTAGGCGCCTACTAACCAGTGTCCTAAGGGATAACAACAGTAGGTGCCCACTAATCAGAGTCCTAAGGGGTAACAGTAGGCGCCTACTAATTAGTGTCCTAAGGGATAACAGTAGGCACCCACTAATCAGTGTCCTAAGGGTTATCAAGATTAAATGAGTTAATGGACACAAAGAGCTCAGGATAATAATAATAATGTTCCTCATTTTCTATAGCAGCAACTATAATGTTAATGGCTCTGTTTACTGAGCACTTACTACATGTCCAGGGCTTCACAGAGTTTAAGTCCATGAGGACCTTGCAGACTGGCGTAGCCGACTGCACTTTACAAACAAGGCAACAGTGGGGAAAGCTGGTGCAACCTTCCCAAGCCACAGCAGTGGAGCTCCCTGCAAACCTGGGGGGCCTTGGCTCCACTCACCCCCAAAGCCAGAGACGCCAACATGTCCAACCAGAAAATACTGACTCATGTTCCAAAGGTGTCACAGCTAGGCAGGTGGTCCCCTCCTCTCTAAAGGTGCCCTGGGACACTTGCTATGAGCTGTCCCCTCTAGGACACTGGGATCTGCTCAGGACCCTCCTGCGGACCCTCCCCAAGGGGCACCCCCCACCCCAGCAGGGAAGACTCACCAGCTCCTCGCAGCGCTCGTGCCTGAGTCGCTTGGCGATGTCCAGTGGTGTCTCTCCTGACTCGTTAGCTAAGGGACAGTGGGATGAAAGGACGTGTTGTGGCTAAATCAAGCAAAGGTCTGATACCCGGAGGCTATTAAACAGAGACCCAGTGAAGCAGCCCAAATGAAACTGGACCTGACTAATGAATTCCGGCGACTTAGCCCCCGTCAGGGCCGAACTGTTCTGAAATTATACAGAACTAAGCAGTGTGCAGTCAGTAAGGTTTTAAAAGACAAGGTATGAACTAATCATGAAAGTAAAAGCACTAAAGTTAAGCCAACTAACGTAAAAATAAAAATCCAAGGCGTAATTCACTGAGTAAAGCGGTTTATGGTAATTCTCTAACCAAAAGCACTGCTAATCTAGTTCCAGGCACCTGGCCGAAAGACTTTACACCTCCTTTTATTAATAAGTAGTCTGTCAATTTGGAATTGTGTATTTTCTTCTAAACAAGCCTCAGTCAATGAGGTTGGATGATTAATTAAAAAATAAAAAACTCGGCTCTCAAGCAGGCATGAGCCTTTTTTCCAGTCTTGGCTCTCTGTTTGATAATTCTTCAAAGCTCCTCCCCAGGACACATCACAGCCAGATGTCCTGGGGGTTAGGCTGTGCCTGGCCAGCTGCAGGTCAGGGCCCCGGGAGGAGGAAGTGATGGAAGCCAAGTAGACATAGTCCCTCACGGAGGAGGTTCCATGCCAGTGAACAGAGGAGTAGTGGGCAGTGACTCCCAGCAGTAAACGTGCCCACCCAGGGCCAGTGAGGGACCAAGTCTGATCTCAGGTGGAGTCAGGAAGAGAAGGGCAAGATGCCTGAACCTTGTCCAGGATCACCTGGCCACCAGTTAAGAGCTGCAGGCCATCCTCTGCCTCTCAGAGCCCAGAAAACGCCTGCAACACGGGGGCAAGTCCACGAGACAGCGGAGGAAAACTGCTGAGAAGTATTGGACCACAGCAGCCTGGCAGAGCGGGCCCTGTCTTGCTGGGTGGTGCCAGCTTCCCAGCTCTGCCCGGAGTCCAGTGGCCGGAGGGGTCAGGGAAGAAGGCGGGGCTGAGGCTCACCGATGCCGATGGAGGCCTTGCCTCGCAGCAGCAGCTTCAGGCACTCAGCGCTGTCGGTCAGGCAGCAGTAGTGCAGGGCTGTGCTGCCCTTCCCCGTCTGTTTGTCCAGGTTCCCGCTGGTGAGGACGGATGCACAGAGAGAGAGCACAGGGACGTCTCAGGCCAGAGGGCTGGGGTGCTGGGCAGGGGACTGGCGTCCAGGGGGGGAGAGGCAATTGGCGCCTGGGTTCGTGGCTGGCAGGGTCTCTTGTCCTCCTCGAGGGTAGGGGGCCACAGTGCCAGCCCAGCTTGTGGCAGGAGGTGGCCTGGGCTTAAGGCCATTGGGGAATAAACGACGATGGCAGAGCCGGCCAAAAAAAGGGGGCGAGGCACCTGTGCACCCCTGAGAGGGGGCTGGGAGAAGGGCAGGTGAACCGGGGTCCCTCCTGCTGCACTGCTAAGGCCCCATCAGCGTGTCCCACCACACGGAAGGCTGGGCTGTGCTCTTTTCATCCTACTGATGACACTTGCCAGGAAGGGGAGAAGCCACTTTTTCCAAAGTTCAGAGTCACCAGGCTCCTCTGAGCCGGCTCACCCTGGACCAGCCTGGAAACAGGCTCTGGGGGAACGAGGGGCCCACATGGGTTCTGCCAGCACAGAACAGACCAGGCAATCCCAGGATGAGCCACTCAGCCCACCAGTGGGGCGGCCATCGTCACGCTGTGAGCGGACAGCAGGGCTCCACCCTGGACAGACACGTGGGGACGCGGAGGGACCACTGGGAGATGACGCCTCAGGATCCCAACAGGAGGAAACCAGCCACGTTCACTGTTCCTTTTTTCCAAGCAGCTATGTTTTCAGTAAAAAAGAGCCTGATCTCTGATCTCTCCACTCTCCGCTCCCGAGAAGAGGGACCAGGATTGCCCTTCTCCTGCCCCCCAAGAGTCTGCTCTGAGGGGGTCAGCACCGCACAGCTGCTCCGAGCCCCTCCACGCTGCTGGTGCTAGGTGGGCAGCTCCCCACAGGCGTCCAGTGAGCTCCCAGCTCCTGGGGAAGGAGCTGACTGCCCCCAAGCTCCTCCAGCCCCGGCCATCTCTTCCCCCTTCCCTCCAGGAACGGCAGAAGACACAAAACGCAAAACATCTCCTTGCCCCTGCACTTGCTGAAGAATTTCTGTGGCTTCTGGCCATTCCCTGCCCCGACCCCCACCCAAAGCCACGCTCAGGGAGCCATGATGCACCTCAACCGGGCTTCACGACTGGAGTCCGGCCGTCAGGCCAGCCCTGCACCAAGCAAGGCAGGACGAACCTGATGGGAGCGCTGGGGCCAAGGAAACTGCCCGCGCACGTCCTCTCCACGGGCACACTCTAATTGGAAATAACAGCTTTTCCTACCAAGCTAAACGCCCACAACCCTGCCTCGGCCCGCAGTGGAGATGGAGCCCTGCTTCCTACTTCCTTCTCCCTTTGCTCATGGTGCCCTGCCTGACATCATGGGACCCCCACCTCACAGCACAAGCTGGAGGCTCCCCTGCTTGATATAATGGGACCACCCCCCCACCTCACAGGACAAGCCTTCAGACTGCCCTGCCTGATGTCATGGGACCCCCCACGTCACAGGACAAGTTGGGGGCTCCCCTGCCTGATGTCATCGGGACCCCCACCTCATAGGACAAGCTGGGGACTGCCCTGCCTGATGTCATGGGATCCCCACCTCACAGGACAAGCTGGGGGCTGCCCTGCCTGATGTCATAGGATCCCCACCTCACAGGACAAGCCTGGGGGCTCCCCTGCTGATGTCACGGGACCCCCACCGCACAGGACAAGCTGGGGGCTGCCCTGCCTGATGTCATGGGATCCCCACCTCACAGGACAAGCTGGGGGCTCTCCTGTCTGACCTCGTGGGGACCACCTGCCATCTCACAGGACAAGCCCGGGGGCTGCCCTGCTTGACCTCGTGGGGACTACTTCCCACTTGACAGTCAAGGGGGCTGCAGCCAGAGGCTGCTTTCCAGGGGCTTGGAATTCAGCAGACCTATTCACGGGGCCCCCTGAGCCCCAGACACTAGAAGCTGGATGCTGCGGACACCAGGAGGGGTTAAGACCACACGGGAACACCCCACACCTGGCAGCCCTTTTGCTGTCCCGTAACTCCTAGTCACACCCGGGGAAATTCCAGCACGTTGGCCATACAGCAGAAGCAGTGAGGCAACCCCTGATGCCTTCCCCAGAAACACCCAGGAGCAAAATCCAACACTGGCCCTGATTTCAGGACACCTACCTGTTCTGAACTAAAAAGTCTACAATGTGGAGAGAAGTCCGGTCCACGGACCTGACGGCAAGATGGAGGGCAGTCTCATCCGGCTCCTGAAGACCAAAGAGAAACATTCCAGAGTCCCAAGGGGAGCACTCAGTTCTGCAGCCAACGCGAGTGAAAGCGTGTATTTCTCTTCTAAAATCCTGAGTCTGTCCTTTGAAAAACCTATCTCTAAAATGTGTTACCTATTGCTAAGTTGTGTCTTGCAACCCCATGGACTGTATGTAGCCTGCCAGGTTCCTCTGTCCATGGGATTTCCCAGGCAGGAATACTGGAATGGGTTGCCATGGCCTCCTCTAGGGGATCTTTCCAACCCCAAGATCAAACCTGAGTCTCCTACGCTGGTAGGCAGATTCTTTACAGCTGAGCCACCAGGGAAGCCAATCTCCATGGCAGATTCTGCCCTTGGGAACCTGTCATTTAGAGACTGGTCCTAGTCCTCCTCTCTCTCCGGGAAAGAATGAGAAATTCAAGGGTTTCATTGCAAAGTCCTCTAGAGCTTTCTGATCGCCTCCCTGCATCATCAACATGATGAAGCTTAGGCCTCTGAGAAAAGGCTCCCTCCCCCGGGGATGGACTCTCTTCCCAGAGCTGCCACTACAGTTTGGCTGAAGAATCAACCATGAATCTCCTCTCACCCAGGACTCACTGCCTCTGCTCTCAGGTTGTTTCATGACACTGTCAGCACTTCTGATGACACTGCTTTGTCACTCCCCATCAACCCCCCCAACCGTTTCTGTTTTTACATGTCCTTTCTTACATGTCCATTGGCCAGTGGGATTTTTTCTGTAAGATCCACACCATCGGCATATGCTTGAAGTAATCCAAAAATGTCTCTTGTTTTCACAGCTTCACAAAGACTATGAAGTTTGGCCGCATTATCCGCATGTTTTTTCCGTGCATATTTCCTCTCAATGTACTTGGCAGTGATGTAGTCCTTTCTTGCGTTCCTGAAATCAAACATAACTGCCCTGTAAATGATTAAGGGCCTTAACATCCATTCATCTGTAATAAGTTAAAAATAATCCCACCCCCTCATGGTAACAAGGACTGATGCTGAAGCTTCAATACTTTGGCCGCCAGATGCAAACAGCTGACTCACCGGAAAAGATCCCGATGCTCGGAAAGACTGAGGGCAGGAGAAGCGAGTGATAGAGCATGAGATGGGTGGATGGCATCACCGACTCGATGGACGTGAATTCGAGCAAACTTTGGGAGATGGTGAAGGACAGGGAAGCCTGGCATGCTGCAGTCCATGGGGCGGCAAAGAGATGGACCCGACTTGGCGACTGAACAACAACATGGTAACAAGCGGCACGGGCAGAAAATGACAGAGCAGGAGGCAGGTGGCGTGTGGCTCTCCTGCAGCACCGGCGTCCACTCTGCCTCTAGCACTTCCAGGAGGCTGGACACCCAAGACAAGGGGTATCAAGGTCTGGGTCTAAGGGCTAAGCAGCTGGGTGGGGGGACTGGCAGACTCCAAGGGAAGACTGTTTTCCTGTATGTGGGCACCATGCCTGGCAGCCAGGTTCCCTACATACCCCATGAAATCAAAAGAGCTGTCCATCTTCGTGGTCTATTTCCTGGCTCTAACTCGGCCTTGCGGCCACAGACCCACCTCTCCAAGGAGCATAGCGTGGCAGCAACTCCATGGGAGCCAAAATCCTCCCCCGCCGTAGACTGTCAAGTGACCCTGGGCAAGTATGTGACCTCAAATCTTCTTATCTGTGAAATGCACACAGCCTGGGCGAAGCACACAGGTGACACCTTGCCACACTCCCGGCAGGTCCTTAGAGCCTCGCAAAGTTCTGATGAACTCGAAAGACGGAGCAAGAAAAACAGCGGCTCCTGGTCCAGAGGACTGGGCATCTCACTTCAAGGACCACAACAAGCAGCAACAACAACAATAAAAGTCTAGACACAGTGTTTGAGGGACAGTAAATGCCAATTACCCATGACAACCAAGTCACAAGGGTCCGTCAGCTGATGAACAGATACAGAAGACGTGGTGTCCACATAACAAGAGTACAACTCAGCCACAAAATGAGTGAAGCACTCACGTGGATGAACCCTGTAAACATCCTGAAATCCTAAACGAAAGACGCCAACACTCAAGACCACACGTGGTGTTACTCCATTCACTGAAATGCCTGGAACCGACAAATATGTAGAGATAGGGAGCAGGAGAGCAGCGGCCCCAGGCTGGGGGGAGGGGGTGATGGGGAGAGTGGGGGTACGGGGCTTTGTGCTGGGATGAAGGAAATCTTCTAAAATTGCTTGTGGTGATGGAAGAACAACTGAGAATATACTAGAAGCCAGCGAACTGTACTTTAAATGGGTGAACTGTGATGGTATGTGAGTCACATTTCAACCAAGTTGTTAAAAATTCCAAAGACAAAAACTCAGCACGGATCAAGGTGTTTCCCCACCCCCCCCACCCCGGTGACTCTGGGCCAGCGACTCAAACCTCCTCATCCTGTGCAAATGCACATAGCCCGTGAGGGGTGCACAAGCCGACGACGTCTGCTCGCAGGCCTCTGCGGGATCACAGAGAACGAGACGGCACACTGAGGCCTTCAGCCCAGGATTCCGTGTGCAATAACCAGGACAGCACGCAGTGAAGAGGCGCTGGGAGAACCCACCGGCTCTTCTTGGCTGGCGCACCGCTTGCTCCTACCCTGGGACCAGGGCTACACCCACCGCACCTGCTTCTATGACCGTCAGGGCTCAAGGCCCCCACGTCAACCCATGTGGGTCCTTGCTGCAGCCCACCAGGGTTCAGGAGCAGGTGGATCAACTCCAGGACCCCAGGGGGGGCAAACAACACTTTGCCGGTTTCACCTAATAAACCACCACCTGGGTGTCCATAGACATAGCCTCGCGTGAACTGTGCTGGGGGACTTCACACGTGTCCCCCAAAGGGGACGGTTACTGTGGGCCACAGGTTGGGTGGAGCTGTGCTGTCCATGTGACCCTCGCAACAGCGTTGTGAACGTGAGCCCATGCCCTCCAGCAGCCCGGCAGCTCCGAGGGCCACCCTGCTCCGCTGGACTGAGCTCTCCTCGCAGGGGCTCCCAGCCAGAGTGATGCTCTGGCTGCCTGGTGACCGTCCCGGCTTGACAAAACCAACAACCCATCTGATGAAACTCAACAGGTCTCTTATGACGGGCGGCAGGGCTGGACAGGTATCAAGGCTTAGAGGGCTCCAATAATCACTTTGGGACAGCATCACTATGAACCCTCAGGAAGGGGCTAGTGATAAAGTGGACCTTATACTTTTCAAATGTTTTATCCACTTGTCCAGGCTCTGGGTCCCAAACCCGCAGGGTGGCCCCTCCACCAGCATGGGTACAGGTCTGTTTGGGCCATACCAGGCGCCACGGATTCCTGGTGGAAGTTGACTCTGCCAGTGTGACCCCTCCACCCCCTCTTTTTTTGGGAAAGGTTAAGGCTTTTGGAGGAAAGCAATGAATTTAATAATAATGTGTTTGGCATGCGTTCAGAGAGGGAGGCTTCTTATATTTCCAAAGGACAGGGCGTGTGTGAGCGCCCTGAATCACAGGAGAGAAACAGTTCTAGCCTCTGTAAGCAGGAAGCTCCCTGCTTCCTGGCTATTTATATCTCTCAACACCCCCCCCCAAATCCATCTGGGGATTCACAGGCCACAAGACGGTCTCTGGCTTCCCTTTCAACAGATTCATCTGCAGATGGTGTGCTGCTTTGAGATAAAGCCAGGAGCAGTGCACTCCTTTTAATCTGGAAGTAAGATAGTAGCTTCTCTAAGTAGTCACAGAGCTAGGGCTTTACCTCTGACTCATTGATTCATTTGTTTATGTACGAATATTTCCCATCACAAGCAACATATTGTGGTAGGACATACAAACACGAGTAAGGTGAGATTTATTAGAAAAAAGTATGTGGACACCTAGGTACAATGTGAAGTGGGATGAGATGCTTTAAAACAGAGCTACACCTGCAACTGGTTTCAGCTGAGGGGGCATCCACACCGGTGCCATTTTGCTGTTACACTGGTCATCTGCCCTCCTTATGAAAAAAAATAAAGGGGGGACGGTTAGTAAATGTCCTTTTCACTGGTGCCAAGGCTGGGGGGCGGAGCAGGGTCTCAATGTAGATGGAACATTTATATCCGCGAGTCCCACGCAGACAGGATTCATTTTTTAGAACCATTTTTCCCCTGAATAAACAAATTCTCTGCTTTAATAAAGTACCCCTGGTACTTGGAAGAAATCAGTGACCATGTCTTATACTTTGTTCAAAGTGGATCAACACTAGAGTTTCAGGAGACCACGCCCTTCACTGTGAGAGCAGGTGTCTATGAGGCAGTAAGTGAAGTGCCCCAGGGGACCACGATGTCTCTGTCCTAACAGACCTTCTCGTAACCCAGTCAGTCCACGTCAAGGGACCTCTCCACGGACACCTGCCTCGAGAGGACCCGAACTTCTCAGCACCCATGCCCACAGTGAGCAACAAGGGCTGCCAACACCAACCAAGCAGGAGGTGAGCGACCCCCTCACCCCTGATGTACGTCCTAGCAACGCTGTGAGAGGGGGACGGCTGTCTGTCTGTTTCTGTTAAAGAAAAAGGGCCTGGGGAAGCTGACGAACCCGTCCAGCTCCCGTGGTGGGGAAGGATGCAGGTTTCTACGCCTCCCTGTTCTCTCCCCAGGTCTGGGTAAGGATACAGACTTGGAACTCAGATCCTCATCAGGAGAGGATACCAACTCAGTAAGCCCCGTGCCTGGAATCTAAAATCACACCTCGTGCAATCTCAAGGAAATGCCACACCACTGACATCTGCTCCAGGACCCAGACGTGGACTGACGCTAATCCAACCCCACCCACGCTCACCTCCGAGGCTGACACCTGTGAGGGTGTGCAACGTGCAGGACACCGGCTCCTCCCGTTAGTCTGTCTAAGCTCCCTCCCTGGATTAAGTCACCTCACCCAAGGCCAAAGAACACAGATCCTGTGACGTTGGCTTCCAAAGACCCGCCCCCACAGCATGAAACGCTCTCCCCATCACTGCTCAGGGTCCCCCACCTGGGGGAGCCCTGCCGACAGCTCTCGCTCTGGTTACTCCCAGGGGACGGCTGTCTCAGTGAATGGATTTTCTCCTCCCTCTGAGCACGTATTTCTTTTTTTTTTTTAATTATTTATTTCTTTGTTTTTATTTTTTTGGTTGCACTAGATCTCCGTTGCTGCACACAGGCTTCCTCTAGTTGCAGGGAGCAGAGGCTTCTCATTGCAATGGTTTTTCTTGCGGCAGAGCACAGGCTCTAGGGTGTGCCGGCTTCAGTAGCTGCAGAGCACAGACTTAGCTGCTCCATGGCATGTGGACTCTTTCAGGACCAGGGATTGAACCCGTGTCTCCTGCATTGGCAGGCGGATTCTTATCCACTGTACCACCAGGGAAGTCCCTGAGCACGTATTTCTCGCTTCCCCTTTCCTGCCAAAACACACTCTGACTGGAAATCAACCCTGAATATTCACTGGAGGGACTAATGCTGAAGCTCCAAAACTTTGGCCACCCAATGCAAAGAGCTGACTCATTGGAAAAGACCCTGATGCTGGGAAAGAGTGAAGGCAGGAAGAGAAGGGGACAACAGAGGATGAGATGGTTGCATGGCATCACTGACTCGATCGACATGAGTTTGAGCAAGCTCCGGGAGTTGGTGATGGACAGGGAGGCCTGGCGTGCTGCAGTCCATGGGGTTGCAACGAGCCGGACACGACTGAGAGACTGAACAACTATACCACTCAAATGCTGAACTGGCCTGGGACCACCCCCGTCTGCCTCACTGTGCCCCCCTAGAGCGGGTAAACCACCCCAGTCCTGGTGCAGCAGACAGGCCACCAAATGGAGAACAGGGCTGGAGCCTCAGGGGGCAGGCCAGGCACTGCCCTGCCCCTAGTCACCCATCACCTCTCTCAAGGACCAGTGTGCGGCCTGGGTAGTTTATGCTTTATACGATAAGACTGATAGGAAATTCCCCTGCTGTCAGCTCTGCCTCAGTGGGCCAGTTGGGTGCATGATGAGGCACGAACACGTCCTAATCAGGTTTTATGTCAACAGTTAAAACAGAAACAAAAATTCTTTTGAAGAGAATGACACACTACACATTTGCTTTGAGGACCAGACAAAATCATGTATCTATGACAACCCATCCTCTCAGCAGCTCGGAACTCAGGTGGGAGAGCGACGACCCTGCCCTGAGACAGAGGCGAGGCTGTGCCCACACAGAGGGTGACACTCAGTGCCCCTCCCCAACCCCCACCCCCAGGGAAATCTGCTTTCCTGTGGCTTCTAAGACAAACTGCCACACCAAATTTCTACTTGGATACCCAGCAGGGTTGCAGAGACTTTACACAGAAGACAAGCTGATTTCTTCCTTAAAAAAGCAACAATTGATACACCCAGACTTGTTAGTCCCCTGCCTCTGGGGCCCAGGGGCAAGCCAACCTTTGCTCAGCAAGTGAGACCCGCCAGCCGCATACGTACATGTCGCTGCCCGGGTTGGGTTTGACCGAGTCCTCAGCAGGGAGACAGCACTCCATGATTTCATTAAAGCCTGCGTTCCCGATATTCTTGGCAAGCTGCAAAAACAAAAGTCTGTTTCAGTGCACTCAATTATTAATACCTTCCACCGCTCCACACTACTCACACAGCTGATGATTTATTTAATGGTCGCTAAGAAATAGAGCAATAAAGTGGTTTGCCTTTAATGAAGTTGGACAAAACCCAAACCCCAGAGGTACCCATAAAACCAGAGACAAGAAGCACCTGTTACAGAGGAGGCCTCTCGTAAAACGTCCCCTGGACAGAAAGCCTCCATGGACGGGGAGGAGCAGAAACTTGGCTCAACTCAAGTTTCTATTCCTTCCCCAACCTCCCACCCCAAGAAGAACCTGCACTCTGGCTGAGAGAGATCTAACAGCCTTTACTCCTGCCAGCGATGGGGGGAGCTGGGCCAGGAAGCCAAGATTCGCCTTCTATCGTGGTTCTATTTACTGGCTTTGTGACCACAGGCAAGGCGGCTTCCCTGAGCTTCAGTTTTTTAATAGAAAAATGGGGATGACACCTACCTTGCCAGCCTGCAAATAATGATAAAATGGGATTTTATGTGAAAGCATTCAATACACCAAAGCACTGAAAACGCGTCTGTTTCAAGGTAAGGTTCTCACTTGCCGATCAACCCCTGACCTAGTTAGAAATGAGCAGGTTTCATTGCTGACACAGGCTCTGTGCTGGATGCGGCAGGTACCATGTAAACACCATGGCTGGTGGCAGCCAGGCCACCCAGCAGCGTGGCACTTGGCACGCTCCTGAGTGGATGCGCAAATCCGGAGTGACTGGGGTCTTAGGAGCAGGGCCTTATTTGTCCCACCCCCAGCACCCAGCTGAGCACCTGACCAAGATGGGGTTCTTCAACATCCAGCGAAACAAAGAAACCAAACGTGAACACCGGGCCCAGTGCAAATCAGGTGACTGGGGTCTTAGTAACAGGGACTTAATTCATCCCACCCCAAGCACCCTGCTCAACAGCCGATGGAAACTGGATTCTTCAACATCTAATGAAACAAAGAAACTTAACGGGAACACCAGGCCCAGTGCTTTGCAGAGAACAAGTATTTTCATTTTCCATTTCCACACTGAAAACGACCACAGTGGGAGCAGTGACACTTCTGGGGCTTCTGCCCTCAGTGAACCACATGGACATAGGTGAGCGGGATGTTCTGGGAAGTTAGGCTGTACCCGAACGGCCTCTCTCAGGGCGTGCAGCTGAAGGAACAGCCAAGGGGTCTGGGTTGGACAAGGCCACGCTTCCTGGTGGCAGGTCACACGACATGGAGAGGGGGTCGGGGGGGGTGCGGGTTGCGAAGGACAGAGAAACATGCCAGCTTCATGATTGGGGTGGGCAGCCTTCCTAAGTCTTCCTAGTCCTTGTGAACCAAGTTCAGGATGTCCTGAGCCCCAGGCTCTCAGGAGCCCTGCCTGGGCCTCTGGCCTGGCCCCGGGGCGTCTGGTGGCAAACTCCAGGGTGCCTCACTGCTGTCTCTGGAGACAAAGCTGACGATCAGGGTAGCACGCCACAGTGGGTGATGCGGCGAACCAAGAATCTAGACTGAACCCCAATATCGGGGCCCCGGTTTAGAGCCAGGCACCTGCTAAGGCCCCACCGCTCCGTGCAACATGAACAGCGTCCCGCAGCCAAACACAGCCGCCTTCAGGGGGGTGACAGGACGAGCCCCAGCGCCACCCCCAGGGGCCCCGCGGGCTGTGGGCAGATGAGAGGGGGCGAAGGAAGGAGGATTCCCGGGAATCGGGAGCTGCTTCCCTTCTGCTTGGCCGGCTCACAGGGGCCAGCTGGTCCAGGGGGCCACCACAGCCATGCATCACAGCTGCCCAGCGTGGGCGACGGGCCGCCTCACAGCTTCGCCGAGTCCTAGTGGATGGCCCAGCCCATGGAGAACCCTCTGGAACCAGGAGCCAAAGCACAGTGTTTGCAGATGGAGGGTGCAGCGTCATGTCAAGAAAAAGGGGGCCCAACAGGATAGGGCAGGAGCCAGGGGAGCAGGAAGGTGGGTTAACCAGCCCCGACCCACACGGCCTCTGCTCCCAGAGCACCGTCCCTGGATGGGGGGCCTCATCGAGGGGACATGGGGCCCCTGCAGATCTGGGGGGTCTGGGGCGCTTACAAGCCGTGTCGTCAGAGAAGTGAGCCCCAGAGATGGCCAGAACATGCATGGCTAGGCTGGGCTCTAGGCCTGCTCCAAGGGGCTCAGTCTAACAAGACAGAGGTGAATGAAAAAGCAAAGGAAGGGACCTGTGATGAGGGCTGAACCAGCAATGCAGGAATGGAGATGGCAGGATGGTGGGAGAGCAGGGGGCTGGTCTAGACGCACCCCCCACCCCACACCCTAGGACTTCGTCTGATGCACAAAGCACCTAAGGATGGGGTCTAGGAGTCACACATTCCTGGAGACCCGGGGCACCTACCCTCTCAGGCTCCTGAGCCAGAAAGGGGCTGTAGGTTCTCTCTAGAGATGGTTTCCGGAGTTTTGGTGAGGACCGGGAGCCTCCTGTGCCATTTTCATGCTTCCAAGCGGAGGGTCACCATTCCTGAGACATTCTGTCTTCCTGTACTTATGCCCCGGAGGAGAGGAATGGACAGTAAAAGACCTCCCTGCCTGAGGGGCTCAGAAGGACGGACACCCCTGGGACACCCCCAGGACACAGCGCTGGGTGGGTCTGCCCCTCTGGCCCCATGTCCAAGTTTGGGATTCAGCTACCCCTACACGTGGGAGCCAGGTCAGTGGAAGCAGCGGTTTTCAACAATGAATCGGACCTTCAATCTCTCAAGTGGTTCCAAATCCACGCAGAAAAATGGGTTGTCATCTCCTGGGCCCCCTCAGGTCCCAGAAGGTTGGAAAGCTTGGAGTGCACGGCACACAGATGGACAAAAAAGGCTCTGGGAAAGTGAAAGAACTTGGACCCTTGTAGGCAGAGCTAAAAAACAGCAGTGAGCTCTAAATTGCTGCCTCCAAAGAAGGGAGCACAAAAAAAAATACTCTGAAAAAAATTGTATGTTTCCCGAGCCTTTAAAATTTCTACTTTAGATATATTTTATGAAGTATACAATACACTTCTTAGTAAGTAAGACAAATGCAACTATACATTATATACAGGTCTAGGTCTTAGTGCTCAATTTTTTCTGATAGGGTTTGTGGTTTTTAAAAAGTTCATAATTGTGATTTAAGAATAAACCTTTTAGCCACCTTTTTAAAACAGAGCTCTTGTTCAGGCTAGATAAGACAAAGGACCTGGGACAATGTCTGCAGCATGACAATCACTCAGTAAATGGGGGCTGATGCTGCTACTTCCTGTTGTTCTTTGTAGCCTGAATGGCTTCATTTTAGCCCCAAGTGAAACATCAGTGTCATCTGTAAGGAGGCTCTCAAGTTTCTGAGGGTGTTCCTCTTCCCTCTCTCACAGATCCAGCTGTTAGTTCATTTGCTTTACATTTAATAGCTTGTTAACAACGTCAGGAGAAGGAGGCATGAGAAGGTCACAAAACGGGCTTGAATCAGGATTGTGGGCTCCTGGGGTTTCTGACCCCATTCTCTGATGTTAGATGATTTTTAAATTACTGTGGATGCATGCTATGTCGCTTCAGTTGTGTCTGACTCTTTGCGACCCCATGGACTATGCCCGCCAGGCTCCTCTGTCCATGGGATTCTCCAAACAAGAATACTAGAGTGGGTTGCCATTCGCTTCTCCAGGGGACCTTCCCAACCCAGGGATCAAACTCGTGTCTCTTAGGTCTCCTACATTGGCAGGCTAATACTTTACCATTAGCACCACCTGGGAAACCCTTTAAATTACTGACTCAAATTCAATTACAGAATACTGAAGTTTTCTTTAGTAACTTCACTTACAATGTGAAACTGATCATATGAAACTAGGAGTCTCATACCAACAATACCGTTCTATGAAGGATCTGAAATCATAATGTTCTGTGTTAAGGAGGAAATTCATCTTTTTAAAATCTTTGCTTTTCAGAAGGCTTTCTGAAAGCAGAGTTGCTTTAACATCTAAGGGTATTAAGCTGGTGCACACCAGTTAAGATGGCACAGCTTCCCTGAACTAAACAAATTAATACTTCAATTACCCCAGTTTCCTTCCACTGAATAAGAAGTGATTCCAGGAGAAGGAAAAGGGAAGAAAAGATGACTGCCAACCAGCCACCTTCACGGATGCTGCTAAAACCAATCTACTAAACATGGGACCCCAGCGTGCTTGAAACAAAAACAAATTAAAAAGGAAATGGTGAAGCACCACATCAGGGGAAGCCGTTTGCAAGACAATTTAGACAGAATTAGAGACTTCCATCATAAGGGCTACGCTGAGGCCATACAGGGGGGACAGGGGTGGCATTTTACAGGGTGAGCATCTGTCTGTTCAGAACGCGATGCTGACAGGAAACGAAGCTTCCTGCTCATGTCTCTGCTGTCTCCATCAGGCTTTTCGAAAACCCCGTCTCATGTCACAACACCCCCCCGTATGGGGCTGGGACCCTGGCTCGGGGCAGGCTGCAGCCTCGGACACGCCGGCAAGTCCTCCTCCAGTTCACCCTCGTATCTCTTTCAGAGAGTACACAGGGTCTAGTTACCACATGCGACCCCAGAAGACACACTCCGATGAACACACCAGCCCGGGACCCTGACACCATGGCTCTGTGAACCTGAAAAGCTCACAGAGGGAGCAGTCGGTCTGGTTGGAGGATTCACACGTTACGACACGCAGATCATTCTTGGAGGATTTTGTTCCAATCCTTCTAGAGGAGGAGATGACAATACTTGATAGTTCTTACTATGCACCAGGTGGAATTCTAAACACATACATGCACACACAGGATGTGTGTGAGTCAAGCCTTCAGGAGATCTTTTGTTCAGGCAGCATCTGTCTAAACAAAATAACCAGGTGCTTTAAAAAGGCTTGAAATTCTCATGCTTTACAAGTGTTACTAACACCTGACACACACTCTCTGTCTATACCCGAGGAGTAAGGGTCTGGGCTTGGGGTCACGCCCGCAGTAACTGGGTTGGGGTGAGAGGCGGGGAGACGTCCCCCCTCCTGCGAGTGGCTAGAGTTCAGGGCAAAGAGAGGGTGGGAATAAGCCCCACAAAATTCAGTCCTCTGGCCCTTTGTTTTTCTGATAATCACGGAGGAAAAGAGGCTTAGATAAAGGGAGTTTAGGCAGAGATTAGACATCAGAAATAGTTGCAGCTGTCAGTTAAGCGGCCTCTGCCTGGATTTCTCCATAATGGCTGAGTTGGTCAGACTGTAAACGCCTGAGAGATTACATAGATGAGGCTCTGAGAGACAGGAAGGAAGCTCTGAGCCAGGGATCAGAAGTCACCTCCTGCTTTCATCGAGATGGAAACATTTTCCTTCCAGCCTTCTCTGGCGCTTCCCTCTGCAGTAGGCAAGAGTCTCGTGCAGCCCATCAGATAAATTTCTGAAACGTGTTTAAGCAGGTGTAACAGATGTGCTGGTATCAGGCTCCCACCAGCTTACACGAGCTCAGCTGTTAAACAGTCATTATTAAAAATTACATTCTATAAACTCACGATCAAATAAACTATACTAAGGAATTCCCTGGTGGTCCAGTGGTTAGGACTCCACGTTTTCCATTGCCGGGAACCCAGGTTTGATCCCTGGTCAGGGAACTAAGATCATGAAAGCAGTACGACGTGGCTTTAATATAAAAATTATACTAAAAACGAAGCAGTCCTCAAAACTCATCACTTCTGATTTTACATCTTACTGTTCTGTGTTTGAAGATCCTTGCAACAACAAGGTTTCCGTGGGTTGAGCTTATTATATGTGTGTGACCAAACCTCTTTCTTACAGCTCATTCAGTGATTCACACGGTGGCCTGCAAATGGCCCCAATGGGAGTGTTTACATCATGTGACTGAGGAGACTACAAAGCGGGACGTCTCTGCCTCCCAGACAGGAGGCTGACGCTGTCAGGGACTGGGAGGGGGGTTACCGAGGGGCTGCAGTGAGGTTTATGCATTCCCCACGGGGTGAGCCTTCGGGGGTTAAGAGTGTGAGCTCTGACTCAAGAGGCCCCCACTTCAGACCTGGTGTGTGGATAACACATAACCTTGGGCTTGTTACAACATTCTAAGCCTCCGTTCCTCTTCGGTAAAATGGGGATAATACACCAAGGCCACGGGGTTGAAGAGCAAATGAGCTAATACACAACAAAGTGCTTTGCAAAGTACCTCACGCAAAATCAGCAATTAAACCTCAACATAAACCAGTTAACACTTTCCACTGTTTTTTTTTTTTTTTTAATTCCTAGGTCGCAAAGAGTCGGACATGACTGAGTAGCTGAACAGCAAGGGCTGTATAGCAGCTACCCTGGTTTAGCTGCTGCTGCTGCTGCTAAGTCGCTTCAGTCGTGTCCGACTCTGTGCTCTTGCCTGGTTTAGCAGTGCTCAATAAAAATACATGTGAGGGTTTCACGTCTATGCTGTCCCCAGTTACCAAGGTTTCATGTCTACGCTGTCTCCTGTTACCCAGGACACTGCCTGCACACACAGATCTTTGATGGAGCCTGTATGCGTTATCACATTAACAATAACTGTACTATGTAACAAAGAATACACTGCTTGGGTCTTGCCAAGGATAGCTTAGTTTTAAACTTCAATTAATCAGTGATGCTACTAACTGGGCTACCAGAACCCACTGTAGTTTCTCCCAGCTTTGTCATTCAAGACCATAAAGGAATTCCTTAGGAAGACACAAAGGATTTGTTTGACAAGATACTTCTACATGCATTACAAGTTCAGACACGTAGGTTCCAGAATGGTCATCAATAAGACTTATGGCCCCTCGAGAAGTCTATTGACCACAGCAATTGATTTTCTGCCAAGACTATTGCTCTTGACATTAAAATCAATGGTAATCAATATCCTCTTAATATTTAGTGTCCAATGCTTGGCTATCCCAACAAAGAACTTCAAATATTGCCTTCTAATCAGCAGTTACAGACTTTGAAAACACTCCAAAGAGCTCATGCTTTAGGTGTCCCCAAAGCACTTGTTCCTTGATGGCACCACCGTCTCTAGGCTCTGAAAGTCACTTCACAGAAAATGCTTCAACCTCTAATAGTGATCTATAGTGCATGGCTATGTGTATCTCTGAACCAAGAATGGGAGGTTTTCTTTTTTTTTAAAGAAATACAGGCAGTAGAAGCAAATATTATTATCTCTCCCGAAAGGCAACAATAAGGAGCAGAGAAAAAGCCCACCTGAGGCTCGAGCCAGGTAGTGACTGCAGACTCAGCAGAATCTGGCTGATGACTCGAGAGAAGGAGTCTTTCCTGTCTCTGAGCTTTGGGCTCCATGTGCTCTGAATGCCTGGGGTGAATCGGACTCTGCCAACACTCACACCAGTCTCCACGTTCCTCTATAAGTTCACTTCCATTTTAGTCATGTAAGAATAAAGCTTTGCAACCCTCAACCTCTAGTAGCTGAGGAGGAGGGATTACCCGTGAGTTTCTAATTACCCAAATGTACTTAGCAATATCAACAGCTACCAGGCCCAGGGGAGCTTTAGGTGACCAAAATGGAAACCTCGCATTCAGCTCATCTGTGTTCACTCCAAAATTCCAAAATCAAGGGACCTAAAGCTTACCAGTAGTTCAGACGTTCCTAACACGTCTAACGTCAGGGACTGCATCCTGGAGTAGTGGACCCCCAGTTCTCTGTGGATCCCGGAACACTCAATGCAGGTCAGAATGCCAAGGTTGGTGGAGAGCCATGTAGGATCTGCCAAAGACAGTGAGGAATACTGAAGCTTGTAAGGAGGGGGTCAGGGTCAGGACTTTATTCTTGTATAGTTACTACTCAACATGTAGTTTTGATGTACCATGCAGCAGGATCCTAGGTGCAGTGGGAACCCTCATCCATCATTAATTACCATCAGTGGCTCAGATGGTAAAGAATCCGCCTGCAATTCGGAAGACCTGGGCTCGATTCCTGGGTCAGGAAGATGCTCTGGATGAGGGCATGGCAACCCACTCCAGTATTCTTGCCTGGAAAATCCCATGGACAGAGGAGCCTGGCGGGCTACAGTCCATGGGGTCGCAAAGAGTCAGGCACGACTGAGTACACACACAAGTCACACACGGTGCACAGGTGCACATATCTATTCCCCTTCTTCCTACAGCTCCACCAGCCCATCTTTCCATTAATTTAATAAATGCTCCCAAGGGACAGGGCTATGTATAGAATAGGACACTCGGTGCCCTCTAGCGGTCATGGGTCCCTGGACACAGACCACACCCACCAGCAACCAGGTTGTATCAGCAAAGGGGATAACCTAGTGCCACATGGGGGACAGTCTTACATGTGTGTATGTCAAAGATGCTAATTATACCAGCCAAGAACACATACTATGTGCTGATGCCAAGCTCTGCTCAGCACAGAGCTGAAGCAATTACAGTAGGAACAGCTCCACCTCTAACAAGAGCTTCAGAAATTACAGGTGCTTTCCTTTAATAGCTCATTTAACACACACAGGAGGATCTGGACGCAAACAGGGCCGGTGCCTTCACGATCTTGCTCAGAGAGGCCAGGGGCCTTCCTTGATGCTGCGGAGTCAGACTGAAGCCCTGCCTTTACCCAGGTTCAAACCCAGCTCGCACTGCACGTTCACTTATTTGCGAAAATGTCCTAACCACGTGCCACAGTAAGCCGTCGAGAAAGGCTTGCTGCATTCCGGGTTTACTGAAAAACTCGGAATTCAAAATAAAACACACTTGAGCATGTGAGCACAGTCCGGAAGTTCAATTCTCTTTAGAACTGCTTGTTTGCCCTCAGAAACTCATTGCAGGTCAATACCGCAACCTTGGTCATGTGAATCGTGACGTTATTTTTAAAATGTTCAAGTATAAAAATTTTATCCCAGTTTGCAAACACTTCCGGGCACCTGTGTTTCCACTTTTCTGGACCTATTCTGCTGTTATCAACTGTGTCATGCTTAGTAGACATGTGCTTTAATATGTCATGTCATATTAAAGTAGGCTATTAATACTGTATAGCCTTAGCATTGTCTTAGCATTTTAGAACAAAAATGTTGTAACTCTTTTTTTTAATTTTTTTTAAATTAGTTTATTCTCTATTTTTTAACTTTACAATATTGTATTTGTTTTGCCACACATTGGCATGAAGTCCAAGTACTACATGTCCCCCTCTAAGAAAAAAGTGTGATTTACTACTTTCACTACCCACCTCATCTCCTGCCAAAGACATGTTATTAATGGTCCAAGGCCTCACGAGGTAATTCTTCAAATTACCCCCAAATACAGCCTCCAACCTAACAGGAACCCCCCACTCCCCACCATGGCACGTCTCAACTGTCCACTCTATCTTTGCTGTGTTTTCAATAAAAATCATCATAGAACCAGAGAAACGAGAAGTGGCCATCCTAACCAAGCCACAACCTTTCCCATTTTACACATATTCAGAAAACACTGCTCTGCAGCTCCCTGACCAACACCATTCCATCTGAATTACAAGAGTAAGTCAACTCTTTAAACTTTTGAAGTACTGTTTGTTAAAATCTACAATGATAATTTCTGTCCATTAATAATGAAACCCCAGTGAGTGTTAAAGTCGTTCCAGCCGTGTCTGACTCTTTGGAATCCTATGGACTGTCACCCCCAGCATCCTCTGTCCATGGGGTTCTCCAGGCAAGAACACTGGAGTGGATTCCCATGCCCTCCTCCAGGGGATCTCCTGGACCCAGGGATTGAACCCGTGTCTCTTACATCTCCGCACTGGCAGGCAGGTTCTTTACCGCTAGTGCCACCCAGGAAGCCCAGCAGGCTTTATCAAAACTCAGAAATAAAAATCTCATTTCACAGAACATGGCAGGTGGAAGGGGCCCACAAGCAGCCTGGACTGGTCCCTTCGCTTTCCAAACAGGAAAACCGCCATCTGACAAAGCCAGTGGCTGTTACAGGGTTACCAACTAGACAGCAGCTTAAAGCTGCCTCAGGCGTAGTACAAAGAGAGGATGGATCAAACCCCGGAAGGAGCTGCAGCCTCCAGCCAACAGTGACCAGTGACCCTGGCTTCACCCTGGCTGTGTGCTTCTGTTTTCAGTTCTCAGAAAGCATTTATAAATTTCAGCTCTCTCCCCTCCAGGGCCTGTCCTGAGGGCTGGGAGGCCGGCACCCTCTCCCTACACAGTCTGCACACGGCTCAGCAAGCCCGGGATGGGCTGGGCTGCTCTGAACTGGACATATGACAGGACAGCGAAAGCCTGTGACCAGGTTCCACAGCCCCTGTGTCACCTGGTGCCCCACAGTCACAGCACACGTTGTTGCCCGTCATGCCCTGGACCTCCGAGATGATCTCCTTCGTCAGCTCCTGGACGATGTTATTTTCCCCTGTGTTGTCGTCTCCCTTAAACGCGTTGTTCAGAGCTTCTTCTTTGCTGTTTTGCAGCACGGACATCCATCTAGAGAAGTAACAGTGATGCTCTGTTAAATCCCAAGGACAACAGCCCGTCCCAGGTTCCTCCGCTGCGTAACTTACATTTGACACTCCTGTTCATCCTCGGCTTGAAAGTGGTACGTCCTGTCATCTGCAGGGCAAGGAGGGGGTTTTTGTCAATTGTAAGCCTGGACACTAATTCACACACAATTCCAAAAGAAAGTGGTTTGTAATTAACCTCGGGAAGAGTCTAAACTCCGCTAGGAAGTCAATGATTTGTGTACAATCAGGCACCCCCACCCCTTCACAGGCAGGCCCTGGCTTGGGAATTGTGGCTTTGTGATGCAAATTAGCAAGCAGCCTGGGTTTCTCCATTCAAGTCTAAAGAGAACCAAAGTCTTTTTTTCTTTTTTTTTTTAACTTGCTACAGAGTTGGTCCCCAATTGCTATGGCCCTTTGAATAGTATAAAAGCCTTTTCTAAAGCAAGGATCTTACAAGCTTTCTGGGTTCTTAGCCCAAAATGTGTAACCTCAGTCCAGTTGTGGGAAAGCATCAGAGGAACACAAACTCAGAGCCAGGTGACCAAAAAGCTGATCAATAATTTTCAAAGTATCAAACTAACAAAAGACAAGGAAAGATACAGGACCGTTATAGGCTGTAGGAGACTAGGACGAAATAGCAGTAGCAATGTGAAGCCCTGTCCCAGAAAAAGGACGCTAAGAGAAGAAATGGTAAAATGTGAATAAGATTCTCAGTTACAGGCATCGCAGCCATGCAAATAGCCTGGTTTTCACAGTTCCAGACACGGCCTGGAGGTGGTTCAGATAGTAAAGAATCTGCCTGCGATGCAGAACACGCAGGTTTGATCCCTGGGTCAGGAAGATAGATCCCCTGGAGTAGGATCACCCCAGTATTCTTGCCTGGGGAATCCCATGGACAGAGGAGCCTGGTAGGCTACAGTCCATGAGGTCGCAGAATTGGACATGACTGAGTGACTAATACTAACTAGCTAATGGCATTAGGCAGTTTTGTACTAAGCTGTATTAGGAGGGGTGGATAAGGGATATACAGAAATTCTGTCTACAATCGGTCCAGAAACAACGTAAAAGAGAAAGTTAAATTTAAAACACAAAAAAGGAAAGAAAAAGGGGTGAGAGAGATCCAAGTTCTGTAGACAGCAGGGCAGGGAAGGGCAGGGCCTGTACTCTGGGTTCACAATAAATGTCTGTGCCCCTCCAAGTGAGCAAACACGGCATCTCCAGCCTCTGCTGTTATTATACTCGTGCAAGCGCTTTAGTCCTCAGACTTCTGGTGAGCTGGCCGAGAGGAGGCTGAGGCCCGGAGAGGTGAAGGTGTAGGAAGGAGTGCGCCACGTTTTCTGACTCCAGGTTCCAGCCTCCTCCTACCTTCCTCTGACACCCAGGGGGAACCCCACCCCCACCCGTTACTGAGGAAAGGAACAGGGTTTAAGAGAACTGTGTCAAGTTCAGAAAAATAAACTTGATCCTGCAGTGCCGATGTTAGTGGCTGAGCGGGGCGTTGCTGCCTGATGCTGGGAAGAGAGGAGAGGCCACTTTCCCCACCTCCAGTCTACCTGGGGTGCAGGGCGTCACCCACCCCAAGCAGACCCCAGGTCCTGGGGAAGCCCTGGCCACGGGAGGTTGTCCAGAGGCCCCAGTCTGACATCAGGCTAACACCTTCCATTCTCCCCAAGTCACTTCATGGTCAGACCAGGCACAGGCCCCGAGGGAAATCAAGGAGATTGGGGGGCGGTGGGGAGAGCAACCCACGTCCATAGCTAATTCTATGCTCTAGCATGTGAATGGTGGACAGCAAGGGAAATTCTCCGTGAAGATTGCCAAATAAGAATTCCCTGGCATGCACACTAAATAAGATGCCTTTACACCAAGAACAGTTTCTAGCAGCTTCAGCCGGAGGGAGAAGAACAAGAGGATGCGGTCGGAGCCCCACTATGCCAGCTCCCGGGCTGGGCTGCTCCTCCACCGTGGGCTCGGGCTCCAGCTGGCCACCTGCCCTCCGTGTGGACCCTGAGGGTCCATCCCACTCAGGGGACTGACCCAGACCGTCTCCAGCTTCTCCTGCACCTCCCACCCCACCAAGTGGACCACGTGATCTGAGGCTAACAACTCAGGGTGTGGATTTGTAAATGGCAGGGAGGGGAGAGGGTATCAAGGGTAAGGGGGTCAGACATGCTCCTGGAAGGGCTGGCCTGGCCACAGGAACGTCCTCCTTGAGCAGCCAGGCTCACAGCAGCTTGATCAGCACAGCAATTCCCCTCTGGGGGAAAGATGGGTAAAGGAGGATCCTGCGGGTAAGTGGCTGAAGCCGGCGGTCCATCTGTTCCTCTTCTGGACTCTCTAGGTGAGAGAGCCAAGCTGGCTTTGCAGGGTGAGGCTCAGGAGGAAGGGGCGCTCCTGGGGGCTTGGCGGACCCACACCAGAAACCGCACTCTTGCTGCCCGTTTGTAGCTTGACTTGTGTTTCCCCACCACCCACGTGTGTTAAGAGAACAAAGCTGTCTTGGTGACGCGTGCCCCCAGCAACCCGCTCAGCAGGAAGAGTCAGGCAGAGACAGGCCGGAGGCCAATCCCCAGCCTCTTAGAAGGCTGATTCCCCCGCCTCTCAGAAGGCTCATCAGATCAGGGTCTTCTCACTTTGCCCTGTCTCCCTTGATCGTTCCGGGGGCTATGAGCATTAAACTACATAGTAAACTCCCCAGCCTCAATAATACAATCCCATGCATGTCTTTAAAAGCCTCGCGATCTGAGGAGAGACTGAGGCTAATGAGACAGCATTCATCTTCAGGGGAGGCTGAGAGGCCTCACGCCGCAAAGGAGCAGTCTGTGGGGTTCTTCTGGGTGTGCCCCCAAAACTAGCAGCACGTAGGAGCAGAAACGCTGATTCTATGGTGGGAAAACAAGTCGACTTCCAAGCTGGGGATCTCAAGGGCTCTGCTGGGGGCCACATCACGCCATTATGGCAGCGTTTCTAACATCCCCCAATCAGAGGAGCTCTGAAGACAGAGTTGCCCTGTTTTCTCAGTGAAAGGACTGTAGGCTGGAGGGTTGATCTAGCACAATCTCCTTGTTTACAAAGAGGAAACCAGAGGCCCGGGAAGCGGAGAGGATGTGGCGGGTTTACAGAGCCCCCAAGTGGAGCAGCTTCATGTCCTGAACCCAAGAGACCGGCAAGCTGACCGTAGTTACCGGTGGGGGAAAGAGAGGATGCAGTCACCGGAAAAAAGGCATTTCTCCGTGAAAACCAATTCTTCAAAATGCACTGTTTGAAATGGGGTTGATGCCCTAGACGAGAGTTTAAAATAATTTCTCTGCAGCAGAGTATCTGAGAAAGAAGCTTACGTGAAATTAGGTCAAAACACTTCTTCTCCTCGGGGTTGGTTTTCACTTGGCAGGTTAACAGGTTAAGCTTTGCGGGAGGCCGGTTAGCCTGTTTAAAGACAAAAACAAAAAACAAAAACGGAGCTGAGTGGAAAGGGATGGGAAACCACAGCATCATTCCCTGTCAAAATGCAGCAAGAACAGGGTCTCACGGGGCTGCAAAGACAGCGACCAGAAGGCAGGCTTTCTCTGGAAGGCATGACACAGGTATCTGGCAGGGAGTCCCTGGGTCTCGGCTCCCAGGGGGCAGCTGTCCCTCCCTGCAAGGGACACTCGGGGGCCCACACCTCCACCCGGGTGGGGGAACAAGTGATGCTGGGCCAGCTTTGAGGTCCAAGGGCAATGGGCTCCCTGAGATCAAATGCTCCCTGGCCAAAGCCCAAAGGCACTCTGTCCTGATGAGCTGGGAACATGGGCTCCCAGATCAACTTCTAGTGACCTCAAAGTGTTTTCCTGAGCACTTTCAGGGAGAGTAATCTCAGGGCACAAACATAAGAGCGAAATCATATCCCCGGCTTTCTGAAATAATGACAGATGATAGATTCATGATCCTTAATGCCAGCCATCTGTGACTTAATTTTCCACAAAACCCACCTCATTCACATATGTATCCCCTCCCCCCTTCACGCACAATGGTAACAAGGTATCACAGCACCCTTTTGTCAGAGACGTGGCAAAAATGACTACTTTACTACCATTTCAAAAACTATCATACCTAGTCACCAGAAAGCAAAGGGCAGAGGATAAGAAGATAATTTCAGAAAAAAAATAATTCCGAATGGCAAAATGCCCTCAGAAATCTTGGAGAAATCTCCCAATATGAATGGCTTGTCTTACCACCCACCACGCTGCTAGAGCAGAGACTGAATCAAATGTCTCAGAGTTCAGCCGTTCTTACTCATCCTTCCCAAGGCCACCAGACGAGGCAAGAAACGGCAGACGCCTGGATGTGGGACTAACCAAGACACACACTCACATGCATCCACACCTGGGCAGACCAGCGTTTACAGACCCGCCTCCACTGAGCTCGGAGTTGGGAGTGAGGGCCTCCATTCCAAGAGAACTGACCCTGGCGGCGTGAACAAGCATTTGATATAAGGAACTTGGAGGTGAGCAGGAGCTGGACAGACAGGGTTGGACTGGACTCTCCTGGTCATGGCCATGCTGCCCTCATCCCTCTCGTGGAAATCACGGGGTGTCCATCACAGCAGATGCCCAACAGACGCCCCGGGTCATCAGAAATCCGTGCTCCAGGACTCTACGCTCAGCCTGATCCAGCACACCTTGACAATCCCAAGCACCATAAATCCAGTTTCGGATCTGTATCAGGAGAGTTAAATGGCTAGGCCAGGAACCAGGAGATCTAATGGTATATTTCTACAATAGGAGCCCACACCACCACAACTGCAACCAAGCGCTTCCCCAAGGGGCTTGGCCCACAAGAGGCATCCGTCTACTGTGTTACCTCTTGGGATCCCACAACTGTTCAGGTGCACTCAGGTGACGTTCCTGGACTACTTCCAAGTCCTGGTGTCCACTGAATCTAGATACAGGAGCGGTGAAAGGGGTGATGACAGACCGTGGTCAATGCAGAAACGCTTCCATGGACGAGAAGATGATTTTGAATAAGAATAGATACTTTTACTCAGTTGCTGCTATTGTTCTTGTGGTTATTACCATATGTGCTTATATGAGGCAGGCACTGTTGAAAGCATTTTTAAAGAATTCACTCATTTAACTCTCCTAGGGAGGAACTGCTCCACCATTTACAAAGAAAGTGACCCTGACAGTAAATCTGATGGTGCAGGCCCAGTTTGGGAGCAGTGACACCAACACTGGAACCAGGCAGCCCGGCCCCAGAGCCCGAGCTCCTGAAGGCCCTTGACACGGCTTCCTGGGAAGCAGAGCCACTTCTGGATTATCTCTCGGTGTCCTGAGTGCATCAAAGAACCACACTGGAGTGAGTGCTCCCCTCCCACCATCCCCCTCCAACCTGCGTTCTTTCATTTTCCCTGGGCAGTTGGGAAAGTGGTCCATTCTTACTGAGACACAGCTCCTCTCAAAGACAGACTTCTGACTTCACTGTGAGGGCGCCATGAGATACACAAAATACTGGAAAAATATCCAGTGCCTATAGGAATGACGATGGAGTGAATGTGGCTACCGTTACAAAAGGACAACCGTAAGAATGGTCCACGACACACAGAAGCCGACCACATTGAGCTGTTTCGAGTTTTACACTAACAAGGGGTTGCTACTGGCCCATTCAGATTAATGATGAGTTTGCCAGCAAAGCTGTCCGAAAAATTCATGGGAGAAAAATTTTAAGCAGAGAACATTCTATCCATTAAATTCCCTCTGTGCTACAATTTTGGGGGCAACGCTCCCATCATTAAAATTCAGCTGTGGAACAGGTCCGTCTAGTTCATCAGATACCAATGTTCCTTGAGGGCCTAATTTGAGGAGCCCTGGTTTAATAGGAAAAAACTCAGGAAGGAGCAGAAAACAGACCTACAGCCCTAAGCGTCTGCCATGAAGACACGGGTTATTAGTGAGGGTCCATTTTAATCAGGCCATTCCATTTTCCCCCAATTTGTCAGGCTTTTAAAAAGGAAGCTTATATTCTTCCTTCTGCCTGATTGATTAATCATTTAAAAAAATTTTTTTTAAGATTTTTGTAAGAGCCAACAGATTTTTCTCTTCCAGCTTGGTGCAGTCTCCAGTCTTTGGCAGTGTGGCAAAGTGATGAATCTGGCAAGGCGGATATCTAATTAGAGTCATTTTGTCCCAAGGATAACTTCTTCCCAGTGCCAGAAAACACAATTAGCCTTGGCTAATGGGGAATACCAACTTGGGCTTCCTTCTCAATCCACCCCGGATGTCATCACTGCCCCTCTGCTGAAACACAGAAGACAACAATCTCATGTTCCAAAGGCTGCCAGCTCCCTGGGAAGAAACTACCTTTCCTAGCAATGCAAATACACCCCGAGCTTCCGCACGACTTAAAGACCCGATTCTCAGCTGGGTGGCGGATTCTGTTCTTAAGATTCCCATTTACTTGATCGAGTTGTGGAAAAACTGCCCCCTTTTTTTCCTGGTGGTAAATTAGCACACTAAGGGAGATGCTGGCTGAACAGGTAAGCTACACAAGGAGCCAGATTCAAACCAGACCAAACCAAACAGGCCTCTCTCCTTTCTCAGTGGAGGTTCATTCACGTGTGAACGCTCTGTGGGTGCGGTGGCACTGGATGTCAGGGTCTGCCTTCTGCAGCATGTAGGGAACGCCGCTGAAGAAAGAGGGCTGACTTGTTTCCCAGGGGAGGCAGAGGGACGAAGCCCCCACCTGCCACTCTTCTGGGCTGGAGGCAGAGGTCATCGAGGGCCAGGCAGCTAAAGGCAGGAGGAGGCGTCCAGAGAGAAGGACTCCCTGAAGCAGAATCCCCGAAGAGGAAACGCTAACTCAACACGCAGTGGTGTGGCAAGCTGAGCTGTCACCACGCTAGTAAAGCTGGTTATAACTGTACTATCTGCTGAAAACTGGGACAACCCAGCAATGTTTAAAGAAAACTAAGCCTCTGTATCTTTTAAGAGGAAGCTCAAGCAACAGAAGTGATGAGAACCAATGTTGTCAGCAAAGGATTACCAGAAATGACCAGGCTTGCTGTCATCTCTGAAGTGCAGGCAGAACCACTCTTTGGTTCAAGCTGAGGCCCTGGGTCTCGTGGACACACCAATGAAGCTGAAGAGACCCGATGACTTTAGGGCTGTAAACAAGCATGCAGGGAAACTCAGTCTTACTTTATAACATTTTCTGCACTGAGACAGTAAACCTGAGTTAAAACTGAGTAGAGAACAGTCGGAAAGCAAACCACAGAATCACAGGTGTTAGGGCAGGAAGGGAACCTGGCCTTCTTCCATTTTTTCCATTCTCCACATTAAAGAGGACTGATGACTGAATCAATCTGCTTTCCTTAGTCTACAGCATTGTCACTCCGACACACACACACACACACACACACACCTATACGGACAGAACATCACATCAGGACCCAGAATGCAAGGCCCCACAGGGACAAGGTGACTGTAAAGAAGGCCCATGAAGGCCAGATTTTAGAGATGAGAAATGACCTTCAATTGCCCAGGCGGGAGCCCCATTCCACCCTCAGGTCACAGGTCTCCAGAGACCCCTCCTGACTCTTGGCACCCACTAGTTCTATGGTCTCTCCCTCCCCAGTCAGAGGACATGAAGGGGGCCACCTAAGTGCCATCCTTCGAGTGGGGTTTACTCTGTCTCCTTACTCCTCAACACGGACAAAGGTCATTTCCTTGGAACCACACTGAGCCATGAGCTCCGTCCGGGCACCCGGAGAGCCTGTGTGCGCTCCTGCCCAGCTCTGCCCCTCCCAGGGGAGCTGGTGATGGCAGGGAGGGAAGAAGGCTCTTCTCCACCATGGCCCTGTGGTCAGGGCCAGGCCTCTGGCCTGAAGCGTGGGGACACAGGCCACCACCAGCATCCTCTATCACAGCAAAACAGCCACTAACTCCACCTCCAGACATTTAACAAATGTCTACCAGCCTCCGTGGCTTTCACCAGATCCCACGTCCACGCCCGGTAAGGTGATAACAAGTCTCAAGACCACCATGGACAAGGGCCGTGTCTATAACTGTGGTTACAAGCCCCGGTCTCTGCAAGCCAGATTAGCCAACCACCCTGTTCCAATTGGTTTTCCAATTGGCTCAGCCTATGTTGGCTCAGTTTCCTGCATGGGCAACTGTATACAGGGTTGGAGAAAAGAACTTGATGAAGGCTGGGTGCAGTGTGTCTGCAGTGAAGTTACTGAAATCTCTCCTCTCTTGGATTTTTGATTCCCAGAGTCCTGACCACCTGCTTTCCTCTAACAGAAAAGAAGAAATCGTCCCAAGTGCGATGTTCAATTTCCAAACACAGACCACCTGACTCCTCAGATGTTCCTGATGCTGTTAGACAGCAAGGGCCCCTGATCAGGGAACCATGAACAAGGAGCAGGTGTACCGAACAGTGGAGGAATCCAGACAAGCTTTTCTCAGCAAGAAACATGTTTAAAATGCACCCTCAGGGCCAGCACCCAGGGCCAGGTCCCCTCACCAGGCCTGCAGCCCGCACCTCTCATCCCATTACCACCGGGAGAGCGATGAGAGAATACTTACGGTGCCGTGGGATATGGTCAGAAAGCCGTTTTTCACTGAACACTTCCTTTTCTGCCACACTTTTCGGATCCTTATAGATACACAGGGAGAGATAAGGAGTTCAGAGATTGTGGATGCAGGACATAACAGACACACCCACACACCAAGCCTCTTGCGATGCCATCTATGTGCACACACACCCCCCAAGCCTGCAGCAACGCCATCTACACACACAGGCACACCCCTAGCTGGTTGTGACGCCATCTACACACACATACACACACGCATACCCCTAGCCTGCAGCGACATCATCTACACACACACACGAGCACACCCTTACCTTAGCCTGCAGCGATGCCATCTACACACACACACACACACGCGCACCCCTAGCCTGCAGCGACGCCGTCTACACACACACACACACACACGCGCGCACCCCTAGCCTGCAGCGATGCTGTCTACACGTGCGCGCGCACGCACCCCTAGCCTGCAGCGACGCGTCTACGCACCCATCGCTCTTCTTGTAGAGGTTGCCGGTGCGCTCTGTGCCGTGCTCCTTGTTCCCCTGAGGCTGGTGTAAACTATAGGCCGTGCTCTGGCGCATTTGCAAATCCTGAAAAGGGTCAAGAAGTGAGTTGTTTTTAATCCTGTCCAGATTCCAATTTTCAAAAGGCAGCACACAAAGACACTTATGCCCTTACAAAAAAAATATTTTTTTTAATTAGAGAATTTCCCCCCATAAACACATCTAAAAAGGGACATACAATTCATACCCTGGGACCCGTAAGTGCCACCCACAGGCTGGAGAGGGAGATGACAAACACCAGCATCCCCAAACTGGCTGAAAGAAGAAGGGGCTGTCTGGCAGTGACTTGTGAAGCTACTTAGATTTCACTTATTTACATCCCTGACGGTGGCAAGAAGCTCCTGGTGCAGCAAAAGCAGCCTTTGAGAAGAAAGGAAACAGCGCGCTGACAAAGGTCAGGCTTTCAAGCAAAACACACAAAAACAACATTCCGCCTCTTTCTTTGGGCAAGTTACTAAGCTCCCTGCCTCAGTTTCCTCCTGGGAAAATGAGAAACAACTTCTAGTCAGGACTGTAAACCTAGGAAGGCTTGAGGGAGACCACCTGTGTGAACACCTGGGATGTAACACACATGAATGGCACCCTCCTTCTGACCCCATGCACCTCAGTAGCCAGGCCGTGGGCATCCCTTGGGGCAGACTGTCCACCCCATCAGCTGAGAATCTGGCCGATTCCACCACACTTGGCAAACTCCAGCCTTCTTGAACTAACTTTTTATTGTGGTGTGAGGCAGGGGCCAAATGCATTCTTCTGCTCTGACTATCCTGTCCCAGCGTCATCTACTGAAAAGACAACTCTTTCCTCACTGGAAAGTGAAAGTCGCTCAGTCGTGTCTGACTCTTCTGTGACCCCATGAACTGTAGCCCACCAGGCTCCTCTGCCCATGCAATTCTCCAGGCAAGAGCACTGGAGTGGGTTGCCATTCCCTCCTCCAGGGGATCTTCCCGACCCAGGGATTGAACCCAGGTCTCCTGCATGGCAGGCAGATTCTTGACCATCTGAGCTACCAGGGAAGCCCTTCTCATTGCACTGTCTTAACTCCTTTGCTGACAATCCACTGACCATAAATGCGAGCGTTTCACTGATTTACGTGCCCATCTTCATGTCAATGCCACACTGTCCTGACTACTACAGCTTTGTGGTAAGTTCTGAAACCAGAAAGGCTGAGTCCTCCAACTTTGTTCTTCTTTTTCAGGACTGCTTTGGCCATTCTGGGTCCTTTTGCATTTCCATATGAATTTAGAATCAGCCTGCGGATTTCTGCAATTAGGCAGCTGGGATTTTATTTTGATAGGGATAGCACTGAATCTGTAGATCAATTTGGGGGCATACCGCCATCCCAAGAATAGCAAGTTTTCCAATCCATGAACATGGGCTGTCTGGCACTGACTTTTTAAATTCTGAAATACAGGTGAGATAATTCAGCAAAAAAAAAAAAAAAATTTTTTTTTATCTTCATCTGAGAAATCAGTAATAATATGCACAAGCATTCCACAACTGAACTGACAACAGAGCCTGAGCAAGCAGGCCCCAGACAGGAGAAACGTCCTCCTTTTCCACGGGGATTCATGCCCCCAAACAACTAAGGCAAACAGCTCATTCATGAGGTGAGAATGGTCCCAGTTCCCACATTCTCTCAGAAGGGCAGTATACACTGGCACTAGACATTTAGAGCAAACCAGCTTTAAACATCACTGGAAATGAATGCAGTGGAGGGGAAATGGAGAAATAATGTTCACTTATCTGAATCTCTGCGAAAGACTAAAAATAGGCCTGTCAAAAGGCTACACAGTACAACTAAGAAATACATCTATTGATCTGGAGAGGGGATAAAAAAAAACCCTGCACAAAATAAGTGGTGAAACATGTGACACACTGCTAAAAGTGTTCATGCCATGCATATTAATCAGAGCTCTTCACAGGTCTTATGAACAGGATATAAAGGATGTTCTTCTTTTCAACAGAATCAGACGCAATGCCAGAGGATGGGGAAGAAATTACTGCTTTATTCTTCAGACAAGGCGTTTCTTTAATCAGTTTAAAAGTGCAAGCAAATCTGAAACTATAAAATTTGTAAGAGGAGTATAGTCCATCTAACATAAAACTGAACCTGCTTTAGAACTATTTCAGCACCTTCCAGGTGACTTCTATTGTGACCCAACAAAAAACAGCCTTTCTTCACCTGTTTATATGACATGTGATCAAGGGAAGGAAGTAAAGCTGGCCCTTTCATATAAACAAGATTTCAGCTGAACGGAATGTACATAAAGGGACAAGAGCATTTCGTTCTAAGGAGATCCATCACCTAACAACACGGACAACTGGCAGGGGCGTCCACACTGCCCAGACTCTCGAGGACTCTCCAACGTACTCATGCTTCCCCCAGGAGGGCCAAGGACAACCTAAGACCTGACTGAGTGAGCCTCCCCGTGGAGACGGTTTGTATGTCTGAAGCACACAGGTTATGTAGGCATTTTATAGACCTTCAGAAAGTGCTCATAAAATTCTATCAATACCCATATACCCTCTGTCCTGTGACACCCAGACAAATTTCCCAGATCCCAGGCACCAACCAAGATCTTCAGTTTTGTGTGGCCTTATGAAGGGTTAGCCACAGAGCCTGCAGAGATAGAAACCACCCAGATGGGCAGTGGACTCCGTATCTGAAATCTTCAGGGATGGGCTGGGGACATGACATGTGCATAGTCGCTCAGTCGTGTCTGACTCTTTGCCACCCATGGACTGTGGCCCGCCAGGCTCCTCTGTCCATGGGGCTTTCCAGGCAAGAACACTGGAGTGGGTTGCCACTTCCTACTCCAGGGGATCTTCCCGACCCAGGAATAGATCCCACACATCATGAGTCTCCTGCACTGGCAGGCAGATTCTTTACCACTGCGCCACCTGGGAAGGCCTTGGGGGAAGGAGGATGGTGCATATTTTACACAGACACACCCCCCCCCAGAAGTATCAGGGGGAGAGAGGATGCTGCATATTTTACACACACGCGCACACACCCCAGAAATATCCCTGAGCTCCCTAAGAATCTAGAACATCACAAACACTTTCACGTTTTATCCATCCGCCTCTCAAAAAGTCTATGTTCAGACAACTGTCATGATGAACGGATTGGAGGCTTCAAGCCTCTCTGCCAAGGGAGGGGTGTGATGCTCAACCTCCCCCAACTTCCCCAGGCATGTCCCTGGACACACGTGCATGGATACACCGGGGCGGGCTCTGCTAAGTGAGCACTAAGCTGTGGTCTGCGAACATCTCTTACCACCTGTTCCCTGTTACTGCTGGGCAGCAGCTTTTTTTTGGCCGTGCCACGCAGCTTGTGGGATTTTAGTTCCCCCACGAGGGATTGAACCCGAGCCCTGGCAGTGAAAGCGCCAAGTCCTAACCACTGCACCGCCAGAGAATTCCTTCTGAGTAGCTTCTTAAGAGATACTATCTGACAGAGATCTTATTAAAGTCACATAAGACAGCTGGAAAGAGAAGAGCCCTGCAGTGGAAGAGACCAGGGCTCAAACCTGAGTTCACTCCAGCAAATGCATTTCTCAGACTCAAGTTGTAAACGTGGGCTAACACTACCTGCCCCGCCATGCTGTTGTAAGGCCTGATTACTAGTCATACTTATCAAGTGCCTGGAAAAACCTGAGAAGGGAAGCAGGCAGGAAACGCCACAGAGAACATGGTGGGTAAGTCCTACCAACCAACAATGCAGTTTCTTTGGGGCATGTTACCTAATTTTTATGAACTATAATCATGGAGATTTAGAATTTTTATAACACTGAATAAAATCCATCAACACCTTCATTTTTCTGCGTCACAGAAGAAAATCCAAAAAGAAGCAATGAGAACTAAACAACAGTAATGCCCAAATGTTCAATTCTTGTAACTGCAGGGACCTCAATTACAAAACGTATTTTAAAATAGATCAAATTTAACTTAAACACTTTTTTTTTTACTACTTGCAGTGTATTCACAGAATGTCCAGCTGATGAAATATCATCATCAAAACGCAACACAGAGTGTGAGACACCGAAAAGACAACACATTCACAGCCAGTGGATGGGTGGGTGGGTTCCGTCTTTGGGTATAAAGCCAGAGGAGCCAGAAAAGAAGGTTCACTTGACCCCTGTGTGCATCTGGGGCAGACAGGCTGGTCAACAAAAAACCAGAAAAACAACAAGCCATTAAAGACTTCTGGTCTGTGCTGGTAAGTTTGTTACACTTTTCTGCAGTTATAAATAACCTCCCCTTCCCACACAGCCAAAACAAACACAGGCCCTCCCTCTGTGCCCAGAGGGCTGCTGAACCCCAGTACCTGCTCTTATGGACTTTAAACCTGGACTTGGCTTCACAGGTCTGACCCTCCTTAAGGGATCCTCCTTGCCCTCAACCACTCCCACCAGCTCTCCGGGGCCTGGTGGCTCCTACATCTGTGCCATCTCCTCTGTTTATAATCAGGCACCATAGTCTCCATACTCCAAGCTCTTTTTTTTCCCCCCTTTTGCTGTTTATATTCCATGTTTGGGAATATCAGGACCTAGATTTCTCTAGCCCCGGAGGAAGTCACCAGGCTGTGGGAAATTTCCAGCACTACATCCGACCTCAATCTGCCAACCTCTCACTCAGTGGACCCGTGTTTACCAAGAGCCTAGGGAAGGAGCAATATGGTGCGATGACGTGATGGTCGGCCAGGCACAGAAGGCTGGAAGGCCTCCTCCGCCCGCTCGAGGTCCAGCTGGAGAAAAAAGCATCTGTACACTTGAGGACAGAGCCAACAAGCCCCCCAAATACATATGCTGTCATGTTTTTTTGAAAAGTCACTCAAATAGAATGTGCAATACAGATCACTGGGGCTAGGGGGAACAGAGGCAACCCTGCCCCCAAGGCAGGCACCGAGGTGCTTCAGAAAACAGGCAGAACTCAGTGATGCAATGGAGGGGGAAGGGGCCAGAGGTTTCACCTTCACAAAGGAGTCACCCCCAAAGGCTAAACTGGAAACTTGGAAAACTTCCATGTCACTAACAGTTATGTATTCAAATTCTTTGGTCTTTAATAAAACCCACAGCTCTTGGAAGAGGAAGAACAAAAATAAAAACTGCTACTAGACATTTCACGGAAGAAATATCTATTTTTTGAAGTTCATGAAGAAAGCATGCAAAGTTCTACGATTTTTTAAAAATACTGAACTACTTACTCTCCTAGACTTCGGTCACAAAAGGTAAATGCATTTGGGAGAAAAAACAACAATATTCAGTTATAGTACAAGAACTTCAAACAAAATAGAGCATGCCAAAATGCTAGCAGTGAACTTTACACTAATAGACAATTGATTTCACTGACAATTGAAATTCACTTAATTTCATTGACAAGGATGTGGGTTTGCATTAAATTTCACATAATATCTGCACTGTAGCAAACATGTGATATCACCTTAAAATGTACTTTTTAACGGTTTTTCTACTGAGCTCCCCACATACAAATGATCACTGCAAATGTGTTAGTACACAGAGCCTTCTATAATTATATGAAAGAGATGATGTAAGAAACTAAGGTTTCTACCCATCAGAAAGCAGAAAATCGAGCTCCTCCCATTTTACGGAATATCATCTCCAGGCTGGAAGATTCAGATGGTCACCAGTCACCTGCTAAGTCACACAGGCAGGGACCATGGACATCAGGGCAGAGGAACCACAGAGCCCCGGGGAGCCAATCAACAGTAATTGATATGAACGACGAGTGTCTACGTGAAGACACGGTAAGATGGACGGAGCAGCAATTGTTGAAATGCTGCCGTTAAGGCAAGGCCTATGGTAATGGTTCCTCCACAAAATAAGCGTATTTTAAAAGATGGTTTTATAAAACCAACTCAAAGAACAAACTACATATTTTCATGCTGTCCAATACAACCCCGGAGGTGAAGGAGCACCCAGAGACCTGGATCTCACCTCTTCAGTCCTAGAGCCACCGAGACTAAGGGATGAAAGGATAAAACAGCGATCTTTCAAACTTAAATCCCCTCACCTCTTTCTGTTCAACCTGTAATGCCGATTTCAGAATATCTCGGAGCTGTATCAACTGCCTTCTCTCTTCGTCCTGGGCCTGTTTAATCTTTAAAAAACAAAATAAAGCAGAGAAAGTACGGCCGAGGTGCAGCGAGGTGGTGGAGCTCATGGTCATTTCTCAACAACTGCAACCTTCCCCCCCAAACCAAGACAGAGGATAGAGCAGGAACCCCATTCCCCACTCTCCTTGGGGGCGCTCCAGGGCGGTCATGTTCTGGGCAGTGCGGCACACAAACATGAGATCACACAAAAGCAACGTTTAAATCCAAGTGCGTAGTGCATACTTTTGACACTCACGTGGGAGGGAAGTTACTTACTGTGTGAAGGTCTGTGGAAAGTGTTTCAATGGAAGGTTTGAGGCTTTCAACTGCTTTCAGTCCATCCTGGAAAAAACTAGGAGGAAAAAAGAGCATAGGCTGTGTGTGTTTCATAAAAGAGAAAACAATTTTGTTAGAGGGAGAAAAAAAGACTTCTTTAAAGGAAATGGCTGAGATCACGATGTAATTCCTGGGGGAAAAAGACTAGGAACCAAACCTTAAAATATCAGGCAAACCACGAACAAAGTGATATTCAAAACTATGAGCAATGAATTGAGAAGGAACCGCAATAAGCCTAGTGTCTGTGATTTTTCCTGGAAGATTCAGATGGTCACCATTCACTTGCTGCTGCCACACAGGCAGAGTCTGTGGACACCAGGGTAGGGGAACCACAGGGCCCAAGTGAGAGAAATAACCATCTGAATAACGAGAATCTATGTGACTGGACGCTAAGAGCTACTTATCCAGTGACGAACAGAGCAGAAAAGGTTGAAACGCTACCGTTTCATGTAAAATGAGCCCTAAATTCTCAGTTTATTGTGGAAAAACAGGACTCTCCCGACAAATCACAGCAGAGGATTGGGTTCAGAAGTAGAAGAGTCTGAGGCCAGAGAAGCACAGGGTGAACGTAAGAATAAGACACTAAATTTTAGGCTCCTTAATAGGCCACAGCTAAGTGGAAAAGACAAAGGACGAGGAAAAAAAGCAAGCTGGCTTAATGCACACGGATGGCCCTGTGTGCAGAGCAGGAAGACGTGGTCAGAGAACCTGAGATCGAATATCAAAAGAAACATTTTTAACACTCAGAACCCAGGGCTCATAAAGTCACTTATAACAAGCGATTCAGGAATGAGAATGGAGGCTGGACGAGTTTTTTCTGCAGCTCGGCCTCTGAGCCCATTTGAGGGGAAGCAAAGTCTTCCAGGAGCTTAGGCGAGGGTTCAAAACCTGTAACAAGGCCTAAAGTGCCCACCTCCAAGCTTCAGTCCACCCCCCTTGCCCCTTTATTCACTTCTCCCTACTCCTCCATGGCCACCCAGTCATTTCTGCCTCCAGGCCCTTTGCACAAACTGTTCTTGCCTCTGAGGAGGCTCTGCAGTCTGCCTTCTGGTTCACCTGGCTGGTTCCCACTCACTCTCCAAGTTTTCAGCTAAATAATGGCCTCATCAGCAAGGTGTGCCACACTCCCCTCCCTTCAAAGAGGTCTTCTCACCAGATTCCCTCAGAGATGCTGTCTCTGGCTTCGAAACACTCGCCACAACCGCCATTATGTGTTCATTGGGGTAACAGTTTAAAATATAGTTCCCCAGTCAGATCCAAAGTTCCGGGAGAGTGAGGACACAGTACCCGCAAAACCTGACACATATCAAGTGCACGCTATTTGTTGAAGGAAGAAATGAAGGAAGGAAGGAAGGCGTCTCTAACTTCTGCCGGTTTACTGGGTACCAAGGAGACTATCTTCAAAAAGTGACCTGGGGTTCACACGTTTCTTTCTTTCAAACTCAGCAACGGTCCTGTGGGAATTTCCCATATCAAGTTTGCAATTAATAGGAGGGGCTGTAAAAACAATACTGCATGACACTTAATACAATAACTCCAAGGAGGGAGGAGGAAGGAAGGAAGGGGGAAGCATACACACAGCATGCGGGTCACAAACCATTATGAGCTGGTTATTAGGAGAGAGGCTGGGCTATCAGCGTTTCTTACTTTAATCTTTAGATATTTGCGTAATTTCACTTTATATTCTCATTCCTGTATTTTGCCTAACTCATTTTCTTTTCCCCCCTAAATATAGAACATGCTTCTGGTAGAGCAACTGTGTCCGGGTTATAATGACTTTTCCACGTGTCTGTTTCCACTGCCAGGGCAGAAATGCCATGTCTTGCACGTCCCTGTGTTTCCACCCTGAGCACAAGGCCCGGCCCAGAGCAGCAATTTTAAATTGAAAAGGAAACTGAGAAGCACAAACACAGGCATGAGAGGGCGAACATTTCCCTCTTGTCATGAACTCATTTGGTTCTGATGTTTTGTCTGAGTTATATTTTTTTCTTGTATAACTATTTCACTCATCAAATTCTTGTAAAATAGGTGAAGGCAAGAGGTTGGGGTGGGAGTGGGGAGGGAGAGAAGGAGGCAGGGAGGGAAGGGAAGTTGAACACACGCTGGTTTAGGGAGGGGGAGAAACATCACTGGGGATTGGCCCAGAAAGGGTCCTGCTCGTGGGGCGGTAGGTGCTTGGCCCTGGAACCTCCGAGCCTGGCGACAGTCCCCACGAGCACCCTGCAGTGGAGTCAGGTGCCCAGAGAAGCGCTTCTCATCACAGACACTGTCTGCATTGCAACACTGGACCCTGCGCTTGGAATAATGATCCAGACTTAGATTTCATCGTTGTGGAAAGCCTCGCCAATCTTGACCACCTATCTAGAAAGCTCTTCCCCCTGATTTTCAAAACTCCTATCTTTTGTGTACCGATTCTTATTGAGGCAACTGTGTCCTGTCTCTCTTCTCTGCCCTTAGGGGGAACGCTTCAAAACAAGGGGCCTCTTTACCAACTGCTGTCACTTCAAGCCTAAGTACCAACTCCCAGGCAGTTTTCTTAGGCTGAGCCTGTCAGTGCTTTCCCAGGCTTCAGCAGTATCATCCATACTACCAAATACCAAATTTTGCTTTTTATCTAACGTTTTCTAGCATATCTGATCAAATTCGCCAGCCTTTATAATACCCCCACTGAAATTCAACCTTCATGTGCCCAACAAGCAGAGCGGCCTCCCCCTCCTAAGCCTTCCCACCAGCACCCCCTCATGGCTGGTGGCCTCTGGCCCTCCCTCTCCTGGAGGGAACTTCTCCCGGGCACCGGAGTGGGTCTTATTCCATCTGCAACACCAAGGACATCAGCCGCCACTGGTCACAGAGGTTCCCCGCAGGTACAAAGAACGAGTCACTTTAGCGCTCATCACTACTGTCTAGAACTTCACCGTTTTTGTTTGTTTTAAAGACTGCCTAGTTTTAGATTCCACTAGAGAACAGGAGTCTCAGTCTTCAGCAGCAAAGGCTAGTAAGACACTATCCAGGCTCTTCTAGGAACTGGAGATGCCAGTTCTGTCCTTACATGATATAAAAGGCATAGACCATAAGTTCATAAGACGATCAACTTCCCAGGTGGTTCAGTGGTAAAGAATCTGCCTGCAAATGCAGGAGAACAGGATCTGATCCCTGGGTCGGGAAGATCCCCTGGAGGAGGAAACAGCAACCCCTCCAGTATTCTTGCCCGGAGAATCCCATGGACAGAGGAGTCTGGTGGGCTACAGTCCATGGGGTTGCAAAGAGTCGGACACGTCTGAGCAACTGAAGATGAAGAAGATATTCTTCAAGAAGGCTTCTGGAGAAAGCAAAAAGGAAGAAGAGTCAAGTCTGTCTAAGCAGTTCTCAGGAAGAACACGCAAGCATGCTTCCAGGGAATGTAGGCTCCACCACGGAGGCCTCTGGCCACCTGCAGAGACCAGCAGTCCCCACTGAGCAGGCTGCCTCTGCCCTGGGGTCATCGCGCTCGCCAGGCAGGGCTGTGCTCCCGTGAGGCATGGAGACAGAGAGTGTGAAATGGGGACACGGGGGAACTGCCCGGCAGATAAACACGGGTGGGGCCACAGGCTCCTTCATCCAATGGCTGAATCACTCAAGCTCCACGTTTTATGCCCTCCAAATATGCATTTGAAAAGTCAAAGCTTCTCAAATGATTTGAAGAGCATGCAGTATATACATGTGTACACACACACACACACATACAAGCTCCATCCAAAAAGGCAGTAATGGAAGATTCATCATTTTTAAAAGTTACTGAGCTCATGCCCATAAAAGGCCAACTCGTTCACTTTTCCACAAGTGGTCTGTTGCTAACCAACTGATTAGTTTGGGCAAAATAAAGGAAAAAAAAAAAAAGGAAACCCCAGAATAACTTCTTAAAAAATAAAATATCAGCAAGGAAGCGACCTACTTCCTAAATAGCCTCACATAAAGTTACAAGGAGAAGACTGAAGAAGCAACTTGTATGGTCATCACAGAGCATTTTGAGTAAAAGAATTCATCTTAAAAATTCTACAAACTGAGGGTCTTCCTATTTTCTGAGCTCCACGCCAGGAGCTCTTCTTTTAACCCTGAATGAACCACACGACCTATCTCCCTTTGCTGCTGGGCCTCCACTTCGGAAACACAGCGTGGCCAGAGGTGTGTTAAGAATTCCGAAGTCCGGCTCCACCCAATTCAGTGCAATTCAACCGCTGCAAATCGGGCCAAGGAAACGCGACGCGGCCAAAGGTGAAAAAATAAATGTCACAGAGGACATCTCTGCAGAGGATACAGCTGGGCGGGAGACACGACACACTTAAGGTGCCATCGCGGGGATGTGCAGGGAGCATCTTGGTGACGAGAGGGAGGAGCCGTATGCAGGTGGGGTGAGCGGACGTCCCCACTGCGGCAGCTACACCTGAGCCGGGTCTCACAGGACCAGAGGCTGGGGGAACGCACAGAAGGAACAGAACTGCGTTCCAGGCAAAGGGGACAGCAGGGTAAAGGATACCAGTGCGGGGCACGGCCCGTTAAGGGAAAGGCACATGGACATGTAGGAACAACGCCCTCGAGAGATTTCCACGTCACTCACACATCCCCCTTGTGTGGCCACAGCCCCGGGTCCAGGCAGCCTGGGCTCCGGCCACCCTCGGACGCGACCTCTGCACCTGAGTGGTCACACACCCACCCCGTCCCATCTGGTCCTTCTCGGCACCCAGAGCAACCCCGTGAAAACAGAAATGGATCAGGAGGTGCCTCCCTGACGTTCCCAATCCACTCCGCTTCAGGCGGGCTGGCCTCCCTCCTGCCTCGAGACCCTGACCCTGCCTGGAAGGTTCTTGCCCTGCTCCCCACCTGCCGGCCCCTCTGTGTCCCACAATCCATGTCCCTGAGGGAGACCTGCAGGTAACTCAGGAATCTGAACACCTCCTGTGGGCCAGGTGCTGTGCTCTGCCAGCTGGAAAACACAGCAAGGATGAAACAGAGATGAAATCTCTGCCTTCCATCTCAGTCTAAATTAGGTCCTTCTGTTATATTCTCTCTCAGACTCTGGGACTTCAGAACACTTTGTGAAGCGTCCGATTATACGTGGGTTTGCCTGCATCTTGCTCCAGCAGGCGCTGTGGCCGGGACGTACACCACCCTGTCTCCAGCATTTCAGGGGGCTCCCAAAACACAGCACACCCCCAACAGCAGCAGTGAATGAGCCTGCAGCCTGTTCATATCAATGGTGAGATGCAGGCTGAGGAACAGGAAAGACAATGAGGCCTCGGGTGTGGAGGGCTGACAGACACAGCGAAGATGAGCACGTGAGCAGTCCCCTGAACCTGAACGTTTCTCCCTCTCTGCCCAGTCGGCCGCCTTTGCCTAGCACATCATCTGTTTTATAGATCAGTAATACATGGGAAGTATTCTCCTAATTTACGACTCTGCATTAACACCATCTCACTTCTTTTTTAACAAAAAGAACATCCAAGAATCAAACTAGTTTGGCGCTTTACCAAAAAAAAAAAAGTATATTTGATAAAGTAATGTAGATTTTTATGTAATTCTTTAGTTTTTGAGATATAATTCTCAAACTGTAAAATTCAACCTTTTAAAACATACAATTCAGTGGGTTTTAGTATATTTATTCACAAAGTTGAGAAATCATCAGCCCTGTCTAATTCCAGAATGTTTTCATTACCCCAAAAAGAAACCCTGTGCCCCCTGGGAGTCATTCCCCACTCCCGCCCGCCCCCAAGCCCTATCTCAGCCCGTTCACTTTATGTGTTTTGAAGGTTCATCTGTGTTGCAGCATGCCTCACTGTTTCACTCTTTTTACTTATTTACTAGTATATTTTTAAATACATGCATACTTTCCTCGGCATAATACTACATATCTCCAAGAAGCTGCCGTAGAGAGAGAAACATCTGAAATACCATGATAATGAAGGAAAAGAACCAAGAACTTACTTGCATTGAGCGTGAAAATACTTGATCAGATTCTGAAGTAAATCCACTCCCTTTTTAATCTTAATTTCATTGACCTTCAGCAGATACTGTTAAAAAAAAAAACACAGGAAATGTCATAGAAACAGAAGATGAGCTGAAGATGAGCTGAACATGAACTTCTGAGGGCAGGTCACCTCCCTGCCTTCTCTGACATCCTGTATTATGGGTAGAGCTCATGATAGATGCTTAATATTTTCTGAATGCCACAACTAAATGCTTCTTTTATTTTGGTGCCACATGAATTACCTGACCTTTGGGTAATCAAATTCTTAGCTTTAAGTGCCAAGAACTCCCTGCAATAAAACATTCTGTCTTAACCAGCTAGGGAAACTTTTGCATGGAAGAGTGACGATGGTTAGAATGAAAGGGTTCCACCTTCTGGACTTTGCTCTCCACATCCCCTGTACCAGGGCTCTTTCTTCAGGAAGGCCATTGTCTAAACACTAACTGCTGGTTTTCTGTAGTTAAGGCTCTGTCTCCACATCTCTGATATTGAAACACTTCCCCCGACACTTTAAATAAACATTGTGATTGTTTGAATTAAAAAAAACAAATTTTAAATTCAAATAAATTAAAATCATTTTTAACTTGGAGAATTCATTAACACTTACAAGACAGCAGGAAACCCCAGGGATGTATAGAACTAGCATCAGGACATACATTTGCTCTTTGCTAAGTGTTTATAGAACAAAAGATCCCATAAATTCCCTGTCCCCTTCACTATCTAAATAGGATATATTTACAATCTTGCGAATAAGTCACCTCTAAGACTGAAAGCCCCCTAGAGAGCAGCTGACCCCCACTGACCACTGGCATCTCAGCTGTAACCTGGGAAACTCACCTTCAAGTGTCCTCCTGCCCGGCTGCTCTGAAACGGTAACTACATCATTGCCTTTACATCCTCATCTCCCTCCTTTCTGATACTTATTCACTGTTGATTAAATAAGATGTCTGGCAATGTAGCAAAATGGTTAGATGGTTAATGAGATGTTTGGCCATGTGTCAACGTTAAAATCCATGTGCCCTTTGACCTGCAAATTCTACTTTCCGGTATTTATTCTAAGAAGACAATCATAAAAATTTACAAAGATGAATGGAAAAGAAGGTTCATTGCAGACTTGCTTGTAAAAGTGAAAAATGGCAACAAGCCAAACGTAATGAATGGGGAACTAAGTCTGGCGCATTCATAGAAAGAAGGGCTATTAGTAATTAAGCCAATAAAGCAGAGACTTCCTGATGTGCAAAGATGTCTGTGGCACACTAGTGAGTGAAAATAATCAGGATACAAAGCAGCAGTAGGGAATGATCCTGGTTATACAAACTGTCTTTAACGTATGTGTACCAGGGACATCTGGAAGATGTGCAGCTAAATGTCAAGGTGGTTACCTTAATAAGTAAAATCTGTAGTGACTTTTAATTTCTTTTATGCATATACACACATATACATGGGCTTCCCAGGTGGTGCTTGTGGTTAAGAACCCGCCTGCCAATGCAGGAGACATAAGAGACACAGGTTCAATCCCTGGGTCAGGAAGATCCCCTGGAGGAGGGCATGGCAATCCATTCCAGTATCCTTGCCTGGAGAATCCCTATGGACAGAGGAGCCTGGCGGGCTATAGTCCGTAGGGTTGCAAAGAGTCGGACATGACTGAGCGACTAAGCATGCATGCACGCACATATATACATACACACACATATATATACTGACCAATGTTTTAAAACACATATTTTTATAATCATAAGAAAAGCAAGAGCAGATCTCTCATACATTCTCTATTCACACGAGCTCTGTGTTACTGATCTGGCATACTGAATGTCTTTATAAAATTCATTTTTGAAGAAAAAATTCCACAGATTTAGAATAAACACCTGAAAGTCACTTCTCTACGTTAGATCCGAAGCAACTAAAATGGTAAACACTCAAACAATGTCGAGCATTTACAAAGCTCAAGGGCTTCAGTCTGAGGAAGTGGTGGAACGATTTTAAAGCCACTGTAACTGCAGCAGTCTTCACTCTGAGGGGCTGGGTTCTCGAGGACTGCTTTTCAGACACACTCTCTTTCCAGCCCAGGTCTGGCTGGTCAGTGTCTGCAGCTTCATCAGCTGCGTCCTCCTCTGCAAACTCTGACCTCACAGCCCGCTGGCCCACCTCCACTTTTGTGCCTGCACACAGCGCCAGGCCCTGCCCCAGCCAACTCTGCAGAGCGGGGACCCCATGACGCTCGGCACAGGCTGGGGACCCGCCCAACAGACGACTCATGTGGGTGACTTAGCGGTGTCGGGTAGATAGCGCCTTTCCAATAAAATAACCCGTCTGACAGTCCTCACAGCCCATTCGCCCAGACAGGACAAGCTCCAGGGCTGGGTGCACACCGGGTGCGCGCTGCAGAAAGCACACCCTCACCATGAGGAAATGCCAGTAACACCCAGGCTGAGTCTCTCGTCCCTAAACGTACTTGAATAAGCAGTCCTGCAGAGTTCAGGTCGACAGCTTTCCTCCTCACCAGCCAAAGAGAGAGCACAACCTGAACTCACACACACGCCCCTCCAAATCCACTCTCCGTGAAACACTGCTACTTCATTTTAACCCACTTCAATAAAAGCAACACCCTGTGTCTGCATGACATGCAGCGGTTTTGCTTCCTCATCCCTGTTGCCTATCGTCTGGGCTGATTTCTCCAACACTGTGCGAAATGGGCGGAGAAGGCAATGGCAGCCCACTCCAGTACTCTTGCCTAGAAAATCCCAAGGATGGAGGAGCCTGGTAGGCTGCAGTCCATGGGGTCGCTACGAGTTGGACATGACTGAGCGACTTCACTTTCACGCATTGGAGAAGGAAATGGCAACCCACTCCAGTGCTCTTGCCTGGAGAATCCCAGGGACGGGGGAGGCTGGTGGGCTGCCGTCTATGGGGTCGCACAGAGTCGGACATGACTGAAGCGACTTAGCAGCAGCAGCAGCAGTATGAAACGGGCTAGGCAGGTGTTAGTCTAAGTGATGCCTGCTGTGATAAAACAGCATGTGGATTAAAACATCCACTCTCCTATCTACAGGAACACTTTGAGCTTAGTTACACCTTTCTAAATATTCATGTACTGAAAAACAAAGCAGCAAAGGAGAGACAGAGGAACAAAAAACCTAAGATATAAAAAAAAAAAAAGTAAAAGAACAGACTTTCTTGATGTTACTATCGCAACCACATAGACAGTAACATCAAATGTGAATGATTAAAGAATCCCATCAAAAGGCAGAGATTGTCAGACTGGATAAAAAATCATGACCCAAATATAGGTTGCCCACAGGAAACACATTTAAGAGTCAAAGGTATGCGTAAGTTGAAAGTACAAGGCTGGAAAAAGAAATCCCACGCAAACAGAAACCAAAAGAGAATTGGTGTGGCTGTCTAATATCAGACAAATGTCTCTTGTCCCAGAGACTGATTCTCCTCCATGGGACACTTAGTGTACTCTGGGAATAGAAAACCATTTAAATACACTCCTAAGATACACATATGGAAAGGCCAGGTGCTATCCTAAAATCACAAAGTGCCTTTTGATGAGCTTTGTTGTGGATAGCTTACAGGGAATGGAGAGCTGCTTGAACCGAGTCTCAGTGTCTGTCACAAACATCACCCCTGCACGGGCACACTCAAAACGTACGTCTGCACTGCTGTGGGGGAACACAAACGCCACGAAGCACGGACACGCCACTGCCACCGCCCGGAGGCATGAGCCCTCGGGGGAGGGGGGAACTGTTTCCACGAGCTGTTTCGACCAACAAATCCCCAAGCAAGGCATGAGAAAAAGGCTGGAAGCAAAGGCTTGCTTGTCTTGTCTTGGAGACTTTCCATCCCTGAGCCTCCAGCAAAGAAAAGTTCTGAGTGTCGGTCCTGCCGTTTTCCCCTCCCAGAGGCGAGGACTCAGGCTGCAGGTGGAGCGGAACAGAGGACTTCAGGCTGTGAGAGCATCCCTACCCAGAGCAGGTGGAGCCCAGGGTTGGGGTGGGGGGCGGACACTTGCTGAGGCAGGGGCTTCCCCTCACGCTCACAGAGGGGACCATAGCTGGGGTGAGGGGAGGGGGTCTCACTGCCCTGGTACCTCCTTAAAAGCACCTAAGGGGGTATTCTGGCTTCCCTGGTGGCTCAGATGGTAAAGCATCTGCCTGCATTGCGGGAGACCCAGGTTCAATCCCCGGGTCGGGAAGATCCCCTGGAGAAGCAAACAGCAACCCACTCCAGTACTCTTCCCTGGAAAATTCCATGGACGGAGGAGCCTGGTAGGCTACAGTCCTTGGGGTCACAAAGAGTCGGACACGACTGAGTGACTTCACTTTACAGGGGTATTCTAGCTGACTTGAAGTGGAAGAGAGGTGTTTCCAGGAGGATCTGCATGAGGCAGAAAGAACCTTCTTGCAGGTTCTGTTGTTTAGTCGATAAGTCATGTCCGACTCTTTTGTGACCCCATGAACTGTAGCCCACCAGGCTCCTCTGTCCATGGGATTTTCCAGGCAAGGATACTGGAGTGGGTTGCCATTTCCTCCTCCATCTCTCAAATGAGTCTTTCCCTACCTCTAATAAACGTTGATGTCAGATTAATCTAATCCCACACTCCAGGAGCCTAAGGCTCCCTGAGGGGCAGAAAGTGGACAACAGCATCCAGGGCACCTTGGCGCTGGCCCTGAGGCCTCTGGTGGGCCCTGCCCACCCCCCTCACCCGCACCCCTCGCACATCTGCACCTCGCACGCCCCCCTCTCACGCCCACCTCACACATCTGCACCTTGCAGGCCCCCCTCACACGCCCCCCTCTCACACCCACCTCACACATCTGCACCTTGCAGGCCCCCCTCGCACACCCCCCTCGCACGCCCACCTCGCACATCTGCAGCTGGAAGTAGCGCCGCTCCTTCTCCATCTCCTCCGCGATCTCAGCCCCGCTGATCTCCGTGCGGATCATCCCGTGGAGCTTGGCATGTTCCTTCTTTTCCTTTTCTATCTTGGTTCTAACACGTGGAAAGGCGAGGGAATCAGTCAAGACACCTCCAGACTGGGGAGCCCCCTCTGTGATCCTGACGCCCACCGTGGACACAAATGCTCCCCGAGATGCCTCGGCACAGGACAAACTTGAACTCATTGTGAAGAAAAGATGCGATTTGTCCAAAAATATCCATCTTGGCCCTTTTTGTTGAGTACTGAACTCAGCAAATGCTTCCAAAGCAACTCCACTAGGACAGTGCTCAAGGTCACAGAGGACTTCTCTGGTGGCTCAGATGGTAAAGAATCTGCCTGCCATGCAGGAGACCTGGGTTCAATCCCTGAGTTGGGAAGATGCCCTGGAGAAGGAAATTGGCAACCCATTCCAGTATTCCTATCTGGAGAATTCCATGGACAAAGGAGCCTGGGGGGTGCTATAGTCCATGGGGTTGCGAAGAGTCGGACACAACTGAGCTTTAACACTTTCACAGTCACAGAAGGAAACAGACAGCCTTTCCCATTCTTAAGCTTCATTCCCCCCTCTGTCTTTATCTCCTGCTCGACTGTGCTCCTGAGTCCAGCGTGCAACACTGGACAGGGTACCAGCTGACCTCTCCCTGGAGCGTGTCCTGAGACCGGGGACCAGGGTAGCTACAAGTCACATCAGTTAGGAAGGGCTTGAACTACTAAATTAGTCTTTTATTCAGGAGAAAAGGAAACTAAACAAAAGCCACAGAAAGCCAAGAGAAGGGCAGAGACTCTTCGCACAGCACCCCAAGGTGGACACCAACACAACACAAGCAGCACTCCTCAGAAAGTGTTCAACGTGAAATGGGTTCCTCTGGGCCCAGAGTCCCCATCATTTGGGGAGGGAGTATTTAAGAGGAGGCAAGAAATACAGCTTCTAATTCTTGTTTTTTATTTGAAGCACAGCACTAGGCACATAGTAGACAGTCACTGACTCGAATGGGTGAGTAGAAGGTGACCACTTGGTAGAGATGTTGTTGCAGTGACTCATGCCCCAGGAGGGAGTGTAACTGGAGGCCCCTGAGGTCCCGGGACAATTATGCAGCCCTGAGGCGCCCCTGACGCCACAGCTACCGCAAAGGGCCTGAGATCCAGTCCAGATGTTCATCACTCTCATAATGGTCAGGTATGGAACTGCAGGCCAGGAATTTTAAACATGTTTTAAAGCTGTTTGTTACACAGCACAGGGCCTCTCAGGATAATTTAATCTCACATGTAGGTGGGTAGAGTGAATTTTAAAATTTATCCCAGGATTGTTGTTATTTTTCAGTCGCTACATCTTTACGACCCCATGGACTGCGGCACACCAGGCTTCCCTGTCCCCCACCATCTCCTGGAGTTTGCTCAGACTCATGATGATGTCAATGAGGTCATCCAATCTTCTTGTCCTCTGTGGTCCCCTTCTCCTCCTGCCCTCAGTCCTTCCCAGCATCAGGGTCTTTTCAATGAGTCAGCTCTTTGCATCAGGTGGCCAAAGGATTGGAGCGTCAACGTCAGTCCTTCCAATGAATATTCAGGGTTGGTTTCATTTAGGATTGACTGGTTTGATCTCCTTGCAGTCCAAGGGACTCTCAAGAGCCTTCTCCAACACCACAATTACTCTGAGTTTTAAAGGGTGGTGCTCATTTGTCCTCCAATTCTGGGATTTTGTGAGTCCTCACCGTATCTATGTGTGTCTTGATTTTATAGAATTTGATCTCATTCTTCTTTCAAACCTTTCGCTATCAGAACCAGAAGACTCTCTCCAACAACCCTCCTCAGAGATCCCCTCACGTCCCGGGTTCAGAAATGCACAGAAGCATTTTTTCTCTAAGGCCCATGAGCCTGGCAGTGACAGCAGCTGAATGGAAGTGGGCAAACCCACGCCCTGCCCTTGGCTCAATTGTCCCTTGCAACTGACCAGAGCAAATACTGAGGCCTGGTGTCCTGTCTATAAAGCAGGAATTCGGATCCCCTTCTTATTTACTGAACTGAATTGGCACATGGATGCAGGATGCTAACAGGCCAAGCATAGTGAGTTTGGAGCCTCTCTGGGTTGAGCCAACCTTCAAAGCATTCTGGTTTAATAATCTGTGTTAAGATGTGAATGAGCAGCATTAGAAAAACTCCAGAATCTGGAGTATGGGAACTTAAGATTTCTAGGACAGGATGAGCACCAAGGATTTGGTATTGCTTGGTGTGAGCTTTGTGATCCTCCACCTCTGAACAGATGCCTGGGGCTGGTAAAAACAAACAAACCCAATTACCTACCTGTAGCTACATCTGATTGTCAGGAGAAATACCAACAATCTCAGATACTCACCACCTTTATGGCTGAAAGTGAAGAGGCACTAAGGAGTCTCTTTATGAGGATGAAAAAGGAGAGTGAAAAGGCTGGCCTGAAATTCAACATTCAAAAAACTAAGATCATGGCATCTAGTCCCATCACTTCATGGAATAGAAGGGGAAAGGGTGGAAGCAGTGACAGATTTTATTTTCTTGGGCTCCAAAATCACTGCTGACAGTGACTGCCAGTCATGATATTAAAAGACGTTTGCTCCTTGGAAGGAAAACTATGACAAACCTAGATGGCGTATTAAAAAGCAGAGACATCACTTTGCTGACAAAGGTCTGTATAGTCAAAGCTATGGTTTTTCCGGTAGTCATGTATGGATGTGAGAGTTGGACCATAAGGAAGGCTGAGGGCCAAAGAATCGAAGCTTTCAAACTGTGGGGCTGGAGAAAACTCTTGAGAATCCCTTGGACTGCAAGGAGATCAAACTAGTCAATCCTAAAGGAAATCAACCCTGAATATTCACTGGAAGGACTGATGCTGAAGCTCCAACACTTTGGCCACCTGTTTGGAAAAGACTGACTCATTGGAAAAGACCCTGATGTTGGGAAAGATTAAATTAGGCAAAAGGAGAAAGGAGCAGCAGAGGATGAGATGACTAGATAACATCACCAACTCAATGGATGTGAATCTGAGCAAATTCCAGGAGATAGTGAAGGACCGGGGAGCCTGGCGTGCTGCAGTCCATGGTGTCACCAAGAGTTGGACCTGACTTAGCAACTGACCAGCAACAGCAACATCTGAAAAGGCTTTCTTCTGAACACTTACCACTTTCCCAGATGGCATCATACAAAAGTTTCTATTTCCACTGAGAAAACTCCATTACCCAATGCACAGCCATTACAAAGCAAACATAAGGCATTAAAACATATTTTCTACTTCTCAGGTATTTAAAATAACCAAAACCATTATCCCCACAATTGCTCACCCAGTTCTAGCTGGCTCGATCCTCTCCACTCCAGGAATCGAGAAACTGTGATCAGAAATGTTACAACAGCTGCCTAAAGTCAACCAGCAGCAGTCAATTAACATTCCTGAAAACAACAATCAGGTAGTCATAGGACAGAAGAGGAGGGACAAGAAAAAGCCTGTCTGAAGAGGTTAACATCAGGAAGCCAGACACCTGATACAGAAGAAAACGTCTAGAATCACAGCAGAACAGGGCAACACAGGTCTGGGTGAATTCTTTCCTGGATTAAGGTTCATTCAGACAATACTTTTAAGCAATAAAAGCACGATCTTAAATTAAAGCCTCAAGTTACCCACGCTTATTTTTTAAAACGAAAACACTCACATTTTTGTTTCATAGTCCTTCCAAGCTTTATCAAAAGGCTTCTTCAAATCCTGTAAACAGAGAGGCATAAATTAAACTGGACTAATCATGAACTTCTGGGCAAGGTAAACTTACTTCTCCCAAGACTAGCCCTGAAAGGAGTATTAATTTCTGCGATAAATGACATATGTGATCCCATGAAAAATAAAGAGCCTAAGCTCTAAGTACAGGCTTTTTTTAATTAGACTAGTGGTGGCATTTCTTTTCTAAAAAATTTTTATTATAGAATATACAAAATGCACACAGAAAGAAGTGGAGAGAATTGTATAATGTGCCAGTCAGCTAGTTACAATGAGTTATCAACTCACAGCACGTCTTGTTTCACCTAGACCCTGCCCTCTGCCCTAGAATTACTCTGAAATTAAACCCGGAAAGACATAATATTTAATCTGCAAGTATTTATCCCTCTGAAATAAAAGGACTCTTTTTTTTTTTTAATTAATACAGGAATCTCAACACACGTACCCCTGATGTGGGCCCCAAAACAAGAACATAAAAGCCATTTACTGTCTCCTGTGACCTGATGGTTTAGGTGCTCAGTTGTGTCCGACTGTTGTGACCCCACAGACTGTGTAACCCGCCAGGCTCCTCTGTCCATGGGATTCTCCAGGCAAGAATACTGGAGTGGGTCGCCATTTCCTTCTCTAACGGGATCCTCCTGACCCAGGAATCACACCCGGGTCTCCCACATTGCAGGCGGATTCTCTACCATGTGAGCTACAAGGGGATTGCATGATTCTGTCTGGAACTCAGGACTTCACATTCTCTGATGAAACCTGACTTAAAAATGTACTGAGCCAACAGAAATTCCATCAAGTTGTTTGTTCCCACCTATGTATCCCTTTAACAGGGCTCTTTTGGAAGAGAAAACCCTTTTGTTGCGGGGATTTCTAATTCTTTCTGGCTCTTCTCCGGCCTTCTGACAAGGTCCAAGCTCCACAGCCTGGCACCTAGCTCCTGTAGAGAGGGGGCCGGTTCACCCCATCAGCTTCACCTCCACTCCCGCTGGCTCAGGCCGCAGGGCAGGACTGCATCTGGCTGCTGCAGACAGGACTTGCCCTGTGCACCCCGCCTTCCCGTTTTACTGCCTACCTCCCCTGACATGTTCTCCCAGGCCCCAGGGGACGATGAGTAACGTTCCTCAGTGTCTTCACTCCTAACGGCTCACCGGGCCAGACTCCCTGCCCCGACAGCTCTCCGTGCTTGGTTTGACTCTACAGAGACTCCAGGTCAGCCAGGTTGGCCTTGCAGAGGCCGCTAGGGATCAGAGAACTCGGCCTCCTAAGGATTGGGGCATGGTCATCTCCCTGTCGTATCACACACCTGTCTGTGCCACAGACATGCACGAATGACTTTCTGCTCAGCATCCCCACACTGCACTCGAGCCCTACAAACGCGTGCTCAGGACACAGTTCACGGCTTGAGGGTTTGTGGGAGGTTGGTGCGGCCTCAACGATGGGCGCCCTTTGCAGGACAGAAAAATGAAGGTGGCTCAGGCCTTGCTGGTGCTGATCTCCCAGTGGGAAGACCATGTCCCTGCAAGCGGCCTGTACAGGGGCCAGTCAGGGCTAGGGCAGCTGGAAAACCAGACTGTACACAGGCTTCCCTGCTCCGCCGGACGAGCCCATAGTCGTTCACAGTTTCCTGTTTCTTTCCCTCCCTCATCTCAAGTACCAGCGGGACGGCTGGGAAAGCCATGGGTCACCACTGTTAGGGCTGAACGGTGGTGCCAAGGTGGTCAGTCAAGGGAGCCCAAGGTGGCATGGAGCTGTCCCACCATTTCAGAAAGGCCTAAGGGGTATCTGCCCAGACGGGCCAGCGAGACCGTGATGCCGTCCTCAGGCCACCGCCCCCCAGACAGGACTCCGCAGGTCGTACCCCTTTCACTCCTTTCAGGTCCCCCTTCAGCAAACTGTCCAGAGGGAAGGAGATTATGTTGTTCATGTTCTGAATCTAAAAGACAACAAAAAAAAAAAAAAGAAAAAAATCAGAAAAATATTCCATTTCCTTTTTAATCTAAAGCAAGGGCAGTAAAGAGGTTTAAGAGAACATATGGTGATAAACTTTCCCTAAAACCCCATCATTCTTAACATTCTCTGTAACGATATCATCTAATGAATGAAAACCTACCAGTGAAAAGTCTACATCTGTTTATATTTCACAAAATATTAATCTATTACTGGGCTATGAAGTCTGTGGAAAGATAACCATCACAATGAAGGGAAAAAAACTCAATGACAGGAGCACTTTAAGGATCTAGGAACGGGAGCTCAAACACTTCCTCCTCTCACAGCTCCATCCACACCCTGGAGCTGTGACTCTGGTCAGTTCTGGGGGTCCACAGCTCCCTCAGTCTCCACACCACGACCCCCAATAAAGGAAACTAAAAGAGAACCTGTGTGAGAGGGAATAAGCACTGAAGGGGTGGAGGGTGGCTGGAGAAAGCAGATAAGTGAGAAAAGGAGGGACAAGCGGTCTCGAGGTCCCCTGTTCTTCTCCCTGAAGCAAGAAGGCAAGAGATGGTGGCTTAGCAAGTTGTCACCATGGATTAAATCGAGGAGAACCAAAGCCTTCTGACACACTCGGGGCCTGTCCCCACCGGCCACTCAGCTGTGAGCCAACTTGAAGACACCAAGCTTTAGTGAGCAAGAAAGCTCAAGGCGCAGAGTCCCTGGGTTCTCATCCCAATGAGAATCCCTCCCCAGGGAGAAGAAAGCTGAGGCTCTCCGTCCTCACCTTCCCAGCACACACTCCCCAAGTCAGCACGGCTGCCGCGCGCCGCACTGGGGCGGGTGCCTGTGTCACTTTAGAGACCTGCACCGAAATTACGGGACGGTCAACGGAGACAGGAGCCTTGTGTAAGACCCTTCCTTCTTACAACCCAACAAAGGAAAATTTCACTTTTAGTAGAATTACCTTGGGCTGGAAGGCCAACCACCGTCACAACTTTTATAGGAACATGGGATCTGATTTCCATGCCCTATTTAGCATATGAACTTTTAAAACGGAGGAAGAAATTTATCTGAAAACTACTACTTGCAAGGGGTGTAACCATGCCTGCACCAGCCACCCCCCCGCCAGATAAATGGTCAAGTCATGACTGTCGTCTCTTAAATGTCTTCTGGGGAAACTTCTGTCTGAGGCTCCCACAGCTCAACTCGGCATGCAGCAGCAGAGCCACAATGCCCTCAGCTATGACTTGCCAGGATCAGCCTGGAGAGTTCGGATTTAAATACTGAAAACTTGAGTCTAAGGTGAGGCCGTGCAGGTGACTCACCCCTGACGGGAGCACGCCTGGGTTTCCGCTGAGCCGTGGGGGGAGCTGTGTCCCCACACGTGTCCCCACCCACCAGTTTGGCACTCAGCCTGCCTCCTGGGGCTCTGGCCTCTCCAGCCGCTACCCATCCACACACTCCCTCTGCCTTCTCACCTCCCAGCCCCTTTTCTGGACTGAAGCATCACTTCCCCCGCCCGCCCCAACCCCTTCCTCTTGGCTGTCCAGTTTCTCTGACATGTCCCTGATAAAAACCAAACCTATTTCTGCATCTCAACCCCCATAGTCCAACCTCATTTGCCACGTTTCATCCTCGTGTCTTTGTCATTTCCTGCTCCCCGGAATCTAAGTTCACGGATGATGTGCTCCATCCTGAGCTCACAGTCTTCCCTGTGCCCCTGATGCCCAAAACCTGCCCGTCCACGAGGATGACTCAGGTGCCACAATTTTCATTAACATCCCAACTGCTCAGCAGGAAGCAATGCCCACCCCCACACTGATCTTCCAATATATTCTTTAAAAAAAAAAATTATTATTTTTGCCTATGTCAGGATTTAGTTGTGGCACTCGGGCTTAGTTGCCTTTTGGCACGTGGGATCTTAGTTCCCAGACCAGGGATTGAACCAGGGTCCCCTGCATTGGAAGGCAGATTCTTAACCACTGGACCACCGAGGAAATCCCCAGTATTTTCTTTTTAAAAAATTTCTTAAGGGACTTAACAGGTTCCACTCTGCATTCATCTTATCAAATCCTAACTTTGCCACAAATCCTAAGGGGCGGCTTCAAGCTTTTCTGTTCTCCATAGCACTCATCTACTTCTGCTTCACTGACTACGCTAAAGCCTTTGACTTTAGCGTAGGAAAAACAAATTGTGGAAAATTCTTAAAGAGACGGGAATACCAAACCACCTTACCTGTCTCCTGAGAAACCTGTATGCAGGTCAAGGACACAGAAAAACGGACTGGTTCAAAACTGGGAAAGGAGTACGTCAAGGCTGTATATTGTAACCTTGCTTATTTAACTTATATGCAGAGTATATCAAGCGATGGAGAAGGCAATGGCACCCCACTCCAGTACTCTTGCCTGGAAAATCCCATGAACGGAGGAGCCTGGCGGGCTGCAGTCCATGGGGTCACTGAGTCGGACACGACTGAGCGACTCCACTTTCACTTTTCACTTTCATGCCCTGGAGAAGGAAATGGCAACCCACTCTAGTACTCTTGCCTGGAGAATCCCTGGGACGGGGGTGGGCTGCCGTCTATAGGGTCGCACAGAGTCGGACACGACTGACGCGACTTAGCAGCAGTAGCAGCAGCATATCAAGCGAAATGCCGGGCTGGTTGAAGCACAGCTGGAATCAAGATTGCCAGGAGAAATATCAATAACCTCAGATATGCAGATGACACCACCCTTACAGCAGAAAGCAAAGAGGAACTAAAGAACCTCTTGATAAAGGTGAAAAAAAAATCTGGCTTAAAACTCAACATTCATAAAACTAAGATCCTGGCATCTGGTCTCATCACTTCATGGCAAATAGATGGGTAAATAATGAAAACAGTGACAGACAATTTTCTTGGGCTCCAAAATCACTGCAAATGGTGACTGCAGCCATGAAATTAAAAGATGCTTGCTCTTTGGAAGAAAAGCTATGACAAACCTAGACAGCATATTAAAAAGCAGAGTCATCACTTTGCTGACAAAGGTCCATCTAGTCAAAGCTATGGCTTTCCCAGTAGTAATGTATGGATGTGAGAGTTGTACTATAAAGAAGGCTGAACGCTGAAGAATTGATGCTTTTGAACTGTGCTGTTGGAGAAGAGTCTTGAGAGTCCCTTGGACTGCAAGGAGATCCAACCAGTCAATCCTAAAGGAAATCAACCCTGAATATCATCGGAAGGACTGATACTGAAGCTGAAGCTCCAATACTTCCGCCAGCTGATGTGAAGAGCCAACTGACTCATTGGAAAAGACCCTGATGCTGGGAAAGACTGAAAGCAAGAGGAGACGACAGAGGATAAAATGGTTGGATGGCATCCCTGACTCAATGGACATGAGTTTGAGCAAGCTCTGGGAGATAAAGGACACGGAAGCCTGGTGTGCTGCAGTCCATGGGGTAACAAAGAGTTGGACACGACTGAGTGACTGAACTGAACAAGAGACAGAATCTAGAGATACATTAATAGCTTTAAACATATTATGAATGTGGGAATTCGTTAACTCATTCACCATGTATTTATTGAGCACCTATTTTACAGACAGCAGAAAGCTGGCTACGAACAAATCAATGTTTGCCATCTCAGAGGAAGAATAAATATATTGATGTTGTTCAGTCATTAAGCCGTGTCCAGCTCTTTGCGACCCCATGGACTGCAGCACACCAGGCTTCCCTGTCCATCACCAACTCCCAGAGCCTACTCAAACTCACGTCCATCAAGTCAGTGATGCCATCCAACCATCTCATCCTCTGCTGCTCTCTTCTCCTCCTGCCTTCAATCTTTCCCAGCATCAGGGTCTTTTCCAATGAGTTAGCTCCTCAAATCAGGTGGCCAAAGGACTGGAGTTTCAGCTTCAGCATTAGTCCTTCCAATGAACATTCAGGGTTGATTTCCTTTAGGGTTGACTGGTTAGGACTCTCAAGAGTCTTCATAAATATGTAGACACCAAGAATTAAACATGCAACATGTTGGACTCTGTACAGATACCAGTGGTTCTGAGCAGTCAGGTGGGCTGACTTGGGCTTGGGAAGAACGTGACAGTTCCAGTTCCTAAGCCTTGACTCTGCCCCTTTGTCCACTGGACTGCAGAGTCCTGGCTGGTGTCCAACAGGTCAGTTCAGTCCTGACTGCTGCCTGGATGAGGCGAACGTAAGACCAGGGGCAGCAGGAATGGCCCAGGCAGGAGGCTGAGCTAAAGATACCGGAACAAACAGATACACGGTGGGTTGGGGAAAAAAAAGAATAAGGTGCTTGCTGACTAAAACTTGTGGTTCTAGCAGGAACTCTGGTGTGTCTATGAGAGGTGCCTTACGTGTGAGTGCATGCATGAATGAGAAAAACAAGGTTCTGCACAGCAGGGAAGAAGAATAGCACCCAGAATTTGTTTACACGTCTATTTTAAGACTGTTATCAGGAATTCCCTGGCAGTCCAGTGGTTAGGACTCCGCACTCTCACTGCAGAGGGCCTGGGTTCAACCCCTGGTCGGGGAACTAAAATCTCACAAGCTGTGTGGTATGGCCAAAAAAAAAAAGGCTTTATTATTATTTATTATTATTTTTTAATTGAAATAAGAAGTCAGGTAGTGAGGACAGGTATTAGGTGAGAAGAGGTAAACTAGGCTTCAGCACCCAAGAGTTAAACATTAGAGTAAAAACCTAGGGAATATGCAAACATGGGGCCAGCTTTCATGCTGGACACGGGGGACAAGGTGGGCATGACACGCAACGGCCATCACAGCCGTGATGATAGTGATGAAAGAGGCACATGGGGCATTCAGGGAGCAACGGGAGATGGAGCAGGTGAGAGGGCTTGGGAGACAAAGATGCATTAGACAGAAGCTCAGTCCTCATGACTCACCGCTTAGTAAGGAAGATGAAGCATGTAGGTGCCACATGGAAACCCTATGAGCCATAAATAGAACACAACGGAATTGCTCAGAAGAATTGCTTTCAGTTTGAACACCAGGGAAATCTTTTGCTGACGGGGGATTACATGGGATGGACCTTCAAAGACGGGGAGGACTCTGTGCTGTGGGAGCGGGTGGAGGGCATCCCGGCACGGGACCGAGGAGAAGGGGAAGCGCCTCGGCCAGGTGGGTGGAGGGGGCAGCAGAAGGTAAGAGCTAGAAAGAGCAGCCCAGAGAGGATCCCACCAAGGGGGTTCCGGCCCTCCTTCCAGCTACTTCTCTTTCTGGGGTTACTCAAATGATCTAAAATAAGAAGCTATTACTTCTCTAATCAGAACATAATTAGCGAAATTATTACAAGAGACGGAAAAGTAGATCAGTGGTTGCCTGGGGCTGGGGGTGGAAATGGGGATTAACTATGAGGGGACAGGAAGGACCTTAGAGGCAGGATGTGGAGGAAATGTCCCCAAATTGATTCGAGGTGGCGGCTGCACACTTGGTAAAGCTACTAGAAATCTCTGCCTTGTAGAAATGGAATGAGTGAATTTTATGATATACAATACAGCTCATAAAGCTGCTTTTCCTTTTTTAAAGAAGAAACTGTTATGAACATATGCAGAACTGCCACCAGTGGGTTTACTAGCAAAGCACCCCACCCGCACTTCCAGCTCCAGCCTCTGCCTGCCCTTTGCATCTACCTGCTCTCATACGCAACCTGAACAACACACAGTGACTCAGGGTGAGCATCCAGGAAATGACTGGTCCTTTCCACCTGAGCCCTGAACCATGTGCGGAGCCCAGGTGTCCCATCTGGGCCCAGCACAGGAAGGACCAGATCCAGGTCTCCCTCGGACAGCCTGTACTAGAGCTGTCCCGCAGTCTCAGGTCCACAGCTGAACAAACCATCCCCATTCCGGCCATGAGAGGTGAAAACCACAGCCAAGGGCTCACTGCACATGCCCCGTGCTTAATGGCTCCAGCCTCAACTTACCAGCAATGAAACTGTTATGATCGATGGGAAGAATTCAAATTACCCCTGGGCGACCCAACGCGAATATTTTCCTTAGCACCAAGCAAGCACTGGGCTTTCTCTTATCCTCTGACTTACTTTTAACAAGTATAAGTAAAATGGCTTTTCTGAAACACCAAGCTCGATCTGAGTACAAATTATGACTCTTAATCACCGCTAGTAAGTACGGATCTAACACCAAGAGCACACAGGCAATCTTTAACAGCCCTCCCCTTCTCTGTCTTCCCCTTTCCTGGGTTCACTTGGATATGTCTTGACAAGAAGAATTGATAAGTGATCAAATGTCTGTAATCTCAGGAGGAGAAGAATGAGTCAGTTGTGGAGAGACAGACAGATGGGCTATCAGAGACCAAGGGTGGCCTCGGTAATGTCACGGCTGATCAGCAGAGAGAGATAAGGAGATGGGGGTGGTGGGGGAATACAGCCAGACAGCAGCCATCTTCCCACATGGCTTCTTCCTAATTATTGTGTTTTTGTCTCAAAATTCCTTGACCCTAGCTTTGCCACTTTCATACTATAAAATCCACTCCCCCTCGACACTTCCCCTGCCACAGGGGCAAGGTCTCAGCTGCTCCTTCAGCTCATAACTGGTCACCAGCAGCTGCTGAGCAGGCAAAGCTCCACCCCTGGTCCCAGCCTGACCCCCGGGACCCCCTGAGCGTCCTCCTTCCCGACTCAAGCAGTGAGCACACCTGTGCTGCCCTGGGAATCCATCTGGGAGCCTGAAGCTAGAAAGGATTCTCACATCGCAGCATGCTGTTCTCAGGAGCAGCAAAGAGAAGAGCCTTGGACAGCAAGGAGATCCAACCAGTCCATCCTAAAGGAGATCAATCCTGAATACTCACTGGAAGGACTGATGCTGAAGCTGAAACTCCAATACTTTGGCCACCTGATGTGAAGAACTGACTCAATGGAAAAGAACCTGATGCTGGGCAAGACTGAGGGCAGGAGGAGAAGGGGATGACAGAGGATGAGATGGTTGGATGGCATCACCGACTCAATGGACATGAGTTTGAGCAAGCTCTGGGAGACAGTGAAGGACAGGGAAGCCCAGCGTGCTGCAGTTCATGGGGTTGCAAAGAGTCCGACACAACTTAGCATATGAACAACAAACAATAAGAAGACTCAGGACAGAAAAGCTGCTGGGCAGAATCTTCTTGGCTTTTGAGTCTAGAAAAGAACAGGTCTTTCAAAGGCTCTCCTCAAAAACCCTTCACAGTGGCCAACTCTTCGGGGACAATCAGCGTTTCCTTAAAAGGCCATATATAAAACATGGCTAAAGAGCCTTACGTGAAATGCAGCTGTGTCACGTAAGCTTATTTTAATATGCCTAATCTATGAGAAACCAGAGACTGAAATGATGACACTGGGATCTGCAGGGGTTTTTTTCCTTTTTAACTTGAGCAAACGCTGCTCAATCACAGAGTTCAGCTCAGTTCAGTCGCTCATTCGTGTCCAACTCTTTGCAACCCCATGGACTGCAGCACACCAGGCCTCCCTGTCCATCACCAGCTCCCAGAGTTTACTCAAACTCATGTCCATTGAGTCAGTGATGCCATCCAACCATCTCATCCTCTGTCGTCCCCTTTTCCTCCTGCCTTCCATCTTTCCCAGCTTCAGGGTCTTTTCCAATGAGTCAGTTCTTCGCATCAGGTGGCCAAAGGATTGGAGCTTCAGCTTCAACGTCAGTCCTTCCAATGGATATTCAGGACTGATTTCCTTTAGGATGGACTGGTTGGATCTCCTTGCAGTCCAAGAGACTCTCAAGCATCCTCTCCAACACGACAATTCAAAAGCATCAATTCTTCGGCGCTCATCTTTCTTTTTAATCCAACTCTCACATCCGTACATGACTACTGGAAATCACAGAGTTAAGGAGGTAAAATCAAGACCTCAAAGAAGGGCAAACACCTGTTCACACGTGCTCAGGCCCCGGGAGCACCTCCGTGCGGGAGGGCGGAGAGCTGCAAAGACCTCAGACTTCACTGCTTCAAACATGGGCATTCCTAGCAAAGGCTTCAGCACGAGCCAAGGACATGCACCGAGGAAACAGGCTGCACCTGCCTAGAGCTGCGACGTCTTCTCCAGGAGCTGGAGCCTGAGACCTGGCGCAGGGAGGGAGAGAGAGAGAGTGTGTATGTGCATGTGCGTGCGCTGCAGGGTGTGTTACAACAGCAGGAAAGGCTTTACACCTGTGCAGTCCAGTACAACAGACACTAGCTACACAGGCCCATCCAAATTGAAGTGGCTTAAAACTAAATCAAGTTAGAAACTGAGTTCCTCAGCTGCGCTAGCATGTTTCAGGTGCATAAGAGCCACAGGTGGTGCGTGGCTTCTGATACTGGACAGAGCAGATGCAGACCATGTCCATCAACACACAGTTCTGGTGGATTGCAGTGCTTTACATGAGCAACCTCAAGAAAACGTTAAGCAGCTCTGAGGTGTAAATGATGTCTTAGTACAATAATCTGCCCACATTAGAGCGGGCGTTATGATGTATACATGCACCCAGAAAATCACTGCCCAAATCCAGTGAATGCACCCGTCACCCCCAAGGCCTTTCTGCAATCCCCACCTCCCAGCTGCTCATTCCTCCAACTCCAGTCTCCAGGCAACAGCTGATCTGCTTCTGTCTTCACAGTAACCTGCATTTTCCAGGGCTTCACATATGTGAAATCCTACACCGTGCACTGCTTTCTGCCGACTTCTTTCATCCTTGCTTTGAGAGCCATCAGTGTTTTTGCATCAATGGCTCCCTCTCATTCCTACTGAACAGTTTTCCATCACCTGACTTATCCACACGCCTGCTGACAGATTTCTGAGTTGTTTCCAGTCTGGGAGCTGCTATAGATCTTACAAAGGGCTTCCCTGGTAACTCAGATGGTAAAGAATCCGCCTGTGATGTAGGACACCTGGGTTCCATCCCTGGGTTGGAAGATCCTCCAGAGAAAGGAATGGCAACCCACTCCAGTATTGTTGCCTGGAGAATTCCATGGACAGAGGAGCCTGGTGGGCTACAGTCCATGGGGTCGCAGAGAGTCAGACATGACTGAGTGACTAGGCACGCACACCTGAATCTTACAGATAAGGCTACTCGAGAGAAAAAACTCTTATTAAACAGTGATCAGGAAGTGTTTTTAGAAGGTGACGAGCAGCAGAGTCTGAAGGAAGCAGTCAGTAGGCACAGAGAAACGCTGGTGGGAGCGCATTCCCGGCAGAGGGAATTCCTCACACTGAGGTCCAAGGCAGGCACATGCCTGGCAGGATCACAGCGGTTTTCTGTCCTTTCCAAAGGCTGCTTATCCGCGAGGATGAACATCCAGACAGAAAACCTCTTGGAGAAGCAGCAGGCAAAGTGGCCTGAGTGACTCATGACACAGCACAGGGGCCACTTAATCGCTTGTGAGGCTTTCATCTGCTGAGAGGTCAGTATTAGCCCCATTGTACAGAAGGGGGAACAGCGGGAGGGTCGGGCCACACACCTTGCCCCAAACCCTACAGCTAAGCAGCAGCTGAGCTGAGAACGAGGCCAGTGCTCTGCTGGTCACTTCCCTGCCGGAGGTGACTGACCTTAAGAGCGGTCAGGGCTGCTCACGCCTGACCCACGGCGGGAGCGGGACGGGTGGAGGCCGAACACCTGCTCCCCGCGGAGGTGCTCACCCTCCACGATGTGCCGTTTACATCGGGGTCCCCTATTTCCAGTCCATAGAGCAGCTCCTCAGAGACACACGGGAAAACCTGACAAAGGAAAACCATCTAGGCCCCTCTCCTTTTTGGTGATTTCTCCCCAGGGACTGGTGAAAACATTGCCCAAGACCTACCACACATGCACACAGCACACATTGTCTTGCTCGCTCTCTCACACAGGGCCCTCATGAACACACGTGCCCAGGCCTGGCTCTTGGCAGCAGAGTCACTCTGATGGTTTGTTTAATTAAAAAGGGAGACGGGAAGCCCACGCAGTTCCTGAGTGTTTAACGCAAACTGAAAGATCAAAACCAGGAAGCTGCCAAAAACACTGGCAACTTTCACACAAGAAAGAGGGGAGACAGCTGACCCGGTTTCTGCCTTTAGCGTTGTGTCTCTGGCAGTCACTCCGCTTTGATCCTTCAGGTTCTAAGTGCAGAGAAAACAGCGACCCTCTTCCACTGGGGAGCAGATGACGAAACGACACACTACAGCTGTGTGGTCAACTCTGAGAGGCGTGGGGGCCAGCACAGAAGAGCCCAGGACTCATCAAGCCACAGCTTCTTTTAAAACGCACGTGACGTTAAAATTGCTGAGTTAAGCCATCACCAAAAACGAAAGCACCTGTTCCAATGCATCAGCTCTGAGAACTTGAGGGTGGACACTTGCGGTCGAGTGGACACTCGGGCACTCTGGCCTCAGTCTCCCCAGGGGAAGATGGGAAGCAGTCCACTGGGCTGTCCTTAGCACAGCTGGTTCCGACACCAAGCTCAGTGTCACCAAGACTGATCACAGATGCGAATGGAGGGTGAACTCTGGGAGACGGCACCCAGCAGAGAGTGTTCTAGCAGCTGTTCAGGTGCTGTCACTGGGTAAAGCTCGAGAACCACGAATCGGTAGGTGTATGTGGGGCCCGTGTCTTTTAACTAGTTCCAGGTGATGCTGCTGTTGGTCCATGGACCATACTTTGAGAATCTCTGCTCTCAGGTGATGCTTCTCAGACTGGAATGGGCTGATTCCTGCCCTGGGAAAACGGAGTTAGGCAGGCCTAGGGGACAAGGGCCTGGGTAGGGTTGGGGTCGAGGGTGGGGTCCTGCATTTCTAAGTAGCTCCAGGTGACTCCACTTGAGTGCAAGGCTAGGGCTCTCTGAGGGCAAGATGAGGACTCTGGGGATGGCAAATGAAACAAACAATGTCCAAGAGCTTTGTAAACCAGAATTTACAATATATAAGTACTGATGTAGCTTGTCAAATTTTAGGTTTAAAGGAGGGCTTCCCTGGTGGCTCCAGGGGTAAAGAATCTACCTGCAATGCAGGAGACAGGGGTTTGATCCCTGGGTTGGGAAGATCCCCTGAAGAAAGAAATGGCAACCTGCTCCAGTAATTTTGGCCTGGAAAATCCCATGGTCAGAGGAGCATGGCAGTCTACCGTCCATGGGGTCGTAAAGAGTCGGACACACTGAGTGACGAACACTTTTACTTTTAAGGTAAGGGATGTATTCATGAACTTGGAGAAGGGCCTGGACGTGGATGGACCCTGTGATAGCCCCCAGAACCCCTGCCCACCTCTACCAAGGACCCAAGCACCCGAGGCCGTGAGAGTCACACCTCGACACCTTCCAAGGTCACACCCTCAGGCCTCTGCATTTGTACAGGGCTGGGCCGGCCCACACAGCGTCCTAATAAAAGTAGCCCCGACGGGAGCAGTGAGTGCTTCCTGCCCGGGAACTGGGTGCCCCCAACAGGCACTCGCTCACTCTTCTCAGCTGAGCTCTCCTCCTGGGCCCACCCCCCCCCAGGGCTTTTCCCACCTTCTCTGACCTTGAGGAGTCCTCTTTCCACGGGGGGTGAAGTGAAATTCCTCAACCCCTGGGCTGCTGTCAGCTCTCTCCCTGGAGCTCTGTCCTGGACCATGCGCTCACCTGGAGGAGGTTTACGATCTGAGGGTATATATTTCATGAGCCATTCTCTGAAAACAGAGCTGGACACGACATACCTGCAACTGAACCTTCAGGAAATCTGTCCTTTCATGCAGCCCTTCACTAAAAGGCCACTTTTTAAAAAAAATTATTTTTAATTGGAGGAACACTGCTTTACAACATCGTGTTGGCTTCTGCCAAGTGTGCGTGCGTGCTCAGTCACTTCAGCCGTGTCCGACTCTCTGTGACCCTATGGACTGTAGCCTGCCAGGCTCCTCAGTCCATGAGATTCTCCTGGAAAGAGTACTGGAGTGAGTGAGCTGCCGTGCCCTCCTCTAGGGGATCTTCCCGATCCAGGGATCAAACCCAGGTCTCCTGCATTGCAGATGGATTCTTTACCACTGAGCCACCGGGGAAGCCCTGGCTTCTGCCAAAAATCAACATAAATCGGCCATTGGTATACCTATGGGCCCTCCCTCTTGAACCTCCTGTTGTCACAGAGCACTGGACAAGCCACCTGCGTCATACAGCAAATTTCCAGTGGCTGTCTAATTTTACATACAGTAACATATGTGTTTCAATGCTACTCTCTCAATTCATCCCACCCTCTCCTTCCCACCCCCCGGTGTTCACAAGTTTGTTCTCTATGTCTGTGTCTCCACTTCTGCCCTGCAAATAGGCTCGTCAGTACCCTCTTTCTAGATTCCATATATATGCATCAATAAACAGTATTTGTCTTTCTCTTTTTGACTGACTTCACTCTGTAGAATAGGCTCTAGGTTCATCCGTCTGAGTCAAATGCATTCTGAACTGAGTCAAATGCATTCAGAAGGCCCCGTCGTAACACTGAAGCAGCCCTGGAAAACCTTTCCAGGAACACAGGAGACTGGGCTGACTTTATCACCAGCCTGTCTTCACACCTGTTACATTTCTGGGGGCAATCTTGTTTTTTGCTTTCTCCTGCATTACCGCAGAGAGAATTGATAGCATCTCTGAAGGTGAGAATCTCACCCATTAGTAACAAAATCATCACACTATATTAAGTTAGCTTTTCTCTGGGAGATGTTCTAACTGCCTTATAAACATTCTTTCATCCTGAAGAGCAAGTAGGTGGTAATTATTATTCTTTCTGGACGAGGAAGTAAAACTGAGGGTCTTGGCCATGTGGAACTGAAATGGTTTTTGAATGCCTGAGAGAAAAGCAAAAGCCAGGCTTTTAAAACAAGAGATAGAACAGATTTGACCAAAACAGGAGTAAGAATGGTATACAAAATACCAAAAAAGGAGAATTCTCCTATAAGCAGCTCACTCTCAGTGATAGCTTCTTAGAGGCAGCCCCCTGGCATCCCTACAGCCACAGACCTGCAGCACCAACCTTGCCAGGGGCACCTGGCCTGGGAACGCAAATTCGCACACAAATAAGGTATCTGCTTGGAAATAGGACAGTAAAAAGTGAAAACCAAAACGACAGTTACGCACCTGGACTCAGAGCTACTGCTGTCCGTGCTGTAGTAAATTGCTTTTGCTTAGTCACTCAGTCATGTCTGACTCTTTTGCAACCCCATGGACTGTAGCCCATCAGGCTCCTCTATACATGGAATTCTCCAGGCAAGAATGCTGGAGTGGGTTGCCATTTCCTTCTCCAGGGGATCTTCCTGACCCAGGGATCGAACCCATGTCTCCTGCATTGCAGACATTCTTTACCATCTGAGCCACCAGGGAAGCCCTGTAATAAGTAACCTGACCACAGTAACACAGACATGCCACCTGTGTGCTGGGTTTCTAATTTATCAACAGCCCTTCTCACTGATCCCTGTTATCCTGATGCTGGCCAGGTGAGGCGGGGTGGTTTTCTCATTCCTGTTTTAGGATGAGGCAGCCACGGTGTCAGGCGCCTTGCGGCTGCAGCAGTATAAGCCAGGGGCTTGTCTTTATGCCACGTTTTTCCCTGCACGGCCTTCCCTTCTGTTCTGTCCCTTTTCCTCCCAAGGAGTTGACAAGGGGCTTAAATTCCTTTAAATACCAAGAGGAAAGGGCATGGGATTGGGGTTTTAAGACCCAGATGTGACTCCTAACTGACCCTGGCGGGGGTTCTGATGTGCCTGGGGTGGCAGAGCCATGGGGTGGTGGCCCCAAGTGACAGTGTACCTGTCACAATGTCCAGGTCCAGCTCTGCTTTTAGTTTTGCAGGAAATCAAGAAATGAAGGGGCCGCTTTGGTCTAACTGTGCAGCTGCTCATGTTAAAGCTGAGCACAAGCTACTTCACGTAGGAGTCCACCATATGGATCGATGCAGGCGGGCTCTTCCACACCTGGAGGCACATGTCCAAAAGCTGGCAAGGACTGCAAGCCGCCGGGAGGGAGATGAGCTCTTTAAACCAGCAGGGCCTCAGTTACCTAATCTACAAAGTGGGGACAACACTGACTCACAATACTGACTTATGGGATTGCTACAAGGATGAATAAGCTAAGATGTGCCAAAGCAACTGGCTGTGCTCCTTACAAAACCAGGCATGGCGTCATCATCTCCATCTCACAGCTGAGAAAACCCGAGTGGAGATCAGCTGAAAAAAGACCCAGAGCTGGCTGCTTGGGGTAGGGAACAGACCCTGGCCCCTGGCCTCCCTTTCCTACCTCCAAGCTGCCCGCTCAGTCACGGTGCTGACTTTTCCCCTTCGCCATCCTCGTGGGACCCCTTTCACTGCTTTTCTTCTGGTTGGATCCTGGTCCCTGACTCACACATCTTCCTCTTTTTTGGCTTCCCTCTTCACGGTGCTCAAGCACAACCTCTAGGCATTTCAGAGAAATGACACTTGAGAGCTTTGCATGTCTGAAACATCTCTTAAGTCCACTTTCATGCTCAGGTGCTGGGTCTCATTCTAGATTAGACTCTATTCTCCAGGATTTTAGCAGCAACGTTCCAGACCTTTCAAAGTTTCCAGGGTTGAGGCGGCCAATGCCATCGTGATGCTTAATCCTGCGTGTGCTTTGTGAAAGCATTTAAGGTCTTTCACCATTTCACTGGGGGATGCCTTGGGGTGGGCAGGTCCTTTCCCTTACTGTCCTGGGCCCTTCCATCTAGTTTCAGGAACCGTCTTTCACTCAGTTGCACTCACATTCGGTTTTCCTCTCTTGTCCTCCTGTCTCCTATTCTCTTGTTGTAAAATGCCTGTCAGTTGGACAATGGACCTTGAGGACTAATCCCTGACCCATCCTTTAATTGCTCCCCCCCTTTTTGGTCTTGGTTGGTCCTTTTGATCTATTTTTGAGAGACTTGTCTTACTCTATCCCTTCTTGTAGGATTTCCAATGTCACAATTTCCTACGTTAACCGTCTCCCCCTCTTTAATGACAAGCTGTATCCCACTCTCCCTTCCGATTTCTTTTGAGAAATTAAATGTAGCTTCTTTCAAGTTATCTTCTGTTCTTTGCACTGTCTGTTCCCCACTCAGATCTTCCTTCTGTTTATTTTGGTCTCTTTCATTCTGGGGGCAGTTCATTCATATTTAAGAGGGAGGCATGTGGCAGCTGGCTGGCAGCTCAGTGAGACAGAAAGGGGCTTACCTCCCGAGGGGTTGGGGGATTAGGGGCTTGGAGGATTAGTCCGCAGGCTGGTTTTACACTAGAAGACAACCCCCCCCTCCCCCGCATGTCAGCATCTAAAGAGAACTTGTCTGGGACCATGCAATTTCTCCAGTTAGGAAAAAAAAAAAAAAAGAAAGAAAAGCTCCCCTGTGACTCGGTGGTGAGGCCCTAACAAGCCAAGTGCCCATGTCCAGGGAGGGAATGGGGCTGGAAGAGGGAGCCAGGCTCCACGTCTGGTCTGCGTGCCATCAGCCTGTCACCTGACAAACGGGAGACAAACTTAACAACAGCCCCAAGAGATTCCAGATTAACCCGAGTAAAGAACTTCAGCACAGCAACGGCTTTTTACTTTTACCATTTCCGACTGAAACATCTCACGAGTGAAGACACGGAGAGAGACCAAGAGAGCCGTAATGATCTGGTCCTCTCCTCTCCTGGTTATTAACCCCCATGCTGTGGTCCCTTGTCTCTGCCCTTCCAAGGCCAGATATCCAAACCCGCCACCATCACCACTGCAAGAATGAGGAGCTCGTGTCTCACTTGTTATGAGCTTGCTGACAGGACAGATGAAAAAGACGCTGTTGTTTGCGACCTACACAGAAAGCATTATTGAGTTCTTGACCTGGTCTGGTTGTCCATGACCTCTGGGAGAAGCTAAGGAGAGAAAAACAGGAAAGAGATGCCGGGACCATCCCCGAGTACATTCCCTTCGTGGAAGAAACTGCCCAAAGGGTCACACACCCCCTCCCTCTCAGGCTGCCCACTTCTTCAGAATTCGGCTCCCATAACGGGGATGACACAGGGCTGCCAAGCACAAGAAAGAACCCATTCACTCCGTTTTACCCAGCACCTACCACAGGCAGGAAGTACTCAGTCCGTACTTCCGTTTGCTTTAAAAAGTGAGTCTTTTCTTAGGTTCTGCATTTGGAAGCATTAATGGCCTTTAAATATTCACGGTAATTTCTGGGCTTTGACTAAAGGTTACCTCTCTGTGTAAGACGAGTCTGAAGCACATCTATTAAATACTGGAAACTTAAATACCTACTCTAATCACCAGAAACAGGCTTACTCTACCCAGTTACGAAACTACTGAAAATTGAATTCAGAGCCCCTTAAGAAATGAATGCATTATCCATTTTGAGCCTCAGCTGTGCACCTGTAAAATGCCGAGTTAAATTTTAAAAAAGTCTCACTAGAGTAAAAATTGCAATTCTAAAATTATTCCAAAGTGACCTAATGTACACAGAAAATATAATTCTTTTAGGTACCGTGGGAGGTAAGAAACATATTCCTCGCTCATCAAACAAATCTCAATTACCGTCTATGGAGCCCCCTTCCCAGCCGGAGCATCGGCCGGCACTTTCCGCACCACGTGTTCACTGCACACGCTCATGACACTCACCAGGTTTTTGAACAGCGCCGTCAGCTCCTTTGTAAACACTGAGAACTTGAGGAACGCGCTCCCCAGGTCTGGGTCATCTCTGCACACGCAGTTGCCCCCAAACTTCTCCAGCGCCTGTGTGTACTGCTCCTCGTTTTCCACATGTGCTGCAACAGTAACGGGAGAGGCACAGTCAGGGCGTCAACACTCCAGGCCCGCCCTCCACCAGGTCCAGATGTGTGAACAAAATAGGATGCGTTAAAGGCCTGAAAATCTGAGAAAAGTCAAATGGCACCAGGGACAGAAATAACTCTGCTGTCCCAACAACCCCCCATCGGACCAGCGTGCGTGCATGCTCAGTCGTATCTGACTCTGCAACCCTATGGACTGTAGCTCACCAGTCTCCTCTGTCCATGGTATTTCTCAGGCAAGAATACTCAAGTGGGTTGCCATTTCCTCCTCGAGGTTATCTTCCTGACCCAGGGACCAAACTTGCGTCTCCTACATTGGCAGGAGGATTCTTTACCACTTGAGCCACCAGGGAAGCCCCTAGTTGCACCAGCAACAGACCCCAAAGAACAAGCAGGATGACCAGGAGGGAGGCGCCTCACACAAGTCTCACAGTCTCCAGCTGATGCGATGAGATCCCAAGGGGACCTCCCCCCATGGCCCCACAATCTCTAACGAATTCGATGAAATCCCAAGGCGACGCACCCCCTGCCCCCACGGCCCACATGATTGCAGGACTTGCAGCCTATAGCCCTAGTCCTCTCCTGGAACCCAGCCTCTGGTAGGACACTCAGCCAGCCACACACCCTGGCTTCTCCTGCAACACAGAGGAGCCACGGTCCTCGGAGCACAGTCCAGGGCACCTCTCCTCATGATGTGCCCTGTGCCCGGGGGCCCTGCCCTCCTCTCCAGGCCTTCCATGCCCCTGCCCATGTCCTCAACACCGTCCTGGCCTTGCACTCAGCATGGTAAGCATGCAACTGCCTGGTAAGCATGGTCCCCGACATACCAGGTGCTTTCAGGGGAGGGACTAAGTCTTATTCATCTTTGTGCTTGAGATGTTAAGACCACACACGTGTCTGAATGAAAAAAGCAAACCGTGGTCACCCATCTGAAAGTGTTTTACCACCATTGGGCTCTGAGGCAGTAGTAGCTTAATGCGTGAAAAGCCTGGGTTCAGAGTCCCCTATTCTGTGGGTCTCAGGCCCTGTGGGACATCAAAATCATACACAGATCTTTGTCAAACTGCAGAAGCCAGAGTCCCACCTCTGGGTTACAAGCAGGGTGGGAAGGGGACAGGGAATTCTGGTTAGCCAATGTGCCTGGACGTGAGCCCTCACTTCAGGGCCAGCATTTTTAAATGAACCCGCTAGTCTGTAACAAAACAGCCTCCTGGCACAGACACTTGAGTTCTGTTCCTCCATAGCTCCAGTCAGAAACGTGACACAACTCTACAGGTGTATCAGGGCGGGTGGGCGGGCGCGTCAGCCTGCACGTGAACCACACTAGGCAGGGTCAGCCACGTCTCCAGACTGCTGCCCCACAAGGAGGACGGCCCAGGGCTGCAGCTCCTTCACCAAAGAACGGATCCTGAAAAACCGGCTGTGGCCCCCCCAAAGTCCTCCTCAGGGAAACGGGACCACCGTCAGCAGTGCTGGGACCCACAGGGGACACATGCTCATGGAAGGCGGCCCTGGGCCTGAGCTGGACCCCAGGACCCACCGACGGTGCACCCACCCACCCTGCCAGCAAGCCCTGCGCCCTCAGCTTTCACTCGGGGGCATGTGGGTACCTTATGGAATTCCCCTGAGTATCTAACAAAGACAAGAGAACACTAATTCCACCACTTCAGTCCTTTTCCTTCTTTTTATTATGACTATCTTCTATGGAAAATTCTGAAAGAGATGAGAATACCAGACCATCTGACCTGTCTCTTGAGAAACCTGTATGCAGGTCAGGAAGCAACAGTTAGAACTGGACATGGAACAACAGACTGGTTCCAAATAGGAAAAGGAGTACGTCAAGGCTGTATATTGTCACCCTGCTTATTTAACTTATATGCACAGTACATCATGAGAAACGCTGGGCTGGAAGAAACACAAGCTGGAATCAAGATTGCCAGGAGAAATATCAATAACCTCAGATATGCGGATGACACCACCCTTATGGCAGAAAGTGAAGAACTAAAGAGCCTCTTGATGAAGGTGAAAGAGGAGAGTGAAAAAGTTGGCTTAAAGCTCAACGTTCAGAAAACTAAGATCATGGCATCTGGTCCCATCACTTCATGGGAAACAGATGGGGAAACAGTGGAAACAGTGTCAGACTTCATTTTTGGGGGCTCCAAAATCACTGCTGATGGTGATTGCAGCCATGAAATTAAAAGACGCTTACTCCTTGGAAGGAAGGTTATGGCCAACCTAGATAGCATATTTAAAAGCAGAGACATTACTTTGCCAACAAAGGTCCGTCTAGTCAAGGCTATGGTTTTTCCAGTGGTCATGTATGGATGTGAGAGTTGGACGGTGAAGAAAGCTGAGCGCCGAAGAATTGATGCTTTTGAACTGTGGTGTTGGAGAAGACTCTTGAGAGTCCCTTGGACTGCAAGGAGATCCAATCAATCCATCCTAAAAGAGATCAATCCTGGGTGTTCATTGGAAGGTCTGATGTTGAAGCTGAAACTCCAATACTTTGGGCACCTCATGCGAAGGGTTGACTCATTGGAAAAGACCCTAATGCTGGGTAGGATTGGGGGCGGGAGGAGAAGGGGACGACAGAGGATGAGATGGTTGGATGGCATCACTGACTCGATGGACATGGGTTTGGGTGGACTCCAGGAGTTGGTGATGGACAGAGAGGCCTGGCGTGCTGCGATTCATGGGGTCGCAAAGAGTCGGACACGACTGAGCGACTGAACTGAACTGAACTGATCTTCTATGCTAGAAAAGAGCCTGAGAGCTCTGGATGCATTATATGTATTTGTGGGCTTCCCTGGTGGCTCAGACGGTAAGGCGTCTGCCTGCAATGCGGGAGACCTGGGTTTGATCCCTGGGTCAGGAAGATCCCCTGGAGAAGGAAATGCAACCCATTCCAATACTCTTGCCTGGAAAATCCCATGGATGGAGGAGCCTGGTGGGCTACAGTCCATGGGGTCACAAAGAGTCGGACACGACTGAGCGAGTTTCACTTTCTTTTCTCTCTGAGACTACACTCAGCAACACACACACACCACCCCCCACCACTACCCCCACCCCCTACCCCCCGTGCTGAACAGGCGGTAGAGCTGGAAGAACCCTTAGCAGGTCCAGACCTCGGAGTCTGTGCCTCCCAGTAAACACAGATGACCTGGGAACACATGCATTTACTCTCACAGGGCTACAGTCAGGGCCACGTGAAGGACAAAGACCTGCTGTGAGACACTCACAAGGAGAAGGTAAGAATCAAAGAATGAGGGGAGGATCCCGCTCACCCACACCCAGCACACGCCCACCAGCTGTGACAACGGTTAACAGCAGCACAGGTGTCATCTACACTGAGCACAAATGACGTCCATGGTTCTTCGCGACATCACAACTTACACGTGACATGAATGACTTCTCACAACGCTGAAAGGAACTGGGACTCAAGGAGGTCAAGGAAGCTGTCCACGGAAGCAGGGCAGCAAGTGGCTGAGTTGGGGTGCAACCCCGAGTCTGCCTGACCCCAAAGCCCATTCGAGGTCTCCCCGCTGTGCGGTCCATTCTAAAAATAGCTTACCTTGCCAAAGCCAAAGGCACGCAAGTTTTAGATTTTTTAAATTCCATTTCAGAGGCGGATCGGTTACCCCTCCTTTGCTCTATAATTCTGGCCAACAGTGAGGGGCAGGTCCTTTCAAACCACACACCGTTTTGTAACTATTTCAAAACCGGCGGTCAAGACGTGGGCAATTCCATGTGGTTCTGCAAAGGTGTGGCGGCCACCAGAAGATGTCTGGGGCTGATGTCACCATTGCCACCCCCCCGGCCCTGCCCCCGTTGAGAGAGACAGGAACTCGGAGGCTACAGTCACCTCGGGAGCCACATGCTGCCTTCACAACACGCCTGGACCCTCACAGCTGCTCTGGGTGAGGGAGGCAGAGGGGGTATCAGTTTTCAGTCAAGGCTGTTAAGTGGCCCACAAGCCTTTCGTTCAATTAAACCTAATGACACTACACGGTACCAGCTGCAGTATCCCTTGTTATCTGCTAAGTGAAGTAGGGTTCAGAGGGCCTATATGATCTGCCCGAGATCACACAAGGAGGTGGGTCAGGGGTCAAGTCCATCCTCTATTCATGTAGGCCGCCCCCAGCCTGGGACAACCTTGGGAGAAAGGATGCTGCCTTCTCTCCAGGGGTAGTCGACCAATCTGGCACAGAGGACAAACAGCCAGGGAGACCAGGAAGGACAGACCCACTTCCTTTCATTGCTCCTTCTGGGCCTTTCAACTGACCACCTGGTATAGGTCACTTTTTTTTTTAATAAAAATTCTTTCCCTTTTAAACCTTCAAAAGAATGTGCTGATCCCAGCAACCCCGATAGTGATGAATGAGTGTTCTGGACCATCACTGTCACCATCACCTCATGTATTGATATTTAAAGCGTTCTGATCCACTGCAATCACTATCTTCTGATGTGCAAAACTGTCCCAGCTTAGGTCAACAGGAACCTCTTCACACTGATCTAGTTGAGGTTTTTAAGACCAATTTCTCTTCTTGCAAACACACTTGAAAAGCTTCTTGAAAAATGACCACAGCCTGTGCGTTTCAGTGTCTCCCTGAAACAGCTGGTCTGGTGCCCACCATGAGGACAGGAAACTCTTCACACATCATGTACTGTCTGTCTGGCCTGCTGGTCCACATCACCCAAAGTTTGAAATGTTCCTACGAGAGAAAGTCATTGAGCTGCTTTATTTTTCTTTTGCCAAAACTAAATTTAAAATAGGAGCCTAAAATAAATGGCTTGGGAATCAAGTTTCTGGAAAGAGCCCAACCTGGGTCTCTCATCTCCTATTTAGAGCACTGTGAAGGCTGTCCCTCTCGGAGGAGCTCACTCCCCCACGTCCTCCTTGCTCAGCGGCATCTTCAACTCTGGTTCTCATTCACAATCCAAGGCCAAGAAACTCCGATGCGGGAGGGGCTTGGGAGGATAAGAATGTGAATCCCTGAGACCACAGCAGGTGAGACCCCAGTTCTCCCCCGGCTGGCAGCCCTCCCACTTCCCGCACCTCACTGCACCAAGGTCAAAGGGGTGCAGACCCTCCACCAATCCGTCAAAGGGGGTGCAATCAGAGACTCGTGCAGGAAGAGCTGCCATGAGGCCAGCAAACAGGTGCACACAGTGTGTTTAGGGCTAAAGGCTGGGCCTTGCTGTGTGCCTTTTACTTGATTATGTCAGTTTAAAGACTGACACCGAGGAGAAGCCCCAGTGCATGCCGTTCAAGCAAAATGTTGGATCCAAAAGGAAAAAAGGCAGCCTTTTTACTCACACTGGATGGACCACAGCACGTCAGGGAAGCCAACCGCCCGCCTAGTGCTACCAAAGGACAAGAACGGTCCCGGAGCCAACTCACCTCCACCACATTCACGTCGCTGGGAGTGTCTGCCCCTCGCCGGGCTGTGATGGTGTAACACAGAGACACATGTGACTATGTCCAGGGACAGATGCACCAAGCCATGTGTGATGGCCTGTGACATCCTAGGGCTGGCAGTTCAGAGACGCCAAAAAGGAGACGTTTGAGCTGGGGCTCCAGGTCAGGTAGGAATTTCAAGAGACGAGCAGGAACAGGAAGGTACTGACCCCAGGGGAATGGCCAAGAGGTCCCGTGTGTGTGCAGAGGCTGTAACCGCTGTCCCAGTCTGCAAGTGCCCGTCAGCATCCAGCTCCTGACACAAGGCCATCTCAGGACAGCACTGGCCTCACTGTCCCACCCACCCGGGGCCACCCCTGGGGTCTTGACAGTCTGGAGGATCCTGAAAAGAAGCCCAGGACAGAGACCCCCTCTGCAGAGACAAGGACACCAAAGCTCAGAGAGGGCGCTGACTTGCTCAGCTTCACACAAGCTAGTTCGATGAAGCTAGAGAACTAGAACTCAGCTTTCCCAGTGTCCAGTCCTCCCACAAGTCCCCCCCAGGACGTGGGGAAACGTTTCTTCATTTGCTCATCACATAGTCACTATTCCCGGCTCTAGGCCAACACGGGGATGTGCTACAATCCTCCAGGCTAAGCACACGCACCGGTGACCCCAAGTTCCAAGAGCCCTGACCAGAGAGAAATGGAGGTGTGGGTGGGGGTGGGGGAAGGTAGCCTGGCAGTGCTCCCCTTGACTGGGACCCTCCAGCCCAACGGCCACTCACGGGTCAGACGGAAGCGAATTCAAGCAGACACTGCACACACCCAGCATCCACGCAGACAGCGCCACCAAGGGCACATTTTAGGAGAGAAATACGTTCTCTACAGTTGCAGCTTTATAAAAAAACCCTACCTAGAGGATGATTAACATTCAAATGTGAGCCACAACTGTATCATCAGGAGAATCTGCACAACTCAATAGCAAGGAGGCTGGGCCACTTCCCCTCAAGCCGTGGGCCCTGCACGTTGCCTGGTTTCAGATCTGACTCTCGGCAAACAGCACATGGGAAAGCAATTTCCCAGAGTCAAAGATAATCCCCTCTGCTTAACAGAATCTCAACCCTGTGAACACCCCATGGGAGAAAACCATTTTTAGAATTTTTATTTCTAGAGTCATCCCAGATAACAATCTTTCCATTCACAATTTGGTAATCTGCATGAAAAGTTTTTCAAACGTTGTTGTCTGTCATTCCCTCTCATTTCTAGAAATTTATCCTAAAGAAATACCATTCCATGTTCGATGCATGAGACAAATGCTCAGGGCTGGGGCAATGGGATGACCCAGAGGGATGGGATGGGGAGGGAGGTGGGAGGGGGGTTCAGGATGGGGAACACATGTAAACCCATGGCTGATTCATGTCAATGTATGGCAAAAACTACTACAATATTGTAAAGTAATTAGCCCCCAACTAAAATAAATAAATTTATTAAAAAAGAAAAGAAAAGAAATAATCCAGTGCTTAGAGATGTATATAGGGAACCACTGATAAGCTGAAACTGCATGAAGCTCGAACGATATGGAAATGGTTAACAGTATCTCTTACAAAATAGAATATTATGTAAGCTTTCAACATCATGATGTAGGAATATGGTCGGGATAGAATGCCAAGTTAAAAAAAGGCAGGACACAGAACTATATATTTCATCTCAATTTTTTAAAAATGTAAAACGTAGACAAAAGGCTGAAAGGGAAGAATATCAAAATGCTAAGGTGGTGTTAAAAGAGCAGGTGCTCAGTACCCGGCAGCTGGTGCAAGCCAGGTGCTTTCCTGTGCATCGCTGTGTCCTCCTCGAGGGGGCATTTCTTGGAGGAGGGGACAGACTGTAGGGGCCAGGTGGCAGTTCTGAGTGGCCAGGGTCACAGCCTGGGAACCTCAGACTAAGAGTACAGCCCAGCCCCTCCCATCTCAGAGAGGCGGGCATGCACCGGACCCTGACTTTGATCCACTGCTTTTCTGGACTTTTTTTAAATGCTCTAAACTAAGCTCATATTATCTTTATCATCAGATAACAATGAAAGGAATAAATAAAACAGAGAAACCTGAAATGCCAGCTACAACGGCTCACTGACCCTGGCTCTCTGTGCCTCTGAGATGACCAGAATCCGTCTTTCTGTACCAGCTTCTCCTGGACCAGCTGACATGACAGACACAGCCTTTGCAAGCTGGCCTGATGAGACACAAGCACCTGCCACCAGGAGTGTTTGGTGAGAACTCCTGTCCTCTCCCACAAGCCCTCTGGGCCCCGCTCAAGCCAGGCGCACGGGCCCCGGCAAAGACGGCCTCGCCCCTGGGTCTCACCACTTCCTCTGCTCTCTCCAACACGCCGGGCCCCTTCTACTTTCAAAACTTCACACGGGACTCATTTCCATCAAGACTTCCCTGGGGTGTCCCCTCTGATGTTATGGAGACCTTTGGATGTCACCGCTGCAGATGTCTGGCACAGAAAGCCAATAATCAGTTCAGAAGGTCATGGTGTGAGCTGTTAAAATGTGTCAACTGTTGTCTGTGATCACCTGATCTCCTTTGATCCTGCCTTGTATTAATGATGACAAAATGACACTTGGGGGACTTCCCTGGTGGTCCAGCAGAAGCGTTGGTTCAATTCCTGGTTGGGGAACTATGATCCCGCGTGATGAGTGGTGTAGTTAAACAAACAGTTAAATAAAAATTAAAAAATGACACTTGGAGTCTGTGCAACTAACTGAACACCACCCCAGTCACCTCTGTATAAAACCTGTGCAGCAGCACAGCCGGGGTGGGGGAGGTGGGGAGGGGGCGAGAAATCGAGACCTATCTACCGGATGTTGTTGTTCAGTCGCCCTTTGCGTGTCTGATTCTGCGACCCCATGGACTGCAGCTCGCCAGGTTTCCCTGTCCTTCACCATCTCCCGGAGCTTGTTCAAACTCACGTCCATTGAGTCGGTGATGCCATCCAACCATCTCATCCTCTGTCGTCCCCTTCTCCTCCTGCCTTCAATCTTTCTCAGCCTCAGGGTCTTTTCTAATGAGTTGGCTCTTTGCATCAGGTGGGCAAAGTATTGGAGCTTCAGCTTCAGTTCTTTCCAATGATTATTCAGGGTTGATTTCTTTAGGATTGACGGATTTGATCTCCTTGCAGTCCAAGGGACTGGATGATGTACAATAAAAATCAGTAGAACGTTGCAGATTATCTCTTCAGGAAAAGGTATCCTGACATAATTTTTCATACAAATTTTGGGATGCAGGAACCCTTTAGGCCTGTCCATAGACCCAACACACTAGGTAAACAAGCCCTAGCCTAGATCAGCATAAATTCCCTATCCCCAAAATATGGCCATGTTAATCATATTTAATTATGTGTGATCATACCTGATTACGTACAAACCACACATGATTCATGTTAATACTTGGGACATTAAGTCACAGATCTTAGCCTTCCTTCAGACACACTATCCTTCCATGATTAATATGTTGATCACAGTTGCTGGGATTCCACAAATTAGCCATCTAAATTCCAGTCACTGTTCTTAACCAGCAGAGAAGAGACAACTAGGAGCTCAGAGCCCTGCCCCTGGAAGACACTTCAAGGTCTTCGAGTCCGCGACTCCAGCTCCCCCTTAACTGCCCTAGAGACCAGGGCCACCCGCCAGTCCTCTCTCTGCTGGAGCCCTTTCGACAACCAGCTGACCCCGGGGCTGACCCCCCAGCTAACTTCTCCCTCAGACCTGCGTCAAAACCTGCTGTCTTGAAACTACCCTGGAGAGAGGGGCAGGGAATCCTCTCACTTCCTCATTCCAAGACAGCCTTCAGATGCACCCTCTGCTCCCCCGATATGGGCCCCTGCAAGCGAAGACGTCCCAGGTCCTTCCCACACACCCCCCCACCACCACCACCACAGGGTTCTGGCTCTCATGTGGGTCTCCTCTTAGAGAGCTGCTCTAACAACTCAACAGTGGGGCCACTATCTACACACTTCCCGAAGGTCACTTATGCTCACCTCTGGCACGCTGGTCACGTGTGGGCTCACAGTGAACATGTGACAAACCAGACCACAGGGAGGTTTTTCATCAGAGCCACTCAGGCCCAGCCAGATGACGTCTAAGACGCCCCCACGGCATTACAGCCCAGTGTTTCCCCCCTGGCACCCCATCACCCCATCTCCCCTGTGCCCCAGGCAGTGTCTCCAGGTTGCCATGGTCACAGGAGAGCCTGGGAAGCAGATCTGGTTTTGAATCTCAGCTCCTCTAACTGCCAGCTGGACAGCCCTGGGTCAGTCACTCCTCTAGGCTCAGGGACCTCATCTACAATGGAGTTATTGACAGTACCTAACTCACAGTGTGAGGATTCAATGTATTTATTCAGAAGAGGGTTTGGCCTATAAACAACACTTTATACGAGTGTCTGATTATTATTATTATTGTTTCCCTTCTTAAGTTTATAAAAGTACTTCAACAGATGTACTCTCTTCGTTTTATCATCATATTTACAATCTATTCTTTTTTTAATCACAGATAATGGTATACACATATTTTGTAGCCTCAGTTTTATTGTCTGAAAGTTTCACCATAACCATTTTTCTTCATGTTGCTATATAACCATTATTCCATCATATTCTGACTTAGTTGTAGGAGGCTTTCAGGTTTTCACTTTGATAGGTAATGCAAGTAGCATCTTTGTGCCTTTCCCCAAAAATGATTTTATTTTTCTTGATGTAGTTGTTGTTCAGTCACGAAGTTGTGTCTAACTCTTTGTGACTCCATGGACTGCAGCACACCAGGCTTCCCTGTCCTTCACTATCTCCTGGAGTTTGCTCAAACTCATGTCCACTGACCCACTGATGCTATCTAACCATCTCATCCTCTGCTGCCCTTCTCTCCTTTTGCCTTCAATCTTTCCCAGTATCAGGGTCTTTTCCAATGAGTTAGCACTTCCCTTTTTTCTTGATACACATGGCCAAATTTCTTTCTAAAAACTCCATGCTCCAGTTCTCAATGCACAACAAAGCAACAAAATACCAGTTTCACCTTATTCTTGACAAACACTGAGGATTATAACTTATTTTCTCATGTAACAGGTGGAAAATCATGCCAGATATAGTACCTGCTTAATGCACATTACATTTCACTTCCTAAATAATTACATATATTTTTGAATTGTACTATCCTAATTATGATATGGTAATAGAAATAATTCTCTGTGTTAACTTAACAGCCACATTCTTTTTAGCATTGCAAATAACAGGGAGAAACAAAGCTGAACTCTCATTTTCTTTTGTAGGTAGTAGATGATAAGGGTCTGAAGAAAAATTAGTGTTTCTTTCTTTGTATTTTTCATTTCAAGGATGTGCCAATTTCTCTAGGATGTTCAGATTAAGGGTAAAGAAGGACTATCTCACTCTCAGTAAAAATAGCTCCATCAAGCTTTTAAGCTAGAGTTAATTCTAGAGAAGTGAAAATGAAAATCTTTTGTTGCTTCCTTTTCAATAAAGATGAATTTTCCACCCACTGATATGTCAAACAGCTGAAAAATGTTGGCATCAACTTCCCAGGGGGGAAAAAAAGCACCTAAGAGCTGAGAAAGAGATTGCGAAAGTCTAGACCAAGAAACAATTAGAATAAATAGGAACTGTTTTTTTTTAAGAGGTCAGATAGCAGTCTGTTGTAGGTGGGAAAAATTACCGTGGAAACAGTTTCTCAACAAATCATCACAGTAACTGCTTTCGTAAACCTGTACACAAGATGATCTAGAAAATATATCTAGCTGTGTTGTTATCCTTTTGGAAACTGGGAGTAAACATAACACATTTGCTATTTTGCAAGAAAATTATTGTTTTCATATATGGGGACATGGTCCAATGTTTAAGGTGGGGGTGGGGCGTATTCTCAAGACCAGCAGCTTTAGCATCACCTGGAGAAGGCAATGGCACCCCACTCCAGTACTGTTGCCTGGAAAATCCCATGGATGGAGGAGCCTGGTAGGCCACAGTCCGTGGGGTTGCTAAGAGTCAGAGACGACTGAGCGACTTCACTTTCACTTTTCCCTTTCATGCACTGGAGAAGGAAATGGCAACCCACTCCAGTATTCTTCCCTGGAGAATCCCAGGGACGGCGGAGCCCGGTGGGCTGCCGTCTATGGGGTCGCACAGAGTCGGACACGACTGAAGTGACTTAGCAGTAGCAGGGAACTCATTCATGTGGAAAATACTCAAGCCCCATCCTGGACCAACTGAGCCAGAAGCTCCTGAAGGCAGAGAGAGACCAGCAGCCTGGGCTTTAACAAGACCTGCAAGGGGTTCTGGGGTGCTCTCACATATCAGAACCACTGCTCTGAAACAGGGGTCGGCAAACTTTTCCTAAAAGCCAGAGAGAAATATTAACAGTTTTTGCAGGCCAAAGGCAATCCTGAGGTTACTGGGTGGATATGCATAAATTTCCCAGTCACGCTGCTGTACAGCAGAAACTGATACGGGATATAAAGCAATTATACTCCAATTTTAAAAAAGGATTTTAGAAAAGCAGGATTATAAGTTTATCTCTCCTGCACTAAGAGGACAGTATAAGAACCTATAGGAAAAACATAACCATATACAAATGAGTATTATCAGCACGTACTGTGTACCTGCCAGCCTCCATGCTGGCCAATGCAAGGAACACTGAAGAAGTACATTTGCACCTGCCTCACTGCGTGTGTCCAGAACCACGTCTCTCACTTTTCTGTGTTATCTCAGCTCACTGTCACTAACAAGCCTATGAAATATTAACATTCTCATTTTACAAGTGTGGCAACTGAGGCTCAGAAGAGTAAATAACACTCCCAGTGACTTTCTGAGCGGCACCACCCACTTTGGCCTTCAGAATTCTGATACCCATTAAACCACACTGCCTCTCAGAATGAGTCACGGACCTCAGGGCTTGTCATCCAATCGGAGGGCAAAGATCAAGAGACATAAAACTCTTAGGGAACAATAAAGAGCAAGATTTAAAGAGTAAACAGAATCTGCATATTAGAGTCTCTTTCAGTTTTGACCTCAAAACTCACAATTCGGAGGGGAAGTGTGGTCAGCAGAACGCTGTCTCCTCCCCCACAAAGACATCCACCTCCTAATCCCTGGAGGGGGTGGGCGGTAGGGTGTGCTGCCATCTGAGGTTGCAGATGGAATTCAAGTTGTTAATCAGCTCAGCTGAGCGGGGAGGCTTATCTGGGATCATCCCAGTGGGCTCCCCCGACATAATCACAGGACGAGGGAAAAGGCAGTGTTGCTGGGGACTGAGTCATGAGCCGCTCTCCAACCCCCAAAGCCAGAACCCCCAGTTTGATGATACTCGGGGGCTGGTCCTTTAGGAAGTGATTAGGTTTAGATGTGGTCAGGGGGACAGGGCCTCAAGATGGGATTAGTGTCCTTATACTAATAAAAAGACACCAGAGAGCCCACCAGCTCTAGCACACCTACAGTCTCATCTCTCTCTCTACCACGTGCGGAGATGATTGTCTGCAAGCCAGGAAGGAAGCCTTCACGAGAACATGAGCACGCCGCACCCTGACCTTGGCCTTCTAGGCTCCAGAATTGTGAGACAAATGTCTGAGGTTTAAGCCCCCCAGCCAGTGGCACTGTTAAGGCACCCCGGGGCAGATGAAGATGGTGACAGAGCCTGAGAAAGCCTGCACCAGCCATGGCTGGCTCTGAAGATGGAAGGAGGCCATGAGTGGAGGAACGCAGGGGCCTCTAGAAGCCAGAAAGGGTAGGGAAACCTCCCTCCCTCCGGGAAGGAAGCCAGCTCACACCGTGATTTCAGCCTGGTGAGATCAGCTTGGACTCCTGATCTCCAGAGCTGGAAGATAAATCACTGTCATTTTAAGGCACCCTGTGGTAATTACAGTGGCCATGGGACACTAATACAAGAGAGTGAAAGGAGGCCAGTACCATGTCAGGTCCTGGCTAGATGGGGAAGGCTGGGCAGGCCTGGGACAGGAGAGGGTGTGGACAGACCAGGATCAGGGCCACTCGGGACACAGTGTGCTAGGACACAGACATGGAGGTGACACGCTCCTGCAGCAGGAGGCACCGGCCAGCCTGGGAGAGCCCTCAGGTCGGATGGGGCCAACCCACCACCAACCATGAAACTCGGCAGAGAAGTCCCTCTGGCACATAAATTAAGGAACATGAGACAGGAAAAAGTATTCGGCAGTGTGAGGCATCAATACTAAATCATCTTCACTGTTCTTCTAATAGTGCATAAAATGAGTGTTCTTCCTACCTGCCTAAGGAAATCAACTCTGAATATTATTGGAAGGATAAATGCTGATGTTCCAATGCTTTGGCCACCTGATGCAAAGAGCCGACTCGCTGGAAAAGACCCTGATGCTGGGAAAGATTGAGGGCAGGAGGAGAAGAAGATGACAGAGGATGAGATGGTTGGATGACATCATCGACTCAGTGGACATGAATCTGAGCAGATTCTGGGAGACAGTGAAGGACAGGGAAGCCTGGCATGCTGCAGTTCATGGGGTCACAAAGAGTTGGACAGGGCTTAGTGACTGAACAACAACCAGGATAATCAAACCACTACAGTGACTCCTCTTGGAACTGTCTTCAGAGCCAGAAGGACGGTGGTTACAACGCTCCTAACCGAATTGTCGCCAGCAGCTCAAACCCTTACTGAATCTGCCTGGCTTACTTCTGACATCTAGTTCTAAAATGGTTGAATCTATCCTTAAATCCCCCCACTAAATATATAATCAAGAAAATGTGCTAGAGAAGAGATCCAAAATGCTGTGAACTATGTCAGCAGCTCACATGAGAAGGTACAGGGTTTCCTCGGGTGACTGTTTTGAAGGAGACAACACTTGCTCTGAAATAAAGATTCCAGGATCAGTACGCTGGCTTAAAAAAAAAAAAAATTGAGACTCACAGCCTTATAATAACTCAAACTTGGCATGATGTAAAGATGGGTAAAAGGCGACAAAAATAGAGGCCCACCCTGCAAGTTCAGGCTGACGGTCAGACTGCTCTGTGCAATGCTTCAGAAAGAACAGGCTGGAACCCAGAATGCCATGTTGAAATCTCAGGCAAACGCCTCAACCTCCTGAAGCCTCAGTTTCCCCTCCGACCAAGTGGCAAAATGCCATTTCAAGCAGATGGAAGAGCGTGTGCTGAGGAAAGAGGACACGTGGACATGGGGGCACACAGCTAGCTGCGTGCCCACAAAGAAGGGCGCGGAGAGGCGGGAGGGACTCTGCACGGGTATCTAGGGTCCAGGGGATGCCAGGAGCTGGGATCGCGTCTGGTCTCCTGCCGTGTTGACTGGGCTGAGGCTCGAGGTGGGGGCAGGTTCAGGGAGGCCACGGCAGTTTCATAGGCAAATGAATTTGGAAAAGGTTAAGACCAGTTCCCCCTCACAATCCACTCTAGCATGTTACCCTTTTTGGCTAGTTTTCCAGGAAGAGAAACCTGTCACCTGTGCTTTGGTCCAATTTCCCTAAAATTTTTGGAGCCCACAGAAGCGCGTCCTTCCTCATCTGTCTCAAGCTCTGGAACTTCATGAACATGAGTGTGGACACACTGCAGAGTTGTGAGCACAGAAGCGACATCACCAAGTCATGTTTTAGAAAATGACTCTGAGGGGGCAGGTACAGAAATGAGGTTTAAGGCATGTGTTCCGCAGTACAGGTCAGAAAGGCGGATCAGCCACCAGCGGTGTTCAATTCGTTCAGGCAGCTTCCGGAAGCCAAAGTGCACACACCTTCCCCTCCTAATGCTTGTTTGCTGAAAAGCTGCCCTGCCGGGCCATGGGCCAGCCTCGGGAGCCACGGGAAGTCCTTCCTCGAGGCGGGCAGCGGCCACACAGACAACGTGTGCACGTGACTTCCTATTATTTCTGATCAGAACAACTTCTCAATGCAGGACTTCAAGGTCATTTTTGAACCTGATCAGACTATGAAATATCCCTTTTACACAAGCTTTAAATGATTAACTCAAAGTGAACACAATAAACAAAAAATCTCAAGGTACTTTTTGCAATCTGCCGTTTGTTAAAGAAATTGACATCCATCTCTTAGTGGTTTCTTGACTCTGGACGACAGCCTGCCAGTGTCAACAGTGGCAGCCTCGCAGCAGAGGGACCACTGCTCACAGCCCTGCCGGCAGGAGGCTGAGCTCCAAAAGCATCCAGAGAACACCTGCAACCTTTGCCCTCAGCAACCTCTTTGTAAAATGAGGACCATGTGTTGCAAAGGTAAGTATAAAGGTATAGAACCCCAAGGTACACAGAAACGTTCAAAAACATAAGATGATCATTATTCTCTTTGTCTACTCTCCACTTTATCCAGGAAAAGCGCTTTGTTCGGGGGTGACCACCTTTTGGGATATTGAAACCCTTGTTTCAGCAAATGTCAGGGCTCTATTAAGTGGAGGAAGCTTTATACTCTTGTCTTTGATATTTACTTTAAAATAGAAAAAAAATTAATAAAAATTTCCCGACATGTTTACTTCCAGTTAGGTGTTAGTCACTGAAAACGCCACTTCCTTCTTTCATAAAATCAGGGGTTGTCAGGTAATCAGTTAATATCTACGTATTGGCAAGCTAAGCATGGTGATAGTTTTGTTTTTCTTTTGTTGCTTGTTTTTAAAAAGCTGTAGAGGATAAACAACAAGGTCCCATTGTAGAAGAGTGAAAGTCTACATTCAACATCCTGTGATAAATCATAATGGAAAAAAACATAGAAAAGAATGCGTAAGCTGTGGTACAGATACACAATGGAATATTACTCAGCCATTAAAAAGAACACATTCGAATCAGTTCTAATGAGGTGGATGAAACTGGAGCCTATTATACAGAGTGAAGTAAGCCAGAAAGAAAAACACCAAAACAGTATACTAACACATATGTATGGTATTTAGTTAATCAGTAAAGATAACCCTGTATGCGAGACATCAAAAGAGACACAGAGAAATAGAACAGTATTATGGACTCTATGGGAGAGGGCGAGGGTGGGAGGATATGGGAGAATGGCATTGAAGCATGTAAATTATCATATGTGAAACGAATCGCCAGTCCAGGTTCGATGCATGATACAGGGTGCTCGGGGCTGCTGCACCGGGATGACCCAGTGGGATGGGATGGGGAGGGATGTGGGAGGGGGATTCTGGAAGGGGAAAACATGTACACCCACGGTGGATTCATGTCAATGTATGGCAAAACAAATACAATATTGTAAAGTTAAAAAATAGATAAATAAACTAATAAAACAAAAAAGAATGCGTATATATGTATACCTGAATCACTTTGCTGCACAGAATTTAACACAACATTGTTAATCAACTATACTTCAATAAAATAAATTTAAAAAGACAGCTGTAGGGGAGACTGTGAGGATCTAGACAGGGGTTTCTCAAGCTTGCATTACTGACATTTGGAGCCAGATAATTCTTTGCTGGGGGCTGTCCTGTGTGTCACAAGATCTTCAGCAGCATCCCTGGCCTCTAACATTAGGTACCAGTAGCTAGTGTGCATGCATGAAACATACACACACACATTCTTCAGTTGTCAATGTGTGTGTGTGTTGTGTTGATGGTGGTGAACCACACTGGCTGAGAACCACTGATCCACATCCGAACCTAAATGCACTATTTAGGAGACAAGGAAGCCAGGGCTAAAAGACACCAAGTGCTTGGTCCAGGGCACAGCAGCCCCACGCCACAAACTCCGGGCCCAAAAAGCTTTCCAGTTTAGTGGGGGACCAGCTCAGTGGGGAACCTAACTCCCAGCTCTTCTTGGCTTTCCTAAACTTATTTCACATTCATTTGGCACTTGTCATAAACAATTAATACCTGTCTAATCATCTTAACATCAATATAATTACAACATATTAAGTATGCAAAATAAAGGGAGGAGAAATAGCTATAAAGTCAAAATTCTGCAACATTCATTTTTGGCCTATTTTCCCCAAATATTTTTTCCTATGGATATGCTTTTCTCCCCATCTTGGTAAACTTTTAATTTTTTCTTTATCCTTGATGTCACGACAGGAGGACATGTCTTCAGATATGCACACATATCCACCCATACATAAATACATGTACATGTGGATATTAGTACACATAAATTTATATAAAACTTGTTTCCCTGAGAATTCAGTGGACTCTCTAAATCTGAGATCTGAAATCTTTCTTTAGTTCCAGGGACTTTTTTTCAGCTATCAATTAAAAAAAATTCCCCCCTTTCTACTCTCTTTTCCCTCTTCTGGAGCTCCTTTTAGGTGGATGCTAATATTGACTCTTTTGAATCTATTCTCATTGGCTCTTAATTTTTATTTCACAGTGTCCATCTGTTCAGCATCTTGTGTTCACACAACATGGGGCCCCACTAATTCCTTCTTCCTATGTGTGTAGCTTGCCATGTATTGAATTTTAGTTTTCATTTCAACAAGTTGGTTTTTTTTCTTTTTTTAAAAAATCTCCAAGCCTTTTACTGGTTATTTTTCACTAGTACTTGCCCATTTCAGCAATTTCATAACCTCCCTAGCCCCCTGAAGGATCCAAATCATTCATTCTTACTGAAAAGTCTTGCTTTGATTGCCTTATTAAATCTGTTTCTTCAAGTATGAGTTTTTCAGTTTCTTCATTTGGGGACTCTTCAACTGTTAGGCTATTCTTGACACTATCTGAGTGAGTGAGATTTTCATTTTGATGAAGTCTATCCATTTTTTTTCTTCTTTGTTTATAGCTTTCTTTGTCCTACCCAAGAAACTTTTGCCTACCCCAGGTTGCAAAGATACCCTCCTGTATTCTTCGAGAAGTTTCGAGGGTTTAGCTTTTACATTTAAATCTGTGATCCATTTCAAATTAATATTTTGGGTAAGGGATGGGAGAGCGTCATGGCTCCCTGGTTCCCATGTAGATATTCGGCTGTTTCAGCAGCAGTTGTTAAATTTTAGAATCAGCTTGTCAGTTCCCAGTTTTGATCAGGATTGTGTTGAACAGTAACATAAATTTGGGAAGCAATGACATCTTAACAATATTGTCTTCCAACCCACACACTCACCATATACCTCTTCATTTATTTAGGTCTTCTCTAGTTTCTGTCAGCAGCGTTTTATAGTTTTCAATGTCAGTTTCCTACGCATCTTTTGTTAAATCTGTTCCTAAATATACTTGGCTATTCTCAACTGCAGCATCATCTTTAAAGCTGAAATCTCCTACTACTCTTCACTGTCTTGGTCTGCACCGCCCTCCCTGGAGGAGAGAGAGCAGCTAATAGAGTTGTGCTCACATGACAGAGGACTCTCTCTTTTTTTTAATGTCTTTATGGCAGTGTGTACATGTCCATCCCAAACTCCCTAACTGTCTCTTTCCCCCATCTGCCTCCTCTGGTAACCATAAGTTTGTTCTCTGAGTCTGTGAGTCTGTTTTAAAGGTTACTCTTGAATAAGGTGGGGATTAATCAGGGTATAATTTATAGCCAGCCTCTATACCTGTGGTTCCTCCATATCCTCAGATTCAACCAACCATGGACCTTATTCATATCTGCTACTGAAAAACATCCACATGTAGGTGGACTCGCGCAGTTCAAAACAGCATTGTGCAAGGGTCACCTGCATTTGAGCTGGGGAACAGGGGTGTTAAGTGGGACCTACGAGGGTCACCTGCATTTGAGCTGGGGGACGGGGCTGTTGCGTGGGACCTGTGAGGGTCACCTGCATTTGAGCTGGGGGACGGGGGTGTCACGTGGGACCTGCGAGGGTCACCTGCATTTGAGCTAGGGGACAGGGGTACCGTGTGGGACCTGCAAGGGTTACCTGCATTTGAACTGGGGGGTGGGGGTGTTACGTGGGACCCGCAAGGGTCACCTGCATTTGAGCTGGGGGACGGGGGTACCACATGGGACCTGCAAGGGTTACTTCCATTTGAACTGGGGGACGGGGGCGTTACGTGGGACCCACAAGGGTCACCTGCATTTGAGCTGGGGGACGGGGGTACCACGTGGGACCTGCAAGGGTTACTTCCATTTGAACTGGGGGACGGGGGCGTTACGTGGGACCCGCAAGGGTCACCTGCATTTGAGCTGGGGGACGGGGGTACCACGTGGGACCTGTGCTTCCAGAAGGTCTCACAACCCTTCTCCTGACACCACACTACCAGCAGCACTCCCTGCCCTCTGCTCCAGTCACCGTCTTCCCTGAAGGGAGGGACCACGACGGGGAAGGGCACAACGCGGTGCTCCCGGGGGCATAGCCCAGGCCCCTCCCCTCCCAGGCCACCGCCTGTAGGCACCCCCGGGGTACCTGCCACCCTCAGCAGCGGTGTTTGTCTCCCACCAGCCAGCCCTTCTCTCTGCCCGCCATCAGCCCTGCTCCAACCTCCTCAGGATTCCTCACAACTGCTGGTCCCCCGAGGCTGCTATTTTCTTCTTTCTGAGTCAAACTTCCTAGTCATTTAATGACTTAAAAAACATTTTCTATCATCTGTAAGGATCTGTGTAGGGAGCAGACCTGCCACATACGTGCAGCCCGTCATTTTTAGGTCAAAAGTTCCATGTTTTTTTATTTTTAGCTATAATAAAGTCTAGATTAAATATTACTACAATCAAATTAGTTGATTATGCTTTCTTATTTATTTTCTTTCCAGACAAGACAGGTAAGAGAGAAAATGGAAAGGGCATCTGGCGTAATTAACAGCACAAACCAAACAACAGAGGCAAGTGGGTCCTCCCCCTAACCAGTCTGACAAAGCTGTTAACACAGGGCGATCACAGCAAACTCAACTGCACTTCAGAGGACAGGAAACACACACGCTCCTAAGAATGACACATCCCAGCTCACCTCTCTAATTTGTACACCCAGAAAAAGAAGTCTGGTTGATTATTCACTCACGGTAATTAACACTATGATATCCGGACTGCGAACACAAAATCAATCGTCCACAAAGAAAAGTGGGAAAGAACGTGTACTCACCCAGCCCGGAGATATTTATTGCTTTCACGGATTTCTTCATTTTGTAGAGAACCATCCGGTCCACGTCCAAGGCCTAAAATACAGAGAATGTACTCATTAACATGCGCTTGAGCTTAGATCACAGCTACAGAGAAGAGCCACATGAGAGCCACAGGGAGGCCAGTCTGGGGCCACCTCCCTGGGACCAGCGCTCAGTGCGGTGGGGAGGCACGTGGTCCCTAAAAGCCACCGCCTTGCCACACCCTCATCCACCTGAAGGCTCTGAGTTGTCTCTGATTGCTGTGCCCACTGGATGCTGGCCTCCCGCAGTGTCGCGAGTCAACCTGGACCAACTCTGCTTCCACCAACCCTCAGTTTATCCCTGTGAACCAGCCAGGGCCGGGGACGTGCCAGCCTGCCAGGGTCTGGACCAACCACCACACCATAGATGTGTACAGCTTTTACGATGCCTAGCAGATAGTAAGGGCTCAAATAATATTGGTTCAGTGACTAATCATACCTGGAGTTTTAATCACAAAAGACACAGGGGTAAAGTGTCCTTTTAGCCCAATGAAACTGTACAGAAAAGAAAGGGGTGTCACTTTTTGCTGTGATGGGAAGGAAAAAGCATTTGTCAACCGGGACAGAGACACCAAACACACGACTTCTGTGAAGACTCAACGCACACCCACAGGGAAGTAGCTAGCCTAATATCTGCTATACAGTAGATAATCGATAACATTTCTTGTTGCTCATTTTGAGTTTGATCAAAAAAGTACAATGATGGATCATCTTACACAGAGCACACCTTTCCCCAGAGAGACAGATTCTGGATGTCCGGCCTTCCTGAATCTCCTCTTGAATCCATTTTCAACGTGAGCTCAGTTGCTCAGTCGTGTCCGACTACTGAGACCCCATGGACTGTAGCCCGCCAGGCTCCTCCGTCCATAGGATTCTTCAGGCAAGAATACTGGAGTGGGTAGCCATTCCCTTCTCCAGGGGATCTTCCTGATCCAGGGACTGAGCCCACATCTCCTGCTTGGCAGGTGGATTCTTTACCACTGAGCCACCGGGGAAGCCCTTTTCAATACCTGCTTCGTAGGTCCCAGTTCTAACACAGCAACGACTATTTTTTGCTGGACGCTAAAAACAGATGTGACTGCTGCTGACAATTTTACACAGAAAAATTATCACAAGCCACCAGATATTTGACAGAGTGGTTAAATACAAAGAAAGCATGTAATAAAAAAGCACTGTTTTCCAATATATTGTAGAAAAGAGTAGGTAGGGACTAATATAAGACAGTAAACAAAATTATAGAGAATTAGCTTTTATTTTTCTAGAATGTCATCTCTAATCCATTCCTGACTTTCCCTTGAGATATAAAAAGAGATTTGGAACAGCAAATAACCCATGAAAATCACTACTGAACTATCTTTCTCACAAAATCTCATCAATTTTTACTGACCACGCATGTTCCGACTCCCAGGGTCCCCAGGGCCAGCAAGAAGACAGGGTTTGCTCAGGGCTGTGTCAGAAACACTACTTCCTGAAGCTTGGACAATGGTATGTCAGAGAACACGGCTCTCACATACAAAGACACAAGTTCAACACAGGCATCAAAAGCTCTTCCAATCTCCATATAAGGGGCCACTACGAAAAACACATCTGTTCTACTCAACATCTTGCCTAGTGTCTCGAGAGAATTTGGTCCTGCCTAGACTTTGGAATCACTAGAAAAGAATCTGTTGTGCCTGCATACTCAGTCGTGTCCAGCTCTTTGCAACCCCAGGGACTGTAGCCTGCCGGGCTCCTCTGTCCATGGGATTCTCCAAGTAAGAATACTGGAGTGGGTTGCCATACCCTCCTCCAGGGGATCTTCCCCACCGAGGGAGGGAACTCGTGTCTCCTGCCTTGGCAGGTGGATTCTTTACCACTGTGCTGTGTAGAAAAGTGTGTAGAAAAGCATCTGACTTGCATTCAAATAATAAAACCTGCTCCTCTTTCTAAAGCTTCTCACAGACAGCAGAAGACATCAACAGCAACCTGGTCAGACTATATGGAAACACTCTAAGTCAGCCAGTAGCCTTATTAAGCCCCTCCCGTGTGGTAGGAGGTGTGAAGGTAGAAAAAGTTCTGCACAGAAGAGAGAAACACACAAGAGTCCGAGGGACCACTCCCTGCCCAGGAGGTCCTAGGACAACCTCTCAGCTCTTTAGCAAAGCTTGATGAACCTGCACCCTGAACTTCCGTAAAATGAATTAATGAAGCTCCCATCAACCTGCTACCTTCTCTTGGCTTCCAAGTACTGTACACCTCCTCCCCACTACCCGCCCCCAGAACACTCTCCCTTCCTCCTCGTGACCTTCAGCTTCCACGCTGAATCTGGTTTGGTTGGTTTAGAGGCACCTCTTCCTCCTGAAAGTCTTCTTGGATGGGTCAGCTGGGTGCTCCTCCCAGCTTCTCCTACCAAGTTCTGTGCTTAAGAACTGACTCATTGGAAAAGACCCTGATGCTGGGAAAGATTGAAGGTGGGAAGAGAAGGGGACGACAGAGGATGAGATGTTGGATGGCATCACTGACTTGATGAACATGAGTTTGAGCAAGCTCTGGGAGTTGGTGATGGACAGGGAGGCGGTGATGGACAGGAGGCCTGGTGTGCTGCAGTCCATCGGGTCGCAAAGAGTAGGACGCAACTAAGCAACTGAAATGACAATTTACTGAGCACCTACCACAAGCTGAATATGAGCTACATTGTATAGATACGATGGTGTACAAAACAGGACCTGCCCCTGCCTTCATGGAGTTTACAATCTAGCAACTCAATGCCTGAAATAAACACAAATTAACTGTGACCACAGCCAGGGGTGCAGGACTGAGCTTGACCTGCTTTTCTATTTGTCCAGCTCTGCCTCGAGACAGATGCTGTCTCATAGGGTACCTACCAGGGCCAAGTGTCTGCTAAGCATGGAAATGTGGCTCATGGCACACCTTAAAGTGATGCTGTTTTGGACAAGCTAGGTTAAGTAAAATATAAATAAAACTAATTCTACTGTATTTTTTTACCTTCCTAATGTTCTCTTCTAAGGACAGACAAGGGGCAGCCACTGAAGTCTTCTTGGCAGAGGGCAGAGGGGAGGAGTAGGTCATGCGGACCCAGTGAGAACATGGATTTGGGCAGGCAGGGGAGTGGATTCAGAGAAAGCCCACCCAAAGGTGGGGGACTGGCTGGCCCCACAGTGGGAAGGTCGAGGCAGGGCAGCAGACACGCTGGAAAGGTCTGGGAGTGGCCACCGAGATCTACTCTCAACCAGGCTTCAACTCTCCAGCTGCTGGTCCTCCAAGAGAGTAATCTGTCCACCGGGCTTTGGTTCGATCACGCTGAGAAAAACGGGAACTTCAGTGTGGAAGGCTGACAGCAGAGGAAACAAGCTTTATCACAAAGTTCAACTCTGACAATCTCCTCCCAGGTTATACTGTGGGACACACCCCTCCCTGGTCATTCAAAGTCTTGTAAAGATATGCCGTCCCATGGAATCCTCGCCTTGTCATTAAAGGGCCATGCTGTTTCCTGAACTCAGGAAAGAGCAGATAAGCAGTAACGGCTGCTGTTCCAGTCTGTTAGGAAGAGCCTGGAAGTAAAGGTGAGGTGGGTGGTAGAGGTAATTTTTAATTAAAATTACAAGAGGGAAATGCAATTACCACCCCTCTCAAAAATACACTCCTCATTATGGTGCATATTTACAGATAATTAAGGTTGAATTTAGTCAGAAGTTCAAGTGATGGAAGACTTGAGTGCTGGAAAAAGCCTCTGTCATTTATATATAAAAACAGCACAGGAATCTTGGAACAAAAATAATAAAAATATGAGAGTTTCAAGGAACCAAAAACTTCTACCACTTGGGCTGAGATTTCTAACCAGATCACATCCTCACCCACACCCTGCCCTCTCTAAAATCTACCCAAGCTCAGGAAAAGAGAAAAAAAAGCTGTAATTACAACCAGAATTTGCATGTAAAAACTATAAACAAGCAAAAATCTAATAGACAATACGGCCCTAAGCAGGCACCGTGCAACAGCCTACATCTGGCCGAAGCTCATTAATTCTGAGGAGCCGGACCACAGTTGACCTTTAGTTTATAAAGCAAATTTCAGAGTAAATTTATCACATAAACAAGGGTGTGGGGATGTGTCTCAGATATTTCAGAGGAAAATAAACAACTGTCTACAACCACTTTTAAGGCCTCTCTTTTGATCCCCTGAACTGTTGTATTAATAGCCACAGTTCTTATTTATTCATGGAAGCAGCTCTCCTCTGAGTCCACGGCTGGTCCAGGGCTGTGTGCAGCGTGGGAAAGGACATCTTTCCGGGAGGACGCACACACCTCTCCTTTTCAGACCCATGCTGTCCAAGACGGCAGCCGCTAGCCACAGACGAATATTTAGAGTAAAATTACAGAGTCAGCTTCTCAGCCTTGCTCCCTTTTCTCCGGAGCTCCGGTCGTGGACCAGAGACCATTTCCAAGCAGGTTGCCCTTGATGCTTCTCCTCTTTTCTGAGGGTCCCTCTGTGTGCCACCCTCCAGGGCTGCCCCATAAAACACTGGGAGCACTTAGGGGCCCATGCCCTCTTCCCTCGGTAAGCTTGACACCAACACCACCATGTGACACGCCTGTCTCCCCTGTTCCCAGGGCCCTACGGGGACCTCCATTCTGGCACGAAGCCACCCTCGTCCTGATGCTGGACTGTGGGACCACGCCTCAAGGCGGTCTGAGGTGAGCCTCGGGCATCTGGGGTCGACAGGCATGTCTACCCCTCAGTCTATTTACAGGCAGCCATGAGCCAAGGATCTGTCCAATCTATATGATGATCGGGTGATGGGGGATACTAACTCTGAACCCCCATTAAAAGAAAGGTTCATACATCAACTATACTTCAATTAAATAAACGAATAAGAAAAAAAAAAAAAGAGAGCCAAGAGAGAGAAATGTCATCCCTCCCAGAAGGAATTCCACTCTTCTCATTAGTAGACCTGCATTACCAAAAACCATAAAGAAGGCTGAGCACTGAAGAACTGATGCTTTCGAACTGCGGTGCTGGAGAAGACCCTTAAGCGCCCCTTGGACAGCAAGGAGATCAAACCAGTCAATCCTAAAGGAAATCAACCCTGAATATTCATGGGAAGGGCTAATGGTGAAGCTGAAGCTCCAATACCTTGGCCATCTGATGCGAAGAACTGACTCACTGGAAAAAGACCCTGATGCCGGGAAAGACTGAAGGCAAAAAGAGAAGAGGATGGCAGAGAATGAGAATGATTAGTTAGCATTACCGACTCAATGGACATGAATCCGAGTAAACTCCAGGAGATAGTGAAGGACAAGGGAGTCTGGCATGCTGCAGTTCATGGGGTCACAAAGAGTCGGACACGACTTAAGAGACTGAACAGCAACAACAAAACCAAAAGAACTATACTTCATCATCATTATTATATTCTGATTTTCATTAATAAAAAAATTTTGTGGAAATTTATTTTATCTCTTATTATCTAAGCATGTACACAGTTTCCTCAATTTTGCCTCTGGGGCTGAAAAGCCTGAAATATTTACTATCTGGCCCTTTACAGATAAACTCTGCTGACCTCTGACCTGCGGATCCACAGAAACGTTTCTCCAGCACCACCCTGCTGCTCCTGCCCTGACCTGGAGGGGTCGGCACAGGGCCAGCTTCGTCCCCAGCTCCCTAAGGCCACAACTGGAGCCAGCAAGAGTAGCAATGGCCTGGCCTATTGTTGGAACCCAGAGATGCTGCCCTGGAGGACAGCGGACCACAGGCCTCCCCAATCGGGCCACAATCCAAGCCTGACCCATCTCCCTCATTCCTTTCAAGAAGGACCAATTGGAAAGGAAATGACAGATTTGAAGGACAGAAGACCAAATAGCAAAACAAAACAATGCGCAGACCTGTGCCCTAAGGACAGCTTTGCCAAGAAAGGGTTGTACAGACATTGAGATGGCAGCTTTGCCTCATCGCACGTTTGATCTGACTTCTGAAGTCATGGAGAACATTAATGACAGTGTCAAATATTTCCAGAAGCCTTTTGGGAAGCACAGAAATGCACTGTGGCCTTCAGGCTCGGTTTAAAGGAAGAGCAATAATGGATTGCCCTCCTCCTGGGAATAAAGCAGAGGCCAGGAGAATAGCAGGTGTCATGAAGAATAAAGATCAAATAAATAGCCAAGCTGGATCACAGCTGTGTGCAACGTGTGCATGAGGACAAACCAGAAGGTCGAACTTTGGTGTTGCCTAATAAAATCAAAGTTACTCACAGTATGTGAATATCTGCATTGGAAGATACGTATAAAGATGTTCGTGGCACGCTTCCAAGGAGCTGAAAACTGGGCAAAACCAAATGCCTATCAATGGGAAAATGGATGAACTGTTGTATATACATACAACAGAATGCTACACAGCAATGGAAACGAGCAATCTTTGCCCACCCAGAACACAAATGAAAATTCACAGAAATATTAAAGAAGCAATTTGCAAAAGTAAACATGCAATATAATACCATAAAAACATTTTTAGATAGACAAAATTAGACTGTGTTCAGAGATTTAGACTATGTTTAAGGGTGTAGATATTACTTAGAAAAAATGGGAAAGAGCCACAAATGCCCAACTAGAGGGGTAACCACACACACGACAGTGCCCTCCTAGGATCCGAGTCTAGACTTGTTAGGATGACTGATGCCAACTGGGTCACACAACTGAAGCCATGAAATGGAAAAGAACACCGACCATGTACAAAGACCCGGGATAACAAAGGAGAGCCCTGAGGCATGTAAGACTGAAGGACCGAGTATCCACAGGCTCCCCATGGACCCTCTCCTTGGAAAGCCAGCCCCCAACACGAGCCTTATCAGAATCACTAAGGCAGAGAAACGGAAACAGATGATGTGAACCCAGCTTTATAAAAGTGCTCCCCATCCTGATTTTTACTAGGGGGCAGGTTCTGGGAGATCTGAGGAGCTAAAAGGGAAAGGCGAATTTTGGAAAGAGAGCTACAACCCACCAGAAGCAAAGAAGGCACCCCCAGTCTCCCTGGCCCTGGTGCCCTGTTCCTAGACAGATGAGGGGCAGGGGGAAGGCCTGGCCTGGGTCCCCCAACACCTCCCACAGTGCTCTGCTCACAAACAGAAGGGGCCTTATCCCAGAAGGTGCCAGCACACCCCTGCAGGAAGTGGGGTGGGGAACAGGCGTGGACCTGGCACCACAGGCCTGGCCATGCAGAAAAAGCAGCAGGGGAGGCTGGGAGTGAGGTCAGCCCAGGGGCACAGGAGCAAGCCACACGAACACATGCTGGTAACACAAATGGGGCAGGGGGCACTGGAGATGTTTTCTTCTTTCTGGGCCCCATGTGCAGACAAGGAGCACAAAGTAAGACTTTGTTCTGTAAGCAAGGAGCAAGCTTCCAGAACTGCGCCTCCAGCCCCGTGTGCTGACAGTGGGGTGCCCAGAGTTCCAGAGTGGCCAGGGGAGCTTAGCAAGCTTCTACATGCACCTTTCCTAACGTTGGGAAATCATCGCTCTTGCACCCTGCTCCCTGGGCTTCGTTTTAAGCCCCTTCCTCTAAGCTCGTCCAGGTGCATGGGCACACCTGTGCAGCCTAAAGCTGGGCACACCTGCCCAGACCACTGGTGTAACCAGTCTGGGGTTCCAGAATCTTCCAAGAGCCGAGGAGGGGTAGGCGGGGCCTGAAGGCAGGTGGCGGGCTTGCCTAGTTCCACCATCAACTCCGGGCTTTTCCAGGGGAAGTTCAGAGAGAGGACCGCTATCTGGCTGTGTCTTGATCTTCCACTTCTCGGTTCCTGTTTCCCATCCCAAAGGCCTGGCACCCTGCCCTGTGATGAGGCGGGAAGGAGGGAGGAGGGAAACCCAGAGGAAGAAGGAAGGAACCAGCTGGCTTGTTGAGGCCCCAGAGCCGCCTGCCGCACACAGAGCCACCCTCGCAGCAGCGCAGCAGCGCAGCAGCGGGAGTTTTCCGGGGGGGAAAGGAGGTGAAAATGCAAATCAGTTCACATGCTCCCTGGACTCCTGTTGCACAGCCCAGCCCCGTGGGTGGGTCACGTGGCTGGTCACAGCTGGGACAGACCCGGGGCTGCACAGGGCCTGGTGGCTGCTCCGGAGGGCTCGGCCCCGGTCCACTTAGGGTGAGAACAACGGCGGCCAAGGGAGCCAACTACTGGGAGCCCACGCCCCTCAGGACCCTGCACTCACAGCCTGGGTCTGGATGGGCTTGTTCCCCAGGGTGCTCCACCCAAGAACCTAAGGGTGGTCGTCTGTAAGGAGTGATAGACAGAGCTTGGACTAACACTGGGCAGATGCTCATGTAAGGGGTGAAGCTGAGGTGCCCGGGGCATGAGGGCATCAAGCCTGCCCACAGCCCTGGCGCTCCAAATGGGGCTCCTGGCGCCAGGAAACCTACAGGTGGGTCTACACCAGGGGCCCCCTGCTCCCTGCTCCGTTTAATCTCAGGAGCATGCAGAACCCTTCAGGGGTGTGAGAGCTGAAAAGAGGGCACGGGGGGAATTCACCATCAGCACCCCCAGCCTGGAACACAGCAGGGCTGCTTTACAGACGAGGCATCAGATTGAGTTCATCCAAAGAACAGGAACCTCTGCTAAACACACAGTGGAAGACGGCTTCCACTGCATCGGAAAGCTAACTGAACCCAGCCGGGAGCAACGCAGGGACCAGAGAGGAGGACCGCCGGGGGACAGAGGGCCTCACCCCTTCTTCTTCCCTCTGAACCACTCCGCCCCCAGAAGGCACCTTCTCACCCAGGAAGCGGGGGGAAGCTGGGGAGTGGAGACCGTGGCTTGGACAGAAACATGGGACCGGCCAAGTCAGGGAGGAGGGAAAGGTGAGGTTTCAGAGGAGCCAGCAGCTCGGCAGGAAGAAGTGGTCACAGAGCCAGGGGAGCTGGCGGGATGCGGCTGGACCTGGGGGTGGGGACGGGCAGCCAAAGGCAAGAGCAGCTCTCGGCGGGGTGAGGTGGCTGCCGGGGGTCTCAGAGGCTGTTTATTCTCAGCATCTGGGGATGTGAGTGTTTCTCCCCAAGGAAGGGCTTCAGACCATTCGTTTTTACTTTCTTTGTTCTCTATCCAAAGAAAACTAACCCCCAGCTGACAGAGTCAGAGGGAGAGCAGGGGACGGGTTCCCACAGCCCAGGGGAGAGGCCCCCTCCCGCCTGCAGGACCCCCGGTCAGTCCTCATTCTCCTCTCCACCCCCAACTCACCCCCCAACCTGCCCCGCTCAGGACACATGCCCGCTGCAGCTGCCATCCCAGATGATATAAAAGTAGATATCCCACATTTCTTGAACCAGAATGCTATCTGCTTTTAAAGCTAACATGCGAAGTATTTACTATCCCTCAAAAAAGCAAAGATACAAAATGTGTATTGTTTCTCAAGAAACCTGTGGAAGCTGCAAGAGTCGATAGATGTTATGCTCGTAGAAGCTGAGCAACCCAGTCTACATTTATTACAGGGACAGGAATGATGGATTGTGCAAAACCAAGGGTGGGCACAATGGCCGGGAAAAGGCACGGACAGGCTCTGTCACCTACTCATATTGTGGCTCGAGACAAGTCACTTCTCCTCTGAGGTCCCAGACAAAAGAGTCAATGAAACTACTGTCTTTAAGGCAGTTTGCATTTCAGCTATCTATCTTTCCAAGGAGGGACTATCAGTTCAGTTCGGTCACTCAGTTGTGTCCGACTCTTTGCGACCCCATGAGTTGCACCACACCAGGCCTCCCTGTCCATCACCAACTCCCGGAGTTTACCCAAACTCATGTCCATCGAGTCGGTGATGCCATCCAGCCATCTCATCCTCTGTCGTCCCCTTCTCCTCCTGCCCCCAATCCTTCCCAGCATCAGGGTCTTTTCAAATGAGTCAGCTCTTTGCATCAGGTGGCCAAAGTATTGGAGTTCCAGCTTCAACATCAGTCCTTCCAATGAACACCCAGGACTGATCTCCTTTAGGATGTACTGGTTGGATCTCCTTGCAGTCCAAGGGACTCTCAAGGGTCTTCTCCAACAACGCAGTTCAAAAGCATCAATTCTTCCGTGCTCAGCTTTCTTCACAGTCCAACTCTCACACCCATACATGACCACTGGAAAAACCATAGCCTTGACTAGACGGACCTTTGTTGGCAAAGTAATGTCTCTGCTTTTTAATATGCTGTCTAGGTTGGTCATAACTTTCCTTCCAAGGAGGGACTATAAGTGCATTCAAGTGCATCTGACGTAATGGATTAATTTTCCAGGGTAACTGAGAATCCTGCCCAAGGATCTCAACAGAATCAATCGATCATTAATACTGTGAATAATCAATCCTATTCCAAATGTACAAACAAATCCTTGGTAAGAGCAAAACTTAATTTTTAACTAAAAATGTCGCATTTCCCTGGCTTGGACTCCTCAAAAGAGAGAGAAACATCAAGTGTGTGTCAGCACAATTCACCAGAAGGTCAAGGTACCAACATGGAGATGTCAGTCAGCAGTCACCTTAGGGGTAGTGGTATTAATAAATCTCACACCTGCATGAGCCCTCAGTTTTTCAAGTACCTTCCAAAGGCCTTTAAGATCAACTCCTCTAGGGTCACTGGTTCCTCAATTACCTAAACTCCAACGCAGTTCCAACACTATGGCCTCAGGTGTCTGTCTGCCTCCCTGCCCACAGGCAACAGCACCTCCAGTCAGCATCTGTGCAGGGAATGTTACCAGCTGTCTGACACTGAGGACAGCTCTCCTCCCAGCCCTTCCCTGAGGGCCATGTTCTATGGGCCACATGAAAACATCTCCCTGTCGGTACATGCCAAGCATACAGTCTGGCTCATTATAAAACACTGATGAGAGAAACTCAGTGAACTAGACAGGTTAATTAATGAAAAAAAAAAATTAAGGAAAGGAGAAAATGAGAGATGCTGGCTTGCACTTCCTATTCTTCAAGTCCCTCAGTTCAGCCCAGGCCCATCCGTGGTCCTGTCAGGTCAGCCTTCCTTCCTGCCGGTTCCCTCACTGGACCTGCCATGGTTAATCCCTCAGCTACAGCTTACTGCTTTCCAACCGTGTCTGGGAGCTATTTGTGGACTCGGTTTAGACAAAAACACACCACACTGTATTTCTCCTCGGGGGACCAGGCAATGTCCCCACATCCTTTTAGACCAGCTGTGGGATGAGGAAACACTTCACACATTCTAAAACATGTTAAATGATTAAGACTGAGACCATGACCGTTGCACAGGGCCCTGGGTCTGACATCCCCAGAGTCGTGTGTGGCAATGGGAGTTGCCAGGACTCCAGGGTTCTAGAAACGAGGATGCAATGAGACTGCCTGGCGTTTCCTGCCCCTTCCCCTGACCAACCATAGAGTCTGTGGTCAAACACCAGCGGCTGAATTATGAGGAACAATCACCATGTGTGCAGCATACCATGCAGATTACAGAATGCTAGTCAACAAACCTTAAATGCCCACTTGTGTCTGGCAGCAAGCTAAATGCTAGAAGTGATGAGGATGGATGGAGGTTCAGCCCCAAGGAGAGAGACCACGTGTACCATTTCAGCTTCATAACAAGCCTGGAGGTAGTTAATGTAGGTGTTACTTCCCTCATTTTACAGATAGTGAAAGTTTGAAGGTGGGAGAAGGGGATGACAGAGGATGAGATGGTTGGATGGCATCACCGACTCAATGGACATGAGTTTGGGCAAACTCCGGAAGATGGTAAAGGACAGGGCAGCCTGGAGTGCTGCAGTCGACGGGGTCACAAAGAGTTGGACACGCTAAGTTAATGACCAACAACAGACAGTGAAACTGCAGCTGAGGAGATGAAGTACATTTCCTCTGTAAGGAAACAGCACAGACGGCAGGAGCTGTAACTGGGGTGTGACCCCTCCAGCTCCTGCCTTCCCTCCCCCACGGCGCCCAGCCTGACGTGCCCACACTCCCTTCACAGACCCCACAGAGAGCCAGCCCAAACGAGAAGCCAGAGGTTTGCAGAGGGGTTTCCAGGGTGCCTCCTCTGTGACCAGGGCCCCTGGGGAGGTCCTGGCCGCCTCTGAAGGAGCAAGGCAGCCAACTCCACTCAGCCCTCGGGGGCAGGCCACCGGCAGGACTCAGCACACCCACGGCACCCACTCTCTGGGCCCCGTGGCACCACTGGTGCTGCCCCACCCCACAAAAGCCCGATGGGCAGGCACGTGACGCCTGTCATTTCCTCCCAGGGATTCTCCCCGTGACCTCAGCAAGGCACTTCCGGGGCACACTGCCCGCAGGCCCCCGGGAAGTGCGCGTGGCAGACAAAGCCGACGCATCCCGGCAAACCCCTCCCCGTCTGAGCACAAGGCGAGCCTGAATGTGTGGTTCAAGTATATAACTACGAAACCCTATAGACGTCACAACCATCACAGACATGAAAATTGCTACGTGCGGAAAGCTCTGCCACCCACTTTGGAGACCCAGGGGCAGATGGAGTAGACAGAGAGAGGGTTAAGGGTCAGGGTGAAGCCACAGACCTGCTGTGCAGGCCAAGTTCACTCCACATTTAAGGTGCTCTTAGAGCAGGGTGTTGAGCCCAAAACCTCACAGCAGAAGAACAAGACGTTAGGCCCCCATCGGCCATAAAGAGGGAAAAAACCTGGGTCACGCAGGACACCCCGAGGCCAACCTGGCTCCACCACTAACTGTCTGTGTGGCCTTGGCCAACGGTCAACTTCTCAGCCCCGGCCTGGGCTGGCTCATCAGAGAACTTGCCACTGTCCACAGGAATGCTAGCGTGGAGTTTTTTCTAGACTTAAATTCTAGGAGCCTATGCCTCTATGCACATGGGAGTGGATAGATTACGAAGAATGGCATTATTTAACACAAACTTCATCCCTGGATTCAGGGTCCCTGACCATAAGGGACTTCCAATCTAACTGAAATACACAACCTACACGTCAAATGGTCCAGGAAAATTCACCAAGTAACTGACTAGTAGACATCGGGGGATGTTATGGCTAGAAACAGAGTGAATGAGTGCCAGGGAAACAGAGCAAATTCCCATACCTACCCATCACCCGCATCTGATGCCTTCTGCTCAGTGTCATGAATTCTCCTGGGAATCCTCTGAGCTAGGGGCATTATCCTTGTTTCAGAGAAGAAGAAACTGAGGCTCAAATAGTTAGCTCTCACTGGGTCACCTAGCAAGTAGGTGGCAGAAGTCATCAAGAGTCACACCCTGGACTGTGACTCCACAGCCCACAGTCTAACATTCCTCATATTTGAAAACTAAGAATTCTACATAAATTGATTATCTGGGGGGAAAAAATAACATGGAAGTACCAAAAGATTTTTTTAAAAAACTAAAAAAAAAGTTTTAGTTTTAAAACTTCAAAAAATAAACTTATAAAATTTTTTTTAAAAGTTAAAAAAAAAAAAAACTTATCTTGGTTGGAAATCCCAGGGAAGCAAATTTTCTATTGTCCTGTTTTCTTAAATAGAGAATGGAGCACAATTCTGCTTAATTCTCAGGCTTGCTGGAAGCACCAAAGACCGCCTGGCCCGTAACACCTGGACAGTCTGTGTGGGAAGCAGGACCACCAGGCACCACGCCGCAGCCCCGCCCGCGCGCCGCGTCCTCTCTGCCCTCAGCTGCCATCCTCGGCCCTCTCGGCCAGCCTAGACTCCAGGGCGGCTGAGCTGAGGCCTATTCTGTTGACTTCCAGTTCCTGGACCTGTTTCAGGTGGCCGGGGTTGCTAAGTGTCTGACCCCTAGATACGTGGGGCAAGACTGTGCCTAAGAGCTGGGGGACACATCACAAAAAGGTTATCACAGAGAGAGAGAGAATGTGTTTGTGAGAGAGAGGGAGTGTGTGAGAGAGAGTGTGTGTGAGGGAGAGTGTGTGTGTGAGTGTGTGTGTGAGAAAGTGAGTGTGTATGTGAGGGAGAGTGTGTGTGTGTGAGTGTGTGTGTGTGTGAGAGTGTGTGTGTGAGAAAGTGAGTGTGAGTGAGAAAGTGAGTGTGTGTGTGAGGGAGAGTGTGTGTGAGGGAGTGTGTGTGAGGGAGAGTGTGTGTGTGAGAAAGTGAGTGTGAGAGTGAGTATGAGAAAGTGAGTGTGAGAGTGAGTGTGTGTGTGAGGGAGAGTGTGTGTGAGGGAGAGTGTGTGTATGAGAGTGTGCATGTGTGTGTGTGAGAGAGTGTGTGTATGAATGTGTGTGTGAGAAAGTGTGTGTGAGAGTGTGTGTGTGAGAAAGTGAGTGTGAGAGTGAGTGTGTGAGGGAGTGTGTGTGTATGTGTGAGAGTGAGTGTGAGTGTGTGAGTGAGAGTGTACATGTGTGTGTGTGAGATAGTGTGTGTGTATGTGAGTGTATGTGTGTGAGAGTGAGTGTGTGTGTGAGTGTGTGTGAGTGTATGTGTGAGAGAGTGAGTGTGAGTGAGTGTGAGCAATAGTGTGTGAGTATGTATGAGTGAGTGCGTGTCCATGTGTCTGTGTGGAGCGGAGGGGGGACTGGGCCCAGAGAAGGACAGTTTCCGGGATCAGCCCAGTTGAGCACCAGGTTTAACCTGAAGACACCTACCGCGTGCAGTGAGGAGGAGAGAGACCAGGCAAGGACAGGCACTGTTGGCACGTGCAGCAAGTAACAGGAACAGCACCCATGCCCCGAACACCTGCTCTGTGCCTGCTGCTGGCCCTTGTGCTCTTGGACGCCATTTCATTTAACGAGTGACTTAGTACCATTGCCAAACTGCAGAATGAGGATGCTGAGGGCCAGACTGAGCTTTTAAGACAGACGACACATGAGCCAGTGAGCAGTGGGGGTGAGCTCTAAACCCGGAAACACAAACGTCAGCGCCCACCCAGTTCCTTCCACTGTCTCACGCTCCCTTAAAGACCCTTCTCACAGAAAGTAAAAGTGAAGTCGCTCAGTCGTGTCCAACTCTTTGCAACTCCATGGACTGTAGCCCACCAGGCTTCTCCATCCATGGGATTCTCCAGGCCAGAATACTGGAGTGGGTTGCCATTTCCTTCTCCAGGGGATCGTCCCAACCCAAGGATCGAACCTGGGTCTCCTGCATTGCAAACAGATACTTTTACTGTCTGAACCACCAGGGAAGCAGCCAGCAAACCCACAGAAGCACACGAATCAAAAAGCAACAGTAGCACCTGAGGAATAAGGTCCCTGAGGCTGATGTTCTATCAGGTAGGCAAACGGCTAAACTATCAATCACCTGGAGCAGAAGGGGACAGGGGACCACCTGAGACTCGCCACGTGAGGCACCTGGTGATATGGAACTGTGTGGAGGTGGTGCCTCTCCCCCAAAGCACGAGGTGGTGGTGAAAGTCACTCGGTCCGGTCCAACTCTTTGCAACTGCTTGAACTGTACCCCAGGCTCCTCTGTCCATGGAATTCTCCAGGCCAGAATACTGGACTGGGTAGCCGTTCCCTTCTCCACGGGATCTTCCCAACCCAGGGATCGAACCCAGGTCTCTTGCATGGTAGGCAGATTCTTTACCGTCTGAGCCACCAGGGAAGCTCAAAGCACAAAGAGGTCTCCCCCAGCTGACAGCCAAGACTTCAGCCTCATCAAGGCTCCCAGCGGCTGCCTCCTCAACACCCGGCCCCTGCAGCCTGTGCCATCAAAACTCGGGAACAGACGAACTGCTGCCAGGCAAAGAGCTGTCTCCTCAATGAAACCCCCCACTGGCTGACGGTTCTGCACACGCTGCTTGCACACCAGGCCTTTCCGGGGACAAGCGTTTCCCACGCAGGGGTGCCATGGTGGCTGAATGACTGGGATGTGAAGGGAGGATCAAGAACACGGGGGACGGAGGAGCGAGGAAGCCACACCGTACTGACGATTACTGAATTGAAGGCGTTTTCGTTTTTTTAAAAGAATTCTAGACCCAGATGAAAGCTTACATACAGCTGAAGGATTAAAAGTTTTACACCACTCCCCTGCTCAGCAGCATCATGGGTTACTGAAAAGATATGTGCACCTCGAATGGTGGTTAAGTCTGCCTATGCTAAATGAGCAGGGAGGGTGAGCTGCAGAGACGTACAGAGAATCCCATCCAATTTTTTTGCTCATAAATGGCAAGTGTTGTCCAAAGTCAAGCAGTTTCTGAGGAGCACACCCACAGCCCCCAGTCCAGAGCTCCATCCTGGCCCCAGGACACAACCCTGTTGTCCTTTCACTAAACTTAAATAACCATCTCCTCCACACACTACTTCGGAGAAGGCAATGGCACCCCACTCCAGTACTCTTGCCTGGAAAATCCCATGGACGGAGGAGCCTGGTGGGCTGCCATCTATGGGGTCGCCCAGAGTCAGACACGACTAAAGCGACTTAGCAGCAGCAGCCACACACTACTTGTATTAATAAGTTCCATCAGAGAGTCAAAGGTGGGGCTCACTCTTCTTGCACCTGGGCCTCAACCACCAATATTTATTGCGACCCCAGTCATGTCTCCAGCTTTGTTCAGAGCACCAGGGAGCTGATGGCGAACAGAAACGAAGTCTCTGGACTTTTCCCGGTGGTCCAATGGTTAGGAATCCACCAGCCAATGCAGGGTACATGTTCAATTCCTGGTCTGGGAACTAAGGTCCCATGTGCCTCAGGGCAGCTAAGCTTATGCACCACAAAAATGGAAGCCTGTGCTCCTAGAGCCCAGGTGCTCTGCAACAAGAGAAGCCACCGATGGGAGGCCCGCGCACCGTAAGTAGAGAGTAGCCCCCACTCACGGCAACTACAGAAAACCCATGCGCAGCAGCAAAGATCCAACACAGCCAAAAATAAATAAGTAAAAATCAGAGAACAAGAAGCAAAGTCTCTGCGCCCATGGAGGGTCCAGAGTCACCCCAGTAGACATAGACAGTGATACACACAGGCATGACGCGTCAGACAGAGACAACTGCAAAGTAAGAGCATCACCGGGCTCCCCAAGGCAGGGCCTCCTGTGTCTTCTGCTCAGTGCTGGTGCACAGCTCCCCAGGATTACACGACAGTGAAGAGCGGTGCGTCCAGACAGGGAAGTCAGGAAGACGAGATACTTGAGCAACACGTGCAAAAAGACGTAGCAACTGCGTTACAGGAGGTACCTACCGTTACTTTAAGAAATGCCCCAATATAAATGTATGGCTCATCTTTTAGGGCTTGTGTATACAGAAGGCTCTACACTGAAGCATGGTGAATGACCGAGCAGGCCCAGGATACACTGACTGGTCCTGCAGGCCAGCTCTGGTTCAGGTAGTACCATCACCCCCACGAGAGATGGCAAGGAGTAGGAGCAGCACAACTACCCCAGAGTCATCAAAGGATCTAGAAAAAAACACCCTAACACAGGCAGTACTAGTCTTTCTCAGACCAGAATCTTTTGTCTGGGAGGATTCCTGTTCTTTGTATGAAAATCAACCCTAGTTCCCGGAATCTCTATTAATTACAATAATAACATCATCACCACCTGAGTACTGAATCCTGACCACAGCTGCACACTGGAAGAGGCATGTAACACGCACTATGACACCTGAGCCTCCTGATAGTCTGCAGTGAAAGAAAGTGAAAGGGAAGTCGCTCAGATGTGTCCGACTCTTTGTGACCCCAAGGACTGCAGCCCGCCAGGATGCATCCTCCATCCGTGGGATTCTCTAGGCAAGGATACTGGAGTGGGTTGCCATTTCCTTCTCCAGGGGATCTTCCCGACCCAGGAATTGAACCCGGGTCTCCCACACTGCAGACAGACTCTTTACTGTCTGAGCCACCAGGGAAGCCCGACAGTCTGCAGACTGGGAGACAGAGGAAACTGCCCCGGCCACACCTGCAATGAGAGGTAGAAGCTGACATCATTCCTGGGCCTGTATGTTTCATGTCTTGACCTTCTACATCACAGTCAAGTGTCCACTTGAAGTCCAGCTCCTTCTTCTTTCTCAAGACTGCCTTGGCTGTTCGGGGTCTTTTGTGTTTCCATACAAATTGTGAATCTTTTCGTTCCAGTTCTGTGAAAAATACCAATCCAAGAACATGGTGTATCTCTCCATCTGTTTGTGTCATCTTTGATTTCTTTCATCAGTGTCTTATAGTTTTCTGCATACAGGTCTTTTGTCTCTTTAGGCAGGTCTACTCCTAGGTATTTTATTCTTTTTGCTGCAGTGGTAAATGGGGCTGTTTCGTAATAACTTCTCTTTCTGATATTTTACTGTTATTGTAGAGGAAAGCAAGGGATTTCTGGGTATTAATTTTATATCCTGCAACTTCACTATATTCATTAATTAACTCTAGTAATTTTCTTAATCCTAATCTTAATGGCTTGTTAAAGCCTTATTAGCTTCAAATTCTTTAATGATGAACTTATATAAAAGTAAATTTTCCACTAATTTCCAAAAGCAAACTTCATATACATGTTTCATAAAAACTAACACACACAGACCACTTTTCATTTTGGGGAACAAAGTTGGCTGGCTATTTTTACCACATTATTTCCAGGTTATATCTCTCTGTCCCTTACAACTGGAGAAGGCAATGGCAACCCACTCCAGTACTCTTGCCTGGAAAATCCCATGGATGGAGGAGCCTAGTAGGCTGCAGTCCATGGGGTCGCTAAGAGTCAAACACAACTGAGCAACTTCACTTTTACTTTTCACTTTCATGCATTAGAAAAGGAAATGGCAACCCACTCCAGTTTCTTGTCTGGATAATCCCAGGGACGGGGGAGCCTGGTGGGCTGCCGTCTATGGGGTCGCACAGAGTCAGACATGACTGAAGCAACTTAGCAGCAGCAGCAGTCCCTTACAACTAGACTGTGAGCCTTGCAAGGTCCATGTTTATACAATTCTCAGCAATTAGCACCAGATACAATCAAATTGCTTGATGAGTAAATGAACAAGTGAATGAATGAATAAATACACACCAGACAGAGTCGGACATGACTGAAGCGACTTAGCAGCAGCAGTAGCAGCAGAGTGACCCACCTACCCATTCATTCTGCCTCCAATTACTCCATCTATAAACATAACAAGCTTCAGTTTCTCCAAGTGGACCCTACCTCCCTGAAAAATAGAGTATATCTTTGATTTTCCACCTAACTAGATCTTGAAAGTATTTTAATTAAAATTCATGTGCATGACACAGTAAGCAGATGCTTTTTAAAAAAATATCATTTCAACAGTTCCTTTTCTGATTTAGTCACATTTTCCATCTGAGTTCCTTTACCAACTGTGATTATAATTTGTGAACAAAAATGTGCATGGTAGAATTTTTCAAGGCTCACTGGGGCAAAACATTCCTGTTGATGGAAGTCAAAGTACAAACTTTTATTAATCCATGTGCCTTCTCTCCATTATACCTAAAGTCGTTACTGAGGGTAGGCCAGAATAAAGAAAATACACAAGGCCGCTTATGCATCTTGTATGAGCAAAAATTTGTTTTTTATATTACTGGGCCCATACCTAATGGTCTGAATGCATGTCAAGTCTCATCTGACAATCGTTACACAATCAAAAGCTGCCTCCCCAATATCATGCTGCCCTGCAGAGCGCAATTCTCCTCCATAAAAGAAGTAGGAAAAGAAAGAAAAGTTGAAACAGAAAAGGAAACAGAAAAACAAAAAAAAGATAAAAGATAATAAGATGGTGATCAGCTGTGAATCCTCTCTTTGAATCTACCCTGGAACTACAAGGAGACACAGGCGTTTGGATCCTCTCATAACAATGATCTTTGCTATTGTTGGTTAGTTGCTAAGTCGTGTCCAACTCTTTGTAACCCCATGGACTATAGCCAGCCAGGCTCCTCTGTCCATGCGATTTCCCAGGCAAGAATACTGGAGCGGGTTGCCAATGCCCTCCTCCAGAGGATCTTCCCCACCCAGGGAACAAACCCGTATCTCCTGCACTGTAGGTGGATTCTTTACCACTGAGCCACTGGGGAAGGCCAACAGTGATCTAGCCACCAGCTACTCTCTCCAAAGGCTTCAAACAGAAGGCTCAGAAAACAGAAGCCAGGCTCCGTTCAACACAAGATGTTCATTCCAGGTCAAGCTGCAAGACCGTCAAGCACCCATCACCACCAGATGGGACACAGCTGCTACAGAGCTGGGACTGGTCACCATCTGTAGCATCCAACCTCCCAAGATCTGATCCTCCCAGAAGGAAAGACTTAGAAAAGCAGATCTCCAGAAGTTACCGTAAAACCTTAGTGCATTGATTCAGCAAACATATTTACCTTGCCTGACCCATGTGCTGGCACTGGGTTACGTGCTGGAAGAGCACTTGACAGTCTCAACCAGGGACGGAGCCTGTGCTTCCCAAGATCCAGGCCAGAGCAGATTTTCTTTGTAAACCACCAAAACAGGCTCCCATGAGATCCCAGCCCAAACAGAATGCCCATCACTACTGTCTGGCCAAAAAAATAACGTTCATTCCAGCACAGAGCACAGACCTCTCACCTCACTTCCAAGACAGGAAACACACACACACTAAACACCTGTGAAATACCCATTGTACCTTCATCTCCTTTGTTTCATACGAAGAAACCAGGGCCAAACAAGATAAACCACCTTGCCCAGAAGTACAGAGCTAACAGCAGAATCAGGCTTAAAATTCACAGGTGTCTGTCCAGTAACAAAGTTCTCGATCTATCTAATAGGCAGCCTGAAACATTAAACTTATTTGGACCCGAACACATGCCACCAGGGAATCCTGTGTCTGCCAGCCCTCAACCCTGTTTGTGCCTGTTGAGCTCATTCTTTGAGGCCTTTCTCTCGTCTCCCTTTCCGTGTTTTAGCAGGGTGTCTGGCATGATGTAGGTGCTTAGTAAATGTTGACTGTGTCCACAATGGGAAAATTATGGGACACTTTCCTGTGAAGGCATGAGCATTTACTTAAATCAGTTTCATTTTCAAGTACGTATGTATATAGCCAACTCCAACTGTGTATAAGGAACTCATAATCAAACCGTAGCTTAGCATACAGTGGCAATAGGTGACGGCTTACCGGAAAACCTTTCACTGAAAACTATTAGGCAAGTAAAGAATGTTTTACATGCCAACAGTTCAACCCAAATTCTATAGTATCAACATCGCTGCTTAATACTGATAAAATATGCTCCTGGACACATGCTGACAGAGACATAGAAAAACAAAGTTACGTTTACGAAAGAGGGAAAAGGGGTGGAGGAGGGATGAAGTAGAAGTTTGGGACTAGCAGATATACAAACTACTATATACAGAATAGATAAACAAGGTCCTACTGTATAGCACAGAGAATTATATTCAATATCTTGTAATAAACCATAATGGAAGAGAAAAAAATAAAAAAATGAAGTACAGCTAATCTTCAAATCCCAATATGACACAAAATCTGTGCTTACCCTACACATAAGGCTTCCATACCAAAGGGTAGTCACAGCATTAAAAATGTAATAGAACTCACCACTTTTTAACAAGCTAAAAAAGGAAAACCATATGGTCATTTCAATCGATGCAGAAAAAGCATCTGACAAAATTAAACACCCATTCATGTCGGAAAATCCTCAACAAACTAGAAATAGAAGAGAACCTGATAATGGGCTTACAGAAGACACCTATGGCTATGTCATGTTTTACAGTGAAAGAATGAATGCTTTCCCCTTAAGATCAGGAACGAGGCAAAGATGTCCACCACCACCACCACCCCCCCCCCGCCATGACGGCTTGACATTGTACCGAAGCACCCTGGAGTGCAGTAAAGCAGGAAAAAAATAAGACAAACAGTAAAGGAAGAGGGTAACACTTGTTATTCACAGATGACGTGATCATCTGTGCAGAAAATGCTAAGAAACCTACAAAAAAGCTACAAGAACCACCAATACGTTAGTCTGAAACAGGAGGAAACTTTTGGGGAGGGGATAGAAGTTGTTTTACATTGTAATTGTGGTGACGATTACACGACTATCTGTCAGCGTTCACTGAATTGTACTCTTAAAGGTGGTACATTTTACTACATGTAAATCACATCACGATAAAGCTGACCACAACAGGAAACACTCGGCCACTCCTCGCTTGCAGGCTGCAGGCCTGCACCCTCCTCCCCAATGGGACACAACACTGTACTTACAAGACCTGAAATGCTTCAAGCTCTGCAGTTTCCCTGCCTCAAGGGGGGATTTCTGACTTATAAATCAGAAAAGGCTCTTGAGAAAGACACTTTTAAGTAACACAGGGATAAAACAACTTCCACACGAGGGCAAACGTGATCAGGACTCTCTGCCGTCTGGTGGGACACAGCTTTAGAAGGGGACTGAGCGTGGCTGCTTGGAGGATGGGTGTTGACAAAGACCTGGAACGTCAGGACCCAAACGGTTCGCATCTCCAGGGGCCCCAGTCTAGCTCTCTGGTGTCACAGGCAAGCAGACGGAGGCTCCAAACAGAGGAGGAGTGACTAGCCCAAGAGAACACAGAAGTTTCTACCGAAGACCAGATGGAGAGGAGTTTATGTTTTAAAGATGGAACAAACACAAAGCTGCACTGTGTAACTTGAACCTGCAGTTTGTGTGCACCGTCAGTAGACAGTACGTGTGAAAGACCACTAAGTAGCCCATCCAGGAGCAATACCAGGAGTGCTGGAACCTGGATTCGAACCCAGGGTCAGAGGTAAGGGCCACCCACTCACCACTGCCCAGTCGCAGGATAAGGAAAAAAAAACACAGAGAACACAAGACAGCCACGCAAGACACCATCCGGGCTCCATGCCTGCCACGGAACTGCACACGTGGGACCACAAGGTAGACACAGGATGCCATACCCTAACCGGGACCTCCTCGGCCTTACCGCTTGCTTTCACCTGGGAATAGGTGTAAGACCCCTTTCAAACTCGATCTGACCGTCCACCTGTTCTCAGGACAACCACTCCTCAAGTCAAAGGCAGAATGCTGGGTGCCTGCCTACTTTGTGTGCCACGTGCTCTTCACCAGAAGATCAAGACTGGCTCCCATCCCTCCTGGAGGCTCAGAATCCAGCGTTCCAGTCACACAGCGGACAGACCTATCGGGGACTTCCTGAACAGCAGAAGGAAGCAGAAGCATCCTCATCTTTCCAAAGACATCGCCTTTCAATCCAAAATTCACAGTAAAGTAAGAAAGGTCTCAATCTAGCCCCAAGACATGACGCTTGGTTAAGGTTTCTCCGTTTTCACGTTTGAAAAGCCAAAGCCAGAAAGCAACATTAACGATCAAAGCATGTACAAAACAGGGATTTTCCCCCCTTTCTTTTTTTAAGAAGATTCTACCCATGCAAGCCAGAAATTTGGGTGTTTTCCTGACTTCCCACCCCTCCCTCAGCCCCCGCAGCCAAGAGGTCACTGAGACTTGTCCCTCTTGTCTGTTTCCTCCCCATCCCCTGGCTCCAGCCCACGCTCAGACCTCATCCTCTTCTTTCACCAGCCTCTCCCTGGCCGGCCAGCCTGTCTCCCTGCTTCCAGCCTCAGAGGGCTCTTTCTGACTCAGACCTTGCCCTGTCCCTGTCCTTTCGCTCAAAAGCTGGCCACACCTCCCTACACAAACAGGATAAAGTCTAAGCTCTTCAGCTTAAGGCAGAACTTTAAATGAGAGATAAATCAGAAGTCAACACATTCTCAGAAGCAAATAAACACTTTATCTGACACAGGAAAGGAGAAAGAAAAGCAAGAGGAAAAAGGATTTTAATTCTGCTGGAAATAAATTATAATTCCAAATTTTACAGGCAGGGCATTTAAAAAAAAGCAAAATGTATCATGTAACTCTCATAGCTACATATACATACACAATAATGGGGTAATGGGTTGCCTTTTTTTTTTTATTCTATCGCTCTTTATGCTTCCCTTTACCTCTCTAGTGAAAAGTCTTCCTATTTTTACAGATACTGAATTAAGATTTTTTAAGTGCAGATAATTATAAAAGTAAATGAAATGCAAGCTCTTTATATCAGTACTAAGGCAGTTTTAATTTTATTAATCTTCATATCATAAAAGTAAGGTATCAAACTATACCCCAAAGGAGGTCATTTAGTATTCTGCACAGCACAAGGTTAAAGGACAGAAAGAATAACACAGGGAGAAATGAGAACATGCCAGGAGTTTAAGAGGATCAGCACTTTAATGCAATCCTTTGAAGGTCTTGATCGACTTAATACATCCGAGTGCCCTGAAATCATGATCTTCACTTCACAGCACTTGATTAAGCTTGAGCTTATGAGAATTCCTAAACTGTCTTCATCCTGTCCCAATTTAAGAAGAAACTCAGGCCCACCAAGACTCTCCCTCATCTCACCAGGGAAGCAAGAGCCACCAGGGGCACAGAGAGCTGCCCCCTGGGCCCCCTAAGCCTCCCAGGACTTAACAACCTTTCAGCCCTGCAGTTCTGGGCGCAGCACTCATAATACCCAGGAGCCGCCCTGTGCACTGGAGGGGGTTCAGGAGCATCCCTGACCTCCACCCACTGGACACCAGCAGCGCCCCTCCCCTCCCCCAGCTGAAGCCATCCAGCACGTCTCTAGATGTTGCCAAAAGTCCCCTAGGAGGCAAACCTGCCCAGGCTGAGCAGCTCTGTGCCAGCCTAATCCGACCACCCTCACCGTTCACGGGAGGGCATCATCAGCCCCCATTCTGCACCCCATGCCGGGTACCCCACCACCACGGCCACCCTCGGGGTTCAGAGTCTCTGACAAAACAGCCTGACTGGCTCCTCACACATTGCCACCAGCCCCTGGGTCCAGCCGCACATCACAGCGGCCAGCCCCTCCCACACCAGTGCCCACTCCTCCCATCTAAACCCAGCCAGCCCCCCAACTCTGGCCCTCTCCACAGCTCAAGTTCAGCCTCTCCTATTATTTTTTTTGTATTATTTCACCACCTAATGTATTGAGCTCTCCAATCAGCCTGCCAGAAGGCCTCGGGCCATACAGAAGACAGCCGCTTCGTGATGATTTAAAACATCCGGCCTCTGTTAGAAGGAGGAAGGCCAATAATAAAAAAAAAAACCGGAATAGCAGCAGTTCATGGTAAAATCAGACTATCCAAAGGAAGGGCCGGCTGACGGCACACTGTGTGTGCTCTGTCTGCCCTGAGAGGCTGTCCCCATTTCTCTAATTCTCTCAACAACGTTCTGCAAGGAACTTGGTCCAGGGCACCCGGCACAGGCTCCACCACGGCCTCCCTGGTGGACAAGAAGTCGGGCCATCCACTTGGTTCAAAAGGTCACCTGATGCAGTCAGGTGCAAACTCCAGGCCCCGTATCTAATTCCATTAATTCCGTCTTCAGTCACCCTGCAGCCAGCCACACATAGGTCCCTGCCTACAACACAAGGAGGGAGATTCCAGCGGGCACAATCAGGACAAGGCATTGAAACCCCACATGTGGAGAAGTTCAGACGGGTACATGGCAGGGAGGGCTCTCTGGAGGAAGCAGAAAAGCAGAGCTGTCTGGTGCCCGCACCATTCATCACGGCGTGCACCCTTCACAACGTCCCAAAATGCCTCCCCCAGGACTTCCCCAAACAGGATGTGCTCCATCAGTGAGTCATGAAAAATAGGGTATTTCTAGAAATCCACTGGAAGGAAGGTGTGGGAGAAAACCTCCAAAGAGAGGGAACACAAAGACAATATGCAAAGCTAATTAAGCATTCACAAGGCCGGAAGTGGGCCCTGCTGGCCCCACCGTTGCTGGTCAGCCTTCCTCTCACTCCTTCTGCTCAACTAAAGAGTCCAATCCTCTGGTTCCTCCCAAGAGACCACCTCTCCTCCACCCTGTGGGATCTTTCATCTAGTCCAACCCTGGGCTTGGTAACAGATTAGAGCCCCAGTTAGCTCCAGGAGCTAATCAAATGGGACGGCGCCTGCCGTACTGATGGTCAGTGCCCGGGGGTGTCAAGTCTGTCCTCCATCTAAGGCCTCCCAGGGCCCCACAGGAAGACATCTCTGTTATCAGTGCTCTTCGAGGACACTTAACACACGTTACTTTCCATGAGTATAATTTGTGTACCATCTTATCTCCCTCCGCCAGGCTGGAGTAGCAGCGCCAGCTGCCACAAACCCTCACCACGCAACAGGCTGAGTGTTCTACAGGGGTTTTCTCACACCAATCTTGCACCCAGGCAGCGTTATGACCAGTTCTTCCATTGTATGGATTTAGGAAGCTCAAGCTTGTTAGGAAGCTGGGAGGCAACAGAGTGTCATGACAAGAAGCATGGACTCAAAAGTCAGAGTATCTGGGGTGGAGATTGCAGCTTTGTGAGTGCCTAGCTCAATGATCTTAGGAAAGGGACCTAATCTCTGTGCCCCAGTTCCCTCCTCTTTAAACGTGGGGATGACAACAGTACCTACTACCCACACGGCTGTTGTAAGGACTAAATAGGTTTAACACATGCATTAACTGGTGAAATCAGTGGTGGAGTCCAGGTCCAAGTGGCTTCAAAGCAGAGGCTCTAATCACTGCACAGGCTCAGGGATAACATAAGCTCCTCCTAGGCACGAACCACATCTCATCCATCTCATCATTCCTGCAAAACTACGGGTCCCAGGCCACCGTAAGTGTCGTGTTACTAAGAGAGGGAAATCTGAAAAATTCATATGGTTTCTCTGAAAAGAGCTTATCAACGGTAAAAAAACTACCAGTTCAAAAAGCAGACTAGCATCTCATCACGGTAACCCTGTAATTCTGGCAACCATTCTGAGAATGTTTATTTTGGAGGCCTTAACATTAACAAATAAATAAATTTCCATAAGGCAACAGTCCAAACCAGAAAATAGGGTGAGACAGGACAGGTGGTAACCATTGCTTCTCAATTCCTTCACCATCTGATAGACTCTTCAAAGTCCCAACTTAATACCAGCCTTTGTCATCATTGTCACATAGACATCAGATTGCTGTCACCAAAGCAACCCTAGAGGTGAACCTTCAGCTCTCTTGGACAATAATTAATTGACTCACAGTTTTAAAGCCGTGTCTGTGAATTACTCCAAACTACTTTGGATCCACTGAGTAAAAGAAATAAGGAGCCGCACTCTCCACTCCTACTAAGCAGCAATCTAAAAACATACACGGAATCCCAGAGCCTGTCTGGAGATGGATACAGAGCGAGGCTGGGCACATGTCTAACCCTGGATCTGAACCCCCGCAGGCAAGCAGCAGCCTCAAGCCCTGTGGAACTGAGCCACTCAAACATGCTCTTACTTTTCCAGGGATCTACCCTCTAAGAATCAAGTGTCTTCGCTATAGCCAGAAAAACAAGATTTCTTTGGGGAGGAGCAGGGAGCCCTACCACACAGATTCCAAGATCCTAGTTTCCCCTCCAAGGGATCAAACCCCGGCCCTCGGCTTGGCAAAGTCCCAACCACTGGACCGCCAAAGAATTCCCGAGAAACAAGATTTCCATGAACCAACAGCACAGCGCTCCTGGATCACGTGTTTCACCTCCTGCAATCCAAATTGTATTTGCTGGCCAGTTTTATTCATTCAACAAATGTGCACTATTAATGGACTGTGTGCCACGCACAGGGAACAATTCTGGGTGCTGGAGATGCATCATTAACTGAGAGAGCCAGGAATCCCTGCCCCCATGGAGCTGATGATCTAATGGAAGGAAGAGGGAATTAGAAAATAAATTAAAACTATGACAACTAAGCAAGTTATGTCCTAGGTTATGAGGCGCTAAGAGCTGTGTGGGACAAGAGATGGTCGGGGGGCTGGCAGCAGGGAGCTAGTTTAAATGGTGGTCAGGGTAGGACGTCAAGAAGGTGATGTTTATTTAAAAGAGGTAAGAGGGTGAACCGTGCGGATGAGCAGTGAGGAGAGAAGATGGTTCTGGGCAGAATGAACGGTGGGGAAAGGTTCGGAAGTAGCATCCCCAGCGTGGGGTGGGGGAGCAGGGTGGCCGGGTTGGGTCAGGAAGACAACACAGGGTCCCTCATCAAGGGACTTTCACTCTAAGAAAAATGAGGGAGATGCTGACCAAGCACCAGCAACAGTAACTCCTTCGCCAAATCACACCTGGTGACTGGCACGTACTCAGCAGACGGAAAGCCTGCTTTGTGACTCAAACACACGTTTATATGAAGCCCAGGCTGCGACCACACCAGATGCCCCTCAGTTCAGTTCAGTCGCTCAGTTGTGTCCAACTCTTTGCGACCCCATGGACTGCAGCACGCCAGGCTTCCCTGTCCATCACCAACTCCCAGAGTTTACTCAAACTCATGTCCATTGAGTCGGCGACGTCATCCAAAAGGGGCTCAGAGTTAGAACTGACTCCACACACATCCCAGAGCAAGAGGAGGCAGTGAGGAAAAGGGGATCACAGGTCAAATCACGGAGCCTGAGAGACCAGTCTGGAGACAAGGGGAGACTGTCACCTGCCTCCTGGAAGTGGCGAGTCCTGGCTGGAGGGAAAGGAGGTACAGAGTCACACCAGAAAAATCCTTCCAGCAGACGAATGCCGCCCACCTGCCCTGCGGCTGGAAGAGGAGTTCCTCCCGCCAGACTGGTATATAAGAGGAAACAGGAAGTCAGAGGCTCAGGAAAGTGACCCACAACCACAGAGCAACCTGATCTCCTCTTTGAAAACGCGTAGGTGATTGTGCTGTCAGGAGGCAGGAAGCTGACCTGTCCCCCGCCACTGGACCTAGCCAAGGACCCACCCCCCTACCTCTGCACACAATGCCCGGGCCCCACAAAACCCTGTGGTCCTCTGGTCGGAGCACTGGACAGCCAGGCCTCACGGACCCCATGGTCCACACTCGGAGTGTGGACAGCTGGGCCCCCACAAACCCCGTGGTCCACATTTGGAGTGCAGACAGCCAGACTCCACACGGAGATCATTTTGCCCCTGCCACAGAGATGCCACTGCCTTCTCCACGTTCTAGTCAACACCCTGGTATATCTGCCTGATCTGATTCAAAGGATTCTTCCATTGATTATGAAATGCAGATGCTTTCCTGGTAATCGACCCTCAAATAGGGAGGAAAACCTACTCTCCTTCTCCCATACCTGCCCTCGCTCCCAGCCTAGATGGGAAACAAGAAACATCCTCTTCACGCAGTAGCTCAGGAGACATGGGGACTATATTTAGCATCCTGGTTCTTGGCAGAACCCAGGTCGGTGTGCGGAAGCCGCTCTCCTTCCCTGCCACCCCTCCCCTTCACGAGGCTGTGTCTACCCAGGGAGAGCGCCCCACAATCTGGTTGTAGGACTGCCCTCTGGGGAATTGGTCCCAGCACAGATTTTTCTTGCTTGTGCTAGAGATGTCACAGGGCCAGGGCTCAGCCCACGGCTGCTGTTAAGACTTCTGCATGGGCAAACCCACTCGCTGGGGTCAGGGCTGACCCAGGCTCACAGCATCAGGCTCATCTGGGTGGTAGCGGCAGGATACCACTCACCATCACTTCTCCGCTGGGTCCCCTATAAGAAGACCCTGAGCAAGCAAGCCTATTGGCTCTCACAGGATGTATGAGTGACTTGGCGTTGCCATAGCAACTGCCTCTGCATCTTATTGTATTTATCAAACCATACTGTAATTGTTTGTTTACGCATCTGTTTACACAGATGAACCATGTGAAACTGTGAACGCCTAGAAATCCAGGATGTTCTTCACCCACATGAGTAAACGCCTAGTGCTGGAACGGGCCAGGGAGACCTTCAATGAATGATGGGGGAAAAAAGCAAACACAACCATCTCCTCTTGCAGAAATCCCCTCTATTGCAGAAATCCCCTCTATTGCAGAAATCATAAAGCTGCTCTCAACCAATGCCTTCCCATCCTCGTAGAGCAAGGCTAGGACTCTCTACTCCACATGCTCACTTCTCTCCCAGCCACATGGACAAAGAGTCCAACACTGCCCCGCCCCAAGCGAGAGAATCACCCACTGGGCACAGCCCTCCAGAGCCCTGCGATGTTTTATCTTTCTGCACGCAACCAGTCTTCCCCCTTGGGCTCAGGTACTTAGTCCCCATTCTAGAAGAGTCTCACCTCCTGCTATCATTCATTCTCATTTACTCAGCAAATATCCCAGAGGGCTCTTTTGTGCATTAGACTTTGTTGCAAGCTACCTAATGCCTGATTATGCTTCCAGATCTAGCAACGGTTCAGCTCCCGCAGGAAGTACACTGGCCACCAGCCTCTCCCGCCAGGCTAGCGGCATGGTCGGGAGGGCAGGGACATCTATCTACCAGGCAGCTTGCCTCAGCGCCCGGCTCAGCGAGCGTGGGCACACGGTCCTCAGGCAGGTTAACTGCCAGATGGGAAGACACCGCTGTCAGGGCTCAGGGGAGAGCAGAGGTGAAGACAGCAGGAGCAGGGCTAATACCGCTGTCATGACCACTGCGTAAAGCACGGCACAGTGCCAACGTCCCCACCAGGGCTGAGCGGGGTTCACCAGGCACATGGGGCCCGATCCCCACCAACTCTATTGATGGAACCCTTCTCAAACCTGTCTGGATTCTCTGTCCCTGAATTTGAGATGTAATGTAATTGCCAGGAGGAGAAAAGAAGGACTCAATGTTAAAAAGGAAAAGATAACTTTCTTCCCAAAGCAGTCCCTTGTCTCAGCGCCATGCCCCCCCCAGCAAACTGAACTAAAACCCCTCTTCTCTACTGAGTCATTGCACTACCCTGACCATCCACTTTCACCCTGCCCTCAATCAGGGCATTTCCACATAGAGAGAAGACAGTCAAGGCCTTTAGGAGAAAGGCACGCACTCACTCACTCCGGAAGATGTGGAATCTTCCATCTCTGGTGCGACAGCCCCACAGCCGGCTTTGGAGCTGCTGGAAATGTCACAGAAATTCAGCAGGAATTGTACTTCACCATTGTGACGATAAAACAAAAATTTCAGTTATATAACACTATTGAGAAACAGTATCATTCATAATGTCTTTGTCAACCAAGCAGCATAAATTTACATGCATTAGGTATCAATAGAAATCATTTGCATTTGGGCATGCCAACTCATATACACATTCTGTTGTCCCCTGGGAGTCTGAGAAACTCAGTGTTCAAATGGCACCATCGTTGTCGCCTGTCTGTGTGACAACCAGATGGAAAGAGACCATTCATTTGTCGATCACAGATCAGCTCCACTCAGGAGGAAGGGCGCTGCTTACTTGTCAAGCATAACAAAAATACACCCTCTAGCAGCCCCTAAATGGGCCCAGTTCTCCTTCAGCCACCAAAGTGACCTTCCCCAAAGAAAGAGATCTAAAGTCAAATATCAGAACCTCAACAAAAAGGACTGAGAAAACTGTGCAAATGTGGAATATGATTATAGACCCAAAGACTGGGTACCACATAGCTACCACCTAAAACCCTCTCTCTCTTCTCAAGGATAACCAAGTAGAGTGGGCAGCACATAAAAAAAAAGAAATATGCAATGTAACTAGAATACTCACTATGACACACGAGAGAAACATATTTTTAACACTGAAGACGATATGCTTCTCTCAAAAGACACTTCATTCCAATGATGAATAATTCAAGATTGATGACATCTCCAAGGTTACAGGGCCAAAAAGTACCTCCTGTTACAGACAAGGCTGGAGTTATGCCTTACAGTACCACTCAGCTCTTAAAACCTTGTATTTAAATACCCCCCCATGGAATTTAAATTATAATTACACCTACACTCAATGCTATCTGGGCTTCCCTCTCCAATCTTTCTGCTATTAGCTGCTTATTATGAATAAACAGTATCTTTTCCTGGAACAGCTAATACCACTAGTATTAATAGTAACAGGTACTATTAGCTCTCTTCTGACATAAGGTGCAAATATTTCTAAATTATCTGTCCTCTCTAGCCATTTCTAAAGACAGTAACAGCAAATGATACATGTACATCATTCTGAATCTCTTTTAAAATAGACTGAACGAAGAAGCTTCTAAGCATATAGAATCTGTGCATAAATACTGTACCGATATCTTTTTTTTTAACTTGATAAAACGATAACTGAGCAGGTACTCGGTTGCTCTGGGAAACAGAAAGATCCTTCAGTGACAAGAGCTGTGAGATCTGGGCTCAATTCTCAGGGCTACCACTGACTGTCTTCTTTTATGAAGCCACGAGACGCCTGGGAGGCTGTTTTCTCAGTTGTAAAATGGGCATAAAACGTGTCTGGCCCAAACCGTGTTTTGAAAAACAGTCAAGTTTAAATAAAAATATAAGCATATTATTTAAAAAAAAAAAAGAGCTCCTGCTCTCAGGAGTCTGCAGTTTGGTTTCAGGAAACGAGAACACAAACGCAGGAAGCAGGTCGACGGTGGGAACGCACGCCTGCTTCAGGCAAGTCACCCCCTGACCGCTCCTGCGGGCGGGCCTGGGGTCGGCTCCCGCAGGACTCGGGGTGCAGAACACCAGGTCCCCCTTCCGAGGGCCCCCCCACAACGAAGGGCTGACCCTCTCCCCCCGCCCTCCTCGCCTGCCACACCAGATGGGCTGCCTGAAGCCCAGCCCTGCTCACTTCACCCCTCTACTAAAAGCTGTGTTTTCCTGCAGCCTGGGGCAGAGAAGGTGCTTCCACAGGGAGAAGACTGCTCAGGGTGCTTGTGTGACACACAGACCACTGGACTCGGCCAAAGGCTCCACACACCCCAGCACTCCGCACACTTAGTCCAGACTCTCTACACTCACAACCCATCAGCGTACCTCGGGGCACAAGCACTTGCTGTAAAGGGCCCCACAGGAAGTATTTCAGGCTTTGCAGGCCACATCCACACAGTCTCTGTTGTACAGTCTTCAGATTTGGGTTTGTTTTTTAATAATTCTTTTTAAAGTGCAAATACCATTTTCATTTTAGTTTACTTTGGTTTTTTAGTTTTTTTTTTTTTTGCAAACAAAAACAGGGTGGACTGTAGCTTGCCATCCTCTGTTCGGACCAAACAGGGACAACTCTGAGGACCCCGAACCCTCAGACAAGCGACCCCCCCCCCCCCGTGTCCTCCCTGATGAGATTCCCGCCCTGCGGAAGCGAGTGAGCACCAAGGAGGGAAGCACGGGCCCCTCTCAGCACACACAGAGGACCCACAGCTGCTGTGGTCCACCACACTGCACGTGGCACACTTCATGTCAAGCATGAGACATCCTAGGTCTGCCCCAATGATGGATGGATGGATGGATGGATGGATGGACAGACGGACAGACAGATGGATGCCTCAATCCACCACTGACGGATGGATCAACCAAACCCTGAATCAATGGACGGACAGATTCATCCAAAAGTGAGTCAGAGTAACTGCTTTAAGATTTCAGAGAAGGGCTCCCCTGGTGCCTCAGTGGTGAAGAATCTGCCTGCCAATTTGATTCCTGATCCGGAGCAGTTAAGTCCATGCAGCACAACTACTGAGCCTGGAGTCGAAACTACTGAAGCCCACGGGCCCTACAGCCCTTGCTCCACAACAAGAGAAGCTCCCAAAAGGAGAAACTCACACATTACAACTAGAGTAGCCCCCACGTGCCACAACTAGAGAAAATCCCACACAGCAACAAAGACCCAGCAGAGCCAAAAAATAAAATAAAATTTAAAAATTATTTTTAAAAAAGAGAAGAAAGTTCTGATAGACGAGGGGTGTTAGGGAAGGTTTTACAGAATAAAAGATGTTTTTCAATGAAGAAAGTCGATATCAGGGTGTTTTAGAGAGAGGATATTTCAGTAATTCTTATAGAGATTTACCTGTTTCAAAGGATAACATGACAATCTTGATTGTGCAAATCAAAACAAATTTATTTCTAAAAATACTGCAAGCCATTTGAAGGTCAAGATAGAAAATCACAAAAACAAAGATTACCCGAGCCTTCACACTCAATAGACAATTTCTGAGAACCATGGGCTGGGAACCACCAGGACTCCGAGGATTCAAAGAGAAGGGACACTTAACCTGAGGCACTCTCAGGGTCTGGCAGGAGGGTCCAACAGGAAAACTAAGAGCAGGCCTAACTGTGGATTCCGAAGCTCCCTTGACCCTGAGAAGGAAATGCCAAGAGACTCTGAGGTCTGACAGCAAACCGCATGCTCCTTAACAGCAGCCATCTAACAGCTCTGAGGGTTGTCCTCATGAAAGCCTGCGTGACCCAGAAACCGATTCCATGTCATTCTGCCATGGTCCAAACCCCATCCTGAAAGATGTCCTAAATGCCGCATTCAGACCAACACCAAAGGAAGGAGTTGTTCCACATAAGTGAATTTTCTCAGTGAACTAAAAGTCATCAAAATTACACAGTAAAGCTCAAAAACCATCCTCGTGCAAACTCCCCTCAATGGATCACATGCCTCCCTGCCCATCAGGGCAGAGAGCACCGACTGGAACTCTTGTTAGACCTGCTGCTGAGCGGGGAGAGACCTCGGGGATCCCTGGAAAAGGGGTAGCCCTACACTCTGAGTGAGTCCAGTGTTCTCTCTTCCTCCCTTCCACTGATCTCAGCTGTTGAGCACTGTTCCCTATTATTTCTATTTCACTACCTGGCCTTTTCGAGAACCCTGAGGATGACCCTGACCTACAGAGAAACAAGATGGGTGTTCCAGCAGCTACCGACAACAGCTTTTTCTTCTGTTTACCTTCTAACACACGTCTACCACTGGCTTTAATTATTCAACCTAACAGTATGTTTTCCTTGGGAAAACCAGTAACAAATTCCTGAAACACTCATCTGCTGACATTGCTACTCCCTAAACCAAAACCTAACCAACTGTCAGAACACTCTACCAGCTTGCAGTGCATCAGGGGCAGGAATAAAGCCCCGAATGCGACACCCCAGGCCTCACTGGCTTTGTGCACAGATGCTCAGGGATGCAAGGAGGTTCATAAATTAAAAAGAGCAAATAAAACAGAAGCCCTTAAGAGACTTCACATTAGCTATGACTAAAGCAACTGTGTCATAAGATCAATCAAACCTTTACTTTGCCCTGGCCATAAAGAAGAAGACGGTGCACTTCAAAAAATTAAGCTCCTTCTACACTGTTACAGAAGACAATAAATCATTTTTAAAAGACCGAACAATAAACCCAGTTCCTGGAAAACTGAGAGGAGGCGGGGTGGTAGGAAAGGAGGCCACCGTGAAATGTCATCACCAAAGAGCAGCTCCCCAGAAAAGAAAGCCGCAGACTGAAACCCCAAACTAAATCTTCCCTTGTGCATCCCCTCTGGCTGGAAAATCCCCTTTAAAAAGGACGTACAGGGCCTGAGGGTCTGGAAATGCACCAAAGGAGTGCAAACAAGAGAAGGCAGGAGAAAAAAGAAGGGAGGTGAGAATTTTCAGCTTTGGACACTGCCTAGTCGGCAGCATCAGCAACCTGGTCTCCAAGGAAAAGAAACCATAGCGTGGAGAAGGGAAGGGAAGGGAGATGGAGGAGGTGGGGAGCCTTCTGCCTCCTTTCCATTTCCGCCGTGTACCACCCTGCCTGGTATCTCTTCCCCATGAGAAAAGCCTGTGGCCTGGCAAGCTACTACAAGGGCAAACAAAAGCTGCAGGTTCTGACAACCCAACAGTCCAAGGAGTAAACACACCTCATTCCTACTGGCCACAAAAGAAAAACCCACAAGAGAATTTACAAGATGAGAAGAAAACCAGGAAGCTCAACAGTTACCTTTGGTCAAGAAGTGAGGGGTCTCCACCGTGAACAGGTCAAGGTGATACTCATAGAAAGAAGCAGCCAAAAGGCCAGGATAACCAGGAAAAACAATGGACCATTCTGAGCTCGCTGCTGCAGAGACAGACAAGGCCTGGCCCTGGACTGAAAAACTCCCAGGTACCACGGCACATCCAGCCGAATGAGGCACGTTATCTGCAACCAGGCGATCAACAGTTACACTCCTGCTAACAGACTCTGCAATCAGAGACCACATGGGCAAGACCTGCTTCTTTTCACCCGAAAAGCCAGGCACAACAGAGCTGTAATCAAGAGACCAAGGCGTGCACCTGGAAAGACCCTTCACTGTGAGACCGGATGGCAAAGTACAGAGAGCCCCATTTGTCCCAGACCAACTAGTGATGCACCCAAAGAAATTCCAGCCTCTGGGCCAACCACCTTATCGACTCCAGTGGTATTCTGGGGGAGGGAATGTTTAATGGGGGAGTAGAGAAAGGGATATTTTCACCCCTAACCTCTTGAAAGGTATGGATTTGGATGGCCAAGAGAAGGAAAAGGAAAGAAGGCAAGAGGCAGGTGAACTGTGTTGCAGACAATGTTAAGAAACATCTCATCCACCCTCCACTTTACAACTGAGGCCGGACCAGTGAAATCAGCTGCCCAAGGCCCAACATCAGGAGAGCTATCAGATCAGGGCTAGCAGAGGAACAGACACAGAACAGGGACTGAACACTCTCCCTTCCCCTCAGAATCTCCCCAGAGTTCCCTGACTGCCAGCAGGGTACTCAATCTGCCAGACAAGTCACATCTGTGACCCTGCAGGGGTCACTTGCCAAGCACACATCTGCTGACTCCAGCGGGACACTGCATGGACTGGTCACTATCTACGTGGCTCTGGAGTCCTCTACAAGCAGCTGTGACAGTGTCCTCAGCTCTGGGGGTAGGGGGATGTGTCCTTCTAACTCACTCCAAAGCAGGCAAGGCCACTTAAAAAACACCTCTGAGGTGAAGCACCTCCCCAAGGGTTAGAGTCTGATAACCCTGCCCAGGTGACCTCACCTCGACAGCATCGACAGTGGGGACCCACCTGCAGAAGGTGGACAACTATCAACCTGCACGATTGAAGCCCAGAGAAACACCTAAAGAGGGATCTTTACCGGCAACAGAGATGCCAGCAGGAGACCATCAGGGAGGCATTAAAGGACCAACAGGAAAACAGTCTTAAGCACACAGGCTGATCTCAGCGTGGCTGGGGTTCCTGATTCCATCATCTGCTAACTGTGGGGCAGGCTGGCTACCTGCAGTCATGGCACCAGTCTGAGCTTCGGTGTCTTCAACTATAAAACAGAGGTAACAGGATCTACACCAGACAAGCCAAGTGAAAGGATTCAAGCATCAAAAACTTCCATTTAAAACACAGCACAGCCCTTAACACAGAATTAGGGCTCAAAGAAATGTCAGCCATTGGTGTTAAAAAATTAAAACAACAACAAAAAACTCTACTAAGATTGTGATTTCTAGGACACTAGGGAAAGACGCCCTCAAATCCGGATTACCTGGCTAGAATCCTAAAAGCCAAGGCGATTCATCATTTGCAGGAACTGTCTTCACCAGCCAAGGCCTTTGATTGCCAGCACCTGCGTATAAAATCATATTGACAGAGCCATCTTCAGCTGGAGTGGAGAGATGATAACCCCGTTAGTAGGGCAGGCCTCCTGCCAGGGTGTGAGCAGTGCTCGGGGCCACTGGGCTCTGCAGGGCTGAGAATGTCAGCAGAGTGGTGAAGGGAGTAAAGAGGAACCATTTGGGGGGCAACACAGACAGAGAAGGCAGAGAGGCAGCAAGCATTCCCCAGAAGCACCCACTCAAGGAAGGCAGCAGGTGCCTGGTACTAAACTGGACATAAAGAGAGAGGTCATGCCCATTAATCACAGAGGCATCAACAAGGACAGCGTTTTCCAGGCCAGACTCCACAGAGGCAGCCAGCAGCTACAGGAGCGGAAACTTGCATGTCAAAATGCTTGCGTTTGAATCCTGGCTCCACCACTTCCTAGCTCTGTGCTCTTGGTAAAGTGGTTTAGGTTCCGGGGACCTTACAGGATTTTTGTAATCATTGAACAAGTTAAGAGTTAATATGTGCAAAGAATTTAAAGCAAGCCTGGCATACTGTAAGCATCCAATAAGTGCTAAAAGAGGCAAGAGAAAAAAAAAACAAAACAGGAACTGACAGTAACATTTCAGCTATGCTGTAGACACCCCAAACACACTCATGCAACAACAGCATCGTTTCAAATACGTTACCCTCACCGAGAACAAGGCGGAAGTCCAAGTCTCCCCTTTGAATTCTGAGCAGAAGGTTCCTATAAACCTATCACTTCACACCCAAGCTTGCCCTTCAGAGTTAAGGACAGCAGATGACAAACCAGAAAAACAAGAAAGGTAGAAACAGGAGAACTGAGCAGCCCAGCTCAGGGTCCTCCTAACTACAGGACTCACAGATGCAATTCATAGTGTCACTGAACTCCAAGGCATGCATGAGGGTATGAACTAACCTGGGATCACATGAGAAACTGCCAAGCCCTGACCTTGAAAAAAATGCAGAGAGCATGGCTGTCCAACCACAACTGACAGCTTTACCCTCCACCCCTAGTTCCTCTAAGCACCTTTACTACTCGATGATTGTAACACAGGCTTGGGGTGTCTCCCCTCTCTGCTGAACTCTAAGAACCAATTCATGACAATGACACTGTACTAATCACGAGGCTTGTTTAAACAACACTGTTACAGAGTCACTCACTCCAAAAGACAATCAACTAAAATAATCTTGTCAAGCCTGGAATTCTTAGTCTGAATTCAGAGGGCTGGGATTTGAAAAAAGAATTACATCTGTATTTCATTAGCCCCCAACTGAAATTTAGCACTTCCCTCAATTATGAATGTAAGCAACACACCATGGTAACATCAGCAGTACCTGTGACTCCAAAGAGAAAACTTAATATAGTTTTAGAGTCGTTAAATAGCTCCCCACATTGCTTACATTCATCAAGACCTCAAAATTAAAGTATTTATTAGACCCACAACCAACCAAATCTTGATATTCAATGCATTAGTAAAGAAATATATATTAGTATGATAGATTTTTTTCAAATATTTTTCTAACTGTATTTCAATATATCTGGTCCCGTTTAAGATTCTATGTGGGGACCCTGGTAGCTCAGCTGGTAAACAATGTGCTTGCAGTACAGGAGACCCCGCTTTGATTCCTGGGTTGGGAAGATCCCCTGGAGAAGGGATAGGCTACCCACTCCGGTATTCTTGGGCTTCCCTGGTGGCTCAGACATGGTAAAGAATCCACCTGCAATGCAGGAGACCTGGGTTCAATTGTATTCGATGCATTAAAACATCTTTCTGAAACATCTTCACCAGAGTTCCAGAGGGTCCACAGCACAAAAAAAGGGCTGAAGGGATAAACACTAACTGCACACAAAAGACTGAGAAAATAAGGGTTTTTAGGGGAAGGAGCTGGTCCCGCCCGCTTTTACATCACTGGCACCCCACAGTGACAATACATTGGTAGGTGCCCAGATGTATTTACAAATCAGGAGACCCAACACAACCAAATACAAATGAAAACACATCCCCAGCATTCCAGCTCTGGTTCATTTATTCCACATCGTCCACATGATAAAACCATAATGTAGAAAAAAGTACCTGGAAGGATCCTGGCAACCACCTGAAGGCCATATGACACAGACAAAGTATAAGCAAAGCAGACAGGTTCCTATTGCGGCAGGTGGGGGAAATGAATTCACCACCTCTTTTTTAGTGGAAAGAGTGTTTGGGGAGCTGAATGGGAACAGTGTCCCAGGCACCTGACACCGCTACGGAAGTGTCACCAGCTACATATGCCTACGAACAAGAGGAGAGAAGCAAACACCCTGTCCACACAGCTCTGTATCCTCTCTCCCTTCTCTGATCCGTGTCTGCAGAAAACCAAATGAACGTCCAGCACTGGTTTCAGCACAACTTCTAGAGCAAGCCGTGCTGAGCAGCACACAACGGGCCTCGACACTGAGTAGCATTGGGGTGTCAGCTTCACCAGGGGGACACCAGGAGGTCCACTCTTCGGGGGCCAGAGCCTGGCCTCTGCCTCCATTGGGACAGGGACCCTGTTTTGTTCACCTTGCTCCCAGCGCACACCAGGACCGTCAGCACAGAGGGTCTCCATCGGACTCTCATCGCCCCCACTGCATCCGCCTGCCGGGAAGACCCCCAGCCTCCACCAGTCTCCCTCTTTTCTCTCCTGCCCTGCCTGTCTATCCTGCCTGGAACAACCACCCTGAAATGTCAATAATGTAAATCAGATCAAACCCTCCAACGGCTTCCCACCACATGAGAACAAAATCCAACTCCCTCCCGACATCGCCAAGGCCTCCTGTGATCCGGCCTGCCTGGCCCCCACCCTCGGCCCTCTTCTCCTCCAGGATGGCTGAGTCACCCCCATCTCGGGGCCTTTGCACAGGCTGCTTCTCCCTGCGTCCTGGGCTCTGCTCTAATGCCACCTCTTCAGAGAGGCCTCTGCTGATTTCAGTTTCCTGCTCTTCAGAGTCTTCATTCTACTCCTGTACCCTGTGTAACTTATCACTACCTGGCATTACATTACTTTACTGCAGTGATCATCAACCACATTTAGGGGGTGGCTCTAGAAAATGCCAATGCTTCAGGGCCCACCCTAACTAATAAAGTCGGAATTGTCGGAATTTCCTAGAGTGGGCCAGGCATCTATTTTACAACCTCCTCCCTCCCTGCAAGTGATTCTACTGTCAGTCATGGTGAGAACAGCATTTCTCAAACCTTAACGTGTATTAAATACACCTGGGGATCTGGGAAACCATAGATTCTGATTCCAAGGCCTAAGGTGGGCTCTGACAGTCTGTGTTTCTAACAAACTTCCAGGTGATGCCGATGCTGCTATCAGTAGACCCTTCTGAGTTGCAAGCGTCTAAAAAGCATCGTCCAGCAGAACTTTCTGCGATGACGAAAATGTTCTAACCCTACACTGTCCGATGCACATGTGCTTATTGGCACTTGAACTGTGGCTGGAGCAGCTGAGAAACTGAATGCTTGATTTCAGGCTGCCATGTTGGATACTGCCTAAAATTAACCATCACTAGCCCCATCACGGAGGAGGCAATGGCACCCCACTCCAGTACTCCTGCCTGGAAAATCCCATGGACGGAGGAGCCTGGTAGGCTGCAGTCCATGTGGTCGCAAAGAGTCGGACACGACTGAGCGACTGAACAACAACAAACTGGACGGTGCAGATCTAGAATGCGTGTGTTCCAAGAAGAAAGGCATCCGAGCCTGGGAATGGGGAGGGTAAGAATCAAGGATTATTCCAAATTCGTGGTCTGAACAGTGCTCTGTGGACTGGCTATGAAAATCCCACCAGAGGCCTAGATGGCCACCACCTCAGGAGTGGGTCAATATTTATCTAAGGCGGGGAGACAAATACAAAAGGCTCTACTGAGACAGCTTAGTAATTAAAGCACGTGGTAACCCACAGATGACTATCTTGACTTCAAGACTTGATCCCACGTCATCACGCAAGTCCCTCCTATCCATGGCCCCAGACACACCTGACCCCTGCCACCCCTGGGCATCCAGGATTTTGGACAATCTTGTGGTCACAGCCTCACCGTGTTTTACTGCACTGATTTGTTTATAGGACGGCTGTCTCTCCCGCTCAGCTGCAAGCTGCTTCAAAGACAGAACACATTCCTCCTGGGAACTCTCTTCCCATCACCTGGCACACAGCAGTACTTACTAAATACTGAGTGAAGGACAGGCCTGAAACCCCACCAGGAAGGCCTTAGTACTTTAACTGTTAATCACAAGAAAGAGACCAATTGAAGGGGGGGCGGGGGGGTGGCAGGTAGAGAATGGGAATCTCATAAACAGAGATCATTCTCTCAAATCACTCCCAGATTTCCAGACGCCTATGTCTGGATTACAGAACACAGCATAAAAAGGTAGCCCTGGGACTACCCTGATGGTCCAGTGGTTAAGAATCTGCCCTGTAAAGTGCTGGGGAGACAGGTTTGAACTCTGGCCGGGGAACAAAGATCCCACATGCCATGGAGCAACTAAGCCCCTGAGCCACAATTACTGAGCGCCCAGGCTCTGGAGGCAGCTCAATACAATCGGAGAGTTGGAGGGCCACAGCAAAGATTCCACCTGCCTCAAGGAAGACCTGACGCAGCCACATAAATAAACATATATGTCTATTTTTTTTTAAGGTGGTCCTGTCTGACCCATACAGGCTCATTTCTAAAAATAAGAATGGACTGGGCAAGTAGGTGATGTCCTTTCACTCAGTTGTGTCCGACTCTGCGACCCCATGGACTGTAGCCCACCAGGCTCCTCTGTCCGTGGGATTCTCCAGGCAAGAATACTGGAGTGGGTAGCCATTCCCTCCTCTGAGGATCTTTCCAACTCAAGAGATCAAACCTGGGTCTCCTGCATTGCAGGCAGATTCTTTATCGTCTGAGGCATCAGGGAAACTTGACAATAAATCTAAAATCCATTAATCTACTATTTGGAAGAGGTGTTTTTCAAACAAGTCACACAGGGCTAAGGTTTAGAACCATACTCTTGCCTAAAAAGTACACAGGCTGGGTTCCCACTAATAGCTGCTGGGAGGGGCATCTGGCCCCAAGGACAGCAAGGCCCCCGGGAGTCTGGGCAGTCCAGATGCTCCTTCTCTCCCTGCAGTTAGAACCCTGTGCTTGTGACAGCAATGAGATTTCCAAGGCAACCAAGGACAACAGAGTGGAGAACTATGGCCCGGAAGGAAGCAGATTAAATTTTAATACTTACAAGTCAACATCAAATTTATTTTTAAAACTATGTATCTGACAAAGCCAAATAAGCATGACAGAATGGCTGATGCTCTACAGGAGGGTCTAACTATGAACATTTCACATACGTGTACAACTTTTCCCTATTCTGAGAATATTTCGAAGACCTCAGAGACTCAAAGAAAGTGAGACAGCAATAAAACTCCCACAAACGGTAGAGGGGAGGGTTTTCAGATTCAGTCACTACTGATTTTTTCCATTATTTCCAAAAACACAGGGCAGATCCCAGTTGAAGCACCAGACTTGGCTAAAACTGTGCAAAACAATTACTTCACCAAGAGATCACCAAGTGAAAATATTAAAACACTGCTGTGCTGACCTGCTGCCAAGACAACAAACCAGTTAAAAAGCAATGGTTAACAGACGTGTACTAGCTTTCCATTCACTTACTCATTCAACCATTCCTTCCCCCTACTCTCCTAGGCCACATCAACCCACCCATGTAAATCTCATCTTGGGCCAAATATCCCCATCAGGTTCTATGGATTAATTATAATACAAACTGCTAAAGCAGTTAGCATGTATTACACCAGTTGTCTACCAGGTACTGTGTTGTGGACTATCTCATTAAACCCTCACACCTCTCCAAGGCAGACAGGTATTGTTATCCAGACTAACATCAAGGCAAATGAGAAAACATTAGGTATCTCATCCAAGTTCACACAACTGGACAGTGGTGGAGTCTGAACTTGGACAATCTGACAAAAGAGTCATTTAGAGAATTCAGCCTTACTGAAAGTAACAAATAGCAGCATCATTTCTGAAAACAGCATGGAGCCAACTCTAGCTCTTCAACTTACTAGCTCTATAACCTTGAGCAAGTTAACATCTCTAAGCCTCAACTTCCTCACTTGCAACGCGGGGATAAGGAATAAATACAACAGATGAGAGGTTCATAGTACAGGGTAGGGTAGTCCAGCTACAGGTGTGTGTATCAAAGAAAAAGCACGCTTCAGTTGTAGGATGATTTTTAGCAGACATAGCCTATCCTGGAAATAACAGATACACAAAAGTTACTCAGTTCAAAATTAGTTTACTAATTCCACGACACATTTGTTTAAACATAGGACCATGGACTTGCAAATTTTATATTTATTTCTGTTAAATGAGTAACTCTGTCCCAATAACCACTGTCTGCAGGAAGAGCACATGCTTGATTATAATCAAAACATGAAGACATACTTGTCAAATAAAACTGTTCCCAACTCAGTTCTCTCATAAATGTAAGCTCACATGTAGCATCATCTCAGTATGTGTACTGGATCTGCTTAAAGTGAGACAGACCTGTAATGAGTTTCTTTTTTTTTTTTTTTGAGATTTTAACCAATTCATGTTCTTACATGCAACATGGAGCAAGCCTGCAGTTTAATAAAATGACCAAATCCGGTTTCCCTCTCACCCATTCAGTAACTGAGCTCTAGGGTAATCTGCCCAGCACACTAAAAGAGCTTTAGAACTACACACCACAAACTAACATTAATCACAAAAGGGTATGCCAATTTTAATAGCAACTCCTATTTGCCTAGCTTTCCAACATCTGCCAGTGTTAATAATATTTAACCAACAAACTGCAGTAGTGAAAAGAAACAGAACTTTAAACACAATGAAGCATTCTTTTCAAGGCATGGTGTATAAAAGCTCCCTTCCCTGAAAACATACTCAGCTACCTTTTGGGTTGTAATCTGATCAGTCCATAAACATTGTTAATGATGTATTTTCAAAACACTGCAAAAATTTTTTTCTTGCTTTTCAACTAGCACTTCTGAAGAAACTTCTGATGCTCATCCCCCATCAGCCTAATTTGAAGGCATCATTTTGAAGCCTTGCTAATAAGAGTAGAATTAAGTGATGTGGGATCACACAGCTCACTCCAAAACGTTTACATGCAGCTCTCTTCCACCAAAAAAAAAAAAAAAACCGGCGCGGGGGAGGCGAGGAAAGAGGGAGAGGAGGATGCCCTTACTACACTTAAAACATTCAGAATGCCGAATCTGCTGCTTTTCATTTATCCTATTATTGACTGTTAATGCCTACAAAGGAAATTTTTTTTCATTAAGGGAAAATATTCTGGATTTATTTTTTCCCAAGCAGTTCCTAACAGCAGCTGCTTTGTTCAAGCGGGCAAAAAACTGAATGCCAACGCTTAATTAAGCTCTTCTGGTGACCTCCCTTCACTCACTCAGGCCCAGTCCTCTCCTAAAATACCTACCATACCCCATTTCAAGAATATACCTTGACATTCTGGCAGAGAAGGTGATCATCGATTCAATAGCGGCACCATAGGGCTTGTAAACCAGTTACCTATTTAGTATATTTAGTACATAGCTATTTAGCATAAATCAAGCACTTGACACACAGTTGTCTCTGACCCTCATCACCACCCTGGAAAGGATGCACTGCTCGTCCCGTCTGACAGGTAAGGGTAAATGACGGCAGAGAAGCGAGGAAAAGCCCCAAACCAGAGTCAGCGGTGGCCCTGGCCTCCCAAACCCTGCCCTTCGGTAGCAGGCCGTTCTGACCGTCACCTAAGCCTGCTGGTCCTAAGTGCGCTCGCCCAGGACGTGGAGGGCTTCCTAGTTAGCAGCAGACGATGACTCTGCACCTTGCCTAAAATCAGGCCTCTTCCAGGCTGATGGGGAAGGAAGGCGTCCGGGGGGTGCGATCAGGTAAGACACACACATCCCGGGGTGGTGGGGGCTGGGGAGAGGAGGGGAGCAAAGGCCTTCGGATCAGAAGCCCGACTCTCCGCACCCCTCCCCGGGCGCGCTGCGGGACCGGGCGGGCCCCCCTGGCTAAAGGTGCGCACACCTTTCCTGGGCAGCCGGGGTCCCCCGGACCGGCCCTCGAGTCCGGCAGAGCGGGGCCCCGGGCACAGAGCGCCGCGCCGGGCAGGCTGGGCACCCGGGCAATTCCCCAAGCTGGGGGGAGAGGGAGCGCCGGGGGCCCGCGGGCGAGCCGAAGACCCCGCCGCGACGGCCGGGGGGGGGCTCCCTGCTCACCACCGCCCCGACTCTCGGGCCAAAGTTGGCGGGGCGCGGGCTGGGGGGATGGGGTGTGAACCGTCCGGCCCGGGGCCCCGCGGGGGGCTGGGGAGGGAACAGGCGGGGGGTGGTCTTAAAAAGGCCCAAGGTAGCCTGGCAGCAGCAGCCTTCTCTTGGAACAAAGGGCTTCTGTTTCGGGCAGGGATCGCCCGGCCGCGTCCGGATTCCGAGGGAAAGAAACTTTTTCCCGGGATGCCGGAGCCGGGCCAGGGCGGGGGCGGGCGGGGGCGGGCGGGGGCGGGCCGAGTTGTGGGCGCGCCGGGGCGCGGCGCTACCTGCGGCCGGAGCCGCCCCCGGCCGCCCCGCGAGGCCCGCGGGCGCCGCTCACCTCCTCGATGGCCGCCACGGTGTTCCGGCACTGCGCCGTGCGCGTGGTGAAGCTCGAGGCCGTGGGCGCCTTGTAGTCCTCATGGGTCTCGGCCACGAATTCCGACACGGAGATCTGGTCCGGCATCGCCTCGGCGCACCGGGCGGGCGGCCGCGGGGCAGCCGCCGCCTCAGCCGCTTTGCGCGGGCTCCGATCGACCCCCCGGACGCCGCTGGCCGGCCCGCGGACAAAGGGAGGCGCCGGGGCGCGGGCTGCAGCCGCGGGAGCCGCACGAGCCGCCGCAGGGAGCGGGTGGGCCGCCCGCGGGGCCGGGCGGCGGGAGCAGGGGCCGCGCGCGCGCAGCCCCGCGCAGCTCGGGCGCGGCCCGTCCGTCCGTCCGTCCGCCGCCGCCGCCGCCTGCGCTCGCGATCGGTCTCTGAAGCGGAGGCTGTGCCGGCGGGAAGTGCCCGCCAGCCAGCCGCGGGCCCCGAGCGACTCCCGTGGAGAGAGGGGCGGGCCCGGGCCGGGGGGCGGCGGCCGGCCGGGCGCTGGGCGGGGCGGTGCGGAGGGCCGGGCCGCCAATCCGCGCGCTCGCCGCCGCCGCCGCCGGGAAGCCGAGCCTGCAGGAAGGAAGGCGGCGCGCGCCCCGGGCCCGCCGAGCTGCTCGCCCGCTGCCGCGCGCCGCATTGTCTCGGCGTTCGGGCGCCCAGCAGCGCGCGCCGGGGTTCCAGGGCTCGCCCCGCCGGGCCGGCAGGATAGACCTCCCGGGCACGTCCCGGGCCCCCCTCCCGCCCTGCGCTCGGGCCCGCGCACGGGGTGCTCTGGACACCTCCCGGGTGGCGCACGGCTCCCCCCTGCCCCGTCCCCGCCCCACCCCGGGAGTGGATCCCGGGAGTGGATTCCCTTCTTGGCCGTCCCGCATCCCCCGAGCCGCCGGGGATGCCCATCCGGGCGCGCGAGAAAGTGTGGGAGGAGCTCGCCCCCTACAGGACGACGCGCCCCCCGCCAGCCAGTTTGGGGGTTCGGTGACGGTAATGAGAAACGACCATGGAGTCACCCAGTCCTCACAACCTTGTGAGGCAAGTAAAGAGGTGGTTATTCGTTTAACACGAAGACAGAACGGTGCTCCCGAGAGTACACTGAGTGGCCCACTGGGGTTCAGATCCAAGTCGGGGCGCTTCCTCCGAGGGCTAACAGGACCCCTGGTCAATGTCCCGGTCTGTGTTCCTGCCGTCCTGGGTCGTTCTCGGTTAGTTAGAAATAGTTTCGGGGTACTAGGCCAGGACTCACTCTAGGCAGGTAAGAATACACTGAAATGGTGCTCCTGGGGGAAGTAGAGAGGCCCGGGGGAGGGGGAGGGGGAAGTAAGAACCAGGAGAAGGAGCTTTTTCTTATGATTTCAACCAGGACATGAAACAAGAGGGAGCAAAGCTTATACATAACTGGTCCAGTAAAGAGTTTGAACTAGTACAGATTTCCATTGAACAACTCTTAAGGAAACGATCATGATCATTTTTTAAAATGAGTAGGGGGGAGAATAAATAGGGAGATTTAGGACGGACATACCACTACTATGGGCTTCCCAGGTGGGGCTCAGTGGTAAAGAATCTGCCTGCCAATGCAGGAGACTCAGGTTCAATCCCTGGGCCAGGAAAATCCGTGGAGAAGGAAATGGCAACCTACTCCAGTATTCTTGCCTGCAAAATCCCGTGGACAGAGGAGCCTACTATATATAAAGTACATAACTAATAACCTACTGTACAGAGCATCGGAAACTCTTTTCAATACTCTGTAATGACCTATATGGGAATAGAATCTAAAAAAGAGTGGATATATGTATAACTGATATACTTTACCGTATAGCAGAAATTAACACAACACGTTAAATCAAGTATACTTTAATAAGGCTTCCCTCCTAGCTCAGACAGTAAAGAATCTGCATGCAATGCAGGAGACCTGGGTTTAGTCCCTGGGTGGGGAAGATTCCCCTGGAGAAGGAAATGCTACCCACTCCAGTATTCTTGCCTGGAGAATCCCCTGTACAGAGGAGCCTGGCGGGCTACAGTCCATGGGGTCGCAAAAGAATTTACAGGACTGAGCCACAGCTGGCGAACTAACACTTTCATACTCTAATAAAAAAAAATTTTTTTTTTAATCCAGAAGTGCTGAAGACACTGGTCAAATAAAATCCCACCCCATAACACTACACCAAGAATATGGTGTGCTTTCTGTAGCTGCCAGCAGTAAAACCAAGAGAAACTTTACAAAAACCTTTTGTGCATCAGAAAAGGAGGAAGTGTGAGAGACACTGAAAATTTAATATGTGAGACAAAGCAGTCTCCTGCCACTGTAGGACAGTGGACCAGTCAAACAATCTTTTTAAAGCTCCCTTGTAAGAATTTGCTATATGAGGTGGCAGCATGGGTCAGACATTATGTATGGCCTTTGGTATTTTAGTAGCATTTCGTATGAAATTTTGTTTTTCTGAAATAACTATATTAGTGGATAGCTTTTATAACTGCACCAGGCAGTAAGTTACTGTTTTTAAAGCTGTAGCATCTCTGTTTCTATCTTCTATTTATGTTTTTTCACCCTTTTTGGTGTCTTTGGTGGTTTCTGCTATTTGCTCCTCTCTACAATTCAGGTTCTGTAGATATTATTTATATTAATGCACCCTCTTCTATGGGCTTTCAGGTGGCACAGTGGTAAAGAATCTACCTGCCAGTGTGGGAGACTTAAGAGATGTGGGTTTAGTCCCTGGGTCTAGAAGATCTGGTGGAAGAGGAAGTGGCAACCCACTCCAGTATTCTTGCCTGGGAAATCCCATGGACAGAGGAGCCTGGCGGGCTATAGTTCATGGGATCGCAAAGAGTTCAGACACTACTGAGCACACACATCCTCTCCTATACCAGGAAGATTCCGTTCTCTCCTAAGTAGCTTTCTAGCTACAGTTGTGTTGTTTTTCTTATCCTGGGTAAGTTTTCAAGTTTTGATTTTTAGAGGAATAGTATCTATCAGGCTATGGACTTCAGGATTTAAGAAGAGAAGAAAGTCGTGTTTTTCCTTGACAACTAGTATGGCATTAATCAGACTGATCCAAACTTCTACAAGGACCAAATTAAGCTTTGTGTACTTCTCTATCCTCTCTTCATGTGCAATTACGACCTTCTTTTTATAATATAATAGTATTTTTCAGGTACAGAAACCTGTGCTGTGCTGTGCTTAGTCGCTCAGTCGTGTCCGACTCTTCGTGACCCCATGGACTGTAGCCCTCCAGGCTCCTCTGTCCTTGGGGATTCTCCTGGCAGGAATACTGGAGTGGGTTGCCATGCCCTCCTCCAGGGGATCTTCCCAACGCAAGGATCGAATCCAGGTCTCCCGCATTGCAAGCGGATTCTTTACCTTCTAATACACCAGGGAAGCCCCAGAAACCTGTAGTAATAAAATGGCAAAGGTGCACTGTGTTATACACAGGGGTGAGAAGGCTGGTGGAAAGCAAGTCATCCTACCAAGTCCACTGCAGAGAGAACCTCCGTGATAGAACACCCAAGCAGTTCATTCCTCTAGCCATCCCTGTAAGAATCTCAGAAAACCTTGCCCAGCACAAAAGCCAGAATTAAAGCAAGATCAGAACCAAACGTAGCTAATGTATCTCTGAAATTAATAGAATGAGTAGTTTCCAATAAATAAAAAAAATGAGAGTTGAATGTGGATCAAGAAGACATTATAGACACATGCTTTTTTTTGGCGGGGGTGGGGGATTCATGAAGAAAAGAAAAACATTCTGGGGAAACCATTACAGGCCTACACTCCCTTATCTAGAACTTCAAAATTCTGAATATCTCTGAAAAATCTAAAGTTCAGAAAGCAACTCTTTTAGTAGTAAAATTGACCTAAAATAAATTGATATGACTATTTACAGTCTTGCTTCGTAGGAATATTCATGTTTTCCTGCAAATTATAAATATACTTGCTTATGGAGTATGGCCCCAGACCTCACTGGGGGTGACTTAAAATATCTAGTGTATGTGCTGTATTAACTCTCTAAACTCGGACAAATTCCGTACACATCTCACCTCGGGTTGGCTTCAGATAAGAGGTTGTAGGATTGTATTATTAAGAAAAGAAACATGGTGTTGCAGACTTGTCATTTCTAATGAAGAGGAAAGAAACTCTTCTCTCAAAAATGAAATTTTCAGCAGCTCTTTGAGATTGGCCAACAGCCCATTTGCCAAAGGAATTTTCTAACCCTAGTAGTTCTCAAGAACCTGAGATTTTTCACTCTGAAATCAAGGTTTAAAATACATTCTTATCTCTGAAATTTGCTTGAGGGTTGGCTGGCTTAACACAAGACTTAGCCAGTTCACTTGCTGTAAATGATTAATTTGGAAATGATTATTCCTGGAAAGGAGAGATCTATGTCTTAAAAGAACTATGGTAAACAGTGTAATTAAATAGAAAAACAAGAAGAAACGCCCCCTGAGATGTGAACATGTAAGCTTAAACAAAAGTTTCATTTCCATGCTTAACAATATTCACCCTCAAACAGTGTTTCTGAAGGGACCCATTTATGCGCAAAGTGAGAGAAATTTGAATACACTTACCACAGTGATCCCACCTTAGCACTTGAGGGGAAAAAAATCAGCATGCAGAAACTATTTTACAAATGAAAACTTAGGTTCTGATGTTAGCTTTGCTTCTCTGTGACTTTGAATAAGTTATAATAATTAACCTCCCTGGACTCAGCCCATTTGTAAAATGAAGGAAGCTGGACGAGCTAATTTCAAAGGCTACTTCCTGAGCAGGCATCTCATGATTCCATGGGCCGTATTCTGTGTTAGTTTAGGCACCAGAGGGAATTGCTACAAGGGCTACATTGCTACTGGGGAAATCTAATCAGTGGTCCTATTCACTTGAGAACAGGCCTGTTTTAGATGGCATTGGGGGCTAATTTTTGAGAATGTTGTCCTTTTGTTAAGCTGGTAGATTTAGATGGCAAATTGATTTATTCATAGCTAACTTCACCACCCTTATGGCGGAAAGTGAAGAGAAACTAAAAAGCCTCTTGATGAAAGTGAGAGAGGAGTGAAAAAGTTGGCTTAAAGCTCAACATTCAGAAAACTAAGATCATGGCCTCTGGTCCCATCACTTCATGGGAAATAGATGGGGAAATAGTGGAAACAGTGTCAGACTTGATTTTGAGGGGCTCTAAAATCACTGCAGATGATGATTGCAGCCATGAAATTAAAAGACGCTGACTCCTTGGAAGGAAAGTTATGACCAACCTAGATAGCATATTAAAAAGCAGAGATATTGCTTTGCCAACGAAGGTCCGTCTAGTCAAGGCTGTGGTTTTTCCAGTGGTCATGTATGGATGTGAGAGTTGGACTGTGAAGAAAGCTGAGCACCGAAGAATTGATGCTTTTGAGCTGTGGTGTTGGAGAAGACTCTTGAGAGTCTCTTGGACTGCCAGGAGATCCAACCAGTCCATCCTAAAGGAGATCAGTCCTGGGTGTTCATTGGAAGGACTGCTGTTGAAGCTGAAACTCCAATACTTTGGCCACCTCATGCGACGAGTTGACTCATTGGAAAAGACCCTGACACTGGGAAGGATTGGGGGCAGGAGGAGAAGGGGACGACAGAGGATGAGATGGCTGAATGGCATTGCCAACTCGATGGACATGAGTTTGGGTAAACTCCGGGAGTTGGTGATGGACACAGAGGCCAGGCGTGCTGTGATTCATGAGGTTGCAAAGAGTCGGACACACCTGAGCGACTGAACTGAACTGAGCTTCACCAGAAGATACTTTAAGTCTGTTCATTTTTTGGTTTTGTTTTAATAAAGCTCATTTTATTTATTTATTTTTATTGGAGGATAATTGCTTTCCATTTTGTGTTGGTTTTTGCCAAACATCAACATGAATCAGCCATAAGGATATATATGTTCCCTCCCTCTTGAATCTCCCTCTCACCTCCAACCCCATCCCACCCCTCTAGGTTCTCACAGAGCACCAGGTTGAGCTCCCTGTGTTATACAGCAACTTCTCATTAGCTCTCTGTTTTACACAAGGTAATATATATATTTCAGTGCTAATCTCTCAATTCGTCCCACCCTCTCCTGCCCCCACTGTGTCCATAAATCTGTTCTCTTTATCTGAGTCTCTATTCCTGCCTTCCAAATAGGTTTGTCAGTACCATTTTTCTAGATTTCGTGTACATGCATTAATATATGATATTTGTTTTTCTCTTTCTGACTTACTTCACTCTTTGCAACAGGCTCTAGGTTCATCTACCTCACTAGAACTTACTCAAACACGTTCCTTTATATGGCTGAGTAATATTCCATTGTATACATGTACTATAGCTTCTTTATCCGTTGCAAAAATCTGTTCTAGATAAATGAGGTATCATTTACTGTGCTGCAGGCAGCTCCTGCTGACTCCAGAGAGCTGACTGTTAAATTTCCAGATGTTTTGCAAACTGTAGGTTGTATCTGTGTGTTATAAATACCACTATAATGGTGTACTGCTCTTCCTAAGTCTTCCTAACTCTACATTCTGTCAGTTTGAAGTTGTCTACAATGGGACTATTTACACCAGTGCAGGTGGTAATGTAAAAAAAATCACAACTTGATTGTTTTGTTGATTGTCTAAGTGTAATAAAGGGGTCAAGAAAATTTTAAAAGTGCAGATTTCAAAGCTCAGAAATAGAGGGCATAATTGTCACTCCCTTTATTTATACCTTTCAGTTGCATCACTTTGCCAGAAAAAAAGATATAAACTTAAAAGTGTGTCATGTCTGTAGCCCTTACATTATGAGTTGTGAAAATATTTGAGGTAATATTCTTCCAGTATTTGCAAACTGTCGTATGATTCAGCAAAGAGGGCACTCATCTCATTGACAGATGAGTGAAGTCACAGCAGGCATTTCATGGCTTCACTTTCATCTTAGCCATTAACATAAAAATGTCAACCAGTATTCATGTCGGAACCACACTCATTTGTTAATGACATGAGGAACTTCTCTGCCAAACTGGGTAATAATCAAGCACGTATTTGTAGTCTTATTTTGTCCGATTGTGGTTTAATTGCAAACACCAACTGACTATGAATACAAGAGCTGGGCAAAAATCAACAGAGGTGTTCTGTGAAAATCAATGAACTCAATGAGCTGGTGACTTAGTGCTAAAGAACCTGCCTGCCAGTGCAGGAGATGCAGGTTCGATCCCTGGGTCAGGAAGATTCCCTGAAAAAGGAAATGGCAACCCACTCCAGTATTTTTGCCTGAAGAATTTCATGAACAGAGGAGCTACAGTCCATGGTTTCACAAAAGAGTTGGACACGACTTAGTAACTAAACAACAACAAATGGAATTTATAATAAAGAGTATTATATAATTTGTTATTATTTACAAATTGGGTGCTATACATCCTTTATAGGATTAAATGAAAATAAACTTATGTATGTATGCACACACAGACATTTTTTGCAGAGCAGGTTGTTAAACATTTACCAGCCCACTGCTGAGTTTAATTGCATCTTCCCCGCCAAGAGGCAGAACATGAGACCTTTCCATTCTGAGTCATGCCAACAGGATAAAGCCCACATAGGACAAAACCTCAATAAACTGGACTACACACACAAAGGCAATTTGTGTTCGTAGAAATTGTCTTAGAGTAATTAAGAAAATGCCATTTGTTGTTTTTAAGTACTTAGACCAACACGAACCAGTGCCAACAGAGGGTGTGGTCTGTTTGAATCAAAAACCAAAGAAAAAACCCTTTAATTAGCTCTCTGTATGCAAATAAATTTTGCTAAAACTTTTATTAAAGAGGGCCTGCAATAATTTCTTGAGTCCAGTCACTCTGCCACCATTTAGACTCATTCTTAGGTTTTGTGGGACACCCTCTTAGGTGGCCCAGCAGGCCATTTGTACATGATCCCTGCTCTAAAGACCTCCAGTGCTTCCCCACTGGCCACAGGATAAAGTTTAAACCCTTTAATGTGTCCCAGGCTCCTTCCTAACTCCCTTGACTGTTAACCTTCTCCCAACCAGGTTGGCAGACTACGGCCCAGGGGCTAAAGATGGCCTGCAGCCTGACTTTGTACTGTCCCCAAGGACAGAATGGTTTGACTTTTTTTTTTTTTAATTTTATTTATTTATTTGGCTTTGCTGGGTCTTTTTTTGCTGCATGTACTTTTCTTTAGTGGTGGCAACTGGGGGCTCCTCTCTAGTTGTGATACATGGGCTTCTCATTGCAGTATCTTCTCGTTGCAGAGCACAGGATCTAGAGCGTTTGGGCTTCAGCAGTTGCGGTGCATGGACTCAGGAGTTGAGGTTTCTGGGTTCTAGTGCAGAGGCTGAATAGTTGTGGTGCACAGGCTCAGTTGCCCCACGGCATATGGGATCTTCCTGGATCGGGATACAACCTGTGTCTCCTGCATTGGCAGGCAGATTTTTTTTTTTTTTACCTCTGAGCCACCAGGGAAGCCACTGACATTTTTTTAAATGGGTGAAAAACATCAGGAGAAGAATATTTTTTAACACATGAAAATGATATGAAACTGAAATTTGAGTGTTCAGAAAGTTTTATGAGGTGAAATGGCTGGATGGCATCAGCAATGCATTGGACATGAACTTGGGCAAACTTTGGGAGATGGTAAGGGACAGGGAGGCCTGGACTACTGCAGTTCGTGGGGTCTCAAAGAGTCTGACACAACTGAGTGACTGAACAAAAACCACAGTTTTATTGGCACCCAGCCACACCCACTCAGTTACATGTTATCCAGGGTGGTGGTGCAGTTGAGTCGTTGCAAACCACCTACCTAAAATGTTTAAGTAATTATTTGGCCCTTCACAGAGGAAGTTTGCTTACCCTACTCCAACCTCACCAAGCTTCTCATTTTTTTCAGCCCATAGAGTCCTTTTATGAGGTGAATTCATGCAGTTCTCTGCCTCTAACCTGCTTCCTGGAAGGTCAAGTCCTAACTCGGTTAGCAAGGCCTCTCATAGCTTTCTCTTTGCTCCAGCCTCATCCCCTCCCCAACCCCCACCCCCAGGTTCTCACCACCCTGCAACCCCAACCACCTCAGGCCACACCTAATTCTCACTGTTCACTTAACAGTAAGTGTTCCCTCACCCACAAGCCCCTTGGCTTGGAGCCCTCATCTGTCCATCCGACACACTTCTGGCCACCTTTCAGGGTCAAAGGCAAACCTCACCTCCATGAAGTCTCTTTTGAACATTCTAGGCAGGGTCAGCCGTCTCCTCTGTGCTTTAGACCTGTGTCCGACACTCTTGCTAGGAAGTGAAATGAAGTGTCTGTTTCCGCGTCCTAACACCCTGGAGAAGGTCTCCAGTCCTTCCTCTCTCCTGCGCTCCCCACCACCCTCGCTCCTCTCATTGGCGTGTGGAGCAATTACATTAGCCAGACAAGATGGGGGCTCTTGTTTCATTCCACTGATGAGCCTTAGCTTCACCCTGGAAAGAAAAAGTGCTTCACCTCCCCCAAAGAACTGGATGCTTCCATGACAGGAAGTTCCATGTTATAGCATGACCGGAGCATTTGTCTCTCATCTCACTGCCTTCAGAGACTAGGCTCCTGGGGGAGAAGGGGCGAGGTTTGGTTTATCTTTGCTCCAAAACACAGAACATGCACACAGTAGGTGCCTAATAAACACGAATTGAATTGCTTGGATGTGCTTCTCTTCTAATACACAAAATGAGAGAAGACATGTGAATTCAGTACAAGGAAAATCTGTAGGTTTGAGAGATGAAGATGTAAGCAGCATCCTGGGTTTTTCCTTCTCTGTCAGCTCGAGTATGCTGGTAAACATACAGTTGCAGAGGGAAGTGAAGACTTGAGGGTGGGAGGCAGTTTGCTTGATGACCTGACTTCTTCAGAAATGGACTTGTTCAGTCTTCCTCCCTTGATATCAATACCAGAAGACTTACTGCGTAGCTGGTTTCCACCTGGTGGTAGGGTGACCTTCCCCCATGTAAACTAAGGCACTCTGTCCCCTCAACCCTTACCTCTCAAAGTGTGGCCCCCCGACTGGCAGCATCAACATCAGCTGGGAATCTGGTAGAAGTGCAGTGTCTCAGACCTACTGAGTCAGAGTTTGAACTTTCACAGGACCCCCAGGTCATTTGTTTAAAATTTGAGGAGCGGTGGTCTAACATACGTAAAGGAAGCATACGCCACAAGCAAGAACCTGGCTTTCCCATCCTGTCAGAAACCCAGTGTTCCAAAATATGTAAACTATACCATGCCCACGGGACTTGATAAAACCTAAAGGGTTAAGGTTCTTTCTAACGCTGAGATTCATGAAGGTTCCTTTCAGTTCTGAAAAGCCATACTGTCACCCATTCTGTCTAGTTGCTGTTGTTCTCCATTGCTCAGTAATTCAACTAGTACTTACTATCTACTGTAGACTAAACACCATCCCCCAAACTAGGATGTAGTTGCAAACAAGCCAGAAAAGGTTGCTGCTGTTATCATACTTAGATTCTAGAAGGAAAAGGCAGATAGTAAGTAAATACATAAATAAAATAATTTCATGTGAGTCCCATTGTCACACATGGACAGGATGAGGTAGTAAAGAGTATCTGGCCTGGGTGAGGGGTGGCGACATTAGGGAGGGCAATCACGAAAGACTTCTTGGAGAAAGGAACAGTTGAGCTGAGCCCAGAATGAAAAGAAGGAGCAGGGAAGCCTTTTACAAAGACAGAGTGAACACAGAGTTCCCAAAGCAGGAACTGGATAGATATTTAGAGAAAAAAGGACAGAACATCTGGGTTGTTGTGAGCAAAACAATATCAAAAAAGAGGGAGAGAGAGAGGACGTGAAGTGATGATGGAGGAGGATAGGGGCAGATCAGGGGAAGCCTCAGAATCTTGGAGATTTTCCTGCACAAGAAGGATGGCAGCATTTGCTTTATACTTAAAAACGAAAAAGATCACTGACTACTCTTGGAAAAATGATTGTAGGCAGGTGTAGCAGCAAAGTAGGGGGCTGAAACCCTGATTAGCAATGGATAAAATGGGCTTCATCAAAATTTAAAAATTTTGTACTTCAAAGGGACATCAAGAAATTGAAGAAAATCCACAAGTTGTGGAAGAGTATTTGCAAGTAGACATCTGATAAAGGTTTTGTATCTAGAATGTGGAATATAAAGCTCTTACAACTCAATAATGAGAAGACAACCTGGTTTTAAAAATGAGCAAAGGATCTGAATAGATGTTTCTCCAGAATAGATCTACAAATGGCCAAGAAGCACATGAAAAGATGCTCGACATTATAGTTATCAGAGCAATGCAAATCAAAACCAAAGTATGATTTATTTCCAACCCACCAGGTTGGTATAATTAAAAAAGACAGATAATAACAAGTGTTGGTGAAGATTTGGAGAAAACTGGAAACTTCATACACTGTAGGTGGGAATGTAAAATGGTGCAGCCACTAAGGAAAACAGCCCTCAAAAGTTTAAACACAGAGTTATCAAATGACCCAGCAATTCCCCATCTAGGTATATACCCAAAAGAAACGATGGCACACGATCACCAAAAACTTGTCCACACATGTTTACCTGGTTATTCATAATAACCAGAAAGTAGAAATAACTCAAATGTCCGACAACTGATGCATGGATAAACAAACTGTGGTCAATTCATATAATGTGTATTCGATTGCTAGGGCTGCTGCAACAAGGAACCACAAACTGGGCTGCTGAAACAGAAATTTATCATCTCACACTTCTGGAGGCTAGAGTCCAAGATCAAAGTTGTAATAGGACTGGTACCTTCTGACATCTGGGAGGGAGAATATGTGCTTGTCTCCTAGCTTCTGGTGGGTTGCTGTCAATCTCTGATGTTCCCTGGGTTGTACAAGCATGACTCTCATCTCTCTCTTCGTGTTCACATGGTATTCATCCTGTGTGCATGTCTTTGTGTCCAAATGTCCCCTTGTTATAAGGACATTGATCATACTGGAATATGGACCCTCCTGCTCCATACGACCTCATCTTGGCTAATTATATCTGCAATGATCCTACTTCCAAATAAAGCCACACTCTGAAGTTTTAGGGAATAGGATTTCAACATATGGATTTGAAGGAGCACAGTTCCATTCCTAAAACAACAGAATACTCTTCAGCCATAAAGAGGTATGAAGTACTGACACAGGCTACAACATGAATGAGCCTTGAAAATGTGCTAAGTGAGAGAAGCCAGCCACATTTTATGTGATTGCAATTATGTAAAATATTCAGAGAAGACAAATCTATAAACACAAAAAGTAGATTACCGGTTGCTCAGGGCACGGGAGAGGTTGGAGGAATAGGAGGGTGATAGTTAAAGGGTACATGGTTTCTTTATGGGTGATGGGAATGTTCTAAAATTGTTTGTGGTGATGGTTGTACAGCTGTGAATATGCTAAAGATAATTGAATTGTATACTTTAAATGGTTGAGTTGTATGGTATGTGAATAAAGAAATTACCAAAACAAAACACAAATTAACATCATAAAGTGTTAAAGACATTTTCCAAAAGTGTAACTTAGGATTTGGGTCCAAAATTCTCCAACTTTCTGTTACTTTGAGCAAATTGCCTTAACTTCTCCACTGAAAAGATGTGGATATGGGAAAAGGAGTCTAGCAGGATTGTTCAAGAATTAGAGATTATCTAGGCACAGAGTGTGTTGTTTAGTCACTGAGTTGTGTCTGACTCTTTTGTGACCCTATAGACTCCAGGTTCCTCTGCCCATGGGATTCTCCAGGCAAGAATACTGGAGTGAGTTGCCATTTCCTTCTCCAGGGGAATCTTCCCAACCCACGGATTGAACTCTCGTCACCTGTATTGGCAGGTGGATTTTTTACCATTGAGCCACCTGGGAAGCCCCAGGCACACAGTAGTTGCTCAATAAAATCATTACTAGTCCATACATTTTACCCTTGAAAACATAGTGTGATTCTATCATGGATAAATCTTTCTTTGAGTCATTTATTTTTCTAAATGATCCAATAAGACCTTTATCATGTCCCTCAACAATCAAACTCCCAAAAGAGAACTAAAACGTAGAAGAAAAACATATCCCTTCACACTTTTCATGCCACAGGAGGACCAACTCTTTGCTGCTTTTCTGCCTCTGACACCTCTTCCAGCCTTTTGTTTTTATTCTTTGAGCTGATAATTGAAGCTGTCAAAGAAGGCTCACACTACTTGGTGTTTCAGCAACATGTTCCAGCTGGGACAAAAGAGCATGTTGCCGAGTTGGAGAAAGAGAGCGAAGGTTCCCCAGGAAGGAGCCCACCCTTGAGCTTCCGCGCTGTTGGGTTATTAAATCTGTGTTTGGGGAGGGTTTCCCAGCACATCCGTTTGAAGGGACGGACCTGAGTCAGCATTGAATCTGAAGTGAATACAGAAAGACTTGAGAATAAGTCTCTGAAATGCCACAGGTCTAAGCATTTCCTGATGCTTTATAGAGAAAATCAGAATCAAATCTCACCCTGGCCATGAGTCAGATGCCTTCATCACAATGCCAGGAGATGTAAGGTCAAAAAAGATGCAAGATGCTGTGCAAAGCCATTTGGCGGCACTCATGAATGGTGTGTCCGGTGCTGTGCTGGGCCCGGGGATGCAGAGATGATGGTGAAGTGGTGTCTGCAGAGGCCCCTGGTTTCGTGCACAGAAGCAAGCTCACGCCCTTCACAGAGACGTTCTGCAGTCTATGGAACAGGAACTCAGGGTCACACGCAGAACCTATGATCGGTGCCTGTGGTCTGGGCATTCAGTGCCGATGAAACCTCCCTGATAATTACATTTTCTCCCAACTCTCCAGACAGTCTATTAATTCCATCCTGTCACTACATCCCAGACAGGTCCTGTCCAAACAGTCCTGCAGTGATGATTCATAATCCCGGCAGATGCAGCCTTATTTAGAACATCTTATTCAGAGATGATCTTCTTGTGAACTTTGAGGAAATGCAGAATGGTTGGCAAAAGTCCCTCCGCCTCTCCACCCTGTCCTGGCACCGCTTCCCTCCCCCTGGAGCATTCCTGCCTGTTGTCCCCATGTCACCTTCTGGTCACCCAGGTCGGTATGCTCTCTTCCTCATTTGGTCATTGCTTACCTGTCCGGGGTGCGGTAGGAATGACCGTGGGCTGGCCCACCCCCTCTACCAGAGCCCCTGACTCAAAAACAGTGCTTTTACTTGCCTAATCCCAAGCATTTCCAGGGACCCTTTAAAAAAGCCAGATTCCATCTAGAAAGATGGTACAGGTGAACCTGTTTGCAGGAATAGAGACGAAGACGTAGAGACAAGACATGTGGACGCCGCAGGGGAAGGGGAGCAGGGGATGAGATGGGAGAGTAGCGCTGACGTATATACACGGCCACGTGTAAGACAGATAGCTAGTCAGAAGCTGCCGTATAGCACAGGGCGCTCAGCTTGGGGCTCTGTGATGACCTAGAGGGGTGGGAGGGGATGGGGTGGGGTGGGAGGGGGGTTCAAGAGGGAGGGGATATACATATACATCTAACTGATTCACTTTGTTGTAGCAGAAACTAACACAAAATGACAATGTAATTATACTCCAATAATATATATGTATTATATTATTCCCTAGTGGCTCAGACAGTAAAGAATCTGCCTGCAGTGCAGGAGACCCAGGTTCGATCCTTAGGTCAGGAAGATCCCCTGGAGAAGGGAATCGTTACTCACTCCAGTATTCTTGCCTGGAGAATTCCATGGACAGAGGAGCCTGGAGGGCTATAGTCCATGGGGTCACAAGAGTCAGACACGACTGAGCAACTAACACTTTAACATTGTAGATTATATATCCTTTTAAAAAACAACAAAAAATAACAAAATCCATATTCCAGAAGGCCCTACTCTAGACACACTGAATCAGTCTTTAGGAAAGGGGTCTGGAAATTTGGATTTTTAATGTGAGCTCCAGGAGATTTTAGATAAAGCAAGTTTGGAAAGTTATGTCTACCATTTTAGAGGAGAAACCCAAAACCAAGACTTTTGGACTCATTTTCAAGTGCATTGTCTGTGTCAGAACAAATCCTAGAGGGGAGGTTTGAGGTGAGCAAGCCCCCTCCACAAAACAATAACTCTTTCTCTGGAGTACTCCTGACAAAATTATGATCTGAGAGCAAAAGTGTTCCCACGGGATCTGAGAATGCCCAGTACTCATTCTGAAAGTGCTTGCTTAACTGGGACTCGGGGAGGGGTTGGTTTGCTGGTAGGATCTGGAGCTGTAGACATGCGCTGCCTGTAAGCAGAAGTAATAACCCTTAGTCATGTAAAAGACCTTGGCATGACTTTAAACAGAAACTTCATTTTCTCGGTTCCGTGGAATTCCCAGTGTCTGCGAGGCCGTATGTGTGACTTTCCTTGGAAAGGGGCTGTGAGTCGTTTCCTAAGGCCATTTAGCTTGACCGGAGGGTGCTCAGGGCTGCCCTGGGCAGATAGCAGCTGAGCGATGGCTGATGCCTCTGGATCTGGAGTCAGGACCCTTCCTCCAAGGGCTCCTTTTTCTGTTCTCGTTTTCAAACCAGGGTGACACCCTGGCGACGTGTGCTGCTTTGTCCCTTTCTTCCTCCCTGGACTCTGCCCCCACCCACCCCTTTCGAGGTTTGCAGCCAAAGCTGACTTCACTCACCGAGTCTGCATCGCATTTTGGTGAGTCCCACTTACAGATGCCAAGATGTGGGCTGTGTTGTTTGTTCAGGCCCTGATCAGATTTTCCATCAGCTCTGAGCACAACAGCTCTGAGCCTGGGCTTCTGGGCTCCACCAGGGTCCTGTCCTGAACCTCCCCTGGGCACTGCCCCCCAACATGGCCAGAAGGCCTCCCACAGGGCCAGACTTCCGGAAACAGGGTCGGGCACACTGGGTCAGCTGGAGTCATTACCCTGGAGACAGGACTCGGCAGAGGAATGGCCGAGGGATTTGATGAGAAGAGAAGCAGCTGATCAATGATTCCTTTGTGCCCTGCTCCATAAATTGACACTGCAATCCAGCCTGGAGCTCTCAGAAGCAAAAGCTTACAGACCTGAATCAGATAGCAAAGATAGGGATGCTGAAACAGGTTAGGACTAACTTACATGGTTTGAGGAGGGCTTCAGAGACCCCTCACTTGCAGGCTGAATAAGTAGTCTTCACACTTCTTGAGTGTAAGAGTCTCTTACAATGCAAAAAGCCAGACCTCCTCACCTCCTTGCTCAGAAGGGCTAACCCCAAACTAGAGGAAAGATGGCTTTCTTTGATTGAGGCCCCAATGAATGCTAACCCAAAGCAAAAAGACAATTCACTTCTCTGTTCTATTCATTTAACTTGCTCTTCTTCATCTAGCTGTCCAAACAGAAACTGTGGCGCCATCCTAAATCCTTCTCCTTGCTTATACCACACATTCAGTCAGTCACCCAATGCTAATGCTTCCACCTGTTTAATATCCACATGGTTGTCCCTTCAGTTTCCCCCTCATCCTTCATTGATTCAGATCCTCACTCCATCCGCGCATGAAGAACGGGCTTTATGACAAGTCCTCCTGTCTCCGGCCCTAGGTGCTTGCGTGCATTCGTGCTTAGTCACTAATTCATGTCCAACTCTTTGCAACCCCAGAGACTGTAGCCTGCCAGACTCCTCTGTCCATGGGATTCTCCAGGCAAGAATACTGGAGCGAGTTTCCATTTCCTCCTCCAGGGGATCTTCCCGACCCAAGGATAGAAAAGTCCTCCTCTAGTCCCTCCTGTTTACATGGGAACCAGGGTTATCTTTCTGAAAATGACCTTTTAAAAATGCCAGTCTAGTAATGGCTTCCCACAGTCTGAGAATAAAACCCAGATTCCTTGGTGTACTGTATAGGGTCCTTCATGGTCTAGACTATGTAACTGTCCAGCCTAATCTCTCATCAAGCCTCACATACATCCAGAGATGCAATCACACTTGACTCATTCCTTCATTCGAGTTCCTGGCATGTATCAGATCCTGTGCTGGATTCTGATAATCCAGTGGTGCGAGCAAGGCACCCACAGTCCCTTATCCCCTAGAGCTGGCAATCGAAGGCAGAAGACAGACTTTGGACATGAAGGTATATACTTCATTGAATTCAACGGGTGCTTTGCTAGAGCACAGCAGATGGATATCACCGGACCTCGAAGGCAGGGATCCCTCTGATCCAAAGGAATGAATGAGAAATGATGAATGTGAGTTGGAAGTTGATGGTGAGAGCCTGTGTGTGCAAAGGATCATAGATGAGAGATCTGAGTGTTTTCAAGTAACTGAAGGGAAGTGTGGCCTGTCAGTGATGAGAGAGAAAGCTAGAGAGGCCAGTGGATCTTCCTGGTCATGGAAGAGCTCAGAAGATTCCGTATTAAGGACTTTGTGACGTTACCTAGAGGAATAGAGAGCCACAGAACCATTTAGAGCAGACTTGATTTTTGAAAGCTCTCTCTGGCTGAGTTTAGAGAATGGGTCAAACCACTGATAGCGCCCCAAGGTGCTGTACATTTCTGCACAGTTGGGTCTTAGCACAAGCCTTTCATGTCTCTGGGATGCCCCGTGGCTCTGGTCTAGTTAGTGAGTCCCTTCCATCTTTCATAGCTCAGCTCATAATCCTTAAAATTCACAGCCCACCCCTTCCCTCTGTCCAGGTGGAGTTGGGCATATCTCCATCTTTGCTCCCATAGCATGTGGTTCCTTTTTTGTTGTTGTTCAGTCACTCAGCCTGACTCTTTGCGACCCCATAGACTACACCAGACCAAGTTTCCCTGTCCTTCACTATCTCCTGGAATTTGCTCAGACTTGTGTCCATTGAGTCAATGATGCCATACAACCACCTCATCCTCTGTCGTTTCCTTCTCCTCCTGCCCTTAATTTTTCCCACCATCAGGGTCTTTTCCAATGAATTGGCTCTTCACATCAGGTAGCCAAAGTATTGGAGCTTCAGTATCAGTCCTCCCAATGAATACTCAGGGTTGATTTCCTTTAGGATTGATTGGTTTGATCTCTTTGCTGTTCAAGGGATTCTCGAGTCTTCTCCAGCACCAGAGTTCAAAAGCATCCATTCTTTGGCACTCAGCTTTCTTTATGGTTCAACTCTAACAACCTTCCATGACTACTGGAAAAATATCACGTCAGTCCCCACTACTAGACTGTGTGTTTATACAGGGAATTCAGTCTATTTTCCTTTCAGCTTTATATCCCTGAGACCCAGCATTTAGTAGTGGCCTTAAATGTGTTAAGTATTCTTTGAATGTGTGAATTTACACCAGAGGCAAAAAAAAAAAAACAAAACAGAAAAGTTGAGATTCAAGACCTCCATGACTCCCTCCATGTCAAGTCCTTCCCTCCCCACTGGAGCTCCCTGTCATCCCTGACCCAGCAACCTCACGTATTTGCCCGTCCCTTTTCTCTTTCCCATGCAGCGCGTTTCAGCAAATGCTCCTGAAGGAACGTGGTCTCTACAGCCTCCTCCAGTTTTCTATGATGTGGAAACCCTCGACTTTGTACCTAAATTTGGGCATAGGCCTGGTCAGATAGTCGAATTTAAAATTGTTTTCATTGAAGGGGCCCAGGGCCAGTTGTGCGCCTCAGAGCTCGGGACCTTTCCTGTCGGTCACCACGATGCTGAGAATTTATTAGACTCTTTGAGGGCGGGGTCCCGGAGGCAGTAGTGTCTCAGAAGGGATCCCTTTTCAACCAGGCACTGAATGGCTCTGTGTAGGCTTGATAAGCTGCTGCTGCTGCTGCGTCACTTCAGTCGTGTCCGACTCTTTGCGACCCCATAGACAGCAGCCCACCAGGCTCCCCCGTCCCTGGGATTCTCCAGGCAAGAACACCGGAGTGGGTTGCCATTTCCTTCTCCAATGCATGAAAGGGAAAAGCGAAAGCGAAGTCGTCCAGCCGTGTCCCGACTCCCAGCGACCCCATGGACTGTAGCCCACCAGGCTCCTCCGTCCATGGGATTTTCCAGGCAAGAGGACTGGAGTGGGGTGCCATTGCCCTCTCCAAGGCTTGATAAGCTAGAAGGCGTAAATCTTTATTATTATTAATATTTATATTATTGACTTGTCTGCTCTGGGTTTTAGTTGGGGCACATGGGATCTTTTGTTTGCTTGTTTTAATTGTGGCCTGCAGGATATTTGGTTGCACCATTTGAACTCTCAGCTGGGCAAATGGGATCTAATTCCCTGATAGGGATTGAACCCAGGCCCCCTGCACTGGGAGTGAAGAGTCTTGAATGCTGGATCACCATGGAAGTCCCAGGAGTAGGTCTTCAGTGAAGAGGTTAGAAACTTGGTGTAGTTGATGACTTGATTATTTGCAAGTAGCATCTAGCAGTTTTTAGTTAGGATTGATTGATGTAGGAGACGGCTGGCTCTTTTAAAAGGGTCTTAAAAGGAGTCAGGCAGAGCTGTTTGATTTGCATCACCTGCCACTTGGTGGGGCGTGGGACTCCAGAGACTTTAAAGCAGTAAACCCCTCTGCTGAGGCTGCAAGTGAAAACTCATTGGTGAAAACCGAGATAGTCACTCATTCAATCCTTTATTCCATCACTCAACATAATTATGGAGCCTTCTCATTTGCCATTTACTTTACACGAGTTAGTAGGAGTAATAGTGTTAGTGGCTTGGTCGTGTCTGACTCTTTGAGAGCCCGCCAGGCTCTTCTGTAGCCCTCCAGGCTCCTCTATCCATGGGATTCTCCAGGCAAGAATACTGGAGTGAGTTGCCATGCCTGCCTCCAGGGGATCTTCCTGACCCAGGGATCAAACCCATGTCTCTTAGATCTCCTGCATTGGCAGACAGGTTCTTCACCACCAGTACCACCTGTGCCTAGAGTGCATACCTGGGAGGAAGGCACTTATGAGTTCACCCACCACGGCTCCCAGAACTTTGCCTCCTCCTGGGAAAGGCACCTGTGATCAGGGGCCACTCATCAACTCAGCCTTCCTCTGTCTGCTCACGAATTTCTAGTCCCACTGGGCATCTTTGTGGAAGGTTGAAAGTAAGTCAGAGAGAGTCGAAATATCAAATGGCTACTTTTCAGAACAGTCTGACCTATGGTGGACCTGGCATGCCTGTTCCACCCCTTAGATGTCACATCTGTTCCAAGGGGCTGGCTGAGAAGCTGCTCTTAGCTGGCGTCAGGGACAGATGATGGTGGTTTAATTGCTAAATCGTGTCCAACTCTCTGCGACCCCATGGACTGTAGCCCGCCAGGATCCTCTGTCCATGGGATTTCCCAGGCAAGAATACTGGAGTGGGTTGCCATTTCCTTCTTCCCAATGCAGGAATCAAACCCGCGTTTCCTGCATTGGCAGGTGGGTTCTTTACTGCTGAGCCATCAGGGAAGCCCCTGGGGACAGATACCCTTTTTGCTTACCCATGCTGTGGAAGTTCTGGTTTTAACTGTTCTGTGCTGAGCCCAGATTACCGAGCAAGTCAGACTAGAGAACATAGCCTGGCACAGGCACAGAAGTGGCTCATGGGCTCATGGCAGAGCTACTCTGGGCCCACTTGACCTTGGGAAGCTCCATGCCGAGGGGTGGACTGGTCCCAGACAGGGGCTCCGGGGAGGGTCAGGCCGCTGCTGTCGGACCGCACAGCCCAGAGGCAGCAACAAACCCTGCTAAGGACCTGCTGACAGCTCCATCAATCATCCAGGGAGCGATTTCTGGCGCTAGATAATTGACTTCTGTTCATTGTGCCAGATGAAGCTTTGAAACCCCAGAGTCCATCCTGTCTCTTTCATTAGTGACAGGCTCTGCTTGGGAGGCAGTTCAGTGGGTGAGAGAAAGTGCATATCCAAGCTTTTATCCCAGTGTGGGGGTCAGACTGAGACCCAACGCCATTATTTCCACCATCTAGGCCCTCAATCCTTACTGTCTCTGTCTTTACAGTTATCGGAGAAGGCAATGGCGACCCACTCCAGTACTGGAGAATCCCATGGACGGAGGATCCTGGTAGGCTACAGTCCATGGGGTCTCGAAGAGTCAGACACGACTGAGCAGATTCACTTTCACTTTTCACTTTCATGCATTGGAGAAGGAAATGACAACCCACTCCATTGTTCTTGCCTAGAGAATCCCAGGGACAGAGGAGCCTGGTGGGCTGCCGTCTATGGGGTCACACAGAGTCAGACACGACTGAAGTGACTTAGCAGTAGCAGCACCCGGGAGGATTTGATGATCTCGACCTTCTAATCCAACGAGTTGATAACTGTTTACATTGGTACACAGTTTTTAATGCTTTTTCACAGTTTATCGATTTCATTTATAGGATCTTAGTTCCCCAACCAAGGATTGAACCTGGCCCCATGGCAGTGAAAGTCCTGAGTCCTAACCATTGGACCACCAAAGACTCTCCTATCAATTTTTCTTTAATTTAAAAGGTGTTTGGGTTTTTTTTTTTACTTATTTATTTATTTTTGGCTGTGCTGGGTCTTTGTTGCTGTGTGGGGGCTACTCTTTAGTTGCTGTGCACAGGCTTCTCCTTGCAGTGACTTTTCTTGTTGTGGAGCACTGGCTCCAGGTGCAGGAGCTTTAGCAGTTGTGGTTCCTGGAGTCTAGAGCATGGCTCGGTATGGGCTCAGCCGCTCCACTGCATGTGGGATCACCACGGACCAAGGATCAAACCTGTGTCACCTGCATTGGCAGGTGGATTCTTTACCACTGAACCACCACGGAACTCCCCTATCAGTTTTTGGAATAACGCTAATAACCACCCTGTCCTTGGTGTGACACCGTTGACATCATTTCACTCAGTCTGCCCATGCACAGGTGGAGTGAGGAGGGCACCATTATCCTCTCTGAAATTTAGAAAGGTTAAGTGATGCTCTTGGGGCCACGGAGCAAAGAGAGCACAGAGTTGGGACTCAAATCCAGGTCTTGTGGGTCTGACCTGCTCCAGAATTCCACCACTCCTGCCCCTCCCCCTGGAGGGCACACGGGGGCCTTTCCCACTGCTTTGGGACAGGTGTTCACTCTCCACCTGTCTACCTGAGCTCAGTCTTCCTGGCCACCCCCTCAAACCAGCTTCTACTCCCGATGCCCTGCTAGTCACAGCGTCCCGTTCTCCTCACGCCCATCTCCTTTTTCTTTTCTCTGCTTCCACATCCAGTTGCTCAGCTCGTCCTCAGTCTTCCTGCCCAGTCGGATGGTTTCTAGGCAGCCCCTTCCTTCCTGTGCTCTCGTCTCTGCTCAGGAACGCCCCCCTCCCCAACAGCAGCCCCTGACGGTATCCCCACCACGTCCAGCCCACCCAGACCTTTACCCCCTGGTACACGGACCATTCATCCTTCCAATAGCACCATTTTGCCAGCATTGTGAGCCAAGTGTGTTAGGTCAACAAGCACTTACACAGTGTCTTGCATTGTCAAGCATCACTTACGGGATGAATTTAACAATGTTATCCTCGGGGTGGGGATCACGTGTATTTATCAGCAGATGATCCAGCCCAGGGTACCTTGGTGGTGCTCAAATGTATGCCGTGCGTTAGTGTAAACCAAAGGAGGCACTTGTCGACTCAAAACCTGCGGAGGCTCCCACTGCCAACAAGTCAACATTCAAGCTGCTGAGTCTGGCATTCTACACACTTTATAGGATTTTCCTATATTAGGGCTCTTTATGTTTGAGAGATTTAAAATCCAATTCTAAAGAACTTAAACATACAAAAGAGAATTTATCAGCGTATACAACTAGAAGACCTAAATATACCAAGGTTGGGATCAATAGAGCCAGCAGGTTCAGAGGAGGCTGTTGCAGCCCAGGGGGCCTGAGGCCAGATCTGGAAGGTGGGCACCAAGGCTGGAGATGCAGAGATGCTGAAAGGGGTCAGACCACCTGTTGGTGCCCAGCTGTGCCATTTACTCAGGTGGCTCAGTGGTAAAGACTCCTCCTGCCAATAAAGGAGACATAAGAGGTGTGGGTTCGATACCTGGGTCAGGAAGATCCCCTGGAGTAGGAAATGACAATCCACTCCAGTATTCTTGCCTGGAGAATTCCATGGACAGAGAAGTCTGGCAGGCAACACACAGTCCACGGGGTCACAAAGAGTCGGACACGACTTAGCATGCACAGTACATGTCACTCGCTGTGTGACCTTGGGCAAGTGACTTACTGTCTCTGAGCCTTAGCTCAGAGAATTAAAGGAATTATTGTACATAAGCCATGTTTATCACACAGGGAGAGCTGTAAAAGTGTGTCCTTAGCTTCTTAAAATTATTACATCACCTTGCTACTGAGAATGACGAGCACCCAGAAAAACAACGTTCCAGAAGAACAGGCAGTATCCCTTCAAATAGAACCCCAGGAACACTAATAACCCTAGGGAAGCCAGTCTTCCCTCTCCCATCCTGGTCAGTCTGTCCCTGGGGGCCCAGGCTCAGGGTGAGGCCCTCACGGGGGAGGTCAGCCTGAGAGCTTCGGGGGCTTTGCTCTTATTGGCCTAAACTAGATGGTCTGACGGCTGTTTGGGAAAATGCACTGCGTTCTTTATGTATTTTCCTCCCCAGAGCACGTCTGCTTCGTCCTCTTTTAAAGGGCATCCATGAGTCATCCAGCAGGAACAAAGAAGCTTCAGTCTGCGACTTCCACAGGGAAGCAGTCGAAACAGCGCGGTTCACATGGTTTTCTGAAATCTGAAAACATGTCTTCGAGGTGCCTAAAGCGCCTGATCCCGGTTGTTCTCTCTCTCACCAGCTGGATTCCAAACATAAACACTATTTGTCGGAGCGCGTCTCCATCACTCGCACGCAGAGGTGGACGGCTCTCTGACAGCCGGGCGTGCTGGGCATCGGCCCTGACACTCTTCCTACTGCTTCTGCCCACGGAGCCCAGCGCATTCCGATCTCACTGCCATGATTCACAAGGAGTGGAGGGTCAGGCCAGGACCGGTTCTCTTCTTAGAGGCAGCCCCAACATCCGAGCTCTGTTCCTTGTCATCAACATGAAGACACCTGAGGCGAATGGCCGAGAGGAACAGGGAGGGGTGTCCCACAGAGCACCTTCACCGCACGACACCCAGACCCGGGTGGCTAGACAGATGCTCCTTGGCTCTCACAGAAACTGTGCCCACCTGTCCACGGTCGGGTGCAGGTGGGCAGGCAGCACGTGGGCATCTCTGATTTAGGCACTTGCCACTCCTTATCGAATGACCCTGCAAGTTATTTGGCGTCTCTGGGGCCTGTTTCACCAGCAGTGTTTACAGTTCAGTTCAGTTCAGTTGCTCGATCGTGTCCGACTCTTTGTGACCCCATGGACTGCAGCACGCCAGGCCTCCCTGTCCATCACCAACTCCCGGAGTTTACTCAAACTCACATTCATCGAGTCGGTGATGCCATCCAGCCATCTCATCTTCTGTTGTCCCCATCTCCCACCTTCAATCTTCCCCAGCATCAGGGTCTTTTCCAATGAGTCAGTTCTTCACATCAGGTGGCCAAAGTATTGGAGTTTCAGCTTCAGCACAATGATAATAAATAATAAATCCCCCTCCTGGGGTGGTAGCGAGGATCAGATGATCTCATGCATGTAAAGTGCCAGCCCGGAGTCTGGGTCATGCTGGGTACCCGTTCCTGTTGCCCTGTGGTTCAGTCAGCCCGTGGTGCCCCATGGCGCTCCTGGGTGATCACATGACCTCTAACGGCTCCCCCCCATTCCCGTCTTCACCCTGTTCCCATCTATCCTCGACTCGGCTGTAAGAGTCGGCTCCCTAAGTTCATTTACTCACTGTCCTTCTGGAAATCCTTTGTGATTGCCCATGACTTGGGTACACCTGTCAGCTCCACCCATGGCTCATAACACCCTTGACGACCTGCGTCCTCACTCACTCAACACACGTGCCGGCCTCAGGCAGCAGGGTGGTGAACAAACAGTCCCCAGTTTCTGCCCCCTTGGAGCAAGGGAGTTAGGTGGGAGGGAGGACCTTGAGAAACTTTCTTTTTTTTTTTTTAATGTAGACCAGTTTTTTAAAGTCTTTATTGAATTGGTTACAATATTGCTTCCGTTTTATGTTTTGATTGTTTTGACCACAAGGCACTTGAAATCTTAGCTCCCCGACCAAGGATCAAACCCACATCCCCTGGGTTGGAAGGCGAGGTCTTAACCACTGGACCACCAGAGAAGTCCCGAAAGTGACTTCTGAGCTGAAATTTGAGCAGGCCCTGGAGTTTATGGGCCCCAGGGTTGGGGGTGGGACACTGCTGCGGTCTTGCCCTCCAGGACCTGGCGGAGAGCATCCGGCAGGTGTGCAGAGCCGGCCCTCTTCTCCACCCTCCCTCATCAGTCCCCTCCACACACTGTCCGTGTCTGTGTCCTGAGGTCCCAGGCCCTCTGCACCAGCACCAGCTGTACTGTTAGACCCGTGATAAGCATCCTCTTCTGGCTGACTTCTTCTGGTCCCTCCAGACTCCACTGGGCACTCTTGTCCCTCCACCCAGACAGTGGACAATAAGACAGTGGACAGTAGACAATAACACAGCACCTTAGTTGGTGCTCTATGAGCCCCTTCGACTCACCTCTGCCCGATCGTTTCCTGTCCTCTATTTCCATCGTCCATCTGTCTCTCCAGACTGTGAAGTCCTTTTCCCCAGCCCCTGCCTCACTGGATGACATGGGGCAGCCAGCAAGAGCCTTATTCTGTGCTGAGTGAGCCCTGGCAAAGGAGTAAATGGCCTGGGTGGCTCATGCTCACTGTGTCTGCCCAAAATCCTCTCCAAGGGCAGTTGAGTTCAGTGTTGGATTCAGTTCTTTGATCTTATTCATCTTTCTGGAGCCACTTGGGAAGTGCAGTTTGTTGGGGTTTGGTGTTGGGGTGGCAGGCAATGATGTTCAAAATATTTAACAACTGGTAAGGCCCAGGCACTGGTCAATCTGATTGGCCAGCAAAACCATGCCTGAGGGCTTCCCTGGTGGCTCAGTGGTAAAGAATTCGCCTGCCAATCCAGGAGACACAGTTTAATCCCTGATCCAAGGAAGATCCCACATGCTCCAGAGCAACTAAGCCCGTGGTCCACAACTACGGAGCCTGTGCTCTAGAGCCCAGGAACCACAACTGCTGAGCCCATATGCCGCAACTACTGCAGCCTGAGCACACTAGAACCTGTGCTTCACAACAAGAGAAGCCACCAGAATGAGAAGCCAGCGCGCTGCAACTAGAGAGTAACCTCCACTCGCCACAACTAGAGAAAAGCCCGAGCAGCAAAGAAGACCCAGCATAGCCATAAATAAATAAACAAAATTATTTTTAAAAATAAGACCATGCCTGACAAGGAGGCTATTTGATGAGCAATGATGCCCAGTGCCTGTTGTAGGTGCCTACAAATTGGCAGTTTGGGGAAGTATGGGAGCTTCTATATCCTGCCACACACTCTGTGGACTTTGGTGGCCAGCGCTTCTATGACAGAGCACTGAGAATCTTCTATCATTGACCAGACACCGAATCAGCTCTGCGGGTGAACCTTCTTGCTTTCCTTCTGCGAAGAGGGCTGAAGTTCTGGAACCAGGCAGATGCGCATTGGAATTCCTGCCGCTGGGGCAAAGTACCTAAGATCTGGACCCTTCAGCTCCTTTTCTGTGAAATGGAGGTAATAAGTTGTGTCTAACCTAGCAGCTGTGAAGTTTAGATCAGAAAATATGTGTCCAGTGCTTGGTATGTAATAGGCAACCAATAATCTTCGTTTCCTCTTTCTCTGTGGCGAGTGGAACTCAAACGAGTTCTGCTTGACAGATGAATTGACACTCTCACTCTGAAAGCCATGTGCAGGCGGAAAGTCCACGGTCAGCAGGCCACTCCCCGGAGCGCTCACACCACTGTCACCGCACCTGGCGGCAGAGCTGCACGCTTATCAAGAGGCAGCTGCTTCTTCCCAAACCTGTTTACCCCGGTAGCGCCTCCTATTTTAATTATGTTGTTTAATTATATGTAATGCAATAAAATATGTGGGTGTAAACAGCATCGTCTAGAAACAACCAATGTGTTAGTCACTCAGTTGTGTCCAACTCTTTGCAACACCATGGGCTATAGCCCTCCAGGCTCCTCTGTCCATGGAATTCTCCAGGTAAGAATACCGGAGTGGGTTGTCATTCCCTTCTCCAGGGGATCTTCCTGACCCAGGGATCGAATCTGGGTTTCTGGCATTGCAGGCAGATTCTTTTTGGTCTGAGCTACCAGGGAAGCCCAGTTTTATTTATTTAAAAATTTTTTATTTGATCACACCGTGTGGTGTGAGGGACCCTAGTTCTTCAACCAGGGACTGAGCCTGTACCCTTGGCAGTGAAAGGGTGGAGTCCCAACCACTGGACACCAGGGCATTACCAACAAATTCATTTTAGAAAAACGACTTCATGAGGGTGCATGACATGTGGAATCTCATCAAGAACAACTACTCAAAATATGAATGAATAAGTGTACATTTTAAATTAAAATAAGATGTTTAAGAATAGGTAAGCATTTTTGAGGACTTTCAAGTTTATTCTGCCCTTTCGGGCAGTTTATTCTGACCAACCACCGGTCCTGGTCCTATCAGAAATACAGGTACCTCATTAGAGACTTTATGTATATATCTCATGATCCCCACCACAAGCTAAGATTAAACCAAACTGTGTATGAACAAAACATTTAAAAAAATGTTTAAGACATTTTATTTCTTTTTCATGTAGAGGGATTCTAGAGGTTGGAAATTCTCTATGAGGTGTCATCAGGGAACCAGGCCTCTTTTTATTCTTTTGCGTCCTCAACACATGGCTTCCATTCTCAAGGTTTCCTCTTGGGTCCAGGATGGCTGCTAGAACTCCAGTTATCACATCCGTAGTTCCAGTTATGATATTCTTGTTTCAAGCAACAGGAAGGAGAAAGGAAAGGGCTGGTAGTAGGGAAGGTCATACCTCTATCCTTGTAAAGCTGGAAACTGTAGTCTTTTCTTCCTGGTGGCAATACAGCCACCAAAATTCAGGGTTCTGTTAAGAAAGAGAAAGGTGAAAATGGATAACAGAGCAAGCAATTAGCTGTCTTCATCATATGTTTTTATCCTCATGGTACAGTGAGGAAACAGGCTGTGATAGGAAAGATCACACAGCTGGTAAGAGGCAGAGAAGAGATCCAAACACAGACCAGCCGAACGCCTGACAGAATAGAAACATTTTCTTGCTGTTGAGTGTATGCTAAGGCAGCCCTTAACCTCTATTCTGAGTCACGTGTCTCTCAGGAATTCTGTTCATTTAAGATTCTGAAGTCTGCCCACTTCCGCTCTCATTTAAGAGCTCTGAGATGGCTCCTGGTGGTATTTGTCCACGGTAGGTGTTTAATTGGTTTCCATTTTTGAAAAATAGCCATGGCAACTTTGGTCATTACTGTGACATGATTTTTTGATGCAGTTTCTTGTTACAGGAAGACAGAATTGTCAGAGGAACGTCTTGAAGATTGAGTTAGAACATTATCAATAAATGGGATTGCCCTGTGGGCTCGAAATCAGTGGTTCACGGCTGAGGCAATTTAGCAAGGTCTGGCGATATCTGGGGAGTGTCACATCCGGGGAGGTGATGCTGGCATCTAGTGGGGGAGAGGCCAAGCAAGTCATAATGTGCTGGACAGGCCCCCACGACAAGTGACGTCAGTAATGCCGAGGCAGAGGTACCCGGGTCTGGCCCGTTTGAACTGACAGAGCTTACATAACAGGACATCTGCTGCTTCGTGCGGATGTCCCAGTAAGAATCTCAGGCTCTACGTTCTCTCTTTTTTCTTAATGTCTCTGCCTTTGGCTATAGGAAAAAAGTAATCTTGCAGAAGTCTAGTCAGTAGATGTTCATTATTTGATAATAAGGCTTAAATGGACATTTTTTTTTTCTGCACAAAGGTTTCTTTTTATTCATAACATAGGCAAAGTTATTTAAGTCAATAAATTTTTAAGGAATTTTCACACGTCCTGATTCTTTCCACTGCCAATCACCATAGCTCCTCCAAAGTCATAATCTTCAAGGTACCCTTTCAAAAAGTTCTGCTCAATCCACAGCTGTGATGCCTGTAATCTTCAAGATCCAATTTCCTCAAGCAGTTTAGTATAGGATCCTGGTTAGGGTCAGGAGATGGGATCTGTCTAGTCCTTAATGACAACCATAGGAAAAAAACGTATTAGTTACTATTGAAGATTATGTCAAACTGAACAGTATAAGAAACTAAAGGGAGAGAACTCTACGTTCTCTCTTTTTTCTTAATGTCTCTGCCTTTGGCTATAGGAAAAAAGTAATCTTGCAGAAGTCTAGTCAGTAGATGTTCATTATTTGATAATAAGGCTTAAATGGACATTTTTTAAAAAAGCAATCACTAAATATTTCCTGAGTAGCTTCAATCTACTAACTAGGAACCTGGAGATCATTCAATTCAGAGACGTGTTTATTTAGGTCTTCTTTAATTTTCCTTTTTTAAGAGTGCAGGTCTTAAAAAACCTTTTGTCACGTTGATCCTTAATATTTCAGATTTGGGGGCATTATTATTAACGAATTTTTTAAAAATTCAATTTCTGATTTCTCATTGCTAGCACATAGCAATACAATAGTAGTAGTAGTAGTGTTAGTCGCTAAGTCGTGTCCAACTCTTCGTGACCCTATGGACCATAGCCCACCAGGCTCCTCTGTCCATGGGATTTTCCAGGCAAGAATACTGGAAGTGGGTTGCCATTTCCTTCTCCCTTGTCTCCTGCATAATCAGGTGGATTCTTTACCACTGAGCCACCAGGGAAGCCCCTCTTGGTATGTAATAGGCATCAACTAATACTCCCCTTGGGCATCTGGGCTGCATCACCAAGGTTGTCTACAGGTTTTCTCAGTCACTCACTCTGTAGTCCCATCTGTTTATCTCACCCTTAGGAAACCCTGTTGAGTTATGGGAGAGGAACTGGCTTCTGATAGCAGCAGGAAGAGAACTTCCCCTTGGAAGCAATACAAACCCATTTCCATGGATGGCCTGTTCCTTCTGTTCTAAAGAGACAGGGCCAAGCACTATCAGAGAGCAGGAAAATGCTTGCCTCACCCTTTTGCTTTTAATCATCTGATGCTCAACCCCTGTGGGCTACATCCTCGGTAAGGAGAAGATTTAAAAAAAAAATTCAACAACTACCTTAGGGCCTCGATGCAAATGTTAACAACTTGTTTGCTTAGTGGAGGTTTCCGCCTTGGACTGGTTAGAAGTGTCACAATGCAGTTGCACTTGTCTGTTTGAATGACTAACATTTTGCTACTATTGTCCAAGATGCTAATAAAAGCACATATGCAGTTATTCTATTTTCAGAACACTTTATGTGCACTGACCACTTATTTTTCATGATCTGTGTGTTGACTCTTGGCTTTATAATGGGGATATTGCGGTAAAGGGCAAACTCTGGGGTAAAATGAATGCCAAACCCATGATTTCTAGCCAGATGTTTAGGTCTTGGTCTTACAACATAAAGTATCTTGACATTCCTAGACAAGAATCAGCTCAGGAAAATTCCCATATTGTAAGGAGAATGTTCAGATTTCTATTTAACTGCCTATCTCATGGGAAAGCAAATAGCCTTAGACTATTAATAAGTATGAAAAGCACACTTCACCCAGGGTCATAAGAGTCATCAGTGCAATCTCTTCAGATTTTTCAAATGTTGGTCAACTCTCAGGGAACTAAAGTGTCACCTGTCCTTTTATGTTTGAAGTCAAAGTTGACAGCACAGCCTGGAGAACGCAGGGCTTCCATTGTCTTCCCAGCTAATGATGTGTTTGGGGACCCAGACTGGAAGGCTCTGTCTTATCGCCTGGCTGAATATTGACAGAAGGGTCAAGTGGACATAACTAAATGCACAATCCTGAGATGAAAGGGTCTTGTTATGCAAACAGACATTGTTGATCAAACAACACAGGCAGAACAGTGAGTGGCTGACAGATTTCATTAATCCTCAAGCCGGAAGGGACATTAAAGGTCACTGACTCTGGAGTCCAGGGAGCAACCGAGTCTTGGTGAGAACCCACCTTCCTGACTCAGGGCCAGGACTCAGCTCTGACCATTGATCAGCACTTGGGTGCCAGCTGGGGCCAGTGGGGCCAGGAAAGTTCACATCTCTGTCACACAGACCACTGAGGAAGCACTCAGAATCTTTCTGGCTAATTCTCCCACTTCTTTGATTCATGGACCCTGGGAACTGAGTCATCCAGAGAGATGGGTGCTTCTGTGGATGGCAGGAAACCTGGAATGACTGCTAACTCATCCCATGGCTTTGGGCAAATCACATCACCTCTCTGGTCTCGGACCCTTTATCTGTAAGTGAGGACACTGGCTTCAAGACCTTGCTCCAGCCTGCTAGCTCTAGCTTTCTAGAATTCCGCTTTTCTGATATCAGTCGGACAGGCCTTCATCCATAAGCAAACCAAGCAAGAGACCATGGCAACAATTTAAGTCTCAGTCCTGGTTTTATGAAGCCTCGGGCTTCACCTATTATCTCAAGTTGGATGTGGAATTCTCAGGGCAAAAGGTATTTAAATCCCTTTCATTTTTTTACACCCTTGAGGACTTCCCTGGTGGTGAAGAACCTACTTGCCAATGCGAGATACTCGGGTTCCATCCCTTGGTTGGGAAGATCCCCTAGAGAAGGAAATGGCAACCCACTCCAGTATCCTTGTCTGGGAAGTCCCAGGAGCCTGGCAGGCTACAGTCCATGGGGCTGAAAAGAGTCGGACAGGACTTAGTGACTAAACCACCACCACCACCACCGTGTCCTTAGGATGGGAGGCCAGCGTGAGCTCCCTCAGACGGAGAGTGACGTCCACATGAGACAAGGGTGAGGACCCCAAGTCTATGGGGTCCTCATTCCCAGCTCCCCACTCCCAATCTGAAAGCTCCACAGCTGCAGCTGACCCCCGGGGGCCGCTGGAGAAACAGCTGCTCGAACCCAGACCAAAAGCACAGAGGAGCTTTCTGCTCAGCTAGGATTCATGCCAAGTGAACTACTTACTGAGTGCATTTGTCCCAGCAAACCTCCTCTACAAAAAATACAAGAGGGAGTCCTAAATGAAAGGACCCAAGATAGGAACTCAATTCCACATGAAGAAAGAATGAATACCAGTAAATAAAACTACAAAGGTGTGGATAAAAGACATTTTTTATTTGCAAGTCACCGTGGGCACCTTAATGTTCTCCAGCCTCAATTTCTTCCACTGTGAAATGGGTACAGTTACAATGCCTCTCTCGTGGGATGTTTGAGGATTAACAAGGTAACGTGGGACAGTTCCTTAGCAGTGCTTGGCAGATGGTAAGTACTCGATTGGGGTCTCTGATATGCACTGTTTTCTGTCCCTGTCCAGCCTATATTCTGTTGGGAGCAATGTCATTCATTCAACCTTCAATCACTTACTTGCATATTGCTGGCTGATGGTTCCCTGGTTGAATGGGCTGTAGCAACGTAATATTATGTGGGGTTACTTAAGCACATAAAATACAATTCTTGACATACCAGATTTTAAAGATAATCTCTATAATCTAGCCCTGAATAAATCATATTTATTACAAGACTGTATTAACTTCCTGATTAAAACTGGTTCACTAACAGTGTCCTAAAAATGCTATTAACTGGTGTACCTTACTTACATGCTGACTTTGTGGTTATTTTTGAGCAATACTTACAATTTCCAAGAATTTAAAATCTTGGTAACCTTCTGAGCCCCTGTTCCCCTGTCAAAGGAACTGCAACCCATCACAGACGATGGTCCAGGAAGCAGGAGCAGCTTAGGGGTTTGAGGTGGTTCCCTTTGTGATGGTTCTGCAAACTCCAAGACAGGCTTCGTTCCTGCTATGGGGACTTCTCCCCAGGAAGGAGAATCTGTCACCCCCTCACTTCTCTGTCTTCATAGCCATGACGGTAGAAGAGAAGCCCAGCCTTAGGAACTAATAGTTCTGTAGATTTTATTCCATACTGGGTACTGTAGGGGTTATTTCTTGACAACCATTTAACATGCTATGGTTATTTTGATACCTTCTTAATGTACTACGGCTACTCCCTTCTCACTTTCTGAGACTGAATTTGGCTGCGATTAACAGATAATATGAATAACAGTAAAAAGCTATGACCAACCTAGATAGCATTTTTTTTTTTTTTTAGATAGCATATTAAAAAGCAGAGACATTGCTTTGCTGACAAAGGTCCGTCTAGTCAAAGCTATGGTTTTTCCAGTAGTCATGTATGGATGTGTGAGTTGGACTATAAAGAAAGCTGAGCACTGAAGAATTGATGCTTTTGAATTGCAGTGTTGGAGAAGACTCTTGAGAGTCCCTTGGACTGCAAGGAGATCCAACCAGTCAATCCTAAAGGAAATCAGTCCTGAATATTCATTGGAACAACTGATGCTGAAGCTGAAACTACAATATTTTGGCCACCTGATGCGAAGAACTGACTCATTGGAAAAGACCCTGATGCTGAGAAAGATTGAAGGTGGGAGGAGAAGGGGATGACAGAGGATGAGATGGTTGGATGGCAACACCGACTCAATGGACGTGAGTTTGAGTAAGCTCCGGGAGTTGGTGACGGACAGGGAAGCCTGGCGTGCTACAGTCCATAGGGTAGCAAAGAGTCGGACACAACTGAGCAACTGAACTGAACTGAACTGAACCCAAGATAAGGATGTATGTTTCTCTCATGCAAAAGAAGTCCAGGGGAGGGTAGTCCAAAACTGATACAGCAGCTCCTCAGAGACCCAGGCTCCCTCTCCCCTCCTTACAACAATCCTTGGCAGGAATTTGTTGCCCTGTGGTCCCAGGCTGGCTGCTGGAGCTCCAGTCATCATGTCTCTGTCCCAGGAAGAGAGAGGTGGAGGTTAAAAGGCAGGAAGGGCCCAGAAACCTGGTCCAACATCTTCCACTGACTCTCCTTTGACAGAACTGTGTCACAGAACCTCACATCATTACAGAGTGACTGGGAAATTTAGATTGACACATTGCCTCTTTGAATTGAACGTGGGTTTAATTAATAAGGGCTTCCCAAGTGGCTCAGATGGTAAAGAATCTGCCCACAATGTGGGAGACCTGGGTTTGATCTCTGCATCAGGAAGATCTCCTGGAGAAGGAAATGGCAACCCACTTCAGTATTCTTGCTTGGAGAATTCCATGGACTGGCTGTCTACAGTCCATGGGGTTGCAAAGAGTTGGACATGGCTGAGTGATTCACACTTTCACTTTAGTTAATAAGGAAGAAAGGAAGAATGGTTCTTGGGTTCCCCTTTCTCAAGCCCAGAAGAGATACTGGCACAGAAGAGAATGGTCAACAGTATCCCAAGAGGAAGAAACCACTCAATGCCCAGAACTTGGTTAACATCCTAATAGGTACCTGTGTGCCCACGGACCACTTTATTGGGTCAGGCATCTGGGAGACACTCCTAGCTCTTCACCAGCCCCTGAGTTCCAGCTGACACTCCGCTCCTGCTGACTTATTTCTCCTGCCCTTCTTGCCCCACATTGGATCCATCATGTGTAGAATTCCAAGGATCCGCACCCCTAACCCTTTATAGCAAGGCATCACACAGCTGGAGGCTATTTAAATGGACTTGTTTTATTCTTAAAATGCAAAGCATTTGATTTGTTGACTTTTAAAAATGGCCACTGAAATGAGCATGGTTTAAGGAAGTAAAAGTTATCTCTTTCCCCAGCCTTAAATAGATTTATCTCAATCCAGCTATTAGACATGACAAAAGCCAGTGAGATGGAGACAGATGCGGTCAGAGGACACAGCTGGCGCTCTGGCTGCTCTTTCCGAGAAGCCAAACCTCCTGGGAAGATCGATCAGATGCAATTTTTAACTAATTGATGAATTGCTGTCGAAAGCCCATTCATTAAAACACACTTTCACCGCTGATGGAGTCGTAAAATCGCAGAAGCCCCAACAGCAGCGGGGGGAGACACTGTCCCTGGAGGCCCAGGATGGCTCTCAGTGCTGGTGGGTCTGGGCTGAAGACCTTATGCAGGGGAGAGACCCGGGCTTCAGGGCAGACAGACACTTGCTGTGACTCCCAGGTGCTCTGAGAGGAGTGTGTCCATCCCCGAGGCTCCTCTTCTAAAAGTGGACAGAGGAATACACCTCCCAGGATTCAACTGCATCACGTAGAGAAACACTGACTACAGAGTTCGTTAAAACTCTGCTTTTAAAAAAAAAAAAAGAAGAAAAAGAAAAGTTTTAAAATATTTATTTATTTGACTTTTCTGGGCCTTAGTTTCAACATGTGGGACCTAGTTCCCAAACCAGGGATCGAACCCGGGCCCTTTGGATTGGGAACATGGAGTCTTAACCACTGGACCACCAGGAAATCCCCGGCAGGAAATCCCCAACAGGAAATCCTCTGCTTTTAAACACGGCATTTGAGGCTTGAGTGGAAAAGGGGAAAGCGGGGACCAGGCCATTTGTGAGGTACCCTCCAGAGAGACTATTGCTAACTTTCTCTTGTAAAGGAAAAGCCAGAATCACACTGACTTTGGGGGGTTCAGATTGTGCCAGGAAAAGACACCCTATTCTGGTCGGTAAAACTTGGCTCAAAGTTGTTCTTGTTTACTAAAGTGAGTGAAAGCCTTTGAGCTACTTGTGGTTAGCCCTCTGTTCTGACCAAGACTTTAGGCAAGGAGGTGATTTGAGAAGAGATTTTCCTTCTCCTGTCTTCCTCTCGCCAGCCTTGGGGAACCAGGCCTCAGGATGGGGGACGCCATAGACGTGGCCTCTGGGCCCTCGGGCTCTATCTGAAACTTAGTGCATCAACAGTGGATGAAACACACCCCAAAGGTAGCTGTTTATGGTAGACTTTTCTCTCATGATTTGGGACAAACAAAAGGAGCCATTAGTGCTAACATCTTGCCCTCAAGCCTGCGGAAAAGTGTAATTTTTCTCTCTGTAGCTTGCCCTCTCTGGGTCTTGACATCTCTTTTCAGACAGCTTTGGGGCAGACGGGGTCCACTGTGAGCGCCGACTCGTCTTCCTTCTCCAGGTCCCCCAGGAGCCCTCCTCTCGCCCGAGGACTTGGCTGAGTGACAGAGCGCAGGGCTGGGCCTCCTCGTGGTCCCCTCCACCCCCAGGGCTGTCATGGCCACAGCCAGGGCCAGCTTTGTGGTCCCAGAAAAGCAGTCTGCATCAGTGGCCACTGGTCTGTCCCCTCTGGGGAAGAGGTTGATGGTGGCCTTCCCAGGGCCTGCTTTCTCAAGGTCAGCACAGGGAGGGGTGGTGGGAAGGCCTGGACTGAGTTCCATTCAGAGGGTCTTGGGATTCAGCGCCCCCACCTCTGTCTCCAGCTGGCTGTGCCATCCTGGACAGGCTGCTTGACCTCTCTGAAGCACCGTTTCTTTAGCTGTAAAACAGGTTTCAAAGGGACCCATCTCAGAGACTGCCAAGATGATTCTGGAAATTAATGAATGTAGACGTGCCTGGTGTGGTGTCTGGGGAATGAGAGGCGAGCCTGGCTCAGCCCACATGTGAAGACAGCCCATGAAAGAGGGGAAGGGGTGGAGGGAACCCCAGAGAAGGGAGCCAGATCCCTTGGCACAAAATCAGGTTTTGTGATCCCTCCTGCCCCTGCCTCGGCTGGGAGACAAAGCTTCCTCACTATTTAATTTGGTTTGAGTGGTCATGGAGCCTATGTGAGAGGCGCAGTCATGGTGTGGGGTGAGAATGAAGCTTGCCAGACCCTTTCTGAAATGACCACAACAACCACTTGTATTATTATCAAGATATTTGTGCTAGTGCTCACTATGTGCCAGGCCAGGGGAAGCACCTTGCAAAGAAACTCAGTTCCCAGTGGTTACATAATGGAATAAGTGCCATAACTGCACCCATTTTATGGATGAGAAAACTGAGGCACAAGAGGCTAGAAAACCTTCCCAACAAGGTCACACAGTAACAGACCTGGGGTTCGTGCCCAGGAATCTTGGAGTAAATGCCTTAAACCTACTCTATCCAGATGACTTTCCTCACTTCCTCACCAAAAATTGCATGGGCAGATATGGTTAGCCCCATTTGACATGGGAAGAAGCAGAGGCTTGGGGAGCTTAAGTGACTGCTCAGATGGCACACGGATCTCAGGGTGGTGCTATGGGGATTCAGGCCATCTGTCTCCAAAGATCCCTGACTGACCACCTGACCTCTGAGCAATGTAATAGTTGTTCAGTTTCTCAGTTGGACACGACTGGGGTCTTTGCAACCCTGTGGACTGCAGCACACCAGGCTTCCCTGTCCTTCACTATCTCCTGCAGCTTGCTCAAACTCATGTCCATTGAGTCAATGATGCCATTCAACCATCTCATCCTCTGTCATGCCCTTCTCCTCCTGTCCTCAATCTTTCCCAGCTTATTGTAGGCATATGTCATGGCCTGCCACAGAAAGATAACTTGAGCCCGCCCACCTGTGAAGGACAGTAAAGAAGTGAAACTAACACAACCGCCTACTGGAGGCTTGCCATTCTAGGGGACATTTGCAAGGACTGAATAGGCTTATTACTTTGTTTCTTCACCTCTCCCCCCATTTCTGATCCATAAAAGAATCTGACATCCATGCCCCTACAAGATGGTTATTTTGAGGCACTAGCCTGTCATCTTCTCCGTCGGCTGTCTCCGGAATAAAGTCCCTTCCTTGTCCCAACATTTCATCTCGGATTCATTGGCCTATTGTACGGCGAGCTGCGCAAGCTTGGACTCGGTAACAGATGGAAATACACTGAGCTCCTTGTTTAACCCACGGACCATGATTTCCAGGCACTCTTGTCCCCATTTCACAAAAGAGGCAACAAGCTGCTGGGAGGGATGAAGTAACTTGTTCAAGGTCCACACCCATCAGACGGTGAAGTCAGGGGTATGGAGTCCTTTCTGAAGCTCTGTCGGTTTTAGAAACCAGAGATTTAGGTTTTGCTACTTGATGTGACTGACTATGGTGAACTGTGGTGTTGGAGAAGACTCTTGAGAGTCCCTTGGACTACAAGGAGATCAAACCAGTCAATTCTAAAGGAAATCAGTCCTGAATATTTGTTGGAAGGACTGATGCTGAAGCTGAAACTCCAATACTTTGACCACCTGATTCGAAGAACTGATTCATTGGAAAAGACCCTGATGCTGGGAAAGATTGAAGGCAGGAGGAGAAGGGGAAGACAGAGGATGAAATGGTTGGATGGCATCACCAACTCAATGGACATGAGTTTGAGTAAGCTCTGGGAGTTGGTGATGGACAGGGAAGCCTGCCGTGCTGCAGTTCATGGGGTCACAAAGAGCTGGACACGACTGAGTGACTGAACTCAACTGAACTGAACTGTGACTGACTAGGAGCTTTCAGGTGATGCTGGTGGTTGTCAATTACCAACTGGCACTTGCCAATAGCATTGCCAATGAGTGAACAACAAGGGCATTTGCCATCTGCCTCTGTGGAGATTAGACTCAGACTCGGTGGAGATTGAACTTCCCTGGTGGCTCAGACGGTAAAAGAATCCACCTGCAATGCAGGGGACCTGTGTTCGATGCCTGGGGTGGGAAGATCCCCTGGAAGAGAGCATGACAACCCACTCCAGTATTCTTGTCTGGAGAATCCAATGGACAGAGGAGCCTGGCAGGCTACAGTCCAAGGGGTCGCAGAGAGTAAGACATGACTGTGTGACTAAGCATACACATCTGTGGAGATTGATCCTTGTGTTGTTGCAGCTGTTGACCTTCAGCACGGCCTGAGGGACCTGTTCAGGGCAGAGTGAGGCACTCTGTGCTCCAGGGAATCTGGTGGGACAGGTCTTTCAGTTCAGTTCAGTTGCTCAGTCATGTCCAACTCTTTGCAACCCCATGAACCACAGCACGCCAGGCCTCCCTGTCCATCACCAACTCCCGGAGTCCACCCAAACCCATGTCCATTGAGTCGGTGATGCCATCCAACCATCTCATCCTCTGTCGTCCCCTTCTCCTGCCTTCAATCTTTCCCAGTATCAGGGTCTTTTCAAATGAGTCAGCTCTTCACATCAGGTGGCCAAAGTATTGGACTTTCAGCTTCAACAGCAGTCCTTCCAATGAACACCCAGGACTGATCTGCTTTAGGATGGACTGGTTGGATCTCCTTGCACTCCAAGGGACTCTCAAGAGTTTTCTCCAACACCACAGTCCAAAAGCATCAATTCTTCTGCACTCAGCTTTCTTTATAGTCCAACTCTCACATCCATACATGACTACCGGAAAAACCATAGCCTTGACTAGACGAACCTTTGTTGGCACAGTAATGTCTCTGCTTTTTAATATGCTGTCTAGGTTGGTCATAACTTTCCTTTCAAGGAGTAAGCGTCTTTTAATTTCATGGCTGCAATCACCATCTGCCGTGATTTTTGAGCCCCCAAAAATAAAGTCAGCCACTGTTTCCACTGTTTCCCCATCTATTTGCCATGAAGTGACGGGATCGGATGCCATGATCTTAGTTTTCTGAATGTTGAGCTTAAATCCAACTTTTTCACTCTCCTCTTTCACTTTCATCAAGAGGGTCTTTAGTTCTTCTTCACTTTCTGCCATAAGGATGGTGTCATCTGCGCATCTAAGGTTATTGATATTTCTCCCGGCAATCTTGATTCCAGCTTGTGCTTCCTCCAGCCTAGCGTTTTTCATGATGTACTCCGCATGTAAGTTAAATAAGCAGGGTGACAATATACAGCCTTGATGTACTCCTTTTCCTATTTGGAACGAGTCTTTTGTTCCATGTCCAGTTCTAACTGTTGCTTCCTGACCTGCGTACAGTTTCTCAAGAGGTAGGTCAGGTGGTCTGGTATTTCCATCTCTTTAAGAATTTTCCACAGTTCATTGTGATCCACACAGTCAAAGGCTTTGGCAGAGTCAGTAAAGCAGAAATAGATGTTTTTTTGGAACTCACTTGCTTTTTTGATGATCCAGCGGATGTTGGCAATTTGATCTGTGGTTCCTCTGCCTTTTCTAAAACCAGCTTGAACATCTGGAAGTTCATGGTTCACGTATTGCTGAAGCCTGGCTTGGAGAATTTTGAGCATTACTTTACTAGCATGTGAGATGAATGCAATTGTGCGGTAGTTTGAGCATTCTTTGGCATTGCTGTTCTTTGGAATTGGAATAAAACTGGGACAGGTCTTTAGATAATTGGATATTTTCAGGAACTGATTGCATGATCCCAATCTTTGCATTTTCTGGTATCTAGAAAAGCACTAAATCCCTTCAAGATGACATCAGATCTTGTGACTAGCAGAAAACCGTGTAAAGTAAGTGCTTGATTGCATTGAACTCCATCACCAAAATCTTATATATTGACCTTCCCCCATTACCTCTTCGGAGAAGGCAATGGCACCCCACTCCAGTACTCTTGCCTGGAAAATCCCATGGATGGAGGAGCCTGGTAGGCTATATAGTCCATGGGGTCGCTAAGAGTCGGACACGACTGAGCGACTTCACTTTCACTTTTCCCTTTCATGCACTGGAGAAGGAAATGGCAACCCACTCCAGTATTCTTGCCTGGAGAATCCCAGGGACGGTGGAGCCAGGTGGGCTGCCATCTGTGGGGTCGCACAGAGTCGGACACGACTGAAGCGACTTAGCAGCAGCAGCAGCAGCAGCATTACCTCTTTGGAGCAGTCTCTCAGAGCTGTCTGAGATGGTGCCTCCCAGGCTGCAGTCCTCATTTTGCCCCCAAATAAAACTTAACTCGCAGCTTTCAAGTTGTGCATCTTTTTAGTCGACATAGTAAAAAACCTGCTTGCCAATGCAGGAGACATAAAAGATGCAGGTTTGAAACCTGGGTCGGGAAGATTCTGGCATGGCAACCCACTCTAGTATTCTTGCCTGGAGAATCCCATGGACAGAGGAGCCTGGAGGGCTCTAGTCTATGGGGTCACAAAGAGTTGGAAATGACTGAAGCAAGTTAGCACACACACACGTGACCAACTAGACCCTTACAAGTCCCTCGTGTCTGTCAGCCTTAAATCAAACATCTCGACTCTCACCAGCCCAGGGTGCTGGCCCTTTGTTTCTGAGGCCTGGTTGATATCAAGCTTCAATGGAAGAAGCGAATTTTACTTCAGCTACTGTCCAAGAGCCACAGAGCTGGGTGGTGGTTAAAGCAGTCAATGCAGATTTTAACCAGCAGCTACTGCAGTGGGGAAAAGAGCCCTCAGGACAGAACTGGGGTCAAATCCGAGAGCAGCCTGGCCACGTGGGCATTTATGGCCCAGGGACCAGGTAGGGGTCAGTGAACGGAAAATTGCTAAGAGGAAGCTTTGGGGTAAAGGTGAGGAGGTTTTCTGGTTAAACTGGATTCTTGCTGGAGGCAGGCCTGGGGGATCAGTCGTGGAATTTGATCAGATATTCAGGGTGATTAGAGGGTGGGGTTCCTTCTCAACTGACTTAACAAGATTCTTGCTACAACTGGGCTGTGCAGGCCCAACAAGGACAACTGAGGTGGAGGCCTCAAGGGTTTGGAGAACCTGAGTGAATGAGGCCACCACCTGAATGGATTCTCCCTGACGACCATGTTGTTTTTAGTTGCTAAGTCGGTCTGACTCTTTGCGACCCCGCGGACAGTAGCCCTCCAGGTTCCTCTGTTCATGGATTTCCCAGGCGAGAATAGTGGAGTGGGTTGCCATTTCCTTCTCCAGGGGATCTTCCCAACCCAGGGATCAAACTCTCATCTCCTGCATTGCAGTCGGATTCTTTCCCACTGAGTCACCAGGAAAGCCTGTGCTTTCAGACTTGAAAGCAATGGCTGAGCATGTGCTGCACCTGGAAGCCAAAATGCTCGGATGGCTTTTGTGTTTAAAAAATGCGCTGGGGCTGCAGGCTGAAGACAGGCCTGAGGCAGGGGGTCCGGACTGTGGCCTGGAGTTCCTGGGGAGACTAGGAAGCCGCAGGAGCAAGTGGGTGGGGGGTGGGGTGGGGAGGGCGAAGGGGTTCCTCAATCCATGCTAGTTTGAGGAGGTTGCAGGAATCTTCACTAGGGGAGGGTGGCTGGATGCACAATCTTGGAGCTCAGGACAGAAGTGTGGGCTGGACACTTTTTTCAAAAGAAGTGCTTTGTCTCACTGTTCACTGAACCCAGGGTAGGCAAGGCATGAGCTAGGGAGCAGAAGGGAAGGAGCTGGGAGAAGATGCTGGAGGAACTGCAGACATTCTTTATCCTCTAAGGGCAGCAAGGGCTTTATCCAGCAAGGGCTTTTCAGGGGGTGCTTATACAGGATGGGCTTCCCCTGTGGCTCAGCTGGTAAAGAATCTGCTCTCAATGCAGGAGACCTGGATTCGATCCCTGGGTTGGGAAGATCCCCTGGAGAAGGGAAAGGCTACCCACTCCAGTGTTCTAGCCTAGAGAATTCCATGGACTCTATAGTCCATGGAGTCACAAAGAGTTGGACACGACGGAGTGAGTTTCACTATATAGGACAGAATAAAAGTGTCGTGTGGCCAAACGAATACATCAGGGTGTGCATGCACAATGCTATAAATGACCTCAGATGTTCCATAACCAGGCAAAGTCATTGTTTATAAAACATGAGGTAAGAGAGCCTGACCATCACCATCTTGGGTAACTGCTCTTTCCCTACAACCTTTAAAATTTCAAATAATTGCAGATTCACAGGAAATTGTAAAGAAAAATAAAAACTGTTAGGATTTCATCCAGTTTCGCTTGATGGTGATGTCTTGCATAGGTACGGTATGCCATCCGGAGAGCTGGTTCAGATTTCAGCGGATTCGTATGTTGTCTGTGTGTGCAGGTCTATGCAATTTTATGACGCGTGTAGATTTGGGTAACCACACCGACATCGATTGTGTGTGTTAATTTGCGGATGGAATGTCTCTATGTTCAGTAATGGTGTCTTGGAAGCATCTTTGATGGACACTTAAGGCTCCAGACCTGGATGAGATTTCCAAGGAGAGGACACAGAGGAAGAAGAGGAGGAGGCTTGGGTGGGGCGAGGGTGGCGGACACCAGATGGAGGAAGACGGCTCTGCTCCGGCTCCTGGAGGGCCTTCCTGGAAGACACGTTTCTTAGAAAAGAAGGGGCTCAGGCTCCCCTCAAAGGCACCGTGTTGTCCTCAGCCCACCCCACCCCATCTCAGCCCTTGGCCCCGGGTTTTCCAGACCTCCTCCTAGGTCCCCAAACCATCAGCTGCAAATGCCAGCATGGTGGTCCCTGTGCCAGTCTCCCCAGAAAGCAATCTGCATTCTGGAATGCTTTGTTGCACCGTGGGTACCAAATCTGGGCTTCCCTGGTGGCTCCATGGTAAAGAACCCGCCTGCCAATGCAGGAGATGCAGGTTTGATCCCTGGATGCAGAAGATCCCCTGGAGAAAGGAATGGCTACCCACTCCAGTATTCTTGCCTGGAAAATTCCATGGACAGAGGAGCCTGGCGGGCTACAGTCCACGGGGTTGAAGAGTTGGACACGACTGAGCGACTGAGGACATGAGCCTGTGTACCAAATCTAGGCTTGGAAAATTGTAAATGTACTTGAATAATATGTCAATGACACAATACTGTAACCGAGGCTGAGGGGACCCTGGAGTCACTGTCGTGAGGCTGGACACTGGAGCCTCATTCACCCCATCACAGGGCCCACTGCACAGGGCATGCTCATGTGCACTCAGCTGTCTGTGGTTAAATGTGATGATTTTTGTCATCTTTTCTCATTAGAGCACACAGCCATGCTGCCTGCTTTAACAAGTCAGCTCCTACTTAAGTAGGGAGGGTATTTTCATTTTCCCCAAGGAGGAGGGGGCGCCTTAGTATCAATTCCATGCTCTATTTTTATTCTGTCATTTGCACATTAATTCTTTCATCCATGAAGTCTCAGTTTTGCAAATTTTGCCTATCACAGCAGAATGGACACTTGCCCGATGGAAACCCCACAGTGGAACGTCCAGGGCTGTGGCGGGGCTTGAATGGTGCAGCGGCGCCATCGTCTGGTGCATCTGAGAGCTGCATCCTGAGAAAAGCGAAAGTTTTTCTCCTCTTGTACGTCTTCTATGAGCATCCGGTTCACCCAGCCCCAGAGGATCCTAGCTGTCCCAGCTCTGGGAAAGCCCAGGTGTGGACCTGGGAGACAGGGACCAATGTTTAGGGATCGCTACTGGCTGTGTCTCAGAAATTACAATGAGGATCAGGGATGAAGGGGAAATGGTCCCTGACATCCCAGAACTCACACCTGGTGGAAGATAAGAGCCAAGACAATGATGCTTAAGAGCTGAGCTGCCTGGGGGTGTGGTTCTGGCTCTGCCCTTGCCGGCTATGGGACCTGGAGCAAGCGGCTCAGGCTCTCTGAGGCTCAGCTGTTTTGTATTCAACAGGAAAACAAGGCTAATAATTAGTCCCTGGTGTGGTTGTTTAAAAAAGACATTCACTGTGAAATGTGAAGTACAGAGGTTCAGTTCGGCTCAGTTCAGTCGCTCAGTCATGTCCGACTCTTGTGACCCCATGGACTGCAGCACGCCAGGCCTCCCTGTCCATCACCAACTCCTGGAGTTTACTCAAACTCATGTCCATTAAGTCGGTGATGCCATCCAACCATCTCATCCTCTGTTATCCCCTTCTCCTCCTGCCTTCAAAGGAAGGTACGTATATTTCTTACTGATGTAATAACAACCGAACAGACAAAGAAGGGAGTGCTGGGAGGTGGGGGTCAGGAAAGGTTTTCCAAGTGAGGGTACATTTCAGCTGGGTTTTGAAAGATGCGTAGGAGTTTTCCAGTCCAACTAAAGGGAAGGGCATTCTGTGTGGGTGAAAGGCATGTACAAAGGTACAGTAAGAAGTACTATGGCATTTGGGAAATGGCACATAGTTTGGTCTGATCTAAGCAGAAGGGGAGGTGAGGGGGACGTAGAGCTGGTAGAACTGAAACTGGGTAGGTGAGCTTCATCAAAATCTCTAGGAGAGGGGGAAAACTCTGTGTTTCTTACAAAGATTCCCAGGGGATTCGGTGGCCTCCTGCCAAAAGTCTGATGTCTGAAAACTGTAATTCTACCAAGCATTCTGCATAATCCTCTCTAATCTGCACCACAGCCTAGCAAAGTAGACATTACACACAGCATAAAGCTGAGGCTCAGAGAGGTTAAGTGACTCACCCAAGATCACACAGTGAGTGTGAGCTACGATTCACTTCCTGGTGGTTTTGACTTCAAACTCCCTACACGTAGCACGTGCTCAGTGAAAGCAGATACGACCCTAGTTCTGATGCTCTTCAGGACTGGGCTGCCAGGGGTGCTGGTGTTGTGTTTTCCTGACATCTGTGCTATCAGAGTTTGAGGGAAGATAGGCCTGGGGCCAGGGAGGCCCACTTGGGGGGCCAGATTCTCAGGCTGGGTGCATGCGCTTAGAAAGGTTTTCTTGGCTGCAATTCCTTATCAGAAAGAAGAGACCCCTGCTTTTCCTTTCTCAGGAATTTCCAGAGATCGTTTTGTGGGTGACTAATGTTGAAGCTGAAACTCCAATACTTGACCACCTGATGCAAAGAACTGACTCATTGGAAAAGACCCCGATGCTGGGAAGGATTGAAGGCGGGAGGAGAAGGGGACGACAGAGGATGAGATGGTTGGATGGCATCACCGACTTAATGGACATGAGTTTGAGTAAACTCCGGGAGTTGGTGATGGACTGAGAGGCCTGGCATGTTGCAGTCCACGGGGTCTCAAAGAGTCGGACACGACTGAGCGACTGAACTGAACTGATGTCATTTTTTTTTAAATGCAAAACAATCTCAAACTTATAGAAAAGTTTCAGCAAAAATTACATATTTTTTTCTAGAATCGTCTGAGGATGCGTTGACATGATGCGCCGTCACCCTTGAATCAGTTCAGTCGCTCAGTTGTGTCCGACTCTGTGAACCCATGGGCTGCAACACGCCAGGCCTCCCCTGAATACCTCACCCCTGAATGCTTCAGTGTATTTCCTGCAAATAAAGACTTCTTCCTATTTAGTCACAACACAGCCATCTCGACATGGCACTGCTGTTCCAGTCTCACCACCTGTCCCGGTGATTCCTTCGTCGTAAAGGGATGCAATTCTGATCTGCTCTGCATCTGGCTGTGGGCTCCGTGGTCCCCTGCAGTCTGGAGCAGTTCCTCTGCAGTTAAGCTAAGGAAAGCCTGACTTTCATGACTTTGACAACTGGAGGATTAAGGATCTATCTGTCTGTGGCCTGTCTCTCTGTTTGAGTGTGTCTGCTGTTCCTTTGTGATGGGATTCAGGTTAAAAATCTTCAGCAGGAACATCCCAGAAGTGCTGCTTATGTGGCACGTGATTTCAGTTCATCCCATTAACGATGGATGCCACACTCATGGTATATCCACTGGTTACAGTGGTGACTGCCTGGCTTCTCCCTGCAAGTTACCTTTGCAATTAATAAATATTCTGTGGAGGGATACGTTGACTCTCTGTGAATATCCCATTCCTCACCAGACTTTCTGTTTATTCATCTCTATTCCATTTACTCAGTAGGTTACAATCCATTACTATTGTTGTATGTCTATGTGCAAATTGTCTCAGATTTGGTTCTAGGAGCCCCTGGAGCTGGCTTCTGTGTCCTTTTGATGTGCCCCCTAATTCTCTGAGCACTCCCCATTTTCTGGTGCAGTAAGATAACCCAAGTTCATTCCGTTCTTCCTCTGCCCACGCCATGGAAGCAGCCAGTTATCCAAGGAGCCCCAGTCCACCTAGTGGGGAATAGAACTTACAGTCGGTATCTAGATGTTCAAGCTGGATTTAGAAAAGGCAGAGGAATCAGAGATCAAATTGCCAACATGCACTGGATCATTGAAAAAGCAAGAGAGTTCCAGAAAAACATCTACTTTTACTTTATTGACTATGCCAAAGCCTTTGACTTTGTGGATCACAACAAATTGGGGAAAATTCTGAAAGAGATGGGAATACCAGACCACTTGACCTGACTCCTGAGAAATCTCTATGCTGGTCAAGAAGCAACTGGACATGGAACAACAGATTGGTTCAAATCTGGAAAGGAGTACGTCAAGGCTGTATGTTGTCATCCTGCTTATTTAACTTATATGCAGAGTACATCATGAAAAACGCTAGGCTGGATGAAGCACAAGCTCGAATCAAGATTGCTGGGAGAAATATCAATAACCTCAGATATGCAGATGACACCACCTTTATGGCAGAAACTGAAGAAGAACTAAAAGGCTTTTGATGAAAGTGAAAGAGGAGAGTCAAAAAGTTGGCTTAAAACTCAACATTCAGAAAACGAAGATCATGGCATCCGCTCCCATCACTTCATGGCAAATAGATGGATAAACAATGGAAACAGTGAGAGACTTTATTTTGGGGGGCTCCAAAATCACTGCAGATGGTGACTGCAGTCATGAAATTAAAAGACACTTGTTCCTTGAAAGAAAAGCTATGACCAACCTAGACAGCATATTAAAAAGCAGAGACATTACTTTCCCAACAAAGGTCCATCAAGCCAAAGCTAAGGTTTTTCCAGTAGTCATGTATGGATGTGAGAGTTGTACTATAAAGAAAGCTGAGCGCCGAAGAATTGATGCTTTTGAACTGTGGTGTTGGAAAAGACTCTTAAAAGCCCCTTGGACAGCAAAGAGATCAAACCAGTCAATCCTAAAGGAAATCAGTCCTGAATATTCATTGGAAGGACTGATGTTGAAGCTGAAACTCCAATACTTCGGCCACCTGATGCAAAGAACTGATGCATTGAAAAAGACCCTGATGTTGGGAAAGACTGAAGGCAGGAGGAGAAGAGGACGACAGAGGATGAGATGGTTGGATGTCATCACTAACGTGATGGACATGAGTTTGAGCAAGCGCCATGAGTGGGTTATGGACAGGGAAGCCTGGTGTGCTGCAGTCCATGGAGTCGCAAAGAATCGGACACAACTGAGCGACTGAACTGAACTGATCTAAGTGCCAGGTGTTCTTCTTAGGGGTCATGGCTCCCAGACTCTCAGCGGAATATGTGTGTCTTTGTATACACATGTTGACATCTATATTCTATACCTATTTATACATTTATATATTTAGATCACGTGTGTACCTACTTATCAACCCTTTTTAATGTTATCAGTCCCTTAGCTAGATGGCTTTTCAGCTTTTGGAGAACAATGGAACATTAAAGCTTTTCGAAACAATCCAGTCTAACCTCTTTATTTGTCTTAAAGATTTTTTTGATGTTGACAACTTAAAAAAAATGTTTATTGAATTTGTTACAATATTGCTTCTGTGGTTTTTTTTTTTTTTTTTATGTTTTGTTTTTTTGACTGTGAGTCATGTGGAATCTCAGCTCCCCGGCCAGGAGTTGAATCACACCGCCTGCACTAGAAGAGGAAGTCTTAACCACTAGACCACCAGGGAAGTCCCCTAACCTCTTTGTTTTACAGTTAGAGGACCTGAGACCCAGGCGACTATGTGATTAAGACCCAGGGCATCCGGGCTGGGAAGAGGCGAGAGGAATGCCAGGCTGACCTTCCAGGAGCCGCAGGCTCTGGTCAGTTAGACAGGGGCTTGTCTTCTGGGGGAGGAGTGTGCTCACCTGGGACCACCCCAAAGGCAGGACGAGAGCCCTGTAAGGAAGCAGACACCACTTGAAGGGAGGACGGACCAAGGGATGATGGTCACGGTGGCGATGAGGCCACAGGGAGGTGGCGAGCTCACTGACTGGCTGCCGGTGGGTGCTGCCGGGGGCCCCGGCCAGAAGGGTGGTGCTGGGGGCTCCCTGCTCCTCTCTGGCTCTGCCCCCATGATTCGCCCATCCTGCTGTGGTGAGCAGGCTTGGGGGGCCTTTTCCACACCCTGAAGTCTGCGTCTCTGGCTCGATTCCCATCACCGTCTACCCTGCATGTGAAATTCTGCCCCCTGCCCCCTGCCAGATGTCATCTCTGGGGCCTGGCCGCCGGGTCGGGTGTGGGGCTGAGATGGGGCAGAAGTGCCAGCTGGTTCCCAGCAAGCTTGCCTTCCTGGATGGAGCCTCTCTCCCCTTCCTGGAGTCACCCAGACTTCATATTCCTTTGGGGTTCACCCTTCCCCTTCATCCAGAATCACTGACTTCTTGCAGGTTCCGGCTCTTTTAATCCATCTCCACAGTTACAAATGGGATTCCGAGGTCATCTGAGGGCACTGTGATTCTAGGGGCTTCCCTCAGAGCGCCTGTTCCCTGGGGTCTACCCTCAGATTCTCCCTCCTCTGGAACTCAGGTGGCCAGATTCTGCCAGAAATACCAATGTGACCAGCAGGTGGCGCTGCTGGGTCAGCGCTCTGCACCCTTACATGCAGATTAAGTGCAGACAACAGACCCCAAAGTGCAGGGCAGAAGGGAGCAGTGGGGACTGGGAACTAGGGGATGTATGGTCCACCAACGAGCATTCTGTATGTGCGCACGCCAGGAAATACACATAAGTACATGCCAGAAAAAAATATACACACATATCATACATAGTAGTAAATACACGTACATATACATAACTACATATCAATACATACATCAATATGTATATATGGGAAGATCCATATTGTGTATATATAGACCCATATACCAGTAGGTGTGTGTGTGTGTGTGTGTATCTATATACAGTGTATATATAAATCCATATACCAGTATGTGTGTGTGTACCCATATACAGTGTACATATAGATTCACATACACATATATGGACTTCCAGTGTGGTGCTAGTGGTAAAGAACCTGCCTGCCAGTGTAAGAGAAGTAAGAGACATGGGCTCAATCCCTGGGTCGGGAAGATCTCCTGGCGATGGAAGTGGCAACCCACTCCAGTGTTCTTGCCTGGAGAATCCCATGGACAGAGGAGCCTGGCAGGCTACAGTCCATAGCATCGCAAAGAGTCAGACATGACTGAAGTGACTTAGCAAGCAATACATGGAAACACACGGGTAAAAAACAGTATATATATAGATATATATATGTATGTATCTATGTATAATATATATAATATATGTACATATGCACTAGTACAAATACACATGTAGACCTGTGTATACAGGTGTGTGTGAATATATGTATGTGCATGCATATGCAGGCACACATGTGCACGTGTGTGTGTGTACCAGCAAACAAGCATAGCCAGTTTGTGGCTCTGGCTCCCGACCTCTGAGGCTCTGAGAGGCAGGGTTCTCCGCGGATTGTGTAATCTAAGTCCAGGTCTTCATTCCTCTCTCAGATGCTTTTTCATTGCGTACAGACAATGGGTCTTCCTGTCAGTCCAGTGGTTAAGACTCTGCGCTTCCACTGCAGGGGGCATGGATACAATCCCTGGCTGGGGAACTAAGATCCTGTATGTCACATGGCTCAGCCAGAAGAAATTTTCTAAAGACATAATAAAAAAATCCATATGGTCATATTGGACTAAGTCCCACCCTACTTCAGTGTCAGTTCAGTTCAGTTCAGTCACTCAGTCATGTCCGACTCTTTGCAACCCCATGAACTGCAGCACACCAGGACTCCCTGTCCATCACCAACTCCCAGAGTTCACCCAAACTCATGTCCATTGAGTCGGTGATGCCATCCAACCATCTCATCCTCTGTAATCCCCTTCTCCTGCCCTCAATCTTTCCCAGCATCAGGGTCTTTTCAAATCAGTCAGCTCTTCGCATCAGGTGGCCAAAGCATTGGAGTTTCAGCTTCAACATCAGTCCTCCCAGTGAACACCCAGGACTGATCTACTTCAGTGTGATCTCCTCTTATTGTTCAGAGGCTCAGTCATGTCCAACTCTTTGCAATCCCATGGACTGCAGCATGCCAGGCTTCCCTGTCCTTCACTATCTCTGCTTGTCTTATTACATCTGCAACAACTCTATGTCCGAATAAGATCACATTCTGAGGTCCTGGGGGTTGGAGCAATTCACCCATGACAGAGGGGCTTTGACCTGGTGAAGCCTCACAACTAATTCATTAATTAATTCTCTTCAGCCTGCCTCTGATGCCCGATTAATACCATATTATCTTTCTTTTTTCTCTCTCTTTTTAAATTTTTTAATTGGAGGATAATTGCTTCACAATATGGTGTTGGTTTCTGCCACATATCAGCATGAATCAGCCATAGGTATACGTATGTCCCTTCCCTCTTGAACCTCCCTCCTACCTCCCACCCATCCCACCCCTCTACGTTGTCACAGAGCACTGTGTTTGAGCTTCCTGCATCATATAGCAAATCCAATTATCTTTCTGATTGTTGAAATGCTAGTAGCTTCTGGCTTGTCTGCAATTGCTATGTAACCTATTATTCAAGAAAAAGAAGACTTGTATGGTGGATGGAAAGATTAACTAGTTTTTGGTTGCCTGTCTTGTTTTCTGCAAGACAGCTCCATGCACTAACGAGGGAAGGAAAGGGTAGAATAAGACAAATGAAGCCCCAACACGCCGGAGCTCTGAGTAGATATTTCCTCTTCTCCATGCCTGGGGGTTTGTTAATGGATTCATGTGTCACTGCTGTTGAAGCTTGGCTGGGAGACTGGATTTCTCATGCGAAGAAAGTGGTGCAGTCTCAGCCCAGGGACTTCACATCTGTGGAGCCGGAAATGCTGAAGGATGCTGGGTCAGCTGGCCCAAGAGATCCACGTGCACAGGGCAGGTGGCTGGATGTTAGGGTCAGAGTGAGCCACAGCCCAGCCCAGGAGAATTCCTTTCCATCTGTTCCACTTATCTGGGCATCTGTGAGACAGTGATGGGACAGGGTGGTTTCAGGGCCATGTGATCTGTGCTTAAAAGAGCCCTGGGCTCAGTTTACACTTTAGTCTGGCCATCTTGAAATCCTTAAGATTTTTGAACAAGGGGTGCTGCATTTGCATGTTGCATTGGTCCCTGCAAATTACACAGCGGTCCTGATGAGTGTCCTCGGTGCTTGGTCATTTGTGAGGCAAGTGGTGCCACTGGCAGTCTTAAACCCACGCTCAGGTGTCTGAAGGAGAGAACTCAGACCCAGTGGAAGAAAGCCTGAGGCTGGCATTCAGCACGTTGCTCTCAACATTGCTAGCACCTGAAATTGCTATGAGCCCTTGGGCAGGTCATCTAGCCTCTCCTGGCCTCAGTTTCTTCATCTGTAAAACTGGCATGCAAGTAGCAGCCCCTCCTACCCCTGGAATTGCTAGGAGCTCCCTGAGTGCAGAGGCTCAACTTCTCCCTTTTGCACCTTGTGTGGATCCAGTCCAGCACGTTGCATTTAGTACAGGTTTGGGTCACGCTTGATGATGAAAACAGGAAATAATGCAGGAAAATGTCTCAGGCAAAGCCACGCGAATGATGGGTTGGGTGTGATGCTCTCGTAACATGCTGTCTGGTGTTTTGTGCAAATGTGCCCACCGGACTCTGCCGCTCTGGGTTTCACACGAGAGGATGACAGACCCTGCTCATTTTGTGCACAGACCCTCGAAAATCTCCCCTGAAGATGCTTGGAACACTGAAATGAAGACACGATGCCTTCCGCCCATCAGTCAGGTCTTGGCCGTCCAGGTCTGCCCTTCGGATGGAGCAGTAACAGTCTCTGCAGCAGTCACCTCTTTGAACTCACACTATGAGCCCAGGATTCATTTAAGTCACACCTACTAGTGCTATTCCTTCCCTCTCCATTTTACAGACAACTCTCTAACTTAAGGAAGCGGCCTGTGTTTCTTGACTGGGGAGGGGGGATACAGTCAACCCGAGGTCTGGGTCTCCCTGGATTCCCCGCCTGGGGTCCTGTTATCTGTGTTGCACACCTGTGGGCAGTGTGTTCCCTGAGCTGGGCCTTCTGGGGGTTTTATCATGGGTCACTCCATGAGAGTGTCTAAAGAGAGCCAGTTTCATTATTATTTTTTAATTACTTTATTTTTAATTAAAGGATAATTGCTTTACAGAATTTTGTTGTTTTCTGTCAAACATCAACATGAATTAACAATAGGTGTACATATGCCCACTCCCTCTTGAACCTCCCTCCCATCTCCTCCCCATCCCATCCCTCTAGGCTGATACAGAGCCCCTGTTTGAGTGCCCTGAGACACACACCAAATTCCTATTGGCTATCTATTCTACATATGGTGATGTAAGTTTCCATGACACTCTCTCCATGCATCTCACCCTCTCCTCCCCTCTCCCCATGTCCATAAGTCTGTTCTCTATATCCATTTCTCCATTGCTGCCTTGTAAATAAAATTCATCAGTACCAACTTTCTAGATTCAATATATATGAGTTCAGTTCAGGTCAGTCACTCAGTCATGTCCAACTCTTTGCGACCCCATGAACTGCAGCACGCAGGCCTCCCTGTCCATCATCAACTCCCGGAATTTACCCAAACTCATGTCCATTGAGTCGGTGATGCCATCCAACCATCTCATCCTCTCACCCCCTTCTCCTCTCGCCCTCAATCTTTCCCAGCATCAGGGTCTTTTCAAATGAGTCAGCTCTTTACATCAGGTGGCCAAAGTACTGGACTTTCAGCTTCAACATCAGTATATGCGTTAGTATACAATATTTATCTTTCTTAAAGATAGCCAGTTTCATTATTTTAGCCTCCCGTGTTTCTCAAGGCTTATGAAAGTGAACTGTGCAGGTTCCTCAGAAGTTTAGGAGATTTTAGCATTCATTTTTAATTTGAGTAACAGCTTCACTGTGATATAATTCACATACTGTACAATCAACCCATTGAAAATGTATAATACCATAGCTTTTACTGTAGTGAAATAATTTGCACAGCCACCACCACAGTTAATTTTAGAACATTTTCATCACCCCCAGTAGAAACCCCACACGGTTTTGTAGTAACCCCTCTTCCTCCAATCTCTCACTAATCTGCTTTCTGTCCCTATGGATTTCCCAGTTCTGGACGTGGCATAGAAATGGAATCATACAATATGTGACCCCTTGGGTCTGGCTTCACTCACCGAGCGTCATGTTTTCAAGGTTCATCCACGTTTGTTGCACATGGCATCATGTCATTCCTTTTTAAGGTAGAAAAATATTCCACTGGATGGGAAACATGTTATTTACCCATTCGTCCGCTGACAGACACTGGGTGTTTCCACTGGACTATTACGGATGATGCTCTCTGAACATCTGTGCATGTTTTTTTTTGTGTGACCATGTGTTTTCATTTATTCTTTATTTTTAACGTGATTCTTTTCTAGGAAACAATTGTGGTTTCTGTAGGTCCCTCGTGGATGGCACTGTATACATTGGGTCTGCTTGGGCTCAGATTTCTTGTCTGTAAAACAGATCTGGGAAGAACAGCACAGTGTGTGTGTGTGTGTGTGTGTGTGTGTGTGTGTGTGTGTGCACACGCGCATGCATGCACGTGTATCTATCTTTCTCTGTGTGGGGCTGGAGTGAAGGTGGGGAGGGTTGCTGATCAAGAAACAGGCTAGAAGTGGGGCTGAAGAGGCACTCAGAACAGGACGACATTCTTGGAGGGGAGAGATGGCTCATTGACCCTGTCCTATTGCATCTCCCCGTCCCCTCTGCTGAGCTGGAAAAAGATGCAGGTGAAAAGGGTTTAGGCACTTTGAGCCCCGAGGTCAGATCCACACAGTTTGACTTGGCGGCTATGAGTGAGTCATCCGCAGATCACCTTCCCATCGTTGTGGCCTGTCCTGCTAGATCCTGGGAGGGCCCCTGAGTCTATAGGAGACCGAGCATCTATCAGAGCCCCTGGCGGGGAGCTGAGAGGATACACTGTCTGTCCCCCTTTTCACTGGCCGCCGTCTTGTGTCAGGATGTCAGTCGCCTCTGGCTCCTTTACCAGTGATCCTCATTTGGCCAAAATCATCTGGATTCTTCACACACAGCTTGGCAGGGTGGAAAGAGGAGAAGCTGAGATTGGACGAACTCGATTCCCGCCCTGGGTCAATCACTTACCGGGTGCACAGTCCTCAGTAAGTGCATTCTCTCTGAGCCTCATTGCCTTTATCTGAGGAAAAAGAGAAGGATTGCTGAGAGCATCCGGTGATGATCACTGAGTGCCTGGAGATAGCAAACAGTCGATGAGCAGCTTGTGCTGGAACAGCGCTGACCGCTCTGTTAAAACGCCCCTGACCCTGGTAAGACTCCTCTGGCCTGGGGGTGGACGGCGGAGGGCTGACAGCTTTCATCTGCTTCTTGGTTGAGAGCATTTTCCCCCACACACGATCCTTCCACCACAGCTCCACAAACTCATAGGTTTCCAAGGGAACTCTGAATTTTTCCCTGATGGATGTTTAGCGAGTTTGACTGCATGTTGGAGCCACGCTCAGTATTTTACAAATATTTATCCACCTAAACAGCACATACCAGTCTGTCTTCTAGGCCTCCCTCTCTGATGAGTTTAGATAAGGGAAAGTATTTGAAAGATGTCTAAGACATGGGCACTCTTCTCAAACGGATCAGAGACTCGAGGGGTGGAGGGAAGCTGGCTCTCTGTGCCCCAGACTTGGGTTTTACTTCTGGTGTCGCTATTGCTTTGCTGCGTGAAGTTAGGAAACTCACTCAACCTGTGATTCATGGATTCCATTCACAAGGGAGTTGAATGAAGTGGTTTTACGAGCCCTCCTTCCTCAGCGGGCCTGAGAGACGGGACTGTCCTGCGGTCAGGGTTTCCTGGTTTCAATCTTTATCTCCACGCTCAATCTACACTTTCTGAACTCAGAGGAGTTTCCAGTTTCGTGGGAAGCAGAAAGCTGAGATGTTTTATAGCAGGACCAGGGCTGAGGGTGGGGCGGCAATGCAGGAGCCCAGACGACCAGGGCTGAGGGTGGGGCGGCAATGCAGGAGCCCAGACGACAACACCCAGGGCGCCATCGCTTTGTTTGCTTTTCGGTTTTATGAAGGAGATTTCAAACATACGCACAAGTGGGGAGAAGAGTGTGAGATTCACCAGTTCACCAGGGATGAAGGCTTCCCCACCTTGTCTCTTCATAGGCCTCCCCTAGGTTGTCTATTGAGGGAACATTGGTTTATAGTGTTGTATGTTTCACGTGTACAACACTGTGTTTCTGCTTCCATATGCCCCGTAGGTCTTCACCACTGAACATGTGGTTTCTATCTGTCATCACACAGTTGATTCTCTCCATCATTTCCCCCGCTCCTCCCCCTTCCCCTCTGGCAACCACTACCCTGTTCTCTGTATCAACATTTCTGCTTTGGTTTGGTTTGTTCATTTATTTTGTGTGTGTGTTTATTTTTTGTTTCTCATATTCCACATGTGAGTGAAATCATATGATCATTGCCTTTCTCCGACTTACTTTATTTAACATAATACCCTCATGGCTCATCCATGTAGCTGCAAATGACAAGATTTTATTTTTTTGCGGCTGAGTAATATTCCACTGTGTATACAACCAGTGTGTGTGTGTCACATATTCTTTCTCCATTCAAAGGGCACTTAAGTTGTTTCCATATCTCGGCTATTGTAAACAATGCTGCAGTGAACCTATGGGTGCATATATCTTTTAGAATTAATGTTTTCATTTCCTTTGGATAAATACCCAGAAGTAGGATAACTGGATCATACGATAATTCGTATGAATATGGATCTCCATGCTATTCCATAGTGGCTGCACCAGGTTACATTTGTCAATAGAGTACAAGGGTTTTCTTTTCTTTACATCCTCACCAACACTTATCATTTCTTGTCTTTTTGATAACTGCCATTCTACCAGGCATGAGGTGATATCTCACTGTGGTTTTCATGTATATTTCTCTAATAATTAGCGATGTGGCACATTTTTCCATGCACCTGTTGGCTGTCTCCATATCTCTGGAAAGAATATCTGTTCAGCTCTCTGCACATTTTTGAACTAGGTTGTTTGTTTTCTTGTTGTTGAGTTGTATGAGTTCTTTGTATTTTTTGGATTTTAACTCCTAATTGGATATACCATTTGCAAATATCTTTTCTTATTTAGGTAAGCACACTTCTTCCTGACACAGTTTTTAATTTTTATTTTAAGGCAAATGTCAGACATGTTCTTAGTTCGCCTATATATGCCAGGATGTATTTCTCACTGACATACGTGACTATACATGATCTAACTCTAATGCCAAATTTTTGCACCTAATTTAACAATATCATCTGCTGCCCAGTCTACACTCAAATTTCATGCATTTTAAAGACCGTCCACATCGTGAAGAGTCAATTGGCCCCTCCCAGTGTTTGTGCATTCATTCAGCTGGCACTACGAAGTCTTTAATATTCTTGTTTTGTTTGTATTTTTGTTTGGGGCTGCACTGGTCTTAGTTGAAGCAGGTGGGATCTAGTTCCCTGACCAGGGATTGAAGCCAGGTCCCTTGAATTTGGAGTGTGGGGTTTTAACCACTGGACCACCAGGGAAGTCCCACATTCTTGGTCTTGATGGAGCTTGTTGTTTCGTCAGGAAGTACCTAACTTCTGTGAAATAGTGGGATAGATTCATTGTAGAAATCGGCACAAATTCTGCAGGAGGCCAGGGAGGTCATGGAGACCCCACAAAGCAGGGGGGATCCTGGCTAAAGTTTGAAGGATGAACAGGCTGCTGGCAGGCAGGTGATGGGGAAGTGATGGAGCTGGAAAGGGAAAGGGTGGGGAGCATGAGGACCTTAGGAAGCACCAGGAAATGTCTCTTTAACCAACACATGTGCCAGGTACCTTTCTGGGCCCACGAACAAAACAGTCCTGAGTGTTCATTGGAAGGACTGATGCTGAAGTTGAAACTCCAATCCTTTGGCCACCGGATGCGAAGAACTGACTCATTGAAAGAGACCCTAATGCTGGGAAAGATTGAAGGCGGGAGGAGAAGGGGACGATAGAGGATGAGATGGTTGGATGGCATCACCAACTTGATGGACATGAGTTTGAGTAAGCTCCAGGAGTTGGTGATGGACAGGGAAGCCTGGAATGCTGCAGTCCACGGGGTCACAAAGAGTCAGACATGACTGAGCGACTGAACTGAACTGAACTTGTTTATGCAGATCAAGGAAGTCAGATGCCATCTACGAGGGAGGAGGCAGGGTCCGGAGGGACAGGGAAGAGGAGGCCGCCGTGAGCTCAGGATTGCAGGCTGCCGTCTGTCAGGGGGGACCCTAATTAGCCGCTCTGCGAGGCCCTGCAGCTGTGCCGGGAGCTGTGTGACTTCTTCCAGCAGCTGGGCCGAGGCCCTGAGGGTGGGACAGGAGCCCAGAGGGGAGCTCCACCCCTGGGAAGCTCTGCACCAAGGGCTGGGTTAGGGGAGCCTCTGGTTCCGTCTGTAGGGGCGGAGTCTGTGCCAGCCCAGGTACACGCCCCGCAGGCTGGGGCCTGGGGCTGGGCAGGGCTGGGAGGGGAGCCTGCCTGCTGAGGGCTTGTCCTGCAGAAGGAAGACGGGGGCTCACAGTGAGCTTGGCCTCAGCCAGAGGGCATCACCCCATCTAGCCCCTCTGGAGTTCACTGAAGTTCTTCCACCAAGGGCTTCTTTCTGCCTTCCTCGAGGGCTGAGGGAGCCACTGCCCTGTGTCCTTGGGCAGGGAGGGCGCTGATCCTGGTTGTCTTCTTCTAGACTTACACCTAGAGACCTAGGTATGTATCACCACTGGGATTCTTGTCTGAGCCTTTGAATTTCCTGTCTTCTCACTGCAACCCAGGGAAGCCCAAACCCAACGCCCTAACTCTTGGTCTGGGTTGTGCTGCTCTTCATGGAAACGGCCCTCCCTTTCATTTTCCCCTGTTGTGGCATCTTTCAGAGTGTGTTCCAGCTGTTATCCTGTTTGGTCTTCCCAGGGCTTGTTCATTACAAGCTCCCCACGGGCCCCAGTCTGTCATTTTGGCAACCTCTGCCACCTCCTCCTTGGAGGGCCGTCCTTTTGCCTACAAGGATGGTCGCATCACAGAGCCTTCATGCTATGTTCCCTGTAGCCAGAGGGGAGCTCACGGCCCAACCCAGAGTTGTCAGGCACTGGGGGATCCCTGTCACAGGGTCACCTGACTCAGCTTGGTCAATCTGGGCTTTTTCCATTCACTTAACACACATTCTTAACGCACTTAACACACATCCATCCTAAAGGAACTCAGTCCTGACTATTCATTGGAAGGGCTGATGCTGAAGCTGAAACTCCAATCCTTTGGCCACCGGATGCGAAGAACTGACTCATTGGAAAAGACCCTGATGCTGGGAAAGATTGAAGGCGGGAGGAGGAAGGGGCAACAGAAGATGAGATGGTTGGATGACACCACCGACTTGATGGACCTGAGTTTGAGGAAACTCCAGGAGTTGGTGATGGACAGGGAGGCCTGGCGTGCTGCAGTCCATGGGGTTGCAAAGAGTCGGACATGACTGAGCGACTGAACTGAACTGAACACACATTCTGGAGGAATTCTGGGTGTGTTCCAGGTGTTGTGTGGGAGACACTCAGGATGCAGGGAGAAATGCACGATCATGCCCTTGACCTGCCTGCAAACCTTGGAGGTAAGACCTCAAGGGCTGCAGCAGCTGTCGTGAAGGGCGTGGGTTAAATCGCCTCCCAACCCAACTCCTGCTGGATCGTGGGAGACGGCTCTGCACCTGCTGGGCAGTCAGGCTCATCTGTGAAGTCGGACGCTTGTCACATGCCCGCTCTGTGCCCTCAGGTGCTCCACACCCGCAATCACGTCTCCCCTGCCCTCTGAGGCCACTGTCTTCCTTCCCACGAACAGACGAGGAGACCGGAACTCTTGCTTCATTCTCACAGCAAACGGCAGCAGTTGGTTATCTTCCGATCTTGGCGGAGGCCTCCCACTCTCTTGTGAGAATTCAATGAGATTTTTTTTTTTTTTAATGTAAGATACCCAGGAAGGGGTGGCTTTCCTGGTGGCTCAGATGATAAAACATCTGCCTGCAATGCGGGAGACCCGGGTTCAATCCCTGGGTTGGGAAGATCCCCTGGAGAAGGGAATGGCAACCCACTCCAGTATTCTTGCCTGGAAAATCCCATGGACAGGGGAGCCCGGTGGGCTACAGGGGTCGCAAAGAGTCGGACACGATTGAACGACTTCACTCACTCACTTCACCCAGGACAGAGCCTGGGTGCCAGCAGGTTCCCGATAAGAAGGAGCTCTGTGGTTCCCTGCCCAGCCATCTTCTCTCCACACCTCTCATCCTGCACCATCCCCCTCAGTGGAACACACAGGCACATCTTCCCCCTTGTGATAATTAATATGTGTGCCAATGTGTCTGTGGAAAATCGCTTATGCTGTGCCTTTCATCTCCAAGGACCCAATCATGTTTGGCAAGCAAGCTCCCAGACATGAGGTCGGCTCTTTCAGCCAAACAATGAGGAGGAGATTATCCAGGAAATTGTGACAAAGCAAGCAATTACTCTGACGCATGCGGGCTTCTCACGCGAAAACCAGACCTTCTGCTTCAATTACCTGCGTGATATGTCTGCATAGACCTAGACGCAGCTGGTTGTCTTTCCTAATGGTTCTTTCTTTTTTTTAAAAAAAATTATTTATTTATTTTTGGCTGTGCTGGGTCTTTGTTGCTGTGGGGCTTTTCTCTAGTTACAGCGAGCAGGGCCTCCTCCTGGTTGGGGTGTGCAGGCTTCTCACTGTTGTGGGGTTTCTCTTGTGCAGTGTGGGCTCTGGGGTGCACTCGGGCTTCTGTCATTGTGACTCCTGGACTCCAGAGCACAGGCTCAGTAGTTGTGGCTCTCAGGCTTAGCTGCTCTGCGGCCCGGGGGATCTTCCTGGACCATGGATCAAACCTGTGTCTCCAGCATTGGCAGGCAGATTTTTTTTTTTTTCTTTAACCGCTGAGCCACCAGGGAAGCCCCGCTAATGGTTCTTTACCCACGTGAATCTCCCCAGGGGCTTCACATCCGTGGCCAACAGGAGAGCAGGGTGCAGAGGCCCAGGTGGGCCTGCAGCCCTGGGACCCTCATGATGCTCCCAGTCCTCTGGAAAAGCAGGGAAAGATCTTGGGCCCCTCCTTACCCCAAAGCTTTCTCAGTCATGCCAGCAGGAGGGGGCGGGTCCCCTGCCTTTCCTCTCCAGGAGTCTTCCTCCCCACTGCAATCCCCTGGCTCTTCTGCTTTGCCCACCCCGGGTGCGTGCCTGGGCCTGGGGAGTCGCCCTCTAATCCCCACTAGGGATTAGCCAACCCTGCCGAGGAGCATTTCAGTAATCATGGTCCTTCTTAGGTTTCTGCAGTGTTCAGCTTTCACATCCATTATCTCGCCTGATCCTCACAGCAGCCCTGTGAGACAAGCATTAGTGGTGCCATTTTAGATGAAAAAAAAAAAAGAGAGAAGCGATGGAAGAGGGGGTTTATGCCAGGTCAGCTCAATTCAGTTGTCGCTCAGTCATTTCTGACTCTTTGCGACCCCATGGACTGCAGCACGCCAGGCCTCCCTGTCCATTACCAGCTCCCAGAGTTTACTCAAACTCATGTCCATTGAGTCGGTGATGCCATCCAACCATCTCATCCTCTGTCATCCCCTTCTCCTGCCTTCAATCTTTCCCAGCATCAGGGTCTTTTTCAATGAGTCAGTTCTTCACATTAGGTGGCCAAAGTATTGGAGTTTCAGGTCATCAGGCTAGAAAGGGCAGAGCCAGCCTCACACCAGGGGCAGGGACCCAGAGCCAGGTGTTCTGACTCCTGCTGTGTCCTCTTTCTATTCCAATATCCCTGACTCAGGAAAAACATCCAAGACCAAAGGGGTGAATTTTAAAAAAAATTTTTATTAATTTATTTTTAAATGCTTATTATTATTTATTTGGCTGCTCCAGGTCTTAGCTGCAGTAAAGTGAAAGTGAAGTTGCTCAGTTGTGTGTGACTCTGTGCGACCCCATGGACTACACAGTCCATGAAATTCTCCAGGCCAGAATACTGGAGTGGGTAGACATTCCCTTTTTCAGGGGAGTCTTCCCAACCCAGGGATCAAACCCAGGTCTCCCGCCTTGCAGGCAGATTCTTTACCATCTGAGCCACCAGGGAAGCCCCAAGCTGCAGTATGTGAGATCTAGTTCTCTGATCAAGGATTGAACCCGGGCCCCCTGCATTGGGAGCGCAGAGTCTTAACCACTGGACCACAGGGAAGTCCACAGAAGTGAATTTTTAATGGGGGGATTTCCAGCCCCTGTGAAAGTCATGGGGCTTGTTCTTGGCTGTGTGAGGCCTTTAAGAGTCTGTCAAATTACCCCATGCACCTCCGTCTCTTGGGGTGGAAGGGGCACAGGTCTAGTGTTACAATCTCCCCAAAGGAGATACCATCTCCCCTCGGAGGTTCGGAATCTGTGCAGTAAATTGAAAATGCAGATAAACAATCACAACAGCCGGAAGCGCCAGGGCCGGAACTGATGGTCACCAAGCATCCATCTCCTTTGACACCTTCCAGGGCAGAGTTGTGCTGGGAGAGAAAAGTGAGTGTCAGCTGACGCCCCAGATAACCAGAGCTGGCCTGGAACCTTCCAGCGCGGTTCAGAGTAGTCCTTGAACATGTGAATGACCCCTCCCCACCCTGGCAAAGAGAGAGAGAATATTTTCCAAGTGCATTGGCTGAAAGCTCAGGTGCTCAGGTGATGGTTTCAAACCTCCCCCCTGACTCAGAGTCACCCACTGAGAGGGGATCAGAGTCTGGACCAGATCACCAAGCCTCTGCCTGGTGCCCGGCTACTGCCACTCTCGTCCGAGTCTTCTGCACTCAGGAGAGATCCTGATCCCAGCTCACCTCCTCCGCAGACGAGCACGTAGGGCTGAATTTCTCCGTGTGCTCAGTCGCTCAGTGGTGTCCGACTCTTTGCAAACCCATGGACTGTAGCCTGCCAGGCTCCTCTGTCCACGGGATTGTCCAGGCAAGAATACTGGAGGGGGTTTCCAGGCCCTCCTCCAGGGGATACAGCTCAAAATCTTATGCCTCCTACATCAGCAGGGGGGTCCATTATCACTGAGCCACAAGGGGAAGCCCTGAATTTCTCCCTACTCTTCATTTTTTACCTTCTGCAGCTGGTGGTGGAGAATCTGAGTCATCTGCTGACCTGGGAAATCTCAGAGTGAGAGTTTGTCAGTGACACAGACTTGCATCTAGCCCTGGGGTTTCACTTCTGAGTACATCTCTCATGGCCGTTTCTGTACCTTCTTTTCCGCATCATGTCCCTCAGCTCCCTCTCCTCTGAAGCTGAAAACACTGGAATGGCCAGCAAAGTGCTTTGTAAACTGTAAGGTGTCATACAGATCTCAGTTCTACCACTCTCCAGCTTACTGGTGGAATTGCTTTTCAAATCTTATGTTGCATCTCCTTGGAATTGCTTGATACCTTGAGACATCTTAAAACAGTAGAGTGGAAGAAAGGAAAAAAAAAAAAAGAAACTCTGATGCTAAAATGAAAACATGTTAGAAAATTGCTATCTTTGTACTGCTTAAGACCTGAGTTCCCCAAGGGGGTTCTTGTGACACTCGTGTACTTAAGCTTTAGTGACAGGTCACGGGTTCATTCCTTTAACAGGTGTTTGTTAAGCATTCCAAGGGGCACAGGCCTGTCTGTCGCGGCCCTTTGGGATGATGAAGAGGTCAGGAGTTCCCCCGTGGGTGTGACCACAGGGAACGTGTCTCTCCAACGAGGCTTATCTTCACTTCTCGTGTGTTCTAGAGGGGCTGATCTGCCTACAATAATTCCTTCCACCTCTCTCTAGTAAGTTTAAATTTGTGGAAATCTCAGTCTCAGCTTCTAATCCTTTGGGTCCTGATGATTTTCAATAATAAGCTAAGAGGCTTGTTTGGAGTCTAATTTCCGAGGGAGAAAAAGGTCAAAACAATTCCTAATGCCTCAAACTAGTCTCCTCACTCCCCAGAAGGGCCACTGGGGGGGCCGGTCTCCTTCCAGAACCTGGTTCCAGTGCAGATGTGGAGCCCTGTGCCCTGAGCCCTCCTGACACCCAATAAACACGGTCCCCTCCATTTCTATACAACTGGCCATGAGTCTCCCGAGAGCCCTTGCCCACCTGCTCCAAGGGGCAGCCCCGCAGTCCCATGCCCAGCCCTGTGCTGGCTTTCACCTTCAGGGGCTCTTGTGTCACAATCACTGTCTCCATCTGGTCCAGAGGCCATTTGCTGCCCTGGAGCCCTCATTCTGGACACGCATCACCTGGCATCTCCCTGCCTGGCACACAGTCCCTGAATGAACATGCCCAGACTTGCCTACTATTCTCAGTTTTCTGCTGAACTCCAGCCTGCTTCTCAGGGATGGCTCCCTTTACCTTACGAGCCTTTGTCTGTGGTCTGCTCTCCCTGGAAAGTGGAGCGTGGTTTCTACCTTGTACCCACTGACTCGGGCCTCCATGTGCAAGCAGCCGCATTGGGTCACTCCCAGGAGCCTCTCCAGGTGAACACCAAAGGGGACTTACAACATTCAGCTTGTCCTTCTGCAGCACGAATAATGCGGTGAAATATTAGCATCTCAGTTTTCATAGCCTTCTTTCAGTGAGACTAGTGAGCAGGGACGAGTCACATGGTTTACCTGCTTTATCTCGCTTGCTTCTCGTGATAAGCCTTCTGCATGAGATTCTATTACCTGCTCTTTATGTATGGAAAAAGAAGCATAGAGGTTTTGTTGTTGATTTCTAAAGTTTTAATTTTTATAAATTGTCCAAGAATCACACAGCATGTAAGTGAGAAAGATCCTGAGAATTCAGCTCCAGCCATGCTGGACCACCACCTCACACAGCATCAATTCTAGTTCTTGACTCTTCCTTGGGGTCAATTTGCCCCACCAGGTCTCCATGGCATTTTCCACAGGGACAGTCCTAATAGGTCTTTAATGCCTTAACTTTCAGGAAAAACTGACAGAGAAGAAAAGAAGGAAAGCTGGCCTTGGGAATTGGGGGGACATAGATAAAGGGAGGGGGTGGGGCCCTTCAGATTCTTCTGTAGCACTGATTGTTTAGATTGACGGGCACAGACAACAAGATGCTGAGAGACCCACTTCCCAGGCTCTGAGCCTCAGGCTGGAACTGAAATACCCAATAAGCACGTAAGCTCCTAAACTTAGAAGAAAATCTTCTGGGAGAAGCAATGGCGCCATGTGTCCCAGTGGGCCAGACCTTTGTTCACCTCCCAGAGTTTTCTGTCCCCAGCAACGCACAGGAGCTGCTGAAGTCTGTCCATGGGTCTGAGAGAAACACCAGGAAGACAGGAGGGTTGACAGACCAGGAGAGCTGGCACAGCCACTTGACCAACGGGCAAGTGGGCAGTTTCAGCCGCTGACAGTGTGAAATGATGACATGAAGACGAGATGTCCCCTTCCCCAAGCCCTCAGTGCTGTGGAATTCCCACCGCTGGAACTTACAGGAACCGCAGGGGAAAGTGGGTAAGATGAGTTATTACCGCCCCAGAAGAGGGAAGGCTTCCCTGGTGGCTCAGTGGTAAAGAACCTGCCTGTGGTACAGGAGACACAGGAGACAAGGGTTCGATCGCTGGGTCGGGAAGATCCCCTGGAGGAGGGCATGGCAACCCACTCCAGTATTCTTGCCTAGAGAATCCCATGGACTGAGGGGCCTGGCGGGCTGCAGCCCATAGGATTGCAAAGAGTCAGACACTACAGCGACTTAGCATGCATGCAACCCAGAAGAGGGAGGACTAGTAAAAGAGAAAAATAAAGTTGCAGTTTTTGCATATTTGATTTCTGAGAGTCATACCGCTTCACTAGGTTTTCTGAGCTACAGCTTTAAATCACCTGATCTACAAGGAGGGTCTCTGCAGGTCTCTAACGTGCTCTCAGAGCCTAACACAGCTTAAGTCATGTAGAGTAGATGCTTGAACAACTACCCGAGGGTTCTCAGAGTTAAACAAAAAGAGGTGTTTCCCTTAAGTAGGCTTGCCATCTAAGTATCTTAGTGATGACATTGTCTGTGTATTTATTTGAAATACTTGCTGAAGCCTAGCGCTGTGGCTAGGCACCAGGATACCTCTCCAGCTTTTCATGACTAATGGAGGCACCTTGGGACACTGATTTCCACCCCCACCCCCCCAGGAACCGGTGCTGTGCTTGTCTCCCTGATGGGGGTCTGATGAGGAAGGATGCCTGCTGGTTGCCCCCCACAACGCCCGGGAAGGTTTCCAGCAGCAGACTCCTTCTCCACCCCCACCTCCTTTAGCACGTGATTTTGAGGAAGTCACTGTCAGGAGGACTGAATACAGGAGGAGAATGCCCTCCTGAGGGGGCAGCCAGAGGTCTGGATCAGCCTTTAAAGTTTGAAAACAAACACCAAAAAGGAGCCAAATCGTTTCATAGCCTTAGTTGCTTAAACAAAATTAACCAGCACCAAACTGCAGAAGCCCAACTCCAAGGTCATGAGCGAGACTCTCTGCGCGTGTAGCCGCTGGCTGTGTGCCCTCCTTCTTGGAGCTCAGGATTTTCTTTGCAATGGACACAAGTAGCATCTACCCTGTGGTGTTAATTATAAGGACTGAGTGAGGAAAGCCCTTCCTATCTAGAACTACTTAAGAATATAATCTCAATATTGAGAGCTAGATCGTTATTTGTTTTCTGCGATTGTAGGGCTCAAAAGTAAAACCTGTTTAGGAGTATGTGTGAATCTTTTAGAAGTCCCTCTAGAAAAGATATTTGGGAGGATTAGCCATTTCCATCTACATTGGAAATTCTGGCTTTGAAATTGTTTCAATAACTTTTGATTATTAATAAAAATTGATCAGAAAAAATTAAAATAGCACTTTTCTTCTAGTAGTGTAGAGGGCTTAATACTTTTCAAACCAACAACTTCTGCATAATTTCCAGAAAAGAAATTTGACCCGTTATTCTGGGAGAAAATTCAGAAATTAAATTGTGCTTAAGTGCTTCATTAAAATAAATACATAAATAAATGCAAAAGAGCATCTTGGTTCCACACACCTTCAGCCCTCAGGTTTCTTTCTCAGTCATCCGTTCACCCACTCATCGGCCCAGTGGCCTGGGACCTCTGAACCTCCACCAGGATGATGGTCCCTGTTTCAGACTCTGAAATCCACTCAGGTTCTGACAAACTGTGTGCCAGCGGGCCCCAGGCTGGCAGCAGCCTGATGCTCAAACCCTTTCAGGAGGTTCAGAGGAGGTCAGGGTGGCGCCCTGGTCAAGAGACCAGCAATTCCCCAGGCAGTTACAAGGTGAAGTTATGTGAATTCTGGCCTTGAACAGCACGGAGAAGAAAAGCAGAGAAGCCAGAACCAGTCTTAGAGTCTTCGGAACCAGTCTTGGCCTCCCTGGCTCTCGCTTTGGGCTGGAGACAAGGGACAAAGCCACAGGATGCCGAGCTGGCCATGCCAGCAGGGGAGTGTGACCCTAGCGAGCAGAGTTCCCGGGCCAGCACCCCAGGCCGGCTTGGATGCTGAGGATCAGGACCCCACTCCTACGGAGGAGTCCTCCTGTGACCTTGGGACCCTCCTCCGCCAGGAACTGGACTCTGATGGTCTTACTTCCCTACACATCATGACTCTATGCCTCCTGTCCTATTGCTGGTCTGCCGCCTGGGACCCTGTCTGCTGCCATGGACCCTATCCCTGTTTGGGCAAATTCCCAGGTTCCTGGTCTTGTCCTGGCTAATAAGCCTGTGTCCTGTGCCCTGTGGACAGAGTTCTGGGCTTCAGAACCTCCTGGGCCCACCTCCTGGGGGACCATCCTAGGCCCAAGGTTCCAGCCCATCTCCCACTCCACATCTGTGCTTTATTCCTGCTCAGGGCTGGCTGTTCCTGCCCTCTATAACCTCGAACATGGTATGTGCATTTGTGTTTATCACTAATGTTTGTCTTTCCAAACAAAATTGTCAGCTTCCTGAGAACAAGGGCCACGCCAGTTCTTCTTCCTGCTGAGTTCTCAACACCTGGCACAAGGCGTATTTGCTGAATGAATGAATGAGCAAAAACAAATAAATGAAGATATGCACATGGCTTCATTCAAAAAAGTGAATTTTAGGCGGTCTCCTTTCGCATCTGTTATTTCCCTTGATTCTTGAACAACCTCAGATGGCTTGGACTCCTTTTTAAAACCTGAGAGGAAAGGCCCAGGGAATATTAATGGCTCCACTTGCTTGAGGCCACGTGGTGTGTCTGGGCAGAGCTGGCTAGAACCCAGGTCCTGGTACTGGTCATTCTAACCCTTTTTCAAAAGTCTGGAGGTAGACACACACATGCATACCACGCACACACACATACACAATGACTAGGGGGCGGGGAGGGTCCCGGGCCTGAGTGTAGGCCCATGTACTATAAATAGTAACAGTCATGTCACATCGTTTACAGACCCCCTCCCCCAAAGCCAGGCCTTGGGGAGAGGTCCGTGGAGCAGGAAGCTTTGACTTCAACATTCCTGACATTTCAGTGTCGGCCAGCCATGGTGACCGCAGTCCTAGAGCAGTCCCTGGGCCCGCTGGCCAGCTGAAGTCTTGGAAGAGCCTGAGGGCTGGAGAGGGGTCCCTAGAGCCCCCAGGGGCCTTCTAGACTCTCCCTTACCCCGCGTCCCCACGACCCCAGCACCCACACCCTGGGTGGCTTTCCCCTCATGGTCCACAGGGACAGCCCTACCACTGCCTACCTCTTGGCCGTGTCTGCATCTCCGCTGCAGAGGGAGAATTTCAAAAAGGACCGGCCCTCGTTTGGGATGATGGAGCTTCAGACGCATGTCAGGTTACTCTCCCTGTCCCTCCTGCCCTAAGAGGGTGTGTGTGGCCCTCAGCCTGGCACCCAGACTCTGTTGAGCCCCCTGCATCGCACCCGCTCCCCTAGCCAGCCCAAGGCCTGCTCCAGCCCCCAGTTTGCTTTACTCTCTCCTGGCTTCAAATGACCAGTTCCTTGCTTCTGCCCACCCTCTCCTTCCCCCACCCTTGGTGGAGGGCTCACCCCCCAGACGGCAGCAGGTAACTCCTGTCTGCACCCATCCCTGCTCTTCACTCTTTCACTCTCTGTGCAACCGGGGTCCCCTCTGTTCTCGGGACTGAGTCACGGGCTGTTGCAGGTCTCCAGCTCAGCTGAGATGGCAGAGGTGGGTGACAGAGGATGAAGTGGTTGAATGACATCACTGACTCACTGGATGTGAGTTTAAGCAAACTCCCGGAGCTGGTGAAGGACTGGGAAGCTTGGTGTGCTTCAGTCCATGGGGTCACAAAGAGTCAGACACGACTGAGTGACTGAACCGCCACAACGAGCTCAGCTAAAGGGCCTGGGGAGTTTCCTGCCCCTCTGATAACATCTAAGAGTGCTCCTGTGGACCAGCCGGACTGAGAGCAGCCCGCTGCCGGGGGCCTGACTGTCCTGCGGGGCTGCGTCTCCCTAGTGTCCCAGTCCTGCTGGGCAGGTCCCGGAGCAAACCTTGGATGAGTAAGCCCAGGAGGGAAGGACAGCACGGAGGAGACCCCCTCAGGGGAGGAGGCTCCCCCCCAGAGGCCATGTGTGGGTCCTCCTTTGCCAATAAAGAAACATTTTCATTTCACTGGACCCCAGTTTATCCCTCAGTGTCGGAAGGCGATGTACCCTGCGTCACTCAGATCCCCTTCTGCTTTCCGTATGATTTAGGTTGTTCCTATGGCAGGCGGCAGTTCATGGGGTTGCACCGAGTCGGACACGACTTAGTGGCTGAACAACAGCATCACTTAGACTCCTAGGACACCGTGAAGGCAGGGTCGTCTCTGGCACATTCGCCCCACCCTCTCTGGACTCCTCCCACATCTCGGGGCTCCCCAGATGCCTCTCCAGGGGTCTGGCGGGGACGGAGCCACCGCAACTGCCATCACGGCCCCGAGTCAATTGCACCCAGAGGGACAGAGAGACAAGCGGGGCAGAGGCCCCTGTGGGGAAGGGATGGTGCTGGCTGGGCCCTTCAGAGCCCTCTCCGCCCCCCGCCCGGACTTCTCCGCGGGGTGGGGGCAGCAAACGGCCCCTTGGCTGTGCGCTCTTTGGAGTCTGTTTGCTATTTCACTTCCTGGCCTTCCTGCCAAGCACCCTCCGCCTCTGGAGCGGCCAGGCAGGTTCAGCTGAGGATTCTGACCACAGCAGCCTGCGTCCCCAGAATATCAAGTAGGCTTGGGAGGCCGCGGTCAGCGCTTCCCGTCTCCCCCGCCCCCCGCCCCCAGCTGCCACCTCTGCTGGGGGCCCGGTGCAGCGGCTCTTCCCAAACCCAGACACAGGAATGGATTTTGGTTTCATCCACCTCCCTAGCTCACAATGGCGTGAGCGACAAGAATAACAATGACAGGGAAGTGGGCTGGGAAGTCACACCTCCACGCTCCTGGGCCAAGCCCATTACTGTGAGCAATGCCTTTCCCCTGGCTTCCCGAGGGAGCGTTGATTACAGAGGAGCATGCAAGCTTCCAAAGTGATCACATGTACACGAGGCTTCCTATCTTAGCTTTATCTTACTCCTTAATATAGTCATGTTTACTTTGATGTGCAAGTAATATTTTCAATCACTGACTGACCACTGAATTTACTGATTTCACCCAAAATCTTGGAGTAAATTTGACACAGCAGGAAGATGCACTGCAGCCACTCTCTGACGTGGCCCCTCAAGGACCCAGTTTGAGAAGCAAGCACAGAACAAACTAATTTTCTGTCGAAGGCTCAGCCATCACCTTGACTTCTCTAAGTGTCATTCAGCCACCCACTCACCACAGGAGTTATGTACATATCGAGACTCAAACTCCACCCCCCGACCCCACATCCTGCCTCTGATACTTTCCCGTTCATTTTCATATCTGAAGTTAAAAGGTTCAGAGCTCAACAAGAGTGTAGGTAAATTTCTCCGAAGGGGGCCTGCTTTCAGCAAATATTCACTCTAGATGCACCGGAGTGGGAATGAGAGATTTTTAAGGAGACGGTTTAAGGGTCTTGGCTAGATGCCCCTTAAAGGTTCCTCTGTTTTAGGATCTCAAGAATAATTAACAAAAGAGCTTGGGGGGATTACAGCCCTGGTCACCTGGGTAACCAGGTGCTGGCCCTGTGGCTCCACACTGGAATATTAGAGCTTCGTACATACTAGAACTCAGCCAAGTTTGGGCCGTCTTGAGTGGTTCTATTTCTGAGAACTCTGCCCTGCCACTGTGCAGCTTAGGACGTGCATGACTGGGCCGCCAAGACAGAGGTCCTCTCACTCTCTGTGCGTCCCTGCTTGACCAGTGCCTGCTTCACATACACCTCCTCGCACGTCTGACCTTCCTGCATACTTCCTATGTACCTTCCCAGCTACTGATTACTCGAACTTGAGTTCAGAACATCTCCACCACGATAGCTTATCAAAGGGATGGTGAGGGGCGTGGCTTTCTGCTAGTTTCCCTGGTAACTGATGAGTTAACCTGGTGACAATTCCCCTTAGAATGATAACCTCTCCCTGCCCCCAGAAGCGAACACTGCTGCCATGTCCTGCCCGCTGCCCACTGCACAGAGTAGGGTGTTGCTCCAGGACCTTGCTTAAGACGTGTGGTGGTGGATTAGTCACTCAGACGCATCCGACTCTTTTGCAACACAAAGGACTGTAGCCCACCAGGCTCCTCAGTCCGTGGAATTCTCCAGGCAAGAATACTGGTGTGGGTTGCCATTTCCTTCTCCAGGGGATCTTCCCCACCCAGGGACTGAACCCTCTATCCCCTAGAGAAGGAAATGGCAACCCACCCCAGTATCATGCCTGGGGAATTCTATGGAGTGAGGAGCCTGGAGGGCTACAGTCCATGGAGCCACAAAGAGTCGGACATGACTGAGCAACTAAACAACAGCAAACACCAGTAGAAGCTGCAGGGCCGGTTCTGCATCCTCCAGCCCACATCTCCTGATTCCCCTATTCCTGGGGCCAGCAGCATCTTACCCATTCACCCTAGAAGTACAGGAAAAGCATGCCATCCTGGTTGAGGGAGACCCTAGTGACATGCTCCTTCAAGCAGAAGTGATATGGGGTGCAGGCTCCAAAGCTAGTGAGCATGAGGGGTTCAGAGATGTCTGAACTTCCCCAGGGTGGGGCCTGCCCCCAGGTCAGAACTGTATCTCCAGCATCCAACATCATGCCCGGGCAAAGTAACTGCCCATAAGTGTTTGTCAAATGAATCAATCAATAACATGCCTTATGCCTTAAAAATTAATCAGTGTAATTCACTATTTTGTTGTTCAGTCACTAAGCTGTGTCTGACTCTTTGAGACCCCAGCGTGCCAGGCTTCCTTGTCCTTCACTATCTCCCAGAGTGTGCTCAAACTCCTCCTGCCCTCAATCTTTCCCAGCATCAGGGTCGTTTCCAATGGATTGGCTCTTCACATCAGGTAGCCAAAGTATTGGAGCTTCAGCTTTAGCATTGGTCCTTCCAATGAACATTCAGTGTTGATTTCCTTTAGGATTGACTGGTTTGATCTTGCAGTCCAAGTGACTCTCAAGAGTCTTCTCCAACACCACAGTTCAAAAGTATCAGTTCTTCGGCTCTCAGCTTTACGGTTCAACTCTCACATCCATACATGACTACTGGAAAAATCATATCTTTGACTATATGGACCTTTGTTGGCAAAGTGATATCTCTGCTTTTGAATATGCTGTCTAGGTTTGTCATAGCTTTCCTTTTAAAGAGCAATCGTCTTCACCATATCCACAGACAAAAGAAAAGAAACTCCATGATTATCTCAATGAGTTCAGGAAAAGCATATGACAAAACCCAGCATCCATTTATTGCGAAACAAACAAACACAAAAACTCAACAAACTAGAAACTGAAGGAAACATTCTCAATCTGATAAAGAGCCCTGTGCAGGGGGATTCCCTGGTGGTCCAGTGGTTAAGACTCTGAGCTCCCAATGGAGGGAGCATGGGTTCGATCCCTGGTTGGGGAACTAAGATCCCACATACTGTGTGTCCAATAAATAAAATAAAACAATTAAAAAAAAAAAAGAGCCCTGTGAAAATGCCCACAGCTAACAACACATTTAATGGTAAAAGGCTTAATGTTTTCTCCCACAATCAAGAAAAAGGAAGGATGTTTGCTATCACCTCTTCTACTCAGTATTGCCCTGGAGGTCCTAGCAGAGGGGAAGGTACAGACAGGAAAAAAACAGCATACAGGTTGGAAGAAAGACAACACTGCTCCTATTTTCAGAGGACAAGATTGTAGAAATTCCTGAAGAATTGACTCCAAATTAGCAGAATAAGTGAGTTTATCAAGGTCACAATATCACCGTATACAAAAACCAGCCAATCATATTTCTGCATTTTATTAATGAACAATTTGGAACTGAAAAAATTCTGCCCTTTAAAAAAAAATAACACCCTAAACTATAAAATACTTAGATATAAGTCTAACAAAATTGTGCAGAATCTGTATGTTGAAAATATTAACAAAACACTGGCTATGTACACATGGGACCTGGCTAAAGGGCATTCAAGCTGATATTACATTTAGTTCCATTTGTTGAAATGTGTTTGGGGATTTGCAGTCACATCGGTGTATATTTAAGATCGTTCTAGTTGTTTTTGTATAAGAATGACTTCCAGGAATAATCCTACCATCCACCTACACAGCATCATGACCTAGATTGTTTACAAGTAAAGATGTGTCCTCCTGTGCACAGCTTTGGGAGCATGTGTGTAGCCATTGATGAAATAAAGTTTGAAAATACAAAGTCAGCTTGTCTTTGGAACATGTTTACAATGATCAGATGTATATTCATGAGCAGAAAATTTGTTTTCTATTGATGCCTTGCCAAAATAATGATTCCTAACCTTTTATTAAAGGAATGTACTAGATCATGTAGCATACAATTATTTACAAACACATCAAAAATATTTTTGATAAAGTCATCAGAATTCCTGTGAAAATATTTGTGTGTTAAGTTTTATGTTGAATGTAGTCCAGTGATCAGGAATAAAGAAAAATAATTAAAACATTTCAGTCAGCCGAATTAGAGGAAAGGCTGAATTATTTTCCAGTTCTCTCTATAGTAAATGATATCATAAGATTATTGCTGTAGCCAGTGGAAGAAGGCAAGAAAAAGAAACAAAAAACTTAGAGTTTGAAAAGGTAGACATAAAACTGAACTACTTGCATAGGATGCTATGTGTGTGTGCTCAGATGTTCAGCCGTGTCCAGTCTTTGGGACCCGATGGACTGTAGCCTGCCAGGCTCCTCTGTCCATGGGATTTCCCAGGCAAGAATACTGGAGTGGGGTGCCATTTCCTCCTCTAGGGGATCTTCCCAACCCAAGGATCAAATCTGCATCTCCTGCATTGGCAGATGGATTCTTTGCCACTGAGCCACCTGGGAAGTCCAACTGGATATAAAATATTCAACATTATTAGGTGCTATGGTCACTTATATAGTTAATAGTGGAACTGAGATTAGTCCAAACAAGATACTTTTCTTATCACATATCCTGTATCACATGGCTGTTTACTAACTGGACTTTAAAGGAATATTGGATTTAAATGGCATTTGCTGGGAGTTATCATGGATGGTCTGCACTCTCAACTTTATTTTTTTACAAGCAATGAAGCATCTTAATTCCCCTTCCCTGCTCACTCTATCACAATTCCTGCGAGTATTCTTCGGAATTTCAGGTATCTTAGTGTGCTTCCCCTCACAAAAAGTAGAAGTAAGCCGTGGGTATTCCAATCACCAAGGTAGAAAATTGTCCAGAGTTGTTGGCTCCATCCAGCACCCAAAATAGAAGAACATCCTGCTGAACGTCTATCTTTGGCCAGGATTACACAGCCACCAAGAGCCATCAAATGACTGGACTTGTGTTATATACATTGTTTAGCATGACTTCCCTGAATCTAGTAGCAACCAAGATCTCATTAAGTGGCATAAAAAAAAAAATTTAAATCCTATTTTCTCCTAAAGAAAATGTTTGGAAAAGTACTAAAAGATGAAGCAACTAAAAGGAGATTGGTGTGTCTTATTAATTAGCACATCAATGGACTCTGTCCAGTAGATTTTATCACAGTGAATGTGATTTTGGATGTGAACCAGTGCTTGTTGAATTTTAATTAAATCAGTCAGCAAGAGATAATTATATGTGGTTCCTGAGCAACATTGGAGACAGGGAATCATGTCGTTTGTAAGGAATCATACTATCTGAGAGGACATCGGGAAGGCCTCATGTCCTGCTAAACTCGTTATTGCAAAATACAGTAATGCCACCAAGAATCTGTATGCAATTTTGTGTTTGCAAAGAGGGTTGATTCAGGAGCTCCTCATTAGAATGAGTTGGGGTAGGTTAATTTTGTGGTCAGCTGGCTTGGTCAGCACATTGGAGAAAGCATAGTATTTGGAGGGATTTATCTGAATTCAAACCTGGGCTTTGCCAAATCATGACCTATATGATCTTGAGTAAGCAACCTGCCTTCTTAGCTTCAGTTTACTTTTCTGTGAGATAGCAATACAAAAAGCATAAAGAGGTTGGACTTTGTGGAGGCCACATGTATTCTAACTTACAGACTGCACTGAACACAGTAACAGAAGATAAGGCCTCTTCCAGAAGAATAAGAGTAAAGAAGGGGAGAAAACCCATCATAACATAGAGATTTCTGATTGTTCAAGTAATGAAGCTGACACAGAGGGACAAAAATCAAAGCTCCTTCAGTTAGTAGGTAGACTCTGGTTAGTGTACTGAAATTACACAATGATTTATTTCATTCCTTTTTTGTTTTATTGTTAGCATTCTAATCATGGTATGTAAATCCATACAAAAATGTTTTATCCCTAATAACCAAAGGAATGCAATTAAAGTAAACCACAGGGAAATTTTACACTAAATTATCAAATCATCTAAAAAGTAGTAATGCTCTGTGCTGGTAAAGATATGATGAAACTGGATGTTTTCATTAGACAGAAGCTTAATTAGAAAAATACTGATGTTTGTTCACTGCCATCTTTTCTAATAAATCAAAGGTGTATGTGATTAAAATATCCAACTACAAGAGAATGTCTGAAAATTATAGTTTATCAACATGAAGACTTTGAAAATAATGATCTTTTGTTAAGACTGTATAAACATCACAATATTTTGCAATATAAAAATTTTAAAGCAGACTGCAAAAATATATGTATGGTATGATTGCAACAACATGGAAATGTTCATATATGGCCAAAGAATGGAAAACAGGTAAAAATGAAAATAATTTTTATATTAGGATGGTGAAATTACAAGTATTTCCTCAAAAATGTATTTACATTGTTTTTAAAAGAGAACAGTCTTGAGAGCTCTCATTTCCTGTCTATCTTTGATGTATGTTTTACTGTCCTTTAACAATAGTAAAAGTCACTGAAGAAATATTTCTTCCATCGAGTTTGATTAGTTGATTAGGTAATGTAGTTAACATTAATATAGACTTTGTGGCTAAAATGTAAAGTCAGTGAGTTGAAAAGAAATTTTCTAGGTAAATTCACATTTTAATTAACACTCATTTCTACTCTGCCTCTATCCTGCCAGGAGTTAAGGGCTGTGAACTTGCTAATATGATTAATTAACTCTCAGTAATAACTGTATGCTTCTGTCTCTAAGTCTGTCTACAGTTGCAAAGTCAGTTTTATTTAACTTTGGATTATTTATTTTTTTGCCTAAAGTATCTTAGGCTTTTAACATGGTTATATTGTTGTTGTTGTTTAGTCGCTAAGTCATATCCAACTCTTTGTGACCTCATGGACTATAGCCCACCAGTCTCCTCTGTCCAGGCAAGAATACTGGAGTGAGTTGCCATTTCCTTCTCCAGGGGATCTTCCGGATCCAGGGATCAAACTGACATCTCCTGCATTGGCAGGTGGATTCTTCACTGCTGCACCACTAAAGAAGTCCGGCTAAATTGTAACACAGCTAAAGATAGAACCAAAATGAGATTCCCTTGCTAGACAACCCGATTAAGAAAAATAAGGAGTGGAGAGGGCGTTCGTATACCTCCTCTCAAAAGCATCACTAACCAGAAAAAGGAGTTTTTATTTTTAATTTATTTATTTGGCTGCATCAGGGCTTAGCTGGAGCACTCAGGATCTTTCGTTGTGGTGAATAGACTCAGTAGCTGTAGCATGTGTGGGCTTAGTTGCCCTGCTCCCGCATATGGGATCTTGGTCCCCAGACCAGGGATCGCACCTGTGTCCCCTTCATTGGAAGGCAGATTCTTAACTACTGGACCACGAAGGAAGTCCCAGGAAGGAGCTTTTTATTAGCACTTAACATCCCAGGGGACACAAAGCACTTGAACGTAAAGATCCAATATTAAGATGAATTTTGTTTGTCCTCTCATATCTGAGTTTGATTTAGTTCTGAGTTTTTACCCTCAAGATATTTAATGAAACCTGTAAAGCCATGTTACCATTATTAGTTCTTACTTATGAGAAGTACATCCCATCCCTTAGCAAACAAATCCGAGGACTTAGATTACATAAGGCAATGGGCTGTAGTTTTATAATCATTACCCACTTTTAGCCTGGGATCTTGTCCTGCTGGTCAAGAGGAGGGTGAGAATCTAGACTCAGCTGTGGTCAGTAAATTTCAGTGGATTCTGTCTCAGCCGCTACTCAGCCCTGTACACTCTCCTGGAAGAATCTCATCTCGAGGGAAGAATCCCTCGAGGTTTTCACCACCCCCTCTACCCCGCCCCCTGTCCACCAATGGCCCCTCTCTCTCTCCATGCTCAGGCTTTACATCACACTGCCTGTGTTTTGCTGGACATCTCCCAGAAGCCCCACGGACATCTTTAGCTTCATTCATAGGACACCAGACCCATCCTGGACTCAAACGTGCTCTTTTGCTGTGTTCACGTATCCTATCCACTCTCACGCCCACCCAGCATCCTTTCTCTGAGACACACCAGGATGACCATCAAGGCCACCTGCTTTGACACCTTACATAGTTTAGAGCTCAGATCCCTCTGCTCCACCCCTACTTCCACTTCCCTGGTTCAATGTCCCCACTTTTCTGTCTGTGCAGCTGTGGCTGGGGCTTATTCGTGGTTTATAGAGCGTGTGTGTGTGGTAAGTCAGTTCCGATGTGTCCGACTCTTTGCAACCCCATAGACTGTAGCCTACCTGGCTCCTCTGTCCTGGGATTCTCCAGGCAAGAATACTGGAGTGGGTTGCCATGCTCTCCTCTAGGGCATCTTCCTAACCCAGGTCTCCTGCATTGCAGGCAGATTCTTTACCACTAGTGCCACCTGGGAAGCCCATGGTTTACATGGACTTGGGGCAAATATGTTTTAGCACGGCCGTGTTTGTATACACAACTGGATTAAAGATGTATTACAAAATTTATAGACTATACAACTTTTAGTGGTTTTCCAACAAAAATTCAGAATTATTGGTAGAAAAGAGGTGCTTGTGTTTTTGTTAATGGCCCAATTAGTGCCTGAGAAGAGTCTGTGTATTGACAGAATCCAGGTACCATCTCTTCCTACAAAGCCTCAGGAGCTTAGGGGGCAGTACATAGTCAAACATACCAAACATACCGTCAAACATAAACGAGCAACATGTGAGGGAACCATCTGCGAAAACGCACCACAGAAACAGATTTTCCAGTACTTTTAGATCTTGAAGTTATTGGACACAGACTATAAAATAACTCTGCTTGCTGTGATCAGTTGACTAATGGCCTCCAAAATGTCCACATCCTTAGCAGATCTATTTTGCAGTGTGAATCAGAGAATTATTCTCAGGCCCTAATCCCGTAACCTGTTTCTTCAGCTCTCCCAATGATTCTTTCAAAGATCTCTATCCCTTTCTGCTAAGACTAGCTGGAGCGGGTTCTGCCTTCTGCTGTTAAGATCCTAATTTATGCTGTGATTATTCTGATTCCCACATACCCACGGTATCTTGTTTGTTCTTCCTGACTGTGTATGGGATTCTCCGAGTTGTGTTATTTTTTCCTCAGTGGTTTATAGATTCCACTCTGTTGTTTAGCTTCCAGAGTTACAGATAAAAACCTGATGCCAGTGATTCTATTTCCTTTATAAGGAACTTGTTCTTTCTAGTTGGGAGCTTGGAAGGCTTTATTTTTAGGTGGATACATCATGTTGGGATGATGGTCGATATTTGGAAAATTCAGTAAACACCACTAAGGGATGTGAGGTTTCTGTAATTGCAAAGGATGTGAAAACTTTCCTGCAGAAATGGCTCCACAAGGAGGAGGTGATGGCTCTACAGGGTCACAGGTGGATGCGCAGCATTCCAGAACCCCTGGACCTGCATAGACGTGCCCACTGCCTGTTAGTTGCCTCTTGGAGTGGCAGCCCACCGGGCATGGGAAGCCCATGTTGGTCTTTCTTAGGTTTTCAGAACACTTTTCTGGTCTTTCTGGATTCTTCCGGAAATCTGCCCACATGCTCCGAGGGCCCATAACAGGTACAAACAACAGCAGCGCATTCTCGACTGTTCGGTGTGTGACTGCTTGAATAAAAAGGTCTCCAGGCATTCCTCAGTTTAAACCATCTCTTGGAAGAATTTCTGCTCTTTGGAGTAGTGAAATGTTATGAGAGTATGCTCAGATGTGCTGTTCTTCAATTTTGCTTGATTTGGGGGACTTTAAAAATTTTGGCTTTACCTCTCATCATTGAAAAGTTTTTTCTATTATTTTCTTATTCTTCAGCTTTCATATTTTTCACCTTTCAGGGTTCATATTTCTCTCTGTTAAGCTTCCTAAATCTTTCCTCGAAGCACCTTCTTTTTTTTTAAAAAAAAAGTTTATTTTCAATTAAAGGATAATTGCTTTACAATATTGTGTTGGTTTCTGCCATACATCAACATGAATCAGCCACAGATATACATATGTCCCCTCTCTCCTGAACCTCCCTCCCACCTCCCACCCCTCTAGGTTGTTACAGAGCCCTGGTTTGTGTTCCCTGAGTCATACAGCAAATTCCCATTAGCTATCTATTTTACATATGGTAATGTATCTGTTTCAATGCTACTCTCTGAATTTGTCCCACCCTCTCCCCCTCCATGTCCACAAGTCTGCTCGTGTCTGCATCTCTCTGCTGCCCTGAAAATAAATTCATCAGTACCATCTTTCTAGATTCCATATATATGTGTTAATATATGATATTTGCTTTTCTCTTTCTGATTACTTACTCTGTATAATAGGCTTTAGGTTCATCCACCTCATTAGAACTGACTCAAATTGCATTCCTTTTTATAGCTGAGTAATATTCCATTGTATGTATGTACCACAGCTCTTTATCCATTCATCTGTCGATGGACATCTAGGTTGCCAAGCACCTCCTTTTTCCCAATGTGATTTTCATCTTTATTTTTGCTCAGGATTTAGAGGAGCCTGTCTTCTGCCTCATCAGCCAGACCAAGACCCAGGCCTCAGTGAACACTCTTTATCAGTTTGGCTATAGAGTCCCCCTGCTGCCAGTTTTATTGAGATATAGTTGACAGCACTGTATACATTTAAGGTGTACAGCATAATGATTTGACTTCTATGCGTCATGAAATGATTAACACAACAGGTCTAGTGGACATCCAGCATCTCATACAACATTAAAGAAATAGAATAATACTTTTTTCTTGTGATGAGAATGGTTAGGATTAACTCTCCTAATAACTTTCACCTATAACCTATGGCAGTGTTAGTGATCTTTATCATGTTGTACCTTATACTCGTAGTACTTGATTGATCTCATAACTGGAGGCACTTTTAACTCTCTTCTATCCAGTTCCCCCTCCAAACACTCCCTTACCTCCGGTAGCCACAAATCTGATCTCTTTTTCTATGAGTTGGTTAGTTTTTGAAGTATAATTGACCTACAACACTACTTTTGTTCCTGGTACACAACACACTGATTCAATATTGCAATAGATTTCAAAATGATCATCATGATGGCTTGCTATCATCTGTCACCATGCAGAGATATTATGCAATTATTGACTGTATTCTCCACACTGTATGTTTCATACCTGTAACTCACTTATTTTGTAACTGGAACTTTGTATTTCTTAACTTTGCTCACCTGTTTCCCTCTTCTCGCCCACTCCCTCCCCTCTGGCAATTACCTATTTGTTCTCTGTCTCCATGACTCTGTTACTGTTTTATTGTGTTTGTTCATTTGCTTTGCTCTTTGCAGTCTACATGTAAGTGAAATCATTGAAATCATGCAATATTTATTTTTCTCTGTCTGGGTTATTTCACCTAACCCAATACCTCCTAGGTCCATCTGTGTTGTCAAAAATGGCAAGATGTTACTTTTTTTTTTTATGCCTGAGTAACATTCTATTGTGTGCATGTATATATATATATATATATATATATATATATATATATATATACACATATATATATGATATATATGTGTATATATATATATATATCCCATCTTCTTTATCCATTTACCTACCAGTGAGTACATAGGTTGCTTCCATATCTTGGTTATTGTAAATAATTCTGCAATGAACATCAGGGTGCATGGATCTTTTCAAATTAGTGTTTTCATTTTCTTTGGATGTGAATTTCTAAATTTTAAAAGTATTTCGTTGTAATTCTCAAAAGTTTATCCTGTGACCTAACTGAACGTCCAGAAGTGCTTTTTTGTTAAGTTATGATTGACTCTTCCAACAATTCATTTTCAATGGCACTTGCCTGCTTTGAAGGGGCCCATTGGTCATCCTGTGCTGAGCAATGATTCTGACTCCACACACTCCTGGCTTTGAACTTGTGAGAGTTTCATCACTTCCTTTTCTCTAGCTTACTTCTGATTTCTATTTCCATATATACAAGTATATTCTGCCTTCATTCTCAGCAAGGCAAATCTTTTGCTTTTCTAAGAGGATGGGAGAAGGAAGTGAAGCCCTTGCAGCATCTGGCCAGTCATTCAGTCATGAGTAAGCACCAGCCACCTCCTCATTCTTCTCAAACCCAGCAGTCAGTTGGAGTACCCAAGTGTGCTCCCTTTCAGAGTGTGACTCTTTTGAAGGCTGGCTATTTCATCTTCAGTCTTTCTATGTCCTAATTAATAATGACTGAATTATTGGGGACACTTACATAACATTCCTAGCCTATTAGGGCACAGACCCTCCCAAGCTGGCCATTTATGCTGTTAACATTTCACAGTTTATAGGTGGAGCTTCAATACCAGAGTCTTCAGAGGCCATCTGGTAGGCAATTAACCGTTGTGCGTCAAGAGAAAGGAACAGCTTTTGAATTTCTCTCAGGGCTTTGAAGGTTCCACACATGGGGCAAACTGTTGCACAGAATTGTTTTCTGAAATATGGTGGTAGAAGCCAATTGGATACTGTTTTTACAGATAAAGATAACTGAGGTCACATTGCCAATAGTATCACCTCCACACAACCCAGATTGGAAAGAATAATTTCTAGATCTTTTTTTCCCCCACAATAAAATATAGGCTTTTCAATCCTACAAGAACAATTTTGCTCAATTCACAGGAAATTGCTTTGGCGTAAGACCCAAAACTATCTGTGGAATAATTCACTCATGATGATTTTTTACATGTCACAGTGGAAAATGGGACTCACAACCTTTGGAGAGTCTCCCAAATGAGAGAGGACTTTTGAAAGCAGTGCTGGTGTGAAGTAATCATAGTACAGCCTTGAATTTCAGATCCTTCCTGAACTTGCTGGGTGAACTAGCTTACACTGTGGGTTTCGTTTTATGATGCCAGGTTAATAGGGTGAAGGTTGGTAGAAACTGCTGGCTTGTTCAGTAAGTATCTGCTTTTCTGAAAGGGAAAAGATGAAAGGCATCATTTTTCATGTGCTTGTTGTAACTTTGAGTCTTTAGTGGGCTACCTGGAGGTCGTTGCACATGGCATGGTGGCCCAGCAGAGCCAGAATGGATTCTCCTGCAAGGATTCCTGAACTCAGATCCGACACCTTGAAACGGAAGCTTCTCCCTTCCTGTGATCTAAACCTCACTGAGTGGATGTCACAGAGGGATGGCGATGTGACTGGTGAAAATGTACATGTTAAGAGAGATAATAGTGTTAATTTGGGCTTCCCTGGTGGCTCAGTGGTAAAAAATCTGCCCGTAATACAGGAGACCTGGGTTCGATCCCTGGGCCGGGAAGATCCCCTGGAGGAGGGCATGGCAATGTACTCTAGTACTCTTGCCTAGAGAATTCCGTGGACAGGGGAGCCTGGTAGAGTACAGTCCATAGAGTCACACAGAATCAGACATGACTGAAGCAACTAAGCAGCAGCAGCGTTAACTTAAAAAATTGTATGGAGATTGTGATAAAGGGAGGAAGACTACACAGACATAAATGCAGGTTTCCCAGAAACCAAGGGTTGACCACCTGATAGTATCATTGCCTGGCGTGAGGACCCACCAGGGAGAAACAATGTGCCTTTGCCATTCTCCTGGGGAGGACGTGGCTTAAATTCACATCCCCTGCATGAGTGGACCTCACTTTGGAGACTATCTGCCTGCCTACGCCCCCCGCCCCTAACCCCCCCACCCCCGGCCCCCTGCCACCCATCACATGGAATGTTTACTATGACTCTGGATCAGTCAGAAGTCAGTTTCCTACCCATCACATCACTGAGCAGACCTAGGGGTCAGGCCTGCCTCAGATCTTTCTATTTCTGCCCTTCAGAAGAAATTATTTTCCTACAAAACCCCTTTCAGGCAACAAAACAACTGCAGCCTCAGTTCATTATGAGCTGGGGAGCAAGGGCCACAATGTCTTTGCTTTGTCCCTTTAATGTACAGGCTTCCCTGGTAGTTCAGTTGGTTAAGAACCCGCCTGCAGTGTGGGAGACCTGGGTTCGATCCCTAGGTTGGGAAGATCCCCTGGAGAAGGGAACAGCTACCCACTCCAGTATTCTGGCTTGGAGAATACCATGGACTAGATAGACCATGGGGTTGCAAAGAGTCGGACACAACTGAGCAACTTTCACTTTAACATACAGCCAGGGAGCTTGGGTATTTGAGCCTCTCTTTTCTGTCCCAAGGAGACTGTCTCTCAACTCCTTTTCCTTGGGAAGATGCTGCTCGACCTCCTGTAGTAACAGCACAGAACAAGGAGAGCATCCCGGCGTCAGACAGCTGTCACCAGTGTGCCAACCAATGGATAAATCTGACTGAGATGACCCCCGCATAAATCAAGTCTTTCCCGCAGAAATCAAGTCAATAAGGCAGAGTTGTTGCTGTTGTTCAGTTGCTCAGTTGTGTCTGACTTTTTGCAACCCCATGGACTGCAGCACACTAGTCTTCTCTGTCCTTCACTATCTCCCGGAGTTTGCTCACATTCATGTCCATTGAGTCAGTGATGCCATCCAACCACTTCATCCTCTGCCACCCGCTTCTCCTTTTGCCTTCAATCTTTCTCCTCTTAAGGCAGAGGAGAGACCACTCCCATCATCTTCCTGTCTTCGGTGCTGTGATCGCCAAACCCAGGTTCCAGGCAGCTAGGGCTGCACCGGGTCTGTATGGACCACACTGCTGGACAGACACAAGGCTAGCTGAGAAACCCCTGGTCTAGAATGGGGATTTCATTATGGAGGAACGAAGACCCCTTTATCCAGAGGTCCTCAACCTCTGGGAGCTAATGCCTGCTGCTGAGGTGGAGCTGACGTAATAACAGAAATCAAGTCCACAATCGTGAATCATCAACAAACCATCTCTGCCCCCTGCCCCCCGTGGAAGAATGGTCTTCCACGAAACTGGTCCCTGGTGCCAAAAATGTTGAGGACTGCTGTACTTACCAACTTCAAAGCACAGGCTACAATAATTGACCCAGCACGGTCAAGTCCACCCACTATAATCAGGGGGTGGGATCTGTTACCACAAAAAAGTAAGAGAGGTGTCCTAGGCAGAGAAGAGCTACCACATGGATGGGTTGCAAAGCTTGCTTTTCCTGCCTGCTAAGAAGGCAGTTTCCATCTCCATAGAGGCCATGTTGATCTACTGGGATCGCCAACCAGCACAGGGTGTTCAACTTAGCTGAGCAGTTAGTATCCTAGTCTCCATAGTGTTAAATAACTGTGTGGAGAAGACTTGTTCTACGAGGAAGTAATCACTAAACAACTGACAACTTGTAAAATCAGTCTCCATTCAAATGTCACTCCTCCTTGATATGAGCATAACTATCCCTGATCACTCCGGCTATGTCTTCATCAATCGCTCACAAATTGTAATTGCACATGGAAATATAATGCAAATCCCATGCAAGTTGTTTGTGAAGTGATATTGTCGAGTTTCCAAAAGATGTTGCATTTTGATGAAGTTGGTGATCTGAGACTGGAGAACAGCTGGTACCCAATGAAGAACAGGGAACAAGTGAAAACACAAGAACACTGCTTGAAAGGAGGAGGATTTGAATAACAAAGGATTAAGAGAACGCTTTTAAACCTTGGGAAAATTCATGAAGCTCTGAAGTATTTTTGTCAAAGTGCCTCTCTTTAAGATCATCTTTTGAAAGTTGAATGGGAAGTGAAGGGCTTGGTTGGTTACATGGCAAAATAATGCCAGTAAAAGCCATCAACATTTAGTTCTTTTTTTGTTTATTTTAAGAGGTAGTTTGTCATGGCATTATAAGTATTAAGTATGCTTTCATTTTTCAAAATAAAGTCCCAATCTTTTTCAGTGTTTTCTGTAGAAATTTAGTCTCTATTTTATGGTAGCTCAGTTGATAAAGAATCTGCCTGCAATGCAAGAGACATGGGTTTGATCCCTGGGTTGGAAAGATCCCCTGGAGAAAGGAATGGCTACCCACTTCAGTATTTTGGCCTGGAGAATCCCGTGGAAGTAGGAGCCTGGTAGGCTATACAGTTCATGGGGTTGCAAAGAGTTGGACACGACTGAGCAACTAACACTTTCTTCCTAGTGTCAGTTATCTTCAGATAATGATTTTGCAATGATATATATATATATTTGATGTGGTGCATATAATACATGACACAATGATAAATAATTAGAAACATTTAAACACAAGGAATGAAATATAATTTTTTTCCCAGTTACTCCTCACCAACTTTACATTCTTATAATCAGCACATCCAAATTGTGAGTGAATGAACACGAATCAGAAGTCTGCAGATTTTTTAGCTTGTTTTCTAAGACCATAAGTGAAGATGTGTGCCAACTGCGATTACCAGGTGAAGTTAAGTAAACTTCTTAAAACCTGCAGTATTTCGTAATGCCAGTTTTATTTTGGGGGGCGGCGGGGGTGGGGGTCTCCGTCATTATTTAGCTGTGTGACCTTTCACAAGTTACTTCCCTTCTCTGGGCCTCAGTTTCTTGACCCATAAAGTTTTAGGAGGCTAAAATAGATCACTAGTCTCAACCCTGGTTAGACATTAAAGTCACCTGGGGGAGATTTTAACATGTGTTTTCTTTTAAAAGCTCAGAGCCTCCCTCCCTCCCCCTCCTTAGATCAACTGAGTCAGAATTTCAGGGGGCAGTACTCAGGCAAGCTCCTCAACTGACCCTAATCCAGTAGGATGTGAAGTCACTGAGCCAGGCGGTTCTTACATCCATTTACTTCCATTATTATTTAATTTCCTTAAAGTTCAGTTTTTGTCCCAGGGACATAGGTAGGTGCAAAAGAGGCGTTTATATAACCCCATCTTATGCGGGTTGGGTTTTGAGTCTTCATCACAAATAGCTTCCTGATAAACAGTGAGGTCTAATGGGGGAAAAACACCACCACTGTTCTTGCTGCATTTTCTGTGAACACAGTCTTTCTCACTTCATACCACTCACTCCCTGCTTCAGTGAAGCAGGGTGCTGCCCCCACCAGAGAAGTGTCCTCCAGCTGCTGTGAAGCAAGTGAGGTGACAGACAGAGAAGGGACCAGACGTGGTAACACCGTGGACTGAAATAGTCTTCGGACTTTTCTTGGCCACTGTTGGCCCCGGGGCTCCTATGCTGTTGATCTCCCCTGGGTCACGGGAAACCGCCTGGTGGATTTCTGCATGGGGACGGGCACCCGGCACTGTCAGGTCCCAGACCAGAGCTGCTGGGCAGTACCGTCAAGACGAGCTTTTGTGCCAGTCGACTTCAGGCACACTCTGTTCACAGTAGATTTTGTACAGAAATTAGACTGAAACCAGCACAGCCCATTACTGGGTTCCCATCTTTTTCCCCTCTTGGAAAACGAGACTATCTGAGATTATTTACTGAAAAAATAAAGGAAGATTGAGTGATAAAGATTTCATGGCAGCTTCTTCTGATTAATTGTCACAGACGGACCCAATGATAACCAAAATGAGTCAGTCTCCAGTGAGCTCTCTTTTTGACTAGGCCTTGCCTTTAGCCTGGGCTTCCCTGGTGGCTTAGACGGTAAAGAATCTGCCTCCAATGCAGGAGATCCGGGTTCAATCCCTGGGTCGGGAAGACCCCCTGGAAAGGGGAATGGCAACCTACTCCAGTATTCTTGCCTGGAGAATCCTATGGACAGAGGAGCCTGGCGGGCTATGGTCCATGGGGTCGCAAAGAGATGGACAAGACCGAGGGACTTTTTTTTTTTTAATTAAGCCTGCAGAGTCCAGTTTTAGCAAGAATCCTGCTAAGTTGTTTTAGTAAGCATCCTCCCGTCTTTGATATTTGACCAAATTCCTCCCCCTCCCCTGCTCTTATTATCTGATCACCCTGGCTGATTTCAGCAAGGGTCCTGCTCGGCCAGTTTATCAAGGTTTCCCCTCTTCCCCTCCCCCACGTCTTGATGTCCCTTGTCAGTAATTTTGCATCCACTGACCCTCTCTTCTGTCCCTTGCCTATAAGAAGACTTATCCTTGCTGTATCTGGAATTCAGCCCTATCTTTCTCCCCTGTTGTAACAAATTCAAAGTGTGTTGGTTGCTCAGTCATGTCTGACTCTACGCTACCCCCAAGGACTGTAGCCCACCAGGCTCCTCTGTCCCATGGGATTCTCCAGGCAAGAATACTAGAGTGGGTTACTATTCTTTTCTCCAGGGATCTTCCCAACTCAGGGATCAAACCCAGGTCTCCCACATTACAGATTCTCTGCTGAGCCACCAGGGAAGTTTAATAAATGAACCTCCTATGCAGTACTGCTGAAAAACCTCTCTATGGATTAACAAGTGTCAGGAGAATTTTAACATAGGTACATGATAGCTCAGCACTGTCCAAGCAAGAGCTGTGGAACATTAGCCCCTCAGGATGTTTATAAAGGTTGCAAGCTTGGAAAGAGGGCCTGGGCTTCCACAAAACCAACAGTTTTCTTTCCTGTAGGAATTTTTGAAAGATCCTTTAAGACGCTAATGGGCCTTACCTCTTTCCAAAAGAGGGATATAAAATACAGAGTTTCCCAAACTTATTTGATCTCTTTTTATAGAAGTATCTGTTATCTCTAAGTTCCAGTGTTGCACAAAGCACATTTTGTAAAAGCTGGAATAGAGTGGCTCAGTTGAGGGTTTCTAACAGTTTTATCAAGCGTGGACTCAGAAACTGACTGCTTGAAGATCATCTGTTCCAAGTCTTTCATTGTGTAATAAATAAGCAATCCAAGGTCTAGAGAAGTTACTTGGCCAGGTACCAGGCCAGATACACAATGAAGAAATTAAAAGAATTAAAATTCGGATGCCCAGACTTCAGTCCCTACTCTTTAAGCTAAATCCCACTGTTATTAATCTATAATTACAAATTAGCAAATGTTTCTAAATCTGCTGCTACAATACCTGCTTTCTGCTCAGAAATCACGTTTATTAGTTAGCTGGTTTGCTCAGGCTGCCACATCACCAAACCACAGACCGGCTTAAACAACAGAAATGTATTTTCTCACAATACTGGGGGCTAGGCCTCCAAGAACGAGGAAGGTGTTCTGTGGGCAGGGTTGGTTCCTTGCGAGGCCTCTCTTCTTGGCTTGCAGAGTTTTGTCTTCTTGTTTTTACATGGTCTTCCTTCTGAACAAGTCTGTGTCTTAATCTCTTCTTATAAAGATACCAGTCATATCAGATTAGGGCCCATCCTAATGACCTCATTTTAACTTAGTTATTTCTCTTTTTAAAAAATTTATTCATTTACTTATTTATTTATTTTTGGCTGCACTAGGCCTTTGTGGCTGCGCCCGGGCTTTCTCTAGTTGTAGTACACAGGCTTCTCATTGCAATGGCTCTCTTGCTGTGGAGCACGGTTCTAGAGTATTCGGGCTTCAGTAGTTGTGACTTATAGGCTTAGTTTTGCTGAGGCAAGTGGGATCTTCCCAGATCAGAGATCGAACTTGTGTCCTCTGCATTGGCAGGAGGATTCTTTATCACTGGATCACCAGGGAAGTCCTAAATTAATTCTCTCTTTAAACACCCTGTGTCCAAAAAAGTTCACATTGTGAGGTCCTGGCGGATAGGACTTCAAACATGAATTTTAGGGAGACATAATTCAGCCCCATAATACATGGGTAGCGTAGAGATTTATTTATGATTTAATGTAGGATGGAGATCTATTGATATTTGCCCCACAATTTGGTTTCAGTGCTGTGAACCCCCCTGGAAAGACTTAAAGTAAAATATTTCTCCCATCTTCGGGAAGCGCAAGCTCTCCATCCCCTCAGAGGAAGAGCCACATGTTTGCTGGTTTTTGATGTCTGAAGGAGGGAAGATTCTAGGCTTGAGCAGGATACCCTGGAGACCATTCATTCCAGACTTTTGTGTTTGGAAGTTCTGTGCCCTAAAGGAATTTAGCTGTATTGTCCAAGAAAAAGGACTTGGAGTTTGGGGATTTAAGGAGTTAAGAAAGGACTGGTCTCTGCTTAGTGAGTCAGATTCTTTGAGACTGGGAAGGGCAGGTGAGAAGCAGGTACTACAGGGCAACTGGATGGGGATAGATGGCATGGGGCACATGCCAGAAAGAACTGAACATGAAGGGCTGTGACCGCGGAGTTCACTGTGGGGAACTGGTATTAGATCTCAGATGGTTGGATGGCATCACTGACTCAATGGACATGAGTTTGAGCAAACCCTGGGAGACAGTGAAGGACAGGGAAGCCTGGCATGCTGCTGTCCATGGGGTTGCAAACAGTCTGACACAACTTGGCAACTGAACAACATTAGATCTCAGGATGACAGCAGTGTACCTGGGATGGCTAGTGGACACCGCGCCCATCCTCCCTGTTTAGGGATTAAAGCTCTAAGAGTGTCAGCGGGGCACACAAATATCCAAGTCGTTACCACAGTTCCCAGGCTCCTTGCAGAGCTATGTGTGAACAGGGGTGATCTAAATACTTAAAAACAAAGCTGTGTGACCTCGAGCTTCTCTTTCCTCCTTCCTGTGAGCCAAAATATGAGCATGGGAGGAGGTGAATCAGCTCAACCATGCTATGAGAAGAAGCCCTGGGAGGGGGCAGAGGCTGAAAGGGACTCAGGAATGGGACCCAGGTCACTGAATGACCCCACAGGGCAGTACTACCTCATTCATCCTGGACCTCACTGCTGGACTGTTCTTGAAAAAGAAATTAACTTTTTAAAGCCACAGCGTTTCAGAATCTTTTTGTTACAGCAGCTTAGTTTATACTCACGCCTTAGATCTAGCAAGTAAGAGTTTAAGGTAAACTATGTTATGAAGAGGGTTTCCCAGGTGGAGCTAGTGGGAAAGAACCCGTCTGCCAGTGCAGCAGATGTAAGAGACATGGCTTCCATTCCTGGGTCAGGAAGATCCCCTGGAGGAGGGCACAGCAACCCACTCCAGTATTCTTGCCTGGAAAATCCCATGGACGGAGAAGCCTGATGGGGCTACAGCCCATGGGGTCACAAAGCATCCGACATGACTGAAGTGACTTTGCAAACACACACGTTGTGAAGAAATTTAAGTCAGTTTAATGTATGCTGATAAAGCATGATAATACTACTTCCTCCTTAAAAGTCAGTTACAATTGATTTTATTTTTAGACCTTGAAAACCATTAAGTAGATTATATTTTGATGAGCTGTAGTACTTTTTTTGGACTAGAGTATGGAAATCTTTTTGGCAGAGGGAGAACACTTTATGCTGACATACTTGAAAAGAATACATCATGTTTTCCCCCCTTCAGTTTTATTGAGATATAATTGACATACCTATAGCATCTTGTAGTGGCAGAAAAGAAGGGTGCGTTAAAAAAAACACAAAGTCAAAGCCCACATTGATTGAGGAATGTCACAGGAACAAAGGATGCAACTGAAAGAGCATCCAGAAATCAAAGTAGAAATGATTTGAGCAAGAAAATAAAATTGTTCTGGAACCCAAAGTATAAAGTAAGTACTCATGAGTCCATACTGATATAAAAAATGACTGAATAAATGAATACATGAGGGAGAAAAGACAGATCTGTTGTGCGTAAGAATTCCAAGTGTTCGATGTAGACACTCTGCCCCTTAGGAAGTGGAGCGTAACCTCCCACTCCTGAAGTGTTGGCTGAGCAAAGTGACTTCCTCCCAAGGATATTGTGGACAAAGGGGAAAGAATGACTTTACAGCGAGAAATCTGACAGAGGCTACTTCAGCTGGCTGATCAAGGTCGACGTCAGCCATGGTAAGTCTTTATTTATGGTCAGTACCTTTGATATGATGTGATGGAAATGGAACTTTATTTTTTATGTCTTTCCTCCTTCAAGCCTAAAAGCCCAGTATTATAATGAGGAAAATGCCAGACAAATCCCACTCAAGAGACTTTATAACAATGCCTGACCTTAAAACTGTCCAGGTCTTCCAACACAAGGAAAGTCCGAGAAACTGTCACAGAAAAAAGGAACCTTGGGAGACAGGATAACTAAATATAATGTGGTATCTTTGGTGGGATCCTGGAAGAGAATGGGATGTTAGGAAAAAGATAAGAAAATCTGAATTCAGTTTGGGATTTTGGTTAATATTATTAATTCAGTTCAGTTCAGTCACTTAGTCATGTCCGACTCTTTGTGACCTATAGCACGCCAGACCTCCTTGTCCATCACCAACTCCTGGAATTTACTCAGACTCATGTCCATTGAGTCGGTGATGCCATCCAACCATCTCCAACTCTCATATCCATACCTGACCACTGGAAAAATGATAGCTTTTGACTAGATGGACCTTTGTTGGCAAAGTAATGTCTCTGCTTTTTAATATGCTGTCTAGGTTGGTCATAGCTTTTCTTCCAAGGAGCAAGCATCTTTTAATTTCATGGCTGCAGTCACCAACTGCAGTGATTTTGGAGCCCCCCCAAATAAAGTCTGTCAGTGTTTCCATTGTTTCCTTATCTATTTGCCATGAAGTGATGGGACCGGGTGCCATGATCTTAGTTTTCTATTATTAATTAATAGTATGTTAATATTGACCCATTAATTGTGACAACATATGTGACTAATGAACGATGTTGAAAATGGGGGAATTGGGTACTGGGTATATGAAAACTCTGTACAACCTTCACAATTTTTCTGTAAATATAAGCCTATTCTAAAATAAGTTTATTAAGTAACAAAAATGAAAACAAAATTTGTATATTGCTGGTACTCAGTCCATTAAAGGATTGTAGTAGTCAGTGTTTAATTTACATTTGGTTTTGTTTTGTTGACTCAGTGCTCATTGATGTGAAAATTATAATGTAAACTGTCATTCAGGCTAGGGCAAATCTTGCAATAATTAAAATCCTAGAGGAGAGACTCTAAATTTGAATTCTAAATCTGACTCGAAAATAATCAGAAATTCACATTTCAGAAGTTCCTATTCAAGGTTTGAGGCTCTCGTTTTATTTTATATTAAATAAAATTAGACATTAAAGTGAAAAAAACGGTTCTAGTTAAATAGGTTGCATTTTTCCTTTCTCAGTGGCTCATAACATAATGGTACGTCATGTAATGAATGCGGCTTACATTTGATTAAGTAGAATATTATCTTTTAAAAGTGTTTAATAACTGATGAAGAAAAGGTTTCTAATTTAAATTTGTGGGAGGGTTTAGTATTTTTATTAATTTGCACTTTTTTTAGTATATAAGAACATTATTTCTCTCTTTTGTAATATCTCCGCCCTTTTTTTTGCCTTTTAATTTTAATTATGATGCTTTGTTATAGAGTGCCTTTGTTACGAGCACCCTACTTGGGGCTCCTCACTAAGCAGGCTTTCCAGGGAGGTGGATTTTTAAGTGACCCCAGGAAGCAGTGGGTGAGAAACGAAGGAAAGCCAGCACAGATGCATTATTGCTTTGTGTGTGTGTGTGTGTTCAGTCTCTTCAACCATGTCCGACTCTTTGCCACCTCCTGGACTGTAGCCCGCAAGTGTCCTCTGTCCATGGGATTTCCCAGGTGAGAATATTGGAGTGGGTTGCCATTTCCTTCTCCAGGGGATCTTCTTGACTCAGGGATCAAAGCCAGGTCTCCTGAATTGCAGGCAGATTCTTTGCCGCTGAGCCACCTGTCTGTATGGCCCCACTGGGCAATGGGAGGCCCCATTGCTTTGGCTGTGCAAGGACAAACAGAAACTAACAGTCTTAATTCTCCCTGCTGCAAAGGGGAGATTTCCCTCCTCTCCTTTTTCTCAGAGCATTTAGTTTAGAAAACATGGATGTACTTTCTCAACTCTTTAAAATGTATTCCTTTGAATACATTAGTCTTTTGTTAGCTGGCCTTTTTTTTGCGTCTTTTTTTTAAGTTTTTTGACTCAGGAATGCTTTCTCAAGAACCTGAGGACATCTCTTAAAAGGCAAACATTTTGAGAACCATCTTTTTGAAATTCAAGCATCAAAAGAAGTGGTTTCCTATCACCTCTACTTCAAGAAATAATATGTCTCCAAAGAAAGTAAGAAAAAATCACTTGCAAAATTAAAAAGCCAACCAACCAAACAAATAAGTAAAGGTGGAATCTGGGGGGAAACAAAAGAGGAAGTTCCCCTCCCTTCCAGTTCCTGGGGTGGGGGGAGGGAGGAGCCTCACTTTGGTGAGTGCTTTGCCCCAGTTTGCAAAACGACCTCCTGTCACACAGACAGAAGTTGGTTTTCCACTGGATAACCCCAGCTACAGGTAAAGTTGGGGTAAACTCTGTGTGACCAGTGGTACCGTCAGGTCACAGCGCTGCAGGACTAGTTAGTGTTTACCTTGAGAACACGCCCCGGAAGGGGCTCTTCCTGCTTGGCAATGGGAGGTAGAGAGATTCCTTCTGTCTCTGCATTCTTTTAGCAGGTCAATTGCCTCTGAGGCACCTCGCATTCTAGTTCGAGGCTTGTTCAATAATAAGAATGTTTTCTTTTTCTGCCACCAACACGGAGAGGATTTCTGGGTTGGGAGAAGATTCTGTTTCTGTTTCCTCAAGAGCTCCCAGTAGAAGCGGCCAGCTTGAGGGTCACGGGCCTGTGAGGACCACAGGAACCTGGAAAGGAAGCGTTGTGGGGCTGTGTGCAGGGTTCAGAGGGAGGAGGGCTTCGTCTCCGGCCCCCACCCACACCTGGTCCAATGGCGTGCCCAGCCCCCGCGCTCACAGGTCAAGGTTGCCTGAGTGCAGAGAGGGTCATGATTTCCTCCAAAGGGAGGGGCCGGGCAGGGGGCGGTGACAGGTGTGGGGCTCAGGTGAGGTCTGCCAGCCCCAGGTGCCAGGCTGGTCAGAGCAGGAGCAAAGCCCGTCTAGCAGCAGAGGTTGGAGTAAGGAGATGTGATGTGGAGTGAGAGGGGTGCCAGCAAATGTAGGCCTTTTTGTTTGCTTTTAAAGGAGTAAAATATTAGAGTAGGTTTGGTTTGGCTCCTAAGATTACCGTAAACTAACAACTGGTGTTTCCTTGTTCGGTCCTGCTGCCTTGCAGGTGTTGACTTAGGAGCAGCACCACCATGGGGTCACACCATCAGCACAGAGAGCTCGCTGGAGCAGTGCGGAGGAGTGGATCTAGGGCGTGGACCGTGGAGAACATGGAATCTTCATAGTGCGGAGGAGTGGATCTAGGGCGTGGACCGTGGAGAACATGGAATCTTCATAGTGCGGAGGAGTGGATCTAGGGCGCGGACCGTGGAGAACATGGAATCTTCATGTTGAGGGACACCCAGGGAAGCATCCAGCCGTGGCATCCCCCCTGAAACATGGATTCCCTTGTCAACATCCTGTCCCTTTTGTCATCTACTCTTTACTTCAGATTTCTTTGTGGCGAAGAATTCCAAATGATGGTAACAATGACTGTTTCCAGCGAATGTTGTAACATTCTTTAAATTCTTTTTCTAATATCGCTAGAAAGTTGAGCAAGTGAACCATTAGGAAATGTTGCCAAGGTCAAGATGAAATTAGACAAAAAACTATTTATAATAAAATTAGTGCTTTGCTGCCTGGATAAGGAAACTGAATCTGTCTTGTTTAAATATACTGAACTAGAGCAAACATTGATCAGCCGTAGTGTAGCATAATGAGGCAGATATGTTACATTAATATACTCCTTTAACTATGAGAAGTGATAGAATATATGCCAGAAAAGGTACAACGACACCAAGCTAAATCTACTGAAGAAAGCCTCAATAAAAATACTTGAAACAATGAAAATTAACCTGGACAACACAATTATAGTTCCTGAAGCAACAGAACTCTTTAAGCAGCCTTGAATGAATTGACAGCAGCTACTTGTATAAAAGGGAAAAAAGAGAAAAGAAAGATTGTTACAAAAGAATGCTCTGTACCTCTGAGAGTCTGCCTAGTGCTATAAATGTTTGCACAGAAACCCAAGACATTGGGGGAGTTGTCGGGAACAAAACCATTGCAGCAAAGACACAGTGGGGGCTGATACCGCACCAGCAGAGAGAACCCAAACACAGCAAAATTATATGAACAGATGATAAGGATGCCAGCCGAATGAACCACCCTAGTTAATGAAATAAGATCCAACATAGCAATAATATTGGTACTCAAGAAACCAGACACTGCAATTACACAATACTGTAAAGCAATTATTCTCCAATTAAAAAATATATAAAAAAAGAAATTATTAGAGAAGATACTCCTGGCATGAAAGCCTGTTTACTTGTAGCTCTTGATAGGGGTGTTTTCACAAGGGACAGAGGAAGCAGAGACATTGTTCTGAGAGGGTGGAGGGCTAGACTGAGAAATTAATTTACCTTTCAGAACTGTGTCGGCTAATTTCCTGTGTCTAAAGTTAATGTCCTGATTAGAAAAGACTGGGCATTCTGGCAGATGGACTGGGGCTCTCTGTGTACGTGGATGAGGTATGGGGTTCCTATCTGCCCGCACCTCTGTCGTTTTTGCCGACTGGAGTTGAGATGCAGCCTGAGATGGTAGAGAGGCAGAGTTCTCAGCTATTGTAACTTGTGAGTCCCCATCTGTGTGCTAAAGCCAACACTGACTGTTAAGAGGAGAAAGTTGCTAACTGATCTTGGGCCAAGACAGTTAAGTAAGAGGAGCCATGAAAACATGGTTGAATGCTGTTACTTCAGTTTCTAAGAAGCCTAATAAACACCACGATAACCGTCAACCATAATACTTGTTTGGTCTTTTCTATTTTCCATGTCAAAGTGTTTTATGGGCTCCTATCACAAATGACTGGATGTGAGTGCTCTTATTACCATTTATAGACTTGGACACAGATTCAGTTGAAACTTGTGCAACAACTCAACACTGGGAAGAGCCAAGATTTCAGCTCAGGTCAATCTGACTTCAGAGCCTACACTCTTACCCAGCCTATGGTTCAGCCCCACAGACTTGTAGGCTTTGGAGGAGCTGAGGTCAATGAGATTAAACCACTGTCTCTGCTCATAGTCGACTCTCCCGTAGAGGAGACTGGCAGACATCTCACTCTGGTTCTCCAGGAGTTCTCTCCAGAAGAGCAGTTCTCAGCAGAAGAAATAATCCAGTCCTGGCAATAAGAGACCCGTCATGCTTGCCTTAACAGAGAATCTCAGCTTCTATCACTTTTATCAGACACAGCTATAAAGTGGAGAAGCTTTGCTAAGTATATGGCATGGGCTCACGTACACACACACACACACACACAAACACACCGTCAGGTGCATTTTCCCAGCCAAAGGTACTTCTTTATTTATAATGCTCCTCTCAGATATGTTATTTAAGCAAGAAAAAGCAAATATTTTCAGTGGTCAAAGCTGATCAAGAAATCCACTCCGCTGCCAGGGAAAGGAAGATCGACAAACTCATGGTCAGGGGATTTCTGCCCAAACCAAAGGCTGGCATGTGGTGTTGCTAAATGTCCTTTCCTCCATAGTCACCCTCTCTTCTCTACATAGGAGTACTTATTATTATCTTCTTTTTCCTTCCTCTATGCTATACTCTATAAAGTCAGCAAAAACAAGACCGGGAGCTGACTGTGGCTCAGATCATGAACTCCTTATTGCCAAATTCAGACTTTAATTGAAGAAAGTGGGGAAAACCACTAGACCATTCAGGTATGACCTAAATCAAATCCCTTATGATTATACAGTGGAAGTGACAAATAGATTTAAGGGACTAGATCTGATAGACAGAGTGCCTGATGAGCTATGGACGGAGGTTTGTGACATTGTACAAGAGACAGGAGTTGAGACCATCCGAAAGAAAAAGAAATGCAAAAAAGCAAAATGACTGTCTGAGGAGGCCTTACAAATAGCTGTGAAAAGAAGAGAAGTGAAAAGCAAAGGAGAAAAGGAACGATATACCCATTTGAATGCAGAGTTCCAAAGAATAGCAAGGAGAGATAAGAAAGCCTTCCTCAGTGATCACTGCAAAGAAATAGAGGAAAACAATAGAACGGGAAAGACTGGAGATCTCTTCAAGAAAATTAGAGATACCAAGGGAACATTTCACGCAAAGATGGGCTCAATAAAGGACAGAAATGGTATGGACCTAACAGAAGCAGAAGATATTAAGAAGAGATGGCAAGAATACAGAGAAGAACTGTACAAAAAAGATCTTCACAACCCAGATAATCACAATGGTGTGATCACTCACCTAGAGCCAGACATCCTGGAATGCGAAGTCAAGTGATGCCATCACTTGAAGCCTTAGGAAGCATCACTATGAACAAAGCTAGTGGAGGTGATGGAATTCCAGTTGAGCTACTTCAAATTCTAAAAGATGTTGCTGTGAAAGTGCTGCACTCAATATGCCAGCAAATTTGGAAAACTCAGCAGTGGCCACAGGACTGGAAAAGGTCAGTTTTCATTCCAATCCCAAAGAAAGGCAATGTGAAAGAATGCCCAAACTACTGCACAATTGCACTCATCTCACACGCTAGTAAAGTAATGCTCAAAATTCTCCAAGCCAGGCTTCAGTAATATGTGAACCGTGAACTTCCAGATGTTCAAGCCGGTTTTAGAAAAGGCAGAGGAACCAGAGATCAAATTGCCAACATCCACTGGATCATCAAAAAAGCAAGAGAGTTCCAAAAAAACATCTGTTTCTGTTTTACTGACTATGCCAAAGCCTTTGACTGTGTGGATCACAATAAACTGTGGAAAATTCTTAAAGAGATGGGAATACCAGACTACCTGACCTACCTCTTGAGAAATCTGTACGCAGGTCTGGAAGCAACAGTTAGAACTGGACATGGAACAAAAGACTAGTTCCAAATAGGAAAAGTAGTACATCAAGGCTGTATATTGTCACCCTACTTATTTAACTTATATGCGGAGTACATCATGAGAAATGCTGGGCTGGAGGAAGCACAAGCTGGAATCAAGATTGCCGGGAGAAATATCAATAACCTCAGATATGCAGTTGACACCACCCTTATGGCAGAAAGTGAATAAGAACTAAAGACTCTCTTGATGAAAGTGAAAGAGGAGAGGGAAAAAGTTGGCTTAAAGCTCAACATTCAGAAAACTAAGATCATGGCATCCAGTCCCATCACTTCATGGCAAATAGATGGGGAAACAGTGGAAACAGTGGCTGACTTTATTTTTCTGGGCTCCAAAATCACTGCAGATGGTGATTGCAGCCATGAAATTAAAAGACACTTACTCCTTGGAAGGAAAGTTATGACCAACCTAGACAGCATATTAAAAAGCAGAGGCATTACTTTGCCAACAAAGGTCCATCTAGTCAAGGCTATGTTTTTTCCAGTGGTCATGTATGGATGTGACAGTTGGACTATAAAGAAAGTTAGGCACTGAAGAATTGATGCTTTTGAACTGTGGTGTTGGAGAAGACTCTTGAGAGTTCCTTGGATTGTAAGGAGATCCAACCAGTCCATCCTAAAGGAGATCAGTCCTGGGTATTCATTGAAAGGACTGATGTTGAAGCTGAAACTCCAATACTTTGGCCACCTGATGTGAAGAGCTGACTCATTTGAAAAGACCTTGATGCTGGGAAAGATTGAGGGCAGGAGGAGAAGGGGATGACAGAGGATGAGATGGTTGGATGGCATCACCAACTCAATGGACATGAGTTTGGGTAAATTCCAGGAGTTGGTGATGGACAGGGAGGCCTGGCGTGCTGCAGTCATGGGGTTGCAAAGAGTCAGACACGACTGAGGGACTGAACTGAACTGAACTGAATGCTATACTCCAAGAGAAGTCAGAAATTGAACATACTCATACTCAGAACATAATTTAGGATATTCAACTTCATCTGGTTGAATGGATCTTAATCAAATTTATTATGTGTCAATATATATTACAACCAATTATATTAGCTTGCCAATTTCTCTCCACCTGTTAATGTTGCTCTCGGCCCTGAAATCAGGCACATGCCCTTCAGTTGGTCCACGAAGCTGGATGACACACGCCTGGTACCAGGGTCATCTCACTGCCAGTCCTTGTTGAGCAAGTAAACCTTCAGAGATTACTGGTTTTGTATTCATCAGTTAAGGCTGATAATAGTCCAGGCATGAATCTTAGCTTTACATCTGAACTACTTGGTAGTCCTTATGTTGTTGTTGTAGTTCAGTTGCTCAGCCATGTCTGACTCTTTGTGACCCCATGGACTACAGCAATCCAGACTTCCTTGTCCATTACCATCTCCCAGAGCTTGCTCAAACTCATGTCCATTGAGTTGGTGATGCCATACAACCATCTCATCCTGTTGTCTCCTTCTCCTGTCCTCAATTTTTATACTTAATGAAAAATACTAGCATCATTCCTCTTTTAAATATAGGAAGAAGGCCTATCACCATCCCCTTTTAGAAATACAATTATTTATTCATTTAATTTAGCTGCACCAGCTCTTTGTTGTGGCCCTTGAGACCTACGATCTTCATTGTCGCATGTGGTGGTCTTTAGTTGTGGCATGTGGGATCTAGTTCCCTGACCAGGGATCAAACCTGGGCTCCTGACATTGGGAACACAGAATCTTAACCACTGGACCACCAGGGAAGTCCTTGCCATTCCTATTTAGTATAGCACTTGTGCCAATTAGTAAGCTGTTGTCTCTCAACTCTAAATGGACTTTTCTTTGTGCTGCTCTGTGAAATGGGGCTGAGACTCTGAGAAAAATATCTGTTCTTTGCCATGTTAGATTTTATCAATTGGAGGCAGGATAGGAGACTGAAAGGTAGAAATAGAGAGAAGGGAGTTGATCCTTCAGTTTTGCTTGCTCTTCTAACAGTTTTCCCCTGCAGTGACTGTTCACCTCAGTGGTAGTGCTTGCTTCTAGTATCCAACTTTATTCCTGATGCTCACAGGATCAGCCTCATTTCACTCACTCAGTAAACAGACAGCAGTCAGCCTGTGCCCTTCCTCAAAATTCTGAGTGCCAGCTCTGATCTGGATTCAGATACTTCAGGAAGGAACCCTGGAGGTCAGGGTAAGAAGCAGGAGCAAGCACACAGACAGGAAGTCTCAGGGCTTCCCAGGTGGCACAGTGGGAAACAGACCTGGGTTCGATCCCTGGGTCAGGAAGATCCCCTAGAGAAGGAAACGGCAACCCACTCCAGTATTCTTGCCTGTAACATCCCATGGACAGAGGGACCTGGTGGGTCGTAGTCCATGGGGTCGCAAAGAATCAGACACGACTGAGTAATATTGAGCAAACACACACACACCAGGAAGAAGACAAGAATCCACACATAGGAGACAGAAGTCACACAGGAAGTAGACAGGGAGTAACCAGGAAGCAACTAGGAAGAGACAAATTCCTTCTTCCTTCCAGTGTTGAAGGAATGCCCTAATGCCCTAATGCCCCTATGGACAGAGCCAGACATGGAGCTGCTGGCAAAATGGAAGTGTGGTTTTCAGAGTCTCAGCTCCAACATCACAGAGTGTGAAAGGATGATTTTCACCTAATAGACAATAACTTAGTAACTGGGACACAAGTCTCTTAAGCCTATTCCTCCAACATGTTGAAATGAATTATTATCTTGCCTCTGTTGGTTTTTTTTTTATTAAAGAAAACCTCACAAACAGAAGTTACTCAGAACTTATTCCTGAAAATAACAACCATAATAACATTCTTCACATAATGACTTTCCTTCCTCTTTGTTTATACTGCTCCACTTGGCTGTTCTTCTACACATACAAAGTCAATTTGCGGTTGGAGAAAGGCCTTGTAATGGTATGAACACCCTCTCACTCACTCTCCAATTACCAAGGATGTAGGGGTTATGTCAACACGATAGGATGTTAGAATGACAAGTGTGCTAACATCAGTACATGGACATGTTTATATAAAACCAAAAATGAAAAAGCCCAAAATAGAACATATTAGGGGTGTACCTTACTTATTACAATGTAAAGTTTATAAATGTACATGAAAAGATTCTAAATCAAGTTGGAATAATAGTAATTTCAGTTTAATGTTACATTAAGTTTTTCTTCCTATACAGTCACAAAAGTTCATAATTGTTTCTTAAAAGACAAAAAAAGATATGAGAATATTTGCTCATTTACATTTCCCAGACTGCCTTCCTCTCTGATCTTAGTGTTCCTTTTAAGTTGTCTTTCTTTTAAAATTTTCTTTGAACAAATGAAGTAATGTTGATTTTGTCTGAACTATACTCACAGCTTTTAAAACAAATCTTGCTTTCACAGCTGCTTATTCTAATATTAACAGGCTGAGTGGAGTTTGCCCTCTGAATTAATTCTCAAAATAAAACAAGATTGAGATGTACAATGAAGAAAAGTAAACTCTAAAAACTTAGGACTATCTATCATACAGTGACTTGTTCTTTCTCCTGTTTTTTTTCATTATTATTATTATTTTTTTAAGAAATAGCATTACTTGACTTTGTCCCACTTTGTGCAGAAGGAGATGTGATTACAGTAGTTTGTGTGCCTGATGACAATACAAAGTGGAAAGGAAAGGAAAAACTACCTCTTATAAAAATGTTTTCTTTTAACAGGAAACTTTCCATCCCTGGTTGCAGAAAAGGAAGAGAGAAAGTAGCCAGGAAAATTCAGTTCTCTGTGTCATAAGCATCCCTTTTGGGAATGATCAAGGTATCCCAAAGGCTTCCTAGGTGGCTCAGTGGTAAAGAATCCACCTGCCAATGCAAGGGACACAGGAGACTTGGGTTCAATCCCTGGGTGGGGAAGATCCCCTGGAGCAAGAAATGGCAACCTGTTCCAGTATTCTTCCTTGGGAAATCCCATGGACAAAGGAGCCTGTCAGTCCCAAAGCATGAGGCATGGAGCAAAAGATTATTGGATTAGGATGACCCCAGCTTCTCTTTTATTGAGCTCAAGGTCCTCTAATAACTGTTCTCACCAGCATTCTTTCCTTCTCATCACATCTATTGTTCTTCTCTATATTTTCCCATTCATCTTAAAGGAATATTATTCTAAAACTTCAATTCAATGTAAAAGCTATATATACAAAGTAATGGCTATGTGTAAGATATCCCAAATTCTGTAAAATCATTCCTCTGGCCTTTTAAACTAGCTTGAATTTATTATATTATGCACAAAGTAATTTTAACCAATGTACATGTCTTTCTGTTTTTGTTTTCTTGTTTGACTGTGTCATGTGGTATTCAGTATCTTAGTTCCCTGACCAGGGATCAAACCCAGGCCCCCTGCTTTGGAAGCACTGAGTATTAACCACTGGACCACCAGGGAAGACCTTATTTTTTTTCTTTCACTCATTTAAAAAGAGTTATTTATTTACTTGTTCTTATTTTTGACTGTGCTGGGTCTTCGTTGTTGCACTCCAGCTTTCTCTAGTTGTGGCAAGTTACTCGCTAGTTGCCATGTGAGGGCTTCTTAGTTCGGTGTCGCCTCTTATCGTGAAGCACGGGGCCTAGGGCACATTGTTGTTGTTCAGTCACTCAGTCGAGTCCGACTCTTTGCAACCCCATGAACTGTAGCACACCAAGCTTCCCTGTCTTTCACCATCTCCCAGAGCTTGCTCAAACTCATGTCCATTCAGTTGGTGATGCCATCCAACCATCTCATCCTCTGTCATCCCCTTCTCCTCCTGCCTTCAATCCTTCCCAGCATCAGGGTCTTTTCCAGTGAGTCAGCTCTTCGCATCAGGTGGCCAAAGTATTGGAGTTTCAGCTTCAGCATCAGTCCTTCCAATGAACACCCAGGACTGATCTCCTTTAGGATGGACTGGTTGGATCTCCTTGCAGTCCAAAGGACTCTCAAGAGTCTCCTCCAACACCACAGTTCAAAAGCATCAATTCTTCAGCGCTCAGCTTACTCTATAGTACAACTCTCACATTGCCATCTTTAATAACTTCAAGCACAGTACTTTGGAAGCACTGAGTATTAACCACTGGACCACCAGGGAAGACCTTATTTTTTTTCTTTCACTCATTTAAAAAGAGTTATTTATTTACTTGTTCTTATTTTTGACTGTGCTGGGTCTTCGTTGTTGCACTCCAGCTTTCTCTAGTTGTGGCAAGTTACTCGCTAGTTGCGATGTGAGGGCTTCTTAGTTCGGTGTCGCCTCTTATCGTGAAGCACGGGGCACTCCAGTACTTTTGGATTTATGCTTCCAAGGTGTTCTTGATGAGATACGCTTCCTTTGCCTTTTCCACCAAATAATAAAGAGTGCTGATTAAGTAACATTCTAATTGAAATTCAACTCAGGTAGAAACGATTCAAAAATTACTGAACATTCTGGCTGGTGACAGGATCCACCCTAGAGCTCTCCTTGTATCCAACCACACCTTCAGCCATTGTGGGAATCACCTCATTGTGTCGGTTTCTGATCAGTATCACTGCATCTGTAAACTCAAAACAGTTTTAGCATCTTCAGCACTTTTGTCCTTAAACTCAAGAAGCTCTTGGGTTATCTACCAGCTCTGTAGCAACTGAACTCACGGTGTCCAGAGAAGATTATCTGGAAGGAGACTTACTTCTTTCATTGTATTTGCCAATCTCACAGGCAACTCGGGCCGAGCCCGAGTCCGGCGTGAGGTTGAGGCCGGCGGCGCGCAGGGCCGGCCGAGGCGGCTCCGCGAAGCCGCCGCGCCAGCCTCCTGCCGAGATTCGCTGGGGCCCGCGCGCTAGGCCGCCGCTCTGCCGCTCAGCCGGGCGGGACGTGAGCGACGCGGCGGCCTCGGGGGCGGAGACGGACGGCCACCTCCCCCCTTCCCGGAGCCCGGCCCTGCGCCTCCTTGAATTTTTCATTCCAACCGAAAAACATGAATCTACCCATGCGGTGAGCATTTTGTAAACAGAACTTAATATTTGTGTGGGGTTTTTGTTTGTTTAATTAGATACTATAATGCACTCTCAATAAATAATCTTTAAAAATGCCACTATGGGGCTATTTTTATTTTCCTACTTAATTTTTATGAAAAACATTTTTTTTAAATGTCACTTTCAGCTCAGTTCAGTCGCTCAGTCGTGTCCAACTCTTTGCGACCCCATGGACTGCAGCACGCCAGGCCTCCCTGTCCATCACCAACCCCCAGAGTTTACTCAAACTCACGTCCATTGAGTCTGTGATGCCATCCAACCATCTCATCCTCCATCTTCCTCTTCTCCTCTTGCCTTCAATCTTTCCCCGCATCAGGGTCTCCAGGTAAATGAGGCAGCACGAAAAAGCAATAAATAAATGATGATTTGAAAACCAGGAAAAGAGTGACATTTTATCAAAAATGATCATCAAATTGACCAAAAGCCTGCTAGTCAATCTTGACTATTGCTAGAACTTCTATTTGCTATAGTTTTGTAAGGGTTTGTCTCCTTTTTGTTGGTGGTCTTTATTGCAGAGCTTCTAATAAAACTGGTGCCCTGTTGGTTGAAAAATTGATAGCATGGGATCCTTATTTTGTTCAACAAACTCCACTGGCCGTCATGTGAGCTCATGTAACCACGAAGACATTCCTCTAAAGCAGGAAACAGACATGCTGCTTCGGAATTGGGACTAGCCAGAGAAATAGAGAGGCCCTGCAACCTTTCCACTTTTATGTGATCCTTGAAACAAGAAACCCTTCTCAAAGCAGGATTCTCAAAGTGGTAGTGTTCTGGAATGTTTATGTTTAACCATCCAAGCGGCATGAGGGAAACTGTCTTGTAATCTCTGTAGCTATTTATAGGGCTCATTCAGAGATAACTGGGAACAGCTGAATCCAGGCCATGTGTAGACTGACCCTGAAGTGCATGGAGCACACAGGAGATGGGCCCTGGTCTTTGTGGCTGCTCCTGGAAGGAAGACATGCAAGTTTTCTGGTGACTGGAGTGGTTCGAGTCCGTGTTTACAAGGGAAAGATAAATGAGAGAGGAGATGAATATCTGGCTAATGCAGGTAACACCTCCCCTAATCTGCTTTTAAAGGCAAAGCAGGAGGCTTGAGCCTGAAATCTGGGGACTGAATGAGGAACCAGAGCAACCGCTATTGTCCTGTCCACATCTTGCCTCAATGGCCAGTCAGTGGCAATTGCCATGGGGCCCCCAAAGCCACAGACATACCCCCCACAGTTTGCCCTCCTTCACCCACTGGAGTTTAGGGTACCAGAGACCCGGTTGCCCTGAGGCTGGCGTCACCCCAGAGTCCCTTCTCAGCCCAGGCAGGTCATGGGGTTTGGGGGACAAGGGACTGCTCTGGCTGGATTTGAGGCCTGTCTCCGGAACATGTGGCCATGGATACTTCCTAACCTGCAGACTGGGAATACCATAGTGGTAGCCAGCTCATGGAGCTGAGCTGATTAAACATGAATTGCCTAGCTCATGGTAAGAGTTGTCTCAAAGGAAGTAATTTGGGGTGAGACACCGCAACTAGTTTCCACATTCATGGATGATTCTTGCCTAAATCAGTTATTCATGTATTAGTTGCAATGGTAATCTTTGAAATCTATCATTCTCTCCAAATTTACTGAATGCATTAGAAGATCTTTCTCTCCTCACTCATGTGTTCTTTGTTTGTTGTTTAATCACTGGTTTTCAGTGTTACTTTTGGGAAGTCAGTGTGTTCTCTTGTGGCATCCAAATCCTTATCTTCTGCTCCATTCTGTTTCCAAAAGTCTCTATGATTCTTTTTTACGCTCAGTAATGTGAACTTTCATTATTATAGTATGTCTTATTTTGGGTCTTCTCGTCATGTGCTATGTTGGATATTTGAGGAGTACTTTTATTCCGGGGATTTATAGTTCAGTTTGAGGAAATTTCCTCGCATTCATTCTCTGATCATTTCTTCTCACTCTTTTCTCTGTTGAATTCCTGTTACTTAGATGTTGGACTTCCTCAATGATATTTGACATTTGTTTTTTATTTTTTAGGCCACCTCATGCAGCATGTGGGATCTTATTAATAATAGTTCTCCAACCAGGGACTGAACTCTTGCCCTTGGCATTGGGAGCTCGGAGTCTTAACCACTTGACCGCCAGAGAAGTCCCAATGTTTGACATTTATACCTGCCTCTCCTTTTCCATCTTAATCCCTTTATTTTACTTTTAGAGGGGGTTTCAACTTTAGCTTTCCGTCCTTCCACTGACTTAATTTTTTGACTTATCTATTTTTAATTTCAAAGAGATGAGGTCTTTCTTGCAGTCTGATGATACCTTTCTTTAAAAAAATTCCTATTCTTGTGGCTATAATATGTTTTTTCATCTCAGGGTATTAATATTAACTCATGTTAACATTGATTTGTTTCCTCTGAATTCTTTTTTTCTCTCGGTTCATTTTGGCCTGTTGTTTGCTGAAACATTTTCTCAAATACCTAGCGATCCTGAAATCTCATATTTAAAAGTGGGGCACAGAAAGGCTGACTGGAAGTTGTATGTGTGACTGCATGTGAGGTATGTGCATATGTGTGTATGATGTGTGATATATGTATGTATTATGTGATATGTTTGTGTGTGTGACTGTGTGTGTGAGTTTATGGTATGTGTGTGTGAGTATGTGAATGGTGTGTGTGTAATATGTGTGAGCGTGTGTGTGTTTGTGTGGTATGTGAATGTGTGTGGTAGATGTGTATACATGAGTGTGTATGTGTGAATGTGTGTGCCAGGGTAGGGCAACACAGGAAGAAGGAGGTATGGACTGTCGGGCTTCTCCCATAAGCTAAACAGGAAGGAAGGCTGTTTTTTTCAGAGGAGAGTGGAGTTTGAGTTTTGGGTATCAGAAGTCTCCTGACTTTATCAAAGATGGATAATTTTCTATTTTTTTTAATTTTCTTTTTTGTTTTTGTTTCTGGATGGTTTATAAGAGGAGAAGGAGGTGGGAGGTGGGAACTTCTTTTAGCCATCTCAAGACAAGAAGCTCTTGTCGAATTATTTCTAGGGTTCCCCAAAGTAAGAAGACTAGCAAGAGAGAACATAGGCCCAGTGGCAGAAAGTTCTTACCAAAAAAGTTGCACATTTCCTTGTTTCTTTCCATGACTGTATTACCATAAGTGACAGGCCACACAACCAGTGTAATGAGTAAATGCAGGATTTCATCCTCCTGGGAGACCAGTCTAGCACATTTCACAAATCGTTCTCGAATAGAAATTGCTCTTTACTGCAGGCAAAATGCTGCTGGATTTTCACAGTTATTTTGGAAAGAGTTCCATATTGTAGCAATAGAGGTGTATCTTTCTGTGAGTGAAAGTCACTCAGTCGTATCTGACGCTTTGTGACCCCATGGACTATACAATCCGTGGAATTCTCCAGGCACGGATACTGCAGTAGGTAGCTGTTCCCTCTCCAGGGGATCTTCCCAACCCAGGGATTGAACCCATGTCTCCCACATTGCAGGTGGATTCTTTACCAGCTGAGCCACCAGGAAAGCCCAAGAATACTGTAGTAGGTAGCCTATCCCTTCTCCAGGGGATCTCTTTGACCCAGGAATTGAACCAGGATCTCCTGCATTGCAGGTGGATTCTTTACCACCTGAGCTGCCAGGGAAGCCCTGAAATGGAGCAACAGGAAATGGATTTACATTCCTTCCCTGAATCAATTGCAAGACATACGATAAATCAGTTATTAAGACATTGGGCGTGCACGTGCGTGCTAAGCCGCTTCAGTTGTGTCCGACTCTTTGTGACCCCATGATCTATATGTAGCCCTCCAGGCTCCTCTGTCCATGGGATTCTCCAGGTAAGAATCCTGGAGTGGATTTCCATGCCCTTTTCCAGAGGATCTTCCCAATCCATGGATCAAACCCATGTCTCTTATGTCTCCTGCATATGCAGACGTGTTCTTTACCACTAGCACCACCTTGGAAGATCCTATCTTTTTGAGTCTTTAAAATTTCAAATTCCTAACACTGATGACACCTATACAGATTGAAGAAGTTCTTGGAAAGTCAGGTAGTATGTAAGAACAAGAAAACCTCAAAAGCCAGTGTTCAAAATCATTGTCCCAAGTAATCGATAAAGATTGGCAAACAAACAGATTGGCAAGAGGAGGAGACCTTGCAATTCGACAGTTTAGAGAGCAGTGGATTCGTGTTACCATGCTCTGGCATGCAGAATCAATTCAAATGCCAACTTTCTATACAAGTTTTTAAATTATTTTGCTTGGCAGAGTAGTTTTTCTCAAAATGTTCCAAGAAATATCATGATGTGTCTTCATATATCATCAATTTAAACCATCACTTAAAAGTATCCGATTACTTATTGAAACTATTGCTTGGCCCTGTGTATTCGTTTCATATCTAATATCTGCATGCTTCATTGAAATAATTTTATATACTTAATAAAGATGTAGTTCTCTTGCTACTGTTTTTTTTTTAAACAGAATTTCTTTTTTTTTTTTTATTGGAATATAATTGCTTTACAGTGTTGTATTAGTTTCTGTGGTGAAAGTGAAAATGAAAGTTGCTCAGTCGTGTCTGACTTTTTGCGACCCCATGGACTAGAATCCATGGAATTCTCCAGGCCAGAATACTGGAGAGGGTAGCCTTTCCCTTCTCCAGGGGATCTTCCCAACCCAGGGATCGAACCCAGGTCTCGCGCATTGCAGGCGGATTCTTTACCAGCTGAGCCACAAGGGAAGCACCATGAACTGTATAAAAGGACAAAAAGATATGACACTGAAAGATGAGTCCCTCAGGTCTGAAGGCATCCAATATGCTCCAGGGAAGAGCGGAGGAGAACTACTAACAGCCCCAGAAAGAATGAAGTGGTTGGGCCAAGGCGGAAATGACACTCAGTTGTGGATGTGTCTGGTGGTGAAAGTAAAATCTGATGCAGTAAAGAATAGTTTTGCATAAGCACCTGGAGTGTTAAGTCCATGAATCAAGGTAAATTGGACATGGTCAAGCAGGAGATGGTAAGAATAAACATCAACATCTTAGGAATCAGTGAACTAAAATGGACAGGAATGTGCAAATTTAAGTCAAATGATCATTATATCTACTACTGGGGGCAAGAATCCCATAAAAGAAATGGAGTAGCCCTCATAGTCATCAGAAGAGTCCAAAATTTACTGCCTGGGTACAACCTCAAGACATAATGATCTTGGTTCATTTCCAAGGCAAGCCATTCAATATCATAGTAATTCAAGTCTATGCCCCTATCACCGATGCTGAAGAAGCTGATCAGTTCTATGAAGACCTAGAAGACCTCCTAGAACTAACAACAAAAAAAGATGTGCTATTCATTATTTGGAATTGGGCTGCAAAAGTAGGAGGTCAAGAGATACCTGGAATAACAGACAAGTTTGGCCTTGGAGGACAAAATGAAGCAGGGCAAAGGCTAACTGAATTCTGCCAAGAGAATGCACTGGTCGTAGCAAACACCCTTTTTCAACAACACGAGAGACAATTTAACACATGGACATCACCAAATGGCCAATAATGAAATCAAATTGAGTACATTTTTTTGTAGCTGAAGATGAAGAAGCTGTCTACAATCAGCAAAAATAAGACCTGGAGCTGACTATGGCTCAGATTGTCAATCTCTCAGAGCAAAACTCAGGCTTAAACTAAAGATAGTGGGGGAAAACCACTAGGCTAGCCAGGTATGACTTAAATCAAATCCCCTATGAATATGCAGTGGAGGTGACAAACAGATTCAAGGAATTAGAACTTGTAAACAGTATGCCTGGAGAACTGTGGGCCAGAGGTCCGCAGTATTGTACAGGAGGCAGTGAACAAAACCATTGCAAAGAAAAAGAAAAGCAAGAAGGTAAAGTGGTTATCTGAGGAGGCCTTCAGTTCAGTTCAGTCGCTCAATCATGTCTGACTCTTTGCAATCCCATGGACTGCAGCATGCCTGGGTTCCCTATCTATCACCAACTTCTGGAGCCTACTCAAAGTCATGTGCATTGAGTCAGTGATGCCATCCAACCATCTCATCCTCTGTTGTCCCCTCCTCCTCCAGCCTTCAATCTCTCCCAGCATCAGCGTCTTTTCCAATGAGTTGGTTCTTTGCATCAGGTGGCCAAAGTATTGGAGTTTCAGCTTCAGCATCAGTCCTTCCAATGAATATTCAGGATTGATTTCCTTTAAGACTGACTGGTTGGATCTCCTTGCAGTCCAAGAAACTCTCAAGAGTCTTCTCCAGCACCACAGTTCAAAAGCATCAATTCTTCAGTGCTAAGCTTTCTTTATAGTCCAACTCTCACATCCATACATGACTACTGGAAAAACCATAGCTTTGACTAGATGGACCTTTGTTGGTAAAGTAGTATCTCTGCTTTTTAATATGCTGTCTAGATTGGTCATAGCTTTTCTCCCAAGGAGCAAGTGTCTTTTAATTTCATGGCTGCAGTCACCATCTGCAGTGATTTTGGAGCCCAAGAAAATAAAGTCAGCCATTGTTTCCACTGTTTCCCCATCTATTTGCCATGAAGTGATGGGACTGGATGCCATGATCTTTGTTTTCTGAATGTTGAGCTTTAAGTCAACTTTTTCACTCTCCTCTTTCACTTTCATCAAGAGGCTCTTTAGTTCTTCTTCACTTTCTGCCATAAGGGTGGTGTCATCTGCATTATCTGAGGTTATTGATATTTCTCCTGGCAATCTTGATTCCAGATTGTGCTTCATCCAGCCTGGCATTTCTCATGATGTACTCTGCATGTAAGTTAAATAAGCAAGGTGACAATACACAGCCTTAATGTACTCCTTTCCCAATTTGGAACCAGTCTATTGTTCCATGTCCAGTTCTAACTGTTGCTTCTTGACCTGTATACAGATTTCTCAGGAGACAGGTCAGGTGGTCTGGTATTCCCATCTCTTGAAGAATTTTTGAAGGATCTTGAAGATCACAGTTTGTTGTGATCCACACAGTCAAAGGCTTTGATGTAGTCATAAAGCAAAAGTAGATATTGTTCTGGAGTTCTCTTGCTTTTTCAATGATCCAGGGGATGTTGGCAATTTGATCTCTGGTTCTTCTGCCTTTCTAAATACAGCTTGAACGTCTGGAAGTTCACAGTTCATGTACTATTGAAGCCTGGCTTGGAGAATTTTGAGTATTACTTTGTTAACGTGTGAGATGAGTGCAATTGTGCAGTAGTTTGAACATACTTTGGCATTGTCTTTCTTTGGGATTGGAATGAAAACTGACCTTTTCCAGTCCTGTGGCCACTGCTGAGTTTGGCAGATATGCTGGCATATTGAGTGCAGCACTTTAACAGCATCATCTTTTAGGATTTGAAATAGCTCAACTGGAATTCCATCACCTCCACTAGCTTTGTTCTTAGTGATGCTTCCTAAGGCCCACTTGACTTCACATTCCAGGATGTCTAGCTCTAGGTGAGTGATCACACCATCGTGGTTATCTGAGTCATGAAGAGGAGGCCTTACAAATAGCTAAAGAAAGAAGAGAAGCAATAAGCAAAGGAAAGAGGGAAAGGTATATCCAAGTAAACACAGATTTCCAAAGAAGAGCACAGAGAGAAATGAAGGGCTTCTTCAGTGAACAATGTATAAGACTAGAAGAAAACAACAGAAGGGGAAAGACTAGAGATCTCTGCAGGAAAATTGAAGTTATCAAGGGAACATTTTGCCCAAAGATGGACACAGTAAAGGACAGAAATGGTAGAGACCTAGTAGATGCTAAAGAGATCAAGAAAAGATGGAAACAATGCATGGAAGAATGGTACAAAAAAGATCTAAATGAATCTGATTACTACAACGGTGTGGTCAGTCACCCAGAGCCAGACATTCTGGAGAGTGAAGTCAAGTGGGTTTTAGGAAGCACTGCTGTTAATAATGTTAGTGGACGTGACGGAATTTCAATAGAACTATTCAAAATCCTAAAGGATGGTACTAACAAGGTGTTGCATTCATTATGTCAGCAAATCTGGAAGACCAAGCAGTGGCCACAGGGCTGGAAAAGGTCAATCCTCATCTCAGTTTCCAAGAAGGGTAGTACCAAAGACTGTGCTATCCATCGGATAATTGCACTCATCTCCCATTCTAGTACGGTCATGCTGAAAATCTAGCATGATAGCAGCATTATGCAAACCAAGAACTTCCAGATGTCCAAGCTGGGTTTAGAAAAAAAAGAGGAACAGAGATCAAATTGCCAACATTCGCTGGGTCATAGAAAGCTAGGGAATTCCAGAAAAACATCTACCTCTGTTTCATCGACTACCTCAAAGCCTTTGATTGTATGGATCATAATAAACTGTGGAAAGCTCTTAAAGAGATGGGAATACCAGACCATCTTACCTGTCTCCTGGGAAACCTGTATGTGGGTCAAGAAGCAACAGTTAGAACCCTGTATGGAACAACTGATTGGTTCAAGATTGAGAAAGGGGTATGACAGGGCAGTCTGCTGTCACCCTGTTGGTTTAATCTATACGCTGAGCATATCATGAGGAATGCTGGGCTGGATGAGTTACAAACTGGAATCAAGATAGGTGGGAGAAACATCAATAACCTCAGGTATGTGGATGATACCACTCTAATGGCAGAAAATGAAGAGGAACTAAAGAGCCTCTTGATAAGTGTGCAGAAGGAGAGTGAAAGAGCCGGCTTACAACTAAATATTAAAAAAACTAAGATCATGGCATCTGGTCCCATTATTTCACGACAAGTAGTGGCGGGGGGAATGGAAGTAGTGACAGATTTCCTCTTTTCGGACTCTAAAATCACTGCAGATGGTGACTGCAGCCATGAAATCAGAAGATGTTTGCTTCTTAGCAGGAAAGCTATAACAAACCTAGACAATGTGTTGAAAAGCAGAGACATTACTCTGCCAACAAAGGTCTGTATAGTCAAGGCTATGGTCTTCCCGGTGGTCATGTACAGTTGTGAGAGCTGGACTATAAAGAAGGTGGAGCGCCAAAGAGTTGATGCCTTTGAACTGTGGTGTTGAAGAAGACTCCTAAGAGTCCCTTGGACAGCAAAGAGAGCAAACCAGTCACTCTTGAAGGAGATCAACCGTGAATATTCACTGGGAGGACTGATGCTGAAGCTGAAACTCCAGTATTTTGGTCACCTGATGTGAACAGCTGACTCATTGGAAAAGTCCCTGATGCTGGGAAAGATTGAGGACAGAAGAAGAAGTTGTTAGAGGATGAGATGGCTGGATGGCATCACTGATGCAATGCGTATGAACTCGGGCAAACTTCGGGAGATGGTGAGGGACAAAGAGGCCTGGACAGAGTGGCCTGGCTGCAGTCCATGCAGTCTCAAAGAGTTGGACATGACTCGGGGACTGACTAACAACAACTATATATATATATATATATATATAGAGAGAGAGAGAGCCAGGATTCTGAAGCATGTTGAGACACTGTTTGGCAGAGGCTACAGAATTTGGATTCAGAAGCAGATGATTAGAATTACTTCCATAATATATTTAATAACTGGCCTAGGGAAAATGATATTACCAAACAGCATGGAAATAAAGATCGTTTATCCAACTCTTTCAATTGCATCCTTAAGAATATAGCAAGTGCCTCTGGGTGATGTTTTTCTTTTTTAAGTCTTTCTGCATTTCCACATACTCTGTAGTGACTAGGTATTTCCTTAATAGATGCATCAAGATTAATGAATTCTGCTTTGAAGCCTTTACAATCTAAAATATATAAATGAATGTATGGGAGTTTACAACAGTAAATACTTTTGACACACTCAAAGAGAGTAAAGCAAATTATTATCATCTAGGTAAACAAGAGCAGAAAGTTCTCCTGACATCTGTTTTACATCCTCCACCCTTGATTATGGCCTGATGTCCTGATGGTAAGTGTTAGAATCTTATCTCCCCAGACACAGGAGAGAGCATAAGCATACTCACTAGAAGATACACTGAAATTTTGCCCTGCCTTCATGAAAATAGATATTTCTCTTTTAATCATAATTTCTTGTAATTCACATTTCAGGGGTCAAACTCTGAACCTGTATCTTGAAATTTTCCCCGGCTCTTTTCTGGGTGTGATTCCAAGTTGGCAGAAAGGGCTTTGCTTGTTAACTGCCAGATAATTATTTCATCAGGGGCTCACGAGAGTCTCTATTACCTCTATTTGTGAGGATGCAACTTCTTAAAGATTCAAACTCATTACACAAGGGATGGAAAAAGCCACAGACGCACAGGGTTTGAATTTGGCAGAAGCAAAACACTTTTGAGATATTAGATTTTCCAGTTGCACCGCCTCGCAGAATGTTTGCCAGATTTGGAGAGGTGTATGCATATTTGGTGTATATAAACAAATGTTCTGTTCATGGAAGTAACAAAGGTGCAGTGAACCTTATGTTGTGGGTAGAAGACTAGCGTGTGGAATGCTTGGGTCTTGGGCCTCAGCAGCAGATGGTATATATTATCTTGGATAAAGTCTCTAAATGAGAGCTGTGTGCTTTGGTTTTCTTTAATGTGAGTCTATCAAGGTCCACTATTCTATTGCCCCTTCTTAGATATTATGAGAAAAATGCACTGGAGTAGGAGGTAGACCAAAGCTCTGGTCCCTTCTTTGTCACTTATTGTGTAGCAAGACATCTGAATTTCTTTGAACTTCAGTTTCCTCACCTGTAAAATGTGTGTGTGTGTGTGCTTAGTCGCTCAGTCGTGTCCGACTCTTGCGACCCCATAGGCTGTAGCCCGCCAGGCTCCTCTGTCCATGGGATTCTCCAGGCAAGAATACTGGTGTGGGTTGCCATTTCCTTCTCCAGGGGATCTTCCCAACTCAGGAATCAAACCCAGGTTCCTTGGCTACTTAATACGTTTCATAATCATGAGATAATAAGTGAAAAAGTATTCCACAAATTATGAAATGTTATAAACCCTAAGGCATTACTATTAAGCTTACCATGTTGGTAGGGGAAATTTCAGTTGTGTAGGGAAGTACAGATATTGTTATTGTGCCATTTTACTCATTGTGCTACAAAAGCTTGGGATTTGGGGGTGCTTTTTATACCATTCTACTGCTCCCCTCAAGGTATTAACTCTGTAAAATGTCCTCCTTGAGGACTAGTATTTGCTGGTTTCCTCATCAGAGAGCAAGTACCACAGGGCCTGGTGGAGAGAGTGTCTGACGGGACCAGATGTCAGTGGCACATGGCTTGGGTTGCAAACCACTTATAAGGCTCTTGGAAAGTCACTGAGCCTTGTTGCCTTTCTCTTGACATGAGCCTGGCAGGCTACGGTCCAAAGGGTCGAAAAGAGTTAGACACCACTGAGTGACTAAGCATGCACACACTCATGAAAGGTTGAACTAAATAACCTCTGAAGTCCTCTCCAGTTGTAAAATTTTATTACTTTATTTAGAGTATCCATTGCTTTCGAGGGTTCACTAGAGGGATTCCGAGTCCCCATGTGTCCCAGTTGCATGGGAAGCCCTGAGCTACTTTTGTGCAGGATTAGGAAGAGAGATTGCCTTTTACTGCCCAGGGTTGGACCCAACCCCCCTCCACACCTAGGTGCCCCCCACCCCCAGTAGAATATTCAACAACCTAGGAGGCATGGTGAGATGAATAAATACCAGAGGTCCTGCCTGCAGGCCTAGTGAGGTATGCTTTGTTGCCATGGTGCTCCAGGGGCAGCTAATGTGTAAACCTACACCAGGGAACCTGACTCCATGACTTGAAAATTACTTACGGACACAGTGCGGGGAGGAAAAAGTGGGACCAACGGAGACAGTCGCATGGACATATATACACTACCATGTGTAAAATAGATAGCTGGTGAGAAGGTGCTAGATAACACAGGGAGCCCAGCCTGGTGCTCTGTGTTGATCTACAAGGGCGAGATGAGGGGAAGGGAGGGAGGCTCAAGAGGGAGGTGATATATGTATAATTATGACTGATTTGCGTTGTGGTATGGCAGAAACCAACACAACATTGTAAAGCAGTTTTCCTCCAATTAAAAAATAAATTTAAAAAATCACCCATAAAGGCATCAGGATGAATAAAAAAATACAAAATTACCTCCTACTTTAGAGTCCTAAGACCTAGATGTCCAGGGAATTAATGAATATATCAAGCATTTCTGAAAATCAGATTTTATTTTGAGCCGGTTCATAAACCAATGGCTTTCGACAGGAAAAAAACACAGGTGCTTGAATTGGATAGTCATTGATTTGAATCCTAGATTGAATTTACTAGTGGGTGATATTATTAATGGGTAAACTGATGTCTTGGAACCTCACTTTCTTTACTGTTAAAGTGGGATAATAGCTACTTTGAAGACTTACTATCCAGAAACCACATTAAAATATCTAGCCCATACTAGGGACTCAATAAATGGTCATTGTTCTTCATTGCTGAAAAATTATCACTAAAATTTTGTGATTAATTACACAATTTAGCTAGGAATGAGTTGAAGGGTTTCAGACCGAAGAGGTGCTTGAAATTTTTTTTCTCAGTTTTAAAGGTTTAAACTGTACACGAACAGAGCCTTTATAGAACTTATTATTCTTTATATCAAATGTGAAAAAAGTAAAGAGGTCTTCCTTATAAACATTATTTATGAAGTATTTTTGTATATTTTAGGGCTTTTTTTTTTTTGCTTTTTTCCCCTCCAGTTTTCTTTAAAATAACTTTCTTTCTGGAACCATCTGAAAATCTAGATGATAACAGAGTTGATTTGGATTCCATGGTGTGCTGGAGTTGGCTCACACAGTGCCTGAGAGCTGTGTTTGCATAGGTATTCCTAACTCTGCGTTCAGTGACATCTCCTTGATGCTGAAATTGGCCGTAGTGGGAGTATTTACACCACGTCAGTGAACAGCACAAGTCAGATCTCTTTAATTTTTCCAGAGTCAACTGTTAAACACAAACACACCACTGGATACAAAATTCCTGGATTTTTTTCATGTTTGGCTTTATTACTTAAAATATAGAGACTTCTCTGGTGGTCCAGTGGTTAAAATTCCACTCTTCCACGGCAGAGGGCATGGATTCCAACCCTGGTTGGAAAACTAAGATTCTGTATGCTGTGTGTGGTGGCAGCCAAAAAGTAAAAATAAATACATAAATAAATAAAATATACCTTTCCAAGTTGTTAATATCAGTCTCTCCTTGAATTACGAGCAAGGACTTTGTTTTATTTACTGATGAATCCCAAACATCTAAAACAATGAATATTCCAATAAACATGGGAAACAAACAACTACTTTATTACCATTTTCCCATCACATACTTAAAAATCACTAGTATTCTGAATCTCTTTGAATGTTCAGACTATCACGAACTTGAGGTCAAAATTTCACTCTCTACAGCATGAAAGGCCTAAGAGATTTTTTTCAGAAAGAAATGAATTATCAATGCTAACTTCCTGTGCAATACAGCACATCTGTAAAAAAACAACTTTGAGTTCAACTGCATTTAGTAAGGTCTAGCTAAGTTATTCATAAGACAACCAACAACCTCCAGATCATGTGAACAAGTTGATCTATTCAGTAGAACTGTTTGGCTACAGTCCATGGGGTCGCAAAGAGTTGGACACAACTGAGCGACTTCACTTTCACTTTTCACTTTCACTTGGGGCTTAGATGGTAAAGAATCTGCCTACAGTGCAGGAGACCTGGGTTTGATCCCTGGGTAGGGAAGATCTCCAGGAGAAAGGAATGGCAACCCACCCCAGTATTCTTGCCTGGAGAATTCCATGGTCAGAGGAGCCTGGTGGGCTACAATTCTTGAGGTCAGAAAGAGTCAGACATGACTGAGTGACTTACACTTAACACTTATCTATCTAAATGCTAAATAGACGATTTTGACTTTGATATAAATGATAATAAGATGTTCCTCTAGCGAGTAATTAAGACTACAAGTAGCTTCTAGAAACTAGTCCTTAGAAATAATAAGTCACTGCTGTCTACATATAAAATGTGCTTGCCTTCTTATTTGATGTGTGACTAGAGTGAGGCACCATTTTTTTTTTTTTTTTTTTTGCTGCACGGTGTAGCTTGCAGGATCTTAGTTCCCTGACCAAGGATTGAACCCTCACCCTTGGCAGTGAAAGCATGAGGTCCCAAACCATTGGCTTGCCAGACAGTTCCCTGCACTTCTAATCAGACCTAATAAAGTGGAAATAGCAAAGAAGAAACTTTTTTTTTTTACTTCTAAGCTTTTATTGATGATCCACAAATAGCATATCTTATATAATAGAGCATTATTCCACAGATGCTAAAGGATGGTCAGTTATAGTATCTGAAGTTGATCTATGAACACATAAAAATGTGTATATATCTGAGTGTAGATCTCTCAAGAAAAATATACCACTTTCACTGAAAATAAATATCATGTTTAAAAACCAGCCAATTATCTCAAACAGTAATTCAGAAACTAAAATATGAACTTTGGTACTCAGAATAAGAATACATTGCGTATTGGAACTGCAGTTTTACTGGAATAAATTTGTTTAGAAGAAACATTTTTAGAGATCTTAAGCACAAAAGAATTGATAAGAAAAGGATAGATGGATTGGACAGTGTGGAAGGTGTTGTCAAAAAATTGAGTTTGTATAAAGATTTCTTGAAGAGTGTAAAAGTGGAGGACCAGGAGTGTCCTACCACTATTTGAAGAGGAAGACGAGGAGCCTGATTTTTGAAGTGTGAAGTTTCAAGTGTCAAGAGACTTTCAAATGGAGACAGTCGTGGAGGAAAGCTGGGACTTGATAAGGCAGGCTCCCAACCCTCCCACATGTTTAGAAAGCAGTTGCTTTTCCCAACTATGTTTCCCCAGGCACACCTTCTTTCTTACTATGCCTGCAATGACCCTGTTGAAACAGCTTGTTAAAATACACCTCCATCGTAGGAAGGAAGTTAGAGAGTACAGCTCTAAAAAGTTGAACCACATACAATGCTAAGAGCTCAGGCTGTGAAGATAAACTCTGCATCCTATCTGTACAACTTCCTAGAGGCATGACCATGGTCAAGTTTTGCATTCTTGCTAACCCTCAAGAGGGTTGCCTTGAACATAACTCACTTTGCAAAGACCCCAATTTCAAATAAGGAGGAGGAACACTCCACACATCTCAGAGATTATCAAGCTGTGAAAGACTCAGAGGAGTTCTGAAAATAAAGAAATCCTTTCGACATTTTAAGTCCACACTTTCTGAAGTGATCACAGAACACTTCTTTATGCCATGAATAGAAAGTTCTACCTCCAAACACTCCCTTCTGGGCATTTCCTGTCACATTTCATTTTGGTCCGATGACTGTCCTCCTAGACCTTGATCTTTATGGCCACAGTCCTTGTGATTAATGCACATGACTCCTCCTCTAGCCACACATAAATTACTGTTTTAATCTTTGTTTGTTTTTCCCTTAGACTGGAAGTCTTTTTCTTGGGGTCTCTGGTTCATTCCAATGGTCACCAATTCCACTAATCCTCTTAGCTATGACTTTACAGATATTACTGCTTGTGTTAATAGTCTGTACATTTGATTTCTTAGAGCAATGCTGTCCAGTAGAATTTTCTGTGATGGTGAGACTGCCCTCTCTCTCTCTGCTCTGTCTAGTCTTCTACCCACTGGCCACTTGTGCCTACGGAGGACTTTAAATGTAGCCAGTGCAACGGGATTCGTAATAGAGCTGAATCTTTAGTTTTGTTTAACTTTAAGTAATTATTTATTTGTTTTTTTTTGGTCAAGCTGGGAGGCATGTGTGAACTTAACCCTGACCAGGGACAGAATCCTTGCCTCTTGCATTGGAAGCACGAAGTCCTAACCACCGGAGCTCCAGGGAATTACGTAGTTTTAATTAACTTAAATTTAAGTGGCCACATGTGGATAATGGCTATCCATATGGCCACAGTGTTTGGACTGTGCAGTCTTTGTGGATCCTCTATATCTCTGTCTGGGAGAGAAATCGAGTAGAAGTCATGTCAACAAGGTAAAGCCCGAGTGACTCCCACTATGCAGAAAGCATTGTTGATTACCAGTTATCTCTTTAAAATACATCACTTTGAAAAATTTTCAACGCAGATTCCTCACTGTTCACGAAAAGGGCATCTCACGTCTGGTAACTTGACCATTTTGATCTCCTTTCTGTGTACAACACTGGTACATCCTTCAGATACTTATTGGAGACGCAAGTAAGGAACTATCGTCACAAAGTTCTTGTCAAAAGTCCAGCTGAGACACATGGTACTTGGAAGGGCCTTGTTCCTCAAGGTTCTGTAAGTTTTCTCTCCGTATCAGATCAAATCTCTAGAAAGCGTGGAGTCAGCTTGAATCCCCTTGGCACCTAAGTCATAGAAGAAAACATCACATTATGCCTCAGCTTTTATCAAAAGGCCACACGAGAAACAGCCTTAAGTAGAACTTCTGTGCCTTCTTTGTGAGCCTACTGGGAGGACATTGTCCAGAGCGATTCATGCTATCTACCAACTGGAGAAGTTTGGCTCAGACACCAAAGCCAGAAAATGCTTGTTTCATGATGAACTGGAATGTTTCACTTTGTCAGGCAATAAAAACACGCTGTGTTTCCCTCCCTGCTTTCTTCCCCAAGAAACTCAGAGCTGGGTTTGTCCTTATTTGCAGTAGATTCTCAGCCCAAGATATTATAGTTTTTTTTTTATCTTCCCTCACTAATTTTTGGTCACTTAATTTTTGTTGTTACATAAATGATTTTTATCACAGTCATTATTTTTATGGTTGATTGTTGTTGTTTAGTGGCTAAGCCTGTATGTAGCCCTCCAGGTTCCTTGGCCCATGGAATTGCCCAAGCAAGAATACTGGTGTGGGTTGCCATTTCCTTCTTCAGGGGATCTTCCCAACCCAGGGATCAAACCCGTGTCTCCCGCATTGGCAGACAGATTCTTTACCCCTGCACCGCCAGGGTCACCATTTTTATGGTACTCTGCATCAAATCCATTTTGGAAAAGTGACAAAGATTCTCTCCTGGACCAAACTCTATTCATGCTCCCCTGAACTTTACAGACAAGCCCTACTTTTCAACTTCTGGGTCCATTTCTGAATTACCCAATCTTAGCAAGAATCCATAGGGTTGCACAGAGTCAGACATGACTGAAGCGACTTAGCATGCGTGCATGCATTGGAGAAGGAAATGGCAACTCACTCCAGTATTCTTGCCTGGAGAATCCCAGGGATGGAGGAGCCTGGTGGGCTGCCATCTATGGGGTTGCGCAGAGTCAGACACAACTGAAGCGACTTAGCAGCAGCAGCAGCAGCAAGAATCGAGCTAGGTCAGTTTAGAAAGCATCCCCATCCTCCATATCTGATCACCACAGTTATATAATCATGTTTCTCATCCTCCACTACCCACCTGAGAAGTCTGATCCCCCTGGCCTGCCTCCAGCAAGAATCCTGCTAGGTCAGTTCAGCCAGAATCCCCCTTGATCCTGGTGTTTTCTCTCAGCAATTTTCCACCCACTGACCCCTGCCCTGCTCCTTCACTGTGAATTCCCACTTACCTATGTAGTATACTGAGACTTGAGCACCGTTCTGGACTGAAGTCTCTTTCTCTCTATTGCAGTGGTCTTGAATAAAATGTTATTATTTTAACTAATATCCAGCTCTGGCTTTTCCTTAACAGAGGGCAGAATTTCAATATAAGTTAATGTAAACGAATTCATTTTCCTTCCTTTGTGCCCTAAAAAAATTGGGATACCTTCTTAGAGTTATAATCCGTCTGCAATGCAGGAGACCCCAATTCAATTCCTGGGTCTGGAAGATTTGCTGGAGAAGGGATAGGCTGCCCACTCCAGTATTGTTGGGCTTCCCTTGCGGCTCAGCTGGTAAAGAATCTGCCTGCAATGCAGGAGACCTCGGTTCAATCCCTGGGTTGGGAAGATCCCCAGGAGAAGGGAAAGGCTACCCACTCCAGTATTCTGGCCTGGAGAATTCCATGGACTCTATAGTCCATGGGGCTGGAAAGAGTTGGACATGACTGAGCTACTTCCATTTCACTTAGAGTTATTATTCTGAAACTTTGGATTCAACACCAAGGGTCCAGTCAGTGTTTTAGAGCTGGTCCTGAACCATTGTGTGGGGCCATCCGAGATGGATGGGTCATGGTGGAGAGGTCTGACAGAATGTGGTCCACTGGAGAAGGTCATGGCAAACCACTTCAGTATTCTTGCCTTGAGAACCGCATGAACAGTATAAAAAGGCAAAAAGATAGGACACTGAAAGATCAACTCCCCAGGTCAGTAGGTGCCCAATATGCTAATGGAGATCAGTGGAGAAATAACTCCAGAAAGCATGATAGGATGGAGCCAAAGCAAAAACGATACCCAGCTGTGGAGGTGACTGGTGATAGACGCAAAGTCCGATGCTGTAAAGAGCAATATTGCATAGGAACCTGGAATGTTAGGTCCATGAATCAAGGCAAATTGGAAGTGGTCAAACAGGAGATGGCAAGAGTGAACATCGACATTCTAGGAATCAGTGAACTAAGATGGACTGGAATGGGTGAATTTAACTCAGATGACCATTATATCTACTATTGTGGGCAAGAATCCCTTAGAAGAAATGGAGTAGCCCTCATGGTCAACAAAAGAGTCTGAAAGGCAGTACTTGGATGCAATCTCAAAAACAATAGAATGATCTCTGTTCGTTTCCAAGGCAAACCATTCAATATCACAGTAATCCAAGTCTATGCCCAGACCAGTAATGCCAAAGAAGCTGAAGTTGAACGGTTCTATGAAGACCGACACGACCTTCTAGAAGTAACACCCCAAAAAGATGTCCTTTTCATTATAGGGAACTGGAATGCAAAAGTAGGAAGTCAGGAAACACCTGGTGTAACAGGCAAATTTGGCCTCGGAGTACAGAATGAAGCAGGGCAAAGGATAATAGAGTTTTGCCAAGAGAACGCACTGGTAATAGCAAACACCCTCTTCCAACAACACAAGAGAAGACTCTACACATGGACATCACCAGATGGTCAACACCGAAATCAGATTGATTATATTCTTTGCAGCCAAAGATGGAGAAGCTCTATACAGTCAGCAAAAACAAGACCAGGAGCAGACTGTGGCTCAGATCATGAACTGCTTATTGCCAAATTCAGACTTAAATTGAAGAAAGTAGGGAAAACCACATTCCATTCAGGAATGACCTAGATCAAATCCCTTATGAGTATACAGTGGAAGTGACAAATAGATTTAAGGGACTAGATCTGATAGACACAGTGCCTGATGAACTATGGACAGAGGTTGGTGACATTGTACAGGAGACAGGGATCAAGACAATCCCCATGGAAAAGAAATGCAAAATAGCAAAATGGCTGTCTGAGGAGGCCTTACAGATAGCTGGGAAGAGAAGAGAAGTGAAAAGCAAAGGAGAAAGGGAAAGATATTCCCATCTGAATGCAGAGTTCCAAAGAATAGCAAGGAGAGGTAAGAAAGCCTTCCTCAGCGATCAATGCAAAGAAATAGAGGAAAACAACAGATTGGGAAAGACTAGAGATCTCTTCAAGAAAATTAGAGATACCAAAGGAACATTTCATGCAAAGATAGGCTCGATAAAGGACAGAAATGGTATGGACTTAACAGAAGCAGAAGATATTAAGAAGAGGTGGCAAGAATACAGAGAAGAACTGTACAAAAAAGATCTTCGTGACCCAGATAATCACCATGGTGTGATCACTCACATAGAGCCAGACATCCTGGAATGTGAAGTCAAGTGGGCCTTAGAAAGCATCACTACGAACAAAGCCAGTGGAGGTGATGGAATTCCAGTTGAGCTATTTCAAATCCTCAAAGGTGATGCTGTGAAAGTGCTGCACTTGATATGCCAGCAAATTTGGAAAACTCAGCAGTGGCCACAGGACTGGAAAAGGTCAGTTTTCGTTCCAATCCCAAAGAAAGGCAATGCCAAAGAATGCTCAAACTACTGCACAATTGCTCTCATCTCACATGCTAGTAAAGTAATGCTCAAAATTCTCCAAGCCAGGCTTCAGCAATACGTGAACCGTGAACTTCCAGATGTTCAAGCTGGTTTTAGAAAAGGCAGAGGAACCAGAGATCAAATTGCCAATATCCGCTGGATCATCGAAAACGCAAGAGAGTTCCAGACGAACATCTATTTCTGTTTTATTGACTATGCCAAAGCCTTTGACTGTGTGGATCACAATAAACTGTGGACAGTTCTGAAAGAGATGGGAATACCAGACCATCTGACCTGTCTCTTGAGAAACCTGTATGCAGGTCAGGAAGCAACAGTTAGAACTGGACATGGAACAATAGACTGCTTCCAAATAGGAAAAGGAGTACATCAAGGCTATATATTGTCACCCTGCTTATTTAACTTCTCTGCAGAGTACATCATGAGAAATGCTGGGCTGGAAGAAACACAAGCTGGAATCAAGATTGCCGGGAGAAATATCAATAACCTCAGATGTGCGGATGACACCACCCTTATGGCAGAAAGTGAAGAGGAACTAAAGAGCCTCTTGATGAAAGTGAAAGAGGAGAGTGAAAAAGTTGGATTAAAGCTCAATGTTCAGAAAACTAAGATCATGGCATCCAGTCCCATCACTTCATGGGAAATAGATGGGGAAACAGTGGAAACAGTGTCAGACTTTTTTGGGGGGGGGCTCCAAAATCACTGCTGATGGTGATTGCAGCCATGAAATTAAAAGACGCTTACTCCTTGGAAGGAAGGTTATGGCCAACTTAGATAGCATATTGAAAAGCAGAGACATTACTTTGCCAACAAAAGTCCGTCTAGTCAAGGCTATGGTTTTTCCAGTGGTCCTGTATGGATGTGAGAGTTGGACTATAAAGAAAGCTGAGCACCACAGAATTGATGCTTTTGAACTATGGTGTTGGAGAAGACTCTTGAGAGTCGCTTGGACTGCAAGGAGATCCAGTCAATCCATCCTAAAGGAGATCAATCCTGGGTGTTCATTGGAAGGACTGATGTTGAAGCTGAAACTCCAATACTTTGGCCACCTCATGCGAGGAGTTGACTCATTGGAAAAGACCCTAATGCTGGGAAGGATTGGGGGCAGAAGAAGAAGGGGACGACAGAGGATGAGATGGTTGGATGGCATCACCAACTCGATGGACATGGGTTTGGGTAGACTCTGCGAGTTGGTGATGGACAGAGAGGCCTGGTGTGCTGCAATTCATGGGGTCGCAAAGAGTCGGACACGACTGAGCGACTGAACTGAACTGAATCGTCTCTTCCAAGGTCCTCCTTCAAACAGCCAGCAGGTCCCCTCCACATCACAATGTCACCGTGGGTCACAGCTCCCCAGCAGAACAGTTTGTCGAGTGTCATTCCATCATTTCTCATTTCAGGAATTGCCCCAGAGCTCTGTCATTCAAAATGGACACCAGGGGTTTGCAGCCCAGTTTTAAAAGTTCTTCTATTTCTCTTGTCTCTCTTCATAGCATCAACTGAAAGTCTTTTCACACTGAAAGCCTTCATTGAGGATGTTTTCAGCAAATATTCTTCCTTCTGAGGAAACATCAGAGGAAAAAATGTGTATGTTGGCTGAAGGCATATTTTGCTAGATTAAGGGGAAGATAAATTTCTGCAATACTTTGGCCACCTGATGCGAAGAGCCGACTCATTGGAAAAGACCCTGATACTGGGAAAGATTGAGGGCAGGAGGAGAAGAGGGTGACAGAGGATGAGATGGTTGGATAGCATCGCTGACTCAGTGGATATAAATTTTGAGCAAACTCCAGGAGATAGTGAAGGACAGGGAAGCCTGGCATGCTGCAGTCCACGGGGTCATGGAGAGTTGGACATGACTTAGAGACTGAACAACAACAAATTTCAACTCTGTGCTGATTTACTTTCTTTAATATATGTTAATTATAAACATTTCAAAAGGATAACTTATGTAATTCAGCAAAAAGCATTCTCCAAAAAATATTTAGGTCTGACAAAATTCACAAACGATTCCAGATCTTTCCTCCCCTGCGCCTCATACTTCTACTTTAACCTTCTTCTCATTTTGCTTATGATGATCAGAATTAAGTATGAAATATCTTCTGCCTTCTAGATAGTAAAAAGAAAAGTCTGTACCTCAGAGTTTTAAACTTAACATCTTTTCAGGGAATTTAGAATTGCAAAATGAAACAGAGGATTTTGCTGCTGGCTCTCACTGGGACACTTTTTTCCACACTGGAGGGCAATCTGGTTCATAAAATGTGGGTAGTTGTTCATCCGTTTTATCACAGATGAATCGTATGCAACAGAGATGAGTATTTTTGTGCTCACTTAAAAAATACAGGCATTTCCTTCAGAGAAATCTGGCTCTCTTTCCTATGGCTCTTTCAACATTTACTTGCTTTTCCTTTTAACTGAAAACCATGATTTATTTTTTTCTCTTTTCTGTGTGCATATTTAATTACTCACCTGAGTGTACTGTTAGTTATTTGATATATATTGTAAATATATGTTTGTGTGTGTGTGTGTTAGTCATGTCCAACTCTTTGCAACCCCATGCACTGTGGCTCTCCAGGCTCCTCTGTCCACGGAATTCTCCAGGCAAGAATACTGGAGCAGGTTGCCATTCCCTTCTCCAGGGATTGAACCCGGGTCTCCGGCATGGCAGGCAATATGTTTACCATCTCAGTCACCAGGGAAGCCTGTAAATATATGTACATTGCAAATCATATGCATATAAGACAAGTAAAATCCTTTATGCTTTTACAAATCTAAAGGACGCATGCACCCCAGTGTTCATTGCAGCACTATTTACAATAGCCAGGACATGGAAGCAACCTAGATGTCCATCTATAGATGAATGGATAAAGACGATGTGATACATATATACAGTGGAATATTGCTCAGCCGTAAAAGAAAACAAATTTGTGTTAGTTCTAGTGAGGTGGATGAACCTAGATCCTGTTATACAGAGTGAAGTAAGTCAGAAAGAGAAAAACAAATATTGCATATTAACACATATATATGAAATATATATATGGAATCTAGAAAAATTCATATATATATGAAACACATATATACGTATATATGGAATCTAGAAAAATGACTTTAATGAATCTATTTGCAGGGAAGGAATGGAGATGCAGATGTAGAGAACAGACTTGAGGACACTGCAAGGGAAAGAGAGAGAGGGACGAATGGAGAAAGCAGCATTGACTTATATATACTACCATGTGTAAAATAGATCGCTGGTGAGAAGTTGTTAGATAACACAAGGAGCCCAGCCTGGTGCTCTGTGATGACCTCGAGATGGGAAGGGAGGCAGGCTCAAGAGGGAAGTGATATATGTATAATTGCGGCTGATTTACACTGTTGAAACCAATACAACATTGGAAGGCAATTTTCCTCCAATTAAAAGATAAGTTAAAAAAAAAAGAAAGAAAAGTTTAGGCACCTAAAGATGGTAATAACGCCATAATTGCTGTTATGCAAAGAATCAGAATTAGGAAATAAATTTCTCCCTCACTGAGTACCCTAAGACTGTTTTCTTTTAAAATTTCTAAGATACCTAAATGGCTTAAATGTCAAATATCATTAAAACAACAACAACAACAAACAAAACCCCAAAACTTGATTAACTGAAAGATCTGTTCTACCTGCGAGCTGGAGTGGTAGTACTGGTTTTACTACTCGGAACTTGCAGGGCCATTACTGCAGTCTCAGCAGCTTAGTACCAAAATTTTCTTCATGGGTCAATAGGAACAACAAAACTTTTCACTCCAGGGTTCTTACCCTTGAAAGCTATTTAGCTGCGGAGGCAGGGGAAACTTATGTATATACGGGCAAAGACCAGTGTTGTTTCTGGAGCCAGTATCATTCCTATGACAATCTGGGGAAATTATAGCCACACAATTTCAGAGATAAGTGAGATAAGTGAGAAACCATGTAGCAACTTCCTCATTTTACTGATGAGGAAAGTGAGACCCAAGAGTGACTTATTGGAGATTGAAATTGAAAGTGTCAGTCACTCATTCATGTCTGACTCTTTGTGACCTCATGGACTATATCCTGCCAGGCTCCTCTGTCCCTAGGATTTTCTGGGCAAGAATACTGGAGTGTGTTGCCATCCCCTTCTCCATGGGATCGTCCTGACCCAGGGATCCAATCCAGGTTTCTGCATTCCAGGCAGATTCTTTACCATCTGAACCACCAGGGAAGCCCCACTGGAGATTAGTCAGCTGGATACTAAATAAATTGAGAGAAAGATTCTCCACTCTTGCTACTATACTATGTCACATATATGTAAATATTTCTTGGCAAAATTTAGCTTCCAGTTAGGGAATATGAAAGATATGATGTCACCAAATTATCAAAGCAAAGAATTGAAAATAAATCATAGCTTTTAAAACCATTAACCCTGGGAGTTCCTTGGTGGTCCGGTGGTTAGGACTCAAAGCTTTCACTGCCAGGTCCGAGGTTCGATCCCTGGTTGGGGAACTAAGATCCCACAAGCCTTGGACCATGGCCAAAAAAATACATGAATAAAATAAATAAATAAATAAAACCATCAATTCAAAGGCTGATGAGGGAACATTGTAAAGGAAGGATTAGGCTGTTAACACCTGAACCCACTTTAACATCACCAAAAAATAAACATCCACATATTATATCTCCTTGTGCAATGCACTTGGAATTACATATTGCCACCTATGAGAGAGGCTTTCCCAAAGAATCAAACCTGAATCTGATCAAGGCTCTAGATCAAACAACCAACTGAAAGGAACTCCTGAGGATAAGGAATATGTTAAATCTCACCACAGGGATACAGTTGGCCAAATTCAGATACTGAATGGATGATCTGGTTTCTTCAGCAACGACAACAAAAGAATGGTAATAACAAAGAAATCAGAAAAGAGAGGATTATCTTTACCCAGTAAGAGAGATCTAAGAGGAACTTCCCTGGTGGTATGGTGGCTGAAACTCTGTGCTCCCAATGCAAGGGGCCCAGGTTTGACCCCTGGTCAGGGAACTGGATCCCAACGAAGAGTCTGTATACCACAACTAAGACCCGGGGCAGTCAAATTTAAAAAAGAGTGGGGGAAGAGAAAGAGATCTAAGAGATATTAATCAAATGTAACACATGAACCTGACTATCTTTTGATTCAAACAAAGAAAATGGCAAAAGACTTTTATAGGACAGCCAAGGTAATTTGAACACTGGCTGATATTAGATAATATTAAGGTTCTATTCATAATATTTTTAGGTGTACATCTTTTAGAGCTACAAATTGAAGTGTTTATGAATTAAATAATGTCTGGGATTTGTTTTAAGGTTATCTATACGGGGACAGGGAAGTAGAATGCATAAATGAAAGATTTGATTCGTATTGATAATTACTGAAGTTGAATGATGGGCATTCCTTATACTATTCTCTCTACTTCTGTGTATGTTTGAGAATCTCCAATATAAAATGTCAAAAATAAAAATAAAACCAAGATAAACAGAATATGTATAATAGACTCTACACATATATTCTATTATCAGAAAATTTTTTATAGGATTTAAAGGATCACTGAGTCTATAATGTTTCTATTCAAAGTTATCTTCCTGTATCTTTGCTGAATAGCATCCCAGTGCTGCTAAATAAGCATGTCTGTGTACTGTGCTTCATATTATAAGGATCTGTTAGCGTGTCTGTCTCTCCCACTCTGAGCTCCTAAAGGGCAGGAAGTGAAAGTGAAAGAGTAAGTTGCTCAGTCATGTCCAACTCTTTGCGTCTCCATGGACTGAATTCTCTAGGCCAGAATACTGGAGTGGGTAGCCTTTCCCTTCTCCAGGGGATCTTCCCAACCCAGGGATTGAACCCTGGTCTCTCGAATTGCAGGCCAATTCTTTACCAGCTGAGCCACCAGGGAAGCCCAAGAATACTGGAGTGGGTAGCCTATCCCTTCTCTAGCAGATCTTCCTGACCTAGGAATCGAATCGGGGTCTCCTGCATTGCAGGCGTATTCTTTATCAAGTGAGCTATCAGGGCAGCCCTCTAAAGGGCAGAAGCGATCTCTATTTCAGATTCCTATCCCTGGTCTATAGCACAGTATTTGATGGGCACCAAATAAAGAAATGAATTTTAGGAAAAATGTTTTTGTCCTTTGCTGTTTTAATCAATATTTTGTTTCTTTATGTTGAAACGCTAATCTGTCTTGATTGTTGCTGGTTGTTGTTCTGCCGTTAATGAGAATGGGAAACAATGTTTAAAGGAATCAAAAAAAGAATCGTCAAATCCCCATCTACAGCTCCCACCATCTGCCCCCATCCTTCAATTTTCAAAACTTTCTTTATGAATGTGTCTGTGTGCTCAGTGGCTAGGTCCTGTCCACCGCTTTGCAACCCTATGGACTGTAGCCTGCTAGGCTCTTCAGTCCATGAAAATTTCCTAGGCAAGAATACTGGAGCGGATTTCCATTTCCTAATCAGGGGATTTTCCTGACCCAGGGATTGAACCCTTAAAAAAATGATTCCCGTGTATCTGCCTCAGAACTTTTCTCGATTCTCAATGAGTGAAGAATAAATGAATGCGTGAAGGAATAAATAGATAGAGCAAATGATAAAGCAAATGGGGTAAATGTTAACAGAATCTGGATGAAGGGTATACAAGAGTTTTTTGAACTATTTTTATTTTTGTGACTATTTTAGGATAAAACTATTTTCAGATAACAAGTTAGAAAAAGTTCTACTGTTCTAAAGTATAGTTCATGAAACTATTTTTCAGTCCTCCGACCAATATTGTTTCCCTTCTCCGAAGGTGTATAGCACTTTACTCTTTCGTTTTTGTTTTTTTTATTTATCACATGCAGGCTTGTCATTTAGTCGTTTCAGGGTGTTTTGGGGTGTGGAAGGCTGACCCTCCATCTTCTCAGTTGCATGTTCTGTCCTTGGTATGGTCTTTGCGACTCTCTCATGGCCCCCGTCTAACACTGGCACAGAGGAGGCTCTGCAGAGTCTGCAAAGAGCCCTGGGTGGGAAGACTTGGCATGAAGTCCTTGCTCTGCCACTCAGTTGCTCTGTGAACTTGGACAAATGAATACATGACTCTGTGCTTCAGTTTCTCTTTTTGTTCAATTAGAGGGCTTTAGGAGGCTTTTCCTGTTCTAAACAGCGGTTAAATATCTGGCTACATGGAAGCAATGTAATATTCTAGAAATATCTTGTAAAAAAAGGGGGGGTGAAATTAGAATCTGAGCTTCTCTATTAAAAAATGCGTACGGAGAAGGGAATGGCAACCCACTCCAGTATTCTTGCCTGGAGAATTCCCCGGATGGAGGAGCCTGGTGGGCTACAGTCTACAGGGTCGCAAAGAGTCGGACATGACTGAGCGACTAACACATAACATGTTTAAAGAGAAAAGTGAGAAGAAAAGAATGCTTAATAGCATATCAGGCTGCAGCTATGAAAAAGTTCAACAATTTTGGCAGTCCAAAAATCTTAGAAGTGACATTTTGAGCAAATCTGTTGAGCCACACACAGATCCTTCTCTTTGTTCCATTTTGGCAACATTTTCTCTTTACCACAAATACTGGGATATATGCAGACTGAGAAAGCTGACTCTCCTCACCCCATGCACTTGAGTTGTCTTTTTTCAGCAGTTGAATTGGTTTTACAGTGATTTATCCACACTCTTCCCACACTCCCCTGTGGCTAATGAAACATATGTGTGAGATGCGTGGCTGTGGGGATTAAACATGGCCGAAGTCCTTGGCAGTTTGATGATCACTTGTCAATTCTTCCTTTCTGACTTTATTATTTACACTGATGATTTTGAGCAAAAACCCAAAAGAAGAGTTTTAGTCTTTCTCCCTTCCTCCCAGGGCTAAAAATTGCTCAGTTTTCAGGTTGAAGCTCATTTGAATACTATTTTGTTACTGAAAGTTTAAAATAATGGACATTAAAGGAGTCCCTCTATTTCATTGGTTGAAATGTGCTCTCTTTTAATTTGACCTTGGTCTATTTCATATCTATCTAATCTACCATCATATTAGGATTTTATTATTATTTTATTTTTAAATTTTTTGGACCATGTCACATGGCTTTTGGGATCCTAGATCCCCATCCAGGGACTGAACCCAGCCAGGCCCAGGGCTGTGAAAGCACCAAGTCCTCCCCACTGGACCACCAGGGAATTCCCAATATTAGAATTTTAAAGTGTTAGCCCTTTTCAAAAAAATTTGATCCATTGATAAAATAAGAAAATATACTCTAAGTTTTATTTGTATCTACAAACAAAATTTTAGTTAATGAAAAGTTGTTAACCAAGCATCGTGCTTTCCAATCGTCAAAGCTCCTATAAAGTGTATGAGAACTAAAGGTGGTGAGTGCACTGAGATTCAACATATAGTTAAGGAGGTTTGCGGTTCACGGAAAGACTGTTAGGTATATTTCTATTATCTCTTCAGTAAACACAAATATTTTCTGGGTAAATGCAAAATTCTGCAATATCCCATGGACAGGGGAGCCTGGCAGGCTACAGTCCATGGGGCGGCAAAGGGTCGGACACGACTTAGTAACTGAACACACACATGAACAATACTTAAGGAAATGTTAATTTGATGCACTTATGAATTTTTAACTGTTCTCAAAAAACTCTATCAGTGAACTGGATTCATCTCGATCTTGTCATCTGTAGATGTTTTAAAGACATAAGTGGAGTTTCTAAAATTTTTATATTGGGATCACTAATGCTAATTTTGCTTATCCATTCAGATTGGATCAGATTTACTTAATTCTCCAGATGGGAAAGTGTGTAGTCAGTTAAAATAGCTATGGCCTCAAAAGGAATGGTCTTCTTTTGCATAATTTTGTATCACCCCTGAGTCCTAGTTTTCCTCTACTGCATCACTGTGTTTGTGCTTTATGTTCGTTAATTTAACTTACACTGGGGATAGTGGAGAACATTCCATGATTGACCTTGTTGTTTGCATTGCTACTTTTTAAAGATTGAAGAGAATTTTATCTTATGCCATAAGCTCTTACAGACATCAAAATGGCCATGAGTGAAAACATTGTTCAGAATTTCAATCTTGTTAGCAGCAAACTCTTGAGAGAGCCTTGAGAGCAAGGAGATCAAACCAGTAAATCCTAAATATTCAGTAAATCCTGAATATTCATTGAAAGGACTGATGCTGAAACTGAATCTTCAATACTTTGGCCACCTGATTGCAAAGAGCTGACTCACTGGAAAAGAACCTGATGCTGGGAAGGATTGAAGGCAAGAGGAAAAGAGGGCAACAGAGGAGAAGACGGTTGGATGGCATCACCCTCTGTCACTGTTACTTCCGTAAATAAAAGTATAATTTTTGACTTTGTGAATATGATATCTTAGGGAGTAAATGCTTGATTTGTATATAGAGAATCAAATGTATCACACAAGCCATTAAATGAGACCACTGCCATGGATGGAGGAGCCTGGCAGGCTACAGTCCATGAGGTTGCAAAGAGTCAGACACGACTGAGAGACTTCACTTTCACTTTTCATTCTCATGCATTGGAGAAGGCAATGGCAACCCACTCCAGTATTCTTGCCTGGAGAATCCCAGGGACAGAGGAGCTTGGTGGGCTGCTGTCTATGGGGTCGCACAGGGTCGGTCACGGCTGAAGTGACTTAGCAGCAGCAGCAGCCCAAGGTCAAAGGTGCATTTTACCTTCTACAGCAATACCATCAAGGGGAAGTAATATTGTGTGAAGTTTATATACATGTTATAACCCACTGCCCACATCTTCAGCAGGTTTTCTGAAACTGGATTTTCAGTTTTTCTGAAACTGGATTTTCACCAATGGATTTTCAATACCTTGGTGAGTTTATAACCCATCATTTTCCTTTTAAATGAAGTGTGTATCTTCTGTAGAAATCCAAGATATGTTTCAACTGGGAAGTTCAGTGGCTTATTATGAGACTGCATTTTAGTTGAAGGTCAAATTTTTTTCACTAAGTTGTTTGCCTGGCAAAATGTTTAGATCCCAAATCTTGACAAATACCTTTAATCAGATAGATTTATACTATCATATCTAATGGGGGAAGTTTGGCATCAGAAATATTACTATAAGTTTTTAAAATTCATACATGTAATAATTATAAGAAAGGCTTGATGATATAAATATGACTTCGGAAATAGTTAACATGGTTCAGAACTAAATCTGAATATTGCTTATGTGTAGCATGAGATATTTTAAATTATAAATATGCATGTGTGTTTGTTTTTCTTTTCTACATATACTGTAATTCTTAGCAAGTATACAAATATGAATTTGGGGTTGGTATTTGGAAACTATCATTGGGTGAATTCATAATTCTTTGATATGGTGTTATATCTGATGATGTATAAAGTTGGTTGATTTAATGAGCATGCAGTTCAAACAGAACATGGTTAAAATCAATACTTTAATAAATATTAGTGATATTTATTTGATGTCCTTTGATGATCATGCTATTTTACTATAAGCTGAGTCAGATTCTCCTTGTAAATATACTGAAATCCACTATTTCAGCAAAACCTGCCCAGCAGGCTCTAAGAACTAAGTCTGCTGTTTTACTTTGGAAACAGTTAACATTTAGTGATGACCCTATATACGAGACAGTAAAAGAGACGCAGATGTAAAGAACAGACTTTTGGACTCTGTGGGAGAAGGCGAGGGTGGGATGATTTGAGAGAATAGCATTGAAACATGTATATTATCGTATGTGAAACAGATTACCAGTCCAGGTTCAATGCATGAGACAGCGTGCTCAGGGCTGGTGCACTGGGATGACCCTGAGGGATGGGATGGGGAGGGAGGTGGGAGGGAGGGTCAGGACGGGAACACATGCACACTCATGGCTGATTCATGTGAATGTATGGCAAAAACCACGCCACTATTGTAAAGTAATTAGCCTCCAATTAAAATTTAAAAAAAAGATGTTATGAGTCTAGTGCTGGTTTTGTGAAACAGAAGCATGAGGTAAGTCTCATATTTCTTAATGTTCTCACTTATATTTCGTAAGTGGTGGATCTAATAATTATGCAAAAATATAACACAGTCAGCTAGTTGATGGGTATGTCTTTGCACATATATCTGGGTTTGTTCTGAGTGCTTGTTTTCTTTTGTTGCGCAAATTCCCTTTCTTCTTCTTCTCTTTTTCTTTTTCTGCTATGCTGTGTGGCTTGTGGGATCTTAGCTCCCAACCAGGGATCGAACCCAGGTCCTTGGCATGGAACCCAGGCCCTCAGTAGTAAAAGCACAGAGTCCTAACCACGGGATGGAAGGATAATTCCTAAAATTCCCTTTCTTCTAACAGAAAATTATTTTAATGTATGAAATGTATGTCACTATTATCTCATTTTGTTACGGTTCTTCATTACAAGAGTTTTCAGTGAGGGAAATGTATGTAATTTTTGTGAATGATTTAATGAAAAATATTTGAAGGAAAAAATCAATTAGGAAATAGAAGATAAAGTTGAGACAGTCTTATATTAATATAAGAAAAGACAAAGAGCTAGAAATAGGTAAAAATTAAATTAGAAGATCACTCCAGAAGTTCAGTATTCTACAAGTAAGAATCACGTAAAAAGAGCAGAGATAATGAAGAAGAGATAAATATCAAAGAAAAAAAGAAAATTTCTCTGAATTGAGGATCATGTGTTTCTGAAATGAAAGGATCCACAAAGTACCCTGGAATGAATAGGAAAGACCCGTATTGAGTATTCAGGGTTGATTTCCTTCAGGATTGACTGGTTGGATCTCCTTGCTGTACAAGGAACTTTCAAGAGTCTTCTCCAGCATCACAATTCAAAGGCATCAGTTTTTCAGCACTCAGCCTTCTTTACGGTCCAGCTCTCACATCCATACATGACTGCTGGAAAAATCATAGTTTTGACTATATGGACCTTTGCCTGCAAAGTGATGTCTTTGCTTTTTAATATGCTATCTAGGTTTGTTATAGTTTTCCTTCCAAGGAGCAAGCATCTTAGTTTCATGGCTGCAGTCACTGCAGTGATCTTGGAGCCCAAGAAAATAAAGTCTGTCACTGCTTCCACTTTTTCCCCCATCTATTTGCCATGAAGTGATGGGACTGGATGCCATGATCTTCATTTTTTAAATGTTGAGTTTTAAGCCAGCTTTTTCACTCTCCTCTTTCACCCTCATCAAGAGGCTCTTTAGTTCCTCTTCAATTTCCATCCTTAGAATGGTATCATCTGCATATCTGAAGTTGTTGATATTTCTCCTGGAAATTTTGATTTCAGCTTGTTCTTCATCCAACTCTTCATTTCACATGATGTACTCAGCATAGAAGTTAAATAGGGTGACAATATACAGCTGTGTCATATTCTTTTCCCAGTTTTGATCCAGTCCATTGTTCCATGTAAAGTTCTAACTGTTATTTCTTGACCTTCATACAGGTTTCGCAGGAGGCAGGAAAGGTGGTCTGGTATTCCCACTTCTTTAAGAATTTTCCACAGTTTGTTGTGATCCACAAAACAAAGGCTTTAGTGTAGTCAATGAAGCAGAAGTACATGTTTTTCTGGAATTCCCTTGGCTTTCTCTCTGATCCAGCAGATGTTGGTAATATGATCTCTGGTTCCTCTGCCTTTTCTAAATCCAGCTTTTACATCTAGAAGTTTTTGGTTCACATACTGCTGAAACCTAGCTTGAAGGATTTTGAGCATAACCTTACTAGCATGTGAAATAAGCACAATTTTACAGTAGTTTGTACATTCTTTGGCACTGCTCTTGTTTGTGATTGGAATGAAAAATTGATCTTTTCCAGTCCTGTGGTCACTGCTGAGTTTTCCAAATTTGATGACATATTGAGTTTAGCACTTTCACAGCATCATCTTTTAGGATTTTAAACAGCTCAGCTGGAATTCTGACACCTCCAGTAGCTTTCTTTGCAGTATTGCTTCCTAAGGTCCACTTGACTTCAGACTCCTGGATGCCTGGTTCTGGGTGAGTGACCACACCGTTGTGGTTATCGGGGTCATTAAGCCCTTTTTTCTATAGTTCTTCTGTGTATTCTTGCCATCTTTTTAATCTCTTCTGCCTCTGTTAGGTCCTTACTGTTTCTGCCCTTTATTGCACCCATCCTTGCATGAAATGTTCCCTCAGCATCTCCAGTTTTCTTGAAGAGGTCTCTACTCTTTCCCATTCTGTTGTTTTCTTCTACTTGTTGCACTATTCATTAAAGAAGGCCTTATTTCTCCTTGCTGTTTTCTGGAACTCTGCATTCAGTTGCGTATATCTTTCCCTTTCTCCATTGCTTTTAGCTTCTCTTCTTTCCTCAGCTATGTGTAAAGCTTCCTCAGACAACCACTTTGCCTTCTTGCATTTCATTTTCTTTGGGATGGTTTTGGTCACCACCTCTTGTACAGTGTTACAAACCTCTGTGTATAGTTCTTTAGGCATTTTGTCTACCAGATCTAATCCCTTGAATCTATTCATCACCTCCACTGTATATTCCTGAGGGATTTGATTTAGGTCATACTTGAATGGTCTAGTAGTTTCCCCTACTTTCTTCAGTTTAAGCCTGAATTTTGCAATGAGAAGCTGATGATCTGTGTCACAGTCAGCTTCATGTCTTGTTTTTGCTAACTGTATACAGATTCTCCATCTTTGGCTGCAAAGAGTATAATCAATCTGATTTCAGTATTGACCATCTGGTGATGACTATGTTTAGAGTCACTTGCTGTATTGTTGGAAAAGGATGTCTGCTATGACCAGTGTATTCTCTTGACAAAACTCTGTTAGTGTTTGCCCTGCTTCATTTTGTACTCCAAGGCCAAACTTGCCTGTTAGTCCAAGTATCTCTTGACTTCCTACTTTTGCATTTCAACCTATGATGAAAAGGACTTTTTTTTTTTTTTGGTGTTAGTTCTACAAGGTCTTGTAGGTCTTCATACAACCACTCAATTTCAGCTTCTTTGGCATTAGTGGCTGGGGCATAGACTTGAATTACTGTTATTTGAATATTTTGCCTTGGTAAAGAACTGAGATCATTCTGTCATTTTTGAGATTGCACCTAAATACTGCATTTCAGACTCTTTTGTTGATGATGAGGGGGCTACTCCATTTGTTCTAAGGGATTCTTGCCCACTGCTGCTGCTGCTGCTAAGTCGCTTCAGTCGTGTCCGACTCTGTGCGACCCCACAGACGGCAGCCCACCAGGCTCTCCCATCCCTGGGATTCTCCAGGCAAGAATACTGGAGTGGGTTGCAATTTCCTTCTCCAGTGCATGAAAGGGAAAAGTGAAAGTGAAGTCGCTCAGTCGTGTCTGACTCTTAGCGACCCCATGGACTGCAGCCTACCAGGCTTCTCCATCCATGGGATTTTCCAGGCAAGAGTACTGGAGTGGGGTGCCATTGCCTTCTTCATTCTTGCCCACAGGACTAGATATAATGGTCATCTGAATTAAATTTGCCCATCCCGTCCATTTTAATTCACTGGTTCCTAGGATGTCAATGTTCACTCTTGCCATCTTCTGCTTGACCACATCCAATTTACCTTATTTCATGGACCTAACATTTCAGGTTCCTATACAATATTGTTTTTTACAGTATCAGACTTTACGTTCACCACCAGATACATCCACAGTTGAACGCTATTTCCACTTTGGCCCAACCGATTAATTCTTTCTGGAGCTATTAGTAATTGCCCTCTGCTCTTGCCCAGTAGCATACTGAACATCTTTCGACCTAGGGGCTCATATTCTGGTGTCATATCTTTTTGACTTTTCACACTGTTCATGGTGTTTTCACAGCAAAAATGCTGGACTGATTTGCCATTCTCTCCTCCAGTGGACCATGTATTGTCAGAACTCTCCACTATGACCCATGGGCTTTGGGTGGCCCTGCATGGCATGACTCATCTTCATTGAGTCATGCAAGCCCCTTCGTGGAGTATGTTACTGTTTAAAAAGTCCACTTCTTACCTATCACTTTCTGTCTCACTGAATTCTTTCTGCAATGAGACATCAAGTACCTGAGCTTCAATAAGTTCTGAGACCAGACATATGATCTCAGTGAAAAGACCATGGGTTCAAATCTCACCCTGGGTTTCGGCTGGGTGTGAGTCACAGTCTGTGGGTTCAAATCCCAGGCTGAGTCACACAGTTTCACTTTGGCAGATGTCACACACATCTTGATTGGTGCAGTCAATACCCACCCTCCCTCTCCCTTTTTGATAGCCTCCCTATGCTTTAGATCCAAGAAAGCTAAAACCGTATTTTCCAGACTCTCTTGCAGCAATAGTTCTGCATGTTACCAAGGACTCATCATGCAAACTCATCCATGAGAGACTTGAAGGATGGAGAAGTGTGGAGTGGTGGCTACATGGGATACCTGACATTCTGGGGCATTGGTGACCAAGGCTGTATTATGCCAGTGTTTCTCAATCTTTTTCCTCTTATTATTGATCTCCTAGGGAGCCTTTTTAGACTTGCCCTCTTAATTTAAATACCACAACTATATATCTATTTATGTACTGAAAATGAAGTCGCTCAGTCGTATCCGACTCTTTGCGACTGCATGGACCGAAGCCTACCAGGCTTCTCTGTCCATGGGATTTTCCAGGCAAGGGTACTGGAGTGAGTTGCCATTTTTTTCTCCAATTTACGTACTAGATGTGTGTTTTGTGTTTTAAAGAGTAAGTTTGCTTAGCCTCCCCCTTCCTCCAAACAATTTTTACTGCTGTTGAGGCAATACCGCCCCTGTTGAGAATGAGTGTACCAACTGGTTCCTAAAGTCCTAAGTACCAAACAGCAGGGGGTAGATGCATAGGATGGTGGTTTGTGTGTGTGTGTGGGGGGGGATGGTGGTTACTATTTGAACAGCCCAGTGGTGTGAATGAGTGTTGTTCCTGGCTGTGCAACATCCATCTGTTCCAACACAGGATAGAAGTGAAAGGAATCCTTCCATGACACCAAAAAAAAAATAAAATAAAATAAAAATCCTAGGCTCAAGGCTCACTTTAGAGTTTAAAGAGCAGCCAATCTAGAATGAATAAGGAGAAAGTAGCATTCTGGAACATAAAACTGAGAGATTATACAATGCGTATGATCATGGTGATAGGAGTTTTAGAGTCATGTGGTAGGATTTATAGATGAATTAGTGGTAGTTACAGAGAAAACAGAATGAAGAAAATGAAAAGACAAATTTTAACTCTAGGGAAAATATAAAGTAGTAGTAAAATGGAAACATGATCATAGTATACGGTGTGACTTATCTTTGAATGATATTTATGAGGTCATAATAAATGAAAATTCTGAATATTTGCTTAATCCAAAGTAGTGATATAATTATATTGGGAGGCAAGGGTTGGAGGGAGAATGAGAAAAGAGTTGTATTCAGGCATAGTAAAGTTGTTGATGGACAATACTTAAAATGAGGTGGTCTTGAAATAGCAGTATAGGGACTTCCCTGACAGTTCAGTGATTTAGACTTTGCCTTCCAATGTGGGGTGGGGGTGGTAGTGGTGGTGGTGGTGGTTCAATCCCTGGTCAGGGAACTAAGATCCCACATGCCTCATGGCCAAAAAACCAAAATATAAAACAAGCAATATAGTAGCAAATTCAAAAAAGACTTAAAAGATAGGTCCACATCAAAAAAACCTTGAAAAGAAAGAAATAGTAATATAAACTTTTTTTTAAAGAAAATGCAGAGGACAATGCCAACAGAGACAGTTATAAGAGTTGACTCCAGCAAGCAAAACAGGAGTAGGGGCAGGTGGGACTAGGGACTTGACTTTTTCATGAAATACAGTGCTATTTGAGTTTTAAATTTACACCTGTTTTACTTCACCTTGGTATGTACAGATTTTTCCACCATGTCTCCTCTTCACCACAAGTCTTTCAATAGAAAACACTGGTGATCAAAAATATCTGTGCCTTGGACTTCCCTGATGGTTTAGTCGTTAAGACTCTGTGTTTCCACTCCAGGTGGCATGGGTTCAATCCCTGGTTGGGGAAGTTCCACTTGCCACCTGTGAGATCATAAAAAAAAAACAAAAAACATCTGTCCCTTGATGCTGAGGTCATCCAGCTCTTTGTCCCGAGTGTATTTCATACCCTCAGTGCCAGGCTATTTTATATTTGCCCAGTTAATCTGCACTGGGGGAAACTGATCAGAAAGAGTGAACAAGCTCAAAGGTGTGTTAATAGGGAAACACTTAAATGTTATTATTGTTGTTATTGTTATTGTTCAGTTGCTAAGTCGTGTATGACACTTTGTGACCCCATGGACTGCAGCAAGCCAGGCTTCCCTGTCCTTCACTATCTCCTAGAGTTTGCTCAAATTCATGTCCATTGAGTAGGTGATGCCATCCAACCATCTCATCCTCTGTCACCCCCTTCTCCTCCTGCCCTCAATCTTTCCCATCATCAGGGTCTTTTGCAATGAGTCAGCTCTTTGCATCAGGTAGCCACATTTAGCCAAGGTATTGGAGCTTCAGCTTCAACTGGCTTTAGTTCATGGGAAGCAAAGAATTGGACACTACTGAGCAACCTACAAAACTTCAATATACGCATGAGAATTGCACATTGCTAAAATGCTGATTCCAGTTGCTTGACCTAGAAATTATTGTTCTCATTTTTCTCCCTTTTAAAAAAATATTCTGATTCTTTATGTGTTTGGTATGGTCCAGGAATCTGGATTTTAAACAAGTGTCACGGGTAATTCTGATTAAGGTGGTATTGCGGAAGCCATGGAGACACACTCACTTGTTGAGTTGTGTCAGACATACTAGAGTTGATTTTATTTTTCTTTTATTTGAGTGACACTGAAGGAATTCCAAAGGGAACAATTTTAACTGCTTTCTCAGCTAAATATCTAGGGACAAGTAGCTGAATATATTTTACACAAAGAGGAATGGAGTAGCTTTATGCAATAAGATCAAGTTCCTGGCTCCTGTCCTAGAATAATGTAAGATCACTTCATTGGTTACCAGTTGGATGTTAACCAAAGAAAGATGAATATTTGTGGATTCAGAGATAGTATTTAAAGAAATACTGTAGAGAAGGATGAAGTCTAATGCTACCTGGAATTTTCAAAACCATCAATCAGGGTAATCATTTTTAAATGCATCACAATGTAATATGGCAAATTATAAATTATACATTCATTTGCTTAGTTCTTACCCATGAAATTCTTACATAAATTACTGTTTGTCTTTTTTTCATCCTTTTCCTTCTGTGTAGGTTGTAAAGGCTCAGAATAGACACTGACAGTTGAAAAAAATAATATAACTTACCATAATATGTTCCAGCATCTAAGAAGATGAAAAAGTTTAAACCTAGCTGTCATATATTTTTGTAAGTATAAAGCTCTATTAATACTTTCAGGTGAGATAGGCCAGAATCGTCGTAAATCATCTAAGTTAATGTCCTATTTACACTCCAAATCTTAGCCCTTAGTGTTCCCCACCCTCTAGCCCCCATCTGGAGGCAGAAGCTAAACCAGCCTTTGTTGCTAATCTCCACTTCTACTTTGTATATTGTGTCTATGGTAAATGTGACCATATACTGTAAGGTCAGTTATTCCTAAAATAATAATGGTGAGGATGATGATGGTGATGGAGGTGATGATGGTTAGTATTTATTCAGAGCTTACAATGTTATAAGCATTAAGTGTTTTATGTGCATAAAGTTATTTGAATGGCAAAAATTGTTATTATTCCCATTTTATAGATGAGAAGATTGAGGCCCAGGGAGGTTAAAAAATCTTGCCCAGTATAAATTAAGTAACAACTAGGCTTCAAACTCAGATATGCAGGTGATACCACTCTAAAGACAGAAAGTGAAGAGTAACTAAAGAGCCTCTTGATGAGGGTGAAAGAGGAGGATGAAAAAGCTGGCTTAAAACTCAACATTAAAAAACTAGGATCATGGCATCTGGCTATCACTTCATGGCAAATAGATGGGGGAAAAGTGACAGATTTTATTTTCTTGGCTCCAAAGTCACTGCGGACAGTGACTGCAGCCGTTAAATTAAGAGACACTTGTTCCTTGAAAGGAAAGCTATGACAAACCTAGACAACATATTAAAAAGCAAGGACATCACTTTGTACACAAAGGTCTGTACAGTCAACCTATGGTTTTTCCAGTAGTCATGTATGGATGTGAAAGCTGAATCATAAAGAAGGCTGAGTGCTGAAGAATTGATGCCTTTGAACTGTGGTGTTGAAGAAGACTCTTGAGAGCCCCTTGGACAGCAAGGAGATCAAAACAGTTAATTCTAAACGAAATCAACCCTGAATATTCCTTGGAAGGACTGTTGCTGAAGCTGAAGCTCCAATACTTAGGTTTCCTAATGTGAAAGGCTGGCCCATTGGAAAAGATCCTGATACTGGGAAAGATTGAAGGCAAAATAAGAAGGGAGTGACAGAGGATGAGATGGTTAGATAGCATCATTGATTCAGTGGACATGCATCTGAGTAAACTACAGGAGATAGTGCAGGACAGAGGAGCTTGGCATGCTAAAAACCATGAGGTCGAAAAGAGTTGGATGCGACTTAGTCACTGAACAACAACAACAGGCTTCAAACTCAGGCAATCTGATTTCATGGCCAATTTCTTTACCTGGTACTTTCTATAATCTTACCTTCCTAATGTCTCAACAAAGTTAGGGGTAATATTTCAAATGAAGAATCTGAGAAAGGGGCTTCTGTCGGTGGTTATTTCCCCCGATTTGCATTCTGGTTTTGGACATGGCAACGCATTATTTATAAATTTAGTAATACAATTGATTTAAACTACCTTGGGACCATTTGGTATCTCTTTCACTACAGTTTTTCCCTTAATTTTAATGTGTTGTGATTTTCATAAGAACTATCATGTGAGACAGTATTTTAAGCCTGGGTCAGACTTTACATACAAAAACCTAAATAAGAGAGAATAACTATTGGCTTTCAAATGGAAAATAAGTGAAAAGATAATTTGATGAAATAGAAACCAGGCCATAATCTGTTTATAAGGGTGTTAATTAGCAGGTGAAGTGAAAGTCACTCAGCTGTGTCTGACTCTTGCGACCCCATGGACTGTAGCCTGCCAGGCTCCTCTGTCCATGGAATTTTCCAGGCAAGAATCCTGGAGTGGGTTGCCATTTCATTCTCCTCCTTAGCAGGTATACCTCATGTTTAACTAGAGGAGTCACCTGTTCAGGAGAGCAAGTACTTTGGCTAGGGGACAGGGCTAGGTGTGGTAACCACAGAGTTTACACATGGACATGATCACATTCCTAATTCCTCACCACTTAGGGCTCTGCTGCTGCTGCTAAGTCGCTTCAGTCGTGTCCGACTCTGTGCGGCCCCATAGACGGCAGCCCACCAGGCTCCACTGTCCCTGGGATTCTCCAGGCAAGAACAGTGGAGTGGGTTGCCATTTCCTTCTCCAATGTATGAAAGGGAAAAGTGAAAGTGAAGTCGTTCACTCGTGTCCGACTCTTCGCGACCCCATGGACTGTAGCCCACCAGGCTCCTCTGTCCATGGGATTTTCCAGGCAAGAGTACTGGAGTGGGGTGCCATTGCCTTCTCCGACTTAGGGCTCTAGCATTGGACAAAGCCCAGCATCTGGAAAATGACAATAATATGGGAAGGATCCTAGGAGAAAACAACGTATGCTTTTCAACACTCACAAAGAGGGAAACTTGCTAAAAGTGATAGGCTTCTTTGGTGGGCTGGAAACTCACCAAAAGCTTTCTCTTTGTCTCAGAGCCAGCAATAGAAGAGGTAAGGAAGTAACTCCTGCTCTAGCAGTCAGACCGGACTATTTAGAAGAGCAGTCAACATCTCTATTTGACATGTCTCTGGTTAGAGATGTCAACAAATTTAAGGAAGGGAACTCTTCTTATAGACAATCTGAAATGATCTGAACTATTGCGCAGAACCGAGAAAATAAGTCCTTCTTAGCCTATGTGTTACCCCAAGTAGAGGCAATAGTATAGCTAGCGGTGATGGTGATTATGATGAAAGCTGTGGTGGGTATTTTGACTTACATTTAAGATGTTTCATAATTTGGACACAAATGCTATTATGCAAACATGGGGAAGCATGGGAGTCTGTACTCTGTTTTTCTATGCCTAAACATTAGAGGGTTTCAGATGGTGTCATTATAGTAAATAAGCACTAAGGGGGTGCTCTTTTAATTGAGATGACTCAGTGATGTAACGGTAGAAAAGCCAAATGAATCTATGAGGGAAATATTTCCCCAAGATCCACAGACACAACATAGAAATCATCACAAATCCTTGAGAATCACAGACATTGTTGAGAAAAAAGTTGATTAGAGATGTAGTAACTTACAGGTAGTTATGAAACCAGTGGAGCAACTGGAAGGCAATGCAATTCTCCGATTGATAAGAGGAGTTTTGCTTGTATCCCTTAGTCAAACAAAACTAGACTGAATGTCTCAGAGAGACAGAAAAAATTCTAGAAATTCTTGGGAGTCATCATTTTAGAAGAAGAAGGAACCATTGAAATTATTTAGTTTTTTAATCTCTTAATGTAGAAACAGTGAAACTGAAGAGGTTTGTTTGTTGTTAAAGGTCATCGTTAGAGCCAGAAAACAGCTGCGCCAGGACTTCAGTGGCTCCAGGCAAGTCTACTATCTCTACTATTTTCTGTACTTATTACCTCTCTATTTTTTGATGTCCCAACTGAAGCATGTATGTCTTAAAGGGCGACTTTCTGAATTTCATGCTTTGGTCTCAAGCTAGGGTTAGCTTATTGTTATTCAGTCATTAAGTCATGTCTGACTCTTTGCGACCCTGTGGACTGCAGCACTCCAGGCTTCCCTGTCTTTCATTATCTCCTGGAGCTTGCTCAAATTCATGTCCATTGAGTCAGTGATGTCGTCCAACCATCTCATCCTCTGTCACCCCCTTCTCCTCCTGACCTCAATCTCTCCCAGCATCAGGGTCTTTTCCAATGAGTCATTTCTTCTCATCAGGAGGCCCAAGTATTGGAGCTTCAGCTTCAGCATCAGTCCTTCCAGTGAACATTCAGGGTTGATTTCCTTTACAATTGACTGGTTTGATTTCCATGCTGTTCAAGGGACTCTCAAGAGTCTTCTCTAGCACCATAGTTCGAAAACATCAATTAATGGTTAGCTTATAAGTGCTTAAAGATGCCAGTTGGTTACCTGGGGCTTTTATTATGCGTATGGTCCAATGCCCTTCATCAGTGTTATCCCAAGATAAAAGAGCAGAGAATAGGCAAAATAATTGCCTGTGAACTCAAATTTCATGACACATACCATTTTTATGAAACAAAAACAGCTTGGAAAATTATTCATTTCTTCTGAGTGGTTTATTCAAAGTTAAAACTAAGTTGGGAAGGGAAACCTTCATTTTAGCAATCTTCAATTACCATAGCCAGTTTAGTGGGGGAGACCTAGGCAGCCGGGATGAGAACACGGGTAGATGGTCATTTTATTACCTGTGAACTCTTAGTGTTCTCAAAATTTGGTCTAAGTAATTCTTGTTAAGATGTGGTTGCTACATTGAAAGCTCTTTCCTGTTAGTTATTATTTCCCATACTAATATTACTAATATCTTTAAAAGTAATTAACCTATTATTAATTTTATGCTGATACTTCGTTGCTGTGCGGGCGTTTCTCTAGTTGTGGTGAGTAGGGGCAACTCTCAGGGATTGAACCTGTGTCTCCTGCATTGGCGGGCGTAACAATCCATTTTAAGGCACAGAGATTTAAGACAGATTTCTCAAGTTCACAGCTGTTTGGTGCAAAAATCAGGATAAAATGTTTGGGGTTAAAATATACACACTAACATTATATATACAATAGATAACCAAGAAGGACCTACTGTTGCAGAAGGAAATGGCAACCTGCTCCAGTACTCTTGCCTGGAGAATCCCATGGACAGAGGAGCCTGGCATAGTCCATGGGGTCACAAAGAGTTGGACAGGGCTGAAGCGACTTAGCACAAGAATCTACTCTATAGCACAGGGAACTATACCCAATATCTTATAATAACCTATAATGGAAGAGAATGTAAAAAAAGGAATATATATATGTATATATACATGTATAACTGAGTCATCTTGTTGTACACCTGAAACTGACACAACATTGTAACTCATCTATATTTCAATGAAAAAAAAAAATGTCAGAACTAAAGTTCAGGTCTTTTGATTTTCAACCAAGTTTCTTTCCCCTGGATGCATTCTTTTCATTCTAACATTGAAAAAAGGATCTTATTTTGTATTTTTCTTATAACAATTCACTGTTTTGTGAATACATATGACTGTTTCTTGTTTTGATTATAAGCATCATTTACTCTTTATAGCATGTCCACCCCACAGTTCATGAAGATAGCAAGTACTCAGTAAATGTCTGTTTTTAAGATCAAGTACGTGACTTTTATAAGATGAATGTTATCTGAGTTAGGACAGTGAGGCATTGTATGTAATTAATTCAATTCTTTCCCCCATCATCACAGTTTAATAAGAGCTTCAGGTCTAATTAGCAGATACTGGTCAGAAGGCTTGCATCAAATTTATGCTATCATCACTGAGTTATTAGCTTGAAATATGGGCTTCATTTCCTTCATTAAAAACATGAGGATGCAGTACTTTTACTATGAGAAAAATAATCTCTATTTTCAGAATCACATCACATCTCTTGGATGGTGATGAACATTTCTTAAGTCTTACTATATACCAAGCACAGTCTGAGTTCTTAGGTAAGCTTTTATAACTTTATAACACAGAGCGGGTGCCATTATTATGCTTTTACATATTAAGAAACTGAACCTTAGGTTAAGTTACTTGTCCAAGGTCTTGCAGCTAACAAAACACAGAGACAGATAAAAACCTAGGTGGGTGTGACTCCCAAACCGAAGTTGTTAATACTCGACTATACTATACCTGCTGCTGCTGCTGCTAAGTCGCTTCAGTCGTGTCTGACTCTGTGCGACCCCACAGACAGCAGCCCACGAGGCTCTGCCATCCCTGGGATTCTCCAGGCAAGAACACTGGAGTGGGTTGCCATTTCCTTCTCCAATGCATGAAAGTGAAAAATGAAAGTGAAGTCACTCAGTCGTGTCCGACTCTTCGAGACCCCATGGACTGCAGCCTACCAGGCTCTTCCGTCCATGGGATTTTCCAGGCAAGAGTACTGGAGTGGGTTGCCATTGCCTTCTCCGATACTATACCTAGATAGCATATTTAAAAGCAGAGACATTACTTTGCCAACAAAGGTCCGTCTAGTCAAGGCTATGGTTTTTCCAGTAGTCATGTATGGATGTGAGAGTTGGACGGTGAAGAAAGCTGAGCACCGAAGAATTGATGCTTTTGAACTGTGGTGTTGGACAAGACTCTTGAGAGTCCCTTGGACTACAAGAAGATCCAACCAGTCCATCCTAAAGGAGATCAGTCCTGGGTGTTCATTGGAAGGACTGATGTTGAAGCTGAAACTCCAATACTTTGGCCACCTGATGCGAAGAGTTGACTCATTGGAAAGACCCTGATGCTGGGAAGTATTGGGGGCAGGAGGAGAAGGGGACGACAGAGGATGAGACGGCTGGATGGCATCACCGACTCGATGGACATGGGTTTGGGTAGACTCCGGGAGTCGGTGATGGACAGGGAGGCCTGGCGTGCTGCGATTCATGGGGTCACAAAGAGTTGGACACGACTGAGCGACTGAACTGAACTGATACTATACCTATAGCTTTGACACAATTATAACACGATATTGACACAGCTAAAGTTACCAGTTGGATAATACTTTCCCCACTGCAGTTATTAAGTTAATTTCATGCAGTCACCTCAAATAGTGAACTCTGTTCTGTCATGTCCTACTAAAATAAAAATTCAGTCTAAGGAAACTCCTTTTTTGTAGACATTAGTTATTTAGACCTGAGATTATATCTTTATGCTACTTTAGATTGCAGTATGTTCCCAACATCAACTTTTTAAGTTTTTAAAACAGTATTTCAAGTTTTCCTTCAGTTTGTATGCTTAGCCACCTGTATGCTTTTTCTACACTTCCCCAAAGTGGAGGAAGGGAAAAACAGAAAACTTTCTGAGATTAACAGAGGGCTCCAGATTATTGGGATAATATGTTTGAATGCACAGCCCGTTGAACAGAATTGATTTCTAACTGATTACAGCTCCCCACGGAGAAGAAAGGCCCTCACTTTTTTATTCTTCTCTGGACGTCTTGTTCAGTTTGGTTGTTAGGATTAAGTTAAGCAAGCAAAGTAGGTTAGGCAGGAAGCGATTGAATCAATTAGTTCAACAGCCTCCTTTTCAGAGAGACCACTAAGTTCCAGGAGAGTTGATGATTTACTGAAGCCCGTGTATACAAATCTGTGCTGTCTCACCTTCCAAAGAGTCTACAATAGCTATCAAGTAAATGGCACGCTTGACAGCAGGTGAGAATTTCTGGGCTGGGTTTAAGAGCAAAGAAGAGGGTGTAGTATTTAAGAAAAACTCCCAAGGCCCATTTCTTGGATCCCAATCCAGCCTCGGCTATTTATTCACAGTGCTGTCTTGGGCAAGTTACTTCTCTGTGACTCCATTTCTTTAGTTGAGGGCGGTAACGGTACCACCCTGAAGTGGTTGGTGTGGGGATTAAGTGAGCTAGACCTTTAACACAGTGATGAAAGCATTATGAAAGCATGCAGTTGACGTCTCATGAACCATTGTTTCTACCAAAAATTTCAGACGCTTAGATCTTCCAATTTTGAGCTCTTCCATGCTCTATCCTGGCATTCCTCAGCATTTGAAACCTTCTTAAATATGCAGAGTTGCTGCTGCTGCTGCTAAGTCCCTTCAGTCGTGTCCAACTCTGTGCGACCCCACAGACAGCAGCCCACCAGGCTCCCCCGTCCCTGGGATTCTCCAGGCAAGAACACTGGAGTGGGTTGCCATTTCCTTCTCCAGTGCATGAAAGTGAAAAGTGAAAGTGAAGTCGCTCAGTCGTGTCTGACTCTTCGTGACCCCATGGACTGCAGCCTACCAGGCCCCTCCGTCTATGGGATTTTCCAGGCAAGAGTACATCATGAGAAATGCTGGGCTGGAGGAAGCACAAGCTGGAATCAAGATTGCCGAGAGAAATAATCAATAACCTCAGATATGCAGATGACACCACCCTTATGGCAGAAAGTGAAGAAGAACTAAAGAGCCTCTTGATGAAAGTGAAGGAGGAGAGTGAAGAAGTTGGCTTAAAGCTCAACATTCAGAAAACCAAGATTGTGGCATCCAGTCCCATCACTTCATGGCAGATAGATGGGCAAACAGTGGAAACAGGGGCTGACTTCATTTTTCTGGGCTCCAAAATCACTGCAGATGGTGATTGCAGCTATGAAATTAAAAGACGCTTACTCCTTGAAAGGAAAGTTATGACCAACTTAGACAGTGTATTAAAAAGCAGAGACATTACTTTGCCAACAAAGGTCCATCTAGTCAAGGCTATGGTTTTTCCAGTAGTCACGTATGGATGTGAGAGTTGGACTATAAAGAAAGCTGAGCGCCAAAGAACTGATGCTTTTGAACTGTGGTGTTGGAGAAGATTCTTAAGAGTCCCTTGGACTGCAAAGAGATCCAACCAGTCTATCCTAAAGGAGATCAGTTCTGGGTGTTCATTGGAAGGACTGATGTTGAAGCTGAAACTCCAATACTTTGGCCATCTGATGTGAAAAACTGACTCATTTGAAAAGACCCTGATGCCGGGAAAGACTGAGGGCAGGAGGAGAAGGGGACGACAGAGGATGAGATGGTTGGATGGCATCATCAACTCGATGGACATGGGTTTGGGTGGACTCCGGGAGTTGGTGATGGACAGGGAGGCCTGGCGTGCTGGAGTTCAGTTCAGTCGCTCAGTCGCGAGCAGTTCAGTCGCTCAGTTGTGTCTGACTCTTTGCGACCCCATGAATCGCAAATAGTCGGACACGACTGAGCGACGGAACTGAACGGAAACAAAGTCGACACCTGCCTTTTCGAAGAACTCAAATGGTTCACGTTTATGAAATACTGGACAAAAAGATTAAACATACGCATTACACACACACCAACACACATCGAACGCACGTGTTAATAGCACAATAGAACGAGTCTGGGGGAGCAGGCGCTTCAGGGGTTATTAAGAGATGCTGAGAAACAGCGTTCGATTGGAGCAAGGTGGTCCTGGGATGCGGATGCTGGCAGTTGAGGACACACACATGCCCCAGGCACTGGTGACAACTTCGTCCCTCCCTGGGGCTGGGCGCCATCGTGGCGTCAAAGGGGACCAGTCTCACCCCGCCAGGCCCAGGTGGGCTGCAGGGTGACCGAAACGCACACTCAACCGGAAACCGGCACCAAGTTTGTTTTTTTTTAATTTTTTCACAGCAATCCTGTGATGCTGGCGATGGACAGGGAGGCCTGGCGTGCTGCAGTCCATGGGGTCGCAGTGAGTCGGACACGACTGAACAGCAATCCTGAAGACAAAGGCACTTCTTATCTAGGTCACCTTTTTGGGGGGTCTGTGGCCCTCCTCCTCCTCCAGGTCCCCCCGCCCCCCGGCTTTGTCTCCAACTTCCCACAGCGCTGGCTCGACGGCGCCCCGCACGTCGGCCTGCCTTTGTCCGGCGGCCGCCCAGCTCCCCTTTGTTATCCACCGCTACTCCTGGAGAGGGGTGGGCTGGCCGCCGTGCTCGAGGAGGAAGGAGGGATAAGCGGTGGGGGGTGTGTGGCAGGGAGAGGAGGCAGAGAAGCCCCCACCCGAGGCGGGAGGCCGGCCCGCGAGCCGACCGCCAGCCGCGGCCGAACAGCCCCTGGCCCCCCCCCACGCCAGACTACGGGGCCCCGGGGGGCCCGGGATGGGGGCGGAGCGCCGCGCGGCCGGCGGCCCCTGATTGGCTGCGGGCGTCGAGGCGCCGCGCCGCGATTGGGCCGCGGGGCTGTCTGGCGCGAGGGCGCGCGAGGTGGGGAGGGGGCGGCTGGAAGCTGCTGGAAGTCAGGGGGCGGGGCGCGCGCGGGCGGCCCCGGGGGGCGCAGGGGTGACGACGCGAGGGCGCGGCCGCGGGCCGGCGGGCGGGGGCGCCGAAGGAGGGCCGAGCGGGTGGCCGCCCCCCGGCCCCGCCCCGGCCCCGCCCCGGCCCCGCCCCGCGCGCTCCGACCGCGGGCGGCCAGAGGGGCGGGCGGGCGCGCCGGCTGTATCCCCATCCTCTCGGGCGCGCACGAGCGGCTCGGGCGGAGCGGCAGGCCGGCCATGGCCACCACCAGCACCGCCAGCACCACCAGCACTACGGGCTCCACCCTGCTGCAGCCCCTCAGCAACGCCGTGCGGCTGCCCATCGACCAGGTCGGTACCCGAAGCGGCCCCTCTGGCTCCGCGCCGCCCCCTCCGCGCGGGGCGCGGGGCGCGAGCCCCCCCGGAGGGAGGGGCGGACCCGCTTGTTGTTGTCCTCGCGTAGCCAGGCGCCGACTGCACCCCCCCCTCCAGCTGCCCACCCTGCCCCCACCTCTCCGGGGCAGCCCGGGGGTGGGGGGGGCGCGCGCAGGGCCCCCGACGTGCGCGCGTGCATGCTTGGCCGCCGCTTTCCGCCTGGGCAGCGCCGGACCCCGGCGGGCAGTCGGCGATCGGAGCCCCGAGAGGCTTCCAGTGCGTGGTGGGCACGGGTGTAGACAGTGCGTGGAAAGGCTGGGTTTTGCGGGAGCCCGGGTGTCTGTGCTCTGCGCGCGTGGCACCCGACGCTCCGCCGGGGGGGTGGAAAAAGAATGGATGTGCCTAGGTGGAGGGCGCGTTTGGACGCGCCGTGGTGTGGCCTGGAGGAGGCCAGCTTCGGGGTCGGCCACTGGCCCTTGGGGACAACTGGCGTTGAAGTGCGGCTTATTCGAGAAGGAGGCAACCGTTTGGCGTTGGGGGGGGGGCGGGAAGGCAGAGGTTCTGCAGAAAAGTCAGAGTGAGTTTAATGACCAGGGTTTCCAGCGGAGAAAGTGGCAACGTTGTAGACGGGAAACACCCTCCCCCGCTCCCAAAAAGCATTTGACACAGTATAGGGGAAGATTTGACATTTCAGTCCTCGCTTGGGAGTTTGCAAGGAAGGCCTAAAGGGTTATTGAGAAAGAAACAGTCTTGCGATGGGAAAAGCAGCGCCATTTTTTTATTCAGAAAAGAAAGTTTGGGAGTTATTTTTCAAGAGTGATATTTAGGGCAGCTGGGGGCTCAGAGACCATTGCTTTAGCCCCAGGCTAGAGGTAGTTCGCTGAAAATTTTGCTTCAGATTATTTCAAGTGGACTTGATCTAGAAGTGTTTGCACTTTACAGGACATCCTGGGTCACTGTCCTTCTCTTGTTCATGTCGCTGTCATTGATGTCATCAGGGATTTCATTTCTAATACAGGATTCCTCTGTGTCCAGACTCCGTTTCATAGCAGCAGGAGGGGACATTATACTGTGCCTAACGTTGTGACACTTGGTACTTTGTGCTTCAGTGTTGGAAAAGTAAAATAGAATATGTCCAATGAGTGTAGAAATATTCTGTCTCTGTTCAGATCTGAATTCCTTACTTGTATTTCAGTCATAACTGTTGGTTCTTAGTGAATACTATCCCCCATACATCTTTTTTAAAAATTAAAAAAAAATTTTATTTTATATTGGAGCGTAGTTGACTTACAATGTTGTGTTAATATCAGGTGTACAGCAAAATGATTTGGTTATACATATGCATATATCTATTCTTTTTCAGATTCTTTTCTCATGTAGGTTATTACAGACTGTGGAGTCGAGTTCCCTGTGCTGTACAGTAGGTTCTTGTTGATTATGTTTTATATATAGTAGTGTTTATAAGTTTCTCCCAAACTCCTAACCCCCATACATCTTAAATAAAAGTTAGAATGTTAATCTTGCTAATAGATTCAGGTGCTAATAGTGAAATTCATCGCATGTTGTAAGAAAGTAGTCTTCTCTGTTTATTAATAAACTGATCAGAACTCAGGGTTTTTTGTCTTCTCAGTCCTGTGGAGAATTCTCACTTTCCTGAAGTGGAGCACAGTGTATGCCTTTTAGTGTATTACAACCCCCCTTGGCTTAAGTAGGTTGCAGCTATGATATCAGCAAATGCAGGGTAGGTATCTGTTTTTTAAAAAATGTTTTGCCGTTGAAAGCAAGAGAGATAGGCCTATAGCTTTTCACTTAATTTAAGGAACAGGGTTGTGGTCTTTTCCCTCCCTCTTTCTCTCTGTTTCTCTCTTCCTATCACGATGACATATTTTCTCTACTGTGCTAATGCCTTTTAGTTTATATAATGCTTGTAACTTTAAAAGTGATTTGATGTAATGAAGTCATTTAAAAGAATCTAAGGAATTGAGAGCAAGTTCATTTCGGTCCTGACATAAAGCAGGAGAATCAAGGGATGGTGACAGGACTTAAAATTTTGACTTTCCTCCTTTATTATCTACAGGTATTTTTTCTTTTTTTGTTGATTTATTTTCGGCTGCGCTGGGTCTTCATTGTGCATGGGCTTTCTCTAGTTGCAGCGGGCCGGGCCTCTCTTCCCCGTGGTGCGCCGGCTTCTCACGCCATGGTCTCTCGTTGCAGCGCTTGGGGTCAGTAGTTGTGGCTCACGGGCTTCAGCGCTTGGGGTCGGTAGTTGTGGCTCACGGGCTTAGTTGCTCTGCTGCATGCGGAAGCTTCCTTCAGTTGGGATCAAACCCACGTCTGCTGCATTGGCTGATGGATTCTTTTTTTTTTTTTGAATTAGTTTATTTTCTATTTTTTAACTTTACAATATTGTATTTGCTTTGCCACACATTGACATGAATCCACTATGGGTGTACATGTTTTCCCCTTCCAGAACCCCCCTTCCACCTCCCTCCCCATCCCATCCCATCCCTCTGGGTCATCCTGGTGCACCTGGCTGATGGATTCTTATCCACTGCACCACCAGGGAAGTCCTTCACAGCTTTTGATTTTGTACTTTGAACACCTTCATTCTCTTGAGACTACTCTGAATTTGCATAGCCAGTTGTATTTTGGGTTGTTTTTTCTCTTAGCAAGTCCTAATATTGGTTTAATACAAGGCTTAACTTTTTATGGTGATAATACACTGTTTTTGTGAAGCACCGAAGAATTGACTTTTTTTTAGTTGATAAAGCACTTGGAATAACTAAAAACTCATTTAGTAAGACTGGATAAGTAGTCATTGAGCCACTATTTTGAAGTTGAGCAAAACAGAAATTAAATTTGGTAACATGTAAATAATTGGGTCCCAGTTGAGAGAAAGCCTAAGAATTAGTTGTAATCAAATAGTGTGATTCAACCAGAGAGAGACAAATCAGGAAATGAAAAGTGTAAAAATATAACTGGTTAGTATGTTAATTTGGTATGTGCTAATTAACAGTGTTTTGAAAAATTAGGAAATTATAAAAGCAGTTATTTGACCTCAGAGGAAGAGAAGGACCTTAGAGCCAGAAAATAGCTTTTTTTTTTGCTAGAGTGAGTGTGAAATTTTGGAAATGATAGAGATTATGTATGGGATATAAGAATGCACGTTGCAGGATCATGAAGCCGAGAAAGGAGGAAATATGTTGCACTGAGGCCAGGCGAAGAAAAAGAGCAGAGTTACGGCTTGACTGAGACTCCTGAGAGTTCCAGAGAGACCTTGAGGGAACTGTAGTGTTTGTGCAGTAGGTCTCACATTTAAATATTGATAAACATATAAATCTGGTATTGAGTGAGTTTCGGTGATGCTCTAAGATGGGAAATATTTAGCATCTGATGTTTTCCCGTTCCAGGCCTTGCATTCCAGCCGACTTTATTTCTAGGGCGGTTTGTTATCCCTAAAGGGATCTGTGAGGGGATTTGGGCTAAGGTGGGGAGGCAAGGGCCAAACGTGTTACCGAGAAGATGTCAGATGTCATTGAACAGAGTTGTATTCTTTATTAGTTGCTGAGAATTTTTAAATGGTGAATTTTTTAAAAGCCCCAACATGAATACCAAACAGGAGAGAGTAATTATGTGTCCAGATCAACCTCTTTTTTTAAGAGGGTTCTTTTTTTTTAACCTCAACATGTAGCTTCTATTGTATTTGACTTTCCTCATCCTCTGCGTTACCAGACTGAGGGACTCTCTCCCCTTCTTCTTCTTCCTCCCTCTCTTTCAGTTCAGTTCAGTTGCTCAGTCGTGTCCGACTTTGCACGCCAGGCCTCCCTGTCCATCACCAACTCCCGAAGCCCACCCACACTAATGTCCATTGAGTCGGTGATGCCATCCAACCATCTCATCCTCTGTCGTCCCCTTCTCCTCCTGCCCTCAGTCTTTCCCAGCATCAGGGTCTTTTCAGATGAGTCAGGTCTTCCTATCAGGTGGCCAAAGTATTGGAATTTCAGCTTCAACATCAGTCCTTCCAATGAATACCCAGGACTGATCTCCTTTAGGATGGACTGGCTGGATCTTCTTGCAATCCAAGGGACTCTCAAGAGTCTTGTCCAACACCACAGTTCAAAAGCATCAATTCTTCGGCACTCAGCTTTCTTCATAGCCCAACTCTCACATCCATACATGACTACTGGAAAAACCATAGCCTTGACTAGACGGATCTTTGTCGGCAAAGTAATGTCTCTGCTTTTTAACATGCTATCTAGGTTGGTCATAACTTTCCTTTCAAGCAGTAAGCGTCTTTTAATTTCATAGCTGCAATCACCATCTGCAGTGATTTTGGAGCCCCCCAAAATAAAGTCAGCTCCTGTTTCCACTGTTTGCCCATCTATTTGCCATGAAGTGATGGGACTGGATGCCATGATCTTAGTTTTCTGAATGTTGAGCTTTAAGCCAAGTTTTTCACTCACTTTCATCAAGAGGCTCTTTAGTTCTTCTTCACTTTCTGCCATAAGGGTGGTGTCATCTGCATATCTGAGGTTATTGATGTTTCTCCCGGCAATCTTGATTCCAGCTTATGCTTCTTCCAGCCCAGCGTTTCTCATGATGTACTCTGCATATAAGTTAAATAAGCAGAGTGCCAACATACAGCCTTGACGTACTCCTTTTCCTATCTGGAACCAGTCTTTTGTTCCATGTCCAGTTCTAACTGTTGCTTCCTGACCTGCATACAGGTTTTTCAAGAGGCGGGTCAGGTGGTCTGGTATTCCTGTCTCTTTCAGAATTTTCCACAGTTTATTGTGATCCACACAGTCAAAAGGTTTGGCATAGTCAATAAAGCAGAAATAGTTTTTTTCTGAAAGTCTCTTGCTTTTTCGATGATCCAGCGGATGTTGGCAATTTGATCTCTGGTTCCTCTGCCTTTTCTAAAACCAGCTTGAACATCTGGAAGTTCACGGTTCACGTATTGCAGAAGCCTGCCTTGGAGAATTTGAGCATTACTTTACTAGCCATTTTTCTTCTTTATTTCCCTTGATGCTGGAATTACAGTGAGATTGAAGTAAGTTTCCTTGGTGATGTGATGTCCAGGATGGCATACTTGGCCTCATGGGACAGGGCTGTTGGGGACAGGGTCTTTGTTTTAGAGATGAGATGCTGAACTTTCTGGGGCAAGGAGAGGGGCGGGAGGGAGACTCAAGATATTTTGAAAGGTTTGGAGGAAGGAGGAATATGGACCAGAGGTTGTGACAGATTCTGCAAAGTCAGGTAATAATCATCATGGGTAAAACCTGACAGTTGACACACCTCTTTCACATTCTTTGTATCGTTCTCCTCCATCCTCACAACACCTTGTGAAGTCAGATAAAATTCCAGGCCTGAAATATTTTAGATTCAGGTGTGTATGTACATGGGGCTTCCCTGGTGGCTCAGTGGTAAAGAACCCGCCTGCCAATGCAGGAGACTTGGGGTCCATCCCTGAGTTGGAAAGATCCCCTGGAGGAGGAAATGGTAACCCACTCCAGTAGTCTTGCCTGGAAAATCCCCTGGACAGAGGAACCTGGAGGGCTACAGTCACTTGGGTCACAGAAGAGTTGGACATGACTCAGCTATTAAACAACAGTATATGTACATATGGTATTAAGCATTTGAGTGAAAGGTCTGTTTTATTTTTTTAACATGTGGCAAGTTGTTTGGTAGATCATTGCTTTAGATCCAGGTTGCCAGTGTATTTTTGGAGGACAAGGTGGAGAGGAAGACCTTTCCTAATGCTGAAGTTCTGGTGGAGATGGTTGGGGTGGGGAAAACCCTGTGTGGACAGAAGAGAGAATCCTTGTATCCTTTTTAGGGGGTCATTTTGTTGATTGACAGTTTCTATGTCTTCTCCCCAACTCAGTGCCATGTAAACAACTCAGGAAGTGAAATACTATCTTAGGGAAAGGAGTAGTTTAAAACCGTAACCGCTTTAATTCTCCTACAATTGTGTACTGTGATGAACCCTGTTCTATAGGTGAAGAAGCAAAGGACATTCCCAGTTTTGAGCCTTTTTAAGATTATGACTTTCAGGAAAAGAAGGTGATTGGCAACAAAACAAGCAAATCAAAGGTCTGTTTTATTTTAAAATTGCCATTTGAATGCTTTAGGTTTTGGACATAAATATTTAAGTCATTTGTCACTCCTGTATACTTTTACACTCATAATGAGCCTCAGCCTTCATCCTGAGAACCCTACCGTATTGAGGCAGTCTGCTGTGGAAGATTCCTTTTAATCAGGAAGGCATATGGGCCTGAGAATCTTGACTCTGTATCTTGGGCCCTGCCAGTTAACTAATTTTGAATACGTCACTTTACATAAATGAGTTTCCCCCTGTGTAAAATGTGTGTTGCACTTGGTTTTAAAATTCCATGATTCTGTGTTTGTTTCATCCAGCTGCCCCAAATTCTTTTTGGACTGAGCTGAAGGAAGTATAAATATGAACTCGGGGAGGAAAATGGACTAATAAATCTCGATGTTTTCAGCAGTAAGTTTAAACCGCCCGGCTGGTTAGTCCCAGGGCAGATGCCAAGGACCAGGTGCCCTAAGTTGTAGTCCATGTCGGTGTCTCTGTGTCAGTTTCCCTTCCTTGATAGAAAGTAGTAATGCCGTGGCGGAGTAGAAATGGCGTGGTTGGTTTGGAACGAGATTCTGCCAGCCTTGTGCTTGTTGGCAAATTACTGTATATTTCCTGAAGACCCAGTTTCCTCATCTATAAAATAAAGATAATAAATAGTAGCTATTTGTATGCCAAGACATGGAAGCAACCTAGATGTCCATTGACGAATGGGTAAAGAAGTTGTGGTACATATACCTAATGAAATGTTACTCAGCCATAAAAAAGAATGAATTTGAGTCAGTTCTAGTGAGGTGGATGAACCTAGAGCTTGTTATATAGAATGAAGTAAGTCAGAAAGTGAAAAACAAATACTGTATATTAACACATATATAGGGACTCTAGAAAGATGGTGCTGATGAACCTGTTTGCAGGGCAGGAATAGAGATGCAGACACGGAGAACAGACTTGTGGACACAGTGAGGGAAGGAGAGGGTGGGATAAATTGAGAGTAATATTGACATATATATACTGCCATGTGTAAGATAGATAGTTAGTGAGAAGGTGTATAATAGAGAGCTCAGCCCAGTGCTCTGTGATAACCTAGAAGGGTGGGGTGGGTGGGGTGGGAGGGAAGTTTAAGAGGGAGGGGATGTATGTGTACTTATGACTGATTCATAAAAAACCCATGGTTTCTATATGGTAGAAACCCAAAACAAAATTGTAAAGCAATTATCCTCCAATTAAAAATAAATAAAAAATAAATAGTAGCTATTTGTAGATGATTGTGATGGTTAAAATACATGACCTATGTAAAAAACCCGGCTCCTGGTATATGTTTGCTGCACATTCCTTTCTTCTTTACAAAGTATGAAATATTTGGGATGTGTCTTCTATTTTTTGGGGGGAGTTGACATCTGTTCATATATATTCCATTTTAAGTCTCTAGGACTTCCTTTTTAGGAAGGGAAATTTCAGGCTCAGGTTCAGTCCTATCCCCCACACGGTGATTAAACTGGGATTAAAATCTCGTTTTGAATTTGGAGTCAAAAGTGGTTTTTCTGCTTCCTCACTGTTCAAGAGTTCTTTGTCCTCTGCTTTAAAAATGCCTGAGTAGGCTCAGATAACCCTAGTCTCTGTTTACCGTGGCCCATCAGAGCTGACTTTCCAGGGAAATAAAACAGCTCACATACAGTTTTTGCCTGCAGTCAGTTTAGCAGGTGGGATTCTGCGATGATAGAACTTGGCAAGATTTCTTTCAAATAAAACAAGCTGCAAACAGGGGCCCCTGGAAGAGTGATCATGTAATGGTTTTATGAATGACCTGGGTCCTGCTACTTTGGTAAATATGTTGGGTGCAGAACAGGGCAGGGACAGCTGAAGTGTGAAAAGGTAGAATTGGGCTTCAGGGGATTTGAACAGGCGGCACATGCCCTCTCCTTTGCTTATCAGAATCCTCGCTGTTCTTTCAAGCCCACATCCAGTGCACCTTGCCCATGAATCTTCTCCTGAGTCCCATCTGATGTGACTGCTGTCGTGTTTGAACCACAGAGGCATTTTGGATCTGGCACTGTTCTGGCATTTATGTTCTGCTTAATGTTGTATGTATCCGTTCGGGTTCTGGTAGGAGACAGGCTGAACTAGGTAACCACGGAGACTCCCAAGAACCATTTACTAAGAGGTGGGCTGGTTTGGGGAAATCAGCAAGGACTGGATGGTCTCCCAGGGTCGACTCCTCTGGGCCTGGAGTAGTGAGAGGAGGGAAAGACAGAGTCCTCGGGGGTGAGACCCCCCCACCCCCGCTCCAGGGGTGGAGGAACAGCTGTGGTCCCCGTGAGGACCCAGCCAGCCTGCGGTGGGCTTGAGGGAGAGGGGAGGGGGGATGAATACCCCACCCCCTCCATTCTCTCTTTCCTGCTGGTGCCTCGGTCAGAGGGCAGGTTGATGCTTCAGTGGGGGGTGGGTGGGGGCACAGAGTGCAGTGGAGAGTGGATCCAGAGGGCATTGAAGTCTTGTGCAGGACACTGCCATCACTGATGTGTCCTTCACCATGTTACTCATCTCTCCACGTGAGGAATACAGATTAAAAACCCTTCTGTTGGCCCTTAATGCGTGTCCTCATCCCCTCTTTCTTCGCAGTTGCATGTTTTGAAAGAACAATTGGATCATGTCTCTTCCATTTTTCTCATTTCTGTTCACTTCCAGCCGTCACAATCAGGCTTCTGCCACCAGTGCTAATAGCCACACCCAGTGGCAGGCTTTGAGCCTTGCAAAACTGATGGGTTACGTGCTTACAACTCTGCCCAGCTTCCAGGCTGCCCTTCACAATGCTGTTCTCTGTTTTCTCTTTCTTTACTTAGGTTGCACCGGGTTTTAGTTGCAGCACACGAGATCACATGAGATCTCCGATTGTCGTTGCTGCACACGTGGGATCTTTTGTTGCAATATATGGAATCTAGTTCCTTGACCAGGGATCGAACCCAGGCCCCCTGCATTGGAAGCTCAGAGTCTTAGCCACTGGACCACCAGGGAAGTCCCTGCAGTGCTTTTTTAAGTGTGACCACTAAGACCTCTAAGGCCACTTGTGTCAAAAATTGTGAGGGATAGTCATTTAAAAATGTATTTTCCCAGGCCCTCCCCAGACCTACAGAATGAGGGCCAGGGAACCTACGTTTTTAACCAGGCTCCTTCTTAGCCCCTCCCCTACCATCAGAGGTAGATAGCTACCTGGCCACATTTTTTGAGGTTCTCCATATTATTAAAAGGTAATAAAAAAAATGTGATGCATTTTTTAATTGTTTGCATTTTTTCAGTGTTTACATTTAACCAATTAACTTGTAGTCTCCAAAATGTAATGCAGTGTAATTGTGCTGTTGACAATATAGTCACAATTTTTGGGAAAGATAAAATCCATAGTGCACACTGGGCAGTGTGACCCTGAGTTTTCAGCGAATAGTGTACATGTCTCCTTGTAGTCCTGTCGTCGTATCTGTAGTGACAGATGTATCTGTACGTGTGACCTCATTGGAGAACCTTCCAGACTGTGAGGCCTGCTCTGTGAGAGGCCCTGTCCCCCACACCGTCCGCCCCACATTCTATGCCCGCTCACCTCTGGGAACCCCAGGCCTGAAGGAGAGGCCTAGAGCCTCTGTGAGCCAGTGGAGGCCAGCTCCCCTTCTGTTATTCAGACTCCACCCTCACTTTGGTCTCCTCTCACACACCCCCAGCTGTCTCCCAGCAGGAGCTGGAAGTTGCCAGAACTGCCAGAGGTTGTCAGGCTGGAGGTTAGATCCTGGTCTGCCACCCACGGTACTTGCATGAACCAGTTACTTAAGGTTTCCACAGTACATCTTCCTATCTTTTAACTCCATGCCTTTGATCAGACTTCTGCCTGAAATGCCCTCTGTTCTCCTTTGGGCCAGCAAACCTGTACTTGGCAGTACTCAGCTAAAGCCTGTGACTTCTTGACAAAGAATTTTAAAGACTGGAAAATCCCATTGACAGAGGAGCCTGGCAGGCTACAGTCCATGGGTTCGCAAGAGTTGGACACGACTTAGCGACTAAACCGCTACCACCATCCCATCCTTTCCAGTCCCTTGTTGCTCCCTCTGGGCCTCCTGTGTGTCTGACGCAGGCGCACGCAGTAGGTGAGTGCCTGCTGCTGCCTGAGGCTGTGGTCATCCTGGGTGGAGCCTCATCGAGGAGATGCTTCTCTAACCTCTGAGGTGTTTCTGCCTTGAGGCCGGCGCTGCAGAGGAAGCTCAGAGAGGAGACAGAGGGACAGATGGACAGACGGTTGTCCTGTCTTTATCTAGAAGGAACAGAGAGCTAGGCTTTGAGTGCCCCGCCCTCTCTCTTGTGGGTGGGGGCCCTGCAAGAGGGCTCCTTTCAGATACCACATCCCTCCCCAGCCAGGTCCCCCAGCCAGCCAGTCTAGGAAAGCCCAGCTAGTGGCAGGTGTCACCAGGGGCTCCTCCCTGGGTGGCCCGTGTCCTTGGGGAGAGATGAAGCCAGGGGCCAGCCCAGCTGCCAATCAGGTGAACCTCACTCTTCCACGAAAGTCCCAGCCTCCTACCAGCTCAGCATCGGACAAAGATGTCACATGCTTTCTGTTCTAATCCGTAATCCCGTAGAAGCTTTTTCAGTTTTTCAAGGTTTTCTATGCCAAACTGGTTATCTATAGAAGGTCAGAGTTGTAAGTAGTATATACATTTAGATATATTTAAGTTACTCAGTTATATGTTATATTAAAATAAATAGCTCCCTGCTTATACAAACAAACAAAAAATTCTGAATCCTTTCATTTTCTCTTTGAAGGTAGGTTATAGGTAAAACTACAACGTATGAAAGACATTTAAGTGATACTTACCTTGTTAAAACTGCGGAGAGAGGCACTGCCTTTTGCAAAACACTAGTTTCAGAACCACTGGTCCTTTGGGTGCACAATAAATAGTGGTTGAATTGAGTATATCTGATTTAACAATATGAAATTTCAAAGATAAACGTGAAGACTTGCAGTGAAGTACTAGAAATTAATTATATAGAAGGAGACTTGCCTGAGACTAGCATTAAATTTTATAAACCATGGGAGTTTCTGTTTATTGTAAGGTGTTGTGACCTGACAAGGTCATGGGTCAGATGAAGTAGTTAATATCAACATGAACTGCAAACTTACATCCTGGCCAGGGAAGGAACATAAATGGATGTAAATGAAGATATACACAGCCTGACTGTCTGGAACACCCATGCCCAGCCTAAAAGGAAAGCCCACATTCACATTCACTGATGGTTACCAGAGCTGGTTTTTCAGAGGAAGCCAGACTTCTGGGGTTTTTTGTGTGAAAATTTGTGATTTTTAAAATTTTGCACAACATTTTCCTAAGTTTTCTTTTTTTTTTTGAGCCCAAACAACTTAGCTAAGGCCAGATTTAGCTTACTGGCCATTAGGAAAAAGGTAGCCGTTTCTATTACAGTCTATAGTGGTCATTCCAATCTGAAGGACACTATCTTCTTTGGAGACATCAAGGACACTTGACAGACCCCATGATAACCATACCAGGCAGTCAGGGCTGCAGAAAGCTCGGGAACCACGTCATGTGATCCTTGAAGATATAAGTCTCGTGTTTCGTCACTTAGTAATTTTGTCCTTTAAACTGGCCAGCAGGATTTCAGATTAAGTTTTGTCTGACTAGTTCTTGTCATTTGGAAAGGGTCACATCTCAGAAATAATCTTGAACATTAATCTCATTAAAGTGGAAAGGTTGGAATTTCCCACTACTACCATTTTATTCTTTTTGCAGATGGAGTATTTCAATTATTAATGGACCTAAGTGGTCACGGTTGTTTTATGGGGTGTGAAATTATGAAAAATATGTCTAGCTGGTAGAGAATAAAGTCATACTTGGAACGATTTTGATTGCCAGATAAACCCCTACCAATTTTTAAGGTTTTTTTTTTTTTTTTGAGTGTACATTGAATTTTGGCCAGCATCTTTTATCTTGTGATAACTGTTTGGGCTTTGAAGTTTAAAGTTAATCTACAGTGAGTTTCACTGTGAGGTTTAAGTTTAATCTATAGTGAGTTTCACTGTGAGTGTTAGTGTGCCTTTTCTAATACTGGGATGGACACAGCTGTTCTTATTAGCTGCTTACCAAGAATAGATGTGACAGAGACTTTTGGTGTCTGTGTAGAGCTGAGAGGGTAGAGATGGAGGGCAGGGTAGGGTGCCCTTGGCTGGTACTTAGTACCTTCGGGGATGGTTTCGTGTGCTCAGTCTAAGATTATTATCCTGCTATAGGATCCCTGTACCTTTCCTGTAGGATGAGACGAGTCATATCTTCTCCTTTTGTTCTTGGAAAATATTTTAAAGGCCAAAAGTAAAGGAAAATCTTGGTATATTTGGCATCACAGCTTTGAGCTTCAGCCTTCCATTAGATTTGAGAGGAAATTCTGATAAACTAGTCAAAATTGAAGCATAGAGTTTTTTGGGTCTTGTCAAACTGTATGTTTTTTCTTATTTCCCATATGGATTGGAAGGATTCATTTCTAAAGAGTTAGGTTTCTTTTTTTTAATTTTAGGAAATATAAATTAATGGAGAAATAAATATGTTGTTCTGAGAAGGTTTTTGGCGCAGGCTCAGTTTCAGCACATGGGACTATGAAATAATTTATCAAGTAACTCTGCTAGGAATGTGGCATTTGGTAGGAAACACGTGTCAATTTAGAAAAAAAGTCCTGCATGGAATATTAAAGATAGAAGGATGTTGGGATCATTTCAGCGAGGACAAAATAGATTGAAATAGTGCCAGAAGGCTGGTCTTGGATTGTTTCCCCGTTTTTTGTATTGATTTTACTGAAAGCAGGAACCTCTGGAAAATAGTGAAAATATTAAATTGCTTTTGCCCATTCTGCCCCTAACTCCAGATTTGGTAAATGTACCAAATATCGGAGTTTTAGCTCTTGTAAAATGAAGGAGTGCTGTCAGTACAGGCCAGTGCCCTGGCCAGGCTGGTAACGTGGGTTTGCAAGGAGACTAGTCATCTTTCTGTTGGACAGTGAGCAGCGAGCAGCGAGGGAAAACCTAATGTGCGTTAGTAGAAGTTATATACTGGGGGAGATGGTCGGGGTCAAAATCAAGAGCCTTCTCTGAAACTGGGGCCCAAGTCAGCTGTGTTGGAGCAGTGCAAAAGACAGACCTTTGCCAAGTTGGCATCTTTCTGAGAAACGGAGAAGGTGTTAGTCTATAGTGAGTGGTGTTACTTTTAGAAGGTTTTTATACAAGGAAGCTGCTGGGTCGTCGGTATCATTTTAGATATTAGGGATTACTGTTTTGGCAGTAAAGATGGAAAAGAATGAAGGTAGCACTGTCGATCCTACTACAGTGGTGTAGGCCAGGGGTTTTCTCAGGCCCTGGGGAGATGCAGAGATAGTGTGAGCCAATCTGGCTCCTGAGCTTCTAGTCTAGAGGGAGAGGAAAGACGGACACACCTGTACGGCATGTGAGGTGTTTCAGAGGAGAGATGCCAGGCTTCATTTGGACAAGGCTGCTGCACGGAGTCCCAATGATACGGCTTAAAAGAGGGCTTTAAAGAGAATAGACCATATTTTTCTCACATCAGTTTTGATGTAAATGGTCCAGATTGGTGGATAGATCCGCTCCACCTGGTCCTGCAGAGAACAGTGTTCCTTCCAGCACATTGTTCTGCTACCTTATCAGCCTGATTGTGGTTGAGGCTGGTTACCTAAGGGCAGAGGTCCTTACACACGAGGTTTCATGAGAGTCCCCTGCTATTGCTGTTTCGTTGCTCAGTCTTGTCCGACTCTTTTGCGACCTCATGGGCTGTAGTGCACCAGGCTCCTCTGTCTGTGGGATTTCCCAGGCAGGAATAGTGGAGTGGGTTGCCATCTCCTTCTCCAGAGAATCCCCTGCAGCGCTGTTTAAAACACAGATTGCCTAAGCTACAACCAGAGTTTTTAATTCAGTTAAGCCTGAGTTTGCAAGTGTGAACGGTTCCCAGGTCATGTTACTGTGGGTCTGGCAACCAGACCTTGAGAACTTGGAGGAAAAAGAGGAAGAAGACAAGGAGGGGGAAAGGAACCTCTCTGGGTCCCAGTTGTGGGCCAAAAGTGGCACATACGTGTTACTTGGACTGTATTTCCTTTTGCCAGCGCTCTGTCACGTGGCCATAGGTCCCAGGAGGGGGCTGGGTGGGGGTCGGGTAGGGAAAGAGAGCAGGGCTGGCTGTACCACCCTGGAACCTTCTGGAGAAAAACATCTGTAACTCAGGATTGGACTGGTCGGGGTGAGGTAACATTTGAGCCAGAACCTTGAAGGATAAATTTTCCTGGCATCCCAGAGCAGAAGTACAACTGGTAGTTAAGCAAACAGTGTTTGCAGAGGCACGCAGGGCAGGCTCACCCCTTGAGTGAGTATGGACGGATGGCCAAGCTCTGCTTGAGGCGTTGAGCTACAGCAATGAGAGAGGAGACAGGCAGGGTCTGGTGATGCCGCTGGTTAAAAAGCAAACGGGTTTCATGGGTTGAGAGTCCAGCGGCTAAGGCTGTGGACTCAGGAGGCAGCTTAGGTTCAAGCTCTGGTTCCGTGTGGTCTGAGCCTTGCTTTGTCTGCGTTGCAGAGCCTCGTGGGTAGTAAGTGCTCTGTAAACGTCAGCGGTTGTGGTCGTCGCACCTTTGGTGTGAACTGCTAGTGTGAAACGATATCTTCCCCCGGAAGTCTCTGATGAATGGTCGTCTGGCTTCTGCATGAAGGGTTCTGTGATGGAGAGCTTGCTGTCTACGCTGGGGTAGCCAGGTCCATTTCTTCATAGCTGTCGTGGTTAGAGAGTTTGTCATCTTGGTGCTTACAGACTTTCTGGGCTAATCCAGAAGTCTTAATAAGCCCAGTTCTTCATGGTCACCTTTTGGATTGTGGGAGACACTCCATGCTGTCTTCACATGCTGTCTTCACATGGTTGGCTGATGAACAGGTGTACGTTAGTAAATCAGGTATCGATACCCCTAAATCTTCTACTGTGGAGTTTATGGGCTCCTGAGTGAACGTTTCTAGCTCTCCTGCACCTGGAAGTCCAGTTTCCAAGGGTGACGTCTTTAGAGCATTGCAATGTTGGCATCCTTGTTTGAAGACTTGTTGCTTTTTGCCTCTAATAATTTGCAGTCGTGTCTGACTCTTTGCGATCCCACAGACTGTAGCCTACCAGGCTCCTCTGTCCATGGGATACTCCAGTCAGGAATACTGGAGTGGATTGACATTCCCTTTTCCAGGGAATCTTCCTGACCCAGGGATCGAACCCCAGTCTCCTGTGTTGCAGGCAGATTCTTTATCGTTTGAGCTACAGGGAAGACCTTTATTATTTGTTAGTATGTACTAAAAATAAAGCTACTGACTTGGTAATAAGCATGTTCTGTGAGAAAAGTAATGGTTGAGACACTGTAGAAACCATTAGACATTCCCCAAATACCACCTCTTTAGATTCACTGGACTCATTGTACTCATGGCTGATTGATTTCAGGCGTGAGAAAAAGAACATAACTGAAGAGCGTATTATCTAAGGTTGCCTCTAAATAAGGGTCCATCAAATCACAATCTATGTCTGATGATTGAGTGTTAAAATCAACAGAGAGTCAAAGCTGGATGTATCCAGACAGATCTCAGAGATTCTTTGTCTTTAGCTCCTGTAATCACAACATGCCCTGTAATCATTTCTGCAAACATGTCTGTGGACTCAATAGGAAGTCTCTTAGAGCGTTCTTGTGAAGACCGTTAGTCTCAGGTTTGATCAGTGAGAATGAAACATGTTTTGGGAACCCCAGTTCTCTTTAACACTTTCCTTTTGTCCATATTTCTTATATATTATTGTTATGCATGTATGATTCATTATGGATATTATGGTGTGTGAGTTTAGAGTTCTTTCTCCTTGTGAAATTGAGATGACAGAGCTAATTATTCGGCTTTTCATTCATTAGTGTAGAGTTCCCAAATAGAGCTTTTTCATTAAAAAGGTCATTTTTTCATGACTTAAAAGGAACTAAATGAGTAAAAATTGAGTATGGTTCTTAAAGGTTTTTTTTTATTTTATTTTATGATAGTACACTAAACAATTTTACAAGTAATAGAATTATAATATAATCTTTTCCTGACTTTTAAAAAATTTATAAAATTTTCCTCAGTGGATATAATGTTCTTCTTTTTTTTTTATTTTTTTATTATTTTTATTTTTTTATTATTTATTATTATTATTTTTTATTTTTTTAATAAATTTATTTATTTTAGTTGGGGGCTAATTACTTTACAATATTGTAATAGTTTTTGCCATACATTGACATGAATCAGCCATGGGTTTACATGTGTTCCCCTTCCTGGACCCCCCACCCACCTCCCTCCCCATCCCATCCCTCTGGGTCATCCCATTGCCCCGGCCCTGAGCCCTTGTCTCATGCATCGAACATGGAATGGTGTTCTGTTTCACATATGATAATATACATGTTTCAATGCTATTCTCCCAGAACGTCCCACCCTCACCTTCTCCCTCAGAGTCCATAAAATTGTTCTATGCATCTGTGTCTCTTATTCTGTCTCGCATATAGGGTTATCGTTACCATCTTTCAAATTCCATATATATGCATTAGTATACTGTATTGTTGTTTTTCTTTCTGGCTTACTTCACTCTGTATAATGGGCTCCAGTTTCATCCATCTCAGTAGAACCGATTCAAATGTATTTTTTTTAATGGCTGAGTAATATTCCATTGTGTATATGTACCACAGCTTCCTTATCCATTCGTCTGCTGTTGGACATCTAGGTTGCTTCCATGTCCTGGCTATTGTAAACAGTGCTGCGATGAACATTGGGGTACACGCATCTCTTTCAATTCTGGTTTCCTCGGTATGTATGCCCAGCAGTGGATATAATGTTCTTCTTAAAGTTGTCGTATAAATGAACCTTTCTCAACACTCACATTAACTCATTTGCTTTTCTGTTAATAGTTTTTATACTCATCAATTATAATAGCATTTTACTGTCATAATAACAAGCAGCTGTTTATATATATATTAACTGACAGAATATTAATATAAAAGTAACATAAGATGATTTCAAGTCAAATGTAGAATGCTTATCTATATATATGTATATTTGAAAGTTAATTTTCATTTATAAACAATAAGTATGAATGACATGCATTGTTTATATTATTGGTGTTATTTTGCTGACCAGAAACGACAATAGATTAAAGACCTAAATGTAAGACTGGAAACCATAAAACTCCTAGAAATAAGCATACGTAGAACACTCTTTGACATAAATTGTCAGTCTTTTTTTGGATCTGTCTCTGAAGGCAAAGAAAAAATGAAAAAATAAACAAATGAGACCTAATTAAACTTAAAAGCTTTTGCACAGCAAAGGAAACTACTGACAAAATGAAAAGATAACCTACTGAGTGGGAGAAAATACTTGCAAATGACATGACTGACAAGGGATGAATATCCAGAATATGTAGATAGCTCATACAACTCAATATTAAAAAAACCCAAACAACCCAATTAAAAAATGAGCTGAAGGCCTGAATAGACGTTTTCCCAAAGATAACATACAGATGGCCAACAGGCACATGAAAAGATGCTCAACACTGCTAATCATCAGAGAAATGCAAGTCAAAACCACAGTGTTATCACTTCACACCTGTCAGGGTGGCCACCATCAAAAAGACCACAAATGTTGGTGAGGCTGTGGAGAAATGGGGACCTTCCTGCACTGTTGATGGGAATGTAAATTGTTGTACCTCCTGTGGGAAACAATATGTTGGTTCCTCAAAAAACTAAAAATAGAGCTGCCATATGATCCAGCAATTTTACTCCTGGGTGGATGTCTGAAGAAAATAAAAACACTAATTTGAAAAGACACATGAACCCCAGCATTCATAGCAGCATTATTTACAATAACAAAGATGTGGAAGCATCCTAAGTGTCCATCAACAAATGGATAAAGAAGAGGATATATGTATGTGTGTGTGTGTAGTGTACACATATATACATATATACACAGGTACACATATGCTTGCATATATATAATGGAATATTAATCATAAAGAAAAATGAAATTCTGCCATTTGCCACAACGTGTCAAACAGACAAAGACACATCCTGTATGTTTTCACTTATATGTGGAATCTGAAAAATAAAGGCAATGAATATAACAAAACAGAAATAAATTTACAGATCTAGAGAACAAACTAGTGGGTACCAGTTTGGAGAGAGAAGCTGGGAGGGGCAGGATAGGGGTAGAGGATGAAGAGATACAAACTACTAGGGATAAAATGAGTAATCTACAAGGGTATATTATACAGCATAGGGAATATAGTGACTATATTATAATAACTTTAAATTGAGTATAATCTATAAAAATATTGAATCACTGTATTGTACACCTGAACGTAATATAATATTGTATGTCAACTGTACTTCAATTTCAAAAACAGAAATGGTAGATTAGTGTATCTCAAATGATGAAATTGAGATAAGTGACAAATTTCAGGATGCTGGAAGTGACCAGAAAAGGCATTAGGCCTTTTTGTCCTTTCACAGGCCATGATTCAGAGCAAAGCAAAATAGTGGATTTGAGCTGAGTGTCAGAGTGAAACCAAACTTTAGTTCATCTATAACGAAAATTGAAAAGTGGGTGAAATTAGTTTTCTTTTGTTTGTTTTTTGCTCATTGTGAACTGATTCTTCTCTATTTGTAACAAGAGGATGTGTTTGATATTTGTGCATCTCCAGTTTTGTGTGTTTCAACTAATGTATCATGTACCTGAATAGAGAACTGAATATAGTTTGTATGTTTTCAGTCTGATTTTAAAAGTAATCTATGTTCATTTATAAAAAGGTATAAGATGAAAATTTAAAAATCACTCATTGTTCTTCAACTTTTGCAACCATTTTTTTTTAGTGTGTGTATTTAAAAAAAAATTGGTTGCATACCAAATATAAGATTTTTGTAACCTTTTGTTTTTGCTTAAAACTTTGATAGTCACTTCCAATTTTATTAAATTGATTTTCAAAACCAATATAAAGTTCCATAATTTGGCTATACCATATGTAATTATTCTTCTGTTATGTACAATTTTTTGCTACCATGATTTTGCAACAAACTTCTTTATATATACATTTGGTGTATATTTGCTGTTAATTTCCTTAGGAAAAGAAGCTTCTTCAGTCTGAAGCAGTATGCAGAATCACTGGTTTTGAAACAATTATTAGAACTTTTGCTTTTGCTCGCATTATAGTTCACGGTTCACATACTGTTGAAGCCTGGCTTGGAGAATTTTGAGCGTTACTTTACTAGCGTTACTTTACTAGTGAGATGAGTGCAATTGTGTGATAGTTTGAACATTCTTTGGGATTGCCTTTCTTTGGGATTGGAATGAAAACTGACCTTTTCCAGTCCTGTGGCCACTGCTGAGTTTTCCAAATTTGCTGGCATATTGAGTGCAGCACTTTAACAGCATCATCTTTTAGGATTTGAAGTAGCTCAACTGGAATTCCATCACCTCCGCTAGCTTTGTTTGTAGTGAAGCTTCCTAAGGCCCACTTGACTTCACATTCCAGGATGTCTAGCTGTAGGTGAGTGATCACACCATTGTGGTTATCTGGTAGTTCTGTGTATTCTTGCCACCTCTTCTTAATATCTTCTGCTTCTGTTAGGTCCATACCATTTCTGTCCTTTATTGTGTCCACCTTTGCATGAAATGTTCCCTTGGTATGTCTAATTTTCTTGAGCTCTCTAGTCTTCCCCTTTCTGTTGTTTTCCTCTATTTCTTTGCATTGATCCCTGAGGAAGGCTTTCTTATTTCTCCTTGCTATTCTTTGGAACTCTGCATTCAAGTGGGTATATCTTTCCTTTTCTTCTTTGCCTTTTACTTCTCTTCTTTTCATAGCTATTTGTAAGGCTTCCTCAGACAACCATTTTACCTTTTTGCATTTCTTTATCTTGGGAATGGTCTTGACCACTGCCTCCTGTGATCAATGTCACTAACCTCTATCTATAGTTCTTCAAGTACTCTATCAGATCTAATCCCTTGAATCTATTTGTCACTTCCACTGTATAATTTGTAAGGGATGTGATTTAGGTCATACCTGAATGGTCTAGTGGCTTTCCCTACTTTCTTCAATATAAGTCTGAATTTGGCAATAAGGAGTTCATGATCTGAGCCACAGTCAGCTCCTGGTCTTGTTTTTGCTGACTGTATAGAGCTTCTCCATCTTTGGCTGCAAAGAATATAATCACTATGATTTCAGTATTGGCCATCTGGTGATGTCTGTGTGTAGAGTCTTCTCTTTTGTTGTTGGAAGAGGATGTTTGCTATGACCAGTGCGTTCTCTTGGCGAAACTCTTGTTAGCCTTTGCCTTGTTTCATTTTGTACTCCAAGGCCAAATTTGCCTGTTACTCCAGGTATCTCCTGACTTCCTCCTTTTGAATTCCAGTCTCCTATGATGAAAAGGACATCTTTTTTGGGTGTTCATTCTAGAAGGTCTTGTAGGTCTTCGTAGAACTGTTCAACTTCAGCTTCTTTGGCATTGCTGGTTTGGGCATAGACTTGGATTATTGTGATATTGAATGGTTTGCCTTGGAAACGAACAGAGATCATTCTGTCATTTTTGAGATTGCACCCAAATACTGCATGGTGTGAACTTCCAGATGTTCAAGCTGGATTTAGAAAAGGCAGAGGAACCAGAGATCAAATTGCCAACATCCATTGGATCAATGAAAAAGCAAGAGAGTTCCAGAAAAACATCTACTTCTGCTTTATTGACTACGCCAAAGACATATATGGATGTGACAGCTGGAATATAAAGAAAGCTGAGCGCCAAAGAATTCATGCTTTTGAGTTGTGGTGTTGGAGAAGACTCTTGAGAGTCCCTTGGACTGCAAGGAGATTCAACCAGTCCATCCTAAAGGAAATCAGTCCTCAATATTCATTGGAAGGACTGATGCTTAAGCTGAAACTCCAATAATTTGGCCACCTGATGCGAAGAGCTGACTCATTGGAAAAGACCCCAATGCAGGGAAAGACTGAAAGCAGGAGGAGAAGGGGACGACAGAGGATGAGATGGCTGGATCGCATCACTGACTCGATGGACATGAGTTTGAGTAAACTCTGGGAGTTGGTGATGGACAGGGAGGCCAGGGGTGCTGCAGTCCATGGGGTCACAAAGAGTCAGACACGACTGAGCAACTGAACTGAACTGAAGCCTTTGACTGTGTGGATCACAACAAACTGTGGAAAATTCTTCAAGAGATGGGCATACTAGACCACCTGACTGCCTCCTGAGAAATCTGTATGCAGGTCAAGAAGAAACAGTTAGAACTGGACATGGAACAATGGACTGGTTCCAAATTGGGAAAGGAGTATGTCAAGGCTGTATATTGTCACCCTGCTTATTTAACTAATATGCACAGTACATCATGCAAAATACCAAACTGGATGAAGCACAAGCTGGAATCAAGATTGCTGGGAGAAATATCAATAACCTTAGATGTGCAGATGACACTCTTATGGCAGAAAGTGGAGAGAAACTAAAGAGCCTCTTGATGAAAGTGAAAGAGGAGAGTGAAAAAGTTGGCTTAAAACTCAGCATTCAGAAAACTAAGGTCATGGCATTCAGTCCCGTCACTTCCAGTCCCATAGCAAATAGATGGAGAAACAATGGAAACAGTGAGAGACTTTATTTTTGGGGGCTCCAAATCACTGAAGCTGGTGACTGCAGCCATGAAATTAAAAGGCGCTTGTTCCTTGGAAGAAAAGCTATGACAAACCTAAACAGCATATTAAAAAACAGAGACATTACTTTGCTAACAAAGGTCCGTCTAGTCAAAGGTATGACTACTATTTCCAGTAGTCGTGTATGAATGTGAAAGTTGGACTATAAAGAAAGCTGAGCACTGAAGAATTGATGCTTTTGAACTGTGGTGTTGGAGGAGACTGTTGAGAGTCCCTTGGACTGCAAGGAGATCCAGCCAGTCAATCCCAAAGGAAATCAATCCTGAGTATTCATTGGAAGGACTGATGCTGAAGCTGAAGCTCCAATCCTTTGGCCGCCTGATACGAAGAACTAACTCATTGGAAAAGACCTTGACGCTGGGAAAGATCGAAGGAGGGAGGAGAAGGGGACGACAGAGGATAAGATGGTTGGATGGCATCACTGGCTTGATGGACATGAGTTTGAGCAGGCTCTGGGAGTTGGTGATGGACAGGGAAGCCTGGCCTGCTGCAGTCCATGGGGTCGCAAAGAGTCTGATACGACTGAATGACTGAAATGATCTGTATTACAGTTCATTTTCTCCTTTAATATTTTATTTTTTATTGTAGTATAATTGCTTTCCAATGGTGTATTAGTTTCTGCTGTGATTCACACAGTGAATCAGCTGTATGTCTACATATATTCCCTCCCTCTCTAGCCTCCAGCCCACTCCTGTAGGTCATCACCAAGCATGGAGCTGAGCTCAATGTGCTATACAGCGGTTTCCCACTAGCTCTCTGTTTTATGCATGGTTCAGTTCAGTTCAGTTTAGTCGCTCAGTCGTGTCCGACTCTTTGCGACCCCATGAATCGCAGCACGCCAGGCCTCCCTGTCCATCACCAACTCCCGGAGTCTACCCAAACCCGTGTCCATCGAGTCGGTGATGCCATCCAGCCATCTCATCCTCTGTCGTCCCCTTCTCCTCCTGCCCCCAATCCTTCCCAGCATTAGGGTCTTTTCCAATGAGTCAACTCTTTGCATGAGGTGGCCAAAGGATTGGAGTTTCAGCTTCAACATCAGTCCTTCCAATGAACACCCAGGACTGATCTCCTTTAGGATGGACTGGTTGGATCTCCTTGCAGTCCAAGGGACTCTCAAGAGTCTTCTCCAACACCACAGTTCAAAAGCATCAATTCTGTGGTGCTCAGCTTTCTTCACCGTCCAACTCTCACATCCATACATGACCACTGGAAAAACCATAGCCTTGACTAGATGGACCTTTGTTGGCAGAGTAATGTCTCTGCTTTTCAATATGCTATCTAGGTTGGTCATAACTTTCCTTCCAAGGAGTAAGCGTCTTTTAATTTCATGGCTGCGGTCACCATCAGCAGTGATTTTGGAGCCCTCCAAAATAAAGTCTGACATTGTTTCCACTGTTTCCCCATCTATTTCCCGTTAAGTGATGGGACTGGATGCCATGATCTTAGTTTTCTGAATGTTGAGCTTTAAGCCAACTTTTTCACTCTCCTCTTTCACTTTCATCAAGAGGCTCTTTAGTTCTTCTTCACTTTCTGCCATAAGGGTGGTGTCATCTGCATATCTGAGGTTATTGATATTTCTCCCAACAATCTTGATTCCAGCTTGTGTTTCTTCCAGCCCAGTGTTTCTCATGATGTGCTCTGCATATAAGTTAAATAACCAGGCTGTTTTATTCATGGTTCAGTTCAGTTCAGTTTAGTCGCTCAGTCGTGTCTGACTCTTTGCGACCCCATGAATTGCAGCACGCAGGCTTCCCTGCCCCACTGCCTTTACCAAGTACTGAGAGGGTTGAGGAAGGGACCTCAGAGGCGTGGCCTCTTTTTACACCTTGCCTCTGGCAGAGTGAGGGTCTTCTGCCCTCTTTCTGTAGGTGTTAGTTAGTAGGTTATTTTCCCCCCTAGACACGTCTTCCTGTCTCTCCGTCCCTGGTGCCTCCCTCTGCAGACATTTGTCAGATGTATGCGTCACATACAAGTTTATGATTATTATATTTCTAATTTTCAGAAACATGATAATGAATTTTAAGCCTCCAAACCACCTGGAAGTCTACCAGCAGAATTTCACTGTTGTGTTCCCATTCCAGTTAGTTTTCATGTTGACAGAGTTAGTTACCATGAAGGGGAGCCACACTTGGGCGAGTTGGCTGGTGCTGTCAGGGATGTGGGAGGCTGATATCCCCGGCCCGCCTTGTGCTCAGAGGTCCTGAGACCCCGCCAACGAGGGTCACGGTTAATAGAGCAGACGCTCCATTCTTCCTTCTCTCCTTTGGGAAGCCCTGCTTTATGTTCCTGAGAATGAGAAGAAAAACTCCACTCTTCCTTGATTTCTCTACTTGTAGGTGAGGAAGAAACAAGAAGTGGTCATACAACTTTAGGGGATGTATCGTGAAGGGAGCGACATCAGGCATTTAGTGCAGATCATAACAGGCTCCCCAGGTGGCACAGGGGTAAGGAACCCACCTGCCAGTGCAGGAGATGCAAGAGACTGGGTTTGATCCCTGGGTGGGTAAGATCCCCTGGAGGACAAAATAGCAACCCACTCCAGTATTCTTGCCTGGAGAATCCCATGGACAGAGAAGCCTGGTGGGCTACAGTCCATGGGGTCGCAGAGAGTCAGGCAGGACTGAGCAACTGAGCTACACATACACAGATCACATGTCACAGTCCTGCTCACTTAGGATGGACCCCCAGGCTCCCCCATGGTGTGGCCTTGCTGACCTCTCTGACCTCATTTCCGACCATTTTTTCTCCTCTACTTTGTCTACATCAGCCCCTCACAGCTGCCTGCATGCTGTGCTTGTGTTCCTCCCTGGGCCTTGGCCTCCATGGCTCCTTCTTCCAGATGTCTGTGTGGCTCACCCCCTCTCTCACTAGCTTTCTTCTCAAGGTCTGCTAGAGGCGGCTTTCTCTGGTCTCCCCATCCCCACATAGAACCTCCTATCATTTTGCCTTTAAAAAAAACCTTTAGTGATGCAGATACTTTTTTATACGTTGGACGTCTGTTGAGATTGTAGGTTGTAGTAGGAGATTTTTCTCTTGGCTGTGCCAGGTCTTAGTTGCTATATGTGAACCTTCCTTTCTGCATGTGGGATTTAGTCCCCTGAGTGGTGGGATTGACCCTGGGTCCCCTGCTTTGGGAGCAGGGAGTCTTAGCTGCTGGACCACCAGGGAAGTCCCTGTCTTATCGTCTTAAAATAGCGACCTTCCATTCTTTTATACACTTTGACATTATATATTTATTTGTTTATTGTCTGTTTCTCTCACTAAATGTAGTCTCCACGAGAGTAGGGACTTTGTTTTTTTCTGCTGACTGGTGCCTGGAACGGCGCTTGGCACATAGCACGTGCTCAGTGCAGACTTGTCTGTTGTGTTAGAGAACTGTTGATATGATGACTGTATGTGTTCTTTAGATTTTATTTCTTAAACCTAACTGAACATAATTTGTAGCAGCAGTGATAGGACAAGCAAGCTATTTTAACATGAACTTCTATTTCCTTTCTGCAATTTCTATTAAGCTTAATGCGTTATCAGTTTGAAAATTTATCTTTCTTTTTTAGGGAGGCAGTGGTTTCAAATGGTGATATTGCTGCTTTTGAGAAAGGAAATTTACCCTCTCTAGGCTGTAGACGTCTCTGTTCCCTCGTATGTAAAACAGAACGATCATGTTGGCATTTTCAGGTTCCTGTGATCAGTAACCCTTCTTGCCAAATTTAGTCCTGGCTGAGGGAGAGATAAAAGAGTCAGACATGGATCAGATTGTCAGTCTTACTGATAAAAGCTGGATTGGAGGATGTGACTTAGGTGTCCTGCCACATGGAGCTCCCAGTACTTTGCTGTTGTTGTTCAGTCCCTAAGTCGAATCCGACTCTTTGTGACCCCATGAACTGCAGCATGCCAGGCTCTCCTGTCCTTCACTGTCTCCTGCAGTTTGCTCAAACTCATGTCCATTGAGTCAGTGATGCCATCCAACCATCTCATCCTCTGTCGTCCCCTCTTCCTCCTGTCCTCAGTTTTTCCCAGCATCAGGGTCTTTTCCAAAGAGTCGGTTCTTCCCATCAAGTAGCCAAGGTATAGGAGCTTCAGCTTCAACATCAGTCTTTCCAGTGAATATTCAAGGTTGATTTCCTTTAAGATTGACTGGTTGGATCTCCTTGCAGTCCAAGGGACTCTCAAGAGTCTTCTCCAGCACTACAATTTGAAAGCTTCAATGCTTTGGCGCTCAGCTTTATGATTCAACTCTCACATCCATACACAACTACTGAACCGTAGCTTTGACTGTACAAACCTTTGTTGGCAAAGTGATGTCTCTGCTTTTTAATATTCTGTCTAGGTTTGTCATAACTTTTCTTCCAAGGAGCAAGTGTCTTTTGATTTTGTGGCTGCAGTCACTGTCCACAGTGATTTTGGAGCACAAGAAAATAAAATCTGTCACTGCTTCCACTTTCTCCCCATTTATATTTGCCATGGAATGATGGGATCAGATGCCATGATTTCCACTTTTTGAATGTTGAGTTTTAAGCCAGTTTTTTCAGTTTACCCCTGTCTCGCTGTATCTCGCTGTGTAGCACTGTTCACCGAACCCATGGTAGGCAAAGGCTGAGTTCAGAGGCTGGAAGAAGACTTGAGGAGCAGTGGGAGCTGCAGACATGTTTACTCTCTCCTGACCGGCACGGCGGCCCTAACACAGCCTGTCTCCTGCCTGATGCAGCAGCCGTAATGTAACCATAAGGTAGCCGTAACACGGCCATACCATAGCTTCACATAACATAGCCAGGATGCTGTTCCACTGCAGCCCCGGTACACTAGCAGCCAGGGCTGTCACGGTGAAGCTCATACAGGCGAACTGCACAGAATCGCCCGTGACTTAGTGCGTACCTCGTGACGTGCGTGCACAGTACCGCCAGCCATCTCTGCTGTCACACGATCATGCAGAGACATTGTTTACAGAACGTGGGGTGAGAGAGCCTGACTGGCGCCCTCTTGTTCATTTCCCCACAGCCTCCAAGTTCGTGTAACTCGCTCAACACGGGCAGAGCTGGGCACCTGCAGGTTCCCCCAGGAGGAACTCCGCTCCCTCCGTCCGTGTCCCACGCAGTGAAGCAGGCTGAGGCTGGCAGATCTAAAGAAAGCCTGAAGGCTCAGTGAAGGTTTTCTTTCTCTGATGGGGAGGATGGAGAGGGTGGGAGCATTGCCCTGGAAGACACCTCTGGCCCCGGGAACGGAAGGCCGCCCCCCAAGCAGGGAGTATCTGTTGTGGGGAGGGCTTTTGTAAGATATTTTTTCTGTAAAGAGCTTGGAACATAGTAAGTGCTGAATAACTATTAGCCATTACTGTTATAACACCTGTGCATGTCATGACTTATAACAGTTATCCTACTGGATTCTAATAAGTTTCTAAAAAAAGCTATTCACTAGGGTAGATTGTAAGCCCTTGAGGGAAGGAACTCTTCATTATCTCTTGAATCTCTAATGCTGGACCAGCTAGTGTTGGCTTGTAGCATCCGTGAAAGAATGTTTGTTTGAGAAGAAGAATGGCTTAGTGGAAAGAACGTGGGTTTTGGAGTCAAGAAAAAGGAATCTGCTTTAAATTCTTTTGATTGCAGAAAGGAGATATGAAAGAGTAAATACCAAGAAAAGGAAATGGACTAATACCTATATATTTAAAAATTTTAATGGTAGTTGAAACAATTTCTGCTTCATTTGAAGAAACTAGCCAAACGAAATAACACACACCTGAAATGTTTCAATTTATCTGGGTTTCATTGTGTGTCTCGCCTTCCCGTTCATAGATGGTCAATTTTCAAATATTAGAATGTGTTTCTAATTAAAACGTAAGGACACAGTAGGAGAAATTACCATTGAAGTGTACAGCGAGGTCTTTTTTGTTAGGTCTCAGTATGAACAGTAAGTGACACTTTATGGGAGGGTGTAGAGACAGTCACAGAGTTTAAGGAGAGTGGCGTCATCGGTAGTGGAGAGTCAGCAGCCTGCCTTCTCCACCAGCCTGTCCTTGGACCCAGGCTCCTTGTTGCCCTCAGCGTTGTTTTAGTGTTAGCAGTTTCGGTTCCCTGCCAGCGTTGTCACACACTCTCCCGATGGCGTGGTGACAAGGTGCAGGCTTAATGATGTCACTGCCCCTTCCACTGGGGTGAATGTTACCTGCTTTCACTCTGCACCAACAGCCTTCCAGCCGTTCTCTTCCTTTACCCTGGGGCTTCCCTAGGCATTTCCATTGGTGGTTTCACATGCAGATTAAGACGTCATGTGGGATGGGGAGGGAGGTGGGTGGGGGGTTCAGGATGGGGAACACATGTATACCCATGGCTGATTCCTGTCAGTGTATGGCAAAAACCACTACAGTATTGTAAAGTAATTAGCCTCCAGTTAAAATAAATAATTAAAAAGATGTCTTCTGGCAGATTCTCAAGATCAGGTTTGGTCTCAACAACTGGGCAAGGGTGGCTCCCCGTGGCCACAGTGGGGTGGGGTACGTGTTAGCCTGGAAGTCCCCTCCCTCCCCGGGGAGGGAAGGTCCCTGGAGCACGTGGCCCTGGTAGGGACACGAGAGGACTTGCAGTCCCACAGTCCAGAATTAGCACCCGCATATGGGAAAACAGTAATTTTTCTGAACACCTGTTTTTAAGATGGGGAGAGTCGTGACTGTCTTCCAAGTTGTTGAGAGTATTATTTGATCTCTAGAGGATGTAAGATGCCTCAGACGCTCCAACGGCTCAACAAGGGGCATTTCGAAGCTCAGGCAGGTGTTGTGATGTAACCTTCACGCGGTGGGCGCTTCTCTGTGCTGGGCACGTGCTGTTCCTTCTCACTGCCCACTTCACTGCCCCTCCTGACTGTGCCCCAAGGCTCTGGATGCAGCCAGCCAGGGCGCAGCTGCCCAGGGAGCAACGGGGCTTGGACTGGAACCTGGAGCTGGCGACCCTTGCACTGTGTGGGTCCCCTGCCATGGGCACACGTGCCCATATGTGCTTTTGATAGGTGATTACTTCTGAAGTGGGGTGAGGGGGATAAATCAGGAGGAGTTTAGGGTAAGCAGAAACACACTACTGTAAATAGAATAGATAACCAACAAGGCCCTATTCTATAGCATAGGGAACTATACTCAATATTTTGTAGTAAGCTATAGGGGGAAAGAATCTGAAAAATAACACATATATATGTATATATATCCGTGAAATCTCTACGCGACACACCTGAAACTAACACGGCATTGTAAATCAGCTATACTTCAATAAAATTTTTTTAAAAAGTATATCATGGAAAGGTTTTTTTTGGTGTGTGAATTTACTACTTAGAAGGTAACTTTTTTTAGAATTATGGGTTTGTTTGGTAAGTCACTTCTAGTAGGATACAGAATCAGTTTAGTTCAGTTCAGTTGCTCACTCGTGTCCGACTCTTTGTGACCCCATGAATCAAAGCACACCAGGCCTCCCTGTCCATCACCAACTCCCGGAGTCCACCCAAACCCATGTCCATTGAGTCGGTGATGCCATCCAACCATCTCATCCTCTGTCATCCCCTTCTTCTCCTGCCCTCAATCTTTCCCAGCATCAGGATCTTTTCCAATGAGTCAGCTCTTCACATCAGGTGGCCAAAGGATTGGAGTTTCAGCTTCAACATCAGTCCTTCCAGTGAACACCCAGGACTGATCTCCTTTAGGATAGACTGGTTGGATCTCCTTGCAGTCCAAGGGACTCTCAAGAGTCTTCTCCAATACCTCAGTTCAAAAGTATCAATTTTTCAGCCCTCAGCTTTCTTCATAGTCCAACTCTCACATCCATACATGACTACTGGAAAAACCATAGCCTTGACTGAATTGACCTTTGTCGGCAAAGTAATGTCTCTGCTTTTTAATATGCTATCTAGGTTGGTCATAACCTTCCTTCCAAGGAGTAGTTCAGTTCAGTTCAATCGCTCAGTCGTGTCCGACTCTTTGTGACCCCATGAATTGCAGCACGCCAGGCCTCCCTGTCCATCACCAACTCCCGGAGTTTACCCAAACCCATGTGCATCGAGTCGGTGATGCCATCCAACCATCTCATCCTCTGTTGTCCCCTTCTCCTCCTGCCCCCAATCCTTCCCAGCATTAGGGTCTTTTCCAATGAGTCAACTCTTCGCATCAGGTGGCCAAAGTATTGGAGTTTCAGCTTCAACATCAGTCCTTCCAATGAACACCCAGGACTGATCTCCTTTAGGATGGACTGGTTGGATCTCCTTGCAGTCCAAGGGACTCTCAAGAGTCTTCTCCAATACCACAGTTCAAAAGCATCAATTCTGTGGTGCTCAGCTTTCTTCACCGTCCAACTCTCACATCCATACATGACTACTGGAAAAACCATAGCCTTGACTAGATGGAGCTTTGTTGGCAAAGTAATGTCTCTGCTTTTCAATATACTATCTAGGTTGGTCATAACCTTCCTTCCAAGGAGTAAGCGTCTTTTAATTTCATGGCTGTAGTCACCATCTGCAGTGATTTTGGAGCCCTCCAAAATAAAGTCTGACATTGTTTCCACTGTTTCCCCATCTATTTCCCGTTAAGTGATGGGACTGGATGCCATGATCTTAGTTTTCTGAATGTTGAGCTTTAAGCCAACTTTTTCACTCTCTTTCACTTTCATCAAGAGACTCTTTAGTTCTTCTTCACTTTCTGCCATAAGGGTGGTGTCATCTGCATATCTGAGGTTATTGATATTTCTCCCGGCAATCTTGATTCCAGCTTGTGCCTCTTCCAGTCCAGCGTTTCTCATAATGTACTCTGAATATAAGTTAAATAAGCAGGGTGACAACATGCAGCCTTAACATACTCCTTTTCCTATCTGGAACCAGTCTTTTGTTCCGTGTCCAGTTCTAACTGTTGCTTCCTGACCTGCATATAGGTTTTGCAAGAGGCGGGTCAGATGGTCTGGTATTCCCATCTCTTTCAGAATTTTCCACAGTTTATTGTGATCTACACAGTCAAAAGCTTTGGCATAGTCAATAAAGCAGAAATAGATGTTTTTCTGGAAGTCCCTTGCTTTTTTGATGATCCAGCAGATGTTGGCAGTTTGATCTCAGGTTCCTCTGCCTTTTCTAAAACCAGCTTGAACATCTGGAAGTTCATGGTTTACGTATTGCTGAAGCCTGGCTTGGAGAATTTTAAGTATTACTTAACCAATACAGAATAGAATCCTTAAAAACTGATCATTTTTGTTGGCAGTTAGATAGGAAAGAAAACTGTTTCCTTTGTTTTGTGGACTGGGGAGCATAAAATTTTAATGGTCATTGTTTCTCTTTTGGGAGGATAAAAGCTTCCGAAGACTTTGTTTTAGACAGAAAAGGAGTCAAATTTTAAAACTTTGTTTTACAGGACAAAAAATTTTGTCCTGTAATTTATTGTTTACAATTGTTTAAAATAATAAATTTAGATAAATTTCAATAATAAATTCTGTCCCATAATTTATTATATAAATTTTTCTTTATATAAAACATTTTATTATTAAAATTAACAATACTTGCCCACTGTAGAAATTTGGAAAGCATATTGCTAGCTTAGAATTTGAATTCCGCATCCTTAGGGATGACATGTGCACTGAGAGTTTCCCTTTCTCTCCGTGAGTCGTGGTCTCTTGGAGCCTTCCCCTTGCCCTTTCCAGTGTGGGTGCACTGCTCCCCTGGCCTCTGCACAGGCTGCATTCTGTAGCTTCCTTTTGCTGCATCTATGAGCCAAATTCTTTCTTGAATCCTTGCCTTCTTACTTGCTTTAGACTTTTATTTTTGCTGAAGCCCATCTCCAAGTAACTCCCCGAGGAAGAGTATAAGGACAGTAAGTTTTCTGAGTGTTTATGTATTTGAAATTATCTTCATGCAGCTTTAGGTTGAAAAGAACCTGCCTGCAATGCAGGAGACCTGGGTTCGATCCCTGGGTGAAAAAGATCCCCTAGGGAAGGAAATGGCAACCCACTGCAGTATTCTTGCCTGGAGAATCCCATGGAGAGAGGAGCCTGGAACGCCATAGTCTATGGGGTCGCAAAGAGTTGCACATGACTGAGTGACTAACACTTTCACTTTTCCACTAACTTTCCCTTTTAACTTTTAAGACACTGTGCCATTGTCTTTCAGTGTACAGTATTGTTGATAAGTCTGAAGCTAGTCTAGAATCTCTTCACGTGTAGTTGACCTGATTTTCTTTCTTGAAGAGTCATGGGATCTTCCGTTTTTCTTGATGTTCTTAAATTTCACATTATGTCTGATTACTGATACTTGGTGAGTTCTTTCAGATCTTAGACTCATGTTCTTTAGCTCTGAGAAATCCTCTTGAATTACTTCTTAGATAACCTCTCCCTTGTCTTTGTTGTCATTGTTTTCTTTCTGGACCTCTTATTTATTAAGATATTGACATCTTGGATGAATTCTGTATCTCTTGCTACCTGTGTCTTTTGGAGATTTCCCTCAACTTTATATGTCAACCTCTGATAGATTGTATTCTCAAAAAATAGTCATAGCGATCTTTCTGGCACATGTTACTCCCTGTCAAGAGGTGGAATGTATTTCCTTGATCCTGGCCAGGTTTGTGACTGCTCCAGCTGACAGAGTATGGTGGAGGTGATGCTGTGTGACGTTGGGGGGTTAGGTCACTAAAAGGCCACAGCTTCTGTTGCTGTGGGTGTGTGGGGCTCTCTGTCTGTCTGTCTCAGAATGCTGGTCCTTGGAACCCAGACAGCAGGGCACACATGATAGGATTTTTAAAAATGAACTTTTGATGTTAGAACAGTTTTAATTTACAGAGAGTTGTGAAGATAGAAAGTTCTTATATAACCCACATCTACTTTTTCCTGTTGTTAACGTGTTACATTAGAATGCTCCTTTATCACAATGGGTGAACCAGTATTGATACATTATTATTAACCTAAACTACATGCTTTAGTTGGATTTCCTTAGTTTTTATTTTAGGTCTGTGTGAGTTAATTTGGGGTGTCATTACAAATAACAACGACTGAGTGACCTCAACATTTATTTCTCATGTTTCTGGAGGCTGAAGTTTGAGATCTGGTGCCAGTGTGGTGAGGTTCGGGTGAGGCTTCTCTCCCTGGCTTGCAGATGGCTGCCTTTTTGCTCTTGTGTTCATATGGTCTTTCCTCTGTGTGTGGGGGGGGGCGGGGGGGTTGGGAGGAAGGAAGGGGAGGAGAGACAGGGCAGGAGCTCCCTCTATGGTATCTGTTCTTACAAGGGCACCAATCCCATCACAAGGGCCCCACCCTCATGACCTAATTACATCCCAAGGGTTCCCTCTCCAGATTCCATCACATCAGGAGTTAGGGCTTCAGTGTGTGAATTGAAAGTGAAAGTGATAGTCTCTCAGTCATGTCCAACTCTTTGTGACCCCATGGGCTGTATGGTGCATGGAATTCTCCAGGCCAGAATACTGGAGTGGGTAGCCTTTCCCTTCTCCTGGGGATCTTCCCAACCCAGGGATCAAACCCAGGTCTCCCGCATTACAGGCGGATTCTTTACCAGCTGAGCCACAAGGGAAGCCCATCCAGTGGATCTTCCCGACCCAGGAATTGAACCAGGGTCTCCTGCATGGCAGGCAGCTTCTTTACCAGCTGAGCTATGAGGGAAGCTTGAGTGTATGAATTGGGGTGGGGGACACAAATACTCAGTCCATAACAAGGTCCTTCTTGTGACCCGGGACCCTGTGTGGGATAGTCCACACTCACAGTTAGTTGTCATGTTGCTTGGGTTCCTCCAGACGGTGGCAGTTTTTCTCAGATGTCCCTTGTTTTGGATGAGGTGTCCAGCTTTGAGAGTCGTCAGGGATTGTGTAGAAAGCCCTTCAGGTGGGTTTGTGTGAGGTTTCCCTCATGACTGATCTGGCCGGTGGGTGTCTGGGAGGCGGAGCCCGAAGGTGCCAGTCATTTCGGTCACATCATGTCCACGGCACATGCTTTCCACCTGACGTATCGTCATTGATAACGGCCTGGTCCCCTGGCCGAGGTGGTGCTGCCAGGCCTCTCCAGGGAGGCTTCTCCCTTCTACCCCGACTTTTTCCCACACCATCATCTGGAAGAAGGCAGCTGAGCAGCTCGCGCTGTGGGGCACACCCTCTGAGGAGCTGAATGGAGAAATGAGCTCGCCTGGTTTCATTTTCGGAAGATCTTGTTAGCATGTGGAGCACAGGAGGAGGACCAGGAGGAGCTGAGTGTGTTTGGCGACAAAGCAGAGGGCTTACCCAGGGGCTCCTGAAAGGCGGAGCAGCCGTGACTCCATGATGTTCTGAATGCACGAGGAGAGGAGCTGGGGCAGGGGGGACACCCGTCCGGTGTGCTTGGCCTAAACAGCCAGGCGGACAGTGGGGGCTCAGGGGAGAGGTGGCTTTGGAGCGTGTGGAAGGAAGGACCGAGAGTCTCCTCTGGCCGTGTTAGGTTCAGGGAGCCCTCGAAGAAGGAATGATGAAGAGACCATTGCCTTTGAGTCTGGAGTTCAGGGTGGAGGGCTGGGGCTCAGGATTCGATTTCCAGAATTTCATTGTGCTTCCAGACCAAGACTTTGGCTTTGCTAGAATGAGGAGTCTCTGGTAGTTTGATCAGAACGATGAGGAAAATTCAAAATCAAACAAATGTCCTTTCTGAGAGCATTGTGCAGAGAAAGGAATGGCTGATTTTGGTCAGCTTTAGTGGCTCGGTGTCCCAGCTTTTAGGGCCAGTCCAGCAGCGGAAGATTCAAAATTCGATTTGGATGTCTTATAGCTTTTGGGAAAACACGGGGAATTTTTAGTTTTTGTCCCTGAGGGACCGTGTGCATGTATTTTGGGGCCGCAAAGACAGCCAGTTGTGTTTCCTCCTCCTCAGAGGGAAGCCGGGCGGGGGTCGGAGCCTCCAACCAGCTGGATTTCCATGTGGCCGCTGCTGCCTGTGGCTTTGGTCTTCTCTCAGGCAGGACGCTGGCCCCTTCCGGCTTCCTCCTGCTCTCGCTCCCTCTCCTGTGACCCGTGGGGTGACTGCCTTTCCTGTCTTGATCTCTCTCCTGGTGATGATGAAGAGAGGGGGGAGGTGGAAGGATGTACATCATTTGGGGCCGTGATAGGACTTTGTAAAGATCTTTGACAGCCATCCACCAGATTACATAACACTTGACTGGTGGTGCTGACGACTTAGGTGTAAGCTGCTGTCGTCATAGAACTTGGGCTTCCCCGGTGGCTCAGCAGAAAAGAATCCACCTGCAGTGCAGGAGACGTGGGTTTGATCCCTGGGTCAGGAAGATCCCCTGGAGGAGGGCCCGGCAACCCACCCCAGTATTCTTGCCTGGAGAATCCCATGGACAGGGGAGCCTGGTGGGCTACAGTCCATGGGGTCGCAAAGAGTAGACACAGTTGAAGCCACTGAACATACACACATACATAGAGCCTGGTCCATTATCGTTTAGAAAACAGAGTAAGTGAATAATTTGGGGGGATCTATGGTTCTCTTGGGCTTCCCTGGTGGCTTAGATGGTAAAGAATCCACCTGCCATGCATGAGACCTGGGTTTGATCCCTGAGTCAGGAAGATCCCCCAGAGGAACACATGGCAACCCACTCCAGTATTCTTGCCTGCAGAATCCCATGGACAGAGGAGCCTGGTGGGCTACAGTCCATGGGGTCACAGAGTTGGACACAACTGAACAACCAAGCACAGCACAGCACATGGGTCTTTCATTTTTCTCCCCCAAAGTTCTTTACTTGTTTCTAGAGCATTTTTGTACTGGTGCATCTTTCCCTTTCTGGGGAGTTGTTTATAAGAAACAGGTTTGCAGGAGATGATACATCAGCACCATGTGCTCTTAGAGGATGTGGGGTCCTCACCCGTGCCTCCAGCTTCAGGAAAACCTTCCTGAGCTCCCTGGGTGCCGTTCTTGCCCTTCTGAGGGCTCATCCAGGAGAGAGGAGTGACTGTTGGAATTTGGGGTTTATTATCTCCTTGCTTTTCTTCATAGTATTAACCACAAACATGTATATCTCTAACAACATAACATTTAGTTTTGCCCAGTTTTGACTTTTGACCTTTATATAAATGGTTCACACTGTGTTTTCTTCTGCATCTTATTTCTTCCATCAGGCTATATTTGTTTATGTTGGTGGCTGTAGCTGTGGTTCTTACATTTCCACTCTAGTCTGGTGTGAATACACTCTCACTTGTTTGTGTCCTCCTGTCCAGGGATGTTTGTGTGATTTCTGGGTTTTACTGTATAAAATGCTTCCATGGACGTTCTTGTTCACAGGTTCTTGTCACATGAACAAGAGCCTGTGAGAGTTTCTCTATTTCCTTATGGGTCAAGTTATGGTCATGGTCGGAGAAGGCAATGGCAGCCCACTCCAGTACTGTTGCCTGGGAAATCCCATGGACGGAGGAGCCTGGTAGGCTGCAGTCCATGGGGTCGCTAAGAGTCAGACATGACTGAGCGGCTTCACTTTCACTTTTCACTGTCACTCATTGGAGAAGGAAATGGCAACCCACTCCAGTGTTCTTGCCTGGAGAATCCCAGGGACGGGGGAGCCTGGTGGGCGGCCGTCTATGGGGTCGCACAGAGTCGGACACGACTGAAGCGACTTAGCAGCAGCAGCAGCAGCAGCAGCATGGTCATGGAGAATGTATCTTTAAGTTTGCTAAATAATGCTGTTTTCCAAAGTGGTTATAACCAGAATACACAGCTGGGTATTCAATTTCTTTCATTCCTCATCCATACCAGCACCTGGCTCCTACTGTTACCAGATTGATACATTTTGGCCAGTCTCATGGGCATGAAAAAATACTTTGTGATTTTACTTTTCCTTACTCCTAAACAAGTGAGGTTAGTGTGTTTTCATGTAGTTCCTGGTAATTTGTCTTTCCTCTGCTCTGACGTGCTTAGTCCTGTCTTTTGCCTATTTTTAAATTGGATAGTTGTGTTTCTTTAAAAAAATTTTTTTTAAAGAGTATTTCTTGTAATTCTGTCCTACCCTATATTAAAAGCTTCCTGGTGACTCAGATGGTAAAGAATCTTCCTGCAAGGCAGGAGACATGGGTTCAATCCCTGGGTTGGGAAGATCCCGGGAGAAGGGAATGGCAACCCGCTCCAGTATTCTTGCCTGGAGAATCCCATGGACAGAGGAGCCTGGCAGGCTACAGTCTATGGGTTGCAAAGAGTGGGACACAACTGAGCTACTAACACTTTTATCCTGTATTAGTTCTGCCTGTATTTTAAAAAATATTTATTTATTTATTTGTCTGTGCTGGGCCTTATTTGCAGCATGTGGGATCTTTGGTCTTTGTTGTGGCATGCAGGATCTTTTTAGGTACAGCATGTGAGATCTAGTTTCCTGACCAGGGGTCAAACCCGGGCACCCTGCATTGGGAGCACAGAATTTTGGCCACTGGACTACCAGGGGAGTTTTGTCTTTTTCATCTTGGTTTTTAGAGGTTCTCTCTGTTTTGGATTCTTCATTATATGTATTGCAGAATATCTTCTCCCTATTTGTAGCTTGATTTTCCATTTTCCTATGGTGTCTTCCGTTGAAGAAATCCTTGATTATTTATTTTAAAAAGTAATTTTAAAAATTAAAAAGTTGTGATAACATGTGTACATATATAAAATTTAGCGTCTTAACCATTTTTAACTGTATGGTTCGGTAGGGTTAAGGATATTCACATTGTTGTGTGACAGATCTCCAAAACTTTTTCATCTTGTAAAATGGGACCTGTGCACCCATTAAACAATTCTCTTTTCACCCTTCCTCCAGCCCCTGGTAACCACTGACTTACCCTCTCTCTGTGGGTTTGACTGTTTTACATGCTTCATGTAAGCCCGTGAAGCTTATTAGCTGCATCATGGAGCTCCCCTCTGGGGGTCTGAACCAGTCGGCCTGGTAGGCAGACTAAGTCAGGTAAAGGATCAGAAGGGTGCATCATGTTTGTTTGGGTTTAGGGAATATATTTCATGATCTAGAAGAGTGGACAGAGATTATTCTTACTTTCATATTAAGAAACTCTTGTATAAAGTGATATACTGTGGTATAAAGTGATGGATGCCAGAGGTGACCCGGTCAGGGCTGGAGTGGGGGTTTCTGTTGATGGTCTGTTAGGTGGTAATGAGCGGCTTCATTTAGACCCGCAGCGTCAGCTTGCTGTGATGCGCTCAGTGCCGTTCACCCTGGTCCGTTCTGTGCTCTTTGTCATGTGTGGTTCCCAGCCAGCTAGTTGCATGCCACTTGCCTTATCCTTTGAGGAGAACCTCTGTTAAAGTCAGGGGCTCACAGACTTGGACTGTTCTAACTTTAGTCAGGGATGTGTGCTCACGACATGCCTCCAGATGGAGCTGCTTTCTTGTGAATCATAAACACTGCCTTTGACGACTTAATTATGGGACTTTGTCAGCTCTGTGGTGCTCCTTAATATTCACCTCGGAGTTGGTGTAAATATTTGATAATCTGGATGTGCAGATGGTCTGCCAGCTGTGGCTTCCTTTCAAGCCTGGGAGCAGGAACGTGTTAACAGTTTTCAGGGAGTCTCTGCATTAGGACTGGTGGAGCCTGGCCTCCCAGGACCCCCTGCGTGACCGGACCCAGGTGCGTCTCTCACGGTTGACTCAGCACCTGTCACTGTGGAGTTTGGAGGTCAATTACCGTGATTTGGATCCAAAAATTACTTTTCAGCTCATGCTTAAAATAAAATGACATCAGGCAACAGGAGGACTAGATGATACATAAATTTGGAATAATATTGTGACTGGGATAAGATAACAAAATTTGAGTTTGCAAGTATTTAACACACATGTGCTAAGTGCTGGTCATATGTCAGAAATAAATGCTGAGAAATAAACAGAAATCCCTGTTTTAATGAAATGTGCATTCTAGGGATATCTTAGTGAGTGACTCTAGGGTAATTCACAGTGCATGACAGCGTGAGGCACAATGATTGATTATGATTTTCTGGGAGCAATATCTGAAACCATTAAAAATTCTAAAAAAAAAAAAAAGTTCAAAGTGCTTACATTGGCCCATTCACTAATGTATTCTTTTAAGTGCTTAATGGCTAAGTATTCCTAAGGGAAGGAGTTCATAACCCAAGCTAAGCATTAAATGTTAATACTTTTTATGTTGACATGATTGTTATTGAAAAGTATACTATTTTTGATGGGAAGCAGTATTATTTCAAAATCAAATCAAGACATTTGTAAGTTGGTGTTGTATTGAACTGAAATCTGATGATAATGAGGCAGCCCAGGAGAAAAGTGAGTTTTTTGCATCATTTGAAGCCTTGTATAATTAATAGGATAACTGAAATTGGCTTTTGTTTTTAGGATAGGTACTTTTTACTCAGTAGCACTTAGGTCCCCATGGACTGTAGCCTGCCAGGCTCCCCTATCCATAGTATATGTTAAAAAACAATTGAGTAGGTAAACAAGAGGGTCCTCCTGTAGAGCACAGGGAACTATATTGAATATCCTGTGATAAACCTAATTGAAAAGAATGTAAAAAAGGAATAATGTGGGACTTCCCTGGTGGTCCAGTGGTTAAGACTTTGTCTTCCAATGCCAGAGGATGAGGGTTTGATCCCTGGTCTGGGAGCTAAGATCGTACATACCTCATGGCCAAAAACCAAAACATAATACAGGTGCAAATCCAGGACTTTAAAAAATGGTCCACATCAAAAAAAGCTTAAAAAAAGGAACATATATGTAACAGTCACTTTGCTGCGCAGCAGCGATTGGAGCAATGTTGTAAATCAGCTATACTGTGGAGAAAATTTAAAAAAACAATTGGGAATGCTGCTTTAGCTTGGAAGGTGTGTGGGGCTTTTGAAGATGTGATGTTTGAGTTCTGATGTGAAGGGTGAGGTGTCGTGTCTGCGTCCTGTGCGTTTCAGGTGGGGATTGGGGAGCCTTTGGCCTTGAGGTGGAGACTGATCTGCTTTTGGTCACTATGGATCAGTTCACTTTTTCTAGAAATTGATATAAATAGAATCATTCTCTTCTTTTGTTCCAAATTCTTTTATAAACTTAAATTATTCTGAGATTCATCTATTTTGTGTGTGTCACAATAGTTCATTCCTTTTTTTTGCTAAGTAATATCCTCTGTGTGAATGTGCTAGGATTTGTTTATTCAGTCAGTGTGAATTTAGATTCCTCTTCCTTTTTCCCTTCAGCAGGACTTCTGGTTTGCTAATATTATTTGTAACCACCTAAGAGATAAACATTTCACACACTCACACACTATCTCTGTCTTTCTCACTCCAAGCACTGCCAGTAAAAGGGGAGATGCCTCCTTGTTCTTATATTTATTCCTCTTTATCCTGTTAAGCGATGCGCTCCTAGTCAGTCACTCGTCAGAGGACACTCGACAAGCCCTGTTGATGGGAAGCAGACCAGCCTCTTCTTTGTGTCTGTGCTGTGTGCGATATTTTGGGATGTGTGTATGGCGAGTTTATTTTATCTGGATTCAGCTTGTTTCCGCAGATTGCTTTTACTTGAGCTTCATAATTTAGCAACTGTAGATGCAATTAATCGAACATGTTTTAATTTCAGAGGTAGACAGAAACAAATTCCTTCTTAGATCATAGGAATCTTGTATAGATGGCAAGACTGAAATTAAATATGCTCTCGTCAACATGGTAGGTAGGAGATAGGTCCTTTTCATTGCTGGCATCTTGATCAAATCCTTTGCTTTCTGCTTCTGTTTTTGGTGCCTTTGAAAACGCTGACTGCTTTTTTGGTTTCTGCAGATGATCTGAGAATACGCTTCAGGATCTGTCAGTTAATGAACCCCCGGGAGTCTGGCTGTTTTTAACGATGTTGAATTTAGCTTGGAGTAGGAGGCTAGGGGATGTCTGGGCTCTCACCTTGCAGCTCTCCATGCTGTTGTCTGGGGAGGACGAGAAGAGAACACTTAAGGGACAGGCCTGTCCTGGCGGACGTGGGTCTTTGCTGGCTGAGCCTGGTGTGTTTTGTTTCTGTGGGATTAGAATAGGCAGTTGCTGTATAATCTGGGAGTCAGGATGGAGTCCCCAGAGGACTGCCTGATGCCAGTCCTCTTTCTCCCAGCCCCCTTAGTGGCCACCATTGTTCTCATTGGTCTGTGTGTCTTCTTGCACACCTCTCAGTTTTCTGAGTGCAGGATCTGCCTTGTCTGCATTGTTTCTTCTGCCTAAACAGTAATTGTCTACAGAATGTTCAGTAGAATGCGTCAGGTCTCTAAGAAAGAAGATAAAATATGAGCTGTTATATTTTGAGTGCCAGTGGGCTTCCCAGGTGGCACTAGTGGTAGAGAATCCGCCTGATAATGCAAGAAACACAAGAGATGTGGGTTTGATCACTGGGTCAGGAAGATCCCCTGGAAGAGAAAATGGCAACATACTGCAGTATTCTTGCCTGGAAAGTTCTATAGACAGAGGAGCCTGGTGGGCTACAGTTAAGGGGTTGCAAAGAGTCAGACATGACTTAGCAGCTGAACAAAAAAAAAAGTAGTTTTACCACTCACGTGGGCATCCCACACAATATGGTTGATTGCTTGTTTGGGGGAACGTTTTATAAATATATGTTTATATGTTGTATGTGTTCCTCTGAGTTAAATTCAAGAGATGCACGGCTTCTTTCACATAGAGCATGTGTTTAGTCCATATGCTGTAAGAAGCTGTAATTTTTCACTTTCGTTGTCTGTGTAGTTACGTATTGTATGACTATACCACAGTGTATTTAGCCATTTTCCTGGTGGTAATGGGCGTTGGGTTTTTTCTGGCACTTGGCTATTAGGAGCAGCACAGTTCCGAACATTCTTGATCATGTCTCCTGACCCCCACGTTGTCCGTCTGCATAGTGGCCTGGCTGAGTCACAGGGAGCGAGTAGCTGTAGTCCTGTAAGAAGACGCTTAGCTGTGCCCTCAAGTGTTTGGGTCAGCATGTGTGAGAGACCCCATCACTCCACACCAGTATTGTCAGACTTCGAAACATTTGGCAATCTGGTTGATATATAATGGTATCTTATGTGGATTTAATTTATATTATTTCCTAAAGATTTAAAGAGTGATTCTTGCAATCGCATTTGGGCCCCATCATATCTGCTTGACTTTGAGGTTCGTTGATGAGGACACATTTCTGAAACATAAAGCACACCAGCTTTGCCTGGGGAATTAAAAAAAAAAAAGAATTTGAGGTTCTGTTTCAGACCAGGGGAATAAAAATTCTGGATCAAATATTCAAGAATCTAGTTCTAGTCAGCGGTGTAGGTGGTTACTGCACAGCTGGACTTACACTTACCTGGATGCAAGCACAGTGCTGAGGATGCTGCAGGTTGTGTCTGTGGGGCCTCGAGGACCACTCTGATCCTTGTCCATGGGCTCTGCGCCTCGTTCCCCCAGCTCCGCCCCTGCAGGGTCTCCCCAAGACGGCCTGTTTCCCTTGTGAGCCACCAGCTGAGGATGTAAGTGTGCTATCCAAAAGCCTTTTATACTGATAGAAAAGTACCGTTAGATATAGTTTGTCTTCTACTGATAGAGATACAGAGGCAGCAGCTGATTTAGGGGGTACTTCTGTTATTTATTGAGTATTGCACATCATCGTTTTAAAAAGTTTTATTGAAGTAGAGTTGATTTACAAAGTTGTGTGAATTTCTGCTGTACAGCACAGTGATTCACTTATACATATATACATATTCTTTTTCATATTCTTTTTGATTATGGTTTATCACAAGGTACTGAATATAGTTCCCTGTGCTATACAGTAGGACCTTTTTGTTTATCCATTCTGTATATGGTAGTTTGCATCTGCCAATCCCAAACCCTCAATCCATCCCTCCCCGACACCCTCCCCCTTGGCAACCACAAGTCTGTTCCCTCCCTATGTCTGTGAGCCTGTTTCTGTTTCATCACTGCAGTTCAGTTCAGTCGTGTCCGATTTCTCATGACCCCATGGACTGCAGCACGCCAGGCTTCCATGTCCGTCACCAACTCCCGGAGCCTACTCAAATTCATGTTCATCAACTCAGTGATGCCATCCAACCATCTCATCCGCTGTCGTCCCCTTCTCCTCCTGCCTTCAGTCTTTCCCAGCATCAGGGTCTTTTCCAATGAGTCAGTTCTTCGCATTAGGTGGCCAAAGTATTGGAGTTTCAGCTTCAGTATCAGTCCTTCCAATGAGTATTCACAGTTGATTTCCTTTAGGATGGGCTGGTTGGATCTGCTTGCAGTCCAAGGGACTCTCAAGAGTCTTCTCCAACACCACAGTTCAAAAGCATCAATTCTTCAGTGCTCAGCTTTCTTTATAGTTCAACTCTCACATCCATACGTGATACTGGGATACTGGAAAACCATAGCTTTGACTAGAAGGACCTTTGTTGATAGACAGATTCATTTGTGTCATATTTTAGATTCCGCATACAAGTGACATCAGATGGTACTTGTCTTTCTAATGTTGCCCTTCATGTTGAGCTGCCTTGAAATTTAACGTTTTTCACTCTGAACTTATGTAAGTCAGTTGTTGGCTCATTATGGAATGCTTAGCTCTGACGTGGAGCTAATTAACTTGTATGGCATGGGTGGCAGTTTACACATTTTTTCATACGACATGTAGCTGTTGGTTTGGTGTGGGAGGAGGTTAGGGTTAGGGTCCTCTTCTGATGTCACTATCTTGGACCCTTCCCTCCCTACATGCTTGTATAAATTTATTTTGGAACATTATTAATAATTTCTTTGAATAACCTTAAAAATAAGTGACTTTTACTGTTAATTCTTTTGTTGTTGTTCCATCATTCAGTTGTGTCTGACTCTTTTGCAACCCCATGGACAGCAGCCCACCAGGCTCCTCTGTCCATAGGGTTCTCCAGGCAAGAATACTGGAGTGGGTTGCCATTTACTTCTCTGGGGGATCTTCCTGGACCAGAGCTCCAACCCTCATCTCCTGCATTGGCAGGTGGGTTCTTTACCATTGCACCACCAGGGAAGCCCTGCTATTTCTTTGGAGTGTCATAAATTTACTCAGTAGCAGGCTTTAAGCCTGCATGCCTGGACACTGCCTTAATTGTGAGATTGAACCACATCATTTGATGTCAAAGAAAATTCTTCTCTCACCCCTTCATGTGAAGCATGCTCCTTAGAAGGCATCTTCTGGTGTGTCTACAACAGCTGCTTTCATAGGTACTTCTGTGTGCAACTTTTCACAAAAGGCTTCTTTTGTATAAAATGGGAAGTGTTGCAGAGGCGTCTTAAATGAGCTAGAGTTTTCACCCTTGCTTCTTTCTTTGTGTTGTGCCCTGCCTCCCCTCTCACCTGCCTCACTCCCAAACTTCTTGGGGGCAGTTTCTTTAAGGCACATCAGGTCATTTGCGTAGGTATATTTTCAGCAAAATGGTGTTGAAAAAAAGGAACATGACGTTGTTTCAGTCTAAATTTCTTTCCATTTGGAAGAAAGCTTGTGCGAAGGATTGACCCGTAACAGCAGGAACAAGTGTACACAGGCTCGTGTGTGTATTAAGTGTTGGCATTTTGTTAACCAGAATGGACGTATTTTGCAGGTCACAAATTCCCTCTGTGGTCTCGCCCGTAGCCATCAAGTTGGACCTTCGTACGTTCTCTAGAAGTAGAGAGGCAGCCAGGGAGCAGCCTAGACTCAGATGTGAGTTGGAGCCCGGGGTGCTCACTGTTACTGTAGGTGACCTTGAGCTAGCCGAGTGAACTGGGGAAGCAGCCCCTCGTTTGCGGATCAAAGGATAGGAGCAGGGGAGAGTCCCCGCATGTGTTGGGTCTCCTTCCCAGCCTTGTAGGTCCCTTCCTTTGTTCTTGTTGTTTCTCCTCTCCAGCATGCGTTGCCTCCCCTGACCTACCCCACCCATGAAACAATGACTAAGACGTGGTTTCAATTCATAAGTGCTATTTGGACATCTGGGTGTGTACTCTTTCCTTCTGTATAAAGGAACAGTCTGGATATTCCCACCTGCCTGTCCTAGAGGTTTTTTGCTTGATATCAATTGTGCTGGTCCCTCCTCCTGGAGCTCCCACCATCGTCTGATGGGCTGAATCCGTCTCCTTTGCAGTCCGGCTCTCCAAGGCCTGGGTACCAAGTGTACCTCTGGCTCCCCCCAGTCAGGGTGATCGACGGCACCTGCTCCCGGGGTTCGCTCCCGGACACTTGAGGTGAACTCTAGTTCTGTGTGCTTTAGGACCAGGAGCCCGCTTTACGCGTGTAGGTGTCTGTCTTCTGCACAGCGGTCCTGGCCCCTCGTGGATCAGGTCTGAATTATTCACGGCCGGGTTATCTAAACCCGGAGACCTCGCTTCCTCACCTGTGCCCTTCTGCCCTGCACGTGCTGTCAGCCAGGCTCCTGGGGAAGCTGCAGTTGCCAAGTCAGGCGGCTGGTCTCAGCCGCAAGCGCCCTGTGTCCTGACGGTGCTCACGGCCTCATGAGCCTCCTTGCAGCCCTGACCAGGCTGGGCCATGGCTTGCAGGCTGTGGGGTTCTGCCCTGGGTCCCCCGTCTCTTTCACAGCGCCCCTTCTGCCGTGTGCATCACTCTCAGATGCGCATCTGCTCTGAGGGCCTGGACATGCTCCCCGAGTGTGCGCGCTGGCCCCCCAGTGCTCTGGGACTGAGCGCACGCGAGGAGGGCTCATTCTCCCCTGGACCCTCGCGCCCCGCATGGGCTCATGTCTCCGTCCCCTGGTGCTGGTGGCCTCTCCTGGCCTCTCAGGCCCCGGTCAGTGCCCTGACTGCCCGAGCGTTCTCTGAACCTGCTCTGCCGTCCTGGCTCAAGGTGGCCAGACCAGCCGTGGCCTCCAGATTGTCCTGTGCACCCCTCGCTCCGTCCCCGGTCGGCGGGCGCTGAGCTTGGGTCCCATCACTCGCTTATTAAATCACCCATATTTCTGCATCACGCATGGCCTCAACCCTGAGTGCCTCCACATGGCATGCAGAGCCCCTCCGTCTCTGAACAGCCTCCCCCATCCCCCCACCCCTGCATTCCGGACCCCTGCCCCCGCATTCTGACTCCCCCTCCCCACATTCGGACCCCCTCCCGCACTGCTCCCACTGCACTCAGCAAGCCTCAGTGAGTGCTTCCTTCACCTTGGGTTCTTTGGTTTTTGTTGAAGATGCCCTTTCTCTGATTTTCCAACACCATGGTTCTCACCCCTGGAGAGTGACCGGGACCTGTGTTTTTCTTTTTGAATTGTCGACTTTGGCGCCTGCCCCCGAAGATACCTATTCAGTGTCTGGAGTGTGAGATCTGATCTCATTCTCTTTATCTGTAAGATGACTGTGTTGAAACAAATGGTTATAGAGGTAACAGAATTCTTCATGCAGCAGTTCTGGAATGCTTCAGTAGTAATTCACAGTTTGTTTTAGGTTAGACAAGAGAGGGAGGAAGGAGAGGGAGGAGGGAGAGGGAGGGAGCGAGTCCTCCATGGTTACTGAGCTCCGCTGTAATTACGTCTCATGTCACCTACTTGGTGAGGGTCACTCCTTCACGCGCTCTCCTTTAGGGTGTCCTCGAAGTACTTTCTGTCCAGCCTTTAATAACTGAGTTGACCTTCCTTCCTTGTGTACGTGTTACCTTTTTTCATTAGATTCTGAATCCGTCCAGGGCCGGCAGTGGGACTTACGCATTTTATGACTCCTATGCTCTGCCCAGAATAAATGCTCCATGCATTTTTGTTTAGTTACAAGATATTTGAAAGAAGGTTTTTAAACTTTAGGAAGCTTTGTAGATGTGAATAATTTTTAATGTCAATATTCATCTTTCTGGTATATCTACTTTTCGCTTAATTAAAAAAGTATTCTTGGAACCCTTTAGGAGAAAACAAGTGCTTATTAGAACCTGTTGGAATGACATTTGCTTGTATTGAGTTTAACTGTTTCAAAGAACAATGGTCTCTCAGGCAATGTACAACAATGTCCAACTGTTTTTCTCCTTGTAATGCAAGAAAAATCACATAGTTGTCTGTGTCTCTGGGCAGAGATATCTCTGTGGATCTGTGGCCGCACTGACATATGGCTGGGTGATTTATTCCTAATTTAGCTTCCTGAAACAGTGGTTTTGTTGTTGTTATGTGTTTCTTACAGGTTCCTAATGTCAAATAGATTTTTGTTTTATTTGTAGATTTTAAGACCTATATTTCTTACTGTTCTATGAGAACCTACTTCATAAGAGACAGAAAAGGAGGTTTTTCTCAAGTCTTTAATACCACAGGAGAGTCTTGTTTGTAGTCTTTTTTAAAAAAATCATTTTGTGAGGGCAAAAGAAGTGTTAAGGGAGAAAAAGGAGCTGCAGTCCTGTTGCCAGCTTGTGTTTCATTCCTATAAATCGAGGGCTATGTCATCCCTACTGTTATGAGGACGTTTAAGGACTGGCCTTGGTGGGCTCAGGGGTGGTCTCTTTCTCTCACGGCTTTCTGGGGGCTCCTTCCTCTTGTTCACCTGCTGACCTCCTGGACCAGTCCCTGAGGCCCCTGGAGCTGAGACACGTGGTTCCTTCCAGCGCTGGCTTTAGACTAACAGCATCCCCTTGACTCCTCTGCCAGGGATGCCACTGAACTCCTAATGGCAGAGGGTTCATCCCATAGACTCTCAAGGATCTTGACTGGATCTTAACCCAGAGGAGTTTAGGAGAAGCTCAAAACTCTTCTTCTCTACCAGTTACAGGGTCGCTCAAGTCATTAAAATAAGTTTCTCTTTCCCTCTAACCATATGGTACCCTGTGCTTTCCGTTTCTGCGTCTGCATCCCCGTGTCTTCCAGATTCTTCCCAGGCCCCCTCCCAGCCTCTCCCCATGCTGGGTGCCAGTGTCCCTGTTGCGTGTAGCACTGACGTGTGCATCAGCCCTTCCCTCTGAACTTGAGGTTGTCATCCTGGGAAAGACGCCCTGGTTTTTGTTTTCATTTCTTTAGCAAACTGGAAGATCTTAATTTTAAGTAATAACCTTGATGTTTTTGTCATGAGAATTTTAATGTAACATCAAATGAAAAATTCAAGTCTGTGTTGCTAATACAAAATTTTAATTTTTCTTTGCAGGTCAACTTTGTAGTGTGCCAACTCTTTGCCTTGCTAGCAGCCATTTGGTTTCGAACTTACCTACATTCAAGCAAAACTAGCTCTTTTATAAGACATGTCGTTGCTACCCTTTTGGGCCTTTATCTTGCACTTTTTTGCTTTGGATGGTAAGTAATTATTTTGATCATATTTAATGAAGATTTTGGATGTCTTTGTGAATTGAGTGTGTAGAAAAATACACTATGTAGTGTTTTGTCCTTATATTTACCTATAACATTTTCCATTTTTTATTTTTAATAGAAAAGATAAAGAGTGGAAAGTGGGCTCTGTCTCTTCAGTTTGGGCTCGAAGGACAGTTTACTGTTTATAACTTATGAAAAAGGACAGATGAAGAAAAAAGACATCAAGACATGTTATTCTGTCATGAGTAGCTCTTCCACCTATTTTGCAGATCTTTTATGCCAGGACACATGAACCGTTTAAAATAACTTGTTCCTTTCTGTGCAAGTGGCTTGTAAGAGGCTGGTAAAGCCCATCAATAGAGCTCTGTTATCATTTTCTATATTCTGCCATTAGCCAGATTGGATTTTTTGTTGGGTTGGTTTTGGTGGGAAGAGTTATTTCTGAATGGAAAGCTTCTGTTTATGGCCTTTCAGATGCTCCACATGTGTCCATGTTTCTTCCGCTTTGCGCCTTTCTTCATTATCAGGACTATTCTTGTAATAAATACAGACACACCGTAGTTCCTCTTTGTCCCAGATGACGCTGGTTGTAGGAGGAAAGCACAGTGTCTTGACGAAACAGCAGAGATGCTCAGTAGAAGGATTCTTGGTGATTCCTCCTGAACGTTCCTTCTTGCTGTTGTTCAGTCACTCAGTTGTGTCCGACTCTTTGTGACCCCACGGACTGCAACATGCCAGGCTTCCCTGTCCTTCTCCATCTCCTTCTTACCTGAGAGCTTATGCTGCTGGCTCATTGGCTGTGTTTGCTCTTTGGCAGATTGTTGTTTGAGATGCAGATTCCCTGAGAGAATGCTAGTGCAGTCGCTTGATGAATGGTTTGGGGTAGTTCCTGTTGTGGGTGTAGACTGGTGGATTTTGACAATGCCCCCGTGTTTGTTCTGGGAGGTGGTTTTTGATTCTTGGGAGGGCTGAAATATACTGGTATTTCTTGATCTAGTTTTTTCCTCTGGCAACCGTACATGTGTCCTAGAAACTCATGAAAATTCAGTTAAGGATCATTTATTCCTTCTCTGCCTTGTTGCCCCGTGACCAGTCCTCTGATAGGCCCTGCCAGTGGTAGGTGTGTGTGGAGTCCCAGGGTTTCTATGCGATTTCTTAAATCAGATCTAGGCATGGTTTCTCCCCTTCCTTGATAGCATCAAAGTTTTCTTCAGTTTCTCGGGGGATTTCTATTTAAACTTATCTTAAATCACGCCATGGGTGTGTATGTGTGCATATTTAACTTTGTATCACAGAGCTTTTCAAATGCAAAATAATAGATATGAAATAATAGAAATGAATAGAAATAGAAAATAATAGAAATAATAGAATAATAATAGAATGAACCCTCAAATGCCCATTATCCAGCTTCAACAATTGGTAAAATCCCACCATTCTTATTTCATTCTTTCCTCAACGTATTTTTCTGGAGAATTTTCAAGCATATCCCAGTTTACACATTTTACCCATACATATGTCAGTGTTCAACGTATATTTTGTCAGCATATTTTTTCTTGTTTTTGCTTCATTTAAAAAAATTTTTATTTTATTTTTAATTGGAGGATAATTACAATATTGTGTTGGTTTCTGCCATACATCAACATGAATCAGCCACAGGTGTACATATGTCCTCTCCCTCTTAAGCCTCCCTCCCTCTTTCCTCCCCATCCCTCCCCTCTAGGTTGTCACAGAACACCTGACTTGAGCTCCCTGCATCATATAGCAAATTCCACTGGCTATCCCTTTTATGCATGGCAATGTATATGTTTCCATGCTACTCTCTCTACTATCTCACCTTCTCTCTCCCCAACTATGTCCAAAAGTCTTTTCTCTATGTCTACATTTCCATTGTCGGCAGCATGTTGTAAGGGGTGGGGAAGGCTTGTCCAAAGTGACCAGCTCCGGACACCCTTCACTTTGTGGTCTGTGGACACAGAGAAGACCGAGATGTGATCCGTGTTTCCTGGGCCTGTGTGACTGGGAGTCCTGCTGGAGGGAGAGGTGTTTATGGATTGGGGAGTGTGCTTTCTTGCTGTGAGGTCTTCTCAGATACTCTATCCAAGTGTCCCGAGGAACTCACCTTAAGGTCAGGTGGTCATAAGTATGTCCATTTATATGTGATAACTAGGATTTTAAAAAAGTGTACTCTTATTCTTTCCTTGAAGGAGAAACTTTATATATTCTTTTCTTTGGGAAAAGAGATTGTTTATGCCTCTGCACCAGGTAAAAGATAATTCTTTGCTACTTGATATAAGTGGGGAAGTTGAGTGTCCTTCTGTTTTGCATTTTAGCACTTTGTTTTGTTAGCCTTGAAGGCAATCCTATCTCCTATTGATTTTGACAAGTTGTCTTTTGGAAGACTATGTTAGTGGTTGCCTAAATATAATTGACTCTTTTACCTACTTGTATTTGGCCTCAGCTTTTTTTTTTTGAACCATCATCTATAAATTTCTTTTAACTGATAATTAGTTTATACTTTTAATTACTTGTTTAGCTATTTGATAGCAGTGCAGGGTAATGGACTGGAGCTTAGACTGAATCCAGACAGACCTGAATTCCACTGTGGGTGCCTCAGCCTGGCACCGCTGTGACTGGACACAATATTCAGCCTTGTTAGCATCACTTTTCTCACCTGTAAAATGGAACCAGTGGTGGTTGTGAGGCCTGAAGGACATAATGCTGCAGAAGGGAGCTCAGCACAGTAGCCAGCTCCTTTCTGTTTCAGTTTATGGACCCATATGTTTTTCTGATTGGTGGCCCTCTGGTTATATAGTAGGCCAGCTTTGTTTCCCTGTGTGTGTGTGTATGTGTATGTGTGTGTGTGTGTTAGGCAGAGGAAGAGACAGGCAGATGAACTCCTTACAATGGGTAAGATAAGTATCTTCTATACCTGCCTTGGAGCCTACTTCTTAATATTTCTGTGGAAAGTTAAAAATAATTAAGTAGCTTTCCACAATGGAGGTGCCTGTTATTCTATGATGCTTAGGTTAGAAAGTAATTTTAATCATAGTTTAAGATCCTTATTAATACTTTAAATTGTATACAATGATTTCAACATTTTTTCATACATTATTCATGCTATCAAAGGGCAAAGAAAATAGAAATTTTGCACGTGTGTGTGTGTGTGTGTGTGTGCGTGCGCGCATGCAGGCACATGTGTGCACAGTCTTAGGGATAGTTTGAAGAGTGAAGTCGCTCAGTCGTGCCTGACTCTTTGTGACCCCATGGACTGTAGCCTGCCACACTCCTCTGTCCATGGGATTTTCTAAGCAAGAGTACTGGAGTGGGTTGCCATTTCCTTCTCCAGAGGATCTTCCCGACCCAGGCATCGAACCTGCATCTCCCACATTGTAGGCAGATGCTTTACCGTCTGAGCCACCAGGGAAGTAGGAGGGATTTTATTTTTATTTTTTTAAAGTATTTATTTATTTCGCTGCATTGGATCTTAGTCATGGTGTGCAGGCTCAGTAGCTGCATGGCATGTGGGATATTAGTTCCCCAGTCAGGGACTGAACCCACATCCCCTGCATTAGAAGGCAGAGTCTTAACCACTGGACCACCCAGGGAGTCCCCTGGATGGATTTTAAAACCAGAGATCCAAATCATATTTTGCCTGACTTTTGTGAATGGATGGATAAATTAGTTCTCTCATTTAATGGTGTGTTTCTACATTAGAACATTAGAAAACACTGTATTATTTCCATGAGAATGTTTTGTAGATGGATTACTGCAAATTAAGGATTGACTAGATTTGTATAAGGACACTTCTTTGACTTGAGCCATCGTGTTTTCAGAATAAATCAGTTTGGGTGCACCTGCTTTTAAATGAATTCTAATACTTAGTATTTTGGGCTCTTTTGTAAATACTACACTTGCAAAGACTACCGCAGATCCACAGCTGTATTGGTGCAGTCAGTCAGGTAAACAACTAAGTGATGTCTGTCAGGACGATTCTGAAATCCAGGTTTCTCACTCCTTTTCATACTTGTGCCTTAGTGATGGAAAAGCAGTAATGCTTCCGTCTCGGGACCCCATGGAGCTTTCATGTAGCTGGGAAATGTGGGATGCTCAGCCCCCAAGTGTGGCTTTCTGGAGTTCTTATTTTTCCAGCCCTTGTGGGGCTTATAAGATGAGACTCCTCTAGGGTATCCACAGAGTGTTAGCCTTTGGAGGTTTTGCTTCCTTATTTTTTTTCTGGGAATGTTCTGAGTTATGCGTAAGCACTTTTTATCCTGAATCATTTCAACTCAATGTTTGTGTGTAGGCCCTTCTGACCCTTCTAACAGTGCTCTTACTTTTTACAGGTATGCCTTACATTTTCTTGTACAAAGTGGAATTTCCTACTGTATCATGGTCATAATAGGAGTGGAGAACATGCACAAGTAAGTGCTCGCTTTATTCACGTATGAGACAGGTTCCAACATAATCGAATTGGGCCCAATAGAATTTTACCACATTAAAAATTGTTCTGAATTATGATCATTTTTTCAAGACCATAATTGATATAAAAACAAAACCAATGGTATGCATCACCCTTTCATGTACTCAGAGCAGGGTTTCTCAGCCTCAGTGCTCTTGATGGCTGAGGCTGGAGCATTCTTTGGTGGGTGGGACTGTTGTGCCCTGTAAGATGCTGAGCACCATCCATCACTCCTGCCCACTTGATGCTGGCAGCCTCTCCTCCCTAGATTGTGACAACCATGGATGTTTCCAGTTTCACATGTTTCTTTTGGGGCCAGACCACTTCCGGGTAAGGACCACTGGCTTAGTCTTAGGGTGACAGCAGTGCAGAGATGGAGTAAGCAAATAGATTAGAGAGAGATTTAGAAGGCATGTGTGGAAGGACTTGGTGATTGATGGGAAAGAAAGGTGTCAGGGTGACCCCAGGTTCCCGGTGTGAACAGTAAGGGAAATGGAAGCAGAATTTCTGAGCATAGGGAAGTCTGGGGGTGGGGAGCATGTCTAGGAGATAAGCATTTCAAACAATGTGTGTGGGGGGGTGTTAGTTGCTCAGTTGTGTCCGACTCTTTGCGACCCCATGGGCTGTATCCTGCCAGGTTCCTCCGTCCATGCAATTCCCCAGGCAAGATGTTCACCTAAAACAGTGCTTGGTATGTAGTAAACACTCTTGAGTATTTGCCGAATAGATGCCTGTGGACTTTAGAGTGTCTGTGAGACAGTTAATCGATGCTGGGAGCTGGTGGAGGTCTGGGCCAGAGATGGACACTGGACACTGGAAATAGACGTGGTTGAACACCCAGGGGCCGAGGTACCCACAGACCTTGGTGGCAGATCCTTGCGGGTGTTCTGTGTTACCTGTGGTGCACCATGTCTCTGAATCCTGACATATGTGTGGCTTCAGGAGTTTTCATACAAGGAATGATGGACCTGTAGCTAATTTAATAGGTTTTTTTTCCCCCCAAATCTCACTCTGTTCTGCATCTTTGGTGACTCATGGGTCTCCCCATCTGCTTTCATGCCATGTCTTCCCTCAGTTTCCAGCAGTGCCCCCTGTCTTCCTGGATCCTTCTCCCTGCTGTATGCCAGCACTCTAGGTTCTTGGTGTTTTGACTCTAATTTTTTTAAGAGGAGGAGTAAAATATTTTTTTTAATTTTAAATTAGTATATTTATCTATTTTTTAACTTTACAATATTGTATTTGTTTTGCCATGCATTGATATGAATCCACCATGAGTGTACATGTTTTCCCCTTCCAGAACCCCCCTCCCACCTCCCTCCCCATCCCATCCCTCCAGGTCATCCCGGTGCACCAGCCCCGAGCACCCTGTATCATGCATCGAACCTGGACTGGCGATCCGTTTCACATATGATAATTTGCATGCTTTAATGCCATTCTCCCATATCATTCTGCCCTCGCCCTCTCCCATAGAGTCCATAATACTGTTCTATTTATCTGTGTCTCTTTTGATGTCTCACATACAGGGTTCTCTTTACCGATTAACTAAATACCATATATATGAGTTAGTATACTGTATTGGTGTTTTTCTTTCTGGCTTACTTCACTCTGTATAATAGGCTCCAGTTTCATCCACCTCGTTAGAACTGATTCAAATGTATTCTTTTTAATGGCTGTGTAATATTCCATTGTGTATATGTACCACAGCTTCCTTATCCATTCATCTGCTGATGGGCATCTAGACTGCTTCCATGATTATGTATCATGTGAAGCAGTTTTTACACCATCGCAACTCTGCTTATGAAATCTCACACAGATGACAGGTTCAAGGTGAAACTGTACTTAATATCTGAGAAAAGGAGCTTCATGTTGTAAATCAGGAAAAAGAAGGAAAATCTGATGGGGTTACTGACAACAGAGGACTTGTATATACCTGCGTGAACGAAAGTCATAACATGCTTCTAAGTAGGAAGGGTGTATGTGTGTGTGTGCGCGCGCACATGTGTGCTCTAAGTCACTTAGTCGTGTCTGACTCTTTGCGACACTCTGGACCATAGCCTACCAGGCTCCTCTGTCCAAGGGAATTCTCCAGGCAAGAATACTGGAGTGGGTTGTCATGCCCTCCTCCAGGGGATCTTCCCAACCCAGGAATCAAACCTGCGATTTCTTACCTCTCCTACATTGGCAGGTAGGTTCTTTACCCCTGGCGCCACCTAAGAAGCCCCCAAGTAGGAAGGTTAGTAAATTCATATTCAGTCAAAGGAAGTTGTTTATTTTTCTGAAAGGCAGTGGCAGTCTGTGAAGCTACCTTTTAGACCTTCAGCCCCGGTCTGGTTTGGAGCCCTTAGCCACGTGCGGCCTGTAGATTTAAGTGAATTAACGTCTAAAGCCTAGTTGTTCAGCCACCCTGGCCACATGGCACGTGCTCGACCCCCACAGGTGGCTGGTGGCCTCTGTATTCAGCAGCACACGGAGAACATTTCTGTGGTGGTGGGAAGCTCTGCTGGGTGGTGCGGCTGTGGACCCGCAGTCGGAGACAGTTGGTTTCATTGCTCTTTGACAGTATGTTCTGTGCGCATGCTGCTGCTGCTGCTGCTAAGTTGCTTCAGTGGTGTCCGATTCTGTGCGACCCCATAGACGGCAGCCCACCAGGCTCCCCCATCCCTGGGATTCTCCAGGCAAGAACACTGGAGTGGGTTGCCATTTCCTTCTCCAGCGCATGAAAGTGAAAAGTGAAAGTGAAGTCGCTTAGTCGTGTCCGACTCTTCACGACCCCATGGACTGCAGCCTACCAGGCTCCTCCATCCATGGGATTTTCCTGGCAAGAGTACTGTATGTACTGCCAATGTTTAGAATTTGACACCATCAGTGGAGCAGGTGAGGGTAAATGGGTTTGCCACTTTAGTTGCAAGTGTTGGCAATAAAGAGGAAGTAATTAATTTAGAAAGTGTGTCTTTCATCTCTTTTAACCCCTTCCATTTCAGTTTATACTGATATGTTTTTCTGTTTGATTTTGCCTTTTTCCTTCTTGTTTTTTTTTCTTTTAATCCCTTTTTTCACTCAGACTTTCACATTAATTTTAAGTGTTCAATGGATTCGAACTGAAGAATTTAATTCAAATATGCTCGGTGGGGCTTATAGCATTCCTCTGTTGTTTAAAGTTATTGTTTATGTAAATATAATACACTTCTGTTTATTTCTTTTAGTCTAGTTTTACATGGTATGTATAATATGTTTCTTCGAACATCGAGGGTCTAAATTTTTTTAAGTGAAGGATTTGGACTTCCTGAGTATTTAACAATTTAAAAATTCTTGGATCTCTTATTTTTGTACATTTTGTAAGCTATTCATAGTGTAGTTTTTGCAATCTCTGTAACAAATCCATTTGTAAATTAAAATATTTTAATATAAGCTTTAATTTTGTAGCTTCCTTTAGCACTTACATGTATGCTGTTTTATTCTGATCCATAATGAGATAATTTACCTTTAAAATTTATTCTAGAATTCAGTGCTTTTTCTAGTCTACGTTTTCCTATAAGCTTTGAAATTTTTGAGGAAAAGTTTAAAAACCTTAAATGATAGAGGCAAAAAAAAGAAAGAGTATTTAGGAATAGAAGGTCCTGTATATTGGGATATTGATTCTCCTTAATTAGTTTGGGGAGAAATTAACTTTCACAAGTTTGCCTGTTATTTCTGAGAGCAGAGGTTGGTAGACTGTGTGTGAAGGACCAGAGAGCAAATATTTTAGACTGTATAGGATACACAGTCTTGTCATAGGTTTTTTCAGTCCTCTTGTTGTACACTAGACAGTATGTGAACAACAAACTTGACCATGAGTCCATGAGACCTCATTTACAAAAAAAAATATGCATTTCATTATAAATATTTGTGATCCGGGGAGTCCTACAGGCACAAAAAGTAGTTTTACTTACAGTCAAAAGATGTTGAACTTGATCCCTTTTGTAGTGGGAATTTAGCTTCTGTAATTGAAATATTCTCATTTTCACATAACTGTGAAATAACTGCCCAACTATCTAAACTACCAAAAAAATGACTAAATTTTGATTGTGAAAGGATGCTTGCAATGTTTACATTATCATCACAGATCTTAATGTGTCTTCTTGCCAATAAAAAGGATGAGGGAAAAAAAAAACAAAAAGCAGGTGGACTGTATTTGGCCAACCCCAAGTACTAAGCACACTCCTGCCCCAGGGATGTGAAAAGACAGAGGCAAGCAGACACATGCTCTTCCTCCTAGTTTCCAAAATATGAAATCAAACTTGCCAAGTGGTAATTTTAAACCTGTGATAGCACAAATGATGGAATAATGAACTTTATTACTGATTTTCTGTGAATTATTGTGATGAAGCAGATGCTTTCTAAGAAAGCTGGTTAGAAAAGGCAGGAGGGTAGAGCTGTGTTTCAGGCCCACCAGCCAGGAAGTGGGAGGCCTTTTCCCTGGAGAAGGTAGCACAGTGTGGCTGAGGCCTGTGCTGTTCCGATGGACTCAAAAAAGCCTTTGTGGATGGGCGTGGGAACCTAAGTGCCCTTCATATTAGTTTTGTGTTTTTTAACTTTTCTATGGGAAGACTTGTTCTGAGTTCCAAAGAACAGCCTCGGATTTTGGAACATAGCACCAGGTACCTGCCCTTATTTATGTGTAAACAGCAGACCTGTGGGATGGTTAACATGGGAAGAGCCTGTTAGCCTTGGGAGATTAAACTGAAGTCTTTTCTTGACAACTTGGCAGGTAGTTTTCAACAGAGCAAATGACCTACAGGAAACATATAAAAGATATAGACACATCCAGTAAAACCACACCTGCCTCGCGGGTTTACCAAGCTTTGTATGGGATTACGTCGTAAAAGCTGTAGGAAAGTGATCTTCAACCCACAGTCACATGGGCTCAGCTACCCACCCCTTTGAACAAAACAGAGAAGTGGAGATGGCAGAAAGTGAACAAGTACTAAAGAGCCTCTTGATGAAAGTGAAAGAAGAGAGTGAAAAAGTTGGCTTAAAGCTCACCATTCAGAAAACTAAGATCTTGGCATCTGGTCCCATCACTTCATGGCAAATAGATGGGGAAACAGTGGCTGACTTTATTTTTCTGGGCTCCAAAATCACTGCAGATGGTGATTACAGCCATGAAATTAAAAGACATTTACTCCTTGGAAGGAAAGTTATGACCAACCTAGACAGCATGTTAAAAAGCAGAGACATTATTTTGTCAACAAAGGTCCATCTAGTCAAGGCTATGGTTTTTCCAGTAGTCATGTATGGATGTGAGAGTTGGACGGTGAAGAAAGCTGAGCACCGCAGAATTGATGCTTTTGAACTGTGGTATTGGAGAAGACTCTTGAGAGTCCCTTGGACTGCAAGGAGATCCAGCCAGTCCATCCTGAAGGAGATCAGTCCTGGGTGTTCATTGGAAGGACTGATGTTGAAGCTGAAACTCCAATACTTTGACCACCTGATGTGAAGAGCTGACTCATTGGAAAAGACCCTGATGATGGGAAAGATTGAGGGCAGAAGGCAAAGGGGACGACAGAGGGTGAGATGGTTGGATGGCATCGCCAACTCAATAGACATGGGTTTGGGTAGACTCTGGCAGTTGGTGATGGACAGGGAGGCCTGATGTGCTGTTGTTCATGGGGTCGCAAAGAGCCGGACATGACTGAGTGACTGAACTGAACTGAAATTTCATTAGCTCTGGAACCTGAGTCACGTCCTCTTTACCTTTTTGAGTCTAAACTGCATTAAACCAGCTGACTTACCTGGGCACCCAGGTGTGCTTTTCCCTGCATCCAGGGCTCAGCTGCCAAGAAGAGGGTTCCCGTGCTGGGAGAGGTGCTTTCTGAGGCCGTTCCTGGGCACCAGGTGCTTTGCTGTGTTTTTCTCCTCCCGCTGATGTCACATCAGAGCTTTCGGTCAGGGTTTGCGACCGAATTCACCTTTTCTCCTCCCAGACTGTGAACTGCTTGAGAGGGGTGGGGGCTACCTTCCACTTTTTATAATCCCGGTGTTGACCCTGTGGATGATAGAAGCTCAGAAGGAGAGGTTCTCTGTTCTGTTGAGTGCATGTTTGTGGACTTTTTTTTTGCATCTCTCTTTTTTTAAAAGATTTTTTTTTTAACACGGATCATTTTTAAAGTCTTTATTGAATTTGTTACAGTATTGCTCTGCTTTATGTTTTTTTGTTTTTTTGGTTTTTTTGGTCTGCAAGGCATGTGAGGTCTTAGTTCCCTGTGAAGTGTTAGTTGCTCAGTCGTGCCCAACTCTTTGTGATCCCATGGACTGCAGCTCACCAGGCTCCTCTGTCCATGGGATTCTCCAGGCAAGGATACTGGAGTGGGTTGCCATTTCCTTCTCCAGGGGATCGTTCCGACCCAGGGATGGAACCTGGTTCTCCTGCACTGCAGGCAGATTCTTTACCGACTGAGCTATGAGGGAAGCCTTTAGCTCCCTGACCAGGGATCAAACCCACACCCTCTGCATTGGAAGGTGAAGTCTCAGCCACGGGACCCCCAGGGAAGTCCCTGGCATCTGATTTTGGTGGGGTATTTCTGAGCAGAGGATATCCGTCTGTGCGGAGAGCCTTGAATGGCATGCTTGGTGGGTTGACCAGTAGTCTGTGGTGTTGCCTGCATCCCTCCCTGCTTATCTACCCCCGAGGCTGGGTATGGAGCCACGACCCTAGGGTAGGGGTGAGATCAGGGAAGGACCAAGCAGTTTTAGCTGATGTGCTTTTAGCTCAGTCTTCCATGCCCCTGAAGAGCAGGTGGGACCAGAGTCCATCTTCACCTGTCAACGCCGGTGGTCACAGGACTCCTGCAGTGTGGATTCCTGAATAGAGTTATCACGAGGAACTCTTGACTCCACTGGGGAGGAATGAGGATGTTGGAAATGCCATCTGGCAGGCAGAAGCCTCAAGTTACTTGGAGATCTGTCCTCATGAAGGTAATGAGCATTGATTAGTGGCTCAGCAGAAACTCTGCAGGGGAAAGTACTAACATCCCTGAGGACAACCTGCGATCCCATGAGAGGGAATAAAATGTGGCAGGAACAAACCTGGACTCTTAATAAAAGTTTTTCTTTTCTGCTCTCTGTGGATGGTACTCAAAAGCCTTTCAGTGGCTTGGAGTGAAGGTGCAGGCCCTTTGGGTGTTGCTGTACTGTCCTGAGCTAGAAGCTGTATTTCAACCAGAAAACCACAAGTAATTCTAAAATGGGTTTTTTACATTATCTTATCCTCGTAGCAGTTAATGTTGCAGCAATCATTGCGTGTCCATCGCTGTGCAGGGTGCTTGGATCGCACTAATCCTAGCATCAGCCCTGGAGGTGGGCGCACCAGGGGATCTGTTTCCCCAGTAGCAGGTTAGTAAGAGAGGAACCTGGGATGAGAACTGGGTGTGTCTGATCACACCCAGTGCCCAGGCTTCTTGTTTCTGCACTTTATTACTTAAGCATTCAGCTTTATGATATGAGAATGTGTCGTTACAAGGAAGAACCCTGAATTGATTGAGGAGAGGTGATGGGAGCCAGCAGGGTCCTGAGCACAGTGAAGGACTCATATGTGTTGGTTGCTCTTCCTTAGCACAAAGATACAGATAGTTTTTATCCAAAAAGATGCAATGGCCTTTAGGCATATTATGCTCAGGAGCTCAGGTTTTTAAATATTCTCAATTCTCATAGAAAGGAAAACCTGTTACTTGGTGAGAGGCAGTAGGATGTCCAGGCCCTGTTGGATTCTGAAGAATCTTTAGGACATAGCATCATACCCTCTTGGGCATCCCTGGTGGCTCAGTGGTAAAGAATCCACCTGCAGCGCAGGAGACCTGGGTTTGATCTCTGGGTCGGGAGGATCCCCTCGAGAAGGGCATGGCAACCCACTCCAGTATTCCTGCCTGAAAAATCCCATGGACAGAGGAGCCTGGTGGGCTGCAGTCCATGGTGTCGCAAAGCATCGGACATGACTGAGCGACTGAGCACACATAGACACACATCACACCCTCAAACCCTGCGCTTGGGAAAGGACCTGATTCAGATTCCATTATGCTGTCTAGTCACTGTAGTATCTCTTTTGGAGATTTTGAATTCTAAGTTGTGTTTCCAGTTGTAAGCTGAATCTCTGTAAAGGACCCAATCATCCGTGAGCAAGGAAGGTTGGTTTCTTTCCCTTGGGTCAAGAGTTTCTGTCTGAAGTAGGAAGAATATGTTAATGTGGAAATGCTGCTGCTGCTGCTGCTGCTAAGTCGCTTCAGTCGTGTCCGACTCTGTGCGACCCCATAGATGGCAGCCCACCAGGCTCCTGTGCCTGGGATTCTCCAGGCAGGAACACTGGAGTGGGTTGCCGTTTCCTTCTCCAGTGCATGAAAGTGAAAAGTGAAAGTGAAGTCCCTCAGTCGTGTCCGGCTCTTAGCAACCCCATGGACTGCAGCCTACCAGGCTCCTCTGTCCATGGGATTTTCCAGGCGAGAATACTGGGGTGGGGTGCCATTGCCTTCTCCGAACGTGGAGATGAAGACAATACAAACACACATCCCTTGGAAAATAATGCTGTTACTTTGGGTGTTGCTGTTACATCGGAATGTGTTAGAATAAGAAGGAATTTGCACAGGTGGACTCAGGTAATGGGGCTGTACCATAAAGAAGGCTGAGGGCTAAAGAATTGATGCTTTCAAACACCATGCTATTTACATAAAATATGTGGTTCATGTTGAAATTTTGTGAGAGAGAAAGATGGCATGAATGGTGTATTTCTTTTTCTTTACTTTTAGGTAAGAAATGAGGAAGTTGTTTGGGGAAATTAGGGCTTGCTGAATGCTGAGTGTGCCTGTGGTGTATTGTTATAGTAAATACGTAGGCTTGATATGGGCAGGTTTTGTCTTCTCTGTGTTAGAAACAGTACGATTTAATAGAGTGTTTGGACTTGAACTTTGGAACTTGAATGGTGGAATGACTTATGTGTTCAGTCACTTTGTTGAGTGCTCTCTACAAATATTCCACTTACCTGTCCCTACAGTCCTGGTAGTGTTAGTCATTCAGTCATATCTGACTCTTTGCGACTCCATGGACTGTAGCCCACCAGGCTTCTCTGTCCATGGAATTCTCCAGGCAAGCATACTGGAGTGGGTTGCCATTCCCTTCTCTAGGGTATCTTCCCCACCCAGGGATCGAACCCAGGTCTCCTGCATTGCAGGCAGACTCTTTACTGTCTTGAGACACCAGGTCATTATCCACTGTACAGAGAAGGAGACTGTAGTTCCAAGAGGTGAGGTCACTCAGACCAGTAGCAAAACCAGTAATGATCAGTCCTGGACGTCTGTGAAATTAATTTCTGTGGTTATTGCTGATTTATGGAGATTCATTTAAAGTTTTCTTTTTAATTAGAGAAAAAAAGATTCTCACCTTCTTACCAGATAGCATAAACAGCCTGGGTTATTTTTTGAAAGAATAGCAAGCATGTTGGAGACATAGTGACTGGGTTTGTCTTAGTCATCATTAGAACGCAGTGATGGGGTCTTTTTAAAAGGCTTTACCTCCCAGAGAAATATTTGAATAAAAGTGATTTTATTCTCTCAATAATCTACCTTAATTTAAAATTGTTCAGTCTTTTGCAAGTTGCATGCTTGAGGCTGATACTTATTTAATTACATAATAAGTATAGACTTTAAAGTGCTACTTTAATGTCAGTTGACTAAGAAAAGACTTTTAATATACTTTTTGATACATAAATTTGAATAGGGAAAAGACAGTGATCCCATCCTGCTTGCTGCTGCTGGCTTATTAAACAGTTCTTATTTAGAGTAGTTATGGAGAGAGAATCAGAAGATAAGAGGGCAGAATACCTGATGACCTGAAAAACGGTAGGAGATTTTGCTGAAAGGATGTTATAGGCAGGTGAGCCTGGGCACCTATTTCTCTCAAAAGTGTAAGCTTTTGGTTACACTTAGTGAAGCCCAGAGAAGAGATGGGATTGCTCGTCTTTTCCTGGCCTGGAAATTAATCTTGGTATGACAGACTGTGTGCCTTAGCAGGACTTGCCTTGGGAAGAAGGTAACAGTGTCAGGATGGGGTTGGCACGATTTGCCTTTCAAAGTTCCAAGAAGTCTCATATAGAATTCATTTTGTTGGAGCATAGCTTCATTTCAAAACATGAATTATTAGAGAGCTGTTATTTAGAATAGTACAAGGTAATAGATAATAGTACAAGATAATAGAATAAACTTTTTTCCTTAGACACGAGAGCTTTAGAAAGTGTTCAGAGAACAGCCTTAAAGACTTGAAGATAAAATCCAACGAAGAAAATGATAAAAGTTAAGAAATGAGTAGGATGGAACCCCAAAGGACAATAGACAACTTTAATTACAAATAAATTACTTTTAATAGCTAAACTGCCAGTGATATTTATTAAACACAAATGCTAAGGTGCTTTCCCGTGCGATCCTTACAGCCACCTGTGCTGTAATACTGTATCTCAGCTTTATTGTTGAAGAAAACAGAGATTCAGAGACCTAGATGCTTTCCCCAGGTTTATACAGCTGGTCCTCAGCAGGGTCAGAATTTGAAGCCCAGTCTGTTCAGCACCAAAGCCCCATGCAGCCAGCTGCTAAACTCAGCTCCCCCCTGACCTTCACAACATGAGGATTTTCCATGGGGAACAGGCAGTGTCCTACCCATTTTATTTCGGGGTTGTTTTCCTTCATTGATAATTGGTGTGTGTGCAAGTAATATAAATTAATCTTAGTTTGAAGGGTGAATTGGGAAGCTAAAGTTCTTTAATTCTAATTCTTGGGTTAGTTTGTTAATTTATCCAGACTTGGCAGCTGAGCAGTGAAGCCAGTGGGATAAATCCTCACTTCTTCCTTCATCTCCCCCCTGCCTGTATTCGCCATCACCTTGCTTCATCAGTCTCCTCTTGGGTCGTTTGAGGCGTGGACACCTGAAAGGCGTTTTGAGACCGCCCCTGGCGAGGTCAGCTCTCAGTGGGTGGTGGGGATGCCCCGCTGTCTTTACGCTCCTCCCGACCCCTCCAGCCCGCTGTTGCTCTATAAGCTCCAGCTTCCTTAGATCGCCACACACATCGTCTTCCTTGCTGCCCTCGCTTTGAAGATCTTCACAGAATGAACTGAATCACCTTTTTCCTTTTCCGCTTTTCCACCTATGTGGTTTTCATTCTGAAGGGTAATGGAAGAAAGGTGAGTGATCGTCTGTGCAGGTGGGAAGGGAGCTCGGCATGCTTTGTTACAACACGCAGCCCCTGAAGAGCAAAGACAGCCCCCGAAGAGCAGAGACCGGCAGGTTCCTCCCGTCGGGAGGGCCGCCGGGTCTCTGACTTGGCGGGTGGTCATCCCTGGGGTCGCAAAGAGTTGGACACGACTGATCGACTAAGCGCGGCACAGCACAGGATTACGTGAAGCCCTTTACGGACTTTAGTTTTCACGGTTCTGGTTTTAGTAGCAATTAGAATAGACTGAAATCTGGATAAGATGGATGCGTTTTTGTGGGTAATTGTCTTTCTCAGTTTAAGATTCTGTCATTACACTGACTGCCAGATACAGTTTTTGATGTTTTTAAAACCTTTAAAACTTCACTTATGTGTATTGATTGATTTAAGGACTATCTAATCAGGTGATATTTTTAATTACAATCCAGATGTCTGAAATCTTGATGTAAACTATAGAAGTCTATGCCTTTTTCCCCCCTTTTTTTTTCCCTTTTGGCCAAGCGCAAAACGTGTGGGATCTTAGTTCTCTGACCAGGGATTGAACCCACTCCCTTGGCAGGGAAAGCGCCAAGTCCTAACCATCGGACCACCAGGGAATTTCTATAGAAGTCTTCGCATTTTGAACGATAAAATCATCCTGCTTGATACCAAGAGCCAATACCCAATTTTATTTCTATCTTTGAGTCATCTTTGGAAGTTTTCTTTATAAAACACCATTAAGTAACTTCATTATGTTACAGACACAGGTGTGGGAGCAGAGTTAGATTTTATAAAAGAGCTGAACAGTTGCCACGTGGTTTGGGTCCTTTCTGTCGTCTGTAAGCAAAGTGAGAAAGGAAAGGACCCAGTGCCCTCGTGTACCCATGTCTCGGTCTGCGTCTGGTCTGCTGAATACAGCTGAGCTCCGTACCTGTTGTCATGACTAAGGCTTTGTAGAAGAACAGACACAGCCCCTCACGACTTGTATTGTGCTTGTGACTCGTGGAGACCTTGTCGTTCCAGGTGAGAGGGCTCCTGGGCGGGGAACCCGGCAGGCCCTGTCTTCCGAGGAACAGCAGTTTTATCAGGGAACATAGATGACCTGCAGGTCTCTAGGAAGACAGTAAGAGAGAATCCGGAGTCTCCCCATCCAGGGAGAAGCCCAAGTGGGGGCCCTGGGGAGAAGGTCCCTTCACCCCAAGAGGACAGCCGCACTCTAGTGACTGGGAACAGAACAGGGGCCTCTGAGTCTTCTATGAAGATGATGTGGTGGCTGGTTTTTGCGGTAAAGCAGCTGGTTTTATAAAAGTGTTTTAAAATTCTTCTGTTAGAGTCACAGACTCTTAACAGAGCTGGTTTCCAGCCACAGAGGTCAGCTCATGCTCCGAGTGAGGGCTGACAGGCTCGTCCCGCCCCGGGGACTTTTCTAGGTGTGGATATGTTTCCGATTTTCTGAATCTGTTTTAGAACTTGAATTTACACCACCACCCCACCCCCCACCCCCCCGCCACAGAAATCATATTTCCGTACAAGCCTACCAAAGCCTACTTTAATTAACTGAAGTTTCAGCTACTGAGGAGTGAAAATCCACAAATTTTCTCCCCCCAAAGTAGCAATAAAACTGGTCAAAACCATTGTTGGGCTCTGAAAATTTACTCAAAGCAAGCAGCAATTCGAGAAGCTTTTATTTAAAAGAAAACTGTTGACCTTTGAGTGAGAACAGTGGAAACGGCGGTGTTCCTGCCTGGGCTCCCCTCCACCCCTCATTCCCTGGCAGAGAGTTCTCCTGGGGCAGGGCCGGCCGCAAAGACCGCAGCTTTGGTTGACTCGCTTCGGGGTGGAAGGCAGAAAACCCAGGCAGTGGCTCACAGAGGACGCCTCTAGCTCTCCCGTCCTGAGGATTTGGTCTAACGTATAGCAGAGAGATTCTTGGCAGCGAGAGAGCCATGGAGAGATACCGATACAACCATGGCTGCCTGGAGACTGCCTCCACGTCAGGGGAAGTCTGGTGGACCTGAAGGAGAGAGATGGCCAGGGCAGGCTTGAAACCTGCTAGACTGTTGAACGAGCTCTCAGACCCACACCTGGAACCCTCAGCGGAGGGCAGAAACCTTACTGGTGGCAGATTTTTAAGCACAAGCCCTGACTAGCCATTGACTGACCACTGAGATTACAGACACAGGGGAGACTCCTAGAGTAAGGCTGAAAAATAAAACTGTGAATTTAAAAATCGGAGGGGAGATGTCAGCCACTGTGTACCGTGGGTGAGAGAGATGCAACAGAAACAGCACGCTCCAAGATCACTGCAAACAGTGACCGCAGCCATGAAATTAAAAGACACTTGCTCCTTAGAAGGAAAACTGTGACAGATCTGCTACTGCTGCTGCTAAGTCGCTTCAGTCATGTCCTACTCTGTGCGACCCCATAGACGGCAGCCCACCAGACTCCCCCATCCCTGGGATTCTCCAGGCAAGAATACTGGAGTGGGTTGCCATGTCCTTCTCCAATGCATGAAAGTGAAAAGTGAAAGTGAAGTCGCTCAGTCGTCTCCCACTCTTAGCGACCCCATGGACTGACTAGCCTACCAGGCTCCTCCGTCCATGGGATTTTCCAGGCAAGAGTACTGGAGTGGGTGGCCATTCCCTTCTCCAGGGGATTTTCCAGGCAAGAGTACTGGAGGGGGTGGCCATTCCCTTCTCCAGGGGATTTTCCCGACTCAGGAATTAAACCTGGGTCTCCTCATTGCAGGCAATTTCTTTACCATCTGAGCCACCAGGGAAGCCCATGACAAACCTAGACAGTGTATTAAAAAGCAGAGACATTACTTTCTCAACAAAGGTCTGTCTAGTCAAAGCTATGGTTTTTCCACTAGTCATGTACAGATGTGAGAGTTGGACCATGAAGAAAGCTGAGCGCTGAAGAATTGATGCTTTCAAATTGTGGTGCTGGAGAACTCTCTTCAGCGTCCTTTGGACTGCAAGGAAATCAAACCAGTCAATCCTAAAGGAAATCAACCCTGAATGTTCACTGGAAGGACTGATGCTGAAGCTGAAGCCCCAATACTTTGGCCACCTGATGCGAAGAGCTGACTCATTGGAAAAAATTGTGATGCCGGGAAAGATTGAAGGCAAAAGGAGAAGGGGACAACAGAGGATGAGATGGTTGGATGGCATCAATGACTCAATGAACATGAATTTGAGCAAACTCTTACATACGGTAATAATAGCACAAAGGACACAGAAGAAAATGGAGCTGTGTTGGAGCAAGCTTGCTGTTTTATTAGAATTAAGTCAGCGTTGATCTAAACTAGGTTTCTGGTCTGAGTGGGCAGGTGGACTGTGTTATGTAGGAAATGGGGTGGCTGGGGACAGGCAGCTTCCTGCGTAGGGGGGCTTTCTTTGCATGTTAAATTTGAGAGGCCTCATTAAATATTCATGTGGGAACAGCAGTCAGACAAGTGTGGCGTTCAGGGTAGAGGCTTTCAAGCCTTCAAAGCAATGAAATTAACTAAGAAAGAAATGTGCCTGAAAAAGAGAAGAGGACTAAGGCTTCATTTACCAACTGGTCTGAGTCACCAGCTAGGAAGAGACCAAGCCAGCTTTCCAGCCCAAGCCAGTTTGGACTCCAGAGTCAACTTCTGTGTTTTCTTGATATGCCCTAATTTACAAACTTGACTTTTTCTCCTTAGTTTCTGCAGCCGATATATTATGAGATATTTTTTAGTTTCTCCTTGGAAACCCTCAGAACTTGCTGTCACATCCCCATCTTAACTCAGAACTTGTTTCTTCCTGCTACATAACTGCTCCTCTGACTCCCAGCCTTATCTCTTACCATGCATCCTGTGTATGAGTTAGTCTCTATTACTTGCCTAAGAACTATTTCACTATATCACTCGTTGCTCAAAAATCTTTGAACGCCTGCAGGAGAATAGCCAGAAATGCTCAAGACACTCATGGCCCGTCCGAATACCCTGAACCCTATTTTACACACTAACTCATTTCCTGTAGTTCCTCCCAGTTTTCACTGGTACGTGTCAGGCTGGCCACTCCTGGCTCTGGGCATTTAGCCTCACAGGGAGGCGTCCTCTCCTCTGTGTCGTTCCTGTTCTGTATTTGTGGCTATATCCACATCATTGTCGTCCCGGGAGGAGCCCTCAGTTACTTCCCTGGCCTGCGATGAACATGTTTTCACACTGCTTCCATTCTGTTCTGCTGCGTTACAGAATGCCTTCTCTTTGTCAAGCTCAGTGCCAGGCTCTCATAGACTCAGAAGTCTGAAATCTTCAAGGAGTGCTGTCTGGGAAGGATACAACATCTAAGAGAACAGTTTTCACAAGATGCGATAAAGATGCTCTAAATAGACATGGTGAGACAGGGGTGACTGGCATCTCAATAGCTAATCCTGGAAAAACCCAGCACCGTCACTCACCATTGGCTGTCAGACACTATGGCTGTGCTCCCTGGCTTGATGTCAGGTTCCTGCAATGGAGAAGTGGTATCTCACTGCTCTTTCTGTTCCTTCTATAAAAGGCAAGCATGTTGAGTCAAAGTGACATCTTTAACAGACAAAACTCTTGGAAGAGATAAGGCATGTGATTTCAAAATGTGAAGAGTGGCTACTGTATATCTTTACGAGAATGTGTTTATAAATGTGATAATAATGGAAGAGGGCTTCTCTGGTGGCTCAGTGGTAAAGAATCCACCTGCCAATGCAGGAGACACAGGTTTGATCCCTAGGTTGGGAAGATCCCCTGGAGAAGGAAATGGTAACCCACACCAGTATTCTTGCTGGGAAAATCCCATGGACAGAGGAGCCTGGTGGGCTGTAGTCCAGGTGAAAGTGAAGTAGCTCAGTTGTGTCTGACTGTTTGTGACCCCATGGGCTGTGGCCTACCAGGCTCCTCTGTTCGTGGGATTTTCCAGGCAAGTACACTGGGGTGGGTTGCCATTTCCTTCTCCAGAGGATCTTCTTGACCCAAGGGTCGAACCTGCGTGTCCCACATTGCAAGCAGACTCTTTACTGTCTGACCACCAGGGAATCCCGGGCTGTAGTCCAAGGGGTCCCAAAATGTCAGACATGACTTGGCAGCTAAAAAACAATAGTGGAAGGAGCCTTTCAACTTGGCTTAAGACGTCACCTAGTTAGATAGTTGATACTCACCTGTTGGTTACCTGAGGATAAACTTAACCTTTGGTCCTAATACCTTAACAGAAACAAAGTATCTTAGAATGTGTTATTGTGTACAAAGTAAAAAGAGTAAGAAATGTTAAGGATTGCATTTACTAAAATTCCATTAAATTGATAACTGGACTTCTAGAATAAAATGCAAATACTGTCAAAAAGATTTTAGAAAACTGATGTTTTAATGATGATTATAAGACTAAATTTTGAGGCTTCCAGTAACTGTAGTAGATTCAACACACACGTTTATCTGAAACTCAAGGAGGCAGAAACTGGAACCTAAGTGCTGGTGAGGATGATGCTATTGAGGATGGGCCAGTTTGTCCTGCCAGGTCCAGGGTGGGTCGGGAAGTGGCATCTGGGGAGCAGAGCCTGTGTGCAGTGTATGCAGCTGCAGATGACTTGGTCCTGGTGATCCATGCTGGACCCTTTGAAACTATGCCTGTGTTACTTTCATAAAAGTAGAGTGAGATGAAAGAAGAGCCAAACCCACTCTGGGTTGCTGGCTTTAGAATACCAGCCTCATTCTCAAGTATGCCACTCCATAGAAAATGAATTCTTCAGGTTGCCTCACGCGTGATAGCCACTAACTATAAATGAACAGACTTGATTAATCATAAATTTTTAAATAGGAAACTTGAACAGTTTATAAGCAGCCAATCTTTCCAGGTCCCTGCTGACTTTATCAGACTTAAGGTCCTATTTTGAAATATACCCAGAAATAGAACACTCATCTTTTGTTTTACTTCATTTGCCTGTAGGTCCCAACTGTCATTATGCCTAATAGTTGTGTTCGTATTCACATGACTGTTGTGTTTGTATTTAAAGGCATGCTGCTGCTGCTGCTAAGTTGCTTCAGTCGTGTCTGACTCTGTGCGACCCCATAGACGGCAGCCCACCAGGCTCCCCCGTCCCTGGGATTCTCCAGGCGAGAACGCTGGAGTGGGTTGCCATTTCCTTCTCCAATGCATGAGAGTGAAAAGTGAAAGTGAAGTCACTCAGTCGTGTCCGACTCTTAGTGACCCCATGGACTGCAGCCTACCAGGCTCCTCCGTCCATGGGATTTTCCAGGCAAGAGTACTGAAGTGGGGTGCCATTGCCTTCTCCATTAAAGGCGTGAGACTGGATGAAATCCTTTTGGAAATAGGTATAAACAGAGAAGAGGACTGAGCCCTGGAGTCCCAGGTTGAGAAGGAATCTGCAAAGGAGATTATAAAATTTGTTTCCAAATAATTTTAAGATCAACTTTCTTTAGGTAAAAATCACCTTAAACAAAGTAGAACCACCGGTTCAATGAGTTTTGACAAATGTCCAGAACTGTGTAACTACCCCCCAAATCCAGACACAGGACACTTCATTAATCCGCCAAAGTTCCCGCATTCCCTTTGTAATTTTTATAGCCCAGCCCCTTGCAACCCGCTCGCTCTCTGCTTTCTACCACCTTTGATCAGTTTATCTGTTTTAGAATTTCATGTAAATCGAACTGTATAGTAAGTAGGGCTTCCCAGGTGGAAATCCCATAGATAGAGAAGCCTGGTGGGCTACGACCGTGGGGTCCCAAGAGTTGGACATGACCAGGCAACTAAGCACACACCACAGTTAGCCCTCAGATTGTTGGCCTTTCCTGAATTGGGGCTGCACCCAGAGCCCCCTGAACTTGAGCACCTTAAAAGGGAAGAGTTTCATTTGACTTCAGCACATTAAAATAATGGCTCACTTATTAGTTTTTGTCTTTCTCTCCATCAAGATTTTGAACCTTTTGGTAATGTTGCCTGTTTTCCTCATTTGGGAAGAATTCTTTTTCAGTTCTCAGCATCTCAAGCCCATTAATCCCACAGTCCCGAAGCACTTTGTTTTTCCCTGAACAATTTCCACTTCATATCTAATATCTAGAGAATCGGTGTTTTGGATGTGGTTTCTCTTTTTTAAAATGGGGCAGTAATTCAACACTTATATTTGAATGAATAATAAAATGTTCTCTCTGGAACTCTTCAAATCTTGTTGATTTCATTTTGTTATAAAGGATGATAGTATCAGGATGCTTTTAAAACTGCAGAGAGCAAAAATCCCTACTCATAGTGATGTAATGGTATAACTCATAGTGGCATAGTGGTAACCAGTGCAGAGAGATTCACCTTTACAGGGAGAAGTCATGAGGCAAGGCAGTTCTTGTTGATTAACTCAGCAACTTCTGTTTTTATGAGGGCATCAGAAAGTTCTGTACTTTGTTTTATTTAGCTTTTTTGCTTCACCATCTCACCAGATTGTCTGTAGGCTAGCTGGGCTTAATCGACATAGCAGTAGCAGGGGTCCTGTGTGCTCCGCTTAGTTGCTTAGCTGTGTCCGACTCTTTGCAACCCCAGGGACTGTAGCCCACCAGGCTCCTCTGTCCAAGGGGATTCTCCAGACAAGAATACTGGAGTGGGTTGACATGCCCTCCTCAGCAAGTGTCCTACTTGCTATTTAAGGAGAAGGGCTCTCCAAAAGCTCTGTGTCATGTTTCACTGACTATACTTAAGTTTCACACCCACCTGTGAACTGTCAGTTGCAGTGAGTACTAGACCACGGTGACTGAGTTAGAACAGTTAGTCTCCCTCCCTGTGTATCTGCTTTTTCTAAGGGCGAGAACGAGGGTTCAGAAGTAATGTCACTTTCTCAAGATCACACAGATAGGAAGAGTAAAAAGTTGACGGAGCCGTTATTTAAGTCTCGGTCAGGTCTGCTTGGATTTTATGTGCAGGTGTGTTTTCTGTTTGAAGACGTTCAGTGAAACATGTACTGACCGCAGCACTGATAAGAACACCATGCATGTATGTATTGGCCTATATGTCTGTTTTCTTGTGCTGATGCTGAACTTGACAAATCAGAGGCTTTCCCTGTCACCCTTCCCTGCAGCCTAACTCAAAAATAACAGTGAAAATGTGGTGCGCTTTGGTATCGCTTAGGAACGCATTTCAGTTCTGGATCATAGGGAAAAACCCAGCACCTCAGATTTTTTCTGGACTTAGGTTCTTCAGAGCCAGCGTAGTTGCTCAACAGTGTTTATTAAAGAGGCAGGTTTCTTTCTTGTTTTGCGGTTCTGTCCTTCTCCTGTTAGCTCACTACTTCAGGGATGCAAGGTGATTGCTACTACAGCCATCAGATCCTTTTTCTGGGCAGAAGGAATTCACACTACGCCAGCTACATGTATCCGCTCTTTTTCTTTGATTCTACAGAATGCTTTCATTGATTTTTGACAAACTCGTAACTAATCCATGATCGCAATTCAATCACGAGTTGACAGAATTAGACCACAGAATTTTCCAGTTCAGTGAAGAAGTTGCTCACATCATGGGCAAACAAGTGTGGTTCAGTTAATGAATGTTGGTTGATATTTTTGTTTACATTAATGAGTAAGTTGAAAGTGAAACACCAAAGATACAGGTTGACACTTTTTTTGTCCATAATGTGAATGAGAGCAACTTCTTTGCCGAATTAAATAATAGTTTTTGAATGCTAGAAGAATAAGATTTTCTGGGGTTTTTTTGAGGGGGAGCCTATTCACAATGTCATAGCTGCAGGTCATGACATACTTTTAAAAGTTTAGCATGTATTATTAGCATTCTCTTCATTGCTTCTGATTCGGGTCAGCAAACTTCTTTCATAAAGAGCCAGATAGTAAATATTTTAGACTTTGAGGGCCTTGTAGATGCTGCTGCAACTATTCAGCTCAGGTGTTCTGAGGCAAAAGCAGCCATAAACAGTATACATGTAAATGGCCATGCTGCTGCTGCTGCTAAGTCACATCAGTCATGTCCAACTCTGTGCGACCCCACAGACGGCAGCCCACCAGGCACCTCTGTCCCTGGGATTCTCTGGGCAAGAATACTGGAGTGGGTGAATGGCCATGAGTGTGGTCAAACGAAATTTGATTGACAGAAGCAAAGTAGGGAGTGAGATTTATCCTACAGGCTTTGGTTTGATTATCTCTGGTTTGAATAATCTGTTCATTCAGTGGGTAAGTCCTATCTGACTGATTGTGTTGCAGCACTCCAGGCTTCCTTGTCCTTCAGTATCTCCTGGAGTTTGCTCAAATTCATGTTCATTGAATAATCTATAGTGTTTGCCAAATTTCAAGGTGTAAATACCTACATCACTTAATTTGGCTTCCTATATTGAATCATTTTTGCATTTATCCAATAAACCCTGCTTGGTCGAGGTATCTTATTTTAGATTACAATTAGTTTTAGTGTGCTAAACTCTTATTAAAGATTATTTCAGTAACCTAGTGAAGACTTCTTTGCTCAGGAATAATCCAAGTAGATCAGAATTACCTATTTGTCTGAAGTTTGAAAGGACGCTTTCCTAAAACCTCCTGAATAGCCTATTTGAGAAGTTTATGATTTTAAATTAATCAAATACATTGGGTTTTTTTCTGTTGATTTCTTCTATATTATGTATGTTTAGAAAGTCCTTCACTGATTTGAGGACATTTGAATATTTATCCACAGCTCATATGTGTTTTAGTTTTATACTGTATATTTAATTCTTTTATCCATCTAGGATGGTTTCGATGAAAGTATAGTTCCATTCACCCACCCAAATTGTTTTAACTCATTAGGTGATAGTCCATTCACTCCTGCTAATATGCATTACAGCCTTCATTTTACACAGTGGAATATATGTTCCAGAGTCCGTTTGTGAATTTCTGTTCTATTGATAACATACATTAGCTCCCCTAGATGATGTTTTAATTCTTTTTTAAAAATAATTAATTTATGACTGTGCTGGGTCTTTGTTGTTGTCATGCGCGAGCTTTCTCTAGTTGCAGCAAGCTGGGGGGCTACTCTCTAGTTTTGCTACGGGAGCTTCTCATTGTGGTGGCTTCTCTTGTTGCAGAGCCCAGGCTCTAGAGCGTGGCTTCATTAGTTGCAACACGTGAGTTTAGTTGCCCCACAGGATGTGGAATCTTCCCTGACCAGGGATTGGACCCATGTCCCTTGCGTTGATGGGCGGATTCTTAAGCACTGGACCACCAGGGAAATCCTGATGTTTTTAATTATTGTAGCTCTCCCCCATACATTTTAAGACTGAAAATTATTAAACATTTATGTTTATAAAATGTGGGTAAATACCACCTGACACACACTGTTTATGATTTTAGATGATGGAGGACAAGTTTTAAAAATACTCTAAAGAACTTTTTGATGTGTGTTGCAGCCAAATATTTTTATAGTAGATTTTGTTTTCTAAAAAGAAGGAAAAATAAATAGATACCAGTACTTACCATATTCAGTTTTACGTTGTGAGCTTGACTTTCAGATACATAATCTGTTATATGGAGGTTTTTTCAGAAGGAAAAAATGAATAAAGGTAGGAACTAAATGTGTTGCCGTTGAAAATGGTACAAAATTCAAGGAAACTGAAGCAGACATTAGTAACGCGTTTTTACAGTTTATCAAAGAAACCCATTTGTGGAGTAGATACAGTGATGTTCACAATTTTTGAACCATATCATATAGTTAATATGTTAGTTTAAAATGTATTCTTTAACAAAATGAATCTTCTTATTTCACTAATCTAGCTTGTTTTTGTTTTCCAGATATTGTTTCGTGTTTGCTTTGGGATACCTCACAGTATGCCAAATCACTAGAGTCTATATCTTTGATTATGGACAATATTCTGCTGATTTTTCAGGGTAAGATGAAAACTTTTGATTCAGAAGTCTGTTTATCTATTCTAACATGTTGGTTAAAAGACAAAATATAGTTCCATTTAGTAGTTCAAATGAAAAACTCTTTTCATTTAAAATTCTTTTTGTAAATTTAACATTTTTTGTCTTGTAAAGTCTCTTATAGTGATGTGTAAGTCACAAAGTAACCTTTTTTTTTAATTGACTTTTGTAAAATTTCTAAATATATGAGAATAAAATTTGTTGTTTGATATTGCCGATATTGAAAGCATTTTCTAATTCTGGGCTTCCCTGGTGGATCAGACGGTAAAGCGTCTGCCTGTAATGCAGAAAACCTGGGTTCAATCCCTGGGTTGGGAAGATCCCCTGGAGAAGGAAATGGCAACCCACTCCAGTATTCTTGCCTGGGAAATCCCATGGATGGAGGAGCCTGGTAGTCTACAGTCCATGGGGTCGCAAAGAGTCGGACACAACTGAGCAACTTCACTGGTTCTAATTCTGTTAGAAATTTTTGCAGTTACCTAAGAACTATTGAAAATCAGTCCCTTTGAGCCTGCTTCCTTGATACCCTTCTTTTCTTCTTCCCCCTCCCTCCCTTCCTCTCTCCTTTCCTCCTTCCCTTCCTTCCTCCCTCCCTTCTTAGAATCCCTTTTGTACAGTGTTTCACCAGCTGCTTTGTAACATCTGCTTGTTCTTGCTTCTTAACACACTGTGGGACTGTCTTTGGATGCAAGTCCTTGGACTAGCTTTGTCAGTCTGAATTTCCATGAGAATGCACTTGAACATGTGTTTTTCTTCTATGCATTTCACATCTATGAAATGTTTTACATTCTAATATTCAGTATTCTAGTGAGTGGTAGAAATAACTTCAGGCTTTTTTTTTCTTCAGAGGAAATTTTGTCCTTCCTTGGTTCTGGAAGGATCTTTTGCCTGTAACAGAACTGATTGAATGTCACTTATGAGATAAATGCAGTCCAAGTCCTTAAAGAGAAGGCAATGGCAACCCACTCCAGTACTCTTGCCTGGAAAATCCCATGGACAGAGGAGCCTGGTAGGCTGTGGTCCGTGGAGTCGCTAAGAGTCGGACGTGACTGAGCAACTTCACTTTCACTTCTCACTTTCATGCATTGGAGAAGGAAATGGCAACCCACTCCAGTGTTCCTGCCTGGAAAATCCCATGAGGAGCCTGGTGGGCTGCCGTCCATGGGGTCGCACAGAGTCGGACACTACTGAAGCGACTTAGCAGCAGCAGCAAGTCCTTAAAAATGAACTTGTTCACTGTCTTTATAAAGGGACAACTGCTAACATCTGCGTACTGGGTGGGGAAGTTGAAGATAAAACTCTACGGTGTATATGTCAAGCCTGACAGCTTTCTCTGTTGAAAAAGACACAGAAGACCTGCTTTTAAGTAGGTCTGGAGTTATCTGTGCAGGATAAATAATGACCAGTAAATTCAGCTGAAGGGTAAGTAAGTGGAAAAAATAAAATGAAACAAATCATGGCATCTATGAATAAATGTTGAACACTAGAAAAGAGCCAATGTTGTGTGAGCTTACAGAAAAGTCACTGTTGTAAAACAGGAGAATTGCAGAGGATGAATTATCTTTTTCTCCTTAATGATATCAAAGTGGATTTTACTTTTGTTAAACAGATTTTAAAACTAGACTTGGATAAAAGACTATATTTAAAAGAACAAATAAAACCAGGATAAAACAAAATTTATTAAATACACTAAAAAACTAGGTAGTCAAATTAGCAATATATTGAATAGAATTGAGAATAACCTGACATACAGAAGAAGAGAATAGATGTTGGCTATCAACTTATAAAGGACTTCCCTGGTGGCTCAGATGGTAAAGTGTCTGCCTACAATGAGAGAGACCCGGGTTCAATCCCTGGGTTGGGAAGATCTCCTGGAGAAAGACATGGCAACCCATTCCAGCATTCTTGCCTGGAAAATCCCATGGACAGAGGAACCTGGTAGGCTACAGTTCATGGGGTCGCAGAGTCAGACATGACTGAGCGACTTCACTTTCATTATCAACTGACAAACAGTTGCTGCTGCTGCTGCTGCTAAGTCGCATCAGTCGTGTCCGACTCTGTGCGACCCCATAGACGGCAGCCCACCAGGCTCCGCCGTCCCTGGGATTCTCCAGGCAAGAACACTGGAGTAAGTTGCCATTTCCTTCTCCAATACATGAAAGTGAAAAGTGATAGTGAAGTCACTCAGTCGTGTCCGACTCTTAGCGACCCCACGGACCGCAGCCTGCCAGGCTCCTCTGTCCATGGGATTCTCCAGGCAAAAGTACTGGAGTGGGTTGCCATTGCCTTCTCCATTATAAACAGCAGGAATTCTTAAAGCAAAAAGCTATTAAGCAGAATCAGTAGGTGTATTGGGCCACCTTGAATCTTGATGAACTTGGAGAGGTAGCCTAGGTCACATGTTGTCATCTTAGAGTAATGAAAATAGGAACTAGCTACGTGTATTTTTAAACTGCCACGTTTACTAAGTAGTTTAACATAGCAGATTTCAATTTATTCATAAGAATTGGTAGAAGTACAAATTCATGTGATCCAGTGTTCACTGGAGACTCATAACCCCGTCTTCGTTTTTATCTTAGTCATTACCTTTTTTATTTCCCTTATCTGCTATTCTAAACTCTTGTCACTCTTTAGCTAGGGGTGGGCTAACCACTATCAAAGCACATTACTCCCATGACTTTACATAAAGCAAGTTTATTTCTCATTCACATGCAGCCCACTGAGGAGGGGGCCTCTGCTCCCCACAATCATTCAGGGAACCAGGCTCCTTTCTTGTGGCCCCATCTCCTTCAGGGTCTCTAGAATCCTCTTGATTAAATCGAGGGACTGGCGTGTCCCGTAGTGAGCTGAGCCCAGAGAGAGCATGCCTGCCCTCCACTTTTTCTCCCATTCTGTTGGAAAAAACTAGTTACGTGATCCCACGATTTAGAGTATAGTGTACATTAAGAACAATATGCATGTGATAGGACCTTAAGTATTTTACTAAAATAAAAATATTTCACTTGACTATAATTTAAAATATTTAAGTGTGTTGAAGAAATACAACGTGGCGTTTTACAGATGGACAACCTGATGTAAAACTCCCACTTTAATATGATTTTTATCCACTAGGAGAAAACATCTGAGCATCATCAGTGAACTGGTACAAAGATAGAGACAAATCAGCTCAAGGAGACCATTGTGGCTGAACTAAGTTAGAGTGGTCCCTTTTGTTTTAATGCACGCAGAAGAGAAAAGAAGCATTTAGAAGCCTTGAGTGTTACAACACATGAGCACAAAAGATCCTGACTTGCTCCTAATTAGGGTAGATATGGGAGTCATCCAAAGTGGTGTTGGCAGTCTGAGGAAGGTAGAGCTGAATCTAGTGACCTGTTCTTTGTGCTAAGCTCTCCAGTGCCCTGAAGTTAGACACACAGGTAATGAAGCCAGGCTCTTGCTGAGGAATCACATGGGACCTCTTCCGTACCAGCCAGTGTTACTTGCAAAGGTGTGGAACACTGATATTGTGTGTGTATGCATGGGTGTATGTGTGTGTGTATGTAGATAGAGAGATAGGCTCAAGATACATTTAAAATGCTGAATAGATGAAAGAGACTCGCCTCTTAATAGAAGCTTCTTTTGCAGAAAGGTTGAAAGGCTAGATTGTCAGCTGACATGTTGGGCTCAGAAAATAAGTACAAGAGAAGTATAAAACAGTTAAATAGCTTTCCTTTATATCAGCAATAACTGGTTAGAAGATGTCACAGATAAAGGATCAGAGTTTCAGAAGCAATAAAAACTATGAAATGTTTAAGGAAACATGTAAAAAGAAATGCAAGGGCCTTTGTGTAGACCTTTTTGTAGTAAACTATGAAGCTGAAAGTCCAATACTTTGGCCACCTCATGTGAAGAGTTGACTCATTGGAAAAGACCCTGATGCTGGGAAGGGTTGGGGGCAGGAGGAGAAGGGGACGACAGAGGATGAGATGGCTGGATGGCGTCACCGACTCGATAGACATGAGTTTGGGTAAACTCTGGGAGTTGGTGATGGACAGGGAGGCCTGGTGTGCTTTGATTCATGGGATCACAAAGAGTCGGACATGACTGAGCGACTGAACTGAATTGAACTGAACTGAACTGATGAAGCTTTACTATAGGACATAAAAAAGACTGACTGGCGAAGCATCTTGTTTATTCAGAGAGTAACATTCAATGTTGTAAAAACAGTCCTTTTTCTCTAGTTAACCTGTAATGCATTTGAGGTTTTGAGAGAAATTAGGCAAATTGAAAAGTTTCCCTAGAAGTGTTTGAGAGGAGCAGATTAAGTATAAAAACATATACTGCTTGTCAAGCAGACATCATTTGAATATTGTAGGACTGACATAGGAATAGCCAAATTCAAGAAGTCCACGTAGAGAAACAGATCTGTGGATCTGGGATATAAATGTACAGAATGACAATGCTGGGACTGCGGGTCAACGAGGAACCACCCTGTAGGTTATTCAGGAAATGGTATTGAGAAAGAAAAAGAAAGGTGAGTGCTTGCCTTCTTGTAGATGGAAGCAGGAACAGATTTTGGAGGAAAGGAAGGAAAATGAGTTCTGATTGGAATATGTTGATCTTTGTTCAGCTGAAGCGTTGGCTAATGCATCCACTAAAAAAAGATATATGTGACATATTTTCCATTGAAATCAAGACTACATTTTAGAGCTAAGCAGAGAGCATCAGATACTCAGTTGGTATCTTATTACAGGCTGCCCTCATGTGTTCGTGCAGTTACCATTTTTTGGGGCCGGCGCAGTACATTTTGCTGGGGGCTGAGTACTCTGTAGGTGACCGGCCTGTCAGCAGAAGAAGGGAGGGACCATTTGGTCTAAAAGCTTCATTCTGGCTCTCTGTGCTCACTGAGCTGAGTCCTGGAAGGGCCCCTGGTGCTCTCTGCTGTGCCCAGTAACTATGTTGTAAATAGTGATAAACCATCCATAGTGTTCTGCATATCCTGTTTCAGCCGGTGGGGGCTGTCTGCTGACACCTTGACCTACATTTGGTTAAGGAGTGCGTTCCGCCCAGCTGCTCCTCATGTATTTCAAGTTCCCAGGAGAAAACAGGCAAGGTCTTTTATAAAGTTTGCTTGGTCTGTTCCCCTCCCTACCTGAACTTTTCCCCCTGATTGTTTTTTTCAATTTATTTATTTTTAATTGAAGGATAATTACTTTACAGTATTGTGTTGGTTTCTGCCATACATCAACATTTCCTCCTGATGTTATGTTTGTTCACAAAGCAGTGTGGTATAATGATATTTGTCAGAGATCTGCAGTGTTCCCTTATGACTCTAAAAAGTTGACCAGTTCAGTTCAGTTGCCCAGTCGTGTCCGATTCTTTGCAACCCCATGGACTACAGCACGCCAGGCTTCCCTGTCCATCACCAACTCCTGGAGTTGACTCAAACTCATGTCCATTGAGTCGGTGACGCCATCCAGCCATCTCATCCTCTGTCGTCCCCTTCTTCTGCCTTCAGTCTTTCACAGCGTCAGGGTCTTTTCCAATGAGTCAGCTCTTCACATCAGGTGACCAAAGTATTGGAGTTTCAGCTTCAACATCAGTCCTTCCAATGAATATTCAGGACTGATTTTCCTTAGGATGGACTGGTTGGATCTCAAAAAGTTGATCACTGGCCCTCAAAGTCCACGCCGTGTGTGCTGGGCCTCGCCTCTCTGCCCACCGCGTCTGATGCTGCAGCCGCATAACTGCTTCCATGTCCTCATGCCTCTTCTACTCCCCATCGGGTTTTCTCTGGCGGGAACGCCCTTCCCAGCCTGCCCACGTGTCCAGTCTCCTGGCTTCTAGAGGCTCAGATGCAGCGACTCCTGTTCCACGTGTTTCCCTATAAACTTGCTCAGTTTTTTTGCACGTTTCTTCAAACGTTTGGCCCTTGACACTTTTCCGTGTAGCTACTCTCGTACCTGTTGACCTCCTACTTCGGTGAGCAGGTTCCTTCAGGGACAGCGCTTAGCAGTTAATTATTACAGCCATCCAGTACCTTCTGCTGAGCAGCGGTTCCGGTATCTATTGAACAAGGGTTTTATCAGACATCTGTTGGGCCTCGGATACTGTTCATGGCCTTTGTCCTGTTGCTGTTTTGTTTAATCCACACAGTGGCTTTATTATCCCCATTTTATAGATAAGAATTTGGAGGCTGGAGAGTTAAACAGCTCCCCCGCGTCCACAGTTGATGAGTAGTGGAGTCAGGACGTTTTCTGGCTCACGTGTCCAGCTGCCTGTCCACACCTCTCTGCACGGTTGTCCAGTCAGCATCTCGCACTGAACTTGCCTGACCTGGACTTCCCGATGCACTTGCCCTGTTCCTCCTGCATTTCTTCCCAGCCACCTCCGTCCTTCTGTTACTTTGCTGTGCTCAAAACCCTTGGTGGCCTCAGGTCTCAAGCCCTGATTCTGATCCACTGTCAAATCATCATCGAGTCCTGCTGTCTTTGCCATCAGAAGATGACTGGGATGCACTACACAGGGTCTGTGGTGTCATCCTGCTCTGAGATGCCATCCTAGCCTGCCTCTTGCCCCCCAGCATGCCACAGCCCTCTCTACCCAGGGGCGAATATACCCATTAAAACCTAGTGAGTGCTCTATCTGTCGCCCTCCACAGTCCCCAGGCTCTCTTGGGTCTCAGCCCTGTCCTCACAGTCCCTGCGGGAGCCTCCTAACTCGGACCATCCCAACACTTCTGTCTGCAGCATCTGTCCTGTCTTTACTCACCGGCTTCAGCCACATTCCCGTCCTCACTAGCCTCCCAGCAGGCCAGGTCAGTCTCAGTGCCCCCTACCCAGGCAGGTGTGCTGGTGAGCCCGCCTCTGCAGGGCTTGGTCCCTGACTCAACTTCTCTGTGAAGTGTCACCCCTGGGTGAGGCCAGTCCCCGCTGGCATTCTAGTACTCCTCTCCCCACCCTGTTTTGTTCTTCTGCTCAGCACACAGCAGCAGCTGGCACCCCGTGTATTTACCTCTAAGTTCAGTTGTTATCCATCCCTCCCCTGTACACGAGTGAGAACCCTGTCTCGTTCACAGCTGTGTCTCCAGCACCTGGTGCCTTGTAGGTGCTCATTAGATGCTTGTTTTCAAAATGAGCAAGTGAAGGGGCTGGCTGGCTGGCCGGATGGCTCTCAGAAGCCTTTTCCTCCCTTCTCACGGTGCATTCCTTTGGCTTTAGGTCCGAGGGATTTGTTGGTTTCAGTGGGTTTTGCTGTTTGCAGATGAGCCCCTGAATACTTAGACATGCCTGAAAGCGGACAGGTCACTTTGCTCCGTTGTCAGGTCCCTGAACCCTGGTGGCATGCTGACCTTGTATCTAATAGGGTGCTCCTAGTTGCTTTGTAGCAATATCCTTAGGGTTTAGCAGTCTCCTAGAGACGAGTCGGACACGACTGAGCGACTTCACTTTCACTTTTCGTCGGACACGACTGAGCGACTTCACTTTCACTTTTCACTTTCATGCATTGGAGAAGGAAATGGCAACCCACTCCAGTATTCTTGCCTGGAGAATCCCAGGGACGGGGGAGCCTGGTGGACTGCTGTCTGTGGGGTCACACAGAGTCGGACACGACTGAAGCGACTTAGCAGCAGCAGCAGAGATGACAGAACGATTCAGAAAGAGATTGTTCTTTTTCAGCATTCATTCTCTAGTGATGTTTACCTAGGGTTTGAGTTTGACCTCGTGGCAGAACTAAATCCTGTAACTCTCATTCATTGTAGAGAAAAAGATGGCATGTAAGTGTTTTAGTTAAATAAGAAAGTTAATTGGTATCTTTTAAAAAAATTACAAGAAGTCTAGAGTCTCTTTAGTTTGTTACACCAGATGGGTATATATTTTTTTATATTACCTGAAGCTGTTTTATCAGTTGAGTATTTATTTGAATAGCTAGAGTCCATATTTTTCCAGTTCCAAGTAGAGTGCTGGGGGAGAGAGTGTCTGTAACTCCACCTCAATCTAGCGATGTCGCTGTGCAGAAGGTACAGCTGGCTCCATCCACACTCCCCCCTTGCTCGATGGAGGCACGGAAGCCAATTGCTTGCCCTCCCCCATCCGCCTGGAGGCCTCCACCCCAGGGAAACAGGAGAGTCTGATTCACATAGGGCTGGCTCAAACTTTTTAGGACCAGGAAGGTGATTAAATACTGAATGCAAAGCAAACAGGTAGTTGAAATGTCAATAAAGGTGTAAGTGAAAACAGTGTGAGTCACTCCGATTGTCCCCATTCAGGTGTTTAGGAGCACAATGCACTGTTAGGGAAACCACCCCAGTTGGTCTCTTTGTAAATCGTGGGAGTGTCTTCATTTAGAAGCCTCTTCTCTGCACAGGAGGTTCTGTGTGATGGATGAGGCCGTCCTCCTCCCCTTTCAGTCTGCTTTGTCTCCTGGTCTGTCCTGTGCTTGTGCTGGACTCATCTGGCCACCTTCCCCTCCGCTTGACTCTCCTGAGCTCTCATGAGTCTGTTTATCCTGTAGTTTATCCAAACTTTCCCTGTAGTACTTTTTTACTTTTATCAAATACTCCTTCACAGTCACTCCATGATAATTTTGTCTTCTGTCATTTTATTCTCACATTCACCACTTCCTGACCCCAGCCCATGACAGGTTGGACCAGAGGCTATTGAATGACCACCCCTTTAAAACCAAAGGAAATGTTTGGGCTTAATGATTATCTGTTAAAGAAATAGTAGGTGATGTGAGACGTTTTTGCAAACCAGTCAGAACCTTGAGCCCAATTACTTGGCAGGTAGGGCTTCTCAGGTGGCACAGTGGTAAAGAATCCGTCCGCCAGCATGTGAGATCAGTTTGATCTCTGGGTCGGGAAGATCCCCTGGAGAAGGAAATGGCAGCCCACTCCAGTATTCTTGCCTGGAGAATCCCATGGACAGAGGAGCCTGATGGGCTACAGTTCATGTGGTCCACAAAAGTCGGACATAGCTCAGCGACTGAATTAGTGCATGCACACACACACGCGCGCACGCGCGCAGCAGGTACCATACGTGCGGAGGTGAATAGGGCAGGGTTCCTGCTGTTAAGTAGTCATTGAGTTAGGTGGTGACCGAAAAATAAGCCAGTAATTACAGAACAGTCTGGTGACTGTTTTCAAGCACAGAGGAGAGTGGACATGAAGGAGGGAGTCTAATCAACTTACATAAGGAGTGATGGATCTTGAGTGGGCACTCAGAAGGTTGGGTTTATGTGATATTTTAGAAATATTCACCCAGCACATATCCTGTGCCAGGCACTGTGCTCGGAGCTGGAGGGTCAGTGGTGAAAAAGACCATTAGCTCCCTATCGCATGAACCTTCTAAAGAGTGAAGACAGCTTTTAAAGCCCTGCTGCTGCTGCTGCTGCTGCTGCTGCTAAGTCGCTTCAGTCGTGTCTGACTCTGTGCGACCCCAGAGACAGCAGCCCACCGGGCTCCCCCGTCCCTGGGATTCTCCAGGCAAGAACACTGGAGTGGGTTGCCATTTCCTTCTCCAATACGTGAAAGTGAAAAGTGAAAGTGAAGTCACTCAGTCGTGTCCGACTCTTCGCGACCCAATGGACTGAAGCCTACCAGGCTCTTCTGTCCATGGGATTTTCCAGGCAAGAGTACTGGAGTGGGATGCCATTGCCTTCTCTGTAAAGCCCCTCTATAACTGGGTAAATGAAGCATCCATGAGTGTGAGAAATTCTTTGAAGAAAGCAAACAGGAAGCTAAGATGAAGTGAAAGGTGTGTGTCCCATTTGGGCAGAGGTGGCTTCCTGGGGGTACAGCTGCCCACAGGCCTCTTGTGCAAAGTAACTGTTAAGCTGAGACTTGAAGCGGGAGACGGGCCGCCCTTACAGAGCAGCTCCAGGGAGCGTGGTCTGGGTGGAGGCCAGCATTTGGAGAGAGTGGAGTATTTGTATGTGCTCCGCCTTCTTTTTCTTCTCCTTCTTTTTAATATTTGTTTATTTGTGTATGTTTGGCCGTGGTGGGTCGGCATGCTTCGCAGGCTGTTCTCTAGTTGTGTCAAGCAGAGCCTACTCTCTAGTTGTGGAGCACGAGCTTCTCGTTGCAAGGACGCTTCTCATTGCGAGGACTTCTCTAGCTGCACATCATAGGCCTAGTAGTCATGGCAGGCAGGCTTCGTTGCCCTGTGGCATGTGGGATCCTCCCCGGACCAGGGATCAAACCTGTGTCTCCTACACGGCAGGCAGATTCTTTACCACTGAGCCAAACTGGGGAAACCCTGCTTCTGCGTTCTTTCCACCCCCGTGAGGGAGCATAGTTCTTAGACCCAGCAATACAGCCTCACAGCACCCAGTCCCCCAGCTCAGCTCACTTTCATGAGAGCCTGCACTCTGCACGCCTGGGTCTGCCAGGTGACCAGTGGGCACAGTGAGAGCATACATGCAAAAAGTACATATTAATATTTGCCTTTGGGGAACATCTGATACACATGAACTGAGCAGTTTAGTATGTCACTGAGTTGAAAAATAAATTTATTATTTTATTGGTTGTTTTTATGATGTTTTAAGTTGATGTGAGAATTAAAATCCAGAGTGAAGGGTATTTTCTTATTCCTTTTTGAGCTAAACTATGAAATGAATTTAGGCAGGTGAGAAAAAGGATTCTTTTCCCCTGGGGAAATAAAAGTTTCAAGGCATTTTTTGTAATCCTCAAAGGCATGTAAACTATCTTCCAAGGTTAAAACAGCAGCTGGCTGTTGAAAGCAGCCTGGGAGAGCGTTTGGCTGAGGAATAATCTCCCGAGAGAGTGGTGTTCACCTAGGAACGGACTTTGAAGGGAACCGAAGAAGATTCTCCCGCTGATGCTTTTGAGTTTAAGAGCAGTCGTCATGTGACGGGGTTTCTATGAGATCTTGTCTGCTAGGTGAGGGGGGAGTGACCTGCAAGTTCTTGGGGCCCAGCTCTATGTATCTCTTTCCAGTGGTTGTTCAGTCCCTCAGTCGTGTCTGACTCTTTGCGACCCCACGGACTGCAGCACGCCACGCTCCTTTGTCCTCCAGTATCTCCTGGAACTTGCTCAGACTCATGTCTACTGAGTCAGTGATGCCATCCAACCATCTCATCCTCTGTCGTCCCCTTCTTCTCCTGCCTTCAGTGTTTCCCAGCATCAGGGTCTTTTCCATTGAGTTGGCTCTTGGCATCAGGTGGCCAAGGTATTGGAGCTTTCAGGTTCAGCATTATGAGTTGAATTATGCCCCCTTATAAGATATGTTGAAATCCTATCCTCAGGGTCTCCTGTAGAGGACGAACTTCTTCTTAAAGCAGAGCAGAAAGCCCAGATTCCCTGTCTTCCGTCCCTTCACCAGACTCAGCAGCCCTGGAGTTCTATCTTCAGAATCCCTTGGGGTCTTTTTTTATGTTAAAAAAGTTTCAGAATTTTGCAGTCATATAAACAGAATAACTCTTTCATATATCATAAGTATCATTTTAAATTTCTGCTTTTAAAATATTTATTTTTTGTTTTTTTTCACAGCCCAATGATGATAATTACCCAGAAGATCACTAGTTTGGCTTATGAAATTCATGATGGTAAGAATTTGGAAATTAATCTTTCATCACAGAAAAAGTCATATTCTAACCACCTTTTGTTTGAGAGATTACCGTAACTTTCTGCTGTTTGTTAGAGGAAGGAAACGGAGGGAGGGAAGATAGGAAAAATACTGAATTCTGCTTTGGTTTCCCTGGTGGTTCAGATGGTAAAGAATCTGCCTGTAATGCAGGGGATGTGAGTTCAATCGCTGGGTTGGGAAGATCCCACGGAGAAGGGAATGACTACGCACTCAGTATTTTTGCCTAGAGAATCCCATGGACAGAGGAGCCTGGTGGGTTACAGTCCATGGGATCACAAAGAGTCGGACATGACTGAGTGACTAACACTAAGGTTTCTAAAGTGTGCTCATTTTCCTCCACTGTTTATTCTTAATTTTGCATTCAGTTCAGTGACAGAGCCTGTGCTGTAATGAGAAAGAAAGGGACCAGTTATACCAAAATTGGGATTATGGCATGAATTTCAAATGAGGAAAGTGATGCAAGTGTAAATGGGAAGAAGTACGCTTCTTTTCTTGGGAGAAAGCGTAACTGATAAATTGTCTGTTTTTCTTTCTCAGGGATGTTTCGGAAGGATGAAGAGCTGACACCGTCACAGAGGGGGTTAGCGGTCAGGTACGTGCCTATAAATCGTCTCCCACCGAGGTTCCCGCTATCTCTGCCAGGACACCCATGTACTCAAGGCCAAGGCTGACTTGTCCTCCTCGAGGCTCTTAGTTCATGAGAACCAAACCTTCCTCCCTCTGCAGCAGGTCTGGCTGGGCTAGGCCTGCCTTCATAGGCACCCACTGAATACTATCATCATACAGTGTGCACCTCCTGTGTATCATATCCTGACTCCCGAGAGGCTCTGAATTTCACGAAGACAGGAAGACTGCCTGGTCTTCACGTAGTAATTATGAGTAATAATTGCAGCTACCATTTGTAGACCAGTGACTTGATAGCAGGTTCTGGGCTGCGATATGTTAATACAGCACAAAGATGCCGTGTTTTGAAATAATGAAGAACCAGCAGGATATTCACCTTGCTATTTGAGGAATTCCTTCTGCATTAGGCTGCTATGTCATTTATTGTGGTCCCCTATGGATTTATCTAAGGACTAGCTTAATTTCTTGGCGGGGCCTGCCTTAATCTAATATAATTAGAGATCAGGTACTCATTTTACTTGAAGAAAAGCATCCTGCAAGCACCTTGTTTCCTGTAAATCTGGGACTAATATATGCATGGCTGTCAAAAGACGGAGATTGTGTAGTAGGAGGCCCTGCCAGAAATGCTCATCTTTGATCCCAGGTTGTATGTCTTGAGAATCTTCTTATACTTTCCCCATCTTTAAAATTACTCTTTTGATGTTCACTACAACCAGTCTTTATAGATCAGTAAATATGCACTTGAATTTATTTGTTTGGTGAAAGGTTAGCTTGATCTGGGCTCTGTGGTCCATATGAGTCCTTGTCCATCCCAGGAACTGCTCGTTAATAGACACTCAGCCTTGGCCTCCACTTTCCCTCCCAGGTGGCCACCTGGCAAGACCCCAGAGCTGGTTAAATTCAACTCTCTGCTTGCTTGAACAGTGGAAGGAGGCAGAGAGGACTCCTTTCAGATTTGCTACCCAAACATAAAATCACAGAGCTCATTTTGCCCACAGTTCTCTCACATTTCCACACACAGTTGATATCAAATCAGTGTTTATGGAATGAAGAATGAGTCTTCCATTGATACCATAATTAGAGTATTACAGTTATGCTCAGTTCCAATTTTAATTGCGTGTATTACAGTTAACGGCTTCTTTCCTAACATGACTTGTTTGGTATGACAGTTGAGCCAGAAATGACTTCAGTAAGTTTCATAGATCAGAATTATCTCCCGTCCTTCCAAATTGTGATACATTGCTGGATGTGATAAGATGAGCTGCAGCTTAGATAACCTAGTGTTGTTCTGGTCTTGAAATAAGCAGTGTTGAAAATGAGGCTCTGTTGCTGGAGCATAACAGGCTCTTTGAAGCTCTGTGACGACGGGGCACTTGTGCTGTGTGTGAGGTGGTGATAAAGTCTCTATCTCAGCCCAGCATGGGAAGAACTACGAGGGAAAATCTGCCAGAAACACCTTACTCCCATCACTTCTGAGCCCTCAAGAAAAAGTACTTAAGGTTCTAAGCACTTTGAAATATAGAAAGGTGGCTCAGTGGTAAAGAATCTGCCTTCCAAACAAGAGACGTGGGTTCGATACCCTGGGTTGGGAAGATCCCTTAGAGAAGGAAACGGCAACCCACTCCAGTGTTCTTGCCTGGGAAATCCCGTGGACAGAGGAGCCTGGAGGGCTATAGTCCATGGGTCACGAAAGAGTTGTACATGACTGAGCGATTAAACAACAACAACAGAAAAAAAATGTAGAAAAATTTAAAGGGCATTTTGAGTAAGTGGTGACCTAGCTGAGTGTCAGGTGGACCAGAGCACTGTTTTCTCTTCATTTCATTTTTATAAAAATATTTATGAGGCGGTTCTATTGACTCCTCTTGGCCGCAGAGAGCGTTTGCACGTTTTTTTTAGGAGATCATGTGTCATCTTAGAGAGGCAGATGGGGCTATAACACGTTTAAGAGCCTCCGTATCATCCCCAGCTGTAGCTGCTCTTTTATTTGTGGTGGTTTATAGTTGTCAGTGGATGGCAGACTTGACAGATGGAGCTGTTTTTATTTTTTTAATATATATATATTTTTTTGCGGCGGGTCTTCATTGCAGCATGTGGGATCTCTAGTTGTGGTCCAGGGACTTAGTTGCTCCATGGCATGTGGGATCTTAGTTCAGTCCCTGGCCAGGGACTGAACCCTCATCCCCTGTATTGCAAGGCAGATTCTTAACCCCTGGACCACCAGGGAAGTCCCGAAGGTGGTTTCAAGGTATAAAAAATACACACTTCTGAGGCATTTTCATAGTGTCCTGTATTACTGGTTTTCTCCCAGTTTCCTGCATCGAGAGCTGAAATGCTTGGTAAACTTTAGATACCGTGTGCCATTTGGACGGACCTGAGAGCAACTGAATTAAAAATGGTGGGAGACATCCTTGACTCCTTTCTTCCTCACTCCCCACCCCCCTCCATCAGCAGACCCCAGGGCTGTGTTGCCAGGCTGTACTCAGACGCTGTCACCCGCATGGATCCAGCCCCGTCACATCCCCCTGGATCCCATATCCTCTTGCCTGGTGGTCCCTCCTCCACCCTCCTCTATCCACACACAGGGGCTCGAGGGGTTCTTTTGAAAACATAGGTATTGAAAACCCTGCTGTAGTAGAGAAGGGAATGGCAACCCACTCCCGTAGTCTTACTTGAGAAATCCCATGGACAGAGAAGCCTGGTGGGCTACAGTCCATGGGGTTGCAAAATGACTGAGCCCCTACACCACTACCACCACCACCACCACCACTGTAGTTTTTCAGCACATTCTGAATAAAATCTGAAGCTCCCACCATGGCTTGTAAGGCAGGCCCTGTGTTCCCCACCTCGGCATACTAACACCCCTCCCGCCTGCCTCCCCAGCTCAGCCCCTCCAACTGCACTGGCCTCCTTGCGGCTGGACCTGCCCTGGCTCTTTGCTCCCTGTGCCTGGAGTCCTGGTCCTGGACAGTCACGCAACTCCCTTACTCGTCTCCTGATCAGAGAAGTCTTCCTGGCTTGTTAATAAAATGCCCCCTTCCCCTTGTAGCACTTAGCTGTTTGAAATTACTTTCTGTTTTTTTATTCTTGATTTTCTGCAGCTGTCGTATAAGTTCTCTGAATGCAGAATCTCCCTGTAGTATTTACTGCTGTGTCTCTAGACCTGGGAGCATGGGCACACATAGATTTGTTAAGAGAGAGAGTGAGTGAGATTAGTAAGAGATGAATCTTCTGCCCTATCTTGTCGACCTTGACTTTGTTTCATCGTGAGGAAATCAGATAGAAACCCTTTGTCATGGCTCATAAAGACCCGGATGGGAAATCTTTTATCCAGAAGCACCACTGAGCATTCCTTCATCCTAAGCCTTTAGATTCTTATTGTTTGGAGGCAGATGAAAATTACAGCTTGCTTTATTTTGGAAATGGTAGGAGGAGTCGACGTTGGAGCTGATCACTCCCATCGCGTTTTCACAAAGCAAACATCTGTCTTACACATATCGTGTCTCTTTGTTGCAGGCGCATGCCCAGCCTTCTGGAGTATTTAAGTTACAACTGTAACTTCATGGGTATCCTGGCAGGCCCGCTCTGCTCTTACAAAGACTACATCATTTTCATCGAAGGCAGATCGTACCATATGACACAGTCAGGTGAAAACGGGAAGGAAGAGATACAGTACGAAAGGACAGAGCCATCACCAAATGTAAGACCCGGAGATTCATCTGCAGCATTTCTAGCATGTATTGATTAGCCTTGTTTATTTCAGGAGACCAGTGTTGTCATCTTTTTCTTTAAAAAAAAAAAAAAAAGATACCCATCTTTTTCTTTAAAAATATTTTTCAAGGTAAATGACTCTTCACATAGTACCTAGTGATGATGCCTTGTAGAAGTACAGCCATGATTAAAGAGCAACAGTAAGCTTACCAACGAAGTGAGGAAATACTTTATAGTCATGGAGTATTTTACAGGAAAACCCTTACGAAAAGGTCACTCTCCTCCTTCAGGTTCTGCACACCATAAATAAGAGGTTGTTGACAACAGCATATCTCATGGTTTGAATATATTTTAAATTAAAATTCCAACGGAATTCCCTGGTGGTCCAGTGGTTGGAACTCTTCACTTTCACTGCCAAGGGCCCAGGTTCAAGCCCTGGTCAGGGAACTAAGATCCTGCAAGCCACGTGGGTCGGGCCAAAGAAACAAAACCAAATAAATGTGTCTAACGATAAATTTAAATTCCATATATACATAGTTCACACAGTCAAACAGTGGGAGTTATTTAAAGATCACTCCAAGGCAGTAGGAAACTCTTTATGTTACAAACAGGGTGTGGAGACTCTCTGAATGTCAGGTCGGTCAGTCAGGTCCCTGGTGGCCCATTTGCTGGGGGCCTCCCAGTTGTCTTCAGCTGCATTAGTTAAGGTACAGGTTTGGCTGCTGAACCAAGGACCAAAATGACAGAGGTTTAAATGAGGTGGGAGTTCTTCTCTCACTTGACAGCTCATGTGTCAGCGGTCCATGGATAACAGGGAAGCCCCATGGTCTGGAGCTCCAAGTGCTCCTAGGTTTGCCATCTGTAGGGTGTTTCCCTCATCTCCATGGTCTAAGATGCTCACCACAGAAGTTATCCATGTTACTTGTGACCACATAGCTACACTGAGCTGCAGAGGAGACTGACGTGTGACTTCAGCATGTCCAAACAGAAAATATATTTTCACTGTGTAAGAAGTGGAGGATGGCTCCGGGGAACCCCTGTCAGTCTTCCCTGTGATGTCTGTAGGTGTTTTCTGTGGGGCTGTTTGGGTTCTTGAGTGAAGACGTCTCCTGTCTTCTGCCCTGGGTGTCCAGACTTGACTGATGGTCCCTGGAGCTGGGCACTGAGTGAAAGGGGGTGAGGGGTGGGCAGGCGCTGAAGGGTATCACGTCTCAGGATGCATCACCCACGTCTCCACATTCATTCCAGCCCCACTGTGGACCTGCATCCCTAAGCCTGGTTCTTCTCTGGTTAGGCTTCCCTGAGGGTTAACTTCTGACCTCCTGCCAGCCCAGGGGAGGGGCTTTCCACCTGCTCAGCAGGAGGCTGTGGGAACCGGGGGTTACATCTGCCTTCCCAGCTTTAGGTCCCCTCACCCCCTGCCTTTCCAAGTTCCTAATCCCACATTGGCTCAGCTGTTTAAGGGGGTGTCCTGGATGTGTGTGCCAGCTGGTGTTTGAGGTCAGGTATGTTACTTTAGGGTTTCCCAGGAGGCTCAGTGGTAAAGAACACGCCTACCAATGCAGGTGACGTAGGTTCAATCCCTGGGTCAGGAAGATCCCCTGAAGGAGGAAGTGGCAACCCACTCCAGTACTCTTGCTGGAAAATCCCATGGACGGAGGAGCCTGGTGGGCTACAGTCCATGGGGTTGCAAAGAGTCAGATGAGACTGAGCACGAGTGTGCAACAACTTCTGTTACATTAACTGTTTTTAAACTGAGACCTAGAAACTAGGGTGTGTAGTCTACGGGCCATGGTATTTCTCATTGTATTACTGAAAGGATACATCCAATATTTAGGTTCATGTGTGAGGTCATTTGGTTCATCTCACTTCATTTATAATTGTAATTTTTCTCTAATTACCTGCTGCATATCTCTTTCTATTCAGATGTGTAGCTTAGGTATTTTGGATGTGGAGGGTTAAGGAAAGGTAGCCTTACTTTCCTAGAGAAAGCTTTGAAAGACGACCAGGAAAATGAGAATAAGAACAGCTGCAGCGAAGAGCCCTTGACCATCCAGCGTCTCCTGACAAGAGCAGGCTGAGAATGAATAATTTGTGCAGGAATAAAGTGCAGGAATCTGGCACGTGGTCTCACTCTTGCCTTTGAGCCTTGCTTTTGGCCCCATTACAGAAAATGTTAAATAAGTGTTTATCTGTGAATTACTGCAGTTAATTGAAATATTATTTGATTCCTGTGTGGGACACTAATCCAAGTATTTTGTTTCATTCTTTCATCTGGATCCGGCCTCTTCTTTTGTCTACTTCTTTCTTACCTTCCATAGCCTGTAGACTCTCCTTTATATAGAATCAGATTGAATAGTCTGGCCTCCTGAAAACACAAAAATGCCATGAGTTGGGTTCTGTTGAGGTAATTTAACCTTACCAGAAAAAAGTAGAGGTCAGCCTTTTCCTTCCGTCAGAATCTTCTGTATAAATCTTTTGTTTTCTTGGTTGTATTGCTCTTTTAGTTCTATCATCTTAAACAAAATTGCATAAAAGAACTTTCAGGTTTAAAGAAATGTAAAAGTTGTTCATTGTAAAAATAGTTTCCATGAAATACCTAGAACTTGGAAACCAGGGAAAAGGCACAGTGGAAAAAAATAAACCGTGTGTGCGTGTGATCATATAAAAATCTCTACCCAAACTTATTAATGGTAACATTTTTACGTAGTCATCCTATATACCTGTGTTTGCTTTTAGATTATTATTTTTTTAATTACTGAAAGTCCTGCAAATACAAATTGGGGTTTCTGGTGTGATTTGAGCCATGACCCAGAGGTAGACATAAGGCTTCACGTATTCAAACTGTGAGACAGTGAAGGCTTTAAACGCTGAGCATGACCGAGTTATACAGGGTTAATAACTATATTCAGAGTGAGTCATCTGGTAGTGAGTCATCTGGTGATAATACCTGGAAGGAAGTAAAAGGAATATGGATTAGGTTTTTGACGACTTGTCTTGCTTTCAGGTTGCAGTTATTCAGAAACTCTTAGTCTGTGGACTTTCCTTGCTGTTCCACTTGATCATCTCCATGATGTTACCCGTGGAGTACAACATTGATGAGCATTTTCAGGCCACAGCTTCATGGCCGGCCAAGGTGCTCTATCTCTACGTCTCTCTTTTGGCTGCCAGACCCAAGTACTATTTTGCTTGGACGTTAGGTAAGTAACATGTGAATAGGCTTTGCGTTAGCATTGGACGTGTCAATAGCCAGGAGGGTGCCCTCTTGAGGATGTGTAGTTCAGGACCGATGAGAAAAACTAGGGTCATCTGTGCAGGAGAAACAAACCTCACAATTCATGTCCTACGTATAAGGACTGATCCTGAAAACTGTTGAGAAGTATTGGTCACTCAATTGTGTCCGACTCTTGGCGACCCCATGGACTATAGCCCCACCAGGCTCCTCTGTCCATGAGATTTCCCAGGCAAGAGTACTGGAGTAGGTAGCTCTTCCCTTCTCCAGGGGATCTTCCCGACCCAGAGATCGGAACCCAGGTGAGACTCCCGCATTGCAGAGAGATTCTTGACCGTCTGAGCCACCAGGGAAGCCCTAAAAACTGTTAGATCCTAAAAGCTGGATCAAGGCCCATTTTATTATAATATCGGATAAAATGAGAATAAATCCACTTTAATAGAGTCCAAGGGCATAGTCTGGGATAATGTACGTCTTCTGGAGCAGCACGGAATTTTGTCACACAGGTTCATAACACTTCCTTTTCCGTTGTGTCCCACAGCCGACGCCATCAACAATGCGGCGGGCTTTGGATTCAGAGGGTATGACAAAAATGGAGCCGCCCGTTGGGACCTAATTTCCAATCTGAGGATCAAGCAAATAGAGGTTAGTGCATCATCAAGCAGTCAGTCACCATAGGATTCTTAAGTGGCATAACTTGCTTTCGTAGATTGCAACATGATGTTCCAAGAATGGTGCTGAAAGATTTGTTATAATAATGCTCACTCTTTCACTTGGGCAGTATTTGTCGGTCATCAGCCGCGTGCCCCAGGTCATGGGGATCTGGTGAATAAGATCAGTACTGTCTGGGCCCTTCTGGGCTTGAATCCAGTTCAGGTTACAGAGATACAGAAAGACTGGCTGTGATCATTGAGACGGAGCGGTCCAGCTTGGACTAGTGGCCCAGGGAAGGCGTCCTGGAGGAAATGATGCCGTAAGCTGAGTCCTTAGTAGGAGGCAGCCAGGCGCTCCAGTCGAGGGCAGCAGCCTGAGGCGGGGGGCAAGGTTGTGGCCCTTGTTGTTACCTAACGGTACTGACAGGTGAGGCTGGAGGAATAGAGGCCCTGCTGAGCACAGTCTTAAGAGGCTTGAGTGAGGGGCTGGGAAGGTAGGAAGATGTGCAGACCGCTCCCCCTGGGGAGCAGGTCCAGAGGGCTTGAGATTCCCCAAAGTGGGGTAGGGGAGGGGCTGAAGGAGTTGAGGGCACAGAGGGGGCTGTGCCAGGAGTGGAGCATCCTGGCTGTGCCCAGTGACCAGCCACTGCTGTTCATTCACGTGCTCTGCAAGAGTGTCTTGGGATGATTCCACGATGGCCCCTGTAGGTGTTACTAAAGCACAGGAGAAAGTGGTGAGAAGTCCTTACGGGTGTTCCCCACAGTAAACTCCCTTTGTAGAATGATGTCACTCCGTTAGAAAGCAGTATTTAGGAAAGAGTCCATACCCCACCGTCACTGTCAAGTGTGTACTCTTGGCCCAGTAAAATGTTGCTTACTTTTTAAAGCTTCGTTATTTTGTTCACCGAAGAAAAAAGTTCCTTTGTTTTTCAGATGTCAACAAGTTTCAAGATGTTTCTCGATAATTGGAATATTCAGACAGCTCTTTGGCTCAAAAGGTAAGCTCCTTCCAGAACCATCTTCAGCTGTGCTTTGTCCTCTGGGTCTTCACTGGGTTTACATTCTTGATTAGATTAAATTAGATGAACGATATGACTTTATGTTAACCAGGAAACACAGTTACTGTCCTCCAAAGCAGGGTGGTACCAAGCCTGAGAACTATTTAGCCTTAAGTCCTAAATGTAGCTACCACAGACCTCTCCATTTGCCTTTAAAGGTGCCTACCAAGGTCTGAAATCGCCAGTATGTTCCTCATGCATGGGAGATTTGACCAAACAAAAGTGGCTACATAACCACCATATGTATGCATTAGATTTTCCACAATAGTTAAGATATTCCAGTACAATAGACCTTTATATGTTGGGTGCAGGATCCGAAGACTGAACCTCTGCAGGTGGAGTTCAAGGTCTTGTTAGAAACACAGCAGAGGAATCTCCACATGGTGGTCCTTGTAGTGAGGATGATGACGAGAGGGCAGGAGGCGTGCAGGCACGGCGGGGAGAAGAGGCACTTGAGTTAAGAATCATAAGGAGGAGGTTGTCATGTGCACAGGGGGAAGGCAGAGGACCGATTACAGAAGGCAAATTTAGGATAGTGCACAGAAACTCCCAGGGATCCTGTCTCCTTGTTCCTGATGGGACACTGCCAGGTTTTGAGTTTATTTCATAAAACACTGCCCCTGTGATAGGGGGGATCTAAGCACCATTCTCTGTAATACCCTTTATTTATGACAAATAATGACCTTTACCTCTTGAAACACCCAAAATGTACTCTTGTCACTTCATGGTGCCTTGAAGTCTCCCCAGTGGCTGCACATTTTCTGAGCTAATTGTTACATTGTTTTTGTTGTTGTTATATTTTAAATTTCATACCTTAGGAAAATCTCATTTTCATGTGAGTTCTCCACCTATGACAGGAAGACTTTTAAGCACAGCCTGGTTCCCAATAGAGTATGGTTAGATCAGTTGAAAGTCCTAAAAGTTAGTAAAGAAAATAATAAAATAATGTAAGATAAGAGTAATTTTATATTTATTAAAGTTTTTCTGTACATGTATAGACTCCCCACACACTAGAAATGATAATTTTGGTGATGCCAGTAAGAAGATGCAAGTGAAAAATCTTTTTATAAACCTCATAGTAGCCATAACCTCCCTGAGGCTAATGGCCAAGATAAGTTGTAGTTGTTTTCCTAAATCCTGACTGGGACTGAAAGAACGATGGTCGTGGGCTTGACAGGCTTCTCATCACTCACGTGTGTCATGGTTTCCAGGGTGTGTTACGAGCGCGCCTCCTTGAGTCCCGTCACCCAGACCTTCTTCCTCTCTGCCATCTGGCACGGGGTGTACCCGGGCTATTACCTGACCTTTCTCACCGGAGTGCTGATGACGCTGGCTGCGCGAGCTGTGAGTATGGGGGACGCCTTCTCATCCTGCAGGGCCAGTCACGTGGACTGGGGGCCAAGGCCACCCACCCGCTGAGCAGCCTCGCTGCTTTGGCCGGGCCAGCCCTGAGCTCCAATGGGTGTGCCTGGCGCGTGTGTTGAGTGAGGCCCACACTTGGTTCATCTGAGAGGAAGCCACAGTAAAGTAAAGCACAGGAAAGCCAGGTGTGCCGGTTCTGCAGGTTACACAGCAGCATTTAAGGAGCTCTAAGCAATTGTTAACTTTGGGGGGAAGCTTTTAATTTTGACACCATTTCAAATCCACAGAACAGTTATAAAGAAGCTCCTCTGTGCTCTTTGCCCAGATTCACACATTTTGCCCCCATGCTTCACCATGCTCTCTCCATAGTTTCTATATCTATTGATACGTGTATTAGTTTTCTCTGAACCAGCTTTGCCCATAGTAACAGTACCATTTTAGATGCCCAGAAGCAATGTGTGAGAGTTTCATCTATTCCACATCCTTGAAACAGTTGATGGAGTCGGTGTGATTCCATAAGCATTGTTAAAGATGAATATTTTTGTTTATTTCAGGTGAGAAATAACTTTAGACATTATTTCGTCGAACCTCCCCAGCTGAAATTATTGTATGATATTATAACATGGATAGCAACTCAGATAGCAATAAGTTACACAGTTGTGCCATTTGTACTTCTTTCTGTAAAACCTTCACTCATGTTTTACAGGTAAGTGTTACTCTTAACAAATGTGCCATTGGAAATTTGTAAAAAAATTTTATTGAAATATAGTTGATTTACAATTTGTGTTAGTTTCAGATGTATACCAAAGGTTTTCATGTATATATGTGTCTGTGTGTGTATACATATATATATACACTTTTTAAGACTGTTTTCCATTATATAGGTTATTATTATTATAGGTTATTATATACTGAGTTAGTTCCCTGTGCTATATAGTAGGTCCCTATTGGTTACCTATTTTATGCATAGTAGTGTGTATATTTTCATTCCAGCCTCCTAATTTATTTCTCCCCTGTATCCTTTTCCCTTAGGTAACCAAACCGTAGGTTTGCTTTCTGTGTTTGTGAGTTGATTCCGGTTTTGTAAATATCAATAAGTTCATTTGTTTCATAGTTTGAAAATTAGGAAAGCTTCTTGTTTTTAGGCAAAATAGAACCCAACTTATTTCCTGTAGTTAAGTGCATTGTCAGTTACTTTTACATCTTAAACCTAGCAGTCTCAAGTTTATTTATGAAATGATTAGCACCGCTCAGACTTGAGATGAGAATGTGACTTACAGGACTATCACCTGGGTACCCACTGCTTCAGATCTCTCTAAAGTTTCACTGGAGAGTGGAGCTCTTCTTTCTACACTTGGACATGAACTACATGGTTGTGGCGATCATTTCATGACATATAACAGATCGAATCATTGTGTTGCACACCTGAAGCTAATAGTGTTACTTGTCCGTTATTTCTCAATTTAACAGAGAGAGAGACACCAGGCTAGCTTTGGCCCATGGGCCGAGGTTGCTCACCCTTGCTCGAGAGCCAAGGGTGGTGAGAGCCCCCTGCTCAAGAGCCAAGGTTTGGGGGTTTGTATGTTACAGCAGATGCTTGTGAGTCACTGGAGATATTTTAGGGGTGGAAGTAAATACTGGGTTGGCCAAAAAGTTCACTCAGGTTTTTCAAACAGACTTTTTTGGCCAAGGCAGTATATCCTCTGACAGTTACCAGAAGCTATTAATAAAGTCCATGGACCAAGAGTTCAGGCTATCAGACTGCTAACTTCAAAAGAAAACGAAAACCTATAGAAAATGAACAATAAAGAATATGATGAAGTAGTTAAAAAAGTATAGCCTGTTCTTTATAACAAATTATTAATTCTCTTAATTTCTTCAATCAAAAGATAATCAATTGCTTATATTTCACTATGGGTTCCCTTTTCACTCTTATGGTTCATTGGTACAATGTCATCTCTTGTTGATGTTGTTTAGTTGCTCAGTCGTGCCTGACTCTGTGATCCCATGGGCTGTAGCCCGTCAGACTTCTCTGTTCATGGGATTTCCTAGGCAAGAATAATGGTGTGGGTTGCCATTTCCTTCTTTAGAGGAATTATTGTCATCTCTACATGATAGAAATTATTATTTTGAATTCCATGTTTTATCTATTTATCTTCTCTCCCTCACCCACCAAATTCCCCTCCCCGATATTAGATAGTGATCTGTCTGAGATCAAAAGCTTTATTCTTTCATAAATTCTTTATTACCGTAGCGTTTAGAATGACAGAAAGAGTATATGGTCACAGAATTATTGAATTGAATATGGTAAGAGTCATACAGGAAGACATAAGTAACTCCTGCCAAAATTTCCATTTTAACAGAATTATTACATATATTTAAATGTGATTGAGCTATTGATTGGATATTCTGTCTCAGAAACATTGAGATTTACAGCTATAGAAGCAGTTGGTCACCTTGGTTTATATTTAATTTGAGGCATGATACTTCTAATAATATTTTTAATAATGTGACCTTTATTTTGTGATAGTAACCATCAAGAAGCTATATTGCTTATCTGTTACATCACTGGGCTTCCCTGATAGCTCAGTTGGTAAAGAATCCCTGTGCAATGCAGGAGACCCTGGTTCGATTCCTGGGTTGGGAAGATACACTGGAGAAGGCTACTCACTCCAGTATTCTTGGGCTTCCCTTGTGGCTCAGCTGGTAAAGATACTGCCCGCAATGCGGGAGACCTGGGTTCAATCCCTGGGTTGGGAAGATCCCCTGGAGAAGAAAAGGCTACCCACTCCAGTATTCTGGCCTGGAGAATTCCATGGACTGTATAGTCCATGGGGTCTCAAAGAGCCTGACACAACTGAGCAACTTTCACAACAACAACATGACATCACTGAAATATTTGTAACTTAATTAGGGACAGTATGTAGCAGGCAAGGCTTTTACTGTGTCTTTATCACCTGTATTCTTTACTCAATATTTGACTCTGCAGATTTGAGAGATATTTTCAGATCTCTGCAGCTATTAATAAGTAAATTTTTATTTTTGTTTTATTTGGTTCTGGCCTTAGGACCCTTACAAAGGAATGTAATATGGTATCTAGTATCATGCTTGTAATTGGCCTAGATTTGTACAATGCTTTATAAATACCTACAGGCATATATGATTTGAGTTTCATCTAAGGGGGATTGTTCTTCTAGAATAATGAAATAAATATACACATCCTAAGGGGCTTGGGACAGTTGTGACAGATGTCAAATTAGGTCTTGATAATTATCAGAATCTAATAAAGTAAACTTTTCCTTTTTTTCTTTTAGCTCCTGGTATTACAGCCTTCACTTTGCTGGTATCTTAGTATTATTGTTGTTGCCGGTGAAAAAAACTCAAAAAGGAAAGCGTACACATGAAAACTTTCAGCTGTCACGATCCAAAAAGGTTGATGAAAGAGAAAATTCTTTGGGACAAAATAGTTTTTTCACAACAAACAATGTTTGCAATCAGAATCAAGAAATAGCTTCTAGACATTCATCATTAAAGCAATGATGAGGAAAGCACTCTGATGGCTATTTTCTGTATGTCAAGGGGAACCAATCTTAGCACCTTTCAAGGGGTCTGTGTCTGTTGGGGAAGAGATCACATTGGGGGAAATCGGCCGGTTTTAGGTAGGGAATTCCCTGTATACGAGCTTGGAAATGGAGCGAAATACCCCTCCCATGCCATGTCCTGGTGGGCCACGCCTTATCAAAAAATATTTCCATTATTTCAATGGGCACTCAGGACCTCAGCATATGTCCGTAGGGTCATATGTGTGCCCTGTTGCTGAATGTACGCTGTGTGTCCCAAGGCACTGAAGAGAGGGAAAAATAATTGTGTCACTCTGGATGACTGAGAAAAATTAACTTCTCCAAATGAATGTCTTGCCTTAAACCTTCTATTTCCTAAACTGTTGTTTCCTAAATGGTATTTTCAAGTGTGGCATTGTGCGAACACTCTTTCACTATTTGATGTGTGCTGCACAGGAATTCCAGAAGAATTTGAACAGGATTATTTAAGATTGTGGATACTTTAAAATGCAATAAACATCGCAGTATTTGAAGGGTTTTCCTAAAGTTTCTCAGATGACTACAGTATGTTGTAGAATTGTAAGCAGTGGTGGATGCCAAATTGTAGGTAGTTTACTTTCCTGGAGAATTTGATCACCCTGTGTCAGACAGAGAACCGTCAAGGAAGGATTCCTTAAACACAAACTTTAAAATGCAATAAACATCGCAGTATTTGAAGGGTTTTCCTAAAGTTTCTCAGATGACTACAGTATGTTGTAGAATTGTAAGCAGTGGTGGATGCCAAATTGTAGGTAGTTTACTTTCCTGGAGAATTTGATCACCCTGTGTCAGACAGAGAACCCTCAAGGAAGGATTCCTTAAACACAATGAAAGGTTGGTGATGTGATATTTTAAGCTTATTCTTCTTCTTCAAAAAAGAGAGAAGATGACAAACGAAAGAAGGAAGGCATGAATGAGGCGCTGCACCTGGCCCGTGACGCCTGTGTTCATACACACACCTGCACGTGGCAGGGGTCTGAGGCTCAGTGGAAGTGCTCTTCACCCCTGTTCACCTGAGTTCTTTGGGATCCTGTAGACATAAAAGTTTAATACCTTTATAATCACGTTGGATTTTTAAGAAATATATCAAACTTAAATTATATAGAATTATAAAAGGATAATGAAAGTAATAGCGGGAGATTGCTTGAAGGCTTTGAAAGAGACATCATTGAGTGAAATTACAGTCTAGCGAATCACTTTTTTAATCCTTGAACAGTTGAATTCGTATTTGGTTACGTTTTAGGAAAATGGAAACTTAAAAGTCATTGGGTCTGAGCCCCCTTTGTAGAGAACAATATAAATTAATTTCCAAACTCTTTTAACTTCTCCCATGAAAGTTTTACCGTTAACTCGCATTAATGAGTTTTGGATTCTTGAAGCAGAAAGTGTGCTTTTTATCTTACAGGCCGTTTTCACCATAATTCATTTCGCCTTCAGTGGCTGGGTTCCTCCTTTGATTCCACAGTCTTATGATGCTGCAGCAGTGAAAGCAGAGGAGAGGGATGTGGTGCCAGCTTGGTATCAGGGTTCCGGTGGCCCAGGGTGATGAATAATGGGCCGATAGGGAGAAGGATGGGCAGGTTCTTCTGACTTCACTTTTCTGTGACCCTTCTTTTGTGGAATTTGTTTTCTATTTTGCCTTAAATTTTTAAATGAAATGCAAATTGTCTATCTATGATGAGTCTCTTTTTTTTTTTCCCGTCATTAATAAATTTGTAAATGAAAGTTAACGACAGAAGAGCTCTTTGGCTTAAGCTGTGTAGTATTTCATTTCAAGACTAAAGGAAAAGAAATGTGCTTGGAACTTCTGAGGTCTAATCAGCAAAAACACCTTCCCAGAACTTTAGCAATAACCTTGTCTTTGTTGATAAGAAATGTTTTTATTTTTCTAAAGGTAATTTTTTTTTCCCCACCTGGTGAAGTTAGTTAGCCATGCCCTGTTACCTCCTGGGAAAGATGGATGGCTAAATAAATTTTCTGTTTTCCCACACACTTGAATTTAAGTGAACTGTGGAATGTGAGAGGCTAGGAAAGAGTAATCATGGAAAGTATCTGCTCCTCCCACCCCAACCCGGTACCATGCCTCCTCCATTTAATACTGCAGAGAATCTGATCACTATTAAGAAAAATTAAACAAATTTAGAGATCAAAAGACAAGTCTAGGCATGTCATAAATGAAAACAAGAAAGTGTAATAAAAGCTCTTTTTGTTCAGCCTGCCTAGCCATTAACAAATAATCATGATTTAGTTCTATTACCTGATTATATTTTATTTCTCAGCCTGTAAACCTAGTATCACTCTTAGCTATTTTTTTGCTCAGTGAATGTTATCATAGCGCTACCATCTAGAAAGCAAGGTGATTGATGGATTTTCCAATTACTTTGAAGATAACTACATCATATATATATACAGTCCGACTAATTTCCATCCCCCTGGATTATCTAGATTGTTGTTTCTGAATGACATGGGTTTTTGAATAGCTTTTCTTTAATTTTGGAGAAATTGTAAGTATGCAATCTAGAAAACAAACTAAAAAATTCTGATTCTTAGCTTGACCTTCCTCCTCAAGAAGAGACTTTTTGTGCTCTATAAATTGAATATATCTACTTGAAGTGTTTTAAGGGTTAATACTTCTAATTATGGTAGAAGAATTGAAAACTGGTGTATCTCTACTATGTTAAAGGGATTCATTGTAATATATGATTGCTTCTTTTTTAATCAACAGGATTCAGTTCATATTTATATTATTTCTTCATTCTTCAGTTATCTTGAAACCACTCCAGTTATATTTTCGGTTATTATTTTGCTACTCAGGGAAAAAATGAACAAAATAATTCTTTTTCCCGCAGTTTTATTTTTTGAAACCATAGCAGTTAATTTATTTTGATGTATCTCACCTGTCACCATTTTACAACTGGCTTTTTCTTAGTTTTTAAAATAAACATTTTTAATCAGAGCTCAGGGTAATTGAAGAAATTTATTTAGCTTCTAAAATACCCAGTATAATAGAGAAGGTTTATTTGGCTTCCAAAATGTCGAGCCACCACTTATGCCTCCACCATACTTTTGGTTAAAAAGTATTTTTGTTAATTGATTCCCACTATGTGAAATTCACATACAGGATTTCCACAGATACCAGGTTTGAGGGGGAAAATCACAGTATTAAAGAATGGTTTTTAAATATGAAGGTAAGGGATTTCCCTGATGGTCCAATGGTTAGGATTCCGAGCTTCCAGTGCAGGGGGCACGGGTCTGATCCCTGGTTGGAGAACTAAAGATCCTGCATGCTGTGTGGCACAGCCAAAAATAAAATAAGAGAAGTTAAACTTTTATATATGTGTGTGTGTGTGTATATATATATATATATGTACATATACATATATAAATTAAAAATAGAGGTAACCCACACCAAAGCAGTGATCATCCTGGGAGGAGATCTGGGTATTCATCAGGCACCGTCATCAGGGAGCCTTGTGACTTGGACATGTGACCTGCTCTCCAGAGGAAGTTTCCTTAAGAAGCCCAGAGAGTGGTTTCCCAAAGCTTATGAGCAGTTGTGTTTATAATGATTGGAAACCATTTGCAGCATTTGTAAGAGTCACCATCAGGATTGTCTCTGTGGTCATTTGCTTTGACAACTTGAGCTCAAAGCCCTGACTTTTCAAAAGGTTTTTGAGGCAACAGAGGAAAACCTTACCATCCATTAACTCAGAAGGCATGGTAGCATTCCATTTCTACTGAATGCAGCCCTTAAAATGAAGCTTTCATAATGAAATAGTGTCCACTGAAGAAAATATTTTCTCCTTTTGCTTTCTCTGCTTTTTTGGTTTCTGTCTGTGCTATGTACAATTGAAGAAGATATATGCTAAAAAATATTTTATAAGAATTGACAGTTTTATTGGACAGGGTTTACCAACTTCTCAAATATTATTTCATTTAAAGAAAATTTAGTTATACCTTATTTTAAACTACAGAAAATAATTACTTTAAAATGTTGCCATTAAAATAATCCTAAAATGTATACTTTTATTCAAGGACTAGATGACATATGGGACAAAAATCTTTCCTATTTAAAATGTATACGTTGTAAATTTCATTTGTAAATTCATGACCACCTCTGGACATTTATGCTTTTTTTGTTTCCTTATTTTAAGTTGTCCTAAATTATTAGTTTATTGATTTGAAGAGTTCTGCATTGTAGTTGAAAGAAAAAAAAAATTACTTGAGAGAATAATTGTTTCAGAATGGTACCTCTTATTACTGTGTCAGAGAAGCATTTGTCTCAAGTTTTAGATATAAACCAGTATTTTGTGGAGTTTTATTCAGCCACTGATAGTCCATCCTGGCTGAAGTTGATTATACCAGATTTGACAGAGGTGCAGAATTCTAACTAACACTGTGAAATGTAATCCTAACTGCCCTCAAGGACCTAATAAAGCTACACTTAACCCAGTGTACATTTAACAAACACCTGATCGTTTTACACTTAGGTTAGATGCTGAAGTTCTTCCTTCTACAGCCCTTCCTTGTAAAAGTGCTTGTGTATCAGGGCACACTCCTTATTGGAAAGAGGAAGATTGACATTAAAAAGAAATGCCACTCTGAAATGTGGATTTGCAAGCCTATGATGCAGAGGGTCTCTAAGGTGTTTTTCTTCAGCACCACATAGTCAAATCTATTTATAGTAATTTATTACAGAAGAAAATTTTAAATGAAATTTTCCACATTGGCATTTTGTAGGACTGCTCTTAGAATCAATGACTAAGCTGCTTTTTCAGGCTCTTGTACAGAGCGTGCAGCCAATTACATTTTACTTGGTGGGCTGCTTAATAATGTTTTTATATATTTTCAAATAATATTTATTTTAAGAGGTTTTTAACATTATGCAAACCCCAGTAAAGAACTGACTCTACAGGTCATTGATTGAGACGACTTTCTGAAATGGAGCCTAAAGACACATTTTTAGGCCAACTAATCTGTCTTGCCTTTAGAACATTTTAACTGTCTTCTTTCAGTACACCTTTTATAAAGCAAAGAAACAAAACAAACCCCCCCGAGACTTTATGTTCTATAAATAAGAGTATAAAGATCCATGCAAAATGACTATCTAAAGCTTACTCGGTGATGCATAACCATGTCTGCAGTCACATTTTATCAAATTTTGCTACTATAAAAAGATGGAAATAATGATGGAAAACCAAAAGTTACAGAGCACCATCAGTGGAATAACTAACCATTTTCTTAATAACACATTTGAAATGGAAAAAGTGACTGGCTGCCTTTTACTGGAGTCATAAATGACTGTATCCTGCCCAGTCTCTGTGCTGGAGTAACTTTGAGAAGTTGTTCTGTTAATATTCCTCTTTGTTTTTTCCTACTAAAGGGCCTACACATGTAAAGAATTTCAGATATGCTTCTTTTATGATACTGAGTATTTCTGGTTCTGTATCTACGGGTTTGTCATCAAAGTACATTTGCTCCTGACTTTTTATTAGAGGACAGAGGAATCAAATGTCTAGCACACACTCGCTCCATCTTCAGTCACCTGTACACAGCTGTCTCCCCAGACCTGCAGGAGCATGATGGAAAGCAATAGGAATGAAAGTAAAAATAATTGTGGCAAAACAAGAGAAACCCTCCTCCGTAGAGAGTGGAAATGTGTGATTTCATTCCTGCCTTCCTTTAAAGGTTGCATCTTGATGTCTGCGTAGGAGTAGTTGAACATTGTCAGCCCAACACAAGGGGCTCTGAGCTCCAGCAGCTGGTATTCAAAGCCCTTCGCCTGCCGTCCCTGGGGGAGAACAAATAGATCATGGTGTTCTGTGCTTTATGTTTTTATGATTCCAAAGTATTTTTTAAAAGAAGTGTTATTTTTTGACAGATCCATGAACTAGTTCCTGTTGTCTGGTAAATGAAAACTACCACTGTGTCCGTTACACTGTGACGTGATATTTCATAACCACACGTTTCTAGTCTGCGTCCCAAGAGCTGCACTGGTAGCTTATTGCTGGGTTTCAAAGATGCTTTTAACTGAACATCTAAATGTTTTTTTTCTAATTTGTGTGTCTTTAAAAATGATTAAACAGTAGTTTAAAATATGTATGTGTGTGTTTGCTAATTGCAGAGGCTTTAAATTCAGTCTCTAGAACTATCAGAGAAGTAATGGTCATGAGAAGTAATGGTCTTTCTTCATTGAAGGATTTTTCAACTGGGTGGTAATACTCCCAGGAGTCACTGACTTTTTAACTGGTTAAAAGATTCAAAAGAAACTATTGTCAATTATAAACACTTGGGGAGGCAATTAGAACCACTTTAGGTTAGTAGTATATAGCAGTAGAGGATGAGATAGTTCGATGGCATCATTGACTCAACAGACATGATCTTGAGCAAACTCCAGGAGATAGTGGAGGACAGAGGAGCCTGCCGTGCTGCAGTTCATGGGGTCAAAAGAGTTGGACATGACTTAGCGACTTTATGTTCTATAAAGAACAAACTGCAAAGTGAGGAAGATGCTGCCTGTCCTCAATTACCAAGAAAGTTGACTTTTGCAGTCTTGCTGTTGGCATGTCCACTGCACTTGTATCTGGATCTGGTTTTTGCTTTTGTGAAGCAGGGTGTTGGGACAGCCACTCGGTCTCTGTACCGTGATTACAGACTTAAGGGAATTTTGGAGTGCACTTCCAGCTCTTGCAGACGTGGTCTTGGACAGCTGTGGGGAAAACATATTACACTGTACTTTTGTACAGAGATGCTAGATGAATACCTACAAGTAAGTCCAGTTTCAGTCCTTTCTTACTGGAAGGCAGTGATGGCAGGTTCTAATGACCCCATTTGGAGGTTCGTGAAATTGAGCCATGACCAGGAATTGCCCGCCAACATAGTACCTCCATTGGCTTGTCCTGACAGGTTCAGCAGTGAAGGTAACTTGATTCACTTCACAGTAGGAGAGGCTGGGAGGCCAGGTAAATAACAGGACTCCCCTTGTTTATAGATGGAAGTGAGGAGAGGCTGGGAGGCCAGGTAAATAACAGGACTCCCCTTGTTTATAGATGGAAGTGAGAGGCTGGGAGGCCAGGTAAATAACAGGACTCCGCTTGTTTATAGATGGAAGTGAGGAGAGACTGGGAGGCCAGGTAAATAACAGGACTCCTCTTGTTTATAGATGAACATTGTAAGAGGTTTTGTAATTTTTTCTCTCAATTCTTCATTGCACAATTATTTAATGAGTTCCAGTCCAATGTATTAGGTAACGAAAGAATAAATCAGGTCCTTGCCATTGAAGAGCTAATAAATAGTCACCATATAATATGGTAAATGCTTTATTAGAGGCAAGAACTATTGGCAGGATCAGGGGGCAGGAACAGGCACAGAGGAGTTGGCACTTGGCTTTGCAAGGAAGCGTTTTATTGGGCTGAGAAAGAGGTACTGCTGCTGCTGCTAAGTTGCTTCAGTCGTGCCCGACTCTGTGCAACCCCATAGACGGCAGCCCACCAGGCTCCCCCATCCCTGGGATTCTCCAGACAAGAATACTGGAGTGGGTTGCCATTTCCTTCTCCAGGGCACGAACGGGAAAAGTGAAAGTGAAGTCGCTCAGTCGTGTCCGACTCTTAGCGACCCCATGGACTACAGCCTACCAGGCTCCTCCGTCCATGGGATTTTCCAGGCAAGAGTACTGAAGTGGGTGTCATTGCCTTTGTGCTTGAGTCTTCTTTTTTATTGCATCATCCCAAGTGACACCCATGGTGTCCTTTAGCCCAGACTGACACTCCTCCCAGCAGAAGGGTAGGGCTCGATCCACCAGCCAGGGTACAGCTGGACGCTCTTTGCCCAGGAGAGGGGTGCCACTCACCCATTGCCATTGCTTTCTTTCAGGATGAGCATGACCACAGTCTTCGAAAAGCAGGCCTAGGATCTGAGCTTAGCCACCTGCTGTTGATAACCATCAGTGGGAAAGTCAGCTGCCCAGCATCCTGAGACTGAAAGCCATGAGAAGATGAGGCCCTTCCAATTGGTCAGAGGGGCTGCCAGTCGCCCAGAAAGTTGAGTTCCTGTTTTATCTCCATGCTTTTTTAATGCATGAGTCATCAGCCTCAAGAAGAGGCTATAGAAAGATAAAATAGCAAGTACTGGAAATCCATCCTACAATCCTGAACCTCTACAATAAATCTTACAGGAAGAGTCAGCATGGCACCCCTGCTTCTTAACTGTCCCCAACACCCACTGAGCCACTTCTGCAAGGGTCGATTCTTGCTCTTACTGAATGGGGTGGTTAATACCTTTTTGTGTCGTTCAATCTCCACTGCATTTGGTTATGTTGACCACTCTCTTGGGGTTCTTTTCTCAGTGTCTGTAAAACTGTCCTTGGCATCTCCTCCTGCCTCTGGAGAATTGTCTTTAAGTCAGCTGAGATCCCTCGTCTTGGCTTCAGTTCACACACTCGTCTGCTCACATAGGTCCTCTGAGCTGGTCCTACCTTCAGCTCAGACCTCTGTCCCCTAACTACCCCTCACTCCCAACTCCAGCTAAATATCTCCACCTGGAAATCACAAGCAGACTCAGAACATCCACACCTGTCATCCTGTTCCATCACCCCCAAAACGTGTGATTCCTCTTGCCCTGCTCAGGTCATTAAATGTCGTGACTGTTTCCTTCGTTTCCCAAGTCAGAAGCCTGTCCATCCCCTCACCCTTTCTGCCTTGCCCACCATCATGTGTCGTCAGCCCCCATGTGTCCTCTGTCCCGGACAAGTGGCTCCATTTCTACCAGCCCTGGCTCCCCATTCCTCACCTAGCTCATAGCAACGACCTTCCAACTGGTCCTCCATCCTCCAGCTGTCAGTCTCTAAAATGTGGCCTTGAGTCATCTTTCTGAAGTCAACGGATTGGATTTTTATTTTCCTGCTTCAAAAATGAAACTGTTAATCAAAGCCTTTGTGATAAACTCAAAACTTTCCATGATCTAATAACCCCTGCTTAGCCCTCAGCATGCTTCTCTCTCCTGATTTACCCTCTCCCAGTACAGTGCCATAGATTGAATCTGTCCCCTAAAGTTCATGTTGAAATCCTAACTCCAAGGTGATGGTCTTTGGAGGTGAAGTTTGGGGTGAGTGATTAGGTCATGAGGGCAGGCCTTCATGAATATCGTTTATTGCCCCTACAAAAGACTCCAAAAGAATCTGAAGAAGAATATATATATACACATAAAAAATATACATAGGCATATACATATAAAATATTCATATGCATATGAATGACTGAATCACTTTGCTGTATGCCCAGAACTAACACAACATTGTAAGTCAACTATACTTCAATAAAAAAATAAAATTGAATTTTAAAAAGACCCCTGAGAGCTCCCTTGCCCCTTCCACCGTGTGAAGAAACAGCAAAAAGTTGGCCATTTGCACCCTGGAGGAGGGCTCCCATCAGAATCTGACCGTGCTGGCATCCTGGCCTTGAACTTCAAGCCTCCAGAACTGTGATGAAGAAGTTTCTGTTGTGTGTAAGCCACCCAGTCTCTGGTGCCTTGTCACAGCTGTCTGAACAGGCTAAGACACCTTCTGCTCGAGTCAGGTTGGGTCATTATCCTTCCTCCAATCTCTCTCCCTTGCCCCTTACCTGCTGCCCCTTTTACCCAGAAGTCCCATCTACACCACATCCTCCACACCCTTCCCTTCCCACTAACTCCTGCTTCGTCATTGAGGGGCAGCCTCCCCATCACTAGTCAGGAAAGTTCAGTGAGCTTGTGCTGTGTGCCAGGCACTAAGGTGAATGTGAGGGTGCTCAGTCGCTCTGTCGTGTCCGACTCTTTGCAGCCCCACGGACTGTAGCCTGGCTGCCTCTTCTGCCCACCAGGCTCCTCTTATCCGTGGAATTTTCCAGGCAAGAATACTGGAATGGGTTGCCATTTTCTACTCCAGGGGATCTTCCCAACCCAGGGATCGAACTCGTCTGGGGAGTCTCTTAAGCTCTTAAGTCTCCTTCATTGGCAGGAGGATTCTTTACCACTAGCCCCAGCTGGGAAGCTCACTAAGATGAATGCTAAGCATCAAACATGAGATGCTTTTCTTCAGGCAGCTCTTCCTGAACCTTGCCATCACAGGTTCTCTATTCTCCTATGTACCTTACCCTCCTCACTCAGTGCTGTCACTGTTAATATATAATATATATTTCTTCAGAGTTGCACAGCCAAAGGAGGAGGTAGGGTGACGAATGCAGAACAACATGCAAATTCATGAATTATCTGCATTTATTCCAGACTAACAAACTAAGTCCTTTAGCTATGGGACCTCCATTCCCAGGGACCCTTATTACTGGCCGCAACTTGTGGTTGACACAAGGATAGAGTCCCAAAGTCCCCACATAGCATAGGAGAGACACAAATGTATCAAGATGCTTACGTACTAAAGGCCACATTTAAGGCACGTACATCTCAGGTGTGGGTATAAACAGAATCATTTAGAAAGGCAAACATTGCTATATATGTGCTAAACTGAAGCAATCTATAGTTCTTGATACAAATAAATTACCTTTTACACAAAGCAAGGAAGTTTTGTGGAATTTGATTAATTTTAGAAAATCTACAGTACGCCAAAAACCATAACACTAAGGCTAAAGGTGTTTTGGATAAACTATAAGATCCTACTGTATAACACAGGGAACTATATTCAATATCCTGTGATAAACCACTATAGGAAAGAATATACAAAAGAATGTATATATATATATATATATATATGCATGTGTGTGTGTGTGCGTGTGTGTGTTCAGTTGCTCAGTTGTGTCTGACTCTTCGTGGCCCCATGGCCCATAATCGCCAGGCTCCTCTGTCCACTAGGCTTTCCAGACAAGAATAGTGGAGTGAGTTGCCATTTCCTCCTCCAGGGGATCTTCCTGACCCAGGTATCGAAACTTCATCTCTTGCATCTCCTGCATCGGCAGATGGATTCTTTACCACTAGCACCACCTGGGAAGCCCTATATATATATACAATATAACTGAATCACTTTTTTGGACAAAGAAATTAACATTGTAAACCAATTATACCTCAATAAAAAACAGACTGAAGGTGTTTTGTAGACAAGGTTAAATGTTTTCTATCCAAGCCTTCAGATTAGGAATTACTCATCGGTTCCTCCATACCTACACTAACTGATCGTCCCCACCTTTTACATTAGGCACCACACAGCTAGTAAAATGCACTCAAAGGAGTCAAACACCCATCCTTCTGTCACTGACAACCAATTTTCATATTTTGGTGTTATTTCTAGTCTTTTTTTCCTACTGCTAGATGAAGAGATATATTTTACAAAATAATTTTGTAAGCTTCATTTTTCACTGATATTTTGTATCTCTCTTTCCCTATTTCACCTAATAAGTTTACTTAGAAGGACAATAACAAGAAAAGAGAAATGAAGGCTGCAGATTAAATAAGCCACATGCATGTCACTTCAGTCGTGTCTGACTCTGCGACCCTCTGGACTGTAGCTTGCCAGGCTCCTCTGTCCATGGAATTCTCCCGGCAAGAACACTGGAGTGGGTTGCCATGTCCTCCTCCAGGGGATCTTCCTGACTCAGGGATCGAACCCACATCCCCTGCCTCTCCTGCATTGCAGTCAGATATTTTTACCACTAAGCCACTGGGGAAGCCCTAAATAAGCCACATGCTTACTGAATTCTACTGCACCCTGTAAAACCCAGAAAATCCGTTGTCAGGTTCATTTATAAATGTATGTGAAGCAGTAAGAGAGTAGGTCACATCTGCTTCTCTGGCTTTATACTGGGCCCTGAAAGTGATTTTATTTCAAGGACACATCAGGCCATATATAGATAAAATGTATTAAAACATGTATCAACTTTCATCAAGAACAGATAAATAGACAATGGAATGATTCAAGACAGATCCAATATAAGGAAACTACCCAGATGACTGTCATCTGACTCTCTGAATCAGTTTGCTAAGGGGGAAACTGACTAACAGTGAAGAACTATGGAATTTTATGCCAACAATCATGTGCCCCTGACATTTTATTCCACTAGGAATTTGGACCTATAAGCCACAACTTAGTAATTATTTTTAGTATATCGTGGTGGCGCTTTTTGGTGCAACTTCCTCTGTAGATGGCTAAACAATTTGAGCTTCATGCTGCCATGGTGAGTGCATAGAAGTGTCTTTTACATCCAGAGTTATAGCATTTGAATATGTTTATGTTTGCCCAGTCATCTCTATTTTCATCAGTATTTAAAATGGAAAACCTATCTATCTCCCTACAGTTCTGTACAGTCCACCACCGACTCTCTCCCCAGTCTGCCACTACCCTGGGATTCATGGCACATTGTTGGTAAAATAGCCTCTATTTCCTCAAACTCTTTCCTCCACCTTTTGTGCTAATGAAAACCCAGGCCGTGACTTCCCTGGCAGACTTCACAAATGGTAGCTGGTTTCCCTTGCTCATCACTGGGCCTGGAGGTAGGGTGGGTACCTTCCCTCCTCACCGGCATATGTAAACAATCACCCCTGCTTTCTTCCTAAAATACCAGAGTTTAGAAGCTCATGTCATCCTACCTTGCTGCCACCATCAACAGACTTCCCTGGTCACTCACTCCCCACTAGAAAAGATTCAGTTCAGTTCAGTTCAGTCGTTCAGTCGTGTCCGACTCTTTGCGACCCCATGAACTGCAGCACACCAGGCCTCTCTGTCCATCACCAACTCCCGGAGTCTACCCAAACCCATGTCCATCGGGTCGGTGATGCCATCCAACCATCTCATCCTCTGTCGTCCCCTTCTCCTCCCGCCCCCAATCCTACCCAGCATTAGGGTCTTTTCCAATGAGTCAACCCTTCGCATGAGGTGGCCAAAGTATTGGAGTTTCAGCTTCAACATCAGTCCTTCCAATGAACACCCAGGATTGATCTCCTTTAGGATGGATTGATTGGATCTACTTGCAGTCCAAGGGACTCTCAAGAGTCTTCTCCAACACCACAGTTCAAAAGCATCAATTCTTCGGCGCTCAGCTTTCTTCACCGTCCAACTCTCACATCCATACATGACTACTGGAAAAACCATAGCCTTGACTAGATGGACTTTTGTTGGCAAACTAATGTCTCTGCTTTTCAATATGCTATCTAGGTTGGCCATAACCTTCCTTCCAAGGAGTAAGCGTCTTTTAATTTCATGGCTGCAGTCACCATCAGCAGTGATTCTGGAGCCCAAAAAAATAAAGTCTGACACTGTTTCCACTGTTTCCCCATCTATTTCCCATGAAGTGATGGGACCAGATGCCATGATCTTAGTTTTCTGAACGTTGAGCTTTAAGCCAACTTTTTCACTCTCCTCCTTCACCTTCATCAAGAGGCTCTTTAGTTCTTCTTCACTTCCTGCCATAAGGGTGGTGTCATCCGCATATCTGAGGTTATTGATATTTCTCCCGGCAATCTTGATTCCAGCTTGTGTTTCTTCCAGCCCAGCATTTCTCATGATGTACTCTGCATATAAGTTAAATAAGCAGGGTGACAATATACAGCCTTGGCATACTCCCTTTCCTATTTGGAACCAGTCTGTTGTTCCATGTCCAGTTCTAACTGTCGCTTCCTGAAAAGATTAAAGCCTGGTTATTGTCATTCTCCAACACAAGACCCTTGATGATGTCACTATCCTTGGAGAAGAGCCTGCCAACACTCTGGCCTCCCGGTTGCCTGCCCAGCTGTCCTCCCATGATCCAGCCCCCATTCTACTCAGATCCATTGTAGATGTGCGTTAGATCTTGTTATCATCAACAGTCTCCATTTCCTGCCTTTCACTCCCAACCACCTCCCACTCTCTGTCTCACTCCCTTTAGTAGACAGACCCCATCAATTCTTTGACACCACAATGCATACTTCAATCCAGTGATCTTAACTCACGTCCTTACTCCTCTAGGTGGCGCTTGTGGTAAAGAATCCACCTGCAATGCAGGAGATGCAAGAGACACAGGTTTGATTCCTGGGTAGGGAAGATCCCCTGGAGGAGGAAATGGCAACCCACTCCAGTATTCTTACCTGGAGAATCTCATGGATAGAGGAGTCTGGCAGGCTACAGTTCATGTGGTTGCAGAGAGTCGGACACAACTGAGCATGCACATGCAACCTAACTCCTCCCTTAACCTGCATAGACTCTCTGCTCTGTAATTAGTTTGTAGTAATGTTTACTACTACGGCTTCAGCCCTGTTGACTGCTACAGGCTTCTGCCCTAAAAGCACAGAGATTCTGATGAATTCTATGTTGTGTGATCCAGCAAAGAATAAAAATGAAGTGCTGAACATTGCAAAAATATGTTCTCAAATAAAAAGTTTATTCTATATATGTGTATACCAAATACTTTGGGACTTCCCTGATGGCTCTGTTGGTAAAGAATCTGCCTGCAATTCAGGAGACCCAGGTTTGATCCTTGGGTGAGGAAGATCCCCTGGAGAAGGGCACAGCAACCCACTCCAGTATTCTTGCCTGGAGAATCCCATGGACAGAGGAGCCTGGCAGGTTATAGTCAATGGAGTTGCAAAGAATTGGACACGACTGAGTGACTAAGCACATACCAAATACTTTATATATATATACTAAGCTTTTTAGAATAGTCTTAGATTTACAGAAAGTGTGGTAAAAATAGTATAGCGTTTGCATGTACTCCACATGTTTCCCAATGGTTAACATCTCACATTAGCCACAATAATAAACCAATGTTAAGTAAAGTCCACACTTTATTCAGATTTCCTTGGCCTTTTTGTTTCAAATCTCTTTTTAAGGAGTGGTAAGTTAAGGGAGATCGCTTCTTCAAATGTTTCTGTATTTTTTGAATACTTTATAATGAACACATATTCCTTTTTTAGTCAAAGAAAAACATTTTTTTAAAGCAAGGTGGTGTGTGAAACCTCTTAAGATTTCCACGGAAAATCTGATGTACAATGAAATTGAAACCACGTGAAAAGATTGGACTGCTGAAGTCATTATCTCAATATGCTGATCCTGTTGAAACAGATATAAGTGTGATTAAAATTACAGTCTTGATGGGAAGAGCGGTGAGGAATTGAAAGCTAACTCATGTTCTTCCCTCTCCGTAACATCACATGACAAGTGGGAAAGCCAGAGTCTTGAAGTGATTTGAGTGATTCTGAAGCAAGAAACCCTTAGGATGCCTTTGCCAGAAAGATTTAGGCGAGCTACATAAACCCCAAAAAGACCAACAGAGAGAGTGATCCATTTGAAACAAAATTGAGGAGAAAGCATTTCAGTTCTATTTTTACAACCATCATATCATCACAAGATGAGGGTTTGAGCCCACAAATATGAAAGGAGTCAACGGCATTTGGCAGAAGTGAGAAAATACTTATTATCACAATAGATAAAATTTACTAAATGTAACCACTATGTAAATGGAGAAGAATGGGCTACGGTGGAGTTAATAAGCAACTTTAAACAAGGTCCTACTGTAGAGCACAGAGAACTTTACCAGTATCCTATGATAAACCATAATGGAAAAGAATATTTAAAAGAATGTATATATATGTATAACTGGATCACTTTGCTGTAGAGCGCAAACTAACACAACATTGTAAATCAACTATGCTCCAATAAAAAAAGGAATTAAAATTAAAAAAGAAAAACACTTTATTTTTCCCGAGGACAGCTCCTGTAAATGCTCCTTGTCTACTTCTTGCTTCCTGGACAACATTTCTGATTGGTCTTATAATTTTCATAATCTTTTCTCTTCAGTCTTGGATCATCGAATATCACCTAATCACGTTTGGTCATTAAAAATCCTTATTTAAGTAATGAAATGCTTAATCTGGACTGTTAATAAAACCCCTGAATATAAGGTTTCTCCTTTCCCCAGTTTAGACTTGCCATAGAGGGGAGGCGTGTGTGCGTGCTAAGTCTCTTCAGCCATGTTCAATTCTTTGAAGCAACGCTATGGACTGTAGCCCGCCAGGCTCCTCTGTCCATGGGATTCTCTAGGCAATAATACTGGAGTGGGTTGCTGTAGTGGGAATTTCTAATAATGTACTTTCACAGCCTTGAGAAATTTCGTAGAAATAGCACCTGGAAAAACAGCATATATCAAGAAACTGTGTTGATGATTATTTTTCATGTTTTTCTTAGAATAATAGCCTTGTTACAACCCTAAGGCCAGACCCAGAAGGAAGTATGACTGGGATCATGAAAGCGTGGACCTTGGAACACCGGGTCAGATTGGCGTGAGGCATGAACACAGCCTACACACTTGCTGACTGTTCCCGAGACTATCCCAGAAGGAAACGGCCTGGGGTAAAAACAAGGAGATCTTGATTATGTCAGTGTAGTGTCTTGGGAAAGATAGATCAAAGAAAGTTTTGTAGTGCAATTAGGAATAAAAGCTGGACTCAGAGTGGACTCTGCATCTCAGTCCAATAGAGGTTGCAGGTACCCCGACCCATTGCGCTAGATTTCGTGTTCTGTTTTCATTCTCTTTGCTTGGTCCTGGACCTTTAGGGCAACAGGTTGCCATGTCCTCCTTCATGGGATCTTCCCGATCCAGGGATTGAACCCATGTCTCTTATGTCTCTTGCACTGGCAGGTGGGGTTTTTTTTTTTTTTTTTACCACTAGTGCCACCTGAGAAGCCCATGGAAGGGGGGCCCTAGTCCATAAACCCATTCCCCTTCCAGGGTTCCTCCACTTTCCTGCCATCCTTGAACCCCACCCTCCTCCTCCACTCAAATATTCACTAAAGGAAAGCCTGTTTCTAGTAGCTTCTTTACAGGCTGTCATTTGGACTGCTTTGAAAACATTCCTAAAAGGAAGGTTTGTACACTGAGTACTTTCAGGATTTTTACCTGGCAGGAAGAGGCAGGGAGGGGGTTTGGGCAGCGTGGGCAGTTGTCTTGTCAGTGTCTGAGAAGGAATGTCCCACTTCTAGACTGCAGTTTGCAAAGCTCTTGACTGACAACCCCCGAAGTGTGGTGGTGTGGTGCTTGGGACAACCTAAGCTGGACAACCACCACGTCCTGTCCCCCCCACCCTCTCACCTACCGTTGTATTCCAGTTGTCCCCAAGATTGGCATCCTGGTTGTACTGGTTTGTTGTCACTCCCCGTGGTTCATACCTGGAGGGCAGGAGCCGGCCTAAAGCCAGCCCCCTGGGCCTGTTGTGGAGCAGCTGGTTCACCAACCAGGGAGTGCTGCTGGAGTGAGAGATTACAGGGTGAAGGGGCTGGGGGTGGCAGTGGTGAGGGAGGCTGTAAGGTGAGGTCATGAGGGCAGTTCTTCTCAAAGAGATTTTCCATAGGGGGAGTGCTCAGGAACTCGAGATCCCTGTGTCCCCGAGGGATCATTTCCCAGCCCATACACCTCGTGGAGACCTGTCAGTTTCCACCTGCTGATACACAATCCACATTTTCCCTTTGGTTCCACAAACTCATCCAGAAAGCCTGTCAAAATCCATAGGGAAGAACCAATCGGTGCTCAAGAGTAGCTCAGAATGTTAAAAAAAACCTCAAAGGCAAGGCTTAACATATAGACAATGTTCTTAGAAGCACAGCCACCTGGATTTTCCCAGTACTGGGAACGCTGGAAACAAATTTAACCATTGAGAGATGAGAGTGCAGCTTTTTAACACATGGTATCCTAGAAGGTGTCAGGAAGTCTAGTGAGCCTCATCTCATTTTTAATATTGCTGGTCAGGGATTCTTAACCATTTTTTGCATTATAGTACTTTTTGGCAGACAGATAAGACCTACGATTCTCTTCTCACAATATATTTAGATTGATAAAATAAATACGATTACAAAAGACACCAAATACTTTGCCAACAAATGTACATATAGTCAAAGGCTATGGTTTTTCCAGTAGTCATCTATGGATGTGAGAGTTGGACTATAAAGAAAGCTGAGCACCGAAGAATTGATGCCTTTGAACCGTGGTGTTGGAGAAGACTCTTGCAAGTCCCTCGGACTGCAAGGAGATCAAACCAGTCAGTCCTGAAGGAAATCAGCCCTGAATATTCATGGGAAGGACTGATGCTGAAGCTGAAGCTCCAATACTTTGGCCACCTGATGCCAAGAGCTGACTCATTAGAAAAGACCCTGATGCTGGGAAAGACTGAAGGCAGAGGTGAAGGGGACGACAGAGGATAAGATGGTTGGATGGCATCACCGATTGGATGGACATGAATTTGAGTAAGCTCCGGGAGATGGTGAAGGACAGGGAAGCCTGGCGTGCTACGGTCCATGGGGTCGCAAAAGAGTCGGACACAACTGAGTGACTGAACAACAACAGCAAAAGACACCAAAATATTAAAATGCACTCATTAAAATATAAAGAAAAGAACACCAAAACAACAATAACAACAAAAGAAAGCCTGTCAAATGCCTTGCTGATTTTTCAGATGGTTCAATATGAGGAAAGCCCCAGCTCCCATACTGGGGCCATAGATCCCTATGAAACCACAGATTCCAGTTCCCCTGTTGTTCTCACAAACAGTCCTACTAAAAGGCCACCTGCTCTCCTGTGCAGGTCCTCAAAAGATTGTTTGACATTGAAAAAGGACATTCAGATTTGAAATCACTTATCTGGACACACTGGGACAAAACTGAAGATTGAGAATGATGTTTCATTGGGATCAGCTAGGGAGATATTTTAAAAATCTCCAGCAAGAGTCAAGTTTTGATTTTTTTTAAAAAGAACTAAGGATGATTCTGATGTACCAAGTTTGGGCATTCTTGAAAAGCATCTCCTAATGAATCAATCTGACAACTTATGGAAAAAACCAACAAAGAGTCAACATCCAGTCCCACATCAGGTGTGGATGCCTGGGACCATGAGAGGGCACCTAAAGTGTGTGATGGAGTCTTAAATTGTGCTTTTTCTTCCTTGAAGGCTTGCCAAGGCCACTCACTACTCTAAACTAGGTGAGGGAAACTGGTGTGGAATAAGGATGGAGTGAACTTATAGTGGGGGAGAGACAGGCTAAACATGCTTTAACACATACTTTCTAGTACCTCCTGTGCCCCAGGACTGTAGGCTAAGAAGTTAATACAGAAGATGGATGATGAACTCTTCCTGAGGTCACACAGAAAGCTACACAAGAGGGGACCTCTTAGACTGCCTCCTATAAGACAAAAAGAATTCATCTGTCGGACTCAGCTGGACAAGAGGTGAAGAGGAATATCCGGGGGGAGAGAGAACAGCACTCTGGAAACAAAGTGGAGATGAGACCGAGTATGGCCCGATGTTCCAGGAACTGAACTTGCCAGCCTGGATGGGGGCAGGGGAGAGTGGTGGACAGTAGGGTGGCAAGAAGTCTGGCAGGGGCCAGCTCTAGGGGAGCCTCGTGTGTTAAGTTCTATTCAGGAATTTGTTCTATGGAAACTGAAGGCTGCTGAGAAGTTTAATCCAAGCGACATGATCCCCAATCTCCTGGGGAAACAGTGGGGCGCCAGCACAGGCAGGGGAGGGTAATTGGGGGCTTTTGATATAGTCCTGCTGGGGAGCTTCTGAAGCCTTTATGCAGATCAGGGGTGATGAAAGTGGCTATAGTCAGGCGGTGGGCTGACTGGGTGACATCAGGGAGGGGCAGACGAGGTGGTGTGTATCTTCCCAATTCCTGTCGTCGTGGAGGGAGACAGGAGGCAGGTCCCCTGCTAGCGTCAGTACACCAGGGTCACACCAGGTGTGAGAGAATCACACCAGGTCGGAAGCTGACAATTCCAGCGCTGAGCTTTAAACCCTGGAAGCAATCAACCAATTTGAGGGAGGAGAAATGTGAGAGGAGCAGCTAGAGAAATGGGAGAAAAATTAGGAGAATCAGAGTCACAGAAGCCCAGGGAAGGGAACATTCTAGGAGGCAGTGGTCAAGGTAACTGTGAGTGGAAAAGCTGTCAATCTCGCTTGGCCGCAGGCAGGTCAGAAGTCCCTTGTGAGGAGGCCGGGGTGAGCCTGGGCTGCGGTATTGCGGAGGGGGGGAAATGAGAAAGCGGGCAGGCGGTGGCTCTGGGCGCCAGGATTACAGACCCCGCAGGGGCTCTGGGTTCGGGAGGGATTTCAGCTGGCCTCCGCCGGCAATGTGTTTTGTAGCGTCCTTTGAAGTTAAAGATTGCGGTTTATTTCCCTGCATAAGCTTTGATGATAATGGTGAGCAGGGATAATAAAGTCGCCAGAATATGAAGAGTGATAGTGACGATGAATTATATACTGTCTGGGGCGCTTGCCAAAATACATCTATATGGAGGTTGGAGAGAAAATGCAGAGGGCGGCTTGCCTCCACGGCACCTGCCCGCCGGCGCCCTCAGCCCCGCCTCCTTCCGGCTCCCAGCGGCCAGCAGGGGGCGTGGCCACCCGTCACCCCGCCCCGCAGCCCAGCGTCACGTGATCTGTCAGTTCGAGGCGATAGCTTGAAAATGGCCGCCGGGTGTGGTGAGGGGAATGCACCGAAAGTCGCCGTCACCCCCTTTCTAGTCTTCTGACAGCACCTGCGGCAAAGCGGCTCCTTTCCGCCCAAGCGGCGGGCGCCGTTCTGGGGCCAGGTTGTGAGACGGTCAGCGTGGTGGTCCGCGGGGAGGAGCGGTGTGTGTGTATGTGTGTGTGTGTGGTGAGGGGGGCGAGGCCGGTAGGAAAGAAGCCTTGGTTTGTAGGGGGATGTCGCCGAGCGAGGAGAGCGGGCGGCGGCCGGGCGGGGAGGGAGCGAAGGCCTGCTGAGGAAGGGTGAAGCCGGATGTGGGGAAGGGAGCGTGGGCGGGTGAGGAGGGGGCGACGCAGGGCGCGCGTCTGGGTCGGGGAAGGTTGGGGGCGGGCGAGGGCGCAGGGGCGCGGGGTCTGGCTCTCCGGGCGGGTCGGCGCCTGCCGGGGGCGCTGGGAAGGTCTCAGACTTGCTGTCCCAGGTGGTCAGCCTCTCCTGGGACTGCGATGGGGGAATGTGTGTGACACAGGTGGGGTTTTTTTTTTTTTTGGTTCGTTTGTTTCTCTCAGGGCAGCCGCAGGCACACCCAGCACCACCTCGAGAACAACCTTGACCGATCGCGCGAAGGCAGGCGTCCCAGGTTCCTTTCCCTGGGCTTTCCAAGGGCGTGGTGGTTGGGTTTTCTCGCTTTTTGTTTTCTCACCGGCCTCCGTTACTCCATTGTCCACTGCAGGCCGTTATTTCAGCTAAGTATCAGCGAGCCATTGATTACGATGCTTCCATGATTTCTTTATAGCGAAGCGACTTCTTTGTCAGCCACTGGTGTTCGGTTAGTTTTCGTTTGGATTGTTTTGACATATAGAAAGGTTTAAACCTATTATTTAAACCTCTTTTATTAATAACTATGGAGCCATCTTTGGTAGCCGCTAGGGGCACCGGTTAAAAATGTGGCTTTCTCAGCCTTACCCTCAGAATTCCCGTTCAGCAGACCTGGGGTGTGGCTCAGGATTCCCATCCCCCACCTCAACCTTCCGACAGGTAATTCTAATGCGTTTTGTTACTGCCTCAACTTGGACAACACTGAGAGTGAGACATTAAATTTTTTTTAAAGCGCCTGAGGAGATCTGATGCAGAGCCAAGGTTGAGAAATGCGGCGGCAAGGTTGTGTTCTTTGTTCACTAGCTTTACCAGCATGGAAACCTTCATCAGAATAATTTTGCGGTGCTTGTTAAAAATGTTAATTTCGGGGCCCCAGATCTACTGAGGGGAAAGCCCAAGGAATCTGTGTATTGACAAGCTTCCCCAGCAACTTTGCATACAAGTTTGAGAACCTTTGTTTTACACTCTGAGTGATTTCCAGATTTGTTTTTCCTAATCCTGGGTGGATTCTCCAACTGAGGTTTTTTGGAACACTTCACATTCAGTCTGGTCTTGTTCACCTAGCAAGGGTGGTGGGGAAGGAGGGGGCAGTAACCAAGCAGAGGAAAGTCCTGAAACTTTCTCCTGACTTTGCTTTATTTTTTGTTAATGGGACCACCATCTTCCCATCACCGGTGTTTGGTATCTAGTCATCTTTGACCTGGTCTTTCATTTCCAGTCACATAATTTTTAAAATTTCTACATCCAAAATCTTTGTTCTAGATATTTTGGTAGGTCGAAGGGTCCAGTATGGGGGATTTTATCCTGTTCGAGTTCCTGTCTCTCATTTCTTCTCCATCCCTACCACCTGTCCCCTCTCCCGTAGGCTGTTTTGGTGGTTCCCTGACTGTCTCTAGGGTTCTGATTCTGGGCGGCACACACTACTGGGGGAAGCTTTTCCTGGGATCATGTGAGTGTCCATCCCCCTCTTCCCTGCTTTTGCTCAAGTTCTTTGTCAGTTTCTCTGTTACTGTGTTAGTCGGGGCTGTTTAGAAGGCTGTTCAGAACAGAGATTTACTCTTTTACCCCAGGGTAAAGGTAATTTATAGGATTGACTTGAGAATCAGCAAGAAATTGGGATCTAAAGCAGCTCGCACCTTCTGTAGCTCTCTCAGCGGCCTCATTTGTTTTCTCTGGAGAAGTCTTCTCGGTTCATATCTGTTGAGTCCTCTCTCTGTGCCTCAAAACAGTAACATTTTGTTCTTGGTCTGTAATGACTAGGTATCTGGTTTCTAATTTCCAGGTTTAGAGAGAGGAATCTGATTGGCTAAGCTTATCTTTTTGAACAGTCATATGTCCTCATATGCTCATTCCTGGATATGGCTGATGGTAGTAGAGAAAGGAGGGAGAGAGCAGGCCCTAAGCTGGTTTGGGAAGGGGGTGGGTGGTCAGGGAGACCTCCCTGGGGGAAGGGACTTTGAAATTGATACCTCTAGGCTGTCTCTGGGCAGAGGCAGTGGGCGTGGGGGTGGTGGGATGAGTTGGGCAAACGAGTTTGTTGAGTTTGTGCAGATGAGGGGACCTTTGTCCGGATGAGGGGACGATCCTGGTCTTCTAAAGGTGAAGGGGAGAATGGTTTGAAGCTGACAGGTCATTTCTGAGTGACGAGCAGAGGATGCTCTCATGTGGAGAATGGGTGTGTATGTGTGCGTGTCTGTTTTGAGATAGGTGAGAATAGTGTGTATTTGAGGTAGGTGAGAATAGAACCTGTTTAAAAGATTTGTCTGATGTTGAAGCTGAAGCTCCAATACTTTGGCCACCTCATGCGAAGGGTTGACTCATTGGAAAAGACCCTAATGCTGGGTAGGATTGGGGGCGGGAGGAGAAGGGGACGACAGAGGATGAGATGGTTGGATGGCATCACCGACTCGACGAACATGGGTTTGGGTAAACTCCGGGAGTTGGTGATGGACAGAGAGGCCTGGCGTGCTGCAATTCATGGGGTCGCAGAGAGTCGGACACGACTGAGCGACTGAACTGAACTGAACTGAACTGAAAAGATTTGTGTGTGTGTGTGTTTTGAGATAGGTGAGAATAGAACCTGTTTAAAGGATTCATTTAAGAGGGAAAGCAGAGCTTAAAGAAACCTCTGAGGGAGGGATGGGGCCCTTCAAGAACATCATCTGACTTATGGGCACACATGCAATTAAACTCTTGATTTGTTAGAAGTCTGGCTGATGGGAGTCATTTTATAACTGTCAGCTGTGGCAGATGGTTTTGTCCTATTCAGTTAATAAAATGTGATGTGACTTGATCATATTCAGTTCAGACAAAATTTATCAGTTCTTTTAATATGCACAAGAAACTGTTTTAGGTACCTCTGAATTTTTGAAGGTGAGACTTGTGAAGTTGCTCCTATTAAGAAATTTAACAGTAAAGAAGCGACGGGTGGATGAATGCAGAGATTACCAGATTTCAGGCATGTCATGTTCAACGATGTGTAAGGTCTGCCCTAGTTTCTGCCCTCCCCCCCCAATACACAAAGCGGAGCAGCATCTATTGCAGCACTCCTCAACCTTTTTGGCACCAGGGACCAGTTTCATGGAAGACAGATTTTCCATGGACCCAGAGGGTGGGGGATGGTTTCGGGATGATTCTCATAGGGAGGCCACAGCCTAGATCCCTCGTGAGCACGGTTCACAGTAGGGTTCACGCTCCTGTGAGAATCTGATGCCACCCCTGATCTGACAGGAGGTGGAGCTCAAGTGGTAATGCCAGTGCTGGGGAGTGGCCTCAAGTACAGATGAAGCTTCCTTTGCTCACCTCCTGCTGTGTGGCCTGGTTCCCAACAGGCCCCAGTATAAGGGTGAGGGACCCCTAACCTAATGAACCCTCACGTACTCATACCCCAAGTCCAGCCAACAGTTATCAATATTTTACCAATTTTATTTTGGCTGTTTCTTCCCCCAATACCCCTTTTCTCCTCCAGTACTTTAAAGAGCCCCGAGACTCTGTAGGGCTGAATAGTGTATTGTTCAACTTACCAGTGATAATCTGAAGCACAGTGTGTTGCAGATTATAGCCTTTCAGCAGACTACTGTTAGATTGGACTGTTACTTAATTACAGCAGTGTAGAATTGCATGCATTTTCTCAGAATTATATAATAAAGATCATCTTTCCTTACTAGATTTGTTTAAAGAGTATCTTTCTAGTAGCTTAAGGCGTGCAGCTTCAATTTCTAGGTTGGTTTTATAAAAACTTTTGTTACCATTTTCTGCTTAATCTTAGTCTGAAGGAATCTGTGTCTGAAGTCTTAATCTTAGTACTATCTATGACTGATGACTGTTAAGTTTTATGTGTCTTAAGGTGATATACATACAATCCACATAATGGATTGGGGAGAGAGGTAACAAGATTTGAAAATCTAAGATTTTCAATTTTTTTAATAATTGGTCAATGTCTGTTACTACTTTTCTTTACTCATTCTAGTCTTGTGGGATGTTGTGCTGAGAAAAAATATTTGATCCAAATAAGGACTTTGTCAGACATATGTGTGTGTGTTTACAAAGTAATTGCAAACTTACAGTCAACTTGTAAGAACAGTACAAAGAACTCTCTTCTATGCCTTAACCAGATTCACCAGGTGTAAAATTAAAAGTTAGGGTGCACATGGTCTCTGTAATTATATTCATATTAATTTCATGTGGGAGAGGCCTACGTGTGCAGGTCTGGTGGAGGGGGAATTTAGACAGAAAAGCTAGCCAGAGGCCTGGACATGGCACAGTGCTTGGCGTGTTCAAGCAGTGACGCGGTGAGGGAGAGGGGTAGGAGATGAGGTCAGCTGTGTTAACACCCTGTCACTTACAGTCATCTAGGCCAAGGTCAGACATTCGATTTTTACCTTGAGGGCTCTGGGAAGCCACTGGAGGACTTTGAGCAAGGAAGGATGGAATCTGACTCAGTACTGCTCAAGGTGTGATTCTTCAGTCAGCAGCCATCATGGTAGCATCACCTGGGAGCTTGTTAAAGGTGCTGGGGCTGCACCTGGACCTACTTGTCAGAATCTCCGAGAGAAGGGCCCAGGCATCTGTTTCACAAGCTCTCCAGGTGATTCTGATGAATATGATGATTTAAGAAGCTCTGGCCCAGCTTACATTTTCAAAAGATATCTATGGTTGCCTTGTGGAGGACAGACCATCAGGAAGGCAAAAGGGAGGTAGGGAGAGCATTTGGGATCTAGGTGAGAGGTCACAGTGACTGGGCCAGGGTGGTTGTGATGGAGGTGGTGAGTAGGAATCAGATGTGAAATATGTTTTATAAGTAGAACCAAAAGGTTTGCTCATAGATTGAATGTAGAGTGTAAGAGGAGGTGATGAGTCATCGATAATTCTAAGGTTTTGGCTTTGGAAGGATGGAGCTGTAGTGGCCATTTACTGATTGGGATTATATAGCAGGGGAACAGTGGAGTGCTTTCTCTTGTTTGTGGGTGGTGATGAGGGGTGGGTTTGGGGGATGGAGCTGGAGTTTGGGGTTGTGGATGAGTTAAGTCAGGGAAGCCTGGTGTGCTGCAATTCATGGGGTTGCAGAGTTGGACACAACTTAGTGACTGAACAACAATAAAGAGTTAAGAGTGAGATGAGTTTAAGTCTTGGGAAGAGGGGGTTGGACATTTTGACAGCTGAGCTTCGGGGCCTTGTTTTCACTCCTGCCAGTGGAGGTATATTTGTATAAGCCTAAGGTTAGGAAAGATATAGTTGTTAGTATCTGTTTTTTTTCCCAATCCCAAATTACATGTATTTTGTCTAATTTGCTTTAACAGGTATTGGAATAAAGAAAACTATAGCTTTCTGTGAAAATGTCAGTTCTAATATCACAGAGTGTAATAAATTATGTAGAAGAAGAAAACATTCCTGCTTTGAAAGCTCTTCTTGAAAAATGCAAAGATGTTGATGAGAGAAATGAGGTAAGACCCAAGTTTCTAGAGTTTAATTCTTACAAATGTTTGTGGATTACCTACTAAGTAAGTGCAAGGCACTGTGCTAACAGGGTAAAGATAAGTAAGAAATACATAGTTCTCACCCTCAGTAATATTAACATAACTTCTCACAGTTAAAAGTACTTTGAAAAAAAAAAAAAGTACTTTGAATTCTGTACCTTTGAAATACACCTGAACTTCTATAAATGACTGAACATTGAATTAATGATTTATGATTGAGAATTGTGGTTGACTTTTTTTTCCAGATAGAATAATCACTATTTAAGAATAATTCAAGAATTACTACCGAAATCAAAAGTATTTCTAGAAAACTTTAGAAGGGCTTCTAATCCATAAAAGATAAACCAGAAAAAACAGATTAACCAGACACTATTAGGGCTTTTTGAAATATTTTCTTTATTGGAGCCTCAGCTGTCTTCCTTAGTTGTTTATTATACACACCTTGGGGTTTTAAAGACCTGCATCTTTAAGAGACAGCTAAATAGGTTGTGTGTTCTGTTTACTAAGATTGGGGAGTAAATATTTATTGTTTTCATTAACTTGTATTAGATATTTCTGTTCAACAGTCCTAGCAGATAAAATGGTAATTTTATCATGAACAGCTGAGCTGCAACATTTTAGGGACTAATGAATTTTTTGTATGAATTTTTTAAGTGGCAAAGTATGTACATTTTATAAAACTTAAAAATAATTATTTTTATCAGAACTATAGTTTCAATACAGTGTAATTTTTTTTTGCCTGTGAATAAGATGAATAAGGACTGATTTTATTTTTATATAAATGAATGTGTATGTATATATGTGCACTTACGTGTGTGTGTGTAGACCTGCAGGATTTTCTTTATGATTTTTTTTTTTTTACAGTAGGGAAAAAGTAAAATTTACTGTCTTAACCATAGTGTACTGTTCAGTAGTGTTCAGTAGTATTACGTAATTCACATTGTTGTGAAATATCTCCAGAATTTCTTCAAATATGAAACTCCATAACCATTATACAATTGCCTGTTCCCCCTACTCCAGCCCCTGGTAACCAGTATTATACTTTCTGTCTCTGTGAATTTGACTCCTCTAGGACTGAATATAAGTGGAACTGTACAGTGTATGTCTTTTTGTGATTGAGCTTCCCTCATAGCCCGGTTGGTAATGAATCTGCCTGCAGTGCAGGAGACCCTGGTTCGATTCCTGGGGTCAGGAAGATCTGCTGGAGAAGAGATAGGCTACACACTCCAATATTCTTGGGCTTCCCTTGTGGCTCAGCTGGTAAAGAATTTGCCTGCAACGTAGGAGACCTGGGTTCGATCCCTGGGTTGGGAAGATCCCCTGGAGAAGGGAAAGGCTATCCACTCCAGTATTCTGGCCCGGAGAAGTCCATGGACTGTATAGTCCATGGGGTTGCAAAGAGTTGGACATGACTGAGTGACTTTCATTTATTTCATTTAGTATAACATCCTAAATGACATGTTGGTTCATCCATGTTGGAGCGTGTGACATGATTTCCTCCCATATTAAAGCTGAATACTATTCCATTATATGTAGAAGGGCTTCCCTGATAGCTCAGTTTGTAAAGAATCTGCCTGCAATGTGGAAGACCTGGGTTCGATCCCTGGGTTGGAAAGATCCTCTGGAGAGGGGAAGGGCTTACCCATTCCAATAGTCTGGCCTAGAGAATTCCATGAACTATGGAATAGTCCATGGGGTTGCAAAGAGTTGGACACAACTGAGCGACTTTCACTTTCATATGTAGATACCGTGTTGTGTGTATACATTTATCCACCCATAGACATTCAGGTTGTTTCCTTTTCTTGACTTTGTGGATAGTGCTGCATGAACATGGGTATGCAAATATTATAAATGTTTTCAAAGCTACTGAACCAACAGTTATTACGTTATTACTATTATTGACAGAGTACTTAATTTTATTAAATATTAGCTGTCATGGAAAAATCATGGTATCAAAATTTTATTAGAGCAATACAATTATGATAACTCATGTTTTATTCAGTATTTATGTAAATATGGTAATGGTTCTGTATACTTTTTTAATTTGCATAGCAGTTCTGTAAAGAATTATACTTATTTATCTCAACTTACAAATAAACGACTTAATCTCTCAAGATTCCGCCTGAAGACACTTCCTGGTGAAATCCACATTGAAAGCTGTTCTGTCTAACATCAAACAGGCCATGATTTGTTTATGTCCTTTTGTCTTCCTTTGAGTCTTCAGAATAAGTTCATCAAATGATGATGTATTTTCAATGTTTATATATTGCACAAACTGTATTTTGGTTAGTTTACATCATTATTCCCTTCTATGATTATGAATAGTTAACAGTTGTTACACAGAAATGAGATAAAATTAATAATTGGAGATTGTTCATTGTTTTAAAAGAGCTGCTTATGGAAGTAGTCATTCTATTGGCATTTATTAATATATTTGGAATAATAAAATGATAGTTTAAAAAAATTAAGCTTTACTTCATAGATACTTTCTTTGGGAATATTGAGAAAATAGCTTCACTTGGAAGGAGAAAAATAATACACAATAAGCACAAAATTATATTGATCTTATTCACACAAAGAATAAAGTGTATTTGGTAAAAAACTTGTTATCAGGCATGCAGTAGCATTTAAGGAGTTTTAATGATATTTACATCTAGTTTAGTATTATGTCAGTTAAAATTGGAGTTTTAAAATAATACTTTAAAGCAACCTGGCATTGTTAAATTATGGCTCAATGTGACGGTTATAGAGAAAGTAACTTTTTCAAGGCCTTTTTTTTTTTGTTTTTTATCATTTTGCTTCTACAGCTTCTGATAACATTTAATTTTTATAGAATTCTAAAGAGTTGGTTAGACTTTCTTTCCTTTCTCATCTTTAAAAAGTGAAGTACTTAATTACCTCATTTAATGTGTTTGGTTATCAGTTTTCTGAAGGTTTCTTAAATGTTATCAATAAAAGAAAATAATGTGGGGGAAATTGCCTCTTGCCATCCTTAGCATATAATTGGTTGCAATTAGTAAATACCAGTTTTCTCCCTTCTTTCCTTTCTACTTTATTTGTAAACTAGATAAAATTCTTGGCCTCTGAAAATTGTCAATGATGGCAAGTCTTTGCCCTTTGTATGAATATTCTCTATGATGACAAGTCTTTGCCGTTTGTAGAGTAGTGAAGGGCTTTAATTTAACTTTATTTTTGAAAAGAGCAAAAAGTCACTCTCAGCTCTTCTTGATACAGGGGTATAGTGTTGAGGTTGAACATTATTCTCCTGTTTTAGAAAGTGAAATGGGACTCGTTAAGTTCAAGAGATGAATTTTGTCATGTGCTTAAAAGTAGAGACCCTGAAGGAAAGTTCAAAGGAGAATTTTAAAATGTTTTACTTTCACTATAGTTATTGGAAGAATTATCCTCAGAATGCCACTGCTTTAAAGGGCAGTAGTTATTTAGGTCCAGTAAGGTGGCTCAGACAGTAAAGAATCTCCCTGCAATGTGGGAGTCCTGGGTTCCATCCCTGGATTGGGAAGATTGCCTAGAGGAGGGCATGACAACCCACTCCAGTATTCTTGCCTGGAGAATCCCCGTGGTCAGAGGAGCCTGGTGGGCTACATATAGTCCATGGGGTCGCAGAGAGTCGGACATGACTGAGCGACTGAGCACAGCACAGCACACCTGAGTACAAGTGGGACTACCCAGGAACTGGGAATAGCAAAAAGATGCTGAATAGGAGATGTTTTTGCATTGTAGCTTCTGCGAAGCTGAGATAAAGCATGGTACCTGCTGTGGGGAACTTCACTTGGCATGGCAGTGTTCTGTTTTGGTGTGTTTTAGCTTGAGGTTCTTACCAGTAGAGTGGGGTTCTGTGAGTTATGTGATCCTGTATTTTTTGGGAAAGAAATGGACTTGAGATTTGCTGAGATGAGTGTGGTGGGTTAGGTAGGGAAGGGGCCTTTAGTGATTCACACTGAAGTAAAAGAATCAAGTTGTCATGACTGTTTGCTTCTAAGTCACTATCTCTACAACTGTAGTTACTAGACGGGTTAAGCCAGAACTAATAGAATAAATATGTTTTGTGATAAGGCACAACTTACAAGGTAAATATCGTTCTGTCTTTTCGGATTAATAAAACTTATGGCAGCCTTTCCTGAGAATCACTGATTTATTTGGATAATGAAGCTACAAAAGGTTAAGGATTGCTTTTGAGTGCATATAACAGCTCCCCAAATAGTGGCTTAATCGAATTAAGGTCTTACTTTTCTCATGTAATAACAAGCTGGAGGAGCCATTCCGAGGTTGGTATAATGGTCTCAGGATATCTTCCCAGGCTCCTTCTGCCCTTCTGGCCACTCCTCTGTGTGCCAGTTATTCCCATAAACTGTCTTGGTACAACTGCAGCATTGTGTCCACATATCAGGCAAGAAGGAAAAGGGCACAGGCCAGCTGAGTTGGTCTAATTACCAAGCTTTCCCAGGAGACCTCACTAGAGTGGTACCATGGATGGTTTCCAACTGCAAGTAAGGCTGAACAATGTAGGTTTTTTTTCGCTGAGCAGACTGCCACCCCGAACAAAATCCTGTCGCTCTAGATACTGGGTAGACAACTGGTAGTTTCTGCAAGAGAAATTTATGACTATTCAAGTCTTTCATTTAGCTTGTTTCTAGTTAATCACGTTTATACCCACTTTCTTTTTGTATTATGGTTTTTTAATACACATCTAATTTGTTTTTTCCCTCATACTCGAAAAGCACCTTTCTTTGTGAACTATCTGAAATGTACTTGTGACCACAGAAGATGAACAGAAAGCACCCGAGTCTTTGGAATTGCAGTTTTGAAAACTGATGTGCAAGTCCTATAGCCTTCAGTTCAGTTCAGTCGCTCAGTCGTGTCCGACTTTTTGGGACCCCATGAACCGCAGCACACCAGGCCTCCCTGTCCATCACCAACTCCCGGAGTTTACTCAAACTGACGTCCATTGAGTCGGGGATGCCATCCAACCATCTCATCCTCTGTCGTCCCCTTCTCCTCCTGCCCTCAATCTTTCCAGCATGAGGGTCTTTTCCAATGAGTCAGCTCTTCTCATCGGGTGGCCAAAGTATTGGAGTTTCAGCTTCAACATCAGTCCTCCCAATGAACACCCAGGGCCGATTTCCTTTAGGATGGACTGGTTGGATCTCCTTGCAGTCCAAGGGACTCTCAAGAGTCTTCTCCAACACCACAGTTCAAAAGCATCAATTCTTCGGCGCTCAGCTTTCTTTATAGTTCAACTCTCACATCCATACGTGACTACTGGAAAAACCATAGCCTTGACTAGACGGCCTTTTGTTGGCAAAGTAATGTCTCTGCTTTTTAATATGCTGTCTAGGTTGGTCATAACTTTCCTTCCGAGGAGTAAGCGTCTTTTAATTTCATGGCTGAAATCACCATCTGCAGTGATTTTGGAGCCCCAAAAAATAAAGTCTCTCACTGTTTCCCCATGTATTTGCCATGAAGTAATGGGACCAGATGCCATGATCTTAGTTTTCTGAGTGTTGAGCTTTAAGCCAACTTTTTCACTCTCCTCTTTCACTTTCATCAAGAGGCTCTTTGGTTCCTCTTCACTTTATGCCATAAGGGTGGTGTCATCTGCATATATGAGGTTATTGATTACTTCTCCTGGCAATCTTGATTCCAGCTTGTGCTTCCTCCAGCCCAGCATTTCTCATGATGTACTCTGCATATAAGTTAAATAAGCAGGGTGACAATATACAGCCTTGACGTACTCCTTTTCCTATTTGGAACCAGTCTGTTGTTCCATGTCCAGTTCTAATTGTTGGTTCCTGACCTGCATACAGGTTTCTCAAGAGACAGGTCAGGTGGTCTGGTATTCCCATCTCTTTCAGAATTTTCCACAGTTTGTTGTGACCCACAGAGTCAAAGGCTTTGGCATAGTCAAGAAAGCAGAAATAGATGTTGTTCTGGAACTGTCGTGCTTTTTCGATGATCCAGCGGATGTTGGCAATTTGATCTGTGGTTCCTCTGCCTTTTCTAAAACCAGCTTGAACATCTGGAAGTTCACGGTTCACGTATTGCTGAAGCCTGACTTGGAGAATTTTGAGCATTACTTTACTAGCGTGTGAGATGAGTGCAATAGTGCGGTAGTTTGAGCATTCTTTGGCATTGCCTTTCTTTGAGATTGGGATGAAAACTGACCTTTTCCAGTCCTGTGGCCACTGCCGAGTTTTCCAAATTTGCTGGCATATTGAGTGCAGCACTTTAACAGCATCATCTTTGAGGATTTGAAATAGCTCAGCTGGAATTCCATCACCTCCACTAGCTTTGTTCATAGTGATGCTTCCTAAGGCCCACTTGACTTCACATTCCAGGATGTATGGCTCTAGGTGAGTGATCACATCATTGTGATTATCTGGGCCATGAAGATCTTTTTTGTATAGTTCTTCTGTGTATTCTTGCCACCTCTTCTTAATATCTTCTGCTTCTGTTAGGTCCCTACCATTTCTGTCCTTTATTGAGCCCATCTTTTCATGAAATGTTCCCTTTGGTATCTCTAATTTTCTTGAGATCTCTAGTCTTTCCCATTCTATTGTTTTCCTCTATATCTTTGCATTGATCACTGTGGAAGGCTTTCTTATCTCTTCTTGCTATTCTTTGGAACTCTGCATTCAAATGGGTGTATCTTTCCTTTTCTCCTTTGTTTTTCAATTCTCTTCTTTTCACAGCTATTTGTAAGGCCTCCTCAGACAACCATTTTGCCTTTTTGCATTTCTTTTTCTTGGGAATGGTGTTGATCCCTGTCTCCTGTAAAATGTCACGAACCTCCGTCCATAGTTCATCAGGCACTCTATCAGATCTAGTCCCTTAAATCTATTTCTCGCTTCCACTGTATAATCATAAGGGATTTGATTTAGGTCATACCTGAATGGTCTAGTGGTTTTCCCCACCATCTTCAATTTAAGTCTGAATTTGGCAATAAGCAGTTCATGATCTGAGCCACAGTCAGCTCCTGGTCTTGTTTTTGCTGACTGTATAGAGCTTTCTCCATCTTTGGCTGCAAAGAATATAATCAATCTGATTTTGGTGTTGACCATCTGGTGATGTCCATGTGTAGAGACTTCTCTTGTGTTGTTGGAAGAGGATGTTTGTTATGACCAGTGTGTTCTCTTGGCAAAACTCTGTTAGCCTTTGGCCTGCTTCATTCTGTACTCCAAGGCCAAATTTGCCTGTTACTCTAGGTGTTTCTTGACTTTCTACTTTTGCATTCCAGTCCCCTATAATGAAAAGGACATTTTTTTTGAGTATTAGTTCTAAAAGGTCTTGTAGGTCTTCATAGAACTGTTCAACTTTGGCTTCTTCGGCGTACTGGTTGGGGCATAGTCTTGGATTACCGTGATATTGAGTGGTTTGTCTTGGAAACAAACAGAGATCATTCTATATCCTTAGGGCCATAGATTCACCTAGTTGGTTTTAATTTATATATTATACCAATGACTTTGATATTTCATTTTTTATCCCAGTTGATTAGAAGGCAGAAACATGCTGTAGAAAGGAAGTCAGAGACATTAGCACTGACAGAGGCAAGCCTGGTATAATGATTGATGTCTGTAGTTATGACTCAGAATCATAAACATAATGTTTAAGTTAATCTGTTTAACAAGTAGCAATGTGCACGTTACTTTAAGAAAAAACGGTTATCATAAAGTTATAATCAAATATAATATTTCAAGGATAAACTTTTCACCTGGAAAACCTACTTATGCATAATGTCTCATTCTTTAATGACTCTGGTTGAATGACATGTGACTACCACATGTAATTTAGCGTCCATCATTGTATGAGTGTCTGTATGTAACTCGATTTACTTGTGTACCTTAACTCAGTCTTTGTGTTTCTCTTTTCTTATATTCTTACAGTAGCATGTGTTGTTACTAGGATTATTTGCTTGTTCATATGTTGCCACTAGTAGAGTTGTAAATTCTTCTGGACTTTGCTCACTCATTTACTCAACAAATACGTGAACACCTGTGTGGCAGTCACTGCGCCTTCTGGGGGGAGTTTCAGTATTCAACAAAACAGACATGCTTCCCACCCTCTGGGAGTTTTCGCCTTTAGAGGAAACACAATAATAGTTGTTTATCATACAAATAAAAGTGTAAGTACAAACAAGGATTAGCAGTGTGCATGACATTAGAGCAGGTTAGCAAGGCTTCCCTGTGGGGTTGGTGTTTGCCCCAAGAGATGCCAGATGGGAAGTAGTTAACTGGGCCAGGTAGAGGGATCTAGAGGTGGGAAGGAGCTTGCGGGCATTTTGGGGGCACACTTGTGAGGAGGAAATGGCCTGGCACAGGTTTCAAGGTAGATTTTCATGGACCACAGGCCGTGTAAGGACTTCGGTTCTTATCTAGAAGAGCCTAGGAAACCATTAAGGATTTTAAGCAGTGGGATATTGTCAAATTAGCATTTTAAAAAATTACTGATGTTTTCCTGCACATTGATATACATTCAGTAAGTAGGTGCTTAATCTATTAAATGGAACTTTGGTTTTGGTGTAATTTTTTTCCTTATACCTTGGTATGTTTTGTACTTGGCACCTTTAGTACTGTCACTGTTAGCCCAGAGCTTCTGATCTGTTTCATGTCGCGGCATGTACAGAAAATGATTATGTGCATCCAGACTTGGGATAGACGAAGCTGACAGCTGGAGGGAACCTGTCCCAGAATTTAGCTGCCCAGGCTCTGCCCCACGGTCTGAGGGCTGAGGGATTCCATGTCTTACTGCCATGACTCATTCTGGGGACAGGCTAGACAGCTCTGCTGGAGCTAGTAGAAACTTTAGTGTAATGCGTTAAGGTTATAAGGGAAGGCTTCAAAAAACTCCATGATATTGCAGCACCTGTATTGTTCTTACTGTTTTACTTTTCTCCCTCTGGTCCTGATAAAAATATTTTATACACACAGCAAAACCACATTCTATATCATATTCTAGCTGTATTGTTAGAGGATTTGGTTGCCATAGATATTCTGAGATTATTGTATAAATTGTGGAAATTGCTTTTCAGTGCCTAGTATTATACATGTTGCTTATTTGAATAAAATTGCAGTGCCCAAAACAGATTATGAATGCTATTGTGAAAAAAAAAAAAGCATTTTCTCTTTGACTTTCATATTATTAGTAAACTGAAAACTTGAATTCAGAGGTGTTTCTAAATTAAGTACTGTAAATAGGGCTTAACATCATGGAAATGTATGGGTGGTGTATTTAACTGATGTTTCAGTTAACATGCAGCATCCTGAACTTTCTCTGTGTCTTTTCTGTCTCTAGTGTGGCCAGACTCCATTGATGATTGCTGCTGAACAAGGCAATCTGGAAATAGTGAAAGAATTAATTAAGAATGGTGCTAATTGCAATCTGGAAGATTTGGTATATATTGATTTACTCATTTGCCTTTTTGTTTTCTTTAACTTTGCTGCTAACTGTTTTTAAGAAGTGATTCAGAAGTAATAGATTACAGATTGTACTTCTGCTGTGTATCAACTTTGCTCAGTGATATGCTAACTTGATTTTTTTAAAAGGGTAATATAGGAGAGAAATTTTTACCTTCATTGAGAGGTCTCAGCTCTTTGTGTATTTTTTTTATGTATAGATAGCACTCACTGAATAAGGAGCACATGTAGTCACTCCAGTATTCTTGCCTGAAAAATCCCATGGACAGAGTAGCCGGGCGGGCTACAGTCCATAGGGTTGCAAGGAGTCAGACACGACTGAGTGACTAAGCACACACACATATACACACACTCAAAATTAAATGCCCGCCTAGAAGATATCCATGTAAGAGTCGTACTGCTAAGTAACTCCCCATAATGGTATCTTATTATTATAAACATCATTACCTAGGATAAGCCAGAAAGATGTGGTCCCTTCTGATACCATTTGTGAAGGATAAATCACTATTCGAGAGGCTTACTTCTCTGTTTCTGAGGAATTATTTTTCAGGGTCACAGAGCCACATCTGTTTTTCTGTTTGTCTTTATAATTCAAATTGATGATACTAAATTGACGATTGTAATTGAACGATCATTTGAATTAAGTGACAGTACACCTGAATAAAAGGATAGAATACTTTCAGCCTTTAAAAAATAAAGGAGAACAGTTCTTTATCACATAGTTTCTAAACACATCACATGGGATGGCTTTAGTTTAATAGTTTGTAAATATGCATTTATATTTGCTTACAGGCTCTTGAATTTCAGTTTATAATATTGTAGCCACACGAGTTAACTTTGAGGTTTTGATACTCATTTTTTCTCCTTTTTAAAAAACACAGTGATTAAAAGTCCAGTGAAAAGACTGCACAAGAGTTGTGAAGCCATTTCTACTCCATTATAGTCATATAGGTAGAGAGATAAATTCTTAACAGAGCTTATGCTTCAGTGTTATTTCAAGTAGCTTAGAGTGTGTCAGAGCATGTCAATTTGGTATGATCATCTGGTATGTAAATTCAAAGTTACTTTACCTGACTTTGGAAGGTTATTTTTTGTTTTGAAATGATAACATTTGTGTCTGTATGTTCAAGGATAACTGGACAGCGCTTATATCCGCCTCGAAAGAAGGGCACCTGCCCATCGTGGAGGAATTGCTCAAGTGCGGGGCCAGCGTGGAGCACCGGGACATGGTATGGACACGCTGCACAGTTGTTAATCAGCTGGGGTCTTACTGACAGGAACAGATATTTGTGAAGTCTTGTATTTTTGTGTGTCAGGTGATGTTGTTTTTAGGATTGGGCATTGAAATGACCCTCAAGAATGCTCTAAAACCCAGGTGATATAATGTACCTCTTTAGAATACTCTTAATCACATTTTCTGTTTATTTCAGAGTTTAAAATTCTGAAATATTGTTAAGACAACACATTACTCTTTATAATGTATCAATGAGAGAATTGTTTTCTTTAAGGAGAACTTTAAGAGGGACATAGTATAGTTTTGAAAATATTTTCAGTGCTTAAAGTTATGATAGAATAATATTTATAAGTTTATTTTAAAAATGTAACTGTTCAGATATGCCATCTGTACACATTACAAGTTTCTCAAGATCTGATTCTTGATCATCTTAGCTCTTATTTGTTCTTGACATGTGCCTAAAGCGTAGAGGTGAAGAAAAGGATCACAAAGGCTTCTTACTCTATAAAATGTTGAAATTGAACTACCTGACAAAACGTGTATCACTTTGCTGATGATGCTTTATGAAGTACAGGTGGTCTGAATTTTTAAGAAATTTCAGCATTCCACCACCTTTCACTTAATATTATACTGTACAATATAATTTACACAGTGTTCTTGCTTCTACAGTATTATACTTATTTGCAAAACTCAGTGAAGTAATTGGTATACTTATTTTTATAGAAAGATGCAGAACTATTTGTATCCTCCATTTTGCTGAAAAGAAATGGAAGTACATCACTATAAAAGTGGAGGGAGAGAAGGTGATGATGTCAGTAACCTAGGCAAAGGATGGATACCTGACAGGCAGGAGGAAAATGTAGTGTTCTTATCTTATTGGTATGTAAAGTAGAAGAGAAATTCATGGAATTATCTGGTTACTGATATTTTATTAAAAGCAGTAGTTTATCAGGTGAATTAATATTAGGTGGTTTTTCTATTTTCATAATTCCATTACATTTAGCAATTGAAATTAAAAAAGAGTTCTAAAAAAAAATAAAATAAAAAAGAGTTCTTTCTGTCTCTCTAAATAAATATCTATTCAGTTCAGTTCAGTTGCTCAGTTGTGTCCAACTCTTTGCGACCCCATGAGCTGCAACACGCCAGGCCTTCCTGTCCAACACCAACTCCCGGAGCCCACACAAACTCACGTCCGTTGAGTCGGTGATGCCATCCAACCATCTCATCCTCTGTCGTCCCCTTCTCCTCCTGCCCTCAGTCTTTCTCAGCATCAGGGTCTTTTCAAATGAGTCAGCTCTTCACATCAGGTGGCCAAAGTATTGGACTTTCAGCTTCAAAATCAGACCTTCCAATGAACACCAGGACTGATCTCCTTTAGGATGGACTGGTTGGATCTCCTTGCAATTCAAGGGACTCAAGAGTCTTCTCCAACACCGCAGTTCAAAAGCATCAATTCTTCGGCTCTCAGCTTTCTTCACCATCCAACTCTCACATCCATACGTGACTACTGGAAAAACCATAGCCTTGACTAGACGGACCTTTGTGGACAAAGTAATGTCTCTGCTTTTTAATATGCTGTCTAGGTTGGTCATAACTTTCCTTCCGAGGAGTAAGCGTCTTTTAATTTCATGGCTGAAATCACCATCTGCAGTGATTTTGGAGCCCCCCAAAATAAAGTCTCTCACTGTTTCCCTATCTATTTGCCATGAAGTGATGGGACCAGATGCCATGATCTTAGTTTTCTGAGTGTTGAGCTTTAAGCCAACTTTTTCACTCTCCTCTTTCACTTTCATCAAGAGGCTCTTTGGTTCCTCTTCACTTTATGCCATAAGGGTGGTGTCATCTGCATATCTGAGGTTGTTGATATTTCTCCTGGCAATCTTGATTCCAGCTTGTGCTTCCTCCAGCCCAGCATTTCTCATGATGTACTCTGCATATAAGTTAAATAAGCAGGGTGACAATATACAGCCTTGATGTACTCCTTTTCCTATTTGGAACCAGTCTGTTGTTCCATGTCCAGTTCTAATTGTTGGTTCCTGACCTGCATACAGGTTTCTCAAGAGGCAGGTCAGGTGGTCTGGTATTCCCATCTCTTTCAGAATTTTCCACAGTTTGTTGTGATCCACAGAGTCTAAGGCTTTGGCATAGTCAATAAAGCAGAAATAGATGTTGTTCTGGAAGTCTCTTGCTTTTTTGATGATCCAGCGGATGTTGGCAATTCGATCTGTGGTTCCTCTGCCTTTTCTAAAACCAGCTTGAACATCTGGAAGTTCACGGTTCACGTATTGCTGAAGCCTGACTTGGAGAATTTTGAGCAATACTTTACTAGCATGTGAGATGAGTGCAATTGTGCAGCAGTTTGAGCACAAAATAACTATATGCAGATATATAGTTTAGCATTTCATTTCCCTGATAGCTCAGTTGGTAAAGAATCTGCCTGCAGTACAGGAGACCCCGGTTCGATTCCTGGGTTGGGAAGATGTGCTAGAGAAGGGATAGGCTACCCACTCCAGTATTCTTGGGCTTCCCTTGTGGCTCAGTGATAAAGAATCCGCCTGCAACGTGGGAGACCTGAGTTCGATCCTTGGGTTGGGAAGATCCCCTGGAGAAGGGAAAGGCTACTCACTCCAGTATTCTGGCCTGGAGAATTCCGTGGACTGTAGTGTCTGTAGTTGTCGCAAAGAATCAGACATGACTGAGCGACTTTCACTTTCACGCATTACAAAATGCTTCAGGCTCAGGTTCATCTTATATTTTCCCAGCCTTATTTCCATGATTCTCCCTCCTGGAATCAATCAGTTTCCCAAGGGGTCCTAGTTCTTGATAATCGAAAGATATTTAGAAACCAATAATCTAGGTGTCAGGTGTACTTATTGCTACTGGGATGTCTCTGCTTCTTGTCCTCCTCAGTGAACAGATGTAGAAAATACATATCTGTATATTAACTCTTGCATACACGTCAAACGTCTGTTCTGTATATCTGTGTGTGTGTGTGTATATATATATATATTTTTTCTTTGTAGTAAAGAGACTCAGTTGATGTGTGTGAGTATATATTTTTTTTAATGAAAAGACTTAGTTGATAACTGTGAACCCAGTCTACAGTATGCCTTCCCCATTTTCTTTATTTGTAACACTCTTCTGACTGTGAGAAATCTGGCTCTCACTATCTACACAGAATATTATTTGTTCAACTCTAGTAAACAAATAGTTTCAGAATTTCAAACCCATACCCTGAGAGAAACAGATTTGCTACTAAATACAGTGTATACAGTTCTTTTTGTCTGTAGCATTACAGAATTTAGTCAAAATACTGCTTTCTGACATTACCTGGATCAGGTTCTAACTTATTGGTGATATACTTGTAATATAATTAATTCATCCCAGTCTATATTCTGTCTGTCTTTCCTACATTCTAGTTGATTTTTTAAAGATTTACATACAGGGGAACTTCCTGGTGGTCCAGTGGCTAAAACTCCTCCTTCCAATGCAAGGGGTCTGGGTTCCATCCCTGGTCAGGGAACTAGATCCCACATGCTGAAAGGAAGATCCCACCTGCCATAATTAAGACTCAAGGAAGCCAAATAAATAAATAAATAAATATTTAAAAAAAAATAAAGATTTACATACAGTAAAATTCACTCTCTGGCGTTCAGTTCTGTGGGTTTTGACAGGTTTGTGATGTCATTCATACACCATAGCTGTGCAGAGCAGTTCCATTGCATCAAGTGTACCCTCATGCTGCTCCTTTATAACCACCCCCTCCACCCCCTCCCCAGTCCGTAGCTGCCACTGTTTTCCCTTTCCATAGTTTTTCCTTTTTCAGATTCGAGCAACTTATTTTATTTTACCTCTTTTAGTGATGATGAAACAGAATCAAAAGGATTAAGTGGTTTATATTCTTGCATCCAAATTTGGACTGGTCCAAATACTGACTTTTTTTTTGAAGCAAACAAAACATTGACTTCTTAGTATAATTTGATTACATTTGTCTCTTTTATTGAATTGAATGGTAGGTAAAGAGAACACTGCCAAAACGAAGAATGTTGGTTTGTAGCTTAGAAAATAGAAAGCTACCATGCTGTTAATTCATACTTAATGACTTTGGTTGCCCCTGGAAATCATGATCTATAGATCATTGCCTTTGTATCCTCTCTTTCTTAGCAAGAGGTACGATAGCGGTCTGGAATTTATAGGTTGGGTTTAGGTGCAGGAGTTGAATGGGATGGCTGGAATCCATCTCTGGAAAAAATCTAGACTCACACCAGGAGGAGAGTATCTAGGGACATAGAATGTTTACTGAAGGAAAATACTTAAACAGCCAAAATAAATCTTGGAAATTTAGAAGAGTCCAATATGAATGTTCCCTATATCAATTTCCAAAAATATAATACAAACTTTGGAGTAATCATTGCTGGACTTAAGAGACTGGACTTTGTCCAGATACGATTGTGTATTTCCCTGGGGAGCTTGGGTATTTAGAACTACATAGTAGTGATTTTTAAAACAGTGGTTTTATAGAGAATGTTCACAAAAGAAGCTTCATTAATGACATTTTTGTGCTTGGAGACGTCCAGTGTTTTATTTCCCTCCTCTCCCCCCTTTTTTTTCCCTGAAGGGAGGATGGACAGCTCTCATGTGGGCGTGTTATAAAGGCCGTACTGAAGTGGTCGAGCTGCTGCTTTCTCATGGTGCCAACCCAAGTGTTACTGGTCTGGTAAGCGTTAACAAAAAATTCATCTGTAATAGAAGTGGTAAGTTCTTTTAGGAAATACTTAAGATTGGTTGTACTTTGGACTTCATATTGGATGAAATGATCTAGATCTTACTAAAGATAATAATTTGAAATATGATTTCAAAACACAAGGGAATTTTTTCCTCAAGCTAAGTTTTTTTTGCTCAATTTTTATCAACAAAAAAGCAACTTAAATGTTAATTACAGCTATATAACATTTCAAAAGGAGATTTTGAAATCCTTATGTCATCTTGCCTGTGTTCTATGGGTATGCATTCTTAACCTAAGGTCTTTTAAAGAAGAGAGACATTTACCAAATACTCATGCCACTTTTCTGTACATTCTTATTGGTCGTAATACACGCATTACTGCTTTGCTTGAAGCTTGCTCTGACTGCAGATTTAAGTAATCATTTTAATGATGGGGGGGACTCCTTTCACAGTGCATATGTGTGTCAAATCATCGTGTACACTTCAAATACCTTACAGTTTTATTTGTCAATTATGCCTTAATATAGCTGGGAAAAATTCAGTTTTATTCAAGTTGACAGAAGGATTATAAAGAAAGGTTTCACATTTTTTTCTTAGTCTTACCTGTTGGCACATTAAGTGTGTTGAATTTATAAAAATAAATATGTTCATAATATATATTTATTTAAGGTTGAGTACATCTCAGTTCCCAGTTACATATTATGAGATTTATGTGTGTTTTTAATGGTCTGTGACTTGACTTTTTAAAAAAATATTACCTTGTATTGCTCCCTGTGTTATTTACTTTTCTTAGCAAGTGTGTGCTATAGATATCAATCTAAAAGACTTTTTCTTTTCCTCCCTCCCTGTCTACCTCCCCGCCTGTCTGACTGTCTCCCAGCAGTACAGTGTCTACCCAATCATTTGGGCAGCAGGCAGAGGCCATGCTGATATAGTGCAACTTTTACTGCAAAATGGTGCCAAAGTCAACTGCTCCGACAAGGTAGGTCAACAGGATCTTCCAGGTTCAGTTCATGTTGTGTCCACTCAGTGTGTCTGACTTACAAGGATTTTTATATGATCTCATGAGGCTGCACTGATGTATCTTATGTTTATATTTATTAATATATTTTATAAAGGCATACATCTCATAGATAGGTTCCTTATAGGTATTGAAATTGAAAGTGTTAGTCACTCAGTTATGTCTGATTCTTTGTGACTCCATGGATTGTAGCCTGCCAGGCTCCTCTGTCCATGGGATTCTCCAGACAAGAACACTGGAGTGGGTTGTCATTCTCTTCTCCAGGGGATCTTCCTGACCCAGGAATCGAACCTGGGTCTCCTGCATTGCAGGCAGATTCTTTACCGTCTGAGCCACCAGGGAAGCCCAAATTGGTTCTCAGTATCTTTCCATTGTCTTTTATATCACATTGATCATTCTCAGGAAAGTAGAGTTGATTCCCTAGCTTCATTATTTGAAACTTTCTGTTGTAGCTCTTCTTTCTATTTTGGGTCCTATCCACCTTCTCTGTATTGTTGCCAGATTATCTTTTTTTAAAATTTTTTTAATTAATTAATTGATGGCTGCGCTGGGTCTTTACTGATGCTCGTGAGCTTTCCCTAGTTGTGGCGAGCAGGGGCTACTCTGTGTTGCGATGTGTGGACTTCTCATTGTGTTGGCTTCTCTTCTCTAGAGCACAGGCTCAGTAGCTGTGGTGCACGGGTGTAGGTGCTCCGCGGCCTGTGGTATCTTCCTGGACCAGGGATTGAGCCCATGTCTCCTGCATTGGCAGGTGGATTCTTTACCACTGAGTCATCAGGGAAACCCCAGATGATCTTTAAAATTTAAGTTTTGTTCTTTCTCTCTCATACTTAAAATCCTAAGGATATCAGTTCCTGTTACGATGCATGAAGATAGTCTTTGCCGCCCTTTCTCCTGCTGTCTCTACCCCAGACTACCTTTGTTCGGCTGTCAGATGATGCAGGTTCCTGAGTTCCTGGCAGGTGCTCTTTCACTGTGTGGAGTGCCCTCACCTCCTTCTCTTCTTCGACTTCTATTCATCCTTCACTCTCAGCTCATGTACCATCAGTTCCAGAAAGCTCCTCAGGATTTTGTTCTAGTCACTTTTTAAAAAATCCTTAATACCCCAAGTGGGGCTTCTCACATGGCAATAGTGGGAAAGAATCTGCGTGCCGATACAGGAAACACAAGAGATGCGGATTCAGTCCCTAGGTTGGGGAGATCTCCTGGAGGAGGAGATTGCAACCTGCTTCAGTATTCTTGTCTGGAAAATTCTATGGACAGAAGAGCCTGGTGGGCTACAGTGCATGGAGTCAGCAAAAGAGTTGAACACGACTGAACACAGCCCACATATTTGAGAAGTGTTTAATTATATTATTCTTTCTTGCTTTGGGGGAGCTTTTCTAGCATCTTTGGTTTCAAAGCCCAGATTTTTCAATTTGACCCCAGTCTTTCTTCCCAGGTTCACTTCTTGCCATTGCTCTCCAAATACACTGCACTTTCGGATGCAGAAGATGGTCTACCATTCTGTGAACTTTTATGAATTTCTGTGAAGTGTGTGTCTTTGTTTATTCTTTTCCCTCTGTTAAGAATGTTACTACCTCCTCTGCCTGATGAACTCCTGTTTATTTTCTCAAGGCTCAGTTGAAATGTTATCTTCTCTGTTAAGTCTTCTTAACTTACCCAGTCAATGTGGATGCCTCTTCTTCTGAAATGTCAGTATTCGCTGTCCATACCTCCATTAATGCACAGAAGTTCTCTTAGTCAAGGCTGTTATAAAAAGTAGGGATTCATTAAGCGTTCATGTCAATCTGCAGTCTCCTCTGTAGTCAAATGTCACTGCAAGTGTTCCTGTGTCTCTTCATTGCCATATGAATCTCCCCAAAGGTAAAGCATTGCTTTTATGCATGATATACATTCTCTGATGCCTTTTGAGGCATGTTACAGCAAAATGTGCTTTTGAGTGCCGTTTCTTGGCTGACATTTATTTTATCAGGCATAGAGGCGAATCTAGGGTGGTGGTGAAGAGCACAGGCTGAAGCCAGGCTTGTTGGGTTCATGGGTTTTGCTCTACCTCTTAGTAGCTTTGTGACATCAAGCCTGTAGTTAGCTTCTTAGGGTCTTGTTTGCTTATCTGTTAAAATGTGATTCTGTGATTTGTACTTACTCATGTGATGAGGATTACACGAATTAACCTATGTCAACTAGTTAGAACCGTATTTGGCACTTAGCTGTCACTATTTTTGACTATAGTCAGATTGTTCGACTTCCTATGTTACAAGATACGGGAAGCAAAGCAAGTGTGTTGGAAATTAAAGGCTGTATGACTTTATGATGAAAAATTGTCACTGATTATAAAAATTAAAGTTGGTTAAAATACATTTCATGCAGTGGTTAACCATCTATTTGGGAGAAATAAAATGAGGAAAGTATGATTCATCTAGGCTTAAAATTATGATTGGTGTAAACCATAATCTAAAATACTCTGTGTGATTTTTATCAAAATTCATGTTGAGAGCTTAGTTTCTTTTAATATATCTTCAATAATAATTTTAAATCTGTTATTTCTTTTAACAGTATGGAACCACCCCTTTGGTTTGGGCTGCACGAAAAGGTCATTTGGAATGTGTAAAACATTTATTGGCCATGGGAGCTGATGTTGATCAAGAAGGAGCTGTAAGTATCTTTTCTACTTAACTGCTGGTAGTAGAGAGATGTTTTTAGTTTTGAGAGAGAGAATATTTTTTCCTTAGCATATATCTAGAAAAATTTCCTTACGGTGTCTAAATGATACTTAGAAAAACAAACATCTTTTATTATCCTGGTAAATTTAGATATTATATATTACAAATATGTGCTCTTAAGGAGTTTTTGCCAATGCACATAAATTTTAGGAGGCTAAAGCTATAAGGAATATCTTTTAGTAATCTTAGTATAAATTAAAGTACTTCCCACATCAAATGATTTGAATTACTAATGTGGAAAGAATTTCTGTTCTTTCAAAATACCTTTTCTTTAAAATTTTAAAATAATGCCGTAATTTTTTGATATTTTAAGCTGTAACTTGTTTTCCTTCTCTGATAGATTTTAAAATATCAGAAATCAGTGGTCAAAACCTAGATAGCTTAAAAATTGGTTCAGTATATCTTAGTGACTAGGAGTTATGGATTCATTATTGAATCCCTGCTTGTACCTGGCCTGTGCCAGATACTGGAGGAGACTCTGTAACTTGTTTTCCTTCTGTGATAGATTTTAAAATATCAGAAGTCAGTGGTCAAAACCTAGATAGCTTAAAAATTGGTTCAATTTATCTTAGCGACTAGGAGTTATGGATTCATTATTGAGTCCCTGCTTGCACTCGGCCTGTGCCAGATGTGCTGGGGGTACTGGAGGAGATGATCACATCACTTTTTCTTGAACTTCTAAGAATATAGTTAAAGGAGGTAAAGTTTATGCACAAGAAACAATACAGTCTTTTGTTAACATAATAATTAGATTATGTGAGGTGGATCATAAAGGATTCTGAGAAGAGTTGCTAGCAAACCTGTGGCTGCAGTGTAACAAGAGTGGGCTCTAAGTCATACTTGAATTCTTGGCATAATACCAACCAGCTCCTTCTATTTTCCATGGTGGCAGAGCTGCTAATTGCCGACCTTCAAGGGACATGGAATATGTTAGTGCTCTGTGGAGACAGAGCATGATTCTTACCCAACCCTGGAAGCCATACTGTTCACCTGCCTCTTTTCTGGGCAGTTTATCAAGTGGATGAGTGGCCTGTCTCTATGTTGACTGCTGAAGAATCTGAAAAGGCTATGTTATTTAATATTGAGAGTTATAGCTTAGTTCCAGGGGCTGATATAACAACTAAAATATTTCTATAAGGAAATTGCATGCTATATCAAAGTAGATAAAAATCTCAAGAATAAATTTTAATATTTGTTTTGCAGTGAGTCAGATTCTTGTATTAGGTGATTTATTGTTAATAAATTAAATGTGCAGTTTTTAAAAGAACCACTAAAAATAAGACAGTTTTGAAAATGTGGTTTCTGGGTCACTGTAACAAAGAATATATTATACTGTTATTGAAATATTCTATACTTTTTAATTCATTGTTTCACTTACGTTTTTTGTATAGATTTCATTATAGACCGTTGCTTGTTTGGAAGTCTGTTAACCTTACTTTGGATTACTTCATTTAGAATGTGTTTAATTTTAAGTCATCCTGTTATCTATTTTACCATTCAATACTTTAGTGAGAGGATTTGTTCATTGTAAATGAGTCCAAATTTAGGTTATCATTTAAAGATTTTAATGTCAGTCCTCCTGACTGAAGAGAACTAACACATCTTCAAGAATGGAAAATATGCTTCCTGACCACTTTAGGTATGTTTCTGGTAATATATGTTGGCATTTTATTATTAGAAATAATTATTAATTATAGGTCACCTATTTGAACATCAGTTTTTGACTATGGCATAAATTAAGTTGTCTGAAATGACTAATTGATTGGACATTTTTGTTTGTTTTTTAGAATTCAATGACCGCACTTATTGTGGCAGTAAAAGGAGGCTACACACAGTCAGTGAAAGAAATTCTGAAGCGAAATCCAAATGTAAATTTAACAGATAAGGATGGAAATACAGCCTTGATGATTGCATCGAAGGAGGGTCATACAGAAATTGTACAGGATCTTCTTGACGCTGGGACATATGTGAACATACCTGATAGGGTAGGTTGTCTATTTAGAACCTGGCTTCCAGTGGTGATGTTGATGGAAGGTACCTTAACTTCTCAACGCCTTTCAAGATTCTTCCTGCATAACATATTTAAGATGTTTTATTTCTGCCTTTAAAACTAATAAGTTAAAACCTATTTAATCTTTGTGAAGGGTGTTCTTTTCAGTTTTTTAAAAATAATATTGTTATTGAAAATGTGATCTTAAAATCATCCTTTACTGTGGGTCTTGTTCATGGCTGGTGTTGTTCATTGTTCTAAGACTTCAGGTACCACCCTTACACTTAATAGAATTTTCAAGTTTGTATCTCTTGCTCTGACTTCTTCTCAGAAGTATACACTTGCATGTCCATTTCCACTTAAACTCTCCATGTGAGTGTCTAATGGACCTCTTAATTTTCAGCAAAACAGATGTTTTGTTTGTTGAATCCCAAACCTGCTATCCCCTCAGACTTCTCCATCTCAGTGGTCCCACCATCTACCCTGTGTTAAAGACCCACACTGTACACATTAGTCTTGATTTCTCAGTGACCAAAGTCACTCCCCAGTCACTTTCTATCACATCACTCTCTTTTATTTGCATTACATTTATCTTATTTTTTATTTTTGTTTATTGTGTGTTGTCTGTTAGTCTCCTCTAGACTATGCATTCTCCCAGAGCTGGGACCTTGTCTAACTTATTTCCTAGAGCCTAGAATAGTGTGTGGCACTTAGTAAGCAATGGAATATTTAGAACCTTGTGTTAATTTCCGACTTTGAACCCACATTAATGCTAATATTCTCAAAGTGTTTCTTCCATGGGTTTATACTTTTAATGTAGTAGTTAAGATACTACATCGTGGCATTAGACTCAGTTCTCAAGGGCCTGCATCTTGAATTGTAGCCCACCAGGGCCCATTTAGGATTGGGATGAGCCATAGCTCATGGAATGATCCAACTCAAACCCATATATCTGATTTGTAATTTAGCAGTTAAAAAAAAAAGGCCATTTGCAGTATTTGAAGTAGGGAAAGATATAATTAATAATGATTATTGCTTGGTGAATATAATTTCAGGGCAGAGCTCTCCTTATGAGGTAATGAACTTCGTCTAAACCTTGTACTGAGGAATGAGTCAGTCCTGGGCACTCTTGGCCTGTACTGCCAAGTAGAATATAGATTTTGTTTTGGAAACCAACCTTTTCCCTTAATTAAATGTTGTTATAAACCCACAGATGGCTCTAGCTTTGCAGCTCCCTTTAGAGTCAGTGGCTTTTGTCAGATAGCATGATTCCAAGGGATTTGTGTTACTTAATTTCCAAAGGTTTGTCTCATTGACAGTCATGGCGTCATTTTATTTAATTTACATTTGTAATGAGAGGGTGCCTTCAAAATAGAATGGCTTATTCTGGGTGACTTACCTTTCTAAAGTTTTGTCCTAGAATTTCAGGTATAAATGTCCTCATTTTGATGTATTGTCTTCTGTCCCTTATTCTACAGGCTATTAGTATCAGGTATTAATACTAGTTACCTAAAAACTTTGTTGTTTACAGAAAGTATCTGAGATAATTTTTTTCCCAAGACATTTCCAAAAAAAAATTTATTGTATTAATATATGATTAATCTTAACTTCAAAACAGTATTTTTTGTTTTCCTCATCAATTATCTATGGGTTTTTTTTTTTTCTTTTTAGAGTGGAGATACTGTCTTAATTGGTGCTGTCCGAGGTGGTCATGTGGAAATTGTTAGAGCACTTCTTCAAAAATATGCTGATATCGACATTAGAGGACAGGTGTGTGTGATTACAGACTGTTATCTGTGACTGTAATTGGTCATATATGTTGGTTGATCATAATGTCATTCTTTTGAGTTTTCCTATGGAGTTAAACTTATAAACACTAATGTATTTAACGGATGCCTGTATTATTAAGTTTCACTGCCATTATTATGAAATTTCTGTATTAATGTCAAGTTAGATTTAGATAGAAATGAACCATAAAGAAGCTCATGTTTTTCAAGTACACCTCCCTGATTAATGTCTAAATATGTTTAATCCTGAAATTAGTAGTTGATGATACTGAGACATGGCAGCACTTTTGAGTGTGTGTGACTTGTTTTCTTTAGTGTTCTCCTTCTGTTTATCTTCTTCATCCTTGTATTGTTCTTCTTTTCCTGTCTTTTTTTTTTAATCTTTCACCTCCTTTCCCCCATTTGCTTGCCTTTCTCAGGACCACTTGGTAGTGCCTGTGAACTTTGTTTAAGGCAGTGATAGCTCACAGAGCTGTAAAGGTTATTCATTTTAGGTAAAAGCACTCCTAAAGTTGTAAATTTGTTCAGTATGTCAAAAGCTTTAGATCAAAAAAGAAAAATATGTACTTTACAACCCATTTTGCTGTTGGACAGTTGGCGTTTCTGCTCAGTTTTCTCCTTGTACACAAATCCATTTTTGAATCAAACTAATAAATATTACGCCAAATGCCATGAGAGTCTTTTAACGTGGATCCCTTGCCTGTAAGAAACATGTATTTTAGTTTGGAAGGTTTTAGTTCATTTAATTTATACTTAAACTTACATTTTTATCTAAACATAAAAAGTGATGCCACTTTTGATATCAGATAGTGTATGGTTGATTGCCTAACGAAGATTCAAATGTTAAAGTCTTGAGGTGATGAAAGAGGGCATTAAGGAGAACTTTTGAGGGAAGGTAGAATTTGAACTAAGTTTGAAAAATGGGTCGAGTTTGGATAAAGAAAGGCTGAGTAATTCAGGCAGGGATAGTAGAATAATGAGATGAGAAAGTTCAGAAAAGTGGGAAAGTGAAAGACTGTAGTCCTTAGCTAGTGAATAAATCAGGTTGTTAAGTAGGGTGGCATGGGAGATAGTAAAGTCCAAAGGGATGTAGGACCAAAGAGGTTAGAGTGTCAAACTCAGAAGGTTCAGAAGCTAGTGTGCAGTTTTGAGAAGGGAACTGTGTTGAGAAAATCTTGGTGTAGCAAACAGTGTGATAGTGGCCAAAAGTCATTCATTGAGGATAAAATCATATTTTCACTAAAAGTAGGTGCCTTGATCACCTATTTAGACTTTTATCTAACTCCTTTGTGTCTGTCAATTCTGTTTTTCAACATTTTAATCACTTTTTGTTTTTCTTCTTTAGCTCTGCTTTCAAAATCCATTTTAATCTATTTTTGGTATTTGAACTAGATAGGATTTTAAAGGATCTGATGAAAATCAGTCTATGGGTGTGGGTGGAGATTAAGAAAGCTGAGAATGATAGAAACAATTCAGCTTATGTTTGTGTAGTACATTCGCAAGAGTTATCTTTTGAAAAGATTGGGCAGATGAAAAGCCACAAGCCAAGGTCAGAATATTTACGTGACTTCTCAAAGGACATAGCTCAAGTCCTGAAGACCTCCAACACAGTGCGGGGTCCTGAAACCTAATTGCATTCCAGAAGCATAGTTTACCCTATCAGCTGTGTGAGGTTGCTACTTCCTAGTTAAGAAATGTTAAGTTTTCCTAGACTTCTTTTGTAAAAAATTTCCCACAAGTAAATGCAAGGTACAATAAGGATTAATATTATTTTCTATCATGCTGCTTCTTGGTAAGATATATTAATGCTTTCTGACAGAAATGTTAATACTGATGAATTTTTAATATTCTGTCTTATATGAAGTGATTGTTGATTTTTTAATTAATACAGGACAATAAAACTGCTTTGTATTGGGCTGTTGAGAAAGGAAATGCAACAATGGTGAGAGACATCTTACAATGCAATCCTGACACTGAAATATGCACGAAGGTATAAACGACATTTCTATCCTGTTAGCAATACCTAGTGTTGAATATTAGTACTGCTTATTTTGTTTCAGTTTTTACAACTGTTTGATATTAGAATGACAGTGATTTTACTGGTAGTGTTCTGTATTAAGTTGAGGAATAGCTTTATATTCTTTTAGGAGTTGTGTATTCACAGCAGAATACACTGTGTAATTTGTTATTTTAGTTAGATACTTTCAGAAAGTACAGTATCAGCCATTCATAAACTGTGGCCGGATCATTTCCCCAGAATTATTTTATGCTCCTGTTGTTTGGAATGCCGAACATGTTTCTTTTCAAAAGATCATTTTGTGTGGTTATTGGTTCCTCAAACCAACCACTTTAGTCTGTTTTACTCCATGTGAAAAGTATAAAACTGTGTGAGACCTCAGTGGTTATATTTGGCCTTCTGTGTAGTAGTTGTTCATGAGGAAAGTATATTTGGAATTCTGAAATGAAACAGCAGGCATTCTTTATGAATAAAGCAGACTTACGGAAGCACCCGTAATACAGCCCCGTTTCATCTACCAGAGATTTGGAGCAGTGTTGTCTGAACCAATGATGGTGACTGCAGTGCCCTGGATACCTTCTGGTTTGCAGGCCATGGCTCCTTGGAATCTTTTTTCTTTTGGAACTGTGTGTCAGCTGCTCTGACCACATGTGGCTTCTGACCACCTTTTGCTTTTTCCTAATTCAGTGCTGAACTGTGGTCTCTTCTTCTATCTCTTAATTTGGTTTTGAAAGCAATTAGAACATTCTTTAATAAGGAAGTAGTGGGTACATCCCTTGCTTGGCTGAGTGACATACAAATATTTTGATACAAGTGGTTGGCTGTGGAAGGAAAAGCACTTTCTTATTAGTTTTTGCAACTGTGTTTTCTTGAGAACATTTTCGATATAGACTGGGCAGATATTTGACTTCTTGACGTGTGTTTATGTGACTTTAAAGACTAAAGGTATTAATCTGGCAAACCTTTTTATCTGTACCCACAGGATGGCGAAACACCCCTTATAAAGGCTACCAAGATGAGAAACATAGAAGTGGTAGAGCTGCTGCTGGATAAAGGAGCCAAAGTGTCTGCTGTCGATAAGGTAGTAATAAAACATTTGTGCAGAGAGCATAGGGCAGTTGGTAAGACCAACCTATATACCTGGTGGACTTAGGGGGGAGTCTCATGTTATCTTGTGGAGGGAGAGATTACTGACTGGGGATATCTGTGTGGGATTTGGATGCTGTGAGATCTTGGCTGTCCTGAGAGCGTGCTGAGGCGTGGGCAGGCTCAGTAAAGAAGTTGCTTCCTGTGATCCCTCTGTGGCTCAGATCAGTTACGGGGAGCTGAGCTGCATTGAGCACCATACAAGGATGATGTCATCATGGTGGATCTTGTTGCAGAGAAACAAGAGGAAAGAATTAAGATAAGCCACAGGAAGAACGTGGCACATCGTTTTCATTTAATGTTCTAGAGTGACTAGAGGATCTGGGAACTGAGAATTTCATTTGTTAGCTTTTGGGTCATTGTCTTTAAGCGATGTTTGTAAAGTAAAAGGTGGAGAATACTTTGCAGACTAAATTTTTTTTTTTACATGATAGTTTTCATTAATGCCGGATGTGAAGAGTAAAGTGATGGAGATTCTAATAAGGGAAGAAGGCAGGTTGATGTTTGAGAGAGGTGAAAGCTGAGGGAATGAAGAGGTGGTAAGTAGGCAGAGAAGGGTGGATACAACAGAGAGGACTCCGAGGGAGAGAATGTAGAGAAAGACGATGATGGTGACCAAGGGCATGGGGAAAGACAAGTTCACTCGTGGTAGTGAAGTACCAACCTGGATTGAGATGCTATGTAGACTGATGACGAGAGCATCGTGAAATAGAGTGTAAATTAGTTGAGGAAGACAGTTGACGTCGGTGGACAGTTAGTATCTGAATGGTAGATGGAAGTACCATTAACCTATGATGGAAGTGGATCCGGGGCCTATGGGAAGCCACAGGGGAAACCTGTTCCTTGTGCTCTTTGATTCTGGAGGCTCTGGAAGAAAGAATACCCAAGAAAAGCCAGGGAAGGAACTAGAGAAAGAAAATTGCAAGGAAGATAGAAATAAAAACTCATATGAAAAATATGGAGAGTTTGGATATTCTGTTATTTTGTAGAAATATGAAAAATGTTATTCTGTATATACATACATGAGAAATAGGGAAGTTCAAGTGTCCCTTCACTGTTTACAGAAAGGAGACACCCCTCTGCACATTGCTATTCGTGGGAGGAGTCGGAAACTGGCAGAACTCCTTTTAAGAAACCCCAAAGATGGACGGTTACTGTATAGACCCAACAAAGCAGGCGAGACTCCCTACAATATTGACTGTAGCCATCAGAAAAGTATTTTAACTCAAATATTTGGAGCCAGTAAGTATTGGGCTTTATATCTGCCTGAGGTTTTAAGAAATGAACGTCTATGAAAAAATTAAGAGAATGACAGCAGTTTTGTGTTTTATCACTTAACCAGAGATTATGAAAGTTTAAAATGTTATTACTTTGCTGTAGAAAAGTAACTTCTTCCTGTCTAGAGTTCCTTTGCATTATATTGGAGCATTCTGAATTAAGTCCATTCAGAGTCACCAGCAGCTTTTAAAACCTTCAAAAATCTAGCCTACTTTTCTAAAAATCTCTTCCCCCTGTTATTCTCTCAGGTAAACTTTGTTCTTTTATCAAACATGCTGTGTTTTCAGTGAGTGGCTCTCTACCTCTGCTTGTGTTGTGCCTGCTCCATTCCCATGAATGTTCTTGTTAAAATCCTCTCTCTCCAAGGCTGGGGTCAACCGTCTCCTTCTCAGTGACCTTTTGACTGATCTGCCTAACCAGATAAAATTTTGCCTCATTTGAGTACTTAAGCACTATGTTAATAATCCTTTTTAAACACCTGTTGCATATGGCCTTTTATTTTGTTTCTTTTAGAATTTTCTCCCAGATTCCAAGTTACTCAGGGCAGGCATTCTTTCTTCTTATCTTGTATCCTCCGTAATACCTAGCATAATGCCTTGAATATTGTACTAAAGTAGTTTTTGCTTGTAGAGGATGCACATGAGAATCGAATCATTTGCATGTGGTCTTTTGAAATACGGAGCAATTTTCTACTCAAATTAAAAAGAGACATGTTAGTCCTAGAAACCAACAGGAGAGAGTAGAATCTTGTCACCTTCCAGTTTAGCTGTTTACTTACATCTTGTTTTTAAGTATGATTCTACTGTATTGAGTTTTGTATTTTAAAACATTTTTTCTGATGATAATAATGCATACATTAAATTTTAAGGATGAAAACACAAATATAGTAAAAAAAAAAAAAAAAAGTGTAATCTTCCCATTGTCCCTTATCTCCTAATTTGTCATTGTTTGGACAAATTGTAAATTCTTTACATTTCTAAAAATGTTTTATACTATGTGTATAGCCTTAAAAAAAACTTGAGATACCGTATTATAAAAGTTTTAAATGATTGTTGCATAATCTTTCAATCAAAGTTTTAATAGTATGTTCAGTTCTTTATTGATAAATATTTGGTTTGTTTTGCAATTAAAAGCTTGTGCCTCAGTGAACATATTTGTACAAATACCCATTAACTCTTATTTTTAGGATTATTTTCTTGAAATAAACTTCAGAAGTAGAACTGGCAAGTCACTGGGTATTCAGTTTTGATAGACTTTCCAAAATGGTTGTAACAGTCTCTTCTTATTTAGGCCACGTTTGTGCTGTTCCCTACAACCTTGCTAGCACTGGATATTTCCAGCTTTCTTATTAACCTTTGCTAATCAGATTGATAAGAAAAAAATTTCATTTTAATTTCCATTGTAAAATTATTAGATTGAGATCTTTTAATAACATTCATAGCCTATTTGCATTTTTGCTGTTTTCCTCTTTGTATCCTTTGTCCTCTTTTTTTAAAGTATTTAATAAAATTGACTTTTGTGTTTTTAAGGATACTGATCCTGAATCCAGCTATATATTGTATTTCTCTCCCCAGATAATTCTTTGTTTATGGTGATGGGAATTTTTTTATTCCCCATTTGAAAGGTATATAAATCTGTAGTTTGCTGACCTTTTCTTGAAGCGCTGGCTTTAATATTGAGAAGGAAAGGTCTTTTCCACACAAAGATTTTTAAAGGTTTTTCTCTTATATTTTCTTGTACTTGTATAGTTTTACTCTTTACATTTAATTTTTTGTTTCAGAAAGTAATTTTGTTGAAGTATGAGATGTAGAGTTTTAATTTCATTAAAAAGAAGGGAAAAAAAAAAGAATGGCTTACTTCTCCCAACACCACCTACTAATTCATCCTTTCCCCACTGATTAGACATGCCACTTACATTAATATCCTGTGTGAGTTCTATGGTATTGTAATTATTGTAGTTTTAGAATGTATTTTGATTCTTCTCCAAAGAGAGCTAATTGTTGGTAATCTTTAAATTTTTTTCATAGCTATTCTTGCTTTTTAATTTTTCAGAATATTCTCATTGATTTTTATTGAGATTTCCTTAAAGTGATAGATTAATTTGGGGAGAATTGCTGTTTTTTAGTCATTGACCCTTTCTGCTTGGAACCATAGAATATTTTTTTCTCTGCTTATCTCTTGTGTTTTTAACTAACATTTTATAGCCTTATTTTTATTCACACTGTACATATTAAATTGATTCCTATGGAGTAGTTTCTGTTTTAATCTTTTTATTGATTTTATAATATACTTTACTCCATATTTTAGTATCCTTGAAGTTGGACTCTGTCTTATAATTGATGGGTGAGAAAGCATTGTGTCATAATTTGGCAACATTTCTTCTTCTCTCAGTTGAACATAATAATGATGCCTCTTGTAATTAGTAGGTATCTTAAGTTCTGTGAAATATGATGTTAACTTATTAACCTCTGAACCTATTTTTACACAGGTCTAACCCTGGTAGCTTTAGACGGTAAAAATCTGCCTGCAGTGCAGGAGACTGGGGTTCAATCCCTGGATCAGGAAGATCCCCTGGAGAAGGGAATGGCAACCCACTCCATATTCTTGCCTGGAGAATCCCATGGACAGAGGACCCTGATGGGCTACAGTCCATGGGGTCGCAGAGACTCAGACATGACTGAGCAACTAACACTTTCAGCCTTTTTTTTCCTTTAATTGAGTAAACAATTAGTACATGAGAATTGATGCTCCTTTATAATAATAATGTCTCTTTTTAATGTTAGGGTATCTTGTGTTTATAATTACAGGACACTTGTCTCCTACTGAGACAGATGGTGACATGCTTGGTTACGACCTGTACAGCAGTGCCCTGGCAGATATTCTCAGTGAGCCTACCATGCAGCCGCCCATTTGTGTGGGCCTGTATGCACAGTGGGGAAGTGGTAAATCCTTCTTACTCAAGAAACTAGAAGGTAAAGGGCTTGTTTGTAAAGTGCGTATATAATAACGTTTTCTCTTGTGTGTTTTTAAAGTAAAAAATAGAGTTTTATGAATGAATATGTGGTTGATCCTCTTTCTGAAGAGGTTGAGTTCTCTTTCTAAAACAAAGATCCAACTGCATTAGAACCCCTCTGTAGCAGATTTCCTGCCTGCACTGTTTATAGATATCTTAAACCTATAGGTATCTTAAACCAGGGCCCTTCACAGACATGTCAGCTTGTGTGCTCCCACCTGCCAGCACTACCTCTTGTGCATGCTCAGCACTGTAGTTACAGACGGCTGTTTGCTCTTGTAGGCAAAGACCAGACACTTACTGAGTGGCTCCTCTGTAGGAGCTTCCTAGACATCTCCCCCCACCTCTGACCTGAGACTCCACTCCTTTTGCTTGGCAAAATCTTACTCGTTTCTTCAAGGACAGGTTTCAATATTGCCTGTAAATTTTTTCTTTTTTTACTAAGTTTTGTAGTAGGAATGAATGACTTGTTTCAGGCTCATTTGGGCTCACCTTTAAGAGCTGCTGCTGCTGCTGCTAAGTCGCTTCAGTCGTGTCCGACTCTGTGCGACCCCATAGACGGCAGCCCACCAGGCTCTGCCATCCCTGGGATTCTCCAGGCAAGAACACTGGAGTGGGTTGCCATTTCCTTCTCCAATGCATGAAAGTGAAGCAGCGATCCTCAAATGTAACTGGAGGGAGAAGGGGTGAGGAGGCGAAGAGGAATGGTGGTACTATGTTTTCTGATGATACATGCTGCTGCTAAGTCGCTTCAGTCGTGTCCGACTCTGTGCAACCCCATAGACAGCAGCCCACCAGGCGCCCCCGTCCCTGGGATTCTCCAGGCAAGAACACTAGAGTGGGTTGCCATTTCCTTCTCCAGTGCATGAAAGTGAAAAGTGAAAGTGAAGTCGCTTAGTCGTGTCGGACTCTTAGCGACCCCATGGACTGCAGCCCACCAGGCTCCTCCATCCATGGGATTTTCCAGGCAAGAGTACTGGAGTGGGGTGCCATTGCCATCTCCGGATGATACATAGCAAAGTAATAATTTTTAGTTTTATATATGGAAACAATACTTTGTTGGTTGCATAATACAAATCTCGAAATATCAACAAAACCTTGACAGATGGGAATATATGAGAGAGGATTTTGTGCATTTTCAGTAGGAAGCAAGAGAGTGAGTAGGGCAAGGGTCAAGGGTAAATGTGCCCCTAAGGAATGAGATTCTTAGCAAAAGCGAACATTGGTTAACATGGTTAAGTAGCAACATTCTAGCTAGGTAAATGTTTATAGTGAAAATGTGAAATTTTCAAAATGTTTTATTTCTTAAATAATGTTATCTTATTAATTTCTCTTTCAGATGAAATGAAAACTTTTGCAGGACAACAGATTGAACCTCTGTTTCAGTTTTCATGGCTCGTGGTGTTTCTGACCCTGCTGCTTTGTGGAGGGCTTGGTTTATTGTTTGCTTTTACAGTAGGCCCGAATCTTGGAATTGCAGTGTCGCTGAGCTTCTTGGCTGTCTTATATATATTTTTTAGTAAGTCTTTGCCTTTTATCTTTTTCAAAAACGTAGAGAATGTCAAAACTCATTGTTTTATTTAAAATTATATCTGTGTCTGTCTTCTAAAGTCTGTAAGTGGTTTTCCTATTTAGGTGAGAATATTGATTTTTTGCTATTTTGTAAGTTGGCTTAGAGGAGCATTGTTCCCAGCCTGCCTGGCAAAACTTTAAAAGCTAGTGCACTACTTGTTAATATTGAAGCAGAACTTTAAATTGCTTTCCCCTTTTTATGTTAATGATTTCTATTTGAATCTTTTTTGAAAATAAGTCTTCATAGACATCATGGCATGCTCTTGATCATTTTGATCATGACTGTAATAAATATATATAATCCCTGTTTTTAGAAGTATCTTCAGTTGCAAGAAAGGAAATAGGTTTACTGTTGGTAACTTCAGCAGTCACAAGTAAAGATAAAACCAGTCATTCTTATATTTGAATCTGAACTAAAGGATATGCTTTGGTTTAAGGCATCATCCTTCTGATTGTGTTTATTATGTCACATTTTAGTCAACTTACTTTCTGTTTCTCACATACCTGATAATGTCTTTGCTCTTGCTATTGCTCAGACGCTCAGTTGTGTCTGACTCTTTGTGACCCCATAGACTGTAGCCCACCAGGCTCCTCTGTCCATGGGATTCTCCCAGCAAGAATACTGGAGTGGGTTGCCATTTCCTACTCCAGGAGATCTTCTGACCCAGGGATTGAACCCAGGTCTCTTACATCTCCTGCATTGGCAGGTAGATTCTTTACCGCTAGCTCCACCTGGGAAGCTCCTGATGTATGTTGGGGGAGGTTATTAGTTGAGGAATTCTTTGAGGACTAATTAGGAAATAACAAGGGACCATGAAAATTATGTAACCCTACCTGTCACTACTTGATACTTGACTGTTTGCAGAAAAGAGGCTGCTTGACTAGTGATTGTTCTGGATAATTTTTTTTTAAACCTTGACTTTTAGTTGTCATTTACTTTGGTGGACGGAGGGAAGGAGAGAGTTGGAATTGGGCCTGGGTCCTCAGTACTAGATTGGCAAGACATATTGGCTATTTGGAGCTCCTCCTCAAGTTGATGTTTGTGAACCCACCTGAGCTACCAGAGCAAACCACTAAAGCTCTACCTGTGAGGTGAGTTGGTCCCTTTGACAGAAGTAACTTTTAATAAAATGAAGCAAATGAAAGTTGATAATGCATCTTTTCTCATGTTTTTTTAAGGGACCAAAAAAGACATTGGTCCCTTAAATTTTTTTAATGTGAGAAATAAAACAAACATGCCCTGGTCAAATACACTTGGAAAACTCTTCATATTACATCTCCCTCTTGTACATTACAGGATCAGAGATACCTTTTCATAAAGAATTATATTTGCCAAATTTTATTCGAGTGAAGCCCCACATTCCCCCCTTACGATACCTGTTACCATCCTTTGGACAAATCAGTAAAGAGCACTGGGTCTAGGATGGAGTCCCAGAACCTCTTTACATCAGGGTGTGGCCTTGGCAACTCAGCATGTGCTCTGAGCTGTTCTTTCCTCACATGTGGATATGTATTTACCCACTCCTCTAAAGTTGTTATCATATCAAACAGAGAAGGTATGAGCAAACAGTTCAGAAAAGATGAGAAACTTGTAAGTCAAAGAGTAAAGGAAATCTGGAGGGCCTCTGAGGAAAGTAAAATGGAAAAAAGGTTAAAGAACTGAAAGCAAAAGGAATTCAACAGAAATTAGTAAAATAATTGAATATACAAAGATTAAGAATTTCTAAATTATTGTAAGATAAAATATGTGTAAGTTAAGCTGAAAGTGAATGGCCCAAACCTGGTAAGACATCAGAACTATGAGAGGAAGATAGAAATAAAACCTTACAGGTACCTTACAGGTAAATAAATGGTATATAGGATTAAGTGTTAAGAAAAGGATTTAAAATGAGAAGTTAAAATGAAAAACATAAAAAGAAAACATACAGAGTAGAATAAAAAAAGTTGGGGAAGATATTTTTACATAAATTAAAAGCATTTAAAATTAATGAGAGCATTATCTTTTAAAAAGTTAGAACAACTAAAATAGCATTAATGTAATTAAGACCAGGCATACATAGAGTACACTGTGATCCTGGATTGTATTTTGAAAGCAATGTCTGTCTACAGGATTAAGATGAGAGTTTAGCAGTAGAAAGGAATAAAGGAACTAATGCAGAAGTAATACCCATTTAGAGGCTCAAAATGCAAATAATTCAGTTATTTCACAGAACAACTAGGAAAAGAATGTAACTTCTTTCTCAACCCCTGGTAGATGAGTAAGTTATAAATAGGACATTCTGAAGCTTGAGTTTTTAAATGGCATCAAGTTCTTAATTACTGTACTATTTTCTCAAGGTTCTAATCTCTTCTGTTGGTGTTTACAAAATGTTCTTTGTGTGGCTCTTTCTGACTCATGGGGCGCCACCATTTAATTGTTGTGTCATGAGATCTGGGGAGATGTCTGGCTCCTTTGTCTAAGTTCTGTCATAACCTTTTCCCTTTTCTGCTTTTAGTCAGAATTGCTTCATATGACTCTACTAATTTAACTTTTGTTACTGTCTTTTCCTAAGAAAAGAATATAAGCTGTTAGAAATGGAAGATACCTAATTACAAATAGAATTTTAAAAACAATGTTTTGACACAGACATGAAGGAAACAGGAGCTACATGATAGACATAATTATGTTGAAACTGTTTCTTTAGGCACAACATTTTCTTTCCCCTTTCCCCAAGGTTTTTGTTTACAGATTATAATAGACTGTCCAGCGTAGGTGGGGAAACTTCAATGGCTGAAATGATCGCCACCCTCTCGGATGCTTGTGAAAGAGAGTTTGGCTTTTTGGCAACCAGGCTTTTCCGAGTGTTCAAGACTGAAGATACGCAGGGTAGGACCTTCTTCTCTTCTTTCTGTATATGGAAGGGTTGAGGATGGGATGGACAAAATGCATGGAAACATGACCATCAGCTTCGTCATATGCTGTCACTGTGATGATCGGGACTTTTTGGATGCTAGAGATGTTGAAACCATTTGTCGTATTTTACAGGTAAAAAGAAATGGAAAAAAACGTGTTGTCTCCCGTCTTTTGTCATCTTCCTTTTCATCTTTGGCTGCATTATTGCTGGGATTACTCTTCTGGCTATATTCAGAGTTGACCCGAAGCATATGACAGTGAATGCTGTCCTCATATCAATTGCGTCCATAGTGGGGTTGGCGTTTGTGCTGAACTGTCGAACATGGTGGCAGGTGCTGGACTCACTTCTGAATTCTCAAAGGAAACGCCTCCATAATGCTGCCTCCAAACTGCACAAACTGAAAAGTGAAGGATTCATGAAAGTAAGCGCTCCTTGCTTGTTAGGAAATAATTCTGGGAATTCTCTGGCAGTCCAGTGGTTGGGACTCTGCTTTCACTGCCAAGGGCCCAGGTTTGATCCTTGGTCAGGGAACTAAGATCCCACAAGCTGTGTGGTGTGGCCAAAATAAAAAAAAAAAAAGAAAGGAAGAAAGAAAATAGTCCTAATGTGAATATGTTCCCATGACCATGATCACTGGGTCTTTAGGGAGTCTATTTTCTGTTAGAGAATTGCACTTGTTTTTACTTTTAATCCAGATTTTTCCTATGAAAAATGCATGTATAGTGTGGAAAAAGTTATAACAGTAACATCTTTTTATAAAATTGACTTTTATAAGATCCTCATAGAGTTAACTATAGCTTCATTACTTTGGCCCCCTGATGCAAAGAGCCAATTCATTGGAAAACAGCCTGGTGCTGGGAAAGGTTGAAGGCAAAGAAGAAGGAGAAGGCAGAGGATGAAATGGTTAGATAGCATCACCGACTCCATGGATATGAATTTGAGCAAACTTGAAAAGATAGTGGAAGACAGAGGAGCCTGGTGTGCTACAGTCCATGGGGTCGCAAAGAGTTGGACACAACTTAGCAGCTAAACAGCAACAGCAACGAGATAGCAGATTATCCCTCAGGTGGTAGTCATTACCTAATAGTATAGGTTGCTCTGCAGCCTGGTGGAGTAGACAGCTTGAACCACCAAAACATAGAAGATAGGAATGTACTTTTTAGAGTGAAAAAGGATTTTATACAATTATCTACAGCCCATTCCTTTGGTCAAGGTCACATGCCATCAGGAAGCCAGTTGGGGTGTGGCATGTAGATCATTTGGATTTGCATTCTAATCTGTCTTCCGACCTTCAGAACATGTGATCTTGGCACGTAAGTCACTTCAGCCAAGTTTGTCCTTTTAAAATGGATATGACAGCGTCTACCTCTTTGTAAGAAATGCTCTAATTTAGGTGAAGGTACTTTGTAAATGGTGACGCGTTCACTACAGTTCAACTAAGTGGAACCACAGCTGGTAGCAAGCACTTTGGGTTTCTTTTCTTCCAGTAGGTGACTTTCAGGCACTTTAAGAGAGGTACTTAAGTTTCTTGTATCTTCAGTGCAGTGTACCTTTCTTTTGCACAGGTTCTTAAGTGTGAGGTGGAATTGATGGCCAGGATGGCAAAAACCATTGACAGCTTCACTCAGAATCAGACAAGGCTGGTGGTTATCATCGATGGGTTAGATGCCTGTGAGCAGGACAAAGTACTCCAGATGCTGGACACTGTACGTCTTAACCATCTTGAAACTTGTAACTGTTACATATGTGGCAGCTGAGAGGAACAGCTTCATGAACATCTCAAGTGGAATTTGAATACTGTTTTTCCTTTTATAAAAACAACTGTGTTTTATGCAGAAACAGCAGAAGTTTCATCCCAAGCAGATTTAACCCATTTTAGGTTAATGCCAGTGTGAGGGGAAACGTGAGTAGGGGGGTCTCTAAAGTCCAGGGTGTGACTCCAGCGTTTCTCTACAGATGGTTATGGTTAGAATATAGGTAGGGGTGGGGAAACCACAGAATTTGTGGAGTTTTTGTTAAAAAGTAAGAAAGGTTTGTGGCTTTCTGTAAGGTCTGATAAAAGCAGCGATGTGTGCCTGTGGTCAGAGACCAGCGTGTGCAGTTCACCATGTCTGCTCGTATTTCTCATGTGTGTGGATCTTACTAGACCAGTGTGTGCGGTGCACTGTGTCTGCTCATGAGTACTTCATGAGTGTTTCTCACGTGTGTGGATCTTACTAGACCAGCGTGTGCAGTGCATCGGGTCTGCTCATGAGTATTTCATGAGTATTTCTCATGTATGTGGATCTTACTTCTTATGTAGATCCTGAGTGTCTCAAAGTAGGACAGGACCAGTTGTTTCCTTTGGAGATTCTGTCACTGTCAAATGTTGAAAAATTGTCAGGTGGTGAAAAACCAGATTGAGACTTCAATAAAATTTGTTTTCACATAGAATAACATTTGATTGTAAAGGAAATGCTATTTTTAAAATGTAGTCACAAAGGCTAACACAGATTTTGAAGAAAGGTTTTATTATTTTGGATAATTTAAGTTTTTTATTGTGATTATACATTTCTTCTACCACAGGTCCGAGTTCTGTTTTCAAAAGGCCCATTCATTGCCATTTTTGCAAGTGATCCACATATTATCATAAAGGCAATTAATCAGAACCTCAATAGTGTGCTTCGTGACTCAAATATCAATGGACATGACTATATGCGCAATATAGTTCATCTGCCCGTTTTCCTCAACAGTCGGGGACTAAGCAGTGCAAGAAAATTTCTTGTGACTTCAACAACTAACGGAGATGTTCCATGCTCGGATAATACAGGTAAAGATCAAGTTCTTCGGGTACTTTGGGTTTGAAGTGGTTCTATAGTTTTTCATTTTGCATCTCCTCTTACCTTGAAAAGTATTGTTCGAATTTCACGACTCGTTAAGTATCATTTACAGCAGAGTTTCAGGACAAATGGTGCTTTCTTGATAAACTCTTTTAGGGATGCAGGAAGACACTGACAGAAGAGTTTCACAAAACAGCCTTGGAGAGATGACAAAACTTGGTAGCAAGACGGCCCTCAATAGACGGGTAAGATAATATATGTTTTGAGCCATTTGTTTGTATTGCTGTTGTTTAAGTAAAACCAAGGTGAGGCCACTTAATATTTTATAAATACTGTATTGAGCTCATAAAGTACATTTTATCATTGGTGGTTTTTCAGGGAATGTCTGAACCTAGAGCCATCATAACTGTAAATTATATAGGAGTGCCCAGTCTCTCCCAGCTTGCTCTCAGCCCAGGACCCACTCCAGACCAGTTGAATCAGAACCTCTGAGAGTGAGATTTGAAAGCTGCCCAGATGATGTCAGTGGGGGCAGAGAACCACTGGGTTCATCCCAGGTCAGGTTGTGCTTGTCCCAGAGCCCATTGTCACCACAGCTGTAAGGGGGAGAGGCTTATGGTGTGAGAACCAGTCTTTCCTGTGTTGTCCCGTTGGCTGACCTCCTGCCTAATGTTTGTGAGGTGTGCGCTCTTTTTTTCTATCCCCACATAGTGACCTTGTGTGCCTTTCCCAGTCTGTTGGTTGTCTCCTGGGAGACACTGTAGTTTCCCTACGCTGCCCTGTCCTAGGAGCCTTTTGTAAAGAACTGGGGCTATTATAAGACAAGAGATGTACCTTGGCAGGTAAGTGATGGTAATAGTGCTGCTTATGGATGGCGAGCTTGGGCTAGCGTTGGTGATATTTCCCACTACCCGCACTCCCCCCCCACCCCCGAGTTTGTGAATCTTTAATTGGGACATTTTACATTTTAAAAACTGTCTTCAGGTATTTTGATTTTATGCCTTTACCATGTACAAGTATGGATGCAGAAATAATATTATGAAGGATAATTGACAGCTCTAAATTAATAGCAGGGTATGAGTTGCCGTTTAGAATTTCTGTCCTGGGAGCCTGGACTCTTGGGTTCCCCTGTCTCATGACCTTAGATGAGAACCACCCTTGTTGTGCCTGCTTCTCCTGATTGGATGGGACTCCTGCCCACCCCGCCCAGTAGGGAGCCTTTCATTTTTACCAGATGTGAGGATACAGTAGCTGTGCCCTTTCGGTAACTGTCATGTTTGAAAATAACCTAAAAATCAAAATACTGAATCCTTAAATCTGGGCAAAGGGTTCCTATAGATACTGAGCTCCCATAAGAGTTTGAATTGAATTTTCTTTATACAGTTCAGCTTATTTATAATTTTCAAGGCATTGGGCTTTCTCTGATTGTACAACTGTAAATCAGGTACACCCAAAACTAAACCATAGTCTCTGATGCATTTGCTGGAAATACTTAGAGTTCGGTACACATTTTACTTCAAGGAGTAATAATACTTTTTGTTACAATTTCACCTTCCTCTTGGACTGAAATTTTGGATTGTTTTTGTTGTTGACATAGACATGTGTTAACTTCTCAAAAAAGCCTCAAGTTCTCAGGGTTGAAGTGAGGGTTCATTCTCACTGACGCTACCCCGTTTCAGGACACTTACCGAAGAAGGCAGATGCAGCGCACAATAACCCGGCAGATGTCCTTTGACCTCACAAAACTGCTGGTTACGGAGGACTGGTTCAGTGACATAAGTCCGCAGACCATGAGAAGACTGCTTAACATTGTTTCTGTGACAGGTGGGTTTCGTTGTCTTAGTGTTGTGTGGTAGATAATTAGGTGCAACATTAACAGAGCAATTCCCTTCCAGAGACAAAAGGATGGACTGTGTTTATAGGTTTACACCACTGAACACCAGTTTTATTTTGCATCGTGTGTGTAATAAAACCAGTATTCGTTTCGATAGTGAAAATCGACTGTCAGTTGCCTACTGTTATTTTAAAATTTGATGATTTAAAAATTTCACCTCAGGTTTAATTTTTCTTTGTATAAAAATAATTTTATGCTAATTTGTATAATTATAATTAATTTATGATTTAAAATGTTGAAGTTCAGATTTTTACATGCTGCTATTCGGCTTTAATTTTCAAATTACATATTTTTTTCTTTTTTTTAACGTGTTTAATGATATACACATAAAATTTACCATCTTAACCAGGGTCCATTTGGGTGGTATTAAATATTTTCACTATTTGTGTAACCTTCACCACCATCCATCTCCATAATGCATTTCATCCCATTAAACTGAAACTCTATACTGATCCCCCTGGTCCTCTCCCAGCAGCCATATAAATATTGGGTGTGAATTTGTAGTGTAAGTTAAGTGGCAAATTCAAAAACACTGAAAGTTGGTTATTTGTGAATATACAGAATGGTTGGCTTAACATAATGTTACATACCTATTAATTCTGAAATGTTTTTGTATTCTTTAAAGGACGATTACTGAGAGCCAATCAGATAAGTTTCAACTGGGATAGGCTTGCTAGCTGGATCAACCTAACTGAGCAGTGGCCATACAGAACTTCATGGCTCATATTGTATTTGGAAGAGACTGAAGGTATCCCAGATCAAATGACATTAAAAACCATCTATGAAAGGTACTTTATCTGACCTCTTTATATTTAAATTTGTTTTAAATTGAGTTGACTCTTAAGAAAAAAGTTAATGCATACAAAGCAAAATGAATGCAAAATAATATGTATAAAATATAGAGTTCTGAGTTTAAGCATTCTCATTAGTAATTTTTCCATTATAATTTCAGAGTTGTATTAGCACAGGTATATATCCCATCACATAAAATTTACAGCTTTATTTGGATAGATTCTTTCTTTCTCAGTGTAACCTATATGATAAAAGATATTTAATTAATAGTCCTATTAGATTTATGTATTTAAATATACAAAAGGCAAACCTTAAAACATTGTTTAATGTCCATTTTATTTTTTATTCTAAGTGTCTTGATAGAATATTGACGAGGTCACATTTTAAGAGTACCACTTTCTTGTCAAATTCACAAACAAAATTATAATCCTCTTTGTTTACCAGAATACTTAATGCCTCCATAGCTTTCAATTACAACTCTAAATAAAACTATCTCTTAGGAAAAAATGCAATTCAAGGGAGCTATGCAACTGTATAAAACTTAGTATAATTGAATCATTATTTTGAACATTAAATGAAATAGTAAACCTGACCAACTATTCAGTGTAGAGTTTCTATATTAAACTTTTAAGATTCCAAATAGTTTCTCCTTGAGTATTATCAGCATATGGTTTTCATTATTTTCCAATCCCCATTTTTCATGTACATATTTTATCTAATATTTCTAGGCAAATAACTGATTTTAGAATATAGAGGATGGTTGTAGTATTTGTCTACACACTTGAGCTCTTGAGGGTGTATGTTCAATTTATGCTACATTAATCAGTGTAAACTCTGTGGGCTGTGTGAAGTAGGTGTTCCAGTAGATGGCAGTGATCCACAGCTGCCAAGGGCCTGCAGAGCAGTGTTACTGGATGCGTCTGCTCTTTGATATCTTAGAAATCCTCTCTTTATTATGAGATACATGATTGGTTTTTTCCTTGGTTGTGTAGTAGGCTGTTATTTTGTTTCATGAATAAACATTTGCATTGTAACAGGTGCTGCATAATGAATGTTTGCTGGATGAGCACAGTTTTAGGTTTTGGTGCAGAATAGGACTCAAGTCAGTCTCTTCACCTTCATGTAATTGAACGTGATGCCTAGAAGTTTCCTGTGTCTTAGGAGTACAAAAACATTGACCAGTGTTTCACGTTTTAAGGGTGATATGCTTAGAGTTCAGCCCTCGGCCCCATGCTTGTTCTGTGAAGAGGGTGAGACTTGGTGAGAGAGTCTGTGTCCTCAGGAAATAGAATCAGGAGAGATGTAAAAATATCAAAAGGTTTTTAAAACTCTTAGAAAAATTAGTGATTCAGTTCAATCAAAATAAGTTTATGAAGTGGGCCCTGCCACCAATACTGGAGATGCAATGGTGAACAAGTAAATATGTATTTACTTTTTCACCCAGCAATCCCACTGTGGAAATTTACTCTGAACACACATCTCCACAGTGATAAAACAACGCTTATACAAGGTTATTTATTGTGACCTTATCTGTAGCACCATAACTTAACTGCATGTCTTTAGAAACACTAGTTGAATAAATTATGGCACATCTACCATAATAGAGTATTTTGTAACTGTAGAAAATGAGAAAAAAACTATGATTTGATGCGAAGAAATTTTAAGGATACATTAGTAGTGAAAACTGCAAAGTTCAAGAGTATACAACATGCTCTATTTGTATAAGAAAGAAGAGGGTGTAAGGACATCTATGTATAAATATGTAATGTGTATTATTTTTTGTGAAAATATAAAAAAACCCACAGGAAGGAAAAAACAGAAACTAATCAAAATGTTTACCTGAAGAGAATGCTTAGATGGGGAATGAGATGTACTCTGAATGTGTATTTTTGTATGGTTTGCCTTTCATATATTAAAAAAACTAATTCAAAAAGGATAGAAAAAAGCAAACCCTAATATTGAATACAAACAGGAAGAATTGATGCTAATGATATATGAAATTGATAGTATAACCACACACAAAAATATTAATTCAAACACCTTGGAACTCAGGTTTCTCTTGACTCTTTATTCTTAGTAGAATATACTGAGGACAAAATTAGCTGCAACGAAATCTTGAAGTTAGTAGGTTTATTGTTGCTAATCATATTATTATACTCCTGAATTCCTTTTGCGTGTATTGTAAGATAGAGTAAATGAATGAATAAATTGATATTCTTGGAAGCCAGTGTTTTCTCTGTGGGAGAAAGGAATACCAATATTGAATGGAAAAAATTAGGAAGAGCACTGTGGTATTATTTTGTTGTTAGGTCATTAAGTTGTGTCTGACTCTGTGACCCCATGGACTGCAGTGCACCAGGCTTCCCTGTCCTTCACTATCTCCTGGAGTTTGCTCAGATTCATGCCCATTGACTTGGTGATGCTATCCAACCATCTCACCCTCTGTTGCCCCCTTCTCCTCCTGCCTTCAATCTTTCCCAGCATCAAGGTCTTTTCCAACGAGTCGGCTCTTCACATGAGGTGGCCAGAGTATTGGAGCTTCAGCTTCAGTATCAGTTCTTCCAATGAATATTCAGGGTTGATTTCTTTTAGGATTGACTGGTTTGATCTCCTTGCAGTTCAAGGGGACTTGAAGAGTCTTCTCCAGCACCACTGTCCATGAGATTTCCCAGGCAAGAATACTGGGATGGTTTGCCATTTCCTTCCTCCAGGGGATCTTCCTGACCCAGGGATTGAACCCAGGTTGCCTGTATCTCCTGCATTGCAGGCAGATTCTTTACCTGCTGAGCCATCTGGAAAGCATATTGGATTTGGAAATGTTAAATTATTAACTCATAATTTAAAATGAAGTTTTCCCTTGCTTTGCCCGGTGAAAGGGAGCAAAAATATTCCCAAACTGTCAGCCCACCTGGAGCTGGACTCCTTGGAGAAATGGCTAATTCCAGGTCTGAGGCAGGGAAAGCTCAAAGGGAGTCTGCATTGTTATGGCAGAAACCAAGGAAGGATGTGTTCGAGGACAGCAGGATTTGCACAGATAGCCACAGGACGTAGTCTGAAGGAGCACATTTGAAACTTGGGCCCATTTTCACAAAGAAAAATGATAGTAATAGGTTATAACATATCAACAAAAAAATCCATGAGTCCATAGTAATGCTTAGAAGAGAGTAAACAAGGAATAATTCTTTGTTTTAGAATGCCAGCTAATGTAGAAGGAATGAGTGAAATTAAAAAATTATGATTTTTTAATCCCCAATATAATCATTGATTCAAGCAAGGATCATCAGTGGTTGCAGAAACCACTGGGGGGAAGTTGTTGGGGAACATGAGGCACACGTGATCTCAAAGTGTCACTCCCCAGGTTATGTTGAACCACAGAAGAAATGCCCTTGCTGGGAGAGACTTGTGGTCGCCAGTTTTAATCAAATAGTCAAGTCTGACATCAGTAATGGAAGGCATAGCATTGTGTTGTTGTTTAGTCGCTAAGTTGTGTTTGACTCTTTGCAACCCCATGGACTGCAGCATGCCAGGCTTCCCTGTCCTTCACCATCTCCTGGAGTTTGCGCAGATTAATGTTCATTGAGTCAGTGATGCTATCTAACCATCCCATTCTCTGCCACCCTCTTCTCGTCTTGCCTTCAATCTTTCCCAGCATCAGGCTCATATGACGCTAGATAAAATGCAGTAGAAGGTACCACATCACCTATGTGCTCTTGTTGCCAGCCGTGTTTTACTGTGATCCTAATTATGAGGAAACAGCCAGATGAATCTGAGATGTGGAACACTCTACAAGGCAACTGGCTTAGGTTCCATATTGGCCACTGAGGGAGACTGAAGAGATCCCACAGCCCAAATGCAGTGTGTGAGCTGTGATTAGAATCTATCAGAAGAGTAGAGCACTGAAGGGCATTTTGTGGGCAGTTGGGGAATTTGAGTTTTTGAGGTAATGTTAATATCCTTTGGTATGCTAGGGGTGTTTGGGGGACATTCATGCTGAACTATTTAGGTGTGAAATACACTTTCATACAGTTTGGCAAAAGGAAAGTATGTATGTGTGTGTAGATGAAGTACTTGGTTCTTATTAAAAAATTTTCCTCTTCCCATGCCTTTTGTTCTCCACAGTGACTGTTCAGTAAATGTTGTTTGTTAACATTTTTACTTAGGGACATAATTTGAATTAAATGAATCTAAGAGCTGTACTCCTTAGTGCACTCCTGTGATTTTAGTAACCTTTTTTCACACATGCCAAATTGAAAATCATTATGTATCTATACATGGCTCTTTTGAAAGCTCTAAAAAAAAACTACTACTTTGTTCCATGGTGGCAAAATAAATCACAAACCACACTTTATTCAGTGGTTGATTCTAATGTCAGAATCAGCCAGTACCTCTAAAGGTATGGAGCAAGCGGGTACAGAAGGTGCAGTGTTCATTAGTGTACCCATTCTAGTTAATTTTCTTCATGTGATGTGTGTTTAGTGTGGGTCATTACTGTAGGTTAGAGCTCAGATTGTGTCCTTTGTGCTTTTATATGTTCCAGGGGCTACCTGAGGAGGGTAGGGTAGAAGGACAAATATGCAAAGCATCTAATGCCCTTGAGGCACTTACATGTATCTACACACATACATACCCTTTTCTTTTGCCAAACCATCTGAAAGTGTATTTCACACCTAAATACTTCAGCATTCCCAAAGACACCACTACCACATACCACACACACACGTTTTTTTCTAAACCATTAGAGGGTAAATTATATGCAACATATCTTTTGTCCCTCATCACTCAAGTATGTGAGGAATATATATTCTGATTGAAAGTAAAATGTACACATTTGAAACAACTGGAATAAAGTAAAAATGTGATGGCTCAAGCAATTAGCCAATTAACAAGTTTTATCAATAATGGGCTGAAACACTGCTTTCTGGATGATAGAACGCTTTTCAGGCTAAAACGAATGTTCTTTGCTAATAGACCTTTTAAAAGGTCTAATTACTTGCTCTTTTAAAACTTTCATGCTAATTTCCAGCATTTGAGCCTCAAGCTTACTCGACTTCCTAATGTTCAAGGAAATTCTCAGAAATTTACATTTTAATTAGTTAAAATATATCATACAGACAAAAGAAAATATCACCTGTAGTTTAAAGGTAATGGTAAAATTTTGCCCTGTTTATGAAATAGAACATTTGTCAAAGAAAAGTTTTGGGGGAAAGTGTATTTTTAATCATAAGAAAAATAGCGTGGAGTGAATTTTTGTAGTGAGAATATTCTATGCCTATAAATATAGACTATTGTATATTGGAGGTATAATGAGGTAATGAGAACTTTGCTTTGCAATTAAGTTAATCTGTTATTTTAGACTTCAGCTCTTGGTGGGCCTGCCATCCATCAATGGGTAGAATGCACGTTGACTTTGAGATGTGTGTCTTTTTTTTCCAAAGAAATGACTGTGTCCTGTATGCCTGTAGATACTTACAAATACTGTTTTGTAGCTATTCTAAGGGAAAGAAAAAGACAATTTAGTAAGAATCTTTGAGAGTTCGTTAAGGAATTGACTTAATTTAAGATGATCTCGAATGAAAGACTATAGGGAGACAGTTTGATCAGTATATCAAAAAATCATATTGGAATATGTTAGAATAACTCAGATGACTGTTCTAGTTAACCATAGTTGAGTTCTTTGATGCTGTTGCTTGTCATTTGAATAATAAAAAGTTTTATTTATGGCAGTCAGAAAGCAGCAGTATATAATTGATATTCATTTATTTTATTAAATCTGATTTGGTAAAAACAATCAGAAAATAGTATTTTTAACACTAGTAGTAAAATTTTTTTAATCCATAAAAAGCCTCATTTATTTTTATAGCAATTTGATGACACATCTGCTTGCTTTATTCAGCTGAAAAAGAAAATGTTGGTTCTTGGTGTTTGGTAAAATTGCTTTGTTAAATTATTTTCTAAATTGTTCAACTTTTAACAAATGACATTTGATACTAACGCTGGAAAGCAATTTCAGCTAATTAAGTAGATCCCTCTATAAACCATTGGAACATTAAGATGACATACTGTTCATTCAAGATTATTTTAATTGGTACAATTATTGTAATTTTCTTGCAATTATGTGTTGAGCTAAAAGCTTTTGTCTAGATCATTTGAGGGTTTTTTTGTTAACATACATTTAGTAAGAAGAAAAGGAGTAAAATAAAAACTGTAGATAAAGATTTTCTGTCTACTTTTATTGCAGAGTTTTAGACCCCATTGAGATATTTTAGTATAAAACTTTATTTCTGGTATTTTTTAGTATTAAGCATTTTAAGCAATGATAGAGGTTTTTGAAAGATCAATTTAAATAGCTTCCATGAAGGTACTACTTCAAATGTCTGTTTTGACACTGCTCAGCCAGTCTTTTACTTAGAATGATGTAGTCAGAATTAGGCTTGTGGTAAGAATAATGTTGTACTTTGTTTTGGTGCTTGATTTTTTTAGAGCAATTGAGTAAGTTTTGAGAGAGCTTCAGAATGGTAACCATTTCCATTTCCCTGAAATAGCTATTTGCTGAGTAGACATTATAGGCATCTAATTTATAAAATTCATCGAAAGTTCAGTATATTTAAACTATTCAAGGAGTAGTGTTTCTGTACTTACAACATTTTTCATAATAAAACATCATGTTGGATGATATTCCTTCCTGATACTCAGCCAAACTTTTCATAAGCTTAGTTTTATCACTTCTAGTTACCTCATGCCTCTCTTCGCTCTCACTAACTACCTTCCTCTTTCCTTCAAGTTCTGGGTCATTACTGATACCCCTCCCCACCCCATCACATGGCCCAGATTACGCACAGGCTTACTTCCTTTGCATGTGGATGGAAGTTACGAATCTGAATAACAAAAAATTGGACGCTGGATAGTTTAGATTTGTAAGGAAATTGTCGTTTCTTCTTGGTGGTACGAAGTTCATTCTTGTACTAATGATTTTTTCCTTAATTTAGGTTTGAGATACTACAAATATTTATTCCCAATACTGTTTCATGCATGCCCTTTTGTTGCTTTTTGTAGGTAGTTGAGAATCCTACTGAAATTCTGTGTTCTTGATATGTGTTGGTGTTGTCATCATTCCACAGTTAATAATTTACTATCTCGTGTGTAATTGTTATTTCCATTTTTATTCCCAGAACATTCTTGCCCTTAATGTATATATAATGTAAACACTTTTTTCAGGAGTTCAATGTTTTATCAATATCTTTATTGGCTCAGACGGTAAAGCATCTGCCTGCAATGCGGGAGACCGGGGTTCGATCCCTGGGTTAGGAAGATCCCCTGGAGAAGGAAATGGCAACCCACTCCAGTACTCTTGCCTGGAAAATTCCATGGACAGAGGATCCTGGTAGGCTACAGTCCATGGGGTCGCAAAGAGTCAGACACGACTGAGCAACTTCACTTTTTCTTTTCTACTTTCTTTTTTATCTTTTTTTTTTTTAAAAAAAAACCCTCATCAAATTCTTTGCAAGCTCATGAAATAATTCTCCTATAAAAAGGAAACTAAGCAGGTTTGTGTTGGGAAAAAAAAAATTAAAATCTAAAATAGAAATCACATTTTAACAGGATAAAATAAATAACAGTATATTTGCAAGGTTTCATGTGAAGATTGAGCCTTCAAAGAACTGTGAACAAAGATGCCTGTAAACAAATGTAGTATTGACAGTTAAACATACATTTCTTGTTGTGTGTTGTTTATTTTTATTCATTGTCTTTGTGGAAATTACTTGGAAAACTCAGGTTCCTAAAGATAAATAAAGGTGAAGGGCAGAATTTTTTAGTTTATTTTGATAGGCCTGAAAAATATCTCTACTTTTGTTTGGAGAAAAAAAAGAAACAGAATGAGACATGTTTGACTGTTTTTTGAGTTTGTTTATTTATATATTTTGCAACTTCTTTGTTTTTATCATTGCTACCAGGCTTCTAGCAACATTGAGTATCTTTAATAGATATTTGCATTGCAATTTCTTTAATATTTGCTTCCTGAACTAGACTGATAACTCTGTGAAAAGTGTAACTTCCTTAAACCTTGCTAAATTCCTTGTTTGTAGACATTCTTGACATAGAGTAGGCGGTGGTAGGTATTTCTGAAAGAATAAAGAAATATGATGACATTTGCTTTGGGGAAAGCATGGCTTGGAGGAAGGTGGTAAGTGAGAAGTAACATTTTATCTTGAAAAGAATACTATCCATACAGACTAGTCTTTCTTTGGCTCTAAATGTAGGTGAACATTTTTCTTTGTCATTACACCAGTGGATCCCTGGGTGAGGCACACAGAAAGTTTTCAGAACACAAAGAATTGAATGATGACATATTTCAGCTAACACCTAGTAGATTCTGCCTTTTGTCAGGCGATAGTAAAATCAAAGCAGTGTTTTCATAGGAGTTTCCCTGTAAGTGAGTTCAGCTGCATTTCTAAGGTTTCTTACATTCATGATCGTTTTACGAATGCCACAGTTTGGCGTTGCTTTCGTATTAGCACACTTTTAGACAAGTTCCTCTCACTTCTGTGTCTGTTTACTGGCTGTTGTCAGTATTGTTCAAAAAGGTCCTTTTACTTAGCTGGACTCTGTTTTTGTTATGCTGAACATTTTTGATTGTGTTCATTCATTAAATATTTATAGAGTTTATTACGTGCTGGGCACATGCTAATAAAAGCACTAGCTAGTGCTATTACTTGAGCCCTCAATATATGGATTTACCTAGATTATTTCATTTAATACCCATAACTCTGGGAGGCAGGGAGTGGGAGTTACCTAAGACCACACAGCTGTAGCTGCTGGAGCTTCCCCAGGCCTATTTCTGGAACCCAGCAGGCTGTCTGTGACTACAGAGCTAGACAACTGGTCTGAGATATTAGAAAGACAGAAGTGAACTAATTTTATTTTTATTTCCAGATATAGTTTATTCATTTTCAAACAAATATTTAGAATCACTTGTTGTGTATCAATGGGAATGTTATAGTGGGCATTTTTTAAGAGGATGGAATTTATCTTAATTCCATTTAAAAAAGGCAGACTTCTTACCAACTTCTGTAAAACCCCAAGTCAGTGCTTTATTCAGTTCTGATTGTGTCTGCTAACTGCAGTAGGTTTTGTATGGAAAGCTTAAGAAAAATCAGTTGTGATATTTGGCACTTAAACAGCTGGTACATCTATGTGTTTAAGCCTTTAGACCATTTTTATGTACACTAAGTGGCTGTAATTTTTTCCTTCGTAGCTTTTTAAATAACTTTTCTTTTGCTTTCAATAGGATAAAATTGATTTTTAAAATATTTTCTCATTTAAACTCATAATGCTGTTTCAGTATTTTATACGAATGTAGAACAGAGAAAGAATTTTAAATGTTTTAAAGTTGTGTGTTTCTAACTTTAACATGAAAAACTAAAATATGTTAACTAAGGCTTTGATATTTGAAAATATTTAAATATTTGAAAACAGTATTTAAAAATCAGTTTTTCTAAAATATGTTTTAATATGTAAAATAAAAATATCATTACCTCTGCAGGCTTATAGTTTATTTTATAGTACAGCAAGAATATTGTACATATTTATATTAAAAAAGATACTGTTGAAGGATTCAGATTTGTCAAAAAGATTAAATATACCATTAGAGATCAGGTAGAGATCAATTTTTTCCTGAAATTATTTCTTCAGTAGAGATTTGTAATTTTGGAATTTCAAAGCGAAATACTTTTAAGACTCGTCAAAATGTTAAAATAAACAAAAGTAACATATAATAAAAATGCTGTGCTATGCTAAGCCGCTTCAGTCGTGTCCGACTCTGTGACCCTATGGACTGTAGCCTGCCAGGCTCCTTTGACCATGGAATTCTCCAGGCAAGAATACTGGAGTGCGTTGCCATGCCCTCCTCCAGGGGATCTTCTGATGTTAGAAGGTGCTCGCTAATGGAAATGCTAAGATAATGGTGAGATGCTGATGTAAAACCTTGAAGCATGTGGCCTTTGTTTGCAATGTCTGGGAAGTCCACGAGGGGGCAGTATTTCACCAGAAACATGGTTAACGTGGTTGACCGAGAAATAAGAGCTAATGCATTTTGCTTTCCCTTTTTCATAGCAGAAAAACAAGAAAGACACTGAGTTTAATGAATATTTTAGTCTCCCAAGTTCAGCTTTCATTCCTATTATTTAAAGAATGGTTTCACAGGACACTTGTAAGCACTGAGAATTATGATCATAAACGAATGATTATCTGATTGAATGGTATAGTTTTCATTAAGTTGATTGAGATAAGGGAGGATATGAAGAATGAGGAATGTTTTAAATTAATCTTCTTAGAAATTTGTGTTTATATATTAAAATACTAATGAGATTTTGGGTTCCATGCTAATTAAACAGTAGACTTTTTTTTTTTTTAAATAAATGTATTTATTTTAGTTGGGGGCTAATTACTTTACAATATTGTAGTAGTTTTTGCCATACATTGACATGAATCAGCCATGGGTTTACATGTGTTCCCCTTCCTGGACAACCCCTCCTACCTCCCTCCCCATCCCATCCCTCTGGGTCATCCCATTGCCCCAGCCCTGAGCATTTGTCTCATGCATCGAACATGGAATGGTGTTCTGTTTCACATATGATAATATACATGTTTCAATGCTATTCTCCCAGAACGTCCCACCCTCACCTTCTCCCTCAGAGTCCATAAGACTGTTCTATGCATCTGTGTCTCTTATTCTGTCTCGCATATAGGGTTATCGTTACCATCTTTCAAATTCCATATATATGCATTAGTATACTGTATTGGTGTTTTTCTTTCTGGCTTACTTCACTCTGTATAATGGGCTCCAGTTTCATCCATCTCAATAGAACCGATTCAAATGTATTTTTTTTTAATGGCTGAGTAATATTCCATTGTGTATATGTACCACAGCTTCCTTATCCATTCGTCTGCTGATGGACATCTAGGTTGCTTCCATGTCCTGGCTATTGTAAACAGTGCTGCGATGAACATTGGGGTACACGCGTCTCTTTCAATTCTGGTTTCCTCGGTGTGTATGCCCAGCAGTGGGATTGCTGGGTCATATGGCAGTTCTATTCCCAGTTTTTTAAGGAATCTCCACATTGTTCTCCATAGTGGCTGTACTAGTTTGCATTCCCACCAACAGTGTAAGAGGGTTCTCTTTTCTCCACACCCTCTCCAGCATTTATTGCTTATAGACTTTTGGATAGCAGCCATTCTGACTGGTGTGAAATGGTACCTTATTGTGGTTTTGATTTGCATTTCTCTAATAATGAGTGATGTTGAGCATCTTTTCATGTTTGTTAGCCATCTGTATGTCTTCTTTGGAGAAATGTCTGTTTAGTTCTTTGGCCATTTTTTGATTGGGTCGTTTATTTTTCTGGAATTCAGCTGCAGGAGTTGCTTGTATATTTTTGAGATTGTTTGTTTCTTCGTTTGCTATTATTTTCTCCCATTCTGAAGGCTGTCTTTTCACCTTGCTTATAGTTTCCTTTGTTGTGCAAAAGCTTTTAATTTTAATTAGGTCCCATTTGTTTATTTTTGCTTTTATTTCCAGTATTCTGGGAGGTGGGTCATGGAGGATCCTGCTGTGATTTATGTCGGAGAGTGTTTTGCCTATGTTTTCCTCTAGGAGTTTTATAGTTTCTGGTCTTACGTTTAGATCTTTAATCCATTTTGAGTTTATTTTTGTGTATGGTGTTAGGAAGTGTTCTAGTTTCATAAACATTAGACTTTTAAGATAACTTATATTATAGAAGTTTTGGTTTAACCTTAGATGTATTTATAGGCAGACTTTGAGTGCAGAGCCTCCATTCTCTGCTTGTTATTGAAAGTTTTATTGCAGATTTTTGCAGTAAATCACTGTGTGATTAATGTTACACTTTTTAAGATTTCTTAAAGGCCACAATAACATGAACATTTTCTCATTGCTTTCTAGCACCTCACAGTGTTGCTAGTGTTCCTTAAAAGGTTACGAAAATTGGATCTTATTTACTTTTGTTGGATTTATAAACTTTTGATATAAAACAATGAGCTTTGCTTTTTTTATGAGTGATAACTATTTTCATTGAGCCTGTTGTGAAATATGTTGCCTCTCTCTTAACCTCTCAACTGAAGTTTTCTCTTTACTCGAGCTTGAAATCACCATTTTGTCATCTGATCCCTTACCTGATTCAGGCTTTCCTCCTGCTAGTGGAAGCCTTTCTGCAGGTTCTGTCTTATGCTGAATCCCAATAAATGAAGCAGAATGAATAGAAATTAATTGAAATTGTAATTGGGAAAATGAGCTGTTTTGAAGATTATTAAAATTGAAGTGTATGGACGATGGTTGCAGTTATGCATTGGTTTATGCATCTGTTTGTTTTTGTACTCAGTTTTGGCAATGTAATATCAAGAAAATTCTAAATCATGAGTAGATGCAGATGGTAACCAGTTTTTAAACTTGCTTTGCAATGGTAGGATAGTTTCAATTAATCTAATTCAGAAATGTGAAAGTTTAATTGGGAATTTTACTTCTTAAGTGATTCATTAATCTAACAGTTGCTCACAGTTTTTTTTATAATTGATGAAGTGTTGGGTGCTGCTTCTCTGACGAGGTCCTGTCACTTGAGGCACGTCATTATTATTGTGATTTTTTAACGGGCTTTTGTATTCCATGCTCAGGCATGTGGGGTGGAGTAGTAGTAGTGTCTTGTTTGCATAATTTTGTTAACAGAAAAGTGCTAGCCTGTATTTTAAAACAGTGAAGGAATTTAAATGCATCCACGAAGATGGAGGAGAAACTTTATTTCAAAAGTCTGCAAAAAATTGAAACAAAAAGCCAGTATAACCTGCCAACGTAGGCTTATGTGTTGGTCTTCTTCAGTGTGTTATAATTTAATATGTAACAGCATTCTATTTTTTATTTTTAAGGAGTTAAAAGCATGTAAATCATTAATTTAAGAGTCATGAGCCAGTGCAAGGAGCAGGGTACAGAGTTGTGAACCGGCAGACACACCCGCCAGCTCTTCCCCTAACAACCAGGCCATGTCAGGACAGTTGCTTAACCTCTCTGAGCCTCAAGTTCCTCATTTTAAAAACTGAAATAATACCTCATGGGATGTTGGGAGATAGAAATTAGATAAAATACTAGTTTTTTAAAATTCCCTTTCTTTATAGCATTTAAAAATCTTTTCTGTTAGATTTTATATAAGAAAGGGATACCTTACTCAGAACATTATATAAGAAAGGGATACCTTACTCAGAACATTTTACATAATGCCCATGCATGAAGTCAGTGCCGTATCAGGATTTTTGGTGCCTTGGAGCGACTTGTGGGATCTTAGCTCCCCCGACCAAGGATTGAAGCTGTGCCCTCAGCAGTAAAAGTGCAGCATCTTAACCACTGGACCACCAGGGAAGTCCCTCAAGAAACTCTTTATGAGAATTTTAGGGGTGATTAAATTTATGGGATGCAGCAAAGGCAGCACTCAGGAAAATTTATAGCTATAAATGCTTATATTTAAAAAGGAGAAAAATCTTATATGAATAGCCCAACTTTACACATTGAGAAGCTAGAAAACAAGGAGCAAATCCTAAAAATTTCAAAGTTAGCCAAAGAAAGGAAATAATTATGATTAGAGTGGAAATAAATAAAATAGAGAATAAAATAGCAGTAGTGAGAATTGGTGAAAATGAAAGTTCTTTGCAAAGATCAACAAAATTTACAAGTCTTTCACTAGATTGACAGGAAAAAATAGAAGACAGAATTAACTAAAATGAGAAATTGTGGATGTTACCATTCATTCTACAGAAACAAAAAGGATTGCAGAATACTCAAGGGAGGCACAAAAGGCATCTGATGAAATGCAACACCCTTTTGAGATAAAAACTGAAAACTAGGAGTAGAAGGGAATTTACTCAGCATGGTAAAGGGCACGTGGGGAAAAACCCACTGCTAACAGTCTCGGTGATGACAAATTGCAAGCTTCCCCCTAAACACAGGAATAAGACAGGGGCGCCTCCTGCTATGGGAAGAATGTGTTCCCCACAGAATTCATGTGTTGAGATCTTACCCCTCATTGTGATGGTACTTGGAGGTGAAACCTTTGGGAGGTTTAGTGAGGTCATGAGGGGCAAGTCCTTATGGAATTGGTGTTGTTATAAAAAGAATGAGAGAGCTAGCTGCAAATCAGAGAGAAGGTTCTCATCAGAACCTGATCATGCCCTCAGACCGCATGAGGAATAAATGTTGTTTAAGCCCCCAGTCTGTGAGATCCTGTTAGAGAGATCTCAGTTGACTTAAGTCACCTGCTCTCACCACTGCTGATCGGCATTATCCTGGAATTTCTGGCTAGCACAGTTAGACAAGAAACAGAAATAAGTGGATCCATTTGGAAATAAGGAAGTGAAAATACCTCCGGTCACAAATGATGTGATGCTGTATGTAGAAAATCCCAAAGAATTTCACAAGAAAGCTAATAGATCTGATAAATTTGGCAGTGTTTCAGGATACACATCAGCACAAAAATTAGCTGAGAGTTTTTATACACCTGAAATGAACAATCTGAAAGGAAATTAAAAAAACAATTGTATTTACTATAGTGCCTGAAAGAATAAAATATCCAGGAAAAAATTTGCCCATTGAGGTAAAGACTTGTACACTGAAAACTACAAAACATTGGTTAATTAAAGTAGTTCTGAAGAAATGAAAAGATATCTTACGTTCATGGATAGGAAGACTAAATATTGTCAGTATTATACCCAAAATGATCTACAGATTCAGTGCAATCCCTTTCAAATTCCAGTAACCTTTTTTTCTTTTTTTTTTTAGCTGAAACCTGATCCTTAGATTCATAATACTGTAGTGGGTAGCCTTTCTCTTCTCCAGGGGATCTTCCCAACCCAGGGATTGAACCCAGGTCTCCCACATTGGAGGTGGATTCTTTAGCAGTTGAGCTATCAGGGATGACCTATATGGAATTGGAAGGGATCCCAGATAGCTAAAACAATCTTGAAAAGGAATAAAGTTGGAGAACTCTTTCTTGATTTTAAAACTTACTACAGGGACTTCCTTAGTGGCCCAGTGTTTAAGATTCTGCCTTCCAATGCGTGGGGAGTGGGTTTGATCCCTGGTCAGGGGGCTAAGGTCCCAAATTCTGTAGGGTACAGCCAAAAATTAAAAAAAAAACAAACTTACTACAAAGCTGTAGTCAACAGAACACTATGGCACTGACATAAGGATAGACATAATGAATAGAATTGAGAGTCCAGATGTAAAATAAATTCACACATCTACAGCCAGTTAAGCTGTAGAAAGGTTGCCATTCATTGCGGGGAAGAATAGTCTACAAGAAATGGTGGTGGAACAACTAGATGTCCACATGCGAAAGAATGAAATTGGACCCTTATTTCACACCATGTACAAAAATTAACAGGAATGGGTCAATATACTCTTTCCCAAGCACAAGGATTTTTCCAATCAGAAAGGATAATTAAAGTGAAAATTATTTTAAAAGAATAGAGTTCTTTGGGAGCAATACTTTTGTGTGTGTAGTTTATTCACTTTATTAAGCAAAAGTGATATGATGGCTCTCTGTGCTAAGCATTTGAAATACACAACCAGACTCATCTTTAGCTTTAACGGAGTTTATCTTCTAGCAGGGTAGATAGACATTAATAAAATGATTTCACTCGTGAGTAACAACATTCTGATTGTGATATGTATATGCAAGGAAGCATATGTGGTTTGAGGTTTGTAATAGAGGAATGCAGTGTAGTTTCACAGAGGACTCCCTGAAGAAGGGGAGCTGAGTACAGAGACAGGATGAGTAGGAATTAACCTGGTTAAGACCAGGAAGGGGAGAGCGTGGCTAGCTCCTGACATGTTCTGGGGGTTTTGATTGTCTACAGATAGTAATGGGCTTAATTTTATCATTTTATCTTTTGTTTCTGACCCTTTGGCTACAGTGCTGAGTGGCACTTTTCTGTGTCTGTGTTTCATCTGCCTTCCAGGATCCCCAGAGTGCTCTGTGCACAGAGAGTATTTAGCAAAGGTGCACTCACTGATAGAAAGTATTTGAGAATCTACTGGAAGTTAAATTGTGTCAAAGTAATAAAATTCTGAGGCAGTGAAGAGTTTTCCCTTTTTAAATTTTTAAAGAAAATGTATCTTAATTTTTAACCTCTTATGATTAAATAATGACATTATCAGGCAGCTACTTTTGGACAAAATATGGTAAATAACACCTTCTTCATAATGATGATCTTAGAACCTGTTTATATTTGGATTTAAAATAGAATTTTTTCCCATGTAATTTAAAACCTTATTTTGAATGGAAGTGATATGAATGGCTTATGTACTTTCTGCCAAAGAATTAATATGGACTTCCTAGAAACCCCTGTCATTTATAATCAAAATGCTTTTGACTTACATTGACGTTGGCATTAACAAGTTCTGCTAGATTGGTAGCATAGAAAGAAAGTACATTTAAACTTACTGGGAGATCGTTGATGCCTGAGGCTTTATAATGCTTTCTGTGGGCCATTTAACTGCTGGCAACTTTAATTCACATGATTCATAATACTGGAAATTTAAATTCACTGTTAATTGAAAAGTGAAGTTACTTAAATTCTTTAAATACTAACCTTTGGGAAAAATATCTGAAAAATAAAAGCACATATGATTTTGGTGGCCTACTGCCAAAAGATTATCATTTACATAAATATCTCTTTCAGTAGAAGAGTTTAATGTATTGAGCTCAAAAGGTTAGAATAGAGACTTCAATCTGGAAACCAGCAGTAGACTGTTGGCTTGTGAACAGCAGTATTGTTCATCATATTGAGAACACTGTTCACATTCAAGCTTAAGCAGAGCTGGCATTAAAATTCAGTTAATTTGTTTCATGTGACTTGTCAGCTGTGTGTTTTTATCTAAATCTTTCTAGCTTCTCTTCTTAGCATTTTATGCTAAACTCCTGAAATAGACAAACTACCTTTTTAACTGTTTAAGCTCTGATACTTTGGCCACTTCTGCAGAGTGATTTGCGGAAATCTGGGGATTCCATGAAACCATTCTCTAAGTTTTCCATTTCATTTTAAATATACTTAATAATTGGTTTGAAAGTCAGCTTAATTTATTGGCCTCCTAGGTGGTGCTACTGGTAAAGAACTCGCCGGCCAATGCAGGAGGCATAAGAGACTCAAGTTCGATTCCTGGGTTAGGAAGATCCCCTGGAGAAGAAAATGGCAACCCACTCCAGTGTTCTTGCCTGGGTAATCCCATGGACAGCAGAGCCTGGTGGGTTATAGTCCCTGGGGTCACAGTTGGACACGACTGAAGCAACTTAGCACACACACAGTCCTATTTCAGAGAGCTTTTCTGTTTTGTGCACATGTGCATGACCCTATAAAAGGGACTTCCTGAAATTCATTAAGATGCAATTGCTTTCCCTGTTTCCTCACCAGCACCCTCTTCTGTTCTTGTTTGTGGATTATGGTCTCTGGATTTCCCCTTAGATGGCTTTTAATAAATGGCTGCTAGTCCCATGGTGAGCCTGAGGAGTAAAATGCTGCTCCCAGAGAAATCATGTTGCTGTAACCAGTATTAGAGTCAGATCCCATTTTACTTGTTTTGAAGGACAGGAAAATCTTACTGTTTCTCTGAAACTAGGCTTACTGTAATCTCACAGTTAATATTATTTGAATGCAGAGTTCCAAAGAATAGCAAGGAGAGATAAGAAAGCCTTCCTCAGCGATCACTGCAAAGAAATAGAGGAAAACAATAGAATGGGAAAGACTAGAGATCTCTTCAAGAAAATTGGAGATACCAAGGGAACATTTCATGCAAAGATGGGCTCAATAAAGGACAGAAATGGTAGGGACCTAACAGAAGCAGAAGATATTAAGAAGAGGTGGCAAGAATACACTGAAGAACTGTATAAGAAAGATTGTCATGACCCAGATAATCACGATGGTGTGATCACTCACCTAGAGCCAGACATGCTGGAATGTGAATTCAAGTGGGCCTTAGGAAGCATCACTACGAACAAAGCTAGTGGAAGTGATAGAATTCTAGCTGAACTATTCAAAGTCCTAAGAGATGATGCTTTTAAAGTGCTGCACTCAATATGCCAGCAAATTTGGAAAACTCAGCAGTGGCCACAGGACTGGAAAAATTCAGTTTTCATTACAATCCCAAAGAAAGGCAATGCCAAAGAATGCTCAAACTACTGCACAATTGCACTCATCTCACACACTAGTAAAGTAATGCTTAAAATTCTCCAAGTCAGGCTTCAGCAATACGTGAACTGTGAACTTCCAGATGTTCAAGCTGGTTTTAGAAAAGGCAGAGGAACCAGAGATCAAATTGCCAGCATCTGCTGGATCATCGAAAAAGCAAGACAGTTCCAGAAAAACATCTATTTCTGCTTTCTTGACTATGCCAAAGCCTTTGACTCTGTGGATCACAACAAACTGTGGAAAATTCTGAAAGACATGGGAATACCAGACCACCTGACCTGTCTCTTGAGAAACCTGTTTGCAGGTCAGGAAGCAACAGTTAGAACTGGACATGGAACAGACTGGTTCCAAATAGGAAAACGAGTACATCAAGGCTGTATATTGTCACCCTGCTTATTTAATTTATATGCAGAGTACATCATGAGAAACGCCGGGCTGGAGGAAGCACAAGCTGGAATCAAGATTGCCAGGAGAAATATCAATAACCTCAGATATGCAGATGACACCACCCTTATGGCACAAGGTGAAGAAGAACCAAAGAGCCTCTTGATGAAAGTGAAAGTGGAGAGTGAAAAAGTTGGCTTAAAGCTCAACATTCAGAAAACTAAGATCATGGCATCCAGTCCCATCTGCTGCTGCTGCTGCTGCTGCTAAGTCGCTTCAGTCGTGTCCGACTCTGTGCGACCCCATAGACAGCAGCCCACCAGGCTCCGCCATCCCTGGGATTCTCCAGGCAAGAATACTGGAGTGGGTTGCCATTTCCTTCTCCAGCGCATGAAAGGGAAAAGTGAAAGTGAAGTCGCTCAGTCGTGTCCGACTCTTAGCGACCCCATGGACCGTAGCCTACCAGGCTCCTCCGTCCATGGGATTTTCCAAGCAAGAGTACTGGAGTGGGGTGCCATTGCCTTCTCCTCCGGTCCCATCACTTCATGGCAAATACGTGGGGAAACAGTGGAAACAGTGGCTGACTTATTTTGGGGGGCTCCAAAATCACTGCAGATGGTGACTGAAGCCATGAAATTAAAAGACGCTTACTCCTTGGAAGGAAAGTATGACCAACCTAGACAGCATATTAAAAAGCAGAGACATTACTTTGCCAACAAAGGTCCATCTAGTCAAGGCTATGGTTTTTCCAGTAGTCATGTACGGATGTGAGAGCTGGACTATAAGGAAAGCTGAGCGCCAAAGAATTGATGCTTTTGAACTGTGGTGCTGGAGAATACTCTTTGAGAGTCCCTTGGACTGCAAGGAGATCCAACCAGTCCATCCTAAAGGAGATCAGTCCTGGGTGTTCATTGGAAGGACTGATGTTGAAGCTGAAACTCCAATCCTTTGGCCACCTGATGTGAAGAGCTGACTCATTGGAAAAGACCGTGATGCTGGGAAAGATTGAGGGCAGCAGGAGAAGGGGACGACAGAGGATGAGATGGTTGGATGGCATCACCAACTCAATGGACATGGGTTTGGGTGGACTCCGGGAGTTGGTGTTGGACAGGGAGGCCTGGCGTGCTGTGGTTCATGGGGTTGCAAAGAGTCGGACATGACTGAGCGACTGAACTGAATATTATTAACTAATTGGGAATTGAGTGTTTTGAGGATATCTTCAAATTTATAGTGATTTTAAAACAGCTTTTGAAGTATAATCAACATACAAGAAATGGCCATATTTAAATTGTCCAATTCCTTAAATTTCGATATATATCTGTAGCCACCAAATCACCACCACCACCAGGAGAGAAGACACGTGACTTCCAAAAGTCTCCTGCCATTCTTATGAAATCTCTCCTGTTGCCTCACTCCCCCCATCCTTGACTTCACAGCAAACCCTTATCCTCTTTCTGTCACTATAGATTAGTTTTTATTTTCTAGTTTTGTATAAATGAACAAAATACAGCAGTTATTTGCTATATTCTTTCACTCAACATAATTTATTATGATATTTATCGATGTTGTATATATATAAATAAGTTGGTTCCTTTTTATCGCTAAGTAGTATTCCATTATATGGAAATACTACAAATTATTTATCTCTTCATTGTTAACAGACATTGGGTTATATCCAGGTTTTCCATCTACCTCCTTGTCTTTTAAGCTCCTTCACATTTTCCATTCTTTTCTCTCTCTGTGATGTATTTTTACTTACAGTGCCTCAGATTAGCTCATGACCTTGCATGTAGTGGGTTGAAACCTATGGAATTGTCAGTAGTTTACCATTTCGACCTACAAAATTGGCAGTTTCATATAGTTCAACATAGAAGTGTTTTTATTTTTTAAAGTAGTTTTTAATGAATGTCATTTTTTTTTAATGTTTAAGACCTCTGCCTGATACAGTTATTTACTTATAAATTTAGCTATGTAAAAAGTTATGCATAATGAAAAATAGACTTGATACTATATTAGTAGTTATTGTGTCTGGTTGGTAAAATTATGTGGTTTTTTAACCCCCTCTGTTCTTTTGTACTTCTTTGTCTCTTACATAGTAAGCATAGATTACTTTCTATTTTCTAATAGAAGATAAAACCTTCTTTAAAAATGGAAAAATCTATGCATTTTTCTAGTTTGCATAATTTATTTAGGAATTATTCTTTATTTTTCTTTTCTTTGCAAGAATCATGGCAAGAATCATGGCATTTTAGGGACTTCTCTGGTGGTCCAGTGGTTAAGACTTCATGTTTTTGCTGCAGGAGACATGAAGAGACCCCTGGTCATGGAACTGAAATCTCACATGCCGTGTGGTGCAGCCAAACAATAAAATTTTTTTTAAAAAGCCATGGCATTTTATAATAAACATGTTTAGAGTCAGTTAGATTCTCTTTCATGTCATGTGACTTAGGCAGACTGTCGAGTTTGTCTGAGGCCACTGTTCACGTGTGTAAAGTGGTAACTCAGTCTTCACTGTGAGGTAATCATTAACATGTGACATACCTAGAGTGTATGTTACTGTCCTTTTTCTGTTTTCCCTTCACAAATTCTGCCTTTGGTTGTGAAAGTCACTCAGTCATGTCCGACTCTTTGTGACCCCATGGACTGTAGCCCACCAGGCTCCTCTGTCCGTCCGTGGAATTCTCCAGGCAAGAATATTAGAGTGGGTTGCCATTCCCTTCTCCTTTGGTTAAGGCAATATAATTCTAACCTCACACTTGTTACCTTAGTAATTTTGAAACTGTACCATTTATTTTGTTCCTTTTTCTTTAAAAAAATTAATGAGAGCAAACGGAGTAATGTGTGATTTATTTACATAAATAACACATTTTAAGTTCCATGCAGAATTTGCCTGTCTAATAATGACTTTAATGACCATTTTCAATTTGTTTCTTATTTGAAGAATATCAAAGAATATTCCAACAACTAAAGATGTTGAGCCACTGCTTGAAATAGATGGAGATATAAGAAATTTTGAAGTGTTTTTGTCTTCAAGGACCCCAGTTCTTGTGGCTCGAGATGTGAAAACCTTTTTGCCATGCACTGTAAATCTAGACCCCAAACTGCGGGAGATTATTGCAGGTGGGTATCAGTAGTAATTTTAATTTGCCCTCTCTGAAGTGCTAGAAAATTTTCCCATTTCTAATTTTGCTATATAAGTTTCTCCTGGTCCATGAAAAAAATGGGAAATATTGAACCAAGGACCACCAGAGAGTTAATGAAACTGAAGATGAGGGTCTCAGCATCCTCTGAGAACGCTGGGAAAATGCTGTTTGTTAAATTTACCTTATTGTTTCGCAGCCTTACACACCTGAAGCGTCACTGGAATCAAATTCCTTTCACCACGCAGTCACCACTTTAAGCTGTCAACTCACTGTGATTTTTCTGTTGCCAGTCTTCTGTCTTTAGTAGGGATCTGTATCCAGAGCAGTAAGAAAGTTGACATTCCTTTCAAAGGTTAAATCTGTGGACTAGAACTTGACGATAATGACGTGAAGGTTTTGGATAAGTTAAACTTGCTCTTGAGGCACTGCTGTATGCTCACGAAAACACACACTCAACCTTTGTTGAAACACACACTCTTTTGTGTGATATCGTACTGCTGACCCACCTTTGTGTTTTCCATGAATTATGGAGAGGGAGAGAGACTGTACTTTCATATGTTCTTTTTAAAAATACCTGTTATAAGGCTGTTGTCTGAGGTGTATTTTCTGACTGTGGAGGTGTTGGTTGTTGTTGTTCAGAAGTGGACATGTCATATAATTTGCAAACCCACAGTCTTAGCTAACATTGTACTTACTACACAAGGATGAATTGTTAATATTTAGCAAAACTGTGTCAGAAGAATTGTTAGCACAAATACCTTGAAAAGTCAGAAAAAAAATTCAGAATTCTGGTAACTGAAGAGAAGAATACAGATGTTGGTGACTTTTCACATGGTGAAAAAAACTTTTATGTGAAGTAGTTGAGTGCCTCTTACTAAGAATGTCTGTGGAGTATTCTGAGTTCCCTGTCTGCTTCTGTAAAGCCAGTTGAAATCTTTGACAAGAGCGATATGATCAATCACGTTTCTGTCTGGTAACTAAAGAAGGAAGTGGTAATTGGACTAGTTACTAATGTTCTATTTTCTTTGGTTACTAACGTTCTATTTTCTTTTGCCTTCTGGGGTATCGTTTAATCTCTTAGATGTTCGCGCTGCAAGAGACCAGATTAATATCGGAGGACTTGCGTATCCCCCGCTACCTCTGCATGAGCCTCCCCCTCGACCGCCATCTGGCTACAGTCAGCCGGCATCCGTCTGCTCTTCGTCCACCTCCTTCAATGGGCCGTTCGGGGGAGGGGTTGTGTCACCGCAGCCTCATAGCAGCTACTATAGCGGTATGACGGGACCCCAGCACCCCTTCTACAACAGGGTAAGCAAGTGCCCAGCATCTTTAATTGAAAAATTTCTTCCAGGAAAAGGCTAGAAGTGTTCTGCTAATGGAGTCTGTTACCATTTTGAAACTGTACTTTAGCTGTAAAGACAAAAAATGTTAAGTTTGAATGTAATATTTTTTAAAACTCAGAAGATTTTTGAATCTTAATAGGTTCTAGATCTCAATTGAGTCTGAATAGTAGAGACACTTTTTGCTTTGAATTCTTGTCCTGATAAGAAAGTGAACTCTGTGGGGTCAGCGGTGACTGTCCTGAGCGTCAAAGCGATCTGTTTTTCTCTTGGTTTCTAAACAGATGTTCCATTTGTTGTATCTTGTATAATAATTTATATTGGCATTTAAAACAATGATAATTTTTATCTTAGTTCAGTAAACCTGTATTCAGTGTGATACAGCTTTTAAATGTGAGATAATGGTGGGTCCTAGTGCTTGAAGGACTCAGATGCTATTGGCCAGATAGCATGTAGTCTATTTCTAGAGCTTTATTTCACACTACCTTCAGTCATGTATAATTATTTTCATACCATAAATATGATAATTTTCTACTTCAAATGATGAGAGCACAATTCATTATCAGCAGTATTCAGACCCTGTCGAGTTTAGTAGGTCCAAGCTATCCTCATTTTAATGGTCTTAAACACTAAGACCTACAGCCCTAGTATTATATTGGGTTGGTCAAAAAGTTTGTTCAAGCTTTGCCATAAGATGGTATGGAAAGGCCTGAATGAACTTTTTGACCAACCCAATATTTTCTGGAACTGAACTCTAAAACCCATTGTTTCTTTATTTTTGTTGTCTCCCTCTTTAGTCTGAAGTGAGAAAACATAGGGGCTAGCATTCACAGAAGTCAATGCATGCCTAAATAAACTTCCAGTAAGCTAGGAAGACAGAGAAATTTGAATAAACGTAGCAAAGAAGAAATTCTAGAGTTTAAATTTTTCAGTTTTTGAGAAATGGTAGGCATGTAAGTAATTAGGTATACCATCTATAGAGGTCTTAGGAATGTTATTCCATCCTTTTACTCAAATAAGGAGGAAAAGGTGGAACGATAGCATTTGATAATGTACTTCATCTCTGTAAACTTTAACTGAATGCTAGGCAGTGTGAAATTCAGGTTTTTATTTAGCAGTCTTGAAATCTGCTGTAATTTTACATAAATGTCTCAACTGATAATTAGATGACAATTGATGTTTTGAGACCAAGAATGTTTTTTTGTAATTACCATACCATCTAGGTAGAGACTTTGTGTTCACTAATTTCATGTGAATAACAATGATGTATAATGCTTTAGTAGTGTTTTATTATTTTTAAAACATTAAAAAAAATTATTATGCTTTTAGATTTAGTTATTTTTTGTCTGAAAGTTAAAAGCAGAACAATTTTCTTAAAACGGCAGGAGTGAAAAAGGTAAGGGAAGATGTTACATCAGTGTAATGAAGTTTAATATGTTTTAATCTTTATTTTTAGCCCATATAATCTGATAGCTCCTGTTTATATGAAGCTGGTTACAGATAAATCCTATAGTTATAGATTTCCTCTAAACAGTGATTCCCCATTTAAATAATATCCTTGCTTATTTAGCAGATAGAGTAAACTCCAGGGTATAAAATATAAAGTAAAATCTAGCAACTTGGAGTAACAATATTCCTGAAATCCATGCTAGGAGGTTCTTAAATAATTCAGACTGTTTTTTTTGGTCTTACTTAAGGCTAATCTTTTTTTGGTAAAGAATAATACTCAATTGAGATTCTATTCTGCTTTTTTTGGTGAGATTGTGAGTTAATATTTGTATTTGTAAATCACTTAGAACCTGACACATGGTAAACCACCCATAAAAGTGTTAAATGTAAAGAGAAACTCTGGTGTCAACTTGTAAAGTACAAAACTTTAGTTGCTTTATTAGAAGATTTTATTAAATCAACAATATAAAAATTTAAATAACATGACTTAAGTTTGGGTTTGATATCTTATAGAATATGAGTGAGGCATTTTTTTCTTCTCTTTTGTCACTTGCATTTAAAAATTTGGAGTTGTATTTTGTTGGTTAGTTTCATTTGATAAAGCTCATTATACTTTGATTTCGGTAATTGTTTTGTCACGTGTTTTCTCCATAGCCATTCTTTGCCCCCTACCTTTACACGCCAAGGTACTGCCCTGGCGGCTCCCACCATCTCATCTCACGTCCATCAGTAAAAACGAATTTGCCCAGAGATCAGAGCAATGGCCTAGTAAGTATAAAAAAGGGTAACTAAAGTATTACAGTCAGCATTAGAAGTTTGCTTATTACCTTTCTGTAGTAAAAGAACAACTTATTTTATAAATAGTTTCAAGAAACATAACCTATTACTAACATAAAATGTATTTTGTTTTCATTTTGGTCAGGATCTATGGAAGGAAAATGACTAGCAGCCTCAGGGAATGAATGACGAGTTGTTTACAACCAGAGTTTCTGGCCTAGAATGTATTGTTTGTTATCAAGCTTTTACAACTAAACTTTTACATCTGCTAATATCTGATTTCTTTTTAAAGGACATTCACATATGATATCTTTTTCTATCTAAATATATGCTAGCCCTATGTATAAAAATTAGCGCATATATTGAAGGAACACTTTGAATAGCAGGAATTAACTAGGGCAAGGAAATTATCCAGATGTACTATTAACTCTAATCCAAAGCAAAATACATTTGGGCCTAAAATTCTAGGTGTTCCTGATGATAAACTTAGTTTACCAATTTAAAGAAAGGAATTCCCTGTTAATGTTTGGTTGTTTTTTTTTTAATTAGGAGGTAAAAGCTTTAGAACTTAAACTGTTATTTAAATTTAAAAATAATGTCATTGCAGAAAAAAGTCTGATCACATCCAGGTGTCACTGTTCACATTATTTTAGCATCCTGTTCATTCATCGTCCTTGTTTGGCTCAGCCCGTCACCTTTCACCCACACTCTTGTTTTGTGTTGCTAGGAAGTTATCAAGGAGGATGCTGCTGAGGGCCTTTCTTCACCCACAGACTCCTCGAGGGTAATGGAGTAGTCTTGTGGTGTGGACCGCGAGCCTCTCCCGCTTTTGCAGCAGTAACGACTCTTAATCGTGATGACAGCAGTTCACTAACTCTGCATCTGTGGTGTGATGGGCTGCTAGTGTAGAGTAGCTGAGTACTAATAATTATAGCTCACGGATTAATTAAAAAGCTAATGTTTAACTCTACCCTTCATTTCCTCCTGCTTTTCCCCTTTTTCAATGACATGGGATGGGTTTTGTCTTTTTTCTTTTTTGGTCGTCCAGTAAGGAAGGGGTTTTCCCAGCAACCATCAGGAGCATTCACTTGGTGGTATTTGTTCCTTAATGTTGGGCCTTATTTTCACATAGGCCTGTTTTTTTCCTGAAATTGGTACTGCACGTGTAGAATACTTTTGAAAATATTCATAATTGACTTGGAGACTACAAAAAAGACATTGTGAGCTAGTTTGATGTAGACCAGGAATGGATCTTCTGTGACTCATGCTTAATCTCGGTGCTCACACTTAGTGTAAATTTAGTGCTGCTGCAGTGCTACTTTTCTTTACCTATGTACAGTTGATCCTTAAACAGTGCAGGAGTTGGGGCACTGACCCTCCTACCAGCCTAAAATCATAAGAGTCTAAATTAGAAACTAGAACTTACAGTCAGCCCTCCAGTGTAAGTCTTTCCTCCTGATCCGTGGTTCTGTGTCTCTGGATTCAGACAACCTCAGCTTGTGTGAGTTTGTGTGTCAATCGCTCAGTCATGTCTGACTCTGCAACCCCATGGACTATAGCCCACCAGGCTCCTCTGTCCATGGAATTCTCCAGGTGAGAATACTGGAGTGATTTGCCATGCCCGTCTTCAGGGGATCTTCCCCACTCAGGGATCGATTGAACCTGGGTCTCCCGCTTTGCAGGCAGATTCTTTGCTGTTATATTTACCATTGAAAAAAATCTGCATGTAAGTGGACCTGCGCAGTTCAAACCTGTGTTGTTCAAGGGTCAACTGTATTAAAATAAAATTTCCAGATAAAAAAAGCTAGTCCAGCATGTAAAGGGAATTATTTAAAACTTTCCCCCAACACTTCAGGATGGGTTTCTTTAAAAAAAACAACTTTTGTAGGAAGTCACTTTGTATATTTATTATTTAAGTCTTTGTACTTAAGTACATTTAATATGATGAGACTTAACAATCTTCATTCAGTCAATGAGGAATTGTAAGAACCCAGTTTGTATTTTCAGTTCTATTGATTTATTTGCAGAATGTTATGCCCATGTAAACATGATCAATTAAATATAAAGAAACGTGGCATAGCAGTTAGAATTAATTTAGTGAAGTAGTGCATCCTGAATTTATGCATAATTTTTAACTTAAAACATGCGCTTGAATAGGCAGTGGTTTTGTAACTTTAATTTTCTTTGTGTTAATATTAGTGAGATAGAAAGAGAACCATTTTGGTGTTTTCATTGAGGGGCTGATGATTCTTTTTTAAGTCATTAACATTTTAGCTGAAGTATTTGAGAGACTTCATTATCCACGAATGATAGACACAATAAACCGCAGTAATTTCATTTGGGTGTTAGGGGAATCTTTAGTCCATGGATCATTGCTACCATATGCAAGAATGAGTTTTAGTTTAGTCAGAGAGTCTTTAATACATAGATTCATGCATGCAATGCAATTGTCTGAACTAAAATTCCTCAGTTAACTTTTGATGAAAGTTAGGTTCTGTGAAGAATTTGATGGTCTTAATGACAGAGACATGCTGAAATAGCTATTTCCATCCTTAAGGACAAACACTTGTGAGTAAAAGGTGTCTGTAATTTCAGGGACCAGTGAAGGAACATTAGGCAAATTTTAAAATGAGTTTTTGGGGAAGGGGAAATAATGCAATTCTTAAGTTGTGTGTATAAGCCCAATAACAAAGAGTAAACATGCTCTGAATATATTAGTGCCTTTGTTTAGTAAAATAACTGTAGGATTTGCTGTTCTTTTAATATTAAATTATAGTTTTGTAATCTGCTTAGTGAATAATAGTTGCTTCCCAAGCCTTCTTTGCTTTTAAGAAATTAACAATGACAGTAGCATGTAGCATTTATTTTGCAGTAGACTAGTCCAAGTAGACACTTAGTTCAAAGCCATGTTGAAAAACAGTGGTGGAAATGTGGAGAAGTATCTATCCAGGGGAACATCTTATGGGATCTTTATAGCTGAACCAGCACAGAAGTAGTTAATGTAAAATTTTTTAGCCCTCATGGCTCCTGTGACTTCCCAGGCCTGTAATAGAAGACTGTAATTCCTGAGATAAGAAGACTGCAGACTGAGTTCATGTCTGCTACTCAACTGTCCCCCTATGGGCAGCACTTGATGACGAGAGCTACTTATGGATAAGTCAGGAGCTACATAAACATTTTTGGACAAATTGTCTCGTCAATGTGGACACAGAATAATGAGTTAAAAAAAACCCGCCTGATCACAGAGAGTTAACCAGCTCTCTGTGATCTTTTCAATATAGATGGTCTCATCTTTTTTTTTTAACCTCAAGAAATTTCTCATCAACCTTTATAAAGTGGGTCCTTATGAAAACAACTGGGTTTTGTCACATTCAGAAACACTGTAATGACTGTGACTTGTGAAAGCCAGCCAAGGACTTACCAGATAAATTACAGATATGTCCAGGTGTTTCATGAAGGTGAAGATGCAAAATGTAAGCCTCTGTGCTGGCTTTCTTCCTCTGTGATTGTATAGTAGAGAAAAGAAGTGCCAAATCATAGAAAACTGACAAAGAATACATTAACATTGGGCCTGAGATAGGATCTGCAGGATATTAGAGCTAGAAAGGACTCAGGTTTTTCAGACTTTCAAAGCAGAAAAGACTTTTTGAGAAATGAAATCTCAATCAGAATTTCAGTTTATGAAACCAGTAAAAACAAGAACTCTTGCCTCCACCTTGGCAGACTTGCATTGCCTCTGGGGGATCCTCGTGCTCTCTGCTCAGTTGTGTCTGAGCCCATAGCCCAGCGGGCTCCTCTGTCCATAGGAGCCTCCAGGGAAGAATACTGGAGTGGGTGGCCATGCTCTCCTCCAGGGATCAAACCCACATCTCCTGCATTGGCAGGTGCATTCTTTATCATTGAGCCACCTGGGAAGCCCAGAGAACGCCAGTACCCATGGTCTAGTCCAGCACCATGCTGGAGGTGTACCTGACCTGAGGCTCACAGGAGGGAGCCTCGGTGCAGAACTGGAATCTGCGTGGCCAGTACCTGGAAGCGTTCCTCACCACTGTGCTGCCCCCTTTGCCTCTGTTAATACTAAACCTGACTTAGTCAGGAGCTTGGTGTTCAGGGTGAATAGGCCCTGGTGATTAGCTCTCTATCTTGGAGAAATTACTTAAGCTCTCTGATACTCCCTCATCTGGAAAAAGCAGCCCTTGCCTCATAGGTCTGATTTAAGGATTACTCAGCCTTCACGTACTTTAAGTACTTAATAATCATTACTATTACTACCATCCCAGAGGCCAAATTCCATGGAACTTTTAAGACTCAGAAACTAAAACTGTGTTAAATAACCTCTCCTCAGTGGTAGGAGTGGTGCAAACACACTCCAGTCATTTTAGATTAACTTGATCCTTTATCTGTTGATGCTTTTCTGGCCCCAAAAGGTGGTTTGATTTCCTAGAATCAGTTTGTTTTCCTAGAATTGAGAAGGATTTCCAGGTTGTCTGAATGCTCCAAATACTTTACACTTTTGAAAGCTTTCCAGGAGAATTTTACTTGGTGCCTTTACCTTCAGTCCAGGCCCCTCTAGGCAGTAGCAGCATTCAGATCACTCAGTGACTATGAAGGGACGAACCCACCAAGGAGGGCCTTTCATGAGCCAGGTCTCCTCAGTGGCATTTTGTTGTGGTCTTTCAGAGAGTTGCTCTTTGAAAGAGTCATATTCAGTCTATTTTTATTTAAGGTGTGGCTGCTCATTCTTCAAAGGAGGTAGTGTTTCCTTGAAGAGGATGTTTTCAAAGGAAAGAGTAATGGAGGATTTCTTTTTCCTTGTATCCTTCCTTGGATTACTTACCATCAAGTCCTTCACATGCTTGTGTGATCATCCACTGTTTCACTATTGCAGTGGGATGGGCAGTGAACAAAACTGATGGAAACCCTGGTTTCCTGGAGCTGATGGGTTGGAGGACTGCCAAGAGGGGAAATGATCAGTGCTACCAAGTCACTCTTTCTCGACCTTCTCTGCTGCAGGGTTTGCTCGGTACCTTTAGATCAGCTGCTGCACTGAAAAGGCATAAAATTGATTAGCACAACGTTGGATGGTAAAGAACTTCAGAGGCATTGTTAAGAGCAGTATCCTGCCTTCCGGTGTTCCATTACTTTTACTTTTAGAGATGGATGAAAATTACTGAATTAATAAAAGTCCTAGAAATGAAGGTCTTGGTTTTCATTAAACTGGATCCAGTTGGTGGAATGACCAAGTGAAAAAAAGATGGGACTCCACTGTAGATCATTTTATTTCCACCACTGGTTTAGAACTAGTAACCTGTTTTCAAACAAATGGATGTCCAAATCATGTCGTCTGTCATCGTTCAGGAGCAGACTTGGATGAGAAAGCTAAAGATGCCATGGGTAAGGCAGGGCACATTTCAGGTTTCCCTGAGCTGTAGTCTTAGGGTGGGTGCTCTCTGCCAGCCATCAGGACCTTCTCTCTGGAGGTTCACTCACACTGTCTAAAGCAATTTAGTAGTGCATTTTTATTAACTGCTTTAGTTTGGAAAATTATTAATATTTTTTCTTTTCATAATATAGTGAAAAACTGTATTCACTTCCAGCTTCAAAGTCTTTGTGCCAGACTTCAGCTCAAGAAAACATTTTTCCTAAACAATAAACTACAACTAAATTGGTTGAGACACTATCGAAGAAATAGGATATTGTAATATTGATACCATTGAAATCCTAGAGTACAGTTAAAAGTTGAAAAAACATAACAAAATCATATTTTGAACTTGAGTTTTTTTAAAAAGATTGCCCTTTGCATGTGATGTCAAACCTCATCTGTCAGCTTTAACCTACGTATTATTTCTCATGTAGTTTGAAGAGAAAGTTATATTTTCCAACTTGATAACAATAGCCTTCTTTTGTGTTTTGATATCTTGTAGTAAACTGTAATCTCATCAGTGCTCCTTTTTGAAATTTTTTCAAGTTTCCACAGATATTCATAGTAACTTTCTAAAAAAAGTACCTATAGTAAGTTTAATATGTAAACTAGAAAGCAGAGTTCCCATGAAGTGCTCCAGATAGTGAACATGTTAAAAGAACATTATAAATTGACTCAACATTGTTACTTATTTCTAGATTATTTGAACTATTTTGAGAATATTTACCACCAGCCTAATCTGTGCAGAACAATAATTGATAGCAGTGTGTCAGCTTTGAATTAGGGATTTAAAGAGCTACATTGGGAATTTCCTACTGGCCCAGTGGTTAGGATTCTGGACTTTCACTGGCAGGGACCAGGTTCAATCCCTGGTTGGGGAGCTAAGATCCCACAAGCTGTGCCGTGTGGCCAAAACAAAAAAATAAAACTGCATCAGTAAAATAGTTACCTTACTGATAGTGTGCCAGTATTTTTTCACTGTTACATTTATGATTTCTTGAGCTTCTAGGCTCTTATGGCCTTTCTTTTCAAATGATACTTATTACTCAGCCATTAAAAAAAATACATTTGAATCGGTTCTACTGAGATGGATGAAACTGGAGCCCATTATACAGAGTGAAGTAAGCCAGAAAGAAAAACAACAATACAGTATACTAATGCATATATATGGAATTTGAAAGATGGTAACGATAACCCTTTATGCGAGACAGAATAAGAGACACAGATGCATAGAACAATTTTATGGACTCTGAGGGAGAAGGTGAGGGTGGACGTTCTGGGAGAATAGCATTGAAACATGTATATTATCATATGTGAAACAGAACACCATTCCATGTTCGATGCATGAGACAAATGCTCAGGGCCAGGGCAATGGGATGACCCAGAGGGATGGGATGGGGAGGGAGGTGGGTGGGGGGTCCAGGAAGGGGAACTCATGTAAACCCATGGCTGATTCACGTCAATGTATGGCAAAAACTATTACAATATTGTAAAGTAATTAACCCCCAACTAAAAAAAAAAAAAAAAATGATACTTCAGTGCATGCCCAGTGAAACAAAACCTAAATCTGAAAAGTATATTTCTGAACATTAACTATTAGTGTGACTAGAAAATGTTTTATGAAGAGATCATGTGAATTCCAAGTATTTAAACCTTACTATTAAATTGATCTGCAATTAATATTTGCAGTTTTTTAATCAGAATGTTAAAAATTAATTTTTAAAATAATTGCATATAGTAGGAATATTGACTTTTCATAGCAAATTTGATTTATCTGGTTTTCTTGTTAAGTGTATGGCCCATTGCTTATTCTTCTAACAGGAAGAATATTAAATTTGAGAGTGCAATTTTAAAATTACCAAGCACATGTTAATGAAATTAAACTGTGTGTGTGTGTGTGTTGTGTGTGTGTGCGTGTGCATGGATGTTCCTTTGTGTTGCTGTAGAGATGGTATGTTCAGAGTCGTGGGAAAACAGAGTGACAGAAATGCTGCCTGTGTTTATTACAAAAGTGTATTTGATGTTTTCTTTTAAGCTCGTGTCCTTCATTCTGTTTTATTCCTTCCTTAAAGCCGTGTGACTCTGGGTTTAACAAACAGAGACAGGTACAGAAACTTTCAGTGAAATCTTACTCATTTTTCTTATTTTAGGCTGTTAGAAGCAATCATTGGCAACTACCTGCTGGGCTGTTTATAAACCTGTGCTCATTTCAGTGCCTTGGGTTTATTTTTAATAGCTGCTTTCAACCTCTGCATGGCTCTTATTTCTGGCTAATCAATTCTAAGCTTGTTTGATAATTTACTGAAGATGATGATGTTTCAGAGTGTAGTTTTAATCTACTTATAATAGAAAATAATATAGTTACATCAAAGTAATTTAAATCTGTTTTGTTAGTTTTACTTTGACCTGGAGGAATTCTGATTTGTGTATATTTTGAAGTTTGTAAGTATTTAACAGTCTTAAGCAAACTAACATCTTCTGCATTCAGTTTTCTGTGTTAGAAAAACAGTTTTTTAGTAGATTGTGATATATACTGAAATGATCTTTCCTTGACTTGTAACATGTAAATTTCAAGTAAGAATATGCATGATAAACTCTTAAGTATTACCATTCTATGTATTAAGTAATGTTTTCTATTAAGAACGTAACATATTGAATTATTGAATATACCTTTTCCTTGTCAACTGTTGTACTTTTTCTTCTTTTGTGAGGTTTTCATCCAAAGATCGTTGTTTCGATACTGAGTTACTTGGTTTCAAAATAATTTTATTGTATATGATTACTTTAGAAAAAACTGGGCGAGTAGTCACCATTACTCTTTTATTCAAAGAAGCATATTGTATTTTAATATATTGATAATCTACTCCTTATCTTGATAAGATCCAACTCACAAATAATCAATAGTCTGACTGTAGCTTTGATGGAATTACCGGGTACCCTGTGTGTCTTTTTCTTAGAAAACTCCTGAAAGTCATTCAAAGATAGTATGTATCTTCTACATAATCCCCAATGAGGGACAAAATGTGTTTTCAAGTGATAAAATGTAGAAGTCTTGAAGGACATGAAAGTAAAACAATGTGGAGTTTCCTGTTTTAGAGGAAAGAGTAGAGTCTTTATTAACATGTCTGTCTTGCCCAATTCTGTGATCCCCTTCTTAAAGGGAATGTTACTCTCTAACATTTTACATTTCCCCTGCCCCCACACAGAATTAATCAGTTCCATGTCTGTTATACTTGTTCTTTTTAGCACAATTAAAAATAGAGTTTTTTGTGATTAAAAACTTTTTTACTTTAAAATAATTTTAAACTTCAAAGGTACAAAAATAGTATTCCCCTAATATTAACATCTTTCCTAATTGTAGTATACTTCTCCAGAACAGAAATGAAAATTTATACAATACTCTTAATACAGGCTTTATTTGAATCTTACCAGTTTTTCCACTAATGTCGTTTTTCTGGTCTAAGATCTAGTCCAGTTGTGTTTTGTTATTTCTCCTTACAGTTCCCTAATCTGTGACAGTTCCTTAGTCTTTTCTTTGTCTCTTCTCTTATGATCGTAAAACTTTTGAAGAATACTGATCAGATATTTTGTAGACTGCCCTTCTGTTTGGGTTTGTTTACCGTTTCCTAATGATTAGAAGGAGATTATACATCTTTGCAAGAGACCCACAGAAACGTGATGCGTGTCCTTCTCCGTGTGTCACATTTGAGGGTCTGTGAGGGCCTACATCTTCTCAGTGGTCGTACGGACCTCAGTCATGTGGTTAGGGCAGCATCTGCCAGGTTTCAACACTGTGAGGTTGTGTCTTTCCCTTTGTAATGAATGAATATTTAGGGGGAGATACTTTGAAACTCTGCAGATAATCCTGTTCCTCCTTATACTTTTCTCATGAATTTTAGTGGTGTCTTGTGTACTGCCACTTTTGTTGTGTTTTCCGGGTGGTAATTTTCTTTTCCGTTCTACATTTATTAATTGGAATTCTATAAGTAAAAGCTGTCTCTTCTTCCTCATCTACTTACTTACTCAACTTTTTATTTATATCAGTGTGGATTCATGACATTTAATTCTATGAATTATAATCCAGTATGATCATTATAATCCAGTTATAATCCAGTATGATCAAACTGTGCATTTGTGATTTTTCTAATCATGGAAACGTAGACAAGTATAAATGTACCCAGAAAGAAGAGATAGGTTGAGGAATGAAAACATTTGAAAAACAGTATTAAAGATCATTTAAAAGATACTCTTCAGTGATAAGAAAGAATGAAGTATGAATCTATGCTATAGCATAGATGAACCTTGAGACTATTCTAAGTGGAAGAAGTGAGTTACAAAAGGTCACAGATTGTGTGGTTCTGTTTAGATATCCCAAATAGGCAAATCCACAGAGACAGAAAGTAGGTCAGTGGTTGCTAGGGGTTGGGACTGGGTGTTGGGAGGGATGAAGGTTGACTGCTAATAGTGTAGAATTGCTTTTTAGGGCTCTGATAATGTCCTAAAGTTGAGTGTAGTGATGGTGTCACAGCTATGAGACGATACTCAACATCACTGAATTGTGTACTTTAAATCGGAGAATTGTTTGTGCATTATATTTCACATAAACCTGTTGAAAGAGAAATAAAAAACAAATATGCTTATTGAAAACTCATAGAAAACATTTAAAGTTTCCATAGCAGATAGTGGGTAATTAATACTTAAATATTGGCTGTTCTCATCCAGGCAGAAAATAGAACTATGTATAGAAATATGAAAACTAAGTCATGGAAATACTAGTGTTGTACTGTACTTAGTATTTTTGAAGTAACTGAACTTCAGACCATATAATATATGGCATATTTTAAATTTATATTTAATTAAAAACAAGCTATAAATAGTATGTTCCAAATCATTAATTTACAAATTTTTATGGGACTGTCTTACACTTGTAAACTTGCTGAGACTCCCTCTTATAAAATGACTTCCTTACTGTCTGTTCAGTATGGTGTCATCTGCTAGCTATATTTATATGTAACTAGGTATATTTTGTTTATATACTGTGTGTGTATATTTATTTATCAATTCATGATAGAATATTATGCTTTCATGTTACAAATAATGTTTAACAAGTAGCTCCCAGGCAGTTTTGGTTGTCATAGTCTACTTTTGTCTTGATGATGACAAAAGAGGCAGTAGAAAATTTAAATTGACACATCCTTGGGGATAGGATAAATGATATTTATCATTTTAAGACTAAATTGACTGGTAAACAAGACAGATCATTTGTACCATTATCCTCTGTACTAGTTGGCTTGTCTTCTCGTTAATTTTGGTTATAGTTTCTATAAACTCTAAAAATAGACAGTGGCAACAAAGAAAATAGGAAGTTGTAAGACCTGTTAAGCTAGGGTTCTGATCTGAATCTACCACTAACTAGCTGTTTATTCTGTGAGTTTGAAGCCAAAACTTAACCTCTTTGGACCCCAGTGACCATATCTGTAATTGAGGAGAGTCGTATGTCATTAGCCACAGGCAAATACTTCTTTAGTATGTCTCTCTATTCAGAAAATATTTTTCTTCTCAGTAAACACTAGGTTTATTATCTTGATTTTTCTTTTAAATGAGACTGAATTTTGATGGATTATATTTACTTGCACATGTGTTAAGTAATACTGTTGTTTTATATTTACACAATTATTGTATCAGTTCTTAAGGAGAAGTTTTAGATCTCTTGGATATAAAATATGATCAAGATCTGAAAACTTCAGCTGTTGTAGACTATTAAGGTAATCTGTGAAGACATTTAAACCTGCTGAGTATCAGCACTTTTAAAATTATCTCATAGGTTTACCTTTTGTATTCTTTCGTATGTTATAGGCATCAGTAATTCCCCCTATTCCTTTTGTTTTTTTTAAGCCCTTGTCTTTCTCTTATTAAGGGCTACACCTTTCTCTCTTGAGCTCTGAGGTTAGGCTTTCTTGAAGTTGGCCTTGGGTTGGCTCATAGAATTTCTGTCTTCTTAGAAAAGTAGTTTTCATCAGGCTATATCTGCTATAATAAAAGATACTTTTTAAGGTAAACAGTAGCTAAATCTGTTCTCTAATGGCATGTCCCATGCTGCACACATTCACTGTTTTTACTTAAGTTTGAAAATGTATCTTTACTTGAAGTGCTTTATAGTGTAACTTCATAAGTGTTTCTCTGTCACATGACTGCATATACCTGACATTAAATGCTGTTTATACATGTGTTTTCCCATGACTTACCTAGGGATCAGGCCCAGCCTCAGGTACAATATCACTGAATTCAATGAACGTGGATGCGGTTTGTGAGAAACTGAAACAAATCGAAGGGCTGGACCAGAGCATGCTGCCTCAGTACTGTGCAACCATCAGAAAGGTGACCTGCACTTTTACCTGCTCACTTGAGGGCGCGGGAGGCGGGCTCCGTGGACAGCGAGCATTTTGTATTGAGGCTCTCAAAGATGAGTTCTCTGCTGAGATAGGAAAGCTCAGGTGGAAATAGGTTTCTTACTATTTGTATTCTAAAATTGCCCTTTTATGCCTTAGTTTAGAGATGGATAAAAGAAAGTGCAGTGCTGCTTCACAGTGATCTCATGTAAGTCAAAAGTGCTTTGATGAGAAATATTGATTGAAAGCTCTAAAGGATTTCAGATTAAGGTTGACAACTACTTACATTTCCAGTATGCAGCATAGAACATTTGAAAGCCTTTTATGTTACACTTTCTTTCATTGTAATATTTGTGATTTAACAGTTATCCAAGTAAACCATGCTTGCTTCATTTCCCTCTGATTCTCACTTTCATGTCTTAGAGGACTCTGACCATGTCCCATTTGGTAATACCTCTGAGTTTTGGGTTTGCAAGGCTGACACATTTGAGGAGGTTCGGTTCTTCCTAGATCTTTTCTTGCAATTCCAGTAACTACCATGAACCTGAGATTTAGAGGATGTCTTCCCAAGTACAGGGCTAACTGAGTCCCAGTTTTAATAGATGTTTCTACTAAGTTATACTTTCTCTATCAGAGATACAGTGAAGTAGAACATTAACAACAGCCTCTAGTATTTATATATTTTAAAGAATGGCATCTAAAAAGTTAATTATGAACATACATACTATCTTACTGCCCCAAGAGAACACACTGGTCATAGCAAACACCCTCTTCTAACAAAACAAGTGATGACTACACACGGACATCACCAGATGGTCAATACTGAAATCAGATTGATTATATTCTTTGCAGCCAAAGATGGAGAAGCTCTATTCAGTCAGCAAAAACAAGACCGGCAGCTGACTGTGGCTCAGATCATGAACTCCTTATTATAAAATTCAGACTTAATTAAATTGAAGAAAGTAGGAAAAACCACTAGACCATTCAGGTATGACCTAAATCAAATCCCTTATGATTATACAGTGGAAATGACAAATAGTTTCAAGGGATTAGATCTGATAGAGTGCCTGAAGAGCTATGGACGGAGGTTTGTGACATTGTACAGGAGGCAGTGATCAAGACCATCCTCAAAAAGAAATGCAAAAAGCCAAAATGGTTGTCTGAGGAGGCCTTACAAGTAGCTGACAAGAGAAGCTAAAGGCAAAGGATAAAAGGAAAGATAAAAGATCCAACTGAATGCAGTGTTCCAAAGAATAGCAAGGAGAGATAAGAAAGCCTTCCTCAGTGATCAATGCAAAGAAATAGAGGAAAACAATAGAATCGGAAAGACTAGAGATCTCTTCAAGAAAATCAGAGACACCAAGGGAACATTTCATACAAATAATAGGCACAATAAAGGACAGAAATGGTATAGACCTAACAGAAACAGAAGATATTAAGAAGAGGTGGCAAGAATACACAGAAATACACAAAAAAGATCTTCATGACCCAGATAACCACGATGGTGTGATCACTCACCTAGAGCCAGACATCCTGGAATGTGAAGTCAGGTGGGCCTTAGGAAGTATCACTACGAACAAAGCTAGTGGAGGTGATGGAATTCCAGCTGAGCTATTTCAAATCTTCAAAGATGATGCTGTGAAAGTGCTGCACTCGATATGCCAGCAAGTTTGGAAAACTCAGCAGTGGCCATGGGACCGGAAAAGATCAGTTTTCATTCCAGTCCCAAAGAAAGGCAATGCCAAAGAATGCTCAATCTACCACACAATTGCCGTCATCTCACAACGCTAGCAAGTAATGCTCAAAATTTTCCAAGCCAGGCTTCAACAGTATGTGAACCGTGAACTTCAGTATGTTCAAGCTGGTTTTAGAAAAGGCAGAGGAACCAGAAATCAAGTTGCCAACATCTGTTGGATCATCGAAAAAGCAAGAGAGTTCCAGAAAAACATCTGCTTTATTGACTACGCCAAAGCCTGTGACTGTGTGGATCTGAACAAACTGTGGAAAATTCTTCAAGAGATGGGAATACCAGACCACCTTACCTGTCTCCTGTGAAACCTGTATACAGGTTAAGAAGCAACAGTTAGAACCGGACATGGAACAAAAAACTGGTTCCAAATTGGGAAAGGAGTGCGTCAAGGCTGTATATTGTCACCCTGCTTATTTAACTTACATGCAGAGTACATCATGTGAAATGCCAAGCTGGATGAAGCACAAGCTGGAATCAAGATTGCCGGGAGAAATATCAGTAACCTCAGATACACAGATGACACCACCCTTGTGGCAGAAAGCGAAGAGGAACTAAAGAGCCTCTTGATGAAAGTGAAAGAGGAGAGTAAAAAAGCTGGCTTAAAACTCAACATTTAAAAACAAAGATTATGGCATCCAGTCTCATCTCTTCATGGCAAATAGATGGGGAAACAATGGAAACAGTGAGAGACTGTCTTTCCTTGGGCTCCAAAATCACTGCAGATGGTGACTGCAGCCATGAAATTAAAAGACGCTTGCTCCTTGGAAGAAAAGCTATGACCAACCTAGACAGCATATTAAAAAGCAGAGACATTACTTTGTGGACAAAGGTCCATCTAGTCAAAGCTGTGGTTTTTCCAGTAGTCATGTATGATGTGAGAGTCATGTATGGATGTGACAGAAAGAAAGCTGAGTGCCAAAGAATTGATGCTTTTGAACTGTGGTGTTGGAGAAGACTCTTGAGAGTCCCTTGGACAGCAAGGAGATCGAACCAGTCAATCCTAAAGGGAATCAGTCCTGAATATTCATTGGAAAGACTGATGCTGACTGAAGCTCCAATACTTTGGCCACCTGATGCAAAGAACTGACTCATTGGAAAAGACCCTGATGCTGGGAAAGATTGAAGGCAGGAGGAAAAGGGGACAACAGAGGATGAAATGGTTAGATGGCATCACCAACTCGATGGACATGAGTTTGAGCAAGCTCTGGGAGTTGGTGATGGACAGGGAAGCCTGGCATGCTGCAGTCCATGAGGTCCCAAAGAGTCGGAGAGCGATGAACTGACTGGTACTATCTTACTAACCATAACCTACATTTGGTCAGAAATGCTCAGATAGCACCGGTTTTCTCACAGATCTAGTTAATTCTCGTTTGCAAAAGTGTCCAGCACTGCCTTTCCAAGCTACAAACCTTACTCTCTCCTCTAGGCAGCTTGATTAGAGTCAGGAGAGAGTGAGGCCTCCACATGAATCCTTTGTGGGGATTTTACTTCCCTCAGGACAGTGGTTTTCTCCCTGCTCAGCTCTTCGCTACCAGGCCATTGCTGTTTAAAGCCCATCATGGCCGTTGGTTTCTTAAGAACTGCTAACGTTGTATTTCCACAGAGGACCCCTGCCATAGGCTTGCTCCGTACAGTCTTTTCTTCAGAATTAATTTGGAAACTGGGCATTCTATCAGTTTTAAACACAGATATCTCATACTTTTATCACAGTTAATAAAGTCAGGCTTCGTATTTTTGTAAAATAAGTAAACTGCCTGTTTATTAATAAGAAAATTCTATCATTCCTCATCAGAGACCCAGTGGTGATAAGATTGTTTTTTGTGCATTTAATAGACTGGGAAACTTGTGGTGGACATTTGTGGTGGCTGAGGTTATCTGGTGTAGTTGATGAACATGTTTGTCAGTGCTTAGTTTATTTAGAAGTAAATGAAGGCTTACCAGGGCTTCCCTGGTAGCTCAGCTGGTAGGTCAGCTGGTATGCAGGAGACCCCAATTCAATTGCTGGGTTGGAAAATCCACTGGAGAAGGGAAGGGTTACCCAGTCCAGTATTCTTGGGCTTCCCTGGTCTCAGCTAGTAAAGAATCCACCTGCAATGCGGGAGACCTGGGTTCAATCCCTGAGTTGGGAAGATCCCCTGGAGAAGAGAAAAGCTACCCACTCCAGTATTCTGGCCTGGAGAATTCCATGGACTGTATAGTCCATGGGGTCGCAAAGAGTCGGACACGACTGAGTGACTTTCACTTTCACTTCATTTAGAACTTTGTCAGTGAACGACCAGCATGCTGACAGACATCTGTGTCCCCTCCCAGCAGCTTGCCTTTGTGCTCAGATTTTATAGGATTAGAGGAGAAAAGTTAACACTTTTGTTATTGCTCATGTCAGGGTAGGTAGTTTTGGAAATAATTGGGGTTAGCTCTGAGGTTGATCCTTGTGATTTATTTTACTTGAGTGCCTGAAACGCTTGGGAAAGTATGGAGTGACTTATGTTGTTCAGGCTCTGCTTGTTTACTAATTATTATGTGGGATGATAACCTTCTTTAGGTCAGTGTATTCTAGTCTCCAATATAAATGTGCTTTTTAATCACTGGAAAGTCAGAATTTCTCACATTTTGTTTATCTTGTATTTGTTTTTATTCAGGCGAACATAAATGGCCGTGTGTTGGCTCAGTGTAACATTGATGAGCTGAAGAAGGAAATGAATATGAATTTTGGAGACTGGCATCTTTTTAGAAGCACAGTAAGATATTTTTAATACTTGTAAATTTACAACATTTTATAAAAGAAGTGCCAGTAAGTACTGGTTTAAACTGATATTTTCCTATATTTTTAAAAAACATGTAAGAATGACATTTTACACTTGTGTGTAGGGCTCTTGTATGTCCTATTATGTAGAGTATATACAGCAGCACTTAGCAATATTTGCTTTTGGGCATTTCACTTGGAAATATGGGAGAGAGGCCACCTGCCAATTCTCCACGCTTTCATTGACTAAGACACTCTCCTTGACCTCATTCAATCAGGCTTCTGTAACCCTCTAGGCCTTGACATTGGTATCTGTTCCTGTTGGGCCTGCTTTGCTGAGTTGTAGCAAGAATTCCGTTAAGTCAGTTTAGAAAGAACCTCACCATTAATGTCTGATCACCTTCGATATCTGATCAAATTCCTCATCCCCCCGCCCCCCAGCCCCGGTGATGTGCTAGACTCCTGGCCTGCCTTCAGCATAAATCCTGTCAAGATGGTTCGGCCAGAAAACACCCCTCCCCGCCCCGGTACTCCTGAGGCTTCCTCTTCGCATCTTCCCATCCAGTGACCCCCTCGCTCTTGGGCTGTAAATGCCCACGTGTCCGTGCTGCTTTTGGAATTGAGCCCAGTTCTGTCCTGAGGTCTCCTTGCTGCACTGCAGTAGCTCCTACTGCTTTAGCTGCCGTCCAGCTCTGCTGCTCAGTGACACACTCCAGTCGTGCTTCATCTTAATGTTATGTTACACTAGTAACATAATGGCCAAATTAGAGTGTGCTGTACGTACGATGATTGTTGTCATTCCAGTCATCCTTTAGTATCTGGTGGGGGAGTGGTTCTGGGACCCCTGTGATTCCAAAGTCTTTGTAAGCGCAAGTCTTTTCTATAAAATGGCATGGTATTTGCACACATCCTCTTGTATACTTTAAATCACCTACAGATTACTTACAATACCTCATACAGTGTAAATGCTGTGCAAATAGTTGCCAGTGCATGGCAAATACAAGTGTTGATTTTTGGAACTTCCTGAAATCTTTTTTTCCAAATATTTCCCATCTGTGATTGGTTGTTTCTGCAAATGCAAAACCACTGGATTCCAAGGGCCAGCTATACTACTTTTAGTACAGATGACCCTTGAACAATTTGAACGTTAATCCACTGACAACTTGGAGTCAGCCCTTCATATCCAGGGCTTCTCCACACCCGTGGATTCAGGCAGCCCTGGACCACGTAGTAAAAACTACCATCTCCACTATCAAAAAATATCTGCGAGTAAGCAGACCTGCACAGTTCATATCTGTGTTGTTCAAGGGTCAGTTATATTGTTAATATGAAAGATAGGCAGATATAGGACAAATTTATTTGAAATTCACTTACAGGAAGTTTGTTTTCTCATTTCCATCATAGTAACTTTGTGTTTAATTTTTAAAATAATTTCTAAAGCTTCTAAAATGTGATTTGTCCGTGTGGATATTGATGACTTTGTTTACTGTTAAGATATTAGAAATGAGAAATGCAGAAAACCAGGTGGTCCCTGAAGACCCACGTTTACTGAGTGAAAACAGCAGCTCTGTTCCTCACGGTGAACCTCCTCGTCGCTCCGCACACAGCGAGCTGCCTCACACCGAGCTCTCCAGTCAGGCTCCCTACACCCTGAACTTCAGCTTTGAAGAGCTGAACACGCTCGGCCTGGACGAAGGGGCTCCTCGCCACAGCAACCTGAGTTGGCAGGTATTTACTGGAATGCCATTATTTACATGAGCCGAAGAGGCAGGACGGGGTTGAATTAGCCGGGATTCTCTTGGTACATTCAGATAGTCATTTAGAAACCCTTCAGTGAGTCCCCAAGTGAACAGGGTGGAGGGAGGGGGCCCTGTTCTCCAGGAGCTGTGTTCTTCTGGAGAGGACAGTCAGTAAAACAGAGACAATAACATTATTTCCGAAGTTGATAAGGATTGTGAAAACAGTAAAATAGAGTAATGGCATTGAGGGTAAATAGGAACTGGGCTCTCTAGGTGGTTAGCTGAATTCATCCTTCACTTGCTATTTTCTTGTTCAATTCAGTAAGCATTGGCTTAAGATACATCTTCACAGATATTCATTTCCTTTTTATTATCTGACATTAGACATGGAGGGGCTCTTTTTTTGGATGTTCTTAGAAGAGGAAGGACAGGCGAGGATCAGGATTAAAAACAAAAGTGAGAGAACATGAGAAGGAGAAAGGGGAGGACAAGAAGGAAAAACAAACTAGGAAAAGATCAGAGCAGGGCGCAGAACAGAGAAGACAAGCAAGGGAGGAAAAAGAGGAAGTAGTTACAAAGAACTCTATGGAAAGGGAACTGTATTTAGAAAAAGCAATGCCTGTTAGGCCTGCCGTTTGTAAGCATGTTGTGTTTGGTTTGGTAGTAAAAATATTTTTTTGTTGTTACCTTTTTCTACCTACTATAAATCGTATTTCTTTAAATTGGGAAAGCATTTTATTATTGTGCATTAACTAAGATAAAAATTTCTATATTTTTCAGTAAATTAAGTCCACACTTGACCCTTTTATCTTTCTGTTTGAACAACAGCAATCCCTTTATTTTCCCTGGAATTCTTTTGAACATTTCCTGAGAAATCCTCATCCTCCATACTTGGTGTTCCCACCATGCCCTGCCAGCTCTCCCAGCCTCCCTTCAGTACCGCCACTCTCAAACTTATTTCAAATCTTAGAACCCTTTTACACTCTTAAAAATTATTGAAGGACCCCTAAAGAGCTTTTGTTTATATAAGTTTTATCTTTCAGTATTTGCCATAATAAAAACTGAGAAACTTAAAAATAAACCAGTTATCTTTTAAACCAGTGTAAACCAACATAGATGACACTTTTATGAAAAATGACTATTTTTGAGAACAAAACATATTTACTGAAAACGATAATTGTGTTACCAGTCTTTCATGCCTGGCTTAATAGTAGTCAGCTAGATTCCCTTAGCTGCTTCGGCATTCAGTCTCTGGGAGGTCACACATGAGGGAACCTCTGGGGACTCCACTGTGCATTATTGGGAGAATGCAAGTGGAAAGGCAAAGGTCATCTTCATATGCTTAGGAAAACAGTTTGGCCCTCTTGGATCCCTGGAGGGGTACATAGACTGCACTTGGCGTGAGGGAGCGGCATCGTCCTCTCAGTGTTCACTGGGTCTAAGGAAGACTTCTTGCGAGCTGGGTTATTTCCTCCCTATGCAAGGAAGACTCTACCTTATTTTTGCTTTGTTTCAGCCTTGGCTCTTTCCTTTCTCATACTTCCTTGATTCTTTTCTCTCCATTTCCTTCCTTTTTCCCCCTAATCTTTACTTCTTACTCCTTGTGTGTTACCTTCTCTGGATCTAAAGCAATTCTCATCCTAAAACTTCATATTGGCGATCAAACGTCTAAAAATATTTTATTTTTCTGTTTACTTGGACCTGACTGTTGACCTCATGGCTTCCATTTCTATTCATTTGGATCCAATATTCATCTTCTCCATTGCACTCTATACTTTTGCTCTAAAATTTTTTGTTTTTGTTTTTGTTTTGCATTTTGAGTACATTTACTCTCTCTGAATTGGAATTTGACAGAAACTTCATGTTGTGCAAGTTGAGAAAGGTTCTTTTTAACATACGTTGAAGATGTGAGTATTTTGTTCTTGAGATCCTATCTTAACTCTCATTTTCTTTCTTTTCTAAGAGGTACTTTTATATTTTATCAATGAAGGTGACTTTTGCCTTAAATAAATTTAAAAGTTTGAAATTATAAAAACAAGTCCTAAGGTTGTTAATATAACCTTAAATTATACTTTTAAATATTAACAGTAAACTAATTTTATTAAAATTTATATAAAGCTTTCTAATAACACTAAAATTACTCATAAGTTCACAACTTTTGTTAAACTGTGTTATACAGAATTCTTTTAAAAGAATTTGGTATTTTTAACAACTTTAACAATTCTTATTGTCCATATATATATATTTCCTAAGCTCATGTTTATTTTTCCTTTTTTTGGTTTGTTTGAATTCTTAAATTATTGTTGTTTTTTTTTTTTTTTTTGTCTTTACAGTCACAAACTCGCAGAACCCCAAGTCTTTCCAGTCTCACTTCCCAGGATTCCAGTATTGAAATTTCAAAGCTTACTGATAAGGTGCAGGCTGAGTATAGAGACGCTTATAGAGAGTACATTGCTCAGATGTCTCAGTTAGAAGGGGGCACAGGTTCCACAACCATGAGTGGCAGGTCTTCTCCACACAGCACGTATTACATGGGTCAGAGTTCATCCGGGGGCTCCATTCACTCTAGTCTAGAACCCGAGAAAGGGAAGGATAGTGAACCAAAGCAAGATGATACACGGAAGTCATTTCTGATGAAGAGGGGAGATGTTATAGATTATTCCTCATCAGGAGTTTCCACCAATGATGCCTCACCCCTGGATCCTATTACTGAAGAAGATGAAAAATCCGATCAGTCAGGCACTAAGCTTCTCCCAGGCAAGAAGTCCTCAGAAAGGTCAAGTCTCTTCCAGACAGACCTGAAGCTGAAGGGAGGTGGACTGCGCTATCAGAAACTCCCTAGTGACGAAGACGAGTCCGGGACAGAAGAGTCAGACAACACTCCGCTGCTCAAAGACGACAAAGACAAGAAAGCTGAAGGGAAAGCAGAGAGAGCGTTGAAGTCTCCTGAGCACAGCGCAGAGCCCATTCGAACCTTCATCAAGGCCAAAGAGTACTTGTCAGACGCCCTCCTTGACAAAAAGGACTCCTCTGACTCGGGAGTTAGGTCCAATGAGAGCTCGCCCAACCACTCCCTTCACAACGAGGCGGCGGATGACTCCCAGCTTGAAAAGGCCAACCTCATAGAGCTCGAAGATGACCCCCACAGCGTAAGACGGGGAGTCCCGCACAGCCTGAGTGGCCTGCCAGACCCCCTCGTAGCCCGGATGTCCATTTGCTCCGAGGACAAGAAGAGCCCTTCTGAATGCAGCTTGATAGCCAGCAGCCCCGAGGAAAACTGGCCAGCGTGCCACAAAGCCTACAACCTGAATCGCACCCCTAGCACCATGACCCTGAACAACAACAGTGCCCCAGCTAACAGAGCCAACCAGAATTCCGATGAGACGGAGGGGCTGAGGGAGACGCCTCAAGTCCTCCTGAGGTCAGGCTCCAGTTCCCACTCCACCACTCTGCAGAATGAGAACCTGAAGAGCATGGCGCACAAGCGCGGCCAGCGTTCAAGCTACACGAGGCTCTCAAAGGACTCCTCAGAGCTCCACGCAGTAGCCTCTTCCGATAGCACAGGCTTTGGAGAAGAAAGAGAGAGCATTCTTTAAGAAGAACAAACACAAGTAGAATAGCATTACTGTGCCCCTGTGACAGGACTGACCTGAGTTTTTAGTGACTCCATCTGTGCCCATTATCTTTGTCCATTTCACTCACAAAACCTTCACGGATGAGAAGATCTTGGGTAAATGAGACACGTACTGTACAGCAGAGGGAAGTGTGAGAAAGCCTGGCTCATCCGTCAGCCCCATTGTCTTTGTACTTAGAAGTGTAAAATCCCACCATTGTTATGACACCTTTCATCGGCATACAGCTGCAAGACAAGATCTGAGTATACAGATAGGTCAGAAAGTTTATTAAATATAAACTGAATTTGCCAACAAAAGTAACAAGCTAGAGACTCCCTTTGAGGAACATTCATTCAATAAATATTTGAGGGAAGACATGATGCTAAGTGAACCAGAAGCACATTTTGCTCTTAAGGGGTGAAAAGTCATGGAATAGCCTCTAGAGACTAAAGGTTAATGCTCTGTAAGTTGAGAACTGTTGCTACATAACAGATTGCTTATCAAAGAGTTTTAAAATTGTAAGTAGAGAATATAAAGAGGGCTTTAAAAGTTGATAAAAGAGTGAGTCAACAGTGTCCAGAGTAGAGCCCCAGAAACTGGGCTAGTAGGTTGGCCCATGGGGTGGGGGGCATCACCTCCCTATGACCTAGACACCCTTCTTTCTAAATCAGCAGACCTGTCCCTAAATCAGCATGTGAATTCTGGGAGAGGATCATAAGCAACACTTCTAGAAAAAAAGTTTAAAGACATGTAACAAAGCAAGGGTAAAAAGATGAATCTCGTGTGACTTTTCGTTTACTGATAGCGGAGTTAACAGAACGGTCCCATTGAAATGTGGTGTGGACTGGAGATGCCCCCTGCCATCATGTGTTGACATCTTTTTGGCCTTTTTAGCATAACGTATCCATGTAGCACAATAATATTCAGTCACAAATAGGATTGTAGATGTTGAGATCCTAGATGAGCAGTTACCTAAATGTGGTGTTACATTTTTGACGTTTTCCACTTAACCGGATTTTTATTGACATGCTGAATAGTTTGTTTATTTGACCAGTCATTGCATTAAAAAGTTGCCTCTTGTGGGTTTTGTTGCCTTGCTGTTTGAGTGTAATCTAACATTTCCATGAAGCGTTTATTTTGCATGACCTTAACAAATGTTGTAATCAATTAAAAAAGAAGGCAGAATGTTGTTGATGTTATATGTTGAAATGTTAACACTTTAGTATTTATAGTGTTTATTAGTTTGCAATATTGTGTAATCAGCAGTTATTTCAGGGGCAATATTTTGTTCCTTTTCAGGTGAGTAGATGCAGCTTAATATCATTGTAGTGTATTCTTTATTCTGTTTGTGAAGTTAATACCAGAGTATTAAGTGTACAAATAGATTTAGAACACAATAAAAAAATTGCATGCTATTCTGAGTCATGAATTTTTATTCACTGCAGTGGTGATTCACATTTTGATTAAAAATAAAAAGGTAATTTGTGTGTTTGTCCTGTCAGAGGTCTAAAGTTCGTTGAATACGTTCAGGTTCATGTAGCAGTCACGCAGCTGGCAGGAGTGTCCTGAGTGACTCTCCCTGGTCTTTTGGAGTGCATGGCTGTTAGGTCCAGCGTCTGAATGGTGCTTTTGTGAAGCATAGTGCCCAAGCTCAGCTCTGTACTGTGCGTTTTTGTAACCACAAGAAGTGGGTTTTCCAGATCCTGGGAGGATTTCAGTTTAATTTGTTGCATGAGCATCCTGGAAAAGTTTGCTTTTTCACAGTGCTTTAGAAATTGACAAACCAGATGGGTTATTGAGTCGCACCATCATCCCTTCGAGTCTGTGTGTCTGTGTGTGTGTGTATCTGTATCTATTTATAACCTATAGCCCAGCCTGACTCACACATATGCAAAACTTTGCTGTAAACTGGGTGAAAAATGACAGAAAAGAATCGGTGCTCTAAATTTGCCAGTCCCTGAAGAGTCTGCCTCAGTTAGCGTCTTGCCGTGTTTTGTAAACTCTTTTACCTTTACTTTAAGCCACAGGTAGTTCTGTCCACATAGCTAATGTTAAGGCAGATTCATTGACCACAGACGCGTGGGATGGTACCTGTGAGAATGGCCTTTCTATAGGAGAGACTGGAAAACAGATGCTGTCTCAGTTCTTACAGCTTTCATGATGCTGAGTGTTTAAGGATCAGCTCTCAAATTTGGGGAAACTTAAAATTCCTAACATCCATTTTCAATATTAACATGAAAACTTGTTTTTGTCTTATATTTTATTTATGTGAGTTTTACACAGCAGTCAGAATAAGTTTAATTGCCTAGCCAAATAATTTTAGAAACTTATTTGCTAAACTTCTTGAATTGAGAACTCTTTAGATCACCTGCATGCTATAGTTCTGAGTGAAATATATTTGTAATCATGATTTTTTTTCTTTACAAATACTAAGTATTAGAAAATAAGTACTCATTCTAAGTATTAGAATGAAATTAAATCCCGTATCCTTCTGGCTAAAATACTAAATTTAAAAGGTTTTAAGATTACATAATTTTTGGCTATACCAGGAATTCTCAGCCTGTTTAGAAGTATCCTAGGTTAAAAATCCCTGAATTCCTGGTTAACTCTTGAGTAAAATCAACACAGCTACCAGGAAAGGAGAATCAGAGGGCACTGTCCCCTCAACTTTATGGAGTGACATTGAGGGAATAAGCTGGTAAAAGAAAGGAGCCGTGAAATTAACTTCTTTACACTTGAGACTGAATATATCTAGGCTCCCTCACTGCTTGCCCTTCTGGAATTATGCTGACTCTTGGCAGAAGGGAAGGAACAGCCGATGGAAGTTTTTTGCTTGGGGTAGGGGTGAGGGGGTGACCAGCCTGGGTTGGCTACCTGAAATGATTGCATTTTTTATTTCCAGGTTCTGGTGCCCCTAACCCTTCCCTAACTCAGAATTCTAAGCATAGGCCATAATTTTGCAAATGAATTGGGAAACAAATTAACCTATAACAGAGCTTCCCCTTGGATGGTCTTTTAATGGCTCATCACTTCAGAGAGGTTGAGAATCCTTGGTTGAGACTGATTAACTAGTAGGTGAATTTAAAATCTTACATATCTTAAACCCTTTCATGCCTAGGAAGAAAATGCTGCCTTTGAGATAGATAGATCTTCCGAGGGATCCAGTTTAAGCTAAGGTATGTAAAAAATTAGTTTTCAAAGTCATCAGTTTTAAACCACCACTGAAACAGTACTTACCAAGAAGAGAATTAATATTCTCACCACTTTAAAAAGAATTAGGGTTAAAAGTAAGAAATAGCTAAAACAGTTGGTAGAAATCAACAACCACTGTCACTGACATGGTCAAACTCTTTTAAGTAGAATGGTAAAGTACAGCCTTGGTTAATACCATGCTGCTGTGCCCTGGTCTGGGGGTGAGAGGTTTCTTAAAAGGGCAGGAGCTCTTTGAACAGGTCTGGCTGGCTCTGTGGTGAGCTCTGAATCTCCAGTTACAGTGAGGCATTAGAAAATAAGGAGTTTATAGGAATAAATGGATCCGTCAAGAAAGGCAAACAATGATTTCCAGACTTTTAGTAGAACGACTCCCCAAAGTCAGTAAAACAGCACATGGTTTGACCTCACCGAAGTGAGAACCAACCGAAACTGGCCGAACTGTGAATTACAATGATACTGTACAATAAGGCAGTGGGACTGTCTTGAGGTCCACAGAATGTTCTGATAATGTCTATCAGGGTGATCAGCTTGTTGACAGAGACTACAGTTAGGCCCTTAGTTTCCTGAGGTTAATATGCTTTGTGTAATGTTACTTCCTGCCTGCCTACGCAGGAGACGTAAGAGATGCAGGTTTGATCCCTGGGTCGGGAAGATCCTCTGGAGAAGGGCATGGCAACCACTCCAGTATTCTTGCCTGAAGAATCCCATGGACAGAGGAGCCTGGCGGGCTACAGCCCATAGGGTTGCAAAGAGTTGGACACGACTGAAGTGACTTAGCACGTACAGTGTTTTTCACACCAGTGATGTATAATATGAGCCCTTTCTTAGTTTTGCCTGGATTTAACAAAACAAAACAATCTATCAAATGATTATTAGAACTTGAATAAAATTTTACTTTAAAAAAACATTGAACTCCATGCTCCTTGTTATTCAGATTGAGTTGCTTGAAATAAGATCATCTTAATTACCCACCTTCATTCTCTTAATTTTAACATGTGTTTTATACTTATTTGCCTCATTTTCTTTCAAGGCGACAGGGGCTCTAGATCTTAGTACCCTGCTCATAGACCATTCCTTCTGACAATTCGGTTACCTTCTCACAGTTGTTGGCTCCTCACCAAATACAAGGGGGTAAAGAAGAGACCACCTACTACTCTGATCCTGCTTCCGGTTGATAGAAGAAGAGAGATTTGTCACTTCTGCCAGTTTTCTTTGTTCCACATAGTTGTAAAATTTGAATTTATTTTAATGAAGTGTTTCTTTTAGAAAATTTTAGGTAAAAGCCTGAATGTATAGCAAAATGCATGTAAATAAACTCCTATATAACCTGACATTTCTTATATCATCTTCTTGGTCAAGTGTCTAATGAAAAGACTGTTATTTTCAAAATTACCATAGTCCCTGACACTTGGACTTTTTAGTTGTGTTTCAGAGAATTTATAGACTGTATATTGTTATACTCAATGCAAATTAAACTCTCTTTATTTTTAAAGAATTTATTTTCTTTTTGAGTTCTTTGTGTTTTTCCCCTCCATGTTTTACCTAAGTTCACTCTTTTTGTGTCTTTTTTTTTTTTTTTGGTTGTCATGTGTTCATCCATTTTACCATAAAACACTCCTTAGAGTATTAGAATGGGAAAGAACCTCAAGAATGCCTGGATTTCAGATGGCCAGGGGACACAGTCAGTACTTGATAAGGGAGTGAATAAGGAATCCCTGAACTAGGAGAGTTTGCCCACAAATCCTAAAAATACAGAATTTGAATGCCTTGAGACATTATGTTTATGCTGTAGTTCCTTACAGACCTTGCCTTCCCCTCCATTCAATACAATGAATGGTGTTGCCATTTTAACAATATTAAGTTCTCCCCCGCTTCCCTATCACCTTATACGCACCTGCTACCTGTCTGATCGTATAAACTTTTCTGTTTATGACTCTGGGAATCTTTCAGGACGTGGTATGCATTGCTAAAAACTCTCAGGGAAGAAGACCCACTGCCCATCTTGATGAATGCTGTCATGAAGTGCCGGGCTGTCTGCCCTATATGGATGTATTTTACAGTCCCCATGTGCCTTAGCCTTTCGTCTAGTCCTTTGTGGAGATGCCCATCTTATAAATTAATTACAGAATCAAATCGAAATGGTTCAGTGTGACATTTTACTTGTGGATACTGAAGATATTTTCATATATAACTTTGCAACAATGAGCATGTTTTCCCTGAGCCCAAGTTGCCCACGTCGTTACAGTGGGGGTAGAAAGCATCAAGACCATCCCTCCCCAAATCTGATACGTAGGCTTACCCTTTCTCCAGCTCAAATTTTCAATGTTCCCCACCCCCCTACCCCACCCCCACCAGTAGGGACAGTTGTTATTTTCATTGACCACTGCTCATTGCTGTCTCTCATTCCTTATCTCAGGCTCACCACTCTGATAAATTTGAACTAGAATATGTAAATTATACTGGGATTCTGCGCTGAATGTTTTGTATTTGAGTGGGCCATTATGTGTGGATTGAAAATTTCTTTATTAAGGTAGGCTAACCACTGTTCCAACCACCTCAAAATCTCATGGACTTAATACATTTGAGGTTTGTTGATTCTTCCTGTAACAGTTCAGTGTTACCTAAGTTGACAAAGATTCAGGAGCCCAGGCTTCCACCAGCTTCCAAGGCTGAATCCAGGGTCCTTTGCCCCATCTTCTGCGTTCTGTTGATAAAAGGGGAGGAGAGAGAGGCGAGGCCCACACATGGGAAGTTTGTATCATCCAGGTATGGAAGTGGTGTTTGCCCATTCCACTGGCCTTCCTAAGACCCCTGGTCATGCTGAACTGCAAGGGTGGCTGCAGAATTAGGTGAACCGTGTGCCCTGGAGGAGGAGCGAGTGTTTTGGGAGCTCATGGGCATCTTCCCACGTAGATACCTGACATGGATGTTCCAGATTCAACACTGCGACTCATCTTGTTTTCAACTTTAGTTGCAGTATTTTTTTTTTTTAAGGCATCTCTTAATTGTTGCTTTGTACGCAGTTTTCATGCTGGTAAGGAAGTCTATTAAAATCATAACACCTAACCTGGAAGATTATAGGATTTTAAGGGAAGGTAATTTTCAACTAGTTATTTCTATATATCTGAGGAACTTCGCAAGTTTCTAATATCGAGCAGGCTGCCCCTGCTTCCAGCTCAGGGACTGGGAGTTAAACAGAAGCTAAACTTCTGTTAGTAGGCACTCCCATCTGGGAAATGCAGCTCCTACACTTAGAAAGCAGTGCGAAAATAAGACTTCATGTCTACCATGTTGTTTTTAAACAAATTCATCTGCAATCTAACTCTGTTGTCCACATTCCAGTTTTTTTTTTTTTCTCCTATTGGTATTTCATCAATTTCAAGGTGCAGTTTTTCACACCTTGACTTTTCTGAAATATCTTCCATAACATCAATGGGAATATTGATGTTCCCATTTTTCCTTCAATGTTTCCTAAACTAATGACACATCCCACAGTTCATGGAGTCTTGTTTGGATTGATGAGACATGATATTATTTTATGCCGTGGTCACAGTGAGTTGTATCTTTAGCAATAGTAATGGACTAATGGTGGTTTATAGTCAACTGATGCCCCAAATTTAACATTTGATGTTGAATATTTGTTTTGTCAGTTATTCTATATTCATTTTGGATAATGTTATACATTTATTATAATTGAAAAGTTTACATTTATTGAACACATATGCCTCATATTGCTCTATAATCTCTATATGTATTAAGTAATTTAATCTCCACAACTTCATGAATTAATTACTATTATCCTCAGTTGACAAATGAAAAACTGAGTAATTTCCCAAGGTCATACAGCTTCTAAGTGGCAGAGCTAGGGTTCAAGCCCAGGCAGTGGACTTCAGAAGGCCCACTCTTATATTACATTTATCTGCACTGTTCTTTAGCTAATTGGGGATGAGTCAATTTTTACACATCTTTCAAGATACACTTCAACTGTAGCTTAATTTGCTGTACCATTACCATTGTCTACTTGTTTTAAAATAGGGTTTGGGGTTTAAGAAAAAGTCTTTAAAAAATCTATAGCCATGTAAATTACATATATAGGGAAAATTCTTTTTTTTTTAAACATCAAACATCTTTATTCCTACTAGTTATTTTGGAAAATGTTTAATTTTTGGTTAAAAATCTTTAACTTTTTTTTTTAACATGCTTTACCCCATTATCATTCATGGATTAGACCATCACATTAAAGTTGTACATAGTGCTGGATATATTAATTTTATTTGCAGTCTTGTTATATGGCTTTCATATAGTTGCCCTTCTATATGCCTATTGTCGGTATTCTGTGTTAGAATGCAATCTTAAATACCACTATATGTATTTTTCTTTATTATTAAAAGTACTAATACTTAATAAATGTTAATAGATAAGTAATATATATATTGCCTATCTAAAAAATCATTACTGCAGCAGTTTTTTTTTTTTTTTTTTTTTAATGATTCTGGTCACTGTCTCTCTAGAAAAAGAAAATAGCCAAAATGAGACTTTCTGTCTTTCTTAATGTCAGCTAGTCACTAAAGGCAAGAAACCGATAGACACATCAATAATAGTGGGTTGACAGTGGATTGAGGTGGTGGTGAGTGACAATTTAGTTTTATATAATTACCTGGCCTAATAATTTGAGTGCTTATTCAAGCCAGATACTGTTATAGGCAGTTCACATGGATTAACTCATTAAATCCTAACAAGTATATGCTGTCATTGTCCCCAGTTGTAGAGATAAGGAGACTGAAACACAGATGTTTAACTTTTACATGACAACAATGCATTAGATTTTTATAGCTGTTTCCTAAACTACTGACATCGTTATCTTAACTTTGAGAAAACTGAAGCTTTGGCAGTTTGAGACCCCTCCATCCCCCTGCCTCCAAGGTCACTCAGCTAGTAAACAGGACAAAGACCCCAGCCCTGGTTTTCTCACTCCAAACCTGATGATTGTTCCAGCCCACTCCATTTCTGCCAGTAGCCATCACTCTGTCTTCCATGGGTCTGCGGTGCTTCTGTTTCCCATATTCCATTGCTGTAGAAAATGTTAGTGGAGAGTGTTAAACACGCCTGTCTTCACACTGCAGGACGAGTCCTGGTTTTCCCAGGAAGCTCTTCTCCTTTCTCCGTCCTCTCCCCCTGAGCCCGGTAGCCTCAAAGCCAGCAGTAAAGGAGGCCAGCTCTGTAAGCTACCTGGGCCTTTAAATCCTTGCGTATCTTGAAACGAACCCTCTGTCTGGTTCCACTATCCTCATTGACTGGATCTCCTAAACTGATGCTGGGGGGCAGGGTGGGGAGTGTGTCAGAGTGTGCCTGTGCAATTGTGTATTTAAATGTGACCTTGCCAGACAGCTGACTTGATTAAGCCCATCACTTAATAGCATCAACGGGTATTTTTCCTTCAATGTTTCCTAAAAGTAATGAGACACTGACAGCTGAGGGAAACACTATCTGTGAGGTCTGTCCCTGGTGATGTACACAGTTGTAAGTCATTACTTTTCACTGCAGAATAGTATTCTATTATATGAATATGTATAACTTATTTATTTACCTTATTGGATACTGTGTTGTTTCCAATTTTCATTGCCAGGTTTGTATGACTGTGCATTATATGTCTCCTGTTGAACTTGTGCAAGAGTTGGGACTTTTTCTGACAAATTTCTGGATTTGAGTTATTTTTTAAAACTTGTACTTTTGTGATCACAAGAAAATCACAGGAAGAAAAGACTCTCTTGGTTTACTGAATCACTAAACCTCCCCAGGGACAGGTCTAATCGGGATTGCTGTGACAATCATGAAGCCTTACCTGAGGTCTCAGGGGCTGGGAGTGAGTGAACAAAAGAGACTGATAATGAATACAAGGGGCCTTGTATTTTGAGACGATGCAAGAAGGCAGCTGTGATGGCGGCCCTGACGCTGTGGATGTGATGGGGAGAATGTGCGTGTGCCCAGCACGCCCTAGAATTCCGACCTCCCATTCCTCTGTCACCAGCTGAATTTATACACTCAGATGTCGGCCGTCACTTCACGTGCTGCTTGTCTAAAACAAAGCTCAAGACCGTCCACCAGACCAACTCTCCCCGCTAGGTTTTCCTCCTTGTCATGGGTGCCATAATTATCTCCGTTACTCAGGCTCAGAATTGGAGTTGTCTTTGCCTCCGCTCTCTGCCACCCCCTCATCGCATCCATCACCAGGCTCTCAGGTCTCTGTAGTGTCTCTCCAGATCACCCCACTTGGGTCCCTCCACCTTGAATCCAGCCGCCTCCATCACCTGCCTCTCCCTCTCCCGCCTTCATTCCAGGCTGCACAGGATGCTGATGGAGCCTCCTAAAACAGAGTTCATTTCCTGCTTGGTGGTGGTGATGACTCCCGTCACTCAAAGTACCCAGTTTAAGCCATTTGAAATTTATTCCTGTGCAAATTGATTTCTAAGCTAAAGTTGTTCATTTCCCTAGTTTTTCCTGAATATTACAAGTGTCTTCAGGAAACTAAATTCACAGATGGTCCTTATTTTTGTGAGTTTGTTCTTATTTGCTCCCATGCCCAGGTGTGTGCTCTTTTCTTCCTCACATGCTGTTCCTTCTTGGCACAACATCGTCTCCTGAAATGTAATTGTCTGGGGTATCCATTAAAGCTTATCACAACCCAAGGGAGTGCCCATTTGTCACTGCCATATGCAAGGCACTGGGCCAAAGGTCAAACTTGAACTTGGTGTGTAGCAAGTTAATGGAATTTATGACTGTAAGAGTTGCCATAAGTTGAAAAATAACTGGCTCTCAAATATTTTAGAAAAATTTAATGAGTGATAAGTGATTAAGATGGTTATTGTATAACTTATGGAAGCACAAGAGTCTGGTGCTTAACAACATTCAGAGCATAAAGGTCTCCAAAGAGACCTTGAAAGATTCAAATGCCCTTAATTTGTAAATTAAAAATGAGATTCCGAATGTTTTCCAACATGTTGCAACTTGTTTTGACTTGCAGCAGCATTAATCTCAACATTGTCTAAATTAATCTTGTTCTAGCAGCCTTGAAAAATAGAAGAATGTATTATTATGCATTGACTTAAAAGGAATTATCATTATTCAGAGCAAAGAATAGCAAAGGTTATATGAAGTCAGTTTTTTATGTGAAAAATAAATACATAAAGAGTGATTTGATTGGAATGAAGTGACATCAAAAGTGAGCGTGTGGCCTTAAAAATTAAACAAGTTACAGATGATATTGATGATCAGAGTATTGGTTATTTACATGATCATAATAAAGATGAGTGCTGTGGCTCCAACATTGTGACAAGGGCTGGGAAAAGAGGTAACATTGGGAGCAAGTCATGTGTCCTGAAGGACAGACTGAACACAAGGTAAGACGTTAAAATCTGTACCATGACTCTGAATGACAAGTGGAGAAATCAAAGGCTTAGCATTTGTTCTGGTCTTTCAAAGGAAACTGGACGAAAATAGCGGGGATTTGAGTAAAACAGTAATTGGAGATGAAAGGTGGTGTTTTCTCTGTGACCCAGAAACAAAGCGTCAAAGTTTGCACTGGAAAATTACAACATTCCCAACATCCCCAAAAGCACACATGTCAAAATCGCAAATAGCAGGCCTGTTGCTTTGCCTGTCTGCCATCTGCAGGACATTCAGACGCGGAGGTCAAGAGACCATCCAGCTCATCACATGCACACACACACACGCATATGCACACACAAACATGTGCTGATGGCCCATGAGATGCACAGCAGAGTTGCACAGTCCATCCAGTTCATCACACACACGCACACGCACACGTGCTGACAACCCATAGGATGCTCAGCAGAGTTGCACAGTCGAGTCCATCCAGCTCATCACACACACACACACGCACACACACATGTGCTGATGGCCCACAGGATGCTCAGCAGATTTGCACTGTCAAGAGTCTCCAGCTTATCACACACACACACACACACACACACACACACACACACACACACGTGCTGACGGCCTACAGGATGCTCAGAGTTGCAGAGTCAAGAGCCAGTCCAGCTCAGCACACACACACATACACACATGCACACACACACGCACACATGCTGATGGCCCACAGGATGCTTAGCAGAGCTGCAGAGTCGACTCCATCCAGCCCATCACACACACATACACATGCTGATGGCCCACAGGATGCTCAGCAGAGTTGCACAGTCAAGTCCATCCAGCTCATCTCACACACACAGGTGTGCTGATGCCCCACAGGATGCTTAGCAGAGCTGCACAGAGTCTGAGGCCTCACCACATCAGGACCAGCTGAAAGGGGCTTTCGGAGAAATAGCTTCTCCCCAAAAGCTATTACCGGATTTATCAGTTAGTTCAGCCTTTCTCTGAGGAGGTTCAGTGGAAGGCTCTTTAGGTGAGGGCCTTAGCAGGTGTTACTCAAAAAACTGGATTTGTGGTCTCATTAGTCTTGAAAGTCCAATCCAAAAGGTTTTTGTTACATAATTTCTTAGACCTTTCAATGTGTGTTTTGAAACTCCAAGAAGAGAAAATGATGTGCCGCCACTTCCAAATATTGTTGTCGTTTAGTTGCTCAGTCGTGCCTGACTCTTCACTACCCCACAGACTGTAGCCTGCCAGGCTCCTCTGTCCATGGGATTCTCCAGGCTAGAATACTGGAGTGGGTTGCCATTTCCTTCTCCAGGGGATCTTCCTGATCCAGGGATCGAACCCATGTCTCTTGTGTCTCCTGCGTTGATAGGCGGATTCTTTGCCGCTGAGCCACCGGGGAAGACCCTTCAGAGTATATCCCACCGGCTTCTTGTCCCCCTGAGCAATGTCTAGGACACTATTCCATGCAACAGCCTGTAAAGGGCCTTGCTTCATTAAAGCCTTTCCTCCAAAGGACTTCTGGAAATATCAGTAAAGCAAATCGGCCATTGAGTACACTCAAAAAGCAATGATGTTCCTGTTTAAATGATCCCAGGAGGAGAGCCATCTGAGGCTGGTCCTCAGAGTGTAGGATGCTCGTTTGGCCAAGTCTAAGTCCTCGGGCTTTCTGTTAACTAGTTACTGACTTCATACCCGTCAGGGCAGGAAGAATGAACACATGCATCTCTCTTCTCCATCCTGATGAATCGACCTGCAAGGTCAGAGAGCTCAGGAAAGGAGATACTGTTATCTAGAAAGTCTGGGGAGGCATGAAGTGACTTAGAGAAGCGAGCTACATACCAGGTGCCTGCCAACAGGCCCCTAAAGAGGAGACTTGTGCGGGGCTTGCAAAGGCCCTTCAAGGCTCTGGGGGCACAGGGGCGCACCCTAAAGGCCGAACTGAAATGGGATGAAAAATGGATAGTGGGCTGTAGTCTTCTCAGGCGGATTAACGTCCCATTCTTTTGCTCCCTAGAACCGTTTGTAGCTGGTGATTTCCAGTTCTTTGCTACCAATAAAATGGAAGCTAGATGTAATCGAGTTGTCATGGGATAGAACACTAAAAATAAGGTTTGAGAGTGAATTGCTATGTAATTTCTAGCATATAACTTGGAAGAAGTTGATGTTCTATCAAAAGAGCACCCAATTCCATCTACGTCTCTATATGAGGTTTCTTGGCACTTAAATCTATTCCAGTAAAAACACCAGTATTAAAATTCATGCTGAACTCTGGCTTATTCTATACAAAAGTAACTTGCATCCATGGATTCTTAAAATAACTGAAAAACAGTCTTACCTATATCATTAAAAAATGTGTTTCCTATAAAACATTATGTTAATGCTTATAAAAATGTTAAAATGTTGAATGATTTGTGATAACTGGAAACAAAAATGTTTATAACTTAATATACATATGTGCATATATATATGTTCTTTTGCAGAAAGGCATAGGAGGATACTAAGTAAATGATTTTCAAATGCAAAGACACATTACAGTAGAATGAAATTTTGTGGGTGACGTGGGATAGTAACAATAGTTCAGGGAGAAAAGGAAACCATATGAAATTCTTGACTTCTAAAGAAGAAATGGCTCTTGTGCTTTAAATATGGGTGATCACTGCTATCAAATTGTGCTGATACACTTAAGAGAATAATGTAATGAGTTTGTGTGCAAATGTATTTTGCAGACATTTGAACTTATAACAAAAATTTTAGATGGCAACTGAAAACTATGTGAGTAGATAGATGGTTTTTCAAAATCCTTTAAGGAAGTTATCCAGAAAAGTATTTGGCGATTATAATTCTTTTTTATTTTTGTGGCAGCTGCATTTTATTTGAAAATCCACCCATTCTTGCTAACATATATTTTAAAATTGTAAACAAAAATAGAATCTGCAGAGACAATACAACAAGCATGCTTAAACTCACATACAGAATTGCTTTCTTACAACAAACTGTCCTTCGTAAGGCCCCTCTCAACCCAAACATTAAGATGTATTTACACAAAGAACCAATCAACAGTGCAGTTTAATTCTTTGTTAACTAAACTCTTGGCTAGACATTAATTTTAAAGACACTATTTCCCCTTATTTCAAAGATACATGATCATAACATGGCATAAGCCAAATAAAAGGTTATAATTCTTAAACAATGTGATGTCTTATCTTTTCTGATGATGTTCAGGTTATCAAATAACAGTTTTAGGAGTCCCCCCAGACTGATTGGCAAAACAATTTTATAAGTTGTTATTTATAAAGATTAAAAAAAATTTTTTTTTTTATGTGTGATGGAGAAGGAAATGGCAACCCACTCCAGTATTCTTGCCTGGAGAATCCCAGGGGCGGCGGAGCCTGGTGGGCTGCCGTCTATGGGGTCGCACAGGGTCGGACACAACTGAAGCAACTAAGCAATGGCAAAAAATATTTTATTAAATAGTTTATAAATATTTTTATATTTATCTTATAGTCCTGGGTTATAAATATTATTCCAACTGTCCTGGGCTTGACCTGGCTCGGCCAGGTGTTCCCACTTAGGGTCTCCATACAGTAGTGGTTGGTCAGACGGTGGCGGGGCTGGAGGCCTCTCAGAGGCGTTCTCACCCACGTGTCTGATGTGTGATGCGGTGGCAGCCGTAGGTGTCAACTCCCACCCATGTTCTCTCTCTCTGCAGCTTGGGCTTCCTCACAAAATGTCAGTTAACATTCCCAGGATGAATGTCCTGAGATTGAGAGAGTGAGAACCAGGCAGCAGTTAAATTGCCTCTTATGACCCAGCCCTGGAATTCACAGAGCACCCTCTCCGTCGCATTCACAAGGTTCAGCCGTGTTTCAAGGGCAGGATACAGCCTTCAGCTCTTGTTGCTGGAGCAGCTAGGTTCTAGAAAACCATGTGGGACCAGAAATATTTTTGCAGTTATTTTTGGAACATACAAACTGTCACAGATCACTACAGGGATTGTTGTTGTTGTTCAGTGACTGAGTTATGTCCGACCCTTTGGGACCCCATGGACTGCAGCACACCAGGCTTCCCTGTCCTTTATTACCTCCTGGAGTTTGCTCAAGCTGGTGTTTATTGAGTCGATGATGCCATCCAGCCATCTCATCCTCTGTCGTCACCTTCTCCTCCTGTCCTCAATCTTTCCCAGCATCAGGGTCTTTTCCAATGAGTTGGCTCTTTGCATCAGGTGGCCAAAGTATTGGAGCTTCAGCTTCAGCCTTAGTCCTTCCAATGAATATTCAGGGTTGATTTCCTTTAGGATCTACAGGGATAAGGAAGACAAATAAACAGTCTCCTAGGATGCTATCATGGCAGAAAAATGGATGAAACCATGGCTCTGCTGCATGCTAGATGCACCTAGACTGATTTTAGAGAGCTGTTCATCTCCAGGGCGGAATTACAGACAGCATGATGAAGCTCAAAGGATTTCTTGCTGAGCTTCTAGTGAGATTGAGAGCTGGCTGGGGCACATGCTTGTCCACACCTCCTGAGGGTCAAATGCTTGCGACCTCCCTCCTTCCACAGGCTGCAGAGAAGCTCTGTCTTGGCTGAAAATATTTGAAATCAAGCAGATCTTTTCCCTCAACGCTGAAGCCTTCCACATACTTCTGGTACGTGATTGCCTCCATTTTTTTCCCCTGCAGGATGATTTTCTTCGTTGGGAAATGTCAGTTAAAATTTACACCCTTACTGTAGTGAAAAAGATGTAAAAAATAGAAATGGCTTTCTTTTCAGACACTGTCACTATCTCTCTCTTGCATATGGCTTCCAGTAAGAGTTTTTTTTTTTTTTCCTTCTTCTCCTACTTCACTGATGGTTTGGCTATGGAATCTCAGAAAACTTGGGCTCTTGCCTATAACTAAGAATGCAAAGTCCTGATACAGAAAATGTTGAAGTGTATAAAAATCGATACTTACTATTTTTAGACTGCATATCAACATAAGACTTAGAATTCAAGTCTCTTGTCTTTATCTATTAGTAGATGCTACGCAAAAGCAATCCCTTTCTTGTGAGTAAATGTGTAGAAATAGCCCAACATTTCCAGAACTTTGGTCCTTTTATCTACTTCAGTGGATCACTTGGATTTGAAGGGTGTCATTTTCAATGGTGAGATTGAAGAACACTATCAATGCTATATAGTATGTTTCCAGTAATTCAAATATTTCCCCCGGACAAGCTGCATACATATGATAGCTGGGTAAGGGAAAAAAAATGAATTTTACCCTTGGCTATTATACCTTGCCATTCCATTCTTTAATAGAATGATCATTTCAAGTCCAAGACACTTAATAGTATGATTTCATATCTATATATCTATCTATCTTATATCTATCTAGTCTTTGAGATATGCCAAAATTACCCCTCCCATTGTAGAAATGAAAATATTATTTACCCCCGTTCGAGGTTCTGCGTAGAGCCAGAATCAGGTATTGAATTAGGTGAAAGCAATATTTGGGAAACGTAAAATGTAAAAAGTAAAGGTAAAATGGTTGAATGAGTGATGATGTTCTATGATCTGAGGTTATTTAGTATGGTACTTTTTCTTGAGTTCAAAAAGCTAAGTTAATTGTGGTCTTATTAATAAGTTTAAAATGCACTGGCTGCAACTAAAAAAAGACACATGTAAACCAGTGACATCTAGACATCGTATCAGCTGGAGGAAATGCCAGCAGAACTCCTAAACTGAGAGTTTAGTGATACAGCAAGACACGCCTGGAGGAGTCACACAGCCAAAATTATCGCTGCCATTTCCACCAAATGTTCCCAAGGAGCTTCTAAAATGGTGCCTGCGGTAGAAAGTTGGCCCTTTCCTCCTTGAGGGCCCTCTGGGTCCCTGCTCAGACCGTGGGGTCCCTCCACTGTCACCAACAGCAAAGGCATCAAGACCCTCAGGCAGGCCTTGATCCCACCGCACCCACTCAGCCAAGATTCTTAATAAAAAGACTGTGTGTAGCCACCCTCCAAGATGGCCCCAGAGACCTGTCCCTGCTGCGTGTACCCACACCCTGGTGGTCCCCCGCCTTGTATCCAGGTTGGTCTGTATGACCGATGGTGGAGGTCTGTCATCCCCAAGATCTGGTGAGTCGAGGCTGCAGCTTCTGTCCTGTACATTCTCTCCCTGCCTCACTCCGGGGAACACCAGCTGCCCTGCCCTGCTGTGAGTGGCCCGTAAGAGAGGCCCTGGGGTCTCTGGCCGACAGCTGGGGACGAACAGAGGTGACCACAAGATGGAATCTGGAAGCTGATTCTCCAGAGTCGTCAGCCTCGAGCTGAGAGAACAGAGACTTGATCCAGAGGCATCCAACAAAGCCACTCCCACTTCCCAACCCTCAGAAACCAGGCAAAGTAAGAAACATTCACTGCCTTAAGCTGCTAGTTCAGTTCAGTCGCTCAGCTGTGTCCGACCTCATGGACGGCAGCACGCCAGGCCTCCGTGTCCATCACCAACTCCTGGAGTTTGCTCAAACTCACGTCCATTGAGTCGGTGATGCCATCCAACCATCTCATCCTCTGTCCCCTTCTCCTCCTGCCTTCAGTCTTTCCCAGCATCAGTGTCTTTTCCAATGAGTCCGCTCTTCGCATTAGGTGGCCAAAGGATTGGAGTTTCAGCTTTAGCATCAGTCTTTCCAATGAATATTCAGGACTGATTTCCTGTAGGATGGACTGGTTGGATCTCCTTGCAGTCCAAAGGACTCTCAAGAGTCTTCTCCAACACCACAGTTCAAAAGCATCAATTCTTTGGCGCTCAGCTTTCTGTATAGTCCAACTCTCACATCCATACAAATCACTGCAGATGGTGACTGCAGCCATGCAATTAAAAGACCTAAAACTAGGTCTCCTTGGAAGAAAAGCTATGAAAAACCTAGACAGCATATTAAAAAGCAGAGGCATTACTTTGCCAACAAAGGTCTGTCTAGTCAAAGCTATGGTTTTTAAGCTGCTAAATTTCATTTATTTATTTTTGGCTGCACTGGGCTTTCTCTGGTTGTGGTGGGCGGGTTCTCACTTCAGTAGCTTCTCTTGTGGTGGAGCACCGGCTGTAGAGCCCGGTCTCAGGAGTTGTGGGGCACAGGCTTAGTTGCCCCTTGACATGAGGAATCTTCCCTGACCAGGAACTGAACCCATGTCCCCTGCACTGGCAGGTGGATTCTTAACCACTGGACCACCAGGGAAGTCCAAGCTGCTAGGTTTTAGAAAGCTTACTCACCCAGCAATATAGGATCAGTATAGCACTAAAAGTCTATTTTGTTGTTTTGCTATTTATTTAGTTTTATTTTATATTGGAATACAGTTGATTAATACTGTCGAGTTAATTTCAGGTGTACAGCAAAATGATTCAGTTCTACATATACATGCATGTATCTTTTTCAAACTCTTTTTCCACATAGGTTATTACAGAATATTAAGCACTATTCCTGGTACTATACAGGAAGTCCTTGTTGGTCATCTAATTTTAAACACAGCAGTGTGTACATGTCAATCCTAAATTCCCAATCTATCCCACCCTCCACCTGGTGGCTCTAAGTTCATTATTTAAGTCTGAAGAAAATCTGCCTTTGCCTATTTTTGAACTGGGCTGGATTTTTACTTTTTTGGTGGCTGTTGTTGAGTTTTAAAAGTCCTTTACATATTTTGGATATTAATCCCATATCAGTTATATGACTTGCAAATATTTTCTCCCATTCCATAGATTGCTTTTTCACTCTGTTGATAATGCATCAATGGATGCACAAAGTTCTAAATTTTCATGAAGTCCAACTTGTCTATTTTTCTTGATTTATCTATTTTGCCTGTGCCTTTGGTATCATGTCTGAGAAATCATTGCTACATCCAGTGTTGTGAAGCTTGTGCCATATAAGAGTTATCGTTTAAGGTCTTATGCTTATTGCCTTTAGTGTATTTTGAGTTAATTTTTGTATATGGTATTAGGTAAGGGTCCAACTTCATTCTTTTGCACGTGACTATCCAATTTCTCTAGTACCTTTTGTTGTAAAGCCTGTCCTTTCCTATTGAATGGTCTTGGTACTCTTGTTGATCATTTGATCACACATGTGAGGGTTTATTTCTGGATTCTCTAGTCTGCTCCATTGATCACTATGCCTGTGGTCATGCCAACACCACACTGCTTTGATGACTGGAGCTTTATAGTAAGTTTTGAAATCAGGAACCATTAGCTCTCCAATTTTGCTCTTCTTTTTCAAGATTGTTTTAGCTTAAGGATCCCTTGAGAGTCCATATGAACTTTAGGATGGATATTTCTATTTCTTCAAAAAACATCATTTTGATTTGACATGCATTGACTCGAATCTAATAGACTGCTTTAGATGGCATTGTCATTTTAACAATATTAAGTTCTCTAATTCATGAGCATGGGAAATCTTTCTATTCCCAAATGTCTTCTTTAATTTTTTCAGCAATGTTTTATGCTTTTAATTGTACATGCCTTTTGCCTCTTTGGTTAATTCCTAAGTATTTTATTCTTTTTTGATGTTATTGTAATGGAATTGTTTTCTTAATTTCCTTTTCAGATTGTTCATTGTTAGTGTGTTGAAATGCCCCAGTGGTTTTTCATCTGGGTTTTAACTTTTGCATCAAGTTTTCAATTTCAATAACTATATCTTGGGATTGTCTTATGTTTTTAATTAGTTCTTTGATTTCTTTAATCATTTTAGTCATTCTCATTCTTTATAGTTCTTTGGTTCCTAATCTTTCTCGTCATTGTATCTATTGACTCTTTCTCTCATAGTAAATTGTTTTCCAGTGGTTTAAAAAAAATTTTACTTTAAACTTACTTTCAGCAATCCATTAAATATGAGAATTTTTTGCGGTCTGTATGGAGGGCTTTTCTATCCAGAGAAGTTTTCCACTTGCTACTGCCAAACACCCCAGAAGCATCACTAGACGGGACCCCACTTTATATTAATTTATTGGCATTAGCGCAGTGGTAAAGAAACTGCCTCCCATCGCAGGAGGCGCAAGAGACACAGGTTTGATCCCTGGGTGGGGCAGATCCCCTGGAGGAGGGCAACTCCCTCCAGTATTCTTATCTGGAGAATCCCATGGACAGAGGAGTTCACGGGGTCGCCAAGAGCAAGACACGACTGAGTGACTGAGCACACACACTGGCATTAGAATTTCTGAAACTAACTGGGTAGTATACATTTGAACCTCCATTCCTCATGAGGGCAGATCTACCGATATGAACTTTCAAGGGAGCTATTTCTTCCCCAGCCTGAGCTCAGGCTGACAGATAGACTTTCTTATGATCCAGTGAGCAATATATTTTTTTAGTCTATCCTTCAGCTGAGACTGGGGGCCTTCAGGGGTTCTGCATGGTGGTCTCAGCTGCAGCGTCCTGCTTCCACATGGTTTCCAAACCTCGGTCCCCAGTCCCCCTACGCTGCCGAGCCCGGCGCCCCCAGCCAGGAGGGCCACAGCGGTGGGCACGCCCCTCCTCCCCCTACTCTGCTTCAGCTCTGTCTGCCCGTGTCCTCTGCAGCCTTCCCTGGCATTCTTGTGACCTCGGGCTGGTGCCAGTCAGGGGGCCTGTGTCTGTGGCTGGCACTGAACTCAGTACCTGCCGCTGAGCTTCTCAACCCACCTCATGGCCTCTGTCTCAGATGATCTTTATGATGAACCAGAAAGACATTCAAAGTCTTGGCAGCGTCATCAACCAGAACAACGACACTCACAGCCTGGAGGCACCTTCCCACCAGCACAGAGGGGAGGGTGGGTGGTGAGTCGGGCTCCTGACTCCCTGAGCGGCCCTGGAGCCGCGTGCCCACACTGTGGAGAGCGAGCCCCATAAACAATTAACATTGAATTTTTTTTTAAAGAAAAGCTCCATGGTACAGCTTTTTATGGACAAGAATGCTATTTCCTTTTGAATTCAGAAGCCCCTTCTCCATTCCAGTAGGACACCAGGCCGAGTCACTCTGTCCGCGAACGACTGTGTGTCCTACCTCACTCAAGTCACCTCTCTGAACCCAGCTTCCACAGGATGGAGGATTTATGTCTGCCCACCTCTGAGGATTTATCCATAGCTTTGAGGACTAAGAGTAAATGTAAACGGACATTTATTGTTTGAGGTTAGTGTGACCTTGATTCCAAAATTAGATAAGGTCTGCACAAGATACCACAGCTCTATTTCATTCTCAAAAATTCCAAGCAAAATATTGGCTGACAGAACACAACAGTGTCTATAAAACATAACACTACCTCGTGTTCAGGTAGGATTAATTGCAGAAATGAAAGGGTAGTTTACATCAGAAAAATTGGTATCATATACTAGAGAAATAATATCAATAAATATGGTAAAAGTATTTTACCAAATTCACCCCCCAAATTATGATTTAAAATTCTCAAGAGATCCCTAACAATGGAAAGGTTCTTCCTAAAATGGATAAAGACTGTATATTACAACAAAATCCTAGAGCCAAGTCATCCATAAGGGATGGAGGGTGACCTGTGCTCCCTAAGGGCCAGTATAGGACAAGAATACCCACTCTCACTCACCCCTCTTCCTTTAACACAGCATTGAAGATTCTGGCTAAAGTGCTTAAATAATTCAGAAAAAAAGAAATAACATTCAGTTAAACAGAAGCTTAAGGTAAGAGAAGGGAGAACGTTCGGGCTTTCGTTGGACTTCACAATTCATTTTTCTCCACAATCCCCTTATCATCTATTTGAGGCCAAGGATCACATCTGATACTTTTTTAAAAAATCCAGGACCGCCCTTGGTGTCGAGTTGGTGGTAGATACTAATTTGCAAAAGGGATCTTATCCAAGTTATGAAGTAGTAAAGACGAAATGAGTCGCGTGTGGAAACCACTGTACATGTGCTAGAGAAGTAGGCTTGCAGGACACCATCCTTCATTTTCAAAAGGCTGCATCTCCCTGACGCCAACTCCGCTTCTAAGCCTCAAAGCACCGCCCCCGTCCCCCCCACAACTCCGCGCGCCCGCGAGGACCACCGCTCGCGAACTGCCCTCCTCGCGGCGGCCAGCAGGTGGCGCCCGGCCTCCACCGGTCGGACCCGGAAAGGCCCGCCGGGCTCCGGGGCCCCAAGTCCCCTCGGAAGGGCGCCAGTTTCCCGGACGCGGCTGCTCCCTTAGGTCGTCGATCGAAAGGCGCGAACGGCCCGCGGCTCCCAGCGACGGTGCGGGCCCGGCCCGCCCCACGCTCCCCTGCAAAGCTAGGGAGCCCTCGCGCGGGGGACCCCTCCGTCCGGGTCAGACACCCTCTCGGTCCGAGCCGACCGCGCGCAGGACACTGAGCCTGGGGTCTGCGACCCCCGACCCCCAGAGGGAAAGGACGCGGGTGGGCAGCGACCTGGCCTGGCGCTTCCCGCCCTTGCCGCTCCCGAGTGCAGCCCCACGCGGGGTGGCCCGTCGTGCTGGGCGCTGGAGGGGCGGAGAACGAGTGGACCGACGGCCGGGGCTAGTCCTGAAGGGCGACCACGGTCGGGATGACCGGCTCCGCACGGGGGCCGCCGCCGGAGCCCGCCTCCTCGGGGGTATGATGATCCACGACAACGGCGACGGCCCTCCGATCCAAGGACCTGCCCACCTGCGGGCGAGGATGCCGTCAGGTGACGGGGACGATGCGCAGCGCGCGGGTGATGCGCAGAGTTGGCCCGGCCGGCTGCACCGGGCCCACCCCCACCCCCCGCCCTGGAGGGGTGCAGGAGCCCGGCGAGGCTGGGACCGCCGGGGCCCCCGCCCCAGCCCCGCGCTCGGGCCGCGATGGATTCCATGTCGGGCCCGGAAACGCCTTAGCCGCCGGGGCAGACTCGCCGGAGCCACCCGAACACCTGATCGGCTGGGCCTGAGACGGTGGCCCCAGGTGAGACCCTCCACCCCATCCTCACCGGCCTGTCCACCCCGGATCGGCCTTCCGAGCATCCCACCCCCACCCTCAAGCCACACGCCCCGGCGGAAGTGTCTTCCAACGAGAGAAGGTAGTATCAGTATACGGGGATACAGATGAATTGTAAACACGTACCTACACTAGCTCTGCATTTTAAAGCCGGGTCCCAACGTTGCCACGTGAGGGATGCGGTGGACACAGCACTTGGATCCTTCCCTGTGGTTCCCTCTCTCTCCTTTCCTGCGCAGTCCAGGCTCAGCCAAGGGTGAAGGGCGATTTAAAGATTTAAACAGAAACCTGTCTCGGAGCCCGGGCAGGGCCCAAGCCTCCCCCCCAGGCTGGGTGAGCTACAGGTGCAGGAGGGAGCTCGCGGCCATATTACAGCTTCACATCCCCAGGGCAAAGGGGCCTTAGGAGCAACCAGTAGCATGGAAGTTTTTTTTTTCTGCCCCACCTCTAAATCTTAAAATCAGGTTCGGAAATTCTGTGGATTCTTTTCTTTTCTGATTAACAGCAGTTTCATTTGCTGCAGAAGTGTCTTATCCACTCAGACAGGTCGTCCTCCAGATTCCACATTTATTTGAACGTCATCTAAAGTGCTAGGAGTCCCCACCACAGTAACTCTTGGGTTGGAAACCCCACCCCAAGGCACAGAACTACTTTTTCCTTGACAGATGAAGAGAAACTTCTGGGTTTACAGACTCCCCAGCACTGTCAGCGCCCCTAAAAAGCAGCAGTAGCCCTTTGCCCCAGAGTGCTAGCCCTGACCACACATCTATCTGATAAGGGCCTTCTCCGCACTGCAGATTCCAAGACTTAGGGGTGGTAGAAGCGATGGAGGAGGAGGGATTAAATAAAATGGCGAGATAGACAGAATCTTAAAAATCATTCAGAATTCAGGCATTGACTTCAGACATGTTTTATTATAATCTTATACAGTCTACATAAATTTGAACTTGTATTTATTTGGGTTCAGTTATAACATAGCATAATAAAAATCAAAGCACTGGTCCTCTGAAATAAAGCAGGCAATCACCATTCAATAAACACACTTGATTTATTTTGTATAAAAGGGTTAAGTTTACAACTAAACTTTTATAAAAAGTTTAGCATGAATAAGTACATCATTACACTTTGTATGCAGAAATGTACATTTCTGCCACTATACAAGAAAACTCTAATTAAAGAGTTCACAAGGTTTCACTCAATATATATATATTTATATATAAATATATACACAGCATTCAGTAGGCTTGCGTCAAAAAGGTAATTTCTGACCAAAAGACTTCATTTAAGTAACTGAATACTGGATCCTTCTGGTATTCACGCTCCACCTTTGAGAAAAGGCAAAGTCTGCTTAAATTGGGCAATTCCTTGTGATTTTAACGTTTTCGCTCCCCATGGTGGGAATAGTATATAAAGAAAACCTTCCAACTGCAGAAAGGGCATTTAAAAGTCTTTTTCATAAATAACTAATATCACAGTCCAGGTCAGAAAACACCCTGGGGAAGTTGATCATTCTTAAGTTTTCCTTCCATTTTTTTTTTTTTAAAAAAGGTCCATTTGACTTGTTGTCCTCCTTGTGAAATGGTTGAAAAATAAGTTCAGCGCCTTAAAAGAGCCTGTGGATTTGTTGTTTTGTTGTGCAAAGGGAAAATAAAGTCATGAACACCTGCAAGAGATCGGGAGAGAAAGGACTGTTTAGGAGGTTTTAACCTAAGGGCAGAGGCAGGCAGACTGGCGCCAGGAGGAAGCCGCAGTTTGAACATTTAACCAAACACTCAAACATTGGGCAAACCCTGGCGTCCAGATGCAGCGCACACACTCGGCCTGGACAGCGCAAATTAAACATTAAAATAGCAGAGGCTCAGGGGAAAACTTCCCAACGCAATCTCCTATTTGGATCTCCAACGGCAGTGCTCACAGGCGCCAGTCTGCTTCTTGTAACAATTATTTGATTGAAAACAGCCCTTTAGTTAACAGATAGGGAAGTCGGAATCCCACATCACAGGGTCTGAGACACAGGGTAGCAATGCTCAGCTAGCCGAATCCCAGGGGACTGGAGTTTTGGGGAAGGAGGATCCCTATGGAATTTGCGGTGATAAGATTAATCATATGGAGGTTAGTACCTCATAGTACCAGAGCAATAGCAGAAAACAGCCGGGCATGTTACAGGCGCACGAGAAGCCAGTACGTATTCTCCTTCACCACCTTGGGAGTAAGTTACAGGCATTGATTTTTTTTTTTTTTTTTTTTAAGGAAAACGTTCTGGGATTTTGAGTAACAGGAGCTAGATGGCCCTTCATGTCTAGTACGCGTAAACAATGTACTACGTGCAACACAACGAAGTACACATTCATTTACCAAACCCCAAAATTTTCCAGATGCGCCAAGTACCCACGCGCGTACACACACACTCCAAGCGCCAGTTCACCAACGGGAGACACAAGCAGACACTCACCCTTTATTCAGCCACAGAGCGCTTTGCTGTCATTTGACATTAACTCAGAAGGGAATTCAGAAGCCTGCGAGAAAGGGGGGAAAAGGCACGAGACGTTAGACAACCTTAAGGAGAAAGAACCTTTTTTTTATATATATAGTTTTATTTTGAACAGCAAGTTCCAATTACCCACGTTTAGGCTCAATTCAGACTCAGAGGTATTAACATGTCATAACTTAATTTCACGCACACGACTCTTTCCACAGCAGTTTTTTTTTTTTTTAATGATAAAAGGATAGTGATGATAAAGTTATTAGCCCATCTATAAGTCAGCGACTAGGGCCCGCCGCCTGACAACGGCTCTACCGGAGCATCGCTGGGGGGAGCGGGTCTTACCTGCAAGGACAGGATGCTGATGTCGGTGTTGAGAGTGGTGAGAGGCGTCCTGGACGCCTGGCTCTGTCCGGGTCGCTGGTGGTGCAGGCTGACGATGGTGGGGTGCGAGTCCAGCGCGATCTGCAAGTCCAAGATGTAGTCGATAACGTGCTGCAGGATTTCCATCTTGCTCACCTTCTTGTTTTGCGGGATGCTGGGCACCAGCTCCTTAAGCTTGGAGTAGCAATCGTTCATGTTGTACAGCAGGCTCATCGGGTCGTCCACCGGGGTTTTGCTCCGGGAGATGCCCAGGCCGTGGTCCGAAAGGCTGTTTTTCCTAACGGACCTCACTGGACTGAAGGCTTTCATGCTGACCGCGGGGAAGGGAAGCGAAGCGACTGGGAAGAGGGAAGCGGGCTGCCCCGAAGCTCAGGCCGCTGCCGCCGCCGCCTCCTGCGAAGCTCGCTGCGCTCGGCACCGCGCTCGGCTCAGAATGAAGCGGGGAGCCCGGCCGGGCGGCTTTTATACGCGCTCGCCGGGGCCACACGACCTGGCTTCCCCGCTCCCCCATTGGTGGAAGGCGGCGCGTCCATCAGACCGGGTGGGCGCGCCCATTGGCAGGGGCGGGCGCGAGGGAGAGCTCGGTTCTTCCGCGTTCGCAGCCAATCGCCGTGGGGGTGGGCGGGACGAGTGCCAGCCCAGCTGCAGTGGTAAATAGAGTACAGCGAGCGCCGGGCCCAGGGGGACCTGGGGGTGGGCAGGGGCCGGGGGAGGGCCGAGCACCGGGAGCAGGGGGTCGCGGACGCGGCGGGGGCGGGGACACCCCGGGAACGTAAGCGTGCACCCCAATTCCAATCCCGATCACTAGGCGGGACCCTCCCCTAAAAGTGCCCCCCGACGGAGGCTGCTACGCCTCCAAGCTTTCAGTATCACTAAGATCACAGCACCACCGGCGGGGTCTGCACGGCAGTAGGGGAAAGCCACCACGGTTCCCCGCGCCTCCCGGAAAGTCATCAAGACGTTATAGAAAGCATTTCCGAAAAAAGGGAAAACGCAAATAAGTTTGCCATCGACAACTGATGTTTGTAGAGTGAGATAGGCCTCTTAAGATCAAGAAAAGCTTTGTAAAAAAAACCAAAAACAAACCCCAAAACACCTACGCGCGCGCATTTCAACGACAGGTTTAAGTGTGGGATCGTGCAACCCGGAGCAACGCAGGAGGCAGTGTTGTAAACTCTGTGAAATGAGTACTCAATGGATAACCGTGCTGATCGCTAAGGAGCTCGAGACGCGGGACCCTTCCTGGGTTCCTTCTGGAGCACTGGGAAGGGCTATTATAATGAAGCTATTAATCGGAAATCATTAGGAGTATTTGCACATTGAAGCTGTATTTACATACACTACCCTTGAGAGGCTGCTCGTCCGTTCTGCAGTGTAGGTGGCAAAGGAAGGTGACTAGCTATGCACACATCGTGGTTTCTGGTGTCACATTTCAGCTCCTACTGTATTTTTAAAGTTTTGTATAGATAGGTGGCCCTAGCCACGGTCAATATCTTCACACTGTTTAAAAAAAAATCTATCAGGTACCAGGTTGGGAATCTTCTCAGCACTAGTACTGGAGGCAGCTTCAGGTTGTGTCCCCCGCCCCCACTTTTTTTTTTTTTCTTTCTAGAAATCTTTTAAGAACTCATTCCTGAGGTCTAAATAAAAAACAGTTTGCAGTTATTTACTCAAATCCTTTTCAGTGAATTCACACATAATTCTAGCTTGAGGGAAGACTACAGTAAATTAGTTGTGTGTTTTGAAAATCATTTTTCTAGAATACAATAAACTAGAAAGGCTGAAAAAGCATTCTATTTTTAAGTATCTTTACTTTTTTATCTCAATCTGCATCTCCTCGGCCTTTAAGAAGGCGAAAGAGCAGAACTGGAGAAAAAGTAAAGCTTAATAATGGGGAAACAGTATTTTCTCCTTCAATTAATGATTAATTCCTCTGCTGGTGGGCCAGCCGGTCTGGTCCTGGACACCAACTACAGCCATGTGCCTGCACTATAGCTACTCTCGAGGGAGGAAAAGTTGGTGGCGCTAGGGTAGATGTCACCTTCCGAAAATCCAGTCGCCTCAGGTGGGAGGATGGAGGTGATGGTTTCCTGACCAGCAGAGAAATCTGCTCAGGGCCTGCCCAGCAAATGCTGCCTGCGACTTCTTTGCGAACAGCAGTGGAGTCCCCACCTCTCCTCTGATATTAAGTCTGGAAATGATTTCATCCCCGAGTCCCCGCAGTTTGAACCTTTTGATGTACTTTGTGTGCATGTGTTTCTGTCACATACGTGCCACAGTGGAACAGATTTTGTTTTGACACTATTTTGGTTCATGATGTTATACTTTGACTATTTTACAATAATAGCCAATGTAAACAAACATCTTTGGGATTCTCAAATTATTACTTGTGATTCTTGGACATTGCAGCTCTGAGATACTGACGCATTCCTAGCTTTTTCCAAGGACACCGTATGTTAACATCCGTGCCAGCCTCATTATCCCTCCAGCCGGGCTCTGGGCTGCTTCCTAATGAGCGTTGTGCGGGATTACTTTACACACTTGCAAAGTTGATTAAGGCACTGCCTTCTCCCAGGCTCATGTGTGTACCCTGATGCAGTAAAACTGCTAAATATGGTGAAAGTTTTCTGGTGTTTCTTCCTCTACCGGCCATGTTATTGTCCAGTCAGCCCGGGTGAGTGGAATTCGATTCGACTGGCAGGCTAACCAGTTCTATATTCATTTAAAGAAATTTAAGGGGACTATGAGGCTAAGTTCATGATTTTTTTTTAAAGGCCTGGGTTCCTAGTACGTTCTGTCTCAGCAAGCCCAATACGACATTACCTTTAAAATTATGTTTTCATCGGGAAAACGGTGTTGAAGCATTTTCGAGGTGGGTTACAAAAAAAAATCTGTCCATTGGTGTCTCCGTGGGCTTGAATTTGAGGCCTCTAAAGCTGCAGATGGGCCCTGGATCTGCTAGATCCGTGGGTGGTGGGAAAGTGTGAATGGTTTCCGGTGGGGGTGGGTGGGTGGAGATGAATCCCCCCCCGCCCCCCGACTTAAAGTCACACGCCGGCCTGGGAAGGTCGCCTAACCTGGTTCCAGGGCTTCACTCCCTCGGTCTCCACCCCGAGCCCGGCCGCCGGCTCCCAGCGCGACTGGCCCCTCGCGGTAATGAGAAGCAGCTCCGGGCCGGGCGCGCCGGGCTGGCCGGACGGCCTTTGCAATTCCACCCCCCACCCTCCGCCCCGCGTGATGCAACTGGGGGCGGGAGGAGCCTGCGGGAAGGCGGTGGGGGGTGGTGCGGAGGAGGGGGTGTCTCAAGGTCCTCCCGGCACATCTGGCGCGCTGGGGAGCGCTCGCCTCTCTTCCCCCTGGTTTTGTTCTCCCAGCTGCGTCCATCCCGCCCGTGACCCCCCGAGCGAGCCCTGACAGGTGATGAATGCGCGGCGGCGGCGGCGGCGGCGCGCGGGCCGGGCCGCGGCGGGGCCGGGGCCGGAGCCCGGGAGCAGACTCTCTGGCGCCAGGCGCGTGACGCCGCCCATTCACGCCGCCCGGCCGCCTTGTCCTCGCGGCGCCGCTCAGGCGGCTGCCATGGCAACCGCGCCGTCACTCAGCGCGCGCGCCCAGCTGATCAATGCCTGCGAGGCCCGGCCGGCCCCGGCGCGCCCCGGCCCCGCCGCCTGGCCCGCGCGCACCTGCAGCCGCCGCGCGTCTTAAGTTTCCAGCGATTTGGGGCAAGGAAGGAGAACCGAGAAGAAAAGAAAAGGGGGGCTGGTTGGGAGAAAAGAAAAACACACACACACACACACACACAAAAAGCCAGGAGAGGGAGAAGAAAGAAATCTTCCTTGTGCAGAGGAGGCGTCATGTGGCTTAGAGGTTGCCAAAGCAAAAGGTTTTGCTTTATTTTATTTGTTTTTGCAACCGAAGCGCTCAGGGTGGGGCCGGCGCGAGGGGAGGGCGGATGGGGAGAAAGTGACTGTCTCAGTGGAGGGCGAGAGTGATTTATTCCTTGGGATCCTCGCGAGGAGGACTTTGATGCTGGACTCCCCCAAAATATCTTTGAAGGGCCCCCTCCCTCCCGGACCCCCCCCCATACTGCCCCCTGCCTCCCTCCTCGGAACCTTGGGAGGTTGCCCTTAAAAAAAAAAAAATCCGATTTTTTTTTTCCCCAGGACAGCCCCCTCCCCTCACCCTCCGGGAGGCTGGAGGATGGGCAGCCGGGTCCCGTGGCTCCCAGCCTCTGCGCGCGGCCGACCCGCGTCTACGTCCTCATTACCACTACAAAGCCTGGCAGACGTCGCCTCTTTGCAGAGCTGCGCTTTCAGTTGCGAACATCAAGAGGCCAGAAAAGTTCCAAGTGGCCCCGAGGACGCAGACACCTCCTCGGTCCTGGCTTTATCTCTAGGGAAAGTTCCATTTTAAGAACCAGATGCCAACATTCCCGGACAGTTTATGGTATCCGGATCCCTCGGGGTGCGCATCCGCGGCTTAGAGTGTTAGCAGCAATTATTTATCGTCTGCCCGGGAGAGGAGGTCCTGAACACGGCTGTCCTCGGCGGACCCTGGGGGTGGGGATGGAGTGGGGACACACGACTGTTCCCGATCCGGTTATCTGGTTTAGCAGAGTTTGTTGTGGTTTTCGAGGAAACAGCATCTGGGTTACATAAGGATTCAAGTTTTTGCTTTGCTTGTTTATTTAATACCTTGGCAAGAGGGAACCCTTACTGTGAAACCAGATAACCGAATTTGGGTTTAAAACAGCCTTAGATGAGGGGCAACGAGAGGGGAAGAAAATGAACCAAACCACAAAAAGCAAACAAGGGGATGTTTATTTTTCTCCCTTTGGGTAGTTTTGAAGACCTGCCTAACCTCTTTCTTCTCGTCGCGCACAGCTAATAAATTGCATTAACAAAGCGCTTCAGCTACTACCGTGGCTTAGCAGGCATCCCTCCCCCGCGCCGCCCCCACCCCGGCCCTAATTCCTTCTAGGATTCGCGCACGGTCCTGTTTGCCCAGAGATCTCAAGAGCACCAGGAAAAACGGCGTGCTAAATCCAATTGCTTTCAACCGTCTGATCTCCTTGTAGGGAGATCACCTTTCAGCCCCTTTCAAAGAAAGCAAAGTTTGGAAAGTTTGGCGGAGGGGCCGATTTAACTACCAGCACGGCAAATATTTAGTTACAAACGCTGTGAAGTGCCCCGATTTGTGGCCGCGTTTGGCTTTCACAAAGGATTTTCCTGTGACTTTTGTTCCGGTCACCAAATTAAAAAAGAAAATTAACTTGAGCGAGAGATAAGGGCTTGGAAAACAACCCCGGGCCGCCCGCGAGCTGGCGGGCGCGGGGCTGGCGTCGCCGAGTCTGCGCAGCCCCGAGGCGCGCGTCGCGGGGGTCTGGCCCCCGCGGGGAGCCCGGGTCACCGCTCGGACCCCGGGCTGCCGCCCACCGTGCGCCCCCCTCGCGGTACGCAGCTCCCCGGCCGCCGGGCTGCCCGCCGGCGTCCGTGGGAAACCGCGGTAACCCTCTCCAGCCAGCGACAAGGGCGGGCTTGTCCGGAATCAGGCTGCATCTTAATATTATAATACTGCCCCCAAAGCAAAACCCGAGGCCCCGCTTGCGAGTCTCTAACAAGAAACACATTGTGCGGTTTTTTTTTCCGCCTTTTGGGGCGAAGCCACATTGGCGCGCTGGCCACGGTACTGTGAGCCAAGTCCATGACTTCAGAGGGGAGGAACCCGCCCGCTCCGCACCACGTGCGCGCCCGGCCCGGATGGCCACCCCGCCGCGCCCTGCCGCCCTGTCCCGCCGACAGGTCGGGGGATCTGGCCGGGGCCGGGGCGCGCTCGGCGGACACGCGTCCTGCGCCCGCGGCGCTCTGGCCCCTGCCTTTTCCAGACCCGGGGAGGTACCCAGGAGGCGCCAGTGCGGGTAACTGATCGCTGGCGGCTCAAGTCGGCTGGTGGAGACGCTTTATTCTAAAATACTTTGACAGCCTTCTCTGTATGTCCCCTACCCCCAAGTCCTTGGGGCTTTTACTCCCAGGTTCTACCATCCCTCTTCCCTAAAAAGGACAATTTAGAGTATACCTTCTCTCAACTGGGAATAGCCCGAGGGTTCTGCAAGCCCTCTGACCCCTGTCACATGTCACTGCTGTCCCTGTCCAGAGGAGATGACAGGACCTAGGGCTGCATTTTCAGGGAGGTGAGTGCTGGGGACCTGTCGGGGGCACCCCAGGAGGAGCAGTCTTGGGCGGCCACCCTCAGCCCAGCGGTGATCACGTTGTCTTCCCAGCGCTGCTGGTGTCAGGACCTTCATCTGTTTCGATGCAAACGCTGCCCATCAACCAGACTCTTTCTGCCGGTTGAATTAAGTGGTCCATTTCATCTTAACCATCTCTGCCTTTCCTGGAGTCTTTGCCAAGAGCACAGATACATTACATTTCAAAGCAAAAAGGGAACCGTGATGACCCTCTTTATTTTAAAATTTTTATTGGTGTACAGTTGATTTGTGGGGCTTCCCAGGTGGCTCAGTGGTAAAGAATCTGCCTGCCAATGCAGGAGAGGCAGGCAGGAGACCTGGTTAGATAGCTGGGGGGCAAGATCTGGAAAAGGAAATGGCAACCCACTCCAGTATTCTTGCCTGGAGAATCCCATGGACAGAGAAGCCTGGCCGGCTACAGTCCATGAGGTTGCAAGAGTCTGACCCCATTTAGCAACTGAGCGCAGGCACAGACACACATGCACACAATTGATTTACAATGCTGTGTGAGTTTCAAGTGTACAGCAAAGTGAATCAATTATACATATGTATGTATCCACTCTTTTCTAAAGATTCTTTTCCATATAGGCCATTACCCGGTATTGAGTAGAGTTCCCTGTGCTATAGAGTAGGTTTCTTTTTTGTTTTTAAGTCTTCTTTATTTTCATTTTCTTCTGTTATGTGTGTGTGTTAGTCATGTAGACCTGTATGCTCTTTGCGACCCCATGGACGGTAACCCACCAGGCTTCTCTGTCCATGGGGATTCTCCAGGCAAGAATAGTGGAGTGGGTTGCCATTTCCTTCTCCTACAGTAGGTTTTTATTTTTATTAGTTATCTAGTATATGCATAGTAGTGTGTATCTGTCAGTCCCAATCTCCCAGCTTTATCCCCTAACCCCCTTATCCACTGGTAACCATGAGCTTGATTTCTAGTGATGGCCCTCTCTAAGGGGAGGTTAATCATTCACACTGGGTAAGAACAATCATTTACAAGCTCATCACAGCTTGCCTGTTTTGCTCTTCACTTTGCCCTCGTGAGTTAGGAGAGGCAGATGCTGCCACCATTTTACAGAAGGAGAAGCTGAGGCATAGAAGAATAACAGATGCCTCTGTGAGCCCACACTCCCTAGAACAGTACCTGTGATGATCCAGAGGCATGTGACCTTGACCCCAGGTGGGATGTCAATTACTTTTTTAACCCTGAAATTTGTTCCAGTCCTGCAGGGAATTTATAAAACACTTTGCTTTCCCCTTCCTCAGGTATTAACACTGAGGGACTGAGCCTGACTCTCTATTGACAGAAGTTCAACCCAGGTCTGACTTCTTAGTGCAGATAACCTTTACAGAGTCCTGGGGCCCACATCTCGAGAAATTCTGCTTAGTTGGGTTGGTGAGCGGCCCAGGAAATGCTGAGGAGACACGGATGCAGTGGTACAGGTTCCACACTGATGGAATGACAGGTCATCTGTGAAATCAGTCCTATAGCAGGTGCGGTTCACCTGTTCCTCTTGAGGACCTGTACATTTGTTTTTGGAAAGCCCAAGAAGACAAGGGGTATGTTGCATTTATCCCCATCTTTACTTTCTCCCTTGTTCGTTCTTCTTTCCTGATGTTCCAATATTCTTTCTTTTAGAATGAAATTTTTAAAAGTTTTTTTAAAAAATTTATTTGTTGGCTGTGCTGGGTCTCCGTTTTGGCATGTGGACTTTCTTTAGCAGCTGCAAGCGGGGGCTACTCTCTAATTGCGGTGCACGGGTTTCTCATTGCAGTGGCTTTTCCTGGGGCAGAGCATGGGCTCTAGGGGCATGCGCTTCAGTAGTTGTGGCACGTGGGCTCAGCTGCTCCGAGGCGTGTGGAATCTTCCTGGACCAGGGATCAAACCTGTGCCCCCCACGTTGGCAGGTGGGCTCCCAACCACTGGTCCACCAAGGACGTCCTTTATAAAATATTCATTTATTTGGCTGCACCAGCTCTTAGTCATGGCACATGGGATCTAATTCCCTGACCAGGGATCAAACCCAGGCCCCCCTCGTTGGGAGCACGGAGTCTTAGCCACTGGACCATCAAGAAAGTCCCTCCAGTATGCTTTGTTTTATTATTTCCTTTCTTGCTCAAGGGCATCCTTTAGACATTGTTTAAGGGTAGGTCTGCTGGTGACAAGCTCTCTATTTTCCTACATCTGAGAAGGTCTTGTTACCTGATAAATGTTTTTGCTGGATCTAGACTTCTGGGCTAGAATTCTTTCTGCATTTGACATGCTATGCCACTTTACTCTAACCTCTACGGTTTCTGAAGAGAAATCTGCTGTTTCTCAAATTGTTTTTTCCTTTGTAAATAAGATGCTTTTTCTCCCTGTTCTTTGTATCTTCCGTTTTCAGAAACGTGTCCATGATGTATCTTGGCAAGGATTTCTTTGTTTTTCCATTTTGAAGGTATCTCAGCTTCTTGATTCTGTAGGTTTAAGTCTTCTGCCAAATTAGAAAAATTTTCAGCCATTATTTCTTAACATACTTTGTCAGCCCCTCCCTCTTTCTCCTCTCCTTCTGGGGCTCTGATGACAAGAATGTTAGATCTTTTCTTATAGTCCCACAGATTTGTGAGGCTGTCCTTTGTGTGTGTGTATGTGGGGGGTGGTCTACTTTTTCTGATGGTCAAATTGGACTATTTCTATTTTTTTATCGTCAAGTTTTCTACTTTGGCCACCTGATGTGAAGAACTGACTTACTGGAAAAGACCCTGATGCTGGGAATGATTGAAGGTGGGAGAAGGAAAGATTGAAGGTGGAAGGACAGAGGATGAGATGGTTGGATGGCACCATCAACTTGATGGACATGAGTTTGAGCAAGCTCGGGGAGTTGGTGATGGACAGGGAAGCCTGGTGTGCTGCAGTCCATGGGATCACAGCGTCGGAAACGACTGAGTGAACTGATCTGATGTTCAAGTTCACTGATTCTTTTCACTGCCGTCTCTATTTTGCTTTTTGAACACATCCAGTGAGTGTTTTTCTTTGGCTATTGTACTTTTCATTTCGAAATTTTCCATTTGGTTCTTGTCTGTATCTTTTATTTCTTTACTGAGATTTTCTATTTTTTCCATTTTTTGGAAAGTATTCAGAATTGCTCCTTGAAAGACATTTTTTTGTGTGTGTGGCTGCTATAAAATCCTTAATAGTTAATTCCAACATCATGTCAACTCAGTGTTGGCAACTGTATTCTTTTCTCTTTCAAGTTGAGCTTTTCCTGTTTCTTAGAAAGAAGAGTGATGTTTGTTTGAAACCTGGACTTTTTGGGTGTTATGAGACTCTGGACCTTATTTACATCTTCTGTGAGAGCAAGTCTCTACTGCCACCACCCTGGCTGGGGGTTGGGAGAGACGTGCCTTGGCTTCATCCTTCATGGTGGAGGGTGAATAGCTATTGCCTCCGAAAGGGTGTGAATGTCCCAGCTCCCCATCCAACCCCCACTGAGACCACCCCGTGAGGAGGGGGAGCAGGGCCTGGTTACTACTAGGTGGGGGTGAGAGTCTAGGCTCCCATGTGATCTCTGTTGACACTCTTGAGGGTGCTCCTTGCTGAGGAGCACTGCTGCTCCCCACCCCACCATCTGTATCACCACCCAGTCGTGGAGGGGGGCTGAGATGCAGACTCTCCACTTGGCCTTTGTGATGGGGGTGGAGCTGGTGCCTCGGCTGTATCTGTGGTGCTTCTTTTGAGTCACATAATTATTGTCTGGAAGTTTGCTGTCTTACCAGGCTGCCTCGTTCCTGGTCCGCTGCTTGAGAGTGCAGGCTTTTCTTTTTCTTTTTCTGTGTCCATTGATGTTTCTGGGTGCCTACTTCCCCAGCCGCCGGTCCAGGATATAAGAAGCACAAAGAAAACCCAGGGAAAACATCACCATGTCCTTCTGTGGGCCCCAGAGTCGGCAGCTAGTCTGCCCTTCTCTCCACCTCTCAGAGTCTCCCTGTGTCTGTTTTCTCACTGATCTCCGGGGTTCTTAGCTCTCCTTGGCGGGAGGAATGAGGAGAAATACATCTACTCCATCTTGCCTGGAATAGAAGTACCAAATGTTTACCATTTAATGAAATAGAAAACATGAAGCAGTGGTCTCTGTTTGAAGAAAACTATTCACATTTCTTTATTGTTTGGATTTGTAAGTGCTTTCCCTGGTACATTATTTCATCAAGTCCTGGATTTAAAAAAAGAATAAAAAATATGATTTAACTGTTGTTTTCATCAAGCCCAGTCGGGCCCTGACAGCAGGTGTGTAGAGGCATCCTTAAGTCTGATGGTTGTTGAGTCCCCAGTCTAAGTGAGTACTGTCTTCGCCCTTGGCTGGAAGAATTGCTTAGAATTCTTTTCAATGGAGTCTGATTCGTTCCACTCGCACCGTCTGGGTCCTGGCTAGCTGGACAAGCTGAAGGGATCTTTCCCCTCCCACGGCAGGGGTCTGCTCCTGTTGCTAATGCTGCTGGCGCTCCGGCTCTATCATTTCTCCTTGGCAGGTCCAGCCCCACTTGCATGTCTGCTGGGCAACTAGCTCAGAGGGGCCCCGTGCCTGGGGTTTAATGCTCTGTAGGTGTTATCTTGAGAGTCTCAACAATTCTTTCAGTTGTGTTTTCTGAGTGATATTTGATGGGAAAATGGAATATGTACTGGGGGTTGGTGCCTGGACCGTGTGGGGGTCCCATCTTCCTACCTCCCTGGGTTCTTGCCACTTGTTCCTGCCTCTTGCTGATCCACCACTGCTCCTCTGTCCCCCAGAACCTAGGACTGGGGGCAGGAAGGGTCAGAATAAATGAGTGTGGCCCGCATGCTGAGTTGAATACCAGGGCCCTGGGCACCTGTGTCTTTATTTGCCTAAGTATCCTTGTGACCAAGAGAATGCCATTAAATCACAAATGAACCTTGATGACAAGTAGAGGGAGATGTGGTAAAAAAGAATTCTTTTTTCTGCTGTTTGAATGAGGTGGATAGGCTGCATTTTCACTTTGCAGGGGTCCCTGAAATTTATTTAGCTTGTCTTTCACTGATAGCTTTTGAGGTCACTACTCTCCAAAGATGCCCCTTAATGAACTATGCTTCCAAGGGTTCGATGTGGGTGTCATCCTTCCCAGACTGGACCTGGGGAGGCCCTGTGTACCCAGGAGAATGCAGTGGGTGTGGTCCTGCGTGATTTCCCAGGTTACCGTTGAGGATGCCTTCTAGTTTCCATTTTGCTTTCTTGACTCTTTTCTTACAGTCTCCATGGAAGAAATCTGGGCTTCTTGGACTCCACCATGCTTTGGGGAATCCCAGCTCCCTGCATGGAGAGGCCACACAGAAAGAGCTAACAGAGGGAGGAGCCAGTCTTGGTCCCCACATCAACCCAGTTAAGCACCCTACTGTGAGTTAAGGAGACACCTTGGATGTCCAACCTAGAAAAGCCTGAAGGTGACCTCACCCCAGCTGCTAAACAGACCGCATTCAGCTGAGAAGCCAAGCCATAAGATTATGAGAGAAGGAACTATGGTCTGGAACCACTACGCTTTGGAGTAGTTTGTTACACTGATGACTAAATTGCCACCAAAAGAGAAACTAGAAATGGGGGGAGGGTGGTGGTGAGTCAGGGTTTCTAAGTATAATCTTACACATGCATTGTAGCTGTAATCATTGATAACTTATTTTGGCTTTTCCCCCCTGAAAGTTTTACAACAAATGATTTACAATACACAAAATAAGTGTATAATATCTCCACATTTAACAAAAACGCCTTACTTTTTAAAAGTGTCTGATGTTTTATTTGACATCGTGGAGCAGGTATTCAGGTATATAGTGTGAGTCTGGCTTCCCCCATGGCTCAGTGATAAAGAATCCACTTCCCAATACAGGAGCTGCAGCAGGCATGAGTTTGATATCTGTGTTGGGAAAAACCCTGGAGGAGGAAATGGCAACCCACTCCAGTACTCTTGCCTGGGAAATCCCACGGACCGAGGAGCCTGGCGGACTACAGTCCATGGGGTTGGAAAGAGTTGGACATGGCTGAGTGTGCACACACATACTGTGGGTCCATTTTCAACCAATCAGAATCCCTGCTAAATTTCCCCTAATGTATAGAGTTTATCACTATAATGGATGACTATATTTTTTGAACCCAAACCACGTAGGATAAATGGCCTGACTGACTCCAGGGCCCTGGAGAGGATGGGAAAGCTGGGCGGGAGAGGAAGGTGACCATCTGTGGACCCCCCCCCCCCCCGCCCCCAGCCTCTCTGGCATGGGAGTAAGAGCATCTGGGGCCTCAGACATTCTAGAAACTGTATCATAGAAACATCTCATCACTTCTCAGCATCAAGATCTTAAGGTGATTTTGGTGTTTTTCTTTACATGTCATGGATTTGAGTGTGGAGCCATCAGGCTTCCTAGTTGGGCTCAGGTTCTTCATCCCATTGTCTCACTGATTTGACTTCCAGGGACCCCTGGGGATACTGTTTTCCCCCTGAAAGACCGTGTTGGCATGAGGACTCTAAGGTTGAGTACCGAGAAAGCTGCTGGAGCCCTCTGACAGTGGCTGTTGGCAGCTGCCAGAAAGCTGCCATCTGTCTTCCTGCGATGCCATCTCAGGGTGGTCATTTCTGGTCCTGAGACTGGAGTCAGGAGGGGGCCGATGCAGCTACAGTTTGTGAAGTCCTGCCTGGAAGCCCTGAGCCCCGCTTTCCCAGAGATCTCGGCCTGATCTCCCTAAACCCTACAAGACCCTCCGGGTGGGACCAGCTTGGTCTCCATCTCACCTGGCGGGAAACTGCCCTGTCGCCTGTCCCGTCAACGCAGCCAGCAGGTGGGAGCCAGAATCTGGGCCTCTCTGCCCTGAGTTACTTAATAAGACTTTCTCAATGTGTATTAAATCCATTTAACTATCCTCGCGAGAAATGCTTGCTTAAAAAAAAAAAAGAAAGAAACTCTGACAATAGATATTTTACAAGCATTTGAAATATAACATTTTGAAATAAAATATTCCTAACCATCATCACCATGTCTTAGGGTCCCAGTGAGCTGATGGTCGCCAGTAGGAACAAAAGCCCATGCACTGTAGCTGGGGCCGGAAGAAGTGATGCTGAGACTGTAGCATCCCTGAGCACAGGTGGTCCTCAGAGCAGCCTCCCATGGGGAGCCCCAGCACCGCCGCCCGTGGTGTGTGATGTGGGGAGAGCGCAGGCCCTCTGAGAATCTGGATGGTAATAGCACCTCGCTCTGGATGGCATTTTGAACATCCTCTGCCGCCTGCTACTCCTTTTGCCTTCAGTATTGGAGTTTCAGCGTGCATCACATACAACACCTGGAAGAACGTAAGTGCTCAGTAAACACGGCTGTCGGACAAAATGCAGCCCATCTCCCTGGATTCACATTTCAGGTGAAGAGTGAATACTTTTTTAAGTGCGGGTGAGTTCCTGTACTTTACCTGGTGAGTCTTGTCTAAGCCTTCTCAGTAAATATCATTATCACAGCAGCAAGTGCTCCTTATGACAGAACTAAGACATCCATAAAGAAATAAAAACTGGCACTTACGTTTACTAAGCTCTGACTAGTTAAGATAACTGGGAGAGAAGATGTCTTTCACTAAACTTGCAGAATTCAGAGTAAAAGAGTTCTAATTTGGAGTCCTTGGGGACCAGAATGGCCAGAAGTGAACCTCAGAGGGTTTATTTAAAAAGCCACAATTTCAAAGACAGACAGGTCCATGGGCCCCTCCCGCCTCTCTGCACAGGCCAGCTCGTTGTTTCTGTTAGAAATTGATTTCCAGGGAAATACCCCCAGAGGCCTGTCTCCCACGTGAGATAGGAGTCGAGACTCCAGCAACCCCCCAGGTCATGTCTGCTGATCCAGGCCCAGCTCACGCTCAGCTCAGATCCTGTTTCTCGCTCCAAGTCCAGAGTGGGTGTCAGGGATGGGGAGGCATCTCTCAGGCACTTGGTCTCTGCTTGATTCAGTGGCTCAGCTTCACTCACCCTGCGCTTCCAAGGCGTCTGGGCTCATCTGCACAGAGCCAGAAGCGGGGAGAACTTGGAGAGCCCCATGGGGAAGCACTTGGCTGAATTTATGGATCAGGCCTGGACTTGGCTCAGAACACTAAACTTATCCCGTGGGCTGGAACGCGATCTTTCAGCGTCAGCTCTGCTGACACTTGGGGTGACGGTTCTTTGTCATGGGGGGCTGTCCTGAACAGGATGTGCCCTGGCCTCTCCCCACTAGTAGCTGTTGTTCAGTCGCTCAGTCATGTTTAACTCTTTGTGACTCTGCGAACTGTAGCCCACCAGGCTTCCCTGTGCTTCACCTCCTCCCAGAGTTTGCTCACACTCACGTCCATTGAGTCCATGTTGCTATCTAACCATCTCATCCTCTGCCACCTGCTACTCCTTTTACCTTCAGTCTTCTCCAGCATCAGGGTCTTTTCCAATGAATTGGCTCTTTGCATCAGGTGGCCAAAGTATTGGAGTTTCAGTTTCAGCGTGAGTCCTTCCAATGAATGTTCAGGGTTGATTTCCTTTAGGATGGACTGGTTGGATCTCCAAGGGACTCTCAAGAGTCTTCTCCAGCACCACCTCCCACTAGCTCCTCATAGAAATCCCTCTCTCTGCCAGTGGTGACAACCAAAGATGTCTCCAGACATTGCTAGATGTCTCCTTGGGAGGGGGGCAAAGTCACCCTGGCTGAGAACCACTGTCTCGTGGCCCACCTGACTGCAGGGAGGCTGGGAAAAGTAGCCCAGACGTTTGATCGGGAAGAAAAGAAAGCTCGTTTAGATCCTGCCGGCCAGTCTCTGTCTCAGTGACCTTGGGCATTTCTTCTGGTGCCGTGGAGACACTGGAAGGGTCCGGTGCAGAGCCGTTTCTATGGGTGGGGGGTGGGTAGCAGAGCCTGAGGGACGGGACAGGAGCTGCACAGAACAGGGGGCATCTGGAAGCCAGCTGCCATTGTGGTCAACAGCCCTGAGTGTTTATTTGTGAGCAGATGAAGAGGAAATGACCAAATGAAGAGGAATATCTCCGTCATTCTCTAACACTTACTTAAAAGATGTGACTGAGTTCCCAGGCTGCCCTGGGGTGGGAATGGAGGTGACTGACTCGTGTCACAGGGAGGGGGCTTTGATGTCCTCGTCCTACTTGAGGACCCTTGAATCATGCAGAAAGCAGAACAGATTGGGGTTCCCAGACGTAAGAATCTGGGATTTGCTGTCTCCCCGGGAAGGGGGTGTCGTCTGGAAGCCCGGTGAAGGGTTATTCCGCCGCCTGCGTGGCATGCTGTGTGTGCGTGTGATTATGCCTGGAAGAGGAACATGTAGGAAGTTGTTTTCATAGCTTCTTTTTATTAGCGTTTATATGAGTTAATGAGCATGCAAACAGATCTGGCAAAAATGTCGGTAGTAAAACAACCAAGATGGTCTTAAAGAGGGAAGTCACCAGCTTGTGAGTACTTTAGCTGGAAAAGAAGACAGGTCTTCCAAGCTCAGATAGCAGCCACTGTGAGTTGTGGTATAGTAAAATAGAGCTCAAAGACAGGTTCCCTCCCACCTACCCACCCAATCATCCACACACCCACCCATCCATCCACCCACTCATCCACCCATCCATCCACCCACCCATTCACCCACCCATTCACCCATCCATCCACCCATCCACCCATCCACCCATTCACCCATCCATCCACCCACCCACCCACCCATTCACCCATCCATCCACCAATCTACCCATCCACCCATCCATCCATCCATCCATCCACCCATCCACCTATCCATCCATCCATCCACCCATCCACCCACCCACCCATCCACCCATCCATCCACCCACCCATCCATCCACCCACCCACCCATCCACCCATCCATCCATCCACCCACCCATCCACCCATCCATCCACCCACCCACCCATCCATCCATCCATCCACCCACCCACCCATCCATCCATCCATCTACCCACCCATTCACCCATTCATCCACTCACTCACCCATCCATCCATCCATCCATCCATCCACTCATCCACCCATCCATCCAAACACCCATCCATCGATCCACCCACCAATTCACCCACACATTCACCCCCCCACCCATCCATCCATCCATCCACTCACCTACCCATCCATCCACTCACCCACTCAACCATTCACCCATCCACCCACCCATCTATATTATAGATCCATCCAGTATTTACTGAACACCTACTATGTATCAGGTACTTTTCCAAGAACTTGAGTATCATCAGTGAACAAAATTGATAACCGTCCTGACCACCAGGATGTTACATCCTATTGGGGAGAGATAAAGAAACAAAATTGTTGAGTAAATCACAGAGGTTATTAGAAGATGATGAAGATTGGCAATAAAGCAGGGATGGGAATATGCAGTGCCAGTAGCAAGGTACAAAAGTGACTATTTCAAATAGGGTGGTCCTGGTAAGCTGCATGGAGAAGGTGACATTTGCACAGAGCCTTGAAGAAAGCGGTCTCCCTGGTCACATTGCTGGAACTTGAGTACAGTAAAGGAGGAGAGGGCTGGGCACTCGTAAGCCTGTACCTGGTCCCAACAACAACCCAACAGAAGGAGCTACAGATTTAGAGGCTCTGCTTCAGTGTGAGTCAGAAGCTGAGACTCAGAGAGGTTAAGTAACAAGTCTAAGGTCACAGAGGCACTGAGTGTCAGGGTTAGGGGGTAAAGCCCGGGATGATAGATATACTTTCTGTGCATTTTTCAGTCAAGTATGGGGAAAATAGTGAGGAAAGTTATTCTTAAGTGGAAGAGGGTAACAAAACCCATAGGCCACATTTCCACGTCTGCTCAGAAATTGAGGGTTGTCTAGGCACTGGTGGGACCTGGCTGTTTTGTTCTTGAAAGCAGAGCCAGAGAAAAGCCAACTTGAATGATTTGGAAGCTTCTGGAATCTATGGGTTTGTAGATCCCCCCGACCTTGCCTCTACCTAACCTGAGGGTAGGGAGAATGTTCGGGCTGAGAGTACTTTACACTTTTTGATAAGATTCCTGGGCAGTCCTGGGATCATGTTTTAGGGAACACTCCTGGGATCCCCAGCTTCTTAGCAGAGGTAGAAAGATGATTACAGAATCTGCATTTTAGATAAGATCTCCCACGTGATTCTTATGGCCAAAAAGTGACTAGAAGTGGCCATTTTGTTATCCCATGAAGGTTCCAACTTTGGGGACATTGAAAGTACTATAGGTAATAAACACTCAAACGTACCCATTTCCATTTAAATACACCACTACTCATAATCAAAGTCAATTAGTTCATTGATTTTTGAAAGTAGGCCATACAATAGTCACACAATGTTACAGTGCTTAGTTGCTCAGTTGTGTTCGACTCTGTGACCACATGGACTGTAGCCCACCAGGCTCCTCTGTCCATGGGATTTCCCGGACAGGAATATTGGAGTGCATTGCCATTCCCTTATCCAAGGGATCTTCCCGACCCAGGGATCGAATCTGGGTCTCCTGTATTGCAGGCAGATTCTTTATTATCTGAGCCACCAGGGAACCTCTCATGCAATATTGGACAGGACAAATTAAAAACAAAAACAACAATGTAAGCAATCCTTGTCTTTTGCTAGTGATAAAATTTTGGTTTTTATTTTTTTTTTTCACTTAACACTGTTTCTGTCTACATATGTCTTTAGTCCTGCTCATTGCTTTGGCTCCATCTCAGCTATGCTCTTCTGTAGGCAAAGTTCTAGAAATTCAGTATTAGCAGGACTTTACTGTTTGGTGAGAGCCATGCTGCTTTGGCCCCTTGTGGAACCTTGGCCTAATTCGTTCAGCTCTGCTGTCCCCTCCCCATCCCTCCAGGGAGGCCGGCCGCAGCTACCTCAGCTGTTTTGGTTGCCCTCTTGCCGGATTTCTCTGGGCGAGTGACTCAGCATGACTCAGCAACCTGGATTTAGGGGAGCCAGAATATTCTGCCATGCAACCAGCATATGGTGAACATTCACACTGCTGAGAAAAATCATTGTAAATGAAATACACAGGGAAAAAAAAAAAGCCCAGATTTCTTCACACCCAAATGAGAGATCAGGTCAAGATGAGGAGGACAAGTTGAGAAACGGCCATCCGGCCAGGGCCCCAGAGCAGAGCGGCTGCCTTAGAGGTGAGCTGGGGAGAAAGAAGCAATGACGTCTGGCTTTCCAGGTGGAGAGGGGCCCAGGCAGGGTCTCCTCCTGTGAACAAGAAGACAGCTGGCCATGAAAAAAGCAACACAAATGCATTCATTTATTGTGGGGAAAAGTACCCTTTATCCCCAACTTTTAAGCTCAGTGAATCTTTAGCTTCTCTCTGTCCCTTTTCCTTTCTCAGTGGCATGAAGGCATGGCTCTTTAAAAAGGCCACTGAGCCGCTGACACTTGGCAGTCTCTCCAAGTGGGATTTTGAGGCTGTGAATCCTGCCGGGAGGGCCCTTCTGACACCCCTCCTTGGAAAGCCAGCTCGAGCTCTTGGACGGTTTCTAGGGTCATTGTGTTAAGGCTCTGGTTAAAGAACAGCCTCTTTGAAGCAGCTGGTTTGGGCTGGCCTCCTCGTCCCGGGATGGTTTCTCGGTATTTGGTGCTCACGTGACTGAGAACATACGCTGGATTCCTCGCCTTTTAGAGTCTGCTGTTTTCTTCATCTGAAGTAGCTTGTTATGCTTCAGAAAGATTTTGCCTTTTAGGTCATAAAGTGGAGCTTGAAAACTGGAAGAGGCTTTTTTTTTTTTTTGGCATGTGTATGTTTTGTTTTAATGTCTTGACTCTGTGCTGAATGCTTGAAGGGTCTTGGAGAAGAGATGGGAACTTGAAGCTGGCGTGGAGAGGTTCTGTAGGATGTCCAGCCCGTGCTAAGGGAGTGGCATTGAAGGGTCAGTCATTGAAGGGTCAGTCTTGGGCTCAGGGTTAAGCCCTGAGGCAGATGGACTGTGTGGCCTTCGGGCAATCACTCTCTCTCCTGCCAGCCTGGTTTGCTTCTTTGAACAATGGCTAATGCCCTTGGAACATTCTCACAAAATAAGCTCCCTGAGAGAAGGGCCTGGTTCATCCTTTGTACCCCGGTATCCCAATACCAGTGAACAAGGAAATGGCAACGCAGTCCAGCATTCTTGCCTGGAGAATCCCGTGGACAGAGGAGCCTGGCAGGTTACTGTCCATGGGGTCGCAAGAGTCAGACACAACTTAGCAACTAAACCACCACCACCCCGATACCTACAACAGTGTATGGCACTACAACAGGGCACATGAAATGCTAGATGAAGATGCATTTGAAATGTTGGTTGCAATGAAAATTTTTCTTAAGAGGTAAGGGGAGGAGGTGTAAATTAGGAGTTTGGAATTAACCTATACACACTACTATGGGCTTCCCGGGTGGTGCAGGGGTGAAGACTCTGCCTGCCAATGCTGGAGACGCAGCAGACTCAGTTCAGTCCCTGGGTTGGGAAGATCCCCTGGAGAAGGAAATGGCAACCCACTCCAGTATTCTTGCCTGGAGAATCCCATCGACAGAGGAGCCTGGTGGGTAACAGTCCATGGGGTCATAAAGTCAGACACAACTGAGCAGGTATGCACCTCTGTGTGATATATAAATAGATAACCAACAGAGACCTGCTGTATAGCACAGGGAACTCTACTCAACATTTTGTAACAACTCATAAGGGAAAAGAATCTGAAAAAGAGTACACACACATACAGAATCACTTTGCCATGCACCTGAAACTAACACAATATTGCAAATCAGCTACACTTCCACTTTTAAAAAAGAAAAGTTCTCTACATCAAAGAGCATTCACTGATTCTTACTCTGAAACAAGGGATCAAGGACGTCCCTGGTGGTCCAGTGGCTAAGACTCTGTGTTCCCAATGTAGGGGGCCTGGGTTCAGGCCTGGGTTCGATCCCTATAGCCAGGGAACTAGATCCTTCGTGCCACAGCTAAGATCTGTTGCAGCCAAATAAATGAAGTAAATAGTAAAAAAAAATCATAGGGTGCCATTTGGAAAAAAAAAAGTCATCAGTGTTTCCACTTCCTCCCAAATCAGCGAGAACGTGGCAATGAGAACGTGTGCATGTGTACTGAAAAATGTTTGCTGAGCAAGGGGTCCCAGGGAGAAGCAAAAGCTGAAGAACACGGCGCTAAACGGAAGTGCCAGACATCCACCGCTGAGCAAGGATGGTGAAACCATTCACAGATGGATTTTGACCATCAGGGAATAGATAGCAAATGTTTTTTGATCCTGTCAGGGTCAAGAGAAAAACCAGTAATTCAGTGATTGCCTTTTTTTTAAATTTAATATATTTTAATTGGCGGCTAATTACTTTACAATATTGTAGTGGTTTCTGCCATACATTGACATGAATCAGTCATGGGTGTACATATGTCAGTGATTGCTTTTTAAAAACATGTGACACTCACATGGCCTGAGTTTCATTTTGTTGTTTGATTTTTAAGCCACAGTACTTCCTTCCAGCTTGCTTCTGAAAGAAAATTGTATTTAGAGGTAACCTGCTGTTTACTAGAGTAAAGGGAAGACAGCATGGGACTTCTCAAAGCTGTCCCAGTTTTTCTTACATTGTACTGTTCCCCTGCCCCTACCAGGTAAAGCCTTTTGGAAATTTGAGTAAATGTCAGCTCTGATGTTTGTCCCATTCCCCTTCCTCCACACTATGAACTGAGTGTTTGTGTCCCCCACAAATTCATTATGTTGAAGCCCCACACCCCAATGTGATGGTCTTTGCAGGTGGTCCTCTGGGAGGTGGGCAGGATTAGATGAGGTCATGAGGGTAGGGCCCTCATGGTGGGCACAGTGTCCTTCTAGCTCAGTGGGTAAAGAACCCACCTGCAATGCAGGAGACGTGGGTTCAGTCCCTGGGTCAGGAAGATCCCCTGGAGAAGGAAATAGCAACCCACTCCAGTATTCTTGCCTGGAGAATCCCATGGACAGAGGAGCCTGGCGAGCTACAGTCCGGGTGGATCGCAAAAGAGTTGGACACCACTGACCTACTAACACGACTGAAGCAATTAAACAATAGCAGCGACAACAAAGAGGAGACACCAGGGAGCTGCAGCCCCCACCCCGTGTGGAGAGTGGCTGCGACCCTGAGGAGGGCAGAGGGCTCTTGCCAGATCCTGTACCCGCTGACGTCATGATCTAGGACTTCCAGCTTCTAGAACTGTGAGAAGAAATGTTTTTTTTTTAAGCCCTAGACTGTGCTATGTTGTCACAGCAGCCTGAGCTACTACCCCGCCAACACTCCCCACCTCAGACCTGGGTCCCGGCCCTCCAAGGGCCTTTCCCTCTGGGAAGTCGTGGCTGCCCGGGGCCCAGGACCAGACATCAGACCCCTCGCCGCTGCCCCTGCCTCCTGGGTCATGACCCACATGTCCTGCCCTGGCCTGTTGTCCGGCCTGAGCTCCTGCTCCGAGTACTTGCTGCCCCTTGACCCTGGTTCACTCTCGTGCTGGGTAAGGGTTTGCTGGCGTCCATCCAGCTCTCTGGGGCTCCCTTCACGCCCCCTGAGGGTGGCCCCATGTGGGTGGCCTCTCAAATGTCACTTCCTCTGGAACCTTCCCTGGCCCACCTGGGCCCCCGCCCTGCACTAGACTGGGCTGCTTCCTGCTCGAGTCCCGTGAGCTCTTCAGCAGAGGGTCTGCAGTGGCCCGTGACCCCAGTGGGGAGCTCTGACCACAGACCCTTCGGGCAGAGCAGTGTCCAGCGGACAGGACTGCCCTGTCTCCACCAGGGCACTAGGGCTGAGGCTCGAAGTGTGGCCTTGACCTCAGCACTGCTGGGAATATCTGGGATGCCAATGATTAGACCTCACCCCAGAGAGGAATCAGAGGCCCTGGAGAGGGGCCAAGGGTCTGTGCTGATCAGCCCCCTCCTCGGAGGGACTAGAAGAGAATGTGAGGGTCCCGTGAGGCTCCTCTGGCAGCCTCCTCCCCCTCCCCATCCCCTGCCCACTCGGGTTTCAACAGAAGCCTCCAAACCCACCGGATGAGACCCCCGTGTCCTAAAGGAACCCTCAGAGGAGCTAGATTGTCACCCATCGCTTAAAGCCAAGGGTCCACCAGCCCACTGGAGATGAGGCCAGACTGGATTTTGGCAGAAAAGGAGCTGAGCGTCCATCAGTGGTTCCAGCTAAAGGCTGATCAGCAACTGCCTTGGGTCCTGGGCTGCTGGCCAAGTGCACCTGATCGGACTGGGAGACCGTGCTAATGAGCATCTGGTGGGGGAAGAAAAGAAGGTGGAAATGCCAGGTGAAAGTCTGAGACTCGAGTGGAGGACGCTGCCTGGAATCCTGATGGTGCTGGCTGCTTTGTCAGGCCTGGACATTTAATTTGTCGTGTTCATGGACTTGCAAAATGTTCCTGCCAGAAACGAACCCTGAAGGTCACTTTGTGCTGTTTTTAAAGTTACAGTTGAGAACAGAAGTCTCGGCCACTCTTGTCTCCCTGCGGCCTCAGTTCAGCCAGGGAACTGGATGCGCTCAGAGCCGGGAGGGGAAGAGGCCCTCTTCTCCCCTACACTGCTAGGGGGTGGGGGTGAGGATCCAGGGGTGCTGGGAAGTTATCAGAGTGGTTATGCCAGTTCCAGTAAGTCCACCCTGGTTGTTGGAGGCTTTCGAAGAACTGAGGATACGTAACTCCTTTTTACTCCTGATTTTTGCCCATTTCTTGGGACAAAGGGAAATTTGTACTCAGTGCCCACTCTAGGGCGCTGCATTTGCCTTGCTGAGAAATCAAAAACGTCACGGGGCTCCATCTCTGCCCTCCCCCGGGGAGCTCACAGGCAGGGCCACTCGGGGCAGACGTGCATAACCCAGCCCCCTCCTCAACCTCGATACTCCAAGCAGCCGTGTCAGGACTGGGGTTACCACACGAGTCCTTCTCCAAAGCAGGATGTTTGTGAGAGGAGCTGGGGACACCATTCACAGCCAAGGATGACCCCACAAGCAGGCGTGAACTCAGACCCTCCTGGGCAAGCGAGGGGCAGGCTCGCCTCCCTGGGAACCGGTTGAGGGTAGTCATGAGGGATTGCCGCTGCCGTGTTGCATCCAAGCAAAGACACAGCGCACAGCGGCTGCCAAACACTGTGCTGACCCTTGTCTGTGCGCAGCAGAGAGGTGATGGCCATGGCCCTGTGGATAAGGGCAGGTGGGATTTGATGTCAGAAACAGCAGAGACATCACTTTGCCAACAAAGGTCCGTCTAGTCAAGGCTATGGTTTTTCCAGTAGTCACGTATGGATGTGAGAGTTGGACTATAAAGAAAGCTGAATGCCCAAGAATTGATGCTTTTGAACTATGGTGTTGGAGAAGACTCTTGAGAGTCCCTTGGGCTGCAAGGAGGTCCATCCAGCCCATCCTAAAGGAGATCAGTCTTGAGTGTTCATTGGAAGGACTGATGTTGAGGCTGAAACTCCAATAGTTGGCCACCTGATGCGACTCATTTGAAAAGACCCTGATGCTGGGAAAGATTGAGGGCAGGAGGAGAAGGGGATGACAGAGGATGAGATGGTTGGATGGCATCACTGACTCAATGGACATAAGTTTGGGTAAACTCTGGGAGTTGGTGATGGACAGGGAGGCCAGGTGTGCTGCAGCTCATGAGGTCACAAAGGGTCGGACACAACTGAGTGACTGAACTGAACTGAACTGAACTGACAGATTGGCATGGAAGGTGGCAGTTGGCTAGGCGAGGATGCAGTGGGTACTCAGCTTTGTAGCTGAGTCCCAGAGCGTGCCTGGTCTCCTCCCATCTCACCTGTTTCCACACAGATGAGGCCACAGTCATTTTCTCCCAGCAAAACTGGGACCCTGCCGTTCCCCTGCTCCCAGCTGCCCACAGTTGGGAAAACAGCAGGACTTCTGCTCCCAGGGCCCCCTCTGCGGGTCCCCATCCTGGAGGCTCAGCCTCCCCCCAGGTGGCCTCTGTGCTTTTTCTCCCTCAGCCTCTGCGCAGGGGCCCTGCAATGCCGCTTACCCACAGCTTCCTGGGAGGTCTCTACGGCCTGCTGCCCCATCCCCTCTTCAGAAAGGCCTTCCTGGCCGCCCTCTGGCAGGTGCAGGCCTCTCTGCCGCCCTCTCGGCCACACTCTGTTCCGTGTCAGACCCTGACTGGAGGTGGGGGCAGTCTCTCACATCTCAGCTCCCCAGCAGTGACCCCAGGAGATCAGCTGCATCTTCTTTCTCATCTCTTGTCCCCCACAGTGACCATGACAGCGTAGACAATTCTCAGATAGCTGCTGAGTCAGTTGACTTTAGTCTCCTGACGCATCTCCAGGAAAGGAGATCTCTCTATCCACCTGGTGCCACCTCCGCGTCTTCCAGGGACACGGAGCATTGGTGCTAGGGAATCTCAGGGTTGGGCGGGATCCTGGGGATGGCCTGTGCACCCCAGGCCTAATGACCGTTCCAAGGCACATGTGTGGCCCTTGTGTCTGCCCTGGGACCCAGGGTCTCAGTTCAGTTCAGTTGCTCAGTCATGTCTGACTCTTTGCAACCCCATGGACTGCAGCACACCAGGCCTCTCTGTCCATCGCCAGTTCCTGGAGTTTACTCAGACTCATGTCCATAGAGTCTGTGATGCCATCCAACCATCTCATCCTCTGTCATCCCCTTCTCCTCCTGCCTTCAATCTTTCCCAGCATCAGGGTCTTTTCAAATGAGTCAGTTCTTCGCATCAGGTGGCCAAAGTTTCAGCTTCAGCATCAGTCCTTCTAGTGAATATTCAGGACTGATTTCCTTTAGGATGGACTGGTTGGATCTCTTTGCTGTCCAAGGGATTCTTAAGAGTCCTCTCCAACACCACAGTTCAAAAGCAGGGTCTCATCCTCAGGCTTTGAAGATGGTAGGTGTGGTGGGCGATTAATGTAATGCTGACGACAGGAGAGAGAGGACACTCACCATGGGGGAAATGCCTTAGACGGTCTGTCTTTGGGTTCCTTCCTCCTGAGGCCGCACCGCTGCTTTCCCTTTAGGAGTCTAAGTTCAGGGCAGGGAGGAGCCCCGCTGTGTGTCCCATGGCAGGACCTCAGGCCAGGCCACAGCCCTGGGTAGAGGGGTGGGGTGGGGAGGCACTTGGAAGTGTGAGCTGATCCTGTGGGCAGCGGTGCTCCTTGCAGGCAAATGCTGGACCTGGGTGGTCAGGGGCAATTCTGAAGCAGGGTGGGTAACCAGGTGTGACTCAGTGTTCACAGGGATCCCTGGAGCCAGCATGAAGGCTTTCCGCAGGGAGTGGGAGAGGAGGAACTGGTCAGGGAACAGGACTGGAATGAGAAGGGCTGCAAGGGAGGACACGTCACGCCCTCCATCAGCCCCAGCCCTTGTCTGATGAGGACATCGAGGGTCAGGGTGGACCTCAGAAATACAGCAGGCGTGTCGCAGGCTTCCAGGGGAGCTCTCTTGACTCCCACGTGAGCTGGCTTTCCACCACACCAGAGAAACCCCGTGTGAGCTTTTATCCTCCGCGTTCTGTGATTTTTTTTGTCTAAGTCTTTCCATCCAGCCCTGCAGGCTACAATTGGGTCTCTTTCAGGGTCACAGGAGGGAGAAACCCTTTCCTCTGAGCTTTTCTCTTCCTGTTCCGCTCCAGTGGACACTTGTAGGCTCTGAATGGAGACCCCGGGCTCCTGGCTCACACGGGCTGGCGGGTGGTTCTGAAAGCAAAGCAGCTCCCACGTGCGGCCGGCCATGCTGACCGGGCGGCGGACCCCGGAGAACACTTGGTCTGGGGCAGACGGGCCGTTCCCTCCTCACTCCCATCTCAGAGGGTGGGTGCAGCTTTCCGCAACCTTTAGGTTTCCCTATGTTGTGCTGTCTGGCCCTCGAGACTAAATGGATTCACTTTTACTGAAATAACACATTGCAAATATTTCGTGGCTTCCAGTAAAGTTCAGTTAAAATGAGTTGAATTTGGAACTTAACAAGAGAAGTTTGAAAATCTTCCTTAAACTCTGAAAATAAGTTCACTTGGCTAGCATCCAAGAGGAAGAAACTTCATCCCCAGTGATAATTCTCTTGAGAAGCTAAGGAGTCACTAATGACAGAAGAGAAAGTGTTTTGAGCAAACAGGCATCTGTAGGGAGAGTGTAAATGTGGAGAGGGGCTTCTCCAGTGACTCAGTCAGCAGAGAATCTGCCTGTGATGCAGGAGCCTTGGGTTCTATCCCTGGGTCAGGAAGATCCCCTGGAGAAGGAAATGGCTACCCACTCTAGTATTCTTGCCTGGGAAATCCCATGGACAGAGGAGCCTGGTGGGCTACAGTCCAGGGAGTCAGACACGACTTAGTGACTAAATCACCACCATCCCCAAAGGAGGAGAGAGCCTGCCTGCCCTCCCCACTGCTGGCCATGCTCCATCCCACCGCAGGGGCCCCTCTGGACCTGCCCTGAGGCTGCTTATCCTGTTTCTGTCTGTGCCTTTAGGGAAAGTGCTGGGCGCCACAAAGCTGGCCTGGCCTCCTCCCTTTTCCTTTGAAACCTACAATCCTATTAATTACCAGATTCACTGCCATGCACCTTCTTTTGATAAGCCCGGGTTTATTCAGGCCAGCCCCGCTGGCGGCGTCTGCATAAGCCCTGCCTGCTCCGTAATTGCAACTTCCTGCCCGGTTTGGCTGCTTCCGGCAGGATGCACACGCTTCCGCAGGCTCCCAGGCCAGCGTTGGGACTTTGGCTGCACATTTGGCTTGCTCGTTGGGTTAACAGAGGAAAAGGGTGTTGAACAGGATTCAGTGGGAGGGAAAGCTTCTAGCTCTTGGACTCTCAAGTATTTAGTTAAACATGTTTTGATTTTCCAAAAAAAGGAGGGAATTTGTGGATGGAAGAGTTTGCTGAAGACGACAGGAATGCATGAGCTTTTGGTTCAAAGTGTCTTTATGTATTTTTTTTCTCCCTCTCATTTTCTCTGGAAATAAAGTAAAGGGAATTCCAGGTAAAGACAAGGGCACAAATACCCATAGCGAAAATGAGCCAGAAACAAAAGAAAAAATCAGTAATAGTGATCTGGTTTTCATTTAAAAGTGTAGTATTTTGTTAGCCATGGATTATGCATTAATTTTGACTCCTTAGGTACTGCATTAAAAAAAAAAAAGATGTATCTTGATCACTGATTTTTCTTTTTGACATCTTTAGTTTTACACTCAACGCCTCACTGTTCTGTGTCCCTTCACCCCACTCCTGGCCTGGGGCTGTCACAGGCCATTGGTATCACTTTAGCATAGATTCATGGATGGAGGTAAAGAAATAGACTCACCCATGCTTCCCAGGCCCCCTGCCTGGATCTCCCTTCTCCCTTCTCTGTCTGGCAAACTCTCACCCTTCGAGTTCCTGCTCCGTGTGCCCTTGTTTTTAACCCTTTTTTTGTTCCTCTGATGCTTGGAGAACCCCCCTCGTCCATGCTTCTACAGCACTTGTGCCCACCTGTGCTCTAGCCCTGACCTCCCTGCGTGTAAAATTCCCCCATATCCGGGTCTGCTTCTGTGCTCCTCATCAGACATCAAGGTTGGGTGCCAAGCTTTATTTATTTATGCCTTGCTTGATTTTCTTAGTATATAGTTGGTGGGCATTCACTGAGTGATTGAAATGCAGTTACCTGGTGCTGAGATGGGTTTTTTTCAGTATCAATAAACTGTTAGTCTGAAAAAAGGAGCTGGTCTGTGTGAGTCCTTGGCCTTGTTCCTGCGACCATGGGGCCCATCTGCTGGTCTAGTGATCGGCGGTCTCTGGTCAGCGGCTTGTGGACCAGGATGAAGAAGGTACTTACCCCTGAGAGTGTAGGAATTTGGAAGCGGGGAAATGACCCAACAAGCCGAGTGGCTGGATGGGGAGGGAAGGGGAAGGGGTAGGGGAGGTATTGGAGACACAGACTACATGAGGCTCATTAGTCAATATTTGCTGACCAGCTACAGGGTTTGGTTGACTAAGAGATAAGTGAGTTATGCTTTAAACCACGGGTGTAATTGGATACGGGATAGGGGGTGGGCTGGCAGGAAAGGAGGGAGACCCTGAAGACAGGGAATGAGTCCTTGGGGCACCGAAGGGCCCAGTGGATGGACGATACTGACAGAAGGAAGCGATTAGGTGATACCTTTCCAAAATGTAGATCTTCGGAGGGATCCACACATATATTTTTTCCTTTAAACTCAGGTCAGGGAAATGAGGAAGCTAAATGCTGTGGAAAGGCTATTGGTAACTCCTGCCAAAATAACTTGATAATATTTTTAGTTTTACTGCTCTGGGATATTTAAGGAAGATAAATGGGTTTTGCAATGAGATGACAGTGCACAGACTGGCTGTTGTAAGCTGGACTTCTGGAGAAGTGGTGGGTGATGATTTAGGAAGGTTGTAAAATGGAAAAGCAGAAAACAAAAACAAAAACAGTGGTATGTTAGACTCCCAGAAGTGATTCAGGCCTGAATGGAGGTGGTTTAGTGATCTAGGACTATATGTACTGCCTGAAATGACAGCCATCGTATTGGGTCTGGTTCTGTGGGCCTGGAACGGGGGCTTGGGCACCTAGATGCCCACCCTGGGGCACTAGAGAAAGGGCTCTTTCTCACCTGGAGTTTCTTTCCATGGACCCCCATCCTCCTTGGCAGCAGCTAATCTCGTCGGCTGGTGACAGTGTACATATGGTGGGTGGGCTTCTGCGTGAGGAAACACAAGCTATGAGATTTGGAGGCGGTGTGGGTACTGATATTAGGTGTTAGATGGCTTCCCAGGTAGCGCTAGTGGTAAAGAACCCACCTATCAATACAAGAAACACAAGAGATGCGGGTTCGATCCCTGGGTTGGGAAGATCCCCTGGAGGAGGGCACAGCAACCCACTCCAGTATTCTTGCCTGGAGAATCCCATGGACAGAGGAGCCTGGTGGGCTACAGTCCATGGGGTCGCAAAGAGTCGGGTACAACTTCACCCCAAGCACTCATGGGGCGAAGAGAGGCAGGAGCTGGGCACAGAGGACCGACTGCTGACTCGTGGAGAGGGGGTTGGGGCATTAGGAGATCCCTGTCATGAAGGCCCTTTAGCTGCCCCTCTGGAAATGTCTGTCCAGTCAAAGCTATGGTTTTTCCAGTAGTCATGTATGGATTTGAGAGTTGGACTATAAAGAAAGCTGAGCACTGAAGAATTGATGCTTTTGAACTGTGGTGTTGGAGAAGACTCTTGAGAGTCCCTTGGACTGCAAGGAGATCCAACCAGTCTATCCTAAAGGAAATCAGTCCTGAATATTCATTGGAAGGACTGATGCTGAAGCTGAAATTCCAATACTTTGGCCACCTGATGCAAAGAACTGATTCATTTGAAAAGACCCTGATGCCGGGAAAGAGTGAAGGCAGGAGGAGAAGGGGACGACAGAGGATGAGATGGTTGGATGGCATTATCGACTCGATGGACATGAGTTTGAGTAAACTCCAGGAGTTGGTGATGAACAGGGAGGCCTGGTGTGCTGCAGTCCATGGGGTCGCAAAGAGTTGGACACGACTGAGCGACTGAATTGAGCTGAACTGGAAATGTCAGGGGTTCCTGCATGCTGCGATTTCTGCAGATCATGCCAGTCAGGTGTGTGTGTGGAGGGGAGCGGGGCATGATTCCAGCCAGCGTCGGGGGTTCTAGCCTGAAAGAGTCCCCGGTTGGCTGAAGCCCAAGGGCCCTGTGACCTCCGAGGAGGCATCTGCCCTATATCACCTGCCATGTCAGACGGTCTCTGCCGGGGCGGAGACCCTAGGGAAGAGAGCGATGCCTGCAGACCCTGTGGGAGCACTAGGGGCATCCCCACCAGGGGCTCACCTCGCAGGACACATGGCCTTGAAGGCTCCGTGTGGGGGGCCCCAGCCTCTGCCCCACGCGGAGAGGGCAGCGTGGCTCCTGACAGGACAGCCCAGCAGTGCTCAGAGGTTCTTAATGATGCCTGGAATCAGCACCAGATGCTTTGCAAGGACTGTTTGCCTGAGGGTGCGGCCACTGTGAGAGAGTGGGTCTTGATTAACTGATAAACCAGGGGCCAGATTTTTGAGAAAATAAAGGAATGGGGGTGTTCTCTTAGATCCACAGCTCCTGTCTTCCAGGAAGAACCCCTGAGGCCTGAGTCTGGGGCTCCCTCCAGCCCACCTTTGCTCCCCCCACCCTCTGGCCTGGAGGAGGAGGAAGGTGAAGGGGGCGGGCTCACTGCTGATAGTCAGGGGGCCCAGGACAGGGATGGGGCAGGGGTCCCATCTCCAGTCTCCCCTTCCCCATCCCACACCCCAGTCCGTCAAGCATCGTGAAGGGTCCTGCCAGCGGTCTGTGGACATCCCAGGTTTAGAACCCAAGCTCCTTCCCATGCCCCCCAGAAAGCGGGTCTTCAGACCTGGAGTGTTCACAAGAGGGTGCGGTCCCTCCTGGGAGGACACCCAGCCCAATGCCTGCTTTTTCTCATCCTCTGAGCCTGTGGCCCCCAGAGGTCAGCAGGCAGAGGGCTTCTTTTTCAAGGATGACAAGTGTTTGCCAGGGAAGCGTTTCCAGGTCCTGCAAAGGCAGGACAGTTCAGTATTGACCTAGAAACTTTGGAAAGATTCTGAAGAGGGATTGGGGCGCTGGCAGAAGCCGGGGGCCGTGCTGGCCTGCCTCCCTGCTGCTCTGCACGGAGAGCCTGGTTTCTTGGCGGCCGCTCTGGGGGTCCCGGTTGGCAGCCAAAAATCCATCTCGTATGCGGTCAAGAACATTTTATGCAAACCATCACTTGAAGTTGGACGTGGGGAAACAAAACGAGCCTGAGCACTCAGAGGCCACAGGGGCCCCCAGATATTCCACGGGAACAGCCCTGCTCTGCCCCTCCTGGGCACCCCCCTCCCCAGGAAGCCTCAATGGGGTGCCATGAATGTGACCTTTATTCTTCTTGGCCATGTGCAGAGTCAGGTGAGGTTATTGCAAGTAGAATATAGAAATATTCCTTTTTCATTCCAAAAAGGGCTCTTAAATGTCAAATCAAATGAAATCATTGTATCGGGGCAGAACACATATAAGTTGCAGATGGCGTGGTCTTTCTATAAATTCTCCCAGCCTCACTGCCTCCCCTTGGGTTTTATTGACCTGGGCCAGTTTAAATAAAGTTCAAACACACTTATTAGTTGAGCAAATGTCATCTGCTAGAGTCTGAGCAAAATTCATTAGCTCACTTCTCCCTTCCCCCACCTCTCCACTCCCCCGCCCACCCCAACCCCCCAGCGTTCGTCTGGCTTCCTTGCCGGGCTAATTATAAGGTTCTCTGACAGCAAGTTCATATGACATAGTTTAACTCTTTGGTCCACCTTTAACACCTGAAAGTGAGCAAATAAAATGCCAGGTGCTCAGCATTCCGGGGACCTCAGCACCTCTGGGTGCTGCCCCTTTGGAGCAGGGAGGCTGCAGGGGATGGGGGTGTTCGGGGGTGTGTGTGTGTGTGTGTGGTGAAGGTGAGAGGAGAGGACCCACCCAGAGAAGGAAGACCAGGCCACATGATAAACATGCCCTGCTCCAAAGACGGGAGCTCTCTGCACAGATGTTGCAGTGTTATGAGATAATTTGGGGGCCTCCGCGGGGTGAAAGGGTGGATTTGTCAGAAAGGGCACATACCTAGGGCGGTCTTTTCAGGAGCTGCACGGGCACTTCATTACCATGTCAATCCTGGGAGGAGGCCCTGCTTTTAGCACAGCAGTTGGCGGAATGCATATGGAGTGCAGGGACCCTTGAATGAATAGTGAATGGAGAACCGGCTGAGATCTGCCTCCAGCTTTGTTCGCGGATGACCAGGGTAAGGGACCCCAGAGGCTGCAGCCCAGATGGTAGGAGGAGGCAGCGATCTGGCGGGTTTCTCTTCTTTCCCTCGATATCCTATCACTTGTGGGGCTTTTTCTGCCTTAGTGCGTTAGTTACTCAGTCGTGTCCGACTCTGCGACCCCATGGACTGCAGCCCGCCAGGCTCCTCTGTCCATGAGATTCTCCAGGCAAGAATACTGGATTGGGTTGTCATCCCCTCCTCCAGGGGATCTTCCCAACCCAGGGATCGCACTTGGTTCTCCTGCATTGCAGACGGATTCTTTACCGTCTGAGCCACTAGGGAAGCCCAATATGTATACATACTGCTGTGGCCTAATCTGGTCTCCTTCGATTTCCTCACTTCACTCATGCGAACTTCTCTTTGGGAGACTCGAAGATGAAACACAAGAGGATCTGAAGCAATAAACATTTACAATTTCTCCCCCCCAAAATAGAAGTTTAAGACACTCAAGTCTGTGAGTTGTAGAAGTCGTTGAACATGTATTTAAGAAATTATGGAAAAGACAAAGTACTTGAATGGAAAAGACAAAGTACCCAGAATTACTTCTGGGTTCTCCCGAGTGAGCTGGGCGACATCCTGAGGAGCAGTGCTGTAAATCAAAGAACTGGCATTATCTAGTTTCCTTTCTGGCTTTAAAAGTTAGAACAGATGTCACCAGAGAGGACAAAATGGATTTTACCCACCAAGAGGGGCTTTTCTTGCCTCCGTAATAGGAAGCGCCTTGAAATGCTAATATCCGCAGTCTGTGTTGCCGGGGTTTGCATAGAGATGGTGGGAAACAGCTCTGATCCCAACAAAACCTTTTGTTATTAATCAAGAAAATCTGGTCTTCTGAAGCAGCAAAGAACTGGAAATTAGCGAGGCCACTGGCAATGAGGCCAGGGAGCAAAAATGCGGGAGAAGATTCCAGCACCCTACTAAGACATGCTTCTGGGGGAGGGGGCACGCTGGACGGCGGGTGCCCCCCCAGCCTTCTCTGCTCTCCCTGAGCCTTCAGATTTGGAGGGGGAGGGATGACAGCTCTCGTCTCTTGTGTGTTAAAGCCGTGTGTTTTCTTTTTCGGCAATTTCAAGAAGCAGGCTGGAAGAGTCTCCGTTAAAAGCACGCTAATGAAGTAGTGCTAAGAAAAGAAAGCTAAACACCACAGAATCAAAGTGGAGCATTTTGCTCAGCTAATGGGCTTGATTATGAGATTTTACAGGCCCTTTTATAAACTTGAATTTTATTTTGTGCTGGAGAACAGGAAATTTCTGTTTGGTTTTAAACATACATGATCACACCACCAAATATTCCTAATTTAAGCCTGTGAGAGTCGAACAAGATTTTTATGTCTAAGAAAGAAAGGGGTGGAATCAGCTCCGGCAATGGTAGTTAATAAAAGCACGAACTTTAAACCTCGTATTTTACAAAAATGGAAGCGGGGGCTGCAGCCACCCTGGTGGCCTGTCTCCATTTCCTCTGCCCCTTGGGGTGCTCAGAATCTCCCTGCCCCGTTCCCTCAGAGTCAGGTGTGTCCATCTGGCACCTCCTCAACTAGAGCAGGGCCAGCTGCTGCCTCGTAGGGTGTACAGCATCCCTGGCCTGCGCCCACTAGATGCCAATAGCACCCTTCTCCCGAGTGACCCCGCAAATGTCTCCAGACTTCACCAAGAGGGTCCCCGCTTGGGAACCCCTGAGCTTGTTCAACCAGCTGCCCCAGGGTGATAACAACCATGCTTGGAACTTTCTAACTGCTCAGCGTCCAGCCTGGCATGGGACACAGAGTCACGGGGTGAACCCATGCTGGGGCAGTGATGTCACTGAGAACTTGGTAAATGACGGACAGTGAAAAGTCAAAGTCGCTCAGTCATGTCCAACTCTTTGTGACCCTGTGGACTATACAGTCTGTGGAATTCTCCATGCCAGAAGACTGGAGTGGGTAGTCTTTCCCTTCTCCTGGGGGTCTTCCCAACCCAGGGATCGAACCCAGCTCTCCCGCATTGCAGGCAGATTCTTTACTAGCTGAGTCACAAGGGAAGCCCAAGAATACTGGAGGGGGTAGCCTATCCCTTCTCAGGGGATCTTTAATTTAATCCAACCCAGGAATCAAACTGGGGTCTCCTGCATCGTGCAGATTCTTTACCAACTGAGCTATCAAAGGACGGACAAGCCAACACCAACAGCAGACTGCGTGCCCTCATTCTCCTTCCCCACAAGATGGACAGCTTTGGATTTTCACTTCTAGAAAGTCAGCTGGGGGGAGAAAACAGAAGGAAGCAAGAAACCCCGACAATCCACAGCCCAGATGAGCATGTTGGGCGTGTCATTCTAAGGTCTGCATATTGGCCCCGTGGGCAGATGGCATCCACGTGGAATAGAAATGGGGCTGCCATTGGGTTCTCAGTTTAATCTCCAGCAAGATTTCAAGTGAGGCCTTGCTACTTTTTCAATGATGCTTCATTATCCTTGTAGGGACACCTGGCTTTTTGGAATGAGTTATTAAAAAGTTACCTGTAGGTACGATGAAAAATGTTCACCTATGAAAAACGTATGCACTTTTCTACTGAAAGTGAACTTAAAGAAAACCTGTTATAAAGAATTTAATTGCATCATCATTGATTGTATCTGTACCTTCACTCAATTAATTCCTGAGAGTTTGATATTGAAACTCTACCTAAAAATCTTAATTTATCTACTTAAACAATTGTAATATATAATGGCACTATATGTAACTTTGTTCTGTATTTTCCAAGTCTCCTATAAATGTGTTATCATATCTTCATAATTCAAAAAATAAAAGGGAAAGACAAAAATAAATATAGACAAATTTAATTATACCATCATTGATGGTATCATCAACTTCTTTCCCGTCCTGGGTTTGCCCAAAGTATGGCGCATGTGTCTCGAGAGAAACACTTGGAGTTCCCCTGGCCTCTTGGAGGTTCCATAGCCATATTGTGATCGCTTTATGCGTAGCCTGCCCACAAGAGCTTCATGAGAGAATGGAGGTAAGATAATAGGTGGAGAGATCAAGGGTACCCACAGACAGAGGCCAGTCTGTGTTACAGTTAATTCCTGACCTGTGGATCAGTGGCATGGCTCATTTGGGGCAGGGAGGGGGGCCCAGGGGGTATGCTTCCAGCTGTGTGCAGACGTGGGCTCCCAGGAAAAAGGAGGTCCCGGCTTCACCAACACGTCAATTTGTAAAAGATCACTTGCCTTCTCTGCCAAGGGAGCTCTGCTGTCCTTGACCTAGAGCCATCAGGGAAAGCTTGGGGCTTTGGGGAAGGAAAGGCCCTGAAAGTCAAGGCCAGCCAAGGAGCGAGGATTGGTGGGGCAGGTGGCTTCAAAGTAGCTTCTTCTGAACTGTCCCTACTCTCATTTCATTTCTCGATGCTGCGTGCAAGTCTACTCACTTGGCTTTACAAACACATAGTTTTTAAATGAGCATGTCTATGTAAGGGTCACATGAGAAGGACAAAGGTCCGGGTATCTTCACTTGATAGAGGAGGAACTGTCCCTGGAGGCCAAGCGATGTCCTCCAATCGGCTGTGTGGGGCCATGGCTGCTGCCCACGGGAGGGTGCTCACCTGGGGACCTGCCTCCAGGCCTGCAGGGATCAAGCGGGGCCCTGGGCCTGGCACTGGGAGCAGGGATTAGCCTGCAGGAGTAGTGGAGGCTTGGGGACGGAAGGGTGGGCAGGCTTGTCTGGCCTCATCCCCGGAGGACAGGGTGCTGTAGAGTGCACACTTTGGAGTCAGAGCTCAGGACTGGTACCCAGGGAGAGAGGGCCCAGAGATGGCGGGGTGAGGCTTCATGGAGGACAGATGCTACCCACTCTGCACCTCGCCATGCTCACCTTGCCTGGAGAGCGGCGGGGTTGGGGGAGCCTCCCTCTCGGGCTCTCCTTCCCCTGGAGCTGCCTCTCCGCTCCACCCCCTCCCCCTTAGACTCAAAACACAGTGTCATCATTAGTGTGAAAGACCAGAAACCCCAGGGAGGGAATCCGATTCTGCGGGCTGGCTGGGGCCCCTGGGACGCTGAAACATTGCTTCTGAGGACGAAAGGACTGGCTGCTAGTCTACCTAGGAGCTGTTTAACTTTCCAGTGATTTTTTTTGCATACCAGCTGGTGGGTAGGGGCCAGAGGGAGAAACAGGCACCAGCAAAGTGCCTTTCTCAACCTTGTTCCCACGAAGCTTTCCAGTTGCTTGGTTAGTACCCAGAGCATCTGAATTCTCCCAGTTTCCTGCCCCGCCCCCTCACCACTCCACCCTCACCCCCCACCCCTTTGCTCAAAAGCAGCCCAGCTTATTCCCAGGCATTAAGAAAAGAGCATGTGTGATTGGAAAGCAGCGGAATAGCCTTCCAGACTGAGATTTCACCTATCGGAGGTGGGGGGTGGTGGTGAGCGTGGAGCAGAAAAAAGACTCCATTATAAGCACCTTAAAAACAGACCACAAAGGAAACGCTGACACGGCCGGGCCCCCAGGGCCAGCTCCAGCGGGCAGTTAGGGGAGGGAGGGTTTTGTGCAGAGTTCAAAGCCCCAGTGAAAGCGACCGAGGACCATTGTGTTTGGGCAAAAGACAGTGCTTATCAGAAAGGAGTGTTAGGTTACCCCGCCTCTGGGCTCCTGGGCTCCTGGGCTCCGGAGAGTTTTAAAAGGCAGGCTTTGGAGCCCTTGGAGGCTTCCGGGGATGTTTTCTAGGGGAACTCGTGTGGGGATATTTTCTAGGGGACCCCATGTGGGGACAGTTCCTGAGGCGCAATGGCTGTGCTGGCTGAACCCACAGCAAAGGGGCCGATGGAGGGTGGGGGGAAAGGACTGTTTGGGACAGTTACCCAGCGATCGCTTGCCTGAGTCCAGGAGAGTCAATATTTCTGGGGAGTTTTAGTAGTTTTAGGGACCAGAGAGGTTGCAGCTTTGGGTCAGTGGAAAAACCAAGAACTGAGATGCCTTTTCTGATGCATCTTGAGGCAATATCCTTAGTTCAGGCATGAGTACGTGTGTGTGTGCTACGTGGCTTCAGTCGTGTCTGACTCTTTGCAACCCTACCGCTCTTAGCCAGGCTTCTCTGTCTGTGGGATTCTTCAGGCAAGAATACTGGAGCAGGTAGCCGTTTCCTACTCCAGAGGATCTTTCCAGCCCAGGGATCGAACCCACATCTCCTGTGTCTCCTGCATTGGCAGGTGGGTTCTTTACCACTAGCACACCCTTGGGAAGCCCAGTTCAGGCATATTGGACTAAAAATCAGCTGAACTTATGGTTTCTGGGGGAAAGGAGGAGGGAAAGGGGTATTTAGTGAGTTTTGACAGGTACACAGTGCTGTGTTTAAAATGGATAACCAACAACGACCTACTGTATTGCGACCCCATGGACTATAGCCCAACAGGCTCCTCTGTGCATGGAATTCTTTAGGCAGGAATTCTTAACCATCTGAGCCACCAGGGAAGCACAGGGAACTCTGCTCAGTGTTACGTGGCAGCCTGGACAGGAGAGGGGTTTGGGGAAGAATGGATATATGTGTTTGTATGGCTGAGTTCTTTTGCTGTCCACCTGAAACTATCACAACATTGCTAATCAGCTGTACTCCAAAACAGAATAAAAAGTTTAAAAAATTTTGTTTAAAAAACTTCAAAAATCAGCTGCTCTCATTTAACACTGACCAATGAGTGAGTCTCGGAGAAGGCAATGGCACCCCACTCCAGTACTCTTGCCTGGAAAATCCCATGGACGGAGGAGCCTGGTAGGCTACAGTCCATGGGGTCGCTAAGAGTCGGACACGACTGAGCGACTTCACTTTCACGTTTCCCTTTCATGCACTGGAGAAAGAAATGGCAACCCACTCCAGTATTCTTGCCTGGAGAATCCTAGGGACAGCGGAGCCTGGTGAGCTGCCGTCTATGGGGTCGCACAGAGTCGGACACGACTGAAGCGACTTAGCATAGCATAGCATAATGAGTGAGTCTTAGTGGATGGTCCTTTCCCAGAGCCAGCCCTGGTCCTGAGAAAATGTCTCATTACTGCTAGGGACCTGGGCTGATAGGGGACCCACACCCCACTTAGTGGGCCCAGAGATGTTCTGAGGGGAAGGTCTTTCTGTGCATTTAGGGGGCCCCGTGCCACCTCGTAGTCGCTGAGCAGAGATGAGCTGTCCTCCCTTGCCCACCCCTGTCAGGTGCCACCCTAGGAACAACTTTCTCTAAATAGGCTCCAGAGTCACTCACGTTAAGAAATCTCCTTGCACTTTGTCCTTTCACTTCCCCATCTATGGAATGAGAAAAACAACAGTTTATAAGTAAAAAGCAAACCAACCCGCTCACCAACAAGACAAAACAAACCCAGCCATGCCCACTTGGGGAAAATTACACACTACTATTAAAGTGGACAAGGAAGAAGCCTGAAAAATTATAACATGAATGATGCTGAATGAATGATAATGAAAGAAAAATGGAAAATAATTATGCAGCAGTGTTTCTGGGAAAATCTGCCTGGCCCTTCAGTAAGAATTCCCATTGGCCGAATGTTAATGTCTAATTAAGATGTTAGCTCCTCTTTCCTCCCAGTGTTTCATTCTTATCAGTTCTTCTAAAAGTCTCCAATTTCGTGCAACGTAAACAGAAATAAGAGAGGCCAGCCACACAGGACTGCAGGGGTGGAGGAGAGTGTTTTAGGAATGCGAGGGAGGAAAATGCAAGGAAGGGAAAAGAGATTTTAACAGCCTTGTCTCTTTCATGCTTTAAGAACAGAGATTCTGGCCAGAGGAGCCCTGGGGGCAGGGAGACAGTTTGAGGCCAACTTCCTCGCCTGGACCAGACTCTGGAAGGTGAGGTGAGACAGTCTGGGGGGCCTCCTGAGGACAGGCAGCCTGGAGCCGAGCACAGAATTCCCACCCTGCTAGGAGTCTTCAAATTCTCACAGCTGCCCGGGGCATTTTCAGAACAACAGGAGTTTTTTTTTTCTTTTTATACATATTTCTTTTTCATATTCTTTTCCATTATGGTTTATTACAGGATATTGAATAGAGTTCCCTGTACTCCACAGTAGGACCTTGTTGTTCATTCATTCTATATGTAATAGTTTGCACCCGCTAATCCCAAGCTCCCAATCCTTCCCTCCTCCACCACCCACCCCCTTGGCAACCATAAGTCTGTTCTCTATGTCTGTGAGTTTGTTTATATTTTGTAGGTAAGTTCATTCGTGTCATATTTTGATTCCACATATAAGTGCTATCATATGGTATTTGTCTTTCTCTTTCTGACTTACTTAGAATGATAATCTCTAGTTGCATCCATGTTACTGCAAATGGCATTATTTCATTCTTTTTCATGGCTGAGTAGTATTCCGTTGTATATATGTACCACATCTTCTTTATCCAATCATCTGTCGATGGACATTTAGGTTGTTTCCATGTCTTGGCTATTGTGAAAAGTGCTGTTGTGATTACTGGGGTTCATGTAAATATCTTTGTGAATTGTAGTTTTGTCTGGATAAGCCCAGAAGTGGGATTGCTGGGTCATATGGAAACTCTACTTTGAATTTAGAACAAAATTAATTTTAATTCCCTGGAGTTAGAAATATGTTTGCTGTCAGCAGCCTGACTAGATAGCCTAGGCTGGGTCATCGCTGAGACAGAGAAGAAGAGAGATGTCTAGGAGAGGTGGGGGCAAGGGGGAAAGAGTCTCTCTGTGCGACTGGACATCAGCTCTGTGCCCCCTGGGGGTCCTTCTGAGTCATTCACCCTTCAGGAGCTCCTGACTGCCAGGTCTGAGTGTAGAGAAGCTCTAAGTGAAGTGGCTAATGGGACCTCAGAGAGAGGACTCTGATGAGACTCAGCAAATAGCTTATTGTTGAATTTAGGAGGGTGTTCTTGCCTAGAGAATCCCCAGGGACAGAGGAGTCTGGTGGGCTACAGTCCGTGGGGTTACAAAGAGTCAGACACGACTGATGCAACTTAGAATGCATGCATCCAGGCTCAGAAAAGAACCTGTCTGCAATACAGGAGACGCAGATTCAATCCTTAGGTCGGGAAGATCCCTTGGAGAAGGAAAGAGCAACCCACTTCAGTTTTCTTGCCTGGGAAATCCCATAGACAGAGGAGCCTGGTGGGCTACAGTCCATGGGGTCGCAAAGAGTCAGACACGACTGAGCAACTGCCACTATCACTTTCAGGTTAGGAAGAGAACACCTCTGGCCTTGCTCTCTGATTGATGGAGGAGACTCTCTTTGCCCAGGAGAAGTGTTGGCACAAAGACTAGAACAGCTCACAGTTCCTGAGCCCTTGGGATCTGCCAGGTACCTGCTGGGTCACGAGAGTATTCCACCCACCTTCACAGCCCGCCCATGAAGAGTGTGCTAGTATTTCATGGATGAGAAATGGAGGTGGTTCAGATTGCTGGAAGGACTTGTCCATGGCTGTGCAGCTAGTGAGGCGAGCTGGGATTCGGGCTCTCGAGGAAGTGACAGCTGCCCTGGGCTGGGGGAAGGGTGAAGGACAGACAGAGGCTCTCTCAGAAACTCAGAAAGTCTGTGCTGGATTGAAACGGATGGCTCTTATTTGTTTAAGAACAATTGATGCTTCAAGAATTGATCTTTGGGGATGTCCCTGGTTGATGGTCCAGTGGCTAAGACTGTGCATTCCCAATGCAAAGGAGTAGATCCCAGGTCAGGGAACTAGATCCCAGAGGCTGTAGCTAAGAGTTGGAATGCTAAAGATTCTGCATGCCTCAACGAAGATGGAAGATCCCATGTGCTGCAACTAAGACCCAGCACAGCCAAATAATAAACAAAATATTAAAAAAAAACAACAATCAAAACAACCCTCCCCCAAACCCAAAGTTGATCTTCGTAATAATGTGGCAAAGTTGTAATTAAAACTTAATTAAAAAGAAAAAAAAGTAGCGCAGATTTCACATTTGGCCCCCGGGATCGTCACTCTCGCTCTGACGTTTTCGAGAGAGGAAGAAAGAGGAAAGGAGATGCAGCGGCAGGTGGGCCCGGAATCATACCTGCAAGGACCTCTTGTGGGTCTTGACAGAAAAGGGTTGAGCAATGTGTGCCAGGAAGTGGCCAGTCTCTACCTGCGTTATTTCATCACATCCTCACAACCTCCCTGAGGGAGCAGGTGTTGTTACTTTGAAGATAAGAAAACTGAGGCTCAGGCAGATACCAGATCAGTGTTGGCAGGAGCATTATGTCCCCCCAAAAGGGATGTTTCACATCCTAAGCCCTGATGCTTGTGAATGTGACTTTATTTGGTGAAAGTGTTAGTCCCTCTGTTGTGCTTGACTCTTGCTGACCCCATGGACAATAGCCCATCAGGTTCCTCTGTCCATGGGATTCTCCAGGCAAGAATACTGGAGTGGGTAGACATTCCCTTCTCCAGGGGATCTTCCCGACCCAGGGATCAAACCCGCATCTCCTGTGTCTCCTGCATTGAAGGTGGATTCTTTACCATTTGAGCCACCAGGGAAGGCCTTTATTTGGACACAGGGCTTTTGTAGATGTATTCTAACTAAGATGAAGTCCTGTGGGTGGTCCTAACTCAATGACTGGGGTCTTTACGAGAAGAGGGGCGTTTGGGCACATATGCAGAGAGGACACAGGGAGGAGCCATGGATGATGGAGCCAGAGCTGCAGTGATGCATCTACAAGCCGAGGATCACTGAGGGCTGCTGGCAACACCGGAAGCTGAGGAGAGGCAAGGACGGGTCTGGGCCTTGAGTTGTCAGAGGGAGCATGGCCCAGCTGATGCCTTCATTTTGGACTTTCAGTCTCCAGAGACGAGACAGAAAAGCTTTCAGGAGTCTTCAGCCACCCACTTTGTAGCAGTTTGTCACAGTGGCCACAGGAAATGAACACAGGAAGCACTCACCTTGCTTCCATTGTGTTGTTTAGTCGCTCAGTTCTGTCCGACTCTTTGCAACCCCATGGACTGCAGCACGCCAGGCTTCCTTGTCCTTCACTGTCTCCCAGAATTTGCTCAGACTCATGTCCTTTGAGTCGGTGATGCCATCCAACCATCTCATCCTCAACCCTTCTCCTCCCGTTTTCAATCATTCCCAGCATCAGGGTCTTTTCCAATGGGTCAGCTCTTTGAATCAGGTGGCCAAAGTATCGGAGCTTCAGCTTCAACATGCTGAGGGGCATGGCCAAAAAAAAAGAGAAAAGAAAGTAGAGAGTTCCCTAAGGACATGGGGGTGCTTGAGAGCAGATGGTGGGGGGGCAGGAAGGGGATATGAAGGTGGCTTGGGTCGGAGGAGGGGGCCTGGAATCTCTGGTAGCCTGGAGGTGGGGTCTCCGTGGAGACCATGGTTCAGGAGGGGTCAGGATGCTGGGAGGAGCAGACGGATCCCGGGTGTGGGCGGGCAGCAGTGGAGACAGGAAGATGAAGAGGTGGCTGGAGGCAGAGAGCCGCCCCGGGGAGGCCGGGGAAGTCAGGGTGGCCGTGAGATGTTGCCATGTAGAGCCGACGTGATTCCTGACGACAAATAACCCTGTCCAGGCATTGAACATGGTGCTGGAGAATGACTCAGAGCCCAAGCACGCTGGTCCCCTTGTCCTGTGGGCGGCGAACTATGCTGGACTAGATGAGGGTGAATATCTCATGAATGCGCGTGGGAGGCCGACCGCATTGGAGAAAGAGTTAATAATTAAACCATTTGCGCCACCACAATGGGCCGGGCGGGCCCAGGGTCCTTGGGGCTGACCCTGCGCCTGCCCGCCCCGTCATCATCCTCGGTATGTGGTCCACATGGGGACACCACAGGAAGCTCAGCCCGAGGGCCCCCAACAACAAGTCATTTTAGTTTCGGAAGCTGCCAGGACAGGAAATCAGTGAGAAATTACTGATTAGGAAAAATCAATTTGGCCTGACTTGAATTGGTAGGAGGTGGAGAAAGGGCGGGGTGGGGGCTGCATCTGACAATGCACTCCTTCTGGGGGGCGGGGAGCTCTGAGCCCCTCTTTTCTGGGGAACCTGGAGCTCCGAGGGGTTAAATAGTTGCCGAAGGCTCTGCAGCAGGCAAGGGGGGCCGGGCCAGGAGTGAGGGGGTAGGCCTGTTGGCTCCCAGGTCCCCTCCCACCCGGGCCCCCCCCCGCCCTGGTGATGCTGGTGCCCCCAGACTCCCGAAGCTTCAAGAGGAGGCTCTGAGACTGCAACAGGAACCAGGGGCCTGGACCCCTTCTGGCTCTGCCCTGTCTTTTGTGGTCGTGGGGGGAGAAGCCGGAACAGGGCAGCCGGCCTCACGCCACCATCACCTGCCCGGTGACCCCAGGCGACCTCAGGGCTCCTGCAGAAGGCTTGACAGAGCCTTCCTCTGGCAGATGAGGCTGACCAGGTGACTTTTTAGGATGCCATCCAGTCCTAAGATTGCAGGGTTGGTGATCTCTGGAGATTCGAAGGGATAAAGACTGTCTTTGTGCTCAAACGAGCTGGGCTCTGGGGCAGAAATTCACTCCCTCGGGGCAGTGACTGGACATTGGTGTCCCCCAGTGCCCGCCCTGCCAGCCTCCTTTGCTCTGGGCTGCCAGGTGCCACCCTGCAGCCCCTATTCCTTTCCCACCATCCCTGCCTGGGGCATAGCGTGGCACAGGCCTCTGGCGTCCCTTGGCTGGGTGGTCCTGCCTGTTTTCCATGATGCCCGGCTGCCCACTCTCAGGGCCTGCCCCACCACCGCTTAGATGAAGTTCTCATGTCTTGTCGTCCCTCCTGGGTTTGCCAGACTCTGCACGTCGCACCTCACCCCTGCTTCAGAGCCCCCCAAGGGCTCCCCAGGAAGGCCCGACTGCCTGAGGGTTGCCTTGGTCGGAGCTGCCCAGAGTCTTGGGGCTCCTCTTTCTTCCAGGAGCCCCAGCCACCCCCCGCAGACCCAGCCTTTCCAGCTCTTTCCAAAGCAGGAGAAATGCCGCTTCCTGGAGGAGGTGTCCTACAGCAGGCACACCCCCTGTCTCCTGCCTGCTCACAAGGGGACCTGGGTCCCAGAGACAGTCTTTCCCCAGGGCTGTCAGCACACAGGGACCCCAGCAGATGTGGCTCTCTGATTACAAAGACCACATGTGGGTGCTGCCCAGGGGCTGTCTAGTGCCCCCCAGACGCTGGTCCACAGTGGAGGTGTCTGCTTATTCACAGTGTTTCCCGGGGAAAGCACTCTCCTTTGACTGTGGTGGGCAGAATAACTACCCCCTCCCCCCAGATGAACACATTCTCAGCCCAAGAACTTGTGAAAGGAAAAGGGACTTGGCAGATACGGTTCATCCAAGAGCACTGAGGTGGGGAGGTTACCCTGGATTACCCAAGTGGGCCCAGTGTGGAAGCGTTACTCGCTCAGTTGTGTCCGACTCTTTGAGGCCCCATGAACTGTGGCCCACCAGGCTCCTCTGTCTATGGGATTCTCCAGGCAAGATGACTGGAGTGGGTTGCATTCCCTTCTCCAGGGGATCTTCCCGACCCAGGGATTGAACCCGGGTCTCCTGCATTACAGACAGATTCTTCACTGTCTGAGCCACAGGGAAGCCCCAGTGTGGAAAGGGGAGGTGTCCCAGTGATGTTGTGTGGAAAGACCCAGCTGGCCAGTGCTGACTGTGAAGATGGAGGGTCCATGAGCCAAGGAACGCAGGCAGCCTGTGGAAGCTGAAAAGGACAAGGAAGCAGGCTGTCCCTGGGAGGCTCCAGGAAGGACACAGCCCTGCCAACACCTTGGTTTTAGCCCTGTGAAACCTACTTTGAACTTCTGGCCTCCAGAAGTGGAAGAAAATAAATGTGTGTTGCTTTAAGCCACTGAGTTTGTGGTAATTTGCAAGATAATTTCTATTTGTGGCAACAGAAAAGCTAATAAATCCAGTGACATTTTTTCTCATGACCTGTCTCAGGGAACAGTTCTCCATGCACACGTGTCCACAATGGAAACTGGGCTGCAGGGAGGGGGCCTGTGGGGCTTCTTGCCTGTGTCCCCCAGCCCGACAGCCCCATGGATGCCACGCTCAGAGTCCTGTACTTCCTCACCCACCTCCTTCTCGTCAACCTCAGAACATTTCCTTACAGGCTGTGGTGGGGTGGGGGGCGGGGAGATAGCAGGCGACTCTTCTCTGGTCTGTTCAGCCGGACAGATGGGCCTGCAGCCCCTGGGAGGAGAGCCTTGAGGTTGGAGGAGGGAGGCCCCGTCTTGGCTTTCAGTTCAGAGAAGATCCCCAAACAGGGCTGCACTCAGGCCAAGGTCAGAGAACACTGGGAGGGCATTGGGGGTCACAGGGCATTGGGAAGGCACTGGGAGGCCGCAGGGTATTCGCTCCCACTCTCAGTGGAGGCCACGTCCATATGGGTGTGTACAGCAGCCTGAGGGCAGGGCAGGGACCCGGGATCTAGGCAGATGATGGAAGCTCTGCAGGCATAGATCCACAGGCAGGACTGGGGTGGTGTGACCCAGATTCCTCCCCTTCCCGGGCACTTGGATCCTTGCCAGCCTCCCCACTCTGGGCCCCTTCGGCCTTTGGGCTGTGAGCAGTGCTGATGTGTGTTGGTCAGTCGATCGACTCAGCAGACCCGGAAGCCATGTGTTCATGAGTCCAGGTCCCCAGACATGGAGCCCGTGGGCCCCATGCACTCGAGTGAGCAAGGTGTGACCTTGGTTCCTGAAGCCCCAGAGACTCCTGGGTGAACCCCTCAGCATGGTCTGCCTATCTCGGAGGATTAACTAAGTTTAGAAAGAGCCCCGGGGTCTTGTGAAGGGCATGTTGTGTGGGAGGAAAACAAGAGCACAATGAGCCGATAGGATGGAGGTTGGACGCCCGAGAAACAATCGCAGGGAGGCGGTGGGATGGTGGGGGGCGGGGGGATGGTCAAGATAGAGCCGATGCTGCTGAGGGACAAAGGCGACCTTGGAAGAAAGCCTTTGACTCTTGCTTCCAAGCGAAGGATCTGATTTTCAAGATTGCTCTCGAGTCTTCTCTGTTCCAAGTGTGGAAGTGTTCTTAACTGTTTTCTGGGAGACTTGTACAGCAGGCCCCAGGCACCCGTAGGTGCTGGAACAACAAGTAAGTCATTTTGAAAGAAGGCAACTCTATTTAGACACAGCCAGAATAGGAAATTTTAAAAGTGAATGTTTCTGGAAAATAAACTTTTGAGACATTTCAGTTGAGATGTCAATGAAACCCATTGAAGTAGCTCATCCATTGACATTTATTCTATGATTTTATGGAGTAAAAATTTGGTTCCCTGAATCCTTAAAGGTGAGTATATCCCTCCTGTAAGACTACTGATATGTGATAAGGATCGGCCAGTGCCCTTTAAAATAAATTTTAAATCCAAGTATCAGCTCAGTTCAGTCATGTCCGACTCTTTGAGACCCCATGGACTGCAGCACTCCAGGCCTCCCTGTCTGTCACCAACTCCTGGAGCTTGCTCAAACTCACGTCCATCACATCAGTGATGCCATCCAACCATCTCATCCTCTGTCGTCCCCTTCTCCTCCCACCTTCAATCTTTCCCAGCATCAGGGTCTTTTCCAATGAGTCAGTTCTTTGCATCAGGTGGCCAAAGTATTGGAGCTTCAGCTTCAGCATTAGTCCTTCCAATGAATATTCAGGACAGATTTCCTTTAGGATGGACTGGTTGGATCTCCTTGCAGTCCAAGGGACCCTCAAGAGTCTTCTCCAACACCACAGTTCAAAAGCATCAATTCTTCGGCACTCAGCTTTCTTTATAGTTCAACTCTCACATCCATACATGACCACTGGAAAAACCATAGCCTTGAATAGATGGATTTTTGTTAGCAAAGTAATGTCTCTGCTTTTTAATATGCTGTCTAGGTTGGTCATAGCTTTTCTTCCAAGGAGTAAGTGTCTTTTAATTTCATGGCTGCAATCACCACCTGCAGTGATTTTGGAGCCCAAGAAAATAGTCTCTCACTGTTTCCATTGTTTCTCCATCTATTTCCCATGAAATGATGGAATCAGATGCCATGATCTTAGTTTTCTGAATGTTGAGTTTTAAGTCAGCTTTTCAACTCTCCTCTCTCATTTTCATCTAGAGGCTCTTTAGTTCTTCTTCACTTTCTGCCGTAAGGGTGGTGTCATCTGCATATCTGAGGTTATTGATATTTCTCCTGGAAATCTTGATTCCAGTTTGTGCTTCATCCAGCCTGGCATTTAGCGTGATGTACTCTGCATGTAAGTTAAACAAGCAGGGTGACAATATACAGCCTTGATGTACTCCTTTCCCGATTTGGAACCAGTCTGTTGTTCCATGTCCAGTTCTAACTGTTGCTTCTTGACCTGCATAGAGATTTCTCAGGAGGCAGGTCAGGTGGTCTGGTATTTCCATCTCTTGAAGAATTTTCCAGTTTGTTGTGATCCACACAGTCAAAGGCTTTGGCATAGTCAATAAAGCAGAAATACATGTTTTTATGGAACTCTCTTGCTTTTTAGATGATCCACAGGTGTTGGCAATCTGATCTCTGGTTCCTCTGCCTTTTCTAAATCCAGCTTAAACATCTGCAAGTTCACAGTTCATGTACTGCTGAAGCCTGGCTTGGAGAATTTTGAGCATTACTTTACTAGTGTGTGAGATGAGTGCAATTGTGTGGTAGTTTGAACATTCTTTGGCATTGCCTTTCTTTGGGATTGGAATGAAAATTGATCTTTTCCAGTCCTGTAGCCACTGCTGAGTTTTGCAGGTTTGTTGGCATATTGAGTGCAGCACTTTCACAGCATTATCTTTTAGGACTTGAAATAACTCAATTGGAATTCCATCACCTCCACTAGCTTAGTTCATAGTGATGCGTCCTAAGGCCTACTTGATTTCACATTTTAGGATCTATGGTTCTAGGTGAGTGATCACACCATCATGATTATCTGGGTCATGAAGATCTTTTTTGTATAGTTCTTCTGTGTATTCTTGCCACCTCCTCTTAATATCTTCTGCTTCTTTTAGATTCATACCTCTTCTGTCTTTTATTGTGCCCATCTTTGTATGAAATATTCCCTTGGTATCTCTAATTTTCTTGAAGAGATCGCTAGTCTTTCCCTAGTCTTTCCCATTCTATTGTTTTCCTCTATTTCTTTGCATTGATCTGATGAAGGCTTTCTTATCTCTCTTTGCTATTGTTTGGAACTCTGCATTCAAATGGTTATATCTTTCCTTTTCTCCTTTGCCTTTGCTTCTCTTCTATTCATAGCTATTTGTAAGGCTTCCTCAGACAACCATTTTGCCTTTTTGCATTTCTTTTTCTTGGGGATGGTGTTGATCCCTGCCTCTTGTACAATGTCATGAACCTCCATCCATAGTTCTTCAGGCACTCTGTCTATCAGATCTAATCCCTTGAATCTATTTGTCACTTCCACTATATAATCATAAGAGATTTGATTCAGGTCATACTTGAATGGTCTCGTGGTTTTCCCTACTTTCTTCAATTTAAGTCTGAATTTGGCAATAAGGAGTTCATGATCTGAGCCACAGTCAGCTCCTGGTCTTCTTTTTGCTGACTGTATAGAGCTTCTCCATCTTTGGCTGCAAAGAATATAATCAATCTGATTTCGGTGTTGACCATCTGGTGATGTCCACGTGTAGAGTCTTCTCTTGTGTTGTTAGAAGAGGGTGTTTGCTATGACCAGTGGGTTCTCTTGGCAAAACTCTGTTAGCCTTTGACCTGCTGCGTTTTGTACTCCAAGGCCAAATTTGCTGCCATATTGAGTGCAGTAATCCACATATAGTGGTCATAGATACTTACTATGTTTCACTCAGTGAATGATCATATCCACTGCTGTTGTATTTCCCTAAAAAGATCATTAAGGTGAAATAAATAAAACCATAAAATTTTAAAAGTTTTGTAAAGAACTTTATTTATTTGTGGCTGCACTGGGTCTTTGTTGCTGTGTGCAGACTTTCTCTAGTTGTAGTGAGCAGGTGCTACTCTCTGGCTGTGGTACACGGACACCTCCCTGCAGTGGCTTCTCTTGTTGCAGAGCGCGGCCTCTAGAGCGCGGGCTCAGTGGTTGTGGCACACAGGCTTAGTTATCCTTGGCATGTGGAATCTTCCCGGACCAGGGATTGAATCCAGGTCCCCTGCATTGGCAAGCCATTTCTTAACCCATGGACCACCAGGGAAATCCTAAAGCCAGAGTTTTAGGATCGGTGGCATTTTTCTTTCCCTTTAGATTTTCTATTAATTAATTTGACTCTCCACAGTAACTTACTGAGCACCGTGACTTTTTGTTGTAAGCCTGGCTAAAGTTTGTGATCAGCTGGGGCACGCGTGTTATTTCAGTGAATCCTCACAAGGATCTAAGTTGACGGTTTCTATCGTGATCCCTGGGCTTCCGTCATAGCTCAGTTGGTAAAGAATCTGCCTGCAATGAAGGAGACCCTGGTTTGATTCCTGGGTCAGGAAGATCCATTGGAGAAGGGATAGGCTACTCATTCCAGTATTCTTGGGCTTCCCTTGTGGCTCAGCTGGTAAAGAATCCGCCTGCAATGGGGGAGACCTGGGTTTGATCCCTGGGTTGGGACGATCCCTTGAAGAAGGGAAAGGCTAGCCATTCCAGTATTGTGGCCTGGAGAATTCCACTATACAGTCCATGGGGTCCCAAAGAGTTGGACACGGCTGAGCGACTTTCACTTTCACCATGGTGACCCTTAATTCAGAGACGAGGAAACTGGGGCCCAGAAGGATCAGATAGGTGGCTGAGAGTCACACAGCAAGTGTTGAAATTCAAGGCCCAAGTGGACCCTCTCACCCTGGGGTGTCACCTCTCCGTAGGGTGGCCTAGATGCCAAGGGCATGATGTGGTTCACCCCAGGCCAAGGCAGGCTCTCTTTCTGTAAACATTTATCAGACAACTCCTGTCCAGGCACTGGCTTTGAGACTGAATGGGTAGGCTGTCCTGGTACCTCCCAATTTTTGCCAGAGATAGAGGGAGAGGCAGGTGGTATTGGGGCCACTGGCAGTCAGGGGGGAGGCTGAGGGCAGAATAGGAAGCTTGAAGTTGACACATTTTTCATTTTAAAGTTTGCTACACTGACTTGTCAAGTAGGAATTAGAAAAGGTGCTGATTTCTGGAAGTTCACACGCCTAAAATAATCTAGAGGTGATAGGAGCACGCCTTAACCTCTTGAGGTGTGTGTTCATTAGTCGGACACGTCTTAAAGGCTCGGAGCGCATGACTGAGACTGAGGGTGTTCATCTGGCCTTTATATAAAATTCCTTTAAAAAAAAACTGAACAGAGAGAAGTTCTTTCTCTCAAATCAGATGAGAACCATCAACCTGAGGACTTTAAAAAGAAGAGCATGACTGTGGTACCCCAAATGTCCCCTCTGGAGGTGACAGTTCTCTGGGATGTGAACTCACTGCTCTCAGGACGAGTGCCGGCTGCCACCTTCACCTCCTGGGCTCCTGAGGCCAGTGTGTGCCCAAGTCCCGTGGCCTCATGTGGCCCCTTGAAGGGACCAAGTGCCTGAGTTACTCACATCCCAATTCCCCATGGGGTAGGTGACGGTGACCACCCACGGCTGGGGACGTGGGCTGAGGCCTGGGCAGCAGATGTTGACTGGGGCCCAGGGGAGGCTGTTTCTGGTGAAGAGAAACCCCCTCAGGGAACCCCAGGTCATCTTCTGCACAGAAGCAACAACCCAGATTTAAACTCCTCTGACTCCCCCACCTCAAGCATCCCCACTCTGAGAACCGGGTCAGGTGGTCTTGGGGTGAGTCTGTTGTTCGTCCTGTTCATGGACTTGAGTAGGCTATGCTGACCTTGTTCCTGACGGCTGAGCACCCGCTGGGACTGCCAGGCCCGGTGCCCTGGCCTTTCCTGCCCCTTGCTCTGCTGCTGAGGGACCCTGGGGTCTGCACACCCTGTCTGTGTGTGGGTGGGTGAGGTGGGGGGTTAGGGAGAAATCCAACTCCTTGAGCACGGTCGACTGAGAGCACTCAGTGAGCTCATGGCCACAAGGACAGCAGGAAAGCCGGGGGCTGTGAGTGCTTCGCTGGATACAGTGTGTTATCAGGGCGAAGGGCCACTGTGTCCGGACTGAGCAACAGCCCCGTGATGCCTGGGCCCTGGGCCTGGCCTGCTGGGTGACTTCAGACATCCTCACAGGGAGCTCTGTGCTTCACCTTCCTGCTCTGCTGAGTGAAGCCAAAGCCCCCACCTACATAGCAGGATACCAAGGCCACGAATTGCAGGCCCCGGTTGTCCCCTGATCTGCCTCCCCGCTCCCAGCTGGTCCTCTGATTCTGTCTCCGTGGGTTCATACCCTGCTTGGATGCTTGTTAGCTGTGTGACCATGGGTGAGTGTCTTAAACTCTCTGAGTCTCAGTTCCGTTATCCATCAAATGGGTACAATGATTCTGACTTTGGAAGACTCTGGTGAAAGTGCTAGGCATTGGATGTAGGGCCTGGCATTGCAGGTGCTTAAAAGAATGTCACTGCCCTCCACACTCCTGCTGTCTTTAAAGCGGTCACTCTCCTCCCTCCTGCTTCTTCCTGTCCAGTCTCAGGCAGCTCTCTGCTTTCTGTGGGTCTCCTCTGCTGCACTTCCACGGGCTCCCCCCGACTGTCTGACGGCCCCTGGCTGGTCCTGGCCACTCGGGCAGCACGGAGCCAGCAGGAAGGAGCAGCAGTGAGACCCCTGGGTGAGACCCTCTTCACGCTGATGGGGGGAGAAGCCCCCCTCTCCCTTTCTCAGAGCAATTCCAGCCACAGGAGCCTAAGTTTGAGGCCTTTCTTTTTTGGAAAAGTAGAGAAAAACAGTGTTTCACATGACTGTTCAGTTGTAGAGACCAGTTCCTCTTGGGAGCTGAAGAGTGCAGACCTGGATTTGGGGGGTGGGGCCCCTGCGGTGGGAGATAGAGGGAACTGGGCATCCCGCCTTGTTGGGGAAATGTGGTCCCTGAGCAGGTTGTTTGGATGGCAGGCATCAAAAAGCATGTGTGTGTGTGTGTGTGCTCATGTGTGTGCACATGCACGTGTGTGTATACATGCGTGTATGTGTGCGCACGTGTGCATGCATGTATATATGTGTGTGCATGCATGTGTGTATGTGTGTGCACATGTGTGTATATATGTATATGCGTGTATGTGTGTTGGGGGGAGAAATAGACTCCATCCTTGCCGAGTGTGCCCCCTCGTCCTGGTTGCTATCTTGGGGGGAGGGGAGCCCGGTTCCCAGGAGGGGTCGTGGGGACCTGCCCTTGACCCGGGATCTCAACCTTGGAGAAGGTTTTATGGGTTTTATGGAGAAGGTTTTATGCCGGAGAGAAACAGGGCCTTGTCTATTTGTCCACTCCACCCAGGTCACTGCAAGCTTGACCTGGTTCAGATAGCGCTTTATCACACCACTCCCTACACAGAAAAATCCCTGCCATTTAGGGATTTCCTATTTATCTTGCAGTTTTATGGCCACTGGGCAAAATGGCCATGACTGTGGCCTGTGTGTTTAGCTGTAGAGTCAAATTATATATTGATTGAGATCTCTCTTTGTGTTTCTCTCTGTGTGTGTCTCTCTGTGTCGCTCACACACTGACACACACACACACAACATTTTCACACAGCCACACAAGCACACCCCTCACGGGCACAGCTAGGCACAGAGGCACCTGGGGTGGGTGAGGGTCGGCCCTCCAGCCAAGCTCCTTTTTGGAAACACAGTCAGACCAGCTGTGTCCCTGGGAAGAGATGTGTTTCACTGGGGTACCTGGTGGCCCTGATCCCTGCTATTTAATGGTGTCTGTGAGGGACAGTGAGGGGGACGGAGGGACAGAAAGCCACAAAGCCTGGGGGCCGCCGGAGGCCTGTGTGCAGGACACCCGGCCCCCAGCCCCTGGGCAGGTGCACACTTCTAGCCTCAACCCCGCAGACATTCAGAGCCTTGTGGTCAGAGTGAAGGCTTAGGCCAGTTTTCACTGCTTTCTCTCCATTACGGTCCTGCAGGCAGAGATGATTGCTGTGTTTTCAGAGGCCGGCTGGATTGCAGGGTGGCTGGCTGGACATAGGGCCCTGCCGGAGTAGCCCTCTGTGGCTAGTACTCTTGGCACGTTAGCCAGCATGGCCCTGGGTCCACAGGTCACATCTGGCTCTTCGTGGACGGTTGGTTTGCAGTACCACCTGTGTGGTTGTGGGTTCGAGGCCCAGGTGCTGCCCTGGCGCCAGGGCTGGCCGGTGCTCTGACCTTCAGCCACGTGGCCTGTCAGGCCCCTGCGCCTTGGGTCATAGGAAGACGGTGGCCCCTCCCTGTGACAAGCAGCAGACAGCACAGACAGCTCTCTGGCAATAGGGCACATCCTGCCTCGGTCACCTGAACGCCCACTGCAGCCAGGATGCTGGGCTTCTGCTGAGGTCAGCAGTTTGAGCTCGTCTCCCTGTGACCATTCATGCTAAGCCTGAAACTCTTCCCCGGATCCCATGGGGATCATTCCTTGGGATGGCGGGAGGGGGGCAGTTAATGCAAGGAGCCACCCAGAAGGGCAGAGAGCTGGAGACCAGGGCATGTGTGCTATTGTCTAAGATGAGAGGCATCAGTATTGAAAATTGATTGCAGGAAGCTGGTGGAGAGAGAAAGAACAGGAGAGAGAGAGATGGCCCATCCATGAGACAGGGACCTCGGGAAGCTGGAAGGGAGTCGGTCAGGAGCCCAGCTGGAGATGGGCCTTGAGGCGAGGGAGGAACCAGACGGGGCAGAGACTGGCCTGGCTGGACATGGGGAGAGCTCCTGCCTGCAGGTGGCCTCTGAAGCGCTGACACGAAAGGAGGCGACAGCTCTGAGTTTTCAGGAGGGGACACGTTTCTGGAAGTTATCACGTGGCTGGCAGCAGCGCTGGGGGTCGGGGCAGGGGCTCCAGGTGGTGGCAGGGAACAGGGCTCTTTGGGGCCGGGGCTTCTCCTTGTGGGGCCCATGCAGGTAAAGGCAGGGACAAGGTCACGCTCTGGTCCCTGCTGCACCTCTGATCTTGTGTGACCCTTAGTAGGATGCTATCTCCCTGGGGACCTGGGAGTAAATTGAAGGCCACAGGTTGAAGATGGAAGATCTCCTTCACTCCTGATTAGCGCTGGAAAGGAGGAAGTGAAAGTCGCTCAGTTGTGTCAGACTCTTTGTGACCCCATGGACTATACAAGCTATGGAATTCTCCAGGCCAGAATACTGGAGTGGGTAGCCTTTCCCTTCTCTAGGGGATCTGCCCAACCCAAGATCAAACCCAGGTCTCCTACATTGCAGACATATTCTTTACCAGCTGAGCCACCAGGGAAGCCCTGGAGTTAATGTGTGGCAGGCCTGAAGTATGAAACCAAGAAGCAGGATTTGATTACTACCTTGGGATTTTGCACTGGGTTCTTTTGCACAGAATTTAGGTTTGTAGGTTAATTACAAAAATGTTACCAGAAAAAAAGAAAACCCTCCTGATTTTTCATGGGTGATTGATCTAGATGTTGCATTCCCTTCTGTCCCTTTGATGTCTGCAAGCAGAGGATTCTGCGGCTCTTTGGCATCAACAGTTGGCAGTGGGGAAGGAAGAAAGGAGGTGAAAGCGTTCAGCGTTTTTATGTGTTGGTTTAGTTTCTGTTTAGTCACTAAGGCGTGTCCGACTCTTTGAGACCCCATGGACCGAAGCACGCCAGGCTATTCTGTCCTCCACTGTCTCTCAGAGTTTGCTCAGAATCATGTCCATTGAGTCAGTGATGCCATCCAACCATCTCATCCTATGTTGTCCCCTTTTCCTCCTGCCTTCGGTCTTTCCCAGCACCAGGGTCTTTTCCAGTGAGTCAGCTCTTCACATCAAGTGGCCAAAGTATTGGAGTTTCAGCTTCAGCATCAGTCCTTCCAATGAATATTCAGGGTTGATCTCCTTCAGGATTGACTTGTTTGATCTCCTTTCTGTCCAAGGGACTCTCAAGAGTTTTCTCCAACACCACAATTTGAAGGGATCAATTCTTGGGCACTCAGACTTCATTATGGTCCAGCTCTCACATCCATACATGACTACTGGAAAACCGATAGCTTTGACCATATAGACCTTTGTTGGCAAAGTGATGTCCTTGATTTTTAATACACTGTCTAGGTTGGTCACAGCTTTTCTTCTAAGAAACAAGTATCTTTTAATTTTGTGGCAGCAGTCACCATCTGCAGTGATTTTGGGATGCAAGAAAATAAAATCTGTCACTGCTTCCACTTTTTCCAATTCTATTTGCTGTGAAGGGATGGGACTGGATTTCATGATCCTTGCTTTTTTAATGTTGAGTTTCAAGTTGGCTTTTTCACTCTTCTCTTTCATCCTCATCAAGAGGGTCTTTAGTTCCTCTTCACTTTTTGCCATTAGAGTGGTATCATCTGCATATCTGAGATTGTTGATATTTCTCCCGGCGATCTTGATGCCAGTTTCTGATTCACCCAGCCCGGCATTTCACAAGATGTACTCTGCACATAAGTTAAGCAATTTGACAATAATACAGCCTTGACGTACTCCTTTCCCAGTTTGGGACCAGTCTGTTGTTCCATGTCCAGTTCTAACTGTTGCTTCCTGACCTGCACACAGGTTTCTCAGGGGACAGGTAAAGTGGTCTGTTACTTCCGTCTCTTAAAGCATTTTCTGAAGTTTGTTGTGATCCACACAAAGACTTTAGTCCAATGCATGAGAAGTGGATTCAATCCTTGGTGGAGGAGCTAAGATCCCATATACCTCTGGCCAAAAAATCAACAAATAAAACAGAAGCAATATTGTGGCATGTTGAATAAAGACTTAAACATGGTCCATATCAAAAAATTTAAAAAAGAGAGAGAAAGGATATGGTGAGATCATTTAATACCTTTGCTTCTCTTTGCTCTCTTGGCCTCTGCCTGTTATAATGAACAATTAGGGAAATTGAAAATAAGCCATTTATTAGGTCCAAGAGGGGAAAAAAGCAAAGATAAAACAAGCCGGTTAGGAGTGCATTTCACTTTGTGTGTACAGTGTGGTGCTCAGTCGTGTCCAGCTCTTTTGTGACCCCATGGACTGTACCCCACCAGGCTCCTCTGTCCATGGGATTCTCCAGGCAAGAATACTGGGGTGGGTTTCCATTTCCTCCTCCAGGGGATCTTCCGGGCCCAGGGATCAAACTTGCATCTCCTGAGTCTCCTGTGTTGCAGGACAATTCTTTACCACTGAAGCACTGGGGAAGCCCCGTTTCACTTTGTCCTGAAACTAAAACTGGAATTTACACCCGTCTCAAGGGATCTGACAGATTTGAATAGGGTCATTGTTCTCGCTCATAAAACAAGTGCCACCGAGTCACATGACAATATGTAACGCATCTACTCAGAAGGAAGTATGTTAAGCAAGAAAACAATATTTGTTTCTTCAGACTCCATTCTGCCTGTTTGCTAGGACATTAAGAAGCACTAGCATGTTATCAAGCTAGCATGTATCAAGAATGTTAGCATGATACATTGGAGAAGGAAATGGCAACCCACTCCAGTATTCTTGCCTGGAGAATCCCGTGGACAGAGGAGGCTGGCGGGCTGCCATCTATGGGGTCGCACAGAGTCGGACACAACTGAAGCGACTTAGCAGCAGCAGCAGCATGATATATCCTTCTCTATCTCTTTACTTTTAATCTATCCGAGTCTGTACATTTAAAGTGGGTTTCTTGTATTCAGCATAGTTGGGTCTTGTTTTTTATCCACTCTGATAAACTCTTTTAATTGGAATATTTAGACCATTCATGTTTTAAGTGGTTACTGATATAGTTGGATTAATATTGACCATATTTCTAACTGCTTACTATTGTTACATTTCTTCTTTGCTTCTTCCCCCCGATGTTTTCTGTTTTTTTCCTCTCTTTTTTTAAAATCCATGGTGACTTGAAGAATCTACATTTTATTTAAATTTTTTAAAAGCTTAATTAATTATTTTGGCTGTGCTAGGTCTTAGTTGTGGCACACAGGATCTTCAGTTGCAGAATGCAGTCTCTTAGTTGCAACACATGGGATCCAGTTCCTTGATCAGAGATCTAACCCAGGCCTCCTGAATTGGGAGTGTGGAGTTTTAGCCACTGGACCACCAGGGAAGTCTCTGTTTTCTCCAGTTTTAATTGAGCTTTTTATATGATTTCATGTTATCTCTTTAGAGTATCATTTACGCTTTAAAGTAGTTTAGTAGAAGTTGCCTTAAATTTTAAAATATACATGTTAAACTGTTCTGTGCCTGCCTTCAAATAACACTGTATCGCTTCACATGTCACTCAGGTAACTTTCAAGTGACAAGTTCTAGTCCCTCCCACTTATCACTTATAATATTGCTGGCATTCATTTCCCTTACTTACCTGCTGTAGTCACTCAATACATTGTTACTATTACTGCTTTAATCAGTTATATTTTACATCTATTAAGAATGAGGAAAACACAAGATTTTATTTTACCTTTGTTTATTCCTTCCCCAACACTCTTTTTTATGTAGATATAAATTTCTTACCTACATCATTTTCTTTCTCTCTGAAGGATTTCTTTGAACTTCTTTTGCAGAAGACGTCTGCTGGTGATGAATTCCGTTCTTGTCTGGTTGAGAAATTTTTTATTTATCCTTCTTATTTATTCATTTACAGCAGCTGTATTGAGATATAACTGACATACAAAATATTGCACGTTTTAAGTACACAATATGGTGAGTTTGGACATATGGATACAGCTGTGAAAACGTCACCACAATCAAGTAATGACATATTCATCACCTCCATAAGTTTCGCTGTGTTCTCAGTTTTATTTTTGACATACAGAAAGCTGTGCATAATTAGAGTATAAAACTTGAAGAGTATTCTCCTTCACTTTTGAAGGGTAACATCTCTGGATATGGGGGCTTCCCAGGTGGCTCAGTGGTAAAAAATCCACTTGCCAATGCAGAAGGCTTGGGTTTGATCCCTGGGACAGGAAGATCCCGTGGAGGAAAAAAGGGCAACCCACTCGTTTCTTGACTGGAGGATGGAGAGAGGAACCTGGTGGGCAACATTCCAAGGGTTTGCAAAGAGTCGGACATGACTGAGCACTCATCTCTGGATATACAAAATTCCAAGTTGGTATTTTGTTTTTCTTTAAATATTTTGCTCTACCCTCTTCTTGCTTGCATGGCTTCTGGTGAGAAGGCTGCTGTAATTCTTATCCTTGTTCCTCTATAGAAAAGCTGTTTTTTCTTCTGGTTGCAATTCAAGAGTTTCTCTTCGTCTTTTATTTTCTTAGTTTGAATGTGATATGCCCAGGTGTAGATTTGTTGGCGCTAATCCTGCATGGTGTTTCCCGAACTTCCTGGATCTGTGATTTGGTATCTATCATTAATTTTGTAAAGTTCTTGGCTATGCTTGCTTCACATATTTCTTTTGCTCTATGCTCTTCTCCTTCTGGTATTCCAGTTATGCATAAGTTATACCTTTTGAACTTGTTCCACAGTTCTTGGATATCTGTTCTATCTTTTCATTCTTTATTTTCCTTGCCTTTCAGTTTAAAAATTTTATCTTGACCTATCTTCAAGCTCATGATTCTTTTCTTGGCTATGCCCAGGATACTAATGAGTCCATCAGAGGCACTCTTCATTTCAGTGTTTTTGACCTGATAGTGTTTTAAATGTCTAGTGTTTACTTTGATTCTTTCTTTGAATTTCCATCTCTCTGCTTACATTACCCATATGTTCTTACGTTTTGTCTATTTTTTTCCAATAGAATCCTTAACATATTAATCATGGTTATTTAAAATTCCCTGTCTGATAATTCCAACATCTGTGTTATATCTGAGTCTGGTTCTGATGATTGCTTGTCTCTTCAGACTGTGGCTTTGTTTGCCTTTTGGCATGCCTTATACTTTCTTGTTGAAAGCCAGACATGTTGTGTTGGGTAAAAGGAATTGATGTAAATAGGCTTTCGTGTGAGGATTTATATAAATCTGCCTAGAAGCTGGACTGTGTTTCGTATTTGCTGTAGCTGTAGGTGCCAGAGCCTTCAGCTCCCCTGACCGTCCTTGTTTCTCTCCCCTCTTGACTTCAGGCTTCCCTCAGCTCTCCTTCTCAGGGAAGGGCCATGTCTTGTAGCTCTTCCAGCCATAATCCAGTTATTCTACTGAGCCCAGTTGGTACCATGGTAAGGCATTGGGAAGGGGAAAGTGTTGTACTATCTTCAAATTAAATTGTAGCTCTTCCAGCCATAATCCAGTTATTCTACTGAGCCCAGTTGGTACCATGGTAAGGCATTGGGAAGGGGAAAGTGTTGTACTATCTTCAAATTAAATCTCAGTCTTTAATGGACCTGTGTTTTGAGGCTGTGACCTTCACAGATGATGTAGATTTTGTCCCTCTGTCCTCAACTCATTTCCCTGTAGGCGTGCATCCTGCGTGCTAAGTGGCTTTAGTCGTGTCCGACTCTGCGACCCTGTGGACTGTAGCCCACCAGGTTCCTCTGTCCATAGGATTTCCCAGGCAAGAATACTGGAGTGGATTGCCATTTCATCCTCCAGGGGATCTTCCTGACCCAGGGATCGAAACTATGTCGTTTGTATCTCCTGCTTTGGCAGGCGGGTTCTTTACCACGGAGCCGCCTGAGAAGCCCTGAGCCTTTCGTGGATTCTGCTAGAAAAGCTGGTTGCTTCTTAGCAAGGCTGCCCTCAGACCTGAGATGTGAGCTTTGCGGAGTCTCTCCTCGTATCCTTGGTGGTTCTGCCTCCCAGCATGTCAGGGATGCTCAAAGCTTTCAGAGACTGCATCTTCGTGACTCCCAAACATCCAGGTTGGCCTCCCAGGTTCCACAGCGACTCAGCTGCTGGGAAACAGATCAGGTTGGTAAAAATATGTGTGCATGTTCTCACGGAACCTGAGAAAATCACACCTCAACTTTGACCCCAAAAAAATCTGTTTGTGCCGCTCCAATAATCATTTCCTCCTCAGTGTGATGGCAGGCCATATGTCTGCAAAGTGACCAGCGAAAAAGACCGTCTACCTCCATTGCGCCTTGCAAAATACATTTTCCTAGCCGTCAGCTCTAAAATATAAAGAAGCCAAGCCACAGGCTTCTGCTTCCAAACAATAAACCCAGGACAATCGGCTCCTGAGATGGAGGAAGTGGGGACCTGGATGCTTGCCTTGAAGGTTTGTGACGTATGTGTTTAGGAGTGAAAGTAGGCAATGGATTTTTTTAAAAAAGATTCTTCTTTTTTTGATGTAGATCGTTTTTAAAGTCTTCAATTGAATTTGTTATAATATTGCTTCTGTTTTATGTTTTGGTGCTTTTGGCCACGAGGCATGTGGGATCTTAGTTCCCTGAGCAGGGATTGAACAGGCACCCCCTGGATTGGAAGGCTTAACCTCTGGACCACCAGGGAAGTCCCATCAGCGGGATTTTGAAGTTTAGAAGTTCAGTGTCTAGGGGTGAAGGTAGACTCCAGCATGCAGAATATAAAGCAGGCCTTGCCTGGCTGTAGAAAGTGGGACTTGTTTGGGGGACTGACTCACTGAGGAGCCCCGAGGCCCCTCGAACACTGTGCAGGCACCCAGAGGCAGGCTCCATGTGTTAAGCCCCAGCACTCATCTCATAGCATCCTGAGGGCTCAAATGATGAAGGGTGAAGATGAGCCATCTGCGATGCGGGCTTTCCCGGCCTCCCCTCATTCCTGGCCCTCGGGACTGTTCTGAGCATGTGGCCCAAGAATTCAACCCTGAAGGTGGTCACTGTCCCCCAGCCGCTAGTGCGCACAGCACAGAAATGACAGCCCTGGGCTTGTCACGTTGTCAGCGTTCTCCTCTCTGTACCCCTTCCCCAGGGTTGACCAGAACTATTCTAGAATGACCACTGTCTTTCCCACAACAGTTTCAGGAGCCTTTTGACAAGGGACCTTGTGACCTTAGGTTGACGGTAATCGTTACATGTCTTGGTTCTCTTACCTGTGACTGCCAAGGGGATTGTAAGGAGAAATCAAGTGAATAGAGGCAAAAAATACTTTTAAAAAGGCCACTGACTTGAGTGCCCATTTCATTATTCAAAATTGACTTCTTACATAAATGAGCAATTCATTATGTGTGGGACTCGAGATGATGTACTTCCCTCCCTTTAAAACGTTACTGACATCCTTTGTGGTCATGGACTATTTGGAAGATCTGAGAAGTGAAGTTTACCTCTTGGATTTTTCATTACCAACAGGCGGGAATTTACAAAGGTGTACTATGGGTTATGTGTCTGTGTTCCCCCTAAATTCATGTGTTGAAGTTCTCACCCCCAGGGTGATGCTATTTGGAGCGGGGGGCCTTTGGGAGGTGATCAGATGGTGAGGTGATGCCCCCATGAATGGGCCCTTGTTCAGAAACAGGAGAGCAATGAATTCTCCCTCCACCATGTGAGGACATAGAGAGGAGGTGGCCGTTTGCAAGTCAGGAAGAGAGCTCTCCCGAGAACCCAACAAGGCCAGTGCCCTGATCTCTTCTAGCTTCCAGAACCAGGAGAAATAAGTGTTTGTTGTTGAAGCTGCCTCATCCATGGGATTCTGTTCCCACAGCCGGGACTGGCCTGTAATTGTCAAAGGAGCATGGCTTGTAATTGTCACAGCGGGCACTGTGGTCCCCGCAGGTGCTCTGAACCGCACGAGATGTAAGTGCTCGGCATTCCTGGCGTCCTGCTTGAACACCCGTGTCCCCGCGATCCCAGGAGGTGCCCACAGAGACCCAGGAGTCGGCTCGCATTAGATTCATTTTGCTGCTGATCATCCAAGGAACAAAGGGTAGTAAAACCCTTCCCACTGTGGCAGCGGCTGCCAATTAAATCAGAAGGGAGCCCAGGCCAGATGAAGGAGTGAAACCACTTATTCCAGAGCCTGGAAGTGACGCGGGCACCCACATAGTAGGCCCGACCCCCCCAGGACACTGCTTCACCTGTTTCTGCCCTGATCTCTCGCAGCTGGACGTCATCTCCCTCTGAGACCCCCTCGGGCGTTATCTGCTCCTCGCCTGGGGCACTTACAACTGTCTGCCTCCAGTGAGCTATTTCTGAACCCGCCTTATCTCGCCTCCTGGACCGCTGGTGCCTCAAGGGTTGGGACTGTCGTAACCACCTGTTATCTCCCCCGTGCTGAGCCAAGGGCCTCGCGCAAGGGTTATCATTTAGTCGAATCCTGTCCTGTGTTGTGTCGGGGAGCCCCTGGATTCCAGGGCTGGGCCATGTCTCTGCAGCGGTAGGCTGGCATCCTAGGCCGGTTGGGTGAGGGGCAGGGGCGGCATCCCAGGGGGGCTGCCACCTGGGGAATTAAAGGCCCTGGGGGAGGCCTTCCTGGGGGGGCCCTTCCAAGGCACCTCTTATGACCATCTTTGCACAGTCCACCACAGCCGAGTCAGAGGCGTGCTCTCCTCTGGGCTTCAAAGCCCTTCATTAGGACACTCACCACATTGCCTTCTCAATGTTTTTCTGAGAGTCAGATTTCACTGCAAGGCCCAAGGGGAGCAGGGCTTCTGTGTGCCCATTCCTGCGCTGACAATTTTGTCTGTTTTAACTCACTGGATCCTCACAGCCTCCCTGTGAGAGAGGCATTACTGTGTTTTCTACTTAAAATGTAACGGGGAAACGGAGGCACAGACTGGTCAAGGAATCTCCCCAAGCTCACACAGCCCACAAGCATGGAGGCAGCCAGGCTCCATGTCCACACGTGCGGCCACCGTGCTGCACAGTCTGTCACCAACAGCGCTCGGCAGTGTCCATCTTCTTGTCCATTTCTTCACTCACAGAATGCTGGTCACTGCCGGTCAGTGGGATGAATGGGTGAGTGGGCTCCATCTTCTGGTCTTTTTTTTTTTAATTCCCTCTCCACCTTCCTCCATCCACGTTTCTCTTAGAATCTCCCCATTTTTGCCTTTTTGGTCCATTTCCATAACTTAAGTGTGAAAAAACGTTCGTGAAGCTCTTTGCTACTTTGTTCAAACAGATGAACTTGGCCTTGTCCACAGACGTGAGCATTGCACCCCTTGACCAGTCACTCCGGGGATGTCACTGCTGTCTGGGCTGTTTCAAGTGCTTTATTAGGGAACTGACGACAGAGGTGCTGGAAAAGCCATTTCCATGACTTTATGTCACTGTTTGCACAGCACAAACAACATCCCAGAGATTCTCCCAAGTAGGCATTGCTAACTAAAAGTGCTATGCCCAACATGTCACCAATGTCAGTGACTGTGAAAAATGTTGTCCTTTAAAATTCCCCTTCCCTAGATGGCTGCCGTGTTGTGTGGGGAAGCAGAGGGGTATATTTGAGTGAGCTGTATTTGCTGGAACCGAGGGCCACAGACTGAGTGGTTTAAACAACAGAAGATTATTTCTCAAGTTCTGGAGGCCGGGAATCTGAGATCAAATTGTCTGCAGCGTTGGTTTCTTCTGAGGCTTCTCTCCTTGGCTTGTCGATGGCCTGTCCTCGCTGGGGTTCACGTGGCCTCCCCTCTGCATGTCTGTGTCCTAACTTCTTCTTATAAGGACACCAGTCACATTGGCTTAGGACCACCCGTATGAACTCATTTTAACTCACTCATCTCATTAAAGACCTTCTCCCCAAATACAGTCACATTCTGAAGCCCTGGGGGTCAGGGCTTTGACATGAACATTTGGGGGGTCAGAGTTCAGCCACAACAGGCACTGACTAAAGCTCTGGCTGCTCCCCACACTGCATCCAGGGCTCTGGACCTTGAATGAGTTCCAGCCTCAATGGGTTTCATTTCTGTCTCACCAACGTAGGAAGTCAGACCAGCTCACCCCGGTCTTCACAGCTTCCACAGTCTGCTGCGTGACGACCTATAAAAGCATCACGTTGGAATGAAATACTGCTTCTGTGACTCAGGCCTCATAGGGGCCTTCAGCGTTCAAGGCCGCAATCCCCGTGTGGCCTGAAGTTTCTCAATATTTGACGACAAACTTTATTACCCTTTTATGTTGGCAGGCCAAACATTCCTCCTGGGCTCTGCGAGAAGCCACAGCGTCGTCTCTGCTGGACGCAGCCTCCATGAAACACGTTTCCCAGTGTTTTTCTGACCATTTCCCGGACTGGTCTTTCCCAGTCTGCTGGGCCCCAAGCTGGAAGCTCCAAGTTCCTCACAGGAGGAAGGAAGGGGGAGTGTCTGGCACCTTCCAAGCCGAACATGGGCACTTTCTTTCCAGGGAAATGCTATGGACGCGTACCGTGAAAGTTCAAAGCCTGAGTCGACACGCTAGGGGACGGAAAAGATGCAGCAAGGACCACAGAGCCCTTCTCCCCATGGGTGCCCAGGGGACCCACTTGGTCACAGCGTCACGGGGCTCCCTAGGAGCCCAGAGTCACTTTCCGGGTCCCGAGAGTCGCCCAGGGAGGAGGTGCTTCAGCAGGGATGGAGCAGTTGCCTGCAGCCTGCTCTCTACTGAGCAGTGATGTGGGGGGTCTTGGTGAGCCCCAGTGCCCTGTCCAGCCCCCTCAGGGTGAGGGTTGTGGGGGCCCAGCTGGCTCCCTTCAGTGGGGGCAGGGGGGGACAGGGAAGGAAGCAGGGGTCCCTGAGTAGCACCAGGTTCTCCTTCTGTCTTGAGTGGGACGCTTATTCTTTCTCTTCACTTCTTTTATCCCCATATTCATAATTTGCCCTCCACCTTCCATCTCCCCACTGGTCACCACTGTTTTTTTTTCTGTATCTGTGAGTTTGTTTTATATGTAGTTTCACTTGTAACTCTTCACTGCTTAGAGTCGGTCTTCAAACCCAGCTCCTGGTGCTTACACCAGCTTCTTGGCTTCCTTCTCTGTGACCTTGCCCCACTGATGCCCAGGAGCACAGCTGTGAAGGATAAATGAAGTCTTGTGCGTACAGAGCCGGTGCCCAGTAATGGCAGCTACTGGGTGTTTTATTTTGTGCGAGCCTCTGTGGGTCTGGGGTAGATGGGATGAGTCTGGATGTGGGGATGACCTCTCCTGTCAGGGATGCCGGTTTAGGTACTCTTGAGCTCAGCACGGCTGTCTTCATAACCGATACGGATATGGCATGTTGGAGGCACAGTGCATGGCGTGCTCTCTGAGAATCCTCTGGTCCCCTCCACCACGCTGTGAGATCAGGCCCCCCTTTGATGTGAGGGATGCTTTGGAGAAGCAAGGTTCAGGTGAGCTATTTGTCCAAGGCCAGACAGCTCATAAGAGGATGGGGAGACCGTGGCCTCTCTGTGCCTCCAAAGTCCAGTGACTTGGCTCCTTTCACATTTTCAGCGCTCATGACCGTCCTAGGGAGACCCTGCAGACAGCCCTGCCTGAGCTCATGTCAAACCTGGGGCCACCACGGAAGTGGCCTGGTTTCTGTTGATCTGAGCACGCCAGCCTCTAATCCCCACAGAGGCACTGCTCAGGGCTCTCAAGCTGGGCTTTATTGAGTTGTCCTCTCTTAGCACGTTGAATGTGTGCCAAGTCACTTCAGTCATGTCCGACTCTCTATGACCCCATGGTCTGTAGCCCGCCAGGCTCCTTGGTCCATTCTCTAGGCAAGAATACTGGAGTGGGTTGCCATACCCTCCTCCAGGGGATCTTTCCCACCCAGGGATCAAACCTGCGTCTCCTGCATTGCAGGCAGATTCTTTACCACTAACGCCACCTGGGAAGCCCTTTCCACTCTAGTGAGGCCATTTTTGCATAATCTGCTTAAAAGAAATACGGGTTAGAAACTGAGACTGATTGTTGCCCAATCAGGCCAAATTACTGGATGCTCTGCTTGGCATATTTTCAAAATTCGCAAAATACTGGTCTCCGTCTCCTCTCATGGGAAATAATAAACTGACCACAGGGTGTAAAATCTGGGTTATGTGGAGCTGACCCAGACACAGGCCATAAAGATCAACTCCAGGTCTGCTTGGAATTCTCCTCACCCCAGTGAGAGCACGTAGGTCTTTGTGGCCTTGGGATGGGTCTTCAGGGGACAGGCGCCTCCTTTATCTGCAGTGTCTCTCTCTGGACTGCATACTATGGTTGTCATATCAAGAGGGAATTCCCTGTGTGATTTTGTCACATAAAATCTGATTGCCCCTGAGAGGCCATCAGGGGATTTGTACCTTGATCCTCCCCACAGAGACAAATCCCTTCCCAGGACAAAGGACAGGTAAACAGAATCTCCAAAATGCACGTGACCTTGCAGTCTCTAGTTTAGGGCTCCCGCTGGAACAATGACAGCTGGGACTAGATGTGGCAGAATTATTGGGACATCAACCTGGTGGCCCAGATGATAAAGAATCTGCCCGCAATGCAGGAGACTTTGGTTCGATCCCTGGGTCAGGAAGATCCCCTGGAGAACGGAATGACAACCCACTCCAATATTCTTGCCTGGAGAATCCCAAGGACTGAGGAAGCTGGTGGGCCACAGTCCATGGGATTGCAAAGAGTCAGACACGACTGAGCGACTAACACTTTGATTTCACTTTCAACCTCATCATAAGGAAGGCTTAGTGTTGACAAATTGATGCTTTCAAATTGTGGTCTTGGAGAAGACTCTTGAGAGTCTCTTGGACAGCAAGGACATCAAATCAGTCAATCCTAAAGAAAATCAACCCTGAATATTCATTGGAAGGACTTATGCTGAAGCTCCAATACTTTGGCCACCTAATGCAAAGAGCTGACTCACTGGAAAAGAACTTGATGCTGGGGAAGTTTGAGGGCAGAAGCAGAAGGGGGTGACAGGGGCTGAGATGGTTGGATGACATCACTGACTCCATGGACCTGAGTTTGAGCAAACTCCGGGAGACGGTGAAGGACAGTGAAGCCTGGCATACTGCGGTCCATGGGGTTGCAAAGAATCAGACAAGACTGAGTGACTGAACAACAACCACCTCATAAACACTTGAGGAGGGAAAGGCCCTTGGATTCCGAAATGTTGGCATCACCCGAATTGCTGGTGGTATCTGGCTTAAGGAGGTGGGCCAAGAATGTCCTCCAAATTGTTTTGGGGTCTATGGCCTGAGAGGTGTGGGGAGAAGGCAGCTGGAGGTAAGCAGAGTTTGGTGGAGAGGACACTGGTTTTGGAATTGGACCCGTCTAGCTTGGATTCTTGCTCTGAAGTGAGAGCCCTTAGGTAAGTTATTCAACCTCTTGACATTTCTTGATGTAAAAAGATGACAACACTGACTTCAAAGGGGTGTTGAGGGGATAGGCTGGAATGTTATCTCTCACATGTCTGGCTCACAGCGGTGTCCTCTATTTGCCCAAGAGCTGGACGCCCGGTCCCCAGGGCCTAGCACAGAGGAAGCTGACAGTGAGTGGTGGCTGAATGAATGCATGATGGATGGATCAGAGCGCAAGAACCCAGGACAGAACTTCCCAGGTGGCTCAGTGGTAAAGAATCCACCTGCCAATGCAGGAGACGTGGGTTCAATCCCTGGGTTGGGCAGATCCCCTGGAGAAGGAAATGGCAACCCACTCCAGTAATCTTGCCCAGAGAATCCCATGGACAGAGGAGCCTGGCAGATTACAGTCCATGGGGTCTCAGAGTTGGACACGACTGAAGCAACTTGGCAGGCACGCATGTGACCATATATTCCAATCTCTGATTTGTTTAACGAGTATATTTACACTTCATGTTTATAGGTTTGATAAACATTTTCCTGAAGCTAATGTGATTTTTTTCCCCCCAAATCACCAACAGATCTGAAGTCCCCAGGTGAACATTGCCTAGTATTATTAACTCAAGGAGAAAGCTTTCTGTTTGTTATCTGCTGAGGTCATCTCAAATACCTTTCCTGTGGCTGTCAGAGGGAAATTGAAAAGTTCTGGGTATGGAGTCCTTGTATCTGCTATTGGGGCTTAGAATGACCTGCAAATAATGATTTATCATAGTTTAGTCTCATATATATATATATCCTTTTTAAAAAAATCGAGATACAGAGCTGACCCATGAACAACACGGCTTTGTATTGTGAGGGTCCACTTAAACGTGGATTGCTATGGAAACATTTGAGAACATGTGTAGGGGTGGAGATGAGCTTGCCTGGATCCCAGACCCTCATATACCGTGGAACAACTGCCTTGACCCTTTCCAGAAGCAACACAGCTGTCTGTGCGTTTTCAAAATATCTTTATTTGTCTGCATTGTGTCTTCACTGCTGTTTGAGGGCTTTCTCTGGTTGTGGGTGAGCGCGGGCTGCTCTCTAGTTGTGGTGCTCAGGTTTCTCATTGCAGTGGCTTCTCTTGTTGTGGAGCACAGGTTCTAGGTGTGGGTTTCAGCAGTTGCCCCTCGAGGGCTCTAGAGAGCAGGCTCAGTAGTCATACTGGCTTAGTCACCCTGCAGATGTGGGATGTTCCCAGACAAGGGATCGAACCCATGTCCCCTACGTTAGTAGGCGGATTCTCATCCACTGCGCCCCAGGGATGTTCTCTCACAATGTTTTAACCATTTGACCCAGAAACCTGCCTGCTGGGAGCTTGCACTAAGAAAACAATTAAAAAGAAGGGCTCTTGAGTTGGGGGGAGGGCAAAATTATCTTCCATCTTACTGCTATTTTTAACTTGTTAATTTAAAGCGAAGGAGGATTCTTCGTTCTTCAGGCAGACTGGGTAGCTCACATCCATCCCATTCTTTTTCTTAGAGTGAAGTTTCAGAACTTATCTTTAAGAAAACTGAATATAGGAGACTATCCTATTTTAGAAAGACTGATGCTCATAGTTTCTGAATTGCAAAATATTTAAAGTGCACTGAGAGGTATGACGTAGTTTCCACGTTAAGGGAAAAAAAAAAGAGTTTGTTCCATTTGTTCTTTTTTTTTCACACAATGTTCATACAGAGCAGAAGAGCCTCTTCATGGAATTTCTTGTCACCATGAAGTCACAGCCAGCCCACAGCTGCCCTCCCCTCCACGTCCCCAGTGGCTATAGGAGGCTAAACCTGGGTCCGTGGGAGTTTCTGAGGGTCGCACTCTGTACCCGGTTCCTCGGTTACTGTGGTAAAGACCTTCAGCCGCCCAGGTTCCCCTCGTCTGAGGGAAGTGGACTCATCAGCACATGATGTGTCAGGATCCAGCTCACAGGAGCTGCCCTCCACTTTGGGGGGCTCAATGCCCAAGACCTTTGACGAGAATTCACTGCCTTCACGAGAGCTCTTGGTGGCTGGGATTGTTCTGTGAGTCATTCCAGGTGAAGCTGGACTTAGGCAGGTGTTTGTGCTCTGCACCTCGGAAGCTGGAAGATGGTTCTCCTCTTGTCCCTTGGGAACCCTTGAGCCCTTAGCCAGGAGAAGGGCTGTGTTTGGTGGATTTGGAGAACTGGGGCATTAAGGAAGAACCCACGCGAGAGGGAACTTTGGAGAAAGCAAGGGGCTTTTTTGGCAAGTTAATAATAGTGCAGAGCAGCCTCTCCCGCTGACTGTGGAAGCATGGGAGAATAACCAGCCTGTTTGATACTGATGATGCTTCGTTTGGCTGTTGAAAGAGCCCAGATCCCAGGCCTCTGTTTTGAGCCTGGTGAAGAAGGTGGTCCCAGCCCCAGGGGTTTTGACTCTGAAGTTTGGCTCAGCTGGGATCTTGCAGACCTGCCTGTGGAAGACAGCTTCTCACCTGGAAAAACAGTTCTCCTCCTTGCCCCCACCATCTGGAGAGGTTCCTGTGGGTATGGCATCTACCTGGGAGGTGGCGGGGTACCACCTCGGTCTTACCCTGCCTCCTGCCTGTGGACCTGAGGCCAGGCCTTCCCGCTGCCCCGGTGGACTTGAACTCTGGTTTCTCCCGGAGTACTTCCGGGCTCCAGCTCCATTCTGGACTCTCTGAACCCCAGCCTCCCCAACCTGCCTGAGGGGGCAGGGACTGTGTCCTTCTGGTTCTTCCTCCAGAGGGGAGAGGAGCAGGAGGTGTCCCTGGGAGCCACTCACCTGTAAGCAGGTGGAGCCTCCTTACCCTCCAGGGCTGGGAACTGCAGCAGAAGACGGGGCCACTGGGAAGGCTGCCAGGAAGAGGGAGGCTCAATAATCCCAGGGGGTTGGGGTTTCTAGGAGGTCATTCCCTCTGCATCTTGGAGGAGGTACGAGGACTCTGGCTTTCTCCCAAACCAGAGACCAGAGAGTGGACTCTGGGGCCTCTTCACCAAAGCCCATCACCCTGCCAGGGACCCCATCCTGGTTACATCTGCCTGCCTGTGAGGTCTCTACCCACCCCATTATTTCCACTCCCCCCACCTGGGTTCCGGCTTCCCTGGTGGCTCAGTTGGTAAAGAATCCGCCTGCAATGTGGGAGACCTGGGTTCGATCCCTAGGTTGGGAAGATACCCTGGAGACGGGAACGGCTACCCACTCCAGTATTTTGGCCTGGAGAATTCCATGGGCTGTATAGTCCATGGGGTCCCAAAGAGTCAGACACAACTGAGCAACTTTCACCTGGGTTCAAGCCTCCACTGCATATTGTATATCCATGGTTCTATATATCCACTGTATATTGTGTATCCTTGATATCCTGTATATTCACTGTATACTGTATTTCTGGGTCCCAAAGAGTCAGACACAACTGAGCGACTTTCACCTGGGTTCAAGCCTCCACTGCATATTGTATATCCATGGTTCTATATATCCACTGTATATTGTGTATCCTTGATATCCTGTATATTCACTGTATACTGTATTTCTGGGCTTCCCGGATGTGTGGTGGTCTAGTGATAAAGAACCCACCTGCCAATGCAGGAGGCATAAGAGACTCTGATTTGATCCTTGGGTGGGGAAGATCCCCTGGAGGAGGGCATGGCAACCCACTCCATTTATTCTTGCCTGGAGACTCCCATGAACAGAGGAGCCTGGTGGGCTACAGTCCATGGGGTTGCAAAGAGTCAGACACAACTGACGTGACTGAGCACGCACGCACTTTGTATTTCCATCATATACTGACTCTTACCAATGCAACTGGACTCTTCAGTGGACTCCCAGGTCAGGTGTCTCCAGCACAAGTGACTTTTCTCCAGTTCCAGCCTCCTGCCCTGTTTCATGGACCAGGCCCCAGGCTCGCTGGGGTGGGGTGCCCCCTCCAGCCTCCTTACCTGCCTCTCGCTCCTCCCCACTTCCTCATGTCCCTGACCGTGTGGGGCTGCCTCACTCTCCAGTCTCTGCCAGTGCTGCTATCTGTCATATCAGCTGGCAGTCACCTTTTGGAAACAGAGGCAAGCAATTACACAGCGTGACGGGTGTCAGAGTGCTTTGGCAGGCTTGCTCTTGACCTTTGTCTATGGGAGGTCTGTTGGCATCCAAGGTGCCCAGTGAGTCTGAGAGAGGTGGATTGACTGGACCAGGGTCACACAGCTCAGTGTGACGAGCCTGGCCGCTTCTTCTGCCTCCAGAGCCAGGGTATTCCCACCTGGGGTGTGGCCCTGGGGGTCATTGATGGTCCTGCATCGTTGGTCTTGATCACGGAATTGGACTTGCCCTCATGCCCCTCACGGATCTGCTCACGGTACTTGGCCTGGGTTGGCCTCCGGTCGCTGGGGACTCCCCCCTGACCTCCTTCTCCATGTAGCCTTGATCTCAGTTGATTTCAGCTCTTGCCATGCTCTCAGGCTGGAGGAGCCTGCCGGTCCTTTTGGTCATTGATAACCTGCCATTGTGCTGGGAACAGGGCTTAACACTTTGGAACTTTCTCTCACCTCGTCCTGCAGTGCACCCACCAGACACTTGGGGATCCACCCTCTCACCCCACCATCTGTAGGCTCCCTCTAGTACATCACGTGCACAATGGCCAAAAGCTCACCCACACATGGTCCACACATTCACACAAACACACACACACACAATCCACATGTTCACACACACACACAGTCCACATGTTCACACACACACACACTCAGTCTACATGTTCACACACACACATGTTCACACACACAGAGTCCACACATTCACACACACACACACAGAGTCCACACATTCACACACACACACAGTCCACACATTCACACACACACACACACACAGAGTCCACATGTTCACACACACTGCCCACGCATTCACACACATGGTCCACATGTTCACATATACACAGTCCACACATTCTCACACACACACACAGAGTCCACTTGTTCACACACACACATATGTTCACACACATATGGTCCACATGTTCACACATATAGTCTACATTTTCACATACATGGCCCCCCCATTCACACACACACACACACACACACATGTTCACACATACCAGCCTCCCAGTCACAAATTGACCTCTGAAGCAGGAGATCCCTGACCTTACTCCAAGGACAGCCTCTATGATCCAGTTTCCAGAAAGGCCCTGCCATGACCTGCAATTATCAGGTGGCTGCCAAGTCTCAGTATAATCAGGTCATCTTCCTCGTAGGATGACTGGGTGCCCAGGACACCCTGTCTCTGGGAGGTGAAGAGAAATAAAGACAAAGGGGAAGACCTGACACAGGAAGGTGGGCCGGGCCACACCTGGGACATGTTGGCAGCGGTGCTTGTGGGTGCTTCCACTGGGCGAGACAGGTGTGGCTCGCACTGACGGGCTTATATTGGGGTAAAGGCTCCCCCTCCCTCCTTCTGCCTCTGGTTCAATCAGAGCATTTAATTTCCTTTTTCTCTGTTGAGTATTGCAATTTCTGGACACATGGCCACTGTAGTTTAATGAAGGTAGTAGGTGTGTGCCTGTCTGTGTGCAAGAGTGTGTGTGTGTGTGCCAGCATTATTCTGAAAAGGAAGGAAGGAAGACAGAAGGAACTGATGCACCTAATGAAAAAGTTACCAGTGGACACTGTGGTAACAGAGCCTGGGCTGTTGTGGTGTGAACGGTTTCCCACTTCTCTCCTGGCTTGCCCGTCACAGTTCTGACTCGATCTGTGATGCTCTGGAATTGGCCGTGGGGTACACAACTTGGTCAGGGGGCCCGCCGACCTCCCCCTCCCCTTGGAGGAGTCTGGGGGCTGCAGTGGGAGTCTGCAGGGCTAGGGGGTGAGGCAGGCTGAATACTCGGCTGAGAAGGGAGACCATTTGTCACCATGGACGGGGCTGGGGGGGTGGCATTTGAAAGCTGTGGGGAGCCAGGCATCTGGGCTACAGCCCCTGAGTAGGGGCCCCTGGGGGTTCCAGGCCAGCCTGAGAGCCGAGCAGGGCAGGGTGAGTGTCCTGCAGGATCCTCACTGCCCGATTGCTGTCTACACCACTGTCTATATCAGTGTCTACACCACTGTCTAAAACAGTGTCTACACAGCTGTCTAAATGTGTCTACACCACTGTCTAAGTCAGTGTCTACACAGCTGTCTAAATGTGTCTACACCACTGTCTATATCAGTGTCAACACCACTGTCTAAATCAGTGTCTACACAGCTGTCTAAATGTGTCTACACCACTGTCTAAGTCAGTGTCTACACCACTGTCTACATCGCTGCTCCAGGGAAAACTTAGCCTCCAGAAACAGGCACAGAGGGAAGCTGCAGCAGGTGAACCGGGAGGGGTTCCCCAGTGCTCCAGTGAGGTTTCCTGGAGAGAGGGCCATATTGAAACAGCTTGTCTGGGGAAGGGTGAGAATTAGTCTCTCACTAGTCCTTATTTTTTTTTTTTCATTCAAACCTTTTATTTTAATTAATTAATTCATTGCCATACTGCTTGGCATACTGGATCTAGCTGCCTAACAAGGGATTGGACCCTCGCCCCCTGCACTGGAAGCTCGGAGTCCCAACCGCTGGACCCGGGGAAGTCCTCTCTGGTCCTCCTGAGTGGGCTTGCTGGCTGGGTGGCTCCTCTGAAGCCCATACAGTGAAGAGGGAAGGGATATAGGCGAGGGGGCTTCTCACATGGACAGGTGGAGTGTTCTTAGAGACACATCGCTCTTACCAACGGAAGTCTTCACTGAGGGGGCTGCTGCTGCTGCTGCCGCCAAGTCGCTTCAGTCGTGTCCGACTCTTCGCGACCCCATGGACTGCAGCCTACCAGGCTCCTCCGTCCATGGAATTTTCCAGGCAAGAGTACTGGAGTGGGTTGCCATTGCCTTCTCCTCACTGAGGGGGAGGATGGTGTAAAAGGCAAAGTACTGCCCAGATTGTAATGGACTCTGGCGACCCATTTATGGGATTAGTGGTCGTGTTTCTCTCTAGAGAGAAGCAGACACAGCAAGGACCCTCGCAGGCACTGACGGGGACCCTGACTTCAGGCCCTGTGTTGTCAGGTAACAGCCAACGATTCCATGACTCACAGCTTACGTGATTTCTGTTCATTTTTATATTATTACCCTCCTGTCCTCCCAAAGGAAGCATATTTACCAGAAAAACAAACTATTTATTTATTCAATTTAACATTTTTAATACATGAAAACTGACTTTACATATGAACGAGAATAGTTTGCATAAAGAAAAGCATTAATATTTTCTTAGGGGTTGAGCCTGAGGACAATTTTAGGCTTGGATTCTTGTTTTAGTCTCAGGTTGTTTTTCTCAATAAAATAACATTATGAGCAATGAAAATTTACAGTGTTTTGTTTCAGTGGTTTCCCTGGGTGGAGAAACCGTTTTCATTGGGCAGAGTCATTGGAAAGGAAGAAGTCAGCATTCCAGTTGGGATTAAACAGTATCTTTTGAAAGATTACCAGAGGGAAAAGCCATCTCTAAATGGCTCACTGTTTTTGGTGTGTAGATCCACTTTCGGCTCATCTGTGACCCTCAATTCCAGGGCAGTGGCTTCATTTATCAGTGAACCAAAATGGATTACAAATCGGGTGACAGTTCTGAATGCCTGGCAGCTTCCTCTTGTGAGGAAGATGAAGTTACTGGAAGATTTGGGAACACGTGCAGGGCTCTGCCTTGCCCAGGGGAGGTGGCTCATACTGCCTGGAGCCGCCCTCTGGATAGGATAACTCCACATTCCGGGTCAGGGACCCACTAGCTCAGGTACAGCCCAGCATGGCGGTCACCAGAAGTGCACACATGAAGGCCTGAAGGCCCATCATAATGGTTTTAAGCGGATACAGTAGAACCACAGACACAGAGCATCCAGCATGGGCTCTGCCTGGATTCAGTCAGTTCAGTTGCTCAGTCGTGTCCGACTCTTTGCGACCCCATGGACTGCAGCACGCCAGGCTTCCCTGTCCATCACCAACTCCCGGAGCTTACTCAAACTCATGTCCATTGAGTCGGTGATGCCATCCAACCATCTCACCCTCTGTCGTCCCCTCCTCCTCCCGCCTTCAATCTTTCCCAGCATCAGGGTCTTTTCCAGTGAGTCAGTTCTTTGCATCAGGTGGCCAAAGTATTGGAGTTTCAGCTTCAGCATTAGTCTTTTCAATGAGTATTCAGGGTTGATTTCCTTTAGGATTGACTGGTTTGATCTCCTTGCTGTCCAAGGGACTCTGGATCCCTGGATTAGATGTTGCTATGTGTTGCTTTCATCATTTTCCACCTGGGAAAATGAGTGATGGCTCATTTTCCTCTCCATCTTGGGATAAACTTTCCACCTGGGACCAGCCTGGATGGACGGTAGGCCCTGCACAGGTCTGGGATTTCTCCCCTCCTGCCTCTGGGTTCCTCCTAGAGGTCATTCCGGAAATCTTAGGAGAGACTATTGTGGAATTACTGCCTTTTCCTCTTTTAGCAGACTGTGGGTCATGGGTTGTCTATTGAGGATGGGTTTTTATGGGGCCTTTAGAGCCCCGTGAATATTTTTTGACCCCTCCACCGGGTAAGGAGGGGTCAGGTGTCATGACATCGAGGTGGAGAAGATTCTGGAAGGGAGGCCACATGGCTTCCCGAGGCTGAATCTGTCAGAGGCAGAGCGAGGAACAGAGTCCAGGTCTCCTGATTCCTTCCCCATCTCTCCCCATAGCCCTGGAACCCTCCCTTCTAAGGACATGTCAGTCTCACCTTCTTGTCCCCAGAGCAGGGCAGCTGCTCAGGTGTGCAGATAAGGGAGGCCATGGCTCAGGATCGCCAAGAGCCCCCTTCTCCAGGCTCCACTCCTGGTCCATTCTGCTCCCCACCCGCCCCCTCCCACTGACTCTCAGCCTCTAGAGATAGTCTTCCCTCCGGGTCTGTCTGCCAACTGGTTATCTGTCTGACTCAGGGCCTCTGTACAGTTGGAGGATCTGTGCATTGCAACCTCCCCCCTGCCCCAGCCCCCGCCCTGACAGCCCCAGATGGAGATGTATTAGGGGGTGGGAGGGAGGGGAAAAATGCTCCTGCATCGTCATTTGTAAACAGCACAAGGCAGGCACCCTTCCTTCAAGGTGCCATTAAATGAAGTCGCTCAGTCGTGTCTGACTCTTTGCGACCCCATGGACGGTAGTCTACCAGGTCCCTTCGTCCATGGGAATTTCCAGGCAAGAGTACTGGAGTGGGTTGCCATTTCCTTCTCCATCAAGGTGCCGTTACGCCATTTAAACTCTTTCACTCATCCTTACTGTGACTTCTTGGCTTATAAATGTTTAAAGAGGTCTTAAAAATTCAGATCTTTCATTAACCAGCGTCTGCTCTGAGCACCCACTGCCTTCTGACTTCCGGTAACCATGTCCCCCCTGGACTGTCTCAGTGCACTGATGTTACAGGTGAGTCTCTTTGAGTTAAGAGTTTTGCTGTCCCCAGCCGCCCTGGCAGCCTTATTTGAGCTTCTTCTTGGGTTCTAGGATATGGATTATGGTGTGTTTCCCAGTGACCCTGCAAGGCTGTGGCCAGTACTTCTTCCAGCATCATCTCCCAGAGAAGCTTGATGTGAGCCTCCATCCTGGCTCCCTGAGGTTCACTCCTAGAAGGCAGAGAAGGATGTGCTCTTAGAGCATTTTAGGGCATCACCCTTCCCTGGGGCTTTGACACTTGTCCTGTGCGCTCGCAGCCGGGGCCCTGCCGTGGAGCACTGGCAGCTTTGGTGCCCTCTGTCACTGCAGGCCAGGTGGGAGGCTGCTGGAGGACACCTGGAGGGAGATAATGAGTTGGGGATCTAGGGGACAGGATGGACGGTGGAACAAGGTCCTGTGCTGTTGAGGTGCCCATCGGTCACATCCTACCTGGCATCTTTCTATCATAGAGAGTGTTTTTTAAAACTTATGTTATTGAAGTGTAGTTAATTTACAGTGGTGTCTACATTTCTGGTGTACTACAAAGCCATTCAGTTATATATATATAAATATATATAATGCATATATGTGTGTGTGTGTGTGTGTATACATTCTTTTTAATATTCTTTTCCATTATGGTTTATCACAGGATATTGAATAGAGTTCCCTGTGCTATACAGTAGGGCCTTGTGGTTTATTTATCTTATATAAAGAGCTTACAACTGCTAAACTCAGACTCCCAATCCATCCCTCTCCCATTCCTCCTTCCCCCCTGGCAACCAGTGGTCTGTTCTCTGTGTCTGTGAGTCTGTTTCTGTTTCATAGATAAGTTCATTTGTGTCATATTTTAGATTCCACATATAAGTAGTAGTTTAGTCACTAAGTCATGTCTGACTCTTGCTTGCTGTAGCCTGCCAGGCTCCTTCCTCCGTCCATGGGAATCTCCAGGCAAGAACGTTGAAGTGGGTTGCCATTTCTTTCTCCAGGGGATCCTCCCAACCCAGGAATCGAACCCAGGTCTCCTGTATTGCAGGCAGATTCTTTACCGATGAGCTATGAGGGAAGCCATAGTAGCTCATTATTATAAGCTACTATAATACGTAGTACCTCGTATTATAATATGTAGCAGCTCGTATTATAAGTGGTTCATATAATATTTGTCTCTTTCTGATTTACTTCACTTAATATGATAATCTCTAGGTCCATCCATGTTGCTGCAAATGGCATTATCTCATTCTTTTTTATTGCTGAGTAATATTCCACTGTATATATGTACCACATCTTCTCTTTTCATCAGTTGATGGACATTAAGGTTGTTTCCATGTCATGGTTATTGTGAATAGTGCTGCTATGAACATGGGGGTACACGTATCTTTTCAAATTATAGTTTTGTCTGGCTATATGCCCAGGAGTGGGACTGCTGGATCTCAAGACAACTCTAGTGTTTTGAAGACCCTCCATACTGTTCTCCACAGTGGCTGCACCAGTCTACACTCTCACCAACAGTGTAGAAGGGCTCCCCTCTTCTCTACGCCCTTTTCAGCATTTGTTATGACTTAATGATGGTCATTCTGGCTGGTGTGAAGAGGTACCTCATTGTAGCTTTGCTTTGCATCTCTGTAATGATTAGTGATATTGAACGTCTCTTCACAACATGCAGAGTTTTAGAGAGGAAAGTGAGGTTCCCCAGCCCCCACAGGGGTGAAATGTCCACTCCTCAAGGAAGCCCTGCAGTGGGGGCAGGGGGAAGCAGAAGTTGGAGCGCTCACTTCCTCCCCTCGGCGCTCTCTCAGCAACTGCAGTCCTCTGGGCCCCGGATTCCTGGGTTCACCCCAGAGGAAAGCCAACAGCCTCTGAGGGTCACCCAGGCCCTCCACCTGGGCTGGGCTGCACGGCCAGGGTGGCTGCGGTGCTGTGGGTGACACGGGCCAGCCAGGCAGGCAGGTGGAGGGGACTTTCAACTCAAATCAGTCCTCTAGAATCACACCCGAAGCTCAAGGTTTGCTTTCAAACCTCATTTTTCTCACTGTAAAGCAAATGTGTGTCGTCTTGGGTTTAGTTGCAAACTCATCCCAAATCTGAGGTTGATTTAAGCTTTGTGGGCATGCTGTCCTGAGCTGGTCGGTGCCTTGTCTTGGTTTGAAATGATCCACTCTGGCTCCTGAGATGAGTCCTGACCCCGGACCACCCTTGCGGCCCTTTGTGGTTGGCCCCTGCCTGGGCCCTGCCCCACCACGCCCTACTTCCATCTGGACGTGACTGGGCATGCTCACCCTCTCCCCTACCATGCTGAGCTCAGATTTGTTTCCACCGGCCTCCAGTTGCCTCAGCCACTCTCCTCCTTGAGTCCCTGCAACACTCACATCCTGCAGTTGTTCTGGCAAACGAATCTACCAGAAGCCGCCCTACCTCCACTCCATCTTTGCCCCATCGCTAGATCTTCTGGCTGCTGGCTGATTCCTATTTCTTGGACCTGGCCTGGTGACCTCTGTGACTTGTCCAGGTCCTGAGGGGTTAACTGGAAGCCCAGCTTCAGGCAGGCAAAGCAAAGCTGGCCATCCACATGAGAGACAGTCCCTTCTCGCCCCTCCTCTCAGCCTCTGAGAGCTGTCAGCCCCTTGCTTGGAGCCCAGCATCTTCTCCAGCTCTGCCCAGTAGCTAGGGTCCAGGCTCTCCTGCTTCTGAGCGCAGAGCTGTGTTGAAGAAGGGACATAGCCTCAGGTATGGCAGGAGACGACTCTAGAGGTGTCTAGGGTCATATGGGCGTGGATTTGGGGCTGAGGTCCACACCCAGCAGCTAGGAATCCGATCACTCACTGGGCACCCTCCCCGGGGCAACCTCTCCTCCTGTATCTGAGCAGGATGACTTCTCAAACCCCAGATTTTTAATTCTCACCTAGTAACGCCTGTGTCAGGTGACTCACAGCCAACTTAGAAGTGGAAAGTTCAGACATTTTGAAGTGGTTTGAATGATCATAAAAAGGGATCCTAAAACAAAATGAAAAAGGCCCCAGAAAACCCAAGCTTCACAGGTCCCCAAACCTAGCTGCTTCTCCTTCCTCAAGAAGGTGATGGTGTTTCAAGGCACAGAAAGGTGAGGAAACTTGTCCAAAGTTACACAGCAAATCTGTGGTGGAGCCAGGGTTTGAACGGGTCATTTGGGTCCAGAACTTGGGCTCTTACTCCCCAGCGAACTGGGTGTCCAGTGACAGCTCCTGGTTACTGAGAACCCACGACGTGTCACACTTTCCTTCAGTCTTTATGTCAAGTCTGCAAGATATCATTGTCCCTGTTTTTGTTGTTCTGTCACTCAGTCGTGTCCGACTCTTTGCGACCCCATGACTGCAGCATGCCAGGCTTCCCTGTCCTTCATCATCTCCCAGAATTTGCTCAAACTCACATACATTGAATCAGTGATGCTATCCATCCTATTTTACAACTGAGGAAACCAAGACTCTGGGAAGTTGGGTAACTTTCCCAGACCACCGCAACAGTATGTGTTTGAAGCTGGGTCTCCCTGAGCCCAAGGTTACCACTCTTCCCCGCTAGTTGTGCAGCTCTGCACAGCCCTGCACAGCCCTGCACAGCCCTGCACAGCCCTGTAGAGCCCTACACAGCCCTACACAGGCCTGTACAGCCCTACATAGCCCCGCACAGCCCTACAAAGCTCTGTAGAGCCCTACACAGCCCTACACAGCCCTACACAGCCCCGCACAGCCCCACACAGCCCTACACAGCCCTGCACAGGCCTGCACAACCCTACATAGCCCCGCACAGCCCTACAAAGCCCTGTAGAGCCCTACACAGCCCTACACAGCCCCGCACAGCCCTACACAGCCCCACACAGCCCTACACAGCCCTGCACAGGCCTGCACAACCCTACATAGCCTTGCACAGCCCTGCACAGCTTTGTAAAGCCCTACACAGCCCTACATAGCCCCGCACAGCCCTACAAAGCCCTATAGAGCCCTACACAGCCCTACACAGCCCTACACAGCCCCGCACAGCCCTACACAGCCCCGCACAGCCCAACACAGCCCTGCACAGGCCTGCACAACCCTACATAGCCCTGCACAGCCCTGCACAGCTTTGTAAAGCCCTACACAGCCCTACATAGCCCCGCACAGCCCTACAAAGCCCTATAGAGCCCTACACAGCCCCACACAGCCCTACACAGCCCTGCACAGCCCTGCACAACCCTACATAGCCCTGCACAGCCCTGCACAGCTTTGTAAAGCCCTGCACAGCCCTACATAGCCCCGCACAGCCCTACAAAGCCCTATAGAGCCCTACACAGCCCCACACAGCCCTACACAGCCCCGCACAGCCCTGCACAGCCCTACGCAGCCCTACACAGCCCTGCACAGGCCTGCACAACCCTACATAGCACTGCACAGCCCTGAATAGCCCTGCACAGCCCTGCACAGCCCTGAATAGCCCTGCACAGCCCCGCACAGCCCTGCATAGCCCTGCACAGCCCTACAGAACCCTGCACAGCCCTACAGAATCCTGCACAGCCCTCCACAGCTCTGCACAGCCCTGCACAGCACAGCCCTGCACAGCAATGTCTCCCTACTTTCCTGCTGCCCCATCCCCTGCTACCCAGCACACAGTAGGTGCACAAAGGTGCAGGACAGGTGAGCTGAATTGTCCTTTAAGATTGCAGCTGGGAGGGAAACCTGGCTGTTCTGAAGAGCACCCCGTGGACCCTGTAGATGGTGGAGAACTCACTTCAGGGTGGAAGGAATCTTTATCCCAGAGGCGGGGGTGGGGGTGGGGTGGGGTTGAGTGGAAGTGTGTGTTCTAGTCCTAATTCCTGAGTCTGCAGAGGAAGGTGTGGTGTGAAACAGGAACCACAGAGGGTAAGGGAAGCCATCCTCTCTCATTCCACTCTGTAAATCATGCCCAAGAACCCTCAGGGCCCGCATTGGGCAGACCACAGGGATCTGCCTGGTGCTTTCGGAGTCTGATCTACTAGATTAGATGTTTGCACAAACTGCAAAGGTGGGATGGAGATGGTGGGCAGGAGGAGGTTAAAGGAGAGAACGTTATATCAGGGCTCAGGAGTAAAGAAAGCATTCATCGAAAAGCAATTCTGTCAGGTGGGGCGATGCCAGCAGGCCGGAACAGAGGTGGGAGCTGGAGATCCTATGGGCTGAGTGGCAAGCTGTCCTACACAAGGCAGGCAGGCAGGAGGAGCCCTGCGGTTGGAGGCGGGGACGGCGGGCGTGGCCATGGCGGTGGGCGTGGACTACCTGGAGCCCCTCCCCCCACAGCTCGCCTCTCAGGGTTGACACATGCTCCGCCCCAAGGGGAACCTGCGGGGGCGGGAGTGGTGGGGAGTGGGCAGAGGCCAGAAGACCCATTTCTCCCACGGAGCAGGAAGAGCTGGTTTAGGTGGCGTCCACTGCGTGTTCCTCTTTGCCTCTGATGTCTGGAAGGGGAATTCAGCAAAAAAACGACTCCAATCTGGAGCTCTGACCCAGTTTCCTCAATCCAGGCTGTAGCGAGGCACCTGTGTAGCCGAGCCCAGGGGTCCCTGCGGACCGCGCACCCTCCCGTTCCTTCCCTCCTCTGCACCCTGAGGCCACACTCCCACTATGCCCAGTGTGGGCCCTCCCCCGGCGCTGTGTCCCTTTCGCCGATCTGGACTGGCCATCACCCTGCATCCGGGCGTGCAATCGCGCCTCTCCCCTCCGCCATGAGCTCTGGGAGACAGAGACCGTGTGTGTTTTATGACCACACATAGTGAGATACCAGGTAAGTGTTAGGGAATGAACAGGAGCATGTGCTTAGCCCCTCTCCTCCCAGGAGCCCGCCTAGGGCAGAGACCCCTCCCTCCAGCAGCCTGATCTTCCACAAGACCATGGCTGGCGGGGCTGCACTCAGGGTGCCCCTCCTGGCAGGACCATGTCCCACTTCCCATCTGGGGGCCGAGCTGCTTCTAGCCTCTTGGGACCTGAGTGGCAAGGTGGCCCTGCGTACCGGTGGCCTCGGCGTATCCCATCCCCGTGATGAGTGAGGTTTCAGGTAGAGGGAGAAGCCAGAACTGGCTAATGAAAGGCTCTTTCCTGCAGATGCCATCGTTGGCACTGGCTTCTGAGCCCTGGGTGGCCGTGGCCCCAGTTTCTCTGGCTTCCTGCCTGAGTCCCCTTGGGACAGGCACTGTGGTCACTGGTGGAATCTGGTAGGGGCAGTGTGTCGTCCCTGTACCTCAGAGGTATGGACAGCTGCTTCCGCGACTTCAACAGTCCTGGAAAAAGGCCTCGGTTTTCTGGAGGAGAAAAGGAGGCTCTTGGGACATTCCCGCTTCCTCGTCCCTGGACGCCACTCCCTCGGGTCCCTCTGGTGTGGAGCATTACACAGCTCCAGGCCAAAGCCCACCTTGCCCAGCCTCCTGGGGGTCAGGCGGTGCTCCCTTCCAGCTGCTCCCGGGTCTGTCCTGAGAACCCTTGCCCTCCCCCCACCCCCAGAGGTAGCCCCAAGGCAGGTCAGGAGGCTGGTGAGAGTCCTGGGAGCTTTCCCAGGGACCCTGGGAGTGAGGCCTTTGTTAAGCTGCATGTGAGGTCCCGGGCTCCAAAATCACTACAGATGGTGACTGCAGCCATGAAATTAAAAGACGCTTGCTTCTTGGAAGAAAAGTTATAACCAACCTAGACAGCATATTAAAAAGCAGAGACATTACTTTGCCCACAAAGGTCTGCCTAGTCAAACCTATGGTTTTTCCAGTAGTCATGTATGGATGCGAGAGTTGGACTATAAAGAAAGCTGAGAGCCGAAGAATTGATGCTTTTGAACTGTGTTGTTGGAGAAGACTCTTGAGAGTCCCTTGGACTGCAAGGAGATCCAACAAGTCCATCCTAAAGGAAATCAGTCCTGAATAGTCACTGGAAGGACTGATGCTGAAGCTGAAATTCCAATACTTTGGCCACCTGATGCTAAGAACTTACTCCTTAGAAAAGACCCTGATGCTGGGAAAGATTGAAGGCAGGAGAAGGGGATGACAGAGGATGAGATGGTTGGATGGCATCACTGACTGGACGGACATGAGTTTGAGCAAGCTCCAGGAGTTGGTGATGGACAGGGAAGCCTGGTGTGCTGCAGTCCTTGGGGTCACAAAGAGTCGGACACAACTGAACGACTAGACTGTTAACTGAGGTCCTGAGATGCTCTGCCCCAGGGGCCCAAGACTCTGAGTACTCTGACTACTGGCCACCCCTCTTCTGTCCTGTCTCCTGCCATGGTGCCTTCTCTCTTCTTTCTGGCCAAGCTTAGCTGAGTGGGAAAGGACTTTAAGAGGTTAAGGGTGGGAGAAAGCCGATGGCTCTGACCCCTCAGACCTCTTGTGCCCTAGGAGGGGGAGTATCATTGGATCCATTTGGTGCCAGAAGCAGTGAGTGGCTCTGGGTCCCTTTTGTGGAGGTGGTAGGCCCTCCCTTTTGCCCCTTCTTGTCCCAGTGCCCTGGCCTTGTTGTTACCCATGCTTCCTGCCAGGGTGTCCTCATCAAAGAGGCCCCTCTGCTAAGGGGGTTCCTAGGCCCTGGTGTTGGGAGGCATCTCAGGACTGCCGGGTGCTTCGTCTCAGCCCTTAGTCCGCAGGGGAGCAGTCCAGGCACCTGGGCTCCATCCACATTCGCCAGCGAGGCTCTGGGTCCTGGTTTCTGGATCTGGCTGCATGCAGGAGGCATTTACCTTGTCTGTTCATCTGTCTGCCTGTCCTCGAGGGCAGGATCTACATTTCTGGACATTGTATCGTGGGGCTTCCCAGGTGGCTCAGTGGATAAAAAATCCACCTGCAATGCAGGAGACGCAGGTTCAATCCCTGAGGTGGGAAGTTTCCCTGGAGAAGGGCATGGCAACCCACTCCAGTATTCCAGCTGGGAGAATCTCAAGGACCGAGGAGCCTGGTGGACTACAGTTCGTAGGGTCGCACAGAGTCGGACACGACTGAAGTGACTGAGCATGTATGCACGCATCCAGTGCTGAGCACAGTGTCACTGCACACCCAGGAAGTGTGTGTTGCTCCCCCAGGCTGCGGTCTACCAGCTGTCTTACCAGCCTGGCCACTGGCAAGTTCCTGTGCTTCTGTATCTGCCTGCTTTAAGGAACCCTAGCACCCTCCTTCTGCTTGGAGAGCCAGTGAGTCCCCCGAGGGCTTCCCCACAGTCTTCCCGGGCCTCTCCTGCTGCCTGGGGCTTTCAGATCAGGAAAGGCCGTCTCAACTCTTCGGCTCAGCTGGTACACAAAGACACTGCAGTTTCCAGAAGAATCTTGGGACCTGGGGTCTCCATCCTCCACTCCCCGACAGTCTGTCTGGGGCACAGCTCTGGGGAGCTCTGGGGAACCTTCCTCTTCCCTGCTCAAGGGGCAAGGCCTCACCCTCACCTCAGTGCCCCCGGGGCAGCTCTATGGGGGTCAGGAAATTCTCCTTGGCTGTTTGGGCCCCTGGCTCCAGGCCTCTGGATCAGGAGACATTAGTGTCACAGCTCCCAATATCTGTGTTGCAATATGCAGCCTTGTCCTTGAAATGAGGCTTAAGGTTGTTCTCGTTTGCCCCAGAGGAAATTCAAGGGCATAGGGTGCTGGGAACTGCCCGTCAGAATCAGAACATGGTCTGACACCATCACCGAAGGTTTCTCCAAGGGTGTTTCAAGAAGAATTTCTGATTTTCACATTGTCACAGGACAAAGGAAACTGTAATTGTTTCATACCACATACCATTTATTTCCAGCACTATGATATTCCATCTTATGAAAAATATTTGACGATGCCTCTAGGGGAAGACATGGGCCATGCTAGGGGGGTGGGGTGGGGTGGGGTGATTTCTTATCAGGGTATCAGGACATTTGTACCCTGACCTTCTCAGTTCCCTGGATGCTGAGACTGATTTAAAGTCACAACTATTTTTTTTTAAAGTCTCCTTTGTTGAGAAGTGGTTGGACTTTGCCTGCTGAGTGTGGACAATTGATTCAGAAGTTCAATCATTTATTCATTAAATAAATAAGTAAAATTTCTTGAGCACCTACTATGTGCCGGACACCATGCAAGGTCAACTGTGGGGACCGAGGCTGCCCTCATGGAATTGTGGGTTCATAGGTTTGCACCCCAGTTCTGCTGTTTGTTGTGCTGAGAGGTCTTTCTGAGTTTCAGTGCTTTTATCTTTCAGACGAAGGTGGGGATTTCTCTCACTGAGTTTGCCTGGCTCCTGGAAGCTACATGCCATAAATGGATGTTTTCCTTTTTTTCAAATGTAATTATTTTATTTTGGAGTATAGTTGATTTATGTGGGTGTGTGTTCAGTTGCTGTCATGTCTGACTCTTTGCCACCCTGTGGACTGTAGCCCTCCAGACTCCTCTGTCCTTGGAGTTTCCCAGACTGGAGTGGGTTGCCATTTCCTACTCCAGGGAATCTTCCTGACCCAGGGATTGAAACTGAGTCTCCTGCACTTCCTGCATTGTTGTTGTTCAGTTGCTTAGTTGTGGCCGACTCTTTTTGACCCCATGGACTGCAACACGCCAGATTTCCATGTCTTTCACTGTATCCTGGAGTTTGCTCAAACTCATGTCTGTTGAGTTGGTGATGCCGTTCAACCATCTCGTCCAGTATACTCATGGCCAAAGTAGATAGACTTGTCTTTTCTCTTCTCCCGTGGACACTGCCTGAGGAGTTACCGACCTGTTGGCTCTTGAGTCACTGACTGTCCTGTGTGTTTGAGTCCCTTAGAAGGATCATGAGAAGTTGCCCAACAGGCTCCAGGTACACGCCATGCTGTGGGGCAGGCTGAACAAGCCAGATGAAGAGCTGTCGCTATATCCTGTTCTGATGTGCGTCTCTGTATGCTTTGTAATTGGGCCACTCTTTCCATCAGCAAGAGTTGTTAATGAATAGAGAGTCCTGCCCTTTTGAAGTCACCTACTTTCTCTGTGGGTATAAAAGTGTGGTGGAGTTTTTCCCTCTTGGGCATGCCCTGTCTTCCACTTTGATGCTGCCTCTGTAACAACAGGGCTCAGAATTATTAATCCCCTCTGCACAACGATGTGCAGCTTTATTACACAGAAAGGGGGGAAATATAATTGCTATCTTGAGTAATCATTTTCCAAAGGCTGTGAGCATAACCTTTAATTAATATTTCATTTGCAGCCAGGGTGGTTAACTTGAATAGGGCCTAAAAATATTGCTGTCCCTGTGCATGGAGAGATCATGAACTGGGAGACATGGAGCCAGCCTGATACTCAACGGTTTGCAGTCATTTCTAAAATTAAAGATGTTCAAGCCATTAACCTGTAATAAAATGGGGGAGGGGCTTGTAGGGGTGTGGCTCTTTATTAAGGGGGATACAGTTGCAAGTTACAGGCATAATCCAGCTCTCTCCACTTGACTCTGGAATAAATTTGGGGCACAGGGCATCTGGGTTGAGGGGGGCCAGAGGCCAGGAACACACTGATCAAAGCTGGGCTTCCAGGTCGTGTCTGACAGGCACTGTGTGGCCAGCCCCACACAGGTCACTGGGTCTAAGAATCAACGGGAAGCTCCATGTCTTTGATGTTTTTTGGAGAGGGCACTTGAGATGTTCAAAGTGCCTCCTGGGAGACAGCCAGGGGCTGTTTCCCTGGGTGGCTGGGAGAGACACACACTGGAGGGGTGGGGTGGGGGGTGGAGGGCAGGTGAGGGGGGAGGGGAAGGGAGCCAGTCAAGGGTGCAGGAATGTCCTTGCAGCTCCTTCGTGGCTGAGTGACTCTGGACAGCTTCCTTCCCAGCCCTGGGGGTTCTGGTGGGTGGGGGACCCAGGGCTGGCTCCCGGGAGGCCCGGAGCCACACAAGTCCAGGTTGTCATCGTTTGCAAGAGATTTTACAGATGTACGCCCGCCGTCTGAGAGCTGTGCAGATTCGGAGCTGGCCCCTCTCCAGCTCTCAGCTCCCGGTTTTATCTCCTCAGGGCATCCTGACCCCACTGCTCATGAGGAGGGCGGTGCTTCCTTCCAGGTGAGGGACCTGGGCCTTTTGGCTTACATCGCTCATTCCCAAGGGCACACAGCAGTGAGTGAGCCGGCCTTGGTCCTGGTGGCCGGGTTGGGTGCTGTGGATCCCTGGAGGGTGGGCATCTGGCGACCACGGGGGCACAGACAGGTGAGGCCCGCTGCTCTGGGCGCTCTCTCCTGGCTGCATCTCCCTTTGAATTAGAATTTGCAGGAGACTTGACCCCCAATCTGGGGAGGGGGGACAGCCTATCAGTGTGAAGGGGCAAGTCATTTAACTTTGTCCACACTGCTGTGTGTGTGTGTGTATGCTCAGTCGTGTCCGACTCTTTGCGACCCCGTGGACTGCAGTCCGCCAGGCTCCTCTGTCCATGGAGGTTTTCAGGCAAGAATACTGGAGTGGGTTGCCATTCTGTTCTCCAGGGGATCTTCCTGACCCAGGGGTCCAACCTGTGGGTTCTTTTACCACTAGCGCCACCTGGGAACAATTGAGGTTGTCTAAAACCTTCCTGCTCAACTCTGGGGCTGCTCTTTCTAGCTTCTTGGACTCACTGAGTTTTCCTGAAAAAATTATCTTAAAAACCATTGGCCGGGGACTTCCCTGGTGGTCCAGGGGTTGGGACTTTGTCTTCCAGTGCAGGAGGTAGAGGTTCAATCTCTGGTTTGGAAGCTAGGCTCCCACATGCCTCAAGGCCCAAAACCCCCAAATCCATAGAACAGAAGCAGTACTGTGACAAATTCAAGAAAGATTAAAGAGAAAACCCCCAAAACAAAAAGCATCAGCCAGTAGGTCTATTGCTGTATTAGTGATTATGGGAGGGGGGGTGGTTATCACAATCATTAATCATCTTGGGGTTTCAAGATGTGCTCAAGTCAGCTTCTCATTTGTGCTCATCGCTGTCAGGAGTTCCCTCTCTGGAGGCAGGAGTCAGTGTGTATGACCTGCCACCCACCTCCTTGCTGAGTCGGCCCTGTGGGAGGCTGGGGAGCTGGGAAGCAGCCCTCAATTTGGTGTTTCTCTGAAGCTCACAGGAGGAAGGAAGCCGTGGTCACAGGACAGGACCCTGATGGCGACCCCTCTGCTGTCCTGGTTTATCTCACTTGATCTCACGGCAGCCTGGCCTCTGAGAATGCCTGTATTTCCCACACACAGGAGACTGGAGTCCTGCACCTGCGTAGTGGTGCGAGTTGGGATTTGAACCCTGGTCTTCTCCACCCTGGGGAGAGTTGGCCTCGCGGAGCAAGGTGGTGGCTCCTGGCCTCTCCCTTGTGGATGAGCTGCCTTTCTCTCGTCCCTCTGTGTTCCCAAGACTTTTCTCCTGCCAGCTCTGTGCCCACTGCAGAGGCTCAAGAGTGCCTGCCTTAAATTTTCCCCCTTTACCCATTTCTTTCTTAAAACTTAACAAGTGACCTTTGCTTACAAGACTTTGAGTTTTCTTCCCTAATCCTGTCCCTTGGAAGTCTACACAGTGAACTTGGCGGGTGGTCTTCCAGACTTGGTTCCTAGCACAGAGGAATCTTCAAAGATACATGTAGATATCTACACACACAGGACTTCTTATTTATTTGACAGGAGTGCATATAAGCAATGTTTGTAAAAGCCCCAAATTGTAAATACCTGAAGTGAGATAACCTCAGTGGGGGTTCAGCTAGGTCTTTTGTGAATCAGCCATTCAGCTGAGATAGGGTTTGGCTGTTAGACAGTTCTCCACGTACAAGCAGCAAGGGCTGTTAGCAACACGCCTTTCAATGAAGAAGCGAAGGAAGGATGGTCTGCATCATGTAGATGCGGTAAACTTCCACAGCGGCTTCTCGTGAACGGGCAGGTGGCCTGGGCAGCCCTTCCAGACACAGCCCAGGGACCCGTGTGGCTCTGACAGCAGCATGGGTGGCCGAATGGCTCTGGCCCCAGCTGCCCGTGACCTTGAGAGCTATAGGCACCCCAGAGGAAGTGACTTGACGCCGTGCTAGGGGAAGTCCTGCGCTCAATCCTTGGTCAGGGGGAGAGGGAGGGACTGAAGGTCAGGGACGACTGAGGACCCCAGACGGGAACTGAAGCCTTCCTGGAGGGGAGCAGCTCAGAACAGCTCCCTCAGTTTCTGCACAGGCAGAAACTCAGGCCCAGAGAGGGGAAGTGACCCATCTGAGGTCACATAGCAAGGCAGAGACAGAGCTCAGCAGACTCCCCAGGGCCGCTGTGGTGTGACCCTGGAGTCTGTGCCTGGGGACTGCCCTTCTAACCTCCCTGGAGCCTGTGTTCTCTGCGGGGTCATCTCAACTTTCGTCTTCCTCCCCTTCTTCATCCTGCCTGCAGCGCCTGCAGTCTGGTCTCTGTGCCCCCCTGGACAGAGCTGAGACAACCCGGGGCCCCAGGGTCCTGGTGCAATTCATCCTCCTCAAACTTTTGGATGTATGTGGTGTGTGCCTACACAAATGGGTGCCTGTGTATGCCTGTGTGTGTGTGTGTGCCTGTGTGCACCACAGACACATACATGTGTATGTGTGTGCAGGCATGTCATGAGCGTGCACGTGTATGATGCGCATACAGTGTCTGTGTGCGTGTTTAAGCGGACACAAATGGTGACTGGGCCCCAGGAGTGTGTGAACTGTCCAGGAGCAGGGGTGGCCAGTGGGTGCCCAGTCTCCCCTGAGCCAGTCCTTCCCCTAGCAGAGCTTGGAACTCTGGAATAGGAAACCACTGTTTTCTTGCTGGCTGTTTGCCCTTATTAATTCAGGTAGCAATTACCCACTCTGACTATCTGGCGACTAATTAGTTTTCCCCGTGGAGATGGCAGAATGAGGAACGCTTTGCTCTGATCTGATCCACTTTCTGGGGTTCCTGAGGGAAGGGGCAAGGGAGGATGAGGGAGTGGGCAGAGGATGAGAGAAACTTGCCTTGTGCCTGGATGTTTCTGTAGCTGCCCGGGTCTACAGGGTGATAAAAAATGACCCACCCAGTTTTGGGTTTTGTTCTTGCTTTCGTGTTGCCTGGCTCATTCTGCTGTGGGTGCAGCTCCCTGACGTTGGCCTGATGGTGCTGGTGGCAATGTCACAGCAAAAGGCCGAGGCTGCTCACCCAGCTGACGTCACCTCATTTGCGCGCTGTGTCCTCTGTATCCACAAGGTGACCAGTGCTCTGTGTGCAGGGACAGTGTGCTGGGCCAGAGGACGGTGCTCCTGTCGGGGCCAGGAGGCACACGGTTCAGGGTGATGGACTGGAGAAGGTGGCCAGGCAGCCCACGAGCCTGCGCTCGGCTCTGTGCGGGTTTGGAGCTTACTTCCCGCCGCCGTGGAGCCCTCAGTCAGCATCTGGCCTTGATTTGCCTTTTTGCTCTGGAACTTTCGGTTCCTGGGGAATAGCTGTCGATGTCGTGGTCAGTCATAGATGCACCTCTCAGGAAGAGTTTCTATAGACGGCAGACTTTGTAGCTCAGATCTGAGCGGCCTCCTGCATCTGAACGTCTGATGGGCAGGGATGTGTTTGGGGAAGTGGTAAGTAAACAAGTCAGACAAGTATTGCTGCACCTGTTCTTGGGACGTGGGGGTGCGGGCAAGGGGCTCAGATCCACTGGACTAGCCCTGCAGCTAGCCTACCAGAATGGGGGGTGGGTGCTACCCCGAGCCCCTCCTGGGCATGCTCCCCTGCAGGGACACACACAGGACATGTGCGGTGCAGACCAGCCGGGCTGTGGTTAGGGTCTCTGGAGGGTGCGCTCCGCCCGCCTCTCAGTTCGTCAGTGTTTCTGTGGGGGCTGGAAGGCCTCCCGGCCACCTTCTCCTGGCAGCTGTGTCTGGGGCTGGGCCCTGGCTGTGGGCTTGCCGGTACTTCCCTGTCTACGGGTGGGCATCGGCACCAACAGGCGGGTGCCAGCTGGCTGGGGGTGTGCACCCTCCCACCGCACAGCTGCAGAGGTCTCCGGAGCTTCTCGACTCTCTGGTCACTCAGCACGTGCCTGTCTGTCTGTCTGATGCAGCTGGGCCCAGCCCTGCTGATCCAGGAATTGGGCTCTGGTCATCTGCACAGGGCTGCGCTGCAATTCACCGTGGTCCACAGCCAGGGACATTGCCTTCTGGTGTCCGGGGTTCCCCCAGATCACCGAGGCTGGGGCTGGTTTCCCTAAACCGTGGGGGCTGTGGTTCCTGCTCGGATTGGCCCTGGGAGAGTGAAGGAGCCTTGCACGCAGACCTGAGTCTTGGTTCCTCCAGTTCCTTGTGACCTTCTGTGGGTTATGTAAGTGCCGTGGGCACACTTTCCTTGTGGTGCCCATGTCTTTAGGGTATGTGACCCGCATATTTGGCATCACCAGAAACCAGATGCTTGGAGTTCCCAGCAATGTGATCTGAGGGTGCGGTGGGGAACTTGCCTGCAACCTGGGAAAATGGACTTGGGCTTCCCCTGAATCCCCAGGAGTCCATGGGGGACAAGGCATTGTTCTCTCTGGACCAGAGAGTGTCTCCACCAGCACATGAGCTGTGGCTCTGAGGCCCCTGGGAAGAGGTCTGGCTTAGACCAGGTGTTTTCCAGGTCACCTTGAGGGGTAGGCTTTAAATCAGCTCCATCATGGAGTTTCCAGGCTGGGATGTGAAGTGGCCTGGGCTCTAGGCCTACTCCCCCAAAGCCTGTGGACGTGGTCTGTTTCCTCTGCAGCTCGAAGCTTTCACACCGTCTCTTCAGCAGTCTTGGGAAATGCAAAAACGCCAGGTGCAGGGCGGGTGGTTAGAGTTTCCATTTACATTACCTGGGGCTTTTCTGTGCAGCGTCCCCTCCCCGCCCCTCACAGCTGGGACTTCACGTGCCCAGGCCATGTCCACCTGAGTGATGGATGTGCCAGGCAGGTGGGCCCCGCTGCCCCCTGGAGTTTGGGGCATACCGTTCCCGGGGACTTCCGATGCCGGAGGCAGAGCTTCAGAGGCAGGGAGCCTTGGTCTAGTGGCCTTGGGAAAGAAGTCTGAGCACAGGAATGATAAGACTTCCTTGGAGGTGGGGGTGAGGACTGAATAAATCAGGAGACAGAAAGGGTTGGAGGTCCTGCTGAACAGTGGCAGTACTAATAGTCACAGCAGCCTTTCCCGGTGGACTCCCTCCATCCGGCTCCAAGAGGGCTTGTAGTATCACCTTACGTAGACAGCATAGCAATCTTGTAACGTGGAGACTGTGGTCATCCTTCTTCCCATTTCACTGATGGGAAAACTGAGGCACAGAGAAGCAAAGTAACATGCCCAAAGTCACAGAGCTGGTATGAAGCAGAAGTGGGCATTTGCCCCCAGGCACTTGGGCTGCAGGCCTGTGCTGTCCTGTTCCTCATTCAGCTCAGGATGTGGCTGGCCTCAGAGGCTGCCGGCCAATGCTCCCTGAGCTGTGCCTGCCAAGCCCAGAGGCACTCCTGTCTCCTGATGGCCCCATGGTCTCAGGCAGTTGGTCTGGCTGGCCCCTGGGCTCCGTGCTACATACAGGGAGCTCAGCCAGGCTGGGATGGGGGTGGGGGCAGCTCTAGCCCTGCTATCACAACTGCTGGTGCAGCGGTGGGTGGTGGTTTAAGGGGTTGGGGGAGGGGTGTGTGTGTGGAGGGGCACCAGGTGCTCTCAGCTCTGACCATCACCGCTGGCGACCTTGATTTTTTTGCTAGTAAGAATAAGTAGCAAGGAGTGGCTGCTCTTATTGTGGATATTCTTTTAAAAAAACATTTTAGGGTAGGTTTTTAAAAAATAATTTAAAAAAAATTATTTTTGGCCTCATTGCATGGCCAATAGGATCTTCATTCCCCAATCAGAGGTCAAACCCACATCCCTTGCAGTGAAAGCGCAGAGTATTAACCACTGGACCACTAGGGGAGTCTCTCTTAAGATAATTTCTTAAGCGCAGTTTTAAGTGAAGTGAAATTTGCTCAGTTGTGTCTGACTCTTTGTGACCCCATGGACTATAACCTTCCAGGCTCCTCTGTCCATGGAGTTCTCCAGGCCAGACTGCTGGAGTGGGTAGCCATTCCCTTCTCCAGGGGATCTTCCCAACCCAGGGATTGAACTCAGGTCTCCTGCCTTGCAGGTGGATTTTTAACCATTTGAGCCATCAGGGAAGCCCAAGAGCAGTTTTAGGTTCACAGCAAAATCAAGAAGAAGATAGAGATTTTCCTCTGCCCCGACATACATGTAGCCTCCCCCATTATCAGCATCTCTCACCAGAGTGGGGCATTTCTTACAACTGATGAACCTACACTGATGCATCATCACCTAAAGTTCATAGTTTAATTAAGGGTCATTCCTGGAGTTGTACATCTGTGGGTTCGGACAAAGGTCTAATGGAATGTCCATCATTTTAATGTCATACAGAGTATTGTCACTGCCTTCAAAGTCCTCTGTGTTCCACCCATTCATCCTGCCCCTCCCCTCTCTCCTTCTTAGCCTCTGGCAACCACTGATCTTTTCACTGTATTTATAGTTTTCCCTTTTCAGAATGTCGCATGGTTGGAATCGTGCAGTAAGTAGCCTTTTCAGATTGGCTTCTTTCACTTAGACTATGTATTTAAGGTCCTTCCATATATTTTCATGGCTTGATATGATAGCTCATTTCTTTTTTTTTTTTTTTAGTGCAGAATAATGTTCCATTGTCTGGATATCCCACAGTTGAGTTATCCATTCACCTGCTGAAGGATGTCTAGGTTGTCCTTCAAGATGAATTTGGCAGTTATAAGTAAAGCTGCTCTAGATATCCACACGTAGGACTTTGTGTGGGTGCAAACCTTCAGCTCCTTTGGGTCAATACCAAGGAGCACGATTGCTGGATCATCCGTGGTAGGAGCATGCCAATCTGTCTTCCAAAGTGACTGTACCCTTGTGTTCCCACCAGCAGTGTATGAGAATCCCAGTGTCTCCATTTGGATTTCATGTGTTCCAATAGGTGGAGAGTGGTGTCTCACTGTGGTTTTAATAGTTGCTAGTTTTCACTTTTAGCCTTACTTGTATTCCCCTGACCCGGGCCTGGTTTCTTTCAATTAAACTTTCTGGATGAACTTTTATTTGTAAGCCTCCAAGCTAATGAGCAAGACTCAGCCCTCACTCACTTTTGGAGGGCGTGTGTGTGTGTGTGTGTGTGTGTGTGTGTGTGCGCATGTGCCCTTGAAACATTACAAAGATGTAGGAGTGAAACAGGACCAGAAAAGGGCTCTGGCTGAGGCGCTGGGAGGGGCTGACACCTTGAATCACCGTGGCATTTACTTGCCCCTCGAGGGTCCAGACAGAGATCACCTCTTTGCCTATTCTCAGCCCAGTGAAGTGCCTGAGCCAGGGTGCACACAAGGGAAATGTTTGTTGAATGAGTAAGAAAAAAATCATAGAGGAGGAAAAGTCCTCCTCCGAGAGGAAGTTTCATTTGAAGCTGAGGCTAAAACTTAAGTCTGTTTGATCAGGGTGAAAGGAGGGGGAGCTGGTGGAGGGGCCAGGCTCAGAGACATGTAAAGGCACATGGTGTTCAGACTGTCATGGAGTGAGGGGTCCGGCGGGGTGTGCTTTGTCACGAGGTGTGTGTTCGAGGCGAGTGAGTCCCTGGAGGGAAGTCGTAATGATCCCGTGTTTGCTGAGTCAATATTTCTCGCCATGTGCCCCAGCTGAGGCTCAGTGAAGGCCAACGTGGAGCAGTGGGAGGCTCTGGCAGGCTTGGGGAAGACCCGCCCAGGAGCTGTCCAGGCCCCCACTGGAGCCGGGGTGGGGGCCATGCAGGGAGGCGGCTTCAGGTCAGGGGCAGCAGGGAGGCACTGCCTGGCTGCGGCTTTGAGGGGGAGTGGGTGTCAGAGAGGGAAGGAGGGCCCAGCATGGATGCTGTGGGAGCCTGGACGTAGGTGCCAGGGAGCCAAGGGCAGAGGACGGGAGGGCCCTGGACACGCCGTGTGGGGTCTGGTCGGGGGGCTTGATGTTTCCAGGTCAGTTGTGCTCGTGCCCTGAGCCAGGACTTACCTGGTCAGAGTGCCAGTCCTCCATCCCATCCACCCAGAGGTTTGGGCTCAGTGGGGCCAGAAATCCAGGTTTCAGTTTTGTGAGTGTGTTTTTGGCCGCCCAGGAAATTCTGGCACTGCTGGTCCTTAGACAGTAGAAACTCTCCTCTTGGAGCCAGGAGCCATGGAAGCTGGAAACCCCTGAAAGTTCGTAACACGGCTGCTTCTGCAGGAGCCCTTTCTCTCCTGGCCCTGCCAGGAACACGCCCTGGAGGACTCAGGCATGCAAGTCGCAAGTGGGCCCTGATCCCCATCCTCGGTTTGGGGACAGTCTGACGGCCCATCATTCATCTCACCTCATCCCGTGTCATCCCATTTCATTTCAGGTATTTTTTTTACTATATCCTTCCCTGTTCAAGAAAGGATTTCGGGTGGCTTGTAAGGGAATAAAAATATATGAACATAACATAAATGAAAAGTGGGGTAAAAAAAAAAAGAAAGGTAGAAAAACAAAGGAGGAGACGAAGTAGAGAGAAGAAGAATAGCACTCAGTGATCTTGGCTGTCATTCCCCTAAAAACCCCTTCTCATTGCTTTCAGGGTTTATGGCTACTCTGTGGCCTGCGTGATGGATTAGGGTTTAAGCTGCCAGCACTCCTTCCGCTGAGAAAAGCCTCGCATCTCTATAGAAGCTAGAGCCACCAAATCCGTACTTGGTTTGTTTAATGAAATGCTGTGCTTCTTAGTAGGCGCGCGATGTCCAGCGGGCATTGTCTGGCGGTGAGAAAGCCCGGCCGCCCGGCCGCATTGTCGAGCTGCTGCCGGTGACTTTTTGTGCCCGTGAACACGGGCTCCCGGCTACTCTCTAAGCCAATGCTGAATGCGGACAGCTGGCGGTAGGCCTTGGCCTCTGGACCTGACCTGAGGTTCCCAGGCCCTGGAGGCCCCTGGGCCTCAGGTCAGTTCTGCCTTGGCCACCCCAGACTTGGGGGTCTTTCCAGAGCTACGGGGACAGCAGACACCCATCATTTAGGGCGCTGGGTGGGAGGGAGGCAACGGTGATGACGTTTACTCTGTGGTCTTTCATGGAAAGAGCTTCCCGAGGTGCAGAAGCAGGAAGAGCACCACCCCACCTCTGATGGGCGGGGTGGCCGATGGCTCTTCTGTGGTCCCCGCGTGGTCCGTCTGTCCCCACACACTCTTTGCTGTCGTGTCCCTCTTGGAGTGAGTTAACTCACCTGTGGATGAACCTCATGGCTGAGCCTCTATTTTGGGAAAGTAAAGCAAAGGGAGCTAGATCAAGTCCACAGAGCACCCCCACCCCCCGTCCCCAAAGGATGGCAGCTCCGCCTGTGTGTCCCCGGGGAGTCAGTCTTGGTAGCCACTCTGAGGATGCTGTGTCTGAGATTTGAGCAGTTTTAAGTCAATCTGGAGAATAACAAGTTGATCCTTTTCTCTGGTGACATCCTTTTTCTCCATGACTTGAATTTCCTTGAAAGTGAAAGTCGCTGTCATGTCTGACTCTTTGCCATCCCATAGACCATACAGTCCATGGAATTCTCCAGGCCAGAATACTGGAGTGGGTGGCCTTTCCCTTCTCCAGGAGATCTTCCCAACCCAGGGATCGAACCCAGGAGATCTTCCCAACCCAGGGATCGAACCCAGGTCTCCCGCATTGCAGGCGGATCTTTTACCAGCTGAGGCACCAGGGAAGCCCAAGAATACTGGAATGCGTAGCCTATCCCTTCTCCAGGGGATCTGCCCAACCCAGGGATCGAACCCAGCTCTCCTGCATTGCAGGCAGATTCTTTACCAACCGAGCTATTAGGGAAGCTCAAATTTCCTTAGGAACACCAGTCAAAAGTAGCATTTGCTGTAAGTGTGTGTTGGGGGTGGGGGTGGGGGTTGCAACTTTCTCTAAACAATAATTATTGAACAAAACCAAAGGGAAGTCTTGTGTAGGGATGCTGTTTACAAATATTTGTCCCTTTAACAATCATTAGCTGAGGTTGCAAAGTGTCGGGTTCTTAGCTCCTTAGATGACTCCTTCCTTAGCTGCTCTGATGGCTAGGGGCGGGTCTCCCAGGGGGTGTGAGCTCCTCTGGGATCCTGGACAGGGAGCTTCTCTCCTCCTATACCCTCTCCCCCTTCACTACCCCCCTCACCCCGCTCCCCTGCTGCTCTTCCAGGGCTCTTCACCTTGGATCCTGACTGGTGAAATCACCTCTTGGCAGGGAGGAAGGTGTGTTTTGGGGTGGGTGGCCTGGGGCTCGCCATCCTGGGGGCGTTTTTGCAGGAGGGCTAGCAAGTTCCCTGGGGGCAGCAAGGAGGGCTGAGGTCAGGCTGCCAGCACCTGCGGGCGGGCCCAGGTTGCTGCATGCAGCCTCAGGGAGGGCGCAGAGGCCATTGGCAGTGTGGTGCTCTCCGCCTCTTGCAGGCCCCTTTGTCTACCCATCTGTCCTGCTCAGCACAGAGCGGGTGCAGCAGCTGAAGGTTGCAGCCTAGAAATCTGCAGGCTGTGGGGGCTGGGAGAGGTGGGGGCCAGGCTTGGCTCACTTGGGTGGGTGGCAGTAGCCATGGGTCATGGGTGGATTGGCAGCAGCTCTGGGGAGGAGATGGGGAGAGCTGGATCCTTGGTGGGCTAGGAGCTGATCTTGCAGTGGTGGCTCCAGGCAGGAGGCTGGTGGCAAATGCAGTGGGTGGGAGGGGTGAGCAGGGAGACTGGGCCAGGGACAGAGCGCCCCCTCTGTCCTTCTTCCCCCACTGTCCTCCTTCCTTCCCCCTTTGCTTTATTCAGTCAGTGTTTATGGGGCATCTTGCACCTTCCAGAAGGTCCTAGGCCAGGCCCTGGGGCATCAGAAACGGAGAAACCATCCTGCTTCCAACAGTGAGCTTAGAGCCCAGGAAGGCCTTGGGGTGGGATGGCGGTCAGGACCCCTCCCCTTGTTTAAAGCTTCCTCAGCAACTTGTGGTCTGAACAGGCAGCCTGCAGTAGTCCTGTGAAGCGGTGGGGGTCGGGGTGGGGAGTAGAGGGGTGGGGGAGAGGGGAACATTGCATCTTCCCACGATATATCTTTGCTTCTACACAGAGGGGCCAGGTCCCTTTTCTTAAAGCTGGGGCATCAGTGGCTTCACCTGGCAGCTGGTTGGAAATGCAGACTCCCAGGCCCCACCCCGACTCCATCCAACAGCACCTGCGTCTTGCCAAGATCCCAGGGTGATTCCTGCGGGTGAAAGTCTCACACGTGCTTCCGTGGCCCTCTTTCCCCTCAGGTACACAGAGGAGCCCCCCACTCCGTCAGATCTAGGAGGACTGACAGCCTCGAAGAGGAAGATCTTCTTGGGCGAGGGTTCCAGGTTGAAACTCATCCCTGAGCCGAGCAGGGCAGGCACCCGGGTACCCGCTCCTGGGCTCAGAGGGAGACAGCTGGGCCCCTCACATGGTGCCCATGCTGCTGGGGAGGCGTGTGCGCCCTGAGGCTGCCCCAGGGAGGAGAGCTGGCCACTCGCCAAACGCCACCTCCACGGCTTCTGAAGGAGCCAGCGACTTCAGTTTCCCAAGACGGTTTTCTCCTCTATGAAGTGGGGTTTTGGGGGAACATGAGTGTGGATGGTGTGTCAAGAGTCAGGTGTGGCCCTCGCCCCCACGGTGGCAGGGGGCGGGTGGGACTCACGCTGGAGGCACCCCTCGATGCTAAGCGGGGCTGACACCTGCTGCAGAGGCTGTCCCGGGGGTTAAGTGAGACTGTGAATGCAAAGCACCAGGGCAGCGGCTCTTGTTTTATAACAGTCGGCTTGTGTAAGTGCCCTAGAGCAGGGCCAATAGGATGTGGCTTTGGGGAGGCCCCAGCAGCTGACTCATCCAAGGACAGGTGGGGACAGGTCAGGGAAGAGGCCACTTTGGCTGTGGCAGTCCCTACTAGACTGTTCGCAGAAGCACTGTGTACCCCGTGGTCCTCGGGCCTGGATTCCTGAGAGGATGAGTAAGAAGCATAGAAGTTAACCTGAGGTGTTGCTAGGTAGGTTTCTCTTAAAGGGTGTTCTCTCTCTGAGGGAATGACAGATGTTAGTGTTGCTACGGTGACAGGTCAACTGTTTAGAAGCACAGGGCACTTCCGTTCAGACGCTGGCCTACAAGTTATGCTCATGGAAGGTTAAGGGGGGCCCCATCAGGAAATTTTAGTGACGGGTCTTCTTCTGGATTCTGATTTCCAAAAGCGATATCATTTTGTGTCCTGGGTGACTGGGCAAGATAGGGAAAGCATTGCCTACATTCAGAAGGACAGAACCTGTGCAGAGCATGGGGATGAAATGTTGAGGTTTTTTTCAAGAACTGAAGGAAATTAAAAAAAAAAAGATTTCACAAAGAGCTTAGAGCATCGAAGATTTAGATGTGTTGGGATCTTCTGAGACTGTTTCACCAGCTTGTAGATTTCCTTGTACCAAATACACTACTATTTTGTTAGAGTAGGAGCAGGATTTTGAGCTGGCTGTGAAGTTATGTCAATGTTACAAGCCTTCAGGGAGTGCCTACTGTGTACACCGAGTCTTGCCCTGGAAGGCAATGGGGATTTGGGGTGGTGAGATTCGAAAAGGAACAGGAAGTGGACTTTGCCCTCAGGAAGTTGGTGGGGGCGGACCATGTGGATATAGGGGGACTGAGGCAGAGGCTGCAAGCGCCATGGAAGCACAAGGGGTGGAGAGTGAGTGTGCACTGGGAGGACTGGGTTTAGTTCCAGTGGTGGCGGTCTGGTCCAGGGTGGGCTCTGTGGTGGTGGAGGGGAATCTCAGCAGGTTGATGAAGGCAGAGCAGGGTTCCAGTGGGATCGCTGCAGGGGAAGGGCCTCCAGGCTGGGTGGAGGATGAGGGATGCTGGGCAGAGCCAGTGGCCAGGGAGACTGGAACACCAGGGCTGTGCAGGGAGGTCTGCAGTGGAAGAATTGGGAAAACTTGACTGGGGCTGGGGCAACTTAAATGCTGGGAGAGGGGTCTGGGTGTTTTCAGTGCTGGGAGGGGGGTCTGGGCATCTTTAGTGCTGGGAGGGGGGTCTGGGCATCTTGGGAGCGGAGTCTGGGCGTCTTTAGTACCGAGTGGGGGGTCTGGGCATCTTTAGTGCTGGGAGGGGCATCTCTAGTGCTGGAAGGCAGGTCTGGGTATCTTTAGTGCTGGGAGGAGAGTCTGCGCATCTTGGGAGGGGAGTCTGGGCATCTCTAGTGCTGGGGAGGGGGTGGTCTGGGCATCTTTAGTGCTGGGAGGGGAGTCCGGGCTGGTACCACTGAAGACTTTTCACCAGGAAGGTGATGCCGCTGGCCAGGCCCATTGCTGTCAGAGGATGAGGGTGGCATGACGCGGAGAGACGGAGGCAGGGGCTGGGGAGGACCCCTCAGCATCAGGACGAGCAATGATGATGCTGGCCCATAGTCTGCCCGGCAAGGCCACGGGCTCACTGGCTGGAAGCTCAGGTTCAGCTGGTCCCCCAACCCTAGGCCTTTGCTGCCTCCTCTAAGCCCTGGCTCAGGGTGAAGGGCTCCTGCCCCAGGGCTCGGAGTCTTTGTTCCCTGCCAATGGGTGGGGCAGGGTGTTGAGGGGCAGCTCTCCACACTGCTGGCTTCTGGGCCAGAGATTCCTGTGCTTCTGACGGGGCACGTTCTTCCCCTCCCTGGGGTCCCGGTCAGCTCCTCCAAAGAGCAGATTTCCTAGTCGCTGACCCTCTAACCAGGCTGATCTGATCTGGCCTGGAGCCTCTCCCCCGCCTTCCCCTCCCCACCCCAAGATGTCTGGAACTGACCCCATGATGTCACTGCCCCTGGACAGGGCAGTCAGGAACGTGCCCAGAACAGGCTGGGAGGAAAGCTCAGTGTCCGCAGAAGCCCAGGCCATTCACAGCCAGAAAAGTGTCCTCTGGAGGCTCCCCTGAGGCCCAGAACTTGGGCAGCCACCTCCAACATGACGGGAAGGGACAGGACACATAAAGCAAAACACAAAGACGGTGACACTGGAGCTGAGAGGAGCTGAAGAGCCATCTTGGTCTGGGGTCTTCAGCCTGGCTGGGGGTGGGCACAGACTTGGGGGCACCTGGAGGGCTTGGCCTTAGATTCTGTGTCGTCTTGGTCCTCCTGGTGAAGAGCGAGCCCTGGAGATCCAGCCTCGGTTCCCTCTGTTCTAGGCAGGAGCTGGCCAGCCTGAACCCTGCTTCCCCAGACGTGAAGTGGAGACAGTAATACCTGCTCGCATGACCCCAGCGCACCACTGCAGGAGTGTTCATTGACAAAGGACTGGTAAACTACAAATTTGGTTCAATTCCCTGGGATCTGAAAAATGAAATCAAAACATTTATTTTGTTCCAGAACACAAAATTGATGCATGTTCACAAAATGCAAAATAAAAAAGAGAAAATAAAACCATGTATTATGCTTGCTACCACTCAGATGTGCTTGCTGATTCACAATATTAACTGCCATTCTCATTTCTACCCCTGTATGTAAATTTTTGCTTTTTATACTGTTTGGCCAGAATTGGATCATATTCTATGTACATCTTTGAAAATATTTCTTTTTCATTTGGCTGTATCTTCTAAACATATCTCCTTGTTGATAAACCTACCCATACAACATCAGTTGCATGGCTGCCTAGAATTTCATCCTCTGTGTGTATCGCATTTGATTCAGTGACTCTCCTCTTCCATGTTTTCTAGGTTGCTTCCAAGTTTTCTCTACATGAGCAGTGCCATGCTGTTTGATTGTGCTGTGTACTTCTGCCTTTTGAGCTACACAGTTTTAATAGGAGATACAGTGTCGTAGGCAGTGTTTTTATTCTAGATAAACATATTGCCATCTGCTCAGGCCAGGTCCAACTATGCTTCATCTCAAGCAGACATGAGTCCTTGTCCTACATTTTCTGGGCTCAGTGTCTGTTCTTTGATTTTTTAGATCTCATCTCTTTTGCGTGAGAAAAAAAATGCCCCTGCTTATGAGAACGGAAAGGACCAGGCAGCGGGAAGAAGTGCCACTCCTTTCTTGGCACACCAGTGAGGGCCGTCTCTTTGCCATCCAGCAAGCCGTCCCTAAGCTTGTCCCCGTCATTGTCCCACGAGCTTTCCGAGGTGCCGGCTCTGAGCTCATCTCCTAGGGTCGTTCTCCAGCTGTTTCTGTGCTGTTTTCCTGGCCCAGCCCAGTGAGGCAGTCACTGTCTCCAGAGTCCAGAGCAGGTACTGCCCTTCTGATCCAGCCTCTGGCTCTCCTGATCACAGATGTGAAGACCCACTGATGGCAGATGGAGCCACCCTCTGAAGGTAGCCGCTCTGCAGTGCTGGGATGACCTGTTTTTCAGGACTCCTACTGCTGTATTCATAAGAAACACAAGATGTGATGTCTACAGGGGCTGCCTTGCGTCTTCCCTGTGTCAGTTTCCCTTAGGGAGGTGCAAGAAAAGGAGACCATCATCTACTGGGCCCCTATCAGCATGTGGGCCCTGAACTAGGCACCCACCCGCCAGCTAACGATTGACTTTGACCTCAGATCTGGGCTGCCTGTCACGACTGCACCTGGTTTGGGCTGCCTCAAAAGCTGGACTCACCTCAAAAGCTGCCTGGAGCACCTACACTTGGCCTCTGTGTGGCCTGGGCTTCCTCATAGTATGGAGCCTTGGCTGGCTTGCTGTCTTGATGGAAGCTCAGGGCACCTCGAGGGAGCAGAACCAGGGGGAAGGTGCGTGACCTTCTAGGGCCTCACCTTGGAAGGCTCATGGCATCACATAACTGGATGGAAGTCACCTGTCCAACCAGACTCAGGAGACAGGGACCCCACCTCTAGAGGGAAGACACTTCAAAGGATTTGTGGCCATGTTTTTAAAACTGCTTCACTTTCCTTTACCATATGTTAAAGTTTCATTTGCAATGGGCCTATTTCTGGATGCTAATATATTCTACTAGTCTATTTGTCTATTATGCACACATATCCCCAGTGCTTTAATTACTATACATTATTATGTTTTGTTTTATTGTTTGTTATTATTTTGTTTTCCAGTAGTCATGTGTGGCGGAGAAGGCAATGGCACCCCACTCCAGTACTCTTGCCTGAAAAATCCCATGGATGGAGGAGCCTGGTAGGCTACAGTCCATGGGGTCGCTAAGAGTCGGACACGACTGAGCGATTTCACTTTCACTTTTCCCTTTCATGCACTGGAGAAGGAAATTGCAACCCACTCCAGTATTCTTGCCTGGGAAAATCCCAGGGACGGCGCAGCCTTGTGGGCTGCTGTCTATGGGGTCGCACAGAGTCGGACACGACTGAAGCGACTTAGCAGCAGCAGCAGCAGCAGCAGCAGTCATGTATGGATGTGAGAGTTGGACTATAAAGAAAGCTGAGCGCTGAAGAATTGATGCTTTTGAACTGTGGTGTTGGAGAAGACCTTTTTGAGTCCCTTGGTCTGCAAGGAGATCCAACCAGTCCATCCTAAAGGAGATCAGTCCTGGGTGTTCATTGGAAGGACTGATGTTGAAGCTGAAACTTCAATACTTTGGTCACCTGATGCAAAGAACTGACTCATTTGAAAAGACCCTGACACTGGGAAAGATTGAGGGCAGGAGGAGAAGGGGACGACAGAGGATGAGATGGTTGGATGGCATCACCGACTCAATGGACATGAGTTTGGGTAAACTCCGGGAGCTGGTGATGGACAGGGAGGCCTGGCGTGCTGTGGTCCATGGGGTCACAAAGAGTCGGACATGACTGAATGAGTGAACTGAATTGAATTGAACTGATTATGTTTTGATTATTATATATTTGACACTTAGGGGCAAGTCCTCCCTGAGGTTTACCCTCTCCTAAATTTTGGCTGAATATATATATATATATATATATTCCCAATTTTGGATGAATATATATGTATATAATTCATATGTATGTAAGCTATATATATATATATTTATATTTATTCATTTATCTTTTATAAATTATTTATAATTACATATTTATTTTTTCTATAAGATGTTTAGAATCATTTTGCTAAGTTCCATGACAACTTTTAAGCTTGCATTTATAGATTAATTTGGAGAAGAACTGACATCTTTAAAAATGGAGCCTTCCCATCCAGGAGTAGGATCTTTTATAAGAAATATTTGATGCTTTTTTGACAGTTTTCTTTATGTCGGTCTTACACTTCTCTTGTTAAGTTTATTCTGACATATTATTTTTATGAGCTGTACTGGGAATGGGAACTGAAAAGTCTTCTAATGATTATTGCTCCACGGAAAGCTATTGAGTCTTTTGTAGTGTCCTCCTGTCATCTTATAGCACTCTTGGTTATGATAATATTGTTAGATGACTTCTTTATACACTTTTGGTTGGAAAGTCATATTATCTGTAAGCAATGATGGCTTTTTAATATTCATTAGAGTTTGTAGGGTGAATACACACAGTGTCATCACTTGCAGATGTTTCATAATTATATCTGTGCTTCTCAGAAGAGAATTTCAGAAGCCACTGAGTTCATCCACCCCGCCACTCACCACTTGACAGGGCCCACAAACCCCGCTTTCGGTGGCTTGTGCATAGACCCTTGCATGTTGGAGGCAGGGCTGGCCCTGGAACCCGAGACTCCTGACGCCAGCATGATGCCAGCCCATCCTATCCGACTGGACTCTCATAGTTACAGCCCTCATCTGCTGTGTTGTCCTCGCTTGTGGAGGTCATTTATGGTTTGTTGTATTTAGTCGCTAAGTCATGTCTGACTCTTTCATGGCCCCATGGATGGTAGCCCGCCAGGCTCCTCTGTCCATGGAATTCTCCAGGCAAGAATACTGGAGGGGGTTGCCATTTCCTTCTCCCGGGGATCATCCCAACCTAGGGATCGAAATCACATCTCTGCATTGGCAGGTGGATTCTTTACCATTAGCACCACCTGTTATTTTTGATACAAACTGATAAGCATCCAAGCATTGTTCTCAGTTTTAATTTCTAAAACAGTAAATATCTTCAAATGCAACCCACATGAAAAAAAAAAGCTCTTTTTATTTTTAAGGGTACGAAGTGATCCTCAGACCCCAAAAATCTGAGATAAGGTGCTCTGCAGAAAAGCCAGCCTTCACTGAGAACAGCTAAGGCCCTGCGTTCAAGGCCGCAGTGCTAGGAGACAGGCAGGGCTCCACGTGCCTGCACTGGGCAACTTTCACATCGAACTCCAGCTTCTATGCAAATGGCCTGCCCTCCCCCGCCTCTCCTTCCCCGTCTCGGAGAGCCCTGGGCCTTTCTCCTCTCTGGCAAGCTGTTTACAAGCAGAACGTAATGTGGGTACCAGTATTTATTTCTGAACAATGTGTGAAAAGAGAACAGCAGAATGTAAAGTTCAAGAGTAGATGTGCAGTGAATAATGTGGGTGTCATTTGGCGGGGCCCGGGGGACAGGAGGCTGTTCCGGGGAGACTTGGGGTATGCCCTTGTGTTGGGAGGTGGGGTGCGATGCTCCTCGCTTGCCTCTCCCTGGTCCTGCCTCTGCATCTCATGCGAGGCCTCGGGCGCGCGTCGTCTGGGCTCAGAGCCTATTCAGCTGAAGCAGTTGCAGTGGGTGAATGGTCTTTGTTCCTCCTCATCCTCTCTTCCTTGTCCACACAGCGTTGAGTTTATATTCTCAGACTTAGAGCAGAAAGAGAGCCTGTGTCTCTGAGCCCATAAGAGAGTAAAGTGCCTCTAGTGTATTTTTCAGAGGTGAGTCCTTGCAAGGAGCAGTCTCCACCTTCTTCCTCGTTCCCGACCACATTTATCCCAGTTTCTCAGCTCCATTCTGGACTCAGAGATGAACTGAACACAGTTCTGCCATGAAAAGTACTCAGACTCGGTCAGGAACACCTTGGGGGCAGGAGACGGTCAGGGCTCAGAGAGTGCAGGGGTTCAGCTGGGAGGATATGGGAACCATTGCTCAGGAGAGCTGGAAGGTTGAGTCCAGGGTAACCACAAGGGAATCAACAGGTCTCGAAAACAAGGGCAGGACTGTGGGTTTAGGGAGGGCACTCAGACAGCTTTTCTAGAATAGTTTGCTTGCTCTGGTGAGTATTTTTATTTCATTAATCCTGTTGAGCACACACTGTCTCCTGCCAAGTTCATCTTCAGAGAGTCTGAGTAGCCTTGGAAAGGTTCACTGAGAAGGTTGGGCATGAATTTGCTTGACCTTGAAGGGAGACTAGGGTTTGGATAAGGGAAGAGGAGCAGAAAAAGTATTTCGAGATTTAGAGATGGGGTGAGAAGCAGGAAGGGTCAGAGCTCGTGGATTGTCTTTGCTGGAGCAGGGGGGCTGTGTGGGGAGCTGGTTTGGGCTACAAGACAGAGGGTCTTGAGTGCCAGGCTCAAGTTAGGACCTTGCCCTTTGGCCACGGGGAGCCGTAGATGGTCTTTGAGAGGTGGCCTGCCCTGTGTGTGTAGGGGTTCTCAGAAGATGCTGTCCACAGTGAAGCCTGCAGGTGGTTAAAGAGGGGACCCTTCAGGGACGTTTCTTCATGGGGGGCCACGAGGAGGGAAGGGAGACGATGGAGCATGAAGCACTTGAGAGGCGCTGGGGGCTGCCCGCAGTCAGGTGGTGAGGGAGCGGGCAGAGGGACTGGCGGTGCCAAATTGCCAGGCTCATGCTAGAGCAGTGCAAACACTCTGGCGCTTCTTTACACAGCCACTGGGACATAGGAGCTTTAAGGAGTGCTTGTCTTATTTGGCACTCAGTTCATGGGAAGAGAGCTTCCCTTGTGGCTCAGCTGGTAAAGAATCTGCCTGGAATGCGGGAGACCTGGGTTCGATCCCTGGGTTGGGAAGATCCTCTGGAGAAGGGAAAAGCTACCCACTCCAGTGTTCTGGCCTGGAGGACTGTACAGTCCATGGAGTTGCAAAGAGTTGTACACGACTGAGCGACTTTCACTTCACTTCACTTTACTTCCTGAGAAGAACGAACGGGAGGAAGCGTTCTCTCAGGTTGGGAATTAAGTTTAACTCGCTAGGAGGCTATTTTTGTTACTTAAGGAAGCTCGAGTAGAATTCCTGGGCTGGGGAATCAAGCAGGGAGACAACGGGTTTACACAATGGGCTTACACTCCATGCTGTTTGGGGGCACCCAGCTCCTCCACGAGCCCCCTGGTGGGCCCCGCTTCCAGAGCTGGAGCCCTTGTGCAATGCTTACCCTAGGGGGTGTGGACTGGGCTTGGGGACTTGCTTCTCAAGAATCAATGTTGGCAAAAGTGATGGGATGTCGTTTCCAGGGTGATGAGGCTTCGCGGGGACTGTGACTTCTGCCCTCTTCTCTCGCTCTTGCTCGGAGGGAAGCTGGCAGCCCTGTGGGAGTCCACCAGGGTGCCAGCCAAGACCGGAGGCCTGCAATAACCACGTGTGCTTGCTTGGGGCCACACCCTCCCCTTGTGGAGCCTGAGGTGACCACAGGCTGTCACTTGATTCAGAGCCTGGGAGCTAGAAGAACCAGCTAAGCCACTCCCGGATTCCTGACCCATCGGAAGTGTGAGGCAATAAATCTATGTTGGGTTAGGCTGCCAGACTTGGGGACCCGTGCCTCACAGGTGCAGAGGAGCCAATATACCCAAACCCTCTTGACAGTGTCTGAGCGCGTTGTTCCCAAAGCCAGAGCGCACGAATTCAAATCTTGCTCTGCCGATAGTGAGTTGTGCAAACTTAGGCATATTATTTAATTCTATGAGCCTCAGTTTCTTTGTCAGTAAAATGGGAGTATGACTAATGTCTGTGTCCTGGGATGATGGTGAAAATTAAGTGAGATAACCCATAAAAATCGATCAAGACAGTGTTAGTGCTCAGTAAATATTAGCTACAATTATTAATTATTATTGCTATTATTAGTCTATCCTTTAAGGGCCAACCTGATGTTAATCCTCCTATAATTTCTGTTGTGCTGCTCCCAGCCACACTGGCCTCTCTTCTCGGGGTTTTATGGCATCTTGTCTTCACTTTAGACCCTAGTTCTCCATCTAAAACCCTCTGACTTGAGATGGTCTCAGGTCTATACAGAAGGCTGAGTGCAACAGAATTGATGCTTTCTAACTGTGGAGCTGGAGAAGACTCTTGAGAGTCCCTTGGACTTCAAGGAGATCAATCCAGTCAATCCTAAAGGAAATTAACCCTGAATACACGTTGGGAGGACTGAGACTGAAGCTGAAGCTCCAATACTTTGGCCACCTGATCGGAAGAACTGACTCCTTGAAAAGACTCTGATGCTGGGAAAGATTGAAGGTGGGCGGAGAAGGGGATGACAGAGGATGAGATGGTTGGGTGGCATCACCGACTCAATGGACACGAGTTTGGGTAAACTCCGGGAGTTGGTGATGGACAGGGAGGCCTTGTGTGCTGCAGTCCACGGGGGTCGCAAAGAGTCCGAGGACTGAGTGACTGAACTGAACAATGGCTGGGAGTGCCTCAGGCATCTAGTGGGTGGGGCTTGGCCCTCCTGCCTGTCACAGACAATAGCAGGGTAAAGCATTACCCAGCTCAAAACTTCAGCCAATTCCGCTTTGGGAATAACTGGCCCAGTGGGACGCTTAGATGTTAATCAATTAACCACAGAAGGAGCTGAATAATCACAAAGCATGTTAACTGCTGTGAAGACAATGTTATGGGACTCAGTCCTCTCCTGGGTGGGGTGCAGGGGGGTGTGATGTAAGGAAGAGGGAAGCAGTGACTGGGCTGAAATCAAAAGGCAGGAGTGTGGGGTGAGGAGGGGGTGATGAGAGGAAGTAGAGACAGACAGGTAGACAGACAGCAAGAGAGAGAAGAGAAGTAGGCTGAGGCTGGTCCCCCAGGTCCTGAGAAGCCAAGCTGAGATTTTGGTCTGAGCTTCCTACTTGAGAGTGGCCTAATTGCCTCTGAGATTTTGGGGCTTTCCTGGTGGCTCAGTTGGTAAAGAATCTGCCTGCAATGCAAGAGACCCTGGTTTGATTCCTGGGTTGAGATGTTCCCCTGGAGAAGGGATAGGCTACCCACTCCAGTATTCTTGGGCTTCCCTGGTGGCTCAGCTGGTAAAAAATCTGCCTGCAATGCAGAAGACCCCAGTTTGATTCCTGAGTTGAGAAGTTCCCCTGGAGAAGGAATAGGCTACCCACTCCAGTATTCTGGCCTGGAGAATTCCATGGACTGTATAGTCCGTGGGGTCGCAAAGAGTTGGACACGAATGAGCGACCTTCACTTTCACTTCCTACTTGAGGGTGGCCTGACCCTCTCTGAGATTTCGAAAGATCACCCTGAAATGACAAGGAGGATGGACTGGAGGGCAAGCCTAGAGGAGAGGCCAGTGAGATGGGGCAGCATGGCCAGGTCCCCAGAAGTGGTACTCGCTTGCACTGGGAGATTGCGCTGGAGAGAGAAGACCAAGGGGATGGGCTGGCCAGATGCTTGGAGGGAAACGGGTCTGGGGGAGATTAGATCTGGGGCCAAAAGGGAGGATGGTGGCAAACAGGACAAGGTGATGGCAGGGTTGGGGGGGTGGCATTCGTTAAGTTACAGATGCCAGGAGCAGAACAGGTCTGGCAGGAAGTGGTCCGTTGGGTTCTGGATGAAGAACTGAGGTGTGTGGAGTGGACTTGAGTTCTGATGCCAAGGTGGGCAGAGCAGCAGGGTGGAGGCAAGTTTGGGAGAGGCTGGTAGACATGGAGAGCGTACAGGGGCCCCTGGAGCTGGCTGGCGAAACCCTCTCTGGGGGAGGCACACCCCTGCCTAAGGCTCGAGGCAGCCTGACAGTCTGCAGCAGAGGAAAAGAATGCCCAGGCAGGGAGAGTAGAAAAAGAAGCCTGGGGTGGGTTGGCAGGAGAGGGGGCCGCCATGGAAGGTGAGCTGGGTGGTCTGCAGCACCCCCCCTCCCCCCCTCCCCTGGTGCTGCCGAAAAGTAGTGGAGAAGATGACTGAGGCGCATCTCATGGATTTAGAAAGTGAGGTCACCAGGGACGTCGGCGGGAGCTGGTGAGGGGGCTGAGGCTGTAGCCCTGGGTGGACCCAGGGGCAGGAGGAAGGGGCAGTGGGGGCCAGCCTGGCAGCACTCTGAAGGAGTGTGTGAGGGGAAGGGGGGTACGCAGGGCTGCGGGGAGATGGCTGCTCGAGCAGTGGTGGGTGGGTGAGGCTCTAAGTGCTCCTGATGACCGAGAGCCACGTGCGGGCCCTCGGGTGTGCGCCCGATGTAACAGCTATTACTGCGCAGGCATCGTGACCACGCCACTCTTACCTTCATAAGGAGGGTGGCGCTTCTGGGCCTTGCTTCACACGGGAGGCCCAGCGTAGGTGGGTCACTTGCCCAAGGCCACCCAGCCTAGTAAGAGCGGTCAGGACTGAACCAAGTTCAATGGGTGAACGGTGGTTACCCAGAGACTGACTGAAAGCACTGTCTTCTCCCTTAGCACGAGGCTTGGTGTCTCAGCGATCGTGGCCGGGCGCCGGAGCCGGTGGAAGCAGACCCTGCCATGTCTTCCCAAAGTCCACGTTCGGTGAGCACACTGCCCAGGGTGGGGGTACTGACACCATGAAGACTGACACAAATCAGAGCCACTTTCTAATCCCCTGCAGAGCTGGTCGTTCAACATTTACCAATGCAGCACACTGCTTACTCCGAGGACACAGAGGTGAACTGGTATAGAAGCCATCCATTCCCAGACCAACACTCTGTCTTGGACAAATGGACCGAAGGCCTCTGGCTCCCTTGGAGGGTACTACTCCTCTGCCCTACAGTTGGGAGGTCTTCTACCCATCAGAGACCACCACGGGACAGGGGGGCTCTGATTGCTGGGCTCTGGGGGGGCAGGAGAGGGCCCTGGGGGCCCTGGGCTGCTGGCTGGAGCCGGACGCCCGCCTGCCACCCGCTTCTGGGGCAGTTGGCCTCCTCCGCCCGGCCCAGCCTGCGGTGTCTTTCCTGTCATCACTCGGCCCTCCCAAGGCACAGGCATTGGCTCCTGGGTGTAACTCGAGACTCAGACTTTCGGAGCTGTCCCTTGTCGCTGCCAAACCATAGCGTGGTTTGAATAAGGACAGGAAAACAGTTTTCAGAAGAGGGGACCTGCCTCCTGCCTCTGGGTGAGCCCTCCGAGCTGTGAGCGGGCTTAGAGAGCCCCTCCCGGGGGGGCTGGGCTCCTGCAGAGCCTCCCCCTCTGCCAGCCTGCCCCAGAGAAGGCTGCTGAGTTTGCTCCACTTCAGAGATGGGGGAACTGGGGTGCAGAAAGAGGAAGCGACCTGCCCCAGGGCGCACGGAACAGCGAGTGGCAGATCTGAGATTTAGCCCGGGCAGGCTCCAAGGTCCAGGCCTCGCACTCGCGCCCCAGCTGTGGGTCTCAGACCCTGGTCCTCTCTGTGGCCGTGGGTCACATGGACTCCAGACTGTCGGGGAGGCCGCCACCGCCTCCTCCAGGCTGGGCAGATTGCGGGGGCTTGGGGTGCCATGGCCTCCCCTTCCTGCCTTCTGGGGCTGGCCGCTGCGGCTGTGCCCTGAGGCCCCGTGTCCCAACCTGCAGGCTGCAGTGCCCACCCCCACGTGACCCATGAGCTCGTACATTTCCCCATTCAGCTGATGGTGAGTGCTGAACTATTTTAAGCCCACATGGAAGTATTTTTTTTTTTTTCCTAAGGACCATCTGCTACCGGCCCCAGCCCAGATGATACAGTTAGAATCTACCCACAGCATCCTCTCCCGCCTTCAGACAGTTCCAGGAACAAGGGGTGAGTCAGTCGCCCAGCTGAACTCCGTCTTGCTAGAGACAGGGAGACGGGCCCGAATCGGGGCCAGCAGAGGGGGCCACTCTCACCCCTGGGGCAGGTGCCCTGGGCTGCTCCTCAGAGCCAGGAAGGTGGCCCCCGCCCCTTTGCAGCGTGCCGCCTGCAGGAGAGGCAGACGGAGGCCTGGGAATGCCTACATCGGCCCTTCTCAGCCCAGCTTCTTTTTCCCTGGGACTGGGAGACCCAGTTTAGAAGTTCAAGTGCAGAGCTGAAGCTTGTCCAAAGATATCCCTGAGGAGCCGGTGGCCAGAGCGTCACCCTGCTCCGGCTGTCTGTAGAAGGACCCCTGGGTCTGCTTTGGGGTGCAAAGACGTTTAGTCCCCTCTCCCTGGGCTGCCCGGCCTGGCGGCCACCCCGGGCTATGGGAGAATGTTACTGGATGCTGACTGCAGGCCCCCACTCTCAGGTCTGCTTGCCTCCCCGTCTCTCTTTTCCGCTCTTCCAGCACCTATGGGCTCTCCCTGTGAGTGGAGGATATTGAACTCAGTGCCCAGCATGGAGACTGCAGTCAGACCTTGAATTAGGGCTCTGTCCTTCATAAGCTCACGACCCAGGGCGAGGTGGGCTAATTCCTCGAGCCTCAGTTTACCCATCTGTAAAACGGGGGTGTGATCCGATCCACCTCCTAGGATGTCTGTGAGTGTTAAGCTGGGTAATATATGGAAAGGTCTGCGTGCTGCCCGGCCATTGATCCCTCTGTCACGATGTATTTGAGAGGGTCTGTCCCTTGAATTGGCCGAGAAGCTTTGAGAGTGTTTGCAAGCGTTGAGTCTGCACACTGTATGTAGAGCGGTGCTTCTTTGCCTCCTGTGCTAAGTGGGGCCAGGCCCTTTACTCCCGGGAGTGGGTCATTTTGCAGCAGGGACCCTGGGTAAGAAATGCGCATGGGCCTTCGTGGCCTTGACCTTGACAGGGTAGCCCCGGTCTGGCTGTTATTTCATCACTAGCCCCACCGGCCAGGACCGTTGCCTCTGCTGCTGCTGAAGGCAGAGCCTGGAACTCCCAGTCAGGGGTTTTTCTCTGCTTCCTCCTTCCTGGCCACTTCTTCCCCTCCCTCCAGGGCCGCGGGCCCTCCCGGTCTGGCTGCCCGTGCGCCTCCCATGGTCGTGACCCCACAGCTGTGTCCCCTGGCGTTATCAGGGGCCTGCAGTCCTCTGTGGCCCCCGGGGTGCCCCGTGAGCGGGCGTGGGGCTGCGGCCTGACGGCTTGACTTCCTGTCGCAGGGTCTCTCTGCTGCGGCTCTGCGGAGGCCTACAGTTTATCTGTGGTCAGTGCTCGCACCCATTTCCTGCCAGCTGCTACTGGTTTTTCAGTCAGCTCTGCCAGCTCCGGGAACTGGGGAAGGACCGGGCTCCGTGATTCACCGGCCCCGGGCTCGCGGGGACGCTGCCCTGGTGCCAGGCGGCATCTCCCCGGTAGGCGGAGGGACGGCACCTCCGCCGTCCCCGCGGGCCGTTCGTGCCAGTGAGATGCAGAAAAACACCCGCACATTCATCACAACCAAAAGCTGAGGTTGTGTGTGTGTGTGTGTGTGTGCGCGCGCGCGCGCGTGTACGTGTGTGGGGCCCAGGCATGTGTGTGCCTGTGTGTGGTCTACGGGAATTTTTTCTGAGTGCACCCGTGCCTTAGGACAAGGTGTCATGTTTGGAGGAGTCAGAACGTAACTCTAAGCTGGGCGCTGGCACTCTGGTGGGGAGCCCCGGGCGCCCTCTGAGGTACAGCCAGGTGAACTTGCAGTGCCCGGAGGAGGACATGGTAGTCACGTTTGAAAATGTATTTCCTGGCATTTCAGAAAGTGCAGAGAAAAATTCCCCACTGTAGCAAATGACTCCTTCAAGTAGAAAACTGAGAATGTGCTCATTCATTTTTTTTTTTTTTCATGCTGTGATCAGAGGGTTTTCTTTCATTAATTTTTATTGGAGTATAGCTGCTTTACAATGTTGGGTCAGTTTCTGCAGTACAGCAAAATGAATCAGCTATACGTGTCCATCTATCCACTCTTTTTAAGATTCTTTTCCCATATAGGTCATTACAGAGTATTGAGAAGGGTTCCTGATGCGAGAAGAGGGCCACAGAGGATGAGTTGGTTGGATGGAATCATCAGCTTAATGGACACAAGTTTGAGCAAACTCCGGGAGACGGTGAAGGACAGGGAAGCCTGGTGTGCTGCAGTCCATGGAGTCGCCAAGAGATGGACACAGCCGAGCGACTGAGCGACAGCAAGATCCTCATTAGTTATCTATTTTATACACAGTAGTGTGTGTGCGTCAGTCCCAATCTCCCAAGTGATCTCACTTCCCCGTTCTCCTCTTGGTAACCACAAGTTTGAGCCAGAGTTTTGAAGTTGTCCAAAATGTTGGTGAGCCTCATGTTAAGTGTCTTTAATTGGCTAGATGGTCACTTCTTAAGCATGGTGAGGCCAGGGTGGCCAGCAGCAGTATACCTGTCAGCCTGTGTGAATGCAAAACCTCCAGCCTGGGACTTCTTGGAGGTCCATTGGTTAAAACTGGGTGAGGGCAGGGATGAGGATTTATTCCCTGGGTGGGGAACTAAGATCCCACATACCTCATGGCCCCAAACCCAAAACCCAAAACAGAAACAAAACCTCCAGCCAGACTGGCATGCTGAGCCCACCCTGAGTGTTGGTCTCAACTTTACCTGCCTCTGTAGGTCATTTTTCTCACAATCAAGCCTGGGGAGATGCAGACCCCATTGGTAAATATTATTAATTTTCTTGATAGACAAAGGTTGTCAAGAGTGAAAACGATGCTCCAGTGCAGAATTAAATGATTCACTCCACAATCAGACAGTAAAGAATCTACCTGCAAAGTAGGAAACCCGGGTTTGATAGCTGGGTCGGGAAGATCCCTTGAAAAAGGGAATGGCAACCCGCTCCAGTATTCTTGCCTGGAGAATTCCATGGGGAGGAGTCTGGTGAGCCACAGTCTGTGAGATTGCAAGAGTCAGACACGACTGAGCGACTAACACTTTCATTTTCACGCATAGTTACTGTCCGCCTTTTGGGTACCAGGTTCTGTGCTGGACATGGCAAGGGACCACCTGGCATCAGGGCTCAAGGGACCCCAGCCTAGGGGAGGCAGGTAAAGTTAGCAAGGAAGCTGCCTCATCTGGAGATGCTCCCTAGTCAGACATGGGCAGGGTGCCTGGGAGGGGCTTCGGGAGCAGGGGTGAGGCCTAAACTCTTCCATCAGGATAGGAAGTAGATGAAGGGGAGGGTGGATGTTGGATAGAAGACGGTGTTACTAGGTTTGGTGTTCATCCCAGCTCTGGTACTGTGTGTGCAGTTGGCTCAGACAAGTCCTGACACTTCTCTAAGCTTTGACTTTCTCTTCTGAGTAATGGACTGAATGTTATTTCCTTTTAAGCTTGTTTTGAGACTTACATGAGGTAATAGGTGCCACATGCTTAGCATGGCCCTCACTAATCTCTATAAAGATGACAACAATGATTGCATCTGAGGGCAATGGGGAACCCTCAGGTGTGCAGGTTTTTAGCCGGTCAGTGAGATGAGCCGAATACTGTAATCATTCCTAGAAAGGCCTGGTACCTTTAGGCAGAGAGAAGCTCTTTGTTGAGCGTAAGACACACGCACCATTAGTATTTCAAGCTATAATCAAACTTAAAATGTGTCTGAGAAAATATGTTAAATCCTAAAAAGCACTGCCCTTCCTCCATCCATCATCATATTTTTGGATCCTAAAATCCGCCAAAAGCAGAATCTGAGCACTCTCCAAAGCACCGTGCCTTTGGATTGAGAACAAAACCGCAAACAACACTTTTTTATTTTTTCCCTCTTAAAAAGTCCCAAGGCCCAGATTACAAGAAAACCTTGGCTTTCCAAGCCAGTGCCTCTCGGGGTGGCCGACACACCCCTCTGTCCTCAGGCGGGACTGGCTCTGGACATCCCGACGCCCATGGCCCACTTTCTGCACACACTGGCCAGAGTGGCTCTGGGCAATGTTGAGCAGATGGTTGACCAGGATGGGTTCTTTTCAAAGACAGAAAACCCAGGGAAAGAGGAGAGTAGTGGGTTCAAGGGAGGCAAGCCCTGGGGAGCCACTGCCACCCCCCAGGATGTTCTGGGGTCTCCCCATCTTATTCCCCGTCTGTCTGAAGCCTCTGCACAGACGTGCTTGGTGCATTCTACATGTGACCGCTGGGCATTCTCACGCCTCTGCTCAGAGCGCTTTTCTGGCAGGATGGGCAGGATTCGACAGGTCCTGGCTTCACGGCGGGGATGAGAACCAGCTAGAGTGAACCGAGGTCCTCACCTGGACCCTGCAGAGCCTGACAGGGCCGTCTCGGCTCCCCAACAGGTTTCCTTTCTGGCTTAGGGCTTTCTTCCTGGGCAATTTTCTATCTGTGGTGTCAGAAGGAGGGAGACGTTTCAGGTGGGGCACCTCCGCGCACCCGGACGCCCACGTTTAGAGGTGACGCAGGCCAGCCAGGTGTATGTGCAGGAAGGCGTGTGCAGCTGCTGCGCCCACATCAAAGGCATGAGGCCCAGTGTGGGAGTCCACGGGAGTGGGCACTGTTCCTGGCCCAGGCACTGACTGGCTGTGATACAATGCCCGCCGCTATCTTGCTGCACCATCTTCAAAACAGAGCAAGATCAAACTTTCCTGGTTCCATAAAACTCATGGGCAGACCACCTCACTGGTCAGGAACCTGGCCTGTCTACTGGGCCCTGGGGCCAGACCTTCCTGTTGCCTCCTTGAGGTTTTCTGAGGATCCATCTGGCACTGTCTCCATGCCATCTCTTGCTGTTGCAATAAGTCGTGTCTGACTGTGACCCTGACCCTTTGGACTGCAGCACGCTAGGCTTCCCTGTCCTTCACTCTCTCCTGGAGTTTGCTCCAGTTCATGTCCTTTGAGTCAGTGATGCCATCCAACCATCTCATCCTCTGCTGCTCCCTTCTCTTCCTGCTCTCAATCTTTCCCAGCATCAGGGTCTTTTCCAGTGAGTTGGCTCTTTGCATCATGTGGCCAAGTATTGGAGCTTCAGCTTCAGTCTCAGTCCTTCCAATGAATATTCAGGGTTGATTTCCTTTAGGATTGACTGGTTTGATCTCCTTGCAGTCCAAGGAACTCTCAAGAGTCTTCTCCAACACCACAGTTCGAATGCATCAGTTCTTCAGCACTCAGCCTTCTTTATGGACCAAGGCTCACATCCCTACATGACGACTAGAAAAACCGTAGCTTTGACTGTATGGAGAGGAGGTGATCCCACTAGAAGAAGTGCTCCTGGTTTCTAGTGAAAGCAAACCTGTGGCTCTCACAGCTCCTGTCTGGCCTCCCAAGTGCCCTTCCCAACCCTTAGTCGGGTCTTGCCAGTGTCCTGCTCAACTCCCACTAAGAATCGATGGGCAGAAACATCCAGGTCTCCTTCTGTCCCACTCGCACTGACTTGATGTATACTTGCCAGCTGCATGTGGCAGTTCCAAGTTCCTCGGTCAGGCCAGGTCTTTTTCAAGTCCCAGGGCCTTTGCAAATGCTGTTTCCTCTCTGCCTGTCCTTTCCCTCCAACCAGCTCAGCAAACTTCTCTTCATCCTTCAGAACCCAGCTCTGTCTGGGACCATTATCACCAGGGAGATTTCCCTGATCCCTGTTCTCCCCCATCCTCAGGCTCCACATCAGGGGGCATGGGGCACCCCAAGGCTTGCTCCTCATCATCTCCCAGGACAGACCTGCTGGAGTGCATCTCTACTTGGGGGCGCAGGAGTGAATGTGCCTCATCCAACTTTACTGCCAGACTCCTCCCTCTCAGAGGGAGGTGTGGAGTCCCTGTCCCAGGAAACCCAGGGAAGAAAGGCTGGAAGCAGGAAGGACAGCTGTCAGGAGGCTGGAGGCGGGTGGAGATGACTTCAGATTTACATCAGTTTGGGGCTTGAGAGGAAGGATTATGGGGAATTCAGCACAAGCCAGTCTGACTGTGGTTCAGCTGCTCCCTGCTCTGTGTGTACTCCCTGTTCTGTGTGTGTGCTCCCTGCTCTGTGTGTGTGCTCCCTCCTCTCTGTATGTGCTCCCTCCTCTCTGTGTGTGCTCCCTGCTCTGTGTGTGTGCTCCCTGCTCTGTGTGTGTGCTTCCTTCTCTCTGTGTGTGCGCTCCCTGCTCTGTGTGAGTGCTCCCTGCTCTATGTGTGCTCCCTGCTCTGTGTGTGTGCTCCCTGCTCTGTGTGAGTACTCCCTGCTCTGTGTGTGTGCTCCCTCCTCTCTGTGTGTGCTCCCTCCTCTCTGTGTGTGCTCCCTGCTCTGTGTGAGTACTCCTTGCTCTCTGTGTATGCTCCCTGCTCTGTGTGAGTGCTCCCTGCTCTGTGTGTGCTCCCTGCTCTGTGTGTGCTCCCTCCTCTCTGTGTGTGCTCCCTCCTCTCTGTGTGTGCTCCCTCCTCTCTGTGTGTGCTCCCTCCTCTCTGTGTGTGCTCCCTGCTCTGTGTGAGTACTCCTTGCTCTCTGTGTGTGCTCCCTGCTCTGTGTGAGTGCTCCCTGCTCTGTGTGTGCTCCCTGCTCTGTGTGTGCTCCCTGCTCTCTGTGTGTGCTCCCTGCTCTGTGTGTGTGCTCCCTGCTCTCTGTGTGTGCTCCCTGCTCTGTGTGAGTACTCCCTGCTCTGTGTGTGTGCTCCCTGCTCTGTGTGAGTGCTCCCTGCTCTATGTCTGTGCTCCCTGTTCTGTGTGAGTGCTCCCTGCTCTGTGTGAGTACTCCCTGCTCTGTGTGTGCTCCCTGCTCCGTGTGAGTGCTCCCTGCTCTGTGTCAGTACTCCCTGCTCTGTGTGTGCTCCCTGCTCCGTGTGAGTGCTCCCTGCTTTGTGTGTGTTATCCCTGTTCTGTGTGTGTGCTCCCTGCTCTGTGTGAGTACTCCCTGCTCTGTGTGTGTGCTCCCTGCTCTGTGTCTTTTTTCCTTGCTCTGTGTGAGTGCTCCCTGCTCTGTGTGTGCTCCCTCCTCTCTCTGTGTGCTCCCTGCTCTGTGTCTGTGCGCCCTGCTCTGTGTGAGTACTCCCTGCTCTCTGTGTGTGCTTCCTGTTCTGTGTGAGTGCTCCCTGCTCCGTGTGTGCTCCATGCTCTTTGTGAGTACTCCCTCCTCTCTGTGTGTGCTCCCTGCTCTGTGTGTGTGCTCCCTGCTCTGTGTGAGTACTCCCTCCTCTCTGTGTGTGTGCTCTCTGCTCTGTGAGTACTCCCTCCTCTCTGTGTGTGCTCCCTCCTCTCTGTGTGTGCTCTCTGCTCTGTGTGTGTGCTCCTTGCTCTCTGTGTGTGCTTCCTGTTCTGTGTGAGTGCTCCCTGCTCCGTGTGTGCTCCATGCTCTGTGTGAGTACTCCCTGCTCTGTGTGAGTGCTCCCTGCTCTGTGTGTGCTCCCTGCTCTGTGTGAGTACTCCCTCCTCTCTGTGTGTGCTCCCTGCTCTGTGTGTGTGCTTCCTGCTCTGTGTGTGTGCTCCCTGCTCTGTGTGAGTGCTCCCTGCTCTGTGTGTGTGCTCCCTGCTCTGTGTGTGTGCTCCCTGCTCTGTGTGAGTGCTCCCTGCTCTGTGTGTATGCTCCCTGCTCTGTGTGTGTGCTCAGTCCCTGCTGGCGCCCCCAGGAGCCCAGGGACTGTTCTCTGAAGGTGAGGAGGGTGCTGGCAGTGGAGGGCGGGGTGCCTGTAGGGCCCTCATTAACCTTCAAGCACAAGCCCGCCCAGCTGGGGCTTAGTTGGAGGAGCAGGAGTACAGGGGAGGGTCTGCCCGTGACCTCACGCCAGGGCTCCCGTGCCTGCATTGAGCTGCGGCCTTCAGGAAGCCAAGGAGGCCGTGAGAAAAGAAAGGCCCTTGTGAACAGCAGATAAAGACAGGGAGGGGGGCCCTGGCAGCCCATCTGATTCCTGCCCAGGCTGAGGACCGGTGACATTCAGCTAGCTCCCTGGCTCTGGTTTTTCCTGTTCCTGAAGCTTCCGCAGTATGCACATACACAGGGCTAGGTCAGAAGTGGCTGCTGGGGAGTGTTGCTCGCGTGCCTGGGTGTGTGTGTATATGGTGTGTGCATGTATACGTGCATGTGTGTGTGTGCACACGTGCTATCTCTGTTTAGGGAAACAGGAAATTCAGGGTTTGTATCAGCACCACATCCCAGGCTGCCTTGCTTCCTAGAAAGGAGGGGCAGATAACACGGGGCCTGACCAGAAGGAAGGAGCTCGTGGCCTGGCTTTGTCCCAGGACAGCGTCTGGCCCCTGGGCGTCTGCTTTCTTTTCTTCTAGAAGAGGCCCAAACACTTGCCTGGAAGAAGCCAAGTGGGGAGCAGGCTTGGCTCAAGAAAGCTCTGAGTCTTGCCAGGGCTGCACGTTCTGGTCACCTCTCTCCCGGGCAGTCAGTGAGAAGGACAGGAAGGTGACTGAAGGGAGAAGATGACAGAGGGTGAGGAGGGGCTGGGACAGCGTGGAGGGTCAGGACCTCGGAGCTGGAGTCTCAGGTTCCAGAGTTCAAGGCAGTGGAAGCTGGGAGCCAGTGGTGGGGGGCGGGGGGCTGCTATTGCCTTCACAGCCCAGGAAAGAGGCCTCAGGCCTTGACTGGCTGGTCCAGCGGCCGTGGCGCTCACCTGCTGGACTCCCCAGCCTCTCAGCTGGTGACCTTCCTTCAAGGAGTCCTGGACACCCTGCCCTGGATCTGGGCCTGGGCACCTGAGGAGGCTGGCACTCTGCACACTCACCTGGGCCGCCCCTCAGAGCAAGGCTCCGTTGTAAGCACACCCGGGCCTGGTGTGGGCTCCTTGGAGCTTCACCCCAGAGCTCAGCCCTCAGTCTCCTCACAGGCCCGCCCTGCCTCCAGGGTCCCTCTGATCCCTGACCTCGGTGCCCCGGGAAGGGGGCCTGGGCACGGGCTAGAACAGCTCACATTGCAAAGTCTCCCCACCCTAGCTTGTTCCACTTTTAAAAATAGCTAATGAGGAAATTAATTTTGTCACCCAGATGTATTCCGTAAAAACATGTCAGGGTAAGACAATTAACCTCTGTACTGAAAAGTCCTTCCCAAATTAATGAAGTTAATATTTGTAGATGTTGAGACATTCATCTGGGGACAGGGGCCACAGAAGTAGCACTCCCTCCAGGCAGAGTAGAAGAGACATCCAAAGAGAAGAGGAGAGAGAGAGGGACAGACAGACAGACACACACACACACAAAGACAGTGAGAGATGGAGAGACAAACAGAGCAAGAGACAGACACAGACAGACACACACACACAGCAGAGAGCGATGGAGAGATGAACACGGAGTGAGTTAGACAGACCCAGAGAGATAGAGGCCAGAGACAGAGACAAGAAGCAGACACACACAGACAAAAGTACACACTGAGCGAAACATCTGGGGCGGGGATGGCGGGAGGATAAGGAGACAGGAAGGAAGGAGAGCAAGACTGACAGAATGAGAGGAAGAGAGAGATGAGAACATGTGTTTAGAGGAGGGAGTGAAAGTTGCTCAGTCGTGTCCGACTCTCTGAGACCCCATGGACTACACAGTCCATGGGATTCTCCAGGCCAGAATACTGGAGTGGGTAGCCTTTCCCTTCTCCAGGGGATCTTCCCAACCCAGGGATCGAACCCAGGTCTCCCGCATTGCAGGCGGATTCTTTACCAGCTGAGCTACCAGGGAAGCCCTTAGAGGGAGCAGGGCTATAATATTTTCCGAGAATTTCCAAATACCCCAGATACTCAGCAGCAGTAGGTTTGGGGGCAGGAGAAAACTTCATAAACTAAAGCACAGGATCAACGGAGTTGGGTATTTTTCACACGTGGACTTTTCCAGCCCACTTGGATTTGGTCTTTTCTCTGTTCAAAGAGTTCGGATTCTTTTTTTCGTCAGAGGCAGCCAGGGAGCCCTGGGTCATGGCCAGCAAGAGAGGGGCTGGGTGGTCACTGCACTTCTTTCTCTGGGTTCCCTGGAGGGTCACCTGGCTGGAGACACTGTCAGGTTTAACCTACACCCCGCCCCTCCCACTATGGGAGCCCTCCTTTGTCTCTCCCACTTTTACCTGGAGGACCCCCAGAGATGCCTGCCCCCTGGGAGAGGTCAAACTCTGCCCGAGCTGAGTCTTTTCATCCCAGGCTGGGTCTGGAGAGGAAGAACCGGTCACCTCATGCCAGGGACAGGTCAGTTGCGGGCAGGCCAGTGCCCCCATAGGCAGGACTCAGCGTCGTCGGACCCTTGAGCTTCTACCCACTGCAGCCTTGGCCGGATTGGGGGAGCACCAGCTAAGGAAGCAAATCCTGACCTGGCGCTCCTGGAGCTCGGGTTGAAATGGAAACTTCTGTGGGGGATTCTGGGCCTTGGAGCCGTTGGGGGTGCGGGGGGAACGGCTGAGGGTCTGGGTGAGCCCTCGGGGTTCCACCATCTCTAAGGCTGAGGTCCCAGCCCTGCTCCCGAGGTGCTGACAGGCAGGAGACACAGGTTTTCCAGAGGCGAGACTTGGTCATCAGACCCCAGCCAAAGACGCTTTGCTCTTGTCGGTTCAAAGACCCTTTCTTTCTTAGTTTCTTCCAACTGGGTGAAATGCAAGCGGGACAGGAAGCATTTATCGTTCGTATTCCGTGGAATCACCTGTTCTGGGGAGCAAAGGTCAGGACCGGGGGCAGGGCTCGTGCTGCTGTGTGGGGCTTTTCCATTGGGAGAGACTCGTGGGTGGGACTGAGCTTCTTTCCAGAAAACCCAGGGGCGGTGACGGTGACCAGACCATGGCAGGCCCCAAAGCCCCGCTGGGCCGCCACTCTGGGAAGCTGAAGGGCTGTGGGAGAGTTGAGGCCGATGGGGATGGGAGCCGTGCACAGGGAGGCCCGCCTGTTTATTTGTACACTTGGCGTTGTGCTCACGGGTCGCAGACAGAAGAGAGCTAGAGACTGGGTATCTGGTTGGACTTCTCACTAATCTCATCTTTCCAGGCAGTGACAGGCTTGCAGATCCCAGAGAAGTGATAGATGGCATCTATCTGGAGCTCTGTAAGGCCATTCCTCACCCCTGTGTGACATTCTCCCCGCCCTGGATCTCTGGTTCTGAGCTGGGTGGACCACGGCCTTCAAGGGCCAGCCACCCCCAGAGGGCTCAGGGGGACATCCCAGGGCCCAGGCCGGCCAATGTGGTCACCACACCCTGGACCACGGATGGAACCTTGTCGGGTTTCGGTGAGAACCACCGTGTGGGTGCGGTGGCCTGGGGGCCAAAGACTCTGAGTCCACGTTGGTCGCAGGGAATGGCAGAAGTGGTGGGAGATTAAGAGAGGTGAGCAGGCCCGTCCACTGTGTGCTTTTCCCAGGCCAGCTCTGGGCTGGGCTCTAGGTCATCTTGGTGTGTTGTCTAAAGTCGGGGTTCTGGTACCGTGGAGAGAAAGGAGCCCAGGGATGCCCCCTGGACTTCTGCACCGACCTCTGTGCCAACCACAGGCCTTCCACCCCCAAACCCATCCCCCCAGAGAGAGGGAAAGCCCCAATTAAAGCACGAGGGGCGTTTGGGTGATGCTGAGACTTCGGGTAGGTGTTATGTCTGCAGATTCACGAGAGCTTTTACAGTATGAGGGCTTCTCTCCTCTGCTCTGGACAGAACTCTGAAAATAGGTTCAGATGCAGCTTGAAGGGATGTGTTAGAGGCAAAGAAGAGGGTTTTCCAGCAGGGCTTAGCTCTGCAGAAGCTCTGAGAGTCGGGCAGGTGCTCCCTGTGGCTGTGAGGTGCACCTTGAAGGATGGGGGTGGGGGGCCCTTGAACTTGAGGGTACCACCCAGGCCGCCCACAGGTCTGAGTGCCAGCCCAGTCACCCAGCCAGTCTAGACCCCAGTTTCCCATTTGTGTATTAACACAGCCACATAGCTCTCATGGGATCAAAGGGATTCATGTATGTAAGTGAAGTCATTCAGTCATGTCTGACTCTTTGCCATCCGATGGACTGTAGCCCACCAGAATCCTCTGTCCATGGGATTTTCCAGGCCAGAATACTGGAGTGGGTTGCCATTTCCTTCTCCAGAGCATCTTCCCAACCCAGGGATTGAACCCAGGCCTCCCACATTACAGGCAGACTCTTTACCATCTGAGCCACCAGCGAAGCCCATGTATGTAAAGGCGTGCTTTTAGTTCAGAAACTCCAGGTGAATGCTGCTGCCCCAGCGCACATGCGTGTGCACGAGCAATCGCTCTGGTCCAGATGAACCACTGCATGTTTCAGGGGGCGCTCTGTTCCTCTCCTGTGATCCCTGCTTCCCCATGTACCTGCTGGTGCAGAGCAAAGCCCACCTGACCTGAATTGAATTCCTGGAGCCCAGAGGCTGGAAGATGGCCCGCTGAGGTCCCTGCTGGTCTCCTGCCCTGTCCTGTCTCACCCCTGTGAATAGGAGGAGAGGATTTCTCATAGAATAGGGGGAGAAGGGGATGCAGCTGGCTTCACAGGGGCAGAAGGTCAGCAGTAGAGCCATGTCCACGGTTGGAAATCCCCTCCTCCCTCTATAGCTCACCAGGGGGGACAGCAGCCCCTGGGTCCCCCAGGGAGGGGGCTTCATTGATGCCCTCGGTTCATCAGGCTCTGCTCAGAGGGTGCTGGGGACCCATGGAATTTCTGGTGCAGTGGCTCCAGGCCTGGGTTTCCCCCCTCACCCCCAAATCCCTCTGCAGAGGCTACCTTGCCTCGGCTCCCCCCCGCCCTTTCCATGCAGGCCTGGGTTCACGGAGGAAGGAGCCCTCCTCTACCTCCCACCCTGGCTGATCACCAAGGCAGGTCTTTGCCTCTGTGAGGGGTTAATTCACAGCCACATGGGACAGAGGGGCAGTTACAGAAGAGCGAGCAGTGGGGAAGTGGCAGCAGTTGGAGAACCCTCCCAGGACTTGGCAGCTGGGGCCCCAGTTCCTGATTCTCCTCCTGTGAGCCCCTGGGTGCCCTTCCACCCGGCGGAGGGCATGACACCCCTGACTCAGCTCCCGCCACGGGGGTGACCATGGTCAGGGGTCAGCTGCACGACCAGGCCGCTCGGGACTGGATGTCTCCTGCTCAGGGAGGTCAAGAGACAAGTACCAGGCCAAAGTTTACTGGGTCAGTGGTGCTGACTCTGTGATCTCGTGGACTGCAGCTGCAAGGCTCCTCCATCCATGGGATGCTCCAGGCAAGAAGAGCAGAGTGGGTTGCCGTTTCCTCCTCCAGGGGAATCTTCCCAACTCAGGGGTCGAACCCAGGTCATTTTTTTCCAACCCAGGTCTCTCTCTCTCTTTTTTTTTCCCCAACCCAGGTCTCTTCTGTCTCCTGCACTGGCAGGCAGGCTCTTTACCACTAGTGCCACCTGGGAACCCGCAGGCTCTCGACGGGGGTGCAGAACTAGGCCCCACTCTGGCAGTATGACCTTGGCAAAGTCCTTCATCCCCTTACCCCGGTTTCCTCACCTGTGAACCAGGGGTTGTCATAGCTCCCAGGTTGCCATAACAAAGTGTCCCAAAGAGAGGGGCTTAAACAGCGAGATGTACCTTCTCATGGCCCTGGAGGCTGGAGTCCAAGATCCAGGTGCTGGCAGGGCTGGCTCCTCCGGAGACCCTGTTTGAGACCCTTCCATCTGCCACTGCTGGTAGCTTGCTGAGCTCTTATGCCAGCTTCTGTTCCACAGGTTTTAAATGGATCCCACCTACCCCTGAGGACCCAGTCCCTGGACCTGCCTCCATCTGTCAGTCTTGATGCTGGCTGACCCACACCAAAGCCAGATGCCCACTCAGCCTCCAGCCCAGGCCTCCGGTGCTCCTGCCTCGCTCCAGCATCCCCTCCCTCTCCCACCCCCAGCTGGACCTGCTGGTCCATCCTGTTGTTGCTGTTTAGTTGCTCAGTCATGTTCAACTCTTTGTTACCCTGTGGACTACAGCAAGCCAGGCCTCCCTGTCCATCACCAACTCCCTGAGTTTACTCAAATTCATGTCCGTTGAGTCAGTGATGCCATCCAACCATCTCATTCTCTGTTGTCCCCTTCTCCTCCTGCCTTCAGTCTTTCCCAGCATCAGGATCTTTTCCAATGAGTCGGCTCTTCGCACCAGGTGGCCAAAGTATTGGAACTTCAGCTTCAGCGTCAGTCCTCCAGCCTATTGACTGTTGAATCCTCCCCCACCCCTGAGTGGAGGTAGGCTTTGGGAAGGGCTAGGGTCTGCGTTGGAGGTGCTGTGTATTGTGGGGTAGGCTGATGCAGCTCTGGGGTGCAGAAGACAAGCCTACGTGGTCCCCACTGCCCCGTTGCTGTGGTGAGACTGACCTCACGGCTGACTCCGAGGAAGGGGAAAGAGCTAGCTGGATGGCCTGGCTGTGTCTGGCCCTGAACTTGATCATGGCCCAACCGCGCTCAGGATGTACATGCAGAATGGAAGGTCGGCCTGTGTCCAGGCTGTCTCTACCTGTGCCACTCGGCATTGGTCATCCCGTGGAAGTCACTTTGGAGCCGAGCAGCTGATGCATTTCATTAGTTCTGCCCTCTAGCTGACAACTGGCAGCCCCTCTGATGACAAGATGGGTTCCTTCCAAGTCCTTCCGTCTGGCAAGGATGAATATTAATTACCTCCCTTTATTTCATGATTTTTCATGGGCACGGAGTGTCACCACATCACGGAGTGAGAAGTCGGTGCCCAGAGATACGAAAAAGTGGGTAAATTGGAGTGAGCTGCCCTAAACCCTGAAACATGGGAGAGATGGTTATTGCTCAGGGAGGGAGAGAGTCAATTCCTAGGCAAGTTGATAAGAAGTCCAGGGTCCCTGAGGAGGAGAAAGGGGTCTGGAGCTCTCAAGGAGGAGAAAAGGACAAACTGTGTTTTCTTTAAACTCAGAGTTGATGATTACACAACAAAGCAACTTGGCTTAAACTCTGTACTAAGGATTATATAACAACAATGTATCCTGCTTGAGGACATGTTTCTCCTTCTTGAGAGCCTTCTGACTAATCCTGTTATCTTAAAATGTATATTATAGGAATGGGTATGGTAAGATCTTTCAATTGTTAGTTCTAATCCTGTCATCTTAAAATGTAAATTGTGGGAGTGGGTCTGGTAAGACCTTTACAACCTTGAGACAATCTTTTGATTTATTGTTAATAACCAATTGAAAAGTATATCGCTCTCTTGCGAAGACTAGTGAGTGGAGCACTCTCTGTTCCCCGTCTGATGTCTATGTCAGAAGCGTTCTCTGTCCCTTTTTACACTTTAATAAAACTCTGCTACACAGAAGCTCTTGAGTGATCAAGACTGGTCCCTGGTCCCAAAGCTAAATCTTCTTTGGAGATCATGAATCTGACATAGTTCACCATAAACTATCAGGAGCGGACTCCTTTATTCCTAGGGGCACCTTTGGGCTGTGCCTGGTGTGTGGGCCACAGCCCCAGGTGGAGCTTCAGGCTGGAAGGGAAGGGAAGCGGTCTTCCCAGTCAGGCAGCTCAGGAGAGATGCTTCCTTAGGACCAGAGAGTCAGCAATGGTTCATACATGACAAGCCCCAGAAGATGCTGGCGCTCCAGGTGATCATGGTTGAACAAGCATCCACAGGGAACCCAGGATGCTCCAACCAGCCCTGGAGAAAAGGGTCAGAAGATGCGGCCTGGTATGTGTGTGGTCTCTGTTTAAGGGTGGACACTGGGCATTCATATCAGAAAACTGCCCCTGTGTGTGTGTGTGTGCGTGCATTTTGCACAATGGTGGCAGGCCCTCAGCTGACAGAGATAAGAGGAATAGTGTGCAGTGGTGATGAAAATCCGTTTTTTAAATGACCCCCTTCTTGGCCCATGGGTTCATGAAACATCAGCTTAGTGTTTGAGACAACTGAGACGCCCGCTGGACGCCCTTGACTGGTTTCCTTTAAGAGGCGATCGAGGTGCAGACGTCAGTGTGAAGCCTGGAGCTTCCAGTGTGGTGGGCGGAGAGTATGGCCCAGCATCCCAGTTATTTCCAAGTGAAGGAGGAGCAGGTCTGTAATTATCATATGAGGTCATCTTAATTAGAACGGTGTAAAACAAAGACTAACGAGGTATCATCCCATCTTTTCGAGACTTGTCATAGATTCAAATGGAAAATCTTTCAGCTTCTCAGTGGTGACTTTTGAAAATCTCTGTTGGTGTTCTTTCTCTCTCTGTCCCTTTGGCAAGTGTCAGGGCAGACCAGCCACCGGCCTCCAGCGGGTGCTCAGGCCCTTGTGCTGGTCCTCCTTGGCACCATCTGCAGGCAGAAGGAGAGACAGGGGTGGAGATGGTCCAGGGAGAACCCAGGAGGACTCTGGAGGGAAGGCCAGGCTCTCTCCTTTATCTGGGAGAGAGTGTCACAGAGAATGAAAGAGCCACAACAGAAACCAGGACGGCTGGACTTAGCTCCATACAGCCTTCCAGGACCAGGGCCACTTGTGAAAGCCCCTGTCTCTCTGACCCTCTGTTTCTTCATCTGTGAAATGGAGCTGGCCTTGGAGTAGAGGTCAAAGAGGGAGGTTGGAGCAGAGTGATGGTTCGTAAACTTTCCAGAAGCCTCCTCATTCCTTAAGGTGAGTCAAAGGGCTTTGCTGCTGAAGTGAAAGTGAAAGTCTTTCAGTCGTATCCGACTCTGCGACCCCATGGACTGTACAGTCGATGGAATTCTCCTGGCCAGAACACTGGAGTGGGTAGCCTTTCCCTTCTCCAGGGGATCTTCCCAACCCAGGGATCGAACCCAGGTGTCCCGCATGGCAGGCAGATTCTTTACCAGCTGAGCCACAAGAGAAGCCCTTGATGATGAAACCAAGTACTAAAGTTTCCCCTGATTAGCAGATGCAGTGACATCAAAAGCTACTAATGGCAAAGGAGCCCAGTCCCCCCTCACCATGGGGATCACACATCCTGAGTCCCACCAGCACTGTCTGAGTCCCGTCTGGGTGCTTGTGGGAGACACAGCCTCTCCCAGGCCTCCCCATCCCCTCCCGCTCAGCCCCGGGCACCTCTGGCCAGGCTGCCGCGTGGGCTTTCCCACCAGCGGCCTCTGGTCAGCCGGCCATAGGGTCTGCTGGCCTGCTCTTTCCTCCCTGTCCCTTTCCAAGAGACACAGAGCTCTCCCAGGGTCCCCAGAGCTGCCACGTTCCATGGGCGGCAGGGCAAGCAGAGGGCCCGCGCCGTGGCTGCTGCTGCTCCCGGTCCCTTGCCACCCAGTCTCCTTACGCCCGTCATTCCGTGCCCAGGGCTGCCCTCCTTCCTCCAAGCCAAGTGTGCCGGGCACCCCCCCGCCCCCCCTTTCCTCACCCTTCCCGGCCTTTGAGACTAGGAACTGGAGCCCTTCACACCTCACTCTGCAGCATCTGCATTTGGGCTGTCTCACCTTTGAGGGCTTCCCCCCAACAGTGGGGAAATTCTCACCTCACATCTGCATGAATAAGAGGCTCCTCTAAGAGGAAGTCTTTCCAGGGGACAGAGATGGGCGCAGATGCAAAAACCGGGTGTTACCAGAAACAGACAGACTCACTGAAAACCAAATTCACCTCCTTTGGGCTAGGTTTTCATGCAGAATAGGATGTTCTCAGTTTTAAGTTTCTCTTCCATAAAGTTGAAATCGTGGCAAAGTACACGTAACATAAAATCGGCCACCTTCACCATTTTTGACTTCCCTGGTGGCTCAGATGGTAAAGCGTCTGCCTACAATGCAGTAGATTTGGGTTCGATTCCTGGGTCGGGAAGGCCCTCTGGAGAAGGAAATGGCAACCCACTCCAGAATTCTTGCCTGGGAAATCCCATGGACAGAGGAGTGTGGTAGGCTGCAGTCCATGGAGTCACAAAGACTCGGACCCAACTTCACTTCACTTCACCATTTTTGAGTGGGTGGTATTATTGAGCATTGGGTGGTATTAAGTTTCTCTTCCGTAACTTTTAATGCTGTGTAAACCCATCGCCACTTGACAGCACTGCCTTCTTCTATGAAAGTGTGTTCATCTCTGAGTCCTGTCTGACTCCTTGTGGCCCCATGGACTGTAGCCCGCCAGGCTCGTCTGTCCATGGAATTCTCCAGGCAAGAATGCTGGGGTGGGCTGCCATTCCCTTCTCCCGGGGATCTCCCCTACACAGGGATTGAACCCGGAACTCCTACATGCAGGCAGATTCTTTACTGTCTGAGCCACCAAGGAAGCCCTGCTTCTATGAGGTGGAACAAAACAATAAACTCTACTTTTTGAGCTGAATGAGTCTGTGCTTCTCCAGAGAGCCCTGTCCCCAGGGGTGTCCCTTCCTGGCAGCTATGGACTCAGCCCCCATTGGAGGTGATGTCCGCCCAGGAGTCCTCCACTTATCAACCCTGTGACTTCAGACAAGTGTCTTTGGCTTCATTGTCCACAGAATAGGAACAATGAGACTTCTCCTGGGGGAGAGAGAGAGGAGAATAAGATAATACTGCCGAGGAAGCGACCAGTGCCCGCTGGCCCTGGGGAAGCCTCCATCTCGCTGAGACTGCCCTCGGGTGGTCATGGGCAGCTTCTGAGCTGAGCAGGAAGCCCTGAACAGGCCAGATCCTGTTAGAGCAGGTTAAAAAAAAAGAAAGTAACTCCAGCAAGGGAGAAACTGGGCGAAAACGAGCCAGGCCTGCCGCCGATAGCTGACCTCCTGCTTCGTAAAGTCGATACGGACTATCCATTTCCCCTTTGTGGCTTCATTTCATAGGAAAGTCCCTGCAGGTGTGATCTGTGACTTACAAAGAAGGTTGGGAGACAGCAGCCCTGGAAAAATAATTCCACCTATAAACACCTGTGTTAACAAGTGCTGTATTTGTACAGCTATTTTCTCTTTCAAATACTGTTTACACACACCTATTCTCTTACCCTGCTCAGGTGTGCATTGCAAGGCATCTGGGGACTCGCTGGCTTGGGGCCAGCCCTCCCCAGTCGGAAATGGCTCCCCTCTTGGCTGAGCAACTCAGGGCTGGGAGCTCAGGTCATCCCGGGGCCTGCTGTCATGTTAGTGCTCCTGGGATCCCGCTCTGGGAGCTCAAGCCAGTCGAGCCTGAGACCTCAGTATGGCAGGAAGGGCCGGCCGGGGGGCCCCTTAGGAGACAGTGACCCCAGCTGGACGAAAGAGGACACCTGCTCTTTTCCTCTCCAGGCCAGGTCACTTTGCATTTTCACACCGAGTGGAAATTTGAACCCCTCCACCACCTGATTTCCACAGCCAGCCAGCACTCACTGGGTGGGTGAGTGGGGGGGTGGGAGCCTCCGGAGGAGATGCAACAATGAGACCTTTAGAGGTCTGGCAGGCCGGGGAGGAAACGCGTTCAGTGCGGCCCCTTCTTGTTCGACGAGGACTCCAGGATTTGTTTAGAATTCCATGTGCCTCCACGGAAGCCCTTAGGACTCGATTCCTGTCTCACCCCGGCGAGTGGTTTCACCCCCAAAGGGCACGGGACACTCATCGGGACCTTGTGGATGTCCAAGTTTCAGGCCCCAGGCTCGGAGACCCTGGTTTTCTTGAGCTGGAGTGGTCCAGCCTGTTCAAATCCCCAAATCTGTTGAATGGGTGGTGAGCGAAGCCCAGCTTCTGTTAGGATTGCCAGGCATCTCTGCATGTTTATTTACTGTGAATATAAGTCTTCCGCTCAGAAGAGCTGTGCGTTTACAGAGCAATCACAAGGGTGCAGAGAGAATCCACCCCCCAACACCTGTCTCCTTCTTGTTGGCAGTAGTCATTTGTCTCAACGAAATCACCAGCATCCATCCACCACTATCAATGAGACTCTATGGGTCATTGGGGTTTTTTTGTCCCAAGCTCTTTTTCTGTCCCAGGGTCCCCTCCAGGAAACCTCCTTACATTTAACGGTCACATCTCCTCGGCCTCTTCTGATCTCTGCTACTTTTTTAGACTCACCTTATCCTGTTGTGACCTTGATGGTTTTGAGGGCAGGTTATTTTGTAGAGCCCTGTGCTCTGGTCTTGGCTGATGTTTTTCTCATGCTTAGACTAGGGTATGGGTTTTGGAAGGAAGACCACAAAGGCAAAGTGTGTATTCATCCTGTCATATGACTTATCACAGCCACGCTGGCCTTGATCACCTGGCTGACCGGAGACAGAGTCTGCCAGGCTCCTCCACGGTCATGTCACCCCTCTGGCCGTACTGTGTTCTCCAGAGGCACGTCACAGAGCAGAACCCACACATGGCAGAAGGTGGTCCCCCTCCTCCTCTTGGAGGGGGCATATCTACACGAAGTCTGTGGAATTCTCGTGTCAGGGTGAATGGTTTCTCCCCATTATTTATTTTGTCAGTTATTTATTTATTCGCCATAGATCTTTTTTTAAAAAAAGCTTTTTGTTTTATATTGGTGTATAGCAGATTCCTGGGTGTGCTAGTGGTAAAGAACTTGTCTGCCAATGCAGGAGACGTGAGAGACGCAGGTTTGATCTCTGGGTCAGAAAGATCCCTGGAGGAGGGCATGTCAACTCACTTCAGTATTCTGACCTGGAGAATCCCATGGACAGAGGAGCCTGGCAGGCCACAGTCCATGGGGTTGCAAAGAGTTGGACATGACTGAAGCAACTTAGCACTCAGGCACGCATCACAGATTAACCAGGTTGTGACAGTTTCAGGTAGAGAGCAAGTCGACTCAGCCATACATATACATGTTGCTGTTCTCCCCCAAACTCCTCTCCCATCCAGGCTGCCACATGGCTTTGAGTAGAGTTCCCTGTGCTGTCCAGTTGTTCCTTGTTGATGATCCATTTTATATATAGCAGTGTGTACCTGTCTATCCCAAACTCCCTACCTATCCCTTCCTCCCATCCTTCCCCACCCTGGTAATCATAAGTTTGTTCTCTAATTCTGCAAGTCTGTTTCCTAAGTAAATTTGTTTGTATCATTTCTTTTTAGATTCCACATACAAGGGAATAGGATATTTCTCTGTCTGACTGACTTCACTTAGTATGTTTTATTTACATTGGTGTATTCAGTTCAGTTCAGTCGCTCAGTCGTGTCCGACTCTTTGTGACCCCATGAACTGCAGCACTCCATGTGCTGTCCATCACCAACTCCCAGAGTCCACCCAAACCCATGTCCATCGAGTCAGTGATGCCATCCAACCATCTCATCCTCTGTCGTCCCCTTCTCCTCCTGCCCTCAATCTTTCCCAACATCAGGGTCTTTTCAAATGAGTCAGCTCTTCACATCAGGTGGCCAAAATATTGGAGCTTCAGCTTCAACATCAGTCCTTCCAATGAACACCCAGGACCGATTTCCTTTAGGATGGACTGGTTGGATCTCCTTGCAGTCCAAGGGACTCGCAAGAGTCTTCTCCAACACCACAGCTCAAAAGCATCAATTCTTTGGTGCTCAGCTTTCTTTATAGTCCAACTCTCACATCCATACATGACTACTGGAAAAACCATAGCCTTGACTAGACAGACCTTTGTTGACAAAGTAATGTCTCTGCTTTTTAATATCTAGGTTGGTCATAACTTCCCTTCCAAAGAGTAAGCGTCTTTTAATTTCATGGCTGCAATCAACATCTACAGTGATTTTGGAGCCCAGAAAAATAAAGTCAGCCACTGTTTCCACTGTTTCCCCATCTATTTGCCATGAAGTGATGGGACCGGATGCCGTGATCTTAGTTTTCTGAATGTTGAGCTTTAAGCCAATTTTTTCACTCTCGTCTTTCACTTTCATCAAGAGGCTCTTTAGTTCTTCTTCACTTTCTGCCATAAGGGTGGTGTCATCTGCATATCTGAGGTTATTGATATTTCTCCTGACAATCTTGATTCCAGCTTGTGCTTCCTCCAGCCCAGCGTTTCTCATAATGTACTCTGCATATAAGTTAAATAAGCAGGGTGACAATATACAGCCTTGATGTACTCCTTTTCCTATTTGGAACCAGTCTGTTGTTCCATGTCCAGTTCTAACTGTTGCTTCCTGACTCGCATACAGGTTTCTCAAGAGGCAGGTCAGGTGGTCTGGTATTCTCATCTCTTTCAGAATTTTCCACAGTTTATTGTGATCCACACAGTCAAAGGCTTTGGCACTGGTGTAGACTCTGAGATATTTAAGCTTTAGGTTATGATCCAGTACCGTGCTCCTTACACTGTTGCTCAGAAACGATCCAGCTTTGGGCAGCGAGAGCTCTTTCAGGGCGCCTTCTCTCTCTCTCTCTCTGAGATGCCCCGTCGTTTTGGTTTTCAGGTGCTTACTTCAGAAGAAAGGCCGGGCTTTACGAACACCTGCTGGATGGTTTTAGGTTCTTTATTTGCATTTTCATTATTTAATCATAACCAGTCATTTCTCTCCTTAACACAGTCTCTCTTGCTCTCCGACCCCCAGTTTTCATTTGTGTGCCAGGAGTGGCATCAGGGGGCCATGGCAGAAGGAGCCTGGAGGGAGAGCTGGGCAGCTGAGTTCGTGCCCAAGCCCTGGTCCTCACCAGATGTGTGACCTAGAATGAATTGTTTCACCTCTGCCAGCCTCCAGTCTCTGACTGTGGGAGGGAGAAAGCCCTGAGTATCTCAAAGAAGACTTTGAGACCAGTGTAGCTGTAGAGACAGCATAGCCGTGCTCGGACAAGCATCTTGTCCCTCCTACCCCTCACGCTGTTGCTAAGTGACTGTCACCTTTTGATCCCTGTTTCCCTAACTACAACATCAGGGCACTGGACTTGCTGATCTTGGAAGACCGCCCCCCTTCCTGATGTTCCTTGTGGCCCCAGATGAGTTGGGGTGGGTGATGGGAGGAGGGCTGGAAAGGGGTCAGCAGGCATGGCCCTAGGAGCCCAGCACCCTGGCCTGTGGCCGGCCCCAGCCTCATATTGGAATCAGCTTTGCAAATCTGCCCACCAAAGAAGATGGCTTTTTGCCCTAGAACACAAAACATTATACTGAAAAATGTTATCAGCATGTCTGGGTTAAGCCTCCACTGGCCCCTGCCACCCTCAAATATGTTTCAGCTCTTAGCATGCCTTGGCTGGCTGGACACAGGCTGGAGATCGCAAGCCAGTCTGATCTGATAGAATGTGAAGTGTGTCTGCAGTCACTGGTACCAAAGATGCATGGGCGTTTTGAGTGTTCTTAGTTATCTGGTCTCTCATCTCTGTGCGTCCATTTCCACCCACAGTGGTATTTGTCAGCTTCTGTCGATGAGTGGGATTTGGGTTGGGGTGTGAGGTTGGGTTTCTGGTGTGAATTTCTGAGGTTGGTTACAGGTGCTGAAACCGGGGCCAGGGCCTGGCTGGGGGTGGGGTGTGGCTGCTCATGGTGCTTCCTGTGGGAGTCGGGCCTCGGGCGCGGACGTGGACCAGTTCACCGGAGCAGTAGAGGGTCCGATGGGGAAGGTGGACTCCAGAAATGGCTCTGGGGTAGGGCTAGAGGAGCCGGCCGGGGCGCCCGCAGCTCTTCTGGTCTAGAACAGGGTGGGGGATGGATAGGGGCTGGGCTTGAAGGAGGGCCAGTTTAGAGCAAGCCTGGGTCTTCGTCCCAGAGAAAGAAAGCTAAAGGTATTTACCCAAACTGGGTCACTGGGTAGTGGGAACCCAGAACACTGGCCAAGGCCGTGGGTATCCCAGGATTCAGGGCTGGGCAGGGGGGTGAATGAAGGAAAAGGGGACCCTGAGTGTCAGCCCTTTGTGATGGGCTGGGAGAAGAAGAGGGGCTCAGAATGTCCAGTCAAGGGAGGCAATGGCAGCAAGAACAGGATCCATTGCACAAATGACTACAGATGGGTGTCCACATGCATATGGAGATCCACCTACCGAGATGTTTGTGGAGGCATTGTGGTAATGGGATAAAATTGGAACAACAAAAATGCCCATTGGAACAACAAAAATGTCTGTAATATATACTATACAGTGGGATACTCTGGTGATACTGAAAAGAATGACAGACTTGTAGGATTAAATGGACTAGCACTAGTGGGAAAAAATTACAGGTTTGTTTCCCTTATATAATCCCACATATGGAGGGAAGCAGTTGCTGCTTACCAGGGTTGTCAGGGACCCAGTTTCCTTCTTTCCCATATCACCTTCATGAAAGGTGTTGGCTTTTAGAGCCTTACACTAGTTTCCTCATGGCCCCAAAATGGCTGCTGTGGCTCTGAAGATCACATTTATGTATAAAGAATGAGGAGGGGGTGCTGGTCAGTGCCAGATACAATTGTTTTTTTTTTTTTTTAATCTGGAAATTGAGAGACTCCAAGATGCCCCCTGGCTCCTCCTCCCTTGCCATGGGCCATCTCACCTTCATATCTCATTGTCCAGGACGGGGTCTCACCTGCTTATGCCCAGCTGCAGGGAAGGCTGCGGCAGTGAGTATCTGGCTTTGCAGCATGAGAGCAAGGAAAGAGAGTCTAACAACGCTGTTAAGTCAGCCAGCAAATAGGATTTGCCCCATGCATGTAAAGAACTCCATAGGCAGAGTTTCCAGGGGACTTGTGATAGTAATTGCCTCTGGGGAATAAGATGTGGGATAGAGAGGAGAATAGCTCAGTTTTTTATTTTATATCCTTTCCTACTCTTTGTTTTGTTGTTGTTGTTACAACATGTGTACGTGACTTTTTCCATTAAAAAACTTAATTAAAACCAAACAAAGCAGTGGATGCAATTCACTGTTAGTAGATGAGAGAATTGATTCAGGAGACAGTCTGGGGAGAGCCCTGGGGCTTCTATTTTTGGGGGCCTGGCCATTTACAGGGTACCTGTAGCCAAGTCGAAGGGTGTGTATATGGGAAGATCCTAGTGCCTGGACTATAGGCGTGGAGGATGGAGGCAGGGCTCACCCAGGGGAGCGCCAGTGTGGGCAGGGGCAGGAGCTGGGAGGGCCAGATCCCATCCTCAGGACATTTACTTGGTGAGTTTTCATGATTCTCTTGCTGACTGCTTCCAAAGGGCAGTGTTGAAACTGACTTCTCAGGAAAATCACTCCCTGCCTTGCTATAGAAACTGACGTATGTTTCTAATTCTGCTCACCAACTGGACGCAGTCATTGATGACGTGACGTGAAGCAGAAATGGGAAGAGGATCTGAATCAGTCCTTGAATCAGATGACTCGGATGAGATTGGAAGAGCGTGAAGGAACATGTGGTTTTGCTTTTCCTGAGGGTAACTCCACTTAAGGGCTTCCCAGGTGGTGCTGATGGTGAAGAATCCTCCTGCCAATTCAGGAGACCCAGGAGACGTGGGTTTGATCCCTGGGTTGGGAAGATCCCCTGAAGGAGGCAACGGCAACCCGCTCTGGTATTCTTGCCCGGAGAATCCCTTGGAGAGAGGCCTCACGGGCTACAGTCGCAAAGAATCGGACACGACTGAGTCACTGAGCACACTCGCTCAGAGTATTGAGCTCAGGCTTTGTCGGGCAAGTCTAATGAGCCCTTCTGTGAATAGCAACCCTTTGTTTCTGGGTTTTCCAGACTTTGAGTGCCCTTCTCTGGAGGAGGTTTCTAAGAGCTCATGAAGATCAAAGAAAATTAGGAGAAAGAAAACTTGCAGAATGCTTGGTAAAACCCAAGCAACAGTGGATTGTTGCTGGAGCAACAGTGTCTGGAAAAGCCCTGTCTCGTTTGCTGTTTCTAGTGGTGACCTCCTTCTGCAGATGCAGACGACTGCTCGGTCAACTCTGAGACATTCAGGGTGATACTTTAAGGACTGTGTGGCACGGTGAGGCTGGGAGGGGAACCTGTGTCCTGCTGTGCAGGTTCTGTGCCCTCGACCAGCAGTAGTAAAGGGTCTTGTCCCCTTGGGAGTCATAGAGAGGGCAATGGAGGCTTTACTGTGGGGTCCCCTCTGCCTGTCCTCTCATGGGCTCTAGTGAGTGGCAACCACACGCTGGCAAATGTTTAACAACTGACCAAAAGAAAGACAAAAACAAAGTCCTCATCTGCCCATTTCTGTGGTGTAAATACTCTCACCAAGCTGCTTCCAAGGTACCAATGAAACATCTCTGAGTGCCCATTTGGGAAGAGATGCTCGCTTATGGCCACAGCGATGTGGTGAGGCCTGGCTCCATACACACTGACTGGGGTGGTCCATGGCCGTACTGATCAATGGCAGCCCCCCATCATTCATGAGAGAGGAGAGGAGGGGTGACTGAGCAGCCTGAGGATCACCGAGACCCGGGAAACACAGCTGCGTGACTCAGGGGTCCTGCCCCGAGGAGGCCCAGTGAAGTCACTCTGAGGTGGGTGCTCCGAGTTGACTGTTCTCCAGAAGGGATGGTTTTAGGGTGTCACCGTAACCACTTCCTATCAGCATCAGCGACCTCGGGGACTCATCCAAGGTCACACAGCGAGTGACTGCCCACCCGAGGCTCTTGCCTCAGCTCTGAGAACAAGCTCTTACTTCTCAGAACGTCAGAGAGCGTGGGGTTCAGCCACTCTCTTCCCCCCATGGGCCAGAGGGACAAGAAGGGGTGCTGGCCTGAGGCCTGGAGAGGACCCCAAACTCCCAGCCTGCATGAAGACGTCCCCCTGCCCCCCACTGTCCCTCAGGGGCAGCCTGCCCTCTCCCTTCTCCCTGATCCAGGAAGGAGCTGCTGTCCAGGGCATGCAGAAGGCATTCAGGGGTGGTCCTTGGAGTACTGGAGAAGTACCACAGGATCCTCTCCCACCAGTGTGGCTGAGCCAGGCCGGCCCTGGGGAGCGAGGTGAGCCTGAGGAGGAAGTAAGGTGACCCCTGGCCTCCAACCTCCGTGACCTGTCATGAAGGACTCTGACAGGAAGTGACTCTCCACCACAGGGGGACCCCTGGATGCCCTTGGGAGCTAATCCCCACGTCACCCTTTGAAAAATTAAAACACAATCCTACAAAGAAAAATAGCACATAGATTAAAGTGCAGTTGCCAGAGCCCAGCTGGCTGGACTTGACCCCGGGCCGCACCAGTCCCCAGCGTGTGATATTGACCATGTCTCTTCTCCGGTCTCCAGCTCGGTTTCTTCACTTGCTGTTTGTTCAGTCGCTCAGTCACGTCCAACCCTTTGTGACCCCATGGGCTGCAGCACACTATGCTACCCTGTCCCGCACGATCTCCTGGAGTGTGCTCAAATTCATGCCTATGGAATAGATGATGCCATCCAACCATCTCATCCTCTGTCACCCCCTTCTCCTGCCTTCAATCTTTCCCAGCATCAGGGTCTTTTCCAATGAGTCAGCTCTTCGCATCTGGTGGCCAAAGTATTGGAGCTTCAGCATCAGTCCTTCCAATGAATACTCAGGGTTGATTTCCTTTAGGATTGACTGGCTTGATCTCATAGTCCAAGGGACTCTCAAGAGACTTCTCCAGCACCTACAAAATACAAATGATGATGGTCACTAGAACCTGCTTTGGAAGGCTGTGGTGAGGATTAAGTGACTGTGGATACTTGAATATACTATTGACACATGTACAGTCCCTGGCACGTAGCAGGAAATCAGTAAATATAAGCTACCTAGTATTATTTATATTAAAGCTGGTGGTCTCTGAATACTGAGGTGTCTTTAAGTGTTTGTGGAGTTTGGCTTGTTGGGAAGGGAACATCCATGCTGGTCACCCTGCTCCCAGCCAGTCTCCTCGGTGTTGGTGCGTGCAGGCTTTGAGGCAGTCACGTGTGTCCTTCTATATGCAGGCTCCTGACTTCCATTTCTAAGCCTCTTTCCCCATTGCACCCTTGAGAATATTGCCTCTGTCACCAGCCAGGGGCCTGGACTGCCTGGAGGCAGATGCTAAGCAGCAGAAGGATGCAGATGGGCCTCCGTTCCACGGGATTAGAATTCCAGATCCACAGCTTCGAAGCTCTGTGATACTGGCCGGGTTATTTCACCTGTCTGAGCCTTGATTTCCCATCTGGAGCAACGAAATGGACGTAGTTACTGATACTAACTGTGAGAAGTAAGGAGCCCAGTTGTCAGTGTTGAAGGAGATCGTGGAAACGTACCAGGTCCAGAGTGGGGATCCAGCCTCTCCCAGCCCAGTGCTGAGCACGTGTGACGTGGTGCAGGGCATCACGTCACTTCGTCCTCAGGTCACCTGAGGAGGAGCCGCAGGTCCCAGTGGACCGATGGTCCAACGCCGAGGGCCGGGCGTCGGCCGAGTGGCTTGGCCGGTCTTCGCTCCGAGGCTGCTGGGCGGCTCTGCCGCCTCCTGTTGTGTGTGTTCCCTTTCCTTCTGCCGCGTTTGAGGAATGCGGCCTACGAACCGCCGGCCACAGGTCTGAATGGGCCCTTTCTCCCCTGAGGACACTTGGATGGAGGCTGGGACATCCGGAGACGGAGAGTCACAGGTGTGGATGGTTTCTGTTTGCCTCTTGGGTCTCAAGTGTTTCCTCTGATAACATTCACAGAGAGCAGTGCTGCTGGACGTGGCTGCCCACCCCGAGCTTGGAAGTGCCTGGCTGGGGAGGAGCGGGGAGGGGAGAGGGGAGGATGGAGAGAAGAAGGATGGAGAGGAGGAGGAGGAGGGGGAAGATGGAGAGGAGGAGGGGGGATGGAGAGGAGGAGGGAGGATGGAGAGGAGGGAGGATGGAGAGGAGGATGGAGAGGAGAGTGGGGAGGAGGAGGAACTGGAGGATGGGGAGGAGGAGGGAGAATGGCGCAGGGAGGAAGATGGAGAGGAGGAGGGAGGAGGAGCAGAATGGGGAGGAGCCAGAGTAAGAAAAGGAGCTAGAGAGGAGGAGGGAAAGAGACTGCCCAGTGCTTGAGCAGAGCCTGAGCATACTTTTCCTGAAGGCATTTAGAAAGCCTGGCTTCCTCCTGGCTGAGGAGTCCCTGAGTTATCTGCACCATAAAGGGCGATCATGCTCCATGACGCAGGGGGTGAGATACCATCAGAATGAGAATATATTTAGAAGACAGGAAGTGAGCCCTCCAGCCTGCCCTTGCCTTTACAGCGGGTGTTCTCACCTTGTGAGCCTCCGTCCCTCAGTTGATGGACAGGCTGCTGCAGGGTGACACAGAGGAAATGGCTCTGGCCATCCTGCTGATGTGTACTTTTCTTCTCTCTCTGTCTCTCCTCGCAGGCTTTACTGGGGTTGTCCCAAAGCGATGGGGAGCCGTGACATTTTGCTAGGAACTGAGTCATTTTGCTGGATTTTTTGAGCTGTGTCCCTGATTAGTAAACCTGTTTCAAAAGTGGGAAAATGCACAGGGCTATTTTTAAGTGTTCTCAGCATCAATGTTCCTAATTCCTAGAACAGACATCAGCGTCTTTCTCTTTTCAAGTGTAGATAAACACTGAGCAGCTGTGTGACCTTTGGCAAATGAGACTTGCCGGGTGTCAGTTTGCTCATCTGTGAAATGGGGCTAACACTACCTATCTCATGGGGGAAGGATGGGCCCACAGACCATGTGTACTTTCTCCCCTCCTCCCCACTGCAGTGTGCACTGCCTATGGGCATTCAGTGTGCTCACAGTTCCTCTTATTATTTTTATAAGACTGACAGGTCCAAGGCCAGCATGGGGACTGGGTGAAATCATCTATTTGCTACACACAGGTGTGTCTACCAGGTTAAACTCTACCTTTGGTTGGCTACTGGGGGAAACAAAGTGAAACCTGTATTTAAATCTGTCTGTCTTCTTAAATCAGCTGGACTTCCCTGGTGGCTCAGTGGTGAAGAATCGCCTGCCAATGCAGGAGACACGAGTTCGAAGCCTGTGCCCTGCAGCTACTGAGTCCACGTGTCCTGGAGCCTATACTCCACAAAAGAAGCCAGGACAATGAGAAAGCGGCTAACTGCAAAGAGAGAGACAAGCCTGCATGGCAAGAAGACCCAGCTCAGCCAATAAATAAATAAATAAACAAACAATAAATAAGGAAAATAAAAAAGTCATCAACCATCAGCAAACTTGGCAATGTCTATCCAGTAATAAGCGTTTGCCAGGGTCCCCTGTGCTACCCCGTGAGAGCGTCCAGAGACAAAGGAAGAAACACAGCCGTGGTGGGGGACTCTGTCCAAGGGCGATGGAGACAGACAAAAATGATTGCGAGGGGTCACCTCGCTCAGCTCGGGAACGGCTTCTGTCCGTCACTGTCCCCGGACACCTGGGATGCAGTGATATTAGAAAGCTTGGGACAGCTGATGAGGGAATTTTTATAGGTACGCTCTGTGTAGACATGGCCCCTTACAGTAAGCTGTGCACAGTAGGTTACATTCCAAGAGAAACACTCCTGTGTGTCTAATATAAACTCTAGCTCCTCTCAGCTTGGTGTCCCGTGTGTGCTGGGCACGTTGCTCGGGGCTTTCATCCTCACACCCGCTTTGTGGGGTCCCTGCTCTGACCATCTCAGTTTACACCTGGGGCCAGACCCTCAGCCCAGGTCCTACAGCTGAGAGAGGGTGGAGCTGGGACCTGAAGAGAGATCTTGGTGTTCCTTCAGGTTACCGAGATCCACTTGGGCAGTGTGTGCAGAGACAGCAGGATTAACATTACTGTGGCATGTTCTGTGTGCTCAAAGAAAACACTTGTAAGAAACTTTAGCGGATTTATTCCTTCTCTGCAGTATAACTCAATGTGTGACATGACATGAATTTATGTTACATATGACATACAATACATGATTAAGTAAGTATATGGGCTTCCCGAATGGCTCCGCGGGTAAAGAATCTGCCTGCAATGCAGGTTAGATTCCTGGGTTGGGAAGATCCCTTGGAGTAGGAAATGACAACCCTCTTCAGTGTTCTTGCCTGGGAAATCCCATGGACAGAGGAGCCTGGCGGGCTTCAGTCCACAGAGTTGCAAAGAGTCAGACAGGGCTGAATGACTAAGCACAGAACACAAGTGGGCTTCCCAGGTGGCTCTAGGGGTAAAGAACCTGCCTGCCAAAGCAGGTAGATGTAAGAGATGGGTGTTCGATCCCTGGATCAGGAAGATCCCCTGGAGGAGGGCAAAGCAAACCCACTCCAGTATTCTTGCCTGGAGATTCCTATGGACAGAAGGGCCTGGTGGGCTATAGTCCTTGGTGTTGCACAGAGTCGGACACTACTGAAGCAACTTAGCTCTCGCGCATGCATATTAATACTGGAGTGGGTAGCCAATCCATTCTACAGGGGATCTTCCCAACTCAGGGATTGAAGCTGGGTTTCCTGAATTGCAGGCCAATTCTTTACCATCTGAGCCACTAGAGAAGCCCTATATGTGTCATATAATACGTGCTTAAATATATACTGTATAATTGGTATATTGGTAAATTTCCAGTCATACAGCTTTCTTATCCAGAGGGTCAGAGTTGAACTCAAATTAGTCAACGGAGCTGACTAATTCCCATTCCTTATAAGTTCAGGGAGGAGCCACGTGGAAGCTATTGTTGGAAGGAATCCTAGGTGAGCCTAGTGTTTGGACTACACTAGTTTGGACTACAGTCAGCCTCCATTTTCTTCATTCTGTATCTGTGTTTTCAACCAATCTTGGATCAAAAATATTTGAAAAAATAAATTCCAGAAAGTTTCAAACAAGCATTTGCCATGATGGCAACTGTTGACATAGTATTTGCATTGTATCCGGACAACAGTTCATCTAGAGGTGACCTCACATCTAAGAGAGGATGTCATAGGTTATATGAGAGTATTACATTATTTTGTACAGGGACTTGAGCACCCAAGAATTTCAGAGCAATCCCCCAGAGCTACTGAGAGAATGATTGTGTTTTTGAATGACTGGGGAAGAAGTCCTAGATGTGGTGGTCTGAAGGCAGCTCAAGTGTAGCATTGGAGCTGGGAGTCTGGTGAGCTGGTGCACATGGCCTGGAGCTGACCTGAGCCTCTCAGAGCCGCTCAGGGGTCACAGATCACGCTTCTCTTTTAAGAAAAACAAACTCCAGCACAGAAAGCCGTCTGCTAGGCTGTAATAAGCAACACGGAGCAGGGATGAGTCTCCACCAGGTGAGAGCACCGTGCAGGCTTCTGAGTGGGATGGTTGTGGGTGGCAGCAAGGTGAGGGGTCAGGAGCTCTGTCACCACCTTCTCCTCCTGCTATCAATTTTTCCCTGGAAGTTCCCACGTGCCCCGAGGGCCGTTGGTTTCCATCATGGGGCACCCCCAGCACTGCCTGGGTCTCAGGGCGGGGCAGAGTGTCGGTGCAGAAGGCTGCCCTCGCTGGCTAGGCTCTGGGCTTGCTCTCCTTCCATGCTCTGGAGCTGAGTGAGGGTTCTGGAACCAGGGTCATTTAGAGAGCCTTGGGGGCTGATGGAGACCCCTGAGCCTTGTCTGGAACCCAGCTGGACACGCCTCATTTTTTGACAGGTAACAGGGGAGGAAATCAACCCTGAATATTCACTGGACGGACTGATGCTGAAGCTAAAGCACCAATATTTGGGCCACCTGATGCGAAGAGTTGACTCAGTGGAAAAGACCGTGATGCTAGGAAAGATTGAGGGCAGGAGGAGAAGGGGGTGACAGAGGATGAGATGGTTGGATGGCATCATCGACTCAATGGGCCTGAGTTTGAGCAAGCCCTGGGAGATGGTGGATAGGGAAGCCTGGCGTGCTGCCATCCATGGGGTTGCGAAGAGTTGGATACAACTTAGCGACTGAACAACTGCAACAACAGAGGTGCAGGGGAACATGGAGGGTGCCCAGATGCTGGAGTGAGATCTGAATTCTCGTTCTAGCTGTGTGGCCTCAGACAAGTCATTTCACCTTGGAGCCTCGATTTTACCATCTTTCCAATGGGGATAATAATATTTATTGTTATAGTGCAGGGAGGAATAAATGACATGAGAGAGTTATGTAAGGTGCCCAGCACTGTGCCTGGCACAAAGAAGGTAGCTGATAAACAGAAACTATTATTAATGAAATGCAGCAGCTTGGGATGAGAGATTTGGCTTCTTTAACAAAGCTGTCTTGGAGAGATTTTTACATCCTACTGTACTGTGCTAAAGAGACAACTAAATTCCTGTTTACATATAAACCTAAACCCTCTTATTCTAACTGTGCCACTACCTTAAAAGACATATATTTATGCTTTCGGTTTTAGCTGTTCATATGTTTAAAAGTGGCACACACTTCCAGTGTGATTATGCTAATGTACACAGGAGTTTAACAACTGCGCTCTCTGCTCTAACCATCTATTTGAACTACATTGTGCAAATAAGGTGTTATCTTAAATAAGCTCCTAATATAACTCAGTAATCACTATAATGCTTTTTGGTGAAATTGTGGTGTTATTACTGAATTTAGTCATGAGTCTCAGATACCGAACCTTCGAACAAACACCAGCAATGCCCAGTTGCTGAGCTCCCGGCCAGGAGGAGATGGATGTGGCTGTCCTGGTAGGCTGGAAAGGGGAGGGGGCAGCTGGCATGTGCAAGGTCCTGGGTCCAACACCCACAGGAGAGGGTTAGCCAGGGTGTAGGATAGCAGCTGTCAGAGGGAGGATCACCCTTATCAGAAGCCTCATCACAAAGTGGAGAAGGACTAAGCCCTGCAGGCCCGCACATTCCAGCCACAGGAAGGCTGGGTCTGACTCACGAAGTGGAATGCGGGCCGGGAAGGACTTCAGCCAGCTCCGCGGGTCCTCTCTGCCCAGCAGACGCCACCTTCACTGCCTCTTGGGAACTTGGCTTGCAGGTGCATTTCTTTGACTATCTTAAGGGGGCGACTCAGTTTATCTTCACGTTGCATTAAAGAAATAGGAAAGCAATATGAGGGCGTGCGTGTGTGCACGCGCTCAGTTGTGTCCAACTCTTTGCGACTCCATGGACTATAGCCCGCTAGGCTCCTTTGTCCATAGGATTCTCCAGGCAAGACTACTGGAGTGGGTTGACGTTTCCTCCTCCAGGGGATTTTCCTGACCCAGGACTCGAACCTGGGTCTCCTGTAGCTATTGCATTGAAGGGGGATTTCATTACCACTGACCCACCTGGGAAGCCCTGGAAAACAGAACATCAAGGTGCAAATGGAGGATTTAAAAAATATACTAATAGCTGCCTCTTGTGTGCTCCCTCCCTCCCTTCTTCCTGCCTCCCTTCCTTTCCAGTTTGCTCTGAGATCTAGGAAAAGCCTCAGCTTTCTCATGGGTAAAGTAATAGTATAGATGATATTATGGACAGAGTTGTGTCCCCCAGATTCACAGACTGAAATCCTAACTCCCAGGACCTCGGACCTGACTGTATTTGGAGACAGAATTTTTAAAGAAATGATTGAGGTAACGTGAGGTCACATGGTGGGCTTAACCCACCATAAGTGGGGGGAGATTGGGGCATAGAAACACACAGAAGGGTGACCGCGTGAGGACGCAGGGAGAAGGCAGAGCGTCTACAAGCCAAGGTGAGAGGCCTGAAGGGAAACCAACCCTGCTGACGCTTTGATCTCAGACTTCCAGTATCAGAATAAATTCTTGCTGCTTAAACCACCCGGTCTGTGGTACTTTCTCGCGGAAGCCCTGGCACATCAAAACAGATGTAAATCTCCAGGTAGAGAAATGTCACTTCTTGCTGCTGGTTACCCAGGGGTGGGGCAGCTGGGAATTAGGCAAATGAAGTTGGATCTCGAGAGGGGTCTGGAGCCTGTGGTCTGGGAACTAGCACTTGTCTGGCTAGCTGTCTTCACAACCTCGATGCTATCCGGTCTGCCCCTAGGGTGGAGTGTGTACGGCTGGCTTCCTCTGCCCCAGGCACTGTATGTTCTTGGCAGATTTTGTCCATTGAGCAGGTAAATGTGACGGGAAGGAGAGCCTGGTGATTTATTAAGTGGCGTTGAAAGAGCAAAGCGAAAAACAAGAGACGGACTCACTACGGTGACGGGAGGGGAATGAGGTTAGTGCTGTGGGGTTAGAAGGGCGCTGAGCCGTGGTCTGGTCCAGACCATGCATCTCACAGCTGGGAACTGGGGCCCCAGAAGAAAGGAGACTTATCCAAGACAGGGCTAACTCTAGGCCACCCATCTCCTGAACATTGCTGGTGATGCTTTCATGGGATTGTCCTCATTTGGAGAACAGGAAAGGAAAAAGAAGAGGTTCATTTCGTATTCACAAACACCTAATGCAGAGAACACAATGTATTTAAACCCTAAAAGTCTCCCAACGAAATGGCTTAAGTTCACTCTTTGCTGTGTGGAGGAGTCATCATGGTTGTTGTTCAGTCATTCAGTCGCTCAGTCATGTCCAGCTGTTTGTGACCCCATGGACGGCAGCATGCCAGGCTTCCCTGTCCCTCATTATCTTCTGGAGTTTGCTCAAACTCAAGTCCATTGATTCAGTGGTGTCATCCAACCATCTCATCCTCTCTTGCCCTCTTTTCCTCCTGCCCTTGGTCTTTCCCAGCATCAGGATCTTTTCCAGTGAATTGGTTCTTCACATCAGGTGGCCAAAGTATTGGTGCTTCAGCATCAGTGCTTCCAAAGAATATTTAGGGTTCCTTTAGGATTTCCTTTAGGAATGACTAGTTTGATCTCCTTGATGTCCAGGGGTCTCGAGAGTCCTCTCCAGGACCATAGTTCGAAAGCATCAATTCTTCGGTGCTCAACCTTCTTCATGGTCCAACTCTCAAATCCACACATGACTACTGGAAAAGCCACAGCTTTAACTATACAGACCTATGTCATCAAAGTGATGTCTCTGCGTTTTAATATGCTGTCTATGTTTGTCAGAGCTTTTCTTCCAAGAAGCAAGCATCTTTTAATTTGGAGGCTGCAGTCACTGTCTGCAGTGATTAAAAACAGTTAAATGTTATCATCCATCCACTGTGTGTGAATGACTGTGAAGGTCAGGAAAACAGGCAACCAGCTTATCTCGGCTCATCTGAGAATGACCCTCATCTCCGGCATTGTTTACGTTCTCTGGGACCTGCGGCTCCAGTCACACCAGTACTTTCTCCTGGTGAGGTGCAGTGAGGGTCACAGGAGGCGGGCAGGGTAGGATAAGCACTGTTGCCTGCCATGGAAAATGCTGGAATGCCTGCTTTTGTTGAGTCCCTCCTACACCAGGGCGCCTCAACCTGGGTCTTGCTCCTGAAGCCCTGTCCTCAGTCTTGCTCTGGAGAGGAACAAAGCCACTCACAGGCCACATGTACACCACCTAATGGGCCAATGTCATCCCTTAAATACCCCGGCATTACCCTTAAGAGGTAGTCTGATAAATGGGCTTAGTGACTTTTGTCAGATGGAAGCAAAAACAGAGAGACGGGATGAGGGCAGTTGCTGGGGTTCAACTAAGTCTCACAAACCATCACCTTTGCTAGTGGGGAGCCCACAGCATGTGGCATGTCTGTGGGTCTGCACCACTTGCAGGGCTGCTCAACTTGTGGGAGAGGAAGTAGAGGGATGGAGGAGCTGGGGGAACCTCACACCCAGGGTCACCCCGCTAGGGGATGGGCTCAGCTGGGACTCAAACTCAGACCTGCCCTGTTGCCAGGCTGTGTGCCTTCTTCTTTCAACTGCATTGCCCTCGTGGGAGTATTTCCTGAAAGCCTGTGACCTGCTAGGGTGTGGAGAGGAATCAGAGCTGATCCCTGAACTGGGCCCTCAGCCTGGTACCAGGAGGCCCTCCGGGACACCCTGGGTTGGCGTAGGCGGTGACGTGGGGGGCACACGCCTTTTAAATCAGAAGTTTACATCTGAAAAAAGAAATAATCATTGCTCCACATTTAAAAACACAAAAATTAAAAAGAAGAGAAGAAAATGAACTTCTTGTATTTTCACAACCAGAAGTTCACTGCTATTTCTCTTTGGTGTATTTTGTTTTGGTCTGTTTTTTTCTTTACATGATAATTTTCTTACCTTGTTGTAATGATCCCTTGATGGTAGGCTTAGGTAGACAGGACCTAAGTTTTTCTCATTTTCCATTTTATCCCTTCACAGTCATGCAATTGGTGCTCAATGATTTTTTTTTTTTTTTGGACAGGAAAGTAGGATTTGTTGGTGGACATGAGTAAAGAGGGGCTTCCCAGATGGCACTAGTGGTAAAGAAATCCCCTGCCAATGCAGGAGCTTCAGGTTTGAGCTCTGGGGTGGGAAGATCCCTTGGCGGAAGGCATGGCAACCCATTCCAGTATTCTTGCCTAGAGAAACCCATGGACAGAAGAACCTGGCAGGCTACAGTCCATGGGGTCACACAGAGTCAGACACGACTGAAGTGACTTAGCGTGCAGGCAGGTGTAAGGAAGGGACAGCTGCCATTTGTCCAGGGGGCCACGATTAGGGATGCATTTAACCCCACAGCCACCTGATATGAGCCACTTTTTCTGCCACCATGTTTTCAAATTCATCCACATTAAACTTCATAAATCCCCACTTCTGGAAGATGAGGATCTTCTGGCGGCCAGGGAACTTGAACATGGCTGCACGGAGGGTCTCAATCACCTGCCCCTTGTTCTGCAGCTTGGTGCCGGTGGACATTATGACTTGGCCCATGTTGACCCTGGCCACTGTGCCCTGGCACTTTCCCGAGGCACTGCGGACACCTGTCTGGAGCCTGTCAGATCCGATCAGCTCCAGCGTGAACAACGTCTTGTGGATGCAGATGATGGGGAAGGGGTGGAGCTGCACACAGATAATGAGAGCCATCTTTGCCACAGCTTTTCACCAGGTACGTGTCAGCACAAATATGAGCAGCCTCCAGGGCTTGAGTGGGAACTCACCCACTTTGGTCTCCTTCCGCCCCAGGTCAAAGATGTGGATCGTAGCATCAGGGACACCTCGGCAGAAGCGAGACTTTGGGTACAGCTTGTTCTTATGATACCGATACTGGTAACGCCAGGCCGGGTAGTGGCCCATGGTGACACCAAGATCTTCAACGGTGAGTTGAAAATCTGCTGGAAGGCACTGAGACTTGCTGGTGTCCACTGGGAGCTCAATACACAGGAATTCCTCCCAGCAATGGGAAACGTCTAAGAATGGAAGAACCTGCCTCCACGGGCTGGAATACTCCATCTCTGAGGAAATTCAAGGAAAAGTTAGATGACCTCCTGATGGGAGAGTGGAAAGAGGATACTGTGATGGGGGATTTCCAAATCTAATGGAGCCTGGGTCTGGCAGACCGGCCAGGCCTTTCACAGGGAGTGGGAAGCTTTCCAAATGCAGCAGAAGCAGCTCTCTCGTCGGTCTGCCTCCTGCCTGACAAGGGTGTCCGCTGTGTCGAGGACTCGGCTAGAAATCCATCCAAACTAAACTGAGGGTTTGTGGGCACAGTGGTTGGAGCAGAGCTGTTTCCTGCAGAGGGTTGTCTTTCCATCACAGCTGAGACCAAAGCTTGAGAACCAGGTTCCATGTGATGCCAGCAACTCTGCCTCCCAGCTGGAAGGGAAGATCTATTTACATAGAAAGTCAGTAACAATAGAGACCAATTTGTGGTTGAGCCACAGTAAGAAGTCTGAAATGGGCTGGGTGACTCTGCATTAGGGTTGCTGGGTAGGACCTGGACACCTAGAGATGTGGGTCAGAAATCAAGGCAGGGAGTCGGATGGGTGAAAAGGGCCCTGAGTGACTCTCAGCTACAGAGAGGAGGGCGGCTTGAGAAGAGGCAGGAGAACGATGTCAGATCCACATTGTGAGGGCCTTCCTGCCCAGCCCACTTCCCCTGGACAGTGCTTCCTGGACAGCTGGCTGCTGTCTCATCCTTACCTACTTCTGATGGTGTCTAGTCAGGGAGGGGCTCGGTACAAGTGCAGAGAAAAGTGTTAGTTGCTCGGTTGTGTCCGACACTTTGCGACCTCATGGACTATAGCCTGGCAGGCTCCTCTGTCCATGGGATTCTTCAGGCAAGAATACTGGAGTGGGTTGCCATTTTCTTCTCCAGGGGATCTTCCTGACCCAGGGATGGAACCTGGGTCTCCCGCATTGCAGGGTGTGAATTTTCCAGTGTGCTGGGCTTCAAGCTGAGGAAGGACCTGAGAAGTTGGAAGAAGGGGAAAGAGAGGGATGCAAGGATGGAAGGCTGCTGCAAAGGAAGGCTGCTTGGCTGTGAGTATGAGAGAGAGGGAGTCAGAAATGAAATGCTCGCTCCTTTCCAGCTGGGGGTGGGTGGGCTCCGGGAGAGAAGGTGAGAGTCACCAGAAAAGGGTGGCCAATGTTTACCGCGTGTTCTCTGCTTCTGTTGACATGTCAGGAGCCCCCGATGGCTCGTTGGCCTGGCTGGGGATGCAGACACCTTTGGATGGATGGAGACCATGGGAAGTGATGAGTCAACCCTTACAGTTACTGTTTACTGAGTACCAGCCATTCAGCAAGCTGTGTGCAGGCTTCACGAACATGATCTGTTCTAAAACCAGCCCCCAGGGAGGCAGGCCAGGACTTGCCAGCTCGAGGAGGAACCTGCCAAGAGGACCGTGTGAATCTCTAGGTGCCAGCGAGGAGCTCTGGGGCAGATCCTGAACCCTCCTGATCCCCAAGGCCATGCCCAGATGGTGCATGACGGAGCCCTCCTCATGCTTGGCAGGTCCCAGGAGCAGTCTCCAGGTTGTGTAAGCGCTGTTCCCTCTGTGGGTCAGCATCTGAACCCCTCCCTCTGATAGGAGACTCAGAGGCTGGAGGAAAGGAAGGAGGCAGGGGCCATTCTGCTGGCGGCCTTGGTCCATTAAAGCCCAGGGTCTCTGAAGATGCTGCTGCCGGTCCGCCTCCCACTGAGGGGAAATGCAATATGCTTTTGACTTTATGTGGTTAAATTGAGGTTAAGCCGAGTACTGTGTAGCTGTTTCTACACATATTAGGAAAACCAAACAGCTGCGGGGCTGGTGTCAGCAGATCCCTGAACCTGTTTAAACCTGGCTGGGCCAGCTTTGTGTGAGTTGTGGCAGTGGCTGCATCTATTGAAACAGTGCTGAAGGGCACTTGAACTTCCCGCCGCCCTACCCACCCTTCTCATTCGCATCCCCTATCCCAAACCCTTCATCAGCCTCTTTCTCCAGAAAAGGTGGAGGAAAAATTACCCTTGCTGGATGCCGATTGAAGGGCTGTCTGTGTCCTGCACACTGACGACATTGTTTAAGACTGTGCCACCTCTGTGAAAATATTGGTTCTGTAGTGATGCCAAGATTTCTGAGTTAGCTATCAACCAGGGCTCCTTGTGCAAACTCAATCTGCTTTCTGAAAGGTTTAATCAGCATGAGATCTTTCCTAGAAAATGGTCACAGTGCTTGTGTGCTCGTCTCCTCTGTTCCCTGCTGGCCACCTGCAGCCGCTAGGGTAGGAGCCACGAAGCTTGGGCCGTGGGCATCATGACACAGCCAAGGGCTGGGGAGGGCTTCCCTGGGAGCTTAGTCAGCAAAGAATCCCCCTGCAAGGCAGGAGACACAGGTTTGATCCCTGGGCTGGGAAGATCCCTTGGAGAAGGAAATGGCAACCCACTCCAGTATTCTTGCCTGTGAAATTCCGTGGACAGAGGAGCCTGGTGGGCTATACGTCTGTCCACAGGGTCGCAAAGAGTTGGACATGACTGAATCGACTGAGCACACACGCCAAGGGCTGGGGAATTCTTTCTCCAACAGTCTGGGAGAGAGGACAACTCTTAGTTCCTCCTGGAGAGTCTTTAGAGACCATCGTTTAGAGAATATTGTTAAGCCAAGTATTAGAAGGAAAGTGTCAGAGTGGAGGAGGAGACTCATTGTTTGCACTTAAACCTTTGGTGTTTAGATTCAGAGACTCTCATTAATGAAGTTAAGACTTTAAACCATGGGTATCCATTAGCTTGGAAAGGAAAATTTAATGGTATTTCCTTTGATGTAATCACCTTGGAAATAGTGTTGTAATTCCAAGGCTCTAAGCAAACTTTGCAATCTGTTTTTTTTTTTTTCTCTTTGGTAAAATAATTCTATACAGATATGTAGATTGACAGGTGAAATTTATTTGGGAATGAGGTTATTTAAGCCATTAATTTACTTAGGATTAGAAGAGATTATTTGCAACTACTAAAAATAAATAAGGAGATTAAAATTTATGTAACCACCAGATTAACATTTTTTTAGGAAAACTTAAGCATGGCCAGAAATTAGTGACAAAGTGAGTGGAGCCTTGAAGTAACTGATTTAATATGTAGAATATACAAAGGACAATGGTTGGATAGACTCATCAGATAAATTTCCTCCTGCCTTTCTTCACCCCCAACCCCGCCCTGTTACTGTGTCCAGTTGCTTAAACATGACTGTTTTGAATTATGGATTTTCAGTAGGGAGGAAATTAATAGAGAAATATGTAATTGAAGCAGTGGGCTGGGAAGTTAGATTCTAAGCCTATTACTTCTCTGTTCTTAACTTCCTGTGTGACCTTGGTCAAAGCAATTCACCTCTCTGAGCCACAGCGTCTCTGTCTGCGAAGGACTATTGCTTGTCAGCCGCGGTAGGTGGGGGTGGGGGAAGAGAACCGAGGGAAAGGCTGGGGGACGTCTGGATGGGAAGCAGCAGAGGAGTCATAGACGGCTCCCGCGAGTCCTCCACGCCTCTGATTTTGGCCCTTTCTCTGGACTGATGTTTGTAATCTGTGGTCCCATTACAAACCTGTGGATAATACGGCCTGTTACTCCAAAATATTGAAAGCAAATATTAACTCAAGATAATGCAACTTGAGCAACATGAAGGTCAGCGAACCCAGAAGAAGAAAATATCCCCATGTGTTAAAAACGATGGCACATGATGCTTCCAGAATTGTTCATAAATTCCTGTTTTGTGGCAGCAAGAACCGGCCTGAGAAATGAAGGCCAGGGTATCTCAGGGCAGCGCTGCAATCATGTCAGATGTGCACACTGGCCCCAGTTGCTAAAGCGCTTCATGGCTGATAAGGTGCTAGTTACAGAGATGGGAACTAAATTTATAGTCGGCTTTTGTGGAGCCAATTTCCATGTTGTGCTGCCGGAGTTGAAAACGCAAGGAAATGTGCTTGAAGCCAAAATTGGCTTTGTGGCTCCAGTTTCCTCAGCTCAGCACCACCTGCCTCCAATCAAACTGTCCAATTACAGGAAACAATTGTTTTCTTGCTTTCTGGGAAGTGAAGAAATTCATCCAGTAAAGGACTGATTTCTAAATGTTTCTCCCCCACCTCACCCCTTTTTTAAAAAGATAAAAGAACAGAAATTAACAGCAGATCCAAAACATCAACACTGTTTCAGGGTGGGGGAGAAAGTGTTTCCCTAACAAATTACTTTCAGAGTTCAAAAACCAGAGTGATGTGGTCCATGCATTATGGTGCGATGGACCACAGACCCCGGATCTGTAATTACCTCTGATAATAATGTTATTAGCCACTCAGAAGAAAGGTTCTCCCTTTTAAGATGTGAGGCAGTAATTAAAGGCTGTGAATTTCACAGGTGAAATCTTGCAGAAAGTACGATTTTAAAGTCAAAGAATTTAGTGATCCACCTCTGGTTAATTAAACTTTCTTCTCAAAATAAAATCTTGTGTTTGAAACAATGAAATTGGCGGCAATGATACTATTTATCTCCAAGCCCAAGTCTCATTTCTTTAAACTTCAAATTGACTTGCTTCAGCTGATTTCTCTGAAATTGCTGAAATAACTGCAGAGAAGTTGAAGGGAAAATAAACCACTGGCCACGTGGAGGTATTTAGTGTGCATTGAGCAAGGGTAGTAATTATAGTACATACTTTCCTCTGGCAGGTGATATTTTAATGGAACAAAGAGACAAACTTCCCTTGAAGTGTTTCTGTGTCATCGCCTGAATTTTCTTTTTCAAATTAAAGATAGAATGGCTCAATAGTTCATGATTCAATAAAAGCCATGACCTCATGAAAACCACTTATAAGCAGTGTTCCACATCATTTTTCTTTAGGGTATTTACACATCAGAGGCTACCTCCAAAAGCTTACATGTACAACATTGATTTTTGCCACATTCTGAATCCAGTTCAGTTCAGTCGCTCAGTCGTGTCCGATTCTTTGCGGCCCCATGAATTGCAGCACGCCAGGCCTCTCTGTCCATCACCAACTCCCTGAGTCTACACAAACCCATGTCCATTGAGTCAATGATGCCATCCAACCATCTCATCCTCTGTCGTCCCCTTCTCCTCCTGCCCCCAATCCTACCCAGTATTAGGGTCTTTTCCAATGAGTCAACTCTTCGCATGAGGTGGCCAGAGTATTGGAGTTTCAGCTTCAACATCAGTCCTTCCAATGAACACCCAGGACTGATCTCCTTTAGGATGGACTGGTTGGATCTCCTTGTAGTCCAAGGGACTCGCAAGAGTCTTCTCCAACACCACAGTTCAAAAGCATCAATTCTTCGGCTCTCAGCTTTCTTCACTGTCCAACTCTCACATCCATACATGACCACTGGAAAAACCATAGCCTTGACTAGACGGACCTTTGTGGACAAAGTAATGTCTCTGCTTTTAAATATGCTATCTAGGTTGGCCATAACCTTCCTTCCAAGGAGTAAGCGTCTTTTAATTTCATGGCTGCAATCACCATCTGCAGTGATTTTGGAGCCTCAAAAAATAAAGTCTGACACTGTTTCCACTGTTTCCCCATCCATTTGCCATGAAGTGATGGGACCGGATGCCATGATCTTAGTTTTCTGAACGTTGAGCTTTAAGCCAACTTTTTCACTCTCCTCTTGCACTTTCATCAAGAGGCTCTTTAGTTCTTCTTCACTTTCTGCCATAAGGGTGGTGTCATCTGCATATCTGAGGTTATTGATATTTCTCCCAACAATCTTGATTCCAGCTTGTGTTTCTTCCAGCCCAGCATTTCTCATGATGTACTCTGCATAGAAGTTAAATAAGCAGGGTGACAATATACAGCCTTGACGTACTCCTTTTCCTATTTGGAACCAGTCTGTTGTTCCACGTCCAGTTCTAACTGTTGCTTCCTGACCTGCATACAGGTTTCTCAGGAGATAGGTCAGATGGTCTGGTATTCCCATCTCTTTCAGAATTTTCCACAGTTTATTGTGATCCACACAGTCAAAGGCTTTGGCATAGTCAATAAAGCAGAAATAGATGTTTTTCTGGAACTCTCTTGCTTTTTCGATGATCCAGCGGATATTGGAGATTTGATCTCTGGTTCCTCTGCCTTTTCTAAAACCATCTTGAACATCTGGAAGTTCATGGTTCACGTATTGCTGAAGCCTGGCTTGGAGAATTTTGAGCATTACTTTACTAGCATGTGAGATGAGTGCAATTGTGCAGTAGTTTGAGCATTCTTTGGCATTGCCTTTCTTTGGGATTGGAATGAAAACTGACATTTTCCAGTCCTGTGGCCACTGCCGAGTTTTCCAAATTTGCTGGCATATTGAGTGCAGCACTTTCACAGCATCATCTTTCAGGATTTGAAATAGCTCAACTGGAATTCCATCACCTCCACTAGCTTTGTTCGTAGTGATGCTTTCTAAGGCCCACTTGACTTCACATTCCAGGATGTTTGGCTCTAGGTGAATGATCACACCATCGTGATTATCTGGGTCATGAAGATCTTTTTTGTACAGTTCTTCTGTGTATTCTTGCCACCTCTTCTTAATATCTTCTGCTTCTGTTAGGTCCATACCATTTCTGTCCTTTATCGAGCCTATCTTTGCATGAAATGTTCCCTTGGTATCTCTAATTTTCTTGAAGAGATCTCTAGTCCTTCCCAATCTGTTGTTTTCCTCTATTTCTTTGCATTGATCGCTGAGGAAGGCTTTCTTATCTCTCCTTGCTATTCTTTGGAACTCTGCATTCAGATGGGAATATCTTTCCTTTTCTCCTTTGCTTTTCGCTTCTCTTCTCTTCCCAGCTATCTGTAAGGCCTCCTCAGACAGCCATTTTGCTTTTTTGCATTTCTTTTCCATGGGGGTTGTCTTGATCCCTGTCTCCTATACAATGTCACGAACCTCTGTCCATAGTTCATCATGTGTTATTTCAAGGCAACTGTCCCACTCCGCTCCATGAGTTCTCCTACATACAGGTGTTGTCATTGTGGTCATTCAGTCACTAAGTGGTATCCGACTCTTTGCGACCCCATGGATTATAGCCCGCCAGGCTCCTCCGTCCATGGGATTCTCCAGGCAAGAATACTGTTGTGGGTTGCCATTTCCTTCTCCAGGGGATCTTCCCAACCCAGGAATTGAACGCACGTCTCCTGCATTGGCAGTCAGATTCTTTACTGCTGAGTCACCTGGGAAGCCCAAACGGGCATTAGCTCAGAAGAAACACTGTTCTTCTCCTCCAGGAAGCCTTCCTTGATCAGATCAGGCAGAGACCATCTCTCACGTTCTGCCCCTGCTCTAGTCCTGTTTCAGGTTCTGGCCTGGGTAGTGATTTTCACTTCTGTAGTGTAAAGAAGCTCTTCAGGAATAGAAATTCATAGGCAACCAGGCTGTTTCTCAGTAAAAATGAATAAGGGATGGCTTTCCTCCTATTTATTTCTTCTGAGTTCCTTTAGAGAGAGAGCTTCCCAGTTCAGGAGCTGCGGGAGACAGGAGTTCAATCTCCAGGTCGGGAAGATCCCCTGGAGGAGGAAATGGCAACCCACTCCAGTATCCTTGCCTGGAGAATCTCATGGACGGAGGAGCCTGGTGGGTTACAATCCAGGGGGTCCAAAATAGTCAGATATGACTAAGCGACTGAGCACGCCCGCCCTTAGAGACCTTTTCTCTTCTCCGTATCCCCAGTTAGTGGTGGGAATCTAGGACTCCAGTCTGATCACTTTTTCCATTCATTCTGCAATTCTGGGCGACCTCATGCCCACTCATGACTTCACCTATAACTTTTGTTCTCCACAGCACAAACCTGTGTTCTCCTCCTTGTGCTCTGGGGGTCTGGGGTGAGATGCTGAGCGCACAGGCTCTAGGGAGAGGCCATTACCCTTGTGACACCAGAGCTGATGCTTGCTCTCCCGGAGTCTTACTTTTCTTACCAAATGGGGGAGTGGGTGGGATACCAGTGAGTTTATTAATCTGGAGAAATCCCTCCTCATTCTTCACCCTCAGCTGGGCCCAAGCATCACGGCCAGAGGTTCTCTCTGCCTGCCCTGCCCACCGCCAGCACCCCAGCCTTACACCACTCATGGCCACCCTGCTTCTGTGCCCAGCAGGGACTTGAGCTCTTTTCAACCAGAGCCACTGGCCAGGGCCTAGTATCCCTTGGCTTTGTTCCTGGGGTGGGAGGTGTCGAGAAGGCACCCAAGAAATCTTCCCTGAATGATCAGATCTGATTTCAATAACGGTCTGTGCTCCTTCTCCACCCCGTGCTCTTTATCCATAAGAATGAATTTCGGATTCTGCAAATCCGCCACTTCACAGAGATCTGGTGACTCAGGGGAGGACTGGGGCCTGGGGGCTTTCCAGCCACCTAGTTAGATGAAACCACACAGCGACCTTCCCTCCCCGCAGGGTGACCTAGTTCTCAATTCCTGTAGTCTCGGTGCCCTTGCTGCAGAATTCTGATGAGGCCGGGCCAGTTCACGGCTGGGGTTTGATGAGAAAAGGGAATTGAGATGGAGGTGATTGATTTGGACCTTGAGAAGCTGTGGGGACGTCACCCTGTTTTATTTTATTTTTTTCTGGCAGTGGGAACTAGTCTGTGGGAAGGGGGCTTCCCGTGACACTCCCTCCACCAGGCCCTCTCGGGAGATCTGCTCCATTCCCGTGGGATGAGATGGGAAGGCCGCCCTGACACACAGTATGGGAGATTGATTATCTCGGCTCTCGAAGCCTTTCTGGGTGAGTTTCCCAATTAGAATGAAAAATCGCTGACAATCCTGCTTCCACCCAGATCCCCATTTTGCTCTTTAGAGCTGAAATGGAAATTGAACTCCACGCATCTCGCCTGATTGAGTTCGTCTCCCAGGCAGTCCGGCTGGGGCTGCAGCTCCTCTGGGTTGGTGGATAGATGTTGGTCCTCCCTGCGCCCGGCAGGGCCGAGGGGGCCAGCAGAGACCTCTGCATCTCTGGTGGGCAGTGTTTTCTCATCCCCCATGGCAGTAAAGAGAAGCGGAGATGCTACAGTGGGCAGATTCCTTTTCTCCTCCACTCTCGGTTGACTCTTACTCATCTTAAAGTCCCTCCTCCATGGACCTTCTCCTGACTGTTCCCTGAAGCCTCCGTCCTCCAACCTCTCTCCTCTAACCTCCCTGGCGTGCTGGAGGCCCTCATTGGGAAACTTCTCAGGCTGGTTGTGGTTTTCTGCTTCCTCATCAGCCCCCTTACCACCTGGCAGCCCCTGGGGGGCAGGACTCAGGGTAAACACAGGGCCCAGGGCCCATGACCACTCAGTGCAGACTTGGAAGGAAGGAAAGGACCTTGCAGTGGTGATTAGCCCTCTGCCCAGTGGACTATTGGAATCTTTTGAAGACTTTTAAAAATAATGCAGAAGCCCTGGGCCCCCTGAACCAATGGGATCAGAATCTCTGGGCATCAGCATTTAAAAAGCACCCCCTGCCCCACAGGGTGGTTTTTCCCTTCAGGCCTGGAGGAGTAGGATGGCCCCAAAGGGCAGGAAGCAGGTTTTGAGTCTGGGTCTGGGCTTCCCTCCTGACTTTGTTTTCCTTACTTAAAAGGATGAGGTTGCTGGATTCTAGATACGACATATAAAGTACCTATGAGGGAATATGCACTCAGTAACTCTTGATCCTGTGGTTGCAAATGCTTGGTGCACATAGGATTTAAGCCTGTAAGGTTTGGAGTCAGGCAAGGCCTGGTTTGAGCAAGTTACTAAACTGGGCAGGCTACTTGACCTCAGCCTCAGCTGTCTCATCTGTGAAAGGGGTTTCATAATATTCCCCACATCACAGGTGTGTAAGGATTAAATGAGCTAAGCCATTCAAGTAATACAATTTGATAATCAGTAGTTATTAATATTATTTGTAGGGTAAGTGCTGAGGTTTATAGGAGAAAAAACAATTTGATGATGACAAATAAGAATTGTGGTTATTTGGACTTTTCTTCTAAAGCATATCACTTTAAAGATAAGTCATGTGACTTTCATAGATTGAAATATAGATTAGACTTATTCTATTATGTAATGCTATATTTGTGAACTTTCAACACATCTCCGGAGTGGAAATACATTTTCATTTGCTAATTTCTGATAACAAGGCAAAAAGTTTTCTTGTGTGTGTGTGTATGTTCAGTCATTCAGTTGTATGCAACTCTTTGCTGCCCCATTGACCGTAGCCCGCCAGTCTCCTCTGTCTATGGAATTTTCCAGGCAAGAAAACTGGAGAGGGTTGCCATTTCCTACTCCAGGGTATCTTCCCCACCCAGGGATGGAATCCATATTTCTTATGTCTTCTGCATTGGCAGGTGGATTCTTTACCACTCGGCCACCTGGGAAGCCTTAAAGCTTTCTTAAATAGACAATTATATTTTTAGGGAGGTGTAAACTGAAACACTGATTCCCACTTTTGCTCAGCTTGTCCTCCCTCTGACTGTAATCCCCTCTGAGGACCACACTCTTCTGCCTGCTAACTTGTGAGGGTCTTAGCCAGACTGAGCTGTTACACACAGGTGACCATGGGAAAGATTTTGTTTGGGGTTGAGCCTGTGAGCTAGGAGTCAGAGTTTTCCATCTCCTGGTTTTTAGTCCCCACTAAGGTTAATGGAGCCGAGGAGGCCACCATCCAAATGCATGCAGTTTAGCTTTCCAGTATGAGGATGAATGAATGGATTCCTGACGTGAAAAACCAATTCAGTGCTTAAAAATGATGGGAAAAATTATGAATGTCTAATTCCATTGTCTGTTGGTCCAAGACCTGCGACCTGAGTGATAGGATAAGCCTTCTCCTAGAGAAAAACTGTCAGTCGCTCAGTCGTGTCTGACTCTTTGCGACCCCATGGTCTGTAGCCCGCCAGGCTCCTCTGTCCATGGGATTTTCCAGGCAAGAGTACTGGAGTGGGTTGCCATATCCTTCTCCAGGGATCTCCCCAACCCAGCTAATGAACCCAGGTCTTGTGCCTTGCAAGCAGATTCTTTACCACTGAGCCACCAAGGAAGCCCTTTCTCCCAGAGAGTACCCAGTTATTTCTGACGTTTCCCTGAAATTGCCCATGGACCAGGTCACATGAGGTCACCGGCCTTTTCCATCCAGGGCTGCTGCCCATAAATGAATGGGCTGGCATCTTACTGCTGTCATTGTTGGCCTGGAAAAGGCCACTGTTCAGAGCAGGGTGCTACCTCCAGGGGTGTCCCAAGCTTCCAGTCTGCAGGGGTCCAGCAGGTCCCGGGTTTTCTGTAGACACAGATGAGTAAAAGAGAGGATGGCCTCTTCCCAGGGATCCCTGGGTCTGAGGCAGACCGCCTGGCTCCACATTCTCCCTGGGGTTCAGTAAGTGGTTCTGCAGGCTCCTCTCCTCTTGGGGCAAAACCCTAGGAGAGTGAGGAGGATACCACATGGTCCCCTCGACCCTTCTCTTGGCCCCTCCCACCCTCCCACCCCTAAACACTTCCTTACAAAGTGCTACCCTCTGCGAGTCAGTGGATGCAAACGGGTGTGGATGTATGCCTGTAGGGAAGCGTGAAGCAGGCCAGGCCTTAGCTCCGCCAGCTGAAAATTCCCTCTTTCGTATATAAAATCCAAACTCAGCTCATTAAGCCACTGACAAAGATAACATGACTTGGTAATGCCTTCCTAGAGAGCGATTTGGCAATATTGATCAGGAGTCTTAAAAATGTTCACAGCCTTTTACTCAGCATTTTAACTCCAAGGAATTTATGCTCAGGAACTATTTCGATATGCTCATAGAGATCTGTGTTCCAGGATTTCGTCTTAAAATGTATCTTCCTAGTCTGTGGGTAAAATTGGAAACGAATAACCTTAATGTCCAAAATAGAGGAAGAATTAAATCAATCCTGGTGTTTTCACATATATAAGAAAATATTTTAAGCCCATTCAAGTCACACTGACATATAGTTAATGATACAGGGAGATGTTTACCCTGTAATGTTAGACTTAAACGGTTACATGTAAAGCTGTAGGTACAGTGTGTGTCTAATCAGGTAAAATCATACATTAATATATAGCCTATATTGACATGTGTGTGTGCTGTGTGTATCAGAAAAAAAGACTAAAGACAATGCACAGGAATATGGACAGTGGCTATACATGGGTAATGAGACAATAACACAATTTTCTTTTTCATAATACTCTATTTCCCCCTAACTTTTTAGAATAAACATGTATAACCTAAAAAACACTTTATAATGATTCAAGCAACAGAAGGTAACAGAAGCTCATGAGATCATTCTACCACCGAGAATGCAGGTTGCGTTACCCCAGGTCTCCTTTGTGGGGGGGCCCCTCAGGTCATTCCCCTGCTTGTACCCCACCTCCCCATTGCTGATGCTGCAGATTTTCTCAGGGAGACAGAGAGGCAGAGATGGACTTGTGTGAGCCTCGGCCCCAAGCCTGGAAGAGCCATTGTCCCTCCGCTGTCCCGGGAGCAATGGATAGCAGGGGGTTCTGGGTTTGGCCAAGTCTGCGCTGGCTCCCAGCTCCATGACTTGCATGCATGGACCTCCTGCCTCTAAGAGCCTTACTTTCCTCATCTGTAAAATGGGGACAGCAGTACCACTGGCAAGAATGTAATCGAGTCGTGACGACAGCTTCGTGCTCTCATCTCTTGATGTGTAGGAAGTGCCCTGTAGTCGGTGTGCCTGTGTTCCTATGTGCATGTGTTATAGATATTTGTATATATAACAAATATTCCTGTGTTTGGATATATTTTCTCATCTGGTAGGGCTTCCCTGGTGGCTCAGAGGGGAAAGCGTCTGCCTGCAATATGGGAGACCCGGGTTCGATACCTGAGTTGGGAAGATATCCTGGAGAAGGAAATGGCAACCCATTTCAGCATTCTTGCCTGGAGAATCCCATGGACGGAGGAGCCTGGTAAGCTACAGTCCACAGGGTAGCAAAGAGTCAGACACGACTGAGTGACTTTCTTTCACTTTCTCATCTGATAAATGGACCCAAGATAATTTTCCCCATTCACTTCTTAGAGCTTTGGATTAATTTATATAAGAAGATAGAATAATAAGTACTAACATTTTGTTGTCAGGTGGGGCAAGTGGGGTCCCTTTGTGCTGAGAAAGAGAAGGGGTCATAGAAAGGGCCCTCTGTCTCAGGGTGGGCAGAACCGTTGTCACTGTCCCCTCTTCACAGCGGAAGTGGAGGAGGCTGCCGGCCAGTTCTTAGAATCCTCTGCGTCCACTCTCATAGCCATGTGGCTGGACCACGGCCTCCCACTCTGGGCATGGTCGGCTGACACAGTAAACAGCTACAGATACAATCTCACCCCCTCAGTGAGGGGATGATGCCCTCGAGAGAAGGCTAAATCCTCCTCCTCCACTCCACTTCCTCTTCCTCTTCGCCATGGCAACGTAGGGCGTGGATGAAGATGAAGTCCAGATGTTACCTGGGAGCTCAGGGCCTGGTATGGCCCTCCCTTTGCTGCTGGTTCCCTCCTGGATGCTCAGTGCACAGAAGCTGCCATCTGTGTGCCTGGCCTTCCCCCTTTCTGGAAACCTCTGCTGTGGCTGAGGAGGACCGGCTGGAAGGGAGGCTACTGTGGGTGTGGCTGCATTGCTAGCAGCTAAAGCCGTGATGGGCTCTTAGGCCATCCTGGCCACGGGCCTAAGTGCCATGGCAGAATAATCCCACGCTTGCATCCTAGGGCGATGCCAGCAAGAATCACAGTGCACAAGGCCAAATGCAATTGCTTTAAAACAGACAAACGAGCTTGGTTCAGGTGGTGCCAAAGACTTCTTGATTTCAGCAGAGAGTTATTCTGTGCACTTTTATACTACCATCCAATAAAAACGCAACTGTTCAGAGCGTCATTAAGTTGTAGTTTTAGGAGCCACTGTCAAAGAGAGCAGGCCACGAATTTAACCCGATTTGCAAACTAACTGGAGCTGCTTTTTTCAAAGTCACATCGAACCTACATATCTGGGTGCTTTCTTTTTCTTGATAGCGTTACTCTGAACGTTCCGCATCAATTTGGTAACGTGATGCTCACCTCAAGCCACTTAAAGTGTCTCAGGGCTCTAGTTTTTCTGCTATAATTCTTTATTTCAAGGAGCTACTAGGAGAAGCAGTACAAAATATGATGCTAACGGGAGGACATGAGTCATGGTCTGTGGGTACCATTAGGGACCAAGAAACAGAGATGGTGCCACCTACCCTTTAATGAGAGCCTACTCCACCCAGGACCAAGTTCATGTCCTACAATGTGTGCTGGGGCCCTGAGCTTATGTTTGGAAGGGTCCTGCACCTCCTGTTTTTCTTTTTCTTTTTTTTTTAAATATTATCTATTTACTTTTATCGGAGTACAGTTGCTTTACAACGCTGTGTTCATTTCTGCCGTATAGCTGCACCTGGTTTAATGCTCTGTGTCACTGTTTTGAAATTCTTAGTAACCGTGAGCCTGGGCCCCTGTATTTTCATTTTGCACCAGAGCTGTTTCCTTTTCTTTCTGGACACGCAGCTGACTCCTCTCATATCCTCCTGGCAGTCAGGTGTGGCCCCATGACTAAGCGTAACCAGAGGATTGTGAGAGCCATTTCAGGCCTGGTCCATCAGAACCTCCAATGGATGATCCTTTTAAACACAAATGCATGTGGTTCCTGTGGTGCCAAAGAATTCTGGACCTTTAACCTCCCGGGCTCTTACTACTATGAACCGGAAACACCACAACTGCTCACGTGAGTCCACCAGCCGCTGCCAGGAGGGGCTTTCAGGAAAGGTGGGCTATTGGTGACAACCTTGTGCAATTTTCTTGGAGTTCCCCTAACATTTGCAACATGGCTGTCACAGCCCCAGCTGTCATGTCTGAGGCAGGATGATGGTGGCAGGGCAAGGAGAGACATTCTGATCCCTGCCTTCTTCCATGTTATCAAGAAAAGCAAAGTCTGAGAGACTCTGAAACAGTCTCTGGCTTTGGTCTCAAGCCCAGAATTAGATGACACCCCTCTTGCTACAAGGGGCAGTTGAAGAGTGAGGAGCAGAACTGCTAAGATGACTTAGACCAATCCTGGCCATGACCTGGGGCTGGCCAATGATTGTTCTGAACCAAAGTGGGATTCTCCTAGCAAGAAACAAGGAGGATGTTGATAATAAATAATGTACATCACAGTCTGCAGAGGAATTTGGGATGAGGGGAGTGGCTTATAAAAATGAGGCAGGTAGGGTTGGGACTTGCCTTGTCTGGGAGGAGAGAGGTTCTGGGTCTGAAACACTTGATACAAATAAAGCCTAGATCAAGGTGGAAATGAGAGTGGAGCTGACATCAGAGCTGATGTTGATGTCCAGAATGGAATCCAGCACTTTCCTTCCAGTCAATGTTTGTCCTACACTTATCCAGTAAAGCTTTACTGGGTTGTTGCTGAGTCTCTAGAGTAGAGGCCAGTGATTGTGGTCGATTATCTGTCAACTTGGAGAAGGAAATGGCAACCCACTCCAGTATTCTTGCATGGAAAATCCCATGGACAGAGGAGCCTGGTGGGCTACAGTCCATGGGATCACAAAAAGTCGGACATGACTGAACGACTAACACACACATCTGTCCACTAGGTGGTCCCTTAGAAGGACTTGAGCTTCATGTTTGCATTCTTTAGACCCAAATGTAGCCTTTCACTTGCTCTCCCATGGCCTCCACATGGTGCCTTCTTTGTTTTCTTTGCCCGCTTGTGACAGGGGCAGCTCTGTTCACTTGTCACCCTCACCAGGCATGTGCCTCAAGAGCAGTGCTGCCCAAGAGAAGTGCAACATGAGCCATGAATGTGACTTTAACCTGTCGCGTGGTCACATTTTAAAAAGTAAGAAGAAACACATGAAAATAAATTAAAAACTACATTTTAGTTAACCTACTATATCAAAAATATTATTTCAACATGTAATAAGCAGAAAAATTAGTGAGTTTTTTTCACTCTTCTTCATACTAAGTCTTTGAAATATGGTTTGTAAACATCTCAACTCAGACTGGCCACATGTCAAGTGATCAATAGTCACGTGGGCTAGTAGCTGTTGTTTAGTTGCTAAGTCATGTCTGACTCTTTTGTGATTCCGTGGACTGCAGCCTGCCAGGCTCCTCTGTCCATGGGATTTCCCAGGCAAGAACACTGGAGTGGATTGCCATTTCCTTCTCCAGGGTATCTTCTTGACACAGGGATTGAACCCATGTCTCCTGATTGGCTATATATGCAGATATAGCCAACATAGCTGTACTGTTGGAAATGGGTCATCTCAAATATAGGCATTTGGGAGGTAGACCAGAAAGCCCTGGAGCAGTGTAGCTAGTAACCAAGAGTACAGACTTGCATTTGTATCTCTTGGGTGGTGGCCTTACTAACAGTTGGCGCAGATCAAATCACTTAACTCTATGTCTCTGTTTTCTCCTCTGTAAAGAGAGACAGCAAAATTTGTCTTGTAAGATGTCGAGGAGATTAAATGGGAAGATGCACACAAAATGTGCAGTGCTTGGCACAGAGTAAGCCCTTAAGAAGCAGTAGCTTTCATTATTTGAAACTAGATATTCTGTGTATCATGAAGAACTTGAGTTTTAATTGCAACAGTAAGGTTTGGCAGGAGCAGTGCTGGTCCTGACAGAAGGTGTGGGTTCTCCCTGCTTTGGGAATTAGCCTGGGGGATCTCAAGGCCATTCGTGGTGTTTCTATTCTTGGCTGAAGCTAGATGAAGTCACGTGTCAACTGTAGGGCTAGGGAAGCAAGGGCCAATGCCAAGTGAGGGTGGCCCTTGCTCTAGGAGTTGCTAACTGTTCACCATCCTTCCACTGCCTGAGGGTTCTGATTCCCACGGGAACTTGACTGTGGCCAGACGCCTTCAGAGCAGAGTGAGGATCTGGTCCCTGTTGCTTGTTGTCCCTGCTCCCACTGGGCCGTCCTTCTGCTCATCCCTCCTCTCTGACCTCCTTGGGGCTCCCACTGACTTTTCTTCTCTTAATTGACTGCCTTGAAATATAGTTGTTCTGTGCAATGGAAACAAGCATTTCATTATTATCCTCAGTGTTGAAAATGAAAAGTGGGCAAAATAAGCCAAATGCGTAGTGATATTGGGAAAAGCAAAGGCTAACTTTGTTAAAAAGCTTCTTTGTGGCATCAGGCAGGAAGTGAAATGGCTTTAAATGGCAAACATTTCTCAATCATTGAATGTACCAGTAACCTTGGCACTCTTTCTTCTGTCGACTTGAAGGAAAAAAAAAAGCCCACAATGCCCAGATATAACTCAGACAAGAGAGGGCAAAGTGTCTGAATCAGTGCATTGTCACAGAGTCCCTCGGAAGGCTGGTCATCCCTTCAGAGAAGATTCACGGATGAATCAAAGATGGACATGTATAGGTGACCCTGGGCTCCCCCAAGAAATGCTGGCTTTCGTTGATATCTCTGGCCAGCTCACTCTCTCAAATCTGTTGCGTCATCAATGTCCAATTTTGGACTTTAACTTGTAAGTCCATTTTCTCGGGATGGTGAAACCCCAATCCCCACATATAACATTTGTTCCCCTTGCCAGTTGCCATTGTCTTTATTTGTACGGCAAGTTAGTCTCTTTGCTCAGAAAATACAAACACAAAGAAGCATGAGTGGCTACATCTTTCCTTGAAGAAAAAAAAAAAGTACGTACTGAGGACCAAATGGATAGACATGAAAGGAAAATGAGAAGACTGGTGCCACTGATAGACTCTGGCTTTGTTGCACTTTTGAAGACTTATTTATAGACGGCAAACAGGATATGGCACAAGGGAGTGTTCAGTAAATACTCCTTAATTGATTAAAACACAGAAATGTATTTGAAGATCTTTCAGGAGATAGGTATACTTTAAAACATACAGCAGTTGATCTTGATCAGCAATAACAATGGTGCCAGATGGAATCATGTTGATTAGGAGCAAAAATCTGTCTAATACGAAAGATCTCTAAAATGTCATGACTCTAAGATCTTTCCTAGAAATTCTCAAGATGGCTTCTCACATTTTCTCATTAACCTTTGCACTGTTCTGCAGTGACAGGAGGCAGGTTCTAAGAAGGCACTAAGGAAGGCAGAGGTGTGTCTTTAGATGTGGCTGGAGTTCCCATTTCTGAACTTTCAATCGCATCTTCTTATCCAGTCTCCATTCTTTTCCCTCCAGCAAAATCCCCTTGTCCTCGAACCCCGGAGTGGACCAGCTGGTTCCAATACCACAGGCTCTTATCCCTGGTGTGCTGCTGGTAATGTAATTGTTTGCTTAGTGTCTGTCTTTCCCCTGTGAGCTCCTCAAGGACACAGATCTGGATTTATTCATATTTACATCCCAGTAACTCCCAGTGTCTGGTAGGTAATGGTCTAACCAAGGCTGGTTAAGAGAACGAAGCACAGACATATTCCTGGGTGTTCAGAATTACTAACTCAGTTTGGTGTTGGTGTTCTTTGTGGTGTATTTCTAGTCTTGCTTCCCGCGGCTCCCTTTTCTCCCTGAGATAAAAAACGAAGCCAGACTTCTCACCTTGCAAAAGGTTACCCCATTTCTAAAGCCGTTTTGTGAGCTCTTTTGAGAGGCTTGCAAAGTCTCCTATGTCCCTGGGGAGAATCCTAGGTGAGGGGTTGGCAAATGCTACCACAAACCCAAAGAAGTTGTCCTTGAAGTGAAATGAAAAGGGCATTGTGTTCCTTCCCTTTTAATTTCAATCCTGTCATTGTCATTTGTCTAGCAGGGAGCTAGGTAGATTGGGAAAGCTTGATTCCTCCCCCACTTCACTCTGAACTCTCTGTAGCCAGATATAGTTTGTGATTTCCTCCCTCCGCCTCCCTGTTGGTTTTTCCCTCTTCAGTGTACTTGAAACAACCTTTTTGAATATGGAAGGGGCTTCAACACAGTCCTTGCAGCTAGCTGAGGGTGGGCATTATCCTGCCTGTACTGTACTGAGTTTACGAAAGCACTTTTTTCAACCCTGACGACAAGTATCTGCCTTCTCAGGTGGTGCTTTGTATAAATGTCATAAACAATGGCTACTGTGGAGACAAGCATAATTTCTTTGGCTCACATTTCTCCAGAAAGTACTCACAGGTTGATGGGCTGGTGAAGGTTCTTCCGTGTTTCCATCCATCTAGTTATTCTAATGCTCATCAGAGCTATGATTTCTTGTTTGATAACCCTCCAACGGTTAAAGGGAAGTATGTGTCATTTCAGCACCTGGTTTCAGGAACAAAGTACTCACCTCCCAGTCGAGTAAGCCATTGCAAATAACCTTTGCTCAGGGATCTGTAAAAGCTGAATGATTCAGCAGCCAGGACTGTCCCCCTAGTGGGTCTGGGGCAGTGGGGCCAGGGGTTCCAGGTGAGCAGGGCTTCAGCAGTTGCCATGGAGACTATCAATCATTTGATGAAACTTCCTGGGGAGGAGTGTGGGGGTAGGGTGAGAAACCACAAGAAAATCATCTGTCTCTTAACAACACAGCTATCAGGCTCAAGAGATTTGGACCACAAGGAAGACTGAGCACCAAATAATTGATGCTTTCAAATTGTGGTGTTGGAGAAGACTCTTTAGAGTCCTTTGGACTGCAAGGAAATCCAACCAGTCAATCTTAAAATAAATCAACCCTGGATATTCATTGGAAGGACTGAAGCTGAAGATCCAATACTTTGGCCACTTGATGTGAAGAGCCTACTCATTGGAAAAAACCCCGATGCTGGAAAAGATTGAAGGCAAAAAGATAAGGGGACGACAGAGGATGAGATGGTTGGATGGCATCACTGACTCAGTGGACGTGAGTTTGAGCAAACTCTGGGAGATGGTGAAGGACAGGGAAGCCTGGTGTGCTGCAGTCCATGTGGTCACAAGGAGTCTGACATGACTTAGAAACTGAACAACCACCAGGCTCAATCCTTGGGGGGCACTTGATTCTGGAAACAGAGGAAAGGCAAACATTGTAACTTCCTTTAAGAAATACATCTGATTTGTGATCCGTGATCGTCATAATCCTTCAGTGCCCTCAGAGCTTGTAGTTGATTTTGTGTGTTGGGGTTGGGCTGGGCCCAGGTGCACAACTCAGTGCTGGTAGTAGGATTTTCTGGCCCCTGTGGGGAATCCTATTCTAGAGTTTTCTGTCTAGAAGCCTAGTAATAGATCACTCCCATTTTGGTACCCAGCCAAGTGATGATGATGTCAGCTCTCCTGCAGTGAGGACATACCGTGTGCCAAGGGCTCTACCCATATCTTCTCCACTAGCTTTTATTAAAACAGAGCAGGACCCTATGGTACTTCCCCCACTTACCCTCCATCTGCCTTTTGTCCATAGAGAAATTTAAGCCAAAAAATGAATTTGCTCATCAGAGAAGTGTGAGAAGGCAGAAGCAAAGAAAAGCAGTCAAACAGGACAGAACGATAATAGTTTAGTCAGTAAGCAAAGTCAAGGACCTTCAGTTCCTTCTCAAGGGCTATAGATAATATTTTGAGCCATATCCTGTGAGCTGTCTTGTAGATACTGAAACCCCCATCAGGTGGAAGAAGTTAACTACATGATGACCAGAAGGTAGCCATGACATAAGCTGCCACAATTCCAAGAATTGGCCTCAGAGATATGGGAACAAATCGACCCTGGAACAGAAGATTAACTGTACTTAAAACAATCAAGATGACGCTGGTCAGACCACCGCAGGACCAATTTCAAGGTGACTGTCAGAGCTGACTGCTCTGTTTCTACATGTGGCTCCCTCTCTCCACCTATAAAAGCTCTTGTCCCTTGACTGTCAGGGGTCAGGGCCGGAGTTGGACTTTTAGATAGGTGTCTAGTCTCCTCCTCATCTCCTCCTGGGTTGCTGGCATCCAACATAAAGCTAACTTTCTTTCCTACCAACTTGCTTCTTTCTTGGCTTTATTAGCCAGCCTTGGGACCTCCATTTTCAGTTACATTATGATCCTTTTGAAGGGGTGTTGTTAACTCTATCTATACAGATAAGAAAACAAAGGTCTAAAGAATAAAAAAAAAAAACCCTCTTGGAGGCCACAGAGCTAATAACTGTGGGAGCAGGGCCTTCACACCAGCTGAAGGTGCTTCGCATCATCTGTCTCAGTGACCCTCAGGGGCCCTGGTGAAGTGACGCCCTGGGTGCTAACAGGCCACCACTTGGGGCCTTGCTCCATTCTCAGCTCCTCTGGCCCCTCGGGTGCTCTTGTCCACCTCTGGTCTCAATTCCCTTCAGCTTTCCTCAGTTTACTTCAGCCTCTCACCTGAAAGGAGCCAGTCAGTACTGGCTTACCTGCAAATACCTGGTTGAGGGGCAGCAGTTTGGGACCGCAGGAGAATGGGAAAAACAGCAATAGACAGGAAGTTCTAGGAATCGCCATGAGGAGATTTCTCTTGCTTTTGGCTTCAGGGTGGGAACTGGCAGGTATGTGCTGTGTCTAAGTGGCCATGGCAGCAGGACAGGTCCCTGGCCTCCAGCGCACAGCATATTTATAGGGACCTCCCAACTTGCCGTCCCGTCGGGGGAGACAGTGTGGCTAGAAACATCCGCTGGAGATGCAGGCGCCCAGGGCTCCTGGTAAAGAGCACAGCCAGGGAGGAAGTGCCCTGAGGCTGCTGGGCGAGCCGGAAGTGGGAGCTGTTTCTAGCACAGAGGATGTGGCTCAAGACAAGGTATGAGAAATGAAAGTCAAGGAGGAAGTAGAAGTGGGATCCGTAGGTGCCTTGGGGACAAGGAAGTGGCTTTGTTGCCAAAGGTGGAAGGAGGAAACAGTCTCAGGAGGAGGGCTGAGGGGGTGTGGAGGCTGTTTTCTCTCTTGCAATGTCTGCTGGGGTGGGGGTGGCATTGGAGCCTGCAGGCTAGACGTGTGGTCGTAGAAACCGCCCTTGAGGAGAAATGTCACTTCTGAAGGCCACGGAATATCGGGTTCAGGAGGTTGAGTTGGCTGGCGCTTGTGTTTTAGTTCCTGGCCATGGGGGACCCTGGGGGGTGGGATGGTGCTGGGCCCCTGGCAGCCGCTCCAGGAAAGAAGCTCTAGGGGTTCATAATGTCTACCACCTGCCTGCACTGACGATACACTGGGATTTACAGGTGTCGAATACTTTTTCCCTCACAAGAACCCCGGGAAGTGGGCAAATGCTATGACCCACACTTCATAGAGATAGCACAGCTGAGACTCACAGTCTAGTAGAGTTTATTTGGCAGCTTGATTTCAATCAGATTGCAGTGTTGCCAGAATCAGGATTCTTTCTGCCAAGCTGCTTGTTCACATACAGGTCTTGCCTAGAACATTCTCCTGCTGAATGTGAACAAGGAGCATAATCAGAGGCTGTTGTGGGGTCCAGGGTCCCTTTGAAAATCAGATGAAAGCCAGTCTATAAGAGCACATAGGTCCTTCAATTTTAGGGGTTAAGGACCCTCTGTAGTGTTTCTTTAAGTGTCTAAATGTCCACAGACTCCATTCAGAAACTCCTGAGATAAGGAAAAGGAAGATGAAAGAAGTCAGAAAAGAAAGAACCCTCAATGGAAACAGATTTAGAAGTTGAGTTGTCAGTACAACCTATACATTCTGAATTTGCTGCCTTTAACCACACAAGCTTAAATAAACACGGTTGTATTATCTCACATGATAAATATTCTTCTTGTTCATAATGTATATTTGAAAATGGACAACTTATTTGTATATTCTATAGGTAGATATTTTTTCCGACTATAAAAGCCAAAACACAAAATAACTTTTAACAACGTATAGGAAAGCTTCAATGATAGCCTTACTTTCTTTTTCTGACCTACTCAGATTGTTCAAGTTCAAGGCAGTCCTCTACTCTTCTAAGAAGACATTTAGAGATGTCTTCCATGGACTCATCCAGAACCACGTTGTTACAGTAATCTTAAAAAGACTTGCATCTCATTGGAATGTGGTTCTCTGTATATGTTTTACTAAATTGATTATTTTTTGAATAATATTTAAAATTGCTCAGGCACAGAGAATCTTGGGCTGTCAGAGATGAGAACTATATGGGGAGACTGCAAAGTAAGAGGGTTTGGACTGGATGATCTCTGAGGCAAAGAGAGCCTAAACCAACAGTTTCAGGACTACCAGCTGGGTTGGAGGCAAGGTTGGGACGAGAACCCTAGTGTCCCAGCGTCTTCCATGGCTCAGTTCTTTGCCATCCTGCTGACCTACAGACACTCAACATCTATCTGTTAAATGTGTGGCTATGGACTTTTTTGCTGATCACATTTTCTTCTTCCTTCTGCTCCAAAGTCCTGGCAGGGAGGGGACCTTTGGTTGCATGGGGAAGGCACAGAGGCTTTGCTAGCAAACAGACCCTCCCTTGCCACCCCACTCATGATGAAGGCCATGGCCATGGTCAGAAGAATGTGTGCTGGTCCAGGATATGTGGGTGGATCTTGCCTCTGTCTCTGGGGATGGGGCCAGAAATAATGGCCATCACCACTCCCAAGGACTCTGGAGCATCTCTGGGGGGTGGTGGTGGTATCCTAGGGAGCCAGAAGGTCCAGAGGCATGTAGGGCAGGGGGTGGAAAGGGCTCTCCAGTGTCCTGCAGAGTCGGCTTGATGTATGAGGCCTCTGGGTGTGTTTGGGTCCATTTGAGGTGGTGGAGCAAGTACGGCAGTCAACGTCTGGAGTGCCTACATGAGCACTCTTCGGACCAGGCCCTGTTGGAAGTTAGTTGTACAGGAGCAGAAGTCAGAGTCTCTGCTTTCAAGATTCTAACCTCAGAGGTTGATGTGGTTAGGCACCAAATTTAGCCGCTTAACCTTCAGTGTATTTTCAGACATTTCCCCCTTTCAAGCGGATTAAAACTCGGCTTGAAATTCAGTTCATACAATCGTTATCTGGACAGCCGTGGATAAGTGACTTCCTTTAACTTGTTTTGAGCCTCAGTTTCCTTGCTGGTCAAAACAGAACTTCTTCCTGTCCTCAAGAAACTATTAGAAACAACGCATTGTAAAAGTTCAACTATAATTCAAATTAGAGGAGACAAAAAAAAAAAAAAAAACTGGCTCCAATCAGATCCCAGCATGATCTTGTCCAAAGAAAGAGTGTGCGTTTCAGGAGGAGAACCGGCCATCTTGGAGGCAGAGGGAAGGGACTCTGGGTGAGAGGGGTGCAGGGCAGGCATTGCAAGGGGAGCTCCTCCCTGGCCTGGGACTGTCATCTCCAGCGCTGACTGTGCCCTGTTATGGAAGCAAGTACATCTGACGTCAGGACACGTTCAAATCAGGACAAATTCAATTCTCCCAGCCCTGGCCCTGGGCTCACCAAGCAAACTTCTGGTTATAATCTGGCTTCCTGTGTAATTTGCCTACAGGGAGCAAATGTTCCGCCATAGGAAGTAAGTGCTGGTGCCCTAGGCGGTCACATTTTGTTTTAACGATAAATGAATACTCGGGCACTCTCGCTTCTGTGCTTTGGTTTCCCGAGGGCTGGGGAGCATGAGTCAGCGTGGCTCTCACACACAGCCTTGGATCCCCAGTGCTGAGTCCTTCCACTAATCCAGGCCACTCTCTTTCCCCCCAGCTGCGGCTTCTGCCCCTCCCCACTGACCACACAAGGTCTCCGAGCCAATTGTTCCCAGGGGATGGCTCTGGGCCATCACTCAGCCCCCATGGCTGCATCCCATTGGAGGTTTGGAGGAGGGACTGTGCCCTCAACTTGAGTCCAGTTCAAATTAGTAGAGCAAAAAAACCTGGCTCCTATCAGATCCCAGCATGATCTTGTCCAAAGGAAGAGTGTGTGTTTCACTCTTTTTGAGGCACTTGGTCTCAAAATGCTAATGGTGTGAATGGATGATATAATGCCTGGACTTAAATAGAGAGATAACAGAAGGCAAAGCTTTCTCATGGGGGAGGGGATCCCTATTTGAAGTTGGTGGAAGGAGTACTGGGCAGGGGGACTTGGGCTCTAACCTGGTTCTCCCTGTGATTCTCTGTGTGGTCGTGGCTTCTTATTTGTAAATGAAGCAGCTAGAGTCGGGACCTTGGTGTGATGGATGGGGAGGTACAATAGCACAAAGTTTTCAGTTAATATTAATCTATAAATTCACTGCAGTTCATGGAACTTGAATCAGTTCAGTTCAGTCGCTCAGTTGTGTTCGACTCTTTGTGACCCCATGAACTGCAGTATGCCAGGTTTCCCTGTCCATCACCAACTCCCAGAGCTTACTCAAACTCATGTCCATTGAGTTGGTGATGCCATCCAACCATCTCATCCTCTGTCGTCCCCTTCTCCTCCTGCCTTCAATCACTCCCAGCATCAAGGTCTTTTCCACTGAGTCAGTTCTTCGCATCAGGTGGCCAAAGGATTGGAGTTTTAGCTTCAGCATCAGTCCTTCCAATGAATATTCAGAACTGATTTCCTTTAAGATGAAACTTGAATAGAGAACCCTAAAATTCACCTGGGAGACTAAAGTACAAACTATAGACACGATAAATTTGAATGGAAAAGAATATCATGTGGGGCTTGCTCTCTAAACATTAAGACTTATTAAAAAGCTTAAAATAAAAGTATTGAGGCAAGAATAGAAAGTGAATTGGTTGAGCAGACCAGAACCCCAGAAATGGATCCATATGGAAAGTTGGTCGAAGACGGAGGTAGAATTACAAATTAGTGGGGAGAGTCTGGATTTGCAGTGGAACATTTGGTTATCCATATGGAAAAAAAATGTTAAATTAGATCTTTACCTCACAATGTACAAGGAGGTCAACTCAGGTAGATTAAAGACTTACAAGGGAAATGTGGAAACTTGAAAGAATATCTTCCAACACTGGGATGGAAAAGCATATTAAATTAGGCGTGAGAAGCAAAAGCCATAAAGGAAAGATTTATAAATTTGATATTAAATTATAATTACCATGCACTAATGATAAAGACAGCTATGGATTGGGAGAAGATATTTGTGACAAATATTATTAGAGTCTGGAGTCACCCACCACAATTAGTCAACAGAAAACACATATGAACATTGTGAGGGCAAGTCCTGGACCCTGCTCAGCTTTAGATCTCGTGCCTAGCTTGAGTGAGTGAGTGTTAGCTGCTCAGTCATGTCCAACTCTTTGTGTTCCCATGGACTGTAGCCTACCAGGCTTCTCTGTCCATGGAATTCTCCAGGCAGGAATAGTGGAATGGGTAGCCATTCCCTTCGCCAGGGGTTCTTCCCCACGCAGGGATCAAATCCAAGTCTCCAATACAGGTCTCCTGATGGCAGGTGGACTCCTTACCATCTGAGCCACCAGGGAAGCCCTATAGCATAGTATGCAACATAAATGATTGCTTGTGTATGAATTGTCACCAAAACCCACTCAAACAGGGAAAGTTGACTACAACTGGAAGAACTGATGGGGGTTTAGAGAAATGAAGGTGTCTTAAAAGTCAGAGGGCTCTACCTGCTAGATCACAAAGGTAGCTTAGAAGATCCCTAGATTCCAGCATTCCAGGTTCAAGTGAAAACTACATGTTGCCTCAGTAGGGTTGCTTACTCTCATGGAAGAAATTTATTTTACTTTTAATTAAAAAAAAGTTATATGGTGTACAATGGGCTTCCCAGGTGGCACTAGTGGTAAAGAACCCTCCTGCCAATGCAGGAGACATAAGAGATGCAGTTCAATCCCTGAGTCTGGAAGATCCCCTGGAGGAGGGAATGGCAACCCATTCCAGTATTCTTGCCTGGACAGTCCTGTGGACAGAGGAGCCTGGCGGGCTGCAGTCCATGTGGTCACAGAATCAGACACAACTGAAGTGACTGAACACGCACCCACACACAGATTTAGTGACATGATTACTACAGTCAAGCTAATTAACGTAGCCTCTTCCCATAGTTGCCTTATTTCTTTGGTGATGAGAGCTCCTGAAATCCATCGTCTTAGCAAACTTTCAGTATTCAGTAGAGTATTACCATCTGTAGTCATCATGCTGTACCTCAGCTTGCTGGCCATTCATCTCATATATCTGCAGCTTTGTCCCCTTGGACAAATATCTCCCCATCCCTCCCACCTCCCTACCCACCCTAGTAACCACTGTTCTGCTCCCTGCTTCTCTGTATTTGATTTTTTAAAACTGAAGTATAGTTGATTTACAATATTGTGTTAGTTTCAAGTGTATAGCAAAGTGATTTGGATATATATATATATATATATTCTTTATTTTCTTTTTAAAAAACTTATTTATTTTTAATTGAAGGATAATTGGTTTACAGTCTTTTTAAGATTCTTTTCCATCAGAGGTTATTACAAGATATTGAGTATAGTTCCTTGTGCTATACAATACATCCTTGTTGTTTATTTCATATATAGTAATGTGTATCTGTTAATCCCATGTTGTTTCAACTGCTAAGTCATGTCCGACTCTTTCGTGACCCCACAGACTGTAGCCTGCCAGGTTCCTTTGTCCATGCGAGTCTCCAGGCAAGAATACTGGAGTGGGTTGCCATTTACTTCTTCAGGAAATGTTCCCAACTCAGGGATCGAACCTGCGTCTCTTGCATTGGCAGGTGGATTCTTTACCACTGAGCCACCAGGGAAGCCCATACTCCTTAGTTTATCACTCCCTACTTTGGTAACCATAAATTTGTTTTCTATGCCTGTCAATTTGTTTCAGCTTTATAAATAAGTTCATTTGTATTGATTCTACATATAAGTGGTATCTGTATTTGATTTTTTAAAGATTTCACATGTAAGTGAGATTATACAATTTTATTGATTTTCTGTTTGGTTTATTTCACTTAGCATAGTGTCCTCCAGATTCATCCATGTTGTTGCAAATGGCAGGATCTCCTTTTTTTTTAATACTGAAATATGTATATGTATATATATATATTTAATATATTCCTTTTCTTTATCTAGTCATTCTTGGAAGACACTTGTTAACCATGGGTGCAACCACAACCTCTCTGATGTGTGGCTGTTGATAATTGCAATAAAGTCATGCTCATCAAAATGCCATCTGCATCCCTCTCCTAAAAATTAAAAAAAAAGCCAAAAACCAAACCCTTAATACTTTCATGCAAGTTTTAAAATTAGGCAGGAGTGAGTGGCCCTCTAGGCTGAGCTGAGACCCTGGGCTGTAAGTGGAAGCGGCAGGAAGGAAGAATGACTGCTTCTATCGTGCTGACGTGATTCTTTTCCTGCTGTGGGCAGAGCGTAGCTGATCATTATAGAAATGAGAGATGGGTTAGTTTTGTAGGGAGAGATGGCGTATGTGACATAAGTGAAGAGAGAACAATAGCTTCCCTCTTCAGACTAAATTATTTGATTTTGCCTGAAGCCTGTGGCACCGTCAATGAGCCCAGGGCCATCTCACTTCTGGTCCACCAGATTCTAGTAGGCAGGGTCTCAACTGAGTGCAGAAGCACCAGGAGACCCTCTAACAAAAGTACCCCACTTCTGTGCAGAAGAAGGAGGGGGACAATCATGACCTCAGCAGCTGAGATCCAGGTAGAGGATTCCCAAGTGCTGATGGCTTCTGAGATGCCTTTGCTTGGCCTCCAAATAATGACTGAGAATGTGTTCAATCTAAAGCAGAAAATTTGAAAATAGGCCCAATTTGTTTAGTATGGAAGAGTGTGATTTTTTTATTTTTAATTATATGGACTTCAGGCAAAAGTTGGATTTCCTCTGAGTCATGAGGATGAGTGAAAGTTTTTCATGTGTATTTATTGAGCACATAGTAATAACAGTGCACGAGCTGGATAATAAGGCAACGTGGCTGCAGACTGCCTTTTTCTTTCAGTTCACTGAAAGTTGAGTCCTTTTTTTTTTTTCATAACGTCTGTCTTGCTGAACAATGAAATTAGTTTTAAATTGAAATTAGAATGTCTAAGTGTTCAGCCCAAGCGTATAAGAAAAATTACATTGGTAGGACACTTACTTCCTCTTGAAATGCTTTTGGGAAAACAGTTTCTTTAAATTGGCCTTGCAGAGTCTTTGAGAATATCCTCAGTCCTGCAGAAAGCTTTATGTAAGAATGCCACAAATCTTTCCCTAGCTTTCATTCTCACCAGTGGAGAGAGTGATATACTGTAGAATATGAGTATAATTTAGCGCTTAGTGTTTCATTTTGAAACACTTTGTGTAAAATATTTCTTTCATGTTGGCTGACCTCCCATTTAAAAAACAACCCATTCCTGGGAGAAATGGTTTAGTAGGATTTTGACTCTTGACTATCTCGAAGGGAATTTTTTTCTGTGAATGTCACATGGCAGGTCACTGTCAAGTGGTGGGTGGCAATTGGCAGAATAAGGGGTGGTGCTGGCTTCTCTGGCTGGAAAGTCCATTTACAATATTTACAAGGTGCCCAGTGCTGCCAGGCCGGGGTGGGCAGGCAGCCAGCGGCAACCCCCCCACCTCAGGCCCAGCACACATTTGCATGACTGCTTTAAATAGTAGAATCAATGTCAAATCTGCAGAGAAGTCACAATGTGTGACCAGAATGAAAAGTTGGGGTTAAAAATTCAGAGCCATGTCTTTAGTTCATTCTTTGACCTTAGCAGTTAACATTAATTTCTTTCCTAAGTAGGTGATTTGAATGCAGCTTATCGAAGGACTTTTTTTTTTTAGTCTCTGTGGTTCCTTTTATACAGCTTTTTTCTTTCTTTCTTTTTTCCCCCCACTAAGTGCTTAAAGAGGCACGACTTTGAGAAAATACTCATCTCTCTGGGATTCATTTCAGCTGAAGTCATCAGAAAAGGCATCCAGGAAGGTGGCAGGAATTCAGTAGCCAGCGTAAGGGGACTGGCTAGAATAGGGGCAGAGCTTCTGTTTCCTGGTCTGACACTGCGCCTGACTGCTGTAGGGTGCATCTGTGATGTTTCACCACGGTTTTGATGACTTGGACCGGAAGGGCATCGTCTGTCTTTGCTTGGCATCCAAACTGGTGGTGAGGTCGCCAGAGAAGGGCTCCCACTACCCATGTTTCTGGGTTTGGGTGCTGCTGCCTGGTTTCAAAACTGTTTTCAGGGTCCACCCCGACCTTCTCCTTGGCCCCTTCCTGTAGTTTATTTATTTATTTTGAACCCTTTAAGGGTCTCTTCTTTTTAGCAACTCTGCCTCCCACCCCTGCTCCCATGGACTCCACGCTTTTCATCACTGTCCTTGATCAGTGTGGATACTGTCTCCCTCACTTGCTCCTTGGTGAAGACAGATGTCTTATGGGGTCCCGCCCTCCACACTTTCTCCCACTGGATTATATCCACGAGTCTGTTTCAGCTTTTATATCTGTGCAATACTACTCTCCCTCTCCATTCTGACCGTCAGCCTCGCGTGTCTATTTCCCGCTGGATCTCCCCATCTGGACACCCTGTCAGCCCTGACATTGAATTTTCCCTCCATCCTTCCCTGTATAGCAGCCTCCCCATCCAGCCTGCATCTCACTACATGCCAATTTCCAGGGAAGCTCCCTTTTCCCTTTCTCCCACCTCCACTCTCCTTGTGTGTCCTTGTCATCTCCCTGGTACAGCCTAAGCCCTTTGCAGGGGCTTCAGAACTGGTTCCCGAACTTGCCTTTCAGCTCCCTGATCTACCCTGACTACTGCAGCCCTTACCTGCTCAACTGGCTCAGTAGGCATCCCATGGACTGTAGCCCACCAGACTCCTCCATCTATGGGATTTCCCAAGCAAGAATATAGGAGTGGTATGCCATTGCCATTTCCTCCTCCAGGGGATCTTCTAGACCCAGGGATCGAACCCATGTCTCCTGCACTGGCAGGCAGATTCTTTATCACTGAGCCATCTGGGAGCCCTCCTTTAGGTTACTCACTTTCAATGCTGCCAGCAGAAAAGTTGCATTCCACTTTGCATCTCCTTGCTTCTGCTGTTGTTCCCTGCTGTTGAATACTTTGAAAATAACATCTACTAATTGAGAAGGGTTCATTTCAAATACTCCCTCTAGCTTCTTTAATTTTTTAATCTCTGAGGTGCTTTGCCTGTTGGAGGTCATATTTATCATCCTTACATTCTCAGGGGCCTCAGGGTCTGTATCTGTGTGCTGCTGCTGCTACTGCTAAGTCGCTTCAGTCGTGTCCGACTCTGTGCGACCCCATAGACGGCAGCCCCCCAGGCTCCGCCGTCCTTGGGATTCTCCAGGCAAGAATACTGGAGTGGGGTGCCATTTCCTTCTCCAGTGCATCAAAGGGAAAAGTGAAAGTGAAGTCCCTCAGTCATGTCCGACTCCTAGCGACCCCATGGGTCTGCAGCCTACCAGGCTCCTCCACCCATGGGATTTTCCAGGCAAGAGTACTGGAGTGGGGTGCCATTACCTTCTCCGCTGTATCTGTGTAGTGACTATAAATTTGATAAATCCTTTCTAGAAACTTTGATGGTCTAGATGGTCTAGAAACTTTCTTGGGCTTTGTTTTATCTCCTGAATTGTTAGGTACCCCTTTGGGTTTTCTCTCAGACCTCCGCACTATAAGGTGGAAGTCCTGTGACTCCTTTTACTTCTGATGCAATAGCATCAATGCTTCTACAGATAGAATCTCATCTCTTTTTCCTGCTCTTTTGCAAAACACTTCTAACTGTGAGATGGCATAATAGTTGAGTGAGCCATTCAGGGGCCATTTCTCTTCTGATCCTAATTTACATAGGGTCCATGCTGCTGCTGCTAAGTCGCTTCAGTCGTGTCCGACCCTGTGCGACCCCATAGACGGCAGCCCACCAGGCTCCGCCGTCCCTGGGATTCTCCAGGCAAGAATACTGGAGTGGGTTGCCATTTCCTTCTCCAGTGCATGAAAGGGAAAGTGAAAGTGAAGACGCTCAGTCGTGTCTGACTCTTAGCGACCCCATGGACTACAGCCTACCAGGCTCCTCCGTCCATGGGATTTTCCAGGCAAGAGTACTGGAGTGGGGTGCCATTGCCTTCTCCGACATAGGGTCCATACGCTATTACAAAAGCACAGTCATAGGCTCACAGCTACATTCAGTTCAGTTCAGTCACTCAGTTGTGTCTGTCTCTTTGCCACCCCATGGACTGCAGCACACCAGGCCTCCCTGTCCATCACCGTCTCCCAGAGCTTGCTCAAACTCATGTCCATCAAGTCGATGATGCCATCCAACCATCTCATCCTCTGTCATCCCCTTCTCCCCCTGCCTTCAATCTTTCCCAGCATCAGGGTCTTTTCCAATGAGTCAGTTCTTCACATCAGGTGGCCAAAGTATTGGAGTTTCAGCTTCAGCATCAGTCCTTCCAATGAATATTCAGAACTGATTTCCTTTGGGATTGACTGGTTGGATCTCCTTGCCAATATATGCCCAAAAGGGCTCTCCTTCGAGATAGATGGAGTAATTCACAGCTTTTATGAGGTCTTCATGAAAGAGCAACCTCCTCCCCTGCATGACTTCTTACCCTGTTCAGAACTTAGACAGGAAGCTAAGCAGGAGGCCCTGTGGGAGGGGATTTGGCTCTGCGTGGCTGGGCAAAGAGGTTTTCAGGACTGATCTTGGTTTAGGCCAATGCAGCCATCCAGTCCCTGCTGCACCAGCCTGGGGCAGGTAAATACACGTGGGGGCTGGTGCAGGTATGATTGCTAGAGGCAAATGGACTTTGATGGATGGTGTTGACCCCAGGTGTGAAGAAGAGCCCAAAGAAGCAGCAGAGAATTCATGGTCTTCTCAAACAGAGTGGAAAATAAAAGGGCAGAGCTGAACCAAGCTTGCTCAGTTATGCTTCCTAAACACCACCCAGAGAGGCATCTGTGTGCCTGGGCAGTGGGAGAAGCTTCTAGAAGGAAGCATAGGAGAGGGGAAGAGTATTCTCTCCCTTAGGAGAATAGGCTCCTAAGTATGAAGCTTATTCTCTTGGTCTCTGCTCAGATACCTTCAAGCTCTCAATTTTTGCACCCCAACTTTATTCTGCAAAAGGAAATAGCCTACAAAACTCTGCTTTGTCCAGATTAGTCAAAGTTCAATACATTTGTCTTGAGGCTTTCCTTCTTCATCTGTGTTAAGTTGGAGACACTGTCAGTTTTCAAAGACTTCCAGGACAAGTTCAACTGCCATAACAATCAATGCAGGGGCCAAGACCACAGCCACGGCAGCAGCAGACCAATTCTGTGAGAGGCTTTCAACATGTTGCCTCCTTTATTCTCAAGTAGCAGAAAATCTAACCCAAACTGACTAAAGCAAATGGGGAATTTATTGGGTCATGTAATTAAATAACCCCTTAAACCCAGTTCCCGCAACCCAGGCTTGCAAGATCACCATAGTGGGTTGTTGTCTCTCTGTGGCTCTCCCTACATGGTCTGTGGTCCATTGTCAGGTCCCCAGTAGTCATAAGATGCTTCACGGGAGTGACAACCCACACACTCTCTCCTCAACTTGAGGGGAAGAGCAAGCCAGCTTTCCTCGTGAACAAACACTAGCCTGGCTGTATCTGATTGGCCTTGAATGACCTGACCTGGGCCACATGCCCATCCACGGACAGCCACTGTGGCCTGGGCGATGGAATGCATTGATCAGTTGAGCTCCAAGCCCTGAGGGCTTGCTGTCCGATTTACAAGAGAGAGGCTGTTCCTCCAAAATGAACTGGAGGTGCTTTGTGAAGCGGAGCCTGGGGGCAGCAATAACCATCGCCACATATTGCCGTCTTCTCAGACCCTAACCTATTGGTGGCTCATCATTAAAATGCAGATTCTCACTAGAAGGACTCATTAAAATGAAGATTCTCTTCCAGAGACCTTGGGTTGAGCCCGAGAGTCAGTTTGTACCAAGTTCAAAGGTGTCGCCCGTGACCTCGACCACACCATGAGTTGAAAAACATGATAGTGGCTAAGGTCATAGCGTAAGCAGGGGACAGAGCCATCCTTGAGTCCTAGCCTCACTGATTCCACAATTGGGTGGCTTCTGCCCCTGTCTCCGTCTCTTTTGACACTGCCTGACCACATGATGAAAATTCTCTTTTCCTCTGAGCCTCACCAGCATTTTCTATTTCTTGCATAGTGTTAGGTTCTATATCTTACTCTAGTTGTTTGGGTAGGTGGTACAATGCATTGCAAGTTGCCCTCTCTTTCCCCTTGAACTTCACCTAGAACCCTACGAAGACAGTCAGTTGACTGGACTGAGGTTTTCCTGAGGTCAGAGTAGAGTCCCATCCCTGTATCAGAAGCCAGTGCTGAGAGCTGATTACTGTCTGGCCACAGGAAGACTGCTGTGGAGACTGACCATTGGTGGAAAGATCTAGTCAACTCATCAGCAAGGATGTTCGAGCCCCTCCTTGTGTTCAGTCTCCACATGCTTCTCTTGGGCAGGACCCAGAAAAAGTAAAAGACACGAAGACATGGGCCCTGCCCACTTCAATCTACACTGGGAGACCAGAATAACCCACTTGACACCGTGGTGAACAAGACAAGGCAGCCTTGTAATTAAAGGCTTATTTGAAGGACTCGAAGTGATGTGGGATTCAGAGGGAGAAGAGATGCCAAAGAGCAGGAATAGGCTAGAAAGATTTTGTGAGAAGGTGGGACCTCAATTCAGTTTTGAAAGCCAGCAGGATCTGGAGCAGGGCACAGGGCATTTTAGGCCAAGGAAACAAATAACTCACAACACTTACTTCTTCATGTAGAGACAGAACATCTCTGTAACCGTGTTTGCATTGGGCACTCTGACGGCACGGTAGGTAACTCCCATAGCTGCCAAAAGTGACTTGATATTTATTCAGACTTTAAAATAAGTTGGCCTATGACATCAGGCATAAGGAATCTCATTTGGACAGGGACTAGACTTGAAGGGTCAAGTTCTTTTGCAACTTTAAAAAAATTCAGTGGCTAATTCGATGAATCAAAATTAAATTGAAAACCAAAAATTAATTCAGTGTTTTATCTCCATGAAATCTAAAAGCCTGGGAACCACATACCCCAAGACACAGGGAGGAAAGCTTAGTGGGGAAGAGAAGGGATGGGCAGTCAACTTGGTTAGGCATTGACTTGTTTGTTCATGCCCTCAGGAGGTATTATAGGCCTCAGAGCCTACAGTTTTTATTTAATTTGAGGCACTTCAGAATTTGAGCTTCCCAGATGGTGCTAGTGGTAAAGAATCTGCCTGCCAATGCAGGAGATGCAAGAGACTTGGGTTCCATCCCTGGGTTGGGAAGATCTCCTGGAAGAGGGAATGACTACCTGCTCCAGAATTCTTGCCTGGAAAACTCCATGGGCAGAGGAGCCAGGTGGGCTACAGTGTGTGGGGCCAAAAAGAGTCAGACACAACTGAGCAACTGAAGACATACACAGAATTTGAGGAGACCGGGGGAAAAATTGTTCTCTGGGCATGACAACCGAGGCTGTGTGTGTGCTGGCTTGGAGGAAGCTGGGAAACTGACTTTAGGAACTCGCTTCGACCTTGGTCATGCTGCTTGGGCCGGGCTGTGTCTCAGGGCTAAAGGAGGAGTAGAGGGATGGAAGAGAATCCGGAACCAAAACAAGTCCCTCAGCTCTTAAGGACATTTCAACAGAAGAAGTGTGAAGAAGAGGAACACTAGAGGCATGCCTAGTACTTGTGGGCCCAACAGGAAATGTCGATGGGGTGTGGTGTGTGGGCCAGAAGCTGTGCTGGGTCCAGGCTAGATTACTGAATAATGGTGCTTATTTCACCCACATAAGTAGTGTTTTGAAGACCAAATAAAATCATGAAGTGGTCCAGAGTCACCCTACCTTCTGGCTGTTCTTGGGGATCAGCAGTTGAGGAGGACACAGGTGAATGTGGAGACTCAGATGCATGTGTGGAGAACAGTGGAAGGAATGACCAGGTTGGAGGAGGGATGACATTTCTACTGTGGAAGGAACCAGGGCAAAGGCAGGACTCAAAAAGGCTTTTGTCCCCTCCCAATTTTGTTGAGAAATAATTGGCGTAGGTCATCGTATTAGGTTAAAGGCAAATGGCAGGTTGGTTTGATTTACATAAACTGTGAAATGATTACCATAAAAAGTTCAGCTGATATCCATCTTCTCATAGAGATACAATAAGAAGAAAGAAGAAACTAAAAAACGGGGCAAAAATGTCTCCTTGTCATGAGGACTCAGGATTTGCTGTCTTAACTTTCCTGTGGATCATGCAGCTTTAGTCATTGTGTTGTACGTTGCATCCCTAGGACTTATTTATGTTACTATAAGCTTGTACTTTTTTCTTTGGCTGTGCAGCTTGTGCGATCTTAGCTTCCTGACCAGGGATTGAACCTAGGCCCCTGGCAGTGGAAGTGTGGACCACCAGGGAAGTCCCTTTTGACTTCCAGTTTGACCTTTTTCCAGTTTTCCCCTGGGTTTTGAAAATTTCACTTGGAGGGCTGATATAATTTGTGCTGCTGACCCAAAGGAGACGCAGCTCACAGCGAGATACCTCCCAGTCAGGTCGGTGTGAGTAGTGACTGTGGCTCAGTGCAGAAAGGGTGGGGAGAGGTGGGTGGGATTTAAGGCCCACAACTTCCGCAGGCCTGGGTTGGAATGCTGACATCAATTTAAACTCAGGACTCCACTATGCCAACTTCCGGAAGCAGGTCTGGTCACAGGCCGGCCCTGGAGCAGAGCTGACGGGCCTGCGGCGTGTGGGGCCCGGGGTGCTCTGCTGTCTGCTTTCAGCTGTGCGTTGGTGTGAGTGTGAGCACAGATTCACATCCTTCCTCCCTTCACCGTGAACCCTAGTGATGGGGTGAGCAAGGTGATCATCCTTATGGCAGTATGAAATGTGTCATAAACACAAAACTAACGAGGGACACCAGAGGCGCGGACAGGTGGATAAACAGCACGTCAGTCCTCAGTCCAACGGGGCACCCAGCTCCCACCAGGAGCAACAACAAATCCAATTCTGCAGAAAGGAGGCAATTCTTTGTCTCCTATTCCACCCACTGGCTTGCATGTCACTTGAAAATGCCTTCATCCCCTCTGTTAGAAATTAGGATTTTCAAGTAAGACACTAAAAATTGAAAAGCAAATAAATATTGCAGCCATGGGACTAGGATCCCTGGGAGTTCAAGAAATAATATAGAGGGGAGGGAGGTGGGAGGGAGGGTCAGGATGGGGAACACATGTACACCCATGGCTGATTCATGTAAATGTATGGCAAAAACCACCACAATATTGTAAGGTAATTATCCTCCAATTAAAATAAAAAAGAAAAAAACAGCAACAACAAAAAAAGAAATAATATAGAAACCAGACAGAAAATGCAAGAGATTTTCCTGTGGTGTACCCCAGCACTTGATTTTTAAGTTGACTATATAATTAATATTCAATGTTATTTAACACCAGGAAAATTGACTTTATTTTGCTTGTTAAGAGAGTGTAGACCATGGGGGTGGGGGTGGGGGTTAGAGTTATTCACAGATTTTATTTTTGTTTTTGTTTTCTTTTTCCCCACTTAGTGAACATTTTATTCTCCTGGGGAAGAAAAAGCACGTATTATAACTAATACAAAGGAGAAAGCTGATAAGACCCATCAAAGTTATGCTGGACACACTCTATGTGGTGTGGTGCTGCTGCTGCTGCTAAGTCGCTTCAGTCATGTCCGACTCTGTGCGACCCCATAGACGGCAGCCCACCAGGCTCCCCCATCCCTGGGATTCTCCAGGCAAGAACACTGGAGTGGGTTGCCATTTCCTTCTCCAGTGCATGAAAGTGAAAAGTGAAAGTGAAGTCACTCAGTCGTGTCTGACTCTTCGAGACCCCATGGACTGCAGCCTACCAGGCTCCTCCATCCATGGGATTTTCCAGGCAAGAGTACTGGAGTGGGTTGCCATTGCCTTCTCTGTATTCACAGATTTTAAACAGAATTACATCTGCCCGCTTATATCGACAAGGAAGGTAACAACAACAACAAAATCTACCTGCAGAAAAGTCCCGGGGAATCCAGTGAGATTCTAAATAAGTCCTGTGTGTGTGTGTGCAAGTGTGTGTTAGTCACTCAATCGTGTCCGACTCTGCGACCCCATACACTGTAGCTCACCAGACCCCCCTCTGTCCATGGAATTCTCCAGGCAAGAATACTGGAGTGGGTTACCATTTCCTTCTCCAGGGGATCTTCCCAACCTAGGGATTAAGGTCAGGTCTCCTGCATTGCAGGCAGGTTCTTTACCATCTGAGCCACGAGGGAAGCCCAGTCCAGAGGGTAATAAAAGACAAATATTTCTATCCGTAAAAGCCAAGAGAGGATAGATACCAGGTAGGCTGCACCTGCTTTTCTTATCTAACCTTTTAAGAATGCTCTCACTAGTTTCCTGTTTATCCACACCCCCAGCTGAGGAAAGAGCTTGTTCCTGTGGGAAGATTCTGTTTGCAGCCCCTTCTCCATCTCCCGGAACACAAGGCTCAGCGTTCCGTTTTATTTAACATGATGGATTTACCCACTGGGGAACAAGGTCATGGAAACCTGGCTTGGGATGTATGATTGTGCTTATTTTCAGTTATTGATTTAATACAATTAAATATATCAATGAAACCTTAGTCATTTCTCGACAGTACTGTTTGCAAGGGCTGTGCGCGGGCACACACACGTTCAGGAAAGTTGGTAAAGAAAAGAGAAGCTTGAGAACGTTCGGCTGCGCAGGGAGCTGCAAGGCGGGCTGAGCATCCGCCACCTCGTCCCACTGCCTGCATCCGGGCTGGGAATCCAGCAGCAGCAGCAGCCGCCCCCTTCAGGGGCCCGGCGCCCGGGAGGGGTAGGCAGAGCCCCGCGCCGCGGGCGGGACCGGGGCTTTGAGGGGAGATAGAACCGCGGGTTGGGAGGGCTGGCAGGTGCTGCGGGCGCGGGGGTGGGTGCAGCCGGCAGACAGGCGCCGCTGCCGCCGCCCCGCCCCCGGCCCCCGGTCCCCCGCACCCCATCCCCTGCGTCCTGTGCCCCTGCGCCGCCACCCAGAGCCCCACCCCCCAACCCCCCCAGAGGAGCGGGGCGGAGCACCCACGCCAGCCGGGCAGGTGACGCAGGTGACCCGGGGCTAAACCTCCTATGGGTCCCGCGGCGCCCGCCCCAAAGGGCCCGGAGGGACTGATTCCTGGATACCTCGCTGTCCTCCTCGGGTATCAGTTTCCTCTCTGAGGGGACCCGGAGGCCAGCGTCCCCGCGCTCGTGGTCAGCGAGGCTGCCACTGGGCTTGGCTGGGCGACCTGCAGTCCTTCCAGGCGACCAGGTGCGCCCTCTGCCTGATTCCCCAGCGTGTCTGGGGAAGTCTGCGGGGCATCTCCTGTGATACAGGTTTTCAAGGGCCTTCATGGTCGCCTGGCGCCTGCTGTCACCTCGCTCATCTCAAAATAAGTTACCAAATAGCCCACGATCCAGGGCACAGCCTGGGCTGACAACCCTGTGCTGGGGTTGGTGAACTGCGTGGTTGAAGCTTCCTCCGGGAAGCCTACTGGCCTGCCAGAGTCCACTGGTGTTGGAAGAACACAGAATCTCAAAGATCTTCTACTTCACTGACAAAACCAGCTTTCTCTGCACACTCTCCCCTCTCTTTGCTTTTGTTGTGCGTGAGGGTACAGACCCCCGGGAGTGGGGGGTGGGTGCTGGTGGAAGGGGCACCCCGGAGATGGGGCTGCAGACTCCAGCGCTCTGGGAGCCTTTGAAGGGCTTTTGGGGGAGCTGGGCGGTTGAGTTTCAGAGACCAGACTGCTTTCATTTTTTTTGGTTGCCTTCATCAAGATACCTCATTCTTTGACATTTCCTGCCCAGAAACCTTTGAACCCTGTTCTTTTTTGCTGATTGTGTATTGTGCTCTGGGAAAGTTTTTTTTTTTTTTTTTTTCCAAGTCCCTTCTGTTTCTGAGTGCTGGGCAGAAGAGACCAGGGTAAGGGGGATAGAGTGGATGGTGGTCCCGTCCTACACTAGGTCAGAGACTCTGATATGGGGAGGGGCACCCGGCCCAGAGTGACCCTCAAGATGTCAAGATTCCATCCCCGGGCCGTGGTTCTGGGCAGGAAGGACCTGACCTAGTTTTAAAGAACTCAGGAAAAATATCCTGTGTCCTCCTAAGCCCACCACTGTTGTCCAAATGCTTGTTAGTCAGTTGCCCTCTGACTTTTAGCTCCGAGCCCGTCTTTATGAGTAAGCCTCTCACCGCCCTGGCCAAGGCCCCTGAAGGGGGCCTTCCGTGGAGCTCTGTCAATTAGGCCGCATTTAGTATCTGGGTCAAGATGGAAAAAAAAAACCTTTTTCTGTTGAAGGGTTTCTCACGTGTCTTTTGTGAAGACAAGGTTTTTGGTGTTCAGTAAGAATGATAAACTGGTGCCAGTGATCAGACTGGGGGAACTTTCTACCTTGATTAGGGTGCTCCCAGCTCCCTGCCTTTCCTTGGACACATCTACTTTGATCCTGGGTGGGTCCACTCCAGGTCTGTCCTGGTGGCCTGTCTTTGTGTGTTTCCAGCCTGGAGGTGGTGGCGCGGCTGAGCCTTTCCTGAGTCTATGTGAATGCGGTTTCACTGGGGGACAGTTGACTCCATGCTTAGCTCCCTCTGGGTGACTTCCATCCATGGAATTCAGTGGAGGCAAGGTGAGAGGCAACTGCACCCGGAACCCCATCACTGGCTCCTCTTTCGTATGCTTTGGCCTGGCTCTGCTTGGCCTCCGCTGGCCAGAAGTGTCCTGGAAGGTGGTGCTGGGCTCCTGGGGGCCTTACCCACAAATGACCCTAAAAAAGACATAAGAGTCATAGCCTTCCATGGTCCCTGCAGAGGAAACAGCCTTCTTCCCCCTGCTACAGCCTGATTACTCAGTACGATGATTCGTTACCATACCAGCCATCCTGAGGTTGGGCACTGTGGAGCGCCATATCGAGTAGAAGAAAGATGGAATGCCATTGTCACATGACAGCTGATGTGTGGGTATGGTTGGGTGCTGCTGCCTTAGAAAGGGTTGCAGCTTTTGACAGATTGTTAAAATTTGTCTAGTGACTGTTATGCTTCTCAAAATCCCCTTCCATTAAAACTCTTGTTTTCACCTCAGCATCCAAAGATGCCTGGTTCCAGTTCTTGAACATCTGTGTTCAGGAGTGTGCACTCAGGAGCTGGATGGTCTGGGTTGGAATTCACACCTTGCCAGTTGTGAGTTGTGTGACTTCAGTGTCTCTGTGTCTTGGTTTCCTCAGTTGTCAACTGGGGAGAATAATAGTGTCAGCTTCTTTGTAGGGTTGTTGTGAGGATTAAATGAGTTAACATAAGTGAAAGGCTTGGAATCAAGTCTGTGGACTTGGCAGATAGCTTAGCTATTATTTTACTCTTGTGTTGTTTGGCTAAGTCATTGATCTTAACCCAGCTCTTGATGTGTGATTCGGAATTTTCTTGTTTAAACAGAGAGAGAATGGGGGGGGGGAATATAATTGACCTATTTCTGTCTTAGACCAAGTGGAAACCATTAGCTAATATATTTTGCTGAGTTCTCACTTAGTGGATTCATATTGGAATAGCTGGGCTAACTTCTTATGAGTTTCTAGGTCTTCAGACAGTTTGGAATGGTGAGCTTGAGGAGAGTCCTGAAGGAATTGGATCTGAGGACTGGTACCGTAAACTGCTAACCCTGGCCAGGACTCCATGGATGAGGACCTATTCCAGCAGGTGTTGGTCTGGACATGGAGGTATGTCCAAGTTTGCAGAAAATGCAGTTTCAGGAGATTATTGGTCATAATACCCCTAGGTCTTATGAATATGAAAAATGAGAAAGTATGGTGGTTGTGTCAGTTTGATGACTCAGGAGCGATATCTGAAAGTAGCACACCTTGTTAGGGGGAAATTTCTGGACTACGCCATAGGCTGGGCAAAGGTTCACTGTCTGTTCCTGAGCAGTGTGAAGGCCGGGTGGCAGGTCAGGCTGGGACATGTCCAGCACATGTGGGAGCCCCACGCGGCTGCCCCTGTTCTCCCCCTCCCTGGCTGGATGCATCCTGGGGTGTCATTCCTGCTGGTGTGTTCCTACCTGAAGTCTTTCTCCTCCGGGAAGCCCCTCTGGCAATGATTCTGAACCAAGAGCTCTGGAGAGTTGGTTTGGGGGCCTGCATTTTTCGTACCTGGGTGAGGCGCTGGAACAGGTGCTGACTCAGGGTGGGAGCCCCTGTTGGTACCACGTACATAATGAGCCGTAACTCCGAGCAGTTGCACGACAGACTCAGTGAGACAAAGGGGCTTGAGTTGTTTTTGTAGAAATGGAAACAAGCTTGCCCTGAGTCATTTGTACCCTTGCCAAACTGCTTTTGTTAGCAATCATTCACATTTCCTAGATCATCTTTTACTTGTGGGCTTCTCTCAAGCACATCTGCCTCCATGTGGTCTGTGCAGTGATCAAAATTATGACCTGGTGCCTCCTCACTCACTCTCTGCCAGCTGGTAAATTCAGAAAGATGCCCTGTGGAAATGTCAAAAATCTTAAGAAGGTTATTAATGATGATACAGAAGAGAAAAGCTTAAAAATGGCTGCTATGTATTATTTATTTTTATTGAAGTACAGTTGATTTACAATTTTGTGTTCATTTCAGGTATGCAGCAAAGTGATTCAGTTACATGCTCCTGCTTGGTTGCTCAGTTCTGTTGGACTCTTTACAACACTTTGGACTGTAGCCCACCAAGCTCCTCTGTCCAAGGCATTTCTCAGGCAAGAATACTGGAGTGGGTTGCCATTTCCTCCTCCAGGAGATCTTCCCGACCCCAGGGATCGAACCAGAATCTCCTGCGTTGCAGGTGGATTCTTTACCTGCTGAGCCATCAGGGAAACCCATATGTGTGTGTGTGTGTGTGTGTGTGTGTGTGTGTGTGTGTATGTATCTGTGTATATATATATATTCTTTTTCAGGTTCTTTTGCATTATAGGTTAGCACAAGCTATATAGTTCCCTGTGATATGCAGTAGGTCCTTATTGTTTGTCTCTTTTATATATAGTAGTAAGTATTTGTTCAGTTCAGTTCAGTCACTCAGTTGTGTCCAACTGTTTGTGACCCCATGGACTGCAGCACACTGGGCTTTCTGTCCATCACCAACTCCTGGAGCTTGCTCAAACTCATGTCCATTCAGTTGGTGATGCCATCCAACTGTGTCATCCTCTGTCGTCCCCTTTTCCTCCCGCCTTCAATCTTTCCCAGCATCAGGGTCTTTTCCAATGAGTCAGTTCTTCACATCAGGTGGCCAAAGTATTGGAGTTTCAGCTTCAGCATCAGTCCTTCCAATGAATATTCAGGACTGATCTCCTTTAGGATGGACTGGTTGGATCTCCTTGCAGTCCAAGGGCTGTCTTTGTTAATGGCTGCTATTTATTTTGCAGCAACTGTATACATGTACTTGCTAAGGGCTGACCTCCCCTATCTGCAATCTTTATAAGTAGGTGTCTGCCTATCTGGACAGATAAGGACAACGAAACTTAGAGAGGATGTGCTTTTCTTGTGGCAGACTTCTGAGTATGAGGAAATGCTGCTGACACGCCATTACTAGGTTGGTTTCACCCAGGGAGGGGCAATGGCGAGTGCTGCTCTCCAGCAACTCTTGCACATCTTGAGCTCCTATTTGTGGCTGGTGGCTTGAACCTACCAGGATCTGGGGGCGAGATCCAGACAGTGGGTCCATGGCAATGGACCATGTGAGCACTCAAGCCATGGGGACCTTGATCCTGGTGAGGTCGAGTGATATCTGAGTTGTCAGTTTTCATTGCTGTTCTGCGTGCGTCTCCTAGTCTGGAAAGCTCAGGGCAGGTGTAGCACAGCAAGGTACGTGCGTGCTAAGTCACTTCAGTCATGTCCAACTTGTGTGGCCCTATGGACTGTAGCCCGCCCGGCTCCTCTGTCCATGAGATTCTCCAGGCAAGAAGACTGGAGTAGGTTGCCATTTCCTACTCCAGAAGATCTTCCTGACCCTGGGATCGAACCCACATCTTTGATGTTGCCTGCATTGGCCATCAGTTCTTTACCATTAGCGCCACCTGAGGACCCTAGCACAGCGAGGTGGGGAATTCAGTTCTTGGCAGAACTCAGGGTGTGAGCAACAAATATTAGCTCAGAGTGAGTTTCTGTTCTATCTTTACCTGAGATTAAATAAAGGGTCTAGAGTTTGAAGAAGGGCAGAAAAGATCTGAGGTTTGCCCAGGGCTCTGTCTTTACCCACAAACCCCTCTCCAGTACGGAGTCCTTGGTTGGAGTGCATGGTGGTGGAGGTCCCTCTGGAAACCTCAGACTTGTTTGAGAACTTCCGGAGGAGAGACTTGTCATCCTTGTCATCCCTCAAATGCCCTCACTAGGACCTGGGGAAGCCGCCTGAACCCAGACTCTCTCTGGTCCCATCAGGTGAAAGTTTCATCACGTGTTTGGGTGGACAGGCATCCTCGCAAAGCCTTGCCTCCCCATCTTGAGCCTGTAGGACAAGCAATAGCCCAGAATGTTGACTTCGGAGCCTGGGGAAGCCTCAGGGGCCGCTGAACCTGAAGAGGGCCCACAACTGGTACATGGAGGTAGGAAGGTGACCTCCTTGAACCTGCATGAGCTGACACCGGGAGGCCAGATGGGAGGGACTCTTTTGTGGATGCCCAGGTGTATCCACTGGTGGATGGCGGTGCCCAGGCTCAGAGGCACTCATGCCCCTACCCACCTCGTTGTCACTACAGGCCTTTGATGTGAGCCTGTGAAGGAAGAGACGAGACTCTGAAATTAAGTTTGGTCATAAAGAGAAATACACTGTAATTCTTATGCCCTCAAGCCTGCAGGCCAAGAGTTGCAGCCATTGTCCCGGTGAACCAGTGATGACTCTGCTGTCAGATGATGCTGGCGAGGCGAGCTCTCAGCTGTGTTCAGATTTCAGGCACATCTTAGTGACAGCAATGCAAGGTCATGGGGTGAGGGGTCACAGCCAGTAGGAAGCCTGGTGTTTCAGTTCTGACCTTGACCTTTGCTTAGAGTATGACCTCATCCATTGATTCACCTCTCTGGACACTCAATTTTTTATTTATAAATTAATATTGGGTTAAATTATCTCTGATGTCCCTTAGTGGTCCAGTGTTGTGAGACTGGAAAAGGAGACTCAGATCCTAAATTCGTTTCAAATGGGGAAAGGAAAAAACCACATGAGTTCCTTCTCACTCCCTAACTTCTGTTATTAAGCAGTTCACCATCTTTTCATTTCTATCCTATTTTATGCTCACTTTTTATGTAGCCTTGTCAGCAGCCACTTAAAAGTATGTGGACAAGGTTGATTTGGTCCCATTCTGTCCCTTGGGTCACTAGTGACATTTCTCCTAGGTGACTGCCTAGGAATTCCAGACGTTTGCCTTGTTCCTTGGTTCTCCAGTAGCCTTCGTTTGGTCTTAAAATAGGCACATGCTTTATCATGTGCTGACCTACTAATGTGAAGAAATCCCCAATGTCTGTGATTTAAAAGGGAGCCCCAAGATGATCACCGTGTTCTTGACCCTGGTGACAGCAATTAAGTCTGCAGCCTTCCTCATGTGGATGTCTGTCCTTGGATGTAAGTTTTAAAAGAACCGTGGAACCAGCGAGACCAAAACAGAGTGTCTTCGGTACATGTTATTCCCCAAACAAAGGAATATCTAAATCAGAAAATGTATGAATTCTAATATTTCATATTTTCACTAATGATGTAATTGTGGAATAATATATTTATTTAGTTCCAGTGAACGACTGAATAAAGATGAAGAGAAACAGTTATACCTGTATATGGTGGACATCTTTCTATGCATGTCCTACAGATAATAATCCATAGTTCAGTGATACAAAAAGTGACTTTGTAGAAACAAGAGTACTTTTTCTTGTGTCTGGAGGCAGTGTTAGGTGCCCATCTTCATGTTTTTTGGCACCCTCAACTCACCTCTTATAAAGCATTTCTCACCCTTTCCTATGATTTCTGTTAATGAGTCTTCTTTCCACACTGGGCTGTGACCTTTAAGAGCAAGTGTATGATTTATTATTTTCTACAGAGGAGCCTGATGGGCTGCAGTCCATGGGGTCAGAAAGAGTCAGACACGACTGAGTATGCTTGCATCAGTCACCTGACAACTGTTGAGTGGCTGAAAGGATGCGTGGATGGGAGATGGGTGAGGAGCAGAGATGGTGAGCAGAAATGTGTCACTGTTATTTGGACACTGAATGAATATCAAGTGATATGTGAAATTAAAATGATGCAAGTGAGCTGTTTGATCAAGTAGAAGCCCTCCCTAGAACGTAAGTGCGGCTAGTAGCTAGAATCCCTGATTTCATGCAAGTTTTAAGGATGGTGAAGAAAATTCATCATGTAAACAACCCACTTGTCCATGAGCACTAGGCATATTTGTCAGTTACCAAGTTGATCCATGAAATGATTTTGGAAGTCAAGGTTGGTTCATATAAAATAGATGACCAGTCATAAGGAGGATGTCTAATTTGAAACTCTGTTATGCTTGTTTCCAAAATATAAAGCTCATTATATTATATATTTAATAATAATTATATATAGCTTAATTATACCTTAGAATCACCTGGAAAGGTTAAAAAATCTTGGTTGTCAGGCTGTGCCCCAGACATTGTCTCATACTCCCTGAGGGTGGAGTCAGGCATCCATAGTGTTTAAAGCTTCCCAGGTGGTTCCAGTAGGCAGCAGCATGTCTTACCTGGACCACAACACATATGGGGATACTGGACTATAAATTGGAAGTAGAAGCTGGCCCCAATAGAGCAAGAACTTGGTTCAGAGCTTAAAAGTGGATGCTTTGAAAAAGTATCTTCAGTGAATAATAATTTTAAAACTTAGGCACACCAAAAATAGAGTGAAAACACTCTCTAAATCAATTTTATTGTTTTAAATTCATTGTTAACCCTTACGTGCATGGTCAGTCATGTCTGACTCTTTGCATCCCCATGGACTGTAGCCACCAGGCTCCTCTGTCCATGGGATTATCCCAGCAAAAATACTGGAGTGGATTACCATTTCCTCCTCCAGGGGATCTTCCCGACCCAGGGATTAAACCTGCATCTCCTGCCACTCCTGCGTTGGCAGGCAGATTTCTTTACCCCTGAGCCACCTGGGATGTCCATCATTGTTAATTGAAACTATTGTTTTATACCCAGCATAATTGGATTTCATGCCCTAGATGGAGCTTTCTCTGTGCTTGGAAGGTTGAAGACATTTCTAGTGCAGTGTTGATGTGGGTGTGAGAGGGCAGGGGTTTCCTGGCCAAGCTGCCACTCACTCTGGAAGCCACTGTGTCAAATGCCACAGGTGCAGCAGGGCCAAATCTTTTAATACCACTTCCACTCTGGGGAATTAAATTCATCCCAGTGAAAACGGATTCATAAATCCCGGCCCTGCCTTCCAAACGGCAGCCTGATTCCACCAGGGTGATAAATTGCTCCTTTCAAAACAGACAGCAAGTCTCTACGGGAAATAATGGGTTCCAACATACCAAGTGGAACATCTTTAGCACTTATGAACCAGGGACTCATGATGAAAAATCAAGTCTTGGGAAATCAGTGACTCTGTGTGTGTTTGAACTTCTTTCAACCTCTCTTAAACTGTTAGAGATATGGAAGAACAGATGAAAAGGCTAATGTGATTAACTTTATTTATTTATTTTTTAATTTTATTGGAGTATAGTTGATTTGCAATGTTGTGTTAGTTTCTGTTGTACAGCAAAGTGAATCATTTATGCATATACATAAATCCTCTCTTTTTAAAGATTCCTTCCCCATATAGATCATTATAGAGTATTGACTAGAGAGAGGTTCCTGTGCTCAACAGTAAGTCCTTATTAGTCATCTATTTTATATATAATAGTGTGTATATGTCAATTGCAATCTCCCAGTTTATCCCTCCCCTCCTTACCCCTGGTAAGCATAAATTTGTTTCCTACATCTGTGACTCTATTTCTGTTTTGTAAATAAGTTCATTTGTATCCTTTTTTTTAAGATTCTGCATATAAGCAACATCATGTTTGTCTTTGTCTGACTTAGGTCACTCAGTATGAGATGCAGTCTACAGGTTCAATGATTAACTTTAAATGAAAAAAAAAAAAATTCCATTATAGAAGTGTCCCTGGAGCACATTTGTTTGAGGGTTAGGCTGGTCTCGGAAAGATGTGTGTGGTTATCTCTTGCGGAGTCTGGCGGGATTCCTGGGTGGGGAAGCGGCCTGTCTGGGAGCAGTGATTTACTGCAGGCTGAGTGCGAGGCATGCCTGGTGGGGAGAGAAAGTCTTCCTGCTGCCCCGCCCCAATTCCTTACAATTCTCACGTTCCTGGGGGTGAAGTCAGAGGCCCTCGGTGAAAAGGCAAATATTATCTGGACAGAAAAACCCGTTAAACTCTTACCAGCTAGTAACTAATTATTATCTTAAATCATTTTCCCCAAATAATCACCTGGCCTCTCTAAGATGTCCTAGAAAGACATGGAAGGACAGAAGGGTGACGTCACTCGTCTTTCCCCCATTTTCTGACACGTTATCTCCTGCAGACCCTCAGCCTTGTCCCACTAACACTCCGGAAACTGGCTCCACGCCCTAGGAAGCCTTTCTGAATTCCTTCCACTTCACCCCGGAGAATTAACCATTGCTTTTATAGCCCTTTGTAGGTCCTCTACCACTTAGGGCAGCAGAGCATCATCTGAGAGGACCGCTGACTCATTCATTCATCCAGGGTTTTCTTCAATAGGTAGTTGTTGAGTTCCCGCTATGGGTCGGGCTTCCCAGGTGGCACTAGTGGTAAAGAACCTGCCTGCCAATGCAGGAGACATAAGAGATGCGGGTTCGATTCGTGGGTCGGGAAGATCCCCTGGAGGAGGGTGTGGCAACCCACTCCAGTATTCTTGCCTGGAGAGTCCCCATGGACGGAGGAGCCTGGTGGGTTACAGTCCATGGGGTCGCAAAGAGTTCAGCTCAGTTTTGTCTGACTCTTTTCGACCGCATGGACTGCAGCATGCCAGGTCTCCCTGTCCAGAGTTTACTCAAATTCATGTCCATTGAGTCAGTGATGCCATCCAACCATCTCATCCTCTGTCGTCCCCTTCAAAATTTCCCAGCATCAGGGTCTTTTCAAGTGAGTCAGTTCTTCACATCAGGTGGCCAAAGTATTGGAGTTTCAGCTTCAACATCAGTCCTTCTGATAAATATTCAGGCCTGATCTCCTTTAGGATGGACTGGTTTGATCTCCTTGCAGTCCAAGGGGCTCTCAAGAGTCTTCTCCAGCACTACAGTTCAAAAGCATCAATTCTTTGGCGCTCAGCTTTCTTTATAGTCCAACTCTCACATCCATACATGACTTGGACATGACTAAAGACTTGGACACGAATAAAGCGACTTAGCGTGCATGCATGCACTATGGGTCAGGCCCTATGCCGTGTACACGGGACAGAAGAGAGAGAGCCCGGACAGAGCCAGATCAGTGTGCTCTGCATTCAACTCCAGTGTGCTTTTCCAGGCAGCAGGGAAGCCCTGGCTCTGGGGCTGGTTCCACAGAGAAGAGCGTGGGGTAGGGGTGGGTGGGAGGGTGAGGAGGGGGAAGGGGGAGGGTGGGGAGCGGTGGTGGTGGTGGGGGTGGCGGGCACTCTCCTTGCCAGGCTCTCTTTCCTTCAACAGTAGAGTGAGAGGGTTGCATGAGATCAACTTTCTCCCAACTCAGAAAGTCTGAATTATTAGAATCTAAATCAGGAACTCTTTTTAAAAATGTGATTCCTTCTGTTTTGAATTCCTAAAGTAAAATACTTTCTGTGTAGAAAGTTTATATGCACAGAGAATCGAAAAGAAAAATAAAATCATTACGATTCTAATCCTTATGGATAATCACCATTAACAACCTACTTTGGTAATTAGGCTTTTATTATGCATGTATTCCTCTAACGAGGTCAAGAACAACTCCTGTTTTGTTTCCCCATCAATTCCCACAGGTGTGGCTTCTTCCATCTGTCTGTCTTCCCCTTCAATATGATTTTTATGGTTTACTGTTTCTACTGCTGCCAATATTACTATTACTCTTCTTACTAAGTAGTATTTATCAAGTATTTACAACATGCCGGGCACTGTGTGGAGCATATTATAGATCCCAGGTGCCTTCATGCCCCAAGGACCAGATGAGGTAAGTACGGTTATTCCCATTTTACAAATGAGAATGTTGAGGCTGATGGTGCTTCTGCAACATGATGAAGATTTACCCTAGTGAGTGTCATGACTGTGGAACCCAGATGTCACGGGTTCCACAACGACCTGTCACTGAACATCTTTTCCAGGTCAGATCACTAAGGGGTCTGATCAGTCCCCCATTGTCAGCCCTTTAGATAGTTTCCTGTTTTCTGCTGTTATGCACAATACTGTGATGACATCCTTGCAGTTAAAAATGTGCACAGGATCTGTTCTTATTCTCTGTAGATAAATCCTTACCTGAAGAACTGTGAAGTTGAAGTCCAGGTTAAGCCTTGAATATATCTGGTCAATTTGCTCCTCTCTCCACCACTAGAGGTGTCACAGTTCACAGTCCGCCAGTGGAGTGACCGACTCCAAACAGGGCAATGTGCAGACAAAGGAAACTGATGGAATGCTGAAGGAGAGATGAAAATTTCAGACACACCCAGAGACAGACAGGCATGCAGAGGATGGAGGGCAGCAGCTGACCCCAAACCAGCAGCTCCTGGTTTCCCTGGTGCCAGGGACCCTGATTTACAGCAAGTAAAAGGACCACCTTACAGGTCATGGGTTTTATGCAGTTGGAACATGTCCATCGACAGATGAACAGATAGAAGATGTGGTATATATACACATATAAAAATGGAATGTTACTCAGCCATTACAAAGAATAAAATAATGCTATTTGCAGCAACATGGATGGACCTGGAGATTATCATACTAAATGAAGTAAGTCAGAGAAAGACAAATATCATATAATGTCGCTTATATGTGGGATCTAAAAAAATAATATAAATGAACTTATTTACAAAATAGAAAAAGACTTACAGACAGAAAAGAAACTTATGGTTACCAAAGGGGAGAGGTGGGGGGGAGGGAGGGATAAGCTGAGAGTTGGGATTGACATATACATAGTACTATATTTAACAAAAAAGGACCTACAGTATAGCACAGGAAACTCTGTTCAACATTTTGTAATAACCTAAGTGGGAAACATTTTTGAAAAAGAATAGATATATGGATGTGTATAATAGAATCATTTTGCTCTACACCTGAAAAAAATGCAAATTGTAAATCAACTATATCCAATATAAAATAAAAATTGAAAAATAGTTACTGATATTCCACAAATGCTAGGTCTCCCACATTGCAGGTGGATTCTTTACCAGCTGAGCCACCAGGGAAGTCCAAGAATACTGGAATGGGTAGGTAGCCCATCTCTTCTCCAGGGAATCTTCCTGACCCAGGAATCAAATCGGGGTCTCCTGCATTGCACATGGATTCTTTACCAGCTGAGCTACAAGGGAAGCCTAAATGGGAAACATTTTTGAAAAAGAATAGATAAATGTGTATGTATAACTGAGTCACTTTGCTGTGCACCTGAAACTAACACAACATTGTAAATCAACAATATCCAATATAAAATAAAAAATTAAAAAATAAAGTTACTGATATTCCACAAGTGCTGACTTTTCAGTTGCCTTGAATTAAAAAAATAATACTGCCTTTATTGTCTTTTTCTGCTCTAGCCAAGGCTGATGCTTATGCCAACTTTTTTCGTATAGAAATGTCAGATGAAATTCCGGTGCCATCAAATGAGAACTTTATTCCTCCACCTGCACATTATGACTCTAATAAACACGTTATCAGCTCATGAAAATGATGGCAAACAGGTGACTGAAGGATTTGATAAGTCAGCAGCAAAGATTAACAGTTCTTTTCAGAGAAAGCTGTGAGAGGTTCCCCTATTTAAAACAATTGTGGCATGTGAATTTACAGCACTTAAATCATTATCGGCAATTAGTTCTTGTCAAAAAGGTTGCAGCTGGCTTCAATTACAGGTAAGATTTTTATAATTTGAACTTAGTAGTGTGTCTGATAAGTAGGACTTGGATGAACACCCTTAGGGATATTTACAATTTGAGAAAAACTCCAAGGCATTAAAATTTTAAAAAATTCATTATTTTCGGCAATGCTTTGTTACTGACATTGATTATTAAGCTTTCAGAAAAATTTCCATAGTCTTCATCCTTCAGGTCTTTTCTTCATAACAGAAAATTATTGATTAAAAACAGCTTTTATGTTACAAAAGCACTGCATGCACATTATAGAAAAATTCGGAGCAGCATAAGAGGATACAAAATAAAAATAACTCTTTCTAAACATTCCCTGGTGGGTCAGATGGTAAAGAATCCGCCTGCAATGCTGGAGACCTGGGTTCAATCCCTGGGTCAGGAAAATCCCCTGGAGAAGCAAATGGCTACCCAGTTGGGTATTCTTGCCTGGAGAATTCCATGGATATAGGAGCCTGGTGGGCTAGAGGTCATGGGGTTGCAAAGAGCTGGACACGACTGAGGGACTGACACACACACAGTGTAGATTTTTTCTCTTCCAATAACTCCTTTCACTGGAATCATTTGTCCATTTCTTTCTCTTGAATTTTTTATTTTTTTCAAGTACCTGGGGATTTGGGGTTGAATCTTCATGAATGAAGAACTGTGTTGGTGAGCAAAGGTAGTTGATGTGGTTTCCTTTGCAAATGTGTGGGTCTCTAAGGCAGAACCACCTGCCCCTTGACCCGGAAGCTGCCTGCAGTCTCTATACACAGGGCATTTCTGGTGACGGATGTGCCTCTCCTGAAGTGTTACAGCAGAGAGCAGGCAGGCTTGGCACCTTCCATAATCGGCACTTTCCCCAAAGCATCTCAATCTCTTGGAGTTAAAAAATAAATCAATAAAGTTAGGGTGATTATTCGTCTCATGGCTCAAACCTGTGTGTTAACTGAGTTTTCTCTTCTCTCATTATGGAAGCGAGAAGGCACATTACCGGGGAGTGATTTGTAATAAGAGATTAGATAGAGAATTTGTAGATCAGCATAAAGGCATATGCTTTTATGCATGTAAAAAAGGTATAGGCTTCTATGCTAGACAGGGAAGACTGGTGTGCTGCAGCCCACGGGGTCACAAAGAGTCGAACACGACCGAGTGACTGAACAACAAATAAAGGTGCATAGAGATGAAGCCCAGGGCGTGTCTCCATTCCCGATTTCCTCTCGTGTACCCATATTTTTGCTGTTATTGAAGCTGAGCACGTGGTGGGCATTCACAAGTTCCCTCCGTTCATCCCTAGTAGCATCACTTATCGGGTCCTCTTGGCTGAGTCCATGCGATAGTCTCCTTAGCGTCCACATACTCCTGCCATATCTCCTGAGGTGTCAGCCATCCCCTCTGAGCTGATACACCTCCCAGGTCTCTCTCTGATGTTCCACTTGGGGGTCCCTACAAGGTTCTTACACCCACAGTTCCGAAGGTGAGGTGGGCATTCTTCCCGCTCTCTTCTTCCCAAATTTCTATGTTGCTTTGTGGTCCCCTATTGTCCTAGTTGCCCAAGACTGAAAGCAGGAAACGTCATACATAAGGGACCTTTTCTTTCTTCTCCAGCTCAGTAATTCCATAATCAGTACTGTCTTTCTTAGCTAATTTGGGCTGCTATAACAAATATGACAGACTTCAACAGCAGAGGTTTAAGGATTTCTCACTCTTCTGGAGGCTGGATGTCCGAGATTGAGGTGGCTGCAGGGTCAGCTGAAGGCCTTCTTCCTGTGTCCGCATGGCAGAGAGAGAAGATTATCCCTCTGGTTAGCTCAGTTGTATCCGACTCTGTATGACCCCGTAGACTGTAGCTCACCAGGCTCCTCTGTCCATGGGATTCTCCAAGCAGGGATACTGAAGTGGGTTGCCATTCCCTTCTCTAGAGGATCTTCCCAACCCAGGGGCTGGGTCTCCTGCATTGCAGGCAATTCTTTACTGTCTGAGCACCAGGGAAGCCCGGTTTCTTTTTATAAAGAAATTATAATTATTTTTTAAAATATAATTATAATCCTTCCTAATTCCACCATGAGGGCTCTACTTTTCCCAACAAAGGAATTAAGTTTCAATACATAAGATTTGGGGGGGGGGGTGGAGTGGACACAAACATTCAGTCCATAGCACTGTCTTGTCGTCTCCGGCATCTCTCCCAGGATGTGCTGTATTAATAATTTTCAAATTTCTATCTTGATGTGTATGTGTGCATATGGGGGGGGGGTTGCCTTTCAGAGGCCTTTACCTAATTTTCCCCACTGCAGTTACTCTCTTACCTCCAGTTCCAAGAAACTCACATAGTCGTTCTTCCAATCTCCAAAGGTTGTTTGAATTACATATTTGAGGGCTGGAGAAATGACCATGGTTGGGTCTGTGGACCCAGGGGAGGCAGTGGGAACCAGACCCAGACAGGCCTTCCTTTATAACTGGCCACACATGCCTTTGCTCTAACAAGAGGGCTCAGGATCCCGCCTCAGGGTCCCAGTTACGAGTCATCTCAGATCTTGTGCCTCATGGTTCTCAGCATGTCTGGGCATTCCCGGCCCTCATCTGTGTGGCTACCTGTGTACGCGGTGTGGACTCTTTGGGGAAAGAACCAGGGAAGTCATTCACATGCCTGCTCTGACCCAGCAGGTACTTCCTCCTGCAGATCCACCTGCCCTTCAATCAATGGGTTCCAGGCCTGAAAACTGGCTCAGGTCCAGACACCAGGTCCAAGGCTGAGATTTAGACTTTTATTAGGATAGTTCCTCCAGTCTCTTGATTGTCTTCCCTGGAAACTTTCTGCTTTGAGTGTATAGATTGGACTATACCCTTTTGACCATCCATCTCTCTCACCCCTTGGCATGCTATGTCCTTCACTCTGTCTGGTTCAGGGCCCTCTGGCCGCCTCTCCAGTCACATGTCCCATTGTAATTGTGCCCCTTTGCTGCCAATTAAACACCACACTAGCTTTTATTATTTCAAGGTTCCATTAGGGAGTCGGTTTTGTGACAACAGGGTGGTCACGTCTGAGCTCCTCAGCAGTGCACCTCTTGGCAATGCACGTCTTACCAAGTTGACAATCGGCTGGGCTCTCTTGATGAACATGGATGGTTGGTTTTCTAACCTCACATGATGCATCTGCTCTGGAATGCCCTGTTCCTGGCCCTCTTCCTCCCTTACTCTGCTGTTGGGATGGCTCCTGATGTTTCTGCTTCCTTGGTGTGACCACTGCTTTCTCCAGGTTACTGGGAACCATTCTAGTAGCCTGGTAGCACTCCTGGGGAACTTGCTGGAATTTAACTGTCTATTAGGAGAGAGTATGCCCACATGGATGAACAGGGGCTCTGCCCCTCTCCGTTGGCTCTTCATGCGCCATGGTGCCTACCAAGGCCACATGACTACATGCAGAGTCTTGCCTCCCAGGGCAGGCCCAGCACTTTCCCACTGGCTACTGCTGTAGTCCATGGGTGGAAGGGCAAGTGGACTCATTTTAAAAGACAAAATGACGTTTACAATTGCCAAGACTCGAAAGCAACCTAAGTGTCCATCAACAGATGAATGGTTAAAGGAGATGTGAACTATTTCTACAACAAAATAATAGCCATAAAAAAGAATTAAATAATGCCATTGGCAGCAACATACATGGACCTAGAGACTATCAATTAAGTGAAGTAATTCAGACAGAGAAAGACAAATAGGATATCACCTATACGTGGAATCTAAAAATGTTGCAAATGAACAAATGAAACAAAACAGAAACAGATTCAAAGACATAGAAAACATATTCATGGTTACCAAAGGGAGAAGAGGGGAGAGGTCAATTAGAAATATGGGATTAACAGACATACACTACTTTACGTAAAATAGTTAAACAACAAGGACCTACTGAATAGCATGGAGAACCATATTCAATACCTTGTGATAACATATGGGAAAAATTGGAAAAAGAATATATGCATATGAATAACTATACTGTACATCTGAAACTAATACCATCTTGTAAATCAACTAAGCTTAAAAAAAAAAAGAGTGACTAAGACTTGATAGATAAAGATAGAGAAAAACAAGCTTTGAAGAACCTAGAACTTTGTATTTCACAGAACTTATTGTCTTAAGATTTTTTTTTTAAACATACAACCAATTCTTTGATTCCCACCATCATAGTAATCAACAAAACCACCCTATTATCTATCATTTGCCTTTGGGAAGACCTGGGAATCGTTTGTTGAGACAGGATCTGGGGCACCCATCAGCTCCACGTCTGCCTCAGTCCACCCACCCTCCTGCCCACCATCCTTTCCTTGAGTATATATTTATTGAGTGCCAATCCCATGACGGGCACCGTTACATTTCTGGGATCACAGAATTAGATGGGTCTACTTTGTCCTTTCTCGGTGGCCTCATGGGTTTGGGAATGGCTTCTGAGCATTTGAGATTTCCAGACTCCGCTCTGACAGATTCCTTCTCTAATGCATCTAGATCTCTTATTGATATAGTGGATGGAAGAATATTTTATATCAATTCAGTGAGCATGAATCATTATTTATAAAGTGTGTTAAACATACAAAGCATAAATGCACCAAATGTGAACTTAGATTCAAACACAACTTTACTGAGTTTCAGCAATGGCTAGTGTGCTGCCTGGAAAGGTGTTGTAAGTTAAATTTTTACCAATTGCATTTCCTTATATGAAAAAAATCTCATTAAGGAAAATGCATACTTTTGAGTTATCCTTTATACAGGGAATCACAGAGAAGCCTGCAGGCATGATAGTTGTCTCTTTTTAAAAGGCAAAAGCCAATGCATATAGTAATTAATCTTTTGTTTACTTGAAACTTTAACATTCGAGTCTTTAATTTTCACATCCAAACTCCCTGCTCTTTTGTGCAATGGGTAGTGTATTTCTAATTAACTTCCTTGCAACATTTGAACATACTTTTCTCCACCCTTTCCTTTCCTTTTAGTAATGCTTTTGAAAGCAGAATTCTCATTTTCTCCAGTTTGAATTTCCTACTGTGTAGGGTGTTCTGTTTGGTTTTGGGCTCTCTTTTCCATGTTTGAACTACTGTAGGGCTTCCCTGGTGACTCAGATTCTCAGACAGCAGAGAATCTGCCTGAAATACAGGAGACCTGGGTTCAATCCTTGGGTTGGGAAGATCCCCTGGAGAAGGGAATGGCAACCCACTCCAGTATTCTTGCCTGGAGAAGTCCATGGACAGAGGAGCCTGGCGGGCTACAGTCCATGGGGTCGTAAAAGTTGGATACGACTGAGTGAGTAACACACACAGATTAGATATAGTTCACTCAAGAGGCCTGCTGGTGAGGATCTGCTTTTTTGTAACCAATCGTTTCAAGCTGGATTTTTTTAAATAATAAAAAGAATTTATAATAACCCTCCCCTGGGAGAAGCTGTCAGGCCACACAGCTTGTAATTACAAGAGGCTACCTGATGTTCACTTCCCTTTGTTTTCACGTGTTTCCAGCTGATTTCCTTTCAGTCATGTTGCTTTAAATAAGTTTGGTCACCCTAGGTAATAATCTTGGGTTCATGCTCTTGGGAAAGTCATGGAGTGAACAGGCTATGGGTTGCCTGCTCCAGCGTTCTGCCCGTGGGAGAAAGGGATGCTGGCAGGCTCATCTTTGAATTATCAGGGTTTGATGGGAAGAGCCGACTCACTGGAAAAGACCTTGATGCTGGGAAAGATTCAAGGCGGGAGGAGAAGGGGGCGACAGAGTGGTTGGATGGCATCACTGATTCAATGGACAAGAGTGTGAGCAAGCTCTGGGAGATGAAGGACAGAGAAGCCTGGCGTGCTGCAGTCCATGGGGTCGCAAAAAGTCAGACATGACTGAGCAACTGAACAGAACAGAACACAGAACATTTTCCCCCAAAGAACCAGCTCTAACTTCTTTGCTTCTGTGAAAGAAAAATCAATCCTACTTTCCTTTGAACTGCCTTCATGTGTGGCACCATGGAGCTCATAATGTAAGTAAAAACATCCCTTGAGAGATGGAGAGGTGTCCTGTTTTTGGATAACTGGCGCCCCCAGTTCCCTGATCTCCATTCTGTTGGCTCCAGCTGCTACCTTCTGGCCTGGACAGTCCCTCTCTCTGGGCGACTCTGTGTGATCTAAAGTACAGGCGTTGCGGCTGTCCACCACACCTGCCACACAAACGACTGGCCGTGGTACCTGGGCAGTTTCCTCTCCTGTTCTCAACAGATGCCACAGCCTGATTTAATCAGTTCATATCAAATCCCTCCCTCACACCAAGCATCACGCTGGAAACAGAGGTTCAAAGAGCTCTAGGGAGCACCTGGTCTGCGGCAGCATTTCTCAAACTCCAGAAATATGATGACTCCTTTGAAAGGACCAATAACCCCCTCGATCACCTGGTGTTGTTCTTAACAAGCTCTGTTGGTACAAAGACAACAAGGAGTCGACCCTTTTATGCTCATGGCTCCCACATTTCTATGAAACAAAACAGTTTTTCGAATTAGGTGTGATCCCAACTGAAATCCACTAAAGTTCAAGTGTGTGCGATGACGCTCTGCTGACGCACACAGGTCCTGGTGCCGGCGGGAGGGCCAAGTCCTATTGAGTTTAGCGGCCTTGCTGTCCAGCTTGGGATGACTCAGCCCTCCCACTGGAGGCCTCTGTGTGAACCGCTGAGACACTTTCGTTCATGCTGGGCTTGGTGATGTCACTTGACCTTTCACTCAGCTCGGCTTCATTACTTGTGTGTCAGGTCTGCCTGTATCCGTGAGAGTAAAGCTCGGCCCGCCTACTCTGCTGTGAACACAGAGGTGTCCAGGTGCCCAGACGGCCTGGTCATTAGGAGGTTCACCAGGTGACATGGAATAGACAAAGAGCATCATCTTCTTTTAAGATGAGAATCACAATGAAGGCAGAAAAATGTAACTGTTTCTAAGAAAAGAATATATCCTGGAGTCTGAGTCTGCAAAATATCAATCTGGTAACCCCAGCTGGAGGTTTTCAGGTCACTCCCGTTTCAAACGCACTGCTTCCTCATCTGTTTGTTACCCCTGCTTGTTTTGGTTTGAAGAAATACGGCCCCAGACTTGTTTTCTGACCACCAGGCCTGAGTCACCTGTCTTGGACATTTGCTCACACATCCCTTCCCCCCGGAAGGCTTCTGTCTCTTCATCCTTGTTTAAATTTTCTCCTCCTTCAGGGAGACCAGCACAGATTGAACTTCCTCCAGGAAGCCCTCCGGGCTGTTGAGGGCTTGGTTCTTTCCCATCCCAGCACTGACTTTAAACCTCCAAGTGTGATCTGCCCGTCTCCTGCTCAGGGTCCCATCTTCACCACTCAGTGCCCAGCCGAGCATCTGCATCACCAGGTGCTCAGTGGGCCTTCGGAATCCAACTGGATTGGGACTGGATTGGTTTCCTCTTCCACGTCAGGGATCCACCAGTGTGATGTGTGTGAGTGTGTGCTCAGTCGTGTCTGACTTTTTGCGATCCTATGGACTGTAGCCCACCTGACTTCTGTCCATGGGATTCTCCAGGCAAGAATACTGGAGTGGGTAGCCATTTCTTACTCCGGGGGATCTTCCTGGCCCAGGATTGAACCTGCATTTCCTTCATTGCAGGCGGATTCTTTTTGCTGAGCCACCTGGGAAGGCCCGGATCCATGAGGGAACAAGTGCGATGATGCTCTGGGCACAGGGTTTGCTGCTGCCTTGTCCCTAGAATGACTTTTATGTAACTTTGCAACACTGCCCTGTGAGGAAGACTCAGAAGATTCCTGCAAAGGGCAGATCAGGAGGCAGCTGTGTGTGTCTGCATGTGAGTGTGCGTTTGTATGTGTGTTTGTATCCTGGAGGGCTTCCCTGGTGGCTCAGATTGTAAAGAATCTGCCTGCCAACACAGGAGATGCAGGGGAGGTGGATTCGATCCCTGGATCAGGAAGATCCTCTGGAGAAGGAAATGGCTACCCACTCCAGCATTCTTGCCTGGGAAATCCCATGGACAGAGGAGCCTGGCGGACTACAGTCCAAGGGGTCCCAAAGAGTCAGACACAACTGAGCAGCTAATACTTTTGTCTCCTGGAGGTCAGCGTACCTGCAAATGGAGGTGAGGACAGCACCCAGGGAGGTGCCCTTTCCAGGGTCCCCTCCCATTCCTTCCCCATCCTATCTCCTCCTTCCTCCCATAACATGAGTGATGAACTGGAGAGGCAGTGCCATGCTCTTGAGAAACTTTTCTTATTGGCCATGTTTCAAATGGACTGTGTGAAATGATTTACTGGGTGAACACTTTTGTCACCTTCTTTTGATGTGTGGTACCCTAATCACACCCTCAGGGTACTGCCAGACACAGGGCACTTCTGAGCATCTCTTATTCCCAAATGGTGCGATTATATCTCAGGCTATTCATAACCCTCCAGGGTGGTTTTTTTTTTTTTAAACTGGTATAAATAAATCAATTATTTAAGGCGATCGCTTTGATCACCATGAGCGGCAGGTTTGCAGTGGATAAGCTTAGCTGGTCTTGGGAAGCCCTGTCCCCTGCCAGCATGCCAGGCAGCCCTGCCCTTCATCAGGGACTTCTAATTGTCAGGCGTCCTGCTGTCCCCAGCAGGCTTCAAGTTGGTCACAAGGTGCCTCTGGGAACCCAGAGCACTGCAGCCTGCATGGCATTCCCATATCTGAGAATGTAGCCATGGCCCAGGCTGGGCAGATACCCCCCAGAGTAGTCAGGAGGCCTGTGGTCTGTGCTCCCCTCAAAGAGGCCCAAAGGGGGAGCCACTTCTGCCTTCCTGGGAATCCAGGCATCATGTTCTCTAAAACAACGTTGACACTGGTGGCAAGAAAGGAATTTGGGGATCCCTTAGGGTCTGTATAATTAGCATTTATATCATATTAATGAGGTGCTAATTGCTCTTGGAATCCTTGTAATGCAGATTCATCTAGTCCTGTTTATACTGTCATGTACTCAGTGTAATATCTTCTAGCCTGTCCGTTGCTGTCAATCATCATTGGAACGCCTGTGAATAAGTAGCATCTTTCATGGCAGCTCACTACACGATGGGCATACCTTTGAGGGGTAGGGGAATAAGATTGTTCTAAGCCTATTAGGGTCATTTGAAAGTTACAGTCTCTGCCAAGGGGAGGGGTGTTTGAAAGTGTGTGCTGCAGTGACTTTAGTGTAGGATTTGCATGGACAGGATTAGCCAGCTGGCCCTGAGCGAGTTTCATCAGTGACCCCAGGAGCCTGGGAGCTGGCTAAGGCTATTGGAGGTCCCTCTCCTTGTCCATCTCCTCTCTGCTTTCTGGGTGCAGGAAAAGCTGGGCAGTTGGAGGGAGGGGGCCACACTGGGGCCTGAGGCAAAAGTAGAAATAAGATGCACCGTATATACTTAGCATGTTTTGAATCAGGCAGAAAAAATAAACAGAAGTTCTGCGATCATAAAACCATGACTATAGATAACCTTGCATTTCCCAGTCTGTTTGCACCCCTCGTGGAGCTCAGCGGGTGCCCAGACCACAAAAGTGATGGTGGGGGGAGAAGTGTGGCAACCACGGCAGGTCAGAAACCGCTGTCTCAGAAACCACAGAATCAAACGCACAACAGCCTGTCTCTGCTTAAAATTCTGGACGTTTTGTTCAGGATGGATTTTGGCATTGACTTTTGTTTTAAAAATTATTGCATTAAAAATTATTTATCATGATAACTGAGATTCCGGCCCCTTCTTCCACGGTGCCTCCCTTGCCACACCCCAATCCTGGCCCGAAGTTGAAAGGGCCCTTGATTCAGTATCAGGGGTGACAACCCTGGCTTAGAAGAAAGATTGCCAGAGAAGTAGGGCTTTCTGGGTCTTTCCTGGACTTCCCACCTTCTTAGACATTTGGGCAAAATCCCAACATTTTTGTTGTCTTTGAAAATGAGGAGCAGGTCATTCAGTTGTGTTTTATAGACTTTTTTCTTTTTAAATAGAGGTAGCAGTTTTAAATCTCTTTAGAAATAGTTCGGGTATTAGGAATGATAAAAATCATTCTCCAGATCAAATTGGAGTCATCTGAACATGAGAAATGTGGAAGACGAACCTTGGGTTTGCATCGTGTTTGGGTTTTGATTGACTTTTCCACTTTTAAGCTGAGTTTTCTTAGACTGGTTATTCAAGATCTTTTGAGCCTCTGTTTTCTTATCAGTAAATGAAAATAATGCCATGTATGGGCTTCCCTGGTGGCTCAGTGGTAAGCAGTGCCCTGCTTACCATTGAGTGCAATGCAGGAGATGAGGGTTTGATCCCTGGGTTGGGAAGATCCCCTGGAGAAGGAAATGGCAACCCCCTCCACTATTCTTGCCTGGAAAATCCCATGGACGGAGGAGCCTGGCAGGTACAGTCCATGGGGTTGCAAAAGAGTTGGACAAGACTTGGCGACTAAACAACAACAACAATAACAACAACAAAATGGGGTTGTTATCTGGACTCAGTAAACAATCTGGGCAAAAGAATCTTGCATACATTAGGCTTGACAAATTTCTAGTTTCCCTCTTCATTTGAAAAAAAATGCTCCGTGTTCACAAATGATTTCTGAATTCATGTCCCAGCAAATGGACATTTGGTCTTTTATTTATTCAGTCACACAGTTAGTAGATTCTAGCTGCTGTGTTTCCTGAGGCCCCAAGCCCCATGATCCCGATACTGTTTTGGGCGATGTGGGACTTCTGTATCGCCTCCCCCTCCCTCAGCCATTCCGAGGGGAATACAGGGCTCTTTTCCCTGTATCATCTCCCTTCATCCTCCTTTCCCGCTCCAGCTCTTGGGGGAGAACTTTGCATGCCACAGAGGCTTCTTCCAGACTTCATGATGGTTCTGTGGGACAGCCCGCTGCTGCAGGGGGAGGGGCGCACCAGTGAGGGAGGTCACCGTGTGGGGAGGTCCTCAGGGTGCCCGAGTCAGTCTGTGCTTTCTGTGGGCATCAGGGGAAGCCGTTTTCCAGGTTTGGGGCTGCGGTCCTTCTGCCCACCCTAAAACGGACTCCGGTGTTGTGGGACTCCCCTTGGTGGCAGATACCATTGGCTGGTGGTCCCATCCCCCAGGTCGGTCCAACCCCCATGACCTTTGCTACGTGCCGGCTAAGGTGGGCACCGGGTCTAGTGCTGGCCGGAGGGAGAGAGGAAGCAGAGTTTGTTGAGAGTTCCTGAAAACTTGGGCTGTGCGGCTGACTTCCTTTTTCTCTCTGATGGCGCCCACACGATGTGCTGGGTGGGGCAGGTCTTGCCAAACGGAGCCTCGACGGAGCGGCTGTGGCAGTCTCAGAATGGGGCCACCGAACCAGAAGGGCGAGCTCCCTGATTTGTTTAAGCCACTGTGGTCAGGTTTGCTGTCAGTTTCAGCCAAAAGCCTTCCTCTCTGGTACACCACCAGCTCCTGTGATCCAGGGAGCTACGGGGGAGGACGTGCGTGGGGATAGATAGGAGGCCGGCCTGCCTGGTGCTCGGGGAGTCGCCCCAGTGACCTGATGCAGCCGGGTCCCTGGTCTTCTCTAGACTCCGGATGAGTCACCCTGGTTGCTGATGCCCGGGGAGCCCTGGAGGGTCCTCCACATCCTTCAGCCGGCTCTGCCCAGAGGCATCAGTTACGGTTGCAGACTTTTCTCAGGCCCCTACTTCCTGCAAATGCATGGTGACCCTTGATTGGGAAAAGTTACGTTTCCAGAGAGCAAATATCTGCAAAGGAGGGACAAGGTAGGCTTCATGGAGAGCACCATTAGATGCCAACATATGATCTTGTTATAAGAAATTCTTCAAACCCTACCTCTATGAGAGCTTGTTGATGAGATGAACAGTGACTTCTGTAAAACTGGAGGGTAAAGCATTTCAGAGACAGAGTAAGTCATAAACAGTGATTTTTTTTGAGGCCGGTGCCTACCAAGTAGATTAAACCTGTCAGAGGGAGGGGGTGTCATGTTGCGTCTACTTCTCAACCACGCTGAGATGCTGTGATGCAGGTTCAGGGGTCCTGGGGCTGCTCATTCAGGGCCCCTTCCTCTTTGGTCCTGTGGCACTGTCCTGCCTTGGGTCCCTCTGGCCTCCCCTGTCCCTCCCTCTGACTGGGTCCTGCCCATCACCAACTGTTGGCAACTGAGCCAATCACTAAAGTTGCCTCCCGGTTCACAGAGCTGAGATGAATTTGGTTTCCTGGACATCACTGCGAGTTTTAACTCAAAAGTGTGAGTAGAATTTCAGGTACCAGGAGAGACTCGGTGTGCCTGGGGGACTGATGAGTGCTGCCCAGTGGTGGAAGAGGGACATTTTTATCAGATGGTAAAATGCATAACCCTCTTCAAAGTCCTGGTTATATATAAGAGTGACATATGTTTATCGAGAATAGATCCTGATGAATCTGCTTTTTAAAAAGCTCCAGACGAAAACAGTCTTCTGTAGGTTGTGGCAACTGTGAGGATGCTAATTATATAGCAAGCCATAAATTGATTGACAGGAGGCAAAGTAACCATGGGTGGAAGATGATGGGCTCGGAGACTGAAGTTGGCAACTGGCAGGAGACAACCCGGGTGGCTGAGGGGCTGGGGGTACGCAAAGCAGATACCAGGAAAGCAAGAAGGGAAGGGATTCCAGCCAGAGAGCTAGTCAGGTGCTCCAGTAGGGCTTGGGGGAACAGAGGCCCTGGAAGCCGGTCAGGCTGCACTGTCCAGGGAAGAACCTTGCTGAAGGGATGCTGGGGAAGGGGGTGGTTCCCGAGGGGACACGGCGGCACCGACATGGCTTGGGCACCAAGAACCATGCTGCCATGACCTGCAGAGAGCTCCAAATAAAAGCAACCCTCCCCCCCCACCAAAAAAAGCAAAGCAACACTTCACTGGTCTAGGAAAAGAGGCAGAATTAGAAGAGACCAGTCTATGGATTTTTTAAAAAATCATCTATCTATCTATCGTTTATTTTTGGCCATGTTGGATCTTCATTGCTGAGTGAGGGCTTTCTCTAGTTATGGAGAGTTGGGGCTACTCTCTAGTTGTGGTGCGTGGGCTTCTCATTGCAGCGGCTTCTCTTGTTTCCGAGCACGGGTTCTAGTGCCCTTAGGCTCAGGCATTGCATCACACTGAGGCATGTGGAATTGTCCCAGACCAGGGATCCAACCTGTGTCCCCTGCAATTGGCAGGTGGATCCTTTACCGCTGGACCACCAGGGAAGCCCCGATCTATGGATTTTTGATTTCATATTTATCCCTGTGGTTCACTCACCTTTGAGTGAGTTGTTATTTAAACTCAGTTTCAAGATGCAAGTGATTGCACCGTTGGGGGTGGGGTCTTTACTCTCTTCATCTCCACATGAAGCCTGATGCTTTGCACATGGCGGCCACTCAGGAGTGTTTGCTGATTGGATGGAAGAGCTCCCCTTCGCAGACTCGAAGGAGACAGGGCTGGGGTCCCAGAGAGGAGAAACCCTTACACCCCCCTCGGCGGTGCTGGAAGCTTGATCCTCTGGTTTGGGGAATTTCCTGCTGTGGGAGTCTTTTTGCCCTGGTTGGCTCAACCCTCTTGAGACCAAGAGATGAAAGACAAGGCACTTCACCTTCTGGGCCAAACATGCGCCTCTGGGGCTGCGCCCCCCCCCCCCATTGATGATAGCAACAGAAGAGGGGTGATGGGGGCACATCTCACCGTTTTCCATCAACTGTCTTCTTCTGGAACACTGGGATACTGTTCCAAGTGCGGTCTTGATTAAGCTTGACTTTTTACTTTTTCTACTTTTTAAAATAGGCCCTGTTTTGCAGAGTTCATTTGTAAGCTGAAATTGACCATTGCATGCCCATTGTTCCCCCAGAATAAGCCTCTACCATAGAATCAATACACAGGGTTCACTTTGCTGTCTTTTTTTACATGGCGCTCCCCATAAGATAGGGGCATATTTTTGCCACCTACTCCTGGCACATAGTCCACTCTCACAGGTATTTTGCTGAAAGTGACGCCAATGCTGAAGATTCTTTTAAAATGTATTTTTCATATCTAGATGTAGATGTTTCAATCATTCAGCTATTTGAAACAAAGAAATTCACCTTGACTTCAGCTGTCTCTGTGTTTAGGGCAAAACTTATTTTTGACCTGAAACATATAGATAATTACCCTCTGCTTCAATACTGCCTTGATAAACATGTCATTAGTCTTTCTAGGTAGAGTGTAGCCTGTGGGTGCTACCATGTGAAACACTCACAACATAAGATTTGCAAACAATTATAATTCCACAGTTCACTTTGGCTGCCCCCTCCTCTGTGTGTGTGCATGTGCGTGCATGCCTGTGGTGTGTATTGTGTGCAGACTGACAGCCAGCATGCACATGGCATGGCATGGCATGTACTACGTGGCAGCTCTCTGCTAGGTTCGTCCCCGAGCCTTCTGCTGCTCTGGGTTGCAGATGTTATAAGAAGTCGGATGATTTACAGAGGTTAACAAAATCCTGGAAGCCTGATATGGAAAGAGAAAAGAGAAGCCTGTATTTCTGTTTAGCAATGACTTGTAGTAATTAAAATATTTCTAACATGATAGTAAGTTGGGTTAGAGTGTAAATTTAACAACATTAAATCAATTAGCATTTGGTGACAGCTTTTTCTGATGGGTGCAAAGATGAATCAGAAATGGTGCCTGCTTCCAAAAAGCTGATAGTCAATGAAAGAAAAAAAATACACATAGATGCAGCTATATAGAGACAGATAAACAGAGAGTAGATAGATCCAGTGTATATTTAATTGAGTGTTTATTGTATGTCAGGCTCTGATGACTTAATCACAGCTTCACAATGAGTCTTTAAGACCCTCCAGTGCAGTAGGTAATGTTACTGTTACTCGTATGTAAGTAACCAAGGCACAGAAAGGTGACAGAACATGTGAAGGTGCACACAGCTAAAAAGCAGGAAAGCCAGAATCCGACAGATTTGATGACTGTGAAGTCAATATGGTTCCCCCAGGTGCCAGGTGGGCACTTCTGCTTTTAACTTGCTCATCTCTGCAGTTGGCCCAGAAGGATGTGCCCAGGGGAGGGATGAGGAAGTGGGTGAGGGTAGACAGACTCCCTTCTTCCTGGTGGCGGTACCAGGACGAGGCCCTGGCACATGGAGACAGTTAGGCACAGGCTGCCTGAGTTTCCCAATCTGGTTATTGAATGTGACCATGTGGTTGGCAGGGCAAGGGGTTTTAGAGGACATTTGAAAAACTGAAGTGCAGGTTAAAATCAAGTTTAATCAGAATATTGAAAGTTAGAACCTGGTCAAGGTTAAAGGGGTGGTTCAAACTTTGGAAACAATTGCATGAAGTTATGGAAGGTTAACTTCTGATTCATTTTCAATTAAAATAACATTTTGGAGTCAAGATACATTCTTTGGCAACAGATGTGTTGGTGGTGGTTGGGGGGTGGTGGGTAACAATAAAAAGAACCGAGGTCAGAAGGGAATTAAGTCCAGCTGCTTCTTTCAGATAAGTGAAAACACTAAAATATATCTGAAAAGAGGGCAGCTAGAAATGCTTTCCTTACGGAGTCATGCATTGTTTGCATTCGTGGGCTGAAATTTATGCTGTATTTAAGAGCGCCTTGACATAAACCCACCTTGAGAATACCAGGACTTTGTTCTTCTGCTTGGCTTATTGATAGTATTGCATTTCCTTTTTCCAGACGACTGGCTCATCGTTACAAACAGGTAGTGTCACCTAAGAGGTGCTGTTGCTGTGAAGGTGATTACAGGTGCTAATGACGAGGTGGCAGTTGAAAGAGGCCAACTGAATGTGGGGCACAACCTGGCATGAGGTGAAGATGCCTGAGCAATTGCAGATGTGGGTCACAGAAACCAGGAGCTCCTTGTCCACTCAGCTGAGGGACTTTCCACTCTGGGGAACTAATAAGCACCTTTGCAACTGCCTGATAAAGCTGACATTTAAAAATGATGTCTACACTCCAACGGGGCATCAAAAACTGACTCAGGAGGACTGCAGGGCAAAAATGTGGCAGCCTGATTTACTGCTGAATTTCTAAAAGCTGGGCAAAGTTTCCATAAAAAGGAATGTACAGGAAAATGTACATTTGTTCATTAATTCATTCATTTATTGAGTGCTATTGAGAGTTGAACTTATGCCTGGTTCCTGGTTGTTGTTGTTCAGTTACTCAGTCGTGTCCAACTCTTTGCGACCCCATGGACTGCAGCACGCCAGGCTTCCCTGTCCTTCACTATCTCCTGGAGCTTGCTCAAACTCATGTCCATTGAGTTGGTGATGCCATCCAACCATCCCGTCTCCTCTTGCCTTCAATCTTTCCCAGCATCAGGGTCCTTTCTAATGAGTCAGCTCTTCGCATTAGGTAGCCAAAGTATTAGAACTTAAACTCCAGCAACAGTCCTTCCAATAAATATCAGGGTTGATTTCCTTTAGGATGGACTGGTTTGATTTCCTTGCTGTCCAAGGGATGCTCAAGAGTTTCTCTAGTACCATGGTTTGAAAGCATCAATTCTTTGTTTCTCAGCCTTCTTTATGGTCCAGCTCTCACATCCGTACAGGACTACTGGACGAACCATAGCTTTCACCATACGGACCTTTGTTGGCAAAGTGATGTCTCTGCTTTTTAATACCCTGTCTAGGTTTGTCATAGTTTTTTGTCCAAGGAGCAAGATTCCTGGTAAGATGCTGAAAATGCCCAGAGGCACAGGCTCGATCCACCGCTCAGTGTGGAGAAAAATGACTGGGCACACGGTGCCATGCACACTGCAGTACAAGTGGGTGGTTGATGCACTCACTGGAGTGAAAGGGCCCCCTGGAGGAGCTGCTGAGCTGAGTTTTGCAGACACACAGGTGATGCGGAAAGGCGCTCCCAGCACGTGCCATGTCCCTGCCTCCTGAATATTCTGTTCAATCATTTTTCTTGCTGAGGTTTTCTATTTTGCTTGGACTCCGTACCATAGAATGTGGAATCCAGTTATTCTCTAATCTCACCCCCACCCCCATTAGACTCACTTCCTCTCTAGGGCACAGGACATGAGACTGGGCACGTAGAGAGTGCTCATTCGGGGACCAGCTGGAGCGGTGTTGATCTTCACTTTTGATTCTAAAAAGCAGCTCCATCAATACCACCTTCTGCTGGGAGACTAGTATCAAACATTGTAAAATCCAGTTGTTAATGTTTACTAAACACAGGACCCTTTTTGTTTCAAATTAAACAGGCTGGCATCCATTTGCAGTAATTCAGGGAGCAAGCAGTCAGAATTTTAGACTGTTTGAGAGAGTCACAGTAACACAACTAAGATAGAAATGTTGCCTTTCATGAAGTCTTCGGGGAGCGGTGATCCCTAATATTTAACCATATGACCTATTTCCTGTAACAATTATTTGTGAGCAAGTGCTACTGATGTGTTGAAACAATGTCTTCCTTGACACATTGTGATACCGTCTCCTTCATATACTGTTTATAAACTTGAATTGCTGTTTGAAAAGAAGAGTAGGATTGCTGGTCAGAGTTCAACCTCAGCCCGGCATGACTGATTTCAAATCAGTGAAGATTAGGTTAATGAAATTTTTACCAAAGGTCATAGTAATAGGTTTTGCTCTGTCAAAATGTGAAATGTGCTTGGGGAAGGGGACGTGGTGGAGGCAACATTTTGGAGGATTGATGAGGCCAGTCAATGGAAATCAGGATTCATGGAAGTTCTGTTTCTTTTGCAGGGTTCACCCAGACCTTGTGTATTACACGGGGTGGGCGGGGGGAGCTTGGAAGAGCTGAGCACTCAGCTGCCTGCTTTTTGCACAGTGTCTGCATCTAAGGAGCAGCCGAGTCAGAGCCTGGCCTCAGGAGACGCAGGACTTTCTCAAGACCCCTCCATGGGTGTGCTGAGCCCAGAAGGGGAACCTACCCACTTCTGTCACAAGCACTGTGCAGACTGCCCTGGCTCAGCTTGGCAATGACCATGCTGCAGTGGAGATGAACAGCTCTTTTCCCCTCCTGTGAACATCTTAACAATACTTTCCTCATTAATCACATTAGACTCTGCCACCAAGAGCCTTGTCACGAGATAATCACAAAAGGGAGAGGTGTGAGAGGCTGAAGACCCTCTCTCCTTTAGATTTGCATCGACTGTGGGTGAAGACTAAGATCTTCTGTTTTTTTTTTAATGAAAAGATCTAGGGTCCAGGGGTAAGAAATGTACTAGTGAATAGAAGACGACGTGGCAAGACAACTCCCTTCCAGTTTTTAAACTCATGGTTACCCTGATTTCAAACATTTTGGATGATTTTATTTGGTAGGAGGGGAAGGCGCTGGAAGAAAGCTTGCCTCTTAATTACCTGACCTTGAAGCAACAGACAAGGGCAGTGTGTGTGAATCAGGCGGTGGGTTCTGAAGTTCTAAAGGGAGCTTTGGAGTCACCTGCCTGCATGTTCCAGATCTGATCCTCACCTCTTTTCAGCATCGCCTGATGGTTAATTATCGTCACGCAGAAACACTTGGACTTGCGAGGCAAGGCTTCACTTTGATGGCTTATTTTTAAAGGGGAGAAACTGAGCACCAGCTGACAGTCACCTTGGGATCATCTGTTTGCATCTCTAACTAGCTCGTGTACCTCTTGCTAAATGTTTTTTTTTTTCTGTTTGCAGAAGCCCGCTGTGTGACGAAAGAATTTCACAAGAGCCCTGGCCTGTTTCTTTTATAGTTCTTCCCATATTTTATTGTCTGCTTTTGCTGATAAGAAATGCCTGTGCAATTTGGGTTGAAACTACATCAGGGAAGCGTCCAAGGACTAAGTCCAAAGAGACCTTTTTAAAAAAGTACGTTTTGGCTTTTATAATCTAGGTGCACTTTGTCCTCCACCCGAGGGTTTAATTCACGAGGCACCACTCAGAGTCAGGAGACCACGCTTGCTCACTGCTCTCAAAAGTGTCCTCCTTTGACAATATGTGTGTAACACGAGCACCACAGTCAGAGTTCACTCTGTTCCATCTCTGGCTCACAGATATTCTGAAACACTCCAGGTTTCTCTCGGGTTCTGCCCCGGGCTTTTACTCTGCATTCTCAAAGCTGCCATTTATAGCCAGTCCTGTGTAGGGAAACAATTCCTTTTATTTCAAAGTCATTTATAGTATTATCGTTCGTTGTTCAGTTACTAAGTCGTGTCCAACTCTTTGTGACCCATGGACTGCAGCACACCAGTCTTCCCTGTCCTTCACTATCTCCCGAGTTTTCTTAAGCTCATGAGTCAGTGATGCCATTCAACCATCTCACCCTCTGTTGTCCCCTTCTCCTTCTGCCTTCAATCTTTCCCAGCATCAGGGTCTTTTCCAACGAGTTGGCTCTTCACATCAAGTGGCCAAAGTACTGGAGCTTCAGCTTCAGCATCAGTCCTTCCAGTGAATATTCAGGGTTGATTTCCTTTAGGATGGACTAGTTGGATCTCCTTGCAATCCAAGGGACTCTCAAGAGTCTTCTCCAGCACCAAAGTTCGAAAGCATCAATTCTTTGGTGCTCAGCCTTCTTTATGATCCAACTCTCACATCCATACATGACTACTGGAAAAACGATAGCTTTGACAATATGGACCTTTGTTGGCAAAGTGATGTCTCTGCTTTTTAATATGCTGTCTAGGTTTGTCATAGCTTTTATTCCAAGAAGCAAGTGTCTGTTAACTTTACGCTGCACTCACCATCCACAATGATTTTGGAGCCCCCGAAAAGAAAATCTGCCACTGTTTCCACTATTTGATTCATAGTGACCAATTATTTTGCTGACGCCTGGCTACTTTAGAAAAACAAACAAAAAAATGTCAAAATGTACTTGATGCCTTTGGACCAGTTTTCAAGTGCAGAGTAGGGAAGTATGTGTTCCTAATTTCTCATGCCCTCAAACTCCTATGTGCTGGAGATAAAAGCCATCTTTGCAGCTGCATTCACAGGGGTCTGGGGCCCCTTGGATAGCCTGCCTGACTGGGGGCTGCGTGGTACCCTTCCCTCCCCAGGAAAGGGGCTGTGTGGCCACGATGCTGTAATGGAGCTTGTTACTTTAGCTTGCCATCTGTTGCAGTTTTTATAATGTAATTTCCCCAGATTCCTTGAGGAATGTTTCATCACAAAGGCCTGCTCTCGCGATGCCCAGGGGAGTTATTCTACCTCTATTTTCCCCCTGCGCTTTTTATTGCCTGGCACTTAATGAACTTTTCTTGGCTGTTTAAACTGTCAGCGTTTAAAGTCCACTGGTGAATGTTGGTTGGCTTTGTCTGTGCTAAACTGGACTGTTCAGTGGCAATTATAGTTCTTAATCATCATGAGAAATTCAAGGGAAAGGTGAACCTTCCAAAAGTCTGTCAATGCAGCAGCAGGGACTGAGTTTGGCAGAAATAGAGAGACGGTGGAAACGAAGGTCCGTTCTGTTCCCCTGAGACAGAATGTGGCATGCACGGTCTATGGAAAGAAAGCCAAAAGTAAAGAAAAAGAGATGCCACACTGATTTCTCCCTTCACTGGTAACTGTTTTTGTGACACAGTTGGCATCTGATCCATTCACTGTTGGGTTAATAAATCATTAACGGAATTCCTGCTGTAGACCAGGCAGTGCCTGGGCTTTACTGCAGACTTCTAGATAAGCATGAATAATTGTGGACTTCAGGGAACTCTGAGCTTAGTGGGGTGACCAGCAAAAGGATTCTTAGGGAATAGTCTCTGAAAGGAGAGATTGACCTGGAGGATCTGACAGCTGATGGGCTAGCAGGGAGCCTGCCGGACTTGGGTGAGGGTGGGCAGAAGGCTGTCTTCCTGGGTGATACATCTAAGTATCAGAAAGAGTTCCGAAGAGCCACAGGAAAGTTCTCATGGGGAACGTGTGGAAGATTCATTTGCTCCCTCGTTGATTTTTCACTTGTGGATAGTCTTTTGAGCAAACTCCAGGAGATAGGGAAGGACAGGGAAGCCTGGAGTGCTCGCAAAGAGTAGGACACAACTTAGCGACTGAACAACAACAAGAGTGGAGAGCCTGCTCTGTGCTCAGTGTGGGAAACTGACATTTATGAAGATGAGACTAAAGGGCAGGAGAGATCCTAGGAGATTTGAGTATAGACATCAGCCGTGGAGAGCCTTGGGAGGGCGTAACCAGGAGAGCCTGGCTGGACCTTTGTGTTGGCTGTTGTGGGGGAGTCACATGTTGGGGGGCGGCCTGGACAGAAGAGAAATGGGAAGTGAATGGGGGTGTGAGGAGGTTCATCTGGTGATGGTATTTTTATTGTTCACCAGGACTGTTTAGGGTCAGAAAATGAAGGGCAGGTTTAGGACGACTGTCTGAATTCTGTCCTGGGTAACTGCTGGACAGTGAGGCCCCTCACCTGGATCAGAGAGGAAAGAGAAGAGGTTGAGGACAGATGATGACTTCAGTTTTAGATGGGTCTGGGAAGTTCGAGGTACCTGTCTGAATGGAGAGAATTACAAGTGACGTCCACAAGACCGCTGGATTCACAGGGCTGACTGCTAGGAAAGAGAGATGAGCCTTGGATGCAGACCAGGGGATTGTCAGCTTACAAATTAGCAGGTGGTCAGAAGAAGAGCATAACTAGTAAGAATTAAACTATATGAGCACTCACTCTGTGCTGGGCTTCCTTTGTGGCTCAGCTGGTAAAGTATCTACCTGCAATACGGAGACCTGTGTTCGATCCCTGGGGTGGGAAGATCCCCTGGAGAAGGGAAAGGCTATCCACTCCAGTATTCTGGCCTGGGGAATTCCATGGAGTCCATGGGGCCGCAAGGAGTCTGACACAACTGAGCGACTTTCACTCCATGCTAAGCGTCCTGGGAGGCACCAATCCATTTCATCTGGAATAGAATCCTCTGAGATACTTTTTTTTTCCGTTTGTTTTAAACTTTTTCTTTTGTGTTGGAGTAGGGCCGATGAACAATGTTGTAAGAGTTTGAGGTGGACAGCAAGGGGACTTCACCATACTCTGAGATGCTATTTCTAACCCTCCCCATTTATAGAGGAGGAGTTTGAGGCAGAGAGCAGTTGAGTAGCTTGCCCAAGGTTGCACAGCATGTGAGGAAGTGGGGGTGGGGGTGGGGTGGGGAGGAGTCCTGCAGGAGGCTGAAGAGGAAGTGGAGAGTCTGGACAGGGAGCTGAGCAAACCGGTGGGCAGGGCTGCTCTCCCTTCACCCTGACTCTCCTGGGTTCCTGGTCTGATCACTGCCCCAGGAACTGCTGAATGTTGGTACCCTCCTTGTAGGCATATCCCAGTGTTAAGAGAGCACAGCTTAATGAGCTCAGGCTATGGCGGGAGGAGAAGGGGATGACAGAGGATAAGATGGTTGGATGGCATGATGGACATGAGTTTGAGCAAGCTCCGGGTGTTGGTGATCGACAGGGAGGCCTGGTGTGCTGCAGTCCATGGGGTCACAAAGAGTTGGACACGATTGAGTGACTGAACTGAACTTCTGTGGCTTTGCCACCTCCCAAGGCTCCTAAGAACTTCAGCCCCAACTAAAGATTGAAGGCAGGAGGAGAAGGGAGCCACAGAGGATGAAATAGTTGGATGGCATCATCGGCTCAACGGGCATGAGTTTGAGTGAACTCTGGGAGGTGGTGAAGGACAGGGAAGCCTGGCGTGCTGCAGTCCATGGGGTTGCAAAGAGTTGAACATGACTGAGTGACTGAACAACAATGACAACCCTTGCATGTAGGCCAGCTGAAATTCCATTCTTTCCTGGAGGCTCACTGCAGGTGGCCACACCTCCGGGAAGCCCTCCAGATTCTCACGGTCAAACAGGGCTTCTTTGGCCTCCACACATCCCGGTGCTTTGCATGAGCAAATAACTTATTGCAAAATCATTTATGTCCCTGTCTTTAAGTTCCAAAGTGGAGAAACTATACCTTGTTTATTTGTGTGCCTTGCATGTAGTAGGTGCTCAGTAAATGCTTGTACTAGTAGGTGCTCAATAAATGGATTTGAGTGGAGGGAGAACGTTCTGAGAAGCTTTTTTCTTCCTTTCTTAACTTTCTGTTTTCTGGCTTATTTTACACCCAGCTGTCTGCTCTCTTTTCAGATTCTCCTTCTGATGTTTTTTGTTTGTTTCCTCTCTTGATATTCCTGGGGTTCTGGATTATTCCCTCATTCATGCTTTCATTGGCCTGACATATATCAGAATGAGCTGTGTCTCTGTGTGTCTGGGAAGCCCCTAGACTCTAAGTCCTTGGGAGCTGCATTCTTAATCTTCCTGAAGTGCCAAGTCAGCGGCAGCAAAGTGGGGTGGAATTCCAGGCCCTCCGAAGCCCCCTCTGCAATCTTCCTTGCCCTTCTCACCCGCACACCCCACTCTCCCTGGGCCGATCAGCTGTGTCCTCTCCCCCCCTACACTAATGGGAGGAGCAGGTGGCCCAGCCCTGCTCCGTGTCCCCTCGGAGCTTCTTGTTGGTCTTCCCAGACCCAGGCTCACACATGATATTATGACGATATGGGCTTCGGCTTTGATCAAAGCTGAAAACTGCAGCTGAGACCTGAATTGGTTGATAAATGAGCAAAGACTTACTTCAGCCAGTTGGGCCAGAGTCTGTAGAGAGCAGTGCCAAGTGTTTCTGCTGCGGCTACAAGTCAGAATCTCTAAGCCATTCCTCAAAGAGCGACATGCCATGGGAGGGGGAAACAGGTGCATCACCCAGGTAGGATGATGGCTAAGGGCTAGGGTGACTGAGAGGCAAGTGGCTGCATTTGTCATGCTGATTTTCTGCCAGGTCTCTCCCACTCCCTTGATAAAGAGCAAAAGCAAAGAAAAGAGGGTGCTTGTTTCTGTTGCTTATTTCCAATGTAAACATTTCAAGCAAGTTCATGAGGGTAATATTTTCAGTGGAAATACGTATTTCCACTGGACACAGTGCAAGAATTTTTTTGCTCATGGAATTTTCACTCAACAATAGGGAAAAAAAATTGTTTTCACACAGGCAGTTTTGGCTCCAAACATGGATTTGACAAGTGTTTCCCCAAATGCCACCAGGACTGAAGTCTGCAGCTGCTATGGAAATTTCAGAACTCTCCAAAGAACCCCAAATGCTGTTTTTTTTTTTTTCAAATCACTGAATCACATATTTAAACCGGGCTTTCTATTGTTGTTAACACTGGAGTATGATAATTAGAGAAACCTCAGAGATCTCGTCTAAGAAACCCGAAACATTCATTTTGCTGTTGGACTTTTCTGCACTTTCATTTAGCATCATGGCGAAATACGAGCAGTCTGTTGGGCTAGTTTCACATCCTATTCATTGTCAGTTTTACTTTCTGGGCCGAGGACATTGATGTTTGGGTTTTCAGAACAGAAAGATGATCTTGAATATGAAACTCATGTATCTTTGTAGCGTTTTTGGTGAAGTCTCACCACGGGTCTCTGCATCCCAGGTCAAAAGCCTTGCATGCGTCTCTCCCTTGATCTGAAGTGATTCCTGGTCAGTTTAATGCAGCTCCCATACTGCATGCCATAGAAATCAAAGAAAGGCCATGTCTTCCATTCTGAGTCACAGGGCCATCAGCTTGGCCCAGGGACGTCCATCACCACAGGGCTGGATGCAAGTGGTTGGCTCTGAGAAAAAGAGAACTGTGCGATGTCCCCAGCCCACCCCATGCTCATGCTGGGGACTTCCATAGGGCCTTGAAATTAGGTCAAAAATGACTCAGCTTTCTCATGGTTTTATTTTTCGAGCTTTTTTTCCACTCCAGCCTGATATTGGTTTTCTCTCTCAGTTCCTTTTGGTTAATGTGATTATCTTAAAAATGTAAAACTACGCTGCTCAATTTAAAATGAATTTGCATGCCAAGGATTCTTTTTAGGTGACTTTCTGCCATGATGACATCCATCAGGGAAAGATCTGCTCAATTCTTGGACTCCTTTTGAGATGAACTGACAATTCCATTCACACACATCAAAAATCTGTTGGAAAAGCTCCCCCAGTATTCCCATTAACTGAATGAATGGCTTATTGAGGGTAAGCCATTACCCCTTGGGCATTATTGTCAGGATAGAAACACGAGGTCTCGTGTTTCATAGGCTTTGTTGTGGACACATCACAGTCAGGTAGGTGGTAGGATTGAGTAGCAGAGTGAGAATAACTTTTCATTGTAAAAGAACTTTCTTTCCCAGCTTTCAGTGTTACATCTATAGAACTTTGACTCAATTTTACCTTTTCCCCAGTCACCCGAATTGGCATTGTTACTAAGATCATCCAGTATAACTGTACAAACCAGATTTAACTTTCCTTTGATGATTGAAGCGAGGGATTGAGAAGTTCACTTTTTTTTCTTTAATTTTTATTGGCATATAGTTGATTTACAATATTGTGCTAGTTTCTGCTGCACACCGAAGTGACTCAGTTATACACGTACACATACCCACTCTTTTTTAGATTCTCTTTCCATATAGGTCATTATAGAGAATTAAGTAGAGTTTCCTGTGCTCTTCAGTAGGTTCTTATCAGTCATCTATTTTATACATAGTAGTATGTATGTGTCAATCTCAATCTCTCAGTTTACCCCTCCCTCTCTTTCCACCTTGGTAATCATACGTTTCACTTTGGTGAAGTTAGGAGGTGGCAAAATCTGAAAGTGAAAGGTTTGGTAGCTCAGTTATGTCTGGCCATTTGCGACCTCATGGACTGTAGCCCGCCAGGCTCCTCCGTCCATGGAATTCTCCAAGCAAGAATACAGGAGTGGGTAGCCATTTCCTTCTCCAGGGGATCTTCCCTACCCAGGGATCAAAACCCCTGGGTTTGATCAATCTCCCGTATTGCAGGCAGATTCTTTACCATCTGACCCATCAGGGAAACTCACAGAAAATGTTCCTATCTTGAAGCTCAGGAAGTATTATCAGGGAATTCCTGGTTCTGGGGAGAGCTAGAGAGGGAAGTGATGCTTTTGAAAGAAACCTTATCCGTGTCGGGTCTGCCTGGGAAGCGGACTGGCTCTGCAGTCTTCTGTGCAACTTTAACAAAGACTGTGCTGGAGTTCAGCTTTTCCCAGACTCTGGGAGGTGGTGAGGGACAGGGAAGCCTGACTTGCTGCAGTCCAGGGGTCGCAAAGAGTTGCACACCACTTGGTTACTGAACAGCAACATTGGTGGTTTTGTCCAGTATACTGAATAAGCATGGAAATCCAGGATGAATGAAAGACTGGCTGGCTCAGTCTTTCCATGTTGTCTGGTTACCTGAGAGCTGGGTCTGAGGCCCTTGTGTCCTCCTTGGGGCCCAGGGCAGGAAAATCCTGAAGCTGGGGGCTCTTTCATCCATGTCACAAGGCTGTGACCATTACATGCCATTTTAAAACAGTTCCTTTGCCTGTAGAAGAATGACTGCACAAGCTTTATTTTTACACTAGGGCGTGTGTGTGTGAGAGGTCTGGCTAGTTCCCTAGATGCGTCTACACTGAGGTGGTTTGTCTCCCAAGTTCCCGAGGAGTGGGTAGTGGTTATGGCACCATTTGAATTGGAATTTCTTTAAGGATAATTTTTAAACAAAACACTTTCTAATTCAGAACAACAATATTTTTATTAGAAGATTTTCATTTCAGGATCTTATTGGTAAGTCCTAAAATTCCCTGATGACATCCAGGCGAGACCACATTTGAAAGGCTCTTACAATGCCTGACCCTTGTCTCGGACCACGAGACGCCTGCGAGCTTTGAAAAAGCACCTTCTCAGGAAATGTGTTCCTTTTTTTGGTCCTTTCTTTATTAGAGCGAATTCTCGCACATGTCTACCTTAATGAAATTTAAAAGCACTTTATCTTCCTCCTTTAGTGAAGGAGCGATAAGCCTAATGAGTTATTTTTAAAGCTCTTTATTAAATTATTCAGTTGATTTTCTTCCTTTTAATGCTACAATGATCATAGATCCTTTAGCCTTTCTTCCTAGGTCTTAATCTCTTCTCTTTGAATCATTTCTGCAGATAGAAATTGCCCATTAAGGGCTTTGCAGTACTGAGTTCTCTCTGTCCCCCTGAACCTGACCCCGGGCAGCCTGTTAGCTGACCCCTCCCCACAGGGGCATCACTCTACAGTGACAAGGACTGCCATCCATTCAAGTGTGGAGTAGGAAAGAATGTGACTTTGATGCAACCATCCATTAATTTTGCAAATGTTTACTGAACACTTACTAAGTGCCAGACATGGTAAAAGAGCTTAAAGCATACTGGGGAGTGACCTGCAGTACACAGGACACATGGAGATAATAGTTTGTGATTGTAAATTACAATGATAGCTCATAATCTAAATTTACATATTACCAACAACAAGCATTATCAATTATAAGTGTGATGAATATGATATAAGAGAAGAATGCATTGGGGGTGTCCTTTGAACCCAGGTCCAGTTTTGCGCTTTCCAGCCTTTGACCCCTCCCAACCTTGGACACTGTGAGGGACCCACTCCTCAGACCCTGATCACAGTCTGTGTTCTTGCTATTTATCCCACCTGTCTTGCTGTTGGCCCTGAGGTGAGCCTACAGTTTTGAAGGTCAAGACCATATTAGTTCTTGACCTCCTTACTTCCCAGCAGCCAGTGGGGGCAGGGTAATGTCAAAGAACTAGAGGATTTGAAAGCTGAGATTCTGGGTTTGAGCACAGGGACTGTTGACTACTAGCTGTGTGGTCCTTGTCAAGTCGCTCCAATGCCTTGGAGGTGTGACGTCCTCAGTGATGAACTGGAGACAAAGGCCACTTCATTCCCATTTACCTCGTGATGACGCAGTGGGACCAGGACAGACCTCGGTGTTCACCTTCTCCGACAGTGAACACATGCTAGTGATTTCTCCAGCACACTTTAGGTGCTGCACAAGGAGTGGGGAATGCAGGGGTGATTGGCGGGCACATTTGTTCATCTGATTGGTGTCAGACCGCTAACACCATGGGGAAGATGGTGGACGTTGGAAGGAAGAGACTGAGCGCACGGATGCAGGTGAAGAGGGTGACGGAGAGCCATGACCACACGGAGGTGGCCACGGGAAGTCCTAGTATGTCACCTGAGGAGCAGCTTGGAGCCTGACCCCCACTGGATGTGGGCATGGCCTGCAGACAGGGACAGGGAGCCATCTGGCTTGTCAGGGCCGGCATGTGAGAGGGGACGAGCCTGGGAAGGGCCTGGGAGGTTCTCCAGGATGCCCAGAGCCCCTCTGAGACAGCGAGCTCTGGTTCATGAGTCTGGAAGGGGGTGGAAAGCCAGACTCGCAGGACAGCTTCAGAAACTGGGGCTGTTCATGGCAAGAACTTTGGCTCAAACACAAAAAGATGATATTTTTGGGAGCCCCAAGTTCTCAAGGGACTTGCTAGTCTCTCCGGCTGCCACTTCCCATCACAGAGAGGAGGGCTGGGATTGAAAGCAGAAGATGGAAATACAAAAAAAAAAAGAAAGTGGGTGAAATAAGAGGAAATGAAAAAACAAAACAAAACACAGGGACAAGAGATGTGGCCTCAGAACAATGTGTGATTGGGAAGAAAGCCATCTAAAAGGTTTCCATTGTAGGAATTCACTATGGGACAGGATCTCCTTTTACTTCTTCTCTAAGGCTGGCCTTTAGGCACCGTTGTCTAAACTGTGACTTTAGTGTAGGGTGAACCTGGGCTTGCTGGGGGTGTGAACACACTCTCCAGCACAAAGAACACCCTGAAACCTCTGAGTTGTTTCACTGAAAACAGTCCCAAGGTCATTTCTTGCTCAACTGTTAGCGCTCTAGTCACTTTCCCTCTTGATCACTCCCCGAGATTTTCCTTTTCCCTCTTAATTCCCATCATCATTGCTGGGTTTTGGGGTTAAGGTAAGTAAATGAGCTGAAGATGCTTCCAAAGTGACCAACCCAGGGTGGGAAGAGCATCACATGCCCAGTGTCAAGTCAACCGTCATCCATCGTTTAATGTCTCCCCATCTTCTCCAAGTAGATGACTTCTGAACTAAAAGAGAAGACTCCTGAGAGTCCTTTGGACTGCAAGGAGATCCAGGCAGTCCATCCTAAAGGAAATCAGTCCTGAATATTCATTGGGAGGACTGATGCTGAAGCTGAAACTCCAACACTTTGGCCACCTGATACGAAGAACTGACTTATTGGAAAAGACCCTGATGCTGGGAAAGATTGAGGGCAGGAGGAGAAGTGGGCAACAGAGGATGAGATGGTTGGATGGCATCACCAATTCAGTGGACATGAGTTTGAGCAAGCTTTGGGAGTTGGTAATGGACAGGGAAGCATGGCATGCTGCAGTCCATGGGGTCACAAAGAGTCGGACATAGCTGAGCAACTGAACCGAACTGATCTGAAAATATGTTAGAAAGGGAGGGTGAGATTGAGTTTCCAAACAATAGATACCAAGCAGAGACCCTGGCTATCCATCCCACATTCTGGAACTTTGTTATTAGCTGACTCAGAAAGAGAGTTAGCCCTTTTCAGAAGATGCTGAGTATCGAGGGACCTACAGGCAGTGGTACCACTGATCTCCAGGACAAGTGTCTGAAAAACATACTGAAACAGGCTTGTGAGAGTCACCGATGAAGGAGAAGCCTGTGGTTAATGTGCGTCTGCAGTTGTTAAAGGGAAGCCAGTCCCCGTGGTCAGGCCAAGGTCACCTCTCTCTCCTCCAGCCCTGCAACTCTAGGGGTGTTGCCCGCATGGACCACTGGCTGCAGGGGTCCTGGCACTAATGGTGACAACATGGATGAGAAAGATGAAGTCTCCTCTTGCTACGCATACCTGGTGGGCCAGCTGTTTTCTGCAGGATGACTGAATTCCACAGGTGGGTGGGGTGAGGACCAGAGTCCCTGAGTCCCCTCCTTGGACAGCCAGGCCTAAGGGCCCTGGTTGCAGTGTGGGCCTGGAGTTTTGCCCGGGCAGTGAGGGGTCAACTGTGCTGGAAGCCCAGGTCAGGAAAATGGCTGCCCACCTCCGGCCCCACAGCAGGAGAAGGGGCCCAGATTCAGGGTGAAGGTGCTCCATGATCCTTGGGGCCACAGGCACAGATGAACATGCTGGGGGTTTTGCTAGAAGGACAGCCAAGGGGGCCAGATTACTGCACCGCGCGCCCCCCACCCCCCCCAGCTGGATGCTCTGGTCTCAGAGAACATTCTTGGCCAAAATCAGTTCTTGCTGGTGCATGGGACATCTGGGTCACTCTGCCTTCCAGCTTGGCAACCTGATGGTTAGGGACACTCCCCTTTTCCAGCCAGGGCTCCAGGAAAACACCCCCGGCTTCCCTCAAGCTCTGTCTGCCTCACCTATCTGCAGAAGAAGGGAGCTGAGAGGCTCTGGACTGGAGAATGACTTTCCTCTTCTAGAAGCAGGAGTGAAAAGCCCCTCCAGGGTCCGCAAGAGTGTGAAGTCACAGTCATCAGAGCACATAGGCATTTTTGAGCTGGCCTGGAAAAAAAGAGTCAGATGCAACTTAGCAGCTAAACAACAGCAAATGCACTTTTAGAACAGGTTTTTTTGGGGACTACCTCAAAGATGTTATAGAAGTTGGAAAAGGAGCCATGTACACGCCCACCCTCCTAAGTAAGACACCTACTCTCTACTTCTCAGCTCCTTTTCTCCCTCGGCATCAACAGTTTACATCGTTGCCATCTTGGTGCTGATCGAATTTTGCAAGTTTGGGTTATCTTGCAAGTTTGGATCCCAGGTCCAGTCTATACGGCTGGGAATCTTTGCAACCCAACGAGGATAGCGCGTGAACGGCTTGCTCCTGAATGAATGGGCTGTGAGTCACTCAGGTCCCCAGGACATGGTCTGTATGAGACCTGGGAAGGGCCCATCTTTGGACGTTTCATTCAAAGCATCATTCAGAGTTCTAAAAAGGGAATGGAAAAATTAAACATCAAGTCATAGGAAGTGGAAAAATCAGGGTGTCTCGGTTTGTCCTCACACCTAATTAGGCTGCCAGTAATGTTAGGCATCTCCTGCTAGAAAGTACAGTCATGCAAGAAACTTGGGGTCCGGGAGTGTGTTTTGATGAGTTTTCTTCCCACCTCTTTTCCCCTCCTGCACAGCAGACCTGAGCTCCTGGGCTTCTCTCCATTTCTTCCTGCTCCAGCTTTTGGTCTTTACCTGTGCACCTGGAGATTCAGGCTGTATAAAGGAGGGGTCCTAGGTGGGTTTGTGGGTGCTGGGGCGCCTCCTCTCCCCTCCTCCCTAGATCCGCCCTCAGGAGTTTGGATGAAGCTCAGATATGACAAACTTACCTCAACCTTTTCTCAGATTGCCTGAGATACCGCATTAGCTGGTAGCAGAAACGCTGCCTTTTTCAAACATTTTAATTTGGGTGCAGAGCCTGGTGGGAGATTGTACACCCAAACGGCACTCGGGGAGCGTCGCTTAGGGTACTATTTTGCAATGAGACTTCTATTTTCTGGGGGAGCAGAGCTGCTTCCTGACATGGGAGGTGCTGATTCGAGTGACTTCTGTTCTTTATGGTCTAGGACAGCGATCTAGCTGTGAGTCTGGTCCTGGGGCATTAAAAGCCAAACCAGACCCCAAAGGTTACAGAAGCCACTCATTCGTGAGTCACTGTTGGGGACATGGAAGGGAGGGGTGAGAGGACAGCTTTCCTCCAGGGAGGTGGTGGTTCAGCCAATATCATCAGGAACGAGGGAAGTGACCGCGGGCAGTGGCTGGTGGACTGTGCCAGTCACACGCCAGGAGATGCACTTGGGTCTCCTTACATCCTCCCAGGAGGCTTGCGAGGCCTGCACTAGAATTCCATCTTACTGATGAAAAAACAGCACTCGAGGAAGATCAGCCCGTCACTCTGAGGCTCAGGGGCAGTGCGAGCCTCCTCCTGGGTCTGGTTGAGTCTGTTTGAAAGGACTGTGGCCAGCCCCCTCCTGTGCGCCGAGCAAGGGGGCAGGGGAGAGAGCTGTGGGGCAGTGAGCACAACTTAGGGCTAGCTGGCTTAATTTTCAGAGCATCTTCTGATTCTAGCCCTGCAGCTCAGCTCAGGGGCTCAGCCAGAACCATCAGCCTCAGCCTTCTGGGGCCCCGGTGTCTGTTACCTGGAGCCCCACGCACTGCCTGGCGACACTTTCTACACTGTTTTCAAAACATTTAAAAGTGATCCAGTTGTGCTCCCAGAAACAAATAATGTGAGATCAGCTACCAACTGAACAGGTAATTCATGAGCTATGCAACGTCTCTCTCCCATTTTAAAGCGTAGAACAAAATGAATCAAGTCAGCTTAGAATGTAATAAAGCTCTTCTGACACACATTTAAAACACTGAGTTGTGTGCTGCCATGAAGCTAAATTTAGAGATGGAAAATTAGAACAAAACTTCCTATTTACCAGCTCACCCCTTGACCATGAACCCTTGTTGTATTTAGGCTAGCTCTCTGGATACCGGATGCGTATCACCTTCCTGATGGAAACCATAAAATTTACATTTCCTGGAGCATCTTGCCTTTGATTAACTTTCCTTATGCTCTATTTGCAGAGGTAGGCTTCCTTTTCATCCTATTTCTTTACTAAATATATATTTTCTAAGGTTTTGCACTTTTCCTTCATGGAAACAATTGGATTTCACCATGGTTCTTTCTGTGTTTTCAAGTCTAATGTTATTATTGACTGCCAATTACTCTTTTATTAAGGGATACAAGTATTCTTGCCTGGAGAATCCCATGGACAGAGGAGCCTGGTCAGCTATAGACCATGGGGTTGTAAGAGTCGGACACGACTTAGCAACTAAACTACTACTACTACTCTAAGGTTTAGGCTTCTCCAGTGGCTCAGGGGTAAAGAATCTGCCTGCCGATGCAGGAGACATAAGATACATGTTAGGTTGGATCCCTGGGTGGGGAAGATCCCCTGGAGGAGGGCATGTCAACCCACTCCAGTATTCTTGCCTGGAGAATCCCATGGACAGAGGAGCTGGCAGGCTGTAGTCTACGGGGTCACAAAGAGTCAAACACACTGAAGCTACTGAGCACACATGCACTAAAAGTTATTTAAAAAGTGTTTCTTCTCATAAAACTGACACAACAAAAAGGCCTCCATGATGGTCAGGACTAAACAAGAGATGGGGGCTTCCCTTGTGGCTCAGTTGGTAAAGAATCTGCCTGCTTATAGCTCAGTTGGTAAAGAATCTTCCTGCAATGCAGGAGACCTGAGTTCGATCCCTGAGTTGGGAAGATCCCCTGGAGGAGGAAATGGCAACCCACTCTAGTATTCTTGCCTGGAGCATCCCATGGACAGAGGAGCCTGGCAGGCTACAGTCCATGGGGTTGCACGACTGGACACGACTTAGAGACTAAATCACCACCACCACCAAACAAGTGAAGTGCCTGCTCTGAAGACTTAGTGGCTTCCTTCTTTCCAAAGCCAAATTGAGCCCTGTGGAGAGGAAGGGATGCAAAGGGGGCCTCTGGTTCCTACCTGGAGAGTGGGGGATGCTCGGGAAACAGTGTGTGCTGAAAGTGGAGACCCGACCCTTCGTCAGAAGGGAAACTGTCAAAGTAAGTGTGTTTCTCTCTAGACAGCCAGCTCGTAAATGTTGAGCATTGTAAATGCAGACCAGGTTTCTGAGGAGGGCAAATGGTGAGCATAGTTATTCATTAATGCATGTCTTCTATTTAAAAGATCTGTTACTGAGGTGCTATAAAACCAGAGTTCAGAGATTCACATATCTTGCACTGCATGTCCACGGCATGGGGCAGCCAGTCCTTAAGAGCACAGGGAATGCTCTCTCCTACTTTCTGTAAGAAGAGGAGTTCCTGTTGAGATATCAGCTGCATCATCCTTGGGACCGTTGACTTTCTGGGCAGGATGAATCCTGGTTGTGGACTGCCCTCTGCCTCGTAGGATGTCTGGGAGCATCCCTGGCTTCTGCCAGGCGCTGGTGTGTATCCCTCTCCACAGGAGTGAAAACACAGGGCGACATTATCAAGTGTCTCCAGGGCCAGAGGACAAAATTGCCCCTAGTGGAAATAAAATCAGTTTTAGAAATGCATTTGATAGGCTCATATTTCTTCTTACTTTTTGAAACAAACAGGTGTAAGGGTTTGGTTTCCTTGAAATGGATATGATGTCACAAATATAAGTCACAGGAAAAGATAAGAAATCACTGATACAGTATTTGACTTATCTTAGTCACCATCTAATATGTAGCTACTGTGCAAGAAAAAATTAAAAATATGGATGGGCTGATTCCAAATGCTTCTAATTCTTTGGGAATCATGAAAGCAGACAGTTTGTGTCCTGTGGGAGAGACAAGCCTGCTCTCCCTGGAGAAGGCACAGTCTACACTTGGGGTTCCAATCTGCCAGCTGACCCCCCACTTTGGGGCTTATGCTTTGCAACAAACTTTTGCTAATGTTTATGAAGACACTTAATGCCCTTCAGAGTTAAAAAAAAAAAATCTAAACGAGCATCACTCATAGGAAGGAGCCCTATCTCCCCAAACATATCATCTCCTTTTTGGGGAGTTGGCAAAGTTTGCAAGATGCCTCTTCCCTGGTGCCATGCATGACTGCAGGATTTATCTCCGACACCCTGAGCCATTGAGGTTCTTAATGCCTTCGAGCTGACTTCGGCAAACAAATTTAACAACCCAGTTAAAACCAAATAGTTTTATAGAGATGCTGTAACTTCTTTAAGTTCCAGCAGGGCAGATTTAGACAGGCAGACAATGAAAGTCCTGTGGTTGCTTGTATACAGTAGATCACCGCAGAACACCGGTGTACAACGCCGACCCCGAGGCAGCCCAGGATGGCTGGCTTCTGGAGTCCAGGGCTCCCTTTGCTGGAACAAAAAGCATTTCAATTTCCTGCTCTATTGCAGCATTTCAGGACATGTGTTTAATGATTTTTTTTTTTTTTTTTACCCTAAATAAACCATAACAGGAATGAACCATAACAGAAATTAACCATAACAGAAAGTGGGCTTTGATACTGTGACAAAGAGCAAAGCTTCCCAACAGGGTGGGATGGACTCTGTTTTCCTGGAGAAGCCATTCCTCCTGGAAAGGGTGTGTTAAGCTATTGAGGTCGGGCAGCCCACAGAACAAGGCTCCTGAGTCCTGGGGTGAGGGATCCCAGGCTTTCCCTTATTTTTCTTCTGCTCCAAATTAGTTTAAAGAATATTGATTGATTGATGATTGATTGATTGATTATAAGGAATTGCCTTGTGCAATTAAAGAGTCCCAGGGCCTGCCGTGTGAAGGCTGGACACCCGGGGAAGCTGGAGGCGTGATTCAGTGTGAGTTGGAAGGCCTGAGAGCTGTCAGCACCAAGGACAGAAAGGGATCAAGGTCCTGGCTCTGCCGTCAGGGAGAAAGGGCCCAGATCTCCCTTTCTCCGGACTCTCAGCAGATTGAATGCCGCGCCCCCTCCCGACACTGGGGAGGGCAACCTGCTTTATGGAGAGTCCACCCATTCGCATGCTGATTTCACCTGGAGACACCCTCAGAGACACACCCAGAGAGAGTCTTCAGCTGAGTATCTGGGCACCTGTGATCCAGGCAAGCTGACCATCACAAGCTGACATCACGAACCATCACAACGGGTCTTTGGGGAAAGCTGTTCTCATTCGAGTGATGTGGGTTTCTCTCACAAAAAGAGAGTTTTATTACTGAAGGGAAACCTAAAGAGCTCCAGAGGCAACTAGCTCAGGGGGCAGAAGAGGAGACCAAGGTTCAGAGTGAGACTCAGACCCATAAAGTGAGTTGCCCTGAGTCTCAGGCTAAGTGAGACAGAGCGGGGTGAGAACCTCAGTCTTTGGAATCCCAAAGAGTGTATACATCACACCAGCACTTTGCATTGATTCCTGGGCCTGACTCCCCAAACAATGAAATGCAAAAATGATGCAGGAGTTTTGGGCCAGGTGGGCAGGCCTGGGCAGCTGGGTCCGGAGGGTCGGCCTGTTTCAGCATGGCCAGTGGTGGGCAGTCCCAGGTGGCCAGTGCCTGAACGGGGATGTGATAATGTTGCCTTCTTTGTGTCTCCACTGAGACATACTCTCTCTCCTTTTCTCATCGTCTTTGCCTTCTGGTCATCTGCCATTCACGTCTCAGGAATTAAGTTAGTGACCACTCCTAGAGACTTTGCTCATTGGATTCCAGCGTTGACTTGAGCAGAGGTTCCTGCCGAGCCCTGGGATGAGGTTCTCTGTGCCTAGACCCTCCGCAGATTGGGGGTCACAGGGAGGGGGGGCTCTGACTCTGTGGCCCTCACAAATTCCCCTCAACCCAACCCACCTGCTAGAAAACCTGGGGAAGTGTGCAGTCCAAGCTCCTGGCTGCGGGGGAGGGAGCCTTCCTGTTTTCGGTTCTGGAAGATGATGGCCCTCAGGAGCTTCTGCAAATGATCCTGAAACGGCTCCTGGGGCCCCAGTCTGGGGCATGTCCTCCGGGAACAAAAAGTCACCCGTGTTGCTTTTGCCCTAGCTGAGCAGCTAGAGCAAAAGCATAGAGGATGCTGGCAACACCCGCAGGCACCTCTCCTTCTACTGCGCCTCGAGATACTGCATTTTTGTTTGTTTTTGTTTTTTAACAAATGGAAAGTTTGTGGCAACCCTGCCTTGAGTGGCTACTGTCACCATTTTCCCAACAGCATTTGCTCACTTTGTGTCTCTGGTCACATTTTGTTAATTCTCACAATGTTTCCAATGCTTTAAAATGATTGTTGTATTTGATAGGAAGATCTAGGATCCATCATCTCTGATGTGTCTACTAGGACTGGCTGAAATCTGAGATGATGGCTAACATTTTTTAGCAAGAAAGTGTTTTTTAATTAAGATATTTACATTATATTGTAGACATAGTACTATTGCATATTTAATAGACTAGAGTGTCAACATGACTATTTTTAAGTAGAGTATTTTATTTTTCAATAACTGTGTTCACCACATGTACAGTTTTCCTTTAACCATCAAGTATGGTAATGTTTCAGAGCATCTTTCTCTCACTAGGTAAGGCTCTGAGAAGAAGCATAACTTTTCTATGCATTGGGAATCTGAAAAATTCATGTGACTCACTTTATTGCAGTGTCTGCTGTATCACAATGGGCTGGAACTGAGCCTGTGATATTTTTGAGGTTTGCCTGGACAATGATTTTTCAAACAGAGCATTCGTTTTGTGTCTCCATGTTTAGAACGTCTAATGTATTTAAAGGCAGACCTTCTTTGTTTTGCAAATGTGAATTTCTCGCAGAGAAGTTTCCAGTTTGTTAATTTCCTGTATTCTGAGGCTCTTTGGTATACTCAAGCAAAATGTTAACAATCAGTAGACATTTACTGAGTGTGGAATACAGGCTACCTGTGTTAGAGATTCAAAGGAAGGTATGACACAGTCTTGTTTTCATGGGCTCCTAATCTAGAAGGAAAGAGAAGCTGAAGCCAGGATGAATCACCTGACAATAAAGCAGCCACTTGTTAAATGATAAGGATTTCCTGGAGCAGTCAAAGGGCCTGAGGTCCAACAGCTCTGGTTCCAAGGCGAGCAGTGTCTGTCTGGGTCTCCAGGTCTGGGTTGGCTGCTTAGTGGGAGAAGCACAGAGACTTCTGCAGTTGTGCCTATGGTGGCAGGAATGTGCTTTTCCTCATTTAAAAAAATTTGCTCAATATTGTTTTTCAGCCTCAAAGCCAAGCTTTCTAGGAGACGGATTCCCTTTCTTCTCAGGAGGTTACAGCAACCTAGGAACTGCAGGCTGGGCATGCTGACGGCTGAGGTCTCTGCGTGGGGACAGCAGCTGCTGGAGTGGCACCTGCCACGTGGGAAGGTCCAGCAGAGCCAATGTCGTGGTCATTTCCACTTTGTAGCCCCGGGAGGACCCCCCTGCGAGACAGGGACCTTTGCCACTGTGTCACCTACGAGAAAGACGGGGGTCCAAGACTGCCCCTCCTGTCCCCTATTGTGCGGCTGCCACCCGCCTGAACCCCCCGTCTCTGCCTTGGAGGATGCAAGTGCTGATAACCGTCACGTTGATTTTCAGGTTGTAAAATGCCCTGTTTGAGGACTGACCGCAAAGCCCACGTGAGGAGATAAAGAAGCTATGGAGGCTTTCAGAGCTGAACTCAATTTATCCAGAACGTTTCTTTTTTCTTTTATCTTTTCCCCTTCAGATCAAGATAGTGCTTTTTCTTGTAAATAGTAAAAAAAGAAAAGAAAAAGGAAAAAAAAAATCCATCTTTGTTTTCTTCCCCTAGTGTACCTTACAACCTATTTTGATATCTTTACTTCATAAGAGTTCTGAAGCAGTGAAGCCCAGGGAATGAGAGTGAATCACAAGGACAGATGGTCGTTTGGGAAGGAACTAGTTCCCTCAAAAGTGAGAAACAGCCTACTGTGCGGCCTGGGACTCCACTCATACTCTGTAATGACCTATATGAGAGTTTTTTTCTTGTTCAATCACCAAGTCGTGTCTGACTCTTTGCGAACCCATGGACTGCAGCATGCCATGCTTCCCTGTCCTTCACTATTCTCCTGGAGTTTGCTCAAACTCCTGTCCACTGAGTAGATGAATATGAGAATAGAATCTAAAAAATAGTAGTTGTACGTATAAGTGATTCACTTTGCTCTACACCTGAAACCAGCACATCTTGAATAAACTATACTCCAATAATAATTAATTAAAAAAAAAAAAGCTGAGCAACAATCAGTCAACAGCCTTACTGACTGAGGCATTGTATTATGGTGAAGTGGTGGATAAAACAACCTGAGCAGTAAACAAACCAAAGTTTGAAAAGACCGCTTTAACCCCACCCCAAATGTGAGCATCAGCTGCTTCGGATCTAATCTGCTTCTGGAGCCATGATGCTAATGTCTATTTCTTAGCATAAATTTCTCCTCCAGCCTGGGCCTCTGTCCACCCTTCTCAAGGACACCTCTGTGTCCCCAGGACCCAGGCTGGAGACCGGGGGCCTCCTCCTCCTCCCTGTTCTCTGTTTATGCCAAGTAGCTGAGGAATCCGCTCGTGCCTTCTCTCCAAGAAACATCACCCCAGGGTGACTTCACTGGCCTTTTAGTGGACTTACTGAGAGGTGATGGACAAGAAGGCTTGGAGGTTCCCCCAAGGCACTCCAGGCCTGGGCCCTGCCCAAGGCAGGATTAAAGTGGACGAGGATGGGGGATGACCGAGGGACCCCCTGAATCCAGCAAAGACCAGTGGACAGTGGAGCAGGAGCCATGGGACTGAGACCTTGAGGGGAGCCAGGCAAGGTGGGCTTGGCCTGGGGCTCCCACTTTGTCTCAGAGGCTGGTTGGCCCTGTGCTACTGGTGTGCTGGGATCTCAGGGCCTCCTGGACAGGTCCTGTCTCCCCAGACCTGGTGCTGGAGCTTGAACTCTGGTTGGGCCTGAAAGAATTAGGTTTAGTCCAAGTGAGTCCTAGCGATCCACTTTTCCACTAGCAGTGAATACACTCAGGTCTAGAAGCCCAGGTTGGCACAAGCCATGTGCTCCTTGTCCAACGCCTGCAGGAGTATTCTCCTGGGCTCTGGGAATTTGCTTGAAGAGAGGCTGCACACACCCTACCCTCTCTGCGTTTATTAAACATCTTCTGCTTGGGCCTGGCTCCACTGCCCACACCCACTGCTCACTAGCTGTGTGTCCCAGGGCTGCTGTTTAACCTCCCAAAGCCTCAATTTCCCCATCTGTACCAGGGAAAGTTACAAGTGATTCCCCTTTGGCAAGTGAGGACTTGCCAGAAGCCTGGTGAATGACAGCAACTCCTCTTTTGTTTGTTGCCACATCCACGCACAAACAGAACCTGGCTTTTCCACCAGGTGTGAGTCTAGCCCAGATGTCAAGGTCCAGGCCATGTCCCTGAGCCTTCTCACAGTCCCCCAGCCAGATCCAATGTTATATTCTACCTGGGCTTCAGGAGAGATGATTGAAAAAAAATTGAGTTAGAAAAAAATAGAAGTTAAATGCTATTTATAGCTTCTCAGCTGCTTCAACTGTTTCTGCCCCTATTGAAGGAGCTGGGGGTGGAGGATGCTTACCCACGGGCAGTGTGGTTGTTATCACTGTCTACATTGTCACACAGCTATTTGTACCACACACCTCTCTCCCCCTGGGGCATCAGCTACTGAGAGCAGAATAAAGGAAGGAAGGAGGGAATAAATGAATAATTCTGTGCTTGTCATACTTGACCCAAGATTTTCAAAGTGATTAATATACCCAGCTGTCTTTTCTTTTTCTGGTTAGGGTTTATGATTCTCTATTATGCAGTAATTGATTTTTTAAAATTTAAGCAACCTTACAACTGATGCTGTCTCAGAAATATTTAGAAGAATGTATTTCGTATCACTTTTTTTCTATGAACCTTGCGAGGAAGGGTGTGGGATATGGGCCCTGGTTGGAATTTGAAAATGGAAAGGGATCAAATTATGCATTTTCTGACTGCTCAGTTTCTATTTATAGCATTGCAATGACTTTCCTTCACTACTAGCCAGGGTGAAATTTTAAACGATTGGCCAAGGAGAAAGTAATTCATTTCCTTCTGGCATCTTATCCTCCTCTCTCACCCTCTCTTCTCCTGTGTAGCTCCTATTATGGTTTCTCTTTGTCAAGGGCATTTCTCACAATTAAGTGCTTGTATCTGCTGCTCCCCATCGTATCTGTTTGCGTAGATTTAGGACAGATACAAATGCTGAAAACAGCCTACATTCCCTTTAATCTAGACAGAAACCCCAGGAAGATGGTTAACTAATGGCATTTGTTTTGTTTCACCAATTACAAAGTTATTCAGCTTTGAGTTATAGATTCCTCTAAAAGCCTAGTTTTTTTTGTGTGTGTGTGTGTGTTTTTTTTTTTTTTTAAAGAAAACTTAAGACGCTTGAGTGAAGTCCCTAGTCCACCTAGTCCTTTTGGTTAGGTTGCTGGGTAGACCTATAGGAAACACAGGGTGCTTTGATCCAGATCTGGACCCTGACTCTGTGTGAAGCAGGTGATGGAGTTAATATGAATCTCTTGCTTTAAGCCAGTTTCCTTCTGGTGAGGTCTGCACTCAAAATTCCTGTGCTAACGTATGTTTGCAGGTGGGCAGAGCTGATGGAGAGACTTGACCGACAGCCCTCCCACCTTGGGGCACTTTCAGTAACCACCAGGTCTATGGGGAAGTGCAACTTGAGGGCTCGTGGAAGTGAAAACTGCAGTGGGAGCCCCCAAGCCCAGAGTCTATTTCGGAACACTCACCTATCTGAAGGGCTGGCTTCTGTGGATTTAGGACCTGTCTTCACAGACCTCAGAAACTTTTGTTGTAGTCTCACTTTTTTGTCCCCGTAAGATCTCCTGTCATCAGAAGCAAAGACATCTTCAACTACTACATTCCATAATTTACATTTTGTTCCAAGTTCTGTGGTCATTGGTGGAACTGTGGGTTCCTTAGTTTCTGTATAGCATGGTGGAGAGGGCACTAAGTTTGGAGGAGGTGCTTTTATTCTCAGTGGTTTACCTATTGTTGAACCTTTAGGAGCACTAACTCAATCTCTGAGGCTCGGCGTTCTTCCTGAAAAATGAGCATAATATTTACTCTGTGTACCTCACCATTAGCAGATTAAATGAAATGATGTGTGGCGATGAAGTACAAAGGTGTACCCCCTTTTAGATCAGATGCCAAGAAGTTTCAGGTTCATGGATCTGATGATCTATACTATAGCTTTTGGATGTCTTATCATCATCTCAATAAGGCCAAAACTCAACTCCTGATTGCCACTTCTTCTCTTCAACCCGGTCCTCTTATCTTCTGTATGTGCTCAGTACTGTTCGACTCTTTGTGACCCTGTGGACTGTAACCTGCCAGGCTCCTCTGTCTATGAGATTTCCTAGGCAAGAATACTGGAGTGGGTTGTCATTTCCTCCTCCAGGTAATCTTCCCCAACATAGGGATCGAACTCGCATCTTCTACATCTCACCACTGCCCCACCTGGGAAACCTCCCACCTCTTATTTTACTTGTTTTAATTAATGGCACCACCACCCACCCAGTTCAGTTCAGTTCAGTCCCTCAGTCGTATCTGACTCTTTGCAACCCCATGGATGGTGGCATACCAGGCTTCCCTGTCCATCACCAACTCCTGGAGCTTGGTTAAACTCATGTCCATTGAGTCGGTGATGCCATCCAACCATCTCATCCTCTGTCGCCCCCTTCTCCTCCCACCTTCAATCTTTCCCAGCATCAGGGTCTTTACAAATGAGTCAGCTCTTCACACCAGGTGGCCAAAGTATTGGAGTTTCAGCTTCAACATCAGTCCTCCCAATGAATATTCAGGAATGATTTCCTTTAGGATAGACTGGTTGGATTTCCTTGCAGTTTAACGGACTCTCAAGAGTCTTCTCCATTGGAGAAGGAAATGGCAACCCACTCCAGTATTCTTGCCTGGAGAATCCCAGGGATGGGGGAGCCTGGTGGGCTGCCGTCTATGGGGTTGCACAGAGTTGGACACTGAAGCGACTTAGCAGCAGCAGCAAGAGTCTTCTCCAGCACCACAGTTCAAAAACATCAATTCTTTAGTGCTCAGCTTTCTTTAAAGTCCAACTGTCACATCCATATATGACTATTGGAAAAACCATAGCCTTGACTAGATGGGCCTTTGTTGGCAAAGTAATGTCTCTGCTTATATGCTGTCTAGGCTGGTCATAGCTTTTCTTCCAAGGAGCAAGTGTCTTTTAATTTCATGTCTGCAGTCACCATTTGCAGTGATTCTGGAGCCCCCAAAATTAAAGTCTGTCACTGTTTCCACTGTTTCCCCATTTATTTGCCATGAAGTGATGGGACCAGATGCCAAGATCTTAGTTTTCTGAATGTTGAGTTTTAAGCCAACTTTTTCACTCTCCTCTTTCACTTTCATCAAGAGGCTCTTTAGTTCAATGAAACTATGAGCCATGCCATATAGGGCCACCCAAGACAGATGGGTCATGGTGGAGAGTTCTGACAAAACGTGGTCCACTGGAGAAGGGAGTGACAAACCACTACAGCATTCTTGCGTGGAGAACCCCATGAATAGTACGAAAAGGCAAAAAGATATGACACTGAAAGATGAATTCCCCAGATCGGTAGGTGCCCAATATGCTATTGGAGATTAGTGGAGAAATAACTCCAGAAAGAATGAAGAGACTGAGCCAAAGCAAAAACACCCAGTTATGGATGTGACTGGTAACGGAAGTAAAGTCTGATGCTGTAAAGAGCAATATTTCATAGGAACTTGGAATGTTAGGTCCATGAATCAAGGAAAACTGGAAGTGGTCAAACAGGAGATGACAAGAGAGAACACTGACATTTTAGGAATCAGTGAACTAAAATGGACTGGAATGGGTGAATTTAACTCAGAAGACCATTATATCTACTACTGTGGACAAGAATCCCTTAGAAGAAATGGAGTAGCCATCATAGTCAACAAAAGAGTCTGAAATGCAGTATTTGGATGCACTCTCATAAATGACAGAATGATCTCTGTTAGTTTCCAAGGCAAGCCATTCAATACCACAGTAATCCAAGTCTATGCCCCAACCAGTAATCCTGAAGAAGCTGAAGTTGAATGGTTCTATGAAGACCTTCAAGACATTCTAGAACTAACACCCAAAACAGATGTCCTTTTCATTATAGGGGACTGGAATGAACAAGTAGGAAGTCAAGAGATACCTGGAGTAACAGGCAAATTTGGCCTTGGAGTACAGAATGAAGCAGGGCAAAGGCTAATAGAATTTTGCCAAGAGAATGCACTGGTCATAACAAACTCCCTCTTCCAACAACACAAGAGAAGACTCTACACATAGACATCACCAGATGGTCAATACTGAAATCAGATTGATTATATTCTTTGCAGCCAAAGATGGAGAAGCTCTACACAGTCAGCAAAAACAAGACCGAGAGCTGACTGTGACTCAGATCATGAACCCATCCAATTGTATGATCAAAAAACTCAGGATTCTTCTTGGATTGTCTGTTTCCTTTACTTCTAACATTGTTAGCTTTACTTCCAAGGTGTTTTTCCAATCTAACCACTCCCCATAGTTTTTGGCATTGCTAGCCTGGACCAAAGCAACATCAGCTCTTTTCTGGGTTACAGTTCTTGTGTCTTAATCTTGAGTTGATCTTTCTACACCCAGTCTTTCCCATCCAAATTCCTTTCCCCTAAGGTAATCTGATGACCTTTTAAAAAACCATACAGTAGAACATACCACCCCTTTGTTTAATATCTGATAGATTTTTCTGGCACTTACAATAAAATCTGAAGTCATCCCCCTCCATCCCCACCACCCCACATCTCAAAAGGTCTACGTGATTTGCCTGCTGTCTGACTCTCTGACTTTTTATCTTTATGTTCCAGCCATGCTGGTTTTCCTGCTCCAGGCCAGGCTCATTCCTGCAGCGAAGACCTCTGGTTTACTGAGCCCTCAGCTGAGAGCATTCTTTCTTAAGACCCAGCCTCAGGGCAAAGGTCACTTTCTCAAAGAGGCCTTCCTTCCTCATCCTTGTAGGATGTGTTATAATTTTTGTCTGGCCTCTGATTTTGTGTTTTCTCCCTCGTTTTCCTGATTCTGTCCCACCTTCTTGCCTCCCATTGCCTTTTCATTTGTCTTTCCCTCTTTTTTTGCCTTTTCATAGATAAGACCCGACTTGGCACACACTGGGCTTGGCTACTGTTGGTGCCTTTTACTGAAATCATTTTGTGTGTTCCACTCTTAATTGTAAAGACAGTGAGTCAAATTATTCATATTTTTGATCTCTAAACGCTCTCTGCAGCTCAACCAAAACATATGGATTTTAACATGTTTATAGCTCTTAACCAGTCAATCCTAAAGGAAATCAACCTTAAATATTCATTGGAAGGAATGATGCTGAAGCTGACACTTCAATACTTTGGCCACCTGATATGAAGAGCTGACTCATTTGTAAAGGCCCTGATGCTGGGAGAGAGTGCAGGAAAAAGGGAAGCGGGCAGCAGAGGATGAGATGGTTAGATAGCACCACCAACTCAATGGACATGAATCTGAGCAAACTCTGGGAGATAGTGGAAGACCGAGTAGCCTGGTGTGCTACAGTCCATGGGATCACAAAGAGTCAGACATGACTTAGCAAATGAACAACCACAGCATAGTTCTTGACGCATATTTCTGTAAGTAGATATTTCTTATAAAGAATAAAAGAATCCTGTGGATGTCTGGAAGCCCAATGGCATCATATATGCTGACCAGCTTGTAAATTAGGTAAAAGAATTCTATTCCATCCAAAGCTGATCTCCCTTAGTACCTGAAAGAGGCTAGTATTTCCACAAAGCCCCAACCTGGGCGGTGCTTTATAGTACCCTGTGGTGCTGGGGGCCGGCAATTTGGGAACACTTTGCTTGCTCTGTCCCCTCCTAGAGAGTGATGACTTACATACAGGTTTGAGAAGATGCACAGACTCTAGGGTTCTCACCCATGGTGGAGGTAGAGAAGGTGAGATTTTATAAACCTCCATATTGTATGTTTACAAGGATCATGTCATTTTCTTGTAAGTAACAACAACAAAAAATCTATAAAACAAATAATCATAGGAGGAGACCTGAAAAACTGTCTGAGAAATCCTGTCATAAGGAAACCTTGCACTTTCCAAATGTTTGTGGTCATGCTATCCTTAGCTGGTTCTCTTGAACTTTCTCTGGGCAGTACTGCTAAAGAACATCCATCTTCTTTGCTTAAGTCTTAGAATAGTTCAGTTTTAGAGTCAGAAGGAAATTAAAACATAACCTGTATGCCTCATAAAATGAGGCCTCAGATCATGGCGTCTGGTCCCAACATTTTATGGCAAATAGAAAGGAGGTAAAATGGAAGTAGGGACAGATTTTCTTTTCTTGGACTCCAAAATCACTGTGGTCAGTGACTGCAGCTATGAAATTAAAAGATGCCTGCTCCTTGGAATGAAAGCTATGGCAAACCTGGACAGCATACTAAAAAGCAGAGATATCACTTTGCCAGCAAAGGCCCATGTAGTCAAAGCTATGGTTTTTCCAATGGTCATGCACAGATGTGACAATTGGACCATAATGAAGGCTAAGTGCCAGAGAATTGATGTTTTCAAACTGTGGTGCTGGAGAAGACTCCTGAGAGTCTCTTGGACTACAGGAGATCAAACCATTCAACCCAAAAGGAAATCAACCCTGAATATTCAATGGAAGGACTGATGCTGAAACTGAAATTCCAATACTTTGGCCACCTGATGTGAAGAACTGACTCATTGGAAAAGATCCTGATGCTAGGAAAGATTGAAGACAGGAAGAGAAGGCAGCAATCAAGGATGAAATGGTTAGATAGCATCACTGACTCAATGGACATGAAAGTGAAAGTGTGAAAGTGAAAGTTGCTTAGTCATGTCTGACTCTTTGCCACCCCATGGACTGTAGCCGGCCAGGCTCCTCTGTCCATGAAATTCTCCAGCCAAGAAAGCTGGATTGGGTAGCTGGTCCCTTCTCTAGGGGATCTTCCTGACCCAGCGATCGAACCCAGGTCTGCTGTATTGCAGGCAAAGTCTTTACCAGCTGAGCCACCAGGGAAGTGGATACACATGGATACAAATCTGAGCAAATTCTGGGAGACAGTGAAGGACAGGGGATCCTGTTGTGCTACAGTCCTTGGGGTCACAAAGAGTGGGACATGACTGAGCCACTGAACAACAGCAACAACTGGAGATTAGAGCTCTTGCCTAAGCTGACATGGCTCAGTGGTAGCAGGGTTGGGAAATGGACCTCCATCTTTGTCACCAGGAAGGAGATGGGTCCATAACCCACTCCCTTCATAGCATCAGCAACAGGACAGTGCAAGCAGAGGTGGGTAGTGGGAACTCAGGCCTCCGGCTTGCTGTGTGCTTTGCACCAGTGCATGTACTAACATAAGCCTTCCTCAGAGATAAATGTGTTTTCAGATCTGGGTACACGGACCTGCTGTCACCGTGCTGGGCAATGAGAACACATTGTCTTGTCTCTCCTGATACAGCATCCTCTACCAGGAGAGTCTGGCAGGGGCTGCCCTGCCTCTGAGCCAGCTCCCGGCATTACAGCTGTGATCTCGTATCCTTACTTCCTTGACACGCTTTCTGCCTGGCTTCCCAGAGACCTTGCAGGTGGTGGATGGAAGCGGGAGGCACAGGAAGTGACTGCTGGATGGCTCTCACCCAGGTCCCAACAGGACATTCTGTGGGAAACTTGGGTGGGTATCAGCCAGCTTCCTCCACTGAATGAGAAAGCTGCCTGTTCTCAGTGCTAACCTCCTGCAAAGGCCAGACTGCTGTCTCTGCCCACGTCCTGGGTGAGCAATCCCAGGTAAGGAGCTGTCCTTGCAGGTGGGGGATGCATGGCAGGGCTGGATCTCTACAGCCAGCATAGTGCAGGGCACAGAGCCATAAATTTTAATTCTGATATTCCTTAATTTAAAACAAAAACAACACAGAACACACCTGGCAGGCTGGCAAAAACCGGGTCTGAAGTCCCCATGGGTAATCGTGAGCAAACGTAGAGTGACGGGGGTGGACCTCACCATTGGAGGTCCCCCCTAGTCATTTATAAAAGGCAAGTACTGCCTCGCCTGGGGACCCCGAGTGCCACACTGCAGGTATGATTCATGAGGAAGAGACTGGCTATAAATCAAACCCCTTTGTCTTAAGCAGTCGTTTCAGTGCAGCCGATCAATTCACATTCAAAAGAGAATAAGGAAAACCCACACCATGCTGTAATCTACAAATATTGTAGAATTCAATTTCAAGCGTGAATGAAGTTTCCACTCTCTGACCAAGCGCCCTCCATGGAGTTTTTTTGTGGGGGGAGGGCTGTGGAGACCAGAGGGTGATTGTTGGGGGCCTCCAGGTCAGAGAGGGGTGGCTTGATGGCCCCAAGGGAGGGAATTCAGAGCCGGGAGCCAAGGGATTCATTCCTTCCAGAGCTGACCTGATGATGCCTGGGGCTCTCCGAGCATCCTAGCTGGGGACAGACCTTGGGCTGCCATGGTCATCATCACCATCTTTGCTGCCTGCTGAGTTACTGCTTCCATGCTCACTGCATCAGGAAAGAGTAAAGATAAGGCTCCAGGCTGATCCTCATCAGCCCCACATATCTGGGGATGAGAAAGAAGGTTTGGCTTAAGAACAAGCAACCGCTCTCAGTGTTTCTATGATACATTTGTTCTACTGATTGGAGGTTGGATACTTGTTCTCATCTTAATGGTTCATAATGATTTTACTTGTTTCCTTTGAGAGATGAACTCCAGAGAGCAGGGCTCAGACTTTGGTCCTCTTGCATTTCTCAAGATGCCTAGCACTTTGTTTCGGAAATAAGAGATTCTGGGCTTGAGTCAAATATCTGTGGAAACAGGGCAGAGCCAGTGCGTGAATCATCAAAACCCAGGGGAGAATCAGAGCCCGCATTTGAGCTCTGAAATTTCACACTCTTTCCCCTCCAGCCTTTTATCATAAACACCACCAGAAAAAAAAAATAAAGGAAGATTATGCTATCACCTCTCTTAGCTTCTCCTAGCCTCCTGCTGGTACTGAAATGATCGAGACAGTAGAATAGTGGCCAAAACCAGATAGAAGGAAAAACACACAAAGGACTTAGGGAACCACAGAGAGGAGGCTGGCGTTGCCCGACTGGCACTTTCTAAACACCTGCCTGTTTCTTTCGAAACTGTCATGTCTCAAAGTCCACAAATAACAGAGCTTCGTTTTGGTGTGGCGGTGGCTTTCCCAGTGGGGCCCGAGTTCCCTCGTACATATTTGCATATGTTTTCACAGTGGGGTTTCAGGTTGACTTTGAAGCTCATTCTTTCAAGGACAGAAGGGAATTCCTAAGAGTTCACTGACAGTAAAGTTTATGAAAAAACACTTCATCTGCATACCGGGGCTGTAGATTTGGATGTTCTTGGAAATTGTTCTCCATTTCGCTCTAAAAGAAAATCTTCTTGCTGAATACAAATGCTGCTTTTAATAAAATTTTGGAGCATCCTAGGCTTCCCTCATGGCTCAGACTGTAAAGGTAAAGAATCTGCCTCCCGTACAGGAGACCCAGGTTTGATCCCTGCATTGGGAAGATGCCCTGGAGAAGGGAGTGGCAACCCACTCCAGTATTCTTGCTTGGAGAAGCCCATGGACAGAGGAGCCTGGAGTGCTATAGTCCACAGGATCACAGAATCAGACACAACTGAGTGACTAACCCTTTTGCTTTCACTTTCAGGCATCTGATAGAGGTGACTTACCGGTGATCAGTGCTTTCTAGATTGTCACTGCTGGCAGGAGAACCAGGCCATGATACCAGGGAGAAGCCTCAGTGGATTCCAGCTGAGACAGAGACCATGTGGGTCAAATTCCGGAGGGGAATTGAAGTTGAATTGGATAAAAGGGAAGCCAGAAAGTTTCTGGAACTTGCTTCAGCAGCCATTTACAGAGTGCCCTGCACTCACTGAGAACACAGTGATGAGGGCTTGGGCCTCTCAGAGGAGTGGAGCTGTGGTGATGGACGGGCCCGGGGCCACAGAAAGGAGAGGAGGAGGTGGATGAAGGGGGCGTGCAGGGCAGGACACTTGACCTGCTTTTGAGAGATGGGCTCTTTAAACAAAGAAGTAGGGAAGGGTGTTTCAGCTATGCTGACAGATGCCAGGGTTTGTACAGAAAATATCTGGGTAAGGCACATTTTACAAAACACAAATATAATACAAAATCAACCCCCTTCATCTTAAGACATTGGCTATTGGCACATTAGAGAAGGCCCTGGACTGTGAATTGCTCAAAAGCATACCCCCTGGCGTATTTTCTGTATGCTCAATGATAAGCACCACCTCCTGGCACAGAATAGGGGCTCCGTTTATGTTTATGGAAGAATCAGTCCACCTCTGAAATGTGTGTTCTTCTTTTGTTCATGAATGCATAATTGCTCAGTTGTGTCCGACTCTTTGTGATCCCGTGGACTGTAACCCGCTAGGCTTCTCTGTCCATGGAATTCTCCAGGCAAGCATACTGGAGTGGGTAGCCGTTTCCTTCTCCAGAGGATCTTCCTGACCCAGGGTTTGAACCCGAGTCTCAGGCATAGGTAGGTGGATTCTTTACCTCTGTGCCACCTGGGAAGCCCGCATCTTCTTTGAACAGTGAGCAATGAGTAGTAGTAGAATAAAATATCACTGTAGCTGATAATTCAATGGCTATCTTGGAGATAAGGATGAGATTTTTAACTGCTAAGACAGTTTACTCTGTTTATAATAAACACATTTTCTCTATATAAATCAGGATGGTTCTTCCAAGGTGATGAATGCTTTTGCTAAGTGATCTACTCCCTCCTGGGCCCAGTGGAAGAAAGCAGTGGTTTTTATTTTTTGCGAGTGGGAATTTTAAAAATAAGAGAAGTTTGTAAGCTGTGGGTTCCCTGTGTGCCAAGCTCAGAAGGAGAGCACAAGTTTCTGGTTTTTCACCTTCTCACATGAAGAAACCATAAATAGGGACTCAGAGCCCAGAGAGTCCAGCATCACGGGCACACCTGGGCTAACGCATCCTCTGCCCACAGCCTAAGAAGGCACTCGCTTCTCAAAGCAAGTGAACTGAGTCCCCAGATCTGAAAAATAATCATTGATCACTGTTAGTGTTCTACAAGAATGAAAGTGTTAGCTGCTCAGTCGTGTCCGACTCTTTGTGACCCCATGGACTGTAGCCTGCCAGGCTCCTCTGTCCATGGGATTCTCTAGGCAAGAATACTGGAGTGGGTTGCCATTCCCTTCTCCAGGGGATCTTCCCAACCCAGGGGTTGGACCTGGGTGTCCTACATAGCAGGCAGATTATTTACTGTCTGAGCAACCAGGGAAGCCCAAGAATGAACTCATGTCATTCTTACAACAGAGTTCTTCATTTTACAGGTGGGAAATCTGAAGCAGGAGAAGGTTATAGACTTGCTTAGGGTCTCCTGCTGGTAAATGCCAGGGCTGGGTTTTGAGTCCTGGCAGCTTGGCTGCTGGATGATGTGCAGACTACCAATCTCCTTTCCCAAACAAGGCAAAATGCTCCAAAATGGATGAGACCATCACACGATAATGATGCTAAAGTGCTTTGTGGTCAAAAAGAACACAGGAATAGATGGCACTCTGTGTTTCTGTTTAAAACAACTCTAAATGTTGTTAAAAAGAGAAGAACAGTTATTGTTTTTTCTCAACAGTTATGAGATGTGAGTTTTGAGACAGAATTTTTATGAGCTTTTTTAAGGCTGCAAAGATAAGAATTCTTAAGAACTAACCATGAAATGAGATGTACTGCCAGTAAGAAGACATTCTTTTTATATTGATTAAAATAGATTTTATTTATATTGTGTATAGTTATATGCCCATGACACAACATACAAAACTACGAATAGAATATGGTGAAAAGTGAGTTTCTCTTTCATTCCCGATTCCCAGTCATCAAATTCCCTCCCTCAGACACGATTGCAGTAGGACTTATGTAACCTTCTAGAGATAGTCTGTGTGTATATTAGCCTATGTGTCTATGTAGTTTATTTTTGGGAGGGAGTGAGACACGAATGGTAACTTACTATGGGTAAGCAGTTCAGGACTTTGCTATTTTTATTCAAGACTGTAGACCTTGCTATTTTTACTTAAGACTGTAAGCTGAAGTTCAATATGAATTTGGCCCAAAGTTCTATATAGAATCTCATCAAGCTAGTCATCATTTATAAAAGCAATGATGTCTCTACATAAAATTTGTATCTTACAAAATTATTGTTTGCGATAGCTTTTCAATGATTCCTTTTTATTTTCCACCTTAAAGGTCATGAAATTTGAATTCCTCTTTTTCGTTTTTATACTTCATTTGTATTTCTTTCATCAAATTGGATGGACTACTACTGCCAGAAAAAGGTTGACAGTTGTAGTCATGGGCATTCTTTTCTTTTTCTTGACTGAATTGGAAGCTACTAGTTTCCTCCATTAAACATAATACTAACTTGGATTGACACACACACAAACTAAATACACAAACACACAGACTTAATTGACATTCTTTCAATAGATGTTATATCTTTATATCATACTGAGAAATCATCCACCTTTTCCCATATTTGTTTTTAGTTGCTAAGTAGTGTCTGACTCTTTTGCGACCCCACGGACTATAGCCCACCAACGTCCTCTGTCCATGGAATTTTCCAGGCAAGAATACTGGAGCAAGTTGCCATTTCCTACTCCACAGGATATTCCCAACTCAGGGATCGAACCCAAGTCTCCTGCTTGGCATTGGATTCCTTACCACTGAGCCACTGGGAAGCCCTTCACTATGTTTAAGCTGCTGCTGCTGCTGCTGCTAAGTCGATTCAGTTGTGTCCGACTCTGTGCGACCCCATAGACGGCAGCCCACCAGGCTCCACCGTCCCTGGGATTCTCCAGGCAAGAATACTGGAGTGGGTTGCCATTTCCTTCTCCAGTGCATGAACAGGAAAAGTGAAAGTGAAGTCGCTCAGTCGTGTCTGACTCTTAGCGACCCCATGGACTACAGCCTACCAGGCTCCTCCGTCCATGGGATTTTTCAGGCAAGAGTACTGGAGTGGGGTGCCATTGCCTTCTCCGCTATGTTTAAGAATATTTATTAAAAGTAGATGTTAACATATATAAAATTCTTCTTTATAATACATGGAGATGATCATTTTATTTGTTTTCTTTTCATATATTCATATGATAGTTTGTAAAAATCAGTGATGAATTTTAACTCTTCTTGCATTTTGAGATTGATGTTACTTGGTTGTATATTTTTCTTTTAATATTTTGAACTTTTTAGAACTCTTTTTAGAGTTCTGAAAAGAGTTTTAGAACTTTTTAGAACTCTTTTTCATGTCCTCTTTGTGCTTATTGTTCTCAATCAATGTCCTGTTAGCCTGAAGGAGAAAAAAAAAAGCATTACCAGCCTCTATTGTTTTTTCCATGATCTAGAATAGTTTGAAAGAACTAGAGTTAATCTGTTTCTTAAGGGTTTGATGGGGCTTTCTGGTTGGCTCAGTGGTAAAGAATCTGTTTACCAAGCAGGATACACGGGTTTGATCCCTATGTCAGGAAGATCCCCGGGAGAAGGAAATGCAACCCAGTATTCCTGCCTGGGAAATCCCATGGACAGAGGAACCTGGTGGGCTACAGTCCATGCAGTCAGAAGAGATGGACATGACTGAGAGACTAAACAACAACAGCGAAGCATTTGGTAGGTATCTATTATCAAATCATCTAAGCTCACTGCTTTTGGGGGATGTTAGCACTTTAACAGTTTTTCCTTTTCCTCCTGAGTAATTGATCTACTCTGAATTCTTAATTTCTTTGATGTGAATTTTAGTGATTTATATATTCTAGAAAATATTTCAACTCAAATTCATCATTAGAGCCACATAGAGAAGTGATCTTGGATGATTCCTAAAATTATACATTTATATATATGCATATATTTATATACAGATATATTTATATATATATATAAAACATTTATATAGTGTTTGTGTTTTCTTATTTGTTAAAATTAAGCAGATTAACTGTTAACTTACTTATTTACTTATTTGAGCTCCTGGATTTATCGTTACTATTATGTTTCAGTTTTCTAATTAAACTATTTCACATTTTTGCTTACTAATTCTTTCTTTTTTTATTCTTGACTTTATCCATGTTCTTTCACCTTTCATTAGATGATTTATTTATCTATTTTTGTTTTTTTCTGTGTATTAACATATATGAAAAATTCTGTGCATTTTTTTGAGCTTTGCTGAAAATGTAAACCATAGGTTCTGCTGTATAGCTTTTAAAATTATGGCTGTTTTCTAGTTATAACAAAATTCCAGCTTTGATTTTTCTTTGACTATGGATGGGAAGTGTTTAAATTTCCAAATGGTAAGGATTTGTTTGTGTGTGTATTTTAGTTTCATTGTTAATTTCTAGCTTGTTTGTTGTGGCCAGGGCTTTTAGCTTCATTGTTTCTACTTTTGGAAATTACTTGATGGTGTTTTTGGTGGCCTAATTATCTTGGTATGCATAAACACATTTCTTTCAATAATTTCCAAGATGTACATTTTTATGCTTGTGTCCTTTATATTACTTTATAGAAAATACTTACTCCTCTATTTCTTCAATGTATTTCCTGACTCTCTCAATTTTTCCTTGCATGTGTTTTGAGTCTGCATGCTAGAACCTTTTATTTCTAGAAGTTTTTTTGTTTTTTTTTAACATATCATTTAAAAATATGTATTAACCTTGTTCATTCCTGGGGACACCAACTGGCCATATGTTGGGTTTCTTGATTTGTCTTATTTATTTTTCATTTTCTTCCTAATCCATCCTAATTCTTTGGTTATTTTAATTTTATTTTGATTGTACTTCTCAGCATCTTGATTGTTGTGTCTTTTGCTAGATTTTCAGTTGCTTCTTTACTCTTCAGAGCTGCTGTCAACGTGGCCTTCATCTCTGTGATGGCTTCATTTCTCTCTCCCACATCTTTTCTGAGCTCTATTAACTTGTTTTATCTCCTGCTGTTAGAAAACCATGGATTTCCTGAACTCTTGTATCTGCTTTGAGATCATGCTTTGTCAAGGTGATTGTTTTTCAGCTTTTTAACACACAAGTTGATATGCTATAGATCACAATGTAAGCTTCTTCTTAGTAACAGTTTCCTGGTCAGTATTTTCTTTTCTTTATTTTATTGGATATTTGCTTTCTTTTTATGCAGTATTTTAAAACATTGATCTGGATGGTGGATCCTTTTTGGTCATTACTTATATTTGAAACAGGTGAATTCTTTCTGGTCCAGCTAATTTCAAAATGTCACAATGAGAAGCAGGACCATGGACACTTAGCAAGAGTTCTTCAGAGACACAGGGCTTTGGGTTTAAGAGCCTTCTTTCCAGACTTCACTTTCAAAATCATCTGACATATTCAGAGGCAACTGTGAACGCTGAGTTTCTCTTCTGCTTCCTGCCTCACGGACAGACTGCTTCCTGCAGCTATGGTGGGCCTGACTGGTTTCCCAGCTGGCCCACCACATCCTGCTTCCCTTCTGAGTTTCATACCAAACTCCGTTCATGGGAACGTCCCACTTCCCACCTCTGCCGGCCCCCAAGAAAAAAGCTCGGTTTGACCCTTAGACCTGCCACTTTCTTTGGGCCCTTCACCTTCTCAGCCTTGTTCACAGTCTGCAGCCACGAGGTCCCCTCTCCTGTTTGACCACCCCTGCATTTCACATCTATTCCTTATACAACATGGTTTGGGGTTGCTTATGCCTCTGGGTTTTTTTTCTTTAAACTTGCAAGTTCATTTTGCAAGGAGGTTGAAATATCTTCTTTACTCTTCTGTATTAAAACTGGAGGTCTCCGTCATGTTTTAAAAATATTTGTGTTTTAGATACAGAGAAATTCAAATTTTGGAAAGCATTTCCTACTGCAACATGTGTAATATTTTCAAGTTCTCTCTTGGCAGATACTTCCTAGCAATTCAAGATTTTGTTAAATACATAATTTTATAGAGCTTATAAATTTAACAGATTATCAAATAAAATGTTTTGATATGAAGAAATAGCGATGTGATTTATGAGTTGCTTTACTCATGGAATCAAAGTTTATATTCTATATAAATACAATTTAGGTAGATTTTGCATGAAAATCTCTTAAAATGTTTCTATATCAAAGAAAATTGATGCCACATGCTGAAATCCTCAAAATGCTGTCTGTTGTAAAATATATATGTTTACATAAAAAAATCACAATTTCCCTTTACGTGATTCAAATATTAAGGCCCTTTCTCATCTCTCTTTTGTACCATCAGGTGGTGCTAAATATGTCATCTTCTAAGGATACAATTTTCAGGAATATTCTCTATGTATAGTTAATGAAGTTAGGATCCTTGGGTAGATTGACATGATTATTGCATCAAAATTAAAAATAGCATGATTAGAAAGTACAACAGTTTAATATAATTACATAAACTATAGAGGATGCTAAGTGTCAACAGCATTTTTAAAGTTTCAACGTGAATATCATCACATGTGAAAGTGAATTTGTGGCCTTTTGGGAGGAATGGCTTGGGTGTATCTTATTCATGTTTCACAGAGAAGTTATATAATCTTCCTTCCATGCCATTTCACCCCTTTGTTCTTTGGTAAGGGAAAGTTTGCTTAGTTTATTTGTCTAACATCAGCATATCTGATTTCTCCACATCATATTTGATTGGGGTTTATTGCATTAATCTCGACCCTGGGATGAAAAATCGTTTCCATAATTTACTTAAGTACAGAACCTGGAGGAGGAACTCTGCATAACTGTGACCTTATCACATTTTTTCTTTTCCATTTACACATCTGCTCATTATGGAGGTAGAAACGTAATAGACCTTCCAGAGGGGAGCAGGTGACTTTTAGTGACTCCTGATTGAATTTCAGAGGCCAGACAATATACTGAATAGTTTGTGTTTAGCAGTAACATAATTACTATATTTCTTTAGCAAGGGAAAGAAAAGAGAAAGAAAGGTCATATGTTACTGAGTTTGAAATCCCTGGGGAGTGCCTGCAGTTATTCAATGCTGTGTTGTTTTTTTTTAAGAACAGATTTTCTGCTTAAAAATAAATATTCACTTCTTGTATTTCAAAACTGCAGTATCACTGTGAATGCAAATATCTGGTGATTCTCCATTATCTCATATTTAGAGACTTTTAAATCATTAAAAACTTGCATAGCGTCACTGTTTAACCATCATCAGGCTCGGCAGTGGAGAGCTGGGTGTGGAAGGTACAGGTGCAGTGATGTGTTCACCTGAGCCAGGTAAAAGCTGGTTTAGGGGTGAGAGTAGGCATAAAAACAGGGTGGTCGGTCTTGCCTCTTATGCACAGACAGCTCACCCACAGCAAGGACGGGATGAGGTTTATCTTGGCTTGCTTTGTTTGTTTGTTTTTAATGGTGTTTTAGCAACTGTCTGGCCATTTATTTTATTTCTCATTTGTTTGGCCATACTGCACAGCATGCGGAATCTCGGTTTCCTAACCAGAATCAAACTTGCGGCTCCTCCGGTGGGAGTGCTGTATCTTAACCACTGGACCACCAGGGACATCTCCATCTTGGCTTTCACTTTCCAGGCCACCCTTTTTATCCTGATGATCAGATCATGACAAGATCCAAAATAGCCTACTGTTATTAGTCAGCTGCCTGACCCACCTCTATGATACCTTTTCTCCCCTCGAGTGTTTGGCTGTGTATCCCTTGATTGCCTCTTCACAGGACAAACAATTTATAAAATTGTTTTCCACTGAGCGAGCAGAAAAAGAGTGCAGTCTTCTTCCTGGTGTGGCCGAGGGACACTTGTCTCGGATTGTTGGCAGCTTAGGGAGGGCTCTTTCCACTGGGAAACTCCGAGCTGGTGTTGACGTCTCTCTCGCACTGCTTCCGGGGCTGGCCTGGGAGAGTCGCAGCACACCTCTCCAGGCCCGGACTAGCACCGGACTATCTTACCAGCTGGAGAAGGAAATGGCAACCCACTCCAGTATTCTTGCCTGGAGAATTCCATGGACAGAGGAACCTGACAGGATACGGTCCATGGGGTCTCAAAGAGTCAGACATGACTGAGCTACTAACACACACACATACACACACACACGCATCTTACCAGCTGGTCCAGGGCAGCCAGGTTCCTGCACCCCTGGTCCCCAGGCTCAAGCATTGTTGGTGGTCGGCTGGCCCTTAAGAGTGAGCTGGAATAACCCCAAGCACAGAGCAAGACCAGCAGGACAGGCAGCTGCTGTTCAGATCCTTCCTGATCGACAGTCAGACCAGAGGCCTGAATGCACACTTGGGGCCAGCTTTACAGTAGTGAGCCGGCCAGTGTGGCCACAGGGCTGCAGCCCGAAGCCTCTGTCCACCCCCACAACCCTCTCCAGGGCAGAGAGGGAGACCTGCCTGCTTCTAGAGAGGGGCTGGAGATTCTGCTTCATCCCCAGGTTTGGGAAGAGAATCTGCAGGGCCTTGGAAGAGCACTTGTAAGTGCTGGGCCCTAAATCTTTGGCTGCATAAGCAGATGGCAACATCTACTTGGGGAGCTGTCCTTGCCTGTCATGACCCTCCCTGAAAGTGGAGATAGATGCAGGAGTTTTTTTTTTTCCTTTCCTGGGCTCATAATAGGCTTCCCAGGTAGAGCCTGTGGTAAAGAATCTGCTTTCCAATGCAAGAGACATAAGAGATGCGGGTTCAGTTCCTTGGTGGGGAAGATCCCCTGGAGGAGGGCAGGGCAACCCACTCCAGTATTTTTGCCTGGAGCATCCCATGGACAGAGGAGCCTGGTGGGCTAAGGTCCATACGATTTCAGAGTCAGACACTACTGAAATGACTTAGCACGAACTCATAATATGGATGAGCTATAATATGTGACAATGTGTAGCTGAGTTTCTGTCTCATGGTAACTGCTCAGTGACTGGCAGCTATTATGGTTATTAGTAAATTGCCATCTGCTTTAATCCTTCTCTTATGAGTCTTATCTGAGCTTAGTTCCCCAGAGCCCACCCATGCTGCTGAGAACTCACCAGGCTGAGGACCAGCTCCAACCAGGACTCTCCTGGCCCTGTCACTGACACCTCTGCTGGAACACCTTGAGCAGAGGCACGGATCCTGCCTGGTGAATAGCATGTGAGTGACTCCTTGGTGTCCTGACCTGTGCTGTCCATCCTCTCTGTGAGCGTGGACCTAGCAGGTCCACCAGGGAGTACCGTGCTGGGTCCAGTGGGGGATACAGAAGAAGATACAGAGCTCTTGCCCTAACCAGTGATCCCAGAATCAAGCAAGTTGAACACATTGTTAATGTAGATTTTTTAAAAAAATATATTAATTAATTAATTGTTGGCTGTGCTGGGTCTTTGTTGCTATGCTTGGGCTTTCTCTAGTTGCAGTGAGCAGAGGCTACTCTTCCTTGCAGTGCTTGGACTTATTGCAGTGATTTCTCTTGCTGAGGAGCACAGTCTCTAGGGTGCTCAGGCTTCAGTCGTTGTGGCTTGTGGGCTTAGCTGCTCAGTGGCATGTGGGATCTTCCCAGACCAGGGATCGAACCTGTGTCCTCTGCATTGGCAGGCAGATTCTTATCCACTGTGCCTCCAGAGAAGTCTGCAGATGCTTTGATTGCAAGGCAGAAATTCTCTTCTGTAGCTTAAGCCGCAGAAGGAAATGTACTGATTCATGCAGTTGAAAAGTTTAGCATTGGACCATTTGGCTCACATGATTAGAACTGGAGAAATGGATAATGAACCCTGTGGGACCTGGCCTCTCCCAGCCTGTGGCTTCATGCTCTGTTGCATGTTCTCCACACAGTGGATCCAGGTGACTTCAGCCTTCCATCCCCGGATCAGATAAACCAGAGAAAAGAAATTTCAGTGTCCTAGCCTCCTCCAGCATTCTGGAGGCTGATGTTCCTGTTCTAATTGACCTGATTGGGTCACGTTGCCCCTCAATCCACTTGCTGTGCCAGAGTGACAGAATGGTCCGATGGCCCAGGCCTGAGCACTCTGTCCACCCTGGGAGTTGGGCTGCTTGTCAGTCTAGCCTCTGCCATCTGGCCTGATGGTGGATGGGGAGACCTCCTAAGAAGAAGCATAGTCCTAGGTACGTTCAGTAGGCAAACAGTGTAACACATAACAAAACGATGCAGGATGTAAGTGTATTAGAACTCTACTGTTGGCACAGAAGCATTTTACATAAATGATAAATTCAGTCACAGTTCTTAGCAAGTGAGCAATAAATGCTTTCTGATTTGATCTGCCACCAGATCAGGGTTCTGGCAACAAACACCCCTGTGTTGTTATCACCAAGCAGATAAATTGGCATGTACAGGTGTTCCTGAAGTATGTGTTGAGTGACTTCACTCTAGGATTTCCAGAAGGGCAGAGAGCCTCTCAAGACTGATTGCTTTAACCTGGTTAACTGGGAAGCTGAGATGATAAACTTTTGGGGTCACAGCTGTATTCTTCAGAAGATATGAGGCTGCCATTTTTTCCTGCATTTATAAGCTTTCTAATGAAAGTGTGAGTTGAAACTATGAGTTGTGGCCTCTAATAACAAGCTGACAGTTCTATGAACATTTGTCAAGCTAATTTATTTATTTATGATGTGATGGGCATGCTTCCCTTTTCTTGTATGTTTAGACATTTCACATTGAAGTGCTTCCTTGGAGGCCATGAGAGATGGATTTCAATATTTGTCCCCTGACACACACAGTTCTGCCACATTCCTGTCTGTACACACATCTTCGTTCTTGAGCTCTGCATAGGAAGCCAAGGGGCAGATGGTCCAAAGTTGCAGAGTTGGGGCTTCCCCTTTGGGGAGCCTACTTTCATCTTTTGCTTCGATCTTTCTAACACTGCAGAGCATGTGTCTGTTACCTGGACTGTCCCCCTCTCCAACCAGGCAAGAGCCCTGTCACACTGCTGTCAGGGCCACCTGAACACAGCACTGATGCCCAGCACATAGGAAATGCTCAAGAAAATATCCAGTGAAAGAAAGAGGGGTGGTTTTGAGTAATATTGCCTTTCAAATGCATGGATGGATAGGGGTTGTTTGGCAGAAAAATTCTATTGGAAAAAAAGGCAGAGCATCTAAGGTGAGGCTGGACTGTAAACACAGAAGGATCTACTTACTGAGCATTTATTACTCGGCACCAAGTCAGGCTGTGGGAGCCACAGGGGAACATGGAATCAGACCCTTGTCTGGTTGGGGCACTTGGGATGTATTCCAGGAGGCGTTAGAGAAAAATGCAAAGCAGTATCTGCACTTCCCCACACAAGTGATGCTGGTGAGTTCTTATCACCCTGTGCAGGAGATAGGATTTGTGGAGATGGGTGCTCAGTTGCTCAGTTGTGTGCAATTCTTTGCTACCCTACAGACTGTTGCCTGCCAGGCTCCTCTGTCCATGGGATTTTCCAGGTAAGAATACTGGAGTGGGTTGCCATTTCCTACTCCAGGGAATCTTTCCCACCCAGGGATCGAACCTGAGTCTCTTGTGTCTTCTGCATTGGCCTGCGGATTCTCTACCTCTAGCGCCACCTGGGAACCCCCTTGAGGAGACAAGGGCCTCGAAGGTGACCTGTTAGTCAGGATTCTTCCTGGGCAGTGACAGGACACCTAATCAAAGCAGGCTTGGCATAAGAGAAGGACAAGAAAGGGCTTTACTAGCTCAACTAATGGAAATGGAGAGCCTGGGGCTGCCCAGATGTCACTGAGGGACCCTATGCTCTGTGTTCTGGCTCCAGTTTCATCTGAGCCTTCACTTCAGGCCAGCACCACCCACCCCCGCACTTATATCCCTATGGATCTGGCTTAAGGTCGGACTCTTTTCAGGTCAGACTCCAGCAAATGTCCAGGCTTAATTCTGATCTTCTCTGATCACCTCTGCACCAAGCAAGGCGCTGTGTTTGAGTCTGGACACCTCGCTTGCTCCTGGAGCTGGGGTGAGTCAGAAATGCTACCTGTCAGCAAAACACATTAAATCAATTACGATACCTAAATAAAGAGAGACTGAGGAAATTCATGGAGGATTGATGATGCATTTGAGGAGAGCCAAGGACACAGCCTAGAGGGGAAAGTGCCTCTGGCTTCTGTGAGTATGACACTCTCTCACCTATGGTCCCAAAGGAGCCCCAAGCATGGGCTCTGAGAAGCACTGACCCATGTGACTCCCTAAGTGCTCGGTCTGGTCTGCTGACAACAAACTGTAGCCCTTTTTTCTTTTTGTTGACTATGTGCAGTGCCCACTTAAGGCTGAAGCTACTGGACCTTTCTTGTCCCTGGATACCTGAGGCCAGGAGCAGGCTCTGGCCTTTGGCAGGGACAAGTGAAGATGTTCAAGTCCTGAAGGAGGGAGAAAGCTTGGTTCGTGTCCCTACCTCCATGGTTTGGATGGGCTTGCCCTTTCAATGTTAGAATCTGAGCTCTGAGGTTTGGAAGATGAAGCTTAATGGAGACTCCAGAGGTGTGTGCTGTTTGAATGGCTCATAGGCCCCTCCCTGATGGGTTCTCTGGTTCCTGGTGCACACTGTGTCACCTGTAGACCCTGACCCTCACCATTAGGATCTGACTCTTTTTTAAAATTAACTTAAGTTTTTTTAAAAGACGCTTACTCCTTGGGAGAAAAATTATGACCAACCTAGATAGCATATTAAAAAGCATAGACATTACTTTGCCAACAAAGGCCTGTCTAGTCAAAGCTATGGTTTTTCCAGTAGTCATGTATGGATGTGAGAGTTGGACCATAAAGAAAGCTGAGTACCGAAGAATTGATGCTTTTGAACTGTGGTGTTGGAGAAGACTCTTGAGAGTCCCCTGGACTGCAAGGAGATGCAACCAGTCCATCCTAAAGGAAATCAGTCCTGAATATTCATTGGAAGGACTGATGCTGAAGCTGAAACTCCCATACTTTGGCCACCTGATGCAAAGAGCTGACTCGTTGGAAAAGATCCTGATTCTGGGAAAGACTGAAGGCAGGAGGAGAAGGGGACCACAGAGGATGAGATGGTTGGATGGCATCACCGACTCAATGCACATGTGTTTGAGCAGACTCCGGGAGTTGGTGATGGACAGGGAGACCTGGTGTGCTGCAGTCCATGGGGTCACAAAGAGTTGGACACGACTGAGAGACTGAACTGAACTGAATTTTTTTTTAGGAGGATATTTGCTTTACAAGCGTGTTGGTTTCTGCCATACATCAACATGAATCAGACATAAGCATGCATATGACCTCTCCCTCTTGAGCCTCCCTCCCACCTCCCACCCCATCTCACCCCTCTAGTTGTCACAGAGCACTGGTTTGAGCTCCCTGTGTCATACAGCAAGTTCCCACTGGCTATCTATTTTATGTATGGTAACGTATATGTTTCCATGCTATTCTCTAAATTTGTCTCACCCTCTCCTTCCCACACTGTGTCCACACTTCTCTTCTGCATCTCCATTGCTGCCCTGCAAATAGGTTCATCTGCACCATTTTTCCAGATTCCACACATACACATTAATATGCGATATTTGTTTTTCTCTTTCTGACTATCTTCATTCTGTATAGCAGGCTCTAGGTTCATCCATTTCAGTTCAACTAAATCAGATTTTTTCCTTTTTATGGCTGAGTAATATTCCACTGTATATATGTACCACAGTTTCTTTATCCATACATCTGTCATTGGACATCTAGAAGATCTGACTCTTGATATCTGGGGCTCAGGTCATAAGCCGGGCTCTGTGGGCGGCGTGGCCCTGCCTGGTTCTGCAGGCTGGCTGTTCTCTGCTGAGGTGGCCAGGATTCAGCCCTCAGCAGGCAGCTGGTCTTACTCCTAGTGAACTTGCACAACTGCCCCATTTGGGGTTAGGATCACATAGACACCCCCTCTTCTCCATCTCCTGCCTTCACTTTTTTTCCTTCTGAAAGTATTTTGAATGAAAATACTATGTGATACACAGAAATTAAAAGAGAGATGCCTCAAAGTGTGACTATCCCCTGTGCATGTGAGTGCTGAGTCGCTTCAGTCGTGTCTGATGCTTCGCGACTGGCTCCTCTGTCCATGGGATTCTCCAGGCAAGAATACTGGAGTGGGTTGCCATTCCCTTCTCCAGGGGATCTTCCCAACTCAGGGATTGACCCACAACTTCTGTGGCTCCTGCATTGCCAGTGGATTGTTTACTGCTGAGCCACCAGGGAAGCCCTCGGATACCCCTACGTCAAGTTATCATCGGAAACATAAAATAGTGTCTTACAAGGAGACTCCTACAATTATCTCTCAGCTTTTCAGGATGAGCAGAAGCAAATTTTTATTATTAGTCCGTCTCCCAAGTCAATACCTGGGACTTGTCCTTAAGTCTGTCCTCCCCATTTGTTGGTGCTCTAACCAATCAGCCACCATGTCTAATCCATTTCACGTATTTCAGACCTCTTGACTTGCTTCTTGTTTGGATTTCTTATTCAAATTACCTAATCAGCTCTCTGCCTTCAATTCTGCTTACTTCCCATTCATTTCCCACACTTACGCCAGCACGGTTCCACCGAACCCCCAACCATCCACCTACCACCGCCACTGCCCCCCTTACTCTAGGGGATACGTATGGCCCCGGGAGCTAGCCGCTGCCTCCGTCCTGTGTCCTCTGTCTTGCCTACTCCTGACCCTGGATCCTCGGAGAAAAAAGGGGCCGACTGTCAGGAAGAAGGCCACTAGGGAGATCCTGATCTTTGGATCTTCTCATTTCTCCCGGCTACTGCTCCCAGCTTCAGGACCACATCCGGATCAGAGACTGTTTAAGGTCTGCTGTCTCCCAGACAGACAGGCAGGAGAAACTCTGCTCCTGGCAGCCTACTTTTGCAGGGAACTGACCTCCGGGACTTTCCTCCAGAGGTAGGGTGACTCCCCTCACCCTGATCTCTCTCACCTGCCTGCAGGGCTCTGGACTTGCTCTTACACTGTACCCTCCATTTTTTTATCTCATGGACTTAAACAGGGCAGCGCAGGTAGGGACGTCTTCAGCAGAGCTGGAGTCAAGGTCAGGGCTGATTTCCATCTAGCCCAGCTTCCTGATGTGTTGCATGTTCTCCTGCCCATCCTTAAATCCATAAGCACAAACTGTGGCCGTATTTATGCCCATGTGAGTTACTGACCAAGTTCTGGAGGCAAGGTGTGCTGAGGACAGACCTCTTGCCCTTCAGAGAAGACTTTGCCCTGGCTTAACAGACATCCTTTAATGGGCACTTGGGGGTCCATTTTTGCAGCCAGCTATTCCTTTATTTCCTTTCTTTTTAAAGAAACCATAAGAAATTGTGTTTCAGATTAACTGCTGACTCCAGAAATACAGTGTGTAAGTAGTTGATGTGTGGTAGCTGATGGTCGATGTTGTTCACTTGCTAAGTTATGTCCGACTCCTTGCGACCCCATGGACTGCAGCACACCAGGCTCGCTCCTCTGTCCTCCACTATCTATCTCTCCGAGTTTGCTCAAATGGGGTTTTGAGTCACAGCTTCCTGACAGGAACCTGTGGGAGCCTGGATGATTGGGCAGTGTTTCTGGGCATTTCTGTCTGCCCTGTGGGAGCAATGACCTGGGGGGAGGTTCCGGCTCCACCATTGTTCTCTTGTAGGACATTTGCTGAGTACTAGTGCCGTTGTGCAAGCCGGCATAGCAACAGTGATGGTAACATGTGCATATGGCTGTGGAAATGAAGCTCAGAGGAAACACTCAGAAGTGACACTCTTGTTTAGGGGCTTCCCTGATGGCTCTTCTGTGTAGAAATCAGTCCTAAAGGAAATCATTCCTGAATATTCATTGGAAGGACCAATGCTGAAGCTGAAACTCTAATACTTTGGCCACCTAATGCGAAGAACTGACTCATTGGAAAAGACCCTGATGCTGGGAAAGATTGAAGGTGGGAGGAGAAGGGGATGACAGAGGAAGAGATGGTTGGATGGCATCACCAACTCAATGGACATGAGTTTGAGCAATCTCCAGGAGATGGTGAAGGACAGGGAAACCTGGTGTGCTGCAGTCCATGGGGTTGAAAAGAGTCAGACACGACTGAGTGACTGAACTGAACTGAACTGATGGCTTAGTGGTAAAGAATCCACCTGCCAGTTTAGGAGACCCGGGTTCGATCCCTGGGTTGGGAGGATCCCCTAGAGAAGGAAATGGCAACCCACTCCAGTATTCTTACCTGGAGAATCCCATGGACAGAGGAGCTTGGCTGCTCCATGGCATTCCATGGAGTCACAAGAGTCAGACATGACTTAGTGACTGAGCATACACATACCATGACTTAACTTTGCTGCATCGCAGACCCCCAAGCACAGAATGGGGGTGTGCTACTAAAAAATCTCATCGAGTTATTTGAGAAACGTGGGGAAATGCACAAGCCAGCATCCAGCCCACGTAAATCCTCTATCCGTGGTCCGGGCTAAATTTCCCACATTCATTTCTTCTGTCCCCGCAGTAATATTCTACGAGAAGAGAAATGGTACGGCCATGGCGTGTTAGGAAAGGGGCCGTGTATGTGTGTTGCTAGTATTCTATTGTAGCAGATTTCCTCCTGTATTTTGGAAAGTGTGATGGCTCCTTGATTTAACAAGTTCAGTCCTCACAGTGCACCCCAAAAGGGTTGGTAACTACCTCCTTGGCAATTGGTATTCCCCAGAGATTAATGTTTGGTGCCAGCTTTAATGTTAGAGCCGTAATTAGAATATTCATTATGCTAATAATGTTACACCACTCATCTTATGTATATTTATGTATCGGAAGATATGATAATTCTGTGTAAGTTGCTCGGGCAGCAGGTAGGCCCCTGGATCATGTGAAACCTTGTTATCCTAATCAGCTGAGACAGGATGGAGGAGGAAATCAACCCCAAGGTGCTGTGATGCCCCAAGACCTGCGTTAGGTGCTGTGAATACAAGATTTCACAGAATCCTCCCAGCTATGGTCTAAAATACACACTGCTGTTCTCTCCACTTTGAGAGTAAAGGGAACAACAACAACAAAAAAAAAACAAGTAAAGGGAACAGAGGTTCGGGGCGGGAAGGGGCTGAATCCATGTCACAGGAGTTAATTGGTGCTTAATCCAGGGAGATTCCCTGTTAGCTCAGTTGGTAAAGCATCTTCCTGCAATGCAGGAGACCCCGGTTCGATTCCTGGGTCGGGAAGATCCACTGGAGAAGGGAAGGGCTACCCACTCCAGTATTCTTGGGCTTCCCTTGTGGCTCAGCTGGTAAAGAATCTGCCTGCAGTGTGGGAGACCTGGGTTGGGAAGATCCCCTGGAGAAGGGAAAGGCTATCCACTCTAGTATTCTGGCCTGAAGAATTCCATAGACTGTGTAGTCCATGGGATTGCAAAGAGTTGGACACAACTGAGCCACTTTCACTTTAAACCCAGGAGTTGAGCCCGAGGAGCCTGTGAATCAAAATCACAGAAGATCACTCACTCCGTCTTCACCTTCCTGGTGAGTGGAGTGCCTGGGCTTGGCTGTGATTTTTGCAAAGCAGTTGGGGATATTTCAAAAAGAGAGGGACTGCGGCACACATGAAGCCCTGTTTCAAAAAATGCAGGATCTCACAACTTAAGTCTTTTTTTTTTTTTTATTTTTTTTAATTTTTTTTATAAATTTATTTATTTTACTTGGGGGCTAATTACTTTACAATATTGTAATAGTTTTTGCCATACATTGACAAGAATCAGCCATGGGTTTACATGTGTTCCCCTTCCCGAACCCCCCACCCACCTCCCTCCCCCTCCCATCCCTCTGGATCATCCCACTGCCCCGGCCCCGAGCCCTTGTCACATGCATCGAACATGGAATGGTGCTCTGTTTCACATATGACAATACACATGTCTCAATGCCATTCTCCCAGAACGGCCCACCCTCACCTTCTCCCTCAGAGTCCATAAAATTGTTCCATGCATCTGTGTCTCTCATTCTGTCCCGCATATAGGGTTATCGTTACCATCTTTCAGATTCCATATATATGCATTAGTATACTGTATTGTTGTTTTTCTTTCTGGCTTACTTCACTCTGTATAATGGGCTCCAGTTTCATCCATCTCAGTAGAACCGGTTCAAATGTATTTTTTTTAATGGCTGAGTAATATTCCATTGTGTATATGTACCACAGCTTCCTTATCCATTCATCTGCTGATGGACATCTAGGTTGCTTCCATGTCCTGGCTATTGTAAACAGTGCTGCGATGAACATTGGGGTACACGCGTCTCTTTCAATTCTGGTTTCCTCGGTGTATATGCCCAGCAGTGGGATTGCTGGGTCATATGGCAGTTCTATTCCCAGTTTTTTAAGGAATCTCCACACTGTTCTCCATAGTGGCTGTACTAGTTTGCATTCCCACCAACAGTGTAAGAGGGTTCCCTTTTCTCCACACCCTCTCCAGCATTTATTGCTTGTAGACTTTTGGATAGCAGCCATTCTGACTGGTGTGAAATGATACCTCATTGTGGTTTTGATTTGCATTTCTCTAATAATGAGTGATGTTGAGCATCTTTTCATGTGTTTGTTAGCCATCTGTATGTCTTCTTTGGAGAAATGTCTGTTTAGTTCTTTGGCCCATTTTTTGATTGGGTCATTTATTTTTCGGGAATTCAGCTGCAGAAGTTGCTTGTATATTTTTGAGATTAATTGTTTGTCTGTTGCTTCATTTGCTATTATTTTCTCCCATTCTGAAGGCTGTCTTTTCACCTTGTTTATAGTTTCCTTTGTTGTGCAAAAGCTTTTAATTTTAATTAGGTCCCATTTGTTTATTTTTGCTTTTATTTCCAATATTCTGGGAGGTGGGTCATGGAGGATCCTGCTGTGATTTATGTCGGAGAGTGTTTTGCCTATGTTTTCCTCTAGGAGTTTTATTGTTTCTGGTCTTACGTTTAGATCTTTAATCCATTTTGAGTTTATTTTTGTGTACGGTGTTAGGAAGTGTTCTAGTTTCATTCTTTTACAAGTGGTTGACCAGTTTTCCCAGCACCACTTGTTAAAGAGATTGTCTTTTCTCCATTGTATATTCTGGCCTCCTTTGTCGAAGATAAGGTGTCCATATGTGCGTGGGTTTATCTCTGGGCTTTCTATTTTGTTCCATTGATCTATATTTCTATCTTTGTGCCAGTACCATACTGTCTTGATGACTGTGGCTTTGTAGTAGAGTCTGAAGTCAGGCAGGTTGATTCCTCCAGTTCCATTCTTCTTCCTCAAGATTGCTTTGGCTATTCGAGGTTTCTTATATTTCCATACAAATTGTGAGATGATTTGTTCTAGTTCTGTGAAAAATACCATTGGTAGCTTGATAGGGATTGCATTGAATCTGTAGATTGCTTTGGGTAGAATACTCATTTTCACTATATAGTCTTTTATTAAAGGCACAGAAATGTGTTAATTAGTACAAACCAGAAGCAAGTCTGAGAGAATGGCTGGATTGTCAGTTGGGGGCATTTTAAAGAGACTCCGAGAGGGATGTTGTCTTTCTGTCGCTGTGAGGCCTGGCAAAGTGAAGCAGTCACAAAACTAAAAGGCTCTTGCTCCCTGGAAGAAAAGCTATGACAAGCCTAGACGGAATATTAAAAAGCAGAGACATCACTTTGCCAACAAAGGTCCATATAGTCAAAGCTATGAATTTTCCAGTAGTGATGTATGGATGTGAGAGTTGGACCGTAAAGAAGGCTGAGTGTTGAAGAATTGATGCTTTCAAACTGTGATGCTGGAGACAACTCTTGAGAGTTCCTTGGATTGCAAGGAGATCAAACAAGTTAATCCTAAAAGAAATCAAATCTGAATACTCATTGGAGAGACTGATGCTGAACGTGAAGCTCCAATATTTTGGTCACAGCCAACTCACTGGAAAGGACCCAGATACTGGGAAAGATTGAAGGCAGGAGGAGAAGGGCATGACAAAGGACAAGATGGTTGGATGGCATCACTGACTCAATGGACATGGGTTTGAGCAAACTGTGAGAGATAGTGAAGGACAAGGAAGACTAGAGTGCTGCAGTCCATGGGGTGAAAAAGATACACTAGGCAAATTTCAAGTTAGCAACCCTATGACCTTGAATTAGATACCTTAAAATTTTTTTTTTATGGGAATATAATTGCTTTACAATGTTGCATTAGTTTCTACTGCACAGAAAAGTGAATCAGCAATATATATTCACATATTGCCTCTTATTTGGACTTCCTTCCCATTTAGGTCACCATAGAGCACTGAGTAGAGTTCCCTGTGGTTTATAATAGGTTCTTATTAATTATCTGTTTTACACATAATATCAATAGTGTTTATATGTCAGTTCTAATCTCCCAATTCATCCCGCCCCCATTTTCCCCCTCGGTGTCCATATGCTTTTTCTCTATGTCTGTGTCTCTATTCCTGCTTTGCAAATAGGTTCATCTGTACCATTTTTCTATATCTCACATATATATGTCAATACATATTTGTTTTTCTCTTTCTGACTTACCATTTTTAATGCACATAGGATAAAAAGGATAAAAATGTATCTGCCAAGAGAATCAGAGGTAGGAACTTTCCAAAGGTCTCCATATACTTTTATTTAGACCATTTATCTACAGAGAGCTGAAACACTGGTTATATTGGAGGAACCCACCAGTCAACTGATGGGATTTGTTGAGTGTCTACAGAGGGGTGTCACCATTAGCGGGGCAAGTGGTGACTGGAAGGATGAAAGGTCCTGGGGTCTCCATTTATAGGATTCGCTGCTCCTTAGATCCTGCCCAAGTGGCTGGGGGGTGATGGGGCCATTTCCTGAGGGATAAGAAAGGAGGGGAGACCTGACACTGGTGATGGGCTTGTAGGGAAGGAGTGGGTGGCAGGGTCAGTTAACAGCCTTTCTTGGAGCAAGTGACATTTGAGATCCTGCTGGATGTCCTAGTGGGTTATAACTCATGGGCAGCTGCTTAGTGACGAGTGGTGCATGTTCCCGAAGATCCCGGAATACAATGTATTCTTAATTTTGTTTGACTTTTTGCCAGTGAATGCTCCTTCACATACCGTCTCATTCCTCCTCCTACTCCTTTCATCCTTCTTATTTATTTATTTTTCCTTTCTGTTGATTTGGAGGAAAAATAGTAAGTCCAGTGCCTTTCCACTCTTCCTCAGATCTGGTATTTCTATATGGCAAAAGCCTGCAGTGCATTTGTTCAGTCAAGAGACCTACCCTAACCTCCTCACTCTACACTGGGCTCATGTGAGGAGTCTCGAAAGGGATAATTACAAAAAATACAGCTGAATGCGGAGTGATGCAAGGAGACAGAACAGCAAATATGTGATTGGGACTTGCATTTGCAAACATAAAGGGCAGAGGGAACCTGCGAAGTGGGTGACTATGGGGTGCTGGAAAGCTGCTCAACCAACATCTCTGAGGTGCTCTTTGAAGAATGGGGACCCATGGAGCAGAGGAGGGTGGGGAGCAGCCAGGGCCAGGATGGAAGAGCGCTGGGTGCTAGGCTAAGGGGTTTGGGCTTTGAGAGGCTGGCACTGGTCAAAGTTGAAACTAATAATTCAAAGACACCCTCAAGTTGGATGACGTCTTACCTCCTGATTCCACAGTAACCCTATGTCTGGGGAGAAACTGACTGCTTTTCTTCTTTGTTCCCTGAGACCCTGAATCCCAGAGCGTCCTGGACCTGCAGACTCCTTCATCCTGGGAACACAGGTCCCCAGCAATTACGCTCTCACCATGGGAACAGAGTTAGCTCTCTGGACCCCTGTTTTGCTGACCCTCACTTCCAATTCTAGAGGGATAAAATGTAAAGACTACCATTGGTGGTAAGATTGTTCACTGCTTTCTGTGGCCAACAAAGTGGGGGTTCCATCTGCCAGTGTTTCGAAATAAGTATTCCATTTTTCATACCTGGTCAGACCCCACCCAGGTGGTGATGTGCCAGTGATTGTGTTACACATATTTTGTTGATGTTGTTGTGGTCATGTGTGTGTGACAGTGTGTGTGTGTGTCTCAAGGTGACTACTCTGGCAGCCACAACCGACCTACTCTGAAGGAACTCATGTCAAAGTCAAGATAAAAGTGTATGTCGAGGCAATTTACAGGCAAAGAAAAGGACCGCTTTTGTCATGAGAGCATTTTCAGACAGTTTAGAACCAGAGGCTTCCCAGACATGGTTGCAAGCTCTGCTGGGCAGGAAACATAAACCTTCCTTGCAAACCTCCTATGAAGGGCACTCCAACCATAAATATTTAGGATTATTAAATGCAAGTATTTATGAAAAACACGAGGCTTTATGTTAAAGGATTTCCAGGCTTATTGTGCTTCATGTCAACAAACGTTAGCATGGATGGCTTTACCTCCCGGAGAAAAGCTTCAGTAGCGGGCATTGAGTGAGGTCTGCACACCTACACGTTACAGATGGTCTCGTTTTATAAGAGATGAAGTTGCATTTGGTGGAGCTGATTAAATATAAAAACACCACCATCTGCCATTTATTCTAATGGAGAAGGGTTTGGGCAGATGCTGACATCTTTGGAGATGATTCATTCATCCCTGACAAGAGAAGATGCTCAGAGCCGTCCAGCTGCCCGGTGCCAGACATCCTGGTTCACAGCGCAAGGCTCAGGCCTGACGTTCTGATTTGGATGCAGCAGGTGAACAGACAGCACTTTAATAATGAGAAGCCTGGAATTTCTAAGCACATCGACTGACTGTCTTCTCCTGGCTTCCTGCCTCCCTTAACTCCTGGCCCTTTTCTAGCTGGAAGAATATTCTATCCACACACTGAATTCTCTTCAGTGCTTTTACTCCAGCCCTGGGATACCTGGAGGAGTCTATTCTCATTTTAGTGTTAAAAACTTTCAGACGCTCTCTACATGTGCTACTGCTGGGTATAGAATTAGTTTCCCTAAGTGGACTGTAAGGTTTCATTAAAACTATATTGTTTACAAAGAAACCATGACACATGTTCCAGACTTGACTTAGAAACAGCTGCATCCATACGGTGAAACATTCATGGTGATCTAAGGACCTTTACAAGGTGATAACACATTGTGTCTTTGTGTAGGAATATTTTTGTAACAATTTTTTTTTATAGCCTACATATTTTTAGAAAGAAAATTTAGACATGGAGAAGTTTATTTGGTGTCATGTTTATAAAATATTTTTCTATCTATGTAGCAGTTGTTAGATGGGAACTGATTTTTTTCTTTTCTTTGATAGAATTAAACGCAGAGGTAAAGCTGGCTTTTCTCATCTTGTTCATCACATTTTAGAATATTTGAATTCTTTATGATGCATTAGGCAAAATGACTTAGGACTATTTCTTGATATTAATTTCAACTAAATACAGCCAAACTCTGTCCCAAATCATTTGTGATGCGATTACCTATATCCATATGCCTAAAATTATGCCTGTTTCTACAGTGAGGTTTCTATTTTGTGCTCATAGAAAATTCTGTAATTTTGAATTAGATGCTTGTCCTCTTAGTTCCTCTCTATTTTCTGTTGTCTATTTCTTCTTCTAGCCACTCTCTAGGCCAGTAATCATTGGAGTAGCAGAATTATCCAACCTGCCAATGGACTTCCCTGGTGGCTCAGACAGTAAAACATCTGTCTACAATGTGGGAGACCCGGGTTCAATCCCTGGGTCGGGAAGATCTCCTGGAGAAAGAAATGGCAACCCACTCCAGTATTCTTGCCTGGAAAATCCCATGGATGGAGGAACCTGGTTACAGTCCATGGGGTCGCAAAGAGTCGGACACAACTGAGCGACTTGACTTTCTTTCAGTAGAATTAAAGTCCCCCTGTTTCTCTACCAGACGTGTAGTAAGGGTTACTGGAAGCTGCATCTCTCAGTCACAGTCTCAGCATCTCTCCCCTGCTTCCTCTCTTCTCTTTCTGATGCTCCAGCTTTTCAACCACTTTTCACATCCTGCCGACAACTTTCTTCCCCATCCCCCCGCCCACATCGACCGCTGGTCTTCTCTACACTGTTCACGATCTTCTTTCTTTCCTATTCCTCCATTCGATGGCCGTCCTGGGAGTCACCTGTTTTGGAGCAGTGGGGAGCTCCGACAGGGTAGTTTTTTTCACTCTTTCATCAGAGTTATCCCCATAGCCTTTGGTCTCCTGCCCACATCTTCTTCTTAGACTTTCTCCTTCTCTCTCTGTACACAGGAGCATCATTTTCTTCCCTGTTTCTTTCTCTCCCATCTCTCCCTCTCTGGCCTCGATGGCTCCTCTCTCTCGCTTCCAAGATACACACTGAGAGCTGGGAACACCAAGAAATATACGATGCTGTTATGGGTGGAATTGTCCCCCATCCCATCCTTGTGCTGAAGTCTTAACCCCCAGGACCTCCAAAGGAATCAGGTTAACATGAGGTCACTGGGGTGGCCTGATCCCATCTGACTATGTCACCTGTTATTGGCTACTCCAGCCCAGCCAGGATTCAGAGAGAGGCCGCAGTGGGCCAGGCAGACTGGAGGTGTGGCGGATTAGAGTCACCACAAGCGTTTTCCAGGTCCTGTTACTGGTTTGTGTTGAGTTCCATATTCTTTGTGGTTAGTGAAGTGAAGCTAAGTGAGATCACTGTCAGGAGCTTGAGTTAGGAACCGGCACCGCAAAATTGGATTTTATTTGTGAGAACACTGGACCAAAGGAGTGTCATATTTAATAAGTAGCTTCCCTTCACTAGAGCCAGATGTCACAGGCTGGGGCTCCCTTGGACAACTCATCTGAAGCCAAAGCTGGCAAGTAACAGAGATTAGAGACATCTTTCTGGCTGGTTTGATAGTTACAAGGTGACTGGAGGAAGAAAGGACATGTTTTGCAAAGCCGAGAAGCCTTTCTTTGATGAATGAGGCTGTTAGCATGACCGTCCTGCCTCCTTTTGGGAGGTGCCTGGGTGTTCCCTGGTTCTATGACCCATGAGTTGTATTGGGGAAGCATTCAATGAAATTCTTTTTGAAGCCAAAGTAACTAAATTATAAGTCAAGGTAAAAAAATGCTAATTCTGCTTCTGTGAAGTATCTTTCAATCCTAGTTAAAAGGACTGATTATTCCAAGCGAGGAACCTTGTTTGCATAATCCTTGCAGGAGACACCGACATCAGTAAGGAGGGGAAGCTGGATGTTTGGTTGCAGGCAGAAGCCAGGGTGGTCTGAACTCCCAACGCTTGCCATCTTCCTCGGGTTGGCCCCTAGCTCTTCATCCTCCGTTTGGGCATTGCTGTGCCCACAAACTCGCAGATGATTCTGCCTAAATTGCACCATTTCCCTGCGATATTAGTTTTCATTTTTTTTTCCCTGTGAGCAGATTTTTCCTGCCATATGCTCACTTAATTCTAATTGTGGTGCATGAACATCTTGTGTGGTAAGTGGCCGTGTCCCTGGAGGCTCTGAGAAGCGGAGCGCTATGTGACCCAAGACACCCTGTCAACGTGAGACTCTCGTTGGGCAGATCCTGATAATGTGGATCCCCCATCCCCAGTAAACAGAGTGCAGAATTTTCTTATTCTCTTAGTAGGAAGGACATGTTTGATTGCTCCCAAATTGCTTAAACATTTGTTAGGGAAAAAAGATCCCTATCTACTGTGTTTTTGGGAGCAGGTTTCCTGAGTCCTGGGCCCCAAAGTTTGAACCTGGTGAGTGAAGGCGGAAAGAAGGAGTGTTTATTTTCAATTTCCCATGACCGGCAGTAGAAGTTTCTCAGGTCCAGCAAACAAGACATAGACAATCCTGGAGAAGACTCTAGAGAGTCCTTTGGATTGCAAGATCAAACCAGTCAATCCTAAAGGAAATCAACCCTGAATATTTATTGGAAGGATAGATGCTGAAGCTGAAGCTCCAATGCTTTGCTCACCTGATGTGAAGAGCTGACTCACTGGAAGAGACCCTGATGCTGAGAAAGAGTGAAGGCAAAAGGAGAAGGGGGCATCAGAGGATGAGATGGTTAGATGGCACCACTGACTGAATGGACATGAATTTGAGCAAACTCTGGGAGACAGTGAAGTACAGGGAAGCCTGGTATGCTGCAGTCCATGGGGTTTCAAAGAGTTGGACATGGCTTAGAGACTGAACCACAAAAATAGACAATAAACAGCAAGATGATCTTCACCAGTAGATCTTCTTGGGAATGCCCAAGGCAGGCCTGCTTCCACAAGTGCACCTTCTCAGTGGAAAGCTTGGCTTTTGTCTGCTCAATGTCACTTTACCTGGCATTGCAGGTAAAGGAAGAGGGAGGAGAGAGCCAGGCAATGACATCCTTTCCTTGAGATGCTGAACTGTCCTCTGAACTGAGCAGAGCAATGATTTCTGTACAAACTGTAGCATCTCTTCCTGTGAAACTGATCAATGCCTTCTTGTTTCTGGTTTGACCAATGGTCAATTAACCTTCTCCTCTCCAGGAGTGTCCCCTTTCCTCTCAGTGCCCATCTTTTTAAGGATTGAATCCTACTCATTTCTAAAACATTCCCCCATATAGATTTGCATCAACTGCCACTGGCTGTGTGTATTTTTGCGTATGTCCCACCAGCATCCGGCAGATATCAACCATCGTAGATTTTAACGGTCTTCCTTTCTATTTGCACTTTAATGCCTTTGTAGATCTCAATCAGTTCACTTCTCAGTTTCAATATTTCCAAACTTCACATTTGTCTTCAATCCTGTCTTCATCTCTGCTGCCTTCATCCTATTGGCCCTTCAGCTCCCATTTCCATTAATGATGGTGTTTTGTGGGACACAAGTCAACCCAAACAGTCCATTCTCTGTCCCTTAAAAATGAATATCTTTCTCACATGCAAAATACACTTCTACACATTGTATTGGCCCAAATAGTCAAATATCCCTGAAGTGTGAAGTGTTAGTTGCTTAGTCGTGTCTGATTCTTTGTGATCACATGAACTGTAGTCGGCCAGGCTCCTGTGTCCGTGAAATTCTCCAGGCCAGAATACTGGAATGAGTTGTCATTCCCTTCTCCAGGGGATCTTCCCAACCCAGGGATGGAACCCGGGTCTCCTGCATTGCGGGCAGACTCTTTACCGTCTAAGCCACCAGGGAAGCCAAGCTAACCACAATGGGGCCCTGAAGGGGAGACTCTAGCTGGGAGACAGGCTGTTTCAGATCGCTGTGCAGTACACAGAATGCTCTTGCATCATGAATTTATTTGATACTTACAACTGCAGCAGAAAAACCAAACCTGACACAAATGGAGCAGACATTAAAAAAAAAAAAAATCCATTTCTTAATGTGGAAACAAGGCCCAGGGGCTTCAGCGGGAGGTTGAAGGTCATATGGATGGTGGGGGAGGGGGGGGACCAGGTCGAGGCCCTTTCAGGCATTCTGTAACATTCATTGGTCTGCACCTTGTCTGCAGGAATTGATTTATTTTTCAGCATCAGCATGGTTTTTTCAGGTCGGCTATGTAATACGCATGGTGTGGGGCAGAACATGTGAAATTAAGTCATTGAAAAGGCTGAAACCAGCCTGCAGACCACCATGTCTGAGTTCTTGAAACAGGGTGAGGGGGATCTTCTCTAGCATCAAGCTGGTTGGAATTTGACTTCAGGCCTCCACTGTGTTGAACCAAACAGCTAGGAAAGCCCACAGTGATGCTTTTGGACGTGGACGAGTTCTCTCTTCCTGCCCGGGAGCGCCTGGGGTGCATTTCCGTTCTGTTTGGCACCTCACTTTGTCACTCTGTTCTCATCACAGCCTGGCTGGGACCGCCTCTGACTCTTTGTGTGAGGCAGCTGAGGTTTCCTTTGCCTTTGTCCGATGACCTGTAGATAACACACAGTCTGTAACTGTTCCAACGATGCTTTTCCTACCTAACACCTCCATGTTCATTTCCACTGTTACAGGCTTTGCCTCAGCAGGTAAGTAAGATACAAGGGGACTTGGGGTTTGGTAAGACTGAATAAGTGGGCAGTGCAAACGGCGTGAGACACGATAGCCCTGGATGCAGCTCTCCTTTCTCTGTAGCCAGGACACTCTTCTGGCTTCACTGCGTGCTAGTCACTTAATAATCTTTTATTTTCCCTCTTGGTTCCTGCCTCTCCCCCTTCTGAAATTCATTTTGTAGATCAATACTATGTCTTCAGGGTCAAATAGCTGATACAAACTCCTCTTTTCATTTAGAGGCCCATGGGCAGGAAAGAAAATCATTTCTCTGATGAAGATGAGACTTGAAAGTTTTTGCCAGGGTATCTCATCTGTAGGAATGTTGCTATTAGGGAGGGTCCACTGTAAATCACGTGAGTACAACACTTACAGCTCATTAAAGTCACACGTTAGTGTGAAAAGCAATTTTTGGCTATTGCAAATGTGCCTTATCTGTTTTGTATCACCATGTGTTCTGTGTTGTTGGGTGGCATTTATAAGTCTTATCAGATCCATAGATTGACACTGAACCCTGTGTGTGTGAACACTTGAGAAACTCATGCTCTAAGTATAAGTATAATGACCTTATTTCATGCTTGTCTGCAGAAAAACAAGGGATTGTCAGTAGAAATTTGGAAGAAGAACTAAAGTCGCTCAGTCGTGTCCGATTCTTTGCGACCCCATGGACTGTAGCCTACCAGGCTCCTCCGTCCATGGAATTTTCCAGGCAAGTGTACTGGAGTGGGGTGCTATTTTCTTCTCCAGGGGATCTTCCTGACCCAGAGATCGAACCTGGGTCTCCCGCATTGCAGGCAGGCACTTTACTGTCTGAGCCACCAGGGAAGCCAATTTGGAAATTTGGACTAGAGGTTAAAAGAGATACGTCAAGTCTCCATCTCTATTTTTTCCTGTCTCAACATTTTACCCTGCTACAGCCTCTTATCCAGCCATGTGCCTCAGTTTCCTCATCTGTATCTGTATCGTGTGACTGTTGAAATGTTAAGTGAAAGCACATAGTGTTTGAAAGCATGCCTGGCATGCAGTAAGCACACTACAACAACGTGTGCTATTATTGTCATTATTACTAATATAGTTCCATCAGCGGCTCAGACTCAGATTGGGTTCTGCTTCTCCAAGGTGATGCTGGGCAGAAAGGTATTTCTTTTTGTCACACTGGTCCTTCCCTGAATGGGCTGGAGAAACACCAGTGATTAGGGTTATAAATGTAATTGGCCACCAGCTCCAACAGTGCAGGCACAGGGCACCCTGCCTCACCCGAGTTGCACCTGCATGTCTGTGTTATATATTTGTGTTGCATTTATAATTTACAATAAGAGGTTTAAGTGAAAAATTGGGATTGAAATCACCAAAAGAAAAAACACAGGTCTTTCCCTAGGTCCAATCTACCTCAGAAAAGGAGGGCACAGAGCTAGGGAGCATATATGACCGACTGTGGGTTGATCTACAAATTGGACATTCAAGCTTCATGGAGTCTGCTGGCCATAAAAACTACTTCAAGCAAAGCCCACTCTGAGATGTCAGGATAATCTGAATCAGATGCTTTCCAGACATGTATAGGGAGATGGGGTCCTGGCAGAAATTGCATCTATCTTGATTATTTTATGAAAATCCTCCCAAATTTTATGATAAGAACTTCCTATGTCAATCTCATCAATACATACACTGTTAGCTCTGTGATCGCAACGATGTATTCTGACAGCAGCATGTGTCACCCGCTCTTCGACCTCGGTTTACTTTATGTAACTAAAAATGTGGGATCCTGTTCTTCCTGCTCCTTCCCGTAAATTTTCCCAAACTCCACAATTTCTCCGAGTAACAGCCACTTCACATAGAGAAGGGAGGGTCTCGGCCTCGGCCACCACTTATAATCACATGCCCACGACCTGTCTTCCAAATACAGGATTGCATTACATTCATCAAAAAATATTTGCATATCCCTCAGCCCAAGGCACTTGAGAAGACTAAACACACAGGATTTATAATGAGACTAGCTTATGGTTGCAGTAACGATGAGAATTACCATAAAATGTGAAGCCAAACCTCAGTTCTCTGAGAGTGTGCAGCCGCCTCTCCCAAACCACACTTTTACCGAAGCTGTTAACCAGCCTTTCTACGGACACATGTTAGTTTCATTTGTAGCTAAGATGATGCGGCTAGACTTTCTTGTGCAACTAGGACCTGCAGGGAGAAAACAAAACATGTTACGTGTTCCCACCTTCTAAGAGAATGCTAGAAGTTGGGGTCAGACACCTCCACGGGCCCTACCAGTGCCATCTGCCACCCTCATCTGCAGGCTCAATTATCATCCTCCCCAGACTGTATGAGAAGAGGAGTAAGAAGCCAGGGATCAAGCATGTGGATGTACGTGGGAAGAACAACGCAAACCAGGAAGAGAAGCCAAAGAGCCAGTGCCTGGGCTGGTGCCACCTAGCATCACTCAGCGGATGCTGAGGAATCTGGGGGAGGGGGCGGTGCTGTCATTTTGGGTGGAAGTGGAGGCGGTAGGCTTAGGTAATACACAGACTGGAAAGTCCTTCTGTATATTCCAGCTCCTAAATACAAGACAAGCACCTGAAATGAAAAGCACCATAGAACTTGTATTTACTTGAGGGTTTGCACAGCCCTTTCAAAGACATCGTACAGGTCATAAGAGCCAAGACACAAAGCCCTGAAAAGATCATTCTTGGGCAGTGCTGTCAGATGGAGACCTTCCAGAATAAAGTTGACTGTAAATGAATGTCTGCTTCCAAGTGTAATTCTGTAGATACACTTTGATTTCACAGCCATTGATCAATAATTCACTGGGCTCGTGACTGCTGATGACATGATTTAATATGTCCAGCTAAATTATGTTCCCGTAGGAATGCTCATGCATACCACAGGAAAAATTACCATTACCACAGTGCTGGCCCCCGATGGCACCATGGCGGCATACAAGCCTAGGCGTGCAGTTTGGAATAAAAAGGGGCCTGTGATCAAATCAACAGACGACGACCTAAAGCAGATAGAGCTCCGTGAGCCTGGGACTAGAGACCTTCTGTTGATCTCATCCTGAATCTGGAGTGCCGAGCTTTGGTCAGTATTTGTCAATACCCACCACCAAGGGCTACACAGGTGGCTCAGTGGTAAAGAATCCACTGCCAATGCAGGAGACACGGTTCAGTCCTCTGGGTTGGGAAGATTCCCTGGAGGAGGAAATGGCAACCCTCTCCAGTATTCTTGCCTAGAGAATTCCAGGGACAGATGAGCCTGGCGGGCTCCAGTCCATGGGATCGTGAAGAGTTGGACACGACTGAGCAATTGAGTACATACCACCAAGATCAGAACCAGGGTGACCAAGGTGAAGCACATCTAGGGAAATTAACATGGCTTGAGAGTAAGCCCAGTCCTTGTTCAGACTTCTCAAGAAACACATTCATCATCTTTACTACTTGTGAGTCTCTGCCTGTTTCTCTGCAGTTGTCTCTTGGCCTCCCCTTGTTTCCCATGAGATGCTGGGTGAAATGGCATAAGTGGCCAGATGTGTGTGTGAGGACACTGAGGTCATGGGTGTGTCACTTGGAGAAAAAATACTACAATGCTTGGTTTCTAACAAAAACAAGAACAGCAAAAAAAATTCAGGGAATTTTTTATTTTTTAATTATTATTATTATTTTTTGGGGTAGAGTTGCTTTACAATGTTGTGTTAGTTTCTATTGTACAACGAAGTTAATCAGTCATACAGATACATATACCCCATCCCTTTTTGGACTTTCTTCAGTTTACCCTAGAGCATTAAGTAGAGTTCCCTGTGCAATGCAGTATGTTCCCATCAGTTGTCTATTTTATGCATAAAATCAATAGCGTATGGGCCTTCCCTGGTGGCTCAGCTGTAAAGAATCCACCTGCCAATGCAGGAGAAGTGGGTTTGATCCCTGGGTTGGGGGAGACTCCCTGGTGCTTGAAATGGCAACCCACTCTGGTATTCTTGCCTGGAGAATCCCATGGACAGAGGAGCATGGCTAGCTATAGTCCATGACTTCCCAAAAGAATTGGACATGAGTTAGTGACTAAACAGCAACAAAAATCAATGGTGTGTATGCGTCAGTCCCAATCTTCCAATTCCTCCCACCCCATCCCTTGCCTCCTTGGCATCCATTCATTTGTCTGTGTCTCTATTTCTGCTCTGAACATAAGATCCTCTATACCATTTTCCCTTAGATTCCACATATATGTGTCAATATACGGCATTTGTTTTTCTCTTTCTGGACTTACTTCACTGATCCAGGAGATTTCGTGTGAGAAGAGGTTAAACAATAAAAAGGGCCAGGTCCTGCCCCGCCTTAGTTCTCACTGTGGTTCAGCATTTTGGAGCCGTATCTGATGCTTGTTCCCTCATGTTGGGATCTCTTCTATCCTTGTCCGCTGCCACAGTCTTTGAGGGTAACAGTGATCACAGCATAAGAATGGGAGCTAGGCGCATGGGGCCTGGCATCAGACTGACCAGTTTCAAACTGTATCTCTGCTGCTCACACTGGCTGTGTGATCTTGGCAAGTTACTTAATCTCTCTGTGCTTCAGTTTTCACGTCTTTTAAATGAAAGTGAAAGTGAAAATCGCTCAGTCGTGTCTGACTCTTTGTGACCCCATGGACTATACAGTCCATGGAATTCTCCAGGCCAGAATACTGGAGTGGGTAGCCTTTCCCTTCTCCAGGGGATCTTCCCGACCCAGGGATCAAACCGGGGTCTTTCGCATTGCAGGTGGATTCTTTATCAACTGAGCTATCAGGGAAGCCAGACATGTTCATACCTCTTCACCCCTATGGTTGTTGTGAAGATTAAATGAACTCCAATGCAATTGCATCATTAGTGCTGGGCTTGTTACAGACTTATGATAGAATAAATATTAATAATGCATATTCTTTTTTTAAATTATTTATTTTAATTGGAGATTAATTACTTTACAATATTGTGGTGGTTTCGCCATACACTGACACGAATCAGCCATGGGTGTCCATGTGTCCCCCATCCTGAACCCCCCTCCTACCTCCCTCCCCATCCCATCCCTCTGGGTTGTCCCAGTGCACCGGCTTTGAGTGCCCTGTCTCATGCATCGAACTTGGACTGGTCATCTATTTCACCCATGGTAATATACATGTTTCAATGCCAGCCTCTCAAATCATCCCACCCTCGCCTTCTCCCACAGAGTCCCAAAGTCTGTTCTTTACATCTGTGTCTCTTTTGCTATCTTGCATATAGGGTGGTTGTTACCATCATTGTAAATTCCATATATATGCATTAATATACTGTATTGGTGAAATGGCAACCCACTCCAGTATTCTTGCCTGGAAAATCCCGTGAACAGAGGAGCCTGACAGGCTACAGTTCATGGGATTGCAAAGAGTCGGACACGACTGAGCAACTTCACTTCACTTCTATTTCCCTCTGTATAATAGGTTCCATTTTCATCTACCTCATATTCTTTTTTTTGTTGTTTGTTTTAATTTTTTAGTTGAAGGATAATTACTTTACAGAATTTTGTGGTTTTCTGTCATGCATCAACAAGAATCAGCCATAGGTACACCCATGTCCCCTCTCTCCCAGACCTCCTCCCTCCCATCTCCCTCTCCACCCCACCCTTCAGCCTGCCGCAGAGCCCCTCCCTGTTTGAGTTCGCGGAGTCATACAGCAAATTCCCATTGGCTATCTGTTTTACACATGGTATTGTAAGTTTCTATGTTGCTTTTTCCATACATCTCACCTTTCTCTCTCCTCCCCTCCCACCTTGTCCATAGGTCTGTTCTCTATGTCTGTTTCTCCACTGCTGCCCTGAAAATAAATTCATCAGTGCTATCTCTTCAGAGTCCATATATGTGTGTCAGTATATGGTACTTATTCTTTATTACTATTTTAAATTATTATTTATTAATTTGCTTGTTATTTATTATTTTTACTATTATTACAAGTGGTTTCCTGATTGGTCAACTTATCTCCAATCTTTTTACCCCAAATACTGTTAACAGTGCCGCCGAAGTAAAATTCTGATCTCAAAAACCTCAGTGGCTTTCTAATTCCCATGAAATAAAGATCAGGATTTTTAGAATAACATATAAAGCATGCATAACTTATTTGTGCTTATCTCTACACTTCTCTCTAGCCATGCTAGCCTCTTCCCAGTTTTTCAAAAGGCCTGCATTTGTCAACCCATGAGCTCGCCCTCCTCATCCTTCCACCATCCATCCACTCACCCACTCACCTACCCACCTGCCCATCCATCCATCCAACCAGTATGTACTGAATGCTTACTCTCTGCCAGATGCATTGAGGATACAAGGGTGAACAAGTAAAGAAAAAGACAAAACAATATTGGGGATAACAGCGACTATTGTGAAGAAAGACAAGAGGCTCATGTGGGTGGAGGGGTTCCTTTATGTAGGACCCTCAGGAGGGACCTGATGCCCAGGGAGGCCACTGTGGAAATACCTGGAGTGAGAATGGTCCAGACAGTTGTTCTGACAAACAACCCCCAAATCACAGCCATTTAAAACAAGTAGTGCGTCTCTCTCTTTCTCTCACTTCACACCCACTGTGGGTGGGGGGTCCTGCTCTGCAGGGACACATGGATGATGTCACCCCACAGCCCCTGGGGGGCTCAGTGTCTTATGCATCGACTGTCAGATGAGAGCCGAGCCAGAGCAGGCAGGATGGTAGGGGGACAGGCTGGAGGGGTAAACCTGCTGCTAGGGGCTAATTGTAGGGGAGTGTCCAAATGCAACCACCCTGTGTGATAGGAAGGGAAAGGACAGCCGGGGAGACACACTCTGATCTCTGTCCCAGAACTGACGGCTGGAAAGATGCAGACGGCTTGAGGAACAGGAAGAAGACTCCAGGCTCCGTCTGCTAGTTTAGCGGGGAGGAGGGGAGAAGGGCAGGCAAGGCCCCCAGGGCTGAGGGTGGGTTGGAACAGTGCCTGCAGGCTTCTTTTAGGAACTTTTTAAATCTTCAGTGGAAGCTTTTATAGAAAGTTTTTATGCTAGGGAGTGACTTGAGCAAATTTATGACCTAGAGAGACTTTGTTGATGTAGGAAATAATTGAAGGCATGTATTGGATTCCTATTGCTGTTGTTACAAATTACCAATAAATTAGTAGCTTAAACCAGCGCTTGTTCTGCTACAGTCTGGAGGTCAGATACCCTGAATCAAAGTGTCAGCACAGCTGTGTTCCTTTGGGAGGGGGTTCTGGGGAGATTCCCTTTCTCAGCAGTTCCAGCCTCAGAGGCTGCCTTCATTCCTCATCTCAGGGCTCCTTCCTCCACCTTCAAGGTGCGTCTCTCTAGTCTCTGGCTCCATCATCACATCACTTTCCCTCTGGCTGTGATTCCATTGCCTCCTCTTATGTGAACCCTTGTGATTTCAGTGGCTCACCCAGGTTATCCTGGGTAACCTTCCCATCCCAAATTTATCACTTTATTACAGCTGCCTTTTATCTTGAATCTGGGGGGCCATTATTCAAACAACTGCAGGGTATAAGGATGGTAAAAAGACAACCAGTAGAAAGATTAATGTTGTTCAGTTGCTAAGTTATATCTGACTCTTTACGACCTCATGGGCTGAAGTGTGCCAAGCTCCCCTCGTTCTTCACTGGCTCCCAGAGTTTGCTCAGACTTATGTCCATTGAGTCAGTGATGCTATCTAACCATCTCATCCTTTGCTGCCCCCTTCTCCCTTTACCTTAAATCTTTCCCAGAATCAGGGTCTTTTCCATCAGGTGGCCAGAATATTGGAGCTTCAACTTCAGAATCAGTCCTTCCAATGAATAGTCAGGGTTGATTTCTTTTAGGATTGACTGGTTTGATCTCCTTGCAGTCCAAGGGACTCTGAAGATGTCTTGGTCCTAAACTAAGATTGCCGTGATGTGCTACATAAATTTGAAGGCTGTTTATGGGGCAGGTTCTACAAGTGGTGACTGGTCCTGGGAGATAATGAAGAAGGAACAAAAGAGAGATCCAGGTTTCTTGCTTGCATGGAATTGATAAAATAATGACCAGAATCATTCAAAGAGTCTATTCAGTTACCAGTGATGAGTAAAAATTCTAAAATTGTCCGTAATTTGTAAGGTTTATGACAAGGAAAGAACTCTTAATTATAAACTGGTTATCGCTGGATATTACACTCTGATTTTGTCTGAATCATTAATTAGCAAATGAATCAACAGCTGCTGATGGCTCATAAACAAGCCATTCTAATTTATTTTTTAAAAAGCACTATGCAGTAAGAAGGAAGACCTATAGAGGTAAAGGCTGAGAAACATGCCTTAGAATTAGTTTTATGTTTCAGGGCATAATTTAAAAAAGATACTGGTATGCCAAAACTCTCACTCAATAAGCTCAAGCAAAGGTCGAGCTACAATAAGTTAAACACTTTAATTTAAAAATTGATGTGGAATAAGCAGTTGCATAGTTTCCAGTAACTCAGAGATGTTTGAGATTTTCATTGCTCCTCTGGTACTATGGGCCTTAGCTTCGACTTCCATTTTCTCCCTTTTTTCTTTCTCATTTCTGTCTGGTTATCTGTTGCTGCCTGGTGAGCCACCCCACCATGCAGTGGTTAAGATATTATCCATCTTTTTTTATCGTTTATGATCTTGTGGGTCACAATTTCAGGCTGATCACTCTCCGTTCCCTTTGTGTAGACTGGGATGGCTCAGTGGTGTTCACTGGGGGCTGGGCTGGTCTGGACCATGTCACATGGCTTCTCTCACATACTGGGGGCCTTGGTAGGGTGGGCTGCCTGGCTGGGCTCAACACCCCTACTCCCCATGTCCTCCATGTGGTCTGTCCAACAGAGCAGCTCAGCCTTGTTACATGGCTGCTCAGTGCAACAAGGGACTGAGGCAGAAGCTTCGTTTTCTCAAAGGCTAGTCTTGAAACTGGTTGCCATGTTCAGCAAACAAAACAGTAGGAATTCTGTAGGAACAGTAACTATTAGTATGTGTGTGCTCTGTTGCTTTAGTCGTGTCCAATTCTTTGTGACCCCATAAACTATAGCCCACCAGGCTCCTCTGCCCATGGGATTTCCCAGGCAAGAATCCTAGAGTGGGTTGTCATGTCCTTCTCCAGGGAATCTTCTTGACCCAGGGATTGAACCTGCATCTCCTGCATTGGCATATAAGTTGTTTACCACCGACCGTCCTGGGAAACCCAAGCTATGTATAGGTATGTCTCAAGTATTCCACAGGGCATACTCATCCAAAGAAAACTTTATCTGAAATTCAAGCTGAACTGGGGGTTCTGCATTTTTTTTTCTGACAACCTTGGCCTGGAATCAATTTCACTGTCCCCTGCTTCTTAAAGCAGTCATAGGCCATGCCAGGCCCTGGGTGCGGGGCCAGCGGGACCCATGCTGTCACAAGAAAAGAGGCGGCAAGTGTGTGTCCTTCCTGCAACCACCTCCAACACTGCAGTCTTGGGCTTTGCTCCTGCTCTGGGTCCTAGGAACCGTGCAATGCTCTCCACGCTTTTCCTTAGTGGGTCGAGGGGCTTGGTGACATCAACAACCTTGGTCCAGCAGGCAGCAGGGCACATGGGGGAAGAGTAGACCTGAGTGAGAATCCCGTGTACCTGAGGTAACGGCCTTCATCTTTTTGAGCCTTGGTTTCCCTCATGGGTTACATGAAAGTCACTGTAATGCCGCAGGTTGCAGTAAGGACGACAAGAGGTGAGGAGTGGGCATGAAGCAAAGCCCCAGAGGCAGAATGTGTCCTCCATCACTAGGAGCTGCTCCTACTTGTATCATTGTTTTAGCAAACATAAGAGATACGAAATGAGAAGATGGAAATTTAATGGATAAGACATTTGTGAGTTGGGCCAACTGCTTGATGCCTGCCTTGGCTTTGCTCTTGATATTTCACTTCTCTTAAGTTTTATTCCTTTGACTGCAGAAAACGCCTCGTCTTCCAGCAGATTAAATACAAATGTGAATGCTGATCTTACCACTTACCGTTTGTGGCATGTCTTGTTGAAAATAATACTGTAAATATTTTAATACTTTAAGATCAGGCTGGGAGAACATTTTCTTTAGCCTCATCCAAGCTTTTTAATGTCTCCTAGTGCTCCAAATAGTGACAAGTTTATTTTTTTCAAAGTTTTTTCTTTTTTTTTTTAATGTGGGTCATTTTTAAAGTCTTCATTGAATTTGTTACAACATTGGTTCTGTTTTACGTTTTGTTTTTTTTTTGGCTGAGAAACATATGGGATCTTTTTCTCTGACCAGGGATTGAACGTGTGCCCCCCGTATCAGAAGGCGAAGTCTTAACCACTGGACCACCAGGGACGTCTCCAGATTTATCTTTTTAACATGTCAGGTGATTTTATCCTGCTCATCCCACTACTGTCTTCTAAGTGTAAGGAGTAGAGGCCACTTCTGTGCACAGAAGTCCGTTTCCAGCTTGGGTCACAACTGCAAGCTCACGGAGCACCTTGACTTGACTCTCTCCCTGCCTCCCCCTCTCCTGCTCTTACCAACCTCAGTTCTTCGCATCCACGAGTGCAGACATGGAGAGGACAGTCAGAGTTATCTGTAGTCTAGGCATGGACCAAATTAAGGATAGGCAAAGTATTTGACAAAATGCATTTCAAAAAATAAAAACGAATTTTAGGGTCTGTCACAGCCAATAAATTCACTTAGATGAAAGGCCCAATGTGCAATAAAATGTCACATTTAAGGAACTAAATGGATCTTGTCATTGGTAACAAGAATTAATAGAATTTTTAAATAGAGTGAGCTCAAATGAAGCTAGTGAGTCACGGTGGCCTTTCATATTTGCAATATTCCTAAGATAATTATTAATTAACACACCAGGAATGATTTTAATGTAACATTATGGTACAGATTTAAACACCCAAATGGAAAAAGCTTCTTATTAAGTTCTCTCAACCTTTCTTAAAATTAAAATGCTAATTAAAACCAAAGGTACTTTAAAAACAGTTTGCTTCCAAACAGATTTTTAATATATGCCAAGTCAAGTATGAGCCCAGAGCTAATTTGTTGGGGACAGAATCAGGAATCTATTAAAAATGGAATTTCTGAACGGCATCCTAACAGACTGTCCTCCATCTCCAGGTAACCTTTGTAGCAATAATGCCATTTTTGGAAGAGTTTGGCACTGCGTTGTGTATCTATTTTCTTCCTCAATATCCTATAATAAACTGTAATGAAAAAGAATTGAAAAAAGGATATAGACATATACATATAAATACATGTATAACCAAATCACTTTGCTACAAATAACAAAATCACCTGAGCTAACACAATATGGTAAATTATTAATAACTATGCTTGCTCCTTGGAAGAAAAGCTATGACAAACTTAGAGTATTAAAAAGCAGAGGCATCACTTTGCCGACAAAGGTCAGTATAGTCAGAGCTATGGTTTTTCCGGTAGTCACGTACGGTTGTGACAATTGGACCATAAAAAAGGCTGAGCACCGAAGAATTGATGTTTTTGAATTGTGGTGCTGGAGAACACTCTGAACAGCAAAGAGATCAAACCAGTCAATCCTAAAGGAAATCAACCCTGAATATTCACTGAAAGGACTGATGCTGAAGCTTCAATACTTCGGCCACCTGATATGAAGAGCCACTCATTGGAAAAGACCCTGATGCTGGGAAAGATTGAGGGCAGGAGGAAAAGGGGACAACAGAAGATGAGATGGTTGGATGGTGTCACTGACTCAATGGACATAAGTTTGAGCAAACTCTGGGAAATCGTGAAGGATAGGGAAGCCTGGTGTGCTGCAGTCCATGGGGTTGCAAGGAGTTGGACACGACTTAGTGACTGAACAACAACAACAATATTTCAATTAAAAAAATCATAAGATAATTTAGTTATATAGAATATAAAACTGACATACAGAAAATAGCAGCCATTTTACATAGACACATACACATGCACCCCTCAAGCAATATCCTATTAAAAGATATAATGAAAGGGAAGACACTGTTATAATAAATAGTTTCAATACAAATGTGCAAAACTTTTATGATTAAAACTATAAAACATTCCTGAAAGAACAAATGTAGAATTAAATAAAAGAGAGAAGATATTCTCTACAATATTCTACAATATTCTTGGGTAGGGTGACTGCACATCATAAAGATGCCGAAGGCTTAGGTGATAGGTTGATGGTGAGTGTCGTGATGGATGAGAGATCAATTTTACCCAGAGTGGGGTACACTGACATTGTGTGTCATTACTTTGCTTAACATATTCCTATGATCTTCCATTACCCCAAGTGTAAATTTCAATTTTCTTGCTATGACCTAGAAAGTCCTACATGATCTAGCTTCTACCTACATTTTTCTCCCCATTTCATTTTTGTTGTTGTCGTACCCTTCTTTTTCTGAATGCGTCAAGCTTGTTCTTGACCCAAAGGTTTTGTATTTTTAATTCCTTCTAGAATATCCTCCCCCTAAATCGTCTCACAGCCAATTCCTTTTCATCTTTTCGGTTCTAACAGTCTCATCTGATATGATTCTAGTCCACTCCATGATCCGTGTTATCCAGTTGGGGGCACTTACTAAAAAGCTCTACAGTAACTGCATGTTTGTTTGCTTCTTTAACATCTGTCTCTTTCAACTAGAACATGAACTCCTTGAAAGTCAAGTCCTTTGCTGCCTTGTCCAAATCTGGATCTTCGACACCTCTCCCAAAGCTCAAGCCACCTCTGTTGACTGAAGGAAGACATCTGTGCCTTCCATAAATGACAACAGGAAATGACGACCAGACAGCTGGCTAGGAAAATCACGTTGGTTTTAAAGAAGTTGCCCTTGTCTCATTGTGAGGCCTTGAAGAAGTTCAGATAAAAGTGTGTGGGCAGGAAGTGGGAAACATATGTATTAATACGCTCGGCTAATCTCTGAATCAAAGAGAAAGAAAAAAGAACGATGACATTGAAATAAAAAGGCTGATAGCAGAGAAGGGCCTGAGTAACAGTGTTAAGAGATGGAGGCTGTTGGGTTTTTTTTGATGTTTAAAAAAATTTTTTTTTTAATCTAAGTCTCTCTCTCTCTTTTTTTTAAAAGCTCGTGTTTCCCCCCTCGCCCAGGTTTGGAAGCATTCACGAAATGCTTAGCAAATGCTTATTTGGGAGTCTCAGTTTCCTCTTTCTTACTATTCTTCCTGGTTAGTGTTAGTTCACATTCATCCACAATTGTGGCTTATTTACATCATGATAAGAATGTGCTCTTTTGTCCTGCCTCCTCTCTCTTCTCTGGTGTCAGAGTCACTCTAGCCTCCTCCATCACCTCTGCTCCATCTCCCTTTCAGACCTGGCAGCATCTGGTACCCACGGATTTATCTGACAATGTGTGGATCTGGCCATTCCGTGGAAACTTATTGTTGTCCTGGAGGGACGTTCTTCAGGAAAACTTCCATCTTAGAAGTTTTGATGGAATGATCAGTCCCCCAACCCCTCCATATTTTAGGATTGTGTGAAGGCCTTTTTTCATTCTCTTTCTAAATGACTCTCCCTCACCTGCCCTGAAGCCATACATTTGTTCTGATTTATCAGGAAGGTCTGAACCAGTCAGCTTCAACTGTGGCCATCACCATGTTAAAAATGGGCCTGACATATTGAAAAGTTCATTATATGGCCCCTGACAATAGTAAGTACAAATAAAACAGCTAAAGGAGAAAGAAAGCTGCTCATAGCACTTAATAAGTTCTCACTGGTCTACAAGATTAAGAATGATAATGCTCATTTTCCTTGAGTATGGGCTCTAATGTAATTTGGAAAAGATAAATGTAAATCAAAGACAATCTACATATCTATGTGCATGTGTATCATATATGTAATACATATCTAAGTCGGCAATTTGACACACGTGTGCAGACTGTCTCTATGCACCAAGACACATGGAGGATTTGGCAGTGACTTGACTTTGGCCCGTAGAGAAGGTCCCCTCTGATCAAGAACACACTTTTGTCAGGAAGTAAATCTATTACTTCATTACGTTTCTGAAATTTGCAAACTACAGCTTCTGATTTTAGAACACTGAGCAAGAACCTTGGGTCCACACTTGATAAAAATTTTGTCAAAAGAAAAAATCACTGAAGTAATAGGTGAAGGTAGAATGTTGTCTCTGAGAAGTCAGGGCAGAGGGCCACCAGCCCACCAACGAGCCTGGACAAAGGAATGGGGGAATTTCAGGAAATGAACATGACATATATGAAAGAACCTGGCTCTTTCAGTGAGAGGGTTCTGTGATAACCTGGAGGGGTGGAAATGGGCGGGATGTGAGAAGGAGATTCAAAAGCGAGGGGACACAGGTACACCCATGGTTCATTTCTGTTGATGTACGACAGAAATCAAACCAGTGTTGTAAAGCAATCATAAATCAATGAAAAATAAACACACTTAAAAAAAATCAACTGCATTTTGGAGACAGAGCTACCTATCCGGGAGGTTGACGTGAGTTGCTGCGGACAGTCGTCTGTCTGTTAGGAGAGGGATGGCTAACCTTACTGCTTTACTTTGCAGGTTGGTGTTCAGCTCACAAAGCAGACTGACGGCCCCTCTGCCTTTCTCGCCATCGGGCATGGCAGTTGAGGTGGCGACTGAGTGACACCCGTGAGAGTAACTGCTGTTTCTGCTTTTCTACTTGTGGGGCTCTTTCATGGGTTAGCAGAGCCTTGAACAGCACGCCCATGAGTGTGCAGCCCTGTGATGCTGACCACTGACCACACTTCCAAAGATAACCATCTCCAACCCCCTCCGCCTGGAACAAAAAGTGTGAGCTCTGAACACATTTGGGTTCTGCGGTCTTCGCTGGGTAAACTGTTTTTCTTCAGTCTGCTCCTTTTCGAAACAAAGTCTTCACAGGTTGGGCCTGCAAAATAATTGCCCGCCCTAGACTGAACTGTGCTCCTTTTATAAACCACTTAGGGTTGGAGAGGCCATACCGGCTGTTGGAAAACTTCTCTTTTTACCCTGCGCTTGTTTTGTAACCTCTTTCATTCTCATGTTGAATGCATGACCCAGTTTTCTTTCTTTTAAATTGGTAGCAAAGGGGAATAGGAACAAAGGGCATTTTCAATCATTTTATGAGGAAATTCAAGACTGATTGAAACTTCCTGTTGGTTTAGCCCATGGGAAATTTCATCTTCTGTTGGTTTACCCTGGATTTTCCAAATAACTTCCAGGGCTTATAATATTTGCTTCCTTATTCAATAAGTGACATCACCTCACCCAAAATAGTTGTGTGAAAGGACTGCTCACCGAAACAGATACGTTCTTGGAACCAGTTTTTACCTTCCCTTATTACAGCATCCTTTCTCAGGGAGAATTCTTATCTGATAAATGTATTGTTTATTATAGTACTTTATACATGCCTTCCCATTCTCAATAATAAAAATAATTTGCATTAAGAGTTTGCATGTATGTCTTTGAAACTTGGAGTTTCTTTTTACTTTGAAACCAGCACCAAAAATATAACAAATCTTACAATGCCTCCTCCATGCCAGCCTTGCTTAAGCACTTTCCTGATATTAGTTCATTCACTCCTTGTTGAAACCTTGTCAAGCAGAATTTATTCCCCCCATTTTAGAGGCAAGAAAAGCGAAGCATGAAGGGTTAAACGACTTTCCCAGGTCACACAGCTGGTATAGCGATGGAGCAAGATTTCATTCTTCTGTCTACACCCCCAAGCCCATGAGCATAACTATAAAGCTCTTTGAAGGATCAGCCTGTGGCTCATGCATCAACCACTGGGTCACTGAACACCTAGCATCTTGTGGATCACCTAGAGGATGGTGAACCACCTAGAGGATCATGGATCTTTTAGCGGATCAGGATTCATCTTGTGGATCACAGAGCATCTGCAGAGCATCTCGTAGACAGGATCTGAAGGCGGAGGGATGCTGGGAGGCTGAGGGATACTGGGTACCGGAGGGATGCTGGGAGGCTGAGGGATACTGGGTACCGGAGGGATGCTGGGAGGCTGAGGGATACTGGGTACCGGAGGGATGCTGGGAGGCTGAGGGATACTGGGTACCGGAGGGATGCTGGGAGGCTGAGGGATACTGGGTACCGGAGGGATGCTGGGAGGCTGAGGGATACTGGGTACCGGAGGGATGCTGGGAGGCTGAGGGATACTGGGTACCGGAGGGATGCTGGGAGGCTGAGGGATACTGGGTACCGGAGGGATGCTGGGAGGCTGAGGGATACTGGGTACCGGAGGGATGCTGGGAGGCTGAGGGATACTGGGTACCGGAGGGATGCTGGGGGCCGACAGCACACAGACCAGAGGAATTACTTATTTTCAAGATCCTTTTGCCTCCCACGTGCTGGGTGCGTCCCCTCCTCACCGATGAGACTAAAACTGCTGAAATGATGGAGGTTCTGGAGTTGGCTAAAGGCAAGAAGAGGAAAGGTCCACAGGGAAACAATGCTGGGCCCAGGTCTCCCCGTTCCCTGCATAATGTCCTCTGAACAGAGAGCACACAGGCTCTGCTGATCACTGACTCTGGAGGAACTCCAACCTGGGGTGCTCAGCCAGGACCCCAGGTGCCAGGCCCTGAGCTGGGCACCAGGGATCTGCCCTAACCACCAGGAGAGGCTCAGGTTTAGGGGCTGGGGATGGGATTTTCCCTTTCCTTTCTCACATCCCCTGGTGATGGTGGTTTAATTGCTAAATCATGTCCGACTCTTTGCGACCCCACGGACTCTAGCCCACCAGGTTCCTCTGTCCATGGGATTCTTCAGGCAAGAATGCTGAAGTGGGTTGCTATGCCCTCCTCCAGGGGATCTTCCCAAGTCAGGGATCAGACTGGTGTCTTCTGCATTGACAGGCGAATTCTCTACTGCTGAACCACCTGGGAGTCACCTTACATCCCCTTAATAGTAGAATAAAGAGCACTGCCGATGGGGTCATGTGATATTTTTATTCCATAAAAACATTGTGTATTTAAAGGTTGCCATGGATGTCTTCTGCCATGAAAACCACAGCCGCGGCCTTGGGGCAGACCTGCATGGCTGGACTGCCTTCTCTGTGAAGTCCTTCTGTCTGCACAGAAGTTCTTGGTCTGAGGCTCCTGCTTGCGGCTCTCTCTGCTCTCGACGCATCATTTATGGACTCCCCTGATTCCAGGGCACATGACGGCCCGCCTGTCTTCTGGCCAAGAGCCCCAGCTGTTGCTGGCACCGTATGATAACTGTGTTGTCACAACCAAGCCAGCTTTGCACTGTTGCCTAGTGTGAGGCCTGTTCTTGCTCCCTGTTAATTTCAGTGATCACACTCATTGGTTTTGGATCAGGGACCTGTTTTTGGACCTGGTTTTGGTCAGGTGCCGAATGGCAATATCTGTCCACTCTGTATCCCGATGCTGGGCTGCTAGAACAAGGTGCCATCACACCGTCCTGGGCACTGAATACCTGGATTATGCGCCTTACCTAATTACTCCCTTTAATCCTCACACCAACCCTCGGCGAAATACAGAACGATCCTCGTTTTTACACATGAGGAAAGTGAGGTCAGAGAGGTTGAGGCACTGAGATAAGGTCACACAGCTCGCACTTAGTTAAGTGGCAGTGTGAGAATCCACATAAACCCACACCTGGAGATGGCACAGGGCACCGTCTGGGTCTTCCCGTGGGTGCCCCCAGGGCTGCCCCGTGTGGTGGGAGGCCAGGGCCGAGGCCAGGGCCAGGGCCAGCACCCTGCGGAGCTGGTGCAGCCAAGTGAAAGCAGGAAACTCGCACAGGGCTTTTCAGGACTGACTGCGAGCTGGAACGTGGGCACAAGTTCACGTATCCGAATGGCAGCTCTAGGGTTTTTTAAAGATAATTTTATTTATGTTTTGGCTGTGTTGGGTCTTCCTTGCTGCAGGTGCTTTTTCTTTAGCTGTGAGGAGTGGGTCTACTCTCTAGTTGTGATGCTTAGGCTTCTCTTGTTGCAGGGCCTGGGCTCTAAAGCACACAGGCTTCTGTAGTTGTGGTGCCTGGGCTTAGATATCCTGCAGCATGTGAGGTCTTCTGGGACCAAGGATCAAACCTGTCTCTCTTGCTTTGACAGGCAGATTCTTTACCACTGAGCCACCAGGGAAGCCCAGCTCTTGGGTCTTCTCATCATTCTACATCTGAGTCCTTGGCTGCCAGTGTGGGTTGAACAAGGGTGGCCAGTAAGTTACCCTAGGTCTGTAGTAGGTGCTCAGGAAGCACCTCTTCAACAAGGAAGTTAATGAAGAGGGAGACTGGTACTGCCTTCTCTCTGAGGCTCAGGGAAAGCCCAGGGTGGTGTGGAGGTGGCCGGAAGGGGCCCCTGGAAGGGAGGGCAGCCCAGGAGGTGCCACCTCCAGCCACTGGGCACACTGGGGCTTTCCTCGCTCCCCCACCTCTGTGCCCTGTGTTCAGTCCAGGCATCTATTTTCAGAACAAGGATCCTTAGAGATGATGGGGAGGGAAGGCAGAGAGAGAGATGGAAATGGGGATGGGGGGATGCGTTCAGTCCTCATGGGTCCATCCCTAAAAGAGAAGATGGGTGAGGATGGTCCGCCCTCAATAAACAGATGCCTCATTCCCCGGGTGATGGAGAGGTGACCCATCATGGTAGCTTTTAGCCTGTTTTTGGTGCTGATGAGAGCTGTGGCAGCTCTGTTTCCAAGGGAATAGTAAACACGCATGATTTCAGAAGCCCTGTGGACCCATGGATGCATCTGGCTCTAGAAACTTTGCATTAAAGAGAAGAAACTGGGGCTTCACCAGAGGCCAGGGGAAATGAACAACTGCAACATATTCAAGACTGTCAGGTTCTCATCTTTTATAAATTTGTATCATTTCATGGAATTACAATCTTCCACATAAAAAAAGGATCACGAAGATGCCAATACCTTCTACCAACTCTTTTGATCCCTTTGACTAAACTAAAGTTCTTTTGGAAAAAAATTCTACACTTCTGAACCATGAAACCTCTGCAAGGTCACCCAAAGGTCTTTTTGGTGGAAGAAGGTAACCAAGCTGGCAGGGGCGGGGGGGCGGAGGTTGGATCCCTTCACTCTCGTCCTTTATAGGGTCACGGAAGAGGGGCAGATCTTTGAATTTCTTCAGGTTCTTGAGGCCCTGGTGCCTGGGCCCCTGCTGAAAGATATTGGAACACTGTGGTTCTTCTCTGGCTGCTTCTCAGAGATGCTTAAACCCACTATCTAGATTTTTCTCAGCCACCTTAAGGGCTGGGACTCAGAGACGCTGACCCACCTGAGCCTCAGAGCCTGGCCAGGGCTTGGGCGTGGGACTTCCCAGAGCTCCCCAGGAAGCCGTGTCCATTCTCGATTGTTAGCCTTTCAGCAACAAGCAGCAAGCTCACGACAAAGCTTTGGACCCAGCTGGTCCGGGAGCTGGCCTGTGGGTAGATCAGGAGCTACTGGGGTAGGAGATCTGGGGAGCTTGAGGGGGTAGTTTGCAGGCCTGTGACCCTTACTTGGGTGGTGGCTTGGGTGCAGCTGTTCCCTCTGCCTGCCTCCTCGCTCTGTGGTCAGCTGTGACCCTGAGGTCTGGCCAGCACCCCCCGGCCAGCGGGCAGGGCGGTGAGAAGAGCCAGGCTGTGCTAACACACACCTGTGTTTTCCTCCAGCTGTTGGCTTCACAACAGGGCTGCTGTTAGTGATTGCGAAACGTTTCACACCACTCACTCACTCCCCCCCCACTTTCTTTTATTTATTTTTATTTAAAAAGGGACACGAGGATTCTTTATGTCTGAGGCTGAGCCAGCCTGGTCCAGTGTTGAGTGCAGAAATATTCCACCTTCCTTCTGCGCCCAGAATTATTTTTGTTTTCTTCCATACACAACCTAGATATGGCTAAGCAAGGAAATCAGTGGATTTTCAAACCCAAACTCCTTTCCTGTTTATCAGTGCACGAAAAAAATTCCGCTGTTGTCGATCACGGTGCTCGTTTCTCTCTGTGGGTGGTGTTGGATTTGTTTTCTCTTTCATCTGCTGTGTGCTCCTAATATTGTACCAAAGGAAGTGGCCGTCCTATCTCCAAGCCAAGATGAGTGAAGAGATATTTGCAACAATAGAATGAATACTAGGATCCCTCTGGGAACTCAGCCTTCCTGAAGGGTAGTCTTTCCATCAGTAAAGCGAGGCGAGTGCTTTAGGACAGATGTGCAATGGAGGAAGATGAAGTGCCCGGGCTCTTGGAGGGCCTCTCTGATGGCTCAGTGGTTAAAGACCTCGCTTGCAGTGCAGGAGACATGGGAGACATGGGTTGGGTCCCTGGGTTGTGAAGATCCCCTGGAGAAGGAAATGGCAATCCACTCCAGTACTCTTGCCTTGGAAATCCCAAGGACAGAGGAGCCTGGTGGGCTATGGTCCATAGAGTCACAAAGAGTTGGGCACAACCGAGCACATGGCATGAGCTCTTGGAGAAGTTGGAACCTACAGACCTTAACATTTGCAGGTGCTGAGGGCAAGAGTTGGACATGACTTAGTGGCAGAACAACAACAGGGCAAGCAGGAGGGCTCACGCACGAAAGATCTTCATATTTAAAGTGCTGCTTTGAGCCTATAAATTGTCTAGTAAAGTAGTTTCTCCCTTCCTGGCATTGAGGACCAGCTTCAAGTTTGGAATTCGAAGTCTGCGAGGCTCAGAGCCAGGTCTCTGGCAGCCAAGGGATAGCGGCCCTGCCATCTCTGCTGCCCCCAGGGCCCCCCTCCGCAGCCTCTCCCTTCGCACCTCCCTGGACCTCAGGTCCCCCAGGGGCTCCCACCAGGGTGGACTCTCCAGTCCCTGCCTCCCAGCTCCTCTGTCTCCACCGGCAGGGAAGGGCTCGGCTTCCCTGGATTCAGGGGTGGGCTCACCTAGCGGACTTCCCCTAGGAGGACTGTAGCATTGTCTTCTGGAAACTGCAGATAATGACAACATTTACAGCAGAGGATTGTTGAGCAGGTTAAATGAAATATGGTCAATGCCTGGCCCATGAAAAGCACACGGTGAGTGCTGGTTGTCATTTTAAGCTGCTTAAAACAAGCCTCGCCTTTGTGACCTGACAGCACTTAAAATACTTAACACTTGTTACCAGGTACTGAGTACCTTCCACACATCCAGGCATGGCCCACACTCTCTCCCGTAACTCTCTGTCTTTGTGCAGGAGGACCTGGGGCTCTGGGGCCACCAGATGGCAGAGGTCTTGGGCTGGAATTTGTGCCCAGGTCGGTCTGATTTCAGAGCCCATATTCTTTACCACTATATGGGTTTGAGCAACATTTCGTTCTCCCCTTTCTCCCAGGAAAACTTGCCTTATCTTTTCACCATGAAGCTTCTAGAGTGGCCTTTTGAAGTGCAAAGAGGGAAGGACAGATGTTCACCCCAGCGAGTGGGTTCCACCAGGAGGGAGGTGTGGGCGAGGGCGGGGTGCAGCATAGCAGCCAGGCTACGGCGGGTGCCCCCCCCCGGCAGCAGGCCTTCCCTGATGGGCTGAACAAGAAGAGGAAACTGGCAAACACAACTGGGCTGCATCTGAGGGCGTGAAGGGGATGGCCCGGCTCTGCGAGGCATTTCCACTGAACCCGAGATCTGGGGGCAGACAGCTTTCCTGATGCAAGAGCACACAGGCGGGCTGGTCCCTGCACATGTGAGAAAGGGGATCTTGAAAGAGTCTGATGGACACGGGGGCTGGTGGGGTTGAGCCCCACCATTCACACCCTGCCGGCTGTCCTGTTGTGGAGCCGTGGAAGCACCACGTTCTTACTCTTTTCCCTTTTTGAGTTGATGTGGAAAATGACTTCTTTTGCTACCGCAGATGTGTGGGCACCTTGAGTGAGCTGGTGGTTCTCACCGTGGGCTCCTTTGGGAAGAGTGTGGCTTGGGTCCAGCCATCCACTGCTCAGAGGTGGCTGCTGGCAAGGGACGCGTCCGGACAGTTGTCAGGATTGCCATGCCCTCTCGTGTGTAACGTCCAGGCTGAGTTTGGCCGTGGTCTTCTCAGCACAGCTTCCAGCCCACCTCCTCTCGGAGCTTCAAGGGACACGCTCTCACTGGCGGCTCCAATAACATCTGGTCCTTTACCTAAGCTACCTTTTTATTTAAAAAAAAAGAGCCTTCACTGGGCTTGCTTGTTTAAATCACCCTTTCAGTAGCTTACTGAGATTTATGCTTCTTGCTAAACTGAGATAACCAAAAGATACTCTCCAGGCAGCTGTGGATGGGGTTTTTAGGGCTCTGAGAGGGGATGACAAAAATCTTGGGTTGTTTTCAGGTCTAACAAAGGGCCTTTTGATTTGCTTTTTAAAGGATGTACGTGCAAGGTCTTTATCAGCATAGGAAACACGACAGAGCCGAAAAAAAGGCAGATGAAACTCCTAGTTGCCATTTCCCAACTTTCCTTTGGTATTTGTGGATTTTGGCAGTAGGATCAGCTGAGTTTATCTCCAGAAAACTCCTCCTTGTAATTACTGATCTTCCTTTGTTAAAATGTGTGCTTTTTTTAAGTTAAAAAATGGTGAACTTTGATGCAAAGGAGAAATGTTTTGCAAATGGATCTGAATTTGAATTTGAGTTTAGATTTTTTTTTATTGGAAATAGAACCTTGAGTAACTGTATTTCTGAGTTTCTATTTCCTCACCTATGAAAGGGGGGATACGATAAGATACCTCAAAGTGTTATAAAGATGGGGGTGGTACTAGCAGAAAAGAGCAGAGAGCAGTTTCAATTAGTTTGCTATCACTGACAAAGGTCTGTATAGTCGAAGCTATGGTTTTTCCAGTAGTCATGTATGTATGTGAGACTCAGACCATAAAGAAGGCTGAGAACTGAAAATTTGATGCTTTCGAATTGTGGTGCTGGAGAAAACTCTTGTGACTCCCTTGGACTGCAAGGAGATCAAACCCGTTCATCCTAAAGGAAATCAGTCCTGAATATTCATTGGAAGGACTGATGCTGAAGCTGAAACTCCAATACTTTGGCCACCTGATGCAAAGAACTGACTTATTTGAAAAGACCCTGATGCTGGCAGGAGGAGAAGGGGACAACAGAGGATGAGATGGTTGGATGGCCTTATCGACTCAATGGACATGAGTTTGAGCAAACTCTGGGAGATAGTGAAGGACAGGGAAGGCTGGTATGCTTTGCAACAGTCCTTGGGGTTGCAAAGAGTTGGACAAGACTGAAGTGACTTAGCACACACATATATCATTAGATACCGGCTTCAAAGGTGTAGGTAAGACTCACTGTAAGGTAAGGTAAGCTGTAGGTAAGACTCATGGACCTTTAAAAATTTGGTCAAGATTTTTAACTGATGAAAATCCTGAAATTCAAAGTAACATTCCCTAATATTTGCTCTTGGCTTTCAATTCACATTCATGTCCATAATCTTGATTTCATTTGTCCAGCCTCCTGAAGTTGGTAGACAGGTGGTGGTGGGGATTCTACCCATTTTACAGAATGTAATTCCCTTGAGTTAAGTACATCTTATGTATTTCATTCCTCATTTTGTTTTCAGCAGTCAGCTTACTGTCTAGAACAGGGAAAGAACTTTGAAAATATATGTTATATGAGTGTGTGAATGCCTGACTGAATAAATGAATGAATGAGAGACTGAAGCACACATGAGATTAAGTGATGTAGCCAAAATGATCTGGTATCAGTGCCAAGATTTCATGAGCCAGACATTTTGTACTGTTTAGAGATCAAACCTCAGAATGGTACGTGATCCTGTTGCAACAATGAATGGTTAAACAGAATCGTTAAACAGTTTTGCCATTGTGTTATTCCTTTGTTGTCTTAATAATGCTGTAACAAACAACTTTAAAATCGCAGTGGCTGGTGGCAAACACTGATGGGCTGCAGACGTGGGTCCGTGGGTTGACTGAGGTTCTGTTTGTCTTACTAGCTTGGCTAGGCTTTGTTCCAGGCTCCGGTCAGGCTTAGGCGTGCTCTGAGTCCACACTAAAGGGGAGGGACCATCTGAGCCATGTTCCCCTCACACTGCATCACAGGAGCACAAAAAGACCCCAAGCAAACTAACTAACCAGGCACGCATGTTTAAAACCTTTGCTCCTAACATGCTTGCTCACATCCCATTGGCAGAACTAGCAGCTGGCCAGTCCCCTAGTCAGTAGGGTAAAAAAGTATGCTCTATTTCAAGAAGTAGGGGGAGTGACTATTTGCTAACCCATGATTCAATTTATCACTTTTTAAAAATTAAAGCAATTCTCAAGCTCTCCATCAGCTTTGTGAATTTCCAGGTTTTGTATCAAACATTCAAGGGGCTTAGTCCTTCACAAGTGGATGTCCACTGAGCAGAGTTCAAGGCCAATTGAGGATTGTTATTCCTGCTGTTTGATATTACACATCCCTAATGATCTTGGAAAGTATGTTTCCTAACAGCTGTTAAGACAAGAGACTCTAACATGATCAACTAAACAGAATATCCATAAAATTACATTGAATAGTGTAATGAAGTGTTGTGCTTTCATTAACCCATTATGAATACCTAATTTGAAAGACTAATGAAATTGACAACCACACAAACACTATTAGTATCATCAATACTAATGACAAGTCTCTTGTCTTTAAGAAATATCTGAAATGGGAAGATTCCATCACTAGAAAGGCATTTTTTTGGTCCTAAATTAAAAAGTGTCTGCATAATATGTTTTGTTCTAATTTGAATGTAGGGTTAAAAAATATTTTATACTTTAGGTTTATGTGTAAATAATGTATAATATATAATAAGATCATCATTATTTGAAATGGACATTTGTAGTTTTTCTGAGAAGGGTTACCCTTGCTAAGGGTGGATATTTTTCACTTGGATAGATCAAAGAGAGCATCAGGACCAAGGACAACTGCCTTGGGGAAAAGACTCCTTACCATCAGATGTTGTTCCTGCATGAAGACCTCCCATCTGGGCTAAAGGATGCAGAGTTTTTCATCCTAAAACTGGGAGGAATGGAATGAGGAAGCTATTTCCTTTCTCTCCGGATCCCTGGGTAAGCTTTTCATTTAATTGATAGATTTTAAGCAGTTGAATCTCTATCAATAGGCTAATTAGTATCAATGGACATGAATTTGAGCAAACTCCAGGAGATGGTGAAAGACAGGGAAGCCTGGTGTGTGGCAGTCTATGGGGTTTCAAAGAGTTGGACACGACTGAGCGACTGAACAACGAATATCAATAAAATTCAGACACAAAGATGGGGCTTGCTTTATTTTCATTCCCAATATAACAGCCCTCAAAGAATGAACAGCATCTTTGTTCAGATTTTCATATAAAGAAAAAATTTAAATATATTTTGCTCCTGAGTGTCCTCAATAATACATCAATGATAGGAATATGAGTACAAATACTAATACTAGTATTACAGGATCAGCAGGAGAAGTGACGATATGGGTACCCTCACATTGTACAAAGCACTTTGCATAATCGGTTTGTCCTTTGAGAAACTCAGTGAAATTATTGAGAAAACATTGCGACTCCTTTGTGTCAATGGCAGAGTGAGGTTTGGGAAGGTTATACATGATTTACCCAAAGTGTAAGATTAAGATGTGTCAAGGCTGTGGCTTGATGATTCTGTGCTTTTTAAGAGTCTCATGCTCTACCAACAGAGCTAGCCAGACAGTTTCTGTTCTTTTTAAGTTGTGCTTCACAGCTTTGACGTCTCCGGGGTTCAGAAACCATGACTTTCTGTTAGCTCGTTGTAGTTACATATCATTTTTTAAAAATGATTATTTTATTTCTGATTACAAAAATAATAAGTGGTCATTGTAGGAAATTTGAAAATATGGAGAGTTAACAAAAAAATAATAATCACTCCTGGAATCCAACCATGCAGGCATAGCACGTATTACTCTATTCTCTGTGTGTGTGTGCATGTGAGTGTGTATGTGTGCTTGTGTGCAAGCAAACCTCATTCTTCTTTGTCCTAGGTTCTGTCACATGACTCCTGAGGACACTGGAGAGCACTAGGTCACAAAACTGGGTCCAAATCCTGAGGCTCCTGGAACTGCCAAGTCTGGAGGCAGAAGAGACAAGATGTAGGAACTGCCTTTGCAAAGTCCCAGGAAAGTGGGCTCTCGCCTTGAAAGCCCAGGTCAGTTGAACTTCACTGCAGATGGGATGACTGTCCCTCTGATGGTTCTCAGAGGCTACTCCGTGGGCAGAGAGAGCTTCATGGAGGGTTCTGGAAAGGGGAGACATTCCTTACTTACTCCTCAGACTCTCCAAGTCCACTTCACAACCAATTCCAAGTCACAAAGCCCTCTGAGCCTCCGCTTCTTCATCTGTCACATGGTGATGTAAGCATGAGATTAATCAATACATGGTCAGGACCTCCAGCAGGACCAGCCGTAGCTCACTCTCAGTAGGTGTCAGCTGTTGTGACCGTGGTTCTCACGGTCAGTATTATTGTCACCATCACTGTTTCACCCCCCACCTGGCTCCTCTGGCATGGACCCTGGTCACTGGTTCTCAGTGGTCCTGCACACATGTTGTATCTGCGCATCTCACACTGCTTCATGTGCTTCCCTCCCCAGAGGAGGCTCCCTGAATACCTTCTTCCCCGGCTCCCCAGCCCCCCAGTCCGTGGCCCACATGCCCATCCCACCCCCGCCCTCTCTGAGACTCTCACTTACCCACAGGAACTCAGTTCCCACCCACCTGCCCTGCCCTGGGCACTGGCCTCAGCGAGGAGTCCAGTGACTGGGGTGTGGGGGTGAGTCCACCCTCTTAGAACTCTGTGTTTTGGGAATATTTCCTTAGCTCTGGGTGCCTCAGGGTTCTTATTTTTAAACCAGAGACAGTGCTTTTGGAAAGGCTGTTTCGAAGATGATACAAAGCGAGATATTGCAGCTGTGTGTTGGGTAGCAGGCGTGCTCAGAAAGCTTCTAACGTACTCCCCCACTTGGATCTCACCTCATGGCAGCCTGTGGAGCAGGGATCATTCCAGGTGAAAACACGAAGCCTTGGGGGAGAAGAGACAGGCTCCAGGTCACACTGTTCCTCGGGGACTGAGCTCCACCTCGAATCTAGGACTTCAGGCTTTCCATCCTATATGGTATCTACTGCAAATTTGCAGGAATATTGCTGCTTTATCTATTAATAGCAGACTCTCAAACTTTCTCAAATTTAATTCATTAATTCAGACAGTGAAATGCTATTATATTTGATTATTTATTAGTTTATTTGTTTTATATGCTGGGGTTTGGTGGTAAGGCTATATGGAAAGGAAAAAAAAATGGATAGGGATAGACAAGTTGCTTTTTCATAGCAAGGCGCCAGAGGAAGCTTCCTGGGTGTCTTATTTTGGGGGCCTTGAGACCCCAGATGTTGGGATCAAGCATTCAAAAAGGCAAATTAACATCTGACTCATTAATGATGTTTCTGTATACCAGAATCCGTGCACAGAACAAACCACAATACATACATGTTGAAGAGTGTGTTACTTTGTATAGCATATTTTTTTGCAACCCCATGTAAGTTAGTTGATGTAAGCCAGCCAGCAATGGGGTGTGTGTGTGTGTGTGTGTGTGTGTGTGTGTGCGTGCACGCATGTGCAGGCATACAGTTTTCTGCCTCTGGCCGACCCTGGCTCTGCCTTTCAGCCCAGGAGAGCTGTCTCCACCCCCAGATCTGGTGTCATAGCCCACCCTTCCACTTCTGCAATCACATCAGGTATGATTCTATCTCAAAGACTGAGGATCTGACTTGAAAAGGAGCCAGCTCTCATAGCGTCATTCCTGACAGATTTCTTAATTAATCCTCTCAGATTGTCAATAATGTAATTCACTGTTGATTTAGAAACTAGTTATACGAGCACTGCTAGTGCTGTTGTGGGAAAACATCTGAATAATTCAGCTGAAAGATGGAAACTCACCCAGATTGCTGGGGCACAGGCAGAGCACAGCGAATTTGAATGAGATGAGCTCAAGCAGGGGGATTCCAGCAAGTTCCAGGGAGCAGGGAGAGGTTGTCATATTACTGGGGGCAGCAGCTGCCTGGTTTAATTATTGTCATTTCGATTTTTGGAAAAAAGAGCATGTGCCTCACACTCTTGCAGGCAGAGGCCATTAACACGCTCTTCAAAAATACTGTGGAATTTCAGGGTTAGTGTGTGGTCTAGTTGATTACTGACTCGGACCTACGCTCGTGTGTTAGAGGGTCTCACACATGCTATTGCAATATTATTTTGTATGATTCTTACTGAAATATGTGAGTTCAGTAATAGGCATCATCAAAGGAATATGAAACTGACTTTTTTTTTTTTTAACCGGGGCATTCATAGTTTTTCGGGTGTTTCCTAGAATTGGATAGATATGTCTTAAGATTATGGTGATTACCCTTTTTACACCCAAACTTGAAGCTGTGTTGAAAATGAAAGTTTATAGATTGGTGAGTCTAATTATGTGAAAAGTCTTACATAAACATAAAAACTCAATCACTTCTAGTTATACACTTAACATTTCGTTTTATTGAAAATAATAAAATTATATGGAGTTGAGCTGTTATACTAAATTTTTTGGTATGGTGGTTGGAGTTTTAACAGTCCTTAAGTGCAGATGAGTTAGCACTTAACTGTTAATGTTAGTAAGAATCATGGTGCTTTTGATCATAGACGTGAATTCAGTTGTATTTCTTTGTAGTGTCACACTTTTCTCCTGTTTCTGTCTCTCTCTTCCTTCCTCTAACACACACACACACACACACACACACACACACACACACACACACACTCCTTTTTCTCTCACATCTTTTCCAAGTTTCTATCCTGAGCCCTTCAAAAGGAAGGAAAGACCAAGTAGTGTCTAGTTTTGATGCTTTGACATTGACAAGTTTTTAACAGGTAACACTCATTCTGTTTGGGACCTGTTGTCTTATACTGGAATAAAGTCAAGTCTGAGTTTACATCCTAAACTGCATTGGGAGGCTTAGGGGACAGACTTACTTTCAGGGGGCATAGAAAACAGAACCTCGAAAAGTAGCTCTTAAATGAATTGACAATAGAATAACAAGGTGCTACTTTTAGATGGACTGTGGGTTTCTGGTGTCCAAGTGTCTCTGGCTGCATAGAAGAGATGTGCAGAGCATGGCTCTGGTTACGGGTGGGTTTGGGTGCCTATGACTGAACACCCAGATACTTCGGGGCTCAAACGAGATAAGGGCTGGTTCTCTCTTCCTAAAGGAGTAGGTGCTGGCAGCTAAGGGCTGGGGTGGCCACTCTGCACTCATCAGGGACCAGACTCCTCTGTCTTCTTGCTCCACCAGCCCAGTGCATGGTTTGCTTCAGTCTCAAGGTGACCTCATGGCCCAGCTACTAATATCTGTGTGTGTGTTGGAGATATCACATCCATGTTCCAGAGAGCAGAGAAGAGGAAGAAGGACAGCCACTCCCTTCTCTTTTGCTTTTATGAAGCAGCCTTTCTGGAAGTTCTCGCTGGCCCCACCTACACACATTTCATCTTGCACATCCTTGATGGAAGCTCAGAGGGCCGTGCCTAGCTGTGGACAGACAGGCAAACCTTGTCCTTTCAGATGGACATAAGTAATACTGAAGTTCCATTACAGGGAAGGTGGGGAACTGGATATTTGATGATAGCCTAAAGCTAGCTCCTAAGACCTCACCAATTCCTGCAAAGAGTGGACACTTCAGAGCAAGCAGTCATCATGGCTCTCGTGTGTGCAGGCTAAGTCACTTTAGTCATGTCCAACTCTCTGCAACCCTATGGACTGTAGCCCACCAGGCTCCACAGTCCATGTGATTCTCCAGGCAAGAATACTGGAGTGGGCTGCCGTGTCCTCCTCCAAGGGATCTTCCCTACCCTGGGATCAAATCCAAGTCTTTTATGTCTACTGCATTGACAGGCAGATTCTTACCACCAGCTCCACCTGGGAAGCCCGTAGCTCTCCTGAAACCATAAATAAATGCTTCCTATTTTTATCACATTCTCGGATATTTTGAATTGAGAAAATAATTGGAAGACTACTGTTAAATGATAGCCTAAGAGGGGAGGTCCGGAGAAGGCAATGGCACCCCACTCCAGTACTCTTGCCTGGAAAATCCCATGGACGGAGGAGCCTAGTAGGCTGCAGTCTATGGGGTCGCTAGGGGTCGGACACGACTGAGCGGCTTCACTTTCACTTTTCACTTTCATGCATTGGAGAAGGAAATGGCAGCCCACTCCAGTATTCTTGCCTGGAGAATCCCAGGGATGGGGGAGCCTGGTGTGCTGTCATCTATGGGGTCGCACAGAGTCGGACACGACTGAAGCGGCTTAGCAGCAGCAGCAGTAAGAGGGGAGGTCATCGATCATGGCTCACTGTGACTTGCTCTGTAGACATTCCCAGCTCCCATCAGGGAGAGAAAGCAATAATAAATGCTCCCAGCTGTGGGTGGACAGGGTGGTAGGTCCCTATGTTTCCTGATGACACTGGTTATTTGGAGAATGGTTTGTCTTTTATTGAAAAAAAGTAATTTGTTGTTATTTATGTGTGTAACACTAGCATTCTCTGACCATATATTCCATGGAAATCTACTTTGTAAATAATTGCTTGACAGAATGAAACTGGCTGGAAAATTCTGAACATGCAGAGGCAGAGGCAGGCCCCCAAGAGGGGATTTTAGCTGAAAGGCTGGGCACCTGAATGGTCAAATCACAATTTCGCATCTCTCAGCAGTTCATCGCTAATAAGGTCCCCAGTTAATAAAATCCAAATTCTCAGGCTCCACTCGCAGTGGACACGGGTAGGCACCATCAGCTGAGGTGTGGGGAGCGGCAGTCCTGCTGGGAGAGCTGATGAAGTGCTTCTGCCCCTTCACCTCCCCACACAGAGGATGGCACCTGGGACAGCAGCGTCCGTCCTTCCTGTGTGTACAGTGGGGATGAGGAGTGGGGAGGGTGGGGATGAGGAGTGGGGATGGAGGAACGGGATGCCTGGGCAGCAGGGAAGGTGGAGCTATAGACTGAACGTTTGCATTCCCCTCAAATTCATGCATCAAAGCTCTAACCCCCCAGTATGACTATATTTGGGAAAGGGGCCTATGAGTGAGTAGTTAAGGTTAAGTGAGGTCATAGGATGGGGCCCTGAACAAGTAGGGTTAGTGTCCTTATTAGAAGAGGCAGAGACACCAGAGCTCTCCGTGTGTGCATGCACCCAGGCAGGGTCACATGAGGACACAGTGAGGGGCTCGGAAGAGAGCCTCTGGAAATCTACCTGTCCAGACTGTGGTCTTGGACATCTGACCTCCACACCTGGGAGAAAATAAGTGTCTTTTGTTTGGTAGCAGCTCAAGATGTGAGGCGGTGGAAGAGAAGCGATGCCTCAGGAGGTAGACCCTGCCCTGTGGCCCTACCTAAGTCCTCCTGCGACTGTCCACCGGCACCAATGTTCCTATCCCACCAGCTGCATGCACACCACACCCGGGGCCTCTCCACCTGGTGTGCTCTCTGTAGGGAACACGGAGCCCTTTCTTCCCTTCCTGATGCTTTCTTCAGGTTGTTCCTTTCTGCAGTCACTGAGTACCTGCTAAGTTTCAACTCAGTGCTATACTCTCAGCAGGAAGAGAAACTACCCAGTTCCCATGGTGACCTGTCAAAGGGGTGACTACAGCCACCTCGGCCAGTCTGAGTTACCGCCTGGGGGCACTTGCTGTGGATTGGGGGCTGTTTGAAACACGCAATGGATGCATGCAAAATCGCTCGAAGTTCATAATAACCTTCCAAGGTAGAGCCTGGAATTGCCTGAATTTATAGGAGAGGAAGAGGCTCTGGAGGTGCAGTGGCTGCTCTGTGGACACAGAGATGGGGAGTGGCAGAGCCAGGAGTCACAGCCAAACAGTCTGCTCCAGACCAGCTGCCCTCAGCCCTGCTGTAAACCACGTCTTACCACCCAGTGCACACGTGCTGCTGAAGTTCAAGCCCAGGACCTGTGGGAACACAGGGCAGGAGGGCTCTTCTGGGTCTGGTGGGCCATGGAAAGTCTTCCGAAGGAAGTCATGTCCAAGCAGAGATCTGAAAGACTGTAGGGGCAAAGGTGGTATTCCTGGCAGCTGGGATAGGGGAACAGGGGAGTCGGGGAGGTGTGTGCTGTGCGCATGGCAAGTGGGAGGTAGCAATGGTGGGGACCCCAGTGAAGAAGCAGGAGGTTCACATCACGGAGGGAACCAAAAATCACAGAGAAGCAGCAGAGAGTTTTAATTGGGGGGTGATATGACTGCACTGCATTTTAGAAAGATTACCGTGGCTACACGGAGGCAGGAGGCCTGGTTAGGAAGACAGTATAACATCCTCCAGAGATAGGATGGCAGCTTGAACCCAGGTGCATGAAGGGATAACTTGGGGGGTGTTTGGGAGAGCTGATTGTTACATTTTCAGCGATTTTGGCAGCTGGTTATTAAACACAGTCACTTGTACAAATTAGATTATAAGCATTTATAATTAAACGAACTATTGTAAAAACAAACATAATAAATACTTAAATTCATCATCTCCTAATTATTTTCCTATTCTCTAGCCTCTTGAAGGTATTTGTGTCCCTTGCATTTGCAGGTGGGCATAACAGGGTGCTACCTACCAGGTATGAATTCCCAACTCTGAGTTCAGTGATGCCACACCAGTGACTTGAAATTTGCTTTATTCCTTGGGAGTATTCCCACCAAGGACTCTGGAAAATATTAGAAATCAAGTTTTTCATTTTTGACACACTCTGGCTGGGTTGCCATCTTTTAGACTTGAAGAACCTCAAAGAGTCGTGTTTATCCTTGCAGGCTCCACCTGGACCCTTTCCAGACACCTCTCCTCTGGGGTCACCGACCTGTTCTGCTGACCTTTCTCATAGGGTTCATGTCTTGTAACTGTTACTGGTGTCTTCCTCTCCCTTCATTCTGCAAGCATCTTGATTCTTCTGTAGACCAGAATTTGGCCCAGACATGGGGCTGGTTCTGCGCTCATGAAATAATGGACTTGTGAACCAGTGAGAGTGGCTCCCCATTTCCTTGTGTCTGTTCCACCTTTGGGAAGAGCACCTCCCCCGCCCCCACCCAATGAGCAAAACTCCAAGACAGAGATAACCCTGCCTTCTTTCAGCCTCAGAAGCAGTCTGATGGCTGAAGTGACATTTTATAAACATGTGTACAGCTTGATGCTGAAATGTCTGCTGAGCAACTCCTCGAAAGGGCCATCTTTGAAAGCAAAAACCTACTTCTGAAACTACTGGACTGAACTGAAAACTACTGGACATTTGACTGAGCCAAGAAGGACATGGTCAGGGTGCTTGGATAGACACGTGAAACGCCTTCTTCAGGATGATTTGAAAGGAGATCCGGAAGCCCAGATCACCTTGGGAAAGTTTTCTTTGCAACTGATCTCCAGCGAAGGCTATAGGGCACAAGGACATCAGATCTGTTTGAAGGACACAGCATTCTGTTTCTCTTGGGAAATAATTACACCGAGCCATCAGAGCATCACTTCCTCTCCTCCTCCCGCCCTCCTGCCAAGTAAGAATTCGTCGGCACATCAAAGATTCTTTGAACCCAATGACTGCCTCACATGTCACCCCAGTTTACCACTTGAGGTCAAATGCTCAGAATGTCGATATGAGGGGTTAGCAAGAGCCCCTGCTCCTCTGCTAAGTCATGGGACCTCAGCTCCCCCGCACCCCCTTCTCCGGGGCTTACCTATCCCTCGGCTAGCTTTGGTCATTTTTCTAGATCTTGAATCCTGAGAGCTGAGCTCCAGGGCTAATGCTGCCAGTTTCCAGGAGGGTCTGGGCAGATCATACCAAGCCATTGCCCCATGTGCACAGTGAGGTCTTGCCCTCAACTTGCCCACCCCAGGAGCTGTTGGGAGGCATCCAGGCACCACAGAGCTTAAGCTGCTGGTCATGGACTCCCTGCTGCTGCTACTGTGTTTCAGTTCCTCACAGAGGCAAGAATGACCTGACAAGGGCTGCTAGGGTCTCACTAGTGGAGGGTGGGACCCAGGTGCCTTCCACTTAGAACACAAACTGACTCTGGCCTGCCTTTCTTACCAACTCTCACTCATCAGTCCGGTGGTGGTAAGTGATCTAACAACAGGAAATGATTGCCACCCATTTTTGCTATAAATTCTCATTCTGGGAATGCAGACAGACCTCATTGCCCCCCACCCATATCCCCTGCTACTTAGATTTAGGACGTGTAGAAGTGCACCCTGGGAACGTGGCCAGGAGAGCCGAGCCCAGGGTCAGCAGCAGGTGGCTCCGAGGGTGCACAGCCAGAGATCTTTCGGTGACAGGTGATGCTAGTTTTCCCCCCAAAACTTCTTGCTTTGGCTTCTGAGTGGCACTCAGACCCTGGGGAACACCATAGCTCCTGAATTCAACACCTGACCCTCTTCCCTTCATTCTCCTCTTTCTACCTTTCTTTCCTTTGTCAGCAAGTAGGCTCAAGAAAGTAAGCCCATAAATCTCTGCCCTTGTGCCCTGGAATCCACTGCTCAAGAACTGCAATTTGTTAGAACTTGCTCTGTGTAGAAGTAATTTCACTACCCCATGGAGTTCAACAATCACAAGTTCTTCCCAAGGCAAAATGCCCTGCAGAGAGCAGTTTTCCAGGAGCTTTAGAAGGCAGTGGGTCTCCTGAATTGGTCTTGGTTCCACGTAAATCCGAAGCCATTGAGAAACAGGGAAGCCCTCAGCTGACACGCAGAGCCAGGGCCAAACACACCCTGAAGAACTACCCATTTCTTTACTTCCCTTTTGGTGAAAAGAAATATTCAGAAAGGGTGGTCTCAGGCTGAGTTCCTTCTGAGGCTGTATTCTTGGTAACAAGCTCACAGAGAAGCAGAGAGCCAAATGAGTCTTGCATTTCACATTTGATTCAAACTCTTGATTTTATAGATAAGGAAATTGAGGTCAGGGAATGTCAAGGAAGTTACTAAATTAAAGTAGCTAGTGGGTGGCAGGAGTCGAACCCAGAGTTTTGTGCTTTGGCCAGGATTCTTGCTGTCACGGCTCATTCTTGGCCAAAGAGCAATAATTTAATTCAATTGATCAAACAGCTTTGATCCGCTGTGTGACTAATTTTGGACCAGTGTCCTGAGGAGACACCAGTAAAGACTGCAGATCCTTGATCCTTACGTATATTATAGTCTAGTGGAGGACAGACTCCTGTGTGTTAACCTCACCTTCAATGCTGATGACAGTGTTGCTAAATAAAGAGGAACAAAGACCTCTAAACCCCAACATTTTCCTTTGAAAAATAATATTTGAACAGGACAAACACACCAAACTGAGAGATGGTTGAAGAGATGGCAGGAAATTTCTGGTAAACTGTGTCTCTGGAAATAGAAAAAACTCAAAATCACTAGTTCAACTGCAATTTTGACAATTATTCTTGCATTTATTTACAAATGAGTTAGAAGCTTTGGGTCCCTTTCTCTTTTTCTGTTTTCCTGGAATGGGTGGTGTTGTTTTAAGCTGTGAACATGAACACACACACACACACTCACATACACACATTCTTACACATATACTTGCACACATACACATGCCCACTCACACTGTCACACAAATTCATACTCACACACATATACACACACAGTCTCACACACACAACAGTCACACTCTCTCACACAAATTCGTACACACATACACACACTCTTTCACATATACTCTCACACACTCATACACATACACATTCTCATGCACACTCACAATCTCACACAAGTTCACACACACACTTACACACACACACACACACACACACACACACAGAGCTGTCCTTGCAGGAAGCAGAAGCAGCACTCAGCGTGGAGAATTCTTCCCTATAAACTCTTCTGCAGCGAGATTACATGCAGGACAAGCATTGATTTTCAATTTGCACCTCTGACATGAGTCGCTGAGTGCTCTGATTCTCAGTTTATTTGTTCTGCCTGCAGTAAAATGGATTGAATGTAGGACTATCCAACCATGATGTGGCGCTTTGACGCCTCCAATATGGGGCTGATGAACTCAGAGTGCCTGGCACTATCTTGCAGGAATATAAAAATTTGATTTGGTCCTTAGCCAACTTCCCTCCTACTTTGGAACCTGGGTGGAACATCTGGGGAAAACACACGACTCATTCACTGCAGCCATGGACATTTGCATAATACCTGATCTGTCGGAGTCTGACTCCGCACTTGCTGTTGGCCTCAGATCCAGCTTTCATAATGGATCACAGTGATGAATCTTGCTTTAATTTCTTGCATCTTTTAAAATTTTATGTATTATACAGAAGTATGGCTCACTGTTTGAAAGCTCAGAATGAGATAACTATATTTATTTCTAAACTAAAATTTCAGATTTCCATACTTCCCCAACTGCTGTATCTTTTGCTTCTTTTTCAGAGACATAGTCTTTAGAGATCTCTTCCTAAAGCCAAAAGTTTTAAGCCCATTCCCATAGCAGGTCCAGGGGTTCTCTGAATCTCCTTTCATACTGTGTCCATGAACTGTGGGTTTATGAAGCATGAACAAAGACAAGATCCATGTTTTCATCAGATCCTTGTAGCGACCCATGGTCCCAAGGGGTTAAAAATCTATTTTAGAGAGATTCCCCATGATCTTGAAACTAGAAAGGATCTGAGATGTCATTTAATGCAAACTCTGATTTCACAGATAGGGAAACTGAGGCCCAGAGAGATCTCCTTATTTTTCCCTGGCCAACGCAAAAAGATAGTAACAAAATAGCATGAGAGCCCAGGATCAAAGTTTTGATTTTCTTTTAGCTTGTTAAGACTGAGCAACCATCCACGGTTCTTCAACTATTCTAAGACAAATTCAGGAGACTCAGTAATCTCTGTTCCTAGGGAGTCAGTATGGAAAATGGTCCATTTTCCTCGCTTGCCCTTTTTGTCATTTTTTCTGGCATCAGGTGGGTATTTTATCCCACAGGTCTGTCCAGAAAATCCTGTTCACAGTGTTAAACCACTGACCCATGCAAATAGCCAGTGCTGTTCTTTTCAGCCATTAAGAATTGTCAAGCCTTAAGCACTACTCCACTTTAATATCTTGTGTATGTGTGTGTGCCCTTGCACACTTGTGTGTGAGCAGCAAATGCCCATAATAAGGAATCAAGATAAAAATCTCAAGCTTCACTTCTGTTCAATACTTGGCTTCTGAGAGGATTGTAAAGAAGGTGTATGTTCAGGGGACGTCTTCGTAAGCTTGGATGATGCCTTTACAGATGAGTGTGTGAACTTGACCTTGCTTTTGCTGTGAGATGTAAGTCTGGTGAAGTTCAAACACATTGGAAATTACTAATCAGCTGTAATGACAGCAAGGGATGCAAACATTCTCCAAGGGTGGCTTCTACAAGAGGAAGATGCCATGAGTCACTTGGGAGGGCTGTGGTGGGTCTCAGGGAGACTAACTTCATGCATGTGGAAGCCTGTTCTATCATAGACTGTGTTTATAACAACACAGCCTCAGAAATTGTTAGAGGGGAAGACAGTTTAAAGAACACAAAGCGTGGAGCTTGCATTTTACCAGCTAAGGAAGATGACACCCCACTCCCCAAGAGAAGTGACTGGTTCAGTGGTAACTGTCCAGGAGGGAAAGTGCATGGTTGAAAATACATCGAAATCACATTTTTAACTGAAGCGATTAGTTCTTTGAAATATTGGAGTATCTCTCCTATTATCACAGATAATTGTTGGGTTGTGGGTCAAAGGAGGCAGGGAACCAAGTGCATTGGGTGTCCGTGACTATTTCAAAGGATGAGAGTTTATGCATTTCAAAGGGGACAATATAAGGTTTAGAAGGGCTAATGGCAGTGCTTTTGACCAAGATATTTTGAGGGTCTCTACAGATTTTGTCAAAATTGAGTTAACAATGCTGTTAGTGTGTTTGACTAAACCAGAGGACTGAGCATGGTAAGCACAGTGAAAGTGCTGTAAAACAGGCTGGACAGTGCAGACTTGTTAAGTGCTTGGCCAGTAAAATGGGGTCCTTGTTCACTACAAAGTCTGAGAGGAGTTCCCCAGGTAGGGATACTTTTTTTAAAAAGGACTTTACAGACAAAAGGCAGTAGCTTGCCTGCAAGCAAATGCTTCAGTCCGGTGCGAAAACATACAGATCATGACTAAAACATATTTATATCCATGAAACCCATACACTTGCCAGCACTTGAATGGTCCATTAGGCAGTTTTAAATATCCATCAGTGTTAGGCAGTCATGAGGGATTTTTCTGGATAACAGAGGGGAGAAAAGTATTAAGGTTAAGGTTATTATAATGCAAAATGTTATGGGAGGAGCAGTTAACAAAAGGACATCATGGGGGGTGAGGTGACTGACTGAGAAATGTTGAATGTGGTAAGAATTCAGGAGGGCCTCTATGGTGTGAGACACAAAAGTGGTTAAAGGGGATCCCACAACTATGTTCTCAGTGGCCTTAACCAAAAGGGCAGTGGCTATAATGGCTCTTAGGGGATTGTCTCCATGCTACAGTGTCCCATGGGTGACTATAATGATCAATGGCAGTCCCTGTGTATTGGGGTGAGTACCCCAAGGGCATCCTCTTCCTTCTCATGTACAAAAGGGAACAGGGGAATCTGACATTTGGGATGTCCAAGGGCAGGTGGGCTCATCAAACTCCCCTATAAAGCCTTAAAGGCCGTGCCCTCTGGTTCTTCTTATAAAATTAAATCAGTGTTGTTGTTTAAAACATACAGAAATTTGGCTGTAAGAGAGAAATTTGAAATCCAGTTTCAGCACTAACCAACTATCCAAGAAAACCTTGAAGTTGGTGCTTTGTTTTGAACTTTGTGAGAATTAGGAAACCAGGAAACCTATCTGGATCTAGGGGTAGCCCTTGGTCTTAGATCAGATGCCCTAAGTATTGAACATGGGTTTGGGAAAACCATAATTTTTCTTCAGTGGACTTATGTGCCTTTAAGGCTAAAAATTTTAGGAAATGGATGCATCTTTCTGTGAGGAGGATTGAAAAGGAGAGCAAAGAAGCAGATCATCCTCATACTGCAACAAAGTAGAGCCCCTGGGGGCCTTCGTATCATCCAGATAAGCCTTCAGGATTTGTGAGGAATAAGGACTTTCAGTAAAACCCTGAGGATTACTGTCCAGGGGAATTGTTTTCTCCCCAAGTGAAAACTAGAAGATATTGGTTAGCTTCTCCATTGAAATAACAAAGAATGTACTGCATAAATCAATTACAGTAAAGAATTTTCTTCCAGTGGGAATGGATGTTAGAAATGTATAAGGGTTAGAAATGGGGTGTCCAGGTTTATCAAGGTTGTTTATTGCTCAGAAGTCCTGAAAAAGCCTCCACCCTTGGTCCTGCGGTATTACAGGGTCCAGTGCAAAGGATAATGGGGACTTTAGCTTGAGAATCTTCTATTATGGGCTTTACGCCTTGAATGGTTTCTTTATTTAAAGAGATTGATTAATTCTGGGAAGAGGTTTTGAGGCTCTCCTTGTGTCTTTGATGGTAGGCACACACTGAATTTTGCCAACATCAGTTGGAGATTTGCCCTTAAGGATGCAAAACCTGTTGTTAGCTGATTCAACAGGGACAAATGATCCATGTTTCCCAAATCAGCCTATGACTCTCAGAGAGGAAGCAAATAAGAGATGTCAACCAGTTGCTTAATTCACCTGGTTGGCTGCTTTTATGATTACTATCAGTTTCTCCAATGATTTCCCCATTTTAAGAGAAAGAAATTCTGGCGTGATACTTCTTTAAGAAGTCTCAGCCTAATGTATGAATGGTGGGGGAGGAAGTAAGGAGAAAAGGGTGTGTGTCTCTCAAAGGGCCTAAACAAGAGGGGATAGGTTCAGAGACAGAAACGTCTGGAGGTTTATTAGAGATTCCCACTAATCTGAACTATTTCAGTACTCCGAGGCAGGGGCTGTTTGGCAGAAGCGAGAACAAAGAGAGTGTGGCTCTGCTGTGCATGAGACTCATCCACAATCTGGAGCTATGTATCTCCAAACAGAGTAAGAGCAGGGTTTGTAAGAGTCCCTGCAGTTCCTCGGAGCCCTGTCATTGAGAACTGGCGAAGGGCTGGTGGGAAGGATGGAGAAGCTGGTTAGGAGGCTGAAAGTGCCTGACATGTGTACATTTGTAACTATCTCATCTCTGTTTTCCTGACTCTTTGCAATCATAGCTGAAACTAGAAGAATCTTGATTTTGTTTAGGGTCTTCATTTGTTAGAATCAATGGTTGAGAATTTTAGTGGTTTTAGGTGACATGTCTAGATTGCAAGAGAGCTGAATTGCCAGATAACCTAAATCTAGAGTGGACATAGTTTCTCATTTCATCCTGGTCTTTTTTTACAAAAGGAAAGGTCCCAGTTCAGCCCATTAATTCTTTCTTTTTTTGGCCATGCTGCTTGGCATGTGTGGGATCTTTGTTTCCTGATCAGGGATTGAAACTGTACCCTCTTCAGTGGAAGCACAGTGTCTTAACCACTAGATCACCAAGGAAGTCCTCAGCCCATTAATAAACATAGACTTAAAAGCAACCCAGGTGGAACCAACATCTGACGGAAAACCAGAATTTTCTTTAAAAATAATCTGAAGTTAATTGTAATATTCATGAACAGATTTATCAGATTGTTGTATGCAAGCCTGAATTTTGTTTCAATCGACAGACTTCCAAAAAGCCCTTGAAATTGTCTGATGAAGCTGCCTAGTGCTTGCTTCAGCCTGACCATATTGTAAGTTAGTGGGCTAGTCACCCCATCAGAAAGACCTAATTCTTAAGAGCTTCTAGAATTTCCTCAGTTAGAAGTTTTCATCCAATGTGGGGCCTAGCCCTCACTGACAAATATATGAAGTAGTTGATATAAATCAGAGAAACCATGTTGATAATTTTGAATGACTATATTAAATTCCTCAGCAAATCTGTGAGAATCTTTGGTTACTTTGGGACTATCTTTGACTATAGCTCGCAACTCAGCTTTAGCCCAGGGCATATAAGAAATTAAGGATTTAGCTTCTGGATCCTCAGAATATAAGCTTCCTTGGTGGCTCAGATGGTAAAGAATCTGCCTGCAGTGAGGAAGACCCAGGTTTGATCCCTGGGTCTGGAAGATCCCCTGGAGATGGGAATGGTAACCCACTCCAGTATTCTTGGCTGGAGAATTCCATGGACAGAGGCTACAGTCCAGGGGTCACAAAGAGTTGGACACGACTGAGAGACTGACACTTTCACTCCTCAGAACACTTGATTTTAAAGAAACAGGTTCTGATAAGTTGATAGGATAAGGGATTGGGGAGAGTTTCATGGAAAAAGTGAAATTTGGTAAGAGCATTAATATGGGGGAACTGAGGGTATGCAGGAGGTGTAAGCAGTATAGAAGGAAAAGAGAAAGAGGTGGAACTTGGGACAAAAAGTCCAAGGAGAAGGAGCATGAAGCTTTGGAAGCCATTATGTCTTTCTTTAATTGTCTGTTTGCCTCAGTTAATTTTAACATTTTGCAGAGAGGCAATTTTAGTCTCTTGATCATGTTTGGATGCCTCAAAATACCGATTGGAATAGGTGTTCCATTCAGTTTTAGAAATTTTTGAGCTATAGTAGTCCAATTAATTTTTAAGAAAAGTAAGTTTGAGGATTTCAAAATTTCCCCACACTGGCCATTGACATTCTAAATTGCCTTTGGTTAGATTGGTCCATTTAGTTAGAAATGATCATGGCTTTTAAATACAAAATTAGCGGGGGTCCCTTTAAGGTGAGCATTGTCAGAGTATTCAGACATCTGGGATCTTCTTTCTCAGAACCTTTTCTCTTCTAGAGTAAATGAATAGTTTTTGAACAACCTGAACAGCTCAAGTAGCTTACATGTTGGACTTCTTTCAGCTCAGACAGCCTGCATACAAGCCAGTTTTAAGGGGACAGCTTGGTCTCAGAGAAGTCAGGCCAAAGGCTTCTCAGCTCTGTTCCCATATGATAGCTTCTGTTACAAAGAAATGGGCTGAAGAATGAACCAGCAAAGTTCCAATGAAATGGACCCTGTTCCTGAAGACTAGCTCATTCTGTTTGAAACCATCTGATTTCAAATCTGACCAAAGTGCACTCACAAACAGCAGAAGGCCTTCATCGGAAAGGATGAAACCTTAAAATAGATCCTGAATAAAGCCGGGAGGGCCGCAAAACACAAAGAGAGCGGAAGCTTGAATCCAGGAGAAAGACCTTCCAGACTCCAGGGCTGGTTAGAAAAGCAGTGAGCACAGTGCCTTCCAAGCAGGTAAGGCACTTGTTTGCTCGCCAGCCCCAGAACTGTAGGGGGTCTTCTTTGGATCCCTTTATGGACACCAAAATGTTGACCTGAAACGAAAAGAATGCCAGATAAATAAAATGCCAGCAAAATGAGTTTATTCAGATCAGTAGAGATTTGCAATTCAGGGTCTGCAACCCTGGCGAGCCCCATGCAATACTCACACAATGAGGGAAGGAGAACCCTTTTACAGAGGGGAGAGGAAGTCAGGAGGGAGCTGGAGGAAACAGGGAATCTCTGGCTTTTCGTGGTTGAGTCCTTACCAGCGGAGAAGAGGAGTCCTTCTTCTTCTGTTATCTTTGCAGGGCATGTGAGCTCCCCCTCTGGTTTCCCGACTCTATTAATTGAGGTTTCTGTTTATTAATTTTTTTTTCAGACCAAACACTGGGAGGAACAGAAACCAGAGATTGGGACTCAGCAGGACCCTCCCTGCTAACCTCGGAACTGCTGGGTATCTTTTTGCTTCCTGTCACTTGCCAAAAGGAGCAGTGTTTGAACTGCTTGATGGGTCAGATGCAGTGGCCCTTTGGGTGGGTCTGACCTCTGTTGGCTCAGTGGGGACTGTGCCCCGTGTTTGGGCTGCTCTTGTACAAGCCCTAGGGGGCACTCAGAGCAAGGGAAGTCAGGGCCACCTGGGAGACCTTGTCCTCCTTGGTGACAGCAGTAACACAGGGTGGTGAGTGCTGGTGGTGGGTGCTCAGCCTTGCAGAGGGGTTGTGCTCCAGGAAGGACACATCTCACAGTGTGGGCTTCATTATCAGGGCTGCAAAGGTGTCACCTTTCTCACCCCTCCGCCTTGCCTTTGAGGCCTCTAGGTGCACAGGTGGGCATGGCGTGGGCATGCTGCTCCGGAAAAGCCTCACGCCTTAGCCCAGGGCCACGGAGGTCTGGGAGGTGCTCACAAAACAAGAATGGGGGAGGTGAGTAGGTGATTTCAGCCCAAAGTTACTGCCATCTACACTATTCAGTATTTACATTTTTCTCCCTTAAAGCAAAATCAAAATATCAGCAAAAGTCAAGCCTTCTTGGTAGGTAATAATAGAGACCATGACCTTTTAGTTAAGTATGTCACAGAAAAATGACATACTTAAGCTTTGGAGGAAAAAAGAGAAGAAAAAAAAGTGATAATAAAGAAAAGGGATTTCTTGATTCACGGCTAGCATTCTTTGGAAGGATCCCAGAACATTAAAATGACTTCATGATCTCTGTTACTCTGTAGTAATAAATGGTGTATCAATGCTCTATACACGTTACACATTTTAGTCCTTATAACAGATTGATGAGCCCGGCTGGCCTTAGCCCGCTCAGCATCGAGGAGGCACTTGTAAGGGGGTTTGGTAGAAGGTGCCCCAGTCGGGGATCAGCCGCTGCTCCCACTTTGTATGATGGGTCCTCGTGTACCTGCTCCCAGCTCTCCTCCCCCGGGGGGGCCTTTGGAGCAGCAGCCCCACAGGGAGCTTTCTGCCCTGGAGGGAGGGTGGGTGTTAACCAATGTTCTGGTGGCAGCTGAGAGTTTACACCTTGCATATGCACATCCTGCACACACCTCTTACTGGACCTGCACGAGGGCCCTGGGAGACAGAGCACGTTCCTTTCATGATCCTGCTTTGTACACTCGGATCTGAGCCTCCAAGGGTGCAGTAACTGCCTCCCCCCACCCCAGGCCAGTTCCTGGCTCTTCACTCACTGCCTCCACGGTGGGGAGCCTGCTGGTGCCCAGCCCAGGTTGCTGCCCACCCACCCCCCCGCCCCGGCTTGGGGGGACCTGCTGACTTGCTGCACTGAGTACGTGTGTCTGTTTTCATCTTCAATGTTCTGCCCTTACAGCATGTTTCCCATATTTTCCCTTGTCTTTTCTCTCTCTTTTCTTTTTTTTCATTCTAAGGGTTTTTATTTTTATTTTTATTATTTTTTTTATTTTAGTTGGGGGCTAATTACTTTACAATATTGTAGTAGTTTTTGCCATACATTGACATGAATCAGCCATGGGTTTACATGTGTTCCCCATCCTGAACCCCCCTCCCACCTTCCTCCCCATCCCATCCCTCTGGGTCATCCCATTGCCCCAGCCATGAGCATTTGTCTCATGCATCGAACATGGAATGGTGTTCTGTTTCACATATGATAATATACATATTTCAATGCTATTGTCCCAGAACGTCCCACCCTCACCTATATTCCCTTTTCTTGTTTTAGAAAATACTGGATTGGCCAAAAAGTTCCTCTGGGGTTTTCTGTAAGATGTCACGGAGACACCAGAATGAGCTTCTTGGCCAACCCAGTAGTATGGATCTGTGGCTCTTCTCTCAGCTAAGCGCGCTGCCTGGTCTCGGGCCCCTTCCCCTGCACATACACTGACCATAAGACTGACCATAGGGCTGACCGCCAGGAATCTGGAGGAAACTGAATGACCTGCTTGATGATTTCAGGTATTCTTTGCACACTTTGTGTGAGGCGTGGTGGGTCCTGGGATGTGCATGGCAATGAGAGCCCTTGAGACACTTCAGTGTGGTGGTAAAGATGATGTGTATAAGAACGAACATTCCCTCGGCGTGCAGACAAGGGGGTGGGTGATCCTTAGCAAACCGTGAGGTTAGTGCGCTGGGCTAGTGTTTTGAAACGTGAATTCCTCTTTCACCCTGGATTTCTGTGTTCCTGTTGTGGTCCCTCCCATTCAAACAGGACCTTTCTCTGCTCTGTATATCAGGTGAGGGGCTGAGAGCGGAAAGAAGTGAACAGAAAGCAGCCCTGTTTAGCTGAAGTGGTGCGGGGGTCTGCGGGGGGTGGTGGGGTGGTGGGCAGCCTCTCTTGCTGGGAATGATGGCTTCGGAAGGCTCACGATGGAGCCCCTCGCTCGACATCACCCTTTGCTGTGGGAGCCGCCCTCCCTCGCGGGGCTGCCCATACTGGTGACTGGCAGGAATACCAAAGCTCCATCCATGCCCTGCTCTCCCTCTGAGCTGGCTCTGATGGGCCATTTCACTTCCCGCCTCCCGAGACTTGGCTGGAGGTGGCCTCCTTGCCAACCTCACTTCGAGTCAGCTTCTCCCACTTCAAAATCCTGTCTCTCTTCCCACTTTTGGAGAAGGCAATGGCAACCCACTGCAGTAGTCTTGCCTGGAGAATCCCAGGGACGAGGGAGCCTGGTTGGCTTCTGTTTATGGGGTCGCACAGAGTTGGACATGACTGAAGCGACTTAGCAGCAGCAGCAGCTTCCTACTTTACAAGTGAGTCTCTCAAGAACACTCCTCGGTAAACCTTCTGTCTGCAGTTTTCCATCTCAGACCCTGTTTCCAAGGAACCTCAAGGCCATCGACAGGGAATTGTTGTCAGAAGTGTCCCCTAAGTGGGAAACTGAAGCTGGAGTCCACGACCTCTGATGCGTGGATCCTGTCACTAGAGGTGAGTGGACCGTGGTTGGTGCTTGAGAGACATTAAGGAGATGGTGACTAGAAGGTCGGTGGGATGGGGCAGCCATGGCCAAGTTGTTGGGGAGTGACAGGCTCAGGGTGAGTCACCACCTGTTGGAGGCACACTACCTCCTTGGCAGCATTGAAGTGAATCCCAAAGCTCTGCCTCTGGAAGACAGGTCAGCTGGAGGGACAGTCTTAATTCTAAGAATAGCAGAGTTTTGGAGAAGGTGAAGTTTTCAGGCCTCCAAGGTCAAGGTCCGATAGGGAAGAGGAGCTTGGGGTGGGTTACCTGGACAGTTGAGACCCTTGTTCCCCTGGGTCCTCTGGGCTGCAGAACTGGTCCCCTCCACTTTCACAGAAGATTATCAACTCATTTCTTCACGATCCTACCAAGGCCTCAGACAAGGAAGGGATCTCACAAGACAGTGGTTGCCCACTCAAGATCTAGCTCCATCATTCTCACTGGCAACAAGATGTATGACAAGGGCCAGATCTCTGCACAGCCTTAACTAGTCTTTGTTGCTGTTGTTCAGTTGCTAAGTCATGTCTGGCTCTTTATGACTCCATAGACTGCAGCGCACAGGGCTTACCTGTCCTTCATTTATTTCCCAGAGTTTGCTCAAAATCATGTCCATTGAATGGGTGATGTTATCCAACCATCTCATCCTATATCACCCCTTCTCCTCCTGCTGTCAATTTTTCCCAGCATCAGGGTCATGATACAGCAAAGGAACCATAAGATCGAGGTAGTGTGTTCCAAAAGGACCCAGGAGAATATTCATGGGATCAGGTCAAAAGTAGAGAATCTAAATTTGAGTAAGGCAGAGTTTAGTCATGGGGCGGGGGGCACTCTACTTTGGTTCAAGATTTCACATCTTGGCCAGAATCCCTGGAGACAGTGTTTACACCCTTCTGAGATGGTACTTGAATGCTAGAGAAAGCAATCACCCACACTTAGCAAGATGGTGGGGGAGGGACCCAGTGGCTCAGAGAAATGGACTTGCTGGAGTGGATGTGGTCCCAAGATGGCCTGGGGGCTTCCTGTTTCCAGAGCAATGCACTGGGGATAGTGGCCGCAGAATCTCCAAGAAGCTCAGGAACAGCCATGCTCCGAGGGTCAAGCTGATGACAGGTGAGGAAGTCACAGAGCCGGTTCTTGGGAGCAAAGGGGATGACTGGATGCTGAGACAACAGAGGCCAGGTGCTGTGCTCCCCATCAGTGTGGAAGCAAGGTGGAGGCAAGGACCACAGTGAGAGGCAGGTTCAGCAGAGCCCAGGTGGTGCCTGCCCTGAAGAGAGCTATTGCTCCTTGACATGAGGGGATGGACAGTCATGGAGGGTAATGTTTGATTTAAACAATTAGAAAAAATCAAGTATGGGTTATCAAGAGGAGGAACAAAACCACCCCAACAACAGTCTAGATCCTTTTCCTTGCTTCTTGACTTGAGTCAGTTCTAAGATTCAGAACTCATGGCCTGAAGGAGAAGCAGCATTCCTCCTAGGAAGGATCTTGAAACATGACAGCAAGCACGTTCATTACTACTTCCCCCGCTTCTTCGGCAAAGGGATACAGCCCATCTGTTCAGGCAAAGGTGCATCGGGAAGAGAGCAGTACCATGGCTTTCTGAGGATTACTGAATTTACTCTGAGATGTGGGGACCCAAAGTACCAGCATGACACTGCTGCTAAGAGGGGAGACCAGGGAGTCAGTTGATAAGTGGGATTCTAGCTTGGGTCCAGCACTCAGGGAGGCCCTGGGTCCAGGGAGGTACCTGTTGTCACTTTCCTGAACCACAAGTACACCTGAGAACAGAGATGCTTTGTCTTTGACAGAATCTGCACATTGGTTCCTTTGCCTGGAAGAAAGAAATGTGGTAGCAGCAGACCTTCCCCACAAGCTGGTAAATCATGACCACGATCACATCTCATGTTGGGACAGGAATGTAAGGTGAGTTCCCCCCGGAAACATGGAGAATGCAGGGGTCACGGTCCTTGTCAAAGCCCCCACTTAATTCACCATCCAGCCCCACATAAACCAGGTGAACCAAGGGGGAGGACAGAGAACTTCCACAAAGTGAGTCAAGTAGCCTCTCCCTTGCAGCTGCGCTGCCAGATGTGGACCAGAGGGGCTGCTCTGGTCCAGGGGTCCCTGCCGGAGTCAGAGGTGTCCCGTCCAGCCTTGTTAAGCATCATCTTCCTGAACCCAGTTCCACCTTCTTCCCTTCCCTGGAGATGTGTCTTCTGAAAACACTCCCCAGTCAACATTCTCCATGCAGTTTTGCATCCAGGGCTCTGTTTCCAGGGAATACTTTGAGTTTCAAGGCCTTGAGGATATGGAAAGAGGTCATGGAATACGTAAGTTTTGGGGGAAAAAAAGTCATGTGTAAGAGTAGCAATAACTCCCTCCCAGATGGAGACAAAACAAAATAAAAAACCAGGGAAGAAAGCTCCCCAGTGAATTTTCTTCTGTTATTATATTATATAACCCTCTTTATTCCTAATGATGGTTTTTCTTTAAAATCTACTTTTCCCCCTGATATAAATATAACTATTCTGGTTTTGTTGGTTTTATTGGCAGCATCTGGTAAAACCAAAAAACCTTTAATGTATGGGTTTTGCTTTTGTTAATATGAATGGAAAGCTTATTTTTCATTACAAATTTCCAGGCGTCCCCAGCTCCCAGCTTGGTCTTCTTGGCACCAATACCATCTCCTTTGGGCATGAGTGTGAGGTTTGCCCCCCTTATCTTTCACAGTGGGGTCTCAGTTAGATTCAAGGTCTGTGCAATGGGACATAGTTTTTTCATAAAGGCCATGAAAATAAAAGTTCATCACATCTGTCCTCAAGGCAAAGCTGATTTCATTGCTACTCTCACATCTCTTGTTTCTAACTTTCCCTTAGCTTTTGGCCTGACTGTTCCTTGTGATGTCATAAAGATATTTCGAAGAATGAAATAAAATTATTCATAATCTTTAGTTATTTTCAGTGTTTGGTCTGAACATGTAGCCTGTCGTGTGAGTGGAAGTGGACCTCCTAGAGGTCACATTTTAAAGAAAGAAGTTATTGATGATGGTGAAATTTCACCATCCATTCACTCTGCACATGCACAGAACTTGTCTAGCTGATGTGATGTAAATATCCACTCTGAATTTGGCAGGACAGACTACAGGATTTTGAAGCTCCATCATGTTCATTTTAATTAATTTTATGAGAGAGAGAGAAAAGGGGCTGGAGAGAGATAGAGAGAGATGGGGGGAGGGAGGGAGGGAGAGAGAAAGAAAGAGAGGGTAACCCAGACTCTTCACTTTGTTGGATGAGTGCACGCTACCAAACAATTTCAACAATTGATTTGCATTATACAGTTGGGACAATAAAATTGAAAATAAATTAAAGCCACTTAAACAACTGTTTTGTGGAACAAATATGTAAAATTTGAATATTTATGATGGCAAATCAGATTAAGTTGTTGAATGATTTTTTTTTTCTAATTTGTCATCAATGATGCAAAGCTCTCAGGAGTAAGTTATCAAGTTTTTGGAGTGTGTTTTGATTAAACATAAATAAACTAATCACATTTTCACAGTTATAAAATAGTTCAGCAAATGGGGGAGGCAGTGAAGACAGCCTTCTCTTCCAGAAACATACGGTTAGCCATGTAGACATAGGAAAATTGTGTCTCAGTTCAACATTTCAATTAAATAAAATCTCCGAAGGCTAAGAAACAATATCAGATTTTATATAGCTGATGATAAAGCTGCATATTGGTTTTTTTAGAAAGCTAATAACCGAACCATGTTTCAAAATTGTTCCAAAAGAACCTTGAGTCTATTGTGCCTCTTAATTTCTTGGTACAGTCCCATCTGCTGTTGGAGTTCTAGAAACATCCTTTCCCTTTGGGATTCTTTCTTTTTCACCAAAAGGTGAAAGGTAAGACATTTAGGACAATTTCTAAGTTTTTTTTTTTCTGCTGGGAAACGTGAAAGAAAATCCACCTTTCCTCTTACTCTCCTTGTGCTTTGGATTATTGACACTTCCATTCTGAAGCGGGTTCCACACTTAGGGCCACACTTAGTTGAAGGTGGACCTGAGTGAAGTTGAAGAAGCAGACACTCGCTGAGCCCTGGACCTGACAGCTGGCTGGTGGTGGGTCACATTTCTGCTCCGCCGAATGACGCTTTCAACAATGTCTTTTTTCTCCTCCAACCTCCAGACCTTCCTTCACTAATTTTGGTCTTGTGTGTTTGAAAAACGCCCTGTAATATTCCTCTTAAATGTTTTATAAATATTTTATTAGATCGTTTCCGGTGCCTCACATTTTGCTGTTATTGAAGAAGATGAGGTAGTGCTTTCTTTTAAAAGCTGAAGAAAATTATTATTTATTGGTTATTTATTGACCAATAAATCAATGCTGGTATTGATTTTTAAAGTGATTTTGTATTCCAACAGTTTAATTTCTAATTGTTTTAGGTTGTCCAGGATTTTTCTAACATCTTGTCTATTGCTTTTCACTTGTTACACTTATTTTCAAAAATATCTCTTTAGTAGTAGTCATCATTCACATTTATAGTTTTATTTATTAGATACTCTTCTTTCATTTTCTATGTATCCACTCTTCATCCCCATGGCAACTCTTAGAGGTAAATAACATTTTATTCCTATTTTATTGCTGAAAATTTGATCAAATACCATTCATGTAGTTAAGGAAATTCTTGTAGATTGCTTTGAAGTTTTTTTTTCCCTCAATTTGGAAGGAATTTTGAATTTTATTTAATAACATTTCTACATACACTGCGCTAATCTTATGACTTTTTTCCCTTAAAGTTGTTAATGTAGGGAATGACACTGATAGTTTTTCTGATATTGAACCATCTCTATATACTTAGGATAAACCCTAATGTGTCATAGTAGAAATAAATTTATTATAAATCTTAAATGTCTTAACCTAGCTTTGATCTTTGAAATATGGTTCCAGGTTTTGTTTTATTTTGTTTCCCTTCAGTCCAGTACTCAAGCTATCGACCAAATATTTTTGTCAATGCAAAGCACTAATGTATCCTTATCCCTTGCTTAGTAAGGTAAGGAAAACAAGTCATTGATTACTTAATGTTAACATAGTATTTAGGTTAATCTGTTGATTTTGTATTCTGTCATCATCAAGTTGAGTAAAAAAGGCAAAGAGCTTGCCTTTTAACCTTTAAAGATTTGCTAGATTAGTTCCCATGTCTGTTGATCCTAATGTGGATGCTATAAGGGTGCTTTTATCGTTTTCTATATGGAAGTCATAGAAGCATTCTTGTGGTTTGTGGTCCTGACAATGTAACAAGGTCTGAAGGGAGCTGTAGCTTCATGTCACTTGTTGGGAAGGTCTCTGTAGCATGGAAGTCCTGCAGTTTGGGGTTTAGAAGACCTGGATTAGAGGCTTCTCTGCCAAAACAATGAACTATGTGTAATCTGCTGTAACTTTGGACACCAAGCACTGTTGGCCGAAAAGTGAACATAATAGCAATCACCGTCCAGCCCAACATGTGGCACGTGCTAGGATTAAATGAGACTGGCATGCCTGTAAAAATCCCTTGAAACTTGGATTATCCAGGCCACCCCCTCTTTCAGCACCGGGGATAATTGAAAATTGTCTCTGCCATTGAATTAACACCAACTTTAAGCTTCCACCTTAATTAAACCCGTATTACTTTAGTGTTTTGTGCCAAGGAGTAAATTCCTTCAAGACTTCAAGAGTCAATACGTCCAAGCCAGGAGTTGCCTTTTGTACCAATAAAACCAGCCCATAGAGGAGTCACACTAGCGGCCCTGTGGAAAAAGGAAGCATCCTATATTTACTCTGAAAGTCCTGGACCCAGAATCAGAAAGCAAGATGTGAGATGCCGGCTTCACCTTGGACATGGCCACCAGGAGAAAAAGTTCATGGCTTTTCCACCTGATGGCTGACGATCAGGAGGACAGACAGGAGCCCTCCCGTCCACATTCCTGGTAACTGCTCTCTGCAGCTCGCCTCTGGCTGCAGAGTCTCTGCTCTGGGCAGCCGGGTGGTTGAGACACATTTCATTCATTTTGCAAAAAGGATCCTGAGATTGAAATCGTGGGTAGACTCTGGTTGCCCTTCTGGTTGGATTCAGATTGTGTGAGTTCAGATGATGACTTTTCATCCCTTGGGACTGTCTTTCCCATGCCTCATAGTCTTCCTTTTCTCCTCCTAAGGTGTGTTTTTGGGGCACATGTGGCCGTGTTCACAAGAAGCTCCACCTTTGAGTTGCCATCCTTCGGGACCCCAACCTTCTCAGGTCTGATTTCTGTCATTCTGACAATGTCCCATTATAATTTGGCAGCTTGGATCCTTTTAAAGGGGCTCAACTGTATTAATTCCCACATTCTGGTCTTGTTTGTTCAAAGGGGGAAAAAAGTGAAGAGAAACTCACTTGCCAGCAGAAAGTCAGGATGAGATATGGGATCCAGTAACACTTGCAGAGCACACATTCCATCTCCGTTTAGATGTGTGTGGACCATGCTTCTCTCCATCCATCGCTGTGCTGGTCACTTTCCCAAGGCTGGAATACCCTTCCCAGAAGCTGCAGTGGTGGAGGGCTCCTCAGGATCAGAAGAACGCCTGCCACCTTGTGAAGTGAAGTGAAAGTCGCTCAGTCGTGTCCGACTCTTTGCAACTCCATGGACTGTATAGTCCATGGAATTCTCCAGGCCAGGATACGGGAGTGGGTAGCCTTCCTCTTCTCCAGGGGCCCTTCCCAACCCAGGGATCGAACCCAGGTCTCTTGCATTGCAGGCAGATTCTTTACCAACTGAACTATCAGAGAAGCCCACCACCTTGTGAGCCTTCCTCTAACTGTCTTTTTCATGATTGATGTCCTCTCAGCACCTGTGTGTTTCAGCAAGGCCGTTTGCCTTCTCGCTGTTTGTCCATATCACGAATCTGAAGGGAAATGACAGAAAGAGGAGGGTGAGTGTTTGGAGACAAAGTGGCATGTTTCTTTTCAGACACTTTCTGATTCTGGGTTCTGGATGTTCAGAGTGAATATAGGATGCCTCCCTTTTGCAAATGGCCATGGTGTGACTCCTCCATGGGCTGGTTTTACTGGTACAAAAGGCAACTCCTGGCTTGGATGTATTGACTCATTAGTCTTGAAGGAATTTGCTCCTTGGCACTAAAGACTAAAATAATGCAGGTTTAATTAAAGTGGAAGGTTAAAGTTGGTGTTGATTTAACGGAAGCTTTGACTTTCAATTATCCTTGGTGCTGAAAGAGGGGGTAGCCTGGGTAATCCAAAACAGCAAATAGCTTAGCATACATTCTACTTTCCCCTCTAAGTTTATCGAGATTACTGTTTTAGTTTTGCTAGAAAGGGCTAATGTGGAAATGACCGTGCAAGTCAATTTTGGAGAAAGCAGGACCCTAGCTGGGGGAGGAGGGGTCCAAGGCTGCCAGGGATGCAATAGTTACCCTATCTTGTTAGATTTTTCTTTTTCCTTAATTGGGGTATAGTTGCTCTACAATGTTGCTAGTTTCTGCTGTACAACAAAATGACTCAGTTATATGTATACATATCTCCCCTCCCTCCTGAGCCTCCCTCCTTCCCCCAGAACTCCCTCTGTGTCATCATAGAGAACCAAGCTGAGCTCCCTGTGTTATACAGTAGCTTCCCACTAGCCATCTATTCTACACATGGTAGTGTATACAGTTAGTTCCGTTTAGTTGCTCAGTTGTGTCCAACTCATTGCGATCCCATGAACCACAGCACTCCAGGCCTCCCTGTCCATCACCAGCTCCCGGAGTCCACCCAAACCCTTGTCCATTGAGTCGGTGATGCCATCCAACCATCTCATCCTCTGTCATCCCCTTCTCCTCCTGCCCTCAATCTTTCCCAGCATCAGGGTCTTTTCCAGTGAGTCAGCTCTTCACATGAGGTGGCCAAAGTATTGGAGTTTCAGCTTCAACATCAGTCCTTCCAATGAACACCCAGGATTGATCTCCTTTAGGATGGATTGATTGGATCTCCTTGCAGTCCAAGGGACTCTCAAGAGTCTTCTCCAACACCACAGTTCAAAAGCATCAATTCTGCGGCGTTCAGCTTTCTTCACCGTCCAACTCTCACATCCATACATGACCACTGGAAAAACCATAGCCTTGACTAGATGGACCTTTGTTGGCAAAGTAATGTCTCTGCTTTTTAATATGCTGTCTAGGTTGATCATAACTTTTCTTCCAAGGAGTAAGCGTCTTTTAGTTTCATGGCTGCAGTCACCATTTGCAGTGATTTTGGAGCCCCAAAAATAAAGTCAGCCACTCTTTCCACTGTTTCCCCATCTATTTGCCACGAAGTGATGGGAACGGATGCCATGATCTTAGTTTTCTGAATGTTGAGCTTTAAGGAAAAGGGGCCATGCTAAAGACTTTTTAAAAGCAGCAGGTAGTAGCTAGTGGTGACTTCTCAGATTGTCCTGAACTAGGGAGGATTAGGAAGAAATAAGTAACTAAATATATAGCTTGCTTTTGCAACTTGAGGAAAAGAGCAACATAGAAGGCAAATCACAAGCCTTTTAAAGATCGTGGCAAAAGAGTGCGGCAACTAAAACAACTGCTCACCTGGGGTGTTCATTTCTCTAAACACACTTTAGAGAGAGGAGGAAAGATAAAATACTGCAAGCTGCCAGGACAGGCTCTGAAAGGCAGGTGAATAGAGATTTCAGTGAGAGACAGAGTGTTCGGGGTTAGCAAAAATCACAGCTGCATGGGCCACATTCTTCTTTTCAAGTGAAACGGGAAGAAATTTTCTTTTGCCAGGAGATTCACAGCTTCATTTTTCTAAGCAAAAGTCAAGGTTTGATAATCATTTCAAGATGATTATTTATGACTTTGCAGACAAGCCTGCAGTGCCCTTGGCCCTGGCATTGCCTCTGCGCTGTCTCTGACTGTCTCCCGAAGTTCCTGATTTCATTAGGAGATAAGAATGGCCTCGGATACTGGGGAGAAATGTAAAACTGTTAGCGGGTCCTTGTTGAAGTTGAGATGTGCCCTGGTAAGCTTCTTAGGAAACCAGTGGCAGCCAGTGATACAGGGATTAGCCTGGCTCTGTATGTGTGGGCGCCGAAGAATTGATACTTTTGAACTGTGGTGTTGGAGAAGACTCTTGAGAGTCCCTTGGACTGCAAGGAGATCCAACCAGTCCATCCTAAAGGAGATCAGTCCTGGGTGTTCATTGGAAGGACGGATGCTGAAGCTGAAACTCCAATACTTTGGCCACATGATGCGAAGAACTGACTCATTTGAAAAGACCCTGATGCTGGGAAAGATTGAAGGAGGGAGGAGAAGGGGATGACAGAGGATGAGATGGCTGGATGACATCATCGACTCGATGGACATGGGTTTGGGTAACCTCCGGGAGTTGGTGATGGACAGGGAGGCCTGGCGTGCTGCGATTCATGGGGTCACAAAGAGTTGGACGCGACTGAGCGACTGAACTGAACTGAACTGTGTATGTGTGTATGTGTGTGTGTGTCTGTGTGTGTCTGTGTCTCTGTGTGTCTGTTTGTGTCCAGATCACGCACCTGGCCCGCTCTGAAGAACTTGTGTAGGATAAGCCCTAACACAGGAGGCATGGATCCATGAGTTCCTGCCACCAGGACTTTCCCCTTGCTCTTCCTTTTTCTTTCTTCCTGAGTTTGAGGTTCCAGTTTCGAATGTGTCTGCTGAATATGAGGGCGGTGTTTGTGCAGACTAGGGAGGGGGCTCTGCCAGCCTGGCGTCTGCTCACCAGCACGGGTGGGAGGGCCTCCTAGGAGGGACCACTGGCTGTTCCTGCCTAGTCCGCCCGGAGGCCCGAGGGGGGCAGAGTGGGCTGTGGTGTGGCCTCTGGGAGGTGGCTTCTCAGGCTGTCCCCTCACAGCAGCAATTGGGTCTTCACCTTGTGGCTCAGCTAGTAAAGAATCCACCTGCAATGCAGGAGACCTGGGTTCGATCCCTGGGTTGGGAAGACCCCCTGGAGAAGGGAAAGGCTACCCACTCCAGTATTCTGGCCTGGAGAATTCCATGGACTGTACAGTCCACGGGGTCGCAGAGAGTCAGACATGGCTGAATGACTTTCACTTTCACTTTCTTTCTTTCTGGTGGTAAGAGCAAGAGAGCCCTCTGGCACCTCTCTATAGGGGCCCTGACCCCATCGCTGGGTCTCTCCTGACTTTTCCTCAGGGGACAAGGATGGGAGGGGCTGGATAACAGGTGAGGAGGGACTGGTCACCATCAACTCTCGGGAACTGAACATTGTAGAACTGTTAAAAACTGTCAAGCCTTTAAACCAAGAGAAGAGATTTTTTTTTTTTAAATTGCAATCTTATTTATTTGTCTATTTATTTTGGGTTGTGCTGGGTCTTCGTTGCTTTGCTTGGGCTTTTCTCTAGTTGTGGGGAGTTGGGGCTTCTCTCTGGGTGCCGTGTGAGCAAAGGCTTCTCATTGTGGCGGCTTCTCTTGCTGCAGAACACCGCCTCTAGGCGTGCGCGCTTCAGTCATTGTGGCTCATGGGCTCAGTAGTTGTGACGCTCCGCTTCAGTTGCCCTGCACTTTGTGGAATCTTCCTGGGACAGAGATTGAACCTGCAGCCCCTGCATTGACAGGCAGATTCTTAACCACTGGGCCACCAGGGACATCCAAGAATTTTTTTTTTTTTTTTTTTACCGCGGAAGGTTACCAGTGCTTGTGGGCAGGGTGGAGAGCAGGAAGGGGCTTTGCTCAGGTGTCTCATTCCTGTGTACTCCTCCTGGGGCCCGTAGTGTGACAGCAGTTAGTACCTCATGCCGACGTATCAGATCCCAAGGTGGAGGGACTTCAGACAACGGTCTGATGCCGATGTGTGGAGGTGTGATGCTCAGAGGGGTGGACAGCTGCTTGTATTTCTGAGGATGGGGCAGGAGAAGCAGATTCCAACAATGATAATCAGAGACAGAGGCCTCCTGTAGAAGACGGACGAGGGGCGTCTGCCTTGGTCGACTCAGGGTGGCCACGATGCAATACCAAGTGGCTTAAATGACATTCTTTTCTCACAGTTCTGAGGCTGGGAGTCCAGGACCAAGGCTCCCACAGTCTTGATGTCTAGTGAGAGCTTGCTTCCTGGATCACAGATGGCTTCTTCTTGCTGTGTTTTCACCTGGTGGGAAGAACAAACGTGTTCTCTGGAGCCTCTTTGTGGGGCACTGATCCCATTCATGGGGGCTTCACCCTTCTGCCCCAACCATCCTCAAAAGCCCCACCTTCTCATACCATCCTCTAAAATACACTGAAAAGTCTCCGGTGCAGTGCCAGGCTGGACAGATAGATGTATTGTTATGCAATCACGAGCAGCCATTTTCTGGAGGTCTGGAAGGTGCATCTGTCTTTATGTTTTGTGCCACGAGTCCCGGTAAGGAAGTGACTCTCACAGGTAAGCTAAACGCAAGAGTCAAATCTAATAATTTGAAGGCATTTTCTAGGAATTTGCTCTTAATCACACAAGACAGCTGTAGCCTTGTGAGATCAACGAAGCTGTATAAAATGCAGAAGTTAACTTAAATTTGAGCTTCAGTTAAACAGCGAATAATATTTCAGTATAAGTGTGTCCCATGTAATATTTTGGATACACGTATTAAAAAATAACTTTATCTGAAATTCAAATGTAGCTGGCATCCTGCATTTGGTAAGTCTGGCCACCCTGTACTGGAGATAGCAGATATGTAAGAGTAAAATCCCATTACCAAAGAAACACTAATTTTTAGTCTTTTTTAAATTATTATTATAAATAGGAATTCCTGTGTTAGATAATTTCTTTGAACTTCTCAAAACATGGAGAGGATGGTAGGATGGCGGCCGTGTGGGGTCAGTGGGATTTAACGTCCCTGGAATCTCACCATCTTCCCCATCTTGGTCAATGTCATACCTTTGGAGCCAGGAACTATGCAGGGAGCAAAGTAGGAATTCAATCAATGGTGCTGATTGAAAGATTACATGGAATAAACAAAAGGAAAGCTCAAGAGTGGCAGCGTGGGCTGGGGGCAGCACTGAGGACCGTGCTGTCTAGCTCTGCACTGACCTTGGGAGCTGTTGGACAAATCGTGATCCCTTTGAGGCCTGTTTCTCTTTTCCTGAGTGTAGGGCATGGCCTCCCAGTGCTGAAGTCCATTAAAAATGAACTTCTGCTCTTGAGTGAGTCAATGACCTTAGTACTGATGCCGCATGTCCTTACTGGGAACTCCTTTGGAATCGGCTGGTGTATTAGCGAGTCCTGGATGCCGGGCTGTGTCCTGCAGTTATGGTCGCTCACCTGGCAACCAGAGGAGGCTTGGCCCTCCTGAGTCAGGACCCTGAGTCAGTGGCCTTGCAGGGGTGGTAGGTGGGCTAGATTGCCAAGAGTCATTTCTGGGGGTGTAGGTACAAGTAGGGGCTTCCCGAGTGGTGCTAGGGATAAAGAACTCGCCTGCCAATGCAGAAGATGTAAGAGATGTGGGCTCGATCCCTAGTTCGGGAAGATCCCCTGGAGGAGGGCATGGCAACCCATTCCAGTATTCTTGCCTGGAGAATCCTTTGGGCGCAGGAGACTGATGGGCTACAGTCCATAGGGTCACAAAGAGTCAGACACAAGTGAAGCAACTTAGCACATACGCACGAAGGTACAAGGAGGGTGGGGTGGGGAGCTGTCTGTGGATGCCCCTGGGTGGCCCAGGAGCTCCCTCTGGGCTCTCATTTCAGCTGCTGGGACTCAGGGCTGTGGTCCCCAGCAAGCCCTTTCATCCGCCTGCATCAGTCTCCTTGGTTGTAAAATGAGGGATTTGTGTTAACTCTATGGACTGTTTTCGACTTTCGGCGGCTGTGCTTACATCCTGTGCTCTTGGGTTTACCTTCCTCTTTGTGTCATTTTGTTTCTGGGAGAACAGAGCCTGATGACCTTGGCCCTGCCCTGTGCCTTCAGAGAGGAGAGTGAGAAAGCAGACTGTTCCTCCCTAGGTCCCGAACCTTTTATCCAGAAAGAAGGGAAAGCTGGATGTTTTCCCCCCACCCCTTCTCTTCTTTAGCAGATATTTTTAGCTTTTCTAAAATCTTCTCACTCTGAGCCTTAAAAAGAAATAGGAACCTCTTCCAAAAATGCAAATGCCCTGGCAAGAAGCTGGAGGGGTGTTTTCAATCTTCACTGAACAATTGTTTTCTCTTCCATGGACGTTCATGGTGTACAGGGCTGAAGGGTGGGGGTGCCGGAGGAGGACGGGAGGTGTGTGACAACCCCAGTGACACCGGGGACAGCAGGAGCCTTTCCGGGGTTGCCCCATGGTGTGTGTGCCGTGGAGGCTTTCCTCAATCAGGGGTTTGTTCAAATCACTCCTGAAAGCTCTGGGCTGGATAGGAAGCTACTCTCTGTGTTTAGAAAGTTGTGAGTCCCGAAAGCCCTGAGATGGGGAGGGGGCTTCCTCGCCAAGCAGCCCCCAGCCTGATACCAGCTTAGGAAATCAGCAGGAGCTGTCGATGGCGCCCAGAGAGGGACCAAGGCCGAGATGAGATGAGAGTGCAGAAGACTCCAATTGGCTTAGTTTGCGTCCTCAGCATTCACTACTCCCTACTGGAACCCAGCGTGTTCCACTGGCTATTTGAGGTCTCTCGTCTCCCATGGTGCCGCTTCCTTCCCTGATTCCTCGTAGCCCCGGGTTCACACCACAAAAGACCACCAGCCGAAGAAGCAGTGATGAGCTGTATTCCGTCTGTTTCCCAGGACGAGGATGGGAAATGGGGTGAGATGCTGAATACTCTAACATTGTGAACACTCTGCTGAGCAGCTTGCAGTCTATGATTTCACTTACTCTTTACAATCATCTTGCAGTTATGCCTAATTCATGTTTTACCATTCCCAGTTGTGATCTAGTTGAAGTGGGCTAGATCCACATGACGCACTCAGTTGTAGTTCAGCCACACCATCATTAAATGCCAAGTTTTTGGTCACAGACAATGGGTTCAGAGACGTTCGTGGGAAGCTGGGTCAGGAGACATCTCCTCCATCTGCTGGTGTGATTAGGGTCTGCATCTGGATGGGTGGTTGGTGGAAATGATCTTCTAAATGGGCGGCCAGACCAACCTGAAGAGCAGAAGGGGATGAAAACAGGGTTTTTATTCAACAAAAGGCCCCCCAATCTGTTCAGGGCCTGCTAGGCGCTGGCTGTTTGGAAGGCATAGGGGGAGAAGTGGGGAAAAACGTGTCTGCAGCCCTGGGCTCCTTACCTTTAGAGGAGAAAAGAAAACTCTTGGCAAGAGCTCGTCCTCATATTCCTTGAGTCACAGAAGCACACTTAGGAACAGTAAACTTAAACTGCCGTGAAGGTGAGTTCTCTGATGGCTGCTCTCATGACAAAGTGGCCATCATGACTGTCATGGCTATCATGGGATGATAGCAATCATGAAATTAAAGCCACATTACTCTGCCACTTGGGATTATATTTCAACCATGAGGAATTTAGAGGAATCAGAGATCTCATTTTCTTTCTATGATTTTCCAGATTCAGAACACCTATTAAAATTCATTTTTATTGGAGTAGGGCTGCTTTACAATGTTGTGTTAGTTTCTACTCTATGGCAGAATAAATCAACCAAACACATACATCCCCTCCCTTTTTGGATTTCCTTTACACTCAGCTCACCGTAGACCATTAAGTAGAATTCCCTGTGCCACCCAGCAGGTTCTCATTAGTTATTTGTTTTATACGTAGTAATGTACACATGTCGGTCTCAGTCTCCTAATTCATCCCACCCCCTGCTTTCTGCCTCGGTATCCATACATGTGTTCTCTACATCTGTGTTTCTACTTTTATTTTGAAAATAAGATCATCTTTACCATTTTTCTAGATTCCACATATATGCATTAATATATGGGGCTTCTCTGGTGGCTCATGGTCATGTATGGATGTGAGAGTTGGACGATGAAGAAAGCTGAGCGCCGAAGAATTGATGCTTTTGAACTGTGGTGTTGCAGAAGACTCTTGAGAGTCCCTTGGACTGCAAGGAGATCCATCCAGTCCATCCTAAAGGAGATCAGTCCTGAGTGTTCATTAGAAGGACTGATGTTGAAGCTGAAACTCCAATACTTTGGCCACCTGTTGTGAAGATTTGACTCATTTGAAAAGACCCTAATGCTGGGAAGGATTGGGGGCAGGAGGAGAAGGGGACGACAGAGGGTGAGATGGTTGAATGGCATCACTAACTTGATGGACATGGGTTTGGGTAAACTCCGAGAGTTGGTGATGGACCGGGAGACCTGGCGTGCTATGATTCATGGGGTCGAAAGAGTCGGACACGACTGAATGACTGAACTGAACTAAACTGGTGGCTCAACTGGTAAAAACTCCACGTGCAATGCGGACACCTAGGTTCAATCCTTGGGTTGGGAAGATCCCCTGGAGAAGGGAATAGCTACCCACTCTAGTGTTCTGGCCTGGAGAATTCCATCGACTGTGTAGTCACATGTATGTATTAATATATGGTATTTGTTTTTCTCTTTCCAACTTACTTCACTCTGTATGAGAGGCTCTATCACTTTTAACAGTTGCATATTTTTAAACTGTGTGTTACTATCAGAAAATTATTTTTGAACAAAGGATCCTAGATATGTATAAATGTTTATTTATAAATTGGATGCTATATTGTGTTAATATATAATGTTTTTTAAAAAATATATACCAGAATAGAAGTCTTAAACTAATGAGATACTTATAAGTCCTAGAATTTTCTTCCTCAACCTCTGTGATTATCCATGCGTATTTTTGGAGAATGTGGGTCTAGACCCTGGGCCCAGGGAGAATGTCTTCTGAAATGGCAAACGTGGGTATTCTAGGGCCTCCGCAGCAAAGGGCTACCGAACGGGTGGTTTACAGTACAGACATGTATTGTCTCACAGTCCTGGAGCCTGGAAGTCTGAGATCAGGGTGTTAGTGAGGTTGGCTGCTTCTGAAGGATGTGAGGGAGAATCTGGTCCATGCTGATCCCCTGACTTCTGTGGTTTGCCAGCCGAGTTTGGCGATCCTTGGCTTGCAGAAGCATTATCCCCATCTCTGCCTTCATCTTCCCCTGGGGTTCTCCCTGTGTCTTTTCACATTGTCTTCCCTCCTTGCACCTCTGCGCCTGTCCAGATTTCCCCTCATTGTAAAGCCGTAGTCATATTGCAATGGACCTACCCTAATGACTTCATTTTAACTTGATGACTTCTGTAAAGAACCTATTTCCAAATAAGTTCATACTCTGAGGCCTTAGGGGTTAGGACTCCCACATAACTTTTGGGGGAACATAATTCAAAGTCTATAACATCTGGGAAACATATACTTTGCTTTAAGCAGTTAACTTGTGCCTGGAAAAGCTGTATGCTGATTATATATTCCCAGTCACGTGGTCATGTAAATTATCGATGTATTCTTAGGGACATTATTTATAAACTGGTCTCTGTGAAGCCACTCCAATATTTTTTTTTTCTAGTGAGAATGAATCCTTTCTTTTTCTACCTGTCTACAGAAAGTGTTTTAAACCTTTCTTTAGCTCATATTTATTCTACCTTGTATAATGGTTGCCATGACAGATTCTCACATAAAATTGAAAGTTTATCAGGGAAGAAATGTTTTCATTGACATTTTTGTCCATTTCCCTTTATAACAACTTCCTACCTTCCCACTTGCCAGTCCCAAGTATCTTTTTTTTTTTTTAGAGTTTTCCCAGACACGGTAGATGATCAATAAACACATCTTGAATTAAATTGACCTTTTTGTGAAATGTGCAGCCCTTCTATCATGATAACAGCAACTTCCTGGTCAGTTATCTTTGTGCAAGTCATTGAAATTCATCAACTGCTTTCCAGTCAAGCAGGGGTGCGTGGGTACCGTCCATCCCCCATGCCCATCATTCCCTTTCCCACAGTTTTTAAAGGAGAACTGAAAGCACTTGTTGGTACGTGTTCAGGCTCACAGAACTTCACTTAATTAAGCAGAACTTGGCTAACATCTGGGGGGGAGATATATCTTCCCCACAGAAAATTGCCTTGTTCACCAGGGATGAGTCATGCCCCTAAGTCTTGGCCCGGGAGCAGGTGTTCATGGGGGTTATGTCCTGGCCTCCAGAGGCCGTGAAACGCTCTTTCTGTAAGTGGCAGAGTGTCTGGGAGATGCAGAAGCACCTGCGTTTGTTTACCAGCTTCGGAGGAAGCGTCACGGAGACTTTTCATTTAAACCTTCAGAGTTCCTGCTTATCTGCTGACTTGGCTGCAAGGCTAGTGAGAGGAGGTTGTTGGTATTATTATTCGTTTTGGCTTTGTTAAGTAACGCTGGTTGCCACTCTGGAAAAGTCTATGATTTTCTAGCCTCCTATAGATTAACCATTTTGCTTGACAACAGCATTCAGTCAACTCTGGCAGATGTCTGTTGCTCGTATGTTACCAAAGGTGAAACCAGTGAAGGTCAGGTTCTTTCAATCTACTTGCTATTCTTACGTCACCCATCAGCTGGATTCACCACGTAATTTTGTCCTCCCCACATCGTATGGTTCTCTCTGAGAACACCATCAGTCAGTGAGCCCTTTTGATCCACGGACTTGGGGCAGGGGAATCATCCCTGCCTTTTTTGCTTCTGAAATAATTTGTCCTAGAGAGTTGACCATTTTTGATCAACCAAGATATATTTTCCATGGCAGTGTAGCAGTGTGAGAAAGCAACTCAGACTTTCACTTCTTTTCCAATAAACTGTGCACATAGCATTGCTCTTCTTACCAAAAAGTGACTCTTTGATCATTGGCTGAAGTACTTTTTATCTATGAATATACTTGAGACAACCAAATAAGGATCAAGCAAAGTACCCAACTTTTGTGCCAGACACTTTACCATTATCTCATTTAATAGTTATCTGACAATGAGCTTTAAAATTTTTCATAAATAAGGAAATTGAGGCACAGAGAAGTTGAGTATCTTGCTGTAGGTCACAGAGTTCTGAGTGGCAGACCCCAGATCAGAAGACAGGGATGACCCAATCCAGAACTCTTTCTCTTTGCTATATTCTAATGCCCACACACGTCAGCAGATTTAGCTCCTCTCTACCCATTTCAAAGTTTAAGAGTTTACCTACCACACTGGATTTTCAAAATGGACCACGTCTGCTGTAAATAAAGATTGCCAGGCTGCCTCATGACACAAGGTTCAACTCTGTAATGTACTACCACATACTGGAGGAGTTGCTTCTCATAATGACATGATGGGAATATTACACTTCTCTTCAACAAAGACCTTTTATTAGTTTGAGGGAGCAGCTTACATATTAGTGATTCAGGATTGCAAAGCAGAACTATCTGTTTCTGAGAAGGCTCACCACCCACCTGCATGTTCCCTTCCGCTAACCCTCCTCCCTCAGACTTCAAGACAGCAAGTTGCAGGGGATAAAACATACGGCCCTTGTTAATTGCAAATTAATAGTGCCAGGGAGCCATGCAGATGGCACCTGAAGTCAGTTGCTGATGGCGTCATATTCTGGTTATTTTTTTCTTTCCTGTAAGGCAATCACACCCCCAGCAAAAGCAGAGTGGTTTGAGATTCTTGTTTTGCCCTGTGTTTCTAAAAAATGGAATTGTGTTCTTGGCTAACCACCTTACAAATTCAGTGGTTTTCTCATGTATTTACTCATTAATTATAGCCAGTTCCAGGCTCTTGTGGTCACAGGACACAGGTGTGACTCTGCACAAATTTTTCTGTACATTTTAGACCACACTTGCTTAGCTGGTAAATACTGTGCTGTGTTCCTTTGCTGATTCTCGAGCAATCCAGAGGGAAACTCCAGTGTCGTAACAGATCCACAGGGAACATTTGTGCTTTAGTTGGCAATTAGGTTGAATTCATCAAATAATCTTTTTTTTTCCCTCCAAGGCTGTTGCATGCCAACAACCAAAGTCAATTAAGCAAAGGCCAAACCCAAAATTTGTAGGGGAGAATGATCCTTGTAGCAAACTGGATGATGTCATTCTCCTGACTTTCCTAAACTGGATGGGAAGAATAGTTTTAACAGCTGGCTTTGACTTATGTATTTGAACAGTTGCTTAGAAAATAAAGTACCATCCAGGAGTTTGACATAAACTTACACTTCACATTTGAGGACAGGAGCACAGACCTGGGGTGGGTGGCTGTACCTTAGACCAGCCTAAACTTCTTAAACATCCAGCCATCTCCTCAAACTTTGTGATTAATCCTTCTAGAGAAGTGTGTGTGTGTGTGTGTGTGTGTGTGTGTGTGTGTGTGTGTGTGTGATCCTGTTATGGGAACCCCTTCCTTTTTAGGGAAGCAGACATCCCTGCCTGGCATCCTGATACTTGAGCTTCATGAACATGTTCCAGCCCAGGAATGGGCACAGGTGCTCATCAAGGCCAACCTGGTCCTCAGTTGTGGCTGGAAGCAACAAAACTGGCCAAAGTGATGGGCAGCAGACTGGAAATCTGAAGACCGGGAAGGCTTGGGTCTCACTTAGTGGTACCTCCTGAACCATCCATGCCCACCTCTCTTGTTTTTTCGTCTCTTGTTTTTAAGTCTGACTCTTTGAAACTGCATGGACTACAACACTCCAGGCTCCTCTGTTCTTCGCTATCTCCTGGATTTGGCTCAAATTCATCTACATTGACTAGATGATGCTATCTCATCCTCCGTCACTTCCTTCTTTTGCCTTCTGTCTTTCCCAGCATCAGGGTCTTTTCCAATGAGTCAGTTCTTCGCATCAGGTGGCCAAAGTATTGGAGCTTCAGCTTTAGCATCAGTCCTTCCAGTGAATATTCAGGACTAATTTCCTTTAGAATTGACTAGTTGGATCTCCTTGCAGTCCAAGGGACTCTCAAGAGTCTTCTTTGACACCACAGTTCAAAGCATCAATTCTTTGATGCTCAGTCTTACGGTCCAGCTCACACATCCATACATGATCACTGGAAAAACCACATCTTTGACTGTGTGGACCTTTGTTGGCAAAGTGATGTCTCTGCTTTTTAATATGCTGTCTAGGTTTGTCATAGCTTTCCTTCTAAAGAGCAAGGATCTTTTAATTACATGGCTGCAATCACCATCCGCGGTGATTTTGGAACCCAAGAAAATAAAGTCTATCACTCCTTTCACTGAAAAAGATGAAAGAGGAGAGTGAAAATACTGGCCTGAAACTCAATATGAAAAAAACTAAGATCATGGCATGCGGTCCCATCACTTCATGGCAAACAGAAGGGGAAAAAGTGGAAGCCCACCACTCAGGGTGTTAAAACTAGAACCAGTCATGCTGCCTCATGGGGGCTCAGGGCTTGTTGTGCTGCTGTAATTAAAATTTCGGCCCAAACTCTGAACAGCAGAAGGAGCATCAGTTCAAGCTCTGGGCTTCCCTCCAGCCAGGCGCTTCCCAAATGCCCTTTGCGCACGTCATCTCCTCCAGGGCCCCTTTCCAGTGTGGCTGTCATTTTGCTGAGTGGGTGTTTCCTCTCCACCCCTCCACATTCTGCAGGAGCTGATTACAGTGACAGGAACCAGCCTTGGGCTCAGGTCCATGGGAGGCACTTGTGGGCAGGAAGCCTTTGGCCCACTCTGCCTCCTTCTATCTACACAACCACCCACTTGAGCCAGGAATAGACACAGAGCTCACCTCGCTGAGCAGCACTGTGCCCAGAGGGAGAAAGGGAAGCCCAGGGAGATGGTGTGGTGCACGTGGGGCAAAGGTGGCTGCTTGATGAAGCAACACAGGCTCCGGCTGGTCTTCTTGTTTGAATGACTTGCTCTTGATGTCATGTTACTCTTGCAGGACACTGATCAGAAAGACCTCACGGGATTAAGACATGTGGAAAAGAGAGGATGATAGAGATGGGGCAGAGGGAGAAGTGGACCTGGGTGGGAGCCCGGGGGAGGTTCAACGGACCCCCTGGAGGGTGGTGGAGCTGGGCTGGCCCTTCAGAAAAGTCTGGAGTTGCAGCCACCAGCAGGATCTGGTGTTGATTAGAGGTTGGATCCAGGCTGCCCTGGGAAGGAGCTGTGGGTGAGGCATGTTTGGCCGGCACCGCGCACACTAAATGTGGAGCTTGGTCTGTGAGCCTCCTCACTCTGGGGCTGAACTGTCTACCATGTATCTTACCAACAAATGAAATTCAGTTAGCATTAAGTGGATATTTACTATGTGTAAGAACTCTGTGCTAAAGGGTATTATTTAAAAATAAGTAGAAAATACAGTCTCCACATCCCACAATTTACAGACTTGCGTGTGTGTGTGTGTGTGTGTGTGTGTGTGTGTGTGTGTGTGTGATTGGTGATCAGGGAGGTGGAGGAATCTTTCACAGAAAGACATGGTTGAACACAAATGCCATGAGGAGATGGAAATAGTCCTATGGGGTTTTCATAAAGTTGGGATGGATCACTTCTTGCTGGGGGGAGCTGGCCGTATTGGCTTTGGAGTTGGTCTCGCAGGGTGGATGGGACTTAGATGGGAAAGGGAAGCTCAAGGACCTTCCAAATGGAAGGCAGCCATGGTACACACAAAGACACCGATACTAGAGAATATGGAACATGCTTGAATGTGTGTGCTGTGCCCGCGTGTTGGGAGAAAGGATGCCCAATGGCTTGTACATGGATGCCAAGTTGCTTCAGTTATGTCTAACTCTTTGTGACCCTATAGACTGTAGCCCGCCAGGCTCCTCTGTCCATGGGATTCTCCAGGCAAGAATAGTTAAGATGGTTGCCATTTCCTCCTCCAAGGGAATCTTCCCAACTCAGAGATCTAACCCATGTCTCTTATGCTTCCTGCATAAGAGAAGCCACCTGTGGGTGGGCTCTTTACCACTAGTGCCACCTGGGAAGCCCAGCCAAAAGCTTAGTTTGGCCAAATAACAAGATAGGAAAGTCACAGGGTAATGGTAGGCAGTTCATCTTCTTCCTCCCACCCTTCTCTCTCCCTCACTGGCCCCCAATGCTAAACTGAAATGTCCTCAAAGACAGTCTTATTGGTCCTGCACCAGACATGAGGGGACAACCACCTGCCGATTCCACTCAATCAGTGGGCTTTAACTCCTTTCTCCAAGTCACAGAAAAAGTAGATGGACCTAAAATATCTGTCCTGTTGCTTCCCTACTGCCCTTAGGTGCTCTTCCTGACCCCACCCTCCTCTGGTGAAGAATATAACAATTTTTTAGAGCAGCCTCTGCTGAACCCTACAGATATTTGTAAAGTGAATCTGCAATAAAGCTCCAGCTTCACATTCTGGGAGAAGACCATATTCTCAGTTTCTTCCAGGCTCTTCAAGGAGAGATCACCATGGGAGCCCGAGACCTTGGCATGGGGCTGTGTGATCTGGCCCCTCACCCTCTAGGGGCTGGTTTCCTGGGCTATCACAGGTTGCCATTTCCTCCTCCAGGGGATCTTCCTGGCCCACGTGTGTCTCCTGCATTGGCAAGCAGATTCTTCACCACTAGTGCCATCTGGGAAGCCTGGAGTTAGTGTCAAATACCACACAAGAAACCTTTAGGAAGGCTATAAATAAAGAGGTCCTACACACTCTTCCCATCACCATGCCTGTCAGAGGGATATCGATATTTAACCATTGAATGAGTAGGTTTAGAGTTGTGGGGGGTGGGGTTTGGACACAAATGATCAGGGAAGGCTCTTTGGAGGAGAAAGGGGCAACAGAGACGCCAAGAGATGAAGAGAATTTGGGTGAGGGAGTGAGATACATAGCCTTGCTGGACTCCAGAGCTTGGCAGGAGATGGAGTAACAGAAGTTTCTACATTCATTTCAAGCCTTTGGATAATTCACCAGGCAGCCAAGAACTGGGCAGGTCTCTATGAAGATAAGGAAGGAACAGATGCTTAGAGACGACTCCTCTGTAAATCATGCACTTTAGAAACTAGAATCCAAAAAGGTCGAGGACTCTGATGTGAATTTCCAGTCTGTGGAGTTTTCTACCACGTGTGAGGTTCCCAAAACATGGAGTTGGAAGACCTCAAGAGGTGTGTCCATATGTTACTCAAGTTTTTCTTATAGACTCTATGACCCATTTGACTCAAGAGACCCCAAGAGCTCCCCCATATCGGTATGCTAGAGCTTTTCAAACAGATATGATGTGTTGTTTTCACCTTTGGGGATGGAGCCACTGCCCAGATCTCCTGGGGCCACTCTTCTCTTCCCTGGAGGGCTTTGTTTGTGCACAGATGACTTGGCCTGGTTATCTTGGTCCCAGTTTACAAAAGACATTTGTTGAGTGCTGGCAGGTCATTTAACCTCTTTGTCTTCAGGTTTTCACCATCAATAAAAGGAACCTGCCTCCCAGGATTGCTGTAGGGTCAATACAATCATTGATGTAAAAGTGCTGTTAACCCACATCCAGAGCAACTTTGCAGGCAACTAAAAGGATCCTTTCCTTTGAAGACGCTTTCCTGATTTGTTCTTTTAAATGCTCTTTGCAGTGACTTTGATGTGTCTATTCAAGGGGCTCTCAAGTGGCTTGGGATGAACCTTTGAGGGGAGATTTCTTCAGATTCCTGTGTGCAGTTGAAAGTTTGATGTCAGTCAAGGTAGGAAGAGAACCAGTGGATTGATTCTGTTGCAGAGATGAGCAGAGTATGGAGGAGGAATAGAAGGAGGAGGAGGGAAATCTGTTAGAATTTGTTGAGTCTCTGGGCACCTGGCTTTCGAGGGAAGGTGTCCTATTTAAAAGGGACTCTTTCATTGATCTGGGGGAGCCTGAAGAGTTAGTGTCCCCATTTCAAACCATGAACAAATGTTTGCATGCCTGGCATGTCAGATAGAAGACATGGTAAAAGACATTTGGGAAGTCCTTTCAAATATATGAAACTATTTTTATTGTTATCACATTTGGATCCTTTCAACAGTCCTTTGGGAGTGTTGTGTGTGTGTGTGCATGCTCAGCCGTTCAGTTGTGTCTGACCCTTTGTGACCTCATGGACTTAGCCTGCCAGCATCCTCTGTCCATGGAATTTTCTAGGCAAGAATACTGGAGTTGGTTGCCATTTTTCCCTCCAGGGAATTAAGCCACTTATACCTCTGAATAGACCTGGACAGCAGACACTATAACAACTCTTATCTTCGACCTAAAACAGAGGATAAGAAATGACTGTGTGGAGCCTAAGGTCAGTTGCATAATTAGCATCAGCAGCTGGGTTGGATTGGTCTTCCAGGCAATTTCCCCTGGGGTGGGGGTGGTGCTCCCTACCCGTTTTCTTGGAGAGGACGTCTCATGGCAGGGAAGGGAGACACAACTCCTTCCTGTTTCTGATGCCTCATTAGATTCTAGAGGAAGAGACCATAGCAGGACTGAAAAGTCTAGAAACTTCTGTTTCCCCCTGCTAGCTCTGCCTGACTGCTTGAGGGCAGTTTAGTCTTCGCCTTCCTTTCTGGGGGCTCCTTGGAGCAGTGCTCAGCATCTGGCTCTTTTCTGGCTGCACAAGGAGGTGCAGACAAGACCTGGGAAGCCCTGCATCCTGGAAGGAAGCCTCAGAGTGGGCCACTCGGAGCTGAGAGCAGCGCTTATACCTGGCCTTCAAACACTCCCCGAGAGGCATTCCTCTGCCCCCAATGCCTTGAAATCCCTTTAGAGGGGCAAGTCCTGAATATAATACAAGCGCACTCCAGAATGTCCCGGAATTTCCCCCAATCCAATAGGGAATAATTATACTGTTACGGCTGCTACCGTTAAGGCTGACCCCTGTGCTGGTCAGGTAGTCTTTTTCTCCAGCAGCTATAGAAAATTCAAACAGTCCAGAGAGCACTGTCTGCATGGACTGCTTTAAGCCTGGCAAATGGAATGATAAAATCCTTAGTCTGCATAAAGTTCCATTTTGTCCTTTACTGCCTTTCCACAATCAAATTAAACTTGAAAGGGCTTTTCCTCACTGTGGGGAGGAAAAGTGCCATTGAAAAAAAAAAAAGAATCATCTCATGGCAAATTAACAGATAAGAGTCAACCCTGCTGATGCAATGCCAAGTCGAGGTAAAAATTCAATCTCTTTATCACAGAAAAGTCATTTTTACTAAATTGGGGAAATAAGAGTAGGTCAGGATACAGGAAGAGTTTCTCCCTCTTGACATTTGAGATATAAAACTAAAATGGAATTGGCACTTATGTGTGAATCACAACCCTATTCTCCTTCAGATGACACCACGTTTATTAAATTCTTCTATGAGGAATTATAAAGTTGCCCAAGGAATAAAAGTGATGCTCATGATAACAGAGCAGAACTGTGGGCTATTTCTAAACAGCATACTCAGCGTGATAATTGTTGCTTAGATAAAGCCCTATCTCTTCAGGGCCTCTGGGTTTAACAGCAGACTTGGCAAATTAATAGTCATTATACAGCCAAAAGCTGCATCACTTACCCGTTCATTATTGTTCAAATCAAAATTCATACTTTTCTGGGTCTCCCCAGGGTTAAGAACTAGATAGGGAAGTTTATCATTCTGCAAAATAACCTCTCCTGGTTCTCTCTCCACCGTGCTAAGAGAAACAGCCAATCACGTTTTTATATTAATTTTCATATTAATGGATCCTGTGCTGATGGCCTAGGAGAGGTAACTTCTTTTCTGGTTCCATCCAACACCCGTTTCTCCAACTCTGCCAGTTGCGTGGGGAGGAAGGGTGGGATACCTGATTTCTTGTTGTCATTGTTGAGTCATTAAGTCATGTCCCACTCTTTGTAACCCCATGGACTGCAGCAAGCCAAGCTTCCCTGTCCTTCACTATCTCCCCTAGTTTGTGCAAACTCATGACCATTGAGTCGGTGATGCCATCCAACCATCTCATCCTCTGCCACCCCCTTCTCCTTTTGCCTTCATTCTTTCCCAGCATCAAGGTCTTTTCCAATTAGTTGGCTCTTCGCATCAGGTGGCTAAAGTATTGGAGCTTCAGCTCCAGCATTAGTCCTTCCAATGAATATTCAGGGTTGATTTCCTTTAGAATGGACTAGTTTGATCTCCTTGCAGTCCAAGGGACTCTCAAGAGTCTTCTCTAGCACCATAATTTGAAAGCGTCAATTCTTCAGTGATCAGCCTTCTTTATGGTCCAACTCTCACATCCATACATGACTGCTGGGAAAACCATAGCTTTGACTATATGGTATTTTGTCAGTAAAGTGATGTTTCTGCTTTTTAATATGCTTCATCCAGTGGCTCAGCAGTAAAGAATCTGCCTGCAATGCAGGAGACATGAGCTCAATTCCTGGGTGGAGATCTTCTCCCTAGGTGGGTATCTTCTCCCTGGAGAAGGAAATGGCAACTTAATCCAGTATTTTTTCCTAGGTAATCCCAAGGACAGAGAAACCTGGTGGGTTATATATAGTCCTAGGTGTCACAAAAGTCTTTTGTGACATGTGAACATGACTCAGCCACAAAACAATCAGATATACTAGATTTGTAATAGCAGGTGCACGTCTAAAGGGAGCTGACCAAGCCCTCCAGACAACTTGGGTTTGGAGGATCTGTAGAGAGAAGGAGCTTGGGAAGCTATAAAAGATGCTACGAAAAATTCCGGTTTTTTACAGATGAGGACATTTTCCATTAAGCATAACTTCCCAGATCATATAACCACTTTACTCTTATTCTAACATTTAGCTTTCAATTTATTTTGATTAAACATTTCATCTGAACAAATGATGCTGCCAACTTGAAGTCAAAATCTGAAAGCTTTTTTATTTATTTAGAATTATGAACTAGAAGAAAGACTTCATGATTTCCAAATATTGATAGATTCTACTCTGTCTGAATCCCTCGGCATCACCCCTTTCTCTCTCTCTCTTTTCGTTATTTCTTATTCTTGCTAGAATTTGCTGTCTTTGGACCTGATGCCCACAGGAAGTTTAGAGAAACATGACTAGGGAAGAACAGAGTTGGATCACAAGCAACACTTGATTTAGAAGAAGCATCTTCTCCCCCAGAATTTTTCAGCAGCCCGAGAAACAATATGATCATTTCACTCCCACCACCCAGTGAAAGGCAGCCTCGGAAGGTTCCAGAGAAGGTGCTGCTGGCTCACTATGTAGGGACCCTAGCTGGTGTGTGTTTTGGGGACAGAATCTTCACACCTTTCTGAAGCCAGCACGTAGTTTTCTTAGCTGTGAACACATGATGCTCAGATGCTTCATTTGATCAGGACTCCTTGTTCTGGGACACCACCTACATTTCAGCATATGATTTACGGAATTGAATCATCCATGTGCTCCCAGGCCTCTCAACATCGCCTTGGTTTCAGAATTCACGTTTCTTATTTCGTCAGTCCATGATTTTCTCCATCGCTTTTACAGCAAACATTTTCGAATCAAGCACTTCTCACAAGTTCACTTTCTAGAAAGGCAATGAGTATGAAAATCCTTTCCATGAAATGTATTTCAGGGAATGATACGTTGTTGGGAACCATGGGCTTGCCACCCCATGGGGACAAGTTATAAAGACTTACATCAGGTCTACTCCGAATCAATTTCAAATTTCTCTAAATGGCAACAAATTCTTTTCAAGATGAAACAGGAATCAACTCAACAATCCAAGTTGGCGCCAACATACCGAGGCTCCATGTGATAATTTTCTGTAAATGAAAGTATTTATAACTTTTCTGAGCTTACTGCCCCCAGTCACAAGAAATGAAATTCCACTTGGGTTTGTCAGCTCTGTGGTCTCTCCTTTTCAGTGTAGAATGGCTCTTGGGCTGTGTGGGGATAATCACTTTGCTGAGGAGTTTATACTGATGCATGCTTCTCCTGCCCACATCAACTCCGGGGCACTGGAGTATAGCCAGACATATTTTTCCACTATGTGCTTTGTTATGAAGAAGTCTCTTTTTCAGAGATCGGCTCTGATGGGTGCTATTATTTTTATTTACATGTGGAATGAGAATCAACTCAAATGAAGGTCCAGCAAGATGCATATGGGATTGGTAAAAATGGAGATCTGGACTAAATTCGTTTTAAAATGGAATTGAATGTTTGCTTTATGGACTGGCCTGGAATGCACTTGATTGAATCACTTGTTTTCTAAAAGTGTTTGTTCTTATTTTAGTGGAGATGGAGGCAGGGGCACCACACGGGATCAGAGGATGGTGCATTTTGTAGCGTTTTGTGCACTTGGAAGGGGCAAACAAAAATTGGCAAGAATGGACACAGAACTTTCTTCTTTGGTGTTGCCAGCACTGCAGAATCAGATTAGACAAACTGGCATTGTCTTCGCTTCCTCTCTCTTGTTGATAAAAGGGAAGAGGGGCAAGGCAGAAAGTTTTGTGCAAATAGATCCATTGGTGAAAACATTTCACTAGCTTCATTAGCCTGGACTCAATTCAGGGTTCAACAATTCAACCATTAAATGGGCTTAAGATAATAATTAGAGCTCATAGGGTTGTTGTAAGGGCTTTCCAGGTGACGCAGCAATAAAGAATCTGCTAGCCAATGCAGTAGATACGGGTTTGATCACTGGGTGGGGAAGATCCCCTGGAGAAGGGCATGGCTACTCATTCTAGTATTCTTACCTGGGAAATCCCATGGACAGGGAAGCCTGGCAGGCTATAGTCCATGGGGTCACAAAGAGTCGGACATGACTGAGTAACTGAACAACTACAGCAACAAGGGTTGTTGTAAGGCTAATCAACGAATGTAAAGACTTCAGAACAATCCCTGGCACGTGGTTAGCATAAGTGCGTGCTAACAGCATGCTATTAGGATGACTACTTGTCATTATTATTGGTCAGACTTAGACCACTTTCTGGTGAGGCAATGTCAACAGAAGCTGCATAAATTCATGACTCCAAGTGCACTCAGTTTCCACTCCTGCCTTCTTGGCTCTGTGATTTGGAGCAACTTAAACTCTGTCAACCTCAGTTTCTTCAGCCATAAATAGAGAGAAGGACAAGAGCTCTCACCTCGTGGGACTGTTGGACTCTCACCTGATTGAGCACATCAGATGTCATGTCCACGTGGATTAGCTATGATGGTTCTGGGTGCTGTTCTGTTCACATCAGGACCACTGTCATTCCCCGCCATTCTGTAGCTCCTACTGCAATTCATTCCAGAGAGAACTCAGGGTATCTTCTTTGGCAGACTCTTCACCTGTCTTGTATCCTGTCAGGTTCTGATTTGGATCTACATCTTGACATTCAGAGTTAGAGTGTTAGTGGCTCAGTCATGTCCAACTCTTTGTGACCCCATGGACTGTAGCCTGCCAGGCTCCTCTGTCCATGCAGTTCTCTAGACAAGAACACTAAAATGAGTGGCCATTCCCTTCTCCAGGGGATCTTCCTGATCCAGGAATGGAACCCAGGTCTCTTGTATTGTAGGCGGAGACCACTACAATTGTACCATCTGAACCACTAGGAAGACACATCTTGATGTTCACCTGAGATTTTATAAATTGGAATAAAGCTAAGGTAGGATGAAAATTTTTCATATCCATGAGGCATTAATTAATGGATAATGAATTTTCTTATGATAGTCTTGTTTATTTTTCTGAATAATTTAACAGTGACAAGTGGCTTCTTTTGGTTTGTCATCATGACTGATTATTCCCCCAAATCTAACACGGTGGAATGCTTCTTTTCCTGTGAAGATGCCTGGAGTTAAGAGTTGGGATTACAGGAGAAAAGAAGAAGAGATAAGAAGGCTGTTCCCAGGGCAGCCTTGGTTGAAATAGACCCATATAGGCCATCTTCTCCACTGAGTGGGAAGTGAGCAATGCCCCTTGGTGTCTGTAGATGGCCCTGATTAAAAAGACAGAAAATTAAAATTCTTGGAATCATTCATATGCCTCCTCCTAGCCCAGCACAAATAGCCGATTCATTGGAAAAGACCCTGATGCTGGGAAAGATTGAAGGCAGGAGGAGAAGAGGGTGACAGAGGATGAGATGGTTGCATGGCATCACCGATTCAATGGACATGAACTTAGGCAAGATAGTGGGGGACAGGGAGACCTGGTGTGCCTCAGTCCATAGGGTTTCAAAGAGTCTACACGACTTAGTGACTGAACCGAACAGCAAAAGCCCATCACTAAAGGAGAGAGACTTAGTAGAAACCTAGCTTGGGGTACAGAGTGGTGCTCATGAGTGTTTGCTGGACAGACATCTCTTAATCTAATCAGTTTTGTTTCTAGAGATTCATTTCAGAAAATACAGCATGACTTTCAGGATAAATCCAAATCCTTGTCATAATAAGCTTGGAAACTGTTGCTTCTTTCTCCTCATTGGCCTCCTTTATTTAAAAATAGGTGCCTTGAAGCTTTGGACTCTCTGACCAAGAAGGCAAGTGAACCAGATTCTATTTCTGCCTCTGCTGCCCTTAAACTGCAGCAGGCAGTTCACTTGACCTTCTTCCCTTCCCTTCCCTTAAGGAAGATGCCTGCTGAGTACAGACCCCACGGGGGCATTGGGAGGGTTTCAAGAGTGAATACAACCATCTTGGGTTATAATATGATGCTGCCAACTACTTTGGGGCCTGGGATGAAAGATACTGCATGAAAGAGCATTGTTATTACATTTGTTAAAAATATGGATCAAAGGCTGGCTATACAGTAAGTGCTAAATGTTAATTATTGTTATAATATCATAACAAAGCAGATGCCAGAATGCTAGATCCCATGAGAAAACCTATTATAATAAGCCAGTGTGAAATGTACATATTACAAAGATATTTGGCAAGGAGGCAGATTTGGTTTTCAAATCTCAATGAACAGTTGAGCAGAATAAAAAAAAAAACTTTTAATGCTATGAAAAATATAAGTGTCTTGACAACCCTTTAACATAAAAATAAGAAGCTGCCTTTTCCCCATAGAAAAGAGGGAGCATTATGGCTTTATTTCTCCCTGAGCAGAAGATATATTTGTAACATCTTTGAATATAGAAAAAAAAGCAATGTTCTTCTTTACAATGACCCCTAAAATAACTCTCTTTATGACAAAGATGAATTGGGAGAAAATTTTCTAAGTTTATAATAAAGCAATGAGTAAATCTATTTTTTTTAGCTGCAAATGAGTTTATTCACATATTGCCCATTTCTCTTTCCTCCTCCAAATGCATGTTCTCTTTGGTGACATTAGCGGATGGACTTCTGCAAGCATTCATAAATGTCACTGGCTTCTCTTAGCTCAAGCTTTGTACATATTTTCAGATATTAAAAGCAGAGTGAAAAGCATTAGTTTCTTAGTTGTATCTGACTCTTTATGACCCCCTGGACTGTAGTCCACCAGGCTCCTCTGTCCATGGGATTTCCCAGGCCAGAATACTGGAGTGGGTCACCATTTCCTTCTCCAGGGGATCTTCCTGACCCAGGGATTGAACCCGGCCACATCATGTAATATCAGCTGGGAAAAGGAGGAGGAGGGAGGAGAAAAGATATAGAAAGATGTGTCTGGAAGGAGAGCCCTGTCTTAGAAATCACCAAGGTCAAGAAAAGTACTCTGTATCTTCATGTTATGCGTGGAGCATGTATGAATTCACCTAGCATACTCAGCCTTCTTTTCTAAGAACACTGTGAAAGATGAATAACCAACTCTCAGGGGAAAGTGAAAACATATCTTTGTGTTGGGTATGTTTTATCTTTGGGGAAGAAAGGGAGATTGGAGAAGACCTGTACACCTCAAAACAAACTTACAGCAGACAATGCACCCTCATCTGAAAGCATCACAGCCAGACAACGATTTAGTTATCTTGGCTCCACCTCCATGTTTTTCTGCCCTCACTACACCCAGCCACCTGCTGGCTATTCATCCATTCAACACTAACTTCAGCTTTTCCTTTGAACTTTTCTTCCTCTGTTACTCTAACTTTTAAAAAATGCATCTGTTGTTAGAAATAAACAAGAACCATATCTGTTGGTCCACTGGGTCATGTGTGTGTTTGTCTGCAAGGGAGAAGCTGCAGGTAATCAAAGGAACTGATTTGGGTTTGAGGTTGAAATATGAACCAAACTAGGTTTCTTCACTGAAAAATTTCGGGGTGATTTGCCATAGAAAACCACTGTCCCTGTGCCCATGAATTACGAAGGGAACCAGCCTGTAAACCACTCCAGTCTTTGGGAGGAGGTGGCATGTCCAGCAGATGTGTGCTCCAGCTGCTCCTGCATGGGGCTTGGGGAGCAGGTACCTCTTGCCTTTCTCAGGACACAGTTGTTTCCCAGCTCCTGTGATGTCAAAGAGTTTTCATGAGAGTGTGCTGGCAGCTGCTCATTAAAAAATAGTATGGAGGCTCCTCAAGAAATTAAAAATAAAATTACCGTATCATCGAGCAATCTCACTTCTGAATGTACATCCAAAAGAAATGAAAATAGGACCTCAAAGAGATAACTACACTCCAGGTTCCTTGCAGCATTATTCACAAAGCCAAGATATGGAAACAGCTCAAGTGTTCATCAACAGATGAATGGTTGGAGAAGATGTGGTGTATCTAACAATGGAATATTACTCAGCCATGAGGAAGAAGGAAATTCTGCCATGTTTGACAGCATGGATGAACCTGAAGGGTGTTATGCTAAGTGAAGTAAGTCAGGCAGAGATAGACAAGTACTGTATGTTACCACTTATATGTGGAATCTAAAAAAAAAAAAAATTGAAACTCACAGAAACAGAGAGTAGAAATGTGGTTGCCAGGGTTGGTGTGGAGGAAATAGAGAGATGTGGTCAAAGAGTACCTACTTTCAGCTCTACAATGATTAAGATCTGAGGATCTAATTGAAGACATGGTAACTCTAGATGATAACATTATTTGTAATCGACATTTGCTAAGAGAACAGAACTTAACTGCTGAAAAAAAGTTTATAGAATATGCCCCTCCCCCATATTCTACCCCTGTCCCAACAGCATCCAGCACAAGAATGGACTGAGGTGAAAGATTGGTAATACACAGACTCTCTCTGAGGGTCAATGCAAAGAGAAGCCCCAGAGCCAAGAAAGAAAACAAATGAAGACACGGGAGGAATTTGAAGCCACTGGTACCTCCACCATCAGTACTCATTAGACATGGCCTAACTTCTGGCAGATGAACTAGACACTGAGATTGTTCTGTTACATGCCAAAAGAGCATGTTCCTCCAGCTATACCAAATCATTTCAACAACTAAGCATCTTTAAGTGATCAAAACAAAGATAAACAAGAGATTTAACCAGCCTCAAGAATTCTATTAGCTGTGATATATTTGATGTTTGGTGAGTGCCACCTATAATCTGGACACGCATGGTATCATATTTAATTCTCCTCTGTGTTCATCATTTTTAGTTTGCTGGCAAAAGTCTCAGTTCAGTTAAGGATAAAGAGCTTCAGTTCAGTTCAGTCTCTCAGTCGTGGCTGACTCTTTGTGACCCCATGGACTGCAGCATGCCAGGCCTCCCTGTCCATCACCAACTCTCAGAGTTTGCTCAGATGCATGTCCATTGAATTGGTGATGCCATCCAACCATCTCATTCTCTGTTGTCCCCTTCTCCTCCTGCCTTCAATCTTTCCCAGTATCAAGGTCTTTTCCAATGAGTCAGTTCTTCGCATCAGGTGGCCAAAGTATTGGAGCTTCAGCTTGGGGTCAGTTCTTGGGGTCACAAAGAGTCAGACAGGACTGAGTGACTGAACTAAACTGAACTGAACTGAAATAACAGGGAGGGAACACAGCTCCACCCATCAACAGAAAATTGGATTAAAGATTCACTGAGCATGGCTCCGCCCATCAGAACAAGACCCAGTTTCCCCCTCAGTCAGTCTCTCCCATCAGGAAGCTTCCATAAGCCGCTTATCCTTCTCTATCAGAGGGCTGACAGAATGAAAACTACAATAACAGAAAACTAACCAGTCTGATCACATGGACCACGGCCTTTCTAACTCAATGAAACTATGAGCCATGCCATGTAGGGCCACCCAAGACGGATGGGTCATGATGGAGAGTTCTGACAAAACGTGGTCTACTGGAGAAGGGAAAAACCATAGCTTTGACTAGATGGACCTTTGCTGGCAAGGTCATGTCTGTGCTTTTTAATATGTTGTCTAGGTTTGTCATAGCTTTTCTTCCAAGGAGCAAGTGTCTTTTAATTTCAAGGCTGCAGTCACCATCTGCAGTGATTTTGAAGCCCCAGAAAATAAAGTCTGTCACTGTTTCCATTGTTTCCCCATCTATTTGCCATGAAGTGATGGGACCAGATGCCATGATCTTAGTTTTTTTGAATGTTGAGTTTTAAGCCAGATTTTTCACTCTCCTCTTTCACTTTCATTAAAAAGCTCTTTATTTCCTCTTCACTTTCGGGCATAAGAGTGGTGTAATCTGCATATCTGAGCTTATTGATATTTCTCCTGGCAATCTTCATTCCAGCTTGTACTTCATCCAGCTGGGCATTTCCCATGATGTATGAACTGCATTGTACAGGAGGCAGTGATCTTTTCTTCTTTGCCTTTGGCTTCTTTTCTTTTCTCAGCTATTTGTTAAGCCTCCTCAGACAACTATTTTGCCTTTTTGCACTTCTTTTTCTTGGGGATGGTCTTGATCCCTGCCTCCTGTACAATGTCACAAATCTGTGTCCATAGTTCTTCAGGCACTCTGTCTATCAGATCTAATCCCTTGAGTCTATTTGTCACTTCCACTGTATAATCATAGGGATTTGATTTAGGTCATACCTGAATGGTCTAGTGGTTTCCCCCACTTTCTTCAATTTAAGTCTGAATTTGGCAATAAGGAGTTCATGATCTGAGCCACAGTCAGCTCCCGGTCTTGTTTTTGTGGACGGTATAGAGCTTCTCCATCTTTGGCTGCAAAGAATATAATCAATCTGATTTTGGTGTTGACCATATGGTGATGTCCATGTGTAGAGTCATCTCTTGTGTTGTTGGAAGAGGGTGTTTGCTATGGCCAGTGCATTCTTTTAGTAAAACTCTGTTACCCTTTGTCCTGCTTCATTTTTACTCCAAGGCCAAACTCGCTTGTTACTCCAGGTATCTCTTGACTTCCTACTTTGGTTACCAGTCCCCTAGAATGAAAACAACATCTTTTCCTGATGTTAGTTCAAGAAAGTCTTGTAGGTCATCATGGCAAAAGTCACAGGTAGGGAGCAATTGTTGGAGCTGAACTGGAGACCAGACTTACTGTGTCTGAAGTTCCCATCACCCACAGTACCTGCTGCTTTTTGGAGGAGCTTTAAGCTGTAAGAGTCAGACAGTCCTATTATTTAATAAGAATTACAGAACTCAGTGATCCGTGTTGTCTCTCCAGTACTGATGTTTAGACAAGGCCACCGACACCTGAATTGCTAAGAGGGACCAGACATGCAAGAAAGAAACTAAGGAAAATAAGCTTGTTCTCCCAACAGTTGTTGGCTCCTTGGAAGCCGTGCACAGGCTTGTCTTCAAGAGAGAGGCAAGTTTCTCTAGCGCTAGTGGCAAGTTGACTCTCTGAGATGCTTCATTAAGAAGAATCAAGTACTTGGTTTTTCCCAGGAGAAGGATCCTTTGCATAGAGTTATTGGGCCCCATTGTCATATAGGTGGATATGGTCCCAGGTCCATGGGCAAAAGTCGTTCCCTGTGGCTTTCCTCAGCTTTTAGGAATTTTTTTTTAATTTCCAATTAAAAATTCTCTGAGTGAAAACAACCCACATTATTTTCTGAGCACTATGGAAGTATCATCATCCAGGGTACATGTGATGCTGGAGATTACAGTGAGGACCAAGGGCTTTAGTGTTTTTCTTGCAGAGACTCAGGTGGCAAAGAGAAGATGTAGGTTTCAAGGGTTAGATTCTCTCTCCAGAATAGCCAGGGGGAGAATCTGATAGCTGTGACTTTTACGTTGATATGTGAATATGTGGAAGCATATGAAACTTTTACGTTTATCTCTTTGCTTTCCTGGTTTGTCTCCTCCAATGAACGCTTAGCATCATGAGGCCCCTAGGGACCACCGTGGTAGGCTGTCAGCCTGGGGGTGGTAGAGGCCATGTTGGAAAGGGAATGACGGGGGTGTAGGGAGGCTGAGCCTTAGGCAGGCACCAGTGGGCCAAGGTCTTAGACTCCCGGAGAGGCTTATAACGTTGAATCAATGTTCTTGGTCCTATCCGGTTTCTAGCCATTCTGGGTGTCAAAATTTATTTCATGTAGGGATCCAAAATTTCAGACTGGATGAAAATTTTGTCTTTGGATGAATATATTTTTGGACTCTGCAACCACTAGATCAGTAGCAAAGGAAGTTTGACTATAAAATATAGATTTCTACAAACAAGGAGTCATATAGTTCTTTCCTTTACAATTCTGATAGGCAGTAATCTATCACAGACTGGTGTTTAGGGGTATTTGTCTATAAAACAAGCCTTTGCTCTGGTCATAGTAATGTCACAGAGAGTGAAGGCTGGGTGCGCTGTAGGACAGACTTGGTAGTGTGGTTTTTATTTAAGGACAAGTTAGTGGGGTAAGACCTTTCTGTCTCTGGTAAAACACAGTGAAGTGTTTTCTTAAGGATGTGAGTCCTTAATGGGATTCAGAGCTGAGCTTAGTGGGGAAGCTGCTCCATCATTACCCGAGAGTTCCGTTTAGTCAGAAGGCAGCTCAAGACAGGAACATGTGACATTACCGCTCAGCCTGGCTTGGCCGGTGACCCAGCACCCTTCTGGCCAGAGGGACGGGTGGCTGGCAGAGACGTGCCCTCCAGCACATCGCCCTTGACCTTTAGAAGAGTCATCTGCCGGATCCTCTATGACACAGCCTGCTGGATGCATAGACCTGAATTCCCAGGGGTGGCTCACCCCCCCAAGTCCAAATTTGACAAATGGACACAGTCAAGGGCGTGTTAACTAGGACAGTTAGATTGTATTTGATTAATGGTTGTTGGCACGGCTCCACTCAGAACTGTGGTGCCTGGACAAGGACCTGAAAGGCCAGAGAGACTCCAAGTTCACTGTTTCCCTCAAACCATCCCAGGAAAGCTGGCGATGAGCCAAGGAGCTGACACTCACCGATGGCTTCAAGCAAGGAACAGGCGTCAACTTTCCATTTCTAGACCAGACACACTGTTGGCTGACTAGTCCCTTTTCCTTAGAGAAAACGTCATTGATAAATCCTGAAGCTAAATGAAGAAACTCTGGAGAGAGAGGAATAATGATCAGATCAGATATGTGTTTAAGGCTTGAGAAAATGTACTGGAAAATTCCGAGTCCCCAGCACAAACTTTTGTGAAGCCGGGAACTGCCAAACTAAACATACCTACGAATCCAGACCTCTGCTGAGTAATTCTTCATGAACGGATTTGAGTGTTGGGGTCCAATAAGATCTCATCTCTGCCATGCAAATAAGCTGTGCTTTTATGGGTGGCAATAAAAGGAAGTTTATCTGAGAATCTGATATTCACTGCGTGGAGGAAATTTTTTTTTTCTTTCTGGCAGGAAAGCCTCATGATCCAAATAAACGCTGAATAAGAGTGAAGCAACAGTGTCTGCCCTCATGCTTAGGTTCTTTGATGGGAATGTAGACTGGATTCAAAAGGAAAATGTGCAGTGTATTCAGTGAGCTTTGGCTGTCTCCGCTGTGTTATGTGGAGGGAAGGCAGCGGGCGGGATGTAGGGATGCGAGGCAGACGGATGCAGGAGGCGTTTACAGGGAGGACTGCAGAGGATGAAGCCTTGGCTCGCAAATTGCTTATGCGGAGAACAGACACCTGGGTGAGGCTGGAGGAAAGGAGGCTTGAGTGGCGGGGAAGACCTGACCCCCTGTCTTCCAGGAGCCCCCTGGTTTCCTTGGGCACATTCCTGCAGGTGGTGTGGCCTGGATTCCAGCGGCCACCTCCTCCCCCTGTATCTGTGCCCTCAGGACCCCCTTCCCTGGCCCCTGCCTTGCTCACCTGTGTGACAGCAGCAGATAAACGAGCTCTCGAGCTCTCATATCCAGTCCATTGCTCCCTCTCCCCGCGCCCCCAGGGAAGACACAGCACATACAAGCCGCCTCGAGCCACTTCTGTGACTTCTTTGTATTTGAAGTGCTGCCATCATCCCCGCCCTGGGTGATGCTGGCCCCTGTTAACTGGCTGCAGCCAGGGTGGGCAATGCTGGAACGGCTGTCGGAGTCCAGGGAAGAATCGGCCATCAGAAGAAGACACCAGGCAGCTCCAAGATTCTGGGCCCATGGTCCTGGAGCACCCCAGGAGGTGTGCCCTGACTGTAGCCTCATCTCATATATTTTGGAACAGAGGACCACAGAGACCCCACCCCAGCCTTCAGTCTTGTCATTTGCTTTTGCGTTGACTCTCCTAGTCAGGAAGAGTGACTGGACTAGGAGACCCAGAAGTCACACACTTATGTGGATCTTAAGACGCTGTGGGTTTGCATGAGGGCAGGTGGGATTCTGATGGGCTCAGGCTGGCAGTGAGGGCCCCATCTGGATTCCTGGGCATCTCAGAGGTTGAGGGAGGGAACAACCTCCCTCAATGTGGGTAGAAGTGCATTGAGGCTGGAAGTCTGATCCCAAACAAGGATGCCCTGGAACAAATTTAGGTAATTATGAGCTTAGAGAGCCTGTATTAAAAAGTTGAAATGTCACTTTGCCGACAAAGATCCACATAGTCAAAGCTATGGTTTTTCCAGTGGTCATGTATGGATGTGAGAGTTGGAGCATAAAGAAAGCTGAACGCTGAAGAGTTGATGCTTTTGAACTGTGGTGATGGAGAAGACTCTTGAGAGTCCCTTGGACTGCAAGGAGATCCAACCAGTCCATCCTAAAGGATATCAGTCCTGAACATTCATTGGAAGGACTGATGCTGAAGCTGAAACTCCAATACTTCGGCCACCTGATGAGAAGAGTCAACTCATTGGAAAAGACCCAGATGCTGGGAAAGATTGAAGGCAGGAGGAGAAGGGGATGACAGAGAATGAAATGGTTGGATGGCATCATCAACTCAATGGCCATGAGTTTGAGCAAACTTTGGGAGAGAGTGATGGGCAGGGAAGCCTGGCATGCTGCAGTCCATGGGGTCGCAAAGAGTCAGACATGACTGAGCAACTGAACAGCAACAGAGGGCCTGGGAGGTGCAGGGTCAAGTGTTGGAGGTCAAGTGATACCTGAGACAACGTGGAAGAACAGAGAAGGGGCAACAAGCCATATCTGGTGCTCCTGTGGTCAGCTGTGTAGACAGGCCAGCCACTTTCTCTTAAGGACTAATATAAAGGGAACATTCTTTCTGGCCCTGTTGGGCTGAGCACAGTGCCGCCCCTTTCCTTAGATGTGGATGATAACTTTTCCAAACACACACCTCATCTGATCTCCTATGTCAATGTTTACAAGGAAAAATCAGCTTGTCATTTCAGCTACAGTATTTATATTCACCCATAAAACCACACATGGAAACCACAAACAAATTTATTTGCCATTTTTTGAAAATTTGGCCCTTAAAGGGCATTAGCAAGAACATTGTGCCATTAGCACAGATTGTTTTTAAAACACTTGAAAAGATCCAAATTCTGTTGAATTTGGGGGCCAAGTAGACTGAAAATTGTATCCTGTATCCCAGGAGCTAATGCAGTGTAGATGTGAGCACAGGAGAGCAGAGAGCCATTTCGCAATGACCTGTGTCCTGCACGGAGGCCATCTGAGCCTGGACACATTTCTATCAGTGCAGCTGGCCATCCTTGGGCCACAGAAGGCCACTCCTGGAGGAAGTCCGAGTGTCTCTTGGCTTGAGTCCTCCAGCAGGGGCTGGGCCCTGGGGACGGTGAGGTATTTCCAGACTCAATGCCTCCCGGTGCCTTCAAGGAGCCACCCCAGATCTGTGTCTCAGGAACAGGGCTCTGTGTTCCCATCTTATCATCACTGCCTTTAGGAGAATATCCAACATCTTTTCTGTCTGCCCCTCTCCACCCAAACCCCAAGCCCCAGTGCTACCACGCATCCTAGGTGCTTCCAAAACCATGATCTGTCTGTGCCCTTGTCCAGGACGTCCTTGCAGAGTGTCATGGCCAAGCCTCGGTCCCCATGAAGCCTCATCCCTGTGACGACCCCTCACCCCAAGCTGGCTAGCCAGAATCTCTCCTGGGAATTGCAAAACTTGACTGAGCCGAGTTTGCAGGTGTCTGGAGCAGAGCCGTCTAAGGGCCGGCCCGGGTGGACAGCTGCCCTGGCTCTCTGACTCCCAAGACTGGATTATCAATCTTCTGCTCTGGGACCTGTCTTTGTAAAGTGCCCCTTTTCTTTAATAATGATGTGAAGTTTTTCAGAGCTTATTACGTCCTTTGCTAAGGACTTCACATACAGCATTTTGTTTCAAAAGCTCCTGTTACATCCATATCCCACAGATGAGGAAACTGGGACTCAGAAATTTTGCATGATTCCTTTAAGCAAATAGATTGTCAGGGTTTTAATGCTGATGCCACGTAGCCCCATAATTTTAATCATGTTGTCAGTTTCTGCAGCTCCTGATGTCAGACTAGGTTCATTGTACCCTGTGATGTCCTTCTTGACTGATTGGATGATTCCCTCCTCTTGATCCCAACAGGACTGGCTCATCTCTATCTCACATCATTGGTTGGTTTACTTCTCTCTCAAAGTCTGTGACTTCATGAGCAGTAGAGCCCTAGGTTATATATGTCCATCATGAGAGCAAAGTAGGAATTCAGTGAGTATTTGTTGGATGGATGTCTGGTTCCCTCTTACCTGGGCAGATGGACAGGACAGAAAGAGAAAGGTAAGAGCAGGTGATGACAGCTCAGGCCACCATTTGTATGTTTCCATATAGTCTGGGGGCAGGTACATCGACAGGAACAAGAGCTGTTTTGAGAATGAAATTCTAATAAGATCAAATAACTTGATTTGAATCATTTCATTAAATTAATTCAAGAAATACAAGTTGGTGATCTTACCAAATCTCAGTAGATACTGGGGCACAGGAAAACCAGAGTGAGGGGTATCTCTGGACCTAGGCGGGGTTGGCGAGCAGGGAGGTCCATGATCTGCACACATATGTGTAGGTCAGTGTCAAAGAGTGTCTGACAGGGCCCCTGGAGTAGAGAAGAACAGAAGGAGGAGGGCTGGTCTTTCTTGAGAAGTGGCAGGGGTCAAGTTCAAGGGCAAAGAGGCTGAAGGCCCCACAAACAGAGGCCCTGGGAGGATGCATGGAGACGGGTCATGTGTGCTGGGGGAGCAGAGAAGGGGAGGGTAGGTGAGGATGGCTGTCATTGGAAAGGCTGACTTTGCTAAGGGGATACAGCAGAAGATTTTGTCAATTTCTCTCCTTATGCATGCTGCTTCCATGTAGAAGGAAGGAAATACTGCTGCTGTCAAGGCTGGTTGCAGTTTGTGCTGGTGGCTTTCAAACTGTGACGCTAGGTTACCAGGATCCTTTTAAAGTGCAGGTTCCTCAACTTGTCCTATAGAATTGTAATTCACCAGGTACAGGGCAGAACCCAGGAACCCACATTTTTATCAAGCTCCACAGGTAATTCTTATGCAGTGGGCTTTCTACCTGATTTGTAAACCATTTCCCCGAGTCTCTGGGATGAGGACACCCTTTCTGTTGGTTTAGGAGACTATGGGAAGGAGGTTTTTGGTTTTCTGATAGGATGGTGGCTTTGGGGAGAGTTCAGGGCTGGGAGGCCGAGACCATGGGAGTTCAATTTTTTTCATAGAAAGAACGCATGATGCCTCTCTGGGGTCTGCTATAAAATAACCAGGAGCTTCTAGGCAAATCCTAGAGATGGGATTTTCAGCAGGCACTGGTGGTGGGCTGTGGGAGAAGCTCCCGGGGGACACACTGGCCCTGAAGCAAGGTGGCAGCCTGGGACCTGCACCAGGGTTTCCAAAGCCTGTGCTGATTATAAGCTTTGGCATCAGACATGTGGATATTATTCCTGGTTCTGTGCAGTTATTTCCCTCTTTTATGCTCAGTTCAGTTCAGTTGCTCAGTCATGTCTGACTCTTTGTGACCCCATGGACTGCAGCACGGTAGGCTTCCCTGTCCATCATCAATTCCCAGAGCTTACTCAAACTCACATCCATCGAGTCGGTGATGCCATCCAACCATCTCATCCTCTGTCCTCCCCTTCTCCTCCTGCCTTCAGTGTTTCCCAGGATCAGTTCTCCGAATCATATGGCCAAAGTATTGGAGCTTCAGCATCAGTCCTTCCAAAGAATATTCAGGACTGATTGCCTTTAGGATTGACTGGTTGGATCTCCTTTTATGCTCAAACCTTCAGTAAAAGTCTGTTCCCCAAGGAAGCACTGGGTTAGGAGTGTTCTGGGGAATTAAAGACTTACATTCGCATTTACTTTCAGAGCAGAGTATAAAGATATGGCTGAGATGGAGATCTGTGGTTACATGAAATCTCAAACTGGGTGCCTTAAAACAACAGACACTTTTTCCCTTGTGGTTCTGGAGAAGCAAGTCTAAAATGTGTTGGCAGAGCCTTGGTCCTTCTGAAACCCGTCGGAAGATCCTGCCTTGTCTTTTCCAGCTTCTGGTGTGACATCCGTGGCTGACAGCCCCAGTCTATGCCTCTGTCATCCTGTGGTGTCACCCTTGTGTGTGTCTAAATTCCCCTGTTGTTATAGGGACACGTGTCATACTGGATCAGGATGCACCCTGATGACCTTATTTTATTATTTTTACAGTTTTAAAAAAGTATTTATTTGACATCATTGGATCTTCCTTGGGCTTCCCTGGGCTGCCCTGGTGGCTCAGATGGTAAAGAATCTGTCTGCACTGCGGGAGACCTGGGTTCGAACCCTGGGTTGGGAAGATCCATTGGAAGAGGGCATGGCAACCTTCTCCAGTATCCTTGCCTGGAGAATCTTCATGGACAGAGGAGCCTGGTGGGCTACAGTCCATGGGATTGAAAAGAATTGGACACGACTAAGCGACTAAGCACAGCACAGGGTCTTATTTGCATCATGCGGGATCTTTCATGTGGTACAAGGGTCCTCCAGTTGTGACCTTTGACCTTCAGAGTATGTGGGCTTCAGTAGTTGTGGCCTGCAGGTTTAGTTGTTCCAGGGCATGTGGGATCTTGTTCCGGATGAGGGATTGAACTTGCATCCTTTGCATTGTGAGGTGGATACTTAACCACTGGAAAGTCCCAGATGACCTCATTTTAACTTGAATAATCTGAAAAATCTCTATTTCCAAGTAAGGTCACATTTACAAGTACTGGGGGCTACGACTGGAATATATCTCTTTTTAGGGACATGAAACAGCATGTAACACATGAGAGCGTGCACGCGTGCTCAGTGACTCGGTCTTGTCAGACTCTTTGCCACCAACCTGGGATTTCCCAGGCAAGAATACTGTAGCAGGTTGCCATTTCCTTCTGCAGGGGATCTTCATGACCCAGGGATCGAACCTGCATCTCCTGCATCTCCTGCATTGGCAGGTGGATTTTTTTTTTTTTTACCACTGTGTCAGCCGGGAAGCCCAGATGTAAGACTGGATCCCCTTCTATCACAACTTCTCTCAGAATCTTGAGCAATATTCTGGAGGGGGAATGAATTATTGGAAGAAGTATTAACAATTTGTGAGGTTGGAGTTCGTACTCATTACTTTATCGGGCTATTATGAGACAAGTGACCCCAGACGAACTTGGGTTCACTCTGGTTACATATGTGTCATGAGTGGTTAGGGCTCAGCGCTGTTTGTCAAATGCATTACCTAACTCCACTTGTCCTGCAGCCAATTCTGTGTCACCATCACAGGATCCGAGACTGGCTTGTGTCAGGCCAAGCTGAGCTCTCCATGCGGAGAGACACTTACTAAATGCTTTCAGTGTTCAGACAATTAAATGAAATATCTGTGGGGCTCAGGTTTGCTGACAAAAAGATGGCTATGCAAAGTCAGAGCCTTGTTCCTTTACTAAAGGCTGGAAAAGTGAGCAGGGGCTTGGTTACATGGTCCCTTGGCTAGCAGTGCTGTGCTTTGACACGGGTCACATTCTGATGTCTGTTTCTGATCATAAACACCTGGCCTGGAAGCATCCGCAGTGTGTGTCATTTTTAGAGGCTGGGATGGCAAATTTGAAATTCAAATGCTCATGAACAGCAGAGCGAGCATAGCTATAAAAGTGTTTCAGACTACAGTGTTTTAAATGAAGATTAATTTTCTGATAAAATAGGAAATGAAGGAAAAATTATCTCCCTGCACGCAAGCATGTTTTGGAATACTATAGCTCAATTAGATGTTCTGATTGTGCAAACAATCAGCTTCATGTCTTGTTAAACGTTTCCTTTTCAAATTATGAAGCTTTCCTATACTAAGGTTAGCAGGGGTATTAAGGGTGCAACAGATAAAAGCTCCATCTGAGACAGAAGGAAAATTATAACTTGAGAGGGTTCAGAACTAAATGAGAACTTCATAAAATCCCATAGTGCATCCCAAGTTATTAAAAATTGTCCAGCATGGAAATTAACTGCTAGCCTCAGAGGAAAGAAAAGTTATTACTCTTTGCTGTCTTCCCCTGAGATACTGAACACTTCTTACTCCATGGAGTTTTGCTTTGTGCGTACGGAAATACACGTCAAGCTTGTTAATCAGACCTACAGAATACATTATCTGCAAAACAGTTTTTTAAGGACACAGAATGTTTACTGCTTATGGGCCCTGGGTTTTAGGAAAAGGGAAGGAGAAATCTTTGGAGCTTTTCCTGCAAATCAAATTTGATACCCAAAGTTTTGTTAGTACATCATTTTTTTTTTTCTGATTCATTCCTAAGTCTTTTAATTCAGCTCTTACTGGGCTGTATCCAGAACAAAGAGGTATGCAGTCACTTTGTGCTGAGTATTTTCTATTTCTGGTGCTCATGGTAAAGGCACAGAAGTGCTAACCTACACTTTACGGCACTCGGTGGAGTTTGTTCACCGAGTATAGTGAGGAACTCTCATCTTGGTAAGACGTTTGGTATCAGTCATGCTGTTGAGTCTGTCTCCTCATTCCTGTCCTCAGTGTCCAGTTCTTGCCAGTGCCTGTGCTGACAGTAACCACTAAAACCCCTTCCTGCCTCTCAGCTCCCCGCTGACCCCCTCCTTCCCGGGAGAGCTCAGCCTGGTGGCTGGCCGAGCGTCATTGCCCTGCCTTCCTGTGTGCCTCTCTTGAACTTTCTCCTGGGCATCTTCCCAGGTTTTGTGCAGCTCAGGGGTTGCATCTTCCAGGAAGCTCTCCCTGCCCCCAGGCTCCTCTGATGAGCTCTTTGTATTAATACAATGTCCTGTTGCCCTTTCCATCTTCCCCTGCTTCACAAGGTCGAAGGGCAGCAGCTGGGTCATGTCCACCTGATATTCTGGCCAGTAGTGCGGTAACTGACATGTCCTGGGCACTTGACCAGTGCTTGTTTGCTCCTCGTGTGAGTGATAATTGAATATACTGGGGTCTCCAGAGGAGACACAGGCTCTTCTTGGAAGATAAATGTGTTTTCACTGAAAACCTAAAAAATATGATCCAATAAATTCAGGACTGATGAGGCCGTTCTCAGTTTGCTTGGGACAAAGGTTCATCACACTCTGATTCTCAGGTTGGAATAGGGCTGTGCCTGGTTAAGAGAAGAAGAAGTTTTAGGTGGATCAGTGGCCAGTAGCTTGGCAGACTCTATCACCTAATGCAGTGATTTGCTGGAACTAGTCATGGATGAGATAAATTTTATCTCAGAAAAGGGAAGTAAGAAGAATTGTCTTGAATCTCTTATATATTCGAACATCCTTTTCTGAAGGGGATCCAGTTCCTTGCATTGTTTAGTGAAGGGCTTTAAGATAATAGCCAAGTCAAGAATTTTGGAGCCATCCAGCCTATGTAGCAATCTCATTATATTAGCTGGAAAATCTAGGAAAGGGGCCAATTTCTGTGTATCTCAGTTTTCTCATGTGCAAGATGGGATTAAGAAGCATCATGAAATTGCAGTGATGATGAATAAGACAATATTTTGTACCTTATTCAAAACAGAGGGGACTTCCCTGGTGGTCCAGTGGTTAAGAATCCACCTTGCAATGCAGGGGACATGGGTTTGGTCCCTGGCCAGGGAAATAGATTCCACATGCTGAGGAGCAACTAAGCCCACAAGCCACAGCTACTGAAGCCCCAGCGCTTTGGAGCCTGTGTGCCACAACTAGAGTTCATGTACTCCAACGAAATTTCCCGCATGAAGTGACGAAGATCCCACATATTGTAACTAAGACCTGAAACAGCCAAAAAAATTAATTAATTTTAAAAATAAATAAAATAAAGTTTGGAGGGTGCAGTCCCTTAGCTAGGGAAGAGTGACTTAGCCAGCCAATCACTTAGCTAGGGAGGATTTTGTATCCTGATTTGTCTTACAAAAAATCGGACTTTTCCTGCTCTCCTGGACGGTTTCCCTACAAACCCACTGTTCTGTGTACCTTTGACATTGGTGTTTTGAGTCTTGTGGACTCCTGTAGTTTGCTGCAATGATTTCGGGGGGTTTGCCACCCTCAGAGGACTGTTCATGCGTCATCCTGTTGGCTACCCGACACCATAGGCATTTTCATGGAAATTCAAGCTATATGTTGTTGTTCCTAAATTTTTAGTTTTCAAAGAACATTCCTGGACCTGGCTGCAAAATCCCATAAATTCAATTGAAACCAGTCACGTTTATGATGGGGTTGTTAAAAAGCTGTAAGTGTTATGAATTTATGACTCTGTGCTCACATTCAGCTGTTCCCTGCTTCTGCTTCTAGGTCTTTCTATCCTGTGTGGGATCAAATTTATATTTGTGGGTGAAATCATTATAAATCTTTTATGCAACACAAGTGAAATTTTAAATGTTTGCAAGCATGGAGAACTAGGCCCAGGATATATCTGCTATATATCATGGATTATGGCTCTTATATAACCAGCAAACAAACACACAAAAATCTCTCAAACTCAAACCTAAACATTAAACTTTGTAACCAGCACCCTGCCTTCACTGAAGAGGGGCTGCCTTAAAATGAAGCTAAACTTTGACTCCCTGGATGTCGCTTTAAAATTCTCTTGTTTTTCACATTCAAAATAATAGCGGTCGTTGATGACCTTCCTTCCAATGTCCCTTACCGACTTCTAACTGAGTTCGGTGACAAAGGAACAGTTTTTCTGCATCAGAATTTCATGTCCCTTTTTGCACAGATCAGTAGGAAAAGCAAGGCCACCACAGGGCAGCTGGTGGCCTGATCTTCATTATCTTTTTCAGTCTTGACCGTGAACTTGTGTGTCACAGATGTCAAAATGTTAAAGATGATATCAACATAAGTCTTTTTTATTTTCTTTTAAAGAAAAGTATTAAGCAAATGAAAGCTTATGTCTATCTTCTGTCAAGGGAACAGCTGGGGGCTGGGTGCCCACCATAACTGGGTGACTCGAGATCTGTGATAACAGGATGAGACCTCAAGACCATCCGAACGAGAAACTTGGAATTAAACCCACTCGAATGATGTGACCAAATTAAAAGGGATAAGGGAATGTGATGAAGTATCATTAAAGGCAAATAATGAGATGGATGTTAATATGCTCAAACGTTTTGTGCTGACTTTGGGCCTTGGAGTACGAGGCTCTCGTTTTTGCTGTGTTGTCAGTAGGAAATGATTCTTAAATTAATCCAGGCAACAGAATCATCTGGAGGAACTTTAATAAAACAACAAAAAAAATACCCGTTCAAGATCCCATCTCAGATCTGATTGCTGCAGCCGCAGCACCATCCCTCTGTTTTGACTGAGATCTGTGGACGGATTTTTGGGAATGAGAGTGTAATTTGAGGGTCATGCTCTGTCTACAGCCTTTTGAAAATGAGTGTGAATGCCCTTGGCCTTGTGTCTTGAAAGGAATGAATTCTAAGTAATGTGTGATTTTAGAGCCTCACCCTCCTCCCCTTTTACAAATAGAGAATGGAAGCTCAGAGAGGTTTCCTACTTGCCCTAAGGTTGCACAGCTTGTTGGGGGTTGAATCGAGACCTGAACTCAGGTTGCCAGGCCCAAGGATCTTTCACTAGCCCTGTGATTCCGTCTCTGAGCCCTGAAGTAACCCCAGGCTGCTGCGGTGAACTCACACGGGCCCTTCAGTGTGTTTGCAATTGTCAAGCTTTGTAGGGCTGCAGTCCGTGGGGGTCACAAAGAGTCACATACGATAGAGTGACTAACACACAGGAAAGCACAATGATGCTCTGATCTATCAGACAACGTCTAGACTAGTAGCTTGAGAAAGCTCGGTTTCCATGTTGGGCCAGGCTGCATTCCTTTTAACGACATATCTTTCTAGAACTGGGGTTTTGAAGGCTGCTAAGAATGAAAGTAGCTATTGCAAGAAAATCAGTAGGAAGCAGGACAAGAGGGTAGGCCATGTCTACTCAGAGTCCAACGATTGAGAACTTGTACTGAGCCCAAACGGGGCCCACACCCACTAGCAAGTGGCTATTTTTATAATGAAAAACAAATGTTATTTTTTTCTTTCAGTTAGTGGTTTTTTTTTTTTTAAAAAAAAACAGTTAGTTTTTTTTTTTTTTTTTAAGTGGCTACTAACTTCCTAGGACAAGAATGCTTACAAATTAACTACTTAATAAGTGGAAACATTAGCTATTTCTTTTGGCGCAGGACCCTGTGTAAAACTACTGGGACATTAAGGACACCAGGAATGAGGAAAGTTAAAGAATTAGATCTTGCTGTCTGCCTGTTATCACACACTCATTTCTGACTCGGATTTTCCAAAGCTTTGGTTTTCTGAGTTTCGGGAAAAAAATTGATATCTTCTCTTCTTTTGGTGTTGGTGGTCTTGCCATTTATTTTAGACTCCTTGCTTTCAGATGAGTCTATTTATGAAAGACTTTCAAAAGATAGTAATTTTTGTTTCAGCAACAAGACGTATATTTCTCATGAAGTGAGGTTATATTCAGGGCTTTCTTATGGAGGAGTGGTACGGATTACACAGATGGACACAGGACCTTTATCTGTACAAAATATCAACCCTCCTGCATGTCATTCTTTGTCACAATCCCATTCCTTTGGTTTCTGTAGACAGTATGGGCTTCTAGAAACTCCTGTGGAAATGCAGGCATTTCTTGGCAAACTTATTTTGGTCAAATTTAATTGTTCCTGAAGAGTCAGACTGGAGGAAGCAGATGTAGTTTTTCCTGATCCTGGAGACAGAAGACAGCGAGATGGAAGCTGAAGATGGAGGCACATGTTGCTTATAGAGTGACTTCCTGGGACTGGCTGGCTCTTCCTAAAATGTCATGGAAAGCCATCACTAAGGACCTAGTGGAGGGAGAGCTCCGATTCTTGGGCTATTTCAGATTTTGTCAAGATAATCCATTTCACTTTTTGGTCATTTTGTTTAATTGGTAAAAACCAGCTCTTCCATCTGCCTTAGTGTTTTACCTTTCTGGAAGTTTTTAAAATTCTTTTTTCCTTTTTCTTTTTCCTAATTTCATTTGGTTCTCCCTACAACCCTCAGAGGCGGTGGTTTAGTTGCTAAGTTGTGTCTGACTCTTGCGACCCCATGGACTGTAGCCTGCCGTGCTCCTCTGTCCACGGGATTTTCCAGGCCAGAATACTGGAGTGGTTTTCCATTTCCTTCTTCAGGGGATCTTCCTGATCCAGGGATTGAACCCGAGTCTCTTGGGTCTCCTGCATTTGGCAGGCAGATTCTTTACCAACTGAGCCCTCAGAGAAGCCCAACCCTTGGAGATAGGAAGTCAGAATTATGAATCTTGGCTTTAAGCAATGAGGATGCTGAGGCCAAACAGGAGAGATGCCTTGAGCAGTGGAGGGAAGACAAGGAATAGAAGCCAGGCTTCTGGCTCTTGGTTCAGTGCTCTTTGCATCTGCTACAGTTTTACAGGCTTGAGCACATGTGATGGTGAGTGTTGTCAACACCATCAGGAAGACTAAAGATGCTGGTGGCCGTCGTGGTTCATTGTTGCTCAGTGTCACCGCTCAGCGCTGCAGGGGTCCTGACAGCCCTCGGTTCTAAGGTCCTTGGTTCAGGGAGCCTATCCCTCGTCCCTTCTGCTGCCTGCCCCCTGCTGCAGCTGCTGCTGCTTTTTGCTCATTATCTACTGTGCTCCCAGCACTCAGGCCCCTCCTTTCAGGTTCCTTAAACGCAATCTTGAAATGAGATCTCCAGCAGAGGATACAGGTCACTGGGCCATTGTATTTCCCCAAACGTGACTTCAAACCCATGATTCCATGTGGTCTCCCTCCATGGCATGCGAAAGGGACCTGTGTCCTACTGTCGGTCTGAGAGCTACGGGTTCTTGTTCCAGTTCCGGAAGGCCCCATCCCCTTCATATACTGCACAGGCGTGGCACCAAGCAAGGGCAGGCTTGTTTGGTTGAAGGGGAGATGCGTGCATTATGGAAATGTTTTCACATGTGCAATGCACAGAGATCAATCTGAAGCCAGTTCCACGGAGAGGAAGCATCCAGGGTGCTTCCAGGTCCCCAGTGGAAGAAATCATTTGCAAGGGCCACGGTAACTGTTCAGTCTGAACAAGGCCACACAGCTGGGACATTTGGTACTTTTGCTCTGGCCTTTCAAAGCTTGGGTGAAGCCAGGAAACTGCATTTAATGGACTGAAGGCTGCAGTATAGAAAATGAGAGGACTGCTGTAAAAACAATAGAGACCTTGTTACCACCCCTCCCTCTAAGGAGCCGTGAGTCTCAGCTCTGCAAAGGGGAGCCTGAGACTGGTGTGCTGGCAGCCCCAGGGACATGTGGACCCGGGCTGATCTGCTTGTGGTTAGAGACCTCCCCCAGAGTCCCCGCCCGCACCTCACCACGACACATGCCACTGAGTCATCGCCACCAGGCCACTCATCTCAACACAGGAAGTCAGGCACCTGCGCTTCTTTGCGGTGAAAATAACTCATGGGGGGAAGTTTTCAGCTGGCCTTGTCAGAGTTCGATGGATGAACCTTATACTCAAGGCCACACCCAAGCCTTGAGGGCCGTGGGTGTATAAATAACCCCAGAAATGACACTGCAAGGCTGGCTTCACCTCTTCACGGTAAGACGGGGGAGCTCATTTCCATAAAAGAGGAGGGAGTGAAAGTCACCCTCTGCTCCCTGGGTCCCCACACCTGTCAGATGCGGCCGAAGAAGCGCTTCCTTCCTTCCTCTCATTCTTCCCACTGGAACTGGGCAGCGGGTGGACTTTCCATGTGCCTGTCAGCGCTGGGAGCAGGTGCGCAAGCAGAAGCGCGAGAAAACAGCTGATTTGGCTGCAGAGAGGAGAGATTCTCGCCCGCTTCCTATTTCCATATGACTGTGTGTCATCAGGCACTGACATGTTTTCAGGACAAAATCCCCCTCTTGTGACACAGGATTGGCACTAAGTTGTTCCACATCATCAGAGTGACGGTTCTGGCTCATGCAGATGTGGTCTGTTTACCGTAGAAGGAATTCTAGGACTCCTAGAATTCAATCTTAAGCGTTGGAGTTTCAGCTTCAGCATCAGTCCTTCCAATGAATATTCAGGACTGATTTCCTTTAATCTAAAGAGATCCTTTGAAAGGGCTACCTGAGTAGCTCAGCATTAAGAATCCCCGTGTAATGCAGGAGATACGGGTTTGATTACTGGGTTGGGAACAACCCTGGAGAAGGAAGTGGCAACTTCCTACAGTATTCATGCATGGAAAACCCTATGGACAGAGGAGCCTAGCAGGCTATGGTCCAAAGATTTGGACACAAAGTGACTAAACAACAGTAGTATTGTGGATAGATTTAGGGAATGGGATAGTAACATTCATACTATTTATATTCTGACTTTGAGGAGGGCATGGCAACCCACTCTAGTATTCTTGCCTAGAGAATCCCACGGACAGAGGAACCTGGTAGGCTACGGTCCATAGCGTCACACAGAGTCAGATATGACAGAGGTGGCTTAGCATGCATGCATGTGATCCTTTGAAAACTGAGGAAGCAAGTATCAATCAATCTCCTAACATTCAGATGGGTGCACTGAATCTTAGAGTCTCACAAAGCAGGTCAGTGAAAGGTGGATCTGGAGCTGGCACTGAGGCTAAGTTGCATGGTCTAGGTCTTCAAGTGGTACATGACACCAGAAGCGGTGCCCAAGTAGGCGGGCTAAGTGGAAGAAAGTGTGTTAGTTTCTCAGTCGTGTCCAACACTCTGTGACCCCAGGGACTGTAGCCCTCCAGGGTCCTCTGTCCATGGGATTCTCAAGGCAAGAGTACTAGAGTGGGTAGCCATTCCCTTCTCCAGGGTATCTTTCCACCCCAGGAACTGAACCCAGGTCTCCTGCATTATAAGCAGATTCTTTACCATCTAAGCCACCAGGGAAGCCCAACCACTAGTTATGAGAGATGATATTCTTTTTGCCTAGAATAGTCAAGAGTAGAGACTTTAGATAAAACTAGAGTCCTTGGGACAATTTTTATCCTGGTGCTTTAGTTTCAGGGATCTAATTCTAATGGCCTGTTTTCAAGTATCCTCTGTGGTTATTTAAATTTTTAAATGAAAAGGTGCTTGATGATTCTCTTAGCCTCATCATTTACTCTTCTTTATAAAATTATTTGGCAAATAGCTGATAGTAAAGAAGTCACAAACCTAATCTCTTTCAGTTTTTCTGTTGAAGGTCTCTTTCCTTTTCATGTGCGGGGCCAGACCTGCTCAGGACAGAGGCAACGGAATATTTAGTTGCCAATGTTATTTTACTTTGTCAACAAAGGTCCATCTAGTCAAAGCTATGGTTTTTCCAGTAGTTATGTATGGATGTGAGAGTTGGATTATAAAGAAAGCTGAGCACTGAAGAATTAATGCTTTTGAACTGTTGTGTTGGAGAAGACTCTTGCCAAGAGTCCCTTGGACTGCAAAGAGATCCAACCAGTCCATCCTAAAGGAAATCAGTCCTGAATATTCATTGGAAGGACTGATGCTGAAGCTGATACTCCAATACTTTGGCTACCTGATGTGAAGAACTGACTCCTTGGAAAAAACCCTGATGCTGGGAAAGACTGAAGGCAGGAGAAGGGGACGACAGAGGATGAGATGGTTGGATGGCATCACCGACTCGATGGACATGAGTTTGAGTAAACTCCAGGAGTTGGTGATGGACAGGGAAGCCTAGAGTGCTGCAGCCCTTGGGGACCCATAGAGTCAGACATGACTGAACGACTGAACTGCACTGAATGCTATTTTAGAGTGCCGGGAAAACTGAATGGAACTTTTCACCTTCATCATACTCTAGGGGCTTATACTGGACAAAAAATGAACAGTTACATTAAAAAGATACTATTGTAGGTACTGAAAGTGATTCAGTAGCCCATGAGGCACCTGGTCCTTTCTACAGAACCAATATGGAAATGACTTCTGTATGAAAAAATATTGAACTGATGAACTCATTTCCTCTTCCTGAGCATCAGCTTCTGCTTCAGCATCTGTTAAGGTATCACCAGCTGCTGTTACAGGTAAACCTGCTATGTCTCAGTGGCTTAACACACTAAGGGGGTTTCTTCGTGTCCAGGCAGACTGGCTGGTCTCGCTGGTCACTGACTCCCATCTGCTCTTTCAATGATCAAGGATATTTCCTGATTATACCTCTATTCTATCCTCCTTGTCATTGAGTTGGTGTTTGTATTTCCTTGGCCAGAACTCAATCACATGGTCATACCTAATTGCACATGAGGGCACAGTCTCGCGCACATCCGTATATTTAAAGGATGCAGTCTGTAGTATGCTGCTGCTGCTTAGTTGCTCAGTCGTGTCCGACTCTGTGCGACCATATGGACTGTAGCCCACCAGACTCCTCTGTCCATGGGATTCTCTAGCAAGTACACTGGAGAAGGTTGCCATGCTCTCCTCCAGGGGATCTTCCCAACCCGAGGATCGAACCCAGGCCTCCTGCATTGCAGGCAGATTCTTTACCTCTGAGCCACCAGGGAAATTCTTAACCAGCCACCTAGTACGTAGTGTGTGTATATATATATACACACATTTATACTTATATATGTATACATGGACAATCCCATGGATGGAGGACCCTGGTAGGCTGTGGTCCGTGGGGTCGCTAAGAGTTGGACACGACTGAGCATCTTCACTTTCACTTTTCACTTTCATGCATTGGAGAAGGAAATGGCAACCCACTCCAGTGTTCTTGCCTGGAAAATCCCAGGGACAGGGCACCCTGGTGGGCTGTGTCTATGGGGTCGCACAGAGTCGGACACGACTGAAGCGACTTAGCAGCAGCAGCATGTATACATGGTAAGTCGCTTCAGTCACGTCTGACTCTTTGCAATCCTATGGACTATAGCCTACCAGGCTCCTCTGTCCATGGGGATTCTCCAGGTCAGAATACTGGAGTGTGTTGCCATGCCCTCCTCCAGGGGATCTTCCCAATCCAGGAATCGAACCTGTCTCTTATGTCTCCTGTATTGACAGGCGAGTTCTTTATATATTTTACTTCTACGTATATTGTTTTGTAAATCAGTCTGACAATCTTAATATTTAACAATGCTATTGATTATTTGGCTGTGACTATTTTCTCTTATTAAATGAATTTCTGTGGCATTTGAGCCAGCATATATGTTTAGATTTATGTATTAAATCATGTAGTTTAGCCTAACTAATATAGGCTGCTGCTGCTAAGTCACTTCAGTAGTGTCTGACTCTGTGTGACCCCATAGATGGCAGCCCACCAGGCTCTGCCGTCCCTGGGATTCTCCAGGCAAGACAACTAATATAGGAGAATAATCTTAAAAGGAGGGGAAAAAAGTAGTTACTTTTTAAAGGCAACTTGTGAAAAGAGATACACTAGACTGGTTCCAAATAGGAAAAGGAGTACGTCAAGGCTGTATATTGTCACCCTGCTTATTTAACTTATATGCGGAGTACATCATGAGAAACGCTGGGCTGGAAGAAACACAAGCTGGAATCAAGATTGCCAGGAGAAATATCAATAACCTCAGATACGCGGATGACACCACCCTTATGGCAGAAAGTGAAGAAGAACTAAAGAGCCTCTTGATGAAGGTGAAAGAGGAGAGTGAAAAAGTTGGCTTAAAGCTCAACGTTCAGAAAACTAAGATCATGGCATCTGGTCCCATCACTTCATGGGAAATAGATGGGGAAACAGTGGAAACAGTGTCAGACTTTATTTTTTGGGGCTCCAGAATCACTGCTGATGGTGACTGCAGCCATGAAATTAAAAGATGCTTACTCCTTGGAAGGAAGGTTATGGCCAACTTAGATAGCATATTTAAAAGCAGAGACATTACTTTGCCAACAAAAGTCCGTCTAGTCAAGGCTATGGTTTTTCCAGTGGTCATGTATGAATGTGAGAGTTGGACTATAAAGAAAGCTGAGTGCCGAAGAATTGATGCTTTTGAACTGTGGTGTTGGAGAAGACTCTTGAGAGTCCCTTGGACTGCAAGGAGATCCAATCAATCCATCCTAAAAGAGATCAATCCTGGGTGTTCATTGGAAGGTCTGATGTTGAAGCTGAAACTCCAATACTTTGGGCACCTCATGCGAAGGGTTGACTCATTGGAAAAGACCCTGATGCTGGGAAGGATTGGGGGCGGGAGGAGAAGGGGACAACAGAGGATGAGATGGTTGGATGGCATCACCGACTCGATGAACATGGGTTTGGGTAGACTCTGGGAGTTGGTGATGGACAGAGAGGCCTGGCGTGCTGCAATTCATGGGGTCGCAAAGAGTCGGACACGACTGAGTGACTGAACTGAACTGAACTGATTATTAGGTTGGTATTTTATTCTTGATGATTGATGGCTGATTATTCTTGCCAGTGAACTTGCATCCTTTGTTTTGAAGACTTGGTCAATGCTCCCATCATTCCTTGAATTCCTTCCAATCTCCTCCAGGCTGGGGGAGGATACCTCATCTTCCATTCCCATCTTCATTTCTCTCCAATTATTACATTGTATTGAATCTGCTCATTTACATATGTTGGGAGAATATCAGTTTCCTGGCAGGGATCATGTCCTATGAACTCTTATATCCCATAAACAACTCTTAGAATTTTTTCGCTGAATAAATGATGAATGAATGGTAGGTTTTAGATTAGCCCCAAGGGCATGAGTTTAGATACGATAAGAGGTCTGCTAAGGCCAGGAGTGGCCACACAGGGTCCAAGATGGTCCAGATATTCCCTTCTGCCGAGGGTTCTCCAGGAATTTGAGTGAAGCCAAGGGTGGGGCTGCTCCCTTTGGTTGACTCAAGCTCACAAATAGGGCCTAGAATCAAATTTTGTGTGCCTGCTAAGTTGCTTCAGTCATGTCCAACTCTTTGCAATCCCTTGGACTGTAGCCCACCAGGCTCCTCTGTCTATGGTATTCTCCAGGCAAGAATACTGGAGTGTGTTGCCATGCCTTCCTCCAGGGGATCTTCCTGACCCAGGGATTGAACCCTAGTCTTTTATGCCTTCTGCTTTGGCATGTGTGTTGTTTTTTTTTTTTACTACTAGCGCCACCTGGGAAGACACAAGAATTAAATCAGTCTCTTTTTATGAGATGACTTCATTTGGGAAAGAAATGTTTCAGGAGTCTTTCCCATTATTTATCAATTTTAGTGTCTATGAATAGTTTTGAATACCAAATTGCATGTGAAAATGATTGTGTCTGCTATTGAATAATTGACTGATCTGTGACTCACAGCTTTTGAATGAGGGGGTCCTGGCTAATTGCACCTGCAAGCTACTGATTGCACCTGCAATTAGACAATTTCGGGGGCAGTTTTTCTCTTTCCATTTAATTGTCTGGACGACACTGGGGAGTCCCCTTTACAAATCGGGCCTATTACTCATTGGGAGCCTTTGCAAATATAAGATGACCCCAGAAACAGATGGAGAAAATATATAGTTTTATTTCTTGCACACCAATTAATGCCAGTAATGTAGCCAACATTCCTGCACTTTTTCTTACAGTAAGACATTTAAGTTTATTGAATCAGTCAATACCCCATAAAGTAATTTACCACTTCAACATCTAACTTTTCTATTTTATTAAAACGTACATATCCATAATGGCTCTAATTCTTGAAAAACATTTGCGTGTTTGTATTGTACTTGTTAGAGTCTTCTGAAAGTGATTACTTTAGTTCTGTTGCTTTTGGAGAGAGATATAAGAATCCACTGAGATCTGGTCCTTTCAGTAACTGACTACATACTGGTTAGTGGTTCTGACTCCAAGGTGTAGAATTTACTTCATCTGTGCAAGGAGATCAAACTAGTCAATCCTAAAGGAAATCAACTCTGAATATTCATTGGAAGGACTGTTGCTGAAGCTAAAGCTGCAATACTTTGGCCACCTAATGCAAAGGGCCAACTCATTGGAAAAGACTTTGATGCTAGGAAAGATTGAAGGCAAAAGGAGAAGGGGATGGCAGAGGATGAGATGGTTAGATAGCCTCATCGACTCAATGGACCTGAATTTGAGCAAACTCTGGAAGATAGTGGAGGATGGAGGAGCCTGGTATGTTACAGTCTATGAGGTCAGAGAGTCAGACAAAACTTAGCGACTGAACAGCAACAGCACAACTTCATCTATTATGTAGATTACTCCTTTTAACAAGAGCATTATGTTAAAATTCGATGGGACTTTAAGGAGACCTTGCTTATACTTACTGAGTTTTTTGAGTTTTGGGTCATATTTGCTATGTAGTTGATCACTGCTGATGGTGATTGCAGCCATGAAATTAAAAGATGCTTACTCCTTGGAAGGAAGGTTATGACCAACCTAGATAGCATATTTAGAAGCAGAGACATTACTCTGCCAACAAAGGTCCGTCTAGTCAAGGCTATGGTTTTTCCAGTGGTCATGTATGGATGTGAGAGTTGGACGGTGAAGAAAGCTGAGCACCGAAGAATTGATGCTTTTGAACTGTGGTGTTGGAGAAGACTCTTGAGAGTCCCTTGGACTGCAAGAAGATCCAACCAGTCCATCCTAAAGGAAATCAGTCCTGGTTGTTCATTAGAAGGACTGATGTTGAAGCTGAAACTCCAATACTTTGGCCACCTGATGTGAAGAGTTGACTCATTGGAAAAGACCCTGATGCTGGGAAGGATTGGGGGCAGGAGGAGAAGGGGATGACAGAGGATGAGATGGTTAGATGGCATCACCAACTCGATGGACATGGGTTTGTGTAAACTCTGGGAGTTGGTGATGGACAGGGAGGCCTGGTGTGCTGCGATTCATGAGGTCGCAAAGAGTCGGACACGACTGAGTGACTGAACTGAACTGAACTGATACAGAGATGCGCTGCTCAAAGGTTCTTTGGAGACAAGAATGCTTCCCACTGCAGTGAGTGTAGCTGGCTGACCATTAGTATACCTGGAGATCTGCCTCAGTTTTCCAACCATGGGTCTGCTGATGCCCATGTGAAGTGGTGGAGGAAGCGTCTATTCATGTTTGCTCCACTGGGACTTTCTGAAGGTGATCTTTGACCTGTAGCTCCCTGGGGAGACATGACCTTGCTCTTCGTCGCTGCAACCTGCCAGCTCCTTTGCCCAATCCTGCTTCCTCCCATTTCTTTCATAATAGATATTTCACTCCCCATAAACCTCTTGAGCTTTCAACTCCATCCCAGAACCTGCTTCCTGGAGAGTCCAGTCACAACCACCATCAAGTGAAAATGAATCAGGAATAGCTCAGAGGATGTTATTTTATGGGACCGATGGTTTCACTTCAGTTTTGAAGGAAATTTATCTTTCTGTGTGGTTGCATAAGAATTCCTTCTTTTCTATTTCTTTCTTTTCTTTCTACTCTCCACCAATATCAAGACATTGGGTGTGTAATTAACGATAAAAGAATAGAATGCCTTTTTTAAGTTTAGAACCCACATTTTAAAGGATTGATTTTTATTTAAATAATAATTATAAATATTTACTAATTGATTATTAATAATACTATTATTTAAGGAAACCAACTCTGTCAGTTGTTTCTAAGTGAAATACAAATTAACTCTAAACAGGTACTAAAAATTAGAAGAGATGTTTTACCTTTGTATCATATCACCAAAGCAACATGGCTTTCATTTTATACAATTTATTCATCTTCCATTAAACTTCAGTATATCTTTTCATGTTAACTTTTATTACAGTGGATAGCATTATTTGACAGAAGTCTACTCCCTGCCTTATAAAATCTACGTTATAAAATGTATCCTCTTACTAGCTTAACCATTGGGTATAGTGTTTTCAAACTCCCAACAAATCTTTAATTAATATTAATATCTGGGATCTGAGAATGAGAAATCAGAATTCTTGGGAATTCTAAGGAATCTCTGAAATCCTGAGAGAGGCTGTATTTTTCCTGCTTTGTATATGTTTTTTAATTATGAATTATTTTTTATTATAATAGGGTTACAATAATAACAATGGATAAATAATGAATGATTATTATAACAAGGTTATACTCAATAAGCAGTGAATGACTTTTATTGTAATAGGATTATACTAAAACTTTGAGTAGCTTTCTGCAAGCAAAATTTATCATAACAAATGTATGGTTTATTATTTTTATGAACTGATACATTATGATAAGATTATATCTTTTGATAACATGTGAAAGGGATATTTTCCTGATAGAAATATTTGATAATAGAAAAGATTATAAGAAGATAGCTTTAATATAAAATATGTACTGAACAAAAATCATTTCATGATGGAAATATATTATCCCAAATGTGCTTATACTCTCAGTTGTGTCTGACTCTTTGTGACCCCATAGACTGTAGCCGGCCAGGTTCCTCTGTCCATGGGATTCTCTAGGCAAGAATACTAGAGTGGGTAGCCATTCCCTTCTCCAGGGGATCTTCCCGACCCGTAGATTGAACCCAGATCTCCTGCATTGCAGGCAGACTCTTTACCATCTAAGCCACCAGGGAAGCTCCATTATCACAAATATCTGATATTTAAAAGATTCCATGTAAAAAAATCACACCTAAATTGTCGATTTCCTCATGTGATACTCTTGATCTTTGTTTTGCAACAAATATTCCAGATGCAGACACTTTTCTTACATTTTGTCTTGAGTTGGTCTAATTATTCTTTGTTCTAAAACACCTTCATTTGGGCAGGAAGGCATATGTCACTGGTTTTCTTTTTTAACAATTAAAATGTTTTGTCTACTTGCCCTGATTTTGGTGTTGCTGTTGAAATCACTATCAGTTATGCTAATTTAATTTTTTGTTTTGCTAATTCAAATTTTACATGTAGTCATCCACAGCACTACACTGACATTTTCTCTTTACATTTCTTCTGTTTAAATATTTATAAAGAACTGTAGTCTATAGCAAATACTCAAACACCAGAGAACACTAGAGAATGTTATTGGGTATATTTGAATAATGTAACATTTAGCTCTCCTGGTGCGGTTCACAGCACCAAAGAAACACATGTCAATATTGACAATTTAAGTATCTATTTTTTGTTTCAAACTTGCTATTTCTGGAAACACTCATAAGATTTGTATAAAGTATACCCTGTTCTATATATATATATTAATATTTATTGTCTTTGCAATAACAGTGTACTGTTAGCAGCACACAGGACCAGAATATACTCTTACAACATGGCAATTGTCACAAGCAACAGGGACTGATTAAATCACAACACTCTTCTGCTCCTTGCTGTGATCCCAGTTTCTAGAAACTTATTAATAGATCTTAACCTTGGACTCCCCACGTAACACTTCCTGCTATTGCTTTTTACTTGAATTAGAGTCTTCCATTGAACTAAAAAGTCTTACCTGTTAACTCTATTCCTTGCAGGAAAATTAGAATTATTCCAGTTTTCCTGAGTTCACAATTGATTTTTCTTAGAATTTGAGACTTAGAACAACATAAATTTCCTGAGAAAAGCAGGGAAGAAATTCTCACGTAAAAACACTGGCTGTCATCTCTGGTTGAACAATGGAATTTGTTGGGTATTTCACCAGAGGAAGATTGAGTTTTTCTCCTCTGGGATCTTCTCTGGGTCAGGGACGCACGTATGGTGAACAATGGAGATATTTATGAACAAGTATAATGGTCTTCGTTGCAATCACAATTAATGCTATGTTAGGGATGCCTAACCCCCTAAGTGTGAAATTCTTGTTCAGATGTATTTTTACACACTTTGGGTCCTGATCTTCTTTAATCATCATTCTCCAGCTGAATGTTATGGAAAGTTTACGATAGATAAATGTAATTTTGCACATCTAGATAGCATCTCACTCTCATAAATTGATAAACATATATAGAGGAGATGAGGTTAGTATTTAAAGCATTTTGTTTGCCCATTAATATGAAGTCATTTTTGTAAATACACTGTAATTATGTCACATACATGAGCTGGTAGAATATATATTAGTCAGTTGATTAAATTACCCCCAATATAATAAGCTGGTTTGCCATGTATTTTATTATAGTGTTGTACTATTTGGAGGTGATGATATGTTTGTGAACATGTAGAAAGGACATTTTTTTTTTTGCTTGAAGCTGGTAATTTACTGCTCACTCAAATGCCATAAATACTGGTTTTGGCCAGAGGAAAATCATGGAATTTATCTCTGAGCTAAACTGTGAGTCAAATTTTAGACCAGCAAGCATTTTTGTACAGTTGCAAATTATAGCCTAACTGGTTACCTTTTACTAGTCCTCCCCACCTATAACCTCTCTCAATGATGGCAAACCACAGTGGTCCACAGTCTCTGGACCAAGAGGAGCTGACCCACTTGGTTTTGGTCCCAATATTACTCAGCTTTGTGACTCTGAGCACGTCATTTAGCACCGTGGGCCTGCTTCCAGGGTTTGGAGGTCTTACTTCATTCCAGTTCAGAAATCTTTTAATTCTCTGATCTGAATTATATCCTATATACAGTTCTCTGTACCACAAACTTAGGCAATCCCAAGCCTTATCCCATATGATGGATTAGATGTTACAAGAGGAAGACAGAGACAGACTACACCAGTGCTGGATCAGGCTGGCTAGGGGTCACATTTAATTTGAAGCACGTTGGTTGAATTATTGATCAGACATTTCCTGGGCTGGCCAAAAAGTTTGTTCGAGTTTTTTTTTTCCATAACATCTTGTAGAAAACACTGAATGAATGTTTTTGTCCAACTTCAATACAAATATGTTTGCTAAGCAACTTGTAAACACTGGCTAGGCCATCAGTGCCTTGTTTTCCTAAATCCTGGGGAGCCGCATAAACGTGGGAGCCCCTGGAACAGACACCTGCAGCAGCTTCCTCTCCGCCTTGGCTGTTTCCTGAGGCAGAGGGGCTGTGGCTAGTTTCTTGGCAGGAGTTAACTCTCCTGCCCTTTCCCATTCTGCCCTCCGGACAGTGATGTTCTTTGTAATGGGGTGTGAGTCAGGGCAGAGAGGGCTGGTCTGCTGGACCGTGGATGCTGTCAGTCTCTGGGGTCCACAGGGGAAGACTCAAAATAGAACAGCAAATGCTTTTTTTTTTCCCCAAAAGTCCATTTGTTTCATGCCAAAACAGACATGGAAGATTTTTTCTTTTGAAAAAAGATTATCTCAAATACAATAGCTTCTAAGGGATTATACAGAATCACTAACCTATCCAACGGTCCACGTGCTAAGTGTTCACTGAGCACCTGCTAAGTACCAGAGTCTCTGTAGAGAGATGGAAAAAGAGGTTCACAAGAGAAGCCTGGCCTTGCGGTGGTGCATGATTTTGTATGTCAACGTGAGTGGGCCATCTGGCCTAGATAATGGGCAAAGATGAGTCTAGAGGGGGCTGAGGTTTCTTTAGATGAGGTTAGCATTTAAATCAGTAAACTTTGGGGAAAGCAGATGGCAGGTTATCCTCCATTATATGAGAGGGCCTCACCCAATCAGTTGAAAGTCTTAAGAGAAAAAGCATGATCTCCAAGGAAGAAGAGGGAATTCTGCCTCCAGACTGCAATGTCAGCTCCAGGGTCTCTAACCAGGATGTCTATGTCAGCCTGGAGCTCCCGAGTGGTATCAGTAACTGGTCCTCCTCAATAATAATAAAAATAGCAGTCATAATAAACACCTCATGTTAATTTAAGACTTACACTCTACCGAGCATGCCTTGGGAGCTTCACAGGTATTGGCTCATTTAATCCTATGAAGTGTAGGGATTGTATTCATCACCTTTTAATGAATGAGGAAACCGAGGGATGAAGTAACCTCTCCTGGTAGTCAGTGTCTGTGATGGGGTTAAAGTGCAGGTGGTCTCTCCTCCTGCAGAGCTGGTGCCTGGATCAGCACACCGTGTTCCCCTCTCCTGCTCATCCTGCTAACCCTGCAGTCATGCAGCTCTTATCCCCGTCACATCCCTGTCCTCATGTGATTCCTGCGAGGATCCCGTGTGGTAGGAAGACCTGCTGATTCATTCCCCAGCTCATACGAGAAGAGAAGGAAAGTCAGAGAATTTGTGAAGCCTGTGCCTTAGTCTTGGGGCCAATGGTTACTGCAGTTCCTTTGTCTCCTAATGAAGATGGTGCCGTTTTTAACTGCCCTGTGTCTTTCCCTCCAAGGCTTGCTGTTTACCCTGAGGTTGGCAAATGGGTAGTTTTCTCAGCAATTCAGACTCCTCAGGCCCTGGGGCTGTGTTAAGTAGCTAAAATTGCAGCCAATGTAGTGGATGTACTTTTAAAAGTCTTCCTATTCCTCGTGTCCTGTGAGGCTGTACCTGCCAGGGGTCCTTTTTGGAGAATCTCATTTCTTCTCTCCATCTGCACTGTTTCCCTTGGTTTGTGGGTTCAGCTTAAATCCATCCTTCCAGAATTTTCCTCGACAGCTCCTTTCTCTTTTCTTTCCTTCTGCATCAGAATTTCTTGGCCGCGTGTCCCATTCGATAATTAACCATTGGCACAGTCCTCATGTGCTTTGATTCATTCAAAACCTCAGGTGTTGGGAGTCCCTTCTCTCTCCAGGAAACCTCTCCAGGTTTTTCAGCTCCCTGGTCAGCCCAGAGCCTGGAACGTGGGAGGCACAGAGTTTGCGTTTGTTGATTTGATGTGATTTAATATAATTGAAAATGCAGGTCAGTCACATTTGGAAATGACCCAGTCAGCTCAGAGTGCTTCAAAGGGAGGCCGGTCAGAAAGACCCCCTGGGGCTAGGGAACCTCCCCTGGGAACCCCTCCAGGCCCCTGCTGTGACGTCCTGGAATTCTTGTCTAAAGTACAATAGGAGTTTTAATTGGTGTAATAATGACCCCCGTGATTCAGAGGTACAGCTTGAACACAAGCAATTTCCTCAATTCAGTTCCTCACCAGGGAGCATTTCCTGGGGAGAGTTCATAGCTAGTTTTATTACACCTCCTTTAATTTGGGCACTTTTCAAGTCAACCCCGCAGGGATCACCTCTCTCTGTCCAGGCTGCTTAAAGATTCCCCTGAATTTCTTTTGCAGCAACTGTAGAAAAGGGCAAAATCAAGGTCATTGTTATGTAACTTAGGAAGTAGCTTGGGGAGGAAGGGTTGAATGGTGGATATCGATGGCAGGGCATATGAGAAAATGACATGTAGGGGATAGTCCCTAACCGAGGTTTCTGGGAAAGTTGCATGGGTCTTGTAGAACCACAGAGGAGAAGCAAGGAGAAAAGGAGCCATGATGTCACAGGACCACGTTGCAGCAGGGCTGCCCTGGGACCCCAGTGCCCTCATCCAAGAAATATTAGAGCTCAGATCAGTGAGTTCTTAGCCTGACAATGGTCCTGGATGCCGTCAAAGCCAGGCCTTTATTGGACAAATGGGATGGAAGCACAAAGAATGGATGGGTCTCTTCCCAATGAAACAGCACAGAAATCCTTCCCCTCCAGGAATGAGTAGCTGGAGACAGTTGGAAATTCCAGTGTAAACTTTGATTTTGGCATCTTAACCATTCTGGATCCAAGATGGGTTTCAGGGCAGCAGGAGAGTAAGAAGCAGTTTGGGTGAGTGAACAAAAGGAAGCAGAGCACCTCTGGCGCTGGCATTGTACAGAACAGAGTGCAAAGTCTGGCCGTTTAACTGGTGAAAGCTGAGACTGCAGGGAACTTACTAATTTTGCCGAATTTCCTGCCTCGTGAAATTCTTGGGTGCAAAGCGCCTGCCAACAGCTCCGCGAACAGGTCTCTCCCCACTCGGACGGGCTCCCGTCAGACTGCGCCTGCAGCATCATGACGTCTTATTTCTGGGTACTTCCAGACTGTGACCTCAGTCAGCACCGGCACCAAGCTTGAAGCTCTGTGGGAACATCTCGGAGCCTCTGTGGCTGGGGTGCCGGCTGTTGGCCGAGTGTGACAACGTTAAATATAACAGCTGATGATGTCATCAGAGCCCGGAGAGGAGCGGCGTCTGCCAGCATCGCAGCCGCTGGCGCCTCGTCTGCCCGCGTCCTGTCGGCCCCGCCGCTGTGGCCAGACGGCCAGTTGGCCGGAGGCTTCTCCTCTGGTAATGAGAGGGCTGGGGGAGGGGGACCTCCGAAGGGGTTTCTGGCTCCAGAATGCTGTGATTCCCTCGCACACTAGCAGGAGGGCAGCAATCCAGTCTCCGCCGGCCATACCTTCTGCCATCTCCTCTTGGACGCCTTGCTGAAGCACGTGGTGGCCCCGGGTGGCTGTGTGGCCTTGACCAGGGTGAGGGTGACAGCTGTCAGGTCCAGGGCAGCCCCGTGGCCTGGAGATGGGGTGGGTGACTGAGAGACAACCAGACCAGGTCCCCAGTCTCCTGGCTGGCGCTCATCAAAGGCACCCAGGCACCCCCCATGCCGCTGGCCCCTGTCTCAGCATATCCATGGGCCGAGCCGGCACATGCAGGGCCCCCAACTCCAGATCTGGATTCTGGGAGGGGTACAGAGCAGGCTTATCCAGGGGCAGCTTACCTCCCTGTGACAGACATAGCTTTTTTTTTTTTTTTTGAATGTGGATCATTTAAAAATCTTTATTGAATCTGTTGCAATATTGCTTCTGTTTGATGTTTTTTGGCCTCGAGGCATGTGGGATCTTAGCGCCCTGACCACGGATCAAATCCGCACCCCCTGCATTTGAAGGCCAAGTCCTAACCACTGGACCACCAGGGGAGTCCTTGGGGACACAGTTTTGGTCAAGCTCAGGTGATCAGGAAGAGGGTCCTGTATGGTATTCAGAGCCAACATCAGTAAAATGATACTCACCAGCAGACCCGGGTAAAACAGGTTAAATGTGCTTTCTTTCTGAATCCCCAACTTTTTTTTTTTTTTCTGAAAAGGATGCTTCTGCTTATTGCTTTTCATGCAGCCACTTGCTCAACACTCAGGACCCACTGGACACCCCCGCCTCCGTCATTTACTCGTTTGCTCACGTGTTGCAAAGCCCAAGGATCCAAGTGCTCTGTGCTGGGTGAGAAGGTTGATGAAATGAACCCCGAATGCTTTCTTCTGGTTCTGGCCACGCACCATGTCCTCACTGTCCTCTTGTACATTGTCACCTGCCTTCACTCAACTCAATACACAAACATTTAGCGATCACTTCTCATAGGCAAGGAGCTTCCTCTGTACCCTGGCTTTTGATGTGGATCACCTTGTGTCATTGTCACCCTAGACTTGATTCTGCTGGGAGAGTCAAGTTCCCTGAGGGCAAACACTTTCCTCTGTGTCCATATCCCAAAGAACCAGCCATTAGGGGTTTTGTTAAAGATTTATTTTAGTGTTTAAAACAATAGCAATACAACAAGTGCTGAACTTAAAAGAAACCCAGTAGTGATGTAGAAGTGATGAGAAATCTTACCCAAGGACCTGTAAGCTTTATTTCTAGTGGGTAAAAGACAGCTAGCTACAGCTGCTGTTGCCTGGGTCACTTGGTCATTATCTCTGATGATCTCAACGGTTTCCTTCTAGATCCAAATTATGATCCCATTTGAAAGATGAGGAACTAAGGACTTCCCGGTAGTCTAGTGGTTAGGATTTTGCCTTCCAATGCAGGGTGGGCGAGTTTGGGGAGCTAGGATTCCACATGCCTTGTGGCCCAAAAACCAAAACATAAAACATAAGCAATATTGCAACAAATTCAATAAAGATGTTACAAAATCATTTACATCAAAAAACAAAAAAATCTAAAAAAACCAAAAAACAAATAAATGAAGATGAGGAACCTGAACCCCTCTCACAGTAACAAATGTGGTAAATGAAGGTGTGAGTTACACTGAGAGCTGTTAGGTCTTTTAGACTCTGGAGCTGAGATCTTGCTGTGAAGTTGTGCTGCTTACTCTCCTCATTCACTGTGTTCATTGATAGGTCAGATTTAATGTAAAAGGTCACCGTAGAGATGGGGCTCCTGCTTTGAGAGGACATAAAGAAGCCCAAGATAGCTTAGATAGATCTCATTCTCACAAGTAGGATATGTCCTCATGGAAGACGTGAAAGTGCTGAATAAGAGGCCCAGAGGATGTGTGTGTGTGTGCTGTCTCAAGTAGTTTTATTGAACATTTGTGTTTCTTTATAAAGCTGGTGGCACCGATAGAAATGGGCCAGAAAAAATTTGAGAACCAGATTTTAGTCCCCTCTGTCTTATTGGCAATTTTGACCTCTGGATCCTACGGTTGTTTATCTCTGAAATATGAGCATTATAATTTGCCCACCTCACCTTGGCCTGATTATTTGAATGTTAGCTAATAGAACCAGCTGTTCTTGCAGGAACTCATCCAAATGGTTCCTTCTTTGAGAGTGGAGAGATGTTGAAGCTTTAGGTATCATCAGGGTAAAGCTGATTGGGGGTGATGGAAAGACAGGATTCCATTCGATTTGCAGCTTTTCCTTAACTCTAGTAAAAAGGTAGGAGAAGACTAATGATTAAGGCACGCACTTTCAGTAGATGAAATAGTTTCCTCTGAGACCTCCACACAACAGAACCTCGGAAGTTGGAGGTCATACACCTGTACATGATAGTGAGAGTCATTATCACCAGGAAACTAGTGAGGTTTGCAAAGGGACATTATGGTGGCTCTTCTTTGCTTTGACAAACAAACCTCTGCTGTCACTAGGTCTTCCTTCTGTCTGTGTCTGTCAATAAAATAGAGTGGGGGCAGGCCTGGGGAGAGGAACCCTTCCACTGACTGCTTCCTGGATCTCAAAGAGGCTCAGCTGTTGCATGGACAGAAATGAATTTGGCACACGGCACATAGCTGGACGCATATTCTTCATCTCTGGGAGAAACTACTGATCCAGTCAGATTCTGAATCCTTCTAGATTCAGGATGATGGCGTCTGTCATGATAGCATGTGCTTTCTTAGTAGAAAGACTGCATGCAGGTCTTTGAAAATCATAGTGCATGGTTCCTATAGCTGGTGGGAGGAGGTGGCTCTGAAATACACTCTGTTAAGTATGTCTTTAAGGGTGACTTCCTATGTGCTCCTTCATTAGGATGAAGGTGATGGACAGGGGCCTGTGATTGGGGTGGCGTACTTGCGGCTTAGCATCAGAATTTAGCACCTCTAATATGTTGCCAAAAGGATGTAAGCCATTGAAAACAAAATGGGCTTCTCGAGTTAGGAGTGGTGGTTTTTGTCTTCTGTGAGGCTGGGACATGACTTTTCCATCTACTTGGCATTGTTAGAGGGTGTCTAGCCAAGGTCATTGATCCCACTTTTGTAGTTCTGATAGCATTTGCCAAGCTAATATAGATATTTTTCTTAGCCATCATGTATGAAGTTCTTATCATTTAAAAACATTAAAGATTTTTCAGTTGGGGAGATGGAGGTGTCGAGGAGAAAATAGACAGATGCTGCAACTCAAACCTTTTGTTTAAAATGTATTCAGTAAGCTATTAGTCTTCTGGTGGCTGTTATTTTTCTTTTTATTTCTTTTTTTTGTAATGAAAGTATTCTAAAAGTAGTATATGCTCATGGCAGAGAGTGCAAAAAGTTCTAAAAAGTATAAAGAATCTAAGAAAAAAATGATCTGTGATTTTGCCACCAAGGGGCAACCATCAATATTTTGGCTTATTCTTCTTTCCTCTTTTCAGAGGGAGATTACTAAGGGGTGTGTGTGTGCTTGTGTGTATGTATAAAATATTTTTGCTAAAACTATACTGTCTATTTAACTTGAATCTTGTCCTTTGAACTCAGTATTACAGAATGAGTCCTTCCTATGTTGTTAAAATCTTTGCCAACATTTTTTTTTTTTTCTGGCTTAAAAATTGCTTTCAGTACCACATGTTTTTTGAGATTAAAAAGCAAACCCCCTTGATGGGGCTTTAGTTTGAGTATTTATTTATTTTGGCTGTGCTGGGTCTTCATTGCTACTCTGGCTTTTCTCTAGTTGTGATGAGCAGTGGCTACTCTCTGGTTGTGGTACGTGGGCTTCTCACTGCAATGCCTTTTCTTGTTGTGTATCACAGACGCTAGTGCAGAGGCTTTAGTAGTTTTAGCTCCAAGGCTCCAGAGCATTGGCTCAGTAGTTATGGCACACGGGCTTAGCTGCTCCATGGCATGTGGAATCTTCCCGGACCAGGGATCAAACCAGGGTCTCTTGCATTGGCAGGCAGACCCTTCACCACTGAGCCACCAGGGAAGCCCAAGTCCAGGTGTCTTAAAGCAGCTTTTTCACCCTAAGGAGAGATATTCCATTTATTCCTGTTCACAAGTTACAAAATGTTTCATTCATTTGTGACTTTTGGTAGGAGTAGGGGCAAGATTGGGAAGTGACATTAGTTGTTTCATTAGCCAACACTCATGGATAAAATCTGGTTGTCTATATCCTTTCCAGCAAATGCATTGCTCTGCCCCAAATTTAATCTCCATTGAGATTTCTCAATGAAATTCTCCCCACTTTATTTGGTATTCTTCACCAAACTGGTTTTTAAAATGATTTTCATGGACCATAAATTCCGTTCATCATATAAAAACTCTGAAACCCAGGTCAGGCTCAGTGTACAACCCCCGAGGGAAGGTCCACCTGCTTCTTTATATTTTTCATGGTGCTTGGCAGTCCTCTCCTCTCTTCTCTCCCTCACACACTTTGGCTGGAACAGAATGTTTCCAAGCAGGTGTGTCCTAACCCAGAAGCCTGGGTTTAAGGATGCTTTCGTGAAAACAAATGAGCAATGAACATATTCAGTGCCATACAATTAGATCTCAAAATAGCAACTTTAGAGTTTTTAAAATAAAAGATACCATCCCCAATGGAGATGACATGATTTCAAAAACACCTACAGTGTAACATTTCTACATGAGTCAAAAAATAGAGATACAATTAAAGAGATATAGGCAAAGAGAAAAAGAAAGGGGTGTGATTTAGGCAGAAACTAACTCACATAGAAAAAAAAAATTGACCAAAAAGATGAAAATAGTGGACCAGAGAAAAATTTTCTCTTCCTTAAAAACACATGCACAGAGAATGCCAAGGAATGAGGGAGAAAATGGAATAAGCTGCAGAAGTCATCAGCTTTTATCTCTTTATTGTAAAATACTGCATGCATTGAAACAGAGTTTTGGCAACTGGAGGCTTGAGTCAGCATAGCCACACAGGCTGGTTTGCTCAGGACAGTCTCTGCTCTTGCCTGAAACCTTCTCACATTCAAATCCTCTCATTCACAGTGTTGCCGTTTGTCCTCAAACTTGCAGCAGTTTGGACATTAAGTTATATGTTCTCTTGCAAGGAGATCCAACCAGTCCATCCTGAAGGAAATCAGTCCTGAATATTCACTGGAAGGACTGATGCTGAAGCTGAAACTCCAATCCTTTGGCCACCTGGTGTGAAGAACTGACTCATTTGAAAAGACCCTGATGCTGGGAGAGATTGAAGGTGGAAGGAGAAGGCGACGACAGAGGGTGAGATGGTTGGATGGCATCACCGACTCAATGGACATGAGTTTGAGTAAATTCCGGAAATTGGCGATGGACAGGGAAGCCTGGAGTGCTGCAGTCCCTGGGGTCGCAAAGAGCAACTGAGCGACTGAACTGAACTGTAACAGCAAAACTCACATATTTGTGATATGGAAAATAATTAGTAAAGGCATTGGTTTCCTCCAAGGTTTTTGAAATGTGAGGTTGAAATGACAAGATAAAATTCCCTGTGTTTATACCGCCAGCCCAGATCTACGGTGACACTGGAGTGACTGAGGATTTCAGAAGAACATATAGAGTGGAGTGTGGAAGAATTAAGTTGTCTTCATGGCTATGGTCAGGATATATTACATTTGTAGGGCGAGCAGTTTTTTAGAGACCTCCCATATGTGTAGACTCCTAAGTACTTCTATGACTTTGAGTGGCCTGGTGAGAGGAGGTAATGTTAAAAGTGATGGAGGAGATGCCAATCCACTTAGCTCTCAGGGTGGACGCCACCCCTATTGATTCTGGAGGGAAAGGAGTGGAAACAGACCGAAACACATTCAAAAGATAGGGGCCCCAAAGGCAGGAATCTACTGGGAAAATCATGGGAAATGAAATCTGCATATCAACATAGAATCACGACTAATGGATCCCAGTAGTTCCAGTTTTGGAAGAACACATTAGTGGTTGCTTTTAGTGGAGATGAGGAACAGAAGCTCCTTAGGAGAACATTTTGAGATGACAGGGTTGATTATCTGGAAAAAGGTGGTTTGGTACCCGAACTCTTTAAATGTGTCCTTGGAAAGTTAAATAGATTTTACAGAGGTTTTTTTTTTCTTCTTCTTCTTTTTATTTTTCCTCCTTTTTATCCACTGTGAATACAGGACAGCATTATCTATTACTATCATCTGAAAAAAGTAGCACCCCCTTCCCCACCAGAAGTAACTGAAAAGAAATGAATACTCAAATGCAAAGGACTTGCCATTCAAAAGTCTATGAAAAGTGAAAGTGAAAGTTGCTCAGTCGTGTCCAGCTCTGTGTGATCCCATGGACTGTAGCCGCCAGGCTTCCTTGTCCTTCGCTATATTTGGGGAGGTTATCAATTGCCAGCGATTGCTTAAGTGACTGGAGTGTCAGTGACTATGCACTTCCCACTGGCAGAAAGGTAGGTTGAAGGATTCAAGTCGAATCCATTTGGGGATGATACTGTGCAGGTAACCCACTGATGTCTGCATTCATTCCAAGGGAGAGTGTGTCCTGGACAGCTGGCTTCTTGCTCCTCAATCAAGACACTCTGAAACTGTGACATGCAGGGGGATCCCCCGCCCCTTTCTGAGTCATCCAGGAAGTAAATGGGATATATCAGAAAAGTCTGATCTAGGTTTGATTTCCAGGGTCAGTTTACTGAAGGTGAGGTCGTGGGTCTCTTTCTTAATCAGCATGAGGTGGTGGGGGTAGCAGAGGGCAGTCCTGGGAAGATTTGATGAAATTCTAACTAGCTATTATACTGATATTTGAAGTACTTAGGCTTCTGCAAGGAGGCTGTTCAGTGCTTGTGGTCCCCTGGATCTTGTGGTACCTATTCTGTTGGGTAGAACTCTGGGGCACAGGCCCCGAGGGAACTACACCGCTGGGCCAGACAGCTCCATGGCTTCTATGATGTCCTTCTTATTAATCACTGTATCAAAGTAGATTTTAGTGCAGTAGCAAGGTGATCTTTTATTTAAAAGCTTTAGAAGAAAGCTAAATGAACTTCAATAGTGACACAATATCACTTAACTTAAATCTTTTTGTCACTAAAATAAATAAAACCAGTTTTCTTAAGATGTGTATCAAATTTACTCCTTTAATTCATTCATTAATAGACATATTTGCCTGTGGCTTACAATTTGAAATCTCTGTAATATTACCAGATTGCAGCAAGCTTCTGACTTTTCTAGGGAACTCCTAGAAAGTGGGGCTTTTACTGAGGGTTTTGTGGAAGACCCAGGAAACGATCATCCTTGTATCCATATGACGACACCTTGGGCATCCTCCCCGAAAGTCCCTATTATTTTTCCTGCTGTTCTCTAAAGTGGAGCCATACTCTTCATTTCCAAACCTGTTCTTATCCACCTCTCAGGCAGCTTCTGTATCTCCTGAGTTCCAGCCTCCTCCTTCCAGGTTATTTCCTGGTAACAATTAAGCTCTGTCTTTTCTTCTCCAGTTTATTTCCTCCAGGTCCTCTCCCTTTTCTTCCCTCCTCAGAAAACAAAGGACCTTCCTAAGAACCCACTATCTTTATGCTCAGGTGGGTATTCTAAATGAAGGGATATTTTGAAAATTCCCATGACAATAAAATGACTCAGTGACATTTCTGGCTGCCAGGACTGATTAGCCAGTTGTACCAAATATCATAGCATATAAAATTCTATAGGATAAAAACATTTTGATTTATATTGCAGTTTTAAAAACATTTTACTGTTTTTAAAGTGGGGAGGGAGGTGGAAGAGGGGTTCTGGAAGGGGAAAACATGTACACCCATGGTGGATTCATGTCAATGTATGGCAAAACAAATATAATATCGTAAAGTTAAAAAATAGAAAATAAACTAATTTGAAAAAGAAAAAAAAAACATTTTACTTACAAACATAAAGTAGGAAAGGGTTTATGACTATCTTTACTTTTTTGGCCTGGATATTCTTTTTCTAGTTTCTTCTGGTGGTTTACAGAATTGGTATTGACATTTCTGTATGCTCTGAATTAACAATTGACTATTAACTGATAGGTGCGTGCCTGCTAAGTTGTTTCATTCGCGTCCAACTCTTTGCGATCCTATGGACCGTAGTCTGCCAGACTTCTCCGTCTATGGGACTCTCCAGGCAAGAATACTGGAGTGGGTTGCCATATCCTCCTCTGGGGTATCTTTCTAACCCAGGGATCAAACCTGTGTCTCTCTTACAGCTCCTGAATTGGCAGGCATGTTCTTTACCTCTAGTGGCATCTGGGAAGCCCTAAATATACATATATCCACTGGTTTAAAGGGCTCAAAAGTCAAACTCAGGGTTTTGTAGTGTGATGATAAAATATACTTCTGGTGATTATATGACAATTAAATGAGATAGTGCAAGGTCTGATACTCAATGCATGTTATCTGTTACTTTCTGAAGACCTTTATCCTTCATAGCACCTAACATATTGTATGGGAATTACTAGTGCTTAGTAGTAAAGCACTAGTTGAAAAAGCACTTAGTTGAAAAAATACCTAGAGCCCAGCTGACTGACTCCAGGCCCTTCTCATAGGGATCTTTCAGAATGTCTCTTGACTTTTTGTAGTCATGCTTTTTTTTTTTTTTAATATATAAACCTATAGGACTTCCCCAGCGATCCAGTCATTTAGAATCCACCTTCCAACATACTGTTCATGGGGGTCTCAAAAAACTGGTTCCAAATCTGGAAAGGAGTACGTCAAGGCTGTATATTGTCACCCTGCTTATTTAACTTATATGCAGAGTACATCATGAGAAACGCTGGGCTGGATGAAGCACAAGCTGGAATAAAGATTGCCAGAGAAATACCAATAACCTCAGATATGCAGATGACACCACCCTTATGGCAGAAAGCGAAGAAGAACTGAAGAGCCTCTTGATGAAAGTGGAAGAGGAGAGTGAAAAAGTTGGCTTAAAGCTCAACATTCAGAAAACTAAGATCATGGCATCTGGTCCCATCACTTCATGACAAATAGATGGGGAAACAGTGGAAACACTGACAGACTTTATTTTGGGGGGTTCCAAAATCACTGCTGATGGTGACTGCAGCTGTGAAATAAAAAGACACTTACTCCTTGGAAGAAAAGTTATGACCAACCTAGACAGCATATTAAAAAGCAGAGACATTACTTTGCCAACAAAGTCCATCTAGTCCAAGCTATGGTTTTTCCAGTAGTCACGTATGGATGTAAGAGTTGGATTATAAAGAAAGCTGAGTGCCGAAGAGTTGATGCTTTTGAATTGTGGTGTTGAGAAGGCTCTTGAGACTCCCTTGGACTGCAAGGAAATCCAACCAGACCATCCTAAAGGAAATCAGTCCTGAATAGTCATTGGAAGGACTGATGCTGAAACTGAAACTCCAACACTTTGTCCACCTGATGCAAAGAACTGACTCATTTGAAAAGACCCTGATGCTGGGAAAGATTGAAGGAAGGAGAGAAGGGGACGACAGAGGATGAGATGATTGGATGGCATCACCGACTCGTTGAACATGAGTTTGAGTTAACTCTGGGAGTTGGTGATGGACAGGGAGGCCTGGCATGCTGCAGGCCATGGGGTCGAAAAGAGTCAAACACAACTGAGCAACTGAGCTGAACTGAACTGAGCTTCCAACGTAGGGGTCTTGGGTTCAATCCTTGGTTATGGAACTAAGATGTCACATGCCCTAAGTTTGCATGCCACAAATAGAGAAGCCCACACATCACAACAGAGATCCTGCACGCTGCAGCTAAGACCCAAAGCAGCCAAATAAATATTAAAATATAATAAAATGGCTCTTTAAAAAAGATAAACCTATAATTATTATCTTAAGACACTTTAAATAAAGGAGACATACTTTTTTTTTTTTGTAACTGTGGCCTACCTCTTTGTGGGACACATTACTTTTAAAGCTATAAATCCATAAATTGGTATAAGTGTACCAGCAGTCATGTACAGATGTGAAATTTGGACCATAAAGAAGGTTGAGTCTTAAGAATTTATGCTTTCAAACTGTGGTGCTGGAGAAGAGTCTTGAGAGTCCCTTGGACAGCGAGGTGATCAAACCAGTCAATCCTTAAGGAAATCAACCCTGAATACTCATTGGAAGGACTGATTCTGAAGCTGAAGCTCCGATACTTGGCCATCTGATGAGAAGAGCCAACTCATTGGAAAGGACCCTGATGTTGGGAAATACAGAGGGCAGGAGAAGATGGCAACAGAGGATGAGATGGTTGGATGGTATCACTGACTCAATGGAGATGAGTTCGAGCAAGCTCCGGGAGATAGTGAAGGACAAGGAAGCCTGGCATGCTGCAGTCTAAGGGGTTGAAAAGAGTCGGACATGACTTAGTGACCGAAATACAATAACCAAGTCTCTAAAGAACAGACTCTTACAGCTAGAAAGGGTCTTTGTCTTTTTGTTGAAACCATCTCTCACTTGAGACAGAAATGAAATCGATGGTATTTCAGGCATAGCTTCTATACACCATCCATTCATTCACTCAACAAGCATTTACTGTGTATATACTACATTTGTTAGGCACTGGGTAAAATGGTTCTTAAGACATTTAAAATCCAGTAGAAGAACCTTGCAAATCAGTCGGTCAAGTGCAGGTTAAATATTCAATATATATTGTGTGCTTAGTATATGCCAGGAGCTGTTCTGAGTGTTGTCCATGGATGAAATTTGATCCTTACAAGTCATCGTGACATAACACTCAGATTCTGAACTCTCAGCACCCATGCCTAACAGCCCAGGACGCATGCAATCTACTGCTCACAGACAGCAGAGGGAGGACCCCAACCCAGACAGTCTGATCCAGAGTCTGGGCTTTTAATGATGGTGCCATAGAAGATACTGGAATATGCGGAAGAAGCCCTGGTCCAGCCTGGAGACTGGGAATGGTTGAGGCTTGCTTCCTATAAATAGGTACCCAGGGACTCACCATCTGTAGAGACAGGTCACCAGCTTTGGATAGCTCATGAATGTACTCCTGAAAAAGAAGAGAAAACACAAAACTGAACACTATGAACCATTAGGAAAGGAGGGAGGAAGGGAGTGGGAGTGAGTAACCCGGGGAACAGTAAGTAGGTGTGGGGAGATAAGGGAGCAGTCAGTGAGAAATGGTGAGTTCTTTTTCTCGTTTCATGACTGTATCACTGAGACATATGCTCCTGCCTCCTGGTCCTGGAACTTGCCAAGATCCACCTCCTCTACCCACCAGCCTCCGCCTGAGACACCGGCCCCACCATGGCCACGCCGCTCTTGCCCTCAGTGTCACTTCCTGGGGCGGCTGGCCCACCCCTTGGATGGTCTTCCTGCCACCATTATACGTTTTCACAGAACCCTTCAGAGATCTCATCTCAACTGGAATTATTTGGGTAATTATTTAAGTGCTGGTTTGACATCTGTCTTTTTGCCCTAATTCTAAGCTCCATGAGGACAAAAACAGTCTCTCTTCTGCTCGTCATTATCCACCTGGTACCCAATAGAGTGGGCTTTCCAAGTGGCTCAGAGGTAAAGAATCCACCTGTCAATGCAGGAGATGCAGGAAACTCAGGTTCGATCCTTGGTCGGGAAGATCTCCTGGAGGAGGAAATGGCAAACCCACTCCAGTATTCTTGCCTGAATAATCCACAGACAGAGAAGCCTGACAGGTTGCAGTCCTTGGGGTCCCAAAGTGTTGGACATGACTTTGAGACTGGGCACACACGCATGTACCCAATGTAGTGCCAAGGTCAGCGTTAGTGCCTGTTAGGGGTGAATTTTGTTCCCCTCAACCCCTCAAAAAAGATATGCTGGAGTACTAAACCCCGGTGCCTTAGAACATGACTTTATTGGACGATGAGTCTTTACAAAGGGAATCAAGTTAAGATGAGGTCGTAGGGGTGGGCCCTGATCCAATATGACTGGTGTCCTTATACAAAGGGGAAATCGGATTACAGACACTCACATGGTGAGGACACTCTGCGAAGAAGAAGGCAGAGATGTGTGAGTCAAGGAACCCCTCAAACTGTCAGCAAACCACCAGGAGCTGGTGGAGAGGCCTGAAAAGGCTCCCTAGCATTTTCAGGAGGAGTCAATCCTGATGACAGACACCTCAAGCTTAGGCTTCCAGCTGCAGAGGAATAAGTTGCTCGTTCAAGTCACCCACTTTGTGGTCCTTTTTACTGTCCTCATCAAAGGAGGGATTTCAGATACACACACACACACACACACACACACACACACACACACACAATGTGAAAATGAAGGCAGAGATCTATAAGCCTAGCAGGTAGCTAACACAGTAGCCAAGAGTGAAAGTGTTAGTCACTCAGAAAGTTGTGTCTGACTCTTGTGACCCCATGGACGGAGGAGCCTGATGGGCTACAGTCCCATCAGGCTCCTCCATTCATGGGATTCTCCAGCCAAGAATACTGGAGTGGGTAGCCACTGCCTTCTAGAGGGCCTTCCTGACCCAGGGATTGAACCCAGGTCTCCTGCATTGCAGGCAGATTCTTTACCATCTGAGCCACCTGGGAAGCCTATATTACCTGATGAATATCTGTTAAATATGAAAAAGAAGAAATCATGCACAGATTGACACAGTCCTTTCCCTCACTTGGAATAAGGGCTCAGTCAATGTCTGTTGCTAAAAGGATGTTTAACGTGTCACCTTTTGTTTGTTTGTTTGCATGTTTGAATTTTATTTCCCATCGTTACTTTCAAAGCCAAATGAATTTAACTCTTTCCATTACTCTCAAGAAAAATGATGTTTTAACTTCCTCAATTCTTTATTATTCTTCATGTCCTGGATCTTGGACTAGAGAGGAAGAAGGAACAGTACAAGAGAGTGGCTGGTGCCACCCGAGACCGTGGGTGACACCAGCGATAAGGATGAAATCTTGAAAATCACACACTGCAGAGCTGGCTTTACATTGTGGGGGGAAATGTGACTCATCCATGCATTCGTGATGATGTTGCCATGCACGGATTGGTACCTGGCAGGCTGCGTTTTCTCTAGGATTTCTGCCACCAACTGTCACTACATACTTTCCAATTTGCACAATCTCATCACTGCCAAGAATGAAATCCTCCCTGTGACTTGTAATTACAAGATTGCTCCTGTTGCCCCCCTCCCCACATCCCTGGAGATTAAATTTGCACATTCTGACAAAGTCATTTCTTGATTTTGTTTTCCATACGAGTCATGAAAGGTTTCCTGAACAAGCTCCACTGTAAACAGGGAGTAGGTGTCAACTCCCAAAAGTACTTTCTCCTCTGATAATTCAATTGTTCTCTTGGTCTCCAGGCTTTTCACCTTTTACAAAACATGATGTTTTCTATATATCTTGTCTAAATACAGATATGAAAATACTGCACAGGTTTATAAGCTAAAGAGCTAAAGTTTAATTAGAAGACAAATGGGATTTTTTGGCAAATGTGTACAGAGTGTCTTGAAAGATCACTTAGGTGTCTCAGGTGCCCTTGACGGCTTGAGACTGATGTCCCAGGAAGCAGAACAGAAGGAAAGGCAGGGATTGTCTGGAATGTCACTCAGGTTGTTCAGTTGCTCAGTTGTGTCTGACTCTTTGAGACCCCATGGACTGCAGCATGGGGTCCTCTAAGCTAGAATCATATGTATTTCCTTGTTCTTTCTCTGTTACATCTCTCACATCCAATGTTATCAACTTTGTTTAGTCTTGCCTTGTATATAACTCTCAAACTTGTTGTTTTTTAAATTTGCATTGTCATAAGTTTGGTTCTGCCCTTAGCATCTCTAAGACCTGTTAACTAAGAGATAGCCAAGGAGATTTTTTTCCCCTTAAGGTGCTGCTGCTGCTACTGCTAAGTCGCTTTAGTCTTGTCCGACCTGTGCGACCCCATAGACGGCAGCCCACCAGGCTCTGCCGTCCCTGGGATTTTTCCAGGCAAGAGTACTGGAGTAGGTTGCCATTGCCTTCTCTGCCTTAAGGTGCAATCTCGTTGAAGTCTGGACCCTGATTTTGAAAGTCCGTGATGGGGTTTGAGACTTTGCTTTGCTAGCCTGCTCCTTGGTGTTGCTGCAGTGGGTTCAAGGCCCACGTCTCAAGGAGCAATGGTCCCAACAAGCAACTCCTTTTCTCACATCCTCCACCTTCCTCTTCCACTTCCTGACCTCTGCCCTGCATAACACCTCCACCAACCTTTGCAGGTCATTCTCTACAAGGTGGATGACCTTCTCATCTCTTAAAGTAAAAATATGATAATGCCACTGCCCTGTTTAAAAAGTTTTAATTAGGCTCTCACTGCTTTCAGGGCAAAATGCAAGCTTCTTGGTAAAATCTACAGGATGATGTTAGTGATCAGAAACCCACCTGCCTCTTGTCCCCTGACCTCTCAATCCATAGGAGATTTATATTCCTTTTCTTCAGGGGAAGGGACTGAAGACTCTGTTGGATTCTCAAACTGGGCTTTAGCTGAAGAAAGGGGAATATCTACTGTCCTTTCTTGATGAGGGAAATGTTATATAGATCGAGAAACAGGGACCCACATGGACGGGAAAATTTCTCTGAGCTCATCAAGCCCAGGGAGGTGCAGATACTGCACTAGACCTTCAATCCTTGGGGTCCTAGCCCAGCGCTGGTTGCACAGAGCCATTAACACTGCCCTTCATTAGTGAGTGAGATTGAGGTCCAAATGAGATGTGGAAGTGTTACAACTTCATGTCACAACAGCAAAGCAACTTGCTTTAGTTGCTTTGCAAGTCTTGAGTTCCTCCTCCTTTGTTGAGTCCACACCTGAGGAAGTCTCGACTGTACTTAGATGACAATGGAAAATAAACAGAAGAAAGAGAGACGCTCTGGCAATGCAGGAAAGGGAACTCAGACTGTGGCTGGAAGAAGTGAGCAGCGTCAAGAGGTGTGTCATATCAAGATGGTGATCAGTGAGCCACAGAAGCCATTAACACTGCCCTTCATTAGTGAGTGAGATTGAGGTCCAAATGAGATGTGGAAGTGTTACAACTTCATGTCACAACAGCAAAGCAACTTACTTTAGTTGCAACTTACTTTAGTTGCTTTGCAAGTCTTGAGTTCCTCCTCCTTTGTTGAGTCCACACCTGAGGAAGTCTCGACTGTACTTAGATGACAATGGAAAATAAACAGAAGAAAGAGAGACGCTCTGGCAATGCAGGAAAGGGAACTCGGACTGTGGCTGGAAGAAGTGAGCAGCGTCAAGAGGTGTGTCATATCAAGATGGTGATCAGTGAGCCACAGATGGAGGAGCTTGGTTACTCAGCCTGGAGGAGAGAGGCCGTGGGGCTGCGGGGCCCTTCCAGGAAGTCATACTATCAGTTTTCCAATATCTGCCAAGTTACTATGAGGGTGGAAGTGGGCTTTAGGGGAAGCCCACTAAATAGGTAGAATTGTCCAGGGATGAGAAGGGATGCACTTCGGTGTGGCAGGTGTTTCTCTAGCAGGGTTTCCATGATGACATCACATGGCTTCTGTGCATGTGACTCCTTTATACACGCAAGGTTAGATCAGATGACTTCTGCTGCTGCCTTTACCCCCAGGTCCGAGATTGTACATGCTTTAGTGAGAAAGACTGAGTGATGGATGCTCACCTCGTGAACAATTTAATGGTCTCAGAGATAGGTAAGTAGATGCCATGGATGACAGCTACAGTCAGAAAAGGTGAAAAGTGAAAGTGAAGCCGCTCAGTCATGTCTGACTCTTTGTGACCCCATGGACTGTAGCCTACCAGGCTCCTCCGTCCATGGGATTTTCCAGGCAAGAGTACTGGAGTGGGTTACCATTTCCTTCTCCAGGAGATCTTCCCAACCCAGGGGTTGAACCTGGGTCTCCTGCATTGTAGGCAGACGCTTTACCTTCTGAGCCACCTCTGACTTTTCATCAAGTCACATGTGCATCTATTCTGAATGGGTGACTATTTGTTCTCTTCTTATAATTTTCTAGGGTGTTCTATGGCCAACTTATTTCATAGAGTAAACCAAGGATTGTCAAAATGTTTCTGCAGTGGGTCAGATAATAAATTTTCAGCTTCGTGGGTTGTAGAGTTTCTGTCCTGACTACTTAACTCTGCTGTTGTAGCATGAAGACTGTCCATAGACAATCTATACATAAATAGAAGTGGCTGGGTGCCAAGAAAACTTTACTTACAAAAACAGACAGCAATCCCAGTTCGTCCCAACAAATTAGACAGTCTCACAGTGCAAACACTTTTGTGTTTAATTTGAAACACTGATGAAAAACAGAAAATGCATTCAGCATGTATTGATTTTCTATGATGTTTATGTGATCATGAGTATTTGTTTGAATGAAAGTGAAAGTGGTGATTGCTCAGTTGTGTCCGGCTCTTTTTGACCCCACCAACTATAGCCAGGGGGGCTTCTCTGTGTATGGGATTCTCCAGGCAAGAATACTGGAATGGGTTGCCATGCCCTTCTCCAGGGGATCTTCCTGGCCCAGGGATTGAACCCAGGTCTCCTACATCACAGGCAGATTCTTTATCATCTGAGCCACTGGGGAATCCCTATATTGTATTTGTATGAATACCTAGAAGTAAATGCGGTTTCTATGGGATAGCTAGTTTAACTTTTGGTTAGTGTACTGAAACATCATCTCAGAAGACCAATATTTTCTTGTTTCTGCAGGAGACTTCCAAACCGACCAGCAGAGCAGAGGGAGAAATATATGTTGACTTTAAAGCTGTAAATTTTGCTATCAGGATTGTTCATCTTTAAAGATACTGTTTTGACTCTCAGAAGACATTTAAAAAAAACAAGTCAAAATAAATAGCATTTGACATTTTAAAACACGGGCTTCCCTGGTGGCTAAGCTGGTAAAGAATCCGCCTGCAATGTGGCAGACCTGGGTTCGATCCCTGGGTGGGGAAGATCCCCTGGAGAAGGAAAAGGCTACCCACTCCACTATTCTGGCCTAGAGAATCCCATGGGTTATATAGTCCTTGGGGTCGCAAAGAGTCGGACACGACTGAGCGACTTTCACTTCACTTCACTTTTAAAACACAATTAGTGTTGAGCATTCAGGAGGGGGCGGGTAGGAAAAGCAGCTGGGCTTGTGGAGGAGGAGTGGTTTTTGGTCACTCTTATTTATTACACTTTTGGAATAATGGCAAAAGGTGGTGACTGCTACATCTTGGGGTCTGTTTAATCTCCAGCTGTGAACATGTGATCAATCATCTTGTGGACAACAAAAGACTTTTTCCCAGACCAGCAATGATTTCCATGTGCTCACAGGAGGTTTATGTATGTGCTGTCCTGCCAGCTGACCGGCCCCAACGATGCATTCTCTGTGCTCCATGACTCAGGGGAGATGGAAAAGAGGACTTAGGGCTGATTGCTTCTGTTAATGACTTTGCAGCTAACTTACTACCTTGGGGGATTGTCTCTGTTTTCCTCCTAAGAAAGATAAGGGAAACAATACTTGTAAGCTTACAATTTCAAATGCAAATATTATCAAACCATTTTGCAAATGACTGTCATTGTCACTGTGTCTCAGTTGCTGCCTTTTATTTACAGACAGCTGAGGCTCTTTCTCTCACTTCTGGATGAGATATTGCAAGGGCACCGAAACCAACCTCAAAGGTTCTAAAGGAAATGTATGTTGTCCAGACATGAAGCATCGATAGTGCTACTTTCAGAGGGTAAGAAAACGTGAGCTACATCTGCTCCCGAAGTTTCAGGCTATTTGGCTAAAATTCCTCCATGTGTAGGGATGTATAGGGTGAATAAGTAAGTGTTAGTCTCTCAGTCATACCTGACTCTTTGCGACCCCGTGGACTGCAGCCCACCAGACTCCTCTGTCCATGAGATTTTCCAGGCAAGGATACTGGAGTGGATTGCCATTTCCTTCTCCAGGGGATCTTCCCAACGCAGGGATCAAACCCAGGTCTCCTGCAGTGCAGGCAGATTCTTTACCGACTGAGCTACAAGGGAAGGCCGTATAGGGTGAATATAACTCAGCAAATAAATACTTAATTCAAATTTAAACCTAAAGAGCTATCTGAGACAAAAACCATTTTCCAGTATCTTCATTCTCTATAATTTTGGGGAACTGAAATTACTTAAAAGAATTTTATGTTTTATTTGTGACCATTTAAGAATTGTATCATAGTAAGGCTGTGAAATTGACCCTTGGAATTCCCGTTTCCACCATTTGCAAAATGGGTAGGGATGGTTGAGGGCTGATGTGCCACTGGTCGGGGTTTTCTAAGTTGCTTTCCATCACGTGCTTGGTGAAATATGGCAAAGCAGATGGAAAGCAGGTGATTCATGTCCACAAGAAGATTTCCTGGGGAAGGTTGAGAGGCAGTGGGTGTGTAGAATTGCCCCCACTGTACCCCACTAAAGCTTTTGCCTAAATGAAACGGAAGCATTTTTTCTCTTTCAGATTTTCAACTTAATGATCCCATAAATATTTTATAAATGAATGTTTTCATCCTTTTTTTTTCTCTTTGTGTGGTCCCACGTCCTTTTTCCAGTCTTATTCATAAGGGTCCCACTCTTTCCAGGTAACTGAGGTGTGGGCATTTGAACTTACCTGTTCAGTGCTGCCGGCAGGGACCAGAGAACGCAGCCAGTGAGCCTGTAGCAGTGCAGGTGACCCCAAGGGAGGACACGATTAAATCAGGAAGACTGTTTCAACAAATAGATGGCAATGTGTATATTAGCAATGATGGCAGGTAGATGTTTAGGCAGGGCAAGCTGTTGATTACAAAAACTAATTTTGTGGGAGATCAGGGTGAAGTGTACATGCTAACAGTTCTTGATTTATCAGCATTATTCAAAAATTGAGCTGAATCTAAAAATTCTAAGTGAACATTTGTGCTATTTCATTGGAGGCTGATGAGTACATCTTGAAGTTAACCTTTAAGTATCAATGACATAACTGGAAGAAACTTGAGATATGGATGCTTTTCATAACAATATTAAAATGCAGAAAAAGTCAATAGTCTGCTACAATTATCCATTCCTCTTCTATCTATAAAGTGGAAAATAGTGAGCCACTGGAAATTATTATATTCATTCAAAATGTTGAATGTCAGAAAAAGGAGAGTTTGCTACACAATTAAATTTAAAAAAATCAGGATATAAATAGCTTTAATGCTACAATCCCATTCCTTAAATCTATCCATAGTATTCTTCTTCTTGTTTAGTAGCTAAGTCGGGTCTGACTCTTTGCGACCCCATGGACTGTAGCCCACCAGGCTTTGCTGTCAATGGGATTTCCCAGGCAAGAATATTGGAGTGGATTGCCATTTCCTTCTCTAGGGGGTCTTTCCCACCCAGGGAGCGAACCCACATCTCCTGCATTACAGATGCATTCTTAACTGCTGAGCCACCCGGGAAGCCCTATCCACAGTACTAGGTTGAGCCATATCACATTAGCATTTTGCATGTCAAATTGTTTGACATCAGCAATTTCAGACAATTTGGGGTATAAGAGAAAACATACATATACACATCCACATGAAAGATAATTACCAAAAGTTCTGGATGGTGATCACTGGCACTTGATTTTTTTTCTTTTTCTTATTCATACTTTCTATAAAGAACATGCATTTCTTTTCTGATGAGAAAGAGAGACAGAAAATTTCTCTGCATGCTCCAGGCTCCTTCATTGTGAAGAAGTATTGGGTCTGGAACAGATCTACATGGTTTGTCAGTAGAAGATTTGAGAATTTTGGGTCTCTGGTTTCCAGAATTCTTTATAAGTGACCAGATTTGGTAAAAATACTTATCCTTCTCTTCCCTTCCCCAACTAGATACCCACAATTAGATCCTTTACTTGCAAACCTCTGGCATTTAGTAGATGCCGAATAAATCTTTGCAAGTGGCTAAATGAGTGAATACATGAATACATGAGGGAGAGAGTGATTCAATAATAAATGTGTAATGCATTCTGAAATTTTGCTTTTTTCCTCCTCATTACTAAATGACTTGAATTGTCTTAGGAGAGAATGTGGCAGAATTGTAAGTCCCTACATATACACATAGCACTAAGAGGGAAATCTAGTTTGTCAAAAAAGACAACAAGGAAAATTTTTAATGGATTCTGCCGAATGATTCTAGAAGTATCTTCCCAGTTCTCCTGGATAAAATATAAAATAATGTCTGAGTAAAAATCTCAGTTCATTATCTGGAAGGTGTTAGAATTTCTGGACTTTTTACTGCACAGATATTTCTAAAGCAGTTTCACTTGAAAGGACAAATGAGCAGTGCCCGGCCTGGCTCCAGTCTCTGTTCTAGGTCACAGAGTGCATTTAACTCTGTGTGTGATCAGAAACATTCCTTTCAGTGGCTATCCATTTTTACTTTAGAATAAAAGGAGGACAAGGAAGATAGGGAGAAAGAGGGGAAGAAGGAGGCAATAAAGAAAGAGAAGAAGGAAGGGAAAGAAGAAAGAGAGGGAAGAGAGACAGAGAGATGCTTAGCCACATGGGATCCTCATTCAGTCGTATTTTTAGCAAATGGTTATAAAAAAAGCTCCAAAAGGTAGATATTGATTGTTTACCAGCTGACACAATCAGTGGAGCACTCTTTGCATCCTGCGATTACCTCTAAGTGACTCATGCCAGCTCAGATGGGCTCTAAGCCCCTGAGTAGACCCCATCCTGAAATTAACTTGAATAACCTAATTTCTACCTTCCCGGAATCTCTCCTTACACACTGTGCACAGGGCAAAACAGAAGTGAAACAAGAAAGATTAACAAGGTCTGTACCAGCTGTTGGAGGAGAAGGCATTGTTTGTCTGCATTTAAGGAGAAAAGGACACTATTTGGCCGCGTGGGGTGCCTCGGGTTGGCTGGTGCTAATGATCGTCTGAGGTGGAGCTGTAACGCGAGCTGCCCGTGGACCCTCTCCGCTGACAGGTGTTAATGGGAGGGGGCAGGACACAGCTGCCTGAACAGGAATCCCATTATCCTTTGCTGGGTATTGATGCGCCCTGTGGGATGTTTTCTCCCTGTCTGTGTTAATGTTCAGTGCGCACGCTTGCCTTGTTTGTGGCACAGAGATAGAGAGACAGAGGTGCCCGGGGCAGACGTAATGGGCTCTGCCTTCCAGTCTGCAGAGGTTGTGTCTGTGGGGATGGAAGGCTTCCTTAATTATAGTGCCAGCTAGGGGACAGGTCTTGAGAAATAGCTCTGCCACAAATAGAATTGCCTGAGGTGCATAGTAAATTAAACTAATGACATGAGGTGCCTGTTGAAAGTCTTTTTTTTTTCTTTTTATCCATAAACAGTAGTTCTTGTTTTAAAACTTGATGTTTTGTACAGAAATTCCAGGAAGTGATCCGACAGTGGAAATCTTGGCCATCCACGGTCCTCTAAACAATTTCAGACTCCTTGTTGTCTCCAGTGAGGGATTCTGAAAAATCTCTAGAGATAATGTAGAGATAATCCTTGTCTTTGGCCATGCTCTGTGATTTGGTGGCTGAGTTGAAGGGCAATATGTGATGGGGTTGGGTTTGTTGGAGTTGAAAATTACTGAATATGACTTGTAAAAAGATCTTATCACACAGATGAGTCAAGGCAGAATTTACTGTGAAGATTTACACAGCACAGACTCAACTCTGAGCAGCAAATCCACCTTTAGGTCCACTCATTTGACATTCTCCATCACCAGCCAGACCACACTGTTCACCAGTAGAATCTCTCTGTGTTAAAGTATTCCTTATATTAAGCAAAAACCTGGATTTCTATAAATGGCATGCAGGTGTATATGTCGGGTATCAAGATTGTGGCATTTTGGGGCATTTAAAATATTTCAACATTTGATTTAGTTCAAATTGCCCAGTTTCTGCCAGCTGCTGTGTTTTTATTTTCTCTCAGCCTTTTGACTAACATCAAGTGTAGCAAGGGGGCTTCCCAGGTGGCACAGTGATAATCTGCCTGCCAATGCAGAAGACACAAGACATGTGGGTTTGATCCCTGGGTCAGGAAGATCCTCTGGAGGAGGAAATGACAACCCCTCCATTATTCTTGCTTGAAACATTCCATGGACAGAGGAGCCAGGTAGGCTACTGCCCAGGGGGCACAAAGAGTTGGATACAACTGAGCGACTAAGCGCATATGGCAGAGAAAGTGTATGACCCCTTACTTTTGACGTGTCTCTTTTCTCAGCCTCTGTCTCTATCGGCCATTCCATTCTCAGCCTCCTGTTCATGTTTCTGAGTAGCCAGAGTCGTACTCTTTGGCTCGCATTTACCCTGAGAAAGGTGACACAGACAAGGAAGGATCTAGGCTCAAAGCCTTGAGCAAAGGCTGTTGTGAGCTCCATTCCCTAGAAGATGTCTACATCCATTTGCACTGCTTATGTCAACAAAGAAAATTCATCTCAGAGGTTTAGCTAAGCAAAAAGCAGAGGATAAGCTGGGGACGAGCAGTTTAGCTAAGATGGTTGGAAATGGCCCTCATAATGATGATAGCATCTTTCCCCTTCAGCAATCTCAAGGCATTTCCTCTACTCTCTTTCACGGCTTGTGGGAGCACTCCTTGCTAACCTTGTTTAGCTTCATCCTAGTCAATAGATTAGGGATGGAGGGTGAGGGGCATGTCTGCTCGGGAGCTGGAGAGGAACATACGCCACGATTTGGTAAAAATATACATGTGAATTTGGTAAAAATATGTAGAACTGGCTTGAGCCAAAAGGCTGCACTTCTTTTTCAAAGCATTATATTTTTCTGGTTATGCAAGTAATTATGTAGGTTCTGTGGGAAATTCAAAACTACAAAAAATTACAATCATTCTTGATTCTGCTATTCAGAAATAATAACTGTCATTACTATTTTGATAATTTCTGTCCATTTATAATTAAGGGATTTTTTTTTGCATCCTTTTAAATCATTTGCTGTTTTGCCCCCAAAACATTCCCCCACAGCATTAAAAACTCTTTAGGGAGGTAAGTACCAATGACAGTCATATTCAGGATAAAGAAGGATCCAGGGCGGGGGGCGGGGGGGGGGGAGTTTGTGGTGGTCCATCTCCACCTACCTGGAGCTCTGGGGGCAGAGGGATGAAGTCTTCCTGCAAGCTGCTCAGGTTTCTCAGGTGCCCTTGATGGCCTGAGACTGATGTCCCAGGAAGCAGAACAGAAGGAAAGGTAGGCATTGTCTGGGATACCATTCAGGTTGTTTAGCTGCTCAGTCATGTCTGATCTTTGGGATCCCCTGGGCTGTAGCCTGCCAGGCTCCTGTCCATGGAATTCTCCAGGCAAGAATACTGGAGTGAGTTGCCCTTCCCTTCTCCATGGGATCTTCCTGACCTACAGATTGAACCCAGATCTCCTGCATTGCAAGCAGATTCTTTGCCATCTGAGCCACTTGGGAAGCCCCGGAAGGACAGCTTAGGCTACCTTTAGTGGACATGAATAGTTAACTGTGGTGAGCACAAAGAGAACCAAATGAGGGACAGTAGCTCCTTTACCACCTGAGCTGCCAGGGAAGCCCTGAATTCTCCAAAGCAGGTAGAAAATGCTCAAGGACAAGATTTACATGCCTTGGCCTTTGGGAGACTTCTACCTCCCTGTTTGATGAAATGGGAGCAGAGTTAGAAGTGAAAGGGGAACTTCACAGTGATCGCACCTTGGAAAGAAGCAGGTGCCTGGAGTAGAAGGGTAGACGGGAAATGCTGCCCTCTGGTCTAGGAAGCCTCAGTAGAATAAAGCTGAAATCGCCTTACAGTTCAGACCCTCAGCTGCTGAAACTTAATCCTCTGCTGCCTCCAACACTATCCTGCAAATAGGTGACTCATTGAAAAATTGTCCTGAAATAAGGTACAACCTTTGCAGATTGACTCCAAGCAGAAATGCAGAGTTAAAACATGGAAAGTAAAAAGTTCATATAGAATACTTACCAGAAAAAATCAATGTCACAGAGCTTAAAAAATTATGAGCAACTATTTCTTCATGAAGGCAAAGATGTTAATGAAAGGGTGACCTTTCTGAGAGTAAAACTCCAAGGAGACCTATAGGGCCTCTGAGAAGAAAAGTGAGAAAATCAAAGCCATTATGGAAATGAGACTCTCATTACAAGAAACAAAAAGCTGTATGCGGCTAAAAACTCAGTCAGGGATGTAAAAAGTAAGTCTGAGAGGATGAGCAAGATGAAATGGAAAAGAAACACATTACAAAAGTTTCTAGAAAACATTGGTAGTGAAGACAAGTCATATAATAGCCCCTGGAAAAAAAGAAGGGAGAATATTTTAAGTGAGTTTTAAGATTTCCAAAAATTTTTTAAAAAAAGGTTGAAATGCAGAGATTGAGAGAGTACAGTATGTCCCAGGAAAAACAAGTTCAGAATAAAACTATTCTAAGATGATTTACTGAAGTGAGTGGAGATAATTCTGTGGCATAGAGGAAAAATCAAGTTATTTATAAGGGGAAAAAGGTAAGGTGACCTTGGGGCTTTCTCACAGCATTTAAATGTGAAAGTCAGCAGAATATGATAAGTTCTTAGAGATGAAAGTGTGACTCAAGATGTTTATATGCATGCTGTTTTTGTTGTTGTTCAGTTGCTCAGTTGTGTTCAACTCTTTGCGACCCTATGAACTGCAGCATGCCAGCCTTCCTTGTCCTTCACAATCTCCTGGAGCCTGCTCAAACTCATGTCTATTGAGACGACAATGCCACCCAACCATCTCATCCTCTGTTGTCCCCTTCTCCTCTGGCCTTTAATCTTTCCCATCATCAGGGTCTTTTCCAATGAGTCGGCTCTTCTCAACAGGTGGCCAAAGTATTGGAGCTTCAGCTTCAGCATCTGTCCTTCCAATGATATTCAGGGTAGATTTCCTTTAGTACTGACTGGCTTGGTCTCTTTGCAGTCCAAGGGAGTCTCAGCAAAAGTCTCAGCACCACAGTTCAAAAACATCACCTCTTCAGTGCTCAGCCTTCTTTGTGGTCCAACTCTCACATCTGTTCATGACTACTGGAAAAATCATAGCTTTGACTATGCAGACCTTTGTGCACAAAGAGGTATCTCTGCTTTCTAATAAACTCTCTAGGTTTGTCATAGCTTTTCTTCCAGAGTGTCTTTCAATTTTGCAGCTTCAGACACCAGCTACAGTGATTTTAGAGCCCAAGAAAATAAAATCTGCCACTGTTTCCTTTTTTTCCTCATCTATTTGCCATGAAGTGATGGGACTGGATGCCATGATCTTAGTTTTTCGAATGTTCAGTTTTAAGCCAGCTTTTTCACTCTCTTACCCTCATCAAGAAGCTCTTAGCTCCTCTTTACTTTCTGCCATTAAAGTGGTATCATCTACATAACAGATTGTTGATATTTCTCCTGGCAATCTTGATTCCAGCTTGTGATTCATTCAACTGGGCATTTCTCATGATGTACTCTGCATATTAGTTAAATAAACAGGATGACAATATACAACCTTGACATACTCCTTTCTCAATTTTGAACCAGTCCGTTGTTCCATGTCCAGTTCTAACTGTTACTTCTTGACCTGAGTACAGGTTTCTCAAGAGGCAGGGAATGTGGTCTGGTATTCTCATCTCTTTAAGAATTTTCCACTGTTTGCTGTGATCCACACAGTCAAAGGCTTTAGCACAGTCAATGAAATGGAAGAAGATGTTTTTTTCAATTCCCATGATTTTTCTAAGACCCAGTGGATGTTGGTAATTTGATATCTGGTTCCTCTGCCTTTTCTAAACCCAACTTGAACATTTGAAAACTCTTGGTTCATGTATTGTTGAAGCCTAGCTTGAAGGATTTTGAGCATTACCTTGCTAGCATGTGAAATGAATACAATCATATGGTAGTTTGAACATTCTTTGGCATTACCTTTCTTTGGAATTGGGATGAAAACTGACCTTTTTCAGTCCTGTGGTCACTGCTGGGATTTCCAAATTTACTGGCATATTGAGGGCAGTACTCTAACATCATCATCTTTTAGGATTTGGAATAGCTCAGCTGGAATTCCATCACCTCCACTGGTTTTGTTTGTAGCAATGCTTCCTAAGGCCCACTTGACTTCACACTCCAGGATATCTGGCTCTAGGTGGGTGACCACACCATTGTGGTCATGCAGGTCATTAAGACCTTTCTTACATAGTTCTTCTATGTATTCTTGCTACCTCTTCTTAATTTCTTCTGCTTCTGTAAGGTCCTTCCAGTTTCTGTCCTTTTTTGTGCCCATCTTTGCATGAAATGTTCCCATGTTATCTCCAATTTTCTTAAAGAAATCTCTAGTCTTTTCCATTCTATTGTTTTCTTCTATTTCTTTGCATTGTTCCCCTAAGGAGGCCTTCTTATCTCTCCTTGCTATTCTCTGCTGTTATCTCCTTCTTTTTAAAGAAATACCCCCTTTTTTAAAGAAACACTTTTAAAATATCCTCTAGAGTAGTTATGATGGTAGTGAATTATCTCATATTCTGTTTCAAAATGTCTTCATTTTTGAAATGCTCTTTTTGCTGGATAAAGAATTTTGAGGTGACAGCTTTTCAATATTTTAAATGGGTTTCTCTGTAGCCTTCTGGCTTGCATAGTCTGCTATATTTAGTATCTTTGCACTTTTTTATTTACTGTATCTTTTTTACCTTTTTTTTTTTTTAAAGTTATCTCTTATGGCTTATTCCCAGAAATTTTTGACTTTGCATATTATCCCTTTTCATTTATTTTGCTTGGGTTTGTTAAGATTTTAGGATCTGTAAATTTATAATTCCCATGCAACTTGATTAAAAGAAGTCTTTATATTTTTACAAAAATATTTTTTGTTCTTTTGCTTTCCTCTCCTTCAATAGCTCCACTTACATTGTCCTTTATTGTGGATAGTTTCCACTGCTATTTTAAAAAATTCAGTTATCTTTTCTTATGTAGCATCTGATCTGCTTTTAATACTGTGCTTTTATTTTTAATTTACAATTTTTATTTCTAAAAGCCTCATTTAGGTCCTTTTTTTGTATCTTAGATCATTTCCCTTCTCATCATGGTCATGCTTTCCTCTAACTTTGTGAGCCCTTGGAATAAAATTATATTAGCTTTTTAACTTGTGAGTCTGTTAGTCCCTTCATATCTATCATGTCTGGATCTGTCTATTTTTTTTTCTTCTGGTTATAGAAAAATTATGCTCTTTTTTACAAGACTGGTAAATTTTTAATAGACATTATGTATTGTGAATGTCATGTTGTTTGCTGAATTTTGGTGTTTGAATGTGTGCTTAATAGTGATCTGTTTTTGTTTTGTGTGCCATTAAATTAGTTGGTGGATTTCCTTAGTAGTTCAGTTGGTAAATAATCTGCCTGCAATGCAGGAGACCCTGGTTCCATTCCTGGGTCAGGAAGATTCCCTGGAGAAGGCATAGGCTACCCACTCCAGTATTCTTGGGCTTCCCTGGTAGCTCAGACAGTAAAGAATCCACCTGCAAAGTAGGAGACCCAGGTTCAATCCCTGGGTTGGGAAGATCCCCTGGAGGAGAGCATGACAACCCACTCCAGTATTCTTGCCTAGAGAATCCCCGTGGACAGAGGAGTCTGTCAGGCTACAGTCCATGGGGTCACAAAGAGTCAGACATGACTTAGTGACTAAGCACACACAGAAGTTAGTTGGTATCAGGTAGTATCATTTTGAGACTTGATGTTTCTCTTTTCTACTGGAAAATATTATATTTTGGGGGTATTCAGTCAGTCATACATGTCTGACTCTTGAGATCCCATGAACTACAGCACACCAGGCTCCTCTGTCCATGGGATTTTTTTCAGGCAAGAATATAGGAATGGGTTGCCATTTCCTCCTTCAAGGGATCTTCCTGATCCAGGGATTGAACCCAAGTCTCCAGTGTCTCCTGCATTGCAGGTGGATTCTTAACCACCAAGCCACCTGAGAAGCTGCTATATTTTGTTTTGTGACTTGTTATAATTTCATGTCTATTTCTTTGTGTATTTGGATGTATACTGCAACCAATTCTATATTTTCTTTCTTTAATCTTTCATTTAAATTTATTTCAAATGTTCCTTAAATTGTATTTACAGTTTATTTTTTAATTAAACTTTTTCATTTTGAAATAACTGTAGCTTGACTTGCAACAAGAAACAGTGCAAAGGGATTTCATGTGTTCTCTACCCAGTTTCTCCCAAAGGCAACACTTTGCAAAACCATAAGACAGTATCACAATCATAATATTAATATCGGTACAGCAGGATATAGACAGTTGCACCCTTCACAGGACACCCATTTCACTCCCAGCCATGCCCCTTTCTTACCCCATACAATAATAATCTGCCCTTCATTTGTATAGTTTCGTCATTTCAAAATGTTATGTAAATGGAATCATATAGTAAATACCTTCCTGGAATTTTCTCCTTTCACTCAGCATAATTTTCTAGTGATGTATCTAGGTTGAGACATCTGTCAATAATTGGTTCTTTTTTTACTGTTGAGTAGTATTTCCTGGTATGGATGTTTCACAGTTTATTTAACCCACTGAAGAGCATCTGGGTTGTTTCTAGATTTCAGCTACTATGAATAAAGCCGCTATGAACATTTGTGTACAGGTTTCAAGTGAACTTAAGTTTTCATATTTTTCTGGGATTAATGCCTGGGAATGCAATTGCTGGTTATATGATAGCTGCATGTTTAGCTTTTTGAGAAACTTCCAGACTTTTCCAGAGTGGCTATACCATTTTCCATTGCCACCAGTGACATAAGAATAATCCAGTTTGTCCACATCTGTGCCAGTATTGATGCTGTCATTTTAAAAAAGTTCTAGTCATTCTGATGAATGCTTTTATCCTGCATTTCATGAGCAGATAATAACATTGAATAGCTTTGCATGTCTTTGTTTGCCATCTGTATATCTTCTACAGTGAGATGTCTTTTTATGTCTCTTATACATCTTCTAATTAGACTGTTTATTTCTTTACTGTTGAATTTTGAGAGTTTATACATTCTAGAAAGCGGTCCTTTGGTGACTATGTGATTTTCAAATATTTTATCCCTGTCTGCAGCCTGTCTTCATTTTTTAACGAGTGTTTTTCAGGGCAAAAGATTTTAATTATGATCAGGTCAAAATTATCAGTTTCTTCTTTTATGGATTTTATTTTTGGAGACAAGTCTAAGAACTCTTTATCTATCTTGAGATTCTAAATATTTCCTCAATTTTGTCTTAAAATTTTAGTGTTTTACATTTAATTCCATTATCTGCTTTGAGTTATCTTTGAGGTTTCCCAGGTTGCATTAGTGGTAAAGAATTCACCTACCAATGCAGGAGACACAGGAGATGTGGGTTCAATCCCTGGATTGGAAAGATCCCCTGGAATAGGAAATGGCAACCACTTCAGTATTCTTGCCTGGAAAATCCCACGGACAGAGGAGCCTGGTGGGCTACCATCCATGGGAGTCGTAAAGAGTTGGACACAACTGAGCACAAACACAGCCTCCAAGATGTGAGGTTGAGTTCTCAGTTCCTTTTTCTTTTGATATGTTTGTTAAAGTTTTCGGTACCATTTGCTGAAAATACTATCCCTCCTTCATTGACTTGCTTTTGCATCTTTCTCAAAAACCAGTTGTGTGGTTGTTTTTGGGTTCTATATTACGTTCCTTTTGTCTATGACTCTCTCTTCTCCACCAATACCACACAGTCTTGATCACTGTAGCTACAGAAAATCTTGAATTTAAGTAGACTGACACCTCTTATTTCATTTTCTTAAAAGACTGTTTTTGGAGCAGTTTTAGATTCATAACAAAGTTTAGAGGAAGGTGCAGAAATTGCCCATATAGTCACTGTCCCCACACACGTATTGCCCCCCTGTTATCAACAACACTTACCAGACTAGTACATTTTTTTTTTACCAAGGATGAACCTACATTGATATATCATGGTCAACCAAAGTCCCTAGTTTACTTGAGCATTCATTTTTGATGTTGTGCATTCTATGGTTAGACAAATGCATAATGAAATCTATACATCACTTTGGCATCATACAGAGTATTTTCACTTCCCTAAAAATATCCTGAGCTGTGCCTATTCCCTCTCCCACACCCTTACCAACAGATACCAGTCTTCTTGTCTACACAGTTTTGCCTTTTCCAGAATGTTATATACAGCTGACCCTTGAACAATGTGGATTTGAACTGTATAGATCCATGTACAGGCTGGCTTTTTCAATAAATACTACAACAATACGTGGCTCAGATGGTAAAGAATGCATATTACCAGTGGAAAAGGCCTCTGTCACCTACAATGCAGGAGACAGAGCTCAATTCCTGGTTTGGGAAGATCCCCTGGAGAAGGGAATGGCAACTCACTCCAGAATTCTGGAGAATCCCAGGGACAAAGGATCCTGGAGGGCTATAGTCCATGGTATCACAAAGAGTTGGGCACAAGTGAGCAACTAACACTTTCACTTTCAGGACAACACTACATACTCCAAAGTTGGCCGAATCCGCAGATACAGAGACTCGGATACAAAGGGCCGACTATAAGGTTATCCGTGGATTGCCAGCAGGATCAGTATCCCTACCACCCACATTGTTCAAGGGTCAATTGCATTATAGTTGGAATCATATCGTATATACCTTGTCAGATAGGCCATTTCCACTGGTAATATGCATTAAGTTTCCTCTATATGTTTTCATGGCTTGATAGCTCGTTTCAGTTTAGTGATTAATAATATTCCATTGTCATGTGCCAGAGTTGGTGTATCTTCTTACCAAGTCATTATGGTTGCTTCAGTTCAGTTCAATTCAGTCGCTCAGTCCTGTCTGACTCTTTGCAACCCTATAGACTGCAGCACACCAGGCCTCCCTGTCCATCACCAACTCCCGGAGTTTACTCAAACTTATATCCACTGAGTTGGTGATGCCATCCAACAATCTCATCCTCTGTCATCCCCTTCTCCTCCTGCCTTCAATCTTTCCTAGCATCAGGGTCTTTTCAAATGAGTCAGTTATTCACATCAGGTGGCCAAAGTACTGGAGTTTCAGCTTCAGCATCAGTCCTTCCAATGACTATTCAGGACTGATTTCCTTTAGGATGGACTGGTTGGACCTCCTTGCAGTCCAAGGGACTCTCAAGAGTCTTCTCCAATACCACAGTTCTAAAGCATCAATTCTTCAGCGCTCAGCTTTCTTTATAGTCCAACTCTCACATCCATACATGACTACTGGAAAGTTTTGGCAATTACGAATAGAGCTTCTATAAACATCTGTGTGCAGGTTTTTTGGTGGATATAAGTTTTCAGCTCCTTTGAGTAAATATTAAGGAGCACAATGGCTAGATAATATGGTAAGAGAGCATCTAATTTTGTGCAGCCCATTTGGAAGACAGTTTGCTTCACATTCTTACCAGCATTCTGTGTTGTCAGTGCTCCAGATTTTGCCCATGCTAACAGGTATGTGGGGATAGCTCATTGTTGTATGATTTATATTCCTCATGCCATATGATGTGGAGCATCTTTTCATAGATTTATATACCATCTGTATATCTTCTTTGGTGAGTATCTGTTAGGTCTTTGGTCAACTTTTTAATGATGCCATGAATTTTGAATGCTATTATATGGTCATGTAGCCATTCTGCCATATTACTCACCCCTCTCTCCTCAACCTCATCATCCCTCCTTCCTTCAACCCTGTCTCTGAAATTCCTAGTCGCTTCTCATGCACAGCACACTGGCTCCATCCCCTCATGACAGCCTGTTCAGACCTTGTCTAAAGAACCATCTCATCTTTTTCTCCAAACTTTTTTTTTGCTTTGTTTTCAGAGTTATCCGTTGAAATACTGCAGGGGGTACATCTCACAGGGAGTATGCTGTGAACAAGTCCCAGATCTGTCTGCCTGGAACTTAGGCCTGGGTGTGGTACAGACTTTAGCTCCTTGACTGTTAACATATGCCTTCAACACACTCTTTCTCATTTGCCATTTGTCTTACAATGTTTGCTGTTTTATCCTGCTGTATAAACATATTTATTTGCATAAAACCTGTATTTGAAGTTGAATATACAGCTTTCCCTTTAGGTGTATTTATTTTTCAGGCTTATGTAGAAAATCCTTCTCTGCCTAAAGGTTATAAAATATTACTCACATTTGTTGTGTGTGCATTTCTTTCACAGTAAGAAATTCCTTTCATTTGCTTTACATCTGAGTGAGTTCCATTCCAGGAGCATGTTCATAAGTCCAATTTGTTCTTAAGTCCAACAAAGTCAGCCCAGGTGCGCAACTAAAACAATTAATATATAGAACTGTACTATAATAGGTTTATAACACTTTTCACACAAGTAATACATAAAAACAAACACAAAAAATAAAAAAAACAGTTTTTAATCTTTTGATACAGTACCTTGAAAGGTACAGTAGTAAGTACAGTGCAACAGCTGGCACACAGGGGTTGGCATCAAGCGAACAGGCAAAAAGAGTTACTGACTCTTCTTGGGGTTACTGACTGGAGGAGAGAGAGGAGGGGGAGATGGTAGAGCTGAAGTGTCGTCAGCAACAGGACATGGAGGACAAGCTGCAGTTTCACTCACGCATGATGCTGAGGGGACTCATGACCACATCTCTGCAAGTTTGAAACCTGAATGTTCGGCTGTAAGGGACTTACTGTATCGCTTTATTTCTGGTCTTTTTTTTTTAATATTTGATTCTGTTGGGAACATTTTGATATAAGAAAGGAGCTAAAGACCCTGCATTCATCCCCCACTTGCCAAAGAACTTGTCTGACATCAGTTACATGTTAAAGAATTATTCTCTGTTGAATTGAAATGGTATCTTTTTTTCACATATTCAGTCTCTATTTATGCTTGAGTCTTTATCTGGATTCAAGCATACACACTACTATATATAATATAGTGAAGAAGGACCTACTGAATAGCACAGGGAACTCTACTCAATTCTCTGTAGTGATGTACATTTGAAAAGAATCTAAATAAGAGTGGATATATGTATATGGCGGAGAAGGCAATGGCACCCCACTCCAGTACTCTTGTCTGGAAAATCCCATGGATGGAGGAGCCTGGTAGGCTACAGTCCATGGGGTCGCTAAGAGTCGGACAACTGAGCGACTTCACTTTCACTTTTCCCATTCATGCCCTGGAGAAGGAAATGGCAACCCACTCCAGTATTCTTGCCTGGAGAACCCCAGGGACAGCGAAGCCTGGTGGGCTGCCATCTATTGGGTCGCACAGAGTCGGACACGACTGAAGTGACTTAGCAGCAGCAGCAGCAGCAGCAGCAGCAGCATATGTATATGGATAACTGATTCACTTTGCAATACAGACGAAACTGACACAACATTGTACACAACTATACTTCAATAATTTTTTTTAAATAAAAGAAAATTTCTAAGCAAAGAAGATTAAATTCTTATCTGGGTCTCTACTCTTCCCTGGCCTTGGTCTTTTATATGTTGCCAGTTGTGTCCTTCATAACATCATTGTTAAAAAATGAGATTATCTCTACTCCCCACTCCCAATCATGACTTTATCTCGGTTATTCTAAAGATATTATATTGGGGTTCAAGGTCCTAGACTGTCACAGTTATGTGGGATCAATGTCATCTGAGGCTGGCCCCAGCAAGTCATGGATGGGGAAACCAAAGACATAAAAATAGAGCAATGTGACTGTTGATGGATGGGAGTCATCACCAGGCCCAGGATTTAAGTCGTGTTTATACACTTTGCTTCTACCCTTCACCTTTGTTCCTACCACATCACATGTCCTTGTAATCTACCTCTGCTCCCTGTGCTGGTCCCCTTCTCTCCACCCCAGTGGATGCTACCCAGTCCTTCTAACGTGATCTTGGAAAAGCAGAAGCTGGGCAGGAGAGAAGCGAGGATGCTGTGTTGTCTGTGTGGAAAATGCTACCATGTTACACCCTGTGGGGCTTATTCTGAGCTATCTGTGGAGTAAGAAGACCCTGAAGTCAGGGCTGCTTGGCTCTGGAAGCTCTCTGATCACGTGGGACTTGAGGTGAACATGGCTGTCCTACCACCCCTGGTGCAGGACGTCAGGAATGCCAGCTGGCCCGGAGCCTGTTTGCAGAGGCAGCGGGGGCAGTCCTAAGCCAGGTGTCCAGTGATGTGCATGATGGAAATGCAGCAGAGGCCAGCAGACCCACAACGGGGAGGTTTCTAAAGACAAGCACCCTGGCTGCTCTGTGAGTTGAACACAACCAGGGCACGAGCGTGAGGCTGGGAGAGTGTGTGGGTTCTGGGGTGCACGGCCGAGATCAGCGATGTGAACCGGGTGGCAAGAAGCGGGTGTCTGTGAATGCTGGGAGGATGGTGTTTGGAGAAGAAAATATGGAATGGAAAATGTGGACCTTCTCCTGGCTGTAGCAGGAGTGATGCCTGCTTCTCCTGGAGACAGGCTGGATCCAGACACAGCACTTGAGGGATTTCTGAAACCACCCCCTTCTGAGGCTCTCATGTGGTACCCAACACCTGGGCCTTGGCTGGGAGAGACTGTGGGACTTGGTGACCCCAGGGCAGTTTCCTGGGCAGGCCTCAGCAGCTTTATCATCAAGGCCGCTTGGTGCCAGAGAGGAAGATGAGGATAACTAATGGCCGTGGCCCTTGGGATTTGTTTCAAACCTCATAGAGGGCATTCTCAGGCCTTCCAGAAATAACAGAGAACATTTTTCTGGGGGGTATAATTCCTGCTTCATGGAGGAGGAGCAACACAAATTTTGCAGCCCAAAAGTGCCCCCGTTTTTCTTCTTTTTGACCTCATTTTTCAAACCGAGTTGAGGTGGCCCAGGAACCCTGGGATTATGTGTGTTTTCCCACGTTGCTTTGGACACCCAGTATGTTGGTGGAGCTCTGACTGTTTCGAGATTAGCACTATTCAAAATATGCTACCTTTGCCCCCAGGCATGAAGCCTGCATTTTCTCAAGGCTGAGACCTGTCAGAAGAGGAAGCAGAAGCGAGTTGTGGGAAAGCTTGATAATAACGTGGGCAAGAGGAGAGTATCCTTCTCAACAGGCCTCGGAAGCAAGATTCCTGGGGAAGTCAGGCTCAGTTGGTGACAAAAACAAGGAGCAGGTACTTAGGATCTCATAATTCTAAAATGAATTCTAAAATACAAAATCTCTGCTGTTCTGTTTTAAGAGTACATCACTATGTAAATATTAACAGATGGGGATACTGACTTAGAATAGTTACTCCTCATAGTAAGTGGCTCCCCTGGAGGAACCTTAGCATCTTCCCTGGGGACGGAGGAAGCAGAAGCTCGTGCCTCTCCAGGCGGTTAGAGGGATGAGATGCCCGGCTGCTCTCAGCTAGTCGTCAGTTTTTTTCGTGGATCCCCACCATATGCATCATCAATCAGGGAGGCAGGCAGGAAGTCACCCATTAGGGTGGGTTCTTGTGCAGTGTTTTGGGGAAATACTAGCCGTTTGTCTACCCTGGGGTTGGGGAGGCCCCACAGGAACAGGTTGTTATGGACTGAATGGCTGTTTTCCCCAAAATTTGTGTGTTGGAGCCCTGACCCCTAATGAGAAGGTATTGTGTTGCCATTGTTGTGTAGTTGCTCAGTCGTGTCCTACAGTTTACGACCCTATGGACTGTAGCCCACCAGGCTCCTCTGGGCGTGGGATTCTCCAGCAAGAATACTGGAGGAGGTTGCCATGCCCTTCTCCAGGGGATCTTCCTGACCCAGGGATCGAACCCAGGCCTCTTGTGTTTCCTGCATTGGCAGGCAGGTTCTTTACCGCTGAGTCACCTGGGAAGAGCAATGTGAGCGTATTAGGAGATGAGTATGTTTAGATGGGGCCATGGGGTAGAGCACTGTGTTGGGATTAGTACCTGTAGGAGGACAGGGGAAGGCACCAGAACTTCTCCACCAGGCGAGGAGACAGCAAGAAGGCAACCATCTGGTGTCAAGAAAAGGGCCCTCGGTAGACCCTGGATCTGCCAGCACCTGGGTCCTGGACTCCTCAGTCTGCAGAACTGCTAGGAAGACATCTGCTGTAAGTCCCCCAGGTCGGGACATTTCACTCTGCCAGCCCAAGTAGACTAAGGCAGAACAGGCAGTTCCGTGTCAGAGACAGCTGGGCCCCCGGCTCACCTCCAACATTCCTATAACTGGATGACCTTGCATGGCTCTAAACTCAGTACTTCTAAAACAGAGATAATGTCTTCCTTGTAGGACTGTTGTTCCATCTAGAACACACACACATCCAACCCTTGAGTCCTACTTCCCCCTCCATGTGTATATAATGCATCTGGCCCTCGATGCACCTCAATATATTATTCTTATTGTCTGCATGCATGCATGCTCAGTTACTTCAGTCATGTCTGACTCTTTGAGACCCCAAGGACTATAGCCCACCTGGCTCCTCTGTCCACTGATGCTCCAGGCAAGAATACTGGAGTGGGTTGCCATGCCCTCCTCCAAGGGATCTTTCCCACCCAGGGATCAACCCTGGGTCTCCAGGCAGATTCTTTACCGTGAAGCCACCAGGGAAGCCCAGTTCTTATTTTCTACTGGTTTATACAAATAGAAGCTCTTGTAGAGCTGCCATCTATGTGGTGAAGGTGATGTGCTAAAGGAGACATTTAGAACCTGGACTTTAGAGTGGAGGAACCAACTGGACATGGAGGTCCTAAATCTGGAGGGACTCAGATTTGACTTATTTTTAGTATACTCTAATGTGGAAACTAAAAAGGTAGCATGCATTCTCCTCTAGAGGTAAGCACCCAATAATAAGCCCCTATGAATAGTGAAGAAAAACTGCTGCTCACAGCTTTTCCGTTTTTGATGAATAGGCTCTGATGCCACAGTAATGGTATTTAGTAAATTATAATGCTTCCATTAAATTATAGTTCTGTGGCAAGTAGTTGTGAATTCAATTACACTGCTTGGCTTCTAGCTATCCTGCATATTTCATCAAAAGTTGATTTGCCACCGATAGCTCCACATTTCTATGAAGAAAAGAATGCATTTGGCAAAATTTGGGTTGAAAGTCAACCAGCGAATGAGAGGCTTATTGGAGTCCTCCATTAGCTGGGAAATTTGCAGTCACCTTCCATTGACACGGGGCTGCCCTAAGACCCTGTCCTAGGGAGGCCCTCTTTGTGCTGCTCCTTCTATCCAGGCCTACAGTCCAGCAGCCCCGAGAGAGGGTAAAAGGTGGTTCTCTCAATTTTCAGGTGAAACCAAAGGTGGATCCCACCTGGAAAAGGAAGGCTCCAGTGCATAAGTCTGCTAGGAAACCTCAAGTTCAAGTTAGCCCTCCTAGGACATGAACTCCAGTTAGTGACAAGAGACCTGAGAGTCAGCTTTCAGGGGTTCAAGTTTCTTTGGTGGATAGGATCTGAATTAACTAGCCCTCCTGAGCAGTGCTAAAACTTCACTGTAGACTGAGAAGTCTTCACAGCGAGGTCAAAGGCAGGAAGACATTGGCATGACCCAAAGAGTGGGGCAAACAGCATTACTTACCTCAAGTGTTGATGTGAAGAGTAAATGAATAATGAACGTAATATACTTGAGACAGTGCCTGGCCTTTAAGAATGTTGCATGTAAATATTATTATTGTTGTTAAGCATATTATCTATTATTAGCACACCTTGAGGAACTCTGTGGTCCACAAAGAATATTTGGAATCATAGCCAAAGAGGGATTCTTGAGAGTGGACCAATCGTTGCTGTTGTTCAATCCCTCAGTTATGTCCAACTCTTTACCACCCCGTGGACTGCAGCACGCCAGGGTTTCCTGTCTATCACCATCTCCCAGAGTCTGCTCAAACTCATGTCCTTTGAGTCGGTGATGCCATCCAACCATCTCATCCTCTGTCACCCTCTTCTCTACCTGCCTTCAATCTTTCCCAGCATCAGGGTCTTTTCCAGTGATTGGGATCTTGACATCAGGTGGCCAAAGTATTGGAGCTTCAGCTTCAGCATCAGTTCTTTCAATGAATATTCAGGGAGTCAATAGTTGTCTCCATTTTGTGGTGTAAGATGACCTTGGTTCCATGTCTACCTGATAAAGGAACACACTTTCCAAGTCCATCACCAGATTGTGATGCAGGGCTGGGATTTGGATCCTATCATACTATAGTACCTCCTCCTAGACACCCATTGCCACACAACCAAGGTATCATAGAACTTAACTGATTAACAAGCTCCCTGACTCTAGGACTTGATTTGTTAACTTATTAACCATGCTTCATACTATAATACTGTAAAGCCTCATTTGGGCCACATTTGGGAGTATTTGAGCTGCTGTGTAGCTGAGACCTTGGTTTCCCTGATGGCTCAGTGGGTATAGAATCCTCCTGCAATGCAGGAGACACAGGAGACTCAGGTTCAATCCAGTATTCTTGCCTGGAGAATCCCGTGGACAGGGGAGCCTGGTGAGCTACCATCCATTGAGTCACAAAGAATCAGACAAGACTGAGTGACTAAGTGCAAACACACACACGCACACACACACACACACACACACACACACACACACACACACACACACACACAGCTGAGAACACACCAAGGCAGAGGACCTGTGTATGAAGAGGAAAAAGGAAATCCCACAATCTACAGACACTGAGAGGTAGTGTTGATTCCTGCAAGGTTCTAGAATGTCCATGGATTAAGCATGAGAAGTTTTCAGTGATGTCTGGTTCTCCCAACAGCTGGTCAGAGGATTGAATTCTGCTTCCTGGAAGTTGAGGGTGGGTGTGCAGAAAGAGGTGATACAGATCAGTTCTTATTACTCTGAGCCTGCTCCTCTCTGCTCCCCATGCCACAAGTACATGTTGGCATGAGACTGCCTAGAGAGCAAAATATTCTGGTATTCTTGGCTAACTCCAGGAGGACAGCTATCTTGGAGAGGAACTAAATTTGTCTTTGTCATCCACTGTTATTTTGGTCTTGTGCTTTTTCTTTTGTATTTGTTTCTGTTTTAAACTGAAGCATAATAATCTGTCTTGCTTTTTTATTAATATATGGAAGCATAGTCTACCTTGATTGATATTATATGGTTTGTAAAAGAACAGGTCTAACTAAAGAGATCAAGAGGAACTATACACACTTCCATTATGTGATGAATATATTGTAGGTTATTTCTTTTTATTATGCTGTTAGACTAGCAAACTGGGGCAATGATGTTCATTTCATTACTTAGTTTTCATTACACTTTTTGAAAAAATATTTATTAAATCTCTTGAGCAAGAAGGAAAAGTATGAGCTCAGTGCTACAAGAGTCAGATTGAATTTTGAACACATAAATTAATGTATTAAAGTGAATCTGAGCAAAACCCCCGGTGAACTGTCATGGGATTGGTTCATTCTTTGAACTGTGGGTATGCACTCAGTCACTTAGTAGTGTCCAACTCTTCAGGACCCCATAGGCTGTAACCCACCAGGCTCCTCTGTCCATGGAATTTTCCAGGCAAGAATATTGGAGCAGGTTTCCATTTCCTTCTTCAAGGGATCTTTCCCACCCAGAGATCGAACCTGCATCTCGTATGTCTCCTAGGTTGGCAGGCAAGTTCTTTACCAACTGAACCACTGGGGAAGTCCTTCATTCTTTGCTCTGTACCTTCCATAAAAAAGGAATGGTTGGAACCAGGATTTATGATATTCTTGCTAAATGTACAAAATTAACTAGATTAAATCCAAATTAAATTATGTTCAGTTATATGCTATGATGTTAATTTAATAGTATAATATAAAATTTCTATGCTCATTTAATGCAATGTTATTCATTTTCTCCAAAGGTTGGTAAACACCTATCCAAGACTAGGAGAGCTATTCAAGACTAGGAGAATCCCGCCAGGCTCCATAGAATTCTCCAGATAAGAATACTGGAGTGAGTTGCCGTTTCCTTCTCCAGGGAATCTTCCCAACCAAGGGATGGAACATGAGTCTCTTTCTTTGCAGGCAGATGTTTTACCGTCTGAGCCACCAGGGAAGCCCAGCAGGAGAATAGTTAAATACATTGTAACTTGTGTCCTTAAAGAACATTGAATGTCACTGGGTTTGTTAAAGATATAATGTTAAATTAAAGATGAAGTAATTACAAAATTATATACAGCGTGAGCCCAGTGTGGTTTTAAAAGGAAAAGACCATGGTAGGGAGGCTCAAGAGGAAGGGGATATATGTATACATATAGCTGATTCACTTTGTTGTACAGTAGAAACTAACACAATATTACGTGTGTGTGCTCTGTCACTCAGCCATGTCTGTCTCTTCACAACCCCATGGACTGTAGCCTGCTAGGCTCCTCTGCCCATGGAATTTTCCAGGCAAAAATATTGGAATAGATTGCCATTTTCCTTCTCCAGGGGATCTTCCTGACCCAGGGATCGAAATTGGCATCTCTTGTGTCTCCTGAATTGGCAGGTAGATTCTTTACCACTAGTGCCACTTGGGAAGCTCAACACAACATTACACATCAATTAAAAAAAAAGAAGAAGAAAGGACCAAAGCACCCAAAGATGATTTTTCTTCTTTCTTTCTCTTTTTAAATTTCCAATAGTTTTTTTACATAGATGGGTATTATTTTTATAATTAAAATAATTAAATAATTAAAAAAATTTTCCAACAGGTATATAAAGAACTTTGTCAAAAAATGTATGAGAAAAAAAAATCCCCTGGATTTTTCTCAAATACTATCTGCTCTCATTCATTCACACATTTGTTCTTCTATTTGCTTGTTCATTCAACACGTCAGTATTGAGAACCCAGGTTGCTCAAGGTCATGGGTGCACTAAGTTGACTATTTGCCAGCTCTTTAAGTACAGATCAGGGGCTTTCCTGATAGCTCAGTTGGTAAAGACTCTGCCTTCAACACAGGAGACCCCGGTTCGATTCCTGGGTCTGGAAGATCTCCTGGAGACGGGATAGGCTATCCATTCCAGTATTCTTGGGCTTCCCTTGTGGCTCAGCTGGTAAAGAATCCACCTGTAATGCAGGAGACCTGGGTTCAATCCCTGGGTTGGGAAGATCCCCTGGAGAAGGGAAAGGCTACCTACTCCAGTATTCTGGCCTAGAGAATTCTATGGATTGTATAGTCCATGGGGTCGCAAAGAGTCAGACACGACTGAGTGACTTTCACTTTCACTTCACTTTTCACTAAGTACAGGTCTTGTTCTCCACTGTACTTGAGCGTTCAGAACCACTGAATTCCACTGTTGAGCTGTATGTTACAATATTACTGCTGGAATATTGTGAAAATTGCAGTGTGTGCTCATTGTTCCTTCTCCCTGCCCCAATTTCCTTCCTTCCAGTTGATGGTGAATTACAACAGATGCAGACAGAAGAGGCCAGAGTGGCAACCCGAGTCATCACAACTGGGGACCAACGGGACAGTGGGTCAGATTCTACAGGTTGGGGTATACTCTATGCTGCACTTTGCATCTGGGACACTTTCCCAAGAATGAAAAGCAAAACGAAAGAATGCACACGGGTCAAAGATTTGAGGCTGTTATCCAGAAACCAGGGAAAACAAGCAACAGGAGCTGGGGTTGTTAAGCCAAGATGTGCACATTTGATGCAACTAGTTAATTTGTTCAGATCCTTAGGGAACATCTACCTTCTAAAGTAAAGAAATGTTGCTATTCAGTCATTGTCATGTCCAACTCTCTATGACCGCATGGATTGCAGCATGCCAGGCTCCTCTGCCCTCCACAATCTCCTGGAGTTTGCTCAAAATTCATATCCACTGAGTCAGTGATGCTATCTAACCATTTCATCCTCTGTCGTCCCCTTCTCCTTTTGCCTTCAATCTTTGCCAGCATCAGGGTCTTTTCCAATGAATTGGCTCTTTAGTGTTGGAGCTTCAGCTTCAGCATCAGTTCTTCCAATGAATAGTCAGGGTTGATTTCCTTTAGGGTTGACTGGTTTGATCTCCTTACTGTCCAAGGGACTCTTAAGAGTATTCTCCAGCATCAGTTTGATTTAAAAAAAAACCAAGAGCAAAAATGATGTACTGTAGCAAACAGGCCCTTAGAAGTGGGTGCCCACTTCTGCATACTTACACCTTCACTTCCCCAGGTGCAGAGCTCCTGAGAGGCACCTATCAGTATCGGTTTTATGTTGAATTCGCTGAGCCTTCACTTGTCAACATCAATTAATTTATAGTAGGTGCTTTTAATATGCTAAAATATAGTAGAATGTGGAGAAGGAAAATTTTAACAGCCATGGAAGCTTCCATTGTCCCTGCCCCCAGGCACTATATTTTGTAGTGTAATTTTAAAAGTTACAAGTCATGGGGAAGAAAGCATTTCACAAGCCTCTTGGGAAACAGCTCTCTCTTCTGATCCCTGTAGATTGTTATTTGGAAAAAAATATATCCTCAGAATTAGAGGACTGGGAAATTTTGCTTTGTTTCTTTATTGAAAATGAGATAGCAGAGATAAATATATTTTATTTGAAATGTGATTTTTTTTGTTTAAAAAATAAGATATCCTTATAAAAATTCAGAAACTATAAGAACATATTTTTATACATATAAATTTACTTTTAAACATAACTTAAAAGTAAAAGTAACCCTAATTTTCCTAGTAGACATAGTCACTGTTTATATGTATAGTTAGACAGATATACACACATATAGTTTCACATAAAAATTATACAGTTCTTTATATACAAAATAATCTCAAGTGTGTATATTTATAGAATATTTTGCATTTTCCTACTGCTTTATATATACAATTTTTTCTTAGCATTTAAAATATAAATTGACATACCTCCTTTTATAAACCTCATTTTATTGGCTGCATAATATTCCATTGCATATTCACAATGGTGATTTTTTTTTTTTTTTAAGGTAAAAATTCCCTTTGGATGTAAAATCATAGACTGGTACTCTTCCTACCTGCAGAAGTATCGTGAAACTCTAAGAAGATAATTCTTAGATCAATTGCTAAAAAAAATCCACAGACTCTGGCCAGCAGTAAGTACCAGTTCACCTACTCTCATCTAAAACTGGAAAGAGTTAACATATGTGCTGTCACCATGAGCACAGTGTGGGCAGGAAAGCCGTTCTCCTTAACCATTTTTAAATCACACCCAGGATGCATCTGGAAATGATGTCAGGCCAAGACAGAAGTATTCCTAAGTTCTAATGAAGTCAGCAACAGGATCACGCGTGGGGCACCTCGGGACACCGACCTCCAAAAGTAGATCCCCGTCTCTCCATGTCTGTTCCATGACAAAGTGTTGTCATTTGCTAATTAAATGCGTAGAATCTTTTCTCACTTTGTAAGATAGATTTCATTTGTATACATTATATAAAACCCCATAACTTAAAAGGAGAAATTATAGGACTATTTCTGGCTGGGATTTTTAAATTCTGATTTTACTGAATGACTAAGCAGTCTTGAATTCATAAATATATCTCACTTACTCAATTGTGTCCACAATAGATGGGTCTGCCATCTTCCCGTTCGCTGGCTTAGCGGATCGCCTGCACTTCCAGAATTAGAAGGGCCGCTGTCTAGACCTCCTGACGTGTGAGCAGCCCGGGCTGTGGTCCTCTCGGGCTGCAGAACCGCTCCATCCCTGCTCCGGAGCCGCCTTTAATCTTGGTGCTGTTTGCAGACAGACTTTAAAAAGCTGCCTCGAGAATACATCCCTGCCAGTAGTTTAGTGTGTCACGCTGAGGATGAGAATTTTGTTCTATTCTTAAGATGCAGCTATTTGTGTGGGGGGAGCTTTGGCCAACAGGAAAGAAAGCCGAAGGTCAGGAAAAGAACTCTGTGGGATCCTGTGCCCCGTGGGGTTCTAGGAGGGCCTTTCCTGGAAGGGGGGGAGATCTGGAAGGGTCAGCACACCCCCGGGGGTGGCTGTTTTGTGGCTTCATGAGATATTAACCCCCAGCACTCCGGGGTGAGAGATGTTGGAGCTAGACGAATTCTCTGTTTGCTTAAAAATTGTTTGCACTCTCTCTTTTTACTTTTTCCAAAAAATAATAAAATCCTCTAAAGAACTGTTTGTGGGCACTTGTCCAGGGGCAGAGATGTGAAGAATAAAGGTAAATAGCTCTTTGTAGAGAACTGGACCTGGGGAGATTGGAGGCAAATGAAAAATTTGATATCCTGGAAACTCTAAATATGCTTTTCTTTTTTAAAAAGCATTTGGGATCCACGTGCCAACCCCTACACTGGTGAAGGAGGTTGCAGAGCGCCAGCAAGCCCCACACTGGGCGGGTGGCCGTCCTGCCCCCGTCTGTGTACTAGCACTGCCACCGGCCACGGCCAGGGTTGGCTCAGGACTCCTCATGTGCGTGAGATACCGAGGAGAGGATAATTTATGGCGTGTGCTTTGAGATTCCCTTAAATAGAAAAGACCAGCCGCTCAAGTTTTCTTAGCATGTTTGCCGCTCCCAGGCCGCTCGCCGAGCACACAGCAAACACAAAGCCCCAGAAATGTCTGCAAAAAGGTTCGGGAGCGAGCCCAGCCTCCAGACTGCAAGGTCCCAAGTGACTTCCCAGTGGCAAGCAGCCCTGCAGAATGACGGCAAGGTCAAGTGTGGAAAGGGTAGGGACACGCCTCGCCAGAGTCTGGCCCCCAAGCTGGGCCCCCACCCGCATCCATCAAGCCTCATTTCCTGTCCCAGAGTGCAAATGTGAGCAGAGAAGTAGCTTATTAAAGAATAATTCATTGTAGAATCCATTACAAATTGTGATTTATAGTCTTCACTGCAAACTGAACATTGCTTTAAATTTTAACTTTGAGTAAAATGGAAATTCATTAAATGTCTACCTGGGAAGGAATGGACTTCCCTGGTGGTTCAGATGGTAAAGCGTCTGCCTAAGTGAGGGAGACGTGGGTTCAATCCCTGGGTCGGGAAGATACCCTGGAGGAGGAAATGGCAACCCACTCCAGTACTCTTGCTTGGAAAATTCCATGGATGGAGGAGCCTGGTGGGCTACAGTCCATGGGGTCACAAAGAGGCGGACACGACTGAGCAACTTCACTGGGAAGGAATAGTTCATGATTATTTAGAATCCTTAGGAGGTCATCCTTGGAAGGAAGGTTATGGCCAACCTAGATAGCATATTTAAAAGCAGAGACATTACTTTGCCAACAAAAGTCCGTCTAGTCAAGGCTATGGTTTTTCCAGTGGTCACGTATGGATGTGAGAGTTGGACGGTGAAGAAAGCTGAGCGCCGCAGAATTGATGCTTTTGAGCTGTGGTGTTGGAGAAGACTCTTGAGAGTCCCTTGGACTGCAAGGAGATCCAATCAATCCATCCTAAAAGAGATCAATGCTGGGTGTTCATTGGAAGGTCTGATGTTGAAGCTGAAACTCCAATACTTTGGCCACCTCATGCGAAGGGTTGACTCATTGGAAAAGACCCTAATGCTGGGTAGGATTGGGGGCGGGAGGAGAAGGGGACGATAGAGGATGAGATGGTTGGATGGCATCACCGACTCGATGAACATGGGTTTGGGTAGACTCCGGGAGTTGGTGATGGACAGAGAGGCCTGGCGTGCTGCAATTCATGGGGTCGCAAAGAGTCGGACACGACTGAGCGACTGAACTGAACTGAACTGAACTAGGAGGTCATCGGGTTAGCGTTCATATCCCCTACAGTCAGCATTTTGTAGACATCTCCTTTTCTTAGATCTTGGGCTCAGCAACTTTAAATAGGTGACTGCCTGTGTCAGGGGGTTCAGGGGGTCTTCTGGAACCCTAGTGCTCTCATACCCATCCCCAGGTTCCCACTGGAGACTCAGTTGGGTGTTTGTGATTCAGAATTCAAGGGAAAAGGATAAGCTGGTGTGACGTGTGAGGAATTCTTAGGAGGAGGGCAAAGTGGTGAATCTTATCCTGACTGTATAGAGGGGGTGACCACCAGAAACAAGTCCAAGGGGCTAGGGGAGGGGGCACACAGAGGCGGCGATGGTCAGCTGGGGTGAGGGAGCTTGAGAGAAAGCTTCTCAGAGACATGGCAACCGGGAAGAGTCCTGTAACAGGAGTCAGGCAAAGGTGTCTAGAGAGGAGAAAGGGGGCGTCGAGGTCAGGTGAAGGCAGGGCCAGGACACGGCGTGTCTGGGCTGCAGGATGGAGCCTACTGGGGTGAGAGCTTGGGCAGGAGTGTGAGCCGTGCTCAGAAGCGTCCTGGGTCCTCCTGTAACTTCACTCCGATGTGATACAACAGATGCCACTGGCTGGGAGGGCCTGGAGAGTCAGCTACCTGTTTCCCAACATTTGCTCAGAAAGGGCCTCAGGGAAGACTCCACAAGCATCCTTGGACTTTGTGCATGACAGAGCCCGGAGTCCCAGGTAGCCAAGGAGAGGGACAGCTGGATTTCGTGGTGGGAGGTGCTTTATAGAGCAGATTATGTTCCATCTATAGTCTTCATCATGCAGATGAATCATTTTAAAGCATTTACTGAGCACATGATGACTTCCTACTTAGTGCTATTTAACATATTGAAGCACCAGTGTTTTGGTCCTCTGGTGTGAACAGCCAACTCACTGGAAAAGTCTCTGATGCTGGGGAAGATGGAAGGTAGATGGAGAAGAGGGTGACAGAGGATGAGATGGCTGGATGGCATCATCAGTGCACTGAACTTAGACTTAGGCAAACTCCAGGAAGTGACAAGGGACAGGGAGGCCTGGCGTGCTGCAGTCCATGGGGTTGCAAAGAAGTCGGACACGACTGGGTGACTGAAGAACAGCAACATACACCAGGAGATCGGAGGCAGCCTGGCCACCAGAAGTTTCCTGTTGCGTTAGATTGACTCAGCCTGTCCCAGGCTATGGGGTGCTGATTTGGTAAACTGATGTGGACCAGATGACAGAGAGGGGTTCAAGAGAGGGACAGAGACTTGATTGGGATGGCAAAGTGATCATGTCTAGGTGGATGGAGGCAGGAACAACAGCTTCCCTTGCAAGGGGAAGCCTGGAAACATGCTTTTGTGTCAGAGATTGTGAAAAGGAAATAGCAGCCTTGGAGATCAGTGGAAAGGAATCAAGCAGGTGTAGAGTGGCTGACATGGGGGCGGGATGAGGAGAGGGTGCTGGTGTTCAGCTGACTGAAGGGCCAGGTAGGTGGGTTAAAATGCACTGCCTTCAGGAGGAGCAGCTGAGAAGCAGCCTGAGAAGCTGTCAGGCGACAGGGAGCGGTGGAGCCTGAGGCAAACAGAGAATGTAGGGAGGTCTCCTGACATCAGCTCTGGTTTTAACCTGGCACCGCACAAACCAAACTGGTGGCTGCGATTGATGCTAAGTCTGTCAACTCTCGGGGCTTCCCTGGTGGTCCAGTGGTTAAGACTTTGCCTTTCAATGCGGGGGGTGTGCGTTTGGTTCCTGGTTGGGGAACTAGGACCCCAGAGGCCAAAGACCAAAAAAAGCGGCATAAAAACAGAAGCAATAATGTAACAAATTCAATAAAGACTTTTAAAAAATGGCCCATATAAAAAAATCTTTAAAAAGAGCTTTTAAAATTTTCATCTTCTTTTTTTTTTTTTTTTTTTGCAGAGGAGGGGACATAATTTTAATGTTGCAAACTCTCTCTCAAGGCCTTCCTGGTGTCTCAGCAGTAGAGAATCCTCCTACCAATGCAGAAGTTGCAGGTTCGATCCCTGGGTTGGGAAAGTTCCCTGGAAGAGGAAATGGCAACCCACTCCAGTATTCTTACCTGGAAAATCCCATGCACAGAGGAACCTGGCAGGCTACAGTGCATGGGGTCGCAAAGAGTCGGACACGACTGAGCAACCAAGCATGCGCACACACACAGTGTGATATTAGTATAGCTCCAGGAACTGTGGTGAAGCAAATGAGAAAAAAAAAGAAAGAAGGAAAGCATGGAATGCCAGTGAGAAAACTGAAGCGTCTCCAACTTAAAACAAACAAAACACGGCCTTGATTATTAAAAATAGAAACCTGAGGTAATACATCCAAGAACGTTACAAATCCATGCACTTTTCATTAATTCCTCAAGGAAAAACTTCTGCAAGCTCACAGAAGCTCTCTGGAATCCTGGGGATGGGGGCAGGGTATAAATAGATGTGCGGGAGACATGGAGTCAGAGACGGTTCTATATGCTGACAGGATGGTAAACAAGTGAGCAGTTGCCTCCGTGGCACAAACACTGGGACTCGGCTAGTTCCGACTCCTAGCTCTGAGTCTCTGTGACTGTGCCACCAAAATTAAGATTTCTCACTTTACATCTCACCATTCTTGACGGGGCCAGAGCTGGTACAACATGAAATTCCGTCTAGAGTGATTTCACCCTCGAAGCAAAACTGCAATGTCTCATATGGCAACGCAGCGCTGTATTCACGACTGCCTTTTCTTCCTTCCTTTCTTTTCTTTTTTTTTTCATTTTTCTTTTTATTTATTTATTTATTTTTTTTGTAAGCAGAAAAAATAATGTGGTTTGATGCAATGGTCCAACACAATAGGAGCTAATGAATAGAGCATGTTGCACTTGAGAGAATGCAGTTCAATTACTGGTGGTGCCAATCAAGTCAGAAATATTAACCATGGTAACCGCAGATTTCCAGCTTTATAGAGGCATAGGGGAGGCAGTTGCTCTCTGCTGATCACTGGGGTCCTGGGAGAGCCAAGGGCTCGGAGTGACAAAGTACCACTGAGCTGGTGAAAGCCGGTTTCACAAAGATGGGCATTGATGGACTTCTGCTCCAAAAAGTCCCGCTGAGGAGGCCCAGGGCTTTATTCCCAGAGAACTTGCAGGAGTCCAGGAGGGAAGGCACAATGGTGGAGAAATATGTATTTAGAGGGAGCTTAATAGAGAGAGAAGAAAGGAAGTTATGCGCAATGGGTCATTCTTTATTACAGTGATCTGGATTCATTAGAAATTGGGGGCTGTGAGTTATGTACAGGATAAAGTCATTCTTATGGGAGAAGGGGACAACAGAGGGTGAGATGGTTGAATGGCATGACTGACTCAACAGACGTGAGTTTGAGCAAGCTCTGGGAGATAGTGAAGGGCAGGGAAGCCTGGCGTGCTGCAGTCCATGGGGTTGCAGAGAGTCTGACATGACTTAGCAACTGAACAAGAAATGGGTTGAACTGTGTCTGTTTAAAACTCATATGTTGGGGCCCTAAGTCCCAGGATGTGACCTTCTTTGGAAATAGGGTCACAGCAGGTGTAACTGGTTAAGAAGAGGTCATCCTGGATGATCAGTGAATTGGGTGAATCCAACATGGCTGGTGTCCTTATAAAAAGGGGATGTTTAGACACAGAAATGCAGACAGGATGAATGCCATGTGAACTTGAAGACAGAGAATGGGTGGGTGTATCGTCAAGACACAGGACACCAGAGGTGTCAGCAAAGCCCAGCAGCTGAGGGAGAGGCATGCAACAATTTCTCCAGGGCACCTCAGCCCAGCAAACCCTTGATGTTGGGTTTCCGGCGTCTGAGGAATGAATAAATTCTGAAAGCCATTGCATTTGTGTTGCCTGTTATGGAGTACCACCCAGATCCATGGAATCAGGAACTTTGAGAGTCGGGAAAGTTACCAGAAGATTTTGGTGCACACTCAAGTTTGAGAACCACCCCTGCCAATTTCAGTTCTTAGTAAAAACAATCCAGGCATATTTAAAAAACAAAAACAAAAACAAACAAAAAAACCCAGACTTTTGGCCTTTCTTCCTAGCAGTTATCATACTCTGTTTTCCCCATGTACACACCTCAATTATTGAATTAGAATCTCACAGATATTTTTTGGAATAAGTTGTTGGGCCAGGTTTTCCTGGGATGGGCCTAGTGATTTTTCCAGTAGTTGATTTCCCAATAAGGAGTCTCCACTTTCGCACTATGTTTCCCAGTTATAACACAACTTAACACATGAATTGGTTCATTTGTGTAATTGTAGGTCCTGACCCACTCATGGGGAAGACTAAAAAGGAGACACTTCCATTTGTTCGGTGGCCCCTTGGTGAGCCAGCATGTGTCCGAGGCCTGAGCAAGTCTGTGTTCCCCAGTGCTGGGGGAGAACCAAGGACCTCCAGAGGATCCAGACAATCACACAAGTTTGGTTTGCAGAGAATCTAGCAACACTTGCTCATGTAATGCTTGATCATTAGTTTGGTGTCTTCATTTGTAAAAGAACCTTGAAATGTGATCTTGACCATGGCTTCACTCCCAGCCCTCCAGAGCTCCATCTGTGTCTCTGGGACCTTTAGGATGACACCCACGTTCCTGGGGTGGGGCCCGTCACAATTTACCCCCACTTACTTCATCAGGCTCGTTACCCTGGTCCCTCCCACCTCACTCATGTTCCATGTCATCACCTCCAACGAGAATAAAGACATCAGCTAACATTGCCCTGCCATGCATCACTCTGTGCATATGTGTGCTAAGTCCTTCAGTCACGTCCAACTCTTTGTGGCCCTATGGGGCATAGCCGACCAGGCTCCTCTGTCCATGGGATTCTCCAGGCAAGAATACTGGAGTGGGTTGCCACGCACTCCTCCAGGGGATCTTCAGGACCCAAGGATCAACCCATGTCTCTTACATCTCCTGCATTGGCAGGTGGGTTCTTTACCACTAGCGCCACCTGGGAAGCCTGTGCACCACGCCACGCTCTCCTCAATGTGCAGATACATTTCCCAGGATCAGGCTCCAATCTGGGGTCTAAGGTGCCCCCAGAATTCTAACAAGCTCTCAGGTGTCACTGGGAGGGCAGTAGTGATGGTGGGCGTATTGTACTTGAAGGAGCAGGCACTTAGCACATATTCGCGTGTTTAATCCTCACGACCACGGGTGACGTTGGTGCTATTGTTGTCCTTAATATTCAGATGGGAAAACTGAGGCACAGGATGGTGAAGTGACTTGCTTGAGGTCACGCTGCAAGGAAGTGTCAGAGTTGGGATTTGAACCCAGGAAGTCTGGCTCTAAATCCACTTTCCTGTTCACTTGCCTGTGCTGCTTTTGAAACAGGCCTGGTAAACTGTTTGTGGTATCCGAAGACCCCATCTTCTTTCTCTCCTCAATGTTCTCATCTGTGAAATGGGGCTTTGACAATACCTACCTCATAGGGTTTTCATGGGGATCAAATGAGATGATATGTGACGTTTCCTTCTGCTTCTCCTCCTTCTTTTCCTTATTATTTATACTACTGTGTGGTTACTAACATGGATTAAACCCCACTGACTCTTGAGGCTGCATCCTTAGGACTCCTTAGCTGATGAGTTACTGAAATTCTCTGCAAGTCAGTTTCCTCTTCCGAAAGAGGCATAATAATCATTCCTTCCTCATAAAGTTATTTTGTGAAGGATGAACTGCATAAAAGCTCTTTGTGCAAACTGGGTACATAGAAAAGTGTCAAAATGTTAATTATTATTATTAAATTAAATAAAAACACTTCTTTTAGGCACATCCACACTTTTATCCATACACACCAAGGCTTCCCTGGTAGTTCAGACGGTAAAGAATCTATCTGTGATGCAAGAGACCCAGGTTTGATCCCTGGGTCGGGAAGATTCCTTGGAGAAGGAATGACTACCCACTCCAGTATTCTTGCCTGGAGAATCCCAAGGATATAGGATCCTGGCCGGCTACAGTCCATGGGGTCATAAAGAGTCAGACACTACTGAGGGACTAACACTTTGGTTTGAACTTTGGTCTGTTCACATTTATCGTCAGTTAATATTCTAAGCACTTTCACAGGTATCTTATTTAATCCTTACAAAAATCTTATGCAACACTTATACCCCCTGTGTGAGTGAGAAGATGGAATCACAGAACCAGTATGACTTGCTCAGGGCAAGTGCAACCACGCTTGTAGTTCATTGTTGGTGGAGCAGAGTGGAAACCCCTAACAATGCCCATTGGTTCCTCTTTCCAAAATGGCCTGTGCAGCTCTCACAATGAAAGACCCCCTGAATGCATGGCAAGATCACTTGCATGTGTGCACTTCATGGAGTTTCTTTGCAACCCAATACATTTCTGCTCACTTAGCTTTGGTATTTTTGTGGTTTTCTTATATCTTTCTTTTAATTATGTGTTTATGTTGCTTTTTTTCCTCTCTGACTGTGACCCTTTTTGTGATAACTCTGAGCAAGTAGTCATGTCCAGCTGCTCCAGTGATCAGTCTGTCCTTGATGCTTCAGCATCATCCATATAGCTGGTCCCCGAGAGCCAAGTTCCCAGAGACAGGGTGTTGAGGTCAGAGGGGCAAATGGTTTCTCACCCCTTGCTCCTGGAAGCACTTACTTCCCCATTCATCATCTTTGAAGCTGGGGCAGGAGCCATTTATGTAAAATTAGAAACCTGAGTCCAGCTTGATCTCATAGCTCAGTTGGTAAAGAATTCACCTGCAAGGCAGGAAACCCAGGTTTGATTCCTGGGTCTGGATGATCTGCTGGAGAAGGGATAGGCTACCCACTCCAGTATTCTTGGGCTTCCCTTGTGGCTCAGCTGGTAAAGAATTCACCTGCAAATTGGGAGACTTGGGTGTGATCCCTGGGTTGGGAAGATCCCCTGGAGTAGGGAACGGCTACCCACTCCAGTATTCTGGCCTGGAGAATTCCATGGACTGTGTAGTCCATGGGGTCACAAAGAGTCGGACATGACTGAGCGACTTTCACTTTCACTGATTTCAGTACCATGTGCATCTGTGTCCCATATGGCACTCTGAGACGAACTGAGCATTGTCTAGGGTGGAGACCAGTAACTTCCCTAGGTAAATAAGAACCTTTCCAGAGGTTGGTGGTGAGCTTACAGATATTCGTTCATTTTTTTTTTAATTCATATCTATTTATTAGTATTATTATGGCTTCCCAAGTGGAGCTAGTGGCAAACAATATGCCTGCCAATGCCAAAGACCCAGGATACCTTGGGCCAGAAGGTCCCCTGGAAGAGGGCATGGCAACCCACCCTAGTTTTCTTGCCTGGAGAATCCCATGGACAGAGGATCCTGGCAGGCTAGAGTCCATAGGGTCACACAGAGTTGGACATGACTGAAACAACTTAACACTCACACATTATTATTATTATTTTAGGCTGTGTCATGTGGCATACGGGATCTTAGTTCCCTGACCAAGGATCAAACCTGGGCCCCCTGCAATGGAAGCGTGGAGTGTTAACCACTGGACCACCAGGGAAGTCCCTATTGATTCATTTTGGCTTCAAATTTGGATAGTTAGTTCTCTCCAAAGTGTTACATGACCTAAACAAGTGTTATTTGCAAAATGTAAGTGAATTTATGTGAATTTTATTTTCACGTCAGCAAGCATTTATCATAGGCCTGCGATGTGCTCAGGAATAGGACAGATCTTTTGAGGATTAAGAGCATCAGAACATACACACTCACCCACGTGCATGCACACACACAATGCCTTACAATGAACTTAGGGAGATTTGCCTCTAGCTTGGAGACCTTACAAAGAAAATAATTGGAAAATATTCACAATGTTTTCCAATTAAGAACCCAATGGAATGTGTAGGCTGCTTTAATGCTGAATGCTGTGTAGTCAGACAAAAGTGCTGCTTTTTGTGAATAATTGGGCCCACTTCATCTTGCTGTGTGAGGGAGACAAAATTTTCACTTTATTGGGGTGCAGGTGAGATGGAAATGTGGAGGACTGCTTTTCTAGAATGGAAGTGGTAATATCGTGGGAAGAGCATTGGGCTTGGAGGCCAAAGATTGCAGTCCAATTTTCTTTCTGATATTTGCTCACAGTGGGATTTTTAAACAAGTTAATTAACCTCTCTGAACCCAATTTGCTGATCTGTAAGATGCATTTAACAACGTCTCCTTTAAGGACTGCTGAGTGAAGAAGATATGCAGTGATAGAAGGGAGCATGTTCTGTAAACACCGAGGTTCTGTGTTCATTCAGATGCTGTGATGCTAAGAGTACTCTCAACGTGACTAAGGTGAATGTCCACACGTGGGGGTGATGTCAGGCAAGGAAAGAGGAGATCCATTTGGTGTCCCCATTTCTGCCCCCAGTGAGCAGCCAGGCCCGAACTGGGGGACCAAGAATCAGTGTGCCTGAAACATCGTTGGTGCAGCCCCAGGGAAAACTGGTCCTAAAGGTGGAGAAGTATGGAGTTTAGTTGTATTACTATATTCACAATGTATAGTCATCGCCATTTCTGGTTCCAGAATTTTCTATCACTGCACTTGTTAAGTGTGGAAAACCCACACCTGCTATGGAGATAGTCTGCAACTCTCCCTCTCCCTTGCCCCTGGCAACTGTCTCCATGGATTTGCCCATTCTGAATATTTCCTGCAGGTGGAGTCGCCACCATCTGTGGCCTTTTGTGTCTGGCTCCTTTCATGGAGCATAGCGATTCTGACCTTCATCCACATTGCAGCATGTACCCCGACGCCACTTCTTTTTGACATCTGAGTAATACTCCTTTGTGTGGGTGTGATTGTCACATTTCATCTTTCTGTTCATCAGCTGACAGACATGTGGGTTCTTGCTACCTTTGGGCAGTCATGAATAGTGCTGCCATGAACATGGCCATGAAGTTTTTTGTTTAAATCTGGTCTAATCGTGCCTGCCCTTATTCCATTCTCCATCTGGCCAAAATAATCTTCTGGAAGATAAATCTGACCTTCTCACCCCTTTTGTAAACCTCGGTGGCCTCCGTGCCTTGCAGGATAGTCTTGAAGATCGTGTACGTGACACACAGGCCGATGTGTGCTCTGGTGTTTGCCCACTGCCTCAGCACGCTGGCCACCCAGCCCTTCTCTCTGTTCCTGGAATCCAGCAGGCTTCCACCCGCTCCCCTCAGTCCCGTGGTTTTCCAGCTCAGCCTATAAAGCTCTCCTGCGCGCTTCTTTACCAAGCGCCCTCCCAATCACCATTCAGAGTGTGACTAAATCTCACTTTCTAGGGCAGCTTCTAACAACCTGCCAGGCTGCATCCAGCCACCCCCAAACGGCCCTGTAGTTTGTATTCTCTCACACCCTGCCCTTCTCCTTGGCAGTATGCACCCCGCCTTGCTATGTCCGTGATGAGCTGCCTCTCCGTGAGAAAACGTTAAGACCCCCCGAGGAATGGTACCTGGTGTCTCGCGCACAGCCGTAAATCCAGCACATAGTACATTTCCTGCCACCGAGTAAGAGCTCAGCTTTAATTTGTCAAGTGTCCAGGGTGTCTGACCCCCAGCAACTCCAACACATTTAACAGCCTCTGCTCCTTGCACTCCCAGCTGTTGCACACTTCCTGTGTTTGCACAGCATGTGGCAGAAACAGGGAGGCCTCTTTGTCCAGTGAAGAATTCAGGGAATGGGCATCATTCCCTGTGAGGTCCGAGTTGACAGCCCGGTTCCCCCAGTTCTGCCGGAACTGTGAAGGTGAGAGGTGCGGACTTTTTCTTGAGACTGGGAAAAGATGAGGAAAGTGCCGTCCGGGAAGATTGCTTTCATCTGGTCTGTGACTGTTTTCTGTTAAGCAGAGGATCTGCAGCCCCAGCAAAGCTGAGAATGTAGGATGGCTGAAATACATTAAGCTTTGGGCCAGACTTTCATACATTTGACATGACATCAGAGCCATGGAGGCCCAGTCACTTAATCTCCTGCAGAGACTGAACAAAGCCAGTGCCCGTGGAAGATCACTCACAGCATTTTCCTCCTGGGACAAATGGAGGGCAAGTGGGGTACAGGTGCCTCAGCCAGGACAATAGCCATGGAGACCACACTCTGAAGGGTCCATGTAGGGCAGCAGGCGGTGGCAACAGCTGGGACGCCCTCTCCTATTGCAAGAATGAGTCACTGCAGGTGGATGACCACATGCCGAGAGAGGCTGTGGAGGGTTGCGCCCAGACCAGTGGCCTGGAGTGATCGGTCACTGAAAGCTGGCAGTGGAAAGGGCAATGGAGGCCAGCTGGACAGGTTCTTGGCTAGAGCAACCTTCGGAACATTCTGAGTATTTCACTGCCCACGAGGCATATGGAAAGACTTAATCAAGAGTTTGCTTTGGTTAGGCATTCTTTCTATTAAAAAGATTTTTAATGAGGAAAAATTGACAATAAAGCATTAATTACCCTTCTAAATGATGGCTCACACCGATTTAAACATGCCTCCATACCGGGCACCGGGCTGTGTGCCTTACTTGCATCATTACTGCTAAGTCCCCACAATGACCTCCCAAGAGGGAGTCCTGATTAGCCCATGGTACCTAAGGAACAAGAACTTGGGAGATTGATTAAACAATGTCTCCAAGAGTATTTAGCTAAGAAGGGCTGAAGTGGTATTGTAACCAGTTTACTTTGAATTCACAGCCGGTACTTTTAAATTTACAGTAAGCTGACATCATGTTGGAGGTTTGGGACGAGGGCAGGACCCCCTTAGGATTCAGTCCTACGCAGCAGGGTTTAGTTATAGGTGATGAAATAGGGAAATTCATCAGCAGTGTCCCCAAGGAACTCCACACTCACGCACAGGTACACACACACACTCACACACACACACACACACACACACACACACACACACAGCAAAAACAAAGACAAGCAGATGGCCCAGGAGCCTCAGAGGGTAAGCACCTCCCTGTCAGCCTTATTGTGGGGTCCAGTGAATTGGTTCAGGTTGATGGTGGATTTGGAATCATGTGAGCAGACTTAATATGCGATCACCCTCTTGGATGATGCATTTCTGGCTCAGTGCTACACTGGACTTATGGCATTACTGCTTTTACAGTGATCAGAAGGAGGTGGTTCCTTTTCAATTCCTCCCCTTGTAATAAATGTCATCAGTTGAGTTCAGTTCAGTTCAGTTGCTCAGTCGTGTCCGACTCTTTGCGACCCCATGAATCGCAGCATGCCAGGCCTCTCTGTCCATCACCAACTCCCGGAGTCTACCCAAACCCATGTCCATCAAGTCAGTGATGCCATTCAACCATCTCATCCTCTGTCGTCCCCCTCTCCTCCCAAAGTATAAACACTGTGCTGTGATTCACAGGGAGGAGGCTTGGCTCAGGACTTAAGAACACAAGCCCTTGGGACAACTGTCCTGTTCAAATCCCAGTTGTGCTACATGCCACCATGTAGCAAGCCACCATGTGACTTGGACTAGTTGTCTAAACAATCTGTATTTTCCTTTCTTCTTCTGTGGAATGAGGGTGATGAGAACACCTTCCCATGATGGTTAATTGTCAGTGTTATCTTGGTTAGATCACGATACCCAGATATTTGGTCAAACATTAGTCTGGTTGTTGCTGGGAAGGTATTTTGCCAGGTGAGATTGACATGTAACTCAGTAGACTTTGAATGAGACAGATTATACGCTGTGGAGAAAGATGGAGGAAAGCAGAGGTCCTGGTAACAGGCTGACCGCTCACAGTTCTGTTGGAACCCTTGTCCTGCCGCTCAAGGTGTCCACCTTGATCTGGGTCCTTCCGTTGTCACAAGAAGGGGTGAGTTTCAGGTGATGTCATCCGCCCAAATGCAAGACTGGCATTTTGCACAGGGATGCTGATTCTCATTCAGGAACAAGGCTGCAAAGGTCAAAGCTACAAATGAATCTGCAATCCTCGGCTGTGGGGCAGGTAAAGAACTCATGTTTTCAGAGCAATCTGTATGCTCATCTATGGTAAGGTGAGCACAGGTGCTGGTGAACTAGACAGGCAGCTCCTGTCCTTGGGGAAACCCAGAGCCTGGGAGGGAAATAATTGCCTGAAACCAAATCCTGGTCATGACCTTGCGGAAGTGGAGGTCAGGGCCAGGGCGCTGGTGCACTGCGGATGGAACACCAGGGCCAGTCGGGGGTGGGACGAGGAAGGCAGTGGAGATTCTGTGGTTAAAGACTGTCCTGTGAGAAGCAGGGGAAGGACATCCTCAGAAAAAGGTGCAGCCTGAGCAGAGGAGGAAGCAGAGGGACACTGTGTCCTGGGGTGGGGAGGAGGAGCCGCCTGAAATGAGGGGACTGAGACCGGACCAGCCTCAGGGACAAACCTGCTTGCGATTGTGTATCATTCACGTTAATTATGAAAAAGAGGAGGCATTGTTGCTGAAAACTGCATTTACTCTAGCCTATTTCTTTTGCGTGCTACATGCTCGGTCTCTAAGTCATGTCTGACTCTTTGTGACCCCACGGCTTGTGGCCCACCAGGCTCCTCTGTCCATGGGATTTTGCAATCAAGAATACAGGAGTGAGTTGCCATTTCCTCCTCACTTCTTTTACTTAAACTTTAAGCTAACTTTGTGATACCACAGAGAAGGAGCACCAAGTCCTTGGAGACAAAAGCATTGTCATGTTCTGTCTGAGAGCTCCTCTAGCAGCCAGCTCAGTGACTTACAGAAAATGCACTTGAATACATGTTTATAGAAAAGAATCAAACAGTAAACCTTTGCTTTTCAGCTCGTTCGATCGATTCAGTGTTTAGTGATTGTTGACTGAAATGTAATAAAATATTTGCTGATCAAAAAGGACCCTTAGGTATCGGTATTCACTCATCTCACTATAGAGATGGAGGTGTTGAGGGCTCAAGATAAGTCATTAGCCCCAATGCACCAAGTAGCGTGGCTTGTCAGATAGAAGCTTTATAGTCTAAGAATCAGAGTGATGATGCAAATACCCTGGAATCGCACAAATCTTCAGATATGATTTACTCATTTGTTCATTTATTTGTGATCAATCATTTCTGTTATTAAGAGAGAGGTGCTAATAACACAGGGCTTCCCTGGTGGCTCAGTGGTAAAGAATCCGCCTGCAATGCAGGAGACCTGGTTCTGATCCCTGGGTCGGGAAGGTCCCCTGGAGAAAGGAATGGCAACTCACTCCAGTAGAGATGGTTTGTGCAGTTCCACGACGGGTGAGTTGGCCACCTTCTGTCCTTGGTGAAGGACAGCACTGCTCACCAGCTCATAACCCACCAGATCGGTGGTGAGAAGGCAGTGCAGGGTCACCTTGCAAGTATTTAGTGACATTCAAGTATTCCAGTAACTGCCGGGTATGATTGTGAAAAAAACGTACAGGTCATGGATTGTAACAAATGTTCCCACTAGCGGGGATATTGGTAATGGGGGAGGCCATTGGAAGGACTTATGTTGAAGCTGAAATGCCAATACTTTGGCCACTTGATGCGAAGAGCTGACTCATTTTCTCATCAGGAAAAGACCCTGATGCTGGGAAAGATTGAGGGCAGGAGAAGAAGGGAACAACAGAGGATGAGATGGTTGGATGGCATCACCAACTCAATGGACATGGGTTTTGGTGGACTCCAGGAGTTGGTGATGGACAGGGAGGCCTGGCATGCTGCGGTTCGTGGGGTCACAAAGAGTCAGACACAACTGAGTGACTGAACTGAACTGAACTGAACTGAACTGATGCATGTATGGGGGCAGAATGTCTATGCGAAATCTCTGTACTCTCCTCTTAATTTTTCCATGAAACTAAGACTGCTCTGGAAATGCAAAGTCTTTATTAAAAAAATACCTGGAATGAATGAATGAGTGACCTGCCCAAGGTGACTCACTTGGCATGTGATAGGACAGACAAAACTTGCTCTCTGGATTTCAAAGTGAAAGTGAAGTTGCTCAGTCATGTCCGACTCTTTGTGACCCCATGGACTGTAGCCTATCAGGCTCCTCTGTCCTTGGGATTTCCCAGGCAAGGGTACTGGAATGGGTCGCCATTTCCTTCTCCAGATTTAGTGCCCTGATTTAAGGTCACTCCTGACTTAAGACTAAACAGGAATGCATCTCTGAGAAATACGCTGCCTCTCCGGGCTCCAATTGTGGAATCGGCAGATGAAGGCTATCACACAATGTGTATGCACTCTTGTTCATCCTCATCCCACAGGCATTCCTCCACAAGGACACGTCACTGCTCCCCGGAGGGCATGTGCGTATCTAGAAGGTAAGGTGAGTCACCTTCCCCTTCCTCTGCTCACCCTTCTTGTTCTGAACTTGCCTCTTTCCTTCCTGCATCCTGAGCAGGCCTTGGTGTCTGCATCTCTCGTCATTATTAGGATCTCAAAGATGGAGGCTGTGTTGGAACCAACTTTCTACACCCTCTCTCAGCTCTGCGCTCTGTGCATAATAGGTGCTCAAAAACTGCTTACTGCGGAGGAACTCTGACCATTGCACTGCCTTTGTCTGTCCCATAGAAAATAGATTCCAATTAAAGGCCTTTTGTTGGTGGTAACAACAACAAATAATAACGCCAAAAATTCTTGTGTTACTGCCACGCTTTCAAACAAAAGATTACATAATTGTAGGAAAGAAGCTGTTCCTTCGGAAACTACAAAGAAGTCTTCCCTTCTGTCATAAAATATTTCGGACCCTAGTATGACTTAATCACTGAAAATAGGACAATGACAGTCTATGGATGGATGGATGGAATAAGTGAGGTTAATAATTCAAGTCTTGCACGTATTTGTAGGCGTGAGTCCCTTCAATGTTCACCTGAAACAATTACAGTGTTGTTAATCAGCTATTCCCCAATGCAAAAGAAAAAGTTTAAAGTTTGAAAAAAAAAATAATTCACATCCCAGTTGACAAGTGTTCCCATGTGGATTCAGAGAACATGTTCTTTTGCTCACTGTTTTGGATCACACACTTCTGAAAGACTAAACCCCACTGTTTGAGAGTCCTAGCTGGTCAGCAAAATGTCATGAACATGTCTGAAGTTGGTGACATTGTTTACTGCCTAACATTAGAGAAAAGGGACAATGAGAGGAAAAGTAAGGTTAGGGTGTTGCTTAGAAAGCAAGTATGTATGTATGTATGCTCAGTCGTGTCTGACTCTTTGTGACCCTGTGGACTGTCGTCTGCCAAGTTCCTCTGTTTGTGGGAATTTCCAGACAAAAAGACACGTGTACCCCAGTGTTCACTGAAGCACTATTTACAATGGCTGGGACATGGAAGAAACCTAGATGTCCATCAACGGATGAATGGATAAAGAAGTTGTGGTACATATACACAACAGAATATTATTCAGCTAGAAAAAGGAAGGCATGTGAGTCAGTTCTAATGAGGTGGATGAACCTACAGCCTATTATACAGAGTGAAGTAAGTCAGAAAAAGAAAGACAAGTATCATATATTAACATATATATATGGAATCTAGAAAGATGGTACTGATGAACCCATTTGCAGGGCAGCAAAGGAGACACAGACATAAAGAAGAGACTTTTGGTCACAGTGGGAGAAGGAGAGGGTGGGATGACTTGAGAGACTAGTGTTGAAACATATATATTACCATATGTAAAACAGATCAGTTCAGTTCAGTTCAGTCACTCAGTCGTGTCTGACTCTTTGCGACTCCATGGACTGCAGCATGCCAGGCTTCCCTGTCTATCAACGACTCCCTGAGTTGCTCAAACTCATGTCCATTGAGTGGGTGATGCCATCCAACCATCTCATCTTCTGTCATCCCCTTTTCCTCCTGCCTTCAATCTTTCCCAGAATCAGACTCTTTTCCAATGAGTCAGTTCTTCGCATCAGGTGGCCAAAGTATTGGAGCTTCAGCTTCAGCATCAGTCCTTCCAATGAATATTCAGGACTGATTTCCTTTAGGATGAACTGGTTGGATCTCCTTGCAGTCCAAGGGACTCTCAAGAGTCTTCTCCAACCCCACAGTTCAAAAGCATCAATTCTTCAGTGCTCAGCTTTTTTTATAGTCCACCTCTCACATCCATACATGACTACTGGAAAACCATAGCTTTGACTAAACAGCCAGTGGGAATTTTCTGTACGATGCAAAGCCAGTGCTCTGTGACAACCTAGAGGGGTTGGGTAGGGAAGGGGGTGGGAGTGAAGTTTAAGAGGAAGGAAACAAGGGTATGCTGATGTTGATTCATGTTGATATATGGCAGAAATCATCACAATATTATAAAGTAATTATCCTTCAATTAAAAATAAAAAAAAAAATACTGGAGTGGGTTATAGGCTAAACACTGGAGACTTTCTCAAGGTAAAGTTGCCATCAGAGAAAGGAGTGTGAATCAGAGTGAGAAATGAAGTCAACAGACAGACAAATGTGTTTTCTGCTGGTGTTGATAAACCAAGCCCAATAAAGGAAAGATAAGCAAATGTTCATTTGTAAATGAAGTTACAGAGTAAAAGCAGCATTGGACATATCAGATGGAAAATTTGTTTTAAAAATAGAAATTAATTTGTTCCGTAAGTCAAAAGATGAGTGAGGCTGTCACTGCATAAAAAAATGAAAGATGATCACTACGAATGTGTTTAATGCCAGAGAACGCAACTTTGGCAATACTTTTAGAACTGGATTAAAAAGTAACTTCAATCACTGTCTTGCCAATTCTTTATTCCTTTTTTTTGTTTCTGAAGAAAAAAAAAAAGCCCAGGATCCCTCTGAATCTAGTTTGAGGATTTCTGGAAGGGAATTTGTCCAAGATTCTGTAAATTGCTGATGTTCTATTTTGCCATGTCTTATAAACATATAAACTATAAACATTTTGTTGTTGCACATTTAGGTTTTTAATCACTTTTCAACTCCTTTACCTCAGGAATCCATTCAGTTACCCTCTGGATTTTGTTTCTTTGCTTTTTGTATATACTCCTCCAGATATACTCATTTATGTTTTAAAATTTATTTTATATTGGAATATAGTTGATTAACAATGTTGTGTTAGTTTAAGGTGGACAGGAAAATGATTCAGTTACGCAATCCCGAATATTCACTGGAAGGACTGATGCTGAAGGTGAAGCTCCAATACTTTGGCCATCTGATTTGAAGATCCGACTCATTGGAAAAGACCCTGTTTTGGGGAAAGACTGAGGCCACGAGGAGAAGGGGGCAGCAGAGGATGAGATGATTGGATGGCATCATCAACTCAATGGACGTGAGTTTGAGCAAACTCTGGGAGATAGTGAAGAACAGGGAAGCCTGGCGTGCTGCAGTCCATGGGGTTGCAAAGAGGTGGATCTCACTTAGGGATTCAACAACAATAGGCATATACATGTACCTATTCTTTTTCAAGTGCTTTTCCCATTTAACCTGTTACAGAATGTTGAGCATGGGCTACACAGTAGGTCCTTGTTGGTTGTCTATTTTACATGTAGCAGTGTTGGGAAACCATATGTGAAGATCAGTACTTTTTATGAGAACAAAGAAATAAGTCTTTCTTGTAGAGAATAATACTACACTGGCAGAGAGCTGTACTGGATGACCTAATAGGCCCTTTCTATCTCTAATTTCTATGATTCTATGAAAATCATCACCCAGGATAAGAAACAGATGTTGGCTGGTGACAATGGCCATGAGGCTCCGTCTTCCTCCCTCAGCCCCTCTCAGAGGAGTAGGTTGCCACCTCTCCCCCCTCTTCTTTGCTCCATGGCAGCTGATGGGATATTTATAGTCCTCTTCCACAGCATGCCAATTATAATTATCAATATCTCCACTGATAAAAAAAGAGGCATCATCTGAGTTGCGCGCCGTATGCGATAAGCCAAGTTTGAGTTGAAAACGAGAATAGTTTCTTCCAATTATGGACAAAAGAGAGGTGCATTTGGTAGTGGGGGCTGCCATCGAGGCTGTGTTAATGCAGCTTTTGCCTCCCGGAAAGCACTTCCGTGGACAATAGCCAGGTGGAGACGCTCTTCTGAGCAGCTCTGGCTTGAACAGATAATGTCGTCGGTACTGTACAGAGTTAGAGAGTTGCTTTAAATATAATAAATAAAAGTGAAATCTTACACAAGGCAGCACAGCTTAGTAATTGCTGTTTTGGAGCTCACGTCTCTGCAGTTATTGAGCTCAGCATTTCATCTCCAGCTGCAGCACAATTTTTGCCAAATATAGATAAATGAAGTTAAAGTTATTGGCAACCACTAGTTCTGTGTCCCTGTTTTGAGTTTATAGATTTCATAGGAATGGCATTACTTTATTTCTGCAGCAGACAATTGTTCTGAAGTGAGAACTTTTTCCATGGTATGGTCTGTATGGCATCTTGATGGAGGCTGGAAATGTTAGCAGAGGGATCTCTGGGCAGCTGGAATGAGGTTTTTGTTGAAATTAAGAGGTGAGGGAAGGCGGGTTCTCCACCTGATCGGTACAGTGTAAGCGTTTCCAAACCTTAACTGGATTTTCATAAAGCGCCTGAAGATACTGCCTTTCATCATGGACTCCCTTCCGACAGCAAGGGCCCCAGCCCCATCTGCAGCATCCTGACACCCACCTGCAGAGACAGGCAGCCCCAGGGAAACTGTGTTGTTGTAGCCTTTTATTTCTGGAGAAGTTTGAGGCTGTGCAATTTCTGCTTAGATGACTCAAAGATATAGATGGTGTTATAATCAAAGAATTATAGCGTGAAGTGTTAAAAGTGATCTTAGAGCTGGATTTCCATTTTCTATAGGGTATTATTCCCTTCTGAGGCAGATGACCCCTGATCTCTTTTTGATCCCCTTTGAGTGGACATGGAGCCTAGTCTTCCAAGAGGCATTCATTTACAATATCCGTTCTCATTGTTGTAGTTAACTATTTCCTCAGCACTTTTTTGGGTAGGGTGTTCCCTTCTCCATCGTAATCTCATTGATTTCTTCAATGATCTTGTTATAGCTTTGGTTTTAGACTCCTTAACACTCTTTGCTGTTTCAGAAAAATAATTTCTAGAACGCTATGTGGCTGCAAAATGGGACGAGAAGACACATTTTGGAAAGAGATCATCATGTGAGTCATAGTCAATTCTATTCACACACACACACACACACACACACACACACACACACACTCACAATTTAAAAGCTTCGGCCATTAACTGACCTGAATCTATTAACTTCAGTTCTTCAAGTTATTAATAATTTTTCTATCCCTGTTTAACTCACTTATACCAATCATCGGTCATTCCCACATTTTTTTGCTTGCTGAGCCCTTTGTAGATGATATTTGAAGAGTGGTAGCTTAGTCTCTTTTTCCTCCTCTTTCCCTCTCCCATCTTCTTTTTTCTTTCACATTCTCCTTATTTTTTTTTTTTCCAGGAGTGATTTAAACCCATTTAAAATGTAACCAAGCAGGACCTTAGGGGGGCTTTCCCAGGATAGACCTTCCCCCATATCCTCTGCTTTAGTTCCTCTCTGAATGAAGCTGAAGTTCCAATACTCTGGCCACCTGATGTGAAGAACTGACTCATTGGAAAAACCCTGATGCTGGGAAAGATGGAAGGCAGGAGGAGAAGGGGACAATAGAGGATGAGATGGTTGGATGTCATCACCACCGGCTCGATGGACAGAAGTTTGAGTAAGCTCCCGGAGTTGGTGATGGACAGGACAGCCTGGCGTGCTGCAGTCCTTGGGGTTGCAAATAGTTGGACATGACTGAGCGACTGAACTGAACTGAACTGAAGTACCTAGATAACAGTATTTGATGCAAATTTTCTGAGCTGTTTTGCAGATATGAACCACCCCCAACCCAAATGGAAGATGTTAACTACTTAACGACCAGGAGCTAGCATAGACCCAGGCCTCCTGTAGCCCTAGGACTAATAATATTAACCCCTCCTTTGGGGAGCTGGGGCTTCATAGGGCTTTTTGTGTCCCGGGAAGGTCCTGCAATAAACCTTACTCTGCTCCAAACTCTGAGGTTTCAGTTTGTTTAGCCTCACTCTGCTGGATACACCAACTTTCTTTAAATAAAAGATGAATGCAATTCAACAATGAGGAAATAACTTAAATATTCTAAAGTGGATCCTTTTCAACTCACAACATTCGGGTGACCACCTCTACTAGAAATGACTTTAGGAAATGCCTTTCTTATGTATTGTCTTTCCAGAAAAACTCAAGACTCAGAGCAAATCCCTCTCACCCAGGGTCAGGGGGACCCTCTTCCACAGCCCGGGCCAGTTCTCTCATGATATTGTCACACTGTACTATCAATACATATCTGTACATAACTCTTCCCCTCCAAACCTGTTAGTGATCATTTTTATTTTCACATTCCAAGTCCCAGAATGCTGGTGACTGATGCAGAGATGGTTTTCCATACATCTTTTATCAAATGGATGAATGTGTAGATTTGGGGAAGTAGTACCAAAACAAAGGGAGGGCCTCTGAACAGTGTTTGTAAGAGGCGAGGATGCTTTAGTGAGTATGTCGGGTTTGGAGATGTCCCCTGCTCACATGCTGCCTGGCCCAGCTCCCCAGAGCAGTCTTGCCCCAGTCCTGCCTGGTTGGGGACCTAGAGCAGGGCAGGCCCTGTGCGTTGAGGGTGTGATTCTTGGAGGTCAGCTGAAGGCGCTGCTCTTGGGGAGCATTGCTACAGGCTCAGCAGCAGGCTCAGTGCCGAGAGTCCACCTTCGCTGGCTGCCTGTGGACCTCACCTCCCTGTCCCCCCAGGTATAACGAGATGTGCTGCCGCTGGGTCTACTTTTGAGACAATGTGTGTCAGGGGGCAGGGGTGCTGCACCTTTTCTGAACCTGAGTTGGTGACCGCTGTCCTGTCTTCGAACAACAGAACTAGAAGGAGCAGCTTTCAGCGCCTTCTTCGGTTATTCCACTTGAATATGAAGAGAACTTCCCAGTAGGAAAGGACCTGTAGGAGTTCTGTTCTCCAGCTGAAGGAGGTGCCCATGTCCTCTTGCATGTTCTGGGCCCTAAGTCTTGCCCTGAGGCAGAGACATGAGGCCCCTGAGCATCTTTTCTCCAGACTGAATATTTTATAATTCTGAGGGTGATCTTGGGTGGCCTTGGTCTGCAACAGCTTGGAGTGAGGCCTGGGTTCCCAGCCAGAGACTGGGCTGGGTTGCGGGAGTGAGAGCACCAGATCCTGGCCACTAGACCAGTGGTCAGTGACAAGAGCCTGGCCTTCAACTTTGCAGTACAGAATTCCCACAAAGATGGAAAGTACTGAAACTATGAAGTGTTTATTAAAAGGAAAAAGAGCACAGTACTTGTGGATAGGCTCATGGGCAGATTCAGATGGAGGGTAGCTGAGTTGTGTCCTCATGGAAGCTTAAATCACTTATGCGGGGTACTTCTTCCAGTTTTCCTTTGGCCAATCATTCTCATTTTCTTGCTTCACAGTCCGTATTTGGTATATCTCAGAATCCTCCCATGTGTGTGCATGCATCTGTCTTAGCCAAGGTGGATCCTATTGACCAGGCATCTAGGTAGCCTGGCATTAGTTAGCATCACTCCCCTTTGGCCTCCAATGAGCCTTTCTGTGCAAGTGTGGTCCAGGAGGTCTCCTGACCTCAGGAATGAGAAATATGTGGTCTGAAAAGGGCCCTGCCTCCTCCCTTATTTGCCCTGCTATTCTTGTCTTGGAGTTTCTATTAGTAGAGAAAGAATCTCCAATTGCTTTACCCTGGTGGAGGGAGGATCTGCCTCCTCCCTCAAGGGGACCCAGGTGAGCTGCTCCGAAGAAGCCTTGAACTGGTCGGCCAGGCCCCATGCCAGCTCCAGCCTGAGAAATGGCCAGGGAAACCCAGCAGTAGCCAGGCCACTGGCTTTGATCGAGAAGTCAGTTTAGGGTCACCCTTAAGTGCTTGGGCTCCTCTGGTAAGTGGTGCTTTTCTTGGTCCATTTAAATCCATGGCTACCATTAGCGTTTTTCTTCTTTTTTTTAATTAAGGGGAAATTCATAAAACATAAAATCAGCCATTAACCATTTCATAGTGTGCAATCCAGTGACATTCAGTCCATGCACAGTGCTGTACAACCACACCTCTATAAGATCCAGAACATTCTCAGGACCCCAGAAGGAAACTCGTTCCCAGTCATCAGTCACCCCCACTCCCCCACACCACGGCAAGTGTTCTCATTCTATTGTTAGCATTTGCCTCTTAACACGGTGTGTTTTAGAAAGAAGTCCTCTCAGACCTTTTATTTTATTTTACTTGAAACAAATGCATTAACACATTTTGTGCCAGGTAAAAGGAGAAGACTCTTGAGAGTCCCTTGGACAGAAAGGAGATCACACCTGTTAATCCTAAAGGAAATCAATCTTGAATATTCATTGGAAGGACTGATGCTGAAGCTGAAGCTCCAATACTTTGGCCACTTGATGTGAAGGGCTGACTCATTGGAAAAGACTCTGATGCTGGGAAAGATTGAAGGCAGGAGGAGAAGAGGATGACAGAGGATGAGATAGTTGGATGGCATCACTGACTCAATGGACCTGAGCTTCAGCACATTCTGGGAGACAGTGAAGGCCCGGAAAGCCTGGTGTGCTGCAGTCCATGGGGTCGCAAAGAGTTGGACACGACTGAGCGACTGAACAACAACTTAAGCTGAGCGTTTAATATACATGCACTCATTTAATCATGGAAGCAACACTGTAAAGCAATTACTATCTTTCTTCCTACTTGACAGGTGAGGAGAAAGAGCCAGAGGGTAGTGTGGTGATTGGGTAACTGTCACGCAGCTCGTAAGTGGCTATGCCGGGCCTGAGGGCATGTCACTCACTCTTACATGCTTAGCTGGTGGTCCTTTGTGGTCGGCTCCTGGATGATCTGTCTCTTTCTGCTGCCCACAGAGCTGCCTTCCTTTCTCACTGACCACGTGAGCCTTTCAATTTTCCTCCTTCTGATTTTGTTTTGTGGCTTCATGAGCTTTGGGCAACGGAAGAAAGATCCAGTGTCAACATCTGTGTTGTAATTTTCCATGACCATCTCAGGATGACCAAAGACGCGACTGCTATTTTCTGGATCAAGGCGTCTTTCAGGCTTTAGACTGACCTCTTTGGACAAACAGCGTTTAGGTAAGAGTCCAAAGACTTCACAACATTCTTCTGGAAATTGAACAAAGCTGGAAATGTTGTGAGAAACAATCAAGGTTCCTTGGCAAATAGTAATGTGTTTGCTTAACCTTGGAGGAAAAAGGGATTTTTTTTTTTCAGTTGGAGTTTAATGTCATTGTAAACTTTCCTCCAACTAAAAAGGCAACAGGGTAGGACCCAGGGCTGAAAATGGAAAAACATTCAATATGTGTGCATATAGATATACATCTAGTTAATATGTTTTTATTTTACTGTAAATACAGATACATGCTTCTGATAAATACATCGACCTAGTTCCTCTCAACTTTCAGAGTTACCGAAGTTACCATTTTTAGTGATTTCTCCAATGTGAACAATTTTTGTTCTCAGAAAGCAAAGGTAGCTTTGAAAATGACCTGTGGAATTGGTGCAGATCATCCCAGTCATGAGTAGGGTTGGGATTTTGTCTGGAGTTTGCTTCTGAGGGATCGGCCGGTGAGCACTGGGGCTGTGTCCCGTCACGTGTGCACGCAGGACCTCTGATGACCTGGAGTTTCGGGCCCACACTCCTACCTAAGACCTGTGGAATGATATCGGTGGTCATCAGAGGGCGAGCTTACAGGGTCTGAGTAATCCCTAAGGGCCTGCACCACGTCTTACCTCCCTAAATCCTCACAACAAAGCCATCAAGTGGGTGCGGTGGTCACCTGCACGTTACAGAGGAGGCAGCTGACCGGTGTGCAGGTAGGGATGTGGTAAGCATGTTCTGGTTTCATTGTCACCACCAGGAACATAGGTGTTCTCCATCTTTCCCGCTCAGTTTCCTTCTGTTTAGATAAATGAAACTGATGGAAACAAATACAGACTATACTGCTAAATTTTCTGTTTAGTCCCCATGGACAGGACTGAGAGAGGTCCTGTGTTTTTCCATCTGCCCGAGGTAACTGTTCTGCCTGTGGTGGTCTTGGAAGCTACAGAAGACAGAGTGGGGTCTGGGCCTCAGAGAGGCACGGGGCTATAGATGACCCTGTAAAACCATCAGCTTCTTTTTGATGTTGGTTTTCACCTTACAGAGCAAGGGACTTGTTCAATCCTATTTTATGACTTTGGGTTTTTCTTTCCACTCTGGGTTTCACTATTTCCACAGAGGGGAAATAGAATTCTATACTATCTCAAAGGAATAGAGGCATATATTTTCAGTAAGAGCACACGTTTTTTAGTTAAGTGTTACATGTGGCCTAACAGTGAGAGTCCCTCAGTGTAAATAGCCTGTGCAAATGCATGGCTTGGTGTCCTCGGGGGTGAGGACTAGCTTGACCAGGCAAATTCTCATCCTCACTTCCGTCTGTCATCTTCAGCCCTGCAAGCAGGTGTTATGCCCATGTCAGGGCTCTGACATGAGGAAGTGAAATAGAAGAAATGCAAGGAGAAAGGTCAGTAAAAGAAAGAGCCCAGGGATCCAGTTCCTTCCATATGGTCAATAGAAGAGACATGCAGGCCAGTTGAATATAAAGTGTTCTAGTTTGAACCAGGTAAGACCAAGTTTAGCTTGATGCAAGTTTAGCTTGATACATTTAGCTTGATGCACGTCTCGCCTGTTGATAGTGCGTGTATGGAAAACTTTGATGAAAAAGATTTTAAGGCTGAGATGCCAGTGGGAAGCATGCAGGGATGGTTCAGAATGTTGGCTGTGGGTCAACAGGGGCTTGTGCACGTTGTACCTGTGGCCAGGTAATGGAAAACAAGATAAATTTTATCATTTATTAAGTCCTACTAAAAGTGCACATCAGATATTTCACACAAATGCTAACCCATAATTCTTCTAATCACCCAATGAGATATGACAGTGGGCCCATAAAGAAAGCTGAGCCCATAAGAACTGATACTTTCAAATTGTGGTGCTGGAGAAAGAAAGTGAAAATGAAGTCGCTCAGTCATGTCCGACTCTTTGCGACCCCATGGACTGTAGCTTACCATGCTCCTCCATTCATGGGGTTTTCCAGGCAAGAGTACTGGAGTGGGTTGCCGTTTCCTTCTCCAGGGGATCTTCCTGACCCAGGGATTGAACCCTGGTATCCCACATTGTAGGCAGACGCTTTACCATCTAAGCCAAAGACTCTTGCAAGTTCCTTGGACAGCAAGGAGATCAAATCTGTCAATCCTAAAGGAAATAAACCATGAATATTCATTGGAAGGACTAGTGCTGAAGCTGAAGCCCCAGTACTTTGGCCACCTGATGTGAAGAGCTGACTCATTGACTCTCTTTTCCAGACTCTGATACTGGGAAAGATTGAAGGCAAGAGAAGAAAGGGACAACAGAGGATGAGATGGTTGGATGGCATCACTGACTCGATGGACATGAGTTTGAGCAATCTCCAGGAGCTGGTGATGGACAGGGAAGCCTGGTGTAGTTGATGGGGGTCTCAAAGTGTTAGACATGATTTAACTGACATGACTTAACAACAACAACAACCCAATGAGATACTTATTATTAGGCTCTTTTCCAGATGAGCTCATTGAGAAGGAAATTGATTAAGTAACTGATCCAAAGTTATAGGGCGGTTAGGTGGCAGAGCCTGGTTTGACCTCACGTCTGTCTGTCTCTCCCCACCTCTCCCTGCTGGCTGCCCTCGGCAATCAGCTGTCATTCCTGCTGAGTAGGCACACACGCTCCTGACAGCTTTTTGTCCAGGTGCTGATCTGGGGTGTTTCCTCATCAGCAGAGGCTCGTCTTAGTTTGGACCTAGAGAAAATCCCCAGGAGAAATGTGGATAGAGGAACACTCAATGAACTGGACATTTTGCCTTTCCTCTGACAATATTTGGCATGGACAGTCCTCTTTAGCGTGACAAACTGGGGTTCCTGGGGACATGGAAAATACCTTACTTTTACTGAATGTATATCCTGGGGCCCATTTTTGCACATTTGTTTCAATAAATCCTGATTACCAGGGTAGCTGACTTGTGATTCATCACTCTGCTTTTCATGTGTAGGCATGGTTCAGGGGTGAAGGGAAAATTGGAGAATCCTACTATTCTGTTGTTTTCCTCTGTTCCCCACAGTAGAAAAAGAAATGAAAAAAGCTGGTTTCGGTCCTGGCTGGTGACCGAGCTGTCTAACTCTGCACTGAACTTGTCTGATGGTGGTTCCAGCTTTGCTCATGAATGATCAGCAGTCACATCTGGATTCACGTATTTACCTAAATGTAGACAAACCCCAGTTGTCTCGGATCTGCCTGATGTATTTCCATCTGATGCTGTATTTCTTTCCCTAAATATCTTGCCCCACCATCTCACGCCTCCACATTGCTCTTTTCTCCAAAGACTTAACAACAAAAATATGTGCCTCTCCCCCTACCCCTAAACCTTCTCCACCCGAACAATGAGTGAAAGAAGAGAAATATATGTTTTTTCCCTTTAAAGTGATTCATACAAATGTTTGAAGATGTGTGACAAGCAAAATATCAGCACATCTTAAAACAGCGATACCTTCAGAGATAGCGTGTTTTAACGTCTCCTCTTGAACGAAGCCTGATCAAGATTGTCTCTGTACCAAATAAGGAGCCTGCGTTCAGGCGCACACACAAGCACGCCCAGCCCTCCCTTCCACTCCCCCACCTCCTCGCTTTTTTTTTTTATTAGAAAACACTTGAAACTTATCATGTGAAGCAGATGGGAGTAGAAAATGCAACTTGAAGACAGTTATATAAATATATCCTTGATGTCTGTTTTGCTTTTCAATTTGCAACGAGAAGTACAAAGGTAGAGCTGCGTGCCAGCGAGGGCCGCCTGTGTCTCCTGATATCCATTCCAGATGCTGGCTAGACTTCCTGGAGCCAGGCTTATGGCACTGGGGCTGAGCGCGCGGGTCTCCTCCTCCAGGTGCGATGCCTCATGCTGGTCCCCCACATGCTTCTGGCCTTGTCCAAACACTCCCGACTCCGGACCGGCCTCCACCCCCACCCCCAGACCCTAATTTACGTTCCCTGAGGCCTAACTTTCTGCGGGGAGAAGTGGATCCTAGAAATCAGAGTCACGTGTTCTTGCTTATCACCTTGAGTTTTCATGAAAATGAGGACCCTAGAACAGAAAAATAAATACATGAAAAGGAAAAAAAAAAACACCACCCAGAAAGGAAAGGGAAATAAAAACAGGGGGAAAAAATGAACCCTGATTGTGTTTGCAAACGCTGTTTGCCAGCCCACGAGAGGCTCCCTGTGCCTGTTTATTGCTGTGTTTCATGAAGGCTGGGCCATTTGACCCCCGGGCCTGCAAAGCGCTAATGGTGCTCTCTGTTTGTACATGCTTGTAAAGGATTTTACACCATAATATGTTAACTTCCTGATTAAACAGTGCTAAGCACAGAAGTGTATCATAAATCTTACAGGCGCCAACTTCATTTATCTGAACGTTGGTTACTGTCTAGTGCGGGTAAACACATGACAGGGGCATTTATTACGATGTATGGGCCCACAGGACAGGGCTATTAATAATGTGTGCCCCACGTCCCCTCACCCAGACTGTACCCTCGTCTTTGAGAGCGAGCCCGCCCGTCTGTGACCTTGCTTCTCAGTTGAGACTTGTCTCATCCAGGCGAGTGTGAATTTCACAAAGATTTTTCAGGAGAAAGATTATTGGGCAAAACCAAGAATCACCAACTGCCCTCCCGCTTCCCCAACAGGGCAATTCAAGACACTAAAGAGTGATGGCGACCAAGGGCCTCCTGGATGTCACGGGTTTTCACGGTGCTTTGTAATTGGAAAGGGTTGGACAGGACAGTTCCAAGGAAATGATTAGGAATGACAGATGAACCGAAGGTTTAGGGACAGAAATGGGAGGACTGGGTCTAGAGGGAGCCCATTTTCTCCCTAGTGCCTTTAGAGGCAGGAAATGAACTGTGTGAGGCATTATTAGCACAAATGGGTCTATTCCTCTGTGTTAATGACAGAAAACAAACACTGAGATTATCTTGCTTTCCCTTCTGCTTCCTCATAACAAAAAAACCCCATTTTAATTGGATGCATTTTTACTATTTTGACTTGTGTGTGCATGTGTGTGCTTGAAGAGAGGGCAGATACACACCAACCTATGGATGATATAATAGGGAGAAAAAAGTCCAAATTCTCTATTTGTTTTGTTGCTTTGAAATTCAGTCTCAGTTTTACCTGTTCACTGAGGTCTATGTATAAACATTGATTCATTGAAAGTTGCTACAGTATCATTCATTCTTCCCTGAACTAGCTGTGTACCTTTGGGCATACAGATCGACCCAAAGTTGATTCCTTTCACCTGTAAAATGAGGAAAATAGGGTTACCTTGAGCTGTAAATAAAATAATTTTTATGAAAGAGCCTAGCAGAGTGCTAGGCAAATTATTCTTACTACAGTTAAGAAATGTAGAATATGGAAGAAGGCTCTATCCAAGAGATATTTGATGAGACAATTCAAAATACTCTAATAATTCCTCTTGTATTTAGATCTATTTTCAACAAATATCACAGGAGATGTGGGTTCTATCCCTGGGTCAGGAATATCCCCTGGAGGAGGAAATGGCAACCCACCCCACTATTCTTGCCTGGAGAATCCCATAGACAAAGGAGCCTGGCGTGCTACAGTCCATAGGGGTCACAAAGTATCGAACACGACTGAGAACACACACATGTACACATGCACGCGTGTCAACAAACAAGCTGGAAGGCTTAGCATGCCTGGCAGGTGTGCAAGCAAGTGTTGCACATATCATTGGGCCCCGAGAAGAAAGGTCAAGACCTGTCCTCACTGGGTTACAATCTAAAGAGGAGACAGAATGTGGACGCCACTGGTGATACACTTTTTCGTGGAAGGAGCTTTGTTCAGTGGCTTCAGTGGTGCCAGTGGTGCGTGAGGAATAGGCTCATGGATCTGGAGAGGCTGTTAGACAAGGATGCCTGGTTCTCAGAGGCATCTTGGTCAGGGATCAGCACTGTCTTCCTAGGAAGAAGCATGGAAGAAACCTCCAGATATAATTCTCAGAAAGAATCACCCTGGAGCCCAGGAGGGAATGTGCCTTCCCAGCACATGCATGGCCTCCATGTCTGCCTCTTCACCCCAGCCTTGTGTTCCAGGGCCATCCTGCCCCTCTCCCCAGCCGCTGCCGCCCCAGCCTCTCTCAACCATCCACACCTCTGTTCCTGCTATCAGAATCAACTTTCCTCCCTTCTCCATCTTACTTTTCCCTCAGGGTTCTGGCTCAAGGTCCTCCATGAAGTCTTCCCCAACTTCTTGGCTTGAACCAATCACTCCTACCCTGGGCTGCCCTAGCCTTGCACATACATTTTTATTTTTTTTAATTCAAAATTACTTATTTATGTATTTGGCTGCATTGGGTCTTAGTTGCAGCACACTGGATCATCGTTCTGTCATGTGCAATCCTTCATTGTGATTCATGGACTCTCTAGTTGTGGGGTATGGGCTCAGAGCTGGGGTGGCATGGGCATATTTTCCCTGTGGCCTGTGGGTTTGAACTCGAGTCTCTTGCATTGCAAGGTGGATTCTTAACCACCAGACCACCAGGGAAGTCTCTCCACACGCATTTTAAAAAAATGTCCTTTTTAAATGCAGCTGTCTTGGAAGATGGGGCAGAGCCTCATTCTGCTCTGCATCCTTGGCAGCAAAGAGGTGATCCCAGCGGCTGCCACGGGGGAGGGAGAGGCCCTCCGCTGCTCTTTCTGTGTCCAGAAGGCACGTCCCTTTCCTTCCTGGCTTCACAGGCCCTTCCCAGCAATGATGGTGCCACATTTGGTGTCAAGACACTGAGGTTTAAAAGAGATTTATGAACGTGTTTGTATGCACATGCTCAGCGGCTCAGTCATGTTTGACTCTCTGCGACCCCATGGATTATAACCCACCAGGCTCTTCTGTCCATGGGATTCTCCAGGCAAGAATACTGGAGTGGGTTGCCATGCCCTCCTCCAGGAAATATTCCCCATCCAGGGATGGAACCCGGGTCTCCTGCATTGGCAGACGGATTCCTGACCACTGAGCTGCCTGGGAAGTGCACGAATATTTTTGAGATCATACAAATAGTGTGATGATGAACATAAGATTTGATCTCAGGTGTTTTTGATCCCAGAAACTTTGATTGGACAGAACTCCATGGGCAAAATCCACAGCCAGGATGGGTGGGAGCAGTTGGTGAGCCGCCAAGGAGGGTGCTGTGACCAAGTGGCCCCAGCATGTGGCCCACTGCCCTGTGCTCCAGGGTTCCTGTGAAATCGGGTAGATGTGGTCACGGTCTATGGCTAGTTAGCCTGGTAGTCATGAGCTTGATCTTTGCAGTCGGCAGGGTGTGCAGATGGGGAGAGAGATCTGAACCCTTTCTTCATCAGCTTCTGCCGGCATGGTTGTTGCGATGACTCAGGTAGAGTCTCTGTGACAGTGCTGGACACCCAGGAGTGATCCAAATGCCATTCATAGTCTTATAATAATACTTACGGTATTTACCTTCTGCCCTCAGAGGGCCAAGAAAATGCTTTTATAAGAACTGGCAATTTCCGTAGATGTCCAAAAGGCAGAATGTGAAAGATTATCAAGGGTAACTCAAACTCTGAGCTTAGGAGCTTACTGGACTCCTCTTCAGCCTGCCAACTGGTTGTCAGGGAAAAATTAGAGTAACTCTAGAGTAGGGATCGGCAAAATGCTGCCTTTGGCCAAACACAGCCCTTGTCTATTTTTCTACAAACCATGAGCTGAGAATGGTTTCCATATCTTTAAAGCATTGTGAAAATTAAAAAAAAAATCCAAACAAGAGAAGCCTATGAGAGAGATCCTACATGTCCAACCAAAATGTTAGTTGCTCAGATCTGTCCAACTCTATGCGACTCCATGGACTGCAGCCTGCCAGGTTCCTCTGTCCATGAGATTCTCCAGGCAAGAATACTGGAGTGGATTGCCATTCCCTTCTCTAGGGGATCTTCCCAATCCAGGGACTGAACCTTGGTCTTCTGCATTGCAGGCAGATTTTTTACCATCTGAGCCACCAGGGAAGTGAGAGTTACAGACATGGGTATTAGAACAGGGAGTCTGGGAAACACTGGGCTGAGTAGAGCTAAGCAGAGAACTGTGCTGCAGGGTTAGCATTTAAGTCCACAAATTCATTTGACCTAGGAGGTCCATCTCTATTTATCGCTTTAAGGACACATGTCCCAAGGCAGTGTTTTAAGAAATGCTGATGGAAGAATCTTAGTACAAAGGGATCTCCGTCTGCTAAAGTCAAAGAGAAAAAGTGCAGGCAAAGTCACAAATGAGAGACAGTCTGCTTTTAAAGATGTCAGTTCTGGTAGGTTTCATTCAAGGGAGAAAGCTGGAGACAGCAAGATGTCCCCAAATGATTTTCGTTTTCGTGGAAGAGTTAATATTTTTACTTTGCGTGATAGTAGTGAAATAAAGATGAGAAGATGGTTTTGTCCCCGGCAAGTGCCTTGAACGTGTTCTAGAAACCAGACTGTCAGTTTGCTGCCGGCCCCATCAGTCTCTGAGGTTCACCCTGGGATGTTTGAGCAGAAGAGATTCTTGACAGATCAGAGTGTGAGTCAAGCCAAGCTGAGCTGTTTGTTGTGCTCCAAGGCCGGCAACATGCCTGGATTCTTTATGTAGTGAGGAGTACTTGAAAGGCCAGATCTGGCCGAGGTAGACAAAGTCCAGCTAGGATTGAGCCAGGATTATAACAGAGGGCCACCACCTTCCTTCATTGCCCTGCTTCAGGCAGTTACAGACACTAATCACAGGCTAGGCGTTGTGTCCAGCGCTGATGGATACACATACAATCAAGACTTTCTTCCACCTTCTAGAAACTCATGTTATTCATGCCTGCTTGCTGTCACTTCTGTTGTGTCTGACTCTCTGTGACCCCATGGTCAGTAGCCCACCAGGCTCCTCTAACCATGGGATTCTCCAGGAAAAAATACTGGAGGAAGTTGCTATTTCCTCCTCCAGGGCATCTTCCCTTCCCAGGGATCAAACTGGTGTTTCTTATGTCTTCTGCATTGAAAAGTAGGTTCTTTACCACACATTAGTCATAGAGTTGATTAATATTTATTAAGGCTGTATGCCCTTCAGGGAAACATGGTAGATTTGACTTTGGCCTTAATGGAGCTCACAGTCTAGCAGAGATGGCAATGGGCAAGTAACTAAAGTAAAGTAAAGTTACTTTAGTGAACTGGGACCAGAGTGTTGAACAAAGCAGACACAGTCCTCCCGCTCTTGAAGGTCCCAGCTCAGTGAAGAAGGCAGACACATGCTGCAAGAGTCGCAGGGCAGTGTGGCATTTATAAGAAGGATGAGAACGGCTGCTGTGGGTTCGCAAGAGCCATGATGCTAATTTTGCAAATGAAATGAGGAAATGTTTAGTCAACCGAAGGTCACCGAGGAGTTCACAAGACTGAGAAGTGGGATGTGCACTCCTGGAGAAGCAGAAGGATAGGAAAGAGCATGCCGTGTGGCAAGGAGGCCAGAACTAAGGAGCCACCAGAACTTTGAGAGGCGGAGGGAGCCCGAACCCCACCGAGGGCTTTGTTCTTACTCTGTGTGTGTTAGGGGCATTTCTGAGAGCTAAACTATCAACAGTGACCACCACTGCTGAAGACAAATGGATGACTTTTGCTTCCTGCTGATTCCTCAGGTCAGCTGAAATCTCCAGATCAGCTACCTTGAGATGGGAGGGTGTGCCCAGAGTGGGCCTGGGTCAGTGGCTCCTGCAGGTCAGGCACCATACAGCTTGGTAACGTGCTCTTTGAGAAGAAGACAAAGTTTTCTTTGAAACCATAGAGCCTGAGCTGCCAAGGCGATCAGTACAACAGAAAGAGGAATTCCCAAGTTCAGTTCTAAATCTTACCACATAGGATAGGATGGCTCTTGTCTGTTGTGTTTTACGTTTTTGGTGCCTCTTCATGCTCCACTTGTAATAATAAGCTACACATTACGGTAAGAATAATAGATGAGCAATTTAGAAGTTTCAGGCAAGAATATTTACTTCTTGAACACCTACCAGGTGTCAATGCTTTGTTAAATACTCATTATTCAAAGAAAGGATGGAGATCAGTATTTACTGAGTGGGGTGTGTATGTGTGTATTGCTTTCTCATGTGAACATATTTCACAGAACCCTCCCTAAAACCACCTGAGGTTAGGCATTCACTTTGCTCATTTATTAATGAATAAGGTGGTAAGCTGCAGACAGCTGAAACCACCTGGCCAAGCTTACCGAGAAGGAAATGGTCACAGCAGCGTTTCAGAGCAGGTTGTCCTGACTCCAGAGCTCTAGCTCTCCCTTCCCATTGTGCCTGTGGACTCCTGCCTGCGAGTGGTGGTGTTTCGAAGGCACAGGGTCAGAACGACATTCGCAAGAGTAGCCAATGTTTCCTGAGCAGTTTCTGTCTGTGAGCCCCGAGCAGGTACAGGGTTACCTCCTTCCATCCTCACAAATAGCCGGCAATGAGGTACTATTATGACATAATTTTAGAGATGAAGATGAAGAATGGCAGGCATGGAGAGCCTTTCGTGTGGCCCCTGTTTTGTGTGGAGTCATTGTTGTTGTTGTTGTCTCATGTCAGGGAGAGGAACAGTGTAGTGAAAAGGATACTCACACATGCTTCCAGAAACTCTGCTGGTACGGAGACGTGAACACACGCAGATCCTCTGCCATCTAACAGCTCAACGGTGAGGGGGGGACGGCCTAGCAGACAAGCCAGAGCTTGAAAAAGTCTGAATAAGAGCAGTGATGGATGTTTGCTGGGGTTTAGAGGGTACAGACGTGGACAGTTCTGGGAGTACTCGCTCTTACTCTCACCCACAGCCATCCCCGTGTGGGTTCTGCCCTGGCAGGAGAGACGAATATCTGACCATGTTTTAAAATTGTATTAATATGAGTAGTAGCATTGATATTAAACAAAATCCTTGGATTGCGGACCCTCCAGGCTTGCTCTGGGTGGGGCGTGAGCTCAGGGTGCCTCATTTTCAGCTGTAAGTTTAAAAAAGTCTACTGTAAAAATGGATATCAAACTAAACAGAGGCACAAACAGCAAAAGAGCTATTTTGGTTGAAGTCACAGAGGGGCAGCTGACCACTCCTGCACGTGGGCTTGCCCAGTGGTGTTGCTTAGAAACAGGGCGTTATCAATGAGAACCTCACGGTAGGTTGGAGCAGTTCCCAGACAGCCGGTTAATAAAGATAATTTGCGATGGAAAAAAGTCTAATATCTGCTCCAGCAAATTTTCTTCTCTCTTGATTTAATGTCTTCATACTTAAGAAAATAATCTTGGAGAAGAAATGGTAAATGTGGTTGATACTTCTTTTGATAGGCTGTGACTGCTCAGCTCAGTCTCTTTGAGACCCTATAGACTGTAACCCACCAGGCTTCTCTGTCCAGGGGATTCTCCAGGCAAGAATACTTAGGTTGCCATTTCCTCCTCCAGGGGATCTTCCCTACCCAGGGATTGAACCCGCATCTTTTGCATCTCCTGCATTGCCAGGTGGACTCTTTACCACTAGTGTCACCATAGGATGGCAGGTTAAATGAGACAATACCTTTAAATACATTTCATAAACTGTAAAGTTAACAGTGGAAATGTACAACTTGTCAAAATGACCATTAAAAAGATAGGGTAGTCTGGGGAGAAAACAATGCAACTTGGCATTCAAAAAAAAAAATGCTAGGAATTTCTGGCAAGTGATGATCAGAAAGGGGACCCTACAAATGACAGATGTATCCTCTACCTGCGTGTTGATACAGGTCAACCAACAGGTTCCAAAATATTTCATCAGCATGATAGCAGCTCTTCTGGATGATAGCATTCAACACCAGCCAGGACATTCATTCCTTCTGAAAGGACATTAAAATGTTTTTAAAAACTCCAGCCTTTGTGACTCTCATAGTTAAAAGGGCCTCTTTATTATTATTATTATTATTATCCCAGGTGGTGCTAGTGGTAAAGAATCTGCCTGCCAATACAGGAGACACAAGAGACTTGGGTTTGATCTCTGGGTTGGGATGATCCCTCTGAGTAGGAAATGGCAGCCTGCTCCAGTATTCTTGCCTGAAAAATCCCATGGACATAGGACAGTCTACAGTCCATGGGGTCACAAAGAGTGGGACATGACTGAGCACATACATTATTACTATTATTATTATTATTAAGATGTTTTTAGAAAGCCAGACTAATTGGTAGAAACACTAAGATGGAACCAGTAAGAGAGATTTAAGCTTGAATGCTTACAAAACCACCTAGTCTAGTGGATTTCAAAATTCCTCCCACTTAGTTAAACTGTGAAATTCTTTTTTTTTTTTAAAGACCTGCCATTGGAAAGCCAGTTATGTTAAATCAATAAACGCATGTCTTCCCCAGGGATTGTAGAAGGTAGTGGATTCCCAGCCACTGTCCTCTCTTGAGTCAGCCTTTCAGACACCCACTCCTCAGCTTCTGCCCTTGACTCTGTGTGAGTGGCGGGCCTCCCTAGAGGTCGCTGAGGGTCCCCTTGAGTGTTGTCATCCAGGAACATCCCACAACCAAAGGGACCACCCACCCATGACCCATCTGGTGAGAATGAACATCCTGAAGAAATGATTTATAGCATCAAGTGTGTTTTAGTGAAACATCTCACCCACAAACATCTTTGTAGAATTCCAAGTATCCATTTTCAGCACACATTTTGCAAATCCAGTCCCTGGCCCATACATGAAAATTCCCAAATAATTGTGAAATGCTCTAGTTGAACTCCAACCAGCAATCAGCAAGAATTAAAGTCTATTTCTCACCAATTCACTTACCTTCTTCTCTCCTGGTACAAGAGAGACTGTGTCAGGATCAGTCTCCTCGTATTTCCCTCCTCTATTTGGTCAGATGGTAAAGAATTGTCCTGCAATGCAGGAGACCTAGGTTTGATCCCTGGGTCAGGAAGATCCCTTGGAGAAGGGAATGATTACCCACTCCAGTATTCTTGCCTGAAGAATTCCATGGATAGAGGAGCCTGGTGGGCTATAGTCTATGGGGTTACAAAGAGTCAGACACAACTGAGTGACTAAACAGTTTTACTTTCATTTATTTCTTTTTTCCATGAATATGTTTAAATAAAAAAGAATGAATAGATTATCTGCGAGTTTCTGTGACTATATGGATATGTATGTGTGTGTATGTATATATATATGGTAGATAAATATATATTTATGTACATATACATATGGGTATGTGTACTTTTTTTTTGTTTTCGCTACTGGCCACCAACAGTGAAAAATCTGGGGTCCCAGGTGCTTTCAGAACTGACACCAGGGTTTGGTTGTGATTTCAAAAGGTGGTGCAAGGTTTGGGAATCTTAATGTCTGAATCAGTTGCTCTTGGAAGGGCTGGGGTTCAAACTTCTGTTTAGCTTCTGTAATAGAGTGGGATTGCCCCTTGATCAATGAAGGTGAATTTGACTCCTGAAAGGGCAAGCTGATTTCTACTCAGTCTCCATTCGTGCCTGCCTGTGATCAGTTTCTAAACAGAGTGTGGAGAGCTTTGGGAGGCACACAAGGCGGGTGTTTCTACCGGAAGGCACACCAGTACTTTTCCTGCAACCTGCACGCCTTTTAAAGTGATAAACTATCGTTGTTTAAAACTTGGCTCCCTTTTTTCCCCCAGTAAGAAGCTGAAGTCTGCCAATTTGAACTTTAATAGTTTTGGAATGGTGTAATCACATTGTTAGACGCATTTTGCGGCTGGAGCAGTGAATGATATCCATTCAAAACCCAGCTTTACCTGGTTGACTCCAGGTTTCCTACATATATGCACACTGGGCACATCATCACCCTCGGCCTCCCCTCAGCCAAGGAAACTTTTAATCCTGGAGGAAATCATTCCTGCTGTCATGCTGGCACTCTGAAGAGCCTCGCCTGGTCTCTAAAGAGCTCTCCAAGCAGATGCAGAGAGGGCTTGTATCAGGGCCCTTGTACACATGGTGGATGTCTTGCCCATGCAGCAGATTCTATTTCTGAGAATTTTGTCAGGAGTCTTGACAATCAACGAGAACTGAAAACAATTAGTCACAGTCATGGGGCTCTCTTTAAGTTCACGGTCAGAACAATGTCACAGGAAAGCCACGTCTGAAGGTGAAGATCAGGGCTGGGCTGAATTTGGTTTTTACCCAGACAATGGCGTTTCGGTCTCCGGCTCAGGAAACGTCACGACGTTCCCTTTGTTTAATCAAAGTTCTCTCTAACTTGCAAAGGCTGGCTGATCTGCAGGCCTGCCTTACATTTCTCATCTCTGAGAGATGATGTAGTTGGTGTTGAAATCTTTACAGCTAATCTGAGCAAAATGTTTTCAACCAGTAAAAACCCAGCCAAACAGTGTCATTCTCATTATTGATCAAAGAAATTTCCGAATTTCTCTGAATCAGAGAAGGACTCAGTTTGAATTCATCCCATTCAACACACCCAAGGAAATTCACAAAGGTTTGAGAAGCAGGAAGCCGGGCACAGAAACCAAGTCCTCTGCTGCTGAAAGAGGTGTTGGAAAATCTCATTTGGGGACCGTCTCTTAGCAGATCTGAAATCCCGTTTGGCCTGCTTTCTAAGGAGCCTTTCATGTGGCACCGTTTTGCGTGGTATCATTTTCTGTTGTCTCACGTTAGGGAGAGAAATGAGCTAGTGAAAAGGATACTTATCCCTGCTTCCAGAAACTCTGCTGGTGCGGAGACGTGAACACACACAGCGCCTCTGCCCTCCAACAGCTCAAGGGCGAGGTGGGGGACAGCCTTGCACACAAGCCAGAGCTTGAAAAGAGCAGTGATGGATGTTTGCTGGGGCGTGGAGGGTATGAGCAGTCCTTTCTGGGTTCGTGGGAGGCAGGCAGGGAAATACTGAGGGGGCTTGAAAGACCTACTGGGTTTGCATGGGCAGGAAAGACAGTCTACCCAAAAAAGCCTGGAAAAAAGGGACAGTGGTCTGACACAGTTGGGTCACCAGGTGGCCCTTCCACCCCATGGACATATAGTGACTCTATAACCATAGTGACTCTATAACCTTGGCTCAACTATTCAGCCTCCTGAGTTCTGATTTCCTCATCTATAAATCAGGGATAATGCTCACCCTCCTGGTTTGTTACATGAAGGTTATGGTGGTGGTGGTTTAGTCGCCAAGTCGTGTCCGACTCTTTTGCAACCTCATGAACTGTAGCCGGCCAGGCTCCTCTGTTCATGGGATTTCCCAGGCAAGAATAAACCCAAGGAAATTCAGTGTAAAGGAGTGGGTAGTCAGCCGTTCCCTTCTCCAGGGGATCTTCCCAACCCAGGGATTGAACGTCTCCTGCATTGCAGGTGGATTCTTTACTGCTGAGCCATCACGGAAGTGCAGGTGAGGGTTATCCAGAGGGTTAAATAAGGTAATAGGCACATAGCATGGAGAGCATGAAGTCTGGTGTATGGACACAGAGCAGGAAGGTGATGGGGATGGGTGGGGGTGTGGTGGAAGCTGGCTTCCTTCTCTCCCTGGGCTCCTGGCTTCTCGCCCACTGCTGTCTATGGAACCTCAGACCCCGTGGGCATGAGTATTGCTTGTTTGCTGGTCTGTCCTTTCATAGCATTTCTCCTGGGCTCTGTCTCCTCTGCTGTGCTGTTTCTGGGTCACTCTGGGCTCAGTGTGGATAGCACCCTCTGGGTGAAGCACCCCTCCCTCCCCGCCCCTTCCTGGCTGCCCTGAGCCGAGTTAGTCTTTCAGGCCCTCTGTCCCAGCTCTCCAGGTCTCCTGCCTGGAAGGCGTCCTTGTGCCTCTGTCTGAACCTGCAGGGACAGAAAGTCAGAGGTGGTTTGCTGTTGCTCCCAGGCCTGGCAGGCTTGGGGAAGGATGGGCAGCCAACAGATACTGTTGTTCTTTGGGGAGGGGGGGGCGGTGCAGGGGAGGTGATAAGGGCGGGTGGCAGGAGGCGGGGCTTCGTAGGAGGCAGAGCTTCATAGGAAGTGGGGCTTCCCCAGGCCCTGGAGCAGGAGACCAGCTGCCCTGCAGTTGCAGGGCAAGATAGCAGTGCAGGACAGGCTCAAATAGACCCTGAAGGTTTGCCTTAACTGATCCAGTGACGTGAAAGTGGTTCAGTCGTGTCCGACTCTTTGTGACTCCATGGAGAGTATGTAGCTTGCCAGACTCCTCTGTCCATGGAATTCTCCAGACTAGAATACTGGAGTGGGTTGCCAGTCTCCTCCAAGGATTTTTTTCCCATCCAGAAATTTAACCCACATCTCCCACAGGTGGATTCTTTACCAGCTGAGCAACCAGGGAAGCGAGGAGGCAAATCTCAAACGTATCATAAAATGTTCCCTGCTTTGACCAAATCTTACAAAATACATCTGGAGCAAAGGCCCCCTGGAGGAAAAGATTTGCTGGGTCCAGGTCTCCACTCTGTTTCTTGCTGAGTTCTCCTCCAGGTTGGAGAGGAAGATACGTGAAGTTGCTTTTCTCCCTGGAAGGCAGGGTGAGCTGGAAGTGGCCTCCTTTTACACAGACATTGCCTTCCAATAATTTGAAAACAAGAACTGGAGTCAGGAGAGGCAGGCTGCAGACTCCCCACAGGCGGCCAGTGAGGGCATCACAGAACCTCAGCTATTCTTCACCCCAGCTTTGTCTTTTCTTAGTGTGAGTCTGGCCACGTGCCCTGGACCTCACTAGCAGCCCACAGCTGCAGCAAATTGATTTATCCTCTGATGAGAGTTGGGGCTGCAGCCTGTAACATTAGAGAGACACTGCTTCTCAGGCTGTTTTTCAAAGACACAATGCAATTTCCTTAGCTCTTTTCAGTTCTCCTGGGCCTGCGATATTTTGTGTGATTTGTGATATTACAAATCGCGGTTCATAACTATTGTATTTTTCAAGTAGGTGTTGTTTTGAGATGCATGCCTCTGAGGGAATACCAGGATATGTCACATGATTCACATAAAACACCCCAAGACACCTTCCATGCTGGGCTGCTAAGTTCATTGCTTTTCATGAATTCCTTTTTTGTTACTATTTCTTACCCCTTGGGGACAAGCTGAACCAGAAGTGAGGGGAAGTCTGACCAGATCTAAATGATCTCATTCCCTGACCACTCAGAACAGTCCACAGAGCTGAGCCAGGGCATGGACACGCCTTAAGTAGGGAGGTGACCATGGGATGCTCAACCTGGGACAAGCCTAACAGAGAAGAGCCTGAGCCAGGTAGGATGGAAGGGGCAGCGCAGCCTGGCGGGAATAACCCAGGGTTTTGAGTCCAACAGACCTGCTTTGAGTTCCCTTTCTACCTCTTTCTAACCTGTGGATGAGCCATTTCATGCTTTCGGATCGAGGGTCCTTCATTTAGACAAGAATACAGTGCAAGTCACCTCTGAAGAGTGTTGTCAGGATTGAGTTAGATGAGGGAACATCTGCAAAACCTCCTGAAAACAGGACTCAGTAGTGCTCACATGGCATCTACTACAGTGATAATTTTTATCTGGGAGGGAATCAGGTGACCTGGAGTGGCCGCAGCCTATCTGAGAGGGGGACATCGTTTTTGCAAGAATCCAATCCCATCTGCTGCTCCCTGTCTCTTGGGAGGGTGTTTCCCATGGACTTGCCAGTACCATCTGCAATGTCAACTTCAAGATTCAATTCTCAATGGCTTCCACAGCCTTCTGAAAGGGTCACCTGGACCAACTTAATCTGAGAATGCTTCCCGAAACGCTGCAGCTACATTGCTCATGAGAGTAATTTGTAACCTTACTCTGAGAAAGAAGCCACATCAGAAAAGAATGGGATAGAAGGGGATTATCTGGATTCATGTAAACTTGCAAACCACATTGCACTGCACCTGTTTACCCTTCCTGGTCCTGGGGTTTGAGCATCACCTAGACCTGGTGCCCTGTGACCCAGGGATGTCATTTGAGTGGGTGTTTCATGTCCCTGAAATTTAACCCTGCCTTCCTGCCCAGGTTGGAAAGTAGCACTAGAAATCCAGAAATCCAGCCTCCCATATTCTGCGTAGACAAAAGTGCATTTCCAATTAAAAGTAGAAGTTTGAGGGTATGAATCATGCACTTCGTATAAATTATATGTGATGATTTATTTTCTTGACACCAAATAAATTATACACAGTGAACTTGGCCTACATTTACACTACCTCATCTATGGATTGTGGGTTAACATCAAGAGAATTGATTAGAATGACAACTAATTTAGTGGGTGATGAGGACCCCAAGATACAGATTCTGGAGGCAAATTATTCTAAAGAAGTGAAGAATCAAAAGAGCTTTTGTGAACCAAAGGGTTTTGTAATTCCTAGAGGTCCTTTCAGACTCAGAAACTCACCTAATATGAGCAGTACAAGGTCTCAACTCCCCAGTGCAAAGCCCTAAAGCATTTCCCCAAAGAGGCAGTGATTATACGTAGTCCTTAATGACCTACTTCCCTCTTCCCACTTCTCTTCTGCCTGCATTAAGGAAGTACAGAGAAGGAAGACTTCAAAGCATGTTTGATTTTGAAATTAACTTAATTGTAATAAGCTATCGCTGGATCATTTTAAAGCTGTTTTTTTTTTAAATACCAATCTCCCTTTAAGAAGAAGTCATTTAATAAGCCTGGTAATGCATAACATGCTCCTGAGAGCTGACTACAACTGACTTTCCATTGCTTTCTTCCCAGAACAAGTGCTATTAGATCTGGGGTTGTGCGATTGTAGACTGGTAAGCAACCATGCAAATTAAGGAACGAAGGCTCAAAGAAGGTTCACATCTTGTTCCATGACACACAGCACAACTAGGCATGTTACAACCACATGGAGCACACAGGCTCCCTGAAGACATTCTCGTTGGTTCTCCTCCCCCCACCTCCCTGTCTTTGCTGCTCAAAGTAGTGAGTCTGTGTACCATCATCTTGACATCATCCAGGAGTTTGTCATAAGACTCTCAGGCTCCAGCCCATTCTACTGAATCAGGATCTGTACTTTGGGTTAATTGCCCACTTCTGTGAAACTGGAAAAGAAAAACCAAACAAACCCCAAAAACCAGTGAAACAAACTCTTAATTTGCATTCTGTTAAATTCTATGGAATAGTATAAATATCTAAATATCTCTGTGATCCTCCTCCAACTCCTCAACTCCCCATCCTGAGCCCCATGCCTCCAGAGTTTCTCTCCAAAATGTCTCCTCAGCGACACCAGAGTGACTTTTATGAAACTCAGCCTGTTCATGCCCATTTCTCAGCTTAAATCCTCCATGGGTTCTGATGTGGAGTGAACTGTCCTCTTCCAAATTAATATGATGAAGCCCTAACCCCCAGTGTGATGTGATTTGAAGGTGGAGCCTTTGGATGGGGCTCCCATGACAGGATTAGTGCCCTTACCAGCAAGCTTGCTCCTTCTCTCTCCACAGGTGAAGAAGACACAGCAACAAGGTGGTCTTCCTCAAGGAAAGAAGAAGGATGGGGCCAGAGTCTAATCATGCTGGTACCTGGGTCTTGGACTTCCAACCTCTAGAACCTTGAGAATTAGACGTCTGTAGTTTACCCACACCCTTAAACCTTCAGTCTGTTATAGTCTTATGGCAGCCTGTGCTGACTAGGACAGGCTCTGTTCTGTTCAAAGAGAGAATTGCAAGCTCCTCAAAGTGACATGAGGAAAAAAAGATTTGAGCATCTTTCCAGAGCCCCGTGGATGGTTTCTGATTGTGTGGATAAATAGAGCAGTGCATTTATCCAGAAGTTGATCCAAAGGTGGAAGTGATGGTGGAGGAGGGAGAACTCATTCTGAGCGTCAGACAAGGAGTGTTAGATTTCATGCTGCTTCCATGTTTGGTTTGGTTAATTTAATATCAACTTGACTGGGCTATGAAGTGCCCAGGCACTTGCTCAAACATTATTCTAGGGGTTCTGTGGTGGTGATTCTGGATGAGATTAGTATTTTAATCAGTAGACTGAAAAAGCAGATTGCTCTGCAAGTGAATGGAGGGGCTCATTCACCAGCTGAAGACTCTGAGGAGAACAAACTGACTGAGCAACAGGGGCTCCTCCTGTCTGACTGCGCTGAACTGGCACCTTGTTTCCGCTGACCTTTGGACTTGAACTGAAGCACTGGCCCTTCTTGGGTCTCCGGCCTGCTGGCCTTTTCAGATTGGGACTATACCATCAGCAGTCCTGGTCCTCAGACCTTCAGACTCAGAATGGAATTACCTCACCACCCTCCTGGGTCTCCAGCTTGTCGAATGCAAATTTGGGGCTCCTCAGCCTCCATAATTCCTTATATAAATCACTTTCTCTTCTATTTTTCTCTATATGTACATATGTATAAACACACACATTCTGTTGGTTCTATTTCTCAGGCGAATCCTAATGAATGCAGGGTCTATATGACAGCAGAGTTAGGGCAGTGGGGTGCAGGCCTGGGAACCGCCCCTTCTGCTCTTCTCCAACTCCTACTTGGCCCAGCTGAACAGAGTGCCCCAGAGAAGGCCAGCATCTCAAATCACAGGCGAACAAGATCAAGCAGTCATAGAATGGGGTTAAAACACAGCCTACCCCCGTGTATAAGCTGAAGCCATGCAAGGGGCATCTTTGTTCCTGCTTAGATGATAAGTGATCAGAGTATGCGTGCCAGCATTACCAGGTAGATCTCGAGGCTTGGCCACCACCCTGTCCCTCCCCTAGACTCACCAACGCCTTAATGAGGCTGATGAGAGGCAGTAATGTGGCGCCCAGACCCTGCTTGCACTGGATGTGGCTGCAGAGTATCTTATTACTTTATCTTCTCTGACTCAATCCTGACATTAAAGATGATAGCAGAACCATCTAGAAAATGAATTGCCGAAAAATCTGAACAAAAAGTAGTAATTTCTTGCACAGTTGTACATTCAACTTCATTAGTTTCTTTTCAATTTAGATGACAGTAAAATCTTCTTAGGTGGAATAATGGAGGCCAAGGGCAGGTCCAGGTTTTGGGGCCTGAAGTATGTCCAGATTTTCCAGGCTCTCTTTAAGAAAGAGAATAAAAATTATAGATGCAAAATGAAAGGGAGTATTTATTTAGAATGAGAAAGCAAATTTTAGGAATCTGAAAAGTATCACAAAATCTTAAAAAGCATAATATTTTCACTAATTAACCGCTTGACACATCTCTGCAATATTTTAATTCCTACATTTTGGCTGCATATTCTCTGAAGTGTTTCTACATTGGACAATAATTTATAATATTTTCTATAAAGAGATGAGAAGAATAACTCAGTCTTCTTATAGCACACTTGATTTTAATCTATTTTAATTATTGATAGTTGGAATGCTTAAACATGCAACTCAACACATAGATATATTCACTGTTTATGCTAAAGCTACAGACTTGCACCTGACTAACAATGAACACGGAATTTGAAATTAAATTTAAAATTAAATTAAACATAATATCATTTACATTAGCACCCTCAAAACTAAAGTGATTAGGTATACATCTAAAAAATATGTATAAGAACTCTATGAGGAAAACTAAAAAACTCTGATGAAGAGCTAAATAAATGAAGAGATAGTCCTTGTTCACAAGGAAGAAGACTCAATATGGTCAAGATGTCAGCTTTTCCCAATTTGATCTATAGATTCAGTGCAATTTCAGTAAAAGTCCCAGCAAGTTATTTCATGGAGATCAGCATGAATCTAAATATTATATGTAGAGGTAGAAGGCCCAGAATAGTCAACATGATATTGAAGAAGAAAGAAGCTGGAAGACTAATACCACTAATTTCAAGAATTACCAGAAAGCTACAGTAATCAGGACAAGTTGTTATCAGCCAAAGAAAGTAGATCAATGAAACAGAAGAGCGAGTCCAGAAAGAGACTCACATAAATACAAGCCATCAAATGATCTTTGACTATGGAGCAAAGAAAAACAACAGGGCCAAGATAGTCTCTTTCGATAAATGGTGCTGGAAAAATGGAACTCCTCACATGCAAGATAAAAATGGATCTAGATGAAGACGTTATGCTCAGCACAAATATTAACTCAAAATGGATCATGAATCTAAACATTAAATGCAAAACTAGAAACATCCTAGAAGATAACATAGGTGAAAACCTAGATGATCTTTAGGTATGGTGATACCTCTTTAGATACAACACCAAAGGCACAATCCTTGAAAGAAATAACTGGATTGCATTAAAATAAAAAACCTCTCCTCTATGGAAGAGGATCAGATCAAGAGGATTAGAAGACAAACCACAACCGGCTGGTGATGAGAAAATATTTGCAAAAGATATATCTAATAGAGGACCGTTATCCAAAATATACAAAGAATTCTTAAAGCTCAACAATAAAATATCAAACAATGTGATTTTAACATGGGCCAAAGATTTTTAACAAACACCTCACCAAAGAAGATACACAGATGGCAAATGAGCATGTGGAAAGATGCTCCACATCAAAGGTCATCAGGAAATGCAAATTAAAACAGCAGTGAGATACCACCACATGACTGTTAAAATGGCCTCAATCTGGAACTCTGACAACGCTGAACACTGGTGAGGACGTAGAGCAGCGGGAACCCTTACTCATTATTGGCAGGAATGCAAATGGTATAGCCGCTTTGAAGGACAGTTTGGTTGGTTCTTTTCTACAAAGCAAAATGTACTCTTACCGTATGATCCAGCTGTCATGCTCCTTGGTATTTACCTGAAGGAACTGAAAAACATGTCCACACATAAACCTGCACATGGTATTTCTAGCAGGATTGCCTTGTGGACAGCAGTTATCTCATAGCAGGATGTACTTCCTAATATTTAGGGAAGTAGCAATAACAATTCAATAATGCAGAGATGTAGCACTGTTTAAACTGAGAGACTCTCTCTAAGTTTTAGATCAGTCCTGGGGATGTAGGGTGGGCTCCCCAGGTGGTTCAATGGTAAAGAATCCCCCTGCCAGTACAGGAGATGTGGGTTTGATCCCTGGGTCAGGAAGATTCCCTGGAGGAGGAAATGGCAACTCACTCCAGTATTTTTGCCTGGAGAATCCCATGGACAGACGAGCCTGGCCCTGGCGGGCTACTCTATGGGGTCACAAAAGAGTCAGAAACAATCAAATCACTGAGCCTGCATGCCCACAGGCATGCTCAGAGATGTAGGGTAAGAAGCTGAATGAAGCCATCTCCCACAGCTTTATCTGTGTTATACAACACAGAATCCACTTCTCCACGTTTCTCTGTTGACAGAACAAGCAGGATGCAATGTGTACCCATGAATTCACTGTTGGAGTGCAAAGCAAAATCAGAGGAAAATCAGGTGGTTATTTCAAAATGTAAACTGTGCGAAAAATAAATTATTTCTGACTGGATTCTATTAAGGAGCTCAAACTTGATTAATCTGTGGCCTAGATAAGCATCTACCTCTAGCAATTACCTGCCACTATTACAGTGATTATTTTATAAAAGCTAATAAACACTATCTGGAGTTAATATTTGCTCCTGGGGAAAGTTTGCCAATAGCTTAGAATACGTTTATGGAAGATTTTGCCTGCTAGGTTTGTGTGCAAAGTTTGAAACAGCAAAATCCTTTTAATATCATTAACAATAAAAAAAAAAAAAAATCAGTGTACAAACAGTTGTACCCAGGAAAGCTGAAATCTGATATAGAAATAGATAAAGTTTGGGAATTTTGCATAACTGGCCAAATCCTGTCAGTATTTGGCCAATTATACAAAGTCCAACTAACAAATTCTGCAGTTGATTTAGTCTTTGAAATGATCTCTGCTTAAATCTATACTATGTACTCTTGTGTGTGTCAGAGTTCTAAATAATGGCTGACCTCTTGCAAATTTGAAGACTAGAATTAGACTAGCTAGTTCTGCTAAACAGATTGTGGGGTGTTTTAACCCACTCAGACCAGCCTAACAATGGGGTGTTTGCTAACGTCCTCAACAGGAGAGAAAAAGGAACTCATTTACAACCTGTGTATCTGGTTAGGCGCCCATTTTAATAATATGTTTAAGCAGGATTTTCTTTGAGTTCAATGATTGGTGGACATGCATAGGCAAATATGTTTGAATTTTAGTAAAGGTGTTAGATATTCTCACATTCTCTTAATTAGGCTAGAGATTCAGAAAAAAACTAGTATTTTCTTATTATGGTATTATCATCAAGATACAGCATCCTATTTAAAATTCACATGTGAGTGATCTTTATGTCAAAAGAATAAGCATAATCCATGATCCCGGATTTGCTATCATAATTTTCTTTATTTACATACAGATTGTGTGCATGTGTGTGTACCTGGTCATGTCCAACTCTTTGCAACCCTGTGGACTGTAGCCTGTCAGGCTTCTCTGTTCATGGAATTTTCTAGGCAAGAATACTTAAGTGAGTTGCCATTTCCTCCTCCAGGGGATCTCCCTGACCCAGGGATCAGACCCACATCTTGCATCTCCTGCATTGGCAGGTGAATTCTTTACCACTGAGTCACCTGGGAAGCCCACCTATAGATTTGTAGGCTCCGTCAGCTCAGTCAACAAGGGATGTGAGTGGGGGTGGAGGAAGCTACCATCTGGGTCTTTGAAGTTATTCACTTTCTGCAAACTTTATTCATCTCTAAAGCTCTCATGCCTCCTTGTTGATCGAGAACCTTAGATAAGATTTCTTGTTGGTAATGAGAAAGGAGTTAGATCTCAAACTTGTTTCATTCTATAATCTGGTGTGCACCGAAAACATTTTTCTTAGGGTGAAAGATGATAGACAGATGTCCGATACACTAGGCTGTATGCAGGTATCTATTCTGAGAAGCTGAGGATAGAACGATGCTCTGAAACATACTAAAGTGTATGTGTGTTTCTTCTCTGGAGAAGATGGGTCCTTTGGGGGATTAAACAAGAAAATGTATGAAATGAACTGAGAGCTACCTCGTGTAGCCACTGCCAAGAATAGAGGCCACCCTGAGGGGCTGGAGAGGCAGCTCTGATAGTCTTATATTCTCAGCTCAGGGGGATTAGGTGGGAAAATAGCAGGGACACAGGTTCTGAGACCACAGGAAAGAATCCTAGATATTAATGATAGTTGATACGTTAAGTGAATTATTAGTCTGCCTTAACAATATCAATCAAAGCATAATATTTTATAGTGACACTGCTACTTCAAAGAAATATTCTTCAAAGATGAATGACAAAATCATAAAAATTCAGGAGTGTAGTCTGGGGGAGTTTTCATCTACTTCGGACTTTGAAACTAAGGGCCATGCATCCTTTTAGACCACAGGAGTTGCCACCAAAACATTGTTGATGACTAATCATTATTCTCTCAACTAAGAAAACATTTCTCTTCCTAAAAGACAGATGTAAGGAAATAGATGAGCTGGACATTTTCCAGTGGAAACCTTTGCCCAACTTCATAGACGTTAAGATTATACTTTCAGAAAAGTTGTTCAGGGCCTTCACTGTAGAGTCACATCTCTCCTATATCTTATCTTCTAAAAATCCACAAGTTGTAATACTTGAAAAATACCTTCTTAAGTTTATTCTTGCTATAGCTTTCTGATGATCTTTTTTGTTATGCTTTTATTGAGATATATTCACACACTGTATAATTCACCCGTTTAAAGTATACAGTTCAATGATCTCTAGTATGTTCACAGTTATGGAGCCATCACCCAAACCAATATTAGAACATTTTCATAAACCTGAAAGAAACTCTTTCCCTTTAGCTATCTGTCCCCATGTCATTCCATTCCTGTGTTCAGCTCAAGCCAACCACTGATCTACTTTCTGTCCTTTTTGATTTGCCTATTCTGGAAATTTCATATAAATGGAATCATATAATATGTGGTCTTTTATGATTGACTTCTTCCACTGAGCATAATATTTTCAATGTTCATTCATATTGTAGGTGCACCAATACTTCCTTTATTTTTATGACTGAATAATATTTCATTGTATGGATAGACCACATTTTGTTTATCCATTTGTCAGTTGATGGTCAGTTGGATTCTTTCCATCTTTGAGCTATCATAAATACAGTTGCTATGAACACTGGTGTACAAGGATTTTGTGATTTACACTTTCATTTCTCTTGGGTATATACCTAGGGGTGGAATTGCTGGCTCAAATGGTAGCTCTTTGTGTAATCATTTGAAGAACTGCTGGAGTGTCTCTTAAAGCAGGATACGACACCATGATGTTCCCACAGGAGTGTGTGAAAGTGAAAGTCGCTCGGTCCTGTCTGACTCTTTGCAACCCCATGGACTATACAGTCCATGGAATTCTCCAGGCCAGAATACTGGAGTGGATAGCCGTTCCCTTCTCCAGGGGATTTTCCCAACCCAGGGATCGAGCCCAGGTCTCCTGCACTGCAGGCAGATTCTTTACCGTCTGAGCTACCAGGGAAGCCCAAGAATACTGGAGTGGGTAGCCTTTCTCTTCTCCAGTGGATCTTCCTGACCTAGGAATCAAACTGGGGTCTCCTGCATTGCAGGCAGATTCTTTACTGACTGAGCTACCAGGGAAGCCCAGGAGTGTGTGAGGGTTCTAGTTTCTCCACATCCTTGCCAACAATTGTTAATCTATATTTTTGATTATAGGCATCCTAGTGGGGTGCAAAGTGATATTTAATTGAGGTTTTGATTTTTATTATCCTAATGACTAATGATGATCAGTATATTTTCATGTGATCACTGGCCCTTTGTGTTTCTTCTTTGGAGAAATATGACTTTTTTAAGTATGTTCTGTTGGGATGCGAGCATAATTCCATTTGTCTTCTGCTGTCTGGTGGCCTTGCAGGATAGGGCAATTGGCAAATAACTCCAAGTCTGGAGATTTGCAAAACCACAACATAGTATGTTTAATGACACCTCAGTTTTGTTATTCTAAAACTCCTTTTTTTAAAAATAAGTAATATGTAAGTACTTTTATGAGAAAGTATTATTTGTCATTATACATTCCCAGTGAAACATGATACAGTTCAGCTCTCAACTTTAATGTTTTCATTTTATGTACCTGATTAGGATAATTTCAGCTTTAATAATATTGTTTTTATATATGATGAAATACTACTGGTCCAGGACAAATCAACTTTAAGTACAAAGTTCCTAGTTTATCTTAGAAATACCAACAATCAAATAAGTGAATTAAAGAAAAAAAATGATCACGATTATGTTTCTTCTGCTACAGGGGCCACTGCTGAACTCTAAGGAACACATTTCTATTCTTTCTCTTTGGATAGCTTGCCAAGAGTTCACTGCCAATTTACCATGTGGTTTTCATATAGACAGAGTTCATGGCAGTGCATTAGACTGACTTCTCATCTCTAGATCTATTTCTTATAAAAGCATTCCATCAGTCATGCCTTAAAAATCTTTTCTAAGAGTGAAGCTTCTAGTTTGGATCTCATTCCTGATTTAGTTCACACCTGAAAAGTGTAAGTAAATTAGTTTTGGATCCTAGACTCTTTTTCTCTGTCTTTCCTTGCCTTTCTTTTTTAATTTTTATTGAGGTATAGTTGATTTACAATATTGTGTTAGTTTCTGGTGTGCAGCAAAGTGATTCAGTTATACCTAAAAATGCATCTATTCTTTTTCAAATTCTTTTCCCATTTAGGTTATTACAGAATATTGAGCAGAAGACTCTGTTGCTGGAGACATAAAATCAGTAACACCTACTCGTAGCCCAGTGAATGAGCAGAGAGGTATAGTGTTAATCTACCAGTGAGGTTGCTCTGATGGAGAACACAAGGGCCTGAGAAATACATGGGGCCCAGATGGCCAAGTCTGTGTAGTACAGGAGATGTTAGAGCCAAGATTCCACAGAGGAGGAGATAACAGAGTCCACAGTAATAAAGAGAAGTTATTAGGTAGACAAATAAGAGAGGTCATTCTAGGAAGGGCCATAATGACCTAGGCCCAGAGGAATGGCAGAGGGCTTAATCCTTAAGACTAGAACTGGGCATGTGTAGGTGGGCTCCATGGTGGAAGTGGGCTGGAGATAATAATAGATAAACGCCCTTATTAGAGGCACTATGTTACTGTTCAGTCACTAAGTCGTGTCTGACTCTTTGCAATCCATGAACTGCAGCAATCTGTGCTCCTCTGTCCTACACTACCTCCTGGAGTTTGCTCAGATTCATGTCCATTGAGTTGGTGATTCTATCTAACCATCTCATCCTCTGCCACTCTCTTTGTCTTTTGCCTTCAATCTTTCCTAGCACCAGGGTTTTTTTCCAGTGAGTCAGCTCTTGGCATCAGGTGGCCAGAGTACTGGGACTTCAGCTTCAACATCAGTCCTTCAATGAATATTCAGGGTGGATTTCCTTTAGGATTGACTGGTTTGATCTCCTTGCTGTCCAAGGGACTCTCAAGAGTTTTCATATAGCTTATTTATTTTTCTCTTCCCCTTGACCTCGGTTTTACTCTCTGGAACAGCAAAGAGTGAACTGAATGATTCTTTTCATTAGAGCTTTTCATAGATTTGACAGCAATGCTAATACCTCTCCCAAATCTTGAGTTTTCCAAAGGGAACATTCCATATTCCTTCACTTTTTGTTCATATGGAATGGTTCCCAAGATCTTCACCATCACAGTTTTCTCTACTGGATATGCTTCAAGTTTTAAATTTCTTTTTAAAACGTGGGTCCCAATGCAGAATCCAGCTCCAGATGTGGTTTGCCCAATGTGATATCTTGGGGTTAATATTCCCTCTGCCACAAGCACTAAGCATTGGCATCCGATTGTGTCTGTCCAGGTGAGCTCATCTCTAAACTCTGAGCCTTGTTTCCCCACTGAACTAGATTCTTTCATCCTTGGGCATGTCACTTACTGACTCAAAAACGAGACTGGTTCTTTACACATAGTTATTTTCATCTGGTCAACTTTGAGTCATATTTCCCAGGAAGGCCAGAGCCTTTTAAAATCCTTATCCAACAATGTCTTGGTAATCTCTCTCCACCTAGTGTCATCTGAAGATTTCAAAGTCATGAAATATTCTAGTCTGTCTTCATCTAACAATAGATAAAAAAATACTGATAACAACTGGATTACATACAAAATCAGCAACCTTGTTTTTATGAAGGAGTTGGGAGATTGGGATTAACAAACATATACTCAGTTCAGTTCAGTCACTAAGTTGTGTCCGACTCTTTGCGACCCATGGACTGCAGCATACCAGGCTTCCCTGTCCATCACCAACTCCTGGAGCTTACCCAAACTCATGTCCATTGAGTTGGTGATGCCATCCAACCATCTCATCCTCTGTCGTCCCCTTCTTCTCCCATCTTCAATCTTTCCCAGCATCAGGGTCTATGTATATGTATAGGGTCTATGTATACATATATACATCATACATATATATGCATGATGTATACATATATGTATACATGTATATTTGTATACATATATATACACATATGTATATATGTATGTGTATATATATATACACACACATACACGTATACATCATGGTCTATGTATAATATACACTACTATGTATAAAATGGATAACTAATAAGAACCCACTGTATAGCATAAGAAGTGAGCTGTGATATTATTTGCAGGCAAATGCGTTTAAAGTGATGTGTTGTTGAGTGATACCAGAGAGGGTTTTGGTGCACTTATAAAACATCCCAAATCTATTATATCCCCCCTATGATCCAGCCTTCAGCCTGGCCAAGGGGCATCTTGCCTTCTACTGGGTGCCAGCATGATTTCAGCATTACTGCTGCCTTAGTCACTGTTGTCTTGGGAGCATGCCTGGTCTGCACTGGCTGTGTGAAATGGCTGATCTCACCCTTGAATAGCAGCATCTCCAGCCTCTTGGACTCTGGAGTCTCGAGGCTCTGTGGGGCTGACATGCAGGTCTTTTCACACACCCTGCAGCTCTGACTTCACACCAGGGTAGACTAGACATGGTCGGAAATTATCTCCTGAAACACACATTTACTGGATCACGGCTTTTAGAGGCTTGCTCTATATTTACCCATCTAATACGGCTGCCAAGGTACCACCTAGTCTCCTGTGACTCTGACACTCCCAGGGACATAAAGATCACTATTTTTAAAGCTAGTTGTGAATATCACACCTTCCTTCTCCTTAGAAGAGCCTAATTATCTATTTGTTAGACGTACCCCTGTTCTCTGCAACTTTATTCTACTCCACAGGCTTTCTATTTTAGAAGTCAGTGTAAATTGTTCTTTAAGATTTCTGTAGGGAGGGATCACTGTCTAGATTCCTCCCTCTCCTGGCCATGTCAAGAGTATCTTGGCAGTCATTCTAGGGCTTTCCAACATCTGGTTACTTCTCCATGTTCACATGCTACTAAACGTTCTTACCTTAATGTCTCTTTCGAAATACTGCCTGTGTGCATGCCAAGTTGCTTCAGTCATGCCCGACTCTTTGTGATCGTAGCCCGCCAGGCTCCTCTGTCCATGGGGATTCTCCAGGCAAGAATACTGGAGTGGGTTGCCATGCCCTCCTCCAGGGGATCTTTCCAACCCAGGAAGTGAACCCATGTCTCTGGCGTCTCCTGCCTTTCAGGCAGGTTCTTTATCCACTGAGCCACCTGGGAAACCCTTTCAAAATATTGAGTTGGACAAAATATTCATTAGGGATTTTCCATGAGAGATTACGAAAACCACAAATGAACTTTTTGGCCAACCAAATGTATCTCAAAGACTTTTTCTTGATTCTTATTTATAAGAATATCCCTAGTGTCCCTACAATCTTGTTGTTGTTGTTTTTTTTTTTTACTCTAACACTGAGAAGAAAAAGCTCTTTAAAAAAATAAAGATTTCTTTTTCTCAATTGTGAAAACAAGCATGGCCATAGTGTAAAATCTATTAAACATAAAAATGTTGAAAAATTGATTATGCTACCCAAACACTACTACATTTTGATTTAGTTTAATTAAATCTTTCTCAGTGCACATTTATGTTCACAGTTGTCATCACCTCTTATCTATAATTTAGTATCCCTTTTTACTTAGCTTATTAGTTCTCTGTTTCATGTCATTATATAAACATCAAAATAAATATAACCATGTAGTTGACTCTTTTGTTGATTATTTTTGATATTTTTTATAAATAAAGTCATGAGGATTATCTTTGATATCAAGGTTTTCTCTATGTATCTCTTGGGTAATTTTCTCAAGATAAAGTCAAAGAAGTGCTATCACTGTACCAAGAGGACATTTTTAAGGTTCCTGATGTTGTCCAACTTTTTGCAACCCCATAGACTGTAGCCCACCGGGCTCCTCTGACAACGGGATTCTCCAGGCAGGAATACTGCAGTGGGTTGCCATTTTCTTCTCCAGAGGATCTTGCCAACCCAGGGATCAAACCCACGTCTCCTGCATTGGCTGGTAGATTCTTTACTGCTGAAGCACCAGGGAACATATTTCCAAATCGCTTTCCATAAGAGTTGAATCCACTTATACACCTACCAGCAATACGTGAAAATATTTATTGACATGATTTGTCCTAGGAAAAGCATAGTTACAACATTTTAAGGGGAAAACTATGGAATTCTATACTAGAAGACAGGTGAAAGCATTGTCATAGTTGAAGCACATCTCAAGACAAGTTCCATGAACACAGTTCAGAATGTTCAGCAAATCCCTTATCTGTTGGACATGATATATGGTAAGCTTCCCAAAGACTGTGAAGAACACCAACAATACATACAGAGACTATTATGTAGACCTTTTGCTTTGGAGTTTTGAGTTTTGAATCACCAAGTCTTTCTCACAGCTTCCTTTTAAGAGCAGAGAAAGTCAGGTGTAATATAACTGTTTAATGCTTTATGTGTATTACCTGGGAACCAGTTCACATAGACAGATTCCTAAAAATCCCACAGAGGCATGATAATCTAACAAGTCTGCTTCTTGGAATTAACTATTGTGATCTTTAATGTGATGAATATTTTAATTGTTGCTTTTCAGAGGACTCATATGTGTTTTCAAACCATAAAAGTAGAAGTGAAGTTCAGGTAGGGTAAAATGGAAATAATAGATATCTGGGGACTTGGGTGGGTAGTCAAAGTAGTTACACCAGGCTAATTCCCACTCTTGTCCCACATGGCACCCACACATCCAGACTTACCCTACTATACTGTAGGAAAGGGGAAGGTTTGGGGCCAAACAAGTTGGGATTAAGATCTTAGTCCCCAGTGTTCATTGCAGCACTATGTACAATAGTCAGGTCATGGAAGCAACCTAAATGTCCATTGACAGATGCATGGATAAGAAAGCTGTGGTATGTACATACAAGGCTGGGAGGGAGGTCCAAGAGCAAGAAGATATATGTATACATATAGCTGATTTACTTCGCTATACAGCAGAAACTAACATGACATTGTAAAGCACTATATCCCAATTAAAAAAATATATATGGTCCTAGTCTTGCTACTTTAGTAAGTTCTTGGGAAATTTACTTAACTTCTCCAAGCTTAATTTTCCCTATCTGTCAAAACAGGTGCATCTCTATCATCTTTACACAGAAGTTATTAGAGGAAAACCTATGCAGAAGAAAGGAAACCAAGGAAGTAGATGAAGCTTCCCAGGGAAAAGACAGAAAGTTAAAAGAAGAACATGGTTGTAGTATTTATATGCAACAGATAATCAACTGCAGATTTGGTCAAAAAGGTTATGCTGCATTGCTCCTCACTTTAATTTATTCCTTTCCCAGTTACTTATTTATTCATTCATGTATTCATCTTTTACTTTCTCTATTCATTCATGTATTCAATAATCTGTTGAGCCAGGCACTGAATTAAATTCTGAGGACTAACAAATTAATGAGATATCATTTCTGCCCCCAAAACTAGAGGAGCCTAGTTTAACCTAGAAGATCCGTAATGACTGTTCAAGTAATAAGTACTTTCATGTTGTTGAGGAATTATTTGGATCCAGGTTCCTAACCTACTCTGGGTCCACTTCCAGATGGAGGTAACCCTTGAATGGCAATGTGAAGGACAGGATAAACAGTCTTAAGAAAGGAGTGAGGAAGTGGATGGGTATTTCAGGCTACAGGAACTTTTTGCCCCAAGTTCTGATGCATGAGACATGTGGTCCTTTGAGAAATTCCAAGCTGGCTAATGTGACTCAACCAAAGGATGCTGTGGGCATGTAATAAGAGCTGAGATAAGAAATGGCCCAAGGAGCCCATGATGAAGACTGTGGTCCAGAGCAGTAGTTTAAGCAAATCTTAGAAGCAGTGGGGAGCGACGGGGAAGTTTCAACCTGGGAGAATGACCAGATTGGTAGGTTACATGACCAGTGGCTCAATGTGGAATTTAGATGGAGGGGAATGAGCATCTATGCTGACAGTGTAGGAGACGTGTTTACAGTAAATTTGGTTAGAATGAGGAGTGCTTGACCCCAGGCAGTCACAGGGATGTTGGGGAAGAGGAATGCAATTTGAGAGAAGTTAAGGAGCTAGAGAGACTTGGGAGCCAATTTGGTGTTGTAGGAGCTGAGGGAGAAGAAAGGACGAAAGAAAAGTTATGATAAAACCTGAATTTCTTATTCATGTCAATGGATGATGGTGAGGATAAGGAACAACGACTCCACCATCACCAGAGAAACTAACTGCCTCTGCATTTGTGTATGTCTGGTTTTTATTTCTTGCATTGACAGGGAAGCTAAAATAGAACATAACAGAGGCCCGTAGTGCTCATTCCAAAGCTGCAGCAATACTTGGGGCCCTGCAGGCTGAGACTCTGATGCTGGGAAAGATGGAAGGCAAAAGGAGAAAGGGGCACCAGAGGATGAGATGATTGAATAACATCACTGACTCAATGGACATGAATCTGAGCAAATTCCAGGAGATAGTGAAGGACAAGGAAGCCCAGTGTGCGCTAGTCCATGGGGTCACAAAGCATGGGGCGTGACTTCGTGACTCAAAAACAACAACTACAAGGCTGCCACAGAGGCATGGGGACCTGTGATCAGGGGACCTAATGGAGTTCAAGCCCCTCTGTTGTAAATTGTATTATTGCTCAAAAGTATTGCCAGCTGAAATCTCTGGCTTCATAACTGCCTTCAGTCTCTCAGTTTGAACAACGAATTAAGACCCTCCTCTTGGTGGCTAAGCTTCTCCTGTGGACCTCGGTTCTCACCTCTGCTCACTCCCACCTCCTTTGTTTCAGTGTCCTCACGAGTCTTGGTGTGATGCTTCTTCCTCCAGCCCCCACGTCCACGAATCCCACCAGGTAGACCACCTCTCCAGGACAGTTCAGATGATCTGTTGTAGGCCGTCTGGATGGAGGGAGTTATGCTAGAGGCTTTCATTCCCTTTCAAAGGGATGAATTTTACACTTGGACATAACATCTAAGAAGGCAACATCAGCAGCAGGGGTTGGCATACCCTGGTCCACATGGGGGATGTTGGCTGGAGTGTTGACGTCTGTGTCTGGGGCAGAGTGGTCCTAGACAGACCCTTCTCTGATAAACCTCCCCAGCCTGGGGAGTTTTCAGGATCACCTACCTGTAGGTGAGAAGGGAGTGGCACTCATGTCTCTTCTGTCCCAGGGGAACAGCTGAGCTGCCTACAAGACTTCTCAGTATCAGAAAGAGCCGGGACGCTAGATTTTCTTCCTCCTGACTAAAGTTCTGGGAGAGTTCGAAAAGGCTTACACTTATTTTCCGCCACAGAGATGAGTCTCCTGGCTTTTCTCAAGCTTGACTGTGTGAACGTTGCCTGCTGTGAGTCTTGCCTCTTCAAAAGGAAAGAAAGGCTCTTAGCTGGCTAACCTGCATGGCATATTTGCTTACTGTTACCACATCCCTAGGTATTCCTACTATTGTTGAGTGGGGAGTGTTGGCAGAGGGTAGAAACAATGAGCCTGTGGTCCCAGGAAAGAGCCACTGATATTAGATTTTGTCCTCTTTTTACTGCAGCTCTGTGGCAAACCATGTTTACCATAAGGAGCAAAATAACATTTATTCATAATATTTTAGAGCTGTTGTACTTTTACTTTCATATACCTATGTATATATGCGTGATGAGAAAAAATAATAAAAAGAAAACAGATACAGTTCTTAACCTTAGCACAGGATCCATGCAGAAAGTTATGACATGATAATAAAATATTGAGCATGTGAGGTTTGGAAGGCAGTTCCCTTACTTCTATCCCTCTCTGGTCTGCTCAATGCTAAGCACCCAATTCCTTGTATTAGTGTTTTTGTTCCAAATACCTGGAGTAGTTTCTCTTTCCTGCACTGGATCCTGACACCCACAGTCACAGAGCAGAGGTAGATTGAAACTCCTGAGTTATGAGCTCTAGTAATTATGCACATAATCGTGACCTCATTTGCATAGAGCTACCCTCTTTTACATCATCTTGTCTCTTCTCTTTACCCTTAACATAATAGATTTTTAAAAATAGGTAATATGTGATGTCTGATTTTTCTCCTGTGACACATATCATTTGGCATATGAGAGTAAATAGAGCATGTAGCTGAGATTCTGAGGAACACCCTTCTCAGCCCGGCTGAAGCATCTCACACCCATGACATCTGAGCATATACTGCAGAAGGATGTCAGCTCTGAGTTGTACCCTGGACCTCGACTCTAAGCATTGCTCATTGAATTGACTGTGCCATCTTATGGAATTAATCAGAATAATCTAGTGATGGTGATTGTGAGTGACACGAGACAGAACATGACACTTTGCATTATACGACTTGTCTCAGACCAGGAAAAGAGTGATGGGAGAAGTAATTCTTAAAGACATTAAAGTTAGTTGTGTGGAATCATTTATATTATATTTATGCATGGGGTCTATCCCTGGGCATAATCTGGATGAATGATAATGCTACAAACCGCAGTAGAGGTCTATGTTGGGTTGATCAAAAAGTTCATTTGGGTTTTTCATAAAATGTTCTAAAAAAACCCAAACGAACTTTTTGACTGACTCGAAATACTGATACGGTAGGATTCTATGCTTTACTTCTCCCCCCCACACCCACCTCCCCAACTCTGACTTGAACAGTGTGTCAAGGGCTTATCTGCCTCACTTGCTTCTCTCGCTGGAATTTTAAAGGAAGAAAATACGATGGCTGGGAGCATTCCTTCTAGAGAAACAATCAGACAGAATAAAAACCCGACTCTCAAGGGCTCTGTACCAAGAGTGGTTTGGGGAAATGAAGATGTGGGGAAAGACGGGTTCAGAGAGTGTATTGTGGAGGAGGAACTGGAATGGGCAGCAATTAGACTGGTAGTGTGGGTGATGGTTTTCTAGGGTTACAAATCCATTTTTTAAATAAGGGTTTTAGAAGAGAAAAGAAGAATAGGAAATGCTCAACAGACAGTTTTTCTCAGGCAGCACAGGAACAATAGAGAAAAACATATTTGGACAAGGAACTATGAGGCATAAGTACTAATGGAAGAAGTGTTACCAAAGTGCTAAGAAATTCTGAAGATGATGGAATTCCATGTCATCATACAGACAACTGCAGAAGACACCTATGCAAAGGTGCAAGGGAGTGTAGACAAAAGAAAAATCACTCCACCAGTATTTGAGGATTAACAAGACGAACAATTTGGTTATAATGAGATAATAATTCCAGCAATACTAGGCACATAAACAACAACACATGTTTAGTGATTGTTTACCATGTAGACATTGTACTAAATGTTGACAAAGTGTCACCTTGCTTCATCCCCACATAGACCCTGTGAACCCATGAGTTAGGTGCTGTGTTTGTCCTCATTTTACAGAAGAAGAAATTGAACTTTCATTGAATTAAGTGACCTCCTGTGTGTCACACAACTGCTAAGTACTAGATTGCGTTGGAGGCCCTTAGGCTTCATTCACATGGGCCAGCAGAAGCAGGTTTTCCTAGGAAGATAGCTTAGATCAAGTAGGATGGAGGGGCTGGGTTAGGAATCTTTACCTTACATGCCAGGTAATGCAGAGGTTTAAGCATTGTTCTCATTTTGAGAGTTAGCAAAATTGATGTTTTGGGAAAGGAGCCTGAGGTCAGCGTGCAGGAAGCATGGAGAGGAGATACTGGTTACAGGGACCCTTGAAAAGGATTGCAAGGTCTTGCTAGGGGGCACCAGGGTGGGAGCCTGCGGTCAGAAGCGATGAGCCTCACTGTCATATATTTGAGGCAGTGTTTTATGTGTGTCTATGTGTGTGTTCATGTGTGGGGGTGTGTGTATATAAGTGCATGTTGTGAGTGTATGCTCAGTCGCTAAGTCATGTCTTAACTCTTTGTGACTCCATGGACTGTACCCTACCAGACTCCTCCGTCTATGGGATTTTCCAGATGAGAGTACCGAAGTTGGTTGCCATTTACTACTCTAGGGGATCTTTCCATCCCAGGGATCAAACCTGTGTCTCTTGCATCTCCTGTATTGGCAGTCAGATTCTTTACCACTAAGCCACCTAGGGAGCCCATGTACATAAATAAACACACACAAATATGCAAACTTAAACTATACCCCAAAGGGAAATTGGCATTTATATTCACTAATTGAGGACGTGTACTCACCAAAGGCTCATCTGCTGAGTTAACTCCCATTATAATCAGATGGTCTGTTAATGACATAATGTATTTTATTAAAAGGCCAGTGGTTTTTCATCATTGAAATTAATTATGGTTAAAATATGTAGACTCATGTCAACAACACATAAAAAACTCTTTAAACTCATTAAGAACCTAACTTAGTAGAAAAATGGTCAAAATATAAATGCGCATATTCTATACAATAAATACTTGATTATAATCAGGTGATCATAGTAATGGAAATCAAGAGCACCCTGAGATTTCACTTTTGCACCAAGTCAGTTAAGAATAACTAACTGATCATTTGATCATTTTAAATATTAATTACAAGTAATTGCTTGGGGGGAGGGGCGGAAACACATGTCACAGAAGAGCTCTTTTATGTTGCTGGTAGGAGGGTCCATGTGGCAATCACGGTGGGTGAAGGTTTGGTATCAGTTCAGTCCAGTTGCTTAGTCACATCCGACTCTTTGTGACTCCATGAACTGCAGCATGCTAGGCTTCCCTGTCCATCACCCACTCCTGGAGTTTACTCAAACTCATGTCCATTGAATCGGTGATGCCATCCAACCATCTCATCCTCTGTCATCCCCTTCTCCTGCCTTCAATCTTTCCCAGCATCAGGGTCTTTTCAAATGAGTCAGCTCTTTGCATCAGGTGGCCAAAGGATTGGAGTTTCAGCTTCAATATCAGTCCTTCCAATGAATATTCAGGACTGATTTCCTTTAGGATGGACTGGTTGGATCTCCTTGCAGTCCAAGGGACTCTCGAGAGTCTCCTCCAACACCACAGTTCAAAAGCATTACTTCTTTGGTGCTCACCTTTCTTTATAGTCCAAATCTCACATCCATACATGACCACTGGGAAAACCATAGCCTTGACTAGACGGACCTTTGCTGGCAAAGTAATGTCTCTGCTTTTTAATATGCTGTCTAGGTTGGTGATAACTTTTCTTCCAAGGAGTAAGCATCTTTTAATTTCATGGCTACAGTCACCATCTGCAGTGATTTTTCAGCCCCCCAAAAATAAAGCCTCTCACTATTTCCATTGTTTTCCCATCTATTTGCCATGAAGTGATGGGACCGGATGCCATGATCTTAGTTTTGTAAATGTTGAGTCTTTAGCTAGCTTTTTCACTCTCCTCTTTCACTTTCATCAAGAGGCTCTTTAGTTCTTCTTCACTTTCTGCCATAAGGGTGGTGTCATCTGTGTATCTGAGGTTATTGATATTTCTCCAGGCAATCTTGATTCCAGCTTGTGCTTCATCCAGCCCGGCATTTTGCATAATGCATTCTGCATATAGATTAAATGAACAGGGTGACAATTTATAGCCTTGACATACTCCTTTCCCAATTTGGAACCAGTCTGTTGTTCTATGTCCAGTTTTAACTGTTGCTTCTTGACCTGAATACAGGTTTCTCAGGAGGCAGGTAAGGTGATCTGGTACTCTCATCTCTTGAAGAATTTTCCACAGTATGTTGTGATCCACAAAGTCAAAGGCTTTGGCATCACCAATAAAGCAGAAATAGATGTTTTAAAGTAGAAGCAGATACAGCTATATGCGACAATATAAAGATACATTGACAAGGTGTTATAGAAGAAAAGTCTCCAAGACTATATATATAACACAGTTTCTATCTTAAGTTAAAAATAATTACAATAAGAATATGCATGTATACTATTTTTAGGAACACATGTAGCTAAAACAGAAGAATCTAAGTAGGAAAGTAAGAGTCTTGGGCACAGAATTCCATTCCTGTGAAGGTGAGGTTTGGAATGAAAGGACCACAAGCACAACAGATGCAGCTTACTGTCAAGATCTCAGCATCCCTCCTTTTTGAAGTTGGTGGGGGTCACTGATGCTTAATATGTCATTAAAAACAACTAATTAAATAAAACAGATGGAGGAATATATGTAGACTGGCTAGCTATATTAGTCAGTCAATTCTTCCTTTGTGTGAACAAGATAGAAAATTGTCTTAAGTCTAAATTCCAACATCCATTGAAATAGACCCCTAGGCTAAGGATTACAAGACTGCCTGTGTTGTCACCTAACTGAAACTAGGTCAGCTGAATGATGCTGCTAGAATATCATTACTTTGGCATTGAGTGGATATGTTGTGAAAAATACTTAAGAGTATCAGAAAGTTTACACGAGTTTAAACTCATGTAAACTCATGGCTGATTCATGTCAATGTATGGCAAAAACTATTACAATATTGTAAAGTAATTAGCCCCCAACTAAAATAAATAAATTTATTAAAAAAAAAAAAAAGAGTATCAGAAAGCACAGAGGACTAACTTTCACCAGTGTGGCAGAATATGTTGTTGGATGCTTTTTTAACTACTTACTAACAAATATATGTGGGTCAGAATTCAGCTCAGACTTGTTTTAAATATGACTTGAGCCGAGCTTGTGAGGGAAAAAAGAACCCAGAGCCCTCCAATCTATTGGCGGTCTCAGATATCTACCAAAATGTGTCTCATAATTGTGAGCATGGCCACCTTGGCTCTGGATGGGTTGTAGCAATGGGTTTGTTAAGGGAGTCTGAGTATCAAGATCAAATGATTGAGATTGCTGGGGGTCCAAGCTGGACACGCAGGTATTTCCAGGCCCACCAGGATCCCTCCATCACTTGCTGGGATCTGCTGCTTGGTAACGGCTGGCTGTGCTTTGTAAGAAGCAGTGGAGAGTCCGTGTCACCTCTCTTTGAATCTGAATGGGTTCTCAGACTGCTTTGACCAAGAAAACACAGAAGAAGTTATAATATTGCCAGTCTCCAGGCCTTCCAGGACTAAGGGGAAAGGCAACATAAACTTCTTGGGTGTTGAAACCCAGCCTCCATTCTGAGAAAGGCTGCACATTCCAGTGTAGAGGCCCCTGAGTTTTTCATCCGAGCCGAGCTGACAGCCAATATGGTAAATTCTCTACATGCGAACTGTCAAGTTGCAAACTTTCAAAGATGTGAACATGCATCTGGTTCCAGCAAGGTATCAGAACCTGTGCCATCAGCATCAGGCATGAGTGAAACTGCAGCTCGCCCTCCATCTCCTACTGCTGACAATCATTCAGCTTTACGGTCTCCTGCCCCCTCTCCCTCCTCTGATGGGTCAGAGGTAAAGAATCTGCCTGCAATGTAGGAGACCCAGGTTTGATCCCTGGGTCAGGAAGATCCCCTGGATCTTCCCCTGGAGAAGGGAATGGCCATACTCCAGTATTCTTGCCTGGAGAATTCCATGGACAGAGGATCCTGGTGGACTACAGTCCATAGAGTTGCAAAGAGTAGGACATTACTGAGCGACTAACACACTACAACCGGTATCTCCTCTCTCTTCTCCAGTTGGTAACTCTTCTTGCCTGTTCAGTTGATGCCACCCCCTGGGTTCCAGCTGTCATACTGCACTACTGTACTTTTCAAAATACTGTACTATAAGACAAAAAATGTTTTCTGTAAAGAAAAAAAGATTAAATGATTGATTGAATGGAAGCAGTGACAGTGTGAAAGGATTCTGAAATTATACTGGAGCATGGGTCCCTATGGTGGGACATTCCATTGACCAAATAGAGGAATCTGTAGAAAGCATCATTTTAAGGCGGGCAAGGATGAGTAGGATTTCATATGGATTGAGTTTGAGCTGCTAGGGAGAGTTAAGAGTTAAAGTAAATCAGTGTCTGGAAATTCATGGTTGGAGTGGTGGGCAGAGAGGCCAGGAAAAGCACAGTTTTCTTTTTCAGTCAGTCACATAAAGGTGATGGATGAACTTTAGGAGCAATAGAACTGCAACAAAAAGGAAAGAGAAGGAACAGGCTGAATAGATGTTTGGTAAAGGAGGGTAATAAATAATCGAGGGAAGGAGGAACTAGGAGGGTGGATCAGAGGAGTCTTGGAGAGCAAAATTTCTGTTTTGAAATTGGGCTATTTGGGAATTTGTGTGAGTGTGGAAAGAATGCAGGGAGCAGCAACAACTTGACAATGCTAGAGAAAGAGCCATACATTATTCAAATCCAGCACAGGGTGTGTTCATACAAATACCTGCATTTCAGGCACATTAGAGATAGACTGACAAGGCCTGATAGCTATGGACAGACCAACAGGCCACTGATCTGGACGTCTAGGGGATGGGCTCCAAACCCTCAGCACTGCAAGAGACAGCTGTTAATAAAACATAGCGAAACAACTCTAAATTATATTAGTATTATTATGTATTTTGAGATTGGTCATATCTTTATAATTGCTTTTACTGAACCTGAAAATAGTCAATAATTACATAAAATTTGGAAAATACACCTCATTAAAAAGAATGGAAGAATTCTTTTTAGTTAATTAAAATTAATTAATTAAAAAGAATTAAATTTCACCTATTACCCATTTCTCTAACCACTGTTATCCTTTTGATGTATTTCCTTCCAATTTGTGGTACTTTCATTTGTACATAGTTGAGATTATATTGTATAATTTATCCTTTTTTTTTTCCCTTTAACGTTATACAGTAAACATTTCTCCAAATCATTTTAAGTGTTTAGAATATTAACTTTTTATGGCTGCAAGACATTCCACTGAGTATGTGTACTATAAATTATTTCTCCATTCACATACAATTGGACATTCATGGATATTCCACTTTTATAACAATAGTAAATAATGTGATAAATAAAAGTTATTTTATTGGTGCTCTTTGGGCTGCTTTTTCTTCATATATATTCACAGAACTGGAACTACCAAGTCAAAGCACATTACCGTTTTAAGACTCTGTGAGTGAGGGTGTTTGTCAAACCATTTTCTAAAGCATGACACCATTGTGCTGTCAGGAGCTGTATTATAAGCTGGAAGAAACACCTCAGAGAACATAGTGTGGAATACATATGTGACTCTTTCTATGCCCAGGTTGAATCTTAGCAAACAATGGTTATATTTTTTGCCCAAAGTCTTTGGGATTGCATGACTTTTGGATCGTCAAGAAAGTCTGCAAAATGAGAAAGTAAACATTTTCAGCAAATAACAGCTTTAATGTCCAGGTCTAGGATGGCCTGAGTGTTGCTGAAAACGTCCATAAGCAAAGATCGGCTCTCCCAGAAAACACCCAAGGGCTTGGGCAGGTTTTAACTAGAACAGGAGAGATATCTTTTATCCTGTGATTAATATTTTAGGTTTCCTTTTTGTCTGGCAGTTATTTCTATAGTACCATCACATAATATCTATTATCTACTAATTAATCTGTGACACCCTGTGTGGCCATACATTGTCACATATATACAATCAGTTGTCATTCTTCAAGTACCAGGCAAATTTCAAAGCCCACTAAGCCAGAGAATACATGTGTGTTTTTTTTCTAACCCTGTCGTTAGATAAAACACACACACATATTTTAGAAACCCACCCTGAAAAATATGGCCTTTGCTTAAAAAAAAAAAATAAGAGAAGACAGTTTACACTGTTGAGTAGCAAAGACCATATTTTCTCGTATTTAGGAACAAAGACATGTCAAGCTTTATTGAGCACATCACTAACTATATAACTAGCGTTAAACACTCTATTTGCAACTGTTGCTGTGTATTTTGTGTGTGATTATCACCCCTAGATCTGCATCCTATAAAAAGATATTTCTGTTTGCTTAATTATAAAGCTCTTTATGAACAGGCTCATCTGTAAATAGCTTGGTGCAGCTGAAATAGAAATATAATTATAATGAAGGCAGATGTTTGTAAGATACTGGCTCATGAAACTTGTTCAGAATCTACAAAGGAGAAACGTGAGCAAGTGTGTTTACTGCGGGGCCAGAGCTAGAGAGCAAGCAGTCTTTGCCTCTAGACTTATTTTAGAGTCGTCTCATTTACTCTCAACATTTGCTTTCCTAGATCTCTGTAATTTGGAAAAGGAGTGGCTTACCTCTTCTTATTACTGAGCTACAGGGAAAGCTTATTTATAGGAGAGTTTGAGACAAAGCCAAAAGAATAAAATCATGAAGCTGGACTTAGGGGGAAGAACTGATGTCTGAGGCTATGGTTTCATCAATGACACAACTTGGGCTGAGTTTTAGTGGCTAGAGATTGAGGATTGAAGAATTCATTGTGGTTAAGATGACATTATTTTGGTGATTAATTTTTTTCTTGTTAATACAAATTTTCTCAAGGACACACAAGAAAGTGCTAACATATGGAGAGAAGAAGTTTAAAAAAGTGCTGATGTGACAAGCTTTTAACCAATCTCCATTCTGAAAAGTGGATATATTGATAAATGACTCTGGTAAACTGATACCTAGAGATTTGGGCAGAGGCAAGAGTTCATACGAGGTTTTAAAGTTAAGACATATTCATCCAATCAAATAATTATTTCCAGGCCAATAATGAGCTGTTTTATTGAAAGTTTGATTTAAACTAAATTCTGTCTGAATTCTTTTTCAATGAGCAGGGTCTTAAATTACTGTTTTTGATTTGTCCAATTTTTCTGAGTCATTACTGTGTTGAAGTTTTTTAAGCACTCTGAAAATGTTAGTGTTTACTTTTTAAGTTGTTAAATAAGTGAATGAATTAAAAAAACAGGTTAATGTCCCTGAGCTAACCCATCTGGGGGCACACTCCTTGTAGTAATGCTTTCAAGCCATTTGCAGCTATGTGTTGGTATTTCAGAATTTGTGTTTTGTGTTAATTGATAAGGAAAAGCTGTAGTCTAGAAGAAAAAAGGTAATGTATCCTCGTCTCAAGCTTGGTGCAGGAACTTTCCAAGAGTCATTTGCATCACACTTGGAGTCTTTTTCTTCTTAGTTTACATCCTGTCTGGAAAGACTGAGGACAAGAGGAGAAGGGGGTGGCAGAGGATGAGATGGTCAAATAACATCCCTAATTCAATGGACATGAGTTTGAGCTAACTCCAGGAGACAGTGAAAGATAGGGAAGCCTGGTGTGCTGCAGTTCATGGGATCACAAGGAGTTGGACACAACTTAGCGACTTAACAACAGCTACCATCTTAATCTCCAGAAACTTGAATTGCCTCAAAAACCACTTGAGCACACTTAATCTTTGGTTCTGAAACATAATTTTACATGTGATATCTGCTCAGGGCCCAGGCACTCAATTTTTTTCAAATTTTGGAGAGTCAATGGTAGAACAATCTTGTGTCCTACAGAGGCACAGGAGAGCCCCTGGAGGAAGCGAACCCACTCCGAGGTGAGCAGGATTGGGTGACAGCTCTGGAAAAAACATCAGTTCCCCTATGATGGATGGACTCTTCGCCTGAGACTGAGCTGTGGGGGTGATACATCTCAGACTTGAAACTTTATCTCACAAAGTTTAGATCATGTTATCATGGACAGTAGTTCCTTTGGATTTTCCTTTGTTCCTTTGGGCTAATTTACAAGAACTCTGATGAGCTGTGTTGGTTAGAGTGAGACAGTGATGCAGGATGGGTTTTCCTTTAGGATCAGAACCTGGCATTGACACTAAAACCCGGCAGGGCAAGATGCCACAGGAGTGAAAAGAGGTCACAGGAAGAAGCAATTTGGCAAGCAGAGCTCCACACCTCTGGCTCGGTTGGGATAAGAGAGAACCCAGGGTAAATGAATAAAGATGTGATACATACACACATAGGAATGCTATTCAGCCATAAGAGAGAAAATCTTGTCATTTTTTACAATATAGATGCAACTTGAGGGATCATGCCATGTGATATGTCAGATGGAGAAACACAAACCATATGATTTCACTCATATGTGAAATATAACAAACAAAATAAATGAACAAGCCAAACTAAATAAAAACAAACACCTAGACACAGAAAACAGGGTACTGGTTACCAAAGGGATGAGGGAGGAGATGAAATGGGTTAAGGGGGTCACCTGTGTGGTGATGAACCAATGACACCTCAATATAGAAAAAACGACCCATCATACAGAGTGAAGTAAGCCAGAAAGAAAAACACAAATACAGTATACTAATGCATGTATATGGAATTTGAAAGATGGTAACAATAACCCTATATGCGAGACAGAAGAAGAGACACAGATGCATAGAACAGTCTTATGGACTCTGAGGGAGAAGGTGAGGGTGGGACGTTCTGGGACGATAGCATCGAAACATGTATATTATCATATGTGAAACGGAACACCATTTCAGGTTTGATGCATGAGACAAATGCTCAGGGCTGGGGCAATGGGATGACCCAGAGGGATGGGATGGGGAGGGAGGTGGGAGGGGGGTCCAGGAGGGGGAACACATGTAAACCCATGGCTGATTCATGTCAATGTATGGCAAAAACCACTACAATATTGTAAAGTAATTAGCCCCCAACTAAAATAAATAAATTTATTAAAAAAAAAAAAGATCATTCTGCAGAAGGCTAATGTGGCTTCTCAAGAAGGAAAAAGAAGAACCCAGGGAGCGTTCAGCTTTGACCAAACCAGCAGCCAGCTTAGAACCTTGAGCAGCCAACACCAGAAGGAGCAACAGACACCAGGGTGAAGCTGACCTTCGCATCACGGAACAGGTGAAAACAGGTCACGAGCTGCAGGTCCACTGAGCCCGAATTCTGCACCATCTCTAGACTTCCGTTCAGATGGCGCAGTCTCTATGATTTTAATGGATACCATACTGCTGCTGCTACTGTAACTGCCGATACTACTGTTGCTACTATCGATACAACTGTTATTGCTACTGCTACTATTGCTACTGCTATGACTATAGCTACTCTTAGTGATTACTACTGCTGCTACTAGTATTGCTACTACTACTACTACTATTACTGCTGCTGCTATGACTACTGGTACTGCTGCTACTGCTGCTCTATCGATAATACTGCTATAACTATGCTGCTGCTACTGCTACTGCTACTATTGATACTGCTTCTATTGCTACTGCTACTGACTACTACTGCTACTACTAGTATTGCTACTACTACTGCTACTGCTACTACTGTTGCCTGTCGTTACTGCTGCTTCACAGTCACATCTCACTTAATCCAGGGGTCCCCAACTCCCAGGCTGTGGACCATTATGGGTCTGTGGCCTACGGGGAAGCAGTTCACACAGCAGAGGTGAGTGGTGGGTGAGTGAGTGAAGCTTCATCTCTATTTGCAGCCGCCCCCCAACATGCTTGAATCATCCTGAAACCATCTCCCTGCCCTCTTCCCCCCACCGCCCATGGAACATTTGTTTTCCACAAAACCGATCCTTGGTGCAAAAAGTTTGGGGGCTGCTGACTTAATCTTCAAACATGGACTTGAAGGAGGGGTCGTTAGCTTCACTTTAGGGACAGAGAAGCGGCCGCACAGCTGATGAGCGGACAGACGAGAACCACCCAGTTGTGTCTGCACTCTTTCCACGGTTCCTTGCTCATGCTCTCCCTGGATAGCTAATATGTTGGTTATTTTAGAGTAGAAAGGAAATGTGGAAATTATCTAGTCAAATCTGCCAATTATACAGAAAATAAAATGAAGCCTTGACTGGTTAGAGATTTCTAATTTGGGGAATAAGGACATGAATGTGGAAATCTGAGGTGTGAGGTGTTAAGATGCTGCAGCAGTTATTCTCTTGCAATCTGAACATTTGATCTCACATTAAATAAATTCAAATTATTTCGTATAAATTAGTATGATTTATATTCTTAAAAGTAGGAAATCTTCTAAGAGAGACTACCTCCTTGCATTTTTTAAAAAAACTTGATAGGGAATGAGAAAAAGGAGTGCTTGCTTATTTAAAAAGAAAACACAACAGGTAGTGTGCTTTCAGAACCTCCTTCATTTCTTACATTGTAATAAATATCAGGTATCAAAAAATCTACAAACGATAAATGGTGGAGAGCGTGTGGAGAAAAGGAAACCCTCCTACACTGTTGGTGGGCATGTAAATTGATACAGCCACTATAGAGAACAGTATGGAGATTCTTTAAAAAATAAAAAATAGAGCTACCATATCATCCAGCAATCCCACTCCTGGGCATATATCCAGAGAAAACCATAATTCAAAAAATACATGCACATCTATATTCATTGCAGCACTATTAACAATAGCCAGGATGTGGAAGCAACCTAGATGTCCATCTACATATGAATGGACAAAGAGGATGTGGTAGATATATTCAATGGAATATTACTCATCTGTAAAAAGGAACAAAAGAATGCTATTTGCAGCAACATGGATGGATCTAGAGATTATCATACTAAGTGAAGTAATTCAGATAAAGACAAATATCATATGATATCACTCATATGTGGAATCTAATTTTTTAAAAAATGATGCAAATGAACTTATTTGCAAAACAGAAACAGACTTACAGATATCGAAAACAAACTTATGGTTACCAAAGGGGAAATGTGGGAAGGATAAATTAGGAGCTTGGGGTTAACACACATACACCACTCTATATATATATATAAGATAGATAACTAACTAGGACCTACTGTATAGCACAGGGAACTCTACTCAATATTCTGTGATAGGCTGTATGGGAAAAGAATTGGGAAAAAATGAACATATGTGTACTTATAATTGAATCACTTTTGCTGCACCTGAAACTATAACAACATTGTAAATCAACCATATTCCAATAAAATAAAAAACAAACAAACAAACACAAAATTGTGTTCTATACAATGAGCTTCCCTGGTGGTTATATGGTAAATAATCTGCCTGCAGTGCAGGAGACCCGGGTTTGATCCCTGGGTCAGGAAGATCCCCTGGAGAAGGGAATGGCAACTCACTCCAGCATTCTTGCCTGGAGAATCCCATGGATGGAGGAGCCTGGCAGGCTACAGTCCGTGGGGTTGCTGAGTTGGGCCTGACTGAGTAACTAACACACAGCACAACCCATGTTGTATACAAACATACCATTATTTTACTATCAAGGAGAAAATTGTGGTCGAATGATTCCATGAAAGCTTCATACGTTTGTAGTTTTGTTGTGCCCCAGACGTGCACTGTAACACATGTAGCCTGTTTAATGTAATTCTTTATTTGTCATGTCCTTTGCACTGATTTGCTTCTGTTTTTCTTGTCAAACTAGGTCCTCATTAAGAGCAGGAAATACAGTTTGCTTATCTATCTATTTTTATGTCTTGCAGGGTGCCTGGCACATACTCTGCCTCAATATGGGTTCATGAAACTGAATCATGTTTTTAAAATACAGCACTGAAACACTCTGCACCAGTCTGAAGACACTGTGTGGCCTAGCTAAAAGCATAGCTAAGTAGGGAAGAATTCGACCAACCTCTGAGGATATTAACTTTAGAACTTTGATCACTATAAACATTGCCTAAACCCCCTGACACCCAAGACAGTCCTGACTAGTCAGCTGGCATCACGGGTGGTGAAAATTCTCTCCAAAGCACATGGGGAATTTGGCTGTTAAGTCACCATCAGCTACATACCAATGCACTGCCAGGCTCTATGACTGATGTCTGAGCTGTAATAACAGTTGCATTTGCGTGCAACTCCATGGCATTCTCGTGACATGACCACCACGTTGGCACAGCTGAAAATGGTGAGAATGAAGTGGGAATTTGCAAACTTTTAGAGAAGCTTTGTGTTTTGTATCCACATGAACTAAGGACTCCTCTCCTTTCTGCTGAGGTGGAACTAAAAGGTTCCTCTCTGAAACTTCTGTGGAGTTTCTGTGGTTTTGTGGTTCATGCCCAGGTTTGGGTCAGCTCTAACCTTTCTTCTGTCTCTGAGTGCAGAGGCCCAGCTGGTGCTCCCAAAAGAAATTTCTGGGTGAGAATGCACGTGCTGTACATTGAGAAGGTTACCTTCTACCCTCTGCCCACCTCCAGCTACTCCAAGTTTGTCCCCATCTCATCCATCCCCATTTGGCCTGTGCTTATAGTCTGACACACAAGTCACTACCAAATAAATCCTTTCTGTTTGTTCTATTATATTTTGTTTTCATGTTATCCTCACAGAATGTAATTTCCTCAGAGCAAGAGTCCTGTCTTAAAGTCCTCTTTGTCTTGAAAGACCTATTATAGAGCAAGTTAAAAAGTAAGTTCTTATTAAACGTTGGATAACTTCACCCCTAGAAGTTGAAAGCATTCCACATGAAGTTTTCACAACAGTAAGAAATATTTGGACAGTTTAGATTCAACGATTCTACATAATCTATATTTGAGGGCCAAATTCAAGTGCTCTTTTATTAACACACTGTCTGTTACCCCAGATATTTCCAAGGCTGATATTCCCAAGGCTGTTAGAAGTGGTTTCAGAAAGCAGGGAAAAATTTTGACCTGCCAATAAGGTTTGCTTTTATCCACAACAGTTCAGGCTCTACACATGATCATAATTTTTATCATTTTACCCTCTTTTTAGTTGTTTGGTGGTTCAGTTCAGTTCATGTCAGTCACTCAGTCGTGTCTGACTCTTTTAGACCCCATGGACCGCAGCACGCCAGGTCTCCCTGTCCATTGCCAACTCCCAGAGTTTACTCAAACTCATGTCCATTGAGTTGGTAACACCATCCAACCGTCTCGTCCTCTGTCATCCCCTTCTCCTCCCATCTTCAATCTTTCCCAGCATCAGGGTCTTTTCCAATGAGTCAGCTCTTCGCATCAGGTGGCCAAAGTTTTGGAGTTTCAGCTTCAGCATCAGTCCTTCCAACGAATATTCAGGACTGATTTCTTTTAGGATGGACTGGTTGGATCTTCTTGCAGTCCAAGGGACTCTCAAGAGTCTTCTCCATCACCACAGTTCAAAAGCATCAATTCTTTGGCACTCAGCTTTCTTTATAGTCCAACTCTCACATCCATACACAACTACTGGAGAAACCATAGCCTTGACTAGATGGACCTTTGTTGGCAAAGTAATGTCTCTGCTTTTTAATATGCTGTCTAGGTTGGTCATAACTTTTCTTTCAAGGAGCAAGTGTCTTTTAATTTCAAGGCTGCAGCCACCATCTGCAGTGATTTTGGAGCCCCTCCAAAATAAATTCTATCATTGTTCCCCCATCTATTTGCCATGAAATGATAGGACCAGATGCCATGATCTTAGTTTTCTGAATGTTGAGTTTTAAGCCAGCTTTTTCACTCTTCTCTTTCACTTTCATCAAGAGGCACTTTAGTTCTTCTTTGATTTCTGCTATAAGTGTGGTGTCATCTGCATATCTGAGGTTATTGATATTTCTTCCAGTAATCTTGATTCTAGCTTGTGCTTCATCCAATCCATCATTTCTCATGATTTAATCTGCATGTAAGTTAAATAAGCAGGCTGACAATATACAGCCTTGACATACACCTTTCCCTATTTGGAACCAGTCTGTTGCTCCATGTCTAGTTCTAACTGTTACTTCTTGAACTGCATACAGGTTTCTCAGGAGGCAGGTCAGACGGTCTTTCATTCCTATCTCTTTCAGAATTTTCCACAGTTTGTTGTGATCCACACAGTCAAAGGCCTTGGCATAGTCAATAAAGCATAAATAGATGTTTTTCTGGAACTCTTTTGCTTTTTTGATGATCCAGCAGATGTCAGCAATTTTATCTCTGGTTCCTCTGCCTTTTCTAAATCCAACTTGAACATCTGGAAGTTCACAGTTCACATACTGTTGAAGCCTGGCTTGGAGAATTTTGAGCATTATTTTGCTAGTGTGTGAGATGAGGGCAATTGTGTGGTAGTTTGGGCATTCTTTGGTATTGCTTTTCTTTGGGATAGGAATGGAAACTGACCTTTTCCAGTCCTATGGCCATGAGTGCAGCACTTTCATAGCATCACCTCTTAGGATTCAAAATAGCTAAAATGGATTTCCAACACCTCCACTAGCTTTGTTCGTAGTGATGCTTCCTAAGGTCCACTTGACTTTGCATTCCAGGATGTCTGGCTCTAGGAGAGTGATCACATCATCGTGATTATCTGGGTCATGCAGATCTTTTTTGTATAGTTCTTCTGTGTATTCTTGCCATCTCTGCTTAATATTTTATGATTCTGTTAGGTCCATACCATTTCTGTCCTTTATTGTGCTCATCTTTGCATGAAATATTCCCTTGGTATCTCTAATTTTCTTGAAGAGATCTCTAGTCTTTCCCATTCTATTATTTTCCTCTATTTCTTTGCCTTGATCACTGAGGAAAGCATTCTTAGCTCTCCTTGCTATTCTTTGGAACTCTGCCTTCAAATGGGTATCTCTTTCCTTTTATCCTTTGCCTTTTGCTTCTCTTCTTTTCATAGCTATTTGTAAGGCTTCCTCAGACAACCACTTTGCCTTTTTGCATTTCATGTCTGGTGGTAGCAAAATTCAGATATTTTTAGACACTAATCAATGGTTGACTAGACTGGCTTCTCGAGAGACCCTGATTTCTTTACTGGAAAGACCCTGTAAAGAGTCTCTGGACTCTTTACTGGAGATTTTTATTTTGTTTACTTGAGTTGAGCTTATCTGTGTCCCTATCCTTCTTCAAGAGTCACTGGGAATTGGAAGGGGTGAAGACTGCTGGCCCTGTCAGACTGGAGCCCTCATAAAGCAAGGCTAGGTTTTATCACTCTCTCCTCCTGGCCTAGTTGGAAATATTGACTGAATCCATGGTGAATGACTGGGTTGAAGGAGAGGGGAGAGATTTCCCTGTTAATGAAAGATTCAGTATACAGAGAAATTTAGCTGTGGAGGACAGACCTCTGATGTTCTGTCTCACCATGATATGCCGTGATTTGCTTGGTAATGGGCACAGCTTAGCAAAGTGTGCTTTATGCTCAAACCTCACTCATTGTTTAAAGATGCTGGCCAGGTGTCAGCCAGTCTGGGCCAGGGAGAACAGTTGGCCCATTTGTCATCATCTGTCATGCCTGTGGACTCCAGGGACCAGGACATTTACACTCAGAATCACAAAGAGAATTAGCACATTAACGCCTTTGTTCCTAACCACCAAGGCCATTCATCCGGTCCCAGCCTGGCTTCAAGGTCCCTGGAAGCTCTGCCAGCCTCCCCACCTTCCCACCACTTTGTTCTAAGACTTCTTAACAGTATCTTGCATTGGCTGCCTCTAGCTGATTTTGTGATTGTTCAGAAGCCCACAGCATGATTCGACCTTCCCTCAGTAGACAGCATCATTGGGTATAATGAGGGCTTTCATCTTCCTTTTCTATTTTTGGTATATTTTTTCAATAAAACCAGAGTTTGGTTTCAATTTAATTCAAGAAACATTCATCTAGGGCTTTTAGTGCATCTTGATGGAGATAAACAGAGATGCTTCATTGACTTCACAAAGGATGTGGTCTATTCTGGACTGGGTTTGGGAGAAGAGAGTGGATTAATCCTTAAATTATATCCTTTCCCAGTATTTTGCATGCTTCATTATGAGTTGCTTTTCTGAAAGGAGTCTGTGAGCCAGGCACTGTGCCAATGCCCTTACAGTTTTCTGTTGATCTCTTCACTACATCTTTAAGGAGATATTATCATTCTTACTTTATTGGTCAAGAAACTGAAATTCAGGCTCAGAGGGATTGGATACTATGCCCAAAGTATCCTGCAGAGAAGAGAAGTCAATTTCTTAAGCACATGGAACCAGTAAGTGATTGGAGACAGGACCTGAACATAGGCCACTGGGACTTCTCCATCTCAGTCATCAACACAGAAGACTGTCCAAACACTTTACAAACAATATATGGATGATCTATGTTATGGCTGGGATGGTTTTACAATATGTTTGTAAAGATGAGGTGGATAGACCTCAAAAATAGGCAAGATAAGAAAACATATGATTGAGTACTAAAGTAGACTGGTGTAATTGATTTCATGCCCCAGGAAACCTTTGCAATCCTGTCCAGTTCTGTTATTTCCATATTATCAGTGAAGAGACTGAAGATTATTGACATTTCACATCTTGTACAAAGCACCAAAGTCTGAGCCATCACACAATTCTAAGTTACCTTAATGCCGAGCTGTGATCCATTTTGATGTATCTTCCTGCCTTGATGGCTTCTCAGAATCAAATTTTATCATGAAAATTTGTCAGTTTGGGGTAGGTAGTGGCTTAGATGGTAAAGAACCTGCCTGCCATGCAGGAGGCACAGGTTCCACCCCTGGGTCGGAGAGATCCCCTGAGAAGGGAATGACTACCCATTACAGTATTCTTGCCTGGAGAATTCCATAGACAGAGGAGCTTGGTAGGTGACAGTCCATGGGGTTGCAGAGAGTCAGAAATGACTGAACGACTAACATTTTCACTTTCATGTCCAGTTGTGCATTTCAATTTAGGGGAAAAAAAGTGGCTTACTTATGGGAATTCTCTTAGCTAATATCCTAATTCTTATAACCTAAATTTTACAGCCACATCTGGGTGAATCTTCAAGGCTCAATGTCTTACCAAATATGTGTAATGTCAGTCTGAGCTGATATTTACAAATGAAGAGATGTTATTACTGGTATAATTTGGTTAAATGAATATTGTGCCAAATTATCTCAAATTTATAACACTTATAACAATTTTATGGAAAATTGCTTCCAGAATTATACCCTTATAAAGCACACACATTAATAACACACCACAAGGACACATAAATTATATGAGAGTCATATCTTTTTGCATTTGCATACATTGAATAATGTGATGTTTTTGCAAGAGTCAAACATATACCATGTTATTAAAACATACTGGCATTTTAAAATGCTACATTAATATCACTGTAGAAAAACAGATACCAAAATAATAATGACATAGTCTTTTGAGGAAGACAAAATTTATTCCCCCTCTATAGAGAAAAGAAAAAAAAATAAGACCACACATACAAAGAAAGATGAGTTCCAAACATGAATTGGAAAGTGATGGGGTCAGTTGTGTTATTTCGTTTAGTTTGTTACACTGAAATTAAGAGATGGATATGATCGACAAAAGTATGAAGAATTCAGTTATCTAGCAACAAGATAGAAGCACTTCTTTCCATTATTTCCTGGGAACAGTGGCTGCTTTGCCAATGTGATGAATGAGTAGCAAGCCTAAGTCTAGTAGTGGCGGGTGAGCACCTCTGTCGCTCAGATAGACAGGCATGCAGAATGGTGCAGAGGCCCATCGATGCGCAGTGCTGTCCGAGTGTGTTACTGCTCATGCTTCTGTTAATCCTAACTTTTATGTTTAGAATTTCACCCTTCCTGCCCCACACTGTCTTCTCCCTGTGATGTTCTGGGGAACACAACCTCATCTTTCAGGATTTGGTTCCACAGTCACCATATCTTTAAAGTCTTTTCTGACTCTTACCATGTAATTGCTGCTTCCGCATTCGGCCTCCCCTTGAACCCTCTTGAATCTCCTTGTTGGTCTCCATTGTGGTCTCTCCACTCGACTGTGAACAGTCTGAATCATCTCTGCAAACCTAAACACCATCACTGTGACTAAGTCAGATGGTGCATAACTGTTGAATGATGGGTTGAATGAGTGAATGAATGGGAAGTGAAGCACAGAGGTAACTGAGAGCCCAGGGTGCATAAAAGGCACATCCCTTGACATCAGTGCTGCCAGCTGTATCATCAATACTACCATGCACTTGGGATAGAACATTTTATTTGCATAGCTGTGAGTAGAGCAAGGGTTTCCCTGGTGTCTCAGTGGGTAAAGAATCCATGTGCAATCAGGAAGACCCCCTGGAGGTGGTGTGTGTGGCAATCTACTCCAGTATTCTTGCCTGCAGAATCCCATGGTCAGAGGAACCCGGCAGGCTACAGTCCATGGGGTCACGAAGAGTCAGACACAACTGAAGCGATTGATGATGCATGCATGAGGTAGATTAGATATTTTTTTTTTGTATTCTAGCAACTTCTTCATATTCCATAAAGAAGGCAATCTGTTGACAGGCTTCAAGTGTAGATCAGCTGTGTACTTTTTTTGAGGTGGAGCAGGTAACTGCCAGCTACAACTGGATCTCATTGTTTGCTGTAGGAATTTGGTAGCAAGACTCTCACTCAAACCATGCCAACTAAGTAGCCACCTTCTGTGTTTATGCCTGAAAAAATCAGCCTCAGTTCTAGAAAAACATCCTTCTCTCTCTTTTTCAATCCTCCCTTCTCTCCTCTTCTTTCCTTTTTTTCCTTCCTCAAAGATTTTTTGAAGGACTACCATGTTCAAGTCCCCATGCCAACTGTTATGGATGCAGATGTTAACAAAGCCAACGTAACAACAGCATATTATTTTCTCTTTGACAGAGAAAAGGAGTTCTCATCCACATTTATGTCTGTCCTCTTGTGAATGAAAAGCTAGACAAGAGTTCCACTCCCGTTACAGCTTTTATGGGCCAAGGACTTGGTTTTGACCTGTGCAATTGTACGTGGAAGTAATGGATGTCATTTCAAGACTGACTTTTCAATCTTTCTGCAACATTAGCTGAGTTTTCTTTCTTTTCCCCACTGGCTAACTGGATTTAGTGGATTCAAGAGAGAACTGAGACCTCAGAATTTTATACAAATTGAAGGAGCCCTGAATGGAGCAAACTATCTTCTCTCCCACCTCCACTAACACAGACAACCGATGATAGACTACGAGAAGAGCGAAAAATGATTATGAAGTCAGTGAGACTGAGGAATTATTCACCAAAACAATCAGTCTGCCCTGAAAGAACTGACAGTAAATCCTCACACTTCCATGTCCACCCATATTTTTCCTTCCTTTCCATTATACTCAAGAGATGTTATTTTTCTGGTGTAGGACCGCTTCCTCCCACTTAGCTAGAAATTTTATTTTCTCTTCAAATACTTCCATCATACATGAAACACATTCAAATCTGCATCACCTTTTAAAAAATGAGACGAATGAAACACCCTTCTGTGAAAACTTTTCCCTTTTGTTGCAACTCAACAACTTTCTCCTTTATAATTAAACTTCTTGAAATATTTGTGTGCAATTTATTTTCTCAATTCTATTAACTTCTTTTTTTTTTTTTAAATAAATTTATTTATTTTAGTTGGGGGCTAATTACTTTACAATATTGTAATAGTTTTTGCCATACATTGACATGAATCAGCCATGGGTTTACATGTGTTCCCCTTCCTGGACCCCCCACCCACCTCCCTCCCCATCCCATCCCTCTGGGTCATCCCATTGCCCCGGTCCTGAGCATTTGTCTCATGCATCGAACATGGAATGGTGTATTTCACATATGACAATATACATGTTTCAATGCTACTCTCCCAGAACGTCCCACCCTCACCTTCTCCCTCAGAGTCCATAACATTGTTCTATGCATCTGTGTCTCTTATTCTGTCTCGCATATAGGGTTATCGTTACCATCTTTCAAATTCCATATATATGCATTAGTATACTGTATTGGTGTTTTACTTTCTGGCTTACTTCACTCTGTATAATGGGCTCCAGTTTCATCCATCTCAGTAGAACCGATTCAAATGTATTTTTTTTAATGGCTGAGTAATATTCCATTGTGTATATGTACCACAGCTTCCTTATCCATTCGTCTGCTGATGGACATCTAGGTTGGTCTAAACCCACTGCAGTGTGAATTCTCTATGCCCTCTGCCCTCCTGCCATGAAATTTCTGTTACTCATACCACTACCAATCTCTCTGCCTTTTTTTTTTCTTTTAGAAAACCCTGAGATGTGGGCTCGAACCCAGGTCTCCCACATTGCAGGCAGATTCTTTACCTGCTGAGCCACAAGGGAAGCCCAAGACATGGGCTGGGTCCTTTTTAAAGTAGATAAAAAGCAGTTTACACTATCCTGGAAAATCCCGTGGACGGAGAAGCCTGACAGGCTACAGTCTGTGGGGTCACGAGAGTTGGTCATGACTGAGCAAATAAATCACCACTATCAAGATATATAATATTAATACTTATCTTACTCGACTTTTCAATAGCATGTGGCATTGTTGAACTTTCTTCTTTCTTGAACAAAAATCTATCCTTTTAGCTTCCATTATGATGCCATCTCCAGAGTCTGTTTCTGGCTCCCTGGATATCTTTCTGATTTCAAGGATCCCTCTCTTTTTCCCACCCTTAAATACTGTCATCCTAAACCACGTCATCTCTTTTCCTGACTCCCAAGTCTGTGCCTGCTGGGCAGGCTCATTCCACTCTCCTGGTTCTGAGAACTACTCGAAGCTGACCACTCCAGCTCTTTCTCCAGCTAAACTGCTTTCTTCAGCTCCAGAAGCATTTGTCAAACTGCCTTCTTGACATCTCCTCCTGGATATTCCTTAGGGGCTTCAAAGTGGAGAATTCCCAGCCTGAGTATATAACCTGTCCCTCTCTCAGTGATACTGACATTGTCATCCTCGATGCTTCTGGCTTCTTTTGTTGTGGTTTAGTTGCTCAGTCATGTATGACTCTTTTGGAACCCCATGGACTGTAGTCCACCAGGCTCCTCTGTCCACGAGATTCTCCAGGCAAGAATACCAGAGTGGGTTGCCATGCCCTCCTCCAGGGGATCATCCCAACCCAGGGATTGAACTAACATCTCCTACACTGGCAGGCAGATTCTTTACCACTGAGCTGCCAGGGAAGCCCCCTAGCTTCTTTACCCAATTAATAAACAATTTCTGCTACTTCCTCCTTCTAATACAAATTTTTGACTTACTGCTCTCCACCCTAATTGCCACTCACTAGCCTGTGCACCAACTTTCCCTTCCAAGTGATTCCTAGGAATCTACCTGTCTTTACACTGATTACTCCAGAGAGCATCATTCACCCAGTACTTAATGCTCTGTGTCCTGGTGGCCTGTCTAAGTCACTTCTCACCCTACAGCCAATGTGACATTAAAGTACACCCACTTGTCACCTCAATCCTATTTAAAGATCTTAAGTTAGTATTAGTGTGTGTGAAAAGGTCAGTTTTCATTCCAATCCCTAAGAAAGGCAATGCCAAAGAGTGTTCAAACTACAGCACAATTACACTCATCTCACAGGCTAGTAAAGTAATGCTCAAAATTCTTCAAGCCAGGCTTCAGCAGTACATGAACTGTGAACTTCCAGATGTTCAAGCTGGTTTTATAAAAGGCAGAGGAACCAGAGATCAAATTGCCAACATCCACTGGATCATCAAAAAAGCAAGAGAGTTCCAGAAAAACATCTATTTCTGCTTTATTGTCTATGCCAAAGCCTTTGACTATGTGGATCACAACAAACTGTGGAAAATTCTGAAAGAGATGGGAATACCAGACCACTTTACCTGCCTGCCTCTTGAGAAATCTGTGTGCAGGTCAGGAAGCAACAGTTAGAACTGGACATGAAACAACAGACTGGTTCCAAATAGGAAAAGGAGTACATCAAGGCTGTATATTGTCACCGTGCTTATTTAACTTGTATGCAGAGACCATCATGAGAAACCCTGGGCTGGAAGAAACACAAGCTGGAATAAAGATTGCTGGGAGAAATACCAATAACCTCAGATATGCAGATGACACCACCCTTATGGCAGAAAGTGAAGAACTAAAGAGCCTCTTGATGAAAGTGAAAGAGGAGAGTGAAAAAGTTGGCTTAAAGCTCAACATTCAGAGAACAAAGATCATAGCATCTGGTCCCATCACTTCATGGCAAATAGATAGAGAAACAATGGAAACAGTGGCAAACTTTATATATTTGGGCTCGAAAATCACTGCAGATGGTGACTACAGCCGTGAAATAAAAAGACGCTTACTCCTTGGAAGAAAAGTTATGACCAACCTAGACAGCATATTAAAAAGCAGAGACATTACTTTGTCAACAAAGGTCCGTCTAGTCAAGGCTCTGGTTTTTCCAGTAGTCATGTATGGATGTGAGAGTTGGACTATAAAGAAAGCTGAGAGCCGAAGAATTGATGCTTTTAAACTGTGGTGATGGAGAAGACTCTTGAGAGTCCCTTGGACTGCAAGAAGATCCAACCAGTCCATCCTAAAAGAAATCAGTCCTGAATATTCATTAGAAGGACTGATGTTGAAGCTGAAACTCCAATCCTTTGGCCACCTGATGTGAAGAGCTGACTCATTGGAAAAGACCCTGATGCTGGGACAGATTAAAGACAGGAGGAGAAGGGGATGACAGAGGATGAGATGGTTGGATGGCATCATCGACTCAATGGTCGTGAGTTTGAGTAAACTCTGGGAGTTGGTGATGGACAGGGAGGCCTGTCGTGCTGCAGTCCATGGGGTCACAAAGAGTCAGACACGACTGAGAGACTGAACTGAACTGTTCTCTTTATAAAACACTCTCATAGTCCCATGGGGTGTCTACTTTAATTAGAAAGACTGTACCCTTTTTTTTATCCTCAAATAAATAGAACATCACTGCTTTTTTTCTTTGAATGTAAAACTACCATCCTAAATGTAAATGAATATTTAACAATTAATAGTTCAAAAAGAAGAAAGTAGAAATCAACCCTAAAGACTATCTCACAGAATAATTACTGATAAGAATTTGGTGATTATTGTTCTAGATTTTCTCTCTCTCTGCACTTGCATGAATTCACACACACACATACACACACACGGGTATTCTTCACTATTGCAACATACTCAGAAAACTTTTCGATTCAGATCATTTCTTGAGATAAGATTTGTATCCTTCACTGTCTGAGCTCTAATTAGTCAGTTTCCAAATACAGATCCAAGTAGATTTAAATAACAAGGCAGCTCTCAGTAAGCAAATTTACTATCCCAAACCCAGAAATGAATGACACTCTCATATACATCTGTATACATAGCTCTGACTCTCCATGAATGGTTATATAGTACACGCTGTCTTACAAATTGTGCCCTTTAGTTCAGTGGTGTGTCCTGCTGGCAGAGATGCTTCTGGGTCCATGAAAATTTACACCCTTGTCCTGATGTAGAGTCTTAGCTGAGAAATGGCTGCCAGCCTGGAGACTGTTTTCCCAGCACCTGTGTCCAAGTGGGGCCCTTGGCCTGAGTTCTGGCTGGTGAATTGTGGGTCCAAATGATGTACTTACTTCATGAAATCAAAATTGCACTCACGACCCTCTACTTTTTCTCTCTTCCCGTTTGCTGGATGAACGCAGATCCTAGAATAGCTCTTAGATTTATGCAGAATGGACAAGATAAAGGGCCTCTGGAAGCCTGGAGCCCAGTGTGTCTGTGTGGGGCTCAGACAGGAGCCACCTGAGGTCCATTTCCACCTCTGCAGTTCTGGAACCTTCTCGAATGTGTCAATAGCTCAAAGCAGGTGTGAATCTCAGTGCAGCCTGATGCCGGCCCAGTGCTGTTCTGCTTGGGACCTGTGAACCCCGAGGCTCTCAGAGCATCATTTAAACAACAGCAATGCTTGCAGACAACTCAGACAGAAGGAGACCTCAAGTGAAATACTTGTAATGGAAGGAGCCACTTGGGTCTGCGCTGAGCCAAATAGATGAGGAAATGGCTTTCTTGCCTGCTGTGGGCATCGGGTAAGCGGACCTGCCTCCCTGGGAGGTGGTTAACCAGCCTCGCTTTCCCCTTGCCCTGAGGGTAAAGCTACTACACAGCTGGGACCGTGGGCAGAGCACATCACCTGCCCTGAATGAGATTCCCTGGCTGGAAATACATGGACCAATTATTATATGAAGGAGTGGTTGAATTTGGGAAGCAAAATAAAAATAAATGCTAGGACAACAAATGTCAATGGTGAAATTCTGACACTTACGTGATAGTTAATGGATTTCCTCATCACTCCAAACACGTTATTTGAATGAAATGTGAGCTTCATTTTTTCTCCACCCTTTGTGTGACTTGAAAGCTGTCAGTCCTCTTTGCTAGGTGATATGCTGCTGATCTGTCTGAGCAGGGACTTAGGGAGTCTTCATACACACACACACACACACACACACACACACACACACACACATACATATGCATATGGCCTTTCTCAGTGGATCTGACAATCACCAGGCATTATTTCCCCAAGAATATTGAGGGCTGTGTCTTGTTCATTAATTTCAGTGTACATCTGCCTGGAAGAAAATATTAATAGTATCACAGATCTTCCAGAAAAGGATTAGAAAGAATTTGGGATGGTGTTATCAATGGCACCCCCAAAAATGTCATCAGATGTGGCAACTCACAAAATAGAAGTGCTTATTAAAAAAACCTTCAATATCTGAAAACATCTAATGGGAATAATACACTTTCACAGTTGGGCTACAGACTAATAAAACCATCGCTCTCTGCAGTTGAATAGAACTATGTACCCCATGTGGACCTTCCTGTCCCCATGGCGACAGACCAGGGTGTCTCTAAATGCACAGGCCGGCTTGTCCCCACAGGGAGAGATGATAATTTTCCTGGTTTGAATGAGGATGCTGAGATTCCAGTAGGTTAGGTGCAAGGTCCACATTCATATAGCTCATTAGCCCTAGGGCCAGAGACAATAAATACATCCTGCTTTAAACCCAGTGCTCTTCGACATGTCACGTTTGTCTCCTGATTTAGAGAAAGGCAGTCTTAAAGTACTTATACCTCTTCTTTCACAGTCTCTGGGGGTTCGGGTGGGAGAGTTCAGTGGGGCATGCCAGTGTGAACTAGTAAGAAGCTGCAATCATAAAACGTCTCTAGTTGAGAAAATGTGATTCAATAGTGTTTAGGCAGGGCGGGGGTGGACCACAGGGAAAGGCAGGTTATTCAGGGAGCCAAGGAGGCAGGAGGAGTCCAGCAATCAGGCTGAGATGGTCACTGGGGCATCTTTCTCTACCTGCGTGTCCTCTCCAGGTGTTCGTGCCCTTCTCACAGGGGAGCAAACCCACCAAACATGGGTGGGACTTCCAGTCACAGGCAATGTGCCACTGCAACTTCAGGGAGAGTCAGTTTTGCTTTATCTGGGGGAAATGTGATCCTGTTAGCTTTAAATTAAGATACACCCATACACATACCTACTCATACAGGTATACATAAACTGCACTAAACTCAGGCAATTTTTTTTTAATGACAAAATAAATGCTGGAAGAAATGTCATGCATGTTGTTTCTGCTTTGGGCTGAGCACCCAGATCCTTATGAGAGGATACTATCTCTGTTGAGCAATTGGAAGGACCCTGGGGGAAATGATTCAGAAGAATGATGAACAAGACACTTCAAATTGAACATTAATTTCAGGACTTCCCTGATAGTTCACCGATTACGACTCTGTATATCCAATGCAGAGGGTGCAGATTCACTCCCTGATTGGGGAATTAAGACTCCACATGTGACACAATGTGGCCAAAAATTTTTAAAAATGAAGTAAAATTAATTTCAAAAACTGAAAGCATCATTGTCCTGCCAGAGAAAGTCCTCCCCACCACCTGTAAGGTTCTCCCTGCCATAAACCCAGCCTCCCACCTCTGAGTCCCTTTGATGCTCACTCTCTTTCCTGCCTATAACATATGACAAATACTAATGATACTTTATCTTCTAATATCTCCTGAATCTATCCTTGTCGTTCTCACTCCCACAGCAGCTGCCATAGTTCAGAGCTCCAGATTCTCACACAGAGATTATTTCCACTTCATATTGGCTAGTCACTCTCTTCTTTTTCTGTTCATTTCATCATAAAATTTTAATTGTGGTTTGTTTGAGGTTGAAACACAAAGACATACAAAGAATGAAGATATGTGCTTTTAGATCTCCTGGTGTTTTTGATTCTCAAAGTTATAAAGTCCTAGAGATAAAGCTCAGCTTTTAATAAAAAACATGGTAGACTCCAACAAAGCTCATTTGTTATGATGCCCCAAAGCAGCTGATTAAATGGGCATCTGTGTAAGGGCTGAGGAGTCTTGATGGCCAAGCTGACTCCTGCCTTCATGGAACAGTCTGCAGTGGTACCAGCTACACACCATGGCAGCTGTTGTGTTATTGCGTCCAGAGAACTGAGGTTTAGGAACGTTGAGTCAGGCATCCCAGACCACACCAGCTGTTAGTTTCAAGCCCATTATCTTTCCTTGAAACTGTCCCTCTCATGTCCAGTGAAGAGAGATGTCTTCGCATCCAGGAAAGCAACTATCCCATGGGAGTTGCCAATATTTGTTTATGGACCAGATAGTCCAATGAACATGCAGTCCTACATGCATGTGGGTATGCATATTTGTATATTCCTATTTAAAAATTCTTCCAAATGGGATTTGTAACTCTATAAACAAAATACTAACTGAAGAACAACATCTTTTTGCTGGGGAGAAGGATGGAGGAAGGGATGGTTAGGGAATTTGGGTTAGACATGTACACACCGCTGTATTTAAAACAGATAACCAACAAGGTCCTACTGTTCAGCACAGTGAACTCTGCTCAATGTTATGTGGCAGCCTGGATGAGAGGGGAGTTTGGGGAAGAATGGATACGTGTATATATATGTGACCGAGTCACTCTGCTGTTCACCTGAAACTATCACAACGTTGTTGATTGGCTATACTCCAAAACAAAATAAAAAGTGTAAGAAAAGAAGAACAAAAACTTTTTTTTTAATAACCAAAAGGATATGAAAATGAGAGTAGGGACACATTTCTTATAGACTTGTTCATGTTATTCTTTGCTTTGACTTTTGCCAAAAGCTTTAAAAATCTAGGATTACACGTCTGGACCATTTTATCTTAACCAGTAACTGCTTTTTACTGTAGGGAATGGAAAATAAAAGACAGCTAAAGGAAAGATTACTGACTAGTTTTGATAAAGAGCTGTGACGGTCAGCAACGTTGATTCCACGTGCTCTCAGGCCATAAGTTAAGAGTGCTTTATCTTTGTTGAGTACTGGGGACTTGTTCAGTTCTTTTACCTGGTCACTTACACCCTGCCACACCACACTACTGAATGCAATCTGTCTCCAATTTAGCAGGAAGTGTTCAAGTTGCCAAAACGTGGGAAAGTACAGTCTTTGCTACAAAACATATATTTCGCTTAACCTGCCATCCCAGAGCTTCCTGAGAGATGAGAAAGCGCTCACGAAGCACATACTTTCAAAACCAAGACGGAACAATGCCTCACTTTCCTGGCCCACTGATTTCCTTCGGAGACGTGCCGGGGGTCTCTTGGTTGGGTTGTGGAGTGAGCAGCTGGAGGTGTCCTGGGGCACACATGTTTTTAATACTAAGTCCTATGCTGAACTCTAGACTGGTTCTCACACTTTAAAATCACAAATCTAGAAGAAACACAGAAATGCTGCAGTAGTAAGGGAAAAAGTAGCTCTCGTCATTACAGATTTATGGTGCTTGTATGACTCACCTACTTCCATATTCAGTTTTTTCAAAGGGTACTGAACTAATGAAGTTTGACTGGTTTTGCCTTATCCCGAAGGAAGTGTCCAGTAATCCCATCCCAAATCTCTCAATGAACCAGCATTCCAGGCACACTGTGTGGTGATGGTTCATTTGTCTCCTGCTCCTCTGTCCGCAGAGCTCTAGATCCCTGTTGAGTCTCCAACATCTCCCTGGTCTAAAGGAAGGGACTGTCTCCCCGGGAGCTACAATGGTTTCTCTGCCCACATCAGAATTCCTCTCAACCAGAGGGTGTTCCCTGCTTCCCACGGGCCATGATGCTGTGAACCACTGGGAACTGAACATCACTTTTTCTCACCCACGTCCCTGTTCTCACTTCTTCAAACATCTTCAGAGGACATCGTCCTTCTGAAATTGTGTGTGTGTCCCAAGACACAGGCACCCCGCTCTTTTCTCTAATCCCTCTGTGGACAAGACAGGAGATTGGGGTGGGGAGACCCACTCAAAGGAGAAGCCAATCTTAGGGAGGACAAGAGGGGTGTCATTCTGAGCATCAGAGTGCAGTAATCCAGGACATGCGTGGGCATGCATGCACACACACACACACACCCCCCAGGCACTGTTTCCAGAAGACATATCCACTGAATCTGAGGTTAGAAATTCTGATCTTTATTTAGCTTTAACCTGCTTACTTGCAGAAACCCCAGGCTTCTTAGACTAAAAGTGGCAGCGAGATAAGGTTTAACCACATGATTACTTGGTTCAGTCTATTAAGAACCAGTGTGGATCTCTGATGTGTCCAGAAAGAGTCAGAGATATGATGCGGGTCCTCTCTGTCTATGTTCCCATTCTTGCCAGCCCCACAGGCAGCAATGTGCTCCACTGATCTGACTGTGCTTTGAGGAAATCTTGAACATGGTACCTCACCCCATCACCACAGTGCACGCTCACACTTTGGCTTGCCCCGGTGAAGCAAAAAGCAATCCCATGCCCTCCCATCAGGCCAGACACTACCCTGAGCTGTGCTCCCAAAGCTGTGATCAGGCTGTGGGTTTCAGGACACACATGGCTGCCCCGGGCTTCCCAGGGGTTATCAGAGGGTAATTGCTATATACCAAAGCCATCAGGGCAGTGGCTCCTCCTCTAAGACCCTGGGAGGGTGAACCGCAGGCCATCAGCTAGCCTTTTGTCCCACTGGGGTGAATCCTGCTTCTTCTCCTGCAGATCTTTAGAGCACGATACAGCGGAAGCTCCCATTTCTCTCTCCACACTTGTCAGTTGCCAGTTCCCAAGCCAACTCTTAGCTCATCTGGATTGTAAAGTCCTTGTAGCTGCTACTTACTCTTCAGTGGGTCTCTGGCAGCTTATTCTCTGCAGCATCTTAGCTGCAGGGTAGCTGTCTCTGGCCATCAACTCTAGTCTCCACTCCAACCCTCTTCCCGGGTGGCACACACAAACCATGCAAACTTCAAATCATTGGTTTTTATATTTGGTAGGGATCTTACCAATGATCTAAATAAGCCCTTCGAGTTTTACACTTGGGGAAGCTGGATTCACGGAAGGCAAGATCCTCAGTCCAGTGTTACCAGCATGTGGTCAGTTAACCAGCCAGGACCAGAGCAGAGTGCCGAGTATCCCATACAGTGGTCCCTCCCTATCCCCACGTTTGCATTCCAGTCTCGTTAATATCACTGTGGCTCTTTTATTTTCAAATGTGGCTAGCCCTGCCCTGCTTTGTTCAAATAGCAAAAACCAACAGTGTGGATTGCAAGACTCTAACATAATAAAATAGCAATAGGTAGATAGATTTTTAATGGTCAATGCGAAAAGACAAATAAAATGGTGGGATGGAACTGGAGGGAAAGTTAGTCATGAGAATTATGCTGTAAGGTCCTCTTCATTTAGTGAAATTGGATTGCAAGTTAAAATATGGCCTTCCTGACAACCAAAGCAAAAAGGAAAAGTGTACAGTTGAAGCCTCACACAGTCCATAAGAGAAAGTACCAATTGCTCAGAAGTAAGCCTTTCCTGGACCTATTTTGTCATATAGTCTAGATTTGTTTTTTTCGTCTGAGGACATAAATGCCATGTCCCTCATTAAAGAAGGAGTAAACTTTTTTTTCTCCTGCCTCTCATTCCTTCCAGGATGAGGTACTGTTCCCTCGTTTCCTTCCAGCCAAAGGCCGCTCTCCGGCTTGGAGCAATGGCTTCTAACCCCTCCTTGATAACCAGGCCTCCTGAGCCTTCCTAGCTGCTCCCTTTTTGCTTCTGCCCGGGGCTGTCATCCTTCCGCAGAACAGCTGCTGCTTGAGATGTTTGCTGTGGTTCATCTACAATCGCCCGATACCCGAACCAACCTGCTGGACACACGGGCAAGGAGCCTTCACTGTTGTGCTGTTCTCCTGCCTACTGGCAGCTGTAGAGGAGACAGCAGAGAATTGAGGTCTCCTGTCTCATCCCCCTCCTGCCACCATCCCCTGTCTGCAGACTAGTGCTGCTGGGAAGCCCGGTCCCTCTGCTTGTCACCTGGAGCCAAGGGATGCTGCAGGGCCCAGGCGGAAATGGCAGTTCAGGGGCCATGAGAACATAGTCTGTCCCCAGCAGAAACCAGCCTGTTCCCAGCAGAAACCAGCTGAGAGTTGTTTTTTCTCAAATTTTGATATACCATCTACCTTTATTGCCTTTCTTTGCCTATTTACTACACATCTATGCCTCTCTTGCCTCTTTCCGTAAACAATGTGAAGTGACAAAAAATTTTCAGATGATTCAAATGGATGAAGTAAGTATCTAAGAGAACCAGGGTCAAGTTACCTGCCTGGCCCCCCAGGTCCTGGCTGCCAGGATGAGTGGAGACTTTGGGGTAAGTTGAGTTCTATTTTTAATACCTTCTAATGATGAGATGCTGCTGTTCATTCTGCAATCACTTTGAACTTCTTTTTCTCCTGGGCATCTTGTGGATTGACAAGTGGCCTCTCGACCTTGAGTGCTCCCATTGATTCACTCAGTCAGCACATGCAATAAGTCACCCAGTCACAACACAGCATTTGTATTATGCTGTGTTAAAGCTTTGCAACACTGACTAATTGGTTCTCAGGGTTGGAGGTGAGGATTAGTTCTGAGAGAAGAGATTTTTGTCTCCTGCTTTGTTTTCAGACCTCTGCAGCGGTCACCGAAGTAACAGGACAGGGCCAGATGACCTCATGGTTTGACCATCACCTTTCACAGCTCTGCCTATTTTTCTTTTTTTCCAGGTTTTCCACAGCTTGACCAAGGACAGGTGAGGGGGAGATGCTGTTTGAGAAAGAACGCTGGCAGTGAAGGGAGAGACTTCCCGCTCAGCTACAAGCAAGCTGATGATCTCGGAGGAGAGGTCACTTCACCTCTCTGTGCCTCTTTCCTTAGCTGTAAAAAGGATAAGATGGACTAGATGATCTCTGCTGAACTTCAACGCTAAGCATTCAGGAGTCTACATGCTTCCATGACACAGACCTTTCCTGAAGAAACTTCATCCGGCTTGCAAGTCTCAGGATTCTGATTCGTATCCATTTCTCAGTTCCTGGACCTCCCTCCCACCCCTTCACAGCCCGTTACAAAGGCTGAGAGGGCAAGAACAAAGATCAAGAAACACTATGCAAAGAGTGAATCAGTCACCCTCACTCCATACAGAAAATTATTGCCAGCTGTTGCCCAGTTAAACGCAGCGATCCTGCCAGGCTGCAGCGGTTCAAAGGGGAATGAATGCACACGCTGAACACCCAGCCAAACTGCTGCCACGAACATTCCGAGGATTTGAACGTGAAAACACATTTGTTCATCAGCTCTGCTTGTGTTTTCATTAGAAGTATTCCAACTCAAGGCTTGGTGAACAGGTAATGAGCTCTGTTCGTTTCTGCACTGGCTTTTACCACACTGCACCTTTAGCATCCCCAAGATAGGAGCTTGAAAGAGCCCTTTTATTACAAGTGCTGCGTGACTATCTTGAGTTCTTATTGGTGCCCTGAATCATGAGTAGATAAAGGCAACAGCGCTCTAACTGTGAATTCACCCTAAATTGACTGTACGTCTTCTGGGCCAGACAGGCTGCTAAGTTTCTGAGCATAGAATCTATTAGATGGGTTTAAAGTCTGGCATTACTGACAGGTGTCAAAACTATAATACAATATTACAACATCATAAGCGTTTTTCTAGGAGCTTGGACCAAAAGAGCATCATGATGCTCTGAGGAACCAGAGAAAGCTTCTAGAAGGAGCTATGTTAGGGCTTCAGGGCTAGTTTCTAAATCTAATCTAATCCTCTAAAATGACAGATTTTTTTTTTCCAGTCTTGAGTAAAATTGTAAAGATATTTTCAAGGGATGAAGATATCACTTTCTATTGTCTTCTAAAGTCCTAATAATTTTGCCTTCCACATTTAGATTATGATATACCTGGACTTGGTGTTTGTGCAAGGTAGAAAGCAGAAATCATTGAAAAAATTTTTTTTCCAATGTGGATGCCCTCCCGTCCAAGCACTAGTGCCATGCTGAATGTAGAGAGAGCAAGAATTCCATCCAGTTGACAGTCTCAAAGGAAAAGCTTTCGTGCACTCTATGTTTTAGGATTTCTGTAGTGTTTGGACTGATGTTGATTAAGGAGGTTCTTTCACATTCGCCTGGGCTCACAGTAATTTTTTTTTTATCATAACTGATTGTTAAATGTTATCAAATTAATTTGATCCATTCGTTAAGATCATATGTGGTTTCTCCATTAATCTGTTAAAGTGGTGAATTATGCTGGTGATATTTCTAATGCTAAAACAATCTTGGATTCCAGATACAAATTCGGTTAGGTTATAATGTATCGATTCTTATCTATATAGCTGGATTTGGAATGCTAAGCTGATTTTAAGGATGGTTGCATTTATGTTTAAATGTTAGATTGTTCTATAATTTTCCTTTATTTTTCAGACCTATTTGAGTTGTGGTTATCAAGGTTCTTCTAAGCTCTTGTTTGTGAAGAGTGCCTTTTTAATCTCCTTTGTCCTTTGTCCTCAGAAGACTTTGGGAAAGATTGGCTGAATTTGCTGTTGAAACTATCTGGGTCTGAAATATTCTTTTTAAGGAAAAAGTTTACTAATTGACTCAATTTAATTGAGTCAGTTCTGGTTGTCATGTTTTTTTTTTCCTCCTAGGAATTTGCTCATTTCATTTAAATTTTTGGTTTTGGCATAAAATGATTAATCCCCTATCTTTTCATTTTGGATTATACTTTCTCCTCTACTTTTTCCTTTCTCTTTCTTGAGCAATATTATCACAAGTTTATCTATCTTTTTATTTTTTTCCAAGAATCGACTTTGGTTTTTTAACCTTCTCTAGTTTGTGCCTTTTGAAAACTTTCATAGATTTCTAGATTTAAATTATTCTTTTCTTACAGTTGTGTATGGGGTATTATTCTAGCTTGCTGACATGAATGTTTAGTTCATTAACCTACATTAACCTTCTGTCTTTTTTTTTTCTTTTGTAATATATGTGTTTAAAAAGATCCCTCAAAGAATACAGGGGAGGGATAAATCAGGTGTTGGGATTAAGAGATATGTGATGCTATACATAAAGTCGACAAACAGTAAGGACTTACTATATCACACAGTATAAGTGAATCACTTTGCTGTATACCTGAAACATTGTGAATCAACTATACTTTAATTAAAAAAAGAGAGAGAAAATTTAAAAAATAAAAAGATCCCCCAAGTTTTGATATGCAGTATTTTTGTATAGTTTATTTAAACATATTTCTAATTTCCTTTAGGCTCATGGCCTGTTTAGAAGTGCAAATTTTAATTTCTGGACAATTGTGCTTCAGCGTCCCCTGGGCTCTTCGAGTTCCCTACACTGGTACCCAATGATGGGCTCTTCATTGCCATTTGGCCAGCTTGTTGTCCAATTCCAGAATCCCACTTGAGAGCCAGCTTCCTCAGACTTGTCCTGGAACCAGCTGCCAGGCCTCAGGTTCCTGGGAGGGCAGACTCCAAGACATACATATCAGGGCAGAAATTTGACCAAGATGTATCCTTGGGATCAACATTTCTGGGGAGTAAAGCAAGCAGAATTAAGCAAATGGCAGAGTTTCGCTGAAATAAAATCAATGCAAAGACATCATATAATTCCACAGGGAGCTCTGGACTCTGCTGCCCTGCTAGGAGGCAAGGATACGGGGCCTCCATATGCCCAACATTGACCAGTCACCAGATGAAAGCTGCCCCAGGGAAGGAGAAATGATATATAAATGATTATCACGATAAACAGTTGAAACATCCACTCCCTCACACATTTGTCATGTGTGTGTGTAGCTATAGCACTTACCATCTACCCTCTGAATAGCTTCCCATTAAACAATGTGCTATTGTTAATCACAGTCACTCAGACTTACTCTTCTTATCAACTAGAAGTTTGTTCTCTTTGACCAATGTCTCTTCATCCCCCAGCAGCCCCTGGTAACCACCATTCTACTCTCCATTTCTGTGAGTTTGGCTTTTTTAGATTCTCTGTATAAGTGAGAACATACAGTATTTTCTCTAACTTATTTCACTTAGCATAATACCCTCAAGGTCTATTCTTGTTGCTGCAAAAGGCAGGGTTTACATCTTTTTTGCAGCTGGCTCTTATTTTATGGCACATGTATACCATGTTTTCTTTATTCATTTGTTGATGGATACTTAAGTTTTTTTCCATGTTCTGGCTATTGTGAATAAGGCAGCTGTAAACAATGAAGTACAGATATCTCTTTAAGATGGCTAGCTCATTTCCTTTGGATATATACCCAGAAGTGGGATTGCTGGATTGCATAATAGTTCTATTTTTAATGTTTTAAGGAAATTCCGTACTGTTTTCCATTGTGGCTGCATCAATTTACATGCCCACCAACAGGGCACAAAGGTTCCCTTTTCTCTGCATCCTTGCCAACATTTATTGTCTCTTCTCTTTTTGATGACAGCCATCCCAGCAGGTGTGAAGTGATCTCTCATTGTGGTTTTATTTGCATTTCTCTGATGAGTAGTGATGTCACGCACCTTTTCATGTACCTATAGTCCATTTGGAAAAAATCAAATTCTTTACTTATTTTTTAAATTTTATTTGTATATTTTTTGTCTGCCCTGGGCCTTCCTTGCTGATGGGCTTTTCTCTAGTTGCGGTGAGTAGGGGCTACACTCTACCTGAGGTGCTTGGGCTTCTCATTGTGGTGGCTTCTCTTGCTGTGGAGCGTGGGTTCTAGGGTGCACAGGTTTCAGCTGTTGCTGCCCCTAGTCCCTAGAGCACAGGCTTAGTCCTTGTGGCACACAGGCTTGGTTGTTCCACCATATGTGGGTCTTCCCAGATCAGAGATGGAACCCATGTCTCCTGCACTGGCTGGTGGACTCTCCACCACTGAGCTACCAGGGAAGCCCTACGTATTTTTTAATCAGATTTCTTTGGCTATTGAATTGTGTGAGTTCCTTATATATTTTGGATATTAAGCTCTTTTCAGACAGATGACTTACAAGTATTTTCTCCCATTCCGTAGGTCACCTTTTAATTTTCCCAATCCTTTCTTTAGCCATGCAGAAGCAATTTAATTTGATATTGGCTTTATTTTTTCAAAGTGGTCGTGTTGCCACTAACTCAACCTCTTCTCTGCCCTGGACCCTCCTGCAGTGAAATTGTTGCTTTTGAGAGGTGACGCATGTCATGGCGGTGGTAGGGCTTGCCTGTTTAAAGAATATACCTGCAAAATGTGATGTCTTAATCAAAAGACGCACATCTCATGTAAAGGCTTTACTTTTGCTCCAGGCTGACCATCAAGAGGATTTTCTGCTGACTCCACTAAGTTGTCCTTGCAAATTTTTCAGACCCAAGATGCTTAAAATAATACTAATCATACCTGACATTTATTAATTGCTTCATAATTATCACAGTGATTCTAAAGACCTTAATTACTTGCTAGATCCAACCATCCTAAGAAGACTGTCTCCTTCAGGCTTCCACTGTTCTGGAAGAATCCCAAGTCTGGGGTCCCTGATATCACTCCCCAGGTGGCCCAGTTGCAGGAAGGCTCAAGGAAAAGGGTGCAGTTACCTAAACAGCAGAGGCTGTGCCATATAGGATGCAATTGTTCAAATTATGCACCCCCCCAACACACACACACACACACACACACACACACACTCAACTTTAGTGAACTTGCTAAGCTGAAAGGCCAAAGCTGATTGGATTGGAAGATAAAGGCTTAATGTTAGCATGTTTGACACCAGGCACTGTGGGCAGAGGAATTCAGCTGCTAGGACTTATGGGAATCAGGGCTTTGAGCTCTTACTCCAGAGTCAGCTTAGGCTGGTTTCAACTGGATATCAAATGCAGAGAAAGAGCCATCCAACATCTGGTCACACGAACATCTGGTCATCCAACATCTGGTCACACGGACAACAGTAATGGGAGGAAAGAAGGGCACTTATTCAACAGTCTCAATGTGAAGGTCGGCACAAAAGCCCAAGAGGGTAAAGGGACAAATCTCAGCCTCAGTAGTGATGCTAATGGTTAAAACAAGGCTCCTGCCCCCATGTCATTGCCTCCCTTCATAAGCCCAAACCACCACCAGGGACTAACCCTGGACCGTGAGAATGCTCCTCTGGGATGAGGATCCCTCATCAGGAAGGGAGGCAGATGGAAAAGGAGAGGGAAGAAACAGATGGGGGCACAGTGTTCCTGGGATCGTAAGGTATAGGGAGACGGTGCTGCAGGGTAAATTCTGTCTCAGATTCTCCAGGTTTCTTATGGCATTTCCTAAGGCTTTGTATTAGCATCAACCATCAGTCTTAATTACAGCCTTTGCTGTGGTCCTGGGCATCCTGACTCTGTGCCAGCGATGTGCTGAGTCAGCAGGAAGTGATCTCATTGACTCTGTGGGAAGTTCTTACATTGTAATGGAGAAAACAGAGTCCAAATAAATTGGATGGAAAAGAAAGTCCTCAATAGCAAGAATGGAAGTTTGAAGCATCAGAAGTGACTGTGGTGGGATGCTGGGGACATTTTAAATGGGAAATGCTGTTAACTTTGATCTAGGAGGAGATAATTTGATACAAAACAAAATAGAAATAGGCAGGCAGATCAAAGTCTTTTATTTTCATCACAATTGCAGTATATATTGCTTATAACTTATAAAATTGTGTAATTCTCTCAAATAAGGAAACTCCCTTGTAACTGTTTTACTAAGGAAGCTAGTAACTCTCCTTAATAAAACAGATCCCTACTGGCTTGAATTTGATTTGTATGTTAGAAAAAAAGTTGTCCCTTCGCTTCTAGTTTCCAAGGGGATTTTTTTTCTCCCCAGAAATATATTGCTTATTGGATGGTACATCTCTAATTTTGGAGACCATATGTTCTAGGTATTCTGGGAGTGATCTGGGTTTCAAATACTGTGTCCATTCTTCCCAGAAGCACTACATACTTGACAATCCGGGAGTGACAGTTATCTCTAAGTGAACACTCTCTACAACTCAGGGACTTATGCACAGTAAGCCATTTAATTTTTCATGGCAATTCTTTTTTTTTTTTTTTTTAGTGTTTTCTTGGCCAGTGCTGTATAGAATGTGGGATCTTAGTTCCCTAACCAGGGATCGAACCCGTGCTCTTTGCATTGCAAGTGCAGCATCTTAACCACTGGACCAAATCTCTTCAGTCTTGTCTAATTTTTTGCAATGCTATGGACTGTAGCCCTCCAGGGTCCTCTGTCCATGGGATTCTCTAGGCAAGAATACTGGAGTGGGTTGCCATGCCCTCCTCCAGGGGAGCTTCCTGACCCAGGGATTGAATCCGCCTCTATTATGTCTCTTGCATTGGCAGGCAGATTCTTTACCACTAGCACTACCTGGAAAGCCCTAGGCATTGCTATTACTACCTTCTTATCTATTTGGAAACTAAGATTTGGAAAGGTGGCTCAGTATCTCCCACTTGGCACATGGGTTCGTAGTCCAATATTTTAACCAATATGGGTGAGTAATGATGCTCTTTCCCTTGGTTGTCAAATCTTGTGCACTTCTTCAGTCAGCAGAGTTCCAAGATGACCCCAGGACATTGCACACCCATCCAATGCCCTCCCCTTGATGGCTGGCAGAACCTGGGAAGATGATGGGATCTCAAACTCCTGGAACTAGATTTTTAATTGAGTGACTCTGAGTTCATCAAAACAGAGATGATCCAGGTGGGTGTAACTTGGCCAGGTCATTCCTTTATAGGCTTCAAAATGCCCCTTCCAGAAGTCAGAGATGGGAGACTTTCAAGGACCTAGAGATGGGGTTATCTGGCTGGCATGTGACTCCACCTCTGGGAGCTTTGCTCTCCAGGCCAACAAGCAAGAAAAACATTTCCTTCTTAGCTTCCACATAAGGACAAAGCCTACGGCTCCTTGATTTCAGTCCTGTGTCACCTTGAGCAAGGAACCAGCTACATCATGCCTGACTCCTGAGGAAGCTGTGAGATGGTGAGTCTGTAGTATTTCAAGGCACGTGTCTATGCAACTCTGACATGCAGCATAGAAAACAAATATACCTCCCACCTCTTCTGAGATCACCTTTCATCATTCCTTCCACACGTGTGTATGGAGCATTTATTATGCATTAGAATGCATGCCAAGAATTGTAGCTACAAGGGTCAGCAAAAGCAGATGAGGTTCCTGCCCTTGAAGCGTATGATAGGGAGAAGCAGAGAGACGTGAATCAAATAACAACATCATACCTGTGAAATTGAGCTGGAAATAAAGCAGAAGGTCACCTCACCCCCTCATCCTGCCAAGGCACTGTGAGAGTGTGACCTTGATCACAGTCGCCCACCTAGCCAGAGAGCCCAGAGAGACGCTCCCCATGCCTCAGGAGTGTGAGCAGTGATCACCTCGCCCAAGCGGCAGAGAAGGGTGTTGTGGGTAGCGGGGCAATAGGACAAGTCCTTGCTCAGGGGAAACCATGCTTCCTGAACAGCATGGAGGTCTTGAGGCTGCAGGTGGGGATTGAGGTGGGAGACATGGGAGCTGGGCCCTCAAAGCTTTACATCCTGAGATTTTTCCTTTGTGACAACAATAGGAAGTGAAAGGAATGTGGGAGTGGAGGGTATGGTGGGCAGGACAGGGCACAAGCATGGGGGACAGCCTGTAGGAGGAAGACCAGGATCACTCAGGGAGCCACGTCCTAAGGAGGAGAGGGGCAGAGGGGGGTGGCAGAGGGGGGTGGCAGAGGGGGGTGGGATTTGGGTTGTTGGCTCTGAGGAGAAGAGGAAGTCTGCCAGGCTCCAGTGTTTTCACGTCTTGGAGGCAGGCAGCAGCAGCCTGGCAGGGAGCAGACTTGAAAAGTAAGGTCTTGCTCTGGCTCCTGGCTTCTGTCTCCTGAGCATAGCTGGGGGGACCCTCTCTCTATCCAGAGCCCAAGGTGTGGTCATGAACTTTCCATCCACAGCAGAGATGGCTGAAACCATGAGAGTGAGTGGCATCTCTGATGATTAGGGAACAGAGAGGATGAGGCAGGGACAGAAGTACCTGGGGAGAGTCCATTTCCTTCTCACCTGTTTGAGTGACTTACATCTTCTCTTTCTTACACTAAAAACTGAGTAACATGCACTGCCTTCCTTAAGTATCAAATAGTAGAACATTTAAATAATAATAAATAAATATGGTGTTGATTGGTTTAGCTGCTAAGTCGTGTCTGACACTCGTGACCCCATGGGCTGTAGCCGGCCAGGCTCCTCTGCCCATGGGATTCTCCAGACAAAAATACTGGAGTGGGTTGACATTTCCTTCTCCAGGGAATAAATAAATAACATAAATCATATTATAACCTATCCTATGTTTACATAATATAAAAGAATAACTTAAGTAACTGAATTTCAGAAGCTATCACATGACATAATGGTCAAGGATCTTTTATAATGGTCCCAAGAAAATGTGTGCACCAGGACCCAAGCAATGGAGCAGTGACTTCCACAAGAGAATGAGCCAGACTACCTTTGAGTATTTGAGTGTGTCCAGTGAAGACACGGGTCAGCAGTGACATGCCACGGGGACAGGGACACTGGCCACAGCAGACCTGGGAGATGTGGTATGTGGCATAAGTCCTCTTGGAGGAGGTTGCCATTAGCCCACCATAGAGCCACCAAGCAGACGACCCACAAACTAGAGAACAATTACACCAAAGAAGTTCTTGCACTGGTGCAAAAGTTCTAAGGCCCACAACAGTTTTCCCAAGCTAGGGATCTGGCAGAGGGACTGAGAACCCCAGGGATTTGACTTTGAAGGCCAGTAGGATTTGATTACAGAACTTCCACAGGACAAGGGAAACAGACTCTTGAAGGACACAAAAATCCCTGTGTGCACCTGGACCCAGGAGAAAGGAACAGTGACCACAAAAGCGACTGAGCCAGACTTGCCTGTGAGTGTCAGGGAGTCTCCGACAGAGGCCTGGGTCAACAGCAGCCTGCCGCAGGTCAGGAGCACTGACTACAGAAATAGCTCCAGAAGGAATGAAGAGGTTGAGCCAAAACCAAAACAATGCATGTTTGTGGGTGTGTCTGATGGTGACAGTCAAGTCAGATGCTGTAAAGAATAATAACGCATAGGAGCATGGAATGTTAAGTCCAGGAATCAAGGTAAATTGGAAGTGATCAGACAGGAAGTGGCAAGAGTGATCATTGACATTCTAGGACTCAGTGAACTAAAATGGATCAGAATGGATGAATTAAATTCAGATGACCATTATATCTACTACTGTGGGCAAGAATCCTTGAGAAGAAATGGAGTAGCACTCACAGTCAGCAAGAGTCCGAATGCAGTTCTTGGGTACAATCTCAAAAAAAAACAGAATGATCTTTGCTTGTTTTCAAGGCAAACCATTCAACATCACTGTAATCCAATCTATGCCCCAACCAGTAATGCTGAAGAAGCTGAAGTTGAATGAGTCTATGAAGACCTACAACACCTTCTAGAACTAACACCCAAAAAAGTGTCCTTTCCATCATATGAGACTGGAATGTAAAAGTAGGAAGTCAAGAGATACCTGGAGTAACAGGCAAGTTTGACCTTGGAGTACAGAATGAAGCAGGGCAAAGGCTAATAGCGTTTTGCCAAGAGAACCCACTGGTCATAGCAAACACCCTCTTCCAACAATCCCAAAGAAGGGCAATGCCAAAGAAGTTTCAAACTACTGCACAGTTGCACTCATTTCAAAGTAATAATGCTAGCAAAGTAATAATCAAAATTCTTCAAGCTATGTACAAGTTGAATTTAGAAAAGGCAAAGGAACCAGAGATAAAACGGCCACCATTTGTTGGATCATAGAGAAAGCAAGGCAATTCCAGAAAAATATCTACGTCTGCTTTATTGACTATGCCAAAGCCTTTGACTGTGTGGATCACAACAAACTGTGGAAAATTCTTCAAGAAATGGGAATACCAGACCACCTGACCTGCCTCCTGAGAAACCTGTGTGCAGGTCAAGAAGCAGCAGTTAGAACCAGACATGGAACAACAGCCTCGTTCCAAATTGGGAAAGGAGTACCTCAAGGCTGTATTTTGTCACCCTGCCTTTTTAACTTATATGCAGAGTACAACATGTGAAATACCGGGCTGGATGAAGCATGAGCTAGAATCAAGAAATATCAATAACCTCAGATATCCAGATGACACCACCCTTAGGGCAGAAAGTGAAGAGGAACTAAAGAACCTCTTGATAAAAGTGAAAGAAGAGAGTGAAAAAGTTGGCTTAAGACTCAGCATTCAAAACCTAACCTCATGGCATCGGGTCCCATCACTTCATGACAAATAGATGGGGAACTATTAGTAACAGTGACACACTTTATTTTCTTGGGCTCCAAAATCACTGCAGATGGTGAATCCAGCCATGAAATTAAAAGACGCTTGCTCTTTGGAAGAAAAATTATGACCAACCTAGACAGCATATTAAAAAGCAGAGACATTACTTTGACAACCAAGGTTCATCTAGTCAAAGCTATGGTTTTTCCAGTAGTCATGTATGGATGTGAGAGTTGGACTATAAAGAAAGCTGAGTGCTGAAGAATTGATGCTTTTGAACTGTAGTGTCGGAGAAATGTCTTGAGAGTTTCTTGGACTGTAAGGTCAAACCATTCAATCCTACAGGAAATCAACCCTGAATATTCATTGGAAATACTGATGCTGAAACTGAAGCTCCAATACTTTGGCCACCTGATGCAAAGAGCTGACTCACTGAAAAAGACCCCAATGCTGGGAAAGATTGAGGTCAGGAAGAGAAGAGGATGGCAGAGGATGAGATGGTTGAATGACATTACCAACTCAGTGGACTTGAGTTTGAGCAAGCTTTGGGAGTTGGTGATGGACAGAGAAGCCTGGCATGCTGCAGTCCATGAGTTGGACACGCAGAGTTGGACAAGATTGAGTGACTGAAGAACAAAAAGAAAATGTAAGCATTAAGATACATTATTGCATATTTAAGTTAAATACCTTTATTAATTTTAAGTCCATGATTTAGCCAGCCATAAGGCTGATGACTCAGATGGTGAGGAATCAGCCTGTCATGTCGGTAGACCTGGGTTCGATCCCTGAGTTGGGAAGATCCCCTGGAGAAAGGAATGGCTACCCACTCCAATATTTTTGCCTGCGGAATTCCATGGACAGAGGAGCCTGGTGGGCTACAGTCCATGGGGTCGAAAAGAGTCAGAAACAACTGAATGATTAACACTTTAACCAGCCATGATCAGATGGGCCTATGGCCACACAGAATCTAATACACCCTCTTTGCTTGTTTTGTTTTTAGCCCAAATTGTATATTGTGAATTTTTCATTCAAGCACATCTGGGAAAAAAAAATTTTGATTTAAAAATGAATGAATAAAAAGACTTCACATTTAATATCCAACTCACTGAATCAGATTAGAGGAGCCTCTGTAGACTTCCCAGGTGGCTCAGATGGTAAACAATCTGCCTACAATGCAGGAGACACAGGTTCAGTCCCTGGGTTGGGAAGATCCCCTGGAGAAGAAAATGGCAACCCACTCCAGTGTTCTTGCCTGGGAAATCCCATGGACAGAGGAGCCTGGTGGGTTACAGTTTGTGGAGTTGCAAAGAGTCGGACATGACTGGGTGACTAAACAACAACAACAAAATTTAAGTTTTAGGGATAAGCCAGAATGCTCTCCTTAGCCAGGAGATGGAGCGGCCAGTGTCATTGTGTCCCCACTGCTTGCCAGTCCTTACCCAGGATACGTTTCATCTGCAATCAGACAGCAGGCTTTAAATCCTAGCTCTGTCACAGACCTGCTCTATGACTCTATGGAAGCTATTAATTATACGAAATACTTACCTGTTAAGGAGGTAGTGAAAGTTTCAGGAGACAACATACGCAATGTGTCTAGAAAATAGTGTCTGATTGATTGATAAGCAGAAATTTCCTTTTCCTGGTCGTGTCTTTTCATTAAAAGCGGCTGATTTAACCTCCAGTTTTAGGTCAATTTCCCTCCAAATAAAATCTTATCTTCTCATCCCACTGCCCCGGCCCCGAGCCCTTGTCACATGCATCGAACATGGAATGGTGCTCTGTTTCACATATGACAATACACATGTCTCAATGCCATTCTCCCAGAACGGCCCACCCTCACCTTCTCCCTCAGAGTCCATAAAATTGTTCCATGCATCTGTGTCTCTCAGTGGGATGATCCAGAGGGATGGGAGGGGGAGGGAGGTGGGTGGGGGGTTCGGGAAGGGGAACACATGTAAACCCATGGCTGATTCTTGTCAATGTATGGCAAAAACTATTACAATATTGTAAAGTAATTAGCCCCCAAGTAAAATAAATAAATTTATAAAAAAAAAAAAAAAAAAAAAAAATCTTATCTTCTCAAGAAGTAAAGTAACAAAAAGTGAAACTTTTATAATATTACCTAAATGCCTCCTGGGATACTGCGAGTGGAGAAGGGGAGTTCATAAAAAAAAAATAAAAGAAATCTAGCATTTCATTCATTTTCAGCTGCTGCCTCTGACATATGGAAGGCTGTAACTTCACAAGGAAGTGAAAGCTTACCTCCTACCAGGTGCCAACATATTTTAAGAAGAGAGATATCACAACTCTGGAATTATTGAAAACCCATGTTCTTTCTCTCCAATTGCCTGGGGCTGACGCAAAAAGTCACATTTTGGAAATCAGCATATGACGTCACTGGGACTGTCTATCAAGGAGGTGACGGTGGATGTGGCAGACAGTGGAAAACAAAACTGTATTTGGGGGACAGAACTATATTTAGAATTTTGTTACACAGGGCTATTCTGATGCTCTGAAAACAAGCTCTCATCTCTCAAAGTACATTGACAGTTGATGGCCCTGCAGTCCAAAACCTCTGCTTAGAGGTGTTTCTATCTCTTCCTCAGCTCTCCATCTCTTTAAAGGTTAAAAACCAGAAGGTAATTGGCATGTGTCCTCTCTATGCACCCAATTTCAGCTCATTTTAAGTGTCTAACTGACTTAAATAGCCTTCAATTCATCTTGGAAATATTTTGACATAGCAAGAAAATATAAGGATGTCTATGACCTACTGGCATAATAGCATCTTGAGAAGTAGGTGGAGAGAGAGAAAGAGAGAGAGAGAGAGAGAGTGTGTGTGTGTGTGTGTGTGTGTGTGTGTGTGTGTGTGTGTTTACCTTCCCCAGGGAACAGCAGTGCCCGTATTTACTGTTCCTATTTCAGTCCTTTGTCATCACTGCTGTAACGGAGCCCGCTGTCATCTGGTAGGAATATTTACCCACGGGCTCTGACTGGCCTGGTAACAGTGAGGGCACATCTGGAGTCTAGACTCAGCGACTCTGCAGGCAGGCTCCTAACCCAGAGCTCCGTGGGCTCCAGGGCTCCATCTCGGGGCCCCCAGCTCTGTTGACATAGGTGGGGGGCTGACTCATCTGTCTCAGCAGTCCTTCCTCCCGGACTCCCTCAGCGTCCACTGTCCTAGCTCTGGCTGTGAAACTTGGAGGTCAGCTCCTGGAGGACCTCTCCCCGCTCCCTTCATTGACCCCCACTCCCCATCCTCCACCATGCTGAGGATGCTTTTTGGGGGCATACTTCTTCGGGTGGGAAGGAGGCAACTTCTCACTGAGGAATCAGAGCCGACGAGAAATCTGAAGATTGATGATTCCTCTTGTTAGCTTGTTAGTGTCGATGGTTGTGTTGAGTTGGAGAGAAGAGGTTTGATAAAGTATAGGAGAAACAGAATCCGATGTGGTGAAAAGGATGCAGATGTTGGAATATACGATTTGGGCTCAAATTTTGTCCTCAGCCATCACACCAGATGTGGAACCTGGAAAGCCTCTGAAGTTCAAATTCAGGTGAGCTTGTCAATTTAGGGCAAGAGTGGCCATCCCATAAAGTTGTTGGGAGAAATACATAGGTCAGGAAATGCAACATTTGTTAAAGTGGGAAATAAAAGCTAGTTCCCCTCTTCCTAGCGTGTATATACCATATACAGATGAGACAGTGACGCTTTAACCCAAGGTAAGAAAAATAACCTTGATATTTGCTGAAAATATAGGGTGGTTGCTTGTTTGGGGGTAGTGTAGGCTGGAGTAGGGGCTGCTGAAATCTTCATGTGAGATGAGAAGATTTTGAAGTTGGTTCAATAGCAATACCTACTTTTAGATACAAAGTAACAGAGAAAAAGGCAACCACATTCTCGTGGCTGCAACATTTCCCATGTGGGATCTTTTTTTTTTTCTCTTGCTTTTTTTTTTTTTTTAATAAAGTGTAACTTGTGAGGTCTGATAATGGGTTCCTGACTCTTAGAGAGTTAGGCTGGAGCCCCTCAGAGTTAAACCTTCCTTGGCATCCCATGCTTGGCATTTGAGAGATTTTTAATGCATGTTCATTGCTTTATTTATTAATTTTTTTTAAGCAATGGATCATCTTTAGTGTATTTCCTGCCTAAAAATACTATAGTAAACTGTAACAAAGTTAGCTGTATGTATCTGTACCTAATTAATTATATCTATGATCAAGTGACACCTAAATAACTTCCCTGTAAAATATAATCATTTGGATGTCTATCCAGCAAACAAAAGCAAGACTTTGAGAAATTATAGTTTTCTTTCAAAAATTTATTTAATTATATTGAGGTCAGCAAACCATGACCTGCAGCCCACAAGACAAAAACTGTATTATCTCTGGCCAAAGCAAAAGTATATACTCTCTGGCCCCTTGCAGAAAACCTGTGTCTGTGTCTGTAATTATATAAATAGAATTTTTAAAATGTGGTTTTTCTCATTTAAAATAAGAAATAAATATCTATTAGTATAATCTTATCATGATGCTACTTGATTTAAAATCCACCCAACACTCCCGTTGGTGACAATCTTAGTCAGTTTTCAATTCAATTCAGTTCAGTTCAGTCCCTCAGTTGTGTCTGACTCTTTGCAACCCCATGGACTGCAGCATGCCAGGCTTCCCTGTCCATCACCAACTCCCAGAGCCTACTCAAACTCATGTCCTTCGAATTGGTGATGCCATCCACAGAGGATGTGATCTCTTCCTCTGTTGTTCCCTTCTCCTCCTGCCTTCAATTTGGGTATAGACTTTTTCTATTCAGTATACAGTATATATATGCCACCCAAATGATTTCATCTGAACCTAATTACTTCCCAAAGGCCCCACCTACAGATACCATCACACAGAGGGTAAGGGTTTCAGTGAATGAATTTGAGGAGAAATCTGGATGTGCAAGTTGGACCATAAAGAAGGCTGAGTGCTGAAGAATTGATGCCTTCTAACTGTGGTGCTGTAAAAGTCTTTTGAGAGTCTCTTGGACAGTGAGAAGATCAAGCTAGTCAATTCTAAAGATAATCAACCCTGAATATTCATTGGAAAGACTGATGCTGAAGTTGAAGCTTATTCCAATACTTTGACCACCTGATGTGAAAAGCTGACTCATTGGAGAAGACCCTGATGCTGGGAAAGATTGAAGGCAAAAGGAGAAGAGGGTGGCAGAGTACGAGATAATTAGATGGTATCACTGACGCAATGGACATGAAATTGAGCAATCTGCAGGAGATGGTGAAGGACAGGGAAGCCTGGCATGCTGCAGTCCATGGGGTCACAAAGTGTCAGACATGACTGAGCAACTGAAACAACAGCAAATAATTCAGTCCACAGTGACTATATAATAAATTCCTTATCAAGGTGTAGAAAGCCCTTCTCTATTTGTTATTACTGTGACATTCTGACTTCATTCCATGGCATTTGGTGCTATCTGACTTGCGTTCCAGACAATGATCAAGATCCTATAAGATGCAAAGGGAACAGACAGGAGGGAGAAGGTAACTTTGCCTGAGGAAATCAGAAATACATGAGCGGAGGGTATTTGACCTGGGCTCTGAAGAATGGAGAAGGAGACCCAGGAGTGGGGCTGGTGGAGGTGAAGGTTGCTGTGATGTGTGTGCTGCAGAGACTGGCATGTGAGGCCAATCCGGTGTCATGGGTCTTTTCTACTGCTCACTCTGCACCTGTCTTTGGGGAAGTACTTAGGTTTATAAGCTTCAACATTCTCACCTGTGAAATGGGAACACTGACAGCATCTAGATTGGAAGGCTGTTGGGAAGAAGAAACAGAAGTGAGGTGGCACAGGGAGGGAGCACTCACGACTGTCAGCTACGGCTGCCCTGGCCATGACCTTGTCACGGACCGTGTGGTGCCCTCATGTTTCCCCACACCACTCGCTCAGCAGAACCGCCTCTGCAGGCCCTGCCTGTTGGTAAAGGCCCAGCTGGAGAAGAGTCTCCTTTACAACCCTGGGTGCTGTGGTCACTCTTTAAAAAAAAAAAAAATCAAACCACCTAAAGCGTCTGTAACTACAACCAGCAAGTTGTCAGCCTGTTGTTTCAGTACACATGTCTGTTGTGGCCCTCAAGAGATATTTTGAGCCTTTAAGAGACCAACAATCAAAGATTTATGTTTGGTTTGGGTTTGGTTTTTACACCTATCATTTTCCAGTTTGGTAACTAGTAGTAGAAATCTAGCAGGTTAACCAGACCTAGCATTTAAGTTTTAGAACCATGAAAGCATACGAAAGGCCAATTACTAAAAGGCCTAACATACCCCTTATTACATTTTAACATCGCTGGCCTGTATAGCTAAGTGTAAAAACAGACTTTAAAAATTAAGTGCTTTTATTTTAAGTCCATCCATGTGTGGAACTCTTCTTCAGACCAAGAGATATAGTATATTTTTTAAGTTTGGCATATTTTTTAACAGTTACAGTGAAAATCCCCAACACCCAAGCTAACTATTTGCTTTATTTCTTTTTCATGCAAGTGAAAATTGAGCCTAAGTAAAGAAAAAGTTATGGATTAAGTTTTCCCTTTCCTAGTCACCAGAATTTGCCAACGTGCATGTCAAAGTTTGCATCATGAGGGTTTTGGTGTGTCATCTGCCTCAGCTGGTAAAGAATCTGCCTGCAATGCAGGAGGCCCTGGTTCAATTCCTGGGTTGGGCAGATCTGCTGGAGAAGGGATAGGCTACCCACTCCAGTATTGTTGGGCTTCCCTTGTGGCTCAGCTGGTAAAGAATCTGCCTGCAATGCAGGAGACCTGGGTTTGATCCCTGCATTGGGAAGGTGCCCTGGAGAAGGGAAAGGCTACCCATTCCAGTATTCTGGCCTGGAGAATTCCATGGACTGTATAGCCCATGGGGTCACAAAGAGTTGGATACAACTGAGTGACTTTCACTTTTCACTTTCAACCAATCCAGAAGTAACAGCTGGCATTGATCATTGGTTGTGTATGCACACATGAGTATACATGTGGGCGGGCATATGTGTATGGTGTGTACCTGCTTGTGTGCATATGTGTACACACAGGCCAGTAGGTCTGAGTGTGATACATGTGAATGCTGGCAGATGAAACTTATTTGAATAATAGATACATTGACTCCATTGAAGGTTTGCTGGCTCAAGGACTGGAAAGGAAGTAGAAACCTTGTCCCTGTTGATTATGATGTCCCCACATCCCTTGAGTACACTCTTGCCTTTGGCTGGAGGTCTTGCTGGGTTCACAGCAGAATCTGATTTTGAGTCATGAGTTCTTCTCCCCAGTCGCTGAATTCCTTCTGGGCCTGATGGACAGGAGCCAGAAGTCTACAGGGATCTGGCTCACACTGCACTTATCTGTGACAAGCCTGTTTGGCACATGAAGTGGGAATATCTTCATTGTCACCCGCAGTAGCAGCAGCAGCAGCAGAAACTGCTTTCCGGTGGCACGCCCAGCCCCGCACTGAGATTTCTTCTGTGGAGCCACAGTCCAAACCTCTTCTCAGGGGCCAATCACAGAGAAGGTCAGTCCTGGGGAAGGGAGGAGGTTAGGGAAGAGCTCGTCAAGTACTTTTATTTTATAGATAAAGGATTTGAGGCAGCAGAGAAGGGCTTTGCCCCACAGAAGACCAGACTGACTTTGGTGAAGCCAGCAATAGAAACAGCATCTCCAGACTTCTGTGAAGAATTCTTTCTACCATCATATGCTTCCTGATCTTCTAAAGAGACTGCTAAGAAGGTCCCATATTTTAGCTACATTTTACATTGGGTGGACATTGTACATTGTATCTGACATAGAATATACCTTTGAAAACAATTGTTTGAATGAATTAATGAAAGAATGAATCGAGTCAAATTCCAATGATCTAAAAAAGATGTCAAGAGGCAGAGACATGTCCATATTATTTAAGAAGAAATAATTTAGATCTCATGCCTAGCATGGTACTCAGTTAATTATAACTACAATTGTCATTGTTGAGACTGGGGCATGCATCATTCTTTTCTGTCACAGTGTTATCCTGCATGTAGCTAACTTCGCTCTTGGTATTGCTGCTGCTAAGTCGCTTCAGTCATGTCCGACTCTGTGCGACCCCACAGACGGCAGCCCACCAGGCTCCCCCGTCCCTGGGATTCTCCAGGCAAGAACACTGGAGTGGGTTGCCGTTTCCTTCTCCAATGCATGAAAGTGAAAAGTGAAAGTAAAGTCGCTCAGTTGTGTCCGACTCCTAGCGATCCCATGGACTGCAGCCTACCAGGCTTCCCCGTCCATGGGATTTTCCAGGCAAGAGTACTGGAGTGGGTTGCCATTGCCTTCTCCTGCTCTTGGTATTAGAATGAGAAAATTCTAAATGCGGTTGAGTGCCAAAGAATTGATGCTTTCAGATTGTGGTGCTGGAGAAGACTCCTAAGAGTCCCTTGGGCAGCAGGGAGATCAAACCAGTCAATCCTAAAGGAAATCAATCCTGAGTATTCAGTGGAAGGACTGATGTTGAAGCTGAAGCTCCAATACTTTGGCCACCTGATGCAAAGAGATGACTCATTGCAAAAGACCCTGATGCTGGCAAAGTTTGAGAGCAGGAGGAAAAATGGGTGACAGAGGAAAAGTGGTTGGATCACATCACTGACTTAATGGACATGAATTTGAGCAAACTGCAAGAGATAGTGAAGGACAGGGAAGCATGGTGTGCTGCCATCCATGTGGTTGCAAAGAGTTGGACACAATTTAGCTACTTAACAACAACAAGAGTACTTCAGAAGTGAAGAAACATGTAAATAAGAAATGCAGCCAAAGCCAAAAGATTGCTTATGCAAATTAATGAAGACTTCCTTATCTCAGATATTTTGATGTAATAGCTGATAGCTTTCTCAATTTCTGGTTCAGAAGAACTGCATGTCATAGGATTTTAACCTTCAGATTCTTGGTCACATGGTGGAAAGTTCATTTTGCAAAAAAAAATCTTATTATCTGTACCTTGTTATTCCTGCTCCAGGCTTAAAAGTGAGTGGAGTTATAAAGAACTGCTGAATAATCTTTGAATGAGAAATTACAGAAAAGATCTGGTTGCAATTATTTTACTCAGTTAAGGATAACTTCCTTTAGTGACGAAATACAAAACATCCCCATTTTATGTAATCTGGAGATTTTACTGCAGTCCACAAAAACTGCAATCAATTTTCAAAAACCCGATCACAGAGTAGATGTGCAGAACACAAGCTGGTAATGCAGGACATATGGTTTGATCACACTGATGTTCGAACTCTTTTTGTAAGTCTGCGTTTGAGATCCTATCAGGTATTTTTGAGGCAGAAACTGTGTATAATTAACTTGCTGTGTCTCCTCTTTGTGGCAGTTAGAGTTACATCCTTGTCCATCAGATAAGGATGTCTGTGGGATGACAAGACGAGGGAGTATTTACATACTGGAGTCCCTTGGTCAAAACTCTGGCTTTGGGGAAGAGCACTGAGGAGAAATGCAAATGGGGGTGGTGCTGATCACCTGGGAGGCTTCTTTGGAAACTGTGGCCCCATTTGGAAATTAAGAGCACCAGAAATTACAGATGCAGTTCCCTTAGTCATCATCAAGGCACCTTAAAAACATTTAAGACTGCTTTTCATTTTTTCAAGAGAAGACATGTAAGACTGTTTTTCTTTTTTTTTTTTAAGAGAAGCTTCAGGTTCACAGTAAAATTGAGAGGAAGATACAGAGATTTCCCATATGTTTCCTCCCTGACACATACACAGCGTCCCCACTACAAACATCCTTCACCAGAAAGTACATTTGTTACAGCTGATGAATCTGCACTGACCCATACTATTCACCCAGAGGCCATAGTTCACATCAGGGTTTACTCTTGGTGTTGTGCTTTCTGTGGTTTGGGCAAATGTATAATGTTATGTATCACTGTGGTATCATACATACAGAAGATTATCACTGCGCTAAAAATTCCCTCTGTTCTGCCTGTTCATCCCTCCCAGTCTCCAATCCCTGGCACCACTGATCTTTCTAGTGTCTCCATGCATTGGAAAGTGAAAGTGTTAGTTGCTCAGTTGTATCCGACTCTTTGTCACCCCATGGACTGTAGCCCGCCAGGCTCCTCTGTCCATGGAATACTCCAGGCAAGAATTATGGGAGTGGGTTGCCATGACCTTCTTCAAATTTTAGCTTCTCTAGAATGTCTTTTTGTTGAAATCATAGAGTACGTAGCCTTCTTAGACTGGCTTGTTTCACTTAATAATATGCATGTAAGTGTCCACCAGGTCTTTTCATGACTTGGTAGCTCATTTCTTTTTTGGTGCTGACTAAAGTTTCAATGTCTGGGTCTACTCAAGGTCCCAGAACTCCCTTCTCTCCAGATCCTCTTATTTTCTCCATAGTCAGCAAAAACTCTAATCATTTGTTCTATAACACAGACTTGCACACCTAGATGTTTTGCCTTTTTTTTCCTCTCTCAAGAGTTTCATAAGATGTTAGGTGCTAAGGTGCTCAGTCGCTCAGTCATGTCTGACTCCTTGCGACCCCATGGACTATAGACCACCAGGATCCTCTGTCCATGGGATTCTCCAGGCAAAGATACTGGAGTGGGTTGCCCTTTACTTCTCCAGGGGATCTTCCTGACCCAGAGATCAAATCCATGTCCTCTGCATTGCAGATGGATTCTTTATTGCTGAGCCATAAGGGAAGCCCTTAATCAATGCCTAACTCGGGTCAGAAGTTCTACTAGTCTTAGGGGTGTTGGTGTCTAACACAGTCCCTGCCCTAAGATGCTTCCTGTCTGTGGAGATTTCGAGAGATCAGAGGCATCTGCTGAATGTCACATGCTGTGCGAAGACCTGGACCACGCTGCCCTCCACATCACCAGTCTGTCTTTTTCCTGGCTGGTGGAGTCCCTGGAAAAACATACCTGTTCCCCAGCCTGAGATGTCACACATCACAGAGCAAGAGCCCAGAGAGGGGGAGGCTCTTTTGCAGGACTGCAGGGTGCAGTTTCTCCGTTTTCCCCAGGCAGTCATCATCTGTGTTCTGATGAGTGGACAAAAGAACAAGACACCACTGAGTGAGGCTTTCGAACACAATTCAGCTGGAAAAGGACCTCTAGATATTAGCTCGCACATCCTTACTATTAAAAAGTAATGTTGCAAAATATGCCTCACAGTGAAATAGTCACACAGTAGAAAGGATTCCAACCCAGCTCTCTGAATACCTTCCAGACAGTCAGTGTGAACACAGACGGGTTCCCAGATGAGCGAATGTAGAGATGAGGTCTTCCCAGGCTGTGAGCTAGTGGGGTCATTCTCAAGCCTGTTCCTGGACCCACACACCCAGGTGGACACTTCGAATGCTCTTGTGCTTAAGTGCATCTCTCTACTCCCCCCTTTTTTTTTAAACTAAAATAATTTTTTTTTTTTTTGGTTGTACCACACACCATGTAGGATCTTAGTTCCCTGACCAGGGAAACCTGTGAAACTGTGCCCTGTGCAGTAGAAGTGTGGAGTCTTAACCACTGGACTGTCTGGGAAGTCTACATCTCCCCCCTTTACTGGAAGTTTTCCTACACTAATTTGTAAGAATTTTTGCCTGAATGTAGGTTATATACTTAGTGAAATGTCATTATATGATGTATTTCCCTAAGGTCCTTCTCCCAATTTCTGGCCAGGAACTGTTCCATTACCCTAATTTTAATTTATTTATTCCTCATAATGATTTTATGCTGAAGGTACTGTTATGGATACCTTGGCTATCCATAACGTAATGGATATTGTTATTGATACAGCTCCACTAAATGAACAACAAACTGAAGCTTTGGCAGTGAATTCCCTGGGTGCTAAAAAGCTGTGTACCCCTGCCCCCAATCCCCACCCCATCCCAATTAGGAGTTCCTTTAGAGATGGAATCACAACTCCATTTTTTTTTTTTTTTTTGGTCTCAAAACACCATATGTGGCACATAGCAAGTGCTCAGTTATTTTTCAGTGTATGAATTAATGCCTTTCTAATGAGAAGCAGTCTTTCCATATTATGCTAGTGTTTTGTTAGACATTGCTTGTTGTAAAATATGTACCCTTGAAGAGCAAGGAGATCAAACCAGTCAATCCTAAAGAAAATCAACCCTGAATATTCATTGGAAGGACTGATGCTGAAGCTGAAGTTCCGATATTTTGGCCACCTGATGAGAAGAGCCAACTCATTGGAAAAGACCATGATGTTGGGAAACATTGAAGACAGGAGGAGAAGAGGGTGTCCAAGGATGAGATGGTTGGATGGCATCACTGACTTAATGATATGAGTTTGAGCAAACTCTGGGAGATAGTGAAGGACAGGGAAGCCTGGCTTGCTGCAGTCCATGGGGTCACAAAGAGTTGGACACAACTGAGTGAAAAATAACAAAAATATGTACTAATTACTTGAAAGTTCCCCTGCTCCCTTGTTCAGCTAGTCCAGGAAGGAAAGCAAGCAGTCACCAATTCACAATCTCTGCGTGGGCTCTACTGTCTCCAGATGAACAAAGGTGGGGTTTAGGACAGGAGGATCCTTCCCTTCCCCCACCCCAGAGGAACACACCACTTCAGTTATTTTCTGAATATTTTTTCCTTAAAAGTGAGAGCTATGGGAACCATCTTGGCATGGGAAAGAAAGATTCCAGAGTGGGGGGCGGGGGTGGTGGAAATAATCTTTAAAAATTTTTTGGCACAGGAAAGTTGGCTATTTGTTTGAATTGTGCAGATCAGAAAGACAGAAACTGTCTCTTCCCACCTTCCCTCCTCCAAGCCCTCAAATTCCCTCACCAGCAGGCTCCTTCCAAATGTGCACCCACCACGTGCCAAGGCAAACTCAAGCTTTGGATCAGCATTTGAACTGGCGGGCACTCCTTTGGCCAGTGCTGATAAGGTTATACAGCTGTGTTCTCCAACACAATGGGCGCTGTGGTGGATTAGGCTATGAGTTGGTATTTAGACAAATTGGGCAGTGTTTTCTAAACTTTCTGAGCCATATGTCCACACAAGAATGGGATAATGAGTGATGTGCAGAGGTAGCAGCAGTAGGCTTCAACAAAAATAACATTTCTAAACTAGCAAAACCTCAAACACATGGAAGGCAAATGTTTCTAAACCAAATTTTAGATCCCCCCACCTCAGTCAGCTAAACTATAATAAAAGTAGTCACTATTCTCTTTATTACAGAATCCTTGATTTGTCTTTGTATAACATTTCCCATTCTCATGTCTTCACTTGTCTTATTCACCCAGCTGCATTTCTAATAGTTCTATCAGGATGGGGGGAGTGGGACTGGATTAGAAATTATCATCAAGACAGTCCCCTTACACATAATCATTGTTTTTTGTATTGTTATTAAGATACATCAGGGGCAGATGGCATGCTGAGGCTGAATCGAATGCTGTACACATTGAGAGCATACTGGAGACAGACAAAATTGGGGGCAAGAATTTGTCTTCTGGTACTTCTTAATAATATTCATTAGAAAACACACTAGCTTGAAAAAAGGGATTTTAGTATTTGCGTGCAAAAGGAATATAGTGACTGGGTAAAGTTTAAAAGACATGGAGTTTGAAGGGGGAAATGTTTTGGTTTGAATTTTCCTCCATCACGGTCTGATCTTATAAAAGCCATAAAATTTCTCTGACTCTCAGCTCCACAGCTATAAAATGGAGATAATTACTTTAGTATTAAAAATTTTAAGTTATGTATAACCTGGTGCCTGGCACATAATAAGCCATTCCATGCCTGAAAATAACTCTTAACCTAATTGCTTTCCTCCATTCTTTAAATGTCAGTAGCATCTCCCAGTTAAGACAGTGAAACCTCTTGTGTAAAAACTTACTGGATGCCTTCTATGTTCCCCAAACAAACAAAGCACAATTCTTCCTCAGGGGTGGAAACTTTTCCAATTTAACCCGAGCCAAAAAAAATTGATTTATTTTGGAAAGTTTCTTTAAAAATTCATCAGGCTATTGTTTCTGGGATTGGAGTTTGATTTGGTTTAAATTATGGCAGTACTGAATAAATCATGTAAATAAATAACAGAAATACCCTTTAATTTCCGAGCTGAAGAATCTGAGTACAGTCTGCTGAATTTGTAAACACCCAGCCAATTTCCAGATAGAGTTACTGAACACCAGGACTCTTTTCCCTGCCTCTATGAGAAAACCAGGCATGTAGGAATAGTCCTCAAGCCAGCAACATGGTGATCAGCAGTCAAAGAATAAGTCATACAAGCCACAGTTACAGCACTGTTTCTGAAATATAAAAAAATCACCAGCACTGTGCATTTGGGGCCATTGGTCCTTGAAGTTGAAAGGGGCCATAGCAATTCTTAGATATGGAAGCATCATTGATATGGTTAAGGTTTCACAATGAATTCCTGGTAGAACTTTTAATGCAGTTCTCAGTTTTGTCATTTGCATCTTGTACATGATCTCCCTTGACCTTCAGAGAGATGATGCCGCCTTCCTTCACAATGCACGCTCTCATTTCATGAGACATGTAAGAACTACAGTCATGTATATCCCCTCATTTGATCTGTTTGAAATTGTCCCCAATGCCCAAGCAAGTCCCAGAATGTTGGTATGATTTTCCTGCCTCATATGCTGAGGTGTGTGAATCCAAGATAAGACAAACACATCTCTCTTTCTGATGGCACACTTGGTGCTTTCATCAACAGCATTAAATTGCAAAGAGAGTAACTTGCTGTTTCTTTACTGACTTGCATCTGGCTGGATGAAGTACAAGCTGGAATCAAGATTGCCAGGAAAAATATCAATAACCTCAGATACGCAGATGACACCACCCTTATGGCAGAAAGTGAATGATTAGAGCCTCCTGATGAAAGTGAAAGAGGAGAGTGAAAAAGTTGGCTTAAAACTCAACATTCAGAAAACTAAGATCATGACATCTGGTCCCATCACTTCATGGCAAATAGATGGAGAAACAGTGGAAACAGTGACAGACTTAATTTTTTTGGGCTCCAAAATCACTGCAGATGGTGAGTGCAGTCGTGAAGTTAAAAGACACTTGCTCCTTGGAAGAAAAGCTATGACCAACCTAGACAGCATATTAAAAAGCAGAGAAGTTGCCAACAAATGTCCATCTAGTCAAGGCTATGGTTTTTCCAGTAGTTGTGTATGGATGTGAGAGTTGGACCATAAAGAAAGCTGAGCACCGAAGAACTGATATTTTTGAACTGTGGTATTGGAGAAGACTCTTGAGAGTCCCTTGGACTGCAAAGAGATCCAACCAGTTCATCCTAAAGGGAATCAACCCTGAACATTCATTGGAAGGACTGATGCTGAAGCTGAAGCTCCAATACTTTGGCCACCTGATATGAAGAACTGACTCATCTGAAAAGACCCTGATGATGGGAAAGATTGAAGGCAGGAGGAGAAGGGGACAACAGAGGATGAGATGGTTGGATGGCATCACCGGCTCAATGGACATGAGTTTGAGTTAACTCTGGGAGTTGGTGATGGACAGGGAGGCTTGGCGTGCTGCAGTCCATGGGGTCTGCAAAGAGTCGAAAATGACTGAGCGACTGAAGTGAACTGAACTGACTTGCATGCTTGTTGTTGTTCAGTTGCTAAGTCATGTCTGTAGCCCACCAGGCTCTTCTGTCCATGGGATATCCCAGGCACAAATACTGGAGTGGGTTGTCATTTCCTTCTCCAGGGAACCTTCCACCTCAGGGATCGAACCCACGTCTCCTGCATTAGCAGGCGGATTCTTTACTACTGAGCCACCTATCTCCTACTTTAAAAAAAAAGAACAAAGGAGAGGAAGAGGAAGAGGAGGAGAAAACATGAAAGCATGATCAGTTCAGTTCATCTTTTAATTACATGGCTGCACTCACCGTCTACAGCGATTTTGGAGCCCAAGAAAACAAAGTCTCTCACTGTTCCCATTGTTTCCCAATCTATTTGCCATGAAGTCATGTGACTAGATGCCATGATCTTCTTTTTTTGAATGTTGAGTTTTAAGCCAGCTTTTTCATTCTCCTCTTTCACTTTCATAAAGAGGCTCTTTAGTTCTTTTTTGCTTTCTGCCATAAGTGTGGTGTCATCTGCATGTCTGAGGTTATTGATATTTCTCCCAGCAATCTTGATTCCAGCTTGTGCTTCATCCACTCTGGCATTTCTCATGGTATACTCTGCATATAAGTTGAATAAGCAGGGTGACTTTTACAATTCTTCTAGAAGCAAATTCTTGTAGAATAGATCAAATCTTCTACAAGATGGTGGAGTAAAATGATTTCCGTTCATTCTCCCTTGCAAGAACGCCAAAATTACAACTTGCTGATGGACAACCATTGACAGGAGAATGTTGGATCCCACCGAAAAAATATACCCCACATCCAACAACAAAGCAGAAGCCCCAGCAAGATGGTAGGAGGGGTGAAATCATGTTTAGAATCAAACTCCATACTCACCACATATGCTCAGAGGGTTCAAACAAAATCTTGTGTGCACCAGGAGACCCCACAGAGACTGAGCCAGACCTGCCTTTGAGTGTTTGAGTGTCTCCTATGGAGGTACGGGTCAGCAGTGGCCTGCCACAGGGGCAGGGGTTCTGGGTGCCACAGACCTGGGTGTAGCATAAGCCCTCTTGGAGGAGGTTGCCATTAATCCCACCATAGAGCTGCCAGAACTTACACAGGACTGGGGAAACAGATTCTGGGGAGGGCACAAAGAAAACCTTGTGTGCACCAGGACCCAGGAAAAAGGAGCGGTGACCCCACAAGAGACTGACCCAGACTTGCCTGTGAGTGTCCAGCAGTCTTGGGCGGAGGCTTGGATTGGAGGTGGCCAGCTACAGCGTCCGGGGCACTGAGTGTAGCAGTGCATGCACAGGGCCTCTTGAAGGAGGTTGTCATTATCTTCATTACCTCCACCACAGTTTGGTCTCAGGTCAAACAACAGGGAGAGATCATAGTCCTGCCCATCAACAGAAAATTGGATTAAAGATTTACAGAGAATGCCCCCACCACCATCAGAACAAGACCTAGTTTCCCCTACTCAGTCTCTCCTATCAGGAAGCTTCAATAAGTCTCTTATCTTTATCCCTCAGAGAGCAGACAGAATGAAAACCACAATCACAAAAAACTAACCAAACTGATCACATGGATCACAGCCTTATCTAGCTCAATGAAACTATGAGCCATGCCATGTAGGGCTACCTAAGACAGATGGATCATGGTGGAGAGTTCTGACAAAATGTGGCCCACTGGAGAAGGGAATGGCAAACCACTTCAGTATTCTTGCCTTGAGAACCCCATGAACAGTATGAAATGGCAAAAAGATATGACAGTGAAAGATGAACTCCCCAGGTCAGTAGGTGCCCAATATACTACTGGAGATCAGTGGAGAAATAACTCCAGAAAGAATGAAGAGATGCAACCAAAGCAAAAACAACATCCAGTTGCGGATGTGACTGGTGATGAAAGCCAGACTTCACATTCCAGGATGTCTGGCTCTAGGTGAGTGATCACACTATTGTGGTTATCTGGGTCATGAAGATATTTTTTGAATATATCTTCTGTGTATTCTTGCTACCTCTTCTTTATATCTTCTGCTTCTTAGGTCCATACCATTTCTGTCTTTTATTGTGCCCATCTTTGCGTGAAATGTTTCCTTGGTATCTCTAATTTTTCTGGAAGAATCTTTGGTCTTTCCCATTCTATTGTGTTCCTCTCTTTCTTTGCATTGATCACTGAGGAAGGCTTTCTTATCTCTCCTTGCTATTCTTTGGAACTTTGCATTCAAATGGGTATATCTTTCCTTTTCTGCTTTGCCTTTTGCTTGTCTTCTCTTCTTAGCTATTTGTACAGCCTCCTCAAAGAACCGTTTTGCCTTTTTCCATTTCTTTTTATTGGGGATGGTCTTGATCACTGCCTCCTGTACAATGTCATGAACCTCTGTCCATAGTTCTTCAGGCACTCTATCAGATCTAATCCCTGGAATGTAATTGTCATTTCCATTGTATAATGGTAAGGGATTTGATTTCGGTCAAACCTGAATGGTCTAGTGGTTTTCCCTACTGTCTTCAATTTAGGTCTGAATTTTGCTTAAGGAGTTCATGATATGAGCCACAGTCAGCTCCTAGTCTTGTTTTTTGCGGACTGTATAGAGCTTCTCCACCTTTGGCTGCAAAGAATATAATCAATCTGCTTTTTGTGTTTACCATCTGGTGATGTCCATGTGTACAGTCGTCTCTTGTGTTGTTGGAAGAGAGTGTTTGCTATGACCAGTGCATTCTCTTGGCAAAACCCTGTTAGCCTTTACCCTGCTTCATTTTGTACTCTAAGGCCAAACTTGCCTGTTACTACAGGTATCTCATGACTTCCTACTTTTGCATTCCAGTCCCCTATAATGAAAAGGACACTCTTTTTTGTGTTAGTTCTGGAAGGTCTTGTAGGTCTTCATAGAATCATTCAACTTCAGCTTCTTCAGCATTACTGGTTGGGGCATAGACTTGGATTACTGTGATACTGAATGGTTTGCCTTGGAAAGGAACAGAGATCATTCTGTCTTTTTTGAGATTGCACCCAAGAACTGAATTTTGGACTCTTTTTTTGACTATGAGGGCCACTCCATTTCTTCTCAGGGATTCTTGCCCACAGTGGTAGATATAGTGGTCATCTGAGTTAAATTCGTCCGTTCCAGTCCATTTAATTGACTGATTCCTAAAATGTCAATGTTCACCCTTGCCATCTCCTGTTTGACCACTTCCAATTTGCCTTGATTCCTGGACCTAACATTCCAGGTTCCTATGCAATATTTTTTCTTACAGCATCTGACTTTACTTTCATCACCAGTCACATCCGCAATTGGATGTTGTTTTTGCTTTGGTTGCATCTCTTCATTCTTTCTGGAGTTATTTCTCCACTGATCTCCAGTAGTATATTGGGCACCTACCGACCTGGGGAGTTCATCTTTCACTGTCATATCTTTTTGCCATTTCATACTGTTCATGGGGTTCTCAAGGCAAGAATACTGAAGTGGTTTGCCATTCCCTTCTCCAGTGGGCCATGTTCTGTCAGAACTCTCCACCATGACCTGTACATCTTAGGTGGCCCTATATGGCATGGATCATAGATTCATTGAGTTAGACATGTCTGTGGTCCATGTGATAACTTTGGTTAGTTTTTTGTGATTGTGGTTTTCATTCTGTCTGCCCTCTGATGGATAAGAATAAGAGGCTTATGGAAGCTTCCTGATGGGAGAGACTGACTGTGGAGGAAACTGGGGCTTGTTCTAATGGACAGGGAGGCCCTGGGTAGTAAATCTTTAATTTTCTGTTGATAGGCGGGGCTGTGTTCCCTCTCTGTTGTTTGGCTTGATTCCAAACTATGGTAGGGGTAATGAAGGTAATGGTTACCTCCTTCAAATGAATTTGTGCATGCACTGTTGTATTCAGTGACTCTGATCCTGTTCCAGGCCACTGTCGACTCACACCTCCACCGGAGACTCCTGGACACTCACAGGCAAGTCTGGGTCAGTCTCTTCCTCCTTTCTCCTTGCTTCTGGTGCACATAAGGTTTGTTTATGCCCTCCGACAGTCTGTTTCCCCAGTCCTATTGAAGTTTGGTCATACCCAGCCATTGCACGGTCATCCGTTGAAAATCTACAGTAACTTCCTGAGCCCAAGAAGAGACATTAATACTAAGATCCCAGAGCTGGGGTTTTTGCCTCAGTATCTGGAAAAGCTTTTGCTTTGATTTCTGAACTCTTTACCCATTTCTCGAAATAAGAAGCAGTAGCTCTATTGAGAATTTGCAGACCCTCCTCTTGGAATGGACCCCTTTCCCTGCTCAGGAATGGCTTACACTATAGGGCAAGCACAGGATTAGGGACCAGGGGTGAGATTGCGAGGAGGGGTGGCTGGTCCATGGAGAGGATCCTGGATGGGGATCCTTTGATTTCTCCTGCCATCACAGAGGTAGGTGGTAGGGAGAGTGGGTTGCAGAGTGGCTGTCTCCCTGTTCCCTGAGGATGAGGCTTTTGAGATCCGCTGCTTAACTTGGAGTTTCTGGGGTTGCCCAGGGTCAGGCACATCCGCATAACATAAGAGATCGCAGAAAGCTGATGGGCGCCTCGTAGGGTGTCCTCTGAAGATGGGAGGTCCCAGTTGTGTCCCAGGGGAGCTCAAGGGCAAGGCTTCAGAGTAGAAAGAATCCAGCTAATCAAAGTCTGGCCAGGCTCCAGACCAAGACATCAAGGGAGGGTGGGCTTCCTTTGCCTGGAGGCTCCATAATCACCAGACGGGTGTGTGAGCGGGTTCTTTCCAGAGCTGTGGAAGTAAGAAAGCACGGTGAACTGTAGCAAGGAAGGAAACATCTTGTTTACAAATGTCAGGCAGCAATTAGCATATTTTAAAGAGCGGAGCCACCACTGCTGGCTTTTGTTAGTTGAAAACCTCACTTGCTTTCTTGTGGGTCTGCTTTACGAGGCCGGGTAGACACAAAGACTCTGAACTCAGTTCATAAATAGTTGATTTCATATTTTAAAATCTTGCACTAAAACTGTCACCCCCTCTCGTGGATCACAGATGGTGAAGAGCTAATGTGTTACTGTTTGATAACTGCTTTTATGTATCAAAGCGCTTATTTACTGCTCTGTGGGGGAAATGACAGACTAAGAACCATTGTGTGTTTTCTCTCCCTTTTGCTTTAACCGCAAAGCTTCTTGTTTCCCTATAGCCTGTTTCTCATTTGAAACATAAAATCATGAATCTTTTGCATATGCTGGCCTGATTGAACCCCCTTCTGGGGGGATCGGAAGATGCTCTCCAAACATACACCCGAACCCCTCTTTCCTGATTCTTTTTAATGCCCCGGAGCCACGTCATAACACCCATCTCTCCTGCTCTCGCAAGCCAGGAAATGTTTCTAATCAGAGATGCCAGTGGGGGCTTTGCTTTTAAAAACTGTCAGGGAAATGTACCAAGGTGTGAGAACAGTCATGAGGTGAATCCAGACCGCATGTTCCTGGTTTCCAGACAAACCTCTCTCCTTTGATGATGGATTTTCGTTCATTCACTCACTCACTGATTCCCTCACTCACTCATTCACTGATGTATTCACTCATTCATTCATTCATTTCATATTTAATTCACTTTTCACTCAGTCAACCAGTTGACTGCTTTCCTTTGTGGGAGGACCTGCTGGCCTGATTAAAACTTAGCTGCAGGTGAGGTGGAGGCTACGCTTTGTGTGTCTTCAGCACCACCCTTGCCCCTGACCTTGAAATGCCCTAGGCACAACCTAAAATGCCTAGAGGACAACTTGACAAGGAGCTAGCTCAGGAGGGCAAACTGCAGACTAGGAGCTGAGAGTAATTTTTGTATTTTCAAATGGTTGAAAAAATCCAAAGATGTCTTGATATGAAAATTATAGGAAATTCAGTTCTTGGTTTTCTTGGAACTCAGTGTCAATGTTGGCTGACATGTATCACTAATGACCACTTTCTTGGTCAATGACTACTTTCCGCCACTTTCCACGCTGGAGGCACTGAGTCGTTGTGAGTGGTGCTATGACCCACAAAGCCTAAAATACTCATCATCTGGCTTTTCACAGAGAAAGGTTACTGACCCCTGAGCTGGCTCATTCCCTGATTCTTTGATATAATGAAGAAGGATTTGAATCACACCCCTGGTTGTAATTAAGATATATAGAAACCTTTCTGTGTGTGTGTGTGTGTGTGTGTGTGTGTGTGTGTACATGCACATATATTAGCGTGAAGGTAGGGTGGGGCACCAGAAGTGGGGTATGTGTGTGTGTGTGTGTGTGTGTGTGTGTATGCACATACATTAGTGTGAAGGTGGGGTGGGGCACCAGAAGTGGTGTTGGTGTGGTAAGTTCTAATTAACAGTAGAGGCTTTGTGGGAAGAAAAGTGGAGATTTAAGAGTGTGAAGTAACCTTGAACTCAAATGAACCCATCACTCCCCCCTAATACAGAAAGAAATCAGAGCATCAGAACAGAAATAATTATGTCCTGGGAATCTTCGTTCCTCTACTACAAAAGCTACACACTGAAGTTCCATCCACTAAGAGAAGTCCTTTCCCTGCTGGCAGAGAGAGACCAGAGTCCCAGGTCAGGGCTTGTGGAGGAGACAAGCCCCAAGAGCTGCAAAAGGCAAGCTCTGGGACAGCTGGTCTGGGCATGTGTAAGAGTGACACCCACGGGTCTAGGAATCCAGATGATCTAGGGACCACATCCCCCAGGGTCATTACCTAGAGCAGGACTGACAAGTTGGCTAAACTGAGGGGTATTCAAGCTCTACACTCATTCATTAAACACTTACTGTTCCAAAGTTTGTGCTGGATGCACCTGCTCCAAGACGGTACCTATGGTATATTTCTTATCCTCAATGCAGAAAAAAATGAAATGTCACCCAGTCCCTAAGCAGAGAGGAAAACTCTGTGTACAGTTTAGCTCCCCCTCCTCTACTCACTGAGCATCAGTCATCCTGCAAATGTTGTCTTCTGCCCTAGGGCCTTTGCACATCTTGTTCTCTTTGTACACACAAATATTCTTTCTCCACACCAATTTTATATATTCTTTTCTTCCAGGTTTTATGTTGAATGCCACTTCATCCAAGGAGACTCCACAATGCTTCAGACTAAATTAGGTCTTTGTATTTCATGCTTCTGTTGACCGTCATTTTTTTCTTCTTTTCTTTGATAAGGTCGCTTATCAAAGTTTTCAGTTATTTGTAATAGTGCTATGATTTATTTGATATTCTCATACAAGCTCTCTGTTGTTTTTTAGTCAGTAAGCTGTGTTCAACTCTTTTGTGACCCCATGGAGTATAGCCTGCCAGGATCCTCTGTCCATGAGATTTCCCAGGTGAGAATACTGGAGCAGGTTGCCATATCCTCCTCCAAGGGATCTTTCTGACACAGGGATCGAACCTGCATCTCCTGTGTCTCCTGCATTGCAGACAGGTTCTTATTCACTAAATCATCAGGGAAGCCCTTGTGGTCTAGGCACTGTGATAAATGCCGTTCACATTATAGTGCATAGACCCCTCCATGATAAGGTATGAATCTCATTTCGCTGATGGAGAAAGTAAGGATGCTTTGGAAGGTTTGGCAGAGTTCTGTCTGACAGTGAGAACCTGCTTCTATCTGACTCCACATCTTTCAGGACTATTTTACAGATAAGGAAACTGTGTGTGTAACCCATCATGAATCAAATCAATTCCCATTGGGAAAGAAAAATGCCACAGAAAATATTTTAGTCTATATACAAAAAGGTTTTCTCAGCATGTTTTATCAACATAATCATCGTCACATTATCATCATTAAGACATGAAAGAGGATCACACAATTCAGAGTCTCTCCTTCCTCCTCAGGCACTCGGGGAGCAGACGGTAAACAGGTAAACTGCTCTGCTGGACTTCTGATTGTGCTTCCTTTCTCGAATATTGCAAGATGCTGGAGTGTTAGGAGGAACATTTGAGAAGCTCTCACTCACCCCGCTGAGTCCTCACTCCAAGAAGTATGAGGGGACTTCTCGTTCAGAGAATCCTCAGTCGACTCAGATCCTCAGAATAAACTTTCTCAGCAGTGTTTGTTCCCGGGACTCCGTCCTGAAACCCTCTTTTGACTTTTTCTATACTTGATAATATATGGCTCACTTTCAGCTTCATCATGACATGCGTTTTCATGCTATTTAAACTATTCCCCCTGCCTTCCCCCTCACACCCTGCTGTGGGTTGCCCAGGGTTTGATTTTGAAGAACTGAACGTGTGAAATCAAGAAAGCAGATTTTACTTGTCACTCCTGGTTCATCACTGTTGGATTGTGGGTGTCACCACGAATCAGGGTGTGCTGGGAGGGCACACCCTTCTTAGTGTACCCGTCCCTGTTACTCTTTGCCCACGTGAAGTCCAGAGGGGCTGCTTAATAGCATGAAGCCACTTACAACACAAATGTGAATGGAGATCAAAAATTCATCCTGTGCTTTCAGAGCACCCTTAGCCTTCCTCTGGATACAAAGTGATGATGATGATAGTGACAAGAATGAAAGCAGTAGGTGTTTAGAATGCACTTTACATTTGGCAAAGTGCTCCGAGGTGCCTTTGCTCATGAAATCTTTGTTGTCTTCCAGTGAGTATCATCTGGTAATATGGCTCAGTCTGCCCATGAGGAAACAGAGTTCCTGAGGGCTTAGGCAAAGTTCCACAAATCACACCATAAATAAATGACAGACCCAGGGAAACTGCTTTACTGTTTTTAAGGAATAGAGTGACATGTCTCTGCCCTCTAAACTATCTCTACATCTGTTCTCTAATTCCTCAAACCATGGTGATATGAGAAAATTTATAAGAGAAACACCCCAGTAAAAGACTCAGACACTAACTTAAACTCACATTGAAGTAAAAATCAGATGACTACATGCTTGGCTTGGGGAGTGCCAGCTTACACCTGCATTGCTGCATGATTGCTAACAGTTCCAATCTTATACTACCAAAGTGTCCCTACTTGGACAAACAATTATGCATCATGTGGACAATAAATTATGTATCATGCGACCACTCTAGATATAAAGAAGTGAGCAGGCTTGGCTGGGATGGACAGGAAAGGAGGAGCCATCCACAGTGTCTGAAGGAAAGTGAAAGGAGAGGGTGGTCCATCTGCTCCTCGAGTTTCCTTCAGGCTGGTTCAGAAGTTGTGTAAGAACAAGACATATTCCTCAGCAGTCATTGAAATCTCGGTGAGGTCTTTCTTTTTCTAAAAAATAGTATTATTACATTTTCTCCAGCTTCCCTGAGGCTCAATTGACAAACAGAATTGCAAACTATGTAAACTATGCATTGTGATGACGCATGTATACATTGGGCAAGGACTCCCCCAGCTAGTGAGCACATCTGTCATCTCACTTATTTATCTTCCTCTTCTTTTTTCTTTGCTTTGCTTTGTTTTCTTTTTTTTTGGTGAAAAACCTTTAAATTCAACTCTCTTAGCAAATTTCAATTATATGATAACAGTGTTACTAACTATACTCACCACATTTTACATACATAGATTCTAAGACCTTGTTCATCTTACAGCTGAAAGTGTAAACCTTTTCCCCAACGCTTCCCTAGTTTCCTCACCCACCAGCCCCTGGGCAACCACTTTTCTACTCTGCTTCCATGAACTAGACTTTTTTTTTTTTTTTTTTCAGATTCCACCTATAAGTGATAGGTGGAATCTATAAGTGATAGCATGTGACAGATGTCTTTCTCTGTCTTAGTTCACTTAGCATGATGCCCCCAGGTTCCCTCCATATTGTTGACAGGAGCAGAATTTCCTTCTATTTCATGGTGGAATGTTCCATCGTATCTCCGTAACTGGTGGTGTCCTTCTTGGTGGGGATTCAGGTTTACACAGCATCTGTGAGCTTCCCATGTATTAATAACATCCTCCTGTCAAAGTCTGGTGTGAGTACCCTGCCACCAACGTCAGCTCCACAGTGTCTTGTTGGCGTTTCAAACTTACCTGTCCTTTTCCAGCCAGGGCTGTGTCACTCAGATGGATTCACAGTGTGTGAAAAACACTTTCTTCCTCTCCGAGCCATAGCCTTTTTTCTCATTCATACTCACAACATCTCCCAGATCCTATAGGTATCTTCATGCCACCTGCCTTCTTGAAGATCTGCACCTAAGTCAGGGTTGCAATGGGACTGTCGCCCCTCAATACCTTAGGCAAGGTCACCAGCAGCTGGGAGGGCCACGTGGACTTCATAGATATCTGTCATCTCCCAGCCCCTTCTCTGCCCTCCTGAGACTCACCCTGAGTGCTCCACCCAGCCCTGCACCACATGGTCACAGATTTAGACACGCAGCTCACGTGTGTGTGTGTGTGTGAGTGAGGACAGACATGTGTGTGTAGGGGATGGCTGGAGAAGAGAAACTCCGGAGAAAGAACACATTCGAAGTTATCCTTCCTCATGTGTTTCTGTTTTGGGGATAAAAGTGACAGCATGTTTAATGCGACTCTGCGCCCACATGGCAAAAGAAAGACTTGTGCTGTACATTCCTTGTACATTCTTCCCAAGGAAGCCCATCTGAGTGTGTATCTCCAATGTAGGGACATATAGAAAAGATTTCTGTATGTTCCTTGAAGATGTTTATATTCTAACATGGGAAACAGATGTGAATATAAAAGAGAAGGGATGTGTTTCCACAAAGCTAAAAGTATGTGAGAAATGTTTAAAATGGTCACGGAACTGCTCTTGTAATTCTTGATGGGGACTCCAGTCCTCGGCGCCCTTTTTATTTCACTCTGGAGGCCATATGGACTTGGCTTCTCATGTCTTCACGCCCTGACCCACGAACTGCCTCTGAGCACGGACATCGTTGGGGCTCCTGGGTTTGCTGAAGCCATTCTCTCTGGCAGAGGTTTTACGATTTTAAGGCACTGGTTTCCACTTAAGTGGATGATTTAGAGTATGCCAGGGCAAGGCATTATTTGCCAGCATTTTAACATGATACACAAACAAGGTCTGAATTTCTGCTTGGAAACAGGAAAAAGGTCATTTAAACAGCTTAAATATTATTAACTCTCTTAGAAAAAGAAAGAAAAAAGAACCCTGAAGCTGTAATGGCATCTCCTGCTAACTGGCGAGATTTATTGAAGTTTTTGTTCTATGTTAGAAATAAGTCTACAGATGCCCCGTGGTAAAATTAGGTAGGCTTATGGCACTTAGAAAACTGAAATCTAGAAACACATGGAATGAGTAAGATGATATTTCCAGCAATCAATGCGTTCTATAAAATGATTGAGGAGAGCTTCCTCTACACAACAGTTTTGGACTTAAGTTCTGTGTTTCTTGTCCTCAATTATGGTAAAGGCCAAATCCCATTATGACAAATTGTAATAGATCATCAAAATTCTTGAGTTAGACCTACAGATCTGTTATGTTAATGCCTCTTGATCTAAATGTGACTGGGACTTGGAAATATTTTTTGTTGTATTGAAAATTCTGGCTATAAAGATACGCCATGGATGTGTTCAGTGCTCCCATTCCTAGAGCAGAAAAAGTCCCAGAGTCTAAAAAGTGCAGATTACTGGGTGAACTCGCCTAGACCAAAGAGCAGGGCTGCAGTCTCATGTCTGTTTATTGCCGATCCAGCAAAGGAGCAGAGGTGTAAGAAATCATGGACACCCGTGGGTGTGTGTGGCCTTGGGGACCCCTTTGTTTCTCACAGAAGAGGGACTCATGGTAGTGCAGAGAGCCACTTTTGTTAGTAAGGTTGGGGGCTGGTGCACCTCCCTCAAGGCTAGGCTCCAGCCATTTTAGCACTCCAGGAGTACTTCATATCTTACCAAATAATTCTTCCTGCATTCCATATAAACATCAACAGGTCTACCCAAACTTTCAGTGCAGGACTAGCTAAAAAGGTAACTGCTGAGATAGTCTTCTGAAATAAAGAGTTTTTACTAAAAACTGTGTCTTTTCTGGAGGGTAAGGTATTAAAGGTACTTTAAAAAGAGGCCAGAGTTTTAGAGGCCAATTATTTCTTTCTTTTATTAATTTGTTGGTGATGATCAGTCATTTAGTTGTGTCCGACTCTTTGTGACCCCATGGACTGTAGCACATTAGACTTCCCTGTCCATCACTCTCTCCCAGAATTTGTTCAAACTCATGTTCATTGAGTCGAAGATGTCATTCAACCATCTCATCCTCTGTGGCCCCCTTCTTTTCCTTAATAATAATTTTATGACTTTTACCGTAACTAATGAAATACATGTGCATATTAAAATGTCCATTAGAGTCAAAGTAGCCTTTTCTTCATAAACACATTCACTATGACCTTCCTATTGACTGGGCTATTTTATAACTCTAGAGGGTCAGAGTTCAGGGCTTCCCAAGTGGCCCAGCAGTGAAGAACCCACCTGCCAACGTAGGAAGCTGGTTTGATCCATGGGTCGAGAAGATCTCCTGGAGAAGGAAATGTCAACCACTCCAGTATTCTTGCCTGGGAAATCCCATGGACAGAAAAGCCTGGTGGGCTATAGTCCATGGGGTTACTAGAGTTGGACATGACTTATTGACTAAACAACAACAAGAACAGCAAGGGATAGAGGTTAAGGTACAATTTTTATCTGGCAGAGTTACAAATAACTCTGTCCAGAGGGAATAATTAGCCCCAAAGATTTTGGTGTATGGCCTCATAGAACATTAGTCAGTTAAGGAGATAACCTAGCAATCTTGTTCAGTCTTTTAACAATATAAATGTATATTTACAAATATCTAGCGCTTCAAATTCTCATTTGACCCATTATTTACATTTTAGTGACTTCCTCATTAAGTAATGAATAGAAAAAAAAATCTATGGCATGTGTTTATATTTGTGATAGAGTCACATTTTCTTTAACTTTTTGAAAGTTAGACTGTAGCACTAGGAAATAATGGTGCAGGGGCTTGGTGATTTCTCTAAAAGTTTTTTGCAAGATTCTCTGAATAGCGTTCCATTTCTATCTCTCTTCTCTGCCCATGGGGCTTTTCTGAGAAGGATTCACTAGCTTCCACTCTTCCCAACAAAATGTTCAACTGTATCTGCACATGCCAGGGCCATCTGGATGGAACTCAGACTTCTAAGAAGAGAAAGATGAAACACAAAGTAAGTTTGGTGGTTCTTCCCTCACATAGAAACTCTGCCAGCAGGATGGGGAGGCCCTGATCAGAACTAGGTACTGCTCATGATCTTGAGACTCTGTCACCCCAAAGCCTGCCTCCCTACCCTGTCGTCCCCCCAGGGTTCTCTTTTGGACTAGCCACCTCCTTAGAATGACTTGTGTTTGCCACTTTGACCTAATGTAGCTTTTACCTGCCCACCTCACTGGGGCAGTTTTCCCTATGGGAGGTTTGGTCTTGCTGTCCAGGGACCAACTTTGTGCCTACAACCTGTCTTTTCACATTCTGACTCTGCTGTCTCTCAGAATTGCATAAGACTGTCAGCACAACGTTTTCTGGTGTTTGTTCATGGTAATTTGCTCCTCTCACTTCACCATTATGTACAAAATGCACTCTATGCCTCATTATATGTTCCCTGCTTTTTCTTCTTGTTCTCTTCCTGGGACATCTTCCCCACTTAGAGGGCTCAGGCACAGTCCAAATCCTTTAATTTCGTATTGTTGAGTAATTCACATCTGCTTTTCCAGAACAAGTCTTGGGGGTTACAACTTCCTGTGCAAAATAGACCAATTAAGGTTATTTTGCTAAGTAAAAGGGTTATGGACTCTAAGGAAGAAAGTCCCTTGTCTAGGAATCAGAAAAGACAGCAGTGTTTCCATCAGTCTGAACAGCAACACTTTTAACCTTCACCGTATACTAGCATAGGTGTTTGGGACAAAGGTGATACTAAGGCAGGAGATAAGCGGGCCCCAGGCTCAACAGTTTCTCCCCTGTGGACAGATACTGCAAAATAGCAGCAATGAGAGAGGAGCTGAGCTCTGCTCAAATAAGAGAGCAAATACCACATTCCTGAAAACAAGGAGACCTTTGAGACCACACATGTGCTGAAAGGCTCCTTGGAGGTCCAAAAGGGAGGGGGCGCCACCCCATAATAAGTGCTGTCAACCTACCCAGAAGCCTCTTTGCTAGAATCCATCTTGACTAAGAGATGCACAGGCACACGCTGGGGGATCCTGAGATAAACCAAATATGGACTTGTGTGTGTGCGCTAAGTCGCTTTGGTCATGTCTGACTCTGTGATCCCCTGGACGGTAGCCCACCAGGCTTCTCTGTCCATGGGATTCTCCAGGCAAGAATACTGGCATGGGTTGGCATGCCCTCCTCTAGGTGATCTTGCTGACGCAGGGATCAAATCCATGTCTCTTACATCTTCTGCATTAGTAGGTGGGTTCTTTAACGCTAGCGCTACCTGGGAAGTCCAAATACGGACTCCATTACCAGGCAAATCAAAATGATTGGCCAAAGGAAACCTGGAAGAAATGCCCCATAAAAGAGATTCAAACTACCAGGAGGGCACAACTCTGAGTCTGCCCTTGCATCTATCCAAATGTATCCTTTTTCTTCCTAACAGACACTTTACTTGTCTCGCTACTTATATCTCCATGTGGAAATCTATGTCTACACAGCTGACAGGTCTTGTCAGCAGCCATTGGTCCCTGGTGGGCTTAGGGGCCAGGATTTAGCAATGTCACGGCCCGGCCTCAGTCTCTGGCTGGGAACGGAAACTCTGCTTATGGCTGCCGCAGGCCAAGGACTCCTGAGATCAATCCTAGCAACTGGAGAATCCTGGAGAAGTAGAAGACTTGATGAGAAGGTGGGAAGTTCAGCTTTGCAGCAGTGCCAGTGGGTCCTTTAGGACATCACAGTCTCATGGGAAGATTTTGATGACTCGAGACACTTGCTCCAGGGTTGATACTTTCTACTCTTCCCCAATGATGGGGAAGCCTTGCCTCTCGTTTTGGCTTCAGGTCACTGGAAACCATTTGTTTCTTTCTCCCTAGTCCTCTCACGTTTGGCTCTGAACTAGCAGGAGGCAGCTCTTTGCCCAGCTCAGGCTCTTCTAACAGAATGAGTTATGGAGTCTTGAGTGTACCCTCCTAACAGACTCCCTGCCTGTGCCCACGGCAGGCTGCCCCATACCTCGCTGGCATGCCCACTCTGTTGTGTGGTCCTGGCGGCAGTGACTGGACATCAAACTTCAGCTGCTGTTTCACAGCTTGGGTTTTAAAGAGCCCAGAAGGAGAGATTGAAACATGAATGACCAGTGTGGCCTTCAGATGCTCTGTCTGTCTATCACCCAGACAGTCTGTGTGGAGCCAACATGCTTTTTATATCTCGCCCTCCGCCGGCACGAACCACTCAACTGTACTCATCAAACAATCAGGGTGAGAAGCATTATACTGTTGGGCCAGAACAAATCAAAATCATTTATGTTCTAAAAACCTGCATTACGGGCAGTGAAATTTCCCTAAGGTAATGTGTCTGGTCTTGTAAAAAATGGTTGCCTGGAGGACTTGGGACATTTCCTGGGAAATATTTAATTACATATTTTAGAGTCTGAGAATTAGATGTCGTTATTATGGACCAGACTGACTTGGTATTGCTTTTACTTGCCACAGGCCAAACTACATGGAAATCTATATCGTGCCAAGAATCTTTCAGAGGTAAATTAGAGAGTAAACATTAAAAAGATAACCTAATTAGTAGAAAGATAACTGGAAACAGAGCTGGAGATTTCAGTACTAGTTTGAACTTGATTCCCATCCAGCTGTGTGCCCTGGTAAGACCCTTACTGGTTCACAAGGCTCCAGTGTAATGTACAAGGTGACGAAATTAAACTAAACACTTTACTCTCCATTCTACACTTCATTCTGTGTATGTTTCCACATCCCTTGTAGGACAAGAAAGATAAGCTTCCACTCTTCTCCCTGCTCACCTCGCCCACCTGATCTAAGGGACCAGCAGGTGGATGTTGGCCTGTGTTATCGTCATGGCCTTCCCCCAGGATCCCCACTTCCTCAATGAGGTGTTTATTGTCGTGACCACCACTCGCTTTTTGGTTGCCCAGCATCTGAGCATCTCTCCTTGTTTTGAAGATGCAATTTTTTACTTCCATAGGGTCCTGGGAGCCTTGATCATCCTAGAACCTACTCCCCAGGGCGGAAGCTTCACATATCAGGCTCTTGCTCTGCTGACCTCCCTTGCAGTCTGGGTACAGACTTAGGCGCTGCCATCAGTGTTAACACTCAGTGATGCCGAGACCTCAGGGAACCCACGGCGGTGGTGGTGGCTGCAGCCTCACTGCATCCTGGGAATGGTGCTGGGAGCAGCTCCTAGGGCCCAGCTGGGTGGCACGGAGGCTGCAAGACACAAGGCCCACTGCCGGAAAGTAGCACCAGGGCTGTTCTCAGCAGACCCATTCATGGAGCGAACTGAGGGGACATTGCTCCTGGTGATCCGCCCGTAAGTCTGGTGTCCCAGTCTTCCCAGTGCTTTTTTGCAAGTTCATCTGCAAAATTTTAACATAGTCTCTCTATGCTTAACTCAGCCAGAGTCAGTTTCTTTGGCTCTTAATGAACTACTCTGACTTGCATAGTTGCAATTGGACCAAAAAAAAAAAAACTGGGTTTTCCTTATTCCTCCCTTTCTGGAGACCAAAACTGGATTAAATTATATAATCATTCTGCTTAAATTCCTGCCTCTTCCACTAACCTTCAGTTCTGCAAGAGCAGTGTGTGTGCTCAGACACTTGGTCATGTCCGACTGTTTGTGACTCCATGGACTGGAGCCTGCGAGGCTTCTTGGTCCACAGGATTCTCTGGGCAAGAATACTGGAGTGGGTTACTGTTTCCTTCTCTAGGGGATCTTCTCATCCCAGGGATTGAACCTGCATCTCCTGCATCTCCTACATTGACAGGTGGATTCTTTACCACTAGCTCCACCACAGAGGTGATGGCTTATCTGTCTCTGTGGCCCTAGAACTTAATGCTCTACATTACACCGCACAGGAGTTCCTTCATAGGAATACAAGCAAAGTGTAAAGGTCATTCAAAGGAGAGGTCTTGTGGGATTCAAGACAAGAGTTATCATTTAGGTTGGGCCCTAAAATAGGAGTAAGTATATGTTAAATAAATGAGTTGGCAAAAACATTCCAGTAAAGAGAAAAACTGAGTGTAAAGGCCAGAATGGGACATTCAGCTTAGGGCAGTCCACTTCGTGCTTAGGGCTTCATCAAGCTGTTTCTTCCCCTACAAATTTGGCAGCAGAATTTAATGCTCTAAGGTCAGGAGAAGCCCAGAGGAAAGAGGAATTTTATGCATCAGAACAACTCCCAAGTTTGCAAATCTTAGCCTTAATTGTCTACATTAACATATCTAAAGGCAGAATGCCTCCCCAGAAGTTCAGTGGTAAAGAATCTGCCTGCAATGCAGAAAATGGCAGGAGACATGAGTTCCATTCGTGGGTCTGGAATATCCTCTGGAGGATGGCATGGTAACCCATTCCAGTATTCCTGCCTGGAGTACCCCATGGATAGAGGAGACTGGTGGGCTACAGTCTACAGGGTTGCAAACATTCCAACACGACTGAAGTGACTAATCACCCAAAGGCAGAATTGGCACATAAAATGTGGGTGGATCTACCACAAATTGGCATCTGGTTTATAAAATCAGTCTTGCTAGCTTGGTTAATGGGACACTGTCACAAAAAATTATTCTCGATTTTGATGATGATAAATTAAGATTTCTAAACAAGTAAGGCTCTGAAGCAGACTACAGATAGAGAATCACTCACTGAGGAAATGACATCTAAGTATTTGTAGCTGAGAGTTGACCAGTCAGGTATTTCATTACGCAACATTTGGCCATCTACAAAATACACCTTTATTTTGAGCTTTTATATTTGGCATGGCTAGAAAGCAGGGTTTCTGGAAGGGGGTGATAGGGATTGTGGGGTCAGAAGAAGAACATGGGGGCTGAGTATATTGAGGGAAATCAGCCCTAAGTATGTTTGCATCATATGCTGAGCAAGAGAGATGCTTCCAGCCTATGGATTGCTGTGAAAGCAAATTAGAAAAATCATTTTCCTTCAACAAACACTACCTGAGCAGACTGAGCAGGCAATGCCCATGTGTCTGGCCCCAGATCACACACTGCGTAGCCCTAAGCTTAGCCCTGTATTTGGGTAGGGTGTCAGACATGTGCACAGGAGCAAAAGCCATTTTATGGAGAAGTCCCTTCAACTGAGAGCTAACCGAATCAAATTAGAGGAGGAACATTTCAGTCGGAAACTAGGGAGCAGTTTTTACTGGTGGCATTTTATTAGACCGTGGAATGATTTCCCTGGGCAGTAGTGGCTGGCCACTTGTTTCATTTAAAAAAGTTGGCTTAGATGATATACAGGAGGTGCTGGCAGAGGGGTAGATGAGGTGATCTAAGAGGTTTTTTATTGCTCCAACTTCTGTCACCAAATGAAATCTGAACAGCTTTTTCACATCTTTCCCAGACTAATGCAAAGCAATTAGGAAGATTCCATCCATTATAAAATACCTCTCTTAATAGCAACACTAGAAATATGCCACTCGGGTCCCACTAAATCCCCAGTGAATAAGATGTGGACAATCAGGTGGGAGTGAACTTGAAACTTGGAGGCAGGTGACATAGAAGAAGAAGGGTGGGCGTAGAGAGTCCGCACCCAGGTCCCTCCCCTCTCAACAAGGCGGTGCAGAGGGCAAGGGGCATGGAAACGGGAGGGAGAAGAATGGCTGCTTCATTTTCTCATTTGTCACTTTGCAGAATGAGGCTAGCATATGTGCTGTTATATTTAAGTAGCAGATGCAGAAAACTCACAAAGGGGGAACATGCAGAAGCAGGGTACCATTTGCAAACAGGGTTTCCAGGGAAAGCTGATTTCCTCTCAAGGTTTGGAATTTATCGCATCCATTTAGTTTCTAATTATAAAGGTCCATAGAGTGGGAGGGTTAGTGGTTCTCTCTCGCTCTCTCCCTCTCTGGCTGGCTAATGGATAGAGCGTGCAGCTCTGAAGTAGGCTTATGTGAAATTGCTTTCCACACTGTCAGGGAGCTGGGGTGATCTCTTCACAGTGTGACCGTACTCAAGCACTGGCTGGAAAGCTGTCGTTTTAGAAAAGATGAAGGCGAAGGTAGAAGCGTGAGGAGGCTGAAGCCTTCATCCTCTCTTTAACAAGATGAAGGAAACACTCAGGAAAAATGTAAGGAACAGATGAGACTTCACAGTAAGAAAAACAACTGCCCTGCCCAACTCGTATGTATAGACTTAATTAGGGATGCCAGTCAGTTGTAGCAAAAGCAGAAAAATGACAAATCTTGGTTCAAATCTTGTTTCCACAATGTATTAACTGTGCGATTTGGGAAAAGTACCCCAAATGGATTGAGTTTCCAATTCTTGTTGAGAACAGCAGGGATAATCATATCTGTCCTTCAAAGCTGTGGTCAGAGTTCAATGCAATGGTAGATAGTATCTATAATGAATCTGATTCATCCTATACAAGCTAGTAGTTGAGTTCAGCTCAGTATCTCAGTTGTGTCCGACTCTTTGTGACCCCGTGGACTGCAGCACACCAGGCTTCCCTGTCCATCACCAACTCTTGAAGCTTACTCAAACTCACGTCCTTCAAGTCAGTGATGCCATCCAACCATCTCATCCTCTGTTGACCCCTTCTCCTCCTGCCTTCAATCTTTCCCAGCATCAGGGTCTTTTCCAATGAGTCAGTTCTTCGTGTCAGGGGGCCAAAATATAGGAGTTTCAGCTTCAGTATCAGTCCTTCCAATGAATATTCAGGACTGATTTCCTTTAGGATGGACTAGTTGGCTCTCCTTGCAGTCCAAGGGACTCTCAAGAGTCTTCTCCAACACCTAGTTATTGTTAATTAATATGCTTCATTAGCTCAATTCCTAGAGAACAAACAACACTGATTAATTATAAAGTTCATCACAAGTTTAAATCCATGTTCTAATATTCTCATTTTGTAGTATTAATATTAATGCTCATTCCGTAGCAACTAATAAAACAATTCAAGTTATTACTGTTGTATGAAGTTCTTGTAATTAAATTGTTAGATTAATTTTTCTACCTTGTAGTTTTGTTGCTATTGATAATCATATGTCAGTTTCCTTTTATTCTTTTTTTGATTGTTTCAGCTATAAGAGAACACTACTGATTTTTATAAGGAAACCTTGGGTTAGTCAATCTTTCTCTAATTAGTTCTAAGTATCAATATACTGATTTTTTAATAATTATGTAATCTGCAAATAATAATGGTTTTGTCTTCTTTCTTCTAGACCTATACCTTTGTCTTTCTTGTATATTGGATAAGTCAGGACCTTTGATGTTATATAAACAAAGATTGTTAAAATTGGCATTATTCTTCTCAATTTCATAAGAAATGTGTCCAAAACTTTCTCTATTAAATGTTTTGTTTCTTTTTTTTTAAAAGAATATTACTGTTACTTAAAATACCGTAAAACTAAACATCAGTGAAAAAAGTCTAGAAAATGAAAAAAAGTGGCCCCTATTATTTGATCATTTATACATAATGTAAGTAAAAGCAGATCATACTGAATGTGTTTGTGAAGAAAAGGCTGCTTTGACTCTAATGGGCATTTTAATGTGCAGATGTATTTCATTAGTTATGGTAAAAGTCATAAAATTATTATTAAAGAAAAGAAGTGGGCGACAGAGGAGATGGGTGGATGGCATCAGTGACTCAATGGACATGAATCTGAGCAAACTCCAGGAGACAGTGATAGACAGGGATGCCTGGCATGTTGTGGTCCATGGGGTTGCAGAGAGTCAGACACAACTTAGCAACTGAACAACGACATTATGAAGTAATATATAAAAGAGAAGTCCTCACCTCTTCCTTGACCTTTGGCGGCTCCTTGCTAACGCTGGGGTGACAGTCAGCCTTCATTCAGGAAGGGCCGAGAATTCCATGGTGGTTAGGGATTGGGTGGCATGCAACTTAAAACAATACAGTCATATCTACATAGATTTTTTTTTTTAAATAAATTTATTTATTTTAGTTGGGGGCTAATTACTTTACAATATTGTAGTGTTTTTTGTCATACATCGAAAGGCATCAGCCCTGGGTTTACATGTGTTCCCCATCCTGAACCCCCCTCCCACCTCCCTCCCCATCCCATCCCTCTGGGTCATCCCATTGCCCCAGCCCTGAGCATTTGTCTCATGCATCGAACCTGGAATGGTGTTCTGTTTCACATATGATAATATACATGTTTCGATGCTATTCTCCCAGAACGTCCCACCCTCACCTTCTCCCTCAGAGTCCATAAGATTGTTCTGTGCATCAGTGTCTCTTATTTTGTCTTGCATATAGGGTTATCGTTACCATCTATCAATATTTAATGAGTATATATTTTACCATATTTACAGGACACCTGTTTTTAGACTTATGATACATATTACTAAGAAATTAATTTAAAAAGAAAAGCCTGTTTTTAGATTTAAAATAGGTACCCTCATCCCAGTGCCCATAGTGGTAGAACTCACAAATGCTGAGGCTGAACTGAAGCTTGTGCTTTGGTTAGACTCGCCCCAAGCCTTCCCATCATAACTCACAGTTTCAATAAGAATATGATGGTCCCTAACAATGGAAACCATTGTACCACATTAAAAAAAAAAAATGAGAATACAGTGTATTTAAGAACATTGGAAAGTAGTATCTGAAACTAAATTATGTGATTTAAAATTGCTTCTTTCCATAAATCTGTTGAGATAGAATGCAAATTCGTGGTTGCCTGAGGCTGAGGGTGGGGTGGGGAGTGACTACAGTGGCCACGAGATTCTTGGGGTGATGGAAATGCTCTAAAACTGTGTCTTGGGATACTTTATAAATTGATCATTTCGTACTTGAAATTAATGAATTTTATGGTATGCAAATTATACCTGAATAAATCTATTAAAATGCTCTAAAGAATAAATAAAATAAAATTGCTTCTTCTCATATTTCCCCACTGCCCCTATTAGCAAGCGTTTTGTTAGAGAAAGTTAGAAAGACACAAGTTATATCTTAGCTCTGAGTTTCAAAATTTAGTTTTGATTGTCAGGACTAATAGCATGTAATTTATCTCCAAGTGATAGGATTTCATAGAATGTGTGCCTAACGGGTCCTTTTTCTCTTCTATATCCCACCCGCAGCCCAGGGAGGGGGAGCAAAGTTTTCATGGACTGGCTGTCCTAATCACATTTGCTCAGAAGAGTTGGATACAGAATTAGACTGAGTTCTAATTCCTGCTCCCTTTGCTCACTTCAGATTCCATCCTAGAAAGGGGGCAGTTTGGGGAGGCATTCACAGACCCTCCCTTAGCGTGGGGATGCTAAAGCAGGGGAACCTATGTCTTGCTTCTATGGTGTCCTGCCCAGGCACTCAGTCGTATCTGACTCTTTATGACTCTTTGCGATGCCCAGACCCTGAGTAGAGCCCCCATCCAGCCTGGAACAGAGTAGGGAACCTCACAGACACACCCAGCATGGCATGAGGGAGAGCATCATGGACTTTTCAACATGTCCTAAGCTTTTATTCTTTGCCAGTGGAGGTAAGAGCCAATGGAAAGGCGTTTCTAGTTGTGATATGGACTACACATGTCCCAAAGCTGAGATCATGATTGCTCAGTGGATGGAGAAAGGTATGCATGGGTCTAAAGACCAATGAGCAAAGACCAGCAGATGCCAGCCTCCACTCAGAGGGCACCAGAGGAGGGCACAATCTGACCTGAACAGGACAGCCTTCCTCCAGTTGCTGTGTGAAACAAGCCTACCAGGAGTGCTACCAGCCCAGGTTGAAGTCAAGAAGGAAGGAAAGGAAAAATAATCTGAATTTCCTCACAGATTGAGATGAGAAATTGGAAATGACAGAATTTTTCCTGTATTGGTAAGGTTTACTTTTCTGCGATACATTGAATTATGAGTCCAAAATGGTACTAAGGTAAATGGTAGAAAAATAAAGTCATATTTCTGTCTACCTGAGTCCATGATTTTAAAATGCCCACATCCACAAAAAATACCAGAAGAACTACTGGAGATGATTTGTACTGCAGGGATTATAGGAAAGAAAGAACTCTGAACTTATTCTACACTGGAAATGCTTTTTTGGACAAGAAAGTATTTGAGCTGGATCTTGGTGATGGGTAATATGTGAAGAGGAAGACATGACAGGAAGATTGCAAGAGTAAAGGCAGGAATGGATAAAGCATCCTGGGATGAGTACAAAGGTGGTCCAATTGGAATAGAATGTTCATTGAGAAGTGTGGGGGTGGGTGGGGGAAGGGTGGTAAGGAGCAGGGGAAGGGGGTGGGGATGGGGTGATTGGAAAAACAGTGAGCCAAGGTGATTACAGACTGAGTGCATGACTTAGTGTAGCTCTTGGGACAATAGCCCAGGAGGGTTCTGATAAAGTCTCCCTGGAAGAGAAGGCTGATGAGACTTCTGAGTAGAAATACAGTAGGAAATCAAGAAAGGCCACAGTGGCCTGTGGATAGGCTGCCTTTCAAAGGAAAATGTGGGTCCTTGTCTATGAGGAGGTAGATATGCAATCCTATGCAGATGCAGCTCTCCTGGGAGTGAAGCTGATGTGGCCGTGGTGGGTTCATGCAGAGGCAGGTCCCACGGGAAAGATTATTTTGCTAAATGGCAACCCACTCCAGTATTCTTGCCCGGAAAACCCATGGACAGAGGACCCTGGTAGGCTACAGTCCATGGGGTCGCAAAAAGTCAGATATGACTGAATGACTTCACTTTTACTCACTTTTGAAGAACCAGGATGCCTAGTTCACTCTGGTATCTTGAGTGTGGCTGAAAGGAAGAGTCGTCTATATTAGTGGTAGCTCTGAGAGCACTGGCTTGGGAGGGGGTGGAGATGCCTCCAGTCTCAAGGGGCACTTCTGAAAACCAACCCCAACAGTTGAGAAAGGAAGCCTCCGGAATGATCTTCCAAAACACCCAGGAGGTTTTGGGGATTTTCCTAAGACAGGAGCACCTGGTGACCTCCACCTGCAATAGGAACATTTAAAGTGGATGTGACCTAATTTTACACCCTGCTTTCCAGCAAGTATGACACGTAGTCTATTTTCACATTGTCATTGAGCTTGTAAAGTGTCTATGGGCACAGCCTGTTTGTCATTTACGTAAGGGAGGAACTGTGCTTTCTGCTGGGAGACCAGAAAGCCCAGGAATCAAACCATTAGTATTTTCAAACCTCAAAATTCATGACTTTATGTGTTTACCACAAATTCAAATTTTATTTTCGTTTCTCCATAACCTAACTCTTCTTGTATTTCTCTTTGGGACATTTGGACAAAGCCTGACTCGTGTGGTCCACTCCTCACCACTCTGCGGCCCAGGCTTTCAGAGGCCATCTGGATTTCACGCGTATCATATAGCTGCTCACACAACTGTCTGTGTACAGCTCAGAACATCTGCCCTAATTTTAACTATAAAATAAAACTTTCTGCACACAACATTTGTAGGTTTATTATTTGATCAAGAGGTTGTAATGCATTTGCATAACATGCTATTAATATATTTTCATGCATATATGATATATTGCTTGTTTTTTATTCTGATGATTCTCAGCATGCAGGTTAGCCATAGTCATCACGGATCCTCATTTCAGGAATAGCGTCTCTGGCCTACAAGTAAAATTTTAATATACAGTTATTAAATTTTATTTATCTATATCTCTATGTGCACGAGTGCTAAGTTGCTTCAGTCGTATCTGACTCTGTGCGACCCTATGGACTGCAGCCTGCCAAGATCTCTCTCTATGTATATGGGCTTCCATGATGGCTCAGCAGGTAAAGAATTCACCTGCAATGCAGGAGACACAGGAGATGTGGGTTTGATCCCTGGGTCGGGAAGATTGCCTAGAGAAGGAAATGGCAAACCACCCCAGTATTCTTGCTGGAATAATCCCATGGACAGAGGAGCCTGGAGGACTATGGTCCATGGGGCACAAAGAATTGGACATGACTGAGTATGAGCACACCTAACCCACTATACATACATACATATATATACACATACACACACACACACACATACACACACACACTCACACACACATATATACATACACACACACACATACACACACACACTCACACACACATATATACATACACACACACATATACATACACACACCCACACACACCCACACACATATATATATACACACACATACATGTGCGTGCACACACACACACACACATATAGATAGATAGATAGATAGATTTGGCTGCATTGCACAGCATGTGTGATCTTAGTTCCCTGACCAGGGATCGAATCTGTGCCCCTTGTAGTGGAAGCAGGGAGTCCTTACCACTGGACCACCATGGAAGTCCCTAAGGCATATTTTTAAAGCATGTAATTCTTTGTATCTACTGTGAACTTGCAACATTCAGTAAGATGGTGATGACAGTCTTGGAATAAGGAAACTGAAATCTATAGTAACTAAGTGACTTGGCCAAGGTCCTCATACTAGCAAGCTAGAGCCAGAATTTGAACCTAGGCCTTGTTCGGTGAAGTCAGGTTTTTCCCACTGGACTGTTTTTAAGAAACAACTCTTCTTTCCTAATAATCTGCATATTTAACAGGTGTGCAGCCCTTCTGGTTATCGTGGCATTTCCCAAATCCTTATATTCTAACCTGACCACAAAGGGAAGAAGCACCGTTCTTCATTTAGATGTGGAGGAATCATTAGCTGAAGGCTACACAGCAGGACTTGGGCAGCCGGGACCAGGATTCATTATTCTAAGTACTTTGATTTTATTTTTCATTTCTTACTTTTTTCACCATTTTCTTTCTTTCCTCCTTACTTCCTTACTTTCTCCAAAATGACTTGCTTACATTATTCCACACTCCTCCAAAAGAAAAGGATTATATTCTGTAATTCCATGTTGATGTTTGTCATTTTTTTAAATAATATAATTATAATGCTTTAATTTTTCTTGTGGAAATTTTGAAAAATATCAAAAGGCTAAAGAATAAAACATAGATTTATTATCCCATAACTTGAAAATAACTACTAGCGTATATAACTGTCCGCTTACTTATTTATATTTATCTTCCTTTCATCTACATTTTTTCTATACTTTCGGCTACCCTATTATCTATTTATATCTTTTATTTATGTTTCTGTATCTCTATGGGCCTCCCTGATGGCTCAGCAGGTAAAGAGTCCACCTGCAATGTAGGAGACACAGGAGACTTGGGTTCAGTTCCTGGGTTGGGAAGATCCCCTGAAGGAGGAAATGGCAACCCACTCCAATATTCTTGCCTGGAGAATCCCGTGGACAGAGGAGCTTGGTGGGCTACAGTCCATGGGTTTTCTGAGTCGGACATGACTGAGTGACTAAGCATGCATGCTACATCTCTAGAAGCATAATCTTTTAAAAAATTCAGGTCATACGTAACAAGAAGATGTTTTTATTCATAAATGTATCATGACGAGCAGCCAATATAATAAACATTTTTCAGAAATGTGATTTGAATTGCTACCCTAGTATAATTTATTTAATCAATTCCCTATTGCTGGTCATTTCTGATGTTTCCAATGTTTTCTTCTGAAATAGATAACATTGTGGTGAACAACCTTCCTAGATATGCTTCAGCTTCCTCAAATAATCAGACTTGTTCACAGCTTACTTGTAAGTTAATTTTTCTTTCTAATACATGGTATGTGTGGATGCAGCAGGATCCCAAAGCAAACAACCAGGGGCTTGATGAATTTCTTCAAGTACGGCGGTATTGGACCACGGGATGAACTTCAGCCCACACATGTGATAGATTTGGTGAGCTCTTGGCCCCATACCTTGGTGAGTCTGTGAGCATATTAAATTGACCAAGATTATTTTTAGAAAGTGAGTTCCTCTGGCCTTAGATGCCAGTCAGATAAAGGGGTGATTTCTGATCCTCCTGGGGAATAACATCACCTGAGAGCTCTTGTCCCTAAGTCAGCTCTTTAGATACTTCAAATCTCTTTGTTCTGTGCTGGAATGACAGGGGCTTAGTGAGAGAAGTTCTATGACCTCCTTTAACAAGTATTTTTAAGGTATCTCCCTATGTGCAGGGCATTTTCAGATTTCCACGTGTGGCCTAAGACCTTGACTTTCATTATCTTCTCTGTGGGTAAGAAAGCTGAGGCTTCCCAAGGTTAAAGAATGTCCCTTGACATCAGATGGCTCGTAAGTGGTGAAGCCGGTGACGGATCCAGGTTCGTCTAATTCGAGGTGTTTCCATTTCACACCGTGGATATTGTGGATGGGATCTTTCTTTGTTGAGCAGAGAGGGGGAGAGTCTGCGATGGGGCTGCTGTCCATGCACCTGGGGTGATAACGGCCTCCTCAGCCTATACTCGATGATGTCAGAACATCTCCCCACCCCACCAGTGCCACAACTGAAAATAACTCCAGGTGTTGCCAGACATCCTGTGGGGTGAAAATGGCTCACGTTGGGAACCACTGGCTCAGTTCCTTTGCCTCATTTTGACCATTGTGCAGAATTTCATCTCATGAAAGAATTAGTTTTACCTAATAAGTTCAATTTGGTAGAAAAGTCATTTTCCCCAGCTTGAGTCTCAAATTGATCAGAGACCTCTCTCATGATGTGTCCTGGGCAAGGGGGGAACAGCAGAAGGTGAGATCGTGTTTACTGACCTCCTCCCTCCCCACCTAGAAAGCAGGTTTTCCTGCTCAGTGTGGATAATTCCATTCCAGTCTCAGAGAAAGCAATTTTTTTTTTATTCCATCAAGTAACATGTTGGTCAAAATAGGAATCTTTTTTATTAACATTCTGAATGTCTGATAATTTTATTCATTCCTGTCTTCGTCTCCAGATTGCTGCCTTTTCCTTTTTACAAGCTGCCTTGATGTTTTCCAATCATCGCGTACCTGGCACTAAGGGGAAAAAAGGCAGCTTGTGAAATGCCTATTCTTGCTTCCAAGTTAGTGTGGAGAAGGAGGGAAGTTTGCATGAGTTGAACAAGTCATTCCCTAACATTAAATGGCAATTTCTTTTCCTCAGTTGTCCGGGGAGGAACCAGAAGTTGCCAATGATCTCTGTCCAAATTGGTCATTAAGGGGGTCTGATGGCAGAGTGAATATTACCACCAGAAACTGCAAACTTTATTGCTACGTGGGCCTGAAAGCCCGTGTTCTGCCTTCAAATGTAGCTGCAAAACAGCTGTGATAGATAATTGGTCATTTACCAGTGCTTAATGACTAATGCCCTACCCAATCTGAATTAGCAAGATTTATGACAGAATTGCTTTGTTCAGCTGAACTCTCTGCTGTTCTCCAAGAAACCACAAAGTGAGTGAGTGAGAGTCTTGTCCGAGCTCGCTGGTTGGGGATGGCGTCTACCCCACACCCAGAGGGGCTGGCAGTGGACAGCCCAGCAGCTTCCAGCCTGGGTTAAAACTGAGTCACATTGCTAAAGAACTGACTCAGTCAACGAATCTCAAGGGTCATCTTAGGCCTGGTCAACTTCGGAACTGTAATCAAGGCAAAGGTGTCGACTCATCTACTCAGGCCAGACTCGAGCTTATCCATTTTCACCCAGTAGGATGACACAGAGAAGGATGCTGTGAATTGAGAGGCATGGCAATGTAGTGGTGGCAGCTTCTGTGTTGAAGCCAGGCTGCCTGACTTTGCCCCTTAAGGAATCCTGAACAATGTACTTATCCTCTCTGTGTCTCACTTTCCTCATCTGTAAAATAATGCTTCATGGAAAGGTGGGCAGGATTGAATGACTCAAGTCATGTAAAGCTCTTAGAACATTTCCAAGCTCGTGGTATGTGTTTGATAAATGTTAGTGGTTATCAATATCAGCATTGTGATCATCAAGTTTGCTTTTATGTTTAAAACTGTTATCTCCAATAATGTGTAGTCATCTTTTAAGCATATAGACCTGATGCCTTATTGACTCATGTGTTTATTTATTTGCTCACTGTTTTAATCATCCATTGACATATTCATTTTGTCTTCCTTCCTTATTTATCCATAAATATGGGTCCTCACTGAGTTAGGCTCTGTAGATACAGAGATAAGAAGGAGCCCCACCTTCCTGCCTTTGTAGATTTCGGAGATGCAGGTGGAAAAAACATGCATGGACAAGATCAGATGTGATGAGCTGTGTCAGGAGCTGAGATGTAGGCGTGTTTGGCACCATGGCAACGTAGAGGGCCACAGTGCCTTGTGGACATCAACTCAACTCTTCCAGCACCAGAGGCTGGAGCGGTATCATCCCACTCATTATAACAAATCCCTGATGGACTCTGCATTGTCTCCACTTTACAGAGGAGGGAGAGGAGGTGTAAGTCTACATACTACCCACTAGAGGTGAAGCTGCAGTCACATCCAGACCTGGGCTTCACTTTCCTTATGAGGTTGACGGGAAGAGGTAGAAACTCATCACAAACTTGTCTCAAATTAGAGACTTTTGTTCTTTTTGTTCCATAATCTCATTCATAATAAGTCAAGAATTCATGAATTTATCTCTTCAATAATATTTCAATGTGCAATGTTGAATATTGAAAATGGAGAACCGCCATCACCAGCCGTTTTTTCCCCTTGTCTGCCTGAAGTTGACCACTGCTAACAGGACACATATATTTGGGTCGTTTCTCAGTTCAGTCAATCAGTTGTGTCTGACTCTTTGTGACCCCATGGACTGCAGCACGCCAGGCCTCCCAGTCCATCACCAATTCCCGGAGTCTACTCAAACTCATGCCATCCAACCATCTCATCCTCTGTTGTCCCCTTCTCCTCCTGCCTTCAATCTTTCCCAGCATCAGGGTCTTTTCAAATGAGTCAGTTCTTTGCATTAGCTGGACAAAGGATTGGAGTTTCAGCTTCAGCATCAGTCCTTCCAATGAATATTCAGGACTATTTCCTTTAGGATGGACTGCTTGGATCTCCTTGCAGTCCAAGGGACTCTCAGGAGTCTTCTCCAACACGACAGTTCGAAAGGATCAGTTCTTCGGTGCTCAGCTTTCTTTATAGGCATTTATAGGTCTTTCCTAAGACTTCCCTGATGGCTCAGATGGTAAAGCGTCTGCTGACAATGTGGGAGACCCAGGTTCGATCTCTGGGTTGGGAAGATCCTCTGGAGAAGGAAATGGCAACCCACTCCAGTACTCTTGCCTGAAAAATCCCATGGATGGAGGAGTATGGTAGGTTACAGTTCATGGGATCACAAAGAATGGACACAACTGAGCGACTTCACTTTTTTCACTTATAGGTCTTTTCTAGGCATTTACAAAACATGCATGGACATGTCCATGTATACACACGTCCCCTGTATCATCATAAATCAAACCACAGACTCTGGGGGCTTATGAGTTGATGAACAAGGCAAGATTTCTCTCTGTTTCTTTTACCAACTCAGCTTTTCCATGGGACCAAAAGTTATTTCTATATTTTACCTGCTTTGGCAAAGGTAAAGAGCAGGGAACCATCAGAACTCGAGCGCTTGGCCACATGTAGCTGTCCGTGAGGTTAAATGTTCACTGTTGCCTCACGTTTCATGTTCAATAGTCCTGAGCATACATCTCCTGAGAACAAAAGACACCCACTGTGCAAAAGTCTGCTCTAGCGGAATGAATAAATAGCACAATTGTTTCCTCTTGATGCCACATACCCCTGAGCCAGGTGGCAAGCTCATGACAGGCAGCCTTTTCTCCTGGAATGCTCTGGTCTCCAGCCATAGGATGTGATCCACTGGGGACCTGCACCTGTCAGACTGGATGGTTGTCATTGATGAGACCATCGCTCCGGGCTGGCTGGAGCCATAAGTGCATCTCATGGAGGAACAGACAACGGCTTCCTGAAACAGATGTTGCTGCTGGAAGAGGGGAAAGCTCACAGTCTGCCTAGTGCTGCTGGAGCCCAGCTGGGCACACAAGCCAGGCTCCAGCCACACTCATGCCCTGGGCTCCAGCCTTCTGCAGGTAGCCAGACATGCAGAGGCCAGCAGATGAAAAGCTGTCCTCCAGATGTCCCCTGCTGAGGGTGAGACAGCCTGTCCAGCAATGTCATGGTTGGCAGCTGCTGAAAATCTCCACCTACTGCTACTGGCTTAGGGCTCCTACAGGGCAGGAAAGATGCTTCTTGCCGTTCAGCGTCCTAAAGAGACAACATTAAAGGGTAAGTTTGGCTTCACTCACAGTGATCCTAAGCTGACGACGAGATGTGCTTTCTTGGTAGCTCATTAATGGCATCTTATGCTGTCAGGAGAGCCATTCAGCTCAAACAGCTATCTGATCATATTATCCATTCATGGTTTCCCAGGTGGTTGGTGCCAGGATAGAATTCAATTCATTTTCATGGCTGTAGTTATAGGACTGAACATTGTACCCACTCTGGGGTCACATTTGTACATCAGGTGTGGCTTTTTGATTTTTTTCCTAAGAGCCCTTACCCTGCTGGGCAGCAGAAAAACTTTTTAAAGGATTTGCCAGCTGTCAAGGCTGCAGTTTCTTCTAGTCTGAACATATAGTTTTTGTTGAAATATTGGCTTTTAACACCAGTTCGACTCTTTGTGTCTTCAGAGGCTGCTTTCAGACATCATGGTATCCTGTAAATGCCCAGATTTTTCAAGATGCCCTTCTAGCCCTTCTCCCCAAGATGGCATGTGGGCGAATGAGAGCACCTGCTGGTTCTCATGGGAGTCAGGAAGAAGAGGGTCTTGGGTCTGCAAGACTGCCTTTGGGTCTCTGCTCTTCTGGGCTTCATGGCTTTTCTGGCTGGCTTTCTGGACTGGTGACTGCAGGCATTCATTGGTCTTTTAAGTAATTTGCTGGCGCCTTCTACAGACGTGGCCCCGCCTTCACTCTGCTCTAGAAGCTCCATGTAGTTCACCCCCTCCAGCTCTGATCAGAAGCCCCTTTGTCCTCCCAGTTCCCCAGCACCTGTGCATATCCTCGTCAGGCCCACTGAGCCTTCCGGATGCTACCTCCTTACGGCCACGGGGGCAGAAACCCTGCAGCAGGATCATCCCTCTGTCTCCCTGGCAGCTGCTCTGCACCCTCTCTTCTGAGGGTCCTGGTGCACACTCCCTTCCGGGTCTGGGACCAGCCCCACCATGCTCTCGCTCTGACAGGTGGGCTCCAAGCCCAGGTGATTGTAAATATGTTCCACTTATTAGCTACTTGTAAAGCCGATGCTGCTTCTCAGGATGCAATCCTGCCTGGGCCGGTGGATTAAGAACCTGAAGTCTGACCTCACTGTCTTGCTTCCTTCCTTCTTTCCACAGACTCCTTTAGTTGATGGCTCAGAAATTGTCTAAATGTCATGTCTTCTTTCCTAATTTCATGGGTGCCAGAGGAGAGGCTGACTCACAGAAAACATTTCAACAATAAATTTCTGATATGTCCACATCATTTTCTTCTTGATAATTTTCTTTTTTTTTTTTTTTTTTTTTTTTTATAAATTTATTTATTTTAGTTGGGGGCCAATCACTTCACAACATTGCAATAGTTTTTGCCATACATTGACATGAATCAGCCATGGGTTTACATGTGTTCCCCCTCCTGGACCCCCCACCCACCTCCCTCCCCATCCCATCCTTCTGGATCATCCCATTGCCCCGGCCCCGAGCCCTTGTCTCATGCATCGAACATGGAATGGTGTTCTGTTTCACATATGATAATATACATGTTTCAATGCTATTCTCCCAGAACGTCCCACCCTCGCCTTCTCCCTCAGAGTCCATAAAATTGTTCCATGCATCTGTGTCTCTTATTCTTTCTCGCATATAGGGTTATCGTTACCATCTTTCAAATTCCATATATATGCATTAGTATACTGTATTGTTGTTTTTCTTTCTGGCTTACTTCACTCTGTATAATGGGCTCCAGTTTCATCCATCTCAGTAGAACCGATTCAAATGTATTTTTTTTAATGGCTGAGTAATATTCCATTGTGTATATGTACCACAGCTTCCTTATCCATTCGTCTGCTGATGGACATCTAGGTTGCTTCCATGTCCTGGCTATTGTAAACAGTGCTGCGATGAACATTGGGGTACACGCGTCTCTTTCAATTCTGGTTTCCTCGGTGTATATGCCCAGCAGTGGGATTGCTGGGTCATATGGCAGTTCTATTCCCAGTTTTTTAAGGAATCTCCACACTGTTCTCCATAGTGGCTGTACTAGTTTGCATTCCCACCAACAGTGTAAGAGGGTTCCCTTTTCTCCACACCCTCTCCAGCATTTATTGCTTGTAGACTTTTGGATAGCAGCCATTCTGACTGGTGTGAAATGATACCTCATTGTGGTTTTGATTTGCATTTCTCTAATAATGAGTGATGTTGAGCATCTTTTCATGTGTTTGTTAGCCATCTGTATGTCTTCTTTGGAGAAATGTCTGTTTAGTTCTTTGGCCCATTTTTTGATTGGGTCGTTTATTTTTCGGGAATTCAGCTGCAGAAGTTGCTTGTATATTTTTGATATTAATTGTTTGTCTGTTGCTTCATTTGCTATTATTTTCTCCCATTCTGAAGGCTGTCTTTTCACCTTGTTTATAGTTTCCTTTGTTGTGCAAAAGCTTTTAATTTTAATTAGGTCCCATTTGTTTATTTTTGCTTTTATTTCCAATATTCTAGGAGGTGGGTCATGGAGGATCCTGCTGTGATTTATGTCGGAGAGTGTTTTGCCTATGTTTTCCTCTAGGAGTTTTATTGTTTCTGGTCTTACATTTAGATCTTTAATCCATTTTGAGTTTATTTTTGTGTACGGTGTTAGGAAATGTTCTAGTTTCATTCTTTTACAAGTGGTTGACCAGTTTTCCCAGCACCACTTGTTAAAGAGATTGTCTTTTCTCCATTGAATATTCTTGCCTCCTTTGTCGAAGATAAGGTGTCCATAGGTGCGTGGGTTTATCTCTGGGCTTTCTATTTTGTTCCATTGATCTATATTTCTATCTTTGTGCCAGTACCATACTGTCTTGATGACTGTGGCTTTGTAGTAGAGCCTGAAGTCAGGCAGGTTGATTCCTCCAGTTCCATTCTTCTTCCTCAAGATTGCTTTGGCTATTCGAGGTTTCTTATATTTCCATACAAATTGTGAGATGATTTGTTCTAGTTCTGTGAAAAATACCATTGGTAGCTTGATAGGGATTGCATTGAATCTATAGATTGCTTTGGGTAGTATACTCATTTTCACTATATTAATTCTTCCAATCCATGAACACGGTATATTTCATGGATCCATCTGTTTGTGTCCTCTTTGATTTCTTTCATCAGTGTTTTATAGTTTTCTATATATAAGTCTTTTGTTTCTTTAGGTAGATATATTCCTAAGTATTTTATTCTTTTTGATGCAATGGTGAATGGTATTGTTTCCTTAATTTCTCTTTCTGTTTTCTCATTATTGGAGTATAGGAATGCAAGGGATTTCTGTGTGTTAATTTTATATCCTGCAACTTTACTATATTCATTGATCAACTCTAGTAATTTTCTAGTAGAGTCTTTAGGGTTTTCTATGTAGAGAATCATGTCGTCTGCAAACAGTGAGAGTTTTACTTCTTCTTTTCCTATCTGTATTCCTTTTATTTCTTTTTCAGCTCTGATTGCTGTGGCCAAAACTTCCAAAACTATGTTGAATAGTAGTGGTGAAAGTGGGCATCCTTGCCTTGTTCCTGACTTTAGGGGAAATGCTTTCAATTTTTCACCATTGAGGATAATGTTTGCTGTGGGTTTGTCATATATAGCTTTTATTATGTTGAGATATGTTCCTTCTATTCCTGCTTTCTGGAGGGTTTTTATCATAAATGGATGCTGAATTTTGTCAAAGGCTTTTTCTGCATCTATTGAGATAACCATATGGTTTTTTTCTTTCAATTTGTTAATGTGGTGTATTACATTGATTGATTTGCGGATGTTAAAAAAACCTTGCATTCCTGGGATAAAGCCCACTTGGTCATGATGTATGATCTTTTTAATATGATGTTGGATTCTGTTTGCTAGAATTTTATTAAGGATTTTTGCATCTATGTTCATCAGTGATATTGGCCTGTAGTTTTCCTTTTTTGTGACATCTTTGTCTGGTTTTGGAATTAGGGTGATGGTGGCCTCATAGAATGAGTTTGGAAGTTTACCATCTTCTGCAATTTTCTGGAAGAGTTTGAGTAGGATAGGTGTTAGCTCTTCTCTAAATTTTTGGTAGAATTCCGCTGTGAAGCCGTCTGGTCCTGGGCTTTTGTTTGCTGGAAGATTTCTGATTACACTTTCGATTTCCGTGCTTGTGATGGGTCTGTTAAGATCTTCTATTTCTTCCTGGTTCAGTTTTGGAAAGTTATACTTTTCTAAGAATTTGTCCATTTCTTCCAAGTTGTCCATTTTATTGGCATATAGCTGTTGGTAGTAGTCTCTTATGATCCTTTGTATTTCTGTGGAGTCTGTTGTGATCTCTCCATTTTCATTTCTAATTTTGTTGATCTGATTCTTCTCCCTTTGTTTCTTGATGAGTCTGGCTAATGGCTTATCAATTTTGTTTATCTTCTCGAAAAACCAGCTTTTAGTTTTGTTGATTTTTGCTATGGTCTCTTTTGTTTCTTTTGCATTTATTTCTGCCCTAATTTTTAAGATTTCTTTCCTTCTACTGACCCTGGGGTTTTTCATTTCTTCCTTCTCTAGTTGCTTTAGGTGTAGAGTTAGTTGATTTATTTGATTTTTTTCTTGTTTCTTGAGGTACGCCTGTATTGCTATGAACCTTCCCCTTAGTATTGCTTTTACAGTGTCCCATAGGTTTTGGGTTGTTGTGTTTTCATTTTCATTCGTTTCCATGCATAATTTTATTTCTTTTTTGATTTCTTCTGTGATTTGTTGGTTATTCAGAAGCGTGTTGTTTAGCCTCCATATGTTGGAACTTTTAATAGTTTTTTTCCTGTAATTGAGGTCTAATCTTACTGCATTGTGGTCAGAGAAGATGGCTGGGATGATTTCAATTTTTTTGAATTTACCAAGGCTAGATTTATGGCCCAGGATGTGATCTATCCTGGAGAAAGTTCCATGTGCACTTGAGAAAAAGGTAAAATTGATTGTTTTGGGGTGGAAACTCCTGTAAATATCAATTAAATCTAATTTGTCTATTGTATCATTTAAAGTTTGTGTTTCCTTGTTAATTTTCTGTTTAGTTGATCTATCCATATGCGTGAGTGGAGTATTACAGTCTCCCACTATTATTGTGTTATTGTTAATTTCCCCTTTCATACTTGTTAGTATTTGCCTTATATATTGTGGTGCTCCTATGTTGGGTGCATATATATTTATGATTGTTACGTCTTCTTCTTGAATTGATCCTTTGATCTTTATGTAGTGTCCTTCTTTGTCCCTTTTCACATCCTTTATTTTAAAGTCTATTTTATCTGAAATGAGTATTGCGACTCCTGCTTTCTTTTGGTCTCCGTTTGCATGGAATATGTTTTTCCATCCTTTCACTTTCAGCCTGTGTGTGTCTCTAGTTTTGAGGTGGGTCTCTTGTAGACAGCATATATAGGGGTCTTGTTTTTGTATCCATTCAGCAACCCTTTGTCTTTTGGTTGGGGCATTCAACCCATTTACATTTAAGGTAATTATTGATAAGTATGATCCCGTTGCCATTTACTTTGTTGTTTTGAGTTCGTGTTGAAACATCCTTTCTGTGTTTCCTGTTTAGAGAAGATCCTTTAGCATTTGCTGGAGAGCTGGTTTGGTGGTGCTGAATTCCCTCAGCTCTTGCTTGTCTGTAAAGCTTTTGAATTCTCCTTCATATCTGAATGAGATCCTTGCTGGGTACAGTAATCTGGGTTGTAGATTATTCTCTTTCATTACTTTAAGTATGTCCTGCCATTCCCTTCTAGCCTGAAGGGTTTCTATTGAAAGATCAGCTGTTATCCTTATGGGGATCCCCTTGTGTGTTATTTGTTGTTTTTCCCTTGCTGCTTTTAATATTTGTTCTTTGTGTTTGATCTTTGTTAATTTGATTAATATGTGTCTTGGGGTGTTTCGCCTTGGGTTTATCCTGTTTGGAACTCTCTGGGTTTCTTGGACTTCTGTGACTATTTCTTTCCTCAATTTAGGGAAATTCTCAACTATTATCTCCTCGAGTATTTTTTCATGGCCTTTCCTTTTATCTTCTTCTTCTGGGACTCCTATGATTCGAATGTTGGGGCGTTTCATATTGTCCCAGAGGTCCCGGAGGTTTTCCTCATTTCTTTTGATTCTTTTTTCTTTTTTCCTCTCTGCTTCGTTTATTTCCATCATTCTATCTTCTACCTCACTTATCCTATCTTCTGCCTCCGTTATTCTACTGTTGGTTCCCTCCAGAGTGTCTTTTATCTCCTTTATTTCATTATTCATTCTATATTGATTCCTTTTTATTTCTTCTAAGTCCTTGATAAACATTTCTTGCATCTTCTCAATCTTTGTCTCCAGGCTATTTATCTGTAACTCCATTTTGCTTTCAAGATTTTGGATCATTTTTATTATCCTTATTCTAAATTCTTTTTCAGATAGATTCCCTATCTCCTCCTCTTTTGTTTGGCTTTGTGGGCATTTCTCATTGTCCTTTACTTGCTGAGTATTTCTCTGTCTTTTCATCTTGTTTAGATTGCTGTGTTAGGCGTGGCCCTTCTGTATTCTGGTAGTATGAAGTTCCTCTTTGTTGTGGAGGTTCCTCACTGCGGTTGGGGTTGGACAGGTGGCTTGTCAAGGCTTCCTGGTTGGGGGAGCTTGTGTCGGTGTTCTGGTGGGTGGAGCTGGATTTCTGCTCTCTAGAGTGTAATGGAGTGACCAGTATTAATTTTTGAGATGTCTATGGATTTGGTGTGCCTCTGGGCAGCCTGTATATTGATGCTCAGGTCTATGTTCCTGCGTTGCTGGAGAATTTGCGTGGTATGTCTTGCTCTGGAACTTATTGTCTCTTGGGTGGAGCTTGGTTTCAGTGAATTTATGGAGGCTATTGGATGGTCTCTTATTAATTAATGTTTCCCCTGGCTTTCAGTCTTATTCTTGCAGTAGCCTCAAGACTTCTCCTTCCATACAGCCTCAATAATAAAACTTTTAGGTTAATGGTGAAAAGATTCTCCACAGTGAGGGATACCCAGAAAGGTTCACTGAGTTACGTGGAGAGATGAGGTGGGGGGGGTGGGTTGAGGTGACCAGGAGGGGAAGAGGGGAATTCAAATGTGGAGAGAGCAATCTAGCCAGTAAGCACTTCCCTCTGTGCTTTCCACAGTTTGGAACCCTCAGAGTGATTCACAGAGATACATAGAGAGGGGGGAGGAAGGTGACAGAGGTGAGCATGAGTAGAAAGGGAGGAATTAAGAGGGGAGAGAGAGATCTGGGCAGTATCCTGTTCCTGAAGTGTTCTCCGGTACCCAGAACACCCTCAGGGATTCACAGAATTGGGTTGAGAAGAGAAGGAGGAGGGTGGGAGATAGAGGTTCCCTGAGGGAGAAGAAAGAGCATCAATAGGGGGAGAGAGTGATCAGGCCAGTGATCACACTCCTGAGTAAAAGTGGGTCCTAAAGATTGGGTTCTTAAATGTACAAAGTTGATATCAAATATGTAAAACAAAGATTAAAAATCTAGAGTAGAGGTTAGACTCTTATAAAACTTACAATCTAAAAAAAAAAAAAAAAGAAAGAAAAAAGGAAACTGTGAAAAGAAAAAAAAAACAGTAAAACAGTAAAAAAAGAAACAGTAAAAAAATGTAGAACAGGAAAAAAACATTAAAAAAAGAAAACACAAAAGGTATAAGATATATGTATGTAGTTTGCTTCAAAAATAGGGTTTTTTTTTTTTTTTTGCAAGTTAATAGTGGGTTATGAAAATGAAAGTTAAAGGTGTAATAGAGGACTTGAAGAAAAAGGAAAGAAGAGAAAAAAAAATTTTTTTTTAATTAAAAAAAAAAATTAAAAAAAAAAAAAAATAGTAAAAAATATATATATCCCGGACTTTCTCTGGAACTGTTGTGAGCAGTGTGGGATCTGCTCAGTTTTAGATAGATCCTTATTCCTGCTTATACTTTTCAAGATCTATAGGTCCTTTTCAATGCAGTCGGTATTAACTACAGGGATCTTAATCTGTTGGCCTGTCCCTTCCAGAGCGCTTCCCTCTGTTTATTTGGCTTCTGTTTGGAGATCTCTTCAGTATCTAATTTCCGCCCTGCAACAAAGCGGTGGAGGTGATCTCTTTAGGTTCGCTTGTTCAATCGTGCTGTGGGGAGGAAGGAACACTGCAATTCTGGCGTGCGTGTGGTAAGCTCGCAGTGTCTCGGCCGCACTGGGTTCGCCCCCGCTCACGGCGTGTGTGCTTTCCCCGTCTACCCTGCTCAGGCTTCAGGTTACTCGGCCGGGGAGCGGGCCCTAAGCTGCGTGCACTTCCCAGGTCTAAGCCGCTCAGGTTCAGGCTCCCGGTTACTCCACAAAGGCGCAGACTCGGTTTCGCCCGCGGCTTGTGCCGTTCCCGGACGGAGCTGCCCAGGCGGCCAGGAGTTTGGCGAGGGCGCTCTTCCCTGTTCGGGCGGTGCGGCTTATCACCTCCCTGGTCCCCGCCTCGGTTTACGGGCGCGCCCGGCTCCGGTGTGCTTTGTGTCGGTTCTGGGGAGCTGGTCTCTGGCTGCGACCCTCCCGGCGGCTGTCGACCCTCCGGGATCTCAGGCAGTCTTTGCTTAGAAACTGGGAGCCTGTTTGCAGTTTGGTAGGGGGTGCCCTCTCTGGAGCCGAGTTTGCCCCTTTCCGGCTCTGGCGGGCCCCGCCTGCCCGCTGTGTCCGGCGGGGGATGGGGCGGTCCGCAGCCGGCTAGCTCTCCTCTGGTATCGCTCAGTCCTTTGTTCTGTGAGCGGGCCGGCAGTGCCTTAGAGTTGGGCTTTTCGCGGGATAGTTCTTTCTCTCTCGCTGTCCCACAGTTTAGGTTACTATCTCACGTTAGCTCCCTCAGATTGCCCTCGGGGCACTCGGGCCCGGTCCTTACCCTAGGCAATGCCGCCCGCTCCTCTCCGTTCAGCCCCCACTTGCTGGTGGCGGATGATGCGAGCGTCTGGGGTTCTTTGCTGGGAGTTGCTTTAGGCACGTAATCTGTGGATTTTATTTATTTTTTCCTCCCAGTTACGTTGCCCTCCGAGATAAAAAATCCTCCCCCACACCCGCCGGTGAGAGGGTTTCCTGGTGCTTGGAAATTCCTCCTCTTTTACGACTCCCTCCCCGGGACGGGTCTCCGTCCCTAACTCTTTTGTCTCTCTTTTTATCTTTTATAATTTCTCCTACCTCTTTTGAAGATAATGCGCAGTTTTTGTGGAAGCCTGAAGTCCTCAGCCAGCCTTCAGAAGTAGTTTTGTGAAGTTTGGTCAGCGTTTAGATGTTCTTTCGATACATTTGTGGAGGAGAGAGTGGTCTCCCCGTCCTATTCCTCCGCCATCTTATCCCCGCCGATAATTTTCTTAATAGAAATAAATATTCACATCAACTTGAGAAGAAACAAAAATTTTAATCTGTTGATATTGGTTTCTTTAGTTTTCCCTGAAATATTAAAACACTAATAGCTAACATTTAATTGATGTTTGTCAACATCCTAAGTATTTTATATTCAGGCACATGTGCTCAATCATGTCCAACTCTCTGTGAACCCACAGACTATAGCCCACCGGGCTCCTCTGTCCATGGGATTTTCCATGCGAGAATACTGGAGTGGGTTACCATTTCCTCCTCCAGAGGATATTTCTGACCCTGTGATCAAATCTGAATCTCCTGTGTCTCCTGCATTGACAGGCAGATTCTTTAGCAGTGCACCACCTGGGAAATGTACCATTTAATCCTCCCAATAGTATGAGGAAGGTCCTCTTAACATCCATTTACAGATGAGGAAAGCCAAAGCACAGGGAGATTAAACAATTTCCCTGAGGTCACACAGCTAATAAGTGGTGAGATTATGCTTCAGACATGACCATCTGAATCAGAGACTGTGCTCCTCACAACCTTGCCTTATTGTCTCTCCAGAGAAAATTCTAACATGTTGTTTTCAGGAGAGTGGCCATGGCTGCAGGTAACTTTGCTCTCTGTGGGATGAAAAAATGAGCTGGTGTCTTTTCTCTCTCTGCCCTTTTAAGGGGAATAGCTAGACCATTTATAACAGTCAGGAAACCCAGAGGCTCACCAAGGCGGCCCCTAGAAGAAGTTTAATAAACCAGACTCCTCACATCATGCTTCATAAAGCCCTGGGTGTCTAAACTCTGCTCCAGGGAAGACCGTCCTTGTCTCTGGTCACTAGACCCTACCTGCTACTGGAGGGATGCTCTATAGCAGGATGAAGGCTCTGTCACTCAAGGTTGGACCAATGAGGGTCAACTCTGAAGACTGCACACACAGCCCCAACTATGGTGGAACTGGGTCACCTGGGACGGTGAGGTGGGAATTCCGCACGGCTGGTGTTCACTTAGCATGGCCAGCTCATGGCTGCCTGCGGGGGGACCATCCCACCCCAAATGTATACCTGTCCAAGTGAAACGTCTGAGTAGGAAGTGACCAGCATTCTGGACAGGCACAGGTGCTCGTGTATATTCAGGAGTGCCTCTAAGTCTATAGTTCTCACTCACATGGAGACGCTTGCCCTGATTATCCAGGAGAGAAGATGAAGGACCATGGTATTTGACCCCTTCCTGTTCCATCCACACGGTGTACGGCCAGCTGGATGTTCTCCCAGCAGTGACCGCATTTATCCACATCACAACGCTCTAAGGTGTCATCAAAGGCTTCCCTGTCTTGGATAGAGAAACCATCTCAGAGACTTTAACATCACATCTGAGTAGCTGAGCTGGTGACTGTCAGAGCTGGGCTAAAGGTTCTCGGGTCCCACAGACCCCAAACCCTTGCTTCTGCCCCCTTACCACTCTGATTTCTGAATAACCTTGAGTGATAACTCAGAAAATCACTGAGCATAAATAATGGTAAAGGATAGAGGGTTTACTTTTCTATTTTAATGAGCATCTGAGCTCCCCAAACCAGACCAATAAAGTTGAGATTGGGGGCAGGAGGAGAAGGGGGCGACAGAGGATGAGAGGATTGGATGTCATCATCGACTCAACGGACATAAGTTTGAGGAAACTCTGGGAAATAGAGATGGACAGAGAAGCCTGGTGTGCTGCAGTCTGTGGGGTTGCAAAGAGTCAGCATGACTGAGAGACTGAACAAAAACAACAAAAGTTGAGAAATTCTCCCTTTTCTATGGAGAAATAAAACTCGATATTCACTAGGCTTATTAATTCTCTACCTCTGTGTTATAGAGACATATGACACAACAGAGAAAAAAACTGAAAAAGACAATAAGTGCTCACACCCTCCATGGCTGACTCAAAAATCTCTCCAAGTGCCCTGTATTTATAGCTGGAAAGAGGGGAGCGGGAGAAGCAGCTGCTTGCTGTTATTTCGAAGAACTTCAGGCTTCTGACCAAAATAGTCTCTGAACTTTTGAAACTCCCATCCTAATAGTCTCGAGGAGGGATGAACCAATATCCTAGAATTTGAGATGATATTTTTAGTCTTGAAATAATATGTGTCCTTTTCTCTCTCTCCTCATCACTATTCCCTCCTGCTCTTGTTGAGTGGTGGTGTCTTACACAGTGGAGGGTCTCTTGTGGGACCATTGTGGAGTGACATGTGGATTAGGGCTCCATTTAAGAAAAAAAGAAAGAGAAGACCTCAAAATATTGATAGATTAAGGCAATGCTCTGTTGAGCCAAGAAATCATTTAAAATACATTTATCGAATTAAAAAAATAAATAGGGAAGCTTGTTTTTAAGCTTAATAAAAGTGCTTATTAAAATAGATTTGCAGATGCTGTGGTCCATATGCATGCGGCATATCTCTGTTCCCTATATGAATATATTAAGCTCAAAATGTTATGTGCCATATGCCCATATTCTTTCCTTTATTAGAGGCAGAACTAGTGATAAGATTAAGACGAATCGTATGAACTGAGTCCATTGATTATCTTCTTCACCCAGAAACACTGGCACCATGATTTATTCTTCTCCCTTCTTAACTCCCATGGGTAGCCCATCAGTAAGACCCGCTGGCTCTATTTCTAAACATTTTTAAATCTGCCCTCCTGTCTTTTCCTCCTCTGCCATCACTGAGTCCAGGTCACCCTTAGCTCCTGCCTGGATCTCTGAAGCAACCTATCACTCCTTTTCCACTCCTGATTCCCTTCACCACACTAGCCCCAAATCAGTAAACCTGAAGGCAGTCCATGCTAACCGGTTTTGCTCTTTGAGGATCAAAACTCCTAGCGTGGACAGTGACACTGTAACTGTCCCTTGAGAACTCTCCCCTTCCACTGCCTCAGCCTCAGTGGGACTGTTGAGTGAGGAGCCCACATCTCCTCCTCTGGCTGAGAGTGGGGGCAAGTGATTTAGGCTAGACAATCAGACGCTGATGCTGGAGCTGGAATCCGGCACAAGGGTTAGGGGGAGTTTGAAGCTGAGGATCCATTATTCCTGCTGCTTAGATGCCCAGAGGCCTTCATTCCCAGCCTTTATAAGGGCCACTTGTTCAGAGATTTTATCATCTCAAATTTCTTCACTTAATTTACCCAGGATGGGTTTCCTTTGTTTGTAACCAAAAACTGTAACTGATCTAGGATCTTTGAGGATGTAGTGAGGTAACAGTATTCCTCTGTTCAAAACTTTAATGGTTTCCCAATGTAGAATAAAATGCAAGAATGCAAGTATCATCACAGTAACGGATGATCTGGCCTTACCTGTGCCCCCAAAACAAGATTTGGTGATCAGATAGTTTTAATGTCTTACACTAAATTATATAACTATAAGTGATAGAGCAGAGATTGAAGTCTTTCTGACTCCAAGATTATATTAGTCAGTGTTCTCCAAAGAAAAAGCACCAATAGAATATATCTATATCTGTATATCTACGGTATGTAGACCAAAATGTCTATCAACCTGCCATCTGTAAGTTGGAGAACTAGGAAAACTGGTGGTGTCATTCAGTCTGAGTCCAACAGCCTGAGCACCAGGAGCACGGATATAGGGCAGAAGACGGGTGTCCCAGCTTAAGCAGAGAGCAGACCTTCTCTTCCGCTCGTCCTGTTCAGGCCCTCACTGGACTGGATAGTCCCTACAGCATTGGTGAAGGAGCTACTGATTCAGATGCCAGCGTCTTTTGGAAACACCCTCCCAGACACATCCAGGAATGATGTTTACCCATTATTTGGACATCTCTTAGCCCAGTCAAGTTGACATATATAATCGTGGGCTTCCCTGGTGGGCTCAGACGGTAAAGAGCCAGTCTGTCAATGCAAGAGCCCTGGGTTCAATCCCCAGGTTCGATCCCTGGGTTAGGAAGAACCTTATGTAAAATTAACCACCACAAAAAGTCTTCCCTCTTTTATCATTTTATAGGACATTTGGTCTCTTTTTGTCACTAACATCTTCCCTAGGAGAGCACTGGAAACCAAACTTGAATTTTGCGCACAGTGGGTCTTAACTTCAGAATCTCTGGAAGAGTCTATGTATCTTGCTTCTCTCAGACTCGATGGCCATCAAATGGCCCTGAATTCCAAATTCCTTCAAAGTTTACCCTCATATCAAACTGGTTGTTTGGTCTGAGTAACATTTTTGTAGATTCTGTGTAAATCTTTTTAATTATTTGAAAAATTATATTTGTGACTCAGCAATTATGGAGGAGGAATAGAGTGTTTGCTATTACCAGTGCGTTCTCGTGGCAAAACTCTATTAGCCTTTGCCCTGCTTCATTCTGTACTCCAAGGCCAAACTTGCCTGTTACGCCAGGTGTTTCTTGACTTCCTACTTTTGCATTCCAGTCCCCTATAATGAAAAGGACATCTTTTTTGGGTGTTAGTTCTAAAAGGTCTTGTAGGTCTTCATAGAATCGTTCAACTTCATCTTCTTCGGCATTACTGGTTGGGGCATAGACTTGGATTACCGTGATAGTGAATGGTTTGCCTTGGAAACGAATAGAGATCATTCTATCGTTTTTGAGATTGCATCCAAGTACTGCATTTTGGACTCTTTTGTTGACCATGATGGCTACTCCATTTCTTCTAAGGGATTCTTGCCCACAGTAGTAGATATAATGGTCATCTGAGTTAAATTCACCCATTCCAGTCCATCTTAGTTCACTGATTCCTAGAATGTCGATGTTCACTCTTGTCATCTCCTGTTTGACCGCTTCCAATTTGCCTTGATTCATGGACCTAACATTAAAAGAGATCAATCCTGGGTGTTCATTGGAAGGTCTGATGTTGAAGCTGAAACTCCAATACTTTGGGCACCTCATGCGAAGGGTTGACTCATTGGAAAAGACCCTAATGCTGGGTAGGATTGGGGGCGGGAGGAGAAAGGGACGACAGAGGATGAGATGGTTGGATTGCATCACTGACTCGATGGACATGGGTTTGGGTAGACTCCGGGAGTTGGTGATGGACAGGGAGGCCTGGCGTGCTGCAATTCATGGGGTCGCAAAGAGTCGGACACGACTGAGCGACTGAACTGAACTGAACTGATTATGGAGGAATTGGTTCAATGTGGCACCATTTGGGGGTATGAAATAGGCATGGCAGAGATCTTGTCACACACCATCAAATATTTGTCCCTCAGAGTGAAAGAGCATTGTGAGGTGTTCCCACATGCATCTGTAGCTTCTCTTTCTTGGGTCCTTTATTTGCATAAAATTTAAAGACGACTTTACAGGCACCAAGGCTGGGAACAAAGTGGGCCATGTCTCCCTCGTTCTGCTTCTGCCAAATAATCTGTAAATTATAGCCCATTGGCGTTTTTTCATTAATTGCACATATTCTTTTTCATTTGGCTGCAAATTCCATCACTTTGGCCAAAAATGTGTACTTCTGCGACAGCACAAAGTAAGCACTTTGAAAGGACAAGCAGTTCAGAGAGAGTAGGTAATTATACCAAGGAAAGCAAATGCAAGAGGAGAATAAAGCCCCCAAGATTGAAGTGAGAGAAGATGATTCAGTACAATGAAGTCACCTGACTGCGTTTTAAAGAACCAGATGAATGGGTGAATGAGAAGGACCAAGTGTCCCTGCTGGGGTCCCTCCTTCTTCTCGGTGTTCCCTGGTCAGTGCAGAGGGATTCTTATTTTTCACCATCCTTTCTCTGGGACCAGGCACAACAGAAACAACTTTGCCTGAAAAATGGAGGGTTGGCTCCACCGCGGTGGCTCCGGGTCTTCTCTGAGCACCTTCTGTGTTTGAGAGACTCTACTCTGTGCTAGGCACACAAGGTTGGCTGTACTTCTCTCCATTAGCTGAGTACTAGCCACGACTGTGACCATCTTTTTTTGTTTTTTTTTTCTGGAAGAGAAAACTGAGAGTTAGAAAAACTAGAATTCTCTGAGCATTCTGACAGAATCAGCTGTCAGCCTGGACAGTCTGACACCAGGGCTGGGAAGACTTATTCCTTGAGTGCTGAATGCTTTTCTCTTCTTTCATTGAAAATCCCCAGAGACAGTGTTGGATGACTTGGGAAAAGGGCCCTGGATCTTTCTTCCAAAGGAGGACTTTATGTTTCAAATCTTGTGCTTTTGGGGGTGGAGGTGGGACGTAGGGGGGGTGGATTTTGCTGCCTCTGTCTAAACTGGCTAAGTCTACATTGAAGAGGTGAAATTTTACTCTGAAATGTACATCTTAATTATAAAAATATAAATTTATAAAATTATAAAAATAGTAAATATCTCATGATTACTTCTTTTTATGATACTAAATGAGCTGACAATGGCTTTGTTACTGAGCAAAGTTTGAGTCTAGTTCCCATAAAGGATGGAATCACACCTTGATCTGTGTCTCACCCCCTGAGCCTGGATGCTTTTGTAAACTCAATCTTATTGGGTAGAAATAAAATTTATAGTTGATTAAAAGCCAACACAAATCCTCTAATCTATAGTCCTAGTCCATTTAAGAGAGGATCTCTCTCTCTTTTTTTTTTTTTCTCTATTTAAGCAAACTATTTGAGTTGCTGAGGATTAGTAGACTGGAAATGTTTTGTAGGACATTACTTCCCCATATTTAATCAGATAATTATATGTATTTTAATGTAAAGCTAATTTGTAATTTCTAAACACTTACACCCTGCTGGGTGAGGGCTTTGGGGACAGTGGAAGCAGTTTTCCTTGACATAGTACACTTTTCCCAGAGTGTACAGAGCTTGAACCACCATACCAAGAGAGGAGGGAAAAAAAACACTTTATGCTTTCATGTAACTTCTCACACCTTTTAGAAAGTTCAGAGTAGAGAAAGACCAACCATATCTATGCTTTTTAAACATGTTGGATCTTTCTGTTGTTGTTTAGTCGTCAAGTCATGTTCAGCTCTGCAATCTCACGGACTGTAGTTCACCAGGCTTTTCTGTCCATATTTCCCAGGCAAGCGTACTGGAGTGGATTGCCATTTCCTTCTCCAGGTTGGATCTTTATCACTGACTAAAAGTGAAAACTTATTGAAAAAAAATGTGTGCACACAACATGCAAATGCTCCAGAGCTAAGAGACCTGATACAACAGGAATAAGTGGAATATTCTCAGGGTAATTTCTAAGCCAGTGTTGATTTGCTTTTTATTGGTATTCACTTCTTTGACTATGCTGAGGGCTTTCTTTCCTTAAGATTTTCACACATCGTGTTGATGTGGGCTTGGATAGGAAAACAGAGTCACTGTAAATGTTCTGGGGATAAAGAGGCTTAAGGTGGACATTGGGGCTTGCCTTGACTACTGGCAGATCTCTGGGGGAGAAGAGAACTCTAGCTGGAAGATGAGAGCAGACATTGAGATCTCAGCCTGAAACATCCAAGATGGTCACTCCCAGCAGTTCACTGGAAAAGGATATGATTCTCCAAAGTACCTGGGCAAGTACCTGCTAACTGCCTCAGTCTGTGGCAGTCAGACAAGGGTACTCCGAATGCCTCTGGAGAAGCTTCTGTGAATCCCACCTCTGCTCTCATGTTTGATGCAACTGTCTTTGGAGAATCATGGAGTCACCTCCTCTTTCCTCTCATCGGTGAACTCCATCCATCCTGGATGACACAGGGAAGGAACACTGGGGGACGTCATTGTCCCAGCGCTTCCTCCCATTGCCAAGGGGCTTCACTGGGCAATACCTTGCAACAGATCCACACTCACTTGCTGCTCCATCCTCCTGGAACACTGTTCCTTTCACTCCTACCTGTCAGGTCTCACTGTAACTTAATGCAACCCCCCCTGGACAACCCAATCTAAAGCCTGTGCTTTCTAATTAATCTCTCAATGCACCCTAATTTTCCCTCTTAGAGCTTACTGCAATTTGTAATATGTGATTGTTGGTTTATTGTTTGATGTCCCTGTTAGAATGTAAGTTTCTGTGAGGGTAGGTACCAAATCAGCCTTGTCTAATTCCTAGCACAGTGCTTATAAACAAAAGTATATTGACTTTACTTCTGAATTTTCATTTTTTAAGGTATATGTACCCATTTAAAGTGAAAGAAGAAGAACTACTAAACAAGTACTTGCAAGACAGTCTTCTAGATGCTATGGGAAGGGACGTGCTGGTCCTAAAGAGAATGTGGTTCATGTACAGTTTTTTTTTGGCCACATGCCATGTGGGATCTTAGTTCCCCAACCAGAGATTGAACATAGATTGAACTCACAGCCTCTGCAGTGAGTAGCAGCTCAGATTCTTAACAACTGGACTGTCAGGGAAGTCCTCGTGTACTGCTTTTAAATAATTTAGTCTTGAACACGTTGGTTACAACATAACTAAAGACTTCATCCCAAGAAACTCTTTTACTTGTTGCCTACTTAAGTTTGATATGGCCTCTAAGTTTCATAGAAAAATATGATCCTTTTATATATGTAGTTTCCACAATGGTCAAGAGTAGAGGAGCTTATGTTAGCTTCCAAGTTTAAGAACAGGATATATGAACTGCGATATTTGGAACAGGTTTGTATAGCCAGGGTTTCTGACCAACACAAATACTATTGCCCAGAAAAAAAAAGTGCTTATAAAAAGCACCCCTATGGTGCCAGCTTGCTGGGTCTTGAAGTTACATATTACTATTTCAAAATTGGTTTCAGTCACATTTAGTTAGTTCTTGCCTTGGGGAGAAAATAAAAGTATAGGAATATCTTCTTTGGTTTTTGGATGACACAGAAATACTGTAACTTCAATTTGTTTTTTTTTTCTTCTGTGAGAATGGGGAAGATTAAAAATTTGTCTTTCCTCAGATGTATTATCATGGCATCTACCCACCAGGTTAGATGTCTATCTAGTTAAGAGGGGGATTTTAATTAAAGAACATAAAATTTAAATGGTTTGGAAAATGTCAACATGGTTTCCTATTTTGAGCCCAACACAGATGATAGAACAAGAGGGTATAAATGAAAATTAAAGAAAAACAAATTCAGAACAGATGTCAGGAAGTGTTCCTTTTTTTTTTTTCCATGCAGAGAATCATAAATGTGTGGAATAGCTTACCAGGCAAGACAGTTAAGGCAAAAAGAGGGAGGTCATTAAATAAACAATTAGATTGCAAATAGATTGCAAAAACAATGAGATGTGGTGAACCAAATGGTCTATCTCTTTCCCAGCATTTGGATGTTTTTGGATAAAATGAAATCTTTGGCCGTATCTTAAGCCTTAAATGTCTAGACCATGAAAAGAGAACTCACAAATATTCTAATGTCTTTATTTCTGTGCTTTAAATGTGAGATTGTTGAGTGTCATCTTGGAGATTTTCATGTTGGAATTCTTCCACTCAAACACATGTGCCTCAGGAGAAACATGAAGTGTGAAAACATTAAGTTCCAAGTAAGAGACTGAAATGATGGACAGAGATGGATGAAGAGCTGCATAAACTCCCTCTATTAAATAATTGTGCTTAATGTTAACATTTTAGCTAATTACACTTGTGATTACTCATGTAATCACTGATGAAATAATTAATATATTGACAAAATATCCACTAGTAATACCTCACTGTAGTGTTCAGCTTATGGCCATTTGCTGATATAGGGCCTGTCCTGTACTTAATGATTTTGTGTTGTGTCTTATATTGATTTTGTCAGAAAGTTTTAAATGTTCCATAGTCAGCTTTTATCAATAAATCTTAAAAATCAGCATTTTCCCACCACAGTAAATGGGGCTTTGATCACAAATGACCACACTGACAATCATACCTCTACACACAGACTTCTGGATAATCTTGGTGGTCTCTCCCACAGGTTTGGATAAGTGAAAACCAAAAGAGAGTAAAGAGAATTAAAAATACTTTTAAAATATGTATTTAAGAAAGGAAACAATTGCTCTTTGGCCTAACTCCCAAGTTATAAACAAGTAACTGCTGTTAATTAGAGATAACCTTACATCACTTCTCATATTCTACAAATCAGCCAATCCGTACAACCTCAGTCCCATGGGGTTCATGTTTCTGAAAATCAGAAAATCAATAACAGCCCCTAATTTTGCTAAGTCAACCAAAGACAGCCCTAAGATTGCAGACAATGGTTCATTAGTGTTTGTTTTACTCCAGGGAACTTGCTTTTGAAAGTCAGCCTTACTCCAGGGATCACAAGTGTCACAGCTGAAAATTTTCAAAAGCAAAATACATCCATTTCTCAAAGTCCACCAATCCTTGCCAAATGGTCTTTTCCAAACCTACTACAAGACCAGCTCCAACTTTGGGACACTGTGAACAATTGTGCCTTGCAAGCAAGATGAGAAGTTCGCTGCTTTCACAGCAGATATAGGGCTTTATTTATTGCTAGTGTGAAAATTTGCAACACTTTTAATGTATCATTCAACCCCTGTTTATGGTTAGCTATGAATTCAAACTTGTGAGTGACAGACAAACTGACCTGGCACTGATACGCTCAAATCAATCTTTTCAATCTCTATAGTGGTCGCTATTTTCCTTTTTTTTTTTTTTTTTAAGAGCAATTTTAGGTTTACAGCAAAATTGAGAGGAAAGTACAAAGATTTCCCTTATAGCACCTGCCACCATCCCATTATCAATGTGACCTACCAGAGGGTACATTTGTTACAGCTGAGGAATCTGCATTGACACATTGTATTATCTGAAGTTCATGTTTACATTATGGGTCATTCTTGGTGTTATGCAGGCTGTGGGCTTGCACAAATGTATAATGACATGTATCCAGCATTATGGTATTATACAAAGTGTTTTCACTGTCCTAAAATTCCTCTGTGTCCTGCCTACTTATCACCACCCCACTTCCCATCCTCTGGCAACCACTTATCTTTTTATGTCTCCATAGTTTTGCTATTTCCAGAATGTCATATAGTTGTAATCATCTAATATGTGTGCAGAATTTTTCAAGTTGGTATTTTTCACTTAGTAATATGCCTTTAAGTTTTCTCCATGTCTTTTCAAGCCTTGATAGCTCATTTTATTTTAGCTCTGAATAATATTCCATTGCCTAGATGTACCCACAGTTGACTTATCCATTCATCCAATGAAGGACATCTTGGTTGCTCCCAAGTTTTGGCAATTATGAATAAAGCTACTATACACATCTGTGTGTGGATTTTTGTTTGAACATATGTTCTCAACTCCTTTGGGTAGATACCAAAGGATTATGATAAGAATGTTTAGTTTTGTAACAAACCATTAGATTGTCTTGCACAGTGGCTACATTTTGCAATCCCACCAATAATGAATAAGAGTTCCTATTGCTCCACAACCTTATTGGCATTTGTTGTTGTCAGTGTTTCTGATTTTGGCCACGTGTAGTTGTATCTCATTTAATTTCATTTATTTGATGAAATGTGAAGTGAAGTATCTTTTCATTGCTTGTTTGCCATATGTTTAGGTCTTTGGTACATTTTACATTATGTTTAAAATAATGTCTGCTTTCTTAATGCTGAATTTAAAAAGTTCTTTGTATATTTGGGGTAATAGTCCTTTATCAAATGTGTTTTTTGCAAATATTTTCTCTCAATTCAGTGACTTGTCTTCTCATTCTTTTGATATTGTCTTTCACCGAGCCAAAAATTTTTATTTTAACGAAGTCCAACTCAACAATTACTTATTTCATTGATCTTATTTTTGGTGTCATATATAAAATAGATAGCTCATGGGAAGGAGCTCAGTTTGGTGCTCTGTGATGACCTAAAGGGGTGGAATGTCTGGGTGGGAGGGACATTCAAGAGGGATAGGATATATGTATTCATATGGCTGGTTCACTTTATTGTATAGTAGAAACTGACAAAGCATTGTAAAGCAATTGTACACCAATTAAAAAAAAAAAGTGCTGTATTGTGCTCATTTACTCGGTCCTGCCTGTCTCTTTGCAACACCAAAGATCACAGCCTGCCAGGATCCTCTGTCATTGGAGTTTTCCAGGCAAGAATATTGGAGTAGGTTGCCATTTTCTTCTCCAGGGGATCTTCCCAGCTCAGGGATTAAACCTGTGTCTCTTGCATCTCCTGCATTGGCAGGTGGATTCGTGCCACCTGGGGAGTCCTTAAAAAAACTGCAGTTAAAAAAAGACGTCACCATACCCAAGGTCATCTATGTTTACTGATATTAAGTATTTCTATCTATTAACATGGGATATCTCAATTTACTTAATTCTTTGATTTTGCTCATCAGAGTTTTGTAGTTTTCCTCATATATATGTTATATTTTTTTGGTTAGACCTATGCTTAAGAGTTTCTTTTGGGAGGCAAGAATATACAATGGAGAAAAGACAATCTCTTTAACAAGTGGTGCTGGGAAAACTGGTCAACCACTTGTAAAAGAATGAAACTAGAACACTTCCTAACACCGTACACAAAAATAAACTCAAAATGGATTAAAGATCTAAACGTAAGACCAGAAACAATAAAACTCCTAGAGGAAAACATAGGCAAAACACTCTCCGACATAAATCACAGCAGGATCCTCCATGACCCACCTCCCAGAATATTGGAAATAAAAGCAAAAATAAACAAATGGGACCTAATTAAAATTAAAAGCTTTTGCACAACAAAGGAAACTATAAACAAGGTGAAAAGACAGCCTTCAGAATGGGAGAAAATAATAGCAAATGAAGCAACAGACAAACAATTAATCTCAAAAATATACAAGCAACTTCTGCAGCTGAATTCCAGAAAAATAAACGACCCAATCAAAAAATGGGCCAAAGAACTAAACAGACATTTCTCCAAAGAAGACATACAGATGGCTAACAAACACATGAAAAGATGCTCAACATCACTCATTATTAGAGAAATGCAAATCAAAACCACAATGAGGTATCATTTCACACCAGTCAGAATGGCTGCTATCCAAAAGTCTACAAGCAATAAATGCTGGAGAGGGTGTGGAGAAAAGGGAACCCTCTTACACTGTTGGTGGGAATGCAAACTAGTACAGCCACTATGGAGAAGAGTGTGGAGATTCCTTAAAAAACTGGGAATAGAACTGCCATATGACCCAGCAATCCCACTGCTGGGCATATACACCGAGGAAACCAGAATTGAAAGAGACGCGTGTACCCCAATGTTCATCGCAGCACTGTTTACAATAGCCAGGACATGGAAGCAACCTAGATGTCCATCAGCAGATGAATGGATAAGGAAGCTGTGGTACATATACACAATGGAATATTACTCAGCCATTAAAAAAAAATACATTTGAACCGGTTCTACTGAGATGGATGAAACTGGAGCCCATTATACAGAGTGAAGTAAGCCAGAAAGAAAAACAACAATACAGTATACTAATGCATATATATGGAATCTGAAAGATGGTAACGATAACCCTATATGCGAGACAGAATAAGAGACACAGATGCATGGAACAATTTTATGGACTCTGAGGGAGAAGGTGAGGGTGGGACGTTCTGGGAGAATGGCATTGAGACATGTGTATTGTCATATGTGAAACAGAGCACCATTCCATGTTCGATGCATGTGACAAGGGCTCAGGGCCGGGGCAATGGGATGATCCAGAAGGATGAGAGGGGGAGGGAGGTGGGTGGGGGGTTCGGGAAGGGGAACACATGTAAACCCATGGCTGATTCTTGTCAATGTATGGCAAAAACTATTACAATATTGTAAAGTAATTAGCCCCCAACTAAAATAAATAAATTTATAAAAAAAAAAAAAAAAGAGTTTCTTTTGGGGGAGTGTTAATGTAAATGGTAGTACATTTTTAATTTCAAATTCCGCTCATTCATTGTTGGTGTATAGGAAAGTGTTTGATTTTTGTATATAAACTTTGCATCTTCTACTTTGTTATAACCACTTATTATTTTCAGGAGATTTTTAAATACAGTATACCATTGTTTATGATAGAAATTAAAGTACATACCAGCAAATGCTAATAGATTAGTATTTGATGTATATATAATTTTCTCAAGCAGTATCAAAGAAAATAATAAATAACAAGTTTTTGGCTGAAGGGAAATTTAAAAGAAAAAAGGAAAACACACAGCAGAAATTTTAATGGCTTTCCACTATATCATCATCAGTATTTCAGTTTAAATGTGTATTTGAATGTTCCTCTACCAAAAGTACTTCCTGATCCCAAAATTGCAAACAAATTTTTAAGTGCCTAGACAAAATCTACTTCAATAATAAAGCACATAATAGTTCCACTTACTATTACAGAGATTATCAAAGATCTAAATGCTTCGCCTTTTTAAGGCAAATCACAGGTGCAAGTAATCACAATGCAGAAAAAATTCTCCTTCACTTGTGGAATACTTTTTTTTCTCATACAAATGTTATTCTTGTAAGGCTATTAAGAGTAAAAACCCTTCCAGATGACTCTTCAGAAATAAGTAAAATTTTGCAGAGACTCATGTGTAGTGTTGAAGAAGGGAATGCAAACTGGTATGTGTATATATATATATGTATATACACACATATGTAATACACATTTCACATATATATACACACATTTCATATATATACACAATTTTCACATATATACATAGGATTTCATATATATATATGTATATACGTATATATATGTCAGTGAACAAATATTATTTTAAACTTTATTGTGTATTGGAGTATAACCGATTAACAATGCTGTGACAGTTTCAGATGCACAGCAAAGGGACTCAGCCATACAGATACATGTATCCAGTCTCCTCTAAACTCCTCTCCAGGCTGCTACAGAATATTGAGCAGAGTTCCGTGCACCATACAGTTACCTATTAGTTATCCATTTTGGCTGGATCATTGAAAAAGCAAGAGAGTTCCAGAAAAATATCTATTTCTGCTTTATTGACTATGCCAAAGCCTTTGCATCAATTACAATAAACTGTGGAAAATTCTGAAAGAGATGGGAATACCAGACCACCTGACCTGCCTCTTGAGAAACCTGTATGCAGGTCAGGAAGCAACAGTTAGAACTAGACATGGAACAACAGACTGGTTCCAAATAGGAAAAGGAGTATGTCAAGGCTGTATATTGTCACCCTGCTTACTTAGCTTATACGCAGAGTACATCATGAGAAACGCTGGGCTGGAAGAAGCAGAAGCTGGAATCAAGATTGCTGGGAGAAATATCAATAACCTCAGATATGCAGATGACACCACCCTTATTGGAGAAAGTGAAGAAGAACTAAAGAGCCCCTTGATGAAAGTGAAAGAGGAGAGTGAAAAAGTTGGCTTAAAGCTCAACATTCGGAAAACTAAGATCATGACATCTGGTCCCATCACTTCATGGCAAATAGATGGAGAAACAGTGGAAACAGTGACTGACTTTATTTTTCTGGGCTCCAAAATCACTGCAGATGGTGATTGCAGCCACGAAATTAAAAGACGCTTACTCCTTGAAAGGAAAGTTATGACCAACCTAGACAGCATATTAAAAAGCAGAGACATAACTTTGCCAACAAAGGTCCATCTAGTCAGGGCTATGGTTTTCCTAGTAGTCATGTATGGATCTGAGAGTCGGACTATAAAGCAAGCTGAGCACTGAAGAATTGATGCTTTTGAACTGTGGTGTTGGAGAAGACTCTTGAGAGTTTCTTGGACTGCAAAGAGATCCAACCAGTCCATCCTAAAGGAGATCAGTCCTGGGTGTCCACTGGAAGGACTGATGTTGAAGCTGAAACTCCAATACTTTGGCCACCTGATGCAAAGAGTTGACTCATTTGAAAAGATCCTGATGCTGGGAAGGATTGAGTGCAGGAGGAAAAGGGGATAAGAGAGGATGAGATGGTTGGATGGCATCACCGACTCAATGGACATGGGTTTGGGTGGACTCCGGCAGTTGGTGATGGGCAGGGAGGCCTGGTGTGATGCAATTCATGGGGTCGCAAAGAGTCGGACATGACTGAGCAACTGAACTGAACTGAACTGATCCATTTTTAAATATAACAGTGTGTAATGTCTATTCCAAACTCCCAACCTATCCCTTCCCTCCGTTCTCCTCCCTGGCAACCATAAACTGAATAGTATTTTTAAAAGTTGATCAACATATTCAATATAACCCTGAAGAATAAAATTAAAAAACAAACAAGTTATGCTGTAAAATATGGTATCACGTACTTGAGTAAATCAAACTGGAGGAGTGATTATCTGAGTGTCAGTATATATTCAATACATTGGTTTATAATACCAATACCAAGTGCAATTTTCAATGTACAAAAAATGAACTCGGTTGGCTGTGCCCATTGTAGGAGCCATGTTGCTGCATAGACACTAAGTGGAAGGAGATGCTTATGGAAGTTCTCAGGACCACATCATTGAGGCAAAGGAGGTGGATGCTCGCACAGGTGAGAGTAGGTGGTGGCTGGGACTGCTCACGTGGTTTACAGGTGAGGTGGGAGTTATACTGACCAACTTTGAAGTGGACAATCTCCATATTCTAGGTTGGAACCCTATGTCTAGAATTTTGTGGGCTTTCTTTGGAATTTTTATCTAAGCAGCCTTGTTAGGGGAGAGCAGGCTAGAGCTAGAGGTACAAAGATGGTTGGCAGAGTTGCTACCTTTTATCCTGCCCTGGTGATGGTGGGAGACCTGAGTCCCAAGCAGTCTGAGAGACAGGAGATGGGCAGAGATGAGAGATCTCCACTAAGTCCAGTCTTGGAGGCTTTTGCACTGGAGTGTCAGACAGAAATTTTCTCCCAGTGCCATCCCAAGGGTAAGGATAGTTTTCTCTGTACCCAAATGGGCTGCCGCATCCCTCAGCCCTGAATCCTGAACTGATGTCAGACTTGGCATGCAGGAAATAGAAAGAATTCCTTAGCACAAGCTCAGATGCAGGAGCAGAGACTTATCCATCTAAGTATGGACTTATCCATAATAAGGATGAGTTATCCATCATTAGTAAACTGCCCTTGTATTTGTATTCTACTGCTGCAAGCAGGGATTTAGCACCACTATTTGTGGTAGCTCTTGATTTCAGCATCAGCAGTATAGAATTATGGGTTCTCCAGGAAAATAAGATAGAGAAAAGAAAGTAGTGAAAGACAGAGCCTCCTACTCTGATATTTAAAGGTGATTAACTTTGTCTAGAGATCTTTATAAACCAGGCCAGGAACAATTAGGGAATAAAAGATCTAAATAAGATGAAGTTAATTGTTCATTCTTGCTCATACCTTCCAAGCAAGTATCTCAAGTGTTTCTCAGAGATTGCATTTTTTTACATTTTGAGAGTTGGTTTTGAGGGGAATGTTTTAAACATTGATTCTCACGTTATCATTCTCCTAATGCAATCTGCCAGGATGTTCCATTCAGCTGTCGCAATCTGCTCATCCCTGTTTTATAAGAGAAGCTATTCTCAAATGAAACTCTCTGCACAAAGAAATAAAGGTGTCACATTTTGATTTTTTTTAATCTAAAAAAATTCAAGCTATTACTAAAGCCTGTATTTAGATAATCAAACTCAAATTGGTTTTGTATTTATATATTTTCTAGTCTTCCTGAGCTATCATTTTGCCTCATCACATTTTATTTATTTTGTTTAAATATATTAGTTTGTTTAAATGCATTATTTTGTTTAAATGTAGACAGCCCTTACTATGTGCAATAAAATAGGCACTATACCAAATACTGCAGTCAGAGATCTAACAAAGATACATTCTCTCTTGTGTCAAGGGGAGAAGGACTTCATTTATTTCTCGAGAAAATTTGTTCAGTGAGAGAAAAATCCGAAAGAGCTATTTAACCTAAAAAACAGGAGTTGGTTTTGAACTTCTCTCACCTGAGTTCCTCAAGACTGAGCAAAAGAGACCAGTGAAACAGATCTGAACTTGGATCTCATCTGTCACTTAGCCATGTACTTGTAGTCACATTTAATTTCTTATAGCTCAAGTTTTTCTCTAAATTTTAATTTGGCCACCTTGTTATATTGTTGAAGGAGACAAGAAAGATGAGCTACAGGGGATTGCCATGGTAGGTGGTTAGCAAATCTTAGTGCACTTTTCCTTTCTTCTTGTTAATTTTTTTTGTTTGTTTGTTTGGCATGCAGGATCTTAGTTCCACAAACAGGGATCAATCCTGTGCCTCCTGCAGTGGAAGTGCCTGCATGCTCAGTTACTCAGCGGTATCCAACTCCTTTTGACCGCATGGACTGTAGCTCACCAGGCTCCTGTGTCCGTGGGATTGTGCAGGCATGAATACTGGAGTGGGTTGCTATTTCCTCCTCCAGGGGATCTTTCTGACCCAGGGATTGAACCTGCATCTCCTGCATTGGGCAGGTGAATTCTTTACTGCTGAGCCACCTGGGAAGCCCACAGTGGAAGCATAGGGTTCTAACCGCTGGATCACCAGGGAAGTCCCTCTCTTCCTTTCTTCTTCAAGGACTCCAAGTATATCTTTACATTCCCCCTTTATCCTGTTCATATCACTTATTTGTTCTGCCAGAACATCTACTTTATTATGCTAATTGGATAAATACCTTCAAAATATTGATAATTACAGAATCAAAATGGGAAGCCAAGAAATATATCATTGAGATACTTGAGCAATTCAGTAGGGTATGAATCATTATCAGTATGCATTTATAAGATTGAAAGAAATCTATGATGCAGTGCTTTCTCTGTTACCAAGGTTTTGATCTAGTTTGTAACTATGTGCACAGGAAGTTTCCCACCCACGAAGGCATCATCGCTTCTTCATTTATCCATTCAAGGCATTAGCAGAAAGACTATGTGGATTTATTTAATGAACATGTATAACAAGGTGTCAAGTAGAATTTTACTAGCCTGGATACCTTGACTAGTGCTCAAAGAGAGAAGAGATAATTAATCTCCCATATTCAAAAGGGAGATATTACGTATCTCCTTGTTGGGCTGAGTAGCACAGAGCTCAGTGTCAGGGCGGCCTCCCACCTCCACTCCCAGCAGCTGGATGGATAAGAGGCCAGAGGATGATGAAGCTGGCGTAAGGTGGATGGTATTCCCAGTGGCGCGGCAGTGATCTGGGGTTTCCCAGGATGGGGAGGGTGATGAAGACAGTAGCCAAGCTCGACTTGCTTTGCAGAGGCAGAGACCAAGGGCGTGCCTGATGTTATGAGGCTGTGGGGTGGACTTGTGGGTGCAGGGATGTGGTTGGAGGGAGAGCAGTAGAAGGAAGCTGAAGAGCCCACCACGTGTCTAGGAAGCATGTTCAAGTTCTACAGGCTTCTGAGGGACCCACAGGCCTGCACCTCAGGAAGAGCCCAGCATTTGGACACCTAATAACTCTTACCCCAGGAATCATATTATAACAAAACCAATCAAGTTAGACTCTGGTATGTTTTCTCAAGTCTCGCCTTGCCCTCCACAGCCGTAGCAATAGAAGGAGATAACTAAGCAAGGCGAGAACAGCCCATGCTTCTTCACTGAATTCCCATGAACTGGGGTCAGACCTGAGCTGGGAATGGGCAGAAGGCTTGAATCCAATGAGAGGGACTTTTATATACTTTAAGATGAGTCTTATTTTCCCATTGAGATGCTCATTAATAGAAGGTAGTGAGAAATTAATGTTAGGCTGAAAAGAAAGGGTAATGCTTCAAAGCATTTGTTTAAAGATTTTTATTATGGAAAATTTCAAACAAAAAAGTGGAAACAGTAATAAATCTCCAGGAATCTGTCAATTAGCTTTAAGAATTATCAACACATGTCCCATCTCATCCCATCTATAGTGTTCTCTTATCCCCTCTCCATTTTTAATACAGTTTGGTTATTTATTTTAAATATAGCAGTCTGTACATGTCAATACCAAACTCCCTAACTATCCCTCCCCACCATCTTTCCCCCTGGTAACCATAAGCATTTTGGAAGGCAGTACTTGGAGAAATTATAGCTTCCCTGGTGGCTCAAATGGTCAAGAATCTGCCTGCAATGTGGGAGAGCTGGGTTTGATTCCTGGGTCAGGAAGATCCCCTAGAGAAGGGAATGGCAACCCATTCCAATATTCCTGCCTGGAGAATTCCATGGACAAAGGAGCTTGGCGGGCTACAGTCTATGGGGGTGGCAAAGATTCGGACGTGACTGAGCAACTAACACTTTCACTTTCAATTGGAGAAAAGTCAAGCTCTTTGCTTACTGCACCCACCCGAGTTCAACCCCCTCAGTAAAAGGCTGAGCCCTTCACAGAACTCTGGCTGTTGGCTATGAGGGGCCCCACTTGCGGATGCTACTGGAGTTGAGACAGTCGACTTGACTCAGAGGGAGAAGCATGCTCCAAACTCAGCTCACATCCTCCCTGCCATTACGGCTCAGTCACTGAAAATCTCTTACTCACTGTAGAGTTTTGCAAAGATAATCAGACTTTGTATTATTTTCCTTATCACATCAGCCCTAAATGAATACAGTGAGCCTTGAAAAGTCAGAGCTACATAATTAGAGACACATTACTCGAGAGATGAAGGAAAAACTCAACTGCATCTCCCCACTTCTTCCATCCCCATTACCCCCACAGTCTGGATCCCACCTGGGGTTGTTCTGGGCTCTCTGATGATATCTGTATTTCAAGAGACTCATTTCCTCCAATGTGATGGCCATACATATATCATACTCATCAATTTGCAAGAAGACAATGTGTCTAAAAAAAAAAAAAAAAAGACAATGTGTCTGGGAAAAGGATTGACTCTAGAGGTGGAAGAAATCTGCCGGAGAGACTGACAAAACCTCTCTTTCTAGAACCTTACTGCATGTACTTTCATTCAAATTGGAATTCTTTGGAGGGGAATTCTTTGGAGGGAGGGAGTCAGGAAACAACTACATACTTGCAACTTTAGTCCCTAGGAGAAATTCTCTAATATACTTTAGACTTCCCAGGTGGCTCAGTGGTAAATCATCTGCCTGCCAATGCACGAGACACAGGAGATGTGGGTTCAGTCCCTGGGTCTGGAAGATCCCTTGGAAGAGGAAGCAGCAACCCACTCCAGTATTCTTGCCTGGGAAATCCCATGGACAGAGGTGTCTGGCAGGTTACAGTCCATAGGGTCACACAGAGTCGGATACAACTGAAGCGCACACAGTTGTGCACAGAGGCAAGCACACATTCACTACTACTGTAATAATTCATTGTCCTTTACAATCCATTCCCCTAATGAGATACAAACTGAATGCCTCTTAGTCAATTCTCATATCTCTTAGAGAACTTCTGCTGCTAGATATTAGAGTTACAGGTTCTCTCTCTTGAGGGAAATTTCAAAAAAGGAAAAAGAAGGAAGTGGCATTATCAACAGAAAAGAGAAATAGAGTGGATTAGAGAAAGGAGAGTGGAGAAGGAAATGGCAACCCACTCCAGCATTCTTCCCTGGAAAATCCCATGGACAAAAGATCCTGGTGGGCTGCAGTCTATGGAATGGCAATAGAGTCAGACAGACTTTGTGACTAAACAGCAACAGAAAAAGAAGGTGGTGTTTTGCAATGAAGTCTTGAAAGAGAGAAAGAAGGAAGAAAAAGGCAGAGGTATCCAGTCTCAAGACTGTATGCCTGACTCACTAAGAAGGAACGGATGGGCTGACTAACCTAGCGGGTCTGATGGCTGAGGCTCTCAGGTGAATTAACTTGGAGAAAGTTAGAAAAGATTAGGAAGAAAATGAAAAATACTTAAAAACTTTTTTCTGTCTCACAAATCCAGAAAACATACCTTATGGAAATTGCACCATAACACAGGAGGCAAAAAGAAAACATTCTTAGCCATAAAACCAGGAATGTATTGAGCACTTTGATCGAGGAGGACCAGATAAAGACAAAATAAATGACCCCAATCTGTTTACAGTCCACAGTTAACAAAGATGAATAAGCAGCAAATCATTAATGTTACCAAAAAAAGATTGATAAAGCTGGAGAGAAATCAAATAATAAAAAGAAATGAATTTACAAAACACATTATTGCTCACTTAAGATGATCAGCATATTAATATGGATTTGTTTGGTGTAGATATCTTTAAGATTGTAGTTTCTTTTTTACTGTAAAAAAATATACATGACATAAAACTTACCACTTTAAGAGCACAGTTCATTGACATCAGGTACAGTCACATGGTTGCTCAGCCATCACCACCATTCATCTCCAGAGCTTTTCATCTTCCAAAACTGATACTTGGTCTCCATTCAGCAAGGACACCCCTCCATCCTCTCCCTAGCCTCTGGAAAATGCCATGACTACTCTAGGTACCTCACACAAGTGAAACTATACAATATTTGTCCTTTTGTGCCTGGTTTATCTCATTTAATGTCATGTCTTCAAGGTTCACTAATGTTGTAGGCTGTATCAGATGTCGTGCCTTTTTTAAAGCTGGATAATATTCTTGCGTGTATGCAAACTACATCTTTTTTACATGCTCATCTGTTAATGGACATGTGGATCATTTTCACCTTTTGGCTAGAGTGAAGGATGCTGCTATGAACACAGGAGTACAGATATCTGTTCAAGTCCTCACTTTCAGTTTTTTTAAGTGTATATTCAGAAGACGAATTGCTGGATCATATGGTAATTCTATTTACATCTTTGAGAAGCTGTAATACTGCTTTCCATAGTGGCTGAATGATCTTACATCCCTACCAGCAGTGTTTTTTTTTTTTCATTGATTGTAAAAACATTTCTTTCTTTTTTGTGGCCACACCAGGCAGCATATGGGATCTTAGTTCCCTACCAGGGATCAAACCCATGCCCCCTGCACTGGGAGCACAGAGTCTTAATCACTAGACTGCCAGGGAATTCCTTAATAACATTTTTTTTTATATGATTTGCAGAATTTTGTGCACCCCCCCCATTACATTTTCCTGCACACAGATTCTATTATAGCCTTAAACCATGGATTCTTCCTGGCTGTTGGCAGAATGTGGGGGCTACTCTGGAATAGCATTTCTGTAGTAGGAAAGAAAACACTCTAATGACAGAATACTTAACAATCTTTCAAACATTTTTCACAAACATGATTTCATTTGATCTTCAAAACACCATGAAATAGGCATTACTATCGTTATGGTTTTCGTCTTACAGGTAAGTTGAGGCTGGGTGTCTTGTGTAACTTACAATGTGTGGTGGAAGACATATGGAGATTGAAGTTGAACAGATCCACTTAGCTCTGACACTTAGACAAATATTGTAACATCTTGCTATGTAAGTATCTACCTGTGCCCTGTGGCTGGAGTCCAGGGTTGAGTCAGCCTGGTATCTGTGCCGACAAGCCCTCTTCTATGCAGCTGAAACCACCTCTACTTGTTGTCATGTGAACCCACTTCTACTGATTTATTAAAAATTTACTTCTTTGTGAAACAATTGTCCGTAACCCCTCCCCCACAAAAAAGCCAACTGCCAGTGTGAATGATGAAAATTAAGAAAAAGTGAGATAGGCTAAGCCACTTAGGATTCTTCACCAGAATATAAAAATGAGTAAATTAAAGAGAGAAATGAATTCAGCGGTAGCTCAGATCTGAGGAATGAACAAGTTCACCAATTTCTCCCTACAGAAATGAGAAAAAGACATTTGTGAAACTGTTGTAAATGATCCAACCAGTGAAAAAATTGCTCATCAAGTGAGAGATAAGTCTTAAATGAAAACTGAAAAGGGGGTTAATGTGTAGAGTGAGAATATGCAGAGGAAACACAAGACTTATGATGGAAATGGGACTCGGCAGAAAGCCCAGATCCTGTACAAACATTTCCACGAAGCAACAGATGGGGAAGACTCCAGTGTGGCTCCTCAACCAGGCTTTGCTGTAAGTGAAGTCGATCGGAAAGCTTGAAGAAGCATTTTTTTTTTTCTTGGATGGTATCGAAGTAAGTGGGAGAAATGGCACCCACAAACCTCTTGGTTGATGACCAGTTTTCTCCTATAGCCAGAAAAATTCTAAAAGGGAAGCATGGTAGACCAGAACAATACTCTAACATTGGTTTCAAAACCTCTATGGGAGTTAAAGCATCTTCATGAACAAAGAAATCCATGAGGAAAGTGAACGCTAAGACTTAAGGCAGCCAGAGACAGTCTTCTGGACATTGGGAGTTTGGCATCTTGATGGTTGAGCCAAGTTTGCTCAAATATGCCTCAAACCCCAAGGCATTTATAATCAAGGAAGAGAACTTCCTGTTCTTATATGACAACTCTGGACAGACTATGAGGGGAACGTGGCTTATTTCCTTTCACACAACTGTTTTGTCAAAGTGGAATTGAGGTTTCTAAGGGTCTCAAGACTCTTGCCCCGTGTTATAGATGGTATGTGCTCAGTCATGTCTGACTTTTGGTGTACCCATAGACAGTAGCCGCCCGGGCTCCTCTGTCCACAGAATTTTCTAGGCAAGAATACTGGAGTGGGTTGCCATTTCCAACTCCAGGGAATCTTCCTGACCCAGGGGAGGAACCTGAGTTTCCTGCAGCTCCTGCATTGGCAGGTGGATTCTTCATCACTGGCCAACCTGGGAAGCCCATTATAGATGGGGACGTGGAGACAAAAATCACACTGGTAAAGGATGACTGGGACAGATTTCAACTACAGATCAATTTGACTCCAAAGTCCATGCTCTTTCCATCATTCCCTGCCAACTTCTGGAGTGGGGCCAGACAAGCAGAGTTCCCCCAAATTTGACATCAGGGCTGAGAAACAAATAGGTATGGAGACCTTTTCTGGTCCCACCCATCCATCCCTTCCCTTCCCAAATGCTGGGCAGGTCCAGCAAATAGTAGGTCCACCTAGGCACCTCGTATGTAATAGAGCAAACTCCCATAATGTGATGAGCCCCATTTTGATTTTATATGTTTTAAAGATATTTTTCTATCAATACTGTTCACAATTTAATTACAATAATTAACATAGTTTTCCAATATTATTTTTGCATTTGATTATATGCCTAAAAATGTTGCAGCTGTGTTTACCTATATGCTTTTTGTCTTAGGCTTCATTTAAAATGAGAAGTAAATATCATTTTTATATATAGCTTTCTACTTGCTTTGTGAACTATTTTCATAATACCCCAATTTAGCCACACACATCCTCGGGTGTGCTCAGATCTCGCCAATTAGGGTAGGAGTGGGACAGAAATCAGAGGACAACATCAGCTCCCTGGACCCAGCAAGCGATGCTTCCAAGTGCTAGGAAAATAAATATATTTTTCTTCATAAAAACAATGTAGATAATTTGTAGTCATATTTGGCTACCCATAGCTTTGCAAGCAAAATGGAACAAAATAAAATCCTTTTTGGCTACTCTACCTCAGAGGAGGGAAAAGGAAAGCGAGCTGCTGACCAGAAGCCAATTTCATCTTGACTGTTCAGAAAAAAAAAAAGAAAGAAAGAAAGAAAGAAAGAAAAAGGAAAAAATCCGCTTGAAGACCACATGGCACAATCAAACAGCAGAACAGAACATCAAGCGGCTTCTCATTTTAGAGTCTGAATTTGGGCTGAAGTATGTTGATGGTCAACGTACAGCAGGGTAAATGCAAGGATCACACCTGTCCACTCAGCTTCCTTCGCAGACCTGGACTGCACGTGCTTGTACCTGAGACTACTGCCAGAATTCAGGGTCCTGAATGCAGTCTCTAGTGACTGATTCAAACACATGTCGGGAACTTTGACCGCATTCACTGCTGACTGTGATTGATTATCTCCATGAAGGTTGAAGAGACTAATATAAATGCATAAAAGTCAGTCATATACCCACGTTGTCGTTGTTTAGTCTCTAAGTTGTATCCAACTCTTTGTGACCCCATGGACTGTAACCCACTAGGCTGCTCTGTCCATGGGATTTTCCAGGCAAGAATACTGGGGTGGGTTTCCATTTCCTTCTTCAGGGCATCTTCCTGACCCAGGGATCAAAACTGCATCTCCAGTATTGGCAGGTGGATTCTTTACCTCTGAGCCACCTGGGAAGCCCCACATACCCATGAAATATACCAAGTAATATATTTTCTAGGAAGACTGGTCAGTAGAGTATTTTTTTTTTGTAATCTAGTTTAGTTAGTATTTCCAAAAAGTATGATGCTTGTCATGATTATCACAGGATAATTTTACATAATTCTGAGATGGAAGAGGAGACAGAGGTAGCACTGGGTTGGACTAAAGAAGGAGTGCAGGTTGGGGTTGAGAGGAACGAAGAGATTGGAGAGGGAGCCAGGATGGTAAGAGAAGGAGGTTGAATACACACACACACACACACACACACACACAGATACCCACGGACACACCCTACTGAGCTCACAGGCACCCCTGCCAACCAACAGCTTGATCAAAGTGTGTGACTAGGGCACTTGGAGCCAGCAGTGCCCAGACCTACTCATCTGTACATTCTAGAACCCCTCGTGCCTGAGTAGGGACCACCGCCCTCCAGGTTAAGGCCTGATGGAGGGGATATAGTTGCTCTGAGGGTATCTAGCAGCTGCAGCTTCTAGTTCCAATTTGGAAGGAAAGAGAACAGTTCTAGAACTCAACATACTGAGGTCAATTTTTTGATGCTGATCCAGGACTGTAACTTGCTACTGTGTGATCCTGGGCAGGTCTCCTTAGCCCCTTGAAGCTCAAGTTCATAACTCTATTGTGAGGATTCCAGCTGTGAAGGATAAGTTGGAGACTGAGTGACATAGTGTGTACAGACTGTGTTGTATGGCCTCTCAGACTAAGGAAGCAGTGGCGATTCTAATTATAATTGCTAGACAAAAACACCCAGACCAAGGACGTGAAACCGCTGGGAAGTTCACCCATTCTATCAAGCCGATCATGGTTATCAACTCATAACCTGGTTATGGTTCTAAGTGTCTATAAAGGAGCTGAAAACTGTGTTGGGATCATGAAAAGACAGCTGAAAGACCTAATGCATGATGTTCATGGGTATTTTCTCAAGTCAGATGACAACAGTGAACACTAGATTAGACATCCCTCTGTCTACCAGTTTTGGACGTTATCATGTAAACATGTAAACACACATATTCAGAAGACCTGATTTTGTGGGATGTGTCGAAGTCTTCCTAAGTAAAAGTTTATTGGTAAATTCACTTTTCTTGTAATAAAAATAAACTTTCAGGGTTTAACAATGTCAGAATAATATTCTACTCTTCCTAACCACATTCTTAACTAGCTAAATTGAAGAAATTAACAGTTTTATTGACATAGACTCCTTGTGTTCAGCGGCATACACTTTTATCTAACTGGTCAAAAACATCTTCTTTCTCATGAAGTAACTTACTCTCAGGAAGTCATTTAAAACAGAGTTTATTTTTTGTTTGCGTTATATTATCTATGATTTAGCTGTACAATCTTTTAAATTGAATAGTCGTTCTTATTTGTCTTTGTCTTTTCTCTCATTTGTGCAATGGCTTAAACTTTTAAAAATACATTTATGTGAGAATAAAATTGAGCTGATTTAAAGAAAAAAATAATATGTAAATATGAAAAGTGAAAACAATGTTTGTCACTCAGTTGTGTCTGACTCTTTGCACCCCATGGACTGTAGTCTGTCAGGCTCCTCTGTCCATGGAATTCTCCAGGCAAGAATACTGGAGAGGGTAGCCATTCCCTTCACCAGGGGATCTTCCCAAACCAGGGATCAAACCTGGGTCTCCTACATTACAGGTGGATTCTTTACCATCTCAGCCATCAGAGAAGCCCCTATGTATAAGTATGCACAAATATTATAAAACTAAGAAGTATACTATAATAACAACTAGAATTTGCAAACAGTAATCAAATATATAACACTAATGAGTCAACAGAAGGCTTTGCATATTATTTTTTATTCTACCGATTTTTTAATTAATACATTCCCATTTTAGTACATGGAGTTTAATGGGGTCTTTTGCTATCCATACATTAACAAATAATGTATACAAATGCTTCTACTCATATTCTTTTTATATTTATATTAAATCTGAGACATTTTTAATGTCAGTAAACACATCTTATTTGTTTAATTTTTAAATATCTACATAGCTTTCTTTAATATAGAAATGATCTAATTTATTTAATCATTCCTTTTCGATGTGTATGATTTTCCAATTTGTAAATATTACAAATAATGTTACATTGAATATTACTATTAAATTTTTGAATATGGTTACATATTTCTTTGTGAGGAGTTCCTAGAAGTAGATTTGCTAGTTAAAGTTTTGTTTTGTTTTTTTTCCTAACAGATAGACAAAATTAAATTGTCCTCGGGAGGCTTTTGCTATTTACAGCATCCAACATTGCATGGCATGGTCTTATTTTTTCACGTCTGTATTTATTTATTGTTCTTCTTTGCTGTGAAAGTGCTGCACTCAATATGCCTGCAAATCTGGAAAACTCAGCAGTGGCCACAGGACTGGAAAAGGTCAGTTTTCATTCCAGTCCCAAAGAAAGGCAAAGCCAAAGAATGCCCAAACTACCACACAATTGCACTCATCTCATACGCTAGTAAAGTAATGCTCAAAATTCTCCAAGCCAGGCTTCAGCAATATGTGAACCGTGAACTTCCAGATGTTCAAGCTGGTTTTAGAAAAGGCAGAGGAACCAGAGATCAAATTGCCAACATCCAATGGATCATCGAAAAAGCAAGAGAGTACCAGAAAAACATCTATTTCTGCTTTATTGACTATGCCAAAGCCATTGACTGTGTGGATCACAATAAACTGTGGAAAATTCTGAAAGACATGGGAATACCAGACCACCTGACCTGTCTCTTGAGAAACCTGTATGCAGGTCAGGAAACAACAGTTAGAACTGGACATGGAACAACAGACTGGTTCCAAATAGGAAAAGGAGTATGTCAAGGCTATATATGGTCACCCTGCTTATTTAACTTACATGCAGAGTACATCATGAGAAACGCTGGGTTGGAGGAAGCACAAGCTGGAGTCAAGATTGCCAGGAGAAATATCAATAACCTCAGATATGCAGATGACACCAACATTATGGCAGAAAGTGAAGAACTAAAGATCCTCTTGAGGGAAGGGAAAGAGGAGAGTGAAAAAGTTGGCTTAAAGCTCAACGTTCAGAAAACTAAGATCATGGCATCTGGTCCTATCACTTCATGGCAGATAGATGGGGAAACAGTGGAAACAGTGGTTGACTTTATTTTTCTGGGCTCCAAAATCACTGGAGATGGTGATTGCAGCCACGAAATTAAAAGACGCTTACTCCTTGGAAGGAAAGTTGTGACCAACCTATAGAGCATGTTAAAAAGTAGAGACATTACTTTGCCAACAACGGTCTGTCTAGTCAAGGCTATGGTTTTTCCAGTGGTCATGTATGGATGTGAGAGTTGGACTATAAAGAAAGCTGAGCGCCGAAGAATTGATGCTTTTGAACTGTGGTGTTGGAGAAGACTCTTGAGAGTCCCTTGGACTGCAAGGAGATTCAACTAGTTCATCCTAAAGGAGATCAGTCCTGGGTGTTCATTGGAAGGACTGATGTTGAAACTGAAACTCCAGTACTTTGGTCACCTGATGTGAAGAGCTGACTTATTTGAAAAGACCCTGATGCTGGGAAAGATTGAGTGCAGGAAGAGAAGGGGACGACAGAGGATGAGATGGTTGGATGGCATCACTGACTCAATGGACATGGGTTTGGGTAGACTCCGGCAGTTGGTGATGGACAGGGAGGCCTGGCATGCTATGGTTCATGAGGTTGCAAAGAGTTGGACACAACTGAGTGACTGAACTGAACTGAACTGAATGTTTTATCAGTTTTAAGGATGAAAATAATATATTCTTAAATATAATTTTTCTGATTATAAGATGGGCCCCTGTGAACATCCCTATTATCTATTTGTATTCTTCATCTGTAATGTATCTATTCATATTTTTCCACTTTATTATTTTACATTTACTAGGTACTTACTTATTCTTACTTGATATATAGATCTAGGGTTTTCTCCATGGCTCAGCCTGGGGGTTACTGTGGTGAGTCTCTTCCACTCATGTACAGTGGCCAGAATGAGACCAAGGACCTTACCTAATGTTGAGGAGATACAGAGGGTAGGTGGAACTCGAGTTTGCCTCCAGATGCAGTCTGCCCTGTTCCTGAAGTTGGAGAGCAAACATTCCCAGAGCCCATTCAATGGTGAGAAAAACTGTCTTCTCTAAGACTCTTTGGTCCTTGAGTCTTAAAAACAAGTAGAGAGGATTCAGATAGTATAGGGTCATCCAAAAATCGATCTGAATTTGTTCAGTTTTGGGGTTTAGAAACCAAGAGTTGGGAGAGTGATGAGACCTATGTTTGGTGAGTCTTCCTTTTCCTACTGACTCTAGGGACCCCACCGACTTTCCCCCAACAGGCTCCTCTGTCAGTAAGATTTCCCAGGCAAGAATACTGGACTGGGTTGCCATAACCTTGTCCATTTTCCACCACAGTTATATATAAAAAGAAGCAAACATACTCATAAAGAAGGCTGAGCACCAAAGAATTGCTGCTTTCAAGTTGTGGTGCTGGAGAAGACTCTGAGAGCCCCTTGGACAGCAAGGAGATCAAATCAGTCAATCCTAAAGGAAACCAACCCTGAATATTCTTTGCAAGGGCTGATGATGAAGCTAAAGCTCCATTACTTTGGCCACCTGATTGGAAGAGCCAACTCATTAGAAAACACCCTGATGCTGGGAAAGATTGAGGGCAGAAGGAGAAGGGAGAGTCCCAAGATGAAATGGTTGGATGGTATTACCAAATCAATGGACATGAGTTTGCACAAACTCTGGGAGATAGTGAAGGACAGGGAAACCTGGCATGCTGCAGTCCATGGGGTCGAAAAGCACTAGACTCAACTTAGTCACTGAACAGCAACAATAAACATACACAATGAAAAAAAATAAAGTGATTCATAATCATTAGTTGTGCCTATGCTTTGATAAACTCTCATTTTCATTTAAAATTTTACTTGTTGCATTTCAAATTTGTAGTAGTTCACCGCTATCTTATTTGAAAACTTAAATTACCTTTGAACCTTTATCTTTTATCCAACTAATAAGGATCTTTAACTACATGGCATCGTGAAAGCTATTAAACTTCTTTGTGTTGTGGTTTCCTCATCTGTAAAATGGGAATAAGATCAATAATAATATGTCTGAATCAGATAAACATTATACACATTAAATGAGTTAATATATAGAAGAAACTTGACCCAGCATTACATAAATATAGAATATATGTAGAATAATTATAACAGTTCATGATTGATTATTTTAAAAGTTCTAGGTAGAAAACAAGGTTGTTCAAATAGGTGCCTCAGACTAGGTTTTCCAGAAGCAGAGCTGGATTTCTAGAGAAGTTATATCCTTGGGTGACACCTGTGAGGGGATGAGGGAAGCAAGCCAGGGCAGGGAAAGAAGCTGGTCAAAGATGGGGCTCAGCTGTGGTCCAACCTCATGCTGACTCCTCAGGACCTTCTGGATGGTGAATAGCATCTCAGAGGACCTTTGATACCCTATGTCTGTCAGTCAGTAGATGATTGCAGATGTCCCGTGTATAAGGCAGGGTCCTCCAGGCATTTCTGAGCATGTAGCTTTCCTTCCACCAAGGACAGTTCTCAGGAAGAGGCTGAGGGCAGCTGCAAACTGTTGGAAGCCAAGGCTTGCAGCCAGTATTTGCACGTCAGAGTGCCTAGTTGGAGAGGAGACCTGGGTGGGGAGCCAGCAGCATTGCTTCCAGTGAGGGTCTCAAAAAACTTTTGCACACTTCAGAACCCCCCAAGGGCTTATTACAACACAGATTCTGTTCTCCAGCCTAAAAGTCTCCAAATCATGTCTAGAATGGAGCTGATGGTTTGCACTGACAAACAGTGATATAGGGGCCACACTTTGAGAAACTCTGCTCTATGCTCTTCCATACATTATTTTTTCTTATCGTATTTATCTTTCACAACTGCTAGTTTCTGTGACAGCAAGCATCATTTTCTTGTTTCTGTCCTTGATAGGTTCTAGTGATTCATCCTTCCTCTGATGTTGGTTGTGGTTAACTGGGAAAGTGCTTTCAGCAGGCTTAGAAAATTCCCTTCTGTTTCCAGTGAAAGCTGCTTACCAGGAAAAGGTGCTGAATTTTATCAAGTCTTTTTCCAGTAACTATTGTGATAATCATGTTTTTTTTTCTATTTATTCAAATTAACAAATATCAAAATTTCTTGGAAGTTCTAGTTTAAAACTGCCTGTTTATATGATGTTTTACTCTTTAAATGAGCTTCCCAGGTGGCACTACTGGTAAAGAACCCGCCTGCCAATGCAGGATACCTAGGAGACTTGGGTTCAATCCCTGGCATGGCAATCTACATCAGTATTCTTGCCTGGAGAAGCCAATGGACAGAGGAGCCTGGAGGGCTGTAATCCATGGCGTTGCAAAGAGTTGGACACAACTGAATCACCTTAGCACACACGTACTTTTCAATGTATTGATTAATTTGATTTACTGATATGTATTTTAAGGATAAAATACATAAATGGCAATGACATTGTTTTCTCTCCATGGTGTCCTTTTCCTTTCTTCCTTCTTTTATCTTGTTATCCTTTTTTTCTTTTAGTTTCAAAATTTTGCTAGCTTCACAACATGAGTTGAGAATGAGCCCCATCATTCTCTATGCCCTGGAATTTGCATAGTAAAAAAATGACCCATCCCTTGAATATTTAGTAGAATTTACCTTATAAAACTTTGTATGTTTGGTATCTCTTTGAGATACTGATTAATTATGAATATCACATCAAATTTTCATGGCAGGAATAGACCCCAGTTGGTCTTGATGAATTCACACACACACACACACACACACACACACACACACACACACACACACACACGTTCAGTTTAGTTCAGTCACTCAGTCATGTCCGACTCTTCGCAACCCCATGAACTGCAGAATGCCAGGCCTCCCTGTCCACCACCAACTCCCAGAGTTCACCCAAACTCATTTCCATTGAGTTGGTGATGACATCCAACCATCTCATCCCCCATCATCCCCTTATCCTCCGGCCCTCAATCTTTCCCAGCATCAGGGTTTTTTCCAATGAGTCAGATCTTTGCATCAGGTGGCCAAAATATTGGAGTTTCAGCTTCAACATCAGTCCTTCCAATGAACACCCAGGACTGATCTCCTTTAGGATGGACTGGTTGGATCTCCTTGCAGTCCAAAGGACTCTCAAGAGTTGTCTCCGTCACTGCAGTTCAAAAGCATCAATTCTTCTGTGCTCAGCTTTCTTTATAGTCCAACTCTCACATCCATACATAACTACTGGAAAAACCATAGCCTTGACTAGACAGACCGTTGTTGGCAAAGTTATGTCTCTGCTTTTTAATATGCTCTCTAGGTTGGTCACAACTTTCCTTCCAAGGAGTGAGAGTCTTTTAATTTCATGGCTGCAATCACCATCTCCAGTGATTTTGGAGCCCAGAAAAATAAAGGCAGCCACTGTTTCCCCATCTATTTGCCATGAAGTGATGGGACCAGATGCCATGATCTTAGTTTCTGAACGTTGAGCTTTAAGCCAACTTTTTCACTCTCCTCTTTCACTTTCACTGAGGCTCTTTAGTTCTTCTTCACTTTCTGCCATTAGGGTGGTGTCATCTGCATATCTGAAGTTATTGATATTTCTCCCAGCAATCTTGATTCCAGCTTCTGCTTCTTCCAGCCCACCGTTTCTCATGATGTACTCTGCATGTAAGTTAAATAAGCAGGGTGACCATATACAGCCTTGACATACTCCTTTTCCTATTTGGAACCAGTCTGTTTTTTCATGTCCAGTTCTAACTGTTGCTTCCTGGCCCGCATACAGGTTTCTCAAGAGGCAGATCTGGTGGTCTGGTATTCCCATCTCTTTCAGAATTGTCCACATGTATGTAGTTGGATTTAATCTGCAGTTATTTTGTCTAGGATCTTTGACTCAGTGTTCATGAGGGGTATTTGTCTGTCATTGTCTTTTCTTATCAACGACAGATTTTGATATCACAGTCATCTCTTCAATTTGGTGTTTTCTTGGCCTGGATTCTAAAATGCCAATTGACCTACCTTGGGCACTGAACATATTTTTTCCTGTGCATGCCTGCCCAGATGCAGACTTCCAACCAACTCCAGCCTCAGTGTTCTGCTTAATCATTTCACCTGCATCCAAACATATTCACTGCTCCTACTGTGCCCCAGGTACTATTCTTGGCATTTGTCAGAAGGAGCAGGGGAAATTTGAAATGACAGTCAAGGACTTCCCTCATGGTACAGTGGATACGAATCTGACTGCAAATGTAGGGGACAGGGTTTGATCCCTGGTCTGGGAAGATCCCACATGCCATGGAGCAACTAAGCCTGTGTGCCACAACTACTGAAGCCCTCATGCCTAGAGCCTGTGCTCCACATCATAGAAGCCTACTGTAATGACAATCCCACACTGCAATGAAGAAAAATTCCACTCACCATCACTAGAGAAAACCCTCATACAAAGACCCAGTGAAACCAAAAATAAGCAAATAAATAAATTAAAAAATGGTCGACGTCAAAACAATCTTTTAAAAAATGACAGGCAGACAAAATAAGCACTCCAGAAGTTTCTACCTCAATGATATTTTAAATGGCTCTTTGCCAGAACACTTGGTGGTACTCTAGCTCAAAGAGTTTCTGTTCTATTGAGCATGTATTATATTATCCTTGTTCATATGTCTATGCCATTCCATATCCCCACTTCCATGGGAGCCACTAGGTTGGGAAAAAGAATGACTTCATGCCCACTCACTATTGTGTGTATTTGGCCTCCTGCTAACTCTGCTTTCATATTCCTCTCACCCAAGGTCTTAGTGATAAAAAGTTACCCAAGTATTATACCTGGAAAAACCAACACAAACACTCCAATTAAGTTAGGAAAGGACATTTTCAACCCTGACAGCTAGATAGTTCATAATGATTTATTTATTGATCCAACAAATATTTATTGAGTGCCAACTATATGCTAAATCTAACACTAGTATATATTGTATTAGACTCTGGGAAATTGATTATAAATAAGAGAAGGAATATTCATGCATTTCCTGGAGTTTATTTTCCATTGAGTCAACATACTAATCAACAAATGAACACTTTATAATACTACCATATGACATGAGAAAATAATCCAGACTAGTTGTGAAGGAGAATGCTAGGAGTCAGGACCACATTTATAGATTATCACATAATGCCTCCAGAGGTGACATTTTACTGAGACCTGAATAATCACAAGAAGAGGTGGCAATCGCTATGTTGAAGGCTGGGTGCCACATCTGGCTATTTATGTCCAAAATAAATGGAAGAAGAAATACACATTCAGTGGTCCTTCAGTCTAACCATTTTTGTGAACCTTCCATAGAGACAATTATTTTTGGATTGGCTGTTTGAACCATAAGGTGGGTAGAGGTACCATTTACTAAGATGAACTCATTGGGCAAAAAATGAGATTAGAATTTTTGGAAAAGAAATCATGAGTTAATTTTTGAAATATTTACTTTGAGGTGTCTATTAGGCTTTCATGCTGTTGTAATATTAATGTTTTAAGATATGTCTTTTTCCTTCAACATGGCTGCTAAGCACAAGCCAGTGACCTCACCAAAAAATAGCTAAAAACAGTTAAGTGTTCCAACAAAGGAGGAAATTCTGACTATGCTGGACTTAATAAGCGGTGATATGTCACTCTACAACAAGGCATTTTCTGTAGAGAATTCAAGAGCAATTTTGATAATACTTAAAGAGTACAGTGCAAGTCTAGTAATTAATATCACCTCCTTGATAACTCAAAATTACATTCCAGCTCTGACTTGTCCCCTGTACTACAGATTTGTGAACATAATTACCTACTTGACATACATTATACACTTGAGTGTCTAATAGGTCTTAAAACTTAACATTTTCAAAATAGAGCTCCCAGTTTTTCATGCAACCATCAATCTCTTCCTTCCGGAGTCTTCCACATTGCACTATATGGTACCATCATCCACTCAATTGCTCAAACAAGTTAGGAGTCTTAAATTTCTTTATTGTCCTCCATACCTCATATATAATCATTGTCTGATTCTATTGGTTCTACTTCCCAATATATATCACATCACAAGTGTGTCTGCATCTATGTTGATGAAATCACCCTGGACCAAGCCACGATACTCTCAGTCACTCAGACTGTTATTGCTGCTACTAACTAGCTTTTCTAATTCAACCTTTGGAATCCCCTTTGTTCATCTAGTCCTGCAATCAGAATGACCCTTTAAGATATCTAAGGAGGAGCTCAGCTCACGTCATGGCTTAAGGCCCCTCAGCAACTTCCAAGTATACTCAGAAATGATTTCAAACTCCTCACCATGATGACAAAGCTTTGCCCTGCCTGCACACAATTCCCACCTTGCTCATCAGGCACACCTTTGTGTGGTCCTTTCCCATGCTGTACCAGGGTTGGTCTGTGTGTCCAAAGAAAGAAGGTAAAACTGATGGTACATCACACCAATATTAGGTTATAAAAGACCACAACTTCCATCCAGAGTTCTCTCTTTCTCAGATAACCAATCTTATCAAGTAACCTCGGATTTCACCCTTCACTGGGAATGTCATCTGACTTGCCTTGAGGACATTCAGGTGGCTGCCCTGTAGACAGACCCCCATGAGGAAAAACTGAGACTTCCAGGCATTAGCCAATGAAGAACGGAGGGCTCCAGCCAACAGCCATGTGAAGGCGCCCCCTTGAAGGCTGCTCCTCCGGCCCTTGCAAGGTTTTTGCTTTTTCATGCTTAAGCCTACATTTTATTGTATTATTATCCCTGAGCAAATCGAGGCACAGTATTTCATTAGACTGAACAGATACATTATTGAACACATAAAAGAATATCAAAGGCCACTCAACAGTTTCAGCAAAGGGGGATGATATTAGATTTTGTAGATTTGTGTACAAAAATGCATTCTATACCAATAGCTACATCTTTTATAATTGGACTCATTTTTTATATAGTTCATGTGAACAGATTATTTAAGAGATGCATTTTTAGGTATTGCTTTTCATATGGCTTTAATATTCAGAGTTGTTATATTCAGAAGAGGGACGTTCACGTTCAGACTTATAAATTACATCTCAGAATTGGATGCTAAACCAGTTCTGAGGATGAGCTTGTTAAGTCATCTATTACTTATTAAGGGATAAGCAATTTTGTGGCAATAAAGAATCTGAGATTGAAATTTCCCCCAAACACTCCCCACTTTCTACCATTAGAGATGTTAATTCATCACAGAGCATCTAAAGTGTTGATGATGCAGATCTGAGCCACAGCTTGACTACAGTCTCATGAAAGACTCTCAGTTGGGGCCCCATCTAGAACTTTCCCAGGTTTCTGAGAGTGAGATGATTAAGTCTGCTGTCTTAAACTACTGTTTGGGGATAGTCAGTTCAGTTGTTCAGTCGAGTTCGACTCTTTGTGATCCCATGGACTGCAGCACACCAGACTTCCCTGTCCATCACCAACTCCTGGAGTTTGCTCAAACTCATGTCCATTGACTCGGTGATGCCATTCAACCATCTCATCCTTTGTCATCCCCTCTTCCTGTTGCCTTCAATCTTTCCCAGCATCAGGGTCTTTTCCAATAAGTCAGTTCTTTGCATCAGGTGGCCAAAATATTGGAGTTTGGGGATAGTAGCAATACATAACTACTACAGCAAGATAGTAGTAGTTCAAGGATGTATATTATCACCCTTATTTAACTTATATGCAGTGTACATCATGCAAAATGGCAGAATCACAAGCTGGAATCAACATGCCTGGAGAAATATCAATAACCTCAGATATGCGGATGACACCATCCTTATGGCAGAAAGCAAAGAACTAAAGAGCCTTTTGATGAAGGGGAAAGAGGAGAGTGAAAAAGCTGGCTTAAAACTCAACATTCAATAAACTAAGACCATGGCATCTGATCCCATCACTTCATGCCAGATAATGGGGAAAAAATGGAAACAGTGGCATATTTTATTTTCTTAGGCTGAAATATCACCATAGATGGTGACTTCAGGTGTAAAATTAAAAGATGCTTGCTCCTTGGATGGAGAAGGAAATGGCAACCCACTCCAGTATTCTTGCCTGGAGAATCCCAGGGACGGCGGAGCCTGGTGGGCTGCCGTCTATGAGGTCGCACAGAGTCGGACACGACTGAAGCGACTTAGCAGCAGCAGCAGCAGCAGCTCCTTGGAAGGAAAGCTATGACAAACCTAGACAGCATATTAAAAAGCAGATATCACTTCACTAACAAAAGTTCGTATAGTCAAAGCTACTATTTTTCCAGTAATCATGTACAAATGTGAGAGTTGGATCACAAACAAGGCTAAGCGCTGAAGAACTGATGCTTTTGAACTGTCGTGCTGGGGAAGATTATTGAGAGTTCCTTGGATAGCAAGATCAAAGCAGTCAATTCTGAAGGAAATCAACACTGAATATTTATTGGAAGTGCTGATGCTGAAGCTGAAGATCCAATACTTGATATGCCACCTGATATGAAGAGCCGACTCATGGAAAAGACCCTGGTGATGGGAATGATTGAGGGCAGGAGGAGAAGGGAACGACAGAGGGTGAGATGGATTGAATGGCATCACTGACTCAACGGACATGAGTTTGAGCAAGCTCCGGGAGATAGTGGAGGACAGAAGAGCCTGGTGTGCTGCAGTCCATGGGGTCACAAAGAATCAGACATGACTTAGGAACTCAATAACAACAATAACAGCAAGAGAAAGTGCCAGTCTACACAAGTTGTCTCTGAGTTTGACCTGGTTTTTCTCTCTCTTGCCCTTTCCCTCCCCAGCCAACTAGCCTCATGGTCACTTACGCTTCTGCTCCATTGTAACACTGCCTCTCTCGGCAACCATCCTTTTATATCTGAAAAAAGTAAACATTTCAGTTGGCTTCTGCTGAAGGGCACCACTTGATGAGTTAGAGCCGAATCACTGGTTTTCTGAACTGGCCTGATGCCTCGTTGCTTTTGTGCCATGTTGATGAAAGAGTGAAGAGTAGATGAATTCTCTTGACTGATAAAATGGAAGAGCTTATAGGTTTTTCAAAATTCAGGGTTGTTTCTAAAAATTAGTCCTTTCCTTCCAAAAGAAAGCAGTTGGAGAGGAAATTGGAGTTGATTCAATCCAGTTTGCTCATTTTTTTCAGAGGGAGCCACTGATGTCAGAGACAGGGAGTGAAGGACCCACAATCTGTCAGCCACTGAGTGAGAACTGGCATGAGAAACAAGCGCTCCACTTCAACACTCTAACCACATTACCCTAAGCACCAACCTGGAAGGTATTGCTGTTTTCTCATGTAGTCACAAAGTCCGACTCTTTTGCAACCGTATGGATTGTAGCCCGGCAAGCTCCTCTGTCCAAGGGATCTCCCAAGTAAGAATACTGGAGTGGGTTGCCATTTCCTTCCCTAGGGGATCTTCCTGCCCCAGGGGTTGAACTGGCGTCTCTTGCAATGGCAGTCAGATTCTTGGTGGCTCTATGGTAAAGAATCTGCCTGCCAATGCAGGAGATGCTCTTTCAATCCCTAGGTTGGGAAAATGCCCTGGAGAAGGTGTCAGCACCTTTCTAAGTGTATTAGATTCATGAATTCACCCACTTATCATAGTAACTCCATTAGTTATTATTAGTCCCATTTTGCAAATGAGAAAAAGAGACATAGTTAAGGTAAAGTGACTTGGCAAGTGGCAGAGTTTGCCCTCTTCCTAATCGGTGAGTCTAAGATTTGAGTACAGGCAATCTGATTCCAAAGGTGGCCTTTCTCTATTTGTATTACCCTCATGTACTAAGAAAGCTGAGCACTGAAGAATTGATGCTTTTGAATTGTGTTGTTGGAGAAGACTCTTGAGAGTCCCTTGGACACCAAGGAGATCCAACCAGTCCATCCTAAAGGAAATCAGTCCTGAATATTCATTGGAAGGACTGGTGCTGAAGCTGAAGCTCCAATACTTCGGCCACCTGATGCGAAGAACCAACTCATTGGAAAAGACCTTGATGCTGGGAATGATTGATGGTGGGAGGAGAAGAGGATGACAGAGGATGAGATGGTTGGATGGCATCACTGACTCAATGGACATGACTTTGAGTAAGCTCCTGGAGTTGGTGATGGACAGGGAAGCCTGGCGTGTTGCAGTCCATGGGGTCGCAAAGAGTTAGACACAACTGAGTGACTGAATTGAACTGAACATGTATTGTGGGGGCTTCCCTGATATCTCAGTTGGTAAAGAATCTGCCTGAAATGAAGGAGACCCCAGCTCTATTCCTGAGTTGGGAAGATCCGCTGGAGAAGGGATTGGATACCCACTCTAGTATTCTTGGGCTTCGCTTGTAGCTCAGCTGGTGAAGAATCCGCGTGCAATGTGGAAGACCTGGATTTGATCCCTGTGTTGGGAAGATCCTCTGGAGAAGGGAAAGGCTACCCACTCCAGTATTCTGGCCTGGAGAATTTCATGAACTGTATAGTCCATGGGGTCACAAAGAGTCAGACACGACTGAGTGACTGTCACTTTCATGTACTGTAAGGTAACTTTGTTTTTTCTTCTCCACACTCATATGCAGCAATATATTATATTCTACACTCTGTTCTAAAATAGCCATCCATTCTGTGAGTCTAGATTTCCACCCCTTTCTACCACTAACACTATTATATTATTTGAAATTGGAAACAGCCAAATTTTGCCTCAAACTTTTTCTTTTCTGGTTAGAATGAGACATTTGTACATTTTATTATTGCAGGGAAAAAGTAGTAAATGGTGTAGAAATGCTATTAAAATCTCTTGTGAGGATTATTTTTAGCTTCTTTCACGTAGATGGCAACAGCTTCTGTATTTTGGTTCTTGTGATCCATGTATCTTGGACTGTGGAGGGACACTTGTGAAGTTAGATTAAAGCCAATTATAAATCACCTCTCAGGGCTGGTTCCTGAGCCAAATTCTAGATGTGGTTTCATTAATGTACCTTCACCTCTGCTCAGAATTCTGTGCTGGCCCCTCAAAAATGCATTTTGGAGAGCTGGAGCTAATTATAATATGGTGCTAATGGCCTTCAAAGAGGCTGGAATGGTAGAAGCAAACTTGCTTTTACTTTCCATTCAGGTCCAGGGGGTCCTGAGGCTTATCTACAATTTCTCCAGCCATCTGTGCAGAGGGATCATTTGCTTTTTACCTTCAGCTCCTTCATCTCTCATTTAGTAATGAGCTTGGAGATGGCTCTGTAATATTGGCTGAAGAGCCATCTAGTGCGTGGTCCAAGGAGAACAGAGGTGGCTTCAGATATACCTGAAGAACAGGGCTCATAGAAAGACAGGCCATTTCACTTTATTTCTAAACATGGCAGAAGGATCAAGCCTGATTTCTCCCAAGGGGGCTGCTGTCCTTCTGTGATGCCAGCCTGTCCTGTTGGGCTCCAAGGGACCCACAATCCTGAGGCTCTGGATTGGCCTTTGAGAGAAGCTGAGTGGAGTTCTTCTTATTGAAGTCATGTTTACTGGAAATACGCTGTGTGAGGCACTAGGAAACTGGCCGTGAGGGTGACAGGGTTCTTCTGGCTCAGAGCTCATGGGCTGACACACAGAAACTGCCTGGCTGGCCCTCTGATCGAATGGGAGCTACTTTTCACAGGCAAGGGTCCCAGCTGCCTTTAGTATGCATGGTGTGTGGCCCTGAACTTGGGCAGTTTACAAAGCAGTGAGATCAGATTAAACTCAACAAGAACTTGACCATCTGCGTGGTATAAAAATAAGATGTGTGAATCCCATCTCCACACGTGAGGAGGTGTACTTAACCCTGTGTGGGGTTCCCACACAAGTCACTGCGGAGGTGCACTAGAATACGGCTATGGGGACTGGCCGATGGAGTGGGGGCAGCGAAGGAAGCTGGTGATGATATTCATCAGGGAAACTGGAAAAGAATTCACACCAGACTCAACAGTTGTCCTGGAGAGTAGTCACTGATTGGAGGATTTGGTGAGGGAAGCATCTGTAGGGGAGCCAGGAGACTTTTTGTTTGTTTGACTTTGAGACATATGGGAGCTTAACCTAACCAGTAATCAAACTTATGCCCCTTGTATTGCAAGTGCAAAGTCTTAACCACTGGACCACCAAGGAAACCCCAAGTCTTCTTCTTCTTTTTTTTTTGATACTGACTCTTTTCCTTTAATGTAAGGTAAGATATTGTCTCTCAAATACATCTCTTTAAAATTTCATGTTTATTTTGTAAAGTTGAAAACTTCTGCTTTTTTTATGCCCTTCATGACCTTCTATTTGAGATTTTTAATATTTTGGCATTTTTAAATATTAGTATTTTGTGAATGTATCTATGATGCATGTATGCTAAGTCGCTTCAGGTGTCTGTGACTCTTTGTGACCCTATGGACTGTAGCCCACCAGACTCCCCTGTCCATGGGATTCTCTAGGCAAGAATACTGGAGTGGGTTGTCATGCCCTTCTCCAGGGGATCTTCCCAACCCAGAGATCAAACCTGCATCTCTTATGTCTCTTGAATTGGCAGGCAGTTTCTTTACCACTAGTGCCAATTATCTGTAATAAAAATATTATATTAAGATTTTTTGGTTGCTATTTATTTGCAAAATTGTGTCCTACACTTTGCAACTCCGTGGACTGTAGCCCACCCAACTCCTCTGTCCATGATATCTTCTCTTTATTTATTATGAAATCAGTGTTCATCCCTTGAAGTCAGTGTTCATCCCTGTACCTCATCACATCTCAATAGTGTCCTGGTGTTCAATAAACATACAGCAACTTGAGACAACAATGAAAATCTTAGCTCCTGGTAAATATTAGTTGAAGACAACTGGATAAGATTATTTTCACTAAGAACAGAGTAGATTTTTAACCCACTTAGAAGTTTGTCTCAAGTGGTGCTAGAGGTAAAGAACCCGCCTGCCAATGTAGGAGAGCTAAGAGATGAGATGCAAGTTTGATCCCTGGGTTAGGAAGATCCCCTGGAGGAGGGCACAGAAATCCATTCCAGTATTCTTGCCTGGAGAATCCTATGGACACAGGAGCCTGGTGGGCTGCAGTCCACAGCATCACAAGGAGTTGGACACGACCGAAGTGACTTAGCATGCACACACAGAAGTTTGACAGCCTCTAAAATATGATAGTCCAGAAGTAATTTTCTAGAAGAGCTGTTTTTGAAAACGTGTTCTGGACCCATCGAGAATCCATAAAGAGAAGCAGAGGTGAGGAAAGTGGGGAAAACAGAGGGGGGATCCAGAAAGCACAAGTGGTCACAAGTCACTCAGGAGCGCTGAGCTAAGGAGACAAGACAAGATGAATGATCCCCAACAGAGGCTGAAGCTGCCAGTTGACTGGGTCTGTCAACAAAGCAGGCCAGAGGGTGGGTTTTGTCATCAGAAATATTTTATCTTTATGTAGTCGGCTTTACCAGTCTTTTCTTTCTGGTTCCTTCTTTGATTCAAAATTTTTAAAGGTCTTTCCCATTATTTTCATTGGAGATTGATAGCATTAGATTTGAGTCTTGAGAAGATTGGTCTGACTACAGTTCAGAAAATAGAAGCAAGATGGGAGGTGAGGAATATTGAACTTGAGGATAACAATTAGGAGGCGATGGCAGAAGTTCATGTGAGTGATATTATTAGCCCTCCTTGTGATGGTGGCAGTGGAAGTAGAAAACATGGATGGATTCAGGATCTAGTTAGGAGGCAAGACAGACAAGCACTGATTTGGATATGGAGGAGGAGACAGACTAGTGTTTTAACAAATAGAAAAATGCCACTCGTTGGGCTAAGGAACCACAGGAAAGGACCAGTTTTATCTCTTTTTAACCTTTTTCTCCTTTAGTGCACAGGATGGACATCATGAGTGTGGTATAATACAGGTCAGCTTTATGTAGTTTGGGGACTTCCTGAGGGAAGCACTGAGTACACATCTCAGATTCCCTGAAGAGGGATCCTGCTTGGGACCGGAAACTGAGGAGCCAGGAAATGATCAATGTGTTTGAAGCCATGTGCCTAGATGAGATTGCTGTGGTATGAAGACAACAGAGTCGAAAGAGATGGGAACCCTGAAGAACCCAGGAGAACTGCAACATTTCACGGCTGCAGGAGGATGACCTGCTGAGAGCACTGGATGTTGGCCAGCCCCCCACGCTACATCCTAACCAGGAAGGAAAAGACTATGACAGGGCTACTTGCCTCATCTTTCTGGGCTGGGCACCAGGCAAAACCCTGAAGGAGCCACACTGGGGAACCCACTAAACTGGGCAGCTTTAGGAATCTCGAAACTCTGGGACATCCCATATTTTGTTTGTCTTTTCTTTCTACTTTTGTCACCATTTTCAAGTTAGGAGAGGAGATTCAAAAAGACAGATTCCTCTTATTCTTCCCCAACATTCCTCTTATTCAAGTGTTTTCTTTCCACCTTGACTTGTTAGAGATGCAAAAAAAAAAAAAAAACTTCTTCAAGAAAAATATACTTTGTTCTGTCCAGGCAAGATGGTAGAATACAGTAAAGACACAGCAAATTGGGGTGTGAATAACATGGAGTAAAGTGGTTTTTCGTATCTTTACCTAAACGCCTGTTGTCATTTTTCTTGCTGTTGGTGTAGTGTCATGGCAGAGTCTGGATATTAAACATATATAGACCTTGCTTCATGCCCCAGCACGATCTCTTGCAACAGCTATTACTCAAATGACTTAATCTTTGAAACCTCAATTTTCTCATGTACAAGATGAGGATAATTATGCTTGTTTACCAGGGCAAGTGGAAGAAGTGAATGAGGGAAGACGTGAATGAAACTTGCAAGGGCTCAGCACAGAGCAGGTCCTTCACTGCATCTTCCTTCCTTCTTATTATCTATGTCTGAATCTTAGTACGCTTGGTCAGCTCACGCACATACATTTCTTCTCTCAGAAAACCACCCAAATACTCCAAATTTCTCTCTAAGCAACAGATTTCTCAGGTGAAATGGTACATTTGTATTCAAATTAACTTTGCCACTGGTTTCTGTGTAACTGTAGTTGGCAATAAGATAGCGGAGAAGGCCCGGGATCCACGGTATTGGACATCACTCCATTCAGAGGAAGAAGATGACCAGTGACAGGAGTGGTGGGGAAGGGAGATGGGCGTTGGGGAGAAGCGCATTCTACATTGTGGGCTTGGGAGTGGCAGGCAAGTCAATCTACCAATCTTTTGAGCAGTTTACACCATTCCGTCTTAACGTCACCTAAGCACCCTCCCCCTCACCCCTCTCCCCCCCGCCCCCGCCAGAGGAAAGCTTGTCAAGTTTCTCCTCCAGCATCTGATTTATGCACGTGCATGCTAAACCACTTCAGTCATGTCCGATTCTTTGCCACTTCATGGACAGTAGCCCGCCAGGCTCCTCTGTCCATGGGATTCTCCAGGCAAGAATACTGGAGTGTGTTGCCATGTCCTCCTCTGATTTATGTATAGCTCACTTCAAAACATTCAGGCATGAGGTCATACCTGATTCAAACATCTAAAATTTACCCTGTCTTAAGAGCGAAGAGCATTCCTGTGTGGGTGGAAAAGGTCCTGGAGTGGGGTCCACATGTTTGTACTGAGTCCCAGGCTTTGGCGTTTGCTTGCTGACGGGTTGGGTTGTGCCAATCATTTGCCCTCTCTGGGCCAAAGAGTCCTTATCTTTCAAATGACAACGGATGTGCCCTTTGATTTCTAGAGTCCCTTCTAGTCCTGATGAGCAAGAAAACTGAAAGAACTAGAGGCCTTTGTAACATCACCAGGGCTGGTATTCCAATCCCAGTGTGGAACCAGTTCTCATATTAGCAAATTGCACTTTTTTACTATTTGAATCTCATTGTGCAGCAAAGCATGCATCATTGGTAATTAATGCTGCCGGCAGAGTACTCTGCTAAACGTTTGTTTAGCCTAGAGCGGAATAAAACACCAAAATGACGAGTACAGTATCATTATGTAACAGAAAATTAAAATTCTGATAATTTGATTGGAAGTCTCAGGTGAGTTTTTTGTATAAAAACGTTAACCTCAAGTAGCAATAAGCAGGTAAATGTTTTATTCATCCCACTGATATGAAATAAATGCTTATGATATAAATTATGTATAATTAATACTCCTGGGATAAAAAGAAATGTATGCTAATAGGTTGTCAGTTAATTAAGAAAGGAATAGGAGGTAAACAAAGGTGATTATAATTTATCCTGGGACCATAAACAGAAATCATGCCTTAAATAATCTCTGTAAAAAAATACATTATACAGCAAGTCTTCCGTTTTCATCCAGAGCAGCCGCCTAATGGTTCACAGCAACTGTTCATGAAGAAATTATTATAAATGAAGAAACAGCTTGTGAGAGCTGGCTGGGCTTGGCCCTCCCAGCCACTGGGACACAGGTGAGATGATCTTTTATGTCTCGTTAGCAACATTCTCTAAAATGTAGCTTTTTTGAAGCCAGGAGCTATGTTACAAAGACAAAAAAATACATCCAACTAATGAAAGGTTGAAAAAGTATACATAGACTAAAGGACAGTTTTCTGCTTCCCACCTAATTTAATCTTCTCTGAAACAGGCTTCAGCAATACGTGAACCGTGAACTTCCAGATGTTCAAGCTGGTTTTAGAAAAGGCAGAGGAACCAGAGATCAAATTGCCAACATCCGATGGATCATAGAAAAAGCAAGAGAGTTCCAGAAAAACATCCATTTCTACTTTATTGACTATGCCAAAGCCTTTGACTGTGTGGATCACAATAAACTGTGGAAAATTTTGAAAGAGACAGGAGTACCAGACCATCTAACCTGTCTCTTGAGAAACCTGTATGCAGGTCAGGAAGCAACAGTTAGAACTGGACATGGAACAACAGACTGGTTCCAAACAGGAAAAGGAGTACGTCAAGGCTGTATATTGTCACCCTGCTTATTTAACTTATTTGCAGAGACCATCATGAGAAATGCTGGGCTGGAGGAAACACAAGCTGGAATCAAGATTGCTGGGAGAAATATCAATAACCTCAGATATGCAGATGACACCACCCTTATGGCAGAAACTGAAGAAGAACTAAAGAGCCTCTTGATGAAAGTGAAAGAGGAGAGTGAAAAAGTTGGCTTAAAGCTCAACATTCAGAAAACTAAGATCATGGCATCTGGTCCCATCACTTCATGGCAAATAGATGGGGAAACAGTGGAAACAGTGTCAGACTTTATTTTTTTGGCCTCCAAAATCACTGCTGATGGTGATTGCAGCCATGAAATTAAAAGATGCTTACTCCTTGGAAGGAAGGTTATGACCAACCTAGATAGCATATTTAAAAGAAGAGACATTACTTTGCCAACAAAGGTCTATCTAGTCAAGGCTATGGCTTTTCCAGTGGTCATGTATGGATGTGAGAGTTGGACAGTGAAGAAAGCTGAGTGCCAAAGAATTGATGCTTTTGAACTGTGGTGTTGGAAAAGACTCTTGAGAGTCCCTTGGACTGCAAGAAGATCCAATCAGTCCATCCTAAAGGAAATCAGTCCTGGTTGTTCGTTGGAAGGACTGATGTTGAAGCTGAAACTCCAGTACTTTGGCCACCTTATGCGAAGAGTTGACTCATTGGAAAAGACCCTAATGCTGGGAAGGATTGGGGGCAGGAGGAGAAGGGGATGACAGAGGATGAGATAGTTGGATGGCATCACCGACTTGATGGACATGGGTTTGGGTAAACTCCGGGAGTTGGTGATGGGCAGGGAGGCCTGGAGTGCTGTGATTCATGGGGTAGCAAAAAGTCGGACATGACTGAGCTACTGAACTGAACTGAAACTGTGTAACAGGTTCATGGTGCTTGTCCCTGTATGTGGCTGGATGAATCACAATGCTGGGCAGCACAAGCCAGAAAAAGACACAGCTGAGAGTCTCTGAGCTTCCTTCACTATTCTTTCCATCCTTCACTCATTCAACAAACATTTATTGACCACCTACTCTATGCCGGGTACAGAAGGGAGACATGCACTCTGGGTGTTGCCAGTCTTATCTCTTTCTTAGGCAGCTTTGGGGTCTGGATCCACAGATGAAAGTATCTAGCAAGGAGCTGGATATGGAAATTTGAAGCTCTGTGGAAAATTCTGAGCTCAAAACAAAGGTTTAAGTTACGTGAGGGGTGTGAGCTGAGGATGAAGGCGAGCTAGTCAGTGATCACAAACATTCAGGCTCAGGAAGGAGCAGATTTCAATAGAAGGGAGGAACAGCCAGCAGGTCAAAAGAGTATTTGGAAAGTCTCTGAAATTAACTGAAACTAGTAAACAGAAAGACTCAAAGAAGATGGAGTAATCCACAATGTCATTGTAAAGGAGTTGTGCAGTCAATATGGAATGGGATATTTTCAATGGATTCTGAAACTACATGGGCTGAGGACAAACAGCTATAGCAAAGTGAAGAGGTGAAGAAGGTACATCAAAAATCAGCGAAATTGTCACTGCATATTTTTGAATGAAAAGTGGGGGAGAGGTTTTAGATGGTGATGCAGATTTCAGGGGGTCAGTATAGAGGGTAATTCAGTTCAAGAGTGATACACACACACACACAGAGTTTGCTTCTCTGAGTTTATGAAGAAGCTCTTGTATATTTTATTTTAAACCTTTACTGTTTTACTGTTTCACATTTGGATCTACAATCATCTGGATTTGAATTGTATGTATGGTGTAAGGTAGGGGTCAGCATTCATTTTTACTCTCCCCCAACCATGAATGTCCCACTGACCTGACATCACTTATTGAGAAGATGACTCTTGACTCTTTTCTGATAGGAAGGCTTCAACAAAAGCAATTAAAAACTGATGAAACATACGGAAGGGATAAGGGAACAAAGACAGTGAAACCATTGCCAAAGTTCTCAGCTGACAACACTAACACAAGAGATGTGGAAGAGATTGCTTGAAAGCTGCTGAGACAGTCACAACCACTTTCTATCCATACTTTCAGCTATGAGGCGAGTTATGCTTCTATCTGCCACTGCTCCTAGAGAATACCGCCTTTTCCTCTCTCACTGTCACCAGCACCTGAAAACTGATGGAGAAGGAGGTCTGGAAATGCCTGCTAGGATTCTTCTCCAAGATAGAGAAAATTGTAGAAAGGGGTGGCAATGATGCCAAATTGGAACATCATTCAGCATAGTCCCTAAGTGCTTTTGGTCCTCAGATAAGAAAATTAAATTTGAAGTCAAATTACAGAGTGTCTAAGAACTTCCTAGTGTTAACATTTATTTAAAAAGTGTTGGGTATTAGAAAAGCTCCATCAATATAGTTTGTTTATTCATTCAGTTATGTAATAGGCTAAGAATATAAAAAAGGAAGGGGAGCTCCTTTCAGTAGAGGCACGTCTGAAACCACTGAGACAGGGGTATGCAAAGAGATGATACAGTGCCATAGAATAGTGGCTATGGCTGTAAATTTACAAAGTGCAGCAGACTACCAGCAAAGAAGCAGCTAGATCAGCCTGAGAGTGGCGGGCAGCTCCTATAGTGACCCCGGAAGGCTCGCTGAGATCCTGCCTGGAGCAGCAGAACAGGGATTGTGAGGCCGGAGGGAGGAGCCGCAGGTGCATTCCAGGCTGCAGTGTTATTACCTGGGAAAGATGTAAATGCACGCTTTGTTTCCTTTTATCTTGAATTTTTTCAGGAAAACCACAGGTGCCTTCAAGGAAACAGATGGAAGTTGTAATCTGTTTTGTGTAACAGAAGCATTAGGCAGTGTTTGTGTGGCTTTGGGCAAGTTACTTCCTCTTTGTGCTTCAATCTTCTCTCAGTAAATTCTTCAGGATGCTCCGCACTCCTTTGCGGTTGCAAAATGCAGGCACCTCAGCTCACTGGGTAGATTTCACTGGGGTCCAGATCGGCCTTATCTTCTTCATAGGTTTCTCGCCAGAATCCTTGGGAAGTGGAGTGCAGCAGGGGCAGAGAGGGGAAGAAAGAACTCGGGGTGAGATGTCAGTCAATCACAGTGGCGTTCAGTGATTTCCCAGGGATTGCAACGTGTGGAATCGTGAGGATGCTGGAAAAGGGCCTGCTCCTCATGAGGTCTGCTTAATATTAGGAATTATTGCCTCAAACGCTGCAGGTGTGGGTCGCTCTCTTTCAGTCCCAGCAAATGGGGCTGCAACTGCCTTTGACAGCCTCAAACCGCACAGCGCTCAGGCCTCGGGGCAGACAATGAGGCGGGGGAGTTGCTGATTTTAGGATAGAAAATTACAATGCTTATATAGTAAACAGCACCTGGAAGTTTACTAATGATTTTTACAATTAACAGCAGCAGCGCGGTCTGATTATTCATGCGCGTTTTCCATGAAAGAAAAGAAAGGAAGCAGATGTTGAAAAAGGGCACATGGCTTAGATTTCATTGGGGGGTTAGGCAGTGGTAGGGAAAGAAGGGAATGGAAGGGTTGGAGGAAGGAAAGAAGGTGAGGTAGAGAGTGTTTCCTGTTGTTTTCTCCAGACCATCACAGGCAAGCTACCTCTTTCTGAATCTGGAGAATAACATTCAGATATGTGTTGTATAACAATGCTTTATCTACATTACAGATATTGCAAATTGTGTATCCTTAACAGTGATTGGGCAATTTTATGGGAACACTAGATATTTAATAGAAATAAATTTGATTGGGCATTTTTCGATTTCCATACTGAGGGTTGGGTTGTTCTCACATGCAGGATGCTGACTGAATTTTTTCAAATCCCACCAGGTGGGCTCATGGTTAATTTTAGAGGACTCCTATTTTCAACCAGGGAAAACCATCTGTATTACATTTTCAAGCTTGATGACTGATTTCATTTGTTCTTCACTCATCTCTGATCAGTTTTTTTTTAATCCCTTGCTCAGCCTATGGTAAAGTCCATTTCCTTTATCTATTCTTGCATCTATTTATTTTATGTATGGGAAAGATGATGCAATAAGCTTAAATAATGTTCAGAAAAATTAATATTCTCTTATCTCAAGACACACAGGTAACCAATAATTTCTTTTTCCGTTATTTTTTCCTGGTCTTTGTCTAGACAGATTTCTTTCATATATTGAATACTTGCCACAATAAGAAAAATAGTATTCTGTACTTTGCCTTTCTAAAATTTAAAAACACACAGAAAAGTTTCCATTTCCACATAGAAAACATTCTTTTCATATGAAAAATTAGCAAATTATTGATGGGGAATTTTGTGTTGTTTTAGGCAACACTGTAGTGAATGCAGTTGAGTAGATTTTTGCTTCTGTTAAATTGTCCCTTAGGGAAGATCCAAATGATGGAACCCTCTGGCCACAGAGAAGGAGAAACCATCACAGATCTCTTGATTCTTGTTATTCTGTTGGACTGGAGGTGTCCTCAGTGTACACCAAGTTCTGCACACACTCATCAATATTGGAGTGACTGCAGATGCATTTTAACTTTTCTATCACAATGTGATTTTAATCTGAAAAATCTTTGATTATTGCCCAAGGAATTTCTAAACATTTATTGGTTTTTCTTTCATATGTCAAGGGATCGTTCCCATTAATCTACTACTGAAATCTTGACATTTCGTTTAAAATTTTCAATAGACAAAACCTCCATGATGGCAAGAATATATACATTTTTTTTCTTTCATTTTTGTTCCACTGATGCTTAGAATTATACCTGGCACAAAGATGGTGCTATGAAAGTACTTGTTGCATAACTCAGTAGCATACATAGACATGGAATCCTCACAATTCCGAGGTATCCGGGTAGACAGTGTTTACTTTTTAAAACAAACTGCTCTAAGCTTGGAAATAAACTAAGTACCATTTAAAAAATGCTAACCTTGATTATTATCACATTTTTAAAATCGAAGTAGTTTTCATAACCTTTTAATTAATACATCGACTAGGAATACTGAAGTATATTTCAGTATAATTAAAAAAAAAATTCAAACAAAATCTTGATCTCTGCTCCCCTAAGAAGCAGCGTACCCAAGAAAGATTATAAATTGTTGACTGGGCTTGCTCCCTCCCTCCCTCTCTTCCTTCCTCCTTCCCTCCCTCTCTCTGTCCCTTCCTCCCCTCTTCATTCTCCTTCCTTCTTTCTTTCCTCCCCCCTCCCTCCATTCCTTTTTCCTCCCCTCTTTTCCTCTTTCTCTCCCTCTCTTCTTTCTGCCTTCTTTCTTCAGTGTCTCTGCTGTCCAGGACTCCATCAGGAGTATTGCTTCTAGTTGAGATTTCTAATTAACAAAACCATATGGTTTGATTTGTAGTTAGATCTGGGTCCAACTTGAATCAGATGCCAAACTCTATGCTGCACTTAGAAAGGATGACAAATATTTCTGTGTTTCTGATCTTTTAACTTATGGTAGATTTCTGTCATCGCCGAAGGACAATTTGGTTTATTCCCTCACTGTACAGCTTTTGGAATCTCTATAATTGTCTTCTGCAACATCTGTGGATCCACGGGGAAGAGAAAATCATGTGTGAGAGATAGAGCCATTCAGAGCCTGTCTACTATGTAAAGAGGTAACATGGGGAAAATAGCTTTGTGACCAACAGCTAAGCTCTGTCATTTGCTTTTTTCTCTTCTTTACAAGGTGAGACTACATTAGGCTAGTATTTATTTAAATGCTGTATTTCAAACATATTACAAAAATGTTCAGTGGAAATTGCATAGGCAAAAAGAAAGAAAAAAATAATATCCTGCATGTCTTTATCAGTATTTGTCCAACATAGCTCAGTGCTCTGGACCAGTTAATGATCATCTTGAAAACTTGGTTTCTTCATCTATAAATTGAGAGTAATAGTAAGCACCTCACAAAATGCTGGTGTCGTTAAATGTGAAAACGTATACAAAGCACTTGACACAGTGCTTACCACATGAAAATCTCAGTAACTGTTAGTTCTCTTTCCACTTTTAAATAGACAGATAGAGGGTCTAGATAACTTCTTGCACATGATGGTAAATAGAGTTCTGAGACCAGCAGCACAATGGTCTGAACGTGAACTCTGCTAAGCTTTACATGAGAATTCACAGGGTGATTTTCTCATATGCATGGGGAAACCTTGGTCTTCAGTCATTCTGAGGAGTTAACACCTGGATATTCATAGTCACAAAATGTTACTTTCAACAAAATGTCAAAAGCTACACAAATGTAAGGATGAGAATTAGAAATTGGTCTTTGGTCTTTCTGAACGTGGCTATGAACCTGAGATAAAATCAGAGGATATGGAGGCATCTTTTATTTTTAATTTTAATGTATTTATTTATTTGGCTGCACTGGGTATTAATTGCAGCATATGGTATCTGTAGTTGCAACATGCGAACTCTTAGTTGTAGCATGTGGAATCTAGTTCCCCGACCAGGGATCAAACCCAGACCTCCTGCACTGGGAGTGTGGAATCTTAGCCATGGGACCAGCAGGGAAGTTCTTGGAGGCCTCTTTTATTTGGCATGAAATCCCTTTCTCATTTTGTTTTTCAACTCCATGGGTTATAGATCGAAGTCCCCCCTACTGAGAAACATGGCAGGTCCTTCTGGTAGGCTTCCAAAGGGGGCATTCATTCTCATCACTCCATACATACTAAAGCCCACTGCTTTCACCATATCATCAGGAACTCCACAGCAAGAGAGGCAAACAAACCGGAAGCAGTCGCATCATAATAGAACATTCTCTGTTTGGCTCAAATTGGCCTTCTCACCCTACCCAAGTCTTATCAGCTAGTGGACAGGGTTCTCTTCAGAGCTGACAGGCAAAATATTTCTCTCTAAACCCCCTGGGGGGGGGAGACAAGGGAGAGGAACCAGGGGAATATGGGACTGTCTCAGCAAATGACAGCCTGCATCTGAACATCCAAAATAATCCAAGCACAGATGTCTATTCCCAAGGAACTGTGACTCTGCCAGGTAAAATCTCACCGCTGTCTGTAAGTGATCACTCTATCTAGTTTTCATACTGAAAACAAGTTTTCACCTTGAACAGTATGTAATCATGTGGTGGAAGGCAACAAGTCCCATTCTTCAGACACCAAGCACCACTGTACCACGAGAGGGACCCTGGGCTGACAGAAGGGCTGCCTGTTTACTCATGACTCCAAATGTTCCTCATTTTACATTCTTCCAGGAATCTCCAACTCAAGCCCATTGGCCCAGCTGTCACCACGTGCAACTTGTATCCTGGACTCTTTCATCCTGAGAATTATTAAATAGAGAACTAAGAGTCTCTAGAAGAAAGATGAATGACCTGAGTGTTTAAACTCTACCCTTAAGAGGCCATGAATGATAAAATGGAGCCTGAATGGGTGGACCCAATAAGAAAGGAAAAAGAAATGCATATATAGATTAGAAGGGAAGAGATGAAATTATCATTATTTGGAGATCACATGAAATTAAAAGATGCTTGCTCCTTGGAAGAAAAGCGATGACCAATCTAGACAGCATATTAAAAAGAGAGACATTACTTTGTTGACAAAAGTCCATCTAGTCAAAGCTATAGTTTTTCCAGTAATCATGTATGGATGTGAGAGTTGGACTATAAAGAAAGCTGAGCACTGAAGAATTGATGCTTTTGAACTGTGGTTCTGGAGAAGACTCTTGAGAGTTCCTTGGACTTCAAGGAGATCCAACCAGTCCATCCTGAAGGAAATCGGTCCTGCATATTCATTGGAAGGACTGATGCTGAAGTTGAAACTCCAATACTTCGGCCACCTGATGCGATGAACTGACTCATTGGAAAAGACCGTGATGTTGGGAAAGATTGAAGACAGGAGGAGAAGGGGATACAGAGGATGAGATGTTGGATGGCATCACTAACTCAATGGACATGAGTTTGAGCAAACTCTGGCAGTTGGTGATGGAGAGGGAGGCCTGGCGTGCTGCAGCCCATGGGGTCGCAAAGAGTCGGACAGGACCGAGTGACTGAACTGACTGGAGATCACATGATCATTTCAATAGAAACCCTAAGAGAGATGAATCCCAATGGTTCATTAATTCATGAGTCATTACTACTGTCATGAAGTTCAGCCTGATGGCAAGAGAGATAATCAATAAGCAAAACATAGCAGTGCTTTCCACACCAACTAAAAATTTGATACCCAGAAAACATTATACAAAGCCATAGAGGCATAGTTTATGGCTGAGTCCCTTCACAGTTCACCTGAAACTATCACAACATTGTTAATCGGCTATATCCCAATATAAAATGTTTTTGGTGTTAAAAAAATAAATAAAAATAAACATTTATAACTGTGACAAAAAACAAGGTTCAAGGACAACTGAAACAATGTACAAAATCATTATCAAGAAAAACTAACTACAAAGATGAGAGACAGAGACAGACAGACAGACAGACAGACAGAGAGACAGACGTGCACAAGAGTCCTCTGATTGGGTGAGTGAGTTGTCACACTGTTAATTTGTCATCCCAGTGTTTTCTGGCCTCCATGCTTCTGAGGAGAAATCATCTATTTATACTATTGGGGATTATATGTATGTGATGAATTCTCTGAATACGGGTCTTTGAAGGCACTCCACTCTCAGTCTGCCTCCTCTGGTGGTTGCCAAGCTACTGATTTCCATTGTGATTGCAGAACATTGGTTTTCAAGATTCCCATGGAGCTGGCAAAAGGAGAAAGGCAGTAGGGCAAGGCATAATCCAACTTGCTTTTCTTACTGAGACATAGTCGTTTTTCTTGAATAAATGCTTCCACAGATTGCTTCCAGCCTCTGGCTAATTTCTAGAGTTCTGAAAAGGTTGAATCTAACCACCTTTTTTTTTTTCCTCCAGCATTTTTATTGCTTTCATGGAAGACAGAATTTCCAAAGGTCCTCACTCTTCCTTTTTGTTGTGGTCAATCTTAAATGAGTTAATTTTAAAACTATATTGTTTCTATCAATGCAATGTAATTTTAATTAAATTCTCAGTAGCAGGTTTTTTTTGGGGGGGGGGTAAGTTGGCAAATTGATTAAACAATGTTTTCAATAGTTAAGAAATGTTAGAGAAAAAGAGAGGGGATAGAGGCAAACTCTACCAGATAATATGTTTCAAAACAATCATAACGAAAACAGTGTTTTGGAATACAACTTGACAAATAGGGACAATGAATAGATCCAATAATCTGCAAATGTGTTGTAGGCTAGGGACGACCACCCAAATCCATGGTGAAAGGAAAGATGTTTAGAAATGGAAAATCTGAGTCACTACAATTGAAGATCAAAGTTGGATTGCTAACTCATAGCACTTCAAAAATGGACCACTTTCATTGTTGAAGTGGAACTGAGTTAAAATATTTTATTTCGAGAATTAGAAAATAAATTCCAAATGTAATAAAGACCTAAATGTGAAAGGTAAAGATAGAAAACACACAAAAATTGAGAAAAAACATCATTGTGAACTTGAGACTAAGGAGATTCTCCATAGAATTTCAAAGCCACAAAACATAAGGGGAAAATGAATAGACAGGACTACATCAGCATATAAATATGTATTTAACCAGAAACACTGGAAACAAACTTGTAAGAAGACACCAGATAAAAGATATTTATAAAATATTAAATTTGCAAAATAGTCACATTTAGACCACATAGGAATTCTTACAAATCAGCAAGGACAGAAAAATCCATCAGAAAAATGAGCAAAAGATGAAGGATATTAATAGTCAATTTACAGGCCTGGAAGTACTAATATAAGCAATTATAAAAATAGACAAAAGAATCTCAAATACAGTAGCAATAAGTGGAATGTTGACTTTAAAAAGCAATTACTCAGTCATAAAAAAGAATAATGCCACTTAAACAACATGGATAACCCTAGAGATTGTCATTCATATATGGAATCTAAAAAAAAAAACAAGTACAAATGACTGTATTTACAAAATAGAAGTAGAGTAACAGATGTAGAAAATAAACTCATGGTTACCCAGGGGGTAAGGAGGGGCAGGGGGAAGATAAATTAGAAAATTTGGATTGACATACCCACACTACTATGCATAAAATAAAGGCTTTCCTGGTGGCTAAGATGGTAAAGTATCTGCCTGCAACTTGGGAGACCTAGGTTTGATTCCTGGGTTGGGAAGATCTACTGGAGAAGGGAACAGCTACCCACTCCAGTATTCTTGTCTGGAGAATTCCATGGACAGAGGAGCCTGACAGGCTACAGTCCATGGGGATGCAAAGAGTCAGACTCGACTGAGCGACTTGGAAAAAAACAAACAAAAAACAAGAAATAAGGACCTACTAAAAAGCACAGGGAACTCTACTTATTACTATGTGATAGCCTATATGGGAAAAGACTCTCAAAATACATGATATAGATAGATAGATAGATACATATATACATACATACAGGTATATATGAGCTTCCCCAGTGACTCAGCACTAAAGAATCTACCTGTAATTCAGGAGATGCAGGAGACACGGCTTTGATACCTGGGTTAGGACGATCCCCTGGAGGAGGGCATGGCAACCCACTCTAGTATTCTTGCCTGGAGAATCACATGCACAGAGGAGCCTGGAGGGCTACAGTCTATAAGGCTGCAAAGAGTCAGACATGACTGAAGTGACTGAGCATGCCCATATGTATATGCGTAATTTTGCTATACACTTGAAATTAATACAACATTGTAAATCAACTATAGTCCAACAAATTAAAAAGAAAAACAAATGGGATAATTCATGTTAGTTTTGCATATAGTAGCATATTAGGGCATACTTGTAATAAACTTCACTAGTCACTAATCTGAATTATAGAAAGATCTGAAAAAACTTAAGATTGAATTAAGAAAAAGCTTTGAGTTTATATTTAACATGGTCATAAGTATCAGTTTTGCAAGGGTAACCCCAGGTTTGCCTGTTATCTCAGAGTGATTATTACTAGCTCCCCTGTAAAATCTCAAAGTGTCCTGGTTTGGAAAATAAGTTATATGGTCACTGTACTTATTATACAATACCACTAATTAAATTAAAATGGAACAACCTCAGAATATATTTGTCAAGAAACATATTGGCTTTATAAATGTGGCATCTAAAGACAAAGAAAAGAATAAGTATGTTAGGGGGTATTGAGGAGGTGGAGGAAGTGGCATGAAATATTTAATAATAATGTAAGGATTTTGGAGCTTGGAGCTGAAGTTAGAAGTCAGGAATTTTTCATGGCCTCTTTCTTTTCACAGTCAGTGATTAGTTCCCAAATTACGTAAGGGCCACCCACACTTCTTTGTATAAAACTGAGAAAGGTGAGACTTTAGAATACATTATGGCGTCCTTCTCAGAGTAATGAAATGGATCCTTTTTTTTTTTAATGTATGAAGCATGTATTCAGGACCCAAACACATCTCAGTCATTAATAAGAAGTCTCAGCTGTATAAAACAAAGCTAAAGGTTTTGAATTCTGGAATTCTCCTTTTACACTAAACAAACAAGGAAAACAGTTTGATTGGATTCTATGGTGATAAGATCCTATCTCCTTCTTAGATTCAAAAAGTTGGGTTAAGAGCTGGCCCATAGAAACTCATGCTGCCTTGGGACCTTGGCCTATTTTTCAAGAGTTGCAGCAGTTGGAATAAAAGCTTCAAAGAGGTAAGTCATAGAAGATCTTGCTGTGATTTATGTCAGAGAGTGTTCTGCCTATGTTTTCCTCTAAGAGTTTTGTAGTTTCTGGTCTTACACTTAGGTCTTTAATCCATTTTGAGTTTATTTATTTTTGTTTGTTTGTTTGTATGGTGTTAGGAAGTAGTCTAATCTTAACCTTTTACACATAGTTGACTAGTTTTCCCAGTACCACCTGTTGAAGAGACTGCCTTTTCTTCATTGTATATGTTTGCCTCTGTCAAAGATAAGGTGCCCATAGGTCTGTGGATTTATCTCTGTGCTTTCTATCTTGTCCCATTGGTCTATATTTCTGTTTTTGTGCCACCACTATAAGTCTTGATGACTGTAGCTTTGCAGTATAGTCTGAAGTCATTGATTCCTCCAGTTCCAGAAATAAAAACAAAAATAAACAAATGGGACCTAATTAAACTTAAAAGCTCTTGCACAACAAAGGAAACTATAAGCAAGTTGAAAAGACAGCCCTCAGAATGGGAGAAATTAATAGCAAACTGAACAACTGACAAAGAATTAATCCCCAAAATATACAAGCTGCTTATGCAGCTCAATACCAGAAAAACAGACAACCCATAAAAAAGTGAGCAGAAGACCCGGGCAGACATTTCTCCAAAGAAGACACACAAATGGTTAAAAAACACATGAAAAATGCTCAACATTGCTCATTATTAGAGCAATGCAAATCAAAACTGCCATGAGGTATTATCTCACACCAATCAGAATGGTCATTATCAAAAAGTCTACAAACAATAAATGCTGGAGAGAGAGTGAAGAAAAGGGAACTCTCTTACACTGTTGGTGGGAATGCAAATTGATACAGCCACTATGGAAAACAGTATGGAGATTCCTTAAAAAACTAGGAATAAAGCTATCATACGACCCAGCAATGCCACTGCTGAGCATATACTTGCAGGAAACAAAAATTGAAAAAGACACATGTACCCCAGTGTTTGCTGAAGCACTATTTACAATGGCTAAGACATGGGAACAGCCTAGATGTCCATCAACGGATGAATGGATAAGGAAGTTGTGGTATATATACACAGTGGAATATTACCCAGCTATAAAAAAGAACACATTTGAGTCAGTTCTAATGAGATGGATGAACCTAGAGCCTATTATACAGAGTGAGATAAGTCAGAAAGAGAAAGATTAATATTGTATATTAACACATATACATGAAATCTAGAAAGATAGTACTGATGATCTTACATGCAGGGCAGCAAAGGAGACAGACATAAAGAAGACTTTTGGACACAGTTGAGGAAGGAGAGGGTGGGATGATTTGGGAAAATAGTATTGAAACATATACATTGCTATATATAAGATATATAGCCAGTGGGAGTTCAATGTATGATGCAGGGAACCCAAAGCTGAGACTCTGTGACAACCTAAAGGGGTAAGAGGAGGAGAGAGGTGGAAGGAGGGGATTCAAGAGGGAGGGAACACATTATACCTAACGCTGATTCGTGTTGACGTATGGCAAAAACCATCACAATATTGTAAAATAATTATCCTCTAACTGAAAAAAAAATAGTGATCAGCTTCAGCAACAAAATAACTTTCTCCCAATGGATCATCTGGCACATGGAGGGTGCTCAGCGTGTCTAGAGGAACTGATGAATAATGAGTCACTATTCTTTTTAAGTTTTATTGAAGTTGATTTATAATGTTGTGTTAGTTTCTGCTGTACAGCAAAGTGATTCAGTTATACATATGTATATATATATAATTTTTTGTATTCCTTTCCATCATAGTTTATCACAACATATTAAATGTAGTTCCCTATGGTATACAGTAGGACCTTGTTGTTTATCAACTCTATGAGTCATAATCTAATATATTCTCTTCAAAGGTAGCCTACGATTTTTGAAAATATTTGAATGCTAACTATGACTTAACTTATCGTTTGCTCAAAAATGATAAGCCACTAAATAATAAGCAGCAAAATGATAAGTAAAATCTCATTCTTACAAATAAAATAAATTTTATTCTTATTAATGTCAAATTTCTATCTTTTGATTAGCAAATGGTTCTTCACAACTTGCATCAATTGAAATTAATGCAGCCTCCACACATATGGAGTTTTGATCACACGTTATCCTTCTAATAATCCTGAGATGTTCTGTGCTAAACAACCGTCCGAGTTTCTGTTAGCCCCAATATCTCATTGTACTATGAAACCAAAGGAAGTGTATGATGTTCCTGGCATTTATTAATACAGGCCTGCTTTTGAAATGGGTTAACATTAATTAGTTTCATATGTGTGTTTTGTCTTTTATAATTTAAATTGTGTGTGGATTTAAAACCATAAATCTCATTTCCTGAACTACTTTCTCCATGTATTTTTCTTCCTCGATTTTGAACATCCCTAGGGATGGTTAGCATACAGTATCCACATGGCCTAATGGAAGTCAGAACAATCCTATGTGAAATGGAACTAGACTGGTCCCTCTGCTCCCCTAAGTGACCCCTTGAAGCTGTTTAGAGAAGATGAAAGAATAATTTTAATTAACCAAAGAGCAATTGCAAAGGCACATTTCCCACTGCCTGCCAGAAACTGTCATAGCTAAATTTGCCAGGATTTATTTCGTGCAAACAAGACTGAATAAAAGTGACCAGCATCACTGTCCTTGTTTTGTTTATGAGCATCAGTGTTTTCACAGAGAAGCCACTAAGCCTGTTCAGTCCATGGTTGTCCCAGCTTCTTCTCAGCTGTGGGACTTCAGTCTCTTAAGCATCTGAAGGAAAAGCCACAGGAGCTTTCACTGACCTGTCTGTGCTACTGACCAGCAGCCTGGTGTTTGAACCAGCTGATGGGAGACCTGAAGGAAACTGAAGGAGAACTGCTAAGGGTGTATACGTGTTAACTACTTTTGGGAACAAATGTGATCTCTAACAAGACATTAATAAGTAGCAGACACTCAAAAATTTGACTCTCACTTTTATTCCTAATAATTGTTATAAATAAGAATCATGAAAAAATCAACAAGTTTAAGAATATAATAGTGTTAAAGTCTTGTCCACCAGATCTCATCTTTTCGCATATTTGCAGCCTCAGTGACCTATTTCTGATGGATTGAGAACCAGTAGTGATTAATAACATCATGAGTATTTCCTGAGATGCCTCTACGTGCCAAGGGCTTTAAACGGCATTGGTGGCACAAACCAAGAGAGGCAGTCTGCCCTTAACTGCTTGGATTTAATGTGAATGCAACCCTGAGAACTCACCGCTTCAGCAGCAATGGTTTTCAGGTTTCACCATGCTGCCCTCCTGAGATATGACTCAGCCCAGAATAAATAAATGTGCAGCTCTGAAGGGTTTTACTGTTAAAAATGCTCTTCATTGTTTTCACTGAGGCCCAAATGCCCAAAAGTGAGTATAAAAGTTTAACTTATCCTTTTATTAGATACAGGCTTGCCTTTCCAAGCAAATAATACAGCCTAGCAGCTAGTACAAGATACAGGAGAATATAAAACAATGGAATTTTGTGATTTGCAACAACATGGATGGACCTGGAGGGTATTGTACTGAGTGAAATAAGTCAGATGAGAAAGACAAATGTATGATTTCATTCATATGTGGAATCTAAATATAGAGCAAACAAATATAATGAAAGGTGGATACAGGGAATGGATTAGTGGTATCCAGAGAGCAGAGGTGTGCGGGGAGGGCAAAAGAGGTAAAGGGGATTAAGAGGTACAAACAGCTAGGTATAAAATAGATAAGTTAAGGATGTAATATATACAGCATAGGATATACTAGCAGCCAATATTTTATAATTATTTTATATCACATAGCATATAAAAATATCAGATCACTATGTTGTACACCTGAAACTAATATAATATTATAAGTCAGCTACAATTAAAAAAAAAAACAAACATAAAACTACAATAGGAAATGAGGTCTCCAGAATTGTGGTGGTATTAATAGCCATGAAAGCTGTGAACTCAAAAGGATCCACACGCCTTCTACTGATAAATGTTTGGTGATCTTACTCAAATTGCAGTGGTTGTCCTGCTGTACCTTCTTGGTTGAGAACTCTTCTCCCCAACTTGGCCTCACGCTGTTCTCTATGTTTCAGGGGGTTCTGTCCCTAATGTTTGACTGTTGAGGGACAACCCTTCTTGTTGCTCCAGAGATTGGTCCACTTACTTTTATGTTTTAGAAATGAAAGCACAGACCTCAGGGCCAGCAAATCTAAACTTGAACCATTATCTCCTTCACACCAGCTGTGTGGCTTTAGGTGAGATTTTCTTCTTCTTGCAGACATTCAGCTTTAGCGTTCTCATCTTTAAAAGCAAAAATGAAACAATGCATAGCAGTGCATCCAGGGGCCTCTAGGTTCCCAGGTCAGTGTACCGCAGGGCTTCCCGTCTGGGGCTTCTGTCCTTCAGCTGTCATTTCCTAGGCTAAGATGGGCTTTGCTAAGACAGGCCAGGCCAGGACTGAAGGAGCCTCAGAGGAGGTGATCCAATTCAAAATTCTATTTGCAGGTTATCTCGTGGAGAAATAAGCAACAGGGAAATTAAGGAGAGAAGATGTGCAATTAATTAAAAGTATATTAATTCTTGCTTCTAACTAAAATCAAGTGAAAATAAGGAATTTGATAGGTGTTTGGCCAGAAAGAGCTTTGTTGTTGCTCAGTTGCTCAGTTGTATCCAACTCTTTGACACACCATGGACTGCAGCACACTAGGCTTTCCTGTCCTTCACTCTCTCCTGCGGCTTGCTCAGACTCATGTCCATTGAGTTGGTGATGCCATCTAACCATTTCATTCTCTGTCACCCCCATTAAACAATTTTCAATCTTTAGGGACAGAGCGGGGGAAATCCCCAGAAAGCATTCACAGGATATTTCCTGAACATTCTTCTTTTGTGATATGATGCTTTCAACGTTTTTCAGAGTTTTCCTTCCTTTTTTTCCCCAGAACCAGTGGACATCTATTCCACTCTACATGGGTAGATCAAACCTTTTTATAAAGTATCATAACATTTGTCAAATTATCTGATTAATGTTCCACATCATAATTGAACAAAAAATAAACTGGCCAAAGCACACGAGCTATCAATTTGATGATTTCTAAATATCAAAGTTCTTTATCAACTACCTCTGTGATGTAAACCTCATCCCAGAGGGATATTTCTTCTTCCTTGTTCACTGATTTATTTCCAGTGCTTAGAACAGTGCTGGTATAAAGTATGCATTCAGCAAATATTTGTCAAATGAATGAATCAAAGAGTGAATGAATTTCTTTTGAAAAGGATTATTCAGGAGGTCAGTGTGCTGAGGGCATGGAACTGTAATTTTCAGCGTGCTCAGATGCTCTTTCCATTTTGACACCAGTTGTCAGAGCTCACAGTGAGGTGATGGCATGGGCTCTTTTCAGCTAACTGGGATCGAGCAGGTTAAGTTTGTATTTTATACTTGACAGTTGATATTTGTATCAGTTTCTTTGAGCTGCTGCAACAAATTACCAGAGACTAGATGGCTTAAAACAATGGATACTTATTGTCTCAAAGTTTTGGAAGTCAAATGACTCAAATAAAGGCTTGTATACACATCACTCCAGTCTCTGCCTCTATCCTCATGTGGCCTCTCACCATGTCTGTATATCTCTCTTCTTATAAGGACACCAGCCACACTGGATTTAGGGTCCAACCTACTCTAGTATAACCTCATCTTAACTGGCTACATCTGCAAAGACATTTATTTCTAAACAAGTTTGCATTCACATATGCCAGGGGTTAGAGCTTGAACATCTCTTTTCAGAGAACAATTCAGCCCACAGAAATGTTCTCACAGGATTGATTATACATAGGAATTTTACTCTCGGGGTGTATCTTTGAGGAAACCAAATGTCTGTTGATCCCTCCAAATACTTCCCCAACTGTCTCTTGCATTTCACCTCACGCATTTTCCCAAGGTCAAATATAACACATAAAATATCTCTACTCTCCTGAAACATGACACATACCAGGATATTTTTTGAGAGTAGTTTAGACATGAAAGGGACATAAAACCTTAAAGAATGGTTAAAGTACAAGAATGAGAACAGATTGAGAAAAGCCACATTAATGTAGAACAGAAGGGTTTACTAAAAGAAAGTTGAGGGCAAAATTTCAACAATTTTTCCTCCATTGAGCTGTGTCTCTGATGATAACACAAACTTATTTTCTTTGAATTTTATTGTATTCCTTAGTTGTAGGAAAATTATATATATATATAATTTATATATATTGTATATAATTAATTGCATAATAATTATATATAACATAAATATATAGATATATAAATTTTATATATATACAATTATATATAATATATATATATTATAATATCTCCACAGTGGAATTCATAATGTCTCCGCAGTGGAATTTTCTGATGTCAGCTTTTCATTCCAGACCATTATTATTTGTCATGTGCTGCATTAGTTACTAGAAGGGAAAATAATATATCAATGACTAAGTCTGATCTAAATAGAATTAAAGTGCACTCATGATGTAAACTTAAAATGTACTAAAAATGACATCCGTATATTATTTAGACATTAAGGCATTTATTCAACTAATTATAGTAAATTTGGTAAAGCAAATTCATCTGTGATCTCTCACTCTAAGACTGACGTAGCATCTACTTCTTCAACCCTGTACTTTTCTGTGCACATTCTTTTGTAACATTTGGCACAATGCTTAGTAAATATGATCACTCATTTGCTCCTTCCGCTAGTCTTCAAGTCCTTGGCACATAATCATTTCTCCATAATAATTAGTGGAATGAGTAACTGACAGATATTATTTGCTACAAAATGGTAGTAAGTAAAAAATGAAAAACATTGATCATGTACTTTGATATTTGAAGGATAGCCTCAACTATTTGTATCTGTCTTCAACAGAGAATGATTCTTGGAGGAGGTGGAACTTGACTAGGGCTCAAAGGGTGGAGGAGAGTAAATGAAAGGAAAGCACATTCCAGAAGTCATGCCATACGAGAGTAACTGAGAAAGCTGACACATGCTCTTGCCCTTTGTCCACTGAAGTGTCTCAAGTTGATATAGCTCAACAAATGACTGGCTCATTAAGACTTTGTGTTTAACCTAGCCTGCTTTTACTTAGTAAAAGCAACAATGGTCTATGGACATCAAATTGACTATAGCCTAAGGTCATTTGGGTAGGTCCCTTGGAGAGGGTAGGTGCCCTGGAGAAGGAAATGGCAACCCACTCCAGCATTCTTGCCAAGGAGAACTCCATGGACAGAGGAGACTTGTGGGCTACAGTCTGTGGGGTCGCAAAGAGTTGGACACAGCTGAGTGACTAGCACAACAGAACACACTAAGGTCATTTAGGTTCTGTTGTATAGAGAGTGTCGGGTTTAGCATACAGAAGATGTTGGGTTTTATTGTCCAGGGGGATGTCAGTATTGTTTTCAAAAATACCAAAGTGAAATAAGACAAAAATGGCTTTATTTTCCCTAAGATAAAGATGCACTGAGCCCTATGGTAACAAGCAGCTGGAGAAATGATGCTACATAATTTCATGTATTCAGCTAACAGCTATGGAGTGCCAAGGACTGAGCTGAGTGCCATAAAGTCCTGGTTTTAAGGCAGTCGTAGTCTAATAAACACAATATACAAATACAATAAATACTGTATAGCACAGGGCACTCAACTTAATGAACTGTGTGTGACTTGAACGTGAGAGAAGTCCAAAAGGGAGGGTGTATATGTATATGTATGGCTGATTCATTTTGCTGTATAGTAGAAACTAATAGAACATTGTAAAGCATCTATATTCCAATAACAATTACTTAAAAAGGCAATGTATAACAGCAATACAATTTAGAAATGGTAAAATACCATGAATTTTCAGAGAAATGGGGTCTGGTCTTCTGCATTAGGTGAGTTTACTTAGAAGAGTCATCTGTATTTGTCCTCGAAGAACAAGTAAGCTTAGGTTGTGGAGAAATATGGACACAGAGCTATCCTAGGCAAAAGCCACATTGGATTCAGTTTGATACAGAAGACTTGCTAGAAAAATGTGCTTAGAGCAGAGGGTGGAAATAAAGGTTGAAACAGATCATGCTATCTCAAGAATTGTGGCATCATTGTTGTTTAGTTTTGTCCAACTCTTAGCTAAGTCTTGTGACTCTGACTCACGTGCTAAGTCCTGTCTGACTTTTTGCGACCCCATGGACTGTAGCCCGCCGGGCTCCTCTTTCAGTGGGGTTTCTCAGGGAAGAGTCCTGGAGTGGGTTGCCATGCCCTCCTCCAGGGGATCTTCCTGTACTGAGTACAAAATAAGGTGTATCAAAGTTTATGGAACTTGATAGGCATGACTAGGGCTCATTTAAAGAATATTAAAGTGAAAGTGAAAGCTGCTCAGTCGTGTCCAACTTTTTGCGACCCCGTGGACTTTACAGTCCATGGAATTCTCCAGGCCAGAATACTGGAGTGGGTAGCCTTTCCCTTCTCCAGGGGATCTTCCTAACCCAGGGATTGAACCCAGGTCTCCCGCATTGCAGGCGGATTCTTTATCAGCTGAGCCACAAGGGAAGCCCAAGAATACTGGAGTGGGTAGCCTATCCCTTCTCCAGAGGATCTTCCCAGCCCAGGAATTGACATTAAGTGGGGCACTATCTGAGGCACAGGATGAAGAGGAGGCAGACAGACCTGCAGACACACCGAGCGAGGAGCCTGGTTTGGATGCTCTTTCAGTAGCTCAGGTGAGAGGCAGCAAAGTCTAACAGTATAACCGCAGAAAAAGAGGCCGAGTCAGAATATTGCCAAAAGTAACCCTTGTGTTTGTGGATATTGTATGGACACCTGTCTGGGGAGATGGACCACTGCCTTGACCAGCTTCCCAAAGGCGTCTGTGAGAGATTTCAAGCCACAGAGCCGCAGTGGTTTCCAGTCTTGAGCCTCAGAACCCTTCTTCCCAACGTGTAGGAGCACTGCTCAGCCTCCAGAGAAGCTGGAGGGGAAGGGGCAGGAGGGAAAGAAGGAGCTGGAAGCCTGGCCTCTACCCACCCCCACAAGGTGAACCTGTGGGTGAGCAAGGATGGGCAGAGAGGCCACAGCCCCAGGCCCCACGCTGACTCCACAGGCAGAACCGTGGCGGCTGCATCTTCTGGCTTCCAAATCACATGTGGTTGTACTCACAGCAAAACCGAACATCCCAAGGTGACTCTGAGACACAGGTCCAGGGCAAAGTCACATGCTTCCCAGATCCCAGTCCCCAGGCAGTGGAGCACACCAGACCATCGCTGGAAGACGGTGCAGCTCTGATGTGTCTTCAGGAAAGCGTAGGAGGTTTGAGGTCAGCCTGGAGCTCACAGATGGCTGGTGATGGGAATATGGAACAAGGGAAGGCCCACGGGATCTAAGGTCAGGAATTGTGAGGACAGAAGGGTGGAAGTTGAGTTTGGAGTGACTGCATTTGGGGATCTTCTCACTGGTGCCCACACAGCCTGCTTGGAGATGCCATCAGTGCTGTGTTGGCTCCTCTCCCCACTCATGGGCACCTTCAGGCTATCATCATGGAAACGCACCTTCAGTTCAGCGCAGAAATTCAGTGTGGAAGGGAGGCATGTGAAGACCACAGGGGCCAACTTACCTGAATTTCTGAAGAGTGCATGAATTGAACATTTGACTTGATTCAGGCTTCCCAGGTAGCACTAGTGGTGAAGAACCCGCCTGCCAATGCAGGAGACACAAGAAACATGGGTTCGATCCCTGGGTTGGGAAGATGCCCTGGAGGAGGAAATGGCAACCTACTCCAGTATTCCTGCCTGGAGAATCCCATGGACAGAGGAGCCTGGTGGGCTACAGTCCATGGGGTCACAAAGATTCAGACACGACTGAGGCGAATTAGCAGCAGCAGCAGTAAATTTCAAATAACATTAGTAAAGAGATGAAGTTTGTATGTTCATGAAAGAGGACAGAGCTTTAAGAAGTTTTGCATGTAAGTTAAAAGGATGTCTGAAGGGGAGCCTGGGTCTCAAGAAGGTGAATCTTTTAATTTGATACAACCCCTTAGAGCCTGCTTATCAAAGTCCTCTTTAATGGTTCAGGGCTGCTATTCAAGTTAACCCAATGAAGCACACTTTAATTAAAACAGGCACAACTTATCAAAAACATGTTTAATAGGTTTTATTAGCAAGTGCTTTACATGTATAATTTCAGGTCCTCCTCACAACATTGCAATGCCACTTTATATTTGCTGTTTTATAGATGAGAAACTGGTTCTCACCAAGGTTAAGTGACTTGCTCCAAATCACCCAAACTGTAAATAGGTAAATAACAAATCATATCAATTATCTACCTCTGAAACACAAAATTTTTTAAATTATCTCTGATTCTTTTCTTTCTTAAATTCCTAGGGGCAACCTGAAGCTCATTTGATGAAAGTGTATGAGCTCTGTGCAAAAGGGTGAGCAATATTAAATTCATTGTGATTTACTGTGTGTGTGCCTGTGTGTGTGTGTGCACAGGTACATGCAACGTACCCCAACACACACACAGAGGACAGGGACAATGTCTAGCCGAGACATTGGTGTATTCTGATTCTTAATGCAAGAAGTATGGACTTCCCTGATGGTCCAATTGTAAAGAATCTGCCTGCCAGGTTCAAACCCTGGTCCGGAAGATCCTACATGTTTTCAGACCACTAAGCACATGCTCTAAAGTACTCAAGCTGCAACTACTGAAGCCCGCATGCCCTAGAGCCAGTGCTGCACAACAAAAGAAACCAATGCAATGAGAAGCCCGTGCACCACAACTAGAGAGTAGCCCCCACACACCACAACTAGAGAAAGCCCATACGTAGCAGCAAAGATCCAGTGCAGCTAAAAGCAAAAATAATAAATTTTAAAAATTTTAAAAAGGATTTGCTCATTTGTCCGCATGCCGGGTACTATGTTGGATGCTGGTAAACGATGATGAGATGATGATGGTAAACATGATGAGAGGTGTCCCCTACTGTCAGGAGCTGATATAATCAAATGTCAGTGGGAAAAATAATCAAATGCCCCCAGTAAGACATAGTTACAATTTATCTTATTGTACTCTCAGTGCAAAAGAGCTCCATAAGCGCTTCTTCAAAGGAATTTGATCTGGACTGGTGACGTCAAGTACATTTTCCATAAAGAAGGTCAGGTTCATCTGAAAAAAGAGTCGTGGGAGGCAGGGTTCTCATGTGTCAGAATATTGAAGACAGATGAAACAGCATGTGTAAAAATCCTATGTCGGGAGGAATGAATAGATGCTTAGTGATTAATTAATTTAACACCTGGAAGCATGAATACCAGAATGTTTATTGGCAAGGTGGGAAGGGCCCTTACCATCACCTGCAGTTCACTGGGCAACCCACTGCCCCAGGGTTTTATGGCAGTGGGATAAATGACACAATGGCCCCAAAGGTTGTGAAATAAAGATTACTGTTCACATAGTAAACAGAAAAAGGGAAGGACAAGAGTAAAACAAGGGCAACGGAAGAGGAGTCCAGCTTTGGGTTTTTATTGTTGATGGGGTTAGACCTGGAGTTGAGGTACCCTCCGAGGCTGGTACTTATATTGTTTGAAATGTCCATCGGTCAAGTGATGAAGGACACAGATGTTGGTTATCAATTTGCCCAGATATGGGGCAAAGGGCAAAGGGGAAAGTGAGCCTGGAAAGCTGGCAGCAGTCATTAGAAATGGATTCCTGATCACATAGTGGAAGTCACACGAGAGTGAGTTTTCATGTTTTCAGTGCAATGTCAGTAAGTCACCATCCAGGGTAAAATATGATCAGAAATCAAAGTCACATAGTCAAACAGAGAAAAAAAAAAGCTTTCCTTTTGTCAAAAAATTATCTGAAAGGGGAGGAAATACCATGGGTATTTTAGAGTGTGTGTGTGTATATGTGAAGTTTATGAAGATAAAATTGATTTTTAGGGAAGCAGACTGATAAAACATTTTTTATTGTATTTCTTTTTTTCGTTTAGAGAATATTAGTTTCTATAATCAAACTCATGTAGATAAGATCTTACATATGTAATACAGTGTGTTAGTCCAATACAAATGGACAAAAAAATACGTTTGACGGAAACCATTCTCTATTTACATCAACAGTACTTCTGGTAGTAGAATTATAGAGGTAAAGAAAAGAAAGATAAACGGGATAAAGTAGTAGTTTTGGGGTCCTTATAATATACTACTGTCTGCTAGATGCTTTGCATAGGTAAACTCTATAAACCTTCATAAAAACCTATTATGCTAATATTCATTTCATTTTGCAAATCAGTAACCTGTAATTCACCTACGGTTGTGAGAGCTCAACCATAAAGAAGGCAGAGCACCAAAGAATTGATGTCTTCGAACTGTGGTGCTAGGAGGACTCCTGAGAGTCCTTTGGACAGAAAGATCAAACTAGTCAATCTTAAGGGAAATCCACCCTGAATGCTCATCAGAAGGACTGATGCTGAAGCTGAAACTCCAGTATTTTGGTCATCTGATGCGAACAGCTGACTCATTGAAAAAGTCCCTGATGCTGGGAAAGATCGAGGGCAGAAGCAGAAAAGCGGATCAGAGGATGAGATGGCTGGATGGCATCACGATGCAATGAACATGAACTTGGGCCAACTTCGGGAGATTGTGAGGGGCAGGGAGGCCTAGCATGCTGCAGTCCACAGGGTCACAAAGAGTCGGACAGGACTGGGTGACTGAACAGCAACAACAACGTGAAATTCAAAGAATTATGAAAGATAACTCAGAGTGATAGAGTTGGGATTTGAAGTTATTTGAGTAATTGTGACTGACTACCACCATGTGTAACCAATTGTTTCAAATGTGTTGAGTTTATCTAGATATTTTTCTCGAAAAGGTCATTAAAAGTTTGAGAAATTCCCTTCAGCTTACACTTATTATTGATTAATCAAAAGCAATTTTCCTGCCTGTACAAAACTGTCTATTTCCCAACTTTCCCATGAATTCAAAGTTATTTTGAAACATAAATCTTCTTAAAACTCAATAAACACTTTTAATTTATTCCAGGAAGCCATAATAGCATAACTTTTCTCACTGTTGGAAATAATCATAAAATGTTAATTTGGTCTGTTTTCCTCTGTAATTTTTTTCAGAGTTCTGTTTGGGAAATATATTGGCATTACATCTAACTGTACAGTATTCCACTGAGAACAACAAACAAAAGATATCACCTCACCCTGAAGCCTCAATACATTTTTCTTTTCAAGTTTAATTTTGTGTGTAATTCCATTCCCATAACCCTTCTTCTCCTTTACATCTGTATCTTTATACTCCCTGTTGGAAGAGATGAAGTTGAGACTTGGGAAACAGAATATTTGTCTGTTTTAGAAATCCCTTAAAAGATTTAAGTCAGAAGATTCTTCTTTTGAAACTTCTTTGTTTGAAAATGTGGTTTGATGATTTGGGGGTTCATTGCTTGGTGAAGTCATTTGCTTTGCTGACATGAATTACAAGATGCACCATTTTTGTTAAGTTAGAAAATATATCAGTATCTACCCATCCATCCATCTATCCATCCACCCATCACTGTGTAATAGCCATAGTGCACCCCCAACTTGAATATCAACTCCATGAAGAAGGGAACTTGGTCTTGTTTAGAACCCCAAGAATGACAGATACTTAATAAATATTTGTTGAATGAGTAATCAAATAAATAATTTCTCCAATAAAATGTACTGCCCATTGTATTAACATCAGTGGGGGAAATATTTGGCTGCAAGTAACTGAAATCTCAACTTTTACTCTTTTAGACAAATAGTTAAATATTTTATCAAATAATAAGAAATTTGAGGGTCAGTGTCTAAGCCTATCGTAACTCCTCAAGAGTCTGGGGGACCCCACTCCTTGCCTTTCTGTCCCTAATTCTGTCCTGTGACCGCAGGTTGACTGCCACCTTGCCAAGCAAGCGAAGTGGCATTACAAACCACAATACAGATGGCTCTCTCATAAGAGGGCTTCCCTCGTAACTCAGTTGATAAAGAATCTGCCTGCAGTGGAGGAGACCCGGGTTTGATTCCTGAGTCAGGAAGATCCCCTGGAGAAGGAAATGGCAACCCACTCTAATGTTCCTGCCTGGATAATCCAATGGACAGAGGAGCCTGGCAGGCTACAGTTTATGGGGTCACAAAGAGTCGGACACAGCTTAGGGACTAAACTAGTAATATTAATTTCCTAAGAAGATATTGCCTTATTACTTGACAAATGTTTTCTGTCCATAATTCTTTAGCCAGAACATTAACTGGCCACATTGATAGCAGAGCTCACATCCAGTTTTTGAGCAAAACTGGACTCTGCTAGGAAGGAGGGGAGGGAGAGTGGAGAGTGGATGGGCATTTAGCTCTGTCTGCCAGAGCACCATGTGTTCCAGGCCCTTTGCTACGGGAGGCTGCAGGGATATCTCCTCTCAAGGAATGTATTGCATAGAGAGGATGCAGAGTAAAAACAGTCCTCACAGGGAGAACTCAGAGGATGGGGTCATTGGCTTCTCGGTCTCTCGATCGAGAAGCACTGCAATGTTTATGACTGTCTTCAGGGAGACGTGTCCATTGGAAAAGTTTGAGAAAGGCATTCCAATCTGAAGAAAGACAATTTGCAAAAGCATTCAAATATGCATGTTGAGGGCATATTTGCAAATGGAAAATAGTATGATAGTAGAGCTTGAGGGTGGATGAGGAGACTGAACTGTGGCTGATGAACAGCTTGAGAAGGATTTTAAGTAGAAAATCTATATATGCCACAAAAACACCTCTGAAGGATCAATCACTTTCAGTGAGAAGGAAGAAGTAAAGGGACAGTGACTTGGGGCAAGGAGGTTAGTTGGAAACTCTCTTTGCTCTGCAACCCATAGGAGCAGGCTCCTGTATCACCCAGGCTGTATGTGGGCAGAATGTAGAATAACGGTCATGATCTCAGGAGTCGGCAGTGAGGGACATCCTATATCAGGCAAACCCCATCTGAGACACAGAGGGCGAGGAGCCTGCAGCAGAGTGAAGAATGCACTCTCCCCCACACAAGGACATGCACAGTTAGTTTGGAACAAAGCAAAACTGCGGCACCCCCTGCCCCAAAGGAAATAAAAAACACTCCTGAGCAAATTTTGCCCAGGGATCACTAGCTCGCAGGGCTTCTCTGGTGGCTCAGATGGTAAAGAATCTGCTTGCAATGCAGGAGACCTGCGTTCGATCCCTGGGTTGAGAAGTTCCCTTAGAGAAAGGAATGGCAACCCACTCCAGCATTCTTGCCAGGACATCCCGTGGACAGAGGAGCCTGGTGGGCTACTACAGTCCTTGGGGTCAAGAAGAGTCAGACACGACTGAGTGACTAACACTTTCACTTTTTTCAGTGTCTGTTCCGAGGAAGCTCCAAGTACTCCCTATTTTTCAATCCCCATCTTGCTTAGCATGGGTTCTGGCCCAGAGTTAGATGCTCCATTTCAAAAACAAATAAAAAAAGACAGAACAAAGAAACTTCCCATTATATACCAACCCCCTTCTTTCTGCTCTGTCCGAGCCACCTTCTCACAGCAGAATCATTTTATTTTCACAAGGAAGGAGCAACCACCCGTGGGTTTTTTTTTTCTTTTCTTTCTCCTACGAGGGTGGGGGAAAAAAGAAGAAATAAATAATATACTTCCACAGCCTTCTCATTATTATTTCTGGGAAAACATAATAAAGCTACAGCTGGCAGGCACTTATTTTTTTCTTAGCATTTAATAATAGAATTAATTGCTAAGTGGAAAGCTTGCAACCCCCTTTCTGTTGTGCATTGCCCTCTGCTATCATTATGAATAGATGGAAAAATCAAAGCTAATTATCATTCAGTATGTTTGAAGAAATAGACTGAACCTCACCACAAAACTCATTTTACCCCTACCCTAGCCCCAGGTTACAAAGTTCGCACACACACACACTGTAGGGTAAGGGCAATTCCCATGGGTACCCAAGTGTTCGTTGGATTTAGGTCTTTTTGCTGCAACTATTGACTGTATTCTGGCAATTTCACCTGGCCCCATGTGTCCCATTGTTTCCAAGGAGTTGGATTCATGTCAGCTGGAGGTCAAGGACTCAGGCTGTTTTGAGGAGCTCTCTATAGTCAAGGGTGGGGCTTATCTACCTTCAACATGACATGAGTGGCCCTATGAGTTACCAAGGCCACCATGCAATGTGTTAAGTCAAAAAGCAAGAGTGGAAAGGTAAGTGGACAGGTGTGAGAGAGAGGAGTGGACAGGCAACACTCAGTTTAGAAAAGACGAAACTGTAAGGGGGGACCAAGTCCAGGGAACAAGAGAGTTTAGAAAAGGAGAACTTTTTAATGTTGCAGGACTCACAAATAAAAGAGAGAAAATAGTCAGATCACAATAAGATCATGAGAAAACTCCCCCCTTAACTCCGGAAGCCCTGAAGACCCCCCCAAAGGGAGCTGGAATCAGTAAGGGCTATTTTTAAGAACAATATAGTGGATTGAGGAACTGCTTTTTTAGAAATAAAGGTGGAAAAGCTATTTTCAAGTTTTTCTTTTTTTAAATTTATGTTAAGTAAAGGGTAATGAAATAAAATTTTCAAAAAGTTGAAGTCATGGGTCTTAAGTAAATAACAAATAAGCACAGGTCAAAGATTTTATTAACCCATTAATTAATGGGTTAATTAATGGGTATAAGATGTTATACCAGATACAAAGAGTATTTAAGCAGATGCAGCTAGAGCACAAAAGTGGTTAATGACCAGCAAGGCCACAGCCATTGCAGTTACATGTTCCAGCAGAGAGAAATCATCAACATCTCTTATAAGCAAGCATTTATAATGTGACTTCACTAGACTGAAGCTTTTGATTGATGGGGAGCAGTGAAATTCAGCACAATCTTCTAGATAAGTTTTGAGTGGCTTCTGCCCCAATATGACATTGAGAAGTCATGGTACCCGCCTCTTTGCCTTATTTTCAGATTTTGCATTATTTTTTTCTGACTGATCATGAGGTATGCTGTCAGGAATGTGGGAAGGCAGGGTTGGGAGCAGTTGGTTTGTACATGAAGCTGTTGGCTACTGGAAAGTGATATGTGGGGAGAATGGTGTGGTGGGCTACATGTGATATTAAGTTCCATTAAAAAAAATCTGTCTTTCATACAGATGGCCAATAGGCACATGAAAAGATGCTCAACATTGCTATTTATTGGAGAAATGCAAATCAAAAATACAATTTGGCACCACCTCATACAGATCAGAATGGCCATCATTAAAAAGTCTACAAGCTGCAAATGCTGGAGAGAGTGTGGAGAAAAGGAAACCCTCCTACACTATTGGTGGGAAGGTAAATTGGTACAGCTACTAAGGAAAATAGTATGGAGGCTTCTCAAAAATCTAAAAATACGGTTGCCATAATGATCCAGCAATCCCTCTCTTGGGCATACATTCACAGAAACCCATAGTTTGAAAAAATACACGCACCCCTGTGTTTATAAAGGCACTATTTACTGTGTGTGTGTGTGTGTGTGTATGTGTGTGTGTGTGTGTGTGTGTGGAATTCCCAAGTTGTGCTAGTGATAAAGAACCTGCCTGCCAATGCAGGAAATATATGAGACACTGGTTCAATCCTTGGGTTGGAAAGATATAGGAATGGCAACCTACTCCAATATTCTTGCCTGGAGAATCCCATGGACAGAGGAACCTGGAGGGCTACCGTCTATAAAGTCACAGAGTCAGATATGACTGAAGCGACTTAGCAAGCAAGCGAGCAAGCAAGCAAGCACGTGCACACACATACACACACACACACACACATACTTGTCATACATACAGCAAGTGCCAAGCCAAGATGAAAACCCTGTCTGCTAACTTCTGTGGCTTGTGCCACATTCCTCCCGTGGACTTTGCAGTTGACAAGAGTCAGGAAAATAAGGGCAAACTCCACCATTTTTCAGCCTGGATGTAAAAGAGGCCAACGACATTTTATAGAACATAGTCCATGGAACAAATGTAGCACCACAGTAATTTGAAATATCATGGCATGTTATTTTCCCTTGGTCGTTTTGTCACGAGCGCTAAGCCAGAAGTCTTGGCTAGCTGCCCCAGACAACAAAGACCACCTAGAGCCTTTACTCAGCTTCAAATTTCATACCAGACTTTTAAAATTCGACAGCAAGACAATAGCATTTCGAGAGAGAAAAGGCTTTGCTAGAAAAATGTTTGAAACTGGAATTTTGCTTGAGAGTCAAAGCTAGAAAATGTCCCGTGGAGTGAAATGCAGGGCTGGAGATGAGAGGGGAAGGAAGAGTTAGTGGGGCTTTCAGTGGGTCCCAGGGTGTTAAGAAGACAGGATGATGAGAAAGGTCTAAGAAAGAAGGTTCCAAAGCATGGCAGACTGGTAACCAGAAGCAACAGAAGGTTTAAAATCACTGTCAGTGGGCACTTGAATGATGTAAAAAGGAGCAGGTAGGGCCAGCCTTGCTCCTCAGTCCTTTGACCTTCTTTACACCCTACAGTCTTCCCTCCTCTCACAGATTTGTAGGAGTTTATCTACCCAATGAATATAAGGCCTTTCACGATTAGGCTTCCAGGAGGTTCAGATGGTAAAGAATCCACCTGCAGTGCCGGGGACTCCAGTTCGATCCCTGCATCAGGAAGATCTCCGGGAGAAGGGAATGGCAACCCCCTCCAGTGTTCTTGCCTGGGAAATCCCATGGACAGAGGAGCCTGGCGGGCTACAACCCATCGGGTCACGAAGAGTCAGACACCGCTGAGCACAGCACAGATAATCTTTTAGAAGCTTTTCTGCGTTTACTGTTGAATTTAGTTATTTTAGGTATGGTATGGAAAAAAATAATGTTTTATTTGGTGTTAGAAATGGCCCTGGGACTGTTTATTGAAATGACTTCTATTTTCCCTCTGCTCTATAGTTTCACCTCTAACATAAATCAAGCATCCATGTATGTACAGGTTATTTCTGAGTGTGCTTTTCAAGTCCGCTGGCTCTTGTGCCAATACCACCCTGGTTTAATCACTGCAACATTAAAGTAACCTGTGACATTAAAGTAAGTTCACTTCATTCTTCAGTAGTGCCTTGCCTATTCTTAACCAATTGCATTGTCATGTATGTTTTGGAATTGGCTTTTCAAGTTCCACAATAAATCCTGATTGAATTTTGGTTGGGAATTTTCAGATTTTTGGAGGAAAATTGTCATCTTTAAAATGTTGAGTCTTCCAGTCTATGGACATGGTATATCTCCTTATCAGAACTTTTTATTGTATCTTTATTTATTTAATACTTGCTAGGCCATTCCTATTGTTAGACTATTGTGGCTTTTGTGTCATACAAACGTTTAATGTAAGGTATCAGTGGAGCACAAAATAGAGATCTGGGACTCTATTGAGTTTAGAGCATAGGCAATAATGCTGCTCCGTGCTTGCATAATAAAACATCACACATGTGGCAGAATTTGCTGTAGTGATACACTTCCCTTATAACTGCTAGGGAGCTTATAGCAGAAGCACAGCAAACTCTCACCTGTCTGCCTACACTACTAGAAAGGACCTCATATATGTAACCTAAAAGGTAAGCCTGTAATAGAGGTTAAAGGGAAATTTGAGTGCTTTATAGGCAATAACCAAAGATTATCTTGAAACAGTAAGATTAAGCCTAAAACATGAAAGATTCTTTTCCATAGGCCATGTGTGAATAAGAATAATGTAGAAAGCATAGGTTAGAATCAGAAGGACTGTGACAGACGGGGGACCCAGGTGGGGTTAGAAGAGAGATGGTGTCTTAATCAAGGCTAAGGAGTCTCTCTGACCTTCAGGGAGATGTTATGGACTCTATAAAGATGAAGCAAAACACCAAAGGACAGACCAGACTAAGCTGAAAAATCAAAGACAAACTCAAAGGGAAAAGGAAGTCAGAACTCTAAGGTGACTCAAGATCCTTGCTCCCTGGTGTACACGCCCAGTGTTATCCCTCCCTTTGAGTGTGGGGAGGGTATGAGTACTATTGACTGTCATGCCAGTGATTAGACTACAATACATGTCAAAGGGGAAGGAATTTTGCAGATATAGACATGCTGATTTTTGAGTTAATCAAAAGGGAGATTGCCCAGGTGGCCTGAAGTAATCAAATGAAGACCTTTAAAAGAGGATTATTCTCTTTCTAGAGAGTTTCTCCTACAGGCCTTAAAGAAGCAGGTTATGCAGATGTAAGGAAATGCATTCTGGCCACAGTCATGTGGATCTGGAGTGGACCCCAGTCTCAGATGAGCACCTGGCCTGACTGCAACTTCCTGAGACCCTGGATGAAGCCAGGTCCAGACTCCTGGCCTTCAGGGACTGCGAGACGGTAAACGATTCCTGTTTTAAGCCACCATCTTTGTGATAACATCTTATCTCCAAACAGAAAACCAACACAGGGAAGCATAAAAGCCATAGTAGAAATGAGAAACATCTAGCAGATAAATTGCTCAGAAATTGTTTTTCGAAAAGTAATCTTGAGGCATATCCTAGCCAGCTAAAGATGAATAGAAATAAATAATTCAAAAATGGGGAAATGAAAATATTAATAACAAAAGAGTAAAGTCTTAATCATTTAGATATTTTAAAATATGGAAATAGCCCCTGAAACAAATCCTGATTCAAAGAGGGACTTTAAGAAACAATTGCAGACTAATTTAAAAATTATAGCATTGAGTGTGTTATCTGAGAAGCATACATACTTTAAGCCAAGTTAGATTTATAGTCCAAAGTATTTTTATTAAGCCATAATGATAATAAATAAAACATTTTACCCACATAGTTAGTAAGACAACAATATCAACTTTACGAAAAGACAGTGGATTAGTACATTTATGACAAAGGCAGACAATAATAAAATAGAGAAAAGAAATATGAAACATACAAATATTGGGAGTTGTTTCTTTAAAGAAAATTATAAAATGTGTAAAACACTGGCAGATCTAATTGAGCAAAACAAGGAAAAAGAAAACATAAATAAATTCGATTAGGCATAAGAATAGAAGCAAAAAAAAATCAGAAGACAACTATGCATCAGAAGACAACAAAAAAATCAGAAGACAACTATGTTTTGCTCTAATTGAGCAAAACAAGGAAAAAGAAAACATAAATAAATTCGATTAGGCATAAGAATAGAAGCAAAAAAAAAATCAGAAGACAACTATGCAGAAGACAACTATGCATAAATTCGATTAGGCATAAGAATAGAAGCAAAAAAAAAATCAGAAGACAACTAAAAAATCAGAAGTCATTTACTGTCCACCCATAAATAACAAAGGGCCATTGGAACTGGAATTCACTTTCTCTCCCTGTGTAAAGTTAGGCAACTCTCCCCTTTCTTGGCCTGTCGAAAGAGTGGTTCATCTCAAATATTCAAGAACTTACTAGAATTAACCCTAGTGGGCACTGCCTCTAGGTGTGATCAAGGTAATCAAGGTACTTGAGGTTTCTTGTTTGACTGAGAACTAAGAGAAACCTCTTTGCTCCAGCTCTGCCAATAAAAATCTTCCCCAAATTAGGAGAGGAACCGTGTGCTTGATAGATTGAAATCACACACCCAGAGAAAATAATCCCACATGTATGCAAAAGATTGCAACAAACCAATGGAGAAAGGCTCAGGATAATGAGTCAATCATCCAGGTGAGCGCAGGGCTTTTTGTAAAATGGGCTTTGCTTTGGGTCCCTCCATCCGTCCATCACCCCCAACCCGGCCCCCTCTATTAAACCAGTATCAGAGCTGCAACTGGAGTAGGCTTCCTCTGGTTTCATCTGAGTCACCTCTTTCACATCTTCCTCCCGCCTCCTTGTCCTCAGATTTCAACTGAAACTGTAGCCCTCTGGAAAGAACCCCTTATTGTAGCTGAATTCTAAAAATGCCCCTTTCCCCCAAGATTTCTGTGCCCTTGTCATTCAGGCAGGTGCTAAGCCATTTACTGCTGTCAAGGGACTTGGCAAGTTTCATTCACGTTACAGATTTATAGTAGGGGGATTAGCCTGGATGTGCGAGGTGGGCTCCGTCTCATCACTGGTGCTTTCCAAGCTGAGAGATTTCTCTGGCTGGAGTCAGATGTGGTGGATGAGGAAATCAAGAAAAGATGAGACCAGAGGGGAGGGCAGAGCGATTTGAAGTGTGAGGACTTGACTTGCTGTGTCAGACTCTAAAGATGGAGGCAATGAGCTGAGGACTGTGGGCGACCTCTGGAGAACAACCCGGCAGACAGCCAGCAAAGAAGCCAGAGCCTCAGCCACATGGAATGGAATCCTGCCCACAACCTTAAAGAACGTGGGAGCACACTCTTTTCCAGAGCCTCCTAAAGGGGTGTGGGCCTGTGACCCTCGCTTTTGGGCGGTGAAGTTCTAAGCTGAGCCACACTGACCCTAGATTTCCAACCACAGAGCTGTGAGAATGCACATGAGTTGTTTAAACTGCTGGATCTGTGGCGATAGAAAACTAGCACTCAGATAGAGTTAGGTACAAGGGTGACATCCAAGATCTTTCATAGCCACTCAGGCATAGGAACCGAGTAATCTGAAGAGACCATGGCCTTGGCACTGGTGTGTGATTCCCCAGGGCCAACCTCGGGGAATGTAGCTTTAGTTGCTAGGTTTGGGGAGGCTTGGGGTCCCCAGGGAGGCTGAGGAGAAAGGGAGGGTGTAGATGAAGGTTAGGGTTGGCACAAGTGGTTATTGCCACTCTGCACAAAGTATCTCTAGACGCTGGCAGCTAGAGTGTCCTGACAAGACTCCCATCATGGTTAGGTGCTCCTCTGTGATCTCCCAAAGCACTTCCTATTTATTATATCCATTATTCTATGCATCACAGTGTACTATGATGGCCCGTGTAACTCCTGGTGCTCCAGCAGAGGGGAAGCACTTTAAAGGCAAGAGCTGTGTCCTCTGTAATACGGACGTCCAGTAGGAAGAATGAGGCCTGCCTGTCCTCTGTGCCATGCCTGCAGGATTTGCAGGCATGGGTGGGGCTGAGTCTACAGACACACAAGGCAGGACTGCTGGGAGCAGTGGGCGGCCTGTCCTCACAATCCTGACATGGCAGAAGGTGTGTGTTGCCTCCAGGAAACACACACTGCCCACTGTGACCAGCTCCCTTCACAGACACAGTCCCCCACTGGAGGGCAGCTCCCAGCCTCCTGAGGGCTTCAAGGGGGCAGGTGGCAGACAGAGAGTTGTCCTGAGGTCAGCCCGGGCTGCCAGTCCTCCCGGTGGACCTGTCTGTGCAGAGGCCTCTGAAGATCCCATAGCATGGCCACGAAGGAGCAGCCCTTAGCTGCCGAGGAGAGGGCCCAGGGCCTTGGGATGGCTGGAGAGAAGAGGAAGACGTCAGCTGGCAGGTTTGGTTTAGAAACCTTGACCTTTTCAAACAGCTGACTCTTAATTGCCTAAAATATTTATAGATAACTGAGACCTGGCAGAGGCTGCTTGATGGCCGTGACTGAAGAATGCAGTCAAGCTTTTTATACTTGTTCCCTCCTCGTGTTTACTAAACTGAATATGCATTCATCCCCACAGTAAACAATCGCTGAGAAACTGTGACGGAAAAGGTAGGTCCTGTGGGTAAAATGGTGGTCTCTAACCTTGACGTTCTGCATCTAACGGTGAGTGTGCAGGCTGTAACAAGTGAACACGGAGCAGTAGGAGAAGGGCTATAACAAAGTATGGGCTGCAGATGTACCAGCAAAAGACCCGGGGGAAGGGGAAGGGACCTCTGCAGGGAGTCTGGGTCACCTTGTGGCTGTCTGCCGACAAGCCGTGCTGTGAGACCCTGAGGGAAGCTGACAGTTGGAGCTGAGGAGTGGGTACTTTTGAAAGGTTGTAAACAGGGGGCAGGAGACAGGCTGGGAGGACAGTGGTTGTGGAGCAGGATGGAGTGTAGGAGCCGAAAGATCAGAATGCATTTGGACAGAATTTCTCCTTGGGAATATTTTTCTTATGACAAATTAACACTCCTAAAGTCAGCACAGATCCCACTAAGGGATACAGTTTAATCTGCCTAATTACATCTGCTATGTTATGTGAAAAAACCCTGATGCTGGGAAAGATTGAAGGCGGGAAGAGAAGGGGATGACAGAGGATGAGATGGTTGGATGGCATCACCGACTCAATGGACCTGAGTTTGAGTAAATTCTGGGAGTTGGTGATGGACAGGGAGGCCTGGCATGCTGCAGTCCACAGGGTCGCAAAGAGTCGGACACAACTGAGCGACTGAACTGAACTGAAGTTATGCGTTGTAGTCAGGTAGAACTTTAGTTCAAGGTCACTTTTTTTCTGGTCTTCGTACACGCATACTCAGTCACTCCAGTCTTGTCCAACTCTTTGTGACCCCATGGACTGTAGCCCAGCAGGCTCCTCTGTCTGTGGTATTCTAGCAAGAATACTGGAGTGGGTTGCCATGCCCTCATCCAGGGAATCTTCCTGACCCAGGGATGGAACCCACGTCTCTTATATCTTCTGCATTTGAAGGTGGCTTCTCTACCACTAGCGCCACCTGAAGTCTCCTTTTCTGGTCTGGGTGCTGCTCATTTCACAGCGAGGCCCTTCTGGAGGGCATCCTGCAGAGACTGGACCTGACTCTCCTCCGTGACCCTGGGGAGGGAGCCTTGACTTACTGGCACCACGGGGAACACCTTTACCCTGAGGGTCCCGCCCCATGGGCTGTGCTTACAGAGGGTGTAGGAGAGTTATCACCAAGGTGGTCGTAGGACCTGGGCAGATGGGAATAAAACCAGAGGTGAGTGAGAGTTGGGGAAGAGGGTGATAAACAGCTTCTCAGAGTTTGCAGCACAGACTGCCCCATTCACAACATGTTCAACGGAAGCCTGGAATGCTTTCAACAACCAGGGACACCTTATCTGCAGCCAGGATGCACAATTTCACTTCTAACAAAGCTCCGCATAAAAAGGGCTCTTATCTCTGAGTCCAGAATGAGGGTATTAGTAACAGCGCTGGCTTCTTTTTCAAGCCGCGTTAGCACCAGGTAATAGGTTTCCCCAATGGTCTTAGCATTTGCTCAGCCACAGAGGGCTACTAAAAAAGACAATTTCTTCGGAAACAAGGTAGGTTTATCCTGAGAAACATTAGCTCATCATGGAGGTTGCTATTGATTCAAGTGTTTCAGAAACGTTGCTTCTGAAGAATTTCTGGGGAGTAAGTGAGATTTTTCCTGTGGACTTTCATTATGAAGGCAAGAGTAGTGTAATTTTGAACAAGGTTTCAGGCAGCCTTGCAGAAAACCTGTATGTGTTTCTGTGAGTGCAGCTGTCTTTATGACTACCTAATGCTTTACTGTAGCAGTTTGAAACTTTGATGATCAGTTTCCAGGGTCCTCTGAAGTCTGTGAAACTGTATACAAGACTTCTGTGCATCTTTTGGGGGACAGGAGGGAATGGTTTTAACTAATGACACAAACAAATGCACGGATCACTTACACACACACTGTTAGAGAAGAGGTCTAATGTGGAGGGGTATGGGAGAGCCATTCTTGCTAAAAGGTTGGAGCAAAGAACAGGTACAAAAGCCCCAATCTGGGGGTGCTCCTGAGATGTTCAAGACATAGCCAGAGGCCAGTGGGGCTGGACTAGAGTGAGGAGACTCCGGAGATGAGGTGAGAGTGAGAGCTCATGGTGGGGTGGGGACTTGTCTGAAAGAGCCTATAGCCATTCTAAGGATGGTCTCTGGCGCTTGAGTGAGATAGGAAGTGAAGAGAAGCTTCTGAATCTGGAAGTCCTTGACTGGATGAAAGGAATCAATGCGGGGAAGGACAGCAGTGGGGAGAGTGTCCAGGAGGCTGTTGCCAGGGTCCAGGTGATGGAGACTTAAATCTGAGTAGAAGCAACGGGGGTGATAAATGTGGTCGTATTCTGGATAAACTTCATAGAGCTATGAGGATTATTAATGTTTAGGTTATGAGTGGGAGAAATGGAATGTTTCCTGCCATATCAGTAAGCAAAGGATGTCAGAGTCATCAGTGATTGCGGCTACCACTGGTAGTGAGCTGGTGAGCCTTGAGGGAACTCAGGAAAGAAAGAATAACTTCTCTCTAGAAGCCATCAGACTGCAGCCACTGACCAGGGTGAGCCCTGAGGAAATTCAGGATGTGAAAACTCAGGATCCTGACACCAGATAGCTGAGGTGCATAGGAATGATTTCAGTGAGCCCAGACTCTTGCATCTTCCTAAACGTAGAAGAGAAACTAAAGAGCCTCTTGATGAAAGTGAAAGAGGAGAGTGAAAAGTTGGCTTAAAACTCAACATTAAGAACATGGCATCCAGTCCCATCACTTCATGGCAAATAGATGGGGAAACAATGGAAACAATGATAGACTTTATTTTTGGGGGGCTCCAAAATCACTGCAGATGGTGACTGCAGCCATGAATTAAAAGACACTTGGCCCTTGGAAGAAAAGCTATGACCGATCTAGACAGCATTTTAAAAAGCAGAGACATTACTTTGCTGACAGAGGTCCTATAGTAAAAGCTGTGTTTTTCCAGTAGTCATGTATGGATGTGAGAATTGGACCATAAAGAAAGTTGATCATTGAAGAATTGATGCTTTTGAACTGTGGTGTTGGAAAATACTCTTGAGAGTCCCTTAGACTGCAAGGAGATCAAACCAGTCCATCCTAAAGGAAATCAGTCCTGAATATTCACTGGAAGTACTGATGCTGAAGCTGAAGCTCCAGTACTTTGGCCACCTGATGTGAAGAACTGACTCATTGGAAAAGACCCTGATGTTGGGAAAGATTGAAGGCAGGAGAAGAAGGAGACAACAGAGGATGAAATAGTTGGATGGCATCACGGACTCTATGGGCATGAGTTTGAGTAAGCTCCAGGAGTTGGTGATGAACAGGGAAGCCTAGCATGCTGCCATCCATGGGGTCACAAAGAGTCAGACACGACTGAGCGACTGAGCTGAACTGAACTGATACATAGAAAAGCACTAAATTCCTTAAGCTGAGATATCTGATTTTCCTTTAATTAACAAGAATCTTGTGGTATTCAGACTACCTGCCTTTTGTTGCAAAACTTGGCTCCTCTGACCCTGCACCTCCCGTTGCAGTTTCTCAGAGCTCTCTGAAGCACTATCTAAAGGGCTAAAGTCCTCATTTTGCCCCCAAATAAAACTGAACTCACAACTCTCACATTGTATAATTTTTTTTTAAGTCAACAAGTGTTACAGAAAGAAAGGAACCAAAGCAGACTCATTAATGTCCTTTCACTTAGAAATCCTGAGCCTCACTGTCATTGTGTGGGCACCATGTGCTCCTTGCTCCAGGCAGAGGGAGAGCTGAGTGTCCTAGAGGACACTCAGGATGGGTCACTCAGGATGAATTCCACACCCTTAGTCTGCCCTGAGAACCTCTTTAGATCATGAGCAGATTCTATCAGAACAGTGAGCACCCACATCACTATTTACTAAAGACAGGACCAGGAGGAGATGGGGAGGATGGGGGAGAGGAATGTAACTCAACTTTTGTCCAAATTGAAACCTATCCTTTCTAAGCATCATTTATAGAGTCCTTCTACTTTTTTCACAGACGATCACATACTAAAACTTATGGAGTCTATCTGGACTCTATCTTGGGAACTAGCCTATTTTCCATTCCTGTGCTAGTATCACACTCTTTTTAAATATTATGGAAAAACATTTCAACTTGATTTTGTTGAAATATGTTTTTGAACTGACAAAGCTAATTATATTCATTTTGGTTTTCTCCATGCAATGTATATAAAAAGTTTATTCTTGTTACATCACTGCCAAAACTCTTTCTAATAAGTCAGTGCATCTTTTGAAAATGGAATCTTTCAAAGAAATCATTGATATTTGGGCTTGGCCTTTTTATTCCTATATTCAAAGAGAGAATCACAAATGGTGTGCAAGGAAATCCTTCCCAATGTGTCCCAGACACAGGGCATCTGGAGTCTTTAAAGGTGCCCTCAAAGCATGACTAAGACTTTAACTCCAATGGGAGGTCTTGGAATCACAAAGTTACATGTGACTTCCTCAATGGACAAAACCTAAAATCGCCTCCCTGACCATTTATGTTTTATTGACGACTTTTAAATCCAAACCAACTGCCACATATATAGTACTTTTCTTAAACTTGAAGGTGATCTGAAGTCAAGTGCCCGTGTGTGTGTGTGTGTGTGTGTGTGTGTGTGTGTGTGTGTGTGTGTGTGTACATGTATGGGCACATATATGAATTTTGACTGGATCAGTAGAAATGTCCTATGTCCTTAGATCAACACCACTTGAAGTTTAGTCTTAGCTCAGTCAGTAAAGAATCTGCTTGTGAGGCAGGAGACCCAGGTTCCATACTTGGGTCAGGAAGATTCCCTGGAGAAGGAAATGGCAACCCACTCTAGTAGTTTTGCATGGGAAATCCCATGGACAAAGGAGCCTGGTGGGCTACAGTCCGTGGAGTCACAAGAGTCAGACATGACTTAGCCACTAAACCACCATCACCTTACTTTTTGGTGGACAAAGGAAAACATGAGGGACAATCACCAGAAGGTTCTGATCCTCTCTTTGAAGGCTCTAAAGCTATGGCTTAGGCTAAAGTGATGTTGAAGAGAGGACTAAGTTTATGAGGAAGATGACCCTGTTTTCCTACCTGACATGAACATTATTGTTTTTACCTCTTGTTCTAGTACTAAGATTTATAGAGACTCTTCATTCTCCAGAGCCCTATTCTAGATAATAAATAATGTGGCCATCCCAGACACAAGGACAGTGATCATGTTGGCCTCAGGCCTGTGACTTCTCAGGCCTGTGACTTCTCTAGGTGAGGGAGGAGTCTTCGCTCTTAGGGTTAGATGTGTTTGAGGATTTACAGGTGAAGCTGGACACATACAGGGGAAAATACAGATGCTGAGGCTGTAAACCCATCATTCTTGCTAAGGAGGGATGTGTGTTTTCAAAGGAGCTGTCTGGAGAGGGTAGGATTGTTGGGTTGGAGACATTTGTCTTCATGGAAACCTGCATTTGCATGGGTTTTACAGAGTGTCATGGGCACAGAGATTTTAAAATAGAGGGTACAGAAATTTGCTGTGACAGGTAGATGCGGTAAAGTGGAAAAGCACCAAATTTGAATGCTAGGATGGTCACCTATGAACTATGCAACTTTAGGGATGTCATGAAGCCTTTTGTTGACTCTTTAAAATGGGAAGAATAATGCCCATCTTTCAGGATTGTTGAGGGTTTCTCAGGTGGCTCAGTGGTGAAGAATCCACCTGCCAAATCTGAGGCAGGTTTGGACCCGAGGTCAGGAAGATCTCCTGGAGGAGGGCATGGCAACCCACTCCAGTATGCTTGCCTGGAGAATCCTAGGGACAGAGGAGATTTGCGATTTCACAGCTCTCGGGTTCACAAAGAGTCAGACACGAAGACACGACTCAGTGACTGAGCACACACACACACAGGATTGTTGAGGGAATTTAAAGATAGAAATGCATATAGGTGTACATAAAATATACCTGCTGAAATTATATGTATGAGAAAGAGAATGACTATCTGTGGGATAAGTTCAGTTCAGTCACTCAGTCGAGTCCAACTCTTTGCGACCCCATGGACTGCAGCACTCCAGGATTCCCTGTTCATAACCAACTCCCAGAGATTGCTCAAACTCATGTCCATCGAGGTGGTGATGCCATCCAACCATCTCATCCTCTGTCGTCCCCTTCTCCTCCTGATGAATATAATGACTTTAAGCTTCAGAGCATGTGGCAGAAATTAGTATAAGGCTGTCTAGAAATTTTAATATTGCTTCTTCAGTTCAGTTCAGTTGAGTTGCCCAGTCATGTCCGACTCTTTGCGACCCCATGAACCACAGCACGCCAGGCCTCCCTGTCCATCACCAACTCCCAGAGTCCACCGAAACCCATGTTCATTGAGTCGGTGATGCCATCCAACCATCTCATCCTCTCTTGTCCCCTTCTCCTCTTGCCCTAAAGCTTTCCCAGCATCAGGGTCTTTTCACAGCTGAGTCAGGTCTTTGCATCAGGTGGCTAACATATTGGAGTTTCAGCTTCAGCATCAGTCCTTCCAATGAATATTCAGGACTGATTTTCTTTAGGTTGGACTGGTTGGATCTCCTTGCCATCCAAGGGACTCTCAAGAGTCTTCTCCAACACCACAGTTCAAAAGCATCAATTCTGCGCTCAGCCTTCTTTATAGTCCAACCCTCACATCCATACATGACCACTGGAAAAACCATAGCCTTGACTAGATGGACCTTTGTTGACAAAGTAATTTCTTTGCTTTTTAATATGCTATCTAGGTTGGTCATAACTTTCCTTCCAAGAAGTAAGCGTCTTTTAATTTCATGGCTGCGATCACCATATACAGTGATTTTGGAGCCCAGAAAAATAAAGTCATCCACTGTTTCCACTGTTTCCCCATGTATCTGCCATGAAGTGATGGGACTGGATGCCATGATTTTAGTTTTTGAATGTTGAGCTTTAAGCCAACTTTTTCACTCTCCTTTTTCACTTTCATCAAGAGGCTCTTTAGTTCTTCTTTACTTTCTGCTATAAGGGTGGTGTCATCTGCATATCTGAGGTTGTTGATATATTTCCCGGCAATCTTGATTCCAGCTTGTGCTTCATCCAGCCCAGCGTTTCTCATGATGTACTCTGCATATAAGTTAAATAAGTAGGGTGACAATATGCAGCCTTGATATACTCCTTTTCCTATTCGGATCCAGTCTGTTGTTCCATGTCCAGTTCTAACTGTTGCTTCCTGACCTGCATACAGGTTTCTCAAGAGGCAGGTCAGGTGGTCTGGTATTCCCATCTCTTTCAGAATTTTCCACAGTATATTGTGATCCACACAGTCAAAGGCTTTGGCATAGTCAATAAAGCAGAATATTAGTTCTTAGGTGTGGTCTTTAATACTGCTTCTTGTGTGTGTGTGTGCATGTGTGCATTCACACAAGGAAAAAGAGAGCGATCAATCTTTGCTACCATGTCTAGTTGTATTGAAGGTAACGCATGGGAACATCCACATTTGACCATTATCTTTTGTTTGTCTCTGAAAACACTTGCTGCCCTGTAACTCAGTCCCTGCTGTCCTGGTTTAACAAATTGAATAAGCTTTGCACGGAACCTCACTGCTGATGCTTGGAGAGAGCTGGAGGCTGGAGAGCTGGAGCTTGGAGGGGAGACAGCACTCCCCTCATGAGGGAGTCTGCACAGTGAGAGGCCTTGTCCTGGAAGGTGACTCAGAGGGCCCTCCTGCAGGATAATAACACAAGTGCCATGTGTGGCTCAATGAAGACTACTATAATTAAAAAGCAAAAAATAGCATTATAGGTATAATCAAGTCCAAGGTCTATACACCATTCCTTGTCTGCCAGCAAATTTGTCTGCTCAATGGGCACGGTGAACAGCAATTATCTTCTCCAAGCTATGAAACCCTAGTGGTGATTGTCAGTGACCCTGGCATCCTATGAACTCACAGTTTGAAGGTTCTTGTTACTGGAAGTCACGAGTCATGTCAGGTCCGCTCACTGAGTCAGGCTGAGGTTACACAGTTGTCAGTCTTCCTCCTGTATCCCTCCACAGCAACCTCTAAAGAGTGAGCTCACAAAGAACACAGCTCGGTGAAGAGATAAGGGTACGGGGTCCTAGCCTCAGTTCTGCAGACCCCTCCACTGGTCCATCTGATCTGGCACCAAAAAAGAGCAAGTTTTATGATCGGATGAGGCTTCAAATGCCTACTGTGCTACAGTGGTGGCATGAAGAGATTTCTTTTTGCTTCAGTAGACGTAGGGTCGAGACAGACTCTGTTTTTCCCCAAGTCCACTCCCAACGTTGGACTTGACTTCTCGCCTCTCCATGATGAAGGAAGGTCAATTTAAGGGAGAGGGAGACAGCCAACAGAAAGTAAAGGTGTCATTCCTCCAATAACGGAATTTTTAAATCCCTTGGGCTACCGTCCTTTACCTAGAAATAGGGCTCAGTGAGTGCACGTTCTCAAGCTTGTAAGTTTCTGTCTTCTCTCCTTCTCCTTGATGTTGGAGTCAGAGAAGAGCTCTTATTCTTCTAGATCCAAGCATCCTCACCTGGTGCTCTGGAGAGGATGCAAGTTTGCTAAGATGCTGATCCATTCCTGCACTCAAGAAGTAGGAGTTTCTGGGCCTGACTCTTGTTTTAACCAGAGTTAAATACATAGAAAATATCATGTTATGAAACATACAGAAAATACTACTATTATTTGATATCATATCATGTTTTCACTAGAACATTTACAATCTATATCCTAATATCATATAATTATAATACTCAGAAATGCCCAAACCCAATATATAAAATCACTTGGGGATTGTGGTTAATTGTGGACCCACCTAGATAGATTCTGACCCATTGTGTCTGGAGTGGGAGTCAGGAATTTCCAACTCCAGCCTTGCAGGTGACTGAGAGAAATATTGACCTAGATCCACATGGCTGTTTACAACCTCAGACCATAGCAAGCACTTAGTATTATCTAAGGAAGCAGATATAGGAAATATGTATTGTCTTGTTTCAGCAAAATAGAATACTGATCACTCATGCTAGACAGACTTAGGTGAGGACTAGGATCTTCAACTCCACTGAGAAAAGTAATCAGATGGTTGATGGGGACCTTATGCTGCTCATTTCCTGCATGTTGGGGGAGCAAGGGTTGGAACTGGCTCATGAAACTCTTTCCTCTTGAAGAGCATCTAAAAATATTTCTAAGAAAGGTGTGAGAGTGGCATGTATATTTTTCCAAATATTTTCTTCTCCAGTACTCTTGCCTGGAAAATCCCATGGACGGAGCAGCCTGGTAGACTGCAGTCTGTGGGGTCGCTGAGTCGGACACGACTGAGAGACTTCACTTCCACTTTTCCCTTTATGCACTGGAGGAGGAAATGGCAACCCACTCCAGTGTTCTTGCCTGGAGAATCCCAGGGATGGCGGAGCCTGGTGGGCTGCCGTCTATGGGGTCTCATAGAGTCGGACAGGACTGAAGCGACTTAGCAGCAGCAGCAGCAGCAATTATTTAAAGCCTTTGTGTTTCTCTTTCAGTCTCCTTATTGACTCCAGCATTCCTGAAATTCCACTATTGAATCAGCTCTGGCCTCTGACAACAGACCCTGCTTCCTCCCTCTGTTTGAGCTTATCCTGGACCACGTCCTTGTCCTGCATGGGCTACCATCTGTCTCCTGCTGCACTGGCGCGTTCTCCAGTCATGGCCAAGGTTCTGCTGGGCTTTGATGGCCCCGTGGCTGCTCCCTCTCAAGCATGACTTGGACCTGGGTACCGGCCTGACACAGGATGTTTTCCTTTTGCCCCTTTGTTTTGAGTAGAGCATCCACCTCAGCACGTTGATGTCAGCCCTTGCACTCCCATCTCAGGTCTGTGTGAGTTTCAGACACATTCATGGTGCACCACTGGGCTGTGATCCACATACCTGCCTCCCTTACTTGAGGTGCCGTCGTTTGTCCTGACACACACTTCCATTTTTGTCCCAGGAGACATCAGTGATTCCAACTGTGGAATCTAACCTAGCCAAACACGTTCGGTGTTGGGACAAGCCTGGCCCCTCTGCCTCCCTTGCTTGGTGTCTGTCCCTCAGGTTTACTGAGCACATCGTGGGACACCTATCCCAACCCTCGTGCTGGCTCCTGGGTCAGGGTCCTGCTTGACTATCCCGTGTCCTTCCCAGCTCATGCGGCTCTCTGACTAACGGATGCCAGTGGTAGTCCTCTCTCGCTAACCTTCTCTCACATCTGTCCAAACTTAAACAGCCTCTCTGTGCACTGGTCACTCAGGGATGTTCAGGAGACCAGTGTGGGCTGCCAGCCAACAGGGCTATGTGCTATGCACACATTAGGGCTTCATGTCACACATGCTGAGGTTTAGCTCAGCCCAGGTGGGAATTTATTGACACATACTGCAGCTCCTTCACATTCCGAGTATGAAACTAGCTCTTTATGTATTATTATTTTGAGTCTACATGTTTTCACCTCTGTCTTCCCAGTTGGACATGTCTTTTAATCATGTGGAGTCATTGTCCAACAACTGTGCATCTCTTTATTTGAAGTATATGGACAATTTTAGGTGTGAATGTTTAGAGGGTTGGTTCATTTTTCTCATAAGGGAGTATGATTATTAAAAATGATGGATTATTCTGTGTTCGTCTTAAATAATTTAGATCAGCTCTTAAAATAGTACTAACAGTAGGCCAGCTGACTTTCAAAATGATGCTATAATTTCTGAAATTAACTTTTTCCTTTAAATTGTAGTTCACTATTTTCTGTACCAAAAGAAAAGAAAAAAATCTGAGAAGAGTATTTTGAGTAGCAATACCTCTTAGCTGATATTTCACTTATATTTTACAACAAGTCTACAACTGAAAGATAAAAAGCTTTTACATATATGTTAAAGAAGTTGTTTTGAAGCTGTCAAGCCAAGAATTTACAATGATTGCACAAGTTCCACTTGATTTTCCTAAATAAGACAGGTTTTATATTGAATGCACTCTTCAGAGAGGGCAAAGGTCACAGCCCTTTTTGGATAGATAAAAAGGCTAAGAGTTGGCCTTAAAAGGAAGAGTAGATATTTTTAAAGAAACCACTTACTGAGAAGGAGAAATCAAAAGCAAAAGTTTCAGTTTTAAATAAAAGTGAAGAGATCTATAGGTTACATTTTAAAGACAAGATTTCCCATTTTACTGTATCTGAGGGTAAGAGTAAGTTAAGTTTTAGATACAAGGATGAAAAGAAATGAGTCTTTTATTCAGAAGCAACTGAGCACAAGAACATGTGTTGTGCTGAAGATAAGGGATCATGGGTCTGATTCAGCCTTTCCCAGAATTTTAATAATCGTAATGTCTGCACTAGCTATATTCCTATTAAATACCAGTCAGAGTTGCTGGTCATTTAGTTCTTACAGCAGTAGCTCCATTTTATAGAGCAAGTAACTGAAGCCTTGAGAGGAACACTGTTATGTAGTGATGAGATTTGATGAGTCGAGTTGTCTCTAAATTTCATTCTACCATGTATTTTTCCAGTACCTATTTCAGAAACAATGTGAAACTGACTCCCAACACCCCCCCACCACCACTTTCCCCAACCCACCAGTCCCACTTTCAGTATTTTGTAACATATATGTGCAGAGCTGTTTGATATGACTCAGTGACACCAAGTGATAAAAAAAAAAAAAAAATCCCTGACATATCTTTTAAAAATCAGATACTACTACTGGAGTATAATAATTTAATCAATATTTATTACATTCTTATAATGGGTCAGGTTTGAGTTGAACAGAGACCAAAACCAGATATTATCCACACCTTTATGGAACTCCTATGGAGTGAAAGACACTAATTAACTGTTCACACTAACAGATGCATAATACAGACAAATAAAACGACTGGGATTCTGGGGGAGCATAGAAAACAGACTTATCAGGGGATGATGACCAGAAGAAGTGGTTTTGAGCTAAAATTCTTAGGTGATAGCTACATGAAGTATAATGTGCTCAGTTGCTCAGTCATGTCTGACACTTTGGAACCCCACTGATGGTAGTCCACCAGGCTTCTCTGTCCTTAGGATTTTCCAGGCAAGGATACTGGAGTGTGTAGCCATTTCCTTCTCTAGGGGTCTTCCCAACCAGGAACTGAAACTGCCTCTCTTGCATCTCCTTCACTGGCTGTGGATTATTTACCCCTTTGCCACCTGGGGAGCCCTCGACATAGGGCCTGTTATCCAAAATTCAGAGACTTAGGATCTAGTTTGTGCAGAGGTGACAACAGCCAAGTTTGTACCACCTGTTAATGATACCCCGTGGCAGGAAGAACATCACGCTGAGGGGTGCACACGTCCATTCTAATTATTCCTGTAGATTTTCTGGTACAGAAGCTAGTTCTCAGCCTATGATGAGAAGACCCCTCAGCGCAGATAGAAGGTGCTTATTATGCTGATGGAGTTCTGGATTGTTACTGGAAATCATTAAATGGAGATGTTAGTGATGCTCCTGGTGGGATGAGGAGGTGAGAAAGTTAAAGGCAGAGATAAACATTCCTGTGACTGCACAGGGCTGGACTGGGGCTCCAAGTTCAAAGGAAGAAAACAAATTCCACTTTAAAGAGTATTAATTTTTTACAGCAAATTTAACTGAGAAATATAGTAAAATTATAGAGGAATGATATTCCTTGCTCATTTACTAACCCTACAGCTTCCCTGGTGGCTCAGACGGTAAAGCGTCTGCCTGCAATGTGGGAGACCTGGGGTTGATCCCTGGGTCGGGAAGATCCTCTGGAGAAGGAAATGGCAACCCACTCTGGTACTCTTGCCTGGAAAATCTCATGGACAGAGGGCCTGGTAGGTTACAGTCCATGGGGTCTCAAAGAGTCGGACACGACTGAGTGACTTCACTTTCACTTTTCAATTTTACTAACCCTAGATAAGAAAATCACCTTAAAATACAGTATTTTATGAAAAGGTAGTTTAGGAAAAGGAGAAGGCAATGGCACCCCACTCCAGTACTCTTGCCTGGAAAATCCCATGGACGGAGGAGCCTGGTAGGCTACAGTCCATGGGGTCGCTAAGAGTCGGACACGACTGAGAGACTTCACTTTCACTTTTCCCTTTCATGCACTGGAAAAGGAAATGGCAACCCACTCCAGTATTCTTGCCTGGAGAATCCTAGGGACGGCGGAGCCTGGTGGGCTGCCATCTATGGGGTCGCACAGAGTTGGACACGACTGAAGCGACTTAGCAGTAGCAGTTTAGGAAATGTCAGAAAGAATACAATCTAGAATAGAAAAGTCGCAAAAAAACTTCTAATATGAAATCTATATATTTAGCCAGTAAACTAATAAAGATAAGAAAAAATAAGTCTTATAGAAATATAACAACATGGTCTGAGGACAATAAACTAATGCAAGAAATGTTATGTGTGCATGAGTATCTTGTTTAAATATTTCTGTAAAACTATATATTGGTTTTCTAAGATAATATAGATTTAAATTGATTTGAGAAGGCAATTAATCTGAATAGACCAATAAAAAAGGAAGAAATTTTTAAAAGATTGAAAAACGTCTAAAAATCAAGTGGGCTGAATCGTGGTCCATGTCCTCGTCCTTGAAAAATGGGAATGTGACCTTGTTTGGAAGAAGGGTCTTTAAAGATGGAAAGCAGTTAAGGATCTTGAGATGGGATCACCCTGGATTATCTGGGTTGTCCCTAAAGCCAATGGCAGGCGTCCTTCTAAGAAACACACAGAAGACACACAGACCCAAGAGAAAGAGGCCACATGACCACAGAGGCAGAAATTGGAGCAGTGTGGCCAAGGGGAGCTGGAGGACATAAAGGAAGAGAATTTTCCCTAAAGACTTTGGAGGAAGTAGAGTCTTGACAACACCATCTGGCCTTGAGAATGTGAGAGAATAAATTTCTGTCGCTTTAGACAACTCAGCTTGTGCTAAGATTGTACTATAATAATACCCCAAACTCTTCCTAGAATATCAATAGATGGATACTTGTTTATTGTGATCAAGAGTATCTATCTGTCAGTGCAAGGGAGTGCATCTTAAGAGGGATAGAACAGGGTGTGGGGTTTTATTGCCAAATCTGCTCAGTCATTTACCATTCGTCAAGTTTGTTACTAAATAAACCTCAGTTTCTGGAATGTGGGTAACAAAAACTCGTATAAATTAGACATGATATTATTATACAGGTACATAATGTATATACAAAGGTACATGCATAGGTTAGACAGAATGTATAAAGGTGATTACTACAATGCCTGACACACAATAAGCCTATATAAAGTAGCAGCTCTCACATACACACAAATACACACAGAGTTATGGGCCCTGGGCCGTGCTGCTTGGCGTCTGGCAGCTTCTTATTTCATCAAATAGTTCAGGACACTACTGTAACAGAAGTAGAGCTAACTGGTCAACTGAAAAGATTATACCAAAGTCAAAAGTGATTTTTTTTTCGTTCTATGACTCAAAGAGAAATAATATCAAAGAAAAGAAGAGCACGATTACAAAAGTATTCAAAAAGTTGAAGGGCCTTTGTATCAGCCACAAATAAAAACGCATTTTCCCAAATACTGTCTCTAAATGCTGGGAACACCCACAGCACAGAGGCAGCGCCCACACTCTGCCTGTCCCTGAGCAGACCTCTGTGTGTGACTTGGTGTCATACAGGAAGATGAGCTTTTCAAATTCTTGGTGCGTGCACTGGAGCGGTACTTTCCTCTGCGGTGTAGGCAAATAAAGGGAAATATAACATTTATGATAAAGTGTGGGCACATCATTTGAACACGCAATAGTACCTATATCCAGGAACACTGAGAGATCTCACACACTCACACATGGATCTCTGTTTTTGCCTTCCTGGAGTCATTCACTCACTTGAACTGGCTACATTTCTTTCTAGCCTCACGACATTTGCACTTGTCAGTTTTCCCTGCCTGAAACAGTCCCCCTCGCCTCACAGGTGACATGCCTGATCTCTTGTCATTCTTGCCTGATCAACTGATAGCTTAACTTCAAAAGCCTTCTCCCACAACCCATGTCTGAAGCAGCCCATTCTCAGTGATTTCCATCTCTTCTTGTTCTTTCTTTTGACGCTATTTCCATCTCTTCTTGTTCTTTTTTTGACGCTTAGTGCAGCTAAATTCCTTTTATTTATTGTGTGATTCCTTGTTAGAGTTTGCTGCCCTCACAGGCAGGTTCACCACAGGGAACAGTGATGAAATCCAGCATTTCCACCTACATAGAACCTACATGGAACCTGCATGCTTGGTGTTTATAAGGCAACTGAGGTTGCCACTGGAAGTCCATGGAGTTATTCTTTTAGTTTTTGAAAACATTAAGTAGAAATAACAAAACTCAGATTTTATTAAACATTTGTTATACTGCCTCTCAGAAATAGCTCATGATAAAGCAACACAGACTGAAAAAAAACCAACACAGAATGACTAGTAGTTGGTTCTCATGATTTGCAATAATTACAATCTACAAAGTTCTCTCCAAGGCTGAATTAGTGAACATGGAGCCACTGCTTCTGGGGAATTAGGCAGGGTTAGGGTCCTAAAAATCTCTGGGCACATTTTTGTCAGCTGGTCAATATATAATGTTATTGGACATGTGCTTCTGTTTAAATAAACCTTGAAAAGAAAGTGAAAGTGTTAGTCGCTCAGTCCTGTCCGACTATGCAACCCCATGGACTGTGGCCCGCCAGGCTTCTCTGTCCTTGGAACTTTCCAGGAAGAATACTGGAGTGGGCTGCCATTTCCTTCTCTAGGGGAACTTCCTGACCCAGGGATGGAACCCATGTCTCCTTCATTACAGGCAGCTCCTTTACTGTCTGAGCCACCGGGGAAGCCCAAAAGAAGCCTTATTTGATACAGATTTTTTATTCATTAGCATTTAACTAAACAGCAAGCGTCCCTCAAGATGGATTGAAGCTGACCTAATACGCTGTTTTCTCCATAAAGCACGTCACCGTCGTCCCGCAGTCAGGAGCACTAGATAGCACTTTGGTATTGCTGTGGACCATGTTAAGCGGCACAATCATTGAGAAAAAGCACAAAAATGTGAAAAACATGTCATAAAATAGACCATGAAAAGCACTCTTGTTTACAGTGTGAGAGCTGAGACATGAAAGCAGAGGCTTGCTGTGCTTGACTTCAGCGGGGAATATGCATGTGGACTGACTCAAAGGCGCTTCAGTGCCTTCCACACGCCCTTGAATAACCATGAGAGCACCACGAGTATTGGGTTACAAATATACTTCAGCTAGTAGGTGAATTCACAAATATAGAATCTGTGAATAATGAGGCTCAAATATATTTCCTTTTGGCTAAAAATGTATCATCTTAGAATGACAATAGTATTTATTTTTTGCTGACAAAACCACTGATAGTAGATAACACGGGAATTTCTGGAGTTTTAATGTCCAGTCAATGAGTTTTGGGGCATGTTCCACATTGGAAAAAATTTGCCATAACCAGACTTGTAGAAGAGAACTGATATTTGCAGTCTGGACTGAGGTGTAATGGTCCTTTGGTCCTGGTTAATCTCACCCTACTGTAACCCATTTCTTCCATAGAGATGGATTTGCAAAATATTCCACTGGACACTTCATGATTAATTTTAGAAAACTGAAGGATTTAAAGAATTGAACATTATGCAGCATAGTGTCAGAGGGATAAAGAGGGCTTGGGCCTCTTTAAAATGCAAAACATAAAAGATATAAGATTTACATTTTTACTTAAATTTATCATCGAATGGCTTTGTGATCATGGGCAAATTCTAAGCTCTGTGAAATTGCAGATTTATTTATTTTCAAAATTGGGATAATATTGTCACCTCCTTCAAAAGATGTTTTAATTATCAAAGAGATCATGAAAATACTCTGTATGTAATAAAATAAAATATAGATACGTATATACTTATATATACTTATGAGCTTGTGTGTGTGTCTGCTCAGTCATGTACTGCTTTTTGCGACTCTATGGACTCTAGCCCACCAGACTCCTCTGCCCGTGGGATTCTCCAGGCAAGAATACTGGAGGGGGTTGTTGTTTCTTTCTCCAGGGGATCTTCCCCACCCAGGGATTGAACGTCTCTTGCATCGTCAGGTGGGTTCTTTTCCACTGAGTTGTCTGGGAAGCCCACTGATGAGTGTCTGTCAGTATAAAATGTGATGCTGATTCATCTGCCATCTCCTACCTCAAAGTGGTCTCTTTTCGCCCATTCTAGGTTCCCTTAAAATATGTGCATATATGATATCTATTTTAATGAATTATACATATTTATGCATTAGATACCTAAGACACATATTTATTTGTTATATATATATATATACATACATTTATCTACATATCCTCCGTCTATGTATGAGAGACTAACGGCCGTTGGGAAGTAAGGTCTGGTTGAGGTGTGGGTGGGGGCTGGTGCAGCACGCAGGCATATGGGACGAGAGGATCTCGCGTGGGAGGACAGGAGGAAGTGGGCTGGGTGTGACTTTAGCATGAGATGTTGGTGTCTTCTTGCTTCTCGAGAAGGGATGCAGGATCTCAAGCTTTAAGTTTACTGCGTTTTTAGCTGAATCTGATACACAGTGCGCTGTCAGAGGTGGTCCAAGTTTCACCCCCATGTTCCGCCCAGGAGACGGCTGAGGTCCCCAGCGGCAGGTGGGGCCACGCTTGCAGAGCAGGACCTTCCCGCCACATGTTCTCTGCACAGGTGGCTGGTCTGCCAGCTGCCCACCAATCCTCTTAAGGAAACAGTGCCCTGTGATGCAAACCTGCCTCCTGAAAGCAGCGAGGCCCCAGAGAAGAAGGGGCTCTGCACGCACTTCAAATACATCCCGAGGAGGCCTGGGGCCCACTGTGCTTTCTTTCTCGGTGGTTCTGAAGCAGATGGAGGTGGGGGGAGACTGAAACCAGAGACACGGGCTCTGCAGGCTCAGGTCAGCCCTGAAAGAGAAAATCTTGTCACCACCAGCATCTCACGCCCCAGACTAGTGAGGAGGCCTCCAGAGAGCAGAAAGGATGAGACGGGAGCTCAAAGAGAGACAGAAGTGGAAAATGCAACCAGAAGCCCTCCTGCACCGCAGACACGGCTGGCCCGGCCTCACTGAGGTCATAGATAGTCCTTCCTCCTACTCTGGACAGGCAAAAAATGGACTCAACTTTGTTTTCCAGAAGCAGGCCCTGCCCTCATGCAGTGCCCAATGGTGAGACCCAGAGCCCCTGAGAGACTCTCAGGTTGTCACGGGTGGTCAACAGGTCCTACAGAAAGAACACAGATTTTAGCCCATCTGTAGCTAAATAACTAAAAAAAGCGCTGAATCTTCTGATCAACAGTTGGTACAGCTGTAAAATTGACTTAATATGAGGCTGAACTAAGGTAATGTCTGTGGAGTGAAGAGAAGGATAAAGATCTGAGTGATTTAAACAAAATAGAACTAACTAAGCTGAGTAGATGGGGTGAGAAAACACATTAGATTTTACCTGCTTAGTCTGATGAGCCTGAGGGCCTCCTAAGAGGAGGAATTCAGTAGAAAACTTGAACCATAGGTTGAGATTTCAAAAGCAGTCTGTGCTCTGATATGGATTTCCCATGTGGAACTAATGGTAAAGAACCTGCCTGCCAATGCAGGAGACAGAAGAGACGTGGGTCCTACCCCTGAGTCGTGAAGATCTTTCAGAGAAGGAAATGGCAACCCACTCCAGTATTCTTGCCTGGGGAATCCCATGGACAGAGGAGCCTTGTGGGCTACTCTGCGTGGTGTTGCAAAGAGTTGGACACGTCTGAATTGACTTAGGATCTACTCCTGCTCTGATATAGATTTTATTTTTAAAAAATAATTTCACATTGAACATCAGTTGTTTATTTTGGCTGCATGGTGTGTTGGATCTTAGTTAGCCATCCAAGGGTTGAACCTGTACCCTAAGCAATGAAATCACCGAGTCCTAACCGCTGGACCACTAGGGAATTTTCCAATATAGATTTTAGAGGCAACAGCAAATTCACATTAATTGAAAGCACAAGAGGGAAAAAAGAGACTGAGGAGAAGAGCATTTCTAGGGAGGGGTACTTACCTTCTGTGTTATATAGTAGATGTGACTGCCTCCCACACACAGTGTCCTGACAGCTGGGAATGGAATCTTTTTGAATTGTCTATATCTCATTACATATTTTAATAATAATTTGTTTACTCATTTACTCCAAAATATATTTATTGCATGCCTAAGATGTCCCAGATCCTGATTCTGTCTCTAGAAACATAGCAGTGAAATTGTATTTTAGAAGAAACTAATTTATGAAAGAATGAGTAAATGAATGAATGGATTGTACATGGAGTTTTTAGATTATATTGATTAAATAAAAGAATTCCACTGTGGTAGGACCACCCCAAGGTGCTGCTGGATCACTGGCAAAAGCTGTTGACCGGTAACTCTGCATGAAAGTTTCCCTCGAAAGTCACAGTGCCAGAGTTTAACTTCCGGGTCACAGCTGCAGTGGAGAGAAACGTGACCAAGTTCACGAGCTGCATTTGGGCGTATTCTCCTAGGGCTGCTTCTGGACCTTTCTACTTAAGTCTGCACTGATTATGTAGCTCTCTGAAGGAAAACACAACCTGTGTTCAGTCTTTGTTTGCTCTTTTCTCTGTCTGAAGAGCCTTTCCATCTTTACTTTATTGTTTTCTTTCATAATCTCTTCATGTTCAACCCCTCAGCTCAGTTTGCAGATGTGGCTGGAATTTGCTTGTCTCGGACTGCCATTGACTGGCTGTAGTAGCTGCCAAGGATACCGGCTACAAGTTGCCAAGGGCATCTGCTTGGTGGGGGGTGGGGTTGGTACTGGTCTTAGGTAAAGACAGGATAGAGGCCAGGTCGTGGGCAGTCAGCACACATTGCTGACCTGACCTCATGAGAAGGTTTGTAAGAGTTGGTTCTGGGGGGTCTAAGGAACAAAAGTCCGTGCTCCATTGCCTCCATCTCTTTTATTTTTCATGGGGGGATCTTGGCTCTGCCAGCCTCCCTCCCTCTTGTCAAATGCCCTCCTCCACAAAGACCCTCTGCATGGAAAAGTGGCTCATTTGCTGTCTTCTGGATAGGTCTGTGCTTGGAGGGATAGCAGACTTGGGGAGAGCAGGTTTGCTCTATGCTTCAGAGCTCCAGCTTTCCTCTTCTAATGAACTGCTCCCCAGATTCTGGGCTCACTTCGTGACCCCTACAACTTTATAGTCAATCCCTTGCAATAAATACTTTAATATAAATACCCAGTGGTTCTGTTTCTCAAGTTGAACCTTGACTTACATGAAAGCCAAGCTGAAGCATATTTGCCTTACTAATAAATGAATAGATAATCTTATCAATTATAAAATAGATTTTCAGAAAGAATCACAAAACAAAATAACAAATTCTACTCTATGCTGTATAAAAAGACACATCTAAAACAAAAATAATTGAGGAAGGTTGAAATTAAATCAATAGACATAGCATAATGGCACATGCAAGACTTAAGTAAGCAATGATCTTAATGTCAGACAAGATGGAATTCACTCCATAAACATAAAATGACCTAAAGATATTATTTTATAATGCTGAACTCCACAGTGGATAAATACTAGAATCTAAATACTTGAGGGCAGGAATTTTAGTTACTTTGGTTTATTGCTATATCCAAGGTCAAGGCCTGACAGTTTGTAGGTTTCAATAAATACTTTTTGAATAATGATATGAAATGTTGTGAGAATTCATGCACAGAATAACATATCAGTGACATTTTAAAGAAGAAATTATGAGATACATGCTGAAATAGAAACATAATAGGAGTAAAATATATTAACTCCTGTCTCTGCTTTATCTCTCTCCAGCCATTAATCAAGTGAATAAAAAATAAGTACGACTATTTCCTTTGCTTGGGTCTCCTAGGAAAAAACATAGTAAAGCATGGATTAAAATGCTGACATAGTCTCAAGCCCAAAGCTGTGGAACTCAGGAAAAAAGAAAGGAGTCAAAAGGAGGTTTGGGGCGATACAATAGGCCATGGTTCAGGGCCGGCCTCTCAGGGGTTTCGGCAATTGTGTTCTTTCAGTGTAGGATGTTTCTCGGGTATATTTTCCAAGGAGAAATTACACCTCAGAAAGTTCCTGTAAGGCGAGAAAAGAGAGGAATCTCTCTGCCAGACTTCAGGTGGTCAGAATTCACCTACAGGAGACCAGTCACCTGGCTTCCCAGGTTACATCATCCAGGGAGTCAGGGCCACCCCGGAAGGCAGGCCCCACCTGCAGAACCTTTCATCCCGAGCACTTCACTTCATCAAGGCTACTGCCCGTCACACATGCACTGCGTTCCACCCCGTCGTTGCACTCCCATCAGCTCTGGTTGTGAGGACAAGAACTAATCTGAACGGAGCACTGACAAGAGAGAAAGGAGATGGTCGATGGAACTGAAAAAACCCACCAGTTTATGCCCAATACAACTACAGAAGACTTCACAGACAGAGTGCATTTGATTCCTGTAGATCAATCTCTGCTCCCTTATGGAGGTTTTCCAGGATTCATGACAAGTAGTCATATATTAGGTCAAAATAAAACTCAGTGCATTTCAAAGTGGATAATAGTAAAAGACAACATCTTTAACTACAATGCATTAAAGTTATTAAAATAATAACTGGGGGAAATATCTTTAAATTTGAAAAATCTCTTCAACATATTTCTTTTTTTATTTTTTTAATTTTAATTGGTGGATAATTACTTTACAAAACTGTGATGGTTTTTCCCATGCATCAGCATGAATTGGCCATGGGTATATATATATATTTTTCCGCCCTCCTGATCTCCCCTTGCCACCTCCTTCCCACCCCTTCCCTCCAGGTTGTTACAGAGCAACGACTTCAATGTATTTCTGATGAAAATAATTAAAGATAGATCAATTATCTATTGATCATTGATTTACATATATGATCAAACATTTACATATAAAAAATGAAAAAGAATTAAAGAAGTAAAAGCACAAACCTACTAAAAGAAGCACAGGGACATGACATTATAGTTTTGTACAGGAAGATGGGCTTCCCCGGTTGACTCAACTAGTAAAGAATCTGCCTGCCAATGCAGGAGGCACAAGAGAATTGGATTCGATCCCTGGGTCTGGAAGTTCCCCTGAAGAAGGAACTTGCAATATCCTCCAGTATTCTTGCGTGGAAAATTCCACGGACAGAAGAGCTTGGTGGGCTATAGTCCATGGGTTTGCAAAGAGTCAGATATGACTGAGAGCGCACACATCACACACACACACACACACACACACACACACACACATTCAGGAAGACCATTGTAATGCAGCTCACAATTAAAAACTCACAAAGGAAGATAATGATAAAGTTGACTAAATAAAAAATAAACTACAAAAAACCCTTCTGCATAAAAATAATCATATAAGCAAAATCATAAGCAAGAAAACTGTATTTATAGTTCCTATCACAAAAAGGACTGAGATCCATCATACCTAAAGAACTCTAGAAAATTCTTAATGAAATGGCAAACAAAACAATGGACACATGAGTGAAGAACAGATGAATGGACAAGAGAAGAAATGCAAATGGCTCTTACCCATAGGAAAAGATGTTCATCCTCTCTCACAGTAAGAAACGAGTGATACAATAAAACACAACAAGGTACAATTTTTCACCTCTGGGATCAGCAAAGATCAGGAACGTCACAACACTGTTGGCAGTCTGTCAATGGCCAGTCAGATGTGCATGATGGGATTATTTGTCATTAAAATCCTTTTGAAGGAAAATTCAGCAAAAGATCTGAGCGTTATAGGTTCATGTAGCCTCGGAAAAGGTCTGTGCAGGTTGGAGTTTCTGTGGGTATGTTTGCAGGTATGTGAAGTGATGGATTTACAGCATTATGCTCCCCAGCACTGAGGTGATAGCAGAGTGCTGAAAACTAGCTAAGTACCCATCAATAGGCTACTGTTTGAATAATTGGTGCTGCCTCTATTCATGAAATCCTATCTAGCTGTTAGGAAACATAATGACAGTGCTCTACAGGTATGTACAGAAATATTTCAAACATGTTTAACTCTCGTGGACAAAAGAAAAGAAATAAGTTTAAATTTGAATTCTTTGTGCTTAAAGAAACCCTGGAAGAATACCTGGGATATTTCATGGTCACTTGATCTTGTGTGGGCCAGCAGGTAGGAGAGTATGTATACCATAACATAAACTTCTATTCTAATAGCTCCAGAATGCTAAAACAGTTAGACTGTGTAAGACTGTTACACAGTTAGACTGTGTCAAGGGTGTGTACCCTTGGCGAGACTCTAAATGCAAGGTAAGGATTCTGGAAGATAATCTGATAATACATTTCAAAAGTCTTAAAAATAGATATACTCTAAGGGCCCACCAAATCTGTTTTATAGGGGATTTTTATAGAGACTAAAAAGAAATGTTATAAACGTTACAAGTCCTTATCAACACACAAATGAATTGGAATGGGGAGATATTTTCTCAAATGATGACAAGTATCTCAAGTTAAAGACCAGTAAATGGGGGGACACTAGAAGCTAAAAATCAATCAAGTGAAGTCTTATCACTGCCATTTGACAGAGTCACTAGCTGCTTCAAACAGAGAAGTAGTAAAAAGTATAGAAAGTTCAAAAGCGTGAGTACAATAACCTTTTGGGAGATTATAACACTTTCATCTCTCTTTGTGCCTAAAATTGAATACAGCATGAAGCAGGAGTGTGACATTTTCCCCAATTTGATGGTCTTCTGTCCTGACATAATTTATCATATCCATCATCCCTTTGCTCACTGCTTAAAAAGCCCTTTTATCCTAAAACTCTGTTTATACCTCCGTTTTCTTCTATTCCTATATTTGTCCAGTTCTCCACCTGTCACTGTTCAGAGTCTGTATCTTTGTGTTACAATTTATATTTAGCACTCTTCATTGTTTTCAAAACTAAAAATAATTTCCCCACATCTGATAGTTGTTCGTTGTTCAGTCGCTCAGTTGTGTCCGACTCTTTGCGACCCCGTGGACTGCATCCTGCCAGGCTCCTCTGTCTAAGGAGCGAGTTGCCATTTCCTCCTCCAGGGGATCTCTTGGACCCAGGGATTGAACCCACGTCTCCTGCATTGCAGGCGGGCTCTTTACCACTGAGTCCGCAGGGAGCCTCCCCAGTCACTGCTCATCACTTCTAACACCTGTGGGATCTAGGGCCCTACTGACCAGCTGTGGTTCCTCGGGCTGGCGGTTTGACTTCTCCAAGCAGCAGCCCTACTGTGCTCAGAGTCTGCTTTTTAGGAAGTGATCTGCACACCAGAGAATCCGTGGGCTTAGATCTGGTGGCCTTGTTTCCAGAGCTGACTCTGACTGCCCTGAAGGCCATGCCTTTGACTCCCGGCAGGTCCCATGGATCCGGCGGCAGGAGGACGCATGCAGGCGTCTCTTCTCAGCCCTTTCAGCTCCTGCACCATTTTGCAGAGGAGCCAGGGAACTGAGCACGTGGTTGAGAGTCTTTGACCACAGACCCTCCTGCTGCCATCCAGCAGGTAAGGGAGGACCAGCAGCCTCTGCCCACCGGGAGGGAGGTCCCCCCTTTGGCCGTTAGGCTGGGAGGATGGACCTGATGACCCTCGTTCCCGCTGCTGTTCTTCTCTCCTCGTACCCCTCTGCACTCACCTCCACACTGGACCCTGCCTCCTGCCCCCTCTCTCTGAATCTCTCGACCACAGAATCCCTCCCTCTGCCAAAACCACCAAGGCACGTCCACTGTCCACTGAGCTCTAGGCTGACATATCTCCACTGTCCCCGCTCAGCACCCTTCCTTTGCAGCAATGTCCAGAAGGCCAGAAGGAGTCCTCTGGAGAGGAGGTGGAGGGCAGTGGATAGAACAGAGAGGAGGAGAAGAGGAGTTCCTGTGTGTGTGTCTGTGTGTGTGCTCCACGTGGGCTCATGGGGGGATCTGAGCCCTGCTCTTCCCCCTGCAGCCCAGTGCTAGGTAACTGCAGGTCCAACTTCACTGAAAGCACCCCAGACAGAGCCTCTCATGGAGTTGGTTCCTTAACAGGCAGGGACCAGGCTCCATCCACTTTGCTGCTGGGTTTGTTCCTGAGTGACCCTCAGTTCTTAGCCATGCAGACCAACCATGCCTGCCTCCCATGCACCCCTCCCTGACTCCCCAACACTTATGCCCAGCTCAGGCTCCTGGGACTCTCCTCTAGATCTGGAGAACAAAGTTAAGACCATTGGGCTGAAAATGTAAAGGATGCATGCACTGGTGCTCAGTCACTCATCGGGTCCAACCCTTTGTGACCCCATGGACTGCAGCATGCCAGGCTTCCTGGTCCTTCACTGTCTCCTGGAGTTTGCTCAAACTCATGTCCATTGAATCAATGATGCCATCCAACCTTGATATAGATGATTTTTTACTCACTGGACAATTTTTTGATGCTGACAAACTTCATAGCTGTATCAGTTCAGTTCAGTCATTCAATCGTGTCCGACTCTTTGTGATCCCATAAACCACAGCACGCCAGGCCTCCCTGTCCATCACCAATTCCCAGAGTCCACCCAAACCCATGTTCATTGAGTCGGTGATGCCATCCAACTATCTCATCCTCTGTCGTCCCCTTTTTCTCCTGCCCTCAATCTTTCCCAGCATCAGGGTCTTTTCAAATGAGTCAGCTCTTCGAATCAGGTGGCCAACGTATTGGAGTTTCAGCTTCAGCATCAGTCCTTCCAATGAACACCCAGGACTGATCTCCTTTAGGATGGACTTGTTGGATCTCCTTGCAGTCCAAGGGACTCTTAAGAGTCTTCTCCAACACCACAGTTCAAAAGCACCAATTCTTCAGTTCTCAGCTTTCTTTATAGTCCAACTCTTACATCCATACATGACTACTAGAAAAACCATAGCCTTGACTAGACGGACCTTTGTTGACAAAGTAATGTCTCTGCTTTTTAATATGCTGTCTAGGTTGGTCATAACTTTCCTTCCAAAGAGTAAGAGTCTTTTAATTTCATGGTTGCAATCACCATCTGCAGTGATTTTGGAGCCCAGAAAAATAAAGTCAGCCACTGTTTCCCCATCTATTTGCCATGAAGTGATGGGACCAGATGCCATGATCTTAGTGTTCTTAATGTTGAGCTTTAAGCCAACTTTTTCACTCTCCTCTTTCACTTTCATCAAGAGACTCTTTCGTTCTTCACTTTCTGCCATAAGGGTGGTGTCATCTACATATCTGAGGTTATTGATGTTTCTCCCAGCAATCTTGATTCCAGCTTGTGCTTCCTCTAGCCCAGCATTTCTCATGATGTACTCTGCATATAAGTTGAATAAGCAGGGTGACAATATATAGCCTTGACGTACTCCTTTTCCTATTTGGAACCAGTCTGTTGTTCCATGTCCAGTTCTAACTGTTGCTTCCTGACCTTCAGGTTTCTCAAGAGGCAGGTCAGGTGGTCTGGTATTCCATCTCCTTCAGAATTTTCCACAGTTAATTGTGATCCACACAGTCAAAGGCTTTGGCATAGTCAATAAAGCAGAAATAGATGTTTTTCTGGAGCTGTATAATGTTTCTAAAAAGATGGAAACAGACATAGCAGAACTAGGTGTGATTGACGAACATGATCTGGGAAATAGTGTCGATTTTTTTTTTCAGAATTATTTTGCCTACAAGAAAACAGAAATATTCTAGTGAGAGGATAGTTGAAGTGGAAATGATCAGTATTTCTCTAGGCCCCTCTGTCAGCCCATTGGTCAGGACTTTTCAGTGTATAAATTAGTTTAATATGTGTACAGAAATAGTTCTCAGAGTTGGGTTTGCTTGATGTGCAATTATAATAATTCCATAGGTTCAAATTCCCTTCTTTGCAAGTAAAATAATAAAAGGGAACATATGTAAGTTTTTAAAGAGGAACCTCCAAGGGGGTGGGGGAGAAAAAAACAAGCCACCATGTCAGTTTTATGCCTTTTTTTTCCCCCAAGTATTTTGGACTGTGAAACAAGAACATCTTCCAAAATCAGATTAGTTGAAGCCTTGGGTGGTTGTGGAGGGAAGGCCAGGAGAAATGTTCCAGTGAGCGTTGCCTTCCTGACGTTGATGTTACATTACTCACAGCCCATCCGACTCGTGTCGTACATTCTCCACCTGCCAGGAGGTCTCTGTGCTCCGATGCTCCTACACTCATTGCAGGCTGGAGGGCTTGGCGAGCTGCCATCAGTGGGGAAATTATACCCGCATGGACTCTGAAGATTCCCCCCACACCAAGGACCCACAACAACAACCTGAAAGGTGAAAGTGAAATTGCTCAGTCGTGTCCGACTCTTTGCGACCTCATGGACTGTAGCCCACCAGGTTCCTCCGTCCATGGGAATTTCCAGGCAAGAGTACTGGAGTGGGGTGCCATTTCCTTCTCCAGGGGATCTTCCCGACCCAGGGATTGAACCCGGGTCTCCTGCATAATAGGCAGGCGCTTTACCATCTGAGCCACCAGGGAAGTTACCTGAAGGATAACAGACTACTGTTATCAACAACAGACTACTCACTTATCCCGTGTGGCTCCACGGGTATTTGGAGAGAAAAGCTAAGTCGACACTACAAGACGTAAACAAGGATTGGGGGCACAGGAGAGAAGACTCCGCACAGGTGAGGGGCTGTCCCGTGGGCTTGGGAGCCAGCAAGAAGGAAAGGAAGGTGGGGAACTTGAAACTCAGGGGCTGGGAGGACAGACCAGCAATACCCATGTTGTGTTGCCATGCGCCCAAACACAGGAGAGGACTGCAAGAGGGTGGGAAAATGCATGGCTGCGTGTTAAGATTTTACTAAAGGACTGACAACCAGTAACGCCAAGTCCCTGCCTGAGATGCTCGTCAATTACCAGCAAAATTAAGACGGTTTCTCACGTAAAATCTCAGGCCTGCTATTCTTCATGAATTTCCCCAGGCCATTAACTTCATCGAATATTATTAAGTGGCTCCAACCCCACACTGTCACAACAGTTGTTCATTTTTCAGTCACTGAATCATGTCTCACTCTTTGTGACCCCATGGACTGCAACACGCCAGGCTTCCCTGTCCTTCGCTATTTCCTGTAGTTTGCTCAAGTCCATGTCCATTGCATCAGTGATGCTATCAAACCATTCTTATCCTTCAGCATCAGTCGTCCCACAGAGTATTCAGGATTGATTTCCTTTAGGATTGACTAGTTTGATCTGTTTTCTGTCCAAGGGACTCTCAAGAGTCTTCTCCCGCACCACAATTCGAAAGCACCAATTCTTTGGCACTCAGCCTTTTTTTAAGGTCCAACTCTCACATCCGTACCTGACTAGTGGAAAAACCATAGCTTTGACTAGATGGACCTTTGCCAGCAAAGCTATATCTTTGCTTTTTAATACACTGTCTAGGTCTGTCATAGTTTTCCTTCCAAGAAACAAGCATCTTTTACTTTCAAGGCTGCAGTCACGATCCTCAGTGATTTTGGAGCCCAAGTAAAGAAAATCTGTCACTTACGTCTACTGTCATAACAGGTTCAACTACAAAAATGGATTGCCAGTCTACTACATGTCAGCTACTGTTCTAGGTGCCAAGGATACAGCAGGAAACAGAAACTAAGTCCCTGCTCTTCTTAGCATACTTCCTAGTAATGGGAGGTAGCTGAGATAAAACAATAAAAAAGAATGTATGTACCATGTCAGGGCTTGATCAATGATGAGGATTACAATAAAGCAGTGTAAAAAGAGAAACAGCCTTGTGGATGCTATTCTGATCAGGTTAGGTGGGCATGTTCTCTCTGATTAGGTGGACTTTGAGAAGAGACTTGCAGGAAATTGACTGGAGGGCTACGCAGAGGTATGCAGGGAGTGGGTTCCAAGCAGAGCAGACAGCAGTGCAAAGGCCCTGAGCTGGGAGGCCACTGGGTGGTTCTGAAGGAGTCAGGTCCAGGTGTCTGGAGGATCAGAGAGGGGAGGCTGGCTAAGCAGGTGGCTCCTGGTGGAAAGGCAGCTTGTAAGAGGCAGCATGTGCAAAGATTAAATGGATTATGAGATGATTTTATGCAAGGCATTAATGCTTACACTAATAGAACTTATTAATTGAAAACTGTATTAGTAAAGTAGTAATTGGAAAGACTGTTGCTAGAGCTAAAGCTCCAATACTTTGGCCACCCGATGCGAAGAAGAAAAGACCCTGATGCTGGGAAAGATTGAGGGCAGCAGGAGAAGAGGGCAACAGAGATGGTTGGATGGCATCACTGACTCAATGGACATGAATCTGAGAAAACTCTGGGAGAGGGTGAAGGACAGGGAAGCAGTCATGGGGTTGCAAAGAGTCAGACGTGACTTATCGACTGAAAACCACCAACAACAAAATCATAAACGTAAGAAGCCTGGAGATCATATGAAATGAGTCTTTTTCCAAGTTATCAGAAAATTGCTTCAATAAGAAAAAGGAAATAGAACAATAATGAGCGAGAAAATGAACAAGACTCTCTGAAACAGGGCCCTGTTACCAAATTATTGCTTCCCGAATCCAAATGCACCTTTTCAATATACTCTCTGTGGTACTGGGAGAATTCCTCTAGGTGTTCCTTTTGAAGGCAGCCCCATGTTGAGCCTTCTCTGTAGAGGGCTTGGAGGAGCACTGTATAGAGGAGGCTTCCAGAAATTTCCTGAGTCGGGGGGGAGGGCTTTGGCCATGTGGGTGTAAGGACCCCCAGGAGAGGTCAGAAACCGAACCCCTGGCCTGGTCCCCAGCACTTTCTGCCTTCCCTCCATCTCCTCTGAACCTTGGCCTGACAGCGACCTTTGCGTGACCCTCTTAACATGAAAACTAGGCAGTTCTTTTGAACTTCTGTATTGTTTACTTCAAATTCAGGTCTTCCATCTAACCGAGACTCTGAGTTACTAAGACAAATCATTTTGTTTTTCTGTTTTTTGGTTTTTTTACCCCCCTTTGGAGTTTCTAGACCAAAGGTCAGCACACCATGCTCTGCAGGTCAGATCCCACCTGTCACCTGATTTTGTAAATAAAGTTTTATTGACACTCAGTCACACCCATTTGCTCAGGTGCTGCCCATGGCTGCCCTCCAACGGCAGCAATGAGTAGTCTCCAGAGACCATTGGGCCAAGAAAACACTTACTCCCTGACCTTTAAAGAACAAATTTGCCAGGCCCTGCCCTAGGTCATCATAACTTTCTTTACAGTTTCAGACAAATGAAGGAAATTAAGTGGATTAATGCCCATAAAACTAGCCCATCAATACTCCACAATGACAACGAGATGTGGGACAACCTCCCTTCCATACAGCCCAGCAAGGAGATGGCTTAAGCTCTTCAGAGAACTTACAAGAAGGAAACTAAACTGTGATTAGGATAGATTTTCCAAGCTTTAGAAAAGCTTAGCTTTGTTTGAAAGGAATCATTATTTGTGGTGGAAGAGAAGGCAGCCTGCCAGGGGAAAAGAGATTCCTTCTTCATAAACAAAAGGCTTTCAAAGTGAAACCTGAGTCAGGCAGACCACGTGTCTGTGTCCTCCGAGGTCCTCGGGGCACCAGGGAGGCAGCTGCGGCCGGAATCAGGAGGCCTGGGTGGGGAGGGATGGGACTCCACCGCTCACCAGATGGGTGGCCCGGGGCGACTTCTGCAAAAGTCTCCAACATCTTACTCTTTTCATTTATATTATAAAGGATTTAAATAAAGAGTTGCTAAACCAAGACAAGAATTAAAATAACCTGAGAAGCTCTTTAGAAACATTGATTCTGAAATACACCCTTGTTGTTGTTGCTCAGTCGCTAAGTTGTCTCTGACTCTTGGCAACCCCATGAAGGGCCGCACGCCAGGCTTCCCTGTCTTTCATCATCTCCCGGAGTCTGTTCAAACTATTGTCCATTGAGTCAGTGATGCCATCCAACCATCTCACCCTCTGTCTTCCCCTTCCCCTCCTGCCTTCAATCTTTCCCAGCATCAGGGTCTTTTCTAATGAGTCAGTTCTTCACATCAGGTGGCCAAAGTATTGGAGCTTTAGCATCAATCCTTCTAGTGAATATTGAGGGTTGATTTCCTTCAGGATTGACTGATTTGATCTCTTTGCTGTCCAAGGGACTCTCAAGAGTCTTCTTCAATACCACAATTCGAAAGTATTAATTCTTCACCACTCAGCCTTCTTTATGGTCCAACTCTCACATCCATATCTGCCCATGACTACTGGAAAAACCATAGCTTTGGTTTATGCACCTTTGTTGGTAAAGTAATGTCTCTGCTTTTTAATACGCTGTATAGGTTTGTCATAGCTTTCCTTCCAAGGAGCCAGCATGTTTTAATTTCATGGCTTCAGTTCTTGGAGTTACTGATTTTACAAGTCAGAAGAGAGACCCAAGAGCATGATTCTAGGAAGCAAGTCAGGCTGCAAGAGGCAGCGTGGACTCCATGGGCCAACATAAGGGCATCTCAGAGTTAGAGTCTGAGTCCTCCCAAGTCAGTAACCCGATCTTGCCTCCTGCACACAGCTCTGGGGCAACACACACTAACATACAAATACACATCATTAAGGGGCCACTTGTCCCGGCCCCTCTTTCCTTATATCTTCGGTTTCCATATTTATGGGAAAAGTGATGTACATGTAATTAAAGTGACCCTTCCTGAGGGTACTTGGAATTCCAGGAGACACCCACCCCAAACTTATCTCTGCTGCATGTTTCATTAAAATCATAAGGCCCCTCACTGGCGGGGCAGCCACAGTCCCTGCTGACACAGGACCTGGGAAGGAGCCAAAAGGTGAGTGAGAGCCGCTGGGTTTCCTGTGCACCTGTGTTCTGACAATTTCCAAAAGCATGTTGTGCTTTCTTACATCAGTGAGAAATGAGAGGTCTCAGTTTCAACTCCAGTGCTTGGTATTTTCCAGTTTTTGTTGTTGTTTGTTTATGTCTTGCTGACTTAGAAGGGGAATTGTTTCTGATAGAATTTGGCGGCCTGACTCAAGGCCCACCGACAGCCCAGAAGATGAGTTTGTCCCTTCCTCCCAGGCTGAAACAATTTGGCAATTGCCTAATTTTCAAGTGGGATTAACTCTGAACAGATTGTCATGCATTTTAGTATGTAAGTAGAGGTTAGAGACACACGCGATTCCATGAAACAAGGCGACAAAGTGTGTATAAAAAAAGGCTTAAACAGCAGACGTGAGCCATTTCTGCGCACCTAGGGAGGGAAGGTAGGAAGGCTGAGAGACGTGTCCTCATTTTGAACAGCCTCTCTCTCCCTCTGCCTTTCTGGTTACCTTAACAATTTAAGCTGCAATTGTGTTAGTTAAGTCAGTTTTGTTTAATTAGCAAGATGATTCCATAAGTGAGATCCACACCACAAGGCTGTCTGACGGGATGTTCAGAAACTTCACTTAATCCACTTTCCTGGTTCCTTAATATATTTTAAAACAGACGGTGATATTGGACCTCCAGCTCTAGAGTTTTCCCCACAGCCTTTGGGTCAATAGTCTGCTCTATTCAGAATGGTCTCGGGGAGAAGAATCAAAGCCTGCGGCTCCCACCTGGCAGCAGGAACCCAGTTTCTGTTTTGCTTTCTCATATTTAACCTGGGGCATCATAAGCACCTGCTCACAATGCAGAAGAAGGAAATGTGACCTGTGCCCCATGGTGCAAGAGCTGTGGTTCCTGCACTCAAGCACCTCCTAGGTTAATGGAGAAACTGATCTGTAAAGGAATGATTAAAACCTGTAGTATAAGTGCTAGGCTATGCAGGATTAGTTTAACATTCTTTATTTCTGTTATGTAAGCGAAGGACCCTCCTCAAATAAGAATGTATGGGAAAGATAGTGGGCTTCCCTGGAGGCTCAGTGGTAAAGAATCCGCCTGCAATGCAGGAGAGGCAGGAGACATGCGTTTGATCCCTGGGTTGGGAAGATCCCCTGGAGGAGGGCATGCAACCCACTCTAGTATTCTTGCCTGGAGAATCCCATGGACGGAGGAGCCTGGCCGGCTACAGCCCATGGGCTTGCAGAGTAAGACATGACTGAAGCAATTTAGCATGCAGGCAAAATCGTACTGGTAAGCAGTCCATTCTACATCCTCCTCATTTCCTATGAAGAACAGGGAGGCCGACGCAGGGCAGGAGGGAAGGTTAGCCTGAGGCCCTGCTGGGCTTCAAGCAGTGTGGCAGCGAAAGGTGGTCAGTGGTCAGAAAGGTGATGGGAGTCAGAAATCTCTGCCTGGGTCTTCATGAACACCCTCTCGCTTCTTGCCCTTGGTTCCCTAGAGGTGTCACCCATCTGAAATGCTACTGTGAGAATTAAGGGAAATGGCACAGAGGACTTGGTCAATCAATGACCATTAGTTTTACTCTTTTGTTCAAAATACAGAGCAAGGCCCTTAACAAGTAGGTCCCTTCAGTCTCCCTTTGCCAAAGGACCATGGGATGCAATGGGTCATAGTGATCAATGCGGTTCAAATCCCAGCCCCTCCCATACTAGCTGTGTGTACATTCTCTGATCTTTCATTTCCTCCCATGTGTAAAATGGGGAAGCTAGTTGAATTTCTCTCCTAGCGTCACGAAGGTGATACGGGTCAATATATAGACATAAAGTGCACACAGCGGTGTCAGGCGAGTATCAGCCGCCACTGGTCCTTTCTTGGAAACATCAGTGTGTTGCCTTTTCCCCTTGCAGAAGTCACAGTTATTAAAGACTATCTGAGACAGAAAGAGACCCATCCATGCCTTACTCTTTACCCAAGTCTCTGACCATTTGGGTATGAATTTCTGCCAAGACCACTTCTGTCCGTGGACACACAGAACTTCCTCTGGCTGGGACTGATTCAAGGCAGCAAAGGACCCCCGTCCCCACCTGTGGTCTCTGGTGCTGTATGCAGGCCCAAGATACATACATATTAAAACTGGAAAGGCCTTAGAGGCCACTTGTCCCGGCCCCTCATTCCCTACAGAGGCCGAGACCTCCTGAGATGGCAGAAGGGTTCGTCACTGGCCAGCCTTGTCAGAACCTGGGCTAGAATCCGTGTCTCGTCCCTGCTGGCTGCTCTTTCTGGGACCCGACAAGAGGCGGCACAGTAGACGGAAAGACCGTGAACTTGGAGTCAGAAGGCCAGGTCCACGTCTTGGCTCCCCTGACGTGTCACCTGACTGTCTTTACCCAATGCCTGAACATATTAACTCCTTTCTCACGGAGCTGCTTGGAGGATTAAACAAGGTTCTGTATGTGAAAGCACCTGGCTCGAAGCAGGTGCTTAATGAATGTTCGTTTCTTCCCCATTGTGGCAGAACTTGTATATTTATAGACGCTTGGATGCAGGAGAGAGACCCAGCATTCGCAGAGGCTTCTGATGGTGCAGCTGGCCCCGCGCCTGGGCTCAGAGGTGCACACAGGTGAGTGCCTTAAGGCAGCGACCCTGAGCAGACACTGAACTTCGGAGCAAAGAGAGCGATGGGATCTCTCTCTTTTTTTTTTTTTTTCCAGGAACGCAAACAAACTGGCTAGGACGCTGTGAGAAAGGGAAGGTAGGTTGTGAAACCCACAGGTGGCCCTGAGCAGTGCCGGGATGAGAGTCAATGTCGAGGCTGTTTTCCTCTGGGCTGTGCCCACCGCCAGGTTCATGGGGCTGCAGCCAAGTCAAACAGGGCTCCCAGCAGTCAAGGCTGCACTTGCCCCAGGCGCTCCGGGACGTGGCATCGGGCTCCCGGGTCAAACGTTCGCCCCTTGTCACCAGGAGGCCGTGCACCTGTGTGGCCGCGAGGCGCCGGCTGAGAAACCATCCCCTCTGTTCCCAAAAAAAGCTCCCCGGTTTGCATTTTCTTTAAAACATCAAGTGCTAACTGAACACCAAGGCCTCAGCCAAGTCTAAACATTTGCCTTGGCACCTGGCCATCCTAACACAAGGCTCCAACGCGGTCCCCGGCTGACGCGCCTTAGAAGAGCTTCACAAGGTGAAATGCTGTGGGATCGTAAATATGCCAGGTAGAGAGCTGAAGCTAGAGATTAGAATCAAAGCATGAGTTATTAAATCCCAGGAGAAGTCAAGAAGAAGCAAACCAGTTTCCCAGCATCCTGGGAGCCCCATTACACTCAGAACACTTCCTGTCACCGACTGCATGCTTGGCAGCCCGTTCCCTCTGCTGTGCCCTCCTGCTCCTGCTAAAGGTTCCCAACAGGGCTCAGGTATTACACCTCTTTTTTGGGGCACAAACTGAGGCTCACAGGTGACAGCTGCTTAGCACAAGGTCATGGAGCTAATATGTGATGGAGCCAGAATTAAAGTAAGGTTGATTAAATTAAAAAAAAAAAAAGCTTAAGTTATTTTCACTAAATTCATGCCAGGAAACCAAGGTAAGTGAAAAGAAATTAAATATCCTTATGAGATAAGAGGCTTAACAAAAATGAACGGAAGTGGGGATTTCTCTTTAGAAGTCTGTGAACAAACGGCGCTGGTCTTGACTCCGACAGGAGACAAAAGTTCAGGCATCAGCTTATCACCTATGGTTCCTCTTTCCACATCCTGTGCCCTCACTGATTGGATTCTTTTCTAATGTGTCCCCCAAGGCCTTTCATGTCTCCTTTGCCTTGCTGTTTCTTCTGCAAAGAATGCCTTTTGAAATCTGAAACATCCTTAATTCTCCTGTCTTTAAGACAGATCTCTGATTCTTGTGGGTGATTCTGAGAACAGCAAGTTCAGTTTTGTCTGGTTCTTCTCTTAGTAAGAATGCAAATCGCCGAGTCCTGCTTCTAGAAATTCTGATTTGCGCAGCCTAGAGTGGACCCCAAAATATCTATCTGCATAAACATTCAGATGATTCTGATTCAGAAGATCTGTGGGCCAAGCTTTGAGGAACACAGCCTAAATGCATGGCTTCTCTCCCATTAGAAACGTTGTAGTTCTTGTTCTTATTTTAGTTGTTTCTGTATGTTTGTTCTTACTGCTTTAAGTAAGCTTCATGCAGGGGCTGTGCCCTGTCAATTTTTTTTTATTCTTCTAGAGTCAGACACTTAGTAAAGACTTCATAAATATTTATTAGACTGAACTTATTACCATCTATTTAACAAAAAGACACTATTTTGTAAATATTATTTTTGTGCCTTTTCCCCTTTGTAACAGGTAAAGAGTAAATTTAGGGAAGCGTTGGGGGAAAACGAAGACAGCAAATGTGAGGACTTCCCCCGTGGTCCAGTGGTTAGGACTCCATGATTCCACAGCAGGGGGCCCAGGATCAATTCCTGATTGAGAACTGAGATCCCGCAAGCTGTGCAGAGTGGCTGAAGAAAAAAAAAAAATCAGCAGGTATGGACAGGTGAGAAAATAAGGACGCTGGAAGGAAGTTCAGTGAGGACATTCCTTCATCTCCCGGGGTCCTCCCAGGGGATAAGCAAGGAGATATCGATATTTAGAGAAAAAGTGGAAAAGGTGTCAAGATGCACGTTCTGTCTTTTGATGCCAACTAACTTTTAAAGATACTCGGCCCTGGATGGTTTGAAAACCAATCTACGTGGAGATGAGAGACTGAGTTATGTGGGTTCCTTGAGGATGATGGACCCTAACTGGATGAGATACAGCCATTTAGGTCTCTTGGAAGTTGATGCATCTATACTTTAAGATACTTTAATGTATCTGTGGAGAAGGAAATGGCAACCCACTCCAGTATTCTTGCCTAGAGAATTCTGTGGACAGAGGAGCCTGGTGGGCTGCTGTCCACGCGGTCGCACAGAGTCGGACATGACTGAAGCGACTTAGCATGCATGCATGCATTGCAGAAGGAAATGGCAACCCACCCCAGTATTCTTGCCTGGAGAATCCTAGGGACAGAGGAGACTGGTGGGCTGCCATCTATGGAGTCACACAGAGTCAGACACGTCTGAAGCAACTTAGCAGCAGCAGCAGCAATGTATCTGCAAACACTTCCAGTATGATAACCTAAGCTCAGCCCCAGCTCAAAGCTGCCTAAAGTCCTTGTGCATTTAAATTCACTAAATTCAGAGCTCGGAAGTGAATGAAAGGCTTGGCCAAAACAGGGCTTAGAGGATTCTAGTACTATAGGTTTGGGAATCCGTTCTCTCCCCAGGGGGCTTTAGAAACCATCCCCTGAAGCACCAGCACAGCCTCCCCTGCCTTCATTCTCTTCATCTGGAGGCCTAATCTATAGATGATTATAGTCTAAGCATGTCCTGTTCATTCCTTAAAGGAGTATTCCTTTTTGGAACCCTCTCCAGACTGGGGAGACTTTCTTTTACTCAAATAACTATTTGGCCATGTTCTCCCTCCTCTCATTCTTTCTCCTCTTTCTCTTACTCTCGGAATGACTTTTAACTGACAAACTTAGAGGCAAACTCAAATATCTTTAAATCCCATAAGATTACTTCACAAGAAGGTTCCAGTGAGGATGTTGCTAAGAGTTAATTTTTAGTCATAGAACTGAGATATAAATGTCCACTGGTGGGTGGACCATAACATATCTTCATTTATTTACTCAGCATGAAAGGAGACCATAAATATCACACTTTATGTTTCTTCAGTATTCAACAAGACAGCCATTTTTGGTTAGACAAATTTTACTATATCACTTGATGCAAGGAATCCTGGGGGCAGAGTTGGGAAGCAGAGGTTTGAACACTTAGGCATTTTGAGTTCTCAGCATTTACCCTAAGGTCCTATCATAAGTCCATGGTGATGCCACAGCTCAGTACCTCTTCAATACTCTACTTGTTAAGTTAAGAACAAACAAACAAAAAATCAGCACCTATTATGTGATAGGCATTCTGAATGGTGCTGGGAAATATGATTTTTCTCTTTAAGAGCTCACTATCTATTTGGTATCATCTAAATTAATGAACGAGCTTCCCAGGTAGTGCTAGTGGTAAAGAATCTACCTGCCAATGCAGTAGACATGGGTTCAATCCCTAGGTTGGGAAGATCCCCTGGAGAAGGAAATGGCAACCCACTCCAGTATTCTTGCCAGGAGAATTCCATGGACAGAGGAACCTGGTAGACTACAGTCTGTGGAGTTACAAAGAGTTGGACAAAACTAAAGCTACTTAACACACACGTACAATGTAATGAGCAATTTTAATAAAACCAGACATTGTTCTGAATCAAACTGTAATGTCTGTTTCAGCATAAATGTCTATCAACAACATACATGTCTAACAATAGCATTTCACATGATTGAGACCATAGCTTTGCATTTCCTAAGTCTTGAGAGTAAATGAATATAAATGGCACACCAAATATGGTAATATTCATTAGAAAGTTAATACTCCATCTTTCCAATTTCTCATATGTTACTTCATCAGTAATTTAATAAGCACCAACTTTCAGTGGACTTGCTGCTCTATGCTAAGAGAGAGGGGGATTAGGATAATTTAAAAATAACCTTCCCCTTTTTAAGAGAAACTCAAAATTTAGTTGGAGAGGCAGGCATGTGGCTCTAATGAAAAATTATAAAGCAAATATTAGCATATCATATCTGGAGAGTCAAATTGGACTCTCTAAGCCAGCTATGTGTGTGTTAGTCACTCAGTCATGTCCAACTCTCTGCTACCCCATGGACTATAGTTGGCCAGGCACCTCTGTCCATGAAATTCTCCAGGCAAGAATACTGGAGTGAGTTGCCACTCCCTTCTCCAGGGGATCTTCCGAGCCCCAGGATAGAACCCAGGTCTCTAGTGTTGCAAGAAGATTCTTTACCATCTGAGCCATCAGGGAAGCCTGTTCTAATCCAACTGGTGCATCTGAAAGGAAGCAGACACCTCTGGTTCTTTCTTCACCCACAGAAGATTCACTTCCTCCTCTTTTTGAGCCCAAAGTTGAGGGTTCAAGTTTGCTTTGATTTTACACTGCTTCAGACTGATCCCTAATTATTCCTCGAAGATCCCACACCCAGGGAGAGCCTGCAGAGTCCAGAAAGATGTACTTCTGTGGATCTGATCATCAGAGAATTTATGAAATTGTTCAAAGCCTCCCACATTTCTGACAGGGGAAAAGCTAAATCACTGGCTTGCGATTCCTGATCTTTCCTCTAGTGACTCCGTTGTCATTCTTCACCTCCTGCCCCTCCTCAGACCAGCTTGAATCATCTTTGGAACTCATCCATTCAACAACCACCCAGCAGATATCGTGGACATGTGGCATCTCTGCCTGAAATGCCCCAAAGCCTCCACTTCCATCTTCTTGTCCAGGTCATCCTTCAGGTCTCATGTCCATGTGGTCTTCCTCAGTCCCTCGGGCATAGTGTGATTTTCTTTTTCTCTATGCTCTCTCTACTCCCTGTGTGACTCTGCACTGTACTCTCCCCTGCTGACTTATTGTCTGCTCCACCTTTACATGCTTAGGAACAAGCTTGTGAGGACTCTCTCCTTCATCACTGCATCCACACAGTAGGTGCTCATTAGGACTTGGTGAATCAATAAACTTTCCTTCATTCCTGATTTTACAAGCTCCAGTTCAGTTCAGTCACTCAGTCGTGTCCAATTCTTTGTGACCCCATGAACCGCAGCACACCAGGCCTCCCTGTCCATCACCAACTCCTAGAGCCCGCCCAAATTCCTGTCCATTGAGTCGGTGATACCATCCAACCATCTCATCCTCTGTCGTCCCCTTCTCCTCCTGCCCTCAATCTTTCCCAGCATCAGGGTCTTTTCAAATGAGCCAGCTCTTCACATCAGGTGGCCAAAGTATTGGAGTTTCAGCTTCAACATCAGTCCTTCCAATGAACACCCAGGACTGGTTTCCTTTAGGATGGACTGGTTGGATCTCCTTGCAGTCCAAGGGACTCTCAAGAGTCTTCTCCAACACCACAGTTCAAAACCATTAATTCTTCGGCACTCAGCTTTCTTTATAGTCCAACTCTCACATTCATACATGACTACTGGAAAGACCAAGCCATAGCCTTGACTAGACAGACCTTTGTTGGCAAAGTGATGTCTCTTAGAAATCACAATATACATGGTCAGTGCTTGATCTGCATCATGTAGTGTTCTAGATGCTTGGAATACATGAAGGACCCCTGACCTTTTGAGGTTACGTTCCAACAGAATTTCCACCTCTCTTTCTGGCAAAACAGCATTTTTCGTGCATCCCCTCATTCATTCATATAACAAAAATTAACATGTACTTACTGTGTGCCAGCTATTTCAGTGATCAATTCTCATGTAAAATTTCTATGAAGAAACCATTATTTATTTTCTACTTATGGAAAAAAAATGAGACAAAAAAGTTAACTACTCTTTGAGGATTCTTTTGGCTGTGGTCAATAAGAAGACAGTTAATATCAGATGAAACAGTAAAACAATTTTTATATCAAATAACTAATTTCAGAGAGAAGAGAAACTTCAGGGTAGGATGTTAGTGTTATCATCGACTGCAAATAAGGCTCAAGTTTTTTGCCACCCTGGTCTGCTGTCCATGTTATTGACTTTAGCCCAAACCCCCAACCCACTGCATTCTAAACAAGGCTGCTAATAACACTCAGGGCTCTTTTGATTTGTTCACATCCAGTGGGAGAGAGAAAGACATAGAGATAGGAAAAAAGATAGAGAGAGACTGTAGACTTTCTTAAAAAGCTTCCAGCAACCTTTTCTTCACAATTCATTAGCCCAAATTTTGTCATATGTCCAGTATGAATTAATTAATTGCCAAAGGCAATGCAATTACTCTTAGAACAATCATTCCCACAGCTTGATCTGACCTCAGTTCTCCAACTTCCATTGCATCAATGAAGTACAAGAATAGGTATTGGAGAATCAACCACAGTATCCTCTACCGATAACAGTAAGGAGTAGGAACAACTAGAATGTTAATATATGTCTCAGGAGCTCCAAGAGTCAGAACTGAGGAAGTGGATCTTCTCATCTCCAAAGAAAAAAAATAGCTCAGATATGAATAGCCAAATTTTCAGAATCTGGAAGGAGGAAATAGTGTGGAAGAGAGTGAAGCAGACCTGGAAGAAGCTTGAGAGCCCAGGACCATTGACCTGAGCTCATGGGAGAGAGATGTGGCAGCTCTTTTTAAATAAATACTTGGGTAATGTAAAAATGGTGAGGCCATGAGAACTCTGCAGGTAATTGTTCAATAAATATATAGTTTTTATCATCAACTGAATTTTGAAGGGGATTTATTTGGCTAGACTCACTCTGTGTTGGATATATGCCAATAGGTATCTGTATGTAGAATTGATGCTTTTGAGCTGTGGTTTTGTAGACTCTTGAGAGTCCCTTGGACTGCAAGGAGATCCAACCAGTCAATCCTAAGGGAAATTAGTCCTCAATAATCATTGAAAAGACTGATGCTGAAGCTGAAGCTTCAATACGTTGGCCACCTGATGTGATGAACTGACTCATTTGAAAAGACCCTGATGCTGGGAAAGATTGAAGGTGGGAGGAGAAGGGGACTACAGAGATGAGATGGTTGGATGGCATCACTGACTCGATGGATATGAGTTTGAGTAAGATTTGGAAGTTGGTGATGGACAGGGAAGCCTGGTGTACTGCAGTCCATGGAGTCACAAAAAGTCGGACATGACTGAGTGACGGAACTGAACTGAATCTGAATGTAGAAACTGTAAGAACCTTTTTTTTTTTTGCTTTCAAAATAGAATATGCTAAAAAATAGAAATATATTATTTTATTCACTTTCTGAATTTTGGTTCACAGCTGAGCATCTAAAATTTTCAAGCTGTTTAACTTCACTAAAATACTACCTATGAAAAGATTGATATGTAGACTACATTGGGAGTGTAATAGGTACAGTTTATTTGAAAAGTATTTTGATAATATCAACAATTAAAGCTGAAAAGTGTAATAACCTAAATTTAACTAAAGATCAGGAATAAGACAAGGATGCTCATTCTTGCAATTTCTGTTTTACATTGTACTAGAAGTTCTAGACAAGACAATTAAAGTCTTAAAAAAAAAAAAAGACATCCAGATTGGAAAATAAGTTACATTTTTTTTCAGTTGACATGATATTAGAAATAGAAAATCTGAGGGATCCACTGACAATCTATTATTAAGCTAATAAATCCAGCATTAGAAACAACCCAAATGTTTACTAACCAGTGAATAAATAAATAAAAATGGTATATCCATACAATGGAATATTATTCAATGATAAAAAGAAAAGAAGAATGATACATTCTACAATGATCTTTGACATCATTAAGTGAAAAAAGTCAGTTACTAAGCATCACACATTGTATGATATCATCTCTATATAATCCTGAATAGGCAAATCTACACACAGAAAACAGAGTAGTGATAGCTGAGGGCAGGGTGAAAGAGGAGTGCATGGGGGAAAATGAGGAGTGGGTAGTAATGGTTTCTGAGTTTCTTTTAGTGATAACAAAAGTGTTGTAAAATTAGATTATAGTGATGGTTCCATGACTCTGTGAATATACTAAAAATATCAAATTATATATTTTAAATGGATGAATCATATGGTATGTGAATTATATTTCAATAAAGCCATTAAAAAAAGAGATAAACTATGATTGATTTGTACATTAAATGCCATACAGGAATGAGGATGAACAAATTTGCATGTAAATTGGGTGTGTCTTACAAAGATAATGTTTTGCAAAAGAAGCCAGACACAGAAGAGCCCATATTATTTGATTCTATTTACATAAATACACTGATCTGTGTCATGAAGATAAATGTTACATTTGAGGGGAGGGAAGGAGTGGGAGAAGGCACAGGACAGGGCCGCCTTTGGATTTCCTATTTAATATTTTATTTATTGATTTTGTTTTTGTTATTGTATTCAATTGCTCAGTCATGTCTGACTCTGTGACCCCACAAACTGCAGCACATCAGGCTTCCCTGTTCTTCACCAGAGTTTGCTCACACTCGTGTCTGTTGAGTCGGTGATGCTATCCAACCATCTCATCCTCTGTTGCACCTTCCCTTCCTACCTTCAGTCTTTCCCAGCAGCAGGGTCTTTTCCAATGAGTCGGCTCATTGGAAAACGAGTATCAGGTGGCCAAATTACTGGAGCTTCAGCTTCAGCATCAGTCCTTCCAATAAATATTCAGGGTTGATTTCTTGATTTGGGTGCTAGTTAAACACATGAGTGTGTTCAGTTTATGAAATTCTACAGTTGAGTCCTGCTGGTTTTGTACAACTTTTCTAAATGTATGTTATGCTTTGATGAAAGAAAAAGATTTTAAAATATTCTATACATCTTATCATTTTATTGTGTACCCTAGTTCTGAGCCATGGTGGAGAAGCAGCCAACTGCACAAGATTTTCAGTTTGGCAACATGTTCTTTGTTGATTCAGCATAATATTTAAGAACCACATGCAGAGCCTTTGAAAATGGCCCAGGTTTCTGGATCATGAAAGTGGCCTGAACATTGTAACTACTTCTTCCTCAAATACTCATCAAATTGGCAGAAACCATGAAACTGCTTAAAAATAAGGAAAGGAGCCAGCAGTGGGCCAGATAGTTTGAGGTATCTTGGGAAATAGAACACAGATTGGATTGGATTGATGGAAATGAGGAAAGAAGCAGAGACTGCATCCGTGTTGTAGCAGTAAGGTGTGAATGCAATCCAAGGGGGGCTCCAGGGGACCCTCAGAGAAGGCAATGGCACCCCACTCCAGTGCTCTTGCCTGGAAAATCCCATGGACGGAGAAGCCTGGTAGGCTACAGTCCATGGGGTCGCCAAGAGTCGAACACGACGGAGTGACTTCACTTTCACTTTTCCCTTTCATGCACTGGAAAAGGAAATGGCAACCCACTCCAGTGTTCTTGCCTGGAGAATCCCAGGGACGGCGGAGCCTGGTGGGCTGCTGTCTATGGGGTCGCACAGAGTCGGACACGTCTGAAGCGACTTAGCAGCAGCAGCAGCAGAGGACCCTCAGACTCATAGCTCCGGGGTACAGAGAGCTGAGTGATCCACAAGCAGGCTTTGGGGAGGATGTGTGAAAGAAGGGAGATCTATGTTCAGGACGAAGGGGCTGGTGGAAGGCCAGTACAGCAGAGCTTTAGGGATTCTGGGCCTCCACAGTGGGTGGGGTGGAAGGCAGCCCCAGTAGGATAAGGACCACTATGAACTCACCACTCTCATCTCCATAATCAACTTTGAGATACTCTAACAACTCAGGGCTCAAACTATGCATAGAAACTGTGCAGCTGCAGCACCTGGGAGTTTGTTGGAAAGGCAGACGCCCAGGCTCCACCCTGGACCTCCTGATTAGCACTGTAAAGGCTTCCATCAAGCCCTTTCTGCCCCTCCCACTGAGGAGGACCAGCTCTTGACACAGCTGTGTGCACTCTCCTATGTCTGTTTAGGGCTGTCGCAATGCATGGATGCAGCAAGATCTGAACAAAATTAGACAGCAGTCGCTTCTGTCCTCCTGATGGCCATAGAGAGAATCTATATAGAACACTTCTCTGCTTGACTCCTCTTCATTTAGCCCTTTCTCAGCAGTCTCCAACTCCTCCATCGAAATGTCCTCAGTCGCACAGCCCCTCTGAGGGACAGAATCCCGACCTGATCAGAACTGAGCAGTGGACTCAGTTGGACAGTCTCTGCCACAAGCAGATGCCCTGCTCTCAGGGAGGAACATGTGAGCACCATGAAACCAGCAGGAAGATGAGGGAGGCATGTCTTCACATTAGGCTCCAGGTTGGGGAGCCTAATGTGAAGACAGGGTCTTAGTCAAAAACACAGGAGAGCAGGTTTGCAGGGTTACCATAATAGTTGAAAACTCCTTTTGGAAATTTGACCATGGATGAAAATTCAAACAAGAGCCAAACATGTTGACTTTAATAGAGATAAAACCTGCAAAACATCAGCATCCTTCTGAGCCATGCACTAACAGAACTCCTAACCACACAGATAGAATCAGCCATCCGGCAAATCTCTCGACCCTTATGCTCAAGAACAGTACTTAGAGAATTAGTCTTGTCTTAATCTAAAACAAGTGCTCCCACTGTTGCAAAGCTCTGCAGAGAGACAGGCCATGTAGACAATGTGAAAATGGTTGCAAGAAAGTGTCCGACCCCATAAAGTCAGTCCAGGGGAGAGAAGGCCATCTGGGTCAGAACAGACCTGGATTCAGATCGCTGTGTGACATCCCCCACATCACTCTGTCCTTCTGAACCTCTGTTTTCTTTTGAGTGGAAGAAAACTATGATATTTGTCTCCTTAGTTTGTCTGTGTGTTAGTTGCTCAGTCATGGCTGACTCTTTGCGACCCCATAGACTGCAGCTCACAAGGCTCCTCTGTCCGTAGAGTTAGTTCCCCAGGCAAGAATACTGGAGTGGGTAGCCATTCCCTTTTACAGGGGATCTTCCTGACCCAGGGATCGAATCTGGGTCTCCTGCTCTGCAGGCAGATTCTTTACCATCTTAGTCACTAGGGAAACCTTATTTTGTGGTGACAATTAAATGAAAATCATATGTAAAACACTTAGCTCGGGGCTTGGCATCTCAGGAGGGTTTAGAAAATGTGAGCATATTCTAAAGTCTGCCTTGCCCAGTTACAGATCCTAGGAAAGCCCTGAAGAGCCTATGTGCTGAGCTGGGCAGGGCCTTGAAACCTCAGTCTCTGCTATTGCTCCTGAACATCTGAGTTCAGGATGAAAGAAAGGCGTTTAGCCTTACAAGTATGTAATTATCTCTGAATGCGAACCTTCGTGCCTGCTAAGAGGACATTCAACCAAGAGTGACATGGGTTTTGTGTTGGCAGAATCACCTGCCTGCTGTAAGACAAGTCCCTCTGGATACATTTTTATTTTAAAGGTTACATCACATTTGCTTTTCCTAATTCTGAAAGGGAAATTTTAAACATGAAAATACAAGAAAAATGAGTCTTACATTTGGAGGTCCAGAAGACAACCAGAATAACCATTGCTGTGCATTTTTTTTCTTCTGTACTATCTCTCTAACATCTCCCTCGTTAAAATAAATTCACATACATACATGGGCACTTACACACAACACACACACACAAAGCAAGGACTGCCCTGCCTTGCTTAGTGATCAATTTATGTAATATTCTAAATCCTTTGTTGTCATTTCAACAATCTTCACAGCAGCTTCATCAGGAGAAGATTTCATCTTAAAAAGCAAAATCTTTCTTTAATCATCAATAAGAATCAACTATGCATCCATTGAATGAGATTGCAGCAGTTCAGTCACATCAAGCTTCACTTTTAAGTCTAGTTCTTTTGCTATTTCTATGGTATCTGCAATCGCTTCCTTCACAAAAGTTTAGAAGCCCTCAAGTTATCCATGAGGGTTGGAATCGACTTTTTCCAAACTCCTTTAATATGGATATTTTAACCTCTTCCCAGTACCCATGAATGTCCTTAATTACATCTAGAATAGTGAATGTTTTCCATAAAGTTTTCAGATGACTTTACCAGATCCATCAGAAGAATCACAATTTATGGTAGCTATCAGTTCAATTCTGTCACTCAGTCCTGTCTGACTCTTTGAAACCCCATGGACTGCAGCACGCCAAGCTTCCCTGTCCATCACCAACTCCCAGAGCTTGCTCAAATTCATGTCCATCGAGTCAGTGATGCCATCCAACCATCTCATCCTCTGTCGCCCCCTCTTCTTGCCTTCAATCTTTCCCAGCATCAGGGTCTTTTTAGGACTAATTTCCTTTAAGATTGACTGGTTTGATCTCCTACAGTCCAAGGGACTCTCAAGAGTCTTTTCCAATACCACAGTTGAAAAGCATCAATTCTTCAGCACTCAGTTTTCATTATGGTCCAACTCTCACACCCATACCTGACTACTGGAAAAACAATAGCTTTGACTAGACGGACCTTTATCAGCAAAGTAACGTCACTGCTTTTTAATATGCTCTCTAGGTTGGTCATAGCTTTTTGCCCAAGGAACAAGTGTCTTTTAATTTCATGGCTGCTGTCACCATCTGCAGTGATTTTGGAGCCAAAAATAAATGAATAAATAAAGTTTCTTACTGTTTCCATTGTTCCCCATCTATTTGCCATGAAGTAATGAGAACGGCTGCCATGATCTTAGTTTTGTGAATGCTGAATTTTAAGCCAACTTTTTCAATCTCTTCTTTCACTTTCATCAAGAGGCTCTTTAGTTCTTCTTCACTTTCAGCCATAAGGATGGTGTCATTTGCATCTCTGAGATTATTGATATTTCTCCAGGCAATCTTGATTCCAGCTTGTGCTTCATCCAGCCCAGCATTTCACATGATGTACTCTGCATATAAGTTAAATAAACAGGGTGACAATATACAGCCTTGATGTACTACTTTCCCAATTTGGAACCAGTCCTTTTTCCCGTGTCTGGTTCTAACTGTTGCTTCTTGACTTGCATACAGATTTTTCAGGAGGCAGGTAAGGTAATCTGGTTTTCCCATCTTTATAATTTCATGGCAGCTATCACCTTACGAAATGTATTCCTTAAATAATAAGAGCTGAAATTTGAAATTAATTTCCTTGATCCGTGGACTGTAGAATAGATGTTGTGTTGCATGAAAACAACATTAATATCTTGTACTGCTCCATCAGAGCTCTCGAGTGACCAGATGTATTGTCAATGAGCAATAATATTTGAAAGATCTTTTTTTTTTTCCTGAGCAGTAGCTATTAACAGTAGATTTTAACTAGTCAGCAAACTGTATTATAAATGGATATGCTGTCATGCACATTTTCTTGTTCCCTTTCTAGAACATAGACAGAGTAAATTTAACATAATTCTTAAGGGCCATGGGATTTTCAGAATGGTATATAAACACTGGTTTCAACTTCAAGTCACCAGATGCATTAGCCCCTAACAACAGAGTCAGCCTATTGTTTGAAGTTTGAAGTCAGGCACTTACTTCTCCTCTCCAGCTATGAAATTTCTAGATGGCATCTTCTTCCAATAAAATGCTGCTTCATCTACTTTGAAATTGTGTTGTTTAGTGTAGCCCCTTTGTGAATTATTAATATCTTAGCAAAATCTTCTGGATAACTTGCTGCAGCTTCTACATCAGGACTTGCTGTTTCTCCTTGCATGTTTATGTTATGGAGGCAACTCCTGTTCTTAAACCTCATGAATTAACCTCTCTTAGCTTCATAATTTTGACTTACCTCATGACTCAGTGGTAAAGAATCTGCCTGCAATGCAGGAGCCCCAGGACAGGCAGGTTCGATCCCTGGATTGAGAATATCCTTGGAGGAGAACATGGCAGTCCACTCCGGTGTTCTTGCCTGGAGAATCCCATAGACAGAGGAGCCTGATGAGCTCCAGTCCATAGGGTCGCAAAGAGTTGGACATGACTGAGCGGCTAAGCATGCACACACAGCTTCTTGTTTTCACTCTGCAATTTTCTCACCTCTCTCAGACTTCATAGAAATGAAGAGAGTTAGGGCCTTGCTCTGGATGACCTTTGGCTTAAGGGAGCGTGTTAGCTGGTTTGATCTATCCAGACCACTCAAACTTTCTCTGTATCAGCAATAAGGCTGTTTTGCTTTCTGATTATTCAGTATACACTGGAGTAGCACTTTTGGTTTCATTCAAGAACTTTTCCTTTGCTTTCACAACTTGGCTAACTGTCTGGTGAAAGAAGCCTGATTTTGCCCCATCTAGGATTTTACATGCCTTCCTCACTGAGCTTAATCATTTCTAACTTTGGATTTAAAGTGAGAGGAATGTGATTCTTTGTTTCATGTGAATGCTTACAGGCCACTGTAGGGTTATTAACTGGCCTGATTTCAATATTATTGTGTCTGAGGAAATTGTGAGGCTTGCACAGAGAGCCAGAGGCGAGGTAATGGCTGGTTAGGGGATCAGTTAGAACACACGCATTTATTCTGTTCATCATATGGGTTCAATTTATGACACCCCAAAAGAATTACAACGGGAACATCAAAGATCACTGATCACAGATCATTTTAGTATAATAAGGATTTGAAGAAGTTTTAAATACTATGAGAATTATCAAAATGTGACAGATACTAAGTCAACAAATGCTGTCGGAAAATGGTGCTCATAGACTTCATCAATGCAGGGTTCAATTTGTACTTTCAATTGGCAAACACTGAAGTATCTGCAAAGCACAGTCAAGTGAAGCAGAGTGAAGGGAGGTTTGCCTTGAACTGCTTGGGCTTCCCTGGTGGTTCAGATGGTAAAGAATCTGCCTGCAATTCAAGAGACTCAGGTTTGATCCCTGGATTGGGAAGATCTCCTGAAGAAGGGAACAACTACCCACTCCAGTATTCTTGCCTGCAGAACCCCATGGACAGAGGAGGCTGGCAGGCTACAGTCCATGGGGTCGCAGAGTTGGACACAACTGAAGTGACTTAGCATGCACGCACACAGTGGTTCTCAAGTCCAGGGTGTTTCTGAGTCCCCTGCAGCACTTGATAAAGCTCATTTTGCTGGGCCTATCACCAGAGTTTCTAGCTCAGTGGGTCTGGAATGGGACCTGAGAACTTGTATTTTGAACAGATTCCCGAATGATTCTGCTACAGTTGGTCAGGGGACTCCACTTTGAGAACCACCCCTGTACTCTGACGCAGAGAAAAGGAGAAGGGTTTCTGGTGATTTCTCACCCCAGGCCTGAAACCCTACACCTAAAAGGATGACAGGCTGCCGGCCCAGTGGTTAGTGGAGCTACTGCCAAGAGAAACCTCAGAGCCAGCCACACCTCTGCCAGCTATTTAGGCTCTGAGTCAAAGTTCAGGCAGACCGTGGAAAATGTGGTTTTCAGTCGTGTTGCTGAAACCAAAACCTTTGCCCAATTTGAAGTGTCAAAAGCCTGCATCAAACCCTGGCCCTGCCTTCCTCTTCTGTGGGGGACCTCACTCCACCTGATGTGAAAATTTCAGCTGCTATAGTGTTTGGGGCTTGGCAGGGAGGGACATTCCACAATGAGATGACTGTGATCTGGAGGACACCACAATGCCGTGTCTGTAAATTGCGGCCACTTCCTCCGTCAGCAAAGCTCCCTGCAACCTCCTCCACCAGGAGGCTGCCGTTTCTCTCCTCCAAGGCTCTGAGTCAGGAGACCCCGGGTGGCAGATTCTTCAATGATGCCGTGTCCTCATACCGTCACATCTCACTGCCATTTGCCACTGAAGCTATCAAAAAATAAATAAATAAAGGAGATACATTGCAGTCCCAAAACTTTTGCGCTTTACCGTGTAAGAGAATCTTGCAGAGATATACAACCAGATGATTATGTATAGAACAGGGTTATAAATAGTATATTCTAATGCATTAATAGCCATAGGAAGTGACAGAAAATAGCCAGATAAATAAATAGAAGAGCAATACAGATCAGAAAGAGCTTTGTAGAGCAGTGATTTTGGGTCAGTCTGGGGGGAGATTATTCTTTGCAACTTACTTTCTCTGGGGCCACTACTAAGCATACTCTAGTGGATGTAATACTATAAGTTCAACTACATGACCTGGAATGCTAAGGAGGAGGCTTAGAACTTCCCTGGTGGTCCAGAGGCTAAGCATCTATGTTCCCAATGCAGGGGCCCAGGTCCAATCCCTGGTCGGGGAACTAGATTTCACAAGCTGCAACTGAGGATCCTACATGCTGTAAACAGAACCTGGCACAGCAATACAAATAAACACTTTTTTAAAAGGAGAGAAGGCTCAATAAGGTCCACTATTCTCAATTTAATAAGGCAAAGCTATGTAAAGTGAAAGGAAGTGAAAGTGTTAGTGGCTCAGTTGTTTTCAACTCTTTGCGACCCCATGGACTATAGCCCACCAGGCTCCTCTGTCCATGGGATTCTCCAGGCAAGAATACTGGAGTGGGTTGCCATTCCCTTCTCCAGGGGATCTTCCTGACCCAGGGATTGAACATAGGTCTCCTGCATTGCAGGCAGATATTTTACTGGTGTAGCCACCAGGGAAACCCCTAAGCTATGCTTACCCTATGCTATTAAGATTTCTATAGAATGACGAACGGTTTATGGGCTGATGGTTAAAAGCCCAGACTCTGGGCTAGATTTGAATCCTGGTTCTACAACTTACTAGCAGTGCATTCTCAGATAATTTACTGGGTTTCTTTAGGTCTCAATATCTTCACCAATAAAATGGGAATAATGATAATGCTTATATTATTTAGTTGTTAATTATATAAAAGGCATAGATGTATGTAAAATGCCTAGAATGGCACATGATGTAGAATATTGTTTACTAAATAAAAAAACACCCTAGTAGTTAATGAAGCGCTTTGTATTATTCACTAAATAAATCATCAAAATGTAATTTTAGATATAGTGCGCTTGTAACTATAAAATTCAGTTATGGAGAGAATTCCTATGATGTGGAAACTTCTCATTTTCAGATACTGGTGGGTAAATGATATGTCCTAACTGTTTAACTCTTAGAAAAAGCACACGGGAAGTGGAGAAAACATCAACTTGGAAGTTCAACAGGTTTAGATGTAAATCCTGGCTGGGTCAATTCCTGTTAGATGACTTTGTGCAAGACCACCAGCCTCTATGAACTTCATCTGTGAAATAAATATCTGTGATTTATTTAAAGCATCTCGTAAAAGTTGAGGGCTTCCCAGGTGGCACTGTGGTTAAGAATCTGCCTGCCAAGGCAGGAGACACAAGAGCCTTGAGTTCAATTCCTGGGTCAGAAGGATCCCCTGGAGAAGGAAATGGCAACCCACTTCATTATTCTTGTCTGGAGAATTCCATGGACAGAGGAGCCTGGTGGTCCAAAGAGTCCTATGGAGTCACAAAGAGTTGGACATAACTGAGCGACTGAACGAAAAAGTAAGAATGATACAGCAGAACTGATTTGCACAGTGAAGGCACTGACTTGTGGTTTCCAATACAATGCTTGGCGCCATACAGAGCTAACAATTTTATTATTTTTCTTTACGAGTTATACATTACTTAGCACAATGTCAATATGAATTCCATTCAATTCAGTTCAGTCACTCAGTCGTGTCTGACTCTTTGTAACCCCATGGACTGCAGCACCCCAGGCCTCCCTGTCCATCACCAATTCCCGGAGTTTACTCAAACTCATGTCCATTGAGTCGGTAATGCCATCCAATCATCTCATCCTCTGTCATCCCCTTCTCCTACCGCCTTCAATCTTTCCCAGCTTCAGGGTCTTTTCCAGTGAGTCAGCTCTTCGCATCAGGTGGCCAAAGTATGTGAATTATGACATAGTAAACTTTGGAATAACCTGAAGGGAGTTGTTATGGAGGAGGAATGAGGATGCTGCAAAAGGGCTGCGTGGTGAGTGCCAGTTTCTATCTGCCTCTAATAGGTTCCCTCCCCATCTTCCCAAGGCTGATGCCAGGAGCTCAAGGATCAGGGGGCTTGGATCTGGGACGGGGGGCTGGAATCTTGGCTCCCGCTCATTTCTTAAGACAGTTGACTCTGCGGGAGCTGTTTCACCTTTCCTTGGATTGCAAACAGACAGGCTATGGTGAGTGCTCTGGAATAATATTCACACCCACTGCCAGGATGTTTTCATGGGGAATCTCAGCTCTCCCCTACTTTTCAAGTCTCTGTTTCTTTCTATTGTTTTCAATATAGCATTTGCGAGAAAAAGCACAAGTCCTTAGGGCAGTAACCACATTTTCCCTCATCCTCTTACATAGCTCTTCATTTTTTTTTTCACGTTACAAATGTCACTCACATAATTAATTTTTCCCTTGCAAGCTAAATTTGAGCGATGTCTAAATGCAAAATGTTTACAGACAGTCTCGTTCACTGGCAGCAGCAGCAGCAGCACCAATATGTAAGGGAAATTAGTACATAATCTGAGGTTTTAGCTTTTTGTCATCCAGCTGACTTTTTTCACTTTTTCACAATGGGCCTTCTGTCTATTTCTCCATCTTTGAGCGAACAAACCAGTCGGCAGATTCAGGGCCGCACCTCACCCGGCCACCACCAAGTTAGCGTCACATCTGTTTCTATGCAGGTGTGTTCCCTTTGGCCTTGAATGTTGACACGTCATTGATGGTTTGCTTTTCGGGGAATTAATTTGAGATCTCCCTGTTTCTTGCAAGAGTATTTGGTTGGGTTATGTAGCTCTCTCCCTGAGCCAATGAAAACAGTGACGGGCAAACCCATCAAAGCTCCGTCTTCTCCTTAACTATTCTCCCTGCAAAGTATTCATCCAGTCGTTTGCTCGTCTGGTCATCAAGTCATCCTTCCATTTAACAGAGACACCGACCAACCCCCTACATATGGAAGAACACTGCTGAGCAGGCTGTTTGATGCAGAGTTCGCAGTGAATGTCATCCGGAGACAATTGGCAAGGCGCTCTGAGATTCAGACGCCGTCTCAGGGTCAGCTCTGACCACATGGGCTCCTCACCTCCCACTGGTTGTTGAGCCCCATTAATGGAAACATGGGGCTTTCCAGGTGGTGCTAGTGGTAAAGAATCCACCTGCCAATGTAGAAGACACAAGAGACAGAGGTTTGATCCCTGGATGGGGAAGATCCCCTGGAGGAGGAAATGGCAACCCACTGCAGTATTCTTGCCTGGAGAATCCCATTGATGGAGGAGCCTGGCGGGCTACAGTCCATGGGGTCACAAAGAGTCAGACATGACTGAAGTGCCTTAGGATGCACATTCATGACTGTAATATAACATGGGGACATTCTTCTCCCTTTGAACTCAGTACTCTTCCTAATCTTGGAGCTCCACTCCTCCTGGCCTGTGTGGGGTGATAATAGGCAAGGAGGTGCCTATCCGTGCTTCTGTGTGTGTGTGTGATTTGTTGTTCAGTTGCTAATTTGTGTTCGACTCTTTGCGACCCCATGGACTACAGCCCACCAGGCTCCTCTGTCCATAGGATTCTCTAGGCAAGAATACTGGAGTGGGTGGCCATTTCCTCCTCCAGGGGATCTTCCTGACCCAGGGATCAAACCCGAGTCCCATGCATCGGCAGTCAGATTCTTTACCACTGAGCCATCAGGGAAGTCCTATGTGTGTGTGATGTATGTATGTATGTGGTGTGTATGTCCATGTGTGCGTGTGATAGGTATTTGTGTTACGGTGCTTTTGGCACTTTTTAAAATCACTCTGAGCAGACTTCATTTTATTCAATAAACACTTTCAGTTAGAATAAAATCTTCCCAGGGAACAGAGGGAAAACCCAAGCCCCAAGTCCAGAGGCCACTGTGGGTGTGGGCGGTGAGCCCCCACCCCGCATCCGCCTTCACATAGATGTAGCCGGTTCCAGGGGGGACATCGGTGCTCAAGGGAGGAAAGCAGTCCAGCAGGGAGGCACCGCTATCTGACAGCAAACAGGAGTGGCTCCTGAGCATCCCAGAGAGCTGGCCTGTCGGAGCACCGGGCTAGTGATGGATGACCCGGCGGTGAGACATCCCAGAGCGCAGGGGCGTTCCTGGGGGCGCACTGAGTGCAGGACCGGCCCAGTGGGATGCACGCTCCTGGGAGCGTGGGGCTCACGCTCACGGCCTTGTGGACCAGCTGCAGGGGCCTGAGCGGCCTTATTTGGTAGCAGAGCCGGCCCTGATGCTCGGCTCCAAGGTGCCTCCTGAAGTCTGCCTGGGGTCTGCGGTTCCTCACCGCTCCCCAGTAAACAAGCCCTGGGCGGGGAGCGGCCCGACAGCGGCCGACAGAGGCGAGGACTAATTTGGTCATGGGGAGCATGGAGGGTGACATTTACTGGATCTTCGGTGGAGCTAACACAGAGCACATGGCCCTGGGGACCTGGGGAGGGGCTCCGGGTGTAGTTCGCAGAGAGAGATGCAGGGTCAGGCCTGGTTCCGGGGCTGGGGCCTGGGTGGGGGGCCAGGCCCCCCTATTCCGGGAGCTTCTCCACTCTGAGGGCATCCCGTGTTTCTGGCCACCCTTGTTCCTTGCCCCTCTGATGCCCTGGTCCTGTGCTTCCACTGGTCCTGGTGACCCCTCAGCATGCACACTGAGATGTCAGGGCGGGTGTGAGAGGTAACATTTTCCCTGCAAAAAGCAAGCCTGCCCTTGAGCAGGGAAAGGGCAGAATCCTCCTTTGGTGGGAAGAAAGCAGAGTCCATCACCTTTGGTTCCACCAGGAGGTGAACACGTAATTCTACTAGATTAGAACTATTAGGAAAGAAGATTTGGGTTTCTGGTATTCATTCTCTGTTTTTATTTGAACTGGAGTATGGTTGCTTTAGGATGTTGTGTTAGTTTCTGCTGTACAGCAAGTGAATCAGCCGTAGTATACATATATCCACTCCCTCTTGAGCCTCCCTCCCACCCTCCACCCCATCCCTCTAGGCTGTCACAGAGCACTGAGCTGAGCTCTCTGTGCTATACAGCAGCTTGCTACTAGCTATCTATTTTACACGTGTGTGTGTGTTAGTCGCTCAGTCATGTACAACTCTGCAACTCCATGGATCATAGCCAGCCAGACTCCTCTGTCCACGGAATTCTCCAGGCAAGAATCCTGGAGTGGGCAGCCATTCCCTTCTCCAGGGGAATTTCCCGATCCAGGGATCAAACCCGGGTCTCCTCCATTGCAGGCAGATTCTTTATCGTCTGAGCCACCCGGGAAGTCCATTTTTACACATGGTAGTAGTGTATGTATGTCAATGCTGCTCCCTCAATTCATCCCACCCTCTCCTTCCTCTGCCTCCTTGTTCAGGTATTCATCCTTGAACTGGGAGGTCACCAGACACTCTTTTATAAAAGGTGAGATAGTAGCTATTTTAGGTTTTGTGAGACACAGGGTTCCTGCGACATCGGGCGAGTTTGCTCAGCAGTGCAACAGGGACCCCAGGAGACTGTGCAAACCAGTGGGAGGAGCTGTGTTTGCTGAGACTTCTCTTACAGAAGCAGTCGGGGGGGGGGGCGGTTATGCCTGGATTTGCCCACCCCTGTTTGAATTCATCACCAAATATTGAGTGAATACTTGCATATTCTAGGACCTGAGAAAACATTGATGACTTCAAGACAGTTACGTTGCCCCAGTAGAGTTTATATTCTATGGGGGGAAAGAGACCAAAATTCCTAAATAATTATGTAATAGCTGACAGCTAGGGCAACATACCCTAAAGGAAAGGGAATCTGGGTGAGTGAGTGATCCCATTTATTCAGGATCTTTCTCTTCAAGCTCCGGTCTTTCATTCAACCCTGTGAGGACAGTGACCTCAAAGATCTAGTTTATTTTTATGTACCCTGCACCTTGCAAGATATTTTCTGATGACTACTTCCTGATGTTCTGGCCAATGCAATTTGATAAGAGGAAGAAACTGAAGACATACAACTTTGTAAACAGGTAACAAAACTGACTGCTTGTGGATGATATGCTTATATTCCTAGGTAAAAAGTGCTGTAAACAGTAAGAAAATCAAGCTAATAAAGGGGTGTGCATACTTTATAATAAAGAAGAAGTTTATTAAAATAATGAAATATGTAGTTTACATATGAAAACATATATAAATATATATAAACATAAACACATATACACACACATATAAAACATATGAACGAAAACAACAAAACAAAATACTTAAGAATGAACTTGGGAATGTATGTTATCTACAACAAGAAAATTTTAAAAATTACTCCTGAGGGACAGAAAAACACAAGTATGCCAAATGGAAACAAACTCATATTTTTGAATGAGAAGGCTCATCACTATACAGATATTAAGATTTCCAAGGAAAATTGCATATGTAATATAAACCCTGTGTTGTTTTTGTGTTTTTTTTTTGAAGGGGTGTGATTCTATTGAAAAGGGACTAGTTTCCATGGCTCTGCAATGTAGCTGGTCCTTTGCTTCAGGATTTCTCACAAGCTTGCAAGGAAAACGCTGACAGGGGTTGCAGACTGCCTCTTCAGAAGGTTCGGCTGACGATCTGATTCCAAGCTCACTCATGTGGTTACTGGGATATTTGGTTGCTTCAGGGATGTTGAATGGATGGCCTCCATTCCTTGATGGCCACCCTCACTTCCTTGCCTCTCCTAAGGGAATCTCAGAGCATGGTGGCTTTCTTGAGATCAAACCCGAGAGAACAGGCAAAGAGAGTGTTTGAACAAGTTGAAGTCATATTCCTTGATAGCCTAATAATAGAAGGAGGGCTTCCCAGGTAGCTCAGTGGTAAAGAATCCACTTGCCAACGCAGGAGATGCAGGAGACATGGGTGGGTTCAGACCCTGGATTGGGATGATCCCCTGGAGAAGGAAATGGCAACCAACTCCAGTATTCTTGCCTGGAAAATCCCATGGACAGAGGAGGCTGGCAGGCTACCGTTCATAGGGTAGAAAAGAGTCTGATACGACTGAGCATGAATGCCTAATAGAAGTGATGTTCTATAACTTTTGCTCTAGTTTATTTCTGGCAATTAATTACTAGTCTAAACTCAAGAATTAAGAACTGCACAAGAGTGTGAATACCAAGAGATAGGGCTCCCCAGAAGCAATATTGGAAGGCTGCCTAACAAAGCTCATTGTCCTCTCTCTAACTGCTCCCTGCTATTTTAATTCCCTGCATAACATTTATCACTATCAGATGTGTCCCTTGTTTGTTTACTTGTTTGTTGTCTGTGTCCACCCTCTGGAATAATGTTGTCCATGAGTGCAGAAACTGTGCCGGTTATCATAGCAGGTGATCAATAATGGTTGTTCAATAAGGGAATGGATCGATGCGTGACTTGGACATACCTGAGAAGTTGGCTGAGGTTCCTGGGGAACTAAGCAGGCTGTTCTGCCTGAGAGGGGGTTGCTGAAACCAGCAAACATTTTGGCGGAAGCAGGAGCAGTCAACCAGAGCTTCTTTGATTTATTTTACAGCAGATGTTCTTTCTGCTCTCTGACCTCTGTCCTGGGGACAGCAATTTAGAAAATGAAGGGGTGGCAGCACATGATTATGCCACATACACTTATTTAATTGAAGTGATCTCATTTGTAATAGAGACTGCAAACCGGGCATGAGTCCTGAGCAGCAGCTGCTGTTCTCCGTGGGCTCTTCACCTGGGCTGGGAGCTACATGAATCCTTCTCTGCCCATCTCACTTCTGCTTCCTTGGCCTTTCCCCTCTTCATTTTTCCTCCTGCGCCTTCAAGACTGCTTGTCTTCTTCCTTCAGCAGTTAAGTTTTAATTATCCCTTGCTTCATGACCTCATGGGGCTTCCCTGGTGGCTTAAACGGTAAAGAATCTGCCTGCAATGCAGGAGACCGGGATTCAATCCCTGGGTCAGGAAGATCCCCCGGAGAAGGAAATGACAACCCACTCCAGTACTCTTGCCTGGAGAATTCATGGACAGAGGAGCCTGGTGGACTACAGTCCATGGGATCCCAAAGAGTTGGACACGACTGAGCTACTAACTCTCACTTTTTTCATGACCTTATAGTCTTCCATTTGTTGTTATTGTTTAGTTGATAAGCTGTGTCCTACTCTTTTGTGACCCCATGGACTGTATCCCGCCAGGCTCCTCTGTTCATGGGATTTCCCAGGCAAGAATACTGGAGTGGGTTGCCATTTTCTCCTCCAGGGGATTTTCCTGACCAAAGGATAGAACCCACGTCTTCTGCATCTCCTGCATTGGCAGGAGGATTCTTCACCTTTGAGCCGCTGGAGAAACTCCTTCCATCTGATCAACTTGCATAAATTCTGTTCATGGCTTAGATTTCAGCCATCCTGCAAAAGATGATATAGAAGGGAAGTCTGAGCCCGTCCTCAGAATCTCTCTCTCCCACTGCTCACTTACAGTCTTTAGCTCCAGAAGGTCGTGAAACTTGCACTGAAGTGTCTATGCCCTACAGTGTTCTCTCTCCAACCTGGACATGCAATAAACAAATTGTTAAAGATAATGTTCTCCACTCTTTCCACAGTTTCCATTTTCTGGGCCATGTGCTACCCTCCTGTTATTTCTTATCCCTTTCCCCAAAGCATCCTTGGACTATAGGCTCATCCAGAAAAATAAGAACCATTAACTTCTGTAGTGATTGTGAATTTTAATCACAAACGCAGATGTTCAGATAATAAAATTTTCTTTTAATGTAGTCAAAGATGTTCAAGCACATCGTTTTTAGAGTCAAGTAGCTTTGTAATGTTTCTAACAGAAACAACAGACTGTATCCACCTCTCTCACTTCTATTCCCACCTTATAGAGGAGGCCACTTTCAACCTGGCTAACTGATTTTTCCTGGGATAACCCACATGTTTCTATAGGGCATCCGTATGCATCTATGCCTTGATTTTTCCTTTTTAGGTATTATCTACTGACTTCCGAAAGTGTAAGATGAGAAATCAGCTCTCTGACAATCCCCACTCTTAATGCAGACATGTCTATACATGCACCCTCACACCAACACCCCCACAACCCCTTTCCCTCAATAGTGATGATTTCTGTGCATCATGATGCTAAAGTTCCTTTGTGTAATTTTTCTTTTTTGTTTTAACATTGTATCGCTTTGTCTAATTAGAAATCAAAGTAGTCATAGAATTCTACACATTCCTAACTGAAGGGTAAACTCTTCCATATATATGTATGAATATTCATTGGAAGGACTGATGATAAAGCTGAAGCTCCAATATTTTGGCCACCTGAAGGGAGGAGCTGACTCTGAAAAACCCTGATGCTGGGAAAAATTGAAGGCAGCAAGAGAAGGGAACAACAGAGGATGAGATGGTTGGATGACATCACTGACTCAATGGACAAGAGGTCAAACAAACTGGAAGATGGTGAAGGACAGGGAAGCCTGGCGTGCTGCAGTTCCTGGGGTCACAAAGAGTAGAAATGACTTAGCGACTGAACAACAACAATATGAAAACATTCATTAGGAATCTTTTAATCACCCTCCTATACTGAGCTAGGTCTGTGCATAGATGTTCCCGTAGCCTTTCCTTTCATGATCATCCTGAGAATTTGCCTACTTGCTTTTTATTTCTTTTGGTTTAAATATTTTTTACTTGGAACCCATCTCTTCCTTTTCCATGGTTAATTCCTCATTTTTTGGAATTCATCCTCCAACAAAGAGTATATGAGAAGAAAATTTTTGATAATGTATTTATCTGATGGTGTTATTCTATACTTTTGTTTAAATGGTGATTTAAGTACAAATAGGATTTCAAGTCAAACATAATTTTTCCCATGATGATTTTGAAGATGTTACTCATTTTATTCTACCCTCTTCTGTTGCTGTTGAAAGACTGCTTTGGTAACCTCTTCCTGAGAAGGAAACTGCCCCAGATCTTAGGGTTTAAAATAAGGATTTATCATTTGCGTGATTCTTTGGGTTGGCTGGTGCTGCTTTTGCTGGATTCACATGAGGTACCTTATATGATAACATTTATCTAGAGCATAGCTTGAGACTGGCTCAACTGGGACTTTCTCTGCTTAGTGTTCTATTCTTAAGAAGGCTGGTCTGGACTGGTCTTCCTCACATGGTGGTAGCAGCTTTCCAGAAAGGCAAGACCCCAACACATTAGCAGCTTATTAAGCATATGCCTGAAATGTATTTTCTGATACCTGATGGCCAGAGCAATTTCCATAGCCAAACCCAGAAACTTTGAGAGTTGATTATACAAGGGAGTAGGGTACTGGGGGGTTTGATTCATAAGGTACCATTTTTGCAACAACCTACAACAGTTCACAGTCCAGCTCCAAAGATTCACACACCTCTATATGCAAAACACCCTCAGGCCCTAACAAGACTCCCACCCTGACTCGTCAAGTCACATCACTGAGTTTGAAATTCATGATCTCATGGTCTATATCAGACCTAGATATGGTACAGGTTCTGTGGATGCTTCTCTTTTTGATGTGGAGATTTGTGAATTAAAAAGACATGCAATTTGCCTTTCACACACACACAATGGTGAGAGAGGGACATGGTAACTGCAATGGGCACTGAATAGAAAAGGTAGAGACAGGAGCACCGAGGTCACTGGTCCATAGCAATTCTGAAATCCAGCTGATTATCTATCAGGGCAGCAGGTTAAGCCCAATTCTGTCCCTCACAACAAACTGTGGAAAAGTCTTCAAGAGATGGGAATACCAGACCACCTGACCTGCCTCTTGAGAAATCTATATGAAGGTCAAGAAGCAACAGTTAGAACTGGACATGTAACAATGGACTGGTTCCAAATTGGGAAAGGAGTATGTTAAGGCTGTATATTGTCACCCTGCTTATTTAACTTATATGCAGAGTGCATCATGTGAAATGCTGGGCTGGATGAAGCACAAGCTGGAATCAAGATTGCCAGGAGAAATATCAATAACCTCAGATATGCAGATGACACCACCCTTATGCCCTTATGACAGAAAGCGAAGAGGAACTAAAGAGCCTCTTGATGAAAGTAAAAGAGGAGAGTGAAAAAGTTGGCTTAAAGCTCAACATTCAAAAAACAAAGATTATGGCATATAGTCCCATCACTTCATGGCAAATAAATGGAGAAACAATGGAAACAGTGACAGACTTTATTTTCTTGAGCTTCAAAGTCACTGAAGATGGTGAGTGCAACCTTGAAATTAAAAGATGCTTGCTCCTTGGAAGAAAAGCAGTGACCAACCTAGATTGCATATTAAAAAGCAGAGACGTCACTTTGCTGACAAAGGCCCTATAGTCAAAGCTATGGTTTTTCCAGCAGTCACGTATGAATGTGAGAGTTGGACTATAAAGAAAGCTGATTGCCAAAGAATTGATGCTTTTGAACTGCAGTGTTGGAAAAGACTCTTGAGAGTCCCTTGGACTGCAAGGAGATCCAATCAGTCCATCCTAAAAGAAATCAGTCCAGAATACTCACTGGAAGGACTGATGCTGAAGCTGAAGCTCCAATACTTTGGCCACCTGATGCAAAGAGCTGAATCACTGGAAAAGACCCTGATGCTGGGAAAGATTGAAGGTGAGAGGAGAAGGAGGTGACAGAGGATGAGATGGTTAGATGGCATCACCAACTTGATGGACATGAGTTTGAGTAAACTCCCGGAGCTGGTGATGGACAGGGAGGCCTAGCGAACTGCAGTCCATGAGGTTGCAGAGTCGGACACGAATGAGGGACTGAACTGAACTGAACTGTCCCTCAAAAGTAATTCTCCAATTCATGATTTTCCATGGTTTGGGGTTTCACCCTCTCAGGATGCTTCCCTCTGAAACACTTTCTTTCCCATAAGAAATAGCCCATGTTCTCATCAGACCAGTTTTCTCACACTCCTTGACTGTAGAAAATTGAGAACTCCAGAGGTATCTTATCTTTTTTAATGATTTATGCCCCTTTAGTCCAATCTTGTGCAACACCTTTAAACTTTTTGTGGTCCTTCTATAAATCTGATTGTTATTCACTCCATGTCCCAAAAGTCACGACTATAATTCATTTCAAGAGAACTCTCTCCACTTTTGTCCAAGTATACAATTACAGTGAAATAACACTTTTGAGATTTGTAGAAGTGCTTCTTCTTAGTTGAGAGAATCTATTAGTCTGAGGTCTAAACAAAGGGTCTTATGACCGAATATTTGATTTGCTCTTTACCCTGAGACCACTTTTATTTTGAGAGTCTGATGCGAGCCGGAGAGCCTGGAAATATTAGACAGTTTTATTTTTCGACCTCGTAAGTCTGGATTGGAAATTCTGTTCGCATACTGAATAGTTCTCTCTTTTGCTCAATTTCGTCTTTCTATATCTTATCATATGCAACCAACAGAAGCCAATTGGCACTTGCAATATTCTGCCTAGAAATGTTATCTGCATGTGCAGGTTAATTTGGTACACTTTTTTCCTTAGGTAAATGCAAACAGTTGTATTGCCACTTGTTTCATTACTACAAAACATGGGGCACCATCTTTTAAGCCTCTGGTATCAGTTTTATCCTTGCACTTTCTGCCTTCATCAATAAGGTCCTCATTATCCTTCCAGCCTCCCCCTTTGCCCCATGAAAAACCCAAAAACTCATGCTTTAGGTCTTTTTTACAGCAGTGCTCTGTTTCCAAACCACTTTTCTGTTTTAGTCATCTATCTATGAAACCAAAGTCCTGTAAAATGGGATGGATATGCAAAGCACTCTACAGATCTGAAGAATAACGTTTATTATTATTTAAGAAGACATTCTGAGGATATAAAAGACTGGTCTGCTCTGTGAAAATGGTAAAAGAGCGTGAATACCAACCTATTGACATTGTTCACTGATTTTTTTTTTCCTTGAAATGTGGTATCAGTGACCTTCAATGTCTGCATCCCCTCCAAAGGTATAGTGCAAGAGAACTGAGAAAACAGGTATTTTGTTTTTTTGTTGTTGTTGTTCAGTCATGTCTGACTCTTTTGCGACCCCATGGACTGCAGCACCCCAGGCTTCCCTGTCCTTCGATATCTCCCGGGGTTTGCTCAAACTCATGTCCATTGAGTGGATGATTCCATTCAACCATCTCATCCTCTGTTGCCCTCTTCTCCTCCTGCCCTCAATTTTCCCCAGCATCAAAGTCTTTTTGAATGAGTTGGCTCTTCACATCAGGTGGCCAAAGTCTTGGAGCTTCAGCTTCAGCATCAGTCCTTCCAATGAATATTCAGGGTTAATTTTCTTTAGAATTGACTGGTTTGATCTTCTTGCTGTCCACGGAGCCCTCAGGACTCTTCCCCAGCATCACAGCTGTGAAGCCTCAAGATGTGTATTTAATTAGAGAGTTGATTGAAAATGCATTTAACTCAGCTGGTAAAGAATCCTCTTGGAATGCTGGAGACCTGGGATTGATCCCTGGGTTGGGAAGATACCCTGGAGAAGGGAAAGGCTATCCACTCCAGAATTCTGGCCTAGAGAATTGCGTAGGATGTATAGTCCATGGAGTCGCAAAGAGTTGGACACAACTGGCGACTTTCACTTTCACTTTAGGCAAATTTAGGAAAGACGGGCTGGTCTACATCTGTTCCTGTGAATGGGTTTCATTAACAAATATCAAGCAGAGATTTCGAAGAGCTGGTTCCCAGTGGCATCTCTGACACCAGGTGGATAACCTGGGGCAGCCACCTCCTTGCTCTGTGTTCCCATTTGTGATGTGGCAAAGTTCAGCCACCTGCCCTTCATCATCTCCCCTAATCTTAACAGTCAATCACAGAATAAGTTGAGCCTTGAAACAAATCTCTATTTGGAGACTGGACTTAACATCAAAAGAAGTCAGTGTTACTATCTGGGAAAACTCCAGAGACAACTATCATAAAATATCTTGAGTTATTTTAGTGTAGTACCATAATAGTCCTAAGTTTTTCTTTATTAATAAACTTGTTCACACAGTACACTGATGGGGTAAATCTCTTCCTAAAAATATGTTGATCACCCTCAGAGATTAATGTGATTCAGATTAATTTAGTTTCTATTTTAATTGCATGAAAGAGTTAACTGCTCCGGCTGAATTGTGAATAAACTCTCTGCTTAAACACAAGGGCGGTATGCACAAGACAATCTGTATGTCTGGATCTGAATCTATTTTGTCATTTTATCTTATCCTCGGAGGAGTTATCTTATTCTCAGGCTAGGAAACTTTCACAAAGCATGGTCTCTGTGGATTAATTGAACATCTCTCCAAAGACAGGCAAGTAGAGAGAATCCTTTCTGATGCAAAATGAATTCAACTCTCCAAATTGACAGTGCAGTTTCTTTCTGAGGCACTTAATTATTTACCAGATGATTGTAGTTTATAAGATGATTCAAATTCGGGAACTGAAAGACTCACACCACCTCTGAGACCTTACTAAGTTTAACATTAGTTTAAATAACAGCATATATAACAGCTAATGTCTATTCTGGGCTATACTGCTTGAAAAATGTATTATTTGATCACATAAATTAGTTCCACTGAGCTTTATCTTTACAGTCTGCTGATAGGGTAAAAAATAATGCATCATGAATATACTTTGTGAACTGTAAATTGCTATTAATATTTGAGAGCTTATTTTCATTCATAGTGCTATTGCAATTTGTTTCTTTTTACTGAAGACTTTTTAAATGAATAATGAAAAAACTTGAATTAAGCAAGTTTTATTATTCCATATACATCAATTAAGATATTTTGAAAAACTGATAGGTAATATTATTATGTGTTTAATTTATTCCAAAGGGGAGAGGTCATTGTATCTTTTGAAGAAATATGCTACATAGTAAACGCTTTATAATTTAAGGGATAATTCTCCCAGATTTAACTTTAAATTCATATATAAGTGTTAATGAAATCTGCATATGAACAAGTGGGCCTGATTGGTAAAAAGACACAGAAAATGGCAATAACTGTAGAGCCGCTAGCTACCAAGTGTCACTGGACTTAGAGGGCAGCAGTTAGAGGGGACATGATCCAAGTCTACAATGGTTATCAGGGGAGCACTATCATATTTTGTGAAATGAAGAAACAAGCCCAGGAGTTGTCACAGAATGTGGTCATAAGGCAGGATGCCCAGTCATTACATGAAGAAATTCCACAGAAGCAAAGGGAAATCACCCTGAAAGGTTTTAGAAATGGTAATTCTGGAGTTTTCTTTGCAACTAATGTTGCTGCACATAGGTTAGACATCCCTGAGGCTGGTTGTTCAAACTTCTCCACCAAAGGACGTGGAGTCCTACATTCATCAATCTGGGTGAACAGGTGGAGCCGGAAGGACCAGGGTTGGCATTTGCTTTTATCAGAACAAGGAAGAATACTAGTTAGCTCCAGGGGAGCAAAAACCAGAACTTAAATTTAAGCAAATAGGTGTTCCTTCAGCAGAGATAATAAAAGCTTCTAGGGAAGATGTCATCAGGTTCTTGGATGTGGTGCCTCCCATTGCAACTGGTCACTTCAAGCAGTCAGCCGAGAAGCTGATTGAGGAGAAGGGAGCCCTGGAAGCCCTGGCAGCCCCCCTGGCCCACATTTCCAGTGCCACGTCGGTAGACCGGCGCTCCTTGGGCAACTGGGATGTGGGCTTTGTGACCATGATCTTGCAGTGCTCAATGCAAATGTCAAACTTTAGTTATACTTGGAAAAAACTTAAAGAGTAACTGGGTGAGGATACTGATCCCAAAGTGAAGGGAATGATCTTTCTCAAAGGAAAGCAGGGTGTTTGCTTTGATATTCTTACCGGATCAGTTAGTATAGGAAAAGTGGCATGATTCAAGGTGCTGGCAGCCTTCCGTGGCCAGGGAGCAGCCAGAGCTAGAAGGACCACAGGAGTGATATCGCAGCTTCCGAGGACAGCGGGAAGGCAATTGAGGCTTCAGGGGACCAGCTTGAGGGCAACCAAGGTGACAGGGGACGGCGGGGAAGAAGTAGGAGCTTCAGAGGACAGTGAGCAGGAGGCAGCGACAAAAGTAACAGATTCCAAAACAAAGGCCAGAAGCGGAGTTTTAATAAAGCATTCGGACAGTACTTTGAAGTAGAGGGTTTATTTGGGAAAAACAACTATGTTCAGCAACATGCAACTGAACATTGTTTTTCATACAAAGTTAAAAGCACATTGTATTTCCTTCCTAACCACTTACTTGCCTAGTCCCCACCTCTTCGAGAGAGATAAGCTTCATCTAAATTATTTCGTCTGATTGATGATTGTCATTTATAACTTTATTGCTGCTTCTGTCTCGGATATTCCTTTGGAAAAGGTGTATGGACTCATTACATATTCTAATGTATTGTCTGTAGAGTTTAAGATAAAGTCAAGCATGTATCTGTTGATACTTTTTAAGCTGGCCTGTTTTTATACTTAGGAATGTCTCCTAATAGTAGGCTTCCTTGGTGTCCCAGATGGTAAAGAATCTGCCTGCAATGCAGAAGACACATGTTCAATCCCTGGGTCGGGAAGATCCCCTGGAGAAGGAAATGGCAACCCACTCCAGTATTCTTGCCTGGAGAGTTCCATGGACAGAGGAGCCTGGCAGTCTACAGTCCATGGGATCTCAGAGAGTCAGACACGACTGAGCGACTATCAGTCACTCACATAAGAGTTAATCTTCAAGTACCCATATTTCCATTATTTACTCATTTAAATGTATTTCAAATTTAAAAAAAAATTGTAAATGACATTATATCAATAATGTTCATATATTATGTATTATCAGTATCTCTGACTAGTTTGGTAGATAGATTTCTAGAAGTTTCTGAACTTATTGGACCAAAGTTATGGACTTGACCCAAATTGACAAATTATTTTAAGAGAAGTTTGGGCTAATTTGTGCTCTAACAGGTAAATTGTTAGAATTCTCTTTACAGTACATGGTCCCACCATTAACATGTTTCCAAACCTAATTCTAATTTGTCATGCAAAACAGTGTTTTGTTGTTTCAATTCATGTAGCTTTTGTTATATTAGAGCCACACTGTCCAAAACAGTAGCCACTGGCCATATAATTTAATTTAAATTAATTAAATTTAAATAAAATTAAAAATTCAGTTTCTCAGCTGCATGAGCCACATTTCAAGTGTTCAATAACCATATCATATTAGACAGTACAGAACATCGCAAAAGTTTCTGCTGCTAAAGAGGCTAGACTTTATGTTCTACGTTAATTAATTATAACTATCCATTTTCCATTACAAACGACAAACACAGACACATAACTAAGAATTGTTTAAAAATAAAAATAAACTTCAAGAATGTGTTAGTATATTATCTTAAACAATCCACCCCCTGCCCACCCTACACACATCAGTCAGCTCTTAAATCTTGTCTTTTTCTTATTTTTGCCCTGTTCTCCACTTGGGGCAAAAAGCACGGTTTGTGGTTTATCATGTCTGCATAGCTAGTTCTTCCATTAAAGTTTGGACTTGATTTATTTTAATCACCTAATTATAGGACTATTTTAAAGTTTTATTGAAAAAAAAGTTTATATTATTCCATTTTCCCATCTGCAAAATAATTACACTCAGTGTATTCACATATCTTATACAGATCATTGGAATATTTTTGTTTGTTCATTGGTTTTTTTACAGTTTATAAATAAATACTGTCAAATTTATAGCTAGGTACTTTGCATTTCTATTCCTTGTCTCAATGTAGTTATTTAAAAAAAATTTATTTTCTGTTCTATGCATAGAACAGTCTTATGGACTCTGAGGGAGAAGGTGAGGGTGGGGCGTTCTGGGAGAATAGCATTGAAACACGTATATTATCGTATGTGAAACAGAACACCATTCCATGTTCGATGCATGAGACAAATGCTCAGGGCTGGGGCAATGGGATGACCCAGAGGGATGGGATGGGGAGGGAGGTGGGAGGGGGGTCCAGGAAGGGGAACACATGTAAACCCACGGCTGATTCATGTCAATGTATGGCAAAAACTACTACAATATTGTAAAGTAATTAGCCCCCAACTGAAATAAATAAATTTATTTAAAAAAAATAAAAAAATAAAAATTATTTTCTAAAAACTTATGGCTAATTTCTAAGAAAATATTTGAATTTTTTGTATCTGCTTTTTACCTAGTTATTTTCTATAACTAATTTATTGAGTGTAGTAGATTTTACAGTTTATTCTTTTGGGATATCTAACATACAATCTAAGTATTATCTTTGAATTATATTTCATTATAATTTAATATATATATGTATATAAATATATTGGTCTATCTGAGTATGATCTTTGAATTATCTGTGGACTGTTTTTCTGTTTTGTTTCAATTAGTTCTGATTATATTTGTCCTTGTCTTTTTCATTCACTGGAACATTCTGACCTATTTTAAAATTTTTTATTTAAAACTTAATAATATTTCATTCAGTTTTTTACTTTATAAAATCACCTTGAAAAGATTTAATACAGATTTTAAGTGCGTTTTAGAAATCTCTACTTGATCACATATGAGACAACTTAAAAATAAAGTGTTTTGGAGATATACAGTATTTTTTTAAAATGTTTTGGGTTACCAAAATGAGTTTCTTTAGGAGAGGAGAAAAAATATAGAAAATCTGTAATTCATAGGAAACGAAGATAGTTTCAGTTATTTGGTCAAAGGGCGAGGCAATGAATAAGCATGTAAAGTCTTCAGTGTCATTAAAAAAAGTTCTTATTGCCAAATTTTCACTTTTTTTCTCCTTGTTGGATGGCTAAACAGGAAGAGGGTAGTGTTGGTAAGCCAGCATTTACTCAGCATGTCTGAGGTTCAGAAAGATAGCTAGTGTGGCTGGAGAGTTGTGATCAGTTAGGAGTGAGGCAGTAGGTGGGGTTAGTGAGATAGGCAGGTGCCAGGCCCTGCCCACTCTGTAGGCCACAGGAAGATGGGCAGTGGTTAACAAGAGTAAGGAAACCTTGGAAGGATTTAAGCAGGACAGTAACATGATGGTTGCTATAAATAAAAACATTACTTTTACCACTGTCTGGAGAATGAATCAGACAAGAGTGAGTTAGGAACTCTGAGGAGAGGCTGTTGCAATAATCTGAGTGAAACCTAATGGGAACCTGGATTAACACGTATGAAATGCTATGGGGAACAGAGAACAGATTCAGAATGTATTTTGGATGCATAATTGATGAACATATATTTATATCAATTAAGAAAATGTAAGAGTTGGTGTAGTCATCTTAGAATTAGGTATAAGGAAATAAGAAAAAAAAATGATTCTGTGAATGGAGAAGCTTCAAGAAGCTTCAAGAGAAACTTCATTCATTGCAGAATGAAAGTAATTGGCAGAGGAGACATAAAAGAATGACTTGGAAGGCATGGAGTTCACTGAGGACTGACAAGTGCAGATTTGAGGAGTAATTGGGACAAGAAGCCCCCAAATGATTGAGTTGGCTGAAAGGTTCATTTGGGTTTTTGGTTAACATGGAAAACCCAAACAAACTTTTTTGCCAGAAACCTGGTATGTTAAAAATGGTTGAGATCAAGCAACCACTCTACTGCAAAGCATTCCTCCAAGTCCATAAGGAAATAATCTCCTCCCTATATGATGTTTTAATGCCAGCTAATTGTTATTTTATAATTGTATTTTTATTTTCATTTATTTTCTTCTTATTCCCCATAAATTTTTATTCACAGTTTGAAAAAAAAATAATGGATGAGAGTAGAGGAAATGAAGAGTGATCTGTAGAAAACCCTCAAGAAACCCATAAAGGAAGTAGAAAAGTAGTCTGTTAGCCAAGAGGTGCTATGAGGTCAAAGATGAGACATTCTAGGACAATGTCTAATTGATTAGAATGATTCATTGGAAAAAGAGATGAATGAGGTGGGAGAGAGAAGGAGACCTCTTAAAAATGAGGTTCTTGGCAAATTGAGTGAGGATGGAATTCAAGGGTGGGTAGGATTGGCATATGATAAGAGAACAAACATGACATCCTTTTTAGTTGTTATGCATAAAGAAAAAATGGTGCGCAAATAGATCAGTGGTAGGAATATAAGGGTTTATAAGCCTTTTTTTTTTCCAGTTTCAATGATTATGAGGGTACATGTGAGAGGATGGTAGAGATTTCAGTAACAAAAATACATGGAGATACACTACTGGAAGAAATTTTATTGCCAGGATTTAGTATCAAGTGTTTTGAGATTAGGAATTTTAAGTGAATCTACTTCTGTTGTTTGAAACCTGCTGGTATGGATTAAAAACCATACTAAACAATTGTGATGAGCAACGCAAACCCAGTCATTAGTGATCCTTACCATATGTTGACACAAGGCTCAGTTGGGTCACCCCACCCACGGCCAAGCCTCTTGAGTTAGTTATTACTTTGCTGGCATGCCTTTCATGCCCTGGGACAGCTGGGTTTGGCTTCTTGGCATGCTGTTTTTGAGAGGATGCAAGTCCTTACCCCAAAAGTTCCCAAATAAATTTTCATCTGAAAAACTATAATCAGTATCCATTGTCATACTTCTCCAAGAAACCTCTAAACATCCTGAGATCTGAATATTTTCTCCCCCTTCCCATAACAACTTTGTGTGCTTCTATGAAAGGACATACGTTATTTCATCATTACCTGGCCCTTGCCAACAGTCCCCCATCCCCACTGCTCCATAATTTCATTCCACACTGACTTTTCCCCTGAGCCATACATTCATGTTTCCTGTCCTCATTATGTAACACATGTTGAGTCCTTTACATAAAATGCTACCAAATTGTTTTTCTGTTTAAATATCATCTCCGTCAAAAGGTTTTCCCTAATTCTTTCTACTAGTATTTTTCCCTCTGTGTACAAAACGAATCTACCCCTTCTCCCTCGAGAGCTCCACCCTTCATCACCCCATAAAAATATCTCATGGCTTAGTCATGTGACTTGCTTTGACCAATGAAGCATAAATGGAACGGACACGTGTCACTTCCAAGTGGAAGCTTTTAGAGCTGGCACTTTATTCAACATACTCTCTTTCTTTCCTCCCTGAGATCTTGAAAGCATGTGCCAAGGGTGCCATACTGATATGGCTGTATGGGACACTGATAACCTTGATGAACAGAACATGTGGCTCTGGCTTCAGAGCTGAGCAGTGAGCAGTTAGGAAAGTCTTATCAAGGTTTGTAAGGATAGGTATCCTTGTTCTGTCACTGTGAAACACTAAGGAAAATCGCATGCATGGTAACTTGGAAAGCAAATATGTTCTTACTAAGATCATACTTGGGCTTCCCAGGGGCTCAGTGGTAAAGAATCTTCCTACCAAACAGGTGACGAGGGTTCAATCCTTGGGTCGGGAAGATCCCCAGAGTAGAAAATGGCAACCCATGCCAGTATTCTTGTCTGTGAAATCCCATAGACAGAGGAGTCTGGTGGGCTATAATCCATGGGACAACAGAGAGTCAGACACAACTTAGCAACTAGACAGCAACAACAGCAATAAGATCATACATAGCTCTCGCTAAGTAAATGAGGATTCAGATTTGATGGCATGAGTTTTGTTGGTGATGGCTGTATTGGATGAATCTCCATGAGAAGGAGATGAGATCAGGAAAGAATTGTCAAGTTTAAAAACAGGAGTAAAATTAAGAGGCAAGTTCATAAATCAACAACTCGAGGGGTTGACAGAGGGGACAGATTCTTAGTCTCCCAACTTGGAGCCTCATAAGTAGATTAGAACTCAGCCTTATGACAGGGACTAGATTCAAGGGCTCATTGTACTCTTTGTTAAACTGTGTAAAATTTTATTGAGTTACTTCCACTTGGGTAAAATGGTTCAGGTAAAGAGAATGAACATATATCTTCCATGGAAATCTGCTAGATTCAAAGTACAAGCTGTTGAGTCTACAGGGGAAGAAAACTCATGTCTAAAAATTGATTTGGGGTATGCATATTGAAATGAAGTAGATAGGAAATTGACATTATTTTTCAGAGTTGTATTGTCAAAAGAACCACTAATCTGAACCAAAACAGGATGGTTCTTAAGGCTTAAGTGGAAGCTTAAGCCTCCAACAATTTGAGGGGAAGAAGGATACTAAGATATCCACTGAATCCTAAGAGAGATTTTATCTATTGATGTCTTCAAATGTGGCCAAGTAGGATAACTGAAAAGAAAGTAGCACCAAGGAACAATCTGACCAAGGGTGCAAAGAGTAAAACAAGGTCTTCACAAAGCAAAGCCTGCCAGTGGAGTTTCAGAATGCTTATTGGATCTGTGTAGCCGCTCTTTCGTCACTGTTGTATTGGTTGTAGAGAGGGAAGGTTTGTTTTGGTTTGGTTTTCTTTTCTTTTCTTTTTTTTTTCGGTGTATAACTTTCTAGAGCAAGAGGAACTATTTCATTTGGGGAAGATATCAGTGCATTTGCAAGCAAAAAAGGAAGTGGAATTAGTATTTGTGGCCAAATGTCAGATTGTGGAGGACCATACTGTCATTTTTAGTAATCTGCTGACCCTCTGGAGTGGAGGACACTTCCCTCCCCATGGACTAAAGGCCTGGGGAAGGGAAGGTGAGCATTCTATTGGTCAGTGGTAGTGGTCAGTAGTGACTTTAGGAACAAGCAAGTGCTTAGCCATGCTCTTTCATCCCAGCTCTTAGAATTCAGGGTTGAGGAAGAGCCTCCATCAACTTGGATGCCTGAGTGGCTTCTAAGAGTGGTCCCCTGGTGACCAGCAATAGATTTGTGGGGCAAACTAGAAATCAACATTGCTATCTTAAGCCACTACATTTAGTTTCATTGTGTGTTTCCCCTGCAGAATCTTGTCTATTCTGATTCCTCCTGTTACAGCTCTTAAAGCATCCTGTTTCTTTTCTATCACGGTCAGGTATATCATTCCCTTTGTAATGTGTTATACATTGGTGTGAGAAATAGTATGGCTTCAGCTAGATATGTTTAGTGAAGGATGCTTTTTGTTTAGAAACTTTGATCAGATGCCTAGAAATAGCAGGTGGGGCCCTCGGCACACAAATTGAAGGGACAAGAAAAAGACAGATAAATCGGACTTTTACGAACCATGAACTGGAATTTGGCCCTAAGTAGGAGAGCAAAGACAGAAGAGAGGGGGCAAAGCTCCTGAGTGATTTCTAAGAACAAACTGGAGATGGCAGAAAAGGAAGAAGAATATCCCAACTACAGAGGAATCTAACACTCAGCCCTGGTTTTCAGTTATTATTGAAGAAGAGTCTGTGCCAGCTGCATGGGGCAGCCCCAGGGGAGTCCTGTGAGAAGTGTTTTTCTGCAAACAGTCAAGCATGTGTGATATGTGTGTGTCTCCTGTTCAGGACATGTAAAAGAATAAACACCCAAATGAGAAATGAAAGTCAGAGGTGATTAGAACTATACATTTCCAGGGATTTACAGAGATCTTGGGAGGAATAAAGGGATTTCCATAGTATATGAGATGGGAAATTGGGCAGAATCTCTGGATCTTAAGAGCACTGGTGACCCCAGGTGACATCTGGTTCACATGTATTATATATGTATATGTATATATATATATATATATATATATATAGAGAGAGAGAGAGAGAGAGAGAGAGAGAGAGAGCTCAGTTGGTAAAGAATCTGCCTAAAATACAGGAGACATTGGTTCGATTCCTGGGTCAGGAAGATCCACTGGAGAAGGGATAGGCTACCCACTCCAGTATTGGGCTTCCCTTGTGGCTCAGCTGGTAAAGAATCCACCTGCAGTGTGGGAGTCCTAGGTTCAATCCCTGGGTTGGGGAGATCCCCTGGAGAAGGGAAAGGCTACCCACTCCAGTATTCTGACCTGGAGAATTCAATGGACTATACAGTCCATGGGATTGCGAAGAGTCTATATATATATATATATATATATATATATATATATATATATATATATATATCTCCTCTATCACTCTGCGAGCTCTCTGGGGTCAGACTTGTCCAATGCCTTTTACTTCCTACTACAACTCCAGACGTAAAAATCAGTTAGGGCATGGATGGATGAATGAACAAATGACTGAATGAATTGAACTGAGTCATTTATGTGGATATTAGTTGTCCCCATCCTATGGGAGTTTCAGAGCACCAAAACCCATATTGTATGTGTCTTGACCTCTCTGCTAAGAAAGGGAGAGTGTTTGGGGAGTTTAGGTATTAAACGGAATCGTTCTTTCTTGGTTATGTATTTGCTTTAGTGGTCATTGTTGCTGCAATTATCTCCATTAGTCTGATTGAATTCCCTGAGTTGTCATAACCAAATGTCTGCCTGAAATGTGGAGTGCTATCTCTGAGGTTGCAAGAAAAAAACAGTCAAGTATAAAATTATGACTTCTGGGGCCAGATGGATATAGGTCCAAATCCTAGCTCACAAATGCAATGTTGGGCAAGTTCCTTACTCTCTGAGCCTCTGCTTTTCTTTAAAAGAGGGAGAGAAATGCTCATGCTGCAGATTTTTAGGACAGCTAAATTAAACGAGATGTTTACTGCCTTGTGAAAAGTATTTGACACACAGAAGATATTCAGACCATTTTGGCTCTGTGGTAGGGACCTAGTACTGCAGCTGTGAAAGAAAGTGAAAGTGAAAGTCGCTCAGTCGTGTCCGACTCTTTGTGACCCCATGGACTGTAGCCCACCAGGTTCTTCTATCCATGGGATTCTCCAGGCAAGAATACCGGAGTGGGTAGCCATTCCCTTCTCCAGGGGATCTTCCCAACCCAGGGATCGAACCCAGGTTTCCTGCATTGCAGGCAGATTCTTTGCAAACTGGACTATCAGGGAAGCCCCGTGCTGCAGCTAGAAGTGAAGAAATCTCATCCCTAAGTCCACAGTGCTCATCAACATAGAGTTATATTCACGTTCTTGTCTGAAGATGCATTGTTTTCACTGCCACCAGGAGATCATTTTCCAACTTCTCTTATTGCCGTTTTAGTTAACACCTGGACAAAAGACTGAGGTGACCCAGTTCTGATGTTTTTGTATAAGCAAACCATGTCTTTTCCAAACAGAGAGACAGATGAAGAAATGTACACAATGAATTGTGTACAAGTTAGAGTAATTTTGAAATTTGAGCTCTTTATAGATCAAAACAAACAAACAAAAAGTACAAAGTGAATTGTACACAGGTTAGAGTGATTTTGAAATTTGAGCTCTTTATAGAGCAAAACAAACAAACAGAAAGTCCTCTCTCATTTTAAACTTTTTAAAAATTGGTCTGAGTTCCAGAATTGGGGAGGTGACACAGGGAGAGATAATAAATGGGGTGACATTATCATTCTTAATGTTTTTCAGAGTTCACAACTGATTTAAAAATGTGTATTCATGACATTTAGGCTAAAAGTTAACTAGACAAAACAGAAAGTTAGCTAGGTAAACGTTGATACTATTGTAGACTCAATAGCAAGCTCGTGGAGGTCACAGCCATCCTGGACTAGGAGAGTGGTGAGACATGCAGACACAGGCTGAGTCATTGTGGCTGTTCCAAACAGTCATTGATCCCTTAGAACTTAACACCCTGAGAATGTTTGCCATGTGATGCTGTGGAAACGTCGGGCACCTGGAATTCCAGGTTGGTGACCTGTTCCTGGAGGAGGTCTGGTTGTGAGTCTGATTTCACCAACCACAGGCTGCATAGGTTCTTCTGTCTCTGGGATCTGGGAACCAAGTCAAAGTTAAGGTGACACCACCCAGGTTGTGGGAGAGGCCACCGGGAACTAAGGAAGTGCCTGCAGCCTGGGAGGCTTGGCTACATCACAGATACAGCTGGGAGGCTGTCACTCAGGATACCTGTGAGCAGGAAGTGGTGGTTCTCACGAAGAAACCAGGTGATTCTCCTCATGTCTGTCCACAAAGGTCCGTGATGAGTTTGGTGCCAACTCAAGAAGTCCCTGGGAAACCTATCCCCAGGGAAGTGGCTAAGGGAAGACCCTTAGCCACTCTCTCAAGATTTGGAAAGGAAGGCACCTGAGACAATGGGTTTTATTGATTTTTTTCTATATCCTGTGACCTAACGCTGAGACACTGAGATAGTGAGTTGACATTTTTTTTTAAATGAGTTTAAATTGAAGAAAACACCTTGGTGCTCATATGATATATTTGCTGTTTGTTTTATCAGCAGTGTGATCACAATCCTCTTCATTAAAACTTTTAACTGGCTCTCCTTTATCTACAAATGGTACCCACATCCTTTCAGATGGTACTCAAGATCCTCCGTGGTCTGTTATCCGGCACCTTCTCAGATCCACCTCTCTGTGCCTTCTCCCATCTTCCGTACACACATTGTGCTGAATCACTCTGTCATGGTCAGACTATTTGTCCATAGATACACAAGTTATCATTTGAAAAGAGGCAACTTCTCATCCCTGGAAACTTAACTCAATATACTCCTGCTTGTGCTGCTTCCCTGACTTGCACACATAGAATCAATCCCTCCGTCTTATGTGTTAAAATTGTCCCAGGTACATAACCTCTTTAATAGCACTTTTGCATTGTATCACAGCTAACACACCAACTTCCTTCCTACCTTGTAGTTTACTTGAGGAGAGACAATCCATCCAACTGATGGTTAATGGGATGACTAATCCCGTGGCCGGCACATAGAAGGCACTTACAAAAGTCTGTTGAATTAAGATAGAAAATTCCCCTTAAGTATAACATGTTTCATCATTAACAAAGTTGGGGCTTTACATGCAAAAAATAAAGAAGGAAGAAAATAGCAAAGGAACCAAGAAACAGATGTCTACAGCTGATTTAACTTAACATCAGATCCTTTATTCCTGTTGTAAAACACCATGCATGTCTCCTAAAGAAGCATCATTTCAAAAAGCCATCCTTTCTTCCTTACATCACAAACAGAGCCGACAAAATCAGCAGATGAAGGGAAAGCATGAGGCAGACATGCTCCTGGGTAAGCCACAGCCTGACCCTGAGCACAGAGACCAGCAGGAAGTGGGAGGGTTAAAACCCTGCCCCATAGTGGCTGTGACTCAGCTCCCAAGTACAAGGGCACAGAGGAGGCTCTGGTTGCTTTCAAGTCATGAGGGATATTTAGGACGTAAGTGGCATAACCATCTAACGGAAGCCTGTTTCCTTCCATCTGGGTGCAAAGCTGAATTCCATTATCAAAGATACAAAATTCAATCACCATATAGCTTCATAGAGCACCCGGGTGGGAACCACTTCTTTCCAGGTTCTTCCTAAGAAGAAGCTGATTGCTGTTCTTCTCTCCTTCAATATGTTTAACCGACCCCATGAACATGATTTTGCACAGTGGTCCCAGCAGCTGAGTCCACACGGCGTCACCATCAGTACTTGCTCTTCCCCTACAGGTTCTGAGTTGGAAGGAAGCTCTCTGAAGCCTCCTGCGTGCCCGTCTTCACCCGGTCTCTGCTGAAGGAGGTTGTGCATCACTCCTCACTCCATTGTGGCAAATTTGTCTTTTGCTGTTGTTGTTCAGTGGCTAAGTCGTGTCTGACTCTTTGCGACCCCGTGGACTGTAGTCCACCAGGCTCCTCTTCCCTTGGGATATTCCAGGCAAGAATACTGGAGTGGGCTGCCATTTTCTTCTCTAGGGATAAAGTGTATATTTTGGAGTAAATTTAACTTGTGATGATCACTCCTTTCTTAATTTCATCTCAGTTCATTGGATAGATATTAGAAGAAGACACCTGGGTATGTTTATACATCTTGAGTCTGTACCCCTGGCAGGGCCATGGAGTGATGCAATATGTGCTTCCCTAATTCAGCAGCATCTTCTTGCCTTCCTGGTTTGTGACCAGCGAGGTCTCAGCTCCAGAGACAGCTGGATGCCTCTTCCCTCTGGAGGGAAGCACACTCACACGTGAGCCCCTCTTGTTCATGTTGAAATGGGAACAACCTGTGGTTCTACCATGATTTAGACTTCACACAGTTCCACTTTGGAGATCCCAAGAATTTTGTCTCTCTCTCCCAATTTACAGTTTGCTAAATTTAAGCCACTAGGGCACCACCCATTTTTCAAAGTCATTCTATAAGCCAGGCCATTCAAATTGACTAAACGGTGTTCTCTAATGAAGTTTCCCAAAAGAAATAGCCAATAACTATCCTTTTCCAGGCACTTTCTTTGTGCCAAGTCCTGCTGGGATCCTCACATATCTTCTCTCCAGTCCTCAGCAGCACCCTGTGTAGTGGGCACTGTTATGATTGAGAGTTGTTGGACCATGAAACTTAAGACAGTAAGACCCAAATAGACAGATTGGATGTCATAATGCCACCACTTTCTCACTATGGGCCTTCAGACGAGTCACACAATTTCTCTAAGCCTCAGTCTTCTCATCTGTACAATGGGGACACCATCAGCTACTTCCTACTTAGATTGTGATCAGTACTGCCTCACATATCACACTGACTGGCACATGGAGAGAGTTTGAAAAATGCAACCATTATCTTCATTGTGCACATTAGGCTGCAATCAGAAAGCTGAAGAATCATTGTACCCCTATAGCCCCATGTCTCTACCAGACAAACAATAAAATTGCATAACTTTTTAGTTTTAAGCATAGAGCCCAGTCTCCCAGGACCTCACGTTCACAGTCAAGTGATAGAGACACTACCCAGGTGACTACTCAACTACTCAGCCCATGAGTAGGTGGCTACTCATTTCTAAAGTCCATCTTCAACATGGACTTTGACCCACTCTTGTTTATAAAGATCCATTTTGGAGATTCAGCATCACTTTCATCATGTTTATCTTTGCATCCTTGTCCTCCAGAAATCATCACCATCATCTACTGTCTGGGGTCAGTCATCACTGGCAGGAATGAGTCTTTCACCGAAACTCATCATTCTCCTAGACACCTGTGACAGCTACCCCACAGGACAGCTTCAAAATTCTCTCTCAGCCTCATAGTGCACTGGGACTTTTTCTGGAAGAAATTCTTTGTGTAGCCGTCTGTCTCCACAGAATGCATTCAGAATTCTCCAGCTAGGATCTCAGTCTCTGCATGCATTTATCTCATAATGATGCAAGCTTAAGAATTAGTGAGTACAGAGGGGCTGAATCCCTGTGATGCCCTTTTGCAGGCTGGATTCTAGGGAAGAAAACTCTGAGATGACAGTTTAGGATGAAGGAAGCTTATTGAGAAATGTCTTGGGATCCACACCTGCAGAAGGGAGAGGAAGGATGCAGCAGAAGGCAGAAGGAGAACCCAGCTTCAGGGATGCTCAAGACGGCCTCAGCAAATTTGGTAGAAAGCTTGCACACTACTGTGGCCCCTTGGAAGAGCCTCTGAGTTGGCTTGAGGTGGCTAGAGCTCATTATTTGCCCCCATCCCCAACTCCTGTGGACCAGTCATGCATGTAGACCTCCCCAGAGTAGGCATGACCTTAGGCTAGCTCTCTGTAAGCAAGATGACCTCTAAAAGCCTGTTCGCCAACCTCCCCATCCCCAGGGACAGCTAGAGCTAGGGCAACCTGGGTGGTACATGATAAAGTCCATAAATTTCCCCCCACACATGCATGCACGTGCACACACACACACACACATTCTGCATGAGCTTAAATGACCCAGCCACTTCCCCTGTGACAGATGTTATACTCAGATTCAGCATAGGAAGCACAATTAGGGTTATTCCTCCAGGGCTTTGGCTTAAGATGGTCCAGGGGATACAAGAAGATAGAGGAGAGGGAAACAAAGAAGGAAATGGGTAAGAAGAATGGAGGGTAAGAAGGAAGCTAACAATTACTGAGCATCAAGTTGTAGCAGGCATGGTGGTAGATGGTTTATCTCCTCAATTTAATTTCTATCACTTCTCTTAGAAAATATGATGAAGTTAATTGTCATCTTATAAAAAATTGGGCTCAGCAAGTGCTTTATCTTAGGTCTCTCTTATTTTAAATCTGTGTTGAGAGCTGTGGTGAGTCTGGTCCGAGTCTGAACACATGATGACAGCGACTCAGCCAGGTAACAGGTGCCTCCCACTCTGTCTCCAAAACCGTGTGTGCTCCTGGAGCTCAACTTCCCTTTACTACCTTTCTCCTCATTTCTCACCCATAAGCACACCATTTTCTAGCTTCTGACTTATAAAAGGTGCTCATAAATATTTTGCAGTGAATCTCAGGAGAGAACCTGAGAGTCAGAGCTGTCCAGTGTTCATGGTCACGACCATGTGTTCTCCCTTACCCTGCACAACCTGCCTGCGTTAACCTACTCCTTGGTGTAGCAGTGTTAGAAAAAGACTCGGAGAACTGTAAGGGACAGTTTAGGGGACTTAGAAAGTCCAAGATGATGGGTTCTTGCAAGTGTTTAACGAATACTATGTTTTATTACACAGGGCACACTTACATGCACATAGTAATAGCTACCATTTACACAGAGTACCTCAATGTACACGAACATCTCCAAGAGACAGATTTTCCCCTTGTTTCAGGGAGGAGACTGAGCCATGAAGAGGTTAAGGAGTGTGCCCAAGGGCACCATGGTTAGGAAGTGGTGCAGCCTAGCTACAGATTTGACTCACTCAAACTCTACATCTTAGCTTTTAACTCTGCCAAGCCAGGATACAAACATAAACCATCATGCCCCATTTTACCAGCTTAGTCGGAAACCAGGTTAGTAGAAGAGGGTCCATGGGAAACAAAATATATGCTTTATTTTATTCTCTTCTTGAGGTCAAATAAAACTACGTAAGCTCTCTGGTAGTCCACAAGGAGCTATATGCATTTAGACACATAAATGCAAGCACATCTCCTGCGGTTCATAGTGCGGTTCCTATTGATACATGTTGAATATATTGGGGGCATCTATCTCGATCTAGGGGCTCCCCAGGTGGCACCAGTGGTAAAGAATCCTCCTGCCAATGCAGGAGGTTCGATCCCAGGGTTCAGAAGCTCCCCTGGAGGAGGAAATGGCAACCCACTCCAGTATCCTTGCCTGAAAAATTCCTTGGGCAGAGAAGCCTGGCGGGCTACAGTCCGTGGGGTGGCAAAGAGTCGGACATGACTCAGCAACTGAGCCAGAATCTTGATCTAGATGTCTGAACACAAGTTATTAGTCTACACCACTCACATGTCACTCTCTGACCTGCACACTCTCTCACCGACACACACACTCACACATTCGGGCTGTTCATCCCTCTCAGGGATGTTTGCTCAGAGGCTGGCTCTGGCCTTCTGCTGAGTCTCAGGGTGGGGCCTCTTGCACAGGTGTCAGCGTGGGTGGAAATTCATTTTCTAAACAAGTGAGAAAATGACAAAATGAACAGAAAAACCACAAAAGCGACTCTGTCAGGTCTTGGTTTCCTCCCAAAAATATTGTAGACAGAAGAGGGAGGAAGTGAGTCTGTAAGGTGGTTTAAGGAATGGTTTGGGAGAGGGAAGTGAATGGAGAAAAGAAAAAGTAATAAAATCACTTGGCCACACTTTCCTCTTTGCACAAATGAGTCTAGCGGCTGCGAGCTCAGGAATGCATCTTCTGAGTTAGCGCACATTAGGAGACCCAAGATGCACCTCGGGGAGAGGTAAGAAGTCTGGTTTCGCCGTTGATACTGTCAAATTACTGGTGGCTTTGCTTAAACCAAGTCCAAAGGCTACAACCACAGACCTTGCCTGCGTGCCTGTAGCCTCAGCTGTTCTGAGTTGTGGGACTTGGAAAGCAGGGGCAGCTCTTTCAGTTTTCATAGTCCCACTTCTGGGAGGCACATAGTTTAAGAGCCTGTTTGCTTTTTGCTTGTCAGCTACCATGCTGGGTTTGTGGGAGAGCTTCAGCCATCAGCCTGCTTTATAGGGAAGGCTGGGGCAGAAATAAGACTTAGGGACCCTGCCTGCTTAGGGTTTTCCTTAACACTCTGATAGTGTTCTCTTCCTGCAAAATTTCAGTAACAATCTGTAATCAATTAGCTAACTAGCTCCCCCTTTTGAAACTTTTCTTTCTGATAAAAACTGCATAATGCTACAAAGAGATGTCTAACATGCTTAGAATAAATTGTATCGAAAAAAAAAGAAGATGAATGCATTAAAATCTGTCCACACGTAATATCTGCAACCATGCCATTATTTTAATTAGATTTTCAGCTGTTAGCTTTAGATCTTCTTTATTGAAGTTACTTTGACACAGCCTAAAAGGAAAAAAATCAGACACCTTCCTGTAGAGTTAACTTAAAGCCACTACTGGCTTAAAGAGTTTGGTAGGAAAAATGGTGAAACAAACCAAAAAATGAAAATTTGTATTACTGTCAGAAATGTAGATTCTTAACAAATATCATACCACCTTCATTATTTATTTTGTATTGTTGTTTTATTTTTGTTTTGATCCAGATATTTTCTCCTTTCATCTTACACTGGAAACAAGAAGAGCTTTGGCTATCTTTACAACTCAAACAAAGAATCTGTTATGTGGTATATTATATAAATTTCAAAAACAAGCAATGTAGCCATTATGTGGTATACACACTTCAGATGATAAGAGTAATAGCAGAGAGAGAGAAACTGAACAATAATGCATGTTGAAATATTAGGATGAGGCTTATATATATATTTTTGTAAATTTACTGTTTTCTTCACATTTTTTATTGGAGTATAGTTCCTTTACAATGGTATCTGCTGTACAGCAAAACGAATCAGTTATATGTATGCATATATATTTTCTAGATTTCCTTCCATTTAGATCACCACAGAGCACTGAGTAGACTTTCCTAGTGCTACACAGTAGGTTCTCATTAGTTACCAATTTTGTACATAGTGATGTATATACGTCAACCCCAATCTCCCAGTTCACCCGACTCCTTCCCTTCCTTGGTATCCATAAGTTTGTTCTCTACATCTGTATCTCTATTTCCACCTTGCAAATAAGTTCTTCTGCACCATTTTTCTAGAGCCAATGTATAAGAAATATTATATGATATTTGTTTTTCTCTAAGGTGTAAATCTCTTTAACCCAGGTGTCCTCAAGCTTGGCCGTGTATTTGAATCCTGTGAAGAACTAACTTGTTACTGATGCCTGGGTCTCGTCCTCCAGAGGTTCTGATTTCCTGCTTCGGGCTATGACCTGGTTGTTGGGAGTTGAAAAAGCTCTCTGATTCTCAAAGAGGCAGCCACCGGCCATTATTGAGAAGCTGTTTTAATAAGTGGACTAGTACCCAAACACACTTTCTCCCTCAACTTTACTGAGTAATAATTGACAGTGTAATTGTATACATGAACTTCTGACAATAAAGGCAAACACCCAGGTTCCTCTTGTTCATCCTGGTCCCACTTTTACTCCAGTGTGTCTTTCTAGGACTCCAGAGTTTTGTCTCTGTTGGTGATGAGGTATAAAACTCTGGATTTAGTTGGTGCTGTATCATGTTCTAGTCATTTCTCGAAGTGTGAGAGCTTCAGAATATCTGTGTGATTTCAGATCCTCTCCTTTGACACTACCGTCTCTTTACAAACTGAGCGTATCACTACGGTAGATGAAGAAAGCTTTCCTTTCCCCTTCAGTTGGCCTAATAATCAAATCGACATGAAAGAGATCAACAGAAGAACCTTGAATTTCTTTTCATACATTCAAGAATCCCACATACATGAGAGGTACAGAGACAGAAAGATGAAATGGGCCACATACATCATCCTGGGGCTGCCAAGGCCAGGAAGGTCATTCTCAGGATGACGAGAACAGATGACAGGTAGTTGGACGTATGCCCTGCCATACAGATGGGGCCACTTAGATGAAATTTATCTTAAGAATTATGGTAATAACTATTTTTTTTTTCTGAGAAAAATTCCCAGTTTGAATTCTTCCAGGTAGTTGAAGGAGGAGCGGTAGTTTTGAGCCCACGGAGTCACAGTTGCCATTAGTTCAAAAGAGTCCACATGCCAAAGAAGCACATCCTGGGGAGGCCTATTCTGAACTTCTGCAGAATCAAGCTGAAAACAATAAGATTAAATAAATAAAGTACTCTTTTGACTCTCAGAGAACAGGGGCCATATACCAGTCAGTTTCTGACACTTTGTACATACACATTCAAAATCTGATGAGTTAAACTGAATCAAACTTAATTAAACGAATCATTTTTCGTCAAAGCCAGAAGGGACCTGAGACTACTTAGATGAGCGAGATTCAGTGAAGAGACTTGGTCTAAAGTCAAACCAATGATGCTAAGTCAGAGGTAGGATTAACTCTATATGAATTAGTGCCTGTATTAATTAATTCACTAATGTTAATGTTATTAATATACTTGCCTCAAGATTCATGAGCACTTTGCTTCTGGAAGACATCAGAAAAAGACACCGTTTCACTATCTTTCACTTAGCATCTTTCCAATGGTGCATAATTTTAAAAAATGAACAGTAATATAGATGTACGTTAAAATTTAAAAACACCCATGATGTTCAAAAACAGCAGAGTTTCCTAGATGAGACCATGTGGCTTGCAGGCCATGGGGAGAAGGTGGCCTGTAATGAAAGAGTTGGACTGAGTTTGCTGGTGGCAGCCCCTCTCAGCCACTACGAGCCATCTGGACGGGCTTTGTGGAGGCCAGATTGGCTGTTATGTCCACCGAGCGAGTTGTCTTGCCCTAGAAAAACAAAACACAGAACATCAACAAAAGAAACCTGTCATCTTCCTGCCTTCATCCATGGAAATGAGCCTTCTTTCAACTTGCGCTGGTGGCACAGGCCCTGAGCTCATCTCTGCAAATCTGGAGGGTGACAGCTGCCAGCGGGTGTTTGGACAAGAATCTGATGGGTCTGGAGAGGCTTCCAGATGAGGAAGCCATAAGAAAGCACTGAGTGTGTTGTTTCCTTTGCAGTCCCCAGGAGTTTAAGAAAACAATACCTAGTTATTAGCTGAATAGAAAAGTGCTTTTCCTACTTCACTTTGCTAAATAGAAGATGGAAGTTTGGGGCTGTTTGTCTGCAGGCTCCCACACTCTGCCAGTCCCTTTCTTTTGCTTCTAAGAATAAGCAAATTACTGAAAGGCTGAAAAATCTCTCCTTAAAAAAAAAAAAAAAATGAGCTGGTTTGATTTGGCATTTAATTAGGGTTTTTGTCTCTGTTTTGGATCAGTAGAGCTCCCACTCTTAGAAAGTGGTGGTTCTCACTTTTCTTTCACGTTCCTTCTTAAGTTGTATTCATTTTGCCGAGAGTGGTTTTGCAAGGCTGACCCAGGGCAGCAGAGCATGTGTCTTTCTGGACCAGGGTCTGCTGTCAGTGGAGCACTGCAAGCCCAATATTTTTCCAAGTAAAATGGTGGTCATTTGTCAAGTCAACTGGGGCAATTTTGCTTCATAAATTTTATACTGATTCCTAAAAGATCTGTCATCCAAAGCACATAGAGGAAGACATTTTGCAAAGTGCTATGCAGTTGACTGATCTACCAAATTACTTTATTTGCTGTAAAAACATATTAATTTGTCATTGTGGTGGCATCTAATACTGACTACCACCCCAAGGGTCGGGGGTGGGTAGAGATAAGCAGACAAAATGGTACTCAGAAATCCCAAGCCATATTGGGTTTTGCCTTGTTGACATTTGCAGCAAGGGTAAGGGGATGGGCATGAAGTTCCACTGAAAGGGGGAAATGTTTATGGTTAGTTTAGATAAAATTTTCTCCTGGGGATCAGCATCTAAATGACTTGCATAAAGAACCCATACTATTTCGCTTCTTTAATTTAAAGATCAGAGGTGTGCTTGGGGTGTTTGCAGGAAGGGAACAAAAGCTCCTTCACTAAGCAGATGCTAAGTTCCAAAATCAGAATGTGTGAAGCCTCGTTGGAGACTGGGGGAGGTGTGGGGATAAAAAGAGGGAGATATAAAGTCTTATTGAGGGAGCACTAAGCAGCAGCCATGGTGATGCCAGACTACACACACATGCATGCATGTTACATATATGCACACATATGCAGGCATTTACACACAGTTACATACGTTTGAGTCCGCTCACATGCATTAGGGAAAGGTTGCCTTCTCCTCCTGCACTGACTTTCCCCATATGCATTAATCTACACCCACCTTATTTTACGTGGCTAATTTCATTTGTGTCTTAAAAATCTTGACCAAATGGCACCACTTGTAGGAAGTCTTGGGCTGTGGTCTTCCCATCTTGTTGATAGGCCTTTTCACAGAGCTGCATAAACCCCCTGGGCATTCCTTCATAGAATTGTGTGATGGTGTATCATGATCACAGGCTTTCTGGGTGGCTCAGCAGCTAAGAATCTGTCTGCCAACGCAGGAGATGCAAGTTTGATCCCTGGGTTGGGAAGATCCCATGGAGAAGGAAATGGCAATTCACTCCAGTATTCTTGCCTGGAAAATCCCATGGATGGAGGAGCCTTGCGGGCTGTACTCCATGGGGTTGCAAGGAGTCAGACTCAATTTAGCGACTAAACAACAAACATAAAATAGATAACTAATGAAAACCTACTGTATAGTACAAGGAGCTGTACTCCATGTTCTATGTTGTTCAGCTGCTTAGTCGTGTCTAACTCTTTGCAACACCATGGACTGCAGCATGCCAGGCTTCCCTGCCCTTCACTATCTCCTGGAGTTTGTTCAAACTCATGTCCATTAAATCAAGAGCATTATGAGATGTGTAAATTCTAGAGCTAGATTGTGATAGAGAATTCAAACTTATTTATTCTTGGCCTGTATTAACCAGAGGTAAATTTCTTAAACTTCACTTCCCTCATTTATAAACTGGGACTAAATTATTACCTACCACATTGAGCTGTTAGAAGGATAAAATGCATAAAGCATTTAGAATAGTCCATGAGACATTGTAAATGCTACGTTATTTACCATTATTGTTGTTGATACTATTATTATTGCCAATGCATTTTTCTATTACTGTTTTACTGGATCTTTCAGCTGGTGGAGTACATGTGCATAAGGAAATAATACTCCTTCATTTCAGCTGCACTTTTATTCCAGCAGAAGAACATGATGTGTTAAAACCTGGATCTGGTCATGATAGAAACAAACACTCACTTTTTTAATGAAAACTATATTGGTATTTTACTATCATTCATTTGGATTACTAATATGTACATAAAATATGTGATCGAATAGCTAGTAATAAATGTTACTAATAGAGATTCAATTTATAAATAGAAAAGGATATGGAAAATCCAATGATATCAGTGATTATAGATTTTTACTACTAAATTAATGAGATGCATACTTAATAAATTATAAAATAAAAAAATTACTCTAATCAAAGGCAAAAATATAAAATAAACCCATTAATTGCTAAAAAGATGATGAACTACTAACATTCTTTTTGACAGCTGGTGACACAAGCCACACAGCTGAGGAATAACCAAGACAGTTATTATAACTTGAGTCTTATTTAGATAAGCCTGTGACTTCATTTCCACAAGCCAGACCTAGATTTTTGAGATAATGCTTGAAAGCTGAAATGATGATTTGTCCGGTATTTCAACACAGTTTTCTGTCATTTTTTGAAATTTCATGTCAAAGAAAATATGTTTAAGGAGTTTTACAAAATGGGTTAGCTTTTGAAAGGGTTTTCACAAAAACTTTTTTACATTCTATATTAATATTTAGCAAGGAACTGTTCAAAGCAGATTCTTTTCTATGGGAAATATGTTTTTACACTAAATTTTCTTTTAACATTAGGTAAATAGCATTGAAATCATATTTAAATATTATGGAAAAGGGAGTATAAAACACTCAAGGAGAGAAACATTACCCCAGTATTATAACAAAATAATGTTTTTTGACATTTTCTCCAGTCTTTTACTTAAAGAAACAATTCTGTTTTAGATTGTAGCATTTATAGCACACATACTATTTTTAGCATTCTATTTTAAAATAATTATGATGTGTGTGTGCACTGAGTCATTCAGTCATGTCTGACTCTGTGACCCCATGGACTGCAGCCCACCAAGTTCCTCTGTCCATGGGATTCTCCAGGCAAGAATACTGGAATGGGTTGTCATTCCCTTCTCCAGAGGATCTTCCTGACCCAGGAATGGAACCCACATCTCCTGCGTCTCCTGCATTGGCAGGCAGATTCCTTACCACTGAATCACCTGGGAAGCCCTGATTATGACATATTTCAGAGTATTTTGAAATAATTATAAAAATAGTACAGAGAGATCTTTCATACCCTTCATCCAGCTTTCTCCAGTGAAAGCATGTGACATAACTGTAGCAAAATATCAAATCCAGGAAACTAAGAGAAACTGCAGACCTTATTCTGATTTCATTAGATTTCACAGCACTGGTGTATGTGCATGCATGTTCATGGGTATTTGTGTATCACACAAGTTTGTTTGTATTTTCTTTCTACACGATAGGCTTTAGTGTCCTACAAATCTGCATATTATCTACTAATATAATTACCAAGTTTTTCAAGATAAAAGCTATTTAGTCCCCTTACAGAAGATACTTCATGTTAAACAACAACAGCAAAACTCTTCAGTTTAATTTCACTGTTTTCTCCAAGTATTTTCATCAATATCATGAGTTTCCATCCAGCCAAAAGGGGACGACAGAGGACGAGATGGTTGGATGGTATCACCAACTCAATGGACAGGAGTTTGAGCAACCTCTAGGAGATAGTGAAAGACACGGAAGCCTGGTGCGCTGCAGTCCATGGGGTCGCAAAGAGTTGGACACAACTGAGTGACTGAACAACAACAGCAGCAAAGGCAGAGTTGTATTTATTACTATTTTTTAAAGTTGAGCCATTGACCTAGAGTTCCCTGTTTAACGCCTGCTACCCCCAAGGTCAGTTCATTCCATAGGGCTGGGGAGGGGCATGTCTCTCTTTATTTGCCACTGTATCCTCACTCTCTCTGATATTTCTGGCTGGCATTTTATGTGGCAGTCCTATTTTATCTGCTATTTAGTAGATATTTATTGGATTAAATAATTAGTGAGTAAACACAAAACATAGGCCACCAAGTTTTTAGCACAGCATTCCATATTTATTATTTAGTGTATTTAGGGTCAAAAAGAAATGGCTCATGACCCTTCAGGTGAACTTGAAGGTTAAGGAAGGCATAAATGACTAGGGAATAGGTAGTGAGTAAGGAACCTAGATTTCAGTTGATTTCCCTTTATTTTTATCTGTGAGGCAACCTTTAATTTACAGCACTTCCTGTCTGTATTAGCCAGGGTACTCCAGAGAAAAGAATTATACATAATCTTGTTGACTCTCTTTCTCTGGAGAACCCTGGCTGATATACATATTATGTATGTATGTGTGTGTGTGTGTGTATGTGTATATATATATGTGTGTGTGTATATATATATAGCCTCTCTGTCTATATAGGAAGAGAGAGTTCATAGTGTATAGGAATTGGCTTGCATTATGAATGGTCATAAATCCCAAGATTTGCAGTTTGCAACCTACAGGCCCAGGAGACCCAGTGGTCCAAGTCTGAGCTAACCCAGACTAGTTCATGTTGCAAGTCCCAGTTCAAATCCAAAGGCTTGAGACCCAGTGGAGGCAAAGGTAGAATTTCCATCTGAGTCTGAACGCCTGAGAGAGAGAGGAGAGCTGACGGTGTAGTTCAAGTCTGAAGACAAGACCAATGTCCCAGCTCAACAGTCAGGTGGGCAGAGTTCCCTCTTTCTCAGCCAGTGTGTCTTCAGTTAATCGGATGAGCCCCCTTCACACACACACATAGGGCAGGGCGATCTGCTTTCTCAGTCTACTGATTCAAGTGTTAATCTCATCAAGAATCATAGAATCACCCTCATAGACACAACCAGAATAATGTTTGACCAAATGTCCAGATACCCGAGTTGTTGACACCCCAAATTATCCATCACTCTGTTGTCTAGTAATAACCTCACCCCCACATCCCATTCCCCATCTCTGAATCCTCTTTCTCTCTTCTCTCTGCTTGTTTCTGATTCAAATGGAAATAGCTCTCAGCTCCCCTTAGTTTATGATGTCTTTTAAGTTGAGACCTTTTGACTTTAGTGCAGTAAAGAACACGCAGGGCGGCCTGAGTAGAAACGAGACACCAAGGGGAGGCTTAGAGCATTAACTCCTAAGTCCACCTTGGTTCAGAGAGACCTTGAGGAGAAGGGGAGTCAGGGGGCTTATAGACTCGTTACTCAGAAAACCGTTATGATGAAGGATCTGTGTCTATGATGGACCCACAGTGCATATAGGGATTATAGAAACTGGCATTATGTCTCAGAAAAGGCAGATTTGTCCTTGAATGGAAATTGAAATGGTAATAGTCAGTAAGAAATAATTCTCCCTTCAGCTATGAATATAAATCCCTACTTTAATAAGTTAACAGCAGTTTGCATTGGGGAATTTTTTTAAAATATGCTTCCATAAGTAGTGAGTAATGTGTTTAACTAGGTGCTATCTTGACTTCCCCAGGCCCTGTTCATCTTCTGGTGTTGGAGGACACATTCTGCTTTGGGTGGCTGGGCCATTTTTGCCCCAGAACCGAAGCTGAAGCAGTAAAGACAGATGAACGTCCAGAGTCCGTGATCTAAACATCGACCTCAAGAAACTAGAAATAAAAAAAGCAAAATAGACACCAAGCAAACAGAAGGGAGGAAATAATAGAGAACAAAAATCAGTGAAATTCAAAACAAAAACAAAATAGAGAAAATCAAGAATACAAGATTGTTCTTTGAACAAACCAATGAAGTTGACAGACTTTTTAAAATTAATTAATTTATTTTAATTGGAGGCTAATTACTTTACAATATTGTAGTGGTTTTTGCTGTACATTGACATGAATCAGCCATGAGCATGCATATGTTCCCCATCCAGAACCCCCCTCCCACCTCCCTCCCCATCCCATCCCTCAGGGTCATCCCAGTGCACCAGCCCGGAGCACCCTGTCTCATGCATCGAACCTGGACCAGTGATCTGCTTCACATATAATAATACACACGTTTCAATGCTACCCTCTCAAATCATCCCACCCTTTCCTTCTCCCACAGAGTTCAAAAGTCTGTTCTTTACATTTGTGTCTCTTTTGCTGTCTCGCATATAGGGTCATCATTACCATCTTTCTAAATTCCATATATATGCGTTAGTATACTGGATTGGTGTTTTTTCTTTCTGACTTACTTCACTCTGTATAATAGGCTCCAGTTTCATCCACTTCATTAGAACAGATTCAAATACATTCTTTTTAATGGCTGAGTAATATTCCATGGTGTATATGTACCACATCTTTCTTATCCATTTGTCTGCCGATGGACATCTAGGTTGCTTCCGTGTCCTGGCTATGGTAAACAGTGCTGCGATGAACATTGGAGGACACGTGTCTCTCAATTCTGGTTTCCTTGGTGTACACTTGAACAAGCCAATGAAGTTGACAGACTTCTAGGAAGAATGAGTAAGAAAAAAGGAATGACATAAATTTACAGGTATCAGGAATAGCAGAGCAGATATTAACACAGATTCTGCAGATGTCGAATAGGAAATAAGTCAAGTCCGTGAACAATCATTGGTATCTTGGGAAAATTACTTAACCTTGATTCTTACATCTATAAAATGGAAATAATATTACCATAAATAATCATGTGAAGATTAAATTGATAGGTAGAGCTTAATGAGGTACCTGATCTATGAGAGGTATTCTACATATCTCTAACTGACTGTGCTTCTCAGCAAATCCCTGTTCTTCTAATCCCTTCTCAGCAAAGCCCTGAGGATATAATTTCCAGTGTAGCTGAAGCTGAAACTCCAATACTTTGGCCACCTGATGCAAAAAACTGACTCATTGGAAAAGACCCTGATGCTGGGAAAGATTGAGGGCAGGAGGAGAAGGGGACAACAGATGATGAGACGGTTGGATGGCATCACCGACTCGATGGACATGAGTTTGGGTAAACTCTGGGAGTTGGTGATGGACAGGGAGGCCTCGTGTGCTGCGGTCCATGAGGTCGCGAAGGGTCGGACGTGACTGAGCAACTGAACTGAACTGAACTGTAGCATCTAAGGGCACCTTAACCTCACCTGGGAAGAAATCATCAGTCCCTGATCAGGAAGTCCCAGACAGGACGAGTTACACAGCCCCAAGTAAAGGCTTCTCTGCTCACCTAGACCCTCTTCCCCCATTTGGGGCTTGGAATCACATTCTGATGGCGTGTGGTTCCTGTTTACTTCTCCCTCCACATTTCACAGATATCCTTTATTTTTTGTTGGTGGATAAATACCTGCAGGTTTTCACACCTGTTTCCCTTTCAGGAGAATGTGAATCTAAAAAAAAAAAATAATCAGTTTCTTTACTGACAGGTGGATGTTTAGTAAAGTTTCATGGTAATTAAAACCATATTCTAAATATTTAAATAAGCAACGTAAAATATGAAAATAAGTTTATACTCAATAATTTGGTGCACATTATTCAAAAATATCAAATGTTTCATTACAGCCTTTTGTCTGATTAGGGAATTAGTGAGCCTTCAAACCACTTAGAAAATGACAGGCTTGCAGCTTGACCTGTTCCTAAGTAACCTGCATTGGCATCAGAATAAAAAGGAAAAATGTTTCAATTGAAAAAAGAAAAGAAATTGGCAAATTTATAGTATACTTTATAGGTCTGCTATTAAAATTATACAAATAATACTTTAAAATATAAATATTAGGATAATGTCAACTAATTATAATGGATGGAGAGTATGATTTTAGTATATATTTAAAGATGTATTTAAAAATTCATTATTTTCAATTATTATGTTAAACCAAGCATTTTTTTTTTGTAATTTGTGTGGCCATTCTACTCCAGAGAAAATTAGGAGGTAAATTTGAGAGGAACAGAAAGTTGAAGTAAAATATGGGGTGGAAGCTGTCACACATAACAGAAGTGTGTTCTCTTATGTAAACTGGGCATGCTTTCTTGTGACACAAATCACACAGTATTTGTCACACAGATCCTACTGTGCAGAGATGTGAAAAGTTCACCCCTCCTGATCCAGCATACACAGCAAAGTGAAGGCTTTCAGAGATCTGTGGTTTCTTCTCCTTTTCTTCTGGGAGTGAACATCACATGTCTTTTCTTGGAAATCACCTCTAGCCAATCAGATCACAGAATAATGTCCCTTCCTTTTTTTTCTATCTCCCATTAATAGGCTATGCCAAGTGAAAGTCAATCAGTTGTGTCCAACTCTTTGGGATCCCATGACCTATAGCCCTCCAGGGTCCTCTGTCCATGGAATTCTTTAGGCAAGAATGCTGGAGTGGGTAGCCATTCTCTTCTCCAGGGGATCTTTCAAACCAAGGGATTGAACACAGGTCTCCTGCATTGCAGGCAGATTCTTTACTGTCCGAGCCACCAGGGAAGCCCAAGAACACTGGAGTGGGTAGCCTATCCCTTCTCCAGGGGATCTTCCCAACCCAGGAATTGAACCAGGGTCTCCTGCATTGCAGGTGGATTCTTTACCAGCTGAGATACCAGGGAAGCCCAGGCTATGCCAAGTACCGTTTAAAAACTACTTTTCCTCTTTCTCTCTTTGTTTTCTATTTCTCTCTCTGTTTCTCTCTCTCTCTTCCCGTCTCTCTCCTATTTCACTAAACACATACTCTCTTCTAAAATAATACTATTACCACTCAGTTCCCTTTATATGTGATGGAAACAGGGGGTTCATCTAGAATAGGGTGCACAGCACTTTACACCAACCAACTCCCAGAGTGAGGACGCTGCTTTTCAAAGCAGGGATTCTTGCTGACAGACTCTGGCCACCCTGATCTTGACACTGGGCAAATTAGCCAGACCAAGAACAAGTTAAAAGAAGAAACAAGTGTCAAATCACCTTCCTGCCTCCTGGGATGAATATGCTGTACACTAAAGGCGATGCACCTGTACTATTGTTTAGGAGGAAAAAATAGCTTTTAAGAGCAAATACTCATGAGCCTTGGTAGAGACAACTGACTCCTGTGTAATTTGAGTATAAATGGGTCCTTTTTTTTTCTTTTATGATGGTTTATATTATGTTAACTCTTTGAGGAAATGGCTTTAAAGCTCAATTTAAACATTTAACTGCTGCTTGCTTTAAATAGAGAGGGGAGAGGAGAAGAAGGCTCTGATTTCTGGAGTGGCTGCCGCAGACACTGCACCCCGCTGTCTGTCCTGACTCTCCTTGACCATGAGGTCCTAGGCTGGTTGCTGTGCTCACTGACTTCCTGACAGTTCTGCCCACCCAAAACAAGATGACATCTCTCAAAGGACCAATACCAACAATATTATGGTGAATGATTGACCCTCCATCCTCAGTATGTAATTAAAAAGAGGTATGCTAGCAGCCTTGGCAGGAAATCTCAAGAATTTCTGCTTTTTCCCAAGGTCTATACTTTAATGCCTTTGACCTATACTTTTTTACTTTTGTGTTTTTGCAGTGGTCTTGTTTGATTTTGATGCAAACACACAAGGTTGATGCCTCTCGGGTAATAAATCTGCCCCCAAACCTATAACTACCCCCCTGTACCATCCTGAGCACCCACCCAGGCCAGCCCTTCCATCTCTCACTAGCCCCTAACTCTCTGCCTTCCTGCCTCCTGGCCCCTTAGCTCTGCCCTGCCCGGGGTGCAGTGGGAGATGAGGGAGGGGAAGATACAGGTGTTGCAGCTGCAAATTCGTAGTCATGAAGTCAAGCAGGTCCTACACGACACAGAATGACCTAAGATCTCTTTGGAAGTCATCTTCAGCCTGCCTCTCTGCACCTGAATTCCTGTCTGGAGCAAGCTTCTTCCTTCTCTGCTTTCTTCCTGAGTCAGGGTCCTGCCTTCATCTGACAAGTTCCTCTCTAGAAACTGTAGAAGAAATAGACACAGAGGTAGACAACAAATGCATGGACACCAAGGAGGGAAAGAGGGGGAGTGAATTGGGAAACTGGGCTTGGCATATGTACACTACTGATACTATGATACTGCACATAAAATAGATAACTAATGAGAATTGACTGTGTAGCTCAGGAAACTCTACTCAGTGCTCTGTGGTGACCTACATGGGAAGGAAATCCGAAAAAGGGGACTTATTGGGTTGGCTAAAAGGTTTGTTCTGGTTTTTCTATAAGATGTTGTGGAAAAACCCCAAAGAACTTCTTGGCCAACCCAAAATGTACATGTATAGCTGATTCACTTTGGTATACAGTAGAAACTAACAACATTGTAAAGTAACTATACTCCAGTAAAAATTAACTTAAAAAAGAGAAACAGTAGAAACTGGAGCTTTGTTCCTGGAAACTTGCCTTTCTAAGAAAAATGAGAGCCCTTTCTGTTGACTGGACTTCCAAGTGTGACCTTCCCCTGTCAGGTCTGCTTTTTCATAGACATCTCAGAATCTCATTACCAACTGCTCACCTGAACTTCCACTGCTCTCACTGAGTCCTTTGAACACTTACCTTGTCCTTCAGGGTGAACTCTCCCTGGGCTGTGAGAGGTGTTGCCAACACCTGCCCAGGTGGACATGTCTAGCACCTGCTCACATACCTGCTCTGGGGAACCATGTCTAGCCTGGCAGGGGCTTATTAAGTGACACTCTGGACACTCTGATAATGCTAACCTAGCTAGTGTCTCATTTTCTTAAAACCCTATTACCATGATAAATAGACTATAAATTAGGTCACAATGCTCCTCTTAATAGCATTAAATCAATCAGCAAACACTGCTTGGATCTCACTATATACTAGACATGGAATTAGACATTTGGGATGAATAAATAGATACCAGTTGCTTTTGTCTTTGAGGACCTTAGAAACTACGGCTGGGGATGAAGTACATGCACAGGACGTGAATTCACATCATGACATGATGGTTTTCCTACAGCATCCTTCTGGGGCAGCCTTGCTTATTAGCGGATTTGCTATTTGTTCTTCTCTTATATAAAGGGAACTGTTGGGCTCCTTGTGGTCCAAAGTCTTTTGCATGTAAGAACTTTATGGTCCTAAGTGCCAATACACAGACTTTATTTGAAAAACGAGAGCCTTGGGATTTAGAGCAGGGCTTTCCAGTGGTAAAGAATCCACCTGCCAATGCAGGAGATGCAAGAGACACAGGTTTGATTCCAGGGTCAGGAAGATTCCCTGGAGGAGGAAATGACAAACCACTCCACTATTCTTTCTGGGTAAAATCTCATGGACAGAGGAATATGGCAGGCTACAGTCCACGGGCTCGCTAAGAATTGGACATGACTGAGTAACCAGCTGAACACGCATGATTATGTTTAGAACGGCACTGAAATGTTCCATTTCTGTGCAATCCAATACAGTAGCCAAGAGCCATGTGTGACTACTGAGCACTTAAAATGTGGCCAGTGCAACTGAGGAAATCTGATCTCTAATTTTTATATATTATAACTAATTTGCTCCAGGAGTTGGTGATGGACAGGGAGGCCTGGTGTGCTGCAGTCCATGGGGTTGCAAAGAAGTCAGACACGACTGAGCGACTAAACTGATAACTAATTTGCATTTACATACAGTAGCCCAGGAGCAGGCTCACTTTATTCTCCTGTGTTTACAGCCAACCTGGGGCAGAAGAATCTTGGCATAACTCACTCTCTTTCTCAAGTCAAAATGGCACCCTCGGCTAAAAATACGCACCCCTCTCTTTATCCATGCTGCTGGGCAGAGGACAGAAAATTAAATAAAGACACACAGGGCAGTTTCCATATTTCTGTAATTTCCCCTGAATTGCTCGCAAAGTGATGATTGTTCCCCTCCCATTAAACACAGGGCCATCTGGGGCATAGATATGCAAGAAGATTAAAATGGGACGGCGCAGAACCTAGTCTTTAAACATGGATTGCGCTTTTGTGCTGTTTGGAGGACAGAAAGATTTTCTGAACTTCTATGCGAGCATCCCGGGCATCTTTCTCTCTTTCACATCTGCCGCTGGGTGGAATTGATGGTAATCGTGGTTATTATTGCGGTGTCTTCCCCCACTTAACACAAGGCCATCTGGGGTTTGTGTGGTAGGGGTGGATTAGCATTTTTTTTTTTCAAGTGCTCCTCTTCTTTAGTAAAAATATTTTACGGAAATTATGTCAGAGAAAAGATTATGATAATAATGATGATAATACTAATAATAGGGCTATTATGTGAAATCTCCTTTAAAAAAAAAAAAAAAGCCTCCAGTAAGCATAATCCAGAAGCAGCAAGGCCAGGAATTGAACACCTGGCCTCTGGGAGCAGCCTCAGCACACAGGGCCCTGAATTGGAAACACGACTTCCAGGACAGAGCTAAAACCCTCAGACGTGCAGTCAAATGGCTGCTCTGCATTTTCACTCTGCAAGCTCCTGCCGTGGGCTTTTGGGAAAGCTTAAAACAATCACCCTCTCTGTTTTCCTCTCTGCACAAAAGAGAGAAGAGTACTTACCCTTTAGGGTTGTTGAAAGCACAACCTAGTAATGGATGTGCAGACACCTCCCAGAGCGTTTTGTACTTAGTCTTGATAAATGTTCAGGGAAGAACTCAAGAATACTTAGGTAGACTGCTTTCTGAAGCCCAACTAAAAGGCTTCTCAGTTTCATCATTTCTTGACAGATGACCACAATAGCTGTTAATATGAGAACTGATACTGTTGCATGTCTACTTTGTGGCTTATAATTAGCTTAAGTTCTAGTTACATTCCAAGAGATTGGGTGAATCTAAAACCTTATTTAAATTGGCTTCTAATATATGCCTATAAAATAGTGATGCATAGTGATAAGAAGAGAATTTGGAGAAGGCAATGGCACCCCACTCCAGTACTCTTGCCTGGAAAATCCCATGGACGGCGGAGCCTGGTAGGCTGCAGTCCATGGGGTCACTGAGAGTTGGACATGACTGAGCGACTTCACTTTCACTTTTCACTTTCATGCATTGGAGAAGGAAATGGGAACCCACTCTAGTGTTCTTGTCTGGAGAATCTCAGGGATGGAGGAGCCTGGTGGGTTTCCGTCTATGGGGTTGCACAGAGTCGGCCATGACTGAAGCAACTTAGCAGCAGCAGCAAAAATGTACTACAATTATTGACAGTGTGTCCTTAAAGAAGCCATTCATCTCTCTTAGCTGATTGCCACCAACATTAGTATCTGCGTGAGGAAACTACATCATATATTTGAGAAAAAATTAAGTTGAATCATTTTGTCTATTCTAAAATCTACATGGTAGACAATAAATGCTGTTTTATATTTGTAAATGCAAATGATTTATATATCTCTATGCATATGTGGGCTTCCTGATGGCTCAGTGATAAAGAATCCGCCTGCCAGTACAGGAGACGCAGGAGATACGAGTTCAATCTCTGGGTCACAAAGATCTCCTGAAGAAGGAAATGGCAACTCACTCCAGGACTCTTGCCTGGAAAATCCTATGGACAGAGGAGCCTGGCAGGTTACAGTCCATGGAGTCCCAAAGAGTTGGACACGACTGAGCACACACACATGCATACATATCTGCAGTGTGTGTCTTATACAATTCTTCCTGCCACTCCAATTCAGCTCTGTCTTGGTCTCCTGGAAATTATGTGAAAATGTGCATCCAACTGGTGTGACTACCTTTCCAAGGCTCAGCTTCTGTAATAAGGTGTAACCTTCCCTGTCTTCTCAACTACGCTGTTTCCCATTTCTGGGACATTGTTTTCTTTACCACCTACGCAGATACTCCGGATGTCTGTCTGAAATGTCTTCTCTCTGAGCATCCAATTTGCAAGGCTACCTTTGAAAAGGTAGATTCCAAATGGTTGTGCACATGAGAAACCAGACTTTGTTTGGAGGAACTGAACTAAATAAAGGTACATTGTTTTCTAATAACGTATGTTAGCCTATATTTTAACTCAATGAGAAAATCTCCTTTTAAGATTATAAACTCAAATCTGCTTCTTTACACAAATATTTATTTTACTCCATTGTGTAGGCACGTGTCTCGGATGTTACAGCACTGTCTAGAATAGCATATTTGCATCTGTTTAGCAAACTTAAAAAAAATCGGAGCCTGGAATCCTACATGCTTGGCATTTCTTCCAAGAAGAAAGGCCCTTCTATGAAGTCATGAACTGTGTTCTTGATGGTGAGTCTGACCACGGCCTGAGCAGAAACTTAGGTGACAAAGCTGCAAGGGACCATGAGCTTCATCTGGGTCTTGGTCCTTTTTCCCTCAGATCCACTGCTTGCTCTCCTGCTGCTAGGCTCGGCTCCTAGGAGGCTAACCCCTGTGGGCTGCCTTTCCTCATCCTCTAGAGCATGGGTTCAGCTTAGTTGATCAGTGGGGAGCCTAGTGGGAAACTGGAAGATGGAAAGAAGGGCGAACCCAGGCCCTTTTCTCTTTCTCTCCCAACATGGCCCCAACGGTGGTTATCTCTTCCACCATAGGGATGCTCCACAATCCAAAGTTCCATTGGATGACCTTGGTCCCCATGCTCCTGCAAATCACACCTTTAGTCTACTCTTCCGTCCTAGGCCAGATGGTGGTTTCCTGTCCCCTCCACTCACTCATTGCATCATATTTGCTGCTCTCCCATACGCTGTGTTCCAATACTTTGACCACCAGATGTGAAGAGCCAACTCATTGGTAAAGACCTCGATGCTGGGGAAGATTGAAGACAGGAAAAGAAGGGGGTGACAGAGGATGAGATGGGTGGATGGCATCACCAACTCAATGGATATGAGTCTGAGAAAACTCCAGGAGATAGTGAAGGAGAGGGAAGCCTGGTGTGATTGCAGTCCATGGGGAAGTGAAGAGTTAGACACAACTTACCAACTGAATAACGTGACGCATGAAGTCAGTTTCCTACACTAACCACCTCTGTTTGGGTAGTCAAAGTGGCTTTGTTTTCTGACTTGAACCCTGACTGATACGCATCAATTTTAGGGGGTTGCAAGGTTTTTCCAGAGCTCTTCAAAGGCTGCTGTTGACTTAGGAGGGGAAGGATAAGGAGGGAGTGGTGGTGTGACCACCATAGCCTTGGAGAGACAGTTCCTGCACACAAGAACCCCACAGTCTCGTAGAAATCATGCTGGTGTCTTTGTCTGCCTGTGCCTTTTAAATTGGAGTGATAAGCGACCTCTAGCCTCACTGTCTGCTGTGGCTTTTTTTTTTCCTCCCTAAAGATACAACTAAATGAATTAATCAGTCAAGCAGTTAACCAGTGGGGAAGGGGTGCTGGGTCTGGGGTCATAGGGTTTTGCCTTTGCATCAGGAGGGATGGAAAATGAATGGGGAAAGAGCACTGTGTGAATGAATGAGTGGATGAATGAACAAAAGAAGGAAGAAGACTGTATCAGTAGCCTTGGGCTCTTGTCCAAACTGTTGTTAACTTGTCAGTTTTCTTTAGGAAGGTCCTTCTTCCTTCCTGGACCCATCTTCTCACCTGTAAAATGTGAAGTTCTTACAGGCCAATAGATTTTACAGTGACTGTGAAATGTGACCAGCTGTAGTGGCTTCCTGTTTTGCTTAAATAAGGAGGGTGCTGAGTGAAACCCTTCAGCTGTAGTGAATGAAAGCACTGTGATCTGTTAGCAATGCCAACCTTGGGGACACACCTGCTTATCTGCTCGATGGGTACTGTTGAAGGGTAGACCTTGGTTCAGAGTTTGGTTTCCCTCTTCTATCTAACTAGCTTTCAAACAGCCTTGTGTGAATCTCTTTCTGCACACAGAGGTGGCTGAAACTTACCACTGCTCAGAATGAAAGAACATGATCTTTGCTGAATTATAAAAAGAAGGGTACTTTTCCATCGTAACTGCCTGTCTTCTACACTAAAATGAGAATGAAGATGCTTTGTTTGCACTGTTGGATTTGCCATAGCAGCTGCTGATTGTAACTTATGCTAAGTAGGAGAATTGTTGGCTGAATTTGATTATCTGTGATTCATGGAATCCATCATCAATAAGCCAGGAGCCAGGATATAAATACAAAACCTGAAGGTCAGTTTTGGGTGGCCTCTCTATCTTAGCCAGTGCACCCTAAAAAGCAGAGCTTCAGACAAGGGTATGGATGCGGGGAAGTGGTGTCAGGAAAGAGTGAAATGAGTGAGGAGAATTGGCCTAAGGGCATGTGGTCAGCAGATCGCTGCTGGGGACACCTGGGGACCTCAGAGGAGTCTGCTCATGCAGGAGTGCAGGACAAGGAGATAGTTAGGAGCCATCATCTATCCTCTGATGTTTGAGGGCTGCTCCATGGGTATGAATTTCCTCTGACTTGTGTTTGGACAGCCCTGGGTAGAGCTGAGCGGTTGCCTTAGGACTCTCAGTAGCAAAGACAGAGAGGCCCCAAGGCAGAGAGGAAGGAAAGGTGGAAAGTGCATCTGGCTTCAGAAGGTGGTTGAAGACATAACATAGGCAGAGCGATGAGAGGGGTCACAAGAGAGAACTGGTATGAAAGCTGGAGTGACTCCTTGATTCATTTCCCTGGAAATGACCCCAGGGAACCGAGATCACCCGTGGTCTGTTTTGCATTTCATATCACAGAGCCACCAGGTCCTAGGGGGAGATTTGGTGTCCAGACCTGTGGAGACCTCTCTTGTGCCCTTGGCCATGGGCCAGCAGCTTACCTGGACTTGAACTGTACCAGCTCAGGACAAGTTTTTATAGAACTCAGATCTAGAACTAACACACAAAAAAGATGTCTTCTTCATTAGAGGGGACTGGAATGCAAAAGTAGGATGTCAAGAGCTGGAGTAACAGGCAAATTTGGCCTTGGAGTACAAAATGAAGCAAGTCAAAGGCTAACAGAGTTTTGCCAAGAGAAAGCACTGGTCATAGCAAACACCCTCTTCCAGCAACATAAGAGAAGATTCTACACAAGGACATCAGATGGTTAATACTGAAATCAGATTGATTATATTCTTTGCAGCTAAAGATGGAGAAGCTTTATACAGTCAGCAAAAACAAGATCAGGAGCTGACTGTGGCTCAGATCATGAACTCCTTATTGCCAAATTCAGATTTAAATTGAAGAAAGCAGGGGAAACCACTAGACCATTCAGGTATGACCTAAATCAAATCCCTTATGATTATACAGTGGAAATGAGAAATAGATTCAAGGGATTAGATCTGATAGACAGAGTGCCTGAAGAACTATGGACGGAGGTTCATGACATTGTAGAGGAGGCAGTGATCAAGAGCATCCCCAAGAAAAAGAAATGCAAAAAGACAAAATGGTTGTCTGAGGAGGCCTTACAAATAGCTGTGAAAAGAAGAGAAGTGAAAGGCAAAGGAGGAAAGGAAAGATATACCCATTTGAATGCAGAGTTCCAAAGAATAGCAAGGAGAGAAAAGAAAGCCTTCATCAGCGATCAATGCAAAGAAATAGAGGAAAACAATAGAATGGGAAAGATGAGATCTCTGTAAGAAAATTACAGATATCAAGGGAACATTTCATGTAAAGATGGACACAATAAAGGACAGAAACGGTATGGACCTAACAGAAGCAGAAGATATTAAGAAGAAGTGACAAGAACACACAGAAGAACTATACAAAAAAAGATCTTCATGACCCAGATAACCACGATGGTGTGATCACTCACCTAGAGCAAGACATGCTGGAATGAGAAGTCAAGTGGTCCTTAGGAAATATCACTACGAAAAAAGCTAGTGTAGGTGACGGAATTCCAGTTGAGCTATTTCAAATCCTCAAAGATGATGCTGTGAAAGTGCTGCACTCAATATGCCAGCAAATTTGGAAAATCAGCAGTGGCCACAGGACTAGAAAAGTTCAGTTTTCATTCCAATCCAAAAGAAAAGCAATGCCAAAGAATGCTCAAACTACCACACAATTGCACTCATCTCACATGCTAGTAAAGTAATGCTCAAAACTCTCCAAGCCAGGCTTCAACAGTATGTGAACCATGAACTTTCAGATGTTCAAGCTGGATTTAAAAAAGACAGAGTAACCAGAGATCAAAGTGCCAACATCCATTGGATCATCAAAAAAGCAAGAGAGTTCCAGAAAAACATCTACTTCTGCTTTATTGACTATGACTACACCAAAGCCTTTGACTGTGTGGATCACAACAAACTGTGGAAAATTCTTCAAAAGATGGGAATTCCAGACCACCTGACCTGCCTCCTGAGAAACCTGTATGCAGGTAAAGAAGCAACAGTTAGAACTGGACATGGAACAGCAGACTGGTTCCAAATTGGGAAAGGAGTATGTCAAGGCTGTATATTGTCACTCTGCTTATTTAACTTAGAAGCAAAGTACATCATGCGAAATACTAGGCTGGATGAAGCACAAACTGGAATCAAGATTGCTGGGAGAAATATCAATAATCTCAGATATGCAGATGACACTACCCTTATGGCAGAAAGCAAAGCAGAACTAAAGAGCTTTCTTGATGAAAATGAAAGAGGAGAGTGACAAATTTGGCTTAACACTCAACATTAAGAAAACTAAGATCATGGCATCCAGTCCTATCACTTCATGGCAAATAGATGGGGAAACAATGGCAACAGTGAGAGACTTTATTTTTGGGGGGGGTTCCAAAATCACTACAGATGATGAATGCAGCCATGAAATTAAAAAGACGCTTGGTCCTTGGAAGAAAAGCTTTGACCAAACTAGACAGCATATTAAAAAGTAGAGTCATTACTTTGCCAACAAAGGTCTGTCTAGTCAAAGCTATGGTTTTTCCAGTAGTCATATATGGATGTGAGAGTTGGACTATAAAGAAAGCCAAGCACCGAAGAACTGATGCTTTTGAACTGTGGTGTTGAAGAAGACTCTTGAGAGTCCCTTGGGCTGCGAAGAGATCCAACCGGTCCATCCTGAAGGAAATCAATCCTGAATATTCATTGGAAGGACTGACGCTGAAGCTGAAATGCCAATACTTGGGCCACCTGATGCAAAGAACCGACTCATTGGAAAAGACACTGATGCTGGGAAAGATTGAAGGTGGGAGGAGAAGGGGACGACAGAGGATGAGATGGTTTGATGGCATCATCGACTCGATGGACATGAGTTTGAGTAAGCTCAGGGAGTTGGTGATGGACAGGGAGGCCTGGTGTGCTGCAGTCCATGGGGTCGCAGTCGGACACAACTGGGTGATTGAACTGAACTGAAAGACACATAGTCACAACAGCTCTTCCCTGCAGTTCACATGGACTCAGCTCTCTTAGGGTTTGTCCCAGATCCCCTCTTCACAAGTGCTCATTATTGCTGGCCAGATGCTCAGACATCCTGCAAAGCCATTATGGTGCTAGCAGGATGATGTTGATGCCAGAACAGAGTTGAGCCAAAGGAATCAAAGACGCCAAAGGGGTGGGGGCACCAGGGCTGCCCTATGGTGCTGTGGACAGCAGTGTCTGTCAGTCACTCAGCTGTGTCTGACTCTTGGTGACCCCGTGGACTGTAGCCCGCCAGGCTCCTCTGTCCATGGGATTCTCCAGGCAAGGACAGTGGAGTGTGTGCAGCACAACTTACATGCTAATGATAAAACTATAGCATGAATTTAAAAATGAATGATGCCATCTTTGTGATGAAGGAAAGCTATGGACTTTTAACAACTTCCAGAGCATTATGAGGCAGGAATTGATTCATCTGATTAAAGTTTTCAAAATTAAAGTTTTCTGTTATGAAAAGAGAAAATAACTGTAATGTCTAAAATTGGCAAGAGATTGATATCTGAATTATGAAAGGAACTCCTAACAAGCATGTGAAAGGGTTTCCAGTTATTAGTGATTAGAGAATTGAGAAATGCATAAAGTTGTGATTTTAAGATTATTAACTTTTCTCCCTCCACAAATAGAAGACCATAAAAGAGGACAATGTCATAGGTGACAGGAGTGAGATTACAGGCACAGATTCTCTTGCGGGGAATAGAAACTGATATGGCCTTTCTGAAAACCTGCCTTATACTAATCAATCAACTCACGTATGTTTGAGTGTGAGTGGGACCCTGAAGGACATCTAATTGTTGCTGTTTAGTCTCTAAGTTGTGTCTGACTCTTTTGTGACTTCATGGGCTATCTGTGGGATTTCCCAGGCAAGAATACTGGAGTGGGTTGCTGTTTCCTTATCCAAGGGATCTTCCTGACCCAGAGATTGAACCCGTGGCTTCTGGTGTGTCTTCTGCGTTGCAGGTGGATCTTTACTGCTAAGTCACTGGGGATTCCAGTGCATAGATACAGCCTGTAACTGTAGCAATTATCTCCCTAGGTATATCCTAGGGAAATCCTAAGAAATTTTCACATATGCATAAGAAAACATGGGCTAGGATGCTCTTTGGCTACTTTCCTGATGGTAGAGACTAGAAACCACCTGTGTCCTTTTGGGTAGGGAACTTAAGCCGTGGCAGATATACATCCTGAACAGGTAAGCGGCAATCAGGGTAGGACTCAAACATTGGATGCTTAGATATATGCACAGCCCCTTGGGTGGAACCTAAAGAAGTGATGCTTAATGAAAATGTAAGAAAAAGAGGTAAAAGGTGCAACATATACTGGCAACTATATCAATAATTTATATCTTGAAAATCATGTACTAACAGAAAGACACTCATTTTATAGCATTAGATTGGCCAAAAATTTCATTTGGCCAGTGAATACATTGTTCAATAAAGTTCTTAGTGAATATGAGAAATATATCTTCAAATTTCACTTAAAACTGAACAAAGTTTTTGGCCAACCTGATATCAAAAGGATTGTATTAGACTTGGGGATGTGTTATGAAGATTGTTGTTGTTTAGTCACTCAGTTGTGTCCAACTTTGCGACTCCAAGGACTGCAGCACACCAGGCTTCCCGGTCCTTCACTATCTCCTGGAGTTTGCCTAAACTAGTGTCCATTGAGTTGGTGATGCCATCCAGCCATTTAATCCTCTGTCATCTCTTTCTCCTCCAGCGCTCAATTTTTCCCAGCATCAAGGTTTTTCCAATGATTCAGCTCTTCACATCAGGTGGCTGAAGTATTGGGGCTTCAGCTTCAGATCAGTCCTTCCAGTGAATATTAGCTTGCACAAATTGATGGTAATGTACAGTGAACTGAAGAGTGTGCTTAATTTCATCTTCTGGATTTCTGTATTTGAAGTGAAAAATCAATATGCAACTATATATATGATGCAAAGAAATAGAGGAAAGCAATAGAATAGTAAAGACTAGAGACCTCTTCAAGAAAATCAGAGACACTAAGGGAATACTTCAAGCAAAGATAGGCACAATAAAGGACAGAAACAGTATGGACCTAAAAGAGCCAGAAACTATTAAGAAGAGGTGACAAGAATACACAGAAGAACTTACAAAAAAGATCTTAGTGATCCAGATAACCACGATAGTGTGATCACTCACCTAGAGCCAGACATCGTGGAGTGTGAAGTCAAGTGGGCCTTAGGAAGCAACACTATGAACAAAGCTGGTGGAAGTGATGGAATTCCAGCTGAGATAATCCAAATCCTAAAAGAAGATGTTATGACAGTGCTGCACTCAATATGCCCAAAAGTTTGGAAAAGTCAGCAGTAGCCACAGAACTGGAAAAGGTCAGCTTTCATTCCAATCTCAAAGAAGGGCAATGCCAAAAAATGTTCAAACTACCCTACAATTGCACTCATTTCACATGATGGCAAGGTAATGCTCAAAATCCTCCAAGCTAGACTTCAACAGTACGTGAACTTAGAACTTCCAGATGTACAAGCTGGATTTAGAGAAGGCAAAGAAACCAGAAATCAAAGTGCCAACATCCGTTGGATCATAGAAAAAGCAAGAGAATTCCAGAAAAACATCTACTCCTGCTTCACTGACTATGCTAAAGCCTTTGACTGTGTGCATCACAACAAACTGTGACCTGCCTCCTGAGAAACCTGTATACAGGTAAAGAAGCAACAGTTAGAACTGAACATGAAACGGCAGACTGGTTCAAAATTGGCAAAGGAGTGTGTCAAAGTTGTATATTGTCACTCTGCTTATTTAACTTATATGCAGAGTACATCATGAGAAACACTGGACTGGATGAGGCATAAGCTGAAATCAAGATTGCTGAGAGAAATATCAATAGCCTCAGATATGGAGATAACATCACTCTTATGGCAGAAAGCAAAGAGGAATTAAAGAGCTTCTTGATGAAGGAGACAGAGGAGAGTAAAAATGCTGGTTTAAAACTCAACATTCAAAAAGCTAAGATCATGGCATCAGGTCCCATCACTTCATGGCCTATTGATGGGGAAACAATGGAAACAGTAACAGACTTTATTTTCTTGGACTCCAAAATCACTGCAGATGGTGACTGTAGCCATGAAATTAAAAGACACTTGCTCCTTGGAAGTAAAGCTATGACAAACCTAGACAGTGTATTTATGTACACCCATGGTGGAGTCATGTCAATGTATGGCAAAACAAATACAATATTGTAAAGTTAAAAAATAGATAAATAAACTAATTAAAAAAATAAATAAAAGCAGAGACGTTACTTTGCCAAAAAATGTCCATATAGTCAAAGCTATGGTTTTTTCCAGTAGTCTTGTATGGATGAGAGAGTTGCACCATAAAGAAGGCTGAGTGTAGAAGAACTGGTGCTTTCCAACTGTGGTGTTGGAGAAGACTCCTGAAATTCCCTTGGACTGCAAGGATATCAAACAAGTCAATCCTAAAGGAAATCAACCCTGAATATTCATTGGAAGGACTCCAATGAATGCTGCGTCTCCAATACTTTGGCAAAGAACCAACTCATTGGAAATGACCCTGATGCTGGGAAATACAGAACATAGGAGGAGAAGGGGGGCACAGATGATGAGATGTTTGGATGACATCACTGACTCAATGGACATGAATTTGGGCAAACTTTGGAGGATGGTGAAGGACAGGGAAGCCTAGTGTGCTGCAGTGTATGGGGTGGCAAAGTGTCGGACATGACTGAGCGACTGAACAACCTCAAACTCTACTAACACTGTACTTCCCCTTCCTGTAAAAAAAAGTGGGATTGATGAAGGGGGATAATGAAGCAGGGGGATGCTTCCTTCTATACACAGAATGGCTGTGGCTATGACGGCCATAACTGAGAAGTGGTCCAAGTGTTTGAGTGGTCACCCAAATACCACTAGCAGTACTGCCACGAAGCTGAGAATTTTTTTTTTTTGGACATGCTATTAACTATTGGTAAAATTTCCATAAGACAAAAGATAATCTTTCATTCAGTTATGAGTTAGCTATATTCTTAGAACATTCAGCATGTAATAAAGCTTTAAAAAGAGAGCTCTTTGCTTACAGTTGTAAAATGAAATTGAATTCTATGTTCAAATAGTTTTAAAAAGATTTTCACCTGCATGAATCTCTAGTGAAGGATTTGAAAGTTTCACAAGCTAGAGCGATATGTTTTTTCTGCACCCAGCATTTCTGACTCTTGCCAACCAAATGCCAATAAACCCTAACCCCAAACAGTGACAGGTCGGGGACCCCCAAGCTTCCAAGATTCCTCCTACGGGTAACTATGGTCCTCATTGATTTCTAGTGGGACAACAAGGAAATTCAGAATGATTCATAGTGGAAAGCCAACTTCTTTTTTCCTATATTGAAAGTTTTTTTGTAACCTCCAGATCTAGGAATCTGACTTTATAAGACATCCTGAAAGCGAAGGTTAGAAAGATGGCCATGTCTCCTGTGAAGTGGTTTACAGAAGATGAAAAATGTGTTTCCATTCGCCTTGTGCAGACATGGCTTGGTGGTAACTGTTGTGATTGATCAGCAGTCTAACGAATAACAACAGAAGCAATGAGTAAATGGTTATTTCCCAGGGAAAATCCAGAATCCAGGTTCAATTGGAAATAATTCAAGCAGCATGGGAGAGGCTGAAAGTAATCAATGAGTAATCAGAACATGAATTCCAGGAAAGTGAAAATGCTGTTACAGTGTAAGCAATTTCTGCTTTTAGAAGCAGGATTAGTATGGTATTGGTCTACTTAAACATTTTTCAAACTTTTAAAAAAGAGAAAAATTATTTTCAAATGAGCTATTAGGGAGATCCCTAAAATATAAAGCAGATGAATCAAGTATTTTTTTTTTACTACACATGTGTTTTATGAGTTCATATTTATAGTATTTTATTATTAATCAAGCAATTGCAACACGAAACTGTTTTATGGCATAAGCATTTGAAATCAAGATTATTGATGATAGCTCAGTCTCATCTTTAGGATCTAATTTATTCTGGTATTTTTATATGGCTGCACAAGATTAAAATATCTTGAATCATAAGAACATGCAAATAGTGATTTTTCTAAAAAGTTTGCCGTGTATCCTCAGGACTTAATTTATGAATCTGTTGCAAAAGCTTAAAATATACATAAGCAAAAATATTGCATAAAACAAATCAATCATCAGGGACATCTAAATTCTTTTATAGTCAAATCACAATGGCAAACTATTACATGTAGAATGGATAAACAACAAGGTCCTACTATATAGCACAGGGAACTATATCCAATCTCTTAGGGTAAACCATAATGGGAAAGAAAATGCGAAAAAGAATGTATATATGTGTATAACTGAGTTACTTTGCTATACAACAGAGATTGGCATAAAATTGTAAATCAATTGTCCTTCAATAAAAAAATTAATGATGTAAAAAAATAAAGCTTGACAAATAGGAAAATTTAACAAGCAAATAAAACAAACAAAAAATAGTCTAAGCCCCAGAGCTATCAATACTAAAATGTAATTATGCAGGGCCATGTCATATCTTCTCATATTATTCTACAGATGATAACAAAACAGGAGTGGGGGCTTGAGCCTCTCAGGATTGCCTGACCCTTGCCCATCGATGACTGAGAACTCCAGGCTCATGTTAGGCTGTAGCAGTGCATGGACATATGGATTTCAGATAATCACAGATTTTTGGCTAAGCCTAAATCTTCTGAGAGCTGGTGCAGAGCTATAGCCTTCATCTTTAATGCTATATCTGACTTGAATTTAAATATATTCAAGGAGTGCATGCCAAAAATTGTTCAGAGCCATTCCAAAAGAGACTAATACACTGGTCACCTCAAGTGCATTAAAATTTGGTAAAGAACTACACTACTTTAAAATCGAGACAATGCATATTAGAAGTGAAATTCTGTACTACCTATACAGCTGGAAGCTGGCTGGAAGCCGTCATTTATAGAATCTGTTCTACTTAAAATTAACCCTGCATACTTAGAAAGAAACTTAGAAACATACTCTTAGCACCAAAGCACAGAGGACACTAGAAGAAAGCAGACCTCACGGTCATGTCTCTCCCGGACTCCCAGGCTTCTGATCCTTTCAGTCTTTGTCTCCTTGTGTCCTGTTATAATATTAATCATTGTCCCAAATCCTAAAGAAGATGGCTTTGAGAATTAAGTAATTGAGGTCTGTGAGAGTGCTTTGACAGGAACACTTAGCTCTACAGGTCCATTCAAAATGCATCACTCGCCCCATGAACAAGATCTAAGGCTTTGCCTTCCTGTTTTAAGAAGGCAGATGTCTTTCTCAACCAGACTCTTCAGTTCAAAAAAAATTTAAATTATAAAGCTTAAGACATGTCTTAACTCTTAAGACATTTGTTTATTTTTAAAGATTATTACTTATTTTACTATAAAGTGCCATCTACTTATTTATGTATACTATAAATAGACTCACTGGAAAAGATCCTGATGCTGGAAAAGACTGACAGCAAAAGGAGAAGTGGATAAGGATGAAGCAGAAGGTGAGATGGTTAGATAGCATTACTGACTCAATGGACATGAATCTGTGCAAACTCTGGGAGACAGTGGAGGACAGAGGAGCCTGGCGTGCTGCAGTCCATGGGTCTCAAAGAGTCGGACAGGACTTAGAGACTGAACAACTTATAAATTTTTTAAATAGGGAGAAATCTTAAGAGAAAAAAATCACTCCTACACAAGGGCTGGAAGGCAACCAATGTGAACAATTTAATTCACTCCCTCCCATCTTTTATTTTTTGTTTGCCGTTTTATATTTAAGCACGGCCATGTTTACATATAATTTTTATTTCACTATTTTGTCTTAATATTAAAACAAATATCTTCTCATGTCACACTAGATTTTTGTAACTCCAACTTCAAGAGTACACAGCAAGCTGTTTTATTTTACCCAGAGGCAATCTATCTGACTTACATCTCTACCTTTGCCCTTCTCCAAATGTTTGGATCTGTTTACAATTTTTTTTTTTTTAATTCATAAATAAGGAATAGTGGCTTTGGGGAAAAGAGCACTTTTGAGATCAGTTAATAGGTACTTCATATTGTCTTAAGTTTAGGGTGAGAATTTCCAGGGGGGGCATTAAGCCTCATTGTCTGATACATTCAGCATTCACACATCAAGGTAAGATACACTAGACCACAAGTGTGGGCCAGTGTGACAACAGTTCAGTTCAGTTGCTCAGTCGTGTCTGACTCTTTGCGACCCCATGAACTGCAGCACGCCAGGCCTCTCTGTCCATCACCAACTCCCGGAGTCTACCCAAACCCATGTCCATCAAGTCGGTTATGTCATCCAACCATCTCATCCTCTGTCATCCCCTTCTCCTCCCGCCCCCAGTCCTACCCAGCATTAAGGTCTTTTCCAATGAGTCAACCCTTCGCATGAGGTGGCCAAAGTATTGGAGTTTCAGCTTCAACATCAGACCTTCCAATGAACACCCAGGATTGATCTCTTTTAGGATGGATTGACTGGATCTCCTTGCAGTCCAAGGGACTCTCAAGAGTCTTCTCCAACACCACAGTTCAAGTGCGACAACAGGATCGATATAAAAGCAAAGCAACAAAATTGCAATTGGAAATGGTACCATTGGGTGGGGGGTTGGGGGAGGGCTTCCCTGGTGGCTCAGTGATAGAGACTCTGCCTGCCAATGAAGGAGACTCGAGTTTGATCCTGGGTTGGGAAGATTCCCTGGAGAAGGAAATGGACACCCACGCCAGTATTCTCGCCTGAAGGATCTCATGGACTGAGGAGCCTGGTGGACTATGTTCATGGGGTCACGAAGAGTCGAATATGACCAAGTGACTAAACAGCAACCACCACCTTTGGAGAGAAAGCCTGGTACAGTGGTTGCTGTGGGCTGACTGTTATTAATATATGTCAAAGTCCTAATCTCTAGTATCTCAGAATGTTATGAGGTCATGGGAATGGACCCTGATCCCTACGGTAGAGTCCCCATGAGAAGAAATTAGGACACAGAAACACACACAAAGGAAGGTCTTGTGACACAGGACGTGAAGGACAGGGAGAAGGTGTCTCCAGCCCAGAGACCTCAGGTGGGACCAGCCCTGCTGGCAGCTTGAACTTGGCCTTCTGGTTCCCTGAACTATGAGGAAATAAACCTCTGTTGTTGAAGCCCCCCAGTTTAGGGAACTTCGTTACGGCAGCCCTGGCACCCTAATACAGTGGTGAAGTATGGGGGATCAGGGTAGTGATCAGACCATGTGGGATGAAATCTCAGTTCCTTCCTTCATAGCTGTGTGTCTGACCCCAGCCATCCACCCCTCTGGATCCTTGTCTATAAATCAGTGATAAGAGTACCTGCTCTGCACAGGGTTAGAGAGTATCCAAACCATTCCTGGCATATAGGCAATTCTATGTATTTGCTAGGTTTTTTTGGTTCTTTTGTTAATATAATGGTTTGGTTGCTTAATTGTGTTCAACTCTTTTGTGACCCCATGAACTGTGGCCCACTAGGCTCCTCTGTCCATGGGGATTTCTCAGGCAAGAATACTGGAGTGGGTAGCCATTTCCTTCTCCAGAGGACCTTCCAACCCAGGGATTGAACCTGGGTCCCTTGCATTGCAGGCAATCTCCTGCATGGGAGGTGGATTCTTTACCGACTGAGCCACCCAACTATAATATAAAGCAGAGGTCTCCAACCTCTGGTATCTAATGCCTGGTGATCTAAGGTAGAGTTGATGTAATAATAATAGAAACAAAGTACACAATAAATGTAATGAGCCTGAATCATCCCGAAACCGTCTACCCTACCCTGGTCCATGGAAAATTTGTCATCCTTCAAACCAGTCCCAGGGGTCAAAAAGGTTGGGGACCGCTGAAAAGATCATGAATGTTGAACTTAGATTAAGTTTGCATCCTAACTCTGCTACTAACTAGCTACATGCCTACAAGCAAGCCACTTGGAGAGACTCTTTTCATTTGAAAAATACGAGACTGAGGGTTAGGTGTGAATGCTGGAGAACTAAATGTGCAGTGTACACAGGAGATGGGGTGACTGTAATTCAGTCATGATCATTCCCTACACTCAGCCCTGAGTCCCCACATCTATGGGCAGGGATGGGAGAATTTTCCAGTTGTCAGAGGCATTTTTGAACAATGTGCATCAGAAAAAGGAATTGAAGGGCCAGTCGGAATGGCCCCAGCAGCTGAACACCCTCAGCACCCATCTGAAGAGTGAATACAAGTCAGGCACTGGAATTGCCCATTCCACTGAACTCCTAATTTGTCTCAGGGATGCACCGCTTTTCCTAGAGGAGCCCAGAATTGCCCTCCAGGTCAGGTGGCCACTCTATGAAATAGCCAACTGTCCACATGCACAATGGGTCTCACTGGAACTCTGCTCTTCAGGAGTTTTCCTTGCAGCATTATGATTTAGGGGGTTCTCTTTCTGTTTCATGACACAACCTCTTCCTGAGACATTTTTCAGGGTGGGTATGCTCTTTTCTCTTTGAGGTTCAGAAGAAGGAGGACTGAGTTACAAACAGAAGTCCTGCTCCCAGTCATCTCTCCCTGACTATGCAGTTATTTCTTATCATTCTAAAATGTGTGCTGAGGACCTCACACGTGCAAAGCTTGATGACATTTCCACCCATTTTATCTCATTGGGTTATCACTATCTGTTAGGATACCATCATGAAGCATGCATTACAACATACAAACTGACTCTAAAAGAGTCAGGCAAAATCAGTAAGAAAGCCCATGATCACAGGATATAAACCCAGCCCTAAATGACTCCACTGACTTCAGCTTGTCACACTCCATCCCATGAGTCATGTCCTGGTTTCCTTGTTTGTTTCACCTGGCCTTAAATTCCCAATGGAACTCATACAAAAGTGGTTCATAAGGAAGTGATTTTCACCCAGTTATTACACAGGGACATCTTAGTAAAATGGTGCTATGATCAGACCTATTTTGCTTTAATGGATCTGACTGACTTTGGGTTTTTTATTCTCCTTGTAACCAGCAATCTTGGCTCTGTCTTTCCTCCATTTTATTTTTTCCAAGGATTTCAGCTCAAGAATCTCTGTCTGGGTTGACTCTCGGTCCTTCCACCCCAACCTTTCTCTCTTCCCAGGTGTAGTCACTTCTTTCGCTGAGGAATTTGCCCCGGCAGAGGAAATCCCCTACCAGAGGGGATGGTGTGTATTGGTAGTCATTAGTCTCCCCCAGTTGGAGTGGGGATAGTCTCTTGGCTTCCTAACAGGCTGTGCCCCCAGCTTTTTGTTCTGACACTGATGAGCTGGTAATGGCTGAGGCTCCGATCATCAGACCACACTTGGGACCACGAGAATCAGAAGCACAGCTCAGGGGCTTGGGGAAGTACAGACAAAGAGTTGGAAATCTGCTTCTTATTTTGTTTAGGAAAAAGAGATTCCTGATGGAGTCCTCCAGGAGAGAATGCTTCCAGGACCTGATCAGTGACCCATGCCTTTTCTATCAGTTTGACCCTACCCTCACTTACACAAGAAAAAAAGAAAAAACAGTATTTTTAGAAAGAAAAACAAAGGCTTTCCATTTGGTCCTGTGGCTTCAGGCAAGTTCTGCTTCCTACCAGCTTTGTGACTCTGAGCTCATTAGTCACCATATCTGAACCTTGGTTACCTCAACTCCAGGATGAGAATAAAAAAAAAAAGACCAAAACATAACAGCTGCCTGTTATGGGCTTAATTATGCCCTCCATGAAATGTGTAAGTTGGAGTCCAAACCTTCCAGCAGTTTAGAAGGTGATTTATTTGGAGATAGAATCTTTACAAGTTGAGTCAAAATGGAGTCATTAGGATGGCTCTGAACCTTTATGACTGGTGTCCTTAAAAGAAGGGAGCATTTGGACCAGGGCACATGGAGATGGAGGAGGACATGATGATACAGGCAGAAGATGGGCATCTACAAGCCAAGAAGAAAAGCCTGGAAGCTTCCCTCACAGCCCTCAGAAGGAAGCATGCCTGATCCACTGTGACCTCGGGCTTCCGGCCTCCAGAACTGTGAGCCAATGTCTTTCTTTTGTTTAAGTGTTTCAGTCTGTGGAGCCTTGTTACAGCAGCTGTCGCAATCTAATACAAAAATTTTGGTAGGATTAAGTGTAATCTTAGATGTAAATGTTCAATAGCTATAGAGGGAGCAGTCAAAAATGTGCTATTGTATGCACTGTATCATCAGCAATGTCATGCCATGGATAGCAGAGAGGAAAGGTGTGGCCCGGGCTGAGATCCATGCCAAGACCTTCATCTGTCTCATTTCAAGAGCAGGTTGTCTCTAAAAGTATGTGTGTTCTGCACATTTCGGAGGTATTGTGGTGGAGAAAATAGTGACTCTTCTCTTATCCATATACTTCGCTCAGAAAATGAGAAGTTAGCACTCTGCACTTAGAAATTTGTGAAGGTCTCTTTGGACCCTGGCATCAATATGGCTATGATTGAGTAATGATGGGGTTGCATTTTCCCATCAATGTAGGACTCAGTTCTCCACTAAAAGAGTCACTGTAAGAGCACTGAATTCAGAGCAGTTTCTCCATCTCATTAAATTTCTGTGGGTCTTTGGACAAGTTAAGTACCTTCTCTGGACCATCTGCAAATACAGAGGCAGAACCGAGCCTGGGCAATCAATAAGACTTCTAAAAACCTATGACTCACATTTTGATACTGATGGTCATCTCATTTAGCTAATAGCTTTCCTCCCATCTGTGGGCAGCTCAATCTCACTGATAAATGCATTGTACGTCTACCGAAAAAGTGTGTGCGTGTGTGTGTTTTTTTAATGTAGTTTAATCATCCTACTGGCATACGATTAGCATTTCCAAGTGGATCCGAGTTAGCTGAAGCAGATGGTTTATCTTCTCTTATAGTGTTTCGACTTGGACATTATATCATTTCTGCATCTAACTCCGTCCTTGCAGTGCTCAAGGAATCATTCCAAATTTTGCGCACTGTGTTTTGACTTATTTAATGCAGACGTACTTTACCCGCGGTAAACATGATTACCAAAATACTTTAACTTGAGAGCTTCTGCTTTCCTCCCGGTGTAATTAGTCACACTGCACTCTGTCTGCATTTAGGGGAGCAAGAAGGGAGAAAAGTGCCACACAGCATCTTGCAAATGTGTCTTTACTTTTCTACAGCTGCTTGCCTCACTCTTTGGATTTTTCAGAGTGTCAAACTCATGAAACAAGGCACAGAGGTGGAGAGTCCCCAGCACAGCCACCTCGTCAGACAGAAGAGATGAGACGTAGCTTTGGAAACTGGAGAGCTGAGACAAAGATGGCCTCGGTCTCAACAACAAGGTAGATGTTTCTTCTTCACGATGAGGAAGCAGTGGTTACAATAACATCAAGCCAACAAACACCTGTTGACAACACATCTGAAGTCTGATCTTCCCAACAATCTTATAGAGAAGGAAGTAACGCAAATAATAATGTCTGTGTGAACTGTGGGCTCAGCCTGATCCAGGTCAGCTCAAATAGCTACACTTCCCTCACAGGATCATTGTGAAGTTAAGAGTTGATGCTTGTTCAGGTATCAAGAATGTCTGACACAAGGCAGATTTTCCATAAATAGTGTCCATTATGTTTTTTAGATGAAGAAACAGGGCTTCCCAGGTGGCACTGGTGGTGAAGAATCTGCCTGCCAATGCAGGAAATGTAAGAGACATGGGTTCGATCCCTGGGTCAGGAACATTCCCGGGAGAAGGAAATGGCAATCCGCTTCAGTAGTCCTGCCTAGAAAACCCCATGGACAGAGGAGTCTGACAGGCTACAATCCATAGGGTTGCAAAAGAGTTGAACACGACTGAGCATGCACACACACTGACAAACACACACAAATTTTTCAGATGAAGAAACTAAGGTCATAGAGATTGTGTGATGTATGTGTATTATGCAATAAGAAGTAGATTCAGATTTAAATCTTATTTTGTTTAAGTGAAGTGAAAGTCATTCAGTCCTGTCCAACTCTTTGTGACTTCATGGACTTAATTCTCCAGGCCAGAATACTGGAATGGGCAGCCTTTCCCTTCTCGAGGGGATCTTCCTAACCCAGGGATTGAACCCAGATCTCCTGCAATACAGGCAAATTCTTTTACCATCTGAGCCATCAGGGAAGCCCAAGAACACTGGAGTGGTTAGCCTATCCCTTCTCCAGTAGATCTTCCCAACCCAGGAATCAAACCGGGGTCTTCTGCATTGCAGGTGGATTCTTTAGCTCACAACTGAGCTACCAGGGAAGCCCTATTTGCTTAAAAATTGAGATATAATGTATATGGAGCGAAAAGCTCAGATTTTGATTATACATTTAACTTCTAACCTCTTTGGTGGCCCAAACTGTATTCCTGAGATGCCTCAATCCACAAAGACTTCAGCCTTGTACCCCAGTCCTAGCAACTGTACTTGGTATGCTTGGATCATCTCGGGGAGGGCCCTGGGAGGGTTGGATGATGCTCCTGCAGGTGACCCTCATCCAGTGTGCTTCCTTTCCTTCAAGGGGTAAGGTCTTTTTGGTGCCTGCTCTGCAGTGCCTTCAGAAATTTATCTTTATCTGTGTTCATGTATCTATGTACCTATCAAATTTATTGATCTGATGATAGCTTGTTTCACAATGACCACATTACCCAACCGATCTAATGTTTTTCATGTGTTTTTCTTTTTTCAGTGTTCTTTTCACTAACATCATATTATTTTTTCCAAAATATTAGAAAACCAGAAGAAACACACACACAATCTCTGTATCAAGAAAATGAGTCAATTTAAATTTAATTTAGAGGTAAGCACAAAATACAGGGGAGAACAAACTAGTCAACCCTAAAGGAAATCAACCCTGAGTATTCATTGGAAGGACTGATGCTGAAGCCAAAGCTCCAATATTTTGGACACCTGATGTGAAGCCCCGAGTCATTGGAAAAGACCCTGATGCTGGGAAAGATTGAGGGTGGGAGGAGAAAGGGACAACAGAGGATGAGATGGTTGGATGGCATCACTGACTCAACAGCAATGAGTTTGAGCAAGCTCTGGGAGATAGTGAAGAACAGACGAGCCTGGCGTGCTACAGTCCATGGGGTCACAAAGAGTCGGACATGACTTAGAGACTGAACAACAACAAATAAAGCACAGAATGATGAAAACATGGCTGAATATTGGAGTACACTGCTGTGCTGAGAATAACATGGGATGTGGTGAGAGAAATACCCCTAGAAGCTGGTTCTGCTACATAGGAGCTCTGGGTGAGTCACCTCGCCTCCGAGCCTTAGGCTTTTCCTTAATGAATTGAGGAAATAGTGCTACATGTGAGAATTAATGTATACATTATGCATTTATACTAAGGATATTTTTCACCTTTTAAAATGAAATGGTATCTGCCTTAGAGCCTGTTCCCACCTGGATGCTTAGAAATTCAACCCCTACAGGCTTTGAGTGAGCACCCCCTCCTCTTTGATGGTGAAAAAAAAAAAAGTCTTCCTTGGTAGCTCAGCAGGTAAAGAATCCGCCTGCAATTCAGGAGACCCAGGTCCAATTTCTGAGTCTGGAAGATCCACTGGAGAAGGGATAGGCTACCCACTTCAGTATTCATGGGCTTCCCTAGTAGCTCAGGTAGTAAAGACTCTGCCTGCAATGCAGGAGACCTGGGCTTGATCCCTGGGTTGAGAAGATCCGCCAGAGAAGGAAATGGCTACCCACTCCAGTAGTGTTCTTGACTGGAAAATTCCATGGATAGAGGAGCCCAATGGCCTGCAGTCCTTGGGGTCACAGAGAGTCAAACATGACTGAGAGACTGAGATGCACACACATGCAACTGTACCTCATGCTTGCAAAAGACCACCTATTGATTTTCAGAAAATCCAGGAAGAATTAGGTCATTTGCATGGTCAATGCATTTGTCTAGCTGGACACTTACTTCTACTCTCTGCATAGTGACTTCATAGGCCACAGGACAGGCGTTCTGAAGGGAGACCCCCAAAGTGTCAATCCCTGCACTTTCAGAGTCTGTAATGCTGTCAGTCTGGAAATGGCACCAGGAATCAACAACTTTTGCAAATGATTCAAATAGTTCAATTTAAGAAACAGGATCCTAACAAACCCATCAAAAGCAAGTAGCCCAAAATTCTTCCCTATTGCTAACCAAATTAAAACACATATTTCCTCTTGAAATAAAACTTCCCTTGGTTTAAAGACATTCCCTTCGAGTGTTAAGCCTGCTGTATCATGTAAAAGTCAGTCTCTGACCTCCCATTTGAGACTGGGAAGATGAGATGGTGTCAGGACAGTCAACAGCCACAGAAGAAGATTAATGAGGGATCTTTGTAAAACTATGCATCAGCCGGGCAGGCACTTTGCCATATTTATTTATTTGAATATCCACACTGCTGTGTATTAAGCACTGCAATAGGGAATAAGGTTATGGAAATGGCCAAGATAAAGTCTGCCCTCCAGGAGTTCCCAGCCTGGTGAGACAGATAGAAGAGCAGATGGTGCATACCCAGCAGGATCAGGGGTATGATAGGAGACACGGAGCATGGGGACCAGAGTTGGGAGTGTGGCAAAGTCTCCAGTGAAGGAGACAGCTAAGTGAACCACATGGGAAGAGTTGGAAGTCAGAGACAGGGTGACCCAAGTCATCCACGGAGGAGATGCAAATTTGAGAGGAACGATAAGAGATAAGCCAGAAAGAGTCAGGAAGATCAAGTCAAGAGCTCTGTGGCCATGCTAAGTTTCTTGGCTATATCTTACAGGAGAAAGAGAAACTGAGAAAACCTTGTGTTTAGGGGACTGAGGGGCACTTCTCATTCTGGAAGGTCATGGAAGACTTCTAAGAGGATACTGTGTTTAAGACCTGAAAAACATTTAGAGGTCCCCGAGGTGAGTGGGAGCAAAAGAACGTACAGTGCAAAGATTACAGTGTTTGTGGAGGCCCTGCACTGGCTTGATTGCTTGAACAATGATGGCACATTGATAAAAGAAAAGCCACATAGTGGTAGAGGAATTTTTAAGAGGTAAGATTCTTCCCAGGTGGCTCTAGAGGTAAAGAACCCGCCTGCCAATGCAAGAGACATAAGAGACACAGGTTCGGTCCCTGGGTTGGAAAGATCCCCTAGAGAAGGAAATTTCAACCCACTCCAGTGTTTTTGCCTGAAGAATCTCCATGAACAGAGGAGCCTGCTGAGCTATAGTCCATGGGGTTGCAAAGAGTTGGATGCAAAAAAAAAAAAAATTCTTTCAATTAGTATCATCTCACTTAATCCTCATGAAAATACTGCAAGGTAGTGTGATGGCTACTTTTATGTGCCAACTAGATTGGGCTAAGAGATGGCCAGATAACTGGTGAAACATTTTTTCTGGGCATGTTTATAAGGAGATCCAGGAAAGAAATTAGCATTTGAACCTCACCAATGAAATTAAACATCATCCATAACTTGAGGGCTTGACTAGAACAAAAAGGCAGAAGAAGGGTGAATCTCTACCTCTCTGCCTGAGCTGAGACATCCATCTTTGACCTGGACTATATCCCAGACCCCCCAGTTCTCAGCCTTAGGGTTTGAGTTACACCACTGTCTCTCTTGGTTCTCCAACTTGCAGAAGGTAGGCCTAAAGGCATCTCAGCCTCCATAACAGCATGGGAGAATCCCTACAATAAAACTCCTCTTTTATATACCTGGGCTTCCCTGGTGGCTCAGATGGGAAAGCATCTGCTTGCAAAGCAGGAGACCTGGGTTCAATGCCTAGCCCCTGGAAAAGGGAATGGCAACCCACTCCAGTATTCTTGCCTGGAGAATTCCATGAACAGAGGAGCCTGGCGGGCTACAGTTCATGGGGTTGCAAAGAGTTGGACACGACTGAGCGACTAAGACTTCATTATATATACCACATACATATCCTGCTGGTTCTGTTTCTCTGGAGAATCCTGACTAGTACAGGTAGGTACTTTTATTCCCATTTGACCATTGAGGAAATCAGAAAACAATAAGAATAAGTAACTTGGCAGAGGTAGAGATGGGATTTGAACATTGTGCCTTTGGCCCCAGAGTTTGGAATATTTTTCTCTGATGCCATGGAAGTTCAGAACGTCCAGCAGGATCTAAACATCTTTGCTCCCTCGTGGACACCACGTTTCTGCCATTTTCAAAGGCTTGCGGGGCCTTCCTTTCTATTTGAACTTGGTGGTTTAGATGACGTTGAAAGGACATGTTCTATCCATTCTATTATTTGCTTGAGTTAGGAAGGCTTGCCTACACTATTCTTTTGAGAAGGCAATGTGGAGATGAGGGGAGTGACAAGGGGTCAGGGTGGATGGGGCCATGCTGGTGATGCTGCACATTCAGCCGGGATTCATCGATTAGCTGTCAGTAGTGTTGGGATCTATCCTGAATCTTTATTTTGAGATGTCCGCGGGCCATAGTTAGGACTTTTAATAGGATGTAAGGTTGGAAGGGCCAGATTATTCTATGAATGGATTGAGAAATCTCTCCTCTTTAACCAGTTGGAGCAGAGTCCCAAAGTAAAAGATTTCTCTGGCCATCAACCCTTGATTGGTTTGAAAACTGGGACAGTCCCTAAATCTAGCTAGGATCAAAATTTAAGGCCTGAACACACATTAATGAACATTCTCCATACATTCTTCCAGGGGTCAAGGCCAGAACCTCTCTTGACTTCATGAAAAACTGTTTTCTTACCACTTTCCCACCTGTTTCAGCCAATACCCAGGCTTATATATATATATATATATATATATATATGTAAAATATATATGTAAAATTACCTATATATATATAGGTAAAATAAGTTTCTGGAAATAGCCAAATGGTTCAGCACATTCTCCTAACCATTCGGGCATTTTTAGAGCAGGCCTCTGGTGGACATCTTAAAGCACCAATTCAACATCCCCCCTGCCCCAAAACTTTATTTTCTGGACTCTAAGTCTAAATAAGTGTCTCTCTAAAGAGCAAAGTAAGGAAAGAGTGAAGACAGGTTAGAAATGAGAAGAAGGAGAAGAAGGAGGAGGAGGAAAAAGATGAGAGGAGAGAGCCGATCTCCAGCACTTGGCACTGGTCTTGGCACTCACATGCCGAAGGATGTAGTGACTGCATACTCCAAAAGTGCAAGCCACATGTAACCATCTCCCCAAAGTGGTTCCCATTCTGTGTTTCTAATCTAAGAGTGCCAATATGGCCATCTGGTAAACCAAACCCAAGAGCCAAACTTAGCCCCTGTGTGGACAGTGAGAGGCCAAGGTCAGTCAGTCCTTCTTCCCAAACAGCTCTTGAAACCTGGCTTCATCCACACTGGCCCTCAGTGGCTTCACTGCTTCTAAAGGCCTCCTTGGCCTGTGCAGCCCTGGGCCACCAGAACTGTTCCTTCCCGACTGCAAGTCAGATGATCTTTCAAGAACGTTCATCTGTATCTGTCAGGTGGCCTCTCCTCCCTGCTCAGATTCTCAAGCAGGTTTCCAGATGACTGCAGTAAATGAAAGCCACCATCCTAGCCTCATGGTTTGATCTTTGCAAACCTGCTAATTATGTGTGTGGCTCGCTCTCCCCATGGAGGAGTCCCTCTAACACCTCCATAGGCGTGCATGCTCAGTTGCTCAGTCATGTCTGACTCTGTGTGACCCTATGGACTGTAGCCTGCCAGGCTCCTCTGTCCATGGGAGCCTCCAGGAAGAATACTGGAGTGGGTTGCCATGCTCTCCTCCAGGGGGCCTTCTCGACCCAGGGATTGAACCTGTGTCTCTTAAGTCTCCTGCATTGGCAAGTGGGTTCTTTACCACTAGTGCCATCTGGGAAGCCCCTCCATGGGCATGCCTTTCCTCTTTAACCTCCTTTTATCCACCTTTCCTTCTGTTTGACATGTCTCCACTGACACCCATCCTGTGGACTCTTATGCATCTGTGAGTATCACCCGGACAGTTTCTGTGCCCACGATTCTCTCGGAAACCCCTCCAGGGTGGGCTCCTGCCTCTGTTCTCTCCCGAGCCCCAGGGCTGGTCCTGTTGTTGTTATGTGTCTCTTTGGGCTCTGTCAGCTTATTTTTCTCCCCTCTTCCATTTTCTCTGTGTTCCACACGCTATCTGTGTATCCCACACACCCACTGAAAAATTGCCAGCACCTAGAAGGTGGCTAATGCCTGTTGAATAAAGAAAGAAGCAGGAATGAAGTAAACTCAAGTGGGAGGAAGAAAGCAAAAATGGAGATGGGGCTTGCTGATGATTAAGAAGGCAAAGGACTTTTCCGCCATCTTGGGAAGGCTTTAAAACACGGGCTTAAAATGTCAGAGAAAGAGAGGAACAGAACAGCACCAGACCCCCTCTCTCAGGGCTGCGTAGGAACTGTTGACCACAGCCTGGCGGCGAGGTAGCCCTTCCTGGAATAAGCCACTCGCCACAGCCTTGTGGTCTCTTGCCCACACCCAGGGTGCTGCACTTGCTTCCTCTGTTCCCTGCCTGCCCACTCACAACTGATTTGGCCTCTTTCTCATCAAGGAAGCTATTTTCTCTCACAACATATGCTTATTTTTTCCCCCTACTCATCCTTCTGAAATGCTCGCATCTCTCTGACATTTGTCAAAATGGCTTCACCTCAGGATGGTTTTGCAAATTCACTTAACAGGCTCACTGAGCACAGAAAACTGCCCTTGCAATTTACTGATCTAGCCACCAGGTGGCAGGACAGTGCTCAAAAGGCCAGGCGTTGGCTTTCCCCCAATTTCACTGTCCTTGGTGCAGATTTCTACTCAATTCAGGAACCTCTTCTGCCATGCTTTCAGGATAAGGCTGCAGCCTCTGCTAGGGCACCTTTGGGGACAGGAGATTATGCAGACAGCCCGCTCTACATTGAGGTAAAATCTTAGAAGCAGAAGCAGGTCAATAATATTTTCTGTGCAAATACTAGGGGTCCAGCATTTTCAAAAGAGCTGGTGATACAAAGCTGTACTCTACTCTCAAGAGCTGACATCACCTTGTAAGCTCTCTTTTGACAAAAGTAGAATTCTGCCTGAAAAACGTGCAGACTCCTGACCAGCTTTCCACACTCTGATGTGTCACAAATCCATATGCTTCAGGCCCCAAGGCTTGTCTGTTCTCCTGTCCCTTTCTCCTTGGACCCCAAAGGAGTCTGCAAGAAGAAACTAAAAGGGAAAAAAATAGAGTTGATGTTAGCTCTGTTCCCTAAGATGCTCTCTTCTTTTTCTATTGATAAGAGAAAGATTCAAATGTCCCTCCACCTGGTGGGCCTGAAGCTAATTTACCCACCAGCTGCTAAAGCTGGTTCTGTCTTTGGGTAAAATCTGGCTCTTCACTCGGTCTTCTGGGCTGCAGCGGGGCCTGGCCACATTAGAAGCCACATGGCCTGGGCCGTCCCCAGAGTCAGCCTGGATTGCATCAGCCTCCTGCGATGGCCAGGAGCAGTTTTCACTCCTTTGCCTCTTTCAAACACATGCCGACTCTTTGCTGCCTTCTGACTCCGCTTTCTGTCTCAGAGACACATCTCCAGTTCCAGCCTCATTTTCAGGCAGAGGAACTGTGATGCCTTTGAATCAGCTGCTCTTCCTTTCCTGTAAGAGGTCCAGGTCCTCCATACGGACATCTGTTAGGGTTACGGTTTGGGGAATGGCTGTCCGAAATTTTGTCTTTCTGCTTTCAGGCTGGCCCATATGTCTTGAGCAGGCAGTCTGAACTGAAGGATCGGATTTTTGGCAAACTTGGGAGCAGGATCCAACCTGGCAGATGCACAGGACAGCACCAAAGGCTCACCCAGTGGGGCTTGTGTTCAGGAGGCTTATTAGCATTCCCTGGGCTTGGCCTTCTCTAGGTTAAGAGAATGTAGAGGACACTTATTGATAGAACTAATAAGACTGAAAAAGATCTTATTCTGGTTTTTTACTTCATTAGATAGCACCATTCAGACGTGTCTTGATTTGGAGGAAGGAAATCAGCACAAACGGAACACCTGCTGTACCTATGCCAAGCACTGTAAGGTGCCTGTGTAATCCTAATGGTAACCATGTAAGTATCCGATTATTATCCCCCTTTAAACCCACAGGAAATATGAGAAAGTGAAAGTGTCAGTTGCTCAGTTGTGTCTGACTCTTTGCGACCCCATGGACTGTAGCCCACCTGGGTCCTCTGTCCATGGGATTCTCCAGGCAAGAATACTTGAGCAGGTTGCCATTTCCTTCTCCAGGAGATCTTCCCAACCCAGGGATAGAACCCAACTTTCCTGCATTGCAGGCGGAGGCTTTACCATCTGAGCCACCAGGGAAGACTGAAATATTAGACCTAAGAGCAAATGATTTTTAAATTATATTGCACAGAGAGATTCTTTTGACTCTAGGTCTATTTGGATTCAAACCTTATTCTCCTGAAAAGAAGTGTGTCTCTTTTCTAAACTAAATTTGATTTCTGTTGGATGAAACAATGGATTTGCTTAATGTTGAAAATTTGCAAAACATAATCAGAGTCCCCGGATCACCCTTCATGTGTTACTTAGTAATAGCCACTTTCAACAGTTTGTTATATTTTCTTCCTGTGATGATTTTTCTAGATAATTAGTTCATTAATTAGATAAATAGGTATATAGATAGATAGACACATAAATAGATACATAGGTAGATAGATAGATATACGGACAGATGGATGGGCTTCCCTGGTGGCTCAGACAGAAAAAATCTGCAATGCAGGAGACCTGGGTTTGATCCCTGATTGGGGAAGATCCTCTGGAGAAGAGAATGGCAATGCACTCCAGTATTCTTGCCTGGAGAGTTCCATGGACAGAGGACCCAGGCAGGCTATAGTCCATGGGTCATAAAAAGTCAGACATGACTGAGTGACTGACACTTAAAAAAATGCTTGAGATAGATATATATATGGACCATAATATGCTTAACCATTTTTCTTACATAAATTTAGAGGTTTGTTTTCTTCAAAAAATAACAATTCTTACATTATACTTGTGATTCTTTCTTCAGGATCTGGAAATGCTGGCTAAAAGTATGCATGTGTTTATAATTCTACATACTGATGTCAGGTTGATTTCTAGGAGCAAATTAACAACAACTCAGAGCAGCATGAGCACATTGATCTCATTGTGTCTGAAGAAGCAACAACATAATAACTTCTATGGTCTTTGCTCATTTTTTAAATACGTCTTATGATTTTACATTGCTGACAAGATCAAGTAAGGTTCAGTTTTTATTATTTTGCTCATTTTTCCAATATCTACTTTTCTATGAATTATTTGGAGTTTCCATATGTTCAAGGTTTAGATATTTCTCCATTTAAAATCATAGGCTTTCTTTCTCCTTTAATGGCAAAAGTGTACATTTCCCGCCCCCTCCCCCAGAGATCTATCTGTCATTTCTTCCTTCCCATTGTCAGAAACAGAAGAGCTAACATTCCCCTGCATGTGCCCCTGGTTGTTGCTGTTCAGTGGCTCAGTTATATCCGACTCTTTGCTACCCCATGGACTGCAGCACGCCAAGCTTCCCTCTCCTTCACCATCTCCTGGAGTTTGCTGAAACTCATGTCCATCAAGTTGGTGATGCCATCCAACCATCTCGTCCTCTGTCATCTCCTTCTCCTCCATTCTTCAATCTTTACCAGCGTTAGGGTCTTTCCTAATGAGTCAGCTCTTTGCATCAGGTGGCCAAAATATTGAAGTTTCAGTTTCAGCGTCAGTTCTTCCAATGAATATTCAGGACTGATTTCCTTTAGGCTGCCCCTGGAACCAGTGTTGAACCCCCTCATTCAGGATAGACACTGGTAAAGGAGGTAATTCTCTAAGTCCAGTCTGCAAATGAAGACTAATTATAGCCAAACCTTTTATCATTTTGACCTGTCATTTCACACATGCTCCATTTCTCTTCTGAGAAGACCAAATTCAGAGTTTTCATTTATCTGCCGAGTTTCGTGAGCAAATTTTGGTTTACTGATGAGTTTGCATTGCTGTTACTTCCTAGAGAAGATGCAAAGATATTGTTTTTTAAAGAAAACTCATTTTTTCCTTCTCTTTTAGATACATTGCTTATAAACTTAGTACTTCAATAACTTAACCAGTTTTTGAGTTTTATTTTGAGTCCTTCCAATTGGATAGAAGATGAACATTCTCTAAAATTGTGTTATGTCTTTTGAGAATTGTTAATAGTATGCAGTATAATGTGCACAGTGACTAGCAATCACTTAGGAAGCATTCCTTGGATTAATTAGTGAAATTTCCTTTTTTCATCTCCATCTATCCAAGTCCTAACCGTCTTCTAAGCTCAAGTCAAGCCCCTGACCTGCCCTGACCAGACTCCACTATATGGAAAGGTCCTGCTCTCCTCTGAAGTTTTATTTTCCTGGGAAAGCTCTCTTGGCACAAAGCAAAAGCCAGCCAAATGTCATTAAACTTTCCATGTGTTTGCATTTCATCTTTTCAACTAGCTTCATTAAATGTGCATCCAATCAATTCAATTTATTCAACAATTTATTAAGCTCCTCCTAACTAGGACTTTGCAAATTTATGTAACTTCACAAATGTGGAACACATATATTTGGAATATGACTTTATTCCTGTGAAAGAGGTGAGAGGTAAAAAAATGCATAAAGATAAGACTATAAAGTTGGTATTTGGGCTGACTCACACTAGCCTTCAAGAGTCTATGCTGAATTTTCAGGAATTTTGTAAGTTGGCCGTTAAGTGTGGCCACTATTAAAAATCAAATGTTCTACTCTATATCTTTTACCTGATTTACATTCAATGACATCATGTCAGTAGCTTGATATTTCCCATGGCAGGAGTATTTATACTTCAGAAATTGGCACACACTAAAAATAAAAGCTTGATTTATTGCTTTCGTGACTGACTAGGCTTGAGATAGTGATGGAGAAAATATTAATAACAGTTAGTTCAGTTAAACGTGTGTTGTGTTGTGCAGGTCGTCACTACCTTGTAAATGGCACAAAAGAATTGAAGAAATATTCTTTGGTATTTAAATACTATTATCCAGTTAAGCAAATAAGCCACTCAGGCTACTGAACAATGGGTGAAATTCTGACATTCATACTGATGAAGCTGCAAGAGGTTTCAGCTTAATGAATACAGTGTGTGTGAAAGTGAGAAAAGTGTTTAACAATAGATCATGTATCAGATGTAATGATAATGAATTTAATGGGAATAGAGCTATCAGAAAAGAAATACAATTGAGTTTTCAAATCATGGTTGAATTGAAATCACAGATTGGCTACAGATATGAGTTGGCAAAAATTAATGATAGCATTCTGTAAGAATCAGTTTATGTAGAGCTTGTATAGAGTCTATAATAAAGAGTGTTACATACTTTATTATTATTTGTACATGACGTGATACACATCCTTTCTGTGAATAAGATTTATAATGAAATTATGTACAATGTATATACATCTTTCGACATTATTATTTTTTCAGTAAGCCTGTTAAGCACTTGTATGCACCACCATTGCATGTATTCATTGAGAGACACAGTCGTTGTGAATATTGAACCAGGGGATGGAGGGTTCTGGCTCCTCTCCTGACATCATCTTCATACCAACTCTGGAGCAGCGTCTTCTCCTAGCACCTCAGGAAATGTGTGTGTGTGTGTGTGTGTGTGTGTGTGTGTGTGTGTGTGTGTGTGTGTGTCTATGCACTCAGTCACATCCCACTCTTTGTGACCCCATGGATTGTAGGCGGTCCGGCTCTTCAGTTCACGGGATTCTCCAGGCAAGAATACTGGAGTGGGTTGTCTTGCCCTCCTCCAGCAGATCTTCCCAATCCAGGAATCTTCCCAACCCAGGACTGAACCCATGTCTCCTGCATTGGCAGGTGGGTTCTTTACCACTAGTGCCCCCTGGAAAATATATGTAGCATAGTTTTTTGTTTTTTTCAGCTGCCCCATTCAGAATAAGCTTATCTCTGTTTTGCTTGTAAAATACCTAAAACATGCTTTCTTTCCCTTCTAACATGAAAAGCATACAAATCAAATTTTCCTCTTAAAAGGGAATCTGGAAAGAAGACCTAAGCTTCATAATTATGGGGATGCCCAAAGAGTGTCTCCCAGCTTGCCCTACTACGTACAGTTGTTCAGGTCAGGAATTCTCACACCTCCCATACTCTCTCTGATAACTCTCCTCCCCACTAGAAATCACATAGGGTGGAACCTCATTCCACAGCAAGAAATACCTAAGGAAAAACAATTCTCATTATTTAAAAAATAAATCTCTCAGAACTCATGAAAGCTGCCTCTCCCAGTGTGCTGAGAGACTTTGTCCTGAGGAAAATGACCTTCACTTGAAGCTTTTTGCCTGTGTTTGGGATACTTAATATTTTTCCTCTGCGTTAAATCATAGAGAAAGGAAGGCCTGCTGGGAAGACATGGTGCTGAGTGGCTGTGACATTCTCTATCCCCTTACCTTTAAACACAGTATCCTGGAGAATGTACCAGTTGAGGAAGTCTTGTCTGAATCACCTTCAGTAAAATGCCTGATTCAGGTTTCCCTTCCCTTTCTCTACTCTCAAAACCTGAGCCCTAACTTTCTTATATAGACCTGTAAAGATACCCATTTTTGATTCCTAAAGGGTTGTCCACAGAGGGTAAAAGAATTTGACTTAAGGAACAAAGAATGACTGCTGAAATTCATTTATCTGCATTTAGTATGTTTACACACCAGGAAGGAACAAGGAATTCATTTTGGGGTATGTATGTGCAGATGAGATAATCAGGGTTTAATAAAAACCTACTGTTATTAGCTAATCAGTTCAGCTTGGTGACTATTGGTCTGTTATGGCAGGACAAGAATAATTAAGTGACACTTAAAGGTATGGGAAGAGCGTTAGTCAGAAATTGATGTGCCCACAGAAGGCTCCAAATGGCCGACATTTAATGGTCCTCTCTCTGTTGCCATGGCAACTCACTTTGGTAACTCACATCTCTTCAGTGTAGATAAACAAGGGGCAGAGTGTTCTTAGGAAGGTGCAACCCCCTTTAAGCAGATCTATAAGCATCGCAGATGAACAGAACTTTAAACATTCCGCCATGAATATTCATGAAGTAAGTTGTTTTTTGTTGCCTGCCTAGTCAGCAGTCACAAAACACATGGTGTGTGTTGGCAGCGTCTTGCCTAGGTAGAGGGGCTATGGACTGAGGCAATGGCAGGAACCAGGACCTGTGAGGCTGACTGACATTTCCATCTGTAGCGAAGGCTGGTAATTAACAGGAAGGAGTATGCCTGCAGCATCGCACCATCTGCTAGGGAAACGGCTCAGTAAGAAGGAGCTGGATAGCATCTCAGCGGTGGCGCGATCTGGTTCCGACATGAGGCCGGGCATCTGTTCGTGGAGGAGATAGACTATTAGGGAATTCGACTGGGAATGAACAACGTGGAGAGAGCACTCTGACCTAGACCATAAAAGCAACTCTTTAGAAATGGTGTCTTTTTATCTTACTTACCCACTTCTTCTGCAAATGGTTTGCCGAGGGACCATTACAGATCTGTTTGAAGTAACACAATGGTTTCAAAAACGCTGTTTTATTCCAACATGAAATTCTTGAAATCAGGATACAGCTGTCATCTTTTGACAATAGAGCTAATTTCAGAGCGAGGATATGAGGTTAAATTCCTTCTTTTGTTGTTTCGATTGGGGAGCAGGGGGTGGAAGGACAAAATGATCGTTTAAACACAAAGCTATTCAAAATTGAGAAGGGAAAAAAAAAAACAATAACCCTGGGCTGCCCTGACAGAAAGTGTGCAGGTCAGAAATCACCCAAAATTCTTGTAATGTCTTCACATTCCTATTTTGCTCTTTTTATAGCATGCCTGTTTCCCAGTGCAAATCTTCCTCATGGTGAAAAATCAAACTTCAAGACTTGGGGCACAGTCCTATATGACTCATTCTCAGGACCTTGGTTGAAGAGAATATTTCTGTTTTGGGTACCGAATCTTGAAACACGAGTCAAGTTCATGATAGAGTTAGGGTATATGTAGGGCAAGATGAATGAAGGACAAGGCTAACCCTTCCACCCCCATATTCTTAGAAGATACATAAATTTATTCTGCACTGGAACTCATCTTTGAGTGGGAGCCAGTAGACAGAAAGCTTGATCTTTCCATTAACTTATAGGTTAGTGACACTTTTAAGAATATAAATATGTTAATAGTTTTTTAACAGTCAGGGAGAAACTATTGAATCAAACCATCTCCATAAGGTTGGAGGTTAGTATGCATGAATGCTGTTGCATTGACTGGGGCTTCTGACTCATTTACGAAGTCCAGCAGATGGCAGATGACTTGAATATATATATAAATGTGTGTGCGTTACTGTTACTAAATCAGAGTCGTCGAATGATATTTACTGAGACCTCATGGTACCATATGGAATCGAAGAATATATAGACCTTGGAATTTAAATTCATCTGAGCAAGGTGGACAGAGGCTTCAGATTTAGAGCTTATATTTTTCTCCCTCCTCTGGTGAATGCTAATGATTTTGTTAATCCATGGGAATGCTGGTTTCTGAAAGGGCTAGTGCAAAGCCAATAGAAAAATATCACCTTTACTGCTGCTGCTGCTGCGTCACTTCAGTCGTGTCTGATTCTAGACAGAAGAAAAAGAAAAGCAACACTAACTGTGAAAAAATTCACATTTTATCACATCACACAATCGTGTGATGGTAAAATTTTAATAATTGTCTCTCAAGTGGGGATAGAGTCCTCAATTTTTAGTTCTTGCCAAATTTGATAAGGTAGATACAAACTACCACCCAGGCTGATTTCAGATCAGCCACATTGAGACTGGACAATGATGCACACAATCATTTCTCAGAAGTCATGGGGACCAGTTCCAACCACCACTGGTTTTATCTCTATATGCCTAATGCATAAAGTATTGAAAACACCAGTTTTGATTATGTTGGTGAATGTGGTCTGCTTTATGCAATACAGTCTCTCTTTTCACACACTGAGAGCCTAATAACTGACATCTGGATAGTGCATGATAGCATATAAAACCCATTCATAGTTATTAATTCACTTGATCTTCTTCACAACTGTGCTGCCTAGGCAGAGACTGAGGCTAAGTGGCATTGCCAAAGGCCATATCATTCAGTGAGTGGGAGATGTGAGCTAAGTTTCAATACAAAAGTCTGCCTCTAGATAAATACTTGTTACTGGAAGAGACCAGCTTCTGGTCTCTTTGTTTCTCCATTTCTTTTTTGTGCTGTATTACTTTGCTGCATTCTGGCCCCTAATACCTCATCTCACGTGCAATATTTGAAGTTGTATTGGAATATTCATAGCAGAGCTGTGGCACGAATGTGTTATTTCTCCTGGCTGGACTGGAGTCTCAGAGGGCACTTTTCACCCTCTACTTTCCTTGTCCAGTCCGTCAGCCTTGGGCTGCATTGAAAATCATCACTTCCAGAACCTGGATATCAGACTGCATTCCAGAAGATCAATCAGTATCACACATGACCTGTAGCTTACACAAATAGAACAATTGCAAGAGACATTAAAATGAGATCTGAAGTATCAGAAAGTGTCTTGGCCTTTCCTGGGAACCTGAGTAGCATCACAACCTGCAGATTTAGAAACAAACCTCAAGTCATTCAATCATTTAACAGAGCAGCCAATACTTTTGAAAGGAGTCCTACTTTGCAAGCATTTTGCTACATCCAGTGGATGCAGAGATTGATGAAACAATCTCTGCTCTCAAGGATCTCACCCAAAATAATGTTCTTCCAAAGGAAATAGTTCTGGCTGTGAAGTCTGCAAATTCTCTAAACATTCATACTACTTAAAGTCACATCATAAATCAAACAGACCATTTTCTCTGGGGAGAGTGCCTTACGAGTTACTTGTTGCAAAGTGCGTGGCTCAGATTCAACATGGAGAAGAGCCACGTGATTTGGAAGGTCTACATCATAATACAGGATATTTGGTGAGATGAAGATTCAAGGTTGGAAAGAGTCTTATCAAATCCAGGCTGTTGGACAGCTGAAATCAATTATCCCATATCTTCCCCACCCCGCTGTATGAAGATGATAACTCTGACCCAATAAGATATGAATTTAAATTATTTTGATGGCTGTATTGATGGCTTTTGTTGACCATTCAAAGTCTCCCATGTTTTCATGTTTATCACTCAAAGCCTACTGGCAACCATCCCAGTGCTAATCCGGGAGAAGGGGTGTGGCATTCACTTAGACAGTGATGGCAATTGCAGCTCCCTGAGCTCCACACACAAATACAGAGACCCTGTGTCTACACTGTGCAAAATGGATCCAGACCAGCCTTAAGTGCAACTGTGCCAAAAGAGAATTGCACTTACAACACAGCTTAGTGAACACAGTGCTCTGTGTTACCTGGTCAATACATTTTTGAAGTCAAAAGTGGTTTTATCTTCTTCAGGGACAGAGTTTGAATTCTGCTGGTTTTCCTCTCTCCAGGCCTCTCTCAACACCATAGATAAGAGCCTAAAACTAATCTTGGTGTTAGGATGTCTATTTCGCTTTTCCTAGGACATCAGAATTATATATTAATTCACCCCAAATTGATGTAGGTGGCTATCACACAGCAACATGTTTTAGACACCTGAGCTAGAGCAAACACAAAGTGCTCAAAGCCTTCACACACATGCACACACACACTCTCTCTCTCTGTATCAGGTGATGATGAATGTTATGCAGAAAATCAAAGCAGAAGTGGAGAGTGACAGTGTGACCGGGGTGGGTGGCAGCTATTTTAGACAGAATGGTCAGGAAAGACTTCTCTAAAAGGACAAGTTTGATCTGAGAACTCTATGAGAGATGCAGGGAGTAACTACTGAATACAAGGAGGAGGAAGAGTGGTCCAGGCAGAAGGCTTTCAAGTCCTCATGCTCTGGTGTACTGGACAGACCTCAGTGGACTGTTGGAAAGATGATGGGCCCTACAGAACTGTTTTTGTCACTGTAGAGAGGAGAGGTGGTGAATTTCTGCCTGAATATATTCTGTAACTGTTAAACAAATGCAAAAAGGCACCAGGGCTCAGAGATGTTCCCACAAGGCCACCTTAAGAAAACAGATACTCCTCATTCTTTGCATCTTCAGTCCCTAATCGGTGACCCAGAGCCATGAATCCTTGGAGAATGGGATGCTCTCCTGTCCTCTGGGTTGTACCCTCTCCTCTCAAGGACAGGGCCTGGTGGCTGGAGCTGTGTGCATTCTCTTTAACGAATTACATTTAAGTTATGAAGGACTTCTTTTTTTATTAAAATTTCTCACATTACTTTTTATTACAAGAGTAATATGTGTTCATTTGGGGATAATTTCAAAATTTAAATGAAGATGAGAAGATAAACCATCTCTTGCCTTTAAAAAAAACTGCTGTTAGTGTTTTAATTATTTTTCAGACTTCCAGAATATTTCTGCATGTTATATCTTAACTACCTGAAATAGGGCAGCAGAGGATGAGATGACTGGGTAGCACCACTGACTCAATGGGCATGAATTTGAGCAAACCCTGGGAGATGGTGGAGGACAGAGGACCCTGGTGTGTTGCAGTTCATGGGGTCACAAAGAATCAGACACGACTTGGTGACTGAACAACAATAACAACCTAAAATGGATCATACTTAACATACAATTTAGAAATTTATTTGACTTTTTCACCAAATATTTTTAAATATCTTTTTTTATGGATAAATTATCTTCTACAACATCGCATTTTTACATCTGTATAGTGTTGTATTCGGAGAAGGCAATGGCACCTAACTCCAGTACTCTTGCCTGGGAAATCCCATGGATGGAGGATTTTTCCATTCATGGGGTCGCTAAGAGACGGACGTGACTGAGCAGCTTCACTTTAACTTTTCACTTTCATGCACTGGAGAAGGAAATGGCAACTCACTCCAGTGTTCTTGCCTGGAGAATCCCAGGGACGGGAGAGCCTGGTGGGCTTCCGTCTATGGGGTTTCATAGAGTCGGACACGACTGAAGCGACTTAGCAGCAGCAACAGTGGTGTTGTATTATATAGTTGATGAAACTTTAACTGTACTTTTATTACTAAAACTATGGTTGTTTAGAAAATTTTCTTGTGATGACAAAGATTGTGTTGAACATAATTTTTGCTAAGTCTAACGGCCATCCCCATGTTTTTTTTATAATACATTCTTAAAAGTAGGTTTGCTAGGTGAAAAGATTCTGACCTAGTAACATCTCCTAAGAAAAGTTGGATTGTTTGCGAAGTTGTGTGTGCTTAGTCACTCAGCTGTGTCTGACTCTTTGTGATCCTGTGTACTTGTAGCCTACCAGGTTCCTTTGTCCATGGGGATTCTCCAGGCAAGAATACTGGAGTGGGTTGCCCCATCCTCCTCAGGGGGATCTTCCCAAGCCAGGAATTGAACCCATGTCTCTTGCATTGCAGGCAGATTCTTTACTGTCTGAGCCACCAGGGAAGCCCATGAATACTGGAGTGTGTAATCTATCCCTTCTCCAGGAGATCTTCCCAACCCAGGAATTGAGTGGGATCTTCCACATTGCAGGCAGATTCTTTACCATCTGAGCCACCAGGGAAGCCCAAAGTTGTTGTATAACAACAATAATAAGCAAATGCTTATTACTGGCTTTATCTGGTTCACTGTTCCCATAGAGGACAATAAAGGGATGTATCATGAAGGGTTACTTGTATAATTTCTCAGCGTCACTGACACGGGGTCGCAAAACTCCATCCTCCCACACATTTCTAATTAACAGTGCTGCACTGCTACTCCACAAGACTTCAGAAAGGTGAAGCCTTATATCGAGTACTTTTAATATCAACTGTATCGATGGCTCAGATACTGCAGTGATGGGGACTAACAGCAAACCCACTTTCTGACAGTTGAGAGCCGTTGTGTCTGTCTCTTTTTCCTCTCATCGGCAATGAGAGGACACAGTATTTTCGAGGATGACTTTTCAAAATCCAGCCTTTAAGATCAAGCAATAGAAATGCTTGAATAGAAATACAAATGCATCCATTTGTAAATGGATGTTGTACCTCTCTATCTGCAAGCTGGAAAATTCCTTCTCTACCTCCTGGTGATGGAATAGTTCCTTGGGATCCTTAACATGTATTCCCTCCCAGCAGTGCCTGCTTGGGGCTAAAGGATCAACATCATTTTGATTTGTGTTGTGGTGGATGGTCCGAGTTGCCTCTTATGCTATATTCCGTAATTCTGTAGAAATGAGGTCAGTCGCCAAGTCTATAGCCAGGAATTCTAGTGAGGTGTACGATTGTGCTGGACAGTGGGTATGAGTCATCTTACATAAAAATTATTTTTCACTCAGATCACACTGTAGCCTCCCACAATCAAGAAATCCAGAACATTCCCCAGAAATCTTTCCTCCCTAGGCAGCGATAACCTGTGAGTGACCGTACTTTGGAAAGGGGAGTCCTCAGAACAGTCACGTTTAAACCATTGACCACATAACTTGTGGGGAGTGAGAGCAAGCTTCATTGTTTGTTGGTAGCAAGCCAGATCCCCCACAGGGATAACTAATAAAATAGCTGCCAGTATCTCTGAGAATTCAAGCAAATTACATCTTTGGAGGTCAGTGGATTATAAAGCCCCAAAGCCTGCCTGCCTGCTGTAAATATACACCCTCTTCCTGTCCCACCCTTCTGGGGACTTTAGACAGAGTTGGCAGGGATGGGATATGATGGGGACCCACTGTACAGGCATTTTCAGAAGAGCTGAGGACAATTCTAAGCACTGGGCTATCCCAAAGCAAAATTGTGGCAAGATCCCCATTGATCCCTACTATTGAATTTCTAGTAGATGACATAGAATTTCATTTCCAAGGATGTCTGCTGTGGACTGACAAATAGAGCTTTCTTTACAGCTGGTAGGATGGGCAAACCTGTTTTTCCCTGCCCACGCTTCTCCCTTCCCCTCTCTCATTCCCATATCTATTTTTTTTCTGCCAGCAGGTTTCCTTCAAGCATTCAATCAAGGGCAATATGTCCTCAATCAACATTTTTCATTTTTTATGCAACACTGTCCTTTAAAGCTTTTTGCAGCTGGTTGGTGACTGAACTGCTGCCAATATCCTCTGAGAGCTCCCCCTCGTCGTGCGCACATCGGTCATCTTCCCAGAGCTCTCCAAGTGCCCCGGAGGCAGCTCAGCTTGGAGTGCATCTCTGGGTCGGCTTATCAGGCTGTGGCAGCCCTCAGGGGTTCCAGCTTCCGGGAGCCTGGCTCTCGGGTGGCGAGGAGGAGCACAGGAGGGCAGCAAGCACAAGGGATGCAGTTGTGAACTGGGGAGCATTTCGTACAGAAAAGAGGAACGTAGTATTTAACTTGAAGTAAGTATGTCATTACAGTGACAGAAGAGCATGCTGGTGGCAGAAAGAACTGGGCCAGGGACTCAGGAGATCTTTGTGTTCTTGGCACTGCATTTATGCGTTCTCAGTTCTTATACAGTCAGTGGACTTATTGAGCATCACCCAAAAAAGGGAAGATACCGGACTGGTTCTCTCCAATAGCACTTCCTACCCTAATCTCCCAAAGTTTCTTTCTCCTGCCAAGGACTTACGGTGATAGCAGGAGGAGCCCCTGAAGTGGCTGCCTTCCAAGGTGTTTTAGATGGACAGACCCCTGAGTAACGAGCTGTTTAACTTGTGTGCCTGGAAAGTGCTTCTTTAGGCACTCTATATTTGAAGCACTCTTATAGTCTTCTTTTTCTATGCAAATTTTGAGCAAGACTTTCTCTGGGAAATCCGTGTGGATGTGAGCCAATCCCAGTGCACCTGTGTATTTCATCTGTGAAATGATTACTCTCCCGGAGAGCCATGGGTCTTCCAACTATGTGCTTTGTGAGTGACTAATTCCGTACCCAGCCATCACTCTGGACTCCAATACGTCATTCTGCATACAGTGTGTGAGTGCCTGCATCAGTGTCTGGATGTGTTGGGGCGGGGCGCGGCGGTCATTCATCACCACGAGAGACTCATGGTGCGCCGTGGTCCTCGGATCAGGTGAGACCTTCAGCTACACATTTACCCATTTTGTGATCTTGGAAAATTCTATGCTCCCTCTAAATCTCGCTAAACATTTAACAGAAATTTGTTTTTGTTTTCCTCTTGAAGATTTGCTGCAGAGATTTAGTAAAATACGTTGTCTTCACCCTGATGTGTCAGAGGTGTCTCACACCTCACGCGGTCAACAATCTCCACTCTAAATACAAAAACTGAATTTTGCTTTATCCCTAAGCCACATCCCTCCCTGTCCCAATGTTTGAAATTCTTCAGCTCAGTAAATGGTACAAATGGCCGACTGGCCAAGCAAAACTCTAGGAGAAATCGATTCCTTTTTTGTCCACCAAATCGAATCTCTCAGTAAGGCCTGTTTATTAATTTTTTCTTTTCTTAATCTATCCATGTGTGCCTTTCTTCACTTCTACCACCTTGGTCCAGGGCACCATCATCTCTTGCTCAGATTAGTGATTCAGTTCAGTTCAGTCTCTCAGTTGTGGCCGACTCTTTGCGACGTCATGGACTGCAGCATGCCAGGCCTCCCTGTCCCTCACCAGCTCCCGGAGTTTACTCAAACTGATGTCCATTGAGTCTGTGATGCCATCCAACCATCTCATCCTCTGTCATCCTCTTCTTCTCCTGCCGTCAATCTTTCCCAGCATCAGGGGTTAGTGGTGCACCTGACTCCATGTTTAATATTCGACAGTCCATACTCCATATGTGCACAAATTGGTATTTTTTTTTTTTTTGCTGTGAATGTTGTTGTTTTTATTTTTTTTTATTTATTTATTTTTAAATTAGTTTATTTTCTATTTTTTAACTTTACAATATTGTATTTGTTTTGCCATACACTGACATGAATCCACCATGGGTGTACATGTTTTCCCCTTCCAGAACCCCCCTTCCACCTCCCTCTCCATCCCATCCCTCCAGGTCATCCCAGTGCACCAGCCCTGAGCACCCTGTATCATGCATTGAACCTGGACTGGAGATTCATTTCACATATGATAATTTACATGCTTCCATGCCATTCTCCCATATCATCCTGCCCTCGCCCTCTCCCACAGAGTCCATAATACTGTTCTATTTATCTCTAGTCAATCGGTAAACAAATTGGTATTTTTAAATCCCAACTAGATCTTTCATACATCTCCCATTTCAAATCTCCCAAAGGCCTCCTGTTAGAATTAGCTTTGAGCTCCCCACCATGGCTGGAAGAGTCTATGATATGTAGAATCTGTCTGCCTCTCAGTGCTCCGTGCTACTCACTTAAACTTGCTATGGAATCTAGCTGGTCTGGTGCATCGGTTTCTCTCACACACTCACCAAGTTTGGATGACCCACTGTTGGGTTTCTGCACTTGCTATGCCCTTGGTTTCATCTCTCTGTCCTCAGAACTTTACACGGCTGAGTCCCTGTGTCATTCTGGTCACGGCTGAAATGTCAAAGCTGCAGTCACTCACTAACTGGCTCATTACCATGCTTTATGTTGAAAGCAGGTATCACTACCTGAAAATCTTATTCAGTTATTTATTTATTTTTCCATTTCTCCTTCACTAAAATTTAAGTTGCATTAGAACAGAAGTCTAATTCAGCAGTCACCAGTCTTTTTGGCACCAGGGACCACTTTCATGGAAGACAATTTTTCCAGGGACCAAGGGTTGGAGAGTGATTTAGGGGTGATTCAAGCACACTGCATTTATTGTATGCTTTATTTCTAATGCTGCTGCTGATCTGACAGGTGTTGCGGTCTGTGGCCCGAGGTTAAGGACCCCCGGTCTAAGCAACCCCAATGCTCTGAATGTCCACTTGTTGAAACAGAATTAGTTTAAAATGTTTGTTACAAAGGCTGGAATATGGAGGATTACTCTACATTCACACATGCACCATCTTTTACTAATATATGCATGTGTGAAAACAAAGGCTTAAGAGTCACCTGGTTTCAGATTGGATCCACCCTGTTACTGCTGGCTATGCAACCTTCAGAATATTACTTAATCTCTAAAGCTCCATTTTCTCATTTGTAAAATGAAGATAAAAATCAGTACCTTTTCCATGAAGTTCAGTAGGGATTTAATGATAAATATGGGTATAAATTCTAGCACAGTCTCTGACACATTTTAAGTAGTTGAATTTCAGCTATTTCTACTTTTTCTTCTTGCTCAATCAGTTCATTATTATTAATCAGTGCTAAAAGAGAAGAATTTGGTGGAAGCTGCTGATGGTTTTGTTATCTATTAAATATTTCTTTAGAAATCTCTGTGGTGCATTATGACACACAAATCTGAGGAAAAAACAACATAATCCAGATATGGTGTCAAAGTGACCAAGTAGTATATCATTGACCTACCACTTTGGCAAAATGTGCCCCTCATCTGTAAAAAGAAGATAAAGAGAACCACCACACAGGACTGGTGGCTGAAATTAGTTTAATGCATTCAAAGCTCCTGACCGCTCATGAACTTTAATGCTATTCTTTCCTTCAGTTTTGCTTTCAATCTACTATCACAGATGTAAAACACTTTTTAAGAAGACTAATAACTTGAAGTTGCTGCTGACAACTGATTGGTTGCAAAGTCACTAAGAAATTTACTAAAATATAATATTTAGAGAAACTTCTAAGTCTTTTGTACTGGTTGAGTAGGTAGGTCGCCAGGAGGTACAAGACATGAAGTTCTCCATTTAACCGACCATCAGGGCTCCAAAATCACTGCAGATGGTGACTGCAGCCATGACATTAAAAGATGCTTGCTCCTGGGAAGAAAAGTTATGACCAACCTAGGCAGCATATTAAAAAGCAGAGACATTACTTTGCCAACAAAGGTCTGTCTAGTCAAAGCTATGGTTTTTCCAGTAGTCATGCATGGATGTGAGAAATGGACTATGCACCGAAGAATTGGTGCTTTTGAACTGTGGTGTTGGAGAAGACTCTTGAGAGTCCCTTGGACTGCAAGGAGATCCAACCAGTCCATCCTAAAGGAAATCAGTCCTGAATATTCGTTGGAAGGACTGATGTTGAAGCTGAAACTCCAATACTTTCACTACCTGATGAGAAGAACTGACTCACAGAAAAGACCCTGATGCTGGGAAAGATTGAGGGCAGGAGGAGAAGGGGACGACAAAGGATGAGATGGTTGGATGGCTTCACCGACTCAATGGACATGAGTTTGAGTAAACTCTGGCAGCTGGAGATGGACAGGGAGGCCTGGCGTGCTGCAGTCCATGGGGCCGCAAAGTCAGACATGACTGAGCGACTGAACTGAACTGAACTGACAGGTCAAGTCTGATTATATCTGGGAATTTAAAAATGTGTTAAACTTGTGAACTAGAAATGTTTCAGAAAACTCAGAAGTTTCATGTCAGCTTCTTATCTTCCTTCGACCTTACATTGTGCATTCTGTAGATAGGTTGAAATAATCCAAACTTGTTGATAATCCAAAATAATCCAAACTTAATCCAAACACTGAATTAAGACCCAAAAGGTCTCACTTACTAGTTGTGGGATGTGGAGTGTTTAAAAAATTCTCTGTTTAGCAGCTTCTCCATTCATAAATAGGGCAAGTCATTTCAATTCTACTGTCCTCCAGAATTTTTAATGAAAATCAATTGTCCAGCACTTGAAAAGTTTGTAAAGAGATTTTTAAATGGTAGAAGCTACGTAATACTGTTAAAATAAGATTTATCTATTTAAAGTCAGAGAGTAAAACTAAGACACAGAAAATTGTGCCACATGTGTGTTTGTGTCACACATCAGTCTCAGCATCCATACTAGATTTGTGTGATGGGTTCACACGCCTCTGTAAGTGACATAAAAACTACATTATAGTCTCACCACAGTACGTGAGGCTGTTTCCTCATTTTCATCAGCATTTGATTGCCTATAACTTAATTTTTTTTGGAACATACTAGTTTTTATTTATTATTATTATTTTTAATTTTTACAATATTGTGTTGGTTTCTGCCATACAGCAATGCAAATCAGTCATGATGATAGATATATCCCCTCCCTTTAGGTCATCCCCTGTGGCTCAAATGGTAAAGAATCTGCCTTCAATGCTGGAGACCCAGGTTCAATCCCTGGGTCAGGAAGATACCCTGGAGAATGAACTGCAACCTCCTCCAGTATTCTTGCCTGGAGAATCCCCATGGACAGAGAAACCTGGGGGGAGCTTCACTCCATAGGATTGCAAAGAGCTGGACATGACTGAGTGACTGTCACTTCACCTTTCCCTTTGGAATCAACCTAAAAGTCGAACAGAGAAAGGAAGAACATGGTATGATATATGCACATTATCAAATATAGTATATGAATGAGAAAGAAAGAATTATATGTATATATATATCAGTTCAGTTCAGCCACTCAGTCATGTCTAACTCTGCAACCTCATGGACTGCAATACGCCAGACCTCCCTGTCCACATCACCAACTCCCAGAGCTTTCTCAAACTCACGTCCATCGAGTTGGTGATGCCATCTAACCATCTCATCCTCTGTCATCCTCTTGTCCTCCTGCTTTCAATCTTTCCCAACATCAGGGTCTTTTCCAATGAGTCAGTTCTTCATATCAGGTGGCCAAAGTATTGGAGTTTTAGCTTCAGCATCAGTCCTTCCAATGAATATTCAGGACTGATTTCCTTTAGGATGGACTGGTTGGATCTCCTTGCAGTCCAAGAGACTCTCAAGAGTCTTCTCCAACACCACAGTTCAAAAGCATCAATTCTTCAGTGCTTGGCTTTCTCTCTAGTCCAACTCTCACATCCATACATGACTACTGGAAAAGCCATAGCTTTGACTAGACAGACCTTTGTGTATACATATATATATATATGTAAGGATAGTTCATAAATATAGTATTGAACCCAAACAATGAAAAGACACACAATGAGATGTTTATCACAATACAATTGATGTAAAACACAGTTCTTCCTTTTGTTCATTGTTACACAATTTGTGAACAAAAACATGGAAGGTGGAATGATATACATTAAAAGAAATATGGCTGTACCTATCTACATCTAATAAAAAACTGCATTAGTAAACAAAATCTATATACCAATAACTTTCATAAATATAGATATGATACCTCAATAAAATATTAGCAAGTAAAATCTAGCAAAAATATGATGCATAATGGCTAAATGCAAAGTTGGTTTAACACTTAAAAATCAATCAATGCAATTCATCACAGTAACAGAATAGAGAAAAACACATACGATTAACTCAATAAATGTAAAAAAAATGCATTTGACAAAAACCCAATATCAGTTCATCACAAAATTTCTGAAATGACTAAGAATATAAGAAATTTTATAAAATTTATTGGAGCTTCTAAAACTATATTTTAAAAATATAGCTAACATCATGCTTAATAGTGAAATACTGGACGCTTCTTTCCCCCTAAGATCAAGAAGATAACAATGTTTTGTGCTCTCCTCACTTCAATTTGATACTATACTGGGAATTAGAAAGGAAAAAGTAAAACTGTTTTTCTTTGTAGTTAGCATAATCATCTGTGTAAAGCAAACAACAATAAACCCCTCTGAGTTAATCTGCTAAATTATATAAAATCTACAAAAAAAAAAAAGCTACTAAAACTAATAAACAAATTAGTGAGATTATTCAAGATAAAGATGTTATACAAAAATCTATGTCATTGCACATACTAGCAACAAACAATTAGAAACGGAATTTTTTTTAAAAAGCAATACCATTTAGAATAGAATAAAAATATGAAACATAGGGGCAAATTTTAAAAATAAGTGCCAGTTACACTTAAAGTCATTGCTGAAGAAATTATATATTAAATGAATAGATAAATTCATGTATTTAAAGCCTCAGTGCTGCCGATATAAATTCTCTTTATATTTTCAAGCCGAATTCCAGAAAAGTTGTCCTTTTAGACTTTAAAATTAAATTGTAAAATATATGTGAAAAATTATATGTCAATGTACTGATAGCAATTTGACCAATGCATCAGTCAGAAAGTCTGTTGAGAAGCTTATACATGTCTGAAAATTTATATATGAAAGAGGTAGTGCCTGAGATCATTGGGAAAGAAGAATTTGGTTAATACATTAAATCGTAAAAATAAGATGAAATTGAGTATCTTCACACAATAAACAAAATTTAATTTCAGAAGCTTTAAATGCTATTTTCACTAACAGAGAAAAATCCTTTTAATTATTACTAAAATGTGTCCGTGTGCTCAGTTGTGTCTGACTCATTTGTGACCCCAGGGACCATACTCCAAGAGCTTCCTCTGTCCGTGGGATTTCCCAGGCAAGAATACTGTCCATGAGTTGCCATTTCCTTCTCCAGGGCATCTTCCCGACCCAGGGACTGAATGTGAGTCTCCTGCATTGCAGGCAGGTTTTTTACTGCTTAGCTTCCAGTAGAATGTGCAAGTTAGCATTATTTAGACATCCCAGTCTAAAACAAAGTAAAATAAGTTGCCTATTAAACAAATATTAATTAACTGTACTAAAATGAACCTTATCAAAACATTGCCCTAAAATAATAAAAAAAGAAACATTGTCAACTGCAAGAAGAAATTCGTAAAACACAAAACTGTTAAAAATTAGCATCAACTGTGTAAAAAGAACTAACTCCTAAAAATCAGTAAAGAAGGTACAGATAACTTTTGAAAATAGGAAAATACTTTTAAAAGGTTGAACAGACATTCCATAGAAAATGAAATAAAGGTGGCCAATATCATTAATTACCAAAGAAATGAAAATTAAAACCAAGATGGAATCCCCTACAGTATCAATTATATTAGGAAAAAAAAAATCTCACGTTGAATGAAGAAAGGAGCAACCACTTTAGAAGGCAGTTTAGTTTGTTCATGTAAAGTTAAACATTCCTTAGTCTATGTTCCAGCAATTCTAGACATACACTCAAGAAAAGCGTTTGCCTGTGAACCACAGAAGACATGTGTGGAATGTGCATTAAATACTCCTGATGACAGCAGAGATCTAGAGAGGAGTTGTGAACCAAGAGGGCAGGGCTTGAGGGAAGTCTGGTATATAATCAACCAGATTATGTGGAGTATAATCGGGAGTATAATCAACCTTTAAGGATAAATCTAAGCATAATAATAATAAATGCAAAGAGAGGTTTCAAAAGATTCCATTCATCATGAAGCTAAAACAACTATGATTTTTAAAACCACAAGGTAGTAGTATTTAGAGAAGCAAGAGAGTTATGTAAAAAGAAAGGAAAAAAATAATGATCACCCTGAGACAGAAGAAATGGTTACCTAGAGTGATGAAGGCAAAGAGGTAGGAGGGGAAATGATGATCAAATGTAGGGTATTGGTCAGTTGCTAACGTTTTGTTTTTGTTACTGGATTATTGGCTGTGCTTTCTCTTTTTCAACAAACTAAACAAAAATGATGAGCCATGCATGAACAAATGGTGATGTCCTAAACCAATGATTGCAATCAGTGCAATCCTGTGCATTAATATCTAAAAATATTTAAATTTAAAAAATAAATAAAGACATACATAAGCAAAAAGGAAAGACCATTTATGGAAATCGTTCACTCTGTTAACAATAGAACAATACAACTATAAGCATATTGTTTTATTTCTTTCCAGAACTTTTGCCTACACAAAAGTTGTTCTTTACACTTGTTGTTGTTCAATTGCTAAGTCATATCTGACTCTTTGTGACCCCATGGACTGCAGCACACCAGACTTCCCTGTCCTTCACCATCTCCCCTGGAGCATATTCAAACTCATATCCATCGAGTCAGTGATGCTTTCCAACTATCTCATCCTCTGTCTCTCCCTTCTCCTCCTGCCCTCAACCTTTCCCAGCATTGGGATGTTTTCCACTGAGTCAGCTCACATCAGGTGGCCAAAGCATTGGAGCTTCAGCTTCAGCATCAGTCCTTCCAATGAATAGTCAAGGTTGATTTCCTTTAGGATTGACTGGTTTGATCTCCTTGCAGTCCAAGGGACTCTCAAGAGCCTTCTCCAGCACCACAGTTTGAAAACATCAATTCTTCAGCATTTAGCCTTCTTTCTGATCCAACTCTCACATCCATAAATGACTACTGGAAAAAAACCATAGCTTTGATTATATGGACCTTTGTCAGCAAAATGATGTCTCTGCTTTTTAATACGCTGTCTAGGTTTGTCATGGCTTTTCTTCCAGGGAGCAAGCGTCTTTTAATTTCGTGGCTGCAGTCACTGTCCATGGTAATTTTGGAGCCCAAGAAAATACAATCTTAGAGTGGTTATCACCTGCATATCTTAGGCTATTGCACTGAAACATACTATATTTGAAACATTTATATACTGTTTTCACTTAACGTCATGTCAAAATTATGGTTTGTTTTTATTTTGTTTTATTATTTTCAATGTTTCTGTCCCAGAAAGTAGATTAGAAAGGTTTCAATTCACATGAAGCTGCAGGACTCCTGTTGACAAGTGTTGTTCTAAAGCCTTGCAGAGCTCTGTGAGAGCCTAGACCGAGCAGAGCAGGAAAATAAATCCTGTCTGGAATCACGCTGATTCTCTCTGGTCTTCCTTACATGTGATGCATTTTGCATATCCTCAAAGGAATCAGTCTCTTGGGAATTTGCACATTCATTTCCTCCTGCAGGAAGAAGCTTGCTCCATCCCCTGTTTCTGGCTCTCATACCACCTGTTTGGTGTCTATATATATTTTTAACATAAAATCCCATTCATTGCTTATCTTCTTTGCTCCTCGTAACTGGAAACCCCATGTGGGCAGAGCGTGGGGCTTCCCACGCTAGCAGAATGCATTTTGTCTAGCATTCACAGTCTAGCAGAACTTGCTCATTTGGACCCTATGAGTGTCCCATAATAATTAGTGAATTTCTGTGGAGGGAATATCTCAAAGAATAGGTCAGCTGGTTTGTAAAAATCGCCTGACACCAACTTGATAGGTGTGGTCATCTGCAGCCTGAATAAAAAATTCTCCTCTGATTTCTGTTACTGGAAAAAGTAAATCTGGATTACCATGGCTGGCTCTCTTGTCTTTGCTCTCAAAACTTTTTTCAAGAGCTAAGAAATTGAAATTCATAAGAAAAAAAAAATGTTTTTTTCTCAGTTTGATTGTACAACAATGTTTATTTTTTCAAGTTTTTATTTGTGTGGTGATTTTAAACATTTATTTATTTAAAAAATTTAACACCAAAAACATTTTGTATTGGGGTATAGCCAATTAGCAATATTGTGATAGTTTCAGGTGAACAGTGAAGGGACTCAGCCATACATATACATGTATCCATTTTTTCCCTAATCCTCCCTCCCATCCAGACTGACATAACACTGAGCAGAGTTCCATACAATAGGTCTTTGCTGGTTATCCATTTTAAATACAGCAGTGGATACATGACCTTCCCAAAGTCTCTAACTATCCCTTCCCCTCGGCAACCCTAAGTTCGTGGATACATGACCTTCCCAAAGTCTCTAACTATCCCTTCCCCTCGGCAACCCTAAGTTCGTTTTCTAAGTCTATGAGTCTCTGTTTTGTAAGCAGGCTCATTTGTATTACTCAGTCATTAAAACAATGAAATAAGGCCATTTGCAGCAGCATGGATGGACCTAGATTGTGTCATACCTAGTGAAGCGAGTCAGAGAGAGAAGGAGAAATATCATATGACATCCCTTATATGTGGAATCTAAAAAGAAATGATAGAAGTATGTAGTGATTTTTGAAACATTTAGAATATAGTTCATTTGTATACAGCTGGCAGGTTCTGAATTAGGGATTAATTTTCATTGCAAAGAAAAAAAAGCTTTTAGAAACCATCGAAGTTTTTCTTGCATTTATTTTAACAGGGCTAAAATAATATTTTTTCCTTGTCTTTGAATAGGTGGAGAGTCATTTTCATTATTCAGAGGATATAAGCAAATTTAATTTCCTTGAGTAATTATGTCTTCACCATCTACATGGCTCTGATCTTCATCACAATTTTCTCTCCTCTTTGACTACACATATTCCTAACTTTGCCTGCATCCTCGTGGTATCCTTTTAGCAGAGATTATATAAATTCTGCTGTTTTTACTGCATTATTCTCTCTGATATAAGTACCTTATCAGTCTCTCCCAGAGCCTATCTATTTGCTCAGATCTTAGGTAGAAGTCATCAGATTAAAATCTAGATTTGATTTCACAGTCTATCCTTATTCTACAAAAATCTTCACTGAGGGGATAATCAGGTTGGTCTAGTTCACTGCTCTATCACCAACAACTTACACAGTGGGAAATGTCTGATCAAGTGATGATTAAGAAAATTTTTTCCTGCTCACCCTTTAGAGGCAAAAAAGTCATGCTTGATGGTGGGCTCAGAACCACGGAGAGGGACTTGGGTGCTTGAGCTCATCATGAACTCCCTTAGGTGAAGATTCCAGATTTGTAGTTAGGACTCAGTACCTGTGAAAGAATGGGATTCCATCTATGACCTACATGTCAATGTTTTGGTTTTCTTGGCAAATTCATCTGACTGGCAATTGTAACATGCTTGTTTTCCTTCTTGGTAGGCGTCTCTGGGAGTTGTCATTTGAGGACTCTTTTTGAGTTCTGTACTTAAGGCTTCAAATCTAGAAGTCACGAGCTCATTTCAGACATATTTATTCCCTACAAGTGTTTTTCTGGACCTAAACAGATGGTTTGGACACCACCCAGGCTAGTTTCATCCAGTCTTTTTTATATCGAAACAATATTTTATTATCTTGATGAAATTGTAGAGCACAACAAATAATGTAAATGCTATTTATTGACACTTAGAAAATTTCCATTTGAAAAAGTCACCAGAATTAATCCCTTCCAAGCATGTGACTATCAACCACTTTGTTGTCTCAGTAAATATGAATCATTCGCTGAAATATATCAAAGTTAATGGAATAGACCTTTCTATTCACCAATGACATCACTGATATTCTTCATTTATTATTCAGCCTATAAATAATTGTTGAATGCCTATTATATAAGAGGCACTGAATTAGACACATTGAGAAGGACACAAATATAATTTGCAAAATAGTTTTTCCACCAAAGATTACAAAATGGGCTAAAAAAGAGAAGACATACAAATGGCAATGGCCCTGAGAGGAAAGCACATCTTGACCTTCAGAGAACGTGAAGAAACTGGTGTCCTAGTGCAGGGAGAAGATGATAAAGCCACTGCAGAGATCTGGACCTCTATCAAGGCAGAAAAACAAACATCATTAATATGTGAAATATGATACAGATGAACCTCTCTATGAAACAGAAACACTCTCAGACTCAGAGAACAAACTTGCCCTTGCCAAGAGGGCGAGGGAAGGATGGATTAGGAGTTTGGGCTTAGCAGATGCAAACTGTTACATATAGAATGGGTAAACAAAAAGGTCCTACTGTATAGCACAGGAAACTAGACTCAATATACTGAGATAAATCATAATGGAAAAGAATATAAAAACAAATGGGTATATATGCATAACTGAACCACTTTTTTGTACAGCAGAAATTAACACACTGTAAATCAGCCAGATTTTAATAAAAAAATAAATAAAAACAACACAATAGCTCTTAATCCCTGAAAGCATTAGAAGAGTTCTTACATCCCACTTTGAACAGATAATATCATCAAAGAAAATATTAAAGAAATATTAAATATTGATATTAAAGAAAAGATGTAAATAAGGGAATGTAGATAATAGAAAGCATCTATTCAGACATGTAACATTTTTCCACCTCTCAAATGTTACAGTTCAACTCAATTCCGTGTTATAGTATAGTACTATTTCCAAGGTGTATTCAAAAACATACAGTGTACAACTCGGGATAGTAAAAAATGCTATGAGTCATTTCCCCTCCTTAGTTAGATTCAATATGAGGTTTTTCAGGTTTTGTCAAAGAAAGGAGCCCTGGAGGTAACCATGGTGATGTAGGTCTCCCAGCATTGACCATCAGAGGTGTCTGCTGCTACACCAGCAGAATACAATAGCCTGAGGAAAGAGAGGGAAACCAGCGCATGCCCCATTTAAAGGAAACACAACTCTGAAATTTGTCTGCTCTTTATAAGGCTAAGAAACAATTGACCGAATGATTTGAGAAAGTTGCCTTGGTGAATGTCACATGTCACCCTCTCCCTATGGGGATATTGATAAGGCTGCCACCCCGTGGTCCATGTGTCTGCATGCCATCCCATGGTCAACTTGCTTCACATCTCTAACTCTGTATCAACACAGCCCTCCACTAGCTATTATCTTGGCTTGTGAAGACAATCTGTTTAAAAACATGCAGTTTCAGCTTCCATCCGTTCCATGAATAGAGTCACGTTCATTAGATCTCCTAAGACCTTATTATTTTTTTTTTTCGATGTATTAGTATATTTGGATATGTGCATTATGGGAAAGATTTTCCTCTCTTCCCTTTCAAGAAAGACCTCCCTGAAAACCACAAAAAATCAGAAAAGAGAAAAGGCTTAATGTCTCTGCAAGCCCATTTCCTAATTCCTGTCTGCTGTATTTTTATTTAAAGTATTTGTGAACCTGGGATAATGTTTATTTTTTATGATGAACACATCTGGGGGTAAAAATAGAAGGACTGTTCAAGTATTGTACTATTTCTTAAGTCGACATTCTTGTTTTTCAAGGATAAAATATAATTGAAAAATATTTTTTATAAGTCATAATTTTTAGTTCAGCCATTTACTGCCTTCCTATAATACACATGTCATTTTGTTTTTAAAGATCACTGTAAGATAGATTGTAAAAATTCATTCTCTAATGTAAATTCTAAAAGCTAGAATTAAGATGTCACCAACCCATGGACAGAGGATCCTGTCAGGCTACAGTCCATGGGGTCACAAAAGAATCAGATATGACTTAGTGACTAAACACACAGAAAACAATACAACCCATGAAGTGAGCTGCTTGTGAACAGAGAAAGACATGGATGTTTTTATGACACGTTTTCCTTCTTTAAGCAAAGCGAAAAGGGAAAAAACTGATTAGGAAGAATGGTTTGATTTTCCAGTGATTTTAAAAACTATCATGTTAAAGAAAAATCTCTTAGTTCTATGAAATTGGCAGCTTTTTAGTGGCTGCTAAGAAAAAAAAAAATCTAATAAGAGTATGTCAGTAGCCCAATTTATCTTCCAAGCATGTGAACATTAATCTACTCCTGAGCAAATGCCCTTGACAAGATTGCATTTGTTCAAGGGTATTAATGTTAAGAGAAAAATGACTTGACCACCATATTTCCAGTATTTTCTTGTAATGCTACAGCAAGGATAGGTACTACCTACCACACAATTAAGTACTTGACTACACACTGATTTAGCATTTTCTACTAGCTTTTTATACAATGTCATTTTTTTCCCTTTCTCTTAAGGAACATATTTATGAAGTCCTTAATTGGAACTGTAGCTGATATCTGACCCTGTTCTTAGCATGGAGGGCAGTAACAGACACTTGTAAATCCTCAGAGTTTCTTAACATATGTGTTCCCAAATAGCTCTATTTGTTAGAGATGCCCAAGACTACTGTCGGGTTAGATGATTTGTTAGAAATATGCATAGAACTTGGAAAAGATGCTGCTCTCATGGTTATGGTTTATTATAGTGAAAGATACAGATTAACATGAGCAAAGGAAAAGGACACATATGAGCGCATCTAGGAGGCTCCAGGTATAAGTTTCCGGTTATTCTCTGCCAGTGGAAGTTGCATGGGTGGCATTTACTTCTTTCAGCAACAATGTGTGGCAACACTAGTGACGTGTAGCCAACCAGGGAAGCTTACCCAAGCCTTGCTGTCTAGGGTTTTCAGTGGAGTCAGTCGTGTAGGCAGGCAGTGCTGTGTAACTGATGTAGGTTATACAGACGCGGTCTGTCAGACGTCAAGTTGACACAGCACGGCTCCAAACCTCAGGTAAACAAAGATATCCTTATCAGGCAGGGTTTTCCGAGGGCTGGGAGCTGGTCAAGTGTCAGTGCTGAAGTTGTTTACGATGTGAAAGATTTGGGAAACCCAGGCCTGCCACATTATCACTTACTGCACACGTCAGATATTTGATTCTTTAAATTTTCTTCTCTAGATACTAATTCTAGCTTTCAAGAGAGAGACAGAGATGGAAAAGTCATCCCTAAGTCCAGAAAAGCCACATCTCTTTTAAATCAAAGGCATTAGGTTGACCATGAAGTTGATAACAAGGCAAATTTAGAAGTGATGTTATAGGTAAAAGACAAACAAAAACAGTCAGGTGGCTTTAAATGACATATTTACCGTACTAATTCAGTTATTTGGGGCCAATACTCAATATCCGATCTTCTCTTTTCTACTCTTTAAAACAAATATAACAGGCCTTCTTTGAAAATTAAATAAAATAATGTAAGAGAAAACACTATTTTCGGTGCTTGGAAGACTACTAGGTTCTGCAGAAAGTATTAATACGATGAAGGCTAATACTACTGGCAGGAAGAGAAAAAAAGAGTATATAGAATATTTTTATCATATTGCAAAACTTTTCACATCATGGTGTATGTAAAAGTGACCATGTTTTTTACATCACAAAAGAAGGAGAGCTGCTGATAGAACTGGACAGGATGCCCTTCCCTGCTATACCCTGCCTGGTCTGTGAGAGAGCTAAGGCAATCAATGTCTTGGCCTATCTGTAGCCAGTCACGTGTGCATGCAGTGACAAGTTCTGTATGTACCTCAATTGTGATCATACTCCACTGTCCAAGATGTGGTTATGATAATTTCAGAAGTAAAAAGAGATGCTACCAAAGTATAAACAACATGTTTGACTCAACAATTTGCAACAATCCTATTGTCCATGACAGGCCACCTGTTCTCAAGGACATGCCCTAGCTTGGGGAGAGGGTCAACAAGAGGGAAGTAGGAAGGGGGAATGGAAATACAGTCTCAGTTCAGTTCAGTTCAATCGCTCATGTCCGACTGTCTGCAACCCCATGGACTGCAGCATGCCAGGCCTCCCTGTCCATCACCAGCTCCTGGAGTTTACTCAAACTCATGTCCCTTGAGTTGGTGATGCCATCCAACCATCTGTTGTCCCCTTCTTCTCCTGCCTTCAATCTTTCCCAGCATCAGGGTCTTTCAAATGAGTCAGCTCTTCGCATCAGGTAGCCAAATTATTGGAGTTTCAACTTCAGCATTAGTCCTTCCAATGAATATTCAGGACTGATTTCCTTTAGGATGGACTGGTTGGATCTCCTTGCAGTCCAAGAGACTCTCAAGAGTCTTCTCCAACACTACAGTTCAAAATAATCAATTCTTCAGTGCTCAGCTTTCTTTATAGTCCAACTCTCACACCCATACATTACTACTGGAAAAACCATAGCCTTGACTAGACGGACCTTTGTTGGCAAAGTAATGTCTCTGCTTTTTAATATGCTCTCTGGGTTGGTCATAACTTTTCTTCCCAGGAGCAAGCGTCTTTTAATTTCATGGCTTCCGTCACCATCGGTGGTGATTCTGGAGCCCCAAAAATAAAGTTTCTCACTGTTTCCATTGTTTCCCCATCTATTTGCCATGAAGTGATGGGACCAGATGCTATGATCTTAGTTTTCTGAATGTTGAGTTTTAAGTCTGCTTTTTCACTCTCCCTTTACTTTCATTAAGAGGCTCTGTAGTTCTTCGTCACTTCCTTCACCACTTTAGTGTGGTGTCATCTGTGTATCTGAGGTTATTGATATTTCTCCCAGAAATCTTGATTCCAGCTTATGCATCATCCAGTATGGACAGGAGTGAAAATGGATGGATAAATGCATAGATATACTTATGAATTATGCCAAAAGAATAGGGATTAGACAATTTAATGTCTTGATTTTCTCTTCATCTAAAAAATGCTGCTGGCAATTTATAAAAATCTGATGTGAGATAGTTAATTCTGTTTAATAAAGCTTGTTTGTCATTGTTTTTATTAGAGAGTTGAGCCATATTAGTGTCTCTCAACTGTAGGTATGCATTAGAATCCGCTGCAAAGCTTAAAACAAAACAAAACAAAAAACAGACATCAAAAAGACAAAATGATGAAGTTCAAAGCTCCAGCTTCATCACTGGATATCCTGACTTAATTGTTAGAAATGAGAAATCCTTCAAGGTCACCTTCAGGTTGTAACATCCAGCTACTGAGCTAATACATCAGAATCCTCTTATTCTGCTATTGCTAAGAAGCTTGTTATATGATAAATGGCACAGAGGAACTAACAAAATAGAAAGCAAATACTAACCTTTGAGTGAATGTTGGGATTCAGAGGGCTTTCCTACATTCTGAGAACAAATTCATTACAATTCTAGAAGACGGTCAGAGTAAGGAGGTCTTCACAGATGAGGAAGTGCTTGAGCTCCATAGACGATATAAAGATCCAGGGGTACTTCTAAGAAGTATGCATGTGGACACTGAAACTCAGTCACTTCAGTCATGTCCAACTCTTTGGGACTCTTTGGACTGTAGCCTGCCAGGCTCCTCTGTCCATGGAATTCTCCGGGCAAGAATACTGGAGTGGGTTGCCATGCTCTCTTATAGGGGATCTTCCCAACCCAGGTATCAAACCCACGTCTCTATGTCCCTTACACTGGCAGGTGGGTTCTTTACCACTAGCATCAGCTGGGAAGCCCCCTAAGAAGAATATTCCAATGAAAAGACCTGTACACCACACACAGTGACCAAACATCCCTGTTTACCTGGGACTCTCCTGGATTTCTTACAGAAAGTCACACACTCCAGGAAACCCCCCACTCCTAGGTAAACAGATGCAGCCAGTCACTCCACACACAAGATTTTGCCCTTATAAAACTGGATATACTTTTGACTGATTTTCCTCATAGCTCAGTTGGTAAAGAATCTGCCTGCAATGCATGAGACGCTGGTTCGATTCCTGGGTCAGTAAGATCCACTGGAGAAGGGATAGGCTACCCACTCTAGTATTCCTGGGCTTCCCTGTGGCTTAGCTGGTAAAGAATCTGCCTGCAATGCGGAAGACCTGGGATCGATCCCCAGGTTGGGTAGATCCCCCGGAGAAGGGAAAGGCCACCCATTCCAGTATTCTGACCTGGAAAATTCCATGCACTGTAAGGTCCACGGGGTCACAAAGAGTCGGACATGACTGAGCGACTTTCACTTTCAAAGTATATATAGACTCTTTGATAAGCACCCTCCTAATCAGTGGCTCTTTTCTTGGCATCTCTTTATCATTATCCTAAAACTAACCAACTGATTCATTTAAACATAAATAAATACATAGATCAATAAATAAGAAAGAAAGAACAAGAGCTCTCAGTGTGGTAGGTATTTAAAGTCTGAGTTGACTACAGTCTCCAAGCAAGAGATGAATTAGTGCCAATATCCTCTCTCTTTAGGAAGCCACTGCATATCTGTGCATCTCTTAAAGTTATGGCTATGTCTCTTGTTTGGAGAAATCTGCTTTCCAGGTGGATGATCCTTTTATGTCTCACATGAAGACCAAGGACTCATCTGCCATGGGATCTAGCAATCCTTACGTTTTATTTTGTACTCTATTTTTTTTGTTTTTAATTTGCTGACAATGTCTGGTTGTAGTTTTATATAGCACCACAGGCCGGTCATAACTTAATGTGTACTTTGAATAACATCAGTGCAGAAACAGCCCCTGCCTTAAGACACTGATCAAAAATACTAGCTAGGTTTCACTGGGATTTGTTGCAATAATAATAATAATAAAGTGCATGCTTTACAAAAAAATTACTTTTTTTTCAGTTGTATTTTGTTTTTCTGGGTTTTTTTTTTTTTTTTGGCTGTGCAGCTTGTGGTATCGATCTCAGTTCCCCCACTAGGGGTTGAATGTGGGCCAGGCAGTGAAAGTCCATGATCCTAACCACTGAGCAACAGGCAAACTCCCACAGAAAATGAATCAGTTCATGGTTACATTGCTGAATGACCTCTGTGGCTTGCCTGATTCCACTCTGCACATCTTCTTGTTGGTGGGCCCAAGCTTGAGGAGCAGTCACATGGGAACATGCCACCTGTTGACAGAGAGAAAGTGCCAGAAAACTGAGGGAAACAGAAAATGGGTTTAAGCTGTGGCTTGAATGAGGAATAGGACATGCTGGCTGGATTTAGTCACATGGCTAATGGCAACCCCAGTGGGGGGGAGACATGCCCCCTCCGCCCCCACAGCAGGCACTGCAGGTCCCATGAGAGTGAGCCAGGACCCAAACTCTTCCAATTCTTTGTGACCCTGTGGACTGTATTCCACCAGGCTCTTCTGTCCATGGGATTTTTCAGGCAGGAATACTGGAGTGATTTGCCATGTCCTCCTCCAGGGGATCTTCCCAACAGAAGGATAGAACCCATATCTTTAACATCTCCTGCATTGGCAGTCAGGTTCTTTACCACTAGAACCACCTGGGAAGCCCATGGTCTATGCTAGATAGCCATTTAACCTACCTCAGCCTTCAATTCAGTTCAGTTCCATAGTTCAGTCGTGTCCGACTCTTTGCGACCCCATGGACTGCAGCACACCAGGCCTCCCTGTCCATCACCAACTCCCGGAGCTTGCTGAAACTCATGTGCATTGAGTCGGTCATGTCATCCAACCATCTCATCCTCTGTCATCCCCTTCTCCTCCCGCCTTTAATCTTTCCTAGCATCAGGGTCTTTCCAATGAAAGAGTCAGTTCTTTGCATCAGGTGGCCAAAGTATTGGAGTTTCAGCTTCAGCATTAGTCCTTCCAATGAATATTCAAGACTGATTTCCTTTAGGATTGACTGGTTTGATCTCCTTGCAGTCTAAGGGACTCTCAGCCGGGTCTCCTGCTAATAAAGATGGATTATAAAACCCACTTTATGTTGTTGTGAGAATTCATTGGTATAATTCATAGGCATCATCTAAATGTGTGCAAGTTCCTAGAACGATGTGAACAGTATGTATTCTTTTTTCTCTTCCAGCAGATGTTCTCATGCATTTAGGAGCCCATAAGTTTTTAATGAATGTTGGGAAACACCTACTTGGCAGGACAATTCCATCTTGGTTAGCTAAAAACCAATTACGTAAAAGAAGTATCAGAATGTGGGAGTGCAGGTGAGAGTGGGGGAGGGACCGGAAAACTCCAGGGTTTGAGACACACCAAACTGACACCATTTTAGGAATTCAACCACAGTGATTGCTGCAATGCTACTAAAACATCACTGGTCCAGTGGAACCCGAGGAGTCTCAGGTTGAAATTTACCTCCTATTTGCTTGGCATATTATTGAAGCTGGCTGAATCTAAGTTTCAATGACTTTAAAAAGAGAATAGTCATGCCCACCTTGAAAAGTGATGAGGAACCTTACAGATCATGGAAGAATGCCATGCACCATATTGTAGTACTCAACAAATCATTAATTTTAAAAACAAGGCCCAGTTTTGAAAGCAAGTTTGCACTCTATTCTCTGTGTGTCTGAGGTCTGGAACTGAGATCCCCTACCTAGAGTTATGTGGGCCAAACTTTTGAACTGACTGAGTGGTTCTTGAAAACCAGCTCAATATACTGGAATCTTAGCTTTCCAAAGGATTCCAGAAATCTTGTCTTTTAACCACCGGTTTTACTGTCTAAGAAAAATGAGATCCAGAGCAGGAAGCAGTTTCCCAAATTTCAGCTGACTGAAAAGGAAAGATTTTGGAGAAACAGGAACAATAACATTATTATCTGGTGCCATTCCATTTTGTGCTGGCTTTCTGCTGCTGCTGCTAAGTCGCTTCAGTCATGTCCGACTCTGTGCGACCCCATAGACGACAGCCAACCAGCTCCTCTGTCCCTGGGATTCTCCAGGCAAGAATACTGGAGTGGGTTGCCATTTCCTTCTCCAGTACTGGCTTTCTAGAGGACTGATATTTCTCGTCAGCCTGGTCTAAAGGGGCTTGCAATCTGGGAAAGGATGAGTTAGGGAAATCTGTCAGGTGACTTGAAAATGGTTAAAGGGTCTACCCTCAGGCTGTGCCCAGCCATTACAGAAAGTATTTGAAAAAGAATTACTAATTTTTCACTTCTGACTGATGTTCAGTATCTAGGGAAGAAAAACTCATATCCCTGGGGAGTACTGAATATACTGGGAGGGCAAGAAAGCAAAGGGAAGCCCAGAATGTGGTCCCTAAAGGATGCTGCAGTGATGACTCCCAACGTTAGGGTACACTCAAGCCACTGTAATTTCCGATCGTCTTCTGCAGAACGAAAAAGAGGGATTTCTTCCCCCCTTTTTTTTGCTTGCCTCAGTCATACCACTAATTATTTAGTGGTCTTTCAAACCTTTTGTAATCTCTGCTCGAGAAAGCCCTGAAAGATATTAATTCTTAGCCATGTGCCTCATAAATGAAGGCCATTCTGCTGCACTTAATGACAAGGCTGAGACAGCAAGATGTCATTTGCTTTTTTCTCGGTTTTTAAATTGCTTTCTAAATGAACTACAGCTGTGAGGGCCAGGTGCTGTGATCCCTTTAGAAAGATCAGGAAATGATGAAATCCAAAATTTCAAAGTGTGATGGATGTCAGCTCCCGATTTGGTGTGTGTGAGGTCACCCCGTGCACCTGGTACCATCTCCACAACAGAATTACTTTTCAGAGGAGAAAAAAAAAAAAGAGAGAGAGAGGGAGAGAGAGACGCACATGTCTAATGCGAGTGCAACAATAAGAGAAACAGTTTATAATTATCTCTTTGTTTGTGCCTCATCTAGATGGAGATGGTGAAGTGTGCCGTCTCCCCGCCCCCACCCTCTCTCTTATTATAGGTATCGCCGTGGCTGTGTTAAACACACAGTTTTTGTGAATCGGAGTCGGTGTGGTGGCAACTCAGGAGCCACTAGGAAGCGAGATGACAAGCTACGGAGATGGGAGAGGGGAGGGAAGGAAGAGAGAAGGGCGAGGGCTGGGGGTGGGGCAGATTTCATTAAGACTCCTTCTCATTAATTGATTAACATCAGTACCTTTAATATTAGGAGCTCTGTCTGCTCTGCGGAGCTCTGAGCCAAATCTGAGACTCAGCCAGGGCTGCCTTTAACGGTGGTCAACTGAGGTCAGGAGCCACCCACCCCTGCCCGGAGGATGCCCCTAAGGACAGACAGAGGCATGCCCCTCTAGACACTCATCCCTCCTGCTGGCTTTAGGTGAAATCAATTTGTGAGGCCCTGTTTTTGCAGCCAGCCAGGAAATAAGCAGTGATTGTGCTCTTTCTCTCCAACCCTGACCCCCCAGGAGATGTAGCTGTCAGAGCTGGAAGGCTGCCAGGGTCAAGCCCATTTTCTCTGGGACAGCTGCCCAGTCTGCGCCTGGTGGGGGGCTCCTTGGACTCCTGCCGCCCTTCCCCTCAGACCCGCTCCCTGGGGCCCTGAACTCGACTGCCTCATGGGCAGGTGATATGGGATGAAGGGGGAAGCAGGGCTGGGGCTTCTTGACTCTAAACCTACAATGCGCCCTTAGATAATTTGCTCTGACCTGCATGTGTGTGCCTAGTTGCTTCAGTCAGGTCTGACTCTCAGCGACCCTATGGACTGTAGCCCACCACGCTCCTGGGTCCATGGGATTCTCCAAGCAAGAATACTGGAGTGGGTTGCCATGCCCTCCTATTGAGTCTTAATTCTCCATGTCTGTAAATGGGGTGGGGGCATTGAAGAAATAGGCCATATTTTGGCGAGGATTGACTGACACTGTAGAAGTAAAAAGTACACAGGAGAGTGTTTTTCACAAGGTTGCTGATGTGGAAATATTAATCTCCCAACACCACTGTCTCTGCTACTTTGTCCATTGGGTGCAATGTGAAGCAGGAAGGTAAGAGAGTGAGACTCCAGAGACATGTAACTCCAAGTCCAGTCTTTCTAGATGTCTGGTTTACTTAACTTCCTTAGCCTCTCTAGGTCTCAGTTTCTCCATTGGTACTGTGAGGACAATAGAAAATTCTACCTTACTTATCCCCACAGGATAAACTGAGATGCTACGCGTCAAAGTGCTTTTTATTATGTAGAGGGAGAAGAGAGGGGCTGAAGGGCCTTGCTAGGAATGTTGGTGTCCACGACCACCCCCCCCCAACTAACGGCTACTTCCTTTTCTTTCCTAGTACGTAGCTGAGGATGCTGTTTCTCCATCATACTCACAACCACCCCAGCTACAGTAAAAAGAACTAGGCAGAAGTTAAGTGAGTCCTGGGAGGAGTAAGGGATGATGAAAAGGATGAAGGAGAGGATGCTGATCCATCAAAGACCCGAAACACAGTCTGATTCCAGCCAAAAGGACAAGCTCTCCAAACCCAAATGGAGGAATTCAGTAGTGGTCCCCTACTTGAGTAGTTTAGGAGAAAAAAAATAAAGTAATTTACCATAACTGTAGCCCAAACAAGGAGAAATCGAGGTCTATGTGAAGAGCAGAAGTTCTAAGTGTTTAACGGCCAACGGGTGTCTTGGGGATCTTTGCTCTCAACAGCACATAAGTGTGGGGCTATGAGTACAGCTTGTGCTGTGAGTACACCTATCCGTGTGGGATTCCAGAAAGGAGACCTGGAGACCCCAGGCCCCCTCCTCTCCGCAAAAGATGACTTCCTGTGGTTGTTACCAATCGTGTCAACAGGGAAATGGGCTCCTATGCAGTGTCCTTAATCTGGGAGGAGGCTGGTGTGAAGGAAGACAGCAACGCTGCCTCCGTTCATTCTGGAGTTTGAACCAGGATGCCTGAAGGATCAAGAACAACAAGTCAACCAGTGGGAGCAGATGCTGTGCCCTGAGCTGTAGCTTCCACCCCCACTTGGATGCTTGGCCACCTCCCCTCAGCATTGCCCCGCCAGCTGACATCACCACCTTCTCTCCTAAATCCCATTCTCTCCAGACCTCAGGCCAAGGTCTCAGTCCACACCTTTTCTACTTAGACAGGTGCCTCTCTTTCTTTACCTGACCACAGGCTTAGTGTGGGAGGATGACCTTCCAGTTCATCCACGGTTAAATCACCCTGCTTACCACCTTCTCTTCCATCCATGTAGCAGAATGAGGGTGAGCAGAGGGGTAAATTGGTGCTAGAATGCACAGAGGCTTAGCCACTGGATCACCTGCTGTGAGTAGTGAGCTTGCCTCAGGTGCGACCACCCACTCTTTCCTCCACATTGTTACAGAAGACAAGGCGACCCAGGTTGAGAATGGACCTTGAGATCTTTGAACCCAGATGAAAAGACAGATAGCAACTCTTTCTCTTTAAAATTTGCAAATAGGTCTGTGCTTCCTACCAGGTGGATGCCAGACTTTGATGAAGATTGTTCCTTTCTTCTGGGAAAACCCCTCCAAGGACCTTTGTATATGCAAATGCATGTCAAAGCTTCTTCTGGAATGAATTCAAACGGCTGTGAATAACAGTGTGGAAGGTTCTGTTCCTTGGGGACAGAGCTGCATTTCTATGGGTACCTTCTCTTTGAAAAGAACACTGCTTTCCCAAGTCCAGATTAAGACAAAGGACCTTGGCTTGAAAGTTGAAAATTACTGCTAGTTTTAGAAGAGATGGTATGTGTGTATGTGTGTGCCATTTTGTGTGTGTGCAAATATTGGCCCTTGGAAAATTAAGAGTAGTGGATCTCCAAGATGGCTTAACAAATGTGAATACCTGAAGAGAACAACTTGGAAAAAGAAATGAGAGAACACTACTTTCATGCAACTTCTAAGTCTTAGTTTTGGAGGATAAATATTCTCCCCCTTATCCTTCATGCTAAGAGTCTCAGGTACATATTATGCTACTCTTCTTATGAATATACCGTGTTCATGGATTGGAAGAATTAATATAGTGAAAATGAGTATACTACCCAAAGCAATCTATAGATTCAATGCAATCCCTATCAAGCTACCAATGGTATTGATCAAAAATCTTTTGACATTGAGGTGACTACAAGTGAACGGCTCCTCAGTGGTACAAAATCTGCCTGCCAATGCAGGATACGCAGGAAACACGGGTTCAGTCCCTGAATTGGGAAGATCCCTGGAGGAGGAAATGACAACTCACTCCAGTATTCTTGCCTGAGAAATCCCATGGACAGAGGAGCCTGGTGGGCTACGTTCCACAGGGTCGCGATGAATCGGGCATGACTCAGCACGCACATATGAATAGTCAGCTCAACAAATACAAAGTAGAACTCAATGATGACCTTCACAATTATTTTAGAAATTATCCCTCTACTAACATAGCCTGAGAATATATCATCTTCCTTGGGCCCCAAGTTTCAATGTTGCCTTACACTCTACTGACTAAATTCACGATCACACTTTTAAATATAGTCCTCACCTTTCTGAGATTAAGGTGCTTTCTTAGAATCAAGTATAACACATGATCCTCCACCATATTAGCCTTAATTTTTATCTTTATTTCTATCTGTTTTGATCTTGTTGTGACTCAGGGCAGGGATTGAAGACAGAGCCCTGTCATTAAACTTTATTTACATTGGCATTGATCTATAAATTGGCATCTTTTAGCACAGAGCTTTTCATTCAGTTATAAGTCCTTCTGAGTTTACCATCATCCAGATGAGCCACCTATATTTAAGCCAAAATATCACTGGAGATCCTGCAAAATGCTCAAGTTCTGATCCATCAAGCTTCCCTGAAATACCTGTTAAAATTCTGAAAAAAAAATAGAAATACAGTTATCACTTCATACATACATAAAACGATCTGTATGTTATGTTTACCCTAAAATGGTCATGCACCCATAGGTGCACATGGAACTCACAGCAACTCTTTAAAGACAGAGAGGCATCCCCCGTCCTCAAGTGCCTTTTTATACTTGAGAAATTTGAAGGTGCTGTTGATCTGTCACCACCAGAATCAGAATCCTCTGACTGGCAGGCAGTCTGCCCGCATCCCACCACATCCGCAATTTCTCTTCCAATACTCAGTTAACTTCATACGCACTGCCTACTGCTACAGCCCCAACTGTCACAAGACAAAGTCCAGCCATCAGTTAGGCTTGTTCTAAACACTCTCAATAAAATATTCAGAACCATTGAATCTCAGAGACATCACTTTGCCAACAAAGTCCTTATGGTCACAGTTATGGTTTTTCCTGTAGCCAAGTACAGATGTGACAGGTGGACCATAAAGAAGGCTGAACACTAAAGAACTGATGCTTTTGAATGGTGGTGCTGCAGAAGACTCTTGAGAGTCCCTTGGATTGCATGGTGATCAAATCAGGCGATCCTAAAAGAAACCAACCCTGAATATTCATTGATAGGACTGCTGCTGAAGCTGCAGCTCTAGTATTCTGGCCACCTGAGGCGAAGAGCTGACTCATTAGAAAAAGACTCTGATGTTGGGAAAGGTTGAAGGCGGGAGGAGAAGGGTATGACAGAGGATGAGATAGTTGGATGGCATCACTGACTGGATGGATATGAATTTGAGCAAACTCCAGGAGATAGTGAAGGACAGAGGAACCTGATGTGCTGCAGTCCATGGAGTCGGACACGACTCAGCGACTGAAAAACAACAACATCGAATCTCAGAGATCGTAGTGTTTCTGAGTGTTCACCTTGCCCAGACTCCTCTACACTCCAGAACCCCCACTACACCTTGCCTCTTAGGGGATAGCCCCCTCTGCCTTTGTGCTGGCTGTGGATGGGGCTCAGGTTTTTACCTGTCTGGCAGGTGGTGGTTCCTCCACGTGACCACGGGAGGCTGCTGCTTCTTCCTTCTCCTGTGGGCTCTAGATCATTCCCGGCTACCTGCCCAGCAGAGGCCTTTCTACTCTAGGTACTTGAAAAATTGCTTTTCCTCTCTTCTCCAGACACTGCTTCTCCAAATTGTTTAACCAATCCACCAATGGCCCAGTTCTCAAACCACCTCATAGGCTCCCCCCTCCTCTCAATGTGCTCCAGTTTTTCAACATCTTAAAATGCGACACCCATAATTAAACAGAATGCTCCAGATGTGGCTTGATTGGCACAAAATCATTTCCTCTTTTGTTCTGGACCATGTTGTTTCCTAACGTTGTTTACTGCTTTTTCTCTAATCGCTATTTCATGCTGGAGATACTTCTGATCCTGAAATCCCCTAAAGCCACGGACCTTTTTGTATTCCCTCCATGCCATGAACAGCCTCAGTTTTTCCCTGTTTGGGTCCCTGTACTATTGGTTGCTTAGACTTAAACATAGGATTTCATATTTGTCCTTGTTACAGTTCATATTGAGTTTTGCCCCATAACTCAATGTGTTGAACTCTCCAACCTTCTGCACATTTGCTGTTTAATATCCCCACATCTAAATGATGTGTCTTCTGTATTTCCACAAAATTATTGACTCTTTACCATCTCAGCCGCCAAGGAAGCCCCTTTCATTCATGAAAATACTGAATAACATTAAAAAAGGAGTCATTCAGGCCATATTGACTTTCTTATTATTCCTTCTTTTTAGTATTCCTGTTTATCACAATACTTTTTCGTGAAAGAATTATCAGAGATTTGTACCAGTCAACACTGTTTAAACCACCTTGGAGGACACAGAAACACACAAATGGCTTAGTTTCTTTTTTAAAAAAAATTCAGGTAATAGTCACATAATATAAAACATACTATTTTTTTTTTTTTTTTACCATATTTAACTGTACAGTTCAGTGGCACTAAGTACATTCACATTGTTTGCAACTCACCATCACCCAGCTTCTGAATTTTCATTTTCATTAAACACAGTCCCCATCCCCCATTCCCACCCCGCCACCCCTGGGCCCTGGCATCTATCCACGTGCTTTCTGACTCTGAACTTGACTGTTCTAGGTACTTTGTGTAAGTGGAATCAAACAGTAGTAAATAGCTTAGCTTCTAATTGACAAAAAAAATCTAGCCTAATTGGAAGCAACCAGTGGAGGAAATCAGATGATAAGCTAAGATACTGATCTAAATAGGCATTAAACATTTCAAATGTAAGTTTCCTTTAGAGGAAAAAGTTGCAAGAGACCAGGGATTATTTTTTTAAGGAGGTAGAATTTTAACCTTCCCAATAATTATGTTGCAAAAGACCCTGATGCTGGGAAAGATCAGGGAAGGAGAAGAAGGGGATGACAGAGGATAAGATGGTTGGATGGCATCACTGACTTGATTGCCATGAGTGTGGACACCAACTCAGTCCATTCCAATAAACTCTTTGGGGCAACAATGAATAAAATAGACAGAAATTCCTTCCCCAACAGAACTTGCAACCATGTACTGAGAGTAACAGTAATACAAATGTTTGTTTTGTGGGAGAGTAAATGTGTTGAAAAATAAAGCAGAAAATAGAGACTGAAGATGTTAGGGTAAATCAGGGTGCTTTCCACTGTAGATGGTAGCCTGGGGAAGACCTCACTGAAATGCTGAAGAAGCAGGGTTGAGCCATCTTCATGGGGAGCACGTTTTAGGCAGAGTGATCCCTAAGGCTCTACAAAGATACATGTTTTGGTATCTGAGGGGTAGTGAGAAGGCCGACATGATGGGAACACAGACAGCAAGAAGAAAGTAGCAGACAATTTTAGAGTGGTAGCATGTGGGCAGGAGGTCAATCAAGCTAGCCTTATTGTCAAATTTCAGAACTTTGGCTTTTATTCCAAGTGAGAAGGGGAAGCATCGCAGGGCTTCAGGAGCGGGGGAGGGGAAGAGTAGGATAATGTAATTTATAATCTGGTAAAATAACTCACAGGGTGGAGTTGAGAATGGATTGTAGGCGAGCAAAAGAAGAACCAGGAAGGTGAGTGAAGGGTTGTATCAGTTAGTGCTGCATAATAAACACACAGAAGCTGAACCAATAGCATGCAGTATGGCTACCAGCGCGCAGCATCCTTCTGTGAGTCTGGTCGGGCTCACGCTGTCAGCTCTGGGACAGGTGGGTTCCTCGCTGACCTCGGACAGGCTCAGCCCCGTGTCTGCAGTTCACTAGCTGTGGGCTGGCCGAGCCGGCCTTGGCCAGGAAAACCGAGTTCTCATCCAGCTGGCTGGCCTGGCTTATCCACGCGGTAATGGCAGGATTTCAAGGAGAACTGGGGACTCAAGCTGAGGCTTTGAGTTAGCATGTGGACACATTTTGAGCAAGTCACCAGCATGATTCAAGTGAGTGTGCGGAGTGAACTTTACCTCTTTGAGAGAATGCAAAGATATTTTTCAAATAGCGTGAATACAGGGGGAAAAAAAGATTATGGCTGTTCTGTAACTGTTGGAGAGACAGAAGCTGTTGCAGTATGTACGTGAGAGATGAGAGTGCTTTTCAGAAGAATAGCATCAGTAGAGGTGATGAAAGTTATTGGATTCTGGAGATAATTCAAAGGCAGTGGATTCAGATGTGAGAATGAGTGTGATAGAGAAAGGACCCAATGATAACTCAAGGCCTTCACAACTGGAAAATAGAGTTGTTGACTCTCGAGACAGAGGAAATGGCAAGAAGAGCAGTTAGAAAAGGGCAATTAGGGGCTCCGTTGGGCACTCAGTAAGTCTGGGAATCTTATTACATTTTCAGTAGGAAGACTACCTTGGTATAGGTTTCAGATCGGTTGATATAAATTTGGGAAGTGTTGCATAGAGATGGCATGAAATGCCATGGGAATTGAGGAACTTATCAAGATGAGGAATGTTAATAAAAATGAGACAAGAGCAGAGGGTAGACTTCTGGGGGCACCCAACACAGAGAGAAGAAATGAGTAAAGGAGACAGAACTGGAGAGGAAAAAGAGGAGCAGCTAGAGACAGAGCAAACCGAAGATGCTTGATGAGTGGAGGGAGGCAGGAGACAGGGCTGAGGAGACACTGAGGCCGTTCTAGGGAAAGCTTTGTTTTCAATACCAAGGAGAGGGATTTGGTTGGAGGGAAAACTAACTATGCCGTTTCAAGTACAGGAGTTTCTTCCTTGTCCTCATGGGCTGCAGACACAGTCTGAAAACCCCATTTCACCAAGCCTGTTCAGGATTGAATCTCCTGAATTCAGGGGGGTTTCACAAGACATCATGGTCCTGATGGTGACCACTCCAAGGATCTAAAGTGATCTCTGATCATCAACATATAACTGATGAGTCAAGGCTAGGAATCATAGAGTTAATTTGCCCAAAGTTGAGTTTCTGTAGGTCTCCTGGCATTCCTGTAGTTGAGCAGGAAGTTATTACAGATGATGGTCATGTGTGTATGTGTGTTGGGGGGAGGGGATATGTTGTCCAGGCATAAACAGATATTTTGCAGAGATCCAGTTTTCTCTTCTCTCCTCAGAAGTCCTGGCAAGGGACACCTTGAGTTCTCCAGCAGAATAGCCAAGGACTGGAGAAAGAAATGTGCTGCAAAGGACCAGTGATTCAATTTTATTCATTCTGTACCAAATTTCTACATCTCACAGTTTGGGCTCAACAGGAGGTGACACTGTTAACTGTTACTCTTTTCACTTCCTTTTTTCCCCCTCACTGAACATAAACATATCATTACACAGTTACACTCCACTATATTTAGAGTTGATTTTTAACTATCTATTAAATCAAACAGGGAAGCAAGGCTGTTCTACCTGGAGCCAGTGGGATGGGTTGGGGAGATAGACCTGGGGAGGGGAGGACTCCAGCGATACCTGCATGGCCAGCCATCACAGACCCTCAACACGTCCATGCTGCTCTTCCCTGGAGACATAAGCAGACCAGTCTCCCTGGGGCAGGGCCAGCATCCTGCCCACAAACCACCCCGCACACCTCTTGTTCACCAGTGATAGAGGCTTTGGCTGCACTTCATTGCGTAGATGGAAGGAATTTCACAGGAACATATATTCCAGGCGGCACACTCAGTGAAGCCCAAGATGCCAGGGATGTGACATGTTCAACAAAATTACAAGTTTTTATTGTTCAACAATTTTGAAAAGTGCCTCTATTTCTTCTTCTCTGATACTTGCTTGCAGGGTATAATGGAGTGAGAGGCAGTGAGGAACTGTTCATAAGAGGAACCTTCCTGAAGCTGCTCATACAAAGACTTCCCATCCTGGTTTGCAAGGAATCTTCTATTGATAATGCCTGTCAACATTTATAGAATGAACACTTTTAGCACACACTTGAGAAGACATGACTACCTTTCAAATTGATACAGTAGTTTACAAACTACCCACTCAGTGTTATCTGTGGCAGTTATCACAACACTATATGGGCAAAGCTTGGAATATTTCCTATGTCTTGGGATCCAAGAAGACAAGAAATGGAGGGGTTGAGTGGAATCCAGATCAAGATAGATAAAGATGGTGAAGCACTGAGTAAGAACGTACCTCTTGCGTGTTCTACCCGACCTTACTCCCTTTAGACAAGATGGCAAATGCTGGCAGAAGAAACAAGTGAAAGCCTTTTCATGAGAGTAAGGGTCAGAGGTTGAAAACGGGCTGACTAGGTAGTGACAGCTGACAAGTGGGAACAGGAAAATTGGGGGCATAAAGATTTGGAGGCGTGAGGGGCCTGCTACCAAGTCACCAGCTGCCACTGTCTCCATCTTTCAATCTCCTATGTGCCCTTCGATTGATTCTAATTAAAACACGATCAACAGCGGTATGGCCACAGGGTTAGCCTGCCCTCCCCCTCAGTACCCACACCACCCACCATCAGTTGTCTGCCAACTTTGTCATGGGTATGTTGTTGTCTACTGTGTAGACACATTTATTTTTTGATTCGTCATTGAATATTCTTTCCATCACCTCACACTGCCATAGAGTTGCCTTTTCCAGCCTTTAAAAGAAATGTTAGAAATCTCAGATAATAAGAAAGATCTAAGGACGTTTTCAGAAGCAAAAGCACTCTTACTTACTTGGAAAGTTAAGTTTGTTCACTAGGCTTTTTACAAAATGTTCTAGCCTAGAACGGAACTATGTAAAGCCAGTGGACTAGACAGTCATAGGATGCCAGATCCTTCAGGCTTTCTTCACAAAGAGAAAATTCTTCATCTGCTGTGAGTGAAGAGAAAAAAGATAATATTGAGAGTTTCTACAATAAAGCTCTGGTTTGGGGTGGTGCCATGATTATTAAATCAAGCCACATCTCCATTTTAACTTGGTAATTTGCATGCCAAAATTTGTATTTTTTCATAATACTATTGAAGACATCATGGTTTCATTATATTACTCTACAAATATTATCTATTTTGTGCCAGGTGCTAAGGATTCAAAAATGAATTGATTCCTTTATGTTGCTCACAGTCTGTCAAAGGAACTCATCCTCTTCTCAATATTTAAGAATAATTAAAATAAACATGTGTTACAGTCAGTGAAACTTAACACAAAATAGTGGTCATGCAAAAATACATGAATCCTAACTTTAACAGACTACAGTTAATCAGTAAACCTAAGCTAGAGTCTACGTATTGATATAACGTGACTCTATTAGATACTTTGTGAAAGTGTTAGTTGCTCAGTCGTGTCTGACTCTTTGCAATACCATGGACTATAGCCCTCCAGGCTCCTCTGTTTGTGGAATTCTCTAGGCAAAAATACTGGAGTGAGTACCATACCCTTCTCCAGGGGATCTTCCCAACCCAAAATCCATTAGTAATGTGAGCCTCAATCTCAAGATATTTAAATGTGCTCAGGAGAAGAGCCATAAATTCATAAAAACAAAACATAGAACCATTAAAAAAAAACCTGAAATTAAATAAAATGGCAATAGACATGAGAAGAGTCACCAAAATTTAAAATTTCCTACATAGGGTCCCAGAAAACAAAAGATAGGTTTGGTAAGAAAGAGCTTTCTTTGTTTTATTTCAGATGAGAACTTTTCATACAAGAAGAGGTTGTGAAGAATAAATAGTTTGTGACTGGGAAGAGAAAAAATGGAAGAATGGTAAGTATGCCAGGTAGTGCTCATTCACTACCAAGAGTACCAGTCTGATCTAGGATCTCCCTTGTCTACACACTACTCACAGTATTGCCATTCCCTTTTCCTCTGCTTCAAACTCATTTCTGCTTTTGCAACATCTCCTCTTCCTGGACCATCTTCTCTCTGATGTTTTCATCAGGAACTCTCTTGTCAATCATATGTCACTGATCAGAGGGGCTTTTCTCACCCAACAGTTTGAAATGGCTATTCCTTCAACGGCACTCACAGTTTATCCTATCCTCTATTACTGCTTTAATTCTTTTCATAGTTCTTCTCACTGTCTGATAGTTTACCTTATTTATTGTTTGATTGATGCAAAGCAATAGAGGAAAACAATAGAATGGGAAATACTAGAGATCTCTTCAAGAAAATTAGAGATACCAAGGGAACATGCAAAGATGGGCTCAATAAAGGACAGAAATGGTATGGACCTAACACAAGCAGAAGATATTAAGAAGAGGTGGCAAGAATACACAGAAGAACTGTACAAAAAAGATCTTCATGACCCAGATAATCACGATAGTGTGATCACTCACCCAGAGCCAGACATCCTGGAATGTGAAGTCAAGTGGGCCTTAGGAAGCATCACTACCAAAAAAGCTAGTGGAGGTGAAGGAATTCCAGCTGAGCTACTTCAAATCCTAAAAGATGATGCTGTGAAAGTGTTGCACTCAATGTGTCAGCAAATTTGGAAAACTTAGCAGTGGCCACAGGATTGGAAAAGGTCAGTTTTCATTCCAATCCCAAAGAAAGGCAATGCCAAAGAATGCTCAAACTACTGCACAATTGCACTCATCTCACACACTAGTAAAATGATGCTCAAAATTCTCCAAGCCAAGCTTCAGCAATGCATGAACCGTGAACTTCCAGATGTTCAAGATGGTTTTAAAAAAGTCAGAGGAACCAGAGATCAAATTGCCAACATCTGATGGATCATTGAAAAAGCAAAAAAGTTTCAGAAAAACATCTATTTCTGCTTTATTGACTATGCCAAAGCCTTTGACTGTGTAGATCACAATAAACTGAGTAAAATTCTGAAAGAGATGGGAATACAGATCATCTGACCTGTCTCTTGAGAAACCTGTATACAGGTCAGGAAACAACAGTTAGAACTGGACATGGAACAACAGACTGGTTCCAAATAGGAAAAGGAGTACGTCAAGGCTGTATATTGTCACCCTGCTTATTTAACTTATATGCAGAGTACATCATGAGAAACGCTGGGCTGGAGGAAGCACAAGGTGGAATCAAGATTGCCAGGAGAAATATCAATAACCTCAGATATGCAGAGGACACCACCCTTATGGAAGAAAGTGAAGAAGAACTAAAGAGCCTCTTGATGAAAGTGAAAGAGAGAGTGAAAAAGTTGGCTTAAAGCTCAACATTCAGAAAATTAAGATCATGGCATCTGGTCCCATCACTTCATGGCAAATTGATATGGAAACAGTGGTTGACTTTATTTTTCTGGGCTCCAAAATCACTGCAGATGGTGATTTAAGCCATGAAATTAAGAGACGCTTACTCCTTGGAAGGGAAGTTATGACCAACCTAGATAGCATATTAAAAAGCAGAGAGATTACTTTGCCAACAAAGGCCTGTCTAGTCAAGGCTATGGTTTTTCCAGTAGTCATGTATGGATATGCAAGTTGGACTATAAAGAAAGCTGAGCCCAGAAGAAATGATGCTTTTGAACTGTGGTGTTGGAGAAGACTTTTGAGAGTCCCTTGGACTGCAAGCAGATCCAATCAGTCCATCCTAAAGGAGATCAGTCTTGGTTGTTCACTGGAGGACAGATGTTGAAGCTGAACCTCCAATATTTTGGCTACCTGATGCAAAGAGCTGACTCATTTGAAAAGACCCTGATGCTGGGAAAGACTGAAGGCAGGAGGAGAAGGGGACAACAGAGGATGAGATGGTTGGATGGCATCACCAACTCGATGGACATGAGTTTGGGTAAACTCCAGGAGTTGATGATGGACAGGGAGGCCTGGCGTGGTGCAGTTCATGGGGTCACAAAGAGTTGGACACGACTGAGCGACTCAACTGAATTGAACTGAACTGCTTGTTTGATTGAATATGTGTTCCCTCCCTCCAGAACTGCATCGGCCATACAGTGAACATTAGAGAAACTTGATTTTAGAGTTAAATTTAGATTAATTAGAGTGAAAAAGTATAATTTCTGGTCGTCAGTCACAATACCCATATGTCCTGCACTCAAAAGTCATATGTATATAGTAGTTATGATATTACAAAATGTAGATATAAAACACTCTATCATTGTAGGCACCTCTCTTTTTGAGTGCAAGTTCTATTAATATGAGATCTAGGGACTTTTGGTCTATATACCATCATACCTCCAGTACACTAAAGTAAAACTTGAGAATAGACATTTGTTGATTGAATAAATGGACCAGTTTCCAAGAGCAAATGGATCACACAGAGTAGATAAAAGAGAGGAGGCTGACTCTATAATTTGATCTAAATGTTGAAACAACTCATTTAAATAAAGAATTTATACCCATAGCTTAAAGGTCAAATAGGAATCACTGAAAGTTTTGAGATAAGGAATGAGGTGATCAAATATAATTTAAATGATCCTTTCAGCAAAAAGAGCAAGATGGTTTAGAACAGGAGTGAATGATAGCAGGAAGATGATGATCATGGTAAAAACATGAGATGTAAAGTGACTGGACTTTGAGAAGAAAGAATCAATACAGTCAGGGCCCATGTTGGACAGATGAGGGTATATCATATGGAAGTAACAACAATTTCAACATCTCAGTGGGTTTATACTAAAAAACAGAAACCAGATTTATTCTTGGAGAAGAAAATAATCCACTCCTGTATTCTGGCCTGGGAGATCCCAGGGATAGAGGAGCCTAGTGGGCTACAGCCCATGGGGTTGCAAAAGAGTCAGACAACTTAGCAACTTAACAACAAAACTTTGTTCTTGGTTTACATGACATTCCTTGTTGTCTAGCAGATGGTTCTGCTCCACACACTCACCCAGATACCCAGATGGTTGGAGGTCTTCCTTAATCATGATCACAGGGAGAGAAGCTGGCTATCACACATGGCTTTGAAGCCCCTTACTGCAGAAATGACACCTGCTATTTCTATGAAATATTACTAGTCAAAATTAATCACACGGCTCTGTCTGTAAATGCTTAGGAAATGTAAATGAGCCAAGAGTTGTATCCATGTATTTATTTTGTGAATCAATCTGTCCACCATATTGATAACAAGATGAGGAAATAACGCTAGTGAGATGAGTCACATACATCTCTGAACTCTATTCATATACAATTTATATCTGTACACAGTGGAATTCACAGAGATAGTTGACTATCCAAAGAAAGGCTATTCACAATAATAGTAAATGGTGCTGAGCAGAGCATCCTAGCAGATGACAGATAATGAAATGATGAATAATATATGGGTAACGCCAATTATGTGTGGAGCACCAGGAAAACTGCTGTGTGCGAGGCACACTTTATCCCTGCCTCAATGAACCTTAGATTCTAGTATTAAAACATATAACAACTAATCCCATAATTTGCTACTTATAATTTTTTATCCTACAAACAGAACATATAGTGTTATACCATAAGAATAGTCTGTCATTAGTAGTGCTAGTTAATAATCATTTTTGTCACTTCTGTTTTTGTTCTCTTAATGTTTTCCTAATTTATATTCTCTCTGAAATTAAAACGTTCATTGGTTGAAAGTAATAAGGGAATTAATGGTATGGTAGGGACTTCAGTGGACAGCTCAAACAATCTACTCACCTATCAAAAATGATTCAGTAATATCTTACCACTGACTTTGGCTAAACTGCTCAGTTTTTATTCACTTCAGTATCTATCCATTTTGTTGGGATCAATACATTTCCTATCATTGATAATGCTTACTGTAATGTTGATACTCCAAAGTAGCTTACAGATTGAGGCTGGACACATCATAAAGGATATGATAAGGAAAGAAATCTAAAGATACCATATCAGCTCAGAATTTACATGCCTACCATCTCATCACCTCATGGTGCTTTGTAAGTGCCCAGTGTTTTGTTACTGAATGAATGTTGTTGTCTAGAAGTAATTGCCAACTACAAGTGTCACTCTAAGAATTTGGCAATGATGCTTCTTCATGATTCTGAAGCAAGTTATTCTTCAATGGAGAGAGTCCTCACTAGAAAGGTTCCCTGGGGCACGGTTAACATTGGGATGATGATATTTCAATAATTTTCCTGTTACGCTATTTGAGAACTAAGGATACTAGGAAGGTATCACCAGTCCAAAAATGTTCCCTCTTTCTGTGATTCGGCATGTTTTCTATTTTCTTCTTTTCCTTTTAAGTGAAGATATTTTCTGATCAGCCCATTTCTGACTGGTGTTCTTGGCTCCCAAGAAAAATCATACCCCATTCAGCAAGCACATGATGAAGAGGGCTGGTATGCCACTTACTTCCAAAAGAGTAGGAAACTAGATTGTATTCCCAACTCTGTGAATGTTTTCCTAGTAAGACACAATGTCCTCAGTGACCCCAATCCCTTTCTTCAAGCCCAGGGCCCTCTGCATTCTCCCCTGTGCTGAGCTGGAAAATTCCTCAGCCTTGTGTGACCCAGAGTGATTGGAAGGGCATCATGTGCACATTTCTCTCCTGTAACTGCAGAGGGAAATGGCCCCTCACAGCACCATTGGCATTCCTGTTTCCCATTCAGCATTGTCTCCCTTCCAGAACAGACACATTCAAACTCTGTGCTGGATTCCACTTTCAAACGTTCATAAAAGGCCGCAGTGCAGCCAACACGATGCTGAAGCTGCAACACCAGTTTGATGATACATAATGCATTACACAGCAGTGGGGCCATGTTTTGCTTTGACGGAAGTGCCAGTGACTCAGAGATGAGTTTTTTCTGCCTCCATCCTCTATTTTAAAGACATAAAGTATTGTGGATATAACATTTTCTGGCCAGGCTGTAACTGAAGCTTCCCCACCAGCTATTGCCCACATGATAATGGAACTCTGCAATAATATTAGGGGTGTGGGGGAAATCTATGGCCAATTTAGTCACTCAAGCAGTGCTCAGAATCTCTGGGTTAGGGCTGCAGTGGGAGATAACTTGCCATAAGATGAGCTGCCTGGAACTCTGCAAAATACATGCCTCAGTGCTTCCTGGAACAATCCGGCGCTGTGCGTGCACTCGCAGGGGAGAAGGAAACGGGCATCACAGATGCCAGGAGCCACAGATTTTTGGTTTTCAGTGTAATGACTGATTTGATGGCTCTTTTACTTATTTTTCAAAGGTAATTTGGATCCTGTGCTCTCAAAATGTCAAAACCAAATACTCCTTTCATATGGTAGAAAGCCGTTCTTGGCTCAGCTGTGTCAAAGAATCCGTGTCTATTTTGCCACAGAGAAGTTAAAACGTAGAATACTGAATCCTTTTTTTTTTTTTTTTCAATTGGGGGCTTGACATCTGAGCAGGCACACAAACTTGGCAATAGAACTTTGATTCTCAGGGGTCACGGGGACAGCCAGTGTGGAGCTGCTGTGTAATGCATGGTTTCTGGCATTAAATTTGCATATGGGGACAACTGGAGTTTGTGTAAATGAACCTGTGTTCCCTAGTCAGCAAGCAAACTGGCCATCCAATTATCAAGGCAAGTCTATTCAATACAGCCACTAGCCAGCAAAAAACAAAACTCACAGATTTTTAGTCCTCAACATCAAACATGTGAATTATCTAAAATCCTCACACAGCATCGATCCTATGGTTTGCTTCATATGACAGAGAGTTGAAGGACTTTAATCTGTTTGATTAAAAACAGCAGCTTGGCTACCCGCTCCAGTATTCTTGCCTGGAGAATCCCACGGACAGAGGAGCCTGGTGGGCTGTGGTCCATAGGGTGGCAAAGCGTCAGACACAACTTAAGCGACTTAGCACACACGCATGCACATATTTGTACAGGTAAGTCAGAGTTCTCAAATCACTCTAAATCAGGGGTCCCCAACCTCTGGGGTCTAATGCCTGATGATCTGAGGTGGACCTATTGTAATAATAATAGAAATAAAGTGCACAGTGAATGTAATGTGCTTGAATCATCTGGAAACCGTCCCCCTGGCCCCAGTCCATGGAAAAATTGTCTACCATGAAACTGGTCCCTGGTGCCAAAAAAGACTGGGGACTGCTACAGAGCATTCCTTCCTTCCTTTCTTCCTTCCTTCATTAAAGACACGCAAATCAATACTTTATCTACCCTGTAATAGTAAATCTGCAATAGTAAAGGAAACATGTGTGTTCTCCTCTCAGGAAGCATGTGATGTAAGGCAAAAGCCACACAAGTCCTGACAATCAGAGTGATGAACAGTGTGTTTGGGGACATACGTGAAGCTCTGGGGTCACATGACTTGCAGACACAGGCACATTTTACACATCTTGGGAGCAGAGCTGAAGTGTGAGCAGAGTCACAGGCGAAGAGCTATCCCAGGAAAAGGGAGCTGAGTGGGGCTCCTTCTCTCCTCTGTGTCAGGTGCTGGTGAGTGTGAGCCGTGGGTAGAACCAGTGGCTTCTCTACGGAGCTGCTTTCATGGGCCATCCATCCTTCCGTGTCCAGGGGGGAGCAGGAAACCTGGAGGAAATGGCCCCCAGGGGGCATGCTTAAGCCCACTGGCTCCGGGCTGATCCCAGCAAAGGAAGGAAGGACTAATCCCCTCCCCCACCACGTGGCAAGCCCACCCCAGGCCGCTCTGAGCCCCCCCTGTGAAAATCAGGTGGTGGGAATGCCTGTCCTGCGGCACAGGGAAGAGGACTCTGTCCTCCCTGGCCCTTACCCATTGGGGTAGGTGCCGTGCCATGTGGACAGGCCCGCGGAGGCCGGGACCCTGGGCTGTGACCGTGAACTCTCTCCTGGTGGTGGTCTGTCCTGCGTAGCTGCCCTGTCTGCCTCGAGGGAAGACACCCCACTGATTTTTTGGAGTGGGGGTTAGACTCCATCTTCAGAAATGATTCATTTTTAATATTAGAGGGAGTTTTCCTTCAAGAAAAATGTCCACATCTAATTTAACCATTTTTAGCCAAAGCCTTATGCTGACATTAGATATTTTATGGAAGTGAATTTATCCCGATTGTATGGTCTAACTATACATAGAAACTGCTGCTTCCAAATCTCCCCTCAGACTCCCCGGGTTTCTGAACACGATTCCCAGTGCACTCTCGGGGCAGAAGCAGGGCCACCTGCTCTGCACCAGGTGGTGGGCAGGGGTTCGGAGGACTGGGAAGGAAACCCCTAGGAAGAGCACCTGCCCCCTACCAGATCCTTCCCACCACAAAGAGCACAGACTCAAAAGCCCAATAGAGCGCGGTCCTTGCCAGAATCGGGACTTGGTTCACACGGCTGATGCTAACTGCAGGACAGGAGAGAAGCAAAGACAGTGATGGAGACCACAATCACGGAGAGCAAGTTATGTCGTTTATGGAAAAATAAAACGCAGAAAGGCAGTCAGCACATACTAAAGGCATATGACTGATTTGGGTTTTGGGGTGATCTCTTTTCATCTAAGTTGTATAAATATTTAGGAAGTTTTTATTCTCAATTTGCAGATGAAAACTGAGGATGGGGTGGAGGGCAAATATCCAGCCAAGATCGCAGAGTGAAAGAGTGAAAGCTGCAAGGTAAAACCAGGTTTTCTCATCCCCAGGCCCCTGCTAGCGTTCCATCAGCTTCACACACTTAAAGTCAAACCAAGGGCATCATTTCCAACTCGTAAACCTTTAATAACATATTTTCAAAGTGCTTTATCAAGAGTGCCAGTTCCTCAGCCATTAATAATGGTTAAATCCTGTAATAAAAAGATACTTTTTCCCCCTTTGGTGACAGTGCTGTCTTTTGTTTGTTAATTTAGGGGGAAATAGGTTAGCTACTTTTCACCCTTTTTCTACATTAAGTTTTTTTTTTTTTTTAATTTTAAAAGTTAGAATAATATACTAGACCACAGAGTGTTAGATAAAATCCAAGACTGAGACTTGAATCTTTTTTTTTCTCTTTTTGAAGTTTGATCATAAAAGTAACTCATAGTAAAGAGTTAATAGACATTCCTTTTTGGAGTAACTTTATTTTGTTGAGGAAAAATCAGTTAAATTTAAAATTCTGTGGAGAAAATTCACTTATTATGGAAAGAAGAAATCTGCTGAACCACCCAAAAATAACTCAGGCGGTGAACATTCCCCAGCCTGCCTACACTATTGATACTTCTCGTTTACTACTTTGATTCCATCTGCCAGAGATACCTGGTTTCAGATGGGGTGGTATTTGCTAGCTGAATTAATGAAGAATACAGAATCCTTAGGAAAAAATACCACATATTTGGATGCACTATTTAGTCGAGGTTATCCTATTTATCAACGTGTCCTTAATGTTGCTCTTGGTTATAAAATACATAAATAAGTATGTGAGTTAAGGCAGAGCTTTTAGCACAGATTAATCCCACATTTCCTGACCTGATGTGATGCAACAAGATATGAATCTCTGAGGATTATTTCTTTCATAAGCTAAACAAAATTCAAGGGTGACACACTTGGACTTGATGAATACAGAATAATTTGCTAGTGAATAGGCTAGACATTTATTCTGTTATCCGCAGAAGATGGTTATAAGAAAGAGCTATACTCTTGAGCTTTTAGGGTTTTTACCAGCTTTTCCCCTGCAAAATCTCTGTGACGCCTTTAGATTGTTGTCTTAAGCCTCTCAGGACACACACACCCGCTTAGAGGATGTCTGCCTGCAATGCAGGAGACCTGGGTTCGATCCCTGGGTCAGGAAGATCCCCTGGAGAAGGGAATGGCAACCTTCTCCAGTATTCTTCCCTGGAGAATCCCGTGGACAGAGGAGCCTGGCGGGCTATGGTCCATGGGGTCAGAAACAGTTAGACACAACTGAGCAACTGACACTCACTTTCCCCTTTGGTGGAAGAAGATGAGGACTGGGAAACTGAGCTCGAGTCTGAGCTGCCGGAGACCCTGGGTGTGTGATGGATTCATATACTGTTGTCTGTAAACTGGAGATGACCACACCCACCTCTTAGGGACACGGCCACAGTTATTTGGCGAAGTATATACAACGTTCCTGTCATATTTTCCTCGCTGCAAGAGTGACCCATAAAAATGTATTAATACAGAGAGTGGGTAGCTGACGCTTTCTGGGCAGCAACCCATTGCGAGGGGATTGTCTTCAATTTGCCCAAATGTAAATACTGTTTTTTCTGCCATGGGGGTATGGGTGGGAGAGGCCTTGGGACTGGCGGCCCTTGAACCCGAAATTTTACAACAAAATAATAGGACTGTCTTTATACAAATTCACATTTCTTTTGGACAGCCCCGCAGCCACAGATCAGATAAATTACCCTAGTGTCACCACTTTGGACATTTTGATGGCAAAAGGATGAAGTAAGTTTGAAGCGAGCAGCACTGATTCGTGGAGTTTACGTGAAAGCAAGAGGGGTGGAAGCAACTTGAACTTGATCGGAGAGAACTCAGATTTGGAGCATGATGTGAAGGAAGATCACGAAGCAGTTGGTAACCTTAAAAATGTGTAAGATCTCACATGACATGGTTGGTGCCAAGACTGAACTCGAATGCTTCAAAGTCAGGAAAAAGTATCTCCCTTTCCTCCTCACCCACAGGGTGTAGGAATCAGCGATTATAGCAGGAAGAACTGGGAGTGAAAATCTTATTTACACTGACTGTCACTGAATAACAGTATGAATGCTAATAGCTTTGTGAACATGTATTAGATCACATCAATGGGGAAAGTGGAGACAGACAGAGGAGAGTTGACTCTGAAAGGCCGTCACCAGGAGGAGAATGGAATGTGATGTTCATATCATCTGTGAACAAAGGGCAGAAGCTGGTCCTCGTGTGCAGCCCTCGTGTGCAGTCCTCGTGTGCAGCACATTCTAATACATTGGGGCACTTAGGAGACACTGGGATCCCAGCCCAGATCTTGAGTGCTATAATATGCCTACCTTGTCAACCTGACAAAGTGGCTAAGGCTGCTGAGAGAATCCATCGTGGGGACAAACGTAAAACACTGTGTTAACTGTAATGCTCCTCAAACAGAAGCTAGTCCTTTGACTCTGCGGGTTCAACCAAAATAAACTGAATCAGCAGAAACGAAAGGGTGTGGAAATGGAGAACTGCTCCTGGGTTGATTCATGTAGCTCTTGCTTTATTCATTTTTCTTCAGTAAATATCTCCTGAGTGCATACTTTTTGGTTTGCAAACTGGGCCCTGGACACAAAGATCAAGGAAAAACTGAAGGAAGATGGGTAGGTGGCGGGTTTAATAAGCAAAGGAGATTAAGCACAAGATGGTTTTGGGGAAGCTGAAAAGTGAGTAGACCTTCTCACCCTCTGCCAGAATCTTAAGTTTATAGAGAGGCCTTAGCTAGGTTCTGGGGCAGAAGTTCCATCACTTCTGGCACGAGAAGTGGTTTCTCAGGGCTTGGACATGGCTCTCAGTTTGGGAACGCTGGGCAGAGCGTAGACTCCGGGGACGGGGCGGGAGAGAGGAGCTTCCTTGCCCAGGACCAGCTTGTGTGTCACTTGGACGTTCAGCCCTGAGGATGACCTCCTCCGACAGTCCTAGGTGCCTGTGTTCTTGATGCTGAGACGCTCCAGTGAATTAGGGAGACCAAGTCACTGCCCTAGTGGACTTGCGTCTTAGCAGAGGAGGCAGCCTGTGACCCAGCAGGAAAGTGCATGGACAAGGTTCAGAAGACACTTCCGAGAGACACTGGAGAGGAGACCTAACAGAAGGGAGAATAGGCCATGCAGATTCTCAGACACAGCACGGTCAAGTCCCGGGGGAAGGGCTGCCCTGGGTTTGTTTGAGGGTCAGCAAGTGAGCCCCCAGGACTTCCGGGAGGGGTCGTAGGGGCTGAGGTTGGAGTTTGGGGCTCGGCTGCAGCAGGGCCTCCCAGTGCTGGAAGCTGGTAGTACTCTGAACGGTTAAGTGAGGGGTGGACAAGTCTTGGATCTAGTTACATGACATGAGACTCCATCTGGCTGCCGGGGGACTGTTCATGGAAGGAAGAACAGGACGGCTGGAGCACAGAGGCCGGTGTGGTGCTCCTGACCACCCTCCGTCAGCCTCATGGGACTGGAAGTGGGATGCGTTGGGCCCTTCTCTTTCTCGGTCGCTGCCATGTTTCTCCCCACTCCCCGCCTCTTTCTCCCAATCTGTCCTCGAACATAAAATGGAATAATATCCCTGAACCAGCCATGCAGGGAAGATGAAGTAAATCTCTCCTGCAAACACGAGGAGTTGCTGCTCAGAAGAAAGCCTGTATAAATACTGGCTCTAATTATAACATTAATATGGCTGGGATCATGAAAGCAGAGACAACCGACATATGGCAAAAGTTGCAGGCCCCAGAACTGCAGATGAGAGAGGCTTCCTGAAAGAGAGAGCAGGTTGCCTAGGGAAACAAGGCCCCTGCAAAGCTCGCACCCAGCGAGTCCCTCCTTGTTACAGGGCACCTGCTCCCCAAGAAAGTGATCCGGACAACTCTCCTAGGGGGATGGTGCAGCCTCGGGGTTACTCTGAGCCCTCCATCCCTGTTCAAGGATGCATCACAGGCTTGAAGCCGAATCAGGCCTTTGTACCCTGACACTGAATTAGGTCTCAGAGATAGAGCTTTGGGTGAAGCAGAAAATAATAGCTGCGTTGCTTTGCCAGACAAAGGGGGCCACAGTAGTCTCATGCTCTCAAGGCTGCGTGTCCAGGGTTTCCCTGGTGGCTCAGTGGTAAAGAATCTGCCTGCCAGTGCAGGAGACACGGGTTCGATCCTTGATCTAGGAGGATCCCACATGCCTCGGAGCAACTAAGCTTGTGGGCCACAGTACTGAGTTTGTGCTCCAGATCCGGGAGCTGCAGGTACTGAGCTCATGTGCTGCAATTACTGAAGCCGACACGCCCTAGAGTCCAGGCTCCACGACAAGAGAAGCCCAAGCACTGCACCTGGAGAGTAGCCCCCGCTTGCTACAAGTAGAGAAAATCCCACACAGCAACAAAGACCCAGCACAGTCAAAAGTAAATTAAATAGTTAAAAAAAAAAAAAAAAAGATGGTGTGTCCAGTCATGGAGAGGGTAGTGGAGAGGAGTTTTATGGTAATGGCTCACGGAGTGCATGATCAGCTCATGGACAATCTTCTGATGAGTTGGTGGTGAAGTAAGTGGGAGTCAGCACCGCTGACATTCTTGTTCCAACTGGTCTGGAATCTCCATGCTTGTGGGCAGCACACAGTGAACTTCTCCCCCCCATTATCTGTGTGTATGTTGAAGTCACTCAGTTGTATCCAACTCTTTGCAACCCCATGGACTGTAGCGCACCAGACTCCTCTGTCCATGGGATTCTCCAGGCAAGAATACCAGAGTGGGTTGCCATTCCCTTCTCCAGGGAATCTTCCCGACCCAGGGATAGAACCTGGGTCTCTTGCGTGGGAGGCAGATTCTTTACTGTCTGAGCCATCAGGGAAGCTTCAAAAATACTATTAGGTGTATCCCTTGAGGAGGAACCAAGATCTTGCCCCAAGGCTGCACTATTGTTCCTTTTGACTGCACCCCCCTAGTCTCTGCATCCCTTCCCTAATTAACAACTCTTTGAAACTAAACCTGTTCCTTGGAACTCAGAGAAGGTCCTGCAGGGCTGGTCTTGGGAGGGAAGGTGGTGGAGATCTGGGAGGGGAGGGGGACCCATCTGGCTCTTCCTTGCCTCTGGCCCCGAGGCTCTGACTGGCGACAGTGAGCAGGCTCATTTAGTCCTTCCCTGGGCATTTACAGAAAACAACAGAGTTCTGTGTCCAGTAATTCATTGTGCCTGGGCCTTCCTGTCTAAAATCAAGACCTGTTAACAGGGCGTGCGCCACGCCCACCTTGATCATTTCCACCAGGAAATAACAACCCACCTTCATGTTACCTATTCACTTGGCTCACTTTCTCGAAAGCTAGAGCCATCTCTGGGGCAAGTTTCTGGAGGGCTGCTCACACCCCATACACTGTGAGAAGTCTCCCTCACCTACCTGCCAACCCTCCCCTGCACCTCACCCCGAGACACACACACACACACACACACACACACACACACGCAGACTCAGAGGCATCCTGAGCTCAAGGGCTCTCTGGCTAAGCTCCCTCAGCCATCAGCTGCTGTTTATTTCTTCGCCTCCTCATTTGGCTCCTGGGAGGATGTTTCAGCAGACTTTTTAGAGAAAGAGAAAAAAATACAATAGCTCATTAAGCTAATGACCCTTCGCCAGGCTGGCTGTGAGCAAGCAGAGGCAAGGATCATTGTGGATCTTCCCACTGCACAATTTCCTACACAAGTGTTCTTTTCTCTCTCCTTTATTCCTCTGACTCTGGTACCTGGAGGAGGCTGCTACTACCTGCCTTCTGGGGAGAAGTTTTAGGCTCAGCTTGTCTCCAGATGAGAAGGGACCACCCTCTGGAAGACAACCTCTGTAAAGAAATTGAAATAATAATGACAACTCAAACATGGGGCTGCTTTTGAGTTGGAAACCATATCTGTACCCTGGACTCACTCAGTCCTCAATCATCCTTTGGAGGCTGCTGCTAATGCTTTGTGCCAGTTGTGTCTGATTCTTTGTGACCCCATGGACTGTAGCCCGCCAGGCTCCTCTGTCCATGGAACTTTCCAGGCAAGAATACTGGAGTGGGTTGCCATTTCCTTCTCCAGGGGATCTTCCCCACCCAGGGACTGAATGTGGCTCTCCAACTCTCCTGTATTGGCAGGTGATTCTTTACCACCGAACCACCTGTGAAGCCCTCATCCTTTGAATAGCCAATGTTATTTCTAGAAAACAGAGGCTTGGATAAATGGAGTGATTGGATGAAGGTCTGAGTTCTAGTCAGACTTAGTTTAATACCAAGGGCTGAATTTTTACCAAATGCATTCCCCCGAGACCTTCTCAATCTAATCCTGGGACTTTCCCACGAGAATTTCCTTACAGTCTATTTTTATGTAAGTTTGTAAACTTGCCCCTAGAGAGATACAGTATTATCTCCTCAGCTGTCCACTTGTGTCCACACTGTCTTGCCCAATCGAGCCTTGGTCTCTGGTCACCCTTTTCTTATCCAATCAGAGTTGCTATGGCCCCACAAGAAGACGTCACTTTTAAGCATGAGTCAGGTGCCGTGTATCCAAAGGCATTCCACTGGTGCCCTGGCTGGAATCTCTTTGTTCACTCACAAAGTGAGAAGAAAGTGGCGATTTCGCTACCAAGCCTTCATTTTAGGGCACTTCCAGCACAGACACACGTATATACACACAGACACACACACACACACACACACACTCACACATATTCTCTGTTTCAATCTTCTTTCTTCAAAATAACTGAGATGACCTGATAAGAATTAATAGCAGAAAATGAAAAGTAAAAGACTATGAATGAAATCTTAGAAAATACAAAGTGAAAGGGAAATCTACCACATAAATATTCAGACTGTGAAACCTGTACAATCATTTCTATTGGACTGTAAGTTTAGTTCTGAGCTTCCTCTTAGCCAAACCAAAAATAAGAAATATGTCCATTACATGAATCACTTTCTGTCTAATGACAATGGCTATTTACTGAATGCTTGCTCCAAGAGAGGTTCTGTTCTGAGCAATTCACTAGTCCTAACTCACTCGATCCTCAACAATACCCGATTTGAAGACACTGTTAGGGATGCTGTTGTACCCATGAGAACCTGGGGTACAACAGGAGGCAGGAAGCTGTTCTCAGAGGTACAGCAAGGACCAGCTGGTGGTATCCCAACTCTTGCCCTCAGATGCCAAAGATGAACACTTATTTCTGAGCAAAACATTCTAAAGAGAACAAAAAGGCTACTTCTTCAGGAAAATGGCACATTTTATGGCATAGGAATTTGGGGGGGAAAATCTAACTTGCTTCTTTATGTAGCACAAACAAAATTGTACAATGATCTCTCTGGGACTTAAGTTTCTTCCTAGCATCCTTGACTGAGAGCTGAGGACATAATTTTACTCTGTTGGCAAAATTTGACATACCCGCTCATTTCAAATATTGTTAGATATGAAGGCTGAACTGCAAACTCACCAGGAACAAATAGACTTAAAAATTTTTATCAAATTACACAGTGATCTCATTTCCTAAATTGGAATGCAGTGTCCAAAGTCTTTAGAAATACAGGTGGAACAGAAGGATTTTTGAAGGGAGAAGAACTCCATTTGCCCATGTACTGTCCTTACCCATGGACTGCGCTTACAAGACACTGCTGCTCAAATATCCATGCCTCACAGAGAAAGCTTTGTATCAAGACTGGATATTACACCTTACCTGTCAAAGTCATAAATGAAACTCATCACACTGCCCTAAAAAGAAATGCTCTAGAAGAATCAAATTTCTAAAAGATTCACCACCTGCTTTGGCTGAGGGAAAGTCAAGAATGCCTGCTTCTTGGGAGACATGGCACCAACACAGCTATCAGTAAGTATTGAGAGTTGATAGCAACTTTGAACTCTTTATATAATCCAGATAGCTCCTGGATAGTCCCTCTCAAATATTTCCAATAGGCATTTTCCAATACAGATTTTTTTTTCTGTGTTTAGGAACATTTAGAAATGGAGAAGCTGTTTATTTTTTTTTTTTAGAAAATTGAGTCACTAGTGTGCTCTATGTGTAGAATTTCCTATGCTCAACTCCTGAACCAACCATTAGAATCAGCTGTATGTCCATGGCCTTTCTTGGGGGACCTTTTCTGCAACATAAAGGGGGACAAGCCAGTCTTCTCCTCTAGGCACAGCTTAGCTTCCTACATGCTCTCTGTTGGTGACTGTCTTCCTGATAAAGCATGTCCTTTCTCTGTGGGGACTCAAACTCTGGCCCCAATTCCTCTGCATTTCTGCTGAGCCCTGACATTCTATACCCAGAAACCCGATCTCTGCTTCTTTCTTTGTGCTTAAAAACACTACAGAACAAAAAGATACCCTACCAAATGGGAGAAAATATTTGCAAAATTAAGAAATGGCCTTCCAAATGGGAGAAGATATTTGAAAATCATGTGTTTACTTAGCGGTTAATCTCCAAAATATACAATGAACTCATACAACTCAACAACAACAACAAAAAAGAACAGACAACTAGATTAAAAATGGGTAAAGGATCTGAATAGACATTTTCCCAAAGACATACAGATGGCCAATAGTTACATGAAAACATGTTCAACATAATTCATTATTAGGGAAAAGCAAATTAAAACTACAGTGAAACATCACTTCATGACAGAATGGCTACTGTCAAAAAGGCAAGAAATAACAAGTATTGAAGAAGACGTGGAGAAAAGTGAAACCTCATACACTGTTGGTGGGAATGTTAATTGGAACAGTCATTATAGATAATAGCATGAAGATTCTTTAAAAAATTAAGAGTAAAACTACCAAATGATCAAGGTATTTTACTTCTGGATATTTAACCAAAGAATGCAAAAGCATCTCTTTGAAAAATTGTATGTATCTCTATGCTCATCAAAAAATTGTTTACAACAGCCACGGTACAAAAACAACTGAAGTGCATACTAATGGATGAGAATGGTGCGTGTATGCATATATGTTCACAGTAGAATATTAGCCAAAAACAATAAAATTCAGTTGTGACAACGTGCCATTTGTGACAACGTAGATAAAACTTGATAATTCTAAGTGAAATAAATTAGATGGAAAAAGGCCAATTCTAGGTGTACTCAGGCCTCCCTGGTGGCTCAGACAGTAAAGAATCCACCTGCGGTGCGAGAGACCTGGATTTGATCCTTGGGTTGGTAAGATCCCCTAGAGAAGGTCATGGAAACCCACTCCGGTATTCTTGCCTGGAGAAGTCCATGGACAGAGGAGCCAGGCTGGCTACAGTCCATGGGGTTGCAAAGAATCAGACATGACTGAGTGACTATCATTCGCTAGGTGTACTTAGTTATGCCCAAATCTTTGCCACCCAGGCTTCTCTGTCCATTGAATTTTTCAGGGAAGAATACTGGAGTGGGTTGCCATTTCCTCCTCCAGGGGATCTTCCTGAATTAAGGATTGAAACTGCCTCTCTTATGTCTCCTGCATTGGGAGATCGATTCTTTATCACTCTGTTCAGTTCAGTCACTCAGTCATGTCCCACTCTTTGTGACTCCATGGACTGCAGCATGCCAGGCTTCCCAGAGCTTGCTCAAACTCATGTTCATCAAGTCGGCAATGCCATCCAACCATCTTATCCTCTGTTGTCCCCTTCTCCTCCCGTCTTCAATCTTTCACAGCATCAGGATTTCTCCATTGAGTCAATTCTTCACATCAGGTGGCCAAAATATTAGAGTTTCAGCTTCAGCATCAGTCCTTCCAATGAATATTCAGGACTGATTTCCTTTATGATTGACTGGTTGGATCTCTTTGCAGTTCAAGGGACTCTCAAGAGTCTTTTCCAACACCACAGTGCAAAAGCATCAGTTCTTCTGGGCTCAGCTTTCTTTAAGTCCAATTCTCACATCCATACATGACTACTGGAAAAACCATAACTTTGACTAGATGGACCTTTGTCAGCAAAGTAATGTCTCTGCTTTTTAATATGCTGTCTAGGTTGTTCATAGCTTTTCTTCCAAGAAGAAACCATCTTTTAATCTCATGGTTGCAGTCATCATCTGCAGTGATTTTTGAGTCCAAAAAAATAAAGTCTCTCTCTGTTTCCATTGTTTCCCCATCTATTTGCCATGAAGCAATGGGACCAGATGCCATGATCTCAGTTTTCTGAATGTTGAGTTTTAAGCCCACTTTGTCACTCTCCCCTTTCACTTTCATCAAGAGGCTCTTTAGTTCTTCGTTTTCTGCCATAAGGTTGGTGTCATCTGCATATCTGTGGTTATTGATATTTCTCCAGGCAATCTTGATTCCAGCCTGTGCTTCACCCAGCCCAGTGTTTTGCATGATGTACTCTGTATATAATAAGTTAAATAAGCAGGGTAAAAATATATAGCCTTGACATACTCCTTTTCCAGTATGGAACCAGTCTGTTGTTTCATGTCCAGTTCTAACAATTGCTTTTTGACTTTCATACAGATTTCTCAGGAGTCAGGTCAGGTGGTCTAGTATTCCCATCTCTTAAAGAATTTTCCAGTTTGCTGTGATTCACACAGTCAAAGAATTTGGTGTAGTAAATTAAGCAGAAGTAGATGTTTTTCTGGAACTTTCTTGATTTTTCAATAATCCAAAGGATGTTGGCAATTAGATTTTTGGTTCCTCTGTATTTTCTAAATCCAGATTGAACATCTAGAAGTTCATGTACTGTTGAAGCCTGGTTTGGAGTATTTTGAACATTACTTTGCTAGCGTGTGAGATGAGTGCAATTGTGTGGTAGTTTGAGCATTCTTTGGCTTTGCCTTTCATTGGGATTGGAACAAAAACTGACCTTTTCCAATCCTGTGGCCACTGCTGAGTTTGGCAGATTTGCTGGCATTTTGTCCTTAATGTGCCCATCTTTGTGTGAAATGTTCCATTGGTCTTGGCCTTGAAGAGGCCATTGGTTGGCCGTTGGTTCCATTGGCCTTGAAGAGGTCTCTAGTCTTGCCCATTCTATTGTTTCCCCTATTTCCTTGCATTGATCACTGAAGAAGTCTTTCCTTATCTCTCCTTGCTATCCTTTGGAACTCTGCATTTAAATGGGTATATCTTTCCTTTTCTCCTTTGCCTTTAACCTTTCTTCTTTTCTCAGAAATTTGTAAGGCCTCCTCAGAAAACCATTATACCTGTTTGGATTTCTTTTTCTTGGGGATGATCTTGATCATTGTCTCTAATAAAATGTTATGAAAGAAAGAAAATGAAGTCGCTCAGTCGCTCAACTCTTTGCGACCCCATGGACTATGGCTTACCAGACTCCTCTGTCCATGAGATTTTCCAGGCAAGAGTACTGAAGTGGGTTGCCATCACCTTCTCCGGGAGACCTTCCTGACCCAGGGATTGAACCCTGGTCTCCCGCATTGTAGGCAGACGCTTTTACCATTTGAGCCACCAGGGAAGTCCTGAATTGTCTGCCCATAGTTCTTCAGGGACTCTATCAGATCTAATCCCTTGAATCTATTTGTCACTTCCACTGCATAATTATAAGAGATTGGTTTAGATTTGGTTTAGAATAGTCTAGTGGTTTAGCTACTCTCTTCAATTTCAGTCTGAATTTGGCAATAAGGAGTTCATGATCTGAGCCACAGTCAGCTCCCAGTCTTGATTTGCTGACTGTATAGAGCTTCTCTTCCTTTGGCTGCAAAGAACATTATCAACTAATTTCGATATTGACCATCTGGTGATGTTCATGTGCAGAGTTTGTAGAGTCTTCTCTTGTGTTGTTGGAAAAGCGTGTTTGCTGTAATCAGTTCATTCTCTTGGCAAAACTCTGTTAGCCTTTGCCCTGCTTCATTTTGTAATCCAAGGCCAAATTTGCCTGTTATTCCAGGTATTTCTTGACTTCCATTTTTGCATTCCAGTCCCCTGAATAATGAAAAGGACATCTTTTTTTTTTTTTTTTTTTGGTGTTAATCTAGGTCTTGTAGGTCTTCATAGAACTGTTCAACTTCAGCATCTTCAGCATTACTGGCTGGGGCATAGACTTAGATTACTGTGATATTGAATGGTTTAGCTTGGAAACGAACAGAGATCATTCTGTCATTTTTGAGATTGCACCCAAGTACTGCATTTCGGACTCTTTTGTTGACTCTGATGGCTACTCCATTTCTTCTAAGGGATTCTTGCCCACAGTATAGATATAATGGTCATCTGAGTTAAATTTGCCCATTCCAGTTCATTTAGTTCACTAATTTCTAAAATGTCGATGTTCACTCTTGCCATCTCCTGTTTGACCACTTCCAATTTACCTTGATTCATGGACCTAACATTCCAGGTTCCCATGCAATATTGTTCTTACAGCATTGACCTTTACTTCAATCACCAGTCATATCAACAACTGGGAATTGTTTTTGCCTTGGCTCTGTCTCTTCATTCTTTATGGAGTTATTTCTCTACTCTTCTCCAGTAGCATACTGGACACCTACTGACCTGGAGAGTTCATCTTGCAGTGTCATGTCTTTTTGCCTTTTCATACTTTCATGGGATTCTCAAGGCAAGAATACTGAAGTGGTTTGCCATTCCCTTCTCCAGTGGACCATGTTTTGTCAGAACTCTCCACCATGACCCATCCATCTTGGGTGGCCCTACACAGCATGGCTCACAGTTTCTTTGAGTTAGACAAGGCTGTGATCCATGTGATCAGTTTGATTAGTTTTCTGTGATTGTGGTTTTCATTCTGTCTGTCATCTGATGGATAAGGATAAGAGGTTTATGGAAGTTTCCTGATGGGAGAGACTGACTGTGGGGGAAACTGGAGAAGTGGTCTTTACCACTGCTGCTGCTGCTGCTAAGTCACTTCAACTGTGTCCGACTCTGTGTGACCCCATAGAGGGCAGCCCACCAGGCTCCCCCATCCCTGGGATTCTCCAGGCAAGAACACTGGAGTGGGTTGCCATTTCCTTCTCCAATGTATGAAAGTGAAAGTGAAGCTGCTCAATTGTGTCCGACTCTTAGCGACCCCATGGACTGCAGCCTACCAGGCTCCTCTATCCATGGGATTTTCCCACTAGTGCCAAATAAATAAATGAAAGTGAAAGTGAAAGTCACTCAGTCATATCCAACCCTTTGCAACCCCATGGACTGTACAGTCCATGGAGTTCTCCAGGCCAGAATACTGGAGTGGGTAGTTGTTCCCTTCTCCCCAGGATCTTTCCAAACCAGGGACTGAATCCAAGTCTCCTGCATTGCAGGCAGATTCTTTACTGTCTGAGCCACCAGGTATGGCCAAATAAATAAATAAAGCAAGCCAAATTAAAATAAAGGAAAACAACACACATTGGTACAGAGAACAGATTCCTGGTTAACAGAGGGAAAGAAGATGTGTGGAACGTAAAATGAGTAAAGAAACCCAACTATGTGGTGACAAATAAAAGCTAAACTTTTGGTGGTGAGCAGGCTATAGTTTATATAGAAGCCAAAATATATATGTAGTACATGTGAAAATTACATAATGCTAAAAACAATATTACCTCAACTTTTAAAAAAATGCATAAAATACTATAACAAAGTACTGTACATAGAAATAATAGACATTAACTTTTGGCTCAGATTATTTTAATTACTTTGCCAACAAAGGTCTGTCTAGTCAAAGCTATGGTTTTTCCGGTAGTCATGTATGAATGTGAGAGTTGGACTATAAAGAAAGCTGAGCGCCGAAGAATTGGTGCTTTTGAACTGTGGTGTTGGAGAAGACTCTTGAGAGTCCCTTGGACTGCAATGAGATCCAACCAGTCCATCCTAAAGGAAATCAGTCCTGAATATTCATTGGAAAGACTGATGCGGAAGCTGAAACTCCAATGCTTTGGCTATCTGATGCGAAGAACCGACTCATTTGAAAAGATCCTGATGCTGTGAAAAATTGAAGGCAGGAGGAGAAGGGAAGAGAGAGGATGAGATGGTTGGATGGCATCACCGACTCAATGGACACAAGTTTGGATGTACTCTGGGAGTTGGTGATGGACAGGGAGGCCTGGCATGCTTCAGTCCATGGGGTCGCAAAGAGTCAGATATGACTTAGTGACTGAACTGAACTGATTTTAATTAAAAATATAATTTTACACATAAGTTGAAATACTTTTGTAGTTCAAATAAGTCTCCCAGTTACTTACTACCTTCCTTCCCGGAAACAGCTTCTGTTACAGATTTAATGCATCTCTTCGCCTCATGTTTCAGACTTGTTCGCATCTTTTTTTGTTGTTAAGAATAATAGTAGTAGTAGTATTAGTCATAGTAATGGTTTGCCTGTTTTTAGATTTTGCATACATGGACTCATGCTGGATGCATCACTTTGTTATTATAATAAGTACTTCTTCTCTATAATAACTTATAATTAGCTATGAGTTGTGAATTAAAGCACTGGTTTTAGAAATTGACTAAATCCTATATTGACTATATCACCCAATATCCTACTAAATTCTATGTTTTAGTTCTCATGGTCTGTAAATTTTGTTGGACTTTTTACGTAGAAAATAATTTTGTCTGTGGATTAATATAATTTTGTCTCTTCTAATAGCTCTTTTTGCATTTTCTGGTTTTATTGCATTGGCTATGACTACTGAATTTTAGTGATGAAATCAGAACTTCTTTTGATCTTGATTTAAATGAGAATGCTTTTAAAATTTTATCAGTGTGTGTAAGATTTGACACGTAGTTTGAGTTGTTATGCTTTATCAGATTAAGGGGATTCTCTTCTACTCTTGGACTTCTATCAATACTTCTTTAAATTAATTATTATTTTCCCCAAATGGTTTTATTTCTTCTGTAAGATGACCATATTGCCTTTATCATTTAATCTGTAATATTATAAAATATAATAAACCACAATGGTGGTTATTCTTAAGTTGAATGATGATTACATTTATAAGAAAATAACTTCTTGGTTAAGACAGTCTTTGCGCATGCATGTATGCTAAGTCACTTCAATTGTGTCCAACTCTCTGTGACCCCATGTACTGTAGCCCACCATGCTCCTTTGTCCATGGGGATTCTCTAGAGAAGAATACTAGAGTGTGTTGTCATTTCCTCCTCCAGGGGATCTTCCTGACCCAAGGATTGAACCCACATCTCCTGTGTCTCCTGCATTGCAGGCAGATTCTTTACCACTAGCACAACCTGGAAAGTCCAAAAAGATGTTTGTATATACTACTTAATCAGTCCATGCTGCTGTAACAAAAATATAATAGAATGGGTGATTTAAGCTTCAAAAAGTTACTTCTCATATTCTGAAGGCTGAAAAGTCCAAGATCAAAGCATCTGCAAATTTTGTGTTTACGTAGGACTCACCTTCTGGTTTGCAGATGGCCATCTTCTTCTTGTATTCTCACATGGTAGAAAGCAGAGAAATAAAGAGAAAGAGAGAGAGATCCCTTATCTCCTCATTTTTTAATGAGACAATTAACTCACTCATAAACTCTATTCTCATGCCTAATACTTCCCAAAGGTTCCAACTCTAAACATCATCACATTGGTGGTTAGGCTTCAGAGCATGAACTTTAGAGGAAAACAAAAATGTAGTCCATAGCACTAACCAATAATACTTGCTAGGACTTTATATAGCACCCTCTTTTATTAATTAATTCAATAATTTATCCATCCATTATTCAGCATCCAACTAACTAACCAACACTATGGATATAGTGGTAGGAAAGATGCTATCCACTGAGTTACATTCTAGTACAGACATAGATATGTAAAAAGAAAAAGACAAAAAAATGAAAGGCATGCACTGTTAGAGTAATGTACAAAGGAGTATACATACACATATATATGATCTTTACAATATAATATATGTGTACATGTAAATGTATATATATATATATACATATAGATATAGAGAGAGATAGATGGATAGATAAATGAGAAATTTCACGTCTCCCTCCATTCTTTCCAAATATTAAGGTTTGGAAAACTCTGATGCTCTTAACTAAACTATTTTCCTTTTGTCTAATAGCTTCTGTCACATTCTTTGCAGATGTCATCTCACATATTCCTTGGGTTTCAGGCACCAGATATGGAACTAGTGACATCAATTGATATTTTCTACATTTATACTTATAAAACTGGGCTTCCCTGGTGGCTCAGCTGGTAAAGAATCTGCCTGCAATGCGGGAGACCTGGGTTCAATCCCTGGATTGGGAAAATCCCCTGGAGAAGGGAAAGGCTAACCACACCAGTATTCTGGCCTAGAGAATTTCATGGACTGTATTGTCCATGGGGTCACAAAGAGTATGACATGACTGAATGACTTTCACTCACTCATACTTATAAAGCCAACTGACTCCTTGATATTTTAGCTTGGATGTCCTAAAGATATCTCAAGCTTTTTCACCATTTAGCGAGTTGCTCAAGATATAAACTTAGGAGTGATTCTCTGAGCCATCAGAACTATCAACATGTCCTATAGAATCCACCTTCAAAATATTTCCTAAATCTGTCCACACTTCTCTATTTTCTCTGACACCATTAAAACTGAAAATATTAGTAAGACACTCCCATTATAACCAGATGATAGACAAAATACCCTTTGTTCCCCGAATTATATTATATCATTGTCAATTTCTTGTCAAACAACACACATTAAATAGACATAAGAAATATCACCTTTTACTATCCAAGAGGCCAGATTATTTCATACGGGGATCTTTCCCGTACAAAAAACCTACAGAAGAAACTTAAAACAAACTATTTTAAGTATCATGAAATGTTAAAGTAAATGAAAAATACATACAGAAATCCAGTGTAATTCCTCAAAACTACTTGGAAAACATGATGAAAAAGTTTGAAAGTTCATGAGAATGGGGAGGGAGGTGGGAGGGTGGTTCAGGATGGGGGACACATGTACACCCGTGGCTGATTCATGTGAATGTATGGCAAAAACCACCACAATATTGTAAAGTAATTAGCTTCCAATTAAAATAACTAAATTAATTTACAAAAAGATACCTTCATGAGAGTAGTAAAATTTTATAATGTTTCACATATACACAATGTCAATTATGTACATGTATCTTGATGCCTTGTATATGGTAGATTTCAATAAACATATACTTAATTGAAAGGATAAAGAAATGAATTATTTTATTAGTATAAAATGAATTCAACCTCCATGCTAGTCCAATGGGGACTATAAAATATTTTTAATGGCTACATACACAGTATTTTACTATAGAGATTTGGATGCTTGTGTTCTTTAATTTTTTTTTTTTGATCATTTAGTAGCATGGTAAAAATTTATGTGCAATAAGTATTATTTAGTTTTTTTGTATTCTTTAATTAGGCTGAGTCCTGAGACCCAAATTACTGGCTCAGAAAGAAGGAAAATATTTTAAGGACTGCTGATACAGTCATGGTTCTCCCAACCCATTGCTCACGCAGAACAGGCCAAGCCTTCCGTGCCCCATTTGTGTTCATCTAAGGCTGCTCTGGCCATAGTCATCAGCAAATATCTGGACACAGAGAGAAGATAAGCAACAGTGTTGGCCAAAATGACCCCATTTCCTTCTTCTGGACCATTTCAAGCATGGACTATGCTTCACAAGAACCCTTAATACAGTAAGTTACCAAATGTAAAGAGGTCTAGCAGAAATGCACACTCATTGGCAGTCTGTGGGCTAGCAGATTGCTGGTGGTTATGTGTATCCATGCACCATCTATTCCATGAAATACTCTTCATCTTTCCTTTGTGGGAATAAAGTAAATACAATCCCCCTCCTTGCTTAAAAAAAAAAAAACAATTATAAGCTGATTAGTCAAAACATGCCCTTGAATAAGTTATCATTAACCACCTCCACCATTTTCCATTCTGGAAAATTAGAATCAACCAGAGTTGAGTATGCCCACCCCCTGCCATAAACTGTTAGCTGAGCACCAAATGTGCTTGTTCACCAAATGCCTTGCTCACTAAGGGTGCCAGCCATCCTAGCTAGCTACGGCTGACAAGGAAGGCTGCATGGTGGCGGTGTGAGTTGACTTCGATCTTGAAAGACATTTAAATTGAACTGGATATGGGAGAGACAATTATGCATAACAGGCAAAAAGAATGGCAGGAACAAAAGTAGGTCAGAGAGATAAGAGCAGATGTTGCTCTAGGCGGGAGGGCTGGAAAAGGGATGACTTCAAACTAAGTGAACTGAGAAAAAAATGAGAAAAATCAGTGTGGGGCACGACTTCACTGGAAACGGTGGAGCTTTCAAACTGGTGGCCCATGGCCCCCTTCAGACCTATAAACATGTTTGTTTATCTCACATGATCATTTTTCATTTGAGGCAACTTCTAAAAATTGGGAGTTTTCACATTAGAAAGTCTGATCCACCAACACTGGGCCCAGATTTTCATGTGGCAAGGATAGGTTGGTGCTTGCTTTAGGTGGACAGGCACTCCTCCCCCCACCACCCACCCACTCGTGACATGCCCAGTTCTGTCACAGGCCTGCTCTTGGAAGCAACTGTGTCCCTCACTGGTCACTATTGGCATAGCCTCTGCTGGCAGGGATGGCATGATGGACAAGAGTTCTGAACTGCACTTTCCCACTCAGTGACCTTGGAGAACTTCTCTCACCTTCTAATCTCCAGGATGGCTGTGGGAACACTGAGATTCTTTGATTTCAACTGGAGTTGGGTCAATCCCACCAGTAACTTGCATTCATGGTGAATAGTGAAAGTGAAAGTGAAGTTGCTCAGTCGTGTTCGACTCTTTGTGACCCCATGGACGGTAGCCTACCAGGCTCTGGCGTCCATGGGATTTTCCAGGCAAGAATACTGGAGTGGGCTGCCATTTCCTTCTCCAGTGGATCTTCCCAACCCAGGGATTGAACCCGGGTCTCCTGCACTGCAGACAGACGCTTTACCGTCTGAGCCACCAGGGTGGTCCTAAAAGGCACGGGCACCAGAGGTCAGTGGGAGAACCATAGAGAGAGCAATGGGCCCTTAGACTGCTGGGAAAACTGGACAGACAGCTACGTGTAAAAGAATGAAATCAGAACACTTACTAACACCATACACAAAGATAAACTCAAAATGGATTAAAGACTTAAATGTATATTCTTGCCTCCTTTGTCAAAGATAAGGTGTCCATAGGTGCGTGGGTTTATCTCTGGGCTTTCTATTTTGTTCCATTGATCTATATTTCTATCTTTGTGCCAGTACCATACTGTCTTGATGACTGTGGCTTTGTAGTAGAGCCTGAAGTCAGGCAGGTTGATTCCTCCAGTTCCATTCTTGGATGGAGAAGAGACAATGGAGAAAAGACAATCTCTTTAATAAGTGGTGCTGGGAAAACTGGTCAACCACTTGTAAAAGAATGAAACTAGAACACTTCCTAACACCATACACAAAAATAAACTCAAAATGGATTAAAGATCTAAACGTAAGACCAGAAACTATAAAACTCCTAGAGGAAAACATAGGCAAAACACTCTCCGACATAAATCACAGCAGGATCCTCCATGACCCACCTCCCAGAATATTGGAAATAAAAGCAAAAATAAACAAATGGGACCTAATTAAAATTAAAAGCTTTTGTACAACAAAGGAAACTATAAGCAAGGTGAAAAGACAGCCTTCAGAATGGGAGAAAATAATAGCAAACAAAGCAACAGACAAACAATTAATCTCAAAAATATACAAGCAACTTCTGAAGCTGAATTCCAGAAAAATAAACGACCCAATCAAAAAATGGGCCAAAGAACTAAACAGACATTTCTCCAAAGAAGACATACAGATGGCTAACAAACACATGAAAAGATGCTCAACATCGCTCATTATTAGAGAAATGCAAATCAAAACCACAATGAGGTATCATTTCACACCAGTCAGAATGGCTGCTATCCAAAAGTCTACAAGCAATAAATGCTGGAGAGGGTGTGGAGAAAAGGGAACCCTCTTACACTGTTGGTGGAAATGCAAACTAGTACAGCCACTATGGAGAACAGTGTGGAGATTCCTTAAAAAACTGGAAATAGAACTGCCATATGATCCAGCAATCCCACTGCTGGGCATACACACCAAAGAAACCAGAATTGAAAGAGATGCGTGTACCCCAATGTTCATCGCAGCACTGTTTACAATAGCCAGGACATGGAAGCAACCTAGATGTTCATCAGCAGACAAATGGATAAGGAAGCTGTGATACATATACACAATGGAATATTACTCAGCCATTAAAAAAAAATACATTTGAATCGGTTCTACTGAGATGGATGAAACTGGAGCCCATTATACAGAGTGAAGTAAGCCAGAAAGAAAAACAACAATACAGTATACTAATGCATATATATGGAATTTGAAAGATGGTAACGATAACCCTATATGCGAGACAGAATAAGAGACACAGATGCATAGAACAATTTTATGGACTCTGAGGGAGAAGGTGAGGGTGGGACGTTCTGGGAGAATAGCATTGAAACATGTATATTATCATATGTGAAACAGAACACCATTCCATGTTCGATGCATGAGACAAAGGCTCAGGGCCGGGGCAATGGGATGACCCAGAGGGATGGGATGGGGAGGGAAGTGGGTGGGGGGTCCAGGAAGGGGAACACATGTAAACTCATGGCTGATTCATGTCAATGTATGGCAAAAACTATTACAATATTGTAAAGTAATTAGCCCCCAACTAAAATAAATAAATTTATTAAAAAAAAAAAAAAGACTTAAATGTAAGACCAGAAAGTATACAACACCTAGAGGAAGACATAGACAGAATACTAAAAGACAAATCAAAGTACGATTCTCTATGACCCACCTCCTAGAGTAGCAGAAATGAAAACAAAAGTAAACAAGTGGGACCTGATTAAACTTAAAGCCTTTTGCACAGCAAAGGAAACTATAAGCAAGGTGAAAAGACAACCCTCAGAATGGAAGAAAATAATAGCAAATGGAACAACTGACAAAGGATTAATTTCCAAAATACACAAGCAGCTCATACAACTCAATACCAGAAAAACAACCCAATCAAAAAGTGGGAAAAAGATCTAAACCGACATTTCTCCAAAGAAGACAGGCAGATGGCTAATAAACTCATGAAAACATGCTCACCATCGCTCATTATTCAGTTCAGTTCAGTCGCTCAGTTGTGTCTGACTCTTTGCAACCCCATGGACTGCTGAATGCCAGCCTTCCCTGTCCATCCACCAACCCTCAGAGCTACTCAAACTCATGTCCATTGAGTGGGTAATGCCATCCAACCATCTCGTCCTCTGTCGTCCCCTTGTCCTCCTGCCTTCAATCTTTCTCAGCATCAGGGTCTTTTGCAATGAGTCAGTTCCTTGTATCATTATTAGAGAAATGCAAATCAAAACTACAATGAGATATCACCTCACACTGGTCAGAATGGCCATCATCAAAATGTCTACAAACAATAAACGCTGGAGAGGGTGTGAAGAAAAGGGAACCCTCTTGCACAGTCGGTGGGAATGTAAACTGATATTGTCACTATGGAAGACGGTATGGAGATTCCTTAAAAAACTAGTAATAAAACCACCATATGACGCAGAAATCCCACTTCTATGCATATACCCTGAGGAAACCAAAATTGAAAAAGACACATGTATTCCATTGTTCATTGCAGCACTATTTACAACAGCTAGAACATGGAAGCAAACAAGATGTCCATCAACAGATGAGTAGATAAAGAATTTGTGTTACATATACACAGTGGAATATTACTCAGCCATAAAAAGGAACACATTTGAGTCAATCCTAATGAGGTAGGTGAATCTAGAACCTATCATACAGAGTGAAGAAAGTCAGAAAGAGAAAGATAAATATCATATTCTAATGTATATATGCGGAATCTAGAAAAATGGTACTGAAGAATTTATTTACAGGGCAGCAATGGAGAAACAGACATAGAGAATAGACTTATGGACATGGGGAGAGGGGAGGAGAGGGTGAGATGTATGGAAAGAGTAACATGGAAACTTACATTATCATGTAAAATAGATAGCTAATGAGAATTTGCTGTATAGCTCAGGAAACTCAAGCAGGGGCTCTATATCAACCTAGAGGGATGGGATGGGGAGGGAGATGGGAGGGAGGTTCAAAAGGGAGGGGATATATGTGTATCTATGGTTGATTCATGTTGAGGTTTGACAGAAAAGAACAAAAGTCTTTAAAGCAATTATCTTCAATAAAAAAATTAATTAAAAAAATAGTCTTCGTATCAATGTACAGCTATATAAATGCATCCTTTGGTCTCTAACAGGACTGAAAGAGCCACTGATCTTACCCAACTACACCACACAAAGCAACCATCTTCTAAGGATCCTCTGGAGAAGGAAATGGCAACCCACTCCAATTTTCTTGCCTGGGATATCCCATGGACAGAAGAGTCCATGGGGTTGCAAAGAGTTGGACATGACTTAGAGACAAAACCAAGGATCCTGTAGATGACTTGAAGGGGTGTGATTGTAAAGAGTTTTCATGATCCATATATTCTGAAAAGAACCTGTGAGTCACATCTGCTTGGGAACGACAGTCCTGGACACCCCTCTCTCCTACCCTGTAATACTTGAAGTTTGGTGTGTGAAGAGCTCAGCAGAGCAACAAAGGAGCTGCTGGCTTCCAGGCATGAATGAGCCCACAGGATTGCAACTGTGTGTGATTTTGTAAAGCAGAGAAGCAGACAAATCATTAGCAAGAGTAACTACCAAAAGTTCCCTAAAAATAAAGTCATTGATGAGCACCTACCAAAGTTCTCTGTAGAATCACAAGGAAGACTGAAAAACCCAGCCAAGTACTTTACCAGGAAGAAAGCTCAAGTGTAGAAGTGCCACCAGCTCAAAGCAGGTTTAATTATCCTTGCTTCATGCTAGGATCCTCAAACGTGAGGCCCAGAGATTTGCATTTCTAAAAAATTCCCAGGTGTTGTTGATGTTGCTTATCCAAGAATTGTACTTTGAGGACCACTGCCTTGTACAACATGAATTAAACCAAACTCTGCATAGCAGGGAATCCGGTGGGTCTAGCCCACAGTGGACCTCTAATTGAACTGTACCCCCTGAGTCTAGGTTCCGTCATAGCTCAGCTGGTGAAGAATCTGCCTGCAATGCAGGAGACCCCAGTTTGATTCCTGGGTCAGGAAGATCTGCTGGAGAAGGGATAGTCTATCCACTCCAGTATTCTTGGGCTTCCTTTGTGGCTCAGCTGGTAAAAAATCTGCCTGCAATGTGGGAGACCTGGGTTTGATCCCTGGGTTGGGAAGATCCTCTAGAGAAAGGAAAGGTTACCCACTTCAGTATTCTGGCCAGGAGAATTCCAAGGACTGTATAGTCCATGGGGTCACAAAGAGTCGGACACGACTGAATGACTTTCACTTTCATTTTCCCTGAATCTATTTGGTGCTTCCAGCCATAAGCAGTTAAAAGTCATGAACATGGCCATCTCAAGGGATCTTGAAATTCAGGCAAGAAGATATAACAACTATTAGCTTTTGCTTGTATTTTTCTGTTAACTCGCAATTCCAAAATTATCTACCATGCATATCTCAAATAAAATAGTGCTTTGCCAAGGGAAGACTTCCCAAAATGCCACCACTTTCATAGGGAAACTTTCCAATCCTCCAATAAAAAAGAATTTTTCCCGCCCTGAAATTCCTCAGCCTGAACCTGCTTTTCTCAATGGCCATCTCTTTTTATCTTGGAATCTTGGTACATGTGTACATATATTATATACATTATATTTTTCACCTTCTGCACTCTAAAAGATGCTGGGTAATCAAGCCCGAGAGAGTAACCAGCATGTATCTTCTACAAAAACACAAAACAACCTTTGATTTAAGTGCCTGAAAAAAGAAAAACCTCATTAACCTATGGCTGAGTATTGACATTAAATGCTCAAAACCACATAAACACAGGCATGTGCCCATACACACACATATCTAAATGAAAAAACATGCTTTCCCAAAGGACCTCATCTTAAGAGACAATCTGAGGGGAAAAAAAGTAGATAATTGGAAGCTTAATGTACAAAGCTGTTTTTGGAGGAATGTGGATCTCAAAACGGAGGAAGTCTTTAATTTTCTCCTCTGCTTCTGCATCACCACCTTCTATATGACTTCTATGTGTATTTTTGTACCTATATGAGGCTTGAGGAGTATGTGTGTGTGTGTGTGTGTGTGTATGTGAGTGTGTGTGTATGTTCCTCACTTTGGTCGTAAGTTCTGCTTTGTATCATGTTCATCTGCATTAAGTCTGTTTGGTGTGATTCTTACAGATGGCATGAAAGGGTATTATTGAAATGACGTTTCTAATAGTCTGGACATCTTCCAGCACACAGAATCATAGTACCAAATTCTTTCATCTAATTAAGTTTGAAGATAATTTAGCTGATTGATAGGGTAGAAAGAACTTCTCTAGACTAGGGAGCCAAAAATGGCACATGCTTTAAGTATCTCACCTCCTGCTACTTTTATAAGTTATATAAATTAATTCTGCTGATATATTTCCTGAAATATTCTTGAATTATCTACAGCAGAAACTTTATTAGAAAATTTATCCCATCACCTCTAGTGTGTTTACTATGAATGTAAACCTCCATAACCACTGTATATCTTTTTCTATTTTCATGTCTTTTTGAGTAAACGATTTGCAAATTTCAGGGACAGAGATGAACAATGAAGCATTTTTATTAGCAGTTCTAATTTCAAGTTTTATTAGTGCCTCAATGAACTAATGCAAAGCCATACAACCCATTTAATAAATAATGATTGATAATTAGACTCACCTGCATACTATTACAAGCAATTCACTGCTTACTCTTTTCTTACAAACAATTTTGGTGACCACAGGGGAACAATAGGGAAATACATGGATACTGACCAGGTTGATTGCTGAACAAACTACTCAAGTTTTGTACCAAATTGAGATATGTCTGTAATAGCATCTTGAGAACATGGAAGAAATGACTCCAATTCCTTCCCACTAATCCAGGGAGCCCCTCCTACTTAGAACTACTTCTCATGCGTCTTATAACCTCAGTTCTTTCACCTAATATGCACTGAACATGTGTTTATAGGGATGAACAGAAAACCCACACTGATCCTAAACTTCTACTTTAGTATTTATGAAAATAAAAATGGCACAACCTTATGTGTATCATAATTTCATAGAATTTGAATTTTTTCTTTATTTTATTTACTTAACCAGTTAGATTTGTGGGTTCTCAAAACATTTGGATAGAGAAAAGCCCAGAAATGTCTGTTACTAGAGAAAAATAAATTCTTTCTTTTCAAACCATGGATATCTTAACATACTCAAATATCTTTGATTATCCAGATAATGCCATATTTGCTAAATGCAAGAGGAAAACCCAAGTAAGACAAGGAATCTTTCTATTCAAAATGTGTTATTAAGATTCAATTATATTACAGAATGTACTCCATCCCCAAAATATAGCTGATAGCATTTTTCAGGCAAATCCTTTATTTCTACACCAAAGCCATTCAATTTTCATTATCAAGTATTTTAAAAGCAATTATCTTTTAATATGATTCCAAAATTATTCTCAAAGCTAAAGTTAATGCCGGTTGTTTTAGATATTTGATTTCTGAGTATGATTATTTAACTAATAGCGGTAAAGCCATAGGTTAATAGAAACTGGATAAAAATGGATGAAAAAGCATTATCAAAAGCTACTTTTCCTTAGTTTTAGTTGCTTATACACGACCATATTAACTGTGTTGATGATCTAAAGACAGAAACACAAAATGTTTTACCGAATCTTTGTTTTACAATTTTAACTCCAGGTTTAATGTATTGAACCATTTATTCTACAACTAACACTCTGTGATGAATGTCATTCAAATGGCAGAAGCTTACTGGGTAGTTAAAAGGATAAAATCAAGTAGTCATTCTACTAATCCCTTTACAAGGAAACAGCTTTCTGCATAAAAAGTGGAACTTATGTGGCCATTAGCAGATGCTACATCAAGCGACCAAAAATATACACATTTAAATTCTTAAGCACAATCTATGAACACTACACAGATGGTCTCCAAGAAACTGTACCTAAATTGATTACGATAAAAATGATCTGCTGCAATTGTTTCTGTCAAAAGGGAGAACAGAATTTGTCCCAGTGTGTCGCTCTGCCCACTCATGCAGAGAACCCAGCTGCTCGGACAGATGTTGCTCTAAGCACTTTATTTTAGGGTCATTAAAATGGTTACAGGGGTTAGTCATTCACTGTTTTATAAATCGTGCTTACTAGCTGAGCTCAACAGATGCTGGAAAACTTCTTTGTAGTTGATCAAAAACAAAGTTTCCCGTCAGATCCCATGTACCCTGTGTTTGTAGGCAGAAATTGGGAACAAATGGAAGTGAATAGTTAAACAAAGAAGTGCGTACATAGCTTGGTGCATGTGATCCAAGAAGACATCTTTACCCAGCTCTATTCACAAGGCTGAAGCTCGCCTTATAGCCTCCTCTAGCTGGCAGTGAAAAGCTGTCTTCAAGGCATGCATGTGTTCATTTTATTTAAGAAATCTGAGGTCTTATATTAATATTGTATACTTGCATTAAAAAAAAAAATCAACCCAGGTCTGTACTATTGACCTAAGAAATGTGTCACATAAAATTTGTCCAACAACAATAGATCTTCTTCATCCTTCTGAGAACACTCTTCTTTAGAAGATTGTTTCCAAGTCTGAGAATGTTGTTTTGACTCTCTCCAGGGACTTCCCTGGTGGATCAGACAGTAAAGAATCTGCCTGTAATGCAGGAGACCTGTATTTGATCCCTTGGTCGGAAAGATCCCCTGGAGAAGGGAATGGCTACCTACTCCAGTGTTCTTGCCTGGAGAATTCCATGGACAGAGGAGCCTGGTGGGCTATAGTCCATGGGGTTTCAAAAAGCTGACACAGCTGAGCAACTTTCACTTTTCATTAGAGATGATGGTATTTCTGTTGAGCTCTGATTTTACATCATGATGTATTAAGATGGCACATCTTAATACAGAAAAAGCAGGAATGTCAGCAGAACCCAGGAATATATGAAAAAAAAAACCCAGGAATATCAGCAGAATCCATATGAAATGATAGGCATGCATACAATTCTGGGAAGATATTCATGTATAATTCTATGTGATCCATGTTGATAGTGGTTTAAACTATTACTATGACTGCACTGTGAGAATCCGGGTTGCAGAACTGGTAAACAATAATGATAGAAATTTACATTGATGGATGGAAACAACAAGCTCTTATTAAACAGGAAATTCAGAAATTCCAAGGAGAGGATATCACTTGCTTATGACCATGAGATGAAAAGAGATGAGAGGAGATGAATTATGAGAGAAGATGAAATAAGAAAGGGGAGACCACAAGTGCTAGGCTTGTGAGCTACTCTAGAGAGGAGGTATCTTAAAGTAGATGGAGTGGGAATGAATGTGAAATCAGCCTGATTTTCACAAAAAGAGGGACAGGCAAGGACTTCAGCTACTTAAAAAGATTCAAGACTCTTTAAAAAGTTAAGATCAAGAAATCAATGTAAAGAAATAAAAGTCCAGCTTTAAAGTGGAGGCAGATCAGTTGTTTGTGGAACCTAAAGACTGTGCATGTAATTGGGTTCTATAAAAAACAGAATATAATTTTCTAAAAGCACCCCATGAAGAGTCCATGGTTGTTTCCCATTCACCAAGGCTGTGTTTAAGTATCATCAAGACACCAAAAGAGAGAATAACTTAGCCTCAGGATGGATATTTCATGATTAGTTTTAGAGATGAGTTTGTCCCTTATTGAGTACCTTGTTCAAACTTTTGATTCTATGGAAAAAAAAAAATAGAGAGAGATCAAATGCAATAGTTTACCACCACTGAAGTCTTGAGATAGTACAACCATCTCCACCAAAATAATGCATTTTATTGGAATAAGGTTGCCACAATTCAGGGGCTTTGTCTTAAACTTACACTTGCTTTAAATTAGGACCTACTGCTATCTGTCTTGTCCGCATTTCTCAGTAACATATTGAGACCCTGCAGGCAATTCAATACAAATGGTGCATGTTAGAGTTGGTGACACACTGTTGTAATCTTTCTTCTACACATCTACTTTCTACTCCCATAAAAGATTCGCATTGCCCTGGTTTATAAACCCTGCAAGGGCTGAAATAGCATTAAATAAGCCTTCTTTTGTAAGAGGAAAATAACAGCAAAAAAAGAAAAAAAGCCCAAATATAAAGTATCAATAGTGTCTTTGCCACTCTGACTCTGGGGAAGCTGTTTCCTTATACTGCTTGTTTTTTGTTCCCTTGGCTTTAATTAGTTTTTCTGTGCATTATAATCCCATTGAATCACACAGTTGATTTGGCTCTTCACAGTTTACGCTACACCTTCGTAGACAGTAAATCACTGTACTTGCACAATGTTTTAAAAATAAATTTGGAGGTGGGTAGATACAAAAACTGTTGGTAAATTTGATATGTTAGGGGAAATATTCTTTAACTAGTTTCCTGGTATTTGGTCATACAGGACTGAATTTAAACTCCTTGACTTTGAGTTTCTTTACACAATAAAGAAGCTGGATTCACTAAGGAGTAATGCCAGCTTATACTGAGCAGCTATTATTATGGTCTTCTTTAGAAGACGAAACTTTCGTTTGATGGATATCTCAAGTAAACTTTTAGAGAGGGGACATATGCTGAGCTATTTCTGAAACACTAGTAAAGAAACATGAAAAAAATGTATGGAAATATGTCATTAGTGAATTAAAATCTGTGATCAATATGATGTCTTAGAGTTACCAGCTCCCATTCATAGCTACCTTAGAAGTGGTTATTCTTTCTCTGAGTACCGATAGGCATAACATGCATGTGGCACTTAGACATGCCCCATGTCCTCACTGAATTGTGAATTTCCTAAAGTCAGGGACTTTACTTATCTCTGTGTCTCCTATAGATACAACAGTTTCTCTTACCCAGTAGGTGCTCAGTCAACAAGAAAGGGTAAACAGAAAAAGTAAGTGAAACTTTTACTTTAGAGGGAAACATGGGGCCATGATGGTCATTGGAAAAAAAGAAAAAATAACATACAGAGGTAAAGCTCAGCTTAAGTGAGTGAGTGAGTGTTGTTCAGTCATGTCTGACCTTTTGTGACTCCATAGACTGTAGCTCACCAGCCTCCCCTGTCCATGGAATTCTCTAGGCAAGAATACTGGAGTGGGTAGCCACTCCCTTCTGCAGGGGATCTTCCTGACCCAGGGATTGAACTAGGGTCTCTTGCATTGCAGGCAGTCTCTTTACCATCTGAGCCACCAGGGAAGCCCTGAGTTTAAGTGTGTGACCCATATTCCAGGAAATATGGTGGTATAAGGGCAAGCATTCTGATGGTACAACTGAAACTGTGTGAAACAACCTGGAAGCATTGGGTGGAGAGGAAGGTGGGAGGGGGCTTCAGGATGTAGGGGACACATGTACACCTACGGCAGATTCATAATGATGAATGGTAAAAATCATCACAATATTGCAAAGTAATTGTCCTCTGATTAAAATGAATTAGTTAAAAAATAAATTTTAAAAAATGAGTTAGAAAATTTGAAGGTGAAGGGATGACATTCAGATAAAATTCCCATCATATGCTGTGAGGACAGAAGCACCAGGACTAATTATTAAGATGAGCGTCAGTCTCAGTCATCTCAGACTGCTGGTTCACCAGCTCTTTATCTTTGGGAAGGCTTACCTGAAATCTGGAGGTGATTCTGTTGGCCCTAACCTTGTGGTCTTTCAGCTCATTAAGATGATGGAAAAATGGTTTCTCTGGTCTTTGAAAATGAGGATGATGTCTTTTGGTGCTAGAAAGACTTTTTAACCTCATGTAGAGTTGATAAGTGAACTGATTAGGGGGATCCAGCAGTTTTGGAAAACCAAACTATACAGATGATTGAACAGATTAGAGAATTAAAAAAAAAAAGGATCTATGTTGATTTCTAGGATAATTTATTTCAGTTCAGTTCAGTCGCTCAGTCTTGTCTGACTCTTTGCAACCCCATGGACTGCAGCATGCCAGGCCTCCCTGTCCATCAGCAACTCCCAGAGCATGCACAAACTCATGTCCATCGAGTCGGTGATGCCATCCAATCATCTCATCCTCTGCCATCCCCTTCTCCTCCCGCCCTCAATCTTTCCCAGCACCAGGGTCTTTCAAATGAGTCAGTTCTTTGCATCAGGTGGCCAAAGTATTGGAATTTCAGCTTCAGCCTCAGTCCTTCCAATGAATATTCAGGACTGATTTCCTTTAGGATGGACAGGTTGGATCTCCTCGCAGTCCAAGGGACTCTCAAGAGTCTTCTCCAACACCACAGTTCAAAAGCATAATCATTTATTGTGTGCCTTATATTTCAGATTGGAGACAAAAAAAAATAGGCTATAAATTCATCAGTGCTTGAAGCATCTTTATCATTGGTTGCACCATACAACTTCTTTTCTGTTCTATTCTCATCTTTTTTCTTTCCTTTTGTTTCTACCTTCCTTCCTTCCCTACCTTTGTTTTTCTTTATCTCTCCTCTTTTTACACCATGAGTTCTCTATATCTATCTCTTTTGCTCTTTCCTTTCTTGGAAATCTGTTTACAGGATTTACAATGCAACAAGAACAGAGGAAAATTCAATTCAAATATGTAGCTTTACTGAGCTTATGAAAATTCTGCTCAGAGGTCATTTTCCTATGATGTGATAGTGGTGGTGGTGGTGGTTTAGTCACTAAGTCATGTCAGACTCTTGCAATCCCGTGGACTGTAGCCTGCCAGGCTCCTCTGCCCATGGGATTCTCCAGGCGGGAATACTGGAGCGGGTTGCCGTTTCCTTCTCCAGAGGATCTTCCCGACTCAGGAATTGAACCTGGGTTTCTGCACTGCAGGCAGATTCTTTACCAACTGATCTATGAGGGAAGCCCCACAATAGTAGTAGAAATCAAAACTACTGGGAGAAAATGCTTTAGATTTTTTTTTAATGTAAAAACAAAAATTTGAAAAGGGAAAGTAACAAATTCACTGAAATAGGGACAAACATGAAAGATTAGATTTACCTTACAATCAGGTTGAATCACATAGTATTTTAAGTGTGTATGTTTGAGGGACTGTACAATGTTTCTTAGAAAGTTAATTATGTATTTCTTGAAGATAGAAAGTATATTTTTATATTTTCACACAGGACAGGTTATCGAATTATTGTCAATGTTAGTTTTAAATTGCATATTGTAACAACCTATGTGTCATAGTGTCTAAACCATGTGCTTTTTTGTCTCAGCCACAAGCCTCATAATATACAGCAACCGGGCACTGTTTCTGTGCACAGCAGAGAAGAAAATGGTCCCCTTAACATCACTTCATTGTTCATGGATACAAAGTATTCTAGAATACTGGTTGGCAAACAAGCTTCTCTTTTATGGCATATTTACTTTGTAGATCTTTTAATGCAGTGAAAACAGACATGTGACAATGTCCTCAACAAGATCACAAATTTCAATAATACTGTGGATGGTACTGAGCTTGCCCAGAGTCAAGTCATATAATTTTTAATGATATTTTGAAGTAAAATCATGAAGGCAAAGTTTCAAAGTTTTAAAGTGATAAGTGAATGTACCTGTGATAAGTAATAAAATAAATGGAACAGAAATAAAATGAAGAGGACAGAAACAGTACAGTATTCATAGCTTAAAACAGATTTTAATTTTTTCTAAGCAGATACACAAAACGATTTACAAAGCCAGTCACCAGAGGCTTGCCATTGTTAATATTATATTGTATTTTTCTCTGCTCTTACAAACCGTGTGTCAGGAGACACATTAGCATAAGACTCAGAACGAAGCAGCCCATTTCTCTGATCCCTGAAGAGTTTAGGGATTGACATCTCGAGACAGATGGCCTGTTGTAAAGGCTCCAGTCTGAGGCCAGAACCTCTAAGTGGGTGAAGACTCTCCTTTCCAAACTTCATCTTGCTTTCCCAAGGTGCACCTGAACAGTCTCTCTACTAGAGGAGTTTTGATAACAGCTCCTGGGGGTTATGGGTGGAGGACAGACGTGAGCCTGGCATAATAACCTTGAGTGAGACCTGGGAACAGACTTGGATGGGATGCTAATATTCCAGTGGGCTGAGTGTTGGCTGCGTCTGGTAGGCATGGCTGGGGGCACTGCAGCTTCTGTTTCTTTGGCACAAACACATGCTAGTCTTGTTCTCTGCTTCAGTGTTTCTTTTCCTATTAATCACAGAAAATCTGAGAAGTCTTATTTGATTTTTTTATTTTCATTTTTTTAATTTGATGGCTGATAATGTAAAGAGGGGACCGTGACATGAGATATAATAATGACTAGCAGAGTCAAGTCAGAAATACAGTCAAATTCAATGATTTATGTAATTCTCTCTTCGTAATATAAAATAAGAATCTAGGAAAGTTCTGTATATCTAACTACCTATATATCTATACATCTATCTATATAGAGAAATACAAAAAAATGCCTCATGTCTTTTAAGGAAACTGTAATAAAGACTTGTTGGGAATTGGCATCAGTCTCTAGACTTTCTTAGGGGATGGTTGAGGTAGGCAGATGATTAAGCAATAACCTAGAAATAAGGGTGATTCCTATGCTTAAATGAGGTGATGTATGTGAATAATTTACGACAGTGCTCAGCCATTGTAAACTCTCAATAACTGGCTGACTAACCACACACTCCACTCCAACACGAAGAAATAACCAGGCAATATTGTGTGTCTGTACATTCCTGTTTGCTGTTTGCTGTGCTCAGAATGTCCCTCTCTTCTACTGTCCACTTAACTAACACCCACACTTATTCAGAGAAAGTCACTCCCAACTTTCCAAGTCCCAGTCTTCAATACGCACAAACCTTCACAACTTAAATCTTTCTCTTGATTCTAGTGGTCAAAGCATTGTATTCTCTGTGGTTTTTCATTCTTTTTTAGCCAGTTATACTTAAGTTTATATTTGGTTCAAGATAGGATTGAATTTTTCCCCCATATTTCCAGCTGTTTCAGCACCATTTGTTAAAATACATTTTATTGTACAAATAATCCATTTATTCTAGCCAAACATGGAAGGAAAAAAAAATGATGTGTGGAAATCCATCAGTCTATGTTATTTACCATTTTCCTTGGGTTTCTTTTATATTTATGAGTATAACTATATCACTCTTATTATCATGTTTTCTCTCCCTCTTTCATAATACTCCAATTTCTTTGATTATAAAACAAAGGCAGCTTAACATTTGTGAAATAAGAATGCATCTCAAAATTGTTTTATAAATAATAAGCAAAACCTGTTTGAATTCCACACAGAACAAACTGTGGTTTATTCTGGCTGGACCACTGAACCACATGAATTTAGCCATGTTTAAGGACATCATCAAAGATACTATAGAAGGTAAAAAATGATACAGAATTAGTATGAACAATTTATGCCAAATTAATAAATTAAATAAAATGCAAAAAATTCATTCAAGGACACTAATTTTAAAAAAATAACCAAAGTAGAAATATAAAAACAAAATAAGGAGACTTTTATTAATTAAAGAAATTGTATTCATAATTAAAAATCTTCTGAAAAAGAAAAATGCTTGACCAGATTGCATCACTGGTGAAGTCTATCCAAAATTTAAGGAAGAAATAATTGCTGTGCAACAAAAATTCTGTCATAAAATAAAGGAGGAGGAAACACTTCCCAACTAATTTTATGAAGACAGAATTACCTTGTATAAAAACTAGACTATGTCACTACAAGAACCCAAAAATTCATTTTGTACAGATACCACACATTTAACAAAATATTGCCAAATTAAATATAGAAACTCACAATGTCATGGGTAAATGAGATTTATCAAAGAAATGCAAGGTTGGTTTAACATCAAAAAATCAGTCAGCGCTATGTAACATATTAGTAGAATAAAGAAGTATGTGATCATCTCAATAGATACAAAAATGTATTTGACACAGTTCAGCACCAAGGGAAACCTACAAACAAATCAGCAGTGAAATCAACTCTATAAGGTGGGTTCTGCAATGACAAAGGGAGAGGCAGAAATTAGACAACAGAATGGAAAAGTAGGTGAAACATGGAAGATGAGAGAGTCAGGGACAAGAAAAAGAATGTAGTGAAAGTGAAAGAGAAATCAGAGTTGAGCAAGTGACAAGGAAAAACTAGAGAGAGAAAATGTGAGAGTGAGAGAGAAAAGTGAGAGAGAAATGAGAGAAAATAACGCTAAAGAAGTATAAGAGCATACAAGGACTCAGAAGTCTCTGCATAGGATATTCTTGTTGTTGTTGTTTAGTTGCTAAGTCGTGTCTGACTCTTTGGGAACCCATGGACTGTAACCTGCCAGGCTCCTCCGTCCATGGGAATTCCTAGGCAAGGATACTGGAATGGGTTGCCATTTCCTCCTCCAGGGGATCTTCCCTACCCAGGGATCAAACTTGCTTCTCCTGCATTGGCAGATAGTTTTTTACCACTGAGCCAACCAGGGAATCCTATGAATATTCATAGAGATTTTCATTTTCATTTCATAAAAAATGCATTTCATAGTATGCCATTTATCCATCACTGTAATAGAAAATAAGGTGCTGACTGTTTATATTTTCTAATATACAATTTCCTGGATGCCACTATCCCAATAAAACTCTCCCTGGCTGATACCTCCTAGTGCAGTGTTTTTCGAAGTGTGGCCTCCAGACATTTGCAGCAGAACAACTTGGTTGCAGTGGTTACAGGGCCAGGTCTTCATGCTCCATCCCTTATATCCTAACTCAGAATCCCTGAGATGAACCTAAGGATTTAGATTTTAACATGCAGCCTATGTGATTCCAATGCACACCATCTAGGGAAGCAATTTAAATGATCTCCTTCAGAGATTTCTGCAGTCTGAATTGAATCTTTCATTTGACTTGTTGTTGTTCAGTTGTTAAGTGTGTCCAACCCTTTGCGACCCCATGGACTGTAGCACACTAGGCTTCTCTATCCTCCACTATCTCCTTCTGTTTGCTCAGATTTATGTCCATTGAGTCAGTGATGCCATCCAACCATCTCATCTTCTGCTGCCCCTTCTGCTTTTGCCTTCAGTTCTTCCCAGCATCAGGGTCTTTTCCAATGAGTTGGTTCTTTGCATCAGGTAGCCAAAGTATTGTAGCTTCAACTTCAGCAACAGTCCTTCCAATGAATATTCAAGGTTTATTTTCTTTAGGATTGACTGATTTGATCTCCTTGCAGTCCAAGGGACTCTCAAGAGTTTTCTCCAGCACCACCGTTCAAAAGCATCAATTCTTTAATTCTTCAGTGCTCAGCCTTCTTGACGGTCCAACTCTGACATCTGTACATGACTACCGGAAAACCCGCAGCTTTGACTATAAGTTATTTGACTTGTAAGTTACACGACTTGTAAGTTACACAAAGATTCCGCATGGAAGTTAGACTCCAGGCATTAATCCATGAGCAGGTTGACTGCAGGACTGTCTCTATGCCTGCTTGGATATCTTCCCATCTTCTTAGGTGCTTCTTCAGCAGCATCTGGTGCACAAATCCAGCCCAGAAAAGTCATTTCTCCTCTGATCTGTGATATTGTTGCTGTTGAAAACATTGTTATAATATTTTATAAGATATATTGTATAACTATAATTATATTGTGCTGTGCTTAGTCGCTCAGGCTTCTCTGTCCTCAGGGATACTCTAGGCAAGAATACTGGAGTGGGTTGCCATGCCCTCCTCCAGGAGATCTTCCCAACCCAGGGATGGAACCCAGGTCTCCCGCTTTGCAGGCATATTCTTTACCATCTGAGCCACCAGGGAAGCTCTATAATTATATTATACATTATACAACATATATATATAATATTATAATATAATGATATTGCTGATGATATTATTAGTGTTGCTCTCCAACTCCATCGTAGACCTGAGTCAGATCTGGTTATAGTGTTGTTTGTGTTGGTTTGCTCTCTCCTAAGCTCTCTGGAGAAGGCAATGGCACCCCACTCCAGTACTCTTGCCTGGAAACTCCCATGGACAGAGGAGCCTGGTGGGCTGCAGTCCATGGGGTCGCGAAGAGTCAGACGTGACTGAGCGACTTCACTTTCACTTTTCACTTTCATGCATTGAAGGAAATGGCAACCAACTCCAGTGTTCTTGCCTTGAGAATCCCAGGGACGGGAGAGCCTGGTGGGCTGCCGTCTATGGGGTCGCACAGAGTCGGACACGACTGAAGTGACTTAGCAGCAGCAGCAGCAGCAAGCTCTCTGGAGGATCCTGCAACACAGGAAGTTAGCCCTGCTGATCTGTGTATGCTCACCTCCCTGTACAACATCAGTAGTTGGAAACAGCTTATTGATGGTGACAAACAGCAGATCATCAGTGGGAGTTGTTAGCTCTTCTGTTTTTAGCATCTTGGTTATGCTTGAATCAGTTCACCGAAGCTCTCCACCCAGACACTTGGCGTTTTTTTGCAGCATCTCTTCTCTGCCCTAATCATGTAGATTTTAAATTCTCAAATATCTTGCAAAGCCATCCTCAACATGCCATCTCCATGCAGTTGCCTCTCTTCAGCCCTCATTATCTCTCATTAGAATTGCAAGCTTCTACCTCCTCTCAGCCTCCAATCCTTCTGAGCTCCTTCCAGCTAATTTGATCTGTGCAATAGTCACAAAAGATATCTTTCAAAAATATTTGTAGGGTGAAGTCTCTCCCCTGTTTAAAGCTCTAGATGTACTCCCACTTCTCCGTGTCTTACAGATGACTGGCTCCTGCTCAATACTGAAGATTTTTGTCCTGATTCCACAGCTCCAGTTTCCTTACCATGCCCTGGCAATATGACATTAGGAGCTCATCTCTGGGATGAGAAAGGAAACGGAGTTTGAGTTGTACCTCCCTTACTCTTTGGCTATTTGACTAGAACAAGATATTTAGTTCTCAAACCTCAGTTTTTATCATATACAACGTGGGGAAAACAACTCTACTTGTCTCATGGGGTTTTCACAAGGAATATTTGAAATAGTGCCTGTCAAGTGTTCAGCCTGGCACCTGGTGTGTAACTAGTGCTGAACCTGCTGCTGCTAAGTCGCTTCAGTCATGTCCGACTCTGTGCGACCCCACAGGTGGCAGCCCGCCAGGCTCCCCCATCCCTGGGATTATCCAGGCAAGAATATTGGAGTGGGTTGCCATTTCCTTCTCCAATGCATGAAAGTGAAATGTGAAAGTGAAGTCGCTCAGTTGTGTCCAACTCGTAGCAACCCCATGGACTGAGGCCCACCAGGTTCCTCCGTCCATGGGATTTTCCAGGCAAGAGTACTGGAGTGGGGTGCCAGTACTGAATAGATACTGGTTATTACTATTATTCTTGCCTTTGTGTCTGAATGAAACTCCTTCTGGGCGTCCCCAGTGACTCAGTGGTAGAGCATCTGCCTGCAATGCAGGAGACAGAGGGGATGTAGGTTAGATCCTTGGGTCAGGAAGATCCCCTGGAGAAGGAAATGGCAATATGCTCCAGTATCCTTGCCTGGAAAATTCCATGGACAGAGGAGTCTGGCAGGCCACAGTCCATGGAATCGCAAAGAGTCGGACACAACTGATGACTCACACGGGCAATTCCTTCTGGTTAGAAAAAGCAAAAGATTTCCATAAAGCATCTACTTTTGCTTAATTGATTACACCAAAGCATTTGACAGTGTGAATCTCAACAAACTGTGGAAAATTCTTAAGGAGATGGGAATACCAGACCACCTGACCTGCCTCCTGAGAAATCTGTATGCAGGTCAAGAAGCAACAGCTAGAACTGGACACAGAACAACAGACTGGTTCCAAATTGGGAAATGAGTACGTCAAGGCTGTATATTGTCACTCTGTTTATTTAACTTATGTGCAGAGTACATCATGCAAAATGCTGGGCTGGGTGAAGCACAAGCTGGAATCAAGATTGCCGGGAGAAATATCAATAACCTCAGATATGCAGATGACACCACCCTTATGGCAGAAAGTGAATAAGAACTAAAGAGCCTCTTGATGAAAGTGAAAGGGGAGAGTGACAAAGTTGGCTTAAAACTCAACATTCGAAAAACTAAGATCATGGCATCTGGTCCCATCACTTCATGGCAAAGAGATGGGGAAACAATGGAAACAGTGAGATTATTTTTTGTGCTCTAAAATCAGTGCAGATGGTGACTGTAGCCATGAAATTAAAAGATGCTTGCTCCTTGAAAGAAAAGCTATGACAAACCTAGACAGCATATTAAAAAGCAGAGACGTTACCAACAAAGGTCTGTCTAGTCAAGGTTATGATTTTTCCAGTAGTCATGTATGTATGAGAGAGTTGGACTATAAGGAAAGCTGAACGCTGAAGAATTGATGCTGTTGAACTATGGTGTTGGAGGAAACTCTTGAGAGTCCCTTGGACTGCAAGGAGATCCAACCACTCAATCCTAAAGGAAATCAGTCCTGAATATTCACTGGAAGAACTGATGTTGAAGCTGAAACTCCAATACTTTGGCCACCTGATGCAAAGAACTGACTCATATGAAAAGACTCTGATGCTGTGAAATATTGAAGGTTGGAGGAGAAGGGAATGAAGGAGAATGAGATGGTTGGATGGCATTACTGACACAATGGACATGAGTTTGAGTAAACTCTGGGAGTTGGTGATGGACAGGGAAGCCTGGCATGCTGCAGTCCACGGGGTCGCAAAGAGTCAGACACGACTGAGCGACTGAGCTGAACTGAACTGAACTATATAGAACGACCTTTCTATCCTTGTCTATCCCTCAAACTTCCAGTTTTTGTCTATATTCACTTAGTGATCAGTCAGTCTCAGCTGCCTGAGTCTGAGCTGTTTATCTTTAGTGGTCAGTCACCTAACTCAGTACATATAACTAAGTTAAAATATGTGTCTCCTGATAAACAGCAAGGGAAGGGCCCCACTGTGCTTACTTCTGTATGTACAAAGACTACAATGTCATGACCTTCCATGATCAGTCAGTTGGTTGAAAGAGTGAATGAATCATCATGGAATTTCACTTTATAGTTATCAAGCATTATTTCCATCTCTTTAAATATATTTACAGTAGCTTTAAAACTTAGGGGGTTTTCAGAGCAGAGGAAAAATAATCATTTATTTCTTTCAAAATACAACTTAACTGGAGGGATGGATGAGCAGAGAGACAATAATCAGAGTGAAATTCTGCATATTCTCTAGTCCCTGTAGATTCCAAGTATCACCTCCATTGGGCCCTGAACTATTGAGTACTATATCCCCATGTATGTTGTGGTGAAGATATCCTTACCCCGAGGATACAAGTGAGAATCATACCACAATTACAGATCAGAGGGATCTGCTATCCAGCTTGTGAAAGAGGCTCTTCCATAAGGCTCATCTTTGCAACTGGAGCACAGAAAACTGTGCTAAGCTTTTTTTATTGTAGGTTTTCTAGTATGTTGGACCATGACAATTTTGGGAACTGTGTTTACCACCCAGTTTGGGGCAATGTGTTAGGTTAAAAGACCTATTGTTTGTGACTTGGAAGCCTGGGTTTCCCAGGCCTCTGCAAGCCGGCAATCCTCTGAAAACAGCTTTTGTCTACCGCCACACTGCAATCACTTGCCTCATTGTTGAAATTCAGTTTGAGAAGAAAAAAAAAAAGAAAGAAAGAAAAGGAATTGTCATCTGCAGCTGCAGACTCCAAAACCTTCTGGGGCTCAAGATGCATTAGTTGCTGAAGCTGTTAGAAGAATCTTTGCTCATTGTTATTGGACTTTTTCACCTTTGGTTCACTTCTTGAGTCTTCTTAGAACCCATGGGCATTATCTACTTTGTGGTCCAAACCACACCACAGGATCCATTATTTGAAGCCACGAAGCATATTTTAAAAAATAAATCCAGCCCAAGTTTATCAAATGACTGCTTGCTCCCTTATAAATGGTTTCACATTTTAGTAAATAACTGGATTTCATATGGATTTTGGAAGACTATTCATGGATATCTCAGCAAAATAAACACCAGCCAAAATATTTTAATTCTACATCAAATCCTTCTCCTCACTGTCACATTAATTGTAGATTTCCCTAATTGAGAATCTGTGTATGGGTGTCTGCCCCAGAAGCCTCATATGTGTCAAGACATCTGGTTTGCCAACCATCACGCTGCCTTTCAGAGGCAACTAACTGCAAACACCACTTCTCTCTGGGACCTTCCACTCAACGCAGGGTTGCTTAGATCTGGAGTTGGCTGGCTACGATGTCAGGGAAATGTGCAAAGACGAGGTGTTAAGTTGAAGGTTCTAGTGTTCGTAATACATTTTGGCTGTTGCAGGCCAAATATATGTTACATATATTATATTATATGTGTTATACTATACCACATGCAAACTATGCCAATACATTTGGTAACTTTTTAAAATAATAATGTCAAAGAATGGAGTGCTTTGTTGTATAGAATATGCCTGTCGAGTTCCAGAAAAACTAGAGTGTTTGGATGACATGTTTAAAGGCACGCCGGGTCTTACCATGTCCTCCGTGTTGTGGAGTTTGCCAGGATGCCTGGAAACTTCAGGATACACGAGGACAATATTCAGTGAAGAGAAATTTATTTTTTAACTAAGAGAAATTTATTTTATTATTGAGTTAAAAATAAAATTTCAGACACTTAAAACTGTACTAATTTTCTGTTGCTCCATATGTATGACACTGGGCAAGTTATTTAATATTCTTTCTCCTCATTTCTTTCACCTGAAATGACCACTCTCTTTGAGGATAATCCTAAAAAACATTTAAATGGAAATTGCTCTGAGATAAACTGCAGTAGAGCCACTGGAATTGTGAATGCTCACCAAAAAAGTAGAATTCCCAACAAGTAAGCCTGATACCCTAAAAGAATGCAGAGCCCCAGCAGATAGAAACTTTTAAAAAATGTCAGTGAAAGCACTGAACAAGTAGGCTTTCCTGGTCTCTGTGGGTGTTCTAGGAAACCGCTCTGGTACAGCTCTGCAGAGAGAAATTTAAACAGTAGATCACAGAGTGAGTCCGATGACCTGCGGAATCTGATGCCAAAGCCAGCTAACGCCTTGGTGTTGTGCACACTGTTGCATATAGGTTTTGTCTTCTGGTTGTATAATTTTGACAATAAATTTCATGCAGCTGCATTTTTCCTGGCCAATTCTTCTCAAAAAAAATGAACCTCAAGAAATGAATAAAAAATGTGATCAAATGGTATTCAACAGTTAAAATTAACAAAGTGCTATATGCATCAGTAGCAATAATCTCTAAGCATGTTGCTTTAACAACACACACACACACACACACACACACACACACACACACATACACACATAGGAAGAAAATGCATATGCCATGTGATATCATTTCTTAAAATTTTTCAAACCTACAAAAATATTTTTAAAATTTTCATGATAGACAGTAACCCTTTAAACCCTTGCCTAGAAGCATAAACACCAAATGCATACTAGTGAACATCTCTAAGGGAGAATCAGGGAAAACTGCAGTGCATAGGCACCTCACTAGCTATATAATGTTTATAAACACACACACACACACAGATCCTCTGTAGCAAATAAGACAGAAGGTGGTTGTTTAATAAATTTGGAGTGACAGATAGGTGCTCATTATTTTATTTTGTTTGTCAAAATGTTTACAATTGTTCATAAAGTTGATTAAGTAGTTTTTTTTAAGAAATGAAAAAAATCAGGTTTCATTTTAATTGCTAAAAGAAGTATGAAAAATTATTTTCTGGTCCATACTCTTTGCTGCCAGCTGCCCTGTATTTGCAACACCCTGATCCATGAGTGCATTGACTTGAGGCTGCCCCTTGTACCTAGAGAGCATCTTATCCACTCAGAGGAAACTGGGTAAGTGTTTCTGTTGGATTCAAGGCTATATTTTAGCATGGCAGCCAAGATTGTTTGAGATCTAGTTCAAATCTCTTTGGACATCAAGCCTGTCCATTGTCAACACCTCTGACCTGCTCAGTCTCATGAAACCGGTCTCCACCATCACAGACGCTCCTGGATACCTCTGTGCCTTAGTCTGAAATACCAACTCTTTTATTTTTCTGTTGCCTGAGCCACCTATTCAATGGCAGGACCATATTGTGCATTTGTCCTTCAGAAGAGACGAGGAAGGTAGGCTTTTCCACCTTGGTGCATCCCTTGTTGTACAAACACATGCAGGGTACTTAGCTCAGTACACTCTAGCTATCTGTTTACTCACACATCTGCTCATCTACTCTCTCTGCTGTGAGGGTTTCTTCAACGGGGCCCTTATGTATCCATTTGGTCATGGGCTGGGCTTATAATAATGGGTGATTACAAAATGCTGAACAAAATAACGTTTACATGAGATACTGACCAAGTTTTTTTAACTATTCAAAAGGTGATAATGCTGGAGATTTACATTTTATACATCACCAACAGGTTTCAATTGAAAAAAAAAGTGCATTTGAATGAGTTTAAGTGGTAAGAACAACAGCAGGTGCATTATGTATGTGGTGATGCGGAAATGCTAGTGTTATCGGTCAGTCAGAGCCATGTTGTCATTTGCACAAATCTGACACTGCAATGATTATCTAGAGCCCTGGTAAGCTTTAGAAGTCACTGCTCTTTCTTGCCGCACCTGAGTGTCCTGCTTAGCCATGGTTGTGTGAGAAGCAGTGATTCCAAGAGCAAGCTTTGGAGGCAAAACTAGGTGAGACTGGAAAATTCTGACCCTCCCCCAACTAAGCCTCAACAAGTCCAGCTGTGATGCTAACACTAAACTCCAAGAGTTATTTTGAAGAAGATTGGGATCATTCAGGCAAAGGTCTTAGAATCAATGTCACACTAAGTAGAGGATGAGGTAGCCAGACCCTGGATCACTGAGTCCACCGGCAGCTGGTGAAGAGAACATCTTGCAGCTGTGGTTACCTCAGGTGTGGACAAGTTTCCCTCAGGTGTGAACAAGTTGACCTCAGGTGTGTTACCTCAGGTGTGGACAAGGTGACCTCAGATGTTTGACCTCAGGGGTGGACAAGGTGACCTCAGGTGTATTACCTCAGATATAGACAAGCTGACCTCAGGTGAGTTACCTCAGCTGTGGAACAAGCTGACCTCAGGTGTGTTAACTCATGTTAGCTCAGCTGTGGACAAGTTGACGTTTCTCCCGATTAGGCAACTATGGCCCCAGGGAACTGTACTGACCTTACACTTAGTGGTTTGGGTTCAAATTCCAGTTCTAACAAAAATGAAGAGCCTTTTATAGAGTCACTTAAACTCTCTTAGCCCCAGTTTCGTTCATTGTTAAATGAATGTAAGGAGGCTGTTGGGTTGCCCCAAAGTTTGAGTTTTTCCATGAGCCTTGTGGAAAAACCTGATCGAAATTTTTGCCAACCCATTACTTTTCAAAGTTTGTGTGAGGTTTAAAATTAAAAATATATGTTAAGTACTCATATTCTTTGCCCTACTTTCATTTAATTCCTAAAGTAAATTTATAAATAAACATTTTCTCATTTCTATAGTAAGGAGACAGAAACCTGAAAACATTAAGCAAGACATAGACAAGGCAACACATTACAAAGCCTCTCAGTCTGCCTCGACACTGTAGTTGTTCAGTTGCTAAGTCGTGTCAGACTCTTTGCAACCTCACGAACTGTGGCACACTAGGCTCCCCTGTTCACTCTCTCTCGGAGTTTGCTCAAACTCACGTCCATTGAATCAGTGATGCCCTCCAGCCATCTCATCTTCTGTCACCCCTTTCTTCTGCCCTCAATCTTTCCAGTATCAGGATCTTTTCCAATGAGTCAGCTCTTCACATCGGCCTTGAACATAACAGGCACAAAATAAAATAGATGTCAAATTATGTAAAGAGAATTCAGAAACAAATAAGAAAATCTGTCAGAGTTTTGTAAAAATAAACTATTAAGGGTTTCCCCAAATCTGACACTAGGCATCACTGCCCATTTCATTCATTTATTATTTCTTGGGCATGAGAGTACTTTAGGCAGGAAGGTAAAAATTTATTTTCTAAACCAAATGAGTAAATGCTTGGAACAACACTAAGTAATGGATTCCTTGTCCAGATTAGTACAAGAGTTGCAAGGCTTTGTTCCAGCACCCAGAGCTCATAAATGTAACCCCTCAGTCCTCAAATCGGCTTTTTGTCTACACCCCGGACCTCTCAGCGCTTGGCTTGCTAAGCTCCGGGGGCATGCGTTTGGCAAATGAAGTCAGGTTTACTCAGTATACGTAGTGCTTTTGGTCAGTGCTTTGGGGTGGAGGTGGGGGCTCAGAAAGTTCTAGGTTGGGAAGGACACTGCCATTCGGAGGTAGGGGGACAGAGAAAAGTGCAGTCTTGGTGTACTTGAGCTGTCAGCTGAGGGAGGATCCTTCTGTCACCCTCCCACCACGAGAGGAGAGCTTTGAGCTGCTGGTCCTCGCGAGCCCATTGTAAACCGGGAGGAGCCGCCAGCCTGCACCTCTCTGGTTGCCCCGCATTCGGCTGCACCTGGAACTGTGTAGGTGTGTTTTTCTCTTCTTGTTGATTTGGTTACCGAAAAGGGCTTTTGATGGAGACCACATCCTTTTACCGAGTATCAGGAAAGTTTATTAAAAGTGGCTCCGAGAACACAATAAAACCCCCAACTATCTGATTCAAGGCTCACCTCACTTTCCTTTCTCTGTCACTGAGGTATAAACACACCTTCTGCCATCAGCTGTACTTTCCAGCTTGAAAGGAGATTTCAGAATGTGAGATAAGATAAACAGGCAATGGCAGATAATAAATCAGAACATATATAGGATTCTTTTTAAAGATATTTTGAATTCTCACTCAAAGTATACGAAAGCATGCTCCACTGGCTTATAAATACTGATATGGTTTAACCCATTCAGTGATAACTACCAAGGATATACTGTCGAAGGTGGCAAAGCACTTTCAAAGAGTCCTTCCCTTCGGTTCAGATGCTGCTGTGTGCTGGGGCGGGGGCAGGACTTTCACTCTCTCTCTTTTCACTTTACCGCCCTCATCTCCCCTCTGAGATGTCAGTTTGGGTGTCCCTTCCTTCTGGAAGGTTTCCTAATGATTCTGTCCAGGGGAGGGATGGCACTCTGGTCCTCAGGGAGCCTCTGTGTCACCTACCTTTGCTGTGACCCCTGTTGCAACTGCCCAGACTCTTGTTTGTAATGCCCGATGGGTCAGCCCGGTGACAACAGAGGCCAGTTCACTCCTATCGGTGTGTCCCCAACACCAGGCACGTCACACGGGACAAGGCAGGCTCTCAGTGAGTGTTTGTTAAATGAACATTGTGCAAATAAAGCTGTTACAGGAAGGGAGATCGCTTCCAGGGCCCCAGAGTGGGCTCTTGTCTGACACTTGGAAACAAATTGTTCAAGAAGACACAGGTGCTGACAAAGAAAGAGACTTTATTGGAAAGGGGCACCTAGGCGGAGAGAAGGAAGGTAAGGGAACCCAGCAGAACTGCTCCGCCACATGGCTCACAGTCTTGGGTTTTATGGGGATGGTTTTAGTACCCAGGTTTTCTCTGACCAATCATTATGACTCAGAGTCCTTCCTGGTGGCTCCTGCATTGCTCAGCCAATTTTGAGAGGTGTTAGGACACGTGGTGTCTCCTTTTCGACCTTTCTCAAACTCCTCCAGTTGGTGGTAGCTTGCTAGTTCTGTATTCCTTACCAGGACCTCCTGCCCTAATGTAACTCATGTAAGTGGTTACTATGACGCCTGGCCAGAGTGGGCAGTTTCAGTCAATGTGCTTCCCCGGACAAACCCATGAAGAAAGTCTTCTCCACCTAGAGAACTTAGCCTTGAGGTGATGGCAACTACAAATTGGCGCTTGCCAAGGGCATTTGCCTTCTGCCTCTGCAGAGACTGAATCCTGGGTTGCTGCAGCTGTTGACCTTGGACATGACCTGAAGGCAGTTCAAGGTGGAGAAGGAGGCACTTGGTGATTCAGGAAAACTGGTGAAACAGGTCTTTAGACAGTTACATATTTTCAGGAACTAATTTCATCATCCCAATCTTTGTATCTCTTCATATCTAGAAAATCACTAAATCCCTTCATGGTGACATTGGCTCCTTGTGCCCAGCATAAAACCTTTTGTACAATGAGTGCTTGACTCCTCCTTCATCAAAATCACCTATATTAACCTTCCTCCCCTACCTCTTTGAAGGAGTTTCTCAGAGCTGTCTGAGGTGTTGTCTCCTGGGCTGCAGTCCTCATTTTGCCCCAAATAAGAATTAACTTGCAACACTCAAGTTGTGCATCATTTTTAGTGGATGGTGGAGATGGGGAGAAAAGAGACAGAGTCAAATAGTGATTTTGTTGTACAGCAGAAATTAACACAGCATCATAAGTTAACTCTTGCTGTGCTATGCTTAGTCCCTTAGTGGTTCTGACTCTTTGACTCTTTGTGACCCCATGGACTGTAGCTCTCCAGTCTCCTTTGTCCATTGGATCTCCAGGCAAGAATACTGGAGTTGGTTGCATGCCCTCCTCCAGGGGATCTTCTCAACCCAGGGATTGAATCCAGGTCTTCCACTTTGCAGGGGGATTCTTTACCATCTGAGCCACCAGGGAAGTCCAAGTAAACTCTTAATTTAACTAAAACAAATATTGAAAAAATAAAAGAAGCCATGGGTTTCTGAAAAAAACAAGCAAACAAACAGTGATTTTAATATATGAGTGAAGAGGAATAAGAGTGCTTGGGGACTCGTTGTGGGGCAGTTGCAGAAGGCACAGTGCTGTCTTTACAGGGTGGAGAAACCAGGTTGGAGAGGTTTGGGGGGCAGGAAGGGGGTGATGCCTGGGGCATTGGGGTAGCAAGAGTGTAGAAGAGTGTTCTGAGCAGAGGGTGTAGTACATGTGAGGGCAGGAATGAGCAGAGTGTGGGAATTCTGTAGCTACAGTCATGTAACAATCTCCATTTTTAGCCTCCAACAGCCAACTGGGCTGAAAAGGGATATTTATGCAGTGTGGATTAAGTGGCCAAGTATCAGAACAATTACATGGCGTGCCAAGACCACTGGTTAAAATATATATGCACCCAACATAGGAGCACCGCAATAGGTAAGGCAAATGCTAACAGGTATGAAAGGGAAAATTAACAATAGCATAATAATAGTGGGAGACTTTAATGCCCCACTCACACCTATGGATAGATCAACTAAACAGAAACTTAACAAGGAAACACAAACTTTAAATGACACAATGGACCAGCTAGACCTAATTGATATCGATAGGACATTTCACCCCAAAACAATGAATTTCACCTTTTTCTCAAGTGCACATGGAAACTTCTCCAGGATAGATCACATCCTGGGTCATAAATCTAGCCTTGGTAAATTCAAAAAAATTGAAATTATTCCAATAATCTTTTCTGACCACAATGCAGTAAGATTAGATCTCAATTACTGGAAAAAAAAACTATTAAAAATTCCAACATATGGAGGCTAAACAACATACTTCTGAATAACCACCAAATCATAGAAGAAATCAAAATACGCATAGAAATGAATGAAAATTAAAACACAACAACCAAAAACCTATGGGACACTGTAAAAGCAGTGCTAAGGGGAAGGTTCATAGCAATACAGGCTTACCTCAAGAAACAAGAAAAAAGTCAAATAAATAACCTAACTCTACACCTAAAGCAACTAGAAAAGGAAGAAATGAAGAACCGCAGGGTTAGTAAAAGGAAAGAAATTTTAAAAATTAGGGCAGAAATAAATGCAAAAGAAACAAAAGAGACCATAGTAAAAATCAACAAAGCTAAAAGCTGGTTCTTTGAGAAGAGAAATAAAATTGACAAACCATTAGCCAGACTCATCAAGAAACAAAGGGAGAAGAATCAAATCAGCAAAATTAGAATTGAAAATGGAGAAATCACAACAGATAACACAGAAATACAAAGAATGATAAGAGACTACTATCAGCAACTATACACCAATGAAATGGACAACTTGGAAGAAATGGACAAATTCTTAGAAAAGTACAACTTTCCAAAACTGAACCAAGAAGAAATAGAAAATCTTCATAGACCCATCACAAGCACGGAAATTGAAACTGTAATTGGAAATCTTCCAGCAAACAAAAGCCCAGGACCAGTTAGCTTCACAGAGGAATTCTACCAAAAATTTAGAGAAGAGTTAACATCCATCCTACTCAAACTCTTCCAGAAAATTGCAGAGGAAGGTAAACGTCCAAGCACATTCTATAAGGCCACCATCACCCTAATACCAAAACTAGACAAAGATGCCACAAAAAAAGAAAACTACAGGCCAATATCACTGATGAACATAGATGCAAAAATCCTTAACAAAATTCTAGCAAACAGAATCCAACAACATATTAAAAAGCTCATACATCATGACCAATTTGGGCTTTATCCTAGGGATGCAAGGATTCTTCAATATCCGCAAATCAATCAATACACCACGTAAACAAATTGAAAGATAAAAACCATATGATTATCTCAATAGATGCAGAGAAAGCCTTTGATAAAATTCAACATACATTTAGGATAAAAACCCTCCAGAAAGCAGGAATAGAAGGAATATACCTCAACATAATAAAAGCTATATATGACAAACCCACAGCAAACATGATCCTCAATGGTGAAAAATTGAAAGCATTTCCCCTAAAGTCAGGAACAAGAAAAGGGTGCCCACTCTCACCACTACTATTCAACATAGGTTTGGAAGTTTTGGCCACAGCAATCAGAGCAGAAAAAGAAATAAAAGAAATCCAGATTGGAAAAGAAGAAGTAAAACTTTCACTGTTTGCAGGTGACATGATCCTCTACATAGAAAACCCTAAAGACTCCACCAGAAAATTACTAGAGCTAATCAATGAATATAGTAAAGTTGCAAGATATAAAATTAACACACTGAAATCCCTTGCATTCCTATACACTAACAATGAGAAAACAGAAAGAAGGAAACAATTCCTTCACCACTGCAACGAAAAGAATAAAACACTTAGGAATATATCTACCTAAAGAAACAGAAGACCAGAAAACTATAAAACACTGATGAAAGAAATCAAAGAGGACACAAACAGATGGAGAAATATACCATGTTCATGGATTGGAAGAACCAATATAGTGAAAATGAGTATACTACCCAAAGCAATCTATAGATTCAATGCAATCCCTATCAAGCTACCAACAGTATTTTTCACAGAACTAGAACAAATAATTTCACAATTTGTATAGAAATACAAAAAATCTCGAATAGCCAAAGCAATCTTGAGAAAGAAGAATGGAACTGGAGGAATCAACCTGCCTGACTTCAGGCTTTACTACAAAGCTACAGTCATCAAGAGAGCATGGTACTGGCACAAAGTCAGAAATATAGATCAATGGAACAAAATAGAAAGCCCAGAGATAAATCCATGCACCTATGGACACCTTAACTTTGACAAAGGAGGCAAGAATATACAATGGAGAAAAGACAATCTCTTTAACAAGTGGTGCTGAGAACACTGGTCAACCACTTGTAAAAGGATGAAACTAGAACCCTTTCTAACACCATACACAAAAATAAACTCAAAATGGATTAAAGATTTAAACATAAGACCAGAAACTATAAAATTCCTAGAGGAAAACATAGGCAAAACACTCTCCGACATAAATCAGAGCAGGACCCTCTGTGACCCACCTCCAAGTGTATTGGAAATAAAAGCAAAAATAAACAAGTGGGACCTAATTAAACTTAAAAGCTTTTGCACAACAAAGGAAACTATAAGCAAGGTGAAAAGACAGCCTTCAAAATGGGAGAAAATAACAGCTAACGAAACAACTGACAAAGAATTAATCTCAAAAATATACAAGCAACTCCTGAAGCTCAATTCCAGAAAAATAAATAAGCCAATCAAAAAATGGGCCAAAGAACTAAACAGACATTTCTCCAAAGAAGACATACAGATGGCTAACAAACACATGAAAAGACGCTCAACATAAGTCATTATCAGAGAAATGCAAATCAAAACTACAATGAGGTACCATCTCACACCAGTCAGAATGGCTGCTATCCAAAAATCTACAAACAATAAATGCTGGAGAGGGTGTGGAGAAAAGGGAACCCTCTTACACTGTTGGTGGGAATGCAAACTAGTACAGCCACTATGGAGAACAGTGTGGAGATTCCTTAAAAAACTGGAAATAGAACTGCCATATGATCCAGCAATCCCACTGCTGGGCATACACACCGAGGAAACCAGAATTGAAAGAGACACTTGTACCCCATTGTTCATCTCAGCACTGTTTATAATAGCCAGGACATGGAAGCAACCTAGATGCCCATCAGCAGACGAATGGATAAGGAAGCTGTGGTACGTATACACAATGGAATATTACTCAGCCATTAAGAAGAATACATTTGAATCAGTTCTAATGAGGTGGATGAAACTGGAGCCTACTATACAGAGTGAAGTAAGACAGAAAGAAAAACACCAATGCAGTATACCAACACATATATATGGAATTTAGAAAGATGGTAGCGATAACCCTATATGTGAGACAGCAGAAGAGACACAGATGTATAGAACAGTCTTTTGGACTCTGTGGGAGAAGGCGAGGGTGGGAAGATCTGAGAGAATAGCATTGAAACATGTATATTATCATATATGAAACAGATCACCAGTCCAGGTTCGATGAATGAGACAGGGTGCTCAGGGCTGGTGAACTGGGATGATCCAGAGGGATGGGATGGGGAGGGAGGTAGGAGAGGGGTTCAGGATGGGGAACACATGTAAACCCATGGCTGATTCATATCAATGTATGACAGAAAAAACTACAATATTGTAAAGTAATTAGCCTCCAACTAAAATAAATTAAAACAAACAAACAAACAAACAAACACTGGTTAAGTGGAAGGGGCAGGACAGTAACCCACCACCCTGGCACTTATGAGCAGTGAGGAACAGAGCAACTTATCTTTAGAATGGGCTTGATAGTTGCTACTTCGTAAGACGTGCCTTAAAGATAAAATTAAGAGAGAAATGTAAGTATTATATCATTTAGGAGGTGCTCAGTAAATGTCCTTTTTCTCCATACTTCCCTGTTATTTTCCCCTGTTCCTTCTGTAATTCTAGTCACAATCCCTCCACTGATCATTCTGGGTGCTGTTTGCTCTCTCTCTCTCTTTTTTTTATTTTGTCCATGTCCCAGGGCATGTGGGATCTTAGTTCCCTAAAGCAGGGATCAAACTCATACCCCATGCAGTAGAAGCATCGAGTTTTAACCACTGGACTGCCAGGGAAGCCCTGCTTCCCTTTTTGTTTTGCTGTAAGGCCAAGCCTGAGCCCGTCTGTGGAATACGTCTGACTGCTCCTTGCCCTGGATCTGATCTGAGGTCCTGGCCATGAGCAGCCTCTGCTCAGTCCCCACCCTGGAAAGCCTGCACAGTTGTGCCACCGTGTGCTGGTCCCAAAGGACACTTTGCCTCCTGAGATGCTGCATAAGCTTCCCCAGCCCCGTCTCTGAATTATATTTTTATTGGTCCTGAGCCTAACACTTGATAGAGGTTGAGTGAATGCTTGTTGATGATGAGAGGGCCTTTTTCTAACCAGAATGACAGAACAGTTTTAGGACGAAGGTTAGCTGCCCTCTCTGTGAGGGCTAATTGTTAACTAAACTACCAGAGAGCACTGTGTGTGTCAATGCACTCAAGTCAGTGGGGAAGGCAAGTCCCAGGAGCATAAACATTTCTGCTTTTTAAAAAGTTATTTTTTAAGGGAAAAGAATTTTGGAAAATGTCATTGTTTGGAATGAGCTAAGACATTAAATACACACAGCTGAGTCTTTTTTAAATTAATAAAGAACAGACATAGGCAGGGACACCCACATTTATAAATCATCTACTTGGTGTTCAGCACTTTGCCTTCTATGTATCATCCATATATTACCTTATTTAATCAATATTCATCAGATGCTCTACAGAAGAGATCTATTTCATCAATCCAATGATGATTTATCCTGATGTGATATTGACTGATACAGAATGATTTTTTATGAGGGTTTAAATAGCCAACAGAATGAAATGTTCATTGTATTAATGAGGTTTTGTGATAAAATGTTGGAGTAAGAAATAATCCTCAAATCTCAGTGGATGAACCCACAAAGGTTTATTTTTTGCTTATGTCATATATTGTCTGAGTTCAGCCACTGCTCTGTTCTGTCTTCATTCCAGGACCTCGTCTGAAGGAACAGTTCTAACCTGGGATTTAGTGGTCTCCTTGTAGAGGGGCAATGCCACAGCCACGCCATGCCTGAAAGAAATCAACCCTGAATATTCATTGGAAGGACTGATGCTGAAGCTCCAATACTTTGGTTGCCTCGTGCAAAGAGCTGACTTATTGGAAAAAACCCTGATGTTGGGAAAGATTGAAGGCAGGAGAAGAAGGGGACGACAGAGGATGAGATGGTTGGATGGCATCACTGACTCAATGGACATGAGTTTGAGCAAACCCAGGAGATGTTGAAGGATAGGGAAGCCTGGCATGCTGCAGTCCATGGGGTTGCCAAAAGTCAGACATGACTTAGCAACTGAACAACACCACCTTGCCTTGACTCTCAAGCTTCTCCTGGACACATCCATGCTACTTCTGTACGTGTCTCCTTAGCCAAAGCAAATCCTGTGACTGAGCCCCTGTGAATGGGACAATGAGAACATTCTTCCTATGGTAAGGGAGGAAGAAGTCTGTGAACCACAAAGCAGAGAATATGTAATGTCCACCGACAGAAGAAGGGAATGAAACATTTAGAATGATATTAAATCTTACTACTGAAGCTAGACTCTCCTTTCAGCTGGTAAAAACCATATGCCATTAAGTTCTACAGACTAAGACTTTCTCTGCTCCTGTCTCCTTTGCATTCCCTGATGCCCTGATAAGAAGCAAAACAAACTTGCCAGGAGAAAGTTGTGGAGAGCCTGGATGAAAACAATGGTGTGGGAAAGAAGGAGAACAGTGGATTTGAGAGATATTTAAGATATGTATTGATCAATAGAAACTCCTAGTGGTAAGACTGGTGGTGGTTTAGTCACTAAGTCATGTCCGGCTCTTTGCGACCCCATGAAGATAACCTGCCAGGCTTCTCTGTCCATGGGATTCTCCAGGCAAGATACTGGAGTGGGTTGCCATTTCCTTCTCCAAGTGATCTTCCTGACCCAGGGATCGAACCTGGGCCTGCTGCATTGCAGGCAGCTTCTTTACCAACTGAGCTAGGAGGGAAGATTGGTGGGAGCCCAAGGTTTGGGGCTTGTTTACTAGCCATTTGGATATGAAAAGTTTACACTTTAGGGAAACTATGTAACCAGTAATTTCTTTGCTGGTTGATTGGACTTTGGAGTACCTCACTATTTAATTCCATTCTTTCAAAATTGGACTATTTCAATAAAGGGACATACGGTGGTCATTTTGCAGTCCACATCCTCATAAAAGTTATAATCATTGGCTTCTTTTGGAAGAGAGAGATCACGAGTGGACTGAAGCAGGTAGGGAAGCTCCTTGCACTCATCATTACACAAGCTAACCTGACCGTGAACTCCAAGTCCAGGACCATTGGACAGCAGGATAAGAGCTGCATAAAAATGCCCAATCTCTCCTTAGAGAATGATGGCTCAATCTTACCAAAGATACTAATATCTCAAGTCAAAACAATGGGCAGGAATTTAGAGTTTTAAATAGTACAGAAACAAATCTTCTAATTTTACTTCCAATATATGTTAACTTTGAATTAAAAAGTAATAATATCGTAAAATGGATTAGAATTGCAATCACAGTGTGTCAAGACAGTTCTTTTCCTTTTTTGGGGTTCTGTAATCTTTTCCCCTAACTATAATTTGTTAACATTTCTTATGAGAGTGAAACCAGTTGAGATCTAAGCATTTGCTCGAGTGAAAGCTGTTTTTGTCTATTAACTTCCCTAGAGAAAAGAAGGTCCACAAGTAGGTCATATTAGCCGCAAAATTTACAGGTATTTTTAAATTCTAGAGCTGAGACAATTCTGAGGAAGAAAACGGGACAATGATTGTGATTCCTCTCAGAATAACAGGAAAGAGCAACAATCTACCAAAAGGGATAATGAGACATTGATGCACAAAACTTAGAATCAGGACAGTGTCCACTCCAAAATCTATCAGAAATGGGTAATTCACTAAAAAGAACTCTAACAGGATCTCCTGCATTGGACAAGGCTCTGTGTTGGATGCTGTGGGGGCTTACAGAGAATTAAGATGGAAGTTCTGCCCTCAACAGGCAAATTATTTAGTTCACAAGGCAAAGCATATAAAACAAAAAAATCCTTAATATATGGTAGAATTTGGTAAAGCCTAAAGGATATTTTTAGAGGGTTATGCATTAATTCCTGTGTTCATTTCTCTAATATTTTACACTACCTTTGGGATACAGCATAAAACAGGCAGAGCCCCTGTGTCATATGGAGGTGTGCAATCCTAGTTCAACAAGATGTTGTTAATGAAGAGGCATAAATGGAATACCAATTATGTGTATAACATATGTTTTGATAACAGAATAAATAGGATTTTGTTTCCACCTTCCTAATTACTGCTGTGATAACCGTGAGTTTACATTCCTGGGATTTACTTATCTTGCTTACAAAATTAAGAATGGTTTGCTTAGTACAAAGAGCTAGCTTAAAAATATAATAAGACTGCATACGTGAAATTCAGGCATAAGTCAACATACCTAAGAGAAATTGCATATGGCAGCCGTACTGGTATTCCATGGGAACCAAGAAAAGAGAGCAATCCTCCCCTCATGCAAGATGACATCAAAGCATTATGAAAAGAAGACACATCACAAAGAGGAGAGAATTTTTCCCTTCAACTTCCTTGTAAAGTCTTATTTTATCCTTTAAAACTCAGAGTTTTCTTCACATGGGAAAAATTTCTTCTAAGAAGTGTCAATTACCTTCCACTTTCTTTTTCTACTGTTCATAGGTTTATTATATCATAGATCATACCCTATTGCTAGGGGTTAAAATATTTCTGTCCTATTAGTCTGTAATATTTATAAAGGAAGGAACCTAGTCTTTGCATCTTTGTGTCTCTAGCTTCTGGTTCAACTTAGCATAATATGTTGCTTATTGAAGAAATAACTAAGAAGCTAGACTATCAGTGAACTCTTGGGTTCCAGGGGAAAGAAGGGACCACCAGAGGAATAAGCATTTCTCTTTGTGCTTTAAGAAGTGCATGACACCGGCTCTAAAAATTATAGGCACATTCTGCCCGCAAAAAATGTGCTTCTCCAAATGATGTCTTAAGTTAAGAGTGAGCTACTTGATCCTTACCTAGTCAGCATGTTAGTCTTATAAACGGTTTTGATCCGGCCACTGTTCTAGAAACCATCTATGTAGGATCAAACACAAACTACTTATCTCTTCCAAAACTTATGCTGACATATTTTCATTCTCATCACCTTGAAGCTCTCCCCACCTGTCTTCTGGCCCTCCTACCTTCCCTATGGTTCCCAAATCGGCTATGTCCTTTCAAGGGCAAATTTATGTCACAGGCATGAAAAAGCTACTTTGCCTTCTCAGCCTAATATATTATGATTTGGTCTTCAAAATCCATTTTAAACAAAAAGTCTACAATTTTTTCCTTGTACAATTAGTCACACCCTTCCTTCAGTTGCCAAAATTTTTTGCTTGTCATGTGTAATGTCATTTCTTCCAAGGGTAATTATATCAACCATGCTGCCAATTCTTTAAGGCAAAGCATAGGGTTTAGTTTTTTACTCCAGTGCCTAGTGAAATGCATGGCTCCTATTAAATGCTCAAAAATGTTGGAAGAAAGGAAAAATAGAAAGACCAAAGATGAAAGACGGGAGGCAGGAATGGAGAAAAAAATGGATGGAAAGTGGGAAGAAAGGGACGATCATCTGAGGAAACCTGATGTGAATAACTATAACATTGATCTTTCCCCTTCAGTCTTTCATATTGAAGGCAGGAGGAGAAGGGGACGACAGAGGATGAGATGGTTGGATGTCATCACTGACTTGATGGACATGAGTTTCAGCAAGCTCCACACGTTGGTGATGGACAGAGAAGCCAGGCATGCTGCAGTCCATGGGGTCGCAAAGAGTCAGAAACGACTGAGCGACCAAACTGAACTGATAACATTGATACAGTTTTATTGTACTAACTGTTACATGTTGAATACCCACACTGTGGCAGGCACTATGCTAGAGATTTTACGTGTCATCTCATTTTCTCGATATCTCTAATTTAATAGATTTATGAGTTTGGAATTTACATCTTCATACACTTTTTATAGAACTTAAGGACCATGTCTAACTAGCAGAGAAGTTTTAAAAATTGAAAAATTAATAAACTGGTCATTGTATGTCATAAATTCTATCAAGTCCTGTAGGCAGATCTCCTACATTTTTTAAAGCTTAATAGCCATTTCCAAAATTTATTTTATTAATGAACTGTTTGTCTCTTATTTGCCAACTTGTTTGATTCACTGCTAGTTAGGTCTCTTACATTTAGATAAATAAATATTGACTAAATAAATGTAAGGAGCACTATCCTGAGTCTCTGAGTGATTCACAGACATGGTCCCTTCTTTTTTAGGACTCGGAGCATCCATGTCCTACATTCCAAGATCCTCATATCACCACTGGTGTTAGCATGACTACCATACAGTTGCTTATATGTCTGATTTTGCCCACTCAGCTAATTATTTCTTTGGGGTACATTTCTGAAAGTAAAGTTGCTGTCTTATTAAAGGTATGGATGTCTTTAAAGCTTTTATGTATAAATTGAAGTCAGCTTCCATAAAAGTTTTAGCCACCGTGAGTATAGAGAGTCTGTTCACATTCATAAATCACTCAGCACTTTTAATTACTAACAATAATGATTTATTTACATTGAATTTAGCATTATTCTTTCCTAATCAGATAGATAATGATTATATCTGTATTTTTTCACTCTTATAAGAGGAACAACGTATATATATCTGTTGATCATCTGCATTTCTCATTGTGAATTACTTATATATACTTTGTCTCTATATAATTTTACTTCAGTTTTCATGTATATATATATACACATATAGAATTGATTTTTTTTTTGATGTGTACTTTGCAATTTTTTTCACATCTCTCTATTTAGCTTTGCTTATGGTAGTCTTGACATATAGATGGCTTTAAAACACATAATCAGATCTATCACTGCATTTGGTGTTATGCTTACAAATGGTAAATCAATTTAATTTTAGATCTAGTGATATGAAAAGCTACCAGGGAAGAATTATGAAATGCTTCTTTTTGAGATGAAATCTTTAGCTATTTACACATGTCAGACAGTGACAAGGTATGGTGATTGGAAAATGCTTAGGGGACGTGAGCTGTGGAGCTGCGATGGAAGCCATGCTGAGCAGCAAGGTGTGTCCAAGGTCACACTCAACAGGAGACCCAACAGCAGTGAAGCCAGTGACTCTGACTTCTGCCACAGAAATCCACTGACCCTTAACTGCACTGGGACACCCTGCCTTTTGTCTGGAAAGCCAGCAGATGAAACATTAGATTTGAACACATTAAAATTGATTTTCTTTCAAAGAGTATAATTTATTTAAATAAAATGGATTCTGCCAGGAGCTCCAAGAAGAGAGAGTGTGGAACTAGAACTTCAGAAATCTGGCAGTAGTTTTTATTTTGCTTGACTTTGGACCTCAGAATATTTTATTTCTCAACAAAGAAATAAAACCTAACATCCCTAGAATCCTCTTTTCCCCCTTTTAACGTCTATTTTTAAAAGAAGGATAGTTATAATGCTGTGTTGGTTTCCACTGTGCAGTGTGAATCTACTCTAAGTATACATATATTCCCTTCCTCTCAAGACTCCTTCCCACCCACCCCCATCCCACCCCTCTGGGTTATCGCCGAGCACTGGGTCGAGCTCCTTACACTGCAGCTTCCCACTAGCTATCTGCTTTACACGTGGTAGTGAATATACGTCAATGCTACTCTCTCAATTTGTTCCACCCTCTCCTTTCCACCCTGTGTCAATGAGTCCGTTTTCTACATCTGGGTCTTTAATCCGTCCCTGCAAATAGGTTCATATATATCTTTTTTTTTTCTACATACCATACATATGTGTTAATATACGATATCTGTTTTTCTCTTTCTAACTTACTTCACTCTGTATGACAGACTCTAGGTTCATCCATATCAGTTCAACTGACTCAAATTTGTTTCTTTTTATGGCCGAGAAACATTAATCTATAAACTTTCCAAAGTTTATGCTTTCACTAATCTTAAATGCACACGGTGTAACATCCACTTTTTGTAACCTCAGAGAATGAAGGGCATCGGCCCAAGTTATGCCTCTGAAGCTCTCTGAGTCTCCTGAAAGGTGTTGCTCTGTGCAGAAAGCATGGATGTGGATGGAAGACGGTAGGCTTTGGAGCTGGGACTATTTGAAAGTTCTTCTGCTTCTTGTGACCTTGGGAAGTGGCCTAGACTTTTCTTTGAAGTTCTCTTTTATCTGAGGCAAAGGTGTTATTATGATAAGAAAAGTCAGATGCTTGGCAAGTGGTAGAACCTAAGTAATGTACCTTGAGGTACAACCTAGACGAGATGGATAGAGCTTGGAAAGATGTGACATTTACCGCTCACCCTACTCTATTGGCCTCAGGCTTCACACCTATACATTTGAGCAAAATAGTGTCCCTCTTATAGAAATGTTGTGATGAGCAAAGAGGATTACGTTCATTTCTCATAAATCCCAAATTCGTTCTAAGGCCTACTATGCAATCCTACTGAATGTTCCTAATTAATGTCCTTCCTCAGTCACCAAGATAACAATTTCATACTTCTACTCTTTTTTTTCTTTGAAAGGTGGATGGATTAGGAAACTTTATTGGTAAGGATTTATGTTCTGTTCTAATCACATTTATAGTACACAGACTATCAGTACTTTCTAGTTGAGGAAACAGAAACTCTGGCCATTGTATTGATGCTGACATGCTGCTGTTGCTAATTCTCATCAGGCGTGCCTGACTTAAGAGAGATTATAGGACAAGAGTCCAAATATAAAGAATTCATCATGAAATATATGCAAAAAAGAAAAGAAAAGAAAATTCAACAAATTACACATAGGTGGAAAGTGAAAAGTGAAAGTGAAAAGTAAAAGTGAGGTTGCTCAGTCGTGTCTGACTCCTTGCGACCCCATGGACTGTGGCCAACCAGGCTCCTCTGTCCACAGGATTTCCCAGGCAAGAGTGCTGGAGTGGGTCTTCCCGACCCAGGGATTGAACCCCAGTCTCCCGCATTGTAGGCAGACACTTTACCGTCTGAGCCACCAGGGAAGTCGTCAAAAGAAGACAGTTTTTTTTTTTTGGTAGGATGAAATGCACATTTTATCTAACAAACATAATCTACCAGGACTAAAAGAATGGCTTATTCCCGTTAGAGTGTGGATACTTAGATTAGCACCTATAAAGTACAAAGAAAAGAAAAAAGGGAGAAAGCTCTCTACAAAGACCATCTGGGCCCAGGTTTCTATGAGTAGACTCTCCAGACACTTGATGGTAACTCATTATATTCCAAGTTAGCTCGGCAATCCGCTGACTCAGTTAACTGCTTCAGGTCTTCGGCGCTTTAGGGCAATAGATATACCAATACTTCTACTCTTTAAGCTTCAGCAATAAGCTGTCTTCTTCTCCACTCCCAAATAATAACCTCACTTATTTCACTAATGAAGCAGAAAACCTTCATGAGAATGATATCAGCTTTCTGAAATTCAAACTACTGACCTACAGCACTGGCCCCCATACTCTGACTTCTTCATATTTTACCCTGGATTTCACCATAAATGAGCATGCATCCTCACTCTTCTAGGATGACTCCTCCAAAGGTTCACTTCCCAAGTGCCCAATGAGAGATGTTGCTTCTTTATTCTTCTCCCTCTTTTCTGAAGCATCAGGAGTTATCATTCTAGTAGATACTCCCATCAACACTTGGCCGCATCATATAGTGCTCAGATAGTTCTCTTCACACACACACACACACACATACACACATTCCTTCACTCAGCATCCTACTAGCTAGAATGCTGCTATAATTCTCTGCTTGCCTGTACCATGAAGCACCTAGGATGGGCCGTCTATAGCCTCTGTCTGCATTTTCTGTCTGGACAAGACTACTGGAGACATACTAGTCCAGTCTACCTCGTATCTGGGCTGGAAATGAGACATGCATTCCTTCCTATCAGGTCTCCGTTCTTTCATGTAAGCCAACATAAAAGCCTTGCAATCTGTGCCAAAACAAACTAACAAAACCCAGAGGATAATCCTTTATTTTTCAGTTTTAAAAAAGTTTCTAATTATGGTAAAAGACACGAAACATGAAATTTATCATCTTGAACATTTGCAAGTCTACAGTGCAGTAAGGTTAACATCATTGTGCAGCCATCTTTGTGATCTATTTTCAGAACTTTTGCCATCCCAGACTGAAATCCTGTACCTATGAAAGAGCTCTTCATTTACCTCTCCCCCAAGCCCCTGCCCACTTTCTGTCTCTATAAATCTGACTACTCTAAGTAACTCATATAAATGGAAACATAGTGTTGCCATTTATATGGATAAGTGGAAAATTACTATCCACTGAATAAACCACTGGCTTATTTGACTCAGCACTGTGTCCTCAATGTTCATCTGTTGTAGTATGAGTCAGCTTGAAAAACATCCCATTATATATATCAACCACATTTAGTTTATGTACCAGTTGAGGGACACTTGGATTATTTCCACCTTTGGGCTATTGTGAATAATCCTGCTATGAACACGGAGACACAAATATCTCTTTGACATTTTGCTTTCAGTTCTTTCGGGTATACAACCAGAAATGGAATTGCTGGATCATACAGCGATTCTATTTTTAATTTTTTGAGGCAAGGAACTACTGTTTTCCATAGTGAATGCACCATTTTCCCATCCTCCCGACAGCGCACAAGTGTTCTGATTATCCAGCCTCACCAGCAGCAAGCAACCTTTTAAAAAGATGAATTAGACCAAAGCACTCTCCTGCTAAAATACTGCTAAAAAATTCTCACATGTTAGTATAGGAGAATCCTCATATTGGCATATGAACATGTTTTAAACGTTTTATTAATATTTTATACAAGGGTATAGCCAATTGACAATGTTGTGACAGTTTCAGTCATATATATACATATACCCACTCATATATAACACAAAGTAAGAAAAAATTTCCCTAGAATTATGCAATTCCTATTTAAACTGGAAAGGAATGCAGTGACTGTCAAGCCACTCAGAGTCACAGAAGTCTTAAATGCATATTGTTAGGTGAAAGAAGCCAGTAAGAAAAGGCTGCATACTGTTTGTATCCAACTGTACAAATGTTCTGGGAAAAGGAAAAATGGAGACACTAAAAAGGTCAGTGGTTGTCAGGATCTGGGGGACTGGTATTGAGGATGGAGACAGAGGAACAGGTGTAGCTCAGAACGTTCTTAGCCCAGTGAAATTATTCTGTATGATGTTGTCACAATGGATATGTGATATCGTACAATTTAGCAAACTCATATAATAGAAACACAAAGAGGGGGCCTAAGGTAAACCATAGACTTCATCTGTAAATGAAGTATCAATATGTGTTCATAAAGTGTAACAAACATGCCACACCAAAACAAGATCCTGATAACAGGGGAAATAGAAGCAAGGGTGTGTGGGTGTGAAAGCAAATGGAACTCCCTGCTCTTGTTAAATGTTTCTGTAAATCTAAAACTTCTCTAAGAGATAATCTCTATTAGTGAAGAAAAACAGCTAGTGAGTGAGCTGAAGCACTATCAACATGATAGTAAAGATTTATTTTAGATTTTTCAAGTGACCTGTTACAGTGCAGTTTGGATACTGGAAAGATGGGTCTCTGTCATCTTTTTTTTGTTAAGGTATAGTAACTTGAGCTTTGTCTTTATCAATATTTTTGGCATTAGACATAATTATGAGCTATCTGTTATTTGTTCTATGCCTGTGTTTCTTCAAAATACAGAACTACTATAATTGTTAAGAAGTCAAGATGAGATAAAAACAAATGCAGAGTCAGTCAAATAAAAATGGTCTTCATCCAACTCTATCTACATTTTTGTTTCTTGAATTGAATCATGCCATGGACTCTTACACAGCCCATGTCTTCCTGTAAAGCTGATTTTGATCAAATATGCTGTTTTGTTTTAGTTATGATGTGAATCCCTGATTTTATCCACTCTTTCCATTGAAATGATCCAAGCCTCTGCTTCTGATTACAACATGTAATTGTAGCCCAGCAAGTTATTTGGTCAATAAGGGTTTTTAACTTCAATGAAAATTTATATGTTTTTTTCCAGTAAAAGTCATTTCAATGGAAAAATTATGCTGTTATTGGGTATCCATGTGGATTTGTAGGATTGAGGGTAAAGTTATGGAATAATAGTTTCTTTTGTGAATTGATTTCTTACAATTGTTTCAACATTTTATGGTATAAGAAATGCTTCATATTTTGGTTAAAGCCTCTTTAATAAAACCATCTCCTTCTGTAGTAAGTTAAATGTTACCTAATGCAGATATCTGAAACAAAAGGTATTTATCTATTTCTTGTGTGATTCAGCCAGACAGAAAAGGGAGAACATATGAAATGTTTGTCTTATAAATCCCCATGATTCTCTAAAGAAATCCGCATAAATTCAACCAACATTTGTTGAACAACTACTTTAAATCTGGCGTTATTCTGAGCTCTGTAAACTGAATGGACATAGAGTTCACATTTACTGCCCTCACACAGTATATATTCAATTAGAGGGGGTAGATAATATAGAATTGTCACTTGTTATCCAGATTCCAGGACCCCCCGTGGATACCAAAAGTCTCTTATGATCAGATCTCCACATTCTTGGTTCCAAATCCGAGGATCCAGAGGGTCACCTGAACTGTTATTCAAAAAGCATTGTGTGTATGAAGATCCACGGGGTTTAAATGCTCGTTGTCCAAGGCCCATCTGTACACATACATAATTATTAACACTTCTGAAGATAAAGGCTACAGTGAGGAGAAAGACCATTCATAGGAAAGAGGATAACTGAGGCTGAGGTGCTACGGCCTCTTTTAGGAGACATCACTCAGGTTGAGATCTGAATGATGAAGAACTGCAGTAAAAAGTCTGGAAATAACCTTGCTTGTAAACTCATGTGTTAGTTTCTCACAGTTTCACAGATGCTGGAAGAAGGTAAATGACTCTGGATACAACCAATAGAGCAAATTCTGTAAACCATCACAATCCAGAAGTAAGCCAGAAGGAAAAATGCCAATACAGTATACTAACACATATATATATGGTATTTAGTTAATCGGTAAAGATAACCCTGTATGTGTGACATCAAAAGAGACACAGATAAATAGAACAGTATTATGGACTCTATGGGAGAGGGCGAGGGCGGGAGGATATGGGAGAATGGCATTGAATCATGTAAATTATTATATGTGAAACGAATTGCCGGTCCAGGTTTGATTCATGATACAGGGTGCTTGGGGCTGGTGCATCGGGATGACCCAGAGGGATGGGATGGGGAGGGAGGTGGGAGGGGAGCTCTGGAAGGGGAAAACATGTACACCCATGGTGGATTCATGTCAATGTATGCAAAACAAATACAACATTGTAAAGTTAAAAAATAGATAAATAAACTAGTTATAAAAAAAAAAAAAGAAAACCAAGTTTCTAAAAAGAGTTCTTAAAAAAAAACTCTTAAGTTTCTGCATTGACCTTTGCATTCAACTGAGTCCTATATATAGATAGAGCAAAACATCTTAGTAATCACACAAACTGCCCTAGTCTGCAAGGAAGAAGACAGTGGAAATTGTTTATCATCAGTTATACCCTTGGTCAGCGAGTTGAGACTAGCTTGAAAGCCTTCCAGGGCTCCAGGGATGTCACTGACCGCTTCAACTAAAGTGAGGGATGATTTTTATGCGATTTTTTTCTGACTGAATGACTCCCATTAAAGGTTTACAGCCTACAAGCTGCACATAAGTAGCCTCAGGTGCCCTTCCATGAAGTCCCCTGCCTGCAGTCCTCTGAGTGCCACTGACCCACGCTGGTTTTCTTAGGCACTTGATGGTCTCTCATGACCACCCTATGTCACCATGCTTCTGTGGGGAAGGCAAATTAGTGCCTCCATCTCACATAGCTATAGGCTGGGGTGCACATGACGTCGCTGGAAAGAAAGCGCTGTTTAAAATTGCTAGGAACCCCGACATTTCCATAAGTCAGCTTAGGATGAATCCAAAATGACCTTAAAACCAACTCAAAGGCAGTAGACTGCCCAGTTTAGTTAAATAATCATGCTTCATGCTTTTCTGGGGAGAGTTGAAGGAGGGAAGCTGGTCTAGCTTGTCCTGTTTGCCAGAGGGCGTGTGTTTGCTCTTGGTGACTAAGAAACAGCTAAGGGAATGAGGGGTGTGGAAGATGTTTGAACGGAGGTGTTGGCAGATGCTCTGCTTGAGAGGTGCAGGATCGGGCTCCTCTGTTTGTTTCTGACAGATTTCTCAGTCAGGTTAAGGAGAACAGCAGTCCTACAATCATCAGAACTGCCTAGTGGAAGGTGGCAGACCCAGCAATCATTTAAATCTAAGGCACAGGTAAGAGTTTGGGAGACCCGCATCGAGTCATCTGCCTTGTGAGGAAGGTTCCAAGTACAATTATGGGACACAAGTCACTGAAGCCCTTCTCTCCCCTATTCCTACCTGGTGTTGGGGTGTTCCCACCTCAGGTGCACTGCACCAAATCTGCCTTTCCTAGACCAGTAGCTAAACCATCCCAGTTAGTATCATCAGTAAGGAGCAGGCCCTTACTTTAGGCATCTACGTGCTGAATGGAGAGCTGCCACTTCTGTGTCTACTGCTGGGGCCGGGTCAGCTGTGCTGTTCAACACTGTGCACCATTTCCATTTGACAAACAAAGCTGATTGGTTACTATCCTTCCTCTTCTGAAAGGTTGTATATCGGTCAGCTTCCTTCTTATAAATGATACTGTTAAGCCCTCAGAAAGATATGATACTTCTTTTGCAAATTAACAGGCCCGAGCTCCAATTCCCATAATACAATGCAAAGAAGGGTGGAGAACACCTGAAAATGCATTGTCTTGAATTACAGAAGAGTGATTCTGATCTTAGGGAACCCACATTTTTATAATGGGCCGTAAACATGCCTGCCGTTTTCCCCAGAGAGAGACACTTTCTCTACATTCCAGAGTTACTTGCAACACAAACATCCGTGAAATGTTGGTCTGATCCAGGACAGTCTGTGCCTCGCTCAAAATATGCATGATTCAAGCAACCTGTTGAGAATCACCTACCTTATGTCAAAAAGCACAGCAAGTCTGAACACTTGGAGGCTAAATGATGCAGAAAAACTGGCATGTTGCAGGAATAAGAAGCAGCCAGTCTTTCCAGAACTAAAGGACAAGTGATCAGAGATGAAGCAGAGTCCAAATCATGGACTATCTTCTAAGGCCCTAAGTAATAAGGAAAAACAGAAATGTAATTTTCTGCCTTTCATTTTGTATATTAAATGCAGAGACTGAAAAAGATTTGCTCTCTCATATAAAATTCCAATAATTTAACTGTGATCAATTTAATTTTCACTTGTTTTACTCAAATCCAAACTGGGATATTCTTCTACCATGCATCATAAAAACTGGTGGAAAAATGGAAACCAAGATGAGTGTTCCAGGGCTTGAATTCAATGACATGCTAACAGAATGACCTGTCTTTTCATTTCAGAAGATTAATCAGATATAGAATTTCAATACCTCAAGGACAGAGAGTGGGAGAGAAGATCTATTATACCTTGTGCCAGGGATCATAAATGTTAGTTGTGATGAAGGAAACTCCTTATTTAATTATGGGAGCAATTTAAATAAAAGGGTAATAATTTCTGTTGGCACTTTAAAAATTACAATTAATCATGGTACACTTTGGGGACAATAATTCATAATGTAACATAACTCTGCATGAATTACCTTGCAATTGAAATTATTTCATCAATACATTTCCGTCTTCTAGCTGTAATCCACTTTTCTTTTTAGAATTTTGTAATGCACATACATATTTGAGATGTATAGGAGGCACATGCTCCTATATGTATGAATTTTCCAGATAGAAAAGTTAGCCTTATTTAAATGTGGCTTCGTGCCTAAGCTGCCGATGGAGGCCCAGCCCTAACTAAGATTTAGAAGGGCAACCAACCTTTAGAGCAGAAGTGAGGACTATTTTTGTACTGCAAAAGCCTTGGTTTTATGTTTATTTGTAAGATTTTGGCAGCTATTTTGGGATGTTTCTGAGTTGCAATGAGAAACATTATGTCCATGAATTTGAAAAAAAGAGGGAAAAATTAAAAATAAAAATGATTTTAGCGTATGGATTTTTTTTTAATTTAAATTCATTATCAAACAGATTTTGATATTCTTGTGTGGGTTTTGTGTAGGGGGATGTGTCTCTTCTAGCTGGCTGTTTCAGGAAGATGCTTGAGGGGGAAAAATAAATATCTTTGAAAAAGATTCCATGTTCCAGTTTTTCAAAGTACATTTTTAAACTTGTAGGAAAGTTTATGACTACACAAACGATGATACCACACTGACTGAAGGGCAACGAGCCCTGGGTCTGTGGGTTGCCTGGGTTGGCTGGTCAGTAAGGTGAAGGGCTTCAAGTCTGAATTCATATGAATCCCTGGACTATTTGAACAAATCACTTTTTCTTTCAAAGTCTCATTAGACTTTTGGTGGAATGACTATTAGAGCATACCTAGACTTTGTGTGTGTGTGCTAAGCTGCTTAGTCGTGTCTAACTCTTTGCAACCCCATGGACTTTAGCCCAGTAGACTCTCTGTCCATGGAATTTCCCAGGCAAAAACAATGGAGTGAGTTGCCATTTCCTACCTAGATGTTATTAAAAAGCAGAGACATCACATTGCCAACAAAAGTCCTCATAGTCAAAGCCATGGCTTTCCAATAGTCATGTACATATGTGAGAATTGGACCATAAAGAAGGCTGAACACCAAAGAGTTGATGCTTCAAATTGTGGAGCTGGAGAAGATTCCTGAGAGTCCTTGGACAACAAGAAGATCAAACCAGTCCATCCTAAAGGAAATCAGTCCTGAATATTCATTGGAAAGACTGGTGCTGAAGCTGAAACTCCAATCCTTGGCCACCTGATGCAAAGAGCCAACTCATCAGAAAAGTGGAAAAGGAAATGGCAGCCCGCTCCAGTACTCTTGCCTGGAGAATCCTGTGGATGGAGGAGCCTGGTGGGCTGCTGTCCATTGGGTCGCACAGAGTCGGACACAACTGAATTGACTTAGCATGCATGCATGCATGCATTGGAGAAGGAAATGGCAACCCACTCCAGTATTCTTACCTGGAGAATCCCAGGGACGGAGGAGCCTGGTGGGCTGCCGTCTATGGGGTCGCACGGAGTTGGACATAACTGAAGCGACTTAGCAACAGCAGCATTGGAAAAGACCCTGATTCTAGGAAAGACTGAAGGCAAAAGGAGAGGGGATGGTAGAGGAAGAGATGGTTAGATCGCTTCACCAACTCAGTGGACATGAATTTGAGTAAACTCCAGATAATAACGGAGGACAGAGGAGTCTGGCATGCTATAGTTCATGGGGTTGCAAGGAGTTGGACATGACTTAATGATTGAATAACAACAAGTCAAATGGAAATAATAAAATTCCAAACCAGTCTATCTGGATTCCAAATCCACACTCGTTTTATTGTATTGTGCTGTATGTCTTTACTATCTTTAATGTGTCTTGACCCTTAATTCTAGAAACATAAAAAAGATAAATTGAAGGAAAAAATTAGAGTAAGCTCTCCTGTAATTATTCCTTTAGAATAGGTGATATTAATAATTAGCAATTTAAAGCATTTGCTTTAAGAGGACCACTTGTTATCATCAATCTCTGAGATGCTGTAAGACATTGAAATTAGCAGGAAAGCAGGATTTTTAATGTAAATTTACTAACCTAGAACTTTATACTAGCATCACATCTATTGACTGATTAATTTCAAGATAAATGCTACTTGGTAGTATCTTTACCAAAGTACATAATAAAAAATTAAATTGTTCCATACTATGTATACATTCCATTTTTCAGTACTTCCAGAAAGAATTTGGAGTTCCCGTTTGGAGTCCTCAAGTGAGTTTTTAAAAGTTAGGGATAAAATGTGGTATCCATTCACTTTATAAACACTTTGCACTTGCTATAACATGAGCAATGATTTCCATTTTTTAAAAATGGAAATACTGAAGTAAACATCAACAACCTTGCTGCCAACCATTTCAGGATTCAAGAGAGAATGACAGATATGTAAACAAACGTTTGCAATATGATGTAAGAATTTTAAAATGCTAAGCAAAGAGAAATGTGTGATTCAGACAAGGTATTTTACAGCTTACAAAATACTCAACCTTCTCTCTTGTTTGGAACCCACAGTAATCTTTTGAAATAGGCTGGTCTCCCCACTCCAACCCATCCCACTTGTAAAAGTGTGGCAGGGGGCAGAAACATTGACAGCTGAGGAGTCCTTTTGCCAAGAAGGCTGAGCACCAAAGAATTGATGCTTTCTAATTGTGGCGCTGGAGAAGACTCTTGAGAGTATCTTTCCTTTGAGAGGAGAGCAAACCAGTCAATCCTAAAGGAAATCAACTCTGAATATTCATTGGAAGGACTGGTGTTGATGCTGAAGCTCTAATACTTTGGCCACATAAGGCGAATAGCTCACATTGGAAAAGACCCTGATGCTGGGAAAGATTGCAGGCAGGGGGAGAAGGGGACGACAGAGCATGGGATGGCTGGATGGCATCACCAAGTCAGTGGACATGAGTTTGAGCAAGCTCCAAGAGATAGTGAAGGACAGGGGAGCTTGGCGTGCTGCCGTCCATGAGGTCACAAGAGTCAGACACAACTCAGCAACTGAACAACAAGAACAATGAAGTAGCAAGTTGGTAGAATTCCAAAGACCACCTCACTTCCTGCTTCCCCGGTGTGCAAGCTCTGCATAATCCCCACTCCTGTGAATTTGCTGGTCTATCGTTTTCATAATCAGGTAATGCTTTTTGGCATAGTTTACTGTAAGACAGAAAGATTCCCTCAGTGGGCCTGACCTAATCACATGAGCCTTTTAAAAGCAGAGAGTTTCCTCTGGTTACTTGCAGAAAAGGAAGACAGAGATTCAGAGCACAATACAGTTCTGTTCGCTTGCCGGATTGAGGAGGGAAGGGGATGAATAGAAAGGGATTCAGGTGACCGCTAAAGAAGAAAGGCTTCCAGTAGACATGCCACAAGGAAAGGAGTGGCCTCCATTCTACACCTCCAAGAAACTGAATTTCTCCAGTAAAAATGAACTTGTAAATGGATTTTCCCCAGAGCCTGCAAACAATACCTCAGCCCAGCTGACACCTTAATTTCAGCCTTACAATAGCCTGAGCAGAATGTGTGACCACAGTGTGCAGGACTCCTTGCCTATAGAACTGTGAGCTGATGAAGGAGTTTGATTTTAAGACGCTAATGTTAAGGTGATTTGTTGTGCATGAATAGAAAACCAATACAATTGATCTATGTCTCTGGACTTCAGAGAGTACTAGATTAGCCTTTGGTGAGTGTCTGTATAGGGCCAGGCATCGTTCTAGACGTTTTCCATATTATCTCACATTTACATTGAATTCAGATCAGTGCTGTGAGGTCCATATTACAACCCCCATTTTACAGATGAGGAAACTGAGAATCCGATGCTAAGAGACTTTCTCAGCAGTTCACTTACAATAAGGGACGGGCTGGAATTTGAACCATTCTGCCCTGATCTTTGTCCTTGTCTCTTCATGTTCCACTTTGTCTTCTTAAATGCCACAATCAGTGTTGCTTACATCCACCACACCATGACGAATATTTAGTCTGCAACAGTAAACTCTTATGTATACAGAAAATATAAATATGAATACCCAGACAAATCTGCAAGAAAGATTTGGCTTAAATATATGTTATGCTAAAAAATAAAAAAACATTCCGTATGTAGTTATTCCTTCCTCTCTTTCCATTATTCTTTATACTTAACTGACTTATTTATCAATGTTAAGATATGTAGCAGGTGTTATAATTAGACCACTTTGCGGATGGAGAAACTGAGGTTCAAGATAAATCATCCCTTGTCCTCACTTTATTTTGTTAGCTTCCCTATTTGGATGAAGGAGGATGTGTACCAATGACAGATTTTTTTTTCCCAGTTTGGCTTCTTTGTGTTAATTTCACAACGATGAGATCTCCAGTGAAGCACTTCTAATCCTAGGAGAGTCACACAGGAAATGAGTGATGTCTCACCCTGTCATAAATAGATACTTCACACCATCATGAGAGTCTTTTATGAATCCTCATCTCCAAAAACTGACAATTTAGATAAAGAATATCAATTTGGGTTGCTAGATTTAGCAAAAGTAAATGCAGGACACCTGGTTAAATTCAGATTTCAGATATCTAAAACTATTTTTTAAAATAAAAGTATGTCTCGTGTAATATTTTGGACATACATATACTAAAACATACTCTGTATTTATCTGAAATTCAAACTGAATTAGGCATCTGTACTTTATCTGGTGATCTTAATAACAACTTTGTAAGCAACCTGCTTTTATATGCTAGAAAAATGGAAAGATGAAAAAAGTACATTTCCTCCTTTAGAAAGTACACCATCCAGCAGGGAAAGAGACATGTTAGACAGGTATACTATGACATAATTACAATGATAGATATGACATAACTACAATAACAGAAATATATAATAGCAATGAGTTCTGTGTACTAGAAACTTGCCTTGTTCTAGGTGCTGAGGTAAGTGTTTTGTTTGTATTATCTCCATTTAATTCTTGTTGCACCCTAGAAACAGTCATTATTATCATCCTACTTTGTAGGTAAGGAAACAGAGACCAATAAGGATAAATAAATTGCTATGATCATCTGACTGATACAGTGGCCAAGTTGGGACACAAACCCAGGTCTGTTAGAGTGAGTCCAGCATGAGTCCAGCACACACTGCTGCTCCCAAAGCCCTGCAGGAAGACAGTTCATAGAGCTTCACATGAGCTATCACAGAAAGGGGCACATTTGTGGATTTTGCTGATCAGTCCTCAAAGGTAAATAATTATTCAACATGTGGAAAAAGAGGCAAGGATCTGAGTTGAGGAAGAGAGAAGAAAGCAGGCCAAAAAAAAAAAAAAAAGGTAAAAACAAAGGCATAAGGGTGTGAAATATGTGATGATTTGGGAAACAGTGCAGATTTAGAGGAGAAGGTGTGCAGAAGAAGCTAGTGAAAGAAAATGCAAAGTCAGTTTAGAAGAGGCTTATCGGCCATGCCAAAGAGGTAGAACTTGATCCTATGGACACAGAGAAGGGTGAGTGGGTAAAAGTAAGTGAATCTTTATTTTATAAAATCACTTTTGCTGTCAGAGAGGAGGATGGAGTGGAGAAGGGAGTTCCAGGTTGAAGACTTGGTGAAAGCAAGCTAAGTAATGGAAGATGCCCAGGCCAATGGGAGTGAGCACAGAGAAGAAGGGATGAGGGGAAGGACGGAAGCTTGTTTAGGATGGAGCATCACCAGGGCATAACAGGGAGGTAACACTTCCCAATCCAGCAACAGAAAATTGAATTTAAGATTTACTGAGCATGGCCCCACCCATCAGAGCAAGACCCAGTATCCCCCCGCCCCAGGCAGTCTTTCCCATCAGGAAGCTTCCATAAGCCTCTTATCCTTCTGCATCAGAGGGCAGACAGACTGAAAACCACAATCACAGAAACCAACCAATCTGATCACATGGACCACAGCCTTGTCTAACTCAATGAAACTATGAGTCATGCCGTGTAGGGCCACCCAAGACAGATGTGTCATGGTGGAGAGTTCTGACAAAATGTGGTCCTCTGGAGAAGGGAATGGCAAACCACTTCAATATTCTTGCCTTGAGAACCCCATGAACAGTATGAAAAAGCAAAAAGAAAAGACACTGAAAGATGAACTCCCGAGGTCGGCAGGTGCCAAATATGCTACTGGAGATCACTGGAGAAATAACTCCAGAAAGAATGAAGAGATGGAACCAAAGCAAAAACAACACCCAGTTGTGGATGGAACTGGTGATAGAAGCAAGTCTTGATGCTGTAAAGAGCAATATTTCATAGGAACCTGGAATGTTAGGTCCATGAATCAAGGCAAATTGGAGTGGTCAAACAGGAGATGGCAAGAGTGAACATCGACATTTTAGGAATGAGCAAACTAAAATGGACTGGAATAGACGAATTTAACTCAGATGACCATTATATCTACTACTGTGGGCAAGAATCCCTTAGAGGAAATGGAGTAGTCCTCATAGTCAACAAAAGAGTTCGAGATACAATCTCGAAAATGACAGAATGATCTCTGTTCCTTTCCAAGACAAACCATTCAATATCACAGTAATCCAAGTCTATGCCCCAACCAGTAAAGATGAAGAAGCTTAAGTTGAATGGTTCTATGAAGACCTATAAGACCTTCTAGAACTAACACCCAAAAAAGATGTCTTTTTCATTATAGGGGGCTGGGATGCAAAAGTGAGAAGTCAAGAAACACTTGGAGTAACAGGCAAATTTGGCCTTGGAGTACAGAATGAAGCAGAGCAAAGGCTAATCGAGTTTTGCCAAGAGAACACACTGGTCATAGCAAACACCCTCTGCCAACAACGCAAGAGAAGACTCTACACATGGACATCACCAGATGGTCAATACCAAAATCAGATTGATTATATTCTTTGAAGCCAAAGATGGAGAAGCTCTACACAGTCAGCAAAAACAAGACCAGGAGCTGACTGTGGCTCAGATCATGAACTGCTTATTGCCAAATTCAGACTTAAATTGAAGAAAGTAGGGAAAACCACTAGACCGTTCAGGTATGACCTAAATCAAATCCCTTATGATTATACAGTGGAAGTGAGAAATAGATTCAAGGGATTAGATCTGATAGATAGAGTGCCTGAAGAACTGTGGACCGAGGTTCATGACATTGTACAGGAGGCAGGGATCAAGACCATCTCCAAGAAAAAGAAATGCAAAAAGGTAAAATGGTTGTCTGAGAAGGCCTTACAAATATCTGTGAAAAGAAGAGAAGCAAAAGGCAAAGGAGAAAAGGAAATATGTTCCTATTTGAATGCAGAGTTCCAAAGAATAGCAAGAAGATATAAGAACGCCTTCCTCAGTGATCAATGCAAAGAAATAGAAGAAAACAATAGAATGGGAAAGACTAGAGATCTCTTCCAGAAAATCAGAGATACCAAGGGGACATTTCTTACAAAGAAGGACACATAAAGGACAGAAAAGATAGGGATCTAACAGACACAGAAGGTATTAAGAAGAGGTGGCAAGATTACACAGAAGACCTGTACAGAAAAGATTCATCATAACCCAGATAATCACGATGGTGTGATCACTCACCTAGAGCCAGACTCCCTGGAATGAGAAGTCAAGTGGTCCTTAGGAAGCATCACTACAAACAAAGTTAGTGGAGGTGATGAAATTTCAGTTGAGCTATTTCAAATCCTGAAAGATGATGCTGTGAAAGTGCTACACTCAATATGCCAGCAAATTTGGAAAACTCAGCAGTGGCCACAGGACTGGAAAAGGTCAGTTCTCATCCCAATCCCAAAGAAAGGCAATGCCAAAGAATGCTCAAACTACCGCACAATTGCCTTCATCTCACGCACTAGTAAAGTAATGTTCAAAATTCTCCAAGCCAGGCTTCAACAGTACGTGAACCATGAGCTTTCAAATGTTCAAGCTGGATTTAGAAAAGGCAGAGGAACCAGAGATCAAATTGCCAACATCCACTGGAACATCAAAACAGCAAGAGGGTTCCAGAAAAACATCTACTTCTGCTTTATTGACTGTGCCAAAGCCTTTGACTATGTGGATCACAACAAACTGCAGAAAATTCTTCAAGAGATGGGAATACCAGACCACCTGACCTGCCTCCTGAGAAATCTGTAGGCAGGTCAGGAAGCAATAGTTAGAAGTGAACGTGGAACAACTGACTGGTTCCAAATAGGGAAAGGAGTACGTCAAGGCTGTATATTGTCACCCCGCTTATTTAACTTGCATGCAGAGTAAATCATAAGAAATGCTAGGCTGGATGAAACACAAGCTGGAATTAAGATTGCCAGGAGAAATATCAATAACCTTAGATATTCAGATGACACCACCCTTAGGGCAGAAAGTGAAGAAGAACTAAAAAGCCTCTTGATGAAAGTGAAAGGAGAGAGTGACAAAGTTGGCTTAAAACTCAGCATTCAGAAAACTAAGATCATGGCATCTGGTCCCATCTCTTCATGGTAAATAGATGGGGAAACAAAGGAAACAGTGACAGACTTTATTTGTGGGGGCTCCCATATCACTGCAGCTGGTGACTGCAGCCACGAAATTAAAAGACACTTGCTCCTTGGAAGAAAAGTTATGACCAACCTAGATAGCATATTAAAAAGCACAGACATTACTTTGCCAACAAAGGTCCATCTAGTCAAGGCTATGGTTTTTCCAGTAGTCATGTATGGATGTGAGAGTTGGACTATAAGGAAAGCTGAGCACTGAAGAATTGATGCTTTTGGACTGTGGTGTTGGAGAAGACTCTTGAGAGTTCCTTGTACCTCAAGGAGATCTAACCAGTCCATCCTAAAGGAAATCAGTCCCGAATATTCATTGGAAGGACTGATGCTAAAGCTGAAACTCCAATATTTTGGCCACCTGATGTGAAGAAGTGATTCATTTGAAAAGACCCTGATGCTGGGAAAGATTGAGGGCAAGAGGATAAGGGGACGACAGAGGATGCACTGGTTGGATGGCATCACCCACTCAATGCACAGGAGTTTGAGTAAATTCTGGGTGTTGGTGATGGACAGGGAGGCCTGGTGTGTTGCAGTCCATGGGGTTGTAAAGATTCAGACATGACTGAGCAAATGAGCTGAAATGAACTGAACTGATCACGAGGGCATAGTTTCTCAAGACACTTTCAGGAGGAGCTGCAGATGACTCTGCAGATTCTTGGTGGCTCAGTGGGAGTGAACGACAGTAGAGTCAACTTGGTTTAAACACACCCCGTCGGCTCCCATTTCCCCTCAAATACAGCATGTATGTTCCTTAACGTACTGTAGGTTTTGAGAAGGCAGTTCTGATACTTTTGGTAACGTCATAAAAATCACGATTGACCTTTTTCACTGTCAAGGAAGCCTAAGGAAGAATGAAGCTGATTAAAGTGAAGACATGAATGACTGAATCCTGATTCTAGAGAAAGCTGACTCTATGGAAGCCTTCTTCTTTGCAATAATTAAAAGCCAAAATATGACAACTCATATTGTCACTATAGTAAATTACAAATTGATGAAATAAAGTAAAACACTGTGTGCAGAATCCAAAGGAATGCAGTTCAAATTAAAATATCAACCAAGCATTCCCTGTGCACCTCGTCCGTCATTCACATTGGCCATGGGTCAACTGAACAGTCTAGCCCCTCCGCTCAGTCCCATCCCATCAAGGACATAGAGTGCCCCAGGAAAGAACCAAGAACTGAACTGAACTGAGGTCTTTTCTTGACATTTGCCATTACTTCTTCCCCAGACTCTGGGGACAAATCCAGGCTGCAAGCCAATTGAGTGCTTTTTACTAGCTAGACAGAGGAGCCTGGTGGGCTAATGTCCATGGGGCCACAAAGAGTTGGATATGACTGAGGGACTGAACACATATAGAATTAAAGACCTACCTCTGGGGCCTATTCTTCATTTCTCAGAACAGTCCTGCTAACAAGATATTGCTTTTGCACAATGTTCTTCTTTTTAATTTTTTTTCCTCCAGTGAAGAAATATAAAATAATTTACTCTTAATATTATGAATATTATAGGATCACTCTAGAATATAAGAGTAACGATAAGCTTGATTGGGAGACTGCAGATAAATTGCTCAGCAGGTCAGAAGCTGGCTGGTGGGTATGTAGGATTACATTGTGTCCTGTATATTTCACTTTTTTTCCCAACCTGAATGAGGTTGAATTGCCATGTTCACTTCAGGGGGAGGGTGGGCTTTAAAAAGAAAAGCTGTAATAGTAGATGCATTGTAGGAAGAATGGCAGTGATGGTGACATAATTAGCTGTCAAATCAAGTCTGCCAGGTGTACATTTCTCAACCCCAAACACTGTGATCTGAGGTCTGGATGAGCAGGCTTTTGGCTCATGCTCAGAGATGGATGCATCCTGTATTCTGATTCTAACGACCTTCCAAGTAAATGGAATCCCTTCTGTTACCTCTAACTACCCTCCACCCCCAACCCAGAGCAGAGACTTTGTAGATATATGCAAGAACAGCAAACAGGGGCTCAGAAAGAACAGGAGTCAAGGTTCAAAGGCCCAGTCTGAAATGCTGCTTGTAGGTGTCATTAAAAGAAGCCACTCCTTTTTTTTTCTGTGCTTCTCTCATCTATCTGGCTAAATTTGCAGCTGAGACCTGACACACCGTTCACATTTGAAGCATTAGTTTTCAGGTGCATCATATTTGCTGTCCTGTGGTATCTGTTTCTGGCCCAGAGGTTTCCTTCTGCTCCAGGAGGTTTATTTAGATTGTTTTTATGTAAGAGGGGAGAGGTGCGGGTATTTTTTAATACAGAGAATTACATGTCTTATCCACACATAATTTTGTCTGCATCATGCCTTCCTTGGCTTTTAGAGGACACTTCTTTAAAGACACTTAACAGCATCAGTTTTCCTCACAGTGTCATAATGTAAGGAAGGAGTACTAAAGTGGCTGCCTACACCACAGGCAAGACACTAAAACAAAGGGTAAGTGAAAGTTTGAAGTCGGCCTATTGACCATACACATGTAGGTTAAATACTTGGTCTTCTAGGCTATAGGTGCATGCTCAGTCGTGTCTAACTTTTTGCAACCATGGACTGTAGCCCACCGGGCTCCTCTGTCCATAGGATTTCCCAGGCAAGAAAACTGGAATGGGCTGCCATTTCCTTTTCCAGGGGATCTTCCCATCCCAGGGATCGAACACATGTATCCAGTGACTCCTGTATCGGCAGGCAGATTCTTTACCACTGAGCCACCTGGGAAGCCCTGATCTTCTATGAGTTTAGATAAACTATGAAATATTACATATGTCAGAGAATCCAAAGAGATAAATAGCAATTAAGTATATTTCTAAAACGTACATAAGATGTGTAATAAATTCACATTTTGGCCAAAGCAACATCAATAAATTAATTTTCCCAAGAAAAGGAGTGGGACGGCATCCTTTTTATGGCCATACTGTGGACAGAGCAAAAAAAAAAAAAAACTGCTGGCCAAAGAACACAGACAACATTCTCTAGGTGGAATGTGTTATATATTGTAAAAACTTTTATTTTACAGGCTTAAAAGGAAATACCATTTAAAGCTACTCCCACTTACCTTTGGCTTCATCTTCTCATTATTGATTCGAGCAGTTTGGCTTAAGTTATCCTTGAAGTGCCTGTGCAGTAACAGCTATAAGACTGTGATCCTTGGAGTATATGGAACTGATCATTTGAGGACCGAGAGCAGAACTGTATGATTTATGTAGTGAGAAGGTTAGGCACTTCGGCTAAAAGGCTATAATGAAGATTTATCTATTTCGACCAGTCCAATTTGGCCTTCCTACTAGGGTCTGTTCAAATTCCCTAAATCTGAAAGTTAAGAATATCTATTTTCCTGCTTGTAAATGTCAAAAAAAAAAAAAAAATCGTATGAATCTCCAAAAATGAGCTCACAGTCCTGCCTTGACCTTCTACCACAGCAGAACATAAATCTGGCTTTCGGCTTCGATTTTCCACTCCATGTTTTCCAGGTCCTCCGGCCAAACAGGGCAACACAGTGTCTCCTGAACACCCCCCAAGTTCTTCTGCAGATGAAGAAGAACTAATTATAGTCTCTAATTATAGTCTCCCCCAAGACACCTCCTTCATCCTGCCCGAATCCATACACTGTCGCTGTCCATCTTTGCTATTTTCCGATCGTACAAGATCCATTTCAAATATCATTCATTCCTGAAGAAGCTCCTGACTCTCCAACCAGAAGTATTTTTTTCTCTTCTTTCAAATCCCAACAGAAAACGGCAAATATCATATGATATCACTTGTATGTGGAATCTTAAAAAAAAAAAAAAATGACACAAATGAACTTATTTACTAAACAGAAAATAGACTCACAGACCCAGAAAACGAACTTCTAGTTACCAAAGGGGAAAGGCAAGGGGAGGGATAAATTGGAAATTTGGGGTTAACAAATGCACACTACTATACAGTAAATAGATGAACAGCAAGGACCTACTGAAAAGCACAGGGAACTATATTCAATATCTCATAATGGCCTGTAAAGAAAAGAATCTGAAAAAGAATAGACAGACATATAACTGAATCGCATTGCTATTACTGTTGCTGTTGTTTGGTCTTTAAGTCATGTCTGACTCTTCGTGACCCCATGGACTGCAGCACCCCAGCCCTCCCTGTCCATCACTACCTCCCAGAGCTTGCTCAAACTCATGGCCATCGAGTCGGTGATGCCATCCAACCATCTCATCCTCTGTCGTCCCCTCCTCCTCCTGCCTTCAATCTTTCCCAGCATCAGGGTCTTTTCTAAGGAGTCAGTTCTTCTCATCAGGTGGCCAAAGTATTGGCGCTTCAGCACCAGTCCTTCCAATGAATATTCAGAGTTGATTTCCTTTAGGATGGACTGGTTTGATCTCCTTGCTGTCCAAGGGACTCTCAAGAGTTGCAAATCTACTCCAATAGTAAAAAAATCACAGATAAATAAAAATACTAATAAAGTCAAGCCTTAGAGAGCTCAGGGTGTGCCTTCTGGAACCTTCTGCTGCCTCTGCTCTGCGTTGCTTGCGCCCTTCTCTGGTGTCATTTCCTGACTGTGGATTCCTGATTTGGGTTCGCTCTATATCCTGAAGCTCAGCTTCTTTTTCTTAGTAGCTGTTAATGCATATTTATTAATGAAAATAAATATGTGGTAACAGATTTGATGAGATTCTGTGAGCAGAGTAGTGGATGATGGAGGCCACATGGCACAGTGGGAAGAGGCCCAGCTCCCATCCCTCCGTGTCCAGGGCATGTGGACATTGTCTGTGCAGGGCTCTGTCTCCTGGCCAGGACTCTGAATGCTGATGAGTGGCAGGAGGACTTTCGTTCTTGGTGCCCCAGAACTCTGGCCCGGGCATACTGCACGGAAGGCATTCAAATATTTGCAGTGCCAAATTGTCACTTACTGACATTTTAATCTGGGAAAATCCCTGCAATTTTCTTAGCCTCAAATTTCTTCCTGCTAAAATGAGGGACTTCTTTTCAAAGTATTTTCAAATTTTTGTTTCATACAGTATTTTTTTGTTTCACTTGTGCATGTAACTACAAGGTGTTTCTTCAGTAATAACTTAATCAACTTTTACTGTTAGGTGGGCTGGATTTCTTGTTTTTGTGTTGTTTGTTTAATTAAATCCTGCGGTATAAGCATGTTTAAGCAGTATTAACATTATTAAAGTTTCAGAGCAAATAGAAGCGATCACAAGGCAGAGGAACATCTTAGGGGATCACAGATCAGACATCCGTACAAGCACTGGTGTGCCACATTCTCCGCCCTCTCACGACAAACACTGCCAGGATGGATGGATGGATGGATGGACAGACGGATAAAGGAGAAGATGACCACTCCAGACGCAACTTTGTGACATGAAACTTGGAAACAAATTTCCTCTCCAGAAAATGACAAACCATTATACATCCTTAAGATAAAAACCTGCAATTCTCAGTAGAGTTATCTTTGACCTGGCAGATTGAATACCCTCTCTTTGACGATGATTAGATGGAAAATACATTCTCCAGGTGCTGGTTTCTGTGCACTGCTTAAAAAAAAAATTAAAAGCAAATCACTAAGCTAAGGCTGCTATTGTGGTCTAATCACTAGTTTTCTACAGTAAATGACGAAACCATCATCCCTAAACGTGGCAGCCACAGTGGTCTTGCTGCCTATACACTTGTGCAAAGAAAACTGTTCTTTAGAGTCTGACAGTAGTGGAAGCCATGAGGAGCCTAGCTCTGGACTTGAAAAATTTAGGTCACCTTTTGCACAGACATTTCTGCTTTAATGCTCTTGGCTCAAAATTAAGTCATAGAAAGCTCTCCAGGTAGATCAGAATTAAGAGCCAGGTTCTCCACTATACAAAGGAAGATATATGTCTGTGTTAAATAATTTGGAGTGTGGAAGAGGAGATTTTACAAGAGCCTAGAAAATCTGATTTGGAATCTCATAAGGGGCTTGCTGAAAAGTGCCGAGATGCAGTGTAGCATTCAGACTTGGAAGGAAGGCAGAGGGCTGATTCATCCAAACTGTTTTCCACAGACTTATTTTTTTTTATAATGCCTTCCCTCTGGCCCTACCATATTTAGTGCAATGCCACTTATATTTGAAGTCTGTTCTCTGCTACAGTGAAATAGCAGAGAAAAATAAGAAAAAAGAAAAAAAAAATAGAAATACACTGTTTCCCAGGAATGATATTTAATCCCCATTCATTTTAGACAAAAAAGAAAATAAAAACATTTTTCTGTGTTCTTCTTTACCTTTTATAGGGGACCGAATTCTTAAGCATATAAAATGCTATATGTATATAGATATAAATATTATAACGTGTGATATTTCCTTTTGGACCTTGGGTGAGAAAGTTGAAAAAAGTCAGCATTTTGTGGAAAAAAAAACAAAAACAAAAAACATTACCCCAAACATTTAGGTTGCTGTGTTATAATGTGTCACTGTAAATTATAGCAGAATGTTGATTTCAAATTCTTTTTAAATAATGAATTATAAAGTTAATAATTCTCCTCTAAACAAACTTTTCTCTCTGTACATACATCCTTATACTGATGATGACCTTGGCCGAGCACTCTCATGCCCTTGTATCTCCCTCTCTCTTACGTTTCTCATACTTGATTGGGTCCATCATCAAATGTGCCTTCTGCCTCCTTTCGGAGCTTTTAACATACCCAGTCTTCATTCTTTATTTGCCTTGTTCATAAAAGGTGGATCCAACAGCATGCATGCTAAGTCACTTCAGTCGTGTCCAACTCTTTGCAACCCTATGGACCATAGCCCACCAGGCTCCTCTGTCCATGGGATTCTCCAGGCAAGAATACTGGAGTGGGTTGCCATGCCCTCCTCCGGGGGATCCAACAGACCCATGCTTATTTTCCAATATGCCCCGTTATAAACTCCAACCCAGTTCTTAAACAGCAAGATTACAGCTGGAAGGAACCACCAGGAGTACTTGATCTTCATTCCTTCTCCATTTTCAGCCAGCCCTCAGGGATACCAGTGGTGCTCAACCATCAACTACACACTGAGCAGCAAGCAAGTTCATAAGGCTGAACCCTCTGTGACTCAGCACTTGGCTTCTCAATGTGATAAATGGATCTTTATCTGCTTGATCCTGAAATCCAGGCTCCTCTGCATTCCAGGAGAGGATATATCTTGGCTCCTTGTATCTGAAGATTGAATATTGTACCTTAATAATGTCCAGTCTTTTCCCAGGGCTCATCTCCTGCTTTGCTGCTGTTTGGTAGCTAAGTTGTGTCCGACTCTTTTCAACCCCATGAGCTGTAGCCCACCAGGCTCCTCTGTCCATAGGATTTCCCAGGCAAGAATACTGGAGTGGGTTGCCATTTCCTTCTCCACGGGATCTTTCCTGTGTCTCCTACATTGACAGGAGGATTCTTCACCACTGAGCCACCAGGGAAGATCCTGCCCACTTTGTGTAAAACTTGTTCCAAAATCAAGAAAAAATGCCCTCAATTCCAAAATGCAGTGTGAGGGACTTTGATGCCATCTGACAACATCTAACCTATACTTTTACAGTAGTCCCCAGTTAGTCCCTGGACCTTTTTATCTCACCTTCTATACTTTGTTTTACACATACTTCCACATTCATTGTCCATTTCAAAAATGATCTGCAAAATAAAGATCATCTACAAGAAAAAGTACATACTTCGTAGGTGGTATTAAGGGTCATCCAGATCTGTCCTCAAGTATAGGACAGGCTAGATCTCTAGTATAATTTGTCCTTAAATTATCTCTCTAATACAACCTCTATTAGTAATATAATCTTCTGCCAAGTGTACTGTCATAGGCTTCATAGACATTTTCTCAAACATCGTATTATTTAATAATTATTTCAGCCCTGTGAGTTGAGCTGGCACCTGTGACCTTGGTTTATGATTCCACTTTATGAATGACAAAGCAAATGAATGCACACAAAGCAGTATGAAATCCACAAGTCTACATCGCTACGTTACTCAATGTTGCATTGAGAATCAGAGGGAGAAGCAGTCTACATGTCACACCCTAGCTGTTGCACCCATGAAAATTCCCTGGCAGTCCAGGGGTAGGACTTGGAGCTTTCAAGTTCAATGCATAGGGCCCAGGTTCAATCCCTGGCCAGGGAATGAAGATCCAGCAAGCCATGTGGTGAGGCCAAAAAAAGTAGAGACTTCTAATTGTTTTACCCTTTTGTAAATGTTCCAAGAAACGTCAGTTCTGAAAATCCCTTGCCCTCTTTCTAGGCAGAACTAGCTCCTCCTTGCCCCAGGTTCCCAAAGGACTTTCTACAAACTCTATTAGGACCTGTATCACATGCAGAGTGATTATTGATTTTCATCTTAGTCAACAGTGAGAGACTTGCAAACAGAAGCCATGCTTTTTTTTTTTGCTTGATGTTTTGTCATTTGGCAGTATCTGGTTAATGCCATTTCAGTATCAGGTGGCTTCGGACATGCACTGGTGTACTGACTCCAGTGAATTATTGCATTTCTGTGCACTTAGAGAAATCACAATCATGTTTTGATTGTGGTAGGGAAGATTGTTTGTTGTACAGCATCTGTAAATGTGAGCCTTGTTAAACCTGAAGCTACAATTCACATTGGAAAATCAACTGACCATTCCAGTCATAAAATAAACAGTAAATTTTGTATAACTAACCTAAACTATTGCCATGAGTCACAGGGCATAAGGCCTAAAGTCATGTCTGGTTTTGAAAGAATACTGCACTCTTATTCAAATGCCTTTATTAAGAAGTTAGCTAGTACAGAGCATGAGCTCTTCAAATATTTAATAGAAATTGAACCAATAAGCTTATTCAACCTCTGGATAGTCCCATAAAATGACTAATCTTGAACATATTAATATTTTATGAGTGCTACATAACATCTTGAATATATTTGCTGGTGGAAGATATTTTAACTGAGAATTACAATAAGTAAACTAGATACTTTATTTTAACTATGGTTTAATATGTTCAATCTAAATTTTGAGAAGATGGTAAAGAAGTGTGAAGTAAATATATTACAAATGCTATGTAGTGAAAGAATCCAGAACCAGTGGCAAGAAACTAAATTAGAAAAATAAACATATATATATATATATGTATATATATATAGAGAGAGAGAGAGAGAGAGAAAGGCATTCAGTGGTCCATTTCACTGAATTGAGCATAATATAGAACATTTTATAATTGATTTCAATGGTGGTTTCTGTTTATCATCAGGTATCGTCTGTTAGTTATTTATGAAAGCCTCAGGAAGTAAGAATATTCTCATAGGTTTTTATTAAGGGTGACTATCATGACACTTTTTCCGAATAAATTCAACTTCATGTCTTCCTCATTGTCCATGTATAATTAGCTCGAGTTAGAACCAACTTCTAATATGGCCCAGATCACTGGTTCAGTTACATTGTCCATTTGAATGGAATGGTGAACTTGAAATATTTTTAATTCTAAGATTTGGGTTTTCAGTTTCATAGCCAGGAGCCAGTGTATAGTGTATGTCCTCAGCCTCAGTAAGCAATTACTCTGGGAAAAAACTGCTGAATTTTCTTTTAAAAAATGATGCACAAGGCAAGTATATGCTTTACTGGATATCCAGCTCTTAAGTTTAATATTTGGATCACACACTCAAATCAGTAGATCATTAGCACAAGTATCTTTTCTTCTTTCTTAAAAAAATTATTCTTTCTTCTTCAAATTATTAGGATTATTGATGATTTTGAATTGTTAAACAACGGAAAATATTTCTGAAAAAATGTGGTGGTATGTATTCCAATTCAATAGACTCACTCAATTTGAATACACCTAAAGGCCAGGGTGAGATATTTGAAATCAAAGATACGTTTCTCCTATCCTGTCCTGAATCTTCCTTTTCCTCTTATACTGTGTATTATCCCAGATATGCCTTCATCTTCTTAAATTACTTTCTTACTCCCCACTTGCAGCTAGGTTCTTCAATGCCTCTAACTGCAGGGCTTTACTGTGGGCCATGCCTAACTCAGAAAACCAAACAAGACCTACAAATAGAAGTGACATATGTGGTTTTTACACTTGAGGAGCTCATAGTCCAATGAAGCAAACAGAAACAAACAAACCAAACACCCCAAAAATACAGCGAGGAAAGTTCCCACTGAAATTGTCAATGTATAATGAGAACACCAAGGAAAGGGGAGTGACCTGAGGCTGGGTCTTTGGGAAGAGAGAAACAAGGGCCAGCTTCATGGAGAAGAGCTGGTCTCAGAGAGGGACCAACTCTTTAACTTATGATCTCCCTAAGAATCTTTGATTCATGATTTCACGAATCAAGAACTCTCCAGCTGCTATTGAGATTTTCTGTTTTCATGAAATCCTTCCTTACATGTATTGTCTGAGCAAACATCGTTGAGATACTGGTTTAATTGCTAAGTAATAATTCTAATGCTTGGTCGTAGAAGAAATTGGACTTTCAATGTCATGTAGATATTTATAACAAACAATAGTGCTTGATGTAATAGACTTCAAATTATTCTCAATTGTCCTATTGTGTGAATTATTTATGAACTTTTACACATCTGTAAACTATGAATAAACCACTTTTAACCATTTCACACACAGAAAAAAAATTATCAAAATTCTTTCCACGTGATTTACTTACACTTCATAGTGTGATTTCAGCATAGCATTTCACGTGTACAAATTATAACATCTTATGTGTCATAGGCTTAACTATTCAACATTTCAATCGTGTATATTTATTAGTGTCCAGAGGTAGGTTCAGAACCTTTGAGAATCACCGGGTGGACATTAAGTAGTATGCTGCTGTTTAGTCGCTCAGTCATGTCCAAATCTTTTGTGACCCCATGGACTGTAGCCCACCAGGCTTCTCTGTTCATGGGATTTTCCAGGCAAGAATACTGGAATAGGTTGCCATTTCCTTCTCCAACTAAGTGGTATACATCTCCCTACTGAGTAGGCATCTGTATTATTTCTCCCATATTAAAAAATTATTTCATGGAAGAAAATAATAATTGGATTCTTGTGAGAAAAGAGAAGGAGAAAATGAGAAGGAGCTAATTGCTTCAATTTAGTTCAATCGCTCAATCGTGTCTGACTCTTTACGACCCCATGGACCGCAGCACGCTAGGCCTCCCTGTCCATCACCAACTCCTGGAGCATGCTCAAACTCATGTCCATTGAGTTAGTGATGCCATCCAACCGTCTCATCCTCTGTCATCCCCTTCTCCTCCTGCCTTCAGTCTTTCTCAGCATCAGGGTCTTTTCTAAGGAGTAATTTCTTCGCATCAGGTGGCCAAAGTATTGGAGTTTCAGCTTCAGTGTCAGTCCTTCCAGTGAATATTCAGGACTGATTTCCTTTGGGATTGACTGGTTTGATCTCTTTGCAGTCCAAGGGACTCTCAAGACTCTTCTCCAATACCACAGTTCAAAAGCATCAATTCTTCTGTGCTCAACTTTCTAAATTTCGAAGATTTACTTAGCACCCACTATGTATAAGATTCTTTTTCTTTTTTATTGTAGTGGTTTTTGCCATACATTGACATGAATCAGCCATGGGTTTACATGTGTTCCCCATCCTGAACCCCCCTCCCACCTCCCTCCCCATCCCATCCCTCTGGGTCATCCCATTGCCCCAGCCCTGAGCATTTGTCTCATGCATCGAACCTGGAATGGTGTTCTGTTTCACATATGATAATATACATGTTTCAATGCTATTCTCTCAGAACGTCCCACCCTCACCTTCTCCCTCAGAGTCCATAAGACTGTTCTATGCATCTGTGTCTCTTATTCTGTCTTGCATAGGGTTATTGTTACCATTTTTCAATATAAGATTCTTTACATGCATTATCATATTAGGTATACAGTGTTAGTCGCTTAGTCATGTCCAACTCTTCACGACCCCATGGACTATAGCCCACCAGGCTCCTCTGTCCATGGAGTTCTCCAGGCAAGAATACTGGAGTGGGTTGCCATTTCCTTCTCCAGGGCATATTAGGTATATATCATATCATGTAAGACATCTGTAAAGTATACCATTATTCTTTAGGTTATCACTTACTGAATTTTCTTACCTCCATTTTATCTGAAAGAATAGGAGATTCATTTCCCAAAGATACACACAAACAAGTTTGTGTCGACATCAACATCCACACTTGGCTGGTTTGTAGCCACAGAGGAAGCGGAATCTAACTTGGGTTTTGATGACACAGTAAACTACATGGCTTGGGCTAAGTCTTTGTTTCCCATGTGGGAGGGTATGTCCACCACCCCTGCCTCTGGCTCTAAATCATGATGAACAAACACATCTGGGAATCTTGTGCTAGACATGACCACTGCCTCTCTGGAATGCATCCTTGCTGAGCAGAATAACGGCTTCAAAGATGTCTGTGTTGCAATGTAAGTATATGCTACATTGCATGGGAGAAAAAAGACTTTGCAGGTATAATTAGCTTGTCTACTTCAGGACTGGATGACTGCCCTAGATGACCCAGTGGGCCTCCTCTAATCACATCAGCCCTTCAAAGTGGAGAGGCTTCTCTGGCTGAAATCAGAAAGGGGAGGAGAAGGAGAAGTCACAGAGATTCTGAGTTTGATGAGTTTTTCATGCAGGGTTGCTGGCTCTGAGATAGAGGGCTCAGTGGACAAGGACTAGAGAGAAGCTCCCCAAGGGCAAAGGTTGTCTTTCAGATGACAGCCATCCAGGACACAGGGATCTAAGCCCTAAAATCAGAAGAAAATGGACTCTGCCAATGATGTGAATGAACTTGGGAGCAGATTCTTTCAAGAGTCTCTTGACACTCAGCTGACACCTCAATTCCAGCAGAAAGAAACCGGAAGCGAGTATAGGGAGGGGCCAATCCAGGCTGTGAGATAGCGTGTCTACATGTTTCAGTCACTACATTTGTGGTGATTTGTAACAGTAGCAAAGGAGACTGCTCAGCAGCCTGTGAAAGTGTGTGTTGTCACTCAGTCATGTCCGACTCTTTGCGACCCTATGGACTATAACCTGCCAGGCTCCTCTGTCCATGGGATTCTCCAGGAAGAATACTAGAATGGGGTGCTCTTCCTTTCTCCAGGGTATCTTCCTGATCCAAGGATCGAATCTAAGTCTGCTGCATTGCAGGCAGATTCTTTACTCTCTGAGTCAGGGAAGCCTCGTGTACAGCCCCCTCCCAACCAGTTAATAGCTCAGACTTGGTCCCCCTGCTGGATTTTTTTCTTCCTCCTCCCTTTCCCAGGATTTATCTGTTTCATTATCGCAGAGCTGCATCTGCCATGATTAAGACATTATGTATTTTAAACACAAAGTTCAACTCCCAAATGGTCAACTCACAAGAGCCCTACCACATCTTCCCTAATCCATGTGTGTGTGTGTGTTAGTCACTCAGTCGTGTCCAACTCTTTGCGACTCCATGGACTGTAGCCCGCCAGGCTCTTCTGTCCATGGGATTCTCCAGGCAAGAATACTGGAGTGGATTGCCATTTCCTCCTTCAGGGGATCTTCCCAACCAAGGAATCGAACCCAGATCTCCTGCATTGCAGGCAGATTCTTTACTCTCTGAGCCACTGGGGAAGCCACCTAATCCATAACTGAGGAGAACCTCTAGAAAGGAACGTTTCCAGAGTAATAACAACCCCTTCAGAATAACCGTGTATCTACTTTATTGTGCTTTATTGGACTTCACAGAAACTGTGTTTTTTTTTTTTTAATAAATTAAAAGTTTGTGGCATGTCATGGGCCTCATTTTTCCAACAGCGTTTGCTCATCTCTTGTTTCTGTGTCACATTTTGGCAACTCTCACAATGTTTCTAACTTTCTCATTATTATTATACTTATTATGGTGATGTGTGATCAGTGATCTTTGATTACTCCTCCATCTTGATGAATGCTCAGATGATAGCATTCCTTAGTAATAATTAAGATATGCAATTGCACGATTAATAAGTACAGAATAGAGTAGACACAACTTTTACATGCATGTGACTTCCTTTAATGTGATATTCACTTCATTGAAGTGGTTGGGATTGAACACACCATGTCTCCATGGTATGCCTGTATGATGGATGAAATTTTAATTAAGGAATTCTGGAATCAGTAGGATTACTATCTCTAGGTCAGTTACATAACTCGATTGCCATATCTCTTGTTCCTAAAGAGGAGAAAGTAAGAGAGTTCAAGGGGGAGGAAAAAGTGTATCTCAGGGAACTTCCCTGGTGGTCAAGTGGTTAAGAATCTACCCTCTAATGCAGAGGAATATGGATTCTATCCCTGGCTGGGGAACTGAGATCTCATATGACACAGGGCAACTAAGTCCATATGCCACAGCTAGCGTTGCCCACACTGCAGCGAATATCCCACATGCCACAAATGAAACCCACTGCAGCCAAATAAATAAATAAGTAAATATTAAAAAAAAAAAAAAAAAAAAGAGTGTCTCAGAAGCCCTTAACACATAGTAGTTTCCCATAATGATTATGAATCCAGGCTCTGGACTCATACATACTGCATTGGAACGCCAGCTCTATTACTGACTGTGGTGTCTTGGCCAAGTGTTTCCACTTCTCTAATAATGCAAACACATTTCTTGAGCATTTTCCAGGTACTAAACTAAGTTCTTCATTTAATTTATCTAAATTATTAGTTATAGTAGCTCTATGTGGCAATCGCTTTTCCTCCATATCCTCTTTGTAGACACTGAGGCTCAGAGAGAGCATGCATTTGACACAACAAATGAAAGAGTGAAGGCAGAAATTAACCCCATGGGTGCGACTCCCAAGCCTAACTTTCCCACCAGCTGTGGTCCTCTGTGAGCTACCTCCACCTCTGCACACCTGATGTAGTGAGAGTGCCCACCTCTGAGGGCCACTGTCTAGATGGACTGAGATGAAGTATGGCCTTCACAGGACACAGAGCCACATGATTGCTTCTGGGTCAGGAGCTGGCAGACTTTTCTGTAAAGAGTCAGAGAGTAAACATTTTGGGTTTTGCAGGTGATACAATTTATGCCGCAAGTATTCAGCTCTGCTGCAGTGTGAAAGCATCCATAGACAGTAAATGAGCAAACAGGAGAGCTTGTGTTCGAATAAAACTTTATTAACAAAGAAGACGGAAGTCAGATTTGGCCTTTAGGTCACAGTTTGTCCACCCTTGCTCTAGGACAACAAATAAAAAATAAATATCTTGACTCTCTAACTTCTATTTTTGCTGGAAAAAATATACTTTTCAAAATCAGGCTGTTATAATTTCTTAAGCATGCCTCAATATGAATTTTATTAAACACTATTTAGCTTTATTTTTACTATGCATAAGATACTTTCTGACACTGATGTAAAATGATTTACTTATTATAAGTGAAAGAAGTGAAACAAATACTGTATGATATCACTTATATGGGAAATCTAAAAAAAACAAGCCAGTGAATATGACAGAACAAGAGGCAGAGTCACAGTTATAGAGAACAAACTATTGATTATCAGTGGGGAGAGGCAATAAGAGAGGGGCAATATATGGGTAGGGGAGTAAGATGCACAAAAAGTTAGGTAGAAAATAAGCTATAAGAATATATTATACAATACAAGGAAATATTTTAATAATTATAAATAGAGTATAACTTTTAATAATTATGAAATAAATTTATTTAAAATAAAATTAAAAAATTTTAAACATACTGTATACCTATAATTCACAATATTGCTTTAATATTGTAGAACAACTATCCATCAATAAAAATAAATAAAAAATTTTAAAATGAAAAGTGAAATATTAATCTCTAAATAAATAATTTACTCATTAAAGATTTTTATTGTTTTGTTCAACCATAGGCAGATCTTAATTCACATTGAGTTTCTGTAGGTGATGGGTCTGTCGGTTCCCTTGTATGTGGCCCATCTTATAATGTTGATTTTATGTTGTGCTTTATATGTTCTTTACTATTTCACAAGAAGATCTAAATTTTCCATTTCAGTTTCCATTTCGAGGCATTGTTTTCTTATTTTTTTGCTTGCTCTTGTTATGTCTTTTCCTGAATCCCTAGTGACTCATTATATTAGTAAAGATTAAATAAGAAAAGTCACATTGTAATTTGAACAGAGAAGTATAATATAAAGAATTATTAACTATAATAAAGGCATGGAATAATGCATGTATGTGTGTTCAGTTCCTCAGTGGTGTCTGACCCTTTGAGATCCCATGGACTGTAGCCTGCCGTGCTCCTCTGTACCTGAAATTTTCCAGCCAAGGCTACTGGAGTGGGTTGCCATTTTCTCCTCCAGGGAATCTTCCCAACCCAGGGATCGAACCCAGGTCTCCTGCCTTGCATCTCCTGCTTTGGCAGGCGGACTCTCTAACACTGAACCACCTGGGAAGCCCTCAATTGGGGATAAAGAGGACTCAGAAGAATATAAAAATAGAAGGTACAGGGAACCATTTCTGACCCTTAGGCTGAGTGTCCAGTGAAAAGTGCCTCCTTCCCCCAGGCTGAGATGCAGACTTTGTTAGAGAGGACATAGCTGTGGCCCACTGGGTGACAGAAGACTCACAATGATGCTGTGCTGGCAGGACTCGCTGGACATTTGTCCTCAGGGACTTGCCGTGCATGCACCCACTGGGTTGTAGGAGAAAGCTGTTTGTGGTAAACTGCTCAGCAGAGGCACACTGCTAAAACATGCCCAGGGAGGGGGGGGTGCCAGGGGAAGCCATGAGCTCCTGTGCACTGCAGGACCCAGTGGTGAGCCAGGTGCCCTGCAAGAGGCTGCCCAGCAAACACAAGGACCAGAGAGCAAAGTCCTTTCCTCCTGCAATATCTGCTCAACACCTTCTACAGAAAAAGCTTAGCACCACGCCAGCCAGCAAAAGCAAAAATTAAAGGGCCCAGATTCATTTTTCACAAGGCAGGCAAAAAGTTTGAATTTGGAGCTGAATAACAATAAATCCGCAAGCAGTACACTCACCACTCACTTTCTATCTCATCTTTTGCCTCTTACATGTAATGCTTATCCATTTTGTTAACTTAAATGAGTTTTGGCATTTACTTGGTGTCTATACTCCACTGTTTTTTCAAACACTATTCCACTGAGCAATACCACCAGTCCCCCAGGAATTCTGTGAATGAGGGTGCAGTTTCTCAGAAGGAGCTGATACTGCTCACCTGGCACCTATGAGATGGACACTCTTCCAACAAGTGCTGCCATTGTCGCAACAGACCTCGGGTGTCACAAGGAACATTTAAGTCCTGGTATCCTATGCCAGGCATTGACAACACTCCCATGAAAATCACAGGCAGATACCACTGCACAATGAAGGAAAATGGATCTCTCTACCAACAACGTGTTGCATGTAACCCACTAACTCCTGAAGAGCCTAATCCAGCACATTGCTACCCTGAAAAAACATACTTGAATTCTAACTTATCTTGAAACTTTTCTGTAACAGTTAAATAAACTCTGATATGGGTGCAAAATAAATTATTAAACATCCATGAATAAGTATTTATGAAAATCTAACGTGTGCATGTGTATGTGAAGGTCGCTCAGTTGTTTCCTACTCTTGTAACCCCATGGACTGTAGCCTGCCAGGCTCCTCTATCCATGGGATTCTCAGGGCAAGAATAATGGAGTGGATTGTCATTCCCTTCACCAAGGGATCTTCCTGATCTGACCCAGGGATTGAATCCCTCATCTCCTGTATTGTAGGCAGGTTCTTTACCATCTGAGCCACCATGGAAATGAAAATCTAATAACATGTGAAAGCGAAAGTCGCTCGGTCATATCCAACTCTTTGAAACCCCATGGACTATACAGTCCATGGAATTCTCCAGGCCAGAATACTGGAATGGGTAGCTTTCCCTTTTCCAGGGGATCTTCCCAACGCAGTGATTGAACCCAGGTCTCCCACATTCCAGGTGGATTCTTTACCAGCTGAGCCACCAGGGAAGCCCAATAGCAGCCCAATAACACATGATAAACCCACAAAATAATGAGTTTAAGTTAAAAAGTAAGAACGTATTTTATTCTGCACAAACACAGGCACACATACACATGTATATAACCAAAATATGAACACCTTAATAAAAATTATCTCTCATAGAAATAATCTCATATTTCCTTCTTGATATTTATTTGTATTCTTGTAAATTTTCTCTCATGAGCATTATGGTTTGAAAGAAAAAAAATATTAAAACAACATTTGGCGTCTCTTCTCTGTGTTTCTGCCTTCCTCTCCTAAATGACTGTAGCTCCATGAAGAAGTCATTCCCCAGGATTCTGGTTCATGATTCATGCAATGGATTCTCATTGCATTGAAATTATCTTACCAACTAAAAATAAATAAAATAATGCACCATTATTATTTTTATCAATTATGAAAACAAAAATCATTCTTTCAATGTTCCAATCCCCTCATTAGCTCATGTACATCAATTTATAAATTCAATTCAAGGGTCTAGAGTTCTATTTCCAATGATAAAGAGACAACAGAGTGTTCTATTTGTTGCCAGAGGTTTTTTCAAATGTTTATTAATGTTCTAAGAGTTTCAAAAATGATCCATTATATTTTTAGTTGATATGATGATGACCTTGCCATTTATCAACTTGGAAAATCTATTAATGTGATCAGGTGACCCTAGAATAAAAATTCAAAGCCTATCTCAAAATCTATGCTTGGTAGTGAATGTTTCAAGTTCTTTATCAAAGTTCATAACATTTTCTGTCACAACTGAAAGATATGGGGGAGGACGTGGGCTAATGGGGACCACTTTTCTACCCTTAAATGCCTTTGTCGCTGGGGTCAATAACTGAAACCTTATCTTATTTTTGAAATGAAAGATGATACGTAAAGGTTATAGTATGATGTACATGTGGGTGATTCTCTTTGTTGTACAGCAGAAACTAAGTCAAGATTATAATGCAATTATACTTCAACAACAACTTTTTTAAAAAAAAGAATAAAAGAAAAGACTAGTTTTGAGTCAAAATCATCATAGTTGTCAAAAAGAAACCTGGCATATCTATTAATAATATATAGTGTACTAATGTTCTTCTCTGGTAGCTCAGTGGTAAAGAATCTATTTGCCAATGCAGGAGACATGGGTTCAATCTCTGGATCAGGAATATCCCCTGGAGCAGGAAATAACAACCCGTTCTAGTATCCTTGCCTGAGTAATCCTATGGACAGAGGAACCTGGCAGACTACAGTCCATGGGGTCACAAAGAGTTGGACATGACTTAGTAACTCAGCAATGACAATCCTATTCTAATAGAATGTTACTTTTCAGCCATCTATGCTTTACAGCATAATCAATCAATTAAACATTTCTGAAATTAAAGTTTTTTGGCAAGCACAGTATGTAGAGTGAAATCTGAATAACTGGGATCCATAAATGATCCTACGTAATATGAACATTGGCCTTGTTTTTAAGCCACCCTTTTAAAGGATTGGCAAGGAATTGGCAAGAAACACAGAAATGTTGATACGGGCTTCCAGCAAGGGCTGCTTACAGGCTCCAGTCTAATGCTGTAATGTTTTGTGTTCAGACAATTTAACTAGCAAGGCTCACCTACCACCTCCAGAGACTCACCAGTGAAAACTATTTAATGTCATTTTACTCTTAATCTTTGAACATAAGACATTTTCAAATTAGTTTTCCTAGCAAACCGCTTCCTCTGTGACATTGCTAAGTATACACTGGCACCGAATTAAAAAATACTACCTAACTCTCTTTAAACACTTTCATTCATTCACTTCTTCACAAATATTTATTGAGCACTTACATATGCCAAGAATATGCTGATCTATGAAGATGCAAAGGAAAAAAAAAAGTAGTCTACCCCTGGCTTCAAAGAGCTTGCAGTCTGGAGGGAAGACATGTACAATAAGCATAGTATAAAACGATATTAAAATAAGACTCTGGTTGAAAGCTCTCAAGGCTGAGAATAAAAGGAATGAAGATTACTCACTATCTGAAGCAAGAGATTGATGAAGAATTTTAAAGGTAACATGCCTTTCTCTGTACCCTGGAGAATCTAGCTAACACTCTTTGGCCACTCACTGTTCTTCCAGTTTCCAGAATATTGGCTGTATTACTCAGAACAAACCTCTCTCTACAGCAATACTACCTAGAACTTCATCACCCAAGATGCCTTAGTTGCTATGCAGAGATTCCTTTGGAAAATCTAGGGCTGCAAATATAGCAAGAAACGGAAAGTCAGTTAGCAACCAAAAGCTTTTAGCAAAGCTGAATGAACAACACCTCTGCCCTCTAAACTGGCTCAATGGCTAAGAGCTGTGGTTGTCACGGAAGGCTTCTTGTATCAGAGTGTATTCTTTGTGCTAAATATATCTATGTTAATTTGCAATGCAACCACCTTCTCAACTGAAAGGCAGAATGTTCCAAAAGAACATATGTCCAGCACCTTCTTTAGCTTTCGCTTGAGAAACAGTTTGTGTTTTCGTTTTTCTATTCTTTTCTTCTCCCCCTCTTCATTTCTCCTGGTTTTTTTTTTTTTCTCTTTAATCAAGACAGCAAATGCATACTCTCTTCTGTAGAACAGTCAAATTTTCCTGAGCTCCAGAATCACAAATCCATCTATGGAACACAGCACAGAACACACTAGATTAAAAACATAATGTTTGCCACTCTTGAGATATAAGCAACTTTTTGAGATAAAGAATTAAAGATGCGTAATGATAAAGATTTGTTAAATCCATTAACGAAATGAACGGACAGAAAAAAAAGGAGAGATTAATATTGATCTGTAGCTTTCTGGAAAGGCTTCAGGAGATTATAAGGAAACCTACTTCAGGAGAATCGTGGTTTTCTACATGACAAGAAGCAGGGAGAAAAGGGGGGAGGGAAGACTAGAAAGGGCAGTCTAGCTAAAGAGACCGAGCTAGCAAGAGACAGGGAGCCACTGGAATTGTTATAGGTTGAATTATGATCCTTCAAAATTCACATGTTGACATCTTATGTCCCGTACTGCAGAATTTGACTTTATTTAGGAACAGGGTTGTTGTAGATTTAACTAGTTAAGAGAAGGTCCTACTGGAATAGGGTAGACCTGTAATTCAATATGACTGATATCCTTATAAAAGGCTTCCCAGGTATCTCAGCAGTAAAGAATCAGCCTGCCAAGCAGGATACACCAGTTTGATCCCTGGGTCAAAAAGATCCCCTGGAGAAGGAAATGGCAACCCACTCCAGTATTCTTGCCTGGAGAATTCCATGGACAGAGGAGCCTGGCAGGCTACTGTCCATGAGTCTCAAAACAGTTGGACACTACTTAGAGACTGAACAACCACCACAAAAGTCCTTATAAAAAGGGGAAATTTGGACAGGGAGAACACCATATACAGATGAAGACAGAAACTGGGCGCTGCTTCTACAAGTCCAGGAAACCAGAGATGGTCAGCAAACCATCCAAGGTAGGAGCGAGGAAGGAAGCAGGCTCTCCCCACAACCTCTGAAGGACCCCCTAAATCTCTGCTTTCTGGTCTCCAGACTGTGAGGGGGTAAATTTCTAATATTGAAGCCAACCAGACCATGGCTCTTCTTTACACCAGCCCTGGCATATCTGTACAGAGAGGCAGGGGCACCCCTTGCCTCTAGGACACAGTGGCTGTTCAGGGACTTTTGTTAGAAAAAGCCCTCTCTAGAACCATCCCTAGAACCATCCGGACTGGATAATGATCTGTGCCTGTAGTCACACTTTTGCAGAAGTTGGAAGGAATGACATATTCCAAAATAGTCTTTAAATATGTACTACATTCTATTAGAGTGCCAATAAAGGCTAACCCAGAAGTCTCTACACCTCATTAACGGGCCCTCAAAGAGAGCATTAATTAAATCCTGGAAACCACAGGGTTTTGAACAGTTGGAATTTATATTTTAAAAATAGGCAACTCTGCTTCCTCCCAGCTCTAAAATCTATAATTCTGGTTGTGACACACTTATCACCCACCAGTTCTTATGTTCATTTGGATCTTTCCAGATTTCTTAGAAAGTGCCAAGGAAACATTTGCATTCTGGTATACATACCAAACTGGACATGGGCATGAGAGTTTTAATCAAATAGAAAAAGTACCTGATTTCCCAAGATCTATGAGATCCTGACACCTCCTACTGTTTGAGAAGAAATGGATACTGCTTTTTAAAATTTCAAATAGTGGCTCATGGCATTTGTGAGATTTTGCTTAAGAGACGATACAGAAATTTTGTAGTCTTAATAGGTTACAGTGTTTAAAAGAAGTAGGACCTCAGGAAATTCTGTGGCTCTACAGCCAGTGTTTACCAGCTACTGAGACAGTATTTCATATCCACTACCTTTAATAACCACAATCTCAGTGTCCTTAGGCTCATCTCTCCTCTCCTCTCCTCTGCCTCCTTACCTTGTTATCCTCTGCAGGAGAGAAACAAGAAAGTGTGTCAGACTGCAACAAAATCTGAGTCCAGAAACATCAATAAAGTCAGATATATCATCTGAGATAATGATCTAAAACTTAATTTTAAGGGTCATTTCTGGGTTTTTTTTTTTTTTTATTATTGTTATTTAATTATTTTCCTTATTTTTCAAATCCCAGGCAACTTGCTATATCCTGAATTTCTCTAAATACTATCTTCCCACTGTGGAATAAACTGGATGCTTAATAAGAATGTTAATAAATAATCCATGCAAGATGAATGACTTAGACAAATCGCGTGTCCTCTCTGAGCCTCACTTTCTTAATATGCAGGTGAGCACATTAATATCCACCTTAGAGCCTTTGTGCAATGACCCAGTGATGTAGTGAAAGTACAGCCCTGATGGGGATTCTGCATGGTCCTGCTGTAAGGTCGTTTTCAGAGTTCAGTTGCTTAAATGTCTTCTCTGATGTCCCTTTCCCCCAAATTGCACACAAGCACTAAAGAGTCTGCCACTTTTTCTCAGGATATGCTGCATATTTTTAAATAAGAGTCCTCAATTCCACCTCCAAATTAAAATCCTTGAAAAGTTCCTTAAGTCCTTAATATAAAATTAAAGATATCCTGCAACTTGGCTACAAGTTATCTTTCCAGACTCAATTTTCACTTTTTTCAGTTATCTCCTGAGTGATCTATTTTGGAAAAATTATTTGGCTCGTTTCAGTATATATGTTAATATGTTTAAAGACCAAACCACTGTCCATACAGTTTGCCTTTATCTTCAAAGACCCAGACTCACCCTCTTATGCATGACCAGATGTGACTTACACTTAATTTTAACACAAATCTAAATTTCCAAATAAGCTGGACCTGGATTTTCCCATCTGGGAATTATTTCTATTCTTTTCTTGCATTCTTTATATTATATAATTTATTAATAATTTTATGTTATATATTTATTTCATATATTACATATAAATATGTAAGTATATTTATATATTATAATGACATATTTAAATAATATATTTAAACCTTATTATGACAGGAAGTGACAGACACTTGTGAAGATAGTCACATTTTTTTGTTTATTGATTTGTTTCTGAATTATTTTCTAAGTTGCAAAATTCTCTACCACGTCAATCTGTTTGGGAGGTAGAGTTTGTCTTTCTGTAGAAAATGCGACTGTTACACTCAATTTCCTGGACTTCCTTGTTGCAATGGTAGGAGCATGTGATAAGGTTTAGCCAACAAGACACAGCCACTCAGGAATTTAAATCAGGACAGAGCAATGCAGAGAAGCAAGCAGGGTGTGTGTGTTAGTTACTCAGTTGTGCCCAACTTTTTGTGACCCCACGAACTGCAGCCCACCAGGCTCCTCCATCCATGGGATTCTCCAGGCAAGGATACTAGAGTGGATTGCCATTTTCTTCTCCAAGCAAAGAGACAGAGTTTATTTCCTTTGTCTCCAAAATCACTGTGGATGGTGACTGCAGCCATGAAATTAAAAGATGCTTGCTCCTTGAAAGAAAAGCTATGACCAATCTAGATAGCGTATTAAAAAGCAGAGACATTATTTTGACTACAAAGGTCTGTATAAATGAAGCTATGGTTTTTCCAGTAGTCATGTATGGATGCGAGAGCTGGACCATCAAGAAGGCTGAGCATTTAAGAACTGATGACTTTCAACTGTGGTGCTAGAGAAGACTCTTGGGAGTCCCTTGGACAGCAAGGAGATCAAACCAGTCCATCATAAAGGAAATCAACCCTGAACATTCATTGGAAGGACTGATGATGAAGCTGAAGCTCCAATACTTTGGCCACCTGAGGTGAAGAGCTGACACATTGGAGAAGACCCTGATGCTGGGAAAGATCGAAGGCAAAAGGAGAAGGGACTGGCAGAGGATGAGATGTTTAGATAGCATCATCGACTCCATGGACATGAATTTGAACAAACTTTGGGAGATAGTGAAGAACAGGGAAGCCTGGGGTGCTGCAGTCCATGGGGTAGCAAAGAGTCAGATATGGCTGAGTGACTGAACAACAACAGCAAGCAGAGGGAAGGTTTCAATCTGGCAGAAATGGCATCAGCAGCAGCAATGGCAACATTGGGTGCATAAGCAGATGGAGACAATTTCAGCAATAGCATCATTGTCCACCATCAGCAGCTCTGCCCAGGGGACTCATCTATCCCATTTTTTAGAGTGATTTTCCAACTATTTTTTTTTTTATTTTTAGTAAAGTTCCATTTATCAATTCATTCTTTCCATGGATCATGCATTTGGTATCATTGGTAGACCCAAGTTTATCTAGATTCCTTCTTATTATCTTCTAGAAGTTTTATACTTTAAAGCTTCACATTCAGTCTACAATCCACTTGGTGTCAAAGCCAATTTGTGAAAATATTTTACCAATGTACAGTCAAGCTGATAGTCTCCTAAGGGCTCCTAATTTATAGATGCTTGTCAGAAAAACAGGAAATTCCATTTAGCTGTACTGAGCTGAGTAACTCGTGCTGATACACATACTATTTAGCCCTGGGTCCCTCTGAACATACAGATAAAAGCATTTCATGCAACTATTCTTCTAAACAACATTAATTCAGAAATACTTAACAAACTTGTCTCTTTGGGTCAGGCTCTTTTCCAGGCATTGGGGATATAGTCAACCAAACAAATGCATATTTTTATCTTCAAGGAGCTTATAATCTAGAGGGAGAAGGCATATAGACAAAATAAAAAGGAAAATATAAAGCATATTAGCTACTGGTAAGTGTTAAAGAGATAAATTACCCAGGAAAGAATAGGCAATTTTGAATTGAGTGTGCAATTTTGAATATGGTTATATAGAGGTCATGGATAAGATGACATGTTGAGTAAAGACTTGAAGAAAGTCATGCTGATATCTGGAAGAGAATGAGGGGAGAAAGAAAGTGGAAATAAAATCAGAGAGGCAATGGGTTGAGATCATGAAGGATTTTGTAGGATTTTAGTCTGAATGAAATGGAAAGTCACAGAAAATGAACTAAAGTAAGTATGGATGTTGCAGAAATATGATCAATTCAGTTCAGTTCAGTCGCTCAGTCATGTCTGACCCTTTGTGAACCCATGGACTGCTGCATGCCTGGCTTCCCTGCCCATCACAATCTCCTGAAGGTTGCTAAAACTCATCTCCATCAAGTTGGTGATGCCATACAACCATCTCATCCTCTGTTGTGCCCTTCTCCTCCCAACTTCAATCTTTCCCAGCATCAGGGTCTTTTCTAAAGAGTCAGTTCTTCACATCAGGTGGCCAAAATATTGGAACTTCAGCTTCAGAATTAGTCCTTCCAGTGAATATTCAGGACTTATTTTCTTTAGGATTGACTGGTTTGATCTCCTTGCTGTCCAAGGAGCTCTCAAGAGACTTCTCCAACACCATAGCTCAAACGCACCAATTCTAAGGCACTCAGCTTTCTTTATGGTCCAAGTCTAGATCCATACGTGACTACTGGAAAAACAATAGCTTTGACTAGACAGACCTTGTTGGCAAAGTAATATCTCTGGTTTTTAATATGCTGTCTAGGTTCATCATAGCTTTTCTTCCAGGGAGCAAGTGTCAGCAAAAACACAGAAACACGGAGACATACACAAACATGCACAGAGATACACATGTACATTTTGATGGATTCTGTTCTCACCTTCTGCTTCCTCCGTGTTTCTGTGTTTTTGCTGACTCTATAGAGCTTCTCCATCTTTGGCTGCAAAGAATGTAATCAACTGATTTTGGTATTGACCATCTGGTGATGTCCATGTGTAGAGTCATCTTTCGTGTTGTTGGAAGAGGGCGTTTGTTATGACCAGTGCGTTCTCTTGGCAAAACTCTGTTAGCTTTTGCCATGCTTCATTTTGTACTCCAAGGCCAAACTTGCCTATTACTCCAGGTATTTCTTGACTTCCTACTTTTGCATTCCAGTCCCCTATGATGAAAAGAACATCTTTTTGGGTTGTTAGTTCTAGAAGGTCTTGCAGGTCTTGATAGAACCATTCAACTTCAGCTTCTTCTACATTAGTGGTTGGGACATAGACTTGGATTACTGTGATGTATGGTTTGCCTTCGAAATGAACAGAGATTATACTATAGTTTTTAATACTGCACCCAAGTACTGCATTTTGGACTCTTTTGTTGACTATGATGGCTACTCCATTTCTTCTAAGGGATTCTTGCCCAGAGTAGTAGATATAATGGTCATCTGAATTAAATTTGCCCATTCCAGTCCATTTTAGTTCACTAATTCCTAAAATGTCAATGTTCACTCTTACTGTCTCGTTTTTGGCCACTTTCAATTTACCTTTAGTCATGGAACTAACATTCCAGGTGCCTATGCAATATTTTCCTTACAGCTTCAGACTTTACTTCCATCACCAGTCACATCCAGACTTAGGCTTTGTTTTTGTTTTGGCTCAGCCTCTTCATTTTTCCTGGAGCTATTTCTCCACTCTTCTCTAGTAGCATATTGGGCACCTGCCAACCTGGAGAGTTCATCTTTTGGTGTCATATATTTTTGACTTTTCATACTGTTTATGGGGTTCTCAAGGCAAAAATACTGGAGTGGTTTGCCATTCCATTCTCCAGTGAACCATGTTTTGTCAGTACTCTCCACCATGACCCATCCATCTTGGGTGGCCTACATGACATGTCCCATAGTTTCATTGAGTTAGATAAGGCTGTGGTCAATGTGATCAGTTTAGTTAGTTTTTTAAATAAGTGTCCTCATATTACATTATAGTTGAGCTCAGACTAAATTACACCATCAGCTCTCCTAGGTCTCCTGCTTGCAGATGGTAGGTCATGTGACTTCTCAACATCCACCATTGTGTGAGCTGATTCATCATTATGTCTCTCCCTCCCTCTCTCTGTCTTATGTACTATATACAATATATAACCAATCTTTCTCTCTCTCACATATATTGTATATAATATATACAACATGTAATATATAAAATATATAGTCATCTCTCTTTCTCTGATAGTTCTTTTTTCTAGAAAACCCTAACTAAAACAGAGTTTAAGTGTAGATTTGTTTCAGACATAGTGAGTGAAGATTCTTGCTTAATTGTTTTTATTTCCTCTATGTAGAACCATAACTACTGTGAGTATGCATGCATGTGTGTGTGTGTGTGTGTATGTGTGTTGGGAAGCCTGAGTGTTAAGTGTTAACACTTCCTGGAGAGTATTAGAACAAATTACCTAGGAAAATGTAATGTAAATATGACTGCTAAACCATGAGGATGATGGGGACCCTCTTGAGACTTTTGAAATTGTGTCAATGGAGTAATTATAATGATGGACATTAGACTCTAAGGAAGGAAGTGAGGCAATAAGGAGTGGGACAAATGGTGAAAGCTGATGAGGTCATTTACTGGAGAGGGGTAGTATGCCAGAAAAAAGGATGAGGAAGCAGAGGGTGAGAACAAAATCCATCAAAATGTACATGTGTATCTCTGTGCATGTTTGTGTATGTCTCCGTGTTTCTGTGTGGTGTGTGTCTGTGTATACCTCTGTTTCTGGATGTCTGTGTGTCTGTGCATGCGGGTTTCATCCAACAAAATCCATCTGTACAGGGGCAGCCATGGACAAGGCAGATTTGGACTTAATGGGAAGTTCAGTTTAGGTTTACAGCAGAGAATACAACAAAAGTAGAAGGTGCAGTACAGTTGAAGATGTATTAGAGAAGTAAGGGGCTGAGCAAGGAGGAAGTGAGGCTATTTATACTCCCCTCCGTAGTGTAGTGCAAAGCTATCATTTTTCTAGTAGTATGTAAGGTTGTGAGAGTTGGACCATAAAGAAACCTGAGCACCGAAGAATTGATGCTTTCGAATTATGGTGCTAGAGAAGACTCTTGAGTCCCTTGGACAGCAGGAGATCAAACCAGTCCATCCTAAAGGAAATCAACCCTGAATATTCACTGGAAGGATTGATGATGAAGCTGAAGCTTCAATACTTTGACCACCTGATGGAAAAAGTCGACTCATTGGAAAAGATCCTGATTCTGGGAAAGATTGAAGGCAAAAAGAAGGGGGTGGCAGAGCATGAGATTGTTAGATAGCATCACTAACTCAAAGGACATGAATCTGAGCAAACTCTAGGAGACAGTGGAGGACAGAGAATCCTGGCATGCTGCAACCCATGGGGTCATAAAAAGTTGGACATAGCTGATCGACTGAGCGACAACAACCACAGTGTATGAAAATGCTGATTCCTTGTACACTCACTGGATGGTACCGATCATCTGAGCTTCCTTCTGGGAGGCAGACAATGGCACCAAACCTATGGTTTCATTTGTATTTCCCTGCTTTCTCACTATGCTGAGCTTCCTTGGCTACTTACAGACCTTGATTTCTTTTCTCATCAAACGCCTCTCATATTATCTCGCTTTTTTCCCAATTATACTTGCATTTTTAAAATTAATCTTAGGAATTTACATATATTAGGGATATTAATTCTTTATCCCCTATGTTATGAACGTTTTCTCTACCACTATCTTTGATTATGTTCTTGCTGTGCTTTGATTTTCAGAAATTTTAATGTATAAATATTAAATCGGCCATTATTTGTTCAATAGCTTTCGGTTTTCCTATTGTGTTTAGGAAAACTCCCACAAATTCTTTAAAATAATCTCATATATTACTTTTATTTTTGTTCACTGTTGTTCAGTTGCTAAGTTGTATCTGACTCTTTGCAGCCCCATGAGCTGCAGTATGCCACTTTTTGAATAGTTTAATTTTTATAACTTGTTTATGTATCGTATAAAATAAGTATAAAACTTACTTTTCCTATTTTATTTGACAGTCAGCCTATTTTCACACATCAACTTTGAAAAGCCTGTTTCTCTTCTGATTTATTTGCAATACGTAAGGTACTATATATTAAATCCTATGCATTCTTGTTGGGCTGTGTTTAATTGCTCAGTTATGTCCGACTGTTTGCGACCCCATGGACTGTAGTCCACCAAGCTCCTCTGTCCATAGGGATTTTCCAGGCAAGAATACTGGAGTGGTTTGCCATGCCCTCCTCCAGGGGATCTTGCCACACCAAGGATCGAACCCAGGTCTCCCTCATTGCAGGCAGATTCTTTACCATGAACTACCAGGGAAGCCCAAAAGTACTGAAATGGGTTGCCTATCCCTTCTCCAGTGGATCTTCTGACTCAGGAATTGAACCAGGGTCTCCTACATTGCAGGCGGATTCTTAACCAGCTGAACTACAGATAACTTGGTCTATCCTCTGTCCTTCTGAAATAATCACATTTTGTTATAATGTAGCTTCTTAGCATATGTTAATATCTGATAGGACAAATCCAACTCAATTATGCATGTATTTCACATTGTTCTTGGCAACCTTCACATATGTATTCTTCCATCTAAGTTTTATATTCAATTTGTTTATTTCCCAAATACACCCTTGTTAATGTTATGATTGAAATTTTTATTAGATTATATTCCTTTGGAGAATTGACATTTTAATTAGAAGTAAGACTTGTCACCCTCATCTTCTTTGTATTCTCAATAAAATATATTTTATTTCAAATCAGAGGTACACATTTATTGCTACTTTTAATTATTAAAATTATTTATTAAAGTACAACAATTGTGTACCTACCATTTGAAATGAAACATATTTTACTGAGAAATACAAAGAAGACAAGAATGACAAGCCTTACTTCTATGTAATCTTGAATAATTGGTGTTCTTTTATTTTTCTTGATTTTAATGGAGCCTTTTTTTTTTTTTTTAACAATTCTCCATTTAATACCATAGCTGGTCTTGGTTTTTGGTAAATACTCTGTTACAGGCTTAGTATTCCTCTTTTAAGCTAGACTTTTCATTTAAAAAATCAAAGAGAAATAAAATAGTGTCTGCTTTTACTTTTACTGCCCTGGCTTTTGGTTTATTTTCCCCTTCTGCTTGAGCATCAGAGGTTGACAGTGTCTTCACCTTCACCCTCCCTTCAACGCAGGAGCTTTGCTATGGGGTGAAAGGTCTTGATATCTGTTCCTTGAAGCCATCTGGTTCTACTGCCGACACCCTCATCCCTCCCCGCAAAGCTTCCATCTCCCAACCTTCCATCAAGCAAGACTGTGTGTCAGAATCTTCCATTTTCCACAAAAAGAACGAGTTGTTTTCTCTCAGCTTGGGAGAGCATATTGATCTTCTTTCTATCAATAACACAAAATGCCTGCCCTTCTGGTTCTCCCAAGTGACAGCCATTTGAGGAGTCTGGCATGCTATTCTTGTCACAAGCCCATCTGAGACAACTGGTGTCCCAAAGGCATCATCTGAGAATCACATTGACTCCACTCTTCCAGATTCTCTAGCCTTTCTGTGTAACTTAAGTCATTTGAGAGAAACAACTACCCTCCAGAGGCAGACATCCCTAGCTACCTTCACACCCTTCATCCCAACATAGAGCACCTTCAGCACCAGCTCCAGAACTTTCTTGACAGGGTCATTGTGCCCTGACCATTGTCCATCGGCTCTCACTGGAGGCCAGTTAAGAAATAGACCCATGAAGCTTGTCTGCACTGTTGAAGAATGATTAGTGAAAATTGTTTCTATCATATTCTAAACATTTTTGCATGGCATATTTATCCCCAGGACTTTGGGACTGATACAATTTCTCTCTTCTGTGAAATGGAATGCATTCTTTATTAAAGAGTGACTAACTAGAGAATGTTGTACTGAGTGAAGTAAGTCAGATGGAGAAGTATCCTATGACATCCCTTAATGTGAGATCTAAAGAGAAATGACACAAATGAACTCATCAAACAGAAGGAGACTCACAGACTTAGAGAACAAACTTATGGTTGCTGGGGTGGGGGAAGGATGGGGCTGAGGGGTAGTTAGGGAGTTTGACATGGAGATGTACAGACTACTATATTTGAAATGGATTTTCAGCAAGGACCTACTGTACAGCACATGGAACTCTGCTCAATGTTATGTGGCAGCCTGGATGGAAGGGGAGTTTGGGGGAGAATGTATGTATGTATGAATGTGCATGTATACATATATACACATCTATGGGCTAAGTCCCTTCCCTGCTCACCTGAAACTATCACAATATTGTTAATTGGCTATCAGTTCAGGTCAGTTCATTTGCTCAGTCGTGTCCGACTCTTTGCAACCCCATGCACTGCAACACACCAGGCCTCCCTGTCCATCACCAACTCCCGGAGTTTACTCAAACTCATTTCCATTGAGTCAGTGATGCTATCAAACCATCTCATTCTCTGTTGTCCCCTTCTCCTCCCACCTTCAATCTTTCCCAGAATCAGGGTCTTTTCAAATGAGTAAGCTCTTCGCATCAGGTGGCCAAAGTATTGGAGTTTCAGCTTCCACAGCAGTCCTACCAATGAACACCCAGGACTGATCTCCTTTAGGATGGACTGGTTGGATCTCCTTGCAGTCCAAGGGACTCTCAAGAGTCTTCTCCAACACCACAGTTCAAAAGCACCAATTCTTCTGCACTCAGCTTTCTTTATAGTCCAACTCTCACATCCATACATGACTACTGGAAAAACCATAGCCTTGACTGGATGGACCTTTGTTGGCAAAGTAATGTCTCTGCTTTTTAATATGCTGTCTAGGTTGGTCATAGCTTTTCTTTCAAGGAGTAAGTGTCTTTTAATTTCATGGCTGCAATCACCATATGCAATGATTTTAGAGCCCAGAAAAATAAAGTTTGCCACTGTTCCACTGTTTCCTCGTCTATTTGCCATGAAGTGATGGGACCGGATGTCATGATCTTAGTTTTCTAAATGTTGAGCTTTAAGCCAACTTTTTCACTCTCCTCTTTCACTTTCTTCAAGTGGCTCTTTAGTTCTTCTTCGCTTTCTGCCAGAAACGTGGTGTCATCTGCACATCTGAGGTTATTGATGCTTCTCCTACCTCAATGCAAAATAAAAAGTTTTTTTAAAAAGAGTGAATGTTACATAGTTCATGGAACTTTATCTTTTGCCATGGTTGATAGGAAGCTCAGTAACTCTGCTTCTGTCTTCATCATCCTTTCTTCATCCCTAATTTCTTGTTTTTATTCTCTTTCTTCTCATGTAGTGTGTTGTCTTTAAGAGTGTTCATCATGCCTGTTCTTTTATTATATGCTGCCTTTGTGAAAAAACAGGTTAATCAAGGCAGATCACGTGTAAATAAGGGGAAAAAATTAGTGAAAGACACTTCAAGATTTATAAAATTAAGGAAAGGAAACTAGTGTATTGGCTTTTTATTTTGTGGGCTTCTAATACTTGACTTTTCATTTGGTAGAGTTCCAATAGTTGGCATAAATCTGGAAAAAAATATTACAGAGTCCTCCTGTAAAAACAAAAAATAAAACACTTTCTGAAACTACACTCCATCTCTGTCTACATGTGAGAGGGTCGAGGTTGATATGACTCTTGAATCCAGGATTGGTAGAATAGAAAGTGGATTAGAGGATGGGCTTTTTATTTACATATTTTGTTACTGTGATGTGGAGAGACTCAAAAACCCAAATTAATGATAATTTATTTTCCTTCAACCTATTTCCAAGGAGCTTCTAGGTCCTATACATGGTTTTCAAAGTTTATTCTGTGGGGTAAAAGATAAATTAATTATTTGAAAAATAAACCAACGCTATCAACGTTTCCTTGATACACTTGCTACTATTTTCTCTTGGTCAAGAGCGGTGAGTCAGGAGACCCCCTGCTGCTGTTCCTCAGGGGTTCTGTCACCTTTCCGGTCAGATATGCAGTCTGAAGGGCTGGGGCACTCCTCACCTGAGCTTGCTTCTCTCTTGGTTCACTCAGGGAAGATGGGAGAAGGAAGTCGCTGTGTGACCCTCCAGCCTGGCCATGTTACAGCACGGTCCCAGCTTCTTAGCGCTCTCAATCTGGGCCCTGGGAGTCCCAGCTGGACCTGCCATACCTGCGCTCAGGTGGAGTTCCAGATTACATTAAAGGGCTTCCCACCAGCTGCCCAGATCTGTGCCCCTCTCCAGGGAGGCCCAGGCACTGCAGAGAGATCAGTAGGGCTCATCCCTTTGCAACAAGAGAGCTGAAGTCAAACAAGTGACTCTCAGAATGACTATTCATACATGAACCCAGTTGCCCTAGGTTTGGCAGCATTCCCAGGGTTAAGGTTGCTAGGACAATCCTGTACCTGCCTCCTTCAACCTTCCTCTGCAAAACAAGAACAAGACGTAATGGGGATAATATTTCTGAACTCTTTTCTGATGTACTTTCTATTCCCAGTGCAATTCTTGCTCTGAGACTCACAACTCATGGAATGAGTGGCTCCCACTTATTTAGGGGAGGGAAGGAGATAGCCTAGACCATTGGAAGTTGGTTGGAAGATAGTCTTTGTTCCCTAAATATGGGAGGAGGGGATTGTTTCGAATGGCAAAACCTGCTCTTACAGACAAGGGCAGAGCTATGAAGTAGAGAAGCTTTTCCAACAACAAAGGGGAAAATATTAAAAGTACAGGCAATAGGTTAAGAGTGAAAAGATGTAACATAGTAAGTCTTCACAAGAGAGAAGATGATTCTTCACTCCAGAGTAGGTTTGTGATGTGACCATGCATTTGTTCTGGGGCTGAAATGTACAGAGGGCTAGAACAACCTCATTTCTGGCAACCCTTGGTGTTCATGGCTTGTAGGACACCGTGATCTCTGTCTAATGTTCTCGTGATGCTTTTCCTGTGTGAGTATCTGTGTCCACATTTTCTTTTTCTAAGGACAACAGTCATATTGGATTAGGGGCCCCATATGACCTCATCTCATCTGACTACATCCACAACAACCATATTTCTTAATAAAGTCACAATCAGAGGTTAAAGGGATTAGTACCTTAACACTAATTAAGAGGAGTTTTGGACGAACACAATTAAACTTATAACAGTTGTTTTGGCTTATTTTTAACTTTTATATAGAAGATTATAAGAAAATGTAAGTAGAAGCAATTTTGGGTCCTGATATTAAAGAAACATTAAGGGATGGGATGGGGAGGGAGGTGGGAGGGGGGTTCAGGATGGGGAACGCATGTAAACCCATGGCTGATTCATATCAAGGTATGGCAAAAACCACTACAATATTGTAAAGTAATTAGCCTCCAACTAAAATAAATAAATTAATTAAAATAAATAAATCTATACAACTAAAAGCAAATTTAGCTCACAGCCTGTCTGGAAAGAACAGAAGTGAATTCATCCCTCTTCTGACCTTCTGCGGCTTCACCCATCAGGAGATAGAGCAATAATCCCCCACTCACCCCCAGTAGGCTCCAGCTATAGGTCACTGCTTTCTGTATTTTATAACCACCTTGTTCTTAGTGCTTTTGGTCCTGACATTGCATTTCCTCATGCAACTGTAAGAACGTGTGAAAGGACAGGTATCCTCCTTCAGTAGCAGAAGTTTCAAGAGGGAAATTCACTTTGCATCTTTGACAGACAGATCCATTGAAAAATACCTCTTAAATAATTAAATGGGTAGTCTCTTTTCTCTGTTCCTGAGACCAAGAAAGAAAGCAGTGGGACCCTAATATACATGAACAATAGTAAACTTTGAGGCCAGATAGTTTTACCGCCTTTCTTGATAATTCAGAAAAGTCAGGGTAGAAGCAGCCAGCAACAGAAATTCAAGTATATTTTTTTCAATTCATAAAATATTGTGACCTCTAAACAAAGGTTTCCAAGAAAAATAATAAAGGTCTGTTCATTTCCACAATAATGTTTTTCCCAAATATATGTTTTTAAAATAAATCTCAGAGGGCAATTCTATTTTATTATCAGAGTATTTCTTTTCTTTGCATTTTAATTTGTTTTTTAATGTTTACAATGTTGTGTTGGTTTCTGCCATACAACAAGGAGAATCAGCCATAATCATACACACATCCCTCCTTCTTGAGCCTCCCTCTCCTTCTCCACCCCACCCCTCCAGGTCATCACAGAGCGCCAGCCTGGGCTTCCTGTGCTACAATGCAACTTCTCACCAGCTATCCATCTTACACCTGAAAGTGTATATACACTGACGCTACTTTCTCCCTTAGTCTCACTCTCTCCCTATTTGCAGGGAAGGAATGGAGACCAGATGCAGAGAATGGACAAATATTTCTTATGTACCCATCTGAGGAGTCACAAGTGATATTTATTACATGGTCCTCTGCTGATGGACTTCCCCGATGGCTCAGTGATAAAGGAATCTGCCTGCCAATGCAGGAGACACCAGAGACACAGGTTCAATCCCTGAGTCGGGAAGATCCTCTGGAGTAGGAAATGACAACCCCACTCCAGTATTCCTGCCTGGAAAATCCCATGGACAGAGGAGCCTGGCGGGCTACAATCCACGGAGTCACAAAGAGGCAGACAAGATGAGTGACTGTGCGAAGTCTTTCTCTCTCCTTCTCTGCAGATGGTGAAGTTCTATAAATATTCACTGCCCCATGGAAGTGTGCATTTCCTGTGTGTTCAAACTTTGATTGATAACGTTCAAGTTCAGGGCTTACACACTGATGAGTACTTGATAGAACTTAACAGTCGCTCTTATTGTGACAAAGGTCATGCTCCTAGGAATCTATTGATTTCCAAGGTCTGAAAAAAGCAGAGGAAGGGGACCAGGGACCAGGAGACAAAGTGTTGATCCCACCTCTGTGGCTTCTACCTCTGGCCTGCCCCTTCTTTTCTCTGCGATGTCTCTTCAAAATGAGAAATAGACGTAGTCCATCATGTTTAAGGCCATTCCAGGTTTGCAGGTGGTGGCCTAGTGAGGCTGGCTCTCTTGTTTTAGGTTTTTTCTTTCAATAACAACCACTTCCTTATACTTTCCATGGATTGAACCGTAATCCCATTCAGAATTAGATTCAACAGTTTTCCATTTAGCTTGCTGATTCATTTTTAAGGGAAACAGACTAAGGGCATTTCCTACACTTAAGACATTAGAGGTTAGGAGGAAATAAATTTTCAAAGTGACTTTTCTGTTTTACTTTTTTTCTCCTAAATACGTGAGTGGCAGCTGGAGATTGCTAAGGAACACCATGCCCAGTCAGATTTGTCTAGGGGCAAACTCCCTCAAGATGCCTCATCCTACAAACGTCTCAGAAAAAAAACCTCATCACAAGTCAAGGTAATGTGTCCAAGGGGGCCATGGTTCCCCTAAATCCTCAGGTCAGCAGTGATCTTCTCTCTAAATATTTCCCTTCAGTCAGCAGGAATTACACTCTATGGGAAAGGCTGGCAATCCTTCCATCTCAATGTTACACAATAGGTAGCTCTGGAAACAGTTTCCTTACTTAAGGATCACAAAAACCTCCCCAACTGATAAATCTTCCAAATTCATCTCCAAACAGATAGCACGATGGTGCTTGAATCAGCACTTTGCTTGGCGTTTGAACTGACTTCAAAACAGGACAATCAGGGAAAAGAGAAACAGACTCAGAAATAGAGAGCCTGATAAATAGCACTGGGAAATGGGGGCAGGGAATTAAAGCTAGAAGCAGAAAACAATAGCTGTTTTGCCCTTGTCACCTCATCATCAACTCAAGACGGAAATGGAAGTATGTTTACCAGAATCTACCCCTTGGATGAAGCCATGAGATTCCAAAGGGGTGATAAGCTTCCAGGATCATTCCATTTCTCCCCCGAAGATGTGTGTGTGTGCGTGTGTGTGTGTGTGTGTTGTGCATGCAGGCACATGCTTAGGTGCTTAGTTGTGTCTGACTCTTTGCAGCCCCATGGACTGTAGTCCTCCAGGCTCCTCTATCCATGGCATTTGCCAGGTAAGGATACTGGAGTGGCTTGCCATTTCCTCCTCCAGGGGATCTTCCCCACCCAGGGACTGAAGCCACATCTCTCGCATCTCCTACATTTGCAGGCAGATTCTTTACCACTGAGTCACTTGGGAATCCCACCCCTGAGGATAATGATCCCCATTCCACAGTCTGCAAACAGTAGATTCTAAATAAATGGTGGATGAAAGAACCGGACATGGAAAAATGGACTGGTTCCAAATCAGGAAAGGAGTACGTCAAGGCTGTATATTGTCACCCTGATTATTTAAGTTATACGCATCATGAGAAATGCCAGGCTGGATGAAACACAGGCTGGAATCAAAACTGCCAGTAGAAATATCTATAACTTCAGATATGCATAAGACACCAGCCTTCTGGCAGAAATCGAAGAGGAACTAAAAAGCCTCTTGATGAAAGTGAAAGCGGAGAGTGAAAAAGTTGGCTTAAAACTCAACATTCACGAAACTAAGATCATGCCATCGGTCCCATCAGTTCATGACAAGTAGATGGGGAAACAATGGAAACAGTGCAGATTTTATTTTCTTGTGCTCCAAAATGACTGCAGATGGTGACTTCAGCCGTAAAATTAAAAGACACTTGCTCCTTGGAAGAAAAGCTATGACCAATCTAGACAGCATATTAAAAAGCAGAGATAACACTTTGCCAACAAAAGTACTTCTAGTCAAAGCTATGGTTTTTCCAGTAGTTATGCAATGTATCTGAGACTTGGACCATAAAGAAAGCTGAGTGCTGAAGAATTGATGCTTTTGAACTGTGGTGGTGGAGAAGACTCTTGAGAGTCCCTTGAACTGCAAGGAGATCAAACCAGTCAATCCTGTAGGAAATCAGTCCTAAATATTCATTAGAAGGATTGATGCTGAAGTTGAAACTCCAATACTTTGGCCACCTGATGTGAAGAATTGACTCATTTGAAAAGACTCTGATGCTGGGAAAGATTGAAGGCAGGAGGAGAAGGAGACGTTAAGGATGAGATGGTTGGATGGCATCACCAACTCGATGGACATGAGCTTGAGCAAGCTTAGGAGTTGGTGATGGACAGGGAAGCCTGGCATGCTATAGTCCATGGGTTTGCAAACAGTCACACGTGACTGAGCCACTGAACTGAACTGAACTGAAAGGATGGGGGAAGGGACAACTTATACATGAGTTAATAGCTTTATATTATCTCTGAGGTTAATTTATAGTAATTTTACAGTAGCATAGGAAAAAATAGACATAAAATCCTCTTTAAAGAAAATGGATTGGAAAGAAATTAAAGCACTAGTGAACATAAGAAAAGCTACACTATACTGTGGATTACATTTGTCTTTTAATCCACTTTGTCCTCTATATGAAATATGGCATAGAGACATCTGCCAATATTTTAAAGGCTTCTGCTGATGCCTGAATTATATTTTTAAATGAGACCCTAAAGCTACATTCTAATGCGTTACTTTCGTTTACTGAAGCTTGCATGCCGTCTCCTTCTGCTCCCATGGCATCCATCATTTAATCAGTCTGAGAACAGCACAGACCATGCTCATCTCCAGACGAATCTCTACCAGACACTGCTGACGTCCACTTTTCACCTGCAGTGCAATACCTGACCTCCTTGAAGGAAAAGAACATACAGACACAGTTGAACAGGAGATGTGGGAGGAGAAGGAAAAACCCCTTTCGATAATCAGCAAAACGTATGCAAATCTGATTCTTTGCATCTGATGTGATGCACGTCATAGAAAACGCCTCAGTACACTCCATTAGCCTTCCTCTGTAAAAGTCAACACTGTGATTGATAGGCTTGACATAAAACTGAAGGTCAAGTGTAGGAAAAGGCATCTATTATGTGTTACTTTTGTGATGAGAAAAGTATTAGTTGATCTCTCATGGCAATAGTGGTGATGACCGTGGATGTTCCCTTTGAACCTCTAAGAAAGAGCTGGTTCAAGTCTTGATTTCAGTGTGTAGACAGAAGACAAACTGGGGACCTAGGAAGACTGGAATCTCCCAAAGGGCAGAAATGCAGAGCTTTAGGAAGCAAAACCGCCACAGGGTAGTGGATGTGAACTCAGGAGGACTCTGTTACTTCAGTAGATGTTATCTGTTCATCCTCATGCATGGATGGTGCAAAGTGCATGGACAATGGGGGCTGGAGAAATTGTGTCCCATTCCTGTTGCAGCTGGGCTTCCCAGGTGGCTCAGCGGTAAAAGAATCCACTTGCCAGTGCAGAGGTGCAGGTTCAATCCCAAGGTCAGGAAGATCCCCTGGAGTAGGAAACGGCAACCCACCTTGCCTGGGAAATTCCACGGACAGAGGAGCTTGGTGGGCTACATGGTCAGCTGCCAAGAGTTAGACATGACTGAGCACACATGTCACCACAACATAGTCCTTTGACCCCCTGCCTAGCAGCCAGGAGATCAGAGGGAAGATGGAGCGTTTGATGACCATTCTTTCGGCCATGATAATTTTCACTCATGAAGAACTCCCTTCAGTACTGTTTAGGAAAAAAAAGTTAAGGTTGACTTAAAAGCAAAAAGAGAATATTCAATAAATAATGCATGCCACTTTTCACAATTTAGGTATTATTGACACATCATCCCCTATCAGTTTACCACCAAATAATAAATTTGACTAAATTGTGTCACTGCAATTTCAACCAAAAGTTGAGAAATATCAGCTCCTTCCTCATATACAATACAACTTAAATTTTAGCTCCTTTGGCTGCCAGATGAATACCAGCAGTCTGATTTCCATTAGTCTTTCTGAGAAAGTGATAATAGCCCTCATATGCTGCTGCTGCTAAGTCGCTTCAGTCATGTCCAACTCTATGCGACCCCATAGACAACAGCCCACCAGGCTCCCCTGTCCCTGGGATTCTCCAGGCAAGAACACTGGAGTGGGTTGCCATTTCCTTCTCCAATGCATGAAAGTAAAAAGTGAAAGGGAAGTCGCTCTGTCGTGTCCGACTCCTAGTGACCCCATGGACTGCAGCCTACCAGGCTCCTCCATCCATGGGATTTTCCAGGCAAGAGTACTGGAGTGGGTTGCCATTGCTTTCTCCAAGCCCTCATATACTTTTTGCCAATTTTTGGCATTCCAAGGGTTGCAAGGAATCTGGGTTGGAAAGCAGGACATTAGATATGTGATGACCCAAGCTGTCTGATAGAGTTGAGTCCCTTCTCTGACTTGGTCCTCACCTCCACATCTGTAAAATGAGGTATTTATAGTACATACTCTAGGGACCCTTCAACCTCTAAAGTCAGACCATTCTACAGTTATTTTTAATAACAATTTTTGTCTGGAGTGTATAATGCTGATGGAATTTCCCCTGACCTCCACCAAAGTGTTTGATTCCATAGAAACCCAGGAGATCTATGCCTGCTTCTTGCCAGATGAATCACTTCTGATATCTACAGTGAGTGAAGCCAACCCCTTTCAGATGAGATGACGCTGACAAATTCCTCCAAAAGCAGTGCTCAAGGGGACTGCCCTGATGGTGCAGTGGGTCAGAATTGCCTGCCAATTCAGGAGGCACAGGTACGAAGCCTGGTCCGGGAAGACCCTACACGACTTGGGGCAACTAAGCCCTTGCATCACAACTATTGAGCCCACACTCTAGAGCCCACAAGCGGCAAATATTGAGCCCAAGGGTTGCAACTGCTGAAGCCTGCAGGTGCTCTGAGGCTGGTGATCCCCAACTACTGAGCCTGTGTGCCACAACTCTTGAAGCCCGCATGCCCTAGAATCTGTATGCTGCAACTACTGAAGCCTGAACAACTAGAGCCTGTGCTCCACGACAAAAGAAGCCACCGCAAGGAGAAGCCCAAGCATCGCAACTGGAGAGCAGCCCTCATTCACTGCAACTAGAGAAAGCCCAAGGGCAACAACGAAGACCCAGCACAGACAAAAATAAATAAATAAATTATTAAAAAAAAAAAACAGTGCCCAATTCTATTGACAATACACCCTGCTATTCCTTGCTGTTCACAAACTTGACTATTTGAAGTCATGTCTTTCTTTCTTCACTTTAGGACACCCTTCTGTCCTTTAAATAAAATCCACATTTTCAGTGTTTTCTGTTGCTTGTAAGAGGAAATCATTCAATTTGCCCCAGGAATTCGGAGCCTCCATTGACTCAACCCACACTTCATAAGATTTCACTGTCTCAGGCCTCCTGTGAACACAGGGATAAGGAGGTAAATGAGATAAATCTTCCCAAGGAGGGCACTGTCTGCTCTCAGAAAGAAAAATTGGTGAAAAACAATAACCATACGGCATGAGAAATATAAAGATGGGGAAAGAAAAGAGTGATGTGTGATCTTTGGAAGCAGGAAGTTTTATAACAGGTCAGGCATAGGTGCTGTGGTTCTGAAGCAGTAGGTAGGGCCCCTCTGGGTTAAGCAATTGGAGATTCCTTCTCTACTGCTTGAAACTTCAAGACGAGAAGAGCAGGACAATCAAGGAAGGAGGCTGAGCTCTGCCCAGGCCACATATTTCTCATTCCCAAAGTCAGGAAACCTCCCAGAACACACTTTCACAGAAAGGCTCCTTGGATGTCAATGGGGGTGTAATGTCAAGGGATGATGTACCCACAGGCCTCTTGGGTAGAATCTATCTTGGCTAAGAGATGCTTGGCACACGTGGGAAGATCCTCAGATATACCAAATATGAACGGTGAACCAGGAAAATCAAAATGATCGGCCAAAGGAAATCTGGACGAAATGCCCCATAAAAGTGATTCAAACCGTCATAAGGTTGCAACTCAGTGGCTCTCTCTGAGTCCATCCTTGTCTCTATCCACACGTACTGTACTCTTTTTCCTCTCAGTAAATACTTTATCTGTTTCATTACTTTTCATCTTTGTGGGAATTTTTTCTGCAAAGCTCAAGGGCCAGGGCCCTTGTCACTTACCGCTGGTCTAGTGGCCAGGATCTGGTGCTCTCACTGTCGTGACCCAGCTCAATCTCCAAGCCCTGCTCCAAGCCATTGCAGGCGTGGGCCTCTTGAGGTCAGTTCCTAAGCAATAAGAGTGTGGGAATATGTGATGACGGTTCACTCAGCATCACCCCATCCACTGTAACCAGTCCTATAGTGGCACCTGGCCATGTTTCAGGTCACGGAAAGGAATCTCAGAGTGAAGAACCGTGAAGAACCACGTTTCCCTCAAAATCACAATTGAGCAGATGTGTGGGATATTTCGAATAAAATATGTGTCACAGATGCTAATTTTCCCAGGAAGAAATTCAGAGATTCTTGGGTGGGTAAGGGGGAGGACGTCTTGACTTTCAAACTGTCTTCTTCTCTTCCTTTACTAACTAACAATAGAAATGGGAAAGACTAGAGAGTTCTTCAAGAAAATTGGAGATATCAGGGGAACATTTCATGCAAGGATGGGCACGATAAAGGACAGAAACAGCAAGGACCTAAGAAGAGAAGAGATTAAGAAGAGGTGGCAAGAATACACAGAAGAACTATACACAAAAGATCTTAATGACTGAGACAACCATCCTGCAACACCTAGAGCCAGACATCTTGGAGTGTGAAGTCAAGTGGGCCTTAGGAAGCATTACTACAAGCTTTATGTATCTCCCCCTGCTGATTTTGCAGGTTTCTTTCTTCATTGCATTACTATGACTTTACCCTGCCTGTCCCCATAGTCTTTCCTCTTCCTTGGGTGAATTTGTTCTCAAAGGCCCTCCTTAGATTACCTTGTGTTATCAATATCATCTACATCTTCTAAATGAGTTTTACCCTGATATTTCAAAGCATCATGAATGACAGTTAGCAGGCATTTCTCTGCCTGATATGAGCTTTTGTGAAACACAAATTCAGTTATTAGGGACAGGGGCCATTGCACCAGACATGGTATGTATCCCTGGAATGTCGATCCAGGTGCCAGAAAATTGCAGGCCAGTAGGAAAATGGTGTAATCTGTGCTTCCATCTGGCCCATGAATTTCCAGTGGCCTTGCTTATAGATTGTCAGAACTGTTCATTAAGTTTGTTGTGAAACCAAAGGCTTAATATCTGTAATTTAGAGGGTTCAATAGGCAGTTAAATTGAGTGAAACTATTTTTGAATGACTACTCCAGTTTCAGAGAAATAGCCGACATTGCAGCTCAGAAGAGCTACATTTGAGGCAGCACCAGGAATTTAAATTTATTTATAGGTCCTTTAGAAAAGGGCTTTGCTATGCTAACTTGAGAAACTTCTTTTCTCCTTTTATTTTATTTTTTTAAACAAAAGCCAGAATGCTGACAAAAGGAAACATTTCTAATGCAGATTGGTTATCAGCCACAACCACATAACTTTAAATGTTTCAAAGGAAGCAAAAGTTGATTGTGTTTTATGTTTTTGTCTTTCCCTCTTCGATCTGTCGTTATCTTAAAATTTAAAAATTCATGTGTCGTGTTGAAATGTGTTTGCCTGTAATATGCAATAATACAACGTGAGTGTAGTAATGTGCTACAGGGTGGTTATGACACGCTAAAGAAAAAAAAAAGGAAGTTACTCACACAGTCATGTCCAACTCTTTGCAATCCATGAACTGTAGCTTGCCCAGCTCCTCTGTCCATGGAATTCTCCAGGCAAGATTACTGGAATGGGTTGCCATTCCCTTCTCTAGAGAATCTTCCTGACCTTGGGATCAAATTCATGTCTCTGGTGTCTCCTGCACTGGCAGGCAGATGGATATCATTATCCACACATAAAAGAGAAGGTTCCTGGATTCAAAGTGTGGCACAAACAGCAGATGAGAATATGACATCTGTCCTGCGCTTGCCACGAACAGAAGATGCAGATGTCAGGGTGATGCCCAAGAACAGGAGTGTGGACACATGCCCTCCTGACGAGGAGCCTTGAAGAACAGCAGGTCCTCATGGGTGCCGAGGTCTGTTGGCTACTGGACATTCAGAGGGTTTGGCAAGAGGCTCAGACACATTTCTACAAGGTGCACAGGGACACTGGGAGCTCATTCTTAAAGGCTTGGGTAGATTTTTATGTACTAATACCATAAGAACTCTGATGTATTATGCAAACATTGCTAGTTCTCACCCCCAAATCCATCTCTCCTTCTCCCAACACAGGTTTTCTTCGGAGCAGCTATGTGCCAGGATAAAAATACAAAGATTATATTTTACCTTTCTTACAGCTAGGGTGACAGCTCATGGCAAAGGAGAAGTAAGTGTAAGTGAGCCAGGAGTTTCTGGGAAGATTCTACTTGCCTGGAATAGACACCGCCACTTTTTTATTGTCACTTTCATCACCTTCCTTCATCATCTTCCTGGAATGAGGGCGTGAGCTGGAGCCAGAGCATTCCTTTTGCCTTGAGAGGCAATCAGGAAGATAAAAGCCACAGATAATGATGATAGTGCAGAAAGCAAGAAGGAGCCTGTCTATTGTGACAGAAAGATGTGAAGCCAATACCACTAATTGTGCTGAAAAGAGCCTCCTCAGTTAGGTTTCAGATTCAAATGCCTTCTTTGGAATTACAAGAGAGTGCAGCTTCTATGGAGTATCTCCAGCGCAAAAAGCAAATAAACAAGCAAATGAATAAACCGACAGAAAAACACGAAAAAAACCCAAATTAAAATGTTCAGTATGTCAAAGTGTAAGTAGTCATTTCTGATAAGTGAAGGGATGTAAATTAGTGTTTAAACTGTAATTACAATGAACACCTTTCTTTTATATTATTTACTCTGGTGTATAAACTTTTGACTGGACATTGCTGTCTGTTAGCTATAATAATAAAGGAAATGATGAAATGAATTTAAACTTTGTCCTGCAATGAATGTGTGCTGTGCTGTGCTAAGTCGCTTCAGTCATGTCTGACTCTTTGTGATCCTATGGGCTACAGCCTGTCAGGCTCCCCTGTCCATGGGATTCTCCAGGCAAGAATACTGGAGTGGGTTGCCATGCCCTCCTCCAGGGGATCTTCTAAACCCAAGGATCAACTCCTCATCTCCTGGGACCCCCACATTGCAGGTGGATTCTTTACCACTGAGCCACCAAAGAAGCACCCCGCAATGAATGTCTTCTTGCAATTGTATAAGAAAATGAACTTTGGGATATCTTCATATTTTCTAATCACTCATACAACGTATTTCTGCATTCTTTTTCACTGATGCCCGCATTATTAGAAATCATTTTCAATGATTACCTGATCACTCAATTTCATTACGTCCTAACCCATCACCTCCTCATTGAGTTTCTTCAGTTCCTACCCATCACTCAAATGATTGACCTGAAAGAATAAGTAGAGCCAAAATAAATCATTTTCTTGAATAAGGCACTTCCACAACACTCTGTAAAAATTTTATAAGATAGTTTGTGTACCAGGACATACACAAATGAAAAAATAAACTAGTAATGTACCATGCATGCACGCTAAGTCTTTCAGTTGTGTCCAACTCTGTGCAGCCTTATGGACTATAGCCTACCAGGCTCCTCTGTCCATGGGATTCTCCAGGCAAGAATACTGAACTAGGTTGCCATGGCCTCCTCCAGGGGATCTTCCTGACCCAGGGATGGAACCTGCATCTCTTACGACTCAACTCCTGTGTTGGTAGGTGGATTCTTTACCACTAGCGCCACCTGGGAAGCCTACAATGTACCATGAAAGTGAAAGTGAAAGTTGCTCAGTCATGTCCGACTCTTTGCAACCCCATGGACTATACAGTCCATGGAATTCTCCAGGCCAAAATACTGGAGTGGGTAGCCTTTCCCTTCTCCAGGGGATCTTCCTGACCCAAGAATAGAACCAAGCTCTCCTGCATTGCAGGCAGATTCTTTACCAACTGAGCTCTCAGGGAAGCCCATAAGGTACCATGTTACATGCTAAAGTGAAATCGCTCAGTCATGTCCGACTCTTTGTGACCCCATGGACTGTAGCCTATCAAGCTCCTCTCTCCATGGGATTTTCCAGGCAAGAATACTGGAGTGGGTTGCCATTTCCTTCTCCAGGAGATCTTCCTCCCAGGGATTGAACCCGGGTCTCCCGCATTGTAGGCAGACGCTTTATAAAAGTATGCTTGTAATAGCATAGATTTTGAAAGTGGTGACAGATTTCTGTGGTTGAGCAAGACTTTTCAAGAAAATGATATTCAAACAAGGCTTGTATGGGTGAAGGGAGTGACTGAATAGAAGAGAGCTCTCTGGGGAGAAGGAAACAGTGTCAGCAAAGAGAAGGCAGAGGCTGGACACAGGTGGATCTCCACAAATCACCTACCTGACTGCAGTACAGAGCACATGGCAAAGAGAAGTGGAAGGAAGGGAGAATTTTGCTAGGCACAGACTGTAAGAGTCCTCAGAGGGTACCCTTAGAAGAGTGGACTCTGTCCTGTAAATGGTGAGGAGCCTATGTCTGTGCGAAATTGCCTCCGATTTAACAAACATGTAACTGGCTTTTCACCTTGAAAGAAAGTAAAGTTTTACCTAAAAAGGACACAGTCTTCATGAAATGACTGTTGTACAGACACCTGGGTGTCAGGGAAGGCCACTTGGGGGGCCTAGATACCTCTAGTAAAAATGAAACTGGCATCATTCCACCGTCACTGCAGTGGTTGCAGAGGACCTAGTGGAGAGTTAGTTCTTTCAGGATCACCTATTGGAAAAAGGCCGCTCCCCACCCCATGCAAGTGGAGGCCACGTGGGGAAAAGCAGCAGCACTGCCCCCCACCTTCCACCCTGGGTGGTGTCTCAGAGACCTGCTGGGAGAATGAGCTCTCCTTCTCACTGTGGTAACAGGAAGCCCCCTCACCTTACTGGATGTCAGTGGAGGCTGAGATCAACCGGGACTTCCACCTCCGCCGGGCAGTGTGGGGCTTTTTAACCAATCAAGCTTCTGGCTTCTCTGGTGGTTCAGTGGTGAAGAATCCACCTGCTGGTGTAGGAGATGTGGGTTCGATCCCTGATCCGGGAAGATCCCACATGCCATGGAGCAACCAAGCCCATGCACCACAACTACTGATCCTGTGCTCTAGAGCCTAGGAGTCACAACTACGGAAGCCCATGCACCCTAGGGTCTGTGCTCTGCAACAAGAGAAGCCACGCAATAAGAAGGCCGACAGCGCAGCTAGAGAGCACCTCCACTTGCCACCACTAGAGAAGAGCCCCACACAGCAAATGAAGACACAGTACAGCCAAAAGTGAATAAATAAATAAATGACATTATTTTAAAAAAGATTCTGTAAGAGGAAGTCTGTTGAAATCTAACACGTAAATAAGAACCAGAGTTTCAAAACACAATGTCCTGCCTAAAATGTTCAGACTTCAATAGAAAATCATCGGTCATCTTATGAAATACGAAGATCTTAAATTGAATGCGGAGAAGGCAATGGCAACCCACTCCAGTACTCTTGCCTGGAAAATTCCATTTACGGAGGAGCCTGGTAGGCTGCAGTCTAAGAGTCGGACACGCCTGAGCGACTTCACTTTCACTTTTCACTTTCATGCATTGGAGAAGGAAATGGCACCCCACTCCAAGGTTCTTGCCTGGAGAGTCACAGGGATGGGGAGCCTGGTGGGCTGCTGTCTATGGGGTCGCACAGAGGCAGACACGACTGAAGTGACTTAGCAGCAGCAGCAGCAGCAAACTGAATGAGAAAAGACAATCATAAGACACCAAAGCCAAGCTGATGCAGACGTTAAAATTATCTGACAAGTATTTTAAAGAAATTAGCATAAAAATGCTTCACCAAGCAATTATGAGTACTGTTGTAACAAATACAAATATAGAAAATATCAGCAAATAAATAGATTCTATGAAGGAGAACTAGAAGGAAATTACAGAGCTGAAAAAAAAATTCAGTAGCCAAAATAAAAAGCTCAACAGATGGGTTATAACAGCATACTAGGGAGACTGAAAAATCGATGAACTTGAATATGGACAACACAAGTTGCCCAATGCTAACATCAGAAAACAAAGCAGACTGGGGAAAAAAAGAACACATAAATAAAAATGCATAAAATAAAAAATAGTGACAATAACAAATACTGGTAAAGACAGAGAGGAATAGAATCTCTTATATTGCTGGTAGGAATATAAAGTGATATAGCCACTCTGAAGACAGTTTGACTTTTATTTTTAAATAAAACTAGACATGTAATTACTTACCAGTAGTTTCAGAAATGGATATTTAATTGAGAAGTAAACTTATATCAGCACAAAAACTTGAATGTGATTGTTCATAACAGTTTTATATGTAATAGCTAAAACTAGGAAATGATAAAGCCCTAGGTGACTGCTAAACAAATTGGCATATGTACACAGTGAAATACTATGCAGTGAGAAAACAAACTGATTATTATTATTTACATACATTAAGTTGAATAGATCTCAAGTGCAATATGCTCAGTGAGAAAAGTTAATCTCTGCGTGAGTAAAGGTCTCATACTGTGTGATTGCATTTATATTCTCAAAATGTTAAAGTTATAGAGATGGAAAACAGATTATTCCTTGCCAGGATTTCAAGGTTGTATATGTGGTGGAGGGGGCTTAGGGGACAGACTATAAGGGAGTATCATGAGGGAAATCTCTGTAGTGAATCTCCGTAGTTCTGAATCTTGATTGGGCTGGGTGGTTACACAAACCTACACAGGTGGATAAAATGGCATAGAACTATACACACACACTGTACCAATATAAAACCTTACTTTGGATATTGTACTAAAATTATGCAAGACATAGCCATTGGGAGAAATCACTGGGTGAAACATATACAGGATTCCTTTATACTAAGTTTGCAGCTTCCTGTGAGTCTACAAATATTAAAAAAAAAAAAAAGGCTTGTCGAGGGGGCAGGGCAACTGGCTCCTGAACACTAGACTGATACATTGACATGCTGTAATGCAATACATAGATTTCCCCTCTGTTCTCTTAGAGACAGTTTGACATAGATGCACAGATTGGTGAGCACATTGTGACTTGACCTGAATGGAGCATGGACCTTCACGCTCGGGTGCTTTGGAACCATGGCCAGATGCACAGCTCGGATTGCTGAGCTTTTCTGAGGATCCAGAAGGTGCTGGGGGAGGGGGAGCTGCTGTCAGCACGTAACTGCACCCCGCCTTGTGCAGTGTCCCTTGGGCTGCTGTGGCATCCTTCATCTTTATGTTTTCACTAGGATTTGACTCAGATTTCCCATTTTTCTTCAGTTTTGTTCAATACGTAGTCATGGAGCATCCACTACTCTCGGTCAAGCACCGTATAAGGCCCCTTAATAGCCTTTGGCCATCTACAGAAACAGTGCGCTTGTTAATGGAGGATCCTGACTCTGGTTCCACCATTTCAGATCTGATGTCCTCCTATGTTGTTGGCAGCTGGTGAAGAATCAATGTGTTCCTCACCAAGCAAACAAAAACAAGTAAGTTAACTGAATTCTCTTAGGATTTGAAACAAGCCACAACTCATGAAATGTTTCTGTCCATCTTTGACTTGAAGCACAACTAAATTCCTCATGAAATACAAAATTATTAAAAAAAAAAGCACGAAAATACACATAGTTTTTGACCTGATAATAGTTCAGAAAACCTTAAAGAAATCCTTCAAAAAAAGTAATCAAGCTGTATGAAAAATGTTCATGCAGTTTATTAGGCTATAAGACACAAACTAAATACCCATGAAAAGAATTGTTACATAAATCATGGCACATTCCCAGTTATGGATACTGTGTAACAATATACTAAAACATTGAATGAAAAAATGAGCAAAATTTTATATACACTATAATCATATCTATAATTTTTAAATGGCAAAAAGACTGGAAGAAATGCACAAAATTTTCATGGATTTTGTATAATGGTGGTGAAATCATGAGGCTCCCAACAGTCTCTCTCCTTTTCTATTCTTTTGTTTTCTATTATTATTCATGCAACTAAAACAAAGTATAGTAATGTGACTTTAAACATGACAGATAAAATTAAACCTTCTTTGATGCCTATTCCCACCTATTCCTACATCTTGACAAATGCACAAACACACACAAACACACACCCTAGAGGTAACTTCTCATCAGTTTTCTGTGCTTCTTCTTGAAGTCCTTTCTGTGTGCATTTATAACACATACTGTTGTGTGTTTACAAAAATGACACTGTTATGTAGATTGCTGTGTTACTTGATTTCTGTACTCTATATTGACTGTGTTAATACATCTCTTTATGTTGAGGTCTGCCTCATTTTTTTAGTTGTCAGATTATATCTTATCCTAGATTTTTTTTAACCATCTTTCCACTATTGGACATTCAGCTGCTTCAGTCATTTTCCCGTGACAAAATTCTGCAATGAACATTCAAGTCTAAGTTTCTGTGGTTCACGGATGTCCTGTAATGTGGTTACAATAATTTTATAGTGAAAAGCACACTTCAAAACAAAATTATTTTATTATATTAACAAAAAGGAAATCACTCATGCATTCCATGAAACATTAGAGAGGAAAATATACTTTGGATGGAAATTCAAATTATTTTATATTACGTGTGAACCCAAATGACACTCAAGTGTTTTCAATATACTTCCAATATATTTTAATTTAAATTTTAGAGACAATGTCTCTTGCGAAGACAATGTATTATTCTCAGAAACTTTCAGTAGTAAAATTAACCCAAGGATATGGCTTTGCCAAGAACACCAACAAAAATATATATATATCACTTTAGACTCTAGTAATGGTGTTTTTTTATTTGCCTGTCATTTCAGATCTCAGTTACTCTATTGTATTTGCAGAGAAAATCTATCTGATTGTTTGGTTTCAAAAAACACTATTTCAACCTTCTAAGTTCCAGACATCCTAAGTTTCCTAGCTCTTAAGTAAATATATAATTAAACTTGCTTTTTCCTCTACTGACCCAACAGTACGAGACACTTCTTGATAAAGATTAATAATCCTTTGGAGAAATTTAAAATTATTATTTTCTCTGCTGCTGCTGCTGCTAAGTCACTTCAGTTGTGTCCAACTCTGAACGACCACACAGGTGGCAGCCCACCAGGCTCCCCTGTCCCTGGGATTCTCCAGGCAAGAACACTGGAGTGGGTTGCCATTTCCTTCTCCAGTGCATGAAAGTGAAGTCGCTCAGTCGTGTCTGACTCTTAGCGACCCCATGGACTGCAGCAGCCTACCAGGCTCCTCTGTCCATGGGATTCTCCAGGCAAGAGTACTGGAGTGAGTTGCCATCACCCTCTCTGATTATTTTATCTAATTGACACAAAAATGAATCTGGTGATAAATGTGCCTAATATAAAAGAAAAAATTGGAAAATAGTTATGTTCTATCATAAATTATCTATAAATTAACTCATCCTCAGTGCCTTCCATGTTAGGACATCTAAGAGACAGTCTATCACATGAGTACTGACATTTCTTGAAATAAGATATTTCAGATCTAACTACTGAAAAATAAAAATTTGAGCCTATACTTACAGATAATGATATTATTTGGCTAATCTAAGTGAAAAGATGAAACTGAAGACAAGTTATGAATTGCATGAAATCTGTAACAAATTCTTTTCCATCCCAAGTTCTAGTGCATTGTTTACATGCTCATCAAATCTTGCCTGGACGATGACAACAGCCTTTGAAGGCATTTTATTGTTGCTGCTCTTAGCCATTAAAAACTGACACATGCCGCAAACTTGCTCACATGACTTAACTAAAATGCAATTTTCTTCACCTGCTCGTCACAACAGACGTGTACCATGGTTTCAGCAGAACTGCACGCACCTTAACAGGACCAGCAGCTCTTTCAGAATCCACACAGCCCCAGTCCCTGGCCACGTTTCTTCCTCCTGCTTCACCCATGCAGGTTAAGCCCCACCCCCAAACATGAATCTGCTTGTAGCATTCCACAGTCTATGTTCCCTCTCCCTTTTATTTCATTTAGGCCTTCTCCAACTCAGATGCTTTCTTCCTGTCTGCCTTATCCTGATAAGGATTCTCTTCATCCTTTAGGACTCAGTCACTGCCTCAAGGACACTTTCCCTGATCTTGCCCTCCAGGCTGGGTTAAATGTCCCTACAGTCATTACTTGTGCATAGCCCAGCTCTGTGTCACAACATTGCTTTATACTACTCATCCCTCCTACACCTGTGATTATGATTCCTTGTATTTAGACCTTATAACAAATGTCTGGCAACCAGTTATAATTCAAAACTGTTTTTAATTAATGAATTAGTACAAAGTAAAGCTATGAAAAACCTCATATGGTCAAAGCTATGGTTTTTCCAGTAGTCATGAATGGATGTGAGAGTTGGACCATAAAGAAGACTGAGCACTGAAGAACTGATGCTTTCAAACTGTGGTGTTGGAGAAGACTCGTGTGAGTCCCTTGGACTGCAAGGAGATCAAACCAGTCAATCCTAAAGGAGATCAGTCCTGACTATTCATTGGAAGGACTGATGCTAAAGCTTCACTACTTTGGCCAGCTGATGTGAAGAGCCAACTCTTTGGAAAAGACCTAATGCTGGGAAAGATTGATAGCAGGAGGAGAAGGGGGCGACAGAGGATGACATGGTTGGATGGCATCACCGACGCAATGGACACGAGTTTGAGTAGGCTCTGGGAGATAGTGAAAGACAGGGAAGCCTGGTGTGCTGCAGTCCATGGGGTCACAAAGAGTCGGACATGATTTTACTGACTGAACAACAATGTACTCATGCTAAGGATATTCCAATGTAATGAATAATTTGAACCTAATATTTCATTTGTCTTTGATTGTTTTTGCATCTCTCATTGATTTCCTGCATAAGATTAATATTAGAATTGAGCATTGGCTCCTCAGCGCTCTTATTGTTGTTGTTTAGCTGCTAAGTCATGTCAGACTCTTGGCGACCCCATGGACTGTAGCCCGCCAGGCTCCTCTGTCCATGGGACTTCCCAGGCAAGAATATTGGAGTGGGTGGCCATTTCCTTCTCCAGGGGATCTTCCCAACTCAGGGATTGAATATGGGTCCCTTCAGAGCTCTTGTTTCAATGATTAGCAGATACCTACATTTAACTGGAGCTTCCCAAGGTGATGCTGGTGATAAAGAACCCACCTGCCAATGCGGGGGATGTAACAGAGGTGAGTTCCATCCCTGGGTTGGGAAGATCCCCTGGAGGAACCCAGGGCAACCCATTCCAGTATTCTTGCCTGGAGAACCCCATGGACAGAGAAGCCTTGGCAGGCTACAGGCCATGGCATCTCAAAGAGTCAGACATGACTGAAGTGACTGAGCACACACGCACACACATTTAATTGAGCTGAACACAAAGGCTAAGTTCCCCCTACTGATCTGGTCCCATGCAAGGTGCTGAGCAGACAAGATTCAGTCTCTGTTCCTCAGGACTCAATCAGTCTCATCAGAGAGAGAACCACAAAAAAAAAAAAAAAAAAGCTGCAGAGTGGTAAGATGCATATCCAGGATGCTCAGGTCACCTAGGAGGAGGAGGTGTTAAAGTGGGTGGGGGTGGCGACAGGGCAGGTACTGCGTGTAGATGATGGAAAACTTTAGTGAGATCTCACTGAAGATGGATCTAAAAATTAACTTTGGCTTGTTTCTCAGTCTCCTAGATGCAATTATTTTTTGCATGATTGATAATGTCAACTAGATGAAACAGGTTGTACAACAATCAAGCTAATTCTTATAATAAAGTACAAAATAATGTGTGCATTAAAATGGTACAAGGAAACATTTACAATCTTTCTGCACAGACTACATGATCCTGGAGGGAAACAGGAGAGCTTCCTGGAGGAGTTGGCATGTGAGGCAGGTGTGAAGAATATCATATCAGGGCATGCAAGAAACTCAAGAGCCAGAATGAGTGATTAAGTGAAAGTCGCTCAGTCATGTCTGACTCTTTGCGACCCCATGACTATACAGTCCATGGAATTCTCCAGGCCAGAATACCGGAGTGGGTAGCCTTTCCGTTCTCCAGGGCATCTTCCCAACCCAGGGATCAAACCCATGTCACCTGAGCCAGAGTAATGCTGTATTATAAGATAAAGATGAATAACAGGATAAGATAAACATGCAATTAAGATAAAGGCATGGATGTGAAGACCGAGAGTGAATGTGATGAGCACAATGCTTACAAATGTTCCACACCAAGGATGTCAAGAATATCTTTTTGCTAGTCACACAACTTGGAGACCTTCTGTTGCATACAATTTGTGATTCATGTTCTCTGCTACCAACTCCAAACCTCCTGTCCCAAATTCCGAGTGATAGACATTCTTTCCTCTCTTCCCTTAAAGGTTCACATATATCATCTTCCTATTATGTCTCAGTTAATCATGTAACTCGTTTGTGCAGTTGCCTATTTTCTCTGAAACTTCTTGATCTCAGTGAGGATGCTTGAATGTTTCCAGAGCCAAACACAATGCCTGGTACATAAGGGGCTCTTGATGAGTTTGTGTGGTTTGGATGTTGTAGAATAGTTCTTATTAGGTTTATTAAAATTCATAAAACTACTTGCAGATGTCCATCACCACATCCTTATTGAGCCACTGGGGATAACAGGATGTGGCCCAGAACCTCACATGCAGGTTCCTGGAATAAACTAAGTCACTACAAGAAAGAAGCAGCCCTTCATCCTGAGCAGGACCAATGAGCCAGCTGACCTGCAGTGTGACTCAGCCTTGGGAATGCCCCGATGCTCCCCTGTCTTCACAGCAGGTGTGGAGGAGCCAGGTTAGACATCTTCCAAGGCAGGCCGGGTGTTCTGCCCCACGAGGCTGTAGAAGAAGGGTTACCACTGTATGCCAGGAGCAACCAGCATAAATCACCTACTGACTCTCAGCCACCATGTTCCTCCTTCCTGAGTCCTGACCCCAGGCCATCACTCACACCTGGATGTCAGGAAGCCCAGCCTCACTTGTCAAGTACTTTTCCTGCCCTGCTCATCCCTGGAACTTGCTGCGGTGGTGGGGGGGTAGGGGGAGGTTGGCATCGTGCCTCCCTGTGGGCTTCCTGAGTGGGGCCTTAAAGACCTCAATTAGCGGGGCTGGGTCCATTTGACAATCACCAGGCCAAACTGGCACCTGCGGTCTGAGTCACTGCCTTTTAGCTGTTTATTAAGCGGTGACAGTGACAGCTAAATAGTGACAAGGAAGGGCCTTTCCCTGCATGTTCTGGTAACGTGATGCTCCAGTGAAAAGGCAAGCGCATCATTAACAGGGGTGGCACCCAGAGAGGAGGGGCTGTGGTTACCATGGGCCAGAGGACCCGCACACAAGCAGATGGACCTTCTCTTGGGTCTCGAGGGGGAGCGGTTTGTGAGAAGTCAGCCCGGTCCGTCACTGTCTCCTCTGCGCCTGAGCTCTGGGCTGCTTCACACAAGCATGTGTTTGCAGGAGGACAGAAGGCTCATTTGGCAGAATGAAGAGTTTCTCCTGAGTCTGCAAGGTGTCAAGTTTCTGCTGAAAAGCCGTCCTACGGGTGGTTGTGATGCGTCAGAAAAGAGGACGGGCCTCCATGGGAACCGACATCCCTTGAGAGGCCCAGCGGCTTTCCCTAGTGGCCCGTGACCAAGAGACCCAGCTGATGCAGAGATGGGGGCTCATTGACCCCTCATCCACTGGTGGGTGGGACTGAACATCCTCAGCCAGGAAGTGATGCACAGGGGGTGGGGTCTGTAGGGGCTACTTGATTTCGGGCTCTGGGGAGTGGGGCCAAAGGTGATGTGGCTTGCTTTGTCTTTTTTTGCCTGGGGTCAGACATGTCTGGCTCCCAGAGATCAACTTCTGGATGTCAGGAAAATACATGTGCATGCACACACACATACACGCACACTTTTGTACAGCATGTATGTGTATGCTGCAACCAATGCCAAGCTCTCAGTGTAAACAGGACTTGTGAAAGAAGAGGGCGGGAGGCAAGTGCTTCAGCGGTTAGACTCTGAAGACCTGAGTTCAAGCCTGGAGTTCAAGCTCTTTGCGCTGTGCAATTTTATCTTGGATTAATCTCTTGGCTCATCTGTGTGTTACATTTTTTCATGCACAAAATGAAGGGGATAATAATGATCCCTGCCTTCCAGGATGGTTGTAAAGATAGATGAGCTAATTCAGGCTTTCTTAGCCTCAGCACTCTTGGCATTTTGGGCCGAATAGTTCTTTTCCTGAGGGCTGCCCTGTGCCTTGTGAGGTTCTATCTGGACATTTAGCAGAGAGGTGAAAGGTAACAACAAAGAGCAAATAGTTATTTCCATGTCATCTAAGTGGGCATTAATAATCCAGTGGTCAGTTTAGAAGTTATGGGGTAGGAAATTAGATTAATCCGGCGTCAGACATTTTAGCTCTGTACTACCATGAAAATGGTATATGAAAATAAACAAATTCAGTTTCTTTCTACCTAAGAAAGGGGAGGGGAAAAAAAAGAAAATGTGTAACACATTAAATTGCCAAGATATTAATTATACAGAACTACATATTAAATGTTATGCATCTAAGCAGCTAATTTTCTTCACAATGTTATTATTATTTGTTACTTATATAGCACCGTTGATGTAAACATAACTGTTTTATAAATATTCCCGTAAAGTGTCTTGCTCTTGAATGAGTGTGCCGTTTAATTATGCATTTACCTTCTAATGAGCAACGTGAGAGGCACAACTCACAGCAAAGCCCCGCTGCTGTCTCTTCTCTCCGACTTTCTAAAAATCTCTGGGCAGCAGGTACAGTCAGTCGTGTTGTGCTAGAAGCAGCATTGATATCATCTGAGTAAATAAGAGGCTTAAGTGAAGTCTATTTTTGTTATTTTTTTTCTACTTTAAGGAAACAGGCCACTCTTTCTCAGAAAGAGTTTCACACTGTGGGGTATTTTTTGGAGGAGGGTATTTTTGGTTTTTTGTTTGCTCCTCTGTGGGGCTGATCTATCCCCGTCAAGTCTGCAAGGCGAGTTGCGCGTGGGCGGGAAGACAAACCACACTGAGCGTTCTCCGCGCCAGAGTTAGGTCACCTTAAATACCACATGGCAAGTTTCTTCACAAGGGAAAAAAGGCAACAAAAAGAAAACACCACACACACACACAAATGATTGAGATGAAATATGAACTATTGTTGTCTAAAAGCTTAGATTCTTCAGCTCATTTCACTCACGTCAGCAAAAGCTCTTCTTGTCCCTGTCAGCCCTCGGCAGCTGGAAGATGGACTGAGAAGTGGGGTCCACTCTGGGGCCAGCAGCTGAGCTCCCTCTGGGGACAGAGCTATCGGTCCACCCTATGTGACTGGCCTTAGACAGTTTCTAGCTCAGATACATGAGTGGAAAGATCCTTGGGAAATGCAATATCATCTCTCCATTAGTCAAAAACATTAGCAACTTTGGCTTTTTTTTCTTCATATTTTTCACATGGTTTGGAGCATTAAATGCATAAGAGCCTGGACATTTTTCTTTGAAAAATGCATCAGTTGTGTATATGAAGCACAACAGCAGGCAAGAAATCATCTTCCATGTCCATTGGTAGGATTGTAGTCCTCAAATTTGACCATAAGGGCAGCCCTGTTTATGTATTTGCCAACTTAAACAATGTCTCGCACCATCTGGGCCCACAAGGATGGGGTCACTAGAAGCCACTGCAGTGGCTGACCTCCAACACCGCTTGAGAGGACTTCAGGGTAGAGCTCAGGAAGGAAGCACTCTTTGCACTCTGGAAAAATATGGCAGAACAGGCCTTCGGATAGTTAGATATTTTCAGGAGTAAATTTTACGAACCCAATTTCTTTCATCTTCTCATATCTAGAAAAGCACTAAAATCGTTAACAGAGACAACGTCTCCTTGTCACTAGCAGCAACTTTCTACCCAGATGTATGCTTGAGTGCATGTACCCCTTCACCAAAATCTCATATATGCTGACCTCCCCACCCACCTCTTTGGAGCAGTTCCTCAGAGTTAGCTAAGAGCCTACCTCCCAGGCTATAATCCTCAACTAAAACTGAACCCACAGCTCTCATGCCCTGTGTGTGTGTGTGTGTGTGTTTCCCAGTTGATCTATTAAAGAAAATGGCTCCAAAATGAAAACTACACAACTACACATTGCAGAATCTGAGGTTAGTATGCAGTGGGTGAATTTGTCAGTTGGATAAGATTACAAGGCCTGAAAACCTTCTCCTAACTTGTTTCTTTGCACATTCCAAAGGAACCCATGGTGGTGGGTATCACTGATCTTAAAAAAGAATGTAGACTTGAAATAAGAAAATGAAAAGAGGTTTTATTTTTTTTTTTTAAGCAATCACCATCATCAAAGTTTTTTCAAATATCTTCCTTTTTTTCTAATCAAAACATCTCTGCAGATATCTTAGTCTGGATAAAGATTTCAGAAAACTCTAAAACACTTTGTCCATACAACAGAATTCATTTAAATACATTTGAAATCTCTATGTATCAATGGTTTCACCTAATTTTTTATTTAAGAGCTCATCTATTTTATATATGGTTCAACCCAATTTATCTGTAAAATGTGATGCATTCCTGGTGGGATGGGTCAGTAATTCTCAGCCAACTGAAGGAACAGGTCAGAGACGGGCCATGTGGGTCTGGGGCACGATACTTGGGTAAGAGGCAAGTGTTTACTTCCTTGCCATTCCTTAAGCAGGGAGCCACAAATGGGGAAGAGTCCTGGGATACTGTCATTCTCTAAGGCAGACATCTCACTCAGAGTTGTGACTTCAGGGTAGGTTTTTAACAGTTTAGAATAAATACTTCAAGACTTTACCAAAGCTTTTGATCACCTCAAACATAAGGTGAGATAACTTGACACTTGATATCAAGTGAGATATACAAGTGAGATATACAAGTGAGATATACAAGATATACAAGTGAGATATACAAGATATACAAGTGAGAAGTACATTTTTAAGGAAAATCATGTAAGACAGAAAGTTTGCCTAAGTACTATGAGATGATACCTTAGATCAGAAATTGAAACATTTCACAGCAAAGTGATTTCAATAGAAAGGAAAGCAAGTTCATTGCGGGTAAATTTTCCCTCTTGTAAGGAAAGTAGCAATCTCACTCAAGACATGTAGGAATCACCAGACATTCCTTTGACTGATACAGTTACCTGACCAGTGAAAATTACATGCATGAGGGTTCTCTCCTCATGCTTTGAGGACTTATCACACAATCAGCTCAACATGTGGTTCTTTTGACATCACGATATCCAAGATCCAGTCTCTTCTTAGCATTTATTTTGCTTGGGAAATGAACGGCGCTCTTATGAAATAACTAAACAATAGAAGCCAGATCCTCATCTGCCTTCTCTGCTCTCATCAATTTGAGATGCATGGGTGCTAGTCGTGACCTCATAGAATCAACTGTTGGCATGTTTTAGGTTAGTCCCCAGGTACAATCTCCTGGCCTATTGAAGGAGATTTTGTTAGTACATAGAGGGTGAGGAGTGCTGAGATAAGGTGCTAAAGAAATACAGTGGGGGCATCTGACCCAGTCTCTGAGGCTGCAGTCGGCTTCTTACAGAAAGTGATTGTCATCATAAATAAGGGTTAGTTTGGTGAAAGTGAGTTGGGGAAGCAGAGTTTCAGACAGACAAGATAATAGCAGGTGGTAACGACCGGAGTCAAAGAGAATCTAGAACATTCTAGGACCTTTAAGAACTTCTGCGGGTCTAGTTCAGATTAAGGGGTAGAAATGGGATAGGAGGGGAGTTGGAATGCCTCATGATGGGTGTGACCAGAGAGTTGACCGGGAGCCAATACTGCTGTCTAAGAACCTTGTCATAGTTGTCAGGTGTCATATTTCTATTTTACCCTTGGAGGGTCCATGGAGATTAAGGGGGGAATCCACAGAAAGGAAAGCTGGCCCTTGTCCTAGGAAGAGCATCTTGCTTCAACAGTGACCTCTGTCCCATGACCTCCATTCAGAAGTCCATATGCCTTTCATGCTTGGGACATCAGTGGCCTTAAAGGAAGAGATTTTAATTAATAAACATAATAACTGAAAGAACGTGACATTAAAAATAAAAAAAATGCTTGATTGTTTCCAATTTAAATCTAGAGATTAATGTTTAATTGATAAAATTAATACATCATTCCAAGCGTTTGTTTTTTAACCTTATACATATTTTTCATTTTAAAAATCAAACCATGTGCCCAAAATGTTTGGAGAACTGTGATGAGAAAAAAAAAAACCTCTCATTTTTCATGCCACTAGTCCAAGTCAACAAGCGTATACAGTATTCGGTGAATTTCCTGTGAGCTTTCTTCCCCCTATGACTGGTTATTTTACCAGATTTGTACTCATGTTATATACAGTTTTAACCCTGATTTTTCACATAATCTTACGTCATAGATATTTTTCCTTATAGTAGAAGGATTCTATAACCATCATTTAAAATTAAAAACATAATATTTTATCAAAAAATAAACCATAATTTATCTAACTATTCTCCTGTTCTTTGTATTATGATCATCATTTTGTTATTATAAATAATCCATTTATGTCAAATTTTCCTAATGGTTTCCAATTATTCCTTTGGGATTGGGTCCTAGACCTAGAATTTCCATTCAATGCATATCAATGCACTTATGTCTCTTTGTTCATATTGCCAAAGTATTTTCCAATTTACACAGCTCAGACCAGCTGCTCCAGAAAAGGAGCTCTTTGCAACAGGTGGCCAAAGTATTGGAGCTTCAGCTTTAGTGACAGTCCTTCCAATGAATATTCAGTGTTGATTTTCTTTAGGATTGACTGATTTGATCTTGTAGTCCAAGGGACTCTGAAGAGTCTTGTCTAGCACCACAGTTCAAAGGCATCAGGTCTTAGGTGCTCAGCCTTCTTTCTGGTCCAAACTTCAGGTAGTGTCAACTGCCAACTCGCAATGACATCTCTGTGCATCTCAAACTGTTTCCAAGAACACGTACACAGCAGTCCTGGGCATTAATGTCTGCTTCCAGAGCAAAGGGCATACTTTCCCACCAAGATAACAAAGCTAGGGTGTCCTTTGCGGCAAAGGTGGGCAGATTTGCTAGAAGCCCACTTATACACCTGGGGCTTCGCACACACAGTGTTTCAAGGCTGTGCATAGACCTGTGTGTGCATGGTATGCACCTGGGCCCACCTCAACGTGACCCCCATCAGCCACTGGGGACCACGGGATTCATGCAGACCAACGTGGCCATGAAGCTCATGAGGCCTGAGGTGCCCTGGATAAGGAGCTCTCAGTGGCTGTGGGATCACCTTGTCTCCACTGAATCTTCAGGAGAATGGTAAGTCAGCTGGCAGCCACAGTGGTCACTGCTGTACTTGACAGTGCGTGTAAGGACAGAGCACCAGCATCTGTGAAAAAGAGGTTCCATGTAAGCCTGGATTTTGAGGAGAATTACAGCACCTATTGGGCTTTGTGGTGACTCAGCAATAAAGAACCTGCCTGCAGTGCAGGAGACCCAGGTTCAATCCCTGGGTCGGAAGAATCCCTTGGAGAAGGAAATGGCAACCCACTCCAGTATTCTCTCCTGGGAAATCTAATGGACAGAGGAGCCTGGCAGGCTATAGTTAATAGAGTGTCAAAGAGCAGACACGACTGAGCAGCTAGACAACAAGAGGTTCATTAATTTCCGGGAGGCATATGTAGCCACTGTTCCCTTCACTTACAATGGAGTTTAAGAGTTAAGGATTAAAGCTCTGGAATCACACATGCTTAGATTCATCCTTCAGTCCACCTGACCCTGAACATGCTGCTCTTCCGTCTGAACCTCAGTTTCCCACGTATGAAATGGAAGTACTGAGAATCTTCCAAGAGGCTGTACTTAAGTGGGTGACATGTGAACTGGCTCACTGTACACACTGACAGTCCATCCACCATTACTTTTTTGCTCCTCAATTACACAATCTAAACAGCTTTTCAGTCTCCGGAGACTGCTCATATTAATTAGAAACAGATAATTTGGTATACAGAAAATCTTCTTGGTAATTAACCCAGTCCTGTCATTTCACTGAGGAAAAACATGGACTCTAGACCATGACCTGCCTTCTGTTGCACTGGACACAGTTATCACCAAGACCAGGGTACAGTTCTCTCCATCTCAGCTCACTTACCTCCCTGTTGGAACTTCAATTTCCTGCTTGTCATCACACCTGAGGAACGTGTAGGTAGGAAGCAAGGAAAGAGATTAAGTCAAATAAAACCTAGAGAAGCCAAGGATTGCAACAAAACCACTCTTAAAGCTAGACAGACATGAACTACCATTCAATGCAAAGAATGTTTACGACGGAAAATGAAAAGTGCTCCGTCTATGTGTGCAAGTAAATAGCTGGCTCAGAAGTGGGTTCTCAGGTTCTCATTCTGAGACAGTTCACTTTTCCTTTATAAATGAAGATATATTTAAGAGTCGCCTACTAAAATCACATAAGACAGTTTGAAAAGCAGCCATAGGGTAGAAAGGATATCAGCAAACACAAACATCCCATGAAAAGAAGACATAGGAGCTTAAAAGTAAACAGTATTAACTCATAAATGCTCGGTAAATAGTAGAGTGGCTGCAGTTCAGTTCAGTCACTCAGTTGTGTCTGACTCTTTGCAACCTCATCAATTTCAGCACGCCAGGCTTCCCTGTCCATCACCAACTCCTAGAGCCTACTCAAACTCATGTCCATTGCGTCGGTGATGCCATCCAACCATCTCATCCTCTGTCGTCCCCTTCTCCTCCCACCTTCAATCTTTCCCAGCATCAAGGTCTTCTCCAATGAGTCGGTTCTTTGCATCAGGTGGCCAAAGTATTAGAGCTTCAGCTTCAGCATCAGGCCTTCCAATGAATATTCAGGACTGATTTCCTTTAGGATTGACTGGCTGGGTCTTTTTAATATAAAAGACAAAAAGAGAGTGGCTTATATATATAACAATTATAGTAAAGAATATGCTTACAGTGCAGGAGACCCAGGTTTGATCCCTGGGTGGGGAAGATCTCCTGGAGGAGGGCATAGCAACTCACTCCAGTTTCTTTCCTGGAGAATCCCATGGACAGAGGAGCCTGGTGGGCTACAGTCCATGGGCTCAAAAGGCATTGGACACAACTGAGCAACTAACTCACATACAAACCCACTCACAGATTATATAAGTTAACAATTAGGAAAACCTGATGAAACTTTTAAGTCCCCTACAGAAATATAAACTAGTATTAATTCATACAGTAAAATAATATAATTAACATGTTAAATACTATTGAATGAACATTTCAGTAGTCAGGATAGAATGTGCTCCTGTCTCTTAAGAAGTTAAAGCAATGAAGGCCTACATTCCTCAGTCACGAAAATTCTACTCTAAATTTGGCAATTCTCTAGGGTAATTATTCTCCATGTAGTAACTCAACAGTTCTTGTTGCTTTGTTCTAGTGCGTCCACCACTTTGATATGAGGCCTGCTTGGTCACCTTGTTGGGCAGAACAGCTTGAAGTTCATGGCCAGTCTTTTATTTCTGGTTCAAAGTTAGCTGGTATGGTTTATACCCACAGCCCAGAGACAAGAGCTAGCTGGTCAAGAAGACCAGGAAATACAGAAACCAACTCAGGGCTTGGGAAGCCCCACTGTCCCGGCCACAGTCCTAAGAAAATCGATCCGTTATGTTCAGCAATGATTTCTAGTAAGGCATCCACCTGCGTAGTACACCTAGAAAGAGCTTCATGTAAAAGTTGCTTCAAATTTTGATGAAAATGATGCTTAGGAAGATAAAGTCTCAATTATCCACAAAATTCAAATATTTAAGACATGTCATCGCAAAGAGTGAAGTAAGATTTTACAGGGTTTCGAAAGCTGGATTCAATCATTTTGACTAGTTAAATAAAACACAGAACATTCTTTCATTGGAACTTTTTGCACCCAATACAAATAATGATCTAATATGGTAAAAGGAACTTTGCAGGAAAGTATGCGTGGACTATGATTCCATTTCCACACATACATGCACACATACACATATATATAATCTGACTACATTTACCAGGATCCCTTGCAGTTAGGCTGTGCCTGTGTAACTGAGTTCCAGCCAATAAAGCATGGGTAGAATAGCTGTGTATACCATTATACAATTTCTAAGTTTGACCCATAAAAAAACAACACAAAGTGTATTGTGGCGGATGGAACCCCAAGGGGGAAAGCCTGGACCTTTGCAACTCTAATTGTAACACTGAATAGAAATACCCGATTTATCTTTTATCTGGGCAAGAAATAAGCTTCTATCAGATCTTTAGCCTTTTTTACATATTAGGTTTTCTTATTATATAACTATCTCACCCTGCTCAAAAGAAATGAAGTCAAAGTGCATAGTTGTACCACAAAGGAGAAATATTGACGGCAGAGGTGGAAGGAATGCTCCACTTAGCCCTTTCAACATTTAAAACTTAAAAATGAAAGTTAAAGAGAGAACAAAATAAAATTGATGTGATCTGTTTTCTGGTCCTCATTTCATTCTGCTAAATATTTAACTCTGAAAGAAAAATCTATTTAGTTGAACAAGACATATACCAATCATGGGACTAATAGAGTTACTTAAAGTCTTGGAAACTCAGCTTCATCACATGTATTCGAGATCACTGGACTTATTGAACACCGTAGTAATCTTTACATAGAATGTCTTCATTACAAGTTTTCGTATAAGCACGTCATGGTATGATCAGCAAGATCACAAACCTGGAAGACAGTTTTCAGTGCTGATTCATGGAGGAATATTATTTGAAATAAGAGGAGATGGCAATGCTATGTTACTTTAAGTTAGAGTTAGAGGGTGATGAAAAAAATATTGTGTTCTGGGGCTTTGAAAATACGTAAGTGTATGTGTTTGTGGAGTACACACAGGCAGAGACTTTAGTGATTAAAAAAAGAAAAGAGAACCAGAGGATGTAAAAACAAACCATGAGTGTGAAATGTTTCTAAAATTGTTAATTAAAAAAAATAGGAAAAACAGCTGCCTGACCACAGCATAATGGCATGTGCATGCGGGCGCGCGCACACACACACACACACACATACACTTTCTCTCTCTCAAAACTCTCTTTCATTCTCTTTGGTGAAATTATATCTGATGTGGGACTCCAGAATTATCCTTATTGTAACAATCTCCTTTGTTTATCATTGTCTATTGAGAAAACTTTTCTCACTTTCTGCAAATCAATAATCCCATTGATGCTGCTGAACCATGATGAGCTGGGTTGAAAGTTTGATGAGAGGAAATGTCATGAAACCTCCATGGCAATCCATTTCCCAGCCCTCTCCTCACCAGTGGCTGTGCAAATAATCTCTTGTCCAGGAGAGCGATTATTCCAGGGAGAAGACACAAAATGAGTGTTACGACATGTATACCCGTCCTGTGCCAGTTCTTCTTCTAATATCAAGATTTGCACAGTGTGTTCCCAGTCATAGTCCTACCTGTATATTCTTCCCTTTACCTTCAGAATAGTCCTCCTCTTTCGTTTGCCTGCTGTTTTGTGCCAAGATGGGTAGGTGACAGCACATAGAAAATCAAAAACTTCTAGGGCAAGGGCTCTTTCTAACACTAAATGATCTATCCTGTATTGAAAGCCAACTCCTGAAACAATGGGCCAAGGACATTTCTTATTCGTTAAGTTCAAGTGTGCAAAATGGTATTTCTACCTATTTGCCATGCCAACCACAGTAGCTGGCACAGAGCAGAATCTCAGCAATAATATTTAAGGAAAAAATAAATAAATACATTTTCTTGCTGGAAAACACCGTTAATTACATAATCTTTTCTACTGCCATGAATCAGAGGATATTTCCTTTAAGTACCAACACAGTTCTTTTAGCACTCAGCAAAACTGAAGTGCAGACATGACAATATACGGTTCACAGGAAGTGGATATTTCACACTACAGTCAATCTTAGTCTTTTTGGAGCTGCTGGTTGAACCAGTCATAGGACTTTAAAAGCAATGCTGCAACCAAGAGCTCCTGGCCGGCCAACTGGGCTCCTGGGACTAAGACAACAAGCAAATAATCAAGTCTCTTACTCTTGCTGCCAGAGTGTTTAATAAACTGGTTTGGCCTTTGATTCTTGATGATCCATGACTTTGAAAGCAGGAAGAAGTGGAGAATCACTAGAGCTACGCAAAGCAGTTTCTGTCGTTGTTCGTTAGTCGCTAAGTCGTGTCCGACTCTTTGTGACCCCATAAACAATTGCCCACTAGGCTCCTCTGTCCATGGACTTCTCTAGGCAAGAATACTGGGGTGGGTTGCCATTTCCTTCTCCAGGGGATCTTCCCGACCCAGGGGTTGAACCCATGTTTCCTGCATTGCAGGTAGATTCTTTACCACTGAGATGCCTGGGGAGCCCATATTTAGCGGTAAGGTGGGCTTTTTGTTATCCTTTACTTTGAACATGCTTGTATCTATGATTCTGGAAAATCTTCCTAAACCACGTTCTGAAGCCAATTGATGAAAAAGAGACTCAGAAATTACTGTCTGTCTTTACCAACCTATCCTTTCTTTATCATTGTGCATTTATGCTAAACAGGATGACCCCACCTCTAGAGATGTCACTGTCAGAGTCACCACCATCATCACCATGTCTGCATTTGCTGAACAACTCCTATATGCTAGGACATAAGAATCTTACCCATATTGCTTAACTGCTGCACAGGAATCTTATGAGCTATGTGCTGATATTCCCATATTTTAGATGAGGAAACCAAAGCTCAGTGAGCTAATTTCTAAAAGTCATATCTTTAGTAAGCCAAAAAACTAGATTACAACCTGGGTCTGTATAACTCTAGATCCCATGGCTTGCATGTTACACTAAGCACCAAATTATAGCTTTACTTTATCTAATTTTACACTTCCAGCAGTTAATACCATGGGGATGGAAGAAAAGATTTAATTTACAAAAGCAATTCTTGTCTAGAAATAAGTATCTCTCAACTTCTATTTGTTGAAAGAGCCAGAAGAGAACACTGGCTAAGTGGAAATTGCCACAACATAAAAAAGCAGTGATGATAAGGAAACAAGGCAAGACGTGAAGCCAAGCTGAGAGTTTCCTGCAAAGATCCACCCTCTGGCTCAGGAGAGCCATCCAGAAGTTTGGGCTGGACTCCAGACAGGCAAGGCCTTACCTGACTTTTTGTTCACAAATTCCATCTGATTCTGTTGCAGCCTGAGTTTCTGATCTGCTGTTAGCTTATGTGGGTTGAATGAGTGCTTGGCTCCCTGAAAACCCCAAATCCAGGCCACATGTTTGGAGCAATTCCTTCCAAGCCTTGAACATCGTGTTTCATGTGGAGTGCTTTCGGCCAACTCCACCTAGGCAGTCTGGCTTCATTCACTCCCTTACCTTTGGATGGTGGCTCTCTGTTGGTGTAAAGTGAGTAGTCACTTTACTCACTGCTGGATTGCAGGGAAAGCCATAGCAGGGTCCCCAGAGCACCTTATCCTATTCTTTTTGGCACTGGGGAGCCAAGAGATGCTGTTAGAATTCAGACAGTCATTCTGAAGCTGAGGGACTAGCAAGGCAAGGCATTTTCCTTCCTTCCAACCACTTACAGCAAAACTCAAAACACACCAAGAATTCTTTTCATTCTAGCAACTACTTTTTCTAGGTTTGTTCAAAGACCTAAATCAAGCAAGGCCAAACTTTCATAAGCGGCAGTGGTTTGGGCTGAAACTGAGAACTACGATGCAGGTGATGCAACTGGACTGAAAGTTTTATGTATGTTCTGTAATGAAGCAAACATAAAACTGAAATCATGAAATGACTGTTCACTGCCTTTCCATTTTCCAAGTAGTTATTTGACTGCTTCTGGAGTTTAGCAACCTACTTCTGCTCTCTTTTTTTTTTTTTAATTTCTTATGAAGATGAAAAATAGAAATATTTCTAAAGGGCCCTAAAGGTATGAGGTGCTAAAAGGATATAAAGGCGCAAAACGGCTCTGTAATAAACACTGTTCTCTTTATTAGGGTCTTCTGGATAAATGAGTAAAATGTTAAAACAACATTGGAAACATTTTCTTAATTTCAGAAACCCACCATTACACGAGACACATTTTAATTACATTTTGTATGAGGTAGATCATTATTAAACAGTATCTAATTCAGACTGACACTTGAGAGGCTGACAAACTATGGAGGGGGCCAAATTCAGCCCCTAAAGGGTTTTGTTAAATAAAGATTTGTTGGAACACAACCACACCCGTTTTTATGTCTTCATCTATGTTTTCGTGCTGCAAAGGCAGAGTTGAGCAGATACAAGAAACTGCATGGCCTGCAGACGTAAATAAAATATTTACTACATCTCCTTTACAGAGAAAGTTTGATGGCCCTGCCTTTAAAACTACAGATATGTGGTAACTGGGCTCAGGCTTCTACTGATTTCTGAAACAGAGCTAAATCCAAATCTGGATATTCTGAATTGCCATTACTCTCAAATGCATTCCATTTGTAGCTACTAAGAGCAGTGCTTTATTGTTTTCTTTACCACCTAAAAATGCGCTAAATAAAAACTAGTGAGTTGGCCAAAAAAATTCTTTTGGGTTTTTCCATAAGATGTCACAGAAAAACTCAAACAAATTTCTTGGCCAACCCACTAGCATCACAGAAGACCTGTATGTAATAGAATCTCATGTGAACCTCAGAAGGGGCTTCCCAGGTGGTGGTAGTGGGAAAGAACCCACCTGTCAGTACAGGAGACATAAGAGACACGGGTTCGATCCCTGGGTCAGGAAGATCCCCTGGAGGAGGACATGGTAACCCACTCCAGTATTCTTGCCCAGGGAATCCTATGAACAGAGAGGCCTGGCAGGAAACAGTCTATGTGGTTGCAAAGAGTCAGACACGACTGAAGCGACTTAGCACACGTGTACACATGAACTTCAGAAAGTATCTGAAGACCAAATACAACTCAAATAGTGTTTGTCCCTTTCTTATCAGCGAAATGAGAAGCATGGCCCCGACCCCTGCTCCCTGGTCGCTGCATCCAGGATCTGTATGAGAGAGTGCTGGGAGAAGGAAGCATAAAGGCAGAGGTTCTCAAGCATGGCTTCACATTAGAAATACCTGGGGAAGCCAAGCAACGGCCAACACCAAGTCCCACCCCAGACCAACTGAATCAGACGGCTTGGCTCTGAGGCCAGGATGCAGAATTGTTTAACTTCCCCGGGCCATTTCACTGTGCAGACGGCATGGAGAACCCCTGAGTTCCAGTAACGAAGGAAGTTGTTTGTAGTGAGGAAGCCCCTTCACTTCTTTGGCCTTTCTTTTCGATGAGTCAATTGAGAGGGATGAAGCCAAGTTCTCCGAGATCACCCCTATCTGCAATCTTAAGTTCAGTTCAATTGAATTAATTTCTCCAGAAGGGGAAACATGGGAGTGGAGACTCCCTCTGTTGCCAAGAAATATGCAGAATGGATGCAGAAGATTGAAAAGGGTTCATTGCTCCCTGGAACTTGGGAAAGAAGACTTGGTGATGGGTGTGCTGCCACTCCAGGATTTGGTCCTTGAGGCAAGAGAGAAGGAGGACCAGAGCTGTTCCTAAGGCTCCTCCAAGCTCACTTCCACGTGATGGAGGATAATGGAGATGCACATGGAGCAGAGAGATGGGTGGAGTATTGCAAATGAGAGGATGCCTTTTAGATCTGGTTGTACCACTGTCAGATACGGGGTTTATTCATCAGTTTCCTCATCTGCAACATAAGGTAATAATCATTACTAGTCCAGGGTCAGTGTGAGGATGAAGTAAAATAATGTGTATGCAAGCTTATCACCGTTTCAATCACCATGAAGGCTAAACAATGGCATGGTATTATTAAAACCATTACTGTTGTCATGAGAATGCTTCGGTAATCTCCAAGCGAATCGAAGGTCTCGCTTATCCATGATTTTACAATCTGCTGCTACCTAAGTCACCTAAAAGAGCTGATTTTATTAAAATTTTATGTGCTTTAGAACAGCAAGATGGGAAGGCATCTTTTTATGTAAAACATTTCAGGGATTCCAATAATAGCAGAGGAGAACATACGCATATGAGTGTGCAAACTTCCTCCCACTCCACCCCCCCGGACGGAATGCACAGCGTTCCATGAGTGTCATACTGTTTGTATGCAGATGTGCCTCCAAAAGCAATAGATGGAATTGTTGCAAATGTTTTTAAACTTCATATAAATGATATCATGCTACATGTATGATGGTGAAAACTGCTGTTCTTGTTCAATGTTCTGCTTTTGGAGATTTATTCATATTAATGCATGCAACTCAATGCCATCTATTCTAACTGCTAAATTCTATACTGCCTTCTGATTTTTTGCCATGATTTCTCTTCCTTGTGTTGATAGATATTTGGTTGTTCCATTATTCTGTATTTAAAAAGAAAGAAACAAAAGTGCTGCAATGTCTATTTACATACGTGTTTTCTTATGTACAAGGGTGAGAATTTCTGAGTAGTTGCTAGGCATAGACTATACATATCTTCAGTCTCCTTTCCTGGTTCTTTCTCAGCTCTTAGATTTCTGAATGATCACGTACCCAGAGCTCAGTTCTCAAACTGAGTGAGCTCTATCCACCTTCAATTATTAGGGGCTGTCACCTGGTTTTCTTGCCTGGAAAATCCCATGGACAGAGGAGCCTGGTAGGCTGCAGTCCATGGGGTCGCTAAGAGTCGGACATGACTGAGCGACTTCACTTTCACTTTCATGCATTGGAGCAGGAAATGGCAACCCACTCCATTGTTCTTGCCTGGAGAATCCCAGGGACGGGGGAGCCTGGTGGGCTGCTGTCTATGGGGTCGCACAGAGTAGGACACGACTGAAGTGACTTAGCAGTAGCAGCAGCAGCAGTCACCTGGTTTTAGCCTTTAAATATCACCCAAGATTACTATCTCCAGTCTAGACATAGGCCCTAAGTTCTACACTCGAAAGGGACATTTCATGGACATTGTAACTGCTCACCAATGTGCCCCTCTTCCAGGCACACACTGTATTACTCATTAACACTTTCAGTGAGGTGGGAGAACATGACTACTTCTTGGCGAGAAAATAAGAAATATGCCACATGTCTTAGTAAGCGTTAGTCGCTCAGTCATGTCTGACTCTGTGACCCCATGGACTGTAGCCCGCCAGGCTCCTTTGTCCATGGGATTTCCCAGGCAAGCATACTGGAGCGGGTTGCCATTTCCTTCTCCAGACATGTCTTAGGTTTCCCTAGGAAATGGAGTCGCAGAGGTCTGAGGCAGGAGGTTACTGGGGTCAAGCCTACAGAGACTCACCTGTAAGGGAGTGAGAGAAGAACTGGGAGCAGTGGAGAACTGACTGTGACTCAATTACAGCAGAGCCTCAGCTGATTCCACGAGGGCTCCCAGAGCTGGATGGCCAGCCAGAGTTGTTCTAAATGGCGGTAAGAGCATTGTTGTTGCTCTGCCATGTCAACTGTTACTGGAAGTGGGCTGCCTCTGGGGAGGGGACATTTCCTTAGGCTAGATGGTTCTCTTTCCTGGAGACAATTCACTGGGAAGGACTTTGGGGTGATCCATCTGTACCCAGCTCTGTAACATCAAGGGGGATGATGACCTCAGACCTCACAGGGAATCGGGGGCAATCCACCACCACGTCCACCCCAAGCAGCGGCAGTGGGAAGAGCCTGCCCACTTTTGCCCTCCAGCTCTCCCCTTTATCAGTGAGCATGACGATCATGAGTAGAAATGGCAGTCCTATCACTAAACCGTGGCACAGAAAGAAGCTGTCCTGGAGAACCGTCCAGTCTACGATGGGTGGGAAATACGTGTATCAGAGGGAATTAAACTTTAAATTTCATAAATTTAAGCCACTGAGATTTGTTTTTGTTACTGTAGCATAAGCCTGGCCCAAAATGACTACTTTAATATCCAAAATTAATATGTGCAAAACCAAGTTCCTGAGCGCTCCCCTCCTCCAAACCTACTCCTTTCTACAGTATTTGGGATCTTAGTAAATGGAAATTCCATTCTTCCAGTTTATAAACTAAAACCACACATACTGCATCAAAACTGTTGAAAATCCAGTCAGCTCTTCCTTCAGAATAAAGTCAGACACCAATCATATCTCACACCTCCAACATCACCTCTGGTCCAAGCCACAGACATTTCTCTCCCAGATGATCCCCCTAACCTCTTAACTGGTTCCCTGCTTCTGCACTGACCACCCTGTGTTTTCAGTAAAGAAGACAAGGAAATGCTATAAGATGAACTGTGGAATGTTCAAAACCTTCTGGTCATCTCTATCTCACTCAGAGTAAAAGCCAAACCTTTCAAGGAGCTCCAAGGCATTATGCGATCTGGCCCCGTGTTATTGCCTCCACCACATCAGGTGTTGTACTTGCATTGGTTCCTGTGGCTTCACTATTTTCTTTGCTGTGATCGGCACACCAGGGATGCTGAACCCCTCAGGCCACTCACACTCATGTCCTCCCAAACTAGAAGGACCTCCCCAGGTGTCCACTGGTTCCCATATTTCCTTCAAGACACTACTTAGATGGGAGGCTTTCTCTATCCATCACACACATTATTTTAAATATATAATTCAATTTGCTGTGCTTCATAGTTCTCTAGATCATTTATCATCATCAGACAAATTATACATATATTTTAAATTAAAGACTGATCCCACAAGGGCAGCACTTTCTGTGTTACTCATTGCTGTACCCGGGATACCCACTATAACCACTCTCACACTGAATATATATTTGTTGAATCAATATATGAAGTCTTTCACTAGTACTAATAGCTTGTAGATTCTAATTTTTTCTGCATAGAACATACTTTATTTGTACTTAAGAGTAACTGTATTTCTTACAAGTACAAGGATAAGGGGCTTTAATACATTTTCTTCTTATTGTCCAGTCCAACCCACATATTTGTTGCTGTTACTCAGTCACTCAGCCGTGTTCATCTCTTTGTGACCCCATGGTCTGCAACATGCCAGGCTTCCTTGTCCTTCACTATATCCTGGAGTTTGCTCAAATTCATGTCCATTGAGTCAGTGATGCTGTCTAACCTTCTGATCCTCTGTGGCCCCTTTCTCCTTTTGCCTTCAATCTTTCCCAGCATCAGGTCTTTTCCAATGAGTTGGCCTTTCACACCATGCGGCCGAAGTATTGCAGCTTCAGCTTCAGCATCACTCCTTTGAATGAATATTCAGGGTGGAGATGCCAAAATGCTTCTTTCTGGATGGTTGGGTGGCATCCATAGATACTTGACACGGAAGCTTGGACTATAGTTCTGGGTGTGGTGTGGGTGCCACTCTTTCTCGGTCCCATGTAGTCTTCCAGGTCTACAAGGGTGGGCACTGCAGAACACACAAAGATGAATGACACCAGGACCCAGTCCTCAGGGAGATCCTAGACTAGGAGGAAGGTATCTTCAGCCGCGTGAAAGACAGTTGCACTAGATAATGCAGTGGGGCCATACCTGTCCCACTGGCACCTACAGTGGCCTTGCCAGTGCCCGGCCAACGCTGGTGGGTCTCTGTGCCTTGGTTCTGTGTGTAAAAGCATGATTCGAACCAAGCCCCGTGTTGAGAGGACTAGGAGATGAATGGACCTGAAAGACATTGGCACTTGATACTTAGTAAAAACTCAATGATTATGAATCCTTGCTATTCATATTAAAGAAAAGCAAAAGATCCTGGGGAAGCACCATGGCTACCCAGAAAGTTTGGAAAAAGTTTGGAAAGCACAGCCAGGTAAGCCAGGATTCTAAAGATGAATGAGATACAACAGGGACAGTTGTATGGACGCAGAAAGTTTTCCAAACCAGGGACTGGGCTGAGCAAAGGCGCTGGGCAGGGAATGCATAGTGGGTGTGTGGGGAGAAGCTGGGTGCCCCCCGAAGTCATCCAGCCAGCAGACAGAATCAGGGCGTCCACTCGGGTTTGTCCAGGTTCGCTTGTCACCCTCCCAGTGTCTCCTGTATTTCTCCAGTGTGTCCAGGATTCTGGCTTTATGCACTGTGTGAGAGGCCCTATCTATACCTTAGAGTTGAATCAGAGCGGAGACGTGGGTTGGGATACCTGAGGGCACCAAGATGGACCTGGCCGCGCTCAGGCACGCGGAGCGCACACCTGCGATGACGTCACTTCTGGGCTCACCTGCCCAAGCGGAAGGCCCCCGGGGATGCTCGGGCGGCCGGGGGAGGGTGCGCACCTGCCGCCGCCCCACAAACGCTGCAGTGAGAGGCCGCTGATTAACATGCAGAGCCCCGCGAGAGGGCGAGGTGCCGCAGCTGGACCGCAGCTTCTCCGGGCCGGCCGTTTGAAAAAGCCTCTCTCACAGCTGGAGAGAAAATAGCCCCGGTGCCACTGGCCGGCCATTGTGAACAGCAAAGGGTCCTTCTTCTGGCGGAAGCAGAAGTTCACCCAGCTGTCAAGGATTTGAAATGTAAAAACCCCAGGCCTCCTGGGGGAGGGGAGAGGACAGAGGCCACGTCAGAGGAAATGCAAGCTGCTCCGGGGGTTGAGGAAACCGTGGGCTGAGGCAGTTCGCTTTGAGCAATCAATAAGGCTTTCAGAGAGCAGCGGAGAAAAAACAGTTCCGGAGAGAGGGCAGCGAGCTCTGGGCCAGGAACTGCTTCTATCCCTCCTGCCGGGGCCTGCAGCCTTCGGGATCCCCGGCGCCAGGAGGCCAGAGTGAGCTGACCTGACCGCAGTGGAAACGTGGTGCCTGGGTGTCTGCCCACCTCCTGCAGAAAGATGAAGTCCCAGACATCAGGAGAACCCTCACCACCTGCCTGCCCAGAACCCCTAGGGGCACCTGCCCTGGGCCCAGCCTCTCCACCCCTCCCCGTTTCTGCCAATGCACCTCCCCTGTCTTCCCCTTGATCTCTGGGCATCCTGCAAGCAAGTTGAGTGTCGTCTCTCTGTCCGGATTTCTGATCCCCACCCCAGGTTCCTCACATAGAATTAGGTCATCCTTCTGTCTATCTCCCCACAAACCTCTGCTCCGCCTCTTATCACTTAACAGCTAGATACTCATGACTGGGCATTTTCAGACCCGGTGCCCTCTGCTAGGAGGACATGGTGACCATACACCACCTTTGTCCTAGGGAGTTTCCAGTCCAGACATGCAGACAGACAGGTGAGCGATAAATGCAGTAATATGGTCCATTCTCCAGTCCAGGTCCTCTGAGCCCTAAGAGCAAGTGACACAGGACCCTGTGGCCAAGCAGGATGGCACCTCTGGGCCAGTGGAGAAAACAGAAATGCAGTGGCTTTCCTGTCTGCCTCAGTGCCCTGAGCCGTTCAATGCTGCTATAAAACCGCAGGCTGGCCTCAGTCCCCAACCTCCTATCTAATTGCATTCCTCATTTACCCGTCTCTCTATGTGTCCCAGTGGCACTCGTGGTAAAGAACCCACCGGCCAGTGCAGGAGATGTAAGAGACATGGGTTGAATCCCTGGGTCGGGAAGATCCCCTGGAAGAGGGCATGACAATTTACTCCAGTATTCTTCTCTGGAAAATCGCATGGACAGAGGAGCCTGGCGGGTGATGGTCTATAGGGTCACAGTCAGACACGACTGAAGTGGCTTAGCACGCATGCATGCTACGTGTCTCCATCGTAATAATTGAATGTGCCATCCTTGGGTCCCCTCTGCCCTTACCCCTGCTCAGAGGACTAGTTCATCCTTTTGTTCCTAGTTGAAATTTAAGGCAGGTTTCATGATATTTGGGGGATCACTTTTAAGTGGAAAAAAATTCTGTTCCTTGATGTCACACAACCATATAATAGTTAAATCATGGCTATGTCCGTTCCCATGTAGTAACAAACCTAGAAATGAGTGACATTGAGGTGTCACCCCCAGCTAGACCTGCAGGCCGCCTCCTGTTCTCTCTCCTGTCACTAGCTCCAATTCCTGGCTCCTTCAAGGATGGGGAGTTTGGAAAGGGAGGGGAGAGGTGATGAGAGACCTTACTTGAATTCACCCTGAAGCCGGCACCCGCAGGCTGTGGCCCAGCAGGTGTTTGAGGCTGACTCTTTCTCACCAGGTGCTTTTGTGGGCTCTTCACAGTCTCTCCCTACTTCGGAGGACTCACACCCCCAGTTCTCTTCATGTGGGAAATGTAGCCCTATTTTTATCAATCAAAATTCAGACAGGAAAGCACAAAATACAGTAGCTATTTTAACAGAGAGAATTTAACCTAGAAGATGGATTAGAAATTCCTTCTGGGAATGAAGTTTGGGATCCTGAGAACATGGAAGCTTGGAGGAGGACCCTTGCAGAGCTGGAGACCGGCCCTGCAATGGGGTGTTACTCACTGGTGTTAATGGTTCAAGAGCTTGAAGGACATCCCAGGAGGTGGGACTCAGACCTTGGAGGAGGGAGTGCTGCTCAGGGGAGAGGGAATAGAAACATGGTTCTAGAAACATGGATGAAGCCAGAAACTGAAATCAAGAGCTGTTCAATAGGTGCTACAGGGAAGAAGCAGCATTGTTTACAAGCTTCTGACATGAAAGGTGCAAAGAGAAAGATGGCACCCCCTCCTTCCTCCTCCCTCGCATCCTCCCTCTGCTGGAACTTTGGGCAGAAGGGTCAGGGAACCCTGGCAAAGCAGAAAAGTGGTTTAGAGTCCCAGCTCCAACATCACAGAGCTAATTATAGAAAGGCAGCTGAGCACCTGAGAGACAGCAGCTTAGAAATCAGTACTCTGTCCTAATGGCCTCTGAATTTCCTTCCTCTGAACGCGGGCATCAGGTGGATCATGCATCTCTAAGGAAACCTCTTTAACAGCAGTTAGGGTAACACAAATCTGATCTAGGCTCAGGGCTCATGCTGGGTCTGTGGGGAATAATCACACCTTTTTCACCCAAACGGTCAAGCTCTTCAGACACTCACCATGGTGGCTGCTGCTCCTTTTCTCACCCTGAGCATCTTTGAGGAGGGAGCCAGATGCTAGCTCACCATGCCTGCCAAAATACAAACCACAAGTACCCAGGCTTCTGAGTTAAAACTGACCTGAGCCAGGAGAGAAAGCTCTTCATTCCTCATGGTACCCAAGACTCATGCCAGAAAAATCCTGCCTCCCTGCCCTGGCTTCTTCCAAAGCCTCCGGATCATCAGATGGGTGAGGGAGGGGTGATGAGGGGCAATGAGTCACGCCATTGGTTTTCTCTTCTTCTTTCTGAAATCCAGCCTCAAGTTCTTGCACCTTATCCTAGAATATGACATCTGTCAATCTGACAGTGCCTCAACTGAAATTTCCACTTTAACACTCTGCTAAATTTTAATTAACAAATTCGATTCAGAGGACAGCATCATATGCTATATAAAAATGTCATTTGTGCATTCACTGCCCTACTATATATGAAGCATCATGAAGATAACAAGGAGAAGAGACATCATCCTTTCTCATGACATATGCGTGAACTAAAGGGAAGATAGAAGTGCACAGGCATAGAGTGAAGGATGCAGAATTAAATAGGCTGTGATGAAAACATGCAGAGATGAAGTAACTCTGGAGCTGGGTTTTGAACAACAGATTGACCAGCTAGAGAAAGACCTGAAGACTTTCTAGGCAGGGGCAAAAGTGCCTACATAGGGTTGGGGTTTGTAAAATGGAAGAATGCCTCAAAGACAAACAAGATCAAGATAGTGATGAGGCTGCCGTAGGCAGTGGGTGCTAGGAGCTTGGATCAAGGATGGTGGTGCTGCTTCATTTTGCTTGGTTTCTTCAAATGAAGACAGAACAACTTGACTTTGAGAGACTGGTTAGGAGATTGATGTTACAACAATGGATATTTTGAATAAATATGTGTTTCCAAACTAAGGCAGTGAGAAGATCTTAGCTAGGATCTTGTTAGGATTTTAGAGATTAAAGTCAGATCTTGGTGACATTGGACTTAATACCTGAAGGACAGAAAAGGTAAATATCACCCAGATATTTTATATCATGGAGCTGACTTTCTGGCCCCACCTTTGACTAAGGATTAAGGAGATGGAGAAGCAGGCAATGATGGGTCTGTGTGCCTGTGGAATACCCAGCATCAGGGTGGTGAGAAGTCAGGATGCCAGGAGAGAGTTTGAGGATGAAGGAGAGTCCCAGAGTCATTACCTTCAGATTTTGGTCTGAATTGCTCTCGATTTTGTGGCACAAAGCCTTAGAAAAGCTGGATAACCTTAGAATATTGTTGCTACTTAGCTGCTAAGTCATGTCTGACTCTTTTGCTGCCCCATGGACTATAGCCTGCCAGGCTCCTCTATCCATGGGATTTCCCAGGCAAGAATCCTACAGTGAGTTGCTATCTCCTTCTCCAGGGAATCTTCCTGACCCAGGGATGGAACTCTGGTCTGTTGCATTGGCAGATGGATTCTTTACCACTGAGCCATCAAGGATATTAGAATATGACCATTAAAATCACTGATACATAAAATATGCACATATTTTATGCATAGGTTTAACCGAAATAAAACTGTGTAGATGATAAAGAAACCTATAGTACTTTGCCCAAATGACCATTTAAAAGACCACTGAGAAAGACTGATTCTTTTCAAGGATAACTCACCTTCCCCACCCTCTTCCACCTCCCCAAGGAACATGTTATTTACAACCACAGAAAAATGCATTCAAAATCCAAATTTTGTTGCAAAGCAGTGACATCTAGTGTTCAGTTTGGATAGCACTGAGACAGTTCCCCAGGGAAGCGTTGAAGTGCGGTTGCACTTGTAATTCTGATCTGGGTTTTAAAGGAAAAGTTTTGAAGAAGAGTAAAGTCTCCTTATCTGGTCTTACTTCCAGCAGGTGGTAAAACTCCATACGTGTACTGATACACAAGCCCAGCTGCACCTCAAAGTCAGAGGCTGTGATTTTAGACTAGAGCCAGGAGCATTCCTCATCTGATAAAGGTCTTTCTGAAATTCTTACTTAATTATGATATAATTACTGGAACTTGGATGATCAATTTGTTTCATGATTTCATGTTTTCATTAAAAATTTTCATGTAAACATAATTGTGCCAAAATATCTTTTCAACCAGAAAATGCAAGTGTGATTGGTAGCTATATTCTGAATGGCTGGATTCAGGAGAACAGAGACAAGCAAAGTGCCTGTCCATCTTAGTACATTTTCACAAGTAGAACAGAGTTCCAAGGGTGTGTGGCTTGATGGCATGAGTGCTTCGCTAGAAGCCGGGTGACCTGTGCCCCTGTCCAGTGTTGTCACTACTCTTCACTGGGACCCAGAACAAGGCACCTGAGCCTATGATCTGTCACAAAGACCCAAGCAGAGTATTATTATTTCCCTGTTTATCACGAGACTCAATGAGATGCTTATTTTTCTTTTAACACACCTCTTTTTATTCTGTTTCTTAATTGATGGACAGTTAGGTTGTTTCCAACCTTAGACTCCAATTGTATTACAGTGAATATGCTTTTTCATACAATTTTAAAAGGTTACATTCCATTTACAGTTATTATAAAATATACATGCATCCCAATGTTCTTAGCAGCATTGTTTACAGTGTCGAGTTATGGAAAAAACCTAAGTGTCTGTCAGCAGATGAACTGATAAAGAAGATGTGATACACACACATACACACATGCACACACACATCAGAATACTACTCAGCCATAAAAAGAGAAATAAATTTTTCCCCTTGGAACAACATGGATGTGCTTTGAGGGCATTATGCTAGGTGAAATAAGTCAAACAGAGAAACACAAATACTGTACTATATCACTTATATATGTAACCTAAAAATACATCAAACTAGTGAATGTAACACAAAAGAGTAGACTCAAAGATGTAGAGAACAAATTAATGGTGATCATTGTGGGGCACAAACTATTGGGTGTAAGATAGGCTCAAGTAAGTATTATTGTACAATAAGGGAAATATAGTCAACATTGTGCAATAATTGTAAATGGAAGGTGCTTGTTTTACTCGTCAATCTTCACTACTGCTTTGAGATATAAGGAAATATATAGAGAAATTGTTGTTTAGTTGCTAAGTTGTGTCCGACTCTTGCGAACTCATGGAATGTAGCCCACCAGGCTCCTCTGTCCACGGGTTTCCCAGGCAAGAATACTGGAGTGGGTTGTCATTGAAATACAGATGATAAATAAGGAAAGTAAAGGTCAGAGAGATAAAAGTGGATGTTCAGGTGGTAGTGGGCTCATATATGAAGACCTGGGGATGGAAGTCAGTGCTGTCAGCTCCAAGCTGGTTCTGTTCTTTGCATACCCCATGGCCACCAGTTACACTGAACATCAATTAAATACTAAGTGCAGTAAAACACCACTAGTTGGACTCTATAAGCATTTTAAGGGAAAGTGCAAGTCAGTAACATTTTATTTATCTGTCTTCATCTACATCTCTCTATATACATATCTATCCATCCTCAAGAAGAAATTGGCTCAGTATTACAAAGACTCTCAGGAAGAGTATGTTGATGTTATGATGCCAACACTAAAATGGTTGAGTTTTGAGGTGTAGACAGACAGGTGAGCGATAAATGCAATTATATGCTCCATTCTCCAGTCCAGGTCCTAAAACAGAAACGCCAATCCTAAGAACTTTCTTGAACAGGGGAGGTTTTTTTTCATACATTTAGATACAGTTTTGTAGCTTATCCATTTTAGCAGCATATTGAGAGGGGACTATACTCAAAACCAAACCAAATGCTAGGACTAAGGTTCAAGCTGAATGAAGTGAGATAAACCAAAGGCGTGCCTAGTGTGTGTCTGATACTCTTACTGAGTCTCTCACTAGTGCTACGTTTTACCTCCTGGCAACCCTACAGCTCAGGTGGTGGCCTTTCCCATCAGAAGGCTGATACCTGCTTTTCGAATTTTCTCTCTGAAGTTAAAGCAAAAGTAAACTGTCATTCTCCTCCCACCACGTTACATTAGGAAAGTTTTTTGTTTTTCACATCTGTTCAGTTCAGTCGCTCAGTCATGTCCGACTCTCTGCAACCCCATGAATTGCAGCACACCAGGCCTCTCTGTCCATCACCAACTCCTGGAGTCTACCCAAACCCATCTGTACTACCCAGCATTTATCCTCATGAAGGGAAGCAGAATACATTGCTGCTCAGGGTAAAAATGGGGCAACTTTGAGTAGACATTGGGTGTTATCTCTCAAATCTGTAAATATGCTTACCCACCTAACAGTTCAACTTTTTCCTACCCAATTATTTTTCACTTTGTGCCAATAAAAGTACAAGTATTTTTCTCAGTATTTCCTAAAGTATTTAAAAACATTGGCCCTTGACAACACAATAGCCCATCAAAAGATGTATTAAATATGGTCCATCCATACAATGTTACACAACTGTCATAAAATTATGGTATGTTCATGCATACTGGCATATTCAGAGCTCTAAGACAAATATTAAGTGAAGAACTACAAGGCCTAAGTCTGAATCAATAGTATATTGGAAGCTTGTGTGTACATTTGTTTGTTAACCACAGTTATATAGTGTTTATTACCTTCCAGACAATATTGACTCAGTTCTCCTAATAGCCTGATAAGGAAGGTGCTAGTATTAATTCCTAGATATGGGAACTAAGACATGGAAATGTCGAGTAACTTGACAGTTACACATCTCTCTCTCTCTCCCCATAAGCATACCATGGTGCCTACAGGAGTAGAAGCATTTAATAATTAAATTTGTCACCTTAGGAGACTGAGAAGAATTGGGGTCGTAGAAGGAACTGTTTATTCCTCTTATATTTGGACATTGCCTATTTTTAACAAGCATATTTTTACATGCTTTGTGCTAAGTCGCTTCAGTCGTGTCTGACTCTTTGCAACTCTACAGACTGTAGTCCACCAGGTTCCTCTGTCCATAGGATTCTCCAGGCAAGAATACTGGAATGGGTTGCCATGCCCTCCTCCAAGGTATATTCTTGACCCAGGGATCAAAATACGTCTCTTGCAATGGCAAGTGGGTTATTTTGTTTTTATTATTGTTTCTTAATGTACTTTTCACTTGTTACATGTTACTAAGATAATAATCAAAGATAGGTTTAAAAATGAATGTCAATTATGGGGACTCGGCTGAGGAGTGTCCCAGGCCCTTCAGCAGGGTTTGAGGGTGGAGACTGTCTGCCCCTCTCCCTAAATCTGGACTGGAACCCGGAACCGTGTTTGAATCCCGGGAAGTGGCATGCTGACGGTGCCACCCATCCACCTGGCAGACAAAGTATTCAGGTCTTCCTTCCCATAGCTGATCAGACCATGAGTCTCTGGGGCTTCCCTTCAATTGTCTTTCCCTTGTCAGCACCTAAAGGTAGGCCTGGACAAGGAGATTTTAAGGAAAGTAATCTGGTTACTCGTTTCCCAACCTGGCTGAAAACAGAATTCACTTAGAAAGTTGTTTTTTTTCTGAGTAAAATATACATTCCCATATTCAATTTCTCATTCAAATACAGCAGAATGAGTCCAAGATCATGGAATCTATTTTTGGAAAGTTTCCCAGGTGATCCTGCTGCTAAAGTTAGGAACCAGTGATACCCTGGGCCACATGGGAGTAGCAAGGCTGTAGTACACAGAAGTAGGCATTTTTCAAAGACTCATGAGGGACTGGTTCATGATACATGAGGTCTGTCACCCTCAAAGAAAATAATTGTGATGTGAGCATACACAAGACAAGTCCCAGCCCCCCAGGGATGGCCTGGCAAGAGAGAGATCACCTCCAAGGGCATGGGGGTCCCACTGCATTTAAAACTAAATATATGACCCTCCAGTTGGTATGAAATACTTGCTACCTGGAATCCCAGGTAGCTTTTCTTTTGACCAAGAAATTCTAACAAATTAGAAATTCCTTCTACGAAAGTAGTCTTTCTTCCCTCTCCAACACCCCTGCTGTTGAAGACTCTGTTCAGTTCAGTTCAGTTCAGTCACTCACTCGTGTCCAGCTCTTTGCGACCCCATGGACTCGCAGCACTCCAGGCTTCCCTGTCCATCACCACCTCCTGGAGCTTGCTTGTCATTTAGTTGCTAAACTGTGTGCATGTCCGACTCTTTGCAACCCCACATGGACTGTAGCCTGCCAGACTCCTCTGTCCATGGGATTTCCCAGGCAAGAATACTGGAGTGGGTTGCTATTTCTTTCTCAAAGGGATCTTCCCGACCCAGGGATCAAATCCACATCTCATGCATTGCAGGCAGATTCTTTACCTTGTGAGCCTTAGGAAGTCAGATGGAAGGAGAGCTTTCTTTTCCTTTCTCTGGAAATGAGTTAATGTCCTTTACCGTGACTCTTCTGGATGGAGGCCCTGTGGACTTCCTGCATTTTTACCCCCACACAGGAGTCCAAAGTTAGCTGAAGCAGGGCTTTATCTGAATGAGACCCAGGTTTGTTCTCTGGAATTCTTCCTACTGTCAATGAATAACTGACATTTCTTCCCCTGCCAATGGCTAATCCACAGCCAAGCCACTGTATGGTGAGTTCAGAAGTGATCAACTCTTATTAAACCATCTCAGACTAGAAGCCAGCATATGACCCCAACTCAGTGCCTTTCAGTGCATATGACTTGGCCCTGCCTGTACCATGTCCTCTAGGATCCTTAACCAAGCTCTTAGAAGTGACAGAAGCTAAAGACATGACTGAACTCAGACAAAGTGATCATCAGATGCAAAGTATTATATAGAGAATGGATAAACAATAAGGCCCTACTGCATAGCACGGGGAACTACATTTAACACCCTGTAATAAATCATAATGGAAAAGAATACGAAAAAGATTGCATATGTATGTATAACTTAACTGCTTTGCTGTGCAGCAGCATTAACACAACAGGGCAAATCAACTATATCTCAATATTTTTTTTAAAAAGCTATTAAAAAAAAAAAAAAACCAGACAAAGTGATCATTAAGCTGAAGCTTCACCTGCAAAGAGGGTGTTGATGCTTTAATCACCTCCGAGAAGTTACTTGGTTTCTATTCACCCGCAGGTTCTGGGTTCTGCTCTTAAGTGTCTCATCTTCCCGCTGCCAAGGCGATCATAGACTCAGGAGAGAGACCCGGAAGGAGAGGACGGGAGAGGAGGACAGTTGGGGTGTGTGTGCAGTGTCACATGTCACCCCAAGGTTGTCACACTGTGCTCTCAAGCAAAGTCTCTGTGGTCTGTTTGTAGACCCGTTAAGACCCTGCTGCAAAGTCAATCTTCCCTGGTGAGAGAGCTTTAGTCTTCTAGATGGCATTGGTCCATGGGAAATGGCCCTGCTTGTGAACATCTGATTGCTGAGAGGGGTTCTCATTTACAGACCACTAACAAGATTAAAGTGCTAATTTAAAAAGTGCTTAGCCTAGATGTTTAAGCAGCACCAGGCTTGCGAGTTTCTAACTGCTGTTTCTGTGAGTTTATAATTGCTGTTTCTGCTAACAGGAGCCATTTCATTTTCTTGCATTGAAATGGATCAGATAAATCACATTAGGTAGGTTTACAGAAGCAGGCAATGACAGGTTCCTCAGAACTGAAAGCTAAATAACCTGCTAGGGCCTGACTTTCTCCCATCGTACTCTCTATCTTCAAACTCAATACCTATTTAGAACTGCTGATAACACCCCACCAATGCTCTGAGCCCTCGTCCTCAGACATAATGGACTGTTCCACCAATGCTATGGAATTTAAACAGTTTTGATACAGTCTATTAAAAAGAGGGATTGTAGCTAATTCAAATTCAGCAACTTCTAATAAAAAAAAAAGTCCACGAAATCACATGCACATTTGCAAAGGAAACTGGGTAGAGATCACACAAGGACCTTCTCTGTTCTGTCAGTAAATTATCTCTCCTGGGCAGGCAGAACTGATAAGAGAACTCATTTGACACACACCTCGGGGACAGAATAGGAAAAGATCGCATGATTTCCCAAAATAGAAGGGAAGTTCACATTTCTAAGGGATAAAAGCTCCTGTGTGCTTTATGAGCAGCATTTGAAATTCTCCTTTAATTCGAGGTAAATCCCTCCCTTGCGCCCTGGGTACAGGTTACCCTGCTTGTATTAAGCCTCACTCTTTTGTTAAGGCAGACACCACACTCCACCGGGCACCATCTTTTCGTGACAGGAATGAGGTGAAACTGTGCAAGGAACCAAAATGAGCATAAGATGATTTTATGTAGGATAGTGTTTTGTAACATGGCATTGCAGAGTATTTTGCCTATGTTACTTGATTAAGTGGTGTAAGAGTCTGACTTTATTCTTCTCTATAGGTGGAGGTTGAATTTGATAATGAGTAAGTATAAAAGCTTCCCTGGTGGCTCAGATGGTGAAGCGTCTGCCTGCAGCGCGGGAGACCTGGGTTCGATCCCTGGGTTGGGAAGGTGCCCTGGAGAAGGAAATGGCAACCCACTCCAGTACTCTTGTCTGGAAAATTCCATGAACTGAGGAGCCTGGTAGGCTACAGTCCACGGGGTCGCAAAGAGTCGGACACAACTGAGCGACTTCACTATAAGTATAAAAGCTACCATTTTGAATATCTAGATTTTATAAGTAATCATCTCATTGGATCTGAAAACACCAAGTAGAAGAAACATGAAGAGACATGAAGCGCCTTAAATGCACATCTGCTGCTGATGTTGTTGTTCAGTCACTAGGTCATATCCAACTCTTTGCAACCCCGGACTTCAGCACACTAGGCTTACCTGTCTTTCACTATCTCCCAGAGTTTGCTCAAACTTATGTCCATTGAATCAGTGATATCATCCAACCATCTCGCCCTCTGTCACTCCCTTCTTCTCTTGCCCTCGATCTTTGCCAGCATCAGAGTCTTTTCCCAGCCATCATGAGTTGGCTCTTTGCATTGGGTGGCCAAAGTCCTGGGGCATATTACTAAGTGAAAAAAGGTCAGTCTGAAAAAGCAACATACTGTATGAATCCATCTATATGAGAACCTGGAAAAGTGAAACTATAGATACAATAAACAGACCAGTGATTTGCAAGAGTTGTGGGGAGGGAGAGATGAATAAGCAGAGCAAGGAGATTTTAAGAGAGTGGAACTATCCAGAATGGTCCTGAAGACGTGGATCCATGTCATCATACATTTGTCCTAACCAATAGAAGGTGCAACATCAAGAGTGAACCTCAACGTAGACTTTGGGTGGTAACAAGGCATCAGTGCAGATTCATCAGTTGTAACAAACGCCCCTCTCCAGCGGGGGATGTTGATGATGGGGGAGGGTGTGCACATACGGTGTCAGGAGATACACAGGAACCTCTGTACCTTCTGCTCAGGTTTACTGTGAACCTAAAACTGTCGAAAACAACAATAAAGCCTATTAAGAAAAAATAAAAGAATGGCCCAGAGTAGGAGGAAACTGACCAAAGGCAGCAGTAATTCAATGGGCATGATGTAATACATAGGCGTGAGATGACAGGGCCCTAACACTCAACAGTGAAGCTGATATGGGAACAGAGGGAAGAGAGATGGATGATGCATCTGACAAAGAACAGAGAATTTAGACATGGGGTATGGAGATGGAATATGGGAAAGGAGCATGATTCCTGGGACTCTGGGACTCTTGTTTGGAAGCCCAAGAAGTTTTAACCAGCATTGACTCAGAGGTGCAATCTCAACAAGGAGTAGGATTGTGCCAACTGAGGAAGACCACATAACATCCAAGCTCTACAAACTCTTCATTGCGCTGGTGAGCATGCCGACATTTTCATGTACGTTAACTTATTTAATTCTCAATTAAACTTGCCACACTAAGCATGCCCATATCCGTTTTTTTTGTTTTGTTTTTTTTCAGAAAATGAATTACGGTTAGTAAGGTTAAATTGGGCTTCCCTAGTGGCTCAGATGGTTAAGAATCCACCTACAATGCAGGACACCCATGTTCAATCTCTGGATTGGGAATATCCCCCTAAGAAGGGAATGGCAACTCACTCCATATTAAATCCAGGTTAAGTAACTTTGCCCAACCCACCCTGCTCTTTTCCACCACACTCCAGAGCCAGCCCATAGGCTGGAAGTTACCATTTGGAAGTTCATGTTTTCACTTGTTGATTTTTCTTTTATTGGGAGAGAAATTTTTCTCTTCTGTTCCAAAATCTGGGGATACCTACTCTGCTACAGAGGGACTAAAGTATCAATAAGTGTCCCAGGATCACACATGTGGTCCATTCCTTGCCTGCCAAGGATGAAATGTGAGGCACCCTGCTCCCTGACCATTGGGTCTGCCTGAAGAAGCAGTACTGCATTGGCTCCAGGAAACCTCTGCTGAGTCCAACAGGGAGAATATTCAGTCCAAACAATCTGTACAATAATTTCTTATCATGAGCATCACACCAAATTAGAATCAAAGAGGATGCAAATCTGGGAAAGATGAGAAAGAAGGGGAAAGAGAAAAGAAAACAGTGATCTGGGTGTCAGAACACTAAGGGTCCTGAAAGCAAAACTGGGCAAGTGCCAGACCTCTCTGAGTTTCTGTTGTATCACTTATCCTCACTGCCACCATCATCACCATCACACTGTATCACCATCATCATCACTATCACCACCATCACCATCACCACATCACCATCATCATCATCACCACCATCACCATCACCACCATCACCATCATCACCATCATCACTACCATCACCATCACCATCATCACCACCATCACCACCATCACCATCATCACCATCATCACTACCATCACCATCACCATCATCACCACCATCACCATCACCACCATCACCATCATCACCATCATCACCACCATCACCATCACTACCATCACCATCATCACCATCATCACTACCATCACCATCACCATCATCACCACCATCACCATCACCATCATCACCATCATCACTACCATCACCATCACCATCATCACCACCATCACCATCACTACCATCACCATCATCACCATCATCACCACCATCACCATCACCATCATCACCATCATCACCACCATCACCATCACCATCATCACCACCATCACCATCACCATCATCACCATCATCACTACCATCACCATCACCATCATCACCACCATCACCACCATCACCATCATCACCATCATCACTACCATCACCATCACCATCATCACCACCATCACCACCATCACCATCATCACCACCATGCTGACAAGGGTCAAGGCAGCTATACTCCAACCCAGGGATCAGAAATTTTCCTGTCTTTTCTTGATCAACTTTTCTTCAGTCCTCGCTCTCAATCAAAGTAAAAAGTTTCAGAAAGCCTTCTATGACTCCCACACTTGAAAGTCCTTTGAGTCCTTTGAGCAGTGGGCATTACATTGTTAATTGTCAAATAGCAATTGCATAAAAGATAAATATCAGCTCACTTAAGATAGCATGGTTATGACACATCTCACTTTAAAAAGGAAGCACATCATACTGATGTGCTCCGCATCAGCAGCAGGCCCCAAGCTGGTGAGATGCCCTCACCCATTTTCCAGCAGTGGAGGGCATATTCCTTTCCCTTCAGGAGAAATGCAGCAAAAATGGGGGAAAACAAAAGCAACACAGAGTTTCTACTTCCTCCAGTGTTCTTGCCTAGAAAATTCCATTGACAGAGGAGCCTGAAGGGCTACAGACCATGAGGTCGCAAAGAGTTGGACATGACTGAGCAACTAAGCATGTAAGCACATACCCATGATTCCTTTTTTGTCTAAGATAACTTCCCATAGCATTATGGTGTGGAAAATATCAACCCATCTCCCCACTCTATTATACTCAAGCATTCTTTTTCTACAGATTCCTGCTATTTTGCAGTGAGAGAGACTTGCAAAAATATCCTGGGCTTTCCATCCTGGACTAGGGAAACTGGGATTTGGAGAGTCGTCATTATAATGAGTTTTCCAGGGATATCCAGCCTAGAGATGAGTGTACCAAGAGCGTATCTCTTGATTCATAATCCAAAGGAGATTTCTGGACCAAGGAGTTCCAGATTTGAATATCATGTCTGAAGTTTGAGATTTACAAAAGCACCTGAAGAACTCTGAAAAATTCAGTGGGGACCTCTCAATGGTAAAGCAAGTACAGCTTCTGGTGCCAGATCTCTGAATAGACATGCAAGAAAGAGCAAAAGCCACCCAAACCAGCTGACCTTTGTTCATGAGGAAAAAGAGCTTGATTCATTTCCATTCTTTTTGTTTGTTTGTTTACTTTACGATATTGTATTGGTTTTGCCATACATTGACATGAATCCGCCATGGGTGTACATGTGTTCCCCCTCCAGAATCCTCCTCCCATCTCCTTCCCCATCCCATTTCCATGCTTAATGATTCACCTTTACAACAATCATGTGTGTGTGTGCGTGCTCAGTAGCTCAGTTGTGTCTGACTCTTTGTGACCCTGTGGTCTGTAGCCCACGAGGCTCCTCTGCCTATGGAATTCTCCAGGCAAGAATACTGCAGTGGGCTGCCATTTCCTTCTCCAGGGGATCTTCCCAACCCAGGGATCGAACTCAAGTCTCCTGCATTGGCAGGCAAATGCTTTACCACTGCACCACCAGGGAAGCCCTACGATAATCATACTAACATATATTTTAGTAGCATATTAACTTGTGAAAGCTTTTACATACACTATCTCAAATGTAAACGCCTATTGCTTCACTTGATATGAAATATTCCATTAAAAGTCTTGTACTTTAGTATTTAGGGGACTAATCATGGATTTGGTGTACTTCTTCATTAAGGCCATTGGGTCTTCAACTGAGTCAGATTATAAGAAATGCATGCTGGATAAGAGTTCAAAGATCTTCTAATCATGCACTTCCCATCACCAGGTATGCTGCCTTGGGTAGGTCATGACCTTGTCTCTGGGACTCAGCTTCCTCACCACATAGAACAAGGGGGCTGACAGTGACTCAATGGGTCTGCCATACAGAGAGACTCTGCCGTGCACATGGATCTGTTAGCAGGAGACACCAGTAAGCTGCTGAGGCCTTGGCTGCCCAGGTGGCTGGGACCTGGGAAGGGCAGGTGTGAAGGCGTTTATCCTCCGGGGTGCCCGGCGGCTATGTGGACAATCACACCGTTGGCGGCCAGGCTAGTGGTGTGCCCCCGGAGCTGCCTGGGCCCTTCATTCCCCATCTGCCAGGTGGAGATAAGAAAGCATCCCAGAGGCGTGTGGCCCAGGCAATAAGCGAGTTCATTGTAAACCCAGGGCACAGAAGCTGCCCCCAGCACAAGCTCAGAGAATGGAAATTCTTCCATTCAGGGTCCCAGGGGGTAGAAAGTGAGAAAAATATAACAATAAAGAAGAGGAAGAAAAAAAAGAAAGGAAAGATGGATTGCCATTCTTTAAATAAAACCAGGGAGCGAGGTGTGAGAAAAATGAAGAAAGGCAGAGAGTACGAGAGAGGAATAGCTACAGGCACTTGGAATAGTGCTGAAAGATTCTCATAAGTAAAAGCTTCTTTTAAAATATTGGAGTTCCTCCATCTGGGAAGCTTGGGGAGAGAAGAGGAAAAAAAATTAAATTAAAGCATTTGAAAGTATATTATAGTTTTATCTCTTTGGCTCTGCGGTTTCAGAAATAATATAATCCTATGGAAAACAGGCTGCCAGAAGATTCTGTATAGTGGCACCCCAACAGAACGGGACTGAATGATGTCAAAAAAGCTTATATAACAGTTTTGTTTTATTCATTTACATAAATCACATTTACCGTAGGTGTTTTATTCAAAATAAAGTTTGGGAAAAATAAATTGAACAGATGAACCTAGGCAAACCTGGTGATTTTTTCATGAGTAGTGTTTGATGATAAAAGGATAAAAGCATAATGTGGTATCATTTCACCGAGGCACAATATGGATCATCCATATGGAACAGAAGTTGATAATACTGCAAAGAAGCAAAAATAAACAGAACAGATGTACTTGTAAAATCAAGTCTGCACCCACCCCTGAGTACCTGCCTTGTACTGGAGAAGTTTCTACAAGAACTCCAAACTGGCGTCAAGTCACCTTCCCACGGGGACTCTTGGGATGACGCTTACGTGACCAAGGAGACAGGAAGAGGTTTCCTAAAGCATGCAGTTCCCACAGCAGAGGCTGAACCCGGACATGTGGCTACTGCAATGGAGCCCCCGGCACTGACTCACATGTCAGCGTCTGAGACACGGGTTCAAATCCTAGCTCCCCTCTTAAAAGATGAGTCCGTGGGAAATTCCTCAATCCCTAAGCACTGGTCCCTCAGAAGTGACCTTGCTATGGTGGTACCTCCTTCCTGGGGCTGTCATGAGGCTTAACAGAGGAAATACAGGGAGGAAAAAAGATGCAGTTTATAGAACACCGCCAAGACAGAGTTCGGTCAAAAGAGGTTGCGTTCAGGCCTTTTGTAAGAGACATGCCAGAGGACATGGCATGCAGTGACCTCATTTTCTCAAGGAGGTAAGACCTTTTGGAACCCTGAGTTTACTGTTTGATAAAGAGTTGACAGAGGATCATAATATGCTTGAGAGCTTGACCACTAATGTTAGTAGGGCTTCCCCGGTGGCTCAGTGGTAAAGAATCTGCCTGCCAACGCAGGAGACTCGGGTTCAATCCCTGGGTAGGGAAGATCCCCTGGAGAAGGAAATGGCAAGCCACTCCAGTATTCTTGTCTGGAAAACCCCATGGACAGAGGAGCCTGGTGAGCTACAGTCCACGGGGTCACGAAAGAGCTGGACACGATTTAGTGACTAAACAATAACAAAGACTAATGTTAATATGTGCACAGGAAGCTGTCTCATTTACAAGGTGATTTCTCACCCACAGTTTCATCTGTGAGGTCCACAGGGAAGGAAATAATTTCCATTCAACACAGGGTAGACTGTGACTCACAGAGAAGCTGTGACGACTGGAAACAGACCCATCTATGTCAGGACACCTTGCCGCCGTCACCCACACATCCACAGATGCTCTGATGGCAAGAGGAGCTTTCATTCCCCTCAGCCATGAACTGCCGAGCCTGTGTCTGAGGATGGATGGACTCGAGAACAAAAAGGCCCCACACTTGGGGTTGGGCTAGGAGTTTATGGATTCATATGTGTGAGGTGTAAAGCATCAATTACTTTGTTCAGTTGCTCAGTCATGTCCGCCTCTCTGCAACCCCATGGACTGTAGCCTGCCAGGTTCCTCTGTCAATGGGATTCTCCAGGCCAGAATACTGGAGTGTGTTTCCATTTCCTTCTCCAGGGTATCTTCCCAACCCAAGCATCAAACCCGAGACTCCTGCATTGGCAGGAGAATTCTTTACCACTGAACCACATGGGAAGCCCACAGATCACGTACAACCTGTAAAGTGCTACTGTGCGTAGAAACTGTTACCTTTCATGGTCAGTGTCTGATCAGACAGTAGAGGCTCATCCCATGCCTGCAGGAAGGACCCCTCTCACTCCTCTGGGATCCTGGACGATCGCTTCCTGCCCTCCGCTGCGGGCCATGTTCTCTCAGAACCAGGGCTTTTTCTACCCGCCAACCTTGTAAGAAACTGCCCCACTTCATTAAAAAGCTCTAATTCTGCCCAGGTTACCTGACTGCAACAGAATCCCTCTGCATGTTTTATAGAAGGTGTTTGGAAGTTCTTTTCCCTTAGAGTCCATGTCTGCATGTTTCAAAGAGAAGCAGAGAGATGTGCTTTCCGCAGCCCAGAAACACAATTTCAAGAAGCTGAGGACCAAGGGGACAGGGAAAACAGAAGGGAAATTCTCCCCTTTGCCCGTAGTAAACGTGGTCACATGGCCAACAGCTGGAAAGCGCCATCCATGGCCCCCGATCTAATCAAGTGGCAGCCCATCTGCTTGGTTCCCAAAGCGATGGGGAAAAAATAGCGCCCCGCGTCCCACACACTCCAGCTGTCCTCGGCATCCAGCGCTTGGGGATTTTTTTTTTCTAAAAATAAAATGAAATAAAATCATCACTTTTTCAATCAAGAGAGCACTTGTGTAAGGAACAATCCAAGAGACAGGAGCCATTGTCCCAAAGCTACCTGCAGGTCTGTCAGAGCGAGTACACATGTCATCCATTCCTTTGAGCCGGGCGCCCCATGCAAAGAACTGGCAGCCTTGGGTCCCTGCTGGTGAACGCACATCTGGTAGAAGGGATTTGACATCCAAGTCCCGCTGGGCCAGTGTGTGTAAGTTCCTGTCACCCCTGGGCATTAGTGCATCCTGGGTCACACGCTCGATTTCATACTTTCTAACCAGATCCTCAGAGCACCCCCCTGGAGAACGTGGACATATGTCAAGGCTCAAGAATAGAACTGGAGGATATTTGCAGACAGGCAGCCTTTGGGTGCGCCAGCATCATCTCCAGTCACATTCTCTTTTAGAGGAAACACACATCGAAGCAAAAGCTTCCTTGCGGACTTCAGGTTTTAGAGCAGAAATTCCAAAAGAGAGGCTGCCATTAAAAGAAGAGGAAGGAGTCTGAGTCCACCTGGAGGCAAGAAGAGCCTGGCTTCCTGTGCCTCACCTGCCCCCCATCCCTGCCTCTGTCCAGGCCCCGGCATGGTCCCAGAGACCTGCCCCTGGAGTGTTGCTCCTATTACAGCCAAGGTAGACCTCTGCTGTCCTCAGTCTCTTCCTCACATTCTGAAGTCCTATGCACACACCCCTCCCGGCGACTGTTGGACTGCACTGCAATTACATGGAATACTTTGATTTTTCTCTCCATCACTAGATCATCCACTTTTTTATTTGTTGGCTTGGCCAAAAGGTTTGTTCTTACAGAAAGACCCAAACAGACCTTTTTTAACCCAATATTTAGGAAACATTATATAGCGTCATGTGCCCGTCACTCTTCAAAGCAGCTTACATGAATTTGCTCACAGAATCCTCCTAATGGTTTCCCAGGTGGCTCAGATGGTAAAGAATCCACCTGCCAATGCGGGAGACACAAGTTTGATCCCTGGGTCAAAAAGATCCTCTGGAGAAGGAAATGGCAACCCACTCCAATATTTTTGCCTGGACGATCCCATGGACAGAGGAGCCTGGTGGGCTGCAGTTCATAGGGTTGCAAAGAGTGGGACACGACTGAGTGACGGAGCATGCACAATCCTCCTAATAGTGCTGTAATTTAGTGACTTGCTCTGTGCATTCCACAGACGTGGTAGCTGAGGCCCACAGAGTGACTTTGACAGGAGTTGCTCAGCAAGCACAGAGCAGAACCAGGACCCACACTCAGGCTGTCCCACTCCAGAGTTCCTACTCTTCCCCACCTGACAAGAATCTAGAGGGAAGGGACCAGCCTACATCTTCTACTTTATCCATCATCTGTTCCTTGCCAATTCAATACATTCTTATTGATCAAATACTGATGGCAATGGTATCATTTTAGAGATATATGCACAGGTATTTGATGACGATGATGTGTGTGTATGTTTAGATAGGAAATCACTATGAGGGTGGTACCAGAAAGGCTACTTCATACCAATCCATAATTTAGGCTTAGCAAGAAACGGCGCCAAGCATTGGAATAAGTGAGGCGGACATTATTGAACCCATTTTACAGATGAACAAACTGAGTTCCAGGAACTAGACTTCTATGAATTAGACTTAGCAAAAAATCTGATAAGTAAGAGACTGCACAAAATTGCAGTTCAGGAAGAAAAAATTTCATGTGTCATTTGCTGGCTCAAGAGAAAAGAAATGCAGTCCATATGTAATCTACATGGTGGAGGACCTGAATAGGTTTGAGCATCTGCATCCAGAAAGCTCTTGAAAGTAAAAAAGGCAGAAGAACAAAACAGAAACAAACCACAAATTTGAATGAAGATTGGTGGGCTAGTGGTATTTTGGCCACTGGGGTTTAAGCTAGAAGCAGCTATTTTGTGTAATTTCTATACTTGTGGTGCGTTAAGTCTCTAATATTCCACTACTGTTAAAAAAATAATATCTATTTTTTGAAGGCAGATGTTTTCTTTTTATACACACAAGATTTTATTCCTTTAAATTTTAGGTCACAGCATCAAAAAAAAAAAAAAAACCTTCAGCTAATTCATCTGACAGCACTGATCATATTCATGATGCCATTTGTTGCTGTTGTTTTGCGTCTTATAGTAAAGGAGGAGGCTTGGGGCTGTTGGGATGTATTTGTGATGCTGCTTGTCATCTCAGCTCCACACCACCAGGGTGAACAGGAGGAAGGGCAGACCCGCAGCCATTTCATAATCTGGAATGCAAGGAGGGAGGAAAGGAAAGGGAGAAACAGAGGAAAATACAAATCCTGTCGTTCACGTAGCAGAGTGGGGCTGGTACTGGGATGGGACAGACGTGACACTGAGGTGTGCGGTGGGCCACGGGGTGGGGTGAACAGAACCCCTGCTTTCCTTTCTCTCTTTGATGCAGTTTACATAAATGTTAATAGAGCAGTTACTATGATGGTGAAAATTGTTGTCATTCATGTCTGATTACCCTTGGAATGTGCTTCCACGTGCATGTACTTTGACTTGGTAGGACAGGAGTATCCATCCTGGCAGGGATAGCCGTCCTGGCAAGGGGTAGTCATCCTGACAGGTGTTGCCATCCTGACAGATGTAGCCATTCTGACTGGTGTAGCCATTCTGACAAATGTAGCCATTCTGACTGGTGTAGTCCTCCTGACAGGTGTAACCAACCTGACAGGTGTAGCCGTACTGACAGGTGTAGCCATCTTGAAAGATGTAGCCATACTGACTGGTGTAGCCATCCTGACAGATGTAGCCATTCTGACTGGTGTAGTCATCCTGACAGGTATAACCAACCTGACAGGTATAGCCATCCTGACAGATGTAGCCATTCTGACTGGTGTAGTCATCCTGACAGGTGTAACCAACCTGATAGGTGTAGCCGTCCTGACAGGTGTAGCCATCCTGACTGGTGTAGCCATCCTGACAGGTGTAGTCATCCTGACCGACAGGGGCGTCTGAGCATTTCCTTGGACTCCCGTTGTGCCCCAGACCCCCTGGGCTGACTGCGGACTGTGCACTGGGTACAGTCTGTTACTCTCCAGGAAGCCATAACCCCAGTTGAAGCATTGATTGAGTCCTAAGTACTCCAGTTCCCTGAATGCGGAAGATGATAAACGTTCATGTGGGGGAAAATGCTTGGTCTGCAGGGCTTCCTTCCAGGAGGGCTGGTCACAGTCCTGGGGAAGGGAAGCAGGTCGGTCATGCCTGGCTGTGGCCAGCTGGAGCCCAGGGAGCCTTTGGGAATGTGTGAACCCGTGTTCCGCACGCTGCCCTGGGGTGGACTAGAACAGAGGAGACAGAATGTAAAGGAATGCAAGGAGGCCATGGTGCCCACCCCTGCCCACTCGGTTCTGCTCCAGCCCCAGGACATAGGCCACGTGTGGAGCTGACTCTCCCTAGGTGGTGCATTCAGGTCAGGGCTGGGCTGTCTTTTATTCTAACCCTCTTTCTGTCTCCTTGTCTCTGTGTCTCTGTCTATCTCTGTCTCTCTTCCTCTGTCTCTATGTCTTTGTCTCTCTCTCTGTGTCTTTCTGTCTCTCCATCTATTTATATCTCTCTGTCTGTCTCTCTTTTTTAAAACGTATTTGTTTAACTGGAGGATAATTGCTTTACAGTACTGTGTTGGTTTCTGCCATGCATCAACATGAATCAGCCACAGGTATACATATGTCCCAGGCCTCTTGAGCCTCCCTCCCACCTCCCACCCCATCCCACCCCTCTAGACTATCGCAGAACACCAGATTTGAGCTCCTTGCATCATGCAGTAAACTTCCACTGGCTATTTAATTTTACATATGGTAATGTATATATTTCAATGCTACTCTCTCTGTGTCTCTTTGTCTCTTTCTGTGCCACTGCCGTTCCAGTCTTGGGACATTATGGTGAAGATTTAAGAATTATTTCAGGGACTTGTGTTCATCTAAAAGTCTCCTTTGATATTTTCAAACCCAATATTTTGCCACTCTGTGATTTTATTTGTCCTTTGCAAGTATTTTCACAAATACCCAAATCTAAAATTGCACAAATCTCCATTACCAAGAGATTGCTGAAAAGGAAAAAAGAAAAAAACACTCCACCATGAACATTGAAAACTAGTTCCTTTAAAAATGTTTGAGGCTAAATGAATGTTTTACAGAATACTTGTCAAGATGAATCTTATTTCTTCTTTTACTTATTAATCCGGAAGAGGGGGTGTGCCGTGTCATTTCCAAGTTTGCAGACAATGCTAAAAATGCTATTGAACAGAAAGACGTCAAGCTGACAGGCATAGACGGCAGCAAAAAGATTGCTCAGGCTGGTGGAGTGGGTGGAAGGTGGCAGCTGAGCTTCGGTGTGGGCAAGTGTGAGCAGATGCTCCCTAGGGGAACCAGTTACAACACGACTCTCCCAGGGATCAGTGGCCTGACGTAGGAAAGTCAGCTTCAATTCATCAGTATCAGTGCCGTGTGTGTGTGTGTGTGTGTGTGTGTGTGTGTGTGTGTGTGTGTATCTTAGTCACTCAGTCATGTCTGACTCTTTGTGACCCCATGGACTGTAGCCCACCAGGCTCCACTATCCATGGGATTCTCCAGGCCAGAATACTGGAGTGGGTTGCCATTTCCTTCTCCAGGGGATCTTCCCAATCCAGGAATTGAAACTGAGTCTCCTGCATTAACAGGCAGATTCTTTACCACTAAGACACCGGGGAAGTCCAGTGCCCTGTATATAATCCCTGTGCGTGTGTGTGTGTGAGGGTATCTGTACCCACATCCATTAAACTTGTTGTTGTTTAGTCTCTAAGCCATGTCCAATTCTTTAGCGACCCTGCGGACTGTAGCCCACCGGGCTCCTCTCACCGTGGGATTTTCCAGGCAAGAATACTGGAGTGGGTTTCCATTTTCTTCGCCAGAGGATCTTCTCAACACAGGGACTGAACCTATGTCTCCTGCATTGGCAGGCGGGCTCTTTACAACTGAGCCTCCAGAGAAGTCCCCATATATTAAATAACCCCTCCAGAATTTTACATGTACATTACATGTAAATCAGGTTAACAACTTGGTTATGTTACATCACTATTTAATGATGAAACAGTTTGATATTCTTCTTGACTTCAGCAACTCATCATCTCAAAGGGAAGTCACACACATAAGCCAAGTAGAATAGTGCTCCCTGTGCTGCTTTACATGAAAATGCAGACTCCCACGTAGCATTTTAGCGCCCCTAAGAGATTCTTTAGACAGTAAACAAAGAGTAGAAGAATATTGTGTAGGGCAGGTCCTTGAAGTTCACCACTGCATTTACCTGAAGAAGGTTGTGAAAATATTAAGCATTCTATTACACAATGCCTTCTTTATGATTTGACGGTATAGAGATTTGCTTCTCTAAAATAGAGAAATAAAAGAACATTTTGCTTTATTTGTTCTTATGGATCTGTGAATTTTATCATTGCTCTTTTTTTTTCTTCTCTATGTTAATTTCCAGGAAGCAAAAGTCAATTTCGCAACCCACATGCAGCAAGTTCAGGAAAAGCTTACAGAAAAAGGGAAGACAATTTATCATTGATTGTATGAGTTGGGTCGACTGTAGTCTGAAGCGAATACACACCATACGGTCTACAGTGGAGGCGGCCAGCCTCATCACCTGTTGTCTTCTGAGAACAGTGGCCACACAGAATCTAACACACTATGGCACAGAATGCATCGTGTGATTCAGTCTGTCCCCATCTTAAACATTTTCTCTAAGTTTTAGCCCTGCTCCTGTCCACCCTCCAGTGGAACTGTAACTTGGGTTTCCTAGCTTCCATCTGTAAGAGTGTGCAACATATGGTCTGTCTCACCTTGTAGCTTTTCCCATTCTCAGCTGACAGGCTGGCTCAGCCACACAGGAGGCGATCCTTGTGCCTCTGAGATCACAAGAGATTCTTTATGCTTCTCAGGTTGTCCTGGTAAATTAAATCATGTCACATGATTAATGTTTTATTGGAGGCCAGTTTGATTTTTTAAATAGTGATTTGACACAATCCATGATGTAGTTCAAAGAAAACATTTGTCCCTGGTTTTTGGAGCCAAACAATTTGGTCACAAAGACTCACTTGTCTACTAGGCATAGACTAGCTGTTAGTTATACTATCTATGGGTCATCGCAAGATTCTCCCTGAGCCTGGAGCGTGTTTGCTGAAGGCAACATGCCCTTTGAAAGAGAGAACTTCCAGGGAAATGAGATGCAAGGTGACAACATCAATAAACGTCTATAGCGTCCTATTTGACCATCCATCACTAACATCTTTTCCCACATAACATCAGATAACTCAAAGTGATTTTCCATATGAGCTTTGTATATATTTATCCTTGACATTTCCTTAAGTTCTTTTACTGGAATATCACAGCTCAATGGCAGCACACTTTATCTCTGCATTAAAGGTTAGTTAAAAGAAATGAATTTGAGTTCAATCACCTTGGATGCTTTGCTTGACCATCTCCAGTGTTCTGGAGGCAAGCAATTCTATCACCCACACTTGATACATAAAAATGACAAGAGGGACATATGGGGTTGAAAATGTGTAAAGTGAACAATTTGCGATAAAATGGCCAATATCTTCATATGTATATTATTTTACAAGTAATTCAAATAGAAAAAGAGTCCTTGTGTGCGTGTGTGCACATGTGTGTCTGTGCACGTGCTCAGCTGAGTCTGACCCCATGTACTATAGCCCGCCGGACTCCTCTGTCCATGGAATTCTCCAGGCAAGAATACTAGAGTGGGTCGCCATGACCTCCTCCAAAAGAGTCCTTGGATTTTGCATAATCAAAACATTTTAGAGTTAAGGAAAAAGTAAGTGATGTGCTAAGTCACACAACTAGTTGATGGCCAGAGTGGGGCTTTCAGCTCAGGAATCCTGCAAGTTAGTGATTCCTGCTACACAGAATGCTCCCCCTGAGAACAATTCAGAGGTTTTATGTGGAGTATCCTTCCCTTCCCCCAGATAAGACGTTTGAGGTCAAGCTTAATCTTTAAGTACAGTGAGACATTTCCACAGTGAAGGGTGCACTTGCTTTTTAAACTACAGACTCACTGAGCTAGTGTCTTGCCTCTGGGCAGGTCACTGTACATGTGCTTCATGACTAATTCAGACAGTCAGCACCATTGGAAGAGGAAAATATGAGACATTTGAAAATGTGAGCACGTGGCCTTGACTTAACAGCATCTCTTGAAGGGAAAGGAAGTTGTGCCTATCTCCTGGGATGTAGACTGCCTTCCAAACATAACATCATTCTCAAGGGCAATCACTAGGAGGACCTGATGGCTTCCCCTTCTGAGTGGCTGAACAGGGAGTCAAACAAGAAGAGTGTAAGTGGACCAGTAGATGTAGCATCTCATGGTTCATGATCTTCTTAAGCGAATCATTTGCTATAGCTGTGCTTTATCTCACATATTTTTTCCATGAAACCTGTAAGCTTATATTTATTTTGTCTGCCACATTAAGCAATTGTATGCTATTTGAATATTTTCACTTTAAAATATGTCGATGGGGGTAATAACGCTGAGGAAGCACATTTATAAATGAGATCAATCTAGTCTATGCTGATTCCTAGGGTTTGAAGCCATACAATGTGAGAGGAATTTCCTTACTTGGTCCATTTAAGCATCCCTTCCCCAAAGCCATTTCCTTAAATACAGAAGTGTTGATACTGTGCAACATTAATAAAATGAATTAATCAGAAAGTCTTAGTAGTGGTAAAAAATATATAAGCCAGGACAGGTGTGATGTAGACAAAAGTTATCTTCTGCATTTATTCTCTTGTATGTTACTTAATTGACAACACGGCCAATTCAAGGACATTGTTTTTTGGCTACTACTCCATCTTTCAATAAGTTACCTTGAAAATAATACATTAATTTCTGCTGTATGCACTCACAGAGCTATCAAATGAAATAAAGCCTATGAAAGTGATTTATAAACTCTGAAGAACTGTATACACATCAAGTATTTTTAATACTAGCAATCAGTCATTAATTACTGAGTACCCACAATATAGAAGTTGACAGGCTAAATATCAAGATTCAAAAATCCTAGTCTCTGCTTTTAAGTAATGTGCAGACTACTTGGAGGAAACCAAGCAGAAAAATGATAAACTATCAGCAAAACTCAGAGTGTAGTGGGAAGCCAAGAAACCATGCCAGGAGATATCAGAGGATGGGAACATTCATTATGAACACTTTTTTCAAGGAAGTAGACTTAAAGCTCTTGGTCTATAAAAAAAAATGGCATATAGAAAGTATTTCTTGGTGTTCTAGAGTATGGGTTTCCAGGGTCTCAGCCCACTGGGGTCTTTTCTTCCCTGTTTGTCCTCCTATCCTTTAGTGGAGAGGGTCTCTGGTTATGGAGTCACATCACTCTTGTGATTAGGGTCTGTGGTAGGACAAAGGGGAAGGGATTTTGCAAGTGTGATTAAAGTCCCAAATCAGATGGGACCTTGAGCAAGTTTGAGATCATACTGGATGGGCCTGGCTTGATCAGGTGGTGACCGTTTCCTAAAGAGAGACCCTCCAGCAGGCCTTGCAGAGGCAACCATGAGCCTCCAGGAAATGAATTCAGAGCAAGCTCTCTAATGAAAAGGCAGCCTGGCCCACATTCTAGATACAGCCCTGGGAGACCTGGAGCAGTGGGCCCAGCTAAGCTCTCTCTGGATTGCTGACGCCCAGAAACTGGGAGAAAAGGAATGCGGATTACAGTCTGCGGTGGTTTGCAGGAAACAAGTACAACCACCGCCGTTCAGGATTCACCATCTTGAAACTGCGCCAGAGCTACAGTGTCTAGCTTCACAAGTCAGTCTTCTCTACAGCAGGCCTTCATCATCTGAGCTGCAAAGAGGCGGGCAGAAAGCATTGCTGTCGGTCACATCCTGCCAGGAGTGAGCTTTCTCCCCTAAGAGATGGTCAGGCTGGAGGGGCCCGGAAGAGAGACTGTGGAACGTCACACAGCGTGCAGCCAGGTTTGCCACTGCACCTGAGAATCACAGACTCCATGTCTGGAAGGGACGTTCAAGTTTCTATTTCAATCCTCTGCCTTTACCCCTGAGGCTCAGAGTGGCTCCTGAAAGAGCTGCAGGTGGAACCCAAGTCTTCTGATACCCACACGAGCGTTCTCAGCACTGTCTGAATGTCCGCTGAGTCAAGGCACAATCTCACCCATGGACCACAATCATTATAAGAGGATGAGATGGTTAGATAGCATCACTGACTCAAGGGACATGAATTTGAGCAAACTGCGGGAGACAGTAGAGGACAGAGGAGACTGGCCTGCTGCATCCATGTGGTCGCAAAGAGTCAGACAGGACTTAGCAACTGAACAGCAACTTGGCATCTCATTCAAGTCCAAAACAACAAGATGAGAAATTACCCAGTTTTCCTTGCTTATACCACACCGGCGGTTGCTTTTTCATGATAAATTAGTAATAACTCTCAGGCACATTTGGCAAGCCGAAGAAAAATGGATTTTTTTTTACAATGCATTGAATAAACATCTTCTGCTTGAATATCTCCTATACTTCATTGACTTCAATACAGCGGAAGTTTATTGACGTGTGTACTGCAAGCTACGTTTGAATGATTGCTTCATATATTATGCTATGCTACGTTACTTTGTGTTCCTACTCTGCTTCCATAGCCCAAAGACTTATTGGAATCAGTTGTTTCAGACTCATAAAATATACATGACTTAGGAAAAAAAAAAGATTATTGTACTAAGAATTCCACCAGTCTTTCGAAACGGCATCCTTGATTATTTGTTGAAAATTCATTTCATTTTTTTTACCATCATCCCCGTGTACGTTAAGTTCTACCACAGAGTATAAACGTGCAATCTGCTCAGGGAGGCAGTTTGTAATAAGATAGCATGAAACAATGTTTTTGGTGTTATGGTTTGTTGACTTTTTTTTTTTTTTTTTTAAGAAACTAGCGCTCATAAAGCAGAAAGTTTGTTTGAAAGTGTGATTCCAAAATGAGCCTTTTTCTGAAGCAATTCCATCTAAAATTTAATTAAACTGCCCTGTCTTTATCAATAAACCATCTACATTCCACGGAGTAGACATTTTTAACAGGAAGATTGATGAGTCTGTAGAAGCAGCAGGGTTGAAGAGAAAATGCAAAATTAAAACAAAAAAACCTGGAGGCTAGAATCAATGCCTGAGATGTCTTCCTTCGGCCCTTTCAAACCCGCCCCTCATTCTCTCGACTCTGCGCTGTGCAGAGACTGGCACATGTGGACTTGAGGCTGAGGCGCTCATCTTCTGCCTTCCACTGAGTTTGACAACTGGGAGGTGAGGGCAACAGATGGGGGTGGGGGGGATTGATGATAAGGTTGGGGGATTCCACCTCCCTTCCTGGCAGGGTTCTGCAGGGAGGTAACTCCCTCTACCAAGGCCCAGAGTTCTTCTCAGGGGGCTCTTTCCACATGGCACCTTCTCTAGGGTTTAGTGTCTTCTCCAGGGTGGTACAGCTTCCCATCTCAGGACCTGTTTCCTCCTTATTTTCTCTAAACACTGCCCACATCATTGTAAACCATCCCTTCTTAAACTCTCCTTGATATTCCATTGGAATGCACCAGTTATCTTTTGTTTTGTTTTTGTTGTTGTTGCTGTTTTTGGCTGCATTGGAAGAACAGAGTCTTAACCACTGGACTGTCAGGAGAGTCCCAGAATGCATCATTTGTTTTGCCAGGACCCAAGATGGCGCAGTTATGGTTCTTCAATGTGTCATTTGCAATCTCTGTATGTGTGTCCTCTTTTTACTGTTATAAAAATAAGGGGGAAATATTCCTGCTCAAACTGCTTCATAAGCCTTTGAGGAATATGAAACGTGAAAAAGTGTGGTTAAATGCTCTTCGAGGTTTAACATCACCATTGAATACATGTCTACGAAAGAGTTAGTTTGTGCTAGGAGGGTGGAGGTCACTACGTAAGACACAGAAATAGATCAGGTGTCATCTCCGTGAGCCGATAACTGTAATAGGAAAACTGTGGGGAAACTGATGCTGAGACTGACAAGAGGCCTCCCAAGTTCAGTGCAGCTCAGATTCCAGCTGGGAGAAGAGGTATGATGGATGCTTCCAGCAGAAAGTGCCATTCGAATTGGATATTAAAGAGTAGATGGGATTGGGATACAGGAAAGGATTTGCCATTCCAGGATGAGAGAGGATGGTGAGAAGGAGCAGGGGGCTTTGATAAGCCTGGGAGTTACCTAAGGAGAGTATTCAAGGCACTTCCGGGTCTGTCAGTTTCAAAATGGGAAACACTCTCATCACAGGCATTTTCTGTGCTCTGGCTCAGTGACTAGTTCTCAGAGTGTGGTCCTGGGACCAACAGGGCCAGCATCACCTGGGAATTTTTTAGACATGCAAATTCTCAACCCCACCCAGACCCACTCAATCAGAAACTCTGGGGGTAGAGCCTAGCAACCTTTGAACAAGTCTTCTAGGCAAAACCCAGGCTTGTGGAAGTTTGAAAGTTACCTCTGCCTCTATGTGGGGATGGCTGAAGATGGGGAACAGTGCAGTCTGGGATGAGTGGAGTGGGGCCTTGAGGAGGCAGGCTGGACCACAGAGGACACCGACTCCATCTGTGATGAAAGTCCATTCTTCTCTGATCTCAGTTCTTTCATTTCCAAACAAAACATGAAACACTTAAATGATTTCTTCTTTTAAGATCTCTTCCAGTTCGGACACCTGTCACCCCGAGTCACGACTCTCAAACAAAATAGTGATGAGGTCATCAAGACAGAGGTCAGGACTCACCAAAGACCAAGGTATGAGTCCGATTTGCTACTTCCTGGTTTGTGACCCTTAGCCTCGTCTTCCTCCTCTAAATCAGTGATAACACCATCCACCTTCCAGGGTCACTGGGAGGATAAAATGGGACTTCCTGCTCCAAGTGTGAAAACTAAATACTGCTTCTGCATGAGTTACGCCCTAGTCACTGCTGTGGTCTCAGGGCACATGGCATATTTCACTAACTTCTCTCCAACTTCCTGGTCGGGTGCGATTTCTCTATTACATCTTGTTGTTATCTCACAAGGCCATCCTCCACAGGCAGGTGGTTGGTTCACCTAGATGGGGGATTCTTGGTTAACTTCTATTTACTTATTCCACAGTAGGTCCTGTGATGGAGACACCATGGCATTTTTTAATCCACAGCCTTTGTGGTAACTGTAACTTAGAAGGCATTCAGGAAATATGCCTTCTGAGTGAATGCATGAGAAGTTCTTGAAAACAATCACCAAGCTTTCGAAAGAAACCGAAGGACTGTAAAGAAATTACCTCTAAGTCTGTACAAGTGAACCTTTCCAAACACCTGGCATGACGATTGCTGTGTCCTAAATCACTTTCCTCGGGGAATTTTTCACCAATAAAACACGTGCAGGGGAGAGCCTAAGTCTTCACACAGTGCTTCAGCCAGCCCAGAGCTCGGCCATAATTTAATCATGTCGCCCTGTGTTTCATCTTTGTCTCTACCTCCCTGCCATCTGAGGCATCTTGCCGAGCTCCAGCTTTAACTCCGGGATCATTGCACCTGTTCTGCCACCGGCTCCCATGGTGGCTTTGCTGTTTCTTATGGTCCTAAATCCTGGGGTTGCCTTGGTTTGGACCTTTTTGTTTTATGCTTGGCTACTATCGGTCACGTGTATATTCTTTCTCTTCTTCTTCTCTCTCTCTCTCTCATATTGATACAGATGTATACAAATATCAATACATATGCAATAGGAAAGTGAAGTGAAAGTGAAAGTCTCTCAGTTATGTCCAACTCTTTGCGACCCCAAGGACTATACAGTCCATGGAATTCTCCAGGCCAGAATACTGGAGTGGGTAGCTGTTCCCTTCTCCAGGGGATCTTCCCAACTCAGGGATCGAACCCCGGTCTCCCGCATTGCAGGCAGATTCTTTACCGGTTGAGCCACCAGGAAAGCCCTATATGCAATATACATCTCTATATATTGATGTATTTTATTGATCAATAAATATTATCTAGCTCCCTATCTATCTGTATCAATAAGAAATGGCCATGGTCGTGTTTCCCTTTTTATTTCTCAATAGTAGAAAAGTCAGGACTTTTCCATTGCACTTCTGTATGTTGGGAGCTTCTCATCACCAAACTACTTACCACGTGTTAGCAATGATTAAAAGGCATGTGCATCATTCAGCTAAAGGCCTTCAAAATGCCAGATATACTTCGACATGCTTTCCCAGGGCTTGAGAACTTGGGTGTGATATGGAGTTGCAAGGCTGCCCATCCACGCTGGTATCATGTGCTCAGGGACAGTCAGGCTTTGGTGCCTCCCAGGGAAATACCAACCATGCAGAACTGCAGGGTCTTGGGGGGTCTTACCCAGCACAGTTGTCCTTACCACGTGGCCCTAGACCAACCACACCAGCAGCAGAATCTGTCAGAAGTGCAGACTCAAGGGGAGCACAGGGAACTATATTCAATATCTTGGCATAATCTATAATGGAAAAGAAAATGAAAAACGACATATATATATATATTTGTGTATATATAGCTAAACCATTTTGCTGTACACCAGAAACATTGTAAATCAACTATACTTTAATTAAAAAAATAAAATAAAATAAAAAAGAAGCACAGGCTCAGGGCCCTTCTCCAGACCTACCCAGTCAGACACTGTGGGGCTGGGCCCGGCCCAGAACATTTGTCTCCAGACAGGGCTGACCTCTGACCTGGACGCAGCTTTGAGTGCCAGCCTAGTGGCGTTCGGTCCTGGAGAGCATCCCACTGGCCTTGTCCGTGACTCCAGATCAAGTTTCTGCACACCATCTTGCTAAGTAGCTATGCCAAGGTGGGAGGGATAAACTGACAGCCCCATGGCCTTTAGCAGATTGGCCCTGACCCCAGTGCCCTACTCCACCTCCCTCTCACTCCCAGTCCTACTTCTGCACAAAGCTTTCCAGGTCACCTCAGATTAAATCACTGCTGCACATGGAATTTTATATCCCCCCTCTTCCCCACCAAGTTTCTATGTTGAAGCCCAACCCTCCATTGTAATGGATGTGGAGGTGGGACCTTTGGGAGGTGATTAGTATTAGAGATCATAAAGGTGGGGCCCCCTTGAAGGGATTAGTGTCCTGGCCAGTCAGTCCTAAAGAAAATCAACCCTGAATATTCATTGGAAGGACTGATGCTGAAGCTGAAGCTCCATTATTTTGGCCACCTGATGTGAAGAGCCGACCCATTGGAAAAGACCCTGATGCTGGGAATGATTGAGGGCAGGAGGAGAAGGGGGCAACAGAGGATGAGATGGTTGGATGGCATCACCGACTCAATGGACATGCGTTTGCACAACCTCCTGGAAGACGACCTGGCGTGCAACAGTCCATAGGGTCACAAAGAGTCAGACGTGGCTTAGTGACTGAACAACAGCAACAGGTAGAGATACCAGCGAGCTTGTTTTCTGTCTACGTGCAAACACCAAAGAAAGGCCCTGTGAGCACAGAGTGAAATGACAGCATCTGCTTCACTCAGAAGAGATCTTCTCACCAGAACCCAACCAGGTTGGCCCCCTGAGCTTGGTCTTTCAGCCTCCAGAACTGCAGGAAATATGTTGCTGTTGTTTAGGGCATGCAATTTGTGGCATTTTGTTATGCCAGGCAGAGCTGACTAAGACGGACATCATTCTCTTGAAACCAGATGTCTCCATGTGCTTGTCTACACATTGCTCCTGGGAGCCCCTGCAGCACTCGCTCTGAACAGAACAGAAGTTTTATCAGGGGTCATGTTCACAGAAGCTCCTGAGTAACTGCTCTCTGCCAGCCACTGGGTTAGGTGCCAAGGACCCTGAGATGAGCCCCAAAACCAAAGTCCCTGCCTTGTACTAGGAGTTAGACAATGATCTATGGTGAATACCCAGTGTCCTCCACCATGTGCCAAGGACCCTGAGATGAACCCACAAACCAGAGTCCCTGCCTCGTACTAGGAGCTAGACAATGATCTACTGAATGCCAGGTGTCCTCCACAAAGGACTAGGGCATGGGAGCTCCTTATTCAGTTTGCTTTATTGATGGAGAAATCATTGAATATATCCAGTCTTTTAAAAATGGTTTAGGGGTATATGAGAGCTCCAGCCAACAGAAAGTTTAAGAACAGAGTCCCCAAGATCACCCTTACTTCTGACAAGGTTGGGGGAAATTCCCAAAACTACCTTAAGTTTCAATGATTCCCTAGAAGGAAGCAGAACTCACTAATAGATGTTATCCCGGTATAGTTTATGGAAGGGAAGGGCTGCAGAGTATAATCAGTGAAGGGAAAAGATGTACAGGGCAGAGTCTGAGAGGGTTTCAAGGCAAAGCTTCCATTCTGCTCTCTGCATGGACGCAGAACGTGTTACCCCCTGATATGGATGCATGATACACAGGGAGTATTGTCAACAAGGTAAGCTACCTAAACCCCACATTCAGAGCTGTCACTGGTGCTTAAGTAACCATAATTGATTGATCACCCATATATTTAATCTCAGCTTCCAGATCCAGGGTTACTCTGTGGTCCAAAACTCCACCTACGTCTCATGGTCATCTTCATGCGTGGCTAGTTCCCATCCTAAGGTGTAGCTGGCCCACCCTCAGGCCAGACTCTTCCCTAATCAATGATGGTCCTGTTAAACATGACAGATTACCTTCTAGAAGACAAAGGGAAAGGCCACACCTATCTTTGTGTGTGTGTTAGTTGTTCAGTTGTGCCCGACTCTTTGCAACCCCGTGGACTGTAGCCCGCCAGGCTCCTCTTTCCATGAATTCTCCAGGCAAGAATAATGAAGTGGGTTGCTGTTTCCTTCTCCAGGTGATCTTCCTGACCCAGGGATCGAACCCGGGTCTCCTTCACCTATCTTTGGGCAAGACCAAATTCTTTACTCCAAGAGAACATTACAGGAGCCGGTAGTGATAGTGTTCAGGAAAAATTTGATGCAGCCTGAAGAATACAAAGTGGTGGAAATAATAGTGTGTTCAGTGCCAGACAGAGCAAGATTTGAGGTGGAGGTCAGCCTGTTGCCAACTGAAAATTCTAGACTGGCCACTTCATTTCTCTGAACCTCAGTTTCTCATTTACAAACCGGAGAAAATGTTTCTATATCAAATTGTGGGATTCGCTTAGAAGCTGATTTTTAAGCTTCTACCATAGTCCCTGGCACCAAACAGGTGGCTAAATAAACAACCTTTCCCTCTCATTTCTTTCTCTCTCTCTGCACCTTACTCCTCCCTGACAAGAAGGGGCTGCTGAGTAGGCAGACACCTCTTCTTGATCTAGCAGCTGCTCCTGCCTCCAGCAGGATGGTTCTAACAGGAGAGAGCATTTTTTTAAAAAAAACACACACTTTAAAAAAATCCACTCTCCCGTGCTATGTTAGTGATTTCAGCAGCTGTGAGTCAAAAGAAACTATCACAGGGTGTGGTTTCCATGGCAACTGCCATGGTTACAGAGGAGAAAGGAAAGGAACGGGGGAGACTGCCTTGCTGTCCACTGTCCTCTCATGACGTCCACCCAGGGTCCCCCCACACTCCTTCCAGAAGGATGACCTGCTTGCCACTTTTACTTAAATCATCTTTCAGTGATGTTGCTGGGCCACTTGGAGGAAGACTTGGAAGGCTCTGGTTTGCCCTGCCTGTTCTCTCAATTTAGAAAACCAACAATGAGATGAATCACTTCAAGTGGTGATGGCTTTATCACAGAATCACAGGATCTGGATGACCAGCTACCAAGAATGTGGAAGGGCATGTGGAGCGGGCCCGTGGGAGAGGCCTGGAGTGGGGAGCTTGAGGGGGTGGTCTTGATGAGTTGGAGGTATGACTCAAGTACGTTTTAAGGCTCATCCCACCCCAGTCAAGAATAATCATTTTCAGGCCAGCACCTACGCCAGTAGTAGGATAGATCCAGTAGACTAGATGAAGAAGCAACCGCTACTTCCCAGAGGTCAGGTACTCATGAAGTAGGCACAAAATGTAACTATTTACCTATTTGAGATATTTAGTAAAAAAAAAAAAAAGGATGTAGAAATGTTTTAAGTCTAGAAAGGAAGTCAGGACATTATGCAACTCAGAAGAATATGGGAACACAACAACTGTCATGAAAGCATCTACTGTGCTTGAAAAGGTTCAGCATCGGCTCCACAAGGATTCAGAACATTGATGTTGCCCCCGAAGACTTCCATGAACTGGCCTCTGCTTACTCTTCTTTATTTATTTATGTGCTTGTTTTTGGCTATGCTGGGCCTTCAATGCTACCCACATGGACTTTCTCTAGTTGCAAAGAGCAGGGCCTCCTCTTTACCATAATGCATGGGCTTCTCACTGTGGTGGTTTCTCTTGTGGTTCACAGGCTCTAGGGCACAGGCTCAGGAGTTCAGGCCTGCAGGTTTAGTTGTCCCCTGGCATGTGGAATCGTCCAGGATCAGGGATCAGATCCATGTCCCCTGCATTGGCAGGTGAATTCTTAAGCTCTGAACCACCTGCTCACTCTTTTTGAGGGCTGCATGCTTTCTCACCTCTTTGCTTCTGCATGTAACTTTTTTCCTTTTTTTTTTTTTCATTTTATCTGAAATGAAATGGTGACAAGCAATTCCAACAATTTCTCTCAAGTGTCACATCTTCTCAAATGCTGGTTTAAGCATCTCTTATTTGCATCTGGTCCCATCACTTCATGGGAAATAGTTGGGGAAACAGTGGAAACAGTGTCAGACTTTATTTTTTTGGGCTCCAGAATCACTGCTGATGGTGACTGCAGCCATGAAATTAAAAGACGCTTACTCCTTGGAAGGAAGGTTATGGCCAACCTAGATAGCATATTTAAAAGCAGAGACATTACTTTGCCAACAAAAGTCTGTCTAGTCAAGGCTATGGTTTTTCCAGTGGTCATGTATGGATGTGAGAGTTGGACGGTGAAGAAAGCTGAGTGCCGAAGAATTGATGCTTTTGAACTGTGGTGTTGGAGAAGACTCTTGAGAGTCCCTTGGACTGCAAGGAGATCCAATCAATCCATCCTAAAAGAGATCAATCCTGGGTGTTCATTGGAAGGTCTGATGTTGAAGCTGAAACTTCAATACTTTGGGCACCTCATGCGAAGTGTTGACTCATTGGAAAAGACCCTAATGCTGGGTAGGATTGGGGGCAGGAGGAGAAGGGGACGACAGAGGATGAGATGGTTGGATGGCATCACTGACTCAATGGACAAGGGTTTGGGTGGACTCCAGGAGTTGGTGATGGACAGAGAGGCCTGGCGTGCTGCAACTCATGGGGTCGCAAAGAGTCGGACATGACTGAGCGACTGAACTGAACTGAACCTCATTCCTCTAGGTAGCCTTGGACTCCTGTCCCTACACAAATGTTCTCAACCTATTTTCCTCAACCTCTGCATAACCAACTGCCACTGCTGGCATCTCCACTGTCACCTCCTCCCTGAGGTCCCATGGTTTTCCCAGTAGGCACTCCTGCCACTCTTGATCTGCCTACTTAATACGATCTTCCATGTGGATTCATTTATGTGTGTCTTAGTCACTCTTGCAACACAAAGAGTTGTGTCTGGCTCTTTGCAACCCCATTGACTGTAGCCCACAGGCTTCTCTGTCCATGGGACTCTCCAGGTAAGAATACTTGAGTGGGTTGCCATGCCCTCCTCCAGGGGATCTTCCCAACCCAGGGACTGAAAATGGGTCTCCCACATTATAGGCAGATTCTTTACCATCTGAGCCACCAGAGAAGCCCAGATTGGTTTATACAGAGGCCCTAACTCCATTGCCAGCCTATTATTCTTGAGAATGAATATAGATGCTTGACTTACTGTTGTATGTCCTTAATGTCTGGCACCTGATAAGAAAATAATTATTTGTTCAAAGATAGAGCAATTTTGGAAGAATACATGTGGAATAAATATTAGTTGGATGAGTGATACAATTTTATCAAAGGATAGACATTTTGCAGTTGTTTATATAAAGGATATTTTATATTCATTGTACTTGCATAAGACAAATTTCCTATGGATGCCTTAACAAAAAACCTCAGGCTGAGTGGCTTCAAACATCAGAGATTCCATCTCATACAGTCCTGGAGGCCAGAAGTCTGAAAGTAGTCCCAGCTACTTGGCAGACTGAGGCTGGAGGATAACTTGAGCCCATGAGTCCTGGGCTGTAGTGTGCTATGCCAATCGGGTGTCAGCATCAATATGGTGACCTGCTGGGAACTGGGGGCCACCAGGCTGCCTAAGGAGGGGTGAACCTGCCCACATTGGAAACTGAGCAGGTCAAAACTCCCATGCTGATCAGGAGTGGGACCGTGCCTGTGAATAGCCACTACACTCCAGCCTGGGCAACATACAAAGTATTTGTAGGAGCATGCGCTCTCAGTTCAGTTCAGTTACTCAGTCATGTCCGACTCTTTGTGACCCCATGGACTGCAGCACACCAGGTCTCCATTTCCATCACCAACTCCTGGAGTTTACTCAAACTCATGTCCATTGAGTCTGTGATGCCATCCAACCATCTCATCCTCTGTTGTCCCCTTCTCCTCTCACCCTCAATCTTTCCAAGCATCAGGGTCTTTTCAAATGAGTCAGCTTTTCTCATCAGGTGGCCAAAGTATTGGAGTTTCAGCTTCAACATCAGTCCCTCCAATGATCATTTAGGACTGATTTCCTTTAGGATGGACTGGTTGGATCTCCTTCCAGTCCAAGGGACTCTCAACAGTCTTCTCCAACATTACAAGTCAAAAGCATCAATTCTTCTGTGCCCAGCTTTCTTTATAGTCCAACTCTCACACCCATACATGACCACTGGAAAAACCATAACCTTGGCTAGAAGGACCTTTGTTGGCAAAGTAATGTTTCTGCTTTTTAATATGCTGTCTAGGTTGGTCATAACTTTTCTTCCAGGGAGTAAGCGTCTTTTTATTTCATGGCTGTAGTCACCATCTGCAGTGATTTTGGAGCCCCCCAAAATAAAGTCTGCCACTGTTTCCCCATCTATTTGCCGTGAAGTGATGGGACTGGATGCCATGATCTTAGTTTTATGAATATTGAGCTTTAAGCCAACTTTTTCATTCTCCTCTTTCACTTTCATCAAGAGGCTCTTTATTTCTTCTTCACTTTCTGCCATAAGGGTGGTGTCATCTGCATATCTGAGGTCTCTCTCAGAGGCCTGCAAAGGACTCCCCTTGTCTCTACCAGCTGTGGCAGCTCTAGGCTTCCCTGAGCTGTGATGCATCATGCACGTCTCAGCCTCCATTGGCACAAATCCACCATCTGCCTGTGTCCTTTATTTTTTCTTGTTTTTAATTTTTATTGGGGAATACGTGGTTAACAATGTTGTATTAGTTTCTGCAATAGAGCAAAGTGAGTCAGTTACACATATACACAGATCCACTCTCATTTAAATTCTTTTCCCAGATAGGCCATTACAGAGTATTGAGTAGAGTTCCCTGTGTTATACAGTCGGTCCTTGTTGGTTATCCATTTTATATGTAGAAGTGTGTACATGTCCATCTCAATTTTCCACTTTGTTCCCCATGTCTTCACATGGTCTCCTCTCTGTGCCTGAGTCCAAATCTCCCCTCATCTTATAAAGACACATCATATTGGATTAAGGGCCCACCTACTTGATGGCCTCATTTTAACTCAATCAATTAAATCTATATCAACGACCCTGTTTCCAAGATCTCATTTTGAGGTCCTGACAGTTAGGACTTCAGTGACTCTTTCTGGGGGACACGATTTGACCCATACATTAGTCTCTCTCTGTACAAGAACACAATGATTTGTGTGCCCTGGCAACATCTCCGTAGCTCCAAGCCTTAACTCTTTAGGATCGGGAACATCTTGCTGTGTGTTTTTTTAATCTTTGTCTACTTGTTTACTTTTTACTATTTTAAAAACCTGTGTTAAGGTTGGATCTTAATCTATTTTCAGTTGTTCCTCCAGAAACATAGTTTAAATGTAGGAAAGGCCCAGTTCGGATGGCCTCCTGGCCCTGGGATGGGCAGGGTGTCAGCGGTGATGCCCAGAGAAGGCAGCCGCTGGCACCCACGGGCCCCACCCGGCCTTGCCTCGGCGCAGAGAGGCAGGAATATCCTCCGAGCAGATGGAGAAGCGGGGAGGTGCAGAGGTGCCTGGGGAGCCAGGCTGTGGCGAGGAGCTTCTCAGGGCGCCGGCGTGCAGGGGAGGGGACCGAAATAGCCAGCAAATCCCTTCTCGGGGGAGAACCACCCATGAGAAGGCTCAGCAGACGAGTGACAGGAGCCGGCAGGACGCAGATCTGGGCTCGCAAGCCGGACAGGTTGAGGCTCCAGATGGCAGAGAAAGAAGAGAAGGAACCGTGAACGACGACAGTTTTATTCAGCTTGAGCGTTTTCAGAGTTTGCCCGAAGGATGACGCCCTGCTGGGGCTCCAGCTGCAGGGACTCGAGGGGCAGACTCCGGACAGAGGCCGAGGGTGGGCGTCGGGCTGACCGTGAGCCTGGCCAGCCCGGGCTCCGGGCAGGGAGGGCAGTGTTGGCTGTGTCTTCCGAGGGGCTCGGGGGACAGGCCCTGAGGCCTGCGGCCCGGGTTTCTCCCTCCAGGTACGAGCGACCAGACAGCTGGGCTGGGAGACAGTGCCTGGTTCCTCAGCCAGGTCCCACCCTGGGAGCAGCTGGGGACACGGCCTGGCAGGACGGTCCATGGCGTTGGCCACCAGCCAGTGCCTGAGCCTGTTGAGAAAGCGTGTGGACAGAACAACGGTGCATATTTTCAAAATATCCCTCTGCAGAGACAGAACGGCCCGGGGTAGTGTGAACTCCCTCACCTGGAGCTGTGTGTGTCGACGTGTGAAATGCACACCTTGAAGGAAACAGTCCAGGGAGGGATGGGCAGGACCAGGAAGCCAGCCACGGCCCGGCCTGTCCCAGTTGTGGACCCGGGAAGGTGCTGGGCTTCTCTGAGCCTCGGTTTCCCTCGTACCCGTCGAGTCCCTTCTCCTCTGGAGGGAGAAGCCCAAGGGGCACACACACACGTGAAGGACATGCCTGTGACAGGCACACACAGATAGCACACGCCTTGCCTGCACGTGGTGGGTCTCCTGACTGGCCTGGGCCTTTCTTTCAAGGAGAGAACTGCAAGTCACACTCACAGGGGTGGATGTCAGCTCACTGTAAACCAACAAGACAGCCCTTCCTTCCCTGTCAGCTCTACAAGGAAACATGCCCCCCTATCCTGCCCCTGGGGTATCTCTGAGGCGGGCACCAGACCATCATCTGGATGCTACACCAAGCTGTCCTTGAGAAAGATGTCGCAGACACACTGTCTTCCTGTGTGTTTTTTCATTACAACTTTATAAAATCAGTTTAAGCAATCCAGTAAATATGACAACAAACTTTCTAAATCCACTTTGTTTTCAATACATATATATATATGTATATATATATCATAACATTATACCTACTGGGAGCTCCAGTATTTTGGCCACTTGATGTGAAGAACTAACTCATGGGGAAAGACCTTGATGCTGGGAAGGATTGAGGGCAGAAGGAAAAGGGGGCGGCAGAGGATGAGATGGTTGGATGGCATCACCGACTCGATGGACATGAGTTTGAGCAAATTCCAGGAGACCGTGAAGGATGGGGAAGCCTGGTGTGCCACAGTCCAAGGGGTAAGGTGCTGGGCCCTGGGAGATGCTGGCTCAATGCAGAGTGGGAACGTGGAGGGAAGGCTAGGGGGTCCCACTAGCGAATTTGGACTGGCAGCCATGCCTGTCTCCAGTGACAGAACCGGTGATCTGGAGTAAATCTCCTGGTCCATCAGGAAAGATGTCACAGGTAGAGAGACTACCTGGAGAAAATTCAAGAAGCATCATTTCTGATGGGCCAATAAAGAGAGCAATTTGTAAAACTTAAAGGAGTGTGTCAGCTCCCAGCAGAAACTTCTCCACCGACCAGGGCAGAGCTCCCATGCCTCCGAGCAGAACCAGCAGAGCCTGTTGGACCTCCCTGAGGAGAGTGAACGAAATCACCTCCTCAGTGATGCTCGTTCTCTCTCAGCTGAAAATTTAAAGTGAAAAGGATAATGGAATGAGATTTCAAGGAAGCCGTTATAAATGACAAGTCATTCTGGCTATCATCACAGAAGGCTCCAAGGACCTCTGGGAGTGACAAATGGTCTTAGGAGCCCTCCACCTTGGTTCTTTAGAGAAAAGAGAGAAAGGCCATCCCAGGATACCTGATGGGCCTGTCATGGAGAGGGGTTCACAGGGGGCCAGGCAACTCCAGTGTGGACGTCAGTCCTGGAGTCCTGTCCCTCACAGGCTCTGGGACCCAAGCCCTGTGACCTCCTCTTAGCCTTCCCTACAGGCCAGAGAGGGTGCCGGTTCAGAGCTCTGCTCTCCCACTGTTATGTCAGACAAACTGGGGTCCCGTCAGCTTAAATTCCCCAGAAATGATGGATGCGTTCTCCAGGCCAACCCATCGGCTTCTCTATCAGCAAATAGATGATGAAAGTTAGAAGCTGCGTCTTCACAAAGGAACCAGAGACCATGGAGGCACAGATGCCCCAGGATCATGCTGAATGGAAGGCAGGCAGCTTCTGGATCCTGCTTGCTGGCTCCCAGTGCAATGGCTTCCATTCCAGATAGTCCCAAACACGTGCTCATGGGAAGTGCACTGCTTCCAGGAAGGGCTCCCGGGTATTACAACTAATGGAAGGGCCAGGAGGTTGGGGGGCTGGCACCGAGCCTCTAATGCTTCTGACATTTGTCCAGATTCAACATAATCCACCCATCATTGTATCAGAGATCGTCCCGGCACTCTCTGTTCCCACAGTGATCCCAGTTTTGATCACACTTTTGCTGGACTAGCAGTGTTTTGGCCCCACAGTGAAACCCGGCAAACAATGCAATTGGGATGGATTAGAATACGCCTGAAATTATTCCATCCGATTCCAGGCTCCATGTGACTTCCCAGAGTGGGGAAAGGTTTGCCTTAGCTGATCAAGCTGGTCAGTGGCACAGCTGAGACATTGTCTGGCTTCCCGCCTAAGGCTTCTTCCTTTAGGACTGTATTCACTGGACTGGCCCTGGTGCCGTGAGGTCAGCGGGATAGCATTCAGTGGACACTGTCATACCATGTGAGTGTGTGAATAGCAGGACAGTCAAGGGCAGGGTCGAATGACTACAAGAGGCCTCCTCTTGAGCCTCCCTTTAAGGCCTTTATAACTTTCAGATCCACCTTGGAGGGTCACTAGCCTATAAGAACTTCTGAACTCTTTGCTATGAACCTAACAGCTAAACCAAGCTACCACAGTCACCATTTATCATGACAGAGTAAACAGACCAGATGATGAATGAAGTAGCAAGCGAATAAGTGTAAGTGAAGCAGAGCGGCCAATTACAGGTGAAAATAATGGGTGTCTTTGGGGTTCCAAGGAGGAATATTCAACAGATCAGTATAGTTTCATATGGGTGGGGATTCACTCTAAGCTACGCTCTCATTCCACACGAGAGCACCTCATGGCCAGACTCAGAGAGAAGTTAGTTAGGTGAAGTCAGAGAAAGAGGAAGGCACGGTACACAAACTGCAAGGAGACAAACACAGACCAAGAGGCTCTGAATATCAGAGTGGAGGCCACAAATATGCCAGCGACAATCACAAAACACGTTGGCACCGTGGGAGGGCTTTCTACTTGCAGTAATCCAAGTTATGAGATTTTCATCTTCCAGACATTTCCAAAGATCAATCTACCATGTTCTCAATTTTGCAAAAGCACACTTCAATGCTTCCTTCATTCTTTCGTTCACTTATTCCACATCTTTAGATACCTCTTTCAGCCTGGAAGCTACGTGGAGTACTGAGGACATGCAGATAAGTTAATCATTATCTCTGCTTCAACAAAGTAACGGTGCACTGTAGAACTCAAGAGTGAGCAGTCAGCATTCAGTTCCCATTCTCTTTAAAAACTTCTTTTCTTCTCACCCCATACCACTGACCACATTCTGATGGGAACCAATAATGATATTGTTCTGGTATTTCAAATAGCTGGTTATCTTTCCTTAGAGGAGAGTTTAAGATGGAGACCCTTATGTTATTACATTATGTGTAATAAGCGATAATTTGGTTTAACTTTACAATAATATCTTGCCACGTGTAAACAATACTTTATAAATTGCCTTTCACCTCACTATCCCGAATGCTAAGTCCTGTGTCATACACTTCTATCTCCCTAGTGTTTCTCATGCTGGAGCATATTGCCCATAAGATTATGACAATCTCTTCCTTTGAAATGACATTTTTCACCTCCATTTTTATATCACATTATCAATTTGATTATCTCTTTCAACATTTCCACTTAATGTTATTGTTCAATTCCACCAACTGTATTAGAATGACAAGCTAAAATGTGTTGCTAGAATCAGAGAAGTGTGTAAAATCTGTAAAAAAAAAAAAAAAAAAAAAACCCTCATAGAAATATTGACAGAATGGGGTTTCATACTTTCTGTCACTCTCTTCCACATAATCGATTCCCAGTTGATGTCACATTGCCACATATTCCAGGAACTTGCCAATATTTTCCTTCATGTCTTTCCTATAGTTTAGGTTTGATATAGGCATAAATCTCATATTCTTAGGTATTTTTAGAAAACTGTATTTAAAAGCTTTCTGTTTTCATTTCTCTCATCTTAGATGTCATGAGTGCAAAATTGGATAAACTTTTGTTGGCATTGCACTTAAGGGTTTTTTTTTTCTTCTTTATTTCCAATTTTGGATCTGCATATACACATTTGATAAGAATCTGTGTAAAATTCTCATCACCCATTGTCCAAATGATAGTTGAGTATAGCTTTCCCGTAAAAACATTCAGAGGTATTTTATTGTGTTTTCATTTATTCTCACCAGAAGTAAACACTATCCATTATAAAGGCTTCAACGCTTGCATTGAACAAAACACAAATAAGAGCACCATTAGCATTTAAGATATCCTCACTTTGAATTCACATAAACTCAAAGGTTATGCTTACCAAAACTCAGTTTTAAGCTACTAGTAATGTATATAACAGAACTTAATGAACTTTGCCTGTGTGCATGCACAGTGAATTTGGTCGTGTCTGACTCTTTGCTACTCTTTGGATTGTAGCCCATCAGGCTCCTCTGTCCATGGGATTCTGCAGACAAGAATACTGGAGTGGGTTGCATGTCCTTCTCCAGGGGATCTTCCCAACCCAGGGATCGAACCCAAGTCTCCTGCGTCTTCTGCATTGCAGGGAGATTCTTGACTGCTGAGCCACTGAGGAAGAACCCTAATAAAGTTTAGGAGGAGATAAATGCATAATTGACCAGAAAGGGAAGTCTTAGGTTCTACCTTTAAAACCTGTTGTTGTTAAAGGTTTACCCTGTCTGTAATTTAAGCTTTCTAAAGTCTTTATCTAATACCTTGATATAAATAATTCCATATCTCCACTTTCTCTTAATTTTCTTAATCATAACACTCAAGTTTACCAGCAGTCATTTATCCTTTCAAAGTTTAAAAAGAAGTATGTTGTTTTTGGTCACTAAGTCATGTCTGACTCTTTGTGACTCTATGGACTGTAGCCCATCAAGCTTCTCTGTCCATGGGATTTCTCAGGCAAGAATACTGGAATGAGTTGCCATTTCCTTCTCCAGGAAAGCCTCCTGACTCAGGGGTAAAACCTGTGTCTCCTGCATTGGCAGGTGAGTTCTTTACCACTGAGCACCAGAGAAGCTCCATAACCAAGCATGCATGCTTTCATGCTAAGTCACTTCAGTCGTGTCCGACTCTCTTTGACCCTATGGACTGTAGCCCACCAGGCTCCTCTGCCCATGGGATTTCCCAGGCAAGAATACTGGAGTGGGTTGCCATGTCCTCCTCCAAGGGATCTTCCACACCCAGGGATTGAACTCAGGTTTCCTACATTGCAGGCAGACTCTTTACCATCTGAGCCAGCATGGAAACCCCATGTCAATGTATGGCAAAAACTATTACAATATTGTAAAGTAATTAGCCCCCAACTAAAATAAATAAATTTATAAAAAAAAAAAAAAAGGAAAAAAAAATATGTTTAATAAATTGAAAAAAAAAATAAATAAATAAACAAACATAAACTCATCCAAAACATTAAAGTCAAATCTTTAAACTTGGTTTCTCTTCTGGAGATGACCAGATGTTTGGTGGCAGAATTTTCTGTTTCAAAGTGCCTACAAGAAGCTTTGTTCATAGAAGATAATCTCAGGTTTACCGTTTCAAAGCTGTATGACTTTAACCAAGGTTCTCGAATTATGTAAGTCAATTTCCTCCAAACTGAAACACTGGTATTTCTCCCCACAGAGTTGTTGTGAGGAATAAATACATCATTGAAAATGTTACAGACTGCATGGTACCTAATGGTCAACAAATGTGTCCTGAATAAAGAAATAAGGGATGAATAAATGCTTGCTTGTATATATGGTCTTTTCTTCTTGTGACAAGGTTGTGACTTTCCTCAGAGACCCTATAGGCCCGTGAAGCTACTGTTGAACAAAGCACCAGTAACAAGAATTTATAGACTGCCCCGTTGGTTGGAAATTCCGGTCTGATCCTCACTCTTCACCAAGAGATAGAGGTTAAGACAGATTTCATTTCATGCCCTACAAACTTGTTGCAATAACTTTATTGAGAAGTCTGGGGGTGGAAAATGGAAACTTTGAATGTTCCCGATATATATGTGCATGTATTTTTAAATTGTATGTAAGGCCGACAGAGCGTTTCCTTATAATTATTTTCATAACTAAACTTCTTGCACTATAGATTCTGTTCTTTATAGATGGGTAATTTAAAATCCAATTATCGCTCATATACGTCAAAATAACACATTTGATATTTATATTTATCACAGATCTGCCATTTAACACCTCCATATTATGCTCTGCTTCCCTCCCATGATCACATTCCAAAATACGCTCAACAGTCCAATTTTTTCTTTCTTATCATGGATATGACATTCATATTGGAAAATAAGTATGTTCTATAGAACACCAGCTATCTGTACGTTCTAACTTAAACTACACAGCCTAAGATAGAGAAGGGGCTTAACATATACCCTCACTACTGTTAATATTATTCTCATATCAGTATCAGCAATAGTCACCCCCAAGTAATTGAGGAGTTGATCTTGATTAATTGACCGATGTTGCTTAACTCTTGTTTGTTCATTGGCACCAAAGAAAGCTTAAACAGAATAAGGTTTTAAAAAAAGATGAGGGGATCCTTCTCCAGAGCTAACTCCAGTAGCTAATTAAGTACTTATTCAAAAGACTTCATGTAATTAGATGTTCCAGAGTAAAGCCCATGGTACTGGATAAGAAGTGTACATACACAGCCTGTGCCTTCTAAGAGCTTTGCTGTCCTTTAGTTACTAAATCATGTCTGACTCTTTGCAACCCCATGGACTGCATCACTCCAGGCTCCTCTGTACCCTACTGTCTCCCAGAGTTTGCTCAGATTCATGTCCATTGAGTCAGTGATGCCACCCAACCATCTCATCTTCTGTCGTCCCCTTCTCTTCCTGCCTTCAATCTTTCCCAGCATCAGAGTCTTTTCCAATGAGTCAACTCTTCGCATCAGTTGGCCAAAATATTGGAGCTTCAGCTTACAACTCTGTTTATTCATGTTTGTCTTATGCTGTGTTTGTTTGGTTTTATAACACTAATCCATACCAGAAGTGCTGTACATTCTTATAAACAATGGTAGAATTATGAGAACTATTTTTTTTTTCCATGATGGTTTGGAGACTGTCACAGCACCACTTGAGATAATTGAACTAAACTTCTTGCACTATAGATTCTGTTTTATTATAGACGGATAATTTAAAATCTATTTATCGCTCATATACATCAAAATGAAACATTTGATATTTATATTTATCACAGATTTGCCATTTAACACCATTTCAGACCAAATCCTCATCCTTGAGTAACCAAGGACTCAGTGTTCAAGCTCACAAATGTCTTTATGTCATTTAGGGATTCGGAAGCTGTGAGCTGCAACCAGAGGGAAGATTGGGTTTCAATTTGTTTCCTGCACTCCTTTTCAAAGATCAGTACTTTACATAATCTCCTCACGTTTAGCTCTTAAATACTGTCACAGCTACTCTCCACTGTTTGCTAAAGTTTAAGACTTGTCCTGTGATCAGTTTCCAGCCAGGATCTGTGACTGTGAGAATCCAGGGATGTCCACCTTTAAAATGTAACTTGACTGGTCACTGAAAGATCAGGATGATGGCAAAGATAAGACTTACAAAAAAACTTGAACCAAAATGACTGCGAATGTATATGACTCATACCCTTAAAGAGCTGTCACGTATAATCATGTCCAAAAGGAAAAATATGTAGCAAACTGACAGTACCTTTATTTTAAAAATACGAACTGAAGCTAAGATAAATTGTTGATTTTCTTTCTAAATGACACGTTGATGCCACAATCATCCTTAAAGAATCAGTACAGATGAACTTATCTGAAGGGAAGGAATGGAGACGCAGATGTAGGCAACAGACATGTGGACACAGAAGGGGAGGGGAGGGGAGGGCAAATTGAAAAAGTAGCATTGACGTATAGACACTACCATGTGTCAAACAGGTAGCAGCCGTGGGAAGCTGCTGTGTAGCACAGGGAGCCCAGCCTGATGCTCTGTGACGCCCTAGAGGAGTGGAATGGGGAAGGGGGAGGATCAAGAGGGAGGGGATACACACACACACACACATATATATATGGGACTTTGCTGGGAGCTCAGTTAGTAAAGAAATCTCCTGCAATGCAGGAGACCCCGATTCGATTCCTAGGTTGGGAAGATCTCCTGGAGAAGGGCATGGCAACCCACTCTAGTATCCTTGCCTGGAGAATCCCCACGGACAGAGGAGCCTGAAAGGCTACGGTTCATAGGGTCACAAAGAGTCAGACATGACTGAGCAATTAAGAACAGTATTATGACTGATTCACTTTTTTGTATGGCACAAATCAACACAACATTGTAAAGCAATTATCCTCTAATTAAAAAAGTAAAAAACACAAAACAAAACCATTGTCTGTTTCCAGATTCAACATGCTCTTCTTAATAACCTTCCTTCAGAAGGCTCAGTTGCTGATACCCAGAGATAAAAGTTGATGTCTGCACCTGCATCTGATGAGTTTTCAGAGATTCTGCCCGTCTCAGGACCACTCTCAGGATGGGGCTTCTAGATTCACCCAGGCCATGGACACAGACTAGAATTTCCTCTGGGTTTTGTCTTGTCACATATCTCTCACTTGCAGTAAGTTATGGACTCTCTGTTTCTCATATTCATAGAAACGAGATCGTCGTGTCCCCCGTGCGTCTTTTTTCATTGGGGTCTACTTGCTTTATGATGCTGTGTTTGTGCTATAAAGTGAATCAGTTATAGGTATACGTGTATCATCTCTTTGTCACCACAGAGCATTGAGTAGAGTTCCCTGTGCTATATAGTACGTTCTTATTAGTTATCTGTTTTATAGATAAAACTGCATAATATGCTTAGTCGCTCAGTCATGCCTGACTCTGCAACCCTTTGGACTATAGCCTGCCAGGATCCTTTGTGGGATTTTTCAGGCAAGAATCCTGGAGTAGGTTGCCATTTTCCTCCTCCAGGGGATCTTCCCAACCCAGGGATCGAACCCACCCCTCCTGCATTGGCAGGCTGATTCTTTACCCGCTGAGCCATCTGAAATGTATATGTCAATCCTAATCTCCCAATTCATCCCACCCTCCTTTCCACCACTGGTGTCCATGTCTATTTCACAACTTTGAGGGAGCTGATTTGAGGTAGCTAATTGTTACACTTGGAAACCCTCTTGTCTTTAATTCTGTGGATTCCAGAAGGATCAGATTGCCAGAAACCTGACATCTATGAGCAGGAGGTAGGTATACATGTGAGATGCAATGAGTATTTATGCATTCTATATGCATATGTATATTCAGGCATACATATATTCTTCAAAATTGATTTTTCAAAATGTTCCCTAAAATTCTGTTCTCTCGTCTTTTAATTCTGTCAGGAGCTTGGTCCCTTCACAATTGATAAATCACCCACATTAATCTGTCTTCCACCTCCTCCCTTCACATCGTTCTCTCAGCCACAATAAGATTTGAGCGTGTGCCTGTACACATGGCGTCCCAAATTATAACCTCCCCAGTCTCAGGATTGTTTTCAAAGGGCTAAAAATTGCCATGCTCATAAAAACAAAACAAAACAAAAATGGCAACCTTGTTTGCCTTGCCAGTCTGTCAGAGCTTGAAAAACAAACTTCATCCCAGAAAGACAAACACACACACAGCAAACGTGGAGAAGGAGCTGCTAGGAGCCGAGAGCATCTCGAGACCAGGGAACAATGGGAGAGAACACGGCCTGGCAGGGCGGAGAAGGACACGTCCTGCCTGCAAGGTGAGCAAGGAGAGAACGCAGCCCTCGATGCAGACCTTGATGGGGTTGGAGGGAGGACCTCTTTGCACACACCCTCCTCCAAACCCCAAAACATCCCCACTGTCAAAGCTCATACTCGTGAAGCTACGTCTACATTGAGTTCTCCTTTCGTATCATCACCCCTTGAGGGGCAGTGGTGACCCTAGGTTAACTCCCTTGGGTGTGCCATGTCAGGTATATAAAAACACAGATCCAAACAGACACTGAAACCCCAATTTCACTAATCGTTGTTGGGATGAATCAAAGCCAATCAACTGCATATTTCCTGGAAGGCTTCACTTTACAACCTCTGATGCGATACAAAATAAAAAGGCGACTTTGGCGGGTGTCTATAATAACAGTTTATATTAATATTCTCCAGTGATCCTTTCTTCCAAGGAATCTAAAGTACTTGCAAGGAGGTTGGATTCTCCGCCAGCTCTGGTTCCAGCAGGAATAAATGGCAGTGCTTGGCAGCCGCAGTGCAAACCTTAGCGATGTCTCTGGGGATGGGAGTGCTCAGCTGCACACGTTACATGTCTCAGTCTTCGTTCACACACACTCTGGCTTGTCAGAGCTTAATGGCTGTTGGCCCCAAGAGGATCAGGGCAGATCTATTCCCAGTCGAGTGGTTAAGTCAGTCGCCATGCAAAGAAGTCCTTTTGGTGGCAGTGGACTTAGCACGGCTTGGAGGTACCCATCAGTGAAGCTCTTACATTTGACATGTGCTGTCCCAGCCATTTCCCTGTGTCAGACAGTCTCAATGCAACACTCTGAAGTCTGATCATGCCCACTGCTCACGTGAGAAACACAGACTCAGGGTCCAGATTCTCCAGTGACGCAGCCCATCAGTGGTAGAGTCAGATGTGTACACAGTTACCCTTGGGTCAAAAGCCCATGTTTTGTTGCTCCACTGTTTTCATGCAGCCTGATCCCAGTGATGGTATGAGATGAGTCACAATGTTTGCTTACAGGTTTGCATTCTTCTTGCTTCCCTACACCAAGGAAATGGGACTAGGGATCGTTAGAATTTATATTTTCCAACTTGTACCCAAGCATTCAAGTTCTCTGCTCCCTCATTCCATCAGTGCAAGTTCTTGGGTCCCCTTGGTGCTAAGAGGGGTCTCTCTGATAGCTCAGTTGGTAAATAATCTACCTGCAATGCAGGAGACCCTGGTTCGATTCCTGGCTCTAGAAGATCTGCTAGAGAAGGGATAGGCTACCCACTCCAGTATTCTTGGGCTTCCCTGGTGCCTCAGCTGGTAAAGAATCTGCCCACAATGCAGGAGACCTGGCTTTGATCCCTGGGTTGGAAAGATCCCTGAGTTGGGTAGAAGGAAAAGCTACCCACTCCAGTAATCTGGTCTGGAGAATTCCATGGACTTTATAGTCCATGGGGTCGCAAAGAGTCGGACATGACTGAGCAACTTTCACTTCATTTCACTTGGTGCTAATATGCCTCACAGGATGGGACCTCTTGACACTGTCGTTCTGATTTGTAAGCACCAGGTCAAGACTGCTAGGAGAAGCAATGTCTCCCTGACGGGCAGAATTCTCTCTCTGATTTTGTGTTTAACTCATTAATGAACAAACATGTATTCAACTCTTGTTGCACTCGCAAGGCCAGGGTGAGGACCAGGTTGACCAGGCTCCTCATTTTCCTCAGGTGCAAAACTGAAAAGTGAAAGTGTTAGTTGTGTCTCACTCTTTGCAACACTGTGGACTGTAGCCCACCAGGCTCCTCTGTCCATGGAATTCTCCAGGCAAAAATACTGGAGTTGGTTGCCGTCTCAACCTCCAGGGAATCTTCCTGACACAGGGATCAAACCTGGGTCTCCCACATCACAGGCAGATTCTTTACCATCTGAACGACTAGAGAAGCAAAATTTAAAGGATTTCCCAAACCGTTCATTATTATTAATAATATTAACATTTTAAAAAATTTTAAATGAAGGCAAAAATCAAAATAAAAAGTGTTTCAAATAAAGATAGAATGAGTGTGACTAACAATTCCCGTTGTCTCAAGCTCAGCAGAGCAACCTGCTAGGCATTGGGAACCCAGCGACCCACCTGGTCCTTGAGGTGAGGACCTCTTAGAACACCAATTCTAGCATATGATGCTAATACCGTCAGGCTCCTCACCTTCAAGATGGGAAATACAATTTCTACTTTAGAAGAAAAGCGCTAGAAATTTATTGAATGACTGAGTTAGATTGGATTAAACTTCCTTTTCTTGCTGTGAGAATGGGGCTGGGCATGAGTCAATGATGCCATCCAACCATCTCATCCTCTCTCGCCCCCTTCTCTTCCTGCTTTCAATTTTTTCCTGCATGAGAGTCTTTTCCAATGAGTTGGAAATTTGTATCAGGTGGCCAAAGTATTGAAGCTTGTCTTTTTACTACTCATTTAACTGTCCTCCTTCAGGAATCCATTTTCAGGGTCCTCATTTCCTCAGACTAGGCATGTTCTTGCCTTAATATCTCTGCTATGGATCCTTCCCGTTACTGTAAAGGCCTAGTATTTGAAACCAAAGACTTAGAATAAAGCACTGTCCCCTTCTGCTCTGTGATGTAAGTTCCTTCTTTGTGGCAACAACAGAGGTTAGACTAGCTGGGGCCTGGGAGCAGAACAGAGATTATCAGGGGATGAAATAAACAAAGAAGCATCAATTAGTATTTCAAAATGACATCCTGTCCTGGTGGTTTATAACAAGTGGCAGTTCACAAAGGACTGATAAGTTTTCTCTCAGTTAATTTCTCAGTGAATCTTATGAATTGGATGCTATTATCCTGTTTACAAATGAGGAAGCAGAGGGCTTAATTCAGTACCTCAGTTACATTTATTAGATGACAGTGCTCAGTCACTAAGTCATGTCTGACCCTTTGCAACCACATGGACTGTAGCCTTCCAGGCTCTTCTGTCCATGGGATTTTCCAGGCAAGAATACTGGAGTGGGTTGTCATTTCCTCCTCCAGGGGATCAAACTCATGTCTCCTGCATTGACAGTGGGATTCTTTACCCACTGAGCCATCAGGGAAGCTCTTAGTGGCAATCTATATTCTTTGTCTTATACTACACAAGGGAACCATTCCTCAGTGAAACATGCCTATCCTGCAATATAATTAAACAAAAGAGATACGACCATCTTATATAAAGCACACTTAAATATACCAATTTTATATACTTTCATAAGAACAAACAAGTTATGGATTTGTAACTGAACTGGACTGTGAGCAATTTGAGAACAGGGCTGTCTCTTGTTTACTTTTCCTTTTCCACATTATCTGCTATGAGCTGAATTACATCTCCCCAAATTCATATGGTAAAGCCCCAACCTTTACTAACTTAGGAGGTAGCTATAATTGGAGAGAGGGTCTTTAAAGAGGTAATTAAGGTAAAATGAGGTCTTTGAGATACTTTCTAATCCAATATTGGGTTTCCCTGGTGGCTCAGATGTTAATGAGTCTGCTGGCAATGCAGGAGACATGGGTTCGATCCCTGGGTCAGGAAGATCCCCTGGAGAGGGGAATGGCTACTCACTCCAGCATTCTTGCCTAGAGAATCCCATGGACAGAGGGGCCTGGTGGGCTATAGTCCATGGGGTCTCAAAGAGACTGAGCAACTAACACTTTCAGGTTTTTTTCCACGGTTACTGATGTCCTTATAAGAAGATGTTATTAGGACACACACAGGCAGGCAGTGATGTGAAGACATCAGGAGAAGATGGCCAACAACAACCAAAGAGAGACCAACCCCGCTGATACTTAATCTCAGATTTCTAATCTTAAGAACTGCAAGAAAATAAATTTCTGTCATTGAAGCCCCCCGTCTGTGGTATTTTAATATGGCAGCCCTAGCACACTAATGCACTAGCTCCCTGCCTTGGTTAATGGTATACGTCTTGGTATACGTCTGTTAGATTGTGGAATTACAGAGGAACAAGAGCTGCTTTATTTTTTTCCTTCCACAAGTGCCTCCCACTTGCTGGGCCTTCTGCTAGGCTCTGGTGACAGAGATGGAAAGAGTCCCTTCCCGCCTCTGAGGAGGCCCTCAGTCCCGGGCAGCACGTGTGACCTGGTGACTGTCACACGCCGGTGAGGATGAGCCCACAGTGCAGTCACCTGCAGGAAGCGTGATGGCTCAGCTGAGTTTGCTGGGAAAATTCCCAAGGAGGCTGTTTCCTGACAACTGAGGAGGAACTGTGAATAAGAGCTTACAAAGGGAATTTGGGGTTGAAACTCTGTAGAAACTGCAACCGACTACCAAAACACGTCTAAATTCCTCAGTATGGCTTGAAAGACTCTCAGTGGGATACCCCTGCCTTCTACCCCTTTCGTAGCTTCAACTCAGCCTCACTCTCAGATCCCACCCTACAGTCCCATTGGATTGTTTGCAGCTTGTCAGACACTCTAGGATGCCCCAAGTCTTGGCCTTTGCTTGAGATGCTTCTTCTGTAAAGTCCTCCCAGCCAAGGTCCCTGACGAATAGCTTCTCAATTCCTTGAGATTTCACTCAAAGGTCACCTCTATATCCGTATATCCCCACATGGAATGAACTGCTCCCTTCTTTGTCTTCACAACAGTCTCTGCAGACAATTATTTGTAGCCCATAAGACCCTGTGTTCCTCTGACTTATTTATAAGTCTGCTTCCCCTTACTATACCGTGAGCCTCTTAATAAGAGCAGCCCATGTGTGCCACAGGGAGCTCAACTCGGTGCTCTGTGGTGACCTAGAGGGGTGGAATAGGGGGCGGGGTGGGAGGGAGGATCAAGAGGGAGGGGACATGCGTATAATTGTAGCTGCTTCACCTTGATGTACAGCAGAAAGTAACACAACATTGTAAAACAATTATACTCCAATAATCAAATTAAAAAAAAATAGCAGCCAAGACTTATTCATGTTGCATCATCAGTACCCTTACTGGATGCTTAATACATTTGTTGCCTCAGTGGAGACACAAAGACACAAAGGTTGCAAACGACACTGCCTAAAGGCAGCACTTGTGTAGTATGGAAGGCACGTGCAAGATTAAGACCTGGGAACCAACGCCAGACAGTAGGCTGGCCTTGTATGTAGGGCTACCAGATTTAGTAAATAAAAATTCAAAATACCCATTTAAATTTGAGCTTCAGGTGAGCAGCCATCAATGTTTTTCTTTGAAGTATAAGATGCTTCATGCAATATTTTGGATGCATTTAATTTTTTTCCATTTTTTGTCTGAAATTCAGATTTGACATGGCATCCTGTATTTCACCTGGCAACCCTGCTCACATGTCATGCTAGGAAGCTTACAGGGCCAACGGCATGTGATAGAAACAAAGACTTCATTATTTGGTTCTAATAGATCTGCAGTTTGAAAAGTACCTCTTCTCCAGGTGACAGGTTAGGTAACGGTGTGGCCACTTCTCTCCCTGTGTTCTTAATTGTGGAATCATCATTAGAGTCAGGTAAAGTAGAATTAACCTGTAAGATGAAGTGAGATTCTGCACAATGGAATCGTAAATGCAGAAATGCTAGACAACATGGAGAAAAGAGAGAAGAGGGTGGGGTGGGGGAGATTTAAAAAAAAAAAAACAGCCAATATGGTCTTGGCCCTCATGAGAGATTCACACAGCTTTGGGGATATATTTCCAAAGCTGAAACTTGAAGGGAAATCACATGGATATTATGCCACCCTTCCCAGAATTTTAAGCAGAGGCCAAATGAATGTTTCCCCAGAACCCCCTATCAATTGCAACTACTGACATTCACGTCGGTCTCGTGGCACCTGCTTCCACCAAATGCTAGTGTTTAACATTTCTCACAGTGTTTCTAAACTCGAATTTGTTCACTGCTACCAGCTAGGAACAGATGCACCAGAGAGAACCTATTTGAAAGTGGGTGGCTTATTATGAACAACTTAGGGTCTATAAAAAAAAATCTCAACAAGAGCTGGAAGAAAAAAATAAAAACTGCCAGAAGCTCTAAAAAATCTCTTCAGAAGAGAACAGAATAGTTATCTGGAAATTCTGCAAATATGTAAAGGAAACTTGTTTTAGCACCACTTTGCACTTCAGTATAATTTCCTAAAAGTTACCTCTAACTTGGGCTCTCTCACAGAATTGAGTCACCACCCTCCCCAAAAGGACTTCTCCTTAAGGCCAGTGAAGAGATCTTGTAGCACAAACCTAAAAGGAGTGCCCTTCTACTGGATGAAAATATCCATCCTGTGCTTGGCTCTAACTATCTATGGCTGATGACATTATAATTCCTGCACTTTGGTTGGTTTTGTAAAATTGTTTCGCATGTTTATGGAGATTCTACTCCAAAATGGTAGCCATTAGAAACACAGGGCTGTGGTGCACTTGAAATGGGGCTGGTTTGAATTGATAAGAGCTTTGCATAAAAGGGGGCTTCCCTTGTGGCTCAGCTGGTAAAGAATCTGCCTGCAATGTGGGAGACCTGGGTTCGATCCCTGGGTTGGGAAGATCCTCTGGCGAAGTGAAAAGCTACCCACTCCAGTATTCTGGCCTGGAGAATTTCATGGGCTGTATGGTCCATGGGCTCACAAAAAGTCGGATATGCATAAAAGGAAAAGGCAACACACTCCAGTATTCTTGCCTGAAGGCCTCCATGAACAGAGAAGCCTAGAGAGCTACAGCCCATGGGGTTACAGAGAGTCGGACAGGACTGAGTGACTGGAAATCAATAGCAACAACAATATAAAGATACAAATCAGACTTTGAAGACGTAGTTAGAAATATATGAGATCACTAATGGCATCATCGACTCAATGGACACGAGTCTGAGCAAACTCCAGGAGATAGTGAAGGACAAGAAAGCCTAGCATGCTACAGCCCAGGGGGTTTCAAAGAGTTGGACACAACTGAGCGACTGAATAGCAATGATTTTTATATTAGCTACATGTTGAAGTCAAAAATACACATTTTTGGCTTATCTGCATGACTCCCATTAAAATCCAAGGCACTTTTTTTTTTCTTGGCCAAGCTGAAACAGGAGGGATCTTAGTTCCCCAACCAGAGATTAAATCCATGCCCTCCAGCAGTGGAAACACAGAATCTTAACCACTGGACCACCAGAGAAGTTCCTCAAGAGACTTTTTAATCAAAGTCTAGCAATCATTTTAATGCAATGAAGAAACTGTGATACTCAAGTTTTTCCACCTTTGATTTGGGCTCCAGGAATCTCTGATGTAATCGAAATGTCTCAGTGTCAAGATGGAGTGAACAGACCTGGGAGGAAATGTTGTGGAGACTCTTATCAACAACCGAAGGAGAAATTCAGAGGATTATTTAAATTCTCCATTTTACCTGACCTTGAACTTTGATTTGTACTACCCCAGCTCAGAATCCTTCAACATTCTGGAAAATTCACTGAACAACTTGCTATCTTCATGCAGAGATTTCCATCTCAGTGAAATCTGAGGACAAGATTTCAACACGTGTTAGAGCAAACTGTTTACGGCACTTCGGTCATTGGTTTGTCCAGGGAACAGACCCTGAGCCTTCTTCCCCAAGGGCCAGGAACTGGGTGCTGATTACAGCGGAAACGGGCTAGAGGGCAGGGGTATGGGTGTGTAAGGCTGTTAGGGAAGCAGATGGGTGCAAGACACCACAGGTACTGGACGACTGGACCTCACATACCAAAGAATGAAGACGGACCCATATCTCACATCACACAAAAACAGACTCAAAACGAGTCAGACATGAGAACCAAATTCTAAAATTAATAGAAGAAAATAAAGGCATACATTCTCATCACCTTGGGTTAGACAATGGTTTCTCAGATACAGCACTGAAAGCACAAGTGACAAAAGAAACAAAAAGCAGATCAACTGGACGTTATTAAAATGACAAACTTTTGACCTTCAAAGGACTCTATCTAGACAGCAAAACGACAACACACAGAAAGGGAGGAAATATTTGCAATTCATAAGTCTGATCTGAGACTTGTATCTAGAATATATAAAGAGTACATACAACCCAACCCAACCCAAATTAAACAAAAGTCCAATTTGAAAGTGAGCAAAGTATATCAATAGACATTTCTCCAGAGATATACAAATATTAAAGCCAACAAGCACATGAAAAGATACTCAACATCTTTAGTCACGAGAAAAATGCAAATCTAGACTACACTATTAATAGTATGTCACTTACTATCCACTATGATGGCTATAATCAAAAAGAAAAACAATGAACACTGTTGGGGATGATACGGAAAAGTTTGAACTCTTGTATGTTGCTGGTGGGAATGTAAAATGGACCAGCCACTTTGTAAAAACAGCTTGTCAGCTCTTCAAAATGTCAAGCATGCAGTTACCACATGACCCAGTAATTTAACTCCTAGGTATATATGTAAAAGAATTGAAAACTTAGGTCAACAGAAAAACTTGTACACAAATATTCATAGCAGCATTACTCAGAGTAGCTAAAAAGTGGAAACAACCCATTAGCTGATAAATGAATAAACAAAAGTGATCTATCCATAGAGTGGAATATTATTCAGCCACAAAAAGGAATGAAGTGTTGACATATGCTACAGCATGGATAAAGCCTGAAAATATATTAACTGAAAGAAGCCAGACACAAAAGGCCACATGGTATATAACTCTATTTGCTTGAAATATTTAGAATATGAATATCCATCATGACACAATGTAGGTTACTGGTTGCCAGGGGCTGCCAGGGTAGGGGTAGGGAGGGTGGAGAACAGCTTTTGTGTATGAGGTTTCTTGAGTCAGTGATAAAAACATCCCAGAGTTTTTTTGGTGAAATAGTGGTGACAATTTCACGATTTATCACTGTTCTTATCGCTGTTCTTAAAAACAGTGAATTGTTTATAAAGGCAACTTTATGGTATATGGCTATTATCTCTATTTTTAAAAATGTGACTTCAGAAAGTTTGAGGTTTGGGGGTCCCCTCCACAAACTACAAATGTGTTTATATATAAAATATATACACATTCTCAACATCTATTATTAATATAAACTGTGGCTTTTTCTGAGCTCATCACGTATATGCTTGATCCAGTTTATTCTGTACAATATTACAGAAATTAGGCTAATGCCTACATTTCAAAAGTGAGAAAACTAAAACTCAGAGACCTAGCTCTATGGAGAAGAGATGAACAAGTGAATAAATAGAAAATTTGAGTAGAACATGTTCTTGTTCTTTTACGATTCCGAATCCAGTCCAAACGGTTCTTGATGAAGATGACACAGATCTCTTCCGGTCAGCACTTACGCAAAGCGGCTTCTGTCACAGCCCTTTATCTGAACATCTCTGTCTGGGCAGCCCACATACATCCCCTGCTTGCTCCCTGTTTCCGACTGAGCTGTTCTACGTCCTGACCACATCGTGCCATCACCCGTCTTTTCCATCAGTTTGCCTGGATGAGGCATGCATGCTGGTCGCTGTCATGTCTTGAAAAGGAAAGGTCCCCTCCCCGCATCTAGCAGCCCCACAAGGACCCCTGAGGAACCGTGTCTGCTGGGGGCCGGGGAGACACAGCCGGGGTGGTCTGTATTCTAATGTGGAACCTCAGGTCCGGAGTCGGCTGGACCTCAGCTCTCCAAATGCCCTGGGTTCTTCCCTGGTTGCTAGGTAACCACTCATCTCCCTCCTGCCAACCTGTCTCTTTCTCCATCTCTGACGCCAACCCCGTGTCCTGATTGTGGGCAGGTCTCTGTTTCAGAGGGTCCCTCACTGATGACTCTGTCCAAGGCTCCTCTCTACTGACCCTCCCCAGAGACTGAGTTCTCACACATAGTTGATGCTTCCCCGGTCACACACCTGCCCGGAGACCACCTTCCCCCATGGAGGCTCTGCGTCCAGAGGCAGCAACTCACACTATCAGTCAAATGTTTTCCACAAAGGAGCTCCTGACAATTGGAAGCTCGGCAGTCCCAGGAATGAAGGCCATATCCCTTAACAACAATGTTAAAATGTCTGTTTTTATATGTTCCAAATAGCCAGTGAGAATTTGCTGTTTGATGCAGGGAGCTCAAACCCTGTGCTCTGTGACAACCTAGAGGGGTGCCATGGGGTGGGAGGTGGGAGGGAGGTTCAAGAGGCAGGGACATGTATTCCTATGGCTGATTCATGCTGATACGTGGCAGAAACCAATGCAATTTATTAAGCAATTATCCTCCAATTAAAAATAAATATTTTTTAATAATGTCTGTTTTTCCATAGAGTTTAAAAGTCAAGGCAACACTTCCATAAATCATCTCATCTGGCACTCATAACGATTCAGAGAGAAAGGCAATTTATTTCCATTTTACAGATTTGTATACTGAGACTAAGACAGATGATGTCACATCCTCACAACCCTGTATTCACACCATCAGTCTGGTCAAGGTGTGATTCAGGGCAGCTCTGAACTAGGGAAGGACAGGGATGGGTCTGGGAAGTGACCTGCTGAGGTCTCTAAAAAGCAATCCTTAGGGACTAAAAAGGAATGAAATTATTTAAAGTAATGAAAATAAGTTTCAATGATGAAAGATACTATAAATCAGATAAAATATTTGTTAGTGTTGGGCTTGATGCTTTAGGGAAGAAAAGTAAAAGAGAAAAACCAAGCTGAACAGGGAAGTTTGGTCCCTGAGCACTGCAAAAATGAAGACAGACCTCACAGATTTAGAAAAACAAAAAATGTAGAGGAAAAGAATGAAAGGAAAGGGAACCAGAATGAAAAATCCTTGTAGGCAGCTGTGCTTCTCTGCAAATGTGGTGGTGACTATGGGGGACAGAGAGGTTTCACTTTTGGTTAACTTTATGTCACATAGCCACTGATGAGTGAGGTTCACGGGGAGTCCTTTCGACCTCTCTCCATTTAATGAATTGTAATGAATTGTTGGCAGTTAGTTGGTCAATATTTGTATCGTAATAACAGTCTCTCAAGTACTTGAGAACAGTCGGTACTATATGCTACAATGAACATTCCAATGCCTGCCGTTATTAATTTTCATAGCAAATTATCTTTCTGTTTTTAATGCCAATGTAAGCTTAGCTCAGGCTTGTCAGAATTAAACTTAATTAAATAATAATCGTGCCCATTATGTGTTAGACACTGAGTTTAGTGATGGGGACACAGAAGTGAGTGCTCTGTCTTTGCCCTGTAAGATGTCATTTTTTAAGGAAACATTAAATGCTCAAATTTAAATGTGATGAAAATTTCAAATTAAATGATTGTTATGAATTTTATGAAAGAAGTTGTGTCTATATTTCACTGGAACATTTGTTATAAGGTTATTTCAAACAATGAAACACTGTTGATTAAACTTTCACAGAGATGCCTAATAGAGATGTTTTCAAAAATTCATCTAGTAGGTCACTTCTGCACATGAGCTATTTTTTACACTTGATCTTAACCTAAGTGCTGAGAAGTGATAAGGCCTTTTTGAAAGAAATTTAAAGTTCATTAGAGACCTTACTATATATTAAAAATTGAAGACTCTTGTCTGTTTGGATATATACATATTAAAAATAACTACCAGTACACCAGGCAAAATTAGAGTACTGACATGAACAAGAGAAAGTTATCTAATTAAATTTTATTGACACTTTTATTATAGCCATCAGAAAATACTGTATGTTTAAAATAAAAACCCTCAAAGGTGAAATAGCCATAGGAAACTGCTGTATCTCTAGAATGGAGTCTACTTGCATAACTTCGGTACAATGCAAAAATAAATAAGCGAGACACATTTCTATCAATTTAAAATAAAGGTATTTTGCATAATATATATAATCTACACATATATTTACACATATGTAAATATAGTCCAAAAATCCATCTAGCAATATGTATGGATAGATCATATATATATATATATATATATATATATATCCATCACATGACATAATTCTAAGTGCTGCCAAAGAAACGAAAAGTCACATCTCATCTGTTTGAGAAGCTTATAGCTAATGTGGGAGATGAAGTCCATCAGGGGACAGGAATGTGCTAACTCTCAAGCAATCAGCATTCACGTCACCTGTCTGTTCTAGGTGAGAGTCACCAGGTAGCAACCTGACGTTCACACCTCACACCTACCTAGAGCCCAGGCTGCTGGACCCATTCCCAGGCATTATTTATGCATTTTGTGTTTAAACATGTGTTTATTATTATTTTTTTTCTTTTCAAACCTCCAACTTCTAAGTTTGCTATCCTTAAGTTCATACCATCTATGAATCTTAAGCTCTGGTTCAACAAAAGGCTTCAAACTGACCAACAGCACACATGGCAACTCTGTTTCTCTGGTCACTCACTCACTCGAGTCCATGAGGTCTCTTTGACCTCTCCCCCTCCGCCTCAGCACCTCCCCCCCACAGACACACACACAGCAGCCCGGTGTGCTACTCTCCCATTGGTGGAGAAAATGAAAGCTCTCAAAACTCTCCCATATTCCTATCTTTTCAACTGCAATACATAAAACTGTATGTCTTGCATATTCTTGCTCTATTCTTCTTTTCAGAGAGGCTGTCCCTTCCTCCTAAAATGGTGCCTATACCAATTTATGCCTGGCTGCCTAATTTGATGTCTGTACCATAATGTTTCCTTTTCTTTTATATGAAACCTTACCCTCTCACCTGGATCCTTCCCACTGGCTTTTATGCATACTTAAATCTCCTTCTTTAAGGAAACCTCTCACCCCTTTGCAGCTGCCTCTTTCACCTCTGTTCACCCACCTCTCATTTGGAATCCAGGCTGCTGGAGCTTCAGGTGTCATCTTTCTTGACCTCTCAGGGGCATCTGACAGTCCTGACCTGAACCTCTCTTGCTGGTTAAGGTCGTGTCCCCACAGGCATGTTGAAGCCCTAACATCCAACCCTGTAAAAGTCACATTTGGAAACTGGATCTTTACAAGTATAAGCCTATAACCTAAATCTCCTGCCTCCTTGGACAGAATTCAAGAGGCATTATTCCTCAACGCTTTGCACCTTAAATTAGTGAATACCTGAGTCTTCCTTGTAGAATAATTCCCTTCTTTAAAGGAAGGAATGGATTATTTTTTATCACTGATTTTCTTTTTCACCAGAACAGTAACTGACACACAGTACTTATTCAGTACATATTTGCTGAATGAAAAGGTAAGTAATAATGGAGGGTTTAATAAATGCCTTAAAGGCGTTACATTTTAACTCCTTTAATCCTTGCAGCAACCCTGTGAGTCAGGCACTATTGCAATCCCCGTCCTGTGGATGAGAAAATTGAGGCACAAAATGTGTAAGTAACACTCCAGGGCCACTTAACTAAGGGACCCTTAAGGGGACACTGCAGAATCCAACCTCTTACCGCAACAAAGAGTCTCCCAATTAAATCTTTTATTTTGCAACAAAGCTTTTAAAAAATCAAACCCAGAACAAAGGTCATTTCTTAGAACATTTTGTATCTCTTTGTTGAACTCTAGAAAATGAGTAATAATATTATTAGACCTAAACTTCCTGTGATGCTATGGCATGTTTTGGCTTCTCTGCTTGGTTGGATGAAAACAATTCCCAGGGGAGCTACGAGTTGGTCCTGGAAGTCCCTCCGAAACTTGAACCATTCCTGTGCAGCAGGACGCAAGATTCTGCTTCTGCTCTGGACATTCTGAGAAACAAGAAATAGGATCAGATTTGGTGCCTCGAACTCCTGGGTGATTAGAATCTCCATCCTCTCAGAGTCTTCCAAAGCGAGGCTCCCTTATCTCTCAGTCAGTCGGGGATGATTTATTACCCAGGATCCAGGCTCTTCTGAAGCACTCACGAGGCCATCTCTGCAGTCTGTGGCACAGCTCGCTCCGGTACACTGAGCGGAGACGAGGACATGAATAATTGTTTTGATAATATTTAGCAGGCGTGTGTGATGTCGCTTTGCAGCATCTGCTTTTAACAAGACAAACAAAAGGAGCCTTTACCCAGTGTTACTCTGCTTTCAGGAAGATGTAATGTGCTGATCTGGAGCCTTTGAAGATATTAGAACTCCAATTCTTTTCTGAATATCTCAGGGTCAAGTGGGAATGCCGGTGTTTTTAAAGTTAAGGCGACTGGATAACCGAATTATTGTGTTGTGGACCTGAAACTAACACAATATTGTAAATCAACTGTGTGTGTGTGTGTGTGTGCATGCATGCTCAGTCATGTCCGACTCTTTGCAACTGAAGTCCACCAGGTTCTTCTGTCCATGGAATTTTTCAGGCAACAATACTGGAGCAGGGTGCCATTTTCTCCTCCAGGGAGAAACTTCCCAACTCAGGGATCAAACTCTTATTTCCTGTGTCTCCTTCATTGCAGGCAGATTCTTTACCCATTGAGCCAACAGAAAAGCCCACTAAAGTCAGTTCTTCTGTATGTTTCCTTGGCTGATGAAAGCTGGAATTGGTGTGTTTTTCTTCTGTTATTCCCAATCCTACCATTCTTCCCTTGGCATAGCCAGGGCCAGTCACTCCAGGTACTATCACTCTAGGATATGTATACCATTTTTATAACATGGGGCACTGAATTATTCTCTGTTACCCAAATACGGGCCCAGCTATTATTTCTCTCTGAGCACAATTTGATGAAAGTAGCTTGGAACATCAGCTGTGTTAATAGCAGTTCCAAAGATAATATAAAATAATAATGGTGGCTCAGATGGTAAAAGGAACTGCCTGCAATGTGGGAGACCCAGGTTCGATCCCTGGGTTGGGAAGATCCCTTAGAGTAGGAAATGGCAACCCACTCCAGTATACTTGCCTGGAGAATTCTGTGGACAGAGGAGCCTGGCGAGCAATAGTCCATGGAATCATAAAGAGTTGAACACGACTGAGAGACTAATACTTTCACAAAATAATAAGCCAGGTAGACACATAATGTAAACACTTACTATGTGTACAATCCATTCTAGGTACCACAGCAGATACTAGTGTATACACATGTGGTTCTGTCCTAAACAGTCTAGGGCACAAATTTTACTAACAGATCTGACTAATCATGAAGCTCTCCTAAAAAGCTATTTTATTTTTATCTTCATTTTATTTAAAGTCAGGGTAATGACAGGCTTCTCTAGCAGAGATTCTTGCAAACTTATAGCTTAAAGAGTAGAACAGGTTGCTTCTTTCATGATGGCATTCTTAATGCTAGCAGAACAAGAGGTTAGGGAATCCTTGTACCTCAGGGTTCATCATAGAACTAGATCTTTTCCAAAACTTTGTTCCTCCATCCTCTGCCCTCCATCCCCCGGGACAGGGGTCAGCATACAGCTTTCCCTGTATGCTGCTGCTGCTGCTGCTGCTACTGCTGCTAAGTCACTTCAGTCAAGTCCGACTCTGTGCGACCCCACAGACAGCAGCCCACCAGGCTCCACCATTCCTGGGATTCTCCAGGCAACGACACTGGAGTGGGTTGCCATTTCTTTCTCCAATGCTTGAAAGTGAAAAGTGAAAGTGAAGTCGCTCAGTCGTATCCGACTCTTAGCAACCCCATGGACTGCAGCCTACCAGGCTCCTCCGTCCATGGGATTTTCCAGGCAAGAGTACTGGAGTGGGGGGCCATTGCCTTCTCCGTTCCCTGTATGCTGCTTCATTAAATAAGGTTTTGTTGGAAAACAGTCGTTTGTTGCACATTGTCTGTGATTTCTTTCTTGTGGCAACAACAGAATTGATTATTGACTGTAAAGAATATACATCCCACAAAGTCTAAAATATTTACTCTCTGATCCATTGCAGTAAAAGCTGGCTGACCCTTGCCCTACATGTTGTCATTGTCTTCATGGTGGAAGCTAGGTCATCGCCATATGTGGGTTCAGTTGGCACAAACAGAAAGGGAGCCTGGGAAAGGTCCTCTCAATAGGGCCAGATGCAAGCATGGCACAAGTCCCTTCTGCTCATACAGGTCCCAAGAGACCTTGGTCACTTAGCAAAGCCAACCCTGGAAGTCTATCCATGCCTAACAGAAACATGAGGAGCACGGGTCTAACTTAGTTCATAAGCACTTCAGTCCTTTGCAACAGAATACATTCTGTCAATCAAATTTTCCCCTTTGATTTAATGTCTGTGTTTATTTTAAAGAAAAAATGTATCCATATGTTTCTGCATCATTTATACCTCTCATCAAAATGCTGTTTTTCAACAGCTGTTTGTCATTCACAACTCCTGGTAGAAAATGAACAAGCAAGTTTGGTTTTGTGGTAGGACGCACACGGGCATCTAAGCTCAGCATGTCACCACCACGTACCTAGGTAGTCTCTAAAGAAAGTGGCGTTTGTACAGATTCTGAATGGAGTTGATTGCTATAGAGACTTTCTTCTGCTCGCATCTACCAAATCACATGAGTTAAATCTATTGTCAGGTAATCATATTCAAAACAAAGACACCTTGAATATACAAGGACTCGTACCTTGTATGAAATTAGTGTTTATGAAATGATTTCACATTTGCTATAATGCATTTGGCCAGCATTATACTCTGTAGGGTAACCAGCGGTCATCAGCGACCTCTAGGGTCCCCTGATTCCTAGCTTCCAGACCTCTCTTGGCAGAAGGATACCCTTAGCCCCTTTTTCCTGCTTTGGGAGGTCAGAAATCCAGAGTATAACCAATCAGCAGCATCTAGGAATCCCAATATTGAGAAAGTGATAGCAAAAAATAGAAGGGGATCTTAGAGGTCAGGGTTGATGCAACAGCAGTGCAGAGAGCCCGTGTGTCATGACTCAATTTCTCTTCCTAGTCCTTAAAAGGTGCAGTGGTAAAGAATCTGCCTGCCAGTGCAGGAGAGGCCAGAGACGCAGATTCGATCCCTGAGTGGGGAAGATCCCCTGGAGAAGGAAATGGCAACCCACTCCAGTATTCTTGCCTGGGAAATCCCATGGACAGAGGAGGCTGGCGGGCTACAGTCCATGGGGTCACAGAGGGTCAGACATGAATGAGCATGAGCAGAGTCCTTGACAACTCCCTTGATTTTTTAAATTTATTTTTTATTAAAGTATAGTTGTTTACAATGTATTTTTAAAATTACTGCTCTATGGCAAAATGATTCACATAAACATACAAATATATTCTTTTTCTAATATTCTTTTCCATTATGGTTTATCAGAGAATATTGAATATAGTTCTTTGTGCTGTACAGTAAGACCTTGTTGTTTATCCATCCTATATATATTAGCTTACACACGCTAACCCTAACCACCTTGGTTTTTGTCTTACATGATTCTCCAGCCATTTATTGATTCTGGGAGCTCCCCTCCGAATATCTTTCTAATAAATGTCCTTTTGATTGAATTTGTTAGAGTCAGTTTTGTCTAATTGAAATGGGCTGCTGCCATCCTATTGCAGGTGAGGATATTAAGACTCAGGAATACTTGCTCACAACCTCACAACTAGTAAATGGCAGAATTGAAGGTAATTTCTTGTCTTTTCATTCTATATGTGGTGATGTTTTTCCATTGGATGAATACTTTTAGAGTCTCCTTTGTCTTCTAAGAAATGAAAGGACAGTTTCCAGCTCAACCAGGAGTCCCTTTCACATAAGAAGACCAGGTTTGAGGACTCTCCGCTCTCTGAAGCCTTCTGCTATAGCACAACCACAACAGCTCCTTTTCAGCTGTTCCCAAAACAATTCCCCTACATTTCTGTTAGAAAAATCACATGGAGTTTATTAAGGAGCTGCACAATTTTCTATGTAGCTTATAAAACAAACTATAAAAACAAAATAGGGGAAACCAAAATTGAAAAAGACATGTGTATCCTGATGCTCCTTGTAGCACTATTTGTAATACCGAAGACATGGAAGCAGCCTAGATGTCCACCAACAGATGAATGGATAAAGAAGCTGTGGTACATATACACAATGATGTAGTGCTCATCTATTAAAAGGAAATGCATTTGAGTCAGTTCTAATGAGGTAGATGAACCTAGAGCCTGTTATACAGAGTGAAGTAAGTCAGAAAGAGAAAGACGAATATTGTATATTAATGCATGTATATGGAATCTAGAAAGATGGTACTGACGATCTTACATGCAGGGCAGCACAGATATAAAGGAGACACAGATATAAAGGAGACACAGATATAAAGAACAGACTTTTGGACACTGTGGGAAAAGGAGAGGATGAGGTGATTTGAGAGAATAGCATTGAAACATGTACTTTACCATGTAAAACAGATAGCCAGTGGGAGTTTGATGTTTGAATCAGGGAACCCAAAACTGGTGCTCTGAGACCAGAGGGATGGGAAAGGGAGGGAGGAGGGGGGAGAATCCAGAGGGAGGGGACTCATGATGTATACCTATTGCCCATCCATTTTGGTGTATGGCAAAAGCATCACAATACTGTAAACTAACTACCCTCCAATTAGAAAAATAAATAAATAACAAAAAAATAGAGTTCTTCATTAGAGGAAGAACAGTTTCTTCTTCTTATTTCTATATTTTCATTATTGTTCAGTCATGAAGTCGTGTCCAACTCTTTGCGACCCCATGTACTATAGTACACCAGGCTTCCCTGTCTTTCGCCATCTCCTGGAGTTTGCTCAAACTCATGTCCACTGAGTCAGTGACACCATCCAACCATCTCAACCTCTGTCACCCCCTTCTCCTCCTGCCTTCAATCTTTCCCAGTATCAAAGTCTTTTCCAATGAGTCAGTTCTTTGCATCAGGTGGCCAAAATATTTCTATATTATGATACCTTGTGTATCTTGGGTACTCAATAATGTTTGTTAAGTAGATGAATGAGGAAATAAGGAAAAGAAACAAGCAGAATAAGCTGCCAGCACTCTCAGGGGGATTTTCTGAAGCATTAGGGTTTTAGAGAAGCAGATTTACACATAACTTTTTTCACTGTTTAGTAGCAACCTCCCATCAAGATCCAGGAATTTTGCTGCAGCATCCGTACCTAGGAGAAGACAATTGTGCTACACTCATGGGAGTAGGAGGCTTTGTCAGCAACATTTCTGTTCAAATGTCATAGAGAAAGAAATATGCAGCCTGCAGAGGGCTCATATCAACCTTGTCCTGTGACTAAAGATGCTAAAAGGCCCAGCTATCCAGAAGTGTTTTTTTCTACTATGGTCTACTAAAGAAAGTGTTCGTCACTCAGTTGTGTCCAACTCTTTCTAAACCCATGGACTGACTGTAGTCCACCAAGCTCCTCTGTCCATGGGATTCTCCAGACAAGAATACTGGAATGGTTAGTCATTCCCTTCGCCAAGGGATCTTCCCGACCCAAGGATCAAACCCAGGTGTCCTGCATTGCAGATAGATTCTTTCCTGTCTGAGCCACCAAGGAAGCCCTATAGTCTACTAAGGAACCCAGCTAAGTGTTGCAACTTCTTCGCTTGGACGCAATGTCTCCAGAAAGCTATATATCATTTAACTATCTTAACTGGTAGGATAACCAGTGGGCCAGTGGTGGCTATGGCAACATTGGTAGTTTGGTAGAAGCTGAGGGGCTCAAAGAGAGAGAGATGTGCTACCTGAGACCCACCTGCAAGGGCAATGGGATTTAGGTTTGTTCCAGTAGAATCTGACCTGGAGAAGGAAATGGCAACCCACTCCAGCATTCCTGCCTGGAGAAGCCAATGGACAGAGGAACCTGGTAGGCTACAGTCTTGGGGTCTCAAGAGTCGGGCACGACTTAGCAACTAAACTGCAATAGAATCTGAGAGCAGTGTGCTGGGCTGGGGGAGGGGTGGTGCCAAGAGAAGCAGAACAAAGAGCCGAGCAGAGAGAGGACAGGCACAGACAGAAGGGACATGCATGCAGGAAGGTGCAGGAAGAGACGCCGAAGACAAAATGCCCAGGTTTTCACCCAAAATAGACCGGATAGGTTTTCCCAACTTCTCTGAAATGGTTCCCAGAATTCTCTGTCCTAGAAATTAATTCAGAAATGAACACTTCCCAGGTGCCAAGCTGGATCCATGGAAAGAGAAGTTTGTTTTCTAGGGTAGGTAACTCAGGGAGTTCACAAGAAAGACAAAAGAACTTTATAGTTTTGAGTGAGATAATTAAATAAGATACAAGTTGACTTCTACAACACATCTATGGGGGTGAACTATAGATGTCATCAGCTAAGCCTAAATGTCCTTTCCTTTCTCCCCTGCACCTCCCAATATCTAGGCTTAAAGTTGTGCTATTACATACAAAATACTTGGCTGGGAAATCCGATGGACACAGGAGCCTGGAGGGCTACAGTCCATGGGGTCGCAAGAGTTGGACACGACTGAGCAACTAAACTACCACCATTGCAAACACAAACATGGCTCATAGCACTCCTGTGGTTATGCTGCGTAAGACTCTTCCTTGAAGACTCAGTCTAGAGCTGCTTGGCTGTCTTGATGATGTGAGAAGTGATGTTTTGAAAACTCACATGGAAAGGAACCATGAGAAGACTCTAGGAACATCAAACAGTTTCTTGATGCTGAGAATAGACTCTTACCCGTAGCTAGAAAAAATACAAGAGCTGTCAGTCCTGCAACCACAAGTAACTGAGTACTGGCAGCAACCATGTGAGCAGGGAGCTTCTTCCCCAGTGGGGTCTCTAGAGGAGAGCCCAGCCTGGCCAGTGACTTGACTGCAGCCTCCTGAGATCCTATACTAACGAACCAGCTAAGCTATGTGTATCTTTAAGCCCCCGAGCTTATATTCCACAGCTCAGAGCCCAACAGGTCCTGCTACCTTCTCAAAGCAGCCACCGTCCACCTGTTCTGGGGTGGTTTTTCATGGGCTGGAAAGAGACATCAGGACACAGAAGTGTTCCATTTAGATCATCTGGGACCCCAACCAGACAGACAGCAACCCAGGGAAAGCTCCCAGAAGGAGGCAGAGGCAGCTGGCATATGAGGACATAGCACACAGGCCACTGTGCCACCCTAAACAAAGATGATATAGGTAAAAGGTCAACCCAAGAACACTCACTTTGCAATTGATCTTTTTTTCCGAGGAAACGATCTATCATTCTTCTGGGGGATTTGCCACTGAAGTACATTGTTTCAAAGGAAAATAAGTGAAATGAAACTTGTCTAACTTGTTTTATAAGCTTGGAGAAGGAGGATCCCAAGGACATTCATTCTTTCCTCCTTACTTCTGTTTCCCCACCTTCTTGCACAGAGGTTGGCAGGCTGTATCCTGCCACTAGGCTTTGTATGGCCTCAAGTTAAGGGTGGTTAAAAAATGTTTAAAAAGTTGAAAAATAAGCAAAAGAAGAGTGATATTTTTTTATACATGAAATTACATAGAACTCAAATGTTAGTGTCTGGAAGTAAAATTTTGTTTTTCAAATTTATGGACATTGTGGGTCAAAAGAAGTCTTTGGTAGGGACTGGGGAGCTCTTCTGTGTATTGAAGGATGTTTAGCAGTATCCTTGGCCTGCACCCACAAATGCCAACAATACCCCTCTGCATTCATGACAATCACAAATGTCTCCAGATATTTCAAAATGTCTCCTGGAAGACAGGATCACCCCACTGAGAACTGCATTTTCACCAAAGGACAACCACATTCATTCATCACACTGTTGGAAATTTGCTTTTGTGGGCCAGCAACAGAGTTGACTAGTTATTTAAAGGCCATGTGCCCCACGGAGGTTAAATATTTACTCCTGGCCCTTGATGGAAAAAAAAAAATTCTCTGGTCTAACACATAGAAGGAAATCAGTGTTTGGAAAATGAATGAACAAGGGAAGGGAGAGAGATTCAGAGAATCGGTTGGTCAGGCAAAGGCCTTCTGACAAAATTAGTTGTTTTACTTTTTTAGCAAAGACCAATCAATGCACAAACATCAGGCTGCAGGCCAGCCTTCTCTGAAGAACACCCGAAGTACAAGTTTATCTCTAAAGCAACACCATACGAGTTCCTAGGATCAGCCTCTTCTTTTTAAACTCCATGAAGCTATGCTCCATCACAGAAATCACAGGTTAACTAAAAAGGGCGGAATGGGAGAACTTGTAAGTATTGACCCTCGTAGCTCCACAGTCTGAACATATCAGCAGCATGGAACAGTTCAACAAATTCCAAGTCAACAGACTGAAAACCACTGTTTAAAGGAGTAGATGCTGACTGAATGTTCACTGTGTGTCAGGCACGGATACAGAATCTCTGCAAATCTGTGGCCCTCCCAAGAGCCCTTTGAGGATCCTTTATTTTTGCCATGAGGCAACTGAAGGTCATAAAGGTGAAGGGACTTCCACAGGCTTTCCTGGAGCTGAGAGCAGAGCTGGGGCCCTGATCGGGACCCGAGTCCTGCAGAACCCTTACCTCTGTCACTGCCATGCGACATGCAGAGTAAAACTGATTAGAATGTGCTGTGTTCACAAGGACAGCACGTTCTCTGGAGTGAGCTGACATCTGAAATCCTGGGCACAAAGAGAACCCAGTCAGGAAGAGGCAGGCTCACTGAGCGGAGGCCACGGCTGCAGGGCCCCATCCCTTCGGGGTGGCCGGGGCCTGGCTGCTTCAGTTTCCAGGGGGTGTGAATTGGGGTGAGCTGGCCCGAGGGTCTCGTCTCCATACCACATGCTGAGCAACACTAGAAAGACACTCTAGACACCCCGAGGAAGTAAATGGCCTGAGAAGTCATGTGTGTAGAAGCAGGCAGTATAAAGAGAGATTTATCATGTGCTGATAAATTGACAGTGAAATTAAAAAGCTTAATTATTTCAGCATGAATTTTGAAGAGGCATCTTTTCCCACTGAACATATGAAAAAGTTTCAAAGCATTTTGCAGCTATAAAACATCTGTGACCCAATTTACCAAAAAAAAAGCAACAACAACAAAAAACCAGAATGAAACTGAGAGTTGTTAAGGTAGCAAAGTATAGCAAGATGATTGTGAACCCTTATTTCAATAAGGTCCATCAATAAAGAGACCCCTATGCATATAGCAGCCCTTCAAAAGTGTGTCCTTTTACATTTTGGGTGTGTAGGGAGGTGGGAGGCATTGAGGGGACCCAAAACACCACCGGAAAGAACATGTGAGAGTTCATGACAGATTGAAGACCCGGAGAAGAGATGCACTGAGAGTTCACTAATGGGAAGGTAGTGGCCTTCGGGAGCTGGTGCAGAAGACAAAACAGAATCAATGAATTTTAAGGACAAAAACACACTTGAAAAAAAATATGCCACAATTACATTATCTGAAAGCACTGAATTATAATAATTCCAAGATATTTCTTTTGTTTCATGTTGTATACTGTATCAGAGAAAGATGAAAGGTATAGTCTAAAGGGTTTAATGGTTAGTTTTAAAAGGGTTTTGGCAATGCTTGAATTTTAATTACAGTGGATCAGGCAGAGCTTTAAAAAAAAGTATCTTTTGTAGAAAACTGAAATCAGATCCAATAAACTCAATAAATATTCACGATTCCTGAATGATTTGAAGTAGATTATTTTAAACTGATGTAAAACGTGACAAAAATCTGTTCTAAAGAATGTATAGAATATTGACATATGGTAATTTACTAATTGGAAAAAAAATCGACAACACTTACTTCTCTAAGATGTGAAACTTAAATTGTGCAAAGGCTTAACTGGATCATATCAACGGGGAAATTTTTTTGACTTTGTGTTTTTATCATTATTTCATTCTGATTCCCCGGTGCCCAGGCAATTTCATGCATAAGAAGTAGCCACTTCTGTAAGCATATTCATTTTTAGCAAGGATCCATTTGGTAGAGAAAATTTTAGATGCCCCAAAATAAGTTCACACCTGTAAGTATTCTCTGAGGGAACCCTTTGGTTAACGAGTCCTAATTAAGAGAATATTGGTTTATAAAAGTAATTGCTTCCATATACCTTTTAATGAACATTTTCACATGAAAACATTAATTCATTACACACTAAGCAGTGATTCGCAAAGGACAGAATCATTTTTTAGCTGGTGGATGGGAACATACTATCCCTTTCCATGTGTACTCAGTGGTGTTGGACTCTCTATGACCCCATGGACTGTAGCCTGCCAGACTCCTCTGGACATGGGATTTTCCAGGCAAGAATATTGGAGTGGGTTGCCATTTCCTTCTCCAGGGGATCTTCCTGACCCAGGGATTGAACCCGCCTCTCCCTCATTGCAGGCAGATTCTTTTCCACGTCATCCCTTTGGGACTTTTCAAAATATAGCCCTACACACTACCCAACTCCTCCTACCCGACCCTGGAAGAAAATCCTAGAATATGTCCCCAAAGTGACACTGTTTGTCAACAACTCTGCATCTCATTCTTATTAGAAATCAGTGCCTCATTGGTAAGAATGGGCCGTTTCTCCCAAGTGTGTGGGGAGCATGAACCAGGAACAAGCTACGTGGTTGAACACTCAAGTCAATGCAACCTGTGCTGAGCACTGGACTCTACCAGCTCTACTGAAGCTGGGAACAGAGGTTCACACTCAGCTGGCAACAGGTCTGGGAGCTGAAGGAGGAATGATCTTAGACTTGCTGTCATTCAAAACCTTTGCAGAGCTGGGCAGAGAGGAGCAGAGTTTTTTTATTATTATTAATTTATTTATTTTAGTTGGAGGCTAATTACTTAACAATATTGTAGTGGTTTTTGCCATACATTGATATGAATCAGCCATGGGTTTACATGTGTTCCCCTTCCTGGACCCCCCTCCCACCTCCCTCCCCATACCATCCCTCTGGGTCATCCCATTGCACCAGCCCTGAGCACTTGTCTCATGCATCGAACCTGGACTGGCCTTCTGTCTCACATATGATAATATACATATTTCAATGCTATTCTCTCAGATCGTCCCACCCTCACCTTCTCCCACAGAGTCCAAAAGACTGTTCTATGCATCTGTGTCTCTTTTTCTGTCTCGCATATAGGGTTATTGTTACCACCTTTCAAAATTCCATATGTATGTGTTAGTAGACATTTCTCCAAAGAAGACATACAGATAGCTAACCAACACATGAAAAGATGTTCAACATCACTCATTATTAGAGAAATGCGAATCAAAACCACAGTGAGGTACCATTTCACACCAGTCAGAATGGCTGCTATCCAAAAGTCTACAAGCAATAAATGCTGGAGAGTGTGTGGAGAAAAGGAAACCCTATTGCACTGTTGGTGGGAATGCAAACTAGTGGGGGTTGGTGATGGACAGGGAGGCCTGGCGTACTGTGATTCATGGGGTCGCGAAGAGTCAGACACGACTGAGTGACTGAACTGAACTGAACTGAACAGAACAGCCACTATGGAGAACAGTGTGGAGATTCCTTAAAAAACTGGAAATAGAACTGCCATATGACCCAGCAATCCCACTGCTGGGCATACACATTGAGGAAACCAGAATTGAAAGAGACACGTGTACCCCAACGTTCATCACAGCACTGTTTATAATAGCCAGGACATGGAAGCAACTGAGATGTCCATCAACAGACGAATGGATAAGGAAGCTGTGGTACATATACACAATGGAATATTACTCAGCTATTAAAAAGAATACATTCAAATCAGTTCTAATGAGGTGGATGAAACTGGAGCCCATTATACAGAGTGAAGTAAGCCAGAAGGAGCAGTGTTAATAAAAGGTCATGAACGTGAAGATCCACTGGGGCAGAGGCCACGTGGTCAGTGACGTGGGTCTCTTCTGCACTGGGTCTGAAGGGATGGCCCCCCAGGCCAGCAGGGGAGTGCATGCAGGCCAAATGCAACTGGAGGAGCTCTCCAAAAGGGGTTCCTTTGTGGGAACAAAAACAGTGTTGTCAGTGTTCACAACAGTTGCTGAAAATCTGGAGTTGTTTTTTTTCTTTTGTAACTATATTCAGTGACTGGTGGAGCTCCCCAGGGGGCACTAGTGGTAAAGAACCTGCCTGCCACTGCAGGAGACGTAAGAGGTGCAAGCTCGATCCTGGGGCTGGGAGGATCCCCTGGAGGAGGGCACGGCAACTCACTCTAGTATTCTTGCCTGAAAAATCCCACTGACAGAGGAATCTAATGGGCCACAGTCCATGGGGTCACAGAGAGTCAGACATGACCAAAGCGACTTGCACGTGATGGCTGATGTTCACTGGACTTATTGTGGTGATCATTTTGCAACATATACAATATCAAATTGGTAGGTTGTACACCTGAAACTAATAAAATATTGCATACCAATGATATGTTAATTTTTCTAACAGTAAAAATAAATTATTTACTTAAAAATACCTGGATTTTTATGTGAACTTGCATAGTTTTTATTTTAGAATCTAATTTTTTTTAATGGACTCTAAAGGAACCAACCTTGTAGCATAAACACACCCTCTCTGTGGGTTTGGTGAAGCCCTATAGTCTGGGATCTCAGCTCCAGGTACCCTGATGTCCGTGGAGCTGAAGACCCAGAGACAGAGAGCCAGCATACTTCCTCTTCTTCCCAACAACCCACAGATTTGCTGGGCTTTTTGTTTTTTGTGGTTTTTTTGCTTTATTTCTCATGTGGTGGAAACAACTGAAATATATTATTTAAAGTAGCCCCGTAAAACTTAGCCTTGTGCTTATTGTAAAGATGTCACCATGGACTTTGCTGATTATGTGATACCATCTGATCTGTAAGAATAACAGAGACATCTCTGCTCAAGTTTCGTTATCAGAAACAATGGTGTGTTTTAGGAGCAAAGACTTTGTCTTTCTACCTTTTGGTCTCTGTGACTCATTACAGATCGTGTTTGCATCTTGGCATTGGATGCCCAGAAGCTTAATGTGAATCTGTGTGTGAACGCTTCTGAATCCATCCTGCTTCCCTTTACTCACTTTCCTTTTGTTTAACCCGATTCACATTCTTCCTCATTTCTATTCAAGGTATCTTGTTATACTGACTGGGCTCTCGGTAAGATGAGTCACATCCATTTCAAAACAGAGCAGAAACGGAATAAGGACAGGCATTTTAAAAACAAATTTTGAATATTTATAGTCTGCCTTCTTCTAAGAAGCAAGTTGGTTTTTACGTGAAGTGGGATAAAGAGTGGAGGAATTCTTATGTAGCCTCATTCTGGACTGAGGGCCTGGGATTGGACAGATTCAAACTCAAAATTACCGTGTAGAGGGTGAAGGGGTAGGGTGGGGATCAGGAGAGGGAGAGTGAGACAGATACCACCAAGACTCCAGATTCATTGGCTCACCCACTGAAAGACATCTTCTTTGCGCCAAGTTATGAGTAAAGCTGCTATAAACATCTGTGTGCTGGTTTTTGTGTGGACATAAGTTTTAACTCCTTTGGGTAAATACCAAGAAACACAATTGCTGATCATATGGTAAAAATATATTTAGTTTTGTAGGAAACTGCCAAACTGTCTTTTAAAGTGGCTGTGCCATTTTACATTCTCATGATGTTGGTTTTTGATTAGACAGTTTTAAATAGGAATTACCCTGGGGTTGCGTATACACAATTAAGGTACTTCTAATACTAACAACTACTGATAGAATGTGGATTAAATATGCCTGTAAACATACATACATACACACACATATACAGATATTTTTATATGAATGGAAAGACACTCAGTAGTGTCCAACTCTCTGTGACCCCATGAGCTGTACCCCACCAAGCTCCTCAGTCCATTGGATTTCCCAGGTGAGAACACTGGAGTGGGTTGCATTTCTTTCTCCAATACATACACTACTATGCATAAAATAGATAACTAATGAAAACTGTGAAAAAAAAATGAGAAACTGGAGTTGAAAGTAGTTAACTAGGAAAACCTAAAAAGCCATTATATGAGAACTCGTCAAAGAAGTCCTAACAACAGAAGCAGCAGAAGAAATAACATCTTCGCCTGCACTTCTTGGTTTCTGGAAAAGGAAACCCAAACATCTTTCACCACCATTTAACTTCACAGTAAATGAGGCTAGAACAAAATGGTTCGAGAACCATCTTCCCATTCTAGCCATCCTTCAGCTTTTCCTTCAAGAAATGTCTGTCTTGCTGAGTTGAACAATGTCCATTTGAAATCACTGATTTCTTGCTATTTCTGATTCATTCTTTTCCTCCGTAATCTTGCAATCTCCCTTAACATCACAAAATTGTGGCTTTTCTTTATCTCATTTCATCATTATTCCCTCTATGTGCTTCTAGTTCAAGTTTTGTGAACCAGTCCTGTAAGAAAAAGTGATGATCACAGTGCTCTGAAGAGCTATGGAAAGTTAAGGATAACCTGCAATATGAATATCTTGCATTTAAACTGAACTAAAACTTAAGCTGGTTTGCAGCAGCCCCTTTGTCTTAAGTGTAGACAGTCTGACCATTTTGAGGTCAAGCCACCTCTCTGTCCAAGTTCAGGCTTCCATATATTGAGGGTAACGCAAATAAATTAAAACTTTGTAATTTCTACTGATTGTGCAGTGTGTCACGCCACAGATCCAACAACTGTAGCAATGTGTATTGTTTGCTAGTTTGCCATCATCTGTTGGCAGACTGATCTGTTTGGGAAAATTATCCTTTTCTGGAAATGCGATGGAAAAAGATCAGCACAAAAACAAATATATACACAATGCACGGCTTGGGGTTAAGATGGTGATTTAGAATATCATAATGGAGATACATCTATCACACATAATTTCACTTCTCTCCAACCATCAAGGGTTTGTTTTATTTTTGTACACTATAAGAACTGCAAAAATCCCACTACAGGCTACTCACCAGGGCTTAGTGATACACTTGGGATATTCAAAAATATATGTTTCCATCCAGGCAACTAAATTTAAAGAAAACATATTTAGTTGAGAAAGACAAATGAGACAGACTCACCTGAATGCTACAGTGAATCTTACCTCTGTGATTTTGCCAGGTGGAAGCCTGTGAAGGAGAATCCCAGTGTCATAGACACAGAGTGAGCTTGGGGAAGTTTGCTGGTGCCATAAAATGGGCAAAGAGCATATGACTCAGAGATGATGAGCTAGAGTGCAGGTCCAGACAAAAACAGAGCAACAGGAAATACAGAGTTAAGGACAGGGCCATGATCCCATGAAAGCACAGAGGCAGACATGAGGATTCGGCATGTCTTTGAAAGAAACACTTCATCATAGGAAAGTGACTCATGCTGGACCCTCTCCTTACTATAGCTGGTGTCGACAGTCTTTCTATTCATCTTACATCTCAGAAGTCTATCTCATTCCTAATTCATGATAAACCTCAAAACTTGTCTAATAATCAAAGATCTATTGATGGAAAGCAAGAGACTCAGGAAAAACTGAAAGAATGCTTCAGAGAAAGATGGATACATCCTTTCTATTAAATACTCCCAGAGAATAAAAACAGTCCAGTTTTAATGTTGCAATCAATATTCATAATTTTAAAATCCCTCTGTTTCTCTGACAATAAAGAGATGCTTTTTTCACATGTATTAATATGTTGACCCTTAATCCTGATACCATAAGGTAAGTGGACTTCAACAGAGACAAGTAGGAAATATCAACTATGTTTTAAAAAAAAGACAAAAGACAAAACAACCAACCAACAAAATCCTCCTGAACTCACACGCTGACGGTCACTAGGATTCTGAGCTGATCAAACGCCCACTTTTCTTAGTAACCTCTGAGCTCTTTGGGTGACCTTCCACATACACCCACCCTCACCTCTGGAGTCTTCTCTATGTTCTAATGTCAGGTCACCAAGTTTGGTGCAGGCCCTCCAGCTACTTCTGCTCCTTTTTTTCTTTTTCCTACTCTCACACATACTCCTTTTTTTCTTCTTTGTTCCTCACCATAACCTTATTCTGAAGCAAACAATCCACACCCATAGTAGAATAATTATAAGGATGCCTTAAAGCCTTTGAGTTTTCAAAGCACTCCCTTGTTCAGTTTTACACAACATCATCACACCATGGGTTTCCCTGGTGGCTCAGATGGTAAAGAATCTGCCTGCAATGCAGGAGACCTGGGTTGGATCCCTGGGTTGGGAAGATCCCCTGGAGGAGGGCATGGCAACCCGCTCCAGTATACTTGCCTGGAGAATCCCCATAGGCAGAGGAACCTGGTGGGCTACAGTCCATGACGTTGGGAGGAGTCTGGCAGGACTGAGCAACTAAGCACATCACACCATGCCATAAAGGAAGATGGCCTTCCCACTTTGCAGGTAAAGACTGTGAGGTCCGGTGACCTGAGTCGATGTACTTACAGACACATAATAGTAACAGGAATGAGACTTACATCTAAGACCAGCGTCAAGGTACAACTGTGCAAAATATTTGAACTCCACTGAATCTTGTTAATGTTTGACCTCTTTGTGTTAGATTACCAGCCTTAAATTTGCATAAAGTATACTGACAATAACCCCTACCTCATGATATGTAAATAATACTTTGTTGTACAGAAAAATAGACAAGGTATGTGCACACACATGCTAAAACATTTACACGCACCTCTATTAGACAAATTTGTACTAAGAGTTGACTCTTGTATCACTTGAGGATGCCTTTAGAAGGAGGAAGTTGACAAGAGAAAAAAAGAAGCCTGCAGTTGACAACAATGGCTGGATTGTCTGAGGGCTTGGTTTTCCCATACCACTGTATTTCTGCTGGACAACATTGTAGAAACTCATGGAAGAATGAGTTGAGCTGCCTCTGAGAGCTCTGAGCACAGAGAGCGATCGGGGTGATAATCTAAAGGTCCTGCTACAGAGCTTGTAGAAAGACCAGGATGAAGCTCTTCCTATAAAGAACAATTTAGGCTACATTTCTACAAGACCAGCAAATCTAACAGCTGCATTAAATCATACTTCTTTGAGGCTCACAGGTATTTCTTCTACCAAAACCAAACTAAGTCAAACAAACAAAAGCCTTGGTCTACTGGGTTCTATATAAAATGACAATTGTCACAGGCGGTAAAAGACAGCAATTTAAACAAAAAAATGAGATTGTGGGAAGGGAAGAATATATTAAAATATATTTTAATTTTTTTTAATTGAAGAGGATCCTGGTGGGCTATAGTCCATAGGGTCACAAAGAGCCGGACATGACTGAAATGACTTTACGCATGGTTGATTTACTATGTTGTGTTAGTTTCAGGTATACAGCAAAGTGACACAGTTTATCTATTCATTTTGTAGATTGTTTTCCATTGTGGGTTATAAGATATTGAGTACAGTTTCCTGTGCTGTACAGTAAGTCCTTGTTGATTATTTTATGTATAATAGTGTGTTTATATTAATCCCAAACTCCTAATTTCTCTCTCCTCACCCTTTCCCCTTTGGTAATCATGTTTTCTAGGCCTCTACATCTATTTCTGTTTCGTTTATAATTTCAGTTGCATCATTTTTTAAAGATTGATATCACGTGGTATTTGGCTTCACTTAGTGTGATGCTCTCTAGGTCCACTCATGTCCCAATGACTCTCAATATGTCTACTGCTTCCGCCTTATTTGGTGTTAACTGGATGAATTGAGAAAGACTTGCAGGAGCTTGTAGGATATAGACATATAAATGCATAAACACACATATATAATTCATAATTCATGAATTGTCACTAATTTATTCAATACTATTATAATATATGATTCATATATAACCCTATGTAACACATAATTATATCTACTAAATATAAGACAGTGTGCAAAACAGTGTAGGGGTTCACACTGCGGTCCCCAAGGACCATTCAGACAGCGGGAAAGCTCAAATTAAGCTTGCAAATAGTGCAGTGGAGATAGGGTAACCACCGTAACAGAAGATAGAGTGCTTTAAAATTATTTTAAAAAATAATTTTTGTTTTGCTGGAAAGAACTGTGGAAATTATGGAGGGTTGGAAATTTGTGTTCTTTTTTAATTTCTTATTTGCATATAAGAGAACTGTGAATTTAGCATAAATTTTATATGATGAAAAGGCTTAGACTTGAAGAACTGATGAGTTTTGCAGCACCTATGGTAAATTGAGTCTGAGAAAAGCCGTTTCCTTGATGAGGAACCTCGTGGCACATCGTACAATAAAACAGGCTTTCTTCTCGCGGTGAAATGTCGTTATGGTTCCTGTGAAATGGCGTGTTCTCGAGAGGTAATTGCAAATTTCCTTCCCAAGCTGAAATTTAGGAATAACCAAGCAGGCCTTGAAATCGAAAGCACCAGTTGGCTCCACATCCCTTAGCAAATTTTTTTCCAGAAGTAAATAATTGTTACTGGCTGAAATGACATTCAGCTGAGGCAAAACGGTCCTTCTGAGGCCCAGTGGGGTGCTAATGGTCAGATGGTATGTCCTTAACTTGCTGGGATGCGGAGCAGTGCCTTGAATCTTGCCCATCCTATTTGAAACACTTAGCTGTTCTATAGGGAGCGCTCAGAAGGAGATGCAAATTGTGCTGGCATCCGAATGAAAACAAAGAGGAGAAAATGAAAACAACATTGGTGAGCGGGCCTCTCAGACGCTGAGGCTTATTCCTTCATCAATGTTAAAATTTCAGAAATTTGGTTTTGAAAATTTCTGTAGTGAAATACCAGGTTCAGTCACGAACAGGGGTGTGTTTAGTGATGATAGAACAACAATTTGGAAGAATAGACGGGTTTCAAAATGGAGAAGGCAAAAGGAAGGAAGGAAAGAAGGAAAAGAAGGAGGGTGTGTCTGAAAGGATCAAAAGGTCAGGAAGGAGTGAGGGACACAGTCCCAGAGGCCACAACACTGGCCAAGGCCCTGGGGCAGGGAAGGGTGTGGTGTGCTCCAAAACACTTCACTGGTTTCAGGATCATTATAACCAGTTCTGCTGATTTCTTCTTGTCTCTTTGAGCTTCAGTGGTCATTCTTTTAAAATACGTGATGGTATCTCTCGATTCTTCTAATTCCTCTATTTCCATTCTCCAAGGGGTTGAGTTTGTTATAAGTAACCTTTAGTCTTACAGGACAGGGAGGCCCAGCATGCTGCAGTCCATGGGGTCACAAAGAGCCAGGCATGACTTGCAACTGAACCACAACAAATCTTCAGTCTGCCTCCTCAACTCAGAAATCACTGAGGGAAAAGTTATGTGCACAGCCAAAAAGCACACAGTGAAATTTTCCTATCCGTGTATTTTGTTGTTGCACTTATAAGACATTTCAAACAAAGGAACTTTTGAAGCACAAGTACTTTTAAGATTATGTTCAAAGATGCTGGTGAAGAACTAACCAAATGTTAGTATAATATTTAAAAAGAAAATAGCTTTGAAAAGAAAGAGAAGAAGAAAAAGGAAAGAAAGAAAGAAGAGGGGATAGTGGAGAAGGGGAAGACCTACACTTGCCGAGAGTCTGGGTGCCCACCGAGTTCTTCCTCCTCTTCGCCAAAACCTTTACTTCCACCCCTAGCTGGACAGTTCATGAGCATGCACTTGATAAGCAAAAAACAAAAAACAAAAACAAAACACCCACAAGCTTCCAGAAACCTATGGATTTTAACAAAAGATGCGGGAATCATCAATTCCTCTCTTTGGAGTTGGGAATTCAGCAGCCTGAGAATGACCTGAAAACTGTGTCCAGAGAGAAAGAGAGGATTCCAATTGAAGAGACACCACAGGTAAGATTATAAGGTGTTTGGGGATTGGAGGCATGTTGAAAATGTTTCCATAACCTGAGAAATTAGATCTTTTCCCACGGGCACTAAAGAGCCATCTGAGGTTATTAATCAAAGCAGTGTCTAAGCCCATTTTATGCTTTGAATAAATTACTCCGAATGAAGAGCAAATGGATGAGAAGGCCACCGATTACAGAGAGGGGGTCAATAATGAGGATCCTGCAGTGACCAAAGCCAGGACTGGAGGCTTGTGCTGGGTGCCGGGGGTGGAGGTCGGGGAGAGGAGGCACAGATGGAAGACACACATTTAGGAGGTGAAATTGGCAGAGTTCAGACAACCCATGGTCGTATTTTGAGACTTTGCGAAAGACACTCCCAAGGCTTAATCCTCTGATTGCCAGTTTCACACACGGAGGTTGACATGTGTGTCATTATCTTCTCATGGCTCTCCTGAGAGGAAACAAAATGCAGGATCAATGTCATCAGCACAGTTCTCTGGGCCTCGGAGATTAAGAAGGTGGAACAGATTTACGGCTGATCTTGACTGTCACTGACGCCTAGCTTTCTTCTTGCTCATTACCTCTGGTGAGGACCCGAGGGCTGGCCCAGAACACAGAGTAGTATAATAAGACCCTGGAGTGCGATCCCTCCTGCTGCTTCTAGACAGCCACACGGGTCTAGCTTTGACAGTTTTGTCCACTTAGATCCAGCCTGGCCCACAGACAAGCCGCGTGCCTGCTTCCGGAGGATTCTCAACTGTGACTCAACCTGTCTCCCTGTTCCTGGGACTTGTCAGAGGTCCTCAGCAGGACTCCTAGCAGAAGTGATGTGAAGATGCAGGGGATGATGGCTGGAAAGCATTGAAGTTGTAGCTGAGGGATTGTCATCGCACCCCTTCTCCTACCCGCCAGCTTGAGGTCTGCCCTGGTCCTTTCCACCCGAAACATTCGGGCTGCAGTGTCGCCTGGTCCCCGTCCTGACGCACCAGGGATCTCGTTGAACTTCCCTCTCTGGCCTGTCATGGAGTACCCCCAGCCAACTTCCCGCTGCTGGTCAGAGCGTTTCAATCAGCCACACAAAAGGATCTGGCAGATCTGACCCTGAACAATGCGACTCACCACCCTTCTCAAAGCCTGTCTCCTAGAGATAGGGACTGTCACAGTGCGATACCTCATCAAACAGTGATTTACCTCAGTTCAATTCAACGAGCATTTATGAAGAATCCACTGTTAAAGGCACAAAGATATAAGTAAAACTGTCCTAAGAATCCAGAAGTTTATCATCTAACTGGGAGCATATAAATAAAACCAGTTAATTATGGAGACATACAATGATGTAACTGCTAAACAGAAAGCAAACACAAAGCTAGGCCAGTATCAAGGGTGAAGTATATCATTCTGATGAGCAGAAGTATGAGAAAAGAGTGGATTAAGGTTTCATTTGTTGTTTTTTTCAATTAGGTTTGCCAAGGCATAATTTCATGTACAACCAATGAAACATATATTAATCAAAGAGTTCGGTAAATTTTGATGAAACAAAAATCACAATGAAAATGTACAATACCACCATTATCCCCAAAGCGTCTCTGTGCTCTTCCTAGTCAGTTCTTACCCCTTCAGCCAAGACACTGCTGATCTGCTTACTAGTAATACAAATTAGATGTGTCTTTCCTAGAATGCAATCACTGAGGATATTCTCTTTTGTCTAGCTTCTTTTGTTCAGCATATTTCTGAGATTGATTCATATTCACATAACAGTACTTAATTTCTTATTATTGTCAATATCATTCCATTGTATTGTGTCTTGTTTATCCATTCATATGATGATGGACATTTGGGTTGTCTCCAGTTGAAGGCTGTCATGAATAAAACTTATGCACATCTGCGTGCACACGGATGTGTCTTTTTTGTGGAGGATGTATTTGTGAATGTACGAATTTTGAGAATGTACTTTTATTTCACTTGTGTAAATACCTAGGCTTTGCATGGTTGGGTCATGCAATCAGTGTCTGATTACACTTATAAGAAACTGCTAAATAGTTTTCCAAAACAGTTGTAATCATTTTACACTCTCATCAGCAATGTGTGAGACTTGGTACCGTCAGTCATAGTTACATTTTAGCCATCTAAGTGGGTGTGTAGTCTTCAGTTCAGTTCAGTCTCTCAGTCATGTCTGACTCTTAGCTCATTGCAATTTGAAATTCCCTAACGATTAATGATGTCTAACAGCTATTCAAGTGTCTGTTGATCATTCACATATCTTTTTTTGGATTAGTTGTCTCTTCAACTTATTTTGATTGGGTTATTTGCCTCTTTATTATTGAATTGCAAGGGTATTTTTGTATATGCTATAGATAAGTTCCTTGGAAAAAAGTATCTAGCTAATATTTTCTCCCAGTATGTGGTTTATTTTTGTTCCGTTTGTTTTGTTTCTGTAATATGTCTTTTGAAAAGCAGAAGTTTAAAGGATTTTATGCATTTTTCTTCAATGGGTATTGCCTATTGCATCCTATCTAAAAATCTTTGTCAACCCCAAAGCTACAAAGATTTGTTTCTTAAATTTTCTCTAAATGTAGTTTTAACTTTTAAATTTAGTTTAACAATATATTTTGTGTTATTTTTGTGTGTATATCATATGGCACTGAGAGTTAGATATTTTCATATCGTTATCCAGTTTTCCCAATCTCATTTCTTGAAAAGGCTATCTATTCTCCATTAAATTCATTTTACCCCTTTGTTGAAAATCAATTAGCCACATATGAGTGGTTTTATTTCTAGATTCTCCTTTTTGTTTGAATGGCCTTTCTCCATCTCTTTCTCTCTCTCTTTCTCTCTTTGTTTGTCTCATATATGTATATATATATATGTATATACATACACACACACACACATATATATATATGCACACACCCAAATATATATCTTCATACTATTTTGATTGCAGAAGCTCTATAGTAATTTTTTAATATAAGTAGTTTAAGTTTTCCAATTTGTCCTGCCTAAAATAAGCACATTTGAATTCGCAATATAAACTTTCGTGTTTGCTTGTCAATGTCTGCAAGATATTTTCACTGGGTTCATACTAAATCAATAGATCACTTTGCTGAGAACTAGCATCTTAACAATATTGAGTTTTTTAATACAAGAGTGTGTGCGTATATATTAGTTTGCAATGGTTGCCATAATAGAATACCACAGACTGAGTGCCTATAACAATGAAACTTTGTTTTCTCGCAGTTCTGGAGTCTAGAAGTCCAAGTTCAAGATGTTGGCTGGTTTAGTTTCTCCTGTGGCCCCTCTCTGAGGTTTGTAAATGTCCACCACCCCCTGTGTCCTCACACAGTCTTTCCTCTGTGTACACTTGTCTCTGGTGTCTCTTTCTCTTCTTACAAGGACACCAGTCCTACGGGATTAGGACTCTATCCTAATGGCCTCATTTTAACTCAGCCACCTCTTTAAAGGCTCTGTCTCAAGTAAGTCACATTCTCAGGTATTGGAGATAGAGTTTCACAGATGAATGTTGGGAACACAATTTGTCCATAACTATACACAATCTATTTATTTATATTTTATTCAATCTTTTTCTTAGAAATATTTTGAGGTTTTCAATATATGGATCTTATACACAGTGTGGCTAAACTTGCCCCAAATTACCCATATTTTAAAGAAGTGTACGTGTTTTTCAACCTCTAGTTGTTCATTGCTAGTTCTATCTTATGACACTGCATAATTCACTTTTTAGTTCCAGAAGCTTTTTTTCAGTTTCCTTAAAATTTGCTACCTAGATTGTGTTGCATTAAAGCAAAGATGTTTTTTATTTTTTACTTTTCTCATTGAGAGGTAGGCAGGACCTATATCAATGCCAGGTTTTGTACTGAGATTTTATTTGAAAAGCACAACCTAGAAAAAGACATCAAAATAGTATTTTTGAATTAATAAGAAGCTTATAATCCTTCTGGAAAACTACATTATATCCCTACGAATAACTATAAATATACCCTACGGGTTTACATGTTTATTATAATAATAAAAGTGAGGACCACAAGCATTAATATAACATTATTATGCTCCAGGTCCAATTGTAAACAGTTTATATACATGTCTAAATATGTGCATCCACATATAGAACACTTTCATTTATATGTAATAACTTATATATTTATATATAATACATGGGTTTGCTCTCCTTATATTTATATTGTTTCATCATGTTAGAGTCATCATGTTTTCTGCACCCTCACGTTTAGACGGTTGGTGTGTTAAACACTCTTATTAAGCTCAAGTGTAAAGAAGGAAACACACAGAGGCATATATGGCTTGTCTGGTCCTTCAGATCACAGACGGCAAGCCCATTCACAAGAACAGAATCTGGTCCTTGGAGGGGATCAGTGTCTGTAACAGGACACAGCCAGAGTTCCCTCACAGTTGACCCGGCAGTGCTGTTTAACTGGGTTACAAAGAGACGGACAACACAAATCATAGAAGAACATAAGACAAACTGAGTATCTCTAAATGGCAGGGGAAAAAAAAAAAGCCGCAAGTGTTTTTCCCATCTTTTGTTTTCAGTGTTTCTGTACTCATCTGATTATTCATCACAGGCAAGGTAAAAAAATGAATATTCTGAGTAAGAATTTGCTCTTGCCAAAGAATAAGAACAGAATCTGTGATGCCATAAAACCCTGCAGGTCTGATATTCTCTGGTGAATTCAGATGGCAACCTAAAGTAGGTGTCAGATTGTCAAGACTTTTATCTTTCACGGGGCGAGGGGGCTAGTGGATCAGTATGGCTGGCCTATTCTACTGATGTCTGAAGATATTTTTATTAGAGCTAAAGTATAAGTGATTCTTCTTACAAAAATTAATAAGCATCCTGAAAAAGCAGTCATACCCGCAGAATCGTTCATTCAGTCAGAAAATATTAATACACAATCATTGATGGTGTCTCTGCACCAGGTAACTTGCTCTGCAGGCGGCATGACAAGGGTTTGCCAGACAGAACTCACCTCTGCCTTCCTATGACACGCAGGTGAACAGCAGAAGCACAATTACAGCAGCAGTGACAACAAAGCACCGCAAGTGTTCCAGGAGGTAAAGCCCTGTGATCACACATACCCACACGTACACTCTGGGGTTTGAATTATTGCTTTCACACATGTCTTGAGCTCCACAAGACCTGTTATTGTTTTGTGTGATCAATATTGATTTACAATTGCCTACTTCTTCACCTTCCTGCTACTGTGGACCATTTGGTGCATTTTTTCATTTCTTTTCTGAGGTGGTTTCCTTTTTCCTTTTGTGCTTATTTTAGTGAAGGTATCCTGGCAAACAATTCTCTCAACACTTGTTTGTGGGAAGTAGCTTTATTTAGCCTTTGTTTTTAGAGTGTTTTAATTAGCTGTGGAATTCTAGGTTAGCAAGTTTTTGTCTCGTTTTGGTTCATTTCTTTACAAATATCTTCCCATTGACCTCTGTATTCAATTGTTTTCTTTGAGAAGTTATCCCACAGACTTATATTACTGCTTTGGGGAAAAAAAGTATTTTCCTCTTCTGACTTCAAATTGCTTATAATATACAATTTAGTTTTACTGTAGCATGCATAGATATTTCTTCCTACTTGGACATAGCCAAGCCTCATAAATCTGTAGGTTGAAGTTGCTTATCTGTATTGAAAATTCTTAGTCATTTTCTCTTAATTCTCGATCTTTTTTCCCCCGAAACTTCAATCGCATCATGAGATCCTTTTCATGTGCTTGGCATTTATCTCATGGTATATTCATATATTTTCATTCTTTTTTACTCTATCTACTGTCACTCTTTAGGTCTTTAGAACTAAAGAACTAAAGAGCCTCTTGATGAAAGTGAAAGAGGAGAGTGAAAAACTTGGCTTAAAACTCAACATTCCGAAAACTAAGATCATGGCATCAGGTCCCATCACTTCATGGTAAATAGATGGGGAAACAATGGAAACAGTGAGAGACTTTATATTTTGGGGCTCCAGAATCACTGCAGATGGTGACTGCAGCCATGAAATTAAAAGATGCTAGCTCCTTAGAAGAAAAGCTGTGACCAACCTAGACAGCTTATTAAAAAGCAGAGACATTACTTTACCAACAAAGGTCCATCTAGTCAAGGCTATGGTTTTTCCAGTAGTTATGTATGGATGTGAGAGTTGGACTATAAAGAAAGCTGAGCACCAAACAATTAATGCTTTTGTACTGCATTGCAGCCACGTGAATCTCTAATTTTGTATCTCCAGTTCCACAGTTCTGCTAAAAGCTCTGTCTTTCTCCTTCTTAAGCTTCAGTGCCCTCTCTGGGCACATTCCAGATTCTCAGCCTCTTCCTCTATGAACAGATTTGATGAAAGCACCCAGGGAAACATGGCTCCAGGGTATCAGCTTAGACAAGATTCTCTCCTTCCTGAAACCTCAGCCCCTTTAGGTCTCATGGCATCAGTACTTCATCGATGACCTAAAGCATAAAATATTTATATTTTGCTCAGTATTTATTACCAAGCAGACACACACACAACCCCCTCTAATCTAGAAGAACTCTGTCCTTGTGTTTTCCTTCATGTGGTGATTGTGGATGGGAAGCCCTTTGACAATGACAGTACAGTCCTTTTATGTAGACCTATTTAAGCTGACAAAGGTCCGTATAGTTAAAGCTATGGTTTTTCCAGTAGTCATGTACAGATGTGTGAGTTGGACCATAAAGTAGGCTGAGCACCGAAGAATTAATGCCTTAGAATTGTGGTGCTAGAGAAGACTCTTGAGAGTCCCTTGGACAGCAAGGAGTTCAAGCCAATCAGTCCTAAAGGAAATCAACACTGAATATTCATTAGAAGGACTGAAGCTGAAGCTCCAACACTTTGGCCACCTGATGCAAAGAGCTGACTCATTGGAAAAGACCCTTATCCTAGGAAAGATTAAAGGTAAAAGGAGAAGGGTGTGGCAGAGGATGAAATGGTTAGATGGCATCACCAACTCAGTGGACATGAATTTGAGCAAACACCAGAAGATAATGAAAGACAGAGGAGCCTGGTGTGCTACAGTCCATGGGGTTGCAAAGAGTCAGACATGACTTAGCAACTGAACAACAACAAAGGCACTTAATCACCCTGCATATGAACTGTAACTAGCAAAGCTGATTTCCGCTTATCAGGGGTACAAAATAAGTCACATCTTAATCTAGATAATTTTACACAGAAACTCTTTTTGTATTATGGTTATGCTAACTCAGGTTCTCAGATCAGGCAAAGAGAGGACTGGGGCACAGCCACTTGGCAATTCCTTTAGGCTGGAAAGAACCCACCTTACTTTTGCTTTCCTTCCATCAGCCCAAACTAGTCTCATGGTCTCACCCAGATGCAAGGGAGATAGGAGAAATTAGTCCTTGGCTGGGAAGCTTCTTCTCAGAAAGATTTGCAAGGTCTGGAAGGGGCCCATGGATCTTCAGTGTCCAGTGGGCCATCCCCCTACAGCAGACACTTAGGAAAGGGGACCACTCTCTAGAGGTAATATATGGGAATGAGACATGTATGAATGGGAAGAAGAAGGGAGAAGATATGAGAGAAGTTGTTTATTTAGAATGAAAGAGAAACCAAATAGTTCAATTAGAAATCAGGCTTATAAAACACTTAACAAATTTAAGATATCATATATGAAATCTTTACAAGGTTTGTGTACCCATAAGAAAGAAAAGGGCTTCCCTGGTGGCTCAGTGGAAAAGAACATGCCTGGCAATGCAGAAGACATGGGTTTGATCCCTGGGTCAGGAAGACCTCCTTGAGAAGGAAATGGTAACCCACTCCAATATTCTTGCCTGGAAATCCCCTGGACAGAGGAGACTGGGAGGCTTCAATCCATGGTGTCACAAAAGAGCCTGACATGCCTTAGCAGCTAAACAACAAGAACAAAGAAAGAGGAAAGGTTACCGATGAGGTAATGACATAATGCTTTCTAATAATATCAATTAAAATGAGCTGATCAATTTCAAAGTTATTAAAGTGTTAATAAACTACTCATTTTTAAAATGTATTGGTGTATATCTGCTTTACAATGTGTTAGTTCGTGTTGCACAAGAAGTGAATCAGCTATATGTACACATATACCCCCTCCCTCCTGAGCCTGCCTCCCACCCCCCACCCCACCCTCGAGGTGATCACAGAGCACCGAGCTGAGGTCTCTGTGCTATTCAGCAGGTTCCCACTAGCCATCTATTTCACACAAGATAATGTATACATGTCAATCCCAACCTCCCAATTCATTTGACTGGAAAAAGTATGGCAGAAGAGAGTTTTAAAAGTCTTACCTTCCTTCTCCCCTAGTAGGCTACCCAACAGCTGAGGGTTACAGTAAATTTTACAGTAAATCCTGGAGTCCTAGAGCTGGTCCTCACAAAGCCTGAGAGAGAGGGACATTTTACTTCATTTATCATGGCCCTGATTACGATTCTCTTTTAAAGTGCCTCACTTCCCATTCTGCTTCTATTTGGTTTGTTTGTTGGGTTTGGCCTAAATGACACAGTCCATTTTTCTATTTTGTGCCCCTATACCTCAACTCCCATAGATCTGCAGAGATTGATAGAAGCCTCCTCTCACTGCTGAATGTAGGGATTGTAAACTCACCCAGTTATATTCTTCCTCATGGGTTAAGTCAAAAAATATAACAGCTTTATAGAGCAAATCTAGGCCCTTGCTGTTAAATGCAGCCTATAATTAAGCAACCTGTATTTAAGTATTCCATGATAAATAATGTAAATCCCCTAATCATTTTACATATATGTTAATTTCTTGGCTCTTAAATGTTGTAAATTTTGACTTGACTCGAATTCAGTTTGATTTTTAGTTGGTGTATGATATGAGAAAGAAAGAACGACGTGAAAGTCTTCTTGTGACAAATTTGGCAGGTCACAACATAGGACAGTGCTGCTGTTATTACAGCTAGCATTAAAATCCAAATGAATGTGCTATCAATCAATAAACATATTTTTCTGAATATATGCATAATGAATATGAACTCATTGTTACCATATGGGCTCCCTGGGTCAAAATCATTAAAATCCTCTGTCCTCGGGAGATAGAAATCTCTTGGTGAGGTAACAAATGTTTGGAAATCCTGCACTCTTTATTTTGTTGCCAATATACATTATGATTACTCAGATTAATCAGATCTTCGCACATAAAACAATATTAGTCATCATCCAAATGCAGTAGCACAGCAAATATATTGCTATATAAATTGTCAAGGATGCATTTGCAGTGTCAGAACATTTCAGGGCTGGATGAGTCCTCAGAAACATCTGATAAAGTACCATCCCTGGCCGAATGTGTCAATCATCTGTTTCAGCTCTCAATTTATTTAGCCACTACTTGAGTTCTTCCAGAAAGTGGGAACTCACCATTTCTCAAGCAGCTCACTTTGCTGCTGAATAATTCTAACTATTCATCTTGCCCTACTTCCCTTCTTTCATCTCCATCCATCATCTGCTTGTACCTTCTAGGACCACAACAAGGTTTAAGGAAGATAATGCTTGCCAAATGCCTGCTAGGGTCTCTAGGACATAAGAAATCATCAACTGAAATCATCATTTATTAATTTTATTTTCTTTCTACCCAACTTCCGTCCGTGGAGATTTGACTTACATCTAGGATTTTGTTTAAGGGTAACTTCCTCCCAGAAGCCTGGATTCCTGAGTCTAGGTTGCCTTCTGTATCTTCATTTTTATTCTGTGTCTACTCTCAGCTTCCTTGGGGCAGGAATTTCACCCTGCTATGGTTCTTATGGTACCTAGCCACTTATCCAGGCTTCCCTGATGATTCAGAGGTAAAAAATCCACTTGCAGTGAAGAAGACGTAGGCTCGATTCCTGGGTCAGGAAGATCCCCTAGAGAAGGAAAGAGCAACTCACTCCAGTGTTCTTGCCTGGGAAATCCCATGGACAGAGAACCTGGCAGGATACAGTCCATGAGGTCACAAGATTTGGACATGACTTAGCAACTAAACAACCACTACCAGTCACTTATTTGGCACACAATATATGGCTAATATGACTTTTTGAACAAATAAATAGATGAATGAATAACTGGTATAGATACTAGGTGAAACGGCAAGTTCTATAGCTGGCTGCTGCTGCTGCTGCTAAGTCACTTCAGTTATGTCTGTACTCTGTGTGACCCCATAGACGGCAGCCCACCAGGCTCCTCTGTCCACTGGATTCTCCAGGCAAGAATACTGGAATGGGTTGCCATTTCCTTCTCCAAGGCATGCATGCATGCTAAATCGCTTTAGTCATGTCCGACTCTGTGCGACCCCATGGACAGCAGCCCACCAGGCTCCTCTGTCCACTAGATTCTCCAGGCAAGAATACTGGAGTGGGTTGCCATTTCCTTCTTCAATAGCTGGAGCTACTTCAAATACTGAGTAATATGGCACAGCATGAAATATGAATTATTTGTACAGCTTTTTAGGGTCTCACATTTCAGTATATCAGCAGATAAAAGCAAAGTCATGCTTATATTATGCACTTTCAAGATTATTCAAATATGTAGTAGTTGGGAGAAGGAAAGCAAAGCCAAGACTTTAGTTTCTGAAATTCTTTGCTCTGGTGATGATGCAACACGGCCCTTTAATAACTTTCCCAACAAAATTGTTCTTTTCTTGGACAGGTCGACCACTCCAAACTGAATAGTCATTGTTTAGTTTTGTAGGTTTTCTTTGCTCCAGATTCGATAGTTTCCTGGTTCACACATATCCCTTAACAGTTTTTCCTTTAGAAAGACAGGTTAGATCTAGGGATACAGTAAGAAAGCTTTCATTTTGTATCAAATATAGATTATTTGCACTTGGGTCTGTTGATTTGTATCAGGTTTTATGTTTGTCTAGAAGAAGCAGCCCTTCCTGGGCTCACATGAAGCTCTCGTCCCATCTGGACACTTCCAGGTTGTACCCTTGAGTGACTGATGTCATATCTGAAATTGATGTTTCCCAATCTTCTTAGCTGCTGCTCCTTTCAGAATTCCACTCATTTCTCTTTCTTGTAAAGGTCCTGGAAAACAATATTTTTGGTTTTTAATTTTTATTTTGGACATTATTTACTTGCATTTTTCTTGGGGATATTAATCGAAAGAAACAGGCACAAACTCAAACTAGATTAAATTAAGGGTGGAGGATGGGTCACCTGCATTGGGAGCACAGTCTCGGCCACTGGCTCACCAGAGAAGTCCCTTATGTTGGTTTTTTTTGTTTTAATTCTCATTTATTTACCAATGGGGAAAGGGATGGTGGGGAGGGGCAACATAGGGATGGAGAATTAAGAGCTACAAACTGTCATATGAAATAGGCTATGAGGATGTGTTGTACAACGCAGGAAATACAGCCAATATTCTATAATAACTATAAATGGAGTATGTGTGCTTGCGCATGCTTAGTCACTCAGTCATGTCCGACTCTCTGGGACCCCATGGACTGTAGCCCACCAGGCTCCTCTGTCCATGGAATTTCCCAGGCAAGGATACTGGAGGGTTGCCATCTCCTGCTTCAATGGACCTTCCCGACCCAGGGATGGAATTCACATCTCCTTCGTTGGCAGGTGGATTCTTTTCCACTGAACCACCTGGGAAGCTCCCATATAAACAGAGTATAACTGTGAATCACTATATTGTACACTTACAACTTATATAATAATGCACATCAACTGTACTCCACTAAATAAAAAGTTAAAAAAAATAAGAGTGAAGGAAAGGAAACCATCACATAATATCAGAAGAATCCCATGGAACAAATTCTCTTTCTCTATGATGACGTGATCTCTCACAGATGTCCTATATCATGGTTATTTTCTCCTCTGGGTCCTAGCTTTTCCTTGGCACTCTGTTCTTGTTTTCCATAGTAATTACTAATATCTGTCTTTGAATTGCCATGGAAGTGACTCAGTTTTGTCTTAAAACTCTAGTGCTCAGCGCCACTGGATTCAGTCTTATTTTTTATCATTTATCTTGGCAGAGAAAGTTTTCGATTACACATACACTTTAATAATCAATTATTGGCAGAAGTGTGAGGTTGTCTGATCCAACAGGGACGCCTATGCCCATGTCCTCTAGGGGTGCAGCCCAGCCTTGACTACCCTGCTGCCATAGCACACCCTTACATTTTAGATTTTTTCCCTTTGAACACCTACCAGACAAGAAAATTCTATTATTAGACCTCAGCACAAAAAATTCCTTGATATACACCACACTGACAATTCTGTGTACCTCATTAAAAACTGCAGGTTCTTGAAAGATCAATTCTGTTACCCAATTTAAAGATTTTAATTATTTTAAATTAAATATTTAAAAATACATAGGAAGTTGAGTAATTTCAAAACCAGGAATTTTATATGTCAATGAAGCATTGGATCTTTAATTTGTCCTTGTGGATGCATGGCAAGTGTTAGTACTAGATTTCCCTAGCTGTATTTTCAGGAATAAAACAAATATTGGGCAACTTATATGCAAAGGCATTTACAAGTCCATTAAAATACAGACTAACACAAGTTTATCTAATTCTCAGAACCTCATCTAAAACTCATATATCTCCATTCTGAAGCAGACATGTGTCCTAATATAATTTTTCATTTTTAAAATTGTTATTTATGACATACACATGAATACACTGATTAGACATATTTATATATAGAAACTGTATTATCGGCCATATTTTATTGAATTGTATGTTTTTCTTTTGCATGTCATTTTTATTTCTCATCTTATAGAAATTTTACATTGCAAGTTTATAATAAATGCAAGGATAGTAATGTGCATTATTTTCACTGGTTAATCGAAACATATATTGGTTGATTATTCACCAATTTTAAACTGGAGTTGGCTTGTACATCAATGAATGAAGTAACTAATTCTTTGCATCCTTATGGAATCTTTCCTGCTTTTATTTTCCAAAATATAAAGACTCCACCCATTCCTACATTTCTGTCCCAGGCAAAGACTGTCTGATCTCTGCTCTGATTCTTCCTTACTGGGAAACTTTTAAGTTTTCGTCTCTTTTCTTCTGAGAGATATCTCAAGTTCATGATAGCTTTCTCAGGCCTCCTTTATTTTCTCATTGAAAAACCAGGAATTTATTTTCTTCTCTTTAATATTCCAGGTTAAAATGATACTCCCTGAGCTTGGGATAAGCATGTATGCACTGATATAATGACAATGAATAACCAACTAGGCCCTACTGCATAACACAGGACCTCTCCCCAAAGTTGTGTGGCAGCCTGGATGGGAGACAAGTTTTGGGGAGAATGGGTGCATGTATGGCTGAGTCCATTCACTGTTCACCTGAAACTACCACAACATTGCTCATTGGCTATACCCCAATACAAAGTAAAAAATTTAAGAATTCGGTTCATGGGGTCGCAAAGAGTCAGACACAACTGAGCGACTGAACTGAACTGAATAATAAATAGAAAAAACATTTTTAAAGCCATGGTAGATACCTTCAAGGAACTCACAAACTAGCAGAACAAAAATATCAAAGATAAACTATAATGTTTCAAGGTAGTAAGTGCTTTAATTGGGATGAAACAAAGAACTATCAGAATACAGACAAGAAAGAAATCAGCCTTTAAATATGTGGGAAAGTTGGGAGACATAAGGATAAAAAGTGTAGTAATCTTTTAGTAAGGAAACGGTAGACTAATCTGAATGTTATTATCCTAAATAAAGTATTAGTTTAGGAATGCAGTAGCAATAGTAGCATAATTAAATGTGGATATGTTAATATAAATTTCATACAGAGTCTACAGCATATATGCTCCTTTCAAAAGAAAACAGACGTGATAAAATGCAGTCATTGCTCCTTGTGATGTTTCAGAAACACCTTAATGTCAAACAGTAGACACATGTGTATTTTTAACCAACAGAGAAGGTGAAAGTACTGCAAAAAAAAAAAAAAATTCTTAAAAAGTTGCCAAGCTGCTATGCTATTTATTTGATGAATCCCAGGCAGATCTGATTTTAAAGGAATCCTGTAACTGTCATCAGTTATCATTCCTGTGAGAGGCCTAAAATCCTTCTAGAGCTTTTTATCAGACTTTCTGAGCAATATCTCCATCTTCACCAACAACTGGTTTCTCCTTTTGGTGTTGCTGCCACCTTGTTGTCTGACATATTGAGGTTCTGCTAGAAAAGTTTAGCAGCAGCTGAAATTATTGTGTGGCCTGTTAAAGTCCCAGCTTGTGAAGCTGAAGAGAGGTGTGTGCCTGTGGGTGACTGCTAACTAGCTTGACTTGTGCACATTCATTGTGGTTCTTCTCTGACATCTACTATGGTGGGTTCCATGTTGAAATATTAGTTCTGCCCAAACGACCTTAGGAGTCTGTGAAAAATTTATCTTCAGTAACAGCAAGCATAATTTTTTATTTTTATTAAGAAATTTTTAAGTTTCCTGTTGTTCAGTCACTAAGTATTGTCTGACTCTTTACGACCCCGTGGACTGCAGCACATGAGGCTTCCCTGTCCTTCTCCATCTCCCAGAGTCTGCTCAAACTCATGTCCATTGAGTTGGTGACACCACCCAATCATCTCATCCTCTATCACCCCCTTCTGCTCCTGTCCTCAATCTTTTCCAGCATCAAGGACTTTTCCAAAGAGTCAGCTCTTTGCATCGGGTGACCAAAGTATTGACGCTTCAGCATCAGTCCTTCCAGTGAATATTCGGGACGGATTTCCTTTAGGATTGACTGGTTTGATCTCTTTGTTCTCCAAGGGGCTCTCAAGAGTTTTCTCCAGCACCACAATTCGAAAGCATCAACTCTTAGGCACTCAGTTTTCTTTATGGTCCAACTCGCACATCCGTACATGATTGCTGAAAAAACCATAACTTTTATGATTGCTTTCTACGCTATGAGAAAACATACTGCAACTTCTTCAGAGGTGCTGAAACTGAGGATTCCTCCCCAGAGTTGGCAGCTAAAAAGTTATTGGTGAGCAGTGGGAAGAGTTTGAGTATGATGGTAAAAACCACAGACAGAATTCTGAGAGTGGTTCCTCCTCCAACTCTTCCATGACACAGTGACATGCAAAAAACCCATATCCCTCTTCTTGAAAATTAATTACTCAGGGTAGGTCTTGGGATGGAACATCTGTGTTTGATTTCTTGGTTAACTGCTAACTGCCTTCGGGTTCTCAGTGCTGTCTGCACATGAGAATCACCTGGAGCTTTTAAAACTCACTGACCCCCAACATCCCAGACCAGTTAGATGAGAATCTGTGGGGTTGGTACCCTCAAAACAGCATTTTTAATGCTTCTCAAGTGATTACAACATGTAGCCAAGTTTGAAACCAGTACTGACTTTTTGTCCCTGGTAAGTCATCTCACGGAGAAGGCAATGGCACCCCACTCCAGTACTCTTGCCTTGAAAATCCCATGGATGGAGGAGCCTGGTAGGCTACAGTCCATGGGGTTGCTAAGAGTCGGACACGACTGAGCAACTTCACTTTCACTTTTCCCTTTCATGCACTGGAGAAGGAAATGGCAACCCACTCCAGTATTCTTGCCTGGAGAATCCCAGGGATGGCAGAGCCTGGTGGGCTGCCGTCTACGGGGTCGCACAGAGTCGGACACGACTGAAGCGACTTAGCAGCAGCAGCAGCAGCAGCAGCAAGTCATTTCATCTGTCTTCACCTATGCTTTTCTATCTACAAAATGAAACGTTTTAGATGTTCCAACCTCTTCCAGTCCGTATCAAAGGAGGGGGCCATGAGAGTGTTTAGTGAAATGGACTTCCCACATCCTTCTCAGTAGGAACAGCCTGTGTTTATGATTCAATGACAGAGCTCATAGCCCCAAGGGACAGAACACTTGGGCATCCTCAGAAGGTAGAGAGCTTAGTCTCAAGCTACGATTTCCATCCTGACGGCCACAGAAGAGCAGAGGAAGCATCAATAATCCACTAATTCACTAGTCAGTATTCTTTCTACCAGGCCAAACCACACTTATCATCTTGTCTTCAACACTTGACTTCCTGGGGTTGCAGCCAGTGAATAAGCCAGACCAGAGGATGCAGGATTTTAGCTACCAGTTCTGTTGAGAGAAAAATTCATGACTGTGCTCCTGAAGTTGAGCCAGAAAGAGCCAAGTGCAAAAGAGTCCATGTAAGCAATATCAAGATTGGGGAAGAAGACTTACATGACCTGGAAGGGAAAAAAAAAACAAAGTGTGCCTCAATGGCCCTGATGCCCAAGCTGGGATGGGTACCACTGGCAAGAGGTAAGTCATATGGGAGTGAAGATCTGGCTCAGGTTAAGTCATTGGCTCAATCTAAGGATGCATCTTAGGGTCCCCAGACTTCAAGTCAGGGGTGATTTGGCAGATTAAGGTCAGCATGTCAAAGAGACGGGGTTCCCTCCAAAGGGACATACACTTTTTTTTCAGTTGGTTATTCCATTCCTGGGATCCCAGAATTTGTTGCCACATTCACTTGGAAATGAATCCTGAACAGTCAAAGTCTTGCCCTCACACTGCACCCTCATCCTTGTGTCTTTGTGGTCCCTCCTTGAGACCTGGTTCATCTTTCATTTTACTTAGCACCAACATAATGCTTGGCAAACCAGAAGCTCTTCATAAATCTTTTTCTTCCTCTGCAATAAAAATTTGGGGGAAAGGATTGAAAATGTGGTGGAGAAGGAAATGGCAACCCACTCCAGCATTCTTGCCTGGAGAACCCCATGGACAGAGGAGTCTGGTGGGCTACAGTCCATGTGGTCACAAAGAGTCAGACACAACTGACGTGACTGAGCACATTGCAAGTGTGAGAGGCAAAGGAGAAACGGATGTCCAAATGGGTGGAAGAAAATCATACGTGAAGTCAGGGCAGGACAAGGAGTAGAGCATACTCTGCCTTAATCACAGGCTTCAGTGTGCACATTTCTTCATTAGAGGTTCCTCCCAACATTAGCACATTGGAACATCTGTTTATAGCTCTGTTACCACCTAGTCTGTGAGCATTTAGTGGGCAGTGTTTGGACTCTCTTCTTTTTAAATTAGCTAGAGACTAGCTGAGAGGATGGGAGTTATTAGAATAGGGATGACCTTGGACATCAATATTCCAAAATAAGTTCTTGGCTCTCATTTGATATGACTGTAATTGTGAAAGTGTAATTGTTTATACTAAGAGCCAGGCACATGAAAGAGAAAAACATTCCTCTAAAATATATTCAGAACCTGGGGACAGAGCTCAGATGTCTATTCCATACCATTCTCTATAAGAACAGGCTAATGGCATAAGAAGTTTTCCCACCTCTGGCGAGGGCCCTCAACCATCAGCCTCCTGATGGGAGGAAGGAAGAGCAGAGAAGATACAACTGAAAAGCCAAGAGTTTGCTAAGATCCATGGTCCTAATGCTTCAAGGCCTGTAGAGGAAAGAAGACCAGGACAAATGGAGTCCCTAGGTAATGGGGGATCCCATGACAGGAGGGCACTGGACAGCTTTCCAAGGTATTCCCAAGAGACCTTTATTCTTCTGGAAAGTCCTGTCTAACCCACCATGACATATGAACAATAGATTCGGGCATTTTTGTCTGAGTCTCACCTCTCAGGATCCATGCCAATCATGACATCTGGGGGAAGCTGATGAGTTCCACCCAACCATACTCACCTTCTGCAGAGTAATGCCTGAAAGCTGGCCAGCAATCTCAAAAGCCATGGTCACTGAGAGAAAGTTTCAGAACATATAGATTTTGGAATATCAGGGAGTGGGGCAATTGAGGAACAGTGTAACGAGAAGAGTCAGCCAAGTCTGCAGTGAACACAGAAGTGTGTCCAAGGATAACACCTAAGTGGGAGCCAGGCAAACCAGGAGTTTGGTCTGTAGACACTCATGTAGAGCCAAGATAATACCTTATCCTCTTAGAGGAATACAGGAAAAGACAAGGACCTTGAACTTGACCGAATGGTTTTCGAAGAGAAAGCAATTCTAAACTGAGGGCCTGCTAAGATCCGTGTGTTAAATATCTTGTTATAAATAGAAGTGGAGCATATAAGTTCCATTGTCCACAAAGCTTTTTAGTTTGGGTGTAGGGAAATAAAGCAAGTTACATGTTTATGCCCCTGAATTATGGACTAACGTTCCTGAGACTTTGTAGTCAGTTGTATTTTGTGATCCCAGCCGTTAGGACTGGAGCTGGTTTTCATCCGTGCTGAAGTGCTTGGTTGTACCTTCTATGCTTTCAGCCCTGTGCCAGGTCATCAGGATGTAGATTGTTGAGGAAGATGACTCAGATTCTGCTTTTGTGAAGCCGAGAGCCCAACAAGGAAGGGAGAAGTTGTTGGTGAGACAGGGTAACTAACTGGGAAATGCAGGATGACAACAGGGAACAGAGCCAGGAGACCTCGCTTTATATGGAAGTTGGGGAATCCTCCTTGAGGGATCATCTTTAAGCTCAGACCTGATCAAGTCAGGGGACAAGAGAGAAAAGAGCATCCTAGGTGAAAGGAATTTCCCAAAGCTTTCAAGTCCCTCATCTCACACAAAGAGGCCAAAGTAATCCTGATTCCAGCTAGAGAGCAATTACAGATACCTGGACTCCAAGGCTCAAGGAAAAAGACCTTTCAAGTTCAAAATATTCATGGTATCTGCTACTGGAGCCTGTAGATGGCACTTTATTTAACACATATAACTTAGTGTGTTTCTGGAAACATGGACTTGAAACCTCCCAACTAAATGCTTTCTGAAAGTTTAGTAAAGAAAGCCAACATATTTGGAAGATTCTAAACCATTCTTCCAGCCAACATGTTCTGTAAAGGGGAAGTGGTAAATACCCTCAGCTTCAGGGACCATCACTTCTCAGTCACCACCATGCAACTCTGCCTCTGTAGTGTGACATCAGCCATAGACAATACGTGAATGAATGAGCCTGTCACATTCCAATAAAACATCATTTACAAAAATAGGTGGTGATGGACCAGACTGGGCCTGCGACCACAGTTTGCCAATGCCTGTTCTAAACAGTCTAAATAAAAAATACCCTAAAATCTATTCCTGGACTAATCTGGAGAATAGGGAATTTGACTGTAGACTATATGCTTTTTTTTTTTTTCAAGTTATTGATGATTTTATTTATTTATTTATTTAGGCTGTACTGGGTTGTCTCCAGTTTTGAGGAGCAGGCACTAGGGTGCGTGGTTTTCAGTAGTTGCAGTTCCCCGGCTCTAGAGCACAGGCTCAGTAGTTGTGGTGCATGGGCTTAGCTGTTCCTTGGCAGGTGGGATATTCCTGGACCAGGGATAAAACCCGTGTGTCCTGCATTGGCAGGCCAATTCTTTACCTCTGAGTCACCAGGGAAGTCTTTGTCTATGATTTTGCTTGGCAGAATTACTTAGCAGTTAGCTGGAGACACCACTATTTAATGTTGTAGTAGTTTCATTGCTGGAAACATCATATTTGGCTAGGACCAAATGACATGCCCCTGTGTAGCTGCAAGAGAGCTGAGAAAAAAAAGTAATTGATACTTTGAGAAAACAAGTAACTGACACAAGAAGATGTTGTGGGAGAGGGGCTCAGCTTGATCAGGTAGTTGCATTAGTGGGGATGAGTTTCAGCAACAAAAACACCTATGTCCCTTCCATGCTAACTGTCCCTCCTGCTTCTGCAAGGACTTTCCATCATTACTGATGTCACTCAAGGATCCTAGGTGACAGAAGGTCTCATTTACTGCTGGTTACTGTGGCAAATAGTATATTAAAAAAGCAGAGATATTAATTTGTCAACAAAGGTCCATCTAGTCAAGGCTATGGTTTTTCCAGTAGTCATGTATGGATGTGAGAGTTGGACTATAAAGAAAGCTGAGCACAGAAGAATAGATGCTTTTGAACTGTGGTGTTGGAGAAGCCTCTTGAGAGTCCCTTGGACTGCAAGGAGATCCAACCAGTCCATCCTAAAGGAGATCAGTCCTGGGTGTTCATTGGAAGGACTGATGTTGAAGCTGAAACTCCAATACTTTGGCCACCTGATGTGAAGAGCTGACTCATTTGAAAAGACACTGATGCTGGGGAAGATTGAGGGCAGGAGGAGAAGGGGACGACAGAGGATGAGATGGTTGGATCGCATCACCAACTCAATGGACATGAGTTTGGGTAAACTCCTGGAGTTGGTGTTGGACAGGGAGGCCTGGCGTGCTATGGTCCATGGGGTCGCAAAGAGCTGGACACGACTGAGCAACTGAACTGAACTGAACCGTGGCAGAAGGGAAAGTTACCAGAGTGTGGTAAGTTACACACTAGACCTTTATGTTTTTTCCCAGAAGTGGTACACATGATTGTCTCTCACGTTTCAGTGACAAAGCGAGTCACGGATATGCTAAGTTTTGATGGTGTGGGGAATGCAGACGTATCCTAAGCCTACAGAAAGAGTGAGAAAAAAATCATTCTGCAGAGCATGGAGGCTACCAGAGCACAGTCAGCAGCTGGCCTGAGAGGCTGGAACATGAGGCAGGGGGGATGGGAATGGAGCTCAGAAGGCAGATGCAGATGGAGATCCCAGGGAGGAGAACAGGCTGAAAGGAGGCCCCTTTCCCTCAGAGGAAAGGACCACAGCCACAACAGGTGGGCGTCAAGAGGCTTCCGGAAGTCTCTGGCATGGCCATTACCCAGTTCAGTTCAGTTTAGTCGCTCAGTCGTGTCCGACTCTTTGCAACCCCATGGACTGCAGCATACCAGGCCTCCCTGTCCATCACCAACTCCCGGAATTGACTCAAACTCATGTCCATTGAGTCTGTGATGCCATCCAACCATCTCACCCTCTGTCATCCTCTTCTTTCACCCTCAATCTTTCCCAGCATCAGGGTCTTTTCCCATGAGTCAGTTCTTCCCATCAGGTGGCCAAAGTATTGGAGTTTCAGCTTTAGCATCAGAGTTGTTTAGTCATGTGCCGTCACCCAAGATTCCCACAAATTTCTAACTGGCTACAATCCTAACTGAGCGGTCTGCATCTATCAGGTGGAGGAGAGTCCTTCTTGGACTCAGAGCTACCCCACATGACAATCAGAGGTGTCCCCCAGCAGTCAGGGAACATGGTCTTGTCCCGGAAGATCACTTTTTATGGAAAAACACCTGAAATTTCCTATGAAAACGTGTGAAAAGAAAACTGAAGTGCTCACCACACACCTGCATGCTGAGAAGGGTTTTACTTCATCATACATTTTTGTCAAAACATCCCCACGATTCCATTTCTTTCCTGTGTTTACTTCTCTCCCCACTGGTGGCCAGGCCAGGCGAGGGTCTTTCTTCTGCCAGGGCGGGGGTCTGGCCACCATCCTTTGGACAGCTGGCTCCACGTTCCCCTCAACAGGCCAGGTAAGTCAGCTCTATCTGGCTGCTTCATGCTTCACTAACTAAACCAGAGTCAGCACCGCTGTTAAAAACACCAGTTGTAAAAGATGAAAGAGAGATGAGAGCAGGTGGGCTGTGGGGGCTGAGATGTTACACCTACAAAATCTGCAGAGAAAAAGAATTTCTCTGTGAAGCTCACTGCACTTTCAAACACACACACACACACACACACACACACACACACACGTGCATCTACTTGGAGCCAAAAACAAAGAAGGACTGAGCCAGAAAGGGAGCAGTCCTACAGCACAAAGGCACACACGAAACATCCCCCTGGGCTCTGCCTGAGGATACTATCATGCAAAAGCCTGAAAGACGCCCTTATGGTTTCTCTTTGTTGGTGCTATTCCATCCCTCAGTCTGTCCAACTCTTTGCGACCCCATGGACTGCAGCTCGCCAGGCTTCCCTGTCTTCACCATCTCCCAGAGCTTTCTCAAACTCATGTCCATTGAGTCTCTGCTCCACTGTATACGCTCCTGGATGCAGAGACCTTGACTTTTTCACCACAGTAGCCTGTGCCCAGTGCATTGCCTTTAGGTACACAAAGCAGGCTGACTAAGGAAAGAAGAGGGAGTGAAGAAAATAAATAGAACTAGAAGCAAAGAAGAGGCATTTCTATTTTGCTTCCGCAAAAGATTTGTTTGTAGTTCCCTTAGATAATGTATGTCTGGGGGGCATATCGGGATATCTCTTTGGAGACCCATTAATTACCTGACACGTGGGCAACAATCGGGAAAGAAATCATAAAAACAGTGTCTGTTTCAATAGGACTTTTTTATTTTCTTTCTCATTCAGTTATCAAGTCTCCTCTGTTTTCAGCTAACGTAAAAGAGGTTTTGCCTGTTTGGTTTTCTTAGCTGACATTGATAATATCAAAATAGGGGATAATAAAATATGGCACATTGTTTTTCCAATCAGGAATTGGAGAGTATGATTCAATATATAAAACTTCATTCCTTCCTATTTATTCATTGCTTTGATAAATACATTTTAAGTACCTACCATGTGCTAGACTGTGTGGTGGTGGTCCATATTGACTTAAAATTTGCAACCTGTAGTAGAAAGCATTGCATTTTAAAAAATATTTTTGTTTTTAACTGAAAGATAATTGCTTTACAATATTTTGTTGGTTTCTACCATACATCAACATGCATCAGCCATAGTAATACGTATGTCCCTTCCCTCTTGAACCTCCCTCCCACCCCATCTCACGCCTTTAAGTAATGAATACTTCAACTGAAGTGATAGCTTCAATCTTTATCTTTGTAATCACAGAAAAAGCCCTTATCTTTCTGGTTACCTTCGCTTTATCAAAGGTGAAACAGGAATAGTGTTACGTGCTCAAAGCACTAACACGAAGGAAAAGAAATGAGAAAAAATAAAATCCTGTGCTGGGCACAGAGGAGGCACTGGATAAGAAATGTTTTGTTTTCTTTTTCTTAAATAAGGGCCAGACTAACCAATTAATAACCTATATAGTCTTTTTATTACAAAAGATGTAAGTATCAGAATTTCTGAGGTAAGATGTTTTCCTTTTATTTTCTGAACAGATGTAAATGTGGCTAAACAGTCAGCACACACACAGTTGCTGGCTGGCCTCTGAGGTCCACAAGAGATTCAGAGTGAATAGTGTGATATTCCACAGGGTTACTCTCTGAGGGCTGGGCTCGCCAGAAAATTATTCTCAGAGCATGGAAGCTTTGACCTGCACATGGAAGGTGGGGAGGGTTCATAAAGACACAGAGAAGGATGGAAGGCTTACCTGGTAAGGTTTAGGTGGTAAAGAGCTCAATGTGAACCAGGTTCCAGGAGTCAGGGTGCAGGAAGCAGCCCAGAACCAGCCTTGAGCCTGACAGTGGGTTTCCATTGCTAGTCACTGATGGCCAATTTCTAACCGTGAATGCTTTGGTGGAATCTTGTGTGTAAACCTTTCCTGGGTTAGGACATGAGGGAGATGAAGAAAAGTCAGTCACATTCACTCACCAAGAAGCATATGCCACGTTTCATAAAAGAGAATTTCAGCACTGTGTCTTTTAGGCACAAAATTGATGGAGGGTAAGTCTTTGCTGGACGCCATCCAAACTCCAGATCATTGATGCATCCACTCTGTAACTTATTTATTAAACATGCCAGCCACAACATATTAGGTTAAAAGCAACTTATAACTCAATTATTTCCCATCACTGCCTTTTAAACCTACTTTATTCTCTCTCCTCCTTATCAAATAAAACACAGTTCCATACCTTATTGGATCACTTTTAGATATTAACACACCCTCTCATTCTTAAGTTGCCAAAAACGAGTCTAATATTGAAACTTCAGTCTGCCATGCAATATAAAGTTTTTGTTCCCACCTCCTCACACAGGCCAGGTCTGTGATTCTGAAGATGAGCAATGGGAGACACTTCTTTCTTCTCCGCTCCCAGTCTCCCAGTGTGTGTGTGTGTGTGTGTGTGTGTGTGTGTGTGTGTTGTTGCTGTCGTTGTCATTCAGTTGCTCAGTCGTGTGTCTGACTTTTTGCAACCCCCACGGACTGCAGCAAACCAGGCTTCCCTGTCCACTATCTCCTGGAGTTTGCTCACTCAGGTCCATTGTTTCGGTGATGCCATCCAACCATCTCATCCTCTGTTGTCTCCTTCTCCTCCTGCCTTCAACTTTCCCCAGCATTAGGGTCTTTTCCAGTGAATCAGCTCTTCACATCAGGTGGCCAAAGTATCGGAGCTTCAGCTTCAGCATCAGTTCTTCCAACGAATATTCATTGTGTGTGTGTGCAAAACTGTGTATCTGTATATTAGTATACAGATAGAATTATATATTTTGTGTATACTATAACCATATAGAATTATAAATAAAATACAGTACAATCTTGACTTCCACAACTGCCTCTGCCATGAGCTTCTTCCATGCAGTAGATCTTCGAATGTGACCTTTTCATGTGGAGCCCGTCTGTGGGTTCAGACATACTCAGTGTTTCTCCACGTCATCTTTCCCTTAATGCAGGTAATGCACTCGTCATCAGACCTCCTCCAACTCTTCCTGAGCACCTGTTTGTGATCAACCATTTATGTATGGGTTGCCTTGCCCTAGTGGGTAGTTCTTTAGGGTGGACACTTTTCAGAATTGCCCAAGCCTGTTTATGCAAGTACCATTCTGGTTCAAGGGAAATACTTCATACATTTGTGTCTCCAGTAGTGGAAAATCAGTGTGCCATCATACAAGCCTGCTAAGTGCTCTGCCGTCAGGGGCATACCCAGCTAGCTTTGTCCTTTTAGACCTTTCTAGTCCTGAGACCAAGATCTTCTTCTGACATATTACATGGTCTCCATTCTTCAAATACCAGGAGGCATATGGACCCTGCTGTAGCAGGTTTCTCCTCAGAAATTCTCACTACTAAGGTGTCCTGTCTTCTCTTATAAATAGGCTGGTGATGTGCCATCAACATGTACTGAGTCATTCACAGACATTTTCAGCTCTCTGGTGAGGTAGTGAGTTGCCTGGCAGTGGAAGCATTCAAGTCTAGGTGTCTATCAGCTGAGAACACTAAAACCATGATGCCTGCATCGGCAGGGAAGGTGGTTGGCCTCTGAGAAGAGGCTTTGGGCCATCCGTCTTCTCCATGTGCTGTCAATGAAGCACTGTCTTCTCCTCTGTTGTCCTTATGATGACCTCAAAGCAAATAATCCCAGGTGGCGCTAGTGGGTAAGAGCCGATGCAGGAGACCTCAGAGACGTGGGTTCGATCCCTGGGTCAGGAAGATCCCCTAGAGAAGGAAATGGCAACCCACTCCAGTATTCTTGCCTGGAGAATTCTTGCCTCTCTCCCATGGAGAGAGGAACCTGGCGGGCTACAGTCCACAGGGTCACAAAGAGTCCGACATGACCGGAATGACTAAGCACACACAAGTTTCAAATTTGAGGCTCAGAAAAAAATGAGCAGTGCATCAGTGACGTGCCTGTGGCCCATTCATGTGACACAACTGGGCACTTTCCCTCCTGACTTAGCTCACAACCTCTGCCACACCGGGACCCTCCGCTGCCAGCAACATGAATTAGCAGGAAACCAGCATTTGTTAGGTCGGGAGCCAAGCGTCAGGAAAGGCTAAGTCATCATGCGTCCCTTATGCCACAAATCAGAAAGGATCCTTTTCATGGAGGGGATAATCAAGGCCGAGAGAACTGGAGGCTTCCCCGGAGATGCGCAGAGGATACAGCAGAGCTGGGGGTGTGGGCTCAGAGCAGGTCTAGGGGTTCCCGGAGCCCACCACCTCCGCTCAGACCCTACACCCACTCATCATGGTCAAGGGTTCCGCCCCAGCATCCCAGCCACGCCCGGGTGCTTCTTAGACACGAAGACAGAGTGCGGGGAGAACACGAACATTAATCAAGTGTCTGGTGCCTCCTTCCCCTGACACCTCGCTGGGGGACCTCTGCGGCAGGGAACCAGCAGAATGTAACGGAACAGCACGCGCAGCGGTCACAAGCAGCCTGGCCATGCAGACCCCGGCCCTGGTTTGGTAACAGCAGCAATTCCTAAAAGAAACAGAGGGCAGCAAACAGCCTGCTTTCTGATCCCAATCTGATGCCGAGGCGGCACATTATAAAAGCATTAGCACTCAAGCAAGGCTTGCGATCCCGAGTGCCTGGGGCGGGGTTGGGGGGCGGGGGCCGGGAGGGAAGGTGGGGAGGGCAGACATCAGTGGTAATTTATCAGAACTCAGGACTGCACGCGGAGGCCAGCGACACTCGGATGTCCCCGTGCGAATCAAGGAGTGTGCGCACGAGGTCAGAGCCTGGCAGCTCTCTGAACACACCCGTCCTCTAGTGTTGGGGGCGAGACTCGGGCCTGGCTTGGGCACAGAGGATGGGCTCAAGATCTCACTTCCAAAGTGAGCAGATGGTGCAACCCGTGTTCCAGGCGCGAGAGAGATCACGCCCAGCTCGCACGAGCATTTTGACAGAGCCCCAGATAACGCATTCATCAATCTGACATGGGATCTGACAGGGTCTGCCTGCTGGCCCCGGGCCCCCTTCACAGCAGGGCGAAATCCTCCAATTATGGAGGTCACAGATGTCAGAGCCTCCCTAGCACATAACCTGAAATGTCAAAGTCACCCTCTGCGACTCTTTATCGGGTTCTCTGAAATAAAACTTCCATCTCTCATCACATATTGAAAGGTCCAACTGAAGACTGGATCCTCTTTGAAGAAAATGGGTGATTCGCCCTCTGGTTTCAGGTTGCCTGGGTGTCCGGTTCTTCATCCTTCCTGCTTCAAAACACCATGCCCTTTGTCTGGCTTCCCGCTGGTGAGCAAATTCCTGTTACCAAAACAGGGAGGGACCCTGAGCTGGGAATTAGAAAACCTGATTCTATGTGTTGCCATTCCTTTGACTTTCTGAGTCTTAGTTTTCAGAGCTTTGAAATGGAAATAGTGGGCAAAGTGAAGCCTAAAAGTACATGAGGCTCAAAAGCATCAGCAAAATACAAAACAATCTTCACCATGATTAAACTGAATTTACTAGGAATAAATCAAAGTATGATGCTGGTTCCCTGAAGCTAGTTTCCATCAGCTGTCTTCACTGTGTGACCTCTCCCTAGATGTGGATCCCTGGGGATCAAGGTTAGGTGAAGATTGTGTCAAGCCAGGAGCGAGTGACAAGGAGTGGTGGTGAATACGCTGGAAGCACAAGGGAAAGGTAAGAATGCATGCAGGAGGACGGCAGGGATGAGGACCAGGTTGTGGCGAGCTTACATCAAGTCGAAGAGTCAGAGTCTGGAGAGGAGATGAGCTTGAGATCCGAGGTCCGCAGCCGAAGGCGATGCGTTATCACAACACCTGGCATTTTTATAGGGCACTAAAAGTCACACCGCAGTTTCATAGGGATTGATTCAGTTAACAATCGCTTTTTAATTAAAGATGTTCTCAGGCCCTGGGGATTCAACAGGTTGAGAACCAGGGCTCAGCATGGCCATTACATCTCATGGCATCCTTTTCTGATCCTGTCTCATCCGTCACTCCTCCTACAGGCTCTGGAAGTTCTGGATTCCACCCGGCCAAGGCAGCTACCAGATTTCATTCAGCAGGTCTGAGCGTGGCTCTTCCCACCCCTTCAGTGTGAGGCCCTCGAAAGGAGGGACTTTCTTTCTGCATCCTTATTCCCTTGAAAGTGGAAGTGTTAGTTGCTCAGTTGTGTCCAACTCTTTGTGACCCCATGGACTGTAGCCTGCCAGGCTCCTCTGTCCATGGGGATTCTCCAGGCAGGAACAGTGGAGTGGGTTGTCGTGCCCTCTTCCAGGGGATCTTCCTGACCTAGAGATCAAAGGGTCTCTTTGACCCAGGGACCCAGGGTCTCTTGCATTGCAGGCAGATTCTTTACCGTCTGAGCCACCAGGGAATCCTCCTTATCTCCTTACTAGATGCTTAATAACTGCTGATTGATGGACACCTTTCTAGAAACATGATCAGTGAATGGTCACCTTAACCACTTGTGTACCTCAGTCTCTCAGGTCACGCAAGGAAAATGCCACATCAAAAGTGTGTGTGTGACAAACAGCAGGTGATAACACTTACATGTGGGATCTAAACACATAAAAGCATGGATCAAATGAACTTATTTACAGAAAAGAAACAGACTCACAGACAGAGAAAACAAGCTTATCATTACCAAAGGGGAAATGAAGAGAGAGCAATTAGAAATTTGGGACTGACATACACACTACTATACATAAAGTAGATAAACAAAAAGGACCTACTGTATAGCAGAGGGAACTATATTCAATATCTTGTAATAACATTAGAGAAAAAATTGGGAAAATATTACATATAGTATATACAACTGAATCATTTTGCTGTCACTTGAAACTAACACAACTATACATGTAAATCAACTATACTTCAATTAAAAAAAGGTGTGTGTGCACAATTTCTGGTTTATTAAAGAGCATGGGCACAATAGAAATGAAAAGGCCTTATCAATTGCATCAGTAAATCATGTTAGCCTTTCCATTTATCAAACTACTGGTAGAAAATTCTACAATGTAGCATACGTTGTAATGTAGTGCTTACAATTATATTGATTAAAATCACTACTTTGAAAAAAATAGTTTTAAAAATCCTTTTGACCACTGGAAACATTACAGTTTCAAGACTTCACTTTAATTCCTCCTTCCAAATAATCCAGATATAATTATGGATCACACACAAAAAAAATTTTGTGCATATCTGATTGTCAATTGCCAAGTCAACCATCTTCACTTTCCTGAAGAAAATGTGGCCTCTTGGCAGCATTTAATCACGACAAACCTTCACAGCTTTCCCCATTACAGGTTTCCTGCTGCAAATTTCAGCAGATTGGACACACAAGGTGTCACTCTATTTAAAAGTTCATGCTGAACATTTTGCTCGGTTGGAAAAGATTAAGATCCATGAATGATGCGGTGCTTTTAGCATCTGTTCAGGTAAATGGGGGTATTGCTGACCCTCCAACGTGCACCCTGCCGGCAGAGACAATCCTGACACTTTTCTTCCCACTTCACTGAAAAACGGTTAAAAATAAGCCAGACTGCATCTTTGAAGGGCAATTTCTCTGCATTGTATTGCCTCTTTAGAATATCCCAAGCTGCCCACACAAACAAACAGAAACCTATTTGCTTTCTGTCTGCAAAGGGAACTCTCCAAACAATAGATTGTGTCTGAATGTACATATCAAAGCAATAACCTGAAAAGTAGAACAGAGTTTGGTGAATCTGCTTGTTATTTTGTCTTCCTCTTGCCAAACTGTTCAACTATTATTTTGTTTCCACTAAGCTGACAGGAGGGAGCAGTGGTTTTCTCTACATCATTTCAATTACAAGTCCGGAACTTCCTTCCCCTCCAGTTGATGAAATCCTACATATCATGTTGGGTTTGTTCAACTGATGATTCTTCCAAGGGGCCTTAAATCTCCCAAGTCAAAATTACTTAATTTGGAAATCTGTGTGTTACACCTCTGGTAGAGGCTTTATTTCAGTCTAGGCAATAAAAATTGCATGCTTCTCTCTCCCCAACACCAGAAACCATGTCTTATTTATTATATAATAGATGCCAAGTAACCATTGATTACCATGAATTCTGCAATGCTAAAGAATAACAGTGAGTCCAAATAACTATTTTGCTTATCTGTGAAAAAGAAGTTGCCCTTGCATGCATGCTCAGTCTTGTCCAACCCTTTGGTACCTCACAGACTAGCCCGACAGACTTCTCTCTCCATGGGATTCTCCAGGCAAGGATACTAGAGTGTGTTGCCATTTCCTCCTCCAGGGGATCTTCCCAACCCAAGGATTGAACCTGAGTCTCTTGTGTCTCCTGCATTGGCAAGTGAATTCTTTACCACTGAGCCACCTGGGAAGCCCAAAGTTGCCCTTGACTCTGTCCTAAAATTTGTGGTCCTTTCCATTGCCTGGTGCACGCATCACGATCAGCACAGCTTCGGGTGCTGGGCCTCTGTCCGTCCAGTCTTGAGGAACATGGGAAGATGGAAGGTCCATCAGAACTGCTCTTCACCGGCTGTGATGGATGGCTCCCTGAGGACCGGGATCTGGAGCTGCTACTTGGGAGCCTGCTGTGGGAATGCAACGTTGAGGCAGATGCAGTGTTTCAAGACAAAAGTCACCTAATGTTTTGGTGCTCGTGAGGTAGGAGAGGAGGAGGTACACAGGATCGCTGCGAGTAACTGGGGCCTGGGCAGCAGACTAGAAATCACTTCCAGCCAAAGTATGTAGGTAATTGGGATTTGCTTTGAAATATCTCCTCTGAACAAGTGAGAGTATTTTTCAAGTATACAAGGTCTGGAGGTAGATTTCTGGATAATAGTTACGAATATTTTTAACTTTATCAGGTAAGACTACTCCTTGGTGGCTCAGATGGTAAAGAATCTGCCTGCAATGCAGGAGACCAGGGTTTCATCCCTGGGTTGGAAAGATCCCTTGGAAAAGGAAATGGCTACTCACTCTCGTATTTTTTCCTAGAGAATTCCATGGACAGAAGAGCCTGGCGGGGTGCAGTCCTTGGGGTCACAAAGAGCTGGTCATGACTGAGTGACTAACACACACTTAGGTTTAATTCTCTACTGCTTATTCAGTATTTTTGGTGGGATAACCTGGGTTATCCTATCCTTTCAAACCCAACAGTTTTGAAACTACTATTAGTCTTTCCTCCTTTGATTCTTCTTCTCTTTGGGCTCCTTCTCTGTGTTCTTGTGCCAATATCAACCCAGTCATCCAAGTGAGAGGCTGAGTCATCAACCCACCCCTCCTCTCCTGCTTCCACTCCATCCTTGGTTACTCTTTCCTGTTAATTCTGTCATCACAGTGACCTTCTCACTCATTGCTTTTCTCTGTGTGCACCAGCACTCTCATAGCCCAGCTTCTGAGAATGGCTCATCTAAACTTGCGTGATAATTAATCTCCCCCCTCCAGTCCTTTCTGTGTTTCTTTGGTAGAACCATCTTCTCTATAATAGAAGCAGTCGTGTGGTTCCTGCTGTCTCAATAAGCTCCGGATGGCTCCCTGGAGCCCACTACAGCTGGTCCAAACTGCCTCCCAGGAAATAAGGTCCTGGCCACCCTTAGCCCTGTACCTGTGCACCCAGGCTGTGGCCCAAGACTGCACTGTTTTGTGAAAATGGCCATGCGATCACTTGTTCTCCCTCTGACCTCCCAGGGCGTTTCTGCATACCTCTGTTTAATAGAAAATTAGGGATTTAGAAGAGACACTGAGAGAAGAGCTGCAGGCCTCGACTGTATGGCAGAAGCCAGGGAAATTGGTGAGAGGGGAATAGGTTTCAGCAGTATTGCAGATTTAAAAGTGCTTAGAATTCGATAATCAAGTTACCAAGGTGGATGAAAATAGGCAAGGGAGTTTAAGGTAGCAACACTGCTTCTAGCTTGGAAGACTGGGTGAAAAATGTTGCCAAATGGAGCAAAGAAACCCAGGAGAAGAGCTAAATAATTCAATAGCCATGATTTCCTCTGCTGTATTCTTTGACATACTATAGTGAGTTTCAAAAACACAGAATTCCTGCTCAACTAATAAGGAAAGACCTAAAAGAAGAAATGATAAAACTGCATCCTTCCTCTGCCTTTGTTACATAGTTTCTTTTAGTATAAAAGACAGAGCCCTTGTATTCTGGCTTTTGGAACTGGGTGCAACACCCATCTGTTCAGTCAATCACGGAGCAGATGGAAGTGGGTGGATAAGGAAGTGTATGACCACAATCTCGGATAATAATAAATATTTAAATACGTATTTGTTCTTTGTAATGGATTTTGAAGCTGAGTAATGAACACACTTTAAAAATCAATAACAACAACAATAATGAGGAGTCTTAATAATCAGGGATGACATATGCATTTGAGCGCTTCCCAATTGCAAAAATTGAGGGTGGGGGCATTCAATCTTGATGAATCTCACAGGAGCCTGTTTCCTGAATAATGTCAAATTCCCCTTGAGCTGTAAGAAGGCACAGCTGATGATGCCTAGCCTGTGTTGCCCCTCTGAACTGGAACATAGATGTCAGCTCTGCGAGCCAGGAGGGATTGGAGGCAATGCCTGGTCCAAATCCCTCTCCATGCAAGTGAGAAACTGAGATCCAGAGACCAGTAATAAGCCTACGTCTCAGGGACAGCCCACCTAGCCCTAACCTCCTGGTTCCTGGTGCTTTCTCTTCTCCAGGGGAGCAGAATAAAAAATGAAAATGCCTGGAGAGAAAATTTCAAAGGAAATGAATTAGAAGAGGATAGGCAATTCTGGACTCATAGAAAGAGCTGCCTGGAAGATTTTAGTAATGATTTTAGGAACTGAGGGGTTTAGGAGTTGAGTATGTCTTGGATAAATTACTCTCCTAATTTTGGTCCCTTATATTTGAATCCCTCATGAATGTTCAGCTGACAGCTCCTTCATCCAGTCCATGCCCTATTCCTTGCAAGGTACTGTACAGGGTTTCTGGCAGGTGACCTGAAATTTCAATCAGAGTGGCTCATGTTTTAAAATCAATTTGGAACATGCTGCAGAATCCATGTATCACTGTATTTAAAAGAAGCTAATCCCAAAATGACAGCCATATTCAAGAAAATCCATTTGTAATCAGCCTATAAAATGTATACAAGTCTGAGATTATTGAGTTGATCTGCCGCATCATCAGAGAGAGAAAGAGAATCAGTCAGCATATCTCATGATGTCTATGAATTCTGAAGATGTTAAAATACCAGTAACACTGTGTGTATCTGTGTCTCTGTGTGTGTGTGTGTGTGTGTGTGTGTGTGTGTGTGTGTGCTCAGTCATGTCTGACTCTTTGTGACCCCATGGGCTGTAGCCCGCCAGCCTCTTCTGTCCATGGGATTTCCCAGGCAAGAATACTGGAGTGGGTTGCCATTTCCTCCTCTGGGGGATCCTCCCGACCCAGGGATCAAACCCATGTCTTCTGCATTGGCAAGTGGATTCTTTACCACTGAGCCACCAGGGAAGCCCCTCACTTGCTAATCTAGTGCCAGTCTCACAGATACCCCCAGAAACAATGTCTGACCAGCTACCTGGACTCCCTGAGTCCAAGGATGTTGACACATGATAGTAAATTTCATACACACATCGTCTATTTTCACCTATGCCAAACCCACAAACCAAGACTTGGAGTCTCAGAAAGTTCCAGAATCTGGAGTTGTAAGCTAAGACTCCCTGACATCTAGAAGAAGGGCCCCAGCCAGCCACTTCTTCTGTCTTTTTGACGCTCTCATAAGCCAAGGCTCTTCCATGAGGGTTCCCAACCCTCTTCTAGTCCCTATGCAGGAGAAAATGTGTCTCATTGAGTATACAGGTGAATGACCTTGATTTTGTCATTCTACTTGCTGTTCTGCCATTTTCTTAATATGACTACTTTTTAAAAATGTTAAAGCTAGCTAATGTGATATGAAGTCTATGACAGGGATAAATTTTTTTTTTCTAGTATATCCCTCAAGCCTTTTTAAAACTAAGTTCAAATTTTTCTGTTATTTTTGCTTATTGTTTCTTCCCCTGAACCTTGGAATTTCTCCAGACTAAGGACAAGTTAAGATTCTAAACTCTACCCTAAATCCGGATGCCTATTGACAGTTCAGTCAATACCAGCTGCCATGGCAGCGGCTGTGCTCAGACATCAACCCCCTCCCCAACTCTCAGCCTTCTGCATACCCCTTACCCCCCCTGCAAACACAGGTACACACATCGGTTGTTCAGCAATGTCTCTCCTCATCCAGTGTGAAGGTGGCCCTGGGCTGAGGGTCCCTGAGGATTCCTCCAGGCATCTCTGTGGTCCCACAATATCCAGGACCCCCGGAACATCCCCACTGTCTGGCCCCTTCCGCTTTCAAAGAAAATCCACACTGAGTGTGAGGCTGTGGATGGTCGTCAGGCCGGAAAGCACTGCTAGATGGAACTTGAACTTCATTTCTGTCCTGACTGTTGCCCAAACAAGAAAGACCTCCCCAGGAAGTCTTGACGGGCTTCTCACGCAGCCTCTTAAAACTCCCCTCTCTCCTTCATGCTCCCCACCCTGCCATCCACCCTCTCTCCTCTTGACATGAATTCAACTCACTGCCACCTAAAAATAGGCCTGCCTGTCACATTCTCTGTGCCGGCTCGAGTGAATGTCACTGAGTGTCAGAGTCCTTGGGGACTGATAGCAGGAAGAGTTTGGTCCAGAGCGGAGCCAATCCCTCTGGCGACCTCACCCAGACATATGCCTCAGAGAAAGCATTGGTTTTTTCTTGCCATTGTCTTCTTTCCCATTACATTCTTTCCACAACTATTTAAAATCACCATCTGCTCTCTTCTGAGAAATTTAAGTCACTTCAGCACAATTTTTTGATTTTTACCCCCAATTGTAGAAAAGCCATATGTGGGGAGATCGGGTTAAATGCCAAGTTCTTAAAATGAGGTAAGAGGAACTGAGCAAATGGTCCAACAGTGTCTTTGGGGCCGTTCATCTGCTGCTGCGTAGTCATCCAGCAAGCATTTATGAAGCGCCAGCTAGTCACCAGGCATTTTTCTAGAAAGTTCTGGGCCTACAGAGATGAGTGTGAGTTCCATATTGCCAACATAATCCAGAAGTTTAGGATTATTGAACATACATAATAGAGTAGCCACTATGGCACAGTGGGGCACGTTCTACACTCTTCATCCACAGTGTTGTCATTATTGTTGTTGTTCAGTTGCTAAATCATATCTGACTTTTTGCAACCCCATGGACAGTAGCACACCAAACTCCTCTGTCCTCCACTGCCTCCTGGAGTTTGCTTTAATCCATGTCCATTCAGTTGGTGATTCTATCTAACCATCTCATCCTCTGCCATCCCCTTCTCCTGTTGCCTTAAGTCTTTCCCAGAATCAAGGTCTTTTCCAATGAGTTGACTCTTCACATCAGGTGGCCAAAGTTGTGGAACTTCAGCATCAGTCTTTCCAATGAATATTCAGGACTGATTTCCTTTAGGATTAACTGATTTGATTTCCTTGCATCCACAATATGACTTCTACTATTTCCTCCACATTAGATGATATTTTCCAGATTACCTGGAAAATTCCTACTTCAAAATATGGTTTGATTGTCTCATCTGTGCAGATTACTGCACCTTTCTGAGTAGATTTAGCTAACACTTCCTTGGAGATCCCCTTAGGCCAGGTACCTATCATAGTTCACTGAAAATTACAAACAGAAAATTTATTCTCATCCACTAGACTATGAACTCCATTAGGCAGATGTTTCATGTTACTTACTGTGAAAGCACCAGCAAAGGATTGTCTCCAAGTAACTTTTTAATATTTGTTAAATGGCTGAATAATTCCCTTCACTTAAAACTTTTCTGAGCACCTGTGTTGCACCAGGCACTGTGTCAGGAGAGGGCCTGTGTGTGCCCACAAGTGTATGATAGGGGAGAGCTGAGCATGACAGCAGCTATGCAAAGATGAACGGCAAGACTCCTGACGTCGTGGAGTTCCTGGGCTAGGAAAGTATACAAGTAATAACGCAGGAGACACAAAAGATTCAGGTTTGGTCCTGGGTCAGGAATATCCCTGGAGGTGGAAATGGCAACCAACTCCAGGACTCTTGCCTGGAGAATCCCATGAACAGAAGACCCTGGTGGGCTACAATCCATGGGGTCCTAAAAAGTCAGACATGCCTGAGTGACTGAGCACACAATAACTATTACTCAAGTATCTGCTTTTATCCCCTGCAATAATCTTTAGGAAGGGTTTGAGATAGTTATAGATATAAAAAAGAATGCCTGTGTCTCATTTCAAGATTCATTTTTAGTATTCTGTTCTCAAATCTTTACATTGGATTGTTAATTTTGCCTCCACTAAGAAAATAATATTGGACACATGAATATACCCTTCTTTCATGTCTTTCATCCCATCTGTGGCACTTACTGTGAGGGCTTTTGAGTTGCCTTTGGGGGGTTTTTCTCTGATCAGTTGTTCTTTGCCTGCATCTCTCATCATCTTTGCTCTTCTAAAGTTCACTGTCTCTAAGTGGGGAAGCTGAAACACTGTGTTTCCAAGAGCTCTTCCATCATTGGCATTCAAAATATCCATGGTAAAATCAGCTCAACACTCTCTGAACTCCTACTCTGTGTACATGATTGTATGCACTCCAGGATGGACTCCAAGAACAAAAGAGTGCCCCAATCAGGTGTGGGCCACAGATGTTCTCTGAATGACATAAGAGCCTTCCCAGAGAGACAGACCTTATCTTGGATGAGTAGAAGAGTGATTTCATTTTGAGAACTGGAGCTGACATCATTAAAGTAGACCTTGAAGAATAATTCAGGAAGGGCATGAGCAAAATCATAACATCACCTGTAACTTAATACCTCTGTTCAGGAATATAACTTTGCACCTCCACTTTAAAGACAAGCTTCCTGCTCCAGAGGCTTTCAGTGATTTCCAAGAAGGTTGAATACCTAATTTTTCCTTCTCTTCAGGTCTTACTTTCCCTTTCTTCAAGTCTTCCTTTCCATCAAATCTCCTGTTCCCATTCTAGAATTTGCTTTTCTTATTAGTAATTACCCTTCTGTTCTGCAACAGGTCAGTTCAGTTCAGTTCAGCTGCTCAGTCGTGTCTGACTCTTTGCGACCCCATGGGCTGCAGCATGCCAGGCTTCCCTGTCCATCACCAATTCCCGGAGCCTACTCAAACTCATGTCCATCGTGATGGTGATGCCATCCAACCATCTCATCCTCTGTCATCCCCTTCTACTCCTGCCTTCAATCTTTCCCAGAATCAAGGTCTTTTCCAATGAGTCGGTTCTTCACATCAGGTGGCCAAGTATGGGAGTTTCAGCTTCAGCATCAGTCCTTCCAATGAATGTTCAAGACTGATATCCTTTAGGAATGATATTAGAAGTAATACCATTCTGTGCCCTGGCTGAGGACTCACGTGGGTACAGCACAGAAATGAACATTATCAGGAAACCAGGTGCCCACAAGTCCAAATCCCAGACTACAGCCCCTTCTCTCCACGCCTGTCGAGTAGCATTCCTCCACAGTCCCTGTCTGCAAACCTTTGATAACATTGCTACCCAGTCTTTTGTTTGGAAAGAGGCTGAACCACAGCATGAAGCTCTCCAAATGACCAGTTTCTCTGCCACTCGGAGGCTATCAAAAGCAATTAACCCTTCGTCATGGCAGAACTCAGTGAAATGTGTGAATCATGAAGCAAGGCGGTCTCAAGGAGAATCTTCTGAGTGAATGGTGTCCCCAAACCCCTTCTCAGATGGCAGCAATGGGCTAAGATATTCACAATGTAAACACAGGCAACAGAGGTGCAAGGGAAAATGCATTTTTGGGTGGATTTCAAAAACACATACTTCTTGGAAAGCAGATGTTATTTTTTTTGGTATTGTCAGGAATATTTTAGTAGCAGAGTGGGCTGTACTATAAATATTGAGAATATCACACTTGATTCTGGGTGAGGAAGGCCCATGTTGAAGGTATAGTCATTGGGAAAGTGTGAGAAGATGAGAGAAGGTGGGAAATATATGTAGCTAAGGACTCAGAGTGAAAGACTCCCTGAATTAGGGCTGTAATCCTGGAAACAGGAGTCTAAAGGCTGGGTGGACATGAAACAAGCTTCCTTTGCCCTGGGTTGCCCATAGTAGGTGAACAAGGAAAGTTCTCAAAAGGTTAGTTGGTGGGAGGACTTGAAATCTAGATGTTCTTCACTGTTGGATCTTGAGAAGGGAAGAAAAGAAATAATGAAAAGAAATCAAGCATATTTTTCTAAATTGAGATATAATTTATATGTAGCATTTTGAGGTACAACATGTCAACATGTTACATTTATATATTGTAGTAAGATTACCACCATAGCTTTCAGTTCAGTTCAGTTCAGTTGCTCAGTCTTGTCCGACTCTTTGAGATCCCATGAACTGCAGCACGCCAGGCCTCCCTGTCCAACACCAACTCCAGGAGTTTACCCAAACTCATGTCCATTGAGTCGGTGCTGCCATCCAACCATCTCATCCTCTGTCGTCCCCTTCTCCTCCTGCCCTCATTCTTCCCCAGAATCGGGGTCTTTTCCAATGAGTCAGCTCTTCACATCAGGTAACCAAAGTATTGGAGTTTCAGCTTCAACATCAGTCCTTCCAATGAACACGCAGGACTGATCTCTTTAGGATGGACTGGTTGGAATTCCTTGCAGTCCAATGGACTCTCAAGAGTCTTCTCCAACACCACAATTCAAAAGCATCAATTCTTCAGTGCTCAGCTTCCTTTATAGTCCAACTCTCACATCCATGCATGACTACTGGAAAAACCATAGCCTTGACTAGACGGACCTTTGTTGACAAAATAATGTCTCTGCTTTTTAATATGCTTTCTAGGTTGGTCATAACTTTCTTTCCAAGGAGTAAGCGTCTTTTAATTTCATGGCTGCAATCACCATCTGCAGTGATTTTGGAGCCCAAAAAAATAAAGTCTGACACTGTTTCCCCATTTATTTGCCATGAAGTGATGGGACCAGATGTCATGGTCTTAGTTTTCTGAATGTTGAGCTTTAAGCCAACTTTTTCACTCTCCTCTTTCACTTTCACCAAGAGGCTCTTTAGTTCTTCTTCACTTTCTGCCTTAAGGGTGGTGTCATTTGCATATCTGAGGTTATTGATATTTCTCCCAGCAATCTTGATTTCAGCATGTGCTTCCTCCAGCCCAGCGTTTCTCATGATGTACTATGCATATAAGTTAAATAAGCAGGGTGACAATATACAGCCTTGACGTACTCCTTTTCCTATTTGGAACCAGTCTGTTGTTCCATGTCCAGTTCTAACTGTTGCTTCCTGACCTATGCAGGTCAAATGGAACCTATACAGGTTGTTCAAGAGGCAGGTCAGGTGGTCTGGTATGCCCATCTCTTTCAGAATTTTCCATAGTTTGTTGTGATCCACACAGTCAAAGGCTTTGGCATAGTCAATAAAGCAGAAGTGGATGCTTTTCTGGAACTTTCTTGCTTTTTTAATGTTCCAGTGGATGTTGGCAATTTGATCTCTGGTTCCTCTGCCTTTTCTAAAACCAGCTTGAACATCTGAAAGTTCACAGTTCACGTATTGCTGAAGCCTGGCTTGGAGAATTTTGAGCATTACTTTACTAACGTGTGAGATGAGTGCAATTGTGCGGTAGTTTGAGCATTCTTTGGCATTTCCTTTCTTTGGGATTGGAATCAAAACTGACCTTTTCTAGTCCTGTGGCCACTGCTGAGTTTTCCAAATTTGCTGACATATTGAGTGCAGCACTTTCACAGCATCATCTTTTAGGATTTGAAATAGCTCAACTGAAATTCCATCACCTCCACTAACTTTGTTTGTAGTGATGCTTCCTAAGGCCACTTGACTTCACATTCCAGGATGTCTGACTCTAGGTGAGTGATCACATCTCATGATTATCTGGGTCGTGAAGATCTTTCTTCTACAGTTCTTCTGTGTATTCTTGCCACCTCTTCTTAATATCGTCTGCTTGTGTTAGGTCCATACTATTTCTGTCCTTTATTGAGCCCATCTTTGCATGAAATATTCCCTTGGTATCTCTAATTTTCTTGAAGAGATCTCTAGTCTTTCCCATAGCTTTAGTGAACAGCTTTATCATAGTCACATAATCGTTCTTTCTTTTTTTTGAGTCTTTGTTTTTTGTTTCCACTGGATCTTCATTGCTGCACGCAGGCTTTCTCTAGTTGCAGCAAGTGAGGCTACTCTTTATTATGGTGCTGGGGCTTCTCATTGCAGGGGTCCTTCTTGTTGTGGAACATGGGCTCTAGGGCGCGCGGGCTTCAGCCTTTGCAGCTTTTGGGTTCTAGAGCACAGGCTCAATAGGTGAGGCTCATGAGCTTAGTTGCTCCACAACATGTGGGTGGGATCTTCCCAGATTGACTGTTCCTGTGTCCCCTGCATTGACAGGCGTATTCTTATCCACTGCACTACCAGGGAAGTCCCATCCTTTCTTTTTTGTGGTGAGAAGATTTCAGATCTAGTATCTTAGTAATACTGAAGTGTGTAACAGTCTTGTTGACTATAACCATTCTGCTTTGCATTGGGTCTGCAGAACCTAGGCATTTTCCAGTGGCAAGGCATCATTAGTGCAGTGTCTTTACTACATTAATGCCCCTAGCATTACTGAAGACTGACCTCACAGGCAAATAATTCATGGGAAGAAAAAGAAGTTTCCTATTTCAATGTGTTCAGAGTCAGAGATGAACTAGTATAATATTGCTATCTGCTTAGAAAGTACTAAAAAATGTAGTACCCCTCTGACTACCTTGGTAAGTTGACATTCAAAATGAGTATATAGTCTGATTTGAGATAGTTTCTCCAAGGTCATTTCTCATATGTCCTCAGTATTCTTTTTACATTAGAAAACACCTTAAATGGGATTGTATTTTTACATTTAACCTTAATTTCTTTTATTTCTTTTAAACCAATTTGTGTGTTAGTCACTCGGTCATGTCCAGTTCTTTGCGACCCCATGGACTCTAGCCCCACCAGGCTCCCTCTGTCCATAGGATTCTCCAGGCAAGAATGTTGGAGTGGGTTCCCATGCCTTTCTCCAAGGGATCCTCCCAATCCAGGACTCGAACCAGGATCTCCTGCATTGTAGGCAGCTTCTTTACCATCTGAGCCACTATTATTATTATATTCTAGGTCCTTAGAAGAATCAAGGGAAAACTACAGAGTTCCCAAACATACCTGCCCCCACACAGCACAGTCACCCCCATGATCAGGTCCCCCATCCACCACCAATGGTTCATTTGCTATAATTGATGAGTCTGTGGGGCACAGTTTATCACCTAAAGTCCACAGTTTCCATTAGAGTTTATACTCTCATGTTGCAGTTTTCTGGGCTGCTCACTGGTAACTGGATCCCAGAGTTTGATCACATGACATGGAAACCTCATCACCATCCGGTAAACACACCCTACATGGAAGACGGGCGGTAGCCACCTTTCCATCTCAGGCCTCAGGCTGCCGGGGTCCAGGACTCATCCCCAGATATGATGCCCTCAAGCCTCCTACATATCTAGTTACAGATATATCTAGTTGACCGGCAAGGCACACCTAAATCAAACATTTTAATACTGTACTGAATTGTTGGATATTCTTTGAAAAACTGGCTTCGAAACCCAAGTTTTCCTTTAAATTTTTCTCCAAAGATTGGAGGCCGTGACTGTAAGTGATGGTTGGGAATTCAAGCGTTAGGGTTCTGTGGTCTCAGATAAACCAAGTATCCTCTCTGAGCCCTAGTTTCTCCATCAGTACATTGGAGATAGTTATAAAAATAATGAATATTTTATTTTCACATTATTATCTCCTATATGTTTTACTTTGCTTATAACTATACACTTCTACATCCTTTCATAATCCTTCTTACTGTTGTTTCATCACTAAGTTGTCTCTGACTTTCTGTGACCGTATGGACTGTAGCTCGCCAGGCTCCTCTGTCCATGGGATTTCCCAGGCAAGAGTACTGGAGTAGATTGCCATTTCCTCCTCCAAAGGATCTTCCCCATCCAGGGATTAAACTTGAGTCACCCACACTGGCAGGTGGATTCCTTACCTCTGAGCCACCAGCGTAATCTTACACCATTTATCAACTTAAGACTTAATTTCTCATTTCCAATAATGCACATTCCTAGTAAAATTCTATTAGCATCCCATCTCTGACCCTTGCTCCTTGAGTTCAGCCCTCCAGTTATGTCACCCCTAAATATTTGAGTGGTTTAATCCCTGTTTTCTCAGCCCACTGGGGAGCATAGGCAGTGAAAGTAATTTAAAATCTTCCCTTTAATACTTCTGGATATTGGCTATTGGTAAAGTTTAGACAGGTGCAGTTTCACAAACTAAATGGATTTGTTTCCATAAAACAACATGAGTTTATGAATGTTGGGAAGTAAAATATGCTTTTCAATGTATTTTTTATATAGGTATAAAAATGTGCATTCTTAAAATTATTTGCTTTGTCCGTTTTTCAAGGCTTACACATAGATGTACATTAATATTTTCTTTGCCTTGGGAGCTTCAACTAAATTCCGAGGATTCTAAAAATGACTAGCCAATTTCACACCAAAAATGTAATCCAACTCCTTAAGTACCCTTGGAAGCTTCATTATAGAGTTATCCTTGGGCCTTATGGACGACTTTTAAAAATTACTTTAAAAGACCCAGCGATTCATTTGGAATGGTAAAGTGTGATAATAAGGACTTTTTTTGCATCCCCACTATGAAAAGCCACTGAAGAATTGTCCAGAGGTGACATCTTTGTTAAAGGTGACCCGTTTGAGAATCCAAGAAAGGCAGCCCTTCTGAGAGGCTGTCAGGATTAACCTCACGGCAAAATCAATGCAAAGGGTCTCTCTTGTGGGCTTCCCTGGTGGCTCAGGGGTAAAGAATCTGCCTGCAATGCAAGAGACGTGGGTTTGATCCCTGGGTCAGGAAGCTTCCCCTGGAGGAGAAAATGGCAACCCACTCCAGTATTCTTACCTGGAGAATCCCACGGACAAAGAAGCTTCACAGGCTCCACAGGGTCACAAAGAGTCAGACAGGACGGAAAGACTGCACACGCACATCTCTTTTGTTATCTTTCTCTGCTATTGACCAGAATTGTAACACTTCAGGTGAAATTCTTATTTTTCAAAGATTAATGAGCACAGGTCATTCATTATGTGTTGACTTTATTGATAAAATCCAGACTGAAATAAGAACAAGAACTCTCAACCCCAAACCAGATTTCCCTTCAAAGAGCAAAACACCAGAAATAAAAAGGCCAAATTTGGACTCAACTGTCAACACCCCACTTTGAGATTTAGGGTGCCTTCACCTGTGTTTTCTACCACCAGGCCAACTCAAAATTCCTCACCTGCCTTTGAGGGGCTGAGAGAAAGCAATGGGGAGGGTACATTTTCTGGATGTCACTGGGCACTGACATTTGCAGTTCACTATGGCTTCTTGGTCCCCAACCAGTCTTGGAAGGCCAGGGCATCCCAGAGGCCAAGAACACCTTCTGCCCTCTGATTTGGGCACAGCGGTGGCCACTTCACTCAGATGTGTGCCTCCTGGCAGCAAAGCCTGCCTCAGGCCTGCAGACTGGCAGGCTGCAATATGCTTTACCTGGGGCTACACCTGAGACCATATGGGCCTTCAGCTGCTGCACCATACAGGGGCCTGCCTGCAGCAAGGCGAAGACCAGATGGAGCAGACGATACCTGCGCGGGGCCGTCTGACTCGGCGCTGCTGGGGACTTGGTTTGCGGAAAATGGCAGACTATAAACATTTAAATAATAATACCAAAACACATGCTGATTCTTTTCCACCAGGAAGAAGGGGGAAAAAAAAGAAAAGACTTTCTGGGAAAGATAAACCTGAAGAATACTATGGACAAGCAATGAACTTAACTTTTTAAAACTAAAAGCTAAGTCAGATGATTAAAACCGAAGACAGATCTAAGAAGGAGTCTGAAGGGTGGGTGGGAGTGAGGAGTCACAGACAGGAGTGCAGCAAACTGCTCTGTGACTTATGCAGCTTATGCGACTCTCATTGTGCCTCAGTCTCCCCACTGATAAGATGAACAATAAAGCGGATGATGCTGCTCAAAACACAAAGATGAGGAGTTCATGCCACAATGTAAATCATCAGCAAAGTCTGGTTACAAAACCCACAGCAGCTGACCTAGGCAGCGTGCCTCGGAGTGTGAATGCTATGCATCTGGGTGCTGGTGCAAGCTCCTTGTCTCACTGAGGACACAAAGCTGATGGTTCAGAGCCTGGCCACAGTCTATGAACTGGTACCTGCAAATGGATACTGTGAGTTGTGAGCAGTTTCCTCTTTAAACACTGGCAGTCCAGTGGTTGAGACTCCTCATTTTCAATGCAGGGGGTACATGTTTGATCCCTGACTGGAGATCTAAGACCCCACATGACAGGAGGCATGGCCAAAACAACAGCAACAACAAAAATAAAATTCAGGACTTGCATTCTTGGATTGTTTCAGACCAACTAGAGTAATATAAAATACTATTTTAATCTTATTTCCTTTTCACTGACTTTCCAATATAAAACTACCCCCAAAAAAGTGAGATACGTCTTAAAGCGTCTTAGTTTGCTATAAGTTAAATTCACCCAAAATGTAAAAAGAAAAAGCCCAATTATTCAATTATTACTCCATTCCACACATATTTCTGATCTACTAAAAAGTTTAATTTAAAAAAAAAGAATTTGCCCTTGGTGGAATGTGTCAACCATTCTAGCATTGGGAGCATCCTGGAAAATAGGAATATTCTTAAATAGAGAGTTAATTGATGAATTGAATGTTGCTAGTCAAAGAACTGGGCAAAGTGATGAGGGAGGAGAGACAGTTCCAGCTGAGAGAAGACAAAATAACGTGACAAAGGGCATCACAGAAATGGAAACACACAGATCCTTTCCTGCTGCTGAAATGTAAAGTAAGGGAGTTGACCATGAGTGGGGACAAAGAGAGGGTAGGAAGTCTCCAGGTCATAGACCACCTTGAAGCCCAGGCTGATGTGTGTAAACGTGGCAGGTGATAGAGGCACCCCCTGTCAAGCCATCAGCAGGGTGATGAGATCAGATCTGCATTTTAGCCGCTCAGTCACATGAAGAATGAATTTGTATCCAGTCTCCAGGACTCCACGCTGCAATGGTTCTCCTCCTGCCTCACTGGGGGCTCCTTCCCAGGCTACTCTCCATTTCTCAAACCTGTTAGTCACTGAATGCCCAGGGCTTAATCCCCAGATCGCTTCTCTACCCATCTCTGTGTTTTAGTGATATCATTCACCCTAAAGTCTTTAAATATCAATCAAAAGCCAGACTTCTCTCAGATTTACAGAACTAATCTACCCGTTTCATTTGAATTCCTGACTCATCTATCTGACTGCAGGTCTGACATCTCCAGTTATTTCTCTAACTTCACATACCCAAATCCAGATTTATATTCTTCCCCAAAACCTATTTCATCTGAAGTCATCTCCCATCTTGGTTTCTGGCAACTCTATTCTTCTGGTTGCTAAGGCCAAAAACCTAGACGTTACTTGGATTCCTCTACTTCTTTCAGAATACATGTTCAGCCTGTCAGAAGATCCTGTCTTTCAAAATACATCAGGAATCTAACACTACTGCACCACCTCCATCACTAAATGCTCTGGTCCAAGGCACCTGCATCCTTTGCCTGGTTATTACAATGGCCTCCTTCCTGATTAAAAGCTTAAAAACTAAGATCATGGCATCCAGTCCCATCACTTCATGGCAAATAGATGGGAAACAGTGGAAACAGTGGCAGACTTTATTTTTGGGATCTCCAAAATCACTGCAGATGGTGATTACAGCCATGAAATTAAAAGACACTTGCTCCTTGGAAGAGAGGAGTAACCTAGACAGGAGTAACCTATGACCAACCTAGACAGCATATTACACAGCAGAGACATTACTTTGCCAACAAAGGTCCACCTAGTCAAGGCTATGGTTTTTCCAGTGGTCATGTATGGATGTGAGAGTTACACTATAAAGAAAGCTGAGCACCAAAGAATTGATGCTTTTGAACTGTGGTGTTGGAGAAGACTCTTGAGAGTCCCTTGGACTGCAAAGAGATCCAACCAGTCCATCCTAAAGAAAATCAGTCCTGAATATTCATTGGAAGGACTGATGCTGAAGCTGAAACTCCAATACTTTGGCCACCTGATGCAAAGAACTGACTCATTGGAAAAGACCCTGATGATGGGAAAGATTGAAGGTGGGAGGAGAAAAGGACAACAGAGGATGAGATGGTTGGATGGCATCACTGACTCAATGGACATGAGTTTGAGTAAACTCCAGGAGTTGGTGACAGACAGGGAGGCCTGACATGCTGCAGTCCATGGGGTCACAAAGAGTTGGACATGACTGAGTGACTGAACTGAACTGAACTGACCTGATAGCCCTTTGTCCAAATATGGTGAGTGATTCTTTTAGAACTTAAGTCTGATCTTGCCACACCTCTCCTCAAAACCAACAGTGGTTTTCCTTCTCATTCAGAATAAAGCCCAACTTTTCAGCCCTGTAAACCTTTACAATGTGCTCCCCAAACTCCTCTGGAGCCTCACAGACTTCTTCTCTCCCCATTGCTGCCGCCCTTTCAGCCACTCTGGGTTCCTTGATATTCCCTTGATAAACATCTCCAGCCACAACTATGGGCTGCCTTTTCCCTCTCTTAGAGATGAGGAGCCTGGTAGGCTGCAGTCCATGGGGTCACTAGGCGTCAGACATGACTGAGCGACTTCACTTTCACTTTTCACTTTCATGCATTGGAGAAGGAAATGGCAACCCACTCCAGTGTTCTTGCCTGGAGAATCTCAGGGATGGGGGAGCCTGGTGGGCTGCTGTCTATGGGGTCGCATAGAGTCAGACACGACTGAAGCGACTTAGCAGCAGCAGCAGCAGCAGCAGAGATGACTTCAGTTTATTTGTAAAGACTAGGTGCAGGCATGCGAAGTCGCTTCAGTCATGACCGATTCTTTGTGACCCCATGGACTGTAGCCCACCAGGTTCCTCCGTCCATGGGATTCTCCAGGCAGGAATACTGGAGTGGGTTGCAGTACCTCCTCCCGGCTATCATCCTCACCCAAAGATGAAACCAGCATCTCATGTCTTCTTTGGCAGGTGGATTTGTTACCACTAGCGGCACCTGGTGGTGTTGCTGTAATAAAGAAACTCCCATTAACTAGACAGTACAGATGACACCACAGTCATGGCAGAAAGAAAAGAGGAACTCAAGAGCTTCTTGATGAAAGTGAAAGAGGAAAGTGAAAAAGCTGGCTTAAAATTCAACATTCAAAAAATGAGGATCATGGAATCTTGTCCCATCATTTCATGGCAAATAGATGAGAAAACAATGGAAACGGTGACAGACTTTATCTTCTTGGGCTCCAAAATCACTGTAGATGGTGACTGCAGCCATGGAATTAAAAGACACTTGCTCTTTGGAAGAAAAGCTATGGCAAACCTAGGTAGTATATTAAAAAGCAGGGACATTACTTTGCCAACAAAGGTCTGTCTATTCACAGCTTTGGTTTTTTCAGTAGTCATGTATGGATGTGAGAGTTGGACCATACACAGAAGAATTGATGCTTTTGAACTGTGGTGTTGGAGAAGACTCGTGAGAGTCCCTTGGACTGCAAGGAGATCCAACCAGTCCATCCTAAAGGAAATCAGTCCAAATATCCATTGGAGGGACCGACACTGAAGCTGAAACTCCAATACTTTGGCCACCTGATGTGAAGAACTGACTCATTTGAAAAGACCCTGATGCTGGGAAAGATTGAAGGTGGGAGGACAAGAGGATGACAGAGGATGAGATGGTTGGATAGCATCACTGACCCAATGGACATGAGTTTGAGTAAACTCCAGGAGTTGGCGATGAACAGGGAGGCCTGGTGTGCTGCAGTCTACGGAGTGGCAAAGGGTCGAACATGACTGAGTGATTGAACTACTGAACTACCAGACATGAAGAAGGATCTGACCGGCAGAGCATGAGGCTTGAGCAGTATCACTGGTGTCATTATGGAGCCTCTGCAGCCCCAGGAGAGTCCTGAGCCCTCATGACCACACACACGTCAGGGACAAAGCTGGAACCTGTGAGAGGTGGGGGACCGGAAATAATGTCCTTGCACAAAACCAGAACTCCCAAAGTGCTACTGACAAAGAGAAATGAAAACCAGTGATACCTGTATAACAGCCTTGTGAGAAAAAAAGAGAAGATGAGCTTGCCTTCAGTGGAAGAACAGTATTTCATTAGAAACGTCCACTAGAAACTAAGCCATGTTTTCCCATAGACTTGGGCTCCCAAATTATATTTCCCTCATTATGAAAGAAAACTCAAATTATGAACCAGTGTTATTAAAATAGAAAATGTAGCCCAGGGTGGTGACACCCTCCATAGAAACAAGTTGAAAATCATTCAACAGCATCTTCCACGTGAAGATTCCCATTGGAGGCAAAACCAGGACCAACATCTACCCGAGGAGCCTATCCACACAGTTACACACGTGAGGGATTCCATCCAGAACACGGGCAGCAGACAAAGAAAAAGGACCATTAGCATCTCAAACACTTGAAATGATAAGACAAGATGCTGAAGGAGGTCATAAACTTAGTGGCTAAAGGATAAAAGAAGGTGCCAAAACTACCTGGAAAGAATGAGTCAATATGCAAAATCAACAAGAGAACTGGAAGAAAGAACCAAGTAGAACTGTGCCAATCAAAGTCAGAGTAATTAGTATAATTTCAAAAATATTGACAGATAATAAGCGCCTTTTTATTTCACAGTATACAAGGGCTACATGCTGAAATTTTAGACTTCTTAGATTTTAAAATATCCAAGGACTGAGCAATGATCCTTTGCAAAGCGTCTAACACAAAATACCCAACTCCCCATTTGACTTGAGTATGTCATGTATTTTTATCATGATGGTGACAAAATCTATTTCAGGTGACTATTTTTGTCCTTTTGCTCATAGGCTGTTGAGTGACTTCCAGAAGAAAAAGCAAACAAGACAAGATGTAATATCCCAATGTACCACCATCACCCCCTCCCATCCCTGCCCCTTGAAAAATCATTCAGGATCTAGACTGAAATCTATGTCTTTAGTTTTAGCTGCTCTGACTGCCATTTCCCCAAATTAGAATTTTTCAACTTTCTCTCCACTTCTTCAGTTCTTTATCTAAGGCAAGTACCAAATCTGTTTATGTATAATCTGCATCCCTCATTAGACTGAAAACTTTCCTGAGCCTGGTACTGATCTGTCTTACCCTGGTACTTGACTAAGCAGCAGCTATGGTAGCTGCCCAGTAAGATTTTATCGTATTAAACTGAAAACAGAGGGCTTCCCTGGTGGCTCAGTGGTAAAGAATCCACCTGCCAATGCGGGAGACACAGGTTCGACCCCCGATCCGGGAGGATCCCACATGCCACAGAGCAGCTCAGCCCCTGTGCCGCAACTGTTGAGTCTGTGCTCTAGAGCCCGGGAGCCAAATTTACTGAGCCCACGTGCCGCAACTACTGAAGCCCATGCACTCAGAGTCCATGCTCTGAAATGAGAGAAGCCCCCGCAATGAGAAGCCCACGCATCACAACTAGAGAGTGGCCTCCACTCGCCACAGCTAGAGAAAAAGCCCACATAGCAAAGAAGACCCAACACAGCCAGAAATAAATAATTTTTTAAGTTTAAAAAATAAATAAATTGAAAACAGAACACACGTTCATTGAAATTCCAAGTTTACACCATAAAATATTCCAAAATTGGCATAAGGCAAGAAATTAATAAGCTAAAGTAAACTTAGGACAATAAACAAATTGTATTCGTTTAAGTTTCTGAAGCTTAAAGTGTTCAAGATGGACGCTCAAATTAAAAGCACGTGTGGGTGAGAGCTTTTATATATGATCACCAAATCCTCCCTTCAGAAACTTCTGTCATGGAAAAAATAAAAAATCACTTGGGAAGGTTCTCCAGCTCTGCGGTTGTAAACACGTGAGGGTCTCTAGGTCAGTAGGTCCCATTTGCCTTATGACCATGGGGATTCTCTGAAACAGCTTGGTGTGCAGACCTCCCAGGATGTAACAGAACAACCCCTCAGCCCAATCCTCTGTTTGCAGCAACATTGACTGTCCTAGATCTTCTGGAGAATTTACATTTGATATCAAGAAGCAGGGATGAAACAAAAGAAAATAAAAATACGCTGAGCATTTTATGGAATTTGATCACCCATCCGCCACCAAACTTGTACCCTTGTTCTGAGTGAGTCAGTGAATCTGTCCAGCAAATAAGTCGTCCTTGGAGACTATCTCCTCTGGGTCTGCAAGCCCTCAGTCCTGAGTCTCTGTATAATGTCTGAACTTAAGGTATTCTTGCTATATACACAGCAATAGCAAGACATCTTCACTTCTGACTCTGAAATAACAAGCGTCCAGATTAACAAAATGATGTGCCTTCACTCAGATTCACAGGATTCTTCCATATATTCCATATGGCCAGACTTACTCTCAGATAGGTAGTATTAATAATACGTTTTTCTATTTAGGAGCAGATCTCTTTGATCTGAGATGAGACAAACCATGAACATTTTCTATACCTTATTTCCAAAAATAAAGACTTGGCTCTATTTGATTCACCTCATATTAGTAATTAATTAGGAGAATAATTTAGATCCATAGAATATTGTGTTTAATCCCAACAAAATATAATTTTCAAGGAAAACCATTTGATTAGCAAGAGTGAAAGAAGGGTTATTAGCATTGTTATTGAAGCTGCATTTAAAGTCACACAATATGTATGTTTTCTTTAATGCATCTCAAGTAACACTGCAATTCCTCAAATGGTTCGTTCCAGAAATAGAGCTTCAGAATATACATTTGTATTTCATTTGTCGGCAAGCATTTTAGTTTCCCATAAAGCTAATGAATTTCTTCCAAAACCCTGACTCGCCTTACCAAATACAAATGTCTTTGCCTTCTCCGCCCCTTGAAGCAATTACTCCCAAATGGTTGATTTATACAGCCTCACAAATCATAAATTTCCAGGCAAATAAATCACTTTGCATTTGGTTTCAACAAAGATAAAATAAAAGACTCTTTATAAAGGTGCTGACTAAGAACTTGGTGGAATTTGCTTGAATATTTCATTCTTTAATTAAAATATATATTGATGTGTTTCATTTTCCTGAGAGCAGCAATATGGTAATAAGATCTTAACAGTTCAGATCTATGCCTTTTCATGGTTTGTTTTGCAATTCTATCCTACTTGTTTTTTCTTTCTCTAATCAGTAATCAGTACTTTTTGAGGTTTATGTGTACAGTATGTAATTTGATTTTCTTTCCTGTTGAGTTGTTACAGAGACTGAATACAGAGATTAAAAGTACATATATTTAGAATCAAGAAAAGCATAATACATGTTTTTGCTGCTCTTCAATGATGGGTGCTATACATTAATCAAGGTAGCAGGCTTCCAGCAAAGCACTGCCACTCCTCCAGCTCCAAGGAAATAGCAGCAATTCTCTAATCAGCATTTCGATGTCAGATACGGAACCCAGAGGAAGATCAGGAATGTGTGGTCTGTAGTCATGAGTGACAACCTCACAGTAAAAGGGCTCGTCTTGGTTCCCAGCCCTAAAGCCTCAGACAAAGGTGTGATAGATACTGAGAAATCTCTTCATGGTGATAATGACGTTTCATTCTTGCATTCTTAGTTAACTGGTTCTATAGTATACAAGGATTACCTTTCTTTTTTTCTGTTTAATGCACCTGTCCCTTTAATTGCAGAACCTGGAATCCGTCTTTAGTAAAAACCACCTGTTGGGTTGATACCCAGCGTTGTTGGATGGGCACTGTTTGTGAGCTCTCTGATGAATTGCAGTGAAGTGCACCTGGGTTACCATGGCATTAGAACACAGGGTAATTCACCTGGAGGTGGGACACGATAAACAGGTTTCACAGAATCACTGAAGTTTGTTATAATGGAACTGGCTGAAACCTGAGAGTTTTTATCTTCAGTCTCCTTGCTTTACAGACGAGAAAACTGAAGAACAGAGAGGTAAAGGGAAAAGATCAAGTTTATCTGATCGACTGGTTAACGGAGCAAAAGCAGGAACAAAATCATCCTGGGCACTAAAACTGGGTGATTTTTCATATGGCACAAACCCAGGTGATTTATATATACCTTTGGACATGTGCAACTGAACTGAACTGAACTGAACTGAACTGATTGGACATGTTAGGGATATTTTTCCAGAAAATATCATGTTTTGAGTTTGAGTTTGTAGGGGAGCCAGATTTGTAAACTTCTAATAGAAATACATTTTTAAAAGAAATTAAATGTGTTTCATATAATGATCACAGAGGAGTTCTTTTCATATCTCCTTGTATCTAGTTACTTACTCTAAACAAGATATAATGTGATGTAAGCAATTTCCATGATTCAACAGGAAGAATGTCAGTGGACTGATTTGTAAAGATACATGGTGTCATTCTATGTGAAGAACATGATCTGTGACTGAGTCAGATGGTACCACTCTCATTGGCATGAGATTTTCCAACGCACAAAGTGGATTTAGAATCAACATTCCCTTCCATCCTTCCAATGGTGGTGATGACTAAGAATGTGTTGGTGCCACACATTCTTCTAGGTTCTTTTTACTGGGATCTTATTCAATTGGTACCAATGCTATTATTATTTCTACTTTATAGCAAAAATCTTCCACATATGCTATGATCTGTCTGCTACCCCGTTCAAGTCTGGGTCTGATTTGAGCACGAGAGTATTCCTAAGTGTATACCCACATTAACTATTGCTGCCCTGTGCTCAGTCATGTTCAACTCTTTGTGACCTTATGGACTGCAGTCCACCAGGCTCCTCTGTCCGTGGAATTTTCCAGGCAAGAATACTGCAGAGGGTTGCCATTTCCTCCTCCAGTAGATCTTCCTGACCCAGGGATCGAATGCATGTCTCCCACATCTCCTACATTAGCAGGCAGATTCTTTACCACTGTGCCACCTGGGAAGCCATGCTAACTATTACCTGAGCATAAATAAGGGAAGTGCAGAAGCTTCACATTGGAGCTTACAAGGAGCCTTCACTCTAACAGTTATATTTGCTAACCAAGTTTCCCAGCTAGGTTGGATGGCTGCTATCAGTTCAGTTCAGCTCAGTCGCTCAGTCGTGTCACACTCTTTGTGACCCCATGGACTGCAGCACACCAGGCCTCCCTGTCCATCACCAACTCCCAGAGTTTACTCAAACTCACGTCTATCGAGTCAGTGATGCCATCCAACCATCTCATCCTCTGTCATCCCCTTCTCCTCCCACCTTCAATCTTTCCCAGCATCAGAGTCTTTTCCAATGAGTCAGTTCTTTGCATCAGGTTGCCAAAGCATTGGAGTTTCAGCTTCAGCATCAGTCCTTCCAATGAATATTCAGGACTGATTTCCTTTAGGATGGACTGGTTGGATCTCCTTTCCATCCAAGGGACTCTCAAGAGTCTTCTCCAACACCACAGTTCAAAAGCATCAATTCTTCGGCGCTCAGCTTTCTTTATAGTCCAACTCTCACATCCATACATGACCACTGGAAAAACCATAGCCTTGACTAGACGGACCTTTGTTGGCAAAGTAATGTCTCTGCTTTTTAATATGCTGTCTAAGTTGGTCATAACTTTTCTTCCAAGGAGTGTCTTTTAATTTCATGGCTGCAGTCACCATCTACAGTGATTTTGAAGTCCAGTAAAATAACATCTCTCACTGTTTCCATTGTTTCCCCATCTATTTGCCATGAAGTGATGGGATCAGATGCCATGATCTTAGTTTTCTGAACGTTGAGCTTTAAGCCAACTTTTTCACTCTCCTCTTTCACTTCCATCAAGAGGCTCTTTAGTTCTTCTTCACTTTTTGCCATAAAGGTGGTGTCATCTGCATATCTGAGGTCATTGATATTTCTCCCAGCAATCTTGATTCCAACTTGTGCTTCATCCAGCCTGGCATTTTGCATGATGTACTCTGCATATTAGTTAAATAAGCAGGGTGACAATATACAGCCTTGACGTACTCCTTTCCGAATTTGGAACCAGTCTGTTGTTCCATGTCCATGCTTCCTGACCTGCATACAGATTTCTCAAGAGGCAGGTCAGGTGGTCTGGTATTCCCATTTCTTTAAGAATTTTCCACAGTTGGTTGTGATCCACACAGTCAAAGGCTTTGGTGTAGTCAGTAAAGCCGAAGTAGATATTTTTCTGGAATTCTCTTGCTTTTTCGATGATCCAGTGGATGTTGGCAATTTGATCTCTGTTGTGGCTGAGATCACAGCAATGCAAAATATCTCCTTCAAAGGGCCCAGGTAACCATCACTGACTGGGTGAAAGGGGATTCTGGGCCTAATGGAGATGATGCCCGCTGCTCGGTATTAACTCTGAGGAAGAGGATGGGCCCAGGGGTAAGATTTATTAATAAAATTTGAACACTGGTGTATTTATAAGAAAACTGTGGCCTTGGCCCTCAATAATTAATGATACTTCTTGTGAGTTTAAAGGAGGAGTTGGAAGCTGGGAGTTAAATTCTCCCTCAGAGACCACTTTAATAAAGCCAGTTTTTTGAGCCTGACATACATTCAGAATATTTTTCATGCCAGGTGATAAGGAGAGATCATTAAATACTAGGGATTGTCCTGTCTTTCTGTCCTGAAGTACTTCTAAGATAGAGAGTTTGGTCAAATTGAAATTTCCCCGTATTATTTGGTGAAATTACAATTGATGACATTGAGCCACTTTTTAAGACGCTTCCCAGGTGGCACAGTGGTCAAGAATCTGCCTGACAATGCAGGAGACACAGGAGAAGGGGGTTCAATGTCTGGGTCAGATATCCTGCCTGGCTAAGATATAAAAGATCAGCAACTGGCCGAGTGTGTCCTTTAGAACCTCCTGTTTCACACCAGCTGACCAGAAGAGGACAATTTCTGACCACAGACCTGACAATCTGCCTTTTCTTGCTGAGGCATTTTTAAAGACTTCAGCTTTTAAATCAGCTCTCAGGAAGGCAGACAGGATGGAGGGAAAACAGACACTCTACAGTTTTCAGACAGTGGCCCAAAGCTGTTTGTCCAAGGAGGAACAGCAGGCTGATGAGACCTTAAATTTTCAGTTCTTGGGATTGATTTTGTTAAACAATTGGCATTTATCGGCATTCTCTCTATGGACTGTTCTCTTTTCAATGATATTGTTGACAATATAGGGCAGGACAAAGTCAGGTCGGGTGCACAGAATTTCACCAACACAATTCCAATCAGAACAAAAACTTCCACAAGTGAAATATGGCTTTTCTGGTACAAAATAAAGCATCAAAGCTTCAGCAAAAATCAGAGCAGAGACCCCACATCAGACTCATCTCTGCTGTGGATGAGGGACCTCAAGAGGAAGAGATGAACAAGGTCTGGAGAAACACCCGCAGAAGTGCTTTGCATCAAGAGTTGTGGTCCAAGTCACAGCTGGGGAGACGCAGCTGGGTTTTGCTGAATTCTCCCAATGATGGAACATGCCTTCTGCAGACAAAGCAACCTGTTGTGATAGAGCTGAGTTTTATTGATGTAGCAAGGGACAACTATATAGACAACTTGTAATTCTTTTATTATTATTTTTTTTATTAAGGAACATGAATGCCCAGCTTTGATCGCTGATGGGTTGGGCTCAGGCATTCTTAAGGGAGGACAGAAGGAGGGGACCCTTGGCATAGGCTGATATTTTGAGACAGGGTCCATGTGAGTGAGTTGAGGTTCTGAAAGAGGAAAGAGTAGTGTGGTCAAGTTATGCTTGACTGTTTTGCAGCAGTGTAACGGTGGGAGACACAGTCACTCCAGTTTCCGGTTATCAGGACAAGCCTCACCTTGTCCCCCAGTGCACAGTCCTTCTGGGGATCTGCAGGTGGTTCTGTCAGAATGTGAGTTAGGGGCTTTGTGCCCTGTGAATGTCCCCTTTCTCTCCTGGCATCTAACACAATGCTGGGCTGAACTGCAATAGATTATTTGGCCAGATGCACTGACGGGGCCCCTCTTTGGAATTAGATTCAGAGCCTGTTTCTAACTATGCAGTTGAAGGGGTCAGTATTTCGCCTTCTCTCCCACTCCCTTGGTGGGGGGCTGCCCCCTGAGTCCTTGCCAGGGGCTGGTGTTGCTTCTGCCTCATTCCTGCACTCAGATGACAGGGTGCCTCCCAGCTATTGCCACCGTGCCCCCTGCCTTTGTTTCAGCTCCAGTCCCCACCAGTTGCAGAGCCATTTTCCCCCAGCGCTACAGACCCTCACCATGTGAAGACATGCGAGTGCTCCAGTAAAGTGCTTGTTGTGTTTTACAATCGGGTCAATTATTTTTCAACACAGGTGCATTTAATGGATTAGAGCCACGTGCTCTAAAAATGAACCAGACTGTCCCTCCTGATCTGAAAGGAACAGCCATGCTTCAAGATGAAACCAATAAGACTCCGCTCAGCAAAGTACTAGAATGGCGTGGCTTATTGCTGGGATATAAGCAACATGGGCTGGAGGGATGGAAAAGAGGCAGATCACAGACTGTAAACAGGATCCATTTGTAGCAATGACCTCAAAGGATTATATTCAACACACCGAGTCCAAAGGAGGAGATATGGTCACAGTTGTCACAGTATTCATGGGAAACCACATCATGCGTGGGGACACAGCCAAGGAGCCCAGGTGACAGGTGGACCCTGAATCACCTCCAGAATCTGGCCCAGAATGTAGCCTGTAGTTGGCAGGCAATAAATCTGTGGATTGAGGACAAGCAAGCAGATCTCAGCTGCCTAGGGAGAAGTTTGACAAGCACTGTGCAGGTCATCAAAGGTCAGTTGAAGGATTTGGGGCAGAGACAGGTACTGAAGTGCTAGGTGTGCACACCGAGATGATAGTCTGGGAGAGAGCCTGGGTAGCTGAGCGGATGCTAGAGGACAGCAGTAGGTAGACAGGCTTCCCTCAGTCACACCAGGTAATAGACTTTAACACTGATTCCAGGGCCTCCCTCCTGGTCAGAACTTCTTGATTGGTCAGGAGAACAAAGTGTGACTGAGTCTGCAGGTAGCAGGCATCACTGATTACAGACTGCATGGGGCCAAGGAAGGTAAGAATTGGCATTTTTGTGCTATCATCCTTCCTTGAAGTAGCCCAGCTAAAACGGAAGAGATGCCATTGATGGCTGCTTAAGGGGCTTGTTCGTTTCCGGTGTTTCCATTGCAAGCTCTTCCCCTCCAGTGAGCACTCCATCAGGTTTGTCACCTAATCTTTGAACACACAGTTGTCCTCGAGGTTTGTGTGTAGGGGAGGTGTTCTCATGGGTAATTGGATGGGAACCGAGCAAAGGCATGTGGCCCCTGGGTATTTCTTCCATTTAGAGAACCAGCGTTTCTTTTTTTAAAAAAGTTTTTTATTCTGTATTGGGGTGCAGCTGATTAACAATGTTGTGATAGTTTCAGGTGAACGACAAAGTGACTCAACCATATACATATATCTGTTCTCCCCCAAACTCCCCTCCCATCCAGGCTGCCACGTGACATTGAGCAGAGTTTCCTGTGTTATACAGTAGGTCCTTGTTGGTTACCCATTTTAAATATAGCAGAGTGTACATGTCCACCCGAAACTCCGCAACTATCCCTTCCCCTTGGCAACCCTAAGTTTGTTCTCTAAATCTGTGAGTCTCTTTCTGTTTTATAAGTGAGTTTATTTGTACCATTTATTTTTAGATTCCACACATAAGGGGCATCATATGATATTCCTCCATAGAGAATGGGCATTTCTGGAGCTGGTGATGTACAAAAAATTTACAATAAACTGCAAGTAACTTTGAAGTGTTTTTGGTACGTCAGCTGGGATATATGGTTGCCTGCAACAGAAAATCTAAAACTTGGTGTCTTAAACCCATGAGATTTAATGTTTTCACGACCAAGATGTAGTCCAGGATCGATCATCTTCAAAGACGAGGTACCTGTAAACCATCGGTTCTGCCTTCTCAAAGGTGTCTTCCCCATCCTCATGGTATAGGAAGTATGTGGGGGACAAGATGGTAGAAGGAGCTTCCCTCCATAGGCCATAACCCCAAAATCACACAGACCACGTGTTTGTGCCCCATTGTGTGTGTGTGTGTGTGTGTGTGTGTGTGTGTGTGTGTGTTCAGTCGCTCAGCCATGTCTGATGCTTTCTGACCCCATGGACTATAGCCCACCAGACTCCTCTGCCCATTAGCCAGAGTGTACTAACATGGCCATCTGCACTGGGAGAAGGCTGGGGAATAGGGAGATTTCCTGGAACCTACTGGTATTAGGCATTCTGATTTTTCAGAAGGGGAGGAACAGGTGTTGTATTGTCCTTCAGTGGCTCTCTGCCACAGCAACATTTTCCTGTACGAACAACTTTGGGATTCTTTTCCAAGTCCACAATGAAGACAGGATTCCACCGTCTTAAAACTGACATCACTCTCAACTGCTTTGCTACGAGGAGCAAAACAAAGCAGAAAATAAAAATGAAAAGAGCACAATAAACAACAGAATGGTAAATAAAAACCTGACATACAGTATCCCACAAAAATAGGAAATGTTTTCCTTCGAAACCTACACTCACCCACCAACACACCTCCTTCAAATTTAGTTGCGTTAAACAAAAACAGAGTTGAGCTCTGTTGCGATTTTCGAGTCCATATTGACGCCCGCCAGAATTTCACAGAGGAGCAGGAATGGGTAAACGGCATCGCAGGGTCAGCTCAACACTTTATTCACCAAGAATTCAAGCTCTGGCTGTGCCGCTGAGAGATGCTTCCCGGAGTCTCGGCTGGGAGGGGAAGAACCAGGTCCTGGAGAGGGCCTCGTGGTTCTCTTTGCCGCTTGGCTGTGAAGCTGGACTGGCAGCTGGATGGACTGAGGCCTGTCACACCTTAATGGGAAAGGATGACAGAGTGGCTGCAAGCACCGTGTCATATGTGCGGTATGGCTGGGGCTGGAGGTCTGGGAGATGGAGAGTGAGGGGCCATCTGTCACCCGAGGCAAGGATGTTCTCCAGGCTGAGGCTGCACGAGACACCTAGGTCTCCACCTGATGGTAGACAGCCTGTTTCTTTATTCAGGAGAAAAATAACCAGGGCTGGATGCCAGGGAGGAGGCCCTGGCTGACCACCATCAACTGCAGGGAAGCTCATTAGCTTAATCTTCAAGCACTTGCAGTTGAAAACAGGGCAGCTCCAGGGCGATCAGAAAGGCCCTGGCTCACGCTGAGCCGGGGCTCAGCTCCCCAGGGTCAGGAAAGCCGAGCCGGGGTCCCTGCCCGGGGGTCTGGCTCGGGTGGCGCATATTTCTCTGATCGCTGGGGCTCAAGGAGCATGCGCCCCACTCCAAACTCTGAGTAGTGGTTCTGTGCACTGGTGGCCTAACCTTTGAAACACCCTGCCTTACCCCATTCCAGTGATTTTCTGTGCATCCTCCAAATGTATTATTCAAACGTAAGCCTATTTACAGCTCTTCATAAAGCCGAACTGGAGTGCATTTGGAAAACGGTAGTCGTTTGCTTCAGAAATGTGTGTGAGCAGTTGGATGAACCATCACGTTTGATACCTGCCATCTTCAATCCAAGTCTACAAAAAATCTTCTGAAGCTGTCTCTCGGCTGCCCGGGTGAGAACTAGCTCAGCTGCAGCTCTGGTCAACCACCAGCCAGCTATGGTTTGGGGGTCCTGCAGCCCTACCCAGGCATTTCCCTTAGTCTTTGAGATGGGCCCACTGTATGATATCACCAGGAAGAAAGAGCCCCCAACACTGAATACAAGTTGATACTGGTGCATTCCTGCAGTTTCTTTAGCATTCCAGAACATGCCTCATCGGTGCATGAAAGTGTAGTGTTAGTCACCCAGTCATGTACAACTCTTTGCAACCCCATGGACTGTAGCCTGCCAGGCTCCTCTATCTAAGAGATTCTCCAGGCAGGAATGCAGCAGTGGGTAGCCATCCCCTTCTCCAAGGGATCTTCCCAACCCAGGGATTGAACCTGAGTCTCCTGCATTACAGGCAGATTCTTTACTGTATGAGCCACCAGGGAAGCCCCCATCAATGTATGACCCTGATTAATTTGACCAGTAAAGTTTCAGCCACTTCTGATGTTATCATTATGGTGAAACTACAGTTCATTGGAAGCCCAGGGCAGTCTCTGGCTCATCAGCTGTGCTCCTGCATCTAAATTAAACCCCAATTCTTCTTGCCCCCAAAGCTTATATTCCTGGTGAGCAATGAGGTCACTTTCTCATGTCCAGTTTTCATCAGATCTAGCTCCCCCCTTGTGTATCAAATGATTCCACAGCAAGAATTGGGGCTAAACTTGGGAGCAATTGGGGGAAGGAGTAGCTGTCATCATAGCGCACCAGAAAATATTGTAATGAAAAATGTCGTAGCCTCAGAACACTTCAGTGGGGTGCTTCTTTGCTGTGAGTTCATATGGCATGGCAGCCTGAGTTTCTGTCTGAACACAGATGGCCAGGTTGAGATGAAACATCAGACTGGCAAGGGTTCATCTTTCTGTTCTGTGAGATTCTGTTGCTGTGTGTCCAGGGAGATTTATGGTTTCCTCCGATGGGCCAACATGCTTACACCTTTCCAAAATAAGATGCTTTAGAGGCAGCCAACAGTTTTCATGATGGACATACAGGACAAGGGGACCCTGAATGCTCAAGCCCCTCGGCCAGCAAGGAACGTCTGCCCTGTGGTTTGCTGGGGTCTCACTGCTCCTAGGTGCTGGGGACAAGGGAGAAAGACAGGAGATTTTCTACCTGGGCCTTCCCATCTGTCAGCACATGAAATGGTCTCACATGACACAGACTGGATGGAGGGGACCAGGTACCCCCAAGCACAGATCAAAACCCAAACACTATCTGCTATTTGTGTGTGTGTGTGTGTTTCATTCTTCAGAGTGGGGCCAGATTTCCTTTTCTAAATACATGTTACCCGGGGAGAGGAGTGGTCTGGGGGAGAAGAAGATTTGGTAGAGATGAAATAATGGCAAAGCGCTGTGCTTTGTCGCTGTCGTGTCCAACTCTTTGCAACCCCATGGACTGTAACCCACCAGGCGCCTCTGTCCATGAGATTTCCCAGGCAAGAAACTGGAGTAGGTGGCCATGCTCTCTTCCAGGGGACCTTCCCAACCCAGGGATTGAACCCAGGTCTCCCCCAATTTTCTTTAACAGCAGGAATATGTTGAGATACTACAAGACCATCATATAGTAGAGGGAGGATTTTGTTTTCCTTAGAAATCAGTATAAGGACTGACGTGGAGACGTAATAAGGAAGATCTCTTAGTAGGTGGCTCAGCGGGTAAAGAATCTGCCTGCAATGCAGGAGACACAGGTGACACGAGTTTGATCCCTGGGTCAGGAAGATCCCCTGGAGGAGGGCATGGCAACCCACTCCAGTATTCTTGCCTGGAGAACCCCATGGACAGAGGAGCCTGACAGGCTACAGTCCATGGGGTCACAAAGAGGCGGACATGACTGAGTCCACACTCATGCACACTTAGTAAAATAAATAATAATAATAAACTTTCCCAAAGTGAAGCTTTAGTGGGTTAAGTAAACAGCATGCACAGGCTGAGGTTCCCTGACTCCTGGGTGAGGGGCACTGTCTGCAGGGCCTCATGGAAAGGACCCCTGTGTGAGGTAGAGTCTGAGCTCCAAATTCAATGCAGTCTCATCTCCTCTACAGGTCTGTATAGTTGTGTCCACATGTGGAAGTGAATGGGCAAGACGCCTCAAGGCACAGGCCTGCTGCACTGGACAGAACCTAGACCACACATCCATCAGGTTGGCATTATTGTTAACCCACCAACTCAGAAGAGCAATATAAGGGAACTAGCCAACACACATAGAACACGGACTCTGTCACCAGCTTGTGTGCATGCATGTGCTCATTCATAGCCAACTCTTTGCGACCCCATGGACTATAGCCTGCCAGGCTCCTCCATCCATGGGGATTTTCCAGGCAAGAATACTGGAGTGGGTTGCCATTTCCTCCTCCAGGGGATCTTCCCGACCCAGGGATCAAACCTGCATCTGCATCAGCAGGCGGATTCTTTACCACTGTGCCACCTGCCTGAGCACCTAAAAGCTTACTTACTTATTATTGTAGAGACTGGCTCAGATTACAGAACTAGTAAGAAGAGGATCTGGGATTTGACCTCAGGATGTAAGACCCCAAAAATCTACGCTCCCATGTTTTTTCTACATAGCCCAATAAAGGGATCTTTTAACCATACACTAGAGCATCTTTTCTAGAGTTCTTGGTGTCATCACTCACCCACTAGAGAAGCAGCTGGAAGCTGCACCTTGGGGCCTAGGGCATCCCTGGCACTCGGTACACAACTACCGATGGGCAGAGGGGGAAGTGCAAGGGTGCGTCTAGAAAATATGTCACTGAGGCTCCACACAGAAAACCTCTCAGTATCCGCAGGGGGTGTTCATTCTGGGGGTCAGGACAGCTGCGTCCCACTGCCCAGTCTCCTGTAACCAGCCCTGCAGTCGTAGAAAAAGCAGTAACCTTTCTGAATAGAGTATTCTCCTCTGGTGGAAATGACTAGACGGGCACCACCCGGGTTGTGTTGGTGGTTTAACCGAGGCAGAGCTGCTGGGACAGCCCCTCATGTGGTCCCCGTGTGTCAGTGAGGGGAACTCACTCACTTAATCCTCCCACCTTTGCCAAGCCTCCCTTTGCCCACAAAGAAGCTAGTGATGAGAAAGATGAAAACAGTCTGCTTGATCTCTTTTTTCCTTTTTTTGCCTAAGTCTATCTCCATAATTCAACTACTGACTCCATAAGAGAAAAAGACCTCAGAGCTCATGTCTGCGTCCTTTCTGGTACCCACCACAGAGTTTAGCTCTAGGCACCACATCACTTGTTAATCACTCAAAACATAATGAATAAACAAACGTAAAATTACAGCAGTGACCATGAATGGTTCATGATACTTCAGCAGAGTGGTCCCCAACCTTTTTGTCACCAGGGATGGTTTCACGAAAGACAATTTTTCCAGGGACCGAGAGGGTGGGTAATGGTTTGGGGATGATTCAAGTGCACTATATTTATAGTGCACTTTATTTCCGTTATTATTTTTGTTTATTTTTATCTTATTGTGTTATTATTCTGTTTTATTACATCAGCTCCACCTCAGACCACGGAGTAGCCCTCATTATCAGGAAAGAGTCCGAAATGCAGTACTTGGATATAATCTCAAAAACGACAGAATGATCTCTGTTTGTTTCCAAGGCAAAACATTCAATATCACGGTAATCCAAGTCTATGCCCCAACCAGTAATGCTGAAGAAGCTGATCAGTTCTATGAAGACCTACAAGACCTTCTAGAACTAACATCCAAAAAAGATGTCCTTTTCATTATAGGGGACTGGAATGCAAAAGTAGGAAGTCAAGCAATACCTGGAGGAACAGGCAAATGTGGCCTTGGAGTACAGAATGGAGCAGGTCAAAGGTTAACAGAGTTTTCCCAAGAGAACGCACTGGTCAAAGCAAACATCCTCTTCCAACAACACAAGAGAAGATTCTACTGAACATCACCAGATGGTCAATACCAAAATCAGATTGATTAAATTATTTGCAGCCAAAGATGGAGAAGCTCTATACAGCCAGCAAGAATAAGACCGGGAGCTGACTGTGGCTCAGATCATGAACTCCTTATTGCCAAATTCAGACTTAAATTGAAGAAAGTCGGGAAAACCACTAGAGCATTCAGGTATGACTTAAATCAAATACCTTATGATTATACAGTGTAAGTGAGAGATAGATTCAAGGGATTAGATCTGTTAGACAGAGTGCCTGAAGAACTATGGACGGAGGTACATGACATTGTACAGGAGTGAGGGATCAAGACCATCCCCAAGAAAAAGAAATGCAAAAAGGCAAAATGGTTGTCTCAGGAGGCCTTACAACTAGCTGAGAAAACACGAGAAGCTAAAAGCAAAGGAGAAAAGGAAAGATATACCCATTTGAATGCAGAGTTCCAAAGAATAGCAAGGAGAGATAAGAAAGCCTTCCTCAGCAATCAATGCAAAGAAATAGATGAAAACAATAGAAAGGGAAAGACTAGAGATCTCTTCAAGAAAATTAGAGATACCAAGGGAACATTTCATGCAAAGATGGATTCAATAAAGGACAGAAATGGTAGGGACCTAACAGAAGCAGAAGATATTAAGAAGAGGTGGCAAGAATATACAAAAGAAATATACAAAAAGGATTTTCATGACCCAGATAATCACGATGGTGTGATCACTCACCTAGAGCCAGACATCCTGGAATGTGAAGTCAAGGTGGAACTTAGGAACTATTACTATGAACAAAGCTAGTGGAGGTGATGGAATTCCAGTTGAGCTATTTCAAATCCTAAAAAATGATGTTGTGAAAGTGCTTCACTGTATACGCCAGCAAATTTGGAAAACTCAGCAGTGGCCGCAGGACTGGAAAAGGTCAGTTTTCATTCCAATCCCAAAGAAAGGCAATGCCAAAGAATGTTCAAACTACTGCATAATTGCACTCATCTCACAAACTTGCAAAGTAATGCTCAAAATCCTCCAAGCCAGGCTTCAACAGTACATGAACTGTGAACTTCCAGATGTTCATAAGTTGGATTTAGAAAAGGCAGAGAAACCAGAGATCAAATTGGCAGCATCCACTGGATCATTGAAAAAGCAAGAGAGTTCCAGAAAAACATCTACTTCTGCTTTATTGACTATGCCAAAGCCTTTGACTGAGTGGATCACAACAAACTGTGGAAAATTCTGAAAGAGATGAGCATACCAGACCATCTGACCTGCCTCTTAAGAAATCTGTATGCAGGTCAGGAAGCAACAGTTAGAACTGGTCGTGGAACAACAGACTGGTTCCAAATCGGGAAAGGAGTATGTCAATGCTGTATATTGTCACACTGATTACTTAATTTATATGCAGAGTACATCATGAGAAATGCTGGGCTGGATGAGGCATAAGCTGGAATCAAGATTGCTGGGAGAAATATCAATAACCTCAGATATGCAGATGACACCACCCTTATGGCAGAAAGAGAAGAAGAACTAAAGAGCCTCTTGATGAAAGTGAAAGAGAGTGAAAAAGTTGACTTAAAACTCATCATTTAGAATACTAAGATCATGGTATCTGGTCCCATCACTGCACGGCAAATAGATGGGGAAACAATGGAAACAGTGACAGACTTTATTTTGGGGGGCTCCAAAATCACTACAGATGATGACTGCAGCCTTGAAATCAAAAGATGCTTGCTCCTTGGAAGAAAAGCTATGACCAACCTAGACAGCATATTGAAAAATAGAGACACCACTTTGCCAACAAATGTCCTTATAGTCAAAGTAATGACTTTTCCAGTAGTCATGCATGAATGTAAGAGTTGGACCATGAAGAAAGCTGAGTGCCAAAGAATTGATGCTTTTGAACTGTGGTGTTAGAGAAGACTCTTGAGAGTCCCTTGGACTGCAAGGAGATCCAACCAGTCCATCCTAAAGGAAACCAGCTCTGAATATTCATTGGAAGGACTGATGTTGAAGCTGAAGTTCCAACACTTTGGTCCCCTTGTGGGAAAAGTTGACTCATTGGAAAAGACTCTGATGCTGGGAAAGATTGAAGGTGGGAGGAGAACGGGATGACAGAGGATGAGATGATTGGATGGCCACTGACTTGATGGACATGAGTTTGAGTAGACTCCGGGAGTTGGTGATGGACAGGAATGCCTGGCATGTTGCAGTCCATGGGGTCACAAAGAGTCAGACTCGACTGAGCAACTGAATTGAACTGAACTGAACATCAGATCATCAGTCATTAGATCCCAGAGGGTGGGGACTCCTGCCTTAGTATGTTTTAAGTTTTGTTCTGGACATGAGAAATTGAAAACAGTATATCCTATGTGGTTAAGGAGATCAAAACACAGTAGTTAAAAGTGTTTTACATAAGTTATCTCTGTTTGGGGATTCAGGTTTGAAGATTTTGAATCTGTTATCAATGCACATATATATAAGTATATACATATATACACATATATATCTTTATATACTTATACATGTATATGTACATATACAGGCATTAACTTAGGAGAACATCAAACCTGGCAAAGAGCAGGCATTTAAATTTTGGTTTCTCTTTTGCCCTTGCATTTGAGAAGGTACTGAAATACAAACAGCGAGCTACAATAGTTTGATTCCATCGTATAAATCACTTTTAAACCTGCTTTCCTCACAGGAATGTTGCCTGTTTATACACTGAGACGTATCAGCGATGGTGTTATCCTGTCTGAGCAGCTGTTGAGTACATTTTCAGAGCAGCAAAATGGACTAATGACCTTGGCGTTAAGGATACATAAAAGCAAATGTCGCTGTCCTTCCCTGTCTCTTGAAAGTGAAGTCGCACAGTCGTGTCCAACTCTTTGAGACCCCATGGGCTGTAATCTACCAGGCTTCTCCGTCCACGGGATTCTCCAGGCGAGGGTACTGGAGTGGGTTGCCATTTCTTTCTCCAGGGGATCTTCCTGACGCAGGGATCGAACCTGGGTGTGCTGCATTGCAGGCAGAAACTTGAACCTCTGAGCCACCAGGAAGCCTCCCTGCCCCTTGAAAGCAACAAATAAATATGTGTAAGAAGGTATTTTGCCTTCAGTCCTTTCTAGCTGACTTCTTCCCTGCAGAAGTGGTCCTTTCAGTGCAAGGGACCTGAAGTTGCCATCAGTCATGATCCTTTCGTTCAGCTGTCCCCGTCTCCTCTCACCTGAGCAGGTACACTTGTCAAGGGTATTCAGCTCACATCAAATCCAACAAATGCATATTGATTCCAAGACTTTCAGAAACAGTCATTGTTTAAATAAAACCTTAAAGGTTTGCTTACAGTTATAGCTTCATCTTTTAGTTAATGGCTTAGTGGATCCTGTTTTTCGGAAACTGTTCACCACCTATTCTAGTTATGAGGAGGCTTTCCCATGAGAGAATGAGGGATTCTGTAAGAAGTACGTTTGTTCTTAAATGCAAACACATTGACTGCATTTACACCAGAGAACAAAGGAGCAAAAAAAAACCTAAATTCAGGCAATGACATTTTCCTACATAGAACTCTGTGTTTAAATAGTATTTACTCATCAAAAATTAGTTTATTTTAAAATGCATTCACTCTTTGCTCTATATTGGAGGCTGAAACAATACAACATTAATAAATAAAAACTAACTGACAAATACTTGAAAAAAATTTTTTCCAGGCAGAGAACAGAGCTTTTATCATTTTATTTTTGTGATGCTATCTTAATTTGGGGGGGAAGGTTAAATTATTCTGAAAGCTATGAACCATCTACATATTTATTCTTTTTAAAGGTTCTGTGGTGTGTTAGCATCTGTATTGCCAGAAAACAAAATTTTCTTCAAAGTTATTCTTGGGCAGGCCTGGGACTCAACCCATATGTCTCACAGTTAGTTGCAGCTCAAGGCTTGAATTTATGTGACTTGTTCCAAACTTGTTTGCAATGTTATTTGCTTCAGTGAATGCTTGGCGCCACCTATGGATGGACTCTCAGCATTTCACTTCTCTTTATCAGAAAACCACATCTCACAAAAATGGTTTTTTGAAGCCCATCAAGATTTCAGAGCGTATGGGTGAAAATAAATAATTATTTTGATTAAGTTATTTTATATACAGTAAGTGAGATGGCATCATCCTTCTACTTAAGTCCTTGGGCTGGGTGATGTTGTAGAGAAAGACAAGGATAGCGTTTTCTTATCGGTCTAGCTATCTCTTAAAATACTTCCTTGGCTGTTCTTTCTGAGGCATCTCTCAGGGAAGTCAAATGCATGTCTGTGCATCAGCTTTAAGAAGAGAATCACGTTGGCCCCACAACAAATGATCACTTAACACAAAGCTGAGCATAGCAGTCTCTTCTTCCTTCCATATTACCTGGAGACGGACAATTCAGAGACTCAACATTCCCTACAGAGAGAAGTCCAGGGGGAATTTCAAGACGCATTATCCTAATGTAATAAATACCTTTCAGAAAACACGTTCAGCTTGCGACAGCCCTAGAACAAGTGATGTTTCTCAAACCACACTGGCCTGGCTCCTCCGTCCCCATTTACAAAGTAACCAGAGGCATCAACTGGAGTTTTATGTCTCTTTCCTGTGAGTTAGGGAGAAATCAACAAAAGCAGAAATGCCATTCCTATTGGTATTAAATACCCCAATTCATATCTCCCTTTGCGTCTGCACAATGAAAATCGTGAGGGTTAGATGAGAGAGGCAACTGGCTTGTAATATTTCTGCTAATCCATCTGCCCAATGCTAAGCCACTTCTTCCTTTTTTCATCGTCACTGTAACAAAGAACAGTTGGGCAGCTATTGATGGTGAAGCTCAGCAGTCAACTACCTTGTAAATTAGAAGCCGTGGTGGTAAAAACGGATTTGTATATCACCGGGAGTGGAGAGTGTGTCTGCCTTGTAAATTTAATTAAACAGCAGGTGCAAAAATCAGGTCATATGGCTTTGATGTGCCCCGTGCGAGGATGACAACGAGACAATGATTCTAATAGGAAGAAATTTGCATATATTTGCATTGGGGAGCAGAGAGCACTACCGCTCTCATCCACTTTCATATTTAATTTCTAGGAAGTTGAAAAAGATTGGAACAATCGCTTTCTATTTAGACATTGCAGGAAAACACAAGGAAGGTTTTAGCCCCAAAACAGACTCGGTGGACTGAAGACTAAGATGCCCTGATGCACATTTTTAAAATACAACTGGCCATACTGGAAACGAGTACACCTAGAAACAGAAGGAAACGGAATGAGGAGAAGAGAGCATGAAAATATGTCCTATCTCTATTTTTTAATCTTTCGCAGATAGTATAACACTGATTGACTCTTCCTTCTCGGTCATCTGTTCAGGAGCAGTCACAATAGTTCTGTGCTCCAAGAGTCAGAACCATTAAGTGAAATGGCTGATGGATGAAAGAAGGTGAAATGATGAAAGATGGGGAAAAAAAGACTTTTCACATACAGCCATTAGCACTTTAGATACATTTTTAAAACAATATACTTTCTACTTTGCTGCCTTATTGAGTAGACCATACCTTTGATCACAGCAAAACAGAATGTTTAATATAGACACATCTTTTCTCTCCCTGTGATTGCCTGTTCAGGTATTAGAATATAGTAAACAAACAATCACTGCTAGAAATCAGTATTATCTTTAAGGTGGCCCCAGAAAGCCCAGGTGGTGGATAAAGAACTCGCCTGCCAATGCAAGAGACATAAGAGATGCAGGTTCCATTCCTGGGTTGTGATGATCACCCGGAGAAGGAAATGGCAACGCACTCCAGTATTCATGCCCAGAGAATCCCATGGACAGTGGAGCCTGGAGGGCTACCGATCATGGGGTTGCAACGGCTTTCCCAGTGGCTCATTGGTAAAGAAACCACCTGCAATGCAGGAACCACAGGAGATGTGGGATCAATCCCTGGGTTGGGAAGATCCCCTGGAGGAGGGCATGGCAACTTACTCCAGTATTCATTTTGGGAGAATCCCATGGAGAGAGGAGACTGGCGGGCTACAGTCCATGGGGTCGCACAGAGTTGGACATGAGTGAAGAGACTTAGCAGCAGCAAGAGGAAAGCCCGTCCAGGTGTAGAGGGACAAGAAACAAGCACTTGAGCCAAGAGGTCCAGGAGAACTCACCTGCAGAGCCTGGCCTCACCTCTCCCCTCATCTCAGTTTTACTGAAACCTCCTTCTAAATGTTCCTGCTCCCCTTGGAAAATTCATCCTCTCCACCCCGTCTGCAGATCTGCGACTGCCTGGGGCTCTTTTCTCATCTTTCCGATCCCCTTCTTTTCCTGAATAGAGCTAAGGTTATCCCAGACCCTGCACTTCTGTGTATTAACTTGGAATTCTACCCCTTTTGGGGACGTTATGATAAGATATTGTCAGCACAAGTTTGTGTGCCCAACGCAAAGTAGGCCAAACACATCAGAAACGTCTGAGCTTGGGGCAGAGAAGGGTTTACTGCAGGGCCCTGCAAGGAGATGGTGGCTCATGCCCTATAAAGCCCTGAGCTCCCCCAAGGATTTCAGCAAAGCAGTTTTAAAAGCCCAGTGAGGCGGGGAGTCACAAGGTCAGTGATCAGCTCGTGCATAGTTCTCTGACTGGCTGATGACAAGGCAGAAGGGTGGTGTCACAGGGGCTCCAGCAGGCCTGGGACTTTGAGCTCAGGGTTATGAATTAGTTAATCTTTTCCATTTGTTTGAGGGGATTTTCACATCTGCAAAACAACTCAGGAAATGTGCATCAAATACTTTTGATGTATTCAAAAGCTGCTCAGTTATGATGTAGTGTTAGACAAAAAGATGTGACTTCAGGTTTCCAGTAAATTTTTTTGCTATTGTTCATTAAAACTAAATTCTACCATGTTGTATATTTGAGATATTTCAGAAAGTCAGCTTTTAAATAAACAATGCTTTCATTGTGATATCCTATAATTTATTCTTTGTCCTAATTAACTTGCTTACAATTCATCTACGTGGTTAAATATCTTATGTGTGTGCTAAGTCCCTTCAGTCACATTCAACTTTTTTCAACCCTACAGATTGTAGCCCACCAGGCTCCTCTGTCCTTGGGGTTCTCCAGGCAAAAATACTGGAGTGGGTAGCCATTTCCTTCTCCAGGGGATCTTCCCGACCCAGGGATCAAACACACATCTTCTGCTTGGCAGGTGGATTCTTTACCACTGTACCACCTGGGAAGCCTATATATATATATATATATTTGAATCACTTTGTTGTACACCTGAAACTAACACAATATTGTAAGTCGGCTATATTTCAATTAAAAGATACACAGAAAACCCTGCAGCCTGTCCTGGTTACACAAAAGAGCCCTTTCCAACCAATGAGCTGCTGCCTAGGGACACACACACACTTTACCCAAGGAAAAACAGGGCACCTCAAAATTTCAAGATATTGGTCTAGAAAGTAGCTCTCTAAGGAATCTAACCTTGATTCTTGAATTTAAAGCAAATGCAATACACAGATTAAGTTGCTGTCACAATGAAATCATTGTGGAATGTCTATATTATGATATTTTGCTATTCTTCTTGAAGGATGACTTTTGACACTGTTGAAGACAATCAAATTAGCTAATGGCCAAATAACATTTGCTTCTCATCATATCCCAAATCCTAAGACTAATGCATAATTCAGAACAAGCCAGCCAATGAGACACCTCTGAGTCTGAATTTTCTCACCTGTCAAGTAGCAGGTAGTGGTGAAGATTATAATACAGGAGAAACATGTGAGATGGCAATGGGAATGCTCAGTAGAACCTTCCCTAAAAAGCCACAGACAGCATTGTTCCTATTGTTGACTTAAAGAAAAACACACAGCATGAGCGTTATGAGTTAGGTTTTATTTGGGGCAAAATGGGGACTGCAGCCTGGGAGACAGCACCTCAGATAGCTCTGAGAGATTGCTCCAAAGAGGTACTGGGGGAAGGTCAATATATGTGATTTTGGTGAAGGGGGAATACATATACCAAGCACATAGTTTTCCAGAAGGTTTCTGCTAGTCACTAGGAACAGGCATCATCATGAAGGACTTTAGTGCTTTTCTAAATATGGGGAAATACAAGAATTGAGCTCATAAAATCAGCTCCTGAAAATATCTAATTATCTGAAGACCTGTCCTGCCAGTTTTTTCCCCAGAGCACAGAGTGCCTCCTTTCTGCTCTCCTCCCTGAACTCCTTTTAGGGGGTGTTGTAGGTCGGCAGCTACAGCAGCTCATGATTTAATCCTTGTAGAGGTAAATGGTAAGTGCCAGTGGCAAGTGCCAATTTGTAGTTGACACCATACACAGGAGGAGCTATGAATGAATGAATGTGTGCATTTATAACACATCCCTCAAGACATCTCTCATCTCCTTTGTATTGGTAGGTAAGACCCCTGGATCTCCATTTTGGATGCAATTTAATCCAATATGGGCCACCACTGGTGGCTCAGTGGTAAAGAATCCACCTGCAATGCAGAAGATGCAGGAGACACAGATTCAGTCCCTGGGTGGGGAAGATCCCCTGGAGGAGGGCATGCCTACCCACTACAGTATTCTTGCCTGGAGAATCTCGTGGACAGAGGAGCCTGGTGGGCTACAGTCCCCAGGGTCACAAAAGAGACAGACATGACTGAAATGACTGAGCATGCATGCACACATGGGCTCTTTGTCAACAGTTCCTCAATTCTGCCTTAAGGGCCAGCCTACCCCATTATGATGGGCCACCTGATGCTTCCTCGGGCTCTCGGGAGGCTGGGGTGACACTGGAAAACACTTGAAAGTAAATGCATGCAGACCTCTCCCCTGGATGTACTGTGAATCACGCACACTGATGATAGCTGCAGAACTTCTCAGCGGAGGCTCAGACAACGGTGTGGGTCTTTAGTGGGATGGGTCCTAATGAGCTGAAAAGTTAGTGCACTTCTAGAGCAGAGACAGATCTTAAAGAGGATTTGATACCCTGAGGAATCCTGCTATTCTTGAAACTCGAACGCTACTCTCAGGCTGCCTTGCCAAATGCTTGCTTTGACAGCTGCATTTTTCAAGACAAGTCGAATCTTACCATCATGTTCACATTCAGCATTCATTTTTATCCTTCGCTTTTCACTGCCTCATAAGAAAGTCCCCTCGCTCTGCAGGTTCATTGAACTCAAGGCGACTATTATTTCTGTTTTACTTCACAAAGACCCTTGGTTTAGGGGGTGCTAATTTTCCATTCTTCCCACAGTGATTTTCAACAAGTTTTTATCAAATGAACAGTTATAGAGACACCTGGGGCCATCTCCCATCCCTACGATGTACGGCTTCCTTTTTTAAAACTACACTTGCTCTTTTGAGATCTTTAAAGTGAAAATTATACTGTGCAGTCATCTTGTACAACTTGGTTCATAACTGGAATTTAAAAAGCTGTGCAGACAGATTTTTTTTTTCACAAGCTTACTTTATAATCAATTTTCTTACTCAACATAGCAGGGGAGGCAAGGAGAATAGAGTGGCAAAAAGGTTATGGATTGGAAAGACGTGTGTGAGCCAGAGACTGGTGTTTCTGCTGCTCAGCCCTCAATGCTCATCCCAGACCCAAATGCCCTCCCCACACTGCGCTTGCACCCCAGATGCACAGGCTTCCCTCTGTTCCTCCAATCGTTGTCTCCAACATGGAGAGGGTGGGAACATAACCTCTCTGGGAAAATGGTTTGACTGCAGACAGTTGTTACAGTACAGTCATGCTCACCTTATAGCCTATTAAACCTTGAAACTCTGAAAGCATTACAGGCATGGAGAGGGGATGGAAGGGGGAAATAATATCTAATTTCTGGTGTGAATGGGGAAATAGTTTGGGCCCCATCTTGTGTTGCTTTTCTATGTCCTCCTCAATCACAAACTTCTGCATTTATGACTCTAGACAGCTTCTTGAAACTCAGATGTGGCAAAGTATCTGACCCATGTGCCCCTTCCCGTGGGATGTTTTACAGAAAAGTGGAGTGATGAGCCTAATCCCGATCCATTCCAGACATGCTTGGAAGCGAACAGAAACATGGAGGTGAGCAGTCAACCTCATCTGCGTCAGCTCCAAGGACACGTGACTAACACGCTAGCGGGAGCTCTAAGCAGATAGATATCTGATCACAGCGGAGGGCCTGGAACAAACTCCGTAGGAATTCACAGCACTCATCTCACACAGCCTCACCCAGGGATCCTTTAACTGGCAACAGCCAAGACGAAGCTGGTCCAAGCTCCCTGCAAAGGGTTGAGTCACAGACCTGGGGACAAGGGAAATGTATGTGCTGATCACAGGCTGTACTCCACTAGGTTCTCCGTGCATATTAGTTCCCTAATCTGTAATATGACCTTGAAAGGAAGCTATTACTGCCCCCATTTTACAGGAGAGGAAACGGAGGCTTGGAGAAGTCTACATGGCAGAGCAGAGATTCAATTCCAAGTCAATCTTATCCCCAAAGTCATGCTTTTTGCTCATCATTGGGTCATGTTCCGAGTGTTTCTCTTCTCTACCATTTTGCTTTTGAATTATTTGCTCTTAAAGAAATCCCCAAAGAGGAGGCAGCGCATGAAGTGAAAAGAGAACCATTTGGAACTCAGAGGACCTTAATTCTAATTCTATCCCCATGTTGACCTTTGGCAAGCCACCTAAAGCTTCCGTCTCCATTTCCCAATCTGTCCAACAGGGAGGAAAGAATACACTGTCTTGTCCAGCTTCCACATTCTAGGCTTTCTGATGAGTCACTGCCTGCATATATACATGCAAGTCAGCATTAAGTCCTCCTAAAATGACATTAATGAACTGTTTCCCAGGCAAACCAAGAAACAAAAAGGATGCACTTCTGTTTCTACTTAAACTTCTTTTCAAAATGTTATAGAATCGAAGTAAATGCTCACATTTATTTAGAAAGCCATGTGTCTCTCACAGGGAATGATGTCCCATTTCCTTTCATAGCCCTGACCCCTCTCTATTGTAACTGTGTGTGTTTACTACCCACGTGGTCAGTTTTCTGCCGACAACAGAACCCTTCCCAAGCATCTGATGAGACTTATCCCCATTAGCAGAACACAGAGCAAGGACAGAATATACCTAGTGACCACCCTCCATGGTTTTGGTTTGTACTGAATACTTTTCACTCAAGAGAGGAATATCTGTGATGAGGGACCTAAAGGACCGTTTCACCAGATTGCCACCTGAAACGGCCACAGGGCCATTTGATGATCCCTCTGCCCCTGGAGATTTGCCCCAGGGCTTTTATGGTGACTCAGATGGTAAAGAATCTGTCTGCATTGCAGGACACCCAGGTTCAGTCCCTGGGCTGGGAAAGATCATCTCCAGTATTCTTGCCTGGAGAATCTCATGGGCAGAGGAGCCTGGCAGGCTACGTCCATAGGGCTGCAAAAAGTCAGACATGACTGAGCAACTAACACTTTCACTTTTTTTTTTGGCCCCTGGAGGGTGAGGATAACATGTATACAGTTCGGGCTAGTGGTTAGGGCAACAGATCCCATGATGAAAGGGAGAGAAGGTGACTGCTGAATGATGGGAAATTGGTAACTATGGAGATGAGTTATCCTCAGCCTGTACCATAAAAGCATGTGCATGGTCACTGCAACCTCCACAGACAGATGATTGTACCAAGCGAGGATGTGGCTCCCTGCCCAGAATGCTACTCCAAAAGGTGCTGCCTTCATGTAAAGGGTACTAGGAAAGCAAATCGAAGAAAACCTCAAATACATTTGGCCTCAGACCAAGTGTAGAATCAAGAACCATGGCCTTTGCATGGATTTCTTTGCTCTATAATGTGATTTTTTTAAAAAAATTCTACCTTATGCTCTTTTCTCACCTTGTGCGTCTGTGTATTGGATGTATTGGAACCAGGAAAAAGATAGATTAAAGTGTAGGGAAGTTCAGAGGGTTATGGATGCAAGGATGGGAGAGAGACTGTAACAGGGGCTTATCTGCCAATCCCACTGCCTGGTGCCGAAAATTAATGGATGTCATCAAGTTTCTACTTTTACAGTTTTAAATGAAATGGAAGCAGCTGTTCCTGTGAATTTTTTTAACCCATACCAAAAAAAGACAATTCAAAGTCTCTTTTCCCCTAGTCAATAATGCAGCCGAAAGTCCTAGGCACTTGTTTGTTTGTTTTTCCAACCTGTGTGAGAAACTTTCTGTCTGAGAAAACCTTTCATCTCTGAAAGGGCTCCAGGGAAAGACAAAGAGAATACTGCCCTCTGAGGTTTAAGCACACAACAACTATGCCATCTTTTGTTCAATCATGTTTTTCCTTTAAAAATTTAGAGAAGAATATTCAGGATTCCTCACTGCACGTGCAAAAATATATAGACAGTTGAACATGAAATGTCCAACTCTTTACCCATAAGAAGATTCCAAGTAAACAAGTTCAATTCCTACTCTGATCCTAACTTCCAAAAGATTTTTTAGAATATAAGAAAAAGAAATGTTTTAGTAAAAAGGTTAATTTCTTATGACCCAATTGAATGCCACTGAGGCAAGTTAGTAAATTCATTTTTATATCTAACAACCCCAGTTATTTCAACAGAAAGGCATGGTAATTAATTATACTAATTCCTAAAGAGAAGTGCCAATTACAAAAAAATGAGACTTTATATTCTATAATGCTCTAAACTGCATGATACTTAATTGTGTCTATACGATGGTGCAGTGCACATAATTAAATAAGGAGGAAAGGGGTTACCATATTCTGCCTCAGTATTGAGCAAGAAATAAAAGTATCTTTACAATTCTCAAATAAATGCTGAAAGGTAATTTCTCTAGAGAAAGAATTCAAGTAACTGGACCTGTTCAACTTTGGGTAGGGTATTCTTTAGAGAATTAACTCACTTCTCTGGCTATTTGTCTTTACAAAATGGAGGTGATAAATCAAACTTAATGAAAAATTATGAGAACTCACTAGCTCTTTTAATGTTTTGTTACTCATCTATTGAGATTGAGATGAGAAATATTGATAGCCTCAGATATGCAGATGACACCACCCTAATGGCAGAAAACAAAGAGGAATAAAAGAGTTTCTTGATGAAGGTGAAAGAGGAGAAGGAAAAAGCTGGCTTAAAACTCAATATTCAAAAAACTAAGATCATGGCGTCTAGCCCCATCACTTCATGGCAAATAGTTGGGGAAACAATGCAAACAGTGACAGACTTTATTTTCTTGGGCTCCCAAATCACTGCAGATGGTGACTGTAGCCATGAAATTGAAAGATGCTTGCTCCTTGGAAGAAAAACTATGACCAACCTAGACAACATATTGAAAAACAGAGACACAACTTTGCCAACAAATGTCCTTATAGTCAAAGCTATGACTTTTCCAGTAGTCATGTATGGATATGAGTGTTGGACCATAAAGAAAGCTGAGCACCAAAGAATTGATGCTTTTGAACTGTGGTGTCAGAGAAGATTCTTGAGAGTCCTTTGGAGTGCAAGGAGATCAAACCAGTCAATCCTAAAGAAAATCAACCCTGAATATTCATTGGAAGAACAGATGCTGAAGCTGAAGCTCCAATACTTTGGCCACCTGATGTAGAGTTGATTCATTGGAAAAGACCCTGATGCTGGGAAAGATTGAGGGCAGGAGCAGAAAGTAGGTGACAGATGATGAGATGGTTGGCTGGCATCACTAACTCAATGGACATGAGTTGAGCAAACCCCAGGAGATGGTGAAGGACAGGGAGGCCTGGCATGCTGCAGTCCATGGGGTCGTAAAGAGTCAGATGTGACTGAGTGACCAAAGAACAACAATAACTCACCTATTGTCTTACATGCAACACAGTTGGTTCATGTTGGTTGTTGATTTCCAATGTCTAGCAATTTTAACAACTTTTCAACCCCTCCAAAGCTTTAAGTTAACAAAGGAAAGTTGCAAGTCTAGCTGCATGGTGCATTAGCATTGAATTCCCCTTTACAATGGCCTCACAAAGCCATTTTAACTCTGTTATTATTAATATACACCATCATGACTGGAATCTCACAAAGAACCCACAAGCCAGCTCTCCTGACCATTAAAGAAAGACAAAGGAATGTCCCTGGTGGTCCACTGGTTAAGACTTCACCTTCCAATGCAGGGGCTGAAGGACTCAATCCCTGGCTGGGGAACTAAGATCCCATATGCCTCCTGGCTGAAAATACAAAACATAAAACAGAGATAATATTGTAATGAACTCAATGAAGTCTTTGAAATACTTTAAAAACATCTAAAAAAAAACCAAACAAACTATATTGGGTGCCCTTTCTAGCAAAGAAACAACATCCAAATGATCTGAAAAGAACTTGGCCCAAAGTCCCACTGCTGAAGTGTATTCTTTTCCAACTGCAGGAGAGAGGGGGAAATGACGGTCAGGATTTTCAGAGGAGGCCTGGGGAAGCTGGAGGAACAGATATCACGATGGCCTGCGGCTGACAGACCATCTCCCTTGGGTCCACCTTGCCTGTGCTCAGGCAGATTCTTTACCACTGAGCCACCAGGGAAGCCCCTGAGGGACCTCACTAAAGACATTTTTGAGCTTTGCAGTGACCTCTGTGATCAGTGCCTTCAGGGAACAGCTTTGCTGTAGAGGGTGTCCAGGTAGGAATCCGAGGCTCACCATGTAAACCGGCAATGTCTCCAAATCACTGCAGAGAGGAAGTCAAAAGCAGATCTTTAAAAAAAAAAAAATCAGCTTTACTGAGATATACTTGACATTTAAAATTGTAAGATTATTTAAAGTATACGAACAGTTCTCCTAATGTTTGCCCTGGAAACCATGAAACATTAAGTTGGGGTAATAATGCGCTAGTAACTTAAGCACAAATATTCTCAAGTCTTCTCATGCTACAAGGTAATCTTCTTCTTCTTTTTTTTTTCTTTTTGGTGTTAGTCAAATACTGTTGTATTATATTATCTTTTAAAAATGTATTTTGAAAGATAGTACATACCTTTAAAAAAAAAAAAAAGACAATGTGTTTAAACACTGCTTGTGGAAGCCACCTGTTTGTCAGAAAGCATGTGGGAATAGATAAGTATGTGTTCCTGGTAAATACAACAGCAGGAGTAATGAAAAAAACTGGGAATAGACCTGCCATATGACCCAGCAACCCCACTGCTGTGCATACACACCGAGGAAACCAGAATTGAAAGAGACACGTGCACCCCAATGTTCATCACAGCACTGTTTACAATAGCCAGGACATGGAAGCAGCCTAGATGTCCATCAGCAGACGAATGGATAAGGAAACTGTGGTACATATACACAATGGAATATTACTCAGCCATTAAAAAGAATACATTTGAATCAGTTCTATTGAGATAGATGAAACTGGAGCTCATTATACAGAGTGGAGTAAGCCAGAAAGAAAAACACCAATACAGTATACTAATGCATATATATGGAATTTGAAAGATGGTAACGATAACCCTATGTGCAAGACAGAATAAGAGACACAGATGCATAGAACAGTCTTATGGGCTCTGAGGGAGAAGGTGAGGGTGGGACGTTCTGGGAGAATAGCATTGAAACATGTATATTATCGTATGTGAAACAGAACACCATTCCATGTTCGATGCATGAGACAAATGCTCAGGGTTGGGGCAATGGGATGATCCAGAGGGATGGGATGGGGAGGGAGGGTGGAGGGGGCTTCAGGATGGGGAACACATGTAAACCCATGGCTGATTCATGTCAATGTATGGCAAAAACCACTACAATATTGTAAAGTAATTAGTCCCCAACTAAAATAAATAAATGAAAAATAAAAAAGAAAACTATAGGTGAATATTCATCAAGAGTTTGGTGATAACATCTCCACTTTCTAGCATTCTATGTTTCACTTCAGGGAAACGTGGATTACAGCTTTTTAAAACTAACTTGGAAGCATATTTGCTCAAGGGGTTGACTTTGGGAAGCAGGAAAGTGTGCTTCTCTGCTTGTATCCTTTAGTCAATCATTCAAAAATGGCTTCAGGGGAATAAAGCATGTTAAATTTGGCCTCCTTGCAAGAAGAATCTTGAGCAAGATGTGCTTTCTTGAGTCTGAGTTGCTTCTGAACTGCTGAGTGGCAGCTACAGATTTGCCTGAAAACTTCCTCTGGTTATAAAATTGAACTCTCTGTTTCTGCTGTAGGGTTTTGCCTCCCAAACCATTCTTGTCCAACAAAAAGATAATTGCATCTCCGTCCCCATGGGCGCCCTCTGCTGCCCGAAGCTGGAGAGGCACACAGTTCAGTTCAGTTCAGTTGCTGAGTTGTGTCCGACTCTTTGTGACCCCATGGACTGCAACACGCCAGTCCTCCCTGTCCATCACCAACTCCTGGAGTTTACTCAAATTCATGTACATCGCGTCAGTGATACCATCCAACCATCTCATCCTCTGTTGTCCCCTTCTCCTTCCACCTTCAATCTTTCCCAACATCAGGGTCTTTTCAAATGAGTCAGTTCTTCGCATCGGGTAGCCAAAGTATTGGAGTTTCAGCTTCAGCATCAGTCCTTCCAATGAATATTCAGGACTTATTTCCTTTAGGATGGACTGGTTGGGTCTCCTTGCAGTCCAAGGGACTCTCAAGAGTCTTCTCCAACACCACAGTTCAAAAGCATCAGTTCTTCAGTGCTCAGCTTTCTTTATAGGCACAGCTCAGACTTAATGGAAAGGACTGCAGAGTGCATTGCTGTTCAGTCACTCAGTCATGTCCTGCTCTTTTGCAACCCATGGACTGTAGCCCCAGGCTCCTTCGTCCATGGGATTCTCTAGGCAAGAATACTGGAGTGAGTTGCTATTTCTTTCTTCAGGGGATCTTCCCAATCCAGGGATCAAACCCACATCTCCTGCATTGGCAAGTGGGTTCTTCACCACTGAGCCACCTCGGAAGACCCACTGTTACTCGTTTTTAATAGCTAAACTCTGGAGCATGTCATTTTGTCCCATTCTGTTGCCTTCTGCAAGATGGGCAAATCCCAAATCCTATTCTGTCCTGGATCCTCTTATTCTTCACAATGAACTTATGGTCTGCAAGGTATCTTCCTCTTGTTATTCATAGTAAGGAAAGCCCTCATAGCATGATGTTACTGCACTGTTTGAAAGAAAACCTTCTAACCTATCAGGGGTGAAGATAGGAAAGAAAACAAGATGACATAAAGAATCCCCTGATATAATCTTTGAGGTTTTCTCCTTGAAGAGCTTTCACAATTGCTGCCCTAAATTTCTCATCAGTAAAGTGAGAAATTTCAACTAAGATGGTTGTCCTCTTGCCCCAAGTGTCTTTGGTTCGGAAGTTGATCATCGCTGAGATCTGCCGCAACCAAATACACCTTCTGTGCCTCCCACCCTCTGCCCCTTCCTCCATCCCCGTTTTCACCGTGTTAAACCAGAGTAACTTTCTGAAGGCTGAACACACACAACGAACAATCCACATCAGCAGATTAGGGATAGGGAGGAGACACACACTATAGAAATGTCTTGTGAACCACACTGCATGAGAACATGTCAAAGACTAACTAGAACACTAATTCCAAAATGTTTTAGAGGCAGCACCATAAAGGGAAAATGATGAAAAATCAATACAGTAACGATTTTCCACAAGCAACTAATGCATTCAAGGTGGCCTCAGATTTCCTTCTGGAAAGTTCTGAGCTCCACAATCTCTACCTTTTGCTTTGAGTCTCAGTATCTGTCAGTGGGCTATCACAGTCTCTCTTCTTATTCTCTCCTTCCTGAATTGACCTTCACAGTGATATTTTTTTGAATTGACATCAAGTAATCACAGAGAATGTCACCTCTGCACAAGTAACTTTTTCATTTATAAAGACCGGATCTAGGTGCTTTGTCATAATTGAAAGTGTCCATCTCTTTTCCACTCACATGTAAAAGGTCATAGAGAGGCCAGAAGGGAAAAACTGGGCATCTTCCCCAGCCGGTGAGATCCACATAAGTGACACCCAGACCTAAGGCTAGGGAAGCCTTGCTCAGCTCTGCTATTTGACCGAAAGGCAGCATCCACAGGTAACGTCCCACCTGCGCAGAGCCAGTCAAGGGCCACGGCCGCCGCCCTGCTCAGGAGCCCCATCCTGTGATGCTGCTGCTGCCGCCTCCCCCGTGTTTCCATTCCAGGCAGAGCAAACATGTGTAAATACTTTATTAAAATTAAAAAAAAAAATCACGAAGTGAAAGCTGTTCCCCTCTGATTGATTTTTCAAAAGCTCCCTAGACTGCTTCTGCTACAGATGTTTGCGAAATGATTGGCTGCAAAGGGGGCTTAATTCATAAAAGCAATAAAATGTTGCTTATTGACTGAACAGATGAACTAGCTGAGGGTGGGGGGGTGGTAATTTGGAGTGTTCTTATTGGAAGTGCTTTGAAGAAATGTAATGATAGTGGAGAGACAGAGTCTTATTAGCTGTGGTAAATATATTTTCTTACAGAAGGCTTGGGAGGTTTTTGGAATAACTGGAAAATAACCCTCAGATTTTCTGTTTTACTGGCTTTTCGACTAAATGTGTAACTCTCAGCTTCATAAAACTGTATAATTCTTGATGTGCAACATTTAAAACCGATAGGTACATTTTTAGTGTAATGGGGAAACGTTTAGAGCTGGGAGTCAGGGCAGCTGGGTTTGAGTTTTAGTTTTACTACAGACCCTATCACAGTTCTCTTCAATAAGTAAGTGTTGGAGAGACAGAGATGTGGAAGCCTGTATTCTTGCCTCCAGGAGCAGAGAGTCTAGGGTAGTGAGTGGGATTCTCAGAGGACCCTAAACATTCCAAGGAAGTACATCAGGGGCAGCTGGGGAGCAGTGAAGTGAAGGAGTGAAGTGGGGTGAGCTGGGGTGTTCTGTGTCCCCCACCTCTGCTTCCGCGAATTATTTCTGCTTTTTCCAGTCATATCAGGCTACAAGAGTAACATTTCACCTGCCCAAACTATTGGCTTCTTTGAATTTTTTTTGAGAAACAGTAGTTTCATGATAAGTCATGCCTGTCTTTCCTTCCAGGCCAGTGCACCTAGAACAGTAAGAAGCCAGCGGTAGGTACGCAAGACTCTGTGTTAAAGCTGAGTCAGGAAGAAGCAGATGTCGTGTTTTCTGTTGCCGCCTCTTCCGCCAGTTCATGGATCTTCTTGGATCAATATGAATATTTTCCTTATTGTAACTCTTTATTTTTACAAAACCTAATCTGTATTTAGAGATACATGAATAAGAATAAACAAATGCTATGAACATTACTCAGCAGAGAAATGTAATAGATGTTGGCCAAAAGGATGGTCAGACACAGTGATGCCCACCCCACCTCCTCCCCCACCCACGGGAGGTCAGTTTGGAGGGAATCAATGCCAGGCTGTGTTTGTAGGCCCGTGGCCTATGATGTCTGTATCCTGACCCCACAACACTCTTCCCCCATGAATTATGGGGACTGTGTCCTGAAAATCAATATTTAATTTGTTTATAGCATCAGGTGAGACACTCAGTAGCGTATATAAATGCTGGCATCTTTAAAGAACACGTCATTTGCTGGAAACTCTGTAACAGCAGTCCCCAACCTTTTTGGCACCAAGGACCAGTTTCATGGAAGATAATTTTTCCATGGACCGGGGTGGAGGGGTTGGTTTGGGGATGACTCAAGAACATTACATTCATTGTGCATTTTATTTCTATCATTACTACATCAGGGCCACCCCATAGATCCTGGAGATGGGGGACCCTTCCTCTATAGGCTCCCATGAGACCTGCTGCCTTCCTTCTCTGCTCTCCATTTGTTGTCACCCCTTGTGGCCCTTGACACCCGAGAGGTAGGTCAGGATTCCATCCTAAAACACCTCCAGTGTTGTCTCTCCTTAGTTTTAGTGATTATACGATAGCTTTGGGCATCAAATGGAGGTAAAGAGAACACGTTAAAAAATTTATTAGTTTAAATGTCAACGACAAGCATGCGTACAGAGCCATCAACGGATAATTACCTATGTTTCATTGCACATTTATATTAGCTCTGAGTTCCTAGTGTCTGACATGTGCTAGGGATTTAAAACATATCAGTAATGAGTAATTTCTTTCATATACCTATGCTCACTCACTCAGTCGTGTCTGATTCCTTGCATCCCATAGACTGTAGCCTGCCAATCTCCTCCGTCCCTGGGATTTCCCAAGCAAGAGTGCTGGAGTGGGTTGTCATTACCTTCTCCAGGGGACCTTCTTGACCCAGGGATCGAACTTGCATCTCTTGCATTTATGGATTGGCAGGCAGATTCTTCACCACTGAACTACTTGGGAAGCCCTGTATATACCTAACTGAGCTTATTGCCTCCTAAGTTTGTACAGTCTGAGTTTCCTCAGGGCTCAACTTTGGGAGTGGTTGCAGTTGATGGCTGCTACATGGCAGATATTCTTTGTTTCCTTCCTGAGTTCCTCTAGGGCTCACCAGCTGGGGGTGACTGCAATTGCTGATGACTGACTGACATGATTTAGGGACTGAGCCCAAGCACAATCTGTCCTAATGTAAGCTCTTAAATGTTACCTACAGCCATTACTAGCTTCTGAGGTGGCACTAGTGGTAAAGAACCTACCTTCCAATGCAGGAGATGTAAGAGACACAGATTCGATCCCTGGGAAGATCCCCTGGAGAAGGGCATGGCCTCCCACTCCAGTATTCTTGCCTGGCGGGCTACGGTCCATAGGGTTGCAAAGAGCTGGACATGACTGAAGCGACTTAGCATGCATGCACACACAGTCATTCCATTATAGCTTCCCAATAAAGCAAAACATTCTGCACCTTATGAAGTGTTTTTACATACACTTGGTTGGAAAGTAACAAATTTGAATTTAAAATGGATGCACATGCATAGACTAGGTGTGCCTAAGGCTTGGGGCTCTGGGCACAGTGTGAAGAGGCTCCAGTCCTTCTCTGCCTCCTTCAGAAAATATCACACAGAGGAGATGTTTTACCTTCAGTTTTGCTCTCTGCACAGCCAAGGGGAGATGCCAGCTCATTCAAAGAGCACTGTTTGAGCAACAAAGATGAGAAAATGTGTAAATGGTTTTTCCTTAAGAAGAGAAAAGGAAAAAAATTAGTGAAACACGACTGAATACCAAAGTGGGTGGTAGAAAAATGGAAGCAGTCTAGATTGAGAACAAAGAAAAACAATAAGATTTTTTTTGTTGAAATAACTGTATTGCGATTTTGGGGGCACTCACCCTGCAGCAAGTTTCATTAAATATAAAAAGACCTTGGGACTTCCCTGGCGGTCCAGTAGTTAAGACTTCACCTTTCAAAGCAGGAGGTGAGGGTTCGATCTCTGGTCAGGGAGCTAAGACTCCACATGTCTCAGGGCCAAAACACCAAACATAAAACAGAAGCAATATTGTAACAAGTTCAATAAAGAGTTTAAAAACTTGTCCATGTATAAAAATTTTTTTAATTAAAAAAAAAATAAAAACAGACCCTGAGGCTTACGGCACAGACTTATACAGCGAGTTACAGAGTGATGGCCTTCCTGGAGGAAAATGGAACCTGAATACTTGATTTTTCCTAAAAATTTTGCAGAGAACTCTTTACTGGACATGGGGGCAGATTACAGAACATAATAATGTCTCAGGGCAGCTACTTCATCAGATGTAGGCCTATGGTGGCACTAGTGGTAAAGAACCTACCTGCCAATGCAGGTAGACCTAAGAGATGCAGGTTTGGTCCCTGAGTCAAGTTGATCCCCTGGAGGAGGGAATGGCCACCCACTCCAGTATTCTTTTTGGAGAATCTCATGGACAAAGGGGCCTGGAGGGTTAAGTCCATATGGTTGCACAGAGTCAGGTACAACTAAAGCAACTTAGCAAGTATGTGTATTTGCATTTTCATACCTTACAAGGCAATGTTCTTTCTATGGTGTTTCATATTATTAGATCCAAGTTATCTGAGATCTTGAGCCAAGAATAAGCCATTGATCTGAATGGATAATGGAAATGGAATTGGCCTGAGTTGGGATCATTTCTTTCAAGTTCTATCTCTACTGCCAACCAGTTGTGCAATGTGGACAGAGCAGTGAATACCACAGAGGCTCAGTTTCTTCATATGTGAAATGAAGGGGTTGGACCACACCATCTCTAGTTTGCTTCCTAATGTCTTTCCTGATGGATAATTCAGCAATATGAGTGATGTTGGTTCATTCCTGACTTCACTGGTCCTCCAGACTGTCCATGAACTTAGAACTCTGTTTGAAAGGACTGGTATTTCCTTGTAAAGAGAAAAACAGGGATTGTTAGGATTCTTGTCTAAGAGAGCCTTTAACTTGCCTTCAGATTCCTTTGAAGTTGAACAAAGATAGAAGCGGAGTCACGTCTCTGAAATTGGGCATTAGTCACAGCCCAGAGAGTAAATGACAGCTCCTTCAATTCTTGTCACCAATTTTAAATGAGTGAAATGAAGAGAGGTGGGTGTGTTCAAGTCTCTTTTGAATGCATTTCATATTGTGGGGAACTTTCCCTCAGGTCAAGCACCCTTCTGTTAAATTTCACATGGCTATGCTTTTTAAACTATGAATATTCATTTGATTAATATTTCTACACCCGTGAGTTTTAAAAAGAGTCTATTCAAGCACAATAGCCAAAGAACACTATGAGATAGACTTATTATTGGACTTGAATGATCTACCAACAGGGCTCCCCTATTATCTGCTCTCAAGTAAGAGGGAGAAAAGAAAGAAAGAAATCTGAAAATCAGGGGTCAGCTTTTCAACACACAGTTACCAGCATTTCAAACACTGCAGCTAGCAGGAGAATAAAGCAGAAAGAATAATACACCTTCTTTAAATGAAGGTACATGGAAGGTGAATTCAAGAACATCCTTGACTCTGAAAGAATAAATTGTTTTCAAAAGGGTGCAATGAGGCAAATTTTCTCAGTCCTAACCATTGGGGACATGCTGCTGCTGCTGCTGCTGCTGCTAAGTCACTTCAGTCATGTCCGACTCTGTGTGACCCCATAGATGGCAGGCCACCAGGCTCCTCTGTCCCTGGGATTCTCCAGGCAAGAACACTGGAGTGGGTTGCCATTTCCTTCTCCAATGCATGCATGCATGCTAAGTCGCTTCAGTAGTGTCCGACTCTGTGCCTAAATTTATATAATCTGTTAGAGTGCTGTTAGAAAAATAAACATTATATGGGGGATGATAGAGGACAATAGAAGGAGACATAGGGAAAAAGGGAACATATATCAGAAGACTTAAGGAAGTGCATGTTCTTTGTTGCAGCAGTAATTCCCCTTTATCTGGAAATACATTTTAAAACTAATATTTGTATATACATGTGTGTGTATATTACATATATTAGTGCATGTAGGTATGTTATATTTAAATGTTTACATATAAGAGTATGTATGTACATACACATATGTACACACAATGTATATGCAATTACATATGCATGTAGAATAGAAATCCTTCTTTCAAATGTCATTGTATTTCAAGCACATACACATATAGTAAATAGTGTTGTGTGTCTGTATTTTTCATCAAGATAGAAAAAGTTAAGCTGTAATTGGCAAATTGCTGTAGGCTTCCCTGGTGGTTCAGACGGTAAAGCGTCTGCCTACAATGCGGGAGACCTGGTTTTAATCCCTGAGACGGGAAGGTCTCCTGGAAAAGCAAACGGCAACCCACTCCAGTATTCTTGCCTGGAAAATACCATGGACAGAGGGGCCTGGTAGGCTACAGTCCATGGGGTCGCTAAGAGTCGGACACGACTGAGCTACTTCACTTAAAGTGGAGAAGTTGGAGGTTTCAAATGTCCAGAGGCCAGTCTTGGAGGAAAGACCCCCATTTACGAGTTTTATCCCCAAGATTCCACCAGGTTGTCAACGTGCCTAGGATCGGAGAAGACTCTGCTCGTGACCCAGTAGGGAGAAAGGAAAGATAACTATTTTGAAATACAGCCAGAACATCCTTCTCTCCTAAAGGAATTGTCTCAAAAGAAGTAATTTTCCCAGAGCCTAATAACCTGGGAAACCACACCACAGGTGCCTCTAGCCTTGTCATCTCCCTTAAGGTGGGAAAAGCTGAGAAGATCTTGTGAAGGTCACGATCCAGGGACACAGGCTCACTAAAAGGCTGAGAAAAGCCCCAGGAAGGTTGTTAAGAGAAAACAGGGCAGAAGACATAGTTGAAAATCCTTTAAATAATGTTTCTCAAACCAAAGTTATGGCAAATGAAATTTTGTGGTTATTCAGTCACTAAGTGGTTTCTGACTCTTTGCGACCCCATGGACTGCAGCACTCTAGGCTTCTCTGTCCCCTACTATCTCCTGCAGTTTGCTCAAACTCATGTTCATTGAGTCAGTGATGCCATCCAACCATCTCCTCTTCTGCCGCCCTCGTCTCCTCTTGACTTCAATCTTTCCCAGCATCAGGGTCTTTCCAATGAGTCAGCCCTTGCATCAGGTGGCCAAAGTATTGGAGTTTCAGCTTTAGCATCAGTCCTTCCAATGAATATTCAGGGTTGATTTCCTTTAGGACTGGCTGGTTTGATCTCCTTGCTGCCCAAGGGACTCAAGAATCTTCTCCATCACCACAGTTCAAAAGCAAAAATTCTTCAGTGCTCATCCTTCTTTATGGTCCAACTCTCACATCCATACATGACTACTTAAAAAACCATAGGCTTATCATAATGAAACTGTTGAAAGGAAAAGGCCAAAGAAAAATTTTGAAAACAGAAAAAAATCACAGTCAAAAGAAATAATTATACTGACATCTGATCTCACAGCAGAAATGACAAAACCCAGAAGACAAAACATCATCTTTACAGTGGTGAAAGAAAGGAAGAGCTAACCTAGAATCTTGCAGAATTTAATACCCAGCAAAAATACCCTTGAAATAAGAAAATTAAAGAGATATATTTCTAGCCAAACAAAAACTCAGAATTTTTTGCCAGTTGGCATCATTAAAGGAATCACTAATTTCTGAGAAGAAGGAGAAAATATCCCAGATGGAAACATGGAAATGCCAGAAGGAATGAGGAGTGAAAGATAGTAAATATGTAATTAAATACAAGTATATATGAGTTATGCAAAGCATGAATATTAAAGCCTCATGGAGACTAAAATACATACAGAATTAAAATACATAGCAAAAGGGCCAAAAACATCCAGTGGGTTTAAATGGAAATAAAGGTCCTAGTACTAAGTGGAAAGTGCTAAAATTACTAAAATATACTAGGCAGTGATAAGTCAAAATAAGCAATGTAAGGATCAATCTAAAATATAATAATATATTATAATTATAGCATAACAATATAATATAAAGTTAACACACATCAATAGAAATTAAAATGTAATAATGAAATATCTATTTACATAAAAGTCAAGGAAAGAGGTAAGTCTTATAATATGTAACTGTAATAACACACAACTTAAGAGAGATGAAGAATATAATAAACTTCCATTAATTCAAAAGAGCACAAGAAAAGAGAAAAAAGTGTAAGCAGAGAGCAATAATCAATGCAGAAGATTAACAAATGCTTTTGCTTCATGAAAACATAAAGATTAAGAATTACATATCAAGAAACAAAAAAGATACCAGTTACCAGGCAGAAAGAGAGGCATATTACTATAGATATTACAGAAATTAAAATTATAAAAAGTAGTAAAATGACTTTATGTCAAAAATTTAAGAATGAAAATAAAATAGAGAAATTCTTGTGGGAAAAAGTCCTTTCCAAATGACATAAGCAGAAATAAAAATCTGAATAAATTTCTATTTATTAATTTAATTTTATAATTGCATCAAAAATATTAAATATAAAAATAACAAATGACATGCAAAACCTCTTTCTAAGAAGTAAAAAGCACTATTGAGATACTTTAAAGGAAATTTAAATGTAGAGATATATCACATTCATAAATTAGAAAGCTCAATATTTCAGGACATATATTTCCCCCAAGCTGACCTATGGATTCAAAACCCCAGCAGAGTTCAGCTTGAAGTGAATTTTAAAATGTATGTGGAAAAAAAATGCATATGGAAATACAAAGAAATTAAAAGAGACAAAAAAGAATAAAGTTGGAGGATGTGCACTAACTGATGCTAAGATTAACTATGAAATACAATTATTGGTTTGTGGATACAGATTATTGGAACAGAATAGAGACCAGAAATAGACCCACATATGTACATTCAATGATTTTTTACTAAGGATTTGAGGCCTCTCAGTAGAGAAAATCTTTTGAAAGAAAATAACACTTCAATAATTTACTAAACACCTGGAAAGTAAAAAACTAATTACAGACCCCTAACTCACATTTTGCACAAAATTTAATTTAAGATGGATCATAGCCCTAAACCTAAGAGCTAAATTCACTGACGTTCTATAAGAAGTCATAGGAGAATAACTTTCCAGGTATGTTTTAGAAAAACACACATAAATCATAATCACAAAAGAAGAAAGGCAAATTGGAACTGATGATAATTTAGATCCCCTACTCTTCAGAAGCTACAACTAAGAAAATGAAAAAAATAAATAAATAAAAAGAAAAAAACCACGGCTGGGAGAACAGAGTCTCGGTAGGTATCTGACAGTGGAGTGAAGGAGCCATCCTGTGTGGTACTGAGGTGAGGCATACATGAGTCTATGTGCTTGTCAAAACACATATTGCTGTACATGCCAAACAGAGAACTTTAATGCATGCAAGATAAAAAGTACAAATTAAACCAGGAGGTCTAGGAATCTAAGGATGGGATGCCAAGTGAATCAAAGTATCAGGGATGTGTGACATAACTTCACTGAAGGGGACAGGGGCAGAGGACCTAAGATAGCCTGCAAACTATTGTTTAAACTGGTGACTGTGAAACTAGGGATAAAGGAACTGTACTCTAGTTATCAATTTGCTTCTCATGGAAAAGTAGGTTAACGATTGTTAAACTTCTTCACATGTACACTGGTGTTGGACAAATAAGAAACAGATAGTAGATGGCTACAATCAAGCTTCTCATTGTTGGAAAGGAAAATTCCAGGTAAGCAAGAAGTGAAGGCTGGGATGAACTCTGTAGTGAGTGTATGAGTCAGAGATTTCATTATGAATCCATCTGTGCATGGGTATGTGCATATACATATACTAACATATTTATACAGAGGCAATATTTCATCCCATATACATCAGTTAGTACACATACATGTGTTATCTAACTTGTCCACTGAGATGGCCTTGACACCTGAATTCTAACATCCAGATCTTTATTTCTAAATATTATTCTCCTAGGACTTCCCTGTAGCTCAAACGGTAAAGAATCTGCCTGCGATTCAGGAGACCAGTGTTCAATCCCTGGGTTGGGAAGTTCCTCTGGAGAAGGGAATGGCAATCCACTCCAGTATTCTTGCCTGGAGAATTCCATGGACAGAGAAGCCTGGCGGGCTACAGTTCATGGGGTCTCAAAGAGTCGAACATGACTGAGGACTTCCCTGGTGGTACAGTGGATAAGAATCCACCTGCCAAGGCTGCAGGGCAGCTAAACCTGTGTGACACAACTATTGAACCCACATGCTCTAAACCCCATGCTCCTCAACAAGAGGCCACTGCAATAAGAAGCCCATGCAAGAGTGGCCCTGGCTCACTGCAACTTGAGAAAGTCCACACAAAGCAACAAAAATCCAGCACAACCAAAAATAAATAAATATTATTCTCCTAGAACCCTGAATATTCATTGGAAGGACTGATGCTGAAGCTGAAACTCCAATACTTTGGCCACCTGATGCAAAGAACTGACTCACTGGAAAAGACCCTGATGTTGGGAAGGATTGAAGGCTAAAGGATCAGGGGTGGCAGAGGATGAGATGGTTAGATGGCATCATCAACTAAATGGACATGAATTCGAGCAAATTCTGGGAGATAGTGGAGGATAGGGAAGTCTGGCATGCTGTAGTCCATGGGGTCGCAAAGAGTCAGACATGACTTGGTGACTCAGCAACAACAACATTCTTCTAGAAAATAAACCAGGTCTCCTTGGAGAAATGTCTGGTTCTAGAACAGTGACAGGGAATATATAAGATGAACCTGGAGCATCCTATCACTCCAGAAAGTAAGGAAATGTTAAAAAAAAAAATGAAGTGATGGGGACATATCAATTGTACATATGAACAGGGGTAGGAGATTAAGAGGTACAAAGTACTGTGTATAAAATAAATAAGCTACACGAATGTATTATACAAAACAAGGAATATAGCCAATATGTTATAGTAGCTATAAATGGAATATAGCCTTTTTAAAAAAAAAAGGAACACAGGAGCCAACTTGAAAGCGTTACCAATGGCCATAACTACTTGAGCAACAATATAAATAAGGTAACATTGGATTATCATCCACAGGGTAAAATAAATCCATAGTCGTATACATAAGTGGTTGAATATACAAGTAAATGAAGGCAAGGAGGCAAAATCTCCCTTATACAAAACCTCAAACATATATAGACACTTTCCCCCATAGAAGGTCCAGGTAATCCACCTCCCACCCCTTTGAGGGTGCTCTGAGTTTTGCGACTCACTCCTCAGGGTGGAGAATGGAGAGGAAAATAAGAATTTTACCCTGGAAGAACCGGCCACCACTCCTTCACCAGGGTATCCAGTAGATACGGCACTGATGCTATGAGAAGGTCAGGAACCTAAATATGATGTGACAAGAAGGGCTCATTGCCCATGTGTTATTCTTTAAAAAAAAAAAAAAAAAGTCTATTAAGGAAAAAATCAACCCACATTCTGCAAAACACCTGGTGAGGATGCCTTAAAACCATGAAGGTCATCAAAACCAGGACAATCTGAGAGACTCACAGGCCAGACAAGCAGAACATAGTAATGTAAGAGGGTAACATTAGGGAAGAGAGAAGCTGGATGAAACATGTAGGGGTGTTCTCTGTCCTACTTCTGTGAATCTGCAAATCAGAAATCATTCAAACAGAAAGTTTACTTAAAAAATTCTCATGGTGCCATGTTTAGCGCAGCATAGAAATTCAATATCGTTCAGTGAAAGAATTATACCTGTAAGTGGCTTGGCATGTCTGGAACACAGTAAGTAATCAGTAATATGATAGTTAAAGGTTAAAAATTAAAAAGACATAATAATTTGCCCTTGATTAGGAATCAAACCAAGGAAATGCCTTAAAGATAAAAGCAAATACTGATTTTAATGAAGCTTGTTTATGTTTTCAGTGTATGGGTCATATGCTGGTTTCCTTCTACAATATTCTCTTGGCCCATAAGATCAGCTCTGAGATGATGGAATTCCAGTTGAGCTATTTCAAATCCTGAAAGAAGATGCTGTGAAACTGCTGCACTCAATATGCCAGCAAATTTGGAAAACTCAGCAGTGGCCACAGGACTGGAAAAGGTCAGTTTTGATTCCAATCCCAAAGAAAAGCAATGCCAAAGAATGCTCAAACTACCGCATAATTGCACTCATCTCACACACTAGTAATGTTCAAAATTCTCCAAGCCAGGCTTCAGCAATACGTGAACTGTGAACTTCCAGATGTTCAAGCTGGTTTTAGAAAAGGCAGAGGAACCAGAGATCAAATTGCCAACATCTGCTGGATCATCGAAAAAGCAAGAGAGTTCCAGAAAAACATCCACCTCTGCTTTACTGACTATGCCAAAGTCTTTGACTGTGTGGATCACAATAAACTGGAAAATTCTGAAAGAGATGGGCATACCAGACCACCTGACCTGCCCCTTGAGAAATCTGTATGCAGGTCAGGAAGCAACAGTTAGAACTGACATGGAACAACAGACTTGTTCCAAATAGGAAAAGGAGTATGCCAAGGCTGTATATTGTTACCCTGCTTATTTAACTTAGATGCAGAGTACATCATGAGAAATGCTGGGCTGGAGGAAGCACAAGCTGTAATCAAGATTGCCAGGAGAAATATCAATAACCTCAGATATTGCAGATGACACCATCCTCATGGCAGAAAGTGAAGAAGAACTAAAGAGCCTCTTGATGAAATTAAAAGAGGAGAATGAAAAAGTTGGCTTAAAGCTCAACGTTCAGAAAACTAAGATCATGGCATCTGGTCCCATCACTTCATGGCAGACAGATGGGCAAACAGTGGAAACAGTGTCAGACTACTTTGGGGGGCTCCAAAATCACTGCAGATGGTGATTGCAGCAAAGAAATTAAAAGACTCTTGCTCCTTGGAAGGAAAGTTATGACCAACCTAGACAGCATATTAAAAAGCAGAGACATCACTTTACCAACAAAGGTCTTTTTAGTCAAAGCTATGGTTTTTCCAGTGGTCATGTATGGATGCGAGAGTTGGACTATAAAGAAAGCTGAGCACAGAAGAATTGATGCTTTTGAACTGTGGGGTTGGAGAAGACTCTTGAGAGTCCGTTGGACTGCAAGGAGATCCAACCAGTCCATTCTAAAGGAGATCAGTCCTGGGTGTTCATTGGAAGGACTGATGTTGAAGCTGAAACTCCAATACTTCGACCACCTGAGGCAAAGAGCTGATTCATTTGAAAAGACCCTGATGCTGGGAAAGATTGAGGGCAGGAGGAGAGGGGATGACAGAGGATGAGATGGTTGGATGGCATCATCGACTCGATGGACATGGGTTTGGGTGGACTCCGGGAGTTGGTGATGGACAGGAAAGCCTGGCATGCTGCGGTTCATGGGGTTGCAAAGAGTCGGACACGACTGAGCAACTGAATTGAACTGAATGTCTCTAAGCATGAATTCAGTTCACTTCAGCCACTCAGTCTTGTCTGACTCTTTGCAACCCCATGGACTGCAGCGCACCAGGCTTCCTGGTCCATCATCAACTCCCAGAGCTTACTCAAACTCATGTCCATTGAATCAGTGATGCCATCCAACCATCTCATTCTCTGTCATCCCCTTCTTCTCCTGCCTTCAATCTTTCCCAGCATCAAAGTCTTTTCCAATGAGTCAGTTCTTCACATGAGGTGGCCAAAGTATTGGAGCTTCAGCAGCAGTAAATGAGTATTCACTGATGAATGAATACTTCCATGGATATTCAGGACTGATCTCCTTTAGGATGGACTGGTTTGATCTCCTTGCAGTCCAAGCTATTCTCAAGAGTCTTCTCCAACACCACAGTTCAAAAGCATCAATTCTTCAGAGCTCAGCTTTCGTTATAGTTCAACTCTCACATCCATACATGACTACTGGAAAAACCATAGCTTTGACTAGATGGGCCTTTGTTGGCAAAGTAATGTCTCTGCTTTTTAATATGCTATCTAGATTGGTCATAACATTTCTTCCAAGGAGCAAGCATCTTTTAATTTCATTGCTGCAGTCACCATCTGCAGTGATTTGGGAGCCCAAGAAGATAAAGTTTGTCACTGTTTCCATTGTTTCCTCATCTATTTGCCATGAAATGATGGGACTGGATGCCATGATCTTAGTTTTTTGAAGGTTGAGTTTTAAGCCAACTTTTTCAATCTCCTCTTTCACCTTCATCAGGAGGCTCTTTAAGGGGCTTCCTTGGTGGCTCAGACAGTAAAGCATCTGCCTGCAATGCGAGAGAGCCTTCCATCACTGGGTCAGGAAGATCCCCTGGAGAAGGAAATGGCAACCCACTCCAGTACTCTTGCCTGGAAAATTCCATGGATGGAGGAGCCTAGTAGGCTACAGTCCATGGGGTCGGACATGACTAAGTGACTTCACATACACATACATAAGAGGCTCTTTAGTTCTTTTTTGCTTTCTGCCAAGCAAGAATTACCCAGCAATAAAATTCAAGAGCACCTTTTTAAATAATATATTTATCTTTAGATTTTCAGGTGCAAAGAAGAAACTGATATCTTCATTGTGTTCTTCTTTTCCTTTTGTGCTAAACTTAGTTTTTGACTAATGCTTATTTCCTGGTTATACCCATTGACATGAGCAATTCCCCAAAATATTAATCTTTGTCTAATATTCCATTTCACATGGGGACAAATACAAGCTGAACTTTAGAATTATTCATTTATTAAAGTTACAGAGATTCTTACATGTTAAGTCAAAGGAACACAGGTTCAACTTAAATCCCAATGTTACACTCTATCTGAAACCTAAGTTCATAAAAAGAATGGGAACACAGAATTTTTAAGTGCATTTTTTTTTTCTCTTTTCAACTCCATGTTTCAGACTGAAGCCTCTGTAAACATAGTGTCGGAGTAAAAGATATCTTGTTTCTTAACTGCGATACAATTTCACAGAACGTGGAAATGAGAGACAGAAAAGAGCTATTAAATCATCGTGTCCGCTCCCTGCCGGCACAGGATTGCTCCCTGCAGTACGTTTTCCGTTGCTTTGTCGATTGTGAAATGACTCAAGCAAGGAGGTTTCCATCACTTCCCTTGGGAGACTTTTCAATGGTTTAATAGCCCTCACTGTTAAGATTGCTTTAATTTTCCTTCACTCAATTTTCCTTTGCTTAATTTCATTCTGTCTTTCCCAGTTACACGTCTCTGAATGTTCTCTTCCCGTCCCCAGTGTTAGAGGAGCTCCCATCTGCTAGTCATCTAAGGCATGAATTTAGTCCTTTTAATCTCCACTCAGAAGCCCAATGCTAGGTCTCCTTTAACTGTTCTCACTGACTTTCTTTGGAGATATCCGACGGGTTGTTAGTTCACACCAGATTGGTTTAAGCAGATTATAACTAAATTATTAGTACTCTGTTTATTCCAGAACTCTAAACATGTGTTTGATATATTCTTGGATCAACAGCAAGCTCTTCTGTAGTCTTTTTATTAACTCTTTAGTGCCACAGTGCACTAAACAGTGTGCAAAGGAGAATGGCCCATTACTTCCCATGGATTTAAACCCCAAATCCAAATATGGCCTGAGTAGAGGTGAACCAATTTTTTAATGATGCATATGCTTCCATATTTTTCTGGGAGATTTGTAAAATTATAATAAAATTAGCTATGATTTATTTCAAAGAAAGTATATGCTAATAATTGTTACAAAGATACGTTTCAATAATTTTAAAAATTCATCTTTTAATATTAGAAAACCTAAAAGGAAAAATTTACTAAATTGTGATACTGCTTATATTTGTAACATGGGAATTAGGGTCCTGTCCTCAGCCCTAAGAGGCTGTGGAAAGAGACACAGCATCAGAGGAAGAGACCAAAGGACACTTATTGTTGGTATTCAGTCGCTCAGTTGTGCCTGACCCTTTGCGACTCCATGGACTGTAGCCCCCCAGGTTCCTCTGCCCATGCAATTTGCCAGGTAAGAATGCTGGATTGGGTTACCATTTCTTTCTCCAGGGGATCTTCCCGATCCAGTGATCAAACTCATATCTCCTGCATTAGCAGATATGTTCTTTACCATTAAGCCACGAGGAAAGCCCAAGGAACATTTAGCTTGAAGCAGTTGAAGCTTGAGGGCCCCTCAATTTTCTTTCCTCTGCCATGTTCTGAATGTTTGGTTCCTTCTAAAATTTATATGTTGAAACCTGGTCTCCAAGGAGTTGCTATTAGGAGGTGGGGTCTTTGAGAGGTAATTATGTCATGAGTGTGGAGCCTTTGTGAATGGGCTCAGAGTCTTGTAAAAACCACTTGAGAAAGCCTCCTTTCACCCCTTCCTCTCTGTGAGAACACAGAGGAGACAGCCACCCATGAACCAGAAATCAGAGTCTCAGCAGACACCTAGATTTTGAACTTCCTAACCTCCAGAACTGAAAGAAATAAGTGTTTATTGTTTATTAACTGCCCAACCTCTAGTAAATTTTTGTAGCAGCCCAAGCTAAGACACCCTTCTTCCCACCATTAACACTCAGAGTTGCTGGTAATATTCTCAGTTGTATGGGGTGGTGGACAATTTGCAATGGGGAAGCATTTCCATGTCAGCTTAGCAGGCCCACTGCCCGAAGGCAGCTCACAAAGATTGGAACCTAAGTCTCTAAGGTTCCAGCAATTTTTTATGATGCATATTTTCATTCTAAATATGCACTCCTAACTGCTTTCCTATTTATATGAATAATTTTGTCAATTTTTCTCAACAAAGACCACTCAAATTGTCTAGGCTTTAGCTCACATCATTGTGAACCCACCTTGGCTGAACCAGAGATGCTGCAGGTCCCAGGCACTGAGGAAGATGAGCACAGGTGGTCTGTTCTTTTCCTCTCTCTCTGCCAAGTGACCAGACACGATCCAAAGGCACCCTTGGGGGATCCAGTGATAAGTCAGTTCATCCAAGGTTGGCGGGACAGTCATTTTATTTCCTAAATCATTACGAGCCCTGATAACTTCTGCAACTTTAAGCTTAAAAATAAACAAAATCTTGGGGCTTCTCCGGTGGTCCAGTTGTTAAGAGTCCACCTTGCAACACAGGGGACACGGGTTCAATCCCTGGTCCACGAAGATCCCACATGCGGTGAATCTACCAAGCCCGTGCACCACAACTACTGAGCCTGTGCTCCAGAGCCCAGGAACCACGACTACTGAGCCCACGCTTCTAGAGCCCACGCTCAGCAATGAGGGAAGCCACTGCAATGAGAACCCCGCACATCACAACTAGAGAGGAGCCCCCACCTGCCACAGCTAGAGAAAGACTGTGCAGCAACAAAGACCCAGCACAGCCAAAAATTAAAAATAAATAAGTAAAGCATTTTTGAAAAAGTCTTAGTTGCTGTACCAGTACTTCCTGATTTTATTTGACTACAAACACAGCTTTTCCCCTTGTTAATACATTACCCCCCATTTCACTAAAGGACTTGGGGTCTGAGGAACACATTCTGGACAATACTCCACTACTGCATTCCCTACGGATCTAACATGAATGCTCTTTACACAGCAGGACTTAAAGGACACATTGAACTAATGTGATTGTTGAGTCCTGTAAAGAGACAGGGAAGGTAGACAGACATCTCCATGAAGCTTAATGAATAATAATCTCTCTATTCCAAGGTTACTGAACTGAACAAAAATCTTCTATAAGACAAGAGAAGTGAGCCGTCTCTACCTGGCCCCGAGCTCCCGGTCCTTGAAGGTAATGTCCACTTGGAGTGTGTTGGGCCAATCATTCCAGACCCCCACCCGGCTGATAAATCATGCAGAATTACTGTCTGCCTCAAACTTCACCAGGGACTTCTTGCAATGCCATCTGGGCTGATGTTACTTATCCAGCTGTATTTCTTAAATCTTTAATTAGCAACAGGTTCTTTGTGTGAAGACAGAATGCAACCCCTGGGCTAGTTCACAGGTCAGTGAGCCTCACATGCTCCTGGGGAGGCTTGATTCCAAATCTGTTCTCTGCGTACTCTTCTTCCACAACTCGTTGGAATCAGACAAGGAAACAAATTACTCTGATGCCTCCAAAGTGAAAGTGAAGGTCATTTGATCTAGAAAATCCTAATCTCCATGCAATTCTTCCCACAAAAGCAGGTGTGTAGGAAGATGGACATATTCTTGCTGACTTTATGTCTACTTCTTTCATCAGCAGTTTTTTGTGGGGGGGGTAGGGGAGGAGTTGATTGAAATCTCCAACCATCTCTGGCCTAAATTCCCATTGTAAAACAGTCCTTTCCTTTTCTCACGTGGTGGTCCAGGGATTAAGAATCTGCCTGCCAATGCAGAGACTATGGGTTCGATCACTGCTCAGGAAAGATTTCACATGCTGCAGAGCAGCTAAGCCCGTGCTCTGCAACAAGAGAAGCCATCACAACAAGAAGCCAGTGCAAGACAACTCGAGAGTAGCCCCTGCTCACTGCAGCTGGAGAAAGCCCCCAAACAGCAAGGAAGACCCAGCACAGCCAAAAATAAATAAATAAAGATTGAACAGGCTCACAATCGTTGTAGAAAAAAAAGTAGCCTACAAATGATCCCATAGACTATCATAACCATTGCTCAAATTGGCGAGTCTTCATTTCAATATGCAAGTATAAAAGAAGCACGTGGTACCCAGTGGGTCAACTGCTGATCAAAACTGTATGTGTCCCTGGGGAAGCGGGGTGGGGGTGAGTACAGCTCTGCCTTAACTCATATTTCAGTACATAATTCTCAGCTGAGGAAAGATGGGAAAATACTGCTTCCATCTCATTGGTCCATAGACCAGGCAACACAGACGTTAACCTTCTGAAAACCATTTTCCTTCTTGATCTATATGGGTAAACCTTGTCCACAGAAGCCTCCAAAGACACCAGAAGAGGCACCCTGTGGCCTTGCTGTCCGGATCTTTTGCAACTATATGCACATGCTCTGTTGCTTCAGTCACATCTGACTCTTTGCGACCCCATGGACCCCATAGCCCACCAGGCTCCTCTGTCCATGGGACTCTCCGGAGTGGGTTGCCATGCCCTCCTCCAGGGGATCTTCCCAACCCAGGGACTGAATGCACATCTCCTGCATTGCAGGCCAATTCTTTACTCACTGAGCCACCCGGGAAACCTGTTTTTCAACTATAGATTTTGTTAAATAGCCAGAAAACTACAAAGCCAAATCCAGTGATGGAGGCCAAACTTATCAGGCAGTAATGAGGTGTGAGGTAAAAAAAAGAAAAAATCCGCCACCAGCAGAATGGGTATGAAGTCTCTATTTAATAAAGACAATCAGTATATATTGCCAACTTTCTTCTTAATTGGAATAAGACTGAAATGTTGATGGATATAAATAAGAAAATCAACTTTTGGTCATTTGTTTTTAACATCCATAACGTGTTTGGAACTGCAAACACTGCCCTGTGATTTTATTGTAAAGCTTATCCAAAAAAATGAAAATCTAAAGCAATACACAAGGTGTGTGATTCCCCGCAAAAAGTCAGTATCCTCAATGTCATCATATTATTGGTAGATGTATCCTTCTCCATCAATATCCAGCTTCCATTCTAATGGGAGAAGGGTATCTCTCTACCATCCAGGTGTGGTCCTATGTCTCCTTTCAGCCAATGACAGGTGTGAAATGACGTCCATCAACAGTATAAGCTTTAAGAGTTGAGCGCACATTGTCAGTCTTCTTTTATTGCTATTGTGGCTTTTAAGAATATTACAGATAGAGGTGGATATGACAGCCTGTAGATAGACCAGAAAGGCCAGCTGACGTGAGATGAATAGCTAGGATGAGCAAGATATAAACCTTTGATGTTTTACACCCCTGGAATATATGGTTCCTCTGTTACCATAGCAGAGGCCAGACAGGCTGCCTGACCTCCTTGACTTCTAAACTTTATATCTACCCAAGAAGACAGCCCAATTAAGACTTAAATTGAAGAAAGTAGGGAAAACCACTAGACCATTCATTCAGGTGTGACCTAAATCAAATCCCTTATGATTATACAGTGGAAGTGACAAATCGATTCAAGGGATTAGATCTGTTAGACAGAGTGCCTGAAGAACTATGGATGGAGGTTCGTGATATTGTACAGGAGTGAGGGATCAAGACCATCCCCAAGAAAAAGAAATGCAAAAAGGCCAAAGGTTGTCTGAGGAGGCCTTCCAAATAGCTGTGAATAGAAGAGAAGCGAAAGGCAAAGGAACAAAAGAAAGATATACCCATTTGAATGCAGTTACAAAAAATAGCAAGGAGAAATAAGAAAGGCTTCCTCAACGATTAATGCAGAGAAATAGAGGAAAACAATAGAATGGGAAAGACTAGAGATCTCTTTAAGAAAATTAGAGATACCAAGGGAGCATTTCATGCAAAGATGGGCACAGAAAAGGAAACACATGGTATGGACCTAACAGAAGCAGAAGATATTAGGAAGAGGTGGCAAGAATACACAGAAGAACTGTACAAAAAGGATCTTCACGACCCAGATAATCACGATGGTGTGATGACTCACCTAGAGCCAGACATCCTGGAATGCGAAGTCAAGTGGACCTTAAGAAGCATCACTACGAACAAAGCTAGTGGAGGTGATGGAATTCCAGTTGAACTATTTCAAATCCTAAAAGATGATGCTGTGAAAGTGCTGCACTCAATATGCCAGCAAATTTGGAAAACTCAGCAGTGGCCACAGGACTGGAAAAGGTCAGTTTTGATTCCAATCCCAAAGAAAGGTAATGCCAAACAATGCCGAAACTACCACACAATTGCACTCATCTCACACGCTAGTAAAGTAATGCTTAAAATTCTCCAAGCCAGGGTTCAACAGTACATGAACCGTGAACTTCCAGATGTTCAATCTGGATTTAGAAAGGCAGAGGAACCAGAGATAAAATGGCCAAGATTCATTGGATCATCAAAAAAGCAAGAGAGTTCCAGAAAAGCATCCACTTCTGCTTTATTGACTATGCCAAAGCCTTTGACTGTGTGGATCACAACAAACTGGAAAATTCTGAAAGAGACAGGAATATCAGACCACCTGACCTGCCTCTTGAGAAATTTGTATGCAGGTCAGGAAGCAATAGTTAGAACTGGACATGAAACAACAGACTGGTTCCAAATTGGGAAAGGAGTACGTCAAGGATGTATATTGTCACCCTGTTTATTTAACTTATATGAAGAGTACATCATGAGAAACACTGGGCTGGAGGAAGCACACAAGCTGGAATCAAGATTGCCGGGAGAAATATCCATAACCTCAGATATGCAGATGACACCACCCTTATGGCAGAAAGTGAAGAAGAACTAAAGAGCCCCTTGATGAAACTGAAAGAGGAGAGTGAAAAAGTTGACTTAAAACTCAACATCCAGAAAACTAAGATCACCCATCACTTCCTGGCAAATAGATGGGGAAACAGTGGAAACAGCGACAAACTTTATTTTGTGGGGATCCAAAATCACTGTAAATGATGACTGCAGCCATGAAATTAAAAGACACTTGCTCCTTGGAAGAAAAGTTATGACCAACCTAGACAGCATATTAAAAAGCAGAGACATTACTTTGGCAACAAAGGTCTTTTTAGTCAAAGCTATGGTTTTTCCAGTAGTCATGTATCGATGTGAGAGTTGCGCTATAAAAAAAACTGAGTGCCAAAAAATTGATGCTCTTGAACTGTAGTGTTGGAGAAGACTCTTGAGAGTCCCTTGGACTGCAAGGAGATCCAACCAGTCCATCCAAAAGGAAATCATTCCTGAATATTCATTGGAAGGACTGATGCTGAAGCTGAAACCAATACTTTGGCCACCTCATGCGAAGAGTTGACTCATTGGAAAAGACCCTGATGCTGGGAAAGATTGAGGGCAGGAGGAGAAGGGGACGACAGAGGATGAGATGGTTTGATGGCATCACCGACTCAATGCACATGAGTTTGAGTAAACTCTGGGAGTTGGTGATGGACAGGGAGGCCTGGCGTGCTGCAGTCCTTGGGGTTGCAAAGAGTCAGACACGACTGAGTGACTGAACTGAAGAAGACTCCTACAATGGTCTAGCTATTTGTCCTGCTTCTCCCATTCCTTTGTCAGAGCCATCATCTACATCACTGCTGGTGCAAACCTTATGAAATCCAAGTGTATTCATGCCTCATTACAATCCTTCTATGAAATACAGTCTAAAGGTAAAACCCAAAGTGTATAACCAAAGTCACCCATGACCCGCTACCTCGTATCAGATTCCCTCCCACTCTTTCTCCCTACACCATCAGCTCCCACATGAGGCTTCCTTCAGTGCTTGGATTGCTGATACTCATTTCTATTTCTGGATTTGCTCACAAAATATCTGCTACATAGAGGACAGAACTTTGCCAGCTCTCGGATAAAAGCTCACCTATTCTTCAAAATTCAGCTCAGAGAGCTCCAATTCTATGAAGCTCTCCCCGGTATTAACCCTACAACCACCACCAACACTGTCGCAGTCTCCTATATATAACTCTAACACTGGATTTAGTATATTTGGCTTTGTAATTGTGTACTTGTCTCTCTATCTAATATGAGTCCCGCAAAGGCATTTTTTCCAAAAACTCAAATATTAAGGAACTTGCTTAAGATGAAGTAGTTCTAAATGCCTTTGAGGAACTCACATTTAAATAGATAAGTACACAGACAATTACAAACCCAAATACTAAATCCAAGGTTAGAGCTGTATTTAGGAGAGTGTGACAGTGTTGGTGGTGGCAAGGTAGGGCTTTCCAGACAGCACCAGCGGTAAAGAATCCAACCAATACAGGAGACACAAAAGATGCAGGTTCGATCCCTGGCTCGGGAAGATCCAATGGAGGAGGAAATGGTAACCCAATCCAGTATTCTTGCCTGGGAAATCCTACGGACAGAGGAGCCTGGCGGGCTATAGTCCATGCAGTCACAAAGAATCGGACACGGCTGAATGCACAGGCACACACAGAACTGCAGGGTAAACCTGAGACTATAATTCACGCACTTTCCTGTAAGTGCTGCCTTCCACGTACTGAAGTCAGAAGGCCTGTGTTCTAGCCCTCGCTCTGTGAACTATGTGCCAAAGTGGACTTTCTCAGCAATGTATGAGGTATTTGAGACATGTTAGGACTAAGTATTCTTCCTCCTTCTCAATGGCTCTTCATTTATTACCTGATGACTCTCTGACAGGTTCCACATGATCTACAGAACCAGAGAGATATCAGAAAAGGACTATGCGTTTCTAGCCTGTCCTTCCCACTGCTCTTCAGTAAGACTTTTGTGATTTTCTGTTCTAATTCTGCAGTTCATTAAAGTTCGATTTGGAGGGTCAGCAGGGCTCTTAAACACTTTGATGGGGTAGATTGAGCTACAGAATCCTCTATGGAGATTATATGTTTTGGCTTGGCATCAAGGCCATATGTCTCAGGGTTAAAAAAACAAAAAATGAACCTCATTTAGATGATCTCCAAGGTCTCTTAAGGGATTCACTGGTGGCCTAGACTATAAAGACTCTCCCTGCAATGCAGGAGACCCATGTTCAGTCCCTGGGTCAGGAAGATCCCTTGGAAAAGGGGATGGCTACCCACTCCAGTATTCCTTGTCTGGAGAACTCCATGGATAGAGGATCCTGGTGGGCTACAGTCCATGGGGTTGCATGGAGTCGGACACGACTGAGCTACTAACACAACAACGAGGTTTCTTGTAGGGTAACATCTCATGAGTGCGAAGGTATGGCTCATCCAACCGATAACAGACAACATTTACTGAGGACATTCCAAGCACAAGGTCCCGGATCAGAAGCAGGGACCTGTTCACTAAGCTAGAGTTTTAATACTAAGCTCTGAAGGTGTTATTGATAGAATAGAATCTTCCCCTGCTACACTTCTCTCTCTGTATTTCAGGTTCGTGATTCCAAAGTTTTACAGCCAGTATCTTCTTGTTTATTACCAATGGCACCCTTGGTGGGTCCCTGTGGAGTGACTGTGGGGAAATTAAATGTTTTCACGCTGGGCGCAATCCTTCAAACAAAGTTCTTGCCTGAGACAAATTTTCTCCATAGGTTGTAGTTAGTAATTTGCTTCCTGTTAATAATTCCACGCACATTGATCTCACAGCAGCTGGTGATTATTTGGCACAAAACCCTCTGGATTTATTTTAAATTTAGAAAAAAAAAATGTTCCAGTACCTGCTTCCTGCTTAGGCATTGCTTTGGGAGACCAGAATATTCTGAATAGCTTGATGAGAATGACCAGTGTTCCTGACAACAACAAAGCCTCAAACTTCTCATCCAGCTGCCCACAGGAACAGATTTTGTTTTTCATTCAAGTGAATTTCTTCAAGCGGTTTCAAATAAAGCCTCTTCTAGCTTCATCCCAGTTCACTCAGTAATAAACTGCTAAAATAAGGCATTTTCTTTCCACAGCCGGCTTCTCTTTTTGCCCTTCACACCATCCACCCCTCTCCACCCCCACAAAAAAAGAGTGGCTATTTCTCATTAAGCACCTGATATCTGGATTGGGGACACCTTTAATTCCAGAATAGAAGCTCCATTAAAGCATTCTTGTGTTGTTCATTGTGGCATCTGGAGCAACTGGGACAATGCCAAGTACTTAAGAGGTGTTCAAACATTACCTATGCTAATTAAACAAGAATACCAAATTACACTTTCTATTGCATAAATATTATTATCTCTTGCCAAAAAACAAAGGTGAGTTAAGATTTCTCTGAGCATAATGTGATGAACATTTTTCTAAACATAATTTTACTACCAATGCACTCCATTTTGTCGGAGGTAATCACAGCTGAATGTATTCAGATCTGCTGTCTGGTTATCTTATCTTAGGAACTGTCAACAATGGGATGAATATCCCATTTATCACCTCCAAGTTGGGACCTTTGGTGTACCTCCTTCATCATTTTGTTTTTCTGTTCTGAAGCCATTAATGTTCTTGTTGTTACAAGATCACTTAAAACTTTAGCAAGCACTTAAAGCTTTCTGAAATTAACCCTAGTCAGAAACTTTATGCCCCAAATGCCACGTGCTCATTCTTTCTTCCTTTTATAAACGAGCTTCTCACTTCTACCCCAGGTTTTTTCCTATGCTTCCAGGGATGTTTCACTTTGTACATTCAACAAAAGCGAGCACTCTTCTTTGGCCTGAGGCTAGCAGCAGAACTACATTCTATCAAAAGTGAAGTCCCACCTTAACCTTCTCATTAATCCTCCTATTAATTCAAAGGACATCTCCTATAGATCAATTCTGTTTTACATGAACATGGAATGAAACACATAACAGCAAGTGAAATGAAGACATTTCCTTACTCATTCTTGATCCAAGTCCACTTGAGTAGTGTTTTCTAAATTCTCACGTGAAATAAATATCATACCCCCTTTGTGGTAGATACCCTGAGAGGTGATGCCTAATGGGATGACTGTCCTTCCCTGGAATGTGGACAGGTCCTGTGACTTGTGTCTAACAGAATAAGGTAAAGATGGTACTCTATTGATTGGGTTATGTTACACAACAAAGGTGGATGCTATCACTCCAGGAGGACACTACATTATTTAAGATTATGACTTAGCAGAGAGCAGGCTTTTCTTGATGACTTTGAAGAAGCAAACAATCCTGCAGTGAAGTGCCGTGGAGAAGGCCAAGTGTCAGGGAGCCACAGTGGTCTAAGACCTGAGGGCAGCCACTGGGAGCCAAGGGTCTCAGTCATAAAACCATGAGGAGAAAAATTTGAGCAACAGCCTGAAAGAGCATGAAAATGGATTCTCCCCTAATGAGCCTCTGGGTCAGAACACAGACCAGCTAACACCTCAGTCACAGCCTGGAAAGACCCTGAGCAGAAGACTCAATTAAGCTATGCCTGGACTCCTGACCCATGGAAACCGGCCAGAAACTGGATGTTGGTGATAATTTGTTGCAGAGCAAGAATAAACTAATACATCCTTGTTTCTGAGATTTCATCCTATGAGATTTAAAATCAATGTAGTAATAATATATACTACTAGGAAACTAGGATGATTACGTTAAATATATATTGAAAGAGAGGAATTTAACTACCTCTAATACCATATATTGATGTCCCAAATGCTTTTCTAAACACAGAGGATGGACTAATAGAAAAAGGATGCAAGCTTTCTGGCTTCAATGAACCCACAGTATGGATGAAAGAGTCATTAACAGCGACAAAGCACCACAGAGATTTCCACTGCCAGCCCCGAGGGACTGACTGTAGCCCCTCTGCCACTGATGACAGCTGGAACTGGACATAATACAACGAAAAAGGTACTTGAGATCTCTGAAAGTTAAGGCATATCAGATGAACTGGGAACTGAAGTATAACAACTTACAACCAGAGTGACTTTCATAGATTTTTTTTCCCCTCTTTTGTATTCTCAAGGGTGCAACTGCTCCCAAATTGCAAAACTATGCAGCAGTCACCAACTGCAAAAGCAATACAGAAAAATATCAATAAAATCAAAAGCTCATTATTCCAAAATTTGGTGAAATGGATAAAGCATTCCCCAAAATGCCCATAAAAAAAAGACAAGATGCAAACTGCCTAAATCAAGAATCAAAGAGGAAATATAACTAGAGACCCTCAAGACTTTAGAAAGAGAATAATGGAATTTTATGAGCAATTTCAGGCCCTTCAGTGTGAAAAGGCCACATTGTGGCCCTTTCCCAGTGTGGAAAACGATAGTGACCTCAGTGTCTTTTATAAACCTCATGAAGAATTTGGTCTTTATTTGAGGACCAGTGTAAAGCCATTGAATAATGTTCAGCACACATAGAACAAAGTTCCTCTGTCTCAGAATGGATTTGGAGAAACAAACCATAATTAGGAGCCTATGGTGCTACTTGAGACAAGAGACCATCAGATTCCCACTTGTAGTGTTGCAGTGGTGATAAACAGACCTGAAAAGATTCTGGAACATCCATACAGCTAATGGATGAAATTTTGCATTGGCTTGGATATGGCACATGACAGCAAAGTGTCAAATATCAGTCTAAATCTGGAGTCCCTAAACATTTTAACATTTCAAGCTTTGAAGGCCACATGTGGACTCTTGCATATTTTTGTTCTTGGTTGATTTTATTCTGCTTCTTACTTTTCAGCAAAGATTTTTCAAATGTTTGGCTCATCCTTAGCTCATGAACAACACAGAACTAGGCACAGGTTGGATCCGCCTCGTGATGTAGGAGATTCTGGCTTTCATATGACAGTTGGTACCAGTGCCTTCTGTGGAGCAAGTGACGTGGTTCAGAGTAAATCCATCAGGGGATTACATTTTAAAATGTTGATCTTGAGCTGCTTTTGAGGTACCAGATGGAGATATCAAGTCATCACTTAGGTATACAGAATTGATGCTCAGAGGAGAAATCTGAGTAAACACATCATTCAGCACCATCTATGACTGTGGTAATAAAGGCAGAGATATGGATTAAAATGACTGAGGAGAGATAAATCCACGCACCTATGGACACCTTATCTTCGACAAAGGAGGCAAGAATATACAATGGAGAAAAGATAATCTCTTTAACAAGTAGTGCTGGGAAAACTGGTCAACCACTTGTAAAAGAATGAAATTAGAACACTTTCTAACACCATACACAAAAATAAACTCAAAATGGATTAAAGATCTAAACATAAGACCAGAAACTATAAAACTCCTAGAGGAAAACATAGGCAAAACACTCTCCGACATAAATCACAGCAAGATCCTCCATGACCCACCTCCCAGAATATTGAAAATAAAAGCAAAAATAAACAAATGGGACCTAATTACAATTAAAAGCTTTTGCACAACAAAGGAAACTATAAGCAAGGTGAAAAGACAGCCTTCAGAATGGGAGAAAATAATAGCAAACGAAGCAACAGACAAACAATTAATCTCAAAAATATACAAGCAACTCCTGCAGCTGAATTCCCGAAAAATAAACGACCCAATCAAAAAATGGGCCAAAGAACTAAACAGACATTTCTCCAAAGAAGACATACAGATGGCTAACAAACACATGAAAAGATGCTCAACATCACTCATTATTAGAGAAATGCAAATCAAAACCACAATGAGGTACCATTCCACACCAGTCAGAATGGCTGCTATCCAAAAGTCTATAAGCAATAAATGCTGGAGAGGATGTGGAGAAAAGGGAACCCTCTTACACTGTTGGTGGGAATGCAAACTAGTACAGCCACTATGGAGAACAGTGTGGAGATTCCTTAAAAAACTGGGAATAGAACTACCATATGACCCAGCAATCCCGCTGCTGGGCATACACACTGAGGAAACCAGAATTGAAACAGACACGTGTACCCCAATGTTCATCACAGCACTGTTTACAATAGCCAAGACATGGAAGCAACCTAGATGTCCATCAGCAGACGAACGGATAAGGAAGCTGTGGTACATATACACAATGGAATATTACTCAGCCATTAAAAAGAACACATTTGCATCAGTTCTATTGAGATGGATGAAACTGGAGCCCATTATACAGAGTGAAGTAAGCCAGAAAGAAAAACACCGATACAGTATACTAATGCATATATATGGAATTTGAAAGATGATAATGATAACCCTATATGCGAGACAGAATAAGAGACACAGATGCATGGAACAGTCTTATGGACCCTGAGGGAGAAGGTGAGGGTGGGACGTTCTGGGAGAATAGCATTGAAACATGTATATTATCATATGTAAACCAGAACACCATTCCAGGTTCGATGCATGAGACAAATGATCAGGGCTGGGCAATGGGATGACCCAGTGGGGTGGGATGGGGAGGGAGGTGGGAGGGGGGTCTAGGATGGGAAACACATGTAAACCCATGGCTGATTCATGTCAATGTATGGCAAAAACCACTACAATATTGTAAAGTAACTAGCCCCCAACTAAAATAAATAAATTTATTTAAAATAAATAAATAAATAAATAAAATGACTGGGAAAAGTTAGATGGGAAAGAAGAAAGAGTTTGGGGTTGAGTCTTGAGCAACTGCCTAAGTTAGTGTCTCAAATAAAGGTGATAAGCCTGCAACAGAAACAAAGGCAGTGGGCAGAAACATTGAAAGGAATTATATCAGGTTGTGTTAAAAAAAAAAAAAAAAAGGATTCCATTCACATGCTCATTTCTTCTCCAGAATTACACTCAAAATGGGGATTTAAGCTTTTGAGCGTGTGTGCATGCTCAGTCGTGTCTGACTTTTTGTGATTCTTTGAAATCACCAGGCTCTTCTGTCCATGGAATTTTCCAGGCAAGAATACCAGAATGGGTTGTCGTTTCCTCCTCCAGGGTATCTTCCCGATCCAGGGATTGAACTCATGTCTCCTGTATCTCCTACACTGGCAGGCAGGTTCTTTATCACTGTGCTACCTGGGGATCTCCAAGCTTATGAAAGTCCTCTCCAAAACAGCCTTCCAGATCCATGATGTCCCTCGGTTGTTTCATACACTATTAAGATAATACACTGCATTTTTATTAATATGTGAGGGTGATAGCAATCCTTTAAAATCTAATATTCATAATATGATATCGATTACTTAGAAGAATTACAGGGTCTTGTTTATTTAACATTCACACTTAACCTCTCTGCACCTAAAATAATGTTACCTTCCCCATGAACAATACAGAGATCCTAAAACATTTATTTTCCACTGCCTGTCTTCTGACTTCTAAGCCATATCGTTCTCACTGATTTCAGTTTTTTCCTGTTCCTTTTACATCACAGACTTCATTATTACTGTAGGATACAATTGATGATAGTTTAGATTCTTTTGCATATTTATTACTCTCTTTGCCCAACACTTCACTCAACACGTCACGATTCTCAGAAATTCCATGGGTGATAGTTTTCCTTCTGCCCAAAATATATCCTTTAGAAATTTCTCTAATATTGCCTGGAGGGAATTTGAGAGTTTCTACTAATAGGAAATATTTATTTTGTCCTCATTTTAAAATATATTTCATAATATATGCAATTATAATTACTATATATAAAATAATTATATAATACATATAATTGCATAATGATTATAATCATACATACATATAATTTTGCCTTGTCATTTATTTCCTCTTAGTATATTGAAAATTTTAATATTTTTTGGCTCTCATTGTGGCTTTCGAGAAGTCAAATATTGATCAAACTGTCATATTTGTAAATGTAATATTTATTTTTCTGTTTTAAAGATACTCTTTTTACCTTTGTTTATTTCTAGTTTTATTGTAATGAGTCTACGTAAGGATTTCTTTTTACTTACCCTGTTTGGGATTTCTGGATCTAAGGATTGATTTCTTTCAAAAATTCTAGGAAATTTTAAGTCACTATGTCCTTTAATATTGATTCTTCTCTCATTCTCTCTATTATCTCCTTCAGGAACTCCAATTTGATGCAAGTTAACAACTTCGATCTCCCCTGCGTGTGTTTCAAATTCACTCTCCTGTGTGACATCCGTTTATTTTCTCGATCATATTCCATGTGATGTCGTGATCCTGCAGCTGTCTGACCTTCTGTTTATTCTCTCCAACAGATTTTAATCTTAACTGTCATAGTGTTTTAATTTTTAATTACTTTAGTTCTCTCATTAACCTTATTTATTATTTTTCACTCTCTTGTTTTTGAACATGTTATCAAGTTTTCCTAATATCTTACTATACGTAATGTAGAGAAAGCCCCTCCCAAAGATGCCCATGCCCTAATCCATGGAATTTACAAATATATCACTTCAAATGGCAAAAGTGACTTTGCAGATGTGACTGAGATTGAAAGAGAAAGTGAAAGTGAAGTCGCTCGGTCGTGTCTGACTCTTTGTGACCCCATAGACCGTAGCCTACCAGGCTCCTCCGTTCATGGGATTTTCCAGGCAAGAATTCTGGAGTGGGTTGCCATTTCCTTCTCCAGGGGATCTTCCTGACCCAGGGATCGAACCTGGGTCTCCCACATTGTAGGCAGATGCTTTACCCTCTGAGCCCCCAGAGAAGCCCATAAGCCTGATTAGCCTCGATTATCCAGGCTGATCCGATCTAATCACATGCAGCCTTAAGAGGGGAGAATTTCTTCCCATAAGAAGTAGAAGAAGAACATAGTGGAGGCGAAAGCAGGGAGACCCCAAGTGGGAGAAGGGTTCAGTATACCTTTCCTGGCTCTGAGATGTAGGTGCTCCCAAAAAATAACCAAACAGAGGCCCCCAGACAACAGTCAGGAAGAAGATGGACCTTAATCTTACAACTGCCAAAACCCAGATTCTTCCAATAACCCTGTGAGCTTGGAAGTGAATTCTCCCAAAAACCTTCTCTTGAGACCCTACCAGAAACACTTACATTTTGCATTCCTAAACTGGAGCAGAGATCTCAGCTGAGCTAACTCCCAGAGCGAGATAATAAACTCTGTTGTTTCAAGACCCTAAATCGTGGTAATTTTTATAGCAACAATAGAAAACTGATACATCACATTAAATGACATATCAAAACTTTACCACTTAATGTGTGATCCAAAGACTGGCAACAATGGCAACCCCCTGGGAATTTATTAGAAATGCAGGATACTAGGGCCAACTCTCAGACTTACTGAGTTAGAATTCTAATCAAAATATAACTAAGTGAGTCCCCAGGTGGCTGCTAGCGGTAAAGAACCTGCCTGACAATGCAGGAGACATAAGAGACGCCAGTTCATTCAATCACTGGGTTGGGAAGATGCCCTGGAGGAGGGCATGACAAGCCACTCCACTATTCTTGCCTGGAGAATCCCATAGATAGAGGAGCTTGGCAGGCTACATTCCATAGGGTCGCAAAGAGTTGGGCACAACTGAAGTGACTCAGCATGCAGATGACTCATAAATGCCCAGAAGTAGTGTTCTAAGACATCCAGTATCTGGTTATGTCAACATCAAGGTCTTTGTGGTGAGTCTTGGTGTTTTTTTTTTTTTAATTTCTGCTCATGGTGCCTGGATCCTTTGCATTTTATAACTTACTGAGCATCCCATGATTGAAATTGTATGTATGGGATTTCCATATATGCATATGTTAACCGATTTTAACTGAGTGGATCTAGGATGGATCGGGGGTATCTACATTGCTAACCAAGGAAGTTCCTTCAGAAAGAAACTGTATCTGTTCTCATCTGGTGCTCGGGGACCCGCAGCTCTGGCTCACATCTTTCACCCTTCACAAGGAGGTGAGCTTGATCTCTAGACCTCTGTCAGCATCAGCTTCTGGTTTTGATTCTCGGGGGAGATGTCTTTGACCTTCAGCCTAGAACAAAAGGTAATTTCTCCATGTAGGGGACTGGGCAGGGAGTTTATTCTAGTTCATTCATAAGCTAAAGTCGAGGCTACTCAGAGTCACAGGTCAGGTGGGGAGACCTATTGGCCCTCCCACCGTGGGCAGGGCTTTGACTCTGTAGGACCCTATGGTCATTGTGGCCTTGAACACGGAGTCTTCTAATTACCCATTAACAAAGGACACCTTTGCTTTACTGTCCCGATCCACTCACTTTTCTGAGCTTTATCTTTCACACTCTGTTTGGCCTCTGAGAAAGTCAGAAAGAATTTCTTAAGGAATCATTGATGCCATTAAAAAAGATGATTTTTATATATTTACAGAAAAAAAAAATGCCCTCCCCAGGTAGCACAGTGGTAAAGAATCCACCTGCCATTGCAGAAGACACAAGAGACATGGGTTCGATCCCTGGGTTGGGAAGACCCCCTGGAGTAGGAAATAACAACCCACTCCATGGACAATCCCATACACATAGGAGCCTGGCAGGCTACAATCCATGGGGTCACAAACAGTCAGACAAGACTGAGCCACTGAGCAAAGAAAAATATCTCTAAGAATTGTAAAGTGATGGTATTTTGAATGTTTTCATCAGTAAGGTCATTTGAAGAGCTTGTTTCAGTCTACGGCCATACCACCCTGAACGCGCCCGATCTCGTCTGAAGAGCTTGTTTCATTGTGCTGCTATAAACACAACTCTCCAGTCACCAGGCTAGGCGACACATTACACACAAGGTAGGAAGGTGGCCCAACAGAGGGGTGGGGCCTCCATGGTCCTTATCCCCGGGGCTAGGATAATGTGGCATTTTATATCTTATTATTGAACTTGTCAGGTTGAGTCTATGCCATGTACTTGCATATGTAAGGCAAACGGGAATAAAGTCATATCTGGTTTCTATGAAGTTTTCAAGGTGAAAGTGTTGTTAACCTAAATGAGATCCCTCAGGATAGATATCCATGTCATACATTGAAATACAACCAGACTGAAGAGGGAAAACTTCAGGTGTGAAGTTTGAGATGTTTTCTCTTGAGGTTTCCCAGTGGCAATGTCAGCTATGCTACTGGTCTGGGCTCGGAGCAGAAATCTGGGCTGGAAAAATAAACATGGAGCGATTTGGGGCAACGTTAGGAAGAAACAGTATTTCACATTTTCAGTAGACAGGGCAGCTGGCTGGTCTTAGGGGAGAACAAATGCTGAAATTCACAAGGAAGGTTTCTTGGAGGAGAAGGGCTGTGGGAGCCACGGAGACTTAGGAGAAACATTTGCAAGTGAGAACGAATGATGTGCGCCGAGTGGTAAGGTTGCTCTGAGAATTCTGACAGCAGGCCCACCTGAGAGGGGTGGGCAGGAGACAGCGGTGTTTGTTTTCACAAGGAGATAATGAGGTAAACAATCTCCTATTTTCGAGTGGCATGATGTCGTGTGAGGTTATGTAATCTTCCTTTAAACAAACAAACAACCCAGAAAGAACAGAAGGGGAATACCATAAACATAAGCTGGAGGAACCTCCGGAAAGGTAATCTGTTAGGCTGTAGCGATGAGCGTCAGCCCTGCCTCCCCTAGCTTCTCTGGCTACAGGTGCTGCCTTTCAGCACCTGCAGAGTCCCAGCCCCCGGCACTTGCCTGTGGTCCAGTGGCTAAGACTTTGCCTTCCAATGCAGGGGTGCTGGTTCGATCCCTGGCTGGGGAGATGAGATCCCACATGGCTTGTGCCCCCAAAACCAAAACATAAAACAGAAACAATATTATAACAAATGCAATAAAGACTTTAAAAATGGTCCACATCAAAAAAAAAAAAAAAAGAGAGAGAGAGAAAGAATCCCAATACCAGAGGGGAGAAGCTATAGGACCTGGCTCCTAGAAGCATGGAAGTCTGCATTTAGCCAAAGAGGTATTTGCCCAGACCAGAGTCTAGTCCATGTGGATAGAGTCCTGTCTGCCCTCTGCCATCATTCCCCGTTTTCACGTGGACCCAGCAGTGCAGGACTCTCCGCATCCCTGCTGCCTGGCTGATCTTCCCCCCTGACCGCTCCATCCTAACCCCATCCTGCACTTGTCCTTAGACTCAGTCTCACACCTCATGCTGCTCCAATTCAACTCAACTCTGATATCTTCACTGCAGATGTCACCTTCTGCATCCAGCTTTAAGAGTAGGTCACCCTAGATGCTGACACTGGCCTGGATCAAGCAAAAGTTTGTTCCACCCCAATCCCGCCTTACTACAGTGTTACTGTAGTGTTGGAACACTGTTATTCAGGCTCTGGGTCTCAGGGTCTGAAGGCAGCTCAGCACCAGGTCTGACCTGGTTCCAGCTTTCTTCCCTAATGTCTTAGCTCAGGTCACCATTATTTGTTCATCCCTGTTGCTGAACCCAGGTGATTCTGCTCCATGAAACCTGGAAGTTTCTAGGAAAGCCATTCATTATTTTATTTCATAAATATGTATTACCTGGCTACTACAGGCCCTGCAGATTCCTTACTGTCTGAGCCACCAGGGAAGGCTGGAGATTCTGCAGCACCAACAAAAATAAAATCCCTGTCCTTGGGAGACGTGTCCCACTCATTTGCAACCCCATGGACTATAGCCCACCAGGCTCCTCTGTCCATGGGATTTCCCAGGCAAGAATACTGGAGTAGGTTTCCATTCCCTTCTCTAGGGGATCTTCCCCACCCAGGGATCGAACCCACATCTCCTGCATTGTAGGTGGATTCTTTACCACTGAACCACCAGGGAAGTCCCATGGGGCATTAGATGGTGTTGAATGTGATGAAGAACAATAAAGGAAAATGAGGGAAAAGAAATTTCCAGGGGAGGTGAGGGAGGGGGGTCCCTATTTTTAGAGTGCCTGAAGATGGGTCTCTCAAATAGAGTGATATTTAAGCAAAGGGGCAAGACCCTGTTCAGCGCTGTGGGGCATCCATTCTGGATTGTGAAGTACACGTGGAGTGGCCAGACACTGAAGAAATTCTAGTTCAGAAACTCTACTGCGGAAGAGAACCTTATGATGAGACTTGCCCACCAGGCCACGTGGACGGGCTCTGCACGAATCATTAGTGAGCTGGTGCTCACTCAGCCACCGTTTTGAAAACGATTACCTCTCTGTCTTTAGCAGGTCCTGAGGGGAAGCATTTGATAGCTCTAATTCTCTCAAAATATTTGTTATGAGTAAAAAGGTAAAATTGAAAATAGAATTGGTCACTGAGCTTTTGTTCTTTCAATGATATTTACTTAAATAATATAAAAGAAGTGTTGCCACTATGGTGTATTGAGAATCTGGTTTATTCAAGCTCATCACATACTTTGTCTCTGTAGACTCTGTCACTTGGGAAAAACAGTTCCCATTTTACCCATAGGGCCCAAGGTCACATATTCAGTTTGAAACTAGAAATCAAATACAGACTTAATTGAATTTAAAAAATGTTGATGTTTTCAACATATAATCCTTACTCCTTCTCACGGGGTTTAGCCTGTTAAACTGTCCCATATTCGTATGGAAATACTAAACAATCTTGGCATTTGCCCCATGGTAATGCAAATATAAAGGGTTAATTTTGAAGCCAGAACCAGCTGCAAAATTTCTAGGCAGTTGAACTAAAATTCAGGAAAAAAATTTTTTTTTCTTTAACCAAGTCTCTAGTCTCTGGTCCAAAATGAGAAGACTTTGTCATTTAGATGAAAAAAAGTTTTGCCAAATTTGATTTGAGGTGGTAAATTTTCAGCTGTAGGAGACCCTGTCAATTATATGGATATCATTAGAACCCAAAACAGAGCTAACAAAGGTAGCACATTTTCACAAAACTGCAGAAGCTTGATTTAATCAGTGAGAATTTCTTCTTCACACAGATTTTTGTTATCTCACTTAGCTCCAGGGGCCCCTTAATGACAAATTAGCAAGGTGCTACTGTATTGTAACTGGAAGACATTTTATCACATTGACATTCAGCATTGTGACCTACTTCTTGCTAGACAGAAAATTAATATCTGCACTGGCTACAGAATTAGCTTGTTTTTTAGATTATTTTATACTTAAAATCTGCCTTCATGTGAAGCAGGTTTTCATCTGGAAGCCAACTTTGTTTCCATTTTGTTTTATTAGTGATATTTACAAGAACAAACCAGTCCATCCTAAAGGAAATCAACCCTGAATATTCCTTGGAAGGACTGATACTGAAGCTCCAATACTTTGGCCACCTGATGCAAAGAGCCAACTCATCAGAAAAGATCCTGATGTTGGGAAAGATTGAAGGCAAAAGGAGAAGGGGATGACAGGATGAGATGGTTGGATGGCATCACCAACTCAGTGGACATGAATTTGGGCAAACTCCAGGAGATAGTGGAAGACAGAGGAGTCTGGCATGCTGCAGTCCATGGAGCTGCAAAGAGTTGCAAACAACTTAGCAACTGAACCACAACAAAAACAATTACCATGGATGAGATGTGTTTTTGCTGACCTTGCAGACATCTTGATTACTTATTTGACTTCCAGTGCACTAAAGTGGGCAAGATAAATAACATTACCTCCATCTCATGGCTTAGGAAACTTAGCATCAGAAGTTAGACTCATTTGTCCAAGCACGTGCAGTTGATGAGGACTTCAAGGAGATTCAAATGCCCTTCTGTCAGAATCCAAAGATGCTCCTACCTGGACCAGACCATCATCATCAAACTAAAGAAGGTCCACTCAAAAGAGAAGCAGAAATCAATCAAAATTTCAAGTTGAAGCCTCATCTTAGCAGGTGTCCTGCGCTACTATAGATCTTCTAGCTGCAACAAAGAGAAAACCCTCTTCCAAACCAAATGATCTAATTGAGAGTTATATGAATACATCTGAGCTCCCCAGGTATTCCTCCAGCATGCAAATATGATCCCAAGTACCATTAAAAAAAAAAATACATTCATTTTGATAAGTTTATACTCAGAGCTGAACCAGCTATTATATATACATTGAATCACATTCCAAAAGAACAGAAACTGTATCTTCACATGTTTCTTCATGAAGACAGAACAGTTTTCTTGATAGTAAGAGAATATGGTTGATGATAAAAGAACATATTATCCTGTTTCATTGACTACATCTTTGTGGGAAGAGCTAACAAAAGTAAAATCACACTGGAGGGCAATGGGAACCAACAGGCAAGCCAAGCCACCTGAGTGTACTCCCAGGAAGGGCGATTTGCTTGGGGCCTTGACTGTAGTTGAAGTCTCAGGATTCTCCGCAGTGTTTCTCTTCTAAGCACAATTTTACTTCGCCAATGACTAAGGTCAGGACATGAACAGATGGCAGCTGGCATTTCCAAACTGTCGCTTTTTGGAAAGATTTGGGAGAAAGACTTGAAGGGTCCTAAACTGAAAAACCTAAAATTTATAAAGAAATCACCTTTAAAACAGAGGTCAAATAAGTGTTGATTTCTTCTTTTAAGGAAAGGATGTTCAAATTCAGATAGATGTTTTATTCATTTTTACTTTTAGTGTGTGAAAGTGTTAGTCTCTCAGTCGTGTCCAACTCTTTGTGACCCCATGGACTGCCTGCCAGGCTCCTCCTCTGTCCATGGAATTCTCCGGGCAGAATACTAGAGCAGGTTGCCATTCCCTTCTGCAGGGGATGTTCCCAACCCAGGGATCAAACCTGGGTCTCCTGCATTGGCAAACAGGTTCTTTACCACTAAGCCACCAGGGAAACCCCAGTGTACAAATAATGAATGCTTATTTGGACAGATGGAAAGTACAGAGAATAAAAAAAGGAAAAGAAAGAAAAAAATATGTATAATCTCTTTAGAAATAAGGGAGCATTGCTATCAACTTGATTTGACTTATGTTAACCCAACTGTGGGGAGGAGATATCTTTTTTAATTTCTTCATAACCTTTTTGGAGTTTGTCTTTTTTACACACTATAGCCTTATAATAAGTATGTTTGTATTACACAATGACATCATACTGTATATACTATCAGTAAAGTATTATCAGGCTTTTGTATTAACAAGTCATTATAATGTTCACTATATGTATGTTACAATGTTTAGACAATGTTCATTGTTATTTCAGTGGCTGGGCCATTCCATCAAATGGGTGTAATATTTTTATTGATATAGCCTTAAATAAGATTGCAGTTGATTAATTTTTGTTGTTGTTTTTATTTTAAGAAACACTTCGATGAACATCTTTGTGTATACATATCTTGGCACTTCTAATAATTTTCTTAGCATAAATTCCTCGAGTCAGGTCAAAGCAACAAACATTTTTAAAGCTTTTAATGCAATCTGTAGAGAGGTTACAACAAATTATTTTCATACAATCTGTGTGCGAGCATGCCATACCTCCTCACCCTCTTCAACACTGTATATTTTTATTATGTTTCATCACTGTCAGTCTCAGCAGTACAAGAAAACAGTAGCTCATTCTTGTCTTAATTCAGCCTACCCCTTTCAAGCTATACTCAACACCATACAAATCCAGCACAAGACTTTAGGATATTTGGACTTTATGCTAGACATTTTTTCATCCTATATTTTTAAATGTTTTCTTTCCAAGCTACTTTCCATTTTCTGCCTCACTCTCTTCTGAATGCCCAGTACTTACTTCAAACAGAAAACCTAAAGAATGGAGCTTGAGAACTGCAGTTTCCTGGTTATCTCGCTGCTCAGTAGCAGAGAACAGCAGAAAGGGAACAGACTGTGTCCCAGAGCCCCTGCCTCATACAGTTCCTAGAAACAGATACCCAAGTTCAGAGAAAACCATAATTCGAAAAGATACATGGACCCCAGTGTCCATTGGACTGTGGACAATAGCCAGGACATGGAAGCAACCTAAATGTCCACTGACAGATGAATGAATAGAGAATGTGTGGCACATATATACAGTGGAATACCACTCAGCCATAAAAAAGAATGAAATAATATCATTTCTAGCAACATAGACGGACCTAGAGATTCTCATCCTAAGTGAAGCAAGACAGACAGAGCAAGACAAAATCATATATTATCACATATATGGAATCTAAAAGCAAAAAATAAAATAAAAGACGCAAATGAACTTATTTCCAAAACAGAAGGAGATTCACAGACACAGAAAGAAAACCTTTTGCTGGTTACCAAAAGGAACGAGGAGATGAGAGGAGGGGTAAATGAGAAGGTTGGGGTTAATATATACATGCTGCTGTGTATAAGACAGGGAGCCAAAAACAATCTGTAGCACAAGAACCTAGACTCAGTATTATGCAATAATCTATAAGGGAAAAGAATGTGAAAAAGAAATATATATATATGTCATAAAGAAGGCAGAACTCCAAAGAATTGATGCCTTTGAACTGTGGTGCTGGAGAAGACTCCTGAAAGTCCCTTGGACAGCAAGGAGATCCAACCAGTCAATCTTAAGGGAGAGCAACCCTTAATAGTCACTGGAAAGACTGATGCTCAAGCTGAAGCTCCAGTATTTTGGTCACCTGATGCAAACAGACGGCTCATTGGAGAAGTCCTTGATGCTGGGAAAAATTGAGGGCAGAAGGAGAAGAAGGCATCAGAGGATGATGTCTGGACGGCACCTCTAATGCAATGAACATGAACTTGAGCAAACTCTGGAAGATGGTGAGGGAAAGGGAGGCTTGGTGTGCTGCAGTCCATGGTGTCACGAAGAGTCGGACATGCCTGGGTGACTGGACAACAACATCAAATATATATATATATATTATATATATATATATATATAATACATATACATCACTCTTCTGTACACCTAAAACTTACATACTATTGTTAATCAACTATACTTCAATAAAAGTTTTGAAAGTATAAATTTATGTTTTAAAAATGGAAAAAAGAGTGGATACCCAGGTTTCTTGGCACCTAAATTTCTCCATACTGAACGAGGCACAGGCCAGGCAATGTCTGAGCCCAGCAGCTCTATGGTAGTCCTTTTATTTGAAATAATTGTCTATTTTTATTTTCTGTTAGTGATTACCCATTCAAAATGTCTGTTTGGTGGTTTTGATAATACTGACCCATTTTCCAGAAGACGATGTAGTGGGTGCTGGGTAGTGGGTGTATTTCCCCTTACTTTCAATGAAGAGTTTCTCCTGGGCAGGTTGTCCCTCTTTCAAGGATTCCTGCCCCAGGGGTGACTGAGAAAACACATGGCCAGTTCGGCAACCAATGTGCAAACAAGCCCCATCAGTGAGGCTCACAAATAGGTGAACATCTCTAACTTCAGCTTCAGCCTCATGAAGATCAGCACGTGAGGAGGTGAGGAGATACAGGACATGGAGTGAGGCAAATACTGCTTCATCCTGGAATCAAGGATACAGCCAGTCAGTTGACACCTGGGGTGTCTATCAACAGACATGGACTGGTTAAATATTGAAGCCCTGAGCTGCTTCCACCGAAGAAGATGGTAATGTCCAAATGGGGCTCCCTTATCATTTCAGAACTGAACTTATTCTTCAAACACTAACACATAGGAACAGGTTAAACCCCATACATTTTTAAAGAACTTTTCCAATATTTACAATATAGGAAACAGAAGGTTTACAACGGGGCAAGTAGGAACCATTGGAGAAAAGTCCTTCACAGGGATGCTTGTCTTAATCACACTTAAGTGAGGAAATTAACTTTAGAACCACTGTATAGATGGTTGTATTGGAAGTTGTACCTGAATATGATTAATAAAATGTGTTGTTTATATTTACAATAGCCAAGACATGGAAGCAACCTAAGTGCCCATCGACAGATGAATGGATAAAGAAGATGTAGTATATATATTAATGGGTCTTCCCAGGTGGCCCTAGTGATAAAGAATACACATTGGAATATTATCAGTCTATCAGTCTTAAAAAAGAATGAAATGTTGCCATTTGCAGCAACACAGATGGACGTAGAGACTATTATACTAAATGAAGTAGTCAGAAAGAGAAAGACAGATAACATTATGGTATGGTATACGTTGAATCTAAAACATGATACAAATGAGCTTATCTATGAAGCAGAAACAGACTCACAGACATAGAGAACAGACTTGTGGTTGCTGAAGGGGAAAGGCAGTGGGGGAGGATAAATTTGGAGCTTGGGTCTAGCAGATACATATCACTGTACATAAAACAGATAAACAACAAGGTCCTACCTTATAGCTCAGGTAACTATATTAAGTATCCTGTAATAAGCCATAATGGAACAGAATATAAAAAAGAATATATAGGTATGTAATGTGCATGCGTGCTTAGCTGCTCAGTCTGGTCCGATTCCTTGCTATCCTTTGAACTTGTAGCCCACCAGGCTCCTCTGTCCACGGGATTTCCCAGGCGAGAATATTGGAGTGGGTTGCCATTCCCTTCTCCAGGGAATCTTCCCGACCCAGGGATCGAACCCAGGTCTCCTGCATCTCCTGTAATGTAGGAGAATTCTTTACCCGCTGACCATCGGGGAAGCCCCATGTATGCATAGAACTAAATCACTTTGCTGTCACCAGAAACTAATGCAACGTTGGAGGGTCTCACACAGCTCCACCTCTCCATGAGTGACGCTGGGCACGCCCAGTGAACCACGCACGTTCCAGAGCACAGCTTCTGACGAGGTCATCACAGAAACACTGAAGACTTGAGCACCAGGCGCAGCAAGGCCCAGAAAACTCCCCCCCGGCTGTGGTCCAGGAGACCAGGGCTCTGTCTCTGGTCCTCTCCATCCCTTCAGGGTGAGGAAGCAGCCCTGGCTCCAAGACATGCCAGCCCATTGCTGAAGAATAACCCTCAGTGGTTCCTCATGAGGCCCAGCCCCTCTGTCTGGCTTCCAGAAGGATGAGCACTCAGCCTTTCAAGACACACGGATGATTTACAGCACTTATGAGGTTTCATACTCATTTCAGGCTTCCCTCATAGATCAGTTGGTAAAGAATCTGCCTGAAATGCAGGAGACCCTGGTTCGATTTCTTGGTCGGGAAGATCCACTGGAGAAGGGATCCCATTCCAGTATTCTTGGGCTTCCCTTGTGGCTCAGACAGTAAAGAATCTGCCTGCAGTGTGGGAAACCTGGGTTTAATCCCTGGGTTGGGAAGATCCCCTGGAGAAGGGGAAAGGCTACCACTCTAGTATTCTGGCCTGGAGAATTTCACGGACTAAGTCCACGGGGTCGAAAAGAGTCAGACGTGGCTTTCACTTTCATACTCATCTCAGAGTTCCTTTTGCCAAGTCTGCATCTCTAATAGAGCCTCTCCTCCCTGGGATGTAAGTATCCTTGGGCTGACCCAGGCTCTGGCAGGGCTTTTGCTGCCCCGGTGACGCCTGTTGTTGAGGACAAAGGTAGGGATTTCTCCTAGAGGAGACCTTGGGGGCCGAGAGGGCTTTCAGATTCAGCTCTGGAAGGAGAAGCAGGCTCACTGCGTAGAATCGGTACTGCTGCACTGAACAAGCAACGTCAAACGAGAGGCCAGGGACCAGAAGACAGAAACAAAGCGGGAAGAAAGGTTTTCTGTGTTGAAAAGCAAAGAAATCAAAGACCCCTCTGGCCTGGCACAAAGCCTCCTGACAAGGAAAAGCAGAATAAGAACTGGCCCTCGCCTGGGGAATTCGGAGAAGTTAGAGTGAAGGGAGCATCTCCTCGGGGACACGGAGCAGACTTTCCTGGGAGCCAAGCCCAGCACGCTTGGAGCAGACCCGGGTCCACCAGGGAACTGGTTTCTGCTGATGAATTTCCCCAAGCAACGAAGCGCCCCAAGGTCACCCTGCCACCCTCCTCAGGAGGGTGTCCTCTTTCTTCTGTCTTCCCAGCACTGGGAAAATGAATGCTTGCTGCCGCAGGCCTGACAAGTTTACTTTACAGTATCCTCGTGTTCAAATACTCAGGCCCCTGATTTCTTTAAAACCCTAGCAGGAAACACATGATAAATGCCCGTTTCATATGCACTGGTAATCTTAGCAAATAATTCTACTATTGCTGATTTTAATTTGCCTTGACCCACTCCCGTATTCTTGCCTGGAGAATTCCATGGACTTGGAGCCTGGTGGGCTACAGTCCATGGAGTCACAGAGTCAGACACCACTGAGCAACTAACCCTCTCACTTTTCACTTTAACTTTTAATTAAGGCAGGATTTGAAGTATTGATGACATATCAAATTCTTACCTTGTATTTTTTTTTAAAGTAGACACATGTTTTAAATGACCCGCTCTCCAAGTAGTTACATAAATACTTTCAAAATAATTATTTTGGGGGTCTCAAAATTCTTTTTTCTCACCTATACAGATACAAAATTCAGCTTTTGACATTCAGAGAAAATCCATCAAATGGGAATCACTAATGCCTGAAAGGGAAGAGCTTTGGCTTGGCAGGGGGGTGAGGGGGTGTGCTGGTCTGGAAGTTAGCAGAAGTGGTCTGGGGAGGATGAGTGAGCTGGGCTTCCTCAGGTAAGTGTCTTTACCTGTCTGAGTCATAGTTCTCTATGTGTTAAATCAGGGAGTCGGAGCATAACTCAGGAGTTTTCAAACTTTCATAGAAATCTTTAACCCTCTTTGCATATACCAAAACATCTGCAGAGAAGCCTAGTTTTAAAATTAGAAACTGTGGGGGCTTCACTTTTTCTCCCAGAGCAGCCTTGAAAGACTCCTTGGCAGCCGAAAGACCCCACACAGCAGTTTGCCAAGCACAGGGTAGCTGCCTTGACCTCTTGTCCATCCCGGGGAGCCTGTGGTCCATGGTCAGCGGCCACATTCCTGCAAGAACTACAAGCTGCAGATCACTGCGTGTGCGTCCCCCTCTGCGAGAGGAGGGTTACAGGCCTGAGGAAGTGCTCCCGGTCATTATGAGAATCGAGGGTGACAGATCATCTGAGAAAACTTACAGTAATGGGAAAGACTAAAGCATTCCTGCTCTTAAATAAAACTAGAAAGAATTTCACTTCCTTAGGCTTCCCTCTGCCCAACTCTAAAATGAGAGATCAGATTAGATGATCATTAATAATACCTTGTCACTCTAGCTGCTGCTGCTGCTGCTAAGTCGCTTCAGTCGTGTCCGACTCTGTGCGACCCCATAGATGGAAGCCCACCGGGCTCCCCCGTCCCTGGGATTCTCCAGGCAAGAATACCGGAGTGGGTTGCCATTTCCTTCTCCAATGCATGAAAGTGAAAACGGAAAGTGAAGTCGCTCAGTTGTGTCCGACTCCTAACGACCCTACCAGGCTCCTCCATCCATGGGATTTTCCAGGCAAGAGTACTGGAGTGGGGTGCCATTGGAGCACTACGTATTAAACATGACGATTTCATTTGCTTTTTCATCTCTATGATACCGTTCCTAGCTTCATTTTCTGGCTGAAGAGACAGGCTTGGGGGATTGGGGAGGTTGACCAGCGATACCTCCCAGGTTGTTCTAACCCCCCATTCCTATAATTCCTGATCCCGTGCTTATCCATTACCCCCAAATACCCCCTCCCTCCACCATCCACAGTAGCTTCAAGCTCTGTAATTCTATGATTCTCTGAAACATTGTCCTCACGTTCTTATCATGGAGAGTTGCAGCTTTGCACATGGATGTGAAGCCAATAATTTGCAGATTCCAACATATTGTGAGTGACCACAGCACCCCCTTCTCAGGCGATCACACATGAAATATGACCATTCCTAACATACAGCAGCTGGACCCCAGAGCAGACTGCATCTTCAGGCAGGCTTTTCAAGGTGTTTCTGTCACGTCCTCCAGAGCCCTCTTGATCCCTCTACTCCAGACACCGGGGGCTTCCTCCGTTCTGTTGAAATCTCTAGGTAACACGCTCTCAATCCTCATCACACCTGGACTGGATATTACAGCACAACTTCAGTTTCCCGTTTTCCTCTCTCGTTCATGTTAATTTCACTGATTGCCCCCTTATCACTTAATACATTATCCTCCTTATTGGCATCTGGGCCGATGGCTGTAACATAAACACTGAAAGACCAAATCAAGATTTAAAAAAAAAAAAAAAAAGAGCAAAATATTCCCATTTCAGATGGAGAAGCAGATGGGGCTCTTGGCACTTCAGAGGATTTAAATTGACCCTCTGCACCACGCAGGGGAAGACAGACTGTCACTGCTGACAAGAAAGCACGCAGAGACCTGCTTTCCAATTGAACATAGCAGCATTTTAGAGCTTTTTTCTCTTGATGGTGCAGGACAAGAAACCATATGATTTATCCTCACTCTCTGGGAACCTGCAAGTTCAGCGGTGGGACCAAGATAACCCTGGGTGCAGACATGGCACAACCCCCAGTTCCACCTTGGCAGTCTGGACCCATTGACCTCTGAGACTCGGCTTTGCCATGTAAAGATGGTAATAAAAACACCTGCCTCTCATCAATATTACATGAAGGGAGGTGAGTGCAGGTCAAAGTGCCCAGCACATAATATAATACACTGGGTTTCTTTCCCTTTTTTCACATGGTCAGAGATGTGAATTTTTGGAATCTCTCTTTTCACAACTTTCTCTTTCACAGCTGGTAAAGATAAGGACCAGGTGGGTAGTCCTGACCTTCCCTTGGATGACATTTATGAAATAAGCACGATCTATACATAGGAGAAGTGTGATCGGCATTTGAGACAGGAGTTCCTTATTTTAAACAGGTTTTGAGCTTGCCTGCAAATCTTTAAAATATGGGAAACTTGGACAACCTTTAGTAACAAATCTTGAAGCTGTCCTCCTGTTCAGTTATCAAAATATGTTCCAAATCTCGATGTCTATCCATTTTCAGCTATTCTGAGCACTGACTTTTTTGATTGGTGTGAACTGTTCATTTTAATAATAAAAAAAAAATTTGCTTCAAACAAATCATACTCTTTGTGCTGTTACTAAAAAAAATGGTGTACGCCAAGCATAGCTAAATTAGTCAAAGGATTAGTTGGTGATAAAATACTACAAAGAAAGAAAATCCATTTGGGAGATTTATAAATCAAAGTGTTTATTAGAAAGACTGTGAGAGAAGAAAAAGTGTACAAAGAGAAAACACAATTAGAAGAGGAGAGAAAAACCTGGTGACTGTGTCCTCTGAACTTGCTGCTGGACATCTTACTTCTCTGTTTCAAGTCCTCTGTATGTGCCTCGCTGGCCATAAGATGCATTCAATTCCCAAGGTACAGCACACAGCGACTTTTCTAATTAGTCTACCCTAACCTTGTTCAGCTCAAATTTTTGCTAAAATGTGTTTGTTCTCACTAGCTCTCAAATAAATTAAAAAAAAAAAAAATTAGTTGTCTGCATTGGGTCTCAGTTGTGGCATGCGACAACTTTTGTTGCAGTACATGAATGAACTCTCTAGTTGCCATGCCTGGGCTTTGTTGCTCCATGGCATGTAGGATCTTAGTCTCCCCACCATGGAGCAAATCCCCTGTGTTGCAAGGCACATTCTTAACCACTGGACTACCAGGGAAGTCCCTCAACTCAACTTTTAATAATTCCCCACATGTTCCTTCAGTGATGATCTAAGTCTCCAAACCATTCCTACTCCCCATATGACACCCAGCATAGTAATTGCATCTTGCACGTGTGTGTCTGTTGTTTATCCAAACAAAAAGCTTAAAAATCACTGTGTGCAAGTCAATAGGATACAGACTACATAAACTCTCAGAAGTTCCACTTATGTCAAGAAATATCAGTAAGAAGAGAGGCTCAGAATAGAATGATTAGATGCCCACACAGAGAGATAGATCTCCACCCACTCCCCCATAAGCCCTGAGGCATCTACAGGCCTCCATCCTCATGGGATATGGGGTGTTCATCTGATGGTGAAATCAATCCAGAGTCTCCAGACCTAGGAGTAAAGAAGATACGAAGGTAACGTAGGAGACAGAAGACAGAAGGAGAGAATGAAGTCTGCATAATGAAGAGAAAGTTCTCCCAAGACCCTTCTCTCTTTGACTTCTAGCATACCACAGGAAGAGATGGGGAAAATAACCTCTTGAGAATGGATGTATCTGAGGGGAAAAAGCACAGCTCCAAGGACACAATCCTAGCACTGATTACTCTAAGTGAAGCTTGCTAATTACTAAGTCATACGCTCAGAATTTCAGAACAACTGTTTAGTACATGACTCTTAAACCTAAGCAGAAACAAGAAACACTAGATGTTTGGGGAATTGGAGGCAAGTCAAAGCTTAAGAACAAGGGAAAAAATATTAAATAAATTTTTAAAGTTTCTTCTGCAATGAGCATAAAATATGTTTAATTAATATTCTCAAAGAGATAAGATATTACAACAATGAAACAAGAACAGAATGCTGTTAAATAAGATCAGAGAACAGAGCTCTTAGAAAATAAATGATAATTCATAAAGTTAAAAACACAAAGGATTGAAAGCAAAATTTGAGAAAATCTCCCAGAAAAATGTAACAAAACTTATGGGAAATGGGAAATAGAAGATAAGAAATTAAGAAGATTTGTCTGAGAAACCAATTTCTCAGTAACAGGAGTTCAAGAAAATCCAAACAGAGTAAATTGAAGAGAAGAATTATTAAAGAAATAATAAAAGACAATGTCTCAGAACCAAAGAACTTCAGTTCCTGTTGAGTGGACTGTGGTGGGATGGATAATAGCAACCCCTCCTCCCCAAACATAGATGGGGAAACAGTGGAAACAGTGACAGACTTTACTTTTTTGGGCTCCAAAATCACTGCAGATGGTGACTGCAGCCATGAAATTAAAAGATGCTTGCTCCTTGGAAGAAAAGTTATGACCAATCTAGACAGCATATTAAAAAGCAGAGACATTGCTTTGCCAACAAAGGTACATCTAGTCAAAGCTCTGGTTTTTCCAGTAGTCCTGTATGGATGTGAGAGCCGGACTACAAAGAAAGCTGAGTGCTGAAGAATTGATGCTTTTGAACTGTTGTGTTGGAGAAGACTCTTGAAAGTCCCTTGGACTGCAAGGAGATCCAACCAGTCCATCCTAAAGGAAATCATTCCTGACTATTCATTGGAAGGACTAATGCTGAAGCTGAAACTCCAATACTTTGGCCACCTATGCGAAGAGCTGACTCATTGGAAAAGACCCTGATACTGGGAAAGATTGAAGACAGGAGGAGAAGGGGAAGACAGAGGATGAGATGGTTGGATGGCATCACCAACTCAATGGACATGAGTCTGAGTAAACTCTAGGAGTTGGTGATGGACAGGGAGGCCTGGCATGCTGCAGCCCATGGGGTCGCAAAGAGTCAGACACGACTGAGCAACTGAACTGAACTGAACTCCCCAAACAGTATCTGTATCCTAATACGTGAAACATGTTTTGCTTTGTTTTGCTTTTAAGTGTTTGAAATGTGATTGAGTTAAGGACCATGACTTGGGGAGATTATCCTGGATTTTCTAGGTGGCCCTAAATGCTGTCACCTGTGCATCCATCAGAGAGGCAGAATGCCTGACACACACAGAAGAAAAGGTGTTATGACTACAGAGGCAGAGACTGGAGGGAGGCGACTGCAAGCTTAAAGACTAAAGATTCAAAGCTTCCAGAGAGAAGGAACAGATATCTTCAAAGGAAAAGGACTCAGATAAGAACCCTAATAATTACTACAAGCCAATGCAGCAATATCTGCAGAATATAGCATTTTGAGATTAAAATAACTTCTGATCTAGAATTCTATATCCAACCAAAATGAAATATTGTCCCAATTAATTATAGTTTGACATGTAGTATCTCATTGGATGAATCTCTTCTTGCACGTTTTCTTGGGAAGATCCTGGAAGATATACTGAAATGAAGATGGAAACTCAAAAAACAAACAAAAACAAAAAAAAAGAGGAAATCATGAAGTGCAGGAAGGTAAGCCAAATTAGGTATAACAAAAATGAGATCCCAGGAAATTGGTGAAGGCAGTTTCCAAAACCACAGCTGGGCCACAGACTGAAAGCAGAATTGTCTGTGTTAGAACGGGAGGATGAAAGTTCTCACAGGATGCCTCAGCAACAATCCCACAGTGGAATCCATGTGTTTTCTATGCATTGGATGATACCGGGTGGGATGCTAACCCACCTTTCAAAAAGAATTATGGATAGCTTCACAGAAAAAGAATATTTTAAATCAAAGATGTATGTGGTAGACCTAGACGATGACACCTAAACCTTTATCTTCATGATTAAAATCAACAGAGAAGGTTTTAAATTTTAAAAATAGAATAAATATGATTTAGAATTCTGAAACTTTAAACCAGAAGAAATAACTAGGACAATTTGAAGCAGTTGGTTCTGGGGCCCAGGTCCCAGTTTTTCCTAAGTTTTTTATTACTTTGATTTTTGTAAGCCATACACACTTTTTACTATGAGTTTTTTTAAAACAGGAAAAAAAAAAATTCATGGGCTTTCTCTCCTCAAAGAGAGGCCTAATCCAGTTTCTACATGACAGTAATTGTGCTAGGTATTTATATATATATACATATGTTTCTCTCCACACTGACAAAATGTAGCTGGCCAATGCCAATTATAGATAAAGAAACCAAAGTTTGTAGAAATAAGGTCTCATATCCAAGGTGGTAGAATAAGGAAGCCAGTGACCCATGACCTTCTAGCACGATGTATGGTATCCTGTCAATCCAGGTCTCCTTGATCTGAGCTCTGTGCAGCAAGACAGACCTCTTTCTCTTGATTCCTATGAGCTTGCTGCCTTCCCACTACACACACTTTCCCCACTTCACGGCATGAGAATAAGGGGTATATGCAGATACTAACTTCAACAGGATGGCCAGTGTTCTCAAAGATGCTTTGCAGGCAATGAACTCAGCCTCCACCTTCCATCTGTTCACATGGGTCCTGGGATGGCCAGGTTCTGAGACTGGAGGGGGGCCAATGGCACACGGACCTGAGCCTGACCTTGAGTGAGCCTGATTCCCACCAGGTTGTCTATTCAAGCAAAGAAGACACAGGTTCTCTTCCTCTGCTTTGCTGAGTAGACGAAGTGAGAGTACAAGGTGAGTCACATCCCATCCATGCCCTCAAGACGTCCAAAGGGAGAAACTAGATATCCATTAAAAGCTAGTGAGAATGTATCTTAGAAGCTAGAACTGCGGTGCTCAGAAGAAGGAAATGGGTTTTCCTGATGGCTCAGTGGGTAAAGAAGCTACCTGTAATTCAAGAGGCACAGGAGATGTGGGTTCGATCGCTGATTTGGGAAGATCCCTTGGAGAAGGAAATGGCAACCCATTCCAGTATTCTTGCCTGGAGAATCTCATGGACAGAGGAGCCTGGTGAGCTACAGACCATGGGGTCGCAAAGAGTCGGACACAACTGAGCAACTGAGCATGGAAGGAAAAATCCCTTTTGGCTGAAACCTCAGAAAAGGCTCCATGGCAAGAGAAGCATTTAATTTGGGCTCTGTTGAACAGGCAGTTTCAGTCATGCCCCTGAATTCCCATGCAGCCTCCATTCTGTCTCGTCCTGACATTCATCCGCAAAGCAGGCCTGTGAGCTCCCTGCCCTGAGCCCTGTGCCCTCTGCAGGTAACGTGACTTAAACACCCATGGCACTGCTGGGCTCTGAGTCCCTCAGGGGTTGGGATTCGTCTTAACCAAAGACTAAAGGCTGCTTGGCATTTATGAACCTCTTTTAAAATACTTGCTGAATGAAAATGCAAGCATGTTCTGGCTATTAGCTCAGCTCCTATCAGAATCCCTGCCGAGGTGAAGGGCTGAGGTCAATTTCCAGCCTCCGGAGTTACCACACTGGGCCAGAAGAACACAGAGTTTCCAATAACTGACAAGCGCTGCTTCTAATCTGTCACTTCAAAGAATGTTTTTGAAATTAAAATAATGTAAGTGGAAATGAAGGTGTTTTGCCTCTTAATTCAAACCCCAGCCCTTTCTCTTGGGACTTCTAAGTCCCTTGGAAGCTAGAAACTTGAATACCAAGCAACTCTGATATATTATGGGGGTTCAAAGGCTTGCAAGTGAAAAGACATATCTTTGCAAGTAAAAATTTCAAATCTTGGGGCTGGTGCCGCAAGTCTGAGAACTGCAACCAGCATGGAAGACCTGAGGGGTGTGTGTGTGGGGAGGAGGGGAGCATTTTTCCTGATGTTAGGGAAAAGAAGGGCTTATTTTTCCACTGCCATTCACACCAGCTGCCATGAAGCAGCAGTAAAGGCCCCCTGATGCAGCTCTCTGGCCATAGATCACGGCGCCAGCCCCAGCTGCAGATGGACCCGGCAGCTGGCCGGAGAGGTGCTGGGCTCGCCCCCCCAGGCTCCCCCGCCTCCCTCCCCAGATTTATGAAGCAGGAAGCAGCCAGCCAAAAAAGCTAAAGACAAAAAGCCCAACTGCTCTTCTTTTTTTTCTTAAAGCCAACACACCTAGCACTGTTCTTAGCCACTAACAGGTGCAAATGTCCATCACCTGCAGGTGTCAGGAAGCCAACACCTTGGACCCAGAGGACAGCATCGTATGCAGATGCTGTTAGGAACGTCCAAGTGCTCACAGTGTCCCGTCATCGGGGTCTAGGAACAGTTGGGAGACAGTAGTCACATTTACCATGCACCCACTCTGAGCTGATGGATTTCTACAATACACTGAATCACCAAGTGATGTTTGGAGATAAAAGATTAAGGAATGCTGAGGTTGTGCTCAGGTTTATATAGCTCAAAGATGCTCCTCATTGGGAGCTCAGAGCTGCTTTTTATGGTATATATATGTTCTTTTTCAGATTATTTTCTCTTACAGATTTTTACAAGATATTGAGTATGGTTCTCTGTGCTATGCAGTACGTCCTTGTTGGTTATTTTACATATAGCAGTATGTATGGGTTAATCCCAAACTCTTAATTCATCCCTCCCCCCTTTCCTATTTGGTAACTATGAGTTTGTTTTGAAAAGAAAGTTCTAGAAATTTCTAGAGCCCTAGAACTTCTTTACAAGACTTCAGAATAAGCCATTGAATTGTTGATGCTACAATTGTCTTTCACTGAGACTTAGATGCATTTTTTATGCTTTCGCATCATAACTGGTATACAGCTCAAAAGCTCAAACTAGGTCTGGGGTGGAACTCCACCTTCCATCTCACAGGTGAGAAGACCAAGGCCATGAGATTCCAAACAGTTGCCCAACCTCACCCAATGCCTTCCAGGGAGAGCAGAGAGTAGAGCTCAACCTCCCAATAAATACCCTTACTCTTTATCTAGTTTTTAAAGATAACCACCGTCAAAAATACCTAGACATGACTGAGTGACTAAACAACAACAAAAATCCTCAAAAATAATGATATGTCATATATACAGCATAAGTGCCCAAATTCCCTAATATGAACCCATGGACCAGAGCCATGATATAAAGACCTACTCAGGTGAGTAGAGTTCCCCGTGCTGTACAGTAGGTCCTTGTTGGTAATTAACCTTGTATACAGTAGTGTGTATGTGTTAATCCCAACTTTTTAATTTATCCCTCCTCCCAATCTTTCTCTTTTGGTAACTATAAGCTAATTGTCTATGTACGTGGGTCTGTTTTGTAAATAAGCCCACTTGTATCATTTTTTAGATTTCACACGTAACCTGATGTGCATGCTAAGTCTCTTCAATCGTGTCCGAATGTGACCCTATAGAATGTAGCCCGCCAGGCTCCTTTGTCCATGGGATTCTCTAGGCAAGAATACTAGAGTGAGTTGCCACACCCCCCTCCAGGGGATCTTCCCAATCCAAGGATTGAACCTGTGCTTCTTAAGTCTCCTGCATTGGCAGGCGGGTTCTTTACCACTAGCACCACCTGGGAACTCTACCCACATATAACTGATATCATATGGTATTTGTCTTGCTCTGTCTGACTTACTTCACTTAGTATGATATTTTGTAATGATCTATAAGAGAAAAGAAGATGAAAAAGAATAGATATGTATATATATGTACAACTGAATCACTGTGTTCTACGTCTGAAATTAACGCAACACTGTTAAACAACTATACCCATGTTGCTCAGTCTCTGAATTGTGTCTGACTCTTTTTGACCCCATGGGCTGCAGCGCGCCAGGTTTTTCTGTCCTTCACTATCTCAGAGTTTGCTCAAATTCAAGTCCATTGAATTGGTGATGTTATCTAACCATCTCTTTCTCTATCGCCCCCTTCTCCTCTTACCCTCAATCTTTCCTAGCATCCGGATCTTTTCCAACGAGTCAGTTCTTCACATCAGGTGGCCAAAGTACTGAAGCTTCAGCTTTAGCATCAGTCCTTCCAATGAATATTCAGGGTTGATTTCCTTTAGGATTTACTGGTTTGATTTCCTTGGTGTCCAAGGGACTCTCAAGAGTCTTCTCTAACACCATAGTTCGAAAGTATCAATTCTTGAATGCCCAGCCTTCTTTATGGTCCAACTCTCACATCTGTACACTATAACTGGGAAAACCATAGCTTTGACTATATGGACATTTGTCGGACTATATCCTTAATACTTCCATTAAAACATTTTTTTAAAAATCACATTGGTCAGCTTGAGAGCTTGGTAGTTACAGTTTAGCTATGAGACTCCTCCCATTGTTTGTTTAGGGCTCCTGGAGAATCAGATGTGCAGTTATCAAAATTCACTATTTTCTCAGCATCCGAGGGCAGGCAATCAACAGCGTTGGTATAAAGGAGATCATGGGCTTCCCAGGTAGTGCTAGTGGTAAAGAACCTGCCTGCCAATACAGGAGACTTAACAGACACAGTTTCAATCCCTGGGTCGGGAAGATCCCCTGGAGAAGGAAATGGCAACCCACTGCAGTATGCTTGCCTGGAGAATCGCATGGACAGAGGATCCTGATGGGCTAAGCTCTGTAGCGTCGCACAGAGTCAGACACAACTGAGCACACGGCACACAACACAGCAATCAGAGCAACAGTGCCGGAGCTTCAGACGGACCCCCATGTGCATGTGCTTTTATGTGTCTGGACAGGACATCCCACAAGACCAGACCCAGTGCCCACCCAAGGAAATGACAATAATGATGCTGAGTGCACTGGACTAGTAATAAGACAGTGCAAGCCCAGGGGTGTCAGTGGAGCATTCTACTGTTTGTGTGCTTTGCAGCTTCTCTCGAGGACTCCCACACTTCACCCTTGTGTACACACACAATCATCTGCTCATGAACCCAGACATCAGGTTTAATCACGAAGAGGAGCACCAGTGTTACAGCCAATGACTCTGTGATCATTAACCAATATCTCATAAAGTGAGACCTGTACACAGGCTGCAGAGACAGATGTTTCCAGGGCTTAATGAAGGGGAATCACGCACCATCCTCGTATGACAGAATCCAGCCCCACCTCAGCCGCACGCATCATAAAGCGCTCAAACAGCGTCGCTGGCTGTTTGGACAAGCTGGGTGCGAATGGTCCCTGGCTCACTCAGGTTGCGTCCAGAGCTTGCTCAGCTAAACCTCACACACTCACAAATACACACCTGTCTGGTATGTGTGCATGCGCACCCACCCAGGGCCCAGGCTGCCCGCAGGTCACAGTTAAATAAACACAGCACCACGAAGGACTTTCAGAAAGGAACCAAACCACTGCTGAGACTGGAAGCCTGGATACATGGTGTGCAGTCAGCCGAGGGTTCCCAAGGAAAAGAACCAGGTCTGCAGCCAGTCACACCCAGGCTCCCCACGTTGTGAACTGCAGGAGGCCAGGCATCATTTATCTCGAGGCTCTAACCTTTTGTGTGGAATTTGATGGGCAAATATTACAATACCTAAAAAGTTCAACCTGTGGATTGCTGAGATGTAAAACACCATCATCGTTTAGGGGAGCTTCCCTACCGAGGGATCAAACCTAGGTCTCCTCGCATTGCAGGCAGACACTTTACCGTCTGAGCCACCAGGGAAGCCCTATCATTTAAAGCAGGTGAACCCTAAGAAAGGTTTTCAAATGACCCAAGAGCTTATGAGTCACGATAAAGTTCCCCGCATCCATCTTGGTGCCTGTTTTCTCCTTTCACGAGGGAGCCCTCAGGCACCCGTCCCTAGCTCTTCATCAGTTTTCCAGAGTCACCCTTGTGGATCCGGGGTGCTCCTGCCCGGGTGGGGCTGCGCTGACCGGTGCTCCAGGGCGTGCAGGGGGAGCGGGTGGCCTCAGACTCAGGGGGAAGGCACCTCCCCCAGCCAGCCTTGCCTCTTCCTTCTCACTTTGGTCCATGTGGCCTCCTAGCCTGTATCCAGACTGCTCATGAGGTCACAAATGCCCCCCAAGCCCTGCACAGTGTCTGGGCTTCTGGTAAAAACCTGGCTTCGCAAAGTTTACCAGAGCTCGCAGTTTCCCCAGGCGGGTCCTCCCACCGGCCCTTCGTGCTTTCAACTCTCTTTAGCTCACCTTGCCTCCCACCCCAGCAGATCCTTACAACCGCAGCAGCCTGAACAGTCCATCTGCTCATCCGGTCTGGCTTCTCTGAACTCTGCCATCTTAGGTCACTTCCCTTGACTAGACCATCGAAGCAGGTGACCCAGCATCGCCCACACAGACTCCAGCTCCAGTCGAGGCTCCTCTGGCCCGGCCAGCAGTCAGGGAAGCCTGACTCTGTGAGAAAGCATGGCTGTTCCAGAAACCAGCAGGCTTCTCATCCAAGCCAACTCCAGGTACACAAACTGCTCACCTCTCATCTTCAGTATGATAGCCATTGTGCTGTGTCAGTGCGTGTGTGATTGTGTATACACACCTGTGTCAGCGTCTGTGTGAAGTGAAAGCTGTTCAACTCTCTCTTGATCAATCCTCCAAAATTCCAGTGCTCTGTCTGGTTCTTGTCAGCTCCAGGCTCATCATCCTCTCTTCTGGTGCTCAATCCTTATCTCTCCTAACAGAACACCTAAGGGGAAATGGGAACATTTCCAAAACACCCAAAATATGCAGGCACGTGGTCACTGCCTTTTATAGCTGTGGACCTTGCAGGGTACAGACCGTGATCCTCATTGTAATCAGAACATTCCTTGAGTGTTTACTGTGAGCACACGCTGTTTCAAACACCTTTGCCTGCCTGCCTGGTCTCTTTGAACAAACACCAGCAACGGACTTCAGAGAGGGCCTCAGGGCGCTGGAGCAGCCCAGGTAGGAGGGGTCCCGCCGGGCCTGGAGGGCCTAGCTTGTGCATGACATCACATCCAGCCAGGGAAGGGCACAGACTTGAGACCACTTCTATCCTGCTTCTTGGAAGGCTTGGGAGACTTGTCATTTTTTCATTATTTTTTTAAAATTGAAGTTAAGTTGATTTACAATGTTGTGCCAATTTCTGCTGTATTGCAAAGTGACTCAGTTATACATGCATACTTTCTTTTTATCTTCTTTTCCATTAGGTTTATCACAAGATATTGAGTACAGTTCCCTGTACTATAGAGTAGGACCTTGTAACTTATCCATTCTATACGTCATAGCTTGCATTCGTGAGGCTTTTTAAGTTCATCTTTCTCTGTGATGCAACAGACTTGTCTGTGACCTCGGAACTTCCAGCCCCAGTGAAATCACCACGGGATTCTTTCTTCCAGGAAAGCCTCATCCTGCCGTGTAGGCTGCTCTCCGGGGAAACTCGACAGCAGCACTCTTCCTGGCCTCACTTAGGAGATAAGAAACCTTGAGACATAAACTAGATTATTATATTTACGGGCACATACATTTATCGTGGAAGGAGAAGAAATGCTAGAAACGTGAGTTTCCGCATCTAAAGGGCAAAGTGACACATCGTGTCCTCTGAGCATCTTCTTTCTCTAGAATCGATGTGGTTCCAGAATCGACCTGCGACTAAATGTGGAAACTGAGGCACTGGGTCTTGTGTTCTTACACACACACACACACACACACACACACACACCCCACATACACGACATACACAACACACAACACATACACACACACAACACATACACACACACCATATACACACACAACACATACACACACAACACGTGCACACACATAACACATACACACACAACACATACACACACACAACTCACACACACACAACATATACACACACACCATACACACAACACATACACAACACACACACAACAATAGACACACACAACACATACACACACAAAACGTGCACACATAACACATACACACACAACACATACACACACAACACACAACACATACACACACAACACATAGACACACACAACACATACACACACAATACATAAACACACACCACATACACAACACACACACAACTCACACACATAATATACACACACAACACATACACACACACACCACATACACACACATAACACACACAGCACATACACAACACACACACATAACACATACACACACAACACACACAACACATACACACGCACCAGATACACACACAACTCACACACATAACATGCACACACAGTACATACACACACACCATATACACATACACCACATACAGAACACACACACAACACATACACACACAACACATACACACACCACATACACACACCACATACACACACACCACATACACACACACAACACATGCACACACATACATACACAACACACAACACATACACACAACACATACACACAACACATATACACACACGACATACACAACACACAACACATACACACACACAACACATACACACAACACATATACACACACGACATACACAACACACAACACATACACACACACAACACATACACACACACCATATACACACACAACACATACACAACACACACAACACATACACACACAACTCACACACACACAACACATACACACACACCATACACACACAACACATACACAACACACACACAACACATACACACACAACACATACACAACACACACAACACATACACACACACACAACTCACACACACACAACACATACACACACACCATATACACACAACACACACAACACATAGACACACACAACACATACACACACAACTCACACACACACCATATACACACACACCACACACACAACACACACACAACACACACACACAACACATAGACACACACAACACATACACACACAACACATACACACAATACATTTACACACACCACATACACAACACACACACAACTCACACACATAATATATACACACACAACACATACACACACATAACACACACAGCACATACACAACACACACATAACACATACACACACAACACACACACACAACACATACACACGCACCAGATACACACACAACTCACACACATAACATGCACACACATAACATGCACACACAACACATACACACACACCATATACACACACACCACATACAAAACACACACACAACACATACACACACAACACATACACACAGCACATACACACAACACATACACACAATACATAGACACACACAACGCATACACACACATAACACACACACAACACATACACACAATACATAGACACACACAACATATACACACACAACACACAACAGATACACACACAGGGCCGAGTCTTTCTGGGACAAATGAAGAAAGAAGCCAGGACAGCAGAACCTCCCAGGTAACCTCTCAGGGCTCAGCGTATTTGCAGAACATTATCTCATTTGAATCTCATGGTGACTCTCTGAGGGGACTTGGAAAAAGGTGGCACCTCATCTGTCAGGTGGAGAAACCTACTCAGACAGTGAGTGAGCTGCTCCGGATTTGTGGCCAAACTAGAATCACGCCTTGACCTCTGGCTTCTAGTCCCGGAGGTTCTTTTACACTAAAATGCTCCGAAATCGAAATTCCCAAACAGCGGTCGAGGTGATAACAACAGTGTAGTAATAACACCCGGAGAAGCAGTTGCACTGGAAGACACAGACACAGCAGAAGCAGCGGCAGAGGTCGCGTTACTGAAATATTGAAATAACTGCAGCCTAGGTGTGAAGAGTAGTGACAGGAGCTTAAGAATGAGCAGAGCTACGAGAGCAACGGCAGTGAACACAGTGTGAGTCACGTTAACAGTCGCCTTCGTATGGACGTATTTACATAAACAACTTCCAAAGAACTAGAGAAGCCACTAGAAAAGGGTGTCACTCATCACACCTTCACGAGTAAAGCTGCTCATTGTACTTGCTAAGCCTCTGAGGAGGCTTTACGAACAGCCGAGCAAGAAGAGAAGTAGAAGACGAGGGAGAAAGGGAGAGAGATACGCAACTGAATGCAGAGTTCCAGAGAAGGGCAAGGAGAGAAAAGCAAGCCTTCTTAAGTGGACAACACAAAGAAATAGAAGAAAATAATACAATGGGAAAGACTAGAGATCTCTTCAAGAAAGTCGGCGCTATCAAGGGAATGTTTCATGAAAAGATGGGCACAAGGACCTAACAAGCAGAAGAGATTAAGAAGAGGTGGCAAGAATACACAAAAGAACTATACAAAAAAAGTCCTAATGACCTGGATAACCGCAATGGTGTGGTCACTCACCTAGAGCCAGACATCCTGGAGTGTGAAGTCAAGTGGGCCTTAGGAAACATCACTATGAACAAAGCTAGTGGACGTGATGGAATTCCAGTTGAGCTATTTCAAATCTTAAAAGAAGATCCTGTGAAAGTGCTGCACTCAATATGTCAGCAAATTTGGAAAACTCAGCAGTGGCCACAGGACTGGAAAATGTCAGTTTTCATTCCAATCCCATAGAAAGGAAATGACAAAGAATGTTCAAACTACCATACAATTGCGCTCATTTCATTTGCTAGCAGAGTAATGCTCAAAATCCTTCAAGCTAGACTTCAGCAGTACGTGAACTGAGAACTTCCAGCTGTACAAGCTGGATTTAGACAATGCAGAGGAACCAGAGATCAAATGGCCAACATTTGTTAGATCATAGAGAAAGCAAGGCAATTCCAGAAAACATCTACTTCTGCTTCATTGACTACGCCAAAGTCTTTTACTGTGTGGATCACAACAAACTGTGGAAAATTCTTAAAGAGATGGGAATATCAGACCATCTTATCTGTCTCCTGAGAAACCTGTATGTGAGTTAAGAAGCAACAGTTAGAACCAGACATGCAACAATAGACTAGTTCCAAATCAGGAAAGGAGTACGTCAAGGCTATATATTGTCACCTTGCTTATTTAACTTATATGCAGAGTACATCATGGGAAATGTCTGGCTGGATGACTCACAAACTGGAATTAAGATTGCTGGGAGAAATATCAACAACCTCAGATAAGCAGATGATACCACTCTAATGGCAGAAAGCAAAGAGGAACTAAAGAGCCTCTTGATGAGGGTGAAAAAGGAAAGTGAAAAAGCTGGCTTAAAACTCAACATTCGAAGAACTAGGATTGTGGTATCTGGTCCCATCACTTTATGGCAAATAGATGGGGAAAAAGCAGAAACAGTGACAGATTTTATTTTCTTGGGCTTCAAAGTCACTTTGAACAGTGACTGCAGCCAGGAAATTAAAAGACTGTTGTTCCTTGGAAGGAAAGCTATGACAATCTAGACAGTGTATTGTCTAGATGCCAACAAAGGTCTGTAGAGTCAAAGCTATGGTTTTCCCAGTAGTCATGTACAGATGTGAGAGTTGGACTTAAAGAATGCTGAGCAGAAAAGAATTGATGCTTTTGATCTGTGGTGCTGGAGAAGACTCAAGATTCCCCTGGATTTGAAGATCAAGCCAGTCAATCCTAAAGGAAATCAACCTTGAACATTTATTGGAAGGACTGATGCTTAAATTCCAGTACTTTGGCCACCTGATGCCAAGAGCCAACTCATTGGAAAAGACCCTGATGCTGGGAAAGTTTGAGGGTAGAGGGGAAGGGGACAACATAGGATGGGATGGTTGGATGGCATCACCGACTCAATGGACATGAATTTGAATAAACTCTGGGAGATAGTGAAGGACAGGGGAGGCTGGCGTGCTGCAGTCCATGTGGTCAAAGAGAGTCGGACACGACTGAGTGACTGAACAATAACAGCCACACAATCTTCTGTTTATATAGACCAAAAGGAAAAAAAATACTTATTATCTTTTCTATAAATTTGGAAGAGCTTTTGATAAAATTAAAATTCCATTCTTGACTTACAATTCTTAACGAAATAAGACTGAGCAAGAGTTTAAAACTTTTTCCACTTACAAACTTAAGACCTTTCTGAGACTGGATGAGAGTCATCTTCTAGGACAAAATTCCCTCCACTCTGCTGGACGTTGCAGGTCTGGGTGTGGTGAGGTGCTCAGATTTGAAGCATTTTACAAATGTGTAACAAACCTCGCTTGGTCTCATAAATGCAAGAGCAGTGAGTTTCCAAGGTAGTGGTACAAAAACAGTCATAATTATGATGCGGGGGAAAGAAAAGGTAACTCAAAATGAAATTGTGAGAAAAATTGGCAAAATTTTGCATGCAGATAGGAGGAAAACTTAAATTGGGAATGACTCTTAAAAATGAAGAAGGGAGAATGTCTATATTAAAGATGCCTTGAGACTTCCCTGGCAGTACATTGGTTAAGACTCTGGACTTTCAATGCAGGAGGCATGGGTTCAATCCCTGGTGGGGGAACTTAGATCCCACGTGTTTCATGGCATGGCAAAAGAGTAGGAAAGCAAACAGACATGAAAGACGCCTAGTCAGTGGACAACAACTAGGAAACATGAATAGCACCGACTTTGTGTATGTTCTAGCCTGCTGTGTGTCAGAAGAAGGCCAGGAATGTTCCCAAAGTTGAAAAACCACAAATAATTTCATGGGCTCAGCACTCTTTCAAATCAGTACAACACTGATATAAAAATAGGGAAAACACTCATTCTGTTAGCTAAAAAGGAGTTCACGACAATACTCATTAAGATTTTCAAGGCAAATAAACCTACTTATTTAGAAAAATGAAGCCCAGAGAGATTCATCAATACACATTTTTTTTAAAGCTTTAAAATGAAATCACACTCCTGTTTGGTGGAATTACCTCTGGGAAACAGAACTTTAATCCCTGCCCAGTCATTTTTTTTTTAAATAAATAAATGTCTTCAAATTTTTCAAGTTCAAGGGGCTCCACAGAAGTGACTTGAGGGAGGAAAACATGCCTGGTTCATTCCTAAGGCTCCATCTCAGGCTGTTTCCTGCCAGGTGCCCTGGCATACGACCAGGATACAAAGGTTCTCAACAGGCTGAACATTAAATGACCCACTATTAGCAGCTCTGTCTACAGAGCTCGCCGTAGTTTTAGAAGTGTTCTCACAATCCCCCATCTCTGTTTGGTCTTCTCAACAGCCTTCAGAGGTGTTTTACGAAGGGGTAGTCTTGATTCCAAGTGAAGAAATGGTGGCCAAAGTCATGAAGTGAGGCCCCAGACACAGCGGGTCGATGGTTTAGACGCAGCAGCGGAACCTGGGGTCTTCTGACTTTCTCCTGCTAAGGTCCAGCTGGCAATAAGCCACACGCTGCATCTGAACCCAGAGACTAGACAGAGCCATTCAGAGTGAACGAGGGAGACCTGGAATCACTCTCCTGACTCTCCTGGCTACGGAAGGAGGTCTTTTTACTTGTGAAACAAAGAGCCTGCTTCACGACTCAAACGTCTCATCCTTAAGACTGGTGAGCCAACGTTTCTGACGCCATATTAGGAGTAGATTCTAGCAGTAGAATGAAAACTCTTAGGTCTCTTCATTAAAGTTTTAAATAGATCTCCTTGTCAGCCAGGCAGGTGAGTAATCAGGCTAGATCCAAGACACAAGGCTGATCACTGCAATAACTAAACCTGGTTAACGTTTACATGTTTATGTCAATGAATGGGTCCCTTAGGGGGTTTATGGGGAGAAGTCATTGTCAGGGTTAAGAACAAACCTCTTGCCTGAAGATCTCAGAGAGAAGGTGACTGGAGAACTCCTCAGGAGAAGGTTGATTTTTATATCGTCTTGAAAGGAGACCTCTTCAAACAGGTGTGTCCACCTGGGGTGCACGATGAGGAGGGCCGTGTGCATGGGAAAGGGGTACCTGTCCATTACCAGTCTCTGGACCCCGGGATTCCACCTACCTGAGGTCTCTCCTGCCGGCAGGATGACCCCCAGGCAGGGCAGTGGCCACAGAGGCCAGATCTCCATCATGCTCAGTTCTGATCAGCTGCTCCCAATACCACCCTGTCCTTCCTGAACCTAGCACTTGCTTACTCTTTCCTTGCAGCCCTTCTTATTTTGATTAATTTCAAAGGAAAAAAAGAAAAGCATTCTGAAAGAAGCTGAAAAGAAGGTAGGCGGGTACAGGCTGTTTAAGGACAGGAAAGTGAAAATGAAAGTCACTCGGTCGTGTCTGTGACTCTTTGCGACCCCTTGGACTGGACAGTCCGTGAGATTCTCCAGGCCAGAATACTGGAGTGCAGACACAAAATTCACACACAAAATTCACACACACGGCAAATAAAACATAACAAAAGACCTCAAAACACAGACCCAGGTGGAACCTGGATAAATGAAGCGCTGCAGCGCCACCTCCTGGCTATCTCTTGACACTGCATGCTGGTCGGCTTGGAAATCAGGGATGCTGGACTCAAACTCCAATTCCAGCGGCCATGAGCTCCACGCTCTCTGCCACATTTTCCCCTTACAAATTTCTGTCGTCCTCGGTGGTTCTTCCTCTTCAGATTTACCTTGTGTTTCCCTCCATCCAGTCCAGACCCTGCACCAGGTAAGTCCCGTGAGTGTGTGCACACGTGTGCACACCTTTCACTTTCTGCACTTTGTGAAGTTAATTAATGGCCCAGAAATGAGCACATCAAGGAGATGCCATGGGACCACATCCTTGCTTCTCTCTCCTCTTTCTGCTTGCACGTCTCTGGCGAGAACCAGCCACTTTTCTCTAGGCCTCTGGGGTTGGGGGCAACCAGGTCTGATCTTCAGCTTCTACCTTTTTCTGAAAAAAAATGTAGCAATGCGCCACAGAGAAGGAGTCTCCTGAAAGCATTTGATCCTTGTTATTTCACTTCATAATCAGAAAGGGCCTCAATGTCCAAGTGCAGGAAGCTCTCTAGGACCAGACACCACTGCAAACTTGGGTCTCATCCATTCCATCCTCTCCTCTGTTTTCCATGGGTTAGTCCTTCTATCCTATCTCCCCAGCCTTCTCTCTGCTCCTCAGGTGGGGATACCCAAGTCTATCTGTCCATGTGAGCATTAGTTTGGCATGGGACTTCCTTGAGGACTCTTAATAGCCTGCCATGGGTTCCTGCCCACTGCACACATTTTTTAGGTGGATAGGAGGATGTGGAATGTCTTATTGATACAGGATGCTGGCCAAGCTCTGCAGCCCTGGAGAGGCCCTTGGCCTGGAGTAGATGCTTGGAAAGTCCACTGTGCTATGTCCTCACAGGGGCATCTGTGGTCAGTCCCTCTGCCTCCCTTCCACCCACATGTGCACTCAGAGCCCGAGAATAAGTGACCAAGTAAAGACAAGTTCCTGTCACTCCCCCCAAATGCTCACACTGTTTGGAATCCAGTCAAGTGCATGGACCACACACCTTCAAATCCAACTGGCCCTACTCGCTCTTCCCAAACTCTGTAAAACAGAATAAAATACATTCATTCTAAGGCAGCTCTGCAAACCAGAATAAATACACTCATTTTAAGGCATGGTCATGTAAGCAAACGAAATGTTCATACTCGGGGCTGGGGCTATGATTTGAGAATCAGTTCAGTTCAGTCACTCAGTCGTGTCCGACTCTTTGCAACCCCATGGACTGCAGCATGCCAGGCCTCCCTGTCCATCACCAACTCCCAGAGTTTACTCAGATTCATGTCCATTGAGTTGGATTTGAGAATAGATTTGGGAATTAGAGACATAAAGCTTTCTCTTGAAAAATCTCTACCCATAGCCATTACTAAATCTTTCAAAAGCTGTGCAGGAGCAAAACTCTTGGCAATAGTCATTAATATACATGTTGCTTTCTTCAAAAGGATTGCATCTTTGCCTAAGCTGACTTTTAATCATGAGGAGAAGTCTTTCTGTTAGGAGAAAGATGTGGTCAGTGTGTTTAACTTTAGCTTTTCTAATGGGTGTGTGATCACATTCCATTGTGGATTTGGTTTGCAATTTCCTGATGACTAGTGATGCTGAACATCTTTTCATGAGATTGTTAACTAATCACGTATTTTCTTTGGTGACATGGCTATAGAAGTCTTATGTCAATCTTTTAAAACTGAGTTGGTCGTCTTTCATTATTTTCCCCTTTGGTTATTGATTTAAAGGAGCTCTTTCCATATTTTGGATTTAAGTTCTTTGTTAGATACTATATCGTGATTATTTTCTCCCAACATGTGGCTTGTCTTTTCATTTTCTTCATAGCTTCCTCACTTGAGCTTTAGTTATGATAAAACCAATCTATATCCATCTTGTTCCCTTACAATTAAAGTTTTTCTGTCCTCTCAAAAAAAGAAAATGTATTTGCTTACCCCAAAGCCACTAAGATATGTGCCTCTGTTTTCTTCCAATAACTGTAATGCTAAATCTGTGATAAACCTCACGTCATTTTTGTGCAGGTTGTGGGGTAGGTACTGAGGTTCAGGGCTTCCACATGGAGTTGTTAGGAAAACTCACCATCAAATTTCCTGGGGACTCTTAGTAAAAGCCAGTGTATTAACATATTTAGGGCTTCCCTGGTGGCTCAGTGATGAAGAATCCACCTGCAAAGCAGAAGATGCATGTTTGATCCCTGGGTCAGGAAGATCCCTCGGAGGAGGAAATGGTAACCCACTCCAGTATTCTTGTCTGGAGAATCCCATGGACAGAGTTGCCTGGCGGGTTACAGTCCATAGAGGTAGCAAAGAGTCGGACGTGACTTAGCAACTAAACAACAATGACAGTCTGGAGGATCTCTATTGCATTCTTCTGATCTCTTTGTCCAAAGATGAATAAACTTATTCTGTAAAGGGCCAGCCAGGGAGTATTTTAGGTTTTGCCAGCCAGGTGGTCTCGGTTGCAAAGACTCACCTCTCTCCATGTGGTGTGCAGTATGGCTGTGTTCTGAAACTTCCGTAATGGACACAGAAAGGTGAATTTCATGTCGTTTCTGTGCATCACAATATACCATTCTTCTTTTGATTTTGTCAAACTTTTAAAAATGTGAAAGTCTCTCTTGTAACTGTACAACAGCAGGCGGCAGGCTGTTTTTGGCTCACAGCTGTGGTTTGTCAGCCCATTTTGGTCCGGCCTTATTCCCAAACCACAGGGCCTTGATTACTGTAGTTTTATAAGAAATTTTGAAATCATGATGTGAGTAGTCCAACTTTGCCTTTTCTTTTTCAAGATTGTTTTGGCTATTCTAGGTTCTTTGCATTCCCGTATAAATTTTTGAACCAACTTTCAATTTCTATATAAAACATCTGATGGGACTTTGAGAACATACTGAATCTATGGAGCAATTTGGGGAGAATTGACATCATAGCACTGCTGAGTCCCCTAATTCACAAACGCTGCATGTCTCCCTCTCATTCAAGTCTCCTTCCACTTCTCTTACCAATGGGTTAAGGTTTTCGGAGTCAAGTGTCTTATATAGATTTTGTTAAATATATTTCTAAGTATTTTGTATTTTTGCTGCTGTTAAAATGGGTTTCTAAATTAATTTCTCAAGTGTTTTCTGTGAGCTTAATGAAATACAATAAAACCCAGGTTTGTGTTCTCAAGTCCACTGTGAGTATTCCTTCCAGATAGAAATGCCCTTCCTAAACTACAAAGCTGATCAGGCCTCTCTCCTGCTTACAATTTAACCATAGAATAAATGTCAAACATATTCAGCTTTTCTATCTGCTCAGCACTTGAACTACAAATAATTCCAACTGCATTTTTTTCATTGTTATTTTTTTATTATTATTATTAGTATATTGGGCTTCCCTGGTGACTCAGCTGGTAAAGAATATGCTTGCAATGTGGGAGACCTGGGTTTGATCCCTGGGTTGGGGACATTCCCCTGGAGAAGGGAACAGCCACCCACTCCAGTATTCTGGCCTGGAGAATTCCACGGACTGTAAGATCTATGGGATCGCAAACAGTTGGACACGACTGAGCGACTTTCACTTTCATTAGTATATTAGTATATTTTTGCCAGCTCCAAAAGGAGAATTTCTAGACAAAGGAGAGGATTCATACACACAGGGTCTTACCAGAAACTATCCCATCCCTATCGTGACCTCTTCGATAGGTGGCGGGGTCAGAAACGCCATATCTGAGCTGGTTGGGGATTGAGGAGGCTGTTGACAGGGCTTCACCGTGATCAGTCCTTGGGCCAGAGGACAGGGTTCACCTCCACGTTAGCGGAGATCCAGACAAAGAAAGGCGGTGTGTACCTCTCCTCCCTCCTCTGGTCCCTCCCACTGCACACCATGCGGGCCGGCTTCACGGTGAGCAGCACGGCTCTGCCTTTCTTTGTTTGTCTCCCTCTCCGCCTGAGTTGTCTGTGATCAACTTGTTTGAACTTGGGAACCATAATGTCCTTCCTACCACAGAGGCAATGTCTTTTGTGGCCTTTCTTCCTTGAAAGTGAAAGCCCCTTTCTCATCTCTTTTTTTTGTTGAGTTTCCCACGTCATCAACTAAGAACACATCTGTGACTGATTACACGGGGCCCGCCCCCTGCTCCCCCTTTGCAATATGATTTTACAGCCACTGACATCAGGAGGCAGAAGGTATTTCCCTACTTAACTCTGGAACATGTTTGAGATTTGCCCTGGCAAAAAACAAAAAGGTGAAAAAAACAATACCCAAACTATGCAGCAGAATTAAGATGAAACTCTTTCAAGCCTAGACCTCCAGGGACCCTGCCTGTTTCTTCTCTTTGTTCAACCTCTGTTCAGGTCGGCCTGAGGACAACACTTGCCGAACTTGCCAGAAACAGGAAGATGGCATGAGGCACGGCCAAGTTGGTCGTCAGCCAGCGGAACCTCGTACCAGGGTGACCCGAGCCAATCATGGTGCTTGATTGAGCTCTGGGGAGACAGGAAGAAGAGCCACCCCCACGACCACTAGACTCACGACAATGATGAATGCTCCTTGTTTTAAACCACTGAATTCAGGAATGATTATCAATACCAAACAGATACAGTATCTCTCATCTTTTTTATCTGTTACAGAGTCAAATGGAGAAAAGGCCTATTGTAGAATATGTTTTCACAGGTTGTTGTTGTTCAGTTGCTCAGTCGTGTCTGACTCTTTGTGACCCCATGGACTGCAGCATGTCAGGCTTCCCTGTCCTACACCATCTCCTGGAGCTTACTCAAACTCATGTCCGTTTAGTCTGTGATGCCATCCAACCATCTCATCCTCTGCCACCCAGTTTTCCTTTTGCCTTCAACCTTCCCCAGCATCAGGATAATGCTTGTCAAATACTAGGTCTAATGCACAGAGTGGGGACTCCCCCATATCAACCTTTGAAACTCTATAAACAACTTTCATTCTGGGGTTGGGTAATGTATAAAGAGCTATAACAGCCTTGCCAGAAATAAGTGTGAGGTACAAATCTAGGTTCAGCTTTTGGCCTAAATCATGAATTCCAAAGAGCTCAGTTTTATCTGACTCTTTGGGACCCCGGACTGTAGCCCACCAGGCTCCTCTGTCCATGGAATTCTCTAGCCAAGAATACTGGAGTGGGTTGTCATTTCCTCCTCCAGGGGATCTTCTTGACCTAGGGATCAAACCCAGGTCTCCTGCATCTCAGGCAGATTCTTTACCATCTGAGCCACCAGGGAAATTACAGGTGGCGCTAGTGGTAAAGAATCCTCCTGCCAATGCAGGAAACGTGAGACCGGGTACGATCCCTGGGTTGAGAAGATCCCCTGGAGGAGGATATGGCAACCCACTCCAGTATTCTTGCCTGGAGAATCCCATGGACAGAGGAACCTAGCGGCCTACAGTCCATGGGGTCAAAAAATGTCAGACACGACTGAAGTGACTTAGCACACACATGAACTCCAAAGGGCAGGCTCACAAAATCCACGGCAGAACACTCACCCCTGAACTCTCTTCTTCAGCTGGCTGAGTGGCCATGGATTCCCACCCTGGCCCATGGAAATGGGTGCAGATTCATACAGGAGACAAGTAACTTGGGGAGAAAACTTTGGCTGCGGTTATTATTTTGCTCATCTGGGGAGGAAAAGCCATCATAAACTTCACCATGGAACTTGGCTCCTGCATTTTCCCTCGGAATATGATTAATTACTCTCTAAACAATAAAAGCCTTCCAGGAACAATAGAAGGCAGCTACTACAGAATATTCATAAATATTCAACTGAAGCCTGGTGGGAATGTTATACTCCCACCAGGGCTCTGCGCTGACATTGGAAGTCAGACCCCCAACTCAGAGACATTAAACTGTGCAGAAAAATATTTACATAAGTGAGCCTGGTATGACTTGTCAGAGTGCCACGCTCTGCTTTTGCCTGGACATTGGGAATTAATTTGGACCTGATGATGAAACTGAGGTCTGAAATGCTGGCAGCCTCTTTATTTCTGTGACCAGCTCACATGGCTGTCAGGGATGAACAGAACAGGGCTACTCAGGCCACTATGTTAGTAGAGCCCCGGTCAACAAAATATTGTTTTATTTGTCTTTGGATTCTTTTATTTTGCAGCCACTCTTTTGGAAATCACTTGGTGCCCGCATACTAGACATTAGGAAAAATAAAGAGTAGACTCAGGCCCTGAGTTCTCCCCAGGAAACTACATCCCCCAAAGGAATGAAGACACAAATAGGCCATTGCAATGCATCTTTTAGTGCCATCTTGATCAAATATACGGGGCAGGGACATGGAGGGGCTCCAGGAGCTGGTCAGGGGTGGGGGAATGGGCTGGTAGCTGGATTGATGGAAAGCCTTTATATAGCACTGGACATCTGAGCAGGGTCGCCTTGAGGAGGTCAACAGTTCTTTCTGCTGAGAAGACAGAGCAGGAGATTCCTGGCATCGCTGGTGTGGCTTGGGAAACAGTGAAGGACAGTGAGGTTGTGGTTAGAGAGCAAGAGCTGGAAAAATTAGAGCTAAATCTGTAGCAGTCATTGTAGTCCCAGAAAATAGCTGTGACCTTTCTCCCTCCATCTCACTGTTGGTTTATTCTGGCTGAGGTTTCTGCACAAGGGAAAGGCTCTAGAGGGTCTTGGAGCATTTGTCTGGCCGAATCCTTTGTAATTTGCGGGGAACAAAAGAATCATCCAGCACCCTTATTTACCATGGGCTTCGAGAATGACTGAAGGGCCTATAGAGTAAGCTGAGCGCTGAAGATGCTTTTGAACTGTGGTGTTGGAGAAGACTCTTGAGAGTCCCTTGGACTGCAAGGAGATCCAACCAGTCCATCCTAAAGGAAAACAGTCCTGAACATTCATTGGAAGGACTGATGCTGAAGCTGAAACTCCAATCCTTTGGCCACCTGATGCGAAGAGCTGACTCATTGGAAAAGACCCTGATGCTGGGAAAGATTGAGGGCAGGAGGAGAAGGGGATGACAGAGGATGAGATAGTTGGATGGCATCACCGACTCAATGGACATGAGTTTGAGTAAACTCCGGGAGTTGGTGATGGACTGGGAAGCCTGGTGTGCTACAGTTCATGAGGTCGCAAAGAGTCAGACACGACTGAGCGACTGAACTGAACTGAACTGAAGGTCCTACAGACCCTGCATCCACTGGGGACACTACCAAGCTTCCTTTGTGGAGCTCTTTCAGGGGCAGACCTGTCTCTGGGAAACCAGAATGCCAGCGTAAGGCCAAGTGGAGACTGCGTGGACTGAGTGGTCACTGGTGACTTCAGCAAGAGATGTTTGGATGGAGCAATGGGTGTTGAAAAAAAGCAGAAAAAATCAGAGACTTTACTTTTCTGACAAAGGTCCATCTAGTCAAAGCTATGGTTTTTCCAGTAGTCATGTATGGATGTGAGAGTTGGACCATAAAGAAAGCTGAGTGCCAAAGAATTGATGCTTTTGAGCTGTGGTGTTGGAGAAGACTCTTGAGAGTCCCTTGGACATCAAAGAGACCAAACCAGTCCATCCTAAAGGAAATCAACCCTGAATATTCATTGGAAGGACTGATGCTGAAGCTCCAATACTTTGGCCATCTGATACGAAGAGCTGACTTCTTGGAAAAGACCCTGATGCTGGGAAAGATTGCGGACAGGAGGAGGAGGGGACGACCGAGGATGAGATGGTTGGATGATATCACGGATTCAATAGACATGAGTTGGAGCAAGCTCCAGGAGATGGTGAAGGACAGGGAAGCCTGGTGTGCTACAGTTCATGGGGTTGCAAAGAGGTGGACAGGACTGAGTGACTGAACAAGTAGGTGCAGAAGCTGGTGAGTGTGGTGTGAAAGCAGACGAGAGGATTGGAAACCCAGCTGTGTAACTTGCGAAGTGGTTCAGGTGCCAAGCTTTAGGTCCTTGCATCTGTGAGAATGAGGACACAGTGAGATTTGACCATTGCTTCTCAAGTTTCTGTTTACATGGAAGAAAGACCCTAGGGTAGCACCCGTGCTTACACTCTCTATAATTCAACACCTGGAACTTGCTTCCAACCAAGGCAAAGGCATCACCCCTGTGATTAATCTACACACTCACACACACACATACATGTATTTATACATATACGCTGTTGTTTAGTCACTAAGTCGTGTCCAACTCTTTGTGACCCCTTGGACTGTAGTCCTTCAGGCTCCTCTATTCATGGGATTTCTCAGGCAAGAATGCTGGGTGGATTGCCATTCCCTTCTCCAGGGGATCTCCCTGACCCAGAGATGGAACCTGCGTCTCCTGCGATGCAGGTAGATTATTAACCCACCTAAATAGTCACCTAGAAATCGCCCTAAAATCCAGATCCTAACTCAGCAGATCTCAGGCGAGGCCTGAGATTTTGTTTCTAGCGGTTCTCAAGCACCTGTCATGCCTCTGGTCTAAAAAACCACCTTTTCAGTGTAAAGGAGATAGATGCCTACTGAGATTCCTTCTAATTCTAGGAATATACTAGCTGGAGGGAATCACATGGACATCAAAGAAAAGAAGTTATCACTGTTTGCAAATATCTAAACTGACTTTTGCAATTTCACTAAACACTGACAAAGTGTGTTGAACATGTTTAAAGGCATATGGAATTATTTCACAGAAGTCATTTTCGAGAAATTCTTAAGGCTCTACAGGAGAAATGAAAAGACTAATGATGAAATAAATGTTGGAAAGAGAAGGTTACGGAAAAGTGCTAGCCCTAACTAGATATTCCATACACATTGGTGCACGTGGGTCCTTATGCAGGATGTAACCTGTTTTAGTAGAAGCCTGCTTCTGTGGCTCTTATCACCGCGGGGGTGGGAGGAGGCGCCCTTCTCTCCCTATCTGTGCTGACCCCGCCCCCCACAATCCCATCTCTTCCAGGAGTTTGCTCAAGCAGGAAGCTGCTCCTCTCTGCTCTCACTGAGCTTCGGGGCAAGTGTAACCTTCACATGGCTGCAATGCCTGAGGACAGGAACCTGATCATGTGCTTTGGTCTGTGTGCAGAATTCGGGTGCTGAGGAGAGAGAGAGATCTGCTGAGATGCTGCTGCAGGCTGGGGGTGTCTCCCCCCGGGCACCAGGCTCCTCATTCATAAGAACAGGTGATGTCTGAGCGGTCCTTCCAGGCCTGGGATTCTGGCAATCCTTCCCTGGGGAGCTTCCTGAGGGATGAATGCTTCTCTCAATTGTTGGTATCCGGGGTCTCTAGGGATTCTCCCCATGAGGTCGGAGGAGTCAAGAATCTGTTAGTCCTTCAAAGGCAAGTTCTTCTGTCTCTGCCTAAAGCTATGCCAGAGAATCCACACTCCTGGGAGATAATGTCTTAGAATTTTAAAAGCATAAATAAGGAGCAGTGTGGGAGGGCTGGGGTCAAAATCTAACTCTTCAGAAATTAAAAATTCAAAATAGTAGAAAGGATAGTGCGAGGGACACCCATGTACTTTTCAGCTAAATTAAAAATAAAAATAAAACCTGAATGCTATAGAGCTCAGTTCTACACCTAGTGTGTAAAATAAACATCACAGGCGGGGCTGAGGCATCTCCGAAGGGTGCCCCCTTCCTTCCCTCGCCCTGCCCCCCACTTTCCTAGAAAGTAACTGACTTTGTGGATCTGATGTGCACTATTTCTATTTACAACACTTTTACCACATATATTATAATAAACTATGTGGTGTGATTTATGGTAATATATTTGCAGTATGTTACAATACACAATATATACATAATAATTTTGTTTAGAGTGGATCAAGAAAGGAAAGATACGAAAATGGCGTGATGGGCAGCATATCAGTCCAGCATGGCAGACCCGTCCCCCACCGGCTGTCACTTCCTATGGGTTGGCCAGTCCTCCCAGAGCCCCTTTCTCACTGCGCTGTGGGGGTCACAGTCCTGGCAGACATGGGAGCACTCAAGTCAACACCTGCAGGGAGAGAGCAAACTGCCTGGCCTATTTGTAACCCAAAGGGCCCAATTCATAACACATCTAGAGTGAGACTTCTGCCTCTAGATGGTCTGTCCGTCTCCAGTTCAAATTTAATGGCTGATTTAACTGAATGACCCAAGCAACTGACACTCCTCCAATAAACATACACACACACGCACACACACACACACATACACACAGGGCAATTTATTCCTCCATTTGACAAACTCCTAAGTCTCTACTATGTCAGACTTGATGATGCAAACAAGAAAAAAACCTAAATTCCTGGATAAAATTAACAATTAAGTCTACTTTTCTGAAACTTCCAAAACTGATTTCTTTTGTATAAAAATCTTAAATACATATTGAAAAAAGCCAGATAAAAAAGTCCCGTGAAGGATTTTAACCCTCCTTTTCAAATGAAGAAAAGGATGCCCTGGTAAGTCACAGGCCTAAGAACTCACCCACCAGGGACCGGAGCCCAGGGGACCCTGCGGGCCGTGGCCACACTCCCAACCATGACGCTCGGCCTCCCACTGGGAGCCGGCCTCACCCCCAAACACGCGGCTGCGTGATGCCAGAAAGGGAGGAGTGGGTTGTGAAAGCTCCAGTAATGAGCGGGAATGGCCATTTTCAAACAACTGAGGGCCCAGGAAACAGGAGCATTTGACTCTGTCTGGGGTCTGGCCACATCAACAGGTATGCTCTCCCCCAGGACCTGGGCACAGCAACCTTCCACACACACACACAAGCCTGCGGTCACTACCCACACCCGCCACGCCCCGTAATTTGAATTCCCTGAGTCTGTGATGTGGCCAAGTGCAGGCACAAAGGAGAGTATTTCTTATGGGAAGAACAAGTCCATGCATCCATGTGTACACACACACACACCATGCACACACAAACCATGTGTACACACACACACACACAAACCATGTACACACACAAAAAACCCATGTACACACACACACACACAAACCATGTGTACACACACACACACACACAGATTTATTTTGCTTAAAAGCAGTTGCTCCTCAGCAGAGTGTCCTCTGGGGTGATTCCCACCTTCCAGGTCAGCTTGAAGACCTGAAGTCCAACCGGAGTGAGGCAGGGCTGTTTCAGGGTCGGGGAAGCTCGGCAACCCTTGCCTTTGACTCTCGTCTGCCTCCTCGGATTGGCCTCCACTTGGGCAGGGTCGTCCCACCCACGGACCATGCTCCCCGTCACGGACTGAGCTGTTGCCCCCAAAACATGCTGGAATCCCCACCCCTAGCGCCCGTGACTGTGATCTCATCTGCAAACAGGGCCTTTGAAGACGATCAGCGTGAGGTCACCCCGGACTTGGGGAAGGGGCTAATCCAATGGCTGGGTCTTCACAGAAGCAAGTGTGGACACAGAGATGAAGAGGCACACAGGGGAAAGAGCATGAGAAGATGAAGACAGACTAGGGGGCGCCCGCACGAGCCCAGGGCTGCCCGAGATGCTGGCACAGCCCCAGCTGGGAGGGAGGCTGGCACGGGCCTGTGCTCGGGGTTCTCAGGAGCCACCTTGCTTCCTGTGGACCGTGGGCCCCTGGCCTCCAGCAGCAAGGGAGAAGGCATTTCCGTTGGTTCAGCCCCCAGTTTGTGGGGCTCTGTCACGGGGGCCCCCCACCCACAGCTTTAGAATGAAGCCCCGGAGCTTTGCGGGCTGTGCCTCCCAAGGGGGGACCTCTGAGTGGCCGTCCAGCCCCAGTGTGCCCATCGAAGTCCTTGCGCTTGCTGGACTGGGCCACTCCCTCATTTCTGCTTGGCTGACGCTTCCTCATCTGCTAGACCCAGTCCACACACCTCACCCTCCCCACAGCTCTCCCTGAGCACCCGTTCTGGCTGCAGTGCCATGGGGCAGCCACCAGGGCACTGGCCACACCTGGCCCTGATCTCTGACCCACAGATCAGCCTCCCTCCAGATGAGGAGCCCCCGTGAGCAGGGACACCGTGTCTTCAATGCCAGCAATAGGTCACCCACTCACAGAATACTCCTTCCGACACCCGCATCTCCAGATTCTAAGGATGGCTAATATTTATTTTTTAATTAATTTATTTTGGTTGTGCTGGGTCTTCGTTGCTGTGAGGGCTTTTTCCTGGTAGCAGTGAGCAGGGGACACCGTCTTGCTGAGATGGAAGGGCTGCTCATCACAGTGGCTTCTCTTGTTGTGGAACACAGGCTCCAGGGCGCCTGGGCTCATCAGTTGTGTCTCCTCGGCTCAGAGTTGGGGCCCAGCAGTTCTGTCTTAGGGACCAGGGATGGAACCCACATCTCCTGCATTGGCAGTGGATTCTTTACCACTGAGCCACCGGGGAAGCCCAAGATAGCTTTTAAACTAGCCACAGGACAGGTAACTAACTGCCTTTTCCCAGCCTTTCATTTTACGTTAATAAGTGAAGTATATATATTCTTCCAGGAAATTTAGATGAAGCAAATGAAAATCAAGGTGGAAAACTGAAGCGTTACCAATTTTTTCTCCCATTAAACTCAGCATCCTTGTTTACTCTTTTTTTTTTAGCAGTGACAGGATGATCACTGATTCTTACAATGCTCCCATAAACTTCGGTAGTTTTCTAAGTACTTGTCTCCATGGATGGAGGCAGAGAACCAAGGTTGAGGTGCTTTCTGATGTCATTTTCCTGGAGAAGGCATAAGCGGGGTTCACTTACCCCAGCACCCCACATGATTTGGCTTCGAGAGAGTTGAGAACGTTCCCAAGAGAGAAAACCTCAGCATATACAGATGTGCCTGGAGGGTATCACGCTAAGTGAAATGAGTCATAGACACTGAGACCCAAAGACTGTGTGACTTCACTTACTCATGGAATCTACAAAACCAAAGCAACGAGCAAACGAAACAAAGCAGAAATAGACTCATAGTTACAGACGACAGTTGTGGTGGCCAGAGGGAGGGGGCTGGGGGATAGATACAACGTGAAGGAGATGAAGAGGTACACACTTCCACCTGTAAGACAAGCTCTAGGATGCAATGCAACATAGAGATTATAGTCAGTAAGACTGAAACACCTTTATACAGTCACAGCTACCATGTGACAAACAGTTGCTGGTCTTCCTCTTGGCGATCATTTCATAATGTATAAAAATACTGAACCACAGTGCGGTACACCCCAAAACATTATCCTATTGCGTGTTACTTATAGCTCAAACTTTTTAAAAGCTGTGTTCCCGGTGGAATAAGGACCCTCTCCCGTCCACCTCCAATCCTCACAATGTTTTCAATCTTCAAGCCAGCAGTCAACTAAGAGTGTAAGAAAGATGGAGCCAGACAGGATTTGCAAAAGTAACCTGTATTCCAGCCAAAATATCTTTAAAAAGAAATCCCTTCTAAAGGGGCGGGGGACAAACTACATAAGACACAATACACTTAAAATATGTATTGAAATTACAAATCAAACTTGTCTATATGATTCCAAAGTACAAAACACGACATTAAAAGGCATTCAAACGGCTCTTTTATACATCACAGTGTGAGTGGCACAAAATGTACTGACATTTCAAAAACACAAACCAAACTTGTTTTGGTTTTTTTGTTTGTTTGCTCTTACCACCACTTGTCAAATACGTAATGTATACATGTGCATGACTCATTCATGCATGTTTTTACACAAGAGTAGAATACACTCACGGTAAAATGAGCACGAGATGAGGGAAAGGTCGGGTACCTACCCCTCCCTGAAGGCTGCTGGAATCTCGGAAGACAGGATTGTGCAAACTAAGGAGGGGTGAGCATGGGCTTGGTGCCCCCAAACAGCAGGCTCTCCGGGTCGGGACGCATCAGTCATTCTGCTTTCATGCACCCCCTTCTTTCCAGCTGGCATTTTTGACAACACCAGTCACAACTCTTCATTTTGTTTACTTTCATAAGGGCTTGGGTTAATGATAAGGAATAAACAAGCTTTGGTATTTTTGAAAGAGACCTTCAGGAAGCTTTATACATGCAAAATGTTTTCCCTTGATGATTTCACTGTGATTTATATATACATAGACAGATATTTATTAATCAACGAGAATCTGAGAAATAGACACAAAAAAAAAAACCCACCCTGGTTCTTTCCAGTACTCTCATTTTTAAAGACAACCAAGGGAAAACACTCTCTTCTAATTTGCAAAATAACTTTTAACTTTTGGAACACAAGTGAGAAAGATAAAATCATCTTGGAGTAATTTCTGCATATTTGATAAGCCCCTTTCCCCAGGTCCTATGTGCTAATCAGGAATTGGTCTGGTTCTTAAACCAGTTTTAAGAAACAGTATGCTGTAAAGAGAACCTGTTCCCCTTTAAAATGATGCCAGAAGGGGTAGACGTCGTTCCTTGCTCCTTAGCTTCTCCCAGGGGTGGAGGGAACACTGATGGGCCAGGGTTTGGGCCTTCAAAGGTTCTCTTTATGCTCAGGTCCTGGGTCGGTCTCTGCTGAGTGACCATCTGCAACGACTTCCCTGAAGGCGCTGGTCCCCGGTGACGATGGCGAAGCTGGGCTGGCCAGGCTACAGGACGCAGGGCGGAGCCAGGCTCAGAGCCCAGGCACAGCCAGTGAAACCTCACTGCACCGTCCGTTCCCAAAGGACTCAGATCACCACACCCTCCGTCGCCCCCACCCAGCCAGGAGCACTCAGCCACGGTCCGTCTAAGTGTTCTTCTTCCCCTCCCCACCCCACCCCCAGAATTAAAGGCCTCTAAATGAATCAACGGACGTGTGCTTCCAGAGGGTCAGTGTGAGTACCACCTATCAAAGGTCATCTTCAATTAAAACCACACCCGCAGTGTCAAACACCCAGGCTTTCCTGGGAGTGACGGCAAGGTCAGAACCCACAACGCGGGCCATCTTCCCATGTCCTGTGTACACCTGACATCACGCCCGGTCCATCCTGCGTCCCCATGAACAACAGGGATGGCATTCCTCGCTGAAAGGAGAGGAGTCAGATGGTGATGCTGCAAGTATACAAAAGGATCTCAAGGCGACCCTGCCAGTGTCTTTCTAGGGAACGGACAGCTTTATTTTTGCTTTTCCTAAATCACACCGAGCACTCTCAGGCAGGCTTGGTGCAAAAACTCAGAGCAAGAAGATGCGACTCAGACTCCGGGTGACCCCAGAATCCCGCTGTGTCCTACCCGGGTCACACCATGTGCAGTGAACTGTCAAGGCTAAAGGCACAGGGCTGGCAGGGGCTCTGCATGTGCACGGTCTACCCGTGGACTCCCCCAGGAGAACAGGCGGCCCAGCCTGCTAGGAATGAAAGGACCTGAGCGCTGGCCCAGGGAAGGCAGCGTTTCCAACGGCTCTGGTCCCCACCCCGAAGGAAGGGGCACTACTGCCTTGACCCCTGGACGTGACGGGCAGCAGCAAGTACAGACAGGATGATCTGGGATGGGAAGGTCTGCCCTGTGGACTGCTGGACACGGGCCGCGAGCCTGCTGTCTTCCATGAGGACTTTAAAGGGCAAATTGCAGCGAGCTCTCAAGCCTGGGCCACCAAGCTCACCTTCAGGCTTCAGGGTGCTGTCGCTGTCTCCAGAAAAGCCATTCCCCACCCCCAGGCCTGACCCTGATGGCAGCACCGCCAGCTACAGAGACTCAGTGCCCAGGCTTCACCCAAGCAGATGGTCCCAGGCATGTTCTTACTGTTAGTGAGTTTTCAAACTGCAATTATATGGAGGCTGTTCTGCACGTAATTTTGACACAGACTGGCTCCCTAAAATGGCTTCAGTTTCAAAAAGAAAATGAATCCTAGAGGGAAAGGGTTATCCTGTTTCTCCTCAGCTGATTAAATGTTAACAAATAAAAGTAATTTCTCTATGAGAAGGTAATCGAGGACCTGAGATGGATCCACAAACGCAGAAGTCAAGGATGCAAAACGCCACCACGCTGTACAAATGTGCCTGACATCAGCAAGCAACAGAGATAAAAGACTTCGTTTTCATTTTACTCTTTCGTGGAATGCTTAATAAGATTGAAAAAGTTCCACCATGATAAATCCACAACATTCGCCTACTACGTTTAGAAGTCCCAAGCTGGATGAAATCAGTGTGCTCTTGAAAAGCCACAGTAAAGTCAACTGTCTGTAAAGAACACATTGCCCAAAGTTAACTTATGGAGCCCGGTATGTGGTATTGATCCGGGCATCCGCCTGCCCTGGTCACAGTCACACACAGCTGTAAAAGACCGAGTGGTAATACCCCCTCAATCAAAACAATTAAGTGAAGCGGAAGATTTTTTTCAGCAGGGGCAAAAGGGAAAGCAGTGGGACTTGGAACTGTGTAAGAGAGATGATTTCTCCAGAATAACTCAGTCATTTCCCAAACCGAACATCCAGAAGCTTGTCCCCCAGCCCCCTGCCAGGAAGCCCTTCCCCCGGACTTCAGGGTCACTATTCGATTGGTTTTGTCTGCTTGAGGGGACTGACGCTGCGGCCCAACCACAGGGATTCTCAACAAAACTATTACCAAGTAAAACATTTGGTTTCTGAAGACATGAAAAAATATTTGCTGATACTTGGGTGAACAGAGAGGAGCCCTGTGAGCCGAGCTGAATCTCTAGAGAGAGGAAAACAAAAGGCGAACCTAGGGTGGAGATGTTCCTTTAAATGCTTCAGTATGTTCAGAGAAACGCAACGATGCAGGAAGCACGCTGATAACAGTATACAGCGCACAGCGATCCAAAAAGTCTGCACGAGCGTCAAGAAAAACAGAAAGAGCACACAAGGTTTCCTAAATCTCCTGTAAAGTGGCCGAGCCAGAAAGGCCGTTTAACCATAACGTCTTAAAACCGCACATCTCAAGAGAAGGCATACAATGGTTTCGATGCACCGTGTTGATTTTTCACTACTCGGTTGGGGGCGCCGGGGGGAAAACGCCTTCTAAAAAGGATTTTACTAAATGCCGTTAGTAACAAAAAGAGTTGTCATAAACAGAGTGCTTTTCTCAAGTCAGAACACTCGGATTCTGTCTGAAGTGAAACGCAATCCTTAAAGGACTTCTCTCAGCCACGAGGAGGCACCAGCTCGAAGCCAGGGAGGAGACAGACTGCCCTCTGCACGAGAAGGTCCCCTCGGCAACATTGCAGGGTCCCGGTCCAGCGGGTCAGGGAGAACGTCGCCGGGGTGGGGGGCGCTCCGCACAGCACCTCCCTCGGCGAGTCTGCAGAGACCCACCCTGTGCGACGCGCGCCCCCCACGCCAGCCTTGCCTCCCCCGGGCCGGGGGTGACCGCACCTGGGGCCTCGGCCGGCAGCCTGGCATCAGTCCCTGGAATCACGGCGTCCTGGCGTGACACTGTGAAGCTCAAGGGGGCACATAAGGCAAGAGAGATGTTTAGTGAGCGGGGGACAGCGGGGTGGGGTGGGGGAACCACGCGTCCCGCCGGCGGGGGTCCTGCTCCAGCATCGCGCCGTCCTCTAAGTTGGCAGAGGGTCGTCGTCACCTTTACTGCACTTGCACTTGCAGCAAAGCACAAACGGCGTGGCCAGGAGCAGGAACGGGGAGGCCACCAGGAGCAGGAGCCCGAATCCAGCGAAGATGCCCACCACCTGCAGGGGGGACGGGGGCGGCGTAAGGGGCTGCCCACAGGCTCCACAGCTTACGGATGGCCACACAACCGCCCGTTCAGCCACCCTTCACCCGCCCATCCATCTACCCACCTATATCCACCCACCTGCCCATCCATCCTTCCACCCACCTATATCCATCCATCTACCCATTCATCCCTCCACCCGCCCATCCATCCACCCATCCATCCCTCCACCTGCCCATCCATCCACCCATCCATCCCTTCTCCTGCCCATCCATCCACCCATCCATCCCTCCACCCGCCCATCCATCCATCCATCCATCCATCCATCCATCCCTCCACCCACCTATATCCACCTATATCCATCCATCCACCCATCCATCCCTCCACCCGCCCATCCATCCACCCACCTATATCCATCCATCCCTCCACCCATCCATCCCTCCACCTGCCCATCCATCCATCCATCCATCCATCCATCCCTCCACCCACCTATACCCATCCATCCCTCCACCCGCCCATCCATCCATCCATCCATCCCTCCACCCACCTATATCCATCCATCCACCCACCTATATCCACCTATATCCATCCATCTATCCATCCATCCCTCCACCCACCTACCCATCCATCCCTCCACCCACCTATATCCATCCATCCATACACCTATATCCACCTATATCCATTCATCTATCCATCCACCCATCCTTCCATCTGCCCATAGTTCTTACCCTTCACTTCCTTCCTTTCATCCTCTCTCTCTTTCCCCCTTTTCTTCTTCCTTGCCCTTTCCCTCCTTTCATCAAAGTAACCAAACATCCATTCAATTATAGATTCAATTAGCCATCAAGCATCCTCTGAGCCCAACACTGTTATTAGGTGCTGCAAACACAGAGGCACATAAGACCTTGGCTCTCAGCTACCACCCACTCTGGTGGAAAGACAGCATGATTATAGCTGATAATACAGTTTACAACAACTGCTATCAGGTTCCAGGTGTAAAGGAAACCCGGAGCCGGACACGTACATGAGCCACGGGCAGGAGAGTGTGCAATGGGAAACGGCTGAGATTATAAGGCTTACGAGGAGATGGGTGGTAAACAGGAATGACGGGGGTAAGGCACTCCAAGTGGGAGAGCAGAAAGGCATACACAGGTGCCTTAGGGAGTGACCACAAACTGTGTGGCATCACCACTTCAGTGGACATGAGTTTGAGCAAACTCCAGGAGATGGTGAAGGACAGGGGAGCCTGGTGTGCTGCAGTCCATGGGGTCGCCAAGAGTCAGACACGACTGAGTGACTGAACAACAAGACCTGTGTTATTCCTGCAGTTTAAAGTCCAACATGTATTGTTACAAATTTTGATCTGATTTAAAACATATGTTTACTCCTAGGGATGAGTACATACCAAAGGAAATAAGCCTCAAGTGTATACATGCTGTCATTCAAATCAGGGAGGGAAGCTGGACAAAGAAGCTGAGAGGTTGCCCCTTACCTGGCTCCCTCCATCAGCTGCTACAGCCGGAATTCGAACTGAAGGTGGAGTTCATCCGCCACCTAGTGTTCAGAGCGATAAATACGCAAACCCCGGGGCTTGTGGTTCTAATTCTGTCTCAGTGCTCATCTCTCTGGGCTTCGTGCTAAGTCACTTCAGTCGTGTCCAACTCTTTGGGACCCCATGGACTGAAGCCCGCCAGGCTCCTCTGTCCATGGAGATTCTCCAGGCAAGAGTACTGGAGTGGGCTGCCATTTCCTCCTCCAGGGGGATCTTCCTGACCCAGGGATCGAACCCATGTCTCTTATGTCTCCTGCCTTGGCAGTCAGGCTCTTTACCACTAGCGCCACCTAGGAAGCAGTTTTCTCAATGATAAAATAAACAAATGAAGTAAAACATCTCTGAGGGTTAGTATCAGCTCTGAAATACGATAATATGCTACAACATCAGAGCGGGGTGAACGAAAGTGTCCCTTGACTTTGATTTTACCTGAAAACTATCACAGGCACATGCACACACCTGCACACACACAGGTGCACACACATACACACACACACATCATATGGTGTTTATAAATTAGACTGTGCTCATACTAAGAATCCATGCTTTCTGACAAGCTGGCTAAGTCCATTGGTGCCAATTGTAAGTTCTAAATTCAGATCACACTCTGATAAAATCACGCACACGGCTATTTCAGAATACATAAAACCCACAGGAAGGCATCGCTGATCTGCAGGGCACCTTGAACAACCTCAGCCACTGGGAACACACTCTCATTCTCCAGGGAGCCAGGGACTCTTGCATCAAAACCAGATCAAAACCCTTGACCAGATGCTCACATCCTTGGTCAATAAGACACCTTCGCTTTCACTCTATCTTGTCTCTTTCTCGGCGTGCCGTTGAACCAGCTAGGTTACCCAATCGTTCCCAATTGGTGATAGTGAAACAAAGCAGGACCCTAAGGTCCTCGCCCCTGCCCTATGTCCTCTGTCTGCCTTTTGTCTATGGAAATACTTTAGCCAAAGAACAAGTTTGATCAGAGAAGTGAGAATACGCAGAAACAAGGAAAACAATCAAAGGAGACCAAATAACAACAGTTTAAGTCATTAAGCAAAGTCAAGGACCTTCAGTTCCTCCTCAGGGGCTAGAGATAATATTCGGAGCCGTGTCCTGTGAGCTGTCTTGTAGACACTGAACCCCCCACCTGGTGGAGGAGTTAATTACGTGATGACCGAAATGCAGTCACGACATGGGCTGCCACAATTCGGACAACTGTCCTCAAGGAGATGGGAACAAAGTAACCCTGGAACTAAAGATTAACTGTACTTAGAACAATCAAGATGACACTGGTCACACCACCGATAACCAACGTGAAGGTGACAGACTGAGCTGACTGTGCTGTTTCTGCATGGAGCCCCCTCCTTCTGTCTATAAGAGCTCTTGTCCTGATTACCAAGGGTGGCGGGAAAGTCAGCTTTTGGACAGGTGTCCAGCCTTCGCCCTCCCACCCTACCCTATTGCCGGCTTCCAAACTAAAGCAAACTTTCTTTCCAACCAACCTGGCCTCTTCATCGGCTTTTGAGCGGCCAGCAGCCAGGACCCACTTCCATTAGAAAAGGAGGAAATGGGTATAGTCAAAAGGAAGTCAGCCAACAGAAAAGAATGAGACAGGAAGCAAATATCTCACAACAAAAATCATCACTTAGTGAGCATCTTATAAACATGTCAGGCAGAAATGACATACCCTGGGGCCAGAGGGTAAAGAGGGAATCATGTGAAACAAGGACCCTTCTCCCCGGACAAACCCTGATTTAAAGGAGCAATTAACCACTCAGACTGTTTCTCAAGGCACCCACTCATCAGAGCAGAGCCCGGTCTGTGTGACCATCACCAGCTCCCAAGCACAGTCCAGAGTCTCTGCCTTCACAAATGTCCAATGTGTTCATATGGGATGAACCAGCTCAGTGGAGTCCGGGAGGTTCTGAGTCCTCTCCCCTAGAGAGAGTTCTTCAACACAACTCCAGGGCTTGGTAGCGGTAAGCGAAGACAAAGAGGTGGTAAAATGATCAGAACACATTACGTTCATTGAGACTGGGTACTGAACGCGGCCTGAGTGTCAGCTGCACCATAGCCTGAATGCTCGGAGGTCAGGTCAGAGGCTGTGTCTGGGGACATGGGGGCTTCTCCCACGTCTCTTCCCAGCTCTCCATGCAATGGTATCACCTTGGCAGCTTGAAACGGCTGTCCCAGGAGAGTTGACACCGCAGAAGAGGCCAAAACTACAATGTAGCCTGCCCCCCGCCCCATGGCCAGCTGATAACAGTTCTCAGGACACTGGCCACGCGTGTGTGTGTTTCAAGGCAGGGGATGGATGAGTTCAGAGGGCCAGCAGCCTGCCTGCTTTACACTGAAGGTGCCGCTGCTCAATTTCACCAGCACTGAGAGGGGCCTGAGATCAGGGGCACATCCTCGTTCAAGTGGCTCCAGAGGTGGCTCAGAGCTGGCACTGAGCATTTGCCCCCAGAAGGTGCTGAGCGATGCGGCCAAGAGGAGTTAGTGGGAGGTGTCCACAGGCTTCTTCCTCAACAATGGTGGAGGCCGGGAAGCCCTGTCCAGGTTTCTGCATTTCTTCGGGGCCTGTTCTCCAAGTGCCTGTTACCAGCGCCGCTCACGACCCCAGAAACACGAGACTCACTCCTGAGAATAAACAGGCATGAGGGCTGGGGTGTGACCACACAGCCCGGCCTTGTTATCAAACAGGGTGACAGTCTCCACCGGTGCTCAGGCACTCCTGGGAAGCTCGCTGTGGCTCCGGCCAGGTGGAGACATGGGAAGGAGAGAAAACAGCTCCTTGTTTGGAAACAGGGTCTTTATGGAGATTGCTGTTGTTGTTCAGTCTGACTCTCTGAGACCCCATGAACTGCAGCACACCAGGCTTTCCTGTTCATCACCGACTCCCAGAGCTGCTCAAACTCATGTCCGTAGAGTCAGTGATGCCATCCAACCATCTCATCTTCTGTCGTCCCCTTCTCCTCCTGCCTTCAATCTTTCCCAGCATCAGAGTCTTTTAAAATGAGTCAGCTCTTCGCATCAGATGGCCAAAGTATTGGGGCTTCAGCATCAGTCGTTCCAATGAATATTCAGGGTTGATTTCCTTTAGGATTGACTGGTTGGATCTCCTTTCTGTCCAGGAGTCTCTAAAGTGATTTTGGAGCCCAAGAAAATAAAATCTATCACTGTTTCCACTTTCTCCCCATCTATTTGCCATGAAGGGAGAGGACCGGATGCCGTGATCTTAGTTTTCTGACTGTTGAGTTTTAAGCCAGCTTTTTCACTCCCCTCTTTCACTTTCATCAAGAGGCTCTTCAGTTCTTTACAGGGAATCGGGTTAAGATGACATTCCCAGGATGGACCCTAATCCATTACAACAGGTGTCTTCACCAAGAGGGACACCTGGACACAGAGACAAGGTGAAGTGCCGGAGGGACACACCTGTGAACCGAGGAGCCAGGGTGACAGGGCCTCACCTGGAGCTGGAAGAGGCAGGGGGACCCTCCTACAGGTTCCAAGGGAGAGAGGCCCTGCCCACACCTCGACTTCAGCCTCCTGGCCTCTAGAACTGCTGGAGAGTCCGTTTCTGTTGTTCAGTGTCTTGTTTCAACGTAGAGGGGGCAGGGGAGCCCTGGAGCTGCACGTGCTGGCCCGGAAGGCACAATAAAATGCAGCTCAAATCCGCTCTCACATAGAGGTCAGCAGACTGGCCCTCGGAACGGATGGAGTTCACAGTCCGTTGTGCTTTGTTTTGCTCTTACAACTTTATGGAGTTGTAACTTACATACCTTCGGAGAAGGCAATGGCAACCCACTCCAGTACTCTTGCCTGGAAAATCCCATGGACGGAGGAGCCCAGTAGGCTGCAGTCCATGGGGTCGCTAAGAGTCAGACACGACTGAGCGACTTCACTTTCACTTTTCCCTTTCATGCACTGGAGAAGGAAATGGCAACCCACTCCAGTACTCTTGCCTGGAGAATCCCAGGGACGGGGGAGCCTGGTGGGCTGCCATCTATGGGGTCGCACAAAGTCAGACACGACTGAAGCGACTTAGCAGCAGCAGCAGCAACTTACATACCTTACATCTCAGCCACTTAATGCCCAATTTATGGGTTTTAGTGCACTCAGAGTCGCCCAACTTGTACCCCAGTCAATGCCACCCCCTGCTTTTTAAAAGCGATTTCCTGGAATGCAGCCACGGGCCTTTGTTGACACACTGTCTGCAGCATCTGCCTCCCTACCAGGCGGAGAGGACAATTGCAAAGCGGGACTGTCTACCTTCGGCCAGCTGGGGGCCTGTCGGCCTTGCCACGGGGTCTGCAGCGGGGATCACAGGAGAAGCACAGTTACAGGAAGTCTGTCTCCGTTCCTAGGAAACCACCTGAGACTCGGCTCCTGCGTCTCCCAGACGGCCTGCCTCGGGGCTGTGCTGAGACGTGCCAAGAACGAGGCTGGAGCCCACAGAGGCTCTTCCCTATCCCAGGAGCTGGTGTGCACTGAGGCTTGCCTACCGGTCCCCTCAGGGGCTTCTCACCATGCCCGCAGCACACCTGAACATCATACCGTGGCCTGCAGTGCCCATGGGGTCCACCCTGATCATCTCTGACCACTGCTACCTCCTCCTGCTCTGTCCACACAGACATCCACACCACACTTCTGCCCTTCAGCCCAACTCTGTCCCCTCTGCCTAGACTGTCCCCCTGTATGAACTGCCCCTCTCTTCCTAGACTATCTCCCTGTATGAACTGTCCCTCCTCTGGCTAGAATGTCCCCTCTGCCCTGTCCCACCTACTCCTACCACCAGCTCCCCATCATTCAGTCCTTGGCCATAGGCACCACCTCCAAGAAGCCTTCCAGGCCGCACCATCTAAAGACCCCTCCCAATCACCCCTCCCCTACAGCTGAATTCAGACCATATGCCGCTCCTGGTTCACTGTCCCTACAAGGAGATGTGCGGCCTTAAGGGAAAGCTCCATCGATCTCCTTCACCAGAGTGTTTCCAACTCTTACAACAGCGCCAGGCACACAGGAGGAAGTAAACATCTGCTGAAAGTATGAATAACTCCCACTGACCGGCTGCACAGACATCACCGCGCGGGGACCTTTCCATCCCTTCCCTCTTATTCTTCCCTGTGACTAACGCGCTCACCCAGGGGCCTCTGTGGGAAGCTCTTCAATAAGAGCCAGCAAGGATGGACCACGCACAGCGGGCCATGACCAAAGCCAGGAGTAGGCAGAAGCAACCGGACGTCTGATGTTGAAGAACCACCACGTGCTAAAATGTGGGGCGTATTCATGTTAGGTAAAGAATCTGCCTGCAATGCAGGAGAACTGGGTTTGATTCCTTGGTCGGGAAGATCCCCTGGAGAAGGAAATGGCAACCCACTCCAGTATTCCTGCCTGGGGAATCCTATGAACAGAGAAGCCTGGAGGGCTACAGTCCATGGGGTCGCAAGAGTTGGACACGACTTAGCGACTAAACCATCACCACCACCATTCATGTCAGGCAGGCCTACCGAAAGCATAATCTCGGTCCAGGAAAAACTCTGGCAGCTACCGCATTTACTAGCTGTTTTTCTATATGAGAGATCTTTGACCAGCTGGCAAGTCTCCTGGAAATGACACAGACAGGTCCTGTTTCTCTCTCTCTCTCTGTGTCTCTGTCCCCGAGATCAAAACTCCAGGCGCGCCGCCTCCTACCTGAGTCCGATGCCAGATGACAGACGCCCTGGAGTGGCCCAGCTTGTTCCTGCAGGGCCCTTTATCATAATGGATCAGGAGGAAGTCGTCCTGCGGAGGGAGAGAAAGAACAGAGGTGGATGGGACGGCAGGCTCCGCTCAGCGCGTCCTGCCTGCTCCCGAGGTTTGCAGCAGTCTGTCATATTCCCTCTCTTTCCTTTCCTAATATTTAGAACTAGAGTTCCTATCTCAGGTATCCGATTGAGAAGAAAGAAAGCCGACTGACTGATTCTGGCTGGCCATCCCACACTTCTCTGCTGAGTGCTCCAGAGTCTTAGTTCAAGTGCGGTGAGAATTCTTTACAGGAAAGAAGAGGCTTATCTTTCTTTTTGAATTAATACAAAGACTAATTAATACAAAAATGAATACAAAAAACTAATTAATACAAAAATACAAAAAATAAGTAATACAAAAATCAATACAAAGACTACACCTTTTCAACAAACGGTAAAGACCGTGTTGTCTATACCTGTGCATTCCCCAGAATAAAAATGTAGAATTATTAAAGAAAGTTATTCCAAATAATGAAGGAGGAAATGGCAACCCACTCCAGTATTCTTGCCTGGAGAATCCCAGGGACAGAGCAGCCTGGTGGGGTGCTGTCTATGGGGTCGCACAGAGTTGGACACGACTGAAGGGACTTAGCAGCAGCAGCAGCGTTCCAAATAAACCTTATTTTTAAACGGAAAAAAAAAATCCACTCAAAACGGGGATGTGAGGGAACACGGACAACAGCAGAGGAAGCGGGTTCACGGGAAGGGGCTGCAGCCAACCCGGCGCCCTGGGCTCCCTCCATCCTCCGCGACCGAAGGCTCACAGGCCACGAGAGGGAGCCCTGCTCCTACTTCGGCCCCCGTCCAAGTCTGGCTCCGGCTCCAGGAATCCGCGCTGATGCAGGGCTTCTGAAGAAGTAGGTCAGAGGCTGGGCCACTCCGGGAGCCGCCAGCAGCCCCCGGGCTGAGCTTTCTTCCCCGGAGGCCCTGCCTTCCCGGCTTCCTGCCGCCCTGGCAGAATTACTCCCAGATGAGATGACTTCCGGTGTGTACGGTCCATCCTCGGCCTCTAGCGCCAGCCTTCTCACCCGGAAAGTGCTTCTTCTCCACTCAGACCAGAAAACGTTCTCATGGCTCAAGAGCTGGCTGGAGACCAGTCCTCCATCCACAGTTCCCCCGACTGTCTAGAACGGAGGCGACTCCCTTCCGACGTGGCCGAAACGTCCTGCCCACCCCTCCCCACCACACCCCCACCTCCACCTCCAATCCCCTGGGAGTCTTCACCAGACCGGCAGGGGCTCCTGGAGTCGCGCCCCTGAAGCAACAACGTCAGCCTTGTAACTACCTTGCCAGCTCGGAGCTTGGCACCTAGACCTCAGCAAACAGGAACCGAGGTGCAGGAGGGCGTTTTCTGTACAAACCCCTCTGCTCCTCCATTAACAGGAGGGGCTGTTTTCTCTCCTGTCACCCACAAGGAGAACCAGCTCAGCAAGCAGCACAGAAGGGAGGCGCACGCTGTTTCTTCATGTAACCGAGACTGCAAACAGAGCCTCTTTCTGAGAGAAGAGCAAAGAAGCCCGGTCCAGCGTGTCTTGAGATAGGAAGCCATTCCTCTTGGAGCTGGGCAGAGCTGGTCACAGTGGTGTCCCTTAGCATCCCCACGGGTGGCACGGCCCGGGAGCCCTCCTCTGGTCCTGGGAACCGCTGGCATCTGGTCTGATGACCTCATAGGTCAGCCTCCTGGAGTCTGAATGGGCACTGGAGTAGCAGGAAATTCTGGTTTTGAGGGGTGGTAGTGAGATGCCTTCCAGGGAGGTGGGCGGCCCCAGACTGCCCCCTCTCACCTCACCCAGCCCCTCAGCTGTCCAGGAGAACACGGGCGGAGATGAACATACGGCTCGGCCGGCCGGGGATGTCTTCTCAAAGCCGTTTCTGATGACTTGTGTCCACTGCGCACTTTCTCTTCCTTGAACTCCTCGTTCTATTTTTTTTCACTCACATACCACGGAGGTTAACTTTTCATCCGGGGTCTCACTTTGCCAGGCTGTTCTTCACAAAGTCTTGCTCTGGAGGCTCTCGGATACCCTTTGGATTTGTCTACTGAAACACAAGGCGAACTATGCTGTCTTGCCCAGCTGCGAAGTCTTCAGGGATCTCCTCCAGCAAAGCTGCACAAACCCTGTTGCTCGTTACAGTCACCAGGAGCCCTTGGGGGCCGCAGCTCCTGACTCAGGGTCCAGGGTGGGCCCGGGTTACAGACGCCCTGTGTGACCTTCATCAACCCGCCGTGGACCAGCACTTGGGGGCCATGAGCCCCTGTGATGGAGGTCAACCTCCATCTCGGCCCAGAGACCCCGGTCACGGCCCCCACCTTGGCCAGGCCCAGGCCACGTACAGCTCACGTCCTTCCTCACCACATCCTGTTCTCTGGAGGCCCGCCTCCCACACTCTGCCCTCTGCCTGGTCAGTGAACTCTCCACCAGCTATGCCCACACCTTTGACGTCCCTGGACCCAGGGACCGCCCCCCACCCCTGGAGGGGCTGCCGGAGATCCCACACGCACCGTCTTACGGCACCGCCCACAGGGACCTAGTGCTACCGGGGGCTTCTTAACTGGGGGGTCACCAGCTCCTCGGGGTCATGAACTCTGCTGGCCTCAACATGGCAGTCCCCCCCTCCATGCAGAGCGGAGCTGTTGACACTCATGGCACGTTTCCTGAATGAAATGAAAGCTTTCCCCCAGACAAAAGCGCTGGAAGATGCTTTCACAATGGAACAGTGATTTCATCAGTGACCTTAAGTTCCTGGATGAAGGCCTGGGGAATAACCACCGCAGGGCCTGCCAGGAACCCAGGTGGATGGTGAGCGTGAACGTTTCCTTCACATTGTTGAGAGGAGCCGTAACAAGCTCCCAGGTGGACGCAGAAACAATGGAGCTGGCGACAGAGCTCAGGCAGCCAGATGCTCAGAGATGAATGAATGAACTCACAGCAGCCCCACCACGGAAGGCCTGAGACTCCCTGTCCCACTCTGAGTCAGGTCTGCCTGACGGAAGCCAGTCTAACCCACACGGTGGGGTCTGGAGTCTGAAAGACCCGAGAATGGACGCTGGGTCTGTTCCTCACTCCTTCGGGGCTTTGGGAAAGGATCGCTAACCTTCGTAGGCTTCTCAAAAACAGGAAATGATCATTCCACCTCTCACGCCGGAATCTGATGCCTGATGATCTACGGGGGAGCTGATGCAATAATCATAGAGTACACGATAAATGTAATGCCCTTGAATCATCCCCAAACCATCCACCCTACCACCACAGTGCATGGAAAAACTGTCTTCCACGAAACTGGTCCCTGGAGCCAAAAAGGTTGGGGATGGCTGGATGAAGTAACAGAGGTATGCAGAGCAAAGCACAGAGGCTGCATATGACCATCACTTCATACATAGTAACTATTCACTCGCCCCCAAAAGGAAGAAAGAGAGTGGGTCCCCCCCACTGTAAGCAGTGACTGTGGGGCCAGCAGAGCAGCAGACGAGCAGGTGTGGTCCAGGGCCTCCCCTGTGAGGCCTGGGGGCCGGGCCCGGCTGGGTGGGCAGGTGAGGACCAGGATGGAAGGCAGCGCTGGAAGATGAAGGGTAACTTCATGAGGCGCAGGGGTGCTCAGGAGCTGGTGCAGGGAAGGAAAATTCCCCGGGAGAGACGGGAGACCTGCCAGCCCTGTCTCCACTCCGGACGCACTGTTGCTTCCAGACCTGGTTCACACACTTACTTTGAGTCACGGCTACTGTCCTTGACTGACCGCCCCAGAGCAGACTCCCTGTCCTTCAGGGTCTGCGTTCTGTGGCCACAGGGTCACTAGGCAGCAGCTGCTCACCTATAGAGAAAAACAGGACACTCCTGGCCCCGAAGATGGCAGCTTTCAAGGAGGAAATTGCTGCCTTGGTCCCTGGGAGCCTGGAAACAATGGGGCCTCTTGCTGGCAGGAACTGTGCTTTAGAACTGAGTCAGACGGACACACGGACGGACAGACAGGGTTTCTCTCCGGAAACCAGAGCAGAAAGAGAACAGCTTTGGGCTCAAAGGAGATAGGTCGAGGGGATGTCAAGGTCGCAGGAGAGGTCACAGCAAAGCTATGGTCTCTCTGGAAGTCAGGCTCTGTGTCTGCCCACGTCTAATACTTTCCCCCAGAATCCACTGGGAGATTTGATAACGTGTAGTTAAAACTGATGTTTCACTTCCTTTCCCTTTTAGGAAAAGTTGATAAGGAATGGGAAATTGCAGAACAGAGAGTAGATAATATAAATTAATGGTGAGCTTTCAAAAAAAAAATACAGTGAAGTGTAAAATTATATATCATATATTTACATAATATAGAGAGACTATGTATGATATATAGAGAGTATATATAGAATTACATAATATAGAAGACTATGTGCTAAGTCGCTTCAGTCGTGTCTGACTCTTTGCAACCCCATGGACTGTAGCCTGCCAGGCTCCTTTGTCCATACGATTCTCCAGGCCAAAATACCAGAGTTGGTTGCCATGTCTTCCTCCAGGGGATCTTTCCGATATATAGAAAGACTACGTATAGACTGAAAAGTGTTAGTCGCTAAGTTGTGTCTGGCTCTTTGTAACCCCAAGGACTGTAAGCCTTTCAGGCTCCTCTGTCCATGGAATTCTCCAGGGAAGAATGCTGGAGTGGGTATCCATTCCCTTCTCCAGGGAATCTTCCTGACCCAGGGATTGAACCCAGTTCTTCTGCATTGCAGGCAGATTCTCCACAACTGAGCCATTAAGGAAGCCCCATATACATATATATATATGATACATAGAGAAACCATATACATATAGACTTTGAAGACCATAAGGACTTGGTAATGCTTCAGATATCATTCTAAATATCCCCTTCCCATTGCATAAAGTCAGTGAACAAACCTATTATTGGTTTTAAGTTAAAGAAAATTAACCTTGCCAAAGTGATTTATTAAACTTGCTTAGGAAAGGAAAAGGAAACCTCCAGGGCAGAAAGATGGCAATATACTCCCCAGATTTGTTCAGCTACACAAAGATCTCCTATACATTTAGTGATTTAAAGTTAACAAAGGGACAACAGGCTTTTTGAAAGAAAAAACCAGAAAGAAGCAATCTGTGTAATATTTTTATAGGTGGCCTTTGAATTACAGACCTGTTAGCTTATTCAAGCATCCATCTCAAACAGACATTTATTTTCTCCTTGACAATCTCTAGGCCTGTCCATCTTGGGACAGGCAAACTTTCAAAGTTCTCCCACTTTGCACACTGTTAAGAATTCTTTCTCCTTCACCTCTGCGGTCTGAGTTGACCCTTCTCTGCAAGGATATATAAAGCTAAATCACCTGCGATAACCTCTCAATAGGAGACTCACCCAGACATGGTGCTCTGACTGCAGACAGTCAGGATGAGAAGCAGCAGCTGTCAGACAGGTGAGCTCCCATTAAGGTAAACACAGGGCCATTCTGATCTCCTTTTATTCTAATTAAATCTTAATACTATTATGGGATGGGCTGGCTCCATCCCAGACACACCTTTGCTGTAAAGGACAAATAAATATAAAGCCATCCCTTTATCACATATGGCTCAATAGGCTTTGACTGTCACCAACTACAATGATTTTAATAGATGATTAGTTCTATTTGATCGTAGGTGGCTCAGACGGTAAAGGATCTGCCTGCAATGCGGGAGACCTGGGTTCGATCCTTGGGTCAGGAAGATCTCCTGGAGGAGGGAATAGAAACCCACTCCAGTATTCTGGCGTGGAGAATCCCATTCTCCAGAAGCCATAGTCCATGCAGTCACAAAGAGTCAGACGTGACTAAGCCACTAACACACTTTAGAAACAGCTGTACAAATAAACTCTTATAAAATTGGAGTCATAATGTCATCATGTTGGCAAGATGCCCACTCCTGATACAGATGAGAAAGTAAACAGGAAGCTCGAAAGAAGTACGGTCTGACTTAGGCCCGAGAGCTCCAGAAAAGGCAGGGATTTGAGATCAGGTGGACCCGGCGCCCCTGGCAGGATCTCCCTGTGTGACAGACAGCACAAGGTACACCTGGGAGAAGGTGGCCACATGAGGCCAGACAGCCAAGGGTCTGTACGTTCCTCGGCCCTGCAGGAGACACGACTGTTACTGAAGCAACTGCTCCGTCCCCGACATCCGAGGCCCTCTCATCCTTGCTCTTCCAGGAGTGGTCCCTGTGATGGATTGCTTGTGTTCCCCCCCACCTAAAACTCCTATGGGGAAGCCCTAATACCCAGTGTGATGGGATTTGGAAGTGGGGCCTCTGGAAGGTGATCAGGTTCAGATGAGGTCATGAGGCTGCAACCCTCATGATGGAATTTGTGTCCTTGGAGGAACAGGCAAGGGTCCAGAGGGTCCTCTCTCCACCAGGTGAGGCCACAGCAAGAAGGCGGCTGCCTGCACACCAGGAAGAGGGTCCCGAACCCAAGCCCGCTGGCACTCAGACGTCCAGCCCCCACAACCGAGAGATCAGCATCCAGTTTCAGCTCCCTGGTGGCGGGGATGATTTGGTTTCAGCAGCCTGAGCTAAGACAGCCCCACAGTCGGAAACCTAAGATGCTGAGATCTACCCACTCCCTGAAAACCCAGGCCGAAGCCCACTCTGCACTCTTGGAGCTCCTGCACCAACTCCCACCTTCTGATACCACTGCATCACATGAGCTCATATTTTCACAGGCACAGAATAAACACCTGATGGCATGACTTCCGTGGCCCAGGAGGGTCCCCTTAGTCACTGTGCAGTGGCTGGGCCACGCCTCCCACTCAGTCTGCCCCTTGAAGACCCCCACCACCCAACTGGTACTCACATCCAGGGACTCGAGGCAGTACCAGCAGAAGGCGTGTTTGCAGTTCTTACACATCATCTGGGCGCAGCCTTCGTCCCGCTCAATGTAGACCTTGCACTTGGGACAGCGCTTGATGGGTGCGTCGTCCTCGTCCAGCTTGAAAGTGGAGCTGAAGCGGGAGAGACCCCGTCAGGCTGTGCTCGGAGGCTCCAGGGTGACTGCTGGCAGGGGCCGCCCCGGAATCACGAGCTCAACTAGAGGGGCTGAGGTTGTGTGTGTGCTCAGTCGTGTCCGACCCTCTGCGACCCCAGGGACTGTCGCCCACCAGGCCCCTCTGTCCACGGGATTTCCCAAACAAGAATACTGGAGTGGGTTGTTATGAGGTCACTTGCTATTAAGTGAAATAAGTCAAAACCAAAGAATCTCAAACTCTGGAAAATAATCACCAAAAAAAAAAACTGAATCAGCAACTGTGGGGGAAAAAAATGAGCAAGGTCAGCATAGATCTAAATTTAGATGTGTACAGACAAACCAAAGAAAAGGGCAGAGGCTTAGAAGGGCAGAGTCTTAGAAGGGAGGTCTCTGAGTGATGAGATTATGGTCAAATTTTATGTCCTTATTCATATATTTGTATACTTTCCAAAAGGTTGATAATACATGGTATGCTCTTTGTTATTATCAAGGAAAAAAAATGTTAAAAACACACACATGCTAATCACTTACTTAGATCTACTTGGCATCTGTACAAAACTATTTTCCTGAGAGGTCTGGGCAGGCCACAGGGGTGAGCATGGACGGACTGAAGCCTGAGTCCAAATGCAGCTCTTCTGCACACGGCCTGGGTGGCAACCTCTCTGAGCCCCAGCTTCTGGTTGGTGTGAGTGTGGCAGACGGGATTATGCATGAAGGGCACTGGGCAGGGCAAGCCTGTGTGAAGTGCCCAGTAAGTGGCAGCGAGGGTTCTATGCTGCTCACAAAATGACAACCTAGGTATCTTTCTAGGTTTAACTGTAGAAGGACGCCCAGCCCATGCTGTTAAATTTTATGTCAGCTGACAATGCACAGAGTCATCTGAAGAAGTGGCTCAAACTCACCGATTATGGGGTGAATTTGCTATATTGTATGAACCCACGGCATTTACCAAGGGAAACATGATTCTCCACAGAACTGAGCAGATTGTGCAGAATCTAAAGCATTCATGAGTAGAGATTCACTGAAATTGAGAGCAAATTCTGGCACTTTGAACGCATTCTGACTGTAGGACCTTCCACATAGTGGAAGCATCATAGTGACTCTAAGGGTTAAATATGTTATCACTTCACATGATTATCTGAGGACCGGTGAGCTTCCAAACAATTACACATGTTTCCCTGGTGGCGTAGCAGTAAAGCATCTGCCTGCAACACAGGAGACCACCTGCAATGCAGGAGATGTAGGTTTGATCCCTGAGTCGGGAAGATCCCCTGAAAAAGGAAATGGCAACCCACTCTGGGATTCTTGCCTAGGAAATCCCATGGACAGAGGAGCCTGGCAGGATACAGTCCACGGGGTCGCAAAAGAGTCGGACGCAGTGACTACACCACCACCACCAACAAACGATTATACCCTTGGGGTCTTCCTAAGCTCGAGACTCTTGCACTGTGAGGCATGCACCAGTTTAACAGGTTCTGTTTCACTCATTAGTACAAGGTGACCAGGAAAGACACGCTGGAAGGTACCTGCTCTCCCCGGGAAGGAAGGTGATGGGCGTGGTCTCCGGGCAACCCTGGCCGGGGTGCCAGCTGGCTTTGCAGGCAGAGCAGAACTCCGTGTCACAGGCTTTGCACTGGACCAGCTGGGGGGTATGCAGCCCCATCTCCTGGAGCTGGCACACTGCCTGGCAAGTAGACGCCGGGCACCAAGTCCGACAGGGGTCCAGGAGCACCTCTGACACAAAGAGAAAAAACGGGCGAGTCAGAGTCTGCAGGACCAGGGAACTGGCGGGGCTTAGGACAGACGGACACATCAGTGCACAGCTTCTCATATTTAAGGGAGAAAAGAAAATCAAGGTCAGACATAACATGCCTTTCAGGATCTGGGACCCACCTGAGTGCCCCTCCTCCCTCCAGCCACTCCCCTGTCCCCAGCCCACTCTCGTGGAGGGAGAGCAAACCCCCAAGTACCCCCAGAGTCCTCAAGGCTCTGGAGCCCCATCCTGGAAACCCCATGCGCAGTCCAGCCAGCGCCTCCTGCCCCCACCTGCCTGCCCTGATACACAGTGTTGCCACAGCAGTCCATTTGAAGGCTCACGGCCTCGGGTGGGGGGTGCTGTGGGCACTCCAAAATGTTGCGTAAGGATGGAAAGATAAGACGAAAAGGAGATGGCTGGCTCTTCTTCTCATCAAAGGGCGCATCCGCCTACAACGGTTTCCATCCCAAATTCACATCAAAGCCCTGAGCTAAGCACTGTGTGAAATTCATTCTTCGACAGCCGGTTTTCCCTCTGAAGTGGAGCCTGATTTAATGAAATTAGTGAGAAAGCTGATTTTGAAAAACAGGACCCTGTGACACTCGCATGCCTTCACATCTGCGTCCACATCTCACATTTCTTTAAATAAAGGGTCCTGAGCTGCACCCCCCCACCACCACCACAGTGAGCCTGATGACGGGTCTCATGGGCCCTCTGTCCAGTGTGACTGGACTCTCAGTGCTGGACGGCAGGAGGGAGCACCCAACTGGAACCCACATGGATGCTGATGCCAGGCCAAAAGGCGATGAGGCCAAAGGATTACAGGGTGTTTGCAAAGGCCTCCAAGTCAGCCAATGATTCGCAAGCTGTTCCCAGGGTCACTCTTGAGAAGGAACGGACTGTATTTCGCTGTGAACCTAGAAGCAATGAAAGACTCTTCTCGGCTATTTGACTGGCCAATGCCAGAGTGGGCCAGTTCACCCACATCAAAGATGGAATGTGTAGACACTGGGACCCTCAGCAGGCTGAGCTGTCACGGGCTGCAGGCGGGCTGGGCTGCCCCTCAACAGGCATGTGTTTGCCACGTTCCCTGAACTGGAAGCCAGATTCAGCCCTCAAGTTCCTGTTGGGTACCAACAGACTGAAAACCACCTTATCATCTGATTCTGACAGCGAGTATTTCAGTCTTTAAGGGCCACGAGGTCTCCATCCAACTACTCAGCTCTACTTCGGGGGCACAAAGGCAGCTGTGTTGATCTGTAAAGGAGTGTTTCAATAAAACTTTATTTACAACGCCAAGCCAGGGGCCGGGCAGATTTGGCCCACCAGCCATGGTTGGCTGACTCCTACCCTAACTATTTTACAAAGGTGAATTAATCAATAGCACCTAGGGGCTTCCCAGGTGGCTCAGTGGGTAAAGAATCTGCCTGCAATGCAGGAGATACAGGCAGATGCAAGTTTGATCCCTGAGTCAGCAAGAGCCCCCAGAGGAGGGCATGGCAACCCACTCCAGTATTCTTGCCTGGAGAATCCCATGGACAGGGGAGCCTGGTGGGCTATGGTCCCTAGGGTTGCAAAGAGTCGGATACGACTGAAGCGACTGAGCCCAATCAATAGCACAAAAACTATCAAAGCAGTAGGTCCAGCAGAAGGAACTCTGGCATCCAGGAAAATGTGATACTTTCTCATTGATGTTCATGTTAATAAGGTAAAATCTTCCTGAAGCCTCAGTGGTGAGTGAATGTGTAAAACGAGGTCTTGTCATGAGCTGAGTGTTTGCTTTTCTAAGACTGTTTCTGGCTGTCAGATCCGAGGAGGTGGTTTTGTGGGGAAGATGCCCGCGTGTGGGGACAGCGGTCTGCGGGTTCCCGGGCTGAGGGGGCAGGAGAAAGAAGGACGGAGGGATGAACGGTGGCCTGGGGCACAGCGGGGAGGCGGGAGGAAACGCCAAAGGCTGCTCCCCCAGAGTGCTGTGCCTTTTACCTGGCAGCCCTCCCCCGCCCACATATGGATTTCGCTACCAGCAGTTCAGGCTCCGATCTGGGTGAGCCTAGACCTGCCTCACCTACATCATGGGGCCCCCCTACAGGCACAGCCCCCAGAGGACGGCACCGCAGGATGTGGGTGCTCAGCCTGCAAAGATGGCAGGACGCGTGCAGATAAGCTACATCCTCCGCTGGGTTGGCTTCCTGGCTGACTTGACAGAGTGTTCAGTGCAGGTCCACCTGAGCCCCAAAGGGGACACCACTGCCCAGTTCAGGTCCTTCCAGTCCCCACGGTGCCCTCTTCCTGCTCTCAGCAGCCTGTGCCATGAGGAGGGGACCGGCTTTCCCAAGGTCTCTTCCTGCCTCTCGCCGCTGGGCAGCATCTCCCGGTCACTCCTCTCAGCGCCGCACATGTAGCCCTGATTATAGGATGCAGCGCGCAGCAGAGGAGACCTAGTTAGGGTTTCCATGGTAACCACTCGCATCGTGTGACTTGTGTCCTCTTGGAGCTGTGAGAGGGCACTGCCCATCCCCATGGGAGAGACTCCCTACAGCAGACAGAGAGCAAACACTGAGCTGAGCTGCCAGCTCAGAACCCTTCACCCTTAGTGCTGCCAGCACCCCCTTCCCGGGAGCACAGCCCGGCTCCGCTCTCGGATGTCTATGAAAACACTACAAGATCCCTCTGCTGCCAGAGTCTGCCCGCTGGGTGTGCACGATGGGACACGACCAGTAGGAGAATCCACACTGGGCACCAGCACAGCTTTTCTTTCCAGGATGTCTTTATGCATACATATCAATGTCTGTCTGCCTATCTACCTATTTATCTATGCATTTATATATATTTATATATACTATATATAAATATATTTATATATACTATATATGCCATATATATACTATCACATCTATATACTATACATTAGATACACTATAGCCAATATGTCATAAATATACACATTGTATCTAGTATGTATACATGCACATATTTGTACATAATACATTTTCAAACAAAGCAAGAAGTGTATTTTCTGGCACAAGATAAAGAAACAAATCTTAGCTCCCCTCTCCCCGAGACAGATACATAAATAGAAATAAACTAAGTCCCTAACAGCCCTACTCATCAAAAAGCGCAAGACTCTGGTAAAAGGTGTTCTTTCTTAAACACAGTTGTCCTTTGAGAAACATGCTGTGCAGGGCAGGGTGTCCTCCGTCCCTTCTCATACCGCTCCAGCTCCCACTGCCCCGGAAATGTAAACAAACACTGCAGCACGGCGCGGTCCGTGTCCAAAGAGGAACTCGTGCGTAACGCCATGGGGCATGTGAGCAAGTGATGGACCTCCCCAGGAAGCCTGAGGCTCCCAGCTTTGGGGGCCTCACAGCTGGCAGACGGAGTGCTCAGAAGAGTCCTCCTCCCAGAACCTCCCTCCCGGTGTCCTGCTCCCCAAGGACCCTGGCTGGAAGACTGGGGATGCTCCGGTTAAAATAAAGCTCTGATATGAGACGTGCAAATGGAGAGAGTATTGGAACTGTGACCCTAGCACTTTTCAGTAACTAAATGTTATCGGGAGGTGATGTAGACTGTCACTTTTCTAGCAGTCACCATTCTCATTTGAAGGTGACTTCGAAAGGAGAGCAAATTGAAAACTGCTTCACTGATCCCATCTAGAATTTCCTCAGGTCAATTCAATTCAGTCACTCAGCCGTGTCCAACTCTTTGCAATACCATTGACTGTACCACGCCAGGCCTCCCTGTCCATCACCAACTCCCAGAGTTTACTCAGACTCATGTCTGTTGAGTTGGTGATGCCATCCAACCATCTCATCCTCTGTCATCCCCCTCTCCTCCTGCCTTCAATCTTTCCCTAATGCTCTTCACATCAGGTGGCCAAAGTATTGGAGTTTCAGCTTCAACATCAGTCCTTCCAATGAATATTCAGGACTGATTTCCTTTAGGATGGACTGGCTGGATGTCCTTGCCATCCAAGAGACTCTCAAGAGTCTTCTCCAACACCACAGTTCAAAAGCATCAATTCTTCTGCGCTCAGCTTTCTTTATAGTCCAACTCTCACATCCATATGTGACTACTGGAAAAACCATAGCTTTGACTAAAAGGACCTTTGATGGCAAAGTAATGTCTCTGCTTTTTAATATGCTGTCTAGGTTGGTCATAACTTTTCTTCCAAGGAGTAAGTGTCTTTTAATTTCATGGCTGCAGTCACCATCTGCAGTGATTTTGGAGCCCAAGAAAATAAAGTCTCTCACTGTTTCCCCATCTATGTGCCATGAAGTGATGGGACCAGATGCCATGATCTTCATTTTCTGAATGTTGAGTTATAAGGCAACTTTTTCACTCTTCTCCTTCACTTTCATCAAGAGGCTCTTTAGTTCTTCTTCACTTTCTGCCATAAGTGTGGTGTCATCTGCATATCTGAGGTTATTGATATTTCTCCCGGCAGATTGCCGGGAGATGATTCCAGCTTGTGCTTCATCCAGTCCAGCATTTCTCATGGTGGCCTCTGCACATAAGTTAAATAATCAGGGGGACAACATACAGCCTTGACGTACTCCTTTCTCGATTTGGAACCAGTCTATTGTTCCATGTCCAGTTCTAACTTGCTTCCTGACCTGCATATAGATTTCTCAAGAGGCAGGTCAGGTGGTCTGGTATTCCCATCTCTTTCAGAATTTTCCACAGTTGGTTGTGATCCACACAGTCAAAGGCTTTAACATAGTCAATAAAGCAAAAATAGATATTTTTCTGGAACTCTCTTGCTTTGTCGATGATCCAACGCATGCTGGCAATTTGATCTCTGGTTCCTATGCCTTTTCTAAATCCAGCTTGAACATCTGGAAGTTCACGGTTCACGTAGTGTTGAAGCCTGGCTTGGAGAATTTTGAGCATTATGTTGCTAGCGTGTGACATGAGTGCAATTGTGCACTAGTTTGAGCATTCTTTGGCATTGTCTTTCTTTGGGGTTGGAATGAAAACTGACCCTTTCCAGTCTTGTGGCCACTGCTGAGTTTTCCAAATTTGCTGGCATATTGAGTGCAGCACTTTCACAGCATCATCTTTTAGGATCTGAAATAGTTCAATAGCTCACTAGCTTTGTTCGCAGTGATGCTTCCTAAGGCCCACTTGACTTCACATTCCAGGATGTCTGGCTCGGGGTGAGTGATCACACCATCATGGTTATCTGGGTCATCAAGATCGTTTCTGTATAGTTCTTCTATGTATTCTTGCCACCTCTTCTTATTATCTTCTGCTTCTGTTAAGTCCATACCATTTCTGTCCTTTATTGTGCCCATCTTTGCATGAAATGTTCCCTTGCTATCTCTTATTTTCTTGAAGAGATCTCTAGTCTTTCCCATTCTATTGCTTTCCTCTATTTCTTTGCATTGATCAAAGAGGAAGGCTTTCTTATCTCTCCTTCTGGAACTCTGCATTCAAATGGGTATATCTTTCCTTTCAATTTCGCTTTGTCTTTCGCTTCTCTTCTTTTCACAGCTATTTGTAAGGCCTCCTCAGATAACCATTTTGCCTTTTTGCATTTCTTTTTCTTGGGGATGGTCTTGATCACTGCTTCCTGTACAATGTCACAAGCCTCCATCCATAGATCTTCAGGCACTCTATCAGATATAATCCCTTGAATCTATTTGTCACTTCCACTGTATAATCCTAAGGGATTTGATTCAGGTCATACCTGAATGGTCTAGTCGTTTTCCCTACTTTCTTCAATTAAGTTGAATTTGGCAATAAGGAGTTCATGATCTGAGCCACAGCCAGCTCCCAGTCTTGATTTTACTGACTGTATAGAGCTTCTCCATCTTTGGCTGCAAACAATATAATCAATCTGATTTCAGTATTGACCATCTGGTGATGTCCATGTGTATAGTCTTCTCTTGTGTTGTTGGAAGAGGGTGTTTGCCATGACCAGTGCATTTGCTCAGTGACTGGCTATAATCAATAGCCATGTTTCAGGTCTAATGTTTTCATTTTCCATTCAGACAGGTCTCTGCTCCTATTAAGTCTGAGTCCTTTTTGTATTTTTTTGCTGCTTTGAACACAACGCTAGCAAAATATTCTAAAGTGATAGCTTTGAGATATATTTTTTTAACCTAAGTCAAGTTGGGGTCATTACTATGCAAAAGAAAAAAAAAATCTTCTTTGCCTAAGTCAAAGTACAGAAGAAATAACAACAGTTAAAATTATTAGGTAGGAACATTTACCCAGCTGCATTTTTAAATTCAATGTCATAGAAAGTTCATTTTCTTCTAACCCAAATAACTGCCAGTTTCTGTCAAGATTCCCTCTGGAAAATGTTTTCAGAAGAGGCTCACAGCCTCAGAAATCCAAATTAATCAAATTTATAGCTCTACATACCAACTTTTGTGTCACATGGCCATATATTTAAGCTATAAACTGCCCCAAACCAAAGAATATATGGCATTTCAATAAATAAGCTCTTGAGAACAAATTTCAATGTCATCAGAACTCCTGTATGCTTTTTTTTAGGTTGGCCACACATTACCTTTTTTTTTTTTTGCCTTGAAAAGTGAGTCGCAAGAGGAAATGCAGCTATCTTTAGCATTTCTTAAAAAAAAAAAAGGAGACAAAAACTTTCCACATTCAGCTAAACAAGGAGTCTCTGGACACACTGCTCTGGTCTATTCCGCATTCCATTCCCATCCTGACAATGTTTTCCTGTAAACACGAAGCCGGGGGTTGTGCTCATCTCTCATGAATGCCCGATTCAGGAGACCACTAAGAACCCATCCAGGAAGAGTGGGGAACGGATAGTAGCTGCTTGATAACCCACCCGGAAATTTTAGAACCCAGATACGCATCTTCACAATAAAGTCTTACATACAGAGCGTTGTCTACACATGTCTGTTATTCTGCTTCTTTTCAGATGAGCCCAAGGTCCAGAAGAGATATGAAAACAAGATCAAACAAAATACCATCTTTTGAATCCGGCATGGGGCTTCCCTGGTGGCTGAGACAAGTAAAGAATCTGCCTGCAATGTGGAAGACCTGGGTTCAATCCCTGGGTCCGGAAGATCCCCTGGAGAAGGGAATGGCGATCCACTCTAGTATTCTTGCCTGGAGAATCCCATGGACAGAAGAGCCTGGAGGGCTACAGTCCATGGGGTCACAAAGAGTCGGACACGACTGAGCGACTAACACACACACACAGGAACATGGCGTATTTCAGACAGCAAAGACAAAGATCCATCCCGGACAACCAATGTGGCTTAACGCTGGAGCACCCTCGCTCCAGCCAGGAGGAGAGGGAGACACTGCAGGGGTGAAGGGGGGACCTGGTCCACGCCCTTGCACCCACCAGAGATGGAAACTGGGGCGCATTAGTTAGCCTCTGCGGGTGTCAGGCTAACAGGCAACCTTGTTGGGCTGCTGTGAGGCTTAGTGAGACAAGACCCCAGCACCCACTGGCCCTGTCGGCGTGCAGTAGACAGACAGTGAGGGCAACAGACCTGTGGTCAGGGTGGTGACCATCACCATTCCACCCTGCCGGACCTTGGGGCTTCCTTCCAAGCTTCTTTCCAAGGCTTCCTATCTTTTAAATTCTGTGACGGCCTAAGAATTAGTCCTCAGACTGTTAGGCCTTAAGGTGGCTGGAGAATAACGCCCCGTGAGGGTCTCTTTAAACCACCCCCATAATCCCAGATCCCTAGAAGCAAGCTGTTCCATGGATCTTTCCTGCCACCAACAAGAACCCCCCAACAGTGGCCATTCAACTGTGAGCTCTGCAGAAAACTCAAATGACAGCCAAACTTCAGAAGGCTAATTTTCAATGTTTTCACGTCCACTGCATCCAAATGATGCACAGTGGCATCCACCCGAAGCACTCCGGATTCAATATACACCGGATTCAATCACAGGAGTCGTAAGTGGCTGCAACACTGAGGCACCTACCTCTTTCAAACTGTAGCTTTTTGTATCTTTGCATAATTTCAGCTGCCACCATGCACTCAATCTAAGGGAAGAAACAGAAGAAAAGGGACTCTAACCATCTGAGGGCTAGAACACAAGGTGAGGTCAGCCTGGACAGGGCCTAGGACCCCCGACTCACTGAGGAGCCCCCGCAGGTGCACCCCTATTTCCCCAGCCGTACGTGCCTCATTCTCCTGCAGGTGGCCCTGTTTGGGGCAGGCAGCATCTGGACAGCTAATCGCAGTTTCTAATCCTTCTTTGATCAAGAGCTCCACATACTGTTTCAGGCACTGAAAAAAAACAAAACACAGAGAAGTATCTGTAAACATCTTCCTTAAGGCTGAAGGAGCAGCGATGCATTAAAAAAAAAAGACAAATCAAGCACATTGTTTCAGTACGTTTTTTTTGTATTTTTGCCCTGTAGTCCATAGCAACGACCAAATTAGAGGTTATATTCACTCGACAAATATTTGCGGGGTACCTCTGCTGCACCAGGGCTGAGGATGCGATTGGGTCCCTGTGCCCAACCTCGGCTAACACCACGCCAGTGTGCCCAGTGGGAAGAGTGGGCAGGCAAGGGAGGCTGGGGACCCGTACTCCTCAAACACACACCAGATGTCAGGGCTCTGCTCGGTCCCTTGAATGCCACTGTTTCACCTGGCGCTTAGAATGCTTTCGCAGGAAAGTTATGACCATACCATCCATCAGGTGTGAAAACTGAGACCCAAACAAGGAACCGCCAGCTTCTCCAGACAGCAAGGGCAGAGCCCAGACTCCAGCTCAGCCTCACCTGCCTCTAGGCCGCCCCTGCGCCTCCACCGAGAACCCAGGTCGAGCTGCCCACCCTCCTTCAGTGACCTCTCATGCAACGGGCGATGATTGGCTACCACACCCCACCCCTCGACGTGGCCGTCTGGCTGAACATCTGAAGTAAGTCAGAAAAGTCTGTAGGAGACACATCCCAGAGCTCATGCCAAAGTGAAGTGGCCTTTCCCAGGGCCGGTCTACTCCTGCATTACTGTCCGCTGGTCTTGGAAATCCAATGCTCCCTGAAAAGCACTTTTTAAACGCCAAGTAGAAGAAAAGTGACGGTCTTCTCTAGGCAAGGTCACTGCCCGATGTGACTGAGACAGACGCTGAAGCGCTTGCATCAAATGACATCAGAACTCAAAGAGGATAAGAAACCGGACCTCTCAGTGATGGGAGCACAAAGTGAAATGTCTCAGCAGCATCTCCAAGTCCACTTCCCATCACAGCCCAGGCCACAGAGCTACAGAGACACCTGGAACCCCGGTCCGTCCAGGCAGAGCTGAGGATAGGTCACATGATGGGCTCGGGCCACAGCTCTCTGGACAAGAGAGCAGAGATGCCCTTCCTGCTGGGCTTCTGCGATGGTAAGAAAGAAAGTAGGGAAAGTCACCTGGCGCGATTCCTGATACACAGACCAGCTAAGTAACAGTGGTAGCTGTTATCTGCTGTGTGTGTATCCTGTTGGTGTCTTACAGTCATAGGTGTAAAGAATATCACAACCTTAGCAGCAAATCATTCTTTTACTTTTTTATAATTAAATCTGTCTAAATCGAGTCTCTGGGGGACACTAGAAGGCCATAAAGTGATAAAACGCTGAAAACTCTCACAATATTGTGCAGAGAAGTACACACAATGAGAGAAAGCTGACAAAATACAACAGTTAACACTGGTGTGATAGGTACACTCAGGGGACATTTCTGACTCTAAACATCGCTGTGCAGGGACTTGCATGTATCAACAAGCAGTGCATCATACCTGGGGAGGGCTACCTGGGGGGTGAACATTCTATGCCGCCAGCAGGCTCTGCACAATCTGCAAAATGACTGTTTCTAGAAGCATCTATTTGCATACTATATAAATGGGATGGGGACTTCCCTGGTGGCTCAGTGGAGAAGAACCCGACGATCAATGCAGGAGACACCAGTCTGATTCCTGATCCGGGAAGACTCCACGTGCCACAGAGCAGCTAAGCCAGTGAGCCACATTCCTGAGCCTGTCCTCTAGAGCCCGGGGGGCCATAACTCCTGAAGTCCACGCGCCCTACGGCCGTGTCCCACGACAACAGAAGTGACCACAACAAGAAGCTGGAACACCACAACTAGAGAAAAGCTTGCGCAGCAACGAAGACTCAGCACAGCTAAAAATCAATTAATTAGTTAAACTGAAAAAAAACAAAAACAAAGACTAGCAGAGAATGAAAGCACGTTGAAAGGAGAGAGCAATGAGGATCTGTATCTGACCAAGCATCCATGGGAAACAAGTCCAGTCTTCTTCCAGATAGAAACCGGGCCAGGACTCACAAGCTGTGTTTTTCAATCTAATAGCAAAAAGATGTCTTGAAACGAGCACCCGAAAATGCCAGAGAAACCTTGGTGAAAATAAATATACAGGACAGAGGCAGACACTGATGTATTCCCGACTATCATATTAATTACAGCTCTCCGTAACCAAAGGCCTCAGGACTCCCGCGTTAATCACCACCTGTGTTAGCCAACTAAACAAGATTCTTAGGAGGTGTTAATCGCTCCCCTTAGACAGAGGAGAGAACAAAGCTCAGGGAAGTCAGAAACAGGACAAAGTAGGGGTCTGTAAGTGGAGGAGCTTGGCTCAAACCCACGTGTGCCTGACTCCGAAGAGGTGGCGGTTTTGTGTTTTCAACTCTCACCTCCTTCCTCCCCAGTCAAGAATTCTTTCATCAGCAATCATTTCTTACTTATTTTCTGTTACCTTGTAAGTTTTATAATGCGTAAAAAGAATCGTATGCATTTCAGACCAGCAAAGTCTGAGTCACCCCAGAGTGTGTCTCTCTGTGTCCCTGATGCTTGGGTGCCGGGACCCTCCAGGACATCAAGACCCCCAGTTCAGTTCAGTCGCTCAGTTGTGTCCGACTCTTTGCAACCCCGTGGACTGCAGCACTCCAGGCCTCCCTGTCCATCAAGACCCCCAAGGCCCCCCCACAAAGACGCACTCTGCTGAGGTTTCGGGGGGGGTCTCCCCCTGGGGAGGGGGATCAGGAAGGTACCAGAGGTGGAAAGCTGGCCAGAGGGACAAGGCCTCTCAGGAAAGGGGCGTCCACTGCACAAAGCACAGGAGGGTCTGGGAGCGGGGAGGCGGTGTATGGAGAGCTGCAGAAAGTTCCAGACTGTTCATTCTCCACTTTCTTGCCCAACCCTTTGAAACCCGGTCCAAAGATGCGGAGGGGGGCCTACTGATCCACTGGGACCCACGTCAAGTTGGAATCCTTCGCTAAGGAGAAGGGGCTGCAGAGAGACAGCTGCCCGGTGCAGAATCTGCAGGAAGCCTGAACTTGGTCTGCTTTCTCCCTGGGAGGTCCGTCAGTTACTGATGATGCTAACAGCTGGGAGAAACCCCCAGAAACTGTGCTCAAAGGTGCCTCTGCTTATCAGAGTGGCTTCTGCTTATCAGGGATCCGTGTTTACAAACAGCCCATGCAGGCAGATCTGAACAACGGCCGTGGGACTCCTGGGGACTGGGTTCAGGCAGCCAAGACCCTGGGACCACTGCCCTGGTGGGAATGTCAGCGAACCCTCATGCCAGATGTGAGCCTGCATCCCTCTGAGGCCCCCGGACCCCCATAGTGTGGAAGGAAACAAACCCCGAGGACAGAAAAGGATGCTTTGGTGGCTAGGTGCCCACACACGTACCACGAGTTCTGCCCGGCCCCCACGGCCTCACTTAGGGAGGGTCTGCTTACCCCTTTCCTCTGCTAGGAGGCAGGCTCTTTGAAACCCAGGCTGTTTATCCTTCCAGGCCCTGGGCCTGATGGAGTGCTGGTGAAAAGCAAGGCCTTAACAACTCGGCAGGAGAGACAGAGGCTGACAGCTGGGGTGGGGGGGTGAGTGGTCCGCACGCAGAATAAGCTGACACCCACACAGATGTGGACATGGACACGCATCCGTGCAGAGGAGGGGAGACCTGGGGTGGGGACCTCAGGTCACTGCCAGAGAGCTAGCTGGATGGGCACCCCGGGCCCCTTGGCGGGCGAGGAGGGCAGACACTTCCTACAGGGCTGTCCTCAGGCGGCTGGAGCCACCGCCTGGCACAGCTGGCGAGACAAGAAGGCTTCATGCAAACCTCCCCCACCCCAACTGCTGCCAGGGGCTGGAAACCCGAGCAGACCACCCAGCAAGCCCCACCGTGTATGTTCTGGCCGCAACACCACTCCAGGCTGCAGGGATTGACTTCACCCAAACCAGGGACTCCAAGAGATGAAGGCTGCTTTTGTATTAATAAAATTTTTAGAGGGAAAAGAAAAAAAAAAAATCAGATTTACTTTCTACTGAAAAAAAAAAAAAAACCCAAAACTCTCATCTATGTGTACTCTCGGTCCGGTGGTCTTGCCAAACCACCAGCAAACTGTCTCCTGGACTCACCTCCCCTGACATCTCTGACCCCTTGGGCGCTGAAGCTCAGGTGGGCCCCACAGTTGGGGTAATGTCGACGCTCAGCCCCCCGTGTGTCCCCTGGGCCTTTCCCTCAGGGTCCCTCAGGGTTTCCAAGAGTCAAAACCCAGTCAACCACTGGAGCAGGAAAATGACTTTCCTTGCGGGCAGTGTCCCTGGTGGAAGGACACACAAAAGAGGTCTCACTCCAACCCTGTGAGCCTGCACCCACCAGCCTCTCTCTGTTCACGCAGATGTCTTCCCACCAAAACCCTGGCAGCCCACCAGTCCAGACTGGGGTGCCCATCCTTTCCACAGGCCACCCGATCTGCAGCCTGGTGTCTGCGCACAGCTGACCCCACAGGCGGCTGGGGCAGATGCAACCCCTTCTGAGGCCCTGCCGCCCGGGAATGCCCCCACACTTGGGGGAGGGTGTGTGACCACGGATGCACAGAGACACCGGCTGAGTCAGTCTGACGGGCAACGCTCTCCTTCAAAAGCACTGAGTCGACAGTTCTCAGCTGCGAGTCTGTCACTTGCTGGGATTTTCCAGGTCAATTAAACCAGCAGGCAGTGGGCACCCGCTTCTCCTGAGGGCGGCACGGGGAGCTGTGATGGTGGCAGCAGGACCTGGGTGGCCATCCGCGCCTCACCACAATGAGCACAAAGAGGCAGACCAGCCGGCCCAAGGTGTGGATGCTGCTCATTCAATATCGCCACCCAGAGAGGAAGTTATCCATCCCAGGGCTGGGTCCACCCAAGGCAGAGAAACTCCAGGAGACGGTGCACAGGTGTGACAGCACGTGGAGTTGAGAAACAGATCAGGTGGTCCTGGGAACTACCCGAAGCCCGGGGGGTGGGGGACAAGCAAAAGCCCCCCAGGGCTGAGCCGAGTAGCAAGTGTCATCTATGGAGGCCGGGGTTCCAGGGTGCCCGAAGCGGATCCATATCAACATAAGACGTATAAGAACCTGATCTCCATGTGTGAAGATGAACCTGACGGGCCAGGACGACCAGTCCCAATCAGGGCACCGGGGCGGCCCTGGCTGTGGGTAGGGATCTGGGCCCAGCCTCCGCCCAGCCTGAAGCTACACTAGGATCTGAAAAACTAGCCATCAAATGTGGACCTGCCTTGGGAAGCCCTGCTGGTGTGGTCACACGCCTGCTGGTAAAACGCAGGAGGATGCCCTTTGTTCTGGAAAGAACTGCCCTGTTCTGAGAACTGGGCCATAGCCACAGAGACCCGGAGGACGGGTGATGCCTGACCCCGGGGGCCGGACTCAGGGTGATGTTGGGAGGTGACCAGGAGGCTACAGCGGGATATTCTATGGACGAGTTGGGCCAGCTCTGATGACCTGGGAGCACTCTGGGACCAAGCTGGGCCTTCCCCTTGCTCCCCTAGCCTCACAGAAGAACACGAAGCTGAAGCTACGCCTTCTGCTCATCCGCAGAGACCAACGCCCGTCTGAAGCTGCCAGTCCCCAGCGTGCTGGCCGAGAGGCGGAGCTCCTAGTGGGCAGGCGCTATCCGTGCCCGCCCACCCCCGCCCCCACCCCCCGCAGGGAGGGTGCTCTCCTCGAGCTTCTGATCAAGCTGCAGGAGAAGCCCTGCGTGCAGGACACGGTCTGTCTGCTCCAGAGTTGTGCAGGATCAAGAATGAGCAGGTAACCCGACTACATCCTCATCACGAAGACCTCCTGGGGGAAGGGAAGACAGGAGGGGTTGTGAGGAAGTGTAGCTGCTCGGTTGTGTCCGACTCTTTGAGATCCTTTGGACTATAGCCCACCTGGCTCCTCTGTCCATAGGATTTCCCAGGCAAGAGTACTGGAGTGGGTTGCCATTTCCTTCTCCAGGGGATCTTCCTGACCCAGGGATCAAACCCAGATCTCCCACATGGCAGGCAGATGCTTTACCGTCTGAGCCACCAGTAGAAGGGGTTAACATACAATAATTCAGGGAGCTGCAAGTTAAATCGATAGTCGTCCCTCGTGTGGATTTCCGGGGCTTCCTCTGTGTTCTTGGGCACCCAGAGTGTCCCAGGGTAGGTACAGAGAGGGACATGGCATGTGGTGCTCAGCAAATCTCCCGAACCTTGATGGTTATCTGAGTGCATCTTTTAGGACGAATGTTCCCTGGGACACACGGCTGGGGAAAGCTGGTCTTTTGGATCCCTGCAGTTCTAACCCTGAACTCAGAAATGAGCTAAAGGGTTACGAGCCTGCAGACGGCCTGCTACAGGGCAGCTCCTCCACAAACATTCCCCGAGCCTTGGGGTGAACTCCATTCAGCTCCAGTACACTGGTGAGGCCCACGAGGGCGGCGGGGTCACAAACAGCCTGCATTTCAGGGTGCTTATGCCCGACCCAAGCTCCAGGATTTCTCTGGACCCCTTTCCTCCTCGAGGTCAATCTTCTTCTTCTGACCCAAAGCCTGTAATTCTCTGGTCGTTTTTTATCTTAAGAGAGCCTTCCTGCAGCCGTGCACAACTCCCTGTCTTCACTCTTCTCTTCTCAGGTCTGTCCCCAAGAAAAAAACATAGGCACTTCTGCTGGTGGGGGGCCCTGGGGCCTCCACAAGGGGACGGGGCCTTCCCCCGCCCACCCAGTCTGTGGACACACAGGTGTTTCCTGTGCTTCAAGCCACACGGAGCTGCAGACACAAGCAGGCCTGGTCTCAACATCTAAATTTTTAATAAACGGTTGTGGAAAAAAAAAAAATCACAACCATCCCCCGTTTCTCAGTGCTCCCAGCAAGTCCCCTGTGAGAAAACAGTGCTCTTTCCCTCTATTCACAAGCTCTGAGTTAAATTAAGCGTCTGATCTGAATTAGAGCTGCTATCTGGTAGAAATAGGAAACTAAAACAACAAGGACAGCAAATGAAAGGCAGGGTGAAACCACGGCGGGGTGAATGAGCGACCTCACAGAGGAGTAGAGCTGTAGTCTCGGGAGGCCCTCCACGCGATGGCATATTGGGGGCGACAGGGAGGGGCTGGGAGCTCGCTCCCGCTCCCGGGCACAGCTGCACAGGGAAGTCAGCCAGTTAGCTGAGACTGGAAAACTTCCCTTCAGGCAAGAAAAGAGGCGATTTCGCATAAAGGGGATTCTTTAATCCGGCCAGACACGGCTGGACCATTCCAGTTCACCCTCCAGAAATGAAAACGCTCTGTGTTCTTGGGCTGGAGGTCTGTCTGTCCATCCACCTCCCCCGGGGCCCTCTGCCTCCCATCCTTCCCCAGCTCAGAAAAATGGCCCAAAACAGCTTTCCGTGCTCCAGGTTGAATTTCCTTTCCTGGGGAGTCAGTGAAGCAACATTCCTTGGCCACCAAGCACGCAGCTGAGGCCAACTCTCTGCGGTTCAATCCAGCCACGTTTCCTGATTATTAGGATGATGAGATAGCATCACCGACTCAATGGACATGAATCTGCGCAAACTCTGGGAGATGCTAAGAGGACAGAAGAGCCTGGCGTGCTGTGGTCTGTGAGGTTGCAGACAGCGGGACACAACTGGGCAACTGAACAACAGCAGTCACGTGTCCTGCTGTAAACCAGGTATTTGGGAGCAGACCTGTGCCCTCCGGAAGCCAGGGTCTAGCATAAAAGGAAGTCAGATACACAGACTTGAATGACTGCAACCTCCGTCTCCTTATCCGTAAAATGTAGATGATGCTACCAAATGAGCCTACGTTTCAAGGAGATCAAGAGACAAACAGAGCAAGGGGCAGGAAGGAAGAAGCCTCTGGGGAGGCAGCTGTGAGGGGACAGAAACTAACCAGGACATCTGAGCAACACACAGGCAGGCCATCCGGAGAGTTTACTTGTAACAGTAACTTTTTTAGTTTTTCACATTTTTTTTGGACTTTTTTTTATTTTGGAATTCCTTGAATGGGAAAAAAATAAAATAAAATTCAATGAGACAAACTGAAAATGAATCTTATACCCTCATTTTTCTTTTCTGATGAGTAAGTAAAACTTTGGGCCTGAGTGAGGCCTGATGGGAACAGACCTGCAGCCCTTAAGTCCCATACAGCCTTTGGCTCAAAATGATGCTGGCTGCATCTTCAGGAGATTCAAGTGTGATTTCCACACTCTCATGGGAGGGGGGCTTGGGGGAGAATGGATACACGTGCATGTACGCATGGGTTGCTTTGCTGTGCACCTGAAACTATCACAGGGGCTTCCCTGATGGCTCAGCAGGTAAAGAATCCACCGACAATGCAGGAGACATGGATTCAATCTCTGGGTCAGGAAGATCCCCTGGAGAAGAAAACAGCAACCCACTCCAGTATTCCTATCTGAAAAGTCCCATGGACAGAGGGGCTACATTCCAAAGAGTCGCAAAGAGTCAAACACGACTGAGTGACTAAGCATACTGACGTGTATAACTATCACAACATTGTTAATCGACTATACATCAATATAAAATAATTTTTTAAAAAAATATACAGAAACAAAAACATCCTCTCCAGTTTAGCCCTAAGGCAGTGCCAGCTGACACACAGAGGCGACTGTCCTGTGTGCACAGTCACCAGGACGGCACCCTGACCATCTCAGGCACGCCACTGTTTAATTAAATTGGACGCAAGCTAAGATGCAGATTTCTGTTCCAGAAAGGAGCGTGCACACCATGTCAGGGTTTCTCAGCTGCGTTCCCAGCGTCTAAGCCTCTGTGTAACTGATCACTTCTGCACCACGGGCACCTGCAAAGGAACCTGCCCGGGGAGCCCAACGGACTCAGAAGAGAATCCTTCCAATAAAACTGTGTAACTGTGAGGGTGACCCTGCATGCTGCCTCTAAAACAAAAGCAAAAGCCTCATCCCGAAATCCTTTAAGCCGGTGTTCCCGGCGAGACCAACCAGGGTGCAGAAGACGCACTGGCACTGCGAGATGGTCGTCGTCTGCTCCGCCGGGTACTCCCCCAGGCACAGCTTGCAGGACACCAGCGGGTCCAGGGCCACGTCCCAGGACGGCCGGCACGCGCGCGCCGCACTCATGGCAGAGCAGTCTGAAACGAGAGAAGCACAGGCAATCAGATCCGCGTGGCCACCATGGAACCCAGGCAGGGCCACTCCTGGCTGAACCCGGGGCCCCGGGGCTGGCCGAGTGACCACGGAGGGGCCAGCGTTCCATAGGCCTCATCGGGTCTTCCGAGAAGTTTTAGCCAGAGGCTCCTGATCTGGTCTGTGGGCGATGCTTCCTCTCCTGTACTGATGGTAATATTCCTTCCCCGTATTGATGGTAAATTCCTTTCCCGTACTGATAGTAATATTCCTTTCCATATTGATGGTAATATTCCTTCCCTGTATTGATAGTAATATTACTTTCCCATATTGATGGTAATGTACCTTCCCTGTATTGATAGTAATATTACTTTCCCATATTGATGGTAATATACCTTCCCCATATTGATAGTAATATTCCTTCCCCATACTGATGGTAATATTCCTTCCCCGTATTGATGGTAATATACCTCCCCTGTATTGATAACAATATTCCTTCCCCGTATTGATGGTAATATACCTTCCCCATATTGATAGTAATATTCCTTCCCCGTATTGATAGTAATATTCTTTCCCTGTATTGATAGTAATATTCCTTTCCCGTATTGGTAGTAATATTTCTTTCTGTATTGATGGTAATATTCCTTCCCCGTATTGATGGTAATATACCTCCCCTGTATTGATAACAATATTCCTTCCCCCTACTGATGGTAATATTCCTTCCCCGTATTGATGGTAATATACCTTCCCTGTATTGATAGTAATATTCCTTTCCCGTATTGATAGTAATATTCCTTTCCCGTATTGATAGTAATATTCCTTTCCCGTATTGATAGTAATATTCCTTCCCTGTATTGATAGTAATATTCCTTCCCCATATTGACGGTAATATTCCTTCCCTGTATTGATGGGTAACAAGGGATCCACTCACCCCCATCCTTCCTTCCATCCCTCTGATGGGTGTTGAGGAAGACACCACCCCACCAATCAAGCACCCAGCTCAGGAGGGCAGGACCTCAGCAAGCCAGCGAGAGAAGCTTTTCTTAAAATAGTTGTTGGAAAAAAAAAAATAGTTGTTGATCAGATCAAGCTGTTCTCTGTTGTAGGAACATCACAGGGAAGCCAGTGTGTGAAGCTCTGGCCTCAATGCTCTGTGTCCTCCGGGTAGAATAGTCTTCCCACACCGTTTCTGTCCTCATTGCCCAGGTGTCAACTGACCTTCCAGAATCAGCCCATGCACCACTGCCTCCTAAGAAAGTCCTGGAAGACTGTCTAAACTGTGAGCTTCAGGGAGGCAGGGCCTTGGGCAGGCTTGTTCGCTTCTGTGGGTCAAGTGCATCCAGCAGTGTCTCGGGTGAAGCTGACACTACACAGACATATGGATAAACAGTCCTCACCTCCCCAGCCTCCCCGACATTCTCCGGCCACGTCCCCCCTGGTCTGTGCTCCCCCGACAGTACGCATCTTCCTATTACTATGTTCACACACTGATCTCCACTGCCCGTGGCTCGAGGGGGCAGAGAAAGGGTCAGCCTCCAGCTCTCAGCACAGCTCTGACCCACGTGGACTCCATAACTGTCTGCTGATGGGTCAGATGCTTGCATCCAGGGATGTGGCTTCTCCCATCCCTGCCCCTGGCACTGGATTTAAGCCTTAAAGACATTTATTTTGCACCTGCATTGGTAAGTATGTGCTTTATTCTACCAGCACCCCTTGCTCCCCAAATTCAGAACTGAGAAAGATTCATATAAATTTCACATAAAATTCCTGGCCATCTGAACTCTTACCACTTGCTATCCTAATCTCAGGACCTAAATTGATTTAGCCAGCTGGCATCCTTTCCTAAGGAACCTCACTGTCTGAAGTAAGGAATGAAAAGGTTTGGAGAGCAAGATACATCTGCATTGCCCCCAGTCTGTGAGGTCATGAAAAGAGGGTTTGTCTCATTCAACTCCACACATACAGCAGAAGACTGTTTGCATGTGTGCGTGCTAAGTTCCATCAGTCATTTAACTCTCTGCAACCCCATGGATTGTAGCCCACCAGGCTCTTCTGTCCATGGGATTCTCCAGGCAAGAATACTGGAGTGGGCTGTCATTTCCCTTCTCCAGGGGATCTTCCCGATCCAGGGATAGAACCCGCATCTCTTATGTCTCCTGCATTGGCAGGAGAGTTCTTTACCACTAGCGCCACCTGGGAAGCCCGACAGGCTGTGTACATATTGACAAAGATACAACACATCAAAGGGAAGAAAAGAAGACCAAACAGCACCAACCAATGACCAGAATGTACACAAGACGGCTCTCGAATCTTAGAAAGTCTCAAAGATATATGAGATACTGAATACTGATACCCACCTTGGGGTATTCAGTTTCAACTCAAGAACACTCTTTGCCAAATAAAAAGCTAACTGACGACACAAGGGAGAGTTTAGGATTACGTGTGAAATCAGTGCTCAGGCGCTTCGGAAAAACTAGCAACCAGCCTGGGTTAGAATTCTCAGAAGAGGAGAACTTCGCAGGGGAGAGGCTTGAGTTTTAAGGGGAAGTTGCATTTCCTATAGTTGTGAAAAGGGGGTGGATATCAAAACAGGAGAGAGAAATGTCCGAGCATCTTTCACCAGACAACGGAGGTGACACCACAGGGACTCTATGCTTCCAGGGCCAACAGAACACCCATACCTAGTAGGGTGCTGGGTTACCTGACCACAGTCAGCCTCAGTCTGCCCATCTGTGTGATGGGGCCATAACCTCCATCTCCCAGGGCTGGTGCAGCATTAGGAGAGACTGTATAAAAGACCTGGCACACCTGGCAAGGCTCAGTAAACCCTCTCTCCCCTTCCCCTGCAATGCCTCATTTGGTCATAGCTCACCCACCTGTGAGAAACACAGAACCTGGTGACGCCAGTCCTTTCTACAGTCAGGGCCTGGGTGTGACCACCACCTATGTGAATTATTCCAACGGTCACGATGTGTGCATGTATATGCTCAGTCGCTCAGTCATGTCTGACTCTTTGCAATCCAATAAACTGTGCCCGGCCAGACTCCTCTGTCCATGGGAGTTTCAAGGCAAGAATGCTGGAGTGGGTTGCCATTTCCCTCCCCATGAGATCGATAGCCTACGGTGAACGAGGTCAGATTCGTGATCTCCGAAGAAGAAGATTTAGGTTCAGGACCAGGGACCAGGCTTGATCACTCAAGAGCTTTTATGTAGCAGCTTAATTAAAGTGAAAGCGGACAGAGACAGCTTCTGACAGAGATATCAGAAGGGGGATGGAGCGTGCCCTACTGGCTAGTCTTATCAAGGCCTTATGTACTTCTACCAGACCCATTCCCACAATATACATCTTAAAATAACCAGATTAGAACTAATAGCAGAAAGGTCTTACCAGACTCACTCCACAACCTACATCTTAACAGGATTAGAACTAATATAGAAAGGTCTCACCAGACCCACTCCCATAATATACATTCTAAGATGACAGCATTAGTCAGAAGGTTCTTATTAAGGAGAAACAAGTCCTTGAGCAAGATACATTGTTATATTGACTAAGACAAAGCAATGTAGAAAAAAAAAAATTGTGGTTTTCTCCTCCTCAAGAGCTTCAGACTCCTTTCTTCTCCTTGGGGACCCCGGACTTCTCATCAACCTACCTAAGAATTGACTCTCTCAGGATCTTCCCGACCCAGGGACCAAACTCACATCTCCCACATCTCCTGCACTGGCAGGCAGATTCTTTACCACTGCGCCACATGTTAAGTCCAAGGGTTATGATACTTTTCTTAGAAAAAAGAAAAAATACATCCTCTTCTTGTGTCTTGACAGTCATAGCTCACCGGGTATCACTAAGCAAATATTTAGTTAGGATGAAGCACTGTGGGTTCCAGGCAGGGCACTGGTGGAGGAAAGGCACTGTGACTTGGGGGAAGAGGCCACACGATGATCTCGAAAACTCAGAGGATATAAGACACAAGGACACAAGACCCAGGGTGTGAGTGACGTCAGGCTGACGGCAGCAGAGGGGACCCTGATCTGTGAGAGCTCAGACAAGCAAGGGGAATTACTGAATTCCAGCTGGAATGGGCTTTGGGGGTGAGGACAGAAATCAGAATTCAGACCAATGACCTCTTCCCGGGTCAGTTAATATCTGAGAGCAACTTAGTCTGAAGTAAGTGTAACTTCCATTGTTAGAAGAGAAATCTGAAGTGGTCTGTGGCTAAGAATCTGCCTGCCAATCCAGGGCACACGGGCTTGATCCCTGATCAGGGAAGATCCCACATGCCACAGAGCATCGAAGCCCACACACCAAAACTACTGAACCGGTGCTATAGAGCCAGGAGCTGCAACTACTGAGTCCACGGGCCATACAGTCCCTGCTCTGCAACAAGAGAAGCCACTGCAATGAGAAGCCCACACACTGCAACTACAGAGCTAGAGAAAATCCGCATGCAGCTATGAAGACCCAGTGCAGCCGATTATAAATAAATAAGATTGTAAAAGAAAACATTGAAAAGAAGAAGAGAACTCTGATACAAATTCAAGTAGCTTTCGGAAGGGCTCGAGTCTTCCAGATAATTAAAACAAACATGATAATTTGAATTTAAGTCAAAGGGGCCAGAACACTTAGTTGATTTGAGGGGTCATTCAGTAATCTGGGGGGTGCAGAGGGTACCAGAGTCAAGACTCTCCCACTCCCTGAGTCTATTTTCTTTTGTAACATTTCCCTGCACCTTGAATCTATGCTCATTATTATTTTAAATGTCCACTGTTGTTTGGATCCTGGGATCATGGGCCAAGATTTTTTTGTTTATATTTCTCAGCACCTTCTTTTGTTTTCATCCTTAATGTCTCTTAAAGCTCACAGGACGAAGCACTGACTATATTTTGATTAAGCATGTTGTCGTTGTTCAGTAGCTCAGTTGCTCAGTCATGTCCGACTCTTTGTGACCCCATGGACTGCAGTATGCCAGGCCTCTTTGTCCTTCACCATCTCCTGGGGCTTGCTCAATGTCCATTGAGTCAGTGATGCCATCCAACCATCTCATCCTCTGTCATCCCCTTCTCCTCTTGTCTTCAATCTTTCTCAGCATCAGGATCTTTTCTAATGAGTTGGCTATTGGCATCAGGTGGCCAAAGTATTGGAGCTTCTGCTTCAGCATCAGTCCTTCCAATGAATATTCAGGATTAATTTCCTTTAGGATTGATGGGTTTGATCACCTTGTTGTCCAAGGGACTCTCAAGAGTCTTCTCCAACACCACAGTTCAAAGGCATCAATTATTCGGTGTAAGAATGTTAGCTAGGTCCTAACAGGGATCACAAAACTTTATTGGAAGCATTGAGAAATAACTTAAGACTGGAAGTGTCCCCAAGAGGGCAGAGGTTGCTTAATTGGCTTTTCTGTCCTGGAGAGCTGCGGACAGGTGGCAGTGGACACTGTCTGCAAAGTCTGGAGCCCAGATTCTGCAGGGACATCACCCACTGAGCAGTGGATGACACAGTATGTCACCCAGAGACCTGGGTTCAAATTCCTATTCTGCCACTTGGTCATGTGACTTTGGAGAAATTACTCAACCTCTATGAACTTTAGCTTAGTTTTGTTTTTCCTCTCTGTAAAATCTATACACCATCACCTCCCATGTACAGTTGTGAAGAGTGAGTGAGAAATAATATATTTAAAATTCCTGGGACCTCTGCTTGGTAAGCAGAGGTCATCATGCTATGTCAGATTGAAGAACCTGAACATTATCCAATGGGAGCGAAAGTGAGGAGAGAAGCTGAACTGAAAGATGACAAGATGGACTCAGGGTCAGGAAGTTCACGCTGATGGACCCAGATTACTTTGGAAAAAGGAAACAACCCAAACATCAGAAGCCTCCGACTTTATCATCTGCTGTGCAGGCTGCAGTAAGGCTGGACATCACCCTAACTGGCAGAAATCGGGAGCTTAACCCTTGTACATTGTCTTGAAGCCCACAGTCCCGCCCTCACACACTGCCTTTCTCCCTGGACCGCAGGTCACCCCTGGCTGGTCCCTTCCTAGACGACTCACTCTCCTGCAGCTTGGTGCCTTTCCTGTTTACAGCCTGGCCAAAGACATGACTCTCAGTCCAGCACGCAGGGCTTGACCTCTTGCTTCCTTTCTTTCTGGACCACGACTTCCACTTGACCTGAGACAGCGCGGACTCCCACTGCCCTGGGCACAGGTCAGCCTCAGCCCCTCACCTTCATGCCTCCCGATTTAGCCCTGGAGCAGATCAGACATGATTTCCTGGCACCTAGTCAGTATTCTTTTCTCCAGAGTAGATACTCTCTGAGGTGAGCTCATCATCACGATTAAGAGGGAACAACAATTGGGCATATTTTACCAAAAAAAAGTTACATTGTCTAAGCCCATCACTACCTTCCCGACACACAGGATGAGCTGAATATGACCTTGCAAACATCGAGCAGCTGCAAACTTGAAATAGGAGTTGGCAAAGAAACTCACAATGCACAATACGAGAAAAAACAGTCTTTGTTTTCCTAATGTGAATGTCAAGTCGAATGAAACAACAAACTATTTTAAGAACATCTGGTCAATTATAAATATTATTCAATCTAGGCAACTCAAAATGTTTATAAGGCAAGTCACTCATTAAGCACGACAGGGTTATGCAAAGAGGATGCATGGTGAAGAGAGGTCTACAAGGATGAAAAACAGCCAGAAGGGAAAAGAACCCACTTAGGGAGACAGTCTTAAAAGTATGGTGTGGTTATTTGGCCAGAACCGTCCTAGCCCTGGGGCATTCCAGGTGGTTCAGTGGTTAAGAATTCGTCTGCCAATGCAGGAGACAAAAAAGACTCGGGTTTGATCCCTGGGTTGGGAAGATCCCCTGGAAGAGGGAATGGCAACCCACTGCAGTATTCTTGCCTGGAGAATCCCATGGACGGAGGAGCCTGGCGGGCTACAGTCCAAGGGGAAGCAAAGAGTCGGACACGACTGAGCGACTAACACACATCCCAGCCTCGGGCTTTGGGGCTATGGATTCTGGACGTCCCTCTTTACCCTCCGTCACCCCTTCAAAGCACAGCAGTGAAAGGGAAACCAAACCAGGTGCAGCCAGTCACACCCACCCTTTACTCTCAGGACCCCCTCCAACAAGCCCTGCTGCCCTAAAGCTGACTGAGGTATGTCCATGTTCTTTCCCGGCAAAAGGAGCAGGAGAAGACATAGCAAACTGAGTCTTCCAGGGAGTTCCCATCGCAGTGAATCTGAGAACCACTGGTCTGCGATTCCACAGGATCGCATCGCCCCAGGCACCTCCCAGCCTGAAGCCCATGGAGGTAAAAGCGCAACACACGATCGACTCTGAAAACCGCAGCACTGCGCAATCTGTGTCTGCCGGGCACTAGGCTGGACTCTGTGTATGGACCTTCCTTTATTCTTTGCCATCACTCTCTCTGGGGAAGCAAGCAAGGATCAGAGAGGAGGCAGCCCCCTCTACAAGCCACAAAGATGATGAGTCAGTTGGCAGGTGTAACACACGTGCCTCTGGTGAGGGCCGGAAGTCATCACTGGTGGAGGCTGTGCGTTGGGGGAGGAGGGGTGGGCGGGGGCTATGCAGGAACTCTGTATTTTTATCTCAATTTTACTGTGAACCCAAAACTCTTCTGTATGGTAACTCCCTAGAGATTTGCATCGGTTTTATAAATCTAAAAAGTCAAATCTGTTCATCTAAATCTAAAAACCAAATCTGTTCATCTGACTTGCCCTAAAATAAAACATTTATTTTAAAAATTTGTTTTTATTTAAACACAAATAAGCCTATTAAAGGGCTTCCCTGGTGGTGCAGTTGGTAAGGAATCTCCCTGCCAATGCCAGAGATGAGAGAGATGTAGGTTCGATCCCTGTGTCAGGAAGATCCCCTTGGGAAGGAAATGGCAACTCAGTCCAGTAAAATTCTTGCCTGGGAAATCCATGCACAGAGGAGACTGGAGGGCTACAGTCCATGGGGTTGCAAGAGCCAGACACCACAACCCTATCATTAATAAAATGCAGAGTCAACTGGGAACATTTTAAGTCTAAAATTTTAATCCAAGATTGTGTTTTCCCCAAGCAGCAATATTTTTATTTTTAACTTTTTTTTTTTTTGGAATACAGTTTATCTACAATGTTGTGTAGGTTTCGGGTCTGCAGCAAAGGGATTCATATATATGTGTATATATATTCTTTTTACAAATTCTTTTCCATTACAGGTTATTATAAGACATTGAGTATAGTAACCTGTGCTATATAGTAGCTCCCTGCTGGTTATCTATTACTACATGTGTGTGTATGTTAATACCAAACTCCTAAATTATCCTTCTCCACCCCCTTTCCTCTTTGGTAACCACAGTTTGTTTTCTATGTCTGTGAGCGTATTTCTGTTTTGTAAATAAATTCATTTGTACCTTTTCCTTTAAGATTCCACCTCAAACAGTACTATTACTTATGATACTAAAAATCAGGGGCATACAGGATTAACTATAATTGGGCAGATTGGTGTGTATATTTTTAACTATCCAACCCCATGTGGGCCTTGAGATGCTAATGAACGCAGTAACACTCCAAGAAGCTGTACTATAGGCTGTCTTCACTGGACAAAACACAAACCATGTTCTCATAAGCACAGCCACACAGCATCAAGGTTAAAAAGAAAAAAAAAACACTTTAAAATCATTTCACTGTCACAGGCTCCGCAGTATTCAGACAAAGGACAAGGGGCCCACGGAGCAGGGAGCGTGCTGGCCTGTCCGAGTGCACTCGGCACAGAACGAGGTCTTAGATTCATTGAAGAAACAGCCTCAGACTGTCCTGCGCAAGGAAGGGTGTCCAGGCTGCACGTTGCTGAGGGGACACTCCGTGGTCCACGGGTCCCTCACAGCACTCAGGGTAAGGACACTTGCCTTCACGTAACCTGGGATCTTCTGTCCAGCTCCCTCCTGCCTCTGAGAGATTCTGACCATTTCACAAGCGCTATGAATTCACCTCTGTTAACAGTGGCTCAGAAGCTTCTTTGTGCTAAAGCGTGGATGGCTGAAGGGAGCCAGTCATTCCCCGAGAAGCAGAGCCCCTCCCACTTCATTCGCTGCCCCGACCCTGTCCTGAAGCCTCCCCCGGCGGTGCGACTCCCTTGCCACGCTGCCCCACCACCCACGTCCCTGCCAGGCCTTGTGTTTGAGGAAGGTAAGGTGTTGGAGAAGACTCTTGAGAGTCCCTGGGACTGCAAGGAGATCCAACCAGTCCATCCTAAAGAAAATCAGTCCTGAATATTCATTGGAAGGACTGATGCTGAAGCTCAAGCTCCAATACTTTGGCCACCTGATGCGAAGAGCTGACTCATTTGAAAAGACCCTGATGCTGGGAAAGATTGAGGGCAGGAGGAGAAGGGGATGAGAACGAGAGGTTGGATGGCCTCGCTCACTTGATGGAGATAAGTTAGAATAAACTCCGAGAGCTGGTGAGGGACATGGAAGCTTGGTGTGCTGCAGTCCATGGGGTCACAAAGAGTCAGACACGACTGAGCGACTGAACTGAACCATGTTTTTAAAATATCTGTATTACTTACAATTAGTTAATAAGTGACCAAAGTGGGTTTAAAAAGCTGACCCAGGAATGGGAGCTCTGTCCCTTTCAAAGGTCCCTGCACAGGTGATGGGGAGAGGAGTCCCTTCCTGGAGCATCTATTACTGGGCACCGAGGTTCATAGTGTGGGGTAGGGGCAGGCAGGGGAGGGGTAGAGGCTCGGGGGTGAGCAGAAGGGGGGCTTGAAGGAGCCGCTTCCTTCCACAGAGCAGCCCGCCCCTCCTCCAGCCCCATCTCAGGGCCCTGAGTCTGCACTTCTGCCAGAAAAAGTCTGGGCTGGTCCTAGGCCAACAGAGCGCACCTTTCTGCTGCTGCCCGGGGTTGTGACAGAGAGGGAACCCCTCATGGACACGACAGAAATCCTGCTGAAGAAGGCCTCAGAGACATTTCCAACACTGGCCAGGCTTGGGCCTGGACACCCTCCCTCCAGGCCTGGGCAGACCTGCGGACTTGCTCCCAGGAGCTGTATCTCTCTCACCAGAGGCTCGTCTTCAGAAACAAGTGGCCGAGAACGCACTCTTTCCCTTCTGAGCCGGACAAACACTCTGCAGGAGAGCTCATAGGGTCCCCGCGGCTTCCTCCTCACAGTCTGCTTCCCACAGATGCCCCTCCCAGCCCTCCGACCTCCATCCTGGAACGGGGTGCAGCAGGACACCCAAAGGGACTATCACTCCCACCGCGGACCACACACTCCGGCCAGCAGCAAGCGACGCTTTAAAAGCCAGACACAAAGTCACCGTGTGTCAAGGCTGATGGGGGTCAGCATCATGTGTCCTTTTAGGGATGATTTCCTTACTCCCCGCTGTTTAGGGGCCTGCTCAGAGGTCGAGTGGCCACCCCACCCTGCCCCGCCCCACCCAGAACCTTCTACCTGGTCATATACCACCCCGAGTGCACCCTCACCACACTCTGCCAGGGACACAGTGACCCCTTGTCTCCACTCCTGTTTTTCAGACAAGGACACACAGACAACAGCAACAGCACATGTCAATACATGTATGATAGAGCACGACCAGCATGGGCCGCCCCCTGCTCTCATCCCTCCCTATCACCCTCTGCCAATCAAAGGGCGGTGTTTGGGGCACAGGCGTGTCACCTGCGTCCTCCAGCCCTTTTAGTCAGTCCCGGGTGATGACAGGTGGTCGGGGAGCAGCTTTGTCCAGTTCAGATGGGAGCAGGATAGACACAGGGCTGTTTCCTTGCAGGCGACCAAGCAGAGGTCTTGTTGCTATGACAACGAGCCTGGGAAAGTCCTGGGTATGGAGCTTATCAGTCCTTTGGGTTAACAGAGCAGGACATCACAGAGTAGGGACCATTCAGGGGCATGGACACAGGCCTCTGTGAAGATTCTAGAAGCCAGGGTTCTGGTGTCAGCACCACTGCCCACTGACCACTGGACCGCCCCTGGGACCTGTCCTGGACCTTCCTGGGCCAGCAATCCTCATCTGAGCTCTGGCTGGGACCTGGCCCCAGGATACCCCAAGCCTTGAACCCTCCTGTCTCCACCCACTGGGGAAAGTGTCACCCAGCTCTCAGCGAGAAGCCTGGCTTCTGTGTCTACAGCAGCAGAGAGGGGCTTCATGGCAGCGAGGATACATCTCAGAGAGTGAGCTAGAGGATAAAATAATCTCTTGAAGGATCAGCCTTGAAGCCACAGATCCACCTGGAAGCTCAGGCATGCCTGCGGCTGGGAGCCCTGTCTGTCCATGAAACCAACAAAACAGTCTCCGCCCTCCCTTTCTAAGAACTCCCCGCAATTCCACCTCCAGTCCTTCCCCATGGCCACGCCTATGTTTACACTCAAATCCCTCCACCTACTCAGGAGCAGTAGTGAGCCAGCTGGCATTAGGTTTCCCTAAGGATCTAAACACTGCTCTAGACTCCAGATTACAAGAGTCAGAGGCACTACACACACAGCACCTTTTCTCTGGGCAAGCACCTGCCTTTAAGGATCTCACCATGAAGAGAAAGCGATGCCATAAAGGTGGTGCTAGTGGTGAAGAACCCACCTGTCAATGCAGGAGACGTAAGAGACATGGGTTTGATCCCTGGGTCAGGAAGATCCCCTGAAGGAGGGCATGGCTACCCACTCTAGTATTCCTGCCTGAAGAATCCCATGGCCAGAGAAACCTGGAGGGCTACAATCCATGGGGTTGCAAAGAGTGGGACACGACTGAAGCGACTTAGCACAGCACGCATGCAAAAGGTATAAAATGACAGGGAATCTGTTTAAAGGCAAACGGAATTGCCCTTTTATCAATATTGAGCTGCAGATGGTTTTAGCTTCCCTGACATACTTTAGTCAAAAAATTAAGCAAAATCTGGGACTTCCAAATACATAGAGCAGATTTCTTACTGCATCAGTCCAAGATCTAAGCTTCTTCATCAGGTTTATTTGGATTTTGTCTTTGCTTTTTAAGACCAGATGAGAGAAGGGGGTATTTCTAAAAACATAGAAGTAAGTGGATATGATAAACTCCACACAGGTGGTATGAGTTGATGACAGTGAGGACAAAATATCGGCCAGGTTCTCTAAAGACAAAACCAGGATGACTGGTGACATGCCAGCGAGGACTCCTGGGTGAGGCTCCAAAACAGGAAATCCCTGCCAGTATCATCCATGAGAGCAGGTTCAAGGTCAGGACCAAGGCCAGGGCCCAACAACCACATCCTGGAAATGTTGCTTCAAGCATGCGTAACCACGAGGAGCCCTCCAAAACCTCCTGAGATTCGAAGACAGGAAGAGACAGTAACTAGAGGTTTGGGCCCTGTCTCTGCCTTCACACGTGACAGCAACATATGATGTCCAGAGGCTGGGTGCTGCCTGGACAAGTCAGCTCTGAGTGCCCTGTTCGTGGTGCCCTAGCTCATGGACACCCGTGGGCTCCTAAGGATTTCTTCTGGAAAGACAGTAGCAGGTGCAAGCGAGGTGGCCCAGCACATGCCCTCAGCGTCCGGGAGACTTCTTGTGAGAAAGTAAACAGGAAGCTTTAAATTCCGCTTCTCCTGTTAGGAGCATGCCAAGGAAGTAGCTCACACAAGGACCAGACATGCAAAAGTGCAATCAGCTCATGGTCTGAGCCTCTGTGTCCTTAGATCTGGAAGAAGTGACCTCTGACATCTAGCAGCACAGACATGGGAGAGACGTACACCTCCCACGGGAAGAGCAAGAGGGGTCCTCACTGCAGGCGACACTGTAACACATCGATGACAAGTATCCTCCCTAGGCTGACTCCACACTCTCATTTATACCTTTGGGTATACTCAGGGTTCACTCTTAATCACCAGTAAATTATAACCTGCTGCACCTCGAGACAGGGAGAATCCATGTCATTCTATTCCATGTGGGCTCAACCATACTCTCAGTGTAATAACTGAGTAATGCAAAACTGATGTTTCAACCTAAGAATGTTGAAAGTGTCATTTTTTGCACCTAAAAGCATCTTTTTCATCACTGGGAGCTATTAAAGGTCTGGGAACTCTTAAAGGACCCCTGTGTTTAGAAAACAAGAACTTGTGTAACAAGCCTAAAGGATCCCATGTCAATTCATCTGTATGACAATTATGACACTAATATCACAAATCTTTGTTTTCCAAAACCCATGACCTATAGATCAACACATTGCTCACCATCTGATCACCTACATAAAACTGCCTGCATACCATCCCCTCCGGTCCCCTGCCCCTCTTGATGTTACCCCAGGAACTGTCTACAAACACGTTTTCATTTATTTATCATTTCCTTCCGCCTAGAACATAAGTTGCATGAGAACAGTGGGTACTATCAAGCAAGAGTTTAAAATACCTACCCAAAGAAACATATGGCTGCATTTTGTTCTTTCTTTTACTGTCAACTTAAATAGGTAGAAAAAAACAAAACAAAAATACTAGCTTCAGTGGGGCATCATCTATTTCATTGGCGTGAAGAGGACAGACCTATTTTCTGATCAAACAAGGCTGACTAGCATCTCTGGATACCCTTGTGATTAGCTGCGATGTTTCTGAATACCTGTTCAAAACCACTTTCTATTGTGTAGCTGGTAACCAACATATCGGAGACAGGAAGTCAGCTCAATTATCTTCACATAACAGATGAAGAGGCTCAAGAAGGGTAAAACCACTTGCCCAAAGTCTCAAAGAGTAAATCCAGGCTCCACACCCAGTCTCCTGACGTCTTGAGCCACGTTCTCTTCCTGCACCAACATCCACACTGCCCTCGGGTCCACCGAAGGCTCTCACAAGCCCATGGCTCGGACGGTTGATGGGCTGGTGGGGGCTCCCAAGAGCCTGTAGAAGCCCCTCTGCCTCTGTCTGCTGCACAGAAATGCCAACTGCCAGGGGCTTCCCTGGTGGTCCAGTGGTTAAGAGTCCACCTGCCAATGCAGGGGACACAGGTTCGCTCCCCAGTCCAGGAAGATCCCATGTGCTGTAGGCAACTACGCCAGTGCATCTCAACTACTGAAGCCCGCAGTCTAGAGCCCTGCGGTCCGCAACAAGAGAAGCCTCCACAATGAGAAAGAAGCCTGCACACCGCAATAAAGCATGTCTCCACTCGCCACAACTGGAGACAGTCTGTGTGCGCAGCAACGAAGATCAGTGCAGGCAAAAATGAATAAACGAAACAAAAATAAAATAGTTTTTAAAAAGCCAGTTGCTAACCTGGCTGCTCCACCTTCTGATGACAACAGAGGCCACCCTCTGAGTGGAGGAAAAAGAAAAAAGCCACTGATGTTTTATCCTAAGAATGTTGAAACTGTCATGTTTTTTTACCTAAAAACATCTTTTTCATCACCAAGAGTCTTCTGGTTATGAAATGAGGTGTCTGGTCCCCATGAGGGGAAGGATAGTCTATCGAGATGGCAGAGATTCAGAAATCAATCCAGAGCTCGATTTCCTTGATGAGACCATGAGTCACAATCTCACAACCTCCTCTGTCCTCCCCCGGGCTCAGTGTTGAGACACTGTACTTTCTAATAATTGGGAAAAAAAAACAATCTGTCATCCTCCTGGTCTCCCAATGTCTCTGTGAGGAAGGCTGGGTCGTCAGTATGTCCTTGGACTTCGACAGGACTGAAAACCAGGGGTCCAGGGGTGTGGCCAAGATTAGGAGGTCAGGAAGGGTCGCGCTCCATCCCACCCAGCTCTGAGTCCCCCTCAATCCCCCACGTCAAGCTGCTGTCTCAGCCCACGCCCACCAGTCTAGAGCTCATATTCCAGCAGGGACTCAGAGCACACCACAGCCACTGCAGTCTCACTTTTCTGACTCTGGCTATAAGGAGACCCCAAGCGCCGATGGGCTTCATTGATGAAGACAGAGAAACCCAACGACAGAAAGACGGGATCAAGGCAATGCCACGAACCCTGTCTCATCCCTTTCTTGTTCCAACAGTTCGCTCATCCCCTCTCTCCAGCCCATAGTGAGACACCACTGGGGGCTCTGTTAGATAGAAAAACCACAAAACTTACTCAAAATTAGTTCTGTCATGGCGACAAAGATCCCCCGCAGGTGCAGATACAAGAGTTTTCATTTAGAGAAGATTCATGCAGAGAGAAGGCCCCAGACCAACAGGGCCAGGGCTGTGCCTGCAGACCTAACTCACTGTCTGCCGAACACACAGCTTTGTTGGAAGCCCACCCATGAGGGAATAGGAGGTAATCAAATAAACTGACGCAATCTCCCCTGCAGGGAAACAGAGATGCAAACTTCCAATTATTCCCAGGAAAACACCAGCTCCCAAGGTGGGGAGCATTCCTGCTGGGAATACCCATAATAAAGCAAGTCTAGAAAGTGTATTTATTTCCAGCCCTGGGATGGAAGCCTGACTTGGACTCCCAGGACCGGCGCCCGGTGTCCCTGTGCGTGGAGCCTTCCTTCGCAGAGAACAGACATGAGGAGTCTGTTTCAGGGAAGGACCAAGTTGTTGACATGATAATGGGTCTAAAGGGACTACATTCTCTCAAGGATGTAAAACTCTGGCCACTTGAGAATCGTTAGTATAGAACTACAGCATCAACAATAACAAGACCCACTAGGTCCAGCCAATGTTTTCCTCTTTCTTCAGTTATCACAGGACTCCAGGGCCTGGCATCCAGGATCATCAGCCAGCTTTCTGACAATCCAGGAATGAGCAGGTCCGGGTGCCCCCGGGCCGTGGAAGATCACTGACACTCTCACCCACAGGCGCCCACGTCTCCTTTCCGGGTCTGCTCACCACTTATCCAGAGATGCTGAGGGATGAGGGGCTGGGGAGCTGTTTCTCTGGGCTCCGCAGCAACCTTGTGTCTGCAAGACGTCTAGCTGCTTCATCAGGTCTCACTCTCCTGCTTGAAAACTTCTGACCAACTCCCAGCAGCACAGGAGATATACGAGCCCTCAAGCCCACCTGAACACACACGCTTCCGTCTTCTCTTCCTGCCAGTGCCCATCAGTGTCTGCAGCGTAATTTGTTTATTTCGTTTATTCTCTGTCGCCCTGTCGGGAAGACACGTTCCTCAAGGAAACTGATTTTTCACTCGCTTTGCTCTCTCTCGGGTCCCACGGCCCTGGCACAGAGGAGGTGCTCCATAAAAATGGGTAGGCATAATCTATCTGATGAACTCACACCTGGGAGAAAGCCAGGGGGGAGGGGCTGGCGGGGGTGTGTGTGTGGGAAGGATCACTGCTCTTCCAGAGATGTCACCAGGACAGGAAGGATGCTATGTCCATGTCGTATCACTGCCTGGTATTACAGGCTGTATGTGGAAAGGAAATATTTACTGAGTGGATGTCTCAGTAACTACTAAATTAGCAATTAGGTGCGATCTTCTCTGCCGGGAAATAAAATTTCTCATTTTGGCCCAACTCATTGTATGTGAAAACTGTCCAAAGAACCACTTCCGGTCACCTGTGCTTTGGTGTGAATCCATGTAGAAACGTGCCAGCTTTCTCTTTCTTCCTGGGGACCAAGACACTGGCTATAGCCAGCTCTGCGACCTTGGCACACCTGCTAAGCTCTCTGCAGCTTGAGTTACTCACATGGAAAATGATAACTGTGATTTTCCACCTATGAAATCAACTGCATTGTTTTTAACTATAATGATCTGATTACAGTCATGGTTGTTGTTGAGTTGCTCATTCGTGTCTGACTCTTTTGAGACCTCACGGACTGTAGCCCACCAGGCTCCTCTGTCCATGGGATTCCCCAAGTTGGAATACTGGAGTGGGTTGCCATTTCCTTCTCCAGAGGATCTTCCCAACCTGGGAATCGAACCCATGTCTCCTACATTGGCAGGCGGATTCTTTATCACTGAGCCACCTGGGAAGCCCAAACTCTAGAGTCATGGAGCCAATAGTAAAACACACATGCCTAACGGTAACACACAATGATAGTATGCTATTGAGAGGCAGCAGGCAACATTTATCAAGGACCTTATAAACGTTCAACTTCTTTGATCAAGTTGTCCCATTTCTGGGAATCCATAATGCATGAAAAAAAACATGGGCATGAAAATATTTGTCATAGCATTTCCCATATATATATAAAAGGCTTTCAGACCATAAATGTAATTTTTAAAAAGAAATATGAAACCAGTAAAAGAAGAAGACTATGAGCCACAGGATGATATTCTGCAGTCTTAACCAATGGCTTAATGTAATTTTGGTGAGTGGAAAAGGAGTATAAAAATCATACGCTATGTCAGCCTTCAGAGACAAAGAAAGGATACACACCCACACAGGTGGAGTCATTGCTTCATTACAATGAGGAGACATTCTGCTCTTCCTGAAATAGTCCCACCAGGCTCTTCTGTCCATGTGATTCTTCAGGCAAGAACACGAGTGGGCTGCCATTTCCTTCTCCAGGGGATCTTGCTGACCCAGGGATCAAACCCATTTCTGCTGCATTGGCAGGCAGATTCTTAAGTGTGGAGCCACCCAGAAAGTCACACACATAATTATAATTATATGATCTCAAAAACTTCTACAAAGCCAAAGCAAGTCAAAACAAATAAATTGTTTCAGTGAACAGTTGCAAAACTTATTCCAAACAGTTAATCTCCTTTATACAGAGTTTTAGAAACTGAGAGATGAAAGAACAACAGTAATAGAAAATGATCAAAGAACAAGAAACAGTTCACAGGGAAGAAAGACAAGTATCCTCCAGAGGGACACAGTTCTAAGAAGACATGCAAATTCATGACATATGATGCCATATCTCAATTTTATACCCAGCAAACATTCAAACGTTTGGCAAAACACTCATCCACGAGGCTGTCGGTCAATAACTGCTCTTCTGACCCCCTGGAGTTCAAAATGATGCAACACATCAACAGGTTGTTTATTTTGTTTTGTTTTCAAAATTTACCAACACTTTATCTATATTTGCCCATTGATCCAGAAATCCTATTTCAAGGGCACGTGATCAGAGCATGAAGTTTGTCACCGTGGTCTTGTTTGAAATACCAAAAGATGAAAAACAATCCAAGTAGGAGACAGGTTAAATAAACCAAGGAAAACAACCCTGGAATGCAGTACGAGGTGATGGCAGAAAGGAGGAGAAACATTCTACAAATTAAAAAGGGAAGATCTGCACAACGTAGTAAATTAAAAATGTGAAGTATAGAACATGTATATTATATTCTGAATTTTGTGTATATTTGTACTATATTTGCATAAAGAAACACTAGATGTACACGTGTAGCCACAACAGAGAATAGTATGAAGGCCCCTTAAAAAAATAAAAAATAGAGCTACCATATCCCACTCCTGGGTATATACAGGGAAAAATTTATAATTTAAAAAGATACAAGCACCCCAGTGTTCTCCGTAGCGCTCTTCAAAATTAGCCAAGTCATGGAAGCAACTTAAATGTCCATCAGCAGATGACTGGATAAAGAAGACGCCTTATATGTATACAATGGAATATTACTCAGCCATAAAAAATGAGGTAATGCCATTTGCAGCAGCATGGATAGACCTAAATTCTGTCATAATAAGTGAAGTTAAGCCAGATTGAGAAGGACAACTCTTACAAGATATCGCTTATATGTGCAATCTAAAAAAAAAATGAACTTACTTACAAAACATATAGACTCACAGACATAGAAAATGAACTTATGGTTATCAAAGAGGAAAAGGGGAAAACTAGGAGTTTTATATATATATATATATACTACTATATATAAAATATTAATAATCAACAAGGAACTACTGTATAGCACTCAGAACTATACTCAATTTCTTGTAATAACCTATAATGGGAAAAGAATCTGATAAAGAATGTGTGTGTGTGTGTGTGTGTGTGTGTGTGTAACTGAATCACTTTACTGTACACCTGAAAGTAACATAACATTGTAAATCAACTATACTTCAATTTAAAAAAAAGAACACCTTAGGAATGCGCAAATCTTAATTAACAGGGTGGACAGGGTGGAGGGCGGAGAGACTGACAAGGCACAGCTGGCAAACAGGACTCCTCAATTATTACCTTTACATAAAACTGACTGTGAACTGCATGGATAAGCTGCAAAGACTTTAATAAAACAGACTGAAATACAGTCATTTAGCATAAACAGAGGATCTCTTGCTGAGTGTTAATTCAATCAAGGGATAAAGCCTGTTCATTCTACACACTGACGGGCCTACTCAAAGTCAGGGGGTGTGTTTCAAAATTATATAAGAGAAAAGTTTCAAACGGTTTTAAGAGTATTTTTCTTCTCTGAGCTAGCTCAGAGTTCCCAAAATGTCAGTGTATATCTGCTCTACTCCAAATTTAAAATCTGCCACTTACTGTCAACATTCTCTGATCCTCTGCCTGTCAGGGCTAAGGTTTTAGACAGAGACCTGTCAGCTCACAGAGGAACAGGACTTTCACAGTGTCAGCCTCCGGGGAAGGGTCTTATTTTTCCCACAAAGAAAACAAAGCAACATCAATTCAAACAAAGATTGTGTGTGTGCCTGTTCAGTCACGTCAGACTCTTTGGGACTATAGCCCGCCAGGCTCCTCTGTCCATGGGATTTCCCAGGCAAGAGTACTGGAGTGGGTTGCTATTTCCTCCTCCAGGGGATCTCCCAGACCCAGGGATCAAATGTGTGTCTCCTGCATTGGCAGATAGATTCTTTACCGCTGTGTCACCTGGGAAGTCCCAAACAAAGATTAAGAAATACTAATAACAGCTAACATTGACTGAGAACTTGCGAGGTGTACACATTCATGAGCCACTTAATCATACAACAGCTCCAAGAAACACTGCCCCTCCTTTGCAGGAGGGCTGGGGTCCAGGAGGCTGAGTGATGGAGGCAGGGGTGGACTCAATCCTGCTCTCTCACCATAAGGCTCCACTTTCTTATTTTCTGAAGGAAACTGGACTGGGTGTAGCTCTGGTTGGCCTGAGGCAGCTATAACCTCAGCGGCACGAAGGCCCACACTCCAACCGACGTTCTTGCTTCTTACGAACCCTATCTGTTCAGTTAAGACACTCCTGGTGAGCGGGAGTGAGTGAACTGCACCAGGCCATCCCACAGAGTGTCAATGAGACAGAGCTGATAAATGAGCAGACTCCAGCCTGCCATCAACACACGAGCACTGACGGTGGCCTGGAAGCTGTGGGATCCAGGGTTCCGACACAGCTAAGTCCTACATCCTCCCTTCCACTAATGAATGACATGCTACAGAAGCCCAGCAAAGGTGCAGACTAGATGCCAGAAGATGTTCCCCATAGGGGATCAGACAGTGCCTGCTCTGGGTTTTGTTTCAAGCGTCTTCACAGCAGAGGCTAAACTCCACCGCTACATCCCCAAATCAGACAGAGGCAGCTCCTCACCCACGGGCGGGCTGGGCATCAGGGAGACCAAGGACCATACCCTGGCCCCGGTGCGGGCCCCTGTGGGGGCATCCTGTCCCCCTTCCCCTGTTTCTGACCCCAGGCCTTCTCTAAACATGGCTAAAGACTGTAACAAAGCTGTCACTGTTTTCCTTTGCAGTTGTCATTTTTACAGTGTTGTGATGGTCTCTGTCATACAACTCTAATCAGCCATAATTATGCCTATAACCCCTCCTTCTTTTATTAACATACCATTTTTCATCATTTTATGTATTTCCTTACTTTTGGCTGTGCTGGGTCCCGTACACGTGGGATGAGCTAAGCAAGTACAGCCGGAGGACCCGGCAGGCTGTGGATGAACAGCTGGCAGCACTTCAGCACCAAGTCCCTTTATCCAAGGGGCCCAAGGCACCATGGGGACCTCGTATGCCAGACAGCATCCTTTCCTGGAAAGCAGACAGTGTCCAGGACCCGAGGATATTGGGTTTGAATCCCAGCTTGGGCACCCAACTACGGGATGGCGGCAAATCAGTGAAGCTGAACATCAGCTCACAGTTCCCAGGGGATGATCTTAGGCTACATAATATGCATATTGCTTCACTCAATACTTTCACCAACCATGAAGTATATATGCACGCTTGTTCCCATTTGATAGAAAAGGAAACTGAGGCACTGAAGCTCCGCAACTGGTTCAATATTAAGTGTCAGAGCCTAGTTCCAAACCAAGGTACCCTTGCTCCAGAACCCCACTCTTCCAACCGTAAACTCTAGGGTCCTATGAGCACTGCCAGCGATGACATCTGCTGTCATTGGTTATTCAGCATACGCTGCTTCATGCTGATATATGGCAGAAACCAACACAATATTGTAAAGCAGCTATCCTCCAATTAAAAATAAGTAAATTTAACAGTAAGCATAGCCCTCAAACAAATAAAAAAAAACAGATGCTGTTATTATGATTGTTCTCTCTGGACTGGTTCAGGAGGTGCATCTCTCTAGCCAAGGGCGGTTGGAGGACTGGCCCCATCATCTCGTTTCTGCCCTGTCATCTGCTCTGCCAGCCACAAGCATCTACAAGAAGTCTTCTTCTGGGAGTCTGGGCCTGGACACAGCCCAGGGATGGGACCCCTTCAGCCCGGGGAGGTGCGGACAGCACCCCCACGGAGGGTCGGACACGCCCAGAGACACAGCTGCCTGCCTTTTCAGCCAAGGGCACAGCACCACGGTAAGATGGTGGATAAGCCAGAAAGGCCAGCAAGTGGCAAGAGGGGGCACAGAGCAGGAAAGCGTTGCCAAGGAGCCTGATCCCACGTTCCCGTCCCAAGAAAGAGCACTCAGCCCACAGAAGAAACCATCTGGGGCTGTTTCCGCTCAGCCCGACCCACTCAGAACTTGTCTAAAAGGGAGAAATCAGTTACACACATAGGAACTTGTCTAAAAGGGAAAAATCAGTTACACACATGGGAAGAGATGCAGCTGAAGAAGGTGAGGGGTGGGGTGAACGCCAAAAAGTTACATAACATCACTTCCGTAGGCTGGGGGAAAGCTGTCTCCCAGAGTTTGACAAGGGAACAAAGAAACGCAGCAGCATTTAAGACTGCCACCCAGTCTTGCTGCGGAGCTGACGTGCCCACCAGCGAGCTCAGCCCAAACTCGGCCTTGGGATGAAGAGGAGGGGGAGGCGGGGCGGGGGAGGCAGACCATGTAAATTTAGCATCCTGTCAGCGGTGTGCCGTGCTGGGCCTTCCAGGAGAGTGGGTGGGTTCAGCGGCTCCAGCCTGATTTGCGGTTCTCGCATAAGGTTGTGGGCTGGGGGTGGGAGCCACTCCTCCCCAGGGGCCCGGACACAAAGAAATGAGACTCCTCCTCCAGGGCCCAGGGCTCATGAACCAGGCTGCAGTCTCTCTTGGGTGCAAACAAGTAAGAACAGACCAGAAAGAAAATTGCTTTAAGTTCAAAAGAAGCAAATGAGGAATCTAGAAATATACATTCTGTACTTTTCCTTTTCATATTTTTTTTTAATTAAAGTAGTGGGTAAAGAATCTGCCTGCAGTGCAGGAGATGCAAGAGACACAGGTTCAATCCCTGGGTTGGGAAGATCCCCTGGAGGAGGAAATGACAACCCACTCCAGTATTCTTGCCTGAAAAGTTCCATGGAAAGAGGAGCCTGGAGGGCTACAGTCCATGGGGTGACAAAGAGTCAGACAGTACTGAAGGGACTAAGCACATACATACCCATAGTTGATTTACAGTGTTGTGCCAATCTCTGCCGTATACAGCAATGTGATTCAGTTATACATTTATACACACACACACACACACACACACACACACACACACACACACACACACACACACACACACACACACACACACACACACATATATATTCTTTGCTTAAATTCTTCTCCATTACAGTTTATCACCGGCTACTGAGTATAGCTCCCTGTGCTATACAGTACGACCTCCTTGTTTATCCATTGTAAATGTCATAGTTTGTACCACTTATATGTGGAATCTAAAATATGACACAAATGAAACTATCTACAAAACAGAAATACACTCACAGACATAGACAACAGACTTGTGGTTGCAGAGGGGAGGGGAGAAGGAGAGGGACTGGGAGTTTGGGGTTGGGTGGATGCAAACCATTCTGCACTTTCTTAACCTACAGAGAACATGCTAGGCCTCATTCAAAAGCAAAGCTGCAGTTAAGTAGAGCTGAGTCCATACTGTAAACACAGGAAAAGAGCAGGGAGAGCTTTGGGAATTCCAGTGTCCAAGCCCTCTTCAGGGACAAGTGACCTCCAAGGCCACAGAGTAGCAGAAACTAATCAAAAGACCAGACTCACTCCTAATCCCCAGGTCAGCATAGGTGAACCTCAAACCAGCTGCAGCTTCTGTGGCCAGGATGACGGAAAAGGATGGTGGGACATCCAGTGGCACCAGCAACAAAGTCGAAAGAGGTGTGAATCACTGATCCTTTCTCTACACCTGCCAGATACTTCACAAAGTATGTGTCACATCATGTGGGAAGAAAAACAAGAAAGGTGGCAAAGATAAAAAAGTTCACCAGCACGCACAGAATTCATGGCCTCAAGGCTTCTGCTTGTCATTCTGGTTTTTTGTTTGTTTGTTTTTCACAAATGTTGCTGTTGCAGTAGGTTTTCTGCAGGCCATGCTTCAGCAGCAATACATTTGGCTCAAAAGTTCAAACAGGGACAAGGTTTTGGGAGGAAGGTAGGGAGCCCAGGGCCACTTGAGAAGTCACTGCAGCCTGACAAAACTCAGCCCCTGAGGTTACATGGAGAAGGTCACATCACCTGCCCCCGGGACCTGCAGGCTGAGAACACAGGCTGGAACCAGGTAACCCTGGTCACACCCACCTGCAGCCCCTGCTCTCCAGGGACCTTGACCAAGCTACTCAATCCACCCAGCCTCAGTTTCCCCATCTTCAGAAGGAGGCTAATGAGACTTGCATTAGTTAGCTAAGGCTGCCTTAATACCACACCATAGACTGCAGCTTGAAAAGTGTTAGTGGCTCAGTCATGTCCGACTCTGTGCAACCCCATGGACTGTAGCCCACCAGGCACCTCTGTCCATGGAATTTCCCAGGCAAGAATACTGGAGGGAGTTGCCGTTCCCTTCTCCTGGGGACTTTCCCAACCCAGGGATTGAACCCGCATCTCCTGCATTGCAGGCAGGTTCTTTACCACTAAGCCACCTGGGAAGCCCCACAAAAGCAGTTCTTTGTGTCACAGTCTGGGGGCTGGAAGTCAAGGACCAGGTGGTGGCAGGTTGGTTCCTCTGCAGCCTCCCTTCTCAGCTTGTTGATAGCTGTCTTCTCCTTGTGTCTCTTCCCTTTTGAGGTGTTTCTCTGTCTCTATTTCCCCTTTGGATGAGGACATTCATGATACTGGGTTAATGTCCACCATAAGGACCTCGTTTCAACCTAATTCCATCTGTAAAGACTCAAATCCAAACAGGTGCAATTCTGAGGTACTGGAGTTTAGGGCTCCAACACACGGCTCTGGGAACACACTTCAGCCCCCACAATACATATGTCAGAGCTTTGCTATTGTTGTTAAAGGTCTGGGAACTCTTAAAGGACCCTCATGTTTAGAAAACAAGAGCTTGTAACAAGCCTAAAGAATCACGTCAATTCATCAGTATGGCAATTGCTGTTGTTGTTGTTCAGTCGCTAAGAGTTGTGTCCAACTCTTTGCAATTCCATGGACTGCAGCATGGCAGGCTCCCCTGTCTTTCACTATCTCCTGGAGTTTGCTCAAACTCATGTCTATCGAGTCGATGATGCCATCCAACCATCTCATCCTGTGTCATCCCCTTCTCCTCCTGTCCTCAATCTTTCTCAGCATCAGGGAAAGTGGCCAAAGTACTGGAGCTTCAGCTTCAGGCATCAGTCCTTTTCAATGAACATTCAGGATTGATTTCCCTTAGGATTGACTGGTTTGATCTCCTTGCAGTCCAAGGGACTCTCAAAAGAGGCTTCTCCAACACCACAGTTCAAAAGCATCAATTCTTCGGGGCTCAGCCTTCTTTATGGTCCAAGTCTCACATCTGTACTTGACTAATGGAAAAACCACAGCTTTGACTACACGGACCTTTGTTGGCAAAGTCATGTCTCTGCTTTTTCATACACTGTCAAGGTCTGTCATAGCTTGATTCTGCTGAGGGACCTGCACTCAGCCAGGGTTCTACATGGAATGATTGTCATTGTCATCATCATGCCCAGAGCTCTATCCTTGGCTGTCACCACGGCCTTGTCCACCCCCTGGACCAGAGGCAGGAGGCAGACGACCCCCTCTGTCCGACAGGGCGAGTCACGCTCTGCCAGCCTCACACTTTCTCTGCAGGGGACAGGCTGGCCTGGAAGGGCCGGGCTCAGAGACACAGCGTGGCCACCATCACCCCCTCTGATGCTGGAAGGAGGAAGACTTGTGGAGATGTTGCCCACTGCCCCTCAAGTTCAAAGTGCCTCCTTAGTCTTGAAGAAGTGTGAATTAATTTTTCTAGACATTATGGCTCAGCTGACTTGTAATGAACAAACGTGCAAGGAATTCTGGATGTTATTTTGCTTGGTGGGAGAGAATGACTTTTTTGTCAAGCGTGTTTGTTTCTGGTGATGAGAGCAGGCTAAACTGGAGAACTTGAGACACGTCTTCAAGGCCAGGAGGCCCCCGTTCCAGCCGCTGCCATAGGACACGTTTCAATTACTGGCCTGACTGGTGTGTTCCCAGAATAAACCACTGTTTGCCCAACCGAGGAGGGAATAGCAACTGGCGCGGCAGGTCCTGCCAGCCAGGAGCGAGCCTTAATTCCAACCTGGCTTCCTTCAGTGCCCCGAAAGTTCCCCCACACTCCTTCGACTAAAATAAAATGAAAATGCATTCTGCCAACATATTTCAACTCGTGAATCATCCTGGAGGATTTTGTGATCCTGTATTTTCTCCTGCAAATAAGGAAAGCAGGAGGGCCCCGGAGCGTCTCTGTGCCAGCCTTCAGGACAGTGGCCCAGAGAGCGGAAGGGGCCACACAAAGCACACCCTGGGGATTGGCAGGGCCACGCTGCCCACCGACTGCGAGTCCAGAGCATCTGCCCCGCCTTCTGTCTGTCTGTGCACCACCCCGTCCCAGGCTGTAACATCCTGTCTTCATACAGAAGTTCCCTTCAATCCCTGTCACAGCTGCAATACCCGGGGAACAGCAGGGTGGTGCGGGAGGAGACACAACTTATCAGCAACTAGCAGGGGCTGTCCTGGGGGCTGAGTGGTAAAGAATCCACCTGCCAGCGCATGAGACACGGGTTCCATTGCTGGTCTGGGAAGATCCCACATGCCTCGGAGCAGCTAAGTCACAACTGCTGTGCTAAGAGCCTGTGCTCTAGAGCCTGTGAGCCCCCACGTGCCTAGAGTCTGGGCTTTGCAACAAGAGAAGCCACCGCGATGAGAAGCCCGCACTGCAACGAGAGAGTAGCCCACCCACCCCCTGCTCACCACAGCTAGAGAAAAGCCCATGGGCAGCAACAAAGTTCCAGCACAGCCAAAAATAAATAAATGGAAAAAAACAAAAAAAACAGCTAACAACAAACCCCACAGAACTCAGACTCTTTTCAAGAGGAATCGTTTCTCGGACCCCACACGACTCACTCAGGCATGACCCGACTCTGCAAAGCATCAGGGTTCCCCTGAAACACTCACAGGAGGTCCACCAACACACAAGAGGCAAATAGGTTAGAGCTTTGAGTTTAAAAGTACATTCCTGGCTTTTAACCCGTCTGATTCTCCCAGCTCATAGGGAAACCGCCTATGGGAGCATTTCAGCTTGGCCTCCTTGAGAAGCAGTCTATTAGGGAAGTGATCCCAGGGACACAGTTGTAAACGAGCAGAGGGAGGCGGGAAGCAAGGGATTCATCACCAAGCAGCTGCCACTGGGGTTCACGGGAGCCCAATCCCTCTGGGAAAGTGGCGGGGCCGCTGTCACACCCAATCAGTGTCCCCCCATCCTGGAGGCAGGCGCTGGGACAGCTGCCCCCCTTAGGTCACTTGCTGGCCAGGGAGGCTCCTGGCCAGAAGGAGAGGGACCTGCAGAGGAACCTGCAGGCTCCTCCAAGGAAGGTCTCAGGTGGGGAGAAGCAGGCACCCATGGGTGGGCACTGCAGGGTGGGGGCAGACACAGACCACAGGAGGCACCATTCCCCGGGAGCCTCCGTCTCAACCCCTCGTTATGAGAGCCCGGCTCTGCACTTCAGGAAGATTTCCTGGGGCAGATGACAAAAGGCTGTGTCTTCCTGAACATGAAGGATTTCATGTTTCATATAACATTTTCAAAGCTTGATTTGGGATGGTTTGTCAGGTAAATTGAACTCTAATTGGAGGTGGAACAACCTAAATGCACAGAGATGGGTTGGAATTTATTAGAACATGTGTATGAACTGATGAAAGCTTGCAGGGTGGGCGGGTGGGTGATGATGGCAAAATGAAGGAGTAGAGGGTGGACGGGACAGTCGGTGAGAGAAGATGCTACAGGGATGGGGGAAGGGTGGGGGGAGGGGAGGAGGCCGAAAGTGTCCCCCTAAAGCCCCCTAGAAGGTTCTGAAGAAACTCATGACGCAGTAACAAAAGTTAAGAAATCAGGGTTGATTTGAGATCATGAGTCTGTGCAGGGCAAAAGCATGGACATTTCAAGGACAGAAGAACTTCCAAGTGGACACAAACCCCGGGAGAGGCAACTGAAGCCTGTCAATAGGGAGCTGGGGAGCTCATATACACATCTGGGCACCCACGGTCCAAGGACACCCTGCCACGCTGAAAGCTGCCCAGCAGCCCCACCACTCACCTCCCAACTGTCCTGTTCACAGAATAAGCTCCTCAGTTGTTATTCTACAAGACAATCTTGAGGTTCTTCAGACCACCCCAAAATAGCCTCCGATCACTCACCCTTTCAGACCAATATTGACTGTACCTCCCAAATGCAAAGGAAGAGGCCTGTTAAGGGAAAGGAATTTAGCTACTATTAACCTCTATCTGAAAATAATCTTTTTATAATAGACTCTTTGGGATATTTTGGGGATTGGGGACTTCTCCAGTGGCAATTTACCCTTCTCCCAAAACAAACCTCAAAGCACAGCCCTTCCAGTCTCTGGGAAGACGGTGCGGGGCGGGGAGGAGGGATGTTGACTGGAGACCTTGCAATCTGACCACTGTGCTTGCTGTCTGGATCCTGTACCCCGGCAAGGAGAGAAAACACACACTGTTGAGAAGATGCCCCTAAGTTTAAAACATTCCAGAACGCTTCTGGCCAATTTATCACCATGAGACTCACATCGTCAGTTATAATAAATCTCCTCTTTTCTTACTATACATGAACTAGAAACAAGGCAAACTCATGGCCCCATGAGATTGGACACAGCAAGTGCTTGGTGATAGAGACTCTCCTAATTCTGAACTTGGAGTTTGGATTTGGGGAGAATTTTCTGTTTGCTTCCCTTTCCTTTTTTTTATTCCTTTTTAAAGTTAACATTAAAGTTTCAATTCTCTTAAAGCTAAAATGCAAATCCTGTTTAAAAATTGGAAATGTAATAAATGAAAACTCTAATAAACATATACCTAGTAGTTCAAAGATTGTCTTCTACAATTACAGAATTACTTGCACAAAAAGAAAAATGCTGTGTCTATTTCACTGTTGATCTGGAAAGCACAGGGAAAAGGTTTCATATAGGGAACCCTAATGATAGAATTCTATCGTATTTTCCAAGATGTAGGGCCACTGGCCCGTCAGCCCTGCGCATCCCGGGAAGTCAGGCATATGGGTCAACCACCTGTGCTTACATCTCACATCCTTGTCCAAGGCTTTGGGAGATTCTCCCTCTTACAAGATGCTGGTCCCCAAAACTTTATCAAGGCCCTAAATGTACAGAAAGTGAAAGTGAAGTCGCTCAGTCGTGTCTGACTCTTTGTGACCCCACGGACTGTAGCCCGCCAGGCTCCTCCGTCCATGGGATTCTCCAGGCAAGAATACTGGAGTGGGTTGCCATTTGCTTCTCCAGGGGATCTTCCCGACCCAGGCATTGAACCCGTGTCTCCTGCATTGGAGGCAGATTCTTTACCTACTGAGCTATGATGTACAGACCTTTACTATAATCTAGAGAAACCTAGCTTCCCCATGGAAGGGGGCCTGGTGCTGCCCACCCGCAAATCCCAGGGCTCCTGTTAGCCTTGGCAGACGTGGTGGGGGGCGGGGAGGGCCAGCAGGGAATCTGTAGACCCCTCTGAGAGCCTCAGCCTCTCCGGGAGGGTCAGAAACCTGTCTCGTCTCACTGCCTCAGACAACCGTCTCCAACAACCACGGACACGTCCCATTCCCCCAACGGCCCCGTCACAACCCATCTGTCTGCAGGGTAGGTACGCTTCTTGTATTAATAACATCCTCACGGCAGCCTTGCCAGCCAAGGTGAAGGAACCATCTCCCACCTGAGCCCACGTGTCTACTTGCAATTCTAAATGAATGCCCTGCAGAAACACACACGCGGGACTCCTTCCTACGCAGAAACCCAGGTTTTATACCTAATCTCTCCTCTCTGCCTCCTTGATCTCAAACTGTGAGCTTGGCTCCAACGAAGGAGAATTCAGACCAGAACTAATGTGTTCTTTGTCCCAGTTTTTGTTGGTGGTGGCGGTGTTCTTCCTTTCCACCTCCGCTCCTCTCTCAAACGTTCTTCTTTAACGTTATTCCTTTTTTCTGGGCCACTTCACTGATTCTTCCACTGTACTACTTGAGCTGGTGAGCCAGTCGGTGAACAAGGACAGTTCTAGACTAGACCAACCACGTGTTAGCACAGCTACCCGAGAGATCCTGCTCCAGGGACAAACCCCCTCAGTGGATGCGGACTGTGCATCCCATGCTCTCCTCCAGGTGGGGACCAGGGGCTGGATCAAATGCATCTCGGTGACCCCACTTCCTCACCCAGGGACTAGAACTTATTGTGGTATGAGGGCATGAGCCAAAAACCCTGAGTCTTACCCTAGATGTGTCAAGAACCAGTGGGAAGACTTTTACCCATCAAAAGAAGGGAAGGAAGGAAGGGAGGAAAGGAGGGGAAAAAGAAAGGAAGATGGAAGAAAGAAGAGAAGGGGAGGAAGGAAAGGAAGGAAGAGGAGAGGGAGTTGTTGAAACCACATGGTTTATCTGGTCCTCTTCTAATGCTCTTTCATTCTGTCATCTTCTCTTCGGAAGTGGGGTTCAGGCAGTTGACACTTAAGTGGACATCACATGTTCAACTCTACAGATTCTGAGAAGGAAAGGATTCAAGACAAAAGGCTTAACCTAGGAGAACAAGGCCCTGAGGAGCCGTGTAACATGGGAGGAGGAAGGTGGGTTGTGGAGGGTGCTGAGCTCAGTCAACGCCTCTGGGAACAGGACAAAACCAATGGGCGATGCATCTGATCAGAATGTGCTGCACGCTAACTCTGGAGAAACTCTTTCTTCTGTAAAATGCACAGACATATTTCGACCCAAAGACCCCTTGCTTGGCCAGTGAGGGTGAAAAAGACACTCATGCAATTAGTCAGGCTCGCCTTGTCAGATATTTAGAGTCTGTGTCATCGGAGAACCGCGGTGCCCTTTGATCCCGCCTCTCCAGGCCCCAGGGATGCTCTGTGGAAGGGACAGCTCAGGATAAACGTCCTCACAGACCTCAGACACAGAAAGTTCAGTTGCTGTTGTTCATTGCTGTTCAGTCACTCAGTTGTGTCCAACTCTTTGTGATCTCACAGACTGCAGCACACCAGGTTCATCTGTCCTTCACTATCTCCTGGAATTTGCTCAAACTCATGTCCATTGAGTTGGTGATGCCATCCAACCATCTCATCCTCTGTCGTCCCCTTCTCCTCTTGACTTCAATCTTTCCCAGCATCAGGGTATTTTCCAATGAGTCAGCTCTTCGCATCAGGTGGCCAAAGGATTGGAGCTTCAGCTTCAGCATCAGTCCTTCCAATGAATATTCAGGACTGATTTCCTTTCGGATGTACTGCTTTGATCACTTTGCAGTCTAAGGGACTGTCAAGAGTCTTCTCCAGCACCACAACATGAAAGTATCAATTCATGAGTTCAACCTTCTTTATGGTCCTGGATCTCCCCCAATCAACCTGCTGCTCTCAGACTTGCTGCCTGATTCCAGACCACATGTACCTGTTCCCCTGTCCTCTGCATCTCTGTGTTGGAGATGGCCTCCTTATTCACCCATCTATCAAAATCACCATTATGATCAAGGGGTCTCCCAAGGCCAAGACCAACCAAAGACCCGGAAGGTCCAGCATTGGCCTCACGATGGCACAGACCACAATGAGGGGAGAGGGCCATCCAGGCTGTGTGAGAGGGTCTGTGCCAGGCACTGGGGGTTCAACCTCTGGAGGTTTGCAATGCAGGTGATCAATGCAGACATATGCACAAACAGCTACACAGCATAGAAAGGAAAAGACATGAGGTTTTACGGGCTGCCCAATAAGTGTTCAGAGTTTTATCTGTTTACATGGATTTAGCCATGACTGCAGTCCAATGGGATATTTTTATCCTAACCTTACAGATGAGGAAACCGATCGTTAGTGGGTTAAAGCGTTCTCACAAAATCTCTTGTGTATTTGGTGACCGATGGGAGACTTCCAAATGCCAACCAGATGCCAGAGCTAATGCCATCCACTGCTCGCAGTTCCCAGAAGAGACCCAGATTTCCTGGTGAACTCATCAAGCATGCTTCAAGGCAGAGGAGCTGTTTGTGTGGCTCTGAGAGCCTGGTGGGATGCTGCTAAGTGACAGGAAAGAGGTGCCAGGCAAAGGGACCAGGGAGTGATGGGAGGTCACAAACTAGGTGCTGGAAAGGAAAGCCCGACCTCACTAGGTTGTGAGAAGGAGCCACCTTACCTGGGAGACCACCCTCGTCGGAACTCCCATTTCTTAGTGACATGTGTCTCTTGAAACAAAATACTAACCAGCTTCTTATCATGCACATCTCATCTCTCCAAACATCCTGACATCTCTGTGAAGGCTGGATCTCTGCTAAACATCTTTGGATCCCCAGAAGCTCTACTCACAGAGCCGACAGTGTAGTCGACGCTTACTGCAGTGTGGTAAGCGCTCAACAGCGCATATGTCAGCGCTTAAATGAACAGATAGCATCCTGAGACACACAGTGTACTTTTACAGGAATTCAACCGCAAAAATAAAATACCCCCAGCCCTTAGAAATACTTTGGTTTTTTTTCCTGGTCTGATCTGTGCTGCCCATTATCATTTGAACATCTGAGTACAATGACAGAAATAAAACTTAATCTAAATATATATCAAATACCTACGAAGCAACCAACCTTTCTGTAACGCAGTAAGAGGCAGTAAGAAACCCACGGACTGTTTTAACATCAGACATAAAGAGAGAAACGCATTTATTACTTCTTTTTCCAATTGCAAAGGAATGGCTGGACATTTTAAAGAGAAAACACAAGAAAAGGCATAAAGAACACAAGTGATATATCTACAAACAAAGGAAAAAACGAAGGGGGCCAAGTTTATTCCAAACATCTAGGCAGGCTGTTTTAAAGCCCTCTCCAAAAGCCCTCCTCCCCACCACACACACGCACACGTGCGCGTACACACACACACCAAAATGCCATTACACTGACCAATGGCTTCACACAATCCTGTTACAGCCAAGTTCAAAAGCAAAGGCAGACAGTACTTTCTTCTGTTCTTCCCTTCACACTGAAGGAAGTAAACAAACCACTTGTGAATGTGAACACAGCAGAGGTCCTGACACCCTGCCTGCAGCTCCTCGTCCGTCCAGGACAAAGGGGCAAGTACCACACAGAGGCACAGTGGGCGATCGGCAGGCACGACTGCCAACCCCTCTGCCTTTTACAGGCGAGGAGGCGGAGGGCAGGTGAGATGAAAAACACCAAGCAGAGAGCAAGCCTGTGGCTCCTCCGACTTCAGGAGTTCTCTCCCTGCACGCGACAAGTCTGAGCTACGAACGCTTTGTCTTCATATTCAAGACTGGGTTAAATGTCTGGTTACGGTTTGGTCATCACTCTCCATCAAGCGCACCTGGCCGCTCCCCTCGACGAGCGGTCACCACAGGATGCAGGCATCCGGGTAGACTCGCCCCCACCCGACCTGCTAACAACACAGAAGCAAAGGCTCCCTCTTCTCACTCTCTTCCAAGCATTGGAGCAGACTGTCATTAGACTAAGCTTCAAAAAAATAAGAACACAGGCCAGCGTTTATCTGGAAACCTCAGAGGCTTTGGCTCTGCTATAAAGGCTCCATTCCAAAGGCACAAACGTCACCATCGACGCTGTACATCTTCCCAAGCCCATCCCAGGGGAGAAACAGAAAATAAATTAAATTAAATTAAATTAAAAGATTTCAATGAGCAAGAAACCAGAACAGCACACAGTTAACTTTTCCTCCTCCCACGTTTCCACGTAGTTTTCCAAAGGCCTCCACTGTCATAAAGCATCCTTTCAAATAGGAGAGGCAGTCTGTACATTCCCAAAGAAAAACTAATTCTTAGAATCACAGAATGTGAGGGCCGGGAAGAGGGTGTGCCGTGGGAAGCCAAGAGAGGAAGTGGCTGAGAGCAGAAACCTGTGTCTCGGCACCAGTAGGAAGGTGAGATCAAAGTCCTATTTGGTGCCACACAAGTCTCGGGAGACCCACGGGCTTGGGGCTCCACGAGCTGTTGTAGCTGCAGTTCTCCTGCCCGCATGTGAGGGTTCAAAGGGACCCAGGCCTCATAATTAACCATCAGACTGTGCAGAGGTTCTGTGCTTACCAGCTCTCAACTCTTCCTCTCACCTTTTCTGACTCCTGGCAACCCCAGCCCTCTCATGAGGACAGCATGTTGGGAATGTCTTAGGGTGTCCTAAGATGTGGACTTATTCCAGGAATGTGGACTTTGAGCATCCCTCGGGTTCCAGCCTGGGGTACCTGTGCTGTATAAGATGGCCAACCTGGCCCCAGGCTACAACTCGAATGCAACAGCACCTTTTACAGGGATAGGGTGGGGAGGAAGAGGTGTGTAGTTTGGATAAGTCTCTGGGGACTCCCACATCCCTGCTCTAAGGGGAGGAGAGAGGGATCAGAGGAGAAGCCAGCTCTGCCCCACAGGGACTGGGAACCTGCTCTGGGTCATCTAAAGTAGAATTTACGAGGTCTTCCCTGGTGGTCCAGTGGTTAAGCCTTCGCCTTTCATTGCGGGGGTTGCAGATTCGATTCCTACACAAGGAGCTAAGATTGCACATGCCTCAAAACCAAAAAAAAAAAGCACATAAACAACAGAAGCAGTATCTTAACAAGTTCAGTAAAGAGTTTTTAAATGGCCCACGTCAAAAAATATACACAGATTAAAATATAAATTTTAGTGGAATTCAGGGAGGCTGCTCACTGGGTAAAGTAGAATTCTTAGTTTAGTGTCCAAGGGCCTCTGAGATGCTCTCCTGGTCCCGCCCTAGACCTTGATCTCTGCACAACTCACTCCAGTGTCACCCTGAACCCTAGACACTCAACCCACGTCATGACCCCCATCCTCCCCTCCACTTCTCTTGTAAAGGTTTTGGGACACACGTGGCAGTTTCTACATAGTGTTTTCATCCTTTAGTTCTTATAACGTTTGCCTTCCCCCAAGTACAAGCTTGAGATGTGTATGCTGAGTTGAAATGGCCTCAAAAGAACGGGCACAGGTGTACAAAAATATACAGAAATAAAAGATAATGTGCCCAGACAGCGGAATGAGTGGAGCGCGGTGGGCGAGGCAAATAGGGCAGCCGTGGAGCTGGGCAAAGCCAGCCACCGAGGTGGGGTCAGCACTGGACAGCCTGGAGCACAGCCTGGAGCACGGCCTGAACTCCCTGGGTCTCTGTTTCGTCACGATCAGGGTGATAAGGCCTATCTCGTGAGGTTTCCGCAAGGAGTGAACCAGGCTCTCTGTGCACAAGCCCATCGGGGCCTGGACAGAGGAAACCCGCAATGATCGCTGCCAGGATCGGGTGCTTCATGACACGGTCAACACCGAACTGAGGGCAACCCGGCTTTGAAGTGATTCTTAGGGAAAATAAAACAAAACCCTAAGCTCCCTGATGTTTAATATAAATGCACCACATCCTAACTGCAAGTGTTTTTAAGAAGTGGTCGGGGGGAGGGGGTGGCCACCTGCTGCACTGTCCCCGGTGCTGACCAAGTGAGTCCTCCTCAGCACCCACGGCGGCTGTGGTCCAGAAGGACAAAGGTGAAGCCGCAGCCCCCAAACAGCCCGCCCCCACCGCCTCTGCTGCCTGAGCCGAGCTAGGTAAGAGGCGTGGCGGTGCTGAGTGTTCACGGTGAAGCTGGGCGCCAGGATCAGGGCGGGGAGACAGCACCCTGGCCTTCCTCCTTACACTGCTGGACAGCCATCTGTGCATGGACAGCCAGCCAGGCCCCTCAAACCCGACTGTCTGTGCATCTGTGCATCTATTATCCTGTGTGTCTGTGTATCTGTGAGTGTGTGCATCCCTGTGTCTGTGTATCTGTGTGTCTGTGCATCTGTGCATCTATTATCCTGTGTGTCTGTGTATCTGTGAGTGTGTGCATCTCTGCATCTGTGCATCTGTGTGTCTGTGCATTTGTGCATCTGTTATCCTGTGTGTCTGGGTATTCGTGGATGTGTGCATCCATGTGTCTGTGCATCTGTGTGTCTGTCCACCTGTGCGTCTGTGCATCTGTCCATCCATGTATCTGTGCATTTGTGTGTCTGTGTGTCTGTCCACCTGTGTGTCTGTACGTCTGTGTGTCTCTGCATCGGTGAGGCAGGCAGACTGGCCTAGAACCAGGAAGGGCCTCCCCAGGAAGAAGGAAAGGGTTTGCATGAGGGCGGGTAGTAGGGAGGGGGATGTGCGCCCTCTACCCCAGCACAGATCACTCACACATGACAGCTGATTCAGAGGAAAGTCTCACTGCCAGAACAAAGCGCTTTGTCAGCCTGTGGCTTATACTCCCTGCCAAGGGCCCGCAGGTCTGAGACCCTCGGACTTAACCCCCAGCTGTGGACAGGCTTTAGGCCTGGGAACATCACCTACCCGATGACAAAAGCAAAGACCGAAAGGCCCTGTTTTCCTTTGACTACCACGTTATCAGGCACTCACCGGGAAACCCAGGGTCAAGGACACCTGTGCCCGTGTGCGGGCCAAGCCCCTGCCACCCTCTGCCGAGACTCAGGAACATCGATCGGCCGGCCCGGGACCTTCTGGGAAGTCCACTGTGGTTACACAGATGATCCCAGAAGAGTGGACACGGAGGCCTTGGCCTGGCCCCAAAAGCCACATCACAGGCCCGGGAACTCGCCACTGTGACTGAGGAGAGGCCTCCACGCTGTCAGCTGAAGGTGTGGGTCTCGGCCCGCCTGTGTGACGCCCCAAAGGGCTGGGGGCTCCCTCAGCACCTCCGACGGGTCCCCCGGCCACTTTCTCAAGGTCCGTGCTGAGCAGTCTGCAGGGAACTCAGGACCTTCCTTCTCGGCGGGCTGCTCTACCTGAAACAGGACTTTCTTTCTCTCTGAGTGATGGAAGGAGAGCAAGCAGAGCTTGTCCATTGTGTGTCCGTCTGTCTGTGCACACCGTGTCCGTCACAGCAGCGAGTGAGCTGGCTTGGCTTCAGCTTTCCATCCTGCCTTTTGTGCTTTCTGGGCCTTTCCCGGCTCCACGGGAGCATCTATCCAGGGCAGGGGGCCCGCACAGCGGGGAGCTGATGGGACCAGCCGCGCATCCCGGGAACGAGGGCCCAAGAGCCACGCTGCAGCCAGGCCACAGGCCTCAGGCCGGCCCTCCACGGGCGTCCACCACGGGCACAGTGTTCACCAAGGGCGAAGCAGCCCCTGCAGTCCCACCAGCATGTTGGTGGCTGGTGGGTACATCCAAGATTATGTGGCCTCAGTCCAGGAGAAAAGCTGAGAAGCCAGAGTGGGTAACTCAAAACAGACAGGTCGGGGCTGGGTGCTGAGAGGGCAGGGGGTGCCAGATCCCCAGGGTGACAAACGGGGTGCCTACAGGGTGACACACGGAGCGACACAGCTCAAAGAGTGGGAAGGGTTGGGAAAGGGACTCTGCTTTCAAGGAAAGCGTTTGCAGAGTCAGCTCTCTGAGCACCCTTCTAAGTGTTCTCGGGGATCTATGGAGGCCCAGAACTGAAAAAGGTTCAAAAAGTCTAAGCATTAAGAAGAGTTACACTGCTGCTCGATCCCATAAACACGCTGAGAGCCAGCGCCGTGCAGAGCTGCCTGGGAGCGCACAGAGACCCACCCCGGGGGCAGAGGGACCCTCCCGAGCAGAGGTCACAGTGCTCTCCGTACATCAGACACTGGGAGCTCAGGACCAAGGTCAAGTTGGACATCAGGTCAAGTTGGGTCCTTCTGAGGGACCCCGGCCAGCTCCCTCCTGACCATCACATCCTCCAAACACCCACAGAGCATGCGCACGCATCAGGGAATTCAAAAGGGAATTCTTGTAAATGCAGCTCCTTCATTGACTGACTAAGGGCATGGCTTTCCAGGGGATGTCAGAGCCCAGGAGATCCACAGCCCTCCCTGTCGAGCTCACCGTCCACTCAGCTGGGTAAACCCCGGTAATCACAGGGAGGAGGGATGCGGTCTCCGAAGGGGCTAGTGCGGGGATGAGGAAGGGGCGTCTCCACGGACCTGGATCTTAGGACCAGCTTCCTGCAGACACCTGATCGAGGGGATGGAACCACCACAGAGAACTCACTCCTCGGACGCCAGTTAGGTGCATGCAGGGACCTCAGAGTGCACCAGGCTGCAGGGAGGCTGGAAGCTGGCCTCGCAGGTTGAGATGAAGGCTCAGAACTTGGTCCTTGAAGCTCCAGTGATAGAGCTTTGCTCAGAGCATGTTTATCACTTTAGAACAATTACTCTGTTGCAGAGGTCCAGTTAGGTTAGAGAAACCAGTGAGAGCTTTGCTAAGATAGTTAGGGGCGGAGAAACCAGTGAGGATGTTGCTGAAGACCACTAACGATTTGGAAGTGGCCTGTTTTCCGTTATGTATGTCGGCAGCGAAAGGCTATCGAGTGTGAGGGCATGGACCTTAAACCGGCAAGCCTTCCAGAACGTGGTGCTGAGGCTGTGCAGTGAGCCCACGTGCCAAGAGATTAAAACAGAACATCTTTGAATACGTACCAGTAGTGAAACAGAAAGAATACTTCTCTAAGGTTCAGGAGACCCAGACTTAAGACCTGATTTCACCTTAAATTCACGAACTCTTAGACAATTCCACAACCCCTTGGAAGCCTTAGCACCATCATCTATAATTTGAGGTTAATAACAAACGCCCCACTTCTCACGGGGTGGTCATGGGGATGGCATAAATGAAACAGGCATAAATGAATAATGAAACATAAATGAAACAAGAAAGCATCGGGGGTGTCCATACAGGAGCATGAAGACAGGGAGCCAATGGCCCCTTCTGCTCTCGGCACCTCTGACTCTCTAGTTCGGCCACTTCACAACTATTTCAGGTACAACCATATGCCAGACACCAAAGCTACCAAGGCAGTTAAGGAAAGCACCATCCTCAAAGAGTTTATAAGAAAATAAATGACCGTGACTGGGCATCTTGTCCTAGGAAAACAGAAATAAGAGAGGAGTTTGCCAATCCACAGCCAATACGCAATCCTCTATGAATCAGACCCCCTTACCATGTAATCTGGGCTATTTTGGAACAGCCTTAAGAAGGTTCAGAGGGACCACCTCATTGTCAAGGTCTTAGAGGGCTCGTGGCCATGGGATATTTTTATAGCCTCTCTCGGAGTCAAGAGCAGTGCAGATTTTGTACTCATTCTGAATTTAACTAGTATTTAAGTGTGCTGATTATAGCTGCAAGTACACCTTTTATTCCATTTTGTGGTTGGAGAGGTGGCCGGGGAAGAAGCCTTGGAAATTTACAGCACAGAAATAGCATGTGGTCTGTCTGCTTGAAGGAACCGATCCCTCCATGAGCAGCAGCGAGAAGGCCAGCAAAGGGCCTGAAGCAAAGACAAGACAATGAAAAGAGGCTTTTTGTCATCACATCCCTGTTACCAGGGGCTTCCCAGGTGGCGCTAGCAGTAAAGAAGCCGCCTGCCAAGGCAGGAGACCTAAGAGACGTGGGTTCAATCCCTGGGTCGGGAAGATCCCCGGAGGAGGAACTGGCAACCCACTCCAGTATTCTTGCCTGGAGAATCCCATGGACAGAGGAGCATGGTGGGCTACAGTCAATGGGGTCTCAAAAAGTCAGACGCAATTGAAGTGACTTAGTACACAGCACACCCTGTTACTATAGTCCTAGAGAGACCCCCAAAGAAGCAGGCAGCCACCCCAGGGCTGGTGCTTAAGAAGACCCAGGACACAGCAAGTCTAGCTGGTGAACTGGGGTCACCCAAGCAACACATCTAGACATGATCTGAACATGAAGAAAATGATGAAAGTGGAAATGCGGAAATCACTTTCTAACTGGCTTTGCTTGAGGGAGCAGCTCTCCTACTTGTGGAGATGAACTACTGTTGGCAGAAGGGCCTAAAAAAGACTGCAAAACCTGAACTCTGGTCCAGCTGCCAGCATCCTGGGGACCCTCTGAGGTCACCAGATTCTCCTCTGCTGAACTAGGGGTTCAAAGGAACGGCCTTTAACCTTGGGGTTCCTGCACATCCCCTGTTCTCTCCTAAGGGTCAAGAGTGGGGAGATCTTAGCTAGCATGGGCCACCAGTGCCCCAAGTTTATTCCAATCTGAGCCTATTTATTTTTAAGACATCAGGCTACCAGAAGACTTCTTTGAAGAACGGATCACTCAAATACCTCCCCCAAATAAGTCTGGAAATCCCTGCGTGATGTTAGCAACACGACTTCCTTTAAGCAGAACACTCTGCAGTTCCACATCCAGACTCATGGGTGCTGCCTGGCAGGGATGTGTGCAGGAGAAGAGGGCATGGAGATCTTGCCCCATAGGGTTTGGCATGGCACCAGCCACCTAACACACACTTTCGACAATGAAACCCTTGTATGTCCCAGAATTCAAGTCATTGTGGAAAACATGGGACAGACAGGTTTCTTTTCAAACAAATACACTCCTGCCTGGCCTTTTTTTTTTTTTTTTTTTTTTTTTGAGAGAAGATGGTGTGAGCTTCTTTATAAACACATTAGAAAGTAAGGGCAAAATGAAATTATAGGATAAGAAAATCTAGAACATCATGTTGCTAACTAATGTTAATGTGTTATGTCCTTTCTCTATAATGGATGAAGGAAGCCCCTGTGTTACATACAGATTAAGTCTGGACTAGTCATCTAATCCAAATTGACCAACAAATATTTCTTTACACTACACTTGTTGCTCCCATTTCACTGCCCATCTACACAGGAGTCAGTTCGTAAAGAATCCACCTGCAATGCAGGAGACCCTGGTTCAATTCCTGGGTGGGGAAGATCACCTGGAGAAGGAAATGGCAACCCACTCCAGTGTTCTTGCCTGAGAAATCCCATGGACAGAGGAGCCTGAGAAATTCATAATCTTAAATGCATTTACTTAAAAAGAAATCTGAAAATCACTGAGCTGTCCCTAGTCCAAGAAGTTAAAAAGCAGCTGCAGAATAAACACACAGTAAGTAGAAGGAAAGATCTATTAACAGATAAAAACAAAAATAAAACACAAAATTAAAGACAGTCATAGAGTCAAAAGTATTTTTCTTTGAAAATAATAATAAAACATATACTGTCTGGCAGGTTGGTCAACAAAAAAATGAAAGAGATATAGCCCAATTAACATATCCATAATGAAAAAAAGACAGAAGGGATTTAAAGTAAAATGAATAATTTTATGCTAATTTTAACCTGAAAAACAGGTAACTATGAATATACTCCTAGAAAAATATAATTTAAGAAAACTGAAAGAAATCCAGTTTAAAAAGAAATAGGAGTTCAGATCATTTTAAACACCTTGAAAAAATTAGATAAATATCTAGCAACAAGGAAACCACGAGCTCTTGTTTTTAGCTGAGTACTACCAAAATTTCATGAGCAGATTAATTCAAATCATACACAAATTCTTGCAATAAATAGGAAAAAAAAGGAAAAATAAGAAATAAAAACTTCTCTCTAAATCAGACAAAAGCAGTTAAGGAAAGGAAAAATATAGGCCAAAGTTACTCATGAGTAAAGAAACAAAAATTTAAAACAAAATAAGAGCAAATAGAATCCAGATGTGCATCAGGCACGTATTTAGGGGGGAAACTAGAGTCAAAAAAGCTAGATTTATTGTAGGCATAGAAGAGCGTTTACCATTGAAATAAGTCATATGTGTTAGATAACATACTAAGAAGAAAACAGTGGAAATCATACCTTCATCCTAATAGATACAGAGCAGTCTTTGATAAAACTCAACATACACTTGTGATTAAAGCAGAAAACAACTCTGCAAAACAGAACCATAAGGGAACCTCCTTAACCTAATTAAGGGTATTTGGAAAAAAAAGTGACAGCAAACATCAGTCTTAATTAAATAAGAACATTTCTTATAAAGATGAGGAACAATGAAGGGCTATCTTTTATTGCTTCAGTTCACTGTTATATTAGAGTTCTAACTCAAACAAAGAAAATAGGAAAAAGAAAATGCCAGAGTTGAAAAGAAATAAACCATATTTCAATTATTCACAAATGACTTTACTTCTAGGAGGATCTATAGACAAAAATGTTAGAAATACTAAAAGTTTAAGTGTCTGGATGTAAGATATGTATAAATATCAATTGGACTTTAATCCTTTGCAAAAATGACATCTCCTAAGGCATCCCAAAACTAAGGTGGCTAGAAACAAACATGTCACATGTACCTAAGAGCATACAGAAAATGAGTAAGACCTATTCACAAAAGTATACAACTTTCCCCAAATATATGGATAGAACACAAACATATGGATAGCGATACAATGTTCATGGATAGGAGAACTCAATATAAAAAATAAACTCAGTTCTTTCTCAGTTGACCTATAGATTGAAAGCAATCCAAGCAAACCCTCCACTGGTTTTGTTGTTGTCTTTGTCATTGTTATTCTTGTTTCCTAAATTAACTCTAAAAGTTCTATAGAACAGCAAAAGTCCAAGGACAGCCAAATATCACCCCGTAAGAGGAAAAAGGTGAAAGAATCAAATATGAAGGTGTCACAGAGAACTACAGTAATTAAGAGCAGGCAACACTGATACAGAACTGGGCAAATTAACCAAGACACAGAGAGAAAAGATGCAGAAACAAACCCACGCACCTGGGGAAACAAGACATCACAGGCTGTGTGTCCCAGATACACGGAGAAAACGGATCGTTCAATCAGTGGTACTAGGAGAATAACTATTCATTACGGATAAAACCAACACTGGATTCCTATGTCAGACACAAAAATTAATTCCAAGTAATTTTAAAACGGGCAAAAGAAGAGCAGGGAGTAACTTATAACCTTGAGACACAGAAGAAAATCTTAAAGGAAAGGCTCTAACCGTAAATGGGCAAGGTTGTCTATGTAAAACACACTAAAATCAAGAAAAGCACCTTGTGAAAATATACGGCACAAACTAGAAGGCGATCTTTTTTTAACACGTGAAACCACCATTGTGAGTCTTCTGAATATGTAAAGAATGCTTTCAAGTCGATGAAAAAACACAACCCAATGAGAAACAGCATCAAGGAGATGAACAATCTTTTTACAGTAAATGAAACAGATGATAATTAAATATGTGAAAGAAGTTCAAAACTGCTGGTACATTAAGTTCAGTTCAATTCAGTTCAGTTGCTCAGTCGTGTCCTACTCTTTGCGACCCCATGAACCACAGCACGCCAGGCCTCCCTGTCCATCACCAACTGCCAGAGCCTACCCAAACCCATGTCCGTTGAGTCGGTGATGCCATCCAACCATCTCATCCTCTGTCGTCCCCTTCTCCTCCTGCCCTTAATCTTTCCCAGCATCAGGGTCTTTTCCAATGAGTCAGCTCTTCGCATCAGGTGGCCAAAGTATTGGAGTTTCAGCTTCAACATCAGTCCTTCCAATGAACACCCAGGACTGATCTCCCTTAGGATGGACTGGTCGAATCTCCACATTAAGTTCACTCTACTGTTAATTTGTCAAAAATTAAGAAGGCCAATGACACCAAGTGTTGGGACAAGACAAGTGTGAAGCTTAAAGGAAACTTTTATTCACTGCTGATAACAATGTGAATTGGTATAACCACTGTGTAAATTAACAGGACATTTTCTTGTAAAGTTGGTCATAAATTAGCCTTTCTTTAGTCCCAAACTCACCTCCCTGGTATATAACCAAAAGAAAAAGAAATGGCATATGTGCAGCAGAGATATGTGCAAGAATATAAATAGCAGGGTGTTTTGTGACAGCAAAAGACTGAAAATAACTCAAACACCCACTGACAGGAGGAAGCAGGGATGTTAACCTTATCAGATATTATATAAGTGAGATGAATAAATATAGCTGCACAGAACAAGGCTGTTAAATCCTAGAAACAAAACACTGAACAACATCATGATACAACTTTTAACGAGTAGTATTATATATATTTTTAGGGATACAGACTACCAAAAACAGCAGGGAAAGATGAAAGGATAGTGCAGGGAAGGGCAGTCAGATAGAGGAAAATGTCCACATTGGGGTCATGGAGTTGGTGATGGTTTTGTTTGAGACAAGTTCATTAATTATACTTCATGACTCACATATATAAAGTGTTATATATATATATCAGATCCAACCTATCAGATGTTTTTTAAAAGATATGATTAGAATGGTGTTGTCTAATCTGGTTCAGATTTAAAATGGGTATATCTCCAGGTATATTAAATTTTCTAGATGGTGAAACTAAAAAACAAATTAAAAATTATTAGTGTTATTTTTCTGGGGAGGACAAAGAGATGAAGCATTTACACTTGTGTTTAATAATTTTTCTGTACTGTAATAATTTTACTACATGCATGTGAAGTGAAAGTTAAAGTCGCTCAGTCGTGTCTGACTCTGTGACCCCATGGATGGTAGTCCATGGAATTCTCCAGGCCAGAATACTGGAGTGGGTAGCCTTTTCCTTCTCCAAGGGATCTTCCCAACCCAGGGACTGAAACCAGGTCTCCCGCATTGCAGGCATATTCTTTACCAGCTGAGCCACAAGGGAAGCCCACTACACGCATATATGTATTAAAAATGTTAAGTAACCAGCTTAAATTGGTGAACTTCAGAAACTCAGAGGCTGAGAGCTACAAGAGCTCCTCAGTGGATTCCAATGGACCACTGTTGATTTATTGTCAATGAATTTAAAGAAAACAGGGATATCTGGGCTGAGCTGGTGGCCAGATCTCTGAATGTATGTCCTAGACCATGTCCACATGCCACCCCTACCCAAGCCTCCATCCATCTCCCTGGCCAGGGAGATAGCTCTGGGTCAAGAGGTCAAGAAGTTCAAGGAGTCAAGAAGTCAGATTCAACTCCAATACCAGCTCTTAAGGTCTATGGATTTCATCATCCTTTTTAATTAAGAAGACGTCCTTTAGGTCCTGTCCTATAAAAGAACAGGATCATGTACTTATAATTTCTTCTCTATTCTAATGGAAACTTTTCGATTCTCTTAAAAAAAAAAAAAAAAGGACTATGAAATGCTTTCCCTTGGCTAGGCCCCTCTTCAGAGATTGTGAAATGTGATTTTTTTTCCCCAGCTTGGAACAATTTATACATGAAACATCCTGCTTCTTGTTAGTCCTCACATTCAGTTCACTCACTCACACAGTATGCTCTTCATTCTGATGTTTCAAAACCCCACAGTGCATCTGATTTTCGTTCTAGGGGGTGCTGGTGATAAGATTACACTCTCTGATGTTCACTTCAGCTTGCACCACAATGTTGAACTCGAACTGGGCAGAGAGGATCTAGAACAAAATTACAAAGTACCTTGCAAAGTATCTGGTAGGGCCAACACTTCCTAACACATCTAGGGCTGGCTGCCCTAGAGCCCGTGGGCCTCATGTCAGCCTCGTCTCTCCCCACACTAATCCTGCCCACTAATGGATTTAAAGTGATGTTCCTTAACTCTGCAAATAATTCATCAAGTTCAATATATATCGCCCCTCCCTCAGCTGGGTAGTGACTACTCAGGATATCTTTAGATTTCCACAAAGCACTGGCCAATCCCTCTTTATTAAAGAGACTCTTTCAAAACTCCAACACCCAGAGAGGACACCATCCCACTGCCACCAACGTCTTGCTTGTAGACGTCTCACAAACCTAAATAATGTCCATTTTTAACCAAGCTCTTTTCCAAGACTCCCTATTCCTCTCTGCTTTTCTGGTGCTGAAAGCCCATCCAAAACCTTCTTTACAGGCAGAAAGGTCAAGTGAGATGTGGAAGCTGGGTGTGCCGGGTTAGCTGGGCTCCACCATTTCCCAGCTGTATCATCCCGAACAAGTCGCTTTTGGTCTTAGTTTTCTCAGCTGGGCCGTGGGAACAACAGTAGCTATCATCACGGGAGAGCTGCGTAAGCGAACAGTGCACAGCGCACATGGAGGTTCAAGTATAAACTCCAAGGCCATGCACCAACGGCAGCTGTGAGCAGACATCTTTTGCTATTTCATCTCTCCCTAGGCATGCGGACGGTGGCTTCAGGAGCCCAAGAGTAAATCAAGGTTGTGGCTTCTTTCTGCTGTGCTGGAAGGCAACCCTCAGTCCCATCCTCCAAATTCCTACAGCCCTCCCAAGTAACCAGACCATCCCTCCCCTGAGCACAAAACGCACATGACCATGGGAACGCCTGGCCCTCCTCACAGCTGTGTGCAGGGTGCTTCCTGTCATCTTGTTTGCATCTTCTGTGCTCCCAAGGTCCGCCCTCTCTACCCCTCCCTCAGGTCCCAGAGGAGGCTGCAGGTGGTCATTCCATTTGCATTTGGTTCCTGATCAGTAACGAATAGCTGAATGTTGTTTACACACCATGAGAACCGTGCCCACCCTTCGGGCACAGCTGGTCGTCACCCGGGACTTCCGTGTAGGCAGGGCAGCACTGCTCACTGCTCACAGCTTCTTTTAACAAAGAAGAAATCCAGGCTCTGAGATGCCAGTGACTTTCCCCAGCTCTGATTTCCTGGTGGCTCAGATGGTAAAGCATCTGCCTGCAATGTAGGAGACCTGGGTTCAATCCCTGAGTCGGGAAGATCTCCTGGCAACCCACTCCAGGGCTCTTGCCTGGAAAATTCCATGGATGGAGAAGCCTGGTGGGCTACAGTCTATCGGGTAGCAAAGAGTTGGACAGGACTGAGCGACTTCACTTTCACTTTCCCCAGCTCCTGGGCAGGAAGGGGTAAAGCTGGGCCTGGACCTGCCTTTTGACTCCCCGTGTCCGCCTCTTCCACCACAACACAGAGCTTTGAATCTGCTCTATGTGCCCCAAAGGGGAGATTTTTCTGGTTTTCGTAGGGAGGAACTGAGCTACAGCCAACAATAACTTTTTACAATTTTTTAGTTGTCATAAAATTATAGAAGAATTTTAAATAGTTCCAGAAGATACAACTTCTGGCATACTGGAAATACTGTCTTTTTAAAATAAAGTAGCAACAGTTGAAAGAAGTGTAATTTCTAGTATATCATTTATTCTTTTAAATATCCATGAATAGCTAAAGCAATCTTGAGAAAGAAGAGCAAAGCTGAACACATCCTGACTTCAAACTATATGATGAAGCTACAATAATCAAAACAGTATAGTACTGGCATAAAACAGACACACAAATCAATGGAACATAATAAAAATCCTAAAAGTTTCTGCATGGCAAAAGAAATCATCAATAAAGTGAAAAGGCAACTTGTAGTATGGGAAAAACTATTTGTAAATCCCCTATCTGATAAGGGGTTAACATTCAAAATATAGAAACAACTCATACAACTCAATAGTAAAAGTACAAATAATCCCATTTTGAAATGCGCAAAGAACTTAAACAGATATTTTTTCAAAGGAGATGTACAAATGGCCAACAGGTAGATGAAGATATATGCTCAACATCACTACGCATCATGGAAACGCAAATCAAACCACAAGATGCCACCTCACACCTGTTAGAATGCCTGTTATCAAAGAAACAAAGGGATAAATGCTGACAAGGGGGTAGAGAAGAGGGTACCCTTGGACACAATGATGCAAAGTGTAAACTGGAACAGCCCCTGTGGAAAACAGTATGGAGGTTCCTCAAATTATTAAAAGTATAACAACATGATCCAGCAGTCCCACTTCTGGGTATACATTTGAAGGAAACAAATTCATTAACTCAAAGAGATAACTGAAGTACCATGTTCAGTGTAGTTCTACCTCCGTAGGCAAGATGTTAGAAACAACCTACGTGTCTGCTGACAGATGAACGGATAAATATATGTATATGGGATATATATGGCATATATAAGGTATAAATACAATGGATTATTATTTAGCCTTAAAAAAGAGGAAGTCCTGCCATTTGCAACATGAATGAGCTGGTGGCATTATGCAGCTGAAATAAACCAGACCACAAGGTATCACTTATATTGAAATCTTAAAAAAAAAAAAAGGAAAACTCACAGAAACAGAGGGAATAAAGGTGGCTGTCAAGTGCAGGGGAGTGGGGGAAATAAGGAGCGGTTGGTAAAAGGGTGAAAACTTTCAGTTATAAGATGACTAAGATCTAAGGATCTAACATATAAATGGTGACTACACAGGCCTCTGGTTTAAACCAATATATTCAGAAAAAGTTTCAGAAAAAATATGTTCACTTCAATGCACCTCTCCACAGAAAATACCTTAATACATGATTTTATCATTACCATGTTTCAGTTATATGTTTGTCCATATTATTTGCATATTTATCTCCTTCCAAGAGTTTAAAAGATGAAGACAGTTTTCACTGTTAAACCAATGAACTGATAAGAATTCCTTTCTACCAGGAAGATTTTACCTTATTTTAAATTCAGATAAGTGTGTTTATACATAGTTGATACGTAGAATAAATTATGGAATACGCTCATAAAATCAGCCATTAAAATAAGTAAATTCAGGACTAAAATGAGATTGAGGTAAGTCAATTATGTTATGCAGTTTTCAATAAATGATAATGACCAGATACTAAAGATTTCCTCACTAACATTAATCAAGTATGTTAACTGTAGCTGAAACCATTAAGTATCATAAATGATGGTATTTCTTTGGTAAAAGGGATTGCATATATTTCTGAAGCTCTGCTGTTAAGCTTTAGGGAATTAAAAAAAGAAAAAAAAAAAGTACTGTATGCAGGAGGAAATGGCAACCCACTCCACTATCCTTGCCTGGAAAATCCCATGGACCAGGGAGCCTGGCAGGCTGCTGTCCACAGAGTCACAAAGAGCTGGACACAACTGAACGACTGAGCACACACTCACTGTGCATTTTTTAAATTGAGGAGGGGAAAAAAAATTCCATTAATTTTGTTAAGCCACATAACTACACTTTTCCTTGATTATTTTCCCTGTTTTCCATATTTTCTTTGTAACAGTGTCCAATGAATCTGTCCAAATTACTTTAAAAACATTCTATCACTATGCTAACAAATCCTGATGGTTCCCGACCACCCACAGGAGGGGGTCTAATCCAGACCCACAGGGTCCAGCCCGAGGGGCCCTGAGCACTGCCTTCTGCCCTCTGTCCCTCCCTTCTCTCTACTCAAGACACATCCCTTCAGCCGTGAAGGGACCTAGTACTCAGCACCCGTTTCTCACAGTCTCAGTTCTGCTCCACCCTGCACTCAAGTTTTGGGAACCGGCATCCCACACCTGCTGGCTAACATTCATCAAAGGAAAAGGTCAGAGCAGAAACCCACCCACGGCTCCTCCTCCATCCCTCTCGGACCTGCACACAATAGGTGCTCATTAAGTCTGCCTGGATGTCCAGAGAAACTCACGCTGTCCTGGGAAACAGGCACTTGCTTGTCTCTGACCAGAGGTCCTCGCTGCCACTGGGCCCTGGGACATGGAGACGGTGAGAACGCTTAGCAGACTTACCCAGGAAATGCTGAACTGACAGCACAGCCTAGACAACAGCACGTGTAGCTCTCAAAACAAACCGAACAAGAACAACAGCAAAAGCCGAAGAAACTGCAACTGAGACAAATATGTGACCGTTTCAATTTCTTTTACCGAGACTTTCAGCCACGGGATCTCAGAAGAGCATCTTTACGTGTTTCGGTTTCTAAAAGGACTGCAGGCCTAACCGCCTCAGCCACTCTGAAACCATGAGAACTAAAGCCAGGTATTGATATTTTCGATTCTAGTTAGTGTTTCAAGAGACCTTTGCCTTAAAGCTTCACCAGCCAAGACTGAGCCCCGTGTCCCAGCTGCAGCTCTCGGAATGCCGGCCGTTGCCAAGGCCGCATCAAGGCCAAGGCTCAGCTAAACTTTCTTTACAGAAGATTTCTTTTCTTATAGATGACATTCTCCAATTGAGGGGGAGGGGGGAAGGAAAAGGAAAAAAACTCTTGTTTCAGATTTAGTTCCTTCAATCACAGAAGTGAGACCTGGGGGTGGTTTATATCCTCTGAAGGCTGTTTCTCTTTATAAATCCTAAACATTTAAAAATAGCTTTGCCTGTGCTGGAATGTCACTTTCTGGTATTTGGGCTTCTTCCACACGAATCTTTTTGTGACTATGAAGCCATTTCAGTTCTTGGAATTTGCTGGAGACAGATTCCCAGACACAGCGTCCTGGGAGGTGGGAGTGGGCTGATGCAGGGAAAAAGCACAAGTCCACTCGGCTTCGCAACGCGTTCTTTTCCGGGGTGCTTTCACGTTCCCCTCATACCTGGGGAGACTGTGTCCGGACCAGTCAGTGTACTGAAGAGAAAGATGCAACAACCCTAAAACATTGTAGCTGAGGTCAAAACACACACATACACTCACACGCTCACTCAGTACCCAAGGCCTGTGAAGAAGGGCGGAGGGGGCGACAGTGCTTGAAAGGTCACTTATCACACTTCCTGTTTCCTTGCAGCGCTGATCAGCCAGCTGGAGACCTCCCTTGGCCTCAGCAAAAAAAATGTGTCAGTGAGAAATTAGCAACAGATTCCCAGGATTACTGGAGAAATGCTGGTAATGTCGGTACATGGTACACGGTCAAGGGACTCAAAGGGGATTCTCAAGCAGGCCCTTTGAGAGTGCAGGCGACAAGGCTGGCCTAGTGGTTAGGACTCCACGCTCTCATTGAGGGTTCAATCTCTGGTCAGGGAACAAACATGCTGCTAGCCAAAAAAATTAAAAAATAAAGTGCAGGTGGTGAAAAGGCAAGGCAAGCTGATGAGGCCTTGAGGCTGTCAGGGAGGGAATCCTGGAATTTAGCTTCCCTAAACTGCCCCAACAACACAAGAGATGACTCTACACATGGACATCACCAGATGGCCAAATTCACATTGATCATATTCTTTGCAGTGAAGATGGAGAAGTTCTATACAGTCAGCAAAAACAAGACCGGAGTTGACTGTGGCTCAGATCATGAATTCCTTATTGCAAAATTTAGATAAAACCAATAGACCAATCATGAGTGTGAATGAAAAGTCGCTCAGTCGTGTCTGATGCTCTGCGACCCCATGGACTATACAGTCCATGGATTTCTCCAGGTCAGAACAGTAGAGAGCGTAGCCTTTCCCTTCTTCAGGGAATCTTCCCAACCTAGGGATCAAACCCAGGTCTCCCACATTGCAGATGGATTCTTCACCAGCTGAACCACAAGGGAAGCCCATGGTATGACCTAGATCAAATCCCTTATGATTATACAGTGGAAGTGACAAATAGGTTCAAGGAATTAGATCTGATAGACAGAGTGCCTGAAGAACTAGAGACAGAGGTACATAACACTGTACAGGAGGTGGTGATCAAAACCATCTCCATGAAAAAGAAATGCAAAAAGGCAAAATGGTTGTCTGAGGAGGCCTCAAAAATAGCTGAGAAAAGAAGAGAAACAAAAGGCAAAGGAGAAAAGGAAAGATGTATCCATCTGCGTGCAGAGTTCCAAAGAATAGTAAGGAGAGATAAGAAAGCTTTTATAAGTGATCAATGCAAAGAAACAGAGGAAAACAATAAAAAGGGAAAGACTCCTGAGATCTCTTCAAGAAAATTAGATATCAAAGGAACATTTCATGCAAAGATGGGCACAACAAAAGACAGAAACGGTATGGACCTACCAGAAGCAGAAGATATTAAGAACAGGTGGCAAGAATACACAGAAGAACTGTACAAAAAAGATCTTCACGACCCAGATAATCACGATGGTATGATCACTCACCTATAGCCAGACATCTTGGAATGTGAAATCAAGTGGGCCTTAGGAAGCATCACTATGAACAAAGCTAGTGCAGGTGATGCAATTCCAGCTGAGCTATTTCAAATCCTAAAAGAAGATGCTGTGAAAGTGCTGCACTCAATATGCCAGCAAATTTGGAAAACTCAGCAGAGGCCACAGGACTGGAAAAGGTCAGTTTTCATTCCAATCCCAAAGAAAGGCAATGCCAAAGAATGTTCAAACTACCGCACAATTGCACTCATCTCACATGCTAGCAAAATAATGCTCAAAATTTTCCAAGCCAGGCTTCAACAGTACATGAACCGAGAACTCCAGATGTTCAAGCTGGATTTAGAAAAGGCAGAGGAACCAGAGATCAAATTGCCAACATCTGTTGGGTTATAGAAAAACCAAGAGAGTTTGAGAAAATCATCTACTTCTGTTTTATTGACTATGTTAAAGCCTTTGACTGTGTGGATCACAACAAACTGGAAAATCTTAAAGAGATGGGAATATCAGGTATTCCTGAGAAATCTGTATGCAGGTCAAGAAGCAACAGTTAGAACTGGACATGGAACAACATACTGGCTCAAAATTGGGAAAGAATTACATCAAGGCTGGATATTGTCACTCTGCTCATTTAACATATATGTAGAGTACATCATGGGAAATGCTGGGCTGGATAAAGTACAAGATTGCCGGGAGAAATATCAATAACCTCAGATATGCAAATGACACCACCCTTATGGCAGATTAAAGAGCCTCTTGATGAAAGTGAAAGAGGAGAGTGAAAAAGCTGGCTTAAAACTCAACATTCAAAAAACGAAGATCATGGCGTGTGGTCCCATCACTTCATGGCAAATAGATGGAGAAAGAATGGAAACAGTGAGAGACTTTATTTTCTTGGTCTCCAAAATCACAGCAGATGGTGACTGCAGCCATGAAATTAAAAGACACTTGCTCCCTGGAAGAAAAGTTATGACCAACCTAGACAGCATATTAAAAAGCAGAGACATTACTTTGCTGACAAAAGTCTGTCTAGTCAAAGCTATGGTTTTTCTAGTAGTCATATATGGATGTGAGAGCTGGACTATAAAGAAAGCTAAGCTCCGAAGAATTGATGCTTTTGAGTTGTGGTGTTGGTGATGACTCTTCAGAGCCCCTTGGACTGCAAGGAGATCAAACCAGTCCATCCTAAAGGAAATCAGTCCTGAGTATTCATTGGAAGGACTGATGCTGAAACTGAAGCTCCAATACTTTGGCCACCTGATGCAAAGAACTGACTCATTGGAAAAGACCCTGATGCTGAGAAGGATTGAGGGCAGGAGGAGAAGGGCACAACAGAGGATGAGATGGTTGGATGGCATCACTGACTCGATGGACAAGAGTTTGAGCAACTCCGGGAGTTGGTGATGGACAGGGAAGCCTGGCGTGCTGCCGTCCATGGGGTTACAGAGTCGGACAGGACTGAGCAACTGAACGGAACTGAAAGTGCCCCATATCCCCAGGTCCAGGCACACTGACAGCCCACTGCTCCTGTCTTCCCAGCTAAGCCCTCCAGTGTCCCGGTACAGACAGCACTGGCCCTTCCCCTGCCCCTCCGGGCCACCCATCATCCAGCCTGACCTCCTCCTCACAACCCACGTGCTCTCTCCTCAAGTCACCATGGTAACCTCCTGGTGACCTGGGTCATCTCTCTCCCACTGACACTGTTGTTCAGACAGTCCTTTCATTTCGCTCCTCTGCTCAGCCAAACAATATTCTTTTTTTTTTTTTTTTTTTAATTTTTCTTGGAGTATTGTGGATTTACAGTGTTGTATTAGTTTCAGGTGCACAGCAAAATGAATATATATATATATATATATTTATATATGAATTTATATATATATATATACACATATCCATTCTTTTTTAGATTCTTTTCCCATATAGATTATTAGAAAATATTGAGTAGCATTCCCTTTGCTATACAGTAGGCCCTTGCTCATTATCTATTTTACATATAGAAGTGTGTATGAACCTAGAAATTATCATACTAAGTGGAGTGAGTCACACAAAGACAAATAACACATGATATCACTTATATGTAGGGTCTAATTTTAAAATGATACAAATGAACTTTTTTACAAAACAGAAACAGACTCACAGATCTTGATATTTCAAGTCTTGATCTACCGTGTGCTTAGTTGCTCAGTCGCGTCCGACTCTTTGCAACCCCATGGACAGTAGCCTGCCAGGCTTCTCTGTCCATGGGATTCTCCAGGCAAGAAGACTGGAGTCGGCTTCCATTAGCTCCTCCAAGGGATCTTCCCAAACCAGGGCTCGAACCCAGGTCTTCCGCATTGCAAGCGGATTCTTTACTGTCTGAGCCACCAGGGAAGCCCAAGAATACTGAAGTGGGTATCCTATCCCTTCTCCAGAGGATCTTCCCAACCCAAGAATCAAAGCGGGGTCTCCTGCATTGCAGGCAGATTCTTTACCAACTGAGTTACCAGGGAAGCTCCTGTGCCTGCTTTCAACTCCCCAGCTGAACGGTCTAGATAACCACACAACCACACGGATGGGGGTCTTTCCATCTGTGGCCATGAGCTCCAGCCTCTCCCTGGAGGTCTCCTCACTCTTTCTCTTTTTACCCAAACTAACAAGACCTCCTGCACCATGGAAGTCTCAGCTGATGACTTCACTTCCAATTTCACAAAGAAAATAGAAGCAATCACAAGAAAATGCCTCTTCTGAGCGCCACATTTGTCTGCCATGTAGTCCATCCCCACCAGTAACTATCTGTGTTCCTCCCTAAACAACCCCACCTGTATACAAACACAGCTCCCTCACCTACTCAAGACACAGTCTCAGCAACCCTCTGTCCTATATTAACATTTTTTCCTATCTACTAGACCATCCCCACGGATGTATAAATAAAGCTAATGCATCTAACTAAAAACAAATTCTCTCAGCCTGACTTACCCCACCAGACACCATCCCATATTCTGCTCCTCTTGGCAACAAACCTCCTCCAAACTGTTGTCAACAATCTCTGTCTCAGATTTTTCCCTCCATCTTTCCCTCCAAACCCACTCTCCCTGGCCTTGGTTGCCATAGCCACCAGACCCACTTGACATTTGGCTGTTTTTACTGAAGCCACCAATGACCCGCATGGCACTGGTTCAAGAGTCAGTTCTCCGTCTCCACCTCACTTGGCCCATCCACACACTGGGCACAGCTCATCATTCCCTCCTTCTGAAATGACTGATGTGGCTTTCAAGAAGACTCACCCCTGGATTTCCCCCTTTCTGCCTGGGGGTTGCTTCTTCGTGGTCCAAAAGCTGGAAAGTCCCAGGACCCAATCTTGATAACTCTTCTCTCCCCAGGATCTCATCTGACCTTATTCCTTTAATAACCACAGACCAAAGACCTCCGCTGTATCTCCACCTCAGACCACTGTCTTCCACTACCAGATCTGGATATACCTGTCACTCACCATCTCCTTTTGGGGATCTTATAATCTCAAATGCAATCTGTTCAAAATCAAACCCCTTGTGGCACCACACCCTTGCCACCACCCTGGCGGACTTCCCCATCTCAGTTGGTGACAACTCTCCAGTTACGCAAGTTAAAATCTTTGCCATCATGATGGACTTTCCCTTCTTCTCAAGCCCTACATCCATTCTGCCAGGACACCTTAAGCGTCCTTTCTTCAAAATATATCCAGAATGTGACCACTTCTTGCTTTTCACAGCTACCGATGGAGCAGGCAACTGAATTATCTCTTGCTGGAATTACTACAGTGGATTTCTCTAATGACCTCTAAGTGGTCTCCTGGTCTTACCCTATCCTCTAACATCAGTGCCAGACTGAGCCGATTAAAATGGATCCTGTCCCTTCTCTGCTTAAAACCCTGCCCTGACTTTCAAACCTAGAATTCCTCCAACGGTCCATGATGCTAAAACTTGGTCCGTTCTCCACTGTCTCCTGACCACCCCATGCCACCTGACTCACAGCTCTCAGCTGGTTCCCCTCCAGCCCCTCTGCCTCCTGGTGTTCCTGGACTCTGGGCCTTCACACACACACTTCTAACTCCAATTCTCTTGTTTCAGATGCTAACTGCCTAATTCCCACAGTTCCTTAAATCCCGGTTCAAATGTCAACTTTTCAAGGAGACCTCCCAGAGCACTCCATTTAAAACTCCACCCCTCTAGGCCTGGTAGCTTTTTGTTTTCTCCAAGACACTTACCCCTGGGAATGAGACATAAAATTTACTCCCTCACATGGTGGAGTGGACACTGTCTGTCTATCGGTGCCTGTCCCCACCCTCAGCTTCCACTCACATCCTGCCATCCTGGAATTTCTATGAAAGCAGAAGGGTTACAGAAGCACTGGGCACAATGCAAGCAGCTCAGTCCATCTGTTCTGGGTGAATCCATAAATAATGGAAACTCTGGAGACACCACTTTGATATTCTAAACCTGTTTCCCAGTCTACAAAACCAGACTGGCAATATCAACCTCATGAAGTTGTTAAAAGCAGTAAACGAGGAACTGGGTGGAAATCTTCATAAAATATTAATTACTATAATCACTTAACATAATATGCTAAGGACCATCCTCAAAATTCATTAAAGGGAAGCAAACTAGGCAACAGCTTACATGGTATGGTTTAAGAAGTTCGGAAAAACTCATTCAGGGTCTTTCCCAACAACTGCCTGAGATTCCACCTAGAAGACTTAAATGAAGGTTTTCAAGCTTTCATTTTCCAGATTCAAAGTTACCTCTGAAATGTCCTGATGGGAGGAGAGGAACGGTCTTCTGGCCAAATTCCAGGGTCCGCAGGGGCTCAGCTGGCTCGCCCCCTCATGGCAGGACGCCCTTCTGGAGGAGGGGGAGGAAGTCTCTGGCACTGGGGTCCCTGCAGACTTGGGGCAGGGGGAGAACACCAGACTCCGCTGAGTGCTGACCACCTGGGGACAGGAGAAGGGTACAGGAGCTTAGTGAGCAGGTCTGGGCGGCGGGCGGCAAACATCCGCATGCCCGCTCAGCACCATCCCGGCATCAGCCTTTCCAATCTCCAACCCAAGAGGGAAAGCCTCTGCTATAACCACTAAAGTCTAGGCAGATTAATCTATGAAAGTATTACAGTTCACTGGAAGAGGAGCTGAGGCTTATGGTGTAAGTAACCAAACTCCACCACGAGGTTAACAGATACATTTACCACCACGGACAATTTTCAGATGACAAAGTGTCCCTGGTCTTCCTTTCCACCCCCCCCCTTTCCCAATCACAGCTGTCCAGGTTTGCCCCAACTGGACTCCTACAGGGAGAGGTTTAGGTCTGTAGAAAAGCAACATAAAGCAAGATGGCATGAACTGCAATCCCCAGGGTAACCACTAAGGAGATAACTGAAAAATGAATAATGAACGAACTACAGAATTAAAAAGGCATATTAGAAACTAACACTGGAGAGGCAAAATAGAGGAATAAAGGAACACAAATGACACAGATCCGTGGGGAAAAACAGCAAAACGGCAGACATAAATTCTTTCTCATCAGTAATTATACTAAATAGTCTAAACATTCCAATCAAATGGCAGAAATGGGTGGTACAATGGATAAAGAACATATGCTGTCAAGAGAGACCCACTTCAGAACAGCATCAAAGAATAAAATACTTTTAAATCCAAAAAGCTATACAACATTTATATGTTGAAAATTACCAAAACATCATTACAAGAAATTAAAAAGTAAGTAAATAGACATCCTGTGCTCAAGGACTGAAAGACAATATTGTTAAGACAGCAATAGTTCCCAAATTGATCTTCAAGTTCAAGGTAATCTCTTAAAATCTCAGCTTTCTTTTTTACAAAAATTGACAAGTTGTTCCTAAAATTCATATAGAAAATTACCAAAACATCATTACAAGAAATTAAAAAGTAAGTAAATAGACATCCTGTGCTCAAGGACTGAAAGACAATATTGTTAAGACAGCAATAGTTCCCAAATTGATCTTCAGGTTCAATGCAATCTCTGTTAAAATCTCAGCTTTCTTTTTTACAAAAATTGACAAGTTATTCCTAAAATTCACATGGAAATCCAAGACACACAGAGACAAAATAACCTTAAAAATGAAAAGCAAAGTTGGAGAATTCACATTTACTGATGTAAAAAAAAAAAAGGAAAAAAGCCACCATAATCAAGATAGGGTAATACTGGTATAAGAACACACAGAAAAGGGAAAATGGCTTGGAATTGACATTCAGAAATAAACCCACATATTTATGTTTAACTGATTTTTGACAAGAGTGCCGTGACAATGCAGAGAGTAAATGATAGCTTTTTAAAATATAGTACTGACATTCAAAAATGAATCTCTACACAGACCTTATACCTTCCACAACAATTAACTCAAAATGGATTATAGACCTAAATGTAGGAACAGAAAATTATAAAACTCCTGGAAGAAATCGTAGCAGTAAATCTTTGTAATCTTTACATACTAGCTTCTTAGATATATCTCCAAAAGCACATACAACAGAAGAAAAAGAGGAACTCAACGAAAATTTTAAAATTTTGTGTACTACTGACAACTATCAATAAAGTCAAATCAACCCCCAGAAGGGGAGAAAATACACACAAATCCATCTATCTGATATAGACATTATACATATCTGATAAAGATGTATATAGATTACATAATGAACACATTCAAATCAACAATAAAAAGAGAAATAACCCAAATAAATAATGGGCAAAAGATGTAAACAGACATTTCTCCAAAAAAAAGATATTCCAAATGGCCAACAAGTACATCTAAAACTGCTCAAAATGATTATTCAGCTTAGGAAAGGCAAATCAAACGAGATATCACATCACACCCACTAGGATGACTAGAATCAAAGACAGAAGACAACAACTGTAGGTACAAATGTAGAAAATTCTGAACCCTTACGTTACACATTGCTACTGGGAACTTAGCGGTCCAGCTACTTTGAGAGATTGACAGTTTCTCAAAGTGTGAAACACAGAGTCACGTATAACCCAGCAATTTCACACCTAGGTATGCACCCAAGAGGACGGAAAACAAATGTCCGCACAAAAATGTATATGTGAATGTTCGCAGCAGCATCACTCAAAATAGTCAATAAGTGGAAACAACCCAAATGTCCATCAACTGGGGAATGTGGTTTGTCCACACACGGATTTGGAATGCTACAATAAGGAGGAACTATGAAAGCATCCCAGGTGGCTCAGTGGTAAAGAATCTGCCTACAATGCAGGAGACCTGGGCTCGACCTCTGGGTCAGGACGGTCTCCTAGAAAAGGAAATGGCAACATACTCCAGTGTTCTTGCCCGGGAAATCCCACAGATGGAGGAGCCTGGCAGACTACAGTCCACAGGGTTGCAAAGAGTTGGACACAACTTAGCAACTAAACACACACATGAATGCATCATGCTAAGTAAAAAAAAAAGAAAGTCAAGCAAAAAGGCTACAAAACGCAAGAAAATATATATATGAAATGTCCACAACAGGCAAATCCAAAAAAACAGAAAGCAGACTGATGGTCTCCAGGAGTCTGGGGCATGCAAGAGTAAGGAGGGACGGTCACTGGACTGGGGTTTGGGAGGGAACTGAAAATCTTCTAGCACTGGATGGGGGTGATACTTGTACAACTCTGGAAGTATCCTGAAGATCCCTGAATTGCATACTTCAAAATGGTGAATTTTATACTACATGAATTACATCTCCAGGAAACTTCTGTTTAAAAAGAGTAGTAGTGAGCTGTTACTACTACTACTACCCCGTGTGCCCACGGGGTCACAAGAGTCGGACACGACTTAGTGACTAAACCCCCACCAGACCTGAGATACATCCCAATGGACAGACCCACATCTCCTCGGGAGCCAGCTCTCCCTCCCTGCGCTTTTACTGAGATGACAAGCTTGGCCCCAGTGAGGTCGGAGCAAATGAGTTCTCCGGCAATGCTCCAGACCAGCTCCCAAAGTCTACAGCCTTTGATGTGTAGGCTGAGAGTTCTGAGCGACCCTCGCCCCTGGCCTGGTCCCTGCACAGAGCAAGCCCCTTCTCCTGCAGGAAGCTCCTCCTACACCCTGAAGCATCAAGGTACCAACTCCAGAAAACATGCCCCTGTGTTTTGCACCTCCTTTCTCTGCCTTTACTTGGCAACCAATCTGAACCCTTCAAACAAAAGGTACTACAAAACAGTCTGCTCTACTACTGCCATTTCTCCCACATACAAAGAGCCAGTAAATAAAATTATAATCTTCAGCAAGAAAGAACAGCTCGGGCTGAGCTGGTGCAGGGACAACAGGAAACTGAGCCACACTAGGAGGAGGTTTATGTAGAGAGGCTGCACACAGGACTCTCTGCCCAGAGGCTGTGCTGGGAGTCCTGGTGTTTTCAGGCCACCAGCAGGTTGGAGGGTCCCCCTGCCAACTTTCCAGAGCCCCGCTCAGAGGGCGGCTTTGCACTGGCATCGCCTGGCCCCCACAAACAGGCAGGAATTAAAGTATTAGAGTGCCACGGGGTTTCCCGTTTCCCGTGGTGGCTCCTCTTCCACACGGGTCACGGAAGCGGCGGCCGCCTCCAGCCTCAGCTCAGTCGCCCAGGTATGAACCACTGGCCTCCACAGAGCTCAGCTTACAAAGCTGCACAGGTTGTGATGGGTCAATGGCCATGCTAGTTTCCCACAAGCCATGTGAGTTTTCGTGTGCTATGCTGTATGTAGAGAAAGAAAACTGAAAGTGAAGTCGCTCAGTCGTGTCCAACTCTTTGCGACCCCATGGACTGTAGCCTACCAAGCTCCTCCGTCCATGGGATTTTCCAGGCATGAGTACTGGAGTGGGTTGCCATTTCCCTCTCCAGGGGTATCTTCCCAACCCAGGGATTGAACCCAGGTCTCCCACATTGTAGGCAGACGCTTTCACCGTCTGAGCCACCAGGGAAGAACTAGGAAAATATGCACTAAGTTTTTAGCAGAAACACGTGCAGTAAATACTCATCAGCTATTAACCTTGTTTTGCAGCAGTCCTACCTTGTGCTGAGATGCTGGGTAGGAATGATCCAAAAAATGTTGATAAGATCCTGATTGATCTCAAGGATATCAGACTCGGTAGGAACCCTGATGCCCATGCATGACTCTCTGGACTCATTAAACACAAAAAGCACGACTTGTCACTGGAAGCAAAGACGACAAACTACAGCCTAGGACGAGACTTCTTGTTTCCTCAGTCTGCACTCCTCTGGAATCTCAATGCCATTCCAGTATAAATCTGACCAATTCACTCCTTTATAGGAACAAAGATGCTACATCAAACAATGAAGGTTTCAACCTGAGGAAGCCAACCAGGCACAAAGATATGCATTGAAGAAATTATTTCACCAACTGTATATATGTGCATGCGTGTGTGCTCAGTCGCTCAGCCATGTCTGACTCTTTGCAACTCCATGGATTGTAGCCCTCCGGGCTTCTCTGTCCGCGGGATTCTTCAGGCAAGAACACTAGAGTGGGTTGCCATGCCCTCCTCCAGGAAATCTTCCTGACTCGGGGAATCGAACCCACATCTCCTGCATTGCAGGCAGATTCTTCACCCACTGAGCCACATGGGGAGCCCCAACTATGTGTACATCAATATATAAATGAGTCCTAGCAGTGAGTTATATAGACTTCCCTGGTGGCTCAGACTGTAAAGAATCTGCCAACATTGCAGGAGACCCCAGTTCAACAGCCAGGTCAGGAAGATCTCCTGGAGAAGGGAACGTATTCTTGCCTAGAGAATTTCATGGACAGACCATGGGGCTGCAAAGAGTGGGACACGACTCAGTGACTTTCACTCACTCAGTGAGTTATATATAAGATTATTCCCTGTTAAATTAACTCACCAAACAAAGGACAGCTGGAATCACCAAAATATAAGAAAAAAACTGGTGGTAGGGATAACCACTGAAAACCTTCAGAACTTTGTAACACACACACACACAAACACATCACACATATATGTGTGCAATATTTATATATGGGCTTTCCAGGTGGCTTAGTGGCAAAGAATCCACCTGCCAAGGCAGGAGATGTGGGTGGGTCTGATCCCTGGGTCAGGAAGATGCCCTGGAGAAGGAAATGGCAAACCAGTCCAGTATTCTTGCCTGGGAAATCCTATGGACAGAGGAGCCTGGTGGGCTACAGTCCACAGGGTCACAAAGAGTCGAACAGTACCTAGTGACTAAACAGCAATACATATATGTCTATGTATGTCTATAGATACATACATACACACACATACACACATATATACATACACAAATATTTACTCATACACATACTGCAGAACTGGGCACCCTGCTAGAGGAGCACCGTGGTCAGAACCAGAGCAGCAGGGGGCCAGACCGCGCACCTGCTCAGCCCCACACCGCAGCTCAAGTGCAGGTGCACAGTAGCAGGAAACTGGACTTAGCCGAAGCTGGGTTTTACCAGGTGACTATGAAAGTGGATGGAGAAGGAAATGGCAACCCACTCCAGCGTTCTTGCCTGGAGAATCCCAGGGACGGCAGAGCCTGGTGAGCTGCCGTCTATGGGGTTGCACAGAGTCGGACACGACTAAAGCGACTTAGCAGCAGCATGAAAGCGGGAGAAAGGGCCACGTTTTAGAAATAGAGGACTGACAACATAAGGGTGGCAGGGAACACTGGAAAGGAAGTGGGGCTGAGGATCCCGGGAGGATGGGGCATTTCTCAAGCCCAGAAGCAGAAGGACTAGGACTAGCTGCAATGAAGAACAGTGATCAGAGAGGGTGCTGGATGTCAGGGTCAGGATGACCAGGCACCACTCTGGGAATGGGCAGGCAACAGAAGGCCTCGCAGCATTCCTTGTGAGATAAAGACTGCAAAATGACTTAAATGTCCATCAACAGGAACAAGCTGAATGAATAAGATGGTGTCCTTCACACGAGAGAAGAGGGAGCTGGACCTGCAGGCACTAGTATGAAGAGATGTCAGAGACATAATGAAGGAGGAAACAGACAGAACAGGCTCCATCTTGAAAGCAGGACTCCATCTTGGGCCGGACTGTGGACTTTGAGCTATATGCCCAGTATCTATGGAAACGACATACCAACTGGAAAACCAGGCCCCTCCGGAAGGAGGAACCCCAGGGCTCATACCTAGACTCTCTGCCGCCTAAAAGGATACCCTAATTATCTGTGTAACCGAATAGAATCATACATTCTATTATGCTTATTGGGGTATGACCACAGACCTATTGATAATTGTCCACTGTTACCTACCTAGGCTTAAGGCATATGAATCACAGGTTAACTTTGATTGTATCCTGCTTTTCCTTTGTTCAGACTAGTTTCCAGGAATTTGGGGCGGTGGGTTTGGGCACGTACACTTAGGGTATGTAAGGCTTTCACAAAAACTGGTCAGGGTCCTTGGCTAAGAGGAGACTCTGCCTTGGGCCCGCTGGTGTGATAAACTGCACTCCACTATCTGCATTGTCCTTCTGAGTGAGCTTGTTTCCCAGAACTCGTGGCTACAACAATAAGAACAAGGGCAAACACATAATACAAAACAATATAATAATCCATTCACAGACATAATTTAAGTTACACACACACAAAATTTTTCTAGAAGAATGTAGAAAAAAAACCTGTTAATAATCACTTTATACTATAGGGAATTTTACCCTTCATTTTATTCCTAACTTCTTTTTTTTTTGCTTTCTGCATTTGTAACTCAAGTTTTCAGAACCACAGATTTTTTTTTTTTTTAATGCAGTATATTAACCATGAGATGCTACACAGGAATGCTATACATTCTTTGCCCTCTCCAAGGATCTTATTTTGCAAACTCTGAATTAAAATCCCACAAAAAGGCCCATTGCTTTGCATTCCAGACTCCCTGAAGCAAATCCTTAGAGAGCAACAGGCTCCCTGACATGGGCACAGGGATTAGTTAGTGGGAGGTCTTCCTTCTTCCTGTCTCTCTGTCTCCCTAATGAATGGGCTTTAAGACTGAACTAGACATTAGTGCAGAACCCAGCTCACAGAGAGAAAGCCTCCCACTTACCTACAGTTCCACACACCCAAGTACACACAAGAGATTCAAAGACAATCCCTCTACCTTTTCCCAGTCTTTCAATTTCCAAATCAAGAATTGTCTTTCGGCTGCTGCTGGGCTTGCAAGTTCCTAATTCAAAACTCCGTGAGGCTCCAGGAAGCTCAGCTTCTGCAGTCACAGCAAGTGGAGGCTTTCCTATGTGTGATGTGTTTGACTGTGATATGAATAGAGGTCTTGTCCCACGTCTATAAAGCGAGCTCTGTCTCCGGACATTGTATACTAATAGTTTTGGACACTGAGTGACAGAGGGTCCCACAGTCAGCCCTCTAGAGATGTCCTGCACTTACTTCACATTGATCTTCTTGGGGGGAAAATAAAACACATTCTTCAGCAATGGAGATTTTCGTCAAATTATAGCTATGGAACAGATTCATGGGCTCATTAACTATCAATTAATTAAATGAGCTTTCTTTTCAATTCTCTTGTTGTGATAAAAGGCACCGGGCTGATACCATCATCCTTCCTGATTCTAAGAAACGACTCATAAAAATGAAGCTAATCCTTAGGCTTAAACCTGCTCACAAAGAACAGATTGCTTTCCCCAATTGGATACCGAATTAGGCACAAATTAAGCGGCTTGTTATAGTAGAGGCATTACAACAGGAAAGAACAATTTATTTAGAATGGTGACATGAAACGTGTACCTTTTAAGAACTTAGAAAATAATTTCTTTGACTGTGTAGCTCTGAAAAGGAAAAAGGTAGATTTTTATGTGCCAATAGGGAAAAGCTCCGATTTACGTAGAAGAAAAGCTGCATGCAGCATCTGCCATGTAAAAAGGGAGGTTGGGGGCTGGTGTCAAAGTGCCTGTAAGCACTGACAGCAGATGCCTCTAGCTCAGAAGACTAAGGGCCTAGGGCAGAAGGAAGAATCACTTTGCACCGTACAATGTTTTGCACTGTTAGACTGTTGAATGGCTAATGTACTATATGTAACTTTTATTGAGGTGAAATTCACATAACATAAATTCAACCATTTTAAAGTTAACAATTCAGTGTGTTCCATGCATCACAATGGGGTGGCTCAGATGGTAAAGAATCCGCTTGCAATGCAGGAGACCTGGGTTCAGTCCCTGGGTCAGGAAAATCCCCTGGGGGAGGGCATGGCTACCCACTCCAGAATTCCACCCTGGAGAATTCCATGGACAGAGGAGCCTGGGCTACAGTCCATGGGGTCGGAAAGAGTCAGACATGACTGAATACACACGCACGCAATGCTGCACAAGCAGAACCTCAGTCAAGGTGCAACACATTCCCATCACCCCAAAACAGAACCTATTAAAGCAGTTAATCTCCTCTCTCACTCCACCCGGTCCCCGGTAACCAGAAATTAGCTGTCTCTACAGTTTTACTATTCCAGACACTTTACACAAATGGAATATACAATATGTGATCTCTTGTGTCTGGGTTCTTGTGCACTTTAATTTAAAAGCCAAAATTTAAATGAAATATTTCCTGTAAAAATTCTATGCAAGTCATTCATTATATTTTTCAAAAATATATAAATGCCTAATGTCTGTAAATCCATGCTAGCATGTCTCATAAATGACAGAATGATGAAATTAGACAAGAAAAGATTATCCAGATAATTATACCCTGCTTCAAAGGGCAAAAAGTTATGAGGCTAATGAAGAAAAGTTTGAACACCCACCCTATGCAAAATATCCTGCAAAATACCATAAGTAATTCAGAAGAAAGAGATGGTTAGATTTACAGCTGGAAGGGAACAGAAATTTCCTTTACTTATGGGCTTCCCTGGTGGTTCAGACAGTAAAGAATCTGCATGCAATGCGGGAGACCTGGGTTCGATCCCTGGGTGGGGAAGATCCCCTGGAGGCAGGCATGGCAACCCACTCCAGTATTTTTGCCTGGAGAATTCCAGGGACAGAAGAGCCTTGCAGGCTACAGTCCAGGGGGTTGCAAAGAGTCGGACACGACTGAGCGAGTAAGCACGCAGGTTAGAAAGTCAAGGCCCAGACCCGCAGAATTCCCCAGGCTCACGCCGCAGTTCTGAGTGCCCTGGTCTCCACTGGTGTCCTCTACACTATCACGGCTGACACTCTCAGGAGGTTTGTTATTGAACAAATGAGAGTCAGGCAGAACAGCACACGTGGGCAGAAAACTGTGAGTGTGGAGATCTGAGGTTTCAGCGCTGACACAGAACGAGCTGTCACTCCCATTCTCGCATAAAGGCCTGAACAAACCCACAATCTGCTATTTTGTGGACTCATCAGAAAACTGAGAGTACAGGGCAAAGGACCCCTCCTGAAATCTGAAGAGGTCAGCAAGTCAGAGCCAAGATCGGCTCGCGGGAAGGAGACTCCGCCAGGGTCAGGACAGACAGGATCAGGCGTGTTCATTTTCATGAACTGCTGGATTGAGGATGTGCCAGCCTGAGTGAGAATGGAAACTCCCAGGGGCCATCGTCTTAGGGGGTCCCACATTTTGGTGGGTCTGACCTCCAGGAAGCCCACCAGGTTGTCACAGTGAGAAGCCAAGAAAATTCATCCCTGGCTCTGGCTAGGAGAGGGGAAGAAAAACCAACTGAGATACGCCCAGGACTGTCTACATAACAAAGGCCCAGTCTTCAGGCCTCAAAGAACCTGAGGAGGCGTAATGACCCCACTCCAGTCCTGTCGTCTCACCTAAGGAGGAGCTGGATACCCAAGGGACTCTTGTGAAGAACTCAACCCAGGTACCCTGCCTGCGAAGTCAGGTATGGGACTTTACCTGGTGCTCTCTGGTGGGCTAGTTAAGTATCCACCTTGCAATGCAGGAGACACAGGTTCGAACCCTGGTTGGGGAACTAAAATCCCACATGCTACGGACCAACTAAGCCCACGGAGTGCGAAGAGTGCCTGTACGCTCAGTCGTGTCCGACTCTTTGCGACCTCCATGGACTGCAGCCCACCAGGCGCCACTGTCCATGGAATTCTCCAGGCAAGAATACTGGAGTGGGTTGCCATTTTCTCCTCCAAGGGATCCTCCAGACCCAGGGATCGAACACAGATCTCCCACACGGCGGGCAGATGCTTTACTGTCTGAGCCACCAGTAGAAGGGGTCAACACACAATAATTCAGGGAGCTGCAAGTTAAATCGACAGTCGTACCTCCGTGTTCCTCCGCCAGTGCAGGAGACACAGGAGACGTGGGTAGATTCTTTACCACTGAGCCACCTGGGAAACCCCAGCTAAGCCCGTCCACCTCAACTATTGGGCTCACGTCACAACTAGGGTCTGCACCCCACAGTGCAAGATCCTATATGAGCAGCGAAGATCCCGCGGGCCTCAACTAAGTCCTAATGCAGCCAAATAAATAAGAGAACAGTTTTTTAAAAGACGGAGGTTTAATGTTCAGCACACACAATGTTCCCCTGCCCCTCAGCTAACAGCCCCGCTAATAAGGTGCCCGTGTGTGTGTCTGCTGACAGTGAATCACAGCTCAGAGAGCTGCAGGAAACAGACACTCTCTAAGAAGGGTTCTCAGGAAACCCCAAAGGCATCAGGGAAGACAAAGAAGCTCACGAGAGGACTCTGAGGCCTCCGGCACCTACAGCTACCACACACAAGTTAAACACAGCTCAGCTCCTACGACATTAACATAAAACCTCACCCTACAGCCCTTTTACCTCAGTTCCTACTGACAAACCCATTATTCTCCGCTATCAACAAAAAACCCACAAAGCATACCACCGGTGAGAGAAACTGCAATCTGAAGAGACAGAGCAAGCCCAAACTCAGACATGACACAGATATAGGGGATTAAAATAGCTATGGTTAATACATGAAGGGCTCTTTGCGGGAACGCAGACAAAATATAAGAGCCAATGGGGTATGTCAAGTGAAAGAAATGCACAACCCAGAAGTTGAGAATTACATTTGATTTGGCAGATTTTCTGAGGACTTAAGCCCAGAAGACAGCTTCTCAGCTAGCTGTGAGGGACTGCTCCGAAGAGGTAAGGGAGGAGCCAGGATATATAGAAGTTTAGCAAAACGAACAAACCAAAAAAAAAGTCAGTTCAGTTCAGTAACAGATTATAGTTAATTAAAATAAACAAACAAACAAACATCTCACGTTAATGAATTTAGCGCTTTTCTACGTATGGGAAGATGAGATGCAAGAGCCTGGGCTCATTGAAATCACTCCTTTGATGAACACCTCTGCTATCTGGGGTCAGGGTCCTGCTTTCTCTATCTTGAATTCCCTCATGGTGTGCAGCTGGGGGCAGCTTCAGTAGATGCTGGCTCGATGGCCGTAACATCCTTCATTTACTGGCAGGCGATATTTCCCATCCACAGTTATATAAGCAGAAAGATGGATTTTTTTTTAAAGAATCAAAGGAAATGCTAGAAAACAAAAACATTGTAAAGAATGAAAAATGTCTAAGTCAGGCTCATCAACAGAGTAAGTACAGCCAAGACAAAAGTCAGTGAGTTTGAAGAGGAGGTCAATAGAAAGTTGCCAAACTAAAATGTAAACAGAAAAAATAATAATAATAATTTTTAAAAAAGATAACAGAACATCCAAGAATGGTAGGAAAATTTCAGAAAGTATGGCATATGCATAAGTAGAATATCAGAAAAAGAAAAAAGAGAAAACAGGAGGAAAATATTTGAAGCAAGAATGGCCGAGAATTTTCCATAATCAATTATAGACACCAAACCACAGGTTCAGTAAGCTCAAAGAACATCAAACAGGATAAATACCAAAATATGTACTCCTTAGCACATCATATTCAATTGCAGAAGTCAAAGACTAAATTAAAATCATGAAAGAAAGAGAAATGAAGGAGAAAAAAACACTCTTACCTGTAGAGGAGCAGGAATAAGAAATTAGATCTGACTTCTCTTCAGAAAAAGAGAAGTCTCTCCACATGCAAAAAGTGGAGTGAAACATTTAAAATGTTGAAAGAAAAACATCACCACACTAAAATTCTACTTCCAAGAAAAATATCCCTCAAAAGTGAAGGAAAGATAAACATTGGGTTGGCCAAAATGTTTGTTCAGGTTTAAAAACTTGAATGAACCTTTTGGCCATCCCAATATTTCTTCAGACAAGCGAAAATTGAAGGAATCTATCACCAGGTGTCCCGCCTCACAAAAAGTGTAAAGTTCTTCAAGAGAAAGAAAATGATATGTCAGAAACGCAGGTCAACATAAACAAAGGAAAAGAGTTAGAGAAAGAATAAATGAAAATATTCATTTTCCCTTTTCTTAACTGATCTAAAAGAAATTATTTAAAGCAGAAATAGCAACTTCAGAATATGGATAAATGAAAAAAATGTCAATTAAATCATAAAGGAAGGTAGAGAAGAATCATAAATACTCTAAGTATCTTTACTACATACACATCAAGTGGAACAGTGTTATCTGAAAGTGGACTTAGTTTAGTATAAAAAGAATATATACATGTGTATATATATAGAGAGAGAGAGAGCGCGCGCGTAAACTCTATGGCAACCACAGAAAGATGTTAAAAAGAAGTTTAACTGATATGCTAATAGAGGAGATAAAATAGAATGATACAAAATACTCAAAACCAGAGAAGTCAGAAAAATGAGGGAGAAAAAAAAATCAAAGAACAGATGTCATGAATAAAAAACAATTTCAAATATGATGGATATTAATCCAATTATATCAGTAATCACTTTAAATGTGAAAAGTCTAACTGAACCAGTTAAAAGTCAGAGATTTCCAGAGTGAATAAAAAAGTAAGATTCAATGATATGTTGTTTAAAGAAACCAATTTTAAATAAAAAGAATCAGGTTAAAAATAAAGGAATGGAGAAAGACCCATATGTCAATGCTAAAGAAAAGAAAGCTGGAGCAACTATGTTAATTTCAAGCAAAGCTGACTTCAGACCAAGGAAAACCATTGGGGGTAAGGGACACTGTGTAAGATAAAGGCGTCAATTCTCCAAGAAGACAAAAAAGTACTAAATACATATGCATGAGCAGCATAGTGTCAACATATAGAAGCAAAAATTGACAGACCTGCAAGGAGAAATAGACAAACCCTGGTGGCTGAGATGGTAAAGAATCTGCCTGCAATATGGCAGACCTAGGTTCAATCCTGGGTTGGAAAGATCCCCTGGAGGACGGCATGGCAACCACTCTAGTATTCTTGCCTGGAGAATTCCATGGACAGAAGAGTCTGGTGGGCTACAGCCCATGGGGTCGCAAAGAGTGGGACACGACTGAGTGACTAAGCACGCAAGCATTATTACAGTTAGAGAATATCCACTCCTTTCAGTAACGGACAAGATTCAACAAGGAGAAATGCAGTTAAGCACATGGCTGACCTGAACAGCACTAAACGGTCAACTCGATCTGTTTGACACACAGAATAGTCCATCCAACAGCAGCAGAATACACATTCTTCTAGTTCATATGGAACATTCGAGGCTATAAAACATTTTATCAAATTAACAAAAGCAGCAGAAATCATACCAAGTATGCTTTACATCACGATGGAATGAGACTGGGAGTCAGTAACAGGATGGTAGCTGGAAAATTCCCAACTATCTGGAGATTAAGCAGCACACTTCTAAATAACACACTGGTCAAATAAGTCTCAAGAGAAACTTAAAAGTATTTTGAACTGAATGAAAATAAAAACATAACTTATCAAGATGAGCAGACTGGAGCAAACATACTGCTTATAGGGAAATTTATAGCATTGAATGCGTACATTCCAAAAGAAGAAAGATCTGAAATCAATAATCAAAACTTGCTTTTTAGAAAACTAAAGAGGGTAACTTAGGCCTAAAACAAGCAGAAGAAAAGACATTGTAAAAACTAGAGCAAAAATCAATCAAATCATAAACAGAAAAGCAACAGAATCAAGAGCTGATTCTCTGAAAGATCAATGAAATTGATAAACATTTAGTTAGGCTAAAATTGTATTGGTTAAGACAGATACATAAAACACAAGGGTTGTGAACTTTGGACAAAATGATGCATGAATGACTAACCTCAGTCCATAGCTATGTCTCTACTGTATCTATTAGCAATGCAGTGCTTTGGGGGCATTTTCACCAAAAATTTAAAGCAAAACAACAATCAAAAGAGAACATTTTTGTAAAGGAAGAAATATGGCACTATTTCATTTAGGCTGTGCTAGACAGAAAAAGCCGACAAGCTAGAGAAAGTAATAGGTTTAATGGGTCTAATACTTTCCATTTTTGTGGACCAGAATGGCAATATTTTATTCAACCAGGAGGAGCTTTCAAGATGGGATATGAGTGCATTAGGCAGGGTCTGTCCAAGTTCCCAGATTCCTCACCACTGCCTGGCATCTTACATCTGACTGCCTCCTTGCTCGTGGAACTCGGAAGGGTTATTTGTGAATCTGCCTTCTGACGGATGTTGAATGTTTTCCTTCAAAGTTTCTCACTGGCAATGTATGTAATCCTCAGAGGAGCCTGTAAAAGCAGCATCCCTAGTACTATTCTCACTTTTTGTGAATAAACTGGGACCACTTACAGAGAGGCTAAGAGTCTTTCTGGAAGTTTCCAATGGGAAGTCTGGAGAAGGATTCCAAGCCACTGTCCTTGTGGTCCTGCTCTGCTCTGCTCAGCAGTGACCACAGCCATAGATGCCTGGACTTCACATGGCCAGTGTCATGGTCCTGACTTTGACCGTCACTGCTCAGATGCAAGCAGGTGAGCTAAAAGCAAGCCTTAAAGAGTCCCCTTTCAGGGAAAATATCAGTGTTTACATTGCTTTATCTCTTCAACTGACTGAACGGGTATCTACTAATTCGCCCTCATTTCTCTTTAAGCCCCAGCAGCAAAATATCCACTTGATATACAAGGTTATTTGCTGAAAGATATTTGTTGTGTATGAAACAATAAAATGCTGGGGGAGGGTGTGCAGAATTTAAGGCTTCCCTGGTAGCTCAGCTGGTAAAGAATCCACCTGCAATGCAGGAGACTCCGATTCGATTTCTGGGTCAGGAAGATTCCCTGGAGAAGGGAACGGCAACCCACTCCAGTATTCTGGCCTGGAGAATCCCATGGACAGAGGAGCCTGGCAGGCTACAGTCCATGGGGTCGCAAAGAGTCTGCACATTGTAAATTGTACAGAATTTATAAGTAAGACCACTTTTAAACTGAAATAATTTCACTATGAAATTAAATTAGAACCACAATTTTAAAAATCAAAAATAGAAAAAATAAGTCACAGTCCTTAGGAGGAGCCTGGACTCCTGTCTTCAGTATATTTTCCATATCTGTTCACATATTGTACATACAATTCAGTCTCATAACTGTTTTCACTTAGTGATATATTACAAACATTTTCCTATGCCCACCATCTCCAAAAATCTTATCAAATTAGAGCAGGATATTTGCTTGTCCAAATTTAGATGTTCTCCATTTGGGGCTATTATTTAAAACGAACAAACAAATGAAGAGCATTTGGGCCTAAAGCATTTCTTTTTCTCCACATTTTGTATCGTTTTCCCAAGCAAAATTCTCCAAAGTATGACTGTTTGAAGTAATTATGCAGCTGCAAACAAAAGTCAGGCCTTTATCCTTCAGTCATCCCCTCCCCCAGCCTAGACCTAGAAATTCCTTCCCTCTGCTGAGGCAACACAATTTATATTTCAAAGCTTCCTGCTCTGGAGAAGGGCCCACTTCATCATATTAGCAAACGTTCCCTGTAGCTAGTTTATCTTTGAATTGTTTTTCAATTTAAAAAAATTTTAACCCCAAAACATCCTTTATCTTAACCACCAAGATACGTATTTGCTATCATATAATGTTAGGTGCTAAGGAAGACTCTTGAGAGACCCTTGGACTGCAAGATCAAACCTGTCAATCCTAAAGGAAATCAATCCTGAATATTCATTGGAAGGACTGATGCTGAAGCTAAAGCTCCAGTACTTTGGCCACCTGATGCGAAGAACTGACTCATTGGAAAAGAGCCTGATGCTGGGAAAGATTGAAGGCAAAAGGAGAAGGAGACAATAGAGGATGGGAGGGTTAGATAGCATCACTGACTCAAGGACATGAACTTGAGCAAACTCTAGGAGATACTGGAGGACAGAGGAGTCTGGCGTGTTATAGTCTATGGGGTGGCAAAGAGTCGGGCACGACTTAGTGACCGAACAACAACAAAATGGTAGTTACATTGTCTAGATTTCCCCAGCGGCTCAGTGGCAAAGAATCTGCCTGCAAATGCAGGAGACACAAGAGATGCCGGTTCGATCCCTGAGTTGGGAAGGACCCCTGGAGAAGGAAATGGCAACCCACTCCAGTATTCTTGCCTGGGAAATGCCATAGACAGAGGATCCTAGCAGGCTACAGTCCATGGGGTCACAAAAGAGGTGGACACAATTTAGCAGCTAAACAACAGCAAGATCGATGTCTAAGCAAGCAGCGTGGTGCAGATTAAGCACATAGGGTCCACGGGAGGAAAACTCCACATACAATTTAAGCTAAAATCATACAAACTGTATTTTCAGCTTCTGAATTATTATTTTTATTAGCCGCTCATCTAAGGGTTTTTGTCATGTGGACTCAGTTTATAAATGTCAGTGGTTTTAAAAACTACCATATGGCAGTGTTTCAAAAAAAAAGAAAATGTGAATCTTCAAGCAGGATCTTAATGTCCTGTATTTATTTCTGTTTTTAATGTACTGAGATGAGTTAAAAGTTTAGTACAGTGAAGCAGGGTGTACCAGGCCCTGGGCTGAGAATTCAAAATGGAGTGACAGGCCAGGCCTGTCACTAAGCCAAGAGAGTGACAAATAAATGTGGAAGTCTGCATCTCATTTCTGGGGCCAGGCAGAGGTGGGAAAGCAAGAAGTGTGGAGGGCAGTGCTTAACTCGGGGAGGTTTCATTTCCAGAGGCCCAAGTGCATCAGGCCAAACACTAAGAAGCATGCTCATTTCAAGATAAACACGATTTTCTACGTAACTGTGTCTTAACTTTCAGTTGACTAAATGACGGTCATATCTTGTCAACATAACACAACACAGGTGTTACCATCAATTCTCTTTGGCAAAGGCTTTTGGTTTTGTCTTTTTTTTTTTTTTTTAATACTTTGGAGCTAATGCTTATTTCCAGGATTTTTTAAATATTCAATATTGCAAAGCTTGAGGGCCCTAGGCACCGTGCCTGCTGTGCCTGAGAGTATAAGCTGACTCAATTCCACATCACCATGAATGCCAGGGCAGATCAGGAACGTGATGGGGTCTGAAGGAGCCATGCGGTGCTCCCAGGAATGGGCAGGAAGAGGAGCAGGGGGATGAGCCAGGAGGACCTCAGGAGCAGGCACAGTGCCAAGGTGGGGGAGCTGAGATGAGCCTGGGATGCAGAGGAAAACAGGTGATGCGGGGACGGGGGACCCTGCGATTCCCTGAACCACCACTGCCGTCCAGCGACTGCAGCCAGCCAAGGACAGCAAGCCAGAGAAGGGACAGGTGGGTGAAAAGACACATCTCAAAGATGCAGAAGCAAAGAGCAAGGGGCTCTGAAGCAGGGATGCAAACAGGGCCGGCACCACTGTCAGGAATGAGGGCAGCAGCTTTAAGAGGTCAGCTGAAGCCGGACACCTGGGTGGGTAGCTGATCAGCTGCAGGCAACACCCTCCCGCATCCCTGGGCAAGATGTGTGGCCCTGGGCTGGGAGCAGGTAGCAGGATTCACCACGACGGCACGGGTGTGGGAGAGGATTCTCTCAATCGGCCTCCATTGGGCATCCAGGGGTGGGTGCGGCTGGACTGGACCCTGGACAGTGGGCGGCCGGAGCTGAGGTTCAAAGGCCAGCAGTGTGGATGCTGTGAGACACGTGGGACTTGGGAGGGAAAATCAGGAGGGCTCACAACAATTAACCCGAGGCCAAAGGTCAAAGTCAATGGACATGAGTTTGAGCAAACTCTAGGAGATAGTGAAGGACAGGGAAGCCTGACGTGCTGCAGTCCGTGAGATGGCAAAGAGTAGGACATGACCTAGAGACTGGACCACAAAAAGGTCAGGTTCAAGGCAGATTTCAAGGACTAAGGAGTTTGGTAAAGAAAAATGTTAAGTTCCTCTAAGGCAAGCCCCTCGTTTTACACATTAGACATAAAAGTCCACAGACTCTTGCATCTGTGTTGGGACTGAATGGAGCCAGCAGAACGGTTGAATGTGAGTAACACAGGCTGCTGAGAAGAGGATGGGCCCCGCTGGGCAGGAATGTCAAGCATCTGGGACTAAACTCAAGAGAGAACAGTCCTGGTCACAGTGAACTCTGCACGGGCCTGCACAAGTCAGGCCCAGACCCACTCCTGGCTGGCCCACCAGGGCTGGCTGCATCATGTCCCCGGGCGGCCAGCCTCGAGAATGGGCAGGGCTGGCCACAGGGTCTGTGAACCACGAAAGAAAAGCACCTCCTCAAGTCCCTTCAGATTATCAGTCTAGGAAACTTAAGGAGAGCTGCTTCTGTAATTTTAAATGTCCTGTTATCCACATTTAAAAAAAAACAAAAAGGAAAAGGAAGCAAAGGAAATTCATTTTAGTACTGTATTTAACTCAGTGTAGCCAAACTAAAATCATTTCAACGTGTGATCAACTTCAACGTTATTAATGAGATACCCTGCATTCTGTTTTTCACACTAGATTTTGGAAACCAGACACTTTCCACACTCAGGGCACAGTTCACGTTGGACTGGCCACAGTGCAAGGGCTCAACAGCCTCGCCCTCTGCCCACTCTCCCCTCTACCCACACGGCTTTGGTTTGCTCCTACTGAACCAGCAAGAGAGCCTGCCCCCCCCCACCGCCCGCCCCCGGGAGAAGGCTTATCTGCAAGGCTCTGGGACACAGCCCAAGGCCTCCCACCAGCACTCCACAGTGGGCAAGGTCCTCCTGGAGAAAGTCTAGGCCAGCTGCACGTGGCTGGAGAGGGGAAGAAAACAAGGTCACCAGCAAGGAAGCATGGCTGCAGGCCCAAGGAAAGGAATCTCAGGAGCGATTAAAGTATTAACAGATAAGACCATTCCCAGCCACTCTGCTGAAGGAAGGACATGCTCATTTCAGGACAAACACTCCTGCTTGCACATTCCACAGCACAGGACCCAGCAAAAGGAGGGAGCTGGATAAATATTTATTGAGCATATTAAAAAGCATGCCCCTTAAGCTGGAGTTATTTCACAGAGAGGAGAAATGGAGAGTGAGCGATGTCGCTGGATGGAAATTCCTAGCTGTCCCAACTGGTTGATTTCACTAGAGTGAAACTGACATTTGTTGTTGTTGTTCAGTCGCTAAGTCATGTCCCACTTTTTCGACCTCATGGACTGCAGCACACCAGGCTTCCCTGTCCTTCCCCATCTCCCGGAGTTTGTTCAAACTCATGTCCATTGAGTCAGAGATGCCATCCAACCATCTCATCCTTTGTCACCCCCTTCTTCTCCTGCCCTCAATCTTTCCCAACATCAGGGTCTTTTTCAATGAGTTGGCTCTTGGCATCAAGTGGCCAAAGTATTGGAGCTTCAGCATCAGTCCTTCCAGTGAATATTCAGGACTGACTTCCTTTAGGATGGACTGGTTGGATCTCCTTGCTGTTCAAGGGACTCTCAAGAGTCTTCTCCAACACCACAGTTCAAAAGCATCAATTCTTCAGTGCTCAGACATTTTTATGGTCCAACTCTCACATCTGTACATGACTACTGGAAAAACCATTGCTTTGACTATATAGACCTTTGTCGGTAAAGTGATGTCTCTGCTTTTTAATACACTGTCTAGGTTTCTCATAGCTTTTCTTCCAAGGAACAAGCATCTTCTAATTTCATGGCTGCAGTCTCTGTCCACAGTGATTTTGGAGCTCAAGAAGAAAAAATCTGTCACTGTTTCCACCTTTACCCCATCTATTTGCCATGAAGTGATGGAACCAGATACCATGACCTTAGTTTTTTGAATGCTCAGTTTAAAACTAGCTTTTTCACTCTCCTCTTTCACCCTCATCAAGAAGCTCTTTAGTTCCTCTTCACTTTCTGCCATTAGAGTAGTATCATCTGCCTGTCTGAGGTTGTTGATATTTCTTCTGGTAATCTTGATTCCAGCCTGTGAGTTCATCCAGCCTGTTATTTCACATGACGTACTCTACATATAAGTTACTGAAATTTACAAAACTGAAAAAGTGTAAGAGATTGATACCTGTCTTGCTGATCACTGATCTTGTTTGTCAACTTAAGTGTAAGTTGCTCGGTCACATCTGACTCTTTGGGACCCCACGGACTGTAGCCCACCATACTCCTCTGTCCATGGGATTCTCTAGGCAAGAATACTGGAATGGGTAGCCATTCCCTTCTCCAAGGGATCTTCCCAACCCAGGGACTGAACGAACCTGGATCTCCTGCATTACAGGCAAACTCTTTATCATCTGAGCCACCAGGGAAGCTCTCACAACCTAAAAGTTGAGAGTTATGTTTTATTCAGTGGGAATTATTAGGACTTTAAGCCAGAGAGACAGCATCTCAAGTGACCCTGAGAGAACTGCTCTGAGGAGGCAAGGGGCGGAGCCAGGTTATACAGAAATTTTGCAACAAAGGGCAGGTAGTCCAAACATTAAAAGATTATTGTTCATTAAAGAAAACCACACATCCCAAGATAAGGATTTTAGTGTTTTTCTAATGCGGAACACACAGGTTCAATCCCTGGTTTGGGAAGATGCCCTGAAGAAAGAAATGGCAACTCACCCCAGTATTCTTACCTGAGAAATTCCATGCACAGAGATGCCTGGCAGCTGCAGTTCACGGGGTCACAAATAGTCGGACACGACTGGGCACGCAGATACAGACACACAGGGCACTTGTGCATGTCTGGGGAGATGCAAGAGTCTGGGCTCACTGCAATCATTCCTTTCATTTGCATCTCAGCTATTGGGGCCAGTATCCTGTGCTTTTACATCCTGGTTCCCTTGGGGGCTCCCGATGTGGAGTGGCTGCAGTCTGATAGCTGTTAGATTGCATGCTTTCTTCTCCTTCCTAAGTGCACTGAGGGCTCACCAGCTCACACTGGAGGGCTGCAGTCACTGATGACTGTGGTAACCTTGTTCACTGATAAGGCAAGAAACATTCCATTTCTCAAGTTCTAGAAAAGCCTCACCAGCCCACTACTCACCCTCTCCCCATGCCCTCACCTTCAATCTATTCCTTAATCTGCTTTTGAACACCCAGAACCAAAAAAGTTTTGCCAAATGAATGAATGAAATGAACAAAAAGAATGAATGAATGGATGAGATTGTTTCTGGACTTGAATGTCTCTGAAGGGAACAGATGCCTACTAAGTTCAACAAACATTCACTGAGCACCTACGGTGTACCAGGCACCATGCGCCAGCTGTTAGAGGGAATCAGAAATGAACAAGACAGGGCCGTGCTTTTTTGGCCCTCCGTTCAGTTCAGTTCAGTTCAGTCACTCAGTCATGTCCAACTCTTTGCAACCCCATGGACTGCAGCACGCCAGGCTTCCCTGTCCATCACTAACTGTCGGAGCTTGCTTAAACTCATGTCCATCGAGTCGGTGACGCCATCCGGCCCTCACCACACCCAAAACCACAAATACCCATGAAGGTTTGGGTGTGCTGGCACCAAACAGGCGAAATACCAAGAACATTTAAGCCACGTGCACACCGGCCTGGACGTCACCCCGTTTGGATTTTTGTCTTTCAAAGATCAGGTAAGAGCAGCAGAGACGATTATTAACTGGCAGTCCAGCCACACAGCACGCCAGGAGCTCAGTCTGTCCTGTCCTGCCTGTTCGAAACCACCCTCCTTGCTCCTGTGACCTCTCGCTTCCTCGGCTTCTCTCACTCCCACCAGGAGCCACCCAGCCCAGAGCAATGAGACAGGAACACAGACAGCCCAGAGCTTTCAGAAAAGGTGGCTTCCACGATTAAAAAACAGACAAACGGATCCGACACCAACTGCCCCTCTCCGGCAACCTGAACACGGACGAGAGCACAGCCTGGGGAGCTATCTGGCCCCAGGGCCCGGCACAGAACGGGGCCGCCTCAAGGAGACCGTGGTCCTCGGGGCAGCTGACCCAAGGCCAGCAACCGGCCCCTTCTGGGGCTTGTCACCAAGGACACAGGGAGTGTCCTGTTGCTGGCCAAACACACAGTAACGTACAAGGACATACGCACATGTACTCCATGGTACTGGGAGATGTATGCTATGGGCTGAACCATGTCTCCAAACTACACGCTAAACTCTGAGGCCCTGGCATCTGGGAACGTGACCTTACCTGGGTCTCGGAGGATGATCAGCAGGGGGGTTCTCACCCCCAACGTGACTAGTGATAAAACACTTTTGCCTGTCTTAGTCCATCTGGACTTCCCTAATAAAAAAATCCCACAGATGGGGTGGCTTGTAAACACAGACAGCCATCTCTCACAGATCAGGAGCCTGGGCATCCAAGATCAAGGTGCTAGCGGATTCAATGTCTGGTGACAGCCACTTTCCAGCCCAAGACAGTTGTTCTGTCGTCGTGTCCTCCCACGGAGAAGGGGCTAGAGAGCTCCCTGGGGTCTATTTTATAAGGCCACTAACCCTGTTCGTGACTACTGGAAAACCCACAGCTTTGACTATACCCACCCTTGTCAGCAAAGCGATGTCTCTGCTTTTTAATAAGCTGTCTAGGTTGGTCATAGCTTTCCTTCCAAGGAGCAAGCGTCTTTTAATTTCGTGGCTGCAGTCACTGTCCACAGTGATTTTGGAGCCCAAGAAAATAAAATCTGTCACTGCTTCCTGCTTCCAGTTTTCTCCCTTCTATTTACTACGAAGTGATGGATGCTAATAAGTTCCAGGCCTATGCCATCTGATAGGAAGAGCTGACTCACTGGAAAAGAGTCTGATGCTGGGAAAGATTGAGGGCAAGAGGAGAAGGGGTTAGCAGGGGATGAGATGGTTAAACAGCATCACCGACTCGATGGACATGAGTTTGAGCAAACTCCAGGAGATAGTAGAGGGCAGAGGAGCCTGGCGTGCTGCAGTCCATGGGGTTGCAAAGAGTCAGACGTGGCTTTGCGACTGAACAACAACCCTATTCATGAAGTCCCCGCCCTCATCATCTCCCAAAGTCCCCACCTCCTAGTGACATCCCACTGGGGATTACGTTTCAACACACGAATTTGGGGGCACACAAACCCTGGGTCTATAGCATCACTCCCTGCCTGGAGACAAGAGAGAAGTTAGGAAGGAAGCAGGGAGTGAGACTGAGAGTGTTAGAGGGAAAATAAACATGGAAACAGAGGTAATTTCTTAGGGTCCCAGGAGTTGATAGAATAAAGATCCCATTTTTCTTCCTTCTAATACATCTGGCCCACCCAATACTCTGCCTCCCACAACCAGCCTGTCTCAGTTCTCAGGGCCCCCAGCTAAGGCTCCGTGGAGACATAAAGAAGGAAGAAGAAGAGATTGAGCTCCCAGCAGGGAGAGCCAGCACTGCCTGGTCCGCAGCAGCCCTGGGACCGCCTCACCCTGCCAAGTGATTAGGAAGAAACACACAGTTCCCGCCAACAAATTTGAATCCCTAGGCGCCAGCTCTGAAAGTCTGCAGGGAGCTCTTTTGTTCCATTTCCTAGGACTATTCTGAGCAGTGCATGTGCTACCAAGAAACACTATGTGGCAATCAGGGCGTCAGGAAAAATTAATTTATGGGACTGTTTGTTTCTTTATGTTCTCAATGGCATAACAAACAGCCATCCCGCCCCCCACCCTGGCCCAGGGTCTCTGCAGACCTTCAAAACTTGCCAGAGCAAAGCTGCTTCTGGAACACACAGCCTACCACGTTCTCGGATGCAAACTGGCCCCCTGCACAGAAGGAGAGGGAAAGACACCCAAGAAACAAGACTCCCTGGGGACAGAGAACAGGCTCACCACCGCGGGTCATCTCACACACCCTGGATGCACCGATCCTCTGACCGCTCCGCACGTCTAGGTGAAGCGAGGGTCCCCACCATGTTCGCCTGAAAAACACTCTTTCCAGAAACTCTAACCACCTCTTTACCTAGAGCACCTCTCCCTTCCGTTAGAAACATCCAGACTCGTGAGGCCAATGGAAACTCACCCCCAGCCCAGGCTCCTCGACATCCTCAAGAACACATCCTCTTTGCCCCCTCCCACACCAGCACAGGAGCCCCCTTCTCCAGTAACCCCTCTTCAAGGTCTACCCACCCTCACCCCCTTTCCCAGCAGTCATTTCCTCACTGGAGTTCCTGTAACACCCACCTGGGTGGGCCCTGGCGGGGTCACCGTCCCCCCATCACATCTCCCTGGCTGGGCCCTGCACAGCCCCTTCTCTGTCTCAACCTCCCTGTGCCACGGGGCTCAGGCCACCTGGCCCCCTCCAACCGGTCCATGAAAGACTTGCCACCTGACTCTGGAACTGGGGTGCCTGCTGCCTCCACGTCCAGGCGATCTGGGGCTGTCCAGCCCACCCCTCGACATCCCAGACAGCTCACCCGCGGGCTGGGTCTTCCCCTGCACAAGCCAACACCCCCACCCACCTCGGCCCCACACAGTCCTGCGGTGTCCTGCTCTGTGGATGGACCTCCCCAAAGACAGAGCACGTCTCTGTTTGTTCACATCCTACTGGAGAACAGAACACAAGCCCGGATCCCATCTCCTCGTCAATAACCTACCCCAAGTTCCCTTCTGGACCAGGTTTCACTGCCTTGGATTCAATCACGGAGTAAAAATGCATTTAGAGAGACCATGACGGGCACTGAGGGAATGTTAAAATGAATAGGTCCCTACGTTTGTAGGGCTTGCAATTTAGTAAAAGGAAGGATAAAGTTACAGAAAAATTAGATTAGAGAGGCTAAAGTGTAATTGCAGGTTCTGAAAAACCGTCGCCGTAGAAACACCTGGTAGAGAAGAGGCTCCTGGCTCACAGGAGGAGGAAGATGCTCCAGCAGGGAAGAGAAGGGGCCTGACAGGGCTCCCGGGCCTGCATTCTTCCCTCTCTGCTTCACGCCTGCATTTCCTCCTCTGTAAGATGCCACTGCTGGAGGAGTCGGCCTCCACGGCCTCCACATCGGTGATCCCACAGCTTTAAAAAAAAGGCAACATGCCTGCGGAGCCTGGAAGGATCATTAGGAATTTGACACCTGGAGGCAGAGGGAGAATGTTTCAGGGTCTAAGCATGGAGGCTGCAAAGAGATCAGCCTGGGAAGACGGGCTGGAACCCAGGAGAAACTTACGGAGACTCGATCGAGAGGCACAGTTGTGACTTCACGAGCAGCAGTGTCTCAGCCAGAAAGTTGTCACTTTCTGGGTCAGTGGTGAGCCTGAAGGGGGGCGGGGAAGGGGGGAGAGACACCACAGAGAAGGAACAAAAATTGTCCCGGGATATGACACACGCCTGAATAATTCTGGCTTCAGGACACCCACTGAAGAGATGATTTACCTTCAGGTGGAAGAGGCCCCTACCACAGAGGTCTGCACACTTTCCACCCATGAGCCAGGGGAGCAAAGAGCCTCTCTGTCCTGCAGGCTACCCCTTCTGCAGGCAGTGTGGACAAGCTTCACCAGGGAGGGGGCCGCAGGGGCTGGCTGGTGGGGCTACTCTGGAATGATGGAGCAACTGCAGAGGAGCCAACCATGGAGGGTGAGTAGCAGGACACACACATCACCTGCTGCCATCCGGGTACCATTTCCCGGACGCAGAGACAGAGCATCACGGAACAGCTCCCTGCCTGCCTGTGAGGCTAGCAGGTCAGTGGGAATCCGAGAGGCAGTCTCTGCTGCTCCTTGGGTGCAGCTGGCACAGCCCCACCTCCCTCCAGATCACCTTTAGATGCTGGCACCCCAACATCAAACATGCCCCGTTTCAAAGGACTGCTTGAAAACTGACCCTTTGGAAATTAAAATATGTCCCAGGTCAACTGCTGTGCGGGAGGTGTTCCAAGGACAGACGTGAAGCCCTGTTTAACCGATAACCTAGCCTGAGAGACAGAGTCAGTATTTTGGTTTGGAATCCTCTGCCCCAGCAGCTCTGCCGTGTCCTGGCTGCAGGGCAGAGCTGGCAGGAACGGGGGTGACCCCAGCCTCACTGGCATCCTTTGGGGGCTGCACTTCCAGCTCGGTGCTTGCCCACCAGGTCGGGCTGCCAACCCCTGGGGAATCACAGCAGCCTTGCTCAGGTGACCCTGCAGACAGCACAAGGAGACCCTGGGCTGCAGCTGGGCTTCCTCTCATCTTCCCAGGACACCCTCTTCTCTATAAGCAAACTGGCAGGGTGGGGGGCATGGGAGAGAGACAAAAGAAGACAGAGGCGCTAAAACCAAAGAACTCGCGCTGGTGGGACCATCCAGAAGGCTCCAGAAGTGACAGCAATGTTGCTGCAGCTGGAGGTCTTCTTTGAACAGGATTCAGAGACAGGGTCACCCTCCAGCAGGACAAATCCAGCACAGCCCCACTGCACCGGCCCGAAGTTCCCTGCACCCCCAGGCAGCGTCTTGCTGCTCCCGGGCTCAGCCTGTGACCCTGACCTTCTCATCTGCCTGCCAACAGGGATTCGTCCTCAAGATCCAGCCTGCCTCACCAGCTCCAGCAGGCAGACTTCTCACCATGCCCTCATGCACTGCGCGTACCGACCCCGGCGCTAGAACAATCTGTGACTGGCTGCTTCCCAACCCCCAGACCATAGCCTCCTCAAGGACAGGGAATATACCTTTTTCCCAAGGGGCTCTGAGTTCCACGCCAGCTTTAGCAAGTACCATGTGCCTGGCCTCGGATGCCGTAAGGGCTCATTAAGCCTCTCCTTGCCCCTGTAGACGGGGGGAAGGTAGTGATGCTTGTCCTTCCTACGGGCCGCCTGAGAACTGGGTCCAGAGCACTCAGAGCACTTCCCATCAGCACCTGGTGATGGAAAGGCTAAATGAACATCTACTGCTTCCTGGCTTTCCAAAGTCAGACCCCAAGAGATTGCATATCACCTAGTTGGCACAGTTCATCACGCCATCCAGGAACTTATTTTTCTCCTAACACTGCATCCAGCTCATCAGTTTGCTCCTTAGAGAAAGCCCTGCTCTCTGCACCTACAGGCTAATCAGGAAAACACCATCAGATCCAGGCTTTAGACTCCAGGAAAGGAGGAAGATACAGACTCTCATCATCCAGGAATGACCCTCTTCAAAACCCCATCTCTCAACTTATCATCTCTGAAGAAAACAATTTTTCTGAAACTGACACACATATATAAATATTTATATATATATATATAATTTTTTATCTTGCAAAATTTCTTAAAAATGGTTGTATCGTCAAGACTGATACTCCTGGAAGAGATCTTTAAAGCAGCACATTCTTATATCTGGATCTTGATCATTTAGACCAACATATTAGTTTCACAGTGGGAGGGAAGTGGGCCCACACAAGGCAGTTAAGACCACTTGCTCAAGGTCACAGGGCTGGGTCAGAAAGTTGTACAAGCTCTGTCCTTCCGCCGAACTCCCCAGCAGGCATAGGAACAGTTGTTTCCGTTTAATTTCTTCATCTAATTAAGAAAAGGTATCCATGTGTGTCAGTGATGCAGAAACAAAGGAGAGAGGAGACCGCTTCCAGAAATGATGACCTCGGATGACTTTTTCGTCTCAAAAGAAAGAACCTTCAACTCAGTTCTTGGACCTCGAAGGTGGGAAACTCCCCCAAGTGAGTGTGGACAGGGTCCATCTTCCGTCGAAGCATTCCATTCTACTCACAGCCTCCTGGCTGCCCCTGACTGTCCACACCCCCAAGGACCCAGGGCAGATCCTTGCTTGGCCAGATCCCCTGGAAGAGTCACCCAGAGTAGCTCCAGACCAGCAGACCCCAAGGGCAGCGGACACATCTCTATCCTCCCAGTATTTAAGCATGGAGCCGGAGAAAGAACAGCACACTGTCGGGAGGGCTGGTGCCGGACCCAAGCTGGCCACAGCTCTCTTTGTGGCTGGGCCCCCGACCTCCTCCCTCCAGTCCACAGTGTCCTCAGTCACAATGGGCGGCTGGGCTGGGGATCTGTGATCACCAGTGAGCTCTGTGATGCTCACTCTCCGTGTGGACAGACTTTCCCTGTCTCCACACCAGAGAGAGAGAGGCTCCTAAGAGGGAGGTAAAATTTGCACAAAAGAAGGCGGTGGGGCCAAACCATGAACCACAGTGGAAAACACAGGCGACGTGGCTCCCGGCGTCTGGCCGGACGGCACGTTCACCCTGCTGAATGCCAGCAGCTTCCACTGAAGTGTGGGAGGTCCCTTCCGAGTCCCCAATCACATGGAGTCCACAGGCCAAGCCCTGTACTCGGGCGAGGATCTGGGTTCGACAAGCACACTTGATCAAAGCCAGGGCACTGTACAGTCTTATAAAACACAGGCGTTTGAAAGTGCTCGTGCAGGTCTCAACACCCCCATCTTCCAGGCCCGTGGGAGCCCACACCATCACCCACTGGCCACAGCTATATCCCCAGCATCTGACTGGTTCATCCGTTTCCCTTCCAAGGATCCTGACGTTTGAACCAGAGCTTCTTTTTACACAAACTTCTGAACTCCAATGGTACTGGAACTGGAAAACTCCCCTCCCATTAAAATTAGGTCGTTTGCATCTTGCTTTTTCCTGAGGTTCTCAAGCCCTGCCTGACCTCTGATGAGAAGTACCAGGGGGACTAAAGGCCACACCTCCCACAACAGATAGCAGGGTGTGCTCCCTACCCCTCACAGCCTTCCCCATTCTCAGTGGGGGCCCCAGCCCACTCTCTGAACCATCCAGAACCATCGATGGCTCCCACTGCCACAGGATCAAGGCCATAACTTGGCCTGGAATTCAACATTTCACCATCTACCCTCATCTGATCACACTAGTCATAATTCCTTTGCACTCTCTAGAAAATAATAAAAGTAAGATTTGAAAAGGCACTAGAAACCCTTAGGAGACCAGGAAAGGGGGATCTCGGTTCCCTTTCCTGAGAACCTGCTCTGGGCACCATCCCAGAGGGACCACATCCAAGAAGCATTCGGGCTGCAGGTCCGAGGGAGAGGTCAAGGCGCACACCTGTGTTCCTTCTCCCTTCCTCCGCTGTCCAGTTTCCCCTGGCCACCCAGAACCTGTCCCACCTCCAAGCTCTGACTCAATTCCCTCTTCACCAGCAGTCCAGACCCTCCTTTCCCGGCCTCTCCCTCCTGGGAACTCCCAGGGCTCTCAGGCAGGCAGTCTTCATCTTGCTCGGTCTTCATCTAGCGAGTCTCACACTTTCTTTATCCACAGGGCTTATCTGCCCTGCCCCCGGCCAGATTGCCTGGAATGCGCCCTTATCAGATCCCCAGGCCCCACTCCTGGGAAAGGGCTTCCTTCCCACCATCAAGGCAAGAAGTGAGTCTGTTTCCAGTTGGAGACCAGATCCCCCTCACCCCAAGGGGGGCAAGACCCCCTGGGGATAGTCCCCTGGGGTTCCCTCACCCGGCCTTAAAGCCTGGCAGGAGGCCAGCATAGGCTATTTGTTGCTTGGGCTTTTTATGAGATTGTGCCTGTTCTCTGGGAAGAGGGCAGGAAGAGAGAACTTTCGGAGCTGGACATCCACAAGATCATGAGGGCCCAGTGAGTAACCCCTTCCTCCTCAGGACCCTGATCGTCCAGATTCGCAGGAGGCCCAGAGCTGGGTGCCCAGGACAGTGCAGGGGAGCTGGGGAGCCTGCGGGAGGGTAGGATCGGGGGGCGGTGGCGGAGAACTTTCTGCGCGCCCCTGGGGAAGGGAAGGTGTGGAGGCACGCGGGCGGCCGCGGTCATGGGCGCCGGGATGTGCAACGCAGAGGACGCGGCGCCGACCCACCGCGGCCGGGCTGACCTGCCCGCCGCCTGCCCGCGCTCCGCCGGGTCGCCCCGGCCAGACCCCATCGGCCGCCCCCGCCGCCCTCGGGACCCGCCGGAGCTCCGGGACGCGGCGGCACCGGGGCCACCAAGGGGCAGGGCCGGGAAGGCGCCCCTGGCGGGGATGGATTGGCCGTCGCCGCCGCCGGATCCGCTCGGTACGGCCACCTCCCCGGGGGCCCTGGGCCGCGCCCGCCCCGGCGAGGCCGACACAAAGGGGCCGCGCGTCACCCACCTGGTCCCGCGCGTCCGGGGCCCCGGGGGTGGGGGCCGCCGCTCCTGCTCGGCCGCGGGCGGGGCTCTGAGCGCGGAGGTTCGCGGTCCGAGGCCGGCTGTCCGCGCCGCCCCGCGCGGAGCCGCCCTTTATTCCCGCCCGCCCTCCAGCCGGGGCGCGCGGCCCGCGGGGGGAGACTGGGCGGCGGCGCCGCGCTGCACAAAGACGCGGGGCGCACGGGCTCGGCCCCCGCCCCGCCCGGCGCGCAGCGCCCCCTGCCGCCCGCGCGAGGCCCGCGGGGACCCCCGGCCCCCCCAGAACCGCCCAGACCCCAGGCCGCCCGGAGGAACGCCGCGGCCTCGGTTAGGTGGTGGCCGGAAGACGGGGGCCCTGATGCCGACTCTCGGGGGGCACAAAGATCCGCAAGCTGGGAGAGGAATGGGGGACCCAAAACACTCTTAGCGCGGCGATAGAAAGAGAACCGGGCCGGGCCGCTTCGAACCAGATCCGGGCTCCCGGAACCTGGGCTCCATGCCCCGGCGCGTGGGGACCGTGCGTAAAGGCTGGGGGCCTTTCTAAGCCAGCCTCTTACCGCGCCAAAGGTCTTTGCCTCCCCGTACCTGACCTGCTGGACGGATGGAGCACCGGGCTCGTCCGGTCCCTCGGCTCTGTGAATTCCCGGGTTCCAGGCTGGGCTGTTGACTTCCTCTGCTTTAGGGTTTCGAGCTTGTTAGAGCCAAAGGTATTTGAAGGTAGAATTTTCCTGTAAGATTTCTCCTTGCCACTCCCCCTAGTAACTAGAAGTTACACAGGTATTAAATTCTGTCTCCAGCATGCATACCTGAACAAAACCTACTGATGTGTATGAAAGATTGCCTCCTTCAATACATAGATTCTTCCCCCCCACGAAGTACGGGAAAACCCACCCTCACCGCTTTTGTCCTTAACACCACACCCTCCACAGCGTTGACTCTGCACTCTAATACCATCCCCCAATGGGCCCAGTGACCTTAACCAAGCAAGTTAGTTAACTTCTTTGTGTTTTGATTTTCTTATCTGAAAACTACCAATGGTCATAGAAATCTTGGCAGAGATTAAATAAGGCATATAAGCAAAGAGCAATCTCAACATAACTGGAAAATTAGCTGTACTTTGGCTCATTTCCCCCCAAACTACAACATTCTTAGCTATCTTGACACTGCGTAATTTATCTTCCTCTACTACATACACATCTTTAACAATAATAATAATAATAATAAATCTGTCTCATCTACACTGAGAAGTTATTCTGGTAACTTCTCAAATATGAATCCCTCCCCAAATATGAATGAGCGCTTCTGATGTCTCTGTCAAATTCTTTGTATAAATGTCATCATTCAAGAAAAAAGGCACAATGGGAAGAATTCTAACAACACGTGGTTACTCCAGCCTCTCACCAGAAGATGAAAATGGTTCTGCATAAAGGCCTGAGCTTCACGGAAAATATATTCGGCCCTTCTGTACACTGGTTGTGGAGCCAGGAAAGCACTGGTGCGATACTGCTTATGAATGAAGGGATAGATGGATGACAGCAAGTATCCAGGGAAGTGATGAATGTGTCCAAACGGATACAGATGCTTCTGTAGTTACCAGGGGCGTGGGAATCAAGCCTGGGGGAGAGAGGAGGGGGAGGTTGGCAGGGAGAGGGTTGATGTACAAAACCAACCTCTTATCCAATTGTGTCATTGAGCCTTTGTGTCTCTTGCAAGTGCTTAAGCAGTGATGTGTATGTGTGTGTGTGTGTGTGTGAGGTCATTCCCATGTTTGTTTGTCTTTGTTAACCTGCTTGTTGTTGGGGAGACGGGGAAAGACGACATCATCATTGATAACACAGTTTGCAGCAGGCTGTGCCCTGAATCTCAAAAGTCTCAAAACTTTTCTCTATGAAGTCTTCCTAACTCATCACTGCTTTCCTCATCTCCAGAGGTCTGGAGTTGTGTAATAGTTCATTTGTCTCCATGGCATCTGTTAGACTTCATGTTTTGGATATTTACTGTCTGATTATTAGGTCATAAGAGTCTGTAGATGAGAAACGAAATAAATTTTCCATTGAATTTCCCAGAGGGCCTTGGGCATAGTAAGTGCTCAGTAAATGTAGATGAGCCTTCTGCCCTGAGCTGTGTCCTTCCTAGTTCTCTCCAGTGAACTGCCTGTATCTCTCGAAGTCACATCCACCCATCACTGATTGATTTTCAGTCCATTCCTCTCACGGCTTTCAACCATCTCACCCAGACGTTTGTTGTGTCAAGCTCATTTTTAAAAATAACCACTGTTGCTAAGCACTTGTGCCTGTGGGTAACATGACTCATTGTTCTGAAGAAGCCCCTTGTTGATTACCTACTGAGGGCAAGATTTTGTGCTAGGTTGTTGCCAGGGATTCAGTGCCCCGGCAAATGGTCCAGAGGCTGGAGAAATGGAAGTCCATCAGGAAGTTCCTTCTCTAGCTACAAAACTGAGTGAAGATCAAGATTCATTTGGTGGCTTAAATTTAAACCTTTTCAGGCAGTGGAGTTTGCATGGGTTCGTAATCACACATTCTGAAAGTCCAGAACATTCACATTTCTTTAATTTTTAAAATTGCCTTAAATTCAGTTCCTTATTTCTGGAGAGTAGCAGGCAATTAAATGTCAGCTGTTGCTCTGATTATCTCTCCCTGGAGGGCCCTGGGTCCCTGGGGGATTTTACAGTGCTGGGATCCAAGGTGTAACCCTTCATGCTCAGCCCATCTCCCTGTCTATCTAGCAGGCTCCTTCCCTGAGCCTTGCGGTCCCTTCCAAGCAGGCTACCCTCAGTTTCTCTTCCAGGGGCCCAGCTTCGCAGGTGGGCCAGAAAGCTGACAGTTTCCTCACCTCCCAGGGTGATGCAAAGTCTCTGCTGCTCTCAGGGATTCTTGGAAAAGCTTTTCTTGTCCAACCCCTGCCTCCATTCCCACAAACACCTCCCCTCTTTCTTTCCCAGCCTTGTTGTTGTTCAGTTGCTAAGTCGTGTCTGACTCTGCGATTCTATGGACTGCAGCACGCCAGGTTTCCCTGTCCTTCACCATCTCCCGAAGTCTGCTCTAACATATATCCATTGAGTCGGTGATACCATCCAACAATCTCATCCTCTACTGCCCCCTTCTCCTCCTGCCCTCAGTCTCTCATAGGACTTCCCTGGTGAGCTCAGATGGTAAAGAATCTGCCCACAATTCTTAAGGAAGAAAAATAAAATTTAGGAAAGATAACACATGGAAAGGGGGAAATTCACCCTTGCAATCACGTAGAAAGAGCGCTGCTAGGGGAAAATTGGGCTTCCCTCATAGCTCAGCTGGTAAAGAATCTGCCTGCAATGCAGGAGACCTGGGTTCAATCCCTGGGTTGGGAAGATCCCCTGGAGAAGGGAAAGGCTACCCACTCCAGGATTCTGGCCTGGAGAATTCCATGGACTGTATAGTCTATGGGGTAAAGAGTCAGACACGACTGAGCGACTTTCACTTTCACTTTCAGGGGTGAATTGTGTCTCCAGATTCATAGGTTGAAGTGTTAGCCTACCCCACCTCCTGACATGAACTCATATGGAAATAGGGTCATTGGAGATGGAATTAGTTCAGATGAGGACATACCGACTCAATGAGGACATACTGACTCAATGAGGACATAGACTCAATGGACATGAATTTGAGTAAACTCCAGGAGTTGGTGATGGACTGGGAGGCCTCGTGTCCATGGAGTCGCAGAGTTTGACAGGACTGAGTGACTGAACTGAACTGAACTGAGGACATACTGGAGAAGAGTGGGCCCTAATCCACTGACTGGTGTCTTCATACAAAAGGCAAATTTCAAGGGACTTCCCTGGGGGTCCAGTGGCTAGGACTCCGTGCTCCCAATGCTTGGAGCCTGGGTTCCACCTCTGGTCAGGGAACTAGGTACCACAAGCCACAACTAAGAGTTTTCATGCCTCAACTAAAGATCCTGGGTTCGGCAACTAAGAACTGGCATAGCTGAATAAATAAGTAGAAACAAATATTAAAAAAACAAAGGGTAAATTTCAAAACAGGTACATAAAGGGAGCATTCTGGGAACATGAAGGGATAGAGATAAATTAATTTATGGAGATAAATTAAGCATCACCAAAGATTCCACCTGACCCCCAGAAGCTAGGAGAAGACCTGGAACAGCATTTAGGTTCCTCTCAGCCCTCAGGGGAGAAGGCAATGGCACCCCACTCCAGTACTCTTGCCTCGGAAACCCCATGGACAGAGGAGCCTGGTAGGCTGCAGCCCATGGGGTCGCGAAGAGTCGGACACGACTGAGCGACTTCACTTTCACTTTTCACTTTCATGCACTGGAGGAGGAAATGGCAACCCACTCCAGTGTTCTTGCCTGGAGAATCCCAGGGACGGAGGAGCCTGGTGGGCTGCCATCTATGGGGTCGCACAGAGTCGGACACGACTGACACGACTTAGCAGCAGCAGCCCTCAGGACAAACAAACCTTGCTGGCTCCTTAATCCCAGACTTCTAGCTTCCATAACTGTGAGACAGTAAACATCATACAAAGGTCGTAGAGTATGTGCTAATAAGAAGATTTCCATGCTGATAAAAGAGCAAAAATATTTTTCTGGCACCTCTCAGGAAATAGAGACTTGTTCGCTACTAAGCAGACTTGTTTTGCCTTGTTCGCTACTAAGCCCAGCACAGGAAGAACAGGTTCTGGGCACTTAATACATATTTGTTGAATAAAATAGACGAATCTTGTCTTCCAGGCTTGTCTACTAACTTGTCCTTCTACGTGGCTCAGATACAAAGGCCACAGATGCTACATAAACATTTAGATCAGAGAGAAAGTTTCATCTCATCTTTTCATGTCACACATAGAAACACTGAGGTTGAAAGTGGTCCTTGAAGTTCCCAAGATTGCTGCCAACTAGAGACATACATGGTGCTGTTACTTGCTGTTACTCAAGGTTCCTGGCCAATTCAGTTATTTTCACGTTTTACGATATTGCTTTTCTGGAATAATCAATAGGATATGACCTTTGTGGCTTGACAGAATTTTAAAAGGTTTTCCCAACTCTCAAGGAGTGATTAAGTTATATTCAACATTAGATGGACTTAACTGTGGGCAGAAAGTTGATGCTCACTGAACACCCATGTGCTACTGCACAGGTCCCAGCCCCTTGCAGTTAGGAAGGGGCATGTGACTCATTTTGTTCACTAGACAATCAGCAAGACTGTCACCTCTGGGCTGAGACTGAGAGAGAAATTTCAAGACTTCTAACTGGCCTGGCCGGTCCCCATTACAGAAACCACAACGCCACCCACTGCGATGGTTGGACTCTACAGCGAGGTCAGCCTGAGTCCCTGGATTGTCTGCTGTCAGGACAATTCCCAGGAGACAGACACGCCTGTGTTAAGCTATGGGAGTCTAATCTATAACTTACTCATGCATTTCTTCCACACTGCTTTTGTTGTTGTTGTTTATTCAATAGTGACGTGTAGTGAAAGTCACTCAGTCATGTCCGACTCTTGCAACCCTGTGGACTGTAGCCCGCTAGGCTCCTCTGTCCATGGGATTCTCCAGGCAAGAATACTGGAGTGGGTAGCCATTTCCTTCTCCAGGGGATCTTCCCAACCCAGGAATCAAACCCAAGTCTCCTTCATTGCAGGCAGGTTCTTTACCAACTGAGCTACCAGGGAAGCCCTAAGTCATGCCCAACTCTTTACGACCCCATGGACTGTAGCCCGCCAGGCTCCTCTGTCCATGGGCTTTCCCAGGAAAGAATACTGGAGTGGATTGCCATTTCCTCCTCCAGGGGATCTTCTCATCCAGGGATCGAACCTGTGTCTCCTGCATTGGCAGGCAGCTTCTAGACCCACTGAGCTGTCGAGTACAGTCACTCTCCTGGGTCTTAGGGAAAGTCAAGCGCAGTGCCAGGGAAGGAAAGCAAGTCATCAAGTCTTAGCCGAATCCCCGTTTGAGGCAGGTGGCCAGCTGTCAGAGAACATGAAAACCTGAAAGGAACTGAGGATCAGAGAGGCAGAAGGCAGCACCACGTAGAGCTCCTTTATCAGGGGCATGACCATGTGCTGTCACGTCTTTTATTTTGTTGTGAAAGTCGCTCAGTTGTATCCACATGTCCGTTCTCTTTGTGACCCCATGGACTATACAGTCCATGGAATTCTCCAGGCCAGAATACTGAAGTGGGTAGCCTTTCCCTTCTCCAGGGGATCTTCCCAACCCAGGGATCAAAACCAGGTCTCCCGAATGGCAGGCAGATTCTTTGCCAGCTGAACCACCAGGGAAGCCGTCTGTAAAGTCTTAAAGGTCATTAAAATACAGGCTGAGGGTGCGTGGGATGGCTGCTCAGGGCGCTGCAGAGGGCTTGGGTGAGGTTCGGCAGGTCGGTGCTCTGGTGCCTTGAGCAGAGCTGCCTACGGAACCAGATCGCTCACCCCAGGCTGCTGGCCTGGCAGGTATCAACGGCTCCCTTCCTGGGAATCATCTTTTATCAGAGGAAGCTGCCTCACCCAGAGTTCTGGAGGCAGCGCTTCTAATAATTGATCCTCTGGGAGTTAAAGGCCTGCCCAGCCGCCTTAACTCCAGACAGTCCAGCGGCTGCAGCTCTCTTCAGCCTCATCCCAGGCCCTCTACTCCCCACTCTCCCTGGGAGCCCCTCGGAGAACATCCTGCCAGCAAACACTGGGTATCAGACCTGCTTCCCTGGGGGGCTGACCCCTGGACCCAGGGCTTTGCGGGAGGAGCCCGGCACAGCCACACAGACGGAGCCAGGGGTCATCAGGAGGTTCATCTGGTTTGGTGAGGACTGGAAATGAGGGTGGGGGTGGGTCCTGGGAGCCAACATCCACGGGGCCTTGGGTACCACCTGTGGATGGATAGTTCTGGGGAACCTAGGATAAGAATAGAACTGGGGTGGGGGGGAGGTGTGAAGGCCCCTAAACAGAGCTGGAGAGACCTTCGGAGACTTTTGTTTCTGTTTGCCTCTAAGAACCATTCGATTTCTTTGTGCGTGTTTGCTCAGCCGCTCAGTCGTGCCTGTCTCTTTGTGACCCTGTGGACTGTAGCCCACCAGGCTCTTCTGTCCATGGTATTCTCCAGGCAAGGATACTGGAGTGGGTTGCCTTGCCCTCCTCTCCAGGGGATCTTCCCGAGCCAGGATCGAACCCTCGTCTCCTGCATTGGCAGGTGGGTTCTTTACCACTGTGCATCCTGAAAAGCCCTGACTTCCTTGTATTTAACTCTTACTCTGCTATGATTTTAAAGCTACTTTATTGTAAGGAAATTATTCAGTCCTCTGAAGTGCTCTATCCCCGGACAGTCTGGGGTCCTCTTCTAATATTTTGGAACTCGGTTCCCGGCTGTTGCTTTGGTGTCTCCTCCATGACTCCGTCTGGATCAGGGTGGGTGCCTGACCTGAGCTCTCAAACTCCCCACACTCTTTCTGTGTCTATGGCCCCGGCCCCAGGCAGGACTGATCACCGAGTTAGGATGGAAGAACTCAGCTTCCTCTTCCCCCCTCTGCCTCTTGCATGTGTATGAAGATCTGAATCAATTCTCTATCTCCCCTTTTCCTTCCTCTGCTGTGTCACATCTGTGTATGAATGTCAGATATCAAGCTGTATTTCTGAGAATCTCGTCTTATCACAGGCTCTTAGGGTAAGGCCTCATCTCATTTCCCCGAAAGAAGACACATAATCACAACATCTTATCAAGAGAAGGTGCTGCAGACTCCAGCAGACAGCACACGCCAACTGAGCAAAACCCAAAGACACAGAGTCGGGGTCTCCTGGGAGTGGAGAGGTGTGGGGAGCAGCCATTCTCAGAGCCTGGAGCCCTGGGCGCCCTCCCCAGCGTTACTGACTGGTGGTCTCTCTGCCACGGGAGGGCAGGCCAGCAGGAACTCGTTACCTGGAGCCAGATCAGCTGTCACCTTGATCTTGGCCGTCCAGCCATCAGAAATGAATATCTGTTTTTTCGCGGGGCCCCCAGTCAGTGGTGAATTAATAAGGCTGCCAGAGCTGACATGCTGCAGGTCAGGGCGGTGCAGACAAGACTGCAGTCAAGTGACATCTGAGTTATGCTGGAAGGAGCGACAAGATGTCCTTGTGAAAATACACACATACACACATACTCCCCCTTCATGCATGTGCACATGCACACACACACACACACACACACACATGTCTTGTGACTCCTCAGTAACAGCTTATGGGGAGGAGTTCTAGCAAAGATCACTACAAAGCAAACCTCAAGAGAGAACTGACCAGTAGAGGCCAGTCTACTCAGACACAGAACCAAGGGGGATTCAAGGTGAGATATTATGCTTTATCAGTTCAGTTCAGTCGTTCAGTCGTGTCTGACTCTCTGCAGCTCCATGCACTACAGCACTCCAGGCTTCCCTGTCCATCACCAACACCTGGACCTTGCTCAGACTCATGTCCATCAAGTCAGTGATGCCATCCAACCATCTCATCCTCTGTCGTCCCCGTCGCCTCCTGCCTTCAATCTTTCCCAGCATCAGGGTCTTTTCTAATGAGTCAGCTCTTCACATCAGGTGGCCAAAGGATTGGAGTTTCAGCTTCAGCTGAATATACAGCACTGATTTCCTTTAGGATAGACTGGTTTGATCTCCTTGCAGTCCAAGGGACTCTCAAAGAGTCTTCTCCAACACCACAGTTCAAAAGCATCAGTTCTTTGGTGCTCTTATAAGAGATGAATATTTGGTCTTCACCCCCATTTCTAGTGCAGAGCTCCTAAAATCCATGGAATTTCCTAAGTGATGATGGTACTGACCTGGGTTCCTAGACTCTAGTCGATAGAAATTGCTGAGAGGCCAGATGAGGAATTCAGGTGGGGCTTTACTGGGACACATGCTGCAGCAAGAAGGAGTGAAGACAAGTAACAAGTTCCCTCGTTCACTCCCCAAAGGGGGCGAGCTGGTCCCTTAAACAGGGTGAGGATGGGGGCAGACGGGTGGGTCAGGAAGGAGGGGGTGGCTTGGATGGTCAGTGCACCCCTTGGGGGTGCTGCCTGCAGGGGTCACGCACAGGACACTCCTTTATTCTCCCAGCTCCGGAAGTAGCAGCTGGATTTTGGCCTTTGTGTATTCTGTGCATCATTTGCCCCAGTTGTGCAACTGCACAGCTGCTTTTAGTCCCTTCTAGTTTCTTCACATCCTGTTGCCCTAGGAGACATTGGTCTAAGTGCAAGCTCTCAGGGAGGGGGACAAAGGGCTCCTGATCCCAAGTCCCAGCCTCTTTCAATGACATGAATACAGAAGTCTTTTGCTATGAAACAAAGCAGACTTTGGGCAGGCCCTAGGCCACCTATGGTGGAGGGTGATTGCCAGGGCACCCAGTCATGTGATGGGAGCCTTAGAAGTTTCAGTCCCAACCTCAGACCTCCAGAAGGGGGAGTGCAATCACCAGGGACCAGTGGTGTCGTGCTACAGAGTGAGTCCTCCACAAAACCCAAAGGGACTGGGTTCAAAGAGCCTCCGGATTGGTGAACAGGCGCAGATTCAGAGTGACTGGTGCCCCTCCAGAGGGCATGTAGCAGCTATGTCTAAACTGCATCCTTTTGTAATAAACTGGTAACCTAGTAAGTACAGTGTTTCTCTGAGTTCTGTGAGCTGGTCTAGCAGATTAATCCAACCCTAGGAGGGAGTTCTTGGACCCTTCGATATAGCTGGTCAGTCAGTGAGAAGCACAGGTGATAACCTGCAGTTGTGATGGGCATCTGTATTGGGGATAGGGTAGTAAGGTGCCCTCTGGTGGGACCGAGCTCCTGACCCATAGGATCCGATGCTGCGTGTGTGTGCTATCATATCCAGCTCTTCCCTACCCCATGGACTGCAGACCACCAGGCTCCTCTGTCCATTGGATTCTCCAGGCAGAAATACTGGAGTGGGTTGCCATGCCTTCCTCCAGGGGATCTTCCTGACCCAAGGATTGAACCTGAGTCTCTTATGTCTCTTGTATTGGCAGGCGAGTTCTTTACCACTAGTGCCACCTGGGAGGCCCAGGGTCTGATGCTACCTCCAGGTAAAGAGTGTCAGAATTGAGTTGAATTGTAAGACATCAGGCTGATATGGGAAAATTGCTTGCTGGGGTGGAAAAAACTCACGCATGGGAATTGAGGGTAGAATGAGACAAGGACAAGCCGAGATGGCCCGAGTTAAAATAATAAATCACTTTTGGGCATTTCCCCAGATCCTCCAGGAATGAGTTCGCCCAGAGAAGTTTTGTTTTCATTATTATATGTATATTTTCTAGATAAAGTGAATTCCCAGAACACAAGTTGCACTCACATTCCTAATCAAATTTGTAAACAGTTCAAAACCCAAATCTGGTGGGGTTTTTTTTTTCCAAATTAACTGCGGTTTTTAGGATGCCATTGAATCTCTTCTCATCTTTTCATGTGAATTGTTAAGAACTGGCTGTTCTCATTAAAGTATAAGAATGCTCGTTGGTTTTACAATCCTACAGAAGATATGTGGAAAATAAAATTGAGTAAGAACTCAATTCTATTAAAAATATGCACTACTGGAAATATGCATGAAATGAATTAGCAGTTGTCTCTGGGCAACTGTAATTATGGGTGATTTTTATTTTCTTCATTTTTCTGTATTCTCTTTCTCAAATATTCTCCAAATGCTTATTCGTCTTAGAATCATGGGGGGAACATGTGGTTAAAAAGCCTTTCTCATCTTTCAAACCCAACTCAATGGCATCTGAGTTGAACTTGCTATGTGGGCTTTCTGTGGAATTTCCCATTCTTTGCCACTGACTGGAACAGCAGATGCCAGCAGAGACTTGGCGCTGGACTGTGCTCCCCAGACATGGCTGCCTGTGTCCCGGCTACAAGGCTGGACAACTTGGGCTGCCTCTTGAGTCTCCTTCACTGTCCTCAAGTCCCTGGATCTGATCCCTGTCCTGGGGGCTGCAGCCCAGGGTTGGCCTGACAAGTCCAGGGTGGGCAAAGATAATGAGGCCATATCCTTCTTGAAGAAGTGAGTAAAGTGAAAGTGAAGTCACTCAGTCATGTCTGACTCTTTGCAACCCCATGGACTATAGCCTACGAGACTCCTCTGTCCATGGAATTTTCCAGGCAAGAGTACTGGAGTGGGTTGCCATTTCTTTCTCCAGGGGATCTTTCCCACCCAGGGATCAAACGTGGGTCTCCCACATTGCAAGCAGACACCTTTACCATCTGAGCCACCAAGATGGCTCACCTCTACCTTCTGAGCTCAAGAAGTAAGTACTTACAACTAAAGATTAAATGTACTTACAACTGAAGATTAAATGCAAGGACATGTCTGAGAAAATGCCCCATGTCCAAGAAGGGCCAGTCCGAGTCTGGAGGGCGTGAGGTGGGCATTGGAGCTGGGGGTGTAGAACCCTTGGCTCCAAGAGCTGGGAAGACACGGGAAGGGGAAATCAGGCTGGGGGAGGAACAGAGGCAGGCCTGGCCTGAGGCATCTGAGGGGCGGGGACCGAGTGAGCAACTCAGAACCCGGTGCTCCGAGTGGCTCCGCACCACCTGGGACTCGGTGCCAGACGCCTGCTCTGCAGACTGCGGACCCTGTCGTATTCAGAACAGTGGCTCTGTGACCATGCATATCCTGGGCTGCTGCTATTCCTGCTGCCTGTCTGCAGGAATTCATTCCTTCCAAAGGGATCAAGTTCAGGACACCAGGACCCCAAGATGCTGGCTTTCATTTAAAACAGAGGAGTACTTTCCCCAGTGACTCTTCTCTGCTCTGTCTTGTTGCCGGTGGGGCTGTCTGAAATGTGCTCATTAATTATTGGTAACTTTGTTGATTTTTAAAGCGTACTTGCCTTTAGCAATGGTGGTTTGTAAAAGCCTGCAATTACTTTAAACACACACCAAGGAGAGACTTCATTACACTGACCCACTGAGAATGAGAGTAGTGTACAAAAAATACTTTATTACGTCTTACAAAACAACAGACCAGCAGTTAAGAACATCCCAAGTAGAGAAAAAAAAAAACATATATACATATATTTCCCTAAAACTAAGATGTCTGAAACACACTCAAGACAAAGTCTTAGAATCTTATGGCGTGAATAGCCTTCATCTAATCACAAGGAATGAAATAGTCCTTTCGACAAGAGAGCGGCCTGTGCAATGAATTACTTTCTGATAGAACCCCATGGAGAATTTGTCCACCTGTTTTATATCATGATTCTCTTTATTGATCGAAGAGCTAGACTCCAAACTCCAGATTGTCATAGAAGACGAGCCGACATATCAGATGTTTCAGAGTCATACTTTGTGCACCAGCATGCTGTTACTAATGTCCAGTCTTTCCAGCTTTCCTAAGACAAAATTCCATTCCTATTGTTACAACCTAACCAAGCAGTAATTGAAAGCACCATAAAAATACTTGCCTTTAAGACTTAAATGGAGATACCTCACTGAAATTACCTTTTACTATCCTAATAAAAAGAACTACGTCTCACAAAATTGACACAAATATTTAAAAACTGAAAATATAAAGCAAAATGTTATATAATCCAAACTTGAAATTTACTCTAATGCTACTTCTCCAGCTAAAGAAAAACGAACACTTGAATATTTTAAATATTAAGGCTTGAAAATTCTGTCAGTGCATAAGGAAGTAGGTGGTGGTGTAAAAACAGCTGGAAAATGTATTTAAAATAGATTATTTTTCATTTTTATGGTTTTTTTTCATTTGGGGTTTTTTTTTCTGTTTTTATTTGTTTTGATTTTATTGTTTTTCTCTTTATATACATATTTTTTTCATTTTTTTCAAGTGCAATGTTTTACTTCATATTATTTCTCTTTGGGGAAAGAGAAATGTAGTTTCCCCTCAGGTTGAGAGAAATTCACTTCATATTTACATTTGAAGTAGGAATATCTTTTCTGAAGAAAAAAAAAATCAGGTAAACCAAACTCAAAATCAACAAGTCTTGAAAAAAAGATTCTGAAGTAGAATTTCTGCATGGGGCCTTGATAGTATCAAGAATCAAGCAATATTTAGATGCCATCTAGTGGCCAAAACGGCAGCTGGATTATTAATTAAAGAGCTCTTTGAGCAAAAAATTGTCCGTGATTTTGCTTTTTTAGAGCAATGATAGGAAATTATTACTTCCTAGGCAAGGGGATAGTGTCTAGGTTACATGAATAAAGTTCACGTGGTGTTTCCATGAGAAGAGGGTTTTGTTCCTTGACCCAATTCAAGTGACATTTTTGCTCGAGCTCTTTCTTAGCAGCAAGAGAAGGCTCTGGAACTTTCTCACGTTGCCCTAGATTACATTCTTATTTCCAGTGGTTCAGAGTTAAATGGGAAATAGTAGCTTTGTGCCACAGCTTTTTTCACAGAAAAGCCAGGTCCAACCTCAACCCTCTCCTCCACCGTCCCCTGGAGCTTTTGCCAATGGGATTGCGCCAATCCAGGAAACTCACTTGCCAGTGATGTGCAGACAACCAAGCAAATAAACAATGTCATTGCCTGCAGGCTCAGAAGATCCACATGGCAACCCAAGCCCTGACCCCGTGTCAGCTACATCACGAAACATAAAGCATACCTCAAGCATACCTCGGTTTTGTTAAGAATCTCCCCTTTGTTTAAAGGGGAGATAGCTCACATTCCTAGAATAGTCAGTGTGGGCTACAGATTATCTCTTTCTGGGTCTCACCAAAGCCTGATAAGATGAGCATTTCTTATTTTTTGAAATATGTATGGACTATTTCTCAACTTCTAGTTAAATGTCCAAGGTTGCAATGATATAAAGGCTGAGAAGTAAAAAGCCTCCCCACAGGTGGAGATTATCGGTGGAGAGACTTCTTAATTTTTCCAGATGGGAAAAGAACTATCAAACATTAAATGCAAAGTAAGCTAATTGACTAAGGTTAGTTGTCTTGTATGAGCTATGGATTTCCATTATCTAAGTTATTTGTGTGTGTTCAGTTACCACAGACAAGCAGATTCCACGTGCAATTGAAAATAGGATTTGAGGCCCATGAGAAGTACCCCTCAGAAGGGGGGCAGCCAGGCACTGAGTCCCCAGGTGGTCCCCACAGTTGGGTGGAAGGTGGTCCAGCTTCCAGCTTCACCAGTCTAACTTCAGGTCTGCCTTGCTCCATACGTATTTCCCTCCTCGCTTTAGAAACATCTTCTCATCAAAGCCACTGAATTTTATAGCTTCTTCTACACCCACGTCCAAGATGGACTTGGAAGGATCCTTCCGCCCATTTCTACAGTTCAGGAAGCGCATCTAGGAAATACGGGACAAAAGTTAGAATATTTCCATATAATTTTCCTATAAACTCAACTAGGGGGATCAACTCAAGATGATTCTGGATATTCCAATCATTCCAACAAATGTTTGTGGAGACCTATAAGTGAGATGCTCCCCTGGGGACCCTGAGCCCATTGGACAGCATCTCTGCTCTCAACCAGCTCCCATCACCCACCTGAACACATTATATCAGGTAAGTGCAGGATAATCAGAATTGTATACATGTACGTATCCCTCCATTGGAGGGTATTATCCAGAAGGGCTTCCAAAAGATGCTGACATCTGAGTTGTGTTTTGAAATTGTAAGCCGGAGAGAGTAGTAGTGTTAAAGCCCAGAAACAATACACGGGGTTTGGGAAATTTCAGGTAGATGATATTGCTGGTGTGAAAACTGTGTGTGCACAAATAAGTGAAGAGTAATTAAATGTTCTTGTAAGAGAGGGAGAGAAAGCTGTACGAAAAGGCACTACGGAGCCAGGCAGGTCCCACATCAAGAAGTGTCCTGGACCCTCTTAAGGGTCTTGGTGTTGTTTTTCACTCACTCTGCCTGTCTGACTCTTTGCTACCCCTATGGACTGTAGCCTGCCAAGCTCCTTTGTCCGTGGGATTTCCCAGGTAGGAACACTGGAGTGGGTTGCCATTTCCTCCTCCAGGGCATCTTCCTGGATCAGGGATTGAACCCGCATCTCCTGCATTGGCAGTCAGGTTCTTTGCCACTGAGCCACCAGGGAAGTCCAAAGGTCTTGGTTTTTATCCTAAATTAAGCATCTTGGAGCGAGGAACCTGATCTTCATACCTTATGACCTACCATGGCACAGAGCATTTTATAGTAATTCTTACCGAATCAAAATGCTCTTAAATTGCCAAAAGTAAATTTTGTTCCCACTCCATTTATTCCAACTATGCAGATACCAGAGAATTTTGAAGGAACATGGTCAAAATCCCTAGGCAGTAAGGATATTCCAAAAATAAACTCCGTTTGACTTTTCCTCTCTACCTTGAACCCATAAACTGAACACTTGTGTTACCTTATCCCTCTGCTCTGTAAAGAAAGCTCATATTGACAAAAAAGTGAATGACTGTGAAGCATCACTGATTAACTTGAAAATAATAAAGTGTCAAAAGTCACAGTAAGCATTTCTTGAAACACCAAATCCAACTTAAATACGGAAAAGCCACTGTTCTTGGAACTCATTTCTTAAAAACAAGTCTTTGAATGGAAGTATTTGTCCTGTGCTAGAAATGTTGGCAAACGTTTGTGAACTGGGACAAAAACAGAAGAGACAGAGAGGGAAAGGGAGAAGTGATTTTTCAGTTTTGAGAATGCCACGTTATCTTTTCCCTGGGAAGGCAGTGGCACAGGAATGTATCAGTGGCTTTAGGGCACTCTGCAATCTCTTCACCCCAAAGCCGACAGCAATCTGTTAGAGATAAGCGCAGATAAGCCGGCAGCATCTGAGGAATTAGAGGCAATAATGTGACGTGTGACACGTCCTTCCCATAAGGAACCCCTGGTGCCCCATGACCAGAGAGGCCAGCCAAAGATGGCATAACAGAGGGGTCTGCTTTGTGTGATGTCAGCTCCACATAACCTCCGTGGACTCAGAGCCACAGGGAAGACACCATAAAGTGGTGAGGGGTAGGGTGGTCCTACAAACACTGGGACTGGGTTCAAGCCAATACCTGCCCAACGCCTTGGCTCCAAGATGGACACAGTGAATGAAGTCAGGGCTCTATAATATTGATGCTAATCAGTGACAATAAAAATAGGAAATGCTGGCTAAAAACAACGAATATGGTTTAAACGGTTATGCTGATTGTAACTCAACTCTGGACTTGATGCTTAGCTAATTTTTAAGGGATCATTTTTAGAATGCACCAGAATTACTCACGTATTCATCCAGAATAAGGTAGGAATCTCTCATCTGCAAAGGAAAAATTACAGACAAATTTAGTTTCAGGCATATTTTTCAGTACGTATGCTCAGCTGTCTGCCTTACAACGTCTGTTTGTTTGTTTTGCCTTATCTTTGGAGTCACTGTTTCTCAAATCTCCTGAGCATCTTTGTAGTCATCTCCACAAGGTAAGCCACCTGCCAGGGCCCTGCCCCACCCAAAATGCCCCCCACCGGGCAATCTGTGTCCATTCAAATTCCAACAGATTCCAGCAAGCTGGCCTCTGCATCCTGCTGGAAGGCTCACAGGGCTCTCTGAAAGTTCCTCTGACAAGGAAGCCCTCAGGCTAACTCTCCATGCCCTCCAGATCTTGGGGCACCCCGTCCTTCATTGTTCAGTGTTCCTTGTGTGTGTGACATGCCTCGAATGGACCCCCTTTTCCATGAATAAAGTATAATCTCTTTAATGCTACTGCCTGTGTACTAAGTTGCATCAGTTGTGTCCGACTATTTGATCTCACATTAACTGCATAATTAAGACAACTTTTAAAAAGTCAAATGCAACAGTGTGGACATATGAGTATTCTCCTCCGTTCTCTGTCCTCTTTTTGAAAGCTGCTCTGACCCCACCTGGGGATTTTCTTATTCATGCTCTGGTCAACATGACTTAGGAGTCTAAAGCATAAGGAACGAGTCCTTGTTCTGGAATTTCCAACATGATATAAGCATGTGAGGGAGAGATTTTGCTGCGTGTTTATTCTTTGGGGGAAGATGGGGAAAGCTTTTGATTTTTAAATAGTTGAAAAATAACAAAACTACCTATTTTAGAAAAATTTAAAGTCTGAAGAGTTATCAAGGTAAACAAAAATGATTGATCATCCATTACCCCAAGACGACCATGGGATGTGTACATACACACCCGTGCACACTAGGATTAAAGGTCAAATGGATTTTGCCTGTTGTTCTTTATTTGCACCCATATCACATCATGCAAATTTATCCTGGCTCCCTAATGTTCTTTGAACTATGCTATTTAGTCAGTATAACATTTAATACTGACAACATGAGTTTATCTGTTCTCTGTATGTTGAGCATCAGCCTACCTTCAGTTTTTTTTACTCCTCTCCTTAACACTGCAGGAACCTAGCTTTGAGCAAGAAGTTCTTTTTTCCATTGGCTTCAGAAAACACTCTGATTATTTACTCTGTGGAAGCTCCGCAGTGTAGACGTGCTTTGGCTGACACGGTTTAATCTACAGGACATATGTATTTGTGCTAACAAGACATACCCACTGTTCTCACTGGAAACCTAAAGATTTAGTACAGCTTCTATATCTACCATGAGACCCCTCCCCTCTCTCCACAAAACCCTCCCTCATCCCAGCATGCTCAGTCCTTGGTGGAGACACTTTTCTCTCTGGAGCTACATGTGTGATGGGAAACAAAATGACCTTCACTTTCTATAAATACACGTTAATGCATTTAGAAAGTTTACTTTATAACCTTCTGGTTAGACTCGGGCACCAAGCAGGGCACGTCTTTGTGGCGATCTAAGAACGCTTCAAACTCCTCATCGCTGATCACGAACCGTTCCGCTTCTCTCAGGGCATCTTCTCCAGAATTCTCACCCTCAATTATGAGACACTGGAAGACCTGAAACACAAGGGTAGTGTTGGCCTCCTAAAGAGCTTTCCACCGCTTTTTGTCCCAAATTGCATTTCCCTCTGAACCAAGCTTCATCCCTCCTGAGCAGAGAAAGTGAAAGTGTTAGTCACTCAGTTGTGTCTGACTCTTTGTGACCCCGTGGACTGTGGACTGCAGCCCACCAGGCTCCTCTGTCCATGGGTTTCTCCAGGTAAGAATACTGGAGTGGGTTGTCATGCCCTCTTAACAGGGGATCTTACTGACCCGGGAATCGAACCCATGTCTCCTGTGTCTCCTGCATCTCCTGCACTGGCAGGCAGATTCTTTATCGCTAGTACCACCTGGGAAGTCATTTACAGTATGTCTGCCTATAAATTTTCAGTTTTTTAGATCAGAATTTTATTGTTAGTATTTATACTATAGTATTTTTAAAAGTAGCCTTTAAACCTTTATATAAAAATGCATATTGCTTTCTTACTACCTTTTAGATTTAAATGATGAAATATACCAGGTGAAATAGGCTTCCTAAAGTATTTAACACTTTAATTTGGGGGTTTTCCCTTTAGGTTTTAAGCCATTATGTGCATTCGTGCCTTCTAAGTCGCTTCAATCCTGTCCAACTCTTCATGACCCCATGGACCATAGCCCGTCAGGCTCCTCTGTCCATGAGATTCTACAGGCAAGAATACTGGAGTGGGTTGTCATTCCTTCTCCAGAGGATATTCCAGACCTAGGGATTAAATCTGGGTCACCTGCACTGCAGGTGGATTTTTTACCATCTGAGTCAAGGAAGACTCATCTGCTAGAGAAGGAGTCAAATACTGCCTCCTACGTGAAGTCTTCCTGGCTTTTTGGCAGAATTAAATCTTTCCCATTTCGCCTTCCCACTTTATCCCAGCAGACATAGCTTCATATTACATGAGTTTTCCTCCTCTCTTTTCCTTGCTAGAATTGAATTCGACATCCTGTCTTCAGTTGCATTAGTCTGGGGTCCAGCCACAGACTTTCATGGATTCCCGCATGACAATGACCAGGGCAGATTGTTAAGAACACATATTTAGGGGCTTCCTTGGCGGTCCAGTGGTTAAGAAACCTCCTTGCAACGCAAGGGACATGAGTTCGATCCCTGAACCAGGGAGATCCCACATGCCTAGAGCCGCTAAGCCCATGTACCACAACTACTGAGCCCAGGAGCTGTGCCTATTGAGTCCACATACTGCTAGCTACTGAAGCCTAAAGCCTGTGCTCTGCGACAAGAGAAGCCACCATAATGAGAAGCTCACGCACTGCGCCTAGAAAGTAGCCCCTCATCGCTGCAATTAGAAAAAAGTTCATATGGCAGTGAAGACCCAGCACAGTCAAAAATAAATAAATCTTTACTAGAAAAAAAAAAAAAACCCACGACATATTCACATAAGTCCTCCTACTAATCCGTCTCAGGACAGTGCATATGGGATGAGTCCCTAGAAGCTGATTCTAAGTCTAGCAGAGAGAAGGACCAAACCCAACTGGCTCTCTGAGTCCAGAGTTCTCTGTATCCTTATCATTTTTGGTGTCCCTGAAGCAAATCTCTCCTGAACATTCACTTCATTACAATCAGAAAAGCAATGCAGTTCGTACCTTCCAGCGGACGGGGTTCAGTGCGTTTATCTGTTCCTTCATATCTTCATCCACGTTGAATCGATTGATGACTGAATTTATCTTGAAGGCCACTCTGTACTCCTTACACCATGTCCTCAGTTTCTGGAGATTTTCCACGTGGTTCTTCTTTCCTTGACCACGGCCAATAAGGACATTGACCTGCTCGTCAAAGCTGTCACAGGAGATGGCAAGAATGTCCAAATATTCACCTGAGGGAAAACGATCACCGTTAGGCTTTTCCATCCAAGGATGAAAACTTATGTTAAGATTTTCCATCCAAGGATGAAAGCATAGGATTTGGGGCTTCTTGGTGACTCACTGGGAAAGAATCGCCTGCCAATGCAGGAGACACGGATTCACCCCCTGATCTAGGAAGATGCCCACATGCCTCAGAGCAACCAAGCCCGAGTACCGCTACTGAGCTTGGGCTCCAAGCCCGGGAGCCACAGCGACAGAAGCCTACGTGCCCCTGAGCCTGTGCTTCGCAACACGAGAAGCCACTATGATGAGAAGCCTGTGCACTGCAAGGAAGAGTAGCCTCTGGTGCCCAAAACTAGAGAAAAGCCCGCACAGCAGTGAAGTCAGCACAGCCAAAAATAAAGAAATAAAATTATATATATATATATATATATATATATATATATATATATATAAAAGAGCAAAAGCTTTCAAGCCAGAGGTGGAGAACTGGAGCCTTATGGACCACAGAAGCAGGCAAAAACATTTTGTTTGTTCCTGCAGACATTTAAAAATATTACAAGAGCTAAATCTGACTTCGTGTCAGCTCTGTGTCTTTTACTTTAACCTTTGCTTCCCTTTGCTATTGTTCACTAAAAGAATACTGTCCATACACAATGGCCTGCCTCGGAGAACCCTGCCCCTCTGCCTGAATGTTAAACCAAAATGCCTTTGTTCAGAGAAACACCCTGACCTTGTCCACCTGCAAGAGAAAAGAAACATATACATGCCCTCTCTGAGGGCCCTTGCAGGAATAATCACAAAACCTGGGGCCTTCTTACTTTATTCCTCATCTCCTCTAGACCCCAACAAGACGGTTATCTTGAGACAGTCTGCGATCTGGTCCTTCTGTCAGCTTTTGGAGTCAAGTCCTTATTCCTTGTCTCAACGCCTCCTCTCCGAATTTTAATGCCTGTCTTGTGGTGAGCAGAGCGAGCTTGGACTTGGTAACAAAAATATTTCACGCTGTTTCTAAATATTTTTATTTGAGAGATTTAACATAGTCATTAAAAAGAATGAAATAATGCCACCGCAGCAACATGGATGGACCAAGAAATTGTCATACTGAGTGAAGTCAGGCAGAGAAAAAGAAATGCGGAATGATACGGCTTGTATTGCAGAATCTTAAAAATGATACACTTGAACTTATTTACAAAACGGAAACAGACTCACAGACTTAGAGAATGAATGCATGATCACCAGGAGGGAGCAGGGCAGTGACAGCTGCGGGGCTGGGACTGACAAAGTGGAAGCACTTGGCACTGACCTGGACACACTGCTATGTTTAAAACAGACAACCAACAAGGACCTACTATGTAGCACAGGGAACTCTGCTCAATACTCTTTAATAACCCAAATGGGAAAAAGAATTTGAGAAAGAACAGATTTCTATATAACTAAATAAGAGGAGGAAATGCCAACCCACTCTAGTAGTCTTACCTGGGCAATTCCATGGACAGAGGAGCTTGGCTGGCTATATAGTCCATGGGGTTGCAAAGAGTCCGACACGACTGAGCGAGTGAGCACATGGCACATACTCTAACACAAAGGAAAAGGTGTAAAAACTAGAGTGTAGATTTAGGATGTATCTTTAATAATTTGAGCGTATGGCAACACTAACCCTGATCTCTGATATAGGATAAAAATCAATGGCTGTTCACAACGCTGTCAAAGTGTCTGCTATGAATAGTCTTTTCACTTCCTTGTTGTCTCCCTACCCCAGTGGTCTTTTTTCTTTGCTGTTTTTCAGTCACTAAGTCATGTATAACTCTGTGTGACCCCATGGACAGCAGCATGCCAGGCTCTCCTGTCCTCCACTAACTCCAGGAGTTTGGTCAAATTCATGTCCATTGAGTTGGTGATGCCATCTAACCATCTCATCCTCTGCCTCCCACTTCTCCTCCTGCCTTCAGTCTTTCACAGCATCAGGGTCTTTTCCAATGAGTCAACTCTTCACATCAGGTGATCAAAGTATTGGAGCTTCAGCTTCATCCTTTTTCTTACACACTTCCAAATTCGCTACTTTGCACTGCCTCTCTGGATCAGCCTCTGAACTTTTGCCCTAAGGTGCAACACTGCTCATGGTCCTTAATCCTCACACCACACGTCTTGGGGGGAATGCACTGCCCAGGATATAGCCAGCAACTCAACTCAGTCTTCTCTGCTCACATGGCTCTCTAACCCTGTCTTATCTCTCTAAATCCAGTTCCCAAAGCTTACTTTTGAATTTCTGACACTCACCTTTGACTGAGTGACTCCCTTCACGAGTGTTTTGTTGCTAACTTGTGGCCCTGTGCTCCTCTTGTTAACCTTTCCCAGATGGGAAGTACAACCCTGCCCCACACCCCACCCTCCCCTCCCCTGCGTCCATTTCTGCATCGTCTAGGAAAGAGGGTTTCATCAGAAATCCCCGTGAACGTCCTCAACACATTGTACATGCAACTACCCTTTGAATGATTTCAAGACTCAAACAACTCACAGAAAGCAAGCACAGAACATTTTACCCTAAGAGTCCAATCAGAACCGTTTACTAAAATGATAGTAGTGCTCTGTGCTGACCTAAATGGGATGGAAATCCAAAAAAAAGAGGGGGTACATATAAACAAACAGCTGATTCACTCTGCTGTACAGCAGAAACTAACACAGTATTGTAAAGCAGCTACATTTCAATAAGAATTAATTTTAAAAAACTGTTGAAAAACAAAATAAATAAAATAGACTAAATAAATAAACAAAATAAATAAAATAAAATGTAAGAATAGCTAACATTTTTCAAATGCTTCCTAAATTCCAGGTACTGCTCTAAGAATATTAGTAAGTGTTAAGTGTTAGTCGCTCAGTCGTGCCTGACTCTTTGTGATCCCATGGACTGCAGCCCACCAGGCTCCTGTGTCCACAAGATTTTCCAAGCAAGGATACTGGAGTGGGTTGCCATTTCCTTCTCCAAGAATATTAATATCTGTGTAAAAATTAGTATTAAGGGACCTCCACCGTCTTAGGCTTCTCTGGTGGCTTAGTGGTAAAGAATCCACCTGCCAATGCAGGAGACATAGGTTTGATCCCTGAGTCAGGAAGAGCCCCTGGAGAAGGAAATAGCAACCCACTCCAGTATTTTTGCCTGGAGAATCCCACGGACAGAGGAGCCTGGAAGATTACTATCCATGAGGTCACAAAAGAGTAGGACACGACTTGGTGACAAAATATCAACAGTCTTAAGACCAGGGGTTCGTAACCCTAATCGCAGAGTGGAATCCCTTTGGAGCACGCCAAGTTGGAATGTCCACCCACCACAAGGCTCTGAAATAACTAGTCTGGAGGCCAGTCCCAGCAGAGATGTCTTATTTAAAGTTCCTCAGTAGCCAGATACATAGCCGGCGGGGAGAACGACTGTTTTAGTCCAATCCCTCAATTTATACAGGAGACTACTAAAGTAGAGTCATTTCCATAAATACTCTAAAGATTAAACATGAATAGGAAACAATAAGGTCGGGGCTTGCAAAACTGTCCACTCTGTTCATCTTCCCCACTAATGACTCAACTAAAGCTACTTTGATAATGGACGGGAACATCTGCTGGTGAGTCCTGCTATCTGCTTTGCCACACTTGCTTATGAGAGCCCTACCAAAACTCGGCATGCAGCCTGAGGGGAGATTAGAACAAGCATACTTGCTTTCTTTCTCCAGATCCCCAGCAGGCCAGGCCGGAGGCCCAGGATGGAAGAAAATACAGTGACAGACAGTGACAGAGGCTGGAGTCATATGCCGTGGGGGCTGCTCACCGTACTTCTGGAACCACCTCTCACGGATCAAGCTCCCGTTGCTGACGATGCTGACACTGGGCAGCTGCAGCTCCTGCTTGCAGAACTTCACCAGCTTGCCCAGGTACTCGCCCCGGTCCTGGAGGAACGGCTCCCCGCCTGAGAAGTTGATCTTCTCCATACCTGGGACAGACAGCACATGGATTTTTCTTCTATTTTAGCACTTCATCAACATCTGTTATCATTTTAATGGCAAAAGTAGTGTTTTCTCAAGGTAATAGAATGAGACTGGAGAGAAATGGCAAATAGATAGGGAAACAGTGACAGACTTTATTTTTGGGGGGCTCCAAAATCACTGTAGATGGTGACTGCAGCCATGAAATTAAAAGTCACTTGCTCCTTGGAAGAAAAGTTATAACCAACCTAGATAGCATATTAAAGAGCAGAGACATTACTTTGCCAACAAAGGTCCATCTAGTCAAACCTATGGTTTTTCCAGTAGTCATGTATGGATGTGAGAGTTGGACCATAAAGAAAGCTGAGTGCAGAAGAATTGATGCTTTGGAACTGTGGTGTCGGATAAGACTTTTGAGAGTCCCTTAGACTGCAAGGAGATCCAACCAATCCATCCTAAAGGAAATCAGTCCTAAATATTCATTGGAAGGACTGATGCTGAAGCTGAAACTCCAATCCTTTGGCCACCTGATGTGAAGGACTGGCTCACTGGAAAAGACCCTGACGCTGGGAAAGATTGAGGGCGGGAGGAGAAGGGGATGACAGAGGATGAGATGGTGGGATGGTATCACCGACTCAATGGACATGAGTTTGAGTAAACTCCAGGAGTTGACGATGGACAAGGAGGCCTGGCGTGCTGCAGTCCATGGGGTCGCAAAGAGTCAGACACGACTGAGCGTCTGAACTGAACTGAACAGAGAGAAATGGAGCTAGGAGATAGGTCCAAGCTCCAAAGCCTTTGATCTTTCTAAAATGAGTTTGCCCGCCATCCTGGCCTTCCCAGAACAGTCCTGGTTTGTGGAGACCACATCTCATCAGTTGTTCTTCCCGGCACTCTGTTTCACTTTCAAATGTTTCTGCAGTGGGACAGTGATAAATTATATCATCTCACTCTTCATAAGCTAACATGCTAGGAGGCAGCTCGTGTGACGAGCATTATTATTCGATAAAATATTGTTCCCTAAAAGGGTGATTAAACAGGGACAGATAACTGGGGAAAGTGAAGCAGTGTGTTGGCCAGCGGTGTAGCCCGTGATGACTTTGAGGAGCAGGTCAGAGGGGATGAGTGAACAAGAAGACTGAAGGAACAGGATGTAGAGATGCAGTTAAGAGCTTAGAAAAGGAGCCATTCGTTCACAGTAGTGGCAACACAAAATCCGTCCTGTCACAGCTCACGTCGAGAGCTGTGATGATGCTCATAATGGCTGCATTCTATTCAGTCTGCTGTGTAAAAGTCAGAGGAGTAAATAATATATTTTGGAAGCATCTTCATCCAGAGAGGTGGTGGTTTTGTTGCTTCAGTCATGTCCGACTCTTGCGACCTCATGGACTGTAGCCTGCCAGGCTCCTCCATCCATGGGATTCTCTAAACAAGAATGCTGGAGTGGGTTGCCGTTTCCTTCTCCAGGGAATTCCTTCCTGACCTAGAAATCAAACCCTGCATTGCAGGCAGATTCTTTACCAACTGAGCTACAAGGGAGACCTCTTCATCCAGAGTAGCAATTTTAATTTTAAATGTAATGTATATTTACATTTATTTTCTTAATTTAAATTTAAAAGCAAATTTTAATTTTAATAGTCACCAAAATAGATTTTCCTTCATTTACCAGAAATTTCACTTATAGGACATGCCACCCATACTATACCCATTTTTACTAACTTTGGTTTTATTTACTTGAAACTGAGAGGTCACAATAAGTACTAATTATAACTATAATAGTTTATGCTCTACTAAAAAACACAAGAGCATTCATTTATTTGTGCCTTGTAGAAACTTTGTAGGATTGATATATGAGCTATCATTATGCTCTATATTTTAAAGAATATTAAACTGATAGTCAGAAAGTCAAATTTCTTGGCACATCCAATGAGTGCTGGAGCAGGAACTCAAATACTGGTCTTATGAATCAAGAGTCTAAGTTCTTTCCACAACCTCAGTCCTCTCCTCATTTGTTCATTCATGCATTAATTCATCATTCAAAAAATTCATTAGATTCCTATTACCTGCTAGATATTTTGCTAGACAAAAAGATAAACAGAATGTCAAGTTTCAGTCTCAGAACTCAAACTCTTTGGGGACCCAAGTATTAAAAACAAAGCAATAAAACAAAAGAGCACGATTTTAAACATACTGTAGTAGGCAGTTAGGTTGCTTCCATACCTTGGCAATGTAAGTAGTGTGCTATGAACACTGAAGTGCATGCTGCTTTCCAATTAGTGTTTTTACTTCTTTCTAATATATACACAGAAGTGAAATTGTTGTGTCACTGGGCTTCCCTGGTGACTCAGATGGTAAAGAATTCACCTGCAACACAGGAGACCTGAGTTCTATCCCTGGGTTGGGAAGATCCCCTGGAGAAGGGAATGACAATCCACTCCAGTATTCTTGCCTGGAGAATCCCCTGGAAAGAGGAGCATGGCGGGCTACAGTCCATAGGGTCAAGAAGAGTTGGACATGACCGAGTGACTAACATGTTCACTTTTTTCCCCTGGTAATTCTGTTTTTAGTTTTTTAAGGAACCACCATACTGCTCTGAATAGTGTCTGCCCAAATTTACATTCCTACCCACAGTGTACAGGGTTCCCTTGTCGACACATCCACTCCAGCATTTGTTATCTGTGGTCTCTCCGATGGTAGCCATTCTGACTGGCGTGAGGTGATATGATACCTCACTGTGGTTCTGATTTGCATTTCCCTGATAATTCGTGTTGTTGAGCATCCTTTCATGGACACAGACAGTTGGCTATCTGCATTTCCTCTTCGGAAAATGTCCATTTAGTTCTTCTGCCCATGTTTAACTGGGTTGTTTGTTTTTTGATGTTCAGTTGTCTGAGCTGTTTATATATGTTGGCTATTAATTCCTTACCAGTCATATCATTTGCAAGCATCTTTTCTCATTCATGTTGTCTTTTCATTCTGTCAATGGTTTCCTTTGCTGTGCCAAAAGCTTTTCCATTTTTTAAAAGTGTCTATCAGAGGTTGAATGGATAAAGAAGATGTGGTATATATAAACCCAATGGAATACTACTCAGCGATAAAAAAGAATGAAAATTTTGCCATTTGCAGCCTCATGGGTGGATTTGGAGGGCATTGGGCTATGTGCTTAGTTGCTCAGTCATGTCTGACTCTTTGCAACCTCATGGATTTTGGCCCGCCAGGCTCCTCTGTCCATAGGATTCTCTAGGCACGAATACTGGAGTGGGTTGCCATTCCCTTCTCCAGGGGATCTTCCTGACCCAGGGATCAAACTCCAGCCTCTTGGGTTTCCTGAATTGGCAGGCAGGTTCTTTACCACTAGTGCCACCTGGGAAGGTATCTTGCATGAAGAGGACCAGGAATACTTCTAAGGAGCTTTGAAAATTCACTAACAGAGCCTGGGGTGACTGGCATTCCAGAAAGAGAGAACAGTGTGATCAGGGTCCACGAGGAAGGTGTTGGGGGAAAATTGTGTCACGTGATGTGCCCACAGCATGGGGTCCTTCAGGAAATGGGGTGCAGGATGGCAACATGGTGCTTGAAGCCTGTGTTCACAAGTTTGGGCTTGGAAGCCAGGCAAGAAAGTTCAGTAGGGGGAGTTATGCATCCGACATATATTTCAGTATGATCTCGTGCTTTCCGTGGGGACACAGGGACAATGAGATGAACCGCGACAGTCCTAATGAGAAATACCAAGACGTTGAAATAGACGCCATCGGGAATGGCAGTGAGGTGGGTCAGGCGCTGATGAGCTGCGGATGACTGGGCAGATATATGGGGAGCGAAATACGTCAGATCCAGTAAAGGGCGGATGCACATTCTCAGCATATAAAGTACCAAATCAGGCAAGGCTGGTGTCAGAATAGGAGCTAGTGGTTACCCCGGGCAGGAAGAGCAGGGGCTGAAGGCGGCAGGAGCTGTGAGCACCCTGATGTTATCTGTGCAGATTTACCTGCTGTTTATCGGAATGTGGTCACTGTGACGTTCAGGATGTGTGAAAGCCGGGGCAAATGCATGTTATATGTCTGCAGCAGAGTTAAGCAAGTTGAGAAAGAAGCTGGTGATGTGGCTGAGGTTGCTGGCTTAGGAGGTGCTCTAGGGAAGACAGGAGGATGGGAGAGGAGGAGGACAGATCCCCTTAGACCTGGACTGGCTGGGCTCTCTCTGAGATGCCTGCCTGTTACTGACGCGGTGACACTCGGTGAGCAAGTCTCCAGAGCAAAAGCACTGCCTTTCTTGAATGGTACACAGCTTCTCTAAATATTCATTATAAGAGCACGTAAATAATCCCAAACAACAAACCCAAACATTGCACTTCTTAAGTCAAAGTTTCTGTATTTGTTGGCAGCTCTCATCAGCCGTTGCTGGAGAACTCACTCCATGAACTCAGAAAGGGGCACAACTTCCCAACCTGCCTCCTTCCCCATGCCGCTCACTTAGAAGAAGCAGTGATGCTTGCTCCCCCACGCCAGCCCACTCTGCAGTTTAGGAAGATCTCGGCACCCATCCACAGTTCGCCCCCACCTCCTCTGGCCGGAGCGCATCCCCGCTGTGTCCTGGGAAGGACTGAGATCCTGGGGAACCTATCCGGCCAGGGCTGACCCCGCCCCCGCCTCTTCACCCTTGTCGAAGTGGCCGAGCACCTGAGGGCTTTCCTGGGTCTAGGGACTCACCTGCTTCTTTCAGCATCAGCAGACCTCTCTTGGCCTCCTCCAGCGGCAGCACGAAGGACGTTTTGGCAGTATGGAAGCAGAAGCCGCATTTGTAGTTGCACTGGCGGGTGAAGTGGTAATTGACGCTGGTGGGGGTGGTGGGCAGGTCGCCGCTGCCCTCTCCCTCCGCTTTGCCGGGCTCCCCTGCTTCCTTCCTGCCCTGGAGCTGCCGGCTCCTCTCGCCCCCTGCCAGCCAAGATACTGCCTGGAGCTGGAGGAACAGGGGCCCCAGGCTGCTCCACACGGAGCCCAGGGGCTGCAGGAAGGTGCTCAGCAGCTTGAGAGCAAACGCGATGGGTACCAGCATCCACATGGTGGCAGGTGCCCCGAGGCTGCGCTGTGGTGGCAGGTGCCTTGAGGCTGTGCTGCAGCTGTAGGCTGGCTTTTATACATGCCTGGCAACCTGTCACACGGGAGGAGGGACACACGTTCCTTGACTAACGCTCAGCTGAGCATTAAGTTTCGATTTCTTTCTTCGCGAAAATGAAAGTTGGAACAGGGCCAAGACTGAAGTCTCAGGAGTAGGACCGACATCTGTTTTTCTCTGCCTCACGGCTCAGCTCCGTCTCCTGGAATCAATAATAGTTCAGACTGGATGTAGATGGACATGCTGCTCTCAAATCTCTATTTGGATCCAGCAGGTAGTGATAGAACTAGGCAGAGACATAGCCACCTCTGCAGCTGCTGCATTACTTGTGCAGGACATAACCTGTAGAAGCATCTGCCCCAGTGCCCTTTGCTTGGGGTGTGAGGTTCAGCGAGAGTTTGTCTGGAGAGCCAAACAGTGAAGAGTGATTGCCTGGTGGACGATGAGAGCAGACTCTATCAGCTCAGGACCCCTTTCAGATCTCAGTCAAAATACATAAGCACATAAAAACATTAATGTCTGAAACTTCCTTTAGTGATTCATCTTAATGCATGCTTTTTCTTATGGTGAAATGTTTCAAATGTTGAAATTCAACCATTTATCTTTCCCTGCAGGTTTATTGTTGTTTACACCATTTTTTAGTTCCCTCTGGTGGCTCAGAGATTAAAGTATCTGCCTGCAATGTGGGAGACCTGGGTTCGATCCCTGGGTTGGGAAGATCCCCTGGAGAAGGAAATGGCAACCCACTCCAGTATTCTTCCCTGGAGAATCCCATGGACGGAGGAGCCTGGTGGGCTACAGTCCACGGAGTTGCAAAGAGTCGGACACGACTGGGCAACCTCACTTTCACTTTCACACCATTTTTAAAAGACAAAAGAAAAAAATCAGATGCTTTTCTAAGATACTTCTTTTTTTTAAAAAAAAAGTGAAGTATGGTTAATTTACAAGATTTTGTTAGTTTCAGATGTACAAAAAAGTGACTCACTTATCAGTTCAGTCACTCAGTCATGTTTATTTGTGACTGCATGGACTGCAGCATGCCAGGCTCCCATGTCCATCACCAACTCCTGGAACTTACTCAAACTCGTGTCCTTTGAGTCAGTGATACCCTCCAACCATCTCATCCTCTGTCGTCCCCTTCTCTTCCCACTTTCAATCTTTCCCAGCATTAGGGTCTTTTCCAATGAGTCAGTTCTTCGCATAAGGTGCCCAAAGTATTGGAGTTTCAGCTTCAGCATCAGTCCTTCCAATGAATATTCAGGACTGATTTCCTTTAGGATGGACTGGTTGAATCTCCTTGCAGTCCAAGGGACTCTCAAGAGCCTTCTCCAACACCACAGTTCAAAGGCATCAATTCTTTGGTGCTCAGCTTTCTTTACAGTCCAACTCTCACATCCATACATGACTACTAGAAAAACCATAGCTTTGACTAGATGGACATTTGTTGGCAAAGTGATGTCTCTGCTTTTTAATATGCTGTCTAGGTTGGTCATAATTTTTTTTCCAAGGAGCAAGTGTCTTTTAATTTCATGGCTGCAATCACCATCTGCAGTGATTTTGGAGCCCAAAAAAATAAAGTCTCTCACTGTTACCCCGTCTACTTGCCATGAAGTGATGGGACCAGATGCCATAATCTTAGTTTTCTGAATGTTGAGTTTTAAACCAACTTTTTCATTCTCCTCTTTCACTTTCATCAAGAGGCTATTTAGTTCTTCTTTGCTTTCTGCCATAAGGGTCATGTCATGTGCGTATCTGAGGTTATTGATATTTCTCCCAGCAATCTTGATTCCAGCTTGTTCTTTATCCAGCCCAGCGTTTCTCATGATGTTTTCTGCATATATAAGTTAAATAAGCAGGGTGACAGTATACAGCCCTTGATGTACTCCTTTTCCTATTTGGAGCCAGTCTGTTGTTCCATGTTCATTTCAAACTATTGCTTCCTGACCTGCATACAGGTTTCTCAAAAAGCAGGTCAGGTGGTCTGGTATTCTCATCTCTTTCAGAATTTTCCAGTTTGTTGTGATCCACACAGTCAAAGGCTTTAAAATAGTCAATAAAGCAGAAGTAGATGTTTTTCTGGAACTCTCTTGCTTTTTCGATGATCCAGTGGATATTGGCAATTTGATCTCTGGTTCCTCTGCCTTTTCTAAAGCCAGCTTGAACATCTGAAAGTTCACAGTTCACGTACTGTTGAAGCCTGGCTTGGAAAATCTTGAGCATGACTTTACTAGCGTATGAGATAAGTGCAATTGTGTGGTAGTTTGAGCACTCCTTGGCATTGCCTTTCTTTGGAATTGAAATGAAAATTGGCCTTTTCCAGTCCTGTGGCCTCTGCTGAGTTTTCCAAATTTGCTGGCATATCGAGTGCAGCACTTTCACAGCATCTTCTTTTAGGATTTGAAATAGCTCAATTGGAATTCCATCACCTCCACTAGCTTTGTTTGTAGTGATGCTTCCTAAGGCCCTGTTGACTTCACATTCCAGGATGTCTGGCTCTAGGTGAGTGATCACACCATCGTGATTATCTTGGTCATGAAGATCTTTTTTGTATAGTTATTCTGTGTATTCTTGCCACCTCTTCTTAATATCTTCTGCTTCTGTTAGGTCCATACCATTTCTGTCCTTTATTGCGCCTGTCTTTGCATGAAATATTCCCTTGGTATCTCGGATTTTCTTGAAGAGATCTCTAGTCTTTCCTATTCTATTGTTTTCCTCTATTTCTTTGCATTGATCATGGAGGAAGGCTTTATTATCTCTCCTTACTATTCTTTGGAACTCTGCATTCAAATGGGTATCTCCTTCGTTTTCTCTTTTGCCTTTCGCTTTTCTTCTTTTCACAGCTATTTGTAAGGCCTCCTCAGACAACCATTTTGCCTTTTTTCATTTCTTTTTCTTGGGGATGGTCTTGATCACTGCCTCTTGTACAATGTCACGAACCTCCAGCCATAGTTCTTCAGGCACCCAAGAAGGATGGGTCATGGTGGAGAGTTCTGACAAAACGTGGTCCACTGGAGAAGGGAATGGCAAACCACTTCATTATTCTTGCCTTGAGAACCCCATGAACAGTATGAAAAGGCAAAAAGATAGGACACTGAAAGATGAACTCCCCAGGTCAGTAGGTGCCCAATATGCTACTAGAGATCAGTGGAGAAATAACTCCAGAAAGAATGATGGGATGGAGCCAAAGGAAAAACAACACCCAGTTGTGGATGTGACTGGTGATGGAAGTAAAGTCCGATGCTGTAAACAGCAATATTGCATAGGAACCTGGAATGTTAGTCCCGTGAATCAAGGCAAACTGCTGCTGCTGCTGCTAAGTCCCCTCAATAGTGTCCCACTTTGTGCAACCAGGCTCTTCCATCCTTGGGATTTTCCAGGCAAGAGTACTGGAGTGGGTTGCCATTTCCTTCTCCCAAACTGGAAGTGGTCCAACAGGAGATGGCAAGAGTGAACATGAACATTTTAGGAATCCGTGAACTGAAATGAACTGGAATGGATGAATTTAACTCAGATGACCATTATATCGACTACTGTGGGCAAGAATCCCTTAGAAAAAATGGAATAGCCATCACAGTCAACGAGAGTCTGAAATGCAGTACTTGGATGCAATCTCAAAAATGACAGAATGATCTTTGTTCGTTTCCAAGGCAAACCATTCAATATCACAGTAATGTAAGTCCATGACCCGAACAGTAATACTGAAGAAGCTGAAGTAGAACAGTTCTGTGATGACCTACAAGACCTTCTAGAACTAACACCTCAAAAAGATGTTGTTTTCATTGTAGGGGACTGGAATGCAAAAGTAGGAAGTCAAGAAATACCTGGAGTAACAGGCAAGTTTGGCCTTGGAGTACAGAATGAAGCAGGGCAAAAGCTAACAGAGTTTTGCCAGGAGAACACACTGGTCATAGCAAACACCCTCCTCTAACAACACAAGAGAGGACTCTACACATGGACATCACCAGATGGTCAATACTGAAATCAGATTGATTGTATTCTTTGCAGCCAAAGATGGAGAAGCTCTATACAGTCAGCAAAAACAAGACCAGGAGCTGACCATGGCTCAGATCATGAACTCCTTATTACCAAATTCAGACTTAAATTGAAGAAAGTAGGAAACACCACTAGACCATTCAGGTATGACCTAAATCAAATCCCTTATGATTATACAGTGGAAGTGACAAATAGATTCACTTACATGTATATATCTATTCTCTTTCAAATTCTTTTCCATTATAGGTAATTATAAGATATTGAATATAGTCCTTTGTGCTCTTCAGTAGGTCCTTGTTGATTATCTGTTTTATACATAGTAGTGTGTACTGAAGGCAGAAAGAGAAGAGGGCAACAGAAGATGAGGTGGTTGGATGGCATCACTGACTTGATGGACATGAGTCTGAGCAAGCTCTGAGAGCTGGTGATGGACAGGGAAGCCTGGCGTGCTGCAGTCCATGGGACTGCAAAGAGTCGGACCGACTGATGGACTGAACTGAACTGGACACCACGTCTTTTTTATCCATTCATCTGTCAAGGATATTTAGGCTGCTCCTATGTCTTGTTTATTATGAATATTGATGCTATGAACATCGGGGTGCATATTTCTATACAAATTATAGTTTTCTTGGATATATGCTCAGGAGTGGGATCATGTAGTAGTCATATTTTTAGTTTTCTAAGGACTCTCCATAAATGTTTTTAGTTTTCTAAGGAACCACATACATGTTCTCCATAGTGGCTGTGCCAACCCTACATTCCCACCAACAGTGTTGGAAGGTTCCCTTGTCTCCACATTCTCTCCAGCATTTATTATTTGTAGACTTTTTAATGATGACCATTAAAAAGTGACCAGTGTGACCGGTGTGAGGTGGTACCTCACCAGAGTTTTGAAATGCAATTTTCTAATAACTAAGATGCTTCTTAGTTGTCAAGAATTACTGTGGCTTTTCATTTTCACATTTTTCCCAGAAAATGTTGTTCAACTTTGTATTGGGATTTTCTCTCCTTGAACTCTCTTTGATCATCGGAATAGCATTTGATTGATTGTGTGTGGTCTGGCTTTCAAGAGACTTGTAGGAAGTTGGGATGGTCCTCGTGGTTAAGTTTGTGAAACCACAAGCCTAGCTCATCTCTTACTAGCTGAGCTAACTGGGTTACTTTCTCTCTCTGGATCTTTAATTCCTCATCTGCAAGACCAGATATCTCAAGGGATGTTTGAGGAGACTGAAAATTCTAATTTATGGGAATCACTTAGAACATTCAGTTATGGTTAGCTTTTGTTATTATACTCGTGTTCTGTTTTGAATGGAAACAAAGATGACTCATTTCATGGGGAAGGAAACGGAAACTAAATTCAGCGTACTGAAACTGAAAGTAAATTACCAAGCCTGTCAGGTGTGCATGAAGAAACAAAAAACAAATCTGTTTCCATTTCAGATCAGATATGGAGTAATGTAATAGAAGGTAACCATACAGGCTTTTGAAGCCAAACATTTAAAGGTTTGAATCTCAGTTCAGTCAGTATTGTTTAGTTCAGGGTAACTTTCTTTACCTGCTGGATATTGTTAACACATCTGGGAAGTATGGGTGTTAATGTCTGTCTCACCCAGAGCATTTTAAGGACTAAATGGTATGATGTTTATTAAGCACAGAAGAAAGAGCTAGAGAGAATCAATTAGAAATATCTAGCACATTTAACATTTTGTACCTGGCACTGGGTTATATTTTGAAGGCACTAACTTACCTTGTTGTTTCAGTGTAAAATCATGTTTGACTCTTGCAACCCCGTGGACTACAGCCCACCAGGCTCCACTGTCCATGGGATTTTCCAGGCAAGAATACTGTAGCGGGGAGCCATTTCCTCCTCCAAAGATCTTCCCAGCCCAGGGATCGAACCCACTTCTCCTACATTGGCAGGCAGATTCTTTACCACTGAGCCAACTTATCTTACAGCTGGTAACACCTATGTCACAAAGGGAGTGAGGGTTTGAACCGGGACTTAAACACTTACAATACTGCTCAATAATTGACAATTACTATCAAATTATTTTATGATTTCTTCTGTAGTCTGTCCTATTCAAGGCAGTTTCTTTTATTCATTCATTTGCTCATTCAATCATTCATTCAGGGATTCATGATTCATTCAAGAATCATTCAGGGATTCTTTATTTTCTTCCTTTCTTTTTTTTTTAAAATTTTATCTATTTTATTTTTGGCTGTATTGGGTCTTTGTTGCGGCATGCAGGCTTTTTCTCACTGTGGCGAGCAGGGAGGAGGCTACTCTCTGGTTGTGGTGTGTGGGCTTTCCACTGCAGTGTCTTCTTCTGTTGCAGAGCACGGATTCTCGGCTCACTGGCTTAGTTGATCCACAGCATATGTGATGTTCTCGGACTAGAGATCAAACCTGTGCCCCCTGCATCGGCAGGCGTAACAGCCAAATGTCACCGCCATTTTTCTTTAGCTAGGCACTTTTGCCTTTGAACAACTGCACATCCCTAAGGTACCCCCTGCTCCCAGATGTGGGTCATCCTTGAAGCAACATCAAACAGCGACTGCCACACATTAGACTATGGAATCCATTTAGCTACTTGCAGTCTTCATATTATTTCTCTGGTAAATCTTATGTTGAGCATCTTCTGGATAAAGAAAAGTGCACAATTCATACATGTGCAGCTGAACAAATTTTGTATGCTATGAACACATGCGTATAACAACCGTCTTGATCAAGAGATAGAACTTTTCCCAGACCTTCAGATGTCCAGGACCTCCCCCCAGGGCCCTAAACTCTACCTCTGCCCCAAAGATAACAATGTCCTGTTTTCTAAGACCACAACTCTAGGTTTGCCTGCTTTTGAAGTTGTTATGAATGGAATTATGCCACATGTACTCTTTTCTGTATAGTTTCTTTCACTTGAGGTTATCTTTGTAGATTTATCCATTTTGTTGTGTGTAGAGTACTCTGTTCATTTTCGTAGCTGTCTAGGATTCCATTGCTCAGGTATACCACAATCCACTTAATATATCACAAACCACGTCATCATTATGAGGAGCGTTTGGAATGTTTTCTTATTATGCTATGAATTTTCTTGTACTTGTCTTTTGGTCGTAATCATTATGCATGTGCGTCGGGTATACACGCAGGAGTGGGATCATTGGTTCATACAATATGCACACGTTTCCTTTTAGTACCTACTTCCATAGAGTTTTCCAGAGTGCTGAACCTATTTACACTCCAACCAGAATAATAGAAGGGTTCCCATTGTTCCTCATCTTCCTTCTCACTTGGTATTGTCATTGTAAAAGTTTTGTTTTGTCTGGTTTAATGTTAGCCATCTCAGTGGGTGTGAAGTGGTGTCTCATTGTGGTTTTACTCTCCAGTTTCCTGATGACTAATGATGTTAAGCATCTTTTTAATATGTTTATTTGGAGAAGGGAATGGCAATCTACTCCAGTATTCTTGCCTGGGAAATCCCATGGTCAGAGGAGCCTGACAGGCTACAGTCCATGGGGTCACGAAAGAGTCGGATATGACTTAGCAACTAAATAACAACAACATGTTTGTGAGCCATTTGGTTATTCTCTTTTGTGAGGTGCCTGTTCAAATTTCTTGCCCTTTTTTTGTATTAGATTTTCTGCATTTTTATTATTGATTTGTAGAAAGTCATTGTGTACCATGTGCTTTCTTGGTTATATGTATTGCAAACATATATGTATTGCAAACTTATTTAACTCTTTGTTGTTCCTGTTCACTGATTTACTGGTTGTAATTTAGTTCATCTGATGAGTGTCATTTCACTAATTTGCAGAGCTGTATTTGTGCATGTGAGTATTTCAATAAATAAAATGGAATGTGAAAATGCTTCAGAATAAGAGTTCTTGAACTTTTAAGTTCTGTGTGTGTGTGTGTGTGCTGGATTGTGTTTTAGGAGTCTTAGGACCACCCACATGTTTGCTAATTGGCTGTAAGGACTTTCAGGTCTTTGCAGCGGGTCACACTCACAGCTGAGGTTTATTCCAGGGAAGAGGTGCGGAGCAAGGACAACAAAGCAGAGAGGGACATCAGAGGAGTTTGGAGAGGTGGGTGCAGCTTCTGAGTCTTTCCATTCTGGGCTGCACAGATAGACGTCCTTTTCCTCCACCCCCGAGACAGGTGTGAGAAAGCAGGTCAGGGATGCCTGAGGAGTCTCAGGTCTGCTGTTATGTTGCTGAGTCCAGTCCAAGCTTGCTCTGCTCACCGCACAACAGGCCAGCAAGTTGGGAGATGAGGTGGTGTATTGAGAAGATGGCAAACTAATGTCTCAAAATAAAGGGACTGGATGCCACTTCCTTTAATAGAACAGAGAGCAGGAGAGGAGGAAGGAAAGTAAAAAGGCCATTAATCTTGCAAATACCCCTAGAATGCCAGCCTCAGAGAAAATGTGTATATTTCTCTTCTCTTACAGCCATCCAGTTTCCCTGAACAAAGGCACTTCGGTTTAACATTCAGGCAGAGGGGCAGGGTTCCCCGAGGGAGGCCATTATGGATGGACAGCGCTGTTTTAGTGAACAAAAGCAACAGGAAGGATCCTACACGTAGTCAGATTTTGTTACAGTTACATGGTGCTGGGCTGGACCTGTAGACACATTCTTCTGTGTCCATCCTTAGCCACTTAATCTCAGGACCCCACCTGTGAGTGAGGCACCAGTCTTGATGTTTGTGCAAAGAAACTCAGACAAGCTGGTGTGGCCTGTCTTTTGTTGCAGGTATATGTGCACAACCGTCAATGATTGATAAGAGAGGCTTTTTTTTTTTTAAGTTGCTAAGTTAATTTGTATTTTATCAATCATAGAAGCGTAAAATGCTACTTTAAAAAATCTTTAATTTTATATTAAACTATAGTTGATTAACGATGTTATGTTAGTTTCAGGTGTACAACAAAGTGATTCAGTTATACGCATACATGTATTAATATCTATCCTTTTTCAAATTCCTTTCCCATTTAGGTTATTACAGAATACTGAGAAGAGTTGAGGGCATATTTCTAGGATTTGGGCAGTATCAATCATGGTTCTAGACTTCCCTGGAAAGATGCCAGGAGTAAGTGTCTGCCTTTGCTGTGTTCACTTTCTTCTCACAGAGAGCTATATAAACTGTCCTTCTTAGTGGAAAAATCAACTCCACAATATAATAGCATGCTCTTCGAGGCCAGAAGCCCACATATGTGCCCCAAAGAACTTTTATGAACCAGGAGCTGATGGCTTATGTAGTAGAGGGTTTACCTATTTCTTGACAAAGCAACTACCTATAAACCTGGCCTGGCGTTTCTCAAAACCTTCAACTACTTTTCTGTGATTGGGATTATAGAATCACCACTCTTTCTTGGATTTATTTTGATACATTTTATTTTCCCAGTTCATTATTTATTTTGTGACATTTGGATTTATTGATGTAGAATTGCATGTGTCTTTTTTGTGTCCTTTATAGGCTGTGGTTCTTTCCTCTCTTGTGTTACTATTAATATTCTGCTGATTTCATTTTCTTTTTATGCACTTGAATGGTCTACCTAGAAGGAAATCTGTTTAAACAGGTTTTCAAAAACCAATCTGTTTTTCAAAATAAATGCTATTTTTTCATTTTATTATTATTAATAATTACTGCATGTATGTTAGTTAATTCTCTCTGCTTTTCACCCTATTAACAGAATGACTAGAATATTTCATACTTAATGTTTTCCTGATTGATGCTGTGCTGAAGACTCTGGCTTTTTATTTTTTTCTGATTTATACATCTCATAAAATTTTATTTATTTATTTTTAGTTTTTAAATTATGAAAGTATAACACATTTACAAGAGGCTTGGAAAATATAGAACATAGTACATTTATATGTACATTTAGTACATATAGTACATTTAGTTCCACTATATATTACAATTATTAATTGTAATAATTAAGATTTATACAATTTTCACACAATAGTAAGATACAAATGCTATTCCGGTTCCCATAAACTAAGAGACACAAAAACCTATCCAGAGACATAAAACAAGGTGCAAAAATTTGATCGTCTAAAGATAATTGAAATCATAGAAGAAGCCATAAAATCATCTGAGTTTTTAAATGAATAAGGCCAGGCTATTCATTTATTCTGGAGTAGGAAATGGCAACTCACTCCAGAATTCCTGCCTGGAGAATCCCATGGACAGAGAGATTGAGAGAGAGAGAGAATCCCATGGACAGAGCCTGGTGGGCTACAGTCCATAGGGTCGCAGAATCCAACAGGACTGAAGTGACTGAGCACATTGGTTTATTCAAAGCCCTCTGAAGTGTCTTCCCAGCTCCCAACTTCTCTCCCCCACAGTCACAGGATAGGTCACTGCAGGAAAGTTTATTCAGTCAAACACCCACCCAAGCTGGATCCATCATTCTCTGCCCTGGCATTTGAAATTGAGCTAAACAATAAGACAGATTTTTTTCCCTTTATCAATGAAGACATTGTGTCTCCAGTCTTCAACACAAGGTTACCACTGACAGCCCAGATCCTACATGTCACTGAGGTCACAGTCTCCTGGTAGGAAAATGGAGAGGAAAATCTGAGTGAAGAGCAGATATGACGGGGGTGGTCATGTAAAAGAGGTAAAAGAGAGATTGGAGGATGCACTACGGTCCTGAAGAGCAGAAAGAACTTTGTACTTTTCCTGTTTTCTTTTCCTCCACACTCATGACAACCTGTTCCCTCGATGTGCAAAAGTCAAATTGTTCATACAGAACAAAAAACATCTTAATCTCAGAATTATTCCTTGCCTATTAACCCATACTTCACATGAAATAGCTCATACTTATTAAAAAGGGGTTTGCTTTCAGAATTAAACCTAATCCCACTCTAAGTGCACCTGGATTATATCATAATTATTTGCTTTCCGTTCATCTACCGTTTTCCATCTTTGTTTCTAATTCTGGGGTCTGCTTAGCAATTATTTTCAAAGATACCAGCGAAGGAGTACAAACAAACGAAAACATCCAAATAATCTTTTAATTGCTGCTTTTCTATGGAAAGACAGTGCTGGCTGATGAAGGCGCTGTCAGGCCACCTCGCTGCTGTCTCATTGGACCTGCGTGCAAGACCTGGGCGTCTGTAAGGCAACTTGGAGGGGCCAACCTGAGGACACTTCTCAGTCTGAGAGGCAACTAAAGGAGGGAGATAATCCTGAAATAGGGAAACGCATGTGTAAAGCGGACGGCAGGCGCTCAGCGACTCCCAGGACCGGAGTTTGGGCGCAGGAGCGGCGGGGGAAGGCGGTCGGAGGGCAGCGCCGGGTCTGGAGCCGCCGTTGGGTCTGCGGGGCGAGCCCGGGGGAGGCGTCGGCGCTGCAGCCGGGCGGGGAAGAGCCGGTGAGCGTGGTGGCGCGGGGCGCGGGGCGCGGGGCGGGGGAGGGGTGCACCCGATGGAAAGACACACACGCGCGAGCTCCGTACCCGGGCACAGCAACACAGGAGGAATTATTCAACTGGCGGCCTGGGGCCACCAGCCCGCCTCCCATAGTGGGTCCCCATCGGAGGCGGCCCGGCGCCTCGGCCTCTGCGGTTGCCCCTCCGGCCCCTCCTGGAGGCGGCCTGATCGCGGCGCGACCTCGCGGTCGGGCGGAGGCGAAGGCGAAGCCGGGAAGGTCTCCCCAACCCGGGCCCCGCCCACTTCCCGCCGCCGCCGCTTCGCTTTCACTTCTCCCGGGGTGCCGCCCGCCGGGTCCCCGGTTTCGCTTCCCCAGATTTCGTTTCGTTTCTCCCGCGGGGCGGCACCGGGAGGCGCCCATGGCCTTCGGCCGCCACCCGCGCGCGCGGAGGTTGCTTGCGCGCCTCTCTGGCCGGCGGCGCGGGGCCTGCGCTCGGGCCATGGAGCCGCCGCGCTGCTTCGCGCTGGAGCTGCCCGGCTGTACCCTGGCGCATTTCGCGGTGGGCGAGCAGGCCCCGGGTGCGTGCCCTGACCCCCGAGTGGCCGCGCTCTTGGGCCCCCCGGGCCGCAGCTACTCGCTGAGCGTGCCGGGGACCGGGGGCCCGGGGGCCCGGGTGCGCGCGGCCCGGCTTCACCAGCATCTGCGGCAGCAGCTGCGGCGAGGCCCCTTCCAGCGGTGCGAGCTGCGCCGGCTGCTGGGCTACCGCCCGGACGGCGGCGCCGGGGTCCTGCAGCACGGCTTCCTGCTCCGCGACCCCCGCGACAGCCCCGACACCCTGCACGCGCTGCTGGCGCTGCTGGACGCCTGCCCCGAGGCCCCGCGTCCGCGCCTGGCCGAGTTCTCCGGCAATACGCTCTGCCAGCTGTGGAGGCGCCCCTGGGAGCGGCGGGACGGCCGGGGCTGGCGGCGGCTGGACGGCGAGCGCGTGGGGCCCGCGCCGGAGCCCGCGCTGCACCCGGTGGTGCCCGACCTGCCCAGCGCCGGGGTCTTCCCCCACCGGGAGGCTGCCCGGGCCGTCTTGGAGGCGGTAAGAAGTCAGGTCCCTTCCCAGCCCTCAGGGACCCCCGGAGCAGAGACGTGGAGGCAGCGGGCTCTCCCGGGGCAGGGGGCTGGCCTGTCCCAACCTCTTTTGCCTCTTTACTCCTGTTAGCAAATCGGGTGGTGAAGGCGGCCGCTGTGCCAGCCGCTGTTTAGAACCTGGACTCTTTCCGGATTCTTGCCCGCCAGGACCCCCAACCCATCTTGGGAAGGTGACATCCCAGCAGGAGCGGTGGGGTGCCCTAGGAGGGGAGGGGAGGGGCCGCTGGGTGTGCGCAAGAGCTGTGCCATCTCAGAAGCAGTTATCCGGTTCTGGGAGATCAGAGTGTAGAGAAGAGGGTTGAGTTTGGGGGTTGGAGAAACTTAGGCTTAAGTAATGCCCACCTGCTTACTGGCAGCTACTTTTTTCGTGTGTAACGCAGCTGCCTCGCGGTGTTAGGACAAGGACTCAGGTGACACCTCAGTGCTTGGTGCTGGACGGCTGACATTCTGACCGCAGCCTATAGGCAGGTCCTGAGGCTGGACTCTTGTACCTTAGATACATTGTAGGAACTCGGGCTTACTTCTGAGCCGCTTACAATTGCAAAACCTGGGTTTGGATCCAGACATTGGTATTTATTGAGCTTCCCAGGTGGTGCTGCTGGTAAAGAACTCACCTGCCAATGCAGGAGGCTTGAGAGACTCCAGTTGGATCCCTAGGTCGGGGAGATTCCCGGAAGGAGGGCTTGGCCACCCACTCCAGTATTCTTGCTTGGAGAATCCCATGGACAGAGGATCCTGCCCGGCTACAGTCCACAGGGTCGCAGAGTCGAATACAACTGAAGCAGCTTAGCAGGCACTGGTGTTTATGACCTGACCTGTGTCACTTTCAGTAAATTTCTTAAGCGTTTCTTTGCCTTGGTTTCCCTAATCCGTAGATGGGGTTAATAACAATAACACTCTCGTAGAGTTATCTTGAAGAGGGGCCAAGTTGATACTCCCAGCGGCACTTAGAATATTGCCTTGCTCAGAGAAAGCACATAAGAAAAGAACACAGCCGGACCTCTCTGTAGAGATGCTGTGAGTACACAGTGAGGTCAGGAACAGTTCAGAACCTTGAAGCCCAGAGACCCGCAGCAGTTGGCACTCTGCTGAGCCCTTGAGCGCTCAGGAGAGGACAGGGTGCTGACTGCTTTCCTTGGAGCCTCCAGTGGGGCTGATTCCCCACATTTGTGACCCAGGGTCCACGGGTCCGCTGCCGCTGCGTGACACTGCTCTGCAGTCAGGCATCTCTCCCGTCCTTCCTCCTCTGGGGGAAGCTGGTCCGTGAGAATTGCAGGCTGAGTGGTCCCAACACTGCCTGTTTGAGCCTCTGCTGCATCACAAAATAAACCAATCCTGCCCCTTCTGAGGTTCAAAATACTTTGCATGTTGGCATGGTGCCAAACACAACTCTGCCTTATCATCCCCGTGCAGTCTTCTCAGCAGTTAGACGTAGCTTCTGCCCCAGCCCCGTGGCTCTGCTGCTGATGTGCGGATGTTGCTTTCCAGTGCACGTCCTTCATTCCTGAAGCCCGAGCCGTGCTCGACCTGGTGGACCAGTGCCCAGAGCAGGTCCAGAAGGGAAGGTTCCCCGTCATTGTCATTGAGGGCCTGGACGCCACAGGTAAGAGAATGTCACCTGCTGGTTCTAGGCAGTGAGATTAACAGATCGGTTGCAGAAACAGATGGGTCTTGGCAAGCAAAACTGGTTGAGGGTTCAGCTCATAAACCTCCTGTGAGCCTCTGTTGTGTGCCAGGGACAGAGTGAAGCTGGCTTGGGATGAAATATGGGTAACTTCCAGGGGAGCTGAGCCCCGGGTGCCCTCGTGAACATGGGGGAATGCAGCCCCCTTGGTGTGGGAGAGGAGGGGTGGGTCATGGTCTGGCAGAGCTTGGAGGGGTGGATCCCTGGATTGGGTTTTCAGCGGGACATGCGCTGGTCGGGTGAGGAAGGTGGGAGAGATCCTCCAGACAGAAGAAATGGCAGCGTGCAGGCAGTTGGAGACTTGAAGCGGCCCGGTGCAGCCAGGAACCGCGGGAGCAAAGTTTGGGAAAACTAGGGAGTGGAGGGCAGAAGCCTTCAAAGCTGCCACACAGGCGTCAGAATGCAAGAGATGTGCCCACACTTGGCCCAAAACACAGCAGCAGGAGGAGGGTGGCCCAAGAGCAGGGCAGACCCGGGACAGCCACAGTGTCATAAGGCTCTGTGGGAGGCTGTCTCCTCCTGTGTCAGCTGACTGAGGAGGGGAATGAGGGCCTGGGAGCTGATGCCAGAGTTTCTTGTTAGTTTGTAAACCAACGAGGTGACCATTTTGTTTTGGCTCAGACTGTAAAGAATTTGCCTGCAATGCAGGAGACCTGGGTTCCATCCCTGGGTCGGGAAGATGCCCTGGAGGAGGAAAAGGCTACCCACTCCAGTATTCTGGCCTGGAGAATCCCCATGGTCAGAAGAGCCTGACGGGCTACAGTCCATGGGGTTGAAAAGAGCTGGACAGGACTGAGCAACTGAACACAACATAAATTCTATTAATAGCTCTTCCCAGGTGGCGCTAGTGGTAAAGGACCCACCTGTCAGTGCAGGAGACATGAGAGATATGGGTTCAACCCGTGGGTCGGTAAGATCCCCTGGATCGAACCCACCCCAGTATTCTTGCCTGGAGAATGCCATGGACAGAGAGCCTGGCGGGCTACAGTCTGTGGGGTCTCTAGAGCCAGAGACGACTGAAATGACTTAGGACAGAGGTCGGATGGATTCTATTAATAACACCAATAGAGGAATCCCAAGTTCCGAAGGGTCAGCAACTTTTTTAAAAATAAAGAATCATATTATTTAATCAACTCCGAAGTTTTATAGGTAGAAAAATTGTCTTTGCTCTTTCTGAGTTACTGTTAACTTTGGGGAGAGATACTGTGGCCTTGGTTAAGATCTGCTGTATTTTGTGTGTGACCTGCAGGTAAAACCACCGTGACCCAGTCAGTTTCAGATTCACTCAAGGCTGTTCTCTTGAAGTCACCACCCTCTTGCATCAGCCAGTGGAGGAAAATCTTTGATGATGAACCAACTATCATTAGAAGAGCTTTTTACTCTTTGGGCAATTATATCGTGGCTTCTGAAATAGCTAAAGAATCTACCAAATCACCTGTGATTGTCGACAGGTAGGTGTAATGTTGCCTTGAATTTGGCATTTTCTTCCTAACGTATGAGTGTGTGCGTGAGTGTCTGTGTGTCCGTGTAGTGTACATATGTATATACAGTTGTGTTTAAGCCAAACTGTATTATGATAATAATAGGGATAATGTCTATGATTTATTAGCCTATACCATTGGCTGGCATTTTGCTAAGAACATTCCGCATACTATCCTAACCTCTGGAACAATTACTACTACTTGGATACTGAAATTGCTAATGAGAATCACAGGTCTTAGAAAAGTTAAATAGCTTGCCAAAGTGAGAATGCTAGAAATAACATGTTGGGAATATTATCACAAGTCCCTACTTCACAAATCGAGCTTTCAGTGACTCGTTTGTTTGTTGGTTTGTTCACCAAACATATATTGGGCATTTACTGTGTTTGCCAAAGACTGTTCTTGGTTTAGGGGATTCGGTGGGGAATGAGCTAGAAAATGCCTTGCTTTCATGGAGCAAACATTGTGCTGAAGGAGAAGATGATAGTCAAGCACATGGATACGTAAGATAATAATCAGAGAATGGTAAGTACCGTGAGAAGGAGAGTGCAAGGTCGTGTGGTGGAGGATGGCTGACCCCCCACTAGATGTGGTTTAGTAAGGCCTGTGCGAGGAGGTGCCATTGGCCTGAGCTGTGAGTGACCCTAGAAAGACAGACATGGAAAATTGTGGAGTAAAAGCTTTGCTGGAGGAGGATGCAAGAGCAAAGTGTAGAGACAGGAAGAAGGGAACGTATTCCAGGGCTGGAAACAGGCCAGGAAAACTTCTGGACGAGTGTCTGCTATCTGGATGGATAAAAAGACAGAGATAGATCAGCAGTGTCTGTGGCTGTGATAAAGCGTGTGGATTTTATTCTGAGTGCAGAGGGGAGCCTTGGGAAGATTTCAGATAATAGAGTGACATAAGGTGAGTTATATTTTAAATTTCCATAAATAAAAAAAATGACTTTAAAGTTCCACAAAAACAGACAACAGGTACGACAAGCAAGTCGTACTAGGATTAAAGTCACCAGGAATTGGTGAAATGAAAATTAAAACGACAATGAGGTCCCAATTTCCTCTCATCGGGGTAGTGAGCCCTGATTGAAAAGGTCTGAGCTGGAGATGTTATGGATCAGTAGAAACCCACGTGGTGCTGGTGGGAGTGGGTACCTGCCTGGTGACTTGGGGAGCAATTTGAGAAGATGTAGCGAATGGCAGATTTGAGCAGATTTTTGTATCTCCTGAAGAAACACCAACAGAGTCGATTTCAGCTTTGTTCTTAATATTGAAAAACTTGAAAAAGCAATAGGCATCAGCAGAAGAAAATAAATAAATACTGGTGTATTTATAGAATGGAGCATCCGATAGCTGTGTACATGGATACCATGTGTCAGCGTGCCTAAGTTACAAAACCATCATTTCAAATGAAAGAAATCAAGTTATAGAAGGATGTTCAGTAGACTACATGCAAAATAACAGAAAAAAAATACCATAAAAAGAGCTGGAGGGTGGAGGGTGGGAGGAAAGTTCAAGAGGGAGGGGACATATGAATGCATGCATGCATGCATGCATGCATGCTAAGTTGCTTCAGTCGTGTCTGACTCTTGGCAACCTTGTGGGCTGTAGCCCACCAGGCTCCTCTGTCCATGGGAGTCTTCAGGCAAGGATACTGGAGTGGGTTGCCATGCCCTCCTCCAGTGTGACCTTCCTGACCAGGGATAGGACCCACATCTCTTACATCTCCTACACTGGCAAGAGGGTTCTTTACCACTAGTGCCACCTGGGAAGTTCTGGATATATGAATACTTATGGCTAATTCACATTGTTGTGTGGCAGAAACCAACAAAACATGGTGAAGCAATTATCCTCCAATTAAAAATTTAAAAAAAATTTTTTTAAAGAAAAAAGGGCTGGAAAGGTGTTGATCATTCAGTTTAGGAGAGTGCTGTCCCCTGGGAAGGAGAGAGATACGGCTGGCAGGGAGGGCCACAAGACTTCGATTGCAGCTGAATTCGTCCTAAGCTTTTCTCCCATGTACATCTTACTGTTCTTGCTGCAGTTTTTCTTAGTTTTGGAAAGATGAGCAATTGCGTTAAAGTCTGACAAGTGTTAAGGGAAGAGAAGTAACTATAAATGGAAGTCTCAAGGAATTTCAAAAAGTAAACATATTCGAGGGCAACCTGCACCCACATCGTGACTTAGAACCTTATTCCACCCTGTAAATCCTTCCCTTTCAGTCACGACCCGTCCTTCCCCTGGTGGGAACCAGGGCCTTGATTATCCATCCCTGGATCTTATTCGTTCTGCTTGTTCTTGAATAGTCTACACAGGCAGGTAAACTTCGAGTGCCATTTGCATCTGACTTCATTTGACCTGTGAGCTTTGTCGCTGTTGCCACAACCATTCTTTCATACCACTTTGTTTGCCCACGTGTGTTACTAAACCTGGTTGGTTGGCCCAGAGCTCCCCAAGCCAAACCCTGAGCCTCTGTTTGCAGTAAAGAAAGGCTGTATTCACAAGGTCACCAAGCAAGGAGATGGGAGAAAATCTCAGGTCCACCTTCTCCAAAGTGAGAGGCTCGGATATTTATGGGATAAAGACGCATGATAGTCTGAGGCATGGTGAGTGAAGTGAAGTGAAAGTCACTCAGTTGTGTCCGACTCTTTGCGACCCCATGGACTGTATAGTCCATGGAATTCTCCAGGCCAGAATACTGGAGTGGGTAGCCTTTCCCTTCTCCAGGGCATCTTCCCAGCCCAGGGATTGAACCCAGGTCTCCCGCATTGCAGGCAGATTCTTTACCAGCTGAGCCACAAGGGAAGCCCTTGTGGTCTTGAGGTGTGGGGAGCCTGGGAAAAGGTGATAGCAAGCAGGAGAAAGGTGAGGTGATCATACAGTGCAGGCGCAGCCAAGCATGTCCAGAGAATGGCTACATAGTTGACATTTTTGGCCCTCTGACATCAAAAGGTAGCTGACCAGTCACTACCTTGGGAGCGTCGGTGGTCCCAACTAGCCCTAAGCCTAGAGCTTGAACCGCACACCCCTGACTGCAAGTTCCTGGAAGAACTCCAACTTGGGCAAGCATCTTAAGACTCCTAGGACCAAGATACTATCGATAGGGGTGGAAAAGGATCTTGTTACTTATTGTTTAGGCTACGTGACGCTTGTAGAACATGCAGGGGTTTGTGAGAACAGTTAAATCAGGCTTGATCAGTCAAGGCAGGTTCCAGTTTATTATTTATTGAGCAAGTTGCAGTTGAATGGACCTAGCTGATGCCAGCCCTCAGTTTCCCGTGTGTGCCTCTGTTGCCTAGAATCCCAGGAGTGAGATTGCAAGGGTGCAGGGGGCTCACGTGTACTCACCTGGAGGAGGTGCCACAAAAAAGTGCTGCAGTGGTTGACACTTCACAGCACCCTCCCCCCACAGTGGTGTCCGAGAATTCCCTTCGACCCACATCCTGGTCAACATTTAGCGTTGCTGGTCTTCCACTATAACTAGTCCCAACTTACTGTTCCTGGTAGAAACGTTAGTCATTTAAAAGCTATAGCCAGAACATGAAAGCAACCCAAATGTCCATCACCAGAGGAATGGACAAAGAAGTTCAGTTCAGTTCAGTCGCACAGCCGTGTCCAACTCTTTGCGACCCCATGGACTGCAGCACGCCAGGCTTTCCTGTCCATCACCAACTCCCGGACCTTGCTCAAACTCATGTCCATTGGGTCAGTGATGTCATAAAGACAAAGAAAATGAACACATATATACAACAGAGTATTACTTAGCTGTAAAAAAGAATGGAATTGGGTCATTTGTAGAGATGTGGATGGACCTAGAGAGTGAAGTAAGTCAGAAAGAGAAAAATAAATATTGTATATTAATGCATCTAGAAAAATGGTGCAGACGGCCCAGTTTGCAGGGCCTGCAGATGTAGAGAACAGGCGTGTGGACAAAAAGTGGGGGAAGAAGAGTGGAAGGAATTGGGAAATTGCGATTGACATGTACATGTAAACACGACTATGTGTAAAATGGATGCCTAGTGGGAAGCTGCTTTATAGCTCAGGGAGCTCAGCTCGGTGCTCTGTGATGACCTAGAGGGGTGAGACGGGGGAGAGGTCCAAGAGGGAGGGAATATATGTATATATATGTAGTGGATTCACATCCTTGTACAGCAGAAGCTAGCATGGTATTCTGAAGCAACTATACCGCAATTTTAAATAAAAGCTAATTGCCACACCCGGAAATAGAACTTCTACCTCTTCACATGTCTTTCTCTGTGCAAAAGAGACAGATACCTGCATATCTGAAATTTCATAAAGAGATCACTCTGTACATTGAGAATGAAATGTGAGGTGGTGATTGAGGGGGAGAGATGAAAACAGTAGAAATTAGAAGGCCTTCACTGTCATCTCAGCTCTAGTACCGGTGGGTACTTTTGACTGTAGGGATGGCAAGATAGTTATTTCAGAGTTGGCAAGTCACGAAAGAAGGGTAAGGCTTTGCTTTCTATTGTGGGACTTTGTCACCTGTAGGATGTTTTCAGCCTATTGTTAAAGTGTTCGGATTTACCACACTGATATCTTTTTTGTGATACAGTCCCCTTTATCTTGCGGAGAAAGACTAGGCTTTTCCTAATGAAGTGTGACTCCACGAGGCGTATTATTTCCTGAGATGCCTCCAAACGAGCAGCACTCGCTCCTGCATGGAGGCAGACGCTTATTCTTGACACCCTAATTCCTTATCCGTTCCCTGCTGACCAGAATTTGAAGAAGAATAATAAATACATGTAACTGAATCACCTTGCTGTACTCCTGAAACTAACATAACATAGTTAACTAACTCTACTCCAATATAAAATAAAAATGAAAAAAAAAAGACTCTTGGTGAATATCCAATGAGTTGATGTAGGCGGACATGCATTGAAAACAACAAATTGCTATTAAAATATAAAGCATTATTATATAAGCAATGTATAAGACATCAGCAAATTGCACTTGATTTGAACTAATGTGGTTTCCTTGATGGCAGGAATGGGGAAAACTAAATAATAAAGAGTCTGAAATTGATGGCCAGAGGCTGTGATTATTTAAAATGAGCTGCAGTGTTGTCAGTGAGAGGACTCTGACTTTGCAAAACAGGGCCCCCATTCTTCCCTGATTTTTCTTCTTTGTGTCTGTGAATTGTCTGCAATTTTGGTCTTTAAAGAGATAATACTAGATCACCTTGTCAGATGAGAAGAAAAGAGCAGTTATTTGTCGTCTGAGTGGGTTTTGTTCATGTTTAAAGATTTTAACGAAATCCATTTTAGACAACACCATCATCTAGCTGATAAAATAAGGGAGATGGAGTAATTTTTGATGGTGACTGTGGTTAAGGTTGGCAACTTAATCACCCTTATTACCTTTAAAAATCTATTTTTGCTGATGCTTTTGCTAGAATAAAGAAGGCTTTTTACATTTAGATGGTATCAGCCTCTATATTCATAGCTGAGTATTTAATTTGGTGAACAGGGAGAATGTGCAAAATGTAGTGCAAATTGTAGTTCTGTTGCCAAGAAGGAGAAAACCTGGACCTGCATGGATTTATTCAGCTGGGGAGACAAGATGTATCTGGTAGAAAAAGTGCGAATACAAGTTTGTAAGTGATTAGGAGTCTGGTAAGTGATACAGAGGGCTTCACTGGTGTCTCAGAGGTAAAGAATCCACCTGCCAATGGAGGAGACATAAGATACACGGGTCCTATCCCTGAGTCGAGATCCCCTGGAGGAGGAAATGGCAACTCACTCCAGTAGTCTTGCCTGGGAAATCCCATGGACAGAGGAACCTGGTGAGCTACAGTCAATGGGGTCGCAAAGAGTCAGACGCGACTTAGCAACTAAACAACAACAAAAATGATACATGTGAATGGCCCCAGGCAGAATTCAAGCATGCAGCAGCTACAGTGACCGTGCTTTTTGAATGTGGAAAGGGACTCTGAAGGGATGAATGACATTAGAATTGATCAACTCCCAAATTAATTTGTTTACATTTATTCTTTTCGGTACTCTTGGTATTGTTGCCATGATTTGAAATGATGCAGCTTTTGTTTTAACTGGTGTCCAGTAAGAATTAAATATTTTCTTTTAATGACAGTGTGATACATTGTTTATAAGCACTTGACTATTTTTATAAAAACTATGGGGAAAAAAACAAAGCTTTCATGACTTTCATTTTCCAGACAAGGAATTTAAGACTCACCTACATCCACAAAACGAGTAGGTGGCAGAGAGTAAAACAACACACAGCTTTGGTAGCACTGTGGATTGTTTTGTAGATAAAGGACAAGCATGTCCTTTGCACTGTGAAATGTAGTTTAGATCTAAAGTGATTAACAGTCTGGGATTTTAAAACATCACATGCAGTGAGTGGAAAGCCCAGACAAGGATGAGGCCGTGGGGCCTCTTTACAGTGGGATGTGTATTAACTGTTTCATAAATATTTGTGAAGGTTTACATGTTTTTGTACTCCTTTGATACTGGGTTTGGAGTTTTGCATTTTGTCACTTAAAATTGGAATATGACAAAAACAGGGTAAGAGTGTAATAAAGGATGCCAATTAATAAAACGATTCTAATTGTTGTTTTTCAGCCTTTAAGTTGTGTCCAACTCTTTGCGACCCCACGGACTGCAGCATGCCAGACTTCCCTGTCCTTCACCATCTCCCAGTGGCTTCCCTGGGGGCTTAGACCATAAAGAATCTGCCTGCAATGCAGGAGACCTGGGTTCGATCCCTGGGTTGGTGAGATTCCGTGGAGGGGGGCATGGCTACCTATTCCAGTGTTCTTGCCCGGAGAATTCCATGGACAGAGGAGACTGGTGGACTACAGTTCACGGGGTCGCAAAGAGTTGGACATGACTGAGTGATTGACACTTTCACTGTCTCCCAGAGTTTGCTCAAATTCATGTCCATTGAGTTGATGATGCTATCTAACCAATCTCATCCTCTGCCGCCCCCTTCTCCTCCTGCCTTCAGTCTTTCCCAGCATCAAGGTCTTTTTCCAATGTGTCAGCTCTTCAGATCAGGTGGCCAAAGTATTGGAGCTTCAGCTTCAGCATCACTCCTTCCAATGAATATTCAGGGTTGGTTTTCTTTAGCATTGATTGGCTTAATCCTAATGCAGTCTTTCATACATCCAATAAAACATTATTCACTACATACTTATTGTGTGCCAGACACTCGTTTCAGGCTTTAGGATGTAGAGATGACTAAAAAATGAATTCTCTAAAGGAGGAGACAAAAAAGAGCTTGTAAATGGCTAGGTCTGACTTACAGTGAATCCTTCAACAGAGTCGAGTAGGAAAGGGTTAAGAGCCCCGAGGGAGGAACAGTGAATTCTGTTTGGGTCTCCTCTGAGTGAGATTCCCTTTTCCATTATGGTTTATTGCAGGGTGTTGAATATAGTTCTCTCTGCTGTATAGCAGGACCTTGTTGTTTATCCATTCTCTATATAATAGCTTACATCTGTTAACCTCAACCTCCCACTCTGTTCATCCCTCAACTCCCCTCCCCCTTGGCAATCACTAGTCTGTTCTCCGTGTTTGTTTCAGTATCTTAGATTCATTTGTGTCATATTTTAGATGCTACATGATAAGTGACATCATACGCATTTGTCTATCTCTGACTTATGTCACTTAGTATAATAATCTCTAGGTTATCCATGTTGCTGCAAATGACATTATTTCATTCTTTTTCATGGCTGAGTAATATTCATCATGTATATGGACCCCATCTTTATACATTTCTCTGTTGATGGACACTTAGGTTGCTTCTGTGTCTTCTCAGCAAGTTCTGTTTTAAAACACCATAGGAACCGAATGGGCCTGTGGATTTTCATTTGACCAGCACAATATTAAATACCAACAGACTACCACATAAATCTACTGAAACAATAGAAATAGTGACAGACTTTATTTTTGGGTGGCTCCAAAATCACTGTGGATGGTGACTGCAACCATGAAATTAAAAGACACTTGCTCCTTGGAAGAAAAGTTATGACCATCCTAGATAGCATATTAAAAAGCAGAGACATTACCTTACTGACAAAGGTCCGTATAGTCAAAGCTATGGTTTTTCCAGTAGTCATGTATGGATGTGAGAGTTGGACTATAAAGAAAGCTGAGCCCTGAAGAATCGATGCTTTTGAACTGTGGTGTTGGAGAAGACTCTTGAGAGTCCCTTGGACTGCAAGGATATCCAACCAGTCCATCTTAAAGGGAATCAGTCCTGAATATTCATTGGAAGGACTAATGCTAAAGCTGAAGCTCCAATACTTTGGCCACCTGATGTGAAGAACTGACTCACTTGAAAAGACCCTGATGCTGGGAAAGATTGAAGGCGGGAAGAGAAGGGGACGATAGAGGATGAGAGGACTTGAGTTTGAGCAAGCTCTGGGAGTTGGTGATGGACAGGGAAGCCTGGCGTGCTGTAGTCCATGGAGTTGCAAAGAGTCGGACACAACTGAGCGACTGAACTGAACCAGATAGATCTACATTCTCTGCCATCATGCCTTCAAAAAAAAAAGCGTCCTGCAGGGCCAAAGCAACAGAGTCATCTTGCCACACACGCAATTTCAACTGAGAAAATGGAGCTCTGAGAAGTGTGTGCCAGATTCTTATTGTGGTTACTGATTTTAACTAATTTTTACATGTTATAAATATGTTAAACAATAAGATTTTGTTTTATCTCTTAATGTGTACAGTACTAGGAGAAGTTCAGCAGAGCCATCCTTGGTTTTGACATTCTCAGCGGCTGACTTTTAGGTACTGCCTTGATTTCCTCTGCAGACGGGGAACTCACTACCTCTTTCCTTCTCAGGTACTGGCACAGCACGGCCACCTATGCCATAGCCACCGAGGTGAGTGGGGGCCTCCAGCACCTGCCCCCCATCCATCACCCTATATACCAGTGGCCCAGGGACCTGCTCAAACCTGACCTGGTCCTGCTGCTCACCGTGAGCCCTGAGGAGAGGATGCAGAGGATTGAGGGCCGAGGCATGGAGAAGACCAGGGAAGAGGCTGAGCTGGAGAATAACAGCATATTTCGTCAAAAGTAGGTGTCCTGATGTGATGTGAGGGGCAGGGGTCTCTGGCTGTGGTGATGACCCAGAAACAGCACTGACTCCAGGAGAATGGAGGAGATGACATGGCTCCCATTTTCCAAACCAGTGAGGCAATATCCTCCTAGTTAGAGTCACCCCTTCCCCTGGGATGGTTCCCTGGGGCTCCAGCGAGGTTATTCTGTAGCCAGGGGATTCCTTCCTCCTAGTCCTGGCTGTGTCGGCGGCAGGGTGAACCTGAATGAGACAACACGCCTTTCTGGGCCATCGTAACAGGATGCTCATGAGCACTGTCTGATGACCACACTGTGACTCTTACCTGCTCGGGGCTCCCTGTGTGTCAGGCGTGTACTTCTGATGCTCTGTAACCCTTGAAAGGCAATATTATCCATGTTTTATAGCTTCCAAAACTGATGCTCAAAACGTTAAGTGATTTGTCTAGCATGGGAGGCATAAGAGATATGGGTTCAATCCTTGGGTTGTGAAGATCCCCTGGAGGAGGGCATGGCAACCCACTCCAGTATTCTTGCCTGGAGAATCCCCATGGATGGCGGAGCCTGGCGGGCTGTAGCCCGTGGGGTCACAAAGAGTCGGACACAACTGAGCGACTAACAGTTACTTCCTTACTTAACCATAAGTTTGTTTTCCACATCTCTGATTCTTTCTGTTTTGTAAATAGGTTCCTTTGAACTGTTTTTTTTTTTTAGATCTGACATATAAGCGATATATGATACTTGTCTTTCCCTGTCTGACTTGCTTTGCTCAGTGTGACAATCTCTAGGTCCATCCGTCCATGTCACTGCAGATGGCATTGTTTTATTCCTTTTTATGACTGAGTCTGGGTACTCGTTTTAACCACAAAGCTCTAGAGTTTTGGTCACATGATCATCCCTGGGCATTCTGCACATGCAAAGGCTGGTTAACACCAGAAAGGGAGGTGGAATTCTGTGCAATTGCAGAAGAGTCCTAAGTGAAAACAGCGCACATGCCAAGGACCTCTGGCTTGTGCAGAATCCTTCAGTGTACGGACTCTTGAGAAAATTGCCACTGGGAAACTTAATCTCTTTGAGCGTCTGTACCTCTCTTTGCCAAATGGGGATAAATGACAATGGTTCTACTCTTAAAGTTACTCTTGAGTATAAAATGAGAAGAATATGCAGAATGCCAAGGCTTGGCAGTACTAGGTGTTCAATAAAGGCTGCTATAAAATATTATTAATTTTTCATTTATTAAACTAGATGTGTCAAATGATTCCTGTGCATAGCAAGTTGCCTGGGGTAGGGGGAGTGAGCTCAACCAGATGGGGACCTGGCTTCAAGCTGTTTGTATTATGGTAGGAAAACAACATTTGCACGAAGGGCTGTGTTAACACATGGGCCGACTCTTTCATTCTGCCTGTCTCCAGGGTAGAAGTGTGCTACCAGCGGATGGAGAACCCCGGCTGCCACGTGGTAGATGCCAGCCCGTCACGAGAAAAGGTCCTCCAGATGGTGTTAAGTGTAATCCAAAATAACTGCAATTAATTGTATTTACTCCGGGCCAGGCGACACATTTTACTAAACCTGATGCTGTTTGATTCATCTCAGCCCACGACTGATTGTGCGGTTTTCCCAGATTTCAGTTGCATAAAGCGTGTTGTGTGTCAGAAGAGTGGACATTTCAGTTTTACCTAAACTGTTGTTCTCCTGACCAAAGGACCCATGTGGCTGCCATCTGCAAAGTAAAATGATTGTTTGCTTGGAACGGGTTCTTAAACTGCACCCCACCGAGCCCTTCCAAGGTGTGTCTCCTCTAGAAAGTGCAAGGTGGACAGAAGTGACCGAGAAGGTCATGCAGATCCGTGGAAGCCCCCTCAGTGCCCCCTGTGTCTGTGCAGGCTTGCATCCCGAAGAACGTGTCTGCGTGTCCCGGCTGTCAGAACCCATCTTGGGATGGGGGACTCTGAGCAAGAAACGTCTGGCTTGTGTCTGAGGCTTCTGGCCCCTAAACGGGTCCTCTTGGTTAGCACTGCAAAGTCAAACGCAGAGGAGGCCACCCCGAGAGGCTCTGAATCCAAACACACTGCGAGTCCTTGGATTCTGTTCTGCTGATTTACGTTCCTCTCCTTCCCTCCGAAAACATGGCTTTGGACGGAAGGAGTGGTCTGCACGGAGCTGGATGCATTAAGGGCTTCCCCAGTGGCGCTAGTGGTAAAGAACCCACCTGCCAATGCAGGAGACTTAAAAGATGCTGGTTCAGTCCCTGGGTCTGGAAGATCCCGTGGAGGAGAGCATGGCAACCCACTCCTGTATTCTTGCCTGGAGAATCCCATGGACAGGGGAGCCTGGCAGGCTGCAGTCCATGGGGTTGCAAGAGTCGGACACGACTGAAGCGACTGATGCATTAAACGGAGCCAATCTAGTCATGCATTTATACTGAAGTTTACATCTTGTTTGTCTTCAGTGTAGGGGGTGCATTTTACTAATCAGAATCGAAGCCAAGAAGCTGAATGTAATACTTGCTATATGTTTTTATTAGACAGATGCAATTTATCCTACTGAGTAAGCACAGTGGATCCTGGAATGGGATTTCTCAATGAATTATCTTGCACTTGAATGTCTTATGAGTGCACATACAATTGGTATTGAGATTTGTTTGGCTAGAAAAAAAAAAAGCTGAGAAAACAGAAACTTAATAGTCTTGTGGCCTTGGGTGAGTCGTTTAATATCATGTAACTTGATCTAAAAAGTGACAGTAATTCTTTATTTTTCTTAAGGCATTGGGTGAACTAGGTGATTTCTTAAAATTCCTTCCAGTTCTGAGATAGATTGAATCTGTGAATTACTTTAGGGGAATGGCTCAAGAAGACATCTCCTCAGAAAAGTTTAAGGCATTATCAGGTTTATCACATGGACTCTTAATATTTAATAAAGTTTATATTAGCTATATCATATTATTTTTCAAAAGAACTAGAAATTACTGTAGGTAATTTATGCATAGTATATGTACGTATATGGGCTTCCTCAGTGGCTCAGAGGTAAAGATTCCATCTACAACGCAGGAGCCACAGAAGATGCAAGTTCGGTCTCTGGGTCAAAAAGATCCTCTGGAGGAGAAAATGACCACCCACTCCAGTCTTCTTGCATGGAGAATCCTGTGGACAGAGGAGCCTGCCAGGCTGTAGTCCATGGGGTCGAGAAGATTTGGGCAGGACTAAAGCTACTGAGCATGCACACATGTACGTATATAAATATTTAATTTTAGGTAAATATTTTTTAAAGCTGGTAAATCACGCTTGGGTGAAGATATGGCATCTAATTATGCTGTTGGTGTTATTGACTTCAAACATTTTCAAAAGCATACGTTGGCACCTAGAAACACAAACGTTTAATGCTTTCTGTATGTACTTTGCCAATAAATAAACTTGCTGTGATTTTCTAAGCTATACTGTTGTCACAGAATGTGTGGGTTTTCCTGAAGGGGATCCCCCAGTATGCCTCTTGTATCGGAGGGGATTTGGGGTTAAAGAAGTGAAAAGAGGTGAATTTGTGGTCAAAATGCCTTCAGAGGAAGAGGAAGGCATTTTTGTTTTGTTTTAAACATCATTTCAAGAAAGTGCAACCCCTTCCTCATTGCAGATGTTAAAGAGATTTAGTCCTCTAATAATTCTTCATCCACTTGTCTTTATATGCTGAAAGGGATAAGATCACTGAGTATGAGATAGTGCCCCCTGCCCAGAAAACGATGACCAAGAATCATCTGTTTGGCTTTGTTTCGTTACCACTTTTATTTCTGTTCCTGAAATAGACCTTGAGTGTCCCAAGTATTTATTCTTCATCTCTGCCACAGTAATAGAACTTTGAGTCTGACATGTTGCTGCCAGGAATTTCCAAGTCTTTCTTACCACTGGAGTGGCCAAGTGACCAGTTCCTGACAGGTCCTTCCCATGAGCAGAAGGGGATTAGGAATGTCAGGCAGAGGGCGGCCCCCTCCCCTTTTAACCCTGCACACCGCTTGCTATTCAGGATGGTGGTGAGGCATTTGGGGATCAGTGAGGACAGTGACCCTACACAGCTGGGGAAGCAGAATGAGTAGGGCAGCCGTCACTTACGAAAACAGGTAAGTTCTGGGTGTGGGTGCGTGTCTGGGGCTCCAACCTGGAGGGTGTGTCCATCTGGGGACACGGCTTCTGTGCACAACCTCAGTGCCCACCTTCTCCGTTTGCTTCCCTTCGTAGAGGCAGGTGTCTGGGTTTTTTTGCTTGTTTTGTTCTGTTTTCTACACTGGAATCCTCGTTTTTTGCTGATGCTTCTCCCTGTGAAATGTCTTCTCTAGCAACAATTGTGAAGCATCTTAAAAATGTTTAGACCCTGGTGTCTTTTTGGAATATATGCCAAGGAAATGATCAGTAACGCACATGAAAATATTTCATCGTATCTGCATAATGTACTTCAAGGAAGTGGAATGTATTTACTTAACGGGCACACTTGTTTGATTGCCCTCTGCTTTATTCTGCTTCACAGATACTGTGTTACTTACAAGTTGAAGGTTGGAAGCAACCCTGTGTCGAGCAAGTCTATCAGTGCTGCTCATTGACAAATGAGCTGGCACGTGGGATCTTAGTTCCCTCACCAGGGATAACCCGCATAAACTTGGTTATCTGAGAGCCTGATGGAGATGTACGATGAGATGAATTCCGTTGTCACGCCTGCTAACACAGCACCCATGCTGTAGCCCGTGGATCAAGAAGATTTTCAAGTCATTACTTAAGGAATGCATTTCATAAAGCTTTAGTTGCCATAGACGGTGATTCCTCTGATGGATCTGGACAAAGTCAACTGAGAATCTTCTGGAAGGGACTCACCATTCTAGATGCCATTAAGAACATTCATGGAACGTCCCTGGTGGTCTAGTGGTTGAAAGTCCACCCTGCAGTTTTGGGGACACAGGTTCGATCCCTGGTCAGGGAACTAAGATCCTACCTGCCACAGAATAGCTAGGCCCAAGTGCCGCTAGCACTGAGCCCTAGCACCACAACTAGAGAGTCCTAGTGGTTCAGTTGCTAAGTTGTATCTGACTCTTTGTGACCCCATGGGCTACAGCACGCCAGGCTTCCCTGTCCTTCACGATCCCCTGGAGCTTGTTCACCACTGAGTCGGTGATGCCATCCAACCATCTCATCCTCTGTCGTTCCTGAGAGCCACAATGAAAGAGCCTGCATGGTGCAGTGAAGATCCTGCATGCCACAGCTAAGACCAGATGCGCTCGAATAAATAAAAAATAAATAAATAAATAAATATTTTTTAAAAAGAACATTCATGAGGAGGAAGAAACTGCAGTCTGGTGGAAACAGAAGAAGAATTATAATCAGAAGTGAAGCTTGAAGATGTGGCTGAATTACTGCAATCTTATGATAAAACTTTAATGGATTAAGAGCTTCTTCTAATGGGTGAGCAAAGGAAGTGGTTTTTTGAGATGGACTCTACTCCTGGTGAAGATGCTGTAAAGATGGTTGAAATAACAACCAAGGATTTAGAATATTACATAAACTTAGCTGATAAAACAGTGGCAGGGTTTGAGAGGCTCAACTATAATTTTGAGAGAAGTTCTACTGTGGGTGTAATGCTATCAAACATTTGTGTGCCCGTACGTATAATGTGTGCTTAGGTATAATGTGCACTGATTAAATTATTGTTTAGTCGCTCAGTCACGTCCAACTCTTTTGCGACCCCATGGACTGTAGCCCACCAGGCTCCTCTGTCCATGGGATTTCCCAGCAAGAACGCTGGGAGGGGGTTGCCATTTCCTTCTGCAGGTGATCTTCCGTTTAACCCAGGGATTGAACCCAGGTCTCTTGCATTGGGAGGCAGATTCTTTACCTCTGAGCCCCCTGGGAAGTCCTGGTATTGATTAAGTACACTGGGGTAAATCCTTTACTGAAATGCTAAGCAGGATGCACCAAGGGACTTCTCTGGTGGTCCAGTGGTTAAGACTTTGCCCTCCGATGCGGGAGGTGTGGGTTTGATCCCTGCTTGGTAAGCTAAGATCCCACATACCTCCAACCAAAAAAACAAAATATAAAATAGAGGCAACATTGTAACAAGTTTAATGAAGACTTTAAAAATGGTCCACATTAAAAAAGAATTGTATAAAAATTTTCTTGCACCTAAGATGTAAATATCAAAAATACTTTTTTTCCCCCCCAGAGATAGCCCATGATTTAAATTTCAGCAAAAATGAAGATATAGCTAAAACCCTTTTAATTATAAACAAGGTTGGCTGATTGAGAATGGAAATTCCATGCTGAGCAGCAGTATGGCTTCATGGGTGCTAGGAGATAAGGGTCTTTATGTCTTTGATTTGCTTCCCATTCAAACTTGTTTTTCTTTAAATTTTGAACCCAGGAGTCAGACACTGAGCTGTGCCTCACATGGACATGTATATCCCCAAGCAAATTCATTTAATCTTCAGGGCTCTGTAAATGCACGCTCAGTCACTCAGTTGTGTCCGACTCTGTGTGACCCTATGGACTGTAGCCCACCAGGCTCTGTCCATGGGATTCTCTGGGCAAGAATACTGGAGTAGGGTGGCCATTTCCTTCTCCAGGGGATCTTCCCAACCCAGGGGTCGAACCTGGGTCTCCTGCATTGACAAACCTTCTTTACCACTGAGCCATGTGGGAAGCCCTCTGTAAATGCAGCCTTGTTCATATACTTATTTTCTTAGAATGAACAGGGAGAGGAGAAATGGTGATTGGCCTTCTCACCACCACCACCCCACCCCCTGCTCCGGGAAAGCTTTTTTTTTTTCTCCCTCTTTCACTTAAAAAGCATAGTAACTTTATGAAATTCATTCAGCCTGCCTGCTGAGATCTACAACTAAAGAGGAGACATTGTTTCTTTATGATGCCTAAAAATAATCTGGTCTTTTTCACCAGCAGCATAACTGGTTACTAGACACAAAAGTCTTAAGTCCTATGGAGTTTCAATGTCCCCAGCATTTGATCTCTTAACATCCCCCTTAGGTAATGTGGGTCCTTCTTTAGAGAGAAGTTCAGGGGCTCTGATTTCTGTATTCAGAGACCCACGCTGGCCTCTACCCAGGATGGCATCTGGGTACCTGGGGCCAGAAATGTCATTTCAGCAAAGCTGGGGCAGGGGAAGGGTGGGTGAGGGTCATAGCATCCTCTCTCTAGTTGGAAGAGGATTGCCCCGCCCGTGTGGCCGATTGAGATTTGTTTTTCGTGGCTGTTTCTGAGGAACCTGGCCTCAGTGTAGGACTCCTTGGCGCTCAGGTCTCTGGAATGTTTGTCTCCCATCCCGCCCCACAGTCCTCTTCCAGCTCTGGGTTCAAGGCCTTGGAGCTCCCCCCCCAGGACCCATATCCTCTCAGGGTGTCTTCAGATTCACGATTGAATGGGAGTGCCTGAGAGCAGCCAAGAATTCAGTGCTCGCCTATGTCTGGGAAGATGCAGGAGTCTGGGTTCACTGCAATCATTTCTTTTATTTGCATCTCAGCTATCGGGGACCAGTATTCCTTCCTCGGTTTTCACATCTTGTCTCCCTTGGGGCTCCCAGGGGTGAGTGGCTGAAGTCTGAGGGTCCTTCCTGAGTGCCCTTAGGGCTCACCAGCTCACACTGGAGGGCTGCAGTCACTGATGGCTCTGACACCCTTGACACTGATAGGGCAGGAAATTGTCCATCTCTCAGATATATATATATATATATATATATATATTATATATCTGTGTGTGGACTATAAAGAAAGCTGAGCACCAAAGAATTGATGCTTTTGAACTGTGGTGTTGGAGAAGACTCTTGAGAATCCCTTGGACTGCAAGGAGGTCCAACCAGTCCATCCTAAAGGAGATCAGTCCTGGGTGTTCATTGGAAGGACTGATGTTGAAGCTGAAACTCCAATACTTTGGCCACCTGATGGGAAGAGCTGACTCATTTGAAAAGACCCTGATGCTTGGAAAAATTGAGGGCAGGAGGAGAAGGGGACGACAGAGGATGAGATGGATGGATGGCATCCCCGACTCAATGGACATGAGTTTGAGTAAACTCCGAGAGTTGGTGGTGGACAGGGAGGCCTGGCTTGCTGCGGTTTATGAGGTCGCAAAGAGTCGGATATGACTGAGCGACTAAACTGAACTGAACTGATATATGTATGGCTTCCCTCATAGCTCAGTTGGTAAAACATCCGCCTGCAATGCAGGAGACCCGGGTTCAAATCCTGGGTTGGGAAGATCCCCTGGAGAAAGGAATGGCAACCCATTCCAGTATTCTTGCCTGAACAATCCCCATGGACAGAAGAGCCTGGTGGGCTCCCGTCCATGGAATCACAAAGAGTCGGATGACTAAACTACTACGATACATATATATATAGTTCAGATTCTTATCCATTATCGGTTGTTACAAGATATTGAAAATAGTTCCCTGTGCTTACAGTAAATCCTTGTTGGTTATCTATTTTATATACAGTAGTATATATCTGTTAATCCCAAATTCCTAATTTATCCCTTCCCCACCCTTTCCCTCTTTGGTAACCTTACCTTGGTGTTCAATGTCTTTGAGTCTGGTTTCGTTTTGTAGATAAGTTCATTTGTGTCATTTTTTAAGATTCCACACATAAGTGATATCACATGGTATTTTTCCTTCTCTGTCTTTCTTCACTTAGTATGATCGTCCGCAAGACCATCCATGTTGCTGCAAATTGCCTTATTTCATTCTTTTCTGTGACTGAGTAGTATTCTACTGTCTGTATAGACCACGTCTTTATCTGTTCATCTGTCGATGGACATTGAAGTTGCTTTGCTTATTTTATTTGCCCTTTCCAGGTAAGAGGCTCCCTTCAGATTCTGGTAATGCCTGGCAGTGCTCACGACTGATGTGAAAGGTTGGCAACTGTTTATGTAGCCATTGGTTTCATGGAGTGAAGCTTCCGTCTTCTGAGTTATTGCTTTAGATCCTCAGCCAGACTCCTGAGTGATTGTCCTTCACCTTGGGCAGTCTTCAAGGTGCAGAGCTTATTGCAGCTCTTCCCTGGAGAAAGAGGACCAACCTGGGCTCTGGTTGAACTGACTCGCAGGCTGAATGCAGCAAGCACAGTGTTAGTTGATTTTACCTTAAAGAAAAATGAACTTTTCAGCACAGTGGTTTTGAGGCAGTTGAATGTGGGTGCCTTTGAAGTCGTGGGCTTCCCTCATAGCTCAGTTGGTAAAGAATCTGCCTGCAATGCAGGAGACCCTGGTTCAATTCCTGGGTCAGGAAGATCTGCTGGAGAAGGGATAGGCTACCCACTCCAGTATTCTTCGGCTTCCCCGGTGGCTCAGCTGGCAAAGAATCCATCTGCAATGTGGGAGACCTGGGTTTGATTCCTGGGTTGGGAAGATCCCCTGGAGAAGGGAAAGGCTACCCCCTCCAGTTTTCTGGCCTGGAGAATTCCAAGGACTATATAGTCCATGGGGACGCAAAGAGTCGGACACAACTGAGCGACTTTCACTTTCACTTTTTGAAGTCGTAGTCTCTCCAGCGATGTCACTTGATTCCTCTCCAGCCATGAGAAGGAGGCACATAAGGAGTGCATTGTCCACGTGGAAATTTGAATGTGCCCGCAAACCACTATTGACATACTTCCTGTGGCTGCACAAGGTGCTAACAAGTCAGGGGATAGTGTACTTTGCCTGGGGAGTCAAGAAAGGTTTCAGAAAGATAGCAGATACATAGAATAAGTACCTATGCATTAAACTGTATTGAAATGGACAAGTCTTGCCCAAACACTCTGTCTTGTAACTCTCCTGCCTTAGGGCTTGTCCCATTCAGTGACTGCTGTGACTCAGTAATTTTCATAAGTGAACTGATTTTAGCATTTTTGAGGGTATAAATCAAATCATTGTTGTTCAGTCGCTCAGCTGTGTCTGACTCTTTGTGACCCCATGGACTGACTGCAGCACGCCAGGCTTCCCTGTCCGTCACCATCTCCCTGAGTTTGCTCAAACTCATGTCCATTGAGTCAGTGATGCCATCTGGCCATCTCATTCTCTGTCACCCCCTTCTCCTCTTGCCTTCAATCTTTCCCAGAATCAAGGTCTTTTCCATGAGTCAGCTCTTTGTCTCAGGTGGCCCAAGTGTTTAGCATCAGTCCTTCCAGTGAATATTCAGGGTTGATTGACTGGTTTGATCTCCTTGCTGTCCAAAGGACTCTCAAGAGTCTTCTCCAGCACTACAGTTCAAAAGCATCAATTCTTTGGTGCTCAGTCTTCTTTATGGTCCAACTCTCACATCCATACATGACTACCGGAAAATTAAATATGAAGTATAAATTAAGTACAAAAAATCTAATTTGGACCTGCTTATTTCATTTGCAGACTGTGTGTCTAAATCTACCTTGGAGGTTTTCATTTTTAATCTTAAAGTTTGTTGAACAGGTAGAATATTTAAGATATTTGTGTAGGAAAACATTGTAACAAATTGAGTTTAGTTTGATCCCATATTACGACTCATTCATGCTAACTCTTCTTCTCTATTTTGTTTGATGAACACTTAAATCCTTTTCAGTTCAGTTCAGTTGCTCAGTCACGTACAGACTCTCTGCGACCCCATGGACTGCAGCATGCCAGGCTTCCTTGTCCATCACCAACTCCAAGGATGTCCATTTGGTTTACAGCAAATACATCACATTTCCACTAGAGGGAGGAGAAGTGCTAACTTTAAAAATTGAGGAATGAGCTGTACTTTTTGCCCAGATAATCACTCCCCTCACTACACACTGTGCTTACAAAAACAGTGGCAGTTCCTTTCATTTTTATTTAAATATCTGCTCCAAAGGGAGAACAGAGGACAAACAGTGGAACATTTCTAGGTCAGAGTAGCAATTCTTTAAAAGTGGCTGATTTCTTGCTTCATGAGTTCTAAACACAGCCCTGGGGTCAAACATTTTCAAAGGAAGACCTTAGTGATCAGAGAAAGCCATCTCTTTCTTTAACGGTTGTGGAAAATGGGGCCCAAAGAGAGAGGGTTGCCCTGCCTGAGATTGGAGAATTTTCTAGTAGCAGATGCAAAAATAGAAATGCTGCCCAGTTCTTTTTCTAGTGCTCTTTAGAATGCAGTCAATGGGGTCAGCATATCTAATCTAATGCTGTAGCTATTTTAGACACACACCTATGTATATGCTTTTGTACATGTATATGAAAGCATGTATTTTCTGCCCTCTGACTTTTGGGGTCTGGCATTAAGAAACATTCTGGGGCTTTTATGCATCCTTGTTTATTTGCTCTTAATCCTCCCCCCATCCCAATTCCCCTCTCCATATTACTCTAGATGCAAAAGACAGTGCTTATGTAGGAAATGGCTGATGAATTCAGCAAAGTCCAAGATCTTGTAATTACTGACCAATCAGCAAAATATCCTAGTTTAGAGAACACACCATAAACTTTCCTGTGAACTCTCCAAAATTTTTATTAACATGCATGAAATTAGAGGTTGTGCTTATTTTGCCATAATTGAGGGTGTCTCGTTTCTGTAGAACGTAACAAAGCATTTGAAGAAGCTCTCAAATTTCACTTCTGGCTGAACTCCATCTGTAATGCATTCTGTGCTCATCTTTGAGGTAAGAAAGATGATTTTCTGAGTTCTAACTGAAAAGCAAACAAACCCCCAAATACCCAAATCTTCTAGTCTGAGGTTGTTAAACAAACAAACAAACAAAAACCACAACAACGAAAAAGCAAGACCAAAGGAAATTACCAGTGTGTGCTTTTGGAAGTCATTAAAGAAGATTTATTTCTACATTTTCTGTAGTCAGAACCTCCGATAAGGAGTTTTCCCTCTGCCTCTGAATCTAGCTGCTCTAGTCTGTGTCTACCTGAGGGGAACTTCTTCGAAAGTGAGTGCTAAGGGACTTGCCGAATGCTCCAGTGGTTAGGACTCCCTTCTGCTGTAAGGGGCAGGGGTTTGATCCCTGCTCAGAGAACTAAGGTCTCACGTTTTGTCGGGGGAAAAAAACGTTAGGCTTAGTGTTAGGGAAGGTGGAGATACATGTTTAAGACCTGCGGTCATCTATTTTTCTCCCTTCCATTTTTGTTGAAATACAATGGATACACTTCCCAGGTGGCCCAGTGGTAAAGAATTAGCTTGCTGATGCAGGAGACAAGGGAGATATGCATTCAATCTCTGAGTCAGGAGGATCCCCTGAAATAACAAATGTCAACCCACTCTAGTATTCTTGCCTAGAGAGCTCCATGGACAGAGGAGCCTGGAGGGCTACAGTCCATGGGGGTCACAATCAGACTTAACTGAGCACACACACAACAGTGGACACACCGCACTATACATTTTAGGTGAACAGCATCATAACGACTTACATACAATATGAAATGATTATCACAAGAAGTTTAGCAACCATCCATCATCTTACATAGATCTAAAATTAAAGAAATAGATTTTTTTCCTTGTGATGAGAACTCTTAGGATTTACCCTTTTAACAACTTTCACCCATAACATATAGCAGTGTTAATTATATTTTTCATGTTGTACATCACATACTTAGTCTGTATTTATCTTATAGCTGGGAGTTTGTGCCTTTTTACCACTTTTATCTTACCTCCCCTCCCCACTCCCGAAACCCATCTGATTGTGGCCATTCTTTCAATGAAGAGATAAATCATCTTTCACTTTTATGTGCAAAAATACAAAATAACGAATGAAAACACTTCTGGCAGTAAGCGGGTGTAGGTGTCATTTCCAGCTGGATGGCTCAGTGATCCTGGGTAAGATCCTTTCTGTTTGCAAAACAGGATGACCACCAGGCTAGGAGAGGAAAAAGGGCCTGCACTTTCAGTGGCCATGCTTGCATAATTGCATAATAAATCCAATTCACCTGAGACCCTTAGATCCCTTGTAATTTTTGAGTAGATTGTAACACAGGATCTGTTGTTTTTATACCATTTTATCACTGTTGTGATAACTTGGGAAAGCCAGGTGTTGGGTTACATTCTATGTTGGTTTCTACAACCCCTTTAGGTAAATGAATCTTCTGTAGAGGAACTGCCTTGAAGTTCCCTAGGGGACTCTGGTGTGACTTTTAGTGTGAGTGATGAGGGGCCACTCCTTGGTGCTGATATGACTCCCACTCAGTGGGACCTGCTTTCCTCCTGAGAACAGGCAGTAACCTCCATGCTCCTGGCACTACCGCCCCCTACAATCCGCTTGGTGTGCAGCACCCAGCCTGATTCTTAACAATCACCTTGTTCATCACACTCAGGGGTCTTTTTGGCATTTCTCCTGAAAGGCCTTCCCCATTACACAGTCTGAAACAAGTTTCATCATTCTCTTCCCCTGAGCGCTAACTCACGACCACCTGTCTCTCTCCAGGTCATATTTATATCCAGAGTGAAAGTGTTAGTCTCTCAGTCGGTCATGTCTGATTCTTTGTGATCCCATGGACTGTAGCCCACCAGGCTCCTCTGTCCCTGGGATTCTCCAGGCAAGAATACTGGAGTGGGTAGCCATTCCCTTCTCCTAGGGGATCTTCCCAACTCAGGGATCGAACCCTGGTCTCCTGCATTGCAGGTGGATTTTTTTTTTTTACTGTCTCAGCCACCAGGGAAGCCCTATTTATGTCCATACCCACAGCTACATGCCTGTACCCATAGCCAGGTATCTATCTAGGCCCATGTCAACACCTAGAGCTATACCTCTGTCTACAGTATGTGGGTGTGTTTATCTGTACTTCTGCACGGGAATACACCTTCCGTGAAGGCAAATGTTGTATTTTCTTGTGGCTTTAATCCCACTGTCTAGAGCAGTGCCTGGTGTATGATGGATACAAAAGAAGTGTTTGTCAAATGGATGAGCCAATCTCCCACTTGTCAGGATTTGGGTTCTGGCTTTTACTAGCTCTGTGGACCACTTACTTAACTTTAGTGTGACTTTATTTTCTCATTTCTCCATCAAGGATGGGGTCATTTCTCTCAAAGATCTAGTGTGAGAATGAGATTAGATGCTGTAATGAAGAGAAGCTACAAGGCCTGGCCCAGAAAAGGCATTAAGTTAAGGTTAATTCCCTTCTTCCTCCTTCTGTCTTATTGAGCACATCCCGACGTTCACCAGTCCCTCGGCTCTAAGAGAAATATTTTGATTAATATTCACTGTTGAGTCATGTCTAGAGTTGGCAAAATGAGAGTTCCCAGCTCAGGAAGATTATAAACATAAACACTGTGACACTATTTTCCACAGGAGAGATTACAAAACACTGAGCTGATGTGCCCACAAGTTCAAGCAAGGCGATGGTAAATGTATATACATATATAAAGTCAAGAGCAATGGTAGCTTATTTTTTAATTTTATCAAAAGACAAAAATTGAGTTAAGAGCTATACTTTTGCTATTAGTATCTTGTAACATGAACTTAAGCATTTATCCCATCACCCAACATAAGAGATCATGTTTCAAAAATGAAAAACACTTTCAAGAAGGCCTCTTTCCATTTGTATTTAAAAAAAAAAAATAAGTTTCCAACAGAGAATTACCTCCCTTAGAAAGAGAAACCACTTTAGTCAATAAAAATATTAACCCTAAACATCTGTTAAGAGTTTCACGTGCATTATTGCACACATTGTTCACATTAAACCTATGAATCAGCTACTATTATTATCTTCGATCTGTTTTGAAGCGAGTTAACCAGCCCAAGGTCACAGGGCTGGTTAACCTTGGAGCCTGGAATCATCTTATATCTGTCTGACTCTGGAGCCAGTGAGGGGCCCTGGCCATTACACTTGGAGATGACAGCAAAGGAGTCCCAGTGACAGTTTCATCCAACTAAAAATGTATCAGCACAAAAAAATGAAAACTAAGAAACAAATACATCTAGTTTTCATTTGTTGTTTACAAACGGTCTATTTACAAGTTGGGCTTCCTGGGTGGCTCAGTGGTAAGGAACCCGCTGGCCAGTGTAGGAGATGCAGGAGATGCTGGTTCGATCTCTGGGTCAGGAAGATCCCCTGGAGAAGAAAATGGCAACCTACTCCAGTATTCTTACCAGGAAACACCATGGACAGAGGAGCCTGGCAGGCTACAGTCCATGGGGTTGCAAAGAGTCAGACAGGACTGAGCAACTGAGCGCATGCACCCTTTATAAGTCATAACAATCCATCCTATGTAGGATGGGGTGAGATTTTATATCATTTTATAGATGAAGGAGGAGAAGTTGTAGAACTTCACTGATGCCCCCAGTAATAAGGGGTAGAGCCTGGACTCCACTTTCTGATTATAGATCCTTGTTCTTTCTCCTGCTCTCCTTGACTTTCCAGGAGAAAATTCCTCTTCTACAGTTAGAGACTTAGTCATTGACAGGGTATCTTCCAAGTGTCAGTGACTCTAGTAGTTGTCACGAGCACACAGGGCTTAGATAAACACAGACATAATCCCTCCTCTTTGGGGGAGAGACAGATAATAAACAAATAAATACAGATGATGTTAGGTCCATGGTGGTGTTTGTGCCACAGACAAAATTAAAATATGTGAAGGGGGTTGGGAGAATCAGATTGGGGAAAGAGTTGAGATTTTAACTTGGGTTGTGTGGGGAGGCTGCTCTGCTAAAGAGATATTTGAGTACCTGAAAGAGGTGAGGAAGCCAGCATGTGGTTATCTGGAGGGATAAGCAGACACCACTGCACGTGCAGAGGTCCTGAGGTGATGGGAGGACTCTTGATGTGTACAAGGAACAGGGAGGAGGGCATGAGGGCTGCATCAACCAGAGAGCAAATGAGTCTACAATCCTGAGGGTTGTGTCTTCTGCCATGGAGGGCAAGGACCTGTAGGTTCAGCATCTGAAGGTTTGGTGCCGACAGGCCCGTGGAGGGAACCACCCACCGCAGCCAAAGAAGAGCCTTAAGATAGCAAGAAATCAGGGGAAAACCTAGGCAGAACACTCTTTGACATAAATCGCAACAATATCGTTTTCTATTCGTCTCCTACAGTCATGGAAATAAAAAGAAAAGTAAACAAATGGGACCTAATTAAACTCAAAAGCTTCTGCACAGCAAAGGAAATCATAAACAAAACGAAAAGATAACCCACAGAATAGGAGAAAATATTTGTAAACAATGCAACCAGAAAGGGATTAACCTCCAAAATGCCCAAACAACTCATGCAGCTCCATATCAAAAAAGCAAGGAACCCGATCAAAAAATGGGTAGAAGACCTAAATAGACATCTCTCCAAAGAAGATGTACAGGTGGCCAACAGGCACACGAGAAGATACTCAACATCAATAATTATTAGAGAAATGCTATCAAAACTACAATGAGACATCACCTCACACAATCAGAATGGCCATCATCAAAAAGTCTACAGACAGTAAATGCTGGAGACGGTGTGGAGAAAAGGGAACCCTCTTACACTGTTGGTGGGAATGTAAATTGGTGCAGAACCATGGAGATCAGTATGGAGGTTCCCTCAAACACTAAAAACAGAGCCATCAATGACCCAGTAATCCCACTCCTGGGCACATATCAGGAGAAAACCATGATTTAAAAGGATACGTGTGCCCCAAGAGTCACTGCAGCTCTATTCACAATAGCTGAAACATGCGTGCATGCTCAGTCACTTCAGTTGTGTTTGACTCTTTGTGACCCTGTGGACTAGAGCCTGCCAGTCTCCTCTGTCCACGGTATTCTCCAAGCAAGGATACTGGAGAGGGTCGCCATGCCCTCCTCCAGGGGGATCTTCCCAACCCAGGGAATGAACATGGGCCTCTTGCATCTCCTGCATTGCAGGCAGATTCCTTAGCCACTGAGCCATCTGAGAAGCCCCAGCCAAGACATGGAAACAACCTAAATGTCCATTGATAGAGGAATGGATAAAGAGATGTGGTAAATATATGCAATGGAATATTACTCAGCCATGAAAAAGAATGAAATAATGCCACCTGCAGCAACACAGATGGACCTAGAGATTATCACACTAAATGAAGCAAGTCACACAGAGAAAGACAAATACTGTGTGTCATCGCTTATATGAAGAATCTAAAATAAATAATACAAATGAACTTATTTACAAAGCAGAAGCGGGCTCACAGACTTAGAAAACAAACTTATCATTACCAAAGGGAAAAAGGTGGTGGGGAGGGGATAAATTGAGACCTTGGGATTGACATATTTAAAATAGATAATTAACAAGGACCTACTGTATAACACAGGGAACTCTGCTCAATATTCTGTAATAACCTAAATGGGAAAAGAATTTGAAAAAGAATAGATACATGTATGTACACACCTGGATCACTTTGCGGTCCACCTGAAACAAATACAACATTGTTGATCAACTATAGCCCAATAAAAAATTTTTAAAAAGACTTAGCAACTGGAAGATACAGTGAATATATTTAAATCAGTCAATAAAAATGAAGCAAATAAAAAAAAAAGTGATTCAGGCACTGCTTATTTACAGCCTCAGAAGGAGCCAATTCTGTTTTGTAAACGTGAGCAGCATCCCCTGAGGATGGTGAAGACCTGTCAGAATAGCATCCGTGCTGAGCTTTGGAGGAAAAGCCCTCAGCAGGACATGACCAGCTCTCTCCATGGACTGAAACCTTCCTGGCAGAGATCACAGGTTTTTCTATCACATTTCCCAGAAGAACTCAGGCTTCTGGGTCCACATATATGAATGATCTAGCATGCAGTCAAATGTGGCAAAGTCACACAATACAAGCCCGGCAGCTTCTTCTGTGTGGTCTGGTCAGACCCCACCAGACAGGGACAGGGCGCCAGGTCAGGCTGTGACGGCGTGGGGTAGGACAACTTCCTGAACCTGCAGGACCCTCTGAGGGGCCCTGTGGGCTCCCAGGATGCGTGGCTGGGGGGTGAAGAATCTGGAGTCCTGGGTCAGGACTGGGAGGGTCACTGGCTAGCTGAACAAACCGTGGGCAAATCACTCATCTCTCCAACCTGTCCTTCTCACATCTGTAAAGGATAGGAGTGAATGTTTCATTTATCCAAGTAGCATCTCTTATTTCCTGCCAGGCTTGGTGCTGAGCACTTTAGAGACATTGACTCTAATTCTGCAGGCCAGTCCTCTGAGGTCGGCCCTCCTCTCATCCCCGATTTACTGATTGGGGAAGGAAGCCGCAGGAAGATGAAGTGGCTGCTCAGGGCCACCGGCGAGTGGCTGGCAGAGCTGGGATTCACACCCACGCAGGCAGGCTCTGTCGTCCAGCTTTCAGCTCTCCAGCCCCCTGCCTCTCAGTGCAGGGTTTGTACGTTCGCTCCCAGCCTGCACATCTGATGAGTGTAACTGTATGAGGCGAGATTTCAGCCCATATGGGGAGCTCTTGCGCTAATCCGTTAAGTCGTGGTGCACACTCTGGTCTCTTATTCTGCCTTTACTTGGGGGACACTGCCCTGGGGAGCATCCACCGTGGGAGTTGGCCTGGATGCCGCTTCCACAGAGGCGAGAACTCAGGGCCTCGGTGTCCACTGACACCACCAATGATCTCTCTTCTTAAATTGGAAAACTAGATGCTGATGTAGGCGGGGTGGCTGGCTGGGGGCCCTCTCCCTTCTCCTGAAGTCACTTGCTCCCCTGAGGGTTCCAGTGACCTCTGCTGAGATGTCCTTAGCCACTCCCCCCAAGGTTAAGTGGCTCAGTGGGTGAAGAATCCACCTGCAGTGCAGGAGATGAGGGTCTGATCCCTGGGTTGGGAAGATCCTCTGGAGGAGGGCATGGCAACCCACTCCAGTATTCTTGCCTGGAGAATCCATGGACAGAGGAGCCTGGGCGGGCTGCAGTCCATGGGATTGCAAAGAATTGGACATGACTGAGTACGCAAGAAAAAAAGAGAAAAGTTTAAGTAGGTTAAGAAGGAACCACAATCACACCTCCTCCCCTGCCCCCCCCACTGGGCCTCTCACTTCCCCTGGAAGCTGGAAACATCTCACAGCCTGCCCCCCCACAAAGAAGTGGGGGCCCCTGTATAGAAGCCTGGGCCCCACCAGGAGGCAGGAGCTAGCTGGGGCTCCTCACCACCCCTTGTCTCAGTTCACCTCTCGAGGGTTCATGGGAGACTCCAACCCTCCTCTGGGCCACCTCTGGAGGCAGTGCTTGGGGGTTCTAAGATTCTTTATTTTTTTCAGACAAAAATACATCTTATTCCCGAGCAGTTGATGTGGGTTTGAGTTTCCCGTGTGCTGCCGGCTTCTTTCACTCCCAGCTCTGACATGAGAAATTCACATCCCCGCCTCCTCTCAGGTCGACTTGGGTCCATGTGGTCAATGGCTCCCCTGTCCTCGGACGCGGGGTGCTCTGCCGATGTGGTCCTGGAGCTCTGTGACCCTGGTACCCGACATCCCTCCTCAGAAGTGACCCCTGCGGTGTCTCTCCCTGTCTGCCCCCTGCAGTCCTGTCAGTGACGCCGGTCCTCGAAGCTGCTGCAGCCTCGTCTCAGGTATCGGAGTAAATGTCTCTGAAGAAACACCACTAGTTAAGAGCTCTCATCGAATCCCTTTTCTTTTTCCGGGCTTAAGTAACATAGATATGTATTCTGTTTTCTGCTTGCGTGTTTTCATTTTTGCTAAAACACAAGGCGGTTTATAATGCATATTTTTTAACCTTGCTTTTCACTTAAAATTACTTCTGGCAATTTTTTCACATGAAAACACAGGTAGCTACTTGCTTCTTTTTCACGTCTGGATTGTGTTGTATTTTATACACACACACACACACAGACACACAGTGCATATATATATATATATATATATAGAGAGAGAGAGATCATAGTTAATTTAATGAATTGTTGATTTATGGACAGATGTTCCCAATTATTAGCCATACTAACTGACGACTCAAATGAACACCAGTGTGTGTATGCTGCTAAGTTGCTTCAGTCGTGTCCGACTCTGCGTGACCCCATAGACGGCAGCCCGACAGGCTCCGCCGTCCCTGGGATTCTCCAGGCAAGAACACTGGAGTGGGTTGCCATTTCCTTCTCCAATGCATGAAAGTGAAAAGTGAAAGTGAAGTTGCTCAGTCGTCTCCGACTGCTAGCGACACCCATGGACTGCAGCCCACCAGGCTCCTCCATCCATGGGGTTTTCCAGGCAAGAGTACTGGAGTGGGGTGCCATTGCGTTCTCAGTGTGTGTATAAGTGGGTGTATTTTCATATGTGTATATGTGTATGTGAGTGTGTATATGCGTATACATATGTGTGTGAATATATGTGAATACCTACATGTATTTGTGCATCTCTGTGAGTATATCGGTGGAATAAATGCATAACAAGTAGCCACTGAGTCAAAGAATACATTCATTTAATTCATTTTTAATTTGCTCAAAATCAGTTAGTTTGGCATCCAAAAATGTTGCATCAATTTAGCCACACCAACAATGTTTAATATTCCCTCATTTTAATTCTTTCAGGTTGCATAGCTAAACAATCCTATCACATTGTTTTAATTTGTATTTTTAAAATATCAATGAGTCTGAGGATCACTTTGTATTTCTAAGTCTTTTCTATCTTTTCCTGCCTGTTCACATACAATGCTGGGTACTTTACTGGGTCTTTGTCTTTTTAGAATATTGATTTATAAGATTTCTTTATATATTTAGGCAAGTGTCTTATGTCATATGTTTTGTCTTATGCTATTTTTTCCTGAAACTGTGTTAACATTTTAGTGTATTGAAATCTGTTCCTTACTGGCTTCTGTTTTTTGTTTGTTTGTTTTAAGATGTTATATTTTCAGGGAAGTTTTTGGTTCACAGCAAAATTGAGAGATAAGTACAGAGATTTCTCATACAATCCTCTTGTCCCCAGACATGCACAGCTTCTCCTTGACCAACATCCCTCACCAGAGTGGTCCATGGATGACAATCAATGGACCTACATCAACACATATTAATCACCCGAAGTCCACAGTTCACATTCAGCTCCATTCTTGGAGATACATTCTGTGGGTTTGGATGAATGTATAATGACACATATAAACCATCATAGTATCGATCAGAATAGTTTCGGTTTTATAAAAATCCTCTGTGTTCTGCCTATTCATTACCCCCACCCAGCTCCTACCTCAACTCCTGACAGCTACTGTTCATTTGTTTTCTGTCTCCGTGGTTTTGCCTTTTCCAGAATGTCATATAGTTGGAATCAAACAGTGTGTAGTTCTTTCACTTGGTAAAATTCATTTAGGTTTCCTTCATGTATTTTCATGGCTTGATAGATTATGTCTTTTTAGTGCTGAAGAAAATTTCATTGTCTGGATATACCACAGTTTATTTATCTAATTACTTGCTGAAGGACATCTTGGTTGCTTCCAAGTTTTTGCCATTATGAATAAAGTTGCTATAAAATCTGTGTGCTTCTGCCTTTCTTGTTTTGCTTTGAAAGTTTGCTTTATTCCCAAGATAAATTTCAAAAATTTAACATTGCAATTTTCTTCTAGTTTGGGATTTGACCTTTTGCTTCTATTTTATAACCCATCTGAGATTATTTTAGTGTTAGAATGTATAGTGATGTTTTTCTCCACCTGTCTACTGAGTGATTTTTTAATGCTAAGTGTTACATTTTGCCCTTCCTTGAACTCTACCTAAGATGTAGCAAAATGTTTGGCATGCACATGACACTATGTACTTACTGTCATGATACTTATTTGCTTTAAAAAAATGTTAAGCAGTACCATTAACATGGTGGGAATGCTAGCAGTAATAATAGCTACCATTTATGGGCTGGGTCAATCTATAAACTTTGTTGTTTTTGTTTTTTAGTTGCTCAGTCCTGTCCGACTCTTTTGCAACCTCATGGACTGCCATGAGGTAGCCTGCCAGGCTCCTCTGTCTGTGAGATTTCCCAGGCAAGAATGCTGGACTGGGTGGCCATTTCCTACTTCAGGGGATTTTCCTGACCCAGGGATCAAACCCAAATCCCCTGCTTGGTGAGTGGATCTTTACCACTGAGCCACCAGGGAAGCCCCCACATTTAAAATCCAACAATCCTGCAAGCTATGTACTATTGTCTCTATTTTATACATAACAGAATGGATGATTTTGAGATCACAGAGGTTAAAAGTGGCAAAGCTGTGACCTGAACACAAGTCAGCATATCTTCAAAATGCCACGAGTTTCCAGCTCCCAGTGCTGTCGGTAACAGTGGAGAGGGGAGGTGAATGATGCTTGGAAGTATGGAGGAACCTCTTTCTGGTCCACTAACTGGAATTTATAGTTCTAAAGCTTCCTTCTCAGCATCAAATATTTCATTGAATTGGATTTAGACCTCTTCACTGTCGACTGAGCCCGATGAGGTAAGACTTGGTAAATGCTACGCGTTGGCTTCTGTCCCGGTGCAGGGAATGCACTTTACAGTGGTAATTTCCTGCTAATTGGTTGTAACTAATGCACTGCCATTCTGGAATTTGTCACTTACAGAAATGTACCTTAGCAAATGGACCATGGTCTCCACCTACATGTACATTTACTCATGCTAGAAACAGTGCGGTGAGAGGCAGGTGGGATGAAGGATGTGACTGAGTGGGCAGTAGGTGTCCTGTGGACCCCCGCCTTTCACGAAGTCTTTTTTGGATGAAGAAGGATGGCTGGAAGAACAGGCATCGGGAATCAGATGCCAACAGAAGAGGCAAGGTTGGGGCCAAAGTCAGTGTGTGTCTCCTGGGCTAGTCTTCCGTCTCTAGAGGCAAAAATTTTCTTATCAGTGAAACAAAGAAGCTTGGTTACACCTGCCATTTCAAACTGTGCTCTGCAGAGGTTACCTGGGGGTCTCAGAGCTAGAATGGATGAACCCTCTGCTCCGCTCAACCCTGTGCCTCTCCGCTTCACCCTTTTTACATCTTAAGTTTCCAAGGCGAGCAACATTCAAACCATGGGAAGTGAGGCTGCCCTGGGAAGGCTCCGGCACCAACAATCTGAGATCTTATTTTTTCCCTCCCACCTCCAACAGCCCCGCTCTGTTCTTGTGTTTGTGCTCTGATGCAGGCTGGCATGTCAGGCACAGAGCCCGCTACGCTGCCTGTGTGGTTTCCTAGGAACCCCCGCACCAGGCAGGGCCAAAGAGAGGGCAGGGAGGGTGGCAACAAAGAGAAGCCAGTGGAAGTAACCAGGGTCAGTCTTGGCCCCTGGGGGAGCGGAGGGACAGATGCCTGCCACTGCCAGCCTGTCCCCTGTGAGAGGAGCTGGTGTAGCAGAGGGTGGCTTGTGGCATCTGTGTCCCCATGAGGCGCTCTTAGGGCTGGCAGGGGCTGAGGACATGTGGAGTGCCCGCCTGCCTGCCCCAGCTGGCCGGCTTCAGGCCGTGCCAACTGCAGTCAGGGGCATCTGTCCTGGGCTGGGGGACATCTGATGCCTGGTAGGGCGGGCCAGGAGCCTCAAGGGAAAGGAATACAAGACAGTCCAGAAACGGAGGTGAAATGAAACTTCCAGAGGGACTGGCACCTTGAGCCTTAGCTTTTTTAAAATGTCAATGAATTCATCTCTCTGTGTGTCTCAGTCTCCCTCCACCCGGCTTTCTCTCTCTGTCTCTCTCTCTCTCTCATCTCTGTTCTACTGAGATGTGATTTTCATTACTCCAGGGATCTTAAGATTTCCACACCAATCATAGTAAAATTGCACAAGAAGTCTTGATGTTGCTGCTGTGAATTTCACTGCCTTGGGGCCAAGCTGAAATCTACAAGATTGAAAGAGCTGGACTTTATAGGAGAAGCAGACCAGGGAGAGGAAGAGAGAGAAAAGGAGGCGGGGAGAGGAAGACAGAGAGGGAGAGAGAGGACTGATGAACTCAGAAAAATCCATGGGAATCTCATTTCTGTCTTTCATGAGCTAGTGGGAAATCAGCAAAGGACTTAGCCTGTCTGAATGTCATGTTCCACATCTGTTAAACAGGGATTTAGATTAATTTTAGATTTCTAAAGCTAATAGTAGTATCTACTTTGCAGATTTATTTTGAGAATTATTAGAAAAGAACCTGCTTAGTGTAACATTTCCAAAATGTGCTCCTAGATGGTGGCTGTAATGGTGCACAGGTTAACACAGACTCTGACGCTCTCCTCACCTGTGTGGCCCTGTGATCGTGATTTTATTGTGTTCTGTTCCTTTAGGCAGACAGAACTCACCACATACATGTGGTGTCATGTCAGCTTGTCATTTTCCTGGGCTGGTTAAAAAAGGTCAAAGAAAACAAATACAGAGGAAAAGTTAATAGAGGTATTTGTCTGAAAAGGCAGTCATCTACCTTCAAATTCTTATCTTTTCTCACTGTCTTTTCCCACCCAGATTCCAGCCTTCCCACAAAACCTTTCCAAATGGAGCAGAAGTCAGACATTGACATCCCCAGAATGTGAGCTCCAGAACCATCATTCCTGTCTCCCCTGGTTTTGGACACCAGTTCCGGTCCAGACTGGCGTTTCCTGTCCTGCAAAGCCAGTCTGTTGGACTTCCTGGTTCTGAAATCCATTCCATCCCAGGTAAGCTCTGCGACTCTCCTTCCATTCTGAGACCATGGTTTCTACACTAAACTTCAGAGATTTGGTCTGACAACTGAAGGAGAAATGAAGAGACCTTTGGAGTGGAAATGGTTTGTGGCGGCCCATTCTCAGATTCTTTCTGATGATGTTTGGATGTGTAGATCTAATGTTTTTTCAAAAATGAATATTTTCTATTTGTTTTTCCTTTTGTCGTTGGAAGCCCTTTGGCTCTGGGCACTGGAGTAAATGAAGAGGATATGTGAAATTGTTACCTGGATGGACTGCAGGAAACTCTCATTAATTGAGAACACAAGGGACCAGACAAAACAGATTTTGAATGAATTAGTTTTCAGTGTCTGAAAGCATTGCTGAGAAATACAGGATGTCTTTTTGGCTGAGAAATCCTCATTCATTATGTCACCCGATGCAGTGTTAAGTCAAATGGTAAATGGCAGTGATATTTCCTATATTTTGGGGCGAATGATAGGTGATTTGGGAAATACATTATTTGGTTCTCAGCCATCTGGACAAAATTTATCAGATTCTTGCCTGTTGTACCCTGACAGCTCCCAAGTTCCATTCTTTAATAACTTTTTTCCTTTCCATGTCAATCCTGAGTGATCTAGTGGTTAACCAGACATCCCATGTTTTGTTTTAAATTCCTAAAGATTCAACGGGCTTTCCCAATGGCTCAGCGGTAAAGAATCCACATGCCAGTACAGGAGACTCAGGTTTGATTCCTGGATCAGGAAGAGCCCCTGGAAGAGAAAATGGACCCACTCCAGTATTCTTGCCTGGGAAATCCCATGGACAGAGGAACCTGGCGGGCTACAGTCCCTGGGGTCCCAGAAGAGTTGGACATGGCTGAGCGATTGAGAGAGAGAGCCAGGATTCAATACTACTGTTTCACTTGAAGATCTTTCTTTTTGCTTCAAACATGGCTTGTGTTCATCAGCGAGGAGCGTGGCTTCTTCACCGTACATGGTGGCCCTTCTGCATTGCCTTCCATTTTCAGCTCCCAGGCTCCCAGACACTAGCTGCCTCTGACCTGTACTCCGGTGCCCTAGCAGCATGGCTCAGGGTGAGTTCTGGTCTCCCTGCTCCCGGCACATGTGCTGAGATCCACAAGGAATTTTTACTTCTGTGCTTTTTAGCCTTTCCTCTTTGGGTTACAGTCATCTTAACACAGGGCCTCGAGCAGGTTAGGCTGTAATGAAATACTCAACATATATAACGGGGGTGAGAAGAGGGCAGTGTGTTGGGATGCTGGGGGTGAGCTGGCCCCATGTCCCCCCAGCTTCCATAAAACGTCCTCCTCCCTCTTGGTTGGGGTCTCCTCTCTCCCCTGATCCACTGCCTCGCAGCTGAGTCTCCATGTGATCCAGGGCTGGGCTGAGGCCTGGGTCAGGCCGTTCCCCCATGTTCCCTCCGGGATGGAGCTTGGCTTGTTGGAAGGACGTCTCTCTGTCCCCTTGCAGGAACGGTGGGTCCTCCACGTCAGCCCCTGCCTCCCATTTCCACAACCCCTGCCCCTGGATCCTGGAGCAATAGGATGCTGTGAAGACGGGCTTAAACACAGTCTGTATAGGACGAAGAGTAGAATCTTGCAGAGCCTGTGACTGGTGGGTGGACAAGACGCACTGTCTGTGATACTGAGCATCCCTGTGCTCTACGTCACCAACCCTCCTCCTCCTCCTCTCCTTCTTGTCTCTGCCATCTTCCTCTCCAGCAGGCTGTGGCTGCAGCCACCTCTCCCCATGTGGCCACTGGACTGCCCAGCTAACCACTCGGGCTGCTGAAGGACCATGTGCCCGGTCCCTCTCTCCTGCTCACCTCACATGGGCAATACCTGCCATGGTGGAGCAGTCTGGAGGAGCCCTGTTGCTGCCTTAAGTATCAAGTTCCTGTGGAGGAGAGTCCAGAGCCTGGGCTCATGTGCAGAGGTCCCACAGCCCACAAGATGGAGGGTGTGCCAGCGAGGTGCTGGAACCAGCCCAAAGCTAAAGAATAACCCCTGCCCCTGCTGAGCGCTAACCTTGGTTAACTGGTACTGCACTGGCTTTTGTTTGTGTCCGGACTCGTGGAGTGTCGAGCACAGATCTCTATTTTTCCCTGGCTCTTCCCCTGACCACGACGGAGAGCAGACTTGTGACCATCTCTCTCTACGACGGCTTCACACCCAGCCCTCAGCTCAGCTGAGACTCCTCCCTGTCCTCCGCATCACCGCCCATGGTCTCCCCTCTGCCTCAGCGCCCGCAGACAAGTCCCCAGGGCGCTGTGTTGTCTACACTACAGAATCTGGGAGGCTCTGAAGATCCCAGCGGTCCTGAGTCCTCTGGGTTCCTTGAAGATGAACAAGTTGTTTTCTGAATAAACCATCAGGAAACCTGGGCAGATGAATTTACCGATGGGACAAAGGGACAGGCTGTTTGTAATTAGGGGTCTCCTGAGAAATCCTGAAATCTGGGTTGATGCAGCTGAGAACTCTCCCCTTGGGAGGGAACTAGATTAAAACACACTCAGAAAACAAGCTAAGTTTGGGCACCGGAAGCCCTCAGACAATGCCAATGACACGGACAAGATGCAAGCATCTCACGCCGTGCCAGATGCTATGTGCACACAGAGGGGCTCGTGTATGTTACCTGATCTTCATAAAACCTCCCAAGGGTAATCGTCTTCAGATGGAGCTGATAAGCTCTGACCTGGTTGAGAGGGTTACGGAGCCGGCCCTTGTCACACCACTACCTAGCGGGGAGACGTCCAGTCATCCTGGTTCCATTCCTGGTCCAGGGCTATCCTGTCTAAGGACTGCGTGGTCTGTATCCAACAAGAACCAGCTCCAGATATACCAGCCCTCCTCACAGCAGGGTTGCTGACTGATCTCACCTTTTTAAGTTGGGATCTCATCTTGAGTTTCCAGGTTTTCCCAGCTTTGAATGTATGTCTATCCTCTCCATCAGATCTCTCCCTGGAGGACACGTTTGTCCTTCTCAATCTGGTGCTGTCTGATTCACCTCCACGAGTGGCTGAGATCCCCCTGCGTCGTCTGGCTCCTACTCATACAGGGCTGTTCGTTAAATGTGCCTGGAGGTTCTCCTCTTGAAATTTCAAGCGGTAAGTAAGACAATCATCTTTACCTATGGAGTACCTGCCTCCACACACCCATTGTGGTAATCAGTATAGTAAAATCAATATGGTGGAAACCGAAGGATGGGCTGATAAGACATAATGATGCTATGGCTGGGCTTTGAATCAACCTTGGTATGTGCTGGATTGGGGGCTCTGAGATGGTGTGGTAGAGGTAATTTGAGAGCAGTTTGTAATGAGCTGATAGATTATTATTCTAAGAAAAATACAGGGAATGCTCATATCCTCTGTGGCTCTAAAGGGAAGAACTAAACCTTATTTTTGCACAGTGGAGAGTACAACCTTCAGCTCAATATAAGTTTCATTCAACACTGGGGAATTCTGTTTTGAAGTGAGTTACCCATCACCGGACTATCATGTCCTAAGTACATTGTGGGTGGTTGTCTTTGGATAAGATGACCTCAGATGTTACTTTGAACTCTGAGATCCCATGACGATTTTCTAGAAGCATTCAGTGGAAGAGAAGCAGTCAAAGGGCAAGGTGTCAGGAGATTTATTTCATTTTTTATTAATTTTTATCCAGGAAAACAGAGCCACTCTGAGTTAGGGAGAAACACAATTTAAAATCTTGTGTATACAACTACTAATTCATTCTGTGTGTTATTCAGTCGCCAAGTGGTGTCTGACTCTTTGCGACCCCATGGACTGTAACACTCCAGGCTTGCCTGCCTTTCACTGTCTCCTAGAGTTTGCTCAAATTCATGTCCATTGAGTTGGTGGTATAATAATTCATACCCTGAATAAAAATTTGAAAATCTCCTATAACCTCATCATCTTCCTATAATAACTATTTTCATTGCATTATAGTCACAGAAATCATATAATTTTCAGGGTTCATGATGTTTGGGCAGTTGTTATCATGGAACATGGAAGATTAGGTAAAAATCAAGTTTTTATGGGGAGAGGGGAGGAGAGGGTGAGATAAAAAAAAAAATCAAGTTGTTCTGACTTTCCCTTCAGATGATTAGGAATAGAATCCTTTCTTAGTTTCATTTATGTGGGAACTAATAATATTTAAAATCATGTTTGTGTGTGTGTGTGTGCTCAGTCAGTCACTAAATTGTGTCCGACTCTCTGAGACCCCACGGACTCTAGGCCTCCAGGCTCCTCTGTCCATGGGATTTCCCAGGCAAGAATACTGGAGTGGATTGCCATTTCCTTCTCCAAGGGATCTTCCCAACCCAGGGATCGAACCCATGTCTCCAGTATCTCCTGCATTGGGAGGCAGATTCTTTACCCCTGAGTCACCTGGGAAGCCCATTTGAAATCATAACATGTATTAATAAATGTATATCAATAATGGAATTCTGTTCACACAGTTATGAATAAATGCTCTTCCTCTTTAGATGTGTCTGTTTCCTGCTCACAGTCTTTTTTGGTCTTATGTTAGCTCGTGCATATGTTTATGGATGAAGAGTCCATGGCTGGGCCTCAGAGGGACTGCAAACCACTTGAAATTAGATAGAAGATTTGGCAAGAGTGTCTGTGCTATTGTTTTCCCTGGAGGAGAGTTCGGAGTGTTTTCATTAGTGTTCCCCTTAAGCGCCACTGCATCCAGACTGAAGTCCAAGCTTCTCAGAGCCTTTCAGGAAGGACACACTGCACAGCCTCCACTTACTGAGCTGGGCTTTCGCTCTCCCCACTTTCCTCTGTGATGGAGGAGGAAGCAGAGAGGCACCATCCATTGGCATTTGTGGAGACTCACATCAGTCTGTCCAGCTGCCACGACTGCTCCTTCGAGGCTGGCATCATGATTCTCAGCACCTGACCAGAAGAAAACTAAGACTCAGAAACTTGACTGGTCCAGACACACAAGTCAGGAGGTGGGAGAGACATTTAAATGCTGTGCTTCATTCATCACACAGCAAAGCCCTTCCACAGGCTGTGAAACTCTGCTGGTTGGCTCACGAGCAAGCAAATGCTAATAATAGATAATATCTATTGAGTTTTCACCCTGTACACTCTCTGTGTATACTTCAGTCCCTGGATAATCTCACGAGGGAGGGTTTCTAAACCGCTAATGCGATGCCTATTTACCAATAATGGAATGATGCCCGTCACTGAGTTAAGTAACTTGCTTAAGACAGCAGCTCAGCAGTGGGGGAGTCAGCATTTGAAACAGGTAATGGGTTCATCTTTTTAACTGTGATGCTATGGCATCCTTGACGTTTCTTTGATTTTTTTTCTTTTTAAATTAATTTCTTTGGAGTATAAGGCTTCCTTGGTGGCTCAGATGGTAAAGCATCTGTCTGCAATGTGGGAGACCCAGGATCGATCCCTGGGTTGGGAAGATCCCCTGGAGAAGGAAATGACAACCCACTCCAGTATTCTTGCCTGGAAAATTCCAAGGACGGAGGAGCCTGGTGGGCTACAGTCCATGGGGTCGCAAACAGTCAGACATGACTGAGCGACTTCATTTCACTAGAATTGCTTTACAATGTTGTGCTGGTTTCTGCTGTACAGCAAAGTGAATCAGTTGTACGTGTACACATGTCCCCTCTTTTCTGGATTTCTTTCCCATTCAGGTCACCACAGAGCATTAAGTACAGTCCCTGTACTCTAGAGTAGATTCCCTTTAGTTATCTGTTTTATACATAGTATCAATAGTCTCAAATCTTCTTGGTCTCCTAACACATTTGCCACATGAAAAGTAAATTAAGAGCCCATTCATTACAAATATGAGCTCTAAAGAGCCACGCCAAAGCCTTTCTAGCAGTAATGTCTGTAGGACTTGACACAAGAGGAGACTATTTATAAACCTTGCTCATAGCTGCTTACGGCTCATACCTATGGTATCCCAGGTTGACGACAATTCCCAGATGGACTTGACTACTTTTTTTCCCACCATTCCTCAAGGCAGACAGTGACAGCAGCAATTGGAAAGATCCTCATCTCATATAATTTAGGAGCAGAGATGGTCTGAAGGGCTCACGGATTTAATTACAGGATGCAAAGGGGCGATGCACAGCGCTTGACTGACAGCTGATGGAAACCTCAACTGGGTATCCTGTTTTCATCTCCTGAAATCACGCTGACAAACCTCAGGGGGGATTTTGATAGGATGATCATAAAACAGACACTTTTCTTTAACTGCCAGGGTAAATTACCAGGTAATTTTCGTGGAAGCTTGTGTCAATGTAACATGATCTCTTTTCCTGTCTTTCTTGCTTTCTTTTTTTCCCATCTGTCCTTTCAAGGTGTTTGGTCTGCTAGCAGGACGGTGAGAGGAACAGATGATTGCTCTTTGATCAGGTGTTTTCTGAGGCTGCAGTTTCTCGTTTGCAGCCCGCAGCATTCTGAGCAGGCTGGTGATGAGTCTGTGCTTCCCAAACCCGCAGACCTGCCCTGTGTGGGGAGTGATTGCCAAGCCAAAAGGGGAAACATGTCCTGGGCTTGCAGAGCTGTCCCCAGTCGAGTTTTTAGTTTGCTAACTGGTCATCCAGAAGATTTGATCCATGATGGAAACTTAAGGTAACTGTATTCTCTGTCTTTTATTTTGGCCTTTCAAATCATTGAAACACATAAGTGTAAGACTTCATTCCACCCTAGAAACCACAGCAACCCCTCGTTCCATGCACACCACTCCCTTGACCCCACGCAGCACCCCAGGACCCAACACATAGGCTCTACCAGGGGCTGCTGGCCAGTTCCTCTTCACCATGCTAGGTTTGGTCTTGACCTTGGTTGAGAGGTTGCCTCAGCAGCTACACGACTTTGTTCTTCGTTTGGAGCCTTTGATCTGTCATGAGGACACAGGTCTATGGATAACCCAGGTCAATGACTTCATGAGCAAAGGTAGTCATTGATGACCCTGTCACTAAGGTCACCAAGTGGAGTGACGGAGCAGAAGAGGAGCTGTGACAGTCATTGGGAGAGTTGTTCTCATCTCACTCTGCATTTTCTTTGCAGAACCTCAAGGAGAGCTGACTGCCTCGCTTTTCTTCCCCCAACTGCCGCCTTCTGATCAGCTCACAGCTGAGCACGTGGCTGGCACAGGGGTCCCTGTAGACCACCGCCTGTAGGTCAAGTCCTCTTCCATCTGGCCACATCTCCTTGCTCCTGCCAAGCTGCTCTGATGACGTCATCATACGCCCCACCCTGTTGACCACCCGGCCCCTGCACTCTCTGCCCTCAGGTGACGGCATCACATGGATGCATCCAAGGTCCTTGCTGATGCTTTGCTCTCCTGTAGGATGAACCTCACTACCCTCCTCATTCTTCAAGATGAGACTGGAATCTTCCACCCTCCAGAAGCTCGCCTGGACCTCTTAACCCACAGTGGTAACAACAGCAACAGCCATCACCATTTTCTGTCCTCAGAGTAATGCTGTGACACAGGCATTGTTATTACTTCTACTCTGTGGATAAGAAGATTGAACTCAAAATGGTTAGGAGTTGCCTACATTTATAACCTGGTAATAATAAAAAATAGCAAGCATTCATCAAATGTCTACTATCCATCCTGCATGTATGCTAAGTTGCTTCAGTCGTGTCTGACTTTTTGTGACTCCATGAACTGTAGCCCGCCAGACTCCTCTGTCCATGGGATTCTCCAGGCAAGAATGCTAGAGTGGATTGCCATGCCCTCCTGCAAGGGATCTTCCCGACCCAGGGATTAAACCCGAGTCTTTTATGTCTCCTGTATTGGCAGGCAAGCAGGTTCTCTACCACTAGCGTCATCAAGGAAGCCCACTATATACGCTACACCGAGCTAATTCGTAAGCATTTTATCTCAGTTAATTCTTGAGAAAATCCGTGCCATAAGAACAATTTTAGCCCCATTTTGCAGATGAGAAAAATGAGGCCAAAAGAGAAGAGCAGATGACCCTGCAATGGAGTCAGGATTTGAACCTCCGTGACAACCGTCCATCTGCTCACCTCACTCCATCGTCCCTCTTCCTAGACATTCTACTGAAACAGTTCAGTGTAACTGGCAGTTGCCATCATTTGAAAAAAGGGGGGTTCTGGGTATTGGGAAAAACTCCACCCCTCCCCCTAATCTGGCCCAAGGCTTGTATCTTTCTTGTAAGGAAATCTACATAGACACGGATTAGAAGAGGCAGAGTCGTGTTTAGAGCTCGTCTCAGATATGGGACCGTCGTGATGCACATCTTGTACAGGTGAGTTCAGATCCAGAGTTGACTAGAAAAATAGTGAAAGTGGGAATAAATACAACGATCTGTCTCGGTTTATGTTTAATTGCTCCAGTCGACATGTGAATGTGTCGCTAAAACTATAGCCGCTACGGCCTGGTGTTTTGCGTCTTTCTTCCCTGGTTCAGCCTTTTCTGCCCCTAAGTAATTCTTATATACTTCAGTGCTTTAGAAATAGCTTTATCCGAGCTAATGACATGAACATAGGAGTAATGTATACTCAATTGTACATAATAGGGTTGTAATTCCATGGAGAGATGCCTGAGTGCTCTGCTAATGTCATGAGAAATGCAACATGGAATTCCAGGCTCCAGTTAACGTGTAGGATGGTTTGATGGGTTTGTCTGTGTTGACTTCCTTGCAGGATGCTCTCAACGAGATCCCTCTAAAGCTCAAAGCCAGTGGAGAAACAGAGGGGGCGGTGGGGTCTGCCAGCTCCTCAGATGGTATTAGAATGCTCTGCTCCCTGACAAAGGAAATGGCAATCCACTCCAGTATTCTTGCCTGAAGAATCCTAGGGACAGAGGAGCCTGATGGGCTGCCATCTATGGGGTCACACAGGGTCGGACACAACTGAAGCGACTTAGCAGCAGCAGCAGCTCCCTGACAGCACCGCTTACTGCTAGACTCCCATCCTGCCTGTGAAGACCACCACTCCAAGGGCCTTCCTGGGATGAATTGTGTTCAGTGGAGATTGATATTCCCCAGTCATCATACCATGGTGTCATTTTCATTAGTGATGAGATTTATATTAATGATAAGAAACCATGAGCCAGGCATTCACCCTTCAGCAGAACACCTGATCTAATCTAATTCATTATTAAGAGCCACTCCCCCCCCTTTTTCTGCCACAATGTTGTTCAGTTGCTAAGTCGTGTCCGACTCTTGGCGACTCCATGGACTGCAGCACGCCAGGACCACTTTGCTTTATAACAGGTCCAAGATCGTTGTTAGGAGGAGGCAAGGTACAAGCTAGAAGCTCCTGTGAAGACTGGTGGTAAGTCAGGAGTGGGGCTGAAAGAACACAGAGCAGGGATGGGGGAGGAGAGGGTTGGGGAAAGGAGGCACTGAGACGCCTCTTTGCCAGGTAGCACTAGTGGTAAAGAACCCACTTGCCATTGCACAAGACATAAGAGACGCGGGTTCAAGCCCTGGGTTGGCAAGATCACCCAGAGAAAGGTATGGCAATCCACTCCAGTATTCTTGCTTGGAGAATCCCACTGGAGAATCTCACTGGATAGAGGAGCCTGGTGGGCTACAGTCCACGGGGTTGCAAAGAATAGGACATGACTGAAGTGACTTAGCAGACAGCACAAATGCCTTACCCACCAGGGAGAGTGGTTCAAGGCCAAGAGTGAAGAGAGTAAATGAGCCTCTGGGGAACACTTGGTTTGAAGGTGCTGCATGAGGGCCTGGCAGTAGGAAAAAAGCTATGATGGAGAACAGTAATGATTTTCAACCTATTTCTGTGTGCAAGATTTCATATAGCTCTCGAAACCCAATGCATTCCAGGAATAGTATATTAGGTCACATAATCTAGAACAACATTTCTTAACAGGGGTTCGAAAATCCCTTGAAACTCCAAGTGGACTTCAGGGTAGCATAAGATGTGTGTTAAGGGCCTGACCTGTGAGGTGGCACAGCTGTGCCCTTCCTGGCTCTGTCTCTTCATGGCCACATGATCCTGGACAAGTCACTTAACCTCCTGACCCAGGTTCCTCATCTTCAAATCAGAGAAGATTTCCTCGTTGTGTTATTGAGATCATTGTGAATGAGTTAATAAGATGGCACCCAGTGATCACTACATACATTGGTTATCACTGGATCCGTTTTTCTGGAGACAGTCTGTTGCTTTCATCAGATTCTTTTTCTTTTTTAAAAATACTTTGTATTTATTTATTTGGCTGTGCTTGGTCTTAGTTGAGAACACAGGATCTTCCATCTTCATTGTGGCAGGCAAGATCTTTAGTTGCAGCATGTGGTAGAGTCCCTTGGACAGCAAGGAGATCAAACCAGTCAATCCTAAAGGAAATTAACCCTGAATATTCATTGGAAGGACTGATGCTGAATCTGAAGTTCCAATACTTTGGCCACCTGATGCGAAGAGGCGACTCACTGGAAGAGACCCTGATGCTGGGAAAGATTGGGGACAGGAGGAGAAGGGAAGGTCAGAGGATAAGATGGCTGGATGGATACAAGTTTCAGCAAACTCCGTGAGGTGGTGAAGGACAGGGAAGCCTGGCATGCTGCAGTCCACGGGGTGGCAGAGTCGGACATGATTGAGCAACTGAACAACAAATTGAGATCTGGTTTCTCAACCAGGCCACCTGAATTGGGAGTGTGGCATCTCAGCCAGTGGACCACCAGGGAAGTCCCCATCAGATTCTTCAAGCAGTATAAATGCCTATCCCCTCAAAAAATCCAGATGGTACTTGATCTGGGGAAGGAGATGGACATATATGTGGTTAGCTAAGCTGCCCCTACCACCCTAGAAGGCAGCAGGAGATATGGGGGTGCCAGGGAAGTGGGGGGAGGGTGGAGAGGGAGGGCTGCACACAGTCTGCCCCAGGAGAGGGAAGACAAGCTGATGGTCCTTCTTGTGACAAAGATCGGGAACTAGCACATTTGAGGGCTCCCCGCTCCCGGGCACGGGTCTCCCACTCCTCAGCACTGGAGGGGGATTTCACATGTCCCCTCAATCTTACTGTTGCACAGAAGAAGCCAATTCTGACTCCATGTTGAAACCGTTTCTTTGACTTGCTCTTGTTATTATAATCATGCAGAATGGCCTGCCTCAGAGAACCCTACTTGACTATTAAACTAAAGTACCTTGTTCAGAACCCTGTCCACCTCGGGATGGCAGGAAGAAAGAAACGAACACATCCCCTGCCTGAGGCTTGCCATTCTAGATGTTTGCAAGACTAATGGCCTTTGGCTTCCTCACTTCCCTCTGTCTGGGATCTCTAAAAGAACGTGGCATCCAGACTCTGACAAGATGGTTATTTTGAGGTGCTAGCCTGCCATCTTCTCAGTCAGCCAGCTCCCCTAATAAAGTCTCTTCGTTGCCTCAGCCCCTTGTCTTTTGGATTCATTGACGAGTCGTGCGGAGAACAGGGCAAGCTTGGACTCCGCAACACTATGGAGGAGGAGCTGACTTTGGAGAGCTCGGGGAGCAGACGGGAAGCACCCACGCCCTGAGGGAGTCAAAGCCCTCACCCTCTTTTCTTTTGGGAAAGGCTGCAGCTTTAAGGTAGAGGCAAACTTTTGAATCTGGCCTTGCAGCCCCCTTAGCGTCTGGCCCAGCAGGGAGGTGGGTGGAGAGAGGGGACTGGGCCCTGCTGGGGGCGGTCGCAGCAAAGCTCAGAGGCAGGCGGGGGCCCGCAGGCCCCTCGGGGTCAGGTGAGGGGGTCGGGGTCCGAGAGGTGGTGGTGGATGGAGCTGGCCTCTCCTTCCTCCTGTTTTCGCTTTGCTTCACCCTCAGCCTCTCCTGAAAACACAGCCCTCCCTGAGGGAAGGTCTTTGGGCTTTCAAACGTGCAGCAGGTGTGGCTGTGTAGAGGGTGGGCGCGGGGACGTCCTGGCTTTAGAGCCCCTCACGGCGTGGCCTGTGCTCCCAGGGCTGGTCCCTGGGGAAGCAAGACCCCAGAGGGGTGGCACCGTCCAGGCGGTGCTGGCTGAGGGGACCCCAGGCAGAGCCCGTGGAAGAGCAGACGCCTTCACCCTGCACCCCAAGACTTGGGCCCCCCTTTTCCTCTCTACCTTTGCCCCACCTCCAGGATCACCCTTTCTGACGCTCTGGGCTCAGCCAGCTCGAACCCTTGTAACCACCAGGCGTCTGTCCAGGTCTCTGCATTTGCCAAAGTTCAAGGACCACGACTTCCTCATTTTTTACCTCAGTGCCTCACAGAGTGGTTTCACAAGCTTTTCTATTATAGGAGGTTTCTTCAGGGGAAACATTCGCAACCTCACTGGCTTCACTTTCTTCTCAGAAGGTGACCATTCCTGTTGTGGTTTAGGCCATTTCCGTGAGTCCTTGTTGGCATTTTAGAGTTGAGTTCCCATAGGGAGGTGATTCCTTGCCCCTCTTTTGGGCTTCCTCCAGTCCTACCGGCACCGCAGCCTGGGAGGAAGGACCCCCATAGCATCCATGCGTGTCAGTGTGTCAGAATTCTCCCTGGGCAGCGGGATGTGGAGGTGGATGGAGGTGGATACAGAATTGGGGAGGGGGCTTTGTGAAGGGGGTGGGGAGAGCCTTGTGGCGGGGGGCTCTGTTCGCTTCTCCATCTGTGAGAATTTGCAGGCATGATTGGATTTCACCTTCCTCCTGTGTCAAATTGCATGCATGCTAAGTTGCTTCAGTCATGTCCAACTCTTTGCAACCCTATGGACCGTAGCCCTCCAGGCTCCCCTGTCTAAGGGATTCTCCAGGCAAGTATATGGGAGTGGGTTGCTATGCCCTTCTCCAGGGGATCTTCCTGACTCCGGAAATGAACTCATGTCTCTTACGTCTCCTGCACTGGCAGGTGGGTTCTGTACCACTGAGCCACCTGGGAAGCCCCCTGTAACTTCTCTTGGGGTTTGATGTTTAGCATCTCAGTTGAGATGGTGGTTACAGGCGAGGGCAGTAGAATAGTATAAAATTAAAATAAGACAGTTCTGCTGCCCTTATCTGTAGTGACGATCTCAACTGAGATGCTAAACATCAAACCCCAAGTAAAGGGCTGAAGACACATTCACTCATTCAGGCACCACCTCCGTCCATGAACCTCCTGACCTCCTATTCCTCACGTGGATTCAGCAGACATTCTCACTCTCTTTTCTCTCTGCAGTTTGTATTAGCTTGCTTCTGCACATCTAAGGAATAATGGTAGTGTGGGCTACCATTTCACCCAAACGTCAAGACAGAAAAATCAGTTCTTACGGTAGTGTGGGCTGCTGTTTCATCCAAACATAAAGACAGAAAATCAGTTCTTACTGATTTCTTCCATTTGTTAAATATCATACCATTTGGAAATAACTTTCCTGTTGGTTATTATTAGTTCACTGTTCATCCAACATATATTTCATGTCTGGCTCTCCTGCTCTGATTTGATCTGGCGACATCTTCTAAAGTGTCACCCTGAGGACTTTTCCTCTGCAGCGGAGGAGGCCAGAACCCAGGGTCTTACTCAAGGTCACGGCTGCGGTCTCTGGCTCTCTGTCTGGTGCTCCCTGGTGCCCAGGAGGCTGAGCGAAGCTGGTTAGAGGAAAGAGATGGCCTTGGTCAGGAAATGAGGGGAAGTGAAGTGCTCTATCAAGTTCCTCCTAAGGAGACTTCTCACTAGGATGACTTACAGTGTGATTGTCATTCCAAAAAGCTGCCTGCTACCGAGTAATATTTGTGAAATGCTTAACCTTATGGGGATTCCTTCAGATGTGCAGAAAAAGTACCATAAATCCTTTTGTCTTATTTTTTAAATGGAAAGACGTGAATTATATCCTCATGAGGTGTGAAAAATTAAATGCACAGGAAGATGCAATTTTATTAAAAATTTTGACCAAAGAATACAGCAGACTCTCTGCCCTCTTACTGATCCTCTCTGTCCACAGTTTCCTGGAGAGGGAAGACCTGGCTGGGCTGTTGGCCGAGGAGACTAATTTCAGGCGGCTTCTGAGTGGGGCGTGCAGGGGCCTGTGGCTGGTGGGGAGTGTGCCAGCCATGTAGATGTCCAGTAATGCACAGCACGTTCTTGCCATCAGATCAGTGCGTCCACGTGTTTATGCACCAAGGAACAAGCAAAGAGAAGAAGGCATAGCAAACAGTGTGGGACCTGCTGCAATTGTGAAAGAGGCAGGAGCAAGGAAGAAGCAGAGAGACCAGCCTCAGGCGCCTGCCATGGGGAGTGGCCTTCCCTGCACACAGTCCGTCCAGAGGTCGTGCTGGAAGGTGCTGGCATCACGGGCACTTGGGGTCTGGGCAGTCCGACCTCCAAGATGGGGCTCATATCGCCCCCCACCTGCTCCCCTGCCCCATGCTGTGGGGCCCTAAGCTCAGAGTGGCCGCTCCCACCCATGCACCAGGTCAGGTCAGCCTGCTGCCGGGCAGCCGGAGCACCCAGGGCTGCCATTGGGCCCTACAGCCTGTCCCTCGTCGTGGGCTGCGAGGACGCTGAGGCTGCTGTCACCCAGCTGGGGGGCAGCGGAGGGGCACCCAGATCAGGTTGAGAGGATTCCAGACTCTGCTCTTGTCTCTGCCCTGGTGCAGAAAGCGAAGGCCTGGTTTGGGCAAGTGGCTCCCTGGTTCTGATTTTTCTTCCTGTTTCTGATTTTTCTTCTTGTCTCTGTATTTCCCTTCTGTCACAGCCCGTGATCCTCAATTCTGAAAAGGGCTCCTAGTCTATGAGCTGCAGCGGAGCAGAGCAATGCCGCTGGGGCTCTCTGATGTCTGTGCTGGAGAGGGGAGAGCACAGGCACCCGCCTGCTGCACACAGGATGTGCACCACACACACAGGCCACGTACCACACACACCACACACCATGTATACACCATACACACACAACACATACCACACATACACCACACACACACCCTGCACACACACATGATACACCCATGACATACACCACACACACACACACCATACACACACCCTGTGCACACACATGATACACCCACAGCATAGATACATATGCCATACACACACGTGCACACACACACAACACACGCCACACCATGCATACACCATACACACATACCACACACCACACACACCATACACACACCCTGCATACACACACGATACACCCACAACATACATACATATACCATACACACATAAAACACACACCGTGCACACACACAACACACACTCATATCCACAACCACATACCACACACATACATACACCACAAACACCACACACACACCCTGCATATACACATGATACACATACACCATGCATACATATATCATGTACACACATTACACACACACACAACACACACTCATACCCACACACCACACACATACACACACCATGCATGCTCCATACACACTCAACACACACCATACACACACCCTGCATACACACATCAAACACCCACACCATACATACATATACCATACACACACACCACACACAACACATACTCACACCCACAACCACACACCACACACATCCACACACATCCACACACCACACACCATGCATATACCGTACACACACAACACACACACCATGCACACATACACTCACGCCCACAAGCACACACCACACATACACCATACATACACAACACACACCATGCATACAGAATACACACACATGACACACCACACACACACCATACACACACCCTGCATACACACATCGAACACCCACACCATACATACATATACCATACACACACACCACACACGCCACACACCATGCATACACCATACACATACAACACACAACACACACACACCATACACACACCCTGCACACACACATCAAACACACACACCATACATACATATACCATACACACACACCACACCACACACACCCCCTGCATACACACATGATACACCCACAACATACATACATATACCATACACACACAAAACACACACCGTGCATACACACAACACACACTCACAACCGCACACCACACACATACACACACCACACACCAAGCATACACTCAGCACACACCACACACCATGCATACACCATACACACACAACACACACACCATACACACATCATGCATACACACACCACACACCATACACCAACACCATGCATACACCATACACACACAACACACTATGAATACACAAAACACACACCCACACCACACACAGACACACACCACACACACCATACACACACTGTGCATACACACACCATACACCCACACCATGCATATACACAACACACACACCCACAACCACACACCACACATTCATAGCACACACCCACTCATACCCACACATCACACACCATACATACACACACACCATGCATACACACACAACATACATCACACACACACCATACACACACCAAGCATATACACACCATACACCCACACCATGCATACACCACACACACACACCACACCCCATGCATACATACAACATACACACCCACAACTGCACACCACACACCATCCATACACACATCACATACACATGCTATACACACAGCACACACACACTGACACCCATACCACACACCATATGAAGACACACACTATGCACACTTAAACGTGAAAGGAGGTGAAGGAGGTGATACGGCTACATCCCTTATGTATCTTATCCCAATTCATCCTCACAACCATGTCGAGAGGCTTTGAGTCCATTTTATGCAAGAGGAAACCCAAACTGAGAAAGTGGAAGTGACTTCCTCAAATGCACAAGCCAGTGCCTGCCTCCAAGTGGGAAGATGACCCCAAGCTGGCTGGCAGCCAGAGACAGACATCTGCTTCAGACAAGTGCCAGGTGCCAGAGGGTCCTCGTCAGGGCCAGGTCTTGGAAACAGCTGTTTCCAGGTGTCGCTGCCTCTCTTGAGCATCCTCGGGAGCTGCTTCTGATGGAAACTACTCTGATAGTGGCCACCAGGCAGCCACAGCGGGAAGAGAGGCTGCCAGGAGCTGTTGCCTGTGAAACACAAGGGCCTCCACCAGGAGCTTCCACTTCTGTGAGGGCACGAGCTCCTCACGGTTACCACTGGCCACAGTGAGGAGGAGAGCAGGGTGGGTAGACCAGATGGCTCACACATTTTCATCTCATCACCTTCTCTGACTTTGCTGGTGGGTCTTTCTCTCCCTGGAGGAGGTGACAGCTCACTGGTCTCTCAATGTACTTTTCTCTGAGGAGCCAGGACTCTGGATTCCCATTAGGACATCTGGTGAATCGGGGTTAGTACCAGGACACTCAGAGGGGAACGGTGCCAGCCAAACATAATGGAAAAGGTTAAGGGTATTGGTGTCCACCAGCTGCAAAAGATGCACGACCTTCAGTAGATCTTTGATAACTCAGGGCTCCTCTCCCTGTGTCTAAAATGGGAATATGAATATCAGCTCACAGGACTGTTGTGAGGACTAATTGAAATGATGCACATAAAGTGCCTGAGAACATCAGTAGAGTTTCTGTTCGCTTGGCCTGGCGCCTTCTTCCTACCAATCCTGCCTTCCACTTGGATGACACTAAGCTCTCCTAGCTCCTGAAATCCAGGTTAGGTGCCTGGATATGTTAGGGATGTTTTTGGCTGCAAGGGATGGAAGAGACAAGAAAGAAGGAAGCTAAGTTACACAATCAGTTCTGCTATAATAGGATGCAGCAGTTCAGTTCGGTCGCTCAGTCATGTCTGACTCTTTGCGACCCCATGGACTGCAGCACACCAGGCCTCCCTGTCCACCACCAACTCCTGGAGTTTACCCAAACTCATGTCCATTGAGTCAGTGATGCCATCCAACCATCTCATCCTCTGTCATCCCCTTCTCCTCCTGCCTTCAATCTCTCCCAGCATCAGAGTCTTTTCAAATGAGTCAGCTCTTCACATCAGGTCAAAGTATTGGAGTTTCAGCTTCAGCATCAGTCCATCCAATGAACACCCAGGACTGATCTCCTTTAGGATGGACTGGTTGGATTTCCTTGCAGTCCAAGGGACTCTCAAGAGTCTTCTCCGACACCACAGTTCAAAAGCATCAATTCGTTGGCACTTAGCTTTCTTTACAGTCCAACTCTCACATCCATACATGACTATTGGAAAAACCATAGCTTTGACTAGATGGACCTTTGTTGGTAAAGTAATGTCTCTGCCTTTTAATACGCTGTCTAGGTTAGTCATAACTTTCCTTCTAAGGAGTAAGCATCTTTTAATTTCATGGCTGCAGTCACCATCTGCAGTGATTTTGGAGCCCAAAAAAATAAAGTCTGACACTGTTTCCGCTGTTTCCCCATCTATTTGCCATGAAGTGATGGGACAGGATGCCATGATCCTTGTTTTCTGAATGTTGAGCATAGCTCCCTAAAAAATCACTGAACTGTGCAAAATTGGGCAATCAATCAATTACGGGGAAAATGGACCTAGGGGCAAAAGACTCTAACAAAATCTTCATCCGTGACATATAAAAGGATAAGAACCTCACAAAAACAGTCATAAAATTTTACACTTGTTAAATGATGAAGATAGACGCCAGTACAGCAGGAAATGCGGCACTTAGCCTCGAGAAAAGCCTGAAGCTTGCTTGAGGATGTGGGTGCTGAGGGGTCCTCTTATGAGCTCTGGTGGCTTGGAGGAAGGAGCGAGAGGTGGAAAAGGAAGGAAAGCTCTAACAAACAGTGGGTGTGGTTCGTGACACAGTTGGTGATGGGTGGTACCTGGGAGGTGGTGGAGGGTGTATGTGTGTTTGTGTGCACGTGTGTTTCCAGGCTTGCACCAGCTGGATGCAGCTTACTGCCCTCACCTAGAGTTTCCTGCAGATGAAATCACGCATCGGCAAACACAACATCTGCTGGATTCTCAAATTGTTTCCAAATATATCAACCTCATTGAAACCAATGTGCATGTCAGAACAAGTGTTGGAGGGGAAGTGACTGTGCCCACATCCACGACTACACAGGGACCCTAGGGCTCTGGCTCTGTGGGCATCAGGCAGTCTTCTCAATGGAGGCGGGACTGGTCTCCAGGGCCAGGGCCAGAGGGTCAAAGACAATACCACAGTGACCCCCACTTTTTAGGGGGTGACTACAGTTTACTTGAGAGCCAGTGAAAGTTGCTCAGTCGTGTATGACTCTTTGCGACCCTATGGACTATATAGTCCATGGAATTCTCCAGGCCCAGAATACTGGAATGGGTAGCCTTTCCCTTCCCTTCTTCAGGTTGTCTTCCCAACCCAGGGATCAAACTCAGGTCTCCCGCATTGCAGGCGGATTCTTTGCCAGCTGAGCCACAAGGGAAGCCCAAGAATACTGGAATGGATCCCTTCTCCAGTGGATCTTCCCCACTCAGGAATTGAACCAGGGTCTCCTGCATTGCAGGCGGATTCTTTACCAACTGAGCTATCAGAGAATTATCTCTGATCAAAGACATTTATTACAGATTATTTTGTCTAGTGTTAACTTTGCAAGACATTCAAAGTGGATAACTGCCTTTAAAGTGTCTCTATAGAATCCATGGATTGAGATTAATATTGATATTGGAAGTACAGGTGAACAGAAAGGTCTGGTAGCAGCTGCTATATGTCCTGTTCAGGATTCGAGTTCTTTCTCTGTTATAACCAGATTAAAAGTGTGATAATCTAATAAGATCTGACAAGAGCAAACATAAATTTCAACATTATAAAAATTATTTGAAATAGAGATTGAAGTCCACTATCATTATTGATAAACCTCACTTTTGGTAAGCAGGGAATTGGCATATTAACTAAGGAAAGTGCAAATGTATCAGAATTAGACTCTGCAAACTAAGAATCCAAACATGAAGATAAGCATGTGCAACTTTTTTGGCACTGCTACAGGGTTTACATTCTTTAATCCTGTACTTTGCAAAATTCCACTAAACTCAATGATAATTATTCAGACGTCCCTTTTGAATTTTTTCCCTTAGTGGAAAAGTGTTGTGGTCTTTTACAGACCTGGACCTGGCAACCAGAGTTGACGAAAAGAAAGAGAGAAAAAGAGAAAGAGAGAGAGAGCAGTATCTCTTGGGTTACGTAGAAAACCAATAAAGCTCATGCACAGGACTTGTACCGCTCACGAAGGCACAGGGCGTTCTCTCAAGGAGGTCTTGAAAGCCTGGGCAAGAAAGTGAGCTCGGTAGGCTTCCACGCTCCGAAGAGGATGAAGCCAGAAAGAAGGACGCGGGGGACCCAAGTCTCTAGTGGAACAAGGGTATTTTATTAGCAGAACTGTATGCTTATATATCTTCAGTAAAATGATTACTCAGCCATTACAAAGAATGAAATTCCACCAGTTGCAACAAAATGGATAGTCTAATACATACAATCACTATGAACAAAGCTAGTGGAGGTGATGGAATTCCAGTTGAGCTATTTCAAATCCTGAAAGATGATGCTGTGAAAGTGCTGCACTCAATATGCCAGCAAATCTGGAAAACTCAGCAGTGGCCTCAGGACCGGAAAAGGTCAGTTTTCATTCCAAAGCCAAAGAAAGCCAATGCCAAAGAATGTTCAAACTACCGCACAATTGCACTCATCTCACACGCTAGTAAAGAAATGCTAAAAATTCTCCAAGCCAGGCTTCAGCAATACGTGAACCGTGAACTTCCAGATGTTCAAGCTAGGTTTAGAAAAGGCAGAGGAACCAGAGATCAAATTGCCAACATCTGCTGGATCATCGAAAAAGCAAGAGAGTTCCAGAAAAACATCTATTTCTGCTTTATTGACTATGCCAAAGCCTTTGACTGTGTGGATCACAATAAACTGTGGAAAATTCTGAAAGAGATGGGAATACCAGACCATCTGACCTGTTTCTTGAGAAACCTGTATGCAGGTCAAGAAGCAACAGTTAGAACTGGACATGGAACAACAGACTGGTTCCAAATAGGAAAAGGAGTACGTCAAGGCTGTATGTTGTCACCCTGCTTATTTAACTTATATGCAGAGTACATCATGAGAAATGCTGGGCTGGAAGAAACACAAGCTGGAATCAAGATTGCCGGGAGAAATATCAATAACCTCAGATATGCGGATGACACCACCCTTATGGCAGAAAGCGAAGAAGAACTAAAGAGCCTCTTGATGAAAGTGCAAGAGGAGAGTGAAAAAGTTGGCTTAAAGCTCAACATTCAGAAAACTAAGATCATGGCATCTGGTCCCATCACTTCATGGGAAATAGTTGGGGAAACAGTGGAAACTGTCAGACTTTATTTTTTGGGGCTCCAAAATCACTGCTTATGGTGATTGCAGCCATGAAATTAAAAGACACTTACTCCTTGGAAGGAAGGTTATGACCAACCTAGACAGCATATTTAAAAGCAGAGACATTACTTTGCCAACAAAGGTCTGTCTAGTCAAGGCTATGGTTTTTCCAGTGGTCATGTATGGATGTGAGAGTTGGACGGTGAAGAAAGCTGAGTGCCGAAGAATTGATGCTTTTGAACTGTGGTGTTGGAGAAGACTCTTGAGAGTCCCTTGGACTGCAAGAAGATCCAACCAGTCCATCCTAAAGGAGATCAGTCCTGGTTGTTCATTGGAAGGGCTGATGTTGAAGCTGAAACTCCAATACTTTGGCCACCTCATGTGAAAAGTTGACTCATTGGAAAAGACCCTAATGCTGGGAAGCATTGGGGGCAGGAGGAGAAGGGGACGACAGAGGATGAGATGGTTGGATGGCATCACCGACTCGATGGACATGGGTTTGGGTAGGCTCTAGGAGTTGGTGATGGACAGGGAGGCCTGGCGTGCTGCAATTCATGGGGTCTCAAAGAGTCAGACACAACTGAGCGACTGACCTGAACGGAACTGAATACATACAAGGTCGCTGAAGAGAGGCACTGAAAGGAGTCCAAGCAGGCACCCTCTCCCGTGATCTCAGCCCTGAGAACTGCGTGCAGCTCTACTCATTCCTGTATTCCAGGAACTGATAAGGAACAGAGAGTCCTTGAGAAATGGCACACAAAGGAAAATGCAACATATTGGATCCCTTAAAGTTGAATGTCCCCTGACAGAAAAGGATGAAAAGCTGTATCAATTAAAAAAATATTGAAACTTCCCTGGCAGTCCAGTGGTTAAGACTTCACCTCCCAATGCAGGGAGTATACATTTGATTCCTAATCAAGGAGCTAAGATCCAGCATGCCTCAGGACCAGACAACCAGAACGGAAACAATAACACCAATATTGCAACAGACTCAATAGACTTTAAAAATGGTTCACATTAAAAAAAAAAAAAACTAAAAAAAAAGAAAATATTGCTTCTTCCTCCTTTGGTGAAAGTGAGTGGAATGGCAGAGAATACAGTGTGTCACATGAGATTGTAGTCTTGTCTTCAAGCACTTTTGGGAAGACACATGACTACATTATGCAAGATTGGAAGAAACCAATTTGTGATTAAATCAGTATGGAAGGTGTCCTCTACAACTGGGTAAAATACAGATGTTTATCATATATCCAACTTTCTGGTACTTCTTAAATTCAGTTTCAATAACGAAATAGAGTAAGTACAATTCTGTGATCTGAACAGCACAGGATTCCATTAATAAAAGGATAGTTCATGGGAAACAATGATGTAAGGGTAACCAGGGACGCTCTGCTGGCTTGCACCAACCCCTCTCAACCTTACTCCTAGTAAGGGGTCCTTTAAAATGTTGCAACACTTTTTAAAGGTATGGAAACTTGTGTTGCTGTGTGCTCAGTCGCTCAGTTGTGTCTGACTCTCTTCAACACTACAGTCCTCCAGGCTCCTCTGTCCATGGGATTCTCCAGGCCAGAACACTGGAGTGGGTAGCCATTCCCTTCTCCTGGGAATCTTCCAGACCCAGGAATTGAACCTGGGTCTCCTGCATTGCAGGCAGATTCTTGACCATCTGAACCACCAGGGAAGCCTGAAGATATGGGAGGGAAATATAAAAATCTTTAGTCCACACATGTTTAATGTTTCTTACATTGCAAAATTCTTAAGAGGTGTCAAGTATGAAACAGAGTTGTGAACATTATTTGTTCAAAAGTTATGCTTTGAAGGAGTATGTGATAAGAATTAGCTGTCATCACTGCTACCAACCAGATACTTTTAATGATAAATTGAAAACAAATAATTAAATGAGTAATCTTAAGTATTTACTTCGACCCATAGGTAATTTTTAAACAGTGATGAGAAAGTAACTGCTTTTTGAGGGAAATTTACACAACAGAGAGAAACTTACAACTAGGTATTTGGAAGTGATGCTACTACCCTCATATGATTTTTTGTTATCAAAATATTATATGATAACAATGACAACAAAACTCCTAAATATATATGTTATATACGTTATAAAATATATACGTTATATATAAATTATTTTCTAAAATGAGGCATATTGCTTTGAACCCCTTGGATAAAAATATAAAAATGACAAAATGTAAGCTTGAAAGACAACTGACTGACATTCAGGAAAGTGGAAATTTAGTACCTGGATTCCAAGGATGGCTACAAATCTCCATATAACTGGTGAATAGAATTGAAATGTGGTACCCACATTTAGAAAGCACAGCTCATGTTTCATTTCTATTTGGATTTATGTACTTCTGTGAAATACATTTTTCAACTATGACAGTAATTTAATATAAAAGGTAAATTGAACGTAGAGCTTTATTGTATCATAAAGTATCAAACCAACATAAAAAAAATCCTATTTAATCGTATTTCTTTCCCTAAAATATTATTAATAAAACAATTCTCATGGTGGTACAAAATTTTCTGTTTATTTTTTAATGAAAATTTAAAATTAACCCAAAATATTATTAATAAAACAATTCTCATGGTGGTACAAAATTTTCTGTTTATTTTTTAATGAAAATTTAAAATTAACCCCAAATATTATTCATTTTCTCTTATCTCACCCTGTACTACACACATCTTCTTAGAAGTATGTGAATATAATGAATGAGTACATAAATATACACAATGTTTTTTAGATTCTCAAATTGATTTACTAAATATTGGGTTGACCAAAAAGATCATTTGGATTTTTCATTACAGATTGTGGAAAAACCTGAACAAACTTTTTTGCCAACCCCACAGATGCATGATCAGAGAAAACAAAATTGCACAATGCTGCTCTAGATGAGAGGGGCTACAGGTGGTGCTAGTGGTGAAGAACCTGCTTGTTAATGCAGGAGACATAAGAGATGCTGGTTCGATCTTGGGTCAGGAAGATCCGCTGGAGGAGGGCATGGCAACCCATTCCAATATTCTTGCCTGGAGAATCCCATGGACAGAGGAGCTGGGTGGGCTACAGTCCATGGCCTCACAAAGAATGAGAGCTCGCACAATACCTCTGAACACAGCAGGAGACTGAGAGGAAAATGAGCCAGTGAAGAGGGAAGAACACTGAAGGATACGAGACAGTCTCACCACTAACGAATCCAATTTTCTGAACATACAAACCCCTATGAAATAATCAGGAAGTGTTAGCTGTCTGCCAGATGCTTTCAAGAAACCTTTGAGGTGTGTACTTAGAGAAGAAGATTAAATTTGCACTGCCTCAAATTCTGACCTCCAGCATTTGTTAAAACTTTGCCTAACATTGTTACCTTTCTATTCTCAATGTATTTTAAAATTAAAATGGTTTCATGTGCCTGGCAAATACTAAGATGATGTTGTTCAATCCTCAGAGACCCTGATAATCTAAGAAATTAGACTATAGAAGGCTGTTTACTAAATTGCCTTGGTACTAAAATGCCTGACAGAGTGTAGAAATGCAATGTGATCTAACTCTCTGGGAGAAGACATTCTACGTATATCTTATAAAGTTTCCCATATTTGATGGTTTTAGTCCATTAAAATTGCAACTTTACATGATTTATTCTAGCAATTTCTGGCAATCATTAAATCCTGAAACAACTCAGCATGGGTAAATAATTATCAGTAAGTAATTAGTTGAAAGGGCTTGTCTAGTGGCTCAGTTAGTAAATAATCTGCCTGCAACGCAGGACACCCAGGTTGGACCCCTGGGTTGGGAAGATCCCTTGGAGATGGAAATGACAACCCACTCCTGTATTCTTGCCTGGGAAATCCCATGGACAAAGGAGCCTGGCGGGTTACAGTCTGTAGAGTCTCAGAACAGTTGGACACAACTTAGCGACTAAACCACCACCACCAGTTAGTTGAAAACTTCCAAAAAAATAATACTATAATTCTTTTTCCAGTGCAACCTTTTCTTCTGTAGATGGAAAAACATGCTCAGAAGTTGTGATTGCTCATTGATACAAAGAGATAAAACCAGCCATGGGGTTAGATTCTGGATCTAAAGATTTTGTCATTGTGCTTTCTGCCTCAAAATTCAGGCACTTCTAACTCGAGAACCAATCTGCCCACCAATAAGGATTTTTAAGCATCCATGGTATGATTGAGGAGCTAAGAGATGGAAAACAAAGAGAATGTTAGAGGAGACACGACCCAAGGACATAGATGTCAGAAATGAACTGAATCATGAACACTCGTGGGATGAGCTGGAAAGGGCTTCCTGGCAGGAGGGCAGGATGGAGGGGAGACTTCAGGTGAAGAGGAGAAAGGACGAGGTGGGAGGAGAGGCAGAGCAGGAGGAAGGATGTCAGGAACACGGCAGGGACTCCAAAGGAAGCTTACAGACCTCCCTGGTGGTCCAGTGGTTAGGGATCTGCCTCGCAATGCAAGGGATGCAGGTTCGATCCCTGGTCGGGAAACCAGGATCCCACACGCCGCAGGGCAACTAAGCCTGTGGGTCACAATTAGAGGATCTGCTCGCCCAAAGGAAGGATCTGGCATGACATGACGAAGACCTGACACAGCCAAGTAAATAAATATGAAAAAAAAATGGCAATGATTAAAACCCCCCAACACAAAAGGAAGCTTCATCATAATGATAACCCCTATTTGTACGGAGGGCATCATTTAGATTTCTTGAACGATTTCATTTCACAGATGAGAAAACCAAGACACCAATGGTAAAGGAACAAATTGAAAGTCATCAACATGTACCATCCACATTAGGGCAGGAATTGCATCTCCATCTGCCCAACTCCCAGTTCGCTGACATTTTTGTCTGAATTTCCTGCTTTGGGGTGAAGGAGGTCCCCCTACCTCCATCCACTGAAGCTTCCATTGTTTAGATTTTTGAATTGGATCATGCAGAAAGTGAAAGTGGTTCAGTCTTGTCTGACTCTTTGTGACCCCATGGACTATACAGTCCATGGAATTCTCCAGGCCAGAATACTGGAGTGGGTAGCCTTTCCCTTCTCCAGCGGATCTTCCCAACCCAGGGATCAAATCCAGGTCTCCCGCATTGCAGGTGTATTCTTTGCCAGCTGAGTCACCAGGGAAGCCCTAGATTGTATCATGCTAGATATCCACAAATTAATTAAGAAACTAAGTAAATGTATTTAATTTTCTGCTGGGATATGTAATCACCAGGATAGCTACTCGAAAGGAAAAAAAATGCAAAACAAAAAAAACAACTGCAATCCCACTGCTGGGTATACACACTGCTGCTGCTGCTGCTACTAAGTCGCTTCAGTTGTGTCCGACTCTGTGCGACCCCATAGACGGCAGCCCACCAGGCTCTGCTGTCCCTGGGATTCTCCAGGCAAGAACACTGGAGTGGGTTGCCATTTCCTCCTCCGGTGCATGAAAGGGAAAAATGAAAGCGAAGTCGCTCAGTCGTGTTCGACTCTTAGCGACCCCATGGACTGCAGCCTACCAGGCACCTCCATCCATGGGATTTTCCACTGAGGAAACCAGAAATGAAAGAGACACGTGTACCCCAATGTTCATCGAAGCACCGTTTACAATAGCTAGGACATGGAAGCAACCTAGATGTCCATCGGCAGATGAATGGATAAGAAAGCGGTGGTACATATGCACAAGGGAATATTATTCAGCTATTAAAAAAAGAACACATTTGAATCAGTTCTAATGAGGTGCATGAAACTGGAGCCTATTATACAGAGTGAAGTAAGTCAGAAAAAAAAAAAACACACCAATACAGTATATTAACGCATATATATGGAATTTAGAAAGATGGTAACGATGACCTTATATGTGAGACAGCAAAAGAGACACAGATGTAAAGAACAGACTTTTGGACTCTGTGGGAGAAGATGAGGGTGGGATGATTTGAGAGAATAGCATTGTAACATGTATATCACCATATGTGAAATAGATAACCAGTCCAAGTTTGATGCATGAACTAGGGCACTCAAAGCCGGTGCACTGGGATGACCCTGAGGGATGGGATGGGGAGGGAGTGGGAGGGGGGTTCAGGATGGGGGACACATGGACACCCAGGGCTGATTCATGTCAATGTTTGGTAAAACCCATCACAATATTGTAAAGTAATTAGCCTCCAATTAAATTAGTTAAAAAAAACCCCTCAGTTCTGTGGGCACTGCCTTTTATGAGCATTCTCAGATTTTCCCATCAAGGTGGCTTTGAACCCGTCCCAGGCCTTGTTTCACGTGGGTAGCTATTTAAAGATGCTATGTTCAGGGGCGCAGTTCCCACAACCCCTTGGCTGTCGGCTCCCAGGTGGCGGGGACCGGAGCGAAGGGCGGGAGTGGCGAGGGGCGGGCGCTAGGGGGCACTGTCGCTCCACGGAGGGGCCGCCCGGGCCCCGCGGAGGCCTGGCTCAGCAACGCCCCGCACAAAAGGTGGCCTTTGCAAAGCTTGCGCGGGCTCTGCATCAATCTCCTCTTTCCAGGCCCCCGCCCCGCCGCCCCCGGTGCTGGGGGTCGATTTCCGACCGCGGCCGTGGTGGCGCACACGGGTCCAGCTGCGGGTCCAAACCGCCTGTCCAGCTCCGCAGCCCGCGAGAACCGACTTCACATGTCACCGGGGCGGCGGCCCTGACGACATCACTTAGAAGATTAAAAATAAATTGAAGCACATGCCACTTCAAAGGGAGCCCAGAAAGGACATCGGCGTGATTTGATGCGTTAATGAGAAAGAGCTGCTGGCTTCCTGACTTGAACGGTCTGGACAGAGAGAGGATTTAGAAGCTTGGAGCTGCTGGTTACTTCCAAAAACAATGGTTAGATGCCTTTTATGACTTAAATAAGGAAGCACCTCCCTCCCTGCCTCTCCTCCCTATACTTCAGTTCTTCCTGGTATGATCTGGGCGATAGGAACACGGAGCTCAGGGAGTCTCCCAGTCCACCACACCCCCGGAGGGCGCCCCAAGAAGTGCAAGGAGGGTGGGAGCAAGGACCCCAATTCCCCAGGCCCAGATCGGTGGGGTCCCCAGGACCCCCTGTGCCCCGAGGCCACCTACCCACTGACAAGCAGTGGCCTTGACCTGTCGACTCACCTTAGAATCATCCATTGCCCATTGATCTTTTGTTTCAAAGATCCCTTTCCAGCAGCCTGGGCCCCTCCAGAGAGACTGAAATCCCAGGCTTCCACAGCCACTTCCTGGCTGGGGGGTGGAGGGGGTTTGCAGGGGACCGAGCTCAGTCCTTGTTTTTCATACCTTGTCAGGAGGTCTGAATGCAGAGGGAGGCGCGGGTGGGGGGTGCAGCCGCAGAGGAGCAGAGCGTCGGCAGATGTCCTCATGAAAAATTCACAAGGAATCAGCAGAGGCTCCTGTCCTTCCCCTCCGGGCAAAGCCCCCCCGCCCCCGGCTTGTCGCCCAGGCCCCCGCAAGAATACCGGGGAGTGCCCCGGCCCCCCTCCGTCCCGAAGGAAATCTGGCCCTGGGGGGGCTAATGCATGGTACTTGATGCACTTGGCCATCCTCCTGAGAACTGGCTGCAAATGCAGTTCAGGCGAAATTGATGAAGTATCAGTTAATCTGAGGCTGACAGCTTAGAGAGGTCACAGCTGAGAGGGGCTGCCAGGGGCTCACGGAGAACGGCTGGAGAAGAACTCAAGAGACAGCCCGAGCCCATGGGCACGGCCGCCCGTCTTCGCCACGTGGGCACCTCCTAACCTTGCCAGGTCTCTCATCTTCCCCCACCGGTAAGCAGTTTGAATGTGGACACCCCCCTCCCCTGCAAAATGCGGGCCCACACCCCTGAGGCTCCTCTCTCCTTAGGAAGGAAGGAGGAGACAGCTGCTGGTCCCAATTGGAACAGGCAGTTAGAGCGCCTAATGCAAATTTCCTCTTTTAATTGGAGCTCTGAGTCATGTCTTGCCCAGCCCTGCGTTTCCTGCTACAGGAAGGTTTGTCTAGGTAGATGGCAGACCTGCAGATGGTGGGCCAGGCACTGCTCAGGAGGAGTTTTCTGGGAGTGGTGTCAGCTCCCTGGAAGGAGATACGAACGGATGCAAATCCATGTTCACCCTGAGTTGTTTCGCCTGTGAAAACCTAGGACTCCAGGACTCCGTAATCCATCACTCAGAGGTATTGCCACATGGTCTTGTCATCTGTGTGTCTTCTAAATTCCAGGGTGGCCTTGAAGACTAGATTCACCAACACTCGGGTTTTATGGGTGTGAAGCGGCAGAGGTTGTGGGGTCCAGCAGCCTTGGGTGGGGCTTCTAGATGCTTGGGCTTCTCTTGCGGTGCTAGTGGTAAAGAACCTGCCAAATGCAGGAGATGCAAGAGCTGAGGGCTCGATCCCAGCGTCGGAAAGATCCCCTGAAGTAGGAAATGGCAACCCACTCCAGTCTTCTTGTCTGGAAAATCCTGTGGACAGAGGAGCCTGGTGGGTTACAGTCCATGGGGTCACAGAGAGTCAGACGTGGCTGAGCACACATAAGCATGCAACCCTGATGCTGAGAGAATGAGTTCATCATTGTCTCCATTTGCTACGGGAAAAGAGGACAGGAGGTGATCTTTCACTTTCTGTGATTAAATGGCTGAGATATCAGAGCTGGAATTCAAACCCAGTTTTCCACCCTTGTCCGTGTAATCCCTTTCTTCTTATAACAAAAGTGAAACTAGGAATAGTAAGAATAATACTGGAGTAGCCAAAGTCTCAGCTTTTACAACAAGCAGACTGTGCTCAGCATCACACATGTAAAACTCATTTAGCCCTCCCTGCGAACTTGGGAGGAAGATCTTATTATGATCACATTAGTATTCTTTAAAAAAAAAAAAAGCCTTTATTTATTTTTGGCTGTGATGAGTCTTCATTGCTGTGCAGGCTTTTCTCTAATTGCAGTGAGCAGGGGCTATTCTCTAACTGCGGCGTGCCGACTTCTCATTTTGATGACTTTTCTTGGTGTGGAGCACAGGCTCTAGAACGCAGGCTTGGGAGTTGGGACCCTGGGGCCTTAGAGCGCAGGCTTAGGAGTTGAGTTTCTGGGGCTCTAGGGCGCAGGCTCAGGAGTTGTGGCGATCGGGCTTCATTGCTCCACAGCACGTGGGATCTTCCCAGATGAGTGATCCTGCAGATTCTTTACCACTGAGCCACGAGGGAAGCCCTCACATTAAGATTCTTATTACCACATCATCTCTTTTAAAAGAAAGGGGAATTGAGGTTGAGCAGGTAGGGAGCACAGTCTACTCCCTTTTCCCATTTTTCTGGGAACCTTTTCTTTCCCTGGGGTGGGGTTGGGTGGAGTGGGTTTGGAGGTGTCCAGCACTAAAACTGCTGATTTACACATCAGAGGATATATGAACACGAATGATTATAGCCAGACTGTAAGTACCACTATTGTCAGTCAGTAATAAAAATCTGTTTATTAACAATAATGCAGGTGTTTCTCCGACCAGGAGCCAAATGTGTGTCCCTTGTACTGCAAGGGAGATTCTTAACCCTTGGACCACCAGTTTGAATAGATGTTTGAAAACTGACTCTGATGAAATAGGCTTTGTAACTTTTCAACAGGAAGTCTGAAGCCACTGGGTTCTGTTAGATCCTGCCTTTGGGGGAGGTGATGGAGAAATAGGAAAGGCAGGCACCCTTGATAGACAGAAGCCAAGAACCTGCAGGCATTTAACAGAGAGCTTAGGGGCTGCTCTGCCTGCCCAAGGCTTAGCCCTGGAAGGAAAAATGGTCCATGCCTTCTTGGGACAGACCTTTATGAAATGACAGGAGTTGTGATGGGAACAGCCTTACTGCCATCATGGAACAGAATTTGTCATCATAACGGGTCTAATGTATAAACCATGAAACACAGATCTTCACGTGTCAGTCACCTGAGCAGCACATAAACAGCGATATTTGGGTGTCTGGGAATGAATAGGCTGCCGGGGAACCTTGTCTGCAGGTGTGCGCATTGGCTTGATGGATTCGGCTCCCTGACACGCAGCTGGACCATTGAATGCAGAAATCAGAGGCTTTGGACTCCGAAGATGTCTTTAAGGGAGTGATTTCTTTTTTTAAGGAAAGATATATAACTTCAAAATATACTTTGCATGTGAATAAACTTGTGAAGTACATTAGCCAATATTGCTAATTTGGATTTGAGCATGCCTGTTTCAGGGAGTACATTTTTAGCATGTGCTCAGGGTTGGTAAGACTTGCGCCTTCTCTGTACATCAATTACAGAGTAGTCTGGTATTGACATATGGATCAGGGATGAAGTCAACCCAGTTCCATCGCTGGCTCATTTACATGTCAGTGCCAGGCCAGGGTTCTTTGATCACTTTGCTCTTGTATGAGCTCCTGAAACAAATAAAAACAGACATATTAATGGATCTAGAATCTCTTTTGTTCACTTGTATGTGTGTATGTATCTTTGTGTTGCATAATAGTATGACATTCTGGAATTCTTATTTTGTCATGCACTTTATGCAGCAGTAACTGTAATAATTGTTTCCCATTTGGATAGCAATGTGAACTAATCAACAAAATTGTCCCTGAGGCCTCTGGTAGAATGTCTTAAATTGTATTTATCAGTTCTGAAGGAAAATATCAAAACTACTTCAGCAGTCTTGATGCTGTTTAAGTCAAATCTTATCTCCCACTGCCTCCACCTAACAAAATCAACGCACTAACAGCCTCTATAGGATGCTGTCTTCGCATATTAATGCTCCAGGAGAAGAGAACCTATTTTTCAGCTGGTAGTTGTCACTATTAAAATTTACTTGGTAGCAAGTGAGAAAACTGAACTGTCCTTTAACTGGACATGCGTTTGTTGGCAGGATAATGTGTCTACTGGCAATCTACTGTGGACAGCTTGTGCTTTCCTCTGCTCACCATCCCTCCCATCTTTTCCTGGAAAGAGGGCCTCCTTCCTATGAGAAGTATATGAAAATCTGTGGCAAACCTGGACAGCTTATTAAAAAGCAGAGATATCATTTTGCCAACAAAGGCCTGTATAGTCAAAGCTATGGTTTTTCCAGTAGTCATGTGAGAGTTGAACCATAAAGAAGGCTGAGCACAAAAAAATTGATGCTTTCAAATTGTGGTGCTGGAGAAGATTCTAGAGCATCTCTCATACTGCAAAGAGATCAAACCAGTCAACCTTAAAGGAAATCAACCCCGAATATTCATTGGAAGGGCTGATGCTAAAGCTCCAATACTTTGGCCTCCTCATGCAAAGAGCCTACTCATTGGAAAAGACCCTGATGCTAGGAAAGGCACCAGGCAAAAGGAGAAGGGGACGACAGAGGACAAGTTGGTTGGATGGCATCACCTACTCAATGGGCATGAGTTTGAGCAAACTCCAGGAGATGGTAAAGGACAGGGAAGCCTGGCGTGCTGCAGTCCATGGGATTGCAAAGAGCTGGGCATGACTGAGTGACTGAACAACCACAACAATGATCTCCTCCTTTCTGTAGGAGTCCAAGATGGGTCACTCCTTGTTCTCCTTTCTGTGATCAACACAGAGATGGCATGGGTCCCAGGGAGACAATCCCATGATTCCTGTGTGGGCTCCAGGAGAAAGATTCTGTCCCTGTTCTAGACTCCCAAGGCTGAGATATTAGAAAACTGCATCTTATTGGGGTGGTACATCACTGACCCCTGCCACAGGGAGGAGAGAGGATGACAATGTACATTACCAGGGAATTATATCGACTGATGGAAGGACTAATGCTGAGAGACAAAGAGAGAGAATTCTGACTGCACCTGAACTTGAGCCATTGGGATTCTGGACTCAGCACCAAACTTCTCACTGAAAGTGAGTGAACAAATTCCAGTTTTTGCTTAAGTGGCTTTGAAGTGCGCCAGGCACTTGTTACTGAAATAGTGTGGAACAGTCATCTACTTTACAGTGGTGTTTATCTTTGTGAATATAGTATTTATGATCCTAATTATTTCTAAATCCTATTTAGTTCTAAAACATTATGGAAGTTTCTGGAAACCTTTAAAAGCAATCCACAGCAAGGTTCCCCTACACTTTTGCTCCCGAAGGAAGCCCCACAGCTGAATGTGAGTCCTAGATCTTTCAAAACTTTACTTCTTTACTTTGATGACATTATTTCCTTTCTCCCTGGGCCCTAATTTTTATTTTTACAGCCTTAAGATTTTCCAGACAGTCCTTTCCTTTCCATGGAAGGTCTTCTCCACCTCCTTTGCTATTTTGTCTTCCTTCTTTCATTCTTAAAGGATGAAGTCACTCATTATCAAAAAGAAAACAATTGACAAAGCTGTGGAGAAAAGGGAACCCTCTTACACTGTTGGTGGGAATATAAATTGGTGCAGCTATCATGGAAAACAGTATGCAAGTTCCTCAAAAAACTAAATAGAGCTACTGTATCATCTAGCAAGTACTTCTATGGGTACTTATATGAAGAAAACAAAAACACTAATTTAAATAAGCAATAGTTTAAAAAATCAAAAAGAAATATGCATTCCTATGTTTATTGCAACATTATTCACAATAGCCAAGATATGGAAACAACCAATGTGTTCTTAGGGGGATGAATGGATACAGAAGATGTGATATATATATATATACACACCTACAAACAATGAAATAATACTCAGCCATAAAAAGAATGACATCTTGGCATTTGTAACAATGCAGATGGACCCTGAGAGTATTATGCTAAGTGAAATAGACACAGACAAATGCCATATGATTTCACTTAATATGTAGAATCTAAAAAGCAAAACAAACAACAAACAACAAACAAAATGAAATAAATCCAAACTCATATATACAGAGAACAAATTGGTAGTTGCCAGAGGGGAGGGACAGTAGATATGAGTGAAGGGGCTCAAGAGGTAGAAACTTTCAGTCGTAAAATACAGAAGTCATGGAGATGTAACATACAGCAGGGAGACTATAGTCAGTAATATTGCGTTGCATCCTTTGAAACTTTGCATGGCCAAAAAAGATAACTTGGACTTTGTGGTGGTAATCATTTTTCAGTGTAAACAAATATCACATCTTTATGTTGTACACCTGAACCTAATATTATATGTCAGTTATATATCAATAATAAAAAAAGAAACTTCTCCAAGTAGAAAAAAAAAAGGATGGAGTCACTCAGATTGACCCTGTAGCTTCCTCCCCATGCTTTCTGTTTGGTGATTCACATGTAAGACTGAACCTTCAAGTGGGCTGAAATGATGACTCCCACACTCTCATCTCCAGACCTCACTTTGAACTCCAGGCACCCGTCTCCAGCTGCCTTCTTGCCACCTCTTTTTCTCCTTGGGCCTCTAAGGTCAGCACGCTGTGGTTTCTCAGACCTCAGACTTGACAGTTAACTTTCTTGGAATTTCTCTTTTGTCATTATCTTCTCCAGTTCAGAACCAAGGTCTGCTGGTTCCACCATTGAAATGAATCTCAGATCATAAACACATCTCTACCTCTGCTGCAGGCATCCCAGTCAAAGGCACTGTCATTTCCTGCCTGGTGACTGCAATCACATGTAAATGGAGGTGCTAGTTTAGCTGCTTAGTCGTGTCCAACTCGCTTTGACCCCATGGACTATAGCTCCAGGCTCCTCTGTCCATGGGATTCCCAGGCGAGAATGCTGGAGAGCTTTGCCATTTGCTCCTTCAGGGGATCTTCCCAACCCAGGAGTCGAACCTGGGTCTCCTGAATTGGTACGCAGATTCGTTACTGCTGAGCCATGTGGGAAGCCCATAGTTGTCCCTATTTTCACTCTGTTTCTACTCTTTCTCACTCCCAACCTTCTGGACCTCACTGTCCTGAATATATGAGATGAGATAATCTCTTTTCAATGTAAAGAATCATCTGACACCACTTCTGTCCAAGCCCTCTGGTGGCTTCCATTGCAATCTGACTGAAAGCTAAATGCTTGGCCATGGTCCAGGAACACTCTGCCTTCTGCCTTCTTGGCCACGCTCTGCCTCCTTCCTGGTCGCCTGCATGCCTCCAGGACCCCTTTATAGGCCAAAGTGTGAAAGTGTTAGTGGCTTAGTCATGTCCTACTCTTTGCGATCTCATGGACTGTAGCCCACCAAGCTCCACTGTCCATGGAATTCTCCAGGCAAGAATACTGAAGTGGGTTACATCTCCTCCTCCAGGGAATCTTCCTGACCCTGGGATCGAACCCACATCTCCTGTGTTGCAGAAAGATTCTTTACTGTCTGAGTCACCAGGGAAGCCCTTATTGGCCAAGCTTGTTAGCATCTCAGGCCTGTAGAGGAGATGTTCTCCTGGCCCAACAAACTCCACACCGACTTTTTTTTTTTCAGTTCTCAGGTAAAGAATCCACTGCCAAGAGGGTTCCCGCCCCCATTTCTCATTCAATCTAATGCTGTCTCCACCCCCACTTGTTATGCTTTCATTTGTCAATGTAAGAAATAACCTTCTTGATTTATTTCTGTATGAGTTCATTTTCTGTTCTCTCACAGAAATATAAGGTCTGTCAACACAGAATCCATGTCTGTCTTGTTCAGTGTTGTGTCTCGGAACCCCTCCTGACACAAGGTTGGCTTTCACATGCACAGGTGAATGAGCAAATGGATGGATGAGTGGAAGGAATGAAGTTGTGGACTTGGATGATCTCTAAAAACCGACACATCACTCCCACATGTGTGCACACACACACACTCACACGGAGCTGTCATTTCTTCATCAGAATGAGAAGGTGTGTCTTTAGTACCATTTTCCTGTCCCACTGCTGGTGTGATACATCTAGCTAGGGGCTTCTCAGCACCACAAAAATCTGTTGACAGGTTGGAGGGTACTTAAGGAAGGACACAGGATGAAGGGACCAAGGAGATTGATTTATGAGCCAAATTACACATACTAAATGCATCCAGCTTGCCTAGAGCACCATGAAGCATGGGCAGGAGATACTGTGTGAGATTTGAAAAATGAACAGTTAGAGATTAATTATCTAGCTCTGTGCTTGGATTTGTCATTAGATGAGAGGTTGAACAGAACCTTGATTTTGGGCTGGGGAATCGTCCTCCCGGGCCTGGCATGGTGGTCCCTGTATCACTGGACAGGAGATGCTCCCAGAGAAAACATGAGAATTAGGATTGTCATCAGTTTGTATGTTCCATTCCTTAACAATTGTCCGGCTCAAACTCAAATTTATGTGAAGCTCAAAGTCAGCATAGATGATCCCAAGTTCAGATTAAATAAAGTTTTTCAGGGGATGAAGTGTGAATATGTAGTTTCTCCATTTTCATATATATATATATATATAATTTTATATCTATACAAATATGTGATATTATATATTGTTTGTATATGTGTATACAGCCTCCTCCAACCACACACCACGTTAATAAAATTGCATCCTGCTTACCAATTAAAGATGAGTTTTGATTGAAGAGCTCTGAATAATTCTTCATCATGGCCTGATTCGTTGTGAAATTACCAGCTGTGATTTGTCTGGGTAAATATCACCTCCAGCTCCTGCGTCTTCACTTCCATCTTGATACAATCAGAACTTAATTATTTAAAATCTTGTACTTCTGTCATGGATGTCAAGTTAAAAATCTCAACGTTCCGGGTCTACAAGGTAACATTTTGAAACTGTGGAATACTTTCTTCTTCCACCTCACGGTATGAATGTACATTCCATAATGAAAAGGAAATGCCATGCTCCCATAACAACATTATTTTCCGGCATATTTTATTTCCTTCTTGAGCCTGTTTGTTTTGATGGAAGGTGTTTCTATTAAGTCATGAATTTGATATGAATATTTGATATGAATATTGGAAAGGATCAAACCAACTTACCTTCTGCATTAAAGTTCTATTAATACATGCCTGCTCTCTCTCCTACTGTAGAAAGCAATCTAGGTGTTTTCCCAGAGTAATCGATAAAATGAAATCTCTAAAAATAAGAGAAATGAATTATGAAGATCTCTTTGTTCAGCTGCTATAAGCAGATGACTTTTCTTATATAAAGAGAACATTCCTGGAAACAGATTTCATTCATTTCAAACAACAAATGCAGTATTTTTTAAAAGGAAAAAAAAAATAACATTATCCACCCAAGCCAACAACACTACAGCACTAGGTTATTCATAAGATAGTAAATCTAGTTATTCCACTGAGCATCATGAAATCTAATATAAAGTGTTATTGCTACTTAAGTTATAAAAGGGTGCATGGGCCATCATGCATGGGGATTGCCTGAAACTATGAGATGCACGACATCTGTTTTTTTTAAAAGAAGAAAAAAACACTTTCAATATATCTTAAGATTTCAAAAGAATAAAATGCAAAAATGGCTCATATTTCAAGGTGAAAGTCCTCTGTTGAATACAGATGCTCCCATTTTATTGCAGTGGAGGTTCTTGCTTGTTTTTTTTTCTTTCTTTTATTTTTGGTAAACTTTTTTCCATCACAAGCTAACGCATGGATATATTTATAGTTCAGTTTCATTTTACTAGGTTCATTTGTACTGTTCTGTGACAGATTTATATGATCATAGATCTTTGGTGTCACTGTTGTATTATTTATATTTCTATAAATTAAGGCCATTATTATCCAAGATGGCCCCTGACAATAGGATGAGGTAGTTGGAAAAAGCGTTTAATATTTCCTCAGTCCTGATGAATTCTCTGTGGATTGAATCCTGACACAGACTAAGAAATCATTGTCTTTGCTGGAAAAAGGGAGGTCTTGAGTAATAATAATAATAAGTCACTAATGAAAGACAAAAATTTCAGGACTATTTGTAGACACTGGTGTTTAATCTTCCTAATGATAGCCCTGACGATAAATAGATGAGAGAGATAATACAGAGCTGATAACACCAACAGACCAGGCTTTTCTCCCTCCCACTGCAAGCGATTAGCCTCTAGCACAGATTCATGTCATGCATGTTAAATCTTTCTTTTATCTCTGTATTGGAGGATGACGTCTCCACCAAGCGGTTTTTAAGCAAGGGTTTTATGACAGATGGGGTAGCTGAGGACCTTTCTCTCCCTGGCACCAATAAAACAATCAAGCTTAATTGGTGACTTCAACATGAAAGAGTTTATTTCTGGCTTTAGGATACAGTAAATTAATAATCAGGGATAGAGGATGGGCAGAGAAAAGATGATCGGGAAAGCATTGCCTCCGACTGGTTTTAAACATCCCTTTATAGAACCAACCTGGTTGTAGAAGCTACTTTTCTATCTGTGAAACTGAGCTGTTCATGTCACAGAGCATGGGACTTAAATATGATAAGTTAAATTAATACAGGTACAATTGAGATTGCTAAAATATGTAAATTTTCCAGTCGTCTGTCTAGCACATAGTAACCTAATGAGCATTTGTTATGTGAAAGTTAGGATATGGAACTTAGAGCGTGTTTGCTCTTGGTCATTAACACGATCATACCCTGAGAAAGGACTCTGTCTATATTATCTATTTTCTTTTTTTAATTTGCATTCCCCTACAGACTAGTGACAGTGAGCATCTTTTCATGTGCTTATTGACCATTTGTAGACCTTCTTTGCAGGAATGTTTATCCAAGTCCTCTGTCCATTTTCAAGCTGGGTTGTTTGTTTTTTATTTTTGTCCATTGCAGGAATTTTTAAAAAAATATATTCTGGCTATTAATCAATCTCTTCTTAGATATATTGTGGTTTGCCAAATATTTTTTTTCCCGTTCTCCAGGTTTCCTTTTTACTCTTTTTTGAATAATTGAAGTTTAAGTAATTTACAATGCTGTATTAGTTTCTGGTATACAGCAAAGTGATGCAGTTACATATCTATATGTGTGTGTGTGTGTGTACTCTTTTTAAGATTTTTTTCCATTATGGTTTATCACAGGATATTGAATATATTTCCCTGCACTCGACAGTAGGACCCTGTTGTTTGTCTTTTATCTGTATTTTTTTTTCCCCCTTTTCAGGTTAAGGTACTTGAGCAACAGTTAATTAACAGTTGACAACACTCTCTGGTTTAAAGGTTGAAAACATCTCCCCTCCATAAATAAGGAAAAAGTCCTAATTTTATGCATTTCATGTTTATTAAAGTACCACTAACCATTTAGTGAATTTCAAATGCCAGAGGCATGGATCAAATGGTCAAACTGCTCCAAGCTGACAAAGCAAAGATTGATGACGCTGCAGGCGCTTGTGGCCGAGGGGTCAGGGAGGGGACAGGAAACGTGAGGGGGGCTGGTGGGATTAGACATGACTGTGTCTCATCCTTGTTCTACCTTCCCAAGCTCTACGCCCCTGGGGATGTTATTTAGGTTTTTCAAACCTCCGTCTCTGAATTAATGGAACACGAGCAGTTAGAGCTGCTTAGAGGGTTGATGGGGCACATGTGTGAGACCCCTTGTTCAGGGCCAGCCCTGCAGAGGGTCCTGCTCTCCAGGGATCACCGCCCCACTCCGTGACAACGCACCTCAAGCAGACTCTTAGAGTCCTGGAAGATCAGGAAGGAATTACTCACTCACTTCGAAGCGGAAGAGCCAAGAGGTAAGAGAGATGCCAGCCCCACCTGTGTCTCATCCTTACCGGGTCCCAGACGTGATCCCAGACTTTGTCATCTCAGGGGTGTCATCTCAGGGGTGCCCCCAGCTCAGAATGGAAAGCCTGATGTAAGGGGAGGGGCAGTCCAAGTGACGTCTGTCTCTAAAGGGGTTTAACTTCTCACTTGAGCATTAAGACAGGAAGTGGAATGTGTGTCGAAAGGTTCTTATCTCGGAGATCTGGACCCACCCAAGATGCTGGGGACACACTGTTTGAAGCAATAGAGGCAGGCGTGCAGAACCTCTCTGGGGGAAACTCATTCGTTATTTTTCATCTTTAAGTATCAAGTTGATTTTTGCCTTATATTCTTCACCGTTTAAGACTTCCCTCCCTGTTTGGTGGTGGGTCACGACCTGTTGAGGTTTAACCCTCTGGGGGACACGTTAGAATTTAAAGGCAGAGGTTAGTGGCGAAAGTGTAAAGAGGCTGGAAACTTGCATTTCAGAGTTAGCTTTAGAAAAGAGGATAAATCCAAACTTAAAAGGTAAGTCATGTATTTTATTTCAGTAACCCTTGGACTGCAAGGAGATCCAACCAGACTCAATGGACGTGAGTTTGAGTAAACTCTGGGAGCTGGTGATGGACAGGGAGTCCTGGCTTGCTGCAGTCCATGGGGTTGCAAAGAGTCGGACATGACTGAGTGACTGAACTGAACTGAATCCTGTTCTGCTATAGAGGCTGACCACTGTACAGTGTTTCTGCCTAAGACTTTACCCATAAAAGCTGATGTGGAATTTGCATTGTAATTCTATTCAGGGCCGTGGACCTTTTCGGGTTAACTGGAAATGCAAAGACATCAAGTTACTGAGGTCTTGAGGGCAAACCATCTGGCTTGCACCTATCTTGATTGAAAGTATGATCTTCCAGAAAAAATGTGCAAGAGATTCTGTATGAGGATACAGGGAAGAAAACCTGAGATCCAGCATGGGGTACCAGAAGGATCTGGTGAAACCAAATCTGACTGCTCTTCCCCGCCTCCACCCCCACTGTACAACCTCGATTCTCTATTTTTGCCAGCATCCAATCTCCTCTTGACCAGGCATCCTGAGCTTTCAGAGGTAGGCTTTGGACCTCCTCCTGGGCACCTGAGGAGCCTCTCACCCTTGTCCTGCTCTCACCCCCACTGCTGTCTCCATCTGATTCGGGATGCTGGTCCTGCAGCTCCTTCTCCGACCACTGTAACTGTCAGCACCTCATTTTTCCAGGATTTGAAATTCAGCCTGACCAACCAGGCTCCGGCTTGCTTTACCCTCTCGATGGACGGATATCCTTTGAAGCCACAGTACTCATCTCTTGATTCTTGACAGGGACCTCGCTAGCCCCAAGAGGATGAGCAGAAGGTGGAAAGTATACAGGGAGGTGAAATAGGAAGTGATGTAACCTCTCCCTTCATTGCAACATCCTTCAGTCAGGTGAATGCCATCACCTCTTTGAAAATGTTGGCTCTTGGATAACACCTTTCACAAGCTAAGCTTATGTGAACTCTTCAGCTATGCTCCCCTTTGAGATTGGGGTCCATTTCCTTCAAGGAAGCTATTCAGGAAGATGGAAAGCAAAATCAACTTAAGACCGAGCCTTAAATTCTTATCTCTGTTTTAATAAGCTCTTTCACAAGGCTTAGCTCTATTGGGCTGGCCAAACAATCCAAAAAAAAATGAACAAACTTTTTGGCCACCCCAGTACTATTTTGGGGGGGAGGGGGCTAGATTGGGGCTTAGAGATTGAGGGGGAAAAAAACTGAAAAAATTTTGAATTTCAATCAATGCATGTGGAAACATCTATTATACATTTTTGCACATTTTGCTACTTCATTTTTGCATTATGTCTTTTTATTTAACCATCAGTTTTCCTAACAGTGAAAAGTTAAATAAGATATAAGAACTTCTCCCATAGGAGAAAAGTACTGCCTAGGATCCTGAGATGTTAAGTGTGAGAACAGCCTTAGAACAGCTGTGCCAAGAGCCAAGCTCCAGGGTGGACCCCTCACCAGAGGTTCGTGGGAAGCAGTGATGCTCTGATGTTATGCGTTGTGTGAGTGAGACCCCCCCTGCAACCCCTACCCATATCAGGTGTCAAGTCCACAACTTTCACTGGCATTTCAGAGCAACCTATGACCCACGAAGTTAAAAAGTACACTGATCTAAAACTGTGTCCTTGCAGACAAGGTCTCTGGGGACACAGAAGCTGTAAAGTGGAGATGGGACTGGGGTCTCTGGCTGGGCTTGTCAATATGCGATCAACCCAAGGACCTGTGCTCCACTGGCAAAACCACAACATTGGGAGGCAGAACAATTTGCGCTTAGTCTCTCCATTTTAGGTGCACAATGTTGGGCAGATTCACTCAAAAGCCTTAGCCCAAGTCTCTTTACTTTGTAAATGAAGGTATAATGATAACATCCCTTTTAAAGAGCCATCCTGAAAATCAAAAAGATACTGTCTGTGAAAACCAACATGGAACTTCAAACTCTCGAGGAAAGAATCACCTTATGGATCATCTTGGTTTTCAAATCCCATTTAGATTTGAGAAAACTGGGCTCAGAGGCTATGTCACTAGGCCCTGTGCCCTCTACCTCTAGAAGCCCTGGTCCTGGCAGGCAACCCCCAGCCTTCCCTGCTTATTGGTTTCGTCTTTGTTTCCCTGGGAACTTCTGCTCACTTCATTAGAGATCGGAGGACAGACGCTGGCACCCGAGCACCTTTAACATGTGATTTTTGTCCTTATCTTATTGACTCAACCTGCAGATATATCCACCAGAAATGTCCAGTGGCTCCTTTGTCTAAAGAAGATTTATATTGATCTTAATCTAATTAGCTGATTTGAACTATGGCTTGTGTCAGGATTCCTGTCTTGATCTAATTAGCTGCTGTAGTTGAAGCAGCATGGATCTGAAATCATCATTGCTGGTGTGCAGAGGCCTTTGCTGTAGGGGTCCGCGAGCTGGATGGAGACATGTCTTAATGCTGAATCGGCTTCAAATCCTTCTAGAAATGCCATTGGACTTGAAGCCGGGAATATCCATGACCTCATACCCTGGCTCCTGACTTTCTGGCTGTGTGTCCTTACGGGCAGTGGGTTAATCTCTTTAAATCTCATTTTCCTTATCTGCCAAAGAGGAATGGTTCTGAGGACACGGTTGGTAGAGCCAGCCAGCTCTGCAGACAGAACCCTGGCTTATACCTGGTGGGTGGTAGCTTGAACCTTCTTCTCTTTCCTTTTTGCACTTGCATATTCTCTTTCAAATTTCTTCCAAGGAAACAGGTTCCCCACCCCCCCACCCCCCTTCCTCCTTTCAGTTCCTGGAAGTGCATTCCCCAAATGTGCTCAGGGAATGCCAGCAGGTCGGAACCCACAGTCACAGTTATGTGGGGGGTTGAGGTGGGTGATGTTCAAAGTCTGAGCAGAGTGAAAGGAAAGCCAGAGTCTAAAGCCTTGACTCTGAACAAACAGTGGAGAACATGAGGGCAGATATGGGTGAGCTGGTGAATCTGTTAGCGTGAGCAAGACCCGCCGGGGCTGACATGAGGCAGGTGGGCGTTCCTGGATCACCCACCCCCAACACCTTCCCCACGGACATAATAATTCTCCCTGGGGAGAACTTTAGTGACTTGTAGCTTGGCTGGTCAGATAACTATTCCTTGTCCATTGTTAAACACACTGAGCATTTCACTTGAATTCATTTTTTCTCCTGCTCTACTGTTCTGCCCTGGACTCGAGAGCCTTACAGTTAATGACTGGTTGGTGCCGCCCTTTGAAGTTCAGATTAGCCTTCCAGCAGGTTGTCTCTATAGAGATAGAGAACACTTCCTCTTTTTCTTATTTACTTCCTTCTTTTATTTTTTCTCTACTGCTTTATCATCAGGTCTTGAAAACAGCAGGTTGGCATTGATTTTCTAGCTGCCTGTATCTTAAGACTGTTATGGAGACCTCCCTGGTGGCCCAGTGGTAAAGAATCTGGCTTGCAATGCAAGGGACACAGGTTCAAGCCCTGGTCAAGGAACTAAGATCCCACAGGCCAGGGATCAACTAAGCCTGTGTTCTGCAACTACCAAACCTAAGTGCTGCAACTACTGAAGCCTGAGGGTTCTGGTGTCCACACCACAACTAGAGAGACTGCAACTCCTGAGCCCGCATGCCAGAACTAGAGAATGGGTGCCCTACATCGAAAAGATCTTAAAATAAGACACTACGCAGCCAAGTAAGTTGATAAGACTGTTATGAGAGTCCAGCAGGGGAATACATGTAGAGGTACCTGTATAGCTAAAGACATGCTGGGCCAGCAGTGGACACTGCCATGGGGGTACATTTATTTCCAAGGCTGAACTTGGCATCTCCATTAAACATTTACAGGACATTCCCCAATCTGTTGTACATGGGCCTCTTAAAAGTGTATAGTGAATCCAGAGTTGCTATCTACTGCGTTTGGCATTCAAAATGTGTGTTTGTTCTTGATGAATCCTCTCTTCAGTCACCTGGATTAGTGATGCTTATCCTGAACAATTTCTAAGCTAAAGATCATAGGTATTCTTTCACTCAGTCTTCCATTCTGTTCCTGGTCTAGCTCTATGCACAGCTTGGCCTTCAATTCAGTGCTTTTTGATTATGGGGAAAAAATTCATTTTTCTCAGTTCTAATCCTGCTCAGATAATAAATGACACCAAACCACAGGCACCAGCAAATCTCTGATTAATGGAATTACACATTGCTTTCCATCCCAGCATTTGGAGACCAGTGACAATATGCATAATGACATGCCACACGCTTCAAATATTATCGGGATGTCCTGGAAAGATTATTTATTGCCTATGGGAGGAATCCATCAATGGGAAGGGCCAGCATCCTGTCCAGGAGCCAGCTCCTGCACTCCCTGGGGAAATGGTCCTGTGTGGGGGAAGTCAAAACACATATTTTCTCTTTGTTGGCTGGCTTCTCATCTGTGTATCCCATCTTTTATTTATTTTAGTAGCCACAAAGTGATACAGACTCCATGAGACTTCCTGGCTTTTGTCATGTTAATGAACTGGTTAAGGGTTTTCCCTAAGCATGCTGAATGAGAGGGAAATGGAGAGAAATGCACAATATTGGTGAGGGGAAGAGAGTAGGGTGGGAAGTCAGAGGAGCTGCAGGCTATAGGGCGGGAAGTCAGAGGAGCTGCAGGCTACTGCTGGCTTCGGCACACACAAGTTTGGTGGCCTTGAATGAGGCTGTGCCACAGTGTCCCCGCTGTGAGATGGGGAACGACCTCTCTACTGTGCTTCCTCATTGGCTTTGAGATTCCAAGACATCTCACACCCAAAGTTCCAGCAGCCAGGCCAGGGACAAGGTTAGTGAGTACTTAGGAAGTACAGACTGAGGAGGAGACCCCTATAGACCTAGGATGGGCCAAGGGGAAAACTGGAACGTTAGTTTCCATGGGGGAGAGGCTAGTCCTCAGGGCAGCTTTGAGCAATATGTGAAGAAGTGTTTGGAGCCCTGTCTCACTGCAGGCGCCAGGTGAGGGGTTCAGAAATGGAGAGGAGACACCAGGTCCCACACGACCCACACCAGGAGCTCACACTGCAGCCCTGGAAGCATCTCTATCGATAGCGTCTGCAATAAGTCAATCGAACTGACACCTGCTGTGTGTTACAGACTGTGGTTTTATGCCACTGGTGTTAGTCTTTCAGTCGTGTCCAACTCTTTGTAACCCCATGGACTTAGCCTGGCTAAGTCCTCTGGCTATAGCCCACCTGGCTCCTCTGTACTTTGGATTCTCCACACAAGAAAACAGGAGTGGGTTGCCATGCCCTTCTCCAGGGGATCTTCCTGACACAGGGATCGAAACTTCGTCTCTTGCAGCTCCTGCATTGCAAGTGGATTCTTTACCACTGAGCCACCAGGGAAGCCCCTTTCTGCCTCTTGTTTCTCGTAAATCCAGTCCCACCACCCCCTCCCCTTTTGTTTTTGAGTTTGTAGAGTTCTTCAAACTTTCAGGCAACCCCAATTTAGTGACCATTCTTTCTTACTGTCTAGCATTAATCTGTTCTTTTAAAGTACCACATTTTTGTCATTTCAAAAGGTTTGGGATGGAAAGAGTTTGGCCATAGGTATTTCCCTCCCATCTTGATCCAGTCCCCTAGGCAATCTGTGGTCCTCGGGTTCTAAGGTGTTAACATGTCTGTGACGTCCTGTAGATGATCTGCTTTTGATTTTTGTTCTACAATTTTCCTAGCTCTGAAGATTTTGGAAGTCAGTTGTGCAAAATGTTTAACATTTTAAAAAATGTCAACTTATATGTCTTTGGGTTTCCCTGAAGCTCAGTTGGTAAGGAATCCGCCTGCAATGCAGGAGACCCCAGTTCGATTTCTGGGTCAGGAAGATCCGCTGGAGAAGGAATAGGCTACCCACTCCAGTATTCTTGGGCTTCCCTTGTGGCTCAGCTGGTAGAGAATCCTCCTGCAGTGCAGGAAACCTGGGTTTGATCCCTAGATTGGGGAGATTCTCTGGAGAAGGGAAAGGTTACCCATTCCAATACTCTAGCCTAGAGAATTCCATGAACTGTGTACAGTCCATGGAGTCGCCAAGAGTCAGGCACGACTGAGCGACTTTGTCTTTCACTTTTTATATGTCTTTGATTGTGTAGTTATCAATTGATTATATGCCATAAATTCTACTAGAGTAAACATTTTTTTTAATCTTGGTGTAAAGATGGGAATGGCTAATGAAACTGGCATTAACATTTACCCTAATAATGATCTTGACCAATAACAGTTGTTGTATTTCCTGAAAATCAATCTAATTACTAGCATCCTACACCCACAGAAAGAAATGAGGGCGCTTTATCAGGGCAGGAGTTTTCATAAAGAGATACATCAGGGTCTTTTCCAATGAGTTGGCTCTTTGCATCAGGTGGCCAAAACATTGTAGCTTCAGCTTCAGCTTTAGCATCAGTCCTTCCAATGAATACTCAGGGTTGATTTCCTGTAGAATTGACTGGTTTGATCTCCTCGCTGTCCAGGGGACTCTCAAGAGTCTTACTCAGCAACACAGTTTGAAATATATTCTCTAAGTATTCTGGACAATTACAGTGACTTATATAATCAGATCCAGAACTCTTAGATTTGTATTTAACTATTCTCAAGTCATAGAAATTCTTATTGTTTTACTTTTCCATCCTTGAGCCCTTACTTTGTATATTTATCTTGCAATTAAAACATGTCTTTAATTTTAAAGAACAGTACAGTGTTATCTATTCAAGCTCTGCAAGAACGTAGCAAGTTTTCCTATTGTCTGAGTATGTGATTTTCATTGTTTATAATTAACCTGGATCTCAAAAGATAAGGAGCTTGAACAGATAGGCCATGGAGGCAGAGGGAAGAATGTCTACAGAGGAAAAGAGGTGGAAAGGAAGTGTGGTCTTGTGGATCATGACAGGAGGCTGGTGTGAGCAGATCATTTCAGGACACTCAGAAAGAGAGGTGGTTGTAGGAGGTCAGAGCTGCTTATGGTGTTTTTTATACAGGGTGAAAGGATTTGACTTCAGCCTCTACATTTATTTTCCTTTCATTTCTTATTTTTTTGGTAGTTTTATTAGTATATATTATATGTATATAGTAATAAAAGTCTAATTTATAAATAGATATAAATGCACATATTGTATATGTATGTGTGTGTTTTTGTGTGTGTGTGTGTGTGTGGTCAGTCTGATTTTTGCCACCCTATGGACTGTAGCCCACCAGGCTCCATGGTCCTTGGGATTCTCCTGGCAAGAATAATGGAGTGGGTTGCCATTTCCTTCTCCAAGGGATCTTCCTGACTCAGGAATTGAACCTACATCTCCTGCATCTCCTGCACTGGCAGGGCGGTTCTTTACCACTAAGCCACCAGGGAAGCCGTGTGTCTGCTCAAAAAATATTTTTCACAGCAGTGACATCAAATTTTAAAAACATTGCTTTAAATGTTGGGACTCAGGAGCAGGGGTGACATGATGAACCAGAGCAGGGAACACACACGCCAGCAGGTCTTGGAGGATGGAGGATGGAGGATGGAACAGTCAGGGAGCAAGACCACAGGCAGGAGACGTCCTGGAAAGCCTTTGGAGGAGAGTCACAGGTTCAAGCGGTTTCTCTGGCAGGAGACGACTTACAGCTGTGTCAGCCCTGTTGCGGCATTTCAAAGACAGTGAAGTCCTTAACCATTAAAAATAAAACCTGGGGCAGCCTTAAGGGGCCACGTGGCCCCTTCAGAAGCCTGTTCCTCCCAGTGGCTGTCACACAAGCCAGAATGCCTCTTCCTTCCGCTCTGCAGGGTGACTTTGTGAAGGTCGCCCTCAAAGGAGTTTCCGGAAGCCTGATCCTGAGCGCAGTAATGAAAGTGAGTACGGCCATGAATTATGTGGAGTTTGAGGGAAGCCATATAAAAGGCCACAAATCAGTTTGGATTGCTAAGGGTGATTTGCTCTGCTCCGGCCGCCCCGCCCCTCTTTGGCAAGGCCCTCTGGGAGGCATGCTTCAAGCTGTTCTGCTGAATAAGTTCTTTCCACTGAACCTGCTTATCTGCAACGACTTCTGCCTAGCACCTGCCGAAGTCTCCTTGCAAGGAGCTCACCCAGCCGCAGCTAGAATGTGGCTGCATCTGAACTGCTTATCACCCTTCTGCCGGTTACTGCTTTGGGATGACAACAACACAGACTCTCCTCCTTAGAGCTGAACGTTGTTTCCCTGTGCAGCTGCTGGAGGCATTTGCTGTTGTTCAGTTGCTAAGTTGTGTCTGACTCTTTGCAACTCCATGGACTGCAGCATGCCAGGCTCCTCTGTCCTTCACTATCTCCTGGAGTTTGCTCAAAATTCATGTGCGTGAAGTCAGTGATGTTATCTAACCATCTCATTCTCAGCTGCCCCCTTCTCCTCCTGCCTTCGATATTTCCCAGCATCAGAGTCTTTTCAAATGAGTCAATTCTTTGCATCAGGTGGTCAAACTATTGGGGCTTCAGCTCTAGCATCACTCCTTCCAATGAATATTCAGGACTGATTTCCTTTAGGATGGACTGGTTTGATCTCCTTACAATCCAAGGGACTCTCAAGAGTCTTCTCCAGCACCACAATTAGAAACCATCAATTCTTTGGTGGCATAGACATGTCTAAATAAAGAATCTGAAAAGATGGAAGCAACTGTATTGCTTTGCTATGACTGTCATAACAAAAAAGCCTTGATGGCTTAAGTAATAAAAAAATGTATTTCTTCACAGTTCTGGAAACCAGAAGTCCAAAATAAAAATAGATAACTAATGAGAAACTTAATGTAAAGCACAAGGAACCCTACTTAAGTGCACTCTGGTGACCTGGATGGGAAGAAAATCCAAAAGTTTTGCAATAGAGTTTAGTGAGTAAATTAATACAACCAAAGAACATCTGATCCTGGGCCTGCCGTTTATTGACCCCATGAATTTGGAAATCTTCAGAACATTCCTGAAACCCACTCTCTTCATGCATAGAATAAAAACAACAGCAACACTTTCTGTTATTTTGAATATTAAATAAATTATTCTTTTAAAGAATACTTTCTAAATTATGGACTTCCCTAGTGGCTCAGATGGTAAAGAATCTGCCTGCAATGTAGGAGACCCGAGTATGATCCCTGGGTCAGGAAGATACCCTGGAAAAGGGAATGGCTACCCACTCCAGTATTCTGGCCTGGAAAATTCCATGTACGGAGGAGCCTGGTGGGCTACAGTCCGTGGGGTCGCAAAGAGTCAGACATGACTGAGCGACTTCCCTTCACTATAGTTGGACACTACTGATCAACTAACCCTTTCACTTTCTAAATTACGTTTGTAAACATGCAATAACATTCCCCATGTTTTTCTTTCTCAGCTGGGGTTTGTAATTATAAACAGGCTGATAGAACCTAATGATTTTCATTTTAAATGAATTTCCAGGCAGTATACGTATCACCATGTCAATACTGCTGAAGGTCATCTTATGTCCTTGGATGTTAATAATCTATTCCTCAAGAAGAGGCATTTTCTTCCATAAAGTGGTAAGTGGTGCTTGAAAGCAAAAAGATCAAGAAACTGTCAGGACCAGGCAGTAATCACGGCGTCTCTGCCCTCATGTCAGTAGTTGGATCCTGAAGTCTGCAGATCTTATAAAAGCCAGGAGTTGTGTGCCTGAACCTAAAAACCTGTACTCTTTCAGAACAACAGAGGAAGGGAAAGAAGCAAAACTGTCACAGAAGGTTCTGGAAAAGGCCAGAGTAGCATCTAAGGGCACACCATTATTTTGCTTCCACACTCTGGGCTGATAAGGTAAATAATGTAGAACCTCTAACCTCTTCTGATGATTACAGGACCTCTGTATCTGTATCAAGTCACAATTCAAACAGTTTGGGACATTTGTGTGCCTTACTATAGTGCAAGTAATCATGTCACAAAGAAAAATCTGAAATATGTATCTGAGCTAAATTCAGTGGATGAGTTCTCAAGTGTGAGAGGTATGTTTTACTTGCTGAATGCTGAACATATCACCTTGAACTAGATAATGAAAGGGTTTTATTTAGAAAAGTGCAGAGTTGGTATCACACATTTATCAAGGGAAATATGCTTGAAGATACCCCTCTGTTTACCTCAAGCTATTAATATTAGATCAAAAAAGAGTCATTATTAAAAGCTCTCAGATACATAGAATTTTCCAATGTGAAATTCCTTGATATAAAAATATATCTGTTAGATTTCTAATTACCACCTCAGAGCACTATTCGAGCAATCTGAAAAGACAGTCTCTGCCCCACAGAGATGCCAGCAATTGAGTCTTTGGATGTTGGAAGAGGAGGAGAACTCCAGGATGAATAATGAAGCGTGGAAAATACTCTGGAGCCCAAGAGCTAGGGCGTGTGATCTCTGTGCATCTCAGCTCTACATTGCCATGACAACCTTCCTTTTTATGCATCACCTTGAAGTAACCAGGATTCAAACTTAATGGGATTTATAGGTTGAAACCATCACCTCATATTAACCCAGAAATAAACAGCTAGGTGGTGTGGAAAGAGCTTGGCTGTTCAGTATTGAATGCCAAGGTGTCTAAGGCCCTCAGCACCATCTGGGTGCAGCAGACACTGCCCTCTTGATGCCCGCATTTCAAGCATAAGCGTGTTTCTCAATAAACTGTCAGTGTTCACCTCCCTGAACTGCTGGCATGGGGCGTGCACGTCTTGGCATGTACCCAGCTGTGGTCACCATTTACTGAATACGTCCAAGCACTTCACAGAAGTTCTCTCTGCCCCTCACAGCAGCCCTGCAGGAACTTAACCCCTGAGGAAATTGTGACGCAGAATGTCAGCCACTTACCCAAGGCCACAAGGGCTCAAAGTCAGCTTTCCAGAGGACATAGCATTGCCTTGTCCCCGTGGTAAGACGTCCACGTCTGGGGACATGTGGAGACAATTGAGGCTGGCTGGCTCTCCAGGACCTCTGGGATGTGTCCATGTCCAGGGAAACACCCGAGTTTGGCCATGGCCGCCGAAATCCCTGCTTTCATTGGGCCTCCTTCCCCTGATTTTCTGAAAACTACTAAGGTTTTGTTTTGATTCAGGCCATACCACATGGTTTCCAGGATCTTAGCTTCCCCAAGAAAGAACGTAAAGAAAGTGAAGTCGCTCAGTCATGTCTGACTCTTTGCGACCCCATGGACTGTAGCCCACCAGCCTCCTCCATCCATAGGATTTTCCAGGCAAGAGTATTGGAGTTGGTTGCCATTTAGCTTCCCAACCAGGGATCAAATCCCAGGCCCAAGGCAGTGAAAGCGCTGAGTGTCCTAACCATCGGACCACGAGGGGATTCCCCTACCAGTGTTTTGAATCCCTTAGTTTCACCTCTCGAGGGTCACTCTCCGTTCAGCGCATGAGTGTCTTGTTTCATTCCTGCTCACTTACCCCTGACACCCTCCCGCACCTGTGTCTCAGACCTGCCACCTTCTCCAGGGGCCTCGGGGATGCCTGGTGGGAAGGAAAGCTGACCTTTCCCACGACCTCGTGTCAAGTGTGGACACAGACCTGTCTTCTGATTCTGCTCTACAGTGCGGAGGAGCCACAGTGGTTAACACAGCTGTCTTTAGGAGCTGGCTTTAAAAATGAAAACATATCTCAATTGGGTGACCGTGCTCTTTCCACGGGGGTCCCCGTGGTGGACATCCCCCTTGGCCATTGGCCAATCGCTTGGATTGCTCGCTCAGAACAGAGCTCCCCCTCCTGGCTTTGCTCTTCCCTGGTTCCAGACCCCTCCTACACTTTCTCTTAGATCTACCAGAAGAAGAAAGGAAAATCATTAAGACCAAAATAGAATCTCCCCAGTGATGTGTCTCCCTGCTCCTACCTCCCAGGAAGCAGTGATATGTAAAGTAATTGCTCAAGGTCCTCTCTCCCCTTTTTCTTCCATTTCCTTCTACCCTTGGCTCAGCTGCTTAAGATCTTTATATAACCAAAGGCCATTAAAGTATTTTCTCAAATGAAAGAGCAGTCCTCCCACTAAAATAAATTATGTTGTCACTTCTTAAATACAGACAGTGAGGTTTAAAAAATAGCTGGTTTCAACATAATGTTCCTATAGTTCTGTAACAAATGTATCTGCCTCTGAAAGTTATATTAACATTTTGCAGCATGAACTCAAGGAAAATCACCGTAAGTTTTAGGGGAGGTTTTGAAAATGAAACATCTGTCTTCACAATATTTAAGAAATGCCATGTAGTCCTAGTTTGGGTGTTACTTCTATACCATAAGAAGGACTTCCCTGGTGGCTCAAACAGTGAAAGCGTCTGCCTACAATGTGGGAGAGCTGGGTTTGATCCCTGGGTTGGGAGGATCCCCCTGGAGGAGGATATGGTAACCCACTCCAGTACTCTTGCCTGGAAAATCCCATGGATGTATGGAGGAGCCTGGTAGGCTACAGTCCATGGGGTCGCAAACAGTCAGACACGACTGAGCGACTTCACATAAGTGGTCTCTGGAAGCAGGGGTTATGCTCCCAGTTTACACATGAGACATCTGAGGCCCAACAATGTTATATCCTTCCCTATGCCTAATTATATGGTCAATCCAGGTTCTAGAACCAGGTGTTTCTGACTCCTAGTTCACTGGTCTTTCCATTATTTGAAGTTGGTAGCCTGGAATAAACAATTGCCATGGAAATCTAGACATTAGCAAAGATAGAAGTATATGGTCATTTTGAGGGTCTTCTCTTTCTCCAAGGATTAGTGGGTAGATGTCTTCTTATTGAACCAAAGCAGTGATGCTAGGTGTTGGGTGGTAACTGAATCAGTACCTTAGAGCTCTTCAAAGCCCGCCTTTAACATTCATTGTGATGCAAGAGCAGCTAGGATGTGTCTGGTTCCTGGTGGTGGACCAGGTGCCCAGGTTGTGTTGGAGCAGCTCCAAAAGGGAACAGCAGAGGGTGGGGGGAAGAACAGGTGAGCTGGTCTTCACTCTAGGAAGCTTGGTGAGTGTGGAACCATAGGGGGACCATGAGAACTGTGACTGAGAAAAAAATAAGTTCCTGACCAGCATGCTGCAAGAATGAGATGAAACTCGGAATTTCTTAGGTGATGTGGAAAACTTGACTTTGTTGTACAGATATGGGTGTAGAGAAGACAAAGCCAGTGCCCGTCTGGGACACGCTCTTGAGGGAGACACAGCATCCACACTGTGATGGTTGTCTGCAGTTATCATGGAGATGACACTTTCCTAGGGCCCTAATTCTGATGGTTATGACAGCAATCCACTTCACAGGGGTCCTGTTTAAAGCTTCTCCGGGGGAGTCTTTCGGTTTCTGCCCTGGTTATGAAGTGCTTATTTTTTTGGCATGGTTCTTATTCAAAATCCCTGAGAGTGGATTCAACTAATTCTCTGAGTTGCTGTCAGCGTTGTTGGACTGTAGGCTGTTGGCTGGTCTATGGATTTATGCTGTCAGTGTTGTCGGACTGTAGGCTGTTGGCTGGTCTCTGGACGGGTCGCCTCTGGATCAGACCCCTTGCTTCTTCTCACAGCTGCAGCTCTGCTAGCAGCATCACATCATGGAGAGAGAACCCTGTGTCCAGAGCCCAATCGAAGGGTGCTGTGCCTACGATCCATCTGGGGAGGCTTCTCGGAAGAATGTAACAGGAGAGTGTCTGGCTTACCTGGCCAGGCTCGTGCGATTGGCCAGGTGAGCTCCAAGGTAGGAAAATGAACACCTGGGCATTTTCTGGGCAGGTTCAGACCAGAACAGACAGAAACTCAAGGGATGTGTGAGGAGTCACTCAGAGCCAAACTTCATCACTCTGTAGAGGGTGGGACTTCACCATTCCAGGATGCCCTAACCCCCAACCACACCAGGCCCTGAACCCCAGGGGTTAGTATCACTCAGTGCATCATATATCATTCTTTCCCTTTTTAGTGAAGGGAAAATGATACTTTTTAGTATCATTCTTTCTCTTTTAGTATCATTCTTTTCCCCCTTTGTGTGGATGAACAGAAGCCAGACATGAACCTGCCTCGATCACAATTTATGAGAGAAATGAGATTTTCTGGGTGTGTCCTACCCTGCTGGCATCTCTGAGCACTGCCAGCTGGCTTCATCACAGTGCCTGGTCCAGGGTCTAGAATGACACGGTGGCAAGTGTGGGGAGAGGGGCCTGCTGCCGATTTGTGTGCACGTGAAACCCATTATCTTTGAACAAGTTCTCACGGAGCTGGGTGCCTGGAAACAATTATTTGCAGAAGGAAATGTCACAAAAATTCCTTGAATTCTGAAGCATTTCCAGACAGTAGGGTTGATGATCAAGGACCAGCAGAAGACCTGTTGACCACTGGAATCCCAGAGTCTAATACTTTCAAAATGTGGCCATTCAACCAAGTGAATTGGATGCCATACTCCTGCCTGTTGTATTAATGCCCCACCTGTGTTTGCAAGTATTGACTGTCATACTCACAGGGCTCTCTTAATTAGCTTTTGGTATTTGACCTGAAGGAATTGTTGGAATATCTACCTCCAGTGCTTCACAAAGCAGTGCTAATATAGTTCCTATAAAATATATGCCACCTGTTCTGTACCCATTCAAATACAATGGAATATTATTCAGCCATGAAAAAAGAAAGGAAATCCTGCCATTTGAGACAACACAGATGAATATGAAGGATGTTATACAAAATGAAATAAACCAGAGAAAGACAAATACTGTATGAGTATCATTTATATGTGGACTTAAAAAAAATGTTGAACTCGTACATGACAACTGGAAATGCAATAGCTTTGACTATACAGAACTTCGTTGGCAAAGTGATGTCTCTGCTTTGTAATACACTGTCCAGGTTTGTCATAGCTTTTCTTCCAAGCAGCAACCATCTGGTGAAAGGGAACAAATATTTTTATAAGATCGGTAAGTTCTGAGGATCTAATGTACAGCATGGTGACCACAGTTAGCAATAACAGTTTATATACTTGGAATTTGCTGAGAGAGTAGATGTCAAGTGTTCTTACCCTGCAAAGAAGGAAACTATGAGACATGATGAGTGTGTTAATTAACTTGATTGTGGCAATGATTTCACACAGACATATATCAAAGCGTCATGTTGCATACTTTAAATATATACAATGTTGTTTGTAAATTATAGATTAATAAAGCTGAGAGGGAAAAAAAGAGAATAAGGTGAGAATTATATCCTATTTAGCTTGCCTGTGTTGAAAAATTCCTCCATGTACTACCATGAATTTTTAATTCCCTGTTTTACAATGAAGGAGAAGAACTAATATTTTTGATCTATTGATGTCCTGCTGTGGATCTTGACCTTCACATAATTCTTCTCTTTTAATACTTAAGATCTATTTTACAGATGGGGACCATGAGAGCCAGATCACAAAGCTAGTGAGCAGTGGGAAAAAAAAGACATATTTTGCTTCAGAGCCTGTAACATTTTACTCTAAAGCAACGTGTCCTTTCAAAGAAGGTAGAATATTACTGAAGCAACTATTCTGAAGGTGAAAATAGCAGGTTGGTTTCTGTGTGACTGAAAAAAAGCAGCCTTATTGAGTAAGAAATCCCTTACACATTTAATATCTGCTGCAGGTACAGTTGCTGCTTATCTACAATGCTCTTTCCATCTGTCTTCCTTTGGTAGTAGAATCTAGAAGGGCATCTGGCTGTCCACAATCTACACTGCCTTTCTGACTTCCTACAGCTACAGGTGGCCATGTGGCTCTACAGTGACCTCTGAAATGTGAGTCCAGGTCACGTGAGCGAATCATGAGTCGGCTTTTAAGGGAAACAGACAGTCCCCCACTTCCTCTTTTCTCTTTTCACTGGCTGGAACTCAAACCCATGGAGCTGGCACAGCCATCTGGGAAAACGAGCTGGAGGACTTATGTTAAGACGTAGGGGCAAAAAGCATAAATTCTTCTGGGTTCCTGACACCAGCGGTGTCTTCTCAGTATCTCCTGAGATGCTAAGTGAACTTTAACCATCTAAGCCTAGTTGTTCAGATCTCTTTGCTATGTGGACCTAGCAAACAATGGTCTGTGGCCAAATCTGACCCACTGACTCTCTGTCAATAAATAAAATTCCACTGGAACACAGCCACGTGCCTATGGTTACATTTACATGTGGCTGCTTTCGCGCTACCATGGCATAATTGGATAGCCGTGGTGAAGACAGCCTGGCTGCAAAGCCTAGAATAGACACTCTCTGGCCTTTCATAGAGAAAGCTTGCTGCCTCCTGACCTAAGTAATGCAAAACCCAAAAGTTAGCTTTGGATGAGCCTAAATGAGTGGAAGTTGTCTTTGTTTTGGATGTCGGTGGATCTGAATTCTAGGTTCAGCCTGGCTTCTGATCAGATAGATAATGTCGGGAAAATCCATTCATCTCTGAATCTACTTGCACTTCTATGTAATGAGAAGACTGGTGTTCTTTGACACATACATACGCAACCCATGATGTAGCCTGACTTGTCGTCTAACTATGGTAATGCAAACTGTGTGACACGTCACCTTTCAAATGCACCAAATTGGCCAGCTCTGAGCTTTCTCCCTCTCCTCCCCTCCCCCCAACAACCCTGAGGATGAGGGCTATAGAGGTTCTAATGCAGCCACTCAGATGCCCGACGCTATGGAGCTAAAGAGCCTTCAAAGGATTCTTCTGGTGTTTAAACAGTAGTTTATCCTGGCTTGCCATTTGTCAGCTGTGCCAAATACAGTAAAAACTACCGATTAGCACAAACAAAACGGATAATCGTGGTGTGCTCCTTTGAGGTCCCTTGGCAATTTCTTGGCAGTTACCCGTGTTTGATTGTGCTTCCCTCTAGGTCATACCAATCAAAAATAAATAAGGAATTTAAGGGAAAGTTTCCAAGAAGGAATGACATTAGAGTCTACGGCAGCAGTGGTACCACTGGCTCTGTCTGTAAGGTTTAGTTCAGTTCAGTTCAGTTTGGTCACTCAGTCGTGTCCGACTCTTTGCGACCCCATGGACTGCAGCACACCAGGCCTCCCTGTCCATCACCAACTCCCGGAGTTTACACAGACTCATGCCCATCCAACCATCTCATCCTCTGTCGTCCCCTTGTCCTCCTGCCTTCAATCTTTCCCAGCATCAGGGTCTTTTCTAATGAGTCAGTTCCTCACATCAGGTGGCCAAAGTATTGGAGTTTCAGCTTCAATATCAGTCCTTCCAATGCATATTCAGAGTTGACTTCCTTTAGGATTAACTGGTTGGATTTCCTTGCTGTCCTAGGGACTCTCGAGAGTCTAGATGGAGACCCTGTTGCTTTGGTCCATGCCTCCAATAAGCACACAATCCCCTGAACCGGATGCCCATCAGGTCTTACTTGACAACTCAGCACGTGAAACCTTCTCCGGACTCTCATAAGGCAGAGTCAGTGGTTTCTTGTTTTATGGTTTCATTACTCATGTCTTTTCCTGCCTGGGTACAATGTAGAAGAAACACTCTTTGTAACTTTTACCATTCAGATTGTGATTTTTTTCCAGTGGAGAAATGCTTTATTGTCCATGATTCTTCAGTGTCTAACTCAAGCTTTGTATCCACAAGATGCTCAATGCATGCTGAATGAATGGAAAATGAGCAAATAAATCCTATATCAAATGGCATAATCAAAATCCCTAGATCATCAGCACACCAACACACTTAGCCAAATAGTCTAATTTCGCAGGGAAACACACAGTGACCACTGTTCCTGATTTCATGTTTTTCTTGGTGATAGAGCCATCTTTCTGCTTGCCAATGCAGGAGATGCAGGTTCGGTTCCTGGGTTAAGAAGATCCCCTGGAATAAGAAATGGCAATCTGCTCTAGTATTCTTGCCTGGAAAATTCCATGACTGTCATGGGCTACAGTCCATGGGGTAGCAGAGTTGGACACACATGTATGCAGAACCATCTTTAGACCTATCTTTCCTTTCATAAAGTATCCAAGTATGTAAGCTCTTCAACCTAATACTGAACTCATTTTCTCCAAAATCTTGGCCACTAGCAATATTTACACACATTCTTAACAACAGAACTTGTAGGAGTGCCACATCCTTGTTTTAGGCATCATGTTATGAAACATATATGATTTTGGACACAGTCTTTCCAAGGATTTCCCTGCCTGAAACAAAATCAATAATTGAGAATCTATTCTATCTTTGATTTCTTTTAAGATTCTGGCCTAACTTCTTTGAGGAGCTAAGGGGAAAAACGGGCTGACTATTTCAGGAGATGAAAAACAGCCCGAACAATAAAATGTCATCACCAGAAAAAAAAACTGTTGGCCACTTCTCTCCTGGAGGACAGAGAGGTAACCAGGCAGCATGGAACAGCTGTCACTTTGAGAGCCAACAACAACAACAAATTATCAGATTTTCTAACAATAATCTCACAAATTATCACCTACGCTCTAAAAATGTTAAAAAGACAAATATTTCTTGGTTAAGCTTCAACAGCCTAAAGTTCATTTTTTGATAGTTTGGCAGGGAAAATGCAGCCTGATTTTGAGAATATCCCAGGGGATCGTGCCTACAGAGCAGCATGGCTGCATTCCAACAGCACCTTCCTGCAGGGACCTGGCCTCAGCCGTGCCATTCCTGTGATTAATGTGTCTAACATGCTTTCAGGAACTCACCGGGTCCTCCGTAATCCTTTTAATTTGGTAAGATGTTTTTAATTGAATCCCTCACTGACATGACAACCAGCTCCTCAGTTCAGTGTTTGTCTTCTTGTCATCCTAGTTATGTCCACAGATACCCAGACTCCGGTCAATTCTCATCTTAACCCATGAAAGTCACCTGTTACAGCCCAGCCATTTTTAGCTTGAGTCCAGCACCGAGCCAGCGCTCCTTCTGAGCAATGAATTTCCTGTTATTAAGAGCTTTTAGTTAAAGGGTCAGGACCACCAAAAGCTCAGGAGTCCTTTTGGAGTCCACTGTTCATATCATCCATCATTCTTGGAAAGATGATTGTCACTGACAGATGCATCAGTGGAATGAGAATTACACCCCATCGATGTCACTCGTCTGGACCAGTCATCAGATGTAGACACATGTTTTGAAGGATAATTACGATGGAGCATTTAGCTTGTACAGACAAGTCAACGGAGCTCTGCAGAATGATTACCCACTGTGGGGTACATTAATAGTCAAAGACAAATAAGACAAATCCTCTTTTATCTGGCAGTCACTCACCTGGCTGTCTTAACTGTCTAGAACCGGGACGATCCTTGAATCAAGGTAAATTACCTGGGGAGGATATGAGCTGTCTGAATCCATGCACTCATGCTTATGAAACTTATCTGCGAAAGAATCCATTAGGCTCTTACATTAAGACTAGATTCTGACTAAGCTGTTCATTAGCTTTCTTAGTTTAGCCATCATAAGAAGACAGGGATACTAGTAGGAGTTTTGTAGAAGCAAATGCGCTAATGAACTGAGAATACATAGCACTACAATGCACTAGAATACAGGGCAATAATGAAATGAGAATACATAATACATACATATTAGAGTACGTAATGTGACATTAACAAAGAAGATATAGAATCTCAGAAATGAATGGCACAAAGCCACACAGATGCATGTTCATTTAAGGGGAAACTAATTGTACACATCTTCACTGGCTTTGAAGCAATGCTGTGTTTTGCATAGTTCAGTGTACATATTTATCTCAGTCTATCAAGAAATTTAAATATTAACCATGAGTTTCTAACTTACAGAGAGAACATTTATAATACATTACAGATTTTTTTTAAGAAAATGTTTTAATTTGAAAAATAAGTTTGGGCATATAAAAAGGTATTTTCTGTTATTTGTAAAATTACATTATGAGGGTACTTCTGTATTTGACTGAATGTATGAGACAGTCTATTGAAAAAATAAATGATCTTGAGCGATGTAGCTAAAACATCAGTTTAGTTCCACTGATGGCATAATTAATAAAATTCTGATTTTTTAATCAGAACAGGAACACAGGAGCAGAAGTCACTGGATCTGGGTCCAATCTTTGAAATTCTATTAAGAATTGATACTGCATTATACTTGGAAGTCTTGCATTTGTGAAAAAATCACATATGACATTTTCACATTCTTTTGGAGCTGCAAGAATCTCCCATTGAATTGCTGATGAAACAGGAGACAAAGAGGTCAATAAGAGGGCTGAGAGAAAGTCCACCCATGGCTGAACATGTCACACACATCAGGTTCATGGAAGAGGGGGCAAGGGATTGAGGGTGTGGGGCTCAGGCTGCCCCGCTTTGGTCCCTGGCTCTCTCACTCACTAGGTACAACCTGGGCAACTTCCTGCAGTCCCCACACCTGAGTCTCCCATGTTTGTAAACCGGGGTGGTAATAGCAACACATTCTCCCTCCAGGTTAGCATGAAGTTAAATGAGTCAGTGTGTGTATAACACTTAGTGTGGAGCCTGAAACACAGTACACACTCCACAAGCATTAGTTCTCAAGGTCTTAAAATAACCCTATAGGCTGGCATTGTGTCTCAGCTTGACAAATGAAGAAACCAAAGCTCAAAGACATCCAAGAACTTCCCCGGGGTCACTGTGTAAGTGGGGAATTTTTATCAGGACAGTCTGATAGGGTATGGGTATTATGCTCAGCTAGAGAAGAGTTATCCCAACTCCTCCAAAGCTTTTTTAAAAAAAATATGTCTTACTCCAAAAGAAGAAGACCTAAAATCAAAGAGCATGCATAAAATAACCAGCGGTGTGTTTTCACAGATGTTCTTCAGAAGTCCATTTCTTCTTCTTTGTTGTCTGATAACCAAACTTTGTATCTTGGCAATTACACGTGTTCCAGTGTACTTTTTTGTTTTTCGGTTGTGCCGCAGGGCATGTGGGATCTTAGTTCCCTGACCAGGGGTTGAACCCGCGTCCTCTGCAGTGGGAATATGGAGTCTTAACCACTGGACCACCAGGGAAGCCCCTGACAATCTCTCAGAGACTCAGAGATTCTACGATACTTGTTTTAGAACTACATTGTCTTTGCTTAAATGTTTTAAAAACTCCACAATAATGAAATCATTTGTCAATCTAAACCGTTAGCAGACCGATGGCATGTCTAATCTTTTCTTAGGTCTGATTGCTTTCTAGATCTGGGGTTACAAACTCAAGTGATTTTCCAGTCAGGGCCTTAACCCCAAAGGAGTATGGTGGAAGGATTGTAGGACTGGGTGGAGCTTGTGGCCAACTGCACAGCCTGCTGTGTTATGATCAAATCCATGCTGCTCCAGGCAGATTGAACCTTCAAGTGTCTAAAGAAATGGCCCAACACTCTTCTTTTCTGTTACTGGTCTCCTCTGTTCCCACAGAGAAGAGAAGCCACAAGCACTTCCCTTGTGACTCAGCTGGTAAAGAATCCACCTACAATGCGGGAGACCTGGGTTCAATCCCTGGGTTGGGAAGATCCCCTGAAGAAGGGAAAGGCTACCCACTCCAGTATTCTGGCCTGGGGAATCCCATGGACTGTATAGTCCACGGGGTCACAAAGAGTTGGACATGACTGAGCGACTTTTGATCTCTGTTCCCAATCCTGAGTATGCAAAAAGAAAAGTGCTCTTTGCTTCTCCCTTATTCTGTTCAGCAAGAGAGTCAGGTTCGGAAGCATCGGTATAGCACCTGTGAGGCACGAGGCCGTGGACTAGGTCCAAAGAGGATTGCAAAGATGAATCCAACAACAACAACAATAACAGGAAAATAAAAACCATTCCTCAAGTGTGTGATTCATTTCTGCACTTAGGTATGCTCACAGAAAAATGGACATGGTGTGGTAAGTTCCCCTGTCCAGTGGGTAGTGGTGAGGAAACCAATGCAGAACGGAAGTTCTTGGTTCTTGAACCAAGAACCCTTGGAATTAGCACTTAGCCGACCTGAGCCTCTGTCAGCTGGAGGGGCTCTCAGAGCTCAGAGAAGTGTGCCATGGAGGGGTCAGAGCCAGAACTCGTGTGGCATTCTGCACCACGACAGGCTTCCCAAGTCTCCTCTCCTCCTGGCTCGCCTTAGAATCAGCTCCTTTTCACCCGCCGTGGTCAGCTCAGCCCTCACTCCTAACACGGCATCCCTTCACCCCAGACAGTAGACGTCGGAGTGGGAGAGAAAACTGTGATATTTAAGCTAATCCCTCCTGTTCCTGTTTTGGAGAAGGAAATGACAACCCACTCCAGTACTCTTGCTTGGAAAATCCCATGGACGGAGGAACCTGGTAGGCTACAGTCCACGGGGTTGCAAAGAATCAGGCACGACTGAGTAACTTCACTGCTGTTCCTGGTGAGTGTGGCAAAGGCCCGGGAGAGGTGATGGCCTCTCGGGATTCGTCCAGGTGGAAGTTGGAACTCCCTTTCCTGTTGCAGAGTTCTTCTTCCCTTTTTCTAATGTTTCACATCCTAAAAATTTCATGATCTGAATTACTCACTGGGTCGCTATACATGCTGCTTTTCTCTGCCTTAAATTTTTAATTGAAAAGCGCTTTCTTCCTTATCAGGTGAGCCTCCTTGGGTACTGAAGACACCTTTGCTTTAGACGTGCTTTGTCTTACCACCTGCTTACTGGGTGCTCCTGAGTCGATTCTGAAGTTTGAGGGTAACTTGAAATCTTCATTGATCTGAAGCACTCATTCAAGGAAATGTTACCTCCAAGTCAATATGTGAGCATGAAATATTAAAATTATTTCAGTGCCCGTATCTGTAAATGGAACTGAAATAAAGACCCAGAGGATGGTGAGAGTATTAAATATGGTGATATATGTGAATACAATCTAAAAATTATAGCTCATTGTATGAACATTAAGTATGATAAGGTTGTGCGTGTGTGTGTGTTGTGTCCGACTCTTTGCGACCCCATGGGCTATATCCTGCCAGGCTCCTCTGTTCATGGAATTCTCCGCACAAGAATTCTAGAGTGGGTTGCCATTTCCTTCTCCAATGATAAGGTTAACAGATTTTAAAATGGACGACAGTTTTGAGTATCTCTTGGCTTCTTTACTATCTAATGTGAGGAGGAGAAAGATAGACCAGCAGATCTTTAAAAACAAAAGGAAGGCCTCTCCTCTGAATTAGCAATCTTTTATTAAGAAAAAACTACAAAGATCAACAACTTACAGTGATTCTGTGATGTCCACTGCCCCATGACCCCTGAACTGTGCCCTCTTAACCTCACCTCAAACTGAGGAATTTGAGTTGACTCATTGAACATTTATAGGAACTGATGGATCACATCCCCCAACCTTGAATTCAGTAAGACAAGAAGTAGTGAAATTCTATTATAGCTGATTTTTATTTGGAAAGCATACTCATGTTATAATCTGGAAAAAAAAATTAGTTGTAAATGCAAATGTTTACTTCCTTTTTTCCTTGTCCCTTCAAATTAAAAAAAAATCATTATTGGCCTAAGATTAGAGACATGATGATATATTTTAGTTTAATTCTTCCATCTGTAAAAAAAAAAAAAACAAACAAACCTGAAAGCAGTTTTCATCACCTGGTGAAATGAAAACAACTCTGAATTAGTTAATACAGTGAGAGGCACTGACCACAGAAGGAGTGCTCAGGCTCATCAGAGGCACTTTTTCACACTTTCACCAACTGCAAAGTCTCAGTCTGCTCTCATAGGCACCAGAGGACAAGAAGGGGCAGGCCTGTGAACACACAGGATGTCACAGTCTGTCCCCAGCCAGAGTGTGGGGCTAACACGATGCTTGTCTTCCTGCGTGGGGCTGTAACATGGCAGCAAGCTGAGTGCTACTCTCATATTCATGGAAGGAGGTATGCATTGGCTTGCCAATAGAGAGTGGGGTAAAAAGCCTTCTCTCTTTCATGGAAATAGTATTGCAACAAACAGAATTGGGCAGTGGTTTCTGGTTCAGACGGTCAAGAATCTGCCAGCAATCCAGGAGACCCAGGTTCGACCCCTGGGTTGGGAAGTTCCCTTGGAGAAGGAAATGGCAACCCACTCCAATATTCTTGCCTGGAGAATTCTGTGGACAGAGAAGCCTAGTGGGCTACAGTCCTTGAGGCTACAAAGAGTCAGACAGGACTGAGCAGCTAACACTTTCACTTTCAAAACACCAATGCTCAGTTCATTGCAGCATTATTTACAGTAGCCAGGACATGGAATAAAGCCTAAATGTCCATTTACAGAGGGATGTATAAAGAAGATGTGGTACATAAATAAAATAGAATATTAGTCAGCCATACAAAAGAACAAAATAACGTCATTTGCAGCCACATGGATGGACCTAGAGATTTTCACACAAGATGAAGTAAGTCAGACACAGAAAGATAAATATCATATGTGGACTCAAAGAAAGGGTACAAAGGAACTTATTTACAAAGTGAAAATAGAGTCACAGATGTAGAAAACACACTTATAGTTACCAGGGTATAAGGGAGGTGGGGAGGAATAAATGGGAGATTGGGATTGACATACATATACTGCTGCTGCTGCTAAGTCGCTTCAGTCGTGTCTGACTCTGTGCGACCCCACAGATGGCAGCCCACCAGGCTCCGCCGTCCCTGGGATTCTCCAGGCAAGAACACTGGAGTGGGTTGCCATTTCCTTCTCCAGTGCGTGAAAGGGAAAAGTGAAAGTGAAGTTGCTGAGTCATGTCCGACTCTTAGCGATCCCATGGACTGTAGCCTACCAGGCTCCTCCATCCATGGGATTTTCCAGGCAAGAGTACTGGAGTAGGATGCCATTGCCTTCTCCAATACATATACTACTATATATAAAATAGATAGCTATTGAGAACTTACTGTAGAGGACAGGGAACTACACTCAATACTCTATAATGATCTATATGGGAAAAGAACCTGAAAAGGGGTGGATATATGTATACATGTAACAGATTCACTTTGCTGTATACCTGAAACTAATACAGTATTGTAAATCAACTATACTCCAAGGAAAACAATAGAAAAAGAAACCCCCTCACACCCACCAGCATCCAGGCTCCACCCCTGAAGTCTGATATCATATCTCTGGGGTGCGCACATGCAAGCAGTCGCTTCAGTCGTGTCCGACTTTGCAACCCTATGGACTGTAGCCCACCAGGATCCTCTGTTCATGGGATTCTCTAAGCAGGAATACTGGAGTGGGCTGCCACGCCCTCCTCCAGGGAATCTTCCTGACCTAGGAATTGAACCCACGTTTCTTTTGTCTCCTGTATTGGCAGGAGGATTCTCTACCACTAGCACCACTTGGGAAGCCCCGTACTCCAATAAAAATAATTAAAAAACCACAAAGGCCCAGACTCTACCTCTGGAATCTGATATCATATCTCTGGGGTGAGAACTTGGAATTGCCATGTTAAAGATTGTTTCAGTTGCTTCTATTAGGCAGCCAAGGCGGAAAACCTAGGGGTTCTTAAAATTTCCTACCTGTGGGAATCATCGGTAATTTGCTACTATACAGATTCTTATTCATGGAACTATTTGATCTCTAGTTCCTTTGTCTTTTCTAAAACCAACTTGAACATCTTGAAGTTCACATATTGTTGAAGCCTGTCTTGGAGAATTTTGAGCATTACTTTGCTAGTGTGTGAGATGAATGAAATTGTGTGGTAGCTTCAAATTGCCAACATCCCCTGGATCGTCGAAAAAGCAAGAGAGTTCCAGAAAAACATCTATTTCTGCTTTATTGACTATGCCAAAGCCTTTGACTATGTGGATCGCAATAAACTCTGGAAAATTCTGAAAGAGATGGGAATAGCAGACCACCTGATCTGCCTCTTGAGAAATCTGTATGCAGGTCAGAAAGCAACAGTTAGAACTCGACATGGAACAACAGACTCCCCTCTCCCTTTGTCCATGGAATTTTCCAGGAAAGAATGCTGGAGTGGGTTGCCACTTCCTTCTCCAGGGGATCTTCACAATCTAGGGATTGAACCTGTGTCTCCTGCATCTCCTGCATTAGCAGGCAGATTCTTTACGACTGTGCCATCCGGGAAGCCCAAGACTGACTCCGGCTATTCTCAATTATTCATGATAATACCATCCCCGTCCCTCCCAGCCCTGCCCAAATGAGCTTCTCTCTGACCTTATTTCCAGCAAATATTGCCTATGTTTTGTCTATTTCATCATGTCTTATTTTTATGTATATTGCACCTCACCCACAAATTTATGAGCAGCTTGATGTTGGGAATGAAGTTTTTGTTACCTTTCTACCCTGCTGATCTCTGAGATAAGGTAGATGCTCTATGAAGGCACAACCACTTGAATGAATCCTCAACCTCTGTTGAGAGAGCCTGTTAATCTAGGATGTGGAGGAGCAGAAAGAAGACTACTTTATATTAGAGTGTGAGTGTTTTAGTCAGTGCAAATCACCCTAAACTCATTTGCAGAAGATGTATAAAATAAAAAGCAACAAAACATAAAAATAAATTCAACTTGTAATGCTGCTTTTTGAAACCTCAAGCTCTGTTTAGAATTTTCTAGTCTCCATTCTAAATTGACCTCAGGTATGAATGTAAACTCTTTAAGAAAACTAATAATTGGATTCAACACTGTTTTGGGAGGCTGACTGCCATCTTACCTTCATTATCTTTTACTTTAGTCTCTTAAGAGTAGAATTTTAAGCCCAAGGAGACAACATCTTAAAGTGTTCTTTTGAGGCACAATGTGCTATTCTTGGGGCTGATTTTTCAAAGAGTAAACGTTAAGATTTGAGAATGTGTTGATATAGTGGGAGAATCTCAGAGGGGAGTTTTGCAGATCTGTTTATATTTAAAATGCAGATTTCAGAAAAACACTTTCATTTAGTCCTTATTTAAGCAAACAGGATTTTCACAGCGTTCAGTTTTTGGTCTTACTTTGTTTTTGTTTTGTTAACATTCCATTGAAAGCTTGGTATTGTTTTTGTGGAGTGTTTCTAAGTGGGTGTTGTATGAAGTGTGCCAAGGAAGAAGACTTCACATCTTATAGAGGAGGGAGCTCAGATGCAGATAAAACTATTTAGAATCTGAATTAAAGCAATGACACAGGATCCACACAATCCAGATATCTGCCTGCTTCAAGTTGTAGGGATAGTGGAGTCTTTAAAGCTGACATTTAGGAACACAACCCCACCAAAACAATATAGCTAAGAAAGGCTGAACTCACTTTCCAGAGTGATAAGCTTTATGCTGTCACTGTTCAATTGCTCAGTTGTGTCCGACTCTTTGTGACCCCATGGATTGCAGCACACCAGACTTCCTTGTCCTTCACCATCTCCTGATGTTTGCTCAAATTCATGCCCACTGAGTCGATGATGCCATCCAACCATCTCATCCTCTGCCAACCCCTTCTCCTCTTGTTTCATGTAGCTGCCATAAAATTCAGTTCATTGATTTAGTGTACAAACTCGGGTAACTCTCTTAGCCTCCAAATGACAACTCAGTCTGTAATTTGCAAATGGAGAGGCAATTTTTCTTTTTTCTAGAGTGTTCTCCTTCCTGTGGAAAGGGCAAGTTTGGATTCAATCCAGAAATTCAGGGGTAGGTATTAACACCTCAAAGAGAAAAATAAAAACCCAAAGGGCTACCGAGGATTCTGAAATCCTATCGTTTTTGCAGGAGGGCTCCAGGCTATTCTCCATTCCGTGGCTTCTGCACTCAGTGGAGCTGAGCACTTGGGTGGTCCTTGCAAGGACTGCTGAAGCTCAGGTAGACCCCCCCCTTGACTCAGGTGAGCAGGAAGCCTTAAGATTCTGTGCTCCCAGCAGGATGCGTTATAGAACCTCATGGGCGTCACTCTTGGGAGGTTTTCTTGGGGAAGAGAATGTTTCTCTTCCCAAAGTGTGTATGAGGCCCTCTTAGGCTGCTCTTTTGAATGTCCCTGAGACATCCACACCCCCGCGAGTCATATCCCTGGCTTCAGGGCCCTGGGTAGTGGTGTGAGGAGGGTTAGTGTGTGGTTCCACCATTGGTCCTGTGCTGCATCTCGAACCTGCTTCCCACCCTCGGTGGTGACTCTGGGAGCCCGTGGAGACTCACTGTAGGGTGAGTTGGCCCCAGTGTCCATCACTGACCAATTTATGTGAAGAAACTTCAGTCCATCAGAGATATACTAACAATGCTAACGTTATAGAAAAGGGTTAGGATCTCCAGCATTTTACAAAAACAGAGTATTGGTAGATGTGTGGTCCTATTGCACCTTTCTCTGGAGTCAGAATCCTAGAATTTAGGGCACTGGGAATGGGTCTGCTTGCCATTGTGGCAAGGGGTGGGGGGAGGGCTGGAAGCCGAACACTTCAAAAAAGTGGGGTCATACTTCAAAAAGTTCTACTTCATGTTGGATGTTTCTGGTTTCTGCTGGTATAAAGGAAAATCAAAACAAAACAGAGCAAAACAGAAGGAAGCGATTAAGTGAAAGTTTATTTTATTTTAAAATTAAAAAAAAAATAAACAAAAAACTGCCTCAAGTTTGACCTCACCAGTTATCTTTAGTTGAAATATTAATTGCGTTAGAATGCGTTTCAGCATAACATTTATATTCAACAACCTGCAAATTTTACATAAAGAAATTGCTTACAAAATGCCAACCTGTAGGTATTTATTATCCTAAAATGAACTTCTTTATCTTCCTGCAGTTTCACAGCTGCTAGGTCTACTTCCACTAGAATCCTTGTGTCGCCTTCATGATTTCGGTCTCTTCCTGCCTTTAGGAAGTTTCAATTTCGTGCTTTCTGGTTGGGCTCTGAAAAGTTACCTCCTGGTTGCGGAATGAACTAAGAATTAGATTTCTAGATTGGCAAGCAAGCTGGTACTGTCTACTTAGTAATGCTAAAGAGTCTCCTTGAATGTGCATTCATAAGGTTCCTGTTTAATCACTTTGCACCCAATATATTGGGCTTCATTATGCTGAGTTGAAGCTGAAGCCACATCTAAATGTGAATGCGGAGTGGCCTTTAGCAGAAAATAGGGCAAAAGAAAAATAAGAAATGCCATGGTTTTAAAATGAACTACATATATGTACATATGTGTTTATCAGTGTGTGTGTGAGCATTTATTTGAAAGTACTTGTCAGAAAGTGACCTTATCTCCATTGTCTCTCAGATATCATTGTCTCTCAGATTCCTTGCAGCATGACAATTCTCTGAAAAGAAAATCCCTAAGTCTTGGTTTAGCCTCTCAGTAGGATTTTTGTTGCTTCAATTGACCATAAGAGCGCATCTTTTGATGATCATTCATTTTCCTTTTTCTTGTCTAAATTCAAGGCTTTATTGTTTCTAGCTTCTCGTGGGTATAAACTGACATGACTTTCGTTTCACCTCCTGAGAGCAGTTGGTAAAGACAGAGAGAGCTGCTGACAGAAACAAGGATGGCTTTTAACTTTTCCTCCACCTCCACCAGGTCAGACTCCCCTCCCAGCCCCACTGCATGCAACCCACAGACTTAAAAAGCAATGGCTTAAAGTACCCGGTCAGCTAGATAAACTGCATGCCGTATAGAAGCAAATAAACCTACAGCAAGTTCTGATTCTAACATGTTTTGCCAACAGTCAGGACACAGGCTAGGTCTTGCCACATGTCTCATTTGACTTCTTTCAATGTTGGTTTTCTTATCTCCACGTGAGGTAGTAAGAATCTTCCAGTTCTAAACCCCTGCAATATTTAAGCATGCGAACCATCTAGCCGTGTGCCAATAGCTGAGAAGTCCTTTCTTTATGCCATGTTGTTGTTCAGTCACCAAGTTGTGTCTGATTCTTCGAGACCCCCACTGACTGCCTCCGTGTCTTTATGCCATACAGACTGAATAAGCTATATTCAGTCAAAAATCCAGTAATTTTGCTTGAATTGATGGACTGAATTGACCTGTCTGGCTAACAGGAGGGCCGTTACCTGAGGGATTGATGCATGTAAAACTTTCTAGACACTTGCCCTGATTTTCCTAAACAGAGAAGAGACTTTTCTTAGGGGAGTAACTTCCAGGCATGAAGATGTGCAGGACAGGTAAACCCGAGCCGTCCACCACTTTCCCAGTCCTGCGGGTGGACTCCCAGCCTCTGGGCCTCTTGCTCTGAAGAGGCTGCAGGCACAGGGCATGCTCACTGTCGCAGCCCAGCTGACCAGGATGGAAGGCAACCATGGGCTGTGCCCAGGACCACTGTGCTTGCTCTTGGGCAGGCTCAGGGCTCTCTCTTGGCTGATGCAAACAGGAGACAGAGCTGGGGTTTGGAAGCAGGAAAAGAAAAGAAAGGGAGAAATGCACAGAGGAGGATTAAATTGTCATAATCGTGAGGCAACCAGTTAGTGGTCTATGTGGCTTGGTGAGAGAGCAGAATTAGAGCGTGGACTTCATTCCTGAGCAGGCTTCCCAGGGCCAGCTTGGGTTCCTGTAAATATAGGAAACTAAGAGTCAATATTGTGTAATAACCTATAATGGAAAAGAATTGGAGAAAAAATATATATGCATATATGTGTGTGTGTGTGTGTGTAATATATATATATATATCTCTTGAATCAAGATATATATATCTCAGTACAGTTCAGTTGCTCAGTCGTATCCCACTCTTTGTGACCCCATAGACTGCAGCACACAAGGCCTCCCTGTCCATCACCAACTCCCAGAGTTTACTCAGACTCATGTCCATTGAGTCGGTGAGGCCATCCTACCATCTCATCCCCTTCTCCTGCCTTCAATCTTTCCCAGCATAAGGGGTCTTTTCAAATGAGTCAGTTCTTCACATCAGGTGGTCAAAATATTGGACTTTCAGCTTCAGTATCAGTCCTTCCAATGAATATTCAGGACTGGTTTCCTTTAGGATAATCCATTTTGCTGTTCACCAGACACTAACACAAGATTGTAAATCAACTATTCTTTAATTAAGAAAAGTAAAATAAAACAAAGTAGATGATGCCCAAGGTCCTATTCATTAAAAAGAAAAAAAAGATTCTGTAGACTTCTACTACTGTTTTTAGTCTCTCAGTCTCTCATTGATGTGATGTAATCCCCCTCTCATTGTAATACTGATGTTAAACATATTCATCCCAGATGTTGGATTTTTAAAACACCATGTTCAGTGATACTACCAAACACATTTTCTTATGTCTAAGACATATCTGATATACTCTGGATGTTGGCATTATACGGTAAATATTTAAATGTAATCCTTTCTTTAAGTTGCCCTGTCGTGTGTTAGCCATTATCATAATTCATTAAGCTCCATGGAGGGGCTGGTTGCCAGAAGCGAGACCATAGTTGGGATTTACAGTCTGTTGGAATTGCAGATTAGAGGCGGATCAGGAATGGAAATGAGGACATGGGTCACACCAATGGGGCCCCTGAGAGGATGACTGAGGACTCAGCAGTCTTATCAGAGGCTGGCAGCACCCTTGTCCTACAAAGACTATAGGAACAATACCCAGATTTTTAAGGAAATGGTTCAGGAATCATGAAAAATAGAAGTGAAAGTGTTAGTCACTCAGTCATGTCTGAATCTCTGTTGGACTTGCCAAGTTCCTCTGTCCATGGGATTCTCCAGGCAAGAACACTTAGAGTGGGTAGTCATTTCTTTCTTCAGGGGGTCTTCCCAACCCAGGGGTTAATCTGGGTCTCCTGCATTGCAGGCAGATTCTTTACCATCTTAGCCACCAGAGAAGCCCTCGGTAATCATGAAGAAGCCAGAAATGGTATTCTAGGCAAAGATTTGTTACGAGATTAGCAGGTTGAAAAGGGCAAAGGATTTTAAAATGCACAGAATGAACTGCATCCTTAATCACAAGATGTATGGCTTGGAGAGGTAACGTTACCCACTGAGCCTTGGTGCCCTCAAATGCAAATGGGCATGATACATTATCAAGTAATTCTAGGGATGAACGTGATTAATAAAGAATGCCTACTAAAGGTAAATTTATTTTTATTTTAATACCTGTGGCGAATCTACATTTCAGGGTTTATAGAACAATCTTCATTTCCAATCCTGTATGATCCTCCTAACCTCATTCATACTTGTCAAACAATGAATCTCCGTTTTCTGTTGGAACAATATGGCACACATGATAGACTAGTGAGTGTTGGACACTGAGTTAAGTACAACTTCAGGATAAAAGCAATAAAAATGGCTTTCAGAAATCAAATAATGTTAAAATCAGGATGCGGCATTTGGGGCACAAGTTTAAAATGATCTAAAATGTGCATTATAAGGAAGAAGGTAACGAGTAAAGAACAGGTGTCTCTAACATGATAAATTGGTGCCCATGTGAGTGCAGTCGCTTGAGTCGTGTCCAACTCTTTGTGACCCTGTGGACAGCAGCCTGCCCTTCTCTTCTCTCCATGCGATTTTCCAGGCAAGAATACTGGAGTGGGTTGCCATGCCCTCCTCCAGGGGATTTTCCTGACCAAGGGATCGAATCCACATCTCATATCTCCTGCATTGACAGGCAGGTTTTGTTTTGTTTTGTTTTTTTACCACTAGTGCCACCTGGGAAGCCTTTATAGGCTTCTTTCTGAGGCCAGTCCTTGGGGTTTGCCCTGTCCAATCTACCTCTCTCCTTGGCTGGTTCTTGCTGGCCAACTCGCTGGACTACAGTTCAGCATTTTGCTGTCATGGGGTGACTGGCTTCTTAATTGCTTACCACCAAAATCTCCACTGCTTTTGAGAAAGTTGTAGACTTGAATCTCACTACATTCTGTCTTGAAGACAATTTATTTGGAGCAAGCTTCTGAGGAAGGCAACCCACTCCAGTACTCTTGCCTGGAAAATCCCATGGATGGAGGAGCATGGTAGGCTACAGTCCATGGGGTTGCAAAGAGTCGGACATGACTAAGCGACTTCATACTCACATTCACACACTCACTCTCTGATCTTCCCATTATGTTGGCCTCTCTCTCTCTCCTCCTGAGCAAAGTGTCTGAGACACTTCTCCAGAGTTAGGAGCTGGGACAGTGGGCTGCTTCTTTCGGGCTGACATCCCATCTCTCTGAGCTCGTCTCCAGGTGGTGGCGGTCATCTGTGCCCTTCTCGACTCTCTGCTCCTGCTGTGAGCCCTCCACCCCAGGAGGAACTGGATCATTGGCTATTGGAGCCGCAGCTTTTTGCAACTGGGGTAGAGCCTCTGTCCTGTGTGTCTGGGTGGCAGGGGTAGAGAAAGAGAGTCTCCAACCTTTTTTCAGCCTCTACAGGTTAGCAGGAATGGGACAGTAATGGTACTCAATTTGTCTTTTAATACTGTAAGCTGTTTCAAACTTCATCTCTTCTAAAAATTGCATTGTTTTCTGCATGAGACAATTACTTCTTGCTAGCTGTCTGTCAAGCAGGTGAGCAAAAATGTCAGCCATAATTACGTTCACAGCTCCAGCTCTGGCATTTAGGGTAATCTGGAAAACACTCACTTTCCTGGGAGATATTATGTAACCAGGACTGAGAGTCAACCATGACTGACTGTCAGATTTTGTTCCACTGAAATTCAGCTACGAGTGTGAATGGATGACAGTGAACGTGTTGCTTTGTCCTGTGTCTACGAGAGGGAAGCTTCGCAGAGCCTAACATTTATCAGATGAAGCTGTTATCAGAGGAATCTATTTTTAGGTCATGTTCATAGCTCAATAGTTGAGTTTTCAGGTGTTGTCATTAATATTCTGTCTTCTGTTTCCACTAAGAAGTGTTTAAGGATGATTTCCTTAAACTGAGAAAATCAGTGTGTCCTGTGAACATAAGCAATCTGGGGAAAATCAGCAATTTGTTCATTCAGGTATTTACAAATGATTTATTGAGTCTTTACTAGAGGGAAGTCCACATGCTAGGAACTGAGGATCCAGTTGTGAGTGAAATCCAGATATGACAGGACCCTAATGGAGCTCACAGGCTGGTGGGCAAAACATACCTTAGTAAAAAATATCACACAAGCAAGAAATCTTTCTGAAAACATAGAAACTCTGAGAGTTGGCTGGTTTGCATCTTTACAGAAGATTTTTAACTTTCAGCTGTATCTTCTGTTATAGTGTCAGATGACTTGACATACCCCTCTTGGTTTCTGGTTACTAACTCTTGGTTGCTAAATTAAATTTGAATATGGTAATATATGTGATGTACGTAGAAAGTGCCTGGCATTTAGTAGGTGAGCTGCCTATGTCAGTTTTCTTCCAAGTCCTGTTTCCTTTGCCATCAGGGAAAGAAAAAAACATAATGTTCTATCTGAGATACTGCTCATCTGTGATTATTCTAAAATTCTACATGATGTCCAACCTCTCAACTTAGACATGTTTAACTTCGTCATGAAGAGACCAGTAGGCATTTTATATTGCCCTCTGTGTTGGAAAGGCCTGATTGCTTCATTTTAATGGAATTGAGACGGATCTTCTTTTCCTAGGATTAAAGTGAGTCCTTGTAACAGTGTTCCTTAAACAGGAATTTACTCTTGAGAGTCAGTGGACATATTGTGGGAGGTCATGAAATCTTTGCAATAATTTAAAATTCTATATTGATACTATATCTATCTGTATCTCTGTCTGCCATCATCATCATAATCTATCATCTGTCTGTCTATAAATATGTATGTGAAAGTGTTAGATACTCAGTCATGTCCAGCTCTTTGTGACCCCCATGGATTATAGCTCACCAGGCTCCTCTGTTCATGGAATTCTCCAGGCAAGAATACTGAAGTGGGTTGCCATTCCCTTCTCCAGGGTCCTCCCAACCCAGGGATCGAACTTGGGTCTCCTGCATTACAGGCAGATTCTTTACTATGAGCCACAGGAAGCTCGTAAATACATATATGTGACTATATCTATATCCATCTGTCCATATGTCTTTATATCCTGGATCGTTTAGGTAATCTTGTCTTCATGACCACACTGAAGTCAAAAGATCAGCTAAATTTCTAAGCTTAAACTTTTAATGCATTTTCTCTCACAGGATCTATGGCTCTGTGGGTCTTTTATCTCTCTCTCCTTCTACCTAACATTCTTTTATCCTGGGCTTTGTTAACTTTTTCTGTGTGAGAATATTACTGCTTTGGGGGAAGATTGTGTTTGTGTGTGTTCGGGCATTTCTGTACACACATGTCAGGTATGGATGTTATGGAACACATATTTGTTTACTGGATGAGTGTAGATGTTTTTATTTTATATTGTGCTAGAGAAACATGACTGGTGGATCACACTGTTGAGTCTACATTAGGACTAGCAGTCTAGACTTTGGGACATAAAAGGTTAAAATTGTCTGATTCAGTGTTTAGAGCAAACATCTTGATGGTTCATTTTCTCTTGAAAAGAATGGATAGTCTTTCCTATTCTGGCTGATCAAGGGTGGATGTTAATCTTGAAGCCACTCTTGCACAGAGGAGAGGATGGAGATGTGAGAGGGGATCTGGGAGGAGGGGAAAAGGTTCCTCTGACTTTGGGGCTGGTGGATAGTTAAGCAGGGCCCTAGGCCACAGAGATGCATAAGGGCATTCCCAAGAGCAAGGGGTCATTTTCGTCCATTTGTTTGGATAGAACCAAGAAGCAGTGTAAAGGGGACTTGTTGGCTCTGGGAAGAGCCACATCAACATAACCCATCACCCGGAAGTTATCTTATTCCCTTTTGCCTACCTTGACTCTGGCAATCATTGATATGCTTTCGGTCTCTAGTAGTTTCACTTTTCTTAGAATTTCATGTAAGTGAAGTCATACAGAATGAATTACTTTGTGTCTTTTTTTTCCCTCATGCAGTGTAATAGTTTTGATATTTATCCATGTTGTTATGGGCATTAATAATTTACTTCTTTTTATTGCTGAGCAGTAGTGTCTCCTGAATCGGCAGGTGGATTCTTTGCCACTGAACCACCTGGGAAGCCCTCTTACAGTATTGCATTGTAGCGTTTCCCTGGTGGCTCAGTGGTAAAGAATCTGCCTGCCAATGCAGGGGATACAGGCTCAATCCCTGGGCTGGGAATATACCCTGGAGAAGGAAATAGCAACCCATCTAGCATTTATGCCTGGGAAATCCCATGGGCAGAGGAATATGGTGAACTGCCGTCCATGGGGTCGCAAAAGAGTCGGACACGACTTAGCGACTAAACAACAACAGCAACAAGTATTGTATGATTATACACCAACTTGTTTATCTACTCAGCTATTGATGAATGTCTAGCCCATTTCCAATTGTTTGTGATTATGAATAAAACTGATATGATTATTTATATACAAGTTTTGCATATACATGTTTTTATTTGGGGGGAAATTATTAAGTCATATGGCAAGCATCTATGAAATGTTATATGAAACTGTCAAATTATTTCCCAAGGTTGCTCTACCATTTTTAAATTCCACTAGTAATGTATGAGAATTCAAGTTGTTCTATACTTTTGCAAATACTTGGCATTGTTGGCATTTTAAGTTTTGTCTTTTAAAATCTACTAATTATTAATTTTATTTAGCCATTCTAGTAGATATACAGGGATAGTTTGCATTTCCCTCCAAATTTCCACCAGTTGACCAGGCCAAAGGAGACTCAAGTCATAATAATGTCAGGATGAAGAAAGGGCTATTATTGTATTTTGTAATCAGAGGATGATGAAATGTGTAACATATGGAATACATAAAATAATATTTTTTTTCTTAAAAATCAATATCAGGAGCAATATACTGTGGAACAGAGTCTTAACCACTTCTTTTACCACCACACACACAGCTGAGCAGAAACTTGAACATTTTGGCCACGAGAGAGTAATTGTACATATCGTGAGGCCAAATTCATCCTTCTTGGCCATGGGACTTTGGCGTTGAAGCCAGGAAATTACTATTCCTCTTGATTGCTGCTGTCACTCTAGAACATTCTGTGAGGTTTTCCTTGACTGTGGTTTCCAGGGTGCTGAAACTATAGAGATTCGGGGTCGATAATAGCCTCACTGGTCATTAAGCAATAATTTAATGGCAGAGAAAGTTCAAGGGATTGTCAGCTCCCTCAAAAGAGTGTACATTTCTTGCCAATATTTTGCAGGAAGATTCTCAGAGCATTATTAAACATCGCACACAGAGCTTGGATGCACTATTATTATTATTATGTAGGATTTTAGTTGAAATGAAAACCAGGTTTTGTCACCTCACTGGGGCTTTAGTGTATCCACTCTGGGATCACCAGTTCTTTTTTATTTATTTTTTTCTCCATCCAATACTGGTGGGAACTCAATCCTTAGAAGACAATGTTTGGCATAGCATTGCAAGTTTGACTTGGTTTAATGCACTGTGAGAAAACATTGTTGAAAATAAGATTTCTCAGGGAGGATTGCACTGTGAGGTTTTACACGCCAGTTCAGATAGAACTCAGATTTTGCTGTACCTTCTTCTTCTAATCTATATTCGTGTGATCGGAAGCTTATCCCTCAATAGGTTTCTATAATCACCTACTGCAGGGTCTTGAGAGCCTGTTCCATGTGAGTGGCTTTATCAGCACTCAGCCTCGTCTTCCTTCTCCTAAAGAATCTCACCCTGGAGAAATGAGCCTCCATCTCTGAAACCGGATCTCCAGTACCAGGCTCAGTTTTCCGCAGCCCAGCTGGGTCAAGGTCAAGGCTGGCAACCTGGGCAGCTGGGTAATAATAGACAGAGATTAAAGCAAGGAAGAGGGAGGGGAAAAGCTGAATGAACAGACCAGAGGTATGAAAAAGCATGTGAGTTTTGCACTGTGATTGGAATAATCTTTTTGGCCTAAAGACAACTGGATTAGCAAGTAGAATGGGCCAGTTCAGTTCACTTCAGTCGCTCAGTAGTGTCTAACTCTGCGACCCCATGGACTGCAGCACACCATGGCTCCCAGTCCATCACCAACTCCCACAGTTTACCCAGAGTCATGCCCATTGAGTCGGTGATGCCATCCAACCATTTCATCCTCTGTTGTCCCTGTAGACTCCTGGCTTCAATCTTTCCCAGCATCAGGGTCTTTTCAAATGAGTCACTTCTTTGCATCAGGTAGCCAAAGTTTTGAAATTTCAGCTTCAGCATCAGTCCTTCCAAAGAACACTCAGGAATGATTTCCTTTAGGATAGACTCGTTGGATCTGCTTGCAGGCCAAGGGACTCTTAAGAGTCTTCTCCGACACCACAGTCCAAAAGCATCAATTCTTCAGTGCTCATCTTTCTTTATAGTCCAACTCTCACATCGATACATGACTACTGGAAAAACCATAGCTTTGACTAGATGGACCTTTGTTGGCAAAGTAATGTCTCTGCTTTTTAATATGCTGTCTAGATTAGTCATAACTTTTCTTCGAAGATGCAAGCATCTTTTGATTTTATGGCTGCAGTCACCATCTGCAGTGATTTTGGGGCCCCCCAAAATAAAGTTAGCCACTCTTTCCACTGTTTCCCCATCTATTAGCCATGAAGTGATGGGACCGGATGCCATGATCTTAGTTTTCTGAATGTTGAGCTTTAAGCCAACATTTTCACTCTCCTCTTTCACTTTCATCAAGAGGCTCTTCAGTTCTTCACTTTCTGCCATAAGGGTGGTGTCATCTGCATATCTGAGGTTATTGATATTTCTCCCGGCAATCTTGATTCCAGCTTGTGCTTCCCCCAGCCCAGCGTTTCTCATGATGTACTCTGCATATAAGTTAAATAAGCAGGGTGACAATATACAGCCTTGACGTACTCCTTTTCCTATTTGGAACCCCGTTGTTCCATGTCCAGTTCTAACTGTTGCTTCCTGACCTGCATACAGATTTCTCAAGAGGCAGGTCAGGTGTTCTGGTATTCCCATCTCTTTCAGAATTTTCCAGAGTTTATTGTGATCCACATAGTCAAAGACTTTGGCATAGTCAATAAAGCAGAAATAGATATTTTTCTGGAAGTCTCTTGCTTTTTCGATGATCCAACTGATGTTGGCAATTTGATCTCTGGTGCCTCTGCCTTTTCTAAAGCCAGCTTGAGCTTCTGGAAGTTCACCATTCACATATTGCTGAAGCCTGGCTTGGAGAATTTTGAGCATTACTTTACTAGCATGTGAGATGAGTGCAATTGTGTGGTAGTTTGAACATTCTTTGGCATTGCCTTTCTTTGAGACTGGAATGAAAACTGACCTTTTTCAGTCTTGTGGCCACTGCTGTGTTTTCTAAATTTCTGGCATATTGAGAGCAGCACTTTTAGAGCATCATCTTTTAGGATTTGAGATAGATCAACTGGAATTCCATCACCTCCACTAGCTTTGTTCGTAGTGATGCTTCCTAAGGCCCAGTTGACTTCACATTCCAGGATGTCTGGCTCTAGGTGAGTGATCACACCATCGTGATTATCTTGGTCATGAAGATCTTTTTTGTACAGTTCTTCTGTGTATTCTTGCCACCTCTTCTTAATATCTTCTGCTTCTGTTAGGGCCATACCATTTCTGTCCTTTATTGAGCCCATCTTTGCATGAAATGTTCCCTTGGTATCTCCAATTTTCTTGAAGAGATCTCTAGTCTTTCCCATTATATTGCTTTCCCTTATTTCTTTGCACTGATCGCTGAGGAAGGCTTTCTTATCTTTCCTTGCTATTCTTTGAAACTCTGCATTCAAATAGGTATATCTGTCCTTTTCTCTTTTGCTTTTCACTTCTCTTCTTTTCACAGCTATTCGTAAGGCCTCCTCAGACAGCCCAGTCATGTCCAACTCTTTGCAACCCCATGGGCTATAGCCTACCAGGCTCCTCTATCCATGGGGTTTTCCAGGCAAGAGTACTGGAGTGGGTTGCCATTTCCTTCTCTAGGGGATCTTCCCGACCCAGGGATCGAACCCGGGTCTCCAGCATTGCAGATAGATGCTTTACCACCTGAGCCACCAGGGAAGCCCCTCAGACAGCCATTTTGTTTTTTTACATTTCTTTTTCCTGGGGATTGCCTTGATCCCTGTCTCCAGTACAATGTCACAAACCTCCATCCATAGTTCATCAGGCACTCTGTCTATCAGATCTAGTCCCTTAAATCTATTTGTCACTTCCACTGTGTAATCATAAGGGATTTGATTTAGGTCATACCTGCATGGTCCAGTGCTTTTCCCTACTTTCTTCAATTTCAGTCTGAATTTGGCAATAGGGAGTTCATGATCTGAGCCACAGCCAGCTCCTGTCTTGTTTTTGCTGACTGTATAGAGTTTCTCCATCTTTGGCTGCAAAGAACATAATCAATCTGATTTTGGTGTTGGCCATCTGGTGATGTCCATGTTTACAGTCTTCTCTTGTGTTGTTGGAAGAGGGTGTTTGCTATAACCAGTGCATTCTTTGGCAAAACTCTATTAGCCTTTGCCCTACTTCATTCTGTACTCCAGGGCCAAATTTGCCTGTCACTCCAGGTGTTTCTTGACTTCCTACTTTTGCATTCCAGTCCCCTATAATGAAAAGGACATCTTTTTTGGGTGTTAGTTCTAAAAGGTCTTGAAGGTCTTCACAGAACTGTTCAACTTCAGCTTCTTCAGTATTACTGGTCGGGGCATAGGTATGAATTACCATGATACTCAATGGTTTGCCTTGGAAATGAACAGAGATCATTCTGTCATTTTTCAGATTGCATCCAAGTACTGCATTTCGGACTCTTTTGTTGACTATGATGGCTACTCCAATTTTTCTCAGGGATTCTTGCCCACAGTAGTAGATATAATGGTCATCTGAGTTAAATTCACCCATTCCAATCAATTTTAATTTACTGATTCCTAAAATGTCTAAATTCACTCTTGCCATCTCCTGTTTGACCACTTCCAATTTGCTTTGATTCATGGACCTAACATTCCAGGTTCCTATGGGCTTATAGGATGGGCCAGACTAGGATGGTAACAGGAAGCCAGGAATCTGGGGGATTCACAGGGAAGAATCAAAGAATCTAAAGATCCGTTTCCCGCTCCACTCCTTCTGTCCCCAGTTTACAGGGCATGGCTCTGATGAAGTCTTAGACCTGAGGCTCTGCTCTGAAGGAGAAAGGGGCGGGTTTCAGGACCCTAGAGAAACAAGATACAATGTCATCCTCCCTTATCAGTGCTGCAATGTACCTTCTTTGAGCCTTGCTTTCTTCACCAATAAAACAGAGATTATAGTCACCAGTTACTATGAGGATTAAACAAGAATGCATGCAGAAGTGCTTTATAAACCATGGAACAATGAACAAATATTACTTATTATATAGAGACACTAGTCAAATGAGTCTTCATAGACACCACATCCACCGGCTTATCTTGCAGATGAAGTGACTGAAAGTCTAGAGATAAAAGCCTGCCTGACCTTATTCCTTCATGAAGACTGGACACACCCCAGGGGCACTGCCTCAAGAAGCCTCTTCCTGTGTGGACTCTGAGTGACCACCACACGTGAGAACAAGGATTCTTAAATTCAGGTGTTAAGTCTCTCTGAAATGTGCAGATGTAAACTCAAGAAATAGTGCTTTGTATGGGAGTCAAAATATACTTCTTTTCATCTTAATGGCAACTGTAACAAAAGTTTTGCCAGTTGTAAAGATAAAAGTGTCCTCTTGTGGTAACAATTTTTAATGGAAAGGTATTTTTCTGTAATGAAGCTGATTTCATATAAGCATATGTTTTTTTAAATAGGCCTGTGGACTCCTGGGACCCATGAATACATTTCTGAGGGGTCCAAGGGGATTTTTTTTTTCTCTTTAGAAGGATTATTTCCTTTATCCAAATTTTAGAAACCCTGTGACACATCTGGGATAGTTTACTTCAGAATTTAGAAATAACAAACATATCTTGACTTTCTACTATGATTATTATTTTAATTTTTCAGTGCGGTCCAAGTCTCTCTTCCCCAGAATATAGATTGTAACTTTCTCCTGTGAAAACTCAGAACCCCTCTTTAATGGAGGTGGTCATTTCTTTGTAGTCTGTGAAGTGTTAGTTGTTCAGTCATTTCTGACTCTTGGTGACCCCATAGACTGTAGCCTGCCTGGCTCCTCTGTCCATGGAATTTTCCTTGCAAGAATACTGGAGTGGGTAGCCATTCCCGTCTCCAGGGGATATTCCCAACCCAGGGATTGAACCCGGGTCTCCTGCATTGCAGGCAGATTCTTTACCACTGAGCCCAGGGAAGCTGTGCCCCACAAGTATTTGCTACACGTGTAGAAAATCAGTTATTGCAGTTATGGGCCCCCATCACAAGTCTAAAATCTTACTTAACTGCAGTAAAAGAAAGTCTTGATTCATTTAGTAGTTTGTGCAAGAAATGTGCGTGAAGATACTCTCTTTAAACCTGAACCAGTCATACTCCAGGCTTCCATGTGGTCATGATGAAAATGTAAAATGGAGTCATTATTGGGCCCCGATATATAATTGGGCTTCCACACTGCCCAGGTCTCAGGTCTACACAATGCAGATTATTCTGGAAGGCTCTTCTGGACCTCACCCACCAGGTAACAGTGAGAAGCTCTTGGTCCACCAGGCCCTGACTACTGACCCTGGAAGCTCTGACAGGTCCATGACACTTTGACACTTATATCCTTGGACTCTTCACTGTGACATTGAGCCCCTGGCCTGGGTTTAAGTTGTATGACACCAACTTAAGTGATTGCTAAGCAATACTAAGGGAGTAGTATTTTCTTTGGAAGTCTGAGTTTCTGTTCAGCAAAGGGTGAGAGAGCTGACCAAGATGACGTGCAGTTCTCATCTTCTCAGTAGAGGGTGACGGAGCTGGGTCCTTCCTAACTGCTGGGCTCACTGATGTGAGTTCATCTGAGGCAGGACTGTAGCTCTCACCTAACCCTGTGCTTTTCACCTCCAAAGACCCTCTTCCTCTGCCCCCTTCGTCACTCCCTTTCCAAGATACTGTGTATACTCTCTATAATAAGTTTTAAGTGTGGTGAGACCAAATCTTTGACACTTAGAGGATTCAATTTAGTATGTTTTATTCAATTCAGTTCATTCAAACTCTGAGCCCTAATCCTGCTAGGTTGAATTTTAGGGGCGATTGGAATTCTTTCACTTTATTGGCATTGCATGAGAAGATGACACCTATCCATTGTTGGAAGGGATCTTAGTCTGTAGTCCATTGTGGTTAATATTAACATCTTGACTGTCCCAGGCATTCTTGTTTTTCACGATTAGGCAGCTCAGCTCTGTGGTTCTTATGCTCTACTTAGGTCCTGGGAATCCAGACCTAGCTACCTTCATGACACCATTGTCCAGTCCATCATCCCATCACTGCTTTGGGTTCTGAGGGAAAAGATTGACCATGGGGCTCTATAACTTACAAGATCCCATGTCTGTACCCCTCCCAATATCCAGGAATCTTTGCCAAATTTTCTCTTGTTCTTTTCAATAGATTTCAACTCCCTTCCTTTTTTTTTTTTTTTTAATATTTGTTTATTTATTTGGCAGAGTTGGGTCTTAGTTGCAAAAGTAAAGTGAAAGTGTTAGTTGCTCAGTCGTGTCCGATTGTTTGTGACCCCATGGAATGTAGTCCTACCCCACCCTCCCACCCCCCCGCCACCCAGGCTCCTCTGTCCATGGGATTTCTCAGGCAAGAATACTGGAGTGGGTTGTCATTTCCTTCTCCAGGGGATCTTCTCCACTCAGGGATTGAACCTGGTTCTCCTACACTGCAAATAGATTCTTCACCGCTGAGCCAGAGAAACCCATGTCACTAATGGTAAAGAACCCACCTGTCAATGCAGGAGACATAAGAGATGTGGGCTCAGTTCCTGGATTGGGAAGATCCCCTGGAGGAGGAAACGGCAACCCACTCCAGTATTCTTGCCTGGAGAATCCCATGGACAAAGGAGCCTGGTGGGCTATGGTCCATAGGGTTGCAAAGAGTCGGACAAGTCTAAAGCAACTTAGCAGGAGCATGCATAACATGGGTCTGAGTTGCAGCTGCGGGATCTTTTGTTGTCATGAGGGTTCAGTAATGGTGGCACATGAGGTCAGTTGCCCCAAGGCACGTGGAATCTTACTTGACCAGGATTGAACCCCTGTTCTCTGCATTGCAAGGCAGATTCTTAACCACTGGGCCAACAGGGAGGTCCTCAACTCTTATCCTTTTGACCGGTAAAGTTTGAGACAATCTCCTTGGAAAGGAGTTTTAAAAAAGTAAAAACAAATAGCAATTGATATTCAGGGAAATTCTCCTGCTAGAAAATCCTAAGTAAAATGCTAGAGAGCTCCAAGGTTTGTTTTCATGCCAAGAATGTGAGTGTGAAGGCTGAAATAGATTATGGCAAATACAAATGGGTAGTCCAATATATTATCCTGCACTCATTCATTTAATCGTTAAACAAACGTGCCCTGGATACCTGCTCTGTGCCAGCTGTGTGCTGTGCTTAGACACTCAGTCATATCTGACTCTTTGCAACCCCATGGACTGCAGCCCGTCAGGTTCCCCTGTCCTGGGGGATTCTCCAGGCAAGAATACTGGAGTGTGTTGCCATGTCCTCCTCCAGGGGATCTTCTCAACCCAGGGGTTGAACCCAGGTCTCCTGTATTACAGGAAGATTCTTTACCATCTGGTCCACCAGGGAAGTCTGCTCTGTGCCAGAGACTCAGGTAAAAATAGTGAGGATCACAGTGTAATGAGGAGACAGATAAGAGGTCATTAGGTTATCCTAAGATACATGGTCTACCTGATGGGAAGAACATGAGCTCTGGATTAGGTTGTTCTGAGTTAGCACCCTGACTCGGCTGTTTTCCAGGTATGTGGCCTTTGGGAAGCTCCTTCCCTGATTGATCCTGTCAAGCTGACTGCTCTACATGCCAAGTTCATAAGTGTTTTCATCCATGTGACTCATCTGTCACTGAAGGGATTGAAACTTTATCTCTACTTTTGTGATGCAGTTTTTCCTCCCTAGAAATGTATGGGAGACAATCTTTATACTCAAAGTTTTATTATCATTATCTCATCAACCTTGTTTAATCTGTATTTCCAAATGCTCTTTCTTCAAAAAAAAAAACAACGTTTTCTTGTATTTCTGTATAGCCGATTAACTATATTGAGATAGTTTCAGGAGGACAACAAAGGGACTCAGTCACACATATACACGTATCTATTCTCCCCCAAATACCCCTCCCATCCAAGCTGCCACATAACATTGAGCAGAGTTCCCTGTGCTATACCTGGTTGCTTATCCATTTTAAATATAGCAGTGTGGACATGTCCATCCCAGAGTCTCTAACTATCTCTTCCCCCAATTCTTCCCCCTTGGCAACCATGTTCTCTATGAGTCTACTTCTGTTTAGTAAATAAATTCGTATCATTTCTTTTTAGATTCCACATATAAGGTATGTCATATATTTATTTTCTGTCTGTTAACTTTACTCAATATGACAATCTCTTGGTCCATTCATGTTGCTGCAGATGACATTATTTCATTCTTTTTAATGACTGAGTGATACCCCATTGTACATATGTATGACAAATGTTCTTTCTTGAAAGTTGTTTGCACATGTCATTAAAGCTCATGGGTTTCTTCTTAGAGAAAGAAGATCCAGTTTCTGAGTTAACTCTCTCTCCTCAGTTGTGGTTCTCATAGATATCACCTATGAGCAGGCCAGACAGTAGATGTTAAGCTTCCCTTTTCCAGACATCAGCATCCACTGAGGGAGTAGGGAGCATGGACACAGCATGCTCCCCTCAACTCAGCAGACAGGGGCCAGGTCCTGAGCAGGACCCGAGTCTTCCCTGAACTCCTATGCTATTCCCCATTTGCACAGCATCCCTTGATACATCTGGTCTGTACTGTTCAGGCTAGAAACCTGGTCAGGTCAGGAAGACCTGAATTTTTGATAATAGCTGCCTCTCCTTGGGTTCATGCATGCAAATGAGTGCATGTATGGGTGCGGGGCATGGTTTAGATCTTGCTTTTCTCAGCACCATGCCCTATGTGGACTGCTTGTTTTTCTGTAGAAAAGTCTATTTTGCCATGGCAATTCCATAACATATTTCTATGTAATTGGAGATGCCCTAAGATAATGTTCCTTCAGGTAGAAAATAATCTTGATTATAGGGACAATAGTGACAATGAGTTGAGCAATTATTACATACTGCTGAGTTCTGGATACTTTACAAATACCTTTTCTAATCTTCCCTTCAATCGTACAAGGGACCAGCTTTTACAGGTGAAATGATCGAGGCTCATGGAGGTAATTTGTCCAAGACCTCTTCAGTAAAATTTATTCTGGATTTGTCTGACCTGTAACTTCTCCATTATTTACAATTTTCCATTCACTGTTCTCTAAGAATTGGAAATAGAGGACATCTCAATTTTTTAAAACTTATTTTGTATTGGGGGATGGCCAATTAACAAACAATGTTGTGACAGTTTCAGGTGAACAGTGAAGTGACTCAGCCATACATATACATGAATCCAATCTCCCCCATACCCCTCTCCCATCTAGGTTGTCACATAATATTCAGAAGAGTTCCGTATGCTATACAGGAGGAAGGATATCTCAATTTTTAAAAAACATTTTATCTTGGAGTGTAGTTGATTAACCATGTTGTGTTAGTTTCAGGTGGAGAGCAAAGTGATGGGGTTATATATATATACTTGTATCTACTCTTTTTCAAATTGTTTCTCATTTAGGTTGTTACATAGCATTGAGCAGATTTCCCTTTGCTATACAGTAGGAACCTTGTTGCTTAACCATTTTAAATATAGCAATGTGTACATGTCAATCCCAAACCCCCTAACAGAAGACATTTAAAATTGAAACACATATATAGTTATTGTCTTCAGTGCCTAGAAGAGGAAAGATACTTGAAAGCTTTTGGGGGAACTAGTGAAATGACTCATTGCCTTGTGTTAAGCTCATGATCCTATATATACAGTGTTAGAAAGGCAGTTCCCAGGGCAGAGGTGTGTGAAGGCAGAGGGCAAAGCTCAGGTGAGTGTGCACCGTCTGTCTTCCTATAGCATCCTATCTTCATTACCTTGGCATTATAAGTCAGTCCTTTAAAAGTTATGTATATTCTCCACTCAACTGTGAGCTTTTATTTAAATGAAGGATTTTGTCTTATTCCTCTTTGTAGCCTCAACATCCAATACAATACCTCCTGGCACATTATAGATATTAAAGGACGTTTGCTGACATTAAGAAAAAAACATGGACTATCACAAAATCTGCATTTTCTAATCAAAACAATTCAGTATTGAGCATATCATTCGAACATATCTGTTATCACTTAGTCTTGCTCCTTTAGCCAAATCTGTTAAATCTGTTCTGTTCTCCTACTGATTCAGAGCTTGGGTAATTTTCTGCTTCATCTATTTCATAGAAACCCTTTTGAGCAACTTCTGACAAAGCATTCACTGTGAAAAATGTCTTAAAATATACTTGGGTTGCAAGGAGGAATTCCAGTTGCTGCTGCAATGTTATTTCAGTTCTTTGCCAGTGGGGAGATCTTCTCCAAACACATTTTTTGGCATCCTTGGAAGACAGCTGAGACCACGTCTTCAACTTGGGCTTCTTAGTACCATCCTGATGACCTCACTGCCAACACAGTAGGGGGCAGATTTCCCTGAGGACTCTCGTGACCCAGAAGCATCCCTCCTCACAGCCCTCTGTCTCACTCTTCCCCAACAGGCATCCTGGGTTCTAGCCACCCTGGACCAAGAGCATCTTACTCTCAATTTCTTTTTCTTCTTCATGTAGTCAAAGTATGATCATTCTTCAAGGTCCTGAGGTCTGATTCCCAAGCTGTACTTTCATAGAGGCTTCTCTATTCTTTCAGCTAAAAGTTCTCTCTCTATTCTTTGAAGTCCTACATCAGTTGCCACCTCCATTGTCGTGTGTTTAGGTAAAATTGTGTATACCGCCTTCCTTAATTAGAATACAGAGTATGTTTGAAGGAGGAAACTTTTCTGATTCATTCTGGGTCTTCTCCTTTTCATTGCATTCCATCCTTTTGCACATAAAAGACGATTGATAAATGGCTTTGTAAGAATTAAAGAGTGTGAGAACCTTGGCAGCATGTGGGCTACGGTTGAAAGAACATGTACTGGATCCAGATTTCAGGAATTAAGACTCCAGCTCCATCCTTGTTAAGGAATTTTGGGCACATATACTTTAAAACATCTTTTCTTTTTCTTGGATAATGACATTAAAACATGCATGCAGGGAAACTAAGTGTTTTTAGCTACTGAATCGCTGCATTCAAGACTGGGGAGAATGAATACATGTATATGAGTGGCTGCGTCCCTTCGCTGTTCACCTGAAACTATTACAACATTGTTAATCGGCTGTACCCCAATACAAAATAAAAAGGTCTTTAAGAAAGACTCAGGCTCAAGGAAATGTTCTTTGGTCTCTTTTTTTCTTCTCTCCTCTTTCCTTCCCCAATAGCAACAGTGGCAATCTTGACTTCCATTCCTTGTCAACTTAATCTCTTTCTTCTAATCATAGTGTCTTTCTGCTCTTCTTGCAGCACTGGTACCCAGTAGGAAAAAAAATGTAATGTAAAAATATTGGTCTAATGGATGAACAGAAACTGTGATATTCCGTTAGTTTTTGCCAGTGGTGTATGCTGCTTGGTCACTGATGTATAGTGAGAAATGCTAGAAGCTCTTTTTCTATATTATTTCCGCCCCCTGCAAAATGGAGCTCACAGATCTCCTCTCTTCTTTAGATATCATATCCCTAATCAATATTTCCCCAAAGTGTTTCCTAAGAAGAATACTAGTTTTATCCCAGGAGCTAGTTAGAAGAAGAGAAGGAGGAAGAAGAGAGGAGGAGGAGGGAGGGAAGGAGAAGGACTAGAAGGAGAAGAAGACGCAAAGTCAAATAAGTCATTTGATCAATAAACCTCTTTTTGCTTTGAGTAAAAATCTATTGATGTGACTTTCCAGGTGGCTCAGTGGTAGAGAATCCACCTACCACTGCAGGAGACCTGGGTTTGATCTCTGGGTTGGGAAGATCCCCTCGAGAAGGAAATGACAGCCCGCTCCAGTACCCTTGCCTGGAAAATCCCATGGACGGAGGAGCTGGGTGGGGAGTCCATGGGCTCACAAAGAGTCGGGCATGACTTAGTGACTAAACAACTGTATCTATTGATATCAAAATCAGTTTAGAAGGCACTCGTCTATGTTTCAATCATTTTCAGCTACATAGAACCTCTTCTCATTTGAAGAGTTGCCTAAAAAATTCCCTAAAATGTAACAATTTTCAATATGAAAATTCCAGGTATGGGGGAAATTCTTTGTATCTTTCTTTCCTGATGGTTGGCAACTCCTTGTGCAATGACAGATGAAGTCGGTGACTGGGTTTTGTAATCCCTCCAGTTCCGCTGCTTGTACCATGTCTTTCTAGCTCCTCTTTAGGACTGCACAGGTGAGGTTTTGAAGCCTTGTAATGGAACTAATGGTTTTTTCAAAGATATTCCTAAAGATATATTCAAATCCTGCCTGAAATAATAAATGGGGGCATAATGAGGGGCATTTATTTCTCAGTGCTTAACTGCAGTGTTACCTCTCTGCACTCACAATTTATGAAGAGTAAGGATTTTTTGTGAGTGGAATGCATTACGTTAGGAAAAAAAATTAATGGCCATCTGTAAAAGTGAGGATGGCTGGCAAGTCGGTTACGCATGTTGTAATAAAAATGGTTTATTGGGCTATCGTGGTCAGACACAGGAGCCAATGCTGCAGACTCAGCTGGAGAACATGATTGGACTTAATACTATTTTGACTTACACTGGAGTCTCTCTGAAGCACTGTTCTTCTTACCCATTCTGAAGAGGTTTTCTACAATGGATTCCTTTTGGATTGCTGGCCTTGGCCCAAAGATTTCTGGTTTGGAGCCCCAGGTTCCCATCTGCAAATGAAAGTTTGCATCTGATAAACTCTAAGGCCCCAGGCACACACTGCTCGAAGGATTTCAAATCCCTTCTTGGGGATAAAGTCTCAAAAATCTAGTAGCCTGCGTTCAACTCCACTTCAGTACTTATAAGAACAATAGAGATGATGTATCTGCTATCTTTCAAAAACGCTTTGTTACATAAAGTAAGGAAGTACTTGGAGAGCAGGGACATGTGAAAATGCCCAGTTGTCAGCCTAAAGAGGAGGCCACTGGCCAAAATGGAGACAGTTTGAGTATCAAAAACCCAGCAGACCATGACAGCATAGCTTATATCACCACTGGATCAAGCGAGAATCTGTAAGTCCATACCAACATGTCAGTCCGGAACAGAGTGTGTACCATCCTCATCTTGATGATATTCACTTTGACCCTTGGTTGAGGAGGTGTCAGCCAGTTTTCCCACAACAAATCTCCTCTTTGCTTTGTAAAATATTACTGTTTTGTGAAGGGGCACTTTAAGGTTTTCTTTCCCACCATTTTCCTCAATAATTTTTGCTTATAACTTTCTGGAAAACTCACTTCAGACTCCTTATACTGGACTGATTCATGTTACCCTGCATTCTGCTTTTCTAGAAAGGTAACAGTTTATGCCTATTGTCTGATTAATATTCTAGAGCCCCTTTCACTCACAAAAAATGCCTCTGTTTTGGTGAAGTATCTATTATTTGTCTGATCCATCCAGAAGGACAAAGTTTGGATTCAACCATATACTATTGAGTATTGTGGTTTCCGCACAAACTTCAGACCAGCTAACTAGGAAGACTGAGACTTCAGGACATACCCAGTGTTACTGTGTGTGTATGTGTGTGTGTGGTGGGTTTAGGGGGGACCTTTATCCCCATCTTGTTTCCATGGTTCCTCTTGAAGACAAATTAATTAGGTGAAGTGGGAATGAAGGAGAAAATGTAAAGAAAGGTGTCCATAGATAGATCTCTCTATGGTTGAACTTCCCAGGTGGCGCTAGTGGTAAAGAACCCGCCTGCCAATGCAGGAGGCATAAGAGACGTAAGGTTGATCCCTGAGTCGGAAAGATCCTCCAGAGACGGAAACGACAACCTACTTTAGTATTCTTGCCTGGAGAACCCCCTGGACAGATGAGCCTGAACGGCTACAGTCCATGGGATCACAGAGAGTCGAACACGATTGAAGTGACTGTGCACACACGTGATGGTTGAACTAGGGCTTGTGATTTTTGAAAACAAAACAAAACAAAACAAAAAAATGCTGAGGGATCATGGGGAGAAACGTGTATCTGGCATAAACCTTTGCATAGCTCCGCCCTTGATCAGGGCACTGTGCAGACCACAGACCTTACATGCGACCGTGATTGGGGGAGAGGGTGGGAGCCTTTAAGGCACACGTGGAGAATTCTAATTGAATGCAGATGGAATCCAGGAGGGGTCTAGGAGCAAGCCCAGCCTGTGGGAGCACAGAGGGAGGGGCCCCTGGAGGAATTCCAAGAGCTGACAGCTCACAGTTCTCGAGACAGGCAGCCTCTTGGGAGTGGGGAGGACACAGAAGATGGTTTGGAGTGGCCATCCGAGAGCCAGAGCCAGGAGTGGGCAGGGCCTCGAGAGTGAAGCCAGTACTGGGGCTCTGCGGGCACTGGGATGTACTGAGAACATTGTTTGTCACCAGAAGATTGGAAGGCGATGAGAAAAGGATAGACGTGTCCTCTGAGACTTCTCAGTGTCGTCTCCTTGTTTACCACTGAGGAGCTCATTCTCACTTATAGGTGGAAGTAAAGCGAAGTGAAGTGGCTCAGTCGTGTCCGACTCTTTGCGATCCCATGGACTGTAGCCCACCAGGCTCCTCCGTCCATGGGATTTTCCAAGCAAGAGTACTGGAGTGGGTTGCCATGTCCTTCTCCAGGGGATCTTCCCAACCCAGGGATTGAACCCAGGTCTCTTGCATTGTAGGCAGATACTTTACCGTCTGAGCCACTAGGGAAGTCCTAGTGGCTGCTTACAGGTTGGGATTCCATTATGAACAGGTAGACCTGGGCCTGTGCGGTTGGCAGCTGGGCTGAATTAGCCAGTAGCATTCCCCCGATCCCGTTCTCCGACCCCTGCCCCGGGATGGGTGGAGCTGCGGCCGGGAAAGTTCAGGATTAGATGTTTCTTCACTTCAGGATAATAGAAAGCCATCGTCCAAGGTTACCTTGGGCCAAGGAAAGCCTAACCTCCTCCAGGTGTGGAGACCTGACCTCTCCCTCATCCCTTCCCTCCACTCCTAACTCACCAGGCGCAGGGCTCTGGGGTGGGCATCAGCTTCAGATTCTGATCTCAAGCCAATGACTCATTCAGCAACCTTGGAGAGTCATTTATATCCCAGCACGTCCTAGGTGTCAGCCAGGCTTTCATACCTGTCCTGCACCCACATGTGTGCCTTAGTCACTACCATATACCAGGTGCTGAGCTGGGTGTAGGGTATGCAGATATCAGCACCTCAAAAAGGGGACGGGGCTTCCTGGTGACTCAGTGGTAAAGAATCCACCTGGAGACATGTGTTCAATCCCTGGTCTGGGAAGATCCCACATGCCTCGGGGCAACTAAGCCCATGAGCCACAACTAGTAAACCTGTGCTCTAGAGCCTGGGAACCACAGTGACTGAGCCCATGTGCTCCAACTACTGAAGACTGGGCGCCATGGAGCCAGTGCTGTGCAACAAGAGAAGCCACCACAATGGAAAGCCTCTGCACCACAGTTAGAGAGTAGCCCTCGCTCTCCACAACTATAGGAAAGCCTTCGCAGCAATGAAGACCCAGCACAGCCAAAAACAAACAAACAAATAAATAAAATTATCAAAAGAGAGAAAGAAATGGGACCCTTAGTGCTCACTCAGCTGTGGGTGATGGTATTTACCTCCATCAGCCGGTGATGGTATTTACAGAAATACCATCAGCACTTGAAATGTGGTCACCAAATGTAATGAACAGCTGAACACGGAAATAGCAGCTGTTGTTTAAGGAGCAGCAGGTATGCACCCATGGTAGGTTGGGTTCTTTCCCATTGTTTCTTATTTTTAAATCTCAGAGATATCCTGTAAGATTATTGCTCAGGGTATCAGAAGGCAACCCAGGCTCAGAGCACTGATGAAATGGACCAAGAAGACAAACTGATGGGGTGATGGTATTTACCTCCATCAGCCGGTTGTGGGAACTGGTACATAAACAGGGTAACTATTTTGCCCAAAGTCATACAGGAATATAGTAGACCAGAGATTTATGGACTGATCTCTGATTTAAAGCCTCAATTTCCTTTGCTTGCAAATTTATGATAGTTAGACTAGATTGCTTCTAAGACCTTTGCCTCTCCAAAATTCTAGGATCCAGTTTTAATTCTACTTTACAGCTTTATTCAGTCACTGAGTCAGTTGATTATCCTTTCAACACACAGATTCTCAGAAGCTATTGTACATCGGTTGTCCTGTTCTCTTTCCAAGATAGGATGTTTCATTGGCGGGCTGAAACCTAGTAGCATAATCATTTCCATGTGATTAACCTTTTGAAGATGTGTTGAGGACAGATCTCTGTCTGTAAGACAGAAAAGTGGAAAACTTTGTTCTTTAGCTTAGAGGCTGGTCTCCAGGGACTTGGTAAAGGAATTACAAAGTGGAGAATCACAGCTTCTCCCAATTTGTAAGTGAAACATAAGTCATTTTTGTCTCCAGTAAACCTTTGCAATGCTGCTGAGAATGATTAGGGAAAATCAAGCTAGTTGATGAAAGGGTTTCAAGCACATTTTTGCAGATACAATATATGAACGTGTCATTTGTGGGGAAGTGGTGGGGTGCAATCATTTTGAGTCTCTTGGGCTCACAAGGCAGATCAGCAAGGATCCAGATTGGACTCGTTTGGCCCAAATAGATTTGAAACACACATGCTTAGAAGGAATGACATTCTTCTGCACCTGTATTTTCTCTCCTCCTTATGGCCGTGTATCTAGGTGCCTTGTCCCAGCCCTGATGTTGGGGGTGCGTTCATGTTGGAGTCCCACCACCCAGGGCAGCAGGCAATGTCCTGAGGTTGAGGACCAGAGGGAAAGCAGCAGAGCAGAAGAATACTGTGACCTTAGTCCCAGATGCGCTTTGAACCTCATTGGCTTGTCTTCTTGGTCCATTTCATCAATGCGCTGAGCCTGGGTTGCCTTCTGATATCCTGAGCAATAATCTTGCAGGATATCTCTGAGATTTAAAAATAAGAAAAAATGGGAAAGAACCCAACCTACCATGGGCGCATACCTGCTGCTCCTTTGACAACAGCTGTCATTTCCATGTTCACCTGTTCATTACTTTTGGTGACTACATTTCAAGTGCTGATCACCATGCTTGTTTAAGGGGCCACATCACTGTGGCCCCACAATAACACAGAAGTGTTATTTATTTTTCTGGAAAGAAGGGTGTTTATCCCCTCACTCTGGTGGCTGAGAACAGACAGGGTTGCCTGGAGGATCCCTCTGATCCCTGCCTCTTTATAGGTTCTGTGACCACCCAGGGAGGTGCCACTTCTCCCTGTAATGAAGAGACGTCTAGGTTTGCGCTCCGTTCCTGGTCTGGACAGCATATGCATAATCAGCTCATTTTCTTCTCAAGCTCGTTGTTGGGAGTGGTGGGGAGAGTTGTTAATCCAGTTGCTTATGTATAACTCTCGTCATATAGTCAATTACAGGACTCTCTGAAAGGCACTGCAGAACACGTGTTTGGATTAATCAGTTCTGACAGCAGCCGAGCCGGGGCTGTGATTCAGCGTGCTGCACAAAGGCACGTCATTAGCGGGCTGGTCTCAGGGCACCGATGTGTCCCTCTGTGTGTTCTCAGGGTGACGGGGCCGATAAATGTCACCTCTTTATGAACTGCTCTGATCACCTCTAACAGCAAGTTAAAAATAACAGACTTTTGGAGACTATACCAACCCAGGGTGCAGGTGCACGCTAAGTGGCTTCAGTCGTGTCTGACTCTTTGTGACCCCTATGCACTGTAGCCCTTCAGGCTTCTCTGTCCATGGGATTCTCCGGGCAAGAATACTGGAGTGGGTTGCCGTGCCCTCCTCCAGGGGATCTTCCTGACCCAGGGATCGAACCCATGTCTCTTATGTCTCCTGCATTGATATGTATGTTCTTTACCACTAGCACTACCTGGCAGCCCACTGGCCCAGGGAACTTCCTCTAATTCATAACAACGGCAGGAACTGCCTCCAAAGAGCCCAGCAGAAAGGAAAGGACAAGAGCCGGGTTCTGAAGTCAGGTCATGTGTTCAAGCACTAGTTACCCCACCTTCTATCCCTGTGACTTGAGCAAATGAATAACCCCTCTGTGTCTCAGTTTCCTCATCTGTAAAGTAGCATCAGTGAGAGAGAATGATGGAGCCCATCTCAGGACTGAGGGGGATACACGTGAAGCATCTGGCCCAGCTCCTGGACCATTGTAAGCCCTTAAAAAAGGTGAGGAGTTGTGTCCATTACCAAGGGCAGGACAGACCACTGCTCCCTGCACATCAGTGTCAACATGAGACTCACAAGCACTGAGAGGTTATTTCATGCCAGGATGTATTCCACACCCTTTACACGTAGTAACTAATGTGCTCCTAAGAAGGAAAGCTATGACCAACCTAGACAGCGTATTAAAAAGCAGAGAGATCATTTTGCTGACAAAGATCCATATAGACAAAGCTATGGTTTTTCCAGTCGTCATGTACAGTTGTAAGAGTTGGACCATAAAGAAGCCTGAGCACCCAAGAATTGACGCTTTTGAATTGTGGTGTTGGAGAAAACTCTTGAGAGACCCTTGGACTGCAAGGAGATCCAACCAGTCCATCCTAAAGGAGATCAGTCCTGAGTGTTCATTGGAAGGACTGATGCTGAAACTTAAGCTCCAATACTTTGGCCACCTGATTAGAAGAGCTGACTCATTGGCAAAGACTCTGATGTTGTGAAAGATTGAAGGCAGGAGGAGAAGTGGGTGACAGAGAAGGAGATAGTTAGATAGCATTGCTAACTCAATAGACATGAGTTTGAACAAACCCCAGGAGACGGTGAAGGACAGGGAAACCTGGCGTGCTGTAGTCCGTAGGGCCGCAAAGATTCAGACACGGCTGAGCAACTGAGCAACAACTCATTTTGATCTTCAGCAAATTTGATGAATAAAAATATTTCTCTTTCAAAATGGAGGAATCTGAGTGTTAGCAGAGTCTCAATGAGAACACTTATTTATCTGATGGCAAAGTCTACACCTGAGATCAGGGCTTGGGGAATATAGTTTAGTTTTTAAACTGCTGTCTTATCATCATGCTCTGGACCAGTGATGCTATAACCCAGAAATTTGGCTGTGCTTCTGGAAACCAGAGTGTTGGAGACATAGGGACAAAGAAGAAAACTTCTTTTTCAGTCTTTTACAACATAGAGACTATTGCCAGAAATAATCAGTAAGCAATCTCTAATTGAAATATAAAAGACTTATATTTGAGCCAAACTGAGAAATATAACCTGGGAGACACAGATTCAAGAAGCACTTGAATTGTGTGCAGGAGACTGATCAAGACTTCTCAGGTGGCACAGTAGTAAAGAATCTGCCTGCCAATGCAGGAGACATGGGTTCGATTCCTGGGTCAGGAAGATTCCTTGGAGGAGGGCATGGCAACCCACTCCAGTATTCTTGCCTGGAGAATCCCATGGACAGAGGGTCTGGCAGGCTACAGTCCAAGGGGTCACAAAGAATCAGACATGACCGAGCACGCACGCACACACACACACACACACACAGATATCAAGGCAAAACCTATGAAATTACACAAGTTGTTTGTCAATAATTTTAATTGGAGCTGCAAGAAGTAGGGGTGCTTACAAAGCAAGGACTGGGTTTGACACAGTTGCACAATTACCAGGGGAGACCCTGAGACCCTCAGGTTGCAGCTGCCAGCAGACATTGTTCTGAGAATGGCTGGGGGTGTCCTTGAGTCTGACACTGTTCAGAAAAGATTTCGGGGTTCTCAGGGCTGCAGGAATGCATTTAAACCACATCCACCATGGCTACCCAGCTCTAGTATGGATGCTTGAACCACAGTGACTCCATTTTGATTTTTAAATGCTTTGTTTTCTTTAATGGTTAAAGCAGATGTACAATGCATGTTTGACGAGCCCTAAGACAGGCTGTTCTGGTTAGCATAAAGTTCACGTTAAATCATGTATAAGCCGGAATGACTTCCCCATCCTTCAATATGTGAAAATTTCTTTCATCAAGACTAAGGCAGAACTTTGTGTTTCTGTATAGTCCTCTGACACACATGTAAAACACCAGATGCATGTAAGCTGCTAGATGAACATGTGTGGTCCTGGACCTGCAGGCATGACACATGTGGGCCTCTTCTTTTTCTGCACCTGAATTTTTTCAGACACGACTGTTTTTTCTCTTTCCCCTTATTCTCATTGTATTTCATCTTCTTTTAAATCAACGTCAATGTTTATCCATCCCTCTCTCAGTTTCACTCTGGCCCTCTGCCCTGTAAGACAGAATGCTTGTTAAGATAGCAGAATGTTCCAGATCATCACTGCTCAAAGTGTATTGCACAGACATTGATGTCCCTCAGTTGCTTATTAAAAATATGGAACCTCAGGCTCCCCTTCCAGTCCTACAAAGTTAGAATCTGTCTCCTAAGAAGACTCACTAAAGTCAGAGAGCCCATGGGCTAGAAGGAGCAGGAGTCTGGACCCTTGGACGAACGAGACCTGAATTCCACACTCCTATTGACCATCTGGGCTGCTCTAGAAAAATGCATAACCTCCTGAAATTGTTTTCTAATTATAAAATGAACTTAATGATATCTTGTAAGAGTGTTGCAAGAACTGGTTGTAATTAAAGTAGCTCTATTGGTTACTGTGTACTCGGTATTGTATGAAATGTTGGATACCTGTATTGTTTCTCATTTCATTTTCACAGCAAGGCTGTGAAGTAGGAGCTAGGTATATCTTAGCAATGAAAAAGCTAAATTTGAGAGAGGAAAGTACCATGTTTTCCGCTTCTCTGTCTCTCTCGCTTGAGCCAGGCCTTGGCCTGAACAGAGAAGGATAAATCTTCTGTAAACGCCATGAAGCTCCAAGTCCACATGCCTCTGCAGACACCACGCACACACCTTATCTATTGACTTACTTTGTTGAGGACTAAAGGACAAATAAAATTGCGTGTATAAGAAGTATATGGCATGATAATTTGATATATGTTGTAGAACAATTATCAAGATCAAAATAATTCAAATCCCATCATCTGACTTTATTAACATAATTGGCTTTTCTTCCACAGAGTCTTTTTTATTACTATTATTATTATTTTTCGGCCATGCTGCATGGCATATGGTGTCCTGAAAGTTAAAGTCCCCTGAAAGTTAAAGTGTTAGTTGCTTAGATGTGTCTGACTCTTTGGGGCACCATGGACTATAGCCCACCAGCCTCCACTGTCCATGGAATTCTCCAGCCAAGAGTACTGGAGTGGGTTGCCATTCCCTTCTCCAGGGTATTTTCCCAACCCAGGAAATGAACCCTGGGTCTCCTGCTTTGCAGGGATATTTTTTTTTTTACTGTCTGAACCAACAGGGAAGAGGGATCAAACTCTCGCCCCTTGCCATGGAAGTGCAGTCTTAACTATTGGATTACCACAGAGGTCCTCCACACAGTCTTTAGAGCTACCCTCTATTAGTTCACTAGGGCTGCAGTGGCAAAATCTCACAGACTGGGGACTTACACAGCATGAATGTGCTTCCTGTTAGTTCTGCAGGTCAGAGTTGGAGGTCAAGTGTCAGCAGGGTTGGTTCCTTTGGGGGCTGTGAGGAAGAATCTCTTCCAGGCCCCTCTCCTGGGATCTGGTGCTTTATTGGCGATCTCTGGTGGTCCTTGTGTCCGTGGCTTGTAGACCCATCACCCAGAAGTCTCCTTAATGTGTTTGGGTGTGTCCAAATTTCTACTTTCATAAAGACCCCAGTCACATCGGGTTAGGGCCCACCCTACTCCAGTATGACTTCATCAAACCAGTCATACCTATAAGAGCTGTTTCCAAATAAGATCACAATCTGAGTCATTGGGGAACTTCAACACATGAATAGTGTTTCAACCTATGAATGCTTGCCTGTTCAGTTGCTTCAGTTGTGTCTGACTGTTTGCAACCCCATGGACTGTAGCCCACCAGGCTTCTCTGTCCGTGAGATTCTCCAGGCAAAAATCCTGGAGCGGGTTGCTGTGCCCTCCACCAGGGGATCTTCCTGACCCAGGGATTGAATCAGCATTTCCTGGTGGAATCTTTACCCACTGAGCCACCTGGAAAGCCCCAATGAATGCTTAGGGGACAAAACTCAACCCATAAGAAATCCTATGCAATAGACTTTGGCATGTATACTTTAAAGATGAAGATGATGAAACCTTGAAAAGAGTAATAATTTTCCAAGGTCATCTAGCTTGTAAATATGACCCTAAAGCCTAAGCCCTCATTGTAAGTCTTGTTGCTTCTGAAGAGAGAGCAACTGTACCCCACCATATTGATTTTCTGAGTCAGCCTGGAGAGTTCGGGGTGAATGTAGATTTTGAGGAGGCCGAGTCCTGGTGACCTGCTACCTGCTCTTCTTCTTTCAGCCTCATCTTTCATCTATGTAGATATACTACTTGTTTATTAGCTGCCTCTGTTGCAATAAAATCAGAGTTAACATTTGTATCACAAACGGCTGATTCCAGGGGCTTTTAGTTTTCTGTAAAATTAAATTCTAGTGCAATCTCTCCTGCATTTTCTTAGCAGGGAGGTAAAAGGCCCACTTAGATGCTATTTGTGGGTTGTATTTTTAAATGAATGCAGCTGGGTATTTTGATTAACTGCATATTGAAATCCACTTATAACGAGTGAACCAAGACAATGAAAGGGCCTCAATGCTCCATTAAAATTATTTTCTGAAACTGTTCAAGTTAAACAATTCAGTAGGATGTCACCGTGCTCTGGTGTCGCCTAGAAACAGGTACCAAGTCTGTGACAGTGACATTTGCCAGCTCCAGGAGACAGTGCTATCCAGTGTGGGACGTCCAGACCGGAGGTGCTGCCTCATCCAGGTAAAAACATCTGCGGGACCAGATTTCAGTGAAATCCTTTAGGACTACCAGGTGCTCAGCAAATTCTAAATAGAATCACCGATTCAGCTTCTCGTAAGACAATCAGTTCCATGGCTGGAATCAAAGCTTTCCAATAGGCTCTGCAGCCTTTAGAACATGCTCCCACCTTCAAAGACCTGTTTATTTCCTGTGGATTCTCAGAGCCACCCATGGAAACATTCCCTTGCCTTAAGATCTTGTCCTCTGGTTGCTGCAGCAGGCAATTCCTGGGAGGCGTCTACTGACCCCATGCCCCTGAGTGCTCCCGGGCTGTGAGCTGATGTCAGGGCTTGGACAGGGAGGGAAGCAGTCCATATTCACTGTATTGACTCGCCTGTGTCCGTGCTGCTATGAGCCAGAAGCCAGAGTCCCTGAGGTCACAGGACACACCACAGTCTGCTGGGGTAGATAGACAGACAGTGAGCGTAAGTCAGTGTTATCACTGATCTGATGACAGCGGTCCAGGTGCTGGGAGAGCCCTCCAGTCAAGGGAGCCATGCCTGGGGGAGCAGCCCAAGACTTGAGTTTTGAAGAAAAGTAGTGGAGGACAGGGACGCTGGCGGGCTCCAGTCCATGGGATCGCAAAGGGTCGGATACAACTGAGACTCAACTACAGAGAGTAAAGCAAGAGAAGGGTGTCCAGAGAGCTCCATAAGCAGAGAGAATAGAACAGGCACTCACAGGTTTTGGAGGAGTAAGTCATGATGGATGCAGATTCAGCTCTGGAAGATGGCAAGCTACAAGGTTTACAAACCTTTATCACCCCGGTAGAGGAAATACCATGGAGGGTCTTCAAGCCCAGCCGCGTGTTACTTACTTACCAGCATCAATAAAAGCACATCCTCTCTGGGGATAACCTGAGGCCAGAGTGATTGAGTCATACAGCTTCCAGACAAACGGAGATCTGGGTCAAGATCATCCTTGGGTCTCCTCATCGTCCCCTCTAAGGCCCTCCTTTATACAATCTGAAAATGCCAGATGCAGTGCAGGTACCAGGGAAGGTTTGAAGAAAGAGGCACTTTTCTTGAAGACTTAAAATAAACAGACAATTTTAGTATTTAAAGTTACTTTGAGAGTCTTTCAGTCAAATAACCGAACCAACACATTATTAACAAATGGTCACTGTCTCTTTGCCTGAGTCCAATCCAACTTAATGCTTTTACTATTTGTCAAGTACAAAGCATCCCAAGGCTGTACATTCTGTTGTTAACATCTTTATCTTAAAAATTCTCCTTTTTTTAACCTCTCTTGATGTAACATCAAACAAGTACCTAGACTTCCACAGGACATGACAGTAGTTTTGATGCTCATTTGCCTTAATCTTTTCCCAGTCAACCTGCTACAATAGAAAGAGTGTGGATTATGTAGTTAAGAAAACTGGATTAAAGCCATCATTTTTATAGTTAATATTTACCTTCGATACAGAAATTCATAAGTTGAATCTCTGGGTCTACTACTGGTCCTTCCTTGTTTAATTATTGGGCTTCCAGACTTCTCCAACCCTTGTAAATCAACTGTAATCCCTAAGGCTCATTGACTTAAGCTTTTTCAGTATTTCTGTCAGAATTTGAATGGGATAAGATCTTCTTAAAAATCATATGTGCTTTATATATGGAATCTAGAAAGATGGTACTGATAAGCCTATTTTCAGGGCAGCAATGGAGATGCAGACATAGAAAACAGACTTGTGGGTGCAGTGGGGGAAGGAAAGGGTGGGATGGATTGGGAGAGTAGCATTGAAACATTTACTTTACTTTACCATATGTAAGATAGATAGTCAGTGGGGATTTGCTATACGATGCAGGGAGCTCAAACAGGTGCTCTGTGACAACCTAGAGGGGTGGGATGGGGCAGAGGGTGGGAGGGAGTTTCAAGAAGGAGGGGACCTATGGTTGATTCATATCTATATATGGCAGAAACCAACAAAATATTTTAAAGCAACTATCTTCCAATTAAATAAATTAAAAAAAAAAACACATCTGCTTCATGAGGATAGCAATAAATCTGGCTTTACACACTACCACCTACAGGGCCTTGAATGATGATAGTGCCCAGTACCTGGATAAATGAATGAATTAAATACTCTTTATATGCCAAAATTTCTTCTTTTTTATAATTATAATTATTATTATTTTTTAGCTGTGCTGGGTCTTCTTGCTGCGTGTGGGTTTTCTCTAGTTGCAGCACATGGGGCCATTCTCTGGTTTTGGTGTGAGGGCTTCTTATTGCGATGGCATCTTTTGTTTTTGAGCAAGGGCTCTAGGAGCAAGAACAAGGGCTTCCCTGGTGGCTCAGACAGTAAAGAATCTGCCTACAATGCAGGAGACCTGGGTTTGATCCCTGGGTTGGGAAAATCCCCTGGAGTAGGAAAAGGTTACCCACTCCAGTATTCTTGCCTGGAGAATTCCATAGACTGTATAGTCTGTGGGGTCACAAAGAGTCAGACGTGGCTGAATGACTTTCACTTCACTTCATGGGCTCTAGGGCATACGAGCTTCAGTAGTTGTAGCTCGAAGGCTCCAGAGTGGTGCATGGGCTCAGTTGCCCTGCGGCAAGTGGGATCTTCCTGGACTAGGGATTGAACCAGTGTCCCTTTCATTGTGAGATGGATTCTTAACCACTGGACCACCAGAGAAGCCTCGAGTTTTCTTCTTGAAATGTCTAGAATATTGCCTGTTTGAAACCAACGCAGCTTTTTTTTTTTTTTAATGCAAATAAATATGCTAGGTGCTGGGCTAGACCCTTCACATTCCTTATTTTGTTTAATCTGTGTGATTTCTCCAGGCAGGTAGCTCAATGGTTAAGGGCATAAGCCCTGGAGTCATGTTGTCTGCCTGAATCCCTGCTCTGGCTTAAGTAGCTGTGTTTTCCTGGGTAAGTTACTCAGGCTCTCTGTTTTCAGCTTCTCCCTGTGTGAATGGGGGACATGGATAGTAGCTTCTATATGGGGGGTCCCATTCTGCAATGAGGAGCATGGTAGTCTCCCAACCAGCCCTTTATCTGGGGGATGTTCTTGCAGCGGAGCTGCTGTTTCTCAGTCTGAATCCCCTGGATCACTTCTTTCCCACAATTCTGGGCTTCCCTGCCACGCATGCAGTGCGTTTGTTCTAATCTCCCTCAGCTGCAACTCTTGTTGAGGCTCCCACCCGGCTCTGCCTGCCTGGAGAACCAAAGCATCTGGAAGTTCAGGCCCTTCGGATGCCCTTAGACAGAGACTGGCAGATGCAAGGACCTGCTCGAACCCTCTGGAGGAGATGCCCCCTGCAGGATCACACCCTGCCCTGAGGTTCCACCTTCACGTGGCTCCTTCTCTCCCATCTTGCTTCATCCTCTGCCTTGCCAGTTTCTCCTGCAAGCACTTCTGGAAGTCATCTGTCCAGGGTCTGTGGCTGGGAAGCCAGAGGAAGTGTTTCTTCTGTTGAGAACAAACTGTGTCTTCAAATGCCATTGTTGTGTCCCGTTAGGAGCACCAATGCTCGTCTCTTTAGACGAGCCAGCAATGACTTGACAAGAACTTTTTGTCTTTCCCAAATCTTCTAATGCTAAGACCTTTAATCTTTTCTTCTTATAATTTTGTAATATTTCTGCACCACCTATTGGAGCCTCTATTTTAGACTCTCTTGCTGGAGGGTGGCTGTTGGTTTCCTCTCTGTGTTGCCCTGTACCTGGAGATGAGTGTCCTGTCTGAGCTCTGCATGATGCTCAAGTTACAGCAGCCCAGGTTTGATCCTTGGCCTCAGTTCTTAATATGCTTGCACATATTGCTCAGTTATCCTGACTCATTTCCTTGTCTGTAAAATGAGGAAAATCATACTTGCAGTCTTACTGACCTCAACCCTCTTTGTTATTTGTCAGTTCTCCCTCTCACTTGTTAATTCAGTCTTACTCTTTCATTTTTTTTGTCTTTTATTTAATTAAATTAATTTATTTATTTTAATTGGAGGCTAATTACTTTACAATATTGTGGTGGGTTTTGCCATACATTGACATGAATCAGCCATGGGTTTACATGTGTTCCCCATCCTGAACCCCCTCTCCCACCTCCCTCTCCATCCCATCCCTCAGGGTCATCCCAGTGCACCAGCCCTGAGCACGCTGTCTCATGCATCGAACCTGGACTGGCGATCTATTTCACACGTGATAATACACACGTTTCTCATTTTCAGCTCTGGTTTCTCTTCTGAAATTTTCCTACATTTACAGGCTGAGTAGGTGCCCCTCTTGGTTCTCCCACCACACCTCATGCAGCTCTCTATCAGAGGCAACTACTGGCTCTAAAATAATCCATCTGTCTCTCTTGCTGACTTTACTACACCACAGGCTCCTTGAAGATGGGCATTACCTCATTGTCTCCAGTGTCTTCTTTGTCTTGCTCAGCTTCTGGTCTGTGTTAAGTACTCAGTACGTGCTTTTTAGAAGAATGTAAATGTTAAGGCTTTTTAGATTCATAAGAACTTTGCCTCCTGATGAAAATATCTCATATAACCTTCTGGTTTTTTTTGAGAAATAAACTAACACAAGAAATTGTTTTCTACATGGTTTATGCTGTTCTTACCCAGTAGAAAGATCTGGGGGTTGTATAGTTTTTTGTTTTTTTTTTAATGACTGCAGTCATTCTTAATGATCCTTGCATGAACTTATTAATAAAAGTATGATGGTCTTAAAATGTAAGGATTGATATATGACTGATGTATTGGTCTAGCTTATATGTCACCATCATCATTGAGTGAAAATACTGCAGGTTGATTGAAGTATCATCAAAGTAGCTTGATGAGATGCTACATTTGCTACCAATGAAACACTGCACCTTCCCATCCAATCTCAGCACTTCAGCTTTGCACAGTATGTGTTTCTTCATATTCTGGGTGGAAATTTACAACAAATTATGGCTCATGACTCCTAGGGAGTGTGGCAGAATCACCTCTTTGCAATGGCCTTTGTGGTAGGGTGTTGTGGTTTAGTCCCTCAGTCGTGTCTGACTCTTTGCAACTTGATGGACTGTAGCCCACCAGGCTCCATGGGATTTCCCAGACAAGAATACTGGAGCAGGTTGTCATTTCCTCCTCCATGGGATCTTCCCCACCCAGGGATTGAACCTGCATCTCCTGCATTGGCAGGTGGATTCTTTACCCTGTGCCACCTAGAAAGCCCATATACAAAAACTGGCAACATAGAACCAACGTTGTTTAATGAAAAGACTTTAAGAAACTTTGAGCTGGAGCATGATACATTAAGCCAAGGTCAGCTCTTTCCTGGAAGCCCTGGAAGCATTACTGTTGATCGTTCCTCTGTTCTTTCAGCTCAGAGAACCAGCTCGCTCTCTTCTCTCTGGGACAGAGCTTAAGATCCATAAAGACAGCTCCTCTTTCCTCCCTCAGCCTTTTCCATCTAAGCTAAATATCTCCATATCTATAAGCTGTCTTTCATGAGCTGGTCCCTTTGCATGGCTTTTACCATCGGGAGGTCAGAAGTGAATTAGAATTCTAGGTGCATTTTGCGAGGAGAGGGGAAGAGGGGCCCCATTGCCTTACATTTAAAGTGAGGTGGACAGCTTGTTTCCCTCTTCTTCAGTCTTAATTATATTATTTAGTTATGGAAAATTTAGCTGCTTGCCCATCATTATCAGCCAGGAAATCTGGACCTTTTTTTCTCATGACACATAAAAACCCTGATTTTTTTTTTTTTTTCCTTGAGAGCTCAATGGCCTGGAGTATTGTAGGTACAAGGACATTTTGAGGGAGAGAAAAGCAAGTGAATTTTGTGCTTTACACTAAAGCCGTGCTTTTTTCCTGATTTTATTAATGGAAGGTGATTATAGAATATTTTAATGTCAGGAAGGTTTGAAAACCATTATGCTTCTCTGCAGATGTAAAGCTTTTCTGCTTAATGACTACTGTGTCTGTGCATGGTCTGTCTGTCTCTCTCTCACACACTCCACAGGCAACAGCACAGAGTTGACTCTGCTCTCATTTGTCATGCCTTCCACAACTCCTGTATTGCTCTTAGGAGGTGCTCAGCATCTTACAGTACTCAGAAATGCTGACACAAAATACAAAGATGATCCAATTACACTTTCTGCAACTGCATTTCATTCTGCTAATGCTTACAAATTAAGGGCGTCTGTCACTGCTTGCATGAGGCCGCGTGGAGAGCGCCTCCGACCTCATGAATTTTAGAGTGTGTGCTGGGAGGAAACGCAGAAACCAATCCAAAGCTAAGGAGCTGACACACAGCTCGTAATCCCTGTCTAGCTGGTATGAAAATCTGCCTATGTGTGGAATGCAAAACCTAGTCACTCAGTCACCCGTGGAGTACGGAGTACTGGGCCGTTGGGAGTGTTACTTTACCAGATTGGAGGCAGGGCTGCCTTGACATGAAGTATTTAAAGAGGAATCACTTTCCTGGGTTGAAAAACATGTATGTGCTCAGCTCTTTTCAATCAGCACTGTTTTGGCCATTGTCTTTTGCTTTTAAAACTTTCAGCATGTCTGTGGATGCCCTGGTATTCACTGCAATGCTGCGAGGTCAAGGTTGTCCCCAGGATACAAATCGGGCTGCAGAGGCCAAGGGGTGACCCAGCCTGTGGGGTCCTCACTTGCTGGATGCTAACAGCCCGGAGGAGGGACTATGGTGGGTTATCAGCAAAGTTGGTCTAGTTGCCCTCATCCCTACATGTGCAGTCAAAGGTCAGGGCAGCTTTGACCAATGCAGTGTGCTAGAAGAGGTGCCTATCCAGTCCCAGCTGAGACCGGAGAGGCTGAAGTTTCCACTTCTGCTCTCTTGGAAATCCTGAACCCTGCCTGGGTTTTCATGAAACCACTGACCTCCACCCCTTTCTGTCAACCCCCCTTCCCCACCCCATTCCCAGCTGAACTCATTCAACCTACAGGAAAGTAAAATAATAGAGCGCTGGTATTTTAGACATAGAGTCTAGGAATAGCTCCTGTCTCTGCCCCTTAGGATCTGTGATCTCAGTCAAATCTCTCAGATTTCCAAATTGTCAGTGTTCACATCTCTACAATGGGAATAACACTGTGTATTTGTTAAGTTGCTTCAGTCCTGTCCTACTCTGTGTGAGCCTAGGACTGTAGCCCACCAGGCTCCTCTGTCCATGGGATCCTCCAGGTAGGAATACCGGAGTGGACTGCCATCCCCACTTCCAGGGGGTCTTCCTGACCCATAGATCAAACCCAAATCTCTTAAGTCTCCTGCATTGGCAGGCAGGTTCTTTGCCACTAGCACTACTTTTGTTGTTGTTGTTCAGTCGTTCAGCCGTGTCCGACTCTTTGCGACCCCATGGACTGCAGCATGCCAGGCATCCCTGTCCATCACCAACTCCTGGAGCTTGCTCAAACTCATATCCATCGAGTTGGTGATGCCATCCAACCATCTCACCGTCTGTTGTCCCCTTCTCCTCCTGCCCTCAATCTCTCCCAGCATCAGGGTCTTTTCCAGTGAGTCAGCTCTTTGCATCAGGTGGCCCAAGTACTGGAGATTCAGCCTCAGCATCAGTCCTTCCAGTGAATATTCAGGGTTGATTTCCTTAGGATTGTCAATATCCTTGCCTTGAAAACCTCATAAACTGTATGAAAAGACAAAAAACACCACCTGGGAAGCCCCTTTTATGTTGACATATGTTTTCAACTCATTTAGGTAAATACCAAGGAGTTTGATTGATGAGTCATGTGTTAAAAGTATGTCAAATTTTATAAAAAAGCTGCCAAACTGTCTTCACAAGTGCCTGTACCATTTTGCATTCCCACCAGAAATGAATGAGAGTTCCTGTTGCTCTGCATCCTAACCAGATTTGGTGTGTGATTTAGAGTTTGGCCATTCACAGAGGCATGTAGTGGTATCTCACTACAGTTTTAATTTGCGTTTCCCTAGTAACAAAAGATACAGAACATTTATTACTCAGCCATTAAAAAAAATACATTTGAATCGGTTCTACTGAGATGGATGAAACTGGAGCCCATTATACAGAGTGAAGTAAGCCAGAAAGAAAAACAACAATACAGTATACTAATGCATATATATGGAATTTGAAAGATGGTAACGATAACCCTATATGCGAGACAGAATAAGAGACACAGATGCATGGAACAATTTTATGGACTCTGAGGGAGAAGGTGAGGGTGGGACGTTCTGGGAGAATGGCATTGAGACATGTGTATTGTCATATGTGAAACAGAGCACCATTCCATGTTCGATGCATGTGACAAGGGTTCAGGGCCGGGGCAATGGGATGATCCAGAAGGATGGGATGGGGAGGGAGGTGGGTGGGGGGTCCGGGAAGGGGAACACATGTAAACCCTTGGCTGATTCATGTCAATGTATGGCAAAAACTATTACAATATTGTAAAGTAATTAGCCCCCAACTAAAATAAATAAATTTATAAAAAAAAAAAAAAAAAAAAAAAAGATACAGAACATCTTTTCATATGCTTTTTTGCCATCAGTATATCTTCTTTGATGAGGTGTCTGTTCAGGGTTTTTGCCCATTTTCTAATCAGGTTGTTCATTATCTTATTATTTAATGAAGTCTTTGTACACTTTGGAAAACCATTTTTTATGTCTTTCTTCAAATATCATATCCCAGTCTGTGACTTGTCTTTTCATTCTCTTGATATTGTCTTTAGCAAAACAGAAGATTTTAATTTTAGTCAAGTCCAGCTTATCAATAATTTCTCTCATGGATTGTTGTGACTTTGGTGTTTCAGCCACGGAAGCATCACTATATCCAAGGTCATCTATCTATGTTTTCTCCCGTATTTTCTCCTAGGAATTTTAGTTTCGTGTTTTACATTTAGGTCCATTTTTAGTTAATTTTTTGTGGCATGTGTAAGATCTTTGTCTAAATTCTATTTTTTGACGTGAATGTCCAGTTATTTCAACATTATTTGTTGAAAAGACTGACTTTGCTCCATTGAATCCTCTTTTACCCTTTGTCAAAGATCAGTTCACCATATTTACATAAGTCTGCTTCTGAGTTTTTCCTGCATTCCACTGGTCTGTATGCCTCCTCTTTCATCTGACCACATCATTATGATTACTGTCACTTTATGATACTTCTTGAAGTTGGGTAGTGGTTGGTCTTCTGGCTTTATTCCTCTTCCATATTGTATTGGCTATTCTGTGTCTTTTGCATCACCGTATAAACTTTAGAAGGCTTCCCAGGCGGCACTAGTGGTAAAGAACCCACTGCCAATGCAGGTAGGCCTAAGAGACGGGAGTTTGATCTCTGGGTCAGAAACATCTCCTAGAGGAGGGCATGGCAACCCACTCCAGCATTCTTTCTTGGAGAATCCCATTGACAGAGGAGCCTGGCAGGCTGCCCTCCATGGGGTCATACAGAGTCAGACACAACTGAAACAATGTAGCGTGCAAGCACATAAACTTTAGAATCAGTTTGTTGAGTGCCATAAAGTAACTAACTGATATTTTAAACAGGATTGCATTAAAGCTATAGGTCAATTGGAGAAAAACTGACATCTTGAGAATATTTAGTCTTCTTATCCATCAGCACGGATCATCTCTCCACTTACTTGGTTCTCTGATTTATTTCGTTAGTCTTGTAGTTATCCTCATACAGGTTTTGTATGTATTTAATTAGATATATATCTAAATATTTAATTTTTGTTGCTAATATAAGTGATATTGCATTTTAATATCAGATTCCACTTGTTTATTGCTCATATTTTTAAAAATGATTGACTTTTGTATATTAATTTTATATTCTACAAAGCTTACTAATATATAGTTTCAGGAGCTTTTTGTCTTTTCTTTCAGAATTCTACATAGAGAATCATATCATATATGAAGAAAGGTTAATTTCTTGCTTCTTGATCTGTATACCCTTGTCTTACTGCATTAGGGAGGACTTCAGTCTGAAGTTGGGAAGGAATTGTAAGAGAGACATCCTTTCTTGGTTGCTGACCTTAGTGGGAAAACTTCTAACTTCTCACCATTAAGTTTGACGCTAGCTGTAGGTTCTTTGTAGCTGTTAAGAATTGAGTTTTTACCTCTTCTGTGGTTTCCTCTTTATCAATTTTCTCTCTCCCCAGAAATGCATCTGTTTCTTCCATCTCAGATCTTTTAAAAAATTTTAGTTAAATTAATTAATTTATTTTTGTCTATGCCAGAACATGTGGGATCTTAGTTCTTTGACCAGGAATAAAACCTCGGCCTCCTGCATTGGAAGTGCAGAGCCTTAACCACTGGACTGCCAGGGAAGTCCCCAAACCTTCCTTTATAGTAAAATCAGCTTGGACTCCCTCTGAAGCTTTCCCTACATCAGTACAATGAAACTCCAGCCTTCACCAAATTGAACTGTCCATCAGTTAGACCTGGTTGGCCCAGCAGTCACTGGACTGATGAGCCCGGGGTCCATTCTGAGCCACATTATGAAGCACGGTGTTGAGTTCCTTCAAGCCCACTCACTGTACTTACCCATGATGTCCATTTTTACAAATGGAACTCCATTGTGGATAAATGGAACTTCTCTGCTTACCAGAATATTTAATTAATCCAATCACCCATTTCCAATCTATGGAAGATGAATGGAAGGTTTTCTTGTAGTTGAGTCGAGTGTTTTATTTATACAGCCATCTGTTCCAGTAAGGGCAAGCCCCATGAAGCCTGCACAACTTGGGCACTGCTGCTAGTTTTCTCCAGCTCTGGCTATTCGCTTTCAAAGTAGTGGAAGCAGAAGCCTGAGCTATAGGAGAAAAAAAACGAATGGTGAAACCTGTGGTTGTCTCCCTCTGTGATTGCTTGTTGGTGTTGTGCGTGTGCATTTTTATCACAGAAAAGAAAATGATTTTCAGATATTCATGGGTACCTAAGGAGTTAGAGCACAAAGAGAATTTGAAAATACTTTTGCTAGCGCTGTCCTAGTTGAGGCTAATATGAACCAGCCACGTGTCGCTTAGTAATTCATCAACTCAGCACTTTATTTTTAGCATGTTGGGGATAATCTGGGGGTCTGGAAAAGTCAGAACCGGAGTGACATCGCTCAGATCTCAGTTCTTGAGCTCTCCTCTTTTGACTTCGCTTTCTTAATAGTTTTCTTTCTTACTTAAAAAAAATAAAATAAAATAAATGGAGGGAGATGGTTTCTCTAACACGTTCTTGCTACATTTTGTTTCTATTTTTTCTTATTTTGACACTTTCAAGGGGGTTACTTTGGTGTTGCCTGGATTTGTAACATCATTGTCAGTAAGTCTTTTATTTCCAAATGGCTACATCACAGGGCTCTGCACTCCCTTCCCGGCCCTCCCAGCCACCCGCACGCTCCCCGCCAACTCACAGAACAGGCTTTCGGGCCAGTGCAAACTAGTCTCTCAATCCAGTGGGTACTTTCTCCTGCTATGATAAATGAATTATACATGTTTTGTATCTCAGCCATTCCCAAATTCACTCAGCTCTGGGGGGCTCTGTGGACTCAAAATTGGTTTGGTTAATAGCCCGGCAATTTTCTTGAATAGCTCTATGAAAAAACCCCATAAAGGTCAAAAAAAAAATTTTTTTTTCCTATTAACACTTCAAAAAACCCAATTAATTGACTCAAAGTGCCTCAGGGAGGAGAATCTTTCCCCAATTATAACAAGCTCTGTTTTGAATAGGAATTTAAATCTTTTTTTTTTTTTCCCTGTAGAAACTTGAAGGTGAGGTTGCTCTCCCAGATCCCATATTTCTTGCACAGGCTGAAAATATAAACAAATCCAATGAGATTCATATGCACAGCCTGGAGCGTGGGGGGACTAGGTCAGAGGCTGGGAGAGGCACAGGGAAAGAGGGAGGGAGGGAGAGAGAGAGGCAGAGACCCGCCCACCATCTGTCTCCAATCCTCCACCAGCGACTTTGCGCGCTACACCCAGCTTAACTGTAGACCAGCAACTGTGACATAGAGGCTGAAGACCCTCTAAGCCAGGTCCAGTGAGCAGGAACGAAGGGTCCCTTGTGCATGCCACAGCAGGAGGGACCAGGAAACTCCTCTTCGGCTTTTATCTGCCCTCACCCACACAGTGAAGCACATCCTACTTAAGGAAACAAAAAAATGAGGATGAATCCCACCGAATAAGCCAGCTACTTTAGTGGGGAGGGGGGGGAATAAAAGCCAGAATTTAGCATCTATTATTTCAAAAGGAGATTTTGCTTTCTGCCTCATTTTTATGTTGAAAAGCTGGGGGAAAAAAAAAAACCCACAGGGCACATGCCCCACCCCCATTCCTTGAATTCTGGGCTTTGTGTCTCCAGATTGCTGGGGGATGGACTTGTAGGGGGGAGGAGCACAGCTGGTCTGGGTGGGTGAGCTGGGGGGGCTGGCTGTTAACCCCACAATTGCCAGAGGGCTGAGAGTTCAAGCCAGAGATACGGATCTTGTCAATATCCTTAGAATCAGCTAAAGGGGGGAGCACGGATACGGTCTATCCAGAATGATTTTTACATGTGAAATTAATTATATTTGTTTCTAAAACCAGTATTTGATTATTATGTAAGACTAAAAAAACCAGGAAAAACAAGAGAAAAAAGCCCCATAATTCTACTATCCACTGGCGACTGTTACTTATGATGGTTAATGTAATTATCATTGATTATATTTAATAATATAGATAATTTAGGGAACACTGTGCTGGTACTGCAGAGAGTTAACCTATGCTTCCTACAACTGTTCTAGAATACTTGATTAGTTTCTTCATTTGAACAACAAGGAAACCTTTCACATATTCCTTTCAAGTTCCCCTTTTCTGTGGGTACTTAAGTGTACTTGGGTTATGTTTGTGCAGTCTTCTTCTCCCACTTGACAATGTGAAAACCTCCATATTTCTACAAACCGCATTTCTAAATTACGTAACTATAGAACATCATGAGATACTTAGCCATTTCTCTATTTTTAGATAATTATATATTTGCAGAATTTTTTTCTCGTAAATAAGATAGTACTATGGATATTTTTTGGCAGCTAATTATTCCTTAGGCCAGATTGCCAGAAGTTTCCCAGTCATTGGGGGCTGTTGAGGTTCTTGATACATATGTCAATTAGTTATGGAGAACAATTATGGCAGGCCACCTCTGAGGGTGTCCAAGGAAACCATGGCCCGTGGGTAACCTTGCCAGCACTGAACACAGGCCCTTTGCTCAGGTGATCACTGGCATTTCTAAGCCAGTTGCATGCATTTGATTTTCTCCAACCCACCCAGGTTGTTGCAGGAAACACCCTTAGCTAGTGCAAAAAATTCTGAGGTTTAACTGGTCATTATTTCCTAGAAAATGCTCTCTGCAAGTTGGGTGACTTTTTTCTATAGTTTTATGTGTTTTAAGTATTGCATTTTAAAACATTCTTGTGCATTTCAAGGTGAACAGTGAATGTGTTTTCTATTCCACAAAAGGGAAACAGACATTGCAAAATGCTTCTTTGAGTTACTCCCCCTCTCATCCTAAATGCTGGAGAAGGAAATGGCAACCCACTCCAGTGTTCTTGCCTGGAGAATCCCAGGGACAGCGGAGCCTCCTGGGCTGCCACCTATGGGGTCGCACAGAGTCAGACATGACTGAGGTGACTTAGCAGTAGCATCCTAAATGTGGGCATGAACATTTAGGAGTTCACAGCTTACCCACAAGTATCTGTATGATCATTATTTTATTTTCTGGAGGAAAGGAATCTCATTAGGGGTCCATCTATGACAAGGAGAATAACAGATGAAATTTTATATCGATCTTCCTTGTTGAACATTCCAACATCTTCCTTGTTGAATGTTGATATTCTGGCAGGTTTGTGGCCATCTAGATATCAGTGGTGAGCCGAAGGTATGCCTGTGTGTGCCAGTGAAGATTCTTGGGAAGCCGTGTGGGTTTGGGGACACTATGGTGGATCTGGGGCTATCGTGATGAGTCTGGGGAAACTAGTTAAGTTGGGGGGCTAAGTTACATTTCTCTTTTTGTAAAGTAAAACCTTAAAGCTAAGTAGCTAATGATTTTGCAAATAACTTCTCAGAAGGCAAATGAAGGAAGAGAAAGGGAAAACACACTCTCTCAACATCAGCTTGTGTGTGCGTGTTCAGTCCCTTCAGTTGTGTCCAGCTTTTTGTGACATTATGGACTGTAGCCCAGCAGGCTCCTCTTCCACGGGATTCTCCAGGCTAGAATACTGGAGTAGGTTGCCATGCCCTCCTCCAGGGGATCTTCCCAACCCAGGGATCAAACCCTTGTCTCTTGTGTCTTCTCCATTGTAGGTGAATTCTTTACCCACTGAGCCACCTAGGAATCACCAACATCAGCTTGTTTGTTAGTTGTTGCTGTTCAGACACTCAGTTGTGTCCGACTCTTTGCCATCCCATGGGGCACTCCAGGCTTCCCTATCTCCCTGAGTTTGCTCAAACTCATGTCCATTGAGTCAGTGATGTCATTCAACCATCTCAACCATCCACGTCTCTTAAGTCTCCTGCATTGGCAGAGAGGTTGTTTACCACTAGGGCTACTTTTGTTGTTGTTGTTCAGTCACTCAGTTGTGTCCTACTCTTTGTGACCCCATGGACTGCAGCACTCCAGGCTTCCCTGTCTTTCCCATCTCCTGGGGTTTGCTCAAACTCATGTCCATTGAGTCGGTGAAGCTATCTAACCATCTTATTCTCTGTCATCCCTTTCTCCTCCTGCCTTCAATCTTTCCCAGCATCAGGGTCTTTTCCAATGAGTTGGCTCTTTGCATCAGGTGGCCAAAATACTGGAGCTTCAGCTTCAGCATCAGTCCTTCCAATGAACATTCAGGGTTGACTTCCTTTAGCATCGACTAGTTTGTGAAGGTATCTTACTGCCAGTGCTTTGTTTTGTTTGGTTTGTTTCTCTCACAGAACAGCTGGAGACTTTTTCCCTTTTCTGGGTCTTGTTTCAGTAATCCTGGAAGGTTCTTCAGCACTAGCCCTAAATAATCTATTTCTATTAGAATCAATTTTCTTTAACCTGCTTTGAATATTCTGGATTGTCCTCCAAACTCCATTCTGATTGTTTCATTTATCTTGCGGTAAGTATAGTGGCAACAGCTTGCTTGAGAATCTGTGTTCCAGTCCCTATGTCAGCAATTCATTTTTCCTTTGGGGCTTTGGTTTTCTAGATTTTTCCAAATTTGGCCAATCATGTGAGTTGGCTGTTAAAAATACAGCTTTAGCACAGTCTTCCAGGAAAAGCTGTTTAGTGATTCTGGACAGGATGCTTGAGCACATGAATCTGTCAGATGATTACCAAATTTCGGGAATTGCAGACCAAAGAGACTGTGGCATAGCTGTGGTGTGGGTTTCTCCTGGATTTATTAGAGACACAGAATATTGGGTCCCAACCCCAGACCCACTGAACCAGATAATGCACTTTAACAGGATCCCGGGTGATTTATAGAACATGGAATTTTGAGAGGCATGAGGCTAGATGAGCTCTAAATTCTCTTCCATCTCAAAAAAGCAGTAATTCTGCACTTTACTTCCATATTTCAATTCTATTTCCAGCTCTTTTCCTGTTCTTTTTTCCCTGATATGCTAAAGAAAAATTTCTCTGTGTTAGGTAGATATTCTATTTGGTGAATTTCCAGTTTGTTTGCAAGAGGTTTTATATGTCAAAAGGAATTGGGACTCAAGGAGTTAAACACAAAACACATTACCATAAGACAGCTGCCAAGGCATCACATTCTGAAATCTGATAAATGAAAAATGGGCATGGTATCAAATTTAATCACATTTGTATTCAGATGTTGTTGAGAGCAGACACTGATTTATGAACTAGCAACAGACACCAGATTTCCTGCCTATGTTATATACATATGAATGGGTGGACGGATGGATAGATAAACAGACAGTGAAATTATGTTGCAAATTACACAGCACCAGACGTGTTTATAACCTAGATCTCATCAAACTGATATTAAAAAATACTACAGATATAATTTTTTCCTGGGCAGTGGCTGTTGGTTTGCTTTCACCCTGAAAAACAGATTGCTTTCAAAGCATAGTCTTGCTTCAGTGTGTGCAATGTTGAAAATGTTTCTGCTGTGCTCCGTGGTTGTATATTATTTGTTCATTGAGAATATCCTTGATGAGATGGAAAGGGAGAAGGGGATGCTCAAACCATCGCTGCATTCTGTTGCACACACCCCTTCTCCCCCACAACTTCATGAAATGTCCCCACTGCAAAGAATGGCTGCATACATCTGGGACTCCATTGCTAAGATCAAGGCTTTCAGAGGAGCTGTGACGTGCTGACCTGGAGGAGGAAACGGCAACTCACTCCAGTGTTCTTGTCTGGAAAAATCCCATGGACAGAGGACCCTGGTGGGCTACAGTCCACGTGGTTTGCAAATAGTGAAACATGACTGAGAACTTGTCAGCAGCAGCAGTGAGATGTTGAGGTACAAGGGGCAGAACATTCAACTTGGATTAATAATAAAGAAGTTAAACACCTTCTTAGCCAAGCAACATAGGAAGGGCTGGGTTCAGTGTTTCTGTCACATTGACAATTTCAAAAAAATAAATCATTTGGATCATAAGACTCTCTATTTTACAACAGGTCACTGTTCAGTCTTACCAAAGACATCTAGCCCTCTTTGAAGTGATTTCTTGACCATGCCCTCTGTCTATGCCTCTTCTTTTCAGAGACTTATCCTCAAATTTGGCAAGTCTGGCCAAATTTTATTCATCATTCAGTGGTCACATAGATACATTAATTCACTTTCAACACATGTTTACCAAGACCCTATCTTGTGCTGTGCACAAGAAAAATAGAAATAGATGGCCCCTCAACTGACACTGAAAAAAAAATCAGGTCAAATGAACTTTTTTTCCAGGGTAGGAACAGAAACACAGATTCAGAGAAAGGACATGTGGACACAGGGTGGGGGAAGGAGAGAGTGGGACAAATTGGGGGATTAGCATTAATATATATAGATATATCAGAACCCAGCTGAACTTCCTGTGTTGTATAGCAGGTTCCCACTAAATATCTATTTTACACATGGTAGTGTATATATATATATATATATATATATATATATATATATATATATATATATATATATATATGATGACCTAAAGGGATGGGATGGGGTTGGGGTAGGGAGACCCAAGAGGGAGTAGTTATATGTGTGTATACACACACACACACACACACACACACACACACACACACATATATGTAGCTGACTCATCTCATTGTACAGCAGAAACTAACACAATGTTTTAAAGCAGCTAGACACCAATTTAAAAAAAAGCAGCCCAGGAGCTAGGTATAAGTCAGATAAATATAGGCAATTTCAATATAATTTAAGAAGAGTAATTGAATTTGGCACAGAGAGCTAGATTAGCCCAGAAAAGCGACACCTAAATCAGACTAGGAAGGTGCCAGCCAAGGGTTCCTGGAAGAGATGGCACTGGGTGGAGTCCCAAAGAACGAGCCAGCTCCCCTGATTCTTGAAGAGACAGGAGGGTGGGGATTGCTGGTGGAGGAACACTGAAGGACCAGGCATTCCCAGGGTTGGAAACCATGGAGGTTGGGAGGGCATGGCGGTCAGAGGACAGCAAGTAATTGCAATACAACTCAAGTAACACTGCGCTCCGGCTGCTACGAGACAGGGTGAAAAGACGGCAAAGCAACCATTAGTACAATGTGACCTTGAGGTGTCCAGATTCACTCTGGGGAGAAAAATCGCATTGTCACCACCTGAACAAATGGACAGTTGTGATGGGAAACTAAACAATGGGAAGGATTCAGAGACCCAAGTGCAATGAGGAGTTCAACTGACAAGGAGTGTTTTAAGAGAAGGACATGAATTTGAGTAGTTTCAGGTCTGGATATGGAAGAGAGTCAGGACCAAATGGCTGATGAAGAAAAGAGGATTTTAAAAAAGGGACTGTTCCATGGAATTCTATGTAGGTGATGATACTCTTTACTGAGAGAATATCCAGAAGAAGGGGTTTGCTTTGTTAATTTGATTTGCTTTGGATGGAAGTGGGGGGAACACAGGGTACTCCTTTGCTGTGGGGTGGAAGTGACATTAATTGAAACCACCCCTTCCCTAAGGAGCTTGCCCTAACATCTGAGCTAGAAAGTAACCTCCTTCTGTGTGCCTCTAGGAAACAGAGTGGATATTACCCATTGAGAACCCATTACTACTCTGAACTTTTGGTTCAGTTTTCATGTTCTGTCTTATCTTCTTCATGCAATTATCTCCTCTAGGGGAAGGCTATGCCTTATTCCTGTTGGATCATTCACAGAGCCTGAAGCATAGTGCTCCATGTAGAAAATATTGGTCAATGTTTGTTAATTGACTTGTTGGATTTTTTTTTTTTTTACTGAACACATTCCCAAGAAGGAGCCAAACCCAGAGTTAGGAAGCCATCTGGCAAAGCCTGCTTTGTTCGATCCCTGGGAAGGGGAGAACCCCTGGAATGGGAAATGACAACCTGCTCTAATATTCTTGCCTGGAAAAATCTCATAGAGAAAGGAGCCTGGCAGGCTAAAGTCCATCTGGTCGCAAAGAGTTGGACATGACTGAGCAAATGAACACACATGGACATGAACATATATATACACACACACATATGTACGTATAATGTCATCTCATGTCATCTTCAAAATAATCTTGTGACATAAATTCTGTGAATATTCCTCCTTTAAAACTAAGAAAAATGAGGACCAGAGAGATCAAGCCATTTTTTAGATCAGTGAGTTGCAAACATGAGTCAATCCAGCTTCTCTGTCTACCAACGTCAATGTCCATGAAATCTGTTCCCAGATGGAAAACACCTAATGCACTCTCTGCCTTCTCTCCATCTCTTTCTCTACCATCTGAAAAACTGAGACACTAGGACTAGACAAGCAAGGCTTATCCATGGTTCCCTGTGCAGAGCTGGAGCCAGGAGCAGAGCCTAGATAGGGTGGCAGGGTATTTGCTACTCTGCTACGCTGCATTGAAGACAAATCTATGGAACCAAACTTTTTTACTGGGCAATAGGGGTCACAGAAAGAAACTTAAACCTGCTATTTGGCTCCAGAAGCAGCACAAACTAGTTTGGGATGCCTGACAGAATCTCTAAAGTTAAATTCTAGAGTACAGCAGCCCTGGGAAGACCCTTACAGACAACACACTATAAGAAGGACAGTTTGACGCAGTGGGTATTTGTGCTTTAGAAAATATGGGAAGGTTGTGATTCTTTCTTCAGATGAGCAGAGCCTAACTCTCTCTGAATCCTCATGGAGCCAGATTTTAGCCACACACCACCTATTAATAAGTGCTTGTTAATAGATATTTTAGCAACTAACATTGTCAGCAGTGGTTGGTGTGAGTGTGTGAATTAGTGCAAGTTCCACTGCTATTGTTATTCAAGCTGGGGCTGGATGACAGGATCATCAAATACAAAAAAGAATCGCTGTATCAAGAGGTGGACTGTGAGGAGGTTGGGCAGGGTGACCCCTTCAGCACTGTGTTCTTGATTCTTTCTAGGTGTCTGACTGGTTGCTACAAAACCTAACCACCTAATTCGTAATTTTTCTCCAAGATGGTTCTTGCATGCATGAGCCAACTGCCTATGGTATATGGATTGGGGAAACATTGTTCTCTGTTTCAGCTGGCCCTAGATTTGAGCCTCACATGATTTTCAGGCCTTTGGTATCATGGTCAGGACTACATGCCTACCTATAAAGGGAAGGTACAGAATCACTCTAGAGATTAGAGGATAAAATTAGCAGCTTTGTATTCCAAGATGTTCCTTCTTTCCACTGGAGGAAGTAAGTTAGGATCAGAATGTCACCACACTGCCACACATCCTCAAACTTTAAGGTACACTGTGTATAACAGTTCAGGTCCTTTTAGGATATTTTACTATTCGTAAAACCTGTGAGAAGACAAATCTGCCTTAAATCCCTCCTAATCATTATAGACAGTTTACAGTCTTTATTGGTGACTCAGTTTCCGGTCATTGAAAGTTGAACTTGGGTGAAGCAAGAGTAAAAATTCATTCCTGCCATTCCTGGGACCAACCACAATTGCAGCAGTCACGCCAAGACCTTAAGATGTGTCTACAAGCTCTGTGGGCACAGAGGAGTTGGATTTCCTGCTGGACTCAGCTCTGAGTGTGGCATGCATGGGCTAAGGTGACGAGGCAATGGGCAGAAACAACAGATGACCTTCTGAGGTCAAACTCGGAAGTCCGATCGTTGGGTCTGAAATCTAAGTCTGCCCACTCACTCCTGTGACTTTGGGCAAGTCATTTTGTTCCTGCTTGACTCCTACTGGAAGTAAAATGCCTAATTGGCTGAAATAACCCTGAAGTATTTCCTAAATTTATTGTGAGAATTAAGCGAGCTAGTACTCTCAAAGCTTTTAAGTCAGAGCTCGGCCTTAAAAATGAGCACTCAGTAAATATGAGTTTTTATTACAATAGCAATTACAATCATTATTCCTGGAAGTAGAAATAAGGGGAAAATCACTAAAACAGGAGGAAAGGAAGAAAAGAAAAAGAACCATAAGAGGAATCAGAGAGATTTGAAGGAAGAAGTGAGGATGTTTGTGAGACATTAGTTTTACTCTAGATTGCTGTCTAAACCAGACTGTAGGTTCTTGAGATGATGCTGTTCATACTGGTTAGGATTTGTCTGCTCTCAGCACGTGATAAAATGCAGAGGATGCAGGGCTGGTTGATGTGTAGAGCTCCAGCTGAAGTCAAGGTCACTGTGTGCTGACCCTTGAAGTTCCTAAAATTGAACTTGATTCCTCGTGTTCCATGCAGAGGCCCCTGAGTGTGTAGCCTTGGTCTTCTAAATGCAGTCCCTGTTTTGATGAGATTCCACCATCTGGCTGTGTATGGCAGAGCTTCCAATTACAACTATATCAGCCTATAGGCTCCCTTTGGCATGCTCACAGCAAACCCTGCTCTCTTGGAATTTAAGATCCCTCTTCTGAAATATTAGAGGAGGGGAAGTCTAGGGGCCCCAGGAGCGTTGTTAGCAGATGCAATGCTCCATCTCAAACCAGACCTCTGCAAACTTCTTCCTCAGTTCAGAATTGGACATTAAGATGGTATCTGAACTAGCATAAAACTGTCTATATAAGCTTCTTGTCATCATGTTCTTCAATATCCTACAGATACCTCAGACATGACATCTGAAGACTTCAACTGAGCAATAATAGCCTATGGGAAGATACGGCATAGCTACTGTGGGGAGCAGGTGGTGACTCTTGCTGCCATAGCCTTGAGCGCACGTGTCCATGCACAGAACTCCCCAACACGGTTTCTCAAATGAGACCACCCCGTCCCCCAATTCCAACCCTGTCTGTCCCCAGCCACGGACCACACTTCGTAGACTTGCAGTGAGCGTCATTCGTCTCTGATTTCTCAGCCTCTGCTAGAGAACCTGACATGTTAGAGGCTCTGTAAATAACACGAAAAGAAAAAAATTAAAGCCGACTTAGGTTGCTTCCATATCTTGGCTATTGTAAATAGTGCTGCAATAAATAGTATGGTACATATATCTTTTTGAATTATGGCTTTCTCAGTATATACGCCCAGTAGTGGGATTGTTGGGTCATATGGTAGTTCTACTTTTAGAACGCCATATTGTCTACACCAACTTACATTGCTATCAACAGTGTAGGAGGGTTCCCTTTTCTCCACACCCTCTCCAGAATTTATTGCTTGTAGATTTTTTTTTAAATGATAGTCATTCTGACCTATGTAAGGTGATACCTCTTTGTACTTTTGATTTGTATTTCCCTAGTAATTAGGATTTTGAATATTTTTTCATGTGCCTCTTGACCATTTGTATGTCTTCTTTGGAGAAAGGTCTATTTAGATCTTCTGCTCATTATTTGTTAGGATTTTTTTTTTCTCTGATATTGAGCTGCATGAGCTGTTGGTATATTTTGGGCTTTAATCCCTTGTCAGTTGCCTTCTTGGCAAATATTTTCTCTCAGTCTGTAGGTTGTCTTTTAATTTTGCCTATGGTTTCCTTTGTTGTGCAAAAGCTTTTGTGTTTGATTAGGTGCCATTTGTTTATTTTTTGTTTTTATTTTCATTACTCTAGGAGCTGTATCAAAAAAGATCTTGCTGAGACTTATGTCAGAGTGTTCTGCCTATGACTTTTAGTTCTTTAATCCATTTTGAGTTTATCTACAGCACTATTTACAACAGCCAGGGCATGGAAGCAACCCAAATGTCAATTGGCGAGGATAAAGGTGTGGTACATATATGCAATGGAATATTACTCAGTCATAAAAAGGAAGTTTGCTGTGACATGGGTGAACCTAGAGATTGTAATACTGAGTGAAGTAAGACAAAGAGACAAATACTATCATACGATATTACTTACATGTGGAATCTAAAAAATATGGTACGAATACACAAAGTTACAAAACACAAATAGGGTCACAGATTACCAAGGGAGAAAGAAGGGGAAGGATAAATTGGGAGATTGGGATGAACATATATACATTAGTATATGTAAAATAGATAACTAATAAGACCTACTGTATAGCAAGTGAACTCCACTCAACACTCAGTAATGACCTATATGGGAATAGAATCTAAAAGAGTGGATTTATGTTTAAATATATAACTGATTAAATATATAACTGATTCACTTTGTCATAAAGCAGAAAGTAACACAAACTGTAAATCAGCTCTACTCCAATAAAAATTAATTTAAAAAGTAAATAAATAAACTAGTCAAACTAACTCATTAGGAAAAAAAAAAAAACAGCTTTAGAGGAAGAGGGCTCAGACAGACTACAGATTTTTAAGACCTCCACCTCAGAGGACCAGCAGTCATGTTGATGCTTTTATGCTCTCTTGAATATAAAAGTCACAGTTTACTTTTCTCTTAGTGACCATGTACAAAGGCTCATTTATAATTAACGTGCCAAGTCCTTAATAAAGCAAACCAAATGTCATGTTTCTCCTTTTCTACATTACCAAGTCATTATTTCTTCTGGATGAAAGCACTTTTGATCCATGAAAATAAAAACAGTGAGATCAGTTGGGTGGATTCAGTGCATAGAAATATTCTTTCCTGTTACAGATGCTCAGTTGTCCTCATCACTCTTAGAATGGTCTCAACCAACCATGCTTGAGTTAGCAGGATCCTGATGAAAGCTGCTGTGAAGGTCTGGTTCGTTGGAGTGATCCATGGTGAAAATGTAACTATATGTCAACAGAATTTCTCAGTGAAGCTTTTATATGTCATCCACCCATCTATGGGCCTGAGAAGAGAGAATGATACTCTGCTCATCTCTGTATTTCTATTTTAAAAATTATTATTATTTTTTGGACATGCCGCATTACATGTGAGATCTTAGTTCCCGTACCAGGGGTCAAATCTGCAGTCCCTCAAAGCGGAGAGTCTTAACCACTGGGTCACCAGGGAAGTCCCATCTCTGTGTTTCTAATCTCACACCAATTCTTGGACCTCATCTGGTGCTTAATGGATATTTCCTGAATGTTGATGGCCATCAGTTACATGAGCATTTCCTCAAGGCACTGTTTTCTGGGATCCTTTGTTCCCACCTGCAGAGAAGGACGCTGTCACTAGATGGGGCTTAAGGCCCTTTCAACTCTGTCCATGATGCTCTCTCTCCATGTTTGTACATGATGGACCTCTTATTCTTCTGGGCAATGCACTGGACAGAGTTAATACTTGATAATATTTTGTCCTCTGGTGAAATCTGACGTTCACAAATATTTGAGTATGCCTCTGTATTTTCTTAAAGGAAGATGGAACTAAAAATTCATGAATCGAGGTTGAAAAGCTTATTAATATCACTTGGAATATTTTGACATGCAAAAATGTATCTGTAAATTCTAAGCAAGCAAAAAGTTCAATTTTCATAAGATTTTGTGTTTAAAAAAAAAAGCAAAAGTTTTTCTTCTTTCAAACTTACACTAGAGATCTCATAGGCCCAGAGTCTTTTGTAGATGAACAGATGCCTCAAGCTTTACAGATCTTTGAATATAACTTTTAATCTTTTATATGGTTATGAACTTTTTGAAATTAACGAACCTAAGGCCCTCTTTCTGCTGCACACTTCATAGCTTTTTATTTTATGTTAGGGTCTTCTGGGACCTCTTGAATTAACGATATTTAGTGGGATGAAGAGTCAAAATCCTGCTTCTAGCTCTGCTACTGCTTGCACTGCCATCTCAGAAAGAGGACTCTCCCACTATGCGCTGGCTTTTTCGTTAACAAGTCATTGCCTAAGATGATTTCTTTGGCCTTTTTGGCTAAAATTTTCTACTTTTCTCTTATTTAAACTACGTATCCTGTGATGAAAGAGTTTCTCTAAAGGAAAGACAAGCAAGAAAGTATAGAGAGATCAGTGCCTCACTCTCTGCCGACCTGAATTCTCTCTGTTTCACCCAGTTACATGGCAGTTGTATTACGGCTCAGTAATAAGAACAAAATGGGAGCTAGTAAGATCTTAATAAAGCTGTTACCAAGATTTGGCTCATTGGAAACTTAGAGAAGTACCAAGAGGAATTGAAATGACACATAATAGAAAATTACATGCTTAACTGGACATGTTTCTGAAAACTGGATACAATAAATTTTGAATCTTTTTTTGAAAGAAAAAAGTATCTACGTAAAATTCAGGCTGTACACTAGAAGGATCATTTGTTTTATGTATCCTGTGAGCACTGATGATGTTGGAGCTCAGCTAAATATCAAAGTCCTTGGGGATCAGCAGGCTGATACTCACCAGTTTTGGAATCCAGATTGAAGCATCTTATTTAAAAAAAAGGATTTCTGTCCATTTGAGACTAACACAACATTGTAAATCAGCTATACTCCAAAAAAAAATTTTTTTTAAAGCTTATTCCTAAGAAAAATATATAAAGTTTCAGCATTTATTCAATTCATCTGGAGACCCTCTGAGATGAAGCCAGTATGTTTCCTCCATGTGACCTTGGCTTGCTCTGACCAGCCCCATGTGGTCCATCGCCCTCCTTCACGAAAACGACACACTAGGCGAGGAAGAGCGTGTTCCTCCAAGCAATGGACACTTACATTTCCCCAGCTTTCTAGAAAAATGTGCAATTTCCAGGGTAGAATTGCACTGCTCATCTTTGAGGGTGCTTTTACTCGTTTTAAGTGATCATTGTCTTGCTACTCTAAATTTTCAAAAAGGAGGGGAGATGTATACATTTTAGGGGAATATAAAAACCAAGTGTCACTTGTATTTTCTGTACTATTTAGTGGAAAGACAGACAAATCCATTGGTGAATGCAAAGCAGTGGGGAATATCTATACCAACTATGTTTCTTTGAGTATCGTGTCAGCCCATAAACCATTTAAATCAATCAATGGGTGGAGGAAAACTTTCTGAAAGAGCTGATATTTGCTTAGATTTGAAATAGGGTAGTCATTGGCAAAAGGACATTCTTGTTGTGATAAGAGCCTTTGTAAAAGAAAAATAATAAACAGGAAATATTTAAGCAAGACAGGAAGAAATGATGCATACAGGCAATGAGACCAGTATAGGGTCTGTTTACAAAGCTGATTGCTGAGCATAAGTGTAGGGATGTGATTCGTAGAGTGAATGGGACGTGGATGAGAGAGGTCATTAGTGGATTTTCAGCAGAAGTGAAACATGGCTATTTATGCTATTCAGACAGACTGTTCTGGAACAGTTTCTGGGATGTATTATGGGGGCATTTAGATGGAGTAGGCAAGATAGAAGGCTATTATTACCAATACTATGGGAATAGCATAACTGCTGTTGCTGCTAAGTCACCTCAGTAGTGTCTGACTCTGTGCGACCTCCTAGACGGCAGCCCACCAGGCTCCGCCATCCCTGGGATTCTCCAGGCAAGAACACTGGAGTGGGTTGCCATTTCCTTCTCCAATGCATGAAAGTGAAAAGTGAAAGTGAGGTCACTCAGTCGTGTCCGACTCTTCACGACCCCATGGACTCCAGCCTACCAGGCTCCTCCATCCATGGGATTTTCCAGGCAAGAGTACTGGAGTGGGGTGCCATTGTCTTCTCCAGTAGCATGACTAGAGCCTGGATTTAGACATTAGCAGTGACACTGGTACAACAGATGGTGGAAACTGTTCTTAAGAGACTTGGAGAAGGTAGAATGGACAGGATATGGTAGGGGTGGGGAAGGACCAGTGGGGCATTGCTCAGAAATGATGGGTACTCAGGACAATTCTCTTGACTTGGCCTATTATGAACACCAAATAAGGTGATGCCTAAGCATGGAGCTGAGACTTCTTACTTTTCATCCATTACCACATAAAGACTGAAGAGTGTCCTTTATTTATGACCACAGCTCATTGAGAGAAAGCCTTCCATGTGGGTCTTTAGTTCAGCCACCATAGATTAACTGACTGTTAGTTTTGGTCCCTGGACAACTGGCTGGGTCAGTAGACATTGGATGTCTGGAACCTAATGGGTGATTATCTTATTCACCCCTTAATAATCATGTCAGCCCAGTTCTAGATACATAAGATCTATTTAATAAATGTTCGCTTAATGAATCCATTAAATATGCTCACAGACACACCGTTCTAATCTCAGGAATTATGGATCCTACTATCGCACTAGAATATAATTCTCTCCATAGAACTAGAGATGTCTATCAAATTACATTTGAAAACTTGTCTTATTTCATCAACCTAAGTCAAACCTTCTTAAAAGTTAGAATTAATATTTGCTTTAAGTCCAGCACTTTCCTTGAGTTCATTTTGTTTTTTCCCATATGCCACCCCAATTGAAATCTCTGTAGTGATTGTTTTCCCTGCCTCAGTTCAGTTCAGCTCAGTTGCTCAGTTGTGTCCAACTCTTTGCAACTCCATGGACTGCAACACGCCAGGATTCCCTGTCTATCCCCAACTCCAGGAATTTACTCAAACTCATGTCCATCAAGTCAGTGATGCCATCCAACCATCTCATCCTCTGCTGTCCTCTTCTCCTCCCGCCTTCAATCTTTCCCAGCATCAGGGTCTTTTCCAATGAGTCAGTTCTTCACATCAGGTAGCCAAAGTATTGGAGTTTCAGCTTCAGCATCAGTCCTTCCAATGAATATTCAGGACTGATTTCCTTTAGGATGGTCTGGGTGGACCTCCTTGCAGTCCAAGGGACTCTCAAGAGTCTTCTCCAACACCACATTTCAAAAACATCAATTCTTCAGCGCTCAGCTTTCCTTATAGTCCAATTGGAGTGGTGAGCAGCTGAGAGAAGATACCCTACGTCTAAGGTCAGTAGTGGCGGCCGTGAGGAGATACCCCACATCCAAGGTAAGGAGTAACAGCTGCACTTTGCTGGAGCAGCCATGAAGAGATATCCCACATCCAAAGTAACAGAAATCCTAGTAAGACAGTAGGTGCTGAGACAGGGCATCAGAGGGCAGACAGACTAAAGCCACAATAACAGAAAAGTAACCAATCTAATCACATGGACCACAGCCTTGTCTAACTCAATGAAACTAAGCCATGCCATGTAGGGCCACCCAAGATGGATGAGTCTTGGTGGAGAGTTCTGACAGAATGTGGTCCACGGGAGAAGGGAATGGCAAACTACTTCAGTATTCTTGCTTTGAGAACCCCATGAACAGTAAGAAAAGGCAAAACCATAGGACACTGAAAGATGAACTACTCAGGTTGGTATGTGCCCAATATGTTACTGGAGATTAGTGGAGAAATAACTTCAGAAAGAATGAAGGGATGGAGCCAAAGCAAAAACAATACCCAGTTGTGGATGGGACTGGTGATAGAATCAAGGTCCAATGCTGTGAAGAGCAATATTGCATAGGAACCTGGAATGTTAGGTCCATGAATCAAGGTAAATTGGAAGTGGTCAAACAGGAGATGGTAAAAGTGAACGTCAACATTTTAGGAATCAACGAACTAAGATGGCCTGGAATGGGTGAATTTAACTCAGATGACCATTATATCTACTACTGTGGGCAAGAATGCCTTAGAAGAAATGGAGTAGCCATCATAGTCAATAAAAGAGTCTGAAATGCAGTACTTGGATGCAACCTCAAAAACGACAGAATGATCTCTGTTTGTTTCCAAGGCAAACCATTCAATATCACGGTAATCCAAATTTATACCCCGACCAGGAATGCTGAAGAAGCTGAAGTTGAACAGCTTTATGAAGACCTATAAGACCTTTTAGGACTAACACTCAAAAAAGATGTCCTTTTCATTATAGGGGACTGGAATGCAAAAGCAGGAAGTTAAGAAATATCTGGAGTAACAGGCAAATTTGGCCTTGGAGTACAGAATGAAGCAGGGCAAAGGCTAATAGAGTTTTGCCAAAGAATGCACTGTTTATAGCAAACACCCTCTTCCAACAACATAAGAGAAGACTCTACACATGGACATCACCAGATGGCCAACACTGAAATCAGATTGATTATATTCTTTGCAGCCAAAGATGGAGAAACTCTATACAGTCAGCAGAAACAAGACCAGGAGCTGACTGTGGCTCAGATCATGAACTTCTTATTGCCAAATTCAGACTTAAATTGAAGAAAGTAGGGAAAACCACTAGACCATTCAGATATGACCTAAATCAAATCCCTTATGATTATACAGTGGAAGTGACAAACAGATTTAAGGGACTAGATCTGATAGACAGAGTGTCTGATGAACTATGGATGGAGGTTTGTAACATTGTACTGGAGACAGGGATCAAGACCATCCCCAAGAAAAAGAAATGCAAAAAAGCAAGATGGCTGTCTGAGGAGGCCTTACAAAAAGCTGTGAAACAATGAGAATGAAAAGCAAAGGAGAAAAGTAAAGATACACCCATTTGAATGCAGAGTTCCAAAGAATAGAAAGGAGAGACAAGAAAGCCTTCCTCAGTGATCAATGCAAAGAAATAGAGGAAAACAATAGAATGGGAAAGACTAAAGATCTCTTCAAGAAAATTAGAGATACCAAGGGAACATTTCATGCAAGTTCAGTTCAGTTCAGTTCAGTCTCTCAGTCTTGTCTGACTCTTTGCAACCCCATGAATCGCAACATTCCAGGTCCCCCTTTCCATCACCAACTCCCAGAGTTTACCCAAACTAATGTCCATCGAGTTGGTGATGCCATCCAGCCATCTCATCCTCTATCATCCCCTTCTCCTCCTGCCCCCAATCCTTCCCAGCATCAGGGTCTTTTTCAATGAGTCAACTCTTCTCATGAGGTGGCCAAAATATTGGAATTTCAGCTTCAACATCAGTCCTTCCAATGAACACCCAGGACTGATCTCCTTTAGGATGGTCTGGGTGGACCTCCTTGCAGTCCAAGGGACTCTCAAGAGTCTTCTCCAACACCTCAGTTCAAAAGCATCAGTTCTTTGGCGCTCAGCTTTCTTCACCATCCAACTCTCACATCCATACATGACTACTTGCAAAACCATAGCCTTGACTAGACGGACCTCTGTGGATAAAGTAATGTCTCTGCTTTTTAATATGCTATCTAGGTTGGTCATAACTTTCCTTCCAAGGAGTAAGTGTCTTTTAATTTCATGCAAAGATGGGCTCAATAAAGAACAGAAATGGTATGGCCCTAACAGAAGCAGAAGATATTAAGAAGAGGTGACAAGAATACACAGAAGAACAGCACAAGAAAGATCTTCATGACCAAGATAATCACGATGGTGTAATCACTCATCTAGAGCCAGACATTCTGGAATGTGAAGTCAACTGGGTCTTAGGAAGCATCACTATGAACAAGGCTAGTGGAGGTGATGAAACTCTAGTTGAGCTATTTCAAAGCCTAGAAGTTGAAGCTATGAAAGTGCTGCACTCAGTATGCCAGTAAATTTGGAAAACTCAGCAGTGGCCACAGGACTGGAAAAGGTCAGGTTCATTCCAATCCCAAAGAAAGGCAATGCCAAAGAATGCTCAAACTACCACACAATTGCCCTCATCTCACACACTAGCAAAGTAATGCTCAAAATTCTCCAAGTCAGGCTTCAGCAGTACGTGAACAGTGAAATTTCCGATGCTCAAGCTGGTTTTAGAAGAGGCAGAGGAACCAGAGATCAAATTGCCAACATCCACTGGATCATCGAAAAAGTGAGAGAGTTCCAGAAAAACATCTATTTCTCCTTTATTGACTATGCCAAAGCCTTTGACTGTGTGGATCACAATAAACTGTGGAAAATTCTTCAAGAGATGGGAATACCAGACCACCTGACCTGCCTCTTGAAAAACCTATATGCAGGTCAGGAAGTAACAGTTAGAATTGGACATGGAACAACAAACTGGTTCCAAATAGGAAAAGGAGTACATCAAGGCTGTATATTGTCACCCTGCTTATTTAGCTTATATGCAGAGTACATCATGAGAAACGCTGGGCTGGATGAAGCATAAGCTGGAATCAAGGTTGCCGGGAGAAATATCAATAACCTCAGATATGCAGATGACACCACCCTTATGGCAGAGAGTGAAGAAGAACTAAAGAGCCTCTAGATGAAAGTAAAAGAGGAGAGTGAAAAAGTGGTCTTAAAGCTCAACATTCAGAAAACTAAGATCATGGCATCCGGTCCCATCACTTCACGGCAAATAGATGGGGAAACAGTGGAAACAGTGGCTGACTTTATTTTTTTGGGCTCCAAAATCACTGCAGATGGTGACTGCAGCCATGAAATTAAAAGACGCTAACTCCTTAGAAGGAAATTTATGACCAACCTAGCCAGCATATTAAAAGGCAGAGACATTACTTTGCCAACAAAAGTCCGTCTCGTCAATGCTATGGTTTTTCCAGTAGTCATGTATGGATGTGAGAGTTGGACTATAAAGAAAGCTGAACGCTGAAGAATTGATGCTTTTGAACTGTGGTGTTGAAGAAGATTCTTGAGAGTCCCTTGGACAGCAAGGAGATCCAACCAGTCCATCCTAAAGGAGATAAGTCCAGAGCATTCATTGGAAGGACTGATGCTGAAGTTGAAACTCCAACACTTTGGCCACCTGATGTGAACAACTGACTCATTTGTAAAGACCCTGATGCTGGGAAAGATTGAAGGCATGAGGAGAAGGGGACAACAGAGGATGAGATGGTTGGATGGCATCACCGAATCAATGGGCATGAGTTTGAGTAAACTCCAGGAGTTGGTGATAGACAGGGAGGCCTAGTGTGCTGTGGTCCATGGAGTCATGAAGAGTCACACAGGACTGAGTGACTGAACTTAAACTGAAACTGACACATCCATTGTGATTATCTGACTTGAGAAGATTTTTTTGTGTAGTTCTTCTGTGTATTTTTGCCACATTTTCTTAATATCTTCTGCTTCTGTTAGGTCCATGTTCCCTGCCTCAGTTCATCCCAAATCTTTCCTTCATTCATATATAGCCAGGGAATTTCTTCGGAAAAAATCCACAAAGAAGTGAGAGAAGGAGATCAAAATGTAAACAGCAGAGGAATGTGATGGAGGATTCAGAAAAAAACCCGCTTTTTCCCTTCTGTGGTTTTGCAAAAACAGGGAACTGGACTTCCCAAGGGAAACAACAGACTTTTTGAAGCCTCAGGGATGTGAAGAGTCTTTTTAATCCAAATTTTCACTCAGTGACAAAATGGGTCCTCCTTGCCTTGTCTTTTTCTTTTTTCTTTTCTTTTTCACTATTGATATATTAGTACCAACTCAACTTATTTAACTTTATTATGATGAATTGTGATATATGAATGTTGGATAAAAATGCACAGTTTTTAACAATGCTATTTCTAAAGGACAGGAGTTCATCAATATCTTTCACTGCTTTATCTGTGAACAAACATTTTAATTGAGATTACCCACATTTCTGAAGGTCTGATGTCATTGCAGAACCCAGAACCAGAACCTAAACTTGGTAGGGATCAGCCCTGGATTCACGGTTTGGACACCAGGATTCCAATTGTGCTTCTCTTTTAACTAGCACTGTGACCGTGGGCAAATTACCTAAGCACTGCTGGATTTTTAAAAGTAGGCTAACAGATTAGATAGTATTAACATCTTTTCAAATTCAGAGTCTCTATGACTCCATCAAATTTGTGATGCCTTCTTTTTTGGAATGGCTACTAGAAAGGATGTGGGCTTCTGACTAAGGAAATAAGGTTTCATGAGAAGTTTTATAGAAGAATTTTGAGGGAAGCCAGAACTAGATAGAATTTAAATGGCAGTCTAAATAAAAGACATTTCTCACATTTCTGCTTATTTATTGGGGTTGTGGTGAGACTAAACAAAGAGAAGAAAAGCATTTTGATGCACAGAAAATGCAACTTTTAAAAAAATATAAATTGTGTCACTATTAAAAGTTCTTTGAATTTTGGCATTCCTGTTTTATTCTTCATGCATGTCTGAGATAATCTTTCAATCAATAATAACCGCAAATTACCAAATTTCAGTGTGCCAGGTGTATCTTTGTCTATTTCTTAGATTTGGTTTGGGGATTTCGTTACCACATACACAAATGGTACAAGTGATGAGTTGCAACCATTTTTCATTATTTTGAAAAGGAAAAAAAAAAAGTGATGGGTTTAGAAATAGAAGATAAGCTTTTTCTCCTGCAAACTAGAATCAGAGAAGAAAATTTGACCAAATGGGTTGGGGAGAAACAAAGCCATAGGAAAGAAAACCAGAGTCTGGGAACTACTGTCTGTATTTGGAGACACGTGTCTATGGGAGTAATATAACGGGGTGTGAGGATAAGCTAAATAGGGCTACATGTCCCATGAATGGTGGGAGTTTGGGGAATATCTGCTCACACTCTCCAAACAGATTAGAGAACAGTTTTATAAAGTATTTCTCACCTTCTATAGCTTCTATCCTAAGTTTTTGGGAATATGGTGATAACCAGGATGTTTTTAAGGTGGCGCTAGATCCTTGGGTTGGGAAGATCCCCTGGAGGAGTGCATGGCAACCCAATCCAGTATTCTTGCCTGGAGAATTCCATGGACAGAAGAGCCTGGTGGGCTATGGTTGCAAAGATTCAGATGCAACTGAAGTGACTTAGCACACAGCACAGCTGGAGAACCAGTCACATAAAGACATCCAAAGCAATCTAAATAGGCATATTGTTTAAAACAATTAAAAACAAATTTACAAGAGTGACACTAGAATTCTGGAGAAAAATATGCTAAAAGATTTTTAATAAGCAAGGGACAGTAAATGGAAATTAATAGTAGAATGCCTACTATTATTTTAAAAGCAATATACTCCATTGTTGAAATCTTTATCAAATAACATATCTTTGTTGTTTCTATAAATATAATAAAATATATGGATTTGTGTAGGTTCCCTCACACATTCCCTACCACTATTTTACTAACTAGACCTGCAAATTCTGTTACTGTGTGAACTTTGGCCAGACTAATAAGGGACTGATTCTGTTTTGTGGCCCTAAAAAAGATAGCACTTCCTGTGAAACCCGTAAATCTGCTACCTGACAGGTTGTTTCAAGTGCTGTTATGACTTCGTTTATTTATTGTTTGTTTATTTGATTTCACTTTTTATTTTACTCTATTTCATTTTACCAATGTCATTGTGGAAAATGAGATTAAAACTAAAGGCAATTTCTTTCTCCAAATACTTTACTCTGAAGATTTGTATATAAGTTTTACTGAATTATTTCTGTACTGAAAACTGAAGTCAAATATGATGAATGATTATTTATGAAAAGATAAAAAGAACTAAAGAACTCAGCATATATTGTACTGGAGATTTGATAGGAAATACAGAGGGAAATTTTTATAAATAGCCTTTGTAGAGAGAAGCAAGCGTGGGCCTTATAAACATCTATCAGAGAGAACCCAGACTCAAATATAAAAGTAAACACTTATATGGGCCTCCTGAATAATGGTCCCAAAGTTCCATTTTGACTTGGAAATTGGCCCACGAGGCTCTGAATTTATGAGCTATTATCCTGCCTCTAAAGCATGTACTGTAAAAAGTGTTGTTGCAGATTGAAATATGGTGCTACCCACGCTGGTGTCCTGTGCTAAAAGGCTCTGACATCCTTTAAACTTTATGCAGAACATCCTGAGATTGTCATGATGACCTGCACTCAGCAGTTTTAGGCACTGTTTTCCTCCTATTAAAACAAGTATTTTAATAACCTTTTAATAAATCATTGCTCTCTCATTGACACATTTATTTATTTACTTTAAAATTTTTATTTGTTTGTTTTTGACTGTGCTGGGTCTCTGTTGGTGCATGGGCTTTTCTGTAATTGCGGTGAGCAGGGGCTATTCTCTAACTGCAGTGCCCAGGCTTCTCACTGTGGTGGCTTCTCTAGTCTCAGAGTGCAAGCTCTAGGGTTTTAGTTGTAGTGGACTGGTTCTAGAGCACAGGCTCAATAGTTGTGAACATGAGCTTAGTTGCTCCTTGGCATGTGGGATCTTCCCAGACCAGGGATCAAACCCGTGTCTCCTGCCCTGGCAGGAGGATTCTTAACCACTGAGCCACTAGGGAGGCCCCCTCTCATTGATGTTTTTAAAATTGCAAACTTTCCCTTTTCAATTCATGAAAGGATGAACTGTAGTGAGATCTTTTTTAAACTGTCCTTTTGAGTTAATCTCTTCATTCCTTCTGTTCCTAACAGAAAAATTGTGATGTTGAAAGCCAATCAGTTAAGGTTATTGGGAGTTTGTGAGGCACTGTGATGGATGTTATATAAAACACAAAAATGGATATGTATCTGAAGGACTTACCACCTACTGAGAAAACAGAACAAAGGCAAGTCACCCAAAAGTGGCAAGTCAAGGTGACATGAAACTGTAGAATTTAATTAGGACAGCACTTTTTGTTATTAGAGAGTAGCAAATCTCCCCTTGAAACAAGTTTAAACTAAGGGGATATATGGAAAAACAATCATTTGAAGGCTCTGGAAATTTTCTAGAGAAAAGCAACAAAATAATAAACGCTTATTCATGAAAAACTGATACAACATTGTGTAAAATCGATGGGACTCTACATCTTTTTGAACTAAGATTATTCCCATTCCTCCACCTCCAACCAAGTGGGTTGGTAGAGCTGGTGATATTTTTTAGTGGGGTCACAGGGAGGAAGAAGGAGGCTGGTCCCTCAACGTATTATTAAATTCATGGCCAGAGGCATCAAACTTGATTTAGAGCAGAGAGTGAAAATCTTTGCCCCAATAGCGGGCTCAGCAGTAAAGAATCTGCCTTCCAAGGCAGGAAATGCAGGAGACGAGGGGAGGGGTCGATCCCTGGGTCGGGAAGATCCCCTGGAGGAGGAAATGGCAACCCACTCCAGTATTCTTGCCTGGAGAATCCCATGGACAGAGGAGCCTGGTGGGCTACAGTCCATGGGGTCACAAAGAGTCAAACACGGCTGAGTGACTGAGCACAATGAGCACAGAGGGTGAAAATCTTTGCCCCGTTAATGTCAGCAAAGGTGGCACAATTAGTAGGAAATGAATAGAAAACCTATAGCTCTGCTGATATGAAGCTGGGTCTGGTTGGGGTGAGTGATGGGTCAGTGGGGAATATAATGGGAAGTTTCTGAAAACAAGAGCACTATGGAGGGCCACATGAGTTCTCTAAACCTTGTTAAAGTGAAAAGTGAAGTCGCTCAGTCATGTCCGACTCTTTGTGACCCTATGGACTGTAGCCTACCAGGTTCCTCCATCCATGGGATTCTCCAGGCAAGAATCCTGGAGTGGGTTGCCATTTCCTTCTCCAGGGGATCTTCCTGACCCAGGGATTGAACCCGGGTCTCCTGCATTGTAGGCAGACACTTTACTGTCTGAGCCATGAGGGAATTCTAAACCTTGTTGGCTAAATCCAAAAGGAGGATGTACCCAGGAAAGATACAGAAAGGCAGACCTAGCAGAAAGAAGAGCCAAGCATGGATGGAAGACAGCCTCTTAGTTAGATGCTCTTCCCTTTGAAGCAGACAGATCCATTGACAGGGTGCATATCTCATGGACTCCAGATGTGTGCACAGCATCTTCCCAGCTGTTGTCCCAGTGGATTTAGTGGACTTTTAAGTCCACTTAGCAATTTAGACACAAGGATGGCCACTCTATATCAAGATAAACTAAGACAAGAATTAAATAATGAGGGGGTGGGTGCGTATTCCCTGGCAGTCCAGTGATTATAAAACTCTGAGCTTCCAATGCAGGGGATGTGGGTTCAATCCCTGGTCAGGGAACTAAGATCCAACATGCGCTGGTGGTTTAGTCACTAAGCTGTGTTAACTCTTGTGATCCCATGGACTGCTGACTGCCAGGCTCCTCCGTCCTTGGGATTTCCCAGGCAAGAATATTAGAGTGGGTTGCCATTTCCTTCTCCAGGGGATCTTCCTGACCCAGTGATTGAGACAGTGTTTCCTGCATTGCAAGTAGTCTCTTATATTGTAGGTAGATTCTTTACTGACTGAGTCAACAGAGAAGCCCCCTGGCAAAAAATAAAATAATTTAAAAAAATAATTAATAAAAAATAGTGTAAGAAGAGAATTAAAAAATAAGGGACACCAGGACCACAGACGTAAAGGAGACACATAACCAAAAAATATTCTCAGGACAAAAATCCTTCAGTATGGAGGTGCTTCAACACTAGATTACCTAAAACGTCTAGTTTGCAAGAAAAAAATTACAGAAAAAAAATTTCCATTATGATAGTCACTGTGTCTTTACTTGCAGGTCCCCCCCACCCAGAACCTCTGCACTCTTAGTTCTGAGAAAAACTCACAGAGGAAAGGAAACCTGAGCTCCCCTTTCCCATGCTCCTTCTCTGTTGTCCGCTGGACACCCTGCTTTTGCAGACAAAATTGATAGCCTCTCCCTGGAGCAGAGCAGAGAAGCAGCTGGCCTCACACATCCCTGTTCTGCAGGAGACGCCAAAAGCTGAGGCCAGGGTGACAGAAAAGCAACAGAGAACACACAGCGCTCACTTCCTTCCACCCTGCCTCGGAGCAAATGTGAGACATGATTTTATGCAAGGCTTTAAGAAGGAGATGCCGCAAACACTAAGTTACCCTTAAGGAGGACCTGGGGCAAAAGCTGCTGAACGCAAACACTAAGTTACCCTTAAGGAGGACCTGGGGCAAAAGCTGCTGAACTGGGAGCACAGTTGGCTTCCCCAGGCTGTGCCAGGATGCAGGATCGTCCTTCCCAGCTTCAGACAATAAGAAATATTTGGTGCTGGTGTGGAGATATGGATATGATAAATATCTTTAATTATATGATAATATGAGATGAACTAATTAGACAACACTTGATAACTAATCAGTTGCAGCATTCATAAAACTGCTTCTCATTTCCTCCTCACATCCTTTTAACAGATGGTGCCTGGTGTTCTCAGGACAGAACTTGTAGGCAGAACAGGATGTATGATTGTGGTCAGAGGATCAAATATTTGGTACAGGCATCAGGGGGGCAACAAGGCCATGATGCTGAGAGGCAAGTGTGATTTACTGTTGGATTTCATCTACTTGAAAAAAATCTCAGAGTCATACTAAGAAAACCAAAATGTCATCAACTTAACACCTGAAATTCCTCAGCACCATATGTCTGTGACATTAAACAAAACCCAGGGGACTCTGGGAGACAGAACATGGCAAATTTAATGATGAACTTCACCTGGGTAACTTGATAAATGTTACCTTTGTGGCTAGTCATTAGCCAGAAAGTCCCTAAAAGCACAGAGTAAGAAGCCTGTAAAATGCTTTAGTTGTGGAAGGGTTTGCTCTTGCAGCACATGAGACCTGGCATGTATTGCCTGTCAACTTTCGCCCTCTTGCAGAAAGCTAGCTGTGTTGAAAATAGGACAGCTCCTCTCTCCTTCCTCCCCTTGGACCAGATTTCCTTTCGGTAATTCAACCTTAGGAAACACTGAAATCTAGTTGTGGATTTATATATCTGTCTGTATAAAACATCTCCATGAACATTTACCAACCTGCTATAATACACCAAGACTGCTCTGGACACAGAGCATAAGTTGCACTCTGCTGAAAGGAAGATGTCATCATATCTTTAGATGTGTGATGATTTTGTGAATTAATAAGACAAATAAAGAAACAAGCCTGCTAAGGATAAATGTAAGTGGGTCTTAGGAAGCATCACTACGAACAAAGCTAGTGGAGGTGATGGAATTCCACTTGAGCTATTTCAGATCCTAAAAGATGATTCTGTGAAAGTGTTGCACTCAATATGTCAGCAAATTTGGAAAACTCAGCTGTGGCCACAGGACTGGAAAAGGTCAGTTTTCATTCCAATTCCAAAGAAGAACAATGCCAAAGAATGTTCAAACTACCGCACAATTGTACTCATCTCACACACTAGCAAAGTAATGCTCAAAGTTCTCCAAGTCAGGCTTCAACAGTGAAATTCCAGATGTTCAAGTTGAATTTAGAAAAGGAAGAGGAACCAGAGATCAAATGGTCAGCATCTGCTGGATCATAGAAAAAGCAAAAGAATTCCAGAAAAACATCTACTTCTGCTTTATTGATTATGCCAAAGTCTTTGACTGTGTAGATCACAACAAACTGTGGAAAATTCTTATAGAGATGGGAATACCAGACCACCTGACCTGTCTCCTGAGAAATCTGTATGCAGGTCAAGAAGCAACAGTTAGAACTGGACATGGAACAACAGACTGGTTCCAAATTGGGAAGGGCTGAATATTGCCACTCTGCTTGTTTAACTTATATGCAGAGTACATCATGTGAAATCCTGGGCTGGATGAAGCACAAGCTGGAATCAAGATTGCTGGGAGAAATATCAATAACCTCAGATATTCAGATGACACCACCCTCATGGCAGAAAGTGAAGAGGAACTAAAGAGCTTCTTGATGAACGTGAAAGAGGAGAGTGAAAAAGTTGGCTTAAAGCTAAACGTTCAGAAAACTAAGATCACGGCATCTGATCCCATCACTTCATGGCAAATAGATGGGGAAACAATGGAATCATTGCCAGACTTTATTTTCTTGGGCTCCAAAATCACTGCAGATGGTGATTGCAGCCATGAAATTAAAAGACACTTGCTCCTTAGAAGAAAAGCTGTGACCAACCTAGACAGCATATTAAAAAGCAGAGACATTACTTTGCCCACAAAGGTCCATGTAGTCAAGGCTATGGTTTTTCCAGTAGTCATGTATGGATGTGAGAGTTGGACTATAAAGAAAGCTGAGCACTGAAGAATTGATGCTTTTGAACTTTGGTGTTGGAGAAGACACTTGAGAGTCCCTTGGACTGCAAAGGAGATCCAACCAGTCCATCCTAAAGGAAATTAGTCCTGAATATTCATTGGATGGATGATGCTGAAACTGAAACTCCTATACTTTGGCTACCTGATGCTAAAAACTGACTCATTGGAAAAGACCTTCATGCTGGGAAGGATTGAGGGCAGGAGAAGAAGGGGATGACAGAGGATGAGATGGTTGGATGGCATTACTGACTCAATGGGCATGAGTTTGGGTAAACTCTAGTAGTTGGTGATGGACAGGGAGGCCTGGCATGCTGCAGTTCATAGCGTCACAGAGCCGGACACGACTGAGCGACTGAACTGAACTGAACTAATGTTTACTATAAGATGCCGCCAGATTTCAGAGCAGTTAAAATGTGAAAAATGTGCTGTTAAGAGTCAAAGAACTTATTGGGAAATTCTTACTATGTAGGTTTGTGTTAACTTTATTTGTTTTTGTATGGTCATCTCTCTCTCTCTCTTTTTTTTAAGTAAACCAAGTTTTCTAAAAAGAAAGAAACGTGACATCACAGTGCATTTAAGACTCAGGGCTCACCATTGGACTTAAAAAAAAGAGAAAACTATTTGCAAAATGATTTTAGATTCACAGGAATATTGAGCACTAAACAGAGAGGTCTCCATATTCCCTTGATGAAACTTCATTTCCTGAAATTAAGTAACTTGAACTAGCTGGATAAAACCCAATATAATTATAGAAGAGAGACCACTTTAGTCACCTCTACTTATATTTCACTATGTGACTTTTTTTTTCCAGATAAACAGAATAATTTAGGAAAGAAAAAAGCAAACAAAAAACATGCAATTTTCTTAAGCAGATGCTATGAATATGGCCTCTGCTTTAAAAAAATTAAGGAAAATTTCTTTAAAGCAAGTGCATCACAAAGAAAGCTGAGCACCAAAGAACTGATGCTTTTGAACTGTGGTGTTGGAGAAGACTCTTGAGAGTCCCTTGCACTGCAAGGAGATCAAACCACTCTACCCTAAAGGAGATCAGTCCTGAATATTCACTGGAAGGACTGATGCTGAGGCTGAAGCTCCAATACTTTGGCCACCTGATGTGAAGAGCTGACTCATTCGAAAAGAGTCAGGATGCTGGGAAAAATAGAAGGCAGGAGAAAAGGGAGACAACAGAGGATGAGATGGTTATATGGCGTGACCGATTTGATGGACATGAGTTTGAGCAAGCTCCGGGAGATGGTGATGGACCGGGAAGCCTAGTGAGCTGCAGTCCACGGGGTCACAAAGAGTAGGACACAACTGAGTGATTGAACTGAAGAATATGGAAAAATCCTTTTCAATCAATATCTCATAATGATATCTCTGAGCATGGAAGACTTGACTTATAAAAATTACTAAGCATCCATAATATTCCAGGAGTTTGGGTACTATACAAATTGGAATAACCTCAAAAATCATATAACCACTGACACTTGGATTTATGAGTGGTATCTAAATACCTTTTGTATCAAAAGAATTGTGTTAATCAAGGTTATTCATAATAAAGATCACACTAAATTAAATAATTGGGAAATACTCCCTTATAGCAAGAGATTCACAACAATGTTTGACTAAGGTGAGATTTAGGGAGACTGTTGGATCTATGTGTCTCTATCTCTTTATCTAGAGCACAAAGACTTTTAATATAAACAATAACCAGTAAAGGTCCTTCATAGCATGATAATTTTATAATTCCAAGTCTACGTTGGATTTTGGGGAGTAACAAAAAGAATGGCATTGTGTTTTTAATGATTTTAAATCTTGTAATATTTTAGGATATATGGATTATCCATTAGGAATCAATTTTAAAAAATTTCAAAAATAGGACCTCCTATTTGCTAGACATAAGACTAGGAACTGGAGCTGGCAAAAGGTATGGATTACAAGGATGAAAAGAGGTCAGCTCAGGAGGAGACACTCTTCCCATTTAAATGGTATTTACCCATCTGCATGCATACATCTGGCATCCAAGACAAAGGAATTTTAGTTTTCTTGACTCTGTCTACTGCAAAAATCCTTGGCCTCACCACTCTCTTCTTGGCTTCTCCATTTTCTTATCTCATTTTATGTTCCCACATCTGTGCTCATTGCTTGGGCTGGATGAGAGTTTGCTTTAGCAATTTTGCAACTTTACCTCCTTTTTTTTTAATTCAATTTTTGGCTGCTCTGGGTTTTCAACTTTTGTGCGTGGCTTTCTCTTGTTGTGGGGAGTGGGGACTACGCTCTTGTCGCAGTGAACAGGGATCAAGAAAATCACCATGGAAAAGAAATGCAAAAAAGCAAAATGGCTGTCTGAGGAGGCCTTACAGATAGCTGGGAAGAGAAGAGAAGCAAAAAGCAAAGGAGAAAAGGAAAGATATTCCCATCTCAATGCAGAGTTCCAAAGAATAGCAAGGAGAGATAAGAAAGCCTTCCTCAGCGATCAGTGCAAAGAAATAGAGGAAAACAACAGATTGGGAAAGACTAGAGATCTCTTCAAGAAAATTAGAGATACCAAAGGAACATTTCATGCAAAGATAGGCTTGATAAAGGACAGAAATGGTATGGACTTAACAGAAGCAGAAGATATTAAGAAGAGATGGCAAGAATACACAGAAGAACTGTACAAAAAAGATCTTCAGGACCCAGATAATCACGATGGTGTGATCACTCACCTAGAGCCAGACATCCTGGAATGTGAAGTCAAGTGGGCCTTGGAAAGCATCACTACGAACAAAGCTAGTGGAGGTGATGGAATTCCAGTTGAGCTATTTCAAATCCTCAAAGGTGATGCTGTGAAAGTGCTGCGCTCGATATGCCAGCAAATTTGGAAAACTCAGCAGTGGCCACAGGACTGGAAAAGGTCAGTTTTCGTTCCAATCCCAAAGAAAGGCAATGCCAAAGAATGCTCAAACTACCGCACAATTGCACTCATCTCACATGCTAGTAAAGTAATGCTCAAAATTCTCCAAGCCAGGCTTCAGCAATACGTGAACCGTGAACTTCCAGATGTTCAAGCTGGTTTTAGAAAAGGCAGAGGAACCAGAGATCAAATTGCCAATATCCACTGGATCATCAAAAAAGCAAGAGAGTTCCAGAAAAACATCTATTTCTGCTTTATTGACTATGCCAAAGCCTTTGACTGTGTGGATCACAATAAACTGTGGAAAATTCTGAAAGAGATGGGAATACCAGACCATCTGACCTGTCTCTTGAGAAACCTGTATGCAGGTCAGGAAGCAACAGTTAGAACTGGGCATGGAACAACATACTGGTTCCAAATAGGAAAAGGAGTACGTCAAGTCTGTATATTGTCACCCTGCTTCTTTAACTTATATGCAGAGTACATCATGAGAAACGCTGGGCTGGAAGAAACACAAGCTGGAATCAAGATTGCCAGGAGAAATATCAATAACCTCAGATATGCGGATGACACCACACTTATGGCAGAAAGTGAAGAAGAACTAAAGAGCCTCTTGATGAAGGTGAAGGAGGAGAGTGAAAAAGTTGGCTTAAAGCTCAACGTTCAGAAAACTAAGATCATGGCATCTGGTCCCATCACTCCATGGGAAATAGATGGGGAAACAGTGGAAACAGTGTCAGACTTTATTTTTGGGGGCTCCAGAATCACTGCTGATGGTGACTGCAGCCATGAAATTAAAAGACGCTTACTCCTTGGAAGGAAGGTTATGGCCAACCTAGATAGCATATTTAAAAGCAGAGACATTACTTTGCCAACAAAAGTCCATCTAGTCAAGGCTATGGTTTTTCCAGTGGTCACGTATGGATGTGAGAGTTGGACGGTGAAGAAAGCTGAGCGCCGCAGAATTGATGCTTTTGAGCTGTGGTGTTGGAGAAGACTCTTGAGAGTCCCTTGGACTGCAAGGAAATCCAATCAATCTATCCTAAAAGAGATGAATCCTGGGTGTTCATTGGAAGGTCTGATGTTGAAGCTGAAACTCCAATACTTTGGCCACCTCATGCGAAGGGTTGACTCATTGGAAAAGACCCTAATGCTGGGTAGGATTGGGGGCGGGAGGAGAAGGGGACGACAGAGGATGAGATGGTTGGATGGCATCACCGACTCGATGAACATGGGTTTGGGTAGACTCCGGGAGTTGGTGATGGACAGAGAGGCCTGGCGTGCTGCAATTCATGGGGTCGCAAAGAGTCGGACACGACTGAGCAACTGAACTGAACTGATGTAAAATATTATATAAGTTACAGGTATGCAATGCAGTGATTCACAATTTTTAAAGGTTATTCCCTGCATTATATTCTTATAGCTTATTATGTACCTAATGGTCTGTACTTTCCTCTCCCCCGGCCCTATCTTGCCCCTCCCCACAGTGGTAACCATTAGTTTGTTCTCTGTCTTTGTGAGTTTGCTTCTTCTTGTTATATTCACTAGTTGGTTGTATTATTTTAGATTCCATGTACAAATGATATCATATAGCATTTGTTTTTCTCTGTCTGGCTTATTTAACTTAGCATAATGCCCTCCAAGTCTATCCATTTTACTGCAAACAGCCAAATGTCATCTCTTTATGGCTGAGTAGTATTCCATTTTATATTTATATTCCAATACATGTGTATTTTATAGATATATACATATATAATATATTTACCTATATGGACACTCAGGTTGCTTCCATACCTTGGCAATTATAAATAATACTGCTATGAACATTGGGGTGCATGTGTTTGTTTGAATTGCTGTTTTTGTTTCTTTTGGATATATATTCAGGAGTGACATTACTGGGTCATACGGTAGTTCTATTTTTAGTTTTTTTTTGAGAAAACTCCATACTGTTCTCCATCCTAGCTGCACCAATTTACATTCCCACCAACAGAGTAGGAAGGTTCTCTTTTCTTCACATTCTCTCCAACATTTGTTATTTGTGTTCTTTTTGATGATGGCCATTCTGACAAGTGTGAGGGGACATCTTGTGCTTCTGATATGCTTTCCCGTGATAATTAGTGATGTCGAGCATCTTTTGATGTGCCTCTTGGCCATCTGCATATCCTCTTTGGAGACATGTCTGCTGCACTTTCTTAGAGCACTCTCATCTCATTTCTGAAAGATTTACCTTCTTTGAACATGTTGGGCTTTGAAGTGAGGTATGCCTAGGAGGTGTTATGCCTCTGAATTTTGACGAAATACCAACTATGAGCCCCTCTGTTTTCAGCTGTAAGATGAGAGTGATGATAGTAACTACCTTTCAGGGCTGTGATGAGGCTCAAGTGAGGAGACTAATTAGAAGTGTCTGGTAGTAAGTAGATACTCTTCTATGGCAAATCTTAGCCCTTTCCCCAGGAGCAGATTGTAGTACTGAGAATTCTTCCCATCCTGAATGCAGGCTTGGCCATTAGGACAGTAGCAGTCAGGAGCCACACAGAGGCTTGAATAGACTTTATGAATTGGTTCCTGTGCTTCTGTTGAACCCTGAGATCCTGAACTAAGGAGTCCAGACCAGCTTGCTGGGAAACAAGACCTCGTGGAACAGAGGGGAGCCTTCTCTTCTCCTTCTGAACATATAAGATATTCAGAAATTCATAGATCATTGTGTATGCACACATATATAAAATATTCAGAAATTAATTCCCAATTATTTATGTGGAGTAATGTAATAATATCTGGTATAACCTTATCCAAAAAAATAAGAGAAATTTAAATTTGCTTATCTTTAAGTAAGTAGAAGGAAGAATATACTAAGATAAAAATAAATTGATAAAATAGAATTCAGTCAGGTAATAGAAACAGATAACTAAATTCAAAAATTAACTTTATGATGACTGATCAAGCAAAAATGCTTAAGAAAAAAAAAGTAAACACAGATTACCAATATCAGATAGGAAAAAGGAAATATTATTATTATGCCACATTCTACTTAAATTCCAAGGATAATTATTCAGTATCATACTGCTGTTGTTTTGTCACTAAATCACGTCTGACTTTTTGTGACTCTGTGGACTGTAGCCCACCAGGTTCTGTCCGTGGGATTTCCCAGGTGAGAATACTGGAGTAGGTTGCCATTTCCCTCTCCAGGGATTGAACCTCTGTCTCCTGCATTGGCAGGTGGATTCTTTACCTCTGAGCCATGTGGGAAGCCCATTCAGTATTATAACTTTATATTAATAAATTTAACAATCTATGCCAAGTGAATGACTATATTGGAAAAACAATTTATCAAAACTGATACACAAAGAAAAAATCAAAATAGCTCTTTATATACTGAACTATCAAACATGAATTAGGAAAGAAAAAGAACCTCATTATTAAGAAAACTTCAGGCACAAAAGTTCCCCTGACAGACTCTATAAAAATTAGTAGAGATAATACTACTGTTCCACAAAGGGTTTTTGGAAATAAAGAGGGAGGGAAAACTTGCTCCAGTTCATTGTATGGAGCCAGCTTCAATCCGACACACAAATCTTTTAAAATGAACTTTTAAGAAAAGATATTTGAGTGATATCTACTGTAAACATACTCCAAAATCCTTAGTTTGATACCAGCAAATAAACAAGTGGGCTTGTCCCAGGAATACAAGGTAGGTAAAACATTAAAAAAAAATTAATGGCAACTCACCCCTTCAATAGAAAAAACAAATAAACAAACATATGATTATCTTAATACATACAGAAAATGTGTTTAAAAATAATTCTGCTCCTGTTTATGATAAAACCTCACAGTCAGTCAGGAACACAGGGATCTCCTTCAACTTGATTATTGGCCTCTGCCAAAAATCTGGTGCTAACATCATTATTAATGGTGAAATAGTAAAAGTGGTTCCTCTAAGATGGGGCCAAGGAAAGGACAGTCAACTTCAGTGCTTCTAGTTAGCATCTTACTGGGTGCCAGCCAGGGCAGTGCAGAGAATAAATGAGTCAAGTTACCCCAATTGGACTTGAAGAAAAAAAAACTGTCTTTGTCATAAATGACTTGTTTGCTTGGTTTAGGGTTGTGGTTTTCTTTTGCCATTGCAGAAGATTGCTTAATCTCATACTGGGTTTTATCACCCTTCCCATCTAAGCCTCATTCTGGACTTAAAGATCATATATCATGACCAAGTGGGCTTTATCCCAGGGATGCAAGGATTCTTCAATATTCGCAAAGCAATCAGTGTAATACACCACATTAACAAATTGAAAAATAAAAACCATATGATTATTTCAATAGATGCAGAGAAAGCCTTTGACAAAATTCAACATCCATTTATAATAAAAACCCTCCAGAAAGCAGGAATAGAAGGAACATACCTCAACATAATAAAAGCTTTATATGACAAACCCACAGCAAACATTATCCTCAATGGTGAAAAATTGAAAGCATTTCCTCTAAAGTCAGGAACAAGACAAGGGTGCCCACTGTCACAACTACTATTCAACATAGTTTTGGAAGTTTTGGCCACAGCAATCAGAACATAAAAAGAAATAAAAGGAATCCAGATTGGAAAAAAAGAAGTAAAACTCTCACTGTTTGCAGATGACATGATCCTCTACATAGAAAACCCTAAAGACTCCATCAGAAAATTACTAGAGCTAATCAATGAATATAGTAAAGTTGCAGGATATAAAATCAACACACAGAAATCCCTTGCATTCTTATACACTAACAATGAGAAAACAGAAAGAGAAATTAAGGAAACAATTCCATTCACCATTGCAACAAAAAGAATAAAATACTTAGGAATATATCTACCTAAAGAAACAAAAGACCTATATATAGAAAACTATAAAACACTGGTGAGAGAAATCAAAGAGGACACAAATAGATGGAGAAATATACCGTGTTCATGGATCGGAAGAATCAATATAGTGAAAATGAGTATACTACCCAAAGCAATCTATAGATTCAATGCAATCCCTATCAAGCTACCAGTGGTATTTTTCACAGAACTAGAACAAATAATTTCACAATTTGTGTGGAAATACAAAAAACCTCGAATAGCCAAAGCAATCTTGAGAAAGAAGAGTGGAACTGGAGGAATCAACCTGCCTGACTTCAGGCTCTACTACAAAGCCACAGTCATCAAGACAGTATGGTACTGGCACAAAGACAGAAATATAGATCAATGGAACAAAACAGAAAGCCCAGAGATAAATCCAGGCACCTATGGACACTTTATCTTTGACAAAGGAGGCAAGAATATACAATGGAGAAAAGATAATCTCTTTAACAAGTGATGCTGGGAAAACTGGTCAACCACTTGTAAAAAAATGAAACTAGAAGACTTTCTAACAACATACACAAAAATAAACTCAAAATGGATTAAAGATCTAAACATAAGACCAGAAACTATAAAACTCCTAGAGGAAAACATAGGCAAAACACTCTTCTGACATAAACCACAGCAGGATCCTCTATGACCCACCTCCCAGAATATTGGAAATAAAAGCAAAAATAAACAAATGGGACCTAATTAAAATTAAAAACTTCTGCACAACAAAGGAAACTATACGCAAGGTGAAAAGACAGCCTTCAGAATGGGAGAAAATAATAGCAAATGAAGCAACAGACAAAGAATTAATCTCAAAAATATAAAAATATGCAACTCCTGCAGCTCAATTCCAGAAAAATAAACGACCCAATCAAAAAGTGGGCCAAAGAACTAAACAGACATTTCTCCAAAGAAGACATACAGATGGCTAACAAACACATGAAAAGATGCTCAACATCACTCATTATTAGAGAAATGCAAATCAAAACCACAATGAGGTACCATTTCACGCCAGTCAGAATGGCTGCTATCCAAAAGTCCACAAGCAATAAATGCTGGAGAGGGTGTGGAGAAAAGGGAACCCTCCTACACTGTTGGTGGGAATGTAAACGAGTACAGCCACTATGGATAACAGTGTGGAGATTCCTTAAAAAACTGGAAATAGAACTGCCGTATGACCCAGCAATCCCACTGCTGGGCATACACACTGAGGAAACCAGAATTGAAAGAGACACGTGTACCCCAATGTTCACTGCAGCACTGTTTATAATAGCCAGGACACGGAAGCAACCTAGATGTCCATCAGCAGATGAATGGATAAGGAAGCTGTGGTACATATACACAATGGAATATTACTCAGCCATTAATAAGAATACATTTGAGTCAGTTCTAATGAGGTGGATGAAACTGGAGCCTATTATACAGAGTGAAGTAAGCCGGAAAAAAAAACACCAATACAGTATACTAACGCATATATATGGAATTTAGAAAGATGGTAACGATAACCCTGTATGCGAGATAGCAAAAGAGACACAGATGTATAGAACAGTCTTTTGGACTCTGTGGGAGAGGGCGAGGGCGGGATGATACAGGAGAATGGCATTAAAGCATGTAAATTATCATATGTGAAACGAATCGCCAGTCCAGGTTCAATGCATGATACAGGGTGCTTGGGGCTGGTGCACTGGGATGACCCAGAGTGATGGGACGGGGAGGGAGCTGGGAGGGAGAGTCTGGATGGGGAACACATGTACATCCATGGCAAATTCATGTCAATGCATGGCAAAACCACTACAATATTGTAAAGTAAAAAAAATAAAACAAAAAAATACAAATAAAAAGGCCCATACTGAGTTTACATCTTTTTTTTTCTTAAACCATCCGGTCTAAAAGTGTCTTTAGTCTATTATTACACTTAAATGGTTATTTGACCAGATACAGAATTCTAGGTTAGATTTAATTTTCCCTAAGCATTTTAAAGAGATTGCTCCACTGCCTTCTATCATTAGATGTTACTGTTGAAAAGTTCAAGATCATTCACATTTGTGATTCTTGTTGGAAACTTGTTTTATCTCTCTGGAAGCTTACATACAACATACTCTCTTTGTTTATTCTAATGAGCAAGTTTCAATCTTGACATTCGCAATTTTTATTCCGGGAAATTTCCTTGCATTATTTCTTTGAGGTTTTCTGTTTTCTTCCTCTGTACGTAAACACTTCTGACTGTCTACTGTTTTGTTAGTGGGCCGTCTGGATTGATTTTCTGATTTATCATTTCTCTACTGTTTTTCTCTGTCTTTTTATTCTTTGTGTGCTGTCTTTCTAAATTTTATATTTCAACCTTTCTATTGAGTTTTAAATTTCTTCTACCATTCAAAAATAAATCTAATAGACCTTCTGTTCTTTAAAGTAAGGAAAAATTCTTTTTCTTATTTCACAGATGCTACCTTTTTAGTTAGATGAAGCTGCAGAAACCTTTCTAACACACATTTAAGTGCCCTCACTGACCCTCACACGCCCGAGGGCCCCTCCCCCCTTCTCACACAGTCACTCTCTCCTTCCCTCTCTCCCTCTAACCTATAGCCTTCATTCCTTCATGTATATACTGTACAAGTGACTCTAAAGAAATCACATATATTCCTCATTGTCTGTCTACCTTGCCTCCCGCTATCAGAATCACTTTCCATGAGGTTGGCTGGGATACTGCTTTAATAGTTTCATTGGGTGACGTGTCCTGGGGGCCTGGAATGATGTCTAACACATAGTGGGCTGTCAATCTTTTCATGTTGAATGAATGAATTCATGAATGAGTGAGGTGGACACGGAGACCAACACCGGCCGTCCGTCCAGAGGCCCAAGCACAGTTGTTCTGTTGAAAATGAAGCTGAAATACACAAGTCCTGTTCAGTTTTACTCAGAGCCCAACAACAGGTCTGCACTGACCCAGATTGGGAACCTTGGGTTGATTAAACGCTTGGGGAAAATTGATCCTCAGGAAGACCTATTTCCACCCTCCCTCTCCGCTGCGCTGCACTCCACTTCTGTTTACCAATTCAGTTTGATGCGTGGGCTCAGAGTCCTTATACCTTTGGATGGTGTCTTGGGACCTGGAGTTGCAGCCTGTGTTTTCACTTAGAATTTTTAATCCACAACTTCGAGGAGCAGCAGAGACCCTGCTGAGAGGCACACACCTAACAGGCACCAACAGGCCCTGGTGTAAAGATATTCATTAAGCGATTTGCTCCAGCAGCTAGCCGCACGCCACATTGCTCCCTAGGCGTGCAGACGGTATGCAAGCCTGGGCCACCACAGAGAATACCAAAGGCCTTTTCTCCACGGCTTTGTCCCAGAAAGGCAGTCCCCAGCGACCAAGAGGCCTTGAAAGCTGTCTGGCTTTGGAATCAGGCAGATTCTTTTCTGGATAAATGTTACTACACTGAGAAGGTGACTGTGGAGTTGGACACCTGTCTCTAACCACAGCATCAGTGACATGGAGGAGAGACTTGGGGTAATTAACCTGCTGGGTCCCTGGCACTCGGACACCAGCTCCTTAACTCTTGCAGCTACACTTTCTAAAGGTGGCAGCCGAGTTCTTTTATATTCATGTATTCTTTCCTCTGCTGTTCTGAGAACACCCAAGCAGCAAACTCTTGCAAAGGATGCTTGTATTAAAACATTACTTTTGTTTCCACTCCCTGAAGCTTCTCTTATGATTTAAGGTATGGAGCCTCTGTCGCTTCTACTCAAAAGGAGTTGGGTTCAGAGTAAAGACCCAGAAACGTTTTCAGGCTGACAAAACAACACTACTTGCTTCTTTTTGGGCCCTGTGTCCTGCATATGCTGGCAAATGGGGCAGTGATAGGGGAATGTGAATTGTTCACGCAGATGTGGGGCTAATGCACAAGTCTCTGGCTCCTAGACCCAGAATGGGAGTGCAATCTGGGGAGTAGAAAATCAGTGCAGACGTCAAGGAAGAATGCTGTCAGGATAGAGTGGAACTCCAGGTTTTGGGCTGGGTGCTGCGGACAATCAGACATCACCTGGCTGTCAGGGGGTGGTCGTTCAAGGCTGAGTCTCCCCATTTTGTGCATTCTGTTTCCCTACCAATGCATTTGCTCCTGTTTCCAGTGACTTTCATTTTTAATCGTAAGCAGTTTCCTTGAACAATCATGGAGCCAACAGATCCGTAGATGGTTCAGAGGCAACATTCCGGAGATGTACATGCATTCAGCACTTAGAATCATGGGAACTGGGTCCAGACTCATCCTATTTCTAACCTGAATGTGCTAATCTTGGGCTCCCCAGGTAGCTCAGGGGTAAAGAATCTGCCTACTAATGCAGGAGATGCAGGAAATGCAGGAGACATGGGTTCAATCCCTGGGTAGGGAAGATCCCATGGAGAAGGAAATGGCAACCCACTGCAGTATTCTTGCCTGGGAAATCCCATGGACAGAGGAGCCTGGTGGGCTACATCCATGAGATTGCGAAGAGTTAGACACAATGTAACCACTGAACACACACATTCTAATCTTATGCTGTAGCTTTGGACACAGTACTGGTCTGATGTGTACCACTGTTTCCTCATCTATAAAGTGGAAAGAATCATAATCACAGCTTTCTTCTCTGCTTGTTGGACCATTAAATGTAATATTCATAAAAAGTGCTTATTACCAGGAGCAACACACAGTAACCACTCCTGAAAGTCAACTATTGCAGCATAAAACTCTTCAGCAGATGAGGTGACATATTCAGCAGAAGTAGGAAAATCATCTCCTATAATCAATAATAAAAGACAAAGAATAGGCGTAGCCATACGTCCACAGTTCAGGTCTGCATGCTATGACACAGCTTCACGCTGGACCTCCCCTGACAGTGCAGAGAGAGTGCGGAAACCCAGTTTCCTTCTGGAATGGTGGCAGCGCTAAATTCTAGAAGACATGGAAATGAGCTACAGGGCATCCCCAAGCCAGGCGGTACAGCCGGGAAGGTGGAGCTTTGGGCTAACAAAAAAACTAGAAGGAAGGAAACTAAGGAAAGCCTGAGAGTAGGAATGACATCCTAGGACTGGGTACACATTTGGAAAATGCATAAAATGGGTCCATATCTCACACCATAGATTTTGAAGCTTGATGTAACTGACTCTACATCTTACAATCGTTACAAGTAGAGTTGTCTCAACAGTAAAAATGGTGCAATGTACTCACCATCTGAGGTGGTAAAGATAATGGATAATAAATGCAAAATATTTAACCAAGTATATTGCTATTGATGAGCCTGCAGTCTAGTGCTGAACTCACACAATAAAAAATAGTCACATACATCTTAACGTAAGTGCACAGAGAAGAGGAATCCTCTTCTGATGTAGCCTATACCTGGTTCTCTTGAGGTTAGACTGAGGAAACAAGGCCTGAACTGGAGGTACAATTCAACTTCACAGTGGGGTATACTTGGCATCTACTCTTTTGCTCTCTATTCTAGAGACTTTGATTGTACCTGAGAAGGAAAGAGTTTCAGTTGAATCTACAATGTTACCTAACTTACACTTTAATGAATAGTTCAATGTACATAAATTCTACCATGTACTTACCAGTGTTTTCTTAGCCTAGATTCCTAGAGCTGCAATTATCTGTTCAAGATGGGAACACATTGCCATGTTACTTTCTTGGAATCCTATGCTATCATACTCCCAACAGCAGGGCAGGAGAGTGGTATTTAAAAGGGATTAAAAATGCATAGTTGCGTTCTTCTAAGAAAACTGGGATGGAAAGCAAAACGGAAAAGCTTGCCCACATATCACTTTCAGTAGGGTTAATTCCATATTCCCCTGTTTTAAAATAGTTTAAAATTTCTTATTTTCTTAGAGGAGTGTCAAATAATTGTGATATATATCAGAATTCTTTGTTGTTTTTTTAAAAAGGTTTTAATCATAGCAATTTATTTGTGTATACCAACGTCAATGGGTAGAGTCCCGATCTATCACTGTCTTCTACATTCATTTGTCTTTGATCTCTTCATACAATATATTTTAAATTTCATTCAGTGATGAAAAAACAAACAAAAACCTAGCTAATCAGCACTGATTCTGTCTTATATTAAACAAGTATATGAATTTCTGTGGTATCACTTCTTTCTCTGTATCTCGGAGAGATGGCATTCTTATTTAGTTTCTCAAGGGGAGTATTCAAAGTTCTTTCAGTCACTTAAAAACAGAATTGGAAAAAAAAACACAAAACAACTTTGGGCATACACTATTTAAAACAATTTTTTTCAAATGCTCATGGAACGTAGATTAAGACAGATCACACCCTGAATCATAAAACAAACCTCAGCAAATGTTAAAGAACTGAACCATGGGCAGCATGCCCTTTGACAACCATGGAACCATTACATCTGTTATCAAAAAGCTATTAATGTTATAGCACCGCTTTGGTGATATTGAATATAAAAAAAAAGAAGTATATCTATTGACAATGAATTGCTAATTTTCTTTGTGAATCCTGGAGAAAAACTTACATATGTGCACAGGGAGGCATGGATAAAGATGTTTACTACAACATTATTTATAATTGTAATAGAATATGAAACATCTAAATGTTTTCCAGCAAGACGGTGGTTAAATAATCATCTAACACATACTATTACATGATCCACAGTCAAATATGAAGTAGACCCACATATATCAAAAGAGAGATATATCTAACACACATTAAGTGAAAAAGTAAATTAAATAACAAAATGGTAGCAGGCTTTCCAGGTGGCTCAGTGGTAAACAATCCTCCTGCCAATGCAGGAGACATTCAGGAGACACTGGTTTGATCCCTGGGTCGGGAAGATCCCTTGGAGAAGGAAATGGCAAACCACTCCAGTATTCTTGCCTGGAAAATTCCATGGACAGAGGAGCCTGGTGGGCTGCAGTCCATGAGGTCGCAAAGAGTCAGACATGACTGAGCACACACACAAAGCAATTTTCTAATGCCACAAGAATGCTGTATTGTGAACCACTACAAAAAGTCAGTGTTATCCAGAATTTGCTTTTTCCAGTTAATGTGCATTAGATATATCTCTCTGTTAATATTTGTGGGTCTACTTGTTCCAGAATCAATAGCATCCATTTAGATTGGGCATGGATGGGAAGTTCCATGTCAGCTGGGCACCTGCTCTTACCTGATGAACAGCTGAGGGTCAGCTGGTCTTGGGTGGCCTTTGCAGGATGACCAGGGGAACCTGGCTCTGCTCCACACCCGCCTTGTCCTCTGGAAGGATGACACAGACATCTTCTCCCAGGGAAGGTGGAAGAGCCAGGGAGCAGGTGGGAACACACAGCTTCCTGTAGCCTGGCCCATAATGGAGTATTGTGACTTCCACCTGATTCTGTAGCCCCAGATGAACCCCAAAGATGAGCCCAAATTCAAGGGCTGGAGAAAGAGACTCTGCCTCTTTTGTGAGAGAAAACGGCATGAAAGGGCATGTGGCAATAGCCATGATAAAGGAGAGAGTGAGTGTTTGGGCCATCAATGCAATCAATCCACACCAAATACTTATAGTTACTCATTGCATATCTCTTGGGCGTGGGAGTGAATCCTTAGATTATTGGGGCAGAACACAAAGGATAATTTAGCTGGAGCTGGAGCGTTGACTTTTTACAACGAGGATGTGTGTATATGTGAAAAACATATATAGTCTACGTAGAATGAGCTAGTAAGGCATTTATAGAATTTGGAGATACAAAAAGAAAAGCTATACATTATGTGTGAGATCTGAGGAGTGTAACAGTAAACTGATAACATCTTCAAGGTCCTAATCAGGAAGAGTAGCTCCCTTACTTTGAAATATTAAGTAATCAATTTGCCAACATTTTTTGTGTTTGCTATGTCCCAGGGTCTTTCCATATTTCATCCAACTATCCCAATAATTTTCATGGATGGTATTAAGGTACCCATTCTAGAGAAGAGACAGCTGAGCCTCAGAGAAGGTGAGTAAGTTAACCAAGTTTATCTTGTTGATAAGAGAGGGGCTGGCACTGCACTTCCTACATCTAATGTTGTTAACTTTGCCCCTAATTCCTCTTAATAAGCAACATGGCATCAAGTGTGTCAGCACATGTGAAATCTAGGTAGGCAGAAGGGCAGAATGGGTATGATAGATGCAATGAGATATTTTCTTGAATTGATTTTATAGTAGACAGTATTGGGTGACGGAAAATCACACACACAAAAATGCTGCTTTTTTCAAACACACATTCACAAAACTCACATAAATGCAGAAATGGACAAAGGAACAGGTTTTGAGTCCAGTCAACAGTAAAGTAGGACACTTATTTCTTGTTTCTCTCTCTTTCTCTCTTCCTTCCTTTTGGCTGGCATTTTTTCTTTTCTTTTCTTTTTTTTTTAATGAGAGAGACACCAGGAAATAAAAGCGCTGCATTTGGTTAGCATCCTGTAAAGCACAGATTCGTAAATAAATTCCTTATGCCTGCGTGCCAGGGCTGAAGTTAAAATTAGCCGCAGGTGGGGTTTACGCTGTTGGCTGTTTGGTACAGAGAGTCTGGAGAGAGTGGCCCACTTCCACGTGGTCCTGCAGCTCTGGTCTCAGCACGACCATCATCAGATGTCTCTTTTGTCCTGGGGCTGGGTGGTCAGGAAACAGTCTCCTTGTCCTGTCCTCGAGAGAGGATGCGATCACCAGGTGGCCCTTGGATGGCAGGGCGCCAGTAATTTGACATCATTTTTGGCACAGAATTACTGACGAAGAAATTTCTACAGAGTTTGAAGTTTTCAAAAAAAATCAAACTAAAATAACATCACCCTGCTAGTTGGAAAGCACTCTTTTCTTTTTGTTATTTTTGCATCAATCTATTTCCCAGAGTTGTGGGAGAGTTGTGGATTCTTCCCTTTGAGCTTGGTGTGTTTTCTCTCAATTGTAACAATGCAGAGTGATATTTTATTATGAGGATTTCTGTCATAAGCTGTAATTCAAATATATACCTTTGTCTGGAAATAGTGCAATTTTTAATCTTCTTCAAAAACTGTGAAAGTCCTGCTCTGGCCAGATTTAAGGCAGACTGAGGAGCAACGCAATTAATTTAAATTCTAGAAATAGCAGAGACTGTTAAAATCTTCAGCTATCAAAGACAACAGTAATAAAAAGTTTATTTATTTTATTTTTTACCTAAACATTCTCATAAGAGATCACTGACTACAGAGGTAATGGTGTCTAGTGATTAAATTCATTTCTATACAATTTCTAATTTTTTTTTGGTTCTTCTGTAATGGATGGTTGAAGTATTGGGGTATTTTAAGTACTTGGAGTGGGGAAAAACCAGTATCAGTATAAAATAAAACCAATAAATATTGGATTTATCAGAAGTTTGTGGTAGAGAACCAATGCATTTACCATGGAAGTTGTACTAACATAGCAGTAAAAGCTTGCTTGAAAGGAAGTCCAAGGAGGCTTGATGATCTCATTGTTAAAATATGGTTACTATTTTGAGTTTCAGACACTGATTTTCAATCAATATTTTTATCATATGGAGTTCTTTTCTCATTTGATCATTTGGTGGACCTGTACAAGGCCAATGTCAATTTAATGAGAGGGCTCTGAGGCTTCCATCAGCAAGACCCGCTCTCAGGATCCCCAAAGGCTCCATATTTGAATTATTTTTGTCTACTCAACTGCATTTACAAGTAATAACACTTTTATTATCTCATGTTTTATTCATCAAACACTATATAGCTGCCAATCAAGGCTTCTAATCAACATGAGATTCCCGTGCTATTGACATGAGGTTGACAGCAATAAGGCAAGGAGTGGCTTGTTTTGTGGTTTAGAGGCTGGGGTTTGGATCTCAGTCACTAGCTTTGTGATGTTGGCAAGCTATTTAACCAATCTGTCTCTCCCTTTCTGTCCATCTCTCTCTCTTTCTCTCTCACTCCGGCTTCCTGCAGGCTTATAAAATGTTAATGCTGATATATTGCAAGATTGTTAGGAGGCATGCTGAGACCTCAGGATGGGAACCACTGTACCATGGAGACTCTTCCAAATGGGATAATTGATGATGGAAAGAGACAAGGACCCCTAGAATCGACCTTGGGAGCAAGTAGAGCAGGTTATCAATACAACACTCGCCTAGCTGTCATGAAATTGATGACCCAAATGATAGGGAGAAAACTGCATCAGAGACAGACATGGGGGCTAACCCCAGGATGCCATGGGCATGAGGCCATAGAACCAGGACAAAAGCTCAAGGACGTCAGGTGCAGCACAAGACCACCTAGAGAAAGGCATATCCAATGCCTTCATTGCAGAGTAGGGAGACACGGCCAGACATTGGGAGTCAGTTGCCAGACACACTGAACTGAGTCCCCGAGTTGGAGGTCTGAGTTCTCCCTTCAGACATATTCCATTTATGATACCAATAAATATATGAGAGAGCTCATGGTAGCATACATATATATATATATATATATACATATATATATATATATGTTATTGCTTAATCACTAAGTTGTGTCTGACCCTTTTGTGATCCCATGAACAGTAGTCCTCCAGGTTGCTCTGTCCATGGAATTTCCCTGGCAAAAATACTGGAGTGGGTTGCCATTTCCTTCTCCAGGGGATTGTCCTGAGCCAGAGATTGAACCCATGTCTCCTACATTGGCAGGCTGATTCTTGATCACTGAGCTACCAGAGAAGCCTATATATACCTAGGCTGTTTTATATATATATATAACTATATATATATAAATATACATATATATATATAGTGTAGAATTAGAAAAATAATAACTACATTTTTTTCAACTCCATTATGTACCAGCCTCTTTGCTGAGTGCTTTACATACATTACCTTATTCTGGGCTCACAAATATCCTGTTTTTCAAATAAGATAAAGAAGTTTATAAAGATTAAGTGATTCTCCCAAATATGTGCAGCTAGAAGTTGTCTGGGTCAGGAATCAACACTGGGCTTTTTGATGGGCTAGCTCATGCATATTCCACTGCACCACCCCATACATGCCCCAGGATGTGGGGAGCAACCATCTCCTTATGTTTTCACAGTGCATCAGGTACAGATGAATGTTCATGTCTACTATCCAGTGTCCTGTTTTTACTATGAGCACACAGAAAAATTAAATGGTGCAGTAAAAGGCTCTTAAGAAAGAGAACTTGGACTTGAACTGAAACTTTCTGAGACTAGAGGCTGTGCTGTTTTCACTGTATGGCATTCAAAGGAAACAGTAATCCCTTCAGACTTCAGTAGGGGGGACAGTATGTATAGAATTGGTAAGAAAGTTTCACGGACGAGATGGGCTTGAATTGGCCCTAGGTAGTACATGTGGGATTTTGTTGATAAAAGAATAATGAGGGAAGATAAATAAAAAGGAAGTTTCCCCTGTAGGACATGTACCAAACATTATTCATAGAAATTTAACTCCTGCATTCATATTGTAGAAACACCTACAACTTGATTTTAATCGATATACATGTACTGACACGTACATGTACATATATGTGAGTGTGTGCGCACATACACACACACGTTGTGTGAGAACACAATATGATGTAGAGAACTGGAAAGAACCCAGGCCTGATGCTCAGGAGACCTAGCTCTTGGCTCTGCCATTAATTATTTCCACGATCTTGGCAAAGTCACATACAGCTCACTTTGGCAAATTCACTGTAGATTAGATGAATGATTGTTAACATTTCCATGGCACTTAACCAAGTGGTTTCACATAAATTACCTTGTTTAACACTCAAAACAGTTCTACGAGACAAGAAAGGGCACTTGTTAAAAATGCAGGTTCTCTGGTGGGGTTTGAGACTGGTGAAGTTGAATTAGCTGAGAGTAGGACCCAGATTCTTGCGTCTGCTCCATTATTCCAGAAGATGGTTCATTCAGCTAGGCTGGAGACCCGCTATTGCCTGTCCTAGGTATTTTATCCAACAGCCTGTGGTCTCTGCAGCCGCCCTTGGGAACCTCAGCTTCCTTGATCCACGCATCCTTCCTTTGTCCTACTCCATCTGTCTCCAGGGTGAGCACATTCGAAGCCTTAGCCTGATCAGTTTGAGTCAGGAGTCTCTCCGAGGCAAAAAGAGCCCGGCTGTGGTAAGGCTATTGGGAAGCCCTTGTGTCCTGCATTCACCCAGAAACCTGCAATAATGCAGACCTTTCTTTCCTCCCATGTTTAGAGCATGATCTTCTAGTCCTTCAAGGTTCTTCCACCTGCAGCTGCTTGATAACAGTATAATCCGTCTCCTACCTGACAGCCCAGGAGGTATATGAGCACCTTGTCATGTTTCCTCTGAGTCTGCTCTTTCTCAGCCTAAAAACTGTCAGGAGTTCAGAAAAGAATAGGAAGGTGTGTTTGATATTGAAGGCTGTCTCTGAATGTACCCAGCACTTTGCGCTAAGAGATAGGTACTTAGATATTTCATGCCCCACCTCCTGGCAAAAAAAAAGCTTCTCCTGCCAGAGATAGAATCTGTAGAACTTAGTGAAGTTCTGCAGTGAGAAAGCTGGGAGGTGGCAGATGCTCAGTTCTTTGGCACGTGTGCTCATTAAGAAATACAAGGACCTGGTCACAGCATAAGAAACACATTTTATTCTGTGCTTCCTCAAGGAGAAGACACACTTTGTGTTTTATTTTGAGATTTCTGTTGGAGATAGTCAGTGGACTACTGGTGCTCTACTGTAATAAAATTCTCTATTTATCTCTCAGTTCCCTGCACTGAGTTTTTGAAAACTTTACCAGCTTAGGGATATGTGTTGTCTATAATATGTAGTGCCTTTGGTCTGAGTAATTTGCAGTTAATCTGGTTTTTTATAGAGCATTTCTTCATTCTTACTCTGACATAAAGCTACTAACTCTTACAATGACACAAGAATAATAACTGTTACACCTTTAAGGAATCAGCAGGTGGAGGGGAAACATACCAAACATGTTATATACATTGCTTAATTTAATGAACATAGTAACCTCATGTGTGTGTGTGCGAAGTCGCTTCAGCTGTGTCCAACTCTTTCCGACCAAGTGGGCTATAGAGCACCAGGCTTCTCTGTCCATGGGATTTGCTAGGGAAGGATGCTGGAGTGGGTTGCCATTTCCTTCTCTAGGGGATCTTTCTGACCTAGGGAAAGAACCCATGTTTTCTGCAATGGCAGGTGGATTCTTTACCACTGAGTGTTGTGTTAGGCACTTAATTATGTCCTACTCTTTGCAACTTCACTGACTGTAGCCCTCCAGCCTCCTCTGTCCATGAGATTCTCCAGGCTAGAATACTGGAGTGGGTTACTATGCCCTCCTCCAGGGGATCTTCCTGACCCAGGGATAGAACCCGAGTCTCTTGTGTCTCCTGCATTGGCAGGTGTGTTCTTTACCATTAAAGCCACCTGGGAAGCCCCAACTGACTTCATGGACAGATATTAAATATTATCCTCAGTACACAGATGAAGATAGAGGGTACAGAGCTGGGAATAGATGGCAAGTTGGCTCAGAAGCTGGTTAATAGAGGAGCTGGGCCGGTTCTGATCCAAGCATTTCTCTCCTCAGGTTGACTGCCCACCCCTCATTGTTCTCCTATGTGTAATTATAGAATTAGGCTTAATTATAAAATAATTTGGATTTCAGCACATGGGATTGAAAGTCCCCTCCTTTTTCTGTCCTGATTTTATCCTTGGTATAGCTTAAAAATATTAACAGACAATTGACATCACTGCTTCCTGCGCTCATCTCATGTCCAGGCTCCATCCCCTTCTGCCTGTCTCGTGTCCTCACCATTCCAAAGCCTCTGTTTTACAAAGGTCGTCAATGATACCCTGAGAGTCTTCATTCAAAACTCTTTCCATGCCTGTCTTGCCATCACTTGGGCTGTCCTTTAAAATAGAAATTCATAACATAAATGTCCATAGACAGAGGAATGGATAAAGAAGATGTGGTTTATACATATGATAGAATATTACTCACCATTTAAAAGAATGAAATAATGCCATTTGCAGCAATGTGGGTGGACCTAGAGATTGTCATACTGAGTGAAGGAAGTCAGACAGAGAAAGAGAAATATTGTGTGATATCCTTTATATAGAGAATCTAAAAAGAAGTGATACAAATGAACTTATTTATGAAGCAAACAGACTCACAGGCTTGGAGAATGAACTTATGGTTACTAGGAGGGAAGGATCTGGGGAAGGGATAGTTAGAGAGTTTGGGATGGACTCATACACACTGCTATATTTATAATGGATGACCAACAAGTACCTAATCTGTAGCACAGGTAACTCTGCTCAATGTTGTGTGGCAGGCTGGATGGGAGGGGAGTTTGGGGGAGAATGGATACCTGTATGACTGAGTCACTCTGCTGTCCATCTGAAGCTGTCAAAGCATTGTTAATTTTCTATACTTCAGTATAAAATAAAAAGTTTTTTAAAAAAGAAGTGTTCCCTGGTGGATTAATTTCATATGACTGCTGAAACAAACATTCACACATTTGGAGGCTTACAAAGAAGAGAGATTCAGTATCTCAGAGTTTTGGAGGTCAGAAGTCCAAGATGTTGGCAGGGCCACACTACCCCGGAGGAGCAATGGAAGAATTTGTTCTCTGCCTCTTCTAAAGTCTGGTGCAGACAGCATCCCTTGGCTTGTGGTTGCATCACTCCCTCTACTCTGTCTTTTCAGAACCTTCTCTGTGTGGGTCTGACTTAAACCTCTCTAGGCCTCTTTCTCACAAGGAAACCCCTGATTGCAGTAGGACCACCCAAATGATCCACATGCACTGCTCCTCTCAAGGTTCTGAACTTAATCACGTCTTTTGTCCTCAAAGTCACATCCATATATTCTAGGGATTCAGACCTGGACATAACATGGTGATGGTGGGGGCACCATTAAGCCCATTATACCCGGTTCTGTCTTTAATCATAGTGCCTGCCTACTCTTGTAATCTTCCTGGTTCCTTTTCTTTTTTTTTTTTTTTAAATATTTGTTATGGAGACTATTTATTTTTATTTACTTTTATTATATTTTATGTTTTGACTACACAGCGTGGTGTGTGGGATTTTAGTTCCCTGACCAGGGCTTGAACTCATGCCTCCTGCTCTGCAAGCACAGAGTCTTAACCGCTGGATCACCAGGGAAGTCCGCCTTCCTGTTTATTTCACTAGTATTTCCTATCATCTTGAAAATTCTCAAATTTACAACCTTGGCAGAGTTCTTCTGGGCTTATAACACTTCTTTTTCCTACATATGCACATAATCACAGAGGTTATATAGGTTTATAATACAAAAATAAGATACTGGCCAAGCTCTTACCACACTCGTTTCAGGGTAGGATCAAATTTCAGCTTTTATTAGCTGACTTCCTACAACACACAAGAGGGGTTTATATCTTCTCCCGACTTACCTTCGCTTAACCTATTATAGCACATCACATTTTTTTGTTAAATCAATAATGTTTACACTATTTTAACTAGATATCAATGTATTAAAACATTATTTCCTTTTTAGTACAATGCATTTTGCTTTCCTAGAAGTCAATAATCATCTTATTAATTACTTAGCCATTTTGCTTAGTTTTTGTGTTTGTTTGTTTTTTTCCTTTTTTGTTTCTGTTTTGGGGAAGTCAGCCATTATTTAATTTTAAGAATTTTAATTATTTAACCCATAAATTCAATGCTAGGATGTAAATCTTCTCATAATGTGTTTAAATGTATCCACATGAGCCATAAATCTCATTTAAGTCTTAAAAAGAGCTTACCTGTAGGTCTGCTGTGCGGCTGTGGGGTAAAGGTTTCCCCTCATGGTCATTCTAAGGATTTTATCTTCTTTTCTGGGTTGGATCTTCTGGGTTTATTTTCTTATTTTGGTGGAGTATATCTTCTTTCAGCATGATACTTAAAATTCCTGAGACGATCTGAAAAAAAATCTAATAAATCTCTATTCTTAATTAGTATTCTGTGTGTGGGTGCTCAGTCGCTCAGTCCTGTCCACCTCTTTGTGACCCCATGGACTGCAGCTCACCAGGCTCCTTTGTCCATGGGGTTCTCCAGGCAAGAGTACTGGAGTGGGTTGTCATGCCCTCCTCCGGGAGATGTTCCCTACCCAGGGGTCGAACCCATGTCTTCTGCATCTCCTGCATTGGCAGGTGGGTTCTTTACCACTGAACCATCTGGGATTCTGGCTGGGGGCAAAAATATTGTTCACAAATTATTTGTCATAACTTTTGAATGCTACACCTCCACTTCAGGCTTGCCATGGTAGATATTAGGAGCCCTTCTTGTCCAATCCTCTGTTCGTCCTATTTTCCTTTTCTGTCTGGAAGGCTTTCGGACTTTATTTTCTCTCCAGTGTTCTGAAATTTACGATAATGTGGTCCTTCATGTGTGGTCCTTCTTCTTCAACTGGGAAATAAAGAGGAATGATCAATCTGACAAAGGGTATTCTTCAGTTCTGGGAAAATTTCTTAAACTGTGTTGCTTTTATTTCTTCTCCTTTTTTTTCTATCTCTATTTTTTCTGGAATTTTCTATTTTTTGAACACTTTGGATTTATGTTTTAGTTTTATTGTATTTTTCCTATTTCTTACATCACATTTTTCTAGAAAACTTTATCAACTGTATCTTCCAGCCTTTTCAATGAATTTTTTATTTCATCATCTAATTTTAATATTTGAGAAATAACTTTTTATTATTCTAGGGGAAAGAAGCCTTCATTTTTGTGTTTTTTCTCCATAGATACGGTATCTACTTCCACATCTCTAAGAATATGTGTATATTTTATGGTTCTTCTCCCCACTATACTTGGCATTCTTTTTCTAGTTCTTTGAGATTTAATTTTTCTCAAATGTTAGTTCATTCTTTTTATTTTATTGGAGTATAACTGCTTTACAATATTATATTAAGTTTCTGCTGTGCAACAAAATGAATCCACTATAAGTATACATATATCCCCTCCCTCATGAGCCTCCCTCCTGCCTATTTATTCTTAGTGTCTTCTCTCACCACAGTGGCATGAAGCTAGAAATCAGTACTAAGAGAAAAACTGGAAAATTGAATACATGGAAATTAAACAATTGTCTCTTGAACAACCAACGGCTCAAAGAAGAAACTAGAGGGACAGTAAAAAAGTTCCTGGAGACAAACGGAAATGGAAGTGCAACATACCAGAATTTATGGGATGCAGCAAAAGTTGTTCTAAGAGGGAAGTTCATAGCAATAAACTTTCAATTGAAGAAGCAAGAAAGATAAATAAGCAATCTAGTGTTACTTCTTAATATTAATATTTTCTGCATTTATGGGAAGTTTGGCTCATTTGTTTCCTGAGAGAGGAGTCCTAAATTTTCATTCATGGAGAGCTTAAGATCTACAACCAGTGTTCTGCGAACCAAAAACGGAAAGGAAACAAGAGAAAATAGATTATTGATCAAGGTCACCATGTTCTGTGGTTTCCATAAGATGTGCCTGATGCCTTCACAGAGTTAAGCTCCTGTATTTGCTGTTGGCTTATTTTATGAGATACAGTGGGAATCTTGCATTTTCAACTGTTCCTTAGATGTTCGATTCCAGTCCTTCCGATTCCAGTCTCCTATGTATGTTTTTTAGTAAGCCAGTAATATCAAGTGCCCACTAATCTCCAATTGGAAGACTCAACAAGACCTTTGCTTACAATGACCATATGTAAACTCATTATCTTTCTCTATATGACTCCTCCTCCTGAGTTCCAAATCCTAATAGCAGCAGATGCTGTGGTCAGCCTCTGAAATCCCTTTCCCAACCTAGAGGACCAGCAGAAGTACTCATTAGCTTGACTTCTGTGAGTGCTAAATGGCTTATAGTTCTTACATTGACAACTTTTTCTCACCATTTCCATCAGCTGAAAAGAGCTGCTTTGCCTAAGGTCACTGCCTACCTGGGAACTTGCTGTAATGTAGCACAGTCTCTGCAGGACCATCCTAACCTAGCACTCACTGCGGCACTTTGTTAGGAGGCTGAGTCTTTCCTCTGCCCAATCTTGCTTCCTCCTGCACTGATGTTAATCCCAAGTACTCTGCATAATAAACACCTTGCATGCAGAAGGCTGTCCTGGAGTCTTCTTCCCTGGGGAACTGACCTGTATTGCTTGTGAGTAGCATCATGACTAAGCTGCAAATGCTGAAGCCCAGTGGGATGGCTCACATTCCCTGACCCTCAGCTTACTTCCACGTTCTACTATGTCCATTTCCTTCTGTCAAAATGTTTCCTGCTGCTCATTTCTCATAAATGGATCTTCGTCCCTATTTAAGGTTGTAAAAGATGGCAATCCAGCCTGTCGTCTATGCTACTACTATCGGTGGTCATGTTTCTGAGTAGTCATGGTTCTTCTTTGCTCAGCATGCCTTGGGAGTTCTCATCACTTGGCTTGATAAACCCTGTCCAACATCAGAAATAGGAAGAGGCTCACAACCTGGCTCACCCTTTCTGCTCTTCCAGGGTAATCCTGGGGGACATTCTCATCCATTTCATTTTTTTTTCCTGCACATTTCACGTTTCTTAAAATTTTGTAAATATGCCACTTGCACTTGACTTCACACAGCCTTTCCTTCTCTTCTCTCTACTTGAAAAAGTCTTCTGGTTTAAGGACTGCTTCCACAACACCTTTCCTTGGAGCTTTCATCTCCCTTCCCCTGACCTAGAGAGGGGTCCTACTTGCAGCCTTTTGTAGGTAATTCCCTTGATTTAGCAAACATCCCTGGTAGCTCAGCTGGTAAAGAGTCAGCCTGCAGTGCAGGAGACCCTGGTTCGATTCCTGGGTTGGGAAGTTCCCCTGGAGAAATGATAGGCTATCCATTACAGTATTCTTGCCTTGAGAATCCCCACGGACAGAGGAGACTGGGGGACTATAGCCTGTGGTGTCGCAAAGAGTCGGACACAACTGAGTGATTGAACACACAGATCACACTAGAGTACTAGTTCTTTACATTTATCTGGCTTCTTTCTTGACTAATACAATTGCAAAGGCTGAGGCTGTGTTTCTCCTTAGGTGATCTTATTCCTAACCAGGTGCCTGATACAGTGATGGCTAATAAACTTTAATAAGATAAAGATATGAATCAATGTAGTATCGACAAGTACATTTGTTATTAATTCAAATACATTTGTACAAAATTTACTTAGACAGTAATTATGATACAGCTTTTAGTACTAGTTGCACATTTAATAAAAATTTGGGGCTATGCTTCATGCTACTGAATATGTAAGTGAGGAAAAGTCCTGCCACTAAGAATAAGCACATATTTAATTACGTGGGATAAACATAAGCAGGTAAATTGCATGATTCATCAACTCTTTCCCCTTTTCTTCATTACTTTAGCATCAACCTCTGATGTTTATCCTGATCATATTACTTTTCAACTAGATTCAGTCAGTTCAGTTCAGTCGCTCATTCTCGTCTGACTCTTTGTGACCCCATGGACTGCAGCATGCCAGGCTTCCTTGTCTATCACTAATTCCTGGAGCTTGCTCAAATTCTTGTCTATTGAGTAGGTGATGACATCCAGCCATCTCATCCTCTGTCGTCCCCTTCTCCTCCTGCCTTCAATCTTTCCCAGCATCAGTGTCTTTTCCAGTGAGTCAGTTTTTCACATCAGATGGCCAAAGTATTGGAGCTTCAGCTTCAGCTTCAGTCCTTCCAGTGAATATCCAGGACTGATTTCCTTTAGGATGGACTGGTTGGATCTCCTTGCAGTCCAAAGGACTCTCAAGGGTCTTCTCCAACACCACAGTTCGAAAGCATCGGTTATTCGGCACTCAGCTTTCTTTATACTCCAACTCGCACATCCATACATGACTACTGGAAAAACCACAGCTTTGACTAGAGGGACCTTTGTCGGCAAAGTAATGTCTCTGCTTTTTAATAAGCTGTCTAGGTTGGTCATAGCTTTTCTTCCAAGGAGCAAGCATCTTTTAATTCCATGGCTGCAGTCACTATCTGCAGTCATTTTGGAGCCCAAGAAAATAAATCTGTCACTCTTTCCGTTGTTTCCCTATCTATTTGCCATGAAGTGATGGGACCGGATGCCATGATCTTAGTTTTTTGAACAGGTATAATTAAATAAGATGAGGCTATATTGGAAGGTTGTGGGTCTAAAATCACTATGACTGGTGTCTACAAGAGGAGAAGAACTGAGTCAATCAGAGACACACAGCGAAGAAGTTCATGTGAAGACAGAAGCAAAGACTGGAGTGATGCTTCTAAACCAAGGAATGCCAAGGGTTGCCAGCAACCCCCAGAAGCTAGAAGTTGCTTTTATTATCTTTCAGATTATCCAAGAAAAACATATAATTTAAAAGTATGTTATCTTAAATATTTATTAGATCACTGTATACTTTTTAAAATATTTATTAGGTTACCGAGTGTATATCATTGAGCTCCTGGGACCAAAGAGGAAAAATATTAGTCTAGAGAAAAGGGACCACAATGATACATCATTGTACACATCCAGGGTCTGGCACTGTGCTTGCAGAGAGCATGTCATTAACAGAGTGTAGGGAAGGAGTACACACACTGCATTTCTGTTGTACTCAAAGTGTCTTCCTGTAGATCAAAGGTTTGTTGTCATTTAGCTCCTTTGAATTCCTTGCATGTTTCTTTGCAAATTCCCCAAAAGTTTTGGCTGGTTTTGATGATCTTGGTTTGAAGATAAAATTTAAAAATAAATTTGTGATTCAGTACATTGTTTAAAAGATTTTAGGGATATCTGATAAATGTTTGTAACTGCTATTTCATCTAAGTACGCTGAATGAGGTCTGTAGTTCATAAACCCACAAGTTTATAAATGCCTGGTGCTTTGATTCCATGAACCTTGGGTATGTAGAACGAGGGAATGAGAAACTTTGCCTTCAAGATCCTAAATTGAGAGGACTTCCTTGGTGGTCCAGTGGCTGTGACTCTTCACTTCCAATGCAGGCGGCCCAGGTCTGACCCCTGGTCAGGGAACTGGATCCCACATGCCGCAACTAAGAGCTCACATGTCACAGCTAAATATCCCGCTTGCCTCTACTAAGACCTCGTGCAGCCAAGTAAATGAATAAATAAATATTTTAAAAAAGATCCTAAATTTGAAAAAGGGACAAAAATGCACCGACATTTAACTGCTAGTAAGTTTGTGTATCGGGCTTCCTAGGCGGCTCAGTGGTAAAGAATCTGCCTTCCATGCAGGAGATGTGGGTGTGGTGCCTAGGTTGGAAGGATCCCCTGGAGAAGGAAATGACAACCGCTCCAGTATCCTTGCCTGGAAAATCCCATGGACAGAGGAACCTGGTGGGCTACAGTCCATGGGGTCACAAAGAGTCAGACATGACTTAGTGACTAAAAACAACAACAAGTTTGTGAACTACTGACCTTCCTGTTGTATTCAGATATCAATGGAAAACATTCTTCAGCTTCTGAATTTGTGCTTAGTTGCATAATTATGCAACCCGCAAATATTTAGTTTCTAGGAATCATTGGCTTTTGGGTGGGAATGGCAAAAACCATCTACACAATTCACTAAGAGGTCAAAGGTATTCCTTTGAGAAAAGTCATGGCTGAATGTTTGACCCATGATTTTGCACTAAAAAAAAAATCTAAGACTCAGCAGGCAGAGAGAGTTTCCCATAGGAATGGCACATGAAAGCTTCAAGGCATTCAAGACAAATCCGTAGACTGGTTCCTGGTGCTGCCAGGCAACATTTCTGATCACTGCACATGTGTTTATTTGCATGTGAGAGGCCTAGTCACATGTTTCCCAAATCACAGGTTTTACTCTCAGACTTGTGCTTAGTAGATTACATCCCTAAATCAATATGGAAAGCAAGACTCTGTGAACACACCAGAAGAGCGACTCCGAAACTCATAACCCTTTCATTCCCAGTCAGTTGTCTTTTTCGTTTCTATACAATGAGCATGCTTCATGGATGGCTATTCCCCTTCTCAGGGTGTCTCAAAATTGCTTATGAGAATATCATACCAATGAAGAAAAACAGCCCCAAATTAATAATGAACTTTTTTTTTTTTAGTGATTGAAATCTACTGTTTTATACCTGCTGCAAATGATTAAATGGGTTTTTTCTATTTAAGAAAAATGAGATGATTAGAAAAGAGAGGTTGAGAGTATGATTTCAACAATAAAGTGGACTCACTAAGTGTTAAGTGTCAGTCACTCAGTTGTGTCTGACTCTTTGCAACCCTATGGACTGTAGCCCTCCAAGGCTCCTCTGTCCATGGGATTTACCAGACAAGAGTATAGGATTGGTCTTCCAATTCCTTGTCTAGGAGATCTTCCTGACCCAGGGGTTAAACCTGGGTCTCCTGCATTGCAGGTAGATTCTTTATCATCTGAACCTCACTAAAGGGAAATGTTAAAGCAAGCTTGAGGAGCACCTCGCATGGGCAAAAACTGCTAGCTCAGCAGAAGGCCAGATTTTGTTACTTCTTAGATGCACCTGCTACTGCAGGGTTCAGTTTTGGAAGAGGCAGTGGGACCAAACAGTTTGAGAACATATTTGCACCTGGGACCAAAATTTTGGAAGCGTAATACTAAAAGAACAGTTCAGTTCAGTTCAGTTCAGTCGCTCAGTCGTGTCTGACCCTTTGCGACCCCATGAATTGCAGCACGCCAGGCCTCCCTGTCCATCACCAACTCCCGGAGTCCACCCAAACCCATGTCCATCGAGTTGGTGATACCATCCAACCATCTCATCCTCTGTCGTCCCCTTCTCCTCCTGCCCCCAATCCTTTCCAGCATTAGGGTCTTTTCCAATGAGTCAACCCTTCGCATGAGGTGGCCAAAGTATTGGAGTTTCAGCTTCAACATCAGACCTTCCAATGAACACCCAGGATTCATCTCTTTTAGGATGGATTGATTGGATCTCCTTGCAGTCCAAGGGACTCTCAAGAGTCTTCTCCAACACCACAGTTCAAAAGCATTAATTCTTCGGCGCTCAGCTTTCTTCACCGTCCAACTCTCACATCCATACATGACCACTGGAAAAACCATAGCCTTGACTAGACGGACTTTTGTTGGCAAAGTAATGTCTCTGCTTTTAAATATGCTATCTAGGTTGGCCATAACCTTCCTTCCAAGGAGTAAGCGTCTTTAAGGAGTAAGCGTCTTTTAATTTCATGGCTGCAATCACCATCTGCAGTGATTTTGGAGCCCCAAAAAATAAAGTCTGACCCTGTTTCCACTGTTTCCCCATCTATTTCCCATGAAGTGATGGGACCAGATGCCATGATCTTAGTTTTCTGAACGTTGAGCTTTAAGCCAACTTTTTCACTCTCCTCCTTCACCTTCATCAAGAGGCTCTTTAGTTCTTCTTCACTTTCTGCCATAAGTGTGGTGTCATCCGCATATCTGAGGTTATTGATATTTCTCCTGGCAATCTTGATTTCAGCTTGTGTTTCTTCCAGCCCAGCGTTTCTCATGATGTACTCTGCATAGAAGTTAAATAAGCAAGGTGACAATATACAGCCTTGACGTACTCCTTTTCCTATTTGGAACCAGTTTGTTGTTCCATGTCCAGTTCTAACTGTTGCTTCCTGATCTACATACAGATTTCTCAAGAGACAGGTCAGATGGTCTGGTATTCCCATCTCTTCCAGAATTTTCCACAGTTTATTGTGATCCACACAGTCAAAGGCTTTGGCATAGTCAATAAAGCAGAAATAGATGTTTTTCTGGAACTCTCTTGCCTTTTCAATGATCCAGCGGATGTTCTTCTGGAACTCTCTTGCTTTTTCGATGATCCAGTGGATATCGGCAATTTGATCTCTGGTTCCTCTGCCTTTTCTAAAACCAGCTTGAACATCTGGAAGTTCACAGTTCATGTATTGCTGAAGCCTGGCTTGGAGAATTTTGAGCATCACCTTACTAGCATGTGAGATGAGTGCAATTGTGCGGTAGTTTGAGCATTCTTTGGCATTGCCTTTCTTTGGGATTGGAACGAACACTGACATTTTTCAGTCCTGTGGCCACTGCTGAGTTTTCCAAATTTGCTGGCATGTCGAGTGCAGCACTTTCACAGCATCACCTTTGAGGATTTGAAATAGCTCAACTGGAATTCCATCACCTCTACTAGCTTTGTTCGTAGTGATGCTTTCTAAGGCCCACTTGACTTCACATTCCAGGATGTCTGGCTCTAGGTGAGTGATCACACCATCGTGATTATCTGGGTCGTGCAGATCTTTTTTGTACAGTTCTTCTGTGTATTCTTGCCACCCCCTCTTAATATCTTCTGCTTCTGTTAGGTCCATACAATTTCTGTCCTTTATCGAGCCCATCTTTGCATGAAATGTTCCTTTGGTATCTCTAATTTTTTTGAAGAGATCTCTAGTCTTTCCCAATCTGTTGTTTCCCTCTATTTCTTTGCACTGATCGCTGAGGAAGGCTTTCTTATCTCTCTTTGCTATTCTTTGGAACTCTGCATTCAGATGGGAATATCTTTCCTTTTCTCCTTGCTTTTCACTTCTCTTCTCTTCTCTTCCCAGCTATCTGTAAGGTCTCCTCAGATAGCCATTTTGCTTTTTTGCATTTCTTTTCCATGGATATTCACATGAAAATACAATACACAGGATCAGAGGTGTGTAAAGGTCCTAAGACTGAAGTTTATATATCAAACAATTTATTCTTTTTCTTGCATCAGTTTTAGTTATCTTGACACAACCCAAACGTGGAAAGATGGGCAATGAATTTATCTGAGTTCACTGGCAGGACCCAGAACATACAGTGAGTCATAGTGCAAGGCCTAGGTCTTACATAAAGGACTAGAAGACAAGGATGGCATAAAAGAGATGGAACCTAGAGCCCAGGTCATGTTAGCCTTGCTTGCAGGAGACCTCTGAGCAGAGTGTGATCATTCAGGTTGATGAGGATAAATTGTATTTAAACTTCTCCTGGAAGACAAACTGTTATCCTGCTCCACTCCCCCATTCCCGTAGTTCCTAGTGACATCCTGCCTAGAGTTGCACTTTGTTCTCTGGAATATGATGTCAGATCATTCTGCATACAAGGTCGTCGAATGACCTGAGCCATCTTCTCATTACATGGCGTATCCTCTCTCAAACCTCTTTGGGAACCTCTTTTATTCCCACAATGTAGCTCTCCTCTCTCTCTCTTTCATTTTACTCTGGTAACATCATTAATTAGGTTTGTGAAATACGTCCGTTTTCTGTACAGATGAATGCTTCTTTTGTTCTTTCTGTCTTCCAGACACAAGTTTATGAGTCTCCCCAGGCCTATTTTATTAAATAAAATGCCTTGTCCCTCCTTTTCTATTTTAGAGAAAGATGCCTCATGGTGGAGTTTATATTTTAGCTGGGAATAGAGTCTTGGCAAAATTGAAATTCTTGGATCGTTTTCTGAATTATTATTTAGCCTTTTTTAAAAATTGATCTTTATATAAGAGGAGAGGCCAGTAAGAATCATCTTTACTGTCTCTAAGATTAAGAGTGCTCTGGGGCATCACATATAATGAAGCCCACAGAGAAATTTCTCTATTAAGCATTCTTACTAATTAGTACTCTTAATTAGTAGCAAAATTAAAAGAATAGATGCATCTGTTTTTGATAAATTATAAAACATCCACTTTAATATCATTGCAATTTCCAGCACATGTGTACTAGCTAAAACAACACAGGTAGATTGAGATGTTCTGTGAAAAACAAGTGGAAGGAAAGATTTAGTATTTCTAAATGCATGGTTGTGCAAAGACATGATACACATTGTGGTCAGAGAGGGGAAATGTATGTCTCCCATGCCTTGTCAGGTGACATTTTATCCAAGCCAAAAAGCAGGGTTGAATACAGAATGAATGTGGGTTAAATACAGATGGCCAGCTAAATTTGAATTTTAGATAAACAACAAATAAATTATATATAAATATTTCCCAAATATGACATGGGACATACTTATGCTGAAAATTCTTTATTTGCTGTTTATCTGAAATTCAAATTTAACTGGGCATCCTGTATGTTTATTTGCTAAATCTAGCAACCCTAAAAATGAGTCAGTTGATATCAAAAAAGTAAAATATGTGTCAGTGTCCCTCAAAACAAAATATGCCTTTACGACAGTCTGGAATCATTCTCATAATTTGATAATATAACCTAGGTCTCAGAAGTTTTCAAAAGGCTTTCAGAGACACTAGCAATCAACAAGATAAACTTAACTGATTCTACTCTACTAATGAAGAAATAGATGCTCAGAATGGTCAAAGACTGGCCTGAAGCCAAACTAGTCCTAAGAGATGTGTGTGCTAAGTCACTTTAGTCGTGTCCAACTCTTTGCAACTTCATGGACTGTAGCCTGCCAGGCTCCCCTGTCCTTGGTGATTCTCCAGGCAAGAATACTGGAATGGGTTGCCATACTCTCCTTCAGGGGATCTTCCTGACTCAGGAATGGAACCCACAGCTCTCATGTCTCTTGCATTGGCCTGCGGGTTCTTTATCACTAGCGCCACCTGGGAAGTCCAGTCCTAAGAGATGGAATCACAACTAGTATATAGCTCTTGAGATTCCTAATCTGTATTTCCTTGTTGACTTAAAAGTAATTAATTGGATTATAAATAATCTAAACCATGTAGTCATATTAGTCATAATCCACCTCCCCTGGACAGTAATTATATTTTTTGGCAATAGCCACTCTGATTTGAATTGAAAATGACCAAGGGAGCATCTGAATCCAACTGTGCCCCAGAAGCAACATGAACTATCTCGCAGAAGCTCTGTATTAAAATATGCACAGCGTGGCTTGTGGATGACATTTCCCCACCGTTTCTAGAGAAATCTGTAACTTTTACATATATTATGTATTTCCCTTTTCCATACAAGTTGCAATGTACTTTGATGTCAAGTAACTACGTGGTTGTTAAGAATAATTCAGAGGCGCTATTGGTTTTCCAGCCCAGAGAGGATGAAAAGTCGTTTCGTGACACTTCCACTCACAGATCTGAAGAGTAACCGATCAGGGTCTCGTATCTGACTGCATTTGCAGGGCTGGCACTCGGAGAGACAGACTTCTCATTTAAAATTCAGCCCTTCTGTGAGACACTGAGTGATGATCTTGGAACCAGACAAAATTGACCAGAATTTGTGAAAAGGTAATCAACCATTCCTTGCTGAGGAAAACCAGTGAATATATGTACACACTGCTTCGAGAATCTGTTCTTTTTGTTACCGAACAGATGTCTGGGAGGTTTTTGGCAGGCCCCACGCTGTCAAACAGTCCAGTTTTGACAGTTCCTTGCTTGAGGCATAGCTGAAATGCAAAGTATTTCTGATCAGAATATCATATTCATCTGGATGTTAATTACTGTGTCTGCCTTGGTATAAATAATTAATTATGCAAAACCCACACAGCTGCTGCTGGACAGAGTTAAGTAACTTGCTGTCAGTCTTACAGTTCTGGAAAGGAAAGGAGGATTTATAAAAACATGCTCTGTCACTGTGGGGAGGGGGTGCTTCTCATGGTCCTCCTGCGGTCAGATGGAAATCATTGTACTTGAGCGTGGGGCACACGAGTGCACGTGTATGTTTCAGATAAATAAATAGTATCTCCTAATTGATATTAGTTGGTTCTAAAAGCAATTCCCTTTTCTATTTGTGTAGTACTTTTCCAGGGCCCCAGATACCATACCAGAGAATCATTACAGATCTGACTTCTAAATCCTTCTCAGTTTGTCATCATATCCATCAACTGTTCAAGCGTTCTCCTGGAGCAGGACGTTCAGGTTATGCTGAGTTTGGTGAGCTTTTTTTTTTTTTCTTTTTTTAATCTCTGGAAAAGCACAGACAGCACCAGCTCATTTCATTCATGTTGGAGACTTGTTTCAAGTTTCACCAATCTCGTCAGTGATGACTGTGTGAATATCTAGAGTGCTGAGAAATCATGATGCATCCATTTAAGACTTTTTGTCTCCGTTACTTGACTCAAGTGCAAATGACTTGTTTATGTTTAAATACAACTAGATGTTGCATTGATATAGGCTAAGTGCTAATTCCATGTAACTTTGTGTGTGTGTGTGTGTGTGTGTGGCGAAACAGCACTGCATGTAGCAACAGTGAGAAAAAGAGGGGATTAAAAAACACCTCTAAAACCAAGGCTTTCATAGACTTATCAGATGGATTTTTTTGGTGTGGTGTAAATATTGATATTACTTTAATGAAGCAAATGTCCAGAACTTACAAAGAATGTTCACGCAGAAAGGGCGCAAACTCCCCCTTTGAGAAGCAGCTGTTGTAGAGTGGATGCTGGTGGTGGGCAGGGGCTGTGGGCGCCGGGCTCTACCACATTCCAGCTGGGCAATTTAGGACAAGTCACAGGATGCTTAGGGAACTTCCTTTTCTGTTCTCACCCAGGATCGGTGATAGAATCAAATGAGATCATTGGTATGAGAGCACTTTGCAAACTGGGATGATATTTAAAAATACAGAGTATCATTTCGCCTCCAACAATTAGTTACTGGGCAAGCAGTGCTAATGAAACAGCCACCTGTTATACTTCTTCCTTTTAAATCTACCTCCTCATTTATTCCCCCAGCAAGGTTTTGTCGTCTTCTATTCATGCACCAGGTGCTCCTGTGATCAAGAAGACAGAAGTAGCCCTACCTTTGTGGAGATCATAGTCCAGTGAGGAAAATAAACACAGAAGAAAATATATGACTAAAACAATTGCAAATAATGTTAAGTGCCAAGAAGAAAACAGAATGAGGCAGAGGGATGGAGAGTGGCTGAATGGGCAATTTAAGATGGGGCAGTCAGGGAGGGCTCTGAGAAGATCTGATCCTTAAGCAGACGCCCAAATGAAAAGACGGACCCAGCCAGGTTAGTTAATGCCAGAGAAGTTAATGCTGAGCTAGCGCCAAGGTCCATAAGTGGGGACGCGCTTTGCGTGTTGACAGTGGGGGGTGCTGGCGGGCCCGTGGCTGCTCTGTGAGGGAGGGTGATAGGATATGAAACCCACCATCTCCCTCTCTTTACTAGATCATAGCACAAAACCTCCACATGCGACACTGGCTCTGTGATTTTCATTTACAGAAGACACACCGTGTGGCTGTAACGACTTCGATTTTCTTGACAGAACAATGAGATTGTTCTTGCTTGGAGAACAGAAAAGCGTGGAAAAAAATTCCAACCCACGTGTCTTTAGGGAACTACAAGTCTGAAATATCTGTATTGATTTAGTTTTCTTTCCTGTTGACCTCCGACCTAATGATTTACAAAGTCTTGTTACACCTTATAGAACAACCCATGGAAGATAGATGGGAGGGAAAGAAAATTAGTGCTTCCTTTAAGTCTTCACATGGGACACCTTTAGTGTGAGATTCAACTAAGTGTGTGTGCTGATAGACCAGTTTTTGCTGACACTGATATTAAGAGTCTTATTTCAAAAATAAATCTGGTAGGACAAGGAGCCAGCACACCTCAAAATTCTGGAGTCTGTTTTGCTGAAAAAAGTTAGTGGTGTATCTCCCTACACACTCGACCCCTTTTTGCATGGAATTACTTATATAATTGTTCTTTGCTGTCTTGTGTGTTGATGATGCTGCTGTATTCTTGCCCAGTTGTTTGGGCTGAAGGTAAATAGCAGGGTTGGGGGCTAGAGATTGAGAGAAACTTGGTTCCCCTTTCATTCTAAAGGTTAATGTGCCTTAACACCTAGCTCAATACTGTAAATACATCAATATCAGTGGCATCTAGTAGAGACAATTACTCAGCAAAGGATTGCAGATTGTTAAAGAGAAAATATAGTTTACTGTAAAAGAATGCAACCTAGAGCTAGAAAATCTGCTATCCTGTATCTTTTTTTCCTGTTTTTCCTTTTTTTTCTGTATCTTTTTTTCTTCTGTATCTTTTTTTTTCTGTTTTAACACTAAGAACATGGCACATGTATTTGAATTAATAGTAAATAGTACAAAATTTCCCATAATGATAAACAACAGTTCTCTACTCCGTCACTCCCAACTCCATCACCTCCTTAAAAACTTTCACCATATTTCATTTTAATTACCTTTACATGTAAACATGCTCAGAATATTAAAACATATGGCAAATAAATGTAATACTTTATCTTTTCATCCTTATAATGATGTAAATAATACTACCTACCTATACACAAATTATCATTTGCTACTGTGCTTATCAAATTTGAGAATACATTTAATGTGAAGTGTGTGGTAGACCTTAGTTATTATTACACTAGTTTGGAGAGGAAATTTGGTATACATTTACTATAATTTCCACTGGATTTGCTTAATCACATTTTCTTTACATAACATATCATCGATCCAGGGCATTGACAGCTTTTTCATTACAAAACACAAATTAATATCACTATCTCTGGGAAAAAAAATTGAGTGCAAAATATGCACACTATGAGAACAAAGCAATCTTTATCTGGTTGTGAAATGCTATAGTTGCTATGCTCCTCATTGTGGAGAAATTGGAAATTCATCTCATAGGAGCTATCTACTGACAACCAAAGGAGCTGGGCATATATTCACGTCGTGACTTAAACTGAACAAAACCCTTGTTGGTTTCTAACCAGTCATCTTTGGGTTTTGATCTGAGGAAATACAAAAGTATCAGGACCGAGAAGTTATTAGTTGACCAAAACAAAGGATAAACCAAGTAAGTTACGGTTAAACTGGACTAGCTATTAGGACCCACACTTTAAATAAAGAAAACCTATAACAGAAATAATGGACAAGAGGGAAGATACAGCTTAGCATCAGACATGTGAAAACCTTCTATGAGTTTTAGATGATGACATAAAAGTAAATATGTTTAAACACTGCAGTGTGATTTCCAAATAAATCAGTATGGCATGAGGCTGAATTACTGTAAGTATAATGTGTGGAGCAAGGTATACAGGGGCTACTGGGTGATCAGAAGGTAAGTTCCCCCTAGAGAATGCCTCTCTGTGCCTGTCAGTTACATTTCCAGAATGGCTAGCATGGGGAAAGAGTTAAAGCCATTCCATACAAGAAATGAATGAAAACATTTAGCTTCTTGGAGTTTCAAGAGCAAAATCTGAAAGCAGCACACATCAGAGAACAGTTCATGGCTTTCTCGGATCATCTGGGTGGGAATAAAAAAGGTTGAATTCGATGACTTAGCTCTCTTTTCAGTTGATAATTAAGACCCATGGCTCACAACAATGTATCGACATTAATTTCCTTGAAGACTTTCCAGCTACGCAGTACCTGGAAAATAGCATGAAAACTGTGTTTGGAGATATGAGTTTGCATCCAGGTCTTACCACTTAACCTGCTTTGTCATTGCATGATTTGTCCTCTCTCAACCTCACTCTCATCTGGGAAAATAAAGTTAGTATTCCTTACACGGAAAGTTTTTGTGAGAATTAAATGACCTAAAGCTTATGTAATGGAGATGACATTTCTGTAAAATCACCTTCCTTTTAAAGCTTAGCTATGAGGCTGGAATGGGTAAGGAGGAGAACATGTCAAAGAGAAACAATACTGGACACTAGTTGAAAGTAATGAAAACAGGTTGTATTGTCTATCGCAATAGGAGAGTCCAGTGTAAGCCAAGCTCATCTTCGGTCCATGCGGAGGTGACTGTGTGTTTTAAAGGAGAGTGACGGTAGAGGGAGCAGGAGTAGGTAAAACTGAGCAGAGTTGGGGAGATGGAAACAAACAGAAAGCAGGAAGCAGTGCTGGGCCATGAAATCTTTTATGAAATCTTGGAACTCGAAGGAGATGTTCTTAAACCCTTTTCACCAACCTGGCTCCCAGGAGCTGGTGATCAGTATCAAAGCATCCATATTCTCTGCCCCCTTGCATGGGTCACATGGCTGGGCTGGATTTCAGATGAGCTCTCAGCATGATGGTGACACAATTATGAGAAGCTTTTACTGGGCCTTTTCATCTGAAACGCCTTCATCTGTACGGGCAGCTGTAACGAAGTACCATAGAGGTACCGTGTTTTCACATGGAAAGTTGGCTTCTCACAGTTCTGAAGGTTGAAAGTCAGGCTTGGAGTGCCAACATGGTTGGGTTCTTATAAGGACTTCCTGGTGGGTTGCAGACAAGCTCCTTCTGGCTGTGTCCTCACGGAGTAGCAAGAGAGGGAGAGGTCTCTGTTATAAAGAAGGGTTCCAATCCCACTCCTGGGGGCTCCATCCTCAGGACCTCCTCAAGTCCCCACCTCCTAACACCATCACCATCGGGGTTAGGTTTCAACATGCGAATTTTGGAAGGACACACATACTTAGTCCATAGCAGAGAGAATATACGAAGGAAAGACACAAGGAAGAAAGAACAGACGTAAAGAGAAAGAGGAGACTGTGCCCTGAACCTGTGGACTTGTAGCTTTTCTCCATCCCTCCTGATACCTCAGCTGCCAACTCTTCTCTGTGCTTCTCTACCTTCACGTATCCTCGCTTTTACACAAACAGAAGGAGCCTATTCAGGTCAGCATTAGTGAACATGCACTTTGTGTCATACACTGGATATACATTTAAATTAAATCTGAAACTGAATTTTGAGAAAAATAAATAGTCCCCAATGCTCAGATGTTTCCTGAAAAAGGATAGGCTTTGGAATTATGTTCATCTGGAGTTGATCTTCTTCTCTTCTACTCTTCTTTGTTTTTGGTGACACATTTCATGGAACAAATTTTCTGAGACTCAATTTCATAATTTAAAAGAAAATCTCCACTTGATTAAGCACAGAAAACCCAGTAAAAATACCACTTCCTAATGCAATGGGAGACCAGCTCAGACCCTGGGCCCACTTGCTCTGTCTCAGGTGGAGGTGGGTGGGCCTTCTTCTAGAACTTGGGAGAGAGACCAAGGTGGGTGAGGTGCTGAGAGTCAGTCCTTGAGAAAAAAACAACAGACCACCTCATCTGGGCAGAGGGGAGGTGGAGGATTTACCCCTGTGCTCCAGTGTCCTTCCTCGCCCGTCCTGGGTCAGGCTGACAAAGGTAGCTTCTGTCCTGGACGCATCAGCCACGCAGAGTGCTGAGGACCACCTCCAGCTGGGCTGGTCCCGCCTCACTCCAAGGCTGCCGTCTGTGTCTTCCCGCTGCAGGCGTTTCTCTCTGATCTCAGTTTTCTCATCTGTGAAATCGAGATAAAGTCCACTGGCAGACATGAAGCCGAGGGACTCTCTCACGGGACCGAGGCCTCAGCTGGGATGCTGGCTCAGCAGGGAGGGACCAGCTCTTCCCACGTGTTCTCTCTTCCTCCAGGAAGCTAGTCGAGGCTGGAGTATGAAATGGTCCCAGCAGCGAGAACCAGGAGGCTCTAACCTGCAGCTGCTCTCCAGCCTCTGCATAAGTGTCATTGGCCATTGTTCCATTGACCAAAGCCAGCTCAGGGTCGGTGCCAGGCAGCAATCACCGCAGGATGTGTGTACAGGGAACAGATTATGGTGCAAGCATTTTAGCATAGGGATAATGACAGCTGCCTAATCGGGTTATTTGAGGATTACAGAAATTAACATTTAGGAGCCATGTAAAGCAAAGCCTGGGACCCTGTAAAGACTAAGTAAGGGTTTACCATTGTTATTAACTCCTGGGGTCTCTCTTAGTGGTAAGGTCTGTGACACTAATGATTTTATCCAGAAATCTCATACTTGATCTTATTTTGCCCCTACTACAAACCAGTGGAGTTACTTCAGACATACAAAGAGCTTCTTTTGGTTCTAGTTTCTTTTCAGTTTGTGTGTATCTTTTTAGTGACACAAATAATATATAAATCCATGGTTATTATGAATACAATGAAAAATGTAAGGGAATATAGAATAAAAAGTATAGTACCTGTTCAGTTCAGTTCAATTCAATTCAGTCGCTCAGTTTTGTCCAACTCTGCGACCCCATGGACTGCAGCACTCCAGGCCTCCTTGTCCATCACCAACTCCCCAATTTTACCCAAACTCATGTCCATTGAGTTGGTGAGGCCATCCAACCATCTCATCCTCTGTCATTCCCTTTTCCTCCTGCCTTCAATCTTTCCCAGCATCAGGGTCTTTTCCAATGAGTCAGTTCTTCGCATCAGGTGGCCAAAGTATTGGAGTTTCAGCTTCAGCATCAGTCCTTCCAATAAATATTCAGGACTTCCTTTAGGATTGACTGGTTGGATCTCCTTGCAGTCCAAGGGACTCTTAAGAGCCTCCTCCAACACCGCAGTTCAAAAGCATCAATTCTTCTGCACTCAGCTTTCTTTATAGTCCAACTCTCATATCCATACATGACTACTGGAAAAACCAAAGCTTTGAAATACTTATAACCATCCCCTATCTTCAAACTCTGTTGCCAACCCTATTAAACATTTGTTATTTAATCTTCCTTAAATATATATATGCCTGTGTGATGTAATGAAATATATATACAAGATCTGTCTCATAAGTGTAAAATATATGTAGAAATATAGATACAGATTTCACATCCATGAAATCTATGTATGTCTCTAATCACATAATTTATAAATTGCATTGGATCATTTACTTATATAAAAGGGCCATACTCTGTATAGTATACTGTGAATTCTTTTTTCAGTGATATATACTGGAGAAATTTCAATGATATGGATAAACTATATCATTTGTTTTTTAAACCCCAAAATGTTTCATAGTACAGCAACACCTCATTTTATTTAAGTATTCCATTGTAAGACGTATTCAGGTTATTTCTATTTATTCATCCTTGTAGGCAGCACTACACTTAGCATTGCCTATATTATACGTGTGTATATAGATATGTTTATACCTGATGATTTGCTGGGTTGAAGCTATGCATGTCTCACATTTTGAGAGATTCTGCCAAGTTTTATTTCTCAGTTGTTCATCACTTATGGGGTACATAAGTTTTAAATTGCCTTCCAAGAACCTTACAGTTCCTAGGTTCTGATCAAGACCTTGGCACCAGATCAGAACTATTAGGACACTAATGAACCTTCCGGTACTGACCATTTCAGAGTGCAGTCATAACTGTAGGCCAAATTTAGACAACTTAGTGAGTTTCCAGGCACAAACAGCTAAGAGCTGATTTGCTCAGTGCTTTGAAGTTTTTGGTATATAAAATCTTTATTCTCTGGATTAAGTGAGCGGTGATATCCCTGATCTACGGGAGCCCTGACTCTGCCATCACTGTCCCATGTGCCAATCACGGGTCATGGTGTGTGTCTCATTCAGGCACTGTGTCCACACGCTCGTCCCCACGTGCCAGCAGAGGAAACCTGCCTGAGCTACACCACCAGGTTTCTCCCAGGAACTTCAGGGGATGGTCTCGAGGATCAGAGACATTTTGGGTTGTTTTAATAAGGTATTATGAGCTGAAGCATGACTGACAGAAATAAGCTAACATTCATGAGAGAAGCCTCAGTCCTGGAGCTGTAGTAGGCAGACCGCCAACAGAAATGGTTTTGTGGATGAAATATTTCCTAAAAATAGCTCTCCCAGATCAGCCTAATGCAATTAAAGTTAGTGATGTACATAATAAGGAAACTGGGAGCTCTTCCTGCTAATAACCACTGTGGAACCAAGGCAATCCATTCCATTAATTTAATATACACTTTCATAGTCCCTTGGTAATAGAAGTATAATTAAAATGATATGCTTTGATAGGCTTTTCTTTCCAAAATGAAATTTTGCAAGTACAGATTTTGAAGTATACATATATATACTTTTTTTTTTCCTGTAACTATTACTCATTGTATATTTATTTTGGTCTCTCTTTCTTCCATACCATCCCCCCACTGCCATTTTTTTCCCCTTAAAGTTGGATCCTGACAATGGTACTGACAGATTTCCTGATGCAGAAAGCTGTTTGAAGAAGAGCTATTAAGAGCATGGCAATTAACTACTGAAAGCAGATAGGGGGAATTTGGGGTTGAATTTGGGTTTATTTGAGGCTTTTATTCCAACAGTATATAAAAAGGTGCCTTGATTCTGGACTTCACATCCTGCAGAACTGCAAGAAATAAATTTCTGTTGTTTATTTTTTTACGGAGTTCAATTCAACTTTTCAAGTAAAGGAACACAACACTTGGGACTTCCCTGGCAGTCCAGTCATTACGACTCTGCACTTCCACTGTTGAGGGCCTGGGTTTAGTCCTGGATCTGGGAAGTAAGATCCTGTAAGTCATGCTGCATGGTGGGAAAATAAAAGACAAAAGTCAAAAGGACTGAAAATAACGCAGTGACACTAAGAAATGGACTCCCATTAATGAACAATTGGATAAGCTACTGTTTCCTATCATTCTCTGACCACATGATTTCAAGAAGCTTGTTAAAACAGATGTCATAAAGTTTATAATAAAAGAAAAGTAGCTCTGCTCTGTTTGGGATTCGTTGGGAAATAAATTATCTTACTATTTATTGAACTCCATTTTAAGATACATCAAGTTAATCTTACTATGCTGCCACCTAAGCATGAATAGGCACGCATTGAAAGTTAAAATTTATATCCCATTAAAAAATTGTAATAAAAAGATATTTTCAAAGGGAAAGGCTATTGAAGTGTGAGTAAGTTTGAGCCAAGACCTAAGATCTGATGGGAAGTCAGAATGTTAATAGAGTCTTGCTGGGTTTTGTCTGCGGCACCGATGCAGTGAGAGGCACCATTGTCTATTACACTGTATCAACTCCAGGAGCACGCCATCAGCAGAACCTGTCAGTATATTTACCTCCAAAATAGGCTGAGATTCTGACCCCACCTCAGCCTCTTCACTGCTAAATCTTCCCCCAAGCTGTCCTTGTCTCCTGCTCGACTATCGTGATGACCTCTCGACAGGATTCTAGCTTCCACTCTTGCTGCCCAAGGAGAAGCCAGCTGTGGACCCCTTATCCTCAACAACACTGTGGTGACTTCCCTTCTCATCCAGACCAAACACCTTAATGCCCTACAAGGCCTCTCTTCCTCTCTTTCTCCCACCACAGGCCCACCCTGTTAACCCCAGCCCCTACTCTGTTCATGCTGATTCACCTCCGCTGGTTTCCTTCCAATTGTTCAAGAAACGCTTTTTCCTGAACAGTCTCAATGCCTTGCTCACTCAAATTACTTGTCTTTGCTCAAATTTTGCCTTGTAAAAAATGACAATGTAGTATGCCTTAAAAAAGCCACTCCATCACATCAATTACCGTTTCTCATATTTGTTCTCTATTTTAAAATAATCCTTAGCACACCTGACGTATTATGCATTTTTATTTCTTTCATACACATCTCTCTTCATTCACATCTCTGCTCCCTAAAAAAAAATGATGCTTTCCTGTCATACTTCTGGTGCCTAGAATAATGTCTTGTACATACTAGTTCCTAAACAAATACTAGTTGGAAATGCTTACTTTACTTTTTCATTTCATTATAGTTTGATAGTCAGATTTACTGATTTCTAAAACTTCAGAAACCCATTTCTAAAAATTCAGAACCCATCGTGAGAAGATAGATCCAGTTGGTACCATGAATTTTCAGATACTTTATTACCACATTTTCATGCATTCATCATCAGGCTGAAAGATTATTTATGTGTTTGGACTACACATTCTTCCATAAATTTTCTTCATTAAAAATATAAAATAAAATTTGCTGATTATACCTACCAAATTCAATATAAAATCAGTAATCATGGACATTGTATGGTACATAATTTTCATAACTATCAAATAAACTTGCTTTTTTAAGCTCAATTTTAAGATAATTAATACATATTGACACAGAATTAGCTGTGCACTGATTATATCTTTCACTTGATTACTAATCTTAAACTAGCATAGGTCTCTTTTCTGATTGGTGATTTTAAAAAGCTTTCTTGATGTAAAAGCATATTTTTTCATGATTGAAAACAATTCTAGTATTTTGAATTAAATTGGAAAATGCCATTTATAGTGTTAGAAACTTAAATGTATATTTGTGCTACATGCTGGATGTACCCTCATATTCTTAGACATATATCTTTATTACCAGAGTGACAAGGGAACATGAAACATTGTATTTTGGAGATATTTGCAGCTAAATATTGAAGGAGCAAGCCTTATGGATCAATTCATATATAATGAAATGATCTGCACCTGGTTGCCTAAAATTCTTGCTTAGCAATTAATTAACCTTATTTAGTCTACTAAGATCATGGCATTCGGTCCTATCACTTCATGGCAAATAGAAGGGGAAAAAGTGGCTGCGGTGACAGATTTTATTTTCTTGGGCTTCAAAATCACTGAGGATGGTGACTGCAGCCATGAAATTAAAACATGCTTGCTCCTTGGAAGGAAAGCTATGACAAACCTAGACAGTGTATTAAAAAGCAGAGACATCACTTCATTGACAAAGGTCCCTATAGTCAAAGCCATGGTTTTCCAGTAGTCATGTATGGATGTGTGAGTTGGACCATAAAGAAGGGTGAGCATCGAAGAGTTGATGCTTTTGAACTGTGGTGTTGGAGAAGACTCTTGAGAATCCGTTGGGCAGCAAGAAGATCAAACCAGTCAATCTTAGAAGAAATCAACCCTGAATATTCATTGAAAGGACAAATACTAAAGCTGAAATTCCAATACTTTGACCACCTGACACGAAGAGCTGACTCATTGGAAAAGACCCTGATGCTGGGAAAGATTGAAGACAAAAGGAGAAAGGTGACAGAGGATGAGATGGCTAGTTAGCATCACTGACTCAATGGACATGAATTTGAGCAAACTGTGGGAGCTATTGGAGGACTGAGGAGCCTGGCGTGCTGCAGTCCATGGTGTCACAAAAAGTCATACATGACTTAGCAATTTTATAACAACAAAAGTCTACTGCAATATTATAATCACATTAAATAATGCTCCTTTTCCCTTGACCTTTGGTGTCCTTGTTTTATCTCACCAACGTCTAAGTTTCTATGGAACCATATCATGCCGACAATTTTGCCCTGAATGAAACCAAAGCTGGTGGTGCTGGAATCCCCTCTAACATCTAAAGAGCTTGCAGTTTATCTAAAACCTCCAGGAGTTGGGTTTCTCTACTTTGCTTATGCTTGTCCTACTTTCTTTTGGTAGATGTCCACATTTTTTTCAGCTTTGTTGTTTCTGCTTTGAATGTTCTCTGAGAACATCTATTAAAGAGTGGAGATCTCAGAAACTTTAGATCACTCACTCACACAGCCAAACTTTCTTAGGGAAATTGCTATAAAAATCCAAACTCTTCAAAAAGACATTCATGAAGATGGAAAAGGTGAGCTTATGTCCTTTATGCTTCTCCATAGCAGGGAGAAGACAAGTTTCTTTCAAGGGTTAGTACAGGAATTCTGTAACTATGGCTTGGTGCGAACAAATAGTGCTGTGAAAATGGATGTGTCCAAAATAGAAAAGAAACATCAGGTGATAAATTGAGATTATTACAAATGTGCTTTTGCTAACAGTATAAAGAGTAACAAAGTGTCAAATGATATATAAAGTCAACATTATACAAAAACTGTATTTTTTCACTCAATCTTCTAAAGTTGGTGTCATTTCTTTTTTTTTTTAATTTCTTTTTTTTTTTTTTTAAATTAAAGACACTTGTTCCTCAGAAGAAAAAGCTATGACCAACCTAGACAGCATGTTAAAAAGCAGAGACATTACTTCGCTGACAGAGGTCCATCTAGTCAAAGCTGTGTTTTATCCAGTAGTCATACATGGATGTGAGAGTTGGACTATAAAGAAAGCAGAAAGCTGAGCACTGAAAAATTGATGCTTTTGAACTGTGGTGTTGGAGAGGACTCTTGAGAGTCCCTTGGACTTCAGGGAGATCCAACCAGTCAATCTTAAAGGAAATCAGTCCTGAATGTTCATTGGAAGGACTGATGCTGAAGCTGAAACTCCAATCCTTTGGCCACCTGATGCAAAAAACTGACTCACTGAAAAAGACCCTGATGCTGGGAAGGATTGAAGGCAGGAGAAGGGGACAACAGAGGATGAGATGGTTGGATGGCATCACCGACTTGATGGACATGAGTTTGAACAAACTCTGGGAGCTGGTGAGGGACAGGGAAGCCTGGCGTGCTGCAGTCCATGGGGTTGCCAAGAGTCAGACATGACTGAGCAACTGAATGGAAGTGAAGATTTTTTTATGTAGACAGTTTTAATAAATCTCTGTTGAATTTGTTACAGTATTACTTCTCTCTTATGTTTTGGTTTCTTTGGCTGCATGACATTTGGGATCTTAGTTTCCCCACCAGGTAGCAAACCCTCACCCCCTGCTTTGAAAGGTGAGTCTTAACCACCAGGTCACCAGGGAGGTCCTGAAAATTGGTACCATTTCATTTTATAGATGGGAAAACTGAGATCAGCTTTACGTATGTCAATGGTCCCCCCATCACACTTCATGATAGTTAAGCCTAGAGCTCTTCCTACTGCAGCAAATCCACTTTTCAATATTTCAGGGCTGCACGCAAGCACCTTTGCCTGGCATGTCCTCTTCTCCCTCACTGGAGTTTCTGTGGCTGTAATGGCACTCACTCCAGCTGTTCGGCTGCCTCATTTACAATCAATTTGCTTCTCCACCTTCTCATCATAACCCCTGGATTGAACACTTCTCAGAAAAGCAGAGACATTATCCTCATAAAGTTAAGAAACTTTAAACGTCAGAGTTGCTGACAGAATAAATGAACGACTTGAGTCTGAAGATGCAAATGCCAGCTACTGACAAGATTGACTTACAGGTGAAATAAGCCATAGACAGTGAACCAAAACATCTGCCTGTTAGAATTTCATCAAAAGCACTCCACTACAGCTCCTTAGAAAGATTTTCCTAACAGTCCCCCACGGCATCAACGGTGTGGTTGTCACATTCGATGGTAATACTTTTGCTGGAAAGAGGCCAACAGACACAGTTATAGGGTGTAATGTTTCTTTAATGCAAAAGACATGGAAAATTCAGAATGTAACCGCAGGATCAGGAGATGGCAGAGCACGCTCCTAGACAGAGTTGGCTTCCAAGCGTTCTCAAAGTTTGCTTTGAAAATGAAGCTCTAAGGATGTCACTACATAACTGGAATGACAGTTTCACCAGGTAAAAGAATTTTTGTCATTCTGAAGGCAGATTTCTTTTCTCTTGACCAATCTGGAAACTCAGCCTTCTCTGAGGAGCTGCATAGAATTAATGTGGAACGAACTCAGCAAAACCCTGAGTGACTGAGCATCCAGCAATATTAGGATATTGGAGGTTAACCGGGGGACTTTCCTCAGCAGACCAGATGTTGCCTTTGTCTGAGGGCAACTGTGGAAGCTTTAAAGTGGCTAACTTCATAGACGAAATCAATATGCATCTCAAGTTATTGCTCTGACCAACTTGTAATTGTGAATTCAGAGGTTTGAGTTTTTGATGGTCTCTGTTGTAGACTAAATATTTATGTCCTTCCAAAATTCATAGGTTGAGAACTTAATCTCCAAAATAATGGACTTCTGGGAGGTGATCAGGTCATGAGTCTGGAGCCCTTATGAAGGGACTATGCCCTTATAGTGGAGACCTCAGAGAGCTCCTCCCCCTTTCTGCCAAGTGAGGACACAGTGAGAAGATGCTGCCTGTGAACCAGGAAGCAAGATCTCCCCAGACACCAAGTCTACCAGTATCTTGCTCTTGAGGACTACCAGCCTCCAGAACTGTGAGAAGTCTTTTTCATTTGGTTTATAAACTACCTAGTCTCTGAAGTTTTGTTACACTAAGTAGACTAAGACAGTCTCTAAGAGTTTCTCAAATAGAAAGAAAGGAATATTAATGAGATGCAAAATTATTGTCCGGGGAGAGAAATTTACCACATGAATTTTGCTTGCTGCTGTTGAAACACACTTAGAAAGGGAGCTGATTGGATTTCAGCCTCAGATGCTGCTGCAAGAATGCTAATCTTGTCTCATTGTTGCAAAGGAGAACAGTTATTTGTGACCAGAGCCCAGAAAGTTCTACAGAATTCTCTACTGTTGAGCAGAAACCTTTCTGGAAAATAGTCTTTCTGGTTAACCAGTGCTTAATGAATCTTGTTACCGACAGAGAGATTCAGCCATTTGTACTTTTCCAACAGTACAGCAGTGCCATATTTCAGACCTTGGTCCCTCTGCAGGACTGAACACAGTGTGGTCTCAGATGTGACATAAAGATTGTATGATTTCACTTGCCTAAAGTAATGCAGGGAGTTCAAACCTATCAATCCTAAGGGAAATCAACCCTGAATATTCATTGGAAGGACTGATATTGAAGCTGAAGCTCCAATACTTTGGCCACCTGATGAGAAAAGCCGACTCATTGGAAAAGACCCTGATGCTGGGAAAGATTGAGGACAGGAGGAGAAGAACACGACAGAGAATAAGATGGTTCGATGGAATCACTGACTCAATGAACATGAGTTTGAGAAAACTCCAGGAGATAGTGAAGGACAGGGAAGTGTGGTGTGCTGCAGTGCATGGGGTCAGAAAGAATTGGACAGAACTGAGCGAATGAACAAAACAATTGAAAGAGGAACTAGTGATAAAGATGAAGGTTTATATATATGGGAGGCATTGGGGAGATATGCAAATCTAGAGTCAGAGTCAGAGGAAGAAAATGATGGAGATGGTCCAGGCAGATGAGAAAGGTAGATTTGTGGAAGATACACAGAGGAAATAAGAAAGTGCATCTTTAGGTTTTGGTAGGGAAGGATCGTGAAAAATTTTACTGTCTTTCCACAAAACAAGAACCTAATAGCCTGTCTCTATTGATTCATTCACTGATGATTTTTTTTAAACTAATGCTCTTTTCCACTTGAATAGAACACTTTGCTAAGTAAATTCTATGTTGCTAAGAAGAAATTAAAAAAAATAACCTGTGTGTTTGCTAGTTTGTTTATTTAAATAGGATCCTACACCACTCATCACACAGAAATCTACAGTGTCTAGAAAACATGTATTAATGTATTTTTATTTCAGTGAAATTGCAAAAATCCTTTTAGTAATATGTGTGTGTGTGTTAGCTGCTCAGTCATGTTGGACTGTAGCCCATCCAGATCCTCTGTCATGGGATTCTCTAGGCAAGAATACTGGAGTGGGTAGCCATGTCCTACTCCAGGTTATCTTCCCAACCCAGGGATCGAACCTGGGTCTCCCACATTGCAGGCAGGTGCTTTCACGTCTGAGCCACCAGGGAAGCCCTAGCAATGCGTATCATGAGGCTAACTACTGTGTCCAGGGGCAGACAGCTGGTGAAAAAAGCTGGGCTGACTCATTTTGCACTGTGCTCTTGTGGGGCAAGCCAGGTAACAGTTTTTTTTTCTTGCTGTGTTAATGAAGCAAGAGGGATATTTGCCAGTTAAAACTCAGAGTACCTTCCCATTATTAGGAACGCATGCCATATTCCTGGGAGTATATTTAGGGTTCCTATAAAGTGGTCTCTTTTGAAATTGTTGAGTTTTGCATGAGTGTTAACACCTTACAATATGTTCTTGCTCCTACTTCTTTGGTGTTATTAGAACTTCCCATAGTAGAAAAGCTATTATTTCCCTTATTTTATAGCTTCAAGAATGAGATTCAGACAAGGAAAAAAAAGAAAAATTTGTCAAAGGTCACAGAAAGATTAAGCAGCAGAGACCAAACCAAATGAAACTCAAACCTAGGTTTTCTGTTCTTCCTAGAAACTTCCCTGGACCAGACTTTGTGTTTCTCTAGTGAATTCTAGAATGAGAAAGCTGAAAAATTCATGGTTGTGCATTCAGTCAACAAATATTTGAGTGTCTCTTAACTGTCAGAATGGAGACCTTTACAAAGTGAAACTGAGCAGAGAGAAATCATTTTATTTTCCTCTGGGAATAGAAGAAGGTTGAACTTCCCAGTCCTCTGGTACCACCTTGAGACTAAGTGATGAGTTTGGGGCAATGGAATGTTACCCACTCCCAACCTCTTCTTTTTATCCTCCACTCTCCCAGCTGTCTTTTTTTTTTCAGTCCAGATTATGGAGAGAAGAGGAGTTACTACAGCTCAGTGGAGCCACTGAGTGGAAAGGCTCATGCCTCAACCATCATGTCAAAACTGACCAACTTTTCACTGCACTGTTGTGAGTGAGCAACAAGACTTTATCTTAATAACATTTTGTCACAGAATTTGGATGTTACACACCTTGACTAGTACAGATTATATATTTCTGCCACCACGTAGCTGTTGCTACCATAATCTCTCATTTGGAATATTGAAATAACCTATAACTGACCTTTGCTCATGCTCTCTCACTCTCCTCCAATCTATTTTTGAAGCAAAAATTTGATAAGTATGTGTCATCGCTTAACATCTTTAATGACTTTCCAAAGTTCGTATGATTACCCTTTCATGTAGGATCTAGTCCCTACCAATGCCATCTCTCCTCGGTTTCTGCCTTTCTCTCTCTGTATTTGTTTCATAATGTCTTTCTTTCAGTTCTTCTAGTCACTCTGTGACAACAGTTTATCTCCCAAACAGTGATGTTCTAATATATGTTTAATGACTAGCTCTGGAAAAAAAAAATGCGTGCGTGTGTGTGTGTGTAAACTTATTTTTAAAATGTATAATTTTCAAATAATACAATATGCAATACACTTTATTCTAAGTTTCATTTGCCAATTGGTTGGTTCTCACAAAATTTGCTCACAACACTTGCCAAGATCTTGTATTCATCACCAGCCTATGGTTGCAATCAAACCATAATTTGACGAAAATCAAACCATGAGTAAATGTTTAATTACTGTCTGATTCAGAAAAGAAGTTGCTCACAACATTGATAAATGAATGTAGTTTCAACATGAATGTTGGTTGGTATTATAATTTGATGAACAAATAAAACAAAAGTAAAAAAAAAAATACAAAGATATCTGTTGAAACCCCACTCAAATTTGTGAAAGATATGAGTGACTTTTTAGCAGAATAAGATAAGAACTTTCAATTACTGAAAGGATATTGCCTCAATTTGGGGGACTATTTAGGATGTAGGAGCTATTGACATGCATATGCAAAGTTTGTTCAGCACTGTTAAGATTGTCTCCATCACTTTCTTAAATCTAGACAACTTAATCTTCAACCACGACTATAAATGAAGCCCTGATTTGTAAAGTTTGCCTGTTTTATTGTGCAAACATTACTGCCAGGGCTGATTTCAACCTGTCAATGAGATGCTACTGAATGTGAAATTGGGAAGAAATGTATGGCTAGTGATAGTTGTTTAGTCACTAAGTTGTGTCTGACTCTTTGAAACCCTATGGATGGCAGAGAGCTAATCTTCTCTGTCCATGGGATTTTCCAGGCAAGAATACTGGAGTGGGTTTCCATTCTCTTCTCCAGGGCATCTTCCCAACCCAGGGAGCAAAACCTGTCTCTTGCATTGCAGGTGGATTCTTTACCACTGAACTACCATAACAGCCCATTAGGTAGTATTTCTACCATACAAATAAAACCTACATAAACCCTCTAAAGAAAAGACATACAACTAAAATACAATTGAGTAATGAGTTTTTAATATAATTTATTTAATCATTAGCTGATATAATTTGTTTTACAAAACAAATTATATAACAAATTTCTAAAACATGGATGTGCTTTCCAATCGGCTTACAACATTCTGAAAATGTCACTGTTAGCTCTCTTAAGCCAGTTTCTGTTGATAACAGCACACCAGTTCTACTTTACAGGACTTTTGGATATGCTATTCTTGTGTTAAGAACTCTTCTCGCTGCTTTACACCTAGAGACCCATCCTATATCTCAACTCATAGTTCATTTAATCAGAAGATTTTTCTGTGTCTATATTTTTGCCCTATCTTGTTCTTTATGATTATAAATGTGTTTTGCAGATGTTAAAACAAACTTCTATTTTTATAGGCTTTAGCATTTCCAAAAAACTTTTACATATATTCTAACATTTGTTTTTCCGTTCAGTGTGTTGGTTAGAGGGATATACCACCCCCTCTTTGTGGATGAGAAGCAGAACTTCAGGAAAGATATGGGTATTTTCTTAAGTAATCTGTGGGCCTGAAAGTTAGAGATGATACCTGAATGCGGGGTCTTCAGATTTTAAAGGCAGTGCTTTTCAATTTTAACACAAAGTCCTGTGATTGAGTTTACTTTGATAGATGATTATGATTAATGTTAGAAGAATGAAAATTGCTTCAGGAATGCATTATGATTTTTTTTTTTAATTTTATTTTATTTATTTATTTTTTTTATAAATTTATTTATTTTAGTTGGGGACTCAAAACAACAAAGTAAATGGCATTATGATTTAAAGACATTAGCAACATTATTAAGTTAACATTTTGTGTAAAATACATAAAAAGGTTAATAAGTTACCATAAAATTGTTTCTTCTTAATTAAAAAAGTCACCTAAATAAATAGGATAAGAGAGAATGACATGGAAAGCCATGGGTGGGGTCAGGAACTGGGAAACCTTCCGGGTTCCTGGCAGCTGGGTACTTCACCCTATGTCTGTACTCTCTCTCACTCTCACAGGCCATCGTTTTCATAACATCTTTCCTCACTTTGGTGCATCGCTGGCCTTTGCCTGTGATTTGGTGAGTCTCTCTCTGCCTTCCTCCAGTACACACTCCAGAAAGCTCCCCTCTGTTTTCCTTAATTCATTACCACAGGGCCTGTGGGACAAAGACCTTCACATTGGGAAATTTCCTGGATCACCTGCCAGGCTACAGCTGGGCTGCCCAGGAGTGACCTTGCAAGTGGGTTCAGGGGTGTCTTTCCAGTATTAGCTGATGCTGCTTCTTTCAGAGGAGGCTATGGGTGGGGCAGCTTTCACATCTAGATTTTCAGAGAAATGATGATGTCCAGTGTGGGCTCTGATCTGTATCTTCTGACTCCAGAGCCATGAGATGATGTGCTAATTTAGATTATTTTTTGCCTGGAAAAACTTGAGTTTAATTTTCATTTTTATTTTTTACTGACTCTAAGAACCTTGTGCAAAACCATACCACTTATGAATTTGGATTTTCCTAAAAGAAGAAAATAAAACTAAATATTAAAAAAAAAACAAAAACGAAAACTAAGATCATGGCATCCGGCCCCATCATTTCACGGAAAATAGAAGGGAGAAAGGTGGAAGTGGTGACAGATTTCCTCTTCTTGGACTCTAAAATCACTGCAGATGGTGACTTCAGCCATGAAATTAGAAGACGATTGCTTCTCAGCAGGAAAGCTATGATAAATCTAGACAGTGTGTTGAAAAGCAGAGACATTACTCTGCTGACCAAGGTCCATATAGTCAAGGCTATGGTCTTCCCAGTGATCATGTACAGTTGTGAGACATGAACCATAAAGAAGGCAGAACACCAAAGAATTGGTGCCTTCGAACGGTGGTACTGGAGAAGACTCCATGGGATTTTCTAGGCAAGAATACTGGAGTGGATTGCCATTTTCTACTCTAGGACATCTTCTCAACCTAGGGATTGCACTCGCTTCTCTTGTGTCACCTGCGTTGTTAGGCGGCTTTGTACCACCTTTAATATTCCTTTAAAACTCATGAGTTCCCAGATGTATTCCTTAAACATATCAATAAATTTAATTGTTTTAGGGACAATTAAAAGAAAAAAAAAAGATCAATGCAAATCAAATATAGGAAATGGTTGTTTCTCACTAAAGTTTTTGTTGATGAAAAATGCCCAGCCTAGACAAACAAGACGAAGGTAACCACTTCACTATTACAAGCAGCAATGTATAAACTCTGGTTTGAGAATGAAACCTAATTTATGGAATGGCTTTGTTGTCACAGATACTGGAAAGATTATAGATCTCAGAAGTTGCCTGCATCAGTTTTTACCTTGCCAGAGGGTTATGGTGATTTCTAATCCAGGAAGGAGGGTCAGAGTATTCTACTTTTGTTTCATACTGTGTCTTTATTTGTTAAAAGTGCTCAAGGCGGCTTAGAACAGGCAGACAGTTATGAGTGAAGCAGATATCGGAGCAGAAGGAATCTCCTGGAACTGAAATCACTTACCACGACAGCTCACCTTTCCTTCAGCATTTCATGAGTCCCGACAAGCACAGGCAAAGGTATCCATGGACTGGGGAAAAAGGGGCTGCTGGGTGGTGAGGCCCAGCCTGCCCTGATGAGAGCAGGAGGATTATCATACCGCGACAGCCGATCAATAGATATTGATGCAATCCCCTGCTCTAAATGCAGCAGGGTTAATCAGTGTCTAACAGAACAATGGGCTGAAAGGCAATCTTCCCAGTCAAGGGCCCCAAAGAGGTAGGTCTGTTTGTTGCAGCAGCTGCCTGTGGAGCAGGGAGCAGCAGCTGGGCCTGTACTGATCGGCCTTGAGCAGCCTGGGCGGGCCGGAGAGACAGCTGCACAGCTGACAGGGGCCTAGTGGTCAGAGGCTCTGTTTCTGGGTCCCTCGAAGTCTTCGAGGCCATCTGTCTCTCCAAGAGTGGGAAAGTAAGGCTGCTCCTGGGCTTTTGCACCTGAGACTTTGGGGTCTTGTTTTGCCAGGTAGTTCCTTGCACAGAGATTTTCCCAGGTGGAACAGTGGTAAAGAATATGCCTGCCAATGCAAGAAGGGCAAGAGACATGGGTTCAATCCCTGGGTCTGGAAGATCCCCTGGAATAGGAAATAGCAACCTGCTCCAGTATTCTTGCTTGGAAAATTCCATGGACAGATAAGCCTGCCGGGCTATATAGGCCATGTGGCTACAAAAGGTTGGACATGACTCAGTGAGTGAGTGCAACTCCTTGCCCAGAACATTGGCAGTTTACGAAGAAAGGTAGAGGCGTATGCTCTCTGGTGTGGAATGTCCTAGACCCCCAGGTTTTGCTTGAACTGAAAGCATCATCTATTTAAGAAGGAAACAATGAAAGAAAAGAAGAAGGAAGGAAGGGAGAGAGAGAGGGTAAGAAAGAACAAGAAAAAAATTGACAGAAAGATAACGTATATGCGTTTTGATCCAGAGGAAAAACAGCATCAGGCTTGGGCAAATACCATCTGAATATTTCATCATGCACTCTCTAGGAAACACAGTCCTGGTGAACTGTGTGTTTTCTCTGGCAGGAGTGAGACTGGAGCCGAGGAATTAGGAAATTAGCATGTTTCTGTATGCTTCTATCTTGTGCACAGGAAGCCTGTGGTTCCAATTACCAGTAATTCTGAAACGTCATAGTTAGCACATAGACAAAGGCAATGAAAAAGCTTGTTTCAAATCTCAGTTAGGTAAGAGTGTGACAGTCGGAGATTGAAAGATACTTCAATTTATTTTGCCCAATGGTAGGTCTCAACTTCCCTGGCGTGGACAGTCCTGATTTCAAATATTTTGCTCCATGAAGCACCATTCAGACCTTCATACCTATCCAAGTAGTAATATGATTTCAGTTTAGTTAATCCCCAACTCAAAAGCATTTCAGCTCCTTATCAAAGCTGTTTCCAAGTATAATTTCTTAGATTTGTGTTTATGTAATTAAAATGAAAACAAGAAAAAACAAAATTAAAAATCAATACAACTGAATTTTTAAATATTTTACCAAATTATAAGAAAAGACAGGTCCCAAATAATTAAATAACCAGTGTTCAGAAGTTCATTTTCCCCAACTTTGACATGAAAGATACCAGCATATTGATCAGCTGTCAATATTTCTAAATGACAAGCTTGCTCATTTTTAACAGGTAGACTCTTGCCCTCATTTGGGTGCTGAATACATCCTCTTCAGTTAAGTTCAGTCACTTAGTCGTGTCCGACTCTGCAATCCCATGAACCGCAGCATGCCAGGCCTCCGTGTCCATCACCAACCCCCAGAGTATACCCAAACCCATGTCCATTGAGTTGGTGATACCGTCCAACCATGTCATCTTCTGTCATCCCCTTCTCCTCCCACCCTCAACCTTTCCCAGCATCAGGGTCTTTTCAAGTGAGTCAGCCCTTCTCATCAGGTGGCCAAAGAATTGGAGTTTCAGTTTCAACATCAGTCCTTCCAATGAACACCCAGGACTGATCTGCTTTAGGATGGACTGGGTGGACCCCCTTGCAGTCCAAAGGACTCTCAAGAGTCTTCTCCAACACCACAGTTCAAAAGCATCAATTCTTCGGCGCTCAGCATTCTTTATAGTCCAACTCTCACATCCATACATGACTACTGGAAAAACCATAGCCTTGAGCAGACTGACCTTTGTTGGCAAAGTAATGTTTCTGCTTTTTAACATGCTGTCTAGGTTGGTCATACCTTTCCTTCCAAGGAGCAAGTGTCTTTTAATTTCATGGCTGCAGTCACCATCTGCAGTGATTTTGGAGCCCCCCCAAATAAAGTCAGCCATTGTTTCCACTGTATCCCCATCTATCTTCCATGAAGTGATGGAACCGGATGCCATGATCTTAGTTTTCTGAATGTTGAGCTTTAAGACAACTTTTTCACTCTCCTCTTTCACTTTCATCAAGAGGCTCTTCAGTTCTTCACTTTCTGCCTTAAGGGTAGTCTCATCTGCATATCTGAGGTTATTGATATTTCTCCCGACAGTCTTAATTCCAGCTTGCGTTTCATTCAGCCCAGCGTTTCTCATGATGTACTCTGCATAAAGTTAAATAAGCAGGGTGACAATATACAGCCTTGACAAACTCCTTTTCCTATTTGGAACCAGTCTGTTGTTCCATGTCCAGTTCTAACTGTTGCTTCCTGACCTGCAGACAGGTTTCTCAAGAGGCAGGTCAGGTGGTCTGGTATTCTCATCCCTTTCAGAATTTTCCACAGTTTATTGTGATCCACATAGTCAAACGCTTTGGCATAGTCAATAAAGCAGAAATAGATATTTTTCTGGAACTCTCTTACTTTTTCGATGATCCATCGGATGTTGGCAATTTGATCTCTGGTTCCTCCGCCTTTTCTAAAATCAACTTGAACATCTGGAAATTCATGGTTCACGTATTGCTGAAGCCAGGCTTGGAGAATTTTGAGCATTACTTTACTAGCGTGTGAGATGAATGTAATTGTGCAGTAGTTCTTTGGCGTTGCCTTTCTTTGGGACTGGAATGAAACTGACCTTTTTCAGTCCTGTGGCCACTGCTGAGTTTTCCAAATTTGCTGACATATCAAGTGCAGCACTTTCACAGCGTCATCTTTTAGAATTTGAAGTAGATCAACGGAATTCCATCACTTCCACAAGCTTTGTTCGTAGTGATGCTTCCTAAGGCCCACTTGACTTCACCTTCTAGGATGTCTGGCTCTAGGTGAGTGATCACACCATCATGATTATCTGGGTCATGAAGATCTTTTTTGTACAGTTCTTCTGTGTATTCTTGCCACCTCTTCTTAATATCTTCTGCTTCTGTTAGGTCCATACCATTTCTGTCCTTTATTGAGCCCATCTTTGCATGAAATAGTCCTTTGACATCTCTAATTTTCTTGAAGAGATCTCTAGTCTTTCTCATTCTATTGTTTTCTTCTATTTCTTTGCATTGATTGTTGAGGAATGCTTACTTGTCTCTCCTTGCTATTCTTCGGAACTCTGCATTCAAATGGGTATATCTTTCCTTATCTGTTCACGGTTGCTCCAGCAAAGGGCAGGCGCCACTCCTGCATCCCCTTAGATGACCAGAATAAAATAAAAAAGTTTTTTCAGTTATCATAGTGCAGTTATCTTGTCAATGAATCCAGCCTTGGGTGATGGGGTTCCCCAGGGCCTCAGAAACAACTTGCAGGTCTTTATTTTCTTCTGCTTAAAACCAGAGCCTTTCTGGTCTTTTTCTGTCCTCAGTTCAGTTCAGTTCAACCTCAGTCATGTCTGACTCTTTGGGACCCCATGGACTGCAGCACACTGGGCTTCCCTGTCCATCACCAACTCCGGGAGCTTGCTCAAGCTCATGCCCATCGAGTTGGTGATGCCATCCAGGATTATGTAAATTAGGCCTTCCCTTGTCATATTTTGCTTGAAAAGCTCTCTATTCTTTCCCATTCTATTGTTTTCCTCTATTTCTTTGCATTGATCGATGAGGAAGGCTTTCTTATCTCTCCTTGCTATTCTTTGGAACTCTGCATTCAAATGGGTATATCTTTCCTTTTCTCCTTGCTTTTCACTTCCCATCTTTTCACAGCTATTTGTAAGGCCTCCTCAGACTGCCATCTTGCTTTTTTGCATTTCTTTTTCTTGGAGATGGTCTTGATTCCTGTCTCCTGTACAATATCACGAACCTCCGTCCATAGTTCATCAGGCATTCTGTCTATCAGATCTAGTCCTTTAAATCTATTTGTCACTTCCAGTGTAGAGTCATAAGGGATTTGATTTAGGTCATACCTGAATGGTCTAGTGGTTTTCTCCACTTTCTTCAATTTCAGTCTGAATTTGGCAATAAGGAGATCATGATCTGAGCCACAGTCAGCTCCCGGTCTTGTTTTTGCTGACTGTATAGAGCTTCTCCTTTGTCTGCAAAGAATATAATCAATCTGATTTCAGGGTCAACCATCTGGTAATGTCCATGTGTAGAATCTTCTCTTGTGTTGTTGGAAGAGGGTGTTTGTTATGACCAGTGCATTCTCTTGGCAGAACTCTATTAGCCTTTGCCCTGCTTCATTCTGTACTCCAAGGCCAAATCTGCCTGTTACTCCAGGTTTTCCTTGACTTCCTACTTTTGCATTCCAGTCCCTTATAATGAAAAGGACATCTCTTTTGGGTGTTAGTTCTAGAAGGTCTTGTAGGTCTTCACAGAACTGTTCAACCTCAGCTTCTTTGGTGTTACTGGTCGGGGCATAGACTTGGATTACTGTGATATTGAAAGGTTTGCCTTGGAAATGAACAGAGATCATTCTGTTGTTTTTGAGGTTGCATCCAAGCACTGCATTTTGGACTCTTTTGTTGACTATGATGTCTACTTCATTTCTTCTAAGGGACTGCTGCCTACAGTAGTAGATATAATGGTCATCTGAATTAAATTCACCCATTCCAGTCCATCTTAGTTCACTGATTCCTAGAATGTTGATGTTCACTCTTGTCATCTCCTGTTTGATCACTTCCAATTTGCCCTGATTCATGGACCTAACATTCCAGGTTCCTATGCAATATTACTCTGTACAGCATCGAATCTTGCTTCTATCACCAGTCGCATTAACAACTACGTGTTGTTTTTGCTTTGGCTCCATCCTATCATTCATTCTGTAGTTATTTCTCCACTGATCTCCAGTAGTATATTGGGCACCTACTGATCTGAGGAGTTCATCTTTCAGTGTCCTATCTTTTTGCCTTTTCATACTGTTCATGGGGTTCTCAAGGCAAGAATACTGAAGTGGTTTGCCATTCCCTTCTCCAGTGGACCACATTCTGTCAGACCTCTCCGCCATGACCTGTCATTCTTGGGTGGCATCATACAGCATGGCTTAGTTTCATTGAGTTAGACAAGGCTGTGGTCCATGTGATCAGATTGGCTAGTTGTCTGTGATTGTGGTTTCAGCCTGTCTGCCCCCTGATCCTCTCTCTCAGTGCCCTCTGTCTTACCTGGGGTTCTCTTATCTTGGACCAGGGTCTCTCTTCACGGCTGCTCCAAGGGAACATTTCATGCAAAGATGGGCTCAATAAAGGACAGAAATGGTAGGGACCTAAAAGAAGCAGAAGATATTAAGAAGAGGTGGCAAGAATACACAGAAGAACTGTACAAAAAAGTTCTTCACTACCCAGACAATCACGATGGTGTGATCACTCACCTAGAGCCAGACATCCTGAAATGTGAAGTCAAGTGAGCCTTAGGAAGCATCACTACGAACAAAGCTCATGGAGGTGATGGAATTCCAGCTGAGCTATTTCAAATCCTGAAAGATGACGCTGTGAAAGTGCTGCAGTCAATGTGCCAGCAAATATGGAAAACTCAGCAGTGGCCACAGGACTGAAAAATGTCAGTTTTCATTCCAGTCCCAAAGAAAGGCAATGCTAAAGAACTACCACACAATTACACTCATCTCACACGGTAGTAAAGTAATGCTTAAAATTCTCCAAGCCTGGCTTCAGCAACACGTGAACGGTGAACTTCCAGATGTTCAAGATGGTTTTAGAAAAGGCAGAGGAACCAGAGATCAAATTGCCAACATCCGCTGGATCATCGAAAAAGCAAGAGAGTTCCAGAAAAACATCTATTTCTGCTTTATTGACTATGCCAAAGCGTTTGACTGTGTGGATCACAATAAACTGTGGAAAATTCTGAAAGAGATGGGAATACCAGACCACCTGACCTGCCTCTTGAGAAACCTGTCTGCAGGTCAGGAAGCAACAGTTAGAACTGGACATGGAACAACAGACTGGTTCCAAATAGGAAAAGGAGTTTGTCAAGGCTGTATATTGTCACCGTGCTTATTTAACTTATAGGCAGAGTACATTATGAGAAACACTGGGCTGGATGAAGCACAAGCTCGAATCAAGATTGCTGGGAGAAATATCAATAACCTCAGATATGCAGATGACACCACCCTTATGGCAGAAAGTGAAGAAGAACTAAAGAGCCTCTTGATGAAAGTGAAAGAAGAGAGTGAAAAAGTTGTCTTAAAGCTCAACATTCAGAAAACTAAGATCACGGCATCCAGTCCCATCACTTTATGGCAGATAGACAGGGAAATAGTGGAAACAGTGGCCGACTTTATTTTTCTGGGCTCCAAAATCACCGCAGATAGTGACTGCAGCCATGAAATTAAAAGACACTTGCTCCTTGGAAGGAAAGGTATGACCAATCTAGATAGCATATTTAAAAGCAGAGGCATTACTTTGCAACAAAGATTTGTCTGGTCAAGGCTATGGTTTTTCCAGTAGTCAAGTGTGGATGTGATAGTTGGACTATAAAGAATGCTGAGTGCCGAAGAATTGATGCTTTTGAACTGTGGTTTTGGAGAATACTCTTGAGAGTCCCTTGGACTGCAAGGAGATCCAACCAGTCCATCCTAAAGGAGATCAGTCCTGGTGTTCATTGGAAGGACTGATGTTGAAGCTGAAACTCCAGTACTTTGGCCACCTGATGCGAATAGCTGACTCATTGGAAAAGACCCTGATGCTGGGAAAGGTTGAGGGCAGGAGGAGAAGGGGGCGACAGAGGATGAGATAGCTGGATGTCATCACCGACTTGATGGACATGGGTTTGGGTGGACTCAGGGAGTTGGTGATGGACAGGAAGGCCTGGCGTGCTGTGGTTCATGGGGTCGAAAAGAGTCGGACACGAATGATCGACTGAACTGAACTGAACTGTCATATTTTAACACAGGAATGAAAACAAAAACAATTACTTTAAATTATTTCAGTTCTACGAGGTACACATCTATGATTAAATTATTTTGCTCCCTGAAAATAGGAATGTAACTAACATTTTAGAGCTTTCATACATTCATTTCATTCTTTGGTCTCTCCTGTATGACTATGGGGCCCTAGGGGCTGCGTGCATGCACACTAAGTCACTTCAGTGATGTTGGACTCTTTGTGACCCTATGGACTGTAGACCACCAGGCTCCTCTGTCCGTGGGATTTTCCAGGCAGGAACCCTGGAGTGTGTTGTCATACTCTCCTCCAGGGGATCGTCCCAACCCAGGGATTGAACCCACATCTCTTATGTCTCCTGTACTGGCAGGCAGGTTGTTTACCACTAGGGTTACCTGGAAAGCCCACCCTAGAGGCTAAGCATCCACAATTATGTTTTTGATTCTTTTTGTGTCCAATGTGAGGATAAAGCACTAATATCAATGAGCCAAATCAATAACTCTTTTTAATCACTGCAAAATTCCATGCTGTGCACATGAAGGACTCTGGAGGAAAAAAAAAAGTCCAAAACAGGGAACACAGAAGATATATGCATGTCTGTGTCTTTTATCGTTCTTGGCAGGTAATCTAAGGAGTGATTGCTTCTTTCTGTCTTTTTCAACATCAAAATAAAGATGATAACAGAGATTTCTTTTTCTTGATAGGGATACTTTTTGATCACAGATAAAAACATCCTCAATTTTTAAAACTAAAGTAACCATATATGTTTAATAAAATGTGCTAAATATATTTAATAAAAACTACTAGGATATACTGCATATATATATGTGTGTGTATATATATATATATATATATGTATGTATGTTTGTATATAGATATATATGGTTGGGGTGGTTTAGCCACTAAGTCATGTCTGACTCTTGCGACCCCGTGGACTGTAGTCTGCCAGGCTCCTCTGTCCATGGGATTTTCCGGGCAAGAATACTGGAGTGAGTCGCCATTTCCTTCTCCAGGGGATCTTCCCGACCCAGGAATCGAACCCAGGTCTCCTGCATTGCAGGCAACTTCTTTACCAACTGAGCTATAAGGGAAGCTTATCCTATATACATACATATATATATGTGTATATATATATATATACATATATATATGTATATATATATATATACATATATATATGCTATTTTTAAATCAGAAATGTTCTGGAAAATCTTGATAGGCATAAATTCTAATTTATGGCAAAGAATTGCCATTTATTTTCCCTTTAATATGAAAGCATATTCATTATACACAAATCTGATCATTTTTTAAGTTGGTATTCACAACACAGTCATTATTGAATTTTTAAGTATTCATGAATTTAACAGATAACTGGTACTGCTTTTTAGCTTTTGAATAAAGTTATAATTCTAGGGTTGTGATTTTGGGGTTATTTTCCTTTTGTTTCTTCTAATAAAGGAGTCTTTCATGTCTACAAGGAGCTATCATCTTGAGTAATCTACAGTGTTGATTCTCTGAGTTTTATTCCATCAAAACTCAAATGAAATGAGGTTCAGTCCCACTGAAATAGAACGGAAAAAGGAAAATTGTGATCTTTTTTTAAAAAAGCGCTCTTTGTTTTTTTCAGGTTTCCTACCCACGTTTAGATTTGTTGTTTCCCATTAATCTTCCTCTATTTTGTTATCTTGCCGTTTCAGACAGAGTTGAGAATTTGTAAATGGAAGCCAAGGGAAGTTGGTGTGTGACTACTGGTGAGCCATTTAAACTCTCTGAGCTTCAAATTACAATGTCTAAAATAGGTGCAATGTCATCTACCTCAAGTGGATTATTTTCTGAGTTAACTGAATTTAAGTACAGTACCTCCTAGTGCCTGGTATATTGTCAATGTTCAAACTGATATCTTTTCTTCTTATGACTATTATCTACACTATTAGGAAACTTGACAGTACTCTAAAGCAAAATGAAGATAGAAAAGAAGAGGCAACTATAGTCTGCAGAGTGAGGGTAACTGACTTGTAGAGTCATGTGTAATTTATTCTCTGTGGTCAGCCATCTCAGTGTACCTGCCTGGGACCACAGCATCTGAGAAGCTGTGACTGAGAATTCAGCCTGGACCAGAGCACATGTTGATGTTCCTGCTCCAACCATGAATCCACTGGCTGTTCTCCATTCTAAGAGGCTCTGTTTCTCTGGAGGATATTTATCCTTTTTACTGCTAGCAGTCCCTTCATTCCAATCTTCATGAATGCAGGACAGTAGAGGGTAGCCAAGTTTCTCAGTTCCAGAAGCCATCCCTAATCCCATGCAGCCCATACTTAATCTATTTCTCTTTGCCCCGAGTGTGTAAATAAGATGTATTTAGCCAAGGCACTTGGCGTGATTCCCTTTAAAGAAATTGCATCAGACTATGAGGAGTGAGTCTTACAACCTATGTGGAAGTTCCAACAGCAGGAGATGAGCGCCGTTTTCTCTGGTGCTTATTTGGGCTTTTAGGGTAGGTTGGATTTAGGTGAATGTATGAAATAGCAGTCAGACACATAAGAAAGGGGGTTTATGCAATATGTCAGTTCTCAAACTTCTTGTGCTATTTGACACCAGAAGAGGCAGAAAAGAGCTCTTGGGACCTTATTCAGGTTGTACAATGTTCCTGAATCAAAACTAATAGAATTCTAGGGGGAGGAGAGAGGGATATTAACATTCCCAGATCAGTGGATAACTTCATGTTCCCACAAACCAGATAAAAGAAAGAATTAAGAGCATTGATGCACATTTATAATATTTACTAGTATTTACTACTATGCCAAATGTGGCAATAAATATTCTTAAACGCAAAACTTTTTTTTTTTAGGAATGTTCTTATAAAAAGAGTTTCTTAGAACTCCAATTTCTAGATCAAACAAAATTTACATTTTTGAAGGTACTGATAATCAGCACTTAATAAATATTTTACCAACTTATATTCCCACTAAAGGGCTTCCCTGGTGACTCAGACGGTAAAGAATCTGCCTGCAATACGGAGACCTGGGTTCAATCCCTGGGTTGGGAAGATCCCTGGAGAAGGGCAAGGCAACTCGCTCCGGCATTCTTGCCTGGAGAATCCCCATGAACAGAGGAACCTGGCAGGCTATAGTTGTTGGAGTTGCAAAGAGTTGAACATGACTGAGCGATTAAGCACAGCACTCTCATTAAAATTGTATGATGCTGCCAGTGTCTCACATTTTTTCAACCACTTAAATTTTTTTTTCAAATCTATTGTGTGAAAAATAATATTTAGTTATTGTTATAATTAGTTTTTACTTGACCATTAATGATGTTAAGCTTATTTTTCTGTATTAATTGGCAGTAAAAACTCTTCGTGTATTGCCTGTTCATTTACTTTGCTCAATTTCTAATAGTGCGTGAATATTTTCTTTTACTGATTTGTAGATACTCTTAACATATTCTCGAGTAATTTTTATCCTTTCCTTTACTTATGTATGCTGCACACAATTTTTTAAAATAATTGAAACAACCTGTGATAATGATACAGCCGGTAACAGAACACTGAGTTTTCCAGGCAAAATTCGCTGTATGTCGACAAGTATACCCTGAATTGATTCTCGCTAGTGGTAAGGTCCTATGCTCATTGTGGTTCATTCTCACTTGAGGACTGTGTGAGTGGTGGCAATGACATAACTGTCACTCACCTGTCTGTTTGTCCAGGGCCCTACTTGTGGAAGCGCAGTATCTGAACGTGGATGGTAACAGGATTGAGCCAGTTACACTGAACCACAAGGGGGAGGTGTCTGACCTCAACTCTGAGAGATGAAATTGAATCTCCTGACCCTTAAGTGAAAAGCTCACTGAGGACAAAGCACGTCCCCCTGGCTGCCAGCTTTAGTTAACATCTTACATTTTCTCTTTCTCTTGCCCAAATCACAGGCACTAATTCAGTGAAAAATGTTAACAGACCCAGAGGACTGAAGGACACTTTTTAAAAGGTGAGCAGTATTATCAGTTGCCTGTATTGATGTGACATCTGCCGGTCTGAAGAACCTCTAAGGTAGATGTGACCGCCTATGTTTGTGTATACATCTACTTAATACCTTTTAAACTGTCATTTAGCTCTTATCTTCTTCAAATACCTGGGCAAATGCAAAGAAAACATTCAGCTGAGTCAAAAGTGCAGAATTATTCATCAGTCCTTGCAAACAAATGGGCTCTTTGGCCCCTTCGGTGGGCTGAATTCTCAGAAACGCAGAAATGAAGAATCGTGGTGTTAACGGTGAGGATTTGATTCTTGTCTGCCTGAGTTTATCTCCACTCCTTGTTTACTCTTCATTACCTTTGAGCAAAAGATAAAACTGCCTTAGAAGGTATAGTGGTTACCTCATGCGAGGGCCTCCTAATTGCTAATACCATCCATTAATCAAAGCCTGGAAGCCAAACTGGGGGCTCAGTGGGGACCCGGCAGGTCTGGGCCACCCAGGTTACTGTGCTAATGATGCTGATTCTCCTAACATGATCTTCAAGAGTGACTTTCTCTGATCTGTCCTAAGCCGCTGCATTTCTCCAAGCATGCAGGACAGCTGTGGGGTCTGATGCTGCAGCCCACTCCGAGGCGCTCGGAGACTCTGTTTCGTGAGTCAGGAGGGCAAGAAGCTGAGAGAGCAGGAGGCCAGGTCTCATACTCAGGTCAGAAATGACAAGGTACTCCTGTGTGTTCCCTTCGGAGACCTTCATGAATCGGAAACCACAGCCTCCAACTCCCCTTTTGCTTCTGCATCAAATCCTGCTAGGAGTCCCAGCCCAGAGTTTAAAGCAAGATCAGCATTAAATCACTGAAAACTTGAACTAGCTTTGTATTTCAGGGAACACATTAAAAAGAAATATGTGATTCTTTTACAAGGGAGTGACGTTTGGTCCAGTGATGAGTTCCAGAATGTTTCCTAACATGGACTGCGGTGGGGTTTACTTATTCTGAATGTCTAAGGCTCGAGGGCATGGCACCTTCATAGACAATTTAGCTGGGAGCATAAACGGTTTGGAGGAGAGCTTTTATCTGATTAAGGAATGAAAGCTGATGGTGACCTGATTAGGGGCCTTTCAGACTCACACCAGTTCTGTTTGTTTCCCAAAACCCACCTTTGTACAAAATCTTTCCTCCCACCTTTTTAATAAAAACACAGCAAACAATTGTTTGGGGAGTGGGACAAGGAATTGGAGAGGATGTCTCACTTTGCATGAGGCCTGTTTAGTAGAATGGACACTGTGCAGGTCCTGACAGCCTGGTGATGATTTGTTTGTGTTGGAGTAACCAGTAAGTCTGCCCTGAGTCCTTGAGTAATAGCTCCTGTCAGCTTGTTAAACATTAAAAACAAATGCACTGGAGAAAAGCCATGCCTCTTTCTGAGATGGAGCATCATTTTTAGGCCAGTTTTCAGTACATGTGGTAACTGGTGGTCCTGCGGGCTGTGGGTGTCTTCACATCCACCGCGTCTGAGGCTGAGCGGGATGGAGACCTTGAACTTCTGACCCGGCAGCCAGGTCCAGCCAGCAGCTTGGTCTCTAGGTGGCCATAGATCTGGTCACCGACGCTTCAGCACAGAAATCCTGAGGGCTGCTCTGGTAATTCTAGTCATCAAAGACTCTAAAGGTTGGAGGAAGAGAGGGCCATTGGAGAGCTGTGAACAGGGTTTAGTCAGATAAGTAAACTCTCAAAGGGCTGGAAAGGAGAGGGGCTTTTTGGACTCACAGTCTAATCGGAACTTGCTTTATAGTCTTCATTTTTTATTCTACTGGTCTTCCCTTCTTTCCTTCTCCATCAGCCCTACTCCTTCAATTCTCTCCCTCTGTCAATTCTATCTCATCTTTCCTTGTTCCTGTATCTGTGTCAGGGATCATGCATAAATTTTGATTTTAATGTGTGTCTGGGTGTGTTTCCCAGGTTTTATTTACATCTTGGCAATAGTCTATGTCAAAGAGACACTTTACAAAAAAACCTGTTCATTCTTCAGTAAGCAGTTATTAATGACAAGTGAGATAATCAGAGTATCTTTTGAAACTAAAGGTCTGTATTTTAGAAGGCACTCTGGGCAATCTTTCAAAGTCCGTTCTGCAGAAGCAAAGCTGTGTTCTTAAGGGCATTTGTTCTGCAGATATAAGGTGAGAAGTGCCTTTCTTCTGTGTGCAACTGCTTCTTTCCAGGCTTAGGTTTACTGACATTACTCAGTTGGTGATCCATCACTGGTGTGTTTATTTTCCTGGCACCCGGTGGAAAGCATCTTTACCCATCTCAGTAGAAAGATTATGGGTCAGGAGAGAATCTTCCCAGGAATAGATGATATTCCAAATTCAAACCAGGTATTTGATCATGTGCTCTGCTTTCCTCTGATCCTCGGGAAAGGAGTTCATGAGGACAGCAGCCTCTCTACTTCTGTAAGAAGAGATTTAGCTCTCAGCCAGGCTGGAGAACTTCAAAATCAGCACTGGTATGAGATTCACTGACCGCCTTCTAGGGCCTGCCTATCTCTAGAATATTACTGACTATATATACACTTTCTACAAGCTGTTTTTCTTTGTTAAAATGACTTTTAACCAAAATGTCTTTTAAAAAGCCACTTTCAATGGTCAATCCTTCATCAAGTTCAGATTGCAGATCCCAGAGTGCCTTTTCAGACAAACTAAGATAAATATATTCACCCAGAGCTCAGGAGACAGCTGGCAGAAAAGTCAAACCAAAGGGATAAAAAGTCTCAACAATGAATCTGTGACATAAATTTCCAGGGAAAATTCATGAATTACACCAGCAACTATTGTAGGTTCTCATATTTCAGGGGATATTTAGGGATTTTAAATAATCTAGGAGTATCGGATCCATGCAGCCCTGGAAGACCTATAAAAATTGATGAGAGGAGATAAGAAAGAGCTATCCATGGCATATCTTAAATGCAATACATCTAATTTTTTAAAATGAAAGTGGAGTGTCTAAGATGTCAGTAAATCATCACAGAAAGGGGCTAATATGTACAGGATTTTGAAATTCAGACCTGTGAATTAGTTACTGTCATCTCCTTAAGATAATCCAAATAGAAGACAGAAAACATAAGGTTGATTTTAGACCAAATGTATACATAGAGATTCTAGCACCTGAAAATAAATAATATATGGAGATATTTATCTTGACAAGTTGAAGACTGGTCTTTAAAATATTAATAACACAAACCCCTGTAAGTTTCTAGAGTTTAGACACTCAATTTTGAATCTCTGTACCCGCTAAGTACAGACATTTGTGGTAGAAAATCACCATTTCTCATATTTTAATCACTTACCCACTTAACCCATTACAAAAGGAACCCTTTGTGCTGATGAACGGCAGGAGTATGCAGCTGTCTTCATTAAGAGTCTTCAGTTTTCTGCCAAAACGTCAAATCACTCCTTCTAAAAAAATCGCTGTACTATGTACTGTCTTGTGTTCAACTAGTGTTTCCAAAATATATTTCCAAGAGCACGGCTTTTACTAGGAGTTTGGTGATAAGAGCGTTCACATTTTTTTTTTTTTTTCTGTTTCTTCTATGCCACATAATTTGATAACCAGAAATGAGCTATTGCAGGGAACAAGCCTAAAACAGGGACAGATACTATGTGAAGGGGGCAGGGGTAAGGTGGCTAGAAATCTTTTTTTTTTTTTCCTGGACTGGGTTGTTGGCAGTTTTTCACATGCCAAACTCTAATCTATGATGACCACTGATGGTTGAGTTTTAAGGGACTGCGATGGGAAAAGAAAAAAATCTGGGTTTTGGGCTACATCGGCTGCCTCTTGCAGTTATCAGTAAGAACTTATGTAAAGAAGTAATCTTGCTGTTGTTGTTTAGTCACTAAGTCATGTCTGATTCTTTGTGACCACATGGACTACAATTCACTAGGCTCCTCTGTCCATGCGATTTTCCAGGCAAGAATAACAGGGTGGGTAGCCATTTCATTCCACAGGGGATCTTCCCAACCCAGGAATGGAACCCATGTCTCCTACAATAGTTGAGTCATGTCTGACTCTTTGCAGCCCCATGGACTATAGAACACCAGCCTCCCCTGTCCTTCATTATCTCCCAGAGTTGGCTCAAATTCATGTCCATTGAGTCAGTGATGCTATCTAACCGTCTCATACTCTGCCACCCCCTTCTCCTCTTGTCTTCAACCTTTCCCAGCATCAGGGGCTTTTCCAATGGGTCGACTTTTCACATACCCAGAGTATTCAGGATTGATTTCCTTTAGGATTGACTGTTTTGACCTCCTTGCAGTCCAAGGGAATCTCAAGAGTCTTCTCTAGCACTACAATTTGAAAGCATCAACAAGACTTTGTATTGTCTAATTTTTGAGCGGAGATTAATGCATTTTTTATGGGTATAAGCAGTTTTGAGAGTGAATGCATGTAGCACATGTGTGAACACTGGATGAATAACGGGAGAGACTTCAGTAGATATTGTTACTGCGGATTCAGCAACCACTTCCCCTTCCTTCCAAATGGAATCTTGACTTGTTTTTGCAATTCACTCATTTTCAAAGATCCCATATGTCCCAATCCTAGGAATGACCTAGACTGATTTAAAGGTAATTCTACTTTGCTATTTAGTAAGAGGAACAGACTTGAGACCCAACTGGGCAGTGATGACAAGGGGATTTTTATGGGTGCTTTTGGAATGTCTCTCTTTATCTTGTTAACAACTCTGGCAGTGACCTTTTCTCAATTTCTCATGGTGTTGCACTATGTAAATGCAAGGTTAAAGATGACTTTAACTCTCTTGCTACCAGCTAGCTTGCTGGCCTACAGAGGGGGACAGAGAAGGAGGAACCTTGAGCCAGAATCACTGTTTTGGATTAATATTGAAACCAGCCTTGTCTTTAGATTTCATGTTATGCTGTTTCTTATGGGAGAAACTTATTTGAATTGGTTCTACTATTCTTTGGGGACAGAAGCATTGCAAGTGATATGGCTTAAATGAAACAATTGCCCTCATAGGAGCCACAGATGACTAGCAGAACAAGTGAGGGGAAGAAAATAAAAGCATTACAAAGGGAGGAAACAGTACAGGGAGGACAGAGGATGGATTGTGGGAGGGGGAATGTGCATGTAGCCTTCTTAGTATTAGTCTACAAGCAAAGTGTTAGGACATTAGAATCAAGAATCCCAGCATGGAGAGCACTGCTTAGTCTATAAACCAGCATTAGCTTAAATATAGTCTTCCCAGGTGGCTCAGTGCTAAAGAATCCACCTGCCAATGAAGGAGACTTGGGTTTGATCCCTGGGTCAGGAAGATCCCCTGGAGGAGGAAATGACAACCCACTCCAGTATTCTTGCCTGGAAAATCCCAGGGACAGAAGATCCTGCTGGGCTACAGTCCCTGGGGTCTCAAAAGAGTTGGTTTCAACTTAGTGACTGGATAACAAGAACTTAAACATACTGTTTAAACATGGTTAAACACACTGGTACTATGCTTTTAAATCTGTATATTTCAAATATATTTTATACTATTAAATCTGTTACCTGTCTTATTTTTTTAAATTCTTTGAATGATATAAACGTTTGATGTTTAATTTCTTAATTTGGCAAAAAAACACAGAGCTCAGAAATCATATTCAGTTCAGTTCAGCTGCTCAGTCATGACTTACTCTTTGTGACCCCATGGACTGCAGCATGCCAGGCCTCCCTATCTGATAACAATTCCCAGAGTTTACTCAAACTCATCTCCACTGAGTTGGTGATGCCATCCAACCATCTCATCCTCTGTTGTTCCCTTCTCCTCCTGCCATCAATCTTTCCCAGCATCAAGATCTTTTCCAATGAGTCAGCTCTTTGCATCAGGTGGCCAAAGTATTGGAGTCAGCTTCAACATCAGTCCTTCCAATGAATATTCAGGACTGATTTCCTTTAGGATGGACTGGTTGGACCTCCTTGCAGTCCAAGGGACTCTCAAATGTCTTCTCCAACATCACAGTTCAAAAGCATCAATTCTTCGGTGCTCAGCTTTCTTTATAGTCCAACTCTCACATCCATAAATGACTTACTGGAAAAACCATAGCCTTGACTACACGGACTTTGTGGGCAAAGTAATGTCTCTGCTTTTTAATATGCTGTTTAGTTTGGCCATAACTTTCCTTCCAAGGAGAAAGTGTCTTTTAATTTCATGGCTGCAATCACCATCTGCAGTGATTTTGGAGCCTCCCAAAATAAAGTCAGTCACTGTTTCCACTGTATCCCCATCTATCTGCCCTGAATTGATGGGACTGGATGCCATGATCTTAGTTTTCTGAATGTTGAGCTTTAAGCCAATCATATTGGTTAGCCCTAATTTTATGACAAAATGTGGTCCACTGGAGAAGGGAAAGGCAAACCACTTCAGTATTCTTGCCTTGAGAACCCCATGATCAGCATGAAAAGACAAAAAGATAGGACACTGAACAACGAACTCCCCAGGTCAGTAGGTGCCCAATATGCTACTAGAGATAAGGGGAGAAATAATCCAGAAAGCACGAAGAGACAGAGCCACAGCAAAAACAACACCCAGTTATGGATGTGACTGGTGATGGAAGTAAAGTCCGATGCTGTAAGAGCAACATTGCATAGGAACCTGGAATGTTAGGTCCATGAATCAAGGCAAATTGGAAGTGGTCAAACTGGAGATGGCAAGAATGAACGTTGACATTCTAGGAATCAGTGGACTAAGATGGACTGGAATGGGTGAATTTAACTCAGATGACCATTATATCTACTACTGTGGGCAAGAATCCCTTAGAAGGAATGGAATAGCCATCATAGTCAACAAAAGAGTCCGAAATGCAGTACTTGGATGCAATCTCAAAAATGACAGAATGATCTCTGTTCGTTTCCAAGGCAAACCATTCATTATCACGATAATCCAAGTCTGTGCCCTGCCCAGTAATGCTGAAGAAGCTGAAGTTGAACAGTTCTATGAAGACCTACATGGCCTTTTAGAACTAACACCCCAAAAAGATGTTCTTTTTGTTATAGGGGGCTGGAATGCAAATGGAATAACAGGCAAATTTGGCCTTGGAGTACAGAATGAAGCAGGGCAGAGGCTAATAGAGTTTTGCCAAGAGAACACAATAGTCATAGGAAACACTCTCTTCCAACAACATAAGAGAAGACTCTACACGTGGACATCACCAGATGGTCAATACCAAAATCAGATTGATTATATTTTTTGCAGCCAAAGATGGAGAAGTTCTATACAGTCAGCAAAAACAAGACCAGGAGCTGACTGTGGATCAGATCATGAACTCCTTATTGCCAAATTCAGACTTATATTGAAGAAAGTGGAGAAAACCATTAGACTGTTCAGGTATGACCTAAATCAAATCCCTTACGATTATACAGTGGAAGTGAGAAATAGATTTAAGGGACTAGATCTAATAGACAGAATGCCTGATGAACTATGGACAGAGGTTCGTGACATTGTCCTGGAGACAGGGATCAAGACAATCCCCAAGAAAAAGAAATGCAAAAAAGCAAGATGGCTGTCTGAGGAGGGCTTATAAATAGTTGTGAAAATAAGAGAAGTGAAAAGCAAAGGAGAAAAAGAAAGATATACCTATTTGAAGGCAGAGTTTCAAAGAATAGCAAGGAGAGATAAGAAAGCCTTCCTCAGCGATCAATGCAAAGAAACAGAAGAAACCAATAAAATGGGAAAGACTAGACATCTCTTCAAGAAAATCAGAGATACCAAGGAAAAATTTCATGCAAAGATGGGCTCAATAAAGGACAGAAATGGTATGGCCCTAACAGAAGCAGAAGATACTAAGAAGCGGTGGCAAGAATACACAGAAGAACTGTACAAAAAAGATCTTCACGACCCAGATAATCACCTTGGTGTGATCACTCACCTAGAGCCAGGCATCCTGGAATGTGAAGTCAAGTGGGCCTTAGGAAGCATCATTATGAACAAAGCTAGTAGAGGTGATGGAATTCCAGTTGAGCTATTTCAAATTCTAAAAGATGATACTGTGAAAGTGCTGCACTCAATATGTCAGCAAATTTGGAAAACTCAGCAGTGACCACAAGACTGGAAAAGGTCAGATTTCATTCCAATCCCAAAGAAAGGCAATGCCAAAGAATGCTCAAACTACCGCACAATTGCACTCATCTCACATGCTAGTAAAGTAATGCTCAAAATTCTCCAAGCCTGGCTTCAGCAATACGTGAACCGTGAACTTCCAGATGTTCAAGCTGGTTTTAGAAAAGGCAGAGGAACCAGAGATCAAATTGCCAACATCTGCTGGATCATCGAAAAAGCAAGAGAGTTCCAGAAAAACATCTATTTCTGCTTTAGAGACTATGCCAAAGCCTTTGACTGTGAGGAGTACAATAAACTGTGGAAAATTCTTCAAGAGATGGGAATACCAGACCACCTGATCTGCCTCTTGAGAATCTGTATGCAAATCAGGAAGCAACAGTTAGAACTGGAAATGGAACAATAGACTGATTCCAAATAGGAAAAGGAGTCCATCAAGGCTGTATATTGTCACCCTGCTTATTTAACTTATATGCAGAGTACATCATGAGAAACGCTGGGCTGGATGAAGGACAAACTGGAATCAAGTTTGTTGGGAGAAATATCAATAACCTCAGATATGCAGATGATACCACCTGTATGGCAGAAAGTGAAGAAGAACTAAAGAGCCTCTTGATGAAAGTGAAAGAGGAGTGTGAAAAAGTTGTCTTAAAGCTCAACGTTCAGAAAACTAATATCATGGCATCGGGTCCCATCACTTCATGGCAAATCAATGGAAAAACAGTGGAAACAGTGGCAGATTTTTTTTTTAGGGCTCCAAAATCACTGCAGATGGTGACTGCAGCCATGAAATTAAAAGACGCTTACTCCTTGGAAGGAAAGTTATGACCAACCTAGACAGCATATTAAAAAGCAGAGACATTACTTTGCCAACAAAGGTCTGTCTTGTCAGTAGTAGTCACCTGTCTTTTCCAGTAGTCATGTATGGATGTGAGAGTTGAACTATAAGGAAAGCTGAGTGCTGAAGACTTGATGCTTTTGAACTGTGGTGTTGGAAAAAAACTCTTGAGAGTCTCTTGGACTACAAGTAGATCCAACCAGTTCATCCTAAATAAGACAGTCCTGAATGTTAATTGGAAGGACTCATGTTGAAAATGAAACTCCAGTACTTTGGCCACCTGATGTGAAGAGCTGATTCATTTGAAAAGACCCTGATGCTGGGAAAGATTGAAGGCAGAAGGAGAAGGGGACAACAGAGGGTGAGATGGTTGGATGGCATCACCGACTCAATGGAGATGAGTTTGAGTAAACCCTGGGTGTTGGTGATGGGAAGTGAGTCCTAGTGTGCTGTGGTCCATGGTGTCACGTAGAGTTGGTCACAGCTGCACGACTGAACTGGACTGACTGAATTGTATGCTATCTAAAATTTACTGGCTTGGGAAATTCAGGATCTGGATATTACCATACTAGTTTGATGCCCTTTACTGACTGTGACATAAGAGATTCAAGTTTGATTCCTGGGTGGTGAAGATCCCTTGGAGGAGGGCAAGGCAACCCACTCCAGTATCCTTGCCTGGAGAATCCCATGGACAGAGGAGCTTGGGGGGGGCTACATTCTGTGGGGGTCACAAAGAGTTTGGCATGATTGAAGCACATTAGTGTCTACACCCGCACTGACTGTGATGATTAATTTTATGTGACAACTTCCCTCGTTGTGGTTGTGGTGCCCAGTTGTTTGCTCAAGCACCATTCTAGATCTTGTTTTGAAAGTATTTTTTAATTAATAGATGTGATTAACATTTAAATCGGTAGATATAGAGTAATGCAGATTATGCTTCATTATGTGGGTGGGCCTAATCCAATCAGCTGAAGTTTTAGAGAAAAATCTGAGGTTCCCCTTAAAAGGAAGGAATTCTTTCTCTAGACCACCTTTGGACCCAAGATTGCAGCAGGAGTATCCTGCCAGAATGTCCAGCCTGCTGGTTTCCCCTTTAGATTTCAAACTTTCTAGCCCACACAATCACATGGGACAATTCCCTGAAATAAACTTCTCTTCATGTATATACTTACTATGAGATGGTTGGATGGCATCACTGACTCAATGAACATAAATTTGAGCAAACTCTGGGAGACGGTAAAGGACAGGGAAGCCTGGCATGCCACAGTCCATGGTGTCTCAAAGAGTTGGACACGACTAGGATGAACCATGAATCATCCTATTTGTTCCGTTTCTCTGGAGAAGTCTGACTATGACACTGATTCTTGAGTATTCATTCTATTGACTAATGTTATTTCAGTCGTTACCACGTGCAAACCACTGCACTAAGACAATGGGACTGGAAAACTGGTGGGAACCTTGATGGCGTCAACATGTGCCATGTAACATAATGTGAACTGCAGAGGTGTGGACCAGGTTGTGTTTAATACAAGACAAAGGGGCCAGGAAGTCAAGGATGCATTCTCAGAGGAGTGACTTTGAGCCAGGCATTGAAGGATGAGAGGATGTTTATCAGACAGGGAAGGAAAGAAAATTCTTCTCAAGAGTAAACACATATGTTAAACCTCTACCGAGATATCTCCCCTGTGATCAGACCTTACCAGCGGCTGTCATCCCCGTGACAGATAGCTCCACTTATAGGAAACTTCTTCCTCAGCTGAACTGAGGGTCTACGCCCCCAGTGTCTGCAGGTTTGGTTCTGGTCCTGTCTCAAGCACTTGCTTGACATGTGGCTTCCGAGAGGTCACGCCTTCATTCTGGGACTCACCGTCTTCACCTGTGAGCGGGAATGAACACGCACGTGATGAGGCTACAATGACTGTTAAATCAGATACGTTATTGAAAAAGTCTAGAAAATACCAGGTCATTGATAAATGTTAATTTCACTTCACTCTAGTGCCCCTTCTGGGGTCAGATAGAGAAAATCAATTTCAAATCTATAGAAGAACTTTCCATAGAATGATATATTTATGATGAGAAATGCAAAAGTGGATTAAAACTGAATGTCATATAACATTAATAACTTACATAAAATACATTTTAATATTTATTTACACCAACAATATCATATATTAATGATTATATTATTAATATTATGTAGTATATTTAGCTCAACATTCAGAAAACTAAGATCATGGCATCCGGTCCCATCACTTCATGGCTGGCAGATAGATGGGGAAACAGTGGAAACAGTGGCTGACTTTATTTTTCTGGGCTCCAAAATCACTGCAGATGGTGATTGCAGCCATGAAATTAAAAGACACTTGCTCCTTGGAAGGAAAGTTATGACCAACCTAGACAGCATATTTAAAAGCAGAGACATCACTTTGCCAACAAAGGTCCATCTAGTCAAGGCTATGGGTTTTCCAGTGATCATGTATGGATGTGAGAGTTGGACTATAAAGAAATCTGAGTGCCAAAGAATTGATGCTTTTGAACTGTGGTTTTGGAGAAGACACTTGAGAGTCCCTTGGACTGTATGGAGATCAAACCAGTCAATCCTAAAGGAAGTCAGTCCTGAATATTCATTGGAAGGACTGATGCTGAAGCTGAAGTGCCAATACTTTGGTCACCTGATGCGAAGAACTGACTCATCTGAAAAGACCCTGATGCTGTGAAAGACTGAAGGCAGGAGAAGGCAAGGATAGAGGATGAGGTAGTTGGATGGCATCACTGCCTCAATGGACATGAGTTTGAGCAAGCTCCAGGAGTTGGTGATGGACAGGGAAGCCTGGTGTGCTGTAGTCCACGAGGTCATAAAGAGTCGGACACGACTGAGGGACTGAACTGAACTGAACTGAAACATTCAGACCATAGCATTATCTGTTTCAGTCGAATGCCTACAGAAAAGGGAACTCTAACCAGAAATCCAGTTAAGAGCCTCAGAAGTAAGCAAGTTGTCCACAGTAACTGGAAGTCCACAGGTAAGAAAAGCTTTAGAGATTGGCTCAGCCTGGAGATTCATCTGTTCTATGTCTCATCATCGTCTTGACTCACCTTCGGACTCTGTAGGTGTTTGTCTCAGTAAGTGGCTGCAGCAGTGCTGGGTATCAGGGCACCAATAGAGCATCCATCCGAAGAGACATTGGTGACTCCTTTTTATGGCACATTTCCCCTCATTGGATTTGCCATGATCTGTGTATGTGCTCATTACAGAACCCACTCTGACGGTTGAAGAATGGCATCTGCTCTGGGCTGTAGCCTGGTTCATCCACGCTTGACGGTAGCTTGGTTCATCCATGCTGGACTGTAGCCTGGTTCCCTGGCAAGGAGGGCTGTGATTACCAGGATCGTCTTTAATCAGATATGGCTCTCCTCTGGATCAGGAGTCATTCTACCTACCCCACAGTGGCAACACACTATAGGCACAGAAACCTGCAAAGTTTAACCTAAAGAGCCCCTGAGAGAACCAGACACTCCAGCAACCAGGTCTGAAATTTAGAAGGAACTCACACTTGGAGCTCCATGATTGGAATGCTTAGTGTGTGTTTGCTGCACAGTAGTAAGGCAGATCTGCAGGCATGGAATCCCACACAAGATTCAAAATTCACAAGTGCGGGGTGGGGTGGGAGGAAAGGATGGTTGGAACATTTAGTGGACATTATTCTCAGGAGAGCATGTGAATGGTGAAAAACATTGCTTTTCAGATCATGGTCTAAAACTTTGCACTGGAATCACCAGGCATCCTTTTGAAAATTCAAATTCCCGGGTCCCAAGTCAGGGCTTCGCTGAGTCAGACTCTCAGGAGTGGAGCTCAGACAGCTGTCTTTGTAACCAGACCCCCAAGTGTACCTGAGGCAGGCTGAGGAAGAAGGTCACACCCGGCAGAAGACCCCACTGTTCCTAACACCCTGTGATTCCAGAAATGGAAGGCTGTGTGTTTCTAAGTCCATTTTTCTCATTGGTTTATGAATGTAGCACTGGTTCAAGTCTCTTTAGACCCCAACTTGGTTTAAAATGGGCAAATTGATTTCTTATTCCAGGAAAACTACACATAAAAAGGGTCATATGGCTTCTTTGACATCAAATAGGTTTTTAACATAACAAACTGTTTTGATAAATTGAGTGGGCCCAAATCAAAGCCACCTGGGCGGTGCTTGGCTGGTGAGGGCAGAAGGCTTATGGATAATTGGCCAAGAGTTCAAACACTGGGGTAATTCTAGGAGGGAGACAGCCAGATCTGAGGGGCCCCGCTCACCCATCTGCAGATGCCATCACAGACTCCATTACTGTTAAACACTCGGGTTGCTCATCTATCAGCAGACTAAAGCGTAATGAGACTAAGATGAAAATTCCAGTGGTGCTTGGAGAAGAGAATTATGTTCCTTTATTGGGAAATATCTAACAGGTCGTGCATAACAAATGTATGGATTTAATGTTTTACAGGAAGAGAGGAGCATCCCTCTGCTTCTGGGCACATATGTGTGTGTGAAAGAGGTGTAGGGCAGACACAGTGATGAATGGTGGGTGAGTATCACAGGAGAAGTTCCAGGCAATCAAAGAAATTCAGTCTTTAAACATCTACAGAGTGGCTGTCTTGTCTGTAACTCCTAGTGTCAACCTGCCTGCAAAAACTGCATTTTTAGAAGAAGGTATATGAGTGTGACATGCTGTTGTTTGCTACATTCTGTGGATTAACTCTCCAGCTGTGTGGTAGATTCTGGAGTCCACTGCCTCAGTGCGTCTACTGCTAACCACAGGGAAAACTTAGAGAAATGCTTAACATTTTTTAGTCTAAATTATTCATCTAAAAAAAATGAAAATAATAGTATATTTTTCATAAGATTGATTTGAGAATTAAGTTAATACATATAAATTTCTCAGGATAGAGCCTTAAAAATTGATGTTTTGATATGTTTTCTAGTGAAATCATGTATGATATATATGCTGGTAAAGCATCTTTCATATTAGGAAAATTTGTGAATTTTGGGGTTGTTTTTAGAAGAAATATTATTTTAAAACCTATATACTTGGAGTAACTTTCATCCTCATATTTGCCTAAGAGTTTGAGCAATTAGAAATTTCATATACTTTTAACCTTTTACAGTTTTGACTTTTTTTTTCTCTCACTATACCACAGAGCAATTGTTCTCAAATATATTGGTCTTTGGTATCCTTTGTGTCTTGTTTCTGTAGATTATATCTGTCAATACAGACCACATTAGCAGTTACAACTGACATATTTTAAAAATTTTATTATATTATGTTTTACAATAAAAATTTATTGCATGTTAACGTAAATACAATTTTTGAATGAAAAAATGACAGGTCTTTCAAGTATAGAATTGACAAGAAGAGTGACATTGTTTTATGTATAATATTATGTATCTCCTTAATGTCTCATCACAGAAGAGGACTTTGATACTTGCTTTTGTATTTAATCTGTTGCAATATGCAGACATGTCATTGGGAAGAGGAAGGGTATTTTAATAACTTTTCCGGGTAAACGTGGAAAGATTTATTTTGTACAAATGTCCATACCACTGAACATTGCAATTCATTGTTCTGTCTTTACACCGTATGTCTTTTCCCCATCCATGATTTTGTAACATCTTACATTGATCATTTGAAAAACTATTGACTCACTTGAATTACACAGTTCTTGCAACCATTAACACGTTTTATTATACATTATTAAAAAATCACATTGACTATTTTCACCACATATTTCATCAGAAAATTCTCTACTTATTGCGAAGCTGTCAGAATCACAGTGGCAGAGTTGAGTTTTCCAAAATTATAATTTTTCTCTCGAGAGCTTGAACTTTATATTTGGCAACAAACATTGCCAGTTGATTTCCTTGAAGTGACAGGCTGGTGCTGCTCATTTTTAAGAATATGTCTGACATTCAAGCTCTGCAATTAAAGTTTGCAGGTAGAAGTTCTGTTAGGTAAATGCAGTGTTGTATGAAAAAAAAAATAAAAGAGGCTAGTAACAAACAATCACAAAATGATTTCCTGGAGATGACCTTTGTGGCTTCATATGTAGCAGAAGCACTTACGCCTCTTCTCATTTCTTCATAGAGAATATTTGAAAGATATGAAATCAAAGATAAATTTAGCAAAATAACTTTACTGATTAATCAAGTACCTTCTAAAGTATATCTGTTTTTTTTTTTATTGTTACTATTTTTTCAATGTTCACATATACAGTGTGTGCAAATGCCCTCATTCAGGTCAAAATGCCAGCGGTTTTTGTTACCATGGTTTTGAAGCTCCTGTTGTGAGTGTTAACACTGGGAAACGGGCCTGACATTTAATGTCTTATGAAAACAGCTATGACTGCTGGGACTCCCAAAAATGTCTCAGGGATGCCCAGGGTCTGCAGACCCACCGTGTCCTGCTCTCTCTGACCCTCTGAGCTATTTCATTAGGCTGCCAGCAGTTAGGGAGGGAGCAGCATGAATGTTTTATGTGTCTGTGTTTCCTGTACCTGGTACGGAGACTCGTGTTATCAAAAGAATAAGTAAATGAAGAAATGAACAGACAAGCGAATAAGTGAGTGAATTCAGCTCTAGTTGTGCTATAGTTTTTCCTATTCCTCAAACAGATAAAGATTACTCCTTGTTCAGGCTGTTTTGGTTGCCACTTTCTTCTGCTAGTGTTCTTTCTGATATCTGAATGTCAGGCTCTTCTGATTATACTATACCAGCTCAAACATCACAGACAGCCCCTGATTCCTCAAATTAAAATAGCCAGCCAGCACCTTCATTCTCTCCTCATATTCTGTTTCTCAATGCATATCGCCATTGAATGTATATTTATTTTAGCACCTAGAATATGGTGTGTCCAACTCGTTGCAACCCCATAGACTGTAGCCTGCCAGGCTCCTCTGTTCATGGAATTCTCTAGGCCAGAATACTGGAGTGGGTTGCCATTCCTTTCTCCAGGGGATCTTCCCGACCTAGGGATTGAACCTGGGTCATCTGCATTACAGGCAGATTCTTTACTGTCTGAACCACCAGGGAAGCCTGAATATGGTAGTCATTTAGCAAATATTTTTGAATAAATGAATGAATAAATAGAGCAGATAATTCAGTAGATACTTATAAAGCATCTATTGTTTGCAATATAAGGTCTTTGCTCACAGCCAACTTACGGTATAACGTCTAGGGAGAAAGACAATAAGCAAAAAAGCAACCAGTATGAAATCATTAAGCTGTTTGTTTTAGAAGGAGTTCACATTGTTATATAAGTGTACTAGGTGGAATGACACTTTTTCAAGGTCTTTTCTGGTTTCCCCAAGGTGGTGTCAACTGAGATAATGCTACCAGGAGGAGTAGGCGTTAACTACTGCAGAGGAGAAAGTGGTCCAGGTCTCTGCAAGGAGTATTATTAGGGCTCTTTCACTGCTTGTTAGCTTTGCATACCTTTTTTCTTTAGAAGTGCTATCATCCTATCTTCCAAGCAAGTGGCCTGAATCTTAAGTTTCTTTCTACCTTTGTGCTACTTCGTAGAGCCCTGGGCATAGATTAACACAGGGTTAATAAAGCTGTATGTGTGTAGTCGCTTGGAGTGCAGACATGATAGCATCCATTGCAATCTGTCCACATTCACGTGACAGTGATTTGCATAACCATGAATTTTCCCACCATCTCCTTGTTGCCAGACCTGTCCTGAGTGTGTATCTTCAGACAGGACTTTTCTCGGAATCCACGATATCCCTCCCCATTTTTCTCCATTGGCTCCACTACTCTCCAAACATGTTCTGGAACAAATCAATCTTTAATTCTTTACCATTATCAGCCCATCCATAACTCAGTCTTGCACACTCAGTAGTTAGCCTGACAAGGTCTCTAAATGTCCATTGCCTGAAAACAGGGCTTTTTTTTTTTTTCTTAAGCTCCTCATCACAGGTGTTCCTGGAGGACCAGAGCCCCGGCATTTTTGCCAAGTGTCTCATCTGTGAAACCATTTCTCTATTTCTCCCCCTTCCCCATTCCTTGCTGCTAGCAGCTGCCCACAGAGCTATACCCCAGGCATTTATCTGGAGTGCACCCAGCACATGTCCTCGACTGGCTCATAGGTAATAAAAGCCGACTTTCAGTAAATCATATCAGTAAGGAGATCCATAAATCTTGTTCTTGCCTTGAACACAGCTATCCTTATCATCATGAATGCTGCAGGCATGAGTCACTCGGTCTGCCCACTGATTCTGGACCCAGTCACTGGCTGGCCATAATTGAATAGGGAGGACGTCTTGGAGGAGATTGTACTCTAGCAAATTGGTGCTTTCTGGAATAAATGGTGAATTAGGCTCAGTTCAGGGAAGTGGTAGTGAACTCAATATAATGATGGACTCACTTGCTCCTGTGATGCAAAGGTTGTGGTTTGTTCAAAGTATGCAAGGACATGTCAAGTTTGAAGGAGAGGACTGATTACAAAAGCTCCCTTCCTTGTTTCTGCCACATTTGGGACTGAATCGTCACAACATGGCAATAGCTTTGTAAATATTCTAGCAGAAAGGACACGCGTCAGGCAGAGTTGCCTTAGCATCCTAGCTCTCGCTCTCCTACGAGGCACCGTTATTGCACCTGTAATGTGACAGTTGGGAAACCTGCTTTGTCGTGTTGCCTCAAGGATTAATTATGTGCATACTATTGAAGCTTTGAACCCAGGATCTGTAATTTGTTACATGACTTCACATTCGTAAACCTGGATGCTCCTTTGTTTGCCTGGATGAATGACTTGTGTCCCTCATGTGGGCGTCTGCCACGGTCACAATGAGGTGCAAGGGGGAGGGACGATTTAGGCTGTACCGTCATATTGTCCCACCCTCGGTCATTCACACTTAATGAAAGAGGCCACAGCTGATGGTAGAAATTGGAAGCAACTGACCTTGAACCAGTGTGGTAACATTGGGACCAAAATATGCTTCCTTGTATGCAGAAACCTCTCAAACAATTATAAGTGTTCCTCTATTTTTGCCCCATGCAATAAATAGCACGAGGCCCCTCCACTAAGCTCAGATGGAGAAATGAGAGGAGGGCCGTGGAAATAACAGATGTTTTCTAATGGGGGCCCTGGGCTGGACCTTCCCCCTTATATCCAGCCCTGTCCACACTCCAGCCACTGGGCAGCTGTTAGCTTGTAGGGCAGAACTATAGCCAAGGTCTCTTCTGTCTTCTAATATCTTCTTCCCATATGGCAGAGGCAACCTAAATGGGTTATTGCTACACCCCATGTCTATCGAGAACACAGACACACAAAAAAATAAGAAAGCTTTTTTATGATAATATTATAAAAATTAAGAGACATGATCTGCCACGTTTTTTGTGTTCCTTTCTCTTTGTTTTATGCCCCTTTTTGCTTCTCTCCTCTGCTGCTTCAGCACCATAAAGGCCAGGTGGCATGGCCACAGATAAGGGAAGTGTCCTTTGATGCATTTTGGGCTAATGTGAACAATAATAAAATTTTATTACAGTCTTACATTAAGATTTCAAGTTTATCTGATATCACAGCAGAAACTGCAATCCTGATCAATATGCCACTGTGAAAAGAAATCTGTTATCTGTTCTATAAAGTATTGTTGCAATTGCATCTTCTTCTTGCTTATAAGTCACTCAGTCGTGTCCTACTCTTTGTGACCCCATGGACTGTAGCCCGCCAGGCTCCTCTGTCCTTGGGATTCTCCAGGCAAGAATACTGGAGTGGGTTGCCATCCCCTCCTCCAGGAGATCTTCCCGATCCAGGGATAAAACCCTGGCCTCTTATGTCTCCTGCAATGGCAGGCAAGTTCTTTACCACTAGTGCCACCTGGGAAGCCCCCACAACCATGTCTGGGGGAGGTATATAAAATGTATTATTTATTTAGAGTTTAAGACACTAGAAATACAGCTCATTAAATAGCCACCACTCATCTATACACTCAAGGTGGAAACCAAAGTTTTACAAGTGCCAGATAAAGTACTAAAACCAGGACATATTCCAGCCCTTCTCTGTGCTCATTTCTTAAATTGCCCTTAGGTTTCTTGTGGGGCGTGTCAGATGCAAGATTATCTATCTTTCCTCACATGTTATTTTCTTTCCTGTTACAGTGTTCACTCTCAGAGTTCTGTTTCCAGAGAGAACACTAGTTTCACCACACAGTTTGAATATCTACTACTCTATTATTGTTTCACATATACACTTTCCTTTCAAACTGACTTGTTTGAAAAGACCCTGATGCTGGGAAAGATTGAAGGCTGGAGGAGAAGGGGACGACAGAGGTTGAGATGGTTGGATGGCATCATCAACTCAATGGACATGAGTTTGGGTAAACTCCGGCAGTTGGTGATGGACAGGGAAGCCTGGCGTGCTGCAGTCCATGGGGTCACAAAGAGTTGGACATGACTGAGCAACTGAACTGACTGATACACTTTCCTTTGAGCATGTATTCCTCGGCTAGGGCCTCCATAACAACGTGCCATGCACTGGATGGCTTGAACAGCAGAAGTGAACTTCCCCAAAGTCCTGGGGCCAGGAGGTCTGAGCTCGAGCTGTCTGTAGGTTTGGTCTCCCCTTGGCTGGCAGATGGTGGCCTTCTCTGTGGTCATCACACGGTCATCCCTCTGTGCATACACCCCGCTCTGTCTTCATCTCTCCTTCTTACAAGATCACTAGTCAGATTGGATTCGGACCACCAAACCGCTTCATTTAAACTTAATTACCTCTGTAAAGGCCCTCTTTCCAAGATTACATTCCATGCTACTGGGGTGGGGGTGAAGGTTACAGATTCAACATAAGAATTTCGAAGGAAGTAGGGGGCACAGTTCTGTCCATAACAGTGTGGAAGATTGAAAAGGAGCCATATTTCCTCAAAGCCTCGCCAGTATCCATGCCCTTTCCAAGTCCTGCCATCCAGAGGTGGTTTCACTTTCTCGCTCCTTGCATGTGGACCAGCCTTGCAATGTGCTCTGGTCAAGAAGACGCAGCAGAGGTAACAGTGTACCAACCCTGAGCCTGGCCTCAGGAGCACTTGCCAGCTTCTATTCACTGTCTTGAAAAGCCACCCTGGAATGAAACCGAGCTCAGATTGCCTGCTGTGGGAGAGAAATGATAGCTTAGCCATGACCAGGAAACACGGGGCAGGCAGAACAGACCTACTCTGCATCCCCTGGGTCACACTCAGTTGGCTGCAGCTTCGGGGGGAGCCCAGCTGGGAGCAGAAAGACGGCTGAGCCCACCTCAGACCTGTGAGCCAGGTAAATATTTCCTTAAGCCACTGGGTTTTGTGTTTGTGCTTTACCCCAGGTTGCATGCGAGCATGCTCAGTTGCTCTACTGTGTCTGACTCTTTGTGACCCCATGGACTGTAGCCCGCCCAGCTCCTCTGTCCATGGGATTTCCCAGGCAAGAATACTGCAGTGGGTTGCCATTTCCTCCTCTAGGGGATCTTCCCGACTCAGGGGTCAAATCTGAGTCTTCTCTGTCTTCTCCATTGGCAGACAGATTCTTTATCACTGAGTCCCTGGGAATCCCTTATCTCAGGTTACTGAGGCCATAGATCACAGATACAATGATTATTGGGCTTCCCAGGTGGTACTAGTGGTAAAGAACCCACCTGTCAATGCAAGTTAGACATAAGAGACTCTGGTTTGACCTCTGGGTTTGCAAGATTCCCTCCAGTACTCTTGCCTGGAGAATCCCATGAACACAGGAGCTTGGCGGGCTACAGTACATAGGGTCGCATAGAGTTGGCCATGACTGAAGCAGCTTAGAATGGCACACATAATGATTATAAGGCCTTAGTTAGCAAGAGAGTTCCAGAAAAACATCTACTTCTGCTTTATTGATTATGCCAAAGCCTTTGACTGTGTGGATCACAACAAACTGTGGAAAATTCTTCAAGAGATGGGAATACCAGACCACCTGATCTGCCTCCTGAGAAATCTGTATGTAGGTCAAGAAGCAACAGTTAGAACTGGACATGGAACAACAGACTGGTTCCAAATTGGGAAAGGAGTATGTCAAGGCTATATATTGTCACCCTGCTTATTTGCAGAGTACATATGAAGACATAATTTATATGAAGAATACATCATGAGAAATGTTGGACTGCATGAAGTACAAGCTGAAATCAAGATTGCCAGGAGAAATATCAATAACCTCAGATATGCAGACGACACCACCTTTATGGCAGAAAGCGAAGAAGAACTAAAGAGCTTCTTGATGAAAGTGAAAGAGGAGAGTGAAAAAGTTGTCTTAAAGCTCAACATTCAGAAAACTAAGATCATGGCATCTGGTCCCATCATTTCATGGCAAATAGATGGGGAAACAGTGGAAACAGTGATAGATTTTATTTTGGGGGAACATAAAGAATCAAACACGACTGAGCAACTGAACTGAACTGAAGGGGATGTATTCTGAACCCAAATGAGGGCAAAACTCTACCTGTTAAAAATGAACAAGCTCGTCATTTAAAAATATTTATAAATATTGATAGCTGATCACTATGATCAGCTGATAGCTGATCACTATGTCACAGTTGGGAAAAATGAACATCTGAACACTGGTTATTTAATTATTCGGGACCTGTCTTTTCTTATAATTTGATAAAATGCTTTAAAAACTCAGTTTTATTGATTTTTAATTTTGTTTTTTCTTGTTTCCGTTTTAATTATATAACCACAAATCTAAGAAATTATACTTGGAAACATCTTCGACAAGGAGCTGAAAATGCTTTTGAGCTGGGGATTAACTAAACTGAAATCATATTACTACTTGGATAAGTATGAAAGTCTGAATGGGGTTTCATGGAGCAAAATATTTGAAATCAGGACTGTCCATGCCAGGGAAGTTGAGACCTATCACTGGGCAAAATAAATTGAAGTATCTTTCAATCTCTGCCTGTCACACTCTTACCTAACTGAGATTTGAAACAAGCTCTTTCATTGCCTTTGTCTGTGTGCTGAGTATGACATTTCAGAATTACTGGTAACTGGAACCACAGGCTTCCTGTGCACAAGATAGAAGCATACAGAAACATGCTAATTTCTTTTGGAAGAGACCCTGATGCTGGGAAAAATTAAAGGCAGGAGGAGAAAGGGAAGACAGAGGATGAGATGGTTGGATGCCACCACTGACTGGATGGACATGAGTTTGCTGACTGGATGGACATGAATTTGGGTTTGAGTAACACGAGTTTGAGTAACTCCGGGAGTTGGTGATGGACAGCAAGGCCTGGCATGCTGCGGTCCACGGGGTTGCAAAGAGTCAGACACGACTGAGCAACTGAACTGAGTTAGCCAAAGGGACTTCCCATCTAGAGCATCTTTTTTTTTCTTTTTTTGGCCATATCACACAGCTTGTGAGAGCTTATTCCCAAACCAGGGACTGAATATGTGCTCCTTGCAGTGGAAGCTTGGGGCCCAAACCACTGGACCCCAGGTAATTCCCAAGAGTATCTTTACTTATGTAAAGATTTGATTTTATTTTCTCAATTGTCCGTTAAGTAGATATTTATTCATGTAACCATTTTCCCTAAGAGGAGTATTTGGGTTTGACCTGTTTAAGTAATTCCTGGGAGGGCAGACATGAGTAAGGAATGGAGCCTGTCACAGGCCTCCATCATCTGATTGGGGTGGGAAGATGCTTTATTTTAAGCTCTGCCCTGGCCTCTCCCAGTCTTCCCTATGTTGTGGCTCTACCTGTGTCTTCTTCAGCAGGAAGTGCTGAGAAGAAAGACTGAGAAATTGCCCCTGAAGGGTTAAGAAAACTAAAGCTTTGCTTCCAGAATTTGCCTATTTTTTTTTCTTTTCCTGTTTTTGCAATGAATAAATATAGACTGGATAGTAACCTACATATTTGGTGTTTGGACTTGTCCACAGCTCTTTCCTTCTTAGGAAAATAAGTCAGAAAAACAGAGAACTAAGTTTTCTTAGAGGGGGGTATGTTTTTCCTAGTATGAAACAGGAATTTTTAAAACCTATCCAAGGACTAGACTTGCAGCGTATGTGTTCCAGAGAGGCATGCGGGAGGTGACAGCAGTGAGCATGTATGGAGATGTGGACCCAGACCCCACGCTCCATCAGGGTCACCTTCCCAGGCTGCAGCTCCAGTGATGCAAGGGCTGTGACCTCACTCGTGAGAAAGATCCAGAAAACATGAGGGATCCATTCTGTGTATGAGCAGATTTCACTTCCTGTGACATCCTCCATACCAGTTGTGTTGTCTGATTGTGAAAACAAAACAAAAACAAACTCATTCCAGATATTCCCACTCCTGGTCAAAAATGTAAATGCTGATGTTTTTGACACCACTTATCATCTATTATTTTTCCCCAAATTTACTGAGGTACAATGGACATAGAACACTGTGTATGTTTAAGGTGTGCCTTTTTAAAAATGGGAGTGTAATTGCTTTACAATGTTGTGTTAGTTTTTGCTGTACAATGAAGTAAATTAGCTACCTGTACACATACATTCCTCCCCCTTGAACCTCCCTCCCACCCTCCCATCCCACCTCACTAGGTCATCCCAGAGCACAGAGCTGAGATCCCTGTGCTGGGCTGCAGGTTCCCACTAGTTATCTGTTTTACACATAGTAGTGTATATATATATCAACCTCAATCAAATTAACACATAGCATCTGCCTTTAGAGTCAGTGAAACAAATGCATAATTTTTCTTGAAACAGACTTTTGATCCTGGTTGAGACATGCCTGCTGGAGACACAAGCCACTATTTAAATATAAAAATGTTAAATGAGGGACTAAAAGCACCAGGGTATCCCACTGTCGGGAGAGCAGGGACGAACCACAGTTGAAAAATTAAGCAGAAAAGTTTAACTCCTTTCCATATTGCTTCCACACACCCCTTTCGGGGTTAGATTGATTAGTTTCCTATTCTCTTGTTCGATCATGTAAATGGCCGTCCGTTTTTATCCTAATTCAACAACGACACTTTAAGGGCATCTGGAATGAGTGCAACACCAGTGAATTTATAACGGCTGGCAGTGTTGCTAAGCACATGAATAGATGCTATCATATATAATCATACCATATTTCACAGTGGAAGTGAGAGAAATTTCCTTTCACTGAGATAAAAGTCCTATAATTCTTCCAAAAGCCAAGTAGCCAAACCTCAGAAAAGACTGAATGGCTAGCATGCCACTAAAAGCTCTTATTACTAACCCTTTTGCCCTTTCAAAGAAATCTGCTATAGTTCGTAGTCTTACATAGAGTGGAGTGGAAGCATGGCTAATGACAGCCAACTGACACTCGACAAAATTAGAGTCCATATTCCTAAAATTGTTGCCAGGTACCAGCGAGCTGTTCATTTTCAGGTCCAGAAAAATGATGGCTGAGCTACTGTCCTTAATTGAAGTTAGCAATTGTCATGTGTGGGGGAAAATGGGGCTGCCAATTGTGTGTCTAATTATGACTCATCACAGTTATGTTAATAGCAATATTCAGCAAATGAGTGAGGAGGACTCTGGGCACTTTGACTTCAGCTGTCTGACCTGGAGGAGAAAATGAACTTCAGAGGACAGAGTCATGGATATGGTTGAAGGTGCAGCAGTACTACCCTTGATGAAGACAGAACAGAAGCTTGCAGCAAACTCTGAAGATAATTCACACTAATAGCTCCCCAAGCATAGAGGGATGGTAGAGTATATCAGAAGGAACTTAGAGGGAATTTTTGAGGAAATTGATGGAGATGGAGTAAGAGTGACATGCCTGGGGGGACCACGTGTCACGTGTGATTATATACAACTGGAAGTAATTTGGAAGTCAAGCAAAGACTTCTACACTTGGTTTATGCATTTGCAAGATATTTATCGAATACTCGGGCACACTGTGGAGCTCTTAGAATAAAAGAAACAAGAATATGGAAGTCATTGTCTAGTGGGGAAGATAGACATAAAATAAATGATTACAGCCATAATTAGGTTATCACAGGTGAGATGAGTACTGTGAAGGTAGTCTTCATACGGTACGAAGACCAGCCTTGTCTGGAGTATCAGGGGATGCATCTAGAAGGAAGTGGTATCTGATGGAGGTGGACAATGGTTCTTTTGCCATTAGTGTTATTATTTGCGGCTCTGGGTCTTCATTGCTGCACACAGGGTTTCTCTAGTTGTGGTATACAGGCTTCTGATACTGGTGGCTTCTCTTGTTGAAGAGTGTGGGCTCTAGGGCATATGGGCTTCAGTAGTCACGGCTTGCAGGCTTAGTTGCTCCATGGCACGCAGACTCTTCCTAGAACAGGGATTGAACCTGTGTCCCCTGAACTGGCAGGTGGATTCTTTACTACTGGATGAGCAGGGAAGTCCAGGACAATGGTTCTGAAGGTAATTCTCATTATGAGCTATCCAGGGTAGATATGTTCTACTGCTAAACAGAGCAGTTTGATTCTTTGTTTCAAACTGGCAGAACACATTTAATGAATGGAGAGAATTTTCTCACTTCCAACTTTTCCTTCCATGATATATTTTTAATCATGGCACCTGCTACTACTTCTCTGTGCTAACAGATGACAAATGAATGAAAATGTTGCAAATGAATATTAATGGAAAACTCTAAATAATGCATCATACTGATTTACTTATTTATTTTATGTCATCATTATTGTTTTGTTTTGTGGGACCATGTGCTTACTTTTTTTTTTTTTAATTCATACTAACATTGTCTGGGTTGAGAGACTGGAGTTAAAGATACAAATGTCACCATGTTCTGAAAATACGTGGATAGCCAAATTCGAGGAACCCTGTACATGGCAATAGGAGCCATGTATATTTTCTTTACAGGAAAGAAAAGGGATAATAAATCCTAACACTTACTGACCACTTTCTATGTGCTAGGACTTGAGTATATATGACCTTACTTGTCCTTTACAATAGTTCAAAGAGGTGGGTGTTGGCATGATTCCTTTCTAAGAGGAGAAAAGGGAGACTTAAAGAGATTCACTGATTTGTCCAAGATCAAATCATTAGCATTTGGCAGACAGTTTGAAATCAAGTGTTCTAATTCAAGATGCCTGTATTAAATAGAATCAGAATCAGTAGACTACCTCCTTAGTCATCTGTCTAACACACACACACACACACACACACACACACACACACACACATATATATTGGCTCAGGACTTTAGTGTTGGCAACTCTGAAATCTTCAGGACAGGCCAGCAGACTAGAAATGCAAGCAGGGTTTCTATGTTGCATCCTTTTTTTTTTTTCTGATTTATTTATTTTATTTTTGAAGTGTAATTGCTTTACAATGGTGTGTTAGTTTCTGCTGTACAGTGAAGTGGATCAGCCATATGTATGCTTACATCCCCTCCCTGGTTAGCCTCCCTCCCACCACCCCCGTCCCACCAGAGTATACATGGAATCTAGAAAAGGAGGTACAGATGAACCTATTTTCAGGGCAGGAGTAGACACAGATGTAGAGAAAGAATATGTGAACACAGTAAGGGAAGGGAAGCATGGGACAAATTGGGGTATATATATACTATCACAGGTAAAACAGATAGCTAGTGGGAATCTGCTGTATAGCACAGGGAGTTCACCTCAGTCTGTATTCCACTCTTGAAGGTAATTTCTTCTCTGGGAAACCCCTTTCTTGGTTCTTTAGTCCATCAGCTGGTTGGACAAGGTCCACCCACATTATAGAGGGTGATTTAATTTAGTCACAGTCTGTAGATTTAAATGCCAATTGCGTTATCTAAAAAAGACTGACAGCAATATCCAGTCTAGAGTTTGATTAAACTTCTGGGTACCACATATCTGTCCAAGTTGGCAATAAAATTAACCAAAACCACACCTTCTCTTAAATTATTAGGTTGTAGCTCCTAAAACTTTCAGGTAGAATTGCTTGGACTGAGGCTGAGCTGGGGATGTGGTTTCAGACCTTGTGTGGACTGTGCGTCTCTGTGCCACAGGAAAGGTTGACCCCTGTATAAGCAGCTTCTTCACTCTCCACCATACCTTTCCTACCCTTTCTTATGAGCTCTTTCCGTGTGATGTTTGAGGGCACACTTTATTTCCCTGGCTTCTGCGTTTGCCTCTTGCCTGGCCCTGGTTCAGTGACACTGAACTTGCCTTCTCACCCTGACCTTTGGCCTTGGAGTGCTGCTCTGAGCGACCTCCGGTGGACCCTCTGCAGACCCCAAAACCCTGCCCAGCCTGGCCCTCAGAACCCCCAGCCTGGCCCACGTCTCCAAGGAGTTCGATCAGATATTCCTCCCATCAGGTTCCCCACTGCAACCTCCTGCATACAGGCATTTGAATGGGAGCATCTGCAAGGAGTACGCCTGAGTGGTTTAAGGGAATCACTTTCCAGATAGTCAACATTCATACTCTTCTTTCCTTAGTTGATCTACCCAAGGATGGACCTGAAGGGGAGATTTTACTCTTGAATTTCCCCTGTTCATAATTCCCTTTTCATATTTTATAAGAGAAAATTGTGACTCTTGTGTGAGTTTAACCCGGGGAGGCACTGGAGCAGGCCCAATTCAGTAGCTCCTTTAATTAAAGCATCTAATTGTCCCCCAACCCAATCCATCTCATTAAGAGATGCTTTTGTAATAGAAGTTTACTTTTTATGTTACTAATTACTCATAAAATTTTAATACCTTTATGCTTTACTGTTCACTTGCATATTACTAATATTTCTAATAGTAATTCAACTGGAATAAATTTTTAAGCATCTATGCTCATGGTTATAAGGATGTGCAGATATTAATTTTAATTCTCATATATATTTTTACTGAACTGTAAGAGGGAGTGTCAATAAAAGCCTGTCAAACACAAAAGCATATTGTAACTAAGATAAGATTTTTGTGAAAAGTAGATATAAAATACCAGCCCCAAGGGAAATAGAACAGGTAAAATACTGGCCCTTTAAGGAAGAGTTTGTTAGGTGATAAATGTCTATGGTATTTAGGTTCCATTGGATTCCTTTTAGAGTGGGCCAATCATCTCATTTTAAAGTACCCCAGTATATTATACTTTAATATACTGGACACTGCTTCTTTTGCAATTATATAATTTATAATAAAAATTTTCAACATAAGAAAATACAGGAGACATCCTGTGGAATTTTAAAATACTTTTAGTTGTACAGAAGCAGAAACTTGGAGGAATGCTTGCTGTTCCTTTGGGACTCTTCTCACTCTGCCCCTCCCTTCACCCCCCAGTACAGGACTTCACAACTCACCATGTGGCTATTGCACGTCATGAACACCATGTCACACATGGCGGGCTCCAATCACTCACTTCTAAAATGGAAGAAAGGTGAGAATTGGAGAATGAATTCTTAGATGGAGTTTCGAAGATTCCAGAATCGAAGAATCGATTTTAGGATAATTTTGTGTTTTCATGTTTGGTAAAATGAGAATCCAGTTGGAAATCAAAGCACACATCTGTCTGTGTACTTTCATCAACGAGGTAAATAAATAAATCTTTGTCTTTGGGCAGTCGCTGACTATTCTGAGGTACACTCGCCACTGTGTGTGTCCCACTGTTCTGAGCACCCTGTGAGCTGGAAAGGGTAGGGCTTAGAATCTCCCATTGACAGATGCGAAAATGACTCGGATAGAGACAAGGCATGCCTTAAGCCAAGCAGATCTCACCTTTTAAACTGCTCTAATAGATATAATTTGGCAAACAAATACACACCACTTTTTCAAGTGTGTTTTTCTCTTGTTTCTCTTAGCATAGACTTTGGAAAGATAAAAATTAGGTGTTTTTCTTAGGTCATATTTTAACCTGGGAAAGATCACATTATAATGATCAGACATGAAGAAATGGGAAAAAAAGTTGTGAGCTTTTAGAAATTTGCTAATTGCTCTTTTTTTTTTTTTTTTAAACTTTTCCTACTTTCAATCCTATGAAAAGATTTTTGTACAAATATGTGTGCATGAAGAAGGGAGTGAAATTTTTATGGATCATAAGGTTTCTGACAAATGAGTTAACCTCATTTTTCCCCCTTAGGCCAGGGCCAAATGACTTAAGAAAAAGAGTAAAATGTAGGCAAAGATGGAAGATCTATTTCATGAAAGATCATCACTGAAAATGACTGATCAGGTAAAAGATGTCTGCAAATCCTTTGAAGTGTCTCCTTGGAAAGGTGGGCTTGGTGTGCCTTCTCCTGGGTCTAACTGCCGCAATGAAAGATCCTACATAAGGACAGCCCATGAAAGTTCTTGTCAAAAAAAAAAATGAAAGGCAGAACTAAAATCCACCCTCTAACAAAAGAACAGAAATCTAAAGCAGTAAAACAGAAAAAGGTAAAACGTAAAGGAAGGGAAAGATTGAAAGTGGGAGGAGAAGGGGACGACAGAGGATGAGATGGTTGGATGGCATCACCGACTCAATGGACATGAGATTGAGTAAACTCCAGGAGATGGTGATGGACAGGGAGGCCTGGTGCTGCAGTCCATGGGGTCTCAAAGAGTCAGACACGACTGAGCGACTGAACTGAACTGAAAGGAAGAAGCATAAGGGATAAATAGGGAAGGCAGAAAGCAAACACCCAGTGAAGATTAAGGCACCATGCTACTATTGTAGATCAAGGGGCTGCAAATTCTTTGCCATTCTTTCTATCAGGAGATGGACTTTCTGTTTCTCATCCTCTTGAATCCAGGCTGGGCTTCTGACTTGTTTGATCAAGAAAACGCATTAGAAGAAATGCTCTGCTCGCTCTGGTTCTGGCTTTGGGGAGGGCCGGCAGTCTTCATTCTCAGAAACCAGCCACATGCTCTGAAGTTCAGGCTGTCCTGGAAGCAAGGCAGCAGGAATGAGACCTGAGGCACTCCCACTCAGCATTCAGCACCGAGGAGCCAAATATGGGAGCAAGACCTTCCGGGATTTTCCAGCGCTGCCTAGTTACACTCTACATCCAGCCAAATTAGTGACCCCAACTGAGGTCACCAGAAGAACCACAGAGTCAAACCACAGTATCATGACAAATAATAAATCATTGTTTTAAGCTAAAAAAAAAAAAAATAGAGTAAAATAAAATGGCTGGTTTAAGTCACTACATTCTGGGGGCAACTTGTGATGAGTCAACAGTAAGTCAACTAGTGACTACCTTTTCTTAGACATCACCGCAGACCTAAACTTAAAACAGAGTTTTAGCTGTGCTATCTGTGAATATGAATATAAATGTCAAAAGAATAACTATTTAAATGGGCAATAGCAACATATAATTGCCTTAAGTGCCACATTTCGATGCCTCTTCTCCTTTCTATCATTTCTGTTCCATTTTCATGGAAAACTAAGATTCTGAAATTCTTTTCACGGTATATGTAGGCAGCAAAAAGCCTCACTGAAGAGAGACAGACATTTGTCCTCAAGTGGGACTCTGAGTCTAGGACTTGATTGTGTCTGGATGTGGAGAACTGGGGTGAGGGAGAGAGGATCTTCTTGGCTGAGCCCCTGTTCTCATCAGGTGGCCCTTCTCCACCCAGGATGGTCCAAGTCAGCCTTGCTGCTGAGTCCTTGAGGAGCATCAGAGCTAATCCCCTGGTCTGTGGCTGCAGGGAAAATGTTAGCTGAGAACATCAGCATTTCCCAGCTACCTGATTAGAAAGAATTCAAAGGACACGTGCTCCATGCTTTCTCCGCAGATATGAAAAGTGATAACAGGAAAACTAATATAAAGGCTACTTTTCAACCCTGAGGGAGAATTGGAATTGTGTCCTTTTCAGAATAGTTTCTCATCCTAGGAAGTCAAGCATAAGCTGAAGAGTCACTACTGCCTCTTAGCCTGGTCTCATGTAGCTTTTCTATATATTCAACTAAGGTTTGGTTTCTTCTCTCTCTCTCTTTTTAAAATTTCCCTCATAAATATGAATTATTTTTCAGAATGAAAGGAGGAAATTTTCTTTTTTTGCAACAAACAACATTGGCTTATTTCACTTTTGAGTTCAATTTTGCACAGTTTTGAAGATTTTTTGTAAAAATGACGATAGAAGAAGTCATAAAGCCCCTATGATTCAGCCATCGATTGACTTTTTTCATTTTTCCAGTTGTTTAAAGAAAGTGTCCACTCAGAATGGTGTAAGATGGTAACTTGCAGGAGGTGGTGAAGTAGAGAACTAGTTTTTTGTCTGTCTTTGAAATGATTTGAAAATAAACATATGCTTTCTTTTCTGAGAGCATATGGTGATCGATTTTCTGATGCCCTTTTTTCTCAAAGACAACTCTCTGCTGTTCTCTATTTAATTGATCTCCTTATTATTAAAGTGTTGCAGTTTGCTTGGTTAAAGCTGACTCACCGAAACCACATCCACATTTCAGCAGAGACAGGGAAGCTGTTTTTTTTTTTTTTCAGACACAGATACAGAGTCACTTCTACTAAAATTTGATTGGTACAACTTTGGCTCAGACCTTGGACGTGGAGTTTGTAGCTGAGTGATCACTGCCTTGCTGAAATATGTAGAATTATACTAATAAAGTGATAAAGGAAGAATAGATTCTGGAGAGCAATGAAAAATCTCTGTTCTCATCATGAACAATATTTCAACAGTCCTGGAAAAATAGAGTAACATGAACAAAAGACCCTGGGTCCATGTGAAGCAGAGTTGTGTATTGGCTCTTTGCTCTTCTTACCTCTGTGTCTTAGTTCTTCAGGCTGTCATAACAAAATACTGTAGCCCGACTGGCTTAAACATCAGAAATATATTATCTCACAGCATTGGAGGCTGGAAAATCCAAAATCAAGGGTCAGCAGGATTTGGTTCCTGGTGAGTAGTCTCTTCCTGGTCTGTAGATGGTTGCCTTCTCACATGTCCTCCCAATTGTGGGGGGAGAGAGAGAGAGCCCTAAACTCTCTTCCTCTTCTTATAAGGGCACTAACTCAGTAATTCTGTCATCAGACTGCATCCTTATGGCCTCATCTAAGCCCAATTACCTCCCAAAGGCCCTATCTTCAAATGTTAGGGTTTCAATATATGAATGAAGGGACACAAATATTCAGCCTATAGCACTCTGTCTTGTTACCTGAAGGAGAGTAAAATTTTGTTGTGCTTGAGATGTGCATGTCTGCATCCACTTGTTGTACCAGCTTAGCCTATTTTTGACAGAATGTTTATTACAAGATGAGCATATTACTCCCAGTATGGTTTACTCAGCAGAGGACTTATGCTTAGTTGCTCAGTTGTGTCTGACTCGGTGACCCTATGGACAGTAGCCTACCAGGCTCCTCTGTCCATGGGATTTCCCAGGCAAGAATACTGGAGTGTGTTGCCATTTCCTTCTCCAGGGGATCTTCTTCACCCAGGGATTGAACTCACATCTCCTGTGTCTCCTGGATTGCAGGCGGATTCTTTACCTGCTGAGCCATCCCACTTCATCTCTAGAAGCTAGTCTATTAATGTTAGCATCATATTAACTTTGTGGAGAGAATTATAACACACTGTTCTTCCCCATTAAGCTTGCTGTGGATTACAGTTCTATAAATTTTCCCATTAAAAATTACCACTGCAAGTTATTTTCCAAATGATAGCATTGCCGTCTTAAATTTTTGGACTTCTCTAAATTGGCATTATATAATTCTCACATTAGTCATTTTTGAGATGATTGGCTATTTGAAAGGGTTTAGTTCCTTTCACTTTTCTGCTTCTCATAGAAATGGGGAAACAAATGCACATTATCTCATAGTTCGCCGTAAAACTATCTCTGCAACTATCTGATTCACACTCAGGAAAAAGAAAAATGTCATTTACTAACTTGCTGTGACTGCTTTAATTGTTTTTCCCCCAAAGAAGTCTTCCACCTCTGTATTGTGATTGTGAGCTTAAAAAACTTGCTATAGATGTCATCAAGTTAGGTTAAAATTGGGTCACACTCAATTAGGGTAAGCACTGATCCAATGGCTTCCCTCTGAGAAGACGGGCATTAGGATACACAGACACAAGAGAAGGATGCTAAGTGATGGAGGAGAGAGAGACTGAGTGATGTGTCTCCAATCCAAGGAATACTGAAGATCGCCAGTGACAGCAGAAATTAGGAATAAGCAAGCGAGGATGCTCCCCTGCAGGTTCAGAGGGAATGTTACCCTGCTGACACCTTGAAGTCATATTTCTTAGCTGCAGAACTGTGTGGAGATACATTTCTGTTTCCTTCAGCCACCAAGTTTGTGGTTGTTCGTTACTACAGCGCTAGGACCCTAGGTAAGTCAAGTCTGAGGTTTGGAAAAGTCAGCCTCTTCAAACCTACTTAGATCACCTCCGAAATGGGAATAAAGATTGACTGCAGTTATGAAGAGGAAATGAAATAACATATGTAAAGCATCTCACTATTCTTAACACACAGAATCTGACTCAATGAGTGTTAGCTCTCTCTCTGCAGCCTATAGACAGTGGGCGTGGAGAGGCTAGGCAGAGAGCTGTATTCCCATGTGTGGGTGGAGGTTCCCTTCATAGTTTTACAGCAGCCCACTCACCGTCTGTGAGGATAATAGGAATTACAAAAACGGCCTCTATTTTTATAAACAAGGGACTTGGTAGTAAAGATCTTGTCCATTCTTGAACTTGCATGTGCCATCTATTTCCCAGGAGTGCTTTGCAACTAAAACATTCATGACAAAAATAGGTCGTTGACTTTTTTTAACCATAAGTAAGTTACATCATAGGAATCCTTCTGTCTCTATATTATGTTTTCTGCCCTCAAGAAAAAGTATTTTTCTGTCCACAAAAACATGCAGTATTATAATGTCACCATGAAGATAAATAACTATGCAAATGTTTTATCGAGCCATTGGCATGGGATAATTCAGGCCCTAGGCAATTGTTTTTATCCTTTTCTGTAACCCATACCTAGATAATCATATTATGCTATTATCTAGATATTTTTTAAATAAGCACAGATTTGGCCCAATAGGAAGAGTTTAGTTGACTCAATGCATGTACATGTTCTACTTTCCTGAAAGACAAACTCTTCTTGCAATTACTCTTACATTTATTATTTTTCAAAAATCAAAATGTAATACAGAGACAAAAGGAAGCTGTCATACTCTGAGTCTCACCTCCATGACAGATACTATAGCAGGAGGCTGGCATTTTTACTCCTGGAAAGGTAAGCATAAGTCCTTCATTTTACAATGGAGGAAACACCATCAAAGTATTTAATTAAACTTCCTAACATTACTTATCTACTAAATGGGAAAAAAAATAGAATTCTAACCTGAGTCTTCTGATTCTATTTTGTTACCAAAAGAATTCCTATGATGTGTCTTCCTGTGTCTCAGTTCGGTTCAGTTCAGTCTCTCAGTCATGTCCGACTCTTTGTAACCCCATGGACTGCAGCACCCCAGGCCTCCTTGTCTATCACCAACTCGTGTCCATCGAGTTGGTGATGCCATCCAAACGCCTCATCCTCTGTCTTCCGCTTCTCCTTCTGCCTTCAATCCTTCCTAGCATCGGGGTCTTTTCGAATGAGTCAGTTTTTCACGTCAGGTGGCCAGACTATTGGAACTTCAGCTTCAGCGTCAGTCCTTCCAATGAATATTCAGGACTGATTTCCTTTAGGATGGACTGGTTTGATCTCCTTGGAGTCCAAGTGACTCTCAAGAGTCTTCTCCAACACCAAAGTCAGAAGCATCAATTCTTTGGTGCTCAGTTTTCTTTATAGTCCAACTCTCACATCCATACATGACTACCAGAGAAACCATAGCTTTGACTAGTTGAACCTTTGTTGGCAAAGTAATGTCTCTGCTTTAAATTCCTGTGTCTGATTCTCCTGAAAACTAAATAGATAGCTGGAAGAAAAGGGATGTTTTGTTTCCACTCGCAGTATTGATATCTATTATAAAGCAACATTAATTGCTTTATTAATTAATGTTAATGCTGACATATAGATGAATGAAACAAGGTAGACAAACACCCAGTAAATTCTTTCATACACATACTGGTGTTTTTCAGAGCTGGCATTGGAGGGGAGTGGTGAAAGTGTAAAGTTTTGAACAAACAGTGCTGAGATAATTGGTTATTTGAATGAAAAGCAAATCAGCTTGCATCCTTAACTCATAACACATATACAAACCAGCTGTATATGATATTAAGCCATAAAGGAAATACAAAGTGTGTCTCATTACATTAAAATTAAGAAACTTTCCTCATCAAAACACTTGAAAGGCAAGCTATTACTTGGGAGAAAATCATGAGGACACACATAACCAAACAAGTTTATTATCACAATGGATTTTTAATTTTTTCTATGACTTGAGGTTAAGACAAAACTCAGTGAAAAAATAGGGGGAAATACAGCTATTTCATATAAAAGTCAACACAAATCATGAATAAATGTATGAAAAGGTGTTCAACTTCATTAGTAATCATGAAAATGTGAATTCAAATCCTGAATGTGTTACTATTTAACACCTAGGGGATTGGATGGGGGTGTAGCAAGATAATATTAAGCGTTGGTGAGACACAGAGATGCAGGAACTCCCATACCCTTCCTAGGGGACGACAGATAAACTAGTCTCTCTCCAGGACACAGTAAAGCTGCAGAACTCTATATGCCAGATCCAGAAATTCTCCTTCTACATAGACACCCTAGAAAACCCTTAGCTCAAGAGAATTAAGACATGTAAATGCATAATCAAGGCATTGTTTTTAACAGCAAACCATTGGAAAAGAACCACCCAAATGTCTGTCAAATGTGTAAGTTGTCGACTCGTTGTATGATGGAATCTAACAGAGTGATAGTTAATCAGCTTCAGAGATACATCAGTAGAGATGTGCGGAGAAAACATAATGTCAGGTGAAACAAAGAAAAGAATAATGCACGTATTTCTGGTTCCATTTGTATAAAGGTTGAAACCTTGGAAATTACTAACATCATTATAATTATAGAATTATTTATTTGGGCAATAAATCTTTAAGTAGAATTAAGGAAGGGATTAACACAAATAGAGGCGGTAATTATTCCAGGTTAGGAGAGAGGGAGGGGCATTATGAGAACTGAAAATAAGAAATTTCGAATCTGGTGGCAATTAGAAAAGTCGATGGTAAACTTATAGGTATCCATTTTATCATTATCATGTAAATGTTAAATATATATTTCTACTCTCTTTTGTATGGTATGTGTTTTTCTAGAATACCTTAAGATATTGGAGTCCTTCCTAAGGAACACTGTATGCTGACAGCTTGATTTCCAATTTCTGCTTTCCAGAACTCTAAGAATGAATGTGGGTTGGTTTTCTGCCACTAGAGTTTGTGGTAATTTGTCACAGCAGCCATAGGAAAGTAACACACACACACAGTCAGAGCTTCTCCAAGGCCCACTGTGCTGTGGATTTAGGTGGGACAGTGGTCCATCATGGTCCTCTCCCGGAGGATCTTTCAGTCAATTCCTATGAGGGGAGCAAGGAAAGGAGCAGAAAGAGGGGGAAAGGAGAAAACCTGACCACACAGGAGGGGCTCCCTGGCCCTGGAACTTTGCAAACTGTGCTGCTTCTACCCCAAAAGCTCTTCTTTTCACGCTTTACGCTGCAAACTTCTACTCACTCACCAGGTCCAGGCATCAGTGTCAATCTTCAGAAGCATTTCCTGATTCTTCACCCCGTGAACACCACCAGAAATGTTTCCTCTTCTCACAACCTTGCTTTTCCCTCCGAGAACTTGAACAATTTGCAACAATGGCCCTGCTTCTATGTGTTCACTACCCATGCATCCCCATCTAGACAGCAGCTCCGTGAATGTCCCACTCTGTCTGTCCACTCATGTCCTGGTCCCCTTCACCTTGGCAGTGCGCTGCTGGACTCGAGAATTCCCCCAACCCCCAGGCATCTTTGCTTTAGCTCAGCAGTCCCTAACCTTTTCGGCATGAGGAACTGGATTCACAGAAGACGAGTTTTCTACAGACCAAGAGGGAGGGGACGGTTTGGGAATGATTCAATCCTCCTACATTTACTGGGCACTTTATTTCTATTATTATTACATCGTGATACATAAGGAAATAATTGTACAGCTCACCCTAATGCAGGATCAGTGGGAGCCTTGAGCGTGTTTCCCTGAGCTCAGGGGATAATGGGGAGAGGCTGTAAATACAGATGAAGCTTCACTCGCTTGTCTGCCTCTCACCTCCTGCTGCATGGCCTGGTTCCTAACATGCCGTGACTTGGTACCATAGACCACAGATTGGTCCATGAACGGGGATTAGGGACCTCTGCTCTAGCTTGCACACTTGCACAGAGGGACCCAGTTCACTCTCTCCTTTTATCAACATGTGGCTCTAGAGTTTTGACCTAAGTAGCTCTGCAATTTTTCTACAGAACGTGCACCTTCAGACAGCGCTTTGGCAACATTATAAATTCAAGTGGTGGATATCATGCTGAACTCAGAATTGCCCTCTCTCTCAGAATATTTTATGTCTGGCTCCTTCCTTCAGGATTTCTCCCCTAGGAGCTCTTAAATCCTCAGGCAAATGAGCCTGCCTGAACCTGCTCCACCAAATTCCCCCCACCGCCCATGTGCTTGGTCATGTCTGAATCCCAATTTCTTTAAATAAAGGATTTCAGATACTCTACAAGTAAGACAGTGAAATGAGAACATTTAAATTATTCAAGGTAACATTTCTACCAGCATTTCAGGGGGAACATTGACTTGGAACTCTCGCCGTGTCCCCTGAGGGATGTGTTTGTTAAGAGGACCGCCCATTCCTGGAGAAGGAGAAGCATCTTTCTGCACCGGAGGTGGTGTTGAGGCTGGAGCCTCACTGAGCCTGGGTGGCTACTGCCTCCTGGTCCTCCCCCCTGAGTAGAGGGCTAGGCCATCACCACCTCCCCTCCAACCGCACCGAGGGGAAGAGACATTGGTTTTATTTACAATCATCAACAGAGAAAGCAGGATATGCTTCCTCCTGCTGGCCTAAATGTTACTTATTGTTTTAATAAAGGTTTACCTGTGTCTGAGATCACATGGTGCAGCGGCAAGGCGCGGACACCTTCTCCCCCTCCCTGCAGTGCTCTAAGTCATTCGTCTGATTTGTAGCCATTTTCTGCAGCTGTGTGATGACTGTAAACCCGGAAAAAAAACATAAAACATGAAAGCAAGGTGTTGAAGTCAGCCTTAAGGTACTAAATTCCTGACAGCAGCTTGTAAAGCAGTCAGGAAATCGGTGCTGTGAGGTGCTGATGATGCTGCAGGGTGGCGGGAGGAGGTGCTGACATGGGGAGGAGGGGGTTCTGGTGGGCTCAGACTAACCGGGGTGCACTTTCCAGTTGGGTGGGAGAGTAAGAGCCACCCCCAGAATGTGTGGAGAGCAGATCGCGTAATCGGCCATTCAGCAGGTACGCTGTTAGCTTTCTCACCTCTTTTCCTTTGGGGGACTGGATGGAAAGGTGAATGGAAAGAGATATATTTAGGATTTTTTTTTTAAATATGAAACATATGCTTGATTTTCCTAACAGAGCACTTTTCTCCACTTTCATCACCATTAGCAGTGGGCCTCTTCGGAAAAGTGTTTTGACTATAAAAGTACCAATTAGCTTTTGCAAAATTAAAAGCAGGACAAGTGTATGAAAATATTTTTGTACAGAGTAAGCACTTAGGATGGAAAGTTTTGTTCCTCTTAGCCCTTCGATAATATTTTTTGCATGATCTTTATAAGCGCATGCTGTTTGCCCCGAAGCCCACTCCCCGCCTCCCCCACATACACACACACTTCCCATCAAGTACTTCTAACACCAGCAGGACAGGTGTTTCTAGAAGTTTCTAGACATGTTCTAGAAAAGCTGGACTTATCATAGTCTGCAGGGTATGATTTCCTCAGGGCTTCCATTTTTATTAATAATTGGAAGATAATTGCTTTACAATGTTGTGGTGGTCTCTGACATATATCAGTGTGAATCGGTCATAATTATGTATATTTATAATCCCCGCCCCTTGTGGGCCTCCTTCCCCATCCCCCTATTCAAGCCCACTAGGTCATCACAGGCCACCAGGCTGGGCTACCTGTGCTAAATAGCAACTTCCCAATAGTTATCAGTTTTATACACGATAGTGCATATATGTCAGTGTTGCTTTCTTAATTGGCTCACGTTTAAGATCTATAGGGTTGTCTTGGGGTGAACTGAATCCTGAAGTTGTCTGAGTCTAGGGTAAAGACCTCCACACTGTAACCAGTTCTCATCTCTTCCCGAGGACAGAGGTGCCTCTTTTGCCCCCATTTCCATACCAGTTATTTGACCAGTCCTGGAAGATACAGTGTGAGGACAAGTGGCAGGTGCCTCTTCCAAGCTGGAGACCCTCTCGTGCACTTTTCTACCATGGTAACCCCTGGGGCATGGGCTGACATGAGATGCAGCCTGGACCCCTGAGCTCCCACCAAGAGGACAACTGCCTCTGGGGGTCACCAGAAGTTAACTCTTTACCAATGAGAAACAGAATTCACTTTGGTAAGTCAACAGAGCTTGTTTGGCTTGTGTGTTACCACACATAACCTGGTAATATGTGCACTCAGTGACGAGAGATTGGGAGATGTGTGGGTTGAGTTTGGTGTGGTCCTGGGACTGGGTGGTGGAGAGCCTGCGTGTGATACTCTTGAAGATTGACTGACTCAAACTTTAGGAAAAGAACTCATTTCACTCTGATATGGGCTTCCCCAAGAGCTCAGTTGATAAAGAATCTGCCTGCAATGTGGGAGACCCCGGTTCGATTCCTGGGTCGGGAAGATCTGCTGGAGAAGGGATAGGCTACCCACTCCTGTATTCTGGCCTGGAGAATTCCATGGACTGTATAGTCCATGGGGTCACAAAGAGTCAGACATGACTGAGTGACTTTCACTTTTCAATTCGGTTATGGGTCATGTGGTCACTGTGAATGTCGGGCGTTTGGATTTTGAGAAAACCTACTGCAGGCAACAGAAGTGAGTGAGGACCTGTATGCACTGCCCACGAGTGCTGAGCCAGGCTCCTTCTACTTGTTCCTGGCCCTTGACGGAGCACAGCGGGAGCACTAGCGCTGACAGCTTCCCGCTGACGCAGCAGCCTCCTGTAGCCAGTTACGTCTGGGGACTCGCCCAGCTGTTGTTGAGATTTCCTCCGAGCTCAGTGTGCAGAGGCCCTTCCGACTCACATTTTTATTCTCACTCTCCTTGCGCAGGTGTGACCCCTGCGCCAGGGTGGAAGGCTGTCCTGGCCAGTTCCCTCCTCCTTCACCCTTCACAGAAAGATCCCTCAATCAGTCTCCTGCTGACGTCATCCCGTCTCTATTAGTGCTCCTGGAGGTGTCAAACTGGCACCCCGGTCAAACAGGGGGAGTACATTTTCTGATCCCCTGAGATGAAGGGGAGATGGGGTGAGAGTCAAGGTCCGCAGAGGGAAAGCCAAGATCAGAAGCATCGTGTCAGGGGATCGGCAACAACAGAGGCAGCACAGCGTTGTGCAGGCCCCTGACACCCTCCTGGAGAAGAGCTTGGGAGAGGAGGGTGGGCTCACAGAGAGAACCTTAGCCGGAATCGACAACCTACATCAAATGATGTCAGTAAAGCAGATGCGATTTAAAGCAGGATTGGCCTAAGCTTTGTAGTTTGCTTATGTACTTTTCAGGGTGGGAGCTGGCCAAGAACATCAGCTACATTACAGAGAAATATACAAACGACATCCTCGAGTAAACGTGCAATCTCTCTGCAAGCTCTTAGAGACCAAGCAGAAAGAAAGCAGAGGATACGGGATGCTGAGTTCTCGGGAGAGAACAAGCCCCCGCCCTGCCCCCTCTTTCTCTGAGCTGTGGTTTCTGACTTTCCATCCCTGTCCATTTGCTGCCCCTCCTATAGAGGACTTCTCATTCATTCCTGTCCCACCAGAAGGCCGTTCGATGGGGTGTGGGGGAGACTGGGTTTCTGATCAGCATCCCTTTTGGTTTTCTTTCCTGCTGATAGAAATTCCTCTTGGGACAGAGGTTCAAAGATAGATTCTTCCTTTTGCTGGACACAGTGGAGGGTGTCCACGGGACCTGGTTCTGGCCGATGATAAAGAGAAACTGACAGAGGCGCTTAGAGAAAGGTGTCTCCTTCACAAGGAAGTTCCTCTCCCTGTCATCAGATGAAACTGTATGAGGTCACTGAAAGCTGCTGAAATGGCCAAAGTGATGACTTTCTTTTTTCCAAACAGGAAATGAGATACGTGCCCCGACACCTTAGCTAAAAGAAACCAAGTGGAAGTAGGCAAGTTACAGTTACTGCCCGCTGGGATGGCTCCGGGAAGATAAACATGCATCATTTTCAATAGCCACTGCAGCCTCAGGTATCCTCAGCTTGTCCTGGCATCAATCTTGTGCAGTTTGCCTCAGTAGGTTTGCCTCCACTTCTTGGCCTGAAGCCGCTGGATGTTGAAGCCTCTGTCTCAAAGATTTGGCTTCATATTACATCTTTGACTTAGTGCAAATTATTGTTATTTTAGCCTCCTACTTTATCATATTTTGTATTCATTCTCTTGGTTAGCTAATGGTTAGCTGCTCTTGATAAATACCCTACCAGGTTCACCTGATTCTGACAATGGGACCTGTATGTTAGAAATATAAAATTGGTCAGCAAGTACATCATTAAAGGGGAGAGGGAGGGTCACCATAATGCAAGTGGTGGAAGAGCCAGTAACATGGGCTCAGGAGAGGATTTGAGGGTCAAAGTTCTCTCCTCAAAGATTTAAGACACTCTTGAGCACACTATCATATATATATGTGTGTGTGTGTGTGTGTGTGTGTACATATATATGAGATGAGAATGAAATCACATGACATACATTTTGTACATTCATATCATCTAGCTTTTTTGATTCAGCAAAAGTAGCAGAAAACTCACTCTTGGCAAAACCCAGAATAATACAATACCACTTTTGAAATGCTGCATACCCTAGATAGTAAATATTAGGAGAATGATTTAATAGAGGAAAATGTAGCCAAATGAACAACGGTAAGTTTTAGCTGATATCTCTAAAATCAGGTAATAAAATTTATCACTCTTAAATTTATGATTATGGGTATGTGGTTTAATATATGAAACCAGTTACTTGATTTGGATAACATGACTTACATCAAATGTATTCCATTATCTGTTATCACTTAGAGCCTTCCTGATTTCTACGGTATTTCATTTTAAAAATCCACTTAATTAATATGCTATTAATAGGATATATTACAGAGGGTAATTACAGAAATACTCAGATATTTGAATTAAATAACTTTTACCAAAAGCTTGCTTTAGTAAGACTGATATAAAAAAAAGTTTCTGGCAACAAATGAAAGATTTAGAAATTTTTTAGAATAACAAAATATTTAAAAGATCTGAAACAAAAACTGAATGGTTTTGCATAACTTAGAAACAATTAGTTTACAGTCACTGACTACAAATATATTTATATACTGGATTTTCCACTAAAGCTACTGATATTTTGAAACAATATATCTGTTTTGATATTTACAAAAAATACAGAATTTAGAGAACTACAGTTTTGCAATTTATGAAAAACATGCATTTAGTGGTAAGTTTTCAGCAGCCTAGAATAAAAGAATCTAAATTCCATTTGCTTATCACGGGACTGTTAAGCATCAGGCTTTGCACCAGGCCAGTTCCTAGGTACCTGCGAGTGTTTGAACATGTGTCTCGAACTTGGAGCGTCACATTTTTTGATCTATTTTTTTAAAAATGTATTTACTTATTTGCCTTCATTTTTGGTTGCGCTGGGTCTTTGTTGGTATGCTCGGGCTTTCTCTGGTTGTGGTGAGTGGGAGCTAGGAGCTACTCTCCATTGCAGTGCACGGGTTTCTCGTTGCGATGGCTTCTCCTGTGGACCCCAGGCTCTAGGCGCTCGGGCTGCAGTAGCTGAGGCACATGGCATTAGTTGCTCCGCAGCATGTGGAATCTTCCTGGACCAGGGATTGAACCCATGTCCCCTGTATTGGCAGGCGAATTCTTATCCACTGTACAACCAGGGAAGTCCTGATTTTTTTTTTTTTTTAATAAATTTAAAATAAGATGATGACCGCAAGCTTATGAAATGTTGGGGGCTCCACATAGGGGAAAGAATGAATGAATAAATGAAGCACATGATCTGCATTTTTAATCAAGCACATTCCTTTTGATCCTAATCAATGTCCTTATTTTCCTGAAACCATTCTTGGAGATTCCATCTCTGAATGGATGACTGTGTACAGGGAAGATTATTCCTGGCTTAAAGTCACCTTTAATTCTCCCTTTGACCCACATGTCCTCATTTTCCCCCTCATTGAGTTCTGCCACCCGCTCCAGGTCCTCAGCCCCTTCTTCTCACCTCCGAGGCTCCTGGTGGTCATTCACGTGGGGCTGTCGCAACTGCCCATCTGCTGTCCTCTGTCCCTACCCCCAGAGCCCCTGTGTGTCTATTGGGATGGTGTCCTGGTCCCCGCGCCAGCCTGTGTGGGCTAACTGGGACGGGCGCCTCCCTTCACATCATTGCACGGCCTCTCTTCCCACTCCGTCCTTGCCCAGCGGGGTGAGGTTCCACTTCCTCCCTAGATGAAGCCAACCTCGTAGGCTGGCCTCACACAGCTCTCTGTTTAGAAGCTTTGATTCAGTCCACACAGATCTCTTTGAACAAGGGGTGTCTCACCCTTGCTGAACAAGCCCGTCCCAGGTAAAAGCGGCAGAGCCTCTCTCCCTGCCCCGATGTTGTGAACATGTGGCTTTGTAGTGACTCCTCGAAATAGCTTCTACATTGGACATTGTATCTTCTACGTTCAGGCCTCCCCTGTCCCCAGGGAAGGTACAGGGACCACGTCCTTCTCCCTAGATGGGTGGATTCAGTCCCAGGCCTCCTGCCCACACCCCTCGCCACCAAACTGCTCTTTTCTGCTGGTTCTTCGCCCATGATCCAATCTCAGTCATATACAGACACTGTAACAAAATACCCCAGACTGGGTGGCATAAACAACAGACGTTCTGTGTCACAGATATGGAGCTGTCAGTCTACGAGAGAAGTGTCAGCAGGGCTGAGTTCTGTTCGCCCTTCCTGGCTGGTCCACAGCCTTCTTCCCTCTGTGTCTTCACGTGGTATCCTCAATGTGTGCAGAGAGAGACAGATTATTCTCTCTTCCTCTTACAAGGACACTAATCCATCGTGAGGCTCCCTTATTAACTAATCTAGCCCTATTTACCTCCCAAAGGCCCTGACTCCTAATACCATCACACTAAGGGTTAAGACTTATGAATTTGGGGACACACACACACACACGGGGTCCATAGAAGATCCCAGGCTGGTTCTTTGCCCTCAGACACAATGCTTTAGTTCTGTCCATGGGATTCCATGGTGATCCTTCCTCACTGCTTAATGATTGTTAGTTATTTCTGCGTGCCCTTTCTTTCAGGTTTCAGGTCCCTATTCTGGGGCCACGTTTTCTGCACTCAGAAAAGGAGACCATGCAGAAGGAGTTGATGCTTTCTTAGGCTCTGACATCAGCTCAGTAGAGGTCATGCACCCACAGCCCTGCAGGGAGACCTGTGGACACCCAGGGCATTGTAGCAACCGCCTATGGCATCACGAACCTACTTACTGCTTGCTAGAGTTCCAGCTCTCTGATTCTCTGTCAGGATCCTAACTCAATGACGCCTCTCCCATCTCTGGCCAATGAACTTGGTATCTGGATTTAATCTCTTCAGTATTGAACCTTATGTGCCCCTGAAAAAGCAGTTGACCCAGCTGCCCCCTGGATTCCATCTATTTCTCCGTTTCTGCTCCAGCTCTTAAACTCTTCGTAAGTCCAGCCCCGGAAGCTGTGAATCCAGCCTCACGAGGCAGCAGACTGGCTGGCTCACCCTTCCAAGGTGGAGTTCAGGTCCTGGTGGTGACTGGTGAGCCTGAGAGTAGTACCAGGGATTGTTCTGTCCCTCACACCCTGCAGGCACCGGGCTCTTTAAATTCAAACAGAGATCCTCCTCGACAATTATTGCGGTTTCTCGGTCCATCTGGTTTGAACTGATCCTTTCAAATTTGATTCAACCGGGCAGATGAAATCTCAGTGGTTTCAATATCTCATATTGGCAAGGCTAACCTGACTCTAGGATGGAGCCAGGGCCTGCCCATATGGTCTGGTTTCAGGGAAGTGGGAGGGGGCCGAACTCTCTCCTAGCTTTACCCCTTCTCCCGCATGTCCACCGGGATTTTGTGTTTTTTGATTGTGCCTGAGGTTTCGCCCTAAGAACTTTAGGCCTTGGGCTGAATGGTAAGTAAAAATGCAAATCTGGCTGGGAAACACACAACACTGAGTTATCAGATCTCCTTACCAAAGTGAGAATTAAGACCCAGTGGGCATTTCATTTCCATCTACTTACACAGTCTCCCCTTTTCCATATGGATTTGATGAAGCTACCATATAATTTGGTAACACACTAAAATAAATACATTAAAAATATGGAAAGTGATGATAAGTGTAAAAGCGACTAGTCAAAATGAAGAAGGTAGTTACTGTATGCAGACATTTTAAGAGTATGATATAATTTAGACACATCCAACTTGGAAATTGATATGACTATTTCCATTTTACAGAAGACATAATTGAGACTCTTAAGAGATTCGGTGAGTTGCCTTAAGTCGTATATGACAGCGAATATTGGCCCCCAGATCTGTCTGGTTCTTAAATTCTTTTCTGAGTAGTATGTCACTTGTTTTCAAAACACGGTTCTGGAAGTCAAATCGCTTCACAGCCAGGCCTGGATATAGGTGTTTAAAAAGGAGAAAAGAAGGAGCTCAATTTGGCAGGTGTATGTCAAGTTAAGGTCATTGGCACAGGTAATACTGAGGAATTAATCTTGCTTCATCAATAGAAACAGCATATGACTGATGGGGGACACAGGTACATTGCATTTCTATCAGAGCATGGCTTATAATACTGCAGCATTAGTCACATTTACACTGTATCTGACTTTTTTTTCCCCAAAATGCCTCATTTAAATGCTGACAGATTGGTTGGCATCGTGAATGTCTTTGCTATGTAATCATGAAGTGGTGTGACTTGTGAAAATGTGGTCTATAAAACTGCTGTTACCCAGACTGATTTCATGATAGCATTTCATGGACAATAAGGATTTGTGTAAAAAAAAAAAGATGTCTGTTGAGCATGGGGTGGGGGTTCAATGTGGTGTGTTTTTATTTAGATGATCTTTAAAATCCTTTTTGCTCATTACACTATAAAAACCGAGAAAGCAGCCCTTGAAAAGAGAAAAACAGCCTGTATCATGGCCAAATCCTCCCTTTCAAAGTAGCTTGGGTTGATTTTTTTTTCTCTTAATCTCCAAATAAATTTCCATTTTTTAGCAAAAAATTCTACAATGCTGATTTTTGTACATCTGGGAAAGAAAAGGTTATGGCTATAAAGTCCATCCCACCCCCAAATAACACATTTCTTTTGTTTTGATATGAAAATACTGAAATGAATGTGGTGGCTTGTCACAGGATATCCATGGGGTTTGAGGGAGTTGCGGAATTTACTTGAATTTTCTTATTGTCTTTCATGATTCCTAAGAGCTTGAAATCATTTAGAGAGGAATTCCCGAGACAGAGACAACAAGTGGAGACAGTTTGGGCAGAGATCTCCTTCGTGGTGGATGATGTCGGCGTGGTTCTGTGTCCTGGCAGTTTCTTCTCGAGGGTGGGCCAGCTTGTAGTATATTTGGTGATCCTGGCTCAGAAGGACGGCGAGCTGGGTCTTGGCTCAGGTCACACACATGCAGGGGTGGGTCGCTTACGACTGGTTCAGAACCTGTGGCTGGAGTCACTTATTAGCCGCCCGCTCTCTTCGGTGGCTTGCTTTATTCACCTGAAAGCAATTACTGCTCCATCCCGGTATGTCGCCAAAACAAACACACCCCAGCCTCTGAAACATGAGGAACACGGATGTTCATTAGAAGACATTGAAGATAAAAGTTGCCACTTTTAAAGAAAGTCCAGAACTGGCCTTTGGTAGCCAATAGATTATCAACTGGATATGACCCTTGTCCAAGAAGCCACGAAAACTTGTGTCATCACTGTGTATTTGTGTGTGGTGTATGTATGTGTATTCCAATCAGTTTTTTATTTTTCTTTCTCAGAAAGAATCTAATCATTTGGTTAAAACAAAACAACAAGACTCAAAATGGAGTTTCTTTTGCAAAGTCTCACATCACCAAAGTGAAAAAAGTTGTTCAGTCATGTCCAACTCTTTGCGACCCCATAGACTATACAGACCATGGAATTCTCAAGGCCAGAATACTGGAGTGGGTAGCCTTTCCCTTCTCTAGGGGATCTTCCCAACCCAGGGATCTAACCCAGGTCTCCCATATTGCAGACGGATTCTTTACCAGCTAAGTCACAAGGGAAACCCAAGAATACTGGAGAGGGTAGCCTATCCCTTCTCCAGCGGATCTTCCTGACTCAGGAATCAAACCTGGGTTTCCTGCATTGCAGGCAGATTCTTTACCAACTGAACTATCCTGGAAACCCAAACTGAGGTTTAATTGCAGAAATGGAATTTCAAACCAGCCCATCAAATATCACCTGGGCAGTGCCAGCAAGGTCATGTGCCTGATAGAACCCTGCCAGCCCCTAAGGATGGTTGGATGGCATCACTGACTCAATGGACATGAACCTGAACAAACTCCACTACATACTGGAGGACAAAGGCGCCTGGCACGCTGAAGTTCATGGGGTCACAAAGAGTCACACATGGCTTAGTGATTGGACAACAACGCATTCCCTAAGGAAAGGGCTTTGCAGTAACCAACCTGCTTTTCTGCCCAGCATGACCTCCTTGTCCCTGCTCCCTTCTGCCTGTGAAAGTCTCTCATTTTATACTGCTCCTCACAGCTCATTTCTATGTGCTAGACAGGAATTGGTTCAGATTGATCTTTGCTCAAATTCTTAAACTTTTTTCATATGCCTCAGTTCATCTTTGAACAACTGTAACCATATCAGTGAAGCCAACAATATTTTTTCCTTCCTTTTATGATATAATAGAGTCATAAAATACTAGTATCATGTCTTTGAGATTATTATAAGCACTCCTCACCTCTTTCAGGAGGCTTCCCAAGTGGCACTAGTGGTTAAAAAAAATCCTCCTGCCAATACAGGAGATGGCAGGAAACACGGGTTTGATCCCTGGGTCAGGAAGATCGCCCAGAGGAGGGCATGACAACCCACTCCAGTATTCTTGCCTGGAGAATCGCATGGACAGAGGAGCCTGATGGGCTACAGTCCATGGGGTTGAAAAGAGTCAGACACGACGAGCAACTGAGCACGCACACATGCATCCCTTTCTAAAACATGCCTGGGAACACGAGTGTGTGGAAGGCGAAATAGGGACAGGAGTCGCTGGATGGCAGCTGCCATCTGTTGAGTCCTTACGGGTGCAGTCTTGTGAGACAAACACCTGGATAACAGAGTTCTCTCCTAGGGGAGGGCACAGATGATCTGCAAGGTCCGCTGACTTATCTGATGTCCACAGCATATAACTGCAGAGTCTGGATTTAAGGCTGTGTTTCTCAGTGCTTGGCATTAATTACTTCCTCAAGGATCCCTCTGCATCTCTGTGAACCTGTGAGCCTGCATTTTAGCAGTGCGTCAGTGAGCCCACACCTGGCCACTCCACCTCAGAGAGTTTTAGACGCACAAGGCGTAGAGTCTTGGTGCCTCCTTAGTTTTATTGTCTTGACTGAACAAGACACATTTCAAGATTCACCAAAGCAGTGAGTTCAATTCTGCTTTTAAATGCCCCACCTGGTAGTCTGATGACTGGGACCCTGCACTCCCAATGCAGGGGGCCTGGGTTCGATCCCTGGTCAGGGAACTGGATCCTTCATGCTGCAATTAAAAGGTCCTGCCTACTGCAACTGAGACCTGGTGCAGCCAAATAAATGAGATAAATGAGTAAATATAAAATGCCCCACCGTCTCTGTGGGGTCTCGTGCTCCGTGTGGAGTCACAGGACTATGGGCACGAAGAGGTGGGCAAGTTGTGCAAGCGAGATGTGGCTCACGCCACTTAAATCACTGCTCCTCGACATTGACATTTATAAACACTCGTGCCTTCTCTTTGCAATAGTCTTCTTTTGTCTCCCAGTTAAATGTACCCTGCCCTGTGCTCTAAACGACTACTTAATTTTGTTAGTCTTCTTCAGAAAGTGTTAAGGGGACAGCGGTATCCTTTTTTTCCCTTGTTCAGAGACAGCCATACAGGGCACCTGATCAAGGCAAATGCACTGTGAGTAAAATGATGAAAAAATGAGATCTGAAATGCATTTTTTTACCTGTACAGTAGAAAAATCATCTTTTGCAACATTGGATTAAAAACATGTATTGGGTGCATAGTTGGACTAAAAATAGAAAATATTTAGAAGTCAAATGTGTATTAATTTCAAAGATTATTTTTGGACTTTTCCCCAGTGCAGTAAGAAGGAAAGGATATGGATATTTAGTTAAAACCCACTGGGTTTCACATATGGTTCTAGCAAAAACTAACATTGTAACTCCAGGAAAAGTACATAATCTGTTCTAGGCTCATTTTATCCAGGTGAGAAGGGGCAAATGATAACGACTATGTTAAAGGCTTCCCGGGTCACTCTGCTCACCCCTCCTCTACCTGCTCTGATCTGCAGCAGGGAGAGAGCAGGCTTTGGCGAGAGAGCAGAGAGGGGTGTGGGGTGACCCTTGGGGACTTCCCTCATGTTCTCCTGAAGCATGCAATATGCATGTCATGATTCACATGGCAATAGCAGGTTGGTGCAGCATCATGTGTCAGAAATGTTGGGAATCAGCTGCAAAATAAATAGAGCATGTGAAAGTGGAAAGTGTGTGGTAAACAGGTAAGTTCAGTTTAGTTCAGTTCAGTCGCTCAGTCATGTCCGACTCTTTGTGACCCCATGAACCGCAACACGCCGGGCCTCCCTGTCTATCACCAAGTCCCTGAGTCCACCCAAACCCATGTCCATCAAGTCAGTGATGCCATCAAGCCATCTCATCCTCTGTCGTCCCCTTCTCTTCCTGCCCTCAATCTTTCCCAGCATCAGGGTCTTTTCCAGTGAGTCAGCTCTTTGCATGAGGTGGCCAAAGTATTGGAGTTTCAGCTTCAACATCAGTCCTTCCAATGAACACCCAGGACTGATCTCCTTTAGGATGGACTGGTTGGATCTCCTTGCGGTCCAAGGGACTCTCAAGAGTCTTCTCCAACACCACAGTTCGAAAGCATCAGTTATTCAGCACTCAGCTTTCTTCACCATCCAACTCTCACATCCATACATGACCACTGGAAAAACCATAGCCTTGAAGAGACAGACCTTTGTTGGCAAAGTAATGTCTCTGCTTTTTAATATGCCATCTAGGTTGGTCACAACTTCCTTTCCAAGGAGTAAACGTCTTTTAATTTCATGGCTGCAGTCACCATCTGCAGTGATTTTGGAACCCAGAAAAATAAAGTCAGCCACTGTTTCCACTGTTTCCCCATCTATCTGCCATGAAGTGATGGGACCGGATGCCGTGATCTTAGTTTTCTGAATGTTGAGCTTGTAAAGATGTACATCAGGGTTAAATTTTGATGAACAGGAAAGTGCCTAGAAATCTGGGCATATAAATGTAAAACTAAAGAACACTCCAGTTTCGTGAGCATAACACTACCATGGAGTGACACAAAATGTGGTTCTAGTGGTAATTGTTTCAGATCCGGGATCTTAGTAATTTTAACTCTGTAAGTATGCAGTATGGGAGCTTAACTGCAATCCAAAGAAAATGATTCACTCCGTAGCCTCTGGATAATAAAAGACACAGGATTGACTTTGAAGTGGTGAGTCTTATCATAAATTAAGTTCTTCTGAACAAGTAGCTTTCGGTCATTCATAATTCATTTTGAATGTATTCTATTGCAAGTTCCTGGGTGATCACTGTAACCTCAAAAAACTGTGTGCTGAATAAAATAGAAGATTTAGCAATTTTCCTCATTGTTCCACAATCACAGACACATTATGTAGAGAAAGGCAGTGAATATCGGATGAGTCCATTTCTCCTCTTGGCTCTTCAATCAGGTTGGCGTTTCAGAAAACATCTGTATTCTAAGGAGGGCCCTCAAGAACTCATTCTGTCCTGAAGATGCGTCCTCAGGTGATGTCCATTCAGTGTGTTCCTGAAACCAAATGGGATAGGGGACGTGAGTAGAGGCAAAAGGGAGAAGACAAGACAGAAAGACTTGGCTATTAAGGAAAAATCCTTTCCATCGAAAAGCTCCATTGGAATCGGATTTGTTTTCCCCCTGGTCTACCAAATCCAATCATATTTGCAAAATTTTTATTTCTCTTCCAAATTAGTGTCAACAGTAATAAAAAAAAAAAGTGTACAAAAAAAGTGTACAAAATCCTGAGTTGGCAGGTTATGCTGAATCTGCCTCAGTTAACTTTTGCTATAAAATAAACCACAGATTGGGCTTCCCAGGTGGCCCCTGTGGTAAAGAACCCTCCCACCAATGCAGGAGACATAAGAGACGTGGGTTTGATTCCTAGGTTGGAAAGATGCCCTGGCAGAGGGCATGGCAACTCACTCCAGTATTCTTACCTGGAGAATCCCATGGACAGAGAAGCCTGGTGGGCTATGATCCATAGGGTCGCAAAGAGCTGGACATGACTGAAGCTTTACTTAGTAAGCATGCACAAACCACCTAATATTAACACAAAGTGAGGTCAAACCACATCATATAGTCTTATCAGTATCAGTCATGACTGGGTGGGCCGGCTGGAGGCTGACTCTCTAGAGAGGGCACAACAGCTGACTCTGCTGAGGCAGGACTTCTCCCATTGTTGTTGTTGTTGTTTTAAGGATTCATTATTTGGTTTTGCATTTGTGCATTCTTTTTTTTTTTTTGCCGTGCCCCGTGGCATGTGGGATCTTGTTTCCCAACCAGGGATGAAACTGTTGCCCCTGCATTAAAAGTGCAGAGTAATCACTGGACCACCAGGAAGGCCCTCTCTCCAGTTATTTTTATTCATCTGGTTGAGATGAGCAGAGAAGCCCAGATGTGTTTGTCTTCTCACAGGGATGGCAGAAGTGTGAGAGGGCCAGCAGGAACACTCAAGGCTTCTCAAAGTCTCAGCTTTGAACAGACACACTGTCACTTCCTTCTTATTCTATTGATCAAAGCAAGGCACGAGACAAAAGCCCCAAATCAAATGGTAGGGGGAATGTATTCTGCTTTTAAGGGAAGGACTCAAAATTACACATCAAAGGGCAAAGATATTCAATCGGGTATTCAAAGGGTGAGAAATTCAGTCAGCGTCTGTAATGAGATCTAGACTATTCTTATGTACCAAAATGGTGCACGATTGTCAAAAAAAAAAAAAAAAAAAAACTTACCATAAGCAAGTCTTCCAACTAAGGAAATGTATTCTAGCACTTTGGAAACTACATCCCCATCAGTTCAAGGAGCCACAGAGAAGGGGGTGAGTGTGCCTACAAGGTAGGGTGGCAGTCTCCGATACAGATGCAGGGACATTTGGAGGAAAGGAAGACAAAAACCAAGCAAACAAAAACGGTAGTCTTACGATACCATGACAGTTCCACAGAAAGATGTCATTTCTTTGTGACATGGACAGATGGAAAATGGTCAGGAGTTCAGTCCATCTGAAAGAGAGGGCAGCTGGGGAAGGAAATTCACCCTTAGTGATGTCAGGGATCTAAAAGCTTTGTGGTCTTTCCAGCAGGTGAGTATAGCAGGGCAAAGAGAAGAAAAGAAGCGAGCTCATGTGGAGATCTCAGGCAGGCAGACAGCTTCAGGAGAGTTTGTTTGCTATTTATATTTATTAGGGCTTCCCTGATGGCTCAGATGGGAAAGAATCTGCCTGCAATGCAGGAGACATCGGTTCGATCCCTGGGTTGGGAAGATACTTTTGGAGACGGAAATGGCAGCTCACCCAATAATCTTGCCTGGAGAATCCCATGGACAGAGGAGCCTGGTGGGCTACAGTTCATGAAGTTGCAAAGAGTCAGACATAACTTAGCGACTAAAGAACAAAGAACAACACCTGTAGTACTCCAGGCAGTTTGTATGTAATATCCCAGGTTCTTCAAAAACACTTGGAGGGGAGCATTTTTTATTCCATCTAAGAAGTGATGTTGCAGGAAACCAGTGTATGGGTGAGTAACTCTGACCTTGAAGCTGCTAGGCTGCAGAGCAAATGCAAACTCATATGCATTTGATTCCAAAGTTCATGGTTGAATTCAGTGTCAGAGCCCCAGGCAGAGAACAAGAGTGGCTATTGCTCTGGTCTGAACATTTGCATCTCTCCCAAATTCCTATGTTGCTATCCTAATCCCCAATGCGATGGCATTAGGAGGTGGGGCCTTTGGGAATTGATTATGTTATGTGGGTGGAGCCCTCAGGAATGGGATTAACACTCTTCTAAAAGAGACTCGCAGAACCCCCTTACCCTTTCACTTTGTGAGAACACAGGGAGAAGACTGTGACCCAGAAGAGAGCCCTTCTTTGTTCACAATCATGTCTTCTGCTGAATTACTGAAAAAGTATGCTTGCCTTTTTTCTTGCTTTATTGTCATTGCTAGGTCTCCCAGTCTAGCACTGAGTAAAAGTGTTTATAGCCTTGTTTCTGATTTTTGGAAGAATGTGTCCAGTCTTCAACATTAAGGATGTGACTCTTCATAGGTTCTTTGCTCTTGTCCTTTATCAATTTGAAGAACTTTCTCTCCTATTCCTGTTTCTTGAGAAATTTACTATAAGAGGGCATGGATTTGTCAATCATTCTTTTAATGTCAAAAATTATAATCATATTTTTCTTTTTTATATTCTGTCAAGATGACAGATTACCTACGTTGATTGGTTGAATCTTGTATTATTGGAATAAATTCTACTAGATCACAGTACATTATTGATTTTTTAAAAATTACTGGCTATACACTGGAATTTTTAGCTATAACAAAATGCCTCAAAGATACAGTGGCTTTAAGAATAGATGACTTTATTTTTCTGTAACCTAGTCATAAGGTGATGCCTTAGCTAGGAGACTGGGTTGGATTTCATGTTCCCAGGAGATCACCTGCATGTGGTCCATGCCACCTTTCCACCATCCACAGTGACAATACTCTGGCTTGTCTAATTGACCCTGGGTGGCCCCTATATCCAGGTTCCTCACATCTGGGTTGCATTCAGTTGATAAAAGCAGAAGAACGTAAAAGAGATATAAGTTTACAGTGGTAAGTCACAAGGGTGATAAGATATACATCATATGCCTAAATTTTATTGGAGATTTAATCACGCCCATATATATATCTACAAAGCAGATTGGAAAGTGAAATGCTACAATATGTACAGGAATAAGGGGACAAGTGACAGTATCTGAAGCACTCTTCTCTGCTCTCGTTCTCTAATTTTATTCTATTATGCCCATTGTTGTTAAGTCATGTTGGACTCTTTGTGACACCATGGACTATAGCCCACCAATCTTTGTCCATGGGATTCTCCAGGCAAGAATACTGGAGTGTGTTGCCATGCCCTCCTCCAGGGGATCTTCCTGACCCAGGGATTGAACCCAGATCTCCTGCATTGCAGGCAAATTATTTATCTCTGAGCCACTTAGGAAGCCGTGAATCTTGGAAGCAGTGGGATTATGCCCATAGCACATTTATATTGTTCAACTTTTTGTACTGCTGCTCAGCACAGAATTATGAACATAAAATAATCCTGATCAATGGTTTTCTTTAAAGAAATCAGTGGTAGAATTGAAAGTAAAGCCAAACTGCGTAGGCTAAATTTGGTAGCTGAATACTAAGCTTGGATCTGGGTCTGAAACTTGATCTGGATTTGACTTCCAATCCCCATAATCAGTAGCACTGTCATATGTGATGAACAGGGAAATCTCACCATGCCTCCCTGGACTGAGAGGTGAAATACTCATGGAAGATGAAGGCCTTTCACAGCTAGTTCAAGTCCTTGCAAAGACTGGGAGAAATAAGCTGGTCACTGCCCTTGCAATGATATATACTCTTCTTACCATAGCAGAGAAGCTCATTGTACAAGTCTCTTCAGAACATTTTACGAACATTAAACTGGTCTCCCTCTATAAATAGTAAATCCTCCTGGCTGGAAATAAAGGCCACAAATCACCAAAACAAACCAGGGAAATAGAAGAAAAGGAGAAAGAACCATTTTTTAATGTCTAAAACACCTTCTTGTATTTCACCTCTGTGGTCTGTTTCTGTTTTTGAGTTCATCTTTGGTTATCGAACCATGAGGTATTGGTTTTATAGTTTTTGTTAAGTCCCTGTGTCAACCTTTGCAGTTCTGGCCCAGACATCAGCATGATTTAAGCAGAGAATCAAGTCTGGTAAGCATATCATCAACTTAGACTCAAGAATAAGTAAAAAGGGAGAGAGTTGCTCTATCAGAAGCAAATTGCTTTTATCTGCCGAAAGAAGTCAATACAGAAAACCTTTTTTATACATCTGCAAAGACTCTTTTTCTGTTTATCTTATTCCATTTTTTTTTTGTTACATGACTTTCTCACAGCTTTTTATGTTGGGCATATGTGTATATTTAAAATGTGCTAACGCATACTTAAACACCCCAATGTGTTACATTGTGATATGCATTCAAAGCTCCATCAAAATAGCGACTACCAAAGGCTAACTACTAAAAAAAGTCCCAAATGCAGAATCAGCTGAGTCCTGTTGCACTAGAGTTCTCCTCTAGCAGTAAACAAGAAATATACCTATACTGGGAAAATATTCATGCCTACAGGATCTTCCTTGCAGGCTCAGGGTGCCTTTCTCTTTGTTCCATTGACTTACAGGAGTTGAAAACGAAGGACACATTTCAAAACAGAGACAATTGACAATATGCCCGTGACAAGTCTTTGTCTCAGGAAGTCTTTCTAGATTGTGTCTAGGCCACATTCTTCTCCTTGTGTGTACACAATGGGCTTCCCCAGAAAGCGGTGATGGACACATTGTCAGGATGGCCTTGGTCTGCTTTTGTCTTTGAATCCTTGTCACCTGGCTAAGATGCCATGCCCAGTCACTGAGATGAATGCTCAGCCACATCTGTGAAGAGCACAGTAAGCTTGAGAGGAAGCCCCTTTGTTTGTGTCAGGAAGAGGCAGGGAAGAAATTAACTTCCTCACTTGGAGCGTGCAAATCATAATGGTGACTTACATCAGGGTGTTGTTATGAAGAATAACTAGGACAGAATTGTACATTCAATGAGAAATGTTTATTAATTAAATGATAACAAATGTTGCTTAGAAACTGGCAATTTTTTCTTGGTTGGCAAGACAATGGGTCATTTTCCGTATTTTTTTTTTCCTACTCTTAGTTTTGCAAGATTCATTGCCAGCAAGGAAATATGTGACTCTTCCCTTTGTCAATTTATTTTTTTTAGCCCCATGAAATGTGGTTCTCGATGGTAGGGGCCAACTACATAGTCAAACTTGAATTGTATGAAAAGAGGCCCTTCAATGCCAGGGACAAGCATGCAGAGCTCTGTGGAGACCCAGAGGTTGCGGAGGGTGTAGGACTTATCCCTATGGTGCCTGATGATAGCGTTCGAGGCAGGGGACCATTGCTCAGAGGAGTTCACAGCCAAAGCACCGACAGTCTCTTAACTGGGGGAGAGGATGAGAAGTGCGAGGTCACAGGAAAGAACATTTCACTGTGACAGTGTAGACCTGGCCCCAGTTATCAGATGCTGAGGTACTGGTATTATTGATGACACTGAAAATAGCACAAGAATTTCATTTACAAAGAAATGCAGACCTGGCCAACACCTGAGGCTCAGAGAGCTCCTCTCAGCCTGGACCCAGGTTCCCAGGGAGCAGGAGTCAATGTCCCCTGCATGGGATGGAGACCTGGTCACCTAAAGCACTTTTCTGTTCCACTAATTTGGTTTTCATAACATCAGTTTTCTTATTTTCCTAGCTTTACTGCCTCACTGTCTGAACCACTCTTGATCAGCTGCTCTTTACTGAGAATCTCCTAGGAGCCAGGCAATGGAGCTCCAGCCGACATCTGCAGGGTGATCTGGGGTCTTCCGTTTATGCCAGCCACTTGCTTCACTCACGTTATTCCCTCCTGTTGCTGCTCCATTGTTTCTTCTTTTCCAATCCTTCTCATTCCTATTAGGCTGGATATTTTTTTCCTGACTTCCAACCATGGACTTTCAATTTCCTAAATTTGGCTGTTACTTTCACATTCAATGCAAACAATGAGAATATAAACCTCTAGGATCTGCCTTAGGACTGGTCCCAGTCATCACAGGCCAGAAGGGAAGGTGGCATAACCAACCATGAGACACTGATGCTGGTGGTGGTTTACCTCCTAGAGCACCCAGTCCTGAATTTTTCAAAGGAGTCCACTTTGGATACCAGAGATTTTTCTCCCAGGGCTCCATCATAAGAGAAGCTCAGAGTTTTCAGGAACCGTAGTTTGCGTATGGTTTCTTCAGTTTAGTTTCCTGAAACATTCTTCAGTCTAGTTTCCTGAAACATCGAGTGACACTGATGAGTTTAGATATTAATAGGAGACCTGGGAATTCTAGTAGACATCAGTCAGTTTAGCTCAGTCACTCAGTCATGTCAGACTCTTTGTGACTCCAAGGACTACAGCACGCCAGGCTTCCCTGTCCATCACCAGTTCCCGGAGCTTGCTCAAACTCAGGTTCATCGAGTTGGTGATGCCATCCAACCATCTCATCCTCTGTCGTCCCCTTCTCCTGCCTTCAATCTTTCCCAGCATCAGGGTCTTTTCCAATGAGTCGGCTCTTCAATTCAGCTGGCCAAAGGATTGGAATTTCAGTTTCAACATCAGTCCTTCCAATGAATATTCAAGACTGATCTCCTTTGGGATGGACTGGTTGGATCTCCTTGCAGTCCAAGGGACTCTCAAGAGTCTGCTCCAACACCACAGTTCAGAAGCATCAATTCATAGTTTCATAGGAATATAGATATGATTCATTTGAGTCAGGGCAGAGGGTTTGAGAAGGTGGCACAGGGAGAAGAAATTATGGAAAAAGCTTCTATCATAACTGGGAAATAAAACTATTATTTATCATTCCCTGAAAAAGCAGCAAGACACAGTAGAGAGACCACAGGCTGAATAAAGCACTACACGTGTGCTCAGCTGTGACACAGCAATTTCACAGCACTCAGTCCGAGCCTCTTTACCTTAACATTCAGATACTAAGATGTACCCACAACAGGTAACATGAAATAAAGCCTCACATACAAGGTGTCTGGCCCATCACAGGTGCTCAGTAAGGACTCAATCTCTTCTTCCTCCTTCACATTCTTGTAAGATTAAGATTACGTTTTTCAGAATGTTTGTATGTCAGTATCTTGGGTTTTCTCATGATCTGCTCTGTTTATTTGACCTGAACTTTGGGTTTAAACTTTTTTGTTTTCACTAGTCTTTCCTCCTGCAAACAAATACATCATTAAGAAAATTAAAAATGTTTTGTGGTTTTAGTGTGACTATTAATAAACATAAAATATTCACCTGGGGATTATGAGGGATTAACATGGACCTAACACTGACCCACACTTGATTACCCATTATGTTTCCAAGCCAAAGATAAAGAGGATTGAGGGGAACCCTTCCCCTCCCTTGGAAAGTTGATTAAAGTGATGGATGAGGCTTTGGTGGCAGTTAGGCATCTGTAAAATACTCTCCTGTGAACAGACTCCACCCTGCTTGCTGGGGAGCTCTTTGACTAGGAGAGCTAGCCATAATGCAAGCAAAACAGGACCTGGTTGTCAAGGTTACAGAGACTCCGGAATTCCTGGACACCAAATATTCTAAAACTGCCGGATATATCATAGATATTAGATATTCTAAAGCCTGCTTTCACATGGATCATTTTCTTGGGATTTATCTCAAGAGAAAGAGTCAATATATTAATTTTCCTAATGGACCTCAGTGCTGACAAGGAGTAATGAGGAAGCTTCTTAATGGCCTCGTTTTCCATCTGTCCTGACACCACTGATGATACTCATGTTGTATTCACAGGACCAGTTAAACCAGGATGCAGTACTCAGGACTCGACCATCTTTTATCTTATCAGAAGAAGGAAGGCTTTGTTCAGAATTTAGTTTTATGAACAGAGTCTCAAGGTACATGGATGTATTTTGGAAAGTCCCTGGTCCCCCAGTTTTGGTATATTTCAAAAATAAAATATTCGTTTTCTTTTCACATTCTTCTATAGCATACTACCAAAACTCTAAGTGCTCAGGCGAAAGGTGGAAGTCTGGCACAGGGATATTTTTATATGCTTATGTTACGCTTCCAACACACGTCCCGCTTGAAGAAAGTTGAGAATTTGTGGACACTTTTGTCAAGCTTTTATATCATTGCATACCATCTCTAAGCAGATTTTACAATCTAGTAAGAAACAATAAAATTTATTTCTGGGTTTGTTGAAAGGATTAAAATAAGACACAGTATGGCGCTGTGGTAAAGAATCTACCTGTCAGTGTAGGAGCGGCAGGAGATATAGGTTTGATCCTTGGGTCTGTAAGATCCCCTGGAGGAGAAAACAGCAACCCGCTCCAGTATTCTTGCTTGGAAAATTCCATGGACAGAGGAGCCTGATGGGCTACAGTCCATGGAATCACAAAAGAGTCACACACAACCACGCGTGCATACACTTACGTATAAAGGCTAGAACAAATCCCAGCATGGTATAGCCAATCGAGACCTGTATTTTAGTTACAAAATTGTAACTTCAGAGGCTTCCTCACTTTCTGGGCCATGAAGTTGAATATAGATAGCTGTTGAGTAGAGGTTCTGGATGTCTCAAACGAAAAGGCCTGTTCATCTATTAACTTGTGAAAGCACTGTATCCTACTAAGTGTTGTGACAGTGATGGGGTGTGACAAAGAGCTGAAAGATGGACATGTTGATGAGAGTAGCTATAGAAGCCCCTGAGCTCATCAGACTTAGAAAGTATGCTGCTGTTTTGTGCTCAAAGGTCTCACAAATTGACCCAAACCTACTTTTATCTGCAGACCATGAGGTGGATTTAAATTGTTACATTGCTGTCTGCATCATGTCTTCCTTTGAAACCTACTTCTATACCCACCACCAGAACCAAATTCCTGCTATATAAATATTGTCCAGGAAATCTGCTCAAATTTTTCCCTCAAAGTAGCTGTCCTGAGCACATACAGAAATCAACTCTCTGTACTATGAGCTCGTCTAATCACTCTCGTGTATGTGTGTGCGTGTGTGTGTATGTGTGTGTGTGTGCGTGTTGAAAGGGCATTGAAAGGGTACTTATCCTATAATGCCTGGCAGTATAATTTACCTGCATAATCTCTTGTAATAGATGCTGCTATTGCTAAGTTGCTTCAGTCGTGTCCGACTCTGTGCAACCCCACAGACGGCAGCCCACCAGGCTCCTCCGTCCATGGGAGTCTCCAGGCAAGAGTACTGGAGTGGGTTGCTTTATATCTGTGGGCTTCCCTGGTGGCTCAGATGGTAAAGAATCTGCATGCATTGCAGGAGAGGAGACTTGGGTTTGAACCCTGGGTGGAGAAGATCCCCTGGAGAAGGGGATGGTAACCCATTCTGCCTGGGGATTCCATGGACAGAGGAGCCTGGCTGGCTACAGTCCATGGGGTTGCAAAGTATCAGACAAGCCTGAGTGACTGTCACTTTTCACTAAATCCGTACTATCTAAAGACTTGACTGATCATTATAAAGACATAATGTAGGAGGAAAAAAAATAAGAAATTTGGCAAACAAACAAAGAAATCTGTTCAAGATTAAGGAAGTCTGTCTGGAAATCCCATGACACTTGTAAACCAGGGTTCAAACTCTAGCTCCATCTGTAAAAAAGCACTGTTATGTGTTATTGCTGAATTTCCTCATACATAATAATATCTTGCTGGATGGTTACAATGGTTATGTAAGATAATGCATACAAAGCCCCTGGCCACTAGCAGACACGATGAAAAGTAGCAGCTATTATTCCATTTACTGAGGCATGGGGCTAGGAATTAGTTCTCGTCAAACGTGTGTCCTGTCCTAGGAACTTTATAGGTTCACTCTTGTAATTGTCCTAAGGCGCTCACCGTACAGATGAGAAACCTGCATCTCACACAGTATAAATCATGGATCCAAAGTAAAGCCATGCTGTGGTTTTTCTAAGATGTGAACTGGGTCTGGACCTCACCCTTGCCTCATTGCTCTGCAGCTTCTCTGGGAGGTTTTATTACGTCAAGGGCAGAAGATGAGAAGGTTCCTGGAAACACCAAAACAGCCACATCCTAAATCAAGCACACTTTCGTTTTCTCCAGTCATAGATACTCAGGAAGGCTGGACATGCAGCCTTATGCCCAATGTAAACTAAGGCATCTGGGATGCTAACAAAGCCTGAAACCCATCAGGGTTTTGAACTATGAGGAATCCGCATGGTGCCTGTGGGCAGAGCAGCATTCTTAAATCCAAAGCAAGGATACCAAATTATGGTCATTTCATTTTACAAGGCTTCCCTGGTGGCTCAGCTGGTAAAGAATCTGCCTGTAATGCTGGAGACATGGGTTTGACCCTTGGGTTGGGAAGATCCCCTGGAGAAGGGATTGACTACCCACTCCAGTATTTTGGCCTGGAGAATTCCATGGACTGTACAGTCCACGGGGTTGCAAAGAGCCAGACACAGCTGAGTGACTTTCACTCATTGTTAATGCATCAATTCTTTAATCCACTCACAGAAGCAGAGTTTATTGTTATAGGTTAAATTTGATCCCCTCAAATTTGTCTGTTAGGGTCCTAAACCCCAGAAGCTCAGAATGTGACTATATTTAGAGAGACAGTCAGTAAAGAATCTTCTTACAATCCAGAAGACCTGGGTTCAATCCCTGGGTTGGGAAGATTCCCAGGAGAAGGGAATGGCTACACACTACAGTATTCTTGCCTGGAGAATTCCATGGACAGAAGAGTCTGGCGAGCTATAGTCCATGGGGTCACAAAGAGTCGGACACAACTGAGTGACTAACACTTTCACTTTTTCAATTCCTGTAAAGAAGTAATCAGGTTAAAATCAGGTCATGAGAGTGGGCCCTTGTTCTATTTCATTGGTGTCCTTGTGAAAAGGAGGAATTTGGAGACCAATGTACAGAGGAAGGATAAGGTGAGGACTCATGGGGAAGAAAACCACCTAAAAACCAAGCAGAGAGGCCTCAAAAGAGACCACCCTGCTGACACCTCGATTTTTGTACTTCTAGCCTCCAGAATTGTGAGAAATAAATGTTTATTGTTCGTTAGCTTCCCAGCCTTTGGTGTTTTTTCCCCCAGCAGCTGGAGCAGACTAAGACAAGTGAGTTCCACTTCTTCACATCTTTGTTTCTTCTTCCATCTGAGGCCCCTTCCATGGAAGTTGTGAGACGAGATTGGCCTGCAATGTGAACAGACTGCACGCTTTAGAATAATCTAAAGGTCACTTACGGACTTCAGACTTTTGGAACCCTGCTGAGCAAGTATTTTTGTGTTTCTGGATCTCAAAACTCTTTTTAGAAGAAGCAAAGCCAATGGAAACCCCACTTGCACAAGTTCTAACCTGAGCAGAAGGCTTGGCATGCAATGCCATCTAAGTACAAAGCAGCCAGCATCCTCCCTCCAGAGACAAAACACATTATTTCTATGACATGCTTGGTCTCCATCTGCTCAGAGAAGAGGAGCGAATCTCCCATATGCTTCATCATTGGGCTGGCCCTGCCTGAGAGTGTGGCTCCCCCAACAATGCAGAACTGAACGTTAAGTAACTTGAGGCTGCTTTAATGGAAATACCATATGGGAGCTAGATGAATGAAAACAAATGAATACCTTGATTATTTTGTTCTGTTTTTGTGTTAATAAAAGCAATTGCCACTAATCGCTGATCAGTTTCTAACCATTTTGGTGAATCCATTATTTACTTTTTTTTTCTGAAGAATTCTCAAGCAGTAACCATCATCCTCATTGTGGAGATTATATATTCATGAAAAAAATTAAATACCCCCAATTATGTTATATGGTCATATTTTCCACATAAACACAGGCATTTATTTCCTCCTGCAGTACCCAGAGCCAATGCAATATGTAATTTGCTAGGCTATTTGGCAACTAAGAATGATTAAGACCCTGCTGTTTGCAGTTAATATGGTGCATAACTTGAGTTTGAGGCCAGAAAAGAAAGTAGGGCTGATGCTGAACTGTACCTTTGTTTGTGAGAGTGAAAGTTTTAGGGAATATCTTGCCTTGTTTGGTAGGATATTGCTACAGATATGACAAAAAGGAAAAAAAGAACTATTATTTCATTTAATATTCGTGTATTCAAGTGTTAATTTTTGCATTTGATTGTAAAGTTATCATTATATGAAAAAACATCAGGCTCAATTGTGTAGAGGGCCTAGCGGTGAGACAAGCAGAATGAGATCCCTACATTTGTCACGTGGTACATGCCAAGCCATGACCACAGACAACATCTTTCATCCTGCAGAGTGATGCTGTCAATGCTTGTTTGGGGGTACAAAGAGGACAAGGTGAGCTAGTGTTAGATCAAGACAAACTCATTTAAGAAGACAAACTCGAACAAATAAAAAATTACAGACAGAAATATAAAAAAACTCAGAAGCATTTGCAAATGTTTGTTGAATGAGTGGGTGGTGTTACTCTTTTCCTCTGGAAGAGCTGCTCTATAGCCTTCAGATGGAATTGTAAAGCAAAGGGAAATTTCTGAGGGAGACAGGACAAGAAGAAGAAGGCTGTTCCCAGGGGCACCCTCTCCTGTGCAGGGTTTAATCTAGAAAGCTTTACTCTTTGTCCCTTTAAATTTCCCAGTGTGGAGGGAGGTGATTAGGGGTCAGTTGTCAAAAGAGAAAAGAAAACGTTCAGGGCAACCGATAAGATGGTTCTTGCGCAGCTCTGTGTGGTCCGTGTTGTGCTTAGTCGCTCAGTCGTGTCCAACTCTCTGCGACCCCAAGGAAGCCTGCGACCCCAAGGAAGCCTGCGGCCCCCCAGGCTCCTTGGTCCAGGAGCATTCTCCAGGCAAGAATGCTGGAGTGGGTTGCCATGCTCTCCTCCAGGGGATCTTCCCGACCCAGGAATTGAACCCAGTTCTCCCATATTGCAGGCAGATTCTTTACCATCTGAGACATCAGAGACCCCCATAAATGACTCTCCGTGACTGGTGAGGTCATGGGCTCTGTACTCAAGAGTGAAGTCCTTCAGAAGGTCAGGTTTGGCAACCAGATCCAGAAGACATTGACCAACATAGGGCAAAAACGTTGAGAGAAGTTTACAAGCATCTGATGACTACGTCCCTGAACTGTACTACAAATAAAAAGATGAAACCAAAAGAAATGCATGGCTCCACTTACCAGTTGGAGGTTTGCCTCCAGTCCTCCAGGACAATGCATTAAAAGCCACTATACAGCAGAAAAGAGAAAGAAATACAGATGTGAAATAGTTCAGTGGACAGTACCTCTTAGCAGTACGACAGAGGGAGCTGGGCCTAAGAATTCGGAGTGAACTTGAGAGGGGACGGAGAGAATCCAGCACCCAGCACCTAAATCAACTGTTGGGTCCTGTGGCCCATGTTCAAGCCACTGAAACTGAGCTTGCTCTAGTGATCCCAGTGCCATGCAGTTAGGAATTAATGCGTCTCACAGCTCTGGTCTGAAACACACCAGTTTGGTTCCACTTCGAAAATATTTCAAGTGGATGGACTGGATTCCCATTTTGGAAGGCCCTTGAGGAAGAAATGGAGGAGAAGCAACCTTGGCATGATAGGGGAGCCATCTCCACGGGTATCCAAGCTGGGAGAGCTCACTGCTGAACCTTTGAGTTTCCAGCTGAGGCACACCTCTGCCCTTCATCCCGGTTCTGTGTTCAATCAGTCACTGCACTAAACCCATTGCTGCGTTATTTGGTACCTGAGTCAGATCAGTTCAGCTTAATTCTGAGGTGCCTCATAGTGCCAGAAGGTAAACTTCTCTCTGAAACAACGGGCCATTGGAATGCTGGAAGTTTCTTTATGAAGACAGTGTGGAGAGCATTATCAGAAAGTAACGAACCCTTGACCACATCTGTTTTCCTTGGGACCAGAGCTCCACCTCCTCCGAGGAGCCACTGAAACAGGTGGCTCCATGGGGAGCTGACATATGATGGGTTCCAGCCTTGGGTGGGGTCAGAGGGCAGCAGAGGAGGTCGCTCTTGAGATCCTTTATAGCTCAGGGATTCTGTAAATCTGTGACATCTTAATCAAGAAACTTACTTTTTCTTTTCTTTTTCCTTTTTTCTAGCCACTTGGATTTTTCAACAGCTTAAGAATTCCAGCATCTAGCCCTGGACTATTTCCCCTGCTTGGTTGCCTAGGAATGGGTCTGCTAAAAATCTCGGGTTAAAAGAAGGTGCTGCAAGTACCAGAATGGATTGTGGGTCTGGCGGCAGAGTCCACTGAGGTTAGATGGAGACCGTTCCTGGTCAGCAAGCCCATTGAGCTGGTATCTATGGGCCATTTCACCTCCTCATCACATCACACATGAATGATGACAGCGACAAGGACTCTGAGGGTTACTCGTCTCGAATATTTCTGTGCCAGGACAGACAGGATGTGCAAGCATCATCAGACAGGCCACACGAGGAATGACTTTGAGCCACCACACAAATGCCCTGGTGTAAAGATATTCTGCTCCTTCTGTGACATCACAAGTGTGGAGACTGGCTAGAGTTGTGTCCAAAGAGAGTCTTTGTCAAAGCTCACAAAAAAGGTTTTCTCTATTGATCTTTTTTCATTATTATTTTTTGCACTCTCTCCCTCTCTTGTTTTAATTTTTGGTGTTACACTCCATCCTGCCATCTGCCAATCTCTTTGCATTTTCCCAGAGTCCTTAAATAGGTTCATTAAACACTTCCTTTAATAGATTACTATTCCACCTGCTGGTCTAATTCATTGCCTCCTGCTAGAAGGAGCTTGAGTTTACAAGAAGAGTCTTCTTTCTCTAAGATATAATTTTTAAAATGGAAGAGGAATCTCATTGTGAAAAATAATCTATAGCATTGCTTTGCTACATAAGACACAGTGATCAAGTTTAAAGACATTAGTGACTGACTGCTTCATTTCACAGAGTTGGAAACAGAGCAAGGGATATTTCTTTTGAGATGCCCTTGACAGCCCCTGTGTTGTGGGGCAATGTAGGGAATTCCCAGGGGGTCCTTAAGACTTGTTGACAAGACCATTTTTATGTTGGTGTCTTGCCACCTCTCAGTCCTCTCTCTCCCTGGACTCCACAAACTTCCTGTATATTCTGCCAGAATCTTAATTTTCAGCTTTGCGAATGTTTTCTGTTTCTCCCCATTATGTCTTTAAAGCTTTGTATTTTTTTTCCGTATTTACCTAGATCCTTTGCTCTCACACTTACTTCCAATTCAAGACTAGGGTTTTGAAAATTTAAAGCCAAAGTTGACTACTTTCAGTAGTTGAACGGTATCCCCTCAGAATTTTCATGTTGAAGCCCTCACCCCAAGTACCTTAGGATATCATTTCATTTGGAGAAAAGATCTTTGCAGACGTCATAAGTCAAGATGAGGTCCTTAGACAGGGCCCTAATCCGATGTGACTGGTGTCCTTATAGGAAGAGGAAATTTGGAGACATATACACAGAGAGAGGGCTTCCCTCTTAGCTCAGTTGGTAAAGAATCTGTCTGCAATGCAGAAGACTCAGGTTCGATTCTTAAGTCAGGAAGATCCTCTGGAGAAGGAAATGGCGCCCCCACTCCAGTACTCCTGCCTGGAGAATCCCATGGACAGAGGAGCCTGGCAGGCTACAGTCCATGGAGTCGCAACAGTTGGGTATGACTTAGCGAATAACCACCACCACCACAACACAGAGAGGGGAGACGATGTGAAAACAAGGAGAGGGTGGCTATTCACAAGCCAGGGAGAGAGACTAGAGCAGACTCACCTTCATGGACTGAGAAGGAACCAGCCCTGCTGACACCTTGATCTTGGACTTACAGCCTCCAGAATGGGAGGTGACACGTTTCTACTGTTTAAGCCACTGAGTCTGTGGAGCTTGCTTATGGCAGCCCTCGGGAGCTAATGCACTCATCTGCCTGGTGGGTTAAGTAAGGTGTGCATGAGACAGCTGAAGGGCCTGTTAACACGTAGGATAGTATTTCACCCCATGTACAGTGTGCTGAGGCTGGAGTGAGGAACCCTTAAAGCTGTCTCCTGGGTCTCCATTGTCTTCCTCTCAGCATGTAGACTGTTTGAATTTCAGCATTTGTTAGAGTGTAATTAGGGGTAGAAAAACAAGGACTGCCTTTTACACATGAGGATTCTGATGTCTACAGAGGTTGTTATTTGTCAATAAGACCTTTGTTTAAAAAAAATGCTGTTGGTTTGTGTTTGAAGAGATTCTGTATGTCTGCTGATCCTTCTTTTTAAATTATTGCACTTATTGGCAGAAAGCAAAGTTGGCAAAGGTAGCCAAAGGTATGCTGAGTATAGAAGAGAAAAGGCAACTTTATAAAGATCAGCAGTGGAGTACAAGAATTGATTGAGTAGGACTTCAATTTTTAGGCCTATACTTATTTTTTAAAAGTAGAGCTATCTAATAGTTTCTAAAAACCATGTGAAAATCGGCAAATATTCTCTCATGCTCACTTATTGCTGCCACCATAGTAAATCTTGTGGATGGAAAGGAGAACAGGACCCTAGATCCTTGTCCTCTGGCACTATCTCAGATTTTTAAAATCATGGAAAAACATACAAAGTTTATTAACGACAAAAGTTATGGTAGGTGTGATATCAGTGTTGATGACCAAACAGTGCACTCATTATTTAATTTTAGTTCTAACACTAAGAGGGACATGTTTAATCTCCTTTAAAAGGACATGTTTATTCTCAGGATACAGATGGGGAAACTGAGGCTCAGAGAGCAGCAGCGAATGGATGAGGTTGTTGAGGAAAGCGGGGCCACACTGCACCTGAACTCAGGTGTGTGTTTGCTCAGTTGCTCAGTCATGTCTGACTGTTTGCAACCCCTTGGACTGTAGCCCGCCAAGATCCTCTGTCCACGGGATTTTCCAGGCAAGAATACTGGAGTGTGTTGCCATTTCCTCCTCCAGGGGATCCTCCCAACCCAGGGATCAGATCAGACTTAGGGATCCAATCCACATCTCTTCCATCTCCTGCATGGCACGTGGATGCTTTACTGATGGGCCGTCGGGGAAGCCCCTGAACTCAGGTCTTAGACCTCAAATCAAGAGTCAGCTCATCCCTTCATGGGGGCAGACGGGACAACTTCCAGGTGTGAGACCTGCATAGTCACACGGAGCCCGAGGCTCAGAGACCCTGGGTCTGATTTAATGCTCGGCTCTCACTGTCTCCTGTGGAGGGTATGTCAGTTGATACACTCGGCCTTATTTGCTGAACCTGTGACAGTCCAACCAACTGCCCCTAGATTTCTCTGCTTTAAGAGCTCACAGCCTGGAGCCAGCTCCCATGTGCCTTGTCAAGTTGTCTTGTTCTTGGGTCTGGGACACTCTGCGTGGAGGCTGGGCTTCCAGTAAAGACATCTAAGTCCAGGTCAAGGACAAGTTTTTCAAAGAGCGGTGGTTGGGCTCTAGCCCAGCAAAGCCACTTCTTCCAGAACAAAGGGACAGCTTGTCTCACTAATAACCCAGGATTTCAACTCAGGAGACTGAAAGTACACGAAATATTTTTTTTAAAGTCGTATTTTCAGACTTAAGACAATCCCCAGATCCAGTCAACACAGGGCAGCCAGATTCAGAGATCCCATTTATTCTCATGATCACCTTGCACTCTTCTGGGTCAGGAAGCTGAAGCTCAGGGCATGTAAATAATTTCCCCCAGATTACATAGTTCATGTATGCTAGCGCTCTGATTTAAACTGATTCCAAAAGCATCTTCCCCCCCACGTTTTTTCCCCCTTTTGCTGTAAAATATAGCAGCTCTGCTCCTCTCAGCTGCGTGGTCTCGGGTGTGTTTAACCTCTTTATGACTTAACCCAAAAGGTGGTCTCCAAGGAAATGTCCAGTTCCAGTCTAATAACATCCTCTAGGAGCCATCATGAGCTCAACCAAAAGAAATTGGTCACTTCAGGTTTAGTAAATTGCAGTAAATGAAGCAAAGGATTTTGTTTCTTGAATATGAAGTCTGTGTTTACAGAAGAAAGAAGCGCTTGTGAAAAATTTAGGCAGGAGGAGACGAGGGCCGCGGGCCCCAGTCCTGTCTCTTTCTCCTCTGGAGACTTAAATTGGATTGGGTTTTCCTTTTCTTCGGCCTGTTTGTTTGTTTGTTTTAACTTGACTCTCCTTTTCACTGGACTCCTTGAAAGTCCCAGATGGAATAACAAAGCTCTCAAAACTCTTTCTAGCCACCAGGCTTGCTAAAACAACCAGGACACAAAAAGCTGTTAAAATCCCTGTTCAGAATGGATGGCCATCTGCTTCACCCTGCTCTCTCACCTTCCAAATGGCTGCAGATAAGGCAGGATAGGGTTCCTTTCCATCACTCAGGCTGAGGCTTAAAGGGAATCTGAGACCTCAGGACCACAGTAGAGCTTCGGAATATACAATGAAGACTTAACTCTTCAGTGGCTGTATCTTTATTCCCTGCCTGTTTCCAAGTGTGTTCTGCCATCCACCTTTGGTATCATGGAGAACTGTGTACCCTGAAGCTTTCTTTGGAGGGATGTTTGTTGTATATTTTTGTCCCTAAAGAGGAAAAGAAAACATAATGAATCACCTTGAAAATCAAAGAAAGAGAGAGAGAGCAAGCGAGAGAGAAAGAGTAATGGAATACCTGATCAAACTTATATCTTGGAAGGTGCATTTGGAGGCATGAGTGCTGGAATGTTTCAGCTTTCAGGACTGTACAGATTCATATTTATAGTCAGTCTGTTTATGCTATAGCATGTGTGGTAGCGTAGAATATCAAAGGAAGAGGTCTACGGAGCTGCCACCATTTTAAATGAAAAATGTCTCTTCTCCTCAAGCGTGGTGTTCTAATGTGGCACAGATGGAAACTAGTGCCTTTCTGTTTTACTGTTTCTGTACATTACACAGGCAATAAATACTGGCCAAATCAAGCTGTAATTTCTAAGGTTCCATATAACCTATTTTACCAGTATCAGCTGCCACAGTTTATGGATCTCCTAGATCCCCTAGAGAAAGCTGCCCAGGCTCCCAGGTTTTATAGGCCATTTCAAGGAGACCTCACAAATAAAGTGGGCAGAAAGCATGGTCCATATTTTTAATATCCATGCAGTTAATGCTGCATTTGCTTGTTATAGTTTGTACACTTCAATTATGTGTTGGGTAGACTCTTTCACTCTTCAAACTCACATTGATTCACTGATTCTTTCTAAACATTCATTTTCAGCTCTCTTGAGTCTTTTTTTATTTTACTGTCTAGGGTGGGCCTGCGTTTTATAAGAGCTGGGAGGAAGACTTGTTTTTCGACGGAGTGGCTGCTCTGCCCCAGAGTCAGAGAAGGTCTTGTGGACTCTGAACACAAGAGAACTGGGCCCTTGTGTAATAAAAAGATTGCGTCCAGTCTTTTAGTGCAAGCTCTTTGAAAAAAAGACACAGATAAAGGGATTGGATAGATGCAAATATGACCCAGCTCCACATCTGAGAGATGAAAGTTTGTTGAATTTCTGTCATGAGAAAGGTGTTAGGGATTTTTGAAGGATATTCTGATTTAATCACAGCAAACCACAAATTGGGCTTACCATTTTCATTATACGGATAAAGAAATTACTTTGGGCCTGCTGAGGACCTTCTAGTCCCACAGCTATTACTAGTGCAGAGCTGGACATTGACAAAAGAGAAGACTGATACCAAAGTCTATGCTTTTTTCTTTTTCTTTTGTCTTTTTCATTCAATGCTGCTTGATATATTCTGGTTTTGACAACTGAATAAGCTTTGGTATGACCATTGAATATCCATGTGCATGCATTTAGGTGCGTCTTGTGTCTTTGTTGGCCACACTCTTTTATTGGTCCAATGATCTGTGTTCTTTAGTACAGACTTCTTACTGGATTGAGGGGAATTTCCCCCTCTTTTTCCAGCAGTCATGTATGGAGCTGAAAATTGGACCATAAAGAAGGCAGAGCGCCAAAGAGCTGATGCTTTCCAATTGTGGTCCTGGATAAGACTCTTGAGAGTCCCTTGGACTGCAAGGAGACCAAACCAGTCCATCCTAAAGGAGATCAGCCCTGAATATTCTTTGGAGGGACTGATGCTGAAGCTGAAATTCCAAAACTTTGGCCACCTGATGCGAAGAGCTGACTCATTTGAAAAGATCCTGATGCTGGGAAAGATTGAAGGCAGGAGAAAAAGAGGACAACAGAGGATGAGATGGTTGGATGGCATCACCAACTTAATGAACATGAGTTTGAGCAAACTAGGGGATATAGTGAAGGACAGGGAGGTCTGGCGTGCTGCAATTGATGGGGTCGCAAAGAGCCCTACATGACTGATTGACTCTAACAACAGTAAACTCCCTGCTACCTGGGAGCCTGGAGTGTGAAGGTCATCAGTATAGCAAGATAACCAATATGGGAAAGGAAGGGAATGGCCTGGGGAGCAGGGGAGACTTCCCTCTGTCTTCTAGGAGAGAAGGGGCTGGAGGGGAAGGACTAAGGTGATTTTCTGTTCACAGCCCACAGACTGGCTCAGGCTCCGTAAGTGAGGGTTTGTGACTGACTTTCAACCATCTTTCACAGTGACTTGTACTTCCCACAGGCCCTCCCCATGTAGTCCCTGTATAGAGGTCATTTTTGATGGGATTTCAGAATGGTGGGGCCTTAGTTGAATGGTGTTGACTTCCTTGAAGAAAATGCTCCCAACTTCGTTTTCAGAGTTTCCAGATCATATATAGTAGAGCTTGGTTACTCCCAATAAAATGAATTGTTTCAAATAGCTATGTGACTGACACAGATCTATGTTTAGTAAAATTTTCCTTTTCTAAATATTACAATGAAGAAAACAATTTTTCTTTGAAGTATGGTTGATTTACAATGTTGAATTAATCTCAAGTGTACAGCAAGGCAATTACATATATGTATATATATATATAAAGAGAGAGAGAGGCACACACATATATATTTCAGCTTCTTTTCCATATAGGCTATTATAAGATATTGAACACAATTCCCTGTGCTATACGCTAGGAGTTTGTGTGTGTGCTCAGTCACTCAACTGCGTCTGACTCTTGGTGACTCCATGGACTGTATCCTGCCGGGCTCCTCTCTCCATGGGATTCTCCAGGCAAGGATACTGGAGTGGGTTGCTGTTTCCTCCTCCAGGGGATCTTGCCAAGCCAAGGATCTAACTTGTGTGTCTTCTGCATCTCCTGCACTGGCAGGTGGGTTCTTTACCCACTAGCACCACCTAGAAAGCCCATGTACTAGGTCTTGGTTGTTAATCTATTTTATATATGATAGTGTATAACTGTTAATCCCAAACTCCTAATTTAAATAATTTAAAATGAGAAGCTTTTCTAAAGATATAATTCTAAAACCTAAACATGTTGCCATGGCTTCTCTTTTCTGAGATGATAAAATCCAGTCCTTTATACATGCAGCTTGTCCCAGACCTTAGATCTTCATCAGAGCTCAGATCTTGCCATTTGACAAGGACTCTCTCCTTTACCAAACTTCAGTCAGCCTTCCTCTCAGCTTAGCCTGGATCTGGGACCTGCTCATGTCTTTGGTCAGCATGATCCAGTCTGAGCAAGGAATCCCGCTGTGTCATCCTCTCTTTCTTGATGGATGATCAGGTTCTTCATCCCCTGACATCCCCTTTGACGTCCAAGCCAGTGTAACAAGATTCTCTCTCCCATAATTTTCCATCCACTGACCCCTCGCTCTGCTCCTTGACGGTGGACACCCAGCTGTCTTTGCTATATTAGGAGTTGAGCTTGATGGTGATAATCTTGAATAAATTCTTCTTTAACATTTCAATAAATGTCAGGATAACTTTTCTTTCACGTGTTCCTCATCAAATACCCTATTTCTAACAATACCAAATGTTTTTATCTTGTGAATAAGCCACATTATGTCTTTCCTCGCTTCTCTATCTTTTTACACACGATTGCTTCTGAAATGCTCCTTCCTTTCTCAACTAGGAGAACTCTTGCTCACTATTTAAGGCTGAGTTCAAATGTCACTTCCTTCCACTCCCAGGGCACTTTGAATTTACCTTTATTAGGCTCCTTACTACATTGCACTGGAATTAGCGACTAGCTTGTCTGTCTCTCCTGTGTCACTGTGAGCTCCTTGAACAGGCTCCTATTCCTTATTAACTTTTGTTAAACACTTTTCCCTCCCCTCACCACCCCAGGACAGGTCCTGCTTAATGTAGTGTGTCAGAAATGGTCCCTTCAAAGCAATCTCACTTCCCTTTTCTTTAACTTCATGAGATTTCCACTGGGCAACTGTTGTTGCTCAGCCCCTAAGCTGTATCTGACTCTTTGCGATCCCGTGAGTTGCAGCACAGCAGGTTTCCCTGTTCTCATCGTCCTACAGAGTTTTCTCAAACTCATGTCCATTGTATTGACGATGTCATCCAACCATCTCATTCTCTGTTGCCTCCTTCTCCTCCTACCCTCAATCTTTCCCAGTATCAAGGTCTTTTCCAATGAGTCAGCTTTTTGCATCAGGTGGCCAAAGTATTGGAGCTTCAGCATCAGTCCTTCCAATGAATATTCAGGGTTAATTTCCTTTAGGATTGACTGGCTTGATCTCCTTGCTATCCAAGGAACTCTCAAGAGTCTTCTCCAGCACCACAGTTCAAAAGAATCATTTCTAAGGGGCTCAGCCTTCTTTATGGTCCAACATGCACATTTGTATGAATACTGAAAAATCATAGCTTTGACTATACAGATTTTTGTCTGTGAAGTGAGTCTCTGGTTTTTAATATGCTGTCTAGATTTGTCATAGTGCATGAATTAAAAACAAGGTTTCTTTTTTTTTTCCTTAAAAATAGTCCATATTTAAGAATGGATTGTCACCAATATATACGGGCATTTTCAAATGTTTTCATTGTTCTTTTCATTTTCGTTTTTGGAATGTTACCTCTGGGTTCTACTTTGGTTTTTTTGCTTTTTTTAAAATTAGTTTATTTATCTATTTTTTAACTTTACAATATTGTATTTGTTTTGCCATACATTGACATGAATCCACCATGATAGGTTCTACTTTGATAAGTAATTTGTTTTTCTGTGAGTGCTAAACTTGTTACAGTTACTGTGGGTTGTGTTGAAGGAATTGTAGAAAGCTTCTAGTACAGTACAGATAGTCTATAAAGCTTTTCCTTTGGCCATTCATTAGCTTTATGACCTTTAGGGAAGTTGCTTAATTTCTCCATGACTGGCTTTTCTCTTGTCAAAGGGCAATATTAATACCTGGTTTATCTATACTTAGAGGTTTTTATAAGGGTCAAATAAGATAATAGACTTGAAAGCATTTGGAAAATATCCAAAGGTAAGCTTCCATGATTAATGACCCTGATGGCCATTCTACTAATATCAGAGAGGGGGCGCTGGGGAAACACAACCTTGCTGATGCCTTGTTCTGGGCGTGGCAAGAATGACAGGGGTTGTGGTGTAGTAAAACCTCCTTGGCCTTTATATTTTTCAATATAAAAAATGTAGATTTTTTTTCTAACCTCAAATGACCTTTTTTTGTGTGTTATATAATAGGGTTCTTTTTCTCTTGCTTTGCTATAGAGTTTTGATGATAAAATTACACAAATCTTACATTTTACATCTGCTTTATTACTTAGTATTAAATTGGACATATGTTTATATATTTCTTACCATTCTGAGAATGTTAGTAGACCCTTTATTTTGATACGTAACATGAAGAGGAATCTAATTTATTTTTCAGCATGGTTTAGATTTCAGTGAATTTATCTTTCCTTCATTTCTGTGCAAATGTATATATGCCTTTAAGATTTCCCCAATATCTTATAGCATTCTTATGGAATCACAAACTAATAAGGGCATTTTCAAGTTTGAGCAGAAATAGCTCTGTTCAAATGAGCTATAAGAATCCATGGATTAAAAGAGAACAATTCCCTGAAGAATTTACCCCTCTAGCATGTTGGATTATGATTGTGGCAGAAAAACAGAAAGTTGAAAGCAGTGTGTGGGAAGAGAAAGTATCAGAAATACTAAATTATGCAATCTGCCCTAAATGTAATCAGATGGAAGTAAGATGTTACAGGCAGGATGTATTTCCATGCTCAGCAGGGTCATTTTCATAAAACACATATAAATAAGTAAATAAAATTTCTGCAAGTTAAACCCCAAGAATTTAGAAAGATCTTTTTATTTTTTTTCATTTGAAAATGATCCTGTCATCTCTTAAAATTTCCAAGGAACTTTAACATGTTATGTATGTGCTCTTTAATTCCTGGTCTCTGAGTTGATCAAGCCTTGCCCAGCTGTTTTCTCTAGGACTGGAGAACATGTGTTTCCAGATTGAGCACCCATCCAAGTTCAGTGGTGTGGCCTTTTCAAATGGAACTTAAACCATTTGGTATGCAAGTTCTTTTGGTGCTGGCCAAACATGACTTCCTGTTTCTGAGGAGAAGGGCTTAAAAAGTCTCATAAAAAGACTCAAAGGGCTTCTTAGATATCAAAGGCTCCTTACAAAACATTGTTTGACGAGTTAAGTGTATGGAATAAGAAACACGCGGAATTCATTTCCTTTAAAATGCACGTGGGATTAAGAATTATGGAGAAAAGGGCTTAGGAAAATACATTTGAGTTTTTATCTAACTTAACTTAAAATGTGTAAAACATAACTTGAGTTGCATTAAATGTATAAATCATGGCTGAAATTATCTCTTAAAATGTGTAACTGTTTATACATAAATACACTCATACATAAGATGAACCTATAAAATAATGTGACAGATATTTAAGATTCATAGTAGAAATCTTGCCTCCAAATGAATTTTGTTTTAAAACAGACAATATGCAAGGCCCTCACACAATGCAAATGTCCCGCCCCTCTCTGCCTCCCACCCCAGCATCACTACCTACAAAATGACACACCTTCATTGTTTAGAAGTTGTCTTCAGGGTTTGGAAAACATTGTCTTGAACAGTTTCAGTTCATTTTACAGCTATATTTTGAAAAAAAAAAAAGTACATTTCATTTAGCTTCAAGTCTCTTGTATAAATTAAGTGATAAATCTGGGAATTCTAATTTAGGCTTAAGAAAATCAGATATGATTTCATTGTGAGTCTCTTAAACTGGTTCCCTGACAGTCACAACACAGGAGATCCAAAAGTATTTAGAGCCATGGAATCATTTTTAGGAGAAACATTCAGACTCATCAGATGATTATTTCAAAGGATGATACACATTCATCTGGGTATATTTTGTGACATCTGTTCAAAATACATCCATTACTTTATGATTGTGTGTTTTGATGTATGTGTATGTGTATTAGCATATAGAAATAAGAGGAGAAACACTGAAACATTAACAACAGGGGGTCTCCAAATGGTAAGATAGTGTGTAATTTTTCTTTTTTGTATTTATCAGTGACCAGTATTTTTTAAAATTCTCCAATATAAGTGCCCAGTGTCATGCTGATGTTTAAAAGACAACTCTCAAAAAAAAAAAGGAAAAGAAAAGAGAAAAAAAAAAAAAGCTGATCTCTGATTTGTAATGTTTGCCAGTTTCCATGGTGTAAATACTCTCATTATGGCTCATTTTAAGTGTCTAATGTGATGCTAGTAAGGGCATCTTTGGGACGATATGCCCCTATTTGCATCTTGTGAGCTTGTGCTAAAGACTGCTATTATCTGAATCTTAAGTGAATCAAGGTCTTTTTGCAATCATAACATCAAACATCACAGATCACCGTAACAAATATAATAATAATAATAAAGTCTGAAGTATGAGAATTATCAAAATGTGACACAGAGACACAAAGTGAAAAAGTAATGCTGGAAAAATGATGCTGATAGACTTGTTCAACACAGGTTGCCACAAACCTTCAATTTGTAGAAAATGCCATAATACAGAGCACAATAAAATGAGATCTCCCTGTAGTAGAGTATTTGCTACTGGTGCTTAGCATGTATTCTCTTTCATTTGGTTAATTCCCTCCTATGTTTTAATTTCTCAACTAAACGGAAAATTGAAAGCCCTGTAAAAACCAGATTTTTAATCTAATATCTGCCTTTCTATACAAACTGCCTAGGATCATGTTTTACTCATAGTAATAGCTAAATAAATCTTCATTTATTAATGGATTGAAAGTCATTTTGGAATCTCTGTATTAAGCATGGTATAGGCTAGTGAATACCTGTTAATACTCAGAATGTCTTAATATAGGCAAGAAATTTAATAAATTCAAATCTAATTTTATACTACTGAGTGACAACTCTGATAAATCACAGGAAAATGAGAAATGTAATCTAGCTCTAAGTGAACAAAGCCTTGGATTCTGTCTTCTAAGACAAGCTCATTAATAAGCTTGAAAATGTAATCACAGTCGTGGAGCTGAGCTCTGGTGCAGAGATATCTGCACTGTAACTTTTCACATAATATTTCTTGTGAATGTTGAGCAGCAGCAAAAGCTCAGGATAAGAAGTCCAGAGTTCCGGCACCAGTTCTGGTCTGTCATCACTGGTCAGGTGATTCCAGGACAGGAAATTTGGGGCTTCATCTCCTCTTTACCCCAGGAGGAACTGCTCCTGATCTGTGGGTCCAGGTTGACCTTTGGTTTATGCTGTCTGGCTCAGTTTCCCTGGTAATCTGGCAAAAGTAAATTTGTTACTTTGTTACTAAGCAACCCTCCTTAGGATAACAGGGCTGTTGACTGGACTTGGTACCTGGACAGGCAGGGATGGCCCATAAGCTGTAAATACCTGGTGGCTCAGTGATAAAAAAAAAAAAGTACCTGCCAAGCAGGAGACATGGGTTCAGTCCCTGGGTTGCGAAGATCTCCTGGAGAAGGAAATGGCAAGCCACTCCAGTATTCTTGCCTGGGAATCCCATGGCCAGAGCTTCTCTGGTGGGCTACAGTCCATGGGGTTGCAAAAGAGTCAGACACGACTTAGCAACGGAGCACAAGCAAGCTCCTTTCGGCTTCCCTGGATGTGGTGGCTCTTACAACCGGTCTGTTTTTAAACCCATGAAACGGTGAGTTGAAAAAGGCACTGACTTCTTTTAGGGCTTGTGGTTTATACTCAAGAAGTTTGTAGTCCAGGGCAGCTCCTGTGTCTGCCCCATGTGGGGCTCTTTTTCTCACCCTTGTGATGATTGCAGTACCTGCCCCACTGCCAGGCCCCTCTGTGGGCAAAGAATGCCCGGCCTGCCTGTGGTCAGCTTCTGCCCCCCTCCTCTGTTCTTCTGAGCAGACTGGAGCCCTGAATCATCTTGTGGGTGGAACGGTTCACTCTCTGGGGCGAAGCTCTAATGCACGGTTGAACATGGAGTTACTGCAATATTATTTCTTTTGTTTTTCAATGACTGGAGTTTTGAATCAAGATTTTATTTTTGCACTGAAATAAATATGTCATATACTTGTTCAATTATGTTTTCAAATGCATGTAGAAGTGCAAAATAAAGTACATGAAGATACTAAGGAATTTAGTACATCGTGTTATAATTGTGTACTTATTTTGCATTATATTATCATTACATGGTGATTATATGAAAAGTTTCCACTCAAAAATAAATTTTCTTGCTCTCAGTATTTCTTCTACATGTAGCATTCCTTGGCTTTTGTGATTATGTACTCTATAATACTATGAATATTATTAATATTAAATGTGCTTTCACTAACATTTTTATGAACAGAAAAAACAGATTCTTAAGATTCCATGCAAAAACATTTCCCCTAAATGTTGACTTAAGAAAACTAAGATAACTAAAAGCAGCTTTAATTGCTATGAGAACAAGTAGTATCTTCTGGATTAAAGCAAAGTTTTAAAATGTGTATGTATTTCTTACATATTATTATACTGACATATGTTTTGGTAACACACACATTTATAATAAGAATATTTTCAAATTCAAGATATGTAAGCTTCTTTAAAATTAAAAGCATTTACACTTTGTTCATTTCTCAAGACCCTTTTTGGCAAAGCTGAAGAGGTGCCCTCTGGTTGATCTCCGGCCACTGGGGGCAGAATAAATGCTTCAGAAAGTAATCAGATCTCGAAATGCATAAAATTCTGTGGATGAAAATCTTGTATTTCCACCCAGAAATATGCTGGAAGGAAGCACAGACTGGAATGGATCACAGATTCATAGATGTTTCTTCATAGAGCAGATGCCATACCGATATTGCCATTAAGTGCACGTGTGTATGTGTACTAAGTAGCTTCAGTTGTGTCCAATTCTGTGACCCTCTGGATTGTAGCCTTCCAGACTTCTCCGTCCATAGGATTCTCCAGGCAAGAATACTGGAGTGGATTGCCATGCCCTTCCCCAGGGTATCTTCCCAACCCAGAGATCAAACCTGCGTCTCTCTCTTTTTTTTTTTTTTAATAAATTTATTTATTTTAGTTGGGGGCTAATTACTTTACAATATTGTAATAGTTTTTGCCATACATTGACATGAATCAGCCATGGGTTTACATGTGTTCCCCTTCCTGGACCCCCCACCCACCTCCCTCCCCATCCCATCCCTCTGGGTCATCCCATTGCCCCGGCCCTGAGCCCTTGTCTCATGCATCGAACATGGAATGGTGTTCTGTTTCACATATGATAATATACATGTTTCAATGCTATTCTCCCAGAACGTCCCACCCTCACCTTCTCCCTCAGAGTCCATAAAACTGTTCTATGCATCTGTGTCTCTTATTCTGTCTCGCATATAGGGTTATCGTTACCATCTTTCAAATTCCATATATATGCATTAGTATACTGTATTGTTGTTTTTCTTTCTGGCTTACTTCACTCTGTATAATGGGCTCCAGTTTCATCCATCTCAGTAGAACCGATTCAAATGTATTTTTTTTAATGGCTGAGTAATATTCCATTGTGTATATGTACCACAGCTTCCTTATCCATTCGTCTGCTGATGGACATCTAGGTTGCTTCCATGTCCTGGCTATTGTAAACAGTGCTGCGATGAACATTGGGGTACACGCGTCTCTTTCAATTCTGGTTTCCTCGGTATATATGCCCAGCAGGGGGATTGCTGGGTCATATGGCAGTTCTATTCCCAGTTTTTTAAGGAATCTCCACACTGTTCTCCATAGTGGCTGTACTAGTTTGCATTCCCACCAACAGTGTAAGAGGGTTCCCTTTTCTCCACACCCTCTCCAGCATTTATTGCTTGTTGACTTTTGGATAGCAGCCATTCTGACTGCGTCTCTTAATAAGTCTCCAGCATCGGCAGGTGAGTTTTTTACCACTAGCGTCACCTGTAGCACAGTCACAGGATTTGCATTTCACCATATATGGTAATGCTAAATAAACAGAAATTTGGATAATAGCGAAGGACTGGCAAGCGCTGGGAAGTTCTATATTCTTAAGTATCTGGGAGTTCACTTAGCTGTTCAAGACTGGCTCCAGTCATTTGACTAACAAAAATCTTGGGATTTACAGAAATTTTTGTCATCAGAAATGCCAGTATATTTTCCTTTCCATGGATAGTACATTACTTTTAAAATATCACATAGTCTAACCAACATACAGGAAGAGACACTTCCCTGTTTCCCAGTGCAGTTTCCATGAAGATTATTTAGAATATATGTTATGTTTAAAAATTCTGAAAAGTGTCAAGAGATAGAAAACGAGGGACCAAGGAAGAAAGGAAGCATCAGGAGAAAAGGAGGTGGAGGTTATGATGGCTTGAAGCCCCTACACAAAGGCTTTCTTCTGCTTAGGCCTGTTCGTTTTTCAGCCTTCCTTTCTACAGAATTTCCCAAGGAGGCAGTTACAAACAAACTTGGGATTTCTGAGCATCTTGAATAGATTAGAGGAAATGCAGATGAATCGAGAGGAGAAAGTGGCCCTGATTGTTTGAAGCTAAGGGCCTGAAGGAAAGCAATGTCAGACATCCATGAAACAGAAACTACTACTAAAAATACAAGAGAGGGTAAGAAACTGAAGGGACACAGAATGTCAAGGTAGAGCAGCAAGAAAAGAAGTGTGGGAAGCAAGGATCACAAGGTGGAGAGGAAAGTGATGTCAGAAAAGGAAGGAGGGGAAAACTTATGGAACCAATGAAGGAGACAGAAGAACCCAGGATGGGAACAAACAGAAGAAAAGAGAGAGGAACAAAGGAATAAGAAAGGAAGGAAAAGATCCAGAGATGCTGCCTAGCTTGAGTATTACATTATTAAACCCAAGTGAAGTGAAGTGAAGTTGCTCAGTCGTGTCCAACTGTTCACGACCCCATGGACTGTAACCTATCAGACTCCTCTGTCCATGTGATTTTCCAGGCAAGAGTACTGGAGTGGGTTGCCATTTCCTTCTCCAGGGATCTTCCTCACCCAGCAGGGATCGAACCGGGTCTGTCGCATTGTAGGCAGATGCTTTTACCGTCTGAGCCATGATTAGTTCCATTTAAACACAAGGCAGATACCAAATCCCCAAATTGGTGTAGGACATTTCTCTGGATGCAAATGTGTCAGATTATAATGAAAGACTCAGCCATGGCTGTTGTTTTATCAAAGAATGATGATTGATGAAAGTGAAAGAGGAGAGTGAAAAGGTTGGCTTAAAGCTCAACATTCAGAAAACTAAGATCATGGCATCCGGTCCTGTCACTTCATGGCAAATAGATGGGGAAACAGTGGAAACAGTGGCTGACTTTATTTTTGGGGGCTCCAAAATCACTGCAGATGGTGATTGCAACCATCAAATTAAAAGACACTTGCTCCTTGAAAGAAAAGTTATGAACAACCTAGACAGCATATTAAAGAGATAGTACTTTGTCAACAAGGGTCCATCTAGTCAAGGCTATGGTTTTTCCAGTAGTCATGTATGGATGTGAGAGTTGGACTATAAAGAAAGCTGAGTGCCAAAGAATTGATGCTTTTGAACTGTGGTGTTGGAGAAGACTCTTGAGAGTCCCTTGGACTGCAAAGAGATCCAACCAGTCCATCCTAAAGGAGATCAGTCCTGGGTGTTCATTGGAAGGACTGATGTTGAAGGTGAAACTGCAATACTTTGGCCACCTGATGCGAAGAGCTGACTCATTTGAAAAGACCTTGATGCTAGGAAAGACTGAGGGCAAAAGGAGAAGGGGATGACAGAGGATGAGATGGCTGGATGGCATCACCAACTTGATGGACATGGGTTTGGGTGGACTCAAGGAGTTGGTGATGGACAGGGAGGCCTGGCATGCTGCGATTCATGGGGTCACAAAGAGTCGGACACGACTGAGAGACTGAGCTGAACTGAAATGATGATTGACAAAATCACAAATCAGAGATTTACAGTGACATTTTGTTGAAAAAAAAAAGTTCACATTTTATCACTGTTTTTAGAAAATGGAATTCTGCTTAATTTCTCCAGTATCATCACTTTTTAGCAGGAATCTAGGCTCACTAAAGCTGACACAGGAGAACCTGTACTCATGATCTTGTCATGAAAGTGAACTGAAAGTGTTGGTTGCTCAGGGGTGCCTAACTCTTTGTGATCCCAAGGACTATTGCCTGCCAAGCTCCACTGTCCATGGAATTCTTCAAGCAAGAATACTGGAGTACATAACCATTCCCTTCTCTAGGGGATCTTCCTGACTCAGGGATCCAACCTAGGTTTCCTGCATGGCAGGCAGATTCTGAGCCACCAGGGATCCTTTCCTACCTAATTTGATATTCTTTGTCACAGTGAAATTGAACACATGACTGTGGGCTCTACATTTGCTACATTTTCTTCTCTCGGTTGCATATCAGCTTATTTTCAATTATTAGTTCTGATAGATATAAGATTATTGACATGCTTTAGAATGAAGTATCCAGGACATTTTGTCCCAAATGCAATCATCTCAGTCTCTGAGTGCCTGGATTTTTTTTCCCCCCTGAAGACAAGATAAACAAATACATAAAAATAAAAACAGAACAGCAACCATAGGATGAGCCCCAGGTGAGGGACCCTTAAGGCCACGTTCCCATCATTTCCTTGCTCCTCTGACTTGGATTCAGGGAACAGCTGAAGCTGGGTACCAGGACACAGATCTGTCTTCTGGACAAGTGCACACACAAGGACAGGAGGAAAACAAATGCCATGGAGGGATTTCACTGAATAGCTTCACAAAATGCCTCTTTAAAATTGCCTGTTTTGTGGAGTGTTAACATGATTCAGTGCATGAGGAGGCTTCACCATTCTAAGCACACACATTAGTGAGGAGATAATTATGAGTTCAGACCCCTCTTCAGTCAATCACTGCAACCCTCATCCAAGCCATTTTCTAAAGCAGTTGAAAATTGCCAGTGAAGAATGCTCAACGATGTTTGTCATGAGATGTTTCAATGTGCAGATCAGCAGTGGAGACTTGAAAATACATCTCATGTCAAAGCCTCATTGTGTCAAGGATCCATTTCTTTGAAAGAGTTCTTGCATACGAATTTAGAATTCAATAGACTATATCAGCTTCAAGGAAGTAGTCAAGGGGTAGTGATTAAATAGCATATAATATACTTCTCAAAACTATTTATGTGACAAAAAATAGTGCTATAGGCAATTATTTAAGGGCTTCCCTGGTGGCTCAGATAGTAAAGCGCCTGTCTGCAATGTGGGAAACCCGGGTTTGATCCCTGGGTTGGGAAGATCCCTTGGAGAAGGAAATGGCAACCCACTCCACTATTTTTGCCTGGAAAATCCCATGGATGGAGGAGCCTGGCAGGCTACAATGCATGGGGTTGCAAAGAATCAGACACAACTGAAAAACTTCACTTTCAATTATTTAAACATGAATTTCTTACAAATTGAGGAAGTGCACAGGTTAATAGTCTCTTCTGTAGTTGGGAAAAAAATTAGGATATCAGCAATGTGAAAACTTTGGAACAGAGAAATACTCTCCAGATTTCAGTTCTCAGAGTGCAGGTTTTTCATGATGGTTGACCAGATGGCCGGTTGTAGAAGGTGGGTGGAGAGATGTGTGGGGCTCTCCACCCTCATGGTCCTCCCATCAGTCCATGTCTGCTCCCTGCCAAATGGAGCAGGGGCTGCCACATCAGCGATGCATGACTCTCTTCTCCTCTTTTCCCCCCTTCCATCTGGCCTGGGAAGTGCTCTGACACATGGGTTACCTTCTAACCCTCCCCACAAATTATGCCACCAGCTGGCAGAGGAGCTGAGCTGGCAGGAAGTGGGCAACACCATGGACTTTGGCCAGCCATTGTCACTCAACTCAGTGTCTTTTTTTCCCTTTCCTCTTGCCTTCTCCTGGTTTCTTATTCCTGTCCTGCATATTCTTAACAGGATGAACCTGAGAAACTGAATAAACTAAAGCAAGGCTGACAATAACAGGAAACCTTCCAGAACTTTCCATCTTTTAAAGACATCTCTGACGCTTTCTGAAGTTTGGTCAAATTCTGAGGCTCCATCTCCCTGCCAAATGCATCCTATGAAGGCAAAGATCACGCTGGTGAATGTCTTTGGTAACTTATTCACTGTGCTTACATCACACTGTGTCTGTGGCCACACTCTTTTCCCCAAACCCTCCCTATAGAAGCCACCACTATGATCGGCATTTTTTTTTTTTTCTTATTTAACTAAACCACTGCATCTCCTTGCAACCCTGCAGGCTGTGGAAATGGCTCCCTGTTGGGAGTTTACAGGCCTGACTCTGATGAGGCTTGCTTGCCAGTGTTGTGGTAATTTTTCCCCATCTTTGTCTTGTTTCTGTGATTGAATTCTCAATCACTGTGAAGAAGGGCCCCTTGAAACAACGTGAAGAGGCTTGGTTTCTGCCATTTCTCTAAGAAGAATTAAAAATAACAATGTCAGAGCCCTTAAAGAATAGGGGTGACTTTTCAGAAGTTCGGTTCTTTGTAGACAGGAAGCACACACAGCAGTTAGTGTCAGAAAAGCTCAACATCTCAGCTTATTTACCAGTTGTATCAGTTCAGTTCCATTCAGTTCAGTCACTCAGTTGTGTCCGACTCTTTGCAACCCCATCGACTGCAGCACACCAGGTCTCCCTGTCCATCATCAACTCGTGGAGTTTACTCAAACTCATGTCCATTGAGTTGGTGATGCCATCCAACCATGTCATCCTCTGTTGTCCCCTTCTCCTCCTGCCTTCAATCTTTCCCAGCATCAGAGTCTTTACAAATGAGTCAGATCTTCACATCAGGTGGCCAAAGTTTTGGAGTTTCAGCTTCAACATCAGTCCTTACAATAAATATTCAGGACTGATTTCCTTTTCCCTTGGACTACAAGGAGATCCAATCAATCCATCCTAAAGGAGATCAATCCTGGGTGTTCATTGGAAGGACTGATGTTGAAGCTGAAACTCCAATACTTTGGCCACCTCATGCGAAGAGTTGGCTCATTGGAAAAGAACCTAATGCTGGGTAGGATTGGGGGCAGGAGGAGAAGGGGACGACAGAGGATGAGATGGTTGGATGGCATCACTGACTCGATGGACATGGGTTTGAGTAGACTCCGGGAGTTGGTGATGGACAGAGAGGTCTGGCGTGCTGAGCTTCATGGGAGCACAAAGAGTTGGACACGACTGAGCGACTGAACTGAACTGAACTGATTTCCTTTAGGATGGACAGGTTGGATCTCCTTGCTGTCCAAGGGACTCTCAAGAGTCTTCTCCAACACCACAGTTCAAAAGCATCAATTCTTTGGTGCTCAGCTTTCTTTATAGTCCAACTCTCACATCCATACATGACTACTGGAAAAACCAGAGCTTTGACCAGATGGATCTTTGTTGGCAAAATATGTCTATTCTTTTTAATATGCTATCTAGGTTGGTCATAACTTTTCTTCCAATGAGCAAGCGTCTTTTAATTTCACGGCTTCAGTCACCATCTGCAGTGATTTTGGAGCCCCCCAAAATAAAGTCTGTCACTCTTTCCATTGTTTCCCCATCTATTTGCCATGAAGTGGTAGAACCGGATGCCATGATCTTAGTTTTCTGAATGTTGAGCTTTAAGCCAACATTTTCACTCTCCTCTTTTACTTTCATCAAGAGGTTTTTAGTTCTTCTCTTTCTGCCATAAGGGTGGTGTCATCTGCATATCTGAGGTTATTGATATTTCTCCCAGCAATCTTGATTCCAGCTTGTGCTTCATCCAGCCCAGAGTTTCTCATGATGTACTCTGCATATAAGTTAAATAAGCAGGGTGACAATATACAGCCTTGACACACTCCCATTTCTATTTGAAACCAGTCTGTTGTTCCATGTCCAGTTCTAACTGTTGCTTCCTGACTTGCATACAGATTTCTCAAGAGACAGGTCAGAGTAGTCCCATCTCTTGAATTTTCCACAGTTTGTCATGATGCGCACAGTCAAAGGCTTTGGCATAGTCCATAAAGCAGAAGTAGATGTTTTTCTGTAACTCTCCTGCTTTTTCAATGATCCAACAATTGGCAATTTGATCTCTGGTTCCTCTGCCTTTTCTAAATCCAGCTTGAACATCTGAAGTTCACAGTTCACATACTGTTGAAGCCGGCTTGGAGAATTTTGAGCATTACTTTACTAATGTCTGAGATGAGTGCAATTGTGTGGTACTTTGAGCATTCTTTGGCATTGCTTTTCTTTGGGACTGGAATGAAAACTGACCTTTTCCAGTTTTGTGGCCACTGTTGAGTTTTCTAAATTTTCTGGCATATTGAGTGCAGCATTTTCACAGCATCATGTTTTAGGATTTGAAGTAGCTCAACTGGAATTCCAGTTGTATGGTCTTGTGCAAATTATGTTTTTTTCAGTCACTAAATCACAGCCAGCTCTTTGAGACCCCATGGACTGAAGCTCACCAGGCTTCTCTGTCCCTCGCTGTCTCCCAGAGTTTTCTCCTCAAACTCATGACCACTGAGCCGGTGATGCCATGGACAAATTACATGGTTGCATGAATATTAGTTTATTTGTAAAATGGGAAAAATAATATCACTTACTAATAAAATTTTGATGATTTAAAAAAAATAATTTGTAATATGTGTTTAGAAGAATGTTTAGAGCAGAGAAAATTCTCAATATTTCTTAGATATTCTTTTTATTTTAATTTTATTATTGTATTATTATCAAGTCTACAAGGCCTCTAATGTGGCTTTGTATTTCATGTAGTTGCTCAAAATATGTTTGGTGTTTCTTAGTTTCTTGGATTAATCTTTGTTTAAACTTTGAAAATGCTTATATATGAATGTAAATAATTATGCAAGAGAAAGAATATATACTAAACATCAAGGCCCCGCTCCACCCTCCATACGTCCCTTTTTTTTTTTTGAGGCCATCACTGTTAGCAACTATTCATGTGCTTTCCAAAATATGTGTGTTTGCTGCTCCTTTATAAAAACAAAATTCTACTGAAACTATCTTTATGCTGTTCCCCAAGCCCATACTTCTAGACTCACATCAGAGGTATCACTATCATGAATGTTATATTTATTTAGCTTGTTTTCCTTTTTAATAATTTTACCATGTCTAACTCAAAAAAACATTTTTATGTTTATTTTAAGCTTTGTAAAGAGGCTATTATTCACCTTTTAAATTTATTTTTAATGAGTAGAAGCGTTTTATACATATTTTCATGTTTTTTCTGATTATGCATATTCATTGCTTTTAAAAATATTTGAATCAATTGTGTAAATCAGAAAATTGTCATAAATATGAATTGATGATGATTATCCCGAGAAATGATATAATTTTAGTGATTCTTTTATAACTTTTTTTCCTCTTTTCAGATCTCTGACATATTTGGAAATCAAATAAACCATCTAAACCAAATGGTTAAACACTGATACTTCTAAACTATAAAGGCAGTGTACAGAGATGAGAGATGGAATTAAATCTCACTTTCTTGTCAATAGAATGGGCCTCAAGCCAGGCTGGAGCTGATGGTCTCATCACATCTATTAGAGCTCCAAACATATTTGTTATTTGTGATAATAGCTTAATTACGACTCACACAGATAAGAATGCTGTGGGCTGACCCTAAAATGAAATTAATTGCCATGTTTCTAATCATTCTAGTTAATCCTTCAGGTTATTTTTTTTTTAATAAATTTATTTATTTTAGTTGGGGGCTAATTACTTTACAATATTGTAATAGTTTTTGCCATACATTGACATGAATCAGCCATGGGTTTACATGTGTTCCCCTTCCTGGACCCCCCACCCACCTCCCTCCCCATCCCATCCCTCTGGGTCATCCCATTGCCCCGGCCCTGAGCCCTTGTCTCATGCATCGAACATGGAATGGTGTTCTGTTTCACATATGATAATATACATGTTTCAATGCTATTCTCCCAGAACGTCCCACCCTCACCTTCTCCCTCAGAGTCCATAAAACTGTTCTATGCATCTGTGTCTCTTATTCTGTCTCGCATATAGGGTTATCGTTACCATCTTTCAAATTCCATATATATGCATTAGTATACTGTATTGTTGTTTTTCTTTCTGGCTTACTTCACTCTGTATAATGGGCTCCAGTTTCATCCATCTCAGTAGAACCGATTCAAATGTATTTTTTTTAATGGCTGAGTAATATTCCATTGTGTATATGTACCACAGCTTCCTTATCCATTCGTCTGCTGATGGACATCTAGGTTGCTTCCATGTCCTGGCTATTGTAAACAGTGCTGCGATGAACATTCTGGTTTCCTCGGTGTATATGCCCAGCAGTGGGATTGCTGGGTCATATGGCAGTTCTATTCTCAGTTTTTTAAGGAATCTCCACACTGTTCTCCATAGTGGCTGTACTAGTTTGCATTCCCACCAACAGTGTAAGAGGGTTCCCTTTTCTAATAGACTTAATGTTTATGATGTAAATATTAACTGTTGAAAACTTAACTTTTGATACTTTCCATACAAACACAATTAGATTAATATCACTATAGATTTGGGAACACAGACTCTAAACTTGTGCATACAACAATTCAGTATTGCAACAAGTTATTTTCTATGTAAAGGTGTTAACTATGAGTTCTCTTATATTCGTCTGACTACCACAGTGGCCAGGTGTGTGAGTAAGCATGGTAACCCAAGGTTAACACCTGAGGCCCTTTTGATCTTCCCTGGTGACTCAGATGGCTAAGAATCCACCTCCAAGTGGGAGACCTGGGTTCGATCCCTGGATTGGGAAGATTCCCTGGAGGAGGGCTTGGTGACCCACTGCAGGATTCTTGCCTGGAGAATCTCCATGAACAGAGGAGCCTGGTGGGCTACAGTCCATGGGGTCACAAAGAGTCGGACATGACTGAGTGACGAAGCACAGAGCTGCTAAGTCGCTTCAGTCGTGTCCGACTCCGTGCGACCCCATAGACGGCAGCCCATCAGGCTCCGCCGTCCCTGGGATTCTCCAGGCAAGAATACTGGAGTGGGTTGCCATTTCCTTCTCCAGTGCATGAAAGGGAAAAGTGAAAGTGTAGTCGCTCAGTCGTGTCCGACTCTTAGCGACCCCATGGACTGTAGCCTACCAGGCTCCTCCGTCCATGAGATTTTCCAGGCAAGAGTACTGGAGTGGGGTGCCATTGCCTTCTCTGAAGCACAGAGCAAGACCCTTTAAGAACTGTTGGTATTTCTGAGCTGCCGGAGTCCTGCTCCAGCTGGTCCAGAGTTCCCTCAGGATGGACAGCGTTGGCGATGCGAATGAGAAGACACAGTGAGTCTTAGCGTTTCCAAGTGTCTCCTGACTTTATTGTTTTCAAGACAGCTTTTTTATATTTTTAGTGGTACATAGAAGCAAATGTAAAGTGTAGAGTCATACCAAATCAGCTTAATGGGTCAACAGTTTTGACCCTTATCGACACCGTTTGCATATCTTAGTTACAAAAATTTCATTTTGTTTACATCATCTTCTGGCCTGGGGGCCTGCTGACATCTTGTAACTGTTTATTGATAAGGGTTGATCAGCCAGAACACTTTTTTTTTTTTTTTTAAATTTATTTATTTTAGTTGGGGGCTAATTACTTTACAATATTGTAATAGTTTTTGCCATACATTGACATGAATCAGCCATGGGTTTACATGTGTTCCCCTTCCCGGACCCCCCACCCACCTCCCTCCCCATCCCATCCTTCTGGATCATCCCATTGCCCCGGCCCTGAGCCCTTGTCACATGCATCGAACATGGAATGGTGCTCTGTTTCACATATGACAATACACATGTCTCAATGCCATTCTCCCAGAACGTCCCACCCTCACCTTCTCCCTCAGAGTCCATAAAATTGTTCCATGCATCTGTGTCTCTTATTCTGTCTCGCATATAGGGTTATCGTTACCATCTTTCAAATTCCATATATATGCATTAGTATACTGTATTGTTGTTTTTCTTTCTGGCTTACTTCACTCTGTATAATGGGCTCCAGTTTCATCCATCTCAGTAGAACCGATTCAAATGTATTTTGTATCAGGCACAGCAGGAAAGAATTCATCGACAGAAAGTTTCAAGGTAAAACCTGTTTTCTGTAATCTATCCTACGCCTTGAGCTTAACAGAAAAGAATGTGGTTCCATAAAGTCATAGAACAGCAAGCTGAAGTTCAGCTCTAAGTAAGAATCATCAGTTAAATCAACAATTGTCTTATTATTTGTATTAAAGCTAAACTTCTATTTATATAAATCTCTAACTATTATGCTTTCATTATATAGGCTAAATACGTTAAGAGCAAAAACATAGTGAGTAAATATAGACTAAGTAACAGTTTCATAAAGCAATATTTCTTTTATTTCCTAATAAGCCTTTTTTCCTAAGAAGGGTTCTGTGCCCATTGGGGCTTTCTGTGCGGAGGCTCTCAATACTGTTTTATTGTTAAGGAGCAGTCATGCACATTAGCTCCAAAGGCACAGGCACACTTGTTAAACAGACTAAAATGCCAGCAAGGGAAGTTTAGATTGGGAGTGTGAAATCTTAGCCACTGGACCATCAGGGAACCCTGAACTGTGTATTTTAAATTGATGAGTTTTGTGGTCTGTGAATTGTATCACAGTGAATCCCCGTGGACATAGGAGCCTGGTAGGCTACAGTCCATGGTGCCACAAGCAGTTGGACACGACTGAGTGTCTAAGCACAGCACAGCACAGCACAAAGCTTAAAGAATGGGTTCCCCTTGAGTCAGCATCATCCCCGGAACCTAAGGGCAGCAGTTTCCCAGGAGGAGTAACAGACAAACTGCCCCGAAGGAGAAGCTGCCTTGAAGGGCTTCCTCTTGCCCACCCCTCTTCCACCTGCCCTTAAACCTGCCCTTGGTTAGGAGAGTCCTAAGCAGGAGGCAGCTGCAAGTCTACTTAACCTATTAAAGCCTGAAGGGAAGACACAGTAGAAGAGGCAGCTGACTATTCAAGGAACAAGCAAGAGGAGAGAGAGATTATTTCTAGTTGGCTAATTCAGTATCTATGACAAACTTGGACAGAATATTAAAAAGTGGAGACACCACTCTGCCAACAAGGGTCCATCTAGTCAAAGATATGGTTTTTCCAGTAGTCATGTATGGATGTGAGAGTTGGACCATAAAGAAGGCTGAGCACTGAAGAATTGATGCTTTCAAACTGTGGTGCTGGAGAAGACTCTTGAGAGTCCCTTGGATTGCAGGGAGATCCAACAAATCCTAAGGGAAATCAACCCCAAATATTCATTGTAAGGACTGATACTGAAGCTGAAGCTCCAATACTTTGGCCACCTGAGGCAAGGAGCTGACTCTGGGAAAGACCCTGAGGCTGGGAAAGATTGAGGGCAGGAGGAGAAGTGGGTAACTGAGACTGAAATGGTTGGATGGCATCACTGACCCAATGGATATGAGGTTGAGCAAAATCCAGGAGCTAGTGAAGGACAGGGAAGCCTGTAGTGCCCCAGTCCCTGGGGTTGCAAAGAGTTGGACATGACTTAGTGACTGAATAACAGCAACAATTCAGTATCCATGTTCCTTCAACAAGAGGATCCTTTCCCTCCCCTAGCTGGCTTTCTTGTTTATTTGGAACCCATTTTTTCTTTTATTCTTATCAGTGTCTCAATAAAGTGTTCAACACAGTGTTCAAAAACAGACCGATCCTGCCAGACAAGTGTTTGCAGATGGTTCATAGGTCCCAGATTCTCAAAAGGGTGGGCATTGCACTTGACACTGCCTCCTGCCAATTTTGTAGCCAAGTATTTTGTGTAAATGTCAGGCTACTTGGAGAAGCTCTGGTGGAGTTCTGACAGTCATTGTTTACTCTGTTAAATATTTAAAATAAAAATGTCAGTATCTATGGTTTAGTCCAGGTCAGAGGCTCTGCCAAATAAGATCATTCACAGGGGCCTGTCAAGGTCATGTCACTTCTAAACTGAAGGATGTGTTTAGATTTGAAATCATCAACTAAATGATGTCAGTCTTGCTTAAAGGAGCCAGACACTCAAAGCCATCTCTGTATAAGCCAGAACTGCAGTTTCAGAGGGGGATGCAACATGGGTGTGTTTTTGGTGCTGCTTTTCCAGAGGCTCACTTTATATCAAGGTGAAGGTCACGTTTCGCATTCCTGGTGAACCCTCCCTCAATTCAGAGGCTCACAGTGCTCTCCTTTCACCATCATATTTCCCTTTAAGTACTCAGTGTCTGTACTCAGTGTTTTGATGCTTGTTATTTGGTATTCAGGAGGTGATTCCACTTCAGCAATATATGCAGCTTTGATATTTACAAATTTCTGGCTTATGTTTGTTTCCCCAGAAAATGGTTTTAGGAGAAGAGATTTGTGTGCAATAGATTTTGGGAGTATGCACTCAGAAAGAGCACCATTAAGGGAGTTGGGGAGGAGGGTACTTGGGACAGACAGATGGTTGAGCTCAGTGTCACTGCAGCAGAGACCTCAGCTGATAAGGAAGGGTGCTCTAAAAGTAGGATGACCCAGAGAGTTATCCCCAGGCTAGACAAGGGACCGGACATCTGTATCCTAGGGCCCAGTTGCTGGACATGCCTAACTCCATAACCTTGGGGAGACTACACCTTTTGGGCAAGGGGCAAGGGAAGTTCTTAAATAGACATTTATCAGCTAGCAGCCAGCCTCCTGTGCCTTCATTATGAAGATCTGGATGGCGTGTCACAACATCCGTTGTCTTATTCTATCAAAGCAATTAAAATGAGGTCACTGCTGTTAATCCCATGTTGTAAATAAGAGTTCTGATACTTAGGGAACTCAGAGGTAGTTATTATTGCACACTTGGTTCACCCTGCTATACAGTGACAAGGGCAGGTCTTGAAATCCAGTTTTGAATGAAAAACCTGGTGCAGGAGCTTCTGGGTTGGTGAACACATCCATGTGCCAGGAGTGGGGCTGAGCCCAGTTCCCTGGGGACCGACACTCCTGCACTCAGGGCTCTGCAGACCTCACCCTTCATGTGGTGGTTCCTCTGTATCTTTTATAATATCCTTTACAATAAACGAGTAAATGTAAAAAATGCAGTGCAATTTAAGTAGTTTTGTAGACAACATAGAGAGAAAAGGTAAAAGTTGCTCAGGAAAACAGAATTGATTGGAACATTGTCTTAGCATAATGTAGTATCTAAAATAAATATTAGTACAACAGTGAAGAAAGTATTAAAGAAACTTGCTTGCATATTATCAGAAGGTCAAATTGGGCAAGATTTCTTTGCCTCCCTAATGCAATCTTGAAGATTCCACAGGAAGAAAGACTGTTGATCAATTAAAGTATAACAAACTAAATAGAATTACATATATAAAAAAAGGTTCAGTGTGTATTGGGGGCTGGATTGGCAGAGGGCCACAGTGGGCAGACTGGCGAGAGACTATTTTAAATTCTCATATTCCTTTGGGAGATGACTGACTGCTTTATCACTGTTTCAAGACAAAATTAAAGGGAGATTGTTTCAAGATGGTGGAGTAGAAGAACATGCACTCAACTCCTGAGAGACCACCGAAATCACAGCTAGCTGTTGAACAGCCATTGACAGGAGGATGCTGGGATCCACCAAGGAAAGATGTCCCGCGTTCAGAGACAAAGGAGAAGCTGCCACGAGACCATAGGAGGGGAGCAATCACAATAAAATCAAATCCCACACCCACTGGTGGACAACCCATAAACTGGAGAACAATAACACCAAAGAAGTTCTCCCACTGTCGTGAAGGTTGTGAACCCCATGTCAGTCTCCCCAGCCAGCAGATCCGGCAAAGGGACTGGGAATCCCCCAAGAATCTGACTTTGAAAGCCAGTGGGATTTGATTGCAGGACTTCCACAGGACTGGGGGGAAACAGAAACTCAGGACAAAATTTTTAAAAAAGAGAGAGATAAAAATAGTTTAGCTAACACCCTACCAGCCTCAGAGCACTTGCTTCTCAATACCAACAGCCTCAAGCCATCAAGTAAGGCTTGATCACAAATGAGGAGACTGTGAACAGAGCAGGGCAGGTGTGAGGAGCCGGGGACATGGTTCCAGAGACTCAGCAGTAGGCCTTGACCTTCACGTCTTGTGACCCAGATCGTGATGGACACAGAGGACAACCTGGCCAGGACCCTTCCCTCCCAATCATACAGCTTCAGCCAAGACATCTGAAAATATCAAGTGACTCTAAGCTCATAAGGAAAAACAACAAGACATTTTGAGACAACTAATTGCATACTTTATTTCATATATTGCATAATTATGAAAGCAGAGGGATTAGGAATTTACAGTCAACTTTCTTACAGAGAATATCTTATATTTGAAGCAAGAACAAATAGTTGTAAAGTATGTATAAAATATAACAATTCAAGTAGATGCATATATTAAAAAACTTTATGGCAAAAGAAGAAAACAATGGTTGGAAAGACTAAGTAAAATAGTGCCCAAGGACATAGAGAAAGAAAAAGAATTAAAATAACAGAAATAAATGAAAATACAGAAAACAAAATAAAGAACCCTTAGACGTTGATGGGAGTTTAAAGAGTCAGAATGATTATCACCAAGAAGCCTACAAATAATAAACACTGGGAGGGTTTGGAGTGTGGAGAAAAAGGAACTCTCCTACCTTGTTGGTGGGAATATAAATGGCACAACCACTATGAAGAACAGTACGGAAGTTCCTTAAAGAACTAAAAATAGAGCTATTGTATGATCCAACAATCTCCCTCCTGGGTGTATATTGTGAGAAGACTCTAATTCGTAAAGCCACATGCACCCCAGTGTTCACTACAGCACTATTGGCAAAAGCCAAGACACGGAAGCAACCTAAATGTTCATTAGATGAATGGATAAAGAAAATGTGGAGTATATATGCAACGGAATATTATTCAGCCTTAAAAAATAATGAAACAATGTTATTTGTGGCAACATGAATGGTCCTAGAGATTATTATACTAAGTGAAGTAAACCAATCAAAGACAAACATACGATATTGCTTATGAAAATCTAAAAAATAAGATAAAAATAAAATTATACACAAAAAGAAAGAAATTCACAGACATAGAAAACAAACTTAGGGTTACCAAAGGATAAAGTGAAGGGAGGGAAAAATAAGGGGGCTGGGATTAACATATGCTTATAACTATACAAAAAATAGATAAACAACAAGGACCTGCTGTATAGCACAGGGAACTATACTCAATATAAGGGAAAAGAATCCAGAAAAAGAATATATATTTATGTATATATACATATGAATATATATATGTGTGCACAAATATTTGTATATATGAATACATTCATATATAGTGTGGCTTTGTAGTTTTCAGTTTTTTTCTTCTTCTAGTCCAAGATCCTTTATTTTTTCAGGACTGAACTCTTCCTTTTACAATCTTCTCCATAAAGGACAAGAGTGCCAACCCAATATTTTACATTTATCCCCAAATAAATGTAAAATTGACCAGAATTTGGAATCCTTAGTTCTTTTTCATAGTTTTCAGTAGGGAACTCAGTGAATTTGGAATCCATGGAGAAACGTTAATTAACCTAGTTCTCAGAACTTAGAGAAAGCTAATGAACATCTTGTTAATTGAGTGTAGAGATCATTGGACTTAAAATTTGGTTATAAGCTGCAGAAGAGAAGAATTTGTACAAGGTAAAGACTGGCTTAAACTTTAGCTCTAACTATGTGTGTGTGCTACGTCACTTCATCGTGTCCGACTCTTTGCGACCCCATGGACTGTAGACCGCCAGGCTCCTCTGTTCCTGGGATTCTCCAGGCAAGAATGCTGGTAGGTGGGTTCTTTACCACTAGCACCACCTGGGAAGTTCTAACTAGAGAAGGGAAGAATTTGAAAATTACAAACACGAATATATATATAGATATAGATACAGATATATTCATATATGTGTGTGTGTTTGTGTGTTAGCCACTCAATCGTGTCTGATTCTTTGTGACCTCATGGGCTGTAGCCTGCCAGGCTCCTCTGTCCATGTAATTCTCCAGACAAGAATACTAGAGTGTGCAGCCGCTCTCTTCTCCAGGGGATTTTCCCAACCCAGGGATTGAGACCAGGTCTCCTACACTGCAGGCAGATTCTTACCATCTGTGCCACCAGGAAAGCCCTATATGTGTGTGTGTGTGTGTGTGTGTGTGTGTATGTGTGTATATATATATATATATACACACACACATATATATCTTAATCACTTTGTTGTACATCTGGAAATAGCATGACATTATAAATCAACTAGATTTTGATAAAAGAAGAACAGATCACCATTTCCAGATAAATAAATTAGAGACTCTTTTGCTAGCATCATAAAGCTTCATTCTTTATAAAACTGTAGAAGCTTAATTCATGAAACGGGCTTACCTGGTCCTCAGAGGACTAAGAACTAGGCTGACAATGTTAAAGACCCTTAGGCTTTGAATCGGGTCTTTTAATAGTTTCTCTTAAAGGCGTAATAAAAGCATCTGAAGAGGTGTGACAAGTATCTGGATGCTGTGAGAGAAGGACTCCAAGAAGGTGTTGTATGTTACCTGGATTCATACACTATAATCTCAAAGAAATCTTGGTGAATTCTAACTCAGTGCCCTTCTAATGGTATATTCCAATAAAAAAATTTACACCTTCCCAATAGACCTCAAGTAAACACTTCCAGACAGAAGAAAGAAGCATACTTCATGTGGGGAGTATGAGGGTGTTGTCATGACAACCATGAAGAGTGTTTCATTAGATGGCTGAACTGAGTGCTGTGCAGAGCTTCTGGGCTCTGTGGTCTTAGCTGAAAATCTGGGAATGTGTCTGATATCATCACATCCTTAAAATCATAGAAAAATGTGGTTACTCTGATCCCCGAAGTGTGACTCATGAGACACACCCCTTTTACCTTAATCCTGGTGCCTGCTTCAAAACAGATTAACCTATCTGTGTATATATACATGGAAGTCTCTGGAATGCCATTCACTTGTTCTCTATGCTGCCTGCCAAGCCTGCCTAAGCTTCCCACTTTGTAGATCATCTTGACAGTGTGTTTAGTGCTGAAAGACTTGGGGAGGTTGACCCAGGACCATCAGGGTCAGCTGCAGACCTGGATGGAGAATCAGGCCAAATTTTGTAAGGGGTTTTAGATTTTACTTATCTCAAAGATACGTTTGCTTCTTTTTGTTCAAATTTTTCCCTTCTACAGTTGGAGTTAAAGTTTAAGTCAGTCTTTATACAAATTCTTCTCTTCTACAATTGGAGTTGGAACCAGATTATAAGTCTACTTGGTCTCTAAACTCAACTAGCTAGACTTTCATTGATTGTCTCTAAGTTCTGAGATCTAAGCTACATAATGTTTCTCCATGGATTTCAAATTCAATGAGTTCCTTACTGAAAACTATGAAAAAGAACTAGGGATTCCAGGTTCTGGTCAATTTTACACATATTTGTGGATAAATATAGAATATTGGGTTGGCCAAAAAGTTCATTTGAGTCTTCTGTAACATCATACGGAAAAATCGAAATGAACTTTTGGGCCCACCCAATGCTATAGTGTTGGCACCCTTGTTCTTTACAGAGAAGATTGTAAAAGAAAGAGTTCAGTCCCGGAAGATAAAGGCCCTTGGGTCAGAAAGAGAAAAAAGTTGAAAACTACAAAGCCACACTAAGATTCAAGATGGTAAAGGAAATGGCAACCCACTCCAGTATTTTTGCCTGGAAGATCCTATAGACAGGGGAGTCTTGCAGGCTACAGTCCATGGGGTTGCAAAAGAGTTGGAAACAGCTTACTGAGTGAACGATGACAAGAAGTAAGTACTGAGGATGCAGTGTATAGCCTAGTGACTATAGGTGTAACACTGGCATGTGGTGTACTTAAAGGCTGTTGAAAGAGAGTAGATCCAAATGTTTTTATCAGAAGGATAACTTTTTTTTTTAACTACATGAGGTGATGGATGTTAGACTTCTTTCAGTAAACACTTAACAACATATGTATGTCAAGTCATTATGGTGTATACCTTAAACATATACAGTGTTTTCAGTTCAGTTCAATTCAGTCGATCATTCATGTCTGACTCTTTGCGACCCCATGGATCACAGCACACCAGGCCTCCCTGTCCATCATCAACTCCCGGAGTTTACTCAAACTCATGTCCATTGAGTCGGTGATGCCATCGAGCCATCTCATCCTCTTTTGGTCCCCTTCTCCTCCTGCCCTCAATCTTTCCCAGCATCAGGGTCTTTTCAAATAAGTCAGCTCTTTGCATCAGGTGGCCAAAATATTGGAGTTTCAGCTTCAACATCAGTCCTTCCAGTGAGCACCCAGGACTGATGTCCTTTAGGATGGACTGGTTGGATCTCCTTGCAGTTCAAGGGACTCTCAAGAGTCTTCTCCAACACCACAGATCAAAAGCATCAATTCTTTGGCACTCAGCTTTCTTTATAGTCCAATTCTCACATCCATACATGACTACTGGAAAAACCATAGCCTTGACTAGATGGACCTTTGTTGACAAGGTAATGTCTCTACTTTTTAATATGCTGTCTAGGTTGGTCATAACTTTCCTTCTAAGGAGTAAGTGTCTTTTAATTTTCATGGCTGCAGTCACCATCTGCAGTGATTTTGGAGCCCCCCAAAACAAAATCAGCCACTGTTTCCACTGTTTCCCCCTCTATTTGCCATGAAGTGATGGAACCAGGTGCCATAATCTCAGTTTTCTGAATTTTGAGTTTGAAGCCAACTTTTTCACTCTCCTCTTTCACTTTCATCAAGAGGCTCTTTAGTTTTTCACTTCTGCCATAAGGGTGGTGTCATCTGCATATCTGAGGTTATTGATATTTCTCCCAGCAATCTTGATTTCAGCTTATGTTTCATCCAACCCAGCATTTTTCATGATGTGCTCTGCATATAAGTTAAATAAGCAGGGTGACAATATACAGCCTTGATGTATTCCTTTCCTGATTTGGAACCAGTCTGTTCCATGTCCAGTTCTCACTGTTGCTTTCTGACCTGCATACAGATTTCTCAGGAGGCAGGTCAGGTGGTCTGGTATTCCCATCTCGAAGAATTTTCCAGTTTATTGTGATCCACACAAAGGCTTTAGCATAATCAATAAAGCAGAAATATATGTTTTTCTTGAATACTCTTGCTGTTTCAATGATCCAGCGGATATTGGCAATTTGATCTCTGGTTCCTCTGCCTTTTCTAAAACCCACTTGAACATCTGGAAGTTCACGGTTCACATATTGCTGAAGCCTGGCTTGGAGAATTTTGAGCATTACTTTACTAGGTGACTGGCTGATTCAGAGAAGAGGATGGGGCATGAAGCCAAGAGTACCAGCAGGAAGATGAAGCAAACTAGCTCTGGACAGGACGAAACCAAGAGTTAAGTAGCTTTGTGTAGCATGCATGCCTAGCTTTTCAGTCTGCCCGGAATGAAACTGATGGGTGAACATGTCATCAAGCTCCATCCCCATGAAGACAAAAAATGGAAAGGGACGAGCAGTGAACACTTGAGGCTAGGAAGAGTAGGAGCCAATATCAATTTTGTGTAAGGACAAGAACCAAGCAAACAAAACATGGAAATGGATAAACCCATAGTAAATGGATTCAGAGATAGTGTTCTTTCTGACTTGCCCGGCCTTGAAGCAGGCTGGGTCCATTATACGTTGAGAGCAAGCTGATTGCAATGATCTGCCCTCGTGATCCGTGGTGACTCAGTCAATGCACATCTTTTGTCTCACTAAAGTGTCTCTCTCACACACAACAATTCACCAATTTCTCCAGCAAGATTCTTCATTCATTAAGGCCAGCCCTTTCATTTCACCATTATCATCTTCTTGTTCTTCCACACTGAAGCCCTCATGCTACCAAAATCAGAACATCTCTGCCATTTACAATAACGCATTGAGTTTTATTCATGTCAAGGTAATATAGCCCAGGAGAAACTCTTTGTATTACTTAAGTGCTATCTGGCAGTAGTGCCATAAGAAAGAGAAAAATGGAGGTTTGTTATCTGTCAGCCTGGAAACAATCCCTTCTGTTTTGACTTGAAAAGGAGCTGGCTTAGAGGGATACCCTTTCCCAGGAAGAGCTTTTACTCTTTTCTAAAAGTAAAGACCAAGAAGACCTTTTAGACCCTAACAGTGGGATCAAAGACACAAGGCACTAGTGTCTTATAGTCATTGACATAAAGGCATGATCAAATTAAGAAGACTCAGAAAATCTAATAATGTAGCCCTTGTTAAAGTGCATATGTGTTCTCCACACTCTGTTCAGATGCAATTCATTTGGAACTCAGAAAGGTACTGGCCTTCCAAATTCTTGTGTATTTTTATTTTATAGAATTTCTGATTAGTTGGAAAAATGAGTTGCCCTATACATTTGAGTTGATTTTTATGCTGATTATTATTTAGAGGAAGAATCCAAAATCCAAACTAGCATTTTAGTTCAAGAGCAGCTCTTCATCATCATAGTTTTCTCCTTGATGATTTTGTAGATATTGGGTCTTTGTACCATGGTGTTGGCAAAGGCTTGAATTTAAAATATTAAAACTGAGGGACTCTACAGTTCCTGAGCCTACCTACAAGACTTTTTGAAGGAACATTGCAAATGTTGAAATAGTTTTGATGAATATAAGTTACATATATATATAAAACTGAAAGGTAAAACAAACAAACACACAAAAGTCAAGGTGACTGTTACTATGAAAGTGAAGATTATATACATATAATCAGAAATTCTATAAAATACAAATACACAAGAATCTGGAAGGCCAGTACCTTTCTGAGTTCCAAATAAATTGCATCTGAACAGAGTCTATCTTCCTCAGTCATCTGTGAGGAGACAGGATGACCCTCCTGAGGTCAAGAGGAACCACAGGGGTGGGGAGAGAATAAACAAAGGGAAAGAGCTCACGTTTAGTTGTGAGGCTCTAGGGTAGTTTCTTGAGGGAAAAGGATGCACCTGACAAACGATCAGTGGACCATAGGGAGGAAAGTACAGGGTTCCACACTTGACATGGACTCCAAAGACGGTTTAGTTCATATGAATAAAACCTTTGGAAGGGTAAAAAATAATTTTCCAGGGAAAATGTTGCATTAAAAAAAAAATATTACTGCTATTGAGAAATGGAAACTTTCCTGCCGTATCAGTAAACAAAGGATGTGTCAGCCATCAACAATTGCAGCCACAGGGATGGCGATCCAGTGAGCCCCAAGGGAACTCAGGAAGGAAAGAATACTTGCCATCTAGTAGCCATCAGACTGCAGCCGCTCACCACAATGAGCTCTGGGAAAACTTAGGATGTGAATACACTAGATACTGGCCCAGATAGCTGAGGTGTGTATCAAAGAAATGATTTTGAGCCCAGACTCTTGCATCCTGCCATACATAAAAACCTGCTAAATTCCTTAAATTGAGATGTCTAGTTTTCTTTAATTTACCATAATTTTTTGACATTCAGACTATCTGACTTTTGTTGCAAAACTTCCCTAAAATCTGACTCCCCTCTCACCTCCTCAAAGCAGTTCTTTCAGGGTTATTTGAAATTCTGCTTTCTTGGCCTTCAGGTCTTAAAATATTTCCGCCAAATAAAACAAAACTCTCAACTCTCAGGTTGTGCATTTTTTTTTCAGTTGACACTTTATATTATTTTAGGGATATCCAGGGTCCAGCTCCCCATGTGAGGAAGCATTTGGCATTAGATTCTAAGTGAGTAATTAGGTCTGAAGACGTGGGTGGTGGCATTCCCTTGGAGGTCAAGACTGGTATCCCAGGTCCATACATCTTAGCCTGTGGTTTAGTAACAACTTTGTTCTTTCCCTAGGCATCCCATTCTCAAATTTCTAAACTCTTCCTAGATCTCTTATGTTTATCTCTCCCAACCATATCTAGTGTGTGCAACTCCTATTAATCACTTGATTTGTATCATATCCAAGATGACCATATGAACCCCCAGGATTTTATGAGACTGGCAGCCATAAAGTCTACTCTCTACATGTTGGAGAACTGCATGGCTGGTGATGTGCAGATGCCCAGTTGGCATCCATGTCTCTCCCCTCACAGAAACCCAAAGTCATCCTCTGAAGCTCTGCTCAAGCTCAGAGCACAATGTGTGTGCAATAATCTGCCTCCTCTAGAAGAGTGTGAGCTTCTGAAATCGACAGAGGGTGCCTGACTCAACTTCACATCTCGCCAATGTCTGCACAGTTCCTGGCCTACAGAACTTTCTTATGTTAAGTGGAGAAATACTCGGAAATGTAGAAACAAGAAGGCTCCTTTGTAGCCCTGAGCAATTTCCAAATGTCTTGTTCTTGTTGTTTGATTGTCTATTGGGTAGGCTGTGACAAGTGAAGTATCAAGTATGTGGTGATATGAACCATTTTTTGGCAAGATAAATGTGGAAAAACTAACCAGGATTGGGGTATAAGCAATCTGTGAGGTCTACCTCACAAAAGTTATGACGAACATGCTAAAACTAACTGGCTAGTAAAATTGAATGTTGAGTTGAGGGCCTGTGACCTATTTGAGTTCGTCTATGCAGCCCACTGTCAGAAGAAGGTTCGGCTTGGAGATTTATATCTGAAAGCCAGCAGAGAATGGGTAGAATCTGCAGTCCTGTGATGGACAGGTTGTTTATTGGCGAATACATTGCCTAAGTATGCAAAGAGCATCAAAGCAAGAAGCCTGTAAGATTGCTCAGGGTTAAAGAACTGGCAGTAGTAGAGAAAGAAAGAATTCCTGGACAGAGAGGTTGAGAAGACCCAGGAGGTAGACCTCCAGGGAGGTCAAGAGCAAAAAGGATTCCAAGCAAGAGGGACTCATCACCATGTAGAATTGGGCCCAAAACAACCTTTATTCTTGGGGAAACCACATTTGGAAGGAATCATTTATTGTTAACTTCTGGATAAAGGGGAGCAGAACAGAAGAGTGTATGAAGAGTTCAGATGGTGGGAAAGATTTTATTGAAGAAACCTCTGTTTCCATGACACCTGAAGGGCAGGATTTGGAAACTCAGGAGGACAGAGTCCTCAGTATAAGAAATCAGAGGCTGTAACTCCTAAGGCATTGGTGTGGAGGACTCTGATGAAGAAAAGCTAGGAAACAAGAGTCTGGGGAGATGAATGCATTTTGATCAGACAGATCTGAGGGCATCAAAAGAGGAAAGGGGAGGAAGTGAAAGGAGATGCCTGGTGGGGGAGCCCTGGATCCTCCTAATGTCTGAAAGACAGATGGGAGTGATCCCCAAAAGGCAGAAGTCAGGCCTCGTTCCTAGGGATGGGCTTAAATAACTAACTCCATTGTAAAGGAGAAAGAGCGACCAAAAGCCAGAAAGGAGATACATCATGGAAGTGCAGCTGAGCTGGTAGGACAGCTCTCTCAATATGCAGGTGAGGGAGGGAAGCCTGAGAACTCACTGCTGAGATAGGGAAGATAGATGATTTTTTGTGTTCTTGATTTAATTCAAATTCTCTGTTAACCAAAAAAAAAAAAGAAAGAAAGAGAGAAGAAGTGTAACAGGGTTGTGATAACTAAACAGAATACCACCTGTGGTCAGTGCAGATACAAAGAAAAACCGAAACTGATGAGAAAAGGTTTAGCAGTGTGAAAGCATAAAGAGATAATGTCAAAATGTGAGTGTGGTCAAGCCTGCAGGCTTGGTAACAAGTATGAAAGAGCTTAAGTGATCCTTGCAGGAGAACCTTCTGGGCTCTTTGGGTGCTATGCAGACTTCACAGTGGGAAAAAGACAGAACAGAAGGCTGGCTGTGATGCAGGGCTTGCCGCTGGCAAGGGTGGGAGTGAAGGTGAGGATATTTGCAAGAAGAGATCAGGAGATAAGGTGGTTATGGTCTAGGGAGCTACTTGGGCAAAACCAAGAATGCAAACTGTCCTGTGGCTGCTGATTGGCTAACAATAGTTCTTTAATGAGGGTGAACATGGAGACAGAAAATACACCTTTTTGTTCAGGTAGTTTCAGTGTCTGCAGTAGGGAATTCAAAAATGATAAATATGAAATTTAGGGAAAGTCTAAATTCCAAAGGGTGTATGGTCTTTCTGGTGGTCATGTATGGATGTGAGAGTTGGACCATAAAGAAGGCTGAGTGATGAAGAACTGATGCTTTTAAATTGTGGTACTAGCTAGAGAAGACTCTTGAGAGTGCCTTGGACTGCAAGGAGATCAAAGTAGTCAATCCTAAAGGAAATCAACCCTGAATATTCATTGGAAGAACTGATGTTGAAGTTGAAGCTCCAATACTTGGCCACCTGATGGGAAGAGCCGGCTCACGCAAAAGACCCTGTTGCTGAGAAAGACTGAAGGTAAAAGGAGAAGGAGGTGGCAAAGCATGAGATGGTTGGATAACATTACCAACTCAATGGACATGAGTTTGAGCAAAATCCAGGAGATCGTGAAGGACAAGGAAGCCTGGTGTATCGCAGTCCATGAAATCCAAAGAGTCAGACATGGGTTAGTGACTGAACACCAAAAACAAAGGGCGCAGAGTTGAAAGGACTAGGGTTGAGCTGAACACTAAGAGACAAAACTCACCTGATGGCCCCGGTGTTCCCAGGGAGACGTGGAGAACTGTGGACCATCATGAGCAGCAGCAGAAAGCCTGTGGGTCATTGAAGCTGTTCTCTTTCTCATCCTCTTAATATATTTGACTGGAAAGTCAGCCAAGAGCTGTGAGGTGTGGCCATCCAGCTTTCATGCACTTTAACCCTTGGCAAAAACCAGCAGGGCTTCAGTGTGCCTTTGTAAAGTGGGAAACAGAAGGATGCTCCTATGTCTGATGCCAAAGAAAATCTGGCTAGTGAGAAAGAACGAATTTCAACTCAAACTAATGGCCTGAAATACACGATTCTCTTCTATTTTTAGAATAATGGCAAATTCAGTGATCTCCAGGAGGCCAGAAACAATTTGATGCAAAGGAAACTTGTGAGATGCCTGCTTTGATATTTAAGAACACCGCTTTTTATTATGTGTATGCACAGATGACTTTCTTGGTTCACACAATTATAAATGCTGATTATAAAGTAACTCTAATTATTCCTAGATGTTTTCAAAGAAAGGAAAGGGGTAATATGCGATTTGTGATTCTGTGAAATGCCTCATTTTTCTTTGGAAACAGAGCCTGCCACGATTCCAACATTAAACAGGGCAGAGAACCCATCTAGATCTTGATTTATATTTTGCTTACATGTTGCACCATCTCCTTTTTAAAATTAATTTATTATTAATTGAAGGATAATTGCTATACAGTATTGTGTTGGTTCCTGCCAAACATCAACATGAAGCAGCTACAGTGTTCCACCACCTCTTAGTTTGATACAATTTCAATAAGTCTTCTTACTGGCAATCTTTAAGAGTGCTTTAAAAATGATTCATTGAATATAATCATGTGGATAAGGTTGCCTGCATTCTAGGATGAAACCTGGCTAGTCATCAAATCCTACCTGCCATTCAATCTTCAACTTCAGCAGCGGAAAGATGACTTTAGACCAAAGGCTGGTCCTTGGGAGATGAGTGACGCCAATATCTGATTCTGTATGTAAAGCACTAGCTCCTGGCACTGGGAGGTTTACATTGGCAAATCTCTTTCTGGGTCCTATTAGTGTAAAATTCCAAAATTGGACAAATGCCCAAGACACTGCTCTTTTTCTGCACAATGAGTCATTCTGCAGGATTTTCAATACTGTATGCATGGGATTATGGACAGGAGTTGTCACTGCTGTCCCTTGCCCCCCACTGGTTGAAGTTGCCCTAGGAGGGTGTAACCCCCTCACATTCAGGCTCTGTGGGTGGTCAGAGAAGGAAAAGTAGATGGACCCACTTGAAGCAGGAATGCTGTTCAGACTGGACACTGCATTTACACACAGCTGTCCACTCGACACGTGGCCTCAGAAATATTGTGCAAGACCTTGGAGGAGGGGTCTAACAGAGTGCTTTTTTTTCTGTTTAATCTCTCTAAAATGTGATGGGTGGTTTCTATCCATTTATAGAGCTCTCATTTTTATTTCTTTATGAACATTTTCAGCTATACCTTTGACTCTCACTTGGCTTCTTCATGTTTCACCATTTAATGCAAAAACTTCAATTTTTAGATTAGATGGAAAATCTCAGTCTCCAACTCTATTATGTTTCCTCTTAGCATCTTTCTCACTTTTATCTTTTTTCTTCATATTTGAAGAGAGGATATCAAGTTTGTCCTCTACAACAATGGTTTCATTTCCTGCGATTCCACTTTCAGGAGCTTAAAAGGTCATTGTGACTTTGAATTTTTCTCATTTACTGGCGTAGCAACGTGATCAAGTATATCTAAGCAAACAAGATCTACCTTAAACTTTCTCACTGGGCCCTTGTTTTCATATTTATTAAAACTATGAAAGTTGCCCTCTATTTCCTAGATTCTTACTACTTGTGTGATTCTAATTACTAAACATTTCCCTATCGAAAACTAAAATGAACAATAGGATAAACAGGAAAAGGTAGAATGTGGTTGAATCTCAAAAGTTTAATAGCACTGGGACTTCCCTGGTGGTCCAGGGAAGACTTTGCCTTCCAGCGCAGGGAATGTGGGTTCAATCTCTGGTCAGGGAGTTAAGACCCCGTATACCTCATAGCAAAGAAACCAAAACAAAAAACAGAAACAATACTGTAACAAACAAATTCAATAAAGACTTTAAAAATAGTCCACATCCAAAAAAAAAAAGAAATCTGAAAAAAAATTTAATATAATTGATAGGTAAAAGGTTGAGGAAATTGGGTACATGTTTGATATGCAAAGTAAAGCTTCAATTCAAGGCAAACTGGGTACAGAAAATAACTATATTGCTTATACTTTATGTAGTCAAAACTGTTTGGGTTCTTAAATGTATTCATGATAAAACTGGAACTTTCCTCTTTACATATTATTTCTTCTATGCAGTTTTATCAGTGGGGACAAAAAAGAAAATGGATAAATTATTATTTTTAATAATAATTAAAAATAATTAAATTTTTAATAATTAAAAATAATTTTTTAAAGTCTATACACTTCTTTGCATAGACATTACTTTTTTTCCTACAAGACACATAAGGGTGTTAATTTTATAAATGGAAATATTGAGCAGGTAACCAAGAAAAGTCAACATTTGCAACATTTGAATGGTTAAAATAAATTTTTGACCCCATAATTACCATTATAATGGTAGTAAAACTCTTTGAAAAGAAGCACTTTGCTTTCAGTAATTTCAACATAAAAATAGAATTCTGAAACATGAAGACATATTCATCCCACTCCTGCATATCTCAATAGAAATCCGTGCTTAGTAGAAACCCATACGATATAGTCAGACTTGAAAAACAAGCAAATAAACCATAAGCTTCTTTTGAATCCTTCATCTTGTCATTTAAAAAAAAACAATAATTGACATAAAATATATTCCTGATTCTTCCATGCTATTGATGCATAAGAAGTTTTTTTTATTAATGAATAATATACAGTAGTATGGATGTTCCAAATTTAGCTTGCTAATTCATCCATGATGCTAGTTTTGGGCTGTGTGCATTCTTTGGGTTGTCTCACTAATTAATGAACTAGTTAATGAATCAGTTCAGTCATTCAGTCATACTCAGCTCTTCGTGACCCCACGGACTGCAGCATGCCAGGCTTCCCTGTCCATCACCAACTCCCGGAGCTCACTCAAACTCATGTCCATTGAGTCGGTGATGCCATCCAACCATCTCATCCTCTGTCATTCCCTTCTCCTCCTGCTTTCCCAGCATCAGGGTCTTATTTAATGAGTCAGCTCTTCGTATCAGGCAGCCAAAATATTGGAATTTCAGCTTCAGCATCAGTCTTTCCAATGTATATTCAGGACTGATTTCCTTTAGGATTGACTGGTTGGATCTCCTGGCAGTCTAAGGGACTCTCAAGAGTCTTCTCCAACACCACAGTTCAAAAGCATCAATTCTTTGGCACTCAGCTTTCTTTATGGTCCAACTCTCACATCCATACATGACTACAGGAAAAATCATAGCTTCAACTATAGGGCCTTCATCAGCAAAGCAATGTCTCAGCTTTTTAATATGCTGTCTAGATTGGTCATAGCTTTTCCACCAAGGAGCAAGCATCTTTTAATTTTCATTGCTGCAGTCACCATCTGCAGTGATTTTAGAGCCCAAGAAAAGAAAGTCTGTCACTGTTTTCATTGTTTCCCCATCTATTTGCCATGAAGTGATGGGACTGGATGCTATGGTCTTTGTTTTCTGAAAGTTGAGTTTTAAGCCAGGTTTTTCAGTCTCTTCTTTCACTTTCATCAAGAGGCTTTTTAGCTCCTCTTCACTTTATGCCATAAGGGTGGTGTCATCTGCATATCTGAAGTTACTTATACTTCTCCCTGCAATCTTGATTCCAACTTGTGCTTCATCCAGCCTTGCATTTCGCATAATGTACTCTGTGTATAAGTTAAATAAGCAGGGTGACAACATACAGCCTTAATATACTCCTTTCCCAATATGGAACCTGTTCATTGCTCCATGTCCAGTTGCTTCTTGACCTGCATACAGGTTTCTCAGGAGGCAGGTCAGGTGGTCCGGTATTCCTTTCTCTTTAAGAATTTTCCGCAGTTTGTTGTGATGCACACAAAGGCTTTAGCATAGTCAATGAAGCAGAAATAGATGTTTTTATTGAATCCTCTTGCTTTTTTGATGATCCAGTGGATGTTGGCAATTTGATCTCTGGTTCCTCTGCCTGTTCTAAATCCAGCTTGAACACCTGGAAGTTCTCGGTTCAAGTATTGTTGAAGCCTAGCTTGGAGAATCTTGAGAGTTACTTTCCTAGCGTCTGAGATGAATGCAATTGTGTGGTAGTTTGAACATTCTTTGGCATTGCCTTTCTTTGGGATTGGAATGAAAACTGACCTTTTCCAATCCTGTGGCCATTGCTGAGTTTTCAAAATTTTCTGGCATATTGAGTGCAGCACTTTAACAGCATCATCTTTTAGGATCTGCAATAGCTCAGCTGGAATTCTATCACCTCCACTAGCTTTGTTCATAGTTATTAATGAATAAGAAGTTTAAAAAAAAGCTTCATATGTGAATATTGTTTATCTTCTTAGGGGTAAAAAGGAAAGGTAAAGACTGAGGGGAACATTCTGTCCCATGGCTAGTCCTAGAGGGAGAAGCAGGATTGGGCAAAATAACAAAAAAACAAATGCAAATATTAGAGTGAGATGTACTGACACTGAAAGGTGAATTCCTCCATGTGTTGGTTGTGTGACAAGTTACTTTAGACAAGTTACTTTCCCCCCCTACCCCATGGATCATACATTTGAAAAATGAGTATTTTATTATCTGCCTAACTGAATATTGTAAGCAGAAAAGAGGAGAAATATCCAGCACATGGCATGTCCTTATGAAAAGATCATAAATTCTTTAACAGATAAATGTAAATATTTTAAAATCCTGGATCTGAAGCAATGAAGAAATTTAAAAAAATTAAAGTTAATATAAAGGATTGTGAACCTGCATTCCTGGCATTTAAATTGAAATATTATTTTACTGGAGCGGAATATGCTCATTACTGTTAATGGTCAAATGACATATAGGCAAACACTGAGCTTTAAGGTGCAAAATATTCAAATGGAAGGGTCAGTGAAGGAATCAAAGCCAAGTGCTAAGCTAGGAAACCAGTCAGCCCCAGGGTCCCAAAGTCACTTCTCAGTTTCTAAAGCTGATCTGCAGTTGCTGTTTTGTTATTAGCGTTTGAACTGAGACAATGAGGTAATAAACAATTTATAATTAAATGAGAGGAGGAAGAGATATCCCAACAGAAGCTGTAACAGACAGCACTGTTAGAATGACCAATGCCTGGACCCACGCCTTGGGAATGCAAGGGACACTCAGGGGCTCTGATGGAAACAAAGCAGATTCAATCTTCCCTTGTCAGTCTTTTTATGGCTCCACAGAGAACGACCTTGCTTAATACCTTAATTCACCATAAAAAGGGGTCACCCAAAGGCCATCCATTGCCAAGGATGTAGAATTTTGTTCAGCGTTTTTGGGAAGTGAGGGGCTTTCTGCTAGTAGATGAATCAGAGAGATGGTCCCACCATTTTTGCCACCTCTGTTAAGGTTAATTATAAAATAATTTATAAGTTTGAAGAAGACATGTTTTTATAAAAAGGCATGGCTTAAACAGTATTTATTAAACAGGACTTACTCACTTATATTCTTAACTCTTTTATTCTTTAACTATAGAGCAATCTGTTTCTCAGATCTCCATAAAATAAAAAACAAAAACCAAATGATTCTTTCTTTCCTTTTCATTGTCTTTTCTATATGCAAATGACAATACAACTATCATTCAAAACAGGTTCAAAAATTTCAGTTGAAAATGAACTAATAAATGTTTTACCCATTCGTGAACCGTTCTTTCATTATTTCTGCAAAAAAATGATTTTTAGATCAATTCACAAATGATTAGAACACGTACTAAGGAATGATTGACCTTTGCTGTTCTAAATTGCCACTTCCATGTCAGTGGGTCTGGGGATTTCTATAATCTGATTTTAGGATGCTGCTGCTGCTGCTGCTAAGTCACTTAAGTCGTGTCTGACTCTGTGCAACCCCATAGACAGCAGCCCACCAGGCTCCTCCATCCCTGGGATTCTCCAGGCAAGAACACTGGAGTGGGTTGCCATTTCCTTCTCCAATGCATGAAAGTGAAAAGTGAAAATGAAATTGCTCAGTCGTGTACAACTCTTCACGACCCCATGGACTGCAGCCTACCAGGCTCCTCCATCCATGGGATTTTCCAGGCAAGAGTTCTGGAGTGGGGTGCCATTGCCTTCTCCATTAGGATACTGTCCTAGTGCATATTGTTGCTCAGTTGCTAAGTAGTGTCCGACGCTTTGTGACCCCATGGACTGCAGCCCACCAGATTCCTCTGCCCTTCATTATCTCCCAGAGTTTGCTCAAAAACACATCCATTGAGTCGGTGATGCCATCCAACCATCTCATCCTCTGCTGCCCACCTTTTCTCCTGCCTTCAATATTTCCCAGCATCAGGGTGTTTTCCAATGAGTCAACTCTTCGCGTCAGGTGGCCAAAGTATTGTAGCTTCAGCTTCAGCCTCAGTCCTTTCAATGAATATTCAGGGTTGATTTCCTTTAGGATTGACTGGTTTGATCTCCTTGCAGCCCAAGGGACTCTCAAGAGTTTTCTCTCAGAGTGCATGCATGTGTACATGCTAAGTCACTTCAGTCTGACTGTGTATGACTCTTTGCAACACTATGGACCATAGCCTGCCAGGCTCCTCTGTCCATAGGATTCTCTCAGGCAAGAATACTGGAGTGGGTTGCCATGCCCTTCTCCAGGGAATCTTCCTGACCCAGGGATCAGACTCGCATCTCTTTTTCTGCACTGGCAGGCAGGTTCTTTACCACTAGTGCTACCTGGGAAGCCCAAACTGTACATTAATCATTGTGATACATGCAAAATATCACCTTTGCTGTTGCAACAGAAGCCCAAACAATAATGATAACAAAAGAATGAAACAACAGTGAAGATTTGAGATGTTTGAATCAACATTAAGAAGATGTTAACAGCATCCCATGCTACCAGTATCACCACTGGTGAGACTGTCGCTTCCTCAACTTCCTCTTGTGTGGCTGGCGTGTCCCTGGGGCCTCGTGTTCCTCCCTGGTGCAGAGTGAATCTTGCCGAACCCCCTGCTCCCTGGAACTTCTGCTTTCACTTATTCCATATGCAGATAAGCAGCTCTTCCCACTAAACTTTCAAAAGAAATCTGATTCCCACAGGCAAGATCTGCAGAAAGAGTAATGGAATCCCTTTTAATCATGTCCGTAGTCTTCACCAAACCCTAAGAATGTGTTTGTAAAATTAATATAATCATTTTGACAGATACATTTGTGGGAGGAGCAGCTGCATATACTAAGCTGATCTGTCGCTTCTGAGAAACCTAAAAGGCCCTGATGTGTGTGACCAGATTTCTGTATCTCTTTTAGCAACTCTCTCTCGTCAAATCCCATCTGGCGATTCAAATCCTGAATTATTAAAGCCAAAGACGTACAGTCATATTCAATTCCTATGCACAGCCTTGGCTTGACTAGAAGGCTCAATCAATTACCAGGTCAAATTTGGGCTGGGATTTGCTTTGTAAATTACTAAACAATTTAACTGGTTATAGAGAAAGATTCTCTATGACATCACATGACCTTCCTAAAAGCTCATTTCTCTCCCAACTGCTCATATTGGAATCAGTCTCAGGAGTCACTCAAAATGAGCAGTTTATTAGCTTCCTAAATGCTTTTAGCACATGCCAGATGTCCATCTCACAACAGTCCTCTCTTGTCTTTCAGTGACCCCTGGAATAGATGTTGCTGCCTTGATCCATCACCCAGGAAACCCACGGCACAGAGCACTGTGGTTGCCTGCTGGGCTCCGATGAGAAGGAAGTCATCTCTCAGGTGTGAGCAGAGAGATGCTGCTACGGAACAGGGTTCTAATGATAACAAACATTCATCCAGCTCACGTTTAGTAACACATTGCTCCCTCAGACTTCAAAGTGTGTTTCAAGTATTCAAAATTCCTTCGATTAGATCCAAATTGACTAGAAATGAATGTGAATAATATTACCATGACAGTTCTAGGCCTATTCTATAGCTGGATTAAACTTTACTTTTTTAAAACATCTTATTAACCCAAACTTCTCTACGTGAGAAATTTGCAAATCTTTTCTTATTCGTTTTGTTTTGTTTTCATTTAAACGATGCAGTCATTATTATCCATTGTCAGAGGCTCATTCTGAACAAAATGTAAGTTAATCATAAACTAATTTCTAAATGTGAACAAGACATATTTTGATAAAAAGCCTGGCTTAAGCAATCCTTATTAACTTATCTCAACTCTTTAATTCTTTAACAAATTAAGCTAGCAATTTCACAGATTTCCATAAAACAACAACAAAAAATGTTCTTTTTCTCTTTTGCATTGCCTTTTCTATATGCAAGTGACAGCATACCTATTGTTCAAAACAGGTTCAAAAATTCTAGCTGACAATGACATAAAAATCCCCCCAAGTGATTTTTAAAATGTGTATGCAACAGTATAAAAAAACTGAAAGAAGTTAAAATCACTATAGACAGTCAATATTTTTATAAAAATGCATTTAAATACATTGAAAAATATTGATAAGTATAAATAATAAAATACTTTATTTGTAATTTATCATCTTAGTTCTATGATAAAGACATAAATATTGTGAAGCATGCATTTATTTTGTGGAAATACATAATAAAAAGGACAATATAGGCATCAATAAATAGAAGCATTAATATAACATAAGCAAAATGCATATAATAAACAGAAATGCACCATTTAAAATATCAACTATCATAGCTAGATGTCTTTCTGATTTCACACAGAGACATTTGCTTTCTATCTGTGGGTCCACAAAAATGCCACAGTTAATGATCCTGTTTTCCTGGATATGATGGGATAAAACTGAATTACATAGCTAATGGTAATGAGCACTGCTCTGTTGTGTCTGAATTCCATGGGGAAAGGGTTAAATTATTTCGTTGCTCACTAAGTTGCCATGTGCACACAGTCGAAGATTCTTAATGGTGATGGTGAAAAACTTGGAGATAGTAAAACATGGAAATTATTCAGAATCATTCGAATATGTTAACATAGTTGTTTCTCTTTCAATTGCAGTAAAAAATCCAACCCCAAATTCTGCTGAGCCAAGTGAAACTGGTGTTGCTTTGTTGGGAATGTTTGAGAACAAGAGAGAAACACTGAGTAGACGTGTGTAGAGGGAAGAGCTCACGTGAGCTGAAAGGCTTAGAAAAGTCAAACCAACTTTGTGAGGGTCTGTTTACTCATGTGCAAAATGGAAGTAGTGACAGGGTCAGGGTGAAGCAGAAACACAACAGACATAAATCGCCTGGCACCCAGCATGTGCCAATAATGACAAAAGGCAACCACCTCTTATACCTAACAGTTCTTTGGCTTTTCACTGAATCTGTCCAGTAACGGCCATTTGGCTTGACCTCTGGAGTCTGTTTTCCTCCCTTGCTGTTTTTAAAAAAAAATCTTTTTGTATGTCGACCATTTAAAAAATCTTTATTGAATTTGTTACAAAACTGTTTCTGTTTTATGTTTTGATTTTTTAACCTGCAGGCATGTGGGGCCTTAGCTCCCTAACCAGGGATGAAATCCACACCCCTTGCATTGGAAGGCAAGTCTTAACTTAATCAAACCACCATTGGAAGTCTTCCCTCTCTGGCTCTTGGAGGAGACATCTGTCTTGCCAGATGTGGCCAAGTGAAGGATTTTTGTCCAGGTGCCTGCAAACAGGGAGAAGATAAGAAGGCCTGGGGTAGAGGGTCCAGGACAGGGTGTCTGGGTGTCTGTGTCCAGGGAAGCATGAAAGTCCATGAGCGCAGTCCGTACTGGGGGGAGAAGGGCAGGTGGCTGCAGATCTGCTTGTGTTCTTCACAGAGTTTGTGGGAACCAAGTGAAAGGCAAGCGATTGTCAAAGCGTTCTGGACCTTAGAACCTGGTCTTTTGGTTTTTGTATTAATCTGAATTTATTTTACAAGTTTAATATCATTATATTTATGTATCATAAAATCAATCAGTGAGGGGAAATGACCTCCTGCTGATAAACACAAAAATCTGAAATCAAGGGTAAAGGATCTATGTTCTCACATTAACATTCAATTTGTTTATTTATTGACTATAGTATTGTTACGTACTGTGCTGTATTAGTTTCAGTTGTACAGCAAAGTGTAGAATATGTTCTTTTGAATTCAGTATCTCTCTGGGTCTGAGTTATGCAGAGTCTGGCTTTGTTAGCCCTAAAATGTACTGGGACTGGCTATTGACATATACAAGGTAAATAAGCCTCGTGGATACTTCCTTCATGCATAAATCGTTCTTTTATCTTAGAGAATCCAAATAGCACATCCTCCATGATCACCAGTATCTCTGGTTCATCTAAGGGGCAGAAATATTTTGCAAGAGCTTTTTTTTCTTTTTGCTTCTATGTTTATCTTTTTTCTTTTTCTTTTTTTCAGATAATTAAGATTTATACAATTTTCACACAACAGCAGGATACAAATTTTATTCAAGTTTTCAAAGATTATAAACCAGGAAACACTGGAATATATCCAGGGACATTAAACAAGGTGCCAAAATTTCATGGTCTAAAGGTATTAAAATCATACAGAGTCTGTGTAAGAACTCCCTTTATATTTTCCTTGTGCCTATCTTTGGTCGGATTCCTTAGAGAAGCTGGGGTGGAAATTAAGCTGCACGTGAGTGATTCCTTCAGGGAGGGCCAGCAGGAGAGAGGGGTGTTAGGGAGGGAGATGGGATCTGCAAGGGGGAGCCAAGGATGGGTATGGTTCTCCACCTCTGGCCAGCTCTGACCTCCTCACAGAGGATGCTCTGGGGTCTGAACTGTATCACTGAGCTGGTCCAGCCTTGAGGCAGGAAGTCTGCCTTTGGACCCTCAGGCCAGTCAGTTATTGGCTGTGGGTTCTGCCCAGGCTCCCAGGAAAGACACTTCACTGAAGGGTCCTCCGCAGAGGAGGAGGCAGCCCAGAGCAGTCCAGTCCAGGGTTCCGAGAGGATGTATCAGTAGAAGCACCCAGGACGGTCTCCTCCTGATGGCCTGCCTTACTCTCCATGTTGTATTATAAGAACTCATGTGCTATGCTTAGTCACTCAGTTGTGTCTGACTCTTTGCCACCCCATGGACTGTAGCCCACCAGGCTCCTTTGTCCATGGGGATTCTCCAGGCAGACAACTGGAGTGAGTTTCCATGCCCTCCTCCAGGGCATCTTTCTGACCCAGGGATCAAACTCAGGTCTCCTGCATTGCAGGTGGATTCTTTACCATCTGAGCCAGAACTCATAGTTCTTATTTCTATTAGATTATGAGTTGAAAGTGATACTGTTAGACGCTCAGTAATGTCCAACTCTTTGTGACCTCATGGACTGTAGCCTACCAGGCTCTACCCATGGGATTCTTCAGCCAAGAATACTGGAGTTGCCATGTCCTTCTCAGGGGATCTTCCTGACCCAGGGATAGAACTCACCTCTCCTGCATTGCAGGCAGATTCTTTACTGTCTCAGCCGTGAGGGAAGGGTATGAGTTACTTGAGAACAAATTAAGTGAAATATTTACCTTTCCAGTTCACAAAATACCTAGCCAGCTCTATATATGATAATACTGGAGTTTTTGTTTTTACTTTAAAAAATAATTTTTAATTGAAGTATAATTGATTTACAATGCTGTGCTAGCTTCTGCTGTACAGCAAAGTGCTTCAATCACACACATATATTCTTTTTCATTTTCTTTCCATTATGGTTTATTGTTTTCATGTGCTCAGTCGCTTCAGTTCAGTTCAGTCACTCAGTCGTGTCCGACTTTTCGCGACCCCATGGACTGAAGCACACCAGGCCTTCCTGTCCATCACCAACTCCCGGAGTTTACTCAAACTTATGTCCATTGAGTTGGTGATGCCATCTAACCATCTCATCCTCTGTTGTCCCCTTCTTCTGGCTTCAATCTTTCCCAGCATTAGGGTCTTTTCAAATGAGTCAGTTCTTTGCATCAGCTGGCCAAAGGATTGGAGTTTCAGCTTCAACATCAGTCCTTCCAATGAATATTCAGGACTGATTTCCTTTAGGATTGACTCGTTGGATCTCCTTGCTGTCCAAGGGACTCTCAAGAGTCTTCTCCAACACCACAGTTCAAAAGCATCAATTCTTCAGCCCTCAGCTTTCCTTATAGTCCAATTCTCACATCCATACATAACTACTGGAAAAACCAGAGCTTTGACGAGACAGAACTTTGATGGCAAAGCAATGTCTATGCTTTTTAATATGCTGTTTAGGTCAGTCATAACTTTTCTTCCAAGGATTAAGCATCTTTTAATTTTCATGGCTGCAGTCACCATCTGCAGTGATTTTGGAGCCCCAAAAAATAAAGTCTGTCACTGTTTTCACTGTTTCCCCATCTATTTGCCATGAAGTGATGGAACCAGATGCCGTGATCTTAGTTTTCTGAATATTGAGTTTTAAGCCAACTTTTTCACTCTCCCCTTTCACTTTCATCCAGAGGCTCTCTAGTTCTTCTTCACTTCCTGCCATAAGGATGGTATCATCTGCATATCTGAGGTTATTTATATTTCTCCTGGCAATCTTGATTCCAGCTTGTGCTTCCTCCAGTCCAGCATTTCTCATGATGGCCTCTGCATATAAGTTAAATACGCAGGGTGACAATATACAGCCTTGACGTACTCCTTTTCCTATTTGGAACCAGTCTGTTGTTCCATGTCCAGTTCTAACTATTGCTTTTTGACCTGCATACAGATTTCTCAGGAGGCTGGTCAGATGGTCTGGGATTCCCATCTCTTTCAGAATTTTCCACAGTTTATTGTGATCCACACAGTCAAAGGCTTTGGCATAGTCAATAAAGCAGAAGCAGATGTTTTTCTGGAACTCTCTTGCTTTTTCTAAGATCCAACAGTTATTGGCAATTTTATCTCTGGTTCCTTGGCCTTTTCTAAATCCAGCTTGAACATCTGGAAGTTCTCTGTTCACGTACTGTTGAAGCCTGGCTTGGAGAATTTTGAGCATCACTTTACTAGCATGTGAGATGAGTGCAATTGTGCGGTTGTTTGAGCATTCTTTGGGATTGCCTTTCTTTGGGATTGGGTTGAAAACGGACCTTTTCCAGTCCTGTGGCCACCGCTGAGTTTTCTAAATTTGCTGGCATATTGAGTGCAGCACTTTCACAGCAGCATCTTTGAGGATTTGAAATAGCTCAACTGGAATTCCATCACCTCCACTAGCTTTGTTCATAGTAATGCTTCCTAAGGCCCACTTGACTTCGCATTCCAGGATGTCTGGCTCTAGGTGAGTGATCACACCATCATGATTATCTGGGTCGTGAAGATCTTTTTTGCATAGTTCTTCTGTGTATTCTTGCCACCTCTTCTTAATATCTTCTGCTCAATGGAGAAGAACATTAACATTCATGGGAGGCACACTGAAAAGGCAGAAATGGGCAGTTTCACCAACGCTGACGTAACCGGAGCTATCAAGGTGCACGAGGACCCAAGGACAAAGTGGGTCAAGAAAGGCATGGATTAACCAGGTTTCCTCAGCTGCTCGGTGCCTTTTTCCTACACATTAAGCTTCCATATAAGATTCATGTCTAGGCCTCAGGAGAGTGACACATTTCTAAACAATACGGACCTTCAGGATGTTTATGAAGACTGCTTGCCAGGCTCCTCTGTCCTTGGGATTTTCCTGGCAAGAAAAACCCGGAATGGGTTGTCATTTCCTTCTCCAGGGAATCTTCCCAACCTAGGGATCAAATCGATGTCTCTTGCATTTCCTGCATTGGCAGGAGGGTTCTTTACCACTAGCACCACCTGGGAAGCCCCATATAAGGCTGAATTGGGACTATTAAATATGTGACTGCCATGGGTTTGGAAGGCATCTTTGTGGAATAAGTGAATGACATATGTAATTACAGAATGTGTCATAAATACATGTTATAAAACCTCTGAAAGAGCAGTGAGAATGAAGATGGGAAGAGACTCTGAGTATAATCTGTTTTATCCAGATTTACCCAGTGATCTTATCCAGCCTCTTTGCTGCCTATGCCATCTGTGTTCTGAAGATTCCTAAGTTTAAATATCCTTCTTAGATTCCTCACCTACGCTATTGTCCCAGAGCTGGATGACACACTTACCTCAGGGTTCAGGCAGCAATATTATTGCAGCTGAAATATAAAAAATAATCGGTGTCATATACATCACCACCATCACTGTTGCAGTGATTTGGAGAATTTGCGTTTTATGTTTCTTTCTGCAATTCTGCAAAAATAAAGTCTACGTGGGTAAGTTTATTGATTTTTTTTCTAGTACTGTTATTTTCTCTTGAAATTAGGGTTTAGCAATGTAAATATTGCTGATGGCAACACTGCAGATGTATTCTTGTATTTTTTCATGGGATGAACTTCAGAAGAAGATTAAGCTCAGCCTTCAGTGGTTAAGAATCTCCGTTCTTGAAAGCTAAATGGAAGCTAGTCATAAATCTCTGGATGCTCCCAGGCGCTGTTCATTTAGGGATGTGCTGACAGTGTAATTAGTAATATATAAAAATAAGAAGTCCCAAAGCAGAAGGCTGTTCTCATGACCTGGCAAAGATGCAGGTGGGGAGCTGGATTAGGATGAGGGATGATCATTTTATACCTTTGTGCAGAAAATCCTATAAGAAAGGTGCTTCTCCGTCAGCTGTCCGTGGGAATTGTCTGTCTCCTGGGAGTAGCCTGGTAACAATGATTTTTGCTGAATTTCGAAAGAGCACCTATAACTAAGGCCATGACCTTGGCCTGCTAAAATAGCTGTGCCAGTCCATCACTCCACAGTGACTGTGCTCTGAAATCATTGAACCGGGGCATCTCTGAAGCCCTTACGGAGGGCTTGGGACCATTCTCTTTGATGCTTTCTTAGACCAGGCTGGGCTGAGGAGGGCCGGGGGTCTGGGGAGGCTTTGCTTCTGCCCTCTCTTCTCTGGGTCCTTCTCCTCCTGGACCGCGGCAGATCAGAAAGAACTGCGAGTCCTCTGGAGGCGGGGCTGAGCCGCTGCGCCAGCTGCCTGTGGTTTCAGCAGCTGCCTGCCTTCCGGATGCTGTGGCTTCAGCATGGTGCTCCCGACGCCCGCAGCTGGGGAGAGCAGGGGACAAGCTTTGCCTTCCCACTGCTATTCCAGAGGTACGATGTGGGTGGGGGGCCCATGTGAAGATGCACCAGCAGGCAGGGCAACGTGAGCACAGAGTAAGACGGAGCCGCCTGGGACTGCCTGGGAGAGAGCGCGCTGGCCCAGAAGGACGGCGCTGGATAGAGCCCAGGCCTCCCTCCTCGCTTCCTCGTGATGGAGCACAGAGGGCAGCGTGAGGACCTAGGCCCCCTCTCTCTCGCCGCTATTGGCACTCAAACAAACCTGCGTTGAAACAGGAATTATTTTTAAGCCTTATTATAGGAGGGCTATTTATAGATTTTATTTTGAAAGCTCTTTAATCCCCTTGTCTGATTCAGAACCCTCTCTTCTACTTTGCCTCTGCGTTCTGCAGGCTCCCCGGGTCTCCAGACCCCTGACTGTCCCTTCTGCCTGCACGTCAACAGGCCTAGGATGAGGACAGGGATCAGGGAAGAGGAGGGTTCAAGTCTGGGTTTCATTCCCACCTACTCCGTGCGCTTGCTTGGCCATCTTCAGCAAATTACCCAATTCCTCTGTCTCAGTTTCTCCAGCCGCAATTTGGGGATAACAGTATCAGTGACCTGGGTGGACTGTCACGAGGATGAAATCTGGAAATCGACCTGGCCAGCTCCTGGGACAAGTCACAACCATACCATTCTTTGCTTTTTATTAGTCTTTTCAAAGCTGATTACAGTCAACAGACTTCCCAGGTGGCGCTAGTGCTAAAAACTCGCCTGCCAATGCAGGAGACATAAGAGATGTGGGTTCAATCCCTGGGTCGGGAAGATCCCCTGGAGGAGGGCATGGCAACCCACTCCAGTATTCTTGCCTGGAGAATCCCATGGACAGAGGAGCCTGGTGGGTTACAGTCCATACGGTCACAAAGAGTTGGACACAACTGAAGTGACTTAGCACACACGCATGCACATATTTTTTTTTTATAATTTCCCATATATGTTTATGTATATTTCCTATGTAATTTCCTACATCGGGTTGGAGACCAGCCTGAACACTGCTCCACCCAAAGTGCCCTCTGTCTCTCCTTTCAGGTCAAAGGCAGGCCTTCCAGCTTGGCAACAAGCTGCAGTTTGCTGAGTTTGAAATGGAGAAGGGAGGAGCTCTTTCCTACAGAACCTGTCTTCCTGCCAGCAGATGTCCTTCTCCATCAAACCAAAGGCAGAAGAACCCAGGCTCACTCTGCTCCGTGTTTTGTCCTTTCGGAGACTTGGTTCTTTTGGGGGCTTCTGGGTTCTCTCGAATGTGCGGGGGACCTGGCTCATCGCCAAAGCATCCTCCAAGCCTCTCTTCTCAGCTTGGGTGCTACGGGGCCCTTCACCAGAAGGCTTAATGGTGTCCACCTGGCATGGCTGAGTGGGTTGGGGGCTGTCAGGGGTAGGTGGGGAAGGGCCCAAGGGAGAGAGACCTCAGCTCTCACTCTCAGAGCCTGGGAGGGGGGCTTGGGGAAGTGACCCTGCTGTCCACCACCGAGATATGGGTGTGTGCAGATCTGATCACGCTGAATCACTGAGATGCTATCACTGAGAATGATCTTACTCCAGCCAGCAAGCAGAAGACCTAGTGTGTGCATGCCAAGTCGCTTCGGCTGTGTCTGACTCTTTGTGATCCCGTAGACTGTAGGCCATCAAGTTTCTCCGCCCATGGGATTCTCCAGGCAAGAACACTAGAGTGGGTTGCCATGCCTCCTTCAGGGGATCTTCCTGACCCAGGGATTGAATCTGAGTCTATTATGCCTCCTGCATTGGTGGGCAGGTTCTTTACCACTAGGTATGACCTAGTGCTGGACCAAAAAGGCAGATGGAGGGACCAGGTACCCAGGACCCCTGATCGGAGGCTGTCACTGGTTAGACGCCTCTGCCAGCCACTTGGAAGCCTGTGAGAGGCACATAGGTGATGAATGGCCTGGAGAAAGCAGCTGATGAGAAAATTCCCTCTGGCTTGGAATGGATCTCCCCTGCTCTAAAATGAAGTACAGCCATCAGACCCCATCACCAATCACATAAAGTGTGTATTCACACCTGCGGAAGTGAACTTCCAAAAGGCATTGTCATTCACATCAGTGAATTCTCTCCTTTATCTCAAGAAATTTTGTTTGTTACCAAGTCTTTTTCTCAGGTTAATCTGAAACCCCAGAAAAACGGAGCTAGGAGAAAAATCTATATCCTCTCCCTTCGAAAATGTCCGGGAGAAGCTGGTGTGGAGGATGGTGGGGAGTGGGGGTGAGGGGTAGGTAAGTAGAAGTTAGGAAGAAAAAGAATTAAGAAAGCAACACTGATGACCTACTATGTGCCAGACACTATACTTGGCAAAAATACACGCCCTATTTTCTATAAAGCCGACTCATATCCTTTAAGACTGAAACCACGTTCCTTATTCTACAGATGTGGAAGAGGCCACGTACATTAGAAAATCTAGCAGAGCTGATAAGTGATGGATATAAAGCTTGAACAAGTCTGTCTGCATCCCCCTCATAAAAATGAAGAACACTGTGTTCAGCCCCAGGCCTGGAACATTCCTTTGATGAGTTAATCTCCAGCCATCCTTCAAATCTCAGCCCACTTGTCACTTCCTTAAAAAGATCTTCCATCGTCCCGCTGAACACACACTCCAGTAGCCTCATTGCAGTTGTGTGAGTATTTTGTTCAGCGTTTCCTGGTGACTATATATGTTTTGCCTATTATTATATTCTTAGTGCCTCACTCATAACAAATAAGCATTTCCTGAATGAATGAACGAATGAATGACAGGTGCGTAGCACTGATGAACAGAAGTCCACATTTTGTCTTAATAGTGCCCCTGTGTATTTCAGAGCTGGTTATGACTCTTAAACAAGCCATGCTTTGTCTTTTATTTCTGCGCTGGAAAAACAAAATCCAGCCTTGATCTTGCCCGGACATCTCTCCTGAAATACCAAATGCACGTTCCATCCATAAGACATTCACTGGGCTGATTTTTCATTCATCTTCATTCCTCACCGAGCATCAAGTCATATATGCTCAGTTATTAGTAATAAATACCCAAACTATTAAATATGTAGTTGGACAATCTGTTATATTATTTACATAAGATAATTGTGGTGGGCATAAATGTTAATAAATAACAAAGCTATATTATTAGTGATCACTTATATTTGAAAGATGATACATTACACAGGAGCCTCTAAATTCTTGAAGGTAATATCGTACGAGATGGAAGCCGTCAAAAGTATATTTTATTCATATCAGACTCTCAACATTTATACTTTTGACAGGTCCGATCATCTCACTCTGACTTGAGATGGAAGGAGGCTTTGTGTGAGACAGAGTCAGGTTAACTCTTTGCAAATTGCTGGGACACCATGATTTTTCATACTGTCCCAACTCCACTGTGCTCAGGGAATACTTACTCTGAAATGTATGTGAATCCAACTTCCAGAGCTTGTCAGAGATGCAGGGAAGGGGCACTCATGTGTCAGAGGCATGATGGGAACATTCCAGATGACCCAAGCATATGCTACAGCGGCTCCCACCATCTGGAAATTTATTTTCAGGTCACAGGGCAATTTTGCATGGCTCTGTTCTCAAAGTCAAAATTCGTTGTTCGGCACCATTGAATGCATTTCTCGGATAGAATTTTGCAAAGGAGGTAGCTAACGAGTCTTGGGGCTTCTCTGGTGACTCAGATGGTAAAGAATCTGCCTGCAAAGTGGGAGACCTAGGTTCGATCCCTGGTTTGGGAAGATCCCCTGGCGGAGGGCATGGCAACCCACTCCAGTATCCTTGCCTAGAGAATCCCCACGGACAGAGGATCCTGGTGGGCTACAGTCTGCAGGATGGCTAAGACTCGGACACCACTTAGCGACTAAGCACAACAAGTCTTGAGCACTTACTGTCTGCTAAGTGAGTTACTTCTTCTTTAATCTTTGCATCAGCCTTGAGCTAGAAGCATTATTACCTCCTCCAATCATTCTTTAAGGTTTTGTGTTTTTTTTTGATATGGACTATTTTAAAATCTTTATTGAATGTGCTATAATATTGTTTCTGTTTTATGTTTTGTTTTTTTGGCCATAAAGCATGTGGGACCTTAGTCCCAGGTTAAACCCACGCTCCCTGCCTTGGAAGGTGAAGTCTTAACCACTGGACTACCTGGGAAGTCCCTAGCCTTCATTCTAAAGCTCAGTAAACACTGAGTCGCCAGAGTCACCACGTCAGAGTCCCCAGGAAGCTGGTCCAAAGCTGGTCCAGAGTCATCTGGCATCAGAGTCCCCAGGTAGCTGGTCCAAAGCCAAAATATGTGGCCAAGTATGGATTTGAACCCAGGTCTACCTTAGGTAAAAATTTAGACTATTTTTTTATTACATCTTAGGTCAGCCCGAGGCAACTAAAATTATACATTTTCCATTATTTCTTTTTCATTAGTGTTTCAAGTGCTATTTTCATTCAAGCACAAATACTAATCAGACTTCTGTTGTGCACTGATGACTATGTAATCCTTGGGGAAAATATGGCATGTAATCAAGATTCAATCTCTTCTTCCATGAAGTTTTAAAGAATTTAAAAAAAAAAAAACAGATTTACTCACTATTATGATTATTTTAACAGTAAAGTTAGAACTAGTTGGTTTCAGCTTTGTCTCTTGAAACACAGCACAAATCTGAGACTGGCTCACCTCCTGGCCACCAGCGCCCTCCCTAACTTTCCCATGAAACTATTCCTCCCTAAGCATCTGAAACCCCCAATGTAAAGCGCTTAGGTCTTCTAAATCTCATCACTGCTTTGCAGAGCGGTGGCGTTCCTGTTTCCCTCTTTGGTTTACCCTCTCTGAAATTTGCTGAGGCCTTCCTGGAATTTCCAGTCAACAGCCAGCTTCTAGGCCAACCGTGCTGCTGGGACCTCTGGGGCCCTCGTGCAAAGCCTATGCGCCACCCTGTGGCTGGAACAGGAACTTCTCCTCCCTGGAATTCTGGGACCTGGAGACAGCCACTGGGGATTCAATTTGATTTTAGTTAATTTAACTTGTTTTAAAATTTAAAGAGCCTCTTGATGAAGGTGAAAGAGGCGAGTGAAAAAGCTGGCTTAAAACTCAACATTCAAAACACGAAGATCATGGCATCCGGGCCCATCACTTCATAGCAAATGGATGGGGAAAAAGTAGTAACTGTGACAGACTTTATTTTCTCGGGCTCCAAAATCACTGTGGATGGTGACTGCAGCCATGAAATTAACGCTTGCCCTTGGAAGAAAAGCTATGACCAACCTAGACAGCATATTAAAAAGCAGAGACATCAGTTTGCCAACAAAAGTCGGTATAGTCCAAGCTATAGTTTTTCCAGTAGCCATGTATGGATGTAGGAGTTAGACCATAAAGAAGGCTAAGAGCCGAAGAATTGATGCTTTTGAACTGTGGTGTTGGAGAAGACTCTTGAGAGTCCCTTGGACTGCAAGGAGATCCAACCATTCCATCCTAAAGGAAATCAATCCTGAATATATATTGGAAGGATTGAAGCTGAAGCTGAAGCACCAATACTTTGGCCACCTGATGCGAAGATCCAGGTGGATCTGGAAAAGACCCTGAGGCTGGGAAAGATTGAAGACAGGGGGAGAAGGGAGTGACAGAAGATGAGATGGTTGGATGGCATCACCGACTCAATGGACATAAGTTTGAATAAACTCAGGGAGATAGTGAAGGACAGGGAAGCCTGGCATGCTGCAGTCCATGGGGTTGCAAAGATTCAGACACAACTGAGGGACTGAACAGCAGCGACAAAATTTATTCTATTTTATCGTATACATCCTCTGTGAGGCAGTGACTTTACCTTTTAGAAAGCCTCGTGTCTAGGTTAACTTTGGTAACTTGGTCTATTGAGGAAGGATCAGTCCCAGAGCATCTTCCTCAATTTTCTAATCTCTCGTTTTATGCCTACTAGCGTTCGTATTGGGCTTCCCAGATGGCTCTAGTGGTGAAGAACCTGCCTGCAAATGCAGGAGATATAAGAGATGCGAGTTCAATCCCTGGATCAGGAAGATCCCCTGGAGAAGGAAATGGCAATCTGCTCTAGTATTCTTGCCTAGAGAATCCTCATGGACAGAGGATGCTGACGGGATATAGTCCATGAGGTTGCAGAGGGTCAGACACCTCTGAGCAACACTTCCACTATAGCTACCAACCACAGCACTTGAAATTCACAGAGTTCACATGAACATTTTTGTGTTCCTGGAAATCTATATGAGACAAAAAGCAGAGTGTATAATGGGAAATACCTCTAGCTTTACCCAGAGTTCTTACTGAGACAGCTCTGATGTTTTCTAGTAGAAATAATAGGAGAAGTGGATGTTGAGAAAGTAGTGATACTTGGGGTCTTGAGAGGTGTACACAGTACACTATTTCTAGAAGAATTTGGCACCTGTATGAGGTCTATAGTCTTTGTATACTTAACATGCTTTGTCTTCAAGTACTATTGGTTTCTGTAGATATTTGCCCTTTCATTTTATTGCACTTTTTTCATGGAACAAACAATATTTTAAAAAATAGGTACTTATTTTTAACATTGTTTACAGTAAAGAATAAAACATTGTGTGTATTTATAAAATAGGTCACTCCCCTCTTCTTCCAGATATCCAGGGGATAAAGAATGCATGTTACTCCCAAAAATTCAATCATAAATGTAAATGATACATGTGTTTGTATGTTCACCCTTCAAAAAAAGAGGACTTTATAGGGTTTGTAATATTAAAGTCATGCAAAATAGGAAATGAATATTAAAACTGAAGAGTTTATACAGTTAAAAGGAACAACCAAGGAGATGGTATCAGGTGACAGGACCAAAATTTAGGTAAGTACATGAAATATGCAAATTAATGTAAATCGATTAACCAAAATGTAATTAATAGTACTTTTTAAACAGTGCCTTAACTTAAACAAAATGTGGTTGTCCTTTAAAATGCTGCCATATATCCAGGAGTCTTTCTGTTGAATTTTTCTTTGAGATCCCAGAAATGTAGTCATTTTTCCACACGATGCAGCATTCTGAAAGCAAATGATGGCTTATAAGGGGACAGCGAGTTATCAGAGAGGACCCCACTGCAGCCCAGACCACTCCACGCGATCATGGATCTATCCATTTTCTTCCTAGAGATGAGAACTAGCTGGGTATTTCCCCCTTGGTTATCTGTGAAGAGAAAATTGTGCTTTTTTTTCCTGTTTTATTTTCTAGGGATGCATAGTATAGTAGAACTATACTTTAGATTTAATCTATCTCTTGAGAATAGACCAGGAAAAAAAAAAAAACAACCCTCATAAAAGCATAGATTCTAATGCTAAAACCTGCACTTTTTCTGTTCCCAGTTCTCATGGAAGAGGGAGGGGTAGAGAAATAGAAACTAAAATTTATGGGGCCCCTGAAATAGTCCAGACGCTGCACTAAGTGCGCTAAGATCCTTACATTCTCTATCTTAACTTTGCATCAACACCTTGAAAAAAATTTTCTCCTGTCTGTCTCCCCAGTCAGGGGACTGAACTTCAGAGAGGTTAAATGATTTGCAAAATGCCACGGTCAGAGTACAGCAGACTTTTATTTGAGCCCAGATCTGGAAGTCAAGTCCATGTGGCTGAACTTGAAAATGAGAGAAGAGAACAAGACATTGAAAAAGTGCCCGCTCCAGGTCCCTGCCTGTCTCAGACACCTGTGGGTTCCACGCCCCTCCAGCTCGGGCGTGTGGCTCCTGTCTGTATGGACCTACACCTTGTGTGCAACTAGTTCCCTGGGATCTGAGGTCACTATCATTTCACACCCATCCTCCGCTCTCTAGAGCCTCAGACCGTGGCGTGCCAAGCACAGCTCAGCCAGTTGTGAGCACACACAGGTTGGTTGTCCACTTCCTTCTTTTTCAGAGTAGACATATTTCCTTATAAACCTGTATGTACCACAATTGCTTCAGTTCCTGAAAAGCTGACGCTCATGGCAGGTGAGATTTTCAGGCTTCCCTACCCTTCGTTATCTCCAGGAGTTTGCTCAAGCTCATGTCCACTGAGTCAGTGATGCCATCCAACACCTCATCCTCTGCCACCCTCCTTCTCTTCCTGCCTTCAATCTTTCCCAGCATCAGGGTCTTTTCCAATGAGTTGGCTCTTCACATCAGGTGACCAAATTATTGGAGTTTCAGCTTCAGCATTGGTCCTTCCCAGGAATATTCAGGGTTGATTTCTTTTAGGCTTGACTGGTTTGATCTTGCTGTCCAAGGAACTCTCACAAGTCTTCTCCAGCACCGCAATTTGAAAGCATCAATTCTTTGGCTCTCAGCCTTCTTTATGGTCCAACTCTCACATCCATACATGACTACTGGAAAAAACATAGCTATACTGGAACCTACATGAGCACTTCATTATCACTCGAAGTTTATAGTTTAGGGCTCACTCTTGGTGTCATGCTGTGGGTTTGAACAAACGATTAATGACATGTATCCACCATTATGATATCAGTTCAGTTCAGTTCAGTAGCTCAGTCATGTCTGACTCTTTGCGACCCCATGGACTGAAGCATACCAGACCTCCCTGTCCATTACCAACACATAGAGTTTACTCAAAATCATGTCCATTGAGTTGTGATGCTATCAAGCCATCTAATCCTCTGTCATCCCCTTCTCCTCCTGCCTTCAATATTTCCCAGCATCAGGGTCTTTTCCAATGAGTCAGCTCTTCACATCAGGTGGCCAAAGTATTGGAGTTTCAGCTTCAACATCAGTCCTTCCAACGGATATTCAGGACTGATTTCCTTTAGGATGGACTGGTTGGATCTCCTTGCAGTCCAAGGGACTCTCAAGAGTCTTCTCCAACACCACAGTTCAAAAGCATCAATTCTTCAGCACTCAGCATCCTTTATAGTCCAACTCTCACATCCATACATGACTACAGGAAAAACCATAGTTTTGACTAGATGGACCTTTGTTGGCAAAGTAATGTCTCTGCTTTTTAATATGCTGTCTAGTTTGGTCATCTTTTCTTCTAAGGAGTAAGCGTCTTTTAATTTCATGTCTGCCCTCACCATCTGCAGTGATTTTGGAGACCCCCAAAATAAAGTCTGTCACTGTTTCCACTGTTTCCCCATCTATTTGCCATGAAGTGATGGGCCCAGATGCCATGATCTTAGTTTTCTGAATACTGAGTTTTAAGCCAACTTTTTCACTCTCCTCTTTCACTTTCATCAAGAGGCTCTTTAGTTCTTCTTTGCTTTCTGCCATAAGAGTGATGTCATCTGCATATCTGAGGTTATTGGTATTTCTCCCAGCAATCTTGATTCCAGCTTGTGCTTCATCCAGCCCAATGTTTCTCATGATGTACTCTGCATAAAGTTAAATAAGCAGGGTGACAATATATAGCCTTGACGTACTCCTTTTCCTATTTGGAACCAGTCTGTTGTTCCATGTCCAGTTCTAACTGTTGCTTCCTGACCTGCATACAGATTTCTCAAGAGGCAGGTCAGGTGGTCTGGTATTCCCATCTCTTGAAGAATTTTCCACAGTTTGTTGTGATCCACACAAAAGCTTTGACATAGTCAATAAAGCAGAAATAGATGTTTTTCTATAACTCTCTTGCTTTTTCAATGATCCAAAGGATGTTGGCAATTTGATCTCTGATTCCTCTGCTTTTTCTAAATCCAACTTTAACATCTATAAGTTCACGGTTCACATACTGTTGAAGCCTGACTTGGAGAATTTTGACCATTACCTTACTAGTGTGTGAGATGAGTGCAATTGTTTGGTAGTTTGAGCATTCTTTGGCATTGCCTTTCTTTGGCACTGAAATGAAAACTGACCTTTTCCAGATCAGAGAGAGTATTTCCAATGACCTAAGAATCCTCTGTGCTCTTCTTATTCATCCACTCCCCCTCCACAAGAACAAACAAACAAAGAAACAGCAGACACTGGTCTTTTTACTGTCTCCATGGTTTTGCCTTAGCTTGTAAGTTAAGGCAAATGTATTTTTATCAGTGATGTAACATTATTCATCTATGTACCTCCCTCCTGAGTGCACCATAGCTTTTGGAATAAAGTTCAAATCCTTAGTCCACAACGCTTTCATGATTTCATTTCTTCTTAGCTTTCTAATCTCTTCTCTTAGCATCTCTGCACATATTTTACTCTGATCATAAAGGAGCATCCTATGTATAAAATGCATTTCTAATATCTCAGTTGTTCTATGTGCTCTTGCCTGAACAAAAGCGTGAAATGACTATCAGGTTGCACCTGAGTAATGAAGGACCCTCCCCCCTTGTTACGATGCTTCACTGGGCATTCTACCAGACACAGATGGGGCTTAGCTCTGAGTACACAGTGGCTTTTGCAGATGTACATTCTGAGTCATAAATTGCTATAGCCTATGTTAGAATAGACCCCCATATATACAGAATATAGCTCCAGTACTTTGGCCACCTGATGGAAAGAGCCTACTCATTGGAAAAGACTGTGATGCTGGGAAAGATTGAGGGCAGGAAAAGAAAGGGGTTGCCGAGGTTCAGTAGTACTGAGTGGACATGGATTTGAGCAAACTCCAGGAGACAGTGAAGGACAGGGAAGCCTGGTGTGCTGCAGCCCATGGAGTCACAAAGAGCAGGACACGGCTTAGCGGTTGAACTGCAACAAAGCGGAATAACAGAGTTGCTGGACTTGTCCTTCCTCCTTATATATATTTTTTTCTTCTTAAATCTTGCTAACTCTCCCCCTCCCCCAATGCAAGCTAGTATAAGTGTGACCTCTTTCAGGAAGGTTTGCCTTGCATGTCCCAAGGAATTTAGAGGCCCATCAGATAGGAGCCACATCACCCTACACAATCCCCAATACCATCCCATGGAGGGGCCATCGATGTACTCATCTGTTTCTCCCATAGTCTGGAAGCATTTGTGGGAGTTTTTCTATTGCCTGGAAAGTCCTGACACAGAAAACATTCAGTAAAATGCTTTTTGAAATGAACGTGAAAATAAGGATCACCTGGATTTTTATTGGATTTGTGTCACGATAGAGACCAAACTTAATAAGATAATTTCAATATTTCCCCCTTTCCTAGGTTTATAATGCTGTGTTACTCTGCCACTTTTTTTCCTTGTAATGCTTAAAATGAATGCATACTGATTTAACTTTAAGTTTTGAGATATTTAGTTTTCCATTGGCAGAAGGTGCAAGGTTAGAGTTGCAAAGCATATCTTGCAAACACAGTCCTGGAACCATCTGTGTCTGAGAGCTAGCCCACTCTCAGGGCTCTGTCCTTTGATGTGGAGGGTTTGGTTGCAGCACTTGGGGAAACTCCCTCCACCATGGCAGTCAAGGAGAAAGGGTTTCTGTGATGAGCACTTACTCTGTCCAAGCTCTTGAACTTGATGAGTGTGGCTAAGAAGGTGACTGATCAATAAGTATCAAACAAGAGGTGTTGGATTATTCAAAATCATGATTATTTGAGATTTTGATAAGATTTGGCCACTGCTTGATGCAGGAGATGTGGGTTCGATCTCTAGGTTGGGAAGATTCCCCTGGAGAAGGAAATGGCAACCGATTACAATATTCTTATATTAAAAAAACAAAAAACAATCAAATAATTGTAATCAAAGGGATAGCAGAATTATTTAAATTCCTGATTTTCTTAAAACTCCACTGGAATTGAATATAAAGAGGAGTCAAGGGTATGTAATATTGACACCAAGTTAATCAAGAGTTAAAATTCATTTTTTTTCAGTTGGACTGCCCAAAATGCCCTGAACAAGATCATTTTTGTACATGAAATTTTGCACCTCATTACTCTTAATTACATCCTTTAAAAGGCAATCTTTGAGAACACATAGTGAACAATGTAGAATAAAAAAATACTTATCTTCTATTCTTATTAACTGTTATGTCTTATTCTTACATCTGACTTCAGCATTGCCTATTTCTATCCCAAATAAAACATTTTAAATCATCTAAACTTCAGAGACTTTTCTTGCGGGGAATAGGGAGAGAGACCTACCATTTTAATGAATACAATAGAAGCATTCTCCTTCAACACTGTCTTCCTACCTTGCTCACATCATGTAACGTGTTCTGCCGAATCATATAATTATACAGTGCTCATTTTGGCTGCAAGACTATAAACCTCCCAAGGACAGGAACATAGATTTCTTGAATCCTTACTGTGGCTGAATGGGTGCCATGAGAAACACAAAACATCTGACAGGTTTTTGTTGAATAAAATGACAGCAGTTTTCACATCTTTCAAGTCATCCTGTATTATGTGAATATTCCAACTATTAGAAATGTTCGCTCCATTTTGAGATCATTTCTGCTCTTTTATCTTCCACCAGATCATTATGACATGAAACCATTTACAGTATGTCTAACCATTCTCCCCTGTCAGGCTAACAAATTCTTGAAGATAATTATATTATGTATCTGAATATGTTTATGCCCTTATCGTCACCACCAGTTTCTTCATATCTTGATTTAAAATTTAAGTATCCTGGTTGTTCTTCCTTGAGCATGCTCCTATATATCTCTGCCAAATATATACTAATAAGTCAACATCAAAATTGGATGTAGTCCTCTGAGATGATTTGTTTAGCTAAAAATAAACAGAACCACCACAGCTATTGCTCTAACCCCATTTTTCTACTAAATGCTTGGAATATTATTCACACACATTTGGCTAGTTCAAAATCACATGTTCACATTAAGTAAAAAATGCTTTGTAACAGAAATCCAAGCTTTTCTTAGCTTAATTACCATGATGTTATTCTTGCAACTTTTAAGGGGATTCTATATCTTTCCCTCAAATAGGTTGACAGATATAGATAGATAGTCGAACAGGAAGACAGACAGATAGATGGACAGATAGATAGTAACAGCTAGATATTTTCTTTCTTTTTTTTTGTTTTGTGGCAGAGGATACTTACTTTGCAACTTTAAATATGGTACTTTAAATATGTTATCTAATCATCACAATCATTTCATAACACAGGACAATTATTGTCTTTATTATAAAATGAGAAGCTGAGGGTACTGAGGTTTAAGAAGATAAAACTAGCAGTTTGCCCCTGAATCCTGGATCCCAGAAGACTTCTTTACAATCTTCTTGACTTCTTTACAATCTTCTTTACAATCTTCTTTACTTGTTTACAAAACGGCCAGGTAAGATGTTTTTAGAGTTAAAATATGTTTGCCTTTCATCCGTTGTTGCATAAACGTCATGACACCAGGAGAAAGGGCTCGCTGAGTCAGGTATATTTGGAAATGTGTACAGAGGTGTGTGTATGTGCTCTGCCCTCAAACTATGCCATGCAATGATATGAGGACTCCCCCTCTTATCTCTAGTTAATGTAGAGGGTCCTCGGGGGACAACGTCCTTCCTCCCTGGATCTACTGTAACACTTAGGATTTTTTTAAAAGGAAAAAAAATCTACACTGAGATCGACATCTTGGTGGAAATATCTGTACACAGGTGGGATTGATCTTTTTTCAGAGCAAAGCATTTGGCAGTTGCCTTCTCTGTTCAAAGGCAGAAAGTTCAGTTCAGTTCAGTAGCTCAGTCGTGTCTGACTCTTTGCGACCCCATGAACCTCAGCACGCCAGGCCTCCCTGTCCATCACCAACTCCCTGAGGCCACCCAAACCCATGTCCATCAAGTCAGTGATGCCATCCAGCCATCTCATCCTCTGTCGTCCCCTTCTCCTCCTGCCCTCAATCTTTCCCAACATCAGGGTCTTTTCAAATGAGTCAGCTCTTCTCATCAGGTGGCCAAAGTATTGCAGTTTCAGCTTCAACATCAGTCCTTCCAATGAATACTCAGGACTGATCACCTTTAGGATGGACTGGTTGGATCTGCTTGCAGTCCAAGGGACTCTCAAAAGTCTTCTCCAACACCACAGTTCAAAAGCATCAATTCTTTGGTGCTCAGCTTTCTTTATAGTCCAACTCTCACATCCGTACATGACTACAGGAAAAACCATAGCCTTGCCTAGATGGACCTTTGTTGGCAAAGTAATGTCTCTGCTTTTTAATATGCTATCTAGTTTGGTTATAACTTTCCTTCCAAGGAGTAAACGTTTTTTTAATTTCATGGCTGCAATTACCATCTGCAGTGATTTTGGAGCCCCCAAAAATAAAGTCAGCCACTGTTTCCACTGTTTCCCCATCTATTTGCCATGAAGTGATGGGACTGGATGCCATGATCTTAGTTGGCAGAGCAGAAAAAACCCTATGCTAATGCCCACATGATGTTCCTTCTTGGGTAAAAAGCGTCGTGTACAGATCATCTTGTCAAGAAGGTTGACTTATGTATCTTCACATTTTTTGAGACGTATCAAGAGTTTTTTAATTTCCTGATCATTTGCAGAATAGTCAATAAAACCCATTGGAAAACACACATAATACAGAGTTAGATTGCCTCTACTTAGAAGTAGATTAGAATAAGAAAAGGACGGTTTACCATCATTGTGATGTTGGATAAGAACAAAGGGCATCCTCTCCATGGTCAGGCCTCTTGTATATGAAGACTGACTTACAACTGTTCTTTCAATGTTCTGTTCCTCTGATATTGAGACACATCAGACATCAGGGCAAAGTCCCCCAAGAGCTCAAGACCTAAGTCTCAAGTGTCCCCAGGCCCTCTATCTAGCAGATTATCTCATAGACTATATTTGCTATATTCGATTGGCTCTGACGAGCCATTTCACTTCTGACGCCCAATTACTCAACTACTGCTAGGTGCCAAGGCTCGAGTCTACATTCAAATCACGCCTTCACCTCATCCTTTCTCGGTAATGACACTAAGCAAAATCCTTTAAATAATAGCTTCTCCATGAAATGTGGAGCTCACACGAGCACATCTCTCGTAACTAGGTCCTTAACCATTCTACTAACAGCTCAAAGCTCCATCTCTGTAGCGAGCTTGTGGGTGTGTATGTGTGTGTATGTAAGTTTTATAATGAAACAGAAAGGTCAGAGAAGGAATGACCAGATATCTAACATATGCAAAGGATTTAAGAAACTCCTGAGGGTCAGGCTAGAGGAATGGTTACAATGATCCTACTCTGTATGTCAATTGATCCTGTGCAAGTGAACGAGACTGTATCCTGAGTGAGTGATCATCAAGTCATTTTATGAACTCACATGACTCCTATGGAACATGTGGGGAGGATATTTGGGGCATCATCAAACACCTGGAGGTTTTCAATTCCTCATTTCTTGCTTGTGTGATTTATTAACAGTTCTGCTAATGCGGATAGAATGCAACCCCCAATTACAGCAGAGGGTAAGGCTGAAAGCTGCTCCATCTATGCTATTCAGAGTACAGAATATCTGCAGCCTAGTTGATCATTTTTGAATCATCAGCTCCATCTTTATGTTAAATTAACAATTTAACAGCTGCTTTCATCAAAGTTCTTTTGTGTCTATCAACTTGATACTGGCATTTTTTTTCTTAAATGCAATTTCCAAGATCGTTTCTGTATCTCTTTAGTCTCAGATTACTGATTTGCATGTTTGCTCAATTTGTATACAAATGTTCAGGCATTTATATACCATCCAGGGAGCATGAAACACCCTCCAAAACTCTAGAGAATAATTTAATCCATGTCACCATTCACTTAACTTAAATTTCTTTTTCATTAAGGACAGGTGATGAATGAATGCAGTGAAACATGACTGAGCAGAGGTCCGTTGGTTCCCAAGTAAGAAATAATCTAAATCAAATGAACAAGCAAAGTTTCTATCATTCATTTCAGTTCAGTTCATTTGCTCAGTCACGTCCAACTCTTCCTGACCCCATGAATCGCAGCATGCCGGGCCTTGCTGTCCATCACCAACTCCCAGAGTTCACCCAAACTCATGTCCACTGAGTCGGTGATGCCATCCAACCAACTCATCCTCTGTCATCCCCTTCTCCTCCTGCCCTCAGTCTTTCCCAGCATCAGGGTCTTTTCAAATGAGTCAGCTCTTCATATCATGTGGCCAAAGTATTGCAGTTTCAGCTTCAACATCAGTCCTTCCAATGAACACCCAAGACTGATCTCCTTTAGGATGGACTGGTTGGATCTGCTTGCAGTCCAAGGGACTCTCAAGAGTCTTCTCCAATACCACAGTTCAAAAGCATCAATTCTTCTGTGCTTAGCTTTCTTTATAGTCCAACTCTCACATCCATACATGACTATAGGAAAAACCATAACCTTGACTAGATGGACCTTTGTTGACAAAGTAATGTCTCTGCTTTTTAATATGCTGTCTAGGTTGGTCATAACTTCATATCTGCACTCACCATCTGCAGTGATTTTGGAGCCCCCCAAAATAAAGTCTGACACTGTTTCCACTGTTTCCCATCTATTTCCCATGAAGTGATGGGACCAGATGCCATATTAGTTTTCTGAATGTTGAGCTTTAAGCACACTTTTTCATTCTCCTCTTTCACTTTCATCAAGAGGCTCTTTAGTTCTTCTTCACTTTCTGCCATAAGGGTGGTGTCATCTGCATATCTGAGGTTATTGATATTTCTCCCGGCAATCTTGATTCCAGCCTGTGCTTCTTCCAGCCCAGAGTTTCTCATGATGTACTCTGCATATAAGTTAAATAAGCAGGGTGACGATATACAGCCTTGACGTACTCCTTTTCCTATTTGGAACCAGTCTGTTGTTCCATGTCCAGAAGCTCTATACAATCATCAAAAACAAGACCAGGAGCTGGCTGTGGCTCAGATCATGAACTCCTTATTGCCAGATTCAGACTTAAATTGAAGAAAGTAAGGAAAACCACTAGACCATTTAGGTATTTTGTTACAGGAGCCTTAACTGACTAGCACTAAATGTGAGAAGTTGTTGTTCAGAGGCTCAGTGGTGTCAGACTCTCTGTGACCCCGTGGACTGCAGCACGCCAGGCTCCCCTGTCCTTCACTGTCTCCTAGTTTGCTCAAACTCATGTCCATGGAGTCAGTGGCGGCATCCAACCATCTAATCCTCTGTCTCCCCCTTTTCCTCCTGCCTTCAATTTTTCCCAGTGTCAGAGTCTTTTCCAATGAGTTGGTTCTTCGCATCAGGTGGCCAAAGGATTGTAGCTTCAGCTACAGCATCAGTCCTTCCAATGAATACTCAGGATTGACTTCCTTTAGAATTAACTGGTTATGACCAACCTAGATAGCATATTTAAAAGCATTACTTTGGCAACAAAGGTCTGTCTAGTCAAGGCTATGTTTTTTCCAGTAGTCATGTATGGATGTGAGAGTTGGATGGTGAAGAAAGCTGAGCACCAAAGAACTGATGCTTTTGAACTGTGGTGTTGGAGAAGACTCTTGAGAGTCCCTTGGACTGCAAGGAGATCCAGCCAGTTCATTCTAAAGGAGATCAGCCCTGGGTGTTCATTGGAAGGACTGATGTTGAAGCTGAAACTCCAATACTTTGGCTACCTCATGTGAAGAGTGGACTTATTGGAAAAGACCCTAATGCTAGGAAGGATTGGAGGCAGGAGGAGAAGGGGATGACAGAGGATGAGATGGCTGGATGGCATCACCAACTCAATGGACACAGGTTTGGGTAGACTCTGGGAGTTGGTTATGGACAGGGAGGCCTGGCGTGCTGCGACTCATGGGGTCGCAAAGAGTCAGACACAACTGAGCGACTGAACTGAACTGATAGAGCTTCTCCATTTTTGGCTGCAAGGAATATAAGCAACCTGATTTCAGTGTTGACCATCTGGTAATGTCCATGTGTAGAGTCTTCTCTTGTGTTGTTGGAAGAGGGTGTTTACTATGACCAGTGCATTCTCTTGGCAAAACTCTACTAGCCTTTGCCCTGCTTCATTCTGTACTCCAAGGCCAAATTTGCCTGTTACTCCAGGTGTTTCTTGACTTTCTACTTTTGCATTCCTGTCCCATAATGAAAAGGACATCTTTTTTGGGTGTTAGTTCTGTAAGACCTTGTAGGACTTCATAGACAGTTAAACTTCAGCTTCTTCAGCATTACTGGTTGGGGCATAGACTTGGATTACTGTGATATTGAATGGTTTGCCTTGAAAACGAACAGAGGTCATTCTGTAGTTTTTGAGATTGCATCCAAGTACTGCATTTCAGACTCTTTTGTTGATTATGATGGCTATTCCATTTCTTCTAAGGGATTCCTGCCCACAGTAGTAGATATAATGGTCGTCTGAGTTAAATTCACCCATTCCAGTCCATTTTAGTTCACTGATTCCTAAAATGTCGATATTCACTCTTGCCCTCTGCTGTTTGACCACTTCCAATTTGCCTTGATTCATGGACCTAACATTCCAGGTTCCTATGCATTATTGCTCTTTAGAGCATTGGGCTTTACTTCCATCACCAGTCACATCCACAACTGGGTGTTGTTTTTGCTTTGGCTCCCTCTCTTCTTTGTTTCTGGAGTTATTTCTCCACTGTTCTCCAGTAGCATATTGGGTAATTACCGACCTGGGGAGTTCATCTTTCAGTGTCCTATCTTTTTGCCTTTTCATGCTGTTCATGGGGTTCTCAAGCAAGAATACTGAAGTGGTTTGCCATTCCCTTCTCCAGTAGACCACATTTTGTCAGACCTCTCCACCATGACCCATCCTTCTTGGATGGCCCTATATGACATGGCTCATAGTTTCATTGAGTTAGACAAGGCTGTGGTCCATGTGATCAGATTGGTTAGTTTTCTGTGATTGTGGTCTTCAATCTGTCTGTCCTCTCGTGGAGAAGGATTAGAGGCTAATGGAAGCTTCCTGATGGGAAAGACTGACAGGGGGAAACTGGGTCTTGTTCTGATAGGTGGGGCCATACTCAGTAAATCTTTAATCCAATTTTCTATTGATGGGGGGGGTGCTGTGTTCCCTCCCTGTTATTTACCTGGGGCCAAACTATGGTGAAGGTAATGAAGATAATGGTGACCTCCTTCAAAAGGTTCCATGCACACACTGCTACACTCAGTGTCCCCAATCCTGCATCAGGCCACTGCTAACCCACACCTCTGCCGGAGACTCCTGGACACTCCTGGGCAAGTCTGGGTCAATCTCTTGTGGGGTCACTGCTCCTGCTCCTGGGTCCTGGTGTGCACAAGGTTCTGTTTGTGCCCTCCCAGAGTCTATTTCTCTGTGTAAGTTCTGGCGGCTCTATGGCGGGTTAATGGCGACCTCCTCCAAGAGGGCTTATGCCATACTCAGGTCTGCTGCACCCAGAGACCCTGCCCCTGCGGCAGTCCACTGCTGACCCATATCTCCACAGGAAACACTCAAACACTGTTCTGTCTCAGTGTCTGTGGGGTCTCTGGGTCCTGGTGTGTACAAAGTTTGTTTGGACCCTCTGAGTGTCTCTGATGGGTATGGGGTTTGATTCTAAACACGATTTTGTGTTCCTACCATATTGCTGGGCTTCTCCTTTACCCTTGGACATGGGGTATGCCCTCACAGCCACTCCAGCACTGTGCAGCTGCCACACCAGCATGACCAGATAATCACGATGGTGTCATCACTCACCTAGAGCCAGACATCCTGGAATGTGAAGTCAAGTGGGCCTGAGGAAGCATCACTATGAACAAAGCCAGTGGAGGTGATGGAATTCCAGTTCCTATTCAAATCCTAAAAGATGATGCTGTGAAAGCACTGCACTCAATATGCCAGCAAATTTGGAAAACTCAGCAGTGGCCACAGGACTGGAAAACGTCAGTTTTCATTCCAATCCCAAAGAAAGACAGTGCCAAAGAATGCTCAAACTACTGCACAGTTGCACTCATCTCACACACTAGCAAAGTAATGCTCAATGTTCTCCAAGCTAGGCTTCAACAATATGTGAACCATGAGCTTCCAGGTGTTCAAGCTGGATTTAGATAAAGCAGAGGAACCAGAGATAAAATTGCCAACATCCGTTGGATCATGAAAAAAGAACTATGAAGAAGAACTATGGATGGAATTTCACTCCAGTGCAACTAGATAAGCGGCAGTTGGATCTGCAAGGAGATCCAACCAGTCCATCCTAAAGGAAATCAGTCCTGAATGTTCATTGGAATGACCGATGCTGAAGCTGAAACTCCAATATTTTGGCCACCTGATGTGAAGACAGACTCATTTGAGAAGACCCTGATGTTGGGAAATATTGAAGGCAGGAGGAGAAGGGGACAACAGAAGATGAGATGGTTGCATGGCATCAATGACTCAATGGACATGAGTTTGAGTAAGGAGCGACAGAACTGGCTGAATGAAACACCATTCCACAGGTGGCTGACACAGTGGAAACTGATTTTTCACAGTTCTAAAAGCTGGGAAGTCCAAGATTATAAGTGCCAATCTATTCATTCCTGATTAGGACTCTCTTTTTGGCTTGCAGATGGCCACTTTCTTGCTTTATCCTCATGTAGCCTTTCCTCTGTGTTTTCCTGCATGCACACACACACACAGACAAACACACACACACACAGATGGAACCGAGGGAGGGGTAAAGAGAACAAGTTCTCCTGTGTCTCTTCTTATAAGAAAACCAATCCCATCATGAGGACTCCAGTCTGATGGTCTGCTCTGAACCTCATTATTTCCCAAAGTCTCCTTCTCCAAACACCACCACACTGAAGTGAGGCCTTCAGCATATGACTCTTTGGTTCAGCTGAGGGGGCCCATAACAGCTCTCATAGCTCAGCAAATATTTTAATTTTAGCTATAATTTTCTTTACAGTTGTCATTCTATTCCTAAGGTATAGGATACAGTAATACCGCCTCAGAGTCCTGAATCTAAAAGAAAGCGGTAAGATGACAATATATGTAGATTTTCAAGGAAAATCTGTAGTGTGTTTTTGGCAGAAGTCACTTAAATCTGATGTTTCCTTGTTGGCCATAAGATCTGCCTTAGAACCGAGGTTCTCCAGATTTGAATAGCCTCCTTGAGGATACTCATTATAATCCTCTGTTACAAGTTGAGTTGAGAATGAGAAAATCCTATAATTAGTCTCTGTAAAGAGTGTCAGTCTAGCCCTACTAAGCAATTCCCAAACAGGAGCTTCTCAAATCTGCCCATTGCTGTAAGTTGTGTGACCAGGTACTGTAGGAAGCGCTGGGGAGGATAGAAGGGAAGCAGACACAGAAGGATTCCCTACAGAGTCATGAGGGATTAATTGGAGTTGAGGGGCAAGGAACAGGAGTACCAAATATTGCATTAAGTCCACAGGATCCAGGACTAGGTTAGGGTTGGAATCCAAATATTTGAGTAAGTGGGGCAAAGTTGAAGTGAGAACAGATCCAAGATCCTAGCCAGCTTTCAGGTAACCATAGCTTGACGTCTTCACTGCTGAGTACTAGACAGAGAGAAAGTAGCTCATCTGGATGAAAGGACCAGAGGCAGTGTGGACCCAACAGTTCACAAAGGTGTAAGAAACAAGGGGTGTGGCTGATGAAGCCCAACAGCTCCTAAAGCTTTTGCTATTCAAGTTACCACTGGACTTGCACTGGCTTGATATTCATCTCCTGCAGAATTGGAAGCTTGTTAACATCAGGGCCATGTCATACTCTTCTTCCTCAAGTTCTCCACGTAGTAAATGCTGGTGTACAATAAATATTCAACTTCTATTCTACTTTCTTGCATATCTTGTAAATCTTGTATAAATGTGACTTTCACTAAAAGAGTAGCATTTTAAGTTATTCTCAAGATTTCATATCAAGGATCTAATGGGTTTTGGGTACTTTCTGTGGAATAAGCTTTGATTTGATGAGAGAAGTAAGCTAATTTAACCCTAGGCTCCTAGGGGAGAAGTGTTAGGTAGAAAGGGGAGGACACAGGTGGTTCCAAAAATTAAAAACAAATGATGCAAAGAAAGTGGAAGCTGATGATAGATCTTCCTAATTGCCCAAGTTCTTGCAAGTTTCCAATGACATTTTATTCGCAATCCAGCCAGTGATTCTTGTTTAGGAAGATGCTGTGAGCAGATAACGAGCTTTGCCAAAATTTTTGCATCAACCTAATATCTCAAGTCCTCCTGTCAAAATAATTAGAATAAAGAAGGAATTGAGGGGAAATGAAATTAGCAAGTATTTTGGAGAAAATGCAGTTTCTGAGCAGTGATGTGGATTCTGTGCCCTTCCTAGGGTTGGGTGAACCACACATCATGGCCTGACAGCTGCCGATATAGAATGTTCCTCTTCAAATAGGCTGGTGGGCACCAGTGTGTTCTTCTCTCTAAGAGATCTGCCAAACTGTGATGAGTAAGTAGGTGTTAGTTGTTCAATCACTCAGTCGTGTCCAACTCTTTGCAGTCACATGGACTATAGATTGCCAGGCTCCTATGTCCATGGAGTTCTCCAGGCAAGAATATTGGAGTGGATAGCCATTCCTTTCTTCAGTGGATTCTTTTGACCCAGAGATCAAACCTTGGTCTCCTGCATTGCAGGGAGATTCTTTACCCTCTGAGCCTCCAGAGAAGCAGGTATAATTGTTACTGAGGTTTGAAATAAACCTACTTGAAAGTCATGGTAGTTAAGAGAGGTCAGTTGATTCTTAGAGTCTGAAGTAAGCCATTTTTGTAATCTGTCCACACTTCAGGAGCCAAAGATCACCAGCCATCAACTAGCTATTAATACATGAGACCCAGTGAGTTTCCCTCCCAGACTCGCTGAATCAGTCTTACAGAATGGACCTGGGAATGTGCATACTACCAGATTGCCCAGGTGATTCTAGTGCACTACAGGATTTAAAGAAAATTATTATAGAATCTAACCTGCCTTGAAACCTTCAGAGCTGTGGTTCTGCAACTTTGCTTCATACTATAATTATCTGGGGAGCTTTTAAAGAACCTGGTGCCCAACCTACACTCCATACCAATTAAATGTGAATTTAAGAGGTGGGGGATCAAGGAGTCAGTATTTTTAGATCCTAGCAGGTGTTTCCAATGTGCAGCAAGTGTGAGAACCACTTTTCACTTGGAGTAAAATGTGCAAGGCTCAGGGTCCTTCCTGGCTGCACTTAGAGAAGCTCAGACTAGGAGAGTGATATCACAGCTCTGCATGGCAGGGACATCCCCAGGGATGGCTTCACAGCAGCAAGTCTTGCTCATGCCATTCAGGCTGGCAAAAGACCACCCTGCAGCAAATGTAAAGTATTCATCTATGGAGAAGAATATTGTTGAAGCCTGGCGAATGCCTTGAAGTGTGGCAAACTCTGGGTCTGGAGGTCTGTGTCTACTGTTTGTCACCCGGAACAGTCCTGAGCAAGTAATCTGATGACTCTGAACAGCAACTTCTTAGCGTAAGGAGGGTATGATAGAACTAGCCTTGGCACAGGGTTGCTATTTTATCCTATTAATGGAGCTGACATGTTCAAACATGCAAAGTGCTTTTGGTTGGAACTGAGAGAGCTATTGAAATTGGAATTCCCTACTTGAACCTGGAGTCAAGTCTTCATTGACTAACGTTTGTGATCTTCTTAATTGTTTATCCATTATTAAACATTTTTACAACCCTTCATATGGCCAGCTTCCCTGATAACAGTTGGTAAAGAATCTGCCTGCAATGCAGGAGACCCTGGTTCAATTCCTGGGTTGGGAAGACCTGCTGGGGAAGGGATAGGCTACCCACTCCAGTATTCTTGGGCTTCCCTTGTGGCTCAGCTGGTGAAGAATCTGCCTGCAATGCAGGAGACCCTAGTTCAATTCCTGGGTTGGGAAGATCCCCTAGAGAAGGGAAAGGCCACCCACTCCTGTATTCTAGTCTGGATAATTGCATGGACTTTATAGTCCATGGGGTCACAAAGAGTCAGACACGACTGAGTGACTTTACTTCACATAAGGCCAGCAGTGCTAAATATGTGGCTCCTTTGTCTTAGAATAATTTTGGATCACTCTGTCATAATTGGCTCACAGATCCCATGGTGTTGGTACTTGGTACTCATCACTGCCGAGTAAGAGGGAAGACAAAGGAGGACCTTTGTTACTTACTTACATATCTGATAAAGTCCAGATCCTTCTGGAAATCATTTGGAGTTCAAGGGCATATGAAGCAGGTCATAAAATACTAAGAACTCAAGAGTAAAAATAAACTGCAAGGTTGAAATAGAAGTGAAAGGTCTCAGCTCTCATCTTTCTTAACAATGCCTCATCTGTTTGTCATGACAACCGTGTGATGTGAGTTTTAACGCAAAAGGAGAGGACTGTGCGGGGGAGAGGGATGTGAAGCACAGCAAGGAGAGAGGGCATTCTGGGGACTTGTAGAAATTTGGACCCAAATATGTTTGTGTGATCACTTGGGTGAATCAGCAGGCGTCCCAGTCCAGTCAACTTTGGGGAGACATGCTAATCTCCCTTGTTTTATCTTTGGTGCAGAACCCCAAAGGCTTTGGGGTCTCGAAAGGTGGGCCTCGGTGTTCGTGTGTGTAAAAACGTCTATCCTGGTACCTTACTGACAGAAAGCATTCTGTCTATGTGAGCTAAATACAGATAATGCAAATGAGAAGTTCATTTACATTGACCTTTGAGCCTATAAGCTCTCTGTATCAAAATACTGCTTAAAAACACATGTGAGAATGGAAAGTTTGCTTGATCAATAGAGAATTAGAGCAACTGGAGTCAAATCCTTTTTCAAGGACACCTACCAAACAGAGTGGACTCATTAGAAAACACCCTGACGCTGGGAAAGATTGAGGGCAGGAAGAGAAGGCGGGTGGCAGAGGATGAGATGTTGGATGGCATCACCGACTCAATGGACATGAGTTTGAGCCAGCTCCGGGAGATGGTGAAGGACAGGGAAGCCTGTTGTGCTGCAGTCCATGGGGTCACAAAAAGACACAACTGAGCAACTAAACACCAGCAATCAAATGGACTGTTGCATTGTGAAGGGTGTCTGATCAGCTGGCACTCAGTGAGCATGCTTTAAGTCTCCTGTGTGCATGTGTGTGTGTTAGTTGATCAGTCATGTCTGACTCTGAGGCCCCATGGACTGTAGCCCATGAGGCTCTTCTGTCCACGAGATTCTCCACACAAGAATACTGGAGTGGGGTTGCCATCCTTCTCCAAGTGATCTTCCTGACTGCATTGTAGGTGGTTTCTTTACCACTGAACCATCAGGGAAGCCCTTAAGTCTCCTAGATGAGTACAGACACCGGGTGAATGTTTGCAGAGACTGAGATGAAAGTTGATTTTTTTTTTAATTGGCGAAGAGTTAAAATTCTAGGTCTCAAGGAGACTAGAGACTGTCAAAGGGCTATTTCACCTCCAAGTGAAATTTTTCACAGCCCGCCCACCCGAATGACTGACAGTCACCGTGACCCCAGAGCCTATCCAAAACATCCTCTGCTCTTACCTTCTGTGGTAATACACACCTGCCTTTTGATAAAACCAGAAAGAAAGGTTCCCCATTTATGTACAAATTCTACCTTTGCTTTGTCGCTAAAGCATTCATTTCTGGAAAACATTTACTGGCATTTGAAGGAGTCCTGACTCTAAAGCTTATCATTATAGTAACATCTTAAAAATATAATTTGTTTATTTATTTATTTTTGGCTGTGCTGGGTCTTTGTTGCTGCGAGCAGGCTTTCTCTAGTTGCAGTGAGGGGCTACTCGCTAGTTGCGATGCACAGGCTTCTTCTTGCAGTGCCTTCTCTTGTTGTGGAGCAAGGGCTCTATGCACGCAGGCTCAGTAGTTGTGGTACACTAGCCTCACACTCCAAGGCACAAGGAATCTTCCCAGACCAGCGATTGAACCAGTGTCCTCTGCATTGGCAGGTGGACTTCTATCCACTGAACCACCAGGGAAGTCCCTAAGGTAATATTTTTATCTCAGACTTTTCATCTCTAAAATGAAGTAATAGTACCTAACTCACCTCCTTAAGGGCTGTGGTAATAAATAATATTTAAAAGAGAGTGAAGAAATGTCTACACAGATACTTTAAAGATGGAGACCTCTTATCACTGGGAGTTCGATGATAATTGTTTTATTTCAGAACTATTTTGCAGTTAGTTGGTGGTTAGAAGCTATTTGGAATGAGCCCTGTTTTCATTTCTAGTTGCGCTTGTGGCTGGTGGCTGACATTTACAAGATGACTGTGACAGAGCACAGCTTTGGCTGGGGACACAGCTCTGCTCCAGCCCTGGCTTAAGTGGCTCATATGGTGATTGATCTCCTGACCTTGGATTCATTAACTCCATCCTCTGGTGAGAGGGACAAGCCAGTATAAGGCACTCTTTGTTAGCACACTTCTGTCTGTATTTCTGGGGGTCAGAGACACGGGGGCCCTACTTGCATGTAAAATCTGAAGTATATTCCCTTGGCTAGACAGTTCCAGGGATATGCAAAATTCACTGAAATAAAGTGACAGCATGATAGAAAAATGTAGAAAGCATTATAAGACTTCTTAATTGATAAGAGCAGGTAATAAAAATGAGAACCATGATACTTCAAAACGCTCAATGAAGCACAACCGTGATTCCACATCTAATCCCATAACAAAATAGTGGGATTACTCCCATCTCAGGGGCCATGGTGACTTCTACTGAAATGAATAACTGTCTCTCTCTCTCTTGCTTGCTCGCTATTATTCATCAAGATCAAATTTTACAAAAGTTCCTAGTTTAATTTGGCAGCATAATCCTACCTCTGTTTGAAAACAAGGAGGCTACATTGAAGGGATTTTTGTTTTTTGGTTTTTTTTTTTTTTTGGAGATGGGGTTCTGTTTTTATAAAAACCCAAGATTCTTTTTAACAAACAAGTAGGCAGTGCCCTAGAGACACAAATGTGAAATCACGAAATCATTCCTGCATTTTTTTTCCAAACTGCCTCCGGTGTCACTTTTCCAGGGGGCGCGTCTGTGGGCTGGGGGCTGGGAAGGTAACCTGATCTCCACACACATCTGGGCACTCACTTCAGGCCTACAATAGGGCAAAGAACTCTTTTCGAAAGATGTGGTTGGAAGAGCCAGGGAAAGGAAGATTCACTTGGCCGGTGATAGATTTTTATCCCGGATGGACTTTTCTGAATAGCAATTGCCATCCCCAGCTTCCTTCCCCAGCAGGCGATCCTGAGAAGGCCTCCTCCGTCCAGAGTACCCTCCAGCCCTTCCCAGCCCCTGTCTTCCTTGCAGCTTCCTCTAGACGTCGGTCGGGCTGTCTGATCCGAAGACCTCACCCCTCCTGTGCTTTGGAGACCCGGTCCTCAACACTTTGCTTCTCCAAGTCCCTGTGGTGAGGAACCAGAGCTAGGTTTGCTTTATTCTTTGCTATTTTTTTTTCCTTTCATTTCCAATATGTGTGGACAGATATTTTTTGTAAAATACAATCGAAATAAAATAAATTGATAATTAAGATTAAACAGAGTGAAAAAGCACAAGCACTATCATCATCTTCCCCCATCATTATCATTAGATTTAAGAGACAAATGAATCTATCGATTCTGTTTCCTTACTTGCTACACAGGAAACTGCGTCTGCAGATGTGGTCCCTGCCCTGGCCACAAGTGCTTTGGGTGAAAGCCAGCACGTCCTCCCGTAGTTCAGGGCACCTCTTCCTTCCTGGCAACCTGTAGTCTGTAAGGGGTTTGCTCAGCAGAGGAGGGGAGACAGACTAGGTGGTAGAGAGCATATGGACAGATCAGACTGAGTGGGACTCAAAGACCGTGTCATCGCCGGGGAGGAAGAGTTCTGGAGGAGGTTGCCATGGGACTGGGAGCAACACACGGAGACACACTGTGAAAACACCACACATCAGGGTGACATTGACTTTGTTCTACTCTGGGAGGCATTGGTGAGGTCAAAAGTTGTTTTTCTGACTGAATTGATTATGTGCTATTAGAGAAAGTACAGAAAAACACAGATAAGAACCTCTTATAAGAACACTGTCAAGAGACGTAAACTACTTGGAGAATTTTCCTTTAGAGCATTTATTCCGTGATGTCTTCAAAGATTTAATGTCTTACATAATACCTATTATTTTTTCGGCTTCTTTGCTAAAAATTATAAACTAATCAAATATTTTTATTATTGCTTTGTCTTAATGGCCATATTTTTAATAGGTAAATACTGTTACATTCATCTGTGAATCACAAATCATTTAACCATCATGTTTTTGATGTTTAGATGACTTCTGATTTATTTGCCAATATAAAGAGCAATGAAATGAATGCTTTTGTGTTTATTGATTTTTGTACAATGCATGTGTTTATTGGTTATTTGCATTTCTCCTTTCGTTAATTACCTATTTACATATTTCTATTTTCACTTCCATACCAGAAAATCAGCACTTTCCATATTGATGTGTATAAATTCCTTGTGTATGTAACATAGGTTACAAAAGAGTCCGAAATGCAGTACTTGGATGCAATCTCAAAAACTACAGAATGATCTCTGTTCATTTCCAAGGCAAACCATTCAATATCACAGTAATCCAAGTCTATGTCCCGACCAGTAATGCTGAAGAAGCTGAAGTTGAATGATTCTATGAAGACCTATAAGACCTTCAAGAAAAAACACTCAAAAAAGATGTCCTTTTCATTATACGTGACCGGAATGCAAAAGTAGGAAGTCAAGAAACACCTAGAGTAACAGGCAAATATGGCCTTGGAGTACAGAATGAAGCAGGGCAAAAGCTAATAGAGTTTTGCCAAAGAACGCACTGGTCATAGCAAACACCTCTCCCAACAACACAAGAGAAGACTCTACACATGGACATCACCAGATGGCCAACACCAAAATCAGATTGATTGTATTCTTTGCAGCCAAAGATGGAGAAGTTCTATACAGTCAGCAAAAACAAGACTGGAAACTGACTGTGGCTCAGATCATGAACTCCTTATTGCCAAATTCAGACTTAAATTGAAGAAAGAAGGGAAAACCACTAGACCATTCAGGTATGACCTAAATCAAACCCCTTACGATTATACAGTGGAAGTGACAAATAGATTCAAGGGATTAGATCTGATAGACAGAGTGCCTGAAGAACTATGGATGGAGGTTCATGACATTGTAGATGAGGCAGGGATGAAGACACCCACAATAAAAAGAAATGCAAAAAATCAAAATGGTTTTCTGAGGAGGCCTTACAAATAGCTGAGAAGACAGGAGAAGTGAAAGGCAAAGGAGAAAAGGGGAGATATACCCATTTGAATGCAGAGTTCCAAAGAATAGCAACAAGAGATGAGAAAGCCTTCCTCAGTGATCAATGCAAAGAAATAGAGAAAAGCAATAGAATGGGAAAGACTAGAGATTTCGTCAAGAAAATTAGAGATACCAAGGGAACATTTCATGCAAAGATGGGCTCAATAAAGGACAGAAATGGTATGGACCTAACAGAAGCAGAAGATATTAAGAAGAGGTGGCAAGAATACACAGAAGAACTATACAAAAAAGATCATCATGGCCCAGATAATCACAATGGTATGATCACTCACCTAGAGCCAGACATCCTGGAGTGTGAAGTCAAGTGGGCCTTAGGAAACATCACTACAAACAAAGCCAGTGGAAGTGATGGAATTCCAGTTGAGCTACTTCATCCTAAAAGATGATGCTGTGAAAGTGCTACACTCAATATGCCAGCAAATTTGGAAAACTCAGCAGTGGCCACAGGACTGGAAAAGGTCAGTTTTCATTCCAATCCCAAAGAAAGGCAATGCCAAAGAATGCTCAAACTACCGCACAATTGTACTCATCTCACACACTAGCAAAGTAATGCTTAAAATTCTCCAAGTCAGGCTTCCACAATATGTGAACCATGAGCTTCCAGATGTTCAAGCTGGATTTAGAAAAGGCAGAGGAACCAGAGATCAAATTGCCAATATCCACTGGATCATTGAAAAAGCAAGAGAATCCCAGAAAAACACCTACTTCTTCTTTATTGACTACGCCAAAACTTTTGACCATGTGGATCACCAGAAACTGTAGAAAAATCTTCAAGAGATGGGAATACCAGACCACCTGACCTGCCTCCTGAGAAATCTGTATGCAGGTCAGGAAGCAACAGTTTGGACTGAACATGGAAAAATAGACTGGTTCCAAACAGGGAAAGGAGTACATCAAGGCTGTATATTGTCACTCTGCTTATTTAACTTATATGCAGAGTACATCATGAGAAATGCTGGGCTGGAAGAAACACAAGCTGGAATCAAGACAGCCGGGAGATATATCAATAACCTCAGATATGCAGATGACACCACCCTTATGGCAGAAAGTGAAGAAGAACTAAAGAGCCTCTTGATCAAAGTGAAAGAGGAGAGTGAAAAAGTTGGCTTAAAACTCAACATTCAGAAGAATAAATCATGGCATCCGGTCCCATCACTTCATGGCAAATAGATGGGGAAACAATGGAAACAGTGACAGACGTTATTTTTCTAGGCTCCAAAATCACTGCAGATGGTGAGTGCAGACATGAAATTAAAAGATGCTTGCTCTTTGGAAGGAAAGTTATGACCAACCTAGACAGCATATTAAAAAGCAGAGAAATTACTTTGCCAACAAAGGTCTGTCTAGTCAAAGCTCTGGTTTTTCCAGTAGTCATGTATGGATGTGAGAGTTGGACTATAAGGAAAGCTGAGGGCTGAAGAATTGATGCTTTTAAACTGTGGTGTTGGAGAAGACTCTTGAGAGTCCCTTGGACTGCAAGGAGATCCAACCAGTCCATCCTAAAGGAAATCAGTTCTGAACATTCATTGGAAGGAGTGATGCTGAGGCTGAAACTCCAATAATTTGGCCACTTGATGTGAAGAGCTGACTCATTGGAAAAGACCCTGATGCTAGGAAAGATTGAAGGCAGGAGGAGAAGGGGATGACAGAGGATGAGATGGTTGGATGGCATCACCAACTCAATGGACATGAGTTTGAGTAAATTCTGGGAGTTGGTGATAGAAAGGGAGGCCTGGCGTGCTGCTGTCCATGTGGTCACAAAGAGTAGGACATGACTGAGTGACTGAACTGAAGCTCAACGTGGGGAACATCAAACTAAATGGCTTACAAATTTCGTTCCTTCTCTACGGTTCTGTCGGAGAAGGCAACGGTATCCCACTCCAGTACTCTTGCCTGGAAAATCCTATGGACAGAGGAGCCTGGTAGGCTGCAAGTCCATGGAGTCGGGAAGAGTTGGACATGACTGAGCGACTTCACTTTCACTTTTCACTTTCATGCATTGGAGAAGGAAATGGCAACCTACTCCACTGTTCTTGCCTGGAGAATCCCAGGGACAGCAGAGCCTGGTGGGCTGCCGTCTATGGGGTCACACAGAGTTGGACACGACTGAAGCAACTTAGCAGCAGCAGCTATGGTTCTGTGATATTGAGGTATTTAATACATCATCAAGCTTTTGCCAGCCTTCAACATATATTTATTTACTAAATCAGGTTATAGCCTCTCATACCTGAAATTCAGTTAAAGAACCTTACCACAAAAGGCTGTTAAACAAGGTTCTATATTAACTACAGAGAGTGAAATAGAACAGCAAGACCAGTATATATCTTAACATAAATTGAAATGTCAAATTTGTTGGCTGGGTTGGCTAGTTAAGTACTTAAGCTCCGAGGGAATAGATCCATTAGAAATTGGAAGGAAAAGTCAAGTCACCTGAGACCTGTCACGAGGGTTGGAGGGTGAGGAGGTGGTTGGAGGGAGTTGGCACAAGAGACCCCCCAGGTGGACAGAGAGCCAGAGCCCCTGCAGGGCATGCTGAAAGGCAGAAGGGGGAACAGGGCAGGAAGAACAGCCGACTTTCAGCCTCCTTGACAGTTTTGCTTGGGGCCGGCTTTGTGTGTGTGTAAATCATTCAGATAATTGCTGTAATTCTGTGCTTAGCTTGGCTGCTAAGACCCTTGGTTCATAAATATTCATAAGGTCTATCCACAATCCACTATTACTTAGATTTTCCTAGACAGCTTTCCTGCTGAGGGTGCCAGCATGTTTGTACTGTGGATGCGGATGGTGATCACTTCTTGTCTGGGTGGAAACTTCCCTGTACTCACCCATCCAGGTGATGGTAAGAAAAGGGATGCTTGTATAATCTGGCCCTGCTGCTCAGTAGCTTTTGATCTAATACACTGATTCTTTAATTCATTGTTTACTGAGTTATGTGCCAGGCACCTTGCTGGGTGCTGGGGTTCAAGCCCAGAAGAAAGGTGGGTACCTACCTCAAAATGGGTCCATGTCCTGACTGCCAGGATAGACTTCTTAAGAAACCATCACAGAATAATGATAGTTGCTATCAACTCTGAATATTCATTGGGAAGACTGATGCTGACACTGAAGCTCCAATACTTTGGCCATCTGAAGCAAAGAGCCAACTCATTGGAAAAGACCCTGATGCTGGGGAAAATTGAGGGCAGGAGAAGGGGGCAATAGAAGATGAGATGGTTGTATGGCGTCATTGTCTCAATGGACATGAGTTTAAGCAAACTCCAGGAGACAGTGAAGGACAGAGAAGCCTGGTGTGCTGTGATTCATGGAGTTGCAAAGAGTCAGACACTGACTCAGCCACTGAAGAACACAAAAGACACTGAACTCAGAGTGCTCTGGATAGAGAAAATACACAAAGTCACAACTGTGAGTGAGTGAAATCAAAATTAAGAAGGAATTGCTTCTCACAGGATTCAAATACTTGAACTAAGCCTTAAAATGACATCACTTAACCAGTATATGCTCATTGCAGAAAACAAATGTAATAAGGTGGGAAAAAGTCACTTGAGAATTTTTACCTAATTTGTTGTATGTACTTGAAGACTTTTCTCTGTATTTTATTTTTATTGAAACATAGTTGATTTACAATATTGTATTTTTTCAGATATACAGTATAGCAATTCAGTTATATATATATATATATATATTCAGTTATATATGTTCTTTTTCAGATTCTTTTCCCTTATAGGTTATTTAAAAATATTGAGTATATTTCCCTATGCTATAGAGTAGGTCTTTGTTGTTTATCTATTTTATTTATAGTAGTGTGTATATGTTAATCTCAAATTCCTAATCTATCTTGCACCCTGTATTTCATTTTAACAATACAACAAATCATGAAATATGTACAGTTTTATAATCTAGATTTTTTTCAGCTGAAGAAATATTTATACTAAACCTTGAAGAATGAGTTAGATCCCAGGTAGATGAGATCAAAGAAGGTGGTTTAAGCTGAGAAAGCATCAGGGATTCCACAGAGGTGGGAGCCTCATAGGTCTTGGGTCTGAATGAAGCCCAGGTCTCTAGCTAAGAACGGTCCTAGAGATGAGGTGGGATGGACGGTATGTGCTATGCATTCCTGTCTGGGGTCTAAGGAGTTAGTGTTTCATCCTGAAGGCAAGGGAAGTCACTGAAGAGTGGTAAACAGAATAACAAAAATTTGGAAAATCATTTGAAGGATGGCTGGAAGCAGAGACTGTGGTGGAAGGCTTTCAACTGAGTCTATAGCAGACACTGTAGAACCTGGCCACAACCAGGCTGGACTGGAGCCAATCATACATGGAGACAAAGTGTGTGCTCATTTTATTGTCCTGGCATGTGGATTTTCTAAGTATGTCTTCTCCACCTTTGTCAACTGATGAAAACTTAAACGTCTTAGCACCTCACAAAACATCCGAGATTCATTTCATTTTGTGCTTGAATCCCAGGACTAGAAGGCAAATCAGTTAAAAATTGCTTATCCATCCAGGCCACAACTCCAGTTATTCTTAAAGGACCATCTTGACCACAGGACTTAATTTTTGTTGGGGCACAGTGCTCTTTCACATTGCTGGGAGAATTGCATTCCATTAAAAATATATTTGGAGTAACTTAGTAAATCATGTAGTTACAGCAGAATTGGTTGCTAGAGACAATTTATATATAAATATATGGGAATGTACTTTTCAGTTCAGTTCAGTTCAGTCACTCAGTTGTGTCCAACTCTCTGTGACCCAATGGACCACAGCACGCCAGGTCTCCTTGTCCATCACCAACTCCCAGAGTTTACTCAAACTCATCTCCACAGAGTTGGTGATGTCATGCAACCATCTCATCCTCTGTGGTCCCCTTCTCTCCTGCCTTCAATCTTTCCCAGCATCAGGGTCTTTCTCAATGTGTCAGCTCTTCACATCAAGTGGCCAAAGTATTGGAGTTTCAACTTCAACATCACTCCTTCCAATGAACACTCAGGACTAATCTGCTTTAGGATGGGATGGTTGGATCTCCTTGCAGTCCAAGGGACCCTCAAGAATCTTCTCCAACACCAATTCTTCTGTGCTCAGCTTTCTTTATAGTCCAACTCTCATATCCATACATGACTACTGAAAAATCCATAGGTTTGACTAGAGGGACATTTGTTGGCAAAGTAATGTCTCTGCTTTTTAATATGCTGCCTAGGTTGGTCATAACTTTCCTTCCAAGGAGTAAGCGTCTTTTAATTTCATGGTTGCAGTCACCATCTGCAGTGATTTTGGAGCCCAAAAAAGTAAAATCAGCCACTGTTTCCCCATCTATTTGCCATGAAGTGATGGGACCGGATGTCATGATCTTAGTTTTCTGAATGTTGAGCTTTAACCCAACTTTTTCACTCTCCTCTTTCACTTTCACCAAGAGGCTCTTTTAGTTCTTCTTCACTTTCTGCCATAAAGGTGGTGTGTCATCTGCATATTTGAAGTTATTGATATTTCTCCAGGCAATCTTGATTCTAGCTTGTGCTTCCTCCAGCCCAGCATTTCTCATGATGTACTCTGCAGATAAGTTAAATAAGCAGGGTGACAATACACAGCCTTGATGTACTCCTTTTCCTATTTGGAACCAGTCTGTTCTTCCATGTCCAGTTCTAACTGTTGCTTCTTGACCTGCATATAGATTTCTCAAGAGGCAGGTCAGGTGGTCTGGTATTCCCATCCCTTGAAGAATTTTCCACAGTTTGTGGTGATCCTCACAGTCAAAGGCTTTGGCATAGTCAATAAAGCAGAAATAGATGTTTTCCTGGAATTCTCTTGCTTTTTCAATGATCCAGCGGATGTTGGCAATTTGGTCTCTGGTTCCTCTGCCTTTTCTAAAACTCGCTTGAACATCTGGAAGTTCACGGTTCACGTATTGCTGAAGCCTGGCTTGGAGAATTTTGAGCATTACTTTACTAGTGAGTGAGATGAGTGCAATTAGGCGGTAGTTTGAGCATTCTTTGGCATTGCCTTTCTTTGGGATTGGAATGAAAACTGACCTTTTCCAGTCCTGTGGCCACCTTGCATTACAATAAACTTGTATAGACAAACATAGCACTCTTGGGGTTAACTCTCGGATCCGAGTTGTTGTAGGGGAGAGCTGAGATCATTTCTACATTATTTTATACACTTTCAAGTATTTGATAAAGAATATGTATAAGTTTGTAATGATATAATATATTCAAATTTTCTTTTCCTTTTTAACCAGAAGGATGCATTTTGATTTGAAAGAAATTAAGAAAGTAAAATATATGGGATATCATATCTGATTGGATATGGCAGGGAGATGGAGGGAAGGAGCATGTGATGACTGGTTTCTTTTCCCAAGGTGGCACCATTCATGGTTAGAGAATAGGGAAAGAGGACAAAGAAAGCAATAAGAACACACAACACACTTTAAAATGTGTTAAATCTTAAGATACTTGAGTTCGAGACACTAAGACATTATGCTGTCTCTTCATTTGGATTCCAGGGGAAAAATAATGCTGAGAATTTTAAGTTAAAAATAATCTGATCATATATACTCATTGCCTTCCCGGGGAGGGAAACCATTGTTCAAAGAATAAGAAGTAGAAAGAAGAGCAGACCTAGAATTGAGCCCTTGGGGACACTGAGATTTAATGGGAAAATAAATCAATTCACTGGTCAAAAGGAAAACAGAAAACTGAGTCAAGGGATCACAGTTTAGATGAGGTAGTGCTTCTGGAAGGATGGATGATTTCTTAAGTTGAATCTTGGGATGTGCCCTCCTCTGGGGAAGGCAGCATTCACCTTCTTGCAGAGGAGCTGAGTAGACATGTAAATGCGGACCCTACTTTTCGAGAGAAACAACTGGAAAGGGTGAAAGCTCGAGCCCCACTTGCAAAGAGTTAGAGCAGGAGAGTTGGTCTAGAGTCTCTAAGTATTTTTTGTCTTGGTCTGGGTTTGGGTTACACACACACACACATACACACACACACTGTACTTTGGATGAAAATGTAAAAGGTGCTTCTTTAAAACTGTTGAAAATATCTAGACACAATTCCAGGCTCTGAAAACACCTTCAGGTCAGACTGTGACACAGAAACAGAGAGCCATCCCCTCATTTGACCTCAGGTCATCTTCTAGCTCTTCCACCTCAGCCAAGTCAGCCTAGCTGTGGGGATCCTCAGTGAAAGGAAAACTTGTTCTCAGTGAAGCACAGTTATCGAACAGGAGTGGCAATTCCCAATGCAAGTTGCTCTAGTTCCCACAAGACTGGGTCACATCCATGTGCAACAAAGGAATAAAGAAGAAATTACAGTGGTCAACACATAGAACCCAATGGACGAACCAGAGCAGAAGAGTCAGGGAATTGTTACATGCCATTTAGGTATAAAATGAACACATACATGAGAGATACACCCTCATCTAGAAAAAAACCAGGTCAAGAGTGCTATGGACTTGCTTGTACTCCTGCATAAAAATTTCGGGAAGATGGTAGATGAAACTAAAAGATTTGTGCTAATTATTTTTGAACAAAATCTACTCATAAAGATGATCACACAGTCCAAGACATTGCACTATTCATTTGTAACATTTATTAATATACCTGCCATTCTTTCTGAGAAAAGATGGATGGTATATGTAAGACCTTAAGACTCCAAATTTTTGCTAAACAGATAAACAACTACAACAGCTCATGAAAACTTAATGCTATAAATTAATAGCATTAATTATAAACCTGGATTTCATGCTATAAATCCAGGTTGTCAAACTTGAGCCCCTAGGTCAAGTTGACCCATTATCTCTTTTTGTAAATAAAGTTCTATTAAGATAAAGACACCCTTATTAGTTTATGTAGTGTCTATGACTGCTTTCAAGCTACAAAACTGAATAGTTGTGATATTGACTATCTAGTTTTAGAGCCTTAAAAAATTCGCTCTCTGGCCCTTGATGGATTTCTTTATTGTATACTCATCACCCTTTAATTTGCTTGTTAGTTGTTTTAACAGATTAGCAGACACACCTTGGTAGAAAGACCAGGCTAACCTCCTATATTCCAGAAGCAGCTGCCTCCCCAAGCTTTGCATATACTGAATTTCACACTCACACCATATTTATGGAACACATTTTGCCTGTGTGTTGAGAAACGTATTCTAGTTTACACTGCACACCACCCCCATTCGGCACGCTGACGAAGCATGAATATCCAGCCACTTATTCCTATTACAGCCAAGGTGAATGCCTATGGCTCTTTGGGAAACCTCTTAGTACAATACAACTGCCCCAGTCCTTAATCGATTTCACGCAGTGAGCTTTTCCAAGGCCCATTTCCCTCACTGTGAATGGACTTCCCCACTGGGCATCAAATTTCACAGACTGACCATATGAGAGAAGTGAGTCAGTTGAAAAAAACAAGTGCTTGTTAAAAATGCAGATTTCTGGGACCCACCCCGGATCTGTTAAACCTTTTAGAGGGAGTCAGAAAATCTGACTGGGGGCCCCAAGCCACATGATTCTGATATAGATCTCTAATCCATATTTTGAGAAACACTGATCCCTAGAATTGTTTTCAGCCATAATGCTTTGCAACTCTGTGAATGCTTGGCTTGCTTTACATTCTGTTTCTCAAATCATTCTGTATGCTTCTATTTCCCTCTCTTTTGAAGCTGGAGAATATTCCAGCCATGTGAGATTCAGTATAGAAAAGATTTATACCGGTTGAAATTTGTGTTATTATATTTGTTTCATGCATTTAATTCCTGTTGAGACTTTAAGTACTGGCAGCTGGACCCCTATTCCAGGTGCTATGCCTCATTGTTGACATCTTTTCTCTCTGTTAGATACCAGAGCCCAGCTGTACCAGAAGTAACAAACCTACCACCTACATTACTCTCTCGTTTGCCTGGGTGACCACCACTGAAGATATGAAAGCACAAATTTGGAGGTGGGGGGTGGTTGCTATCCTAGGCTGCACACAAGCCATCTTCGTAGCTTGGCTAACTGAAGTATACGAATAGTGGTTTCTTCTAGATTAAACAGATTTAGGTTTTGAGAACTATTTCCTGGCAGAGAAATGAGGCAACACAAAAGCTTAATGATTCATAAAAAAAGTTCTGCCGGGAAAGCATTGGGATTTTACATAAGCATGGATACCCCACTCCTATGTAGATTTGCTAACAGGGTATTTAAAGCCCACCTCGATGACTACTTGTCCCAGAAAATGTTCTATAATATCTGTCCTACCTACTTAATTGTCAAAAATTAAAATTCCATTGCTTTAGTACCTCTAACATTAATGTAACCAATATTGATTAACCGTACTTTAGTATCAGAGTCAGCAGAGAGAGCTTTCAGAAATTAAGATATAATCCTTGCTTTCCAGGAGTTTATGGGTACAAACAAGCACTTAAAGAGTGAAGAACTGATTATACTTTGTTCAGAGGACAGGAACATATATTTCAGTCTTTGTACAGGATTGAAAACCAGAGGTGAGGAGGCACTTGTGTCTTGATATGTTTTGTCTCTACCATGGCCCTTGTCAACTCCCTCAGTCAAGAACATGCGCACAGTGCGCAGTCTTGAACTGAGTGGATTCTAATTTACTCTTTTCCTTTTAATGGATCAGTCATAACATCTAAGTTTTCCTGTTAGAAAATTAGCTGTTTGGGGTAAGTCTTGTTCATGATATTCAGGGTTGGAAGGTGTCATTTGCCACCTTGAAACTCAGGCTCAGCTCCAGGGAAAGAAAGAGGAATTTTGACTGGTTCCCTCCATTACAGAGATGTTCTCAGCTGTCACACTACCCATCAGGAACACTTGTATCCTGGAATGCTCTGCTCTCCGGGGTGTTTCCTTCTCTCTCTAATTTCCCCTTCAATAATCATTTATTCTTTGACTAGATTTTCCAAAACTCTCGATAAATAAGCGAATTTAACAGACTGATGATAGGAAAATCTAATGAAAAGTGTATGGTGTTCTCACATTACAGATTTGTATTTTGACAGGAACTTTAGGAAACAAAAGGTCTTAAGCAAACAAATGTAAATAAAATTAAAAGGACAAATTTTTAGAAAATAAGAAAGACTTTTTCAGAAGTTAGGCTTTTGATGCCCACTTTTACACCAATCTGCCTGTTTTCACTTGGGATTGGAGTAGCTTCAAATCTGGTTTTAAATATAAAAGTCAGAATTTTTAAAATTAGGTTTATCTTTGAAAAATTCCCATAGCTTTTTAATCCTGAGGACCTTACTTATCCACTGTATATGGTCATATCCTCTAATTTAAAAAAGGTAGTCTAGAAATAGTCTAAATCTTTTATAAATCAGATCATTTTTTCATATTCTGTTGTGTTTTATAGTAAGATTTCTCAGAAATGAATCTTGTTTCAAATACCCAATTTTTAAAATGTACTAAGTGTCACACACTACATGATTTATGCAAACAAAAATATATAGTAAAATTATACTATGTAGTAGATCCAGTAAAAGGTATTTATTCTTCCTTCCTTTACATCCTTATGTGATGCCATGGCATGCATTCAAGTTTAGGACTGAAAAAGCCTTACTGAATTTCAGATGGCATCAAATTTTTATAAGGGAACAGGCCCATATTCTTAGACATGAAGAGGTTTCCCAAGGAAGTCCTGGGGTAGATTCTAGGTCTCCTGACTCATAATCCAATTTTCCAGTTCCAGGAGGGCAAAAAAAAAAAAAACGTATTCAGAGTCAGGACTGAGCAAGGAGATGGCAGAGGACAGAGTGCAAAGGTCAGTGTGGGGAATGGACTCCTAGATGCCAGATGTGAGCTGGCATTTATTAGCTTCATCACATTAGTAATGACTGACCCCCTCCACCTCAATGTCTTTCTCTGCAAAGGTAGAGAAGACACCCACAGCTGCTCTGGACACCACTGCAGTGCTGTGCAGGTGAGAACCAACCCTATCGCAGCCCTCAGTAGTTTATGTATACAGTTTTAATTAGTAGCTGCTGGACCCAGTGGATGTGCTTGTGTGTCCTCTCTGAGGAGGCGAAGCTCTCAGCAGACATCAGCCCCAGGCGTGTTCACACATCCTCTTCTGGAGTAATGGAGGCAAGAGATTATCAATCTCATTTTACAGATGGAGAAACCAGAGCTGCGCCTTCCCCCCTGACTGTGCTGACTCAGCGGCTTGTTAATGCCTGGGTCAATGCCTCCCACTTTAAATCACAGGCAGAGAGAGAGCCTGTGAGTCCCAAACTGATCACGCCATTTCTTTAAACCACTGTGGGATTGTGTGTGCCTGGATGTTCTGAAGACATGACACTTAATTCAATATGCAGTGAGAAATTTATATTCTTCTCCATGTGTGTGTGTTCAGTCACTTTAGTCATGTCGGACTCTTTGTGACCTCATGGACTGTAGCCCTCCAGGCTCCTCTGTCCCTGGGATTCTCCAGGCAAGAATACTGGAATGGGTTGCCATGCCCTCCTCCAGGGGATCTTCCCAAGTCAGGGATCAAACCCAGGTCTCCAGCATGGCAAGTGGATTCTCTACTGCTGAGCCACCGGGGACACCCTTATATTCTTCAACCATATATCAAGTCAAAACTAATTTTTGGAGGAATGATACCCCGGATCCTGGTAAAGGCACAGGATCCTGATTAAATAAAAATGCAATATACTAGGGAATAAGGACAACACATTTTTTAAGTAGTAAGGCAGTTGGTTCAGAGAGGAAGAGTCTAATCAAGGGCAAGTTAGTCTTTATTCAGGTGCAGTCAAACCAAATGTTGCATGGATGTAAATATATACAGCCTTGCATTCGTCAGAAAGCAAGAGGTTTATTTGACTGCCTTTGCTCTGGTCCCGGTGTGTCTACATGGATTCACTTAGTGAACAGCGTGAGGCGCACAGGGCAGAAGCATCCTGCCCATTTGATGAATGAGAGAGTGGGGGAGAGGGGCTCTCAGGGGCTTCCTGCACGGCTGAGAGCCCCCTGAATGTCAGAGCAGGGCACTCTGCACTCCTGCCTCCCTGCTTTTGGCTTTCCCATGGACTCTGCCGCTCAACCCCCAGTCTCCTCCCCAATCAGGATTCAGAAGGGCTCCTGAGCATTCCCGACAGCTCATGTCACTTTATAGGATGCTTCCGTGGGGCTCACGTGTCTGTTGGATTTCCCTCCCCAAGCGTTTGTAGCAAGTCAGAGTGATGGGGATAGTGTTTCACCTTTTCAAACTGTATTTTGAACCCTTGGTCATCAAGATTTGAATGAGTTGCAGAGGTTTCAGCTGGTCCCTGATTGGGGTGCTTTCTGCCTCATAAATCTTCAGCCTTGCCTTCAATAAAACCTCGGCACTGCCCTCCAGAGGGGACACCCACATGAGCCATTCGAGGGGCTGAATAATCACAGGCTCATTAGTGCAGGTGATCTCCCCCCATCAGCCTATGAGAGGGCCGCTGGGGTTGAACGTCTGTATAGCACAGCTGGTCTGGAATGTACCCGTGGCTTAATTTCAGTCGTCCTCATCTCTCCCATTTACACTGCCCCCCACTACCCAGAGGGGAATGCCACCCCAAAGAGAACGTGAGCACAAACATTCTCTGGATCCTGGCTATCAGTAATATTTCTATTAGATAGATGCCCTGTGCTCTATCTTCATTTCTGTTTATTTCCTTATTTTCCAAGGAATAATCAGTTTGAGATTCGTCAACACAATACAACTCAAAGAAACAGCCAGAGGCAGATTCAATTCTGGGGAAATAGAGAAAAGACCGGTTATCATGAAAACCCTCGATTTGCATTTTGCTCCTCTTGTAAGTCATAATATCAGGAAGCTAATGCAATCCCCTGAAAGAAGCTTTTTATATCTAATGACAAGGCTATGTGCCTCCAGGGCGGTGAGATTATATATTTTTCATCACTCATCTGAGATGGTCCCTCTTCTCTGCTCTGCACTCTCCCTGGGAGGGGAGAACTGTTTCCAGGGAAGCAAACCAGGGATGCTGTCTGCCTGGCAGAGAGGTCTCTGAGAGGTGGTCTCTGATATTTTCTGGCAGGAGATGTGTCTGGCTGAGTCTCAAGGTGGCAGGCTCAGGTGATGGAGAGTGCCTGGGGAGTGCACTAGCCTGGTGTCACAGGCTGCAGGGGGAGCTTCCTCCCTGGGAGCTGGGATGCAGTGTTGCATATTTAGCATGTGTGCTCCATACCTTTCCAGCCTGCTCTTTCAACATCGTGATATTAAAAATAGATTCTGAGGAGTGTGCCTGAAGTGGTGGGGGCTGTTCCACATTGCTCTCCCTGATACAAAGACCCTCACATCACCCCAGCATCCAGTTGCCCCAAACAGCCCAGCAAGCAGGCAGGGACGGTGCGGTTCTAGACTCGGGCAGACGACCAACAGCTGCATGGTTAATTGTGGCTTTCTCCCTCTTCCTCCTTCTCCCTTGAAAATCTCAGCTTTAGAAATTAAAGATAAGAAATTCTTTGGAGTAATTAGAGACTGCTGAGCGCTTATGGTAATAATGAAGGGAAACATTCCGACTGATTTACAGCAGGAAAAGGCAGTAACGGAAGAAATGCAGGTTGAAAAAAAAAATAATTAAAATCAGCTTTGCCACTATCTTGACTGAGCTGCCAGTCAGCCTGAGAGAGAAAAGAAATGCTAATGAAATATTAACATGCTGCCTTGGATTTTATGTAACAGCCTTTGTTCCCAGGTACCGTTCTTACTCGTCAGTCAAAAGGGTTAGGGGTTATGGATGCAGGAACCATGGCGGGAGCCCCGGCACCTGGTTGCCGGGAGGTGCTTGGCCTCAGAAAGACTTGCTGGAGCCTCTGGACGGACAAGATGGCGCATCTTTCCTGGACACCAGGGGCTCAGCCTTACCAGCTGGAGACACTCTAGCAGGGGGCAAAGCCTCTTTCTTTTCTTATCCTTTTCCCCCCTAGCTGACAGACACTAGCTGTCAGCAATCATCATGACACAATCAGAGCGGGTTTTATAATATCTGTAAGTGGTTTCCAAGTCTGCAGATGCCAGACACTTTCACCAGCTCAGGGAGGCTCTGTCTCATAGGTTGTCTTCAGAGGAGACAGAGCTGCATGTGCTTTCTGGTTCTTCTGATCAATCACTCAGGGCTGGGGTGCAAAATAGATGACATGACTTTGGAAAAGCTCTGGGTGTGTGCATGCTTGTGTGAGCTGTGTGTGCACATGTGCATGTGTGTGTGTGTGCCCTGTGCAAGCTGAGTGTGTGCACCTGTGTGTATGTGTGTGCCATGTGAGCTCCATGTGTGTGCATGTATGCTCATTTGTCTGTGTGTGCACTGAGAATTATGTGTGCAGTGTCTGAATTATGTGTTTGAGTGCACGTGTGAACTGTGTGTGTGAGCACATGTAGAGGTGGCATGGGTGAACTGTGTATACATGTGTGCATGTGTGTGTGTGCACTGTGTGAGCTGAGTATGTGCACCTGTGTGCATGTGTGTGCCATGTGAGCTCTGTGTGTGTGTGCACGTTTGCCTGTATGCACACTGTGAATTGTGTGTGCAGTATTTGAGCTGTGTAATGAGTGCATGTGTGTGTGTACATGTGAGCTGTGTATGAGGGCACATTTGTGTGTGTGCATGTGTGTCTGTTAGCTGTATATACACATGTGTACGTGTATGTGCACTATGTGAGCTGAGTATGTGAAGCAGTGTGTATGTGTGTCCTGTGTGAACTCTGTGTGTGTGTATGCATGAATATTTGTCTATGTGTGCACTGTGAATTGTGTGTGCAGTATTTGAGCTGTGTGTATGAGTGCATGTGTGTGTGCACATGTGAGCTGTGTGTGCGAGGGCACAGGTGTCTGTGTGTGCATGTGTGAACCACATGTGCTTGTGGTCATTTGTGCTTGTCTGGAACCACTGACATGTTAAAAGTTTTCCAGGTAGCCAGCATCATACTGTACATGGAATGGTTTGGGGATCTGCGTAAGTTCCCGAGAACTCCAGAGTAATCATCCCCGTGAACACAGAAGAGACAGATCAAGGCAGGAATGGAGACAGTGGTCCAGAGTCACCCACAGGAGCCACTAGCACAGCACTGACCTAAAGCTGTGCAGCTTCATTATGCAGACCACCTTTTGCATGGATTCCATGAAGGTTTGGAGTCTCAGGCTGGGTAGATTGATGGGAAGGCAGGGGTGTGGGGGGATCCCAAGTAAGGAAAGCCAGGGCCAGGAAGGAGGCGAGGAGGGAGTGAGGAGGTGGGGAGAGGCTTACAGAGAAAGAGTCCCGGGGTCAGGTTGAGTCCTGAGCTGACGTGCGCTCACTGCGTGACTCTGGACCAGAAATATAAACCCTGTGACCTCATTTCCTATAACTAAGAAATGAGAAAGGGCTGGGGTCTCCAAGGTCCCCCTTGGGTCTGTGATGTGAAGAGAAGGCATTAAGGAAGGGATGTGGGATAAGAATTATGTTCCTTTCTGTCTGGGGTATGGTTTCTGGGTTTTTGTAAGACAGCTGACTTGTCTTTCAAGATTCAGTTATAGTTAGGTTGAACACATTTAATCCTTTCATAAAGAAAAGTAAAATAGAGTAGCAGCTATTACATTTTTTTTCAGAGATCTATGTATAAGGAATTTACATTGTGTTAGATTATCTCAAAGTCCCTAAGGGCTAGATATTATCATCTCTTAGAGACACAGAAAGCAAGAAAGATCCCAGTTTCTAAACAAAGAGAGCAGAGGACTGGTCCCCGCACAGGAGTGTGGCTCCGAAACCTGTGTTTCCTTTCTTCCACTTCGGGGCTGTGATATTGTGGTCAGTTATGAAACCCATCATCTGTGCTGTGTGTTTTTGTTTTTGTTGAGTCCTAAAATCAGCCCCACAAAGGGATGGAGATTGGAACCTCCCCATGTAGCCCACTGAGTGGGCTGGAGAGACCAGGCCCTTTCACCAAACTCCACAGTTCACTGTCCGGCAGACACTTCCATGTCTGGCTCCATTTGTAGTGCGTGCTCAGTCATGTCCAACTCTTTACAACCCCAAGGACTGCAAATTGCCAAGCTCATCTGTCTATGGCATTTCCTAAGCAAGAATACTGGAGTGGGTTGCCATTTCCTACTCCAGTGGATCTTCTCAATTCAAGGGTCAAACCCATGGCCCTTGTGTCTCCTGCCTTGATAGGTGGATTCTTTACCAACTGTGCCATCCAGGAAGCCCTCAGTTCACTGGATGGCAGACACTTCGCATCTGGCTCCGTTCAGGTGAGGACAAAACCTGGGAAAGTCTGGTCTGTGCACCTGACATGCCGGTTGTAACTCCAGTTCTGGAGAGAAGAGGCTACCTGACTGAGCGAATCCCACACTCTCCCTGGTGGCTGTGCCTGAAATAGAAGAATATGGCATCCTTGTGGATGATTGTCATGAGGGTTAATCAGAAGTGATATCATAGAACACTCAGCATAGGGCCTCGCTAATCAGAATAAAATAGCAGCTGACATTTATTGAGCTTGTACAATATGTCAGACCTTGCACCTGCCTTGGGGACCCAGTTCTCACACTCTGGAAGACAGTGCTCAGGATTCACAGAGCCTGGTCTAAGTACTTGGCTATGTCTGTGCCACCTTGAATTCTGCCCATCACTAAATCTGCAGCCTCATTTCTGATCCTGGAGCTCAATTAGCAAAAACAAAAACAAAAAAAAACCTTTTATTCCTAATACATAAGTGTATTCATTCTTTCTTTTTAAAATATTTTAGATTTTATTTATTTATATTTTGGTTGTACCATGCAGCATGTGGGAGCTCAGTTCTGTCCATGTATAAACCCCGCTGCGATGGAAGCATGGAGTCTCAACCACTGGACCACCAGGAAAGCGCTTCATTCTTCCTTTTCTACATATAGATTGCCAAGATCTATACGTGAACTCTCAGGACAGCTCAGTTTATTTTTAACATGATAGAGGAAAGCAAATATGTATAGAAATCCTATTATTTTTTCTAACAGTACGGTTGGGCATCCTTTGCCTTTTATTTTGAAATTCACTCATTTAGTTAGGAAACCTACCTGATCACACAGCATCTGTATCTCAACCTGGCATTATCATTTGCCGTCCATCTTCATCTTTTAATGTGATATAAAAGGTTGATTCTTCACGTTAAATGGCTATAAAATAAGTAAGCATAGATGCCGATGGGAAAAAAAAACAAAATGAATGCAAAGAGGTATAAAAAGTAATAACTCTTACCTCCCCTTCAAAAATCAATTGTTACCAGGCTAACACTTATCGAAGGATTTAAAGCTAAACACAGAATGACTGCATGTGTGCATGCTAAGTCGCTTCAGCTGTCCGATTCTATGTGACCCTATGAACTGCAGACCATCAGGCTCCTCTGTCCATGGGCTTATCCAGGCAAGAATACTGGAGTGGGTTGCTGTGACCTCCTCCAGGGGATCTTCCTGACCTGGGATCGAACCCTCATCTCTTATGTCTAACCTGCCTAGAGCAAATATTTGGTTCATGACTACAGTATTCTAGGTACTGTGCTGAATTGTTCTCAGCTGTTCATTTAATTCTCACAATAACTGTTGATGGTTGTTTAGCAGTTAGCTGTGGTTTTGGTGTTCTACTGAGCAGAGGTGAGCTCAGCTTCTACTCTTCCATCCTGTCTCCTTCCTAATTCTCACAACAACTGAGTGAAGTAGGGTCTGCTATTCTCTGAGGTAGGTGTAATGGGCCCCACTTTACAGGTGAGAAAACTGGAGGTAGAGAAAGATTAAGATATATTTACTACACAGTTAAGCATGGAAGAGGGAGAAATAATGCTGACTGTGTCAAAGGCATGGATCAATGACAAATGCTATCCCTAAATTCTGCAAAGAGAATGAACACTTTGTCCACAATTTATACAAGCACTGTAAGTTACAATAAGTGTCATAAACTTAGCTATACGGCTGTCAGTGATAATGCAGATGAGGAAGCAATGTCTGTCAGTTGTTGGGTCAACATGGTGGCCATCTGACCACTCAGTGTTTTAGCCGAGCATGTAGTGAGGCAAAGGTAATAGCACTTCTTTTTGGTTTGTCTTTCATAGATACTTAACCTTTTACATTTTATGCCTCAAGGATAGCAAAAATCCTCTTCATATCCCAGAGAAAGCCATTTAAAATCCTGACTGGCCACCTAATGAATAATTACCTTTTCACTGCTATCGTGTGGCCAGCAACCAGGACAAGCGCAGAATTCAAGAAAAAATACTCAATCATGGGGGTACAACCTTAAACTCGTTCTCTCCTTGAGGAGAAAATGTTTAAAACATGTTAATAATTAGAGAGCAAGTCCTTAATCACACTTTAAAATCAGCGCAAGGAGGGCAATCACTGCAGGATCCACATCCATGTGGCCCTTCCCTGATTTCTGCTGAGCACAGATGAGATGGTCCCGCTTGGGTGTGAGCCACAGGCCGTGGGACCCTCATGTCTGCCCTGATTCCTTGTTAAGCTGGGAGACCCTGCTCACATCGTCCAGCCCCCGTATTCTGTCTCTGAATTGAAATGATGAGCATGCTGACCTCTCAGGGACGTTGTAAAGACTTAGGAAGAAGAAATCCCAAATCACGGGGGCCTGACAGACAAGTGTGTGTCTCTCTTTTTCCCTAGGCTCAGCCGGACACCTCAGGGATGACTGAGCCAGGGCTTGAAGGAGCTGAAGTCCCAGCAGGAGTTGTCTCTGCAGAATTTATGGGACCTGAATGTGGAGGTGGGTGGAGGTAGGTCCTGGCAGGAGCCAGAGTCTGAAGCAGGAGCCCCAGTGTCCTCAGAGCGAGTCCTGGTGGCTCATCGCAAGGTCCTCCTTCACGGCCTCACCCTGAAGTGTCCACCCAGGTCTTGAAAAGGCCCATCAGGGATGCTGCAGGATGATGACTGAACTGCCTCCAGCCTTTCCTGTAATGACCTCATTTTTTAAAAATAAATAACAATTGATACGTACGTTATTTAGCGTGACCTACTTAACTGAAGTTATCCTCAATGTCCTCATCTGGTTTCTATAGTACGAGCATCTCCTTGGCAGAGATAATATGAAGATGAAATGAGACAATGAAAGTGAAGCATCTAGTGTTTTGTCTGCCACGTAGACATGCGGTATGTGTTGAAAAATAGATTGGCATGTGCCTTGGGGGACAGAATGGATCTGGGTGTCAACAAAAATGGGAAGGAATGATCTTAGGAAAACTAAAGGAACCACATGTGTACAAGGATGAGTGTTCTGAGTCTGCCAGTTAACTTTGAAGTAATTTTCCCTTTCAAAGGATTGTAATATTTTGCAATTTTGTTGGAGAATTACAGAGGACTCCACTGCATGTTTCTTATGGCAAGATATAGTTCTAAAAATAAGAATGCATTGCTATATTTCCTTTAAATCAAATCAAACCTGACTATGAAGGCATATCTCATCTGGCAGGTGGGGCAACTGGTCTCCATTTTGGAGGGGGTTTCCTCTCTCTTGTAAAATCCAGTGAGACTCTAGCCAGCTTGCATGGCCCCCAGAATGTTGGCAGGTCTTGTGTCTCACTCTGTTAAGAGCACTGCTGATTTCCTCATTGCCTCAACTTGAATGGTGTCGTGAAGGCAGGTGGTTCTCCTGCTCTGATGGATCAAAGTACAGGCATGTGCTGAATCTAGAAGGCCATGTATTAGAATATAGCTTCCCCAAGGGCTCACCTAGCATCCTCATGGAGGCCCCACACCCCATGCCCCTACAGAGATATGAGGCAGACATTATGGTTGTCCCCTTCTATCTGTGAAAGAGTAAGTCTTAAGTGATAAGCAACCCATTCACCCAAAGCTGTAAGGCCAAAGGGCCAGGCATTTGATGGAGCCAGATGGCGAGTCCAGGACTAGATCTTCATACTGTGTGTGGGAGACAGCCTCTGTGCGAAGGAGCACAAGACAGAGTGGACATAGTGAAAAGCAGACCTCTAGTTCAGTTCAGTTCAGTCTCTCAGTTGTGTCCGACTCTTTGTGACCCCATGAATTGCAGCACGCCAGGCCTCTCTGTCCATCACCAACTCCCGGAGTCTACCCAAACCCATGTCCATCGAGTCGGTTATGCCATCCAACCATCTCATCCTCTGTCGTCCCCTTCTCCTTCCACCCCCAATCCTACCCAGCATTAGGGTCTTTTCCAATGAGTCAACCCTTCGCATGAGGTGGCCAAAGTATTGGAGTTTCAGCTTCAACATCAGACCTTCCAATGAACACCCAGGATTGATCTCCTTTAGGATGGATTGATTGGATCTCCTTGCAGTCCAAGGGACTCTCAAGAGTCTTCTCCAACACCACAGTTCAAAAGCATCAATTCTTCAGTGCTCAGCTTTCTTCACTGTCCAACTCTCACATCCATACATGACCACTGGAAAAACCATAGCCTTGACTAGACGGACTTTTGTTGGCAAAGTAATGTCTCTGCTTTTAAATATGCTCTCTAGGTTGGCCATAACCTTCCTTCCAAGGAGTAAGTGTCTTTTAATTTCATGGCTGCAATCACCATCAGCAGTGATTTTGGAGCCCAAAAAAATAAAGTCTGACACTGTTTCCACTGTTTCCCCATCTATTTCCCATGGAGTGATGGGACCAGATGCCATGATCTTAGTTTTCTGAATGTTGAGCTTTAAGCCAACTTTTTCACTCTCCTCTTTCACCTTCATCAAGAGGAGGAGAAAAAGAGTTCTTCTTCACTTTCTGCCATAAGGGTGGTGTCATCCGCATATCTGAGGTTATGGATATTTCTCCCGCAATCTTGATTCCAGCTTGTGTTTCTTCCAGCCCAGCGTTTCTCATGATCATATAAGACCTCTAGGATTTAGGTCAATTCCTCTGCATCCTTTAATAGCAAAACCAAGAAGACTGTCTAGATTTTGAGTCTCCACTTGGGTTCAGTGTCAGAACAGCCAGAGGTTACATCCTGGCTGGACCACCTGCCAGCTTCATGATGAAAAAAAACAGAATCCAACCAGCCAATGAAACAAAGCAAGTAGTCCAACACCAGCAAGAACAAACAAGGGGAATGAAAGAAAATGGAAGAACCTTTGCAACAAACTGGTCTGAGCATGAATCCGTGCTCATATCTGAGCCTTCCTCCCCTGCACTACACCTGGATCTCCTTTTAGTGAAAGGGGAGTATTCATGCTACCTTGGCTGATGGCATTGGTCAGGATGGATGCCTGTCATGCATCCTGCTCTGCGCAAGCTGTGGAGGGTGTACCCCGCCTTGGGAGACAGTACCCCACCTTGGGAGACACTCAAGGGCAGGGAATAGGTGGGAGGGTGACACCTTCCAGCTGCCCAGCTTGCACCCTCTCAGTCCTGTCCTCATCATAAATGTGTGAGAAAACCATGGGGCCGTTATTTAAGTCATCACACTTTGTGGGATGCCCTGCTCCTCCCTAACTACCTCTCAGAATTGGACTGGACCATAAGAGGATGTGAAAGATGCTGGTAGATGCTGGAAGCTATGCCTAATAGGTTCTTGGTATCAGCATCTCGAGGCTTAGGTAAAGTGAGCCTTATGAGCCCTTGCAATGTGGAAACGGTGCACAGGGTTTGTGAGACTGATCAATGTCCCTGAGGCTTGTTTGGAGCAGGGAGAGATTTCTCGATGCAGGAAGTGACCAGGACAGGCCAGGGGACTCCAAAGCATCAAATGACGTCCCCACGATTCTGAGCTCACATGTGAAATCTTCCCATGCAAGTGACAAGGGAGGTCTGAGAATTAAAGTGGGAGGAAATCAACTCTCAGAATACATGACCCTACCCCCAGTTCCCAGAGTGTGATCTTTTTAACAAATTTACTGAAAACTTAAAAAAAAATACTACAAGACAATTGCTATATGATTATAATTTTAAAAGTTGGTAACTACAGCAGAGAAACATGAAAAAATAAACCAAGCAACCAAGACAAAACAAAGCAGTGTCTGCCGGCGGTGACTCCGAGCAGGAATTTTTATGGTGTGGCAGGCAGAAAGGCATTTTCAAAGTCTGTTTACCTCTTCCCTTTCCTTAACCTGAGTTTGTTTGAGTCTGGCCTCATTTCTTTGAAAGACCGTGGGCCTAGGGGCCTGTACTAATTTCTATAGATGTCCTACATATTTTTTTTTTTTAAACAGAGCCATTGTCTGCTTTGAATACCAAACCAGACATAAACTTAAAAAAAAAAATTAAAATCATTTTACGGATAATTGGAATGCAGAGTTTTGTGAATATTAATACCCCGAAAGAGGAACTCATCCTTTCCCTATGTCTACATCTTTGGTTGTATTAATTTTCCACTATTTTTACTACCACTTTTGATAACCTAGAGAAATTCCGGATTTAAATAAACTAATTAAATGAGGGGCTTGGAGTCTCTGCAGACCAAAGGCAAGCCCACACCTCTCAGAGCATTCTAAGAATCACAGGCAAGCTGTCAAGGCTCCAGCTGGGGGTGTCACTAAAGTGTGGGAGCCTCATGCAGAGCCCATTGAGATGGCAGCAAAAGGGACACCAGGCAGCGTTGGTCACACGGCAGAGGAGTCCTCTGGGCTCTGAGTAGTAGTCAAGAAATCCTCTCTAGTGATGGTGAAGGTCAAGAGATGCTTTGTCATCTTGTGCCCTCGGCAAGCTCTGAGCCAGGAGGGTGTGACAGGGTGAACCACACGTGCAGCCAAGGGCTGGCACCCAGAGAGCTCTCTGTGTCCCCGCTCCTGGGGTCCCCGAGCAGCTGACCTGCCAACTGTTGGTGCCAGAGTTGCTCAGAGTGAGGGCAAGTGGACGAGGGCACACACTGCTCCCAGCCGGCATACCAGCCGCCCTGGGAGTTTCCTAAAACTCACAAGAGTGAGAAGGCGAGTCTTCCAGGCGCCTCTCAGCCACATCTGGGATGATTACAATAGATGACAATGATGAAGTCTGAACTCAGGGAGAATGATCAAAATGGGCTTTCAGAAAAGAAACTGAGGTCAAGGAGTGGGTGAGGGGACTCTTTCTCTTCCATTTGTGCTATATTTCAATTGGTGATGTCTGTGTGTGTGTGTGTGTGTGTGTGTGTGTGTGTGTGTGTGTGTGTGTGCGCGCGCGTGCACGTGTTGGTCACTCAGTCATGTATGACTCTTGCAACCCCATGGACTGTAGCCCACCAGGCTCCTCTGTCCGTGGAATTCTCAGGCAGGAATACTGGAGTGGGTTTCTGTTTCCTTGTCCAGAGGAGACACCCCCCAACAGGCTACAGACACATAGCTGAATAAAGGTGGGACAACAAAGGATGGTCCATGGGGCAGCCTTTCTGGTCCCAGCCAGCAGAATGTCCCTGCCAGTTTCCAAGGCTCTCCTGCTTCAAAGACCCCTCCAGATGGTGGTCTGTTCTCTAGAGGAAAGTCTAGAACCATCTGAGCAGCTTCAGAAAGCACCCAAAGCCCATGTCATTGGTCACTTTCTATATTCTTCTCCATCATTGTTTGGAGTTTTGAGCTGACTGATTTATTGGGGGTGAATCAGAAATTGAAGTTAATGATAATGAAATCTGACTCACTGAAATTTAAAAACAAAACAGAACAAAATCCAGGATCTCTCAGAGTGCCTGCCATGTGCTGTCTGCAGAAGAGCAGCAGTACCTGTTACTACCTGAGCACTTTCTTTCTAAGTCTACACATGAGGGTTGTGGTGGGTGGCACGTTTCTGAAGTCCACCAGTATACCATCCACTTAGAGAAGCAATGTTTTTGTTTGTTTGTTTGTTTTAACTTTGCTTTGTTTTCTGGCATCGTCAAAGAGAGGCAAACCAAGGTGAGTGTGTAGAGCTAGATGTCAAAGGCAAATATATTCTGACTCTTCGAAACTATAGACTGAACGGGACTTCCCTGTTGAGTTAAAGATTCTACAAGAAGGTGCATAAGACATGGGCTCTGCCTGTGAGGTCAGTGAGTCAGTGACAGAGGTTTCATATGCCCTGTTCCCCTGTGGGGCTCAGAGGAGAACTCATATTTCTCAAGTATTTACATAGCATCATGAGCCCCATTGACTTCTATTTAGCTCTCACTATTATCCTGTAAAGGATGCACTACCCTACAAGGGAAATATTTACAGATAAGAAATTGAGGGTCAGAAAGGTGAAGAAATGTGTCCATACCACTCAGGTAGAAATCAACAGAGCTAGGATATGATCCCAGATCAAGTTTAGCTGAACCATGTCCTCTTGTCTGAACATCTGGACCTACAGGTAAAACTGAATATCTTTTCTACCATTATGCTTGAAATGTGGGTGTTTCTACACTAACATGGCTGGATTTACTGAAAAAAAGCTCTTGTTATACAATACTATATAGTAAAAATACCATGGTTTATGTTGCTGCTGGTGTCCTAGAACTCAACACTCATGAAACTTCAAACCAAAGTGCTAAAAATAAAAAATAAATAGATAAATAATTAAATTAAAAAAGCAACCCCAGCGCTCTTAGTAAAGACACACATACACAATTATGTCTCCATTGGAATTTTCACTGTGTAGCGTGTCAAAGGCCCTTTTTATTTTTATTTTTATTTATTTATTTATTTATTTTTTTGGACAATGTCAACTGGTGACTTTATTTCTTACAAAAGTTACATTGAAAGAAGAGGTTGAAAAGTCAAGTATACTTGATTTGCACATATTTGCCAAGTCTCACAGGATTCAACCACTTCGATAATTTTTATTGATAACCAGGATATACATATTAAAAGCCTCACACTGAAGCTCAGTACACACATCCAACCCCAGTGACAGATGTGCAAATGAGTGTGCAGAACAATCTCGGGAACTCCTGTCTCCTGTTTGTCCTCGGCTGTGACTCAGCACCCCCCCTTCTGCAGTGACCGAGCCACCTCACCTCCACCCTGCAGCCCGTTCCCCTCAGCTGTGTCTGCTGTCAGGGTAGGCCCTCTGTGGTTCTGCGCCAGCCCTGATCAGAAATGGTGAAGCCCTGGTCAGGATAGAGGATGGGTTAATTCAAACAAAAGCAAAATGGCTCATGAGTGAGGAGAGAGGCGTGGAGACAAGGCGGGAGACACCCACTCTTCTCAGCGTGGAAGGGGGGCTCGGGACCCCGGACTGTGTCAGAGATGGTGGAATTCCATAAAACTTGGACAAACCAGGCAAGTTTAAGGCGAATCCCCAGGGAGGGGAGCTGTTTGCTTTCCCTTTTTAATTCTGATGGTTTATTGAGGTTTCTCTTGAGATGCAAGCCCTTAAATATGTTCATTTCTAATACAGCCCAGCTTCAGCTACTTCAGATGGATATAGTCTTCTCCATCAATTATTTTTTTAAACAACTTGTAAAATGTATTTGGAGTTTTACAAGAGAGCTTACCAACATGGAAAATAGAGCAGTGCTTGAAGCCAGCCAACTGCATGTCCCTTGCACCAGAGGAAGACAATTCTAGAGTTTTGAGCATATGTCTTAGTCTTCATGTACTGCTAAGGCTTTCCGCCTAATTGTAAGTTTGCCCCTCACCACCTGCATCACTATGAACTTAATTGTATCAATATATGAATAAAGGAAGTTCCAACTTATGCTTCTATTATCCTCCACTTTACCAGTTGAATATAAGAACCTGGTGGATAACAGACACACATTTTGTCTCAGGACAGGATGGTATTACTATACTTATTTGCTTTTACATTTTTCTTCACCTACTAGTCTCATGCTCTCCTACTTGATGGCCATAAACCACAAGGAGCACTTCAATGCAGAAGACGCAAACTGACATGTGTTGTAAGTGTAAAATACATATCATGTTGTAAAGATTTGGCATGAAACAATGAGATAAATATCTCTGATAATTCTCATGTTGATATCTCATTGAAGTGATATTTGGAATCTACTGAGTCACATAAAATGCACTACTAGGATTATTGGACTTGCTCTCTCTCTCTCTTTTTTTTTTTTAAATACATACCAGTATGTACATTCAAGGGCTTCCCAGGTAAAGAAACTGCCCGCCAGTGCAGGAGACATAAAAGACGTGGGTTCCATCCCTGGGTCAGAAAGATCCCCTGGAGGAGGGCACAGCAACCCACTCCAGTATTCTTGCCTGGATCATCCCATGGGCAGAGGAGACTGGTAGGCTACAGTCCTTGGGGTTGCAAAGAGTCAGACACAACTAAAGTGTCTTAAAACACACATGTACATTAAAAATTGCTTATGGAGTTCAGGGACTATGAGTAAGTGATTTCACAACCATGGAACCAACACACTGCCTGGCACATGGTTGGCATAAACATTAATTGTAGACAAGAAAATGAGGTGTGTGTCTAACTCAAAACTCATGTTCTTTCCACTGTTCATGGCAGGGACAAAAGGAACGACCATATTGGGCCTGAGCTGGACAAAGCAAAGCCAGAGGCTGCAAGGGGCTGATTCATGGTGTCCATGTGGTCAAACTCCTAGGATGGGAGACAAAGGAGAGATGCACAGGAGGTGTCTGGAAGGCAGGGGCTATCCAGTACATGATCTTTATCTTACATATTTTAAGAAATTATTTATGTATTTATTCATTCATTTTATTTTTGGCTGTGCTGGGTCTTCATTGCTGCACTCAGGCTGTTTCAGGTGCAGTGAGCCGGGGGCTACTCCTCCTTGCGGTATGCAGGCTTCTCACTGCAGTGTTTTCTCTTGTTGCGGAACAGGAGCTCCAGGGCATGCAGGTTTCAGTACTTGTGGTGCTCAGGCTTAGTTACTCCACGGTGCGTGAAATCTTCCCAGACCGGGGATCGAACAGTGTCCCCTGCATTGTCAGGTGGATTCTTAACCACTGGACCACCAGGGAAGTCCCTTGGATATTTTTGGAAGGAGATTTCTCAGTCCCATCCATTTCCTATTTTTCAGTCATTGGGCTGAACATGTATGATGAATTCATCTTCACCCTGTATGAGATTATCCATGTGCTGAGGTCACTGACGATACAATAAGAAGCTCATCCAGACGAACAGACACAAACAGGAAAAGTGCGATGCCACCACAGGTTCATTGTGGAGCTGCTGTACCTGGATTTTGCCACATAACAGCCATGTGACTTTGGGAACTGTCCCTCCCTCACAGAGCTGCAGTTTTCCTATCTGTAAATTATTTTAAAAAAGCAATTTGCACAGTATTTCCCCGGGATTAAATGAGACTCCTATTTGCATGTGAAAGTACCTGGCAGAGAAGAAGATAAAACTTGACACAAGAGAAGATATTTAATCAATAAAAGTACTGTTGGATTAGAGACAGCTTGACAAAATGAAAAGAAAATGGGTTTTATAGTCTAAACCATTTGGCTTCAAATCCTTGCTCTGCCATTGGGCCAGCTAGTTAACCTTTCTAAGCTTCAATTTCTTCACCTATAATATTGCAATAATGTCACTTACCTTGCTATTTTTTAGAAATAAATTGAATAAAGCCTGAAAACTCTTGGTACAGAGCCTGATACCTAGTAGAGATTGAATAATTAGTGATTTTGAAACATTATTGCTTCCTAATTTCCAATGAGACATCTGGTTTCTAGTTTTAGGTTTGTCACTTACCTAAGAATAATACTAGTAGTTCTGAACTGGATCATTAAGCTCTGAGTACTAATGCAAAAATGACAGGAGAATTTAAGCATGTTGACATAATTATGTTAATTTAATGTAGCAACATTAACTAGCCCTTGGAAAGACAAAAATAACATACAATAATTTACATAATAATGGTATTTTTTTTCTTAGAATAAACCTAATTCAAGACCCTGATGTTGGGAAAGATTGAGGGCAAAAGGAGAAGAGGGCGGCAGAGGATAAGATGGCTGGATAGCGTCACTGACTGAATGGACATGAATCTGGGCAAACTCTGGGAGACAGTGAAGGACAGGGAAGCCTGGCATGTACAGTCTGTGGGGCTGCAAAGAGTTAGACACACACTGACAAAGAGTCAGACACAAACTGATCCACAAACTGAGACTTTTTCAATGCAAATTAAGGTCTCCTCTCAGCAGAAACCCATGGAGATTAGCTCCAGGAGAGTGTGGCCATGTGTGGCTTCAAATGATAAATCGAGTTCAGATTCCCTATTAAACACCCCAAGGATTCCACCATACCTGCAACTCTTTTCCTTAAATGTGCTCCATGAAACACTGGCCCTGGGGGACACTGATACATGTGATGGGGCCGGAGAAAGATGTCATGAGAAATAATCTTAGACATAGCGTTGCTCCCACTGTGAATGGCTAATTCCTTCCCAGACCTGGGTTACACAGGCAAAGCTGGACACTTCTCAGAATCTCTAAAAACTACACAACAATGATTATTGAAGCAAAGGATACTTAGACACGTGACGTGTTCCCCAAGGTATTTTTAAAACACAAATTTATAAAGTTAAATATATTAGTCATATAACCAGAGAAGATGTAGGCTTTGGTATGCAGAAATAATCTCTGAGTTTCAAATCTCTCTGTGAAACTCTCCTGTCAAATTCTTACTACTGCCAGTGTTCAGAGGACTGTAAACAGCAAAACTGAAATGCTCTACATTAGCATGAGATTGGGGAAAAGGAAATAATTTGCTCACAAACTTCATGTTTAAAGGAGATAAAATTGTAAAGTACTATCCTAAGAATTATAATTGTATAGAGTTTCCATCTGAGTAATTATGTAATTGCTTATCTACAATGAAACCAAATGAAAGAAAATTTTAAACTACTTTAAGAGAAGAATAATATTGCTGTTTTCTAGATCAATAGAGATATTGTTAAATAGCAATTACAAAAATGGTACATGTACATTCTCTGGAGATAAAATAAGGTGAAACCATTTTCCTAATACACTTACAAAATGAGCTTTTATAAAAGCACTACTCTATAATCTTGTCAAGTCCACTTGAAGTATTGTATAATTATTTAAATAACAGCAATAATATTAAATGGGGCTTCCCTGGTGGCCCTAGTGGTAAAGAACCTGCCTGCCAATGCAAGAGACTCAAGAGACATGGATTTGATCCCTGAGTTGGGAAGATCCCTTGGAAGAGGATGTGGAAACCCACTCTAGTATTCTTGCCTGGAGATCCTATGGACAGAGGAGCCTGGTGGGCTACAGTCCATAGGGTCACACAGAGTTGGAAACAATTGAAGTGACTTAGCATGCATGCACAATAAAATTAAACAGAGGAAAAAAAAAAAACAAAATTATCTTATAAGAACAAATAAACTTTTAAAAAAATTGTTGTGTTTCCAGATTATCTGTGGACTGTTAGCAATACTAATACTATAATGATGCTTCTAAAAAAAAGCTAAACTGAAAAAATTAACTGATGAATCACATTTAGATAATCTATAAAACACTATTTAATAACTATAATCCTGTCAAATTTCCATTTATGGCATTGTATAATCACTTAATAGCAATAAAACCGAAAGAAAAATATCAAATTATTTAGTAGAGAAAGAAAGTACTTTGTCCTGGTTTTGAATCTTCAGAAGTAGTTTCCTTGGCATGTGGGATCAAAATGAAGATGACTCACCCATTAGGGTGTAAAGACAGTTCATCTGACCAGTGGAAGGCATTCTGAGCTGTGAGACATCCTCAGTGGAAGGCTGCCCAAAGCCGTTAGTCCTCAACCTACTTTCTGGAATAAGGGGGTGGACTTTCTTTTTTCATTTAGAACAGCAAGGGCTTTAATGGACATTTAGTAGCTTTTCAGTGGAAGACAGTCTTCCATCTTTTCCCAAGGGGCTCAGGCTGGCAGAATTGCCTCCCCACTGGATGCTGAGGGCTGGGAGGAAAGGGTGAGGAAGGGGTGAGTTCCTCCTTGAATAAGATAAGAATCAGTCGCTTTTGAATGGTCATTGTGGGCTGTTTATTCTGAGGCAGGGCTGGCAGCACTGGGCTGGGGTCCTCCTCTCAGGGGCTCTTCCCCTGGAGTCCTCGGGCTCATCTGATAAGGGGATGAGTGAGGGTTCAGAGCCTGGGCCAGCGGCACCCTGTTCAGGAGGGCAGGCTTAACTGAAAGAAGGAGCCAGTCCCATCCATTGCCAGGAACACCAGCAAGAGCTCTCTTTCAGTCCCACGGAGGAGTTGATGTATCAGCACCTGACGGAGGTTGTGGGGTGTCTGGTCCACACTGGGAACAGGACACTGGATCGGGACCAGTCACAGAGGTGCCCTCCTTCTCTGGAATCTGGTCAACCTGAGGGCTCTTGGGTGGTCTCTTGGCTTCTGATAAACACCCGATTTGTAATATCAAGTATATGGATGCTAATTTTTCCAGTAGTCATGTATGGATGTGAGTTGGACCATCAAGAAGACTGAGCCCCAAAGAATTAATGCTTTTGAGCTGTGGTGTTGGAGAAGACTCTTGAGAGTCTTATACAGCAAGGGGATCAAATCAGTCAATCTAAAGGAAATCAACCCTGAAATTTCCATGGAAGGACTGATGATGAAACTGAAATGCCAAAACTTTGGCCACCTGTTGCGAAAAGTTGACTCAGTGGAAAAGACTGATGCTGGGCAAGACTGAGGGCAGGAGGAGATGGGGAAACAAAGGATGAGATGGTGGGTGGCATCACCCATTCAATGGATATAAGTTTTAGCAAACTCCAGGAAATAGCAGAGGACAGAGGAGCCTGATGTGCTGCAGTCTATGGGGTAGCAGAGAGTGGACATGACTTAGTGACTCAACAACAACAACTACAACAGGTACCTCTCAGTCCTGATTGGATTCCTAATCTATTATCCTAAGCATCTCTTTCATGGGAAGCAAGCTGGCTTCAGTAACAGCCACTGATGCCTTTAAGTATTCTGAGTGAACTTTGGTATATTTCGTGGCTATCCAGGTCTTCGCATACAATCTGCTCTGGAAAACTTTTCCTTTATCTTCACAGCATAAAAAGTCTGTCTAAATGGGATAGTTGGTGAAAATTCATTTTTTGTTCTTAATGAATTTCTGTGATGATTGGAATTTCCAGTTGCTTCTACTTTTGTATTTTTTTTTTTTTTTCCTACAATGAATCTTCCTCAGTTTGGAGATTTTTCACGTAATCTTTAAGTGCACTGGTTATTTCATCTTCTTCAGCTAACTTAGTATACATTTGGTTTCTTTCCTCTTTAAAAGTTTTAAAATAAATATTTAATTCACCCACATCAATCAGTTTCTTTGGAATTCCCTTGATTATCTTCTAGGAGGTCTCCTTTTTCAGGACCATTGATTACATCCACTTTCAAGTTTCCACTATCCATTTAGTCTTTTCCAAGAACAGTGGCTCAAACTCTCCCCTCTCCCCATTATTTTTTTTTTTTTTTGCAAGTATCCATCCAAAGACAGAATTTCTTGAGAGTTCTGTATTTTCTTCAATATAATAACTTCATTCACTCCTCTTTCCCATCCTTCAGCTTCTTGTGAAAGCAGCTCTAGACTTTCCAGAACATTCAAATCTTCCTCCAAAGTATCATTTAATGATGGCTGAAATTGTCTTTCATTTGTCTGATGGATTTTGAGGACTATTTCCATGGTACCTACTTGAAATTCAATGTGGTCTGATGCATCTTATAAAGGATAAAACTATCTTACAAAGACAGTCATCAGTTCAACTTGTTTAAAATACTGAGATTTGTCTTCCTTTTGTCATTTTGAAAAGTGTTTATGTTAAAATGCTTCCCTGGTGGCTGAGATGGTAAAGGATCTGACTGTAATACAGGACACCTGGGTTCAATCCCTGGGTCGGGAAGATCCCCTGGAGAAGGGAATGGCAACCCACTCCAGTATTCTTGCCTGGAGAATCCCATGGACAGAGGAGTTGGCAAGCTACAGTCCATGGGGTCACAAAGAGTTGGGAATGACTGAGTGACTAACACATATATGTTAAAAGCAATTAAAAAGTTGAAAATTTCTAGCTCCAAACTGATGTTTTATGTGTTTCTAATAATTTATTCTCCAGTCTGGTTTGCACTGAGGTCAACTCAAGGTCTCCAAATATATATATTTTTCTTTTTTGGCCCAGCAGCAGAAGCACAGAGTCCTAACCACTGGATATCCAGGGAATTCCCCCAAATATGAATTTTTCAATTTAAGTTAATAAACCTTATTTCTTAGAAAAGCTTGAGTTTTATACAAAAGTTAGGCAGAAAATGCAGAGTTCCCATATACTCCCTCTTCTACCCCCATCACTTACAGTTTCCCCTACTCTTATCTTACACTGAGACAGCACATTTGTTATAATTGATAAACCAAAGATTATTAACTGAAGTTCATAGTCTACATTAGGGTTTACTCTTTGTGGTGTGCATTCTATAGGTTTTGACAAGTATATAAAGCCCTGTGTCCATGGTTATAATGTCATTTAAAAGTGTTTAACTTATCTAAAAATCCCTTGCATCTCATTTCTCCATTCCTCTCTTCCCCTCCACTCCTAAACTTCTGGAAACCACTGATTTTTTTTACCATCTCCACAGTTTTGCCTTTTCCAGGATGTCATGTGGTTGAAGTCATACAATGTGTAATCTTTTCAGAGTGGCTTCTCTTGTCTTGACAATACAAATTTATGTTTATCCACATCTTTGCCTGACTTGATAGCTCATTTTTTTTTTTTTACTGCTGAATAATATTCCATTGTCTGAATGAATTTATTTATTCATTGACCTAGTGAAGGCATCTTGGTTGCTTCCAAGCTTTGACCATTATAAATAAAACCACTATAAACATTCATGTCCAGGTTTGCATGTAGATAACTTTTCACCTCATTTAGATACCAAACACATTTTCAGTTAAAAAAAGAATTGTATACCTAAAAAAAAAATTCTTTCTTCCAGGTGGTAGAAACTTTATGGCTAGTTTTCGCCTTCTTGAATTAAGTTCGTGGTGATGGTGGTTTAGTCACTATGTCATGTCCAACTCTTGTGACCCTATAGACTGTAGCCCACCAGGCTCCTCTGTCCATGGGATTTCCCAAGCAAGCATACTGGTGTGGGTTGCCATTTCCTTCTCCAGGGGATCTTCCCGACCCAGGAATGGAACTTGTATTTCCTTTATCACAAGTGGATTCTTTACTGCTGAGCCACAAGGGAAGCCCTATTAAGTACGTAGTCTCTTTACATTTAAAAATGTGACAATGATTGTCAACAGCACCATCTCCTGCAAAAGTCCACAGGGATACAGACCGATCTAAGGTCTCTGAACAATGCTGCCCCACCTGCCCCGAGGCTCCCGAAAAGGCACAGCACAGAGAAACATGGCCATCAGCAAATTCCCCCATGGCCTATAGACACTGCTGAGTCACCTGAGGTTGTCAAGATCCCGCCAGCCACAAGGGACCCTGGAGAGCACAGGTGAACACACCAGCTAAAGTCACATGGCTTCCTGGTGACCTGCACTGACCTCAGAGGAGGTTGTGGAGGGACAGAGCAGGAAGCCCATGCCTTGAATAATCTTCTCACTGGGGGTCCGGAAGCGGTTAGGCTTGCTGAGGATGAGGGGATATCCAGGAGGCTGACCTGGCAAGGAGTAAAGGCAAGGACAGTATTCCCTGCAGGGGTGGGAGAAGTAGTCTAGAGAACTCTTACAGGACCATCGTATCTTCCTAAATCTGGGGAGAAATTGCTGAAGAAATTGAGGGAAAGCATGGTAGGTAGCAATGAACCAAAAATGCAACCTTGGGCATCTCCAAGCCAGAATGCTCCCATTCTCACACCCACTGCTACCCCAGACCCCACCTACATGCAGGCAATTTTTCTTTTAATATTTATATTTGGCTGTATCAATTTACATTCCCACCAACCACATAAGAGGGTTCTCTCTTCCCCATGCCCTCTCCAGCATTTGTTCATAGATTTTTTGATGATGGTCATTCTGATCAGTGTGAGGTGATATCTCATTGCAGTTTTAATTTGCATTTCTTTAATAATTAATGATATTGAGCATCTTTTCATGTGTTTGTTGGCCCATCTATATGTCTTCTTCGGAGAAATGTATATTTATGTCTTCTGATTGTTTTTTGATTGGGTTGTTTGTTATTTTTTGATATTGAGCTTCAGGAGCTGGTTGTATATTTTGGAGATTAATCCCTTGTCCATTGCTTCATTTGCAAATATTTTCTCCCATTCTGAGAGTTATATTTTCAGCTTGTTTATGGTTGTCTTTGCTGTGCAAAAGTTTAATTAGGCCTCATTTGTTTATTTTTGCTTTTATTTTCATTTACTCTAGGAGGTGGGTTTTATTTGGTATTTGACCAGACTGCATTTCTTACGAAACTAGCCTACTGTAAATAATTTTGTGCCTCAGTTTAATATTACTGAAACAGCATCCTAGTCATTAAAAGAAAAAAAAAAGGGTTGAGGGAGATGTCCTATGCAAAACCAAAATTCCTTTGGAAATTGACTGAAGCCTATCTATGGAATAACTTGTGTGACTTGTGTTTATAAAATCTGAAGTATGTAAACAAAAGATGCAAGCTAGGAAATATCAAAATGGAACAAAGAAGAAAACAAACAAATCATTAAAGCAAAGGGGTTCTATTGTCATAAGGGAGTAAATTAGAGAGTGATTTAAATCAACACCTGAAGATAAAAGCTCAAAGCACTTAAATAACAATACTCATTCATGTGATAAATAGACTCCAACTTGTGAGAGGCCCATATTTTAACTCTTGGAAACAACCACCTTCTACTTTTAAATCACCTAAAAGTCTTCATACCTGATTGCTCAATAAACAGTTTGGGTCTGGAATAAAATTCTGATTAAGAAAAGAATTTCCTCTTGGAAAAGGGAGGTGAGCTTAATTGGCAAGCAGGGCTGACTTTGTGAGTCACAGATGGGAAGATAAAGGAGACCTACCTAATGTTGAAAAAATGTGCCCAGTCAGTAATTATATTAGATCCTGTCTGATTTTCACAGCTTAGTGGGTAGGTAGCTGCTACATACTTTATAAAAGGTGAAGCAGAGGTTCAGAGAAGTTCAACAAGGGAGGAAGGAAAACTCTCAGCGGGCAAGGGGGTTCGGTGTCTCTGCCCTGACTCTTGCCAGGTTATAGCTGGTTTTCTGATGTCTAAGAGGGGTTGGTTCAGAATCCTGGTGACTCTCAGGATGCAGACTGTGGTGTGGTGATGGGGGGCAGTTGGTACTTAGAGGGAGCTGGTGAGGGATATCTCCTTCCCCCTGTTAGAGAACCAGGCTCGGAATTGTTCTCAGAACAGGAATTCCACCTTCTGCTTCTTATTTGTCACAGAGACTGAAGTGCTGCAGTCTTAGTATTTCCTGATCCTCTGCCCAGCAAGTCCATCCTGGCCTCTGGGACACAGCCCCAGCTGCACCTCCTTCTCCTCCCGGCCCCTCCCAGGCCAGGCATGTCTGGGACTCCCTTCCTCACACCCCCAGCCCCAGACTGGGCTGCCTCTGAAAATTTCATGCCTCCAGGTGCTACATGGATTATTCATGAAGGCTGTGCCTGGTCGCCATGGGAGCCGATTGGCTGTGGCGTCTTTAGCATATTAATGACCCCCTCTGATTGAGAGCCTGCCCAGCAGAGACCCACCTGGCTCCTCAGTCGCTGGAGGGACCAGCTTTTCCATTTGCAGAACACGTTGTTTGTTATTTTCTTTCCAGATGATCCAGGAGTAATATTTACCTCATTGACTAATCCCAGAGAGCTCGGGTCCCCCCTGGAGCCTCAAAGACTGGCAGCTCCCCTGGCTGGCCTCTCTGGGAGGGGGTCGGCCTCAGGTCATGGCCTCCTCCTGGCTTCCTTTCTCCCTGGTGGGGCGGTCAGGCCAGCAGGCGCCCCGAGTGGGCAGACATGACATCAGAAAGGCTGAGTCACTGGGCCAGATCGGGTGTCAGGCCAGGCTGTGAAGGCAGCCTCAGCCAGCTTGTGGGCTCTGGCTGGAGGGTACTGTGTTGGTGCCAGGTTGGGGCTGCAAGGGGTCCCTTAGAAAGTTTCTAGCCACACCGCACAGAGGCATCACGGGAAGTTAGTGCTGATGCATACCGTGATTTGTAAGAGGTGCATAAAAATCACAAGACTCCTCACAAACCTGCCAGCAATCCAGAGGGGGCTTCTGGTCAACCCCAGCCAATTCCCATCTGTAGGCTACGGAAGGCACTGGGGTAGCTGGGTGACAACTGAACACAGAGGAGAAGGGAAGGGACCTAGACAGCTGCTTGGGGGAAAGGTAGGGTTTCAATGCTTCCCTGTAAGAAGAAAACATTAGCCAAAGGAAAGGTGATCCAGAGCAAAGGAGACCCATGGCTGCTGACAGAAGGGCCATTGGGCCGCATGGCCAGGGCTTGGGTGACCGCAGGGAGGGTTGGCATGGCCTGGTGGCACAGACCTGGATCTCTCCTGAATGTCTCTGTAACCAGCTGCTGAGTCCAAGGGTCTTTCAGGGGGGTGTCAGGAAGCTCTTCCTGTCACAGTAAGAAGGTGATGTGTTTAGATTTGCATTCCAGGAATAGAAGCAACAGTGGGATTCGAATTACACAGCCTGCTCCAAAGAGTTGAGCAGCCCCTTGCTTTTCCACTACTGCTGAAGACCAAGGCCCTCTCTGAGCACCCCGGGAAGGCAGCAGGAGGAGGTGGCTGGGCCATTCTGCAGCACAGAGATGCCCTGGCTGTTTGAGTACAAATATGGCCATGGCTGAGTCACTGGGTACCTATGCCACCAAACAGAGAGCAGAGAACAAAACTTGGGTGATGTTAAAAAGGGAAGCCCCTCCACCTGCCTGGAAATTGGAATCCACGCTAGCAGTGCACCTCGCTAAGGGCAGCAGGATTGCAGTGGGGCTTCTGTCAGGGAGAAAGGAGGAAGCCCTTTCCTTCTTAAAGGCCATGGGGATCTCTGTTAACTTTGCACATCCGAAGAAAGCCTTGAGTGGAGGGAGCAGAAAGTGGATTGGCACAGGCGCTCTTTAAACTAGTCTGTCATTTAGTAATAGTTTACAACAAATATTGAGGGCAGGAGGAGAAGGGGGCAACAGAGGATGAGATGGTTGGATGGCATCATCGACTCAGTGGACATGAGTTTGGGCAAACTCCAGGAGACAGTGAAGGACAGGGAAGCCTGACGTGCTGCAGTCCATGGGTTCCCAAAGAGCTAGACAAGACTGAGCAGCTGAACAACAACAACACATACAGATTTGTATAAAGAAACTAAACTTGCTCCCATGCTGTCAGTTCTGTTAAAAATAAACGCTTTTTGGATGCTTTGTGTCACCCTAGAAACTACATGATGAGGCCAGAGGGAGCAAAGTCAGTGACCTTCGCCTTAGGAGAATGTCAGGACCATGGCTTCTGTATGAGAGTGTTTATGCTGCACTTTCTGGTGGTTTGAGTGTTCTGCCAGCAGCTGGGGACATTGCAAGAGGAGCTGCACTCAGCTGGGCTCTCATGGACTCTGAAATTTCACAGGTGAATATGCTGAGTCACAATTATGACACAAGATGCAAATTTCAGCTTTGAGAAGGATAACTGGTTTCCAAATCATATCTCTCCAATGGTACATAATATGTATCATTGTTCAGGTGCTCATTTGTGTCTGACTCTTTGCAACCCCATGGACTGCAGCACTCCAGGCTCCCCTGTTCTCCACTATCTTCTGGAGTTTGCTCAAATTCATGTCCGTTGAGTTGGTGGGGCTATTTAACCATCTTTGCAGTCCAAAGGACTCTCAAGAGTCTTCTCCAGCACCACAATTCAAACACATCAATTCTTAGGCACTCAACTTTTTTTTATGGTCCAACATTCTCATCTGTACGTGACTACTTGAAAAACCACGTTGAAATGCATAAATAGGGTTATTATGCTATAAATAGATTATTTAGGGTTAAACTGAGGAGAGATGGGATGGAAAGGAGAGGGGGAGAAGTGAGAAAATCATTACACTTGTTCTTAATCCTGAATTATTCTAGGTCTTCTATCTACCATGCAGACTCTGAAACCAAACTCAGGCCAGTAGTCTTGGGTCTTCGTAAACTTCAGAATTTGATGGGTCTAAAACATACCAGAAAATGGAAAAGAAAACATCCAGAGATAGATCATCTTTCCCACAGCTGAAGATTATTCTTGAAGTAAAACTTTCGGAAAATAAATTATGAAATGTCTAAAATGGCAAGCATCTAAGCTTCGCCATTTTTCATTGTAGCTATGGTGCCGAGGTTCCTGGGAAAACCATTCCAAATGTCTGCTCCCAATATCTCCACAATTCCGTCAAAGCTTTGCACAGCTAATGTTCGTTGAATTCAGTATTGTACATCCATTTCAGGTGGAGTGAGATTTTGCCATTATTTTAATAAAGCAATTTGGAGCACATATAGGCACAAAGGCAGTATCTATATAGTAAATATACACATACATAATTAGAAGGCTGCTAAATTATATAGGATGGTGTTTAAAGAAGCAAAGAGTTCAAAATTGGAATGGAAGCCTGGTAAATAACCTATTATACCCAAAGAAATCCTGATTGCCTATTCATAGTTGGAATTTACATGAACCCTTGTTCATTAAAGAATGAATAGCTGCTAATTTGCAGCATTACCATAGCAAAGTTCAGATGACAGAATAAAAAAAAAAAAACACAACTCTCAAATCAGAGATCTACCAGCTGTCCCACATAAACACCACTGAACCTTTCTTAATATAAGGGAGACCCTATTTTTAAATTCTACTATCTAATTGAAATACCCCAGAGAAAAAAGATGCAGATTGCAGAAATCAAAATTTAATAATAATAAAGAAGATGGGAGGGAGCAAATCAATCCATTTGTTAAAGCAGTTCGCTAAAGTGCTTGTTTTTGAGTGTTTATTTATTTAAGCAGCAGAACCTACCTGAGCATTCTTCAAAGAAACAGGCTAAGACTCTTGTTGAGATTTACCTGTGAAGAGCTTAAAGCAGGGAATGGAAAAGTGATAGAAGTGACCCAGTCATGATTTTTTTCCCTTAAGAAGCTAATAAGCCAGGGAAGGAATTGGATATAGCAGGGAGATGGGGCTTGGGAAGGTTGGTGAGTGTGAAATGCCCAACTCTGAAGGGCTGTCACTTCCTCAGGAAGCCTGGGATCTCTACAAGGTGAAATCAGAGCTGAGACGCGCTGTCAGGATGGCTGACAGCCCAGGGCAGGCGCTGCCATGACTTGTCCAAAGTCACACAGAAAGTGTCAGAGCTCAAGTCTGACCCATAGCTGATGACACTTTGATGTCTACATTTCTATTATATAGAATATTTATATTTATATATTATTAATATATATAATATCATATATTATCAGGTTCTCACACTGTATCATTCAAAGTTCAGTTCATTTCAGTGGCTAAGTCATGTCTGACTCTTTGCAACTCCATTGACTGCAGCAAACCAGGCCTCCCTGGTACACAGCTTGTGTACCCCAGATGGCGGTATGAAAATCCTGCGTCCCATTGGGATTATTAGAATGAGCTCTGGAGTGTGGGAAAATCCTGGCTTTACAAGTCACTCTTTGGGTGATCCTGGATAAGTTACCTAATGTTTTCCTACCTTGGGGTCCTCATTTGTAAGATGGGGAATTACCAGTCCTAAAAGAAATCAACCCTGAATGTTCATTGGAAGGACTGATGCTGAAGCTGCAGCTCCAATCCTTTGGCCACCTGATGTGAAGAACTGACTCATTGGAAAAGACCCTGATGCTGGGAATAATTGAAGGCGGGAAGAGAAGGGGACGATAGAGGATGAGATGGTTGGATGACATTCACCGACTCAATGACATAAATTTGAGCAAACTCCAGGAGATGGTGAAGGATAGGGAAGCCTGGTGTGCTGCAGTCCATGGGGTCACAAAGAGTCGGACACGACTGAGCAACTGAACAGGAACAATAACAACTTCAGAGGATCCCCAGGAGGATTAAATATGTCAACACTCCTTTTAGGTAAAACACTGAAATTAGACTCGGCTACATTGTGTGTATGATAGTCAAGGTTCCCCAGAAAAACAGAACCAATAGATGAGAGAGAGAGAGACAGATTTAGCATAGAAACAGGCCAAGAAGTCGCACCCTCTGCTGTCTGCAAGCTGGAGAAACAGAAGGCCAGTGTGAGCCCAAAGGCTCAGAAAGCCGGAGCGCTGATACCTTGGGGCAGGAGATGATGCATGTCTGGACTCAAGCAAAAAACAAATTGGCCCTCCCTGTGCCTTTTATTCCACTCAGGCCATTAAAGGCAAGCTTCTTTACGCAGCCCACAGATTCAAATTCTACTCTCTTTCTAAAACACCCTCCCAGACACACCAAGAAATAATGTTTTCTCAGCTCTCTGGCATCCCTTAGTGCAGTCAAGTAGACATATAAATTTTACCATCATGTGTTCAAAACTATTATTTAACTATTTCACTCTTACCATGTGGGGCTTCCTAGGTGGCTCAGTGGTAAAGAATCTGCCTGCCAATGCAGAAGGCACAGGAGACATGGTTTGACCCCTCAGTTGGGAAGAGCCCTTGCAGAAGGAGATTACAACCCACTCCAGCATTCTTGCCTGGGAAAATCCCATGGACAGAGGAGCCTGACAGGCTACAATCCATGGGGCTGCAAAGAGTCAGACATAACGACTAAGCACAACACCTCTATTATCATGTCTCAGTAAATGATGTTATCAGAATGTATTTTATTTTCAAAATATTTTAGAGTGAAAAAAACCTTAGGAAATAGAACAAGACATTAAGAAATATTTCTATATCTTTATGCTTGTTTATATTTTCTATTTGTATATACTTAACACAATGCCAAAGAATGTTCAAACTACTGCACAATTGCACTCATCTCACATGCTAGCAAAGTAATGCTCAAAATTCTCCAAGCTAGGCTTCAACAGTATGTGAACCGAGAACTCCCAGAAGATCAAGCTGGATTTAGAAAAGGCAGAGGAACCAGAGATCAAATTGCCAGTATCCATTGGATCATAGAAAAAGAAAGAATTCCAGAAAAACATCTACTTCTGCTTCATTGACTATACTAAAGCCTTTGACTGTGTGGATCACAACAAACTGGAAAAATCTGAAAGAGATGGGAATATCAGACCACCTTACCTGCCTCCTGAGAAATCTGTATGCAGGTCAAGAAGTAACAGTTAGAACTGGACATGAAACAACAGACTGGTTCTAAATAGGAAAAGGAGTACGTCAAGGCTGTATATTGTCACCCTGCTTATTTAACTTATATGCAGAGTACATCATGTGAAATGCCAGGCTGGATGAAGCACAAGCTGGAATCAAGATTGCCAGGAGAAATATCAATAACCTCAGATATGCAGATGGCACCACCCTTACGGCAGAAAGCAAAGAAGAATTAAAGAGCTTCTTGATGAAAGTGAAAGAGGAGAGTGAAAAAGTTGGCTTAAATTTCAACATTCAGAAAACTAAGATCGTGGCGTTTTGTCCCATCACTTCATGGCAAATAGATGGAGAAACAATGGAAACAATGACAGACTTTATTTTCTTGGGCTCCCAAATCACTGCAGATGGTGACTGCAGCCATGAAATTAAAAGACACTTGCTCCTTGGAAGAAAAGTTATGACCAACCTAGATGGCATATTAAAAAACAGAGATATTACTTTGCCAACAAATATCTGTCTAGTCAAAACTATGGTTTTTCCAGTAGTCATGTACAAATGAGAGAGTTGGACCATAAAGAAAGCTGAGCGCTGAAGAATTGATGCTTTTGAACTGTGGAGTTGGAGAAGACTCTTGAGAGTCCCTAGACTGCCAGGAGATCAAACAGGTCAATCCTAAAAGAAATCAGTCCTGAATATTCATTGGAAGGACTGATGCTGAAGCTGAAGCTCTAATACTTTGGCCACCTGATGCAAACTGACTCATTAGAAAAGATTGAAGGCAAGAGGGGAAGGGGACGACAGAAGATGAGATGGTTGGATGGCATCATTGACTCAATGGACATGAGTTTGAATATGCTCTGGGAGTTGGTGATGGACAGGGAAGCCTGGTGTGCTGCAGTCTACGGCATTGTAAAGAGTTGGGCACAGCTGAGCGACTGAACTGAACTGAATGCATTAGCTGTATAGTAACATCTTTTTAAGAACTCTACCTATACTTTCAAAAGTCTGCTATGCAAGTAAAGAGAAATAACATTCATGACACAGTAGTCACGTGCTATGCATTGGCGAAGAGCTTGCACTACAATGATGAACGCAGTGTGATTCTATGCTCTGCTGAACACATACTTACTGTAAATCCTTGGGCAGGTTTATTTAACCTCTTTAAATCTCCATGCTATAATGACAATAGAGTTATGTGTGGATTAAATGAGATAATCCATGAGAAACATTCATTCTAACACCAAACGGGAAGCCTATGCTCTGCAAAAATATTAACCAGGATTACTACTCAGCACATGTCAGTTATAATCAAGTCAAACTATAAGAAATATATATTTCTGGATTGAACTGTGAAGAATCTAGAACATGAAAATTATGTCAGAGGTGATAGTTCAAGGTAACATACAAGTCACATCTCAACCAATTGTTAATATATAAGAGAAATGGTTGGATCTATGTCCTATGCTAAAATGTATAGTTTTGAGAATGAAAATGATACAGAAAAGTGCTTTTATTATTCTCAGTTTTCCCTAGGAAAGCAATAATCAGAACAACACAAAAAAAATATGGAAACACACATGAATGCTGCTCATTACAGATGCCATAGCAATTTGTTCAGTTTGTTTTCATTGCATTAAGTACAAATAAAACCATTGGCCACCTGAACTAGCAAATGTTCTCATCCAAACTTACTTTAAAATGCAGCAAAATAAATGAATGAATGAATACATGGATATATAAAGAAATGAAATGGGTTATTAGATGTTTAGGGAAGAAATAGAAGTTAGGCTTATGATCAAATAAATAAAGTAGGTGATTGATTGCAGAATGGAGATGGTGCTGCTGCTGCTGCTAAGTCGCATCAGTTGTGTCCGACTCTGTGCGACCCCATAGACAGCAGCCCACCAGGCTCCGCCGTCCCTGGGATTCTCCAGGCAAGAACACTGGAGGGAGGTGCCATTTCCTTCTCCCATATGGAGATGGTGAGTGTATGTTTATTTATTCTACACTCCTTCATCACTCAGTACTGAGGAAGAAAAGCAAAGAGAAAGTCCCATGAAATGCGTGCACTGGACTCCCTGTTGAATCTGGGTGTCCGAGGTGGTCTTTGTAGGAGGAGCAGCACGCCTGTGCGTTCCAAGCCTGTTTCCACACGCAGTGTGCCATGGGTGTGTTCTTTTCTCAGTATTTGAGTGGTGGTGGGAAGCTTGGCTTGGTGAACTTTGTGCTGACTCTTTTCCCTTATCAACGTGGAAGATAAAATGGAACAGGCTTGGATTTTAAATTAAAAAAATGACACTATTGTTTTAGGGATTTTTCTCTGCCCTGCTACCACTAAATTTATACTTGCCTTTCAAATGAACTTTAAAGGGAACATTTTATTGTGCCTTCAAAGTTTTAGTATTTCAAAGTAACATCAACTCTGTTCCTCGCTGCCAAGGCCTGGTACCGCCCACCTGGGAGAGACCACTTCTGAGCTGGCCGGCTCCCTGGGAGGCATCTTTCTTGAGAGAGATGCTTGGGGAAGATCCATGAATAGGGTGGAATAATTCTCAGGCAAAGGTTGGCCATCGGTCATTCAGAAAACTTTCCTGTCTGAACCCCCCACCCCAACCCGTGCATGTGAACACATGCATGCATGTATGTGCACACACCACACACACACACAAACCCTCCATGGCTGTTGCAGTTGTGTCAGCACCCCCTTTGTCTGGCCACCATCATGGACTTGTTCAGAAGCAGTGGCCAAACTCTTCCCTGTGTTACTCTACATTTTGATAGGCTGCATTAATGTCTAGCGAAGTGTCCACTGCACTGAAATACAAATTACCTGAATGTGAACTTTTAACAAATACTCACTGAACTAGAAATGCATGCAAGACTAGAGGCTGTATATTACTCACACTTTGCTACCCTCCTCCCATGTGGTGTTCAGGCCGACTTCAAAGAGATCCTGTGTGATTGTTCTGTGGGTTTCTAGGCTGGAGTGTGGACTGTGGTGCTGAGTGGCTCTCTGCTCTGATGGTGGCTGATGTTGTGTATGCAAAGAAAGATCAAATGTTTGGATCAAAGGAAAACAGAAGAGAGTGGAATGAATGTAAGATGTCTTCCTCTCCAAGCCCCAAATGTATGCTTTATCTTGGAAACATACCTATTTGACATAAGTAAGATTTTACCAAATGATTCAAAATATAGTTAAGATGCCAGCATCACTCAAAAACATGACTCGATTCTTTGTGCAGTACATTAGTTATGCTCAGGAAAAATTATGACAAGGACTTATATTCCATGTTGGGAAGTGAGCTGATGATTCTTATAAATAAGCACTTACTAGGAAAATTGATAAGCAGATCAATTGTACCTATGATACAAATTTCTAAGAGCACCAAAGGACGGCATTAGCTGCTGCTAAGACCTGAAACCAGAGACAATGAGCTACAGTGGAATGCAGTTCCAGCTCTTGCATCACAATAGGATTCAGAAGGATAGTGTCAAAGCTGAGAAACCCTAACTCTTAAAGCTGCTGATGTGAGAAAAGCATTAATTCACAATTTGCAGGCACAAGTCACATGGCCATAGTTAGGTTCAAAAGCACAGAGAAACCAGAGAGTGGTCAATCATTACAGCAACCATCTACATGTTGTACTAAGCCACTTTGAGTCAGTCATCCTGCATTTGTTAAACCATCTGATGGCAGTTTATATGTGTCCTTTCCAGGCTATGTGTGTGGACAAAGAGGTCAGTAGAGACAAGGAGTCCCTGCCTTCCAGGAGGTTATCACACTGTTTTAAGTAAGAAGAAGAACATCATGATAAGTAGCACCGTGTAGGTGGTGTGGATGAAAGGCTGGGGGAATGCAGGCAACGAGGGGTTTGTTCTAGGTGCGATAAGTCATGGGCAAGAAGGGTAAAGGACAAACTTCTATGGAAGTGGTCAGATGGGTGATGACAGCAAGGCTGACTTTAGAAGACTGCAGAGGTTTGTGGGGATGGAGTTAAGAATCGAGGGCTTTCCTTCAGCTTTTACAAATCAAAGAAATTTTGGGGGTCTACTTTGGGGGTATTAGTGAATAGGTCATGTTTTCCTTCTACACAATTTCACAATTTTTTATTTCGGAACTTTGATCCTAGACTTTCTGTCTTGTCCTCTGTGTTCTAGATTGAGGGCATCCCACACTAAAGCAGGAAGCTGATGGCCACAGTGAAGATGAAAAAGTCACTGGAGCCAACCAACCTAGGCTCCAGCTCATCATGAAAAGTGGAAAGTATACACTGGGGTACAAGCAGACTCTGAAAAAGATCAGACAAAGCAAGGTGAAACTGGTCATCCTCATGGACTGCCCAACCTTGAGGAAGCTGAAATAGAGTATTATGCCATGTTGGTCATCACTATAATGGTAATGGTGATATTGAATTGGGCACAGAATGTACAAAATATTACAGAGTATGCACATTGGCTATCACCGATCCAGGGCATTCTAATATAATATCATCAGAAATATATGAGGACAGACAGGTGAAAAGTAAATCATGCACAATTTTTCTTTAGTAAAACTGGCCAGAGCTTGTTTGCTTTTTTTTTTTTTTCAAAACCACTTTGATATTTACAGTTTCTCACTTCTCTTACTCTGCCCTCCTATGATCCCTTTTGACTTTTGAACAGTGTTTCTCATGCACTGGCCTTTCTTTACTCCAGCTGGCCTTTGTTAGGGTCAGCAAACTAGGCTCAGACCAACATGGTGCACACAAGGGGATGTTAGAACATTCTTTGTATTCCCCACACTCATCCATGTGGGTCTAGACTTTTGGAGACTAAGAACAGGGCTGGTGTCAGGCTTCTATATTAATGTTCAGTGCCCCATGTTGGGAACCCATGATCTGTTCTATAACCTAAGATAGAAGAAAGTACAAATTATAAGAGAGTGAAAGTGAAAGTCACTCAGTCGTGTCTGACTCTTTGCGACCCCATGGACTATACAGTCCATGGAATTCTCCAGGCCAGAATACTGGAGTGGGTAGCCTTTCCCTTCTCCAGGGGATCTTCCCAACCCAGGGATCCAGCCCAGGTCTCCCGCATTGCAGGCGGATTCTTTACCAGCTGAGCCACAAGGGAAGCCCAGGAATACTGGAGTGAGTAGCCTATCCTTTCTCCAGCAGATCTTCCTGACCCAGGAATCGAACAGGTGGTCTCCTGCATTGCAGGAGGATTATTTACCAACTGTGCTATCAGGGAAGCCCAAATTATAAAAACCCAGTTGATATTCAACCTTTCAGGAATATCTCTAATTTGTGGAATGAGAGGTGTCCATCAGTAAGATAATTTACCTGAGCTTCTTTATGAAAGACATGCAACTCACTGGAGATTAGTTTTCCTTTTATTTAACATTTTGCATCATTTAACATTTTACATCTCTAGCAAGTTTGTCCTAACATTATCAGTATATAGTTATTTTTCCATGTTAAGAGATATGAGCTTCATATGTTTTCCTTGTGTAAAATTCCATTTGTTCCATAGTTAAAAAAAGGGTATATTTATGTTTTTCTTCCTGGATGAGGCCTTGAGAATTGATACTATACATTTTTTAAATTGATTTGACTAGAATTTTGCTAATGAGAGAATTATTAATAGTTCTGTTCCTCTCTGTTTCTAATAATCATTTATTTCTTCCAATTATATACCTGTACTTTTAATTATTTCTTTTCAGTAGCCAATGAGTTATGGTTCAATTCAAGTTATAAACTCTTTAAAGGCAGGAGAGAAATTATACACCGAGGCATAAAATATTTGAAATAGAAGAGACTGAAAAAAAAAATTGAAATGCCTTAAGAGGCCATGTAAATAATACAAATAAATAAAATTGATCAGATGTAAATAATAGAGGATCTTGGTAAAAAGGAAGTTTTTTTCCCCCTCATTTTATGTATTTGTTGCCCAAATAAAACACTTTCAGCTTAAAAAAAATTCAGCCTGCCAGTTGGAAGTCACAGATTCTAATATAAATCTTCACTTCATAGGTGAAAAAAGTGGGGAAACTGGAGAGATTAAGTGACTTCCTTCTCAAAAAGCAAATTAATAACAGAGATCAAAACAAAATGACCAGTTCCTAGTGGGCGGATAGGTGGACTATTTTTCAAATTGGTGCATCAAGTGTTTCAAATATACTGATTTGATAGGGCCCCTTCACTGTCAATTCTAGTTGTACCTCACGTTGCTGCTCTATGATTTCTGATAAACAAAAATTGCATCTTAGTTATTGTATCTTACGCCTTCAACCAAATAGGTACTATCACTCAAAATACCAGGAAGAAGAATCCTCTGGTCCAGTAAAGGGATAGTGAAAAGTAACCTTATTAGAAACTTTAAGAAGTTGAGCATAGAAAACCCAAATTTTTATTTTACTTTTTTATGGTTTTGAATATATATATATATATATATATATGTTTGTATTTTACAAGGGTAATGGTCTTTGAATGAAAACTGACCTCTCGCCAACAGGCACAAATAAATAACATATCTGTTTGTAAATAAATAAATCAAGATTTCAATGCATTGTCAATGCTTCTTATTCTTGCACATACTTTGTTAAAATACAATATTAAATTTTTTGACAGCTAGTAATTTAGATGAAGTGAGAAGATGAAGAGAAAACTTCAGTCATTTCCTCCAAAACTGCAAAAAAATATTCAATTTTTGATTTGCAAATATGAATTTGAATGATTGATCCACTATTTTCCCATTATATTTCCTCTGATCATCTGGCTTCAGCTTTTGTCAACTTAGGGACTTAACATATCAAGTAAATTTTTGTGCACGGACATCATAAAAGATGTGACAATTATACCACACATCCTTTTTGCAAAATGAGCTGTTCCAGGTGGCTGACACAATTATTTTGTGCTGAAATTCTTTGTATTGGATGATAAACTGGGTAGGAACACAATATTTCCCTTTTGTTTTTAGATATGCATTATTCACTTATTGATTATTGAGTTGAGCAAATGCATCTAATCTTTTTTTCTGAGTTTTTGAGTATGTGACCCACTTTATGATTATCATTTATGTCATAAGTTTCACTGATACCTCTTTGTATTCATCTTGAGTAGTGGTGACATGTCTTCCTTTTTAAGTGTTCTTTTTGCTTTTATGGACAGAGTGAAAAATTCTGAATTCACAACTACATTCAGGGTTCACTCCAAAAAATTTTAATGATGGTGTCTCTAGACATCTTTTATACCTTCTTGAAATATGATGCAATATCTTGGACAGCAAAACAAGAAAACTAAAAGACATTGCAAGAGTGGTGTTTCATTTCAGCTCTGCATCATCCTTCTGAACGAGTTCATTATTCTTCCCTGACATAATTATTTTGTCTTTTCAGTGTAGTTGAAAATAATTATGAGTAATAATGACATAATTCCCAGGAAGGTAAAATAGCAAAATATTTCAGGTATTGGAAAAAAAAACACTAAAATTTCACAATTTATTCTACATTTATAAAGAAAACAAATAGACTCAAATAATAATTGCATTCATATTTTTGGAGATTTCTAAGGAAAGAAACTAAAAGTTATGAAATGTCTATTCTGGGGAAAAGATATTAATAAAAGAGTCTCAAATCTAAAATTGGGTCTCATGGGCTTAGATAGTACACCAAGGGTTAATAAGAACATTTTGTTCTTAAGAATAATGTATATGATTAGATAATGAACTTTGATTACAAGAATGAAAATAAACATCCCCAAGAAGCAAGCTGACATTAAGAGACATATATATGGAGTCTGGTGGGTTACTGTCTATAGGGTCACAACGAGTCGGACACGACTTAGTGACTGAACAACAACAACAACGATATCATTGTGTGTTTTCATCAATAACCAGCTTCCAGATAAAACATGAAACAATTTGCCTGTAATTTACTCTTACAGTTTTTCATTTTCTTCCTTAGGGTGGGACTGAACAGAAGACAGATGGACACGGCATTTAGTGGGTGCTGAATACAAAGTAGGAAAAAATTAGTCTGCAAATTGGTCTCATCCTGGAGAAAATCAACCTAAGATTCCACAGAATTCTTCAGGGTAAAGATTTCACATAATTCATCACTAGAGTTTTAATTGGAATGCAACCAAAACTTCATAGTTCTTTAGAACATAATCATTTATGCTATATAGGACTCTACCATAATGACGTTTCCATTCATATGAGTGGGTTATTTGGTGAAATATTCTATGAAAACCCAAGGAGTTTCTTTAGAAGGAAAACTTGAATACTACTTCTCAGAAGTGTATTAAAATATCTGTGCCTGGTTATGGTTGGAGATTTCTTATTGAGGTAGATATTTGGCAGTCTCTTTCTCTAGTGATATATAGAGAGATTTTACTCACAAGTTATTTCACTTATTTAAAGTTGTCTTGAAGCAAAACTGCTCAGCTTATAGCCCATTTAGATATTTTTCTATTGATATTGGAACTATTTTCCTAAGCAAAGGTTTAAATTATTTCTGTTTGTCAAATGTGCTATTTCTTGTTGTGAAATATAATACTAAGCATCATATATACGTATATATGTACATATATATACGTTTGCCTAAATTCAAAAATATTTGAGGTAGATTATGTTAAAAGACACATGCACTACAGTGTATTTTTAAAATAAATTTTACTTAAGAGAATCACAAACAAAATATAATAAATAAGAAAGCAATATGTTCTTAGACACTTCAGTTGTGTCCAACTCTTTGCCACCCCATGGACCATAGTCCTCCAGGCTTCTTGGCCCATGGAATTTTCCAGGCAAGAATACTGGAATGAGTTGCCATGCCCTCCTCTAGGGGATCTTCCCAATTCAGGGATTGAACCCACCATGTATGGATGTGAGAGTTGGATGGTGAAGAAAGCTGAGCGCCGCAGAATTGATGCTTTTGAACTGTGGTGTTGGAGAAGACTCTTGAGAGTCCCTTGGACTGCAAGGAGATCCAATTAATCCATCCTAAAGGAGATCAATCCTGGGTGTTCATTGGAAGGACTGATGTTGAAGCTGAAACTCCAATACTTTGGCCACCTCATGTGAAGAGTTGACTCATTGGAAAAGACCCTGATTCAGGGTAGGATTGGGGACAGGAGGAGAAGGGGATGACAGAGGATGAGATGGTTGGATGGCATCACTGACTCAATGGACATGGGTTTGGGTAGACTCCGGGAGTTGGTGATGGATAGAGAGGCCTGGCATGCTGCAATTCATGGGGTTGCAAAGAGTCAGACATGACTGAGCAACTGAACTGATCTGAACTTCTGATTGCAGGCAGATTCATTATTACTAAGCTACCGGGGTAGCCCCAAGAAAACAAAGTACAATTAAACCAATTACTTCCAAAATCCTATTAAAATGAAAATAAAGGCCCTATTTGAAAGGCATAAATTCATAAAGACAAAAATCTTTGGAAAGAGACAAGAACAGAATTTTGGAAGCTAAGGGGAGATGAGTTTGTGATGATTGATTTAACCCACTTGTACAAAGTACAAAGAAGTGACCTAAGATATTAAAATCATAATAAAAGTAAAATCTCAGTATAAAGGTTAAACTATAAAGTTAAAGAGCTATCTCAGATTGAGAAAGACAAAATGATGAAAAGCTAAAGAAAAAGGATACAAAGCCAGGAATTTTAACATCCAAATGACAGAATTCTTGAAAGAGAGAAGGGAAATGTAAGAGAAAATAATTACTGAAATAATCAAGGAGATAATACAAGACAGTTTACTAGAATTAAAGTGTTTCTGGACTGAAGGGTCTATCACATGCACAATGAAATATATAAAAAGTGGCTTGTTGTGTCCTTGAGACATCTGTTGTCTCTGAACACAAAAAGAAAACTATACACATTGCTAAAGGGGAAAAAAAAGTCACACTTACAGAACCAGATTCGTTTAGTCATCTCTCCAGAAAGTAGAAAGGGGAAAATGCTAGAAGGCAGTGGAGCAAGTTATAAAAACTCTGAATGAATTGAAAATTTCTTTCAAAAGATAAGCTACAGGAGACTTGTCGTGGCTTTGGTCCAGGGCACCTTCCTACCCCTCTTCCTGGTGGGTGAGAAGATTCGTCTTTTCCCATGCATGTGTCTCCACAGCATCTTCCGACCTGATTTTGAACATGTTGTAAAGGCTTCAAAGGAGGCATGGAAGCAGAATACGAAAAAGTTTATAAGCAAAATTTGCTCCAAATTGGCCTTTAAAAGCATTTTTCTGATTATTAATATTTAGGATTTGGAGACTGAAAAGTGAAGCAACATCCTCTGTAGTGTTTCCAGTTGGGATTCTATTCATAAATTTATTTAAAATTAATAACCTCATAAAATAGAATATCACAAAACATTAATGTGCTATCAACATACAGTACATATTTCTTCTAAGAGATGAACTTTTTCAGCTAAGCATGAACCCAGATACAAATTCTTTTCCAGCCAAATGACCTTTATGAATTGTTTGAAAAATCCCCTAGAGTCTTTGCTACAGTTGAATACTTCATGAAAGGGAGCTTCATTTTCAAATGTATGTAATGTCATTTTATACATTATTTGATTCTATTGAACACAAAATATTGACAAAACAATAACATCCCCCAGAAGTGAGCAGCTGTGAAATGACACCTTACTGAGGATGGGCATTTGATTATTTCTGTTATCAGCTTGTAGCAGCAATGCTATCTTGTCCTCTCTCATTCTGTGACTGTTGTGGAAATGACATTAAGAAAATGAGAATTTTTATGTAGAATCACCTATATTGAAATTTATACTACCCTCAATATCTCAATCTACCTAAAATATTCAGTATATAACTGTTGTATTTAATACAGCACATTACTCTCAAACCATTACATTCTTCTCAAAGACCCACAACCAAACAATTTCTCAATATACCTGGGCATGACCATCCATTAAGCCCGCCATGTTGCCAAATTTCACACTCTCTTGCCTTTCTCCAGCTTTTACTTGTTGGTTCCCAGCTTAGATTCTAGAGCCCACTGTTACGATCTCTTTCTTGCAAGCCTCTTCTTTGGTTCTAATTTTTCCAGCAAAGCTCAAACCTTGGCTTAGCCCACCCTCCAAGTAGCCCCAGCCTGTACTGTGCAGCTGAGTGATAGAGAGGAAGACAAATGGAGGAGACTGGTCTCTGTTCAGCTGCTCCTAATTTATATAGACTCCCAGGGGCACCACTGATTGTTGCTGCATTTCCCCCCCCACACTCTCTTTCCCACTCTCCTAAATGTCTAGGTGAAGCCCTGACTTTCTCAAACCTTTAACACTTTGTCTACCTCATCATGCTCAGCTGATGACTTCTTTTATCAGTTCAGTTCAATTGCTCAGTTGTGTCTGACTCTTTGCAACCCCGTGGACTGCAGCATGCCAGGCTTCCCTGTCTATCACCAACTCCCGGAGTTTACTCAAACTCATGCCCACTGAGTCAGTGATGCCATCCAACCATCTCATCCTCTGTCATCCCCTTGTCCTCCCGCCTTCAATCTTTCCCAGCATCAGGGTTTTATCAGTGAGAAGATACAAATCAACAGGACTGAAACCCCACATGCTCCCTGACTCCAGCACACCTTGCCCACTTCACCTGCATTCATACACTCTCCTTCTCCTCTGGTGCTGTGGGCATCTGTGTTCCTAAGGCCAGCTCTTGTGTCTGTGTGCTCTCTCCTACTCAATGTGGTCATTTCAGCAACTTTCCCCTTGCCTTCCTGTATCATTAACTTGCCTTTCCAAAGCCTACAGATGCACATTTATAGCTCACATCTAAATAAAACAGAACAGAACAACAAAAGCAGCCTTTTCTGTGCTCTATGTCCCCTTTTCAGAAATGTTCCAAGATTAGGTTATCTCTTTTCAGTCTTTTGTTGTCGTCTCTCTTTTTCTTGGACCTATTCAAATTGGGGTTTCATCTCAACTCCTCCATCAAGATAGCTCTCTCTTCTTCAAGACTCCCAATGATATCAAGTTCGATTCAGTTCAGTCACTCAGTCATGTCTGACTCTTTGTGACCCCATGAACCACAGCACATCAGGCCTCCCTGTCTATCACCAACTCTTGGAGTTCACCCAAACCCATGTCCACTGAGTCAGTGATGCCATCCAACCATCTCATCCTCTGTCATCCCCTTCTCCTCCTACCCTCAACCTTTCCCAGCATCAAGGTCTTTTCAAATGAGTCAGCTCTTCGCATCAGGTGGCCAAAATATTGGAGTTTCAGCTTCAACATCAGTCCTTCCAATGAACACCCAGGACTGATCTCCTTTAGGATGGACTGGTTGGATCTCCTTGCAGTCCAAGGGACTCTCAAGAGTCTTCTCCAACACCACAGTTCAAAAGCATCAATTCTTTGGCACTCAGCTTTCTTTATAGTCCAACTCTCACATCCATACATGACTACTGGAAAAACCATAGCCTTGACTAGACGGACCTTTGTTGGCAAAGTAATGTCTCTGCTTTTCAATATGCTATCTATGTTGGTCATAACTTTCCTTCCAAGGAGTAAGTGTCTTTTAATTTCATGGCTGCAATTACCATCTGCAGTGATTTTGGAGCCCACAAAAATAAAGTCAGCCACTGTTTCCCCATCTATTTGCCATGAAGTGATAGAACCGGATGCCATGATCTTAGTTTTCTGAATGTTGAGCTTTAAGCCAACTTTTTCACTCTCCTCTTTCACTTTCATCAAGAGGCTTTTTAGTTCCTCTTCACTTTCTGCCATAAGGGTGGTGTCATCTGCATATCTGAGGTTATTGATATTTCTCCTGGCAATCTTGATTCCAGCTTGTGCTTCTTCCAGCCCAGTGTTTCTCATGATGTACTCTGCATATAAGTTAAATAACAGGGTGACAATATACAGCCTTGACGTACTCTTTTTCCTATTTGGAACCACTCTGTTGTTCCATGTCCAGTTCTAACTGTTGCTTCCTGACCTGCATACAGGTTTCTCCAGAGGCAGGTCAGGTGGTCTGGTAAATGACATCAAGACACTAAACTAAAGAATCAGTTCTCAGCCCTCATCTTGAATGTCTTTCACCATAGTTGAGTACGCATTTTTTAAATTAATTCTCCCTTGCCCTCCAGGACCACCCATTCTTTGTTTTTCTTTATTTAAAATTTTCCAATTTGTTTTGAATCTGGAAAATTCAAAAGAGTAATTGACACATAAAATTGCATATCTTCATTTTTCTGTTAATTTCATGATTGTTTTCATTTCTATATTAAAATTCGGCATCTTCTAAAAGCCATTATAGTAACTTAAGTATGTATTTTATGCATTAAAAACACATCCAGCAGTATTTTGCAGGCCTTGAGAAGACTGTGTGTAAATAGAGCATGACTCCTAGAGAAGATTGCCTGGCTCAAATGTTTTTTCTGCCACTTACTCTATAAATGACCTGGAATTTATTACTCAGACTCTCTGTGTTTCATTTTTTCAATGTAAAATGGTGATGATAATAAGGCTTATTTCCTAGGACTATTGTGTGGATTCAAAAAGTGAATACATATACATTCAGAACAGCTCCTGAAAGTCAGTTAGCACTCAATAAATAGAAGTTCAAGTTTCATGATGTGTAGAAAGCAGCATTAGCCTTTCATTGGGATCACCTCAGGGTATCACTGTCAGGAGATTGGAGACAGAAAGTAGAAAGGAGATTCCACTGTCAGTTCACTATATCAAAATAGGATTGTGATGGGATCTTACATGGGAGTAATACACTTTGTCTAGGTGTATGTGTGGGCTTCCTAGGTGGCTCAGCGGTAAAGAATCTGCCCACAAAGCAGGATACACAGGTTCCATCCCTGGGTTGGGAAAATGTCCTGGAGGAGGGCATGGCAACCCACTCCAGGATTCTTGCCTGGAGAATCCTGTGAACAGAGGAGCCTGGCGGGTTACAGTTCATGGGATCGCAATGAGTTGGACGTGACTGAACAAGCATGTGTATGTATATGATTACTCAGCATGTATCATTTGCATAAGATTCTAAAGAGGAGATACATCCTGCCCCGCAGAGGCTTATGGTCCAGTTGACGGAAGTACAGTTCAGTGGCAGCAGCCCTGTGTGCTGAGGCCAAGAGGACAACAGTGTCTGCAAGATTGGACCACACCTGCCTGTCCTACGGGTTCATTGCGTGCCTGTTTCACGCGCTCCTGATAGCTAAGACTTTCATATCCACCAAGTGTGAGGGAGGGTTGTCTACACTTTCTAAACTCATGAGACCCTAGAAAATCTGATAAAAGTGTAAACTATACCCCAAAATTTTTGCTTCAACAAAGGTTTAGAAATAAGACTGCACAGGTGGGGAGTTTGGGAGAAAATGGGTACATGTATATGTATGGCTGAATCCCTTGGCTGTCCACCTGAAACTGTCATAACATTGTTAATGGGCTATACCCCGAATACAAAATAAAAAGCAAAAATAAATAAGTAAAAGAATCAAGGCTGTGAAGGAAAACTGATCTTGCCCTAAAACAGAAATTAGAAGTTCAACCTAAGAAACCATTGTAAGGACTAAGAAACCTCTTGATAATGAGTTTATTTACTATTTTGACATGGAGTTAGTTGATTTAGAAAAGGTGTTTAGGACAGAGCAGAAGAACTGACAACATGGGCAATTTTTTGAATAAGACCCAGGAGAGGCACCAGTGCATCATTTTCTGTGTCTTGGGAAAACAAAAGGGTGTCTTTCCCAGGTGTCAACTCAGTATCTGTTCCAGACAGGACCTGGTAAATAATAATATCATTAATATAGCATGTTAAAATATATGGGTATGCTAAGCTGCTTCAGTCATGTCCAACTCTTTGTGACCCTATGGACTATAGCCTGCCAGGCTCCTCTGTCCATGGGATTCTCCAGGCAAGGATACTGGAGTGAGTCACCATTTCCTCCTCCAGGGGATCTTCCCATCTCAACATCTCTTATGTCTCCTGCACTGGCATGTGGATTCTTTACCATTAGTGCCACCTGGGAAGCCCATTAAAATATATACCATATGTATTTGATATAATAAGTAATGTATACGATAAGATTAGAACCATAATAAACAATCACTTAATGTACTTGGATTAATCATTTGAATAAATACTTGTAGTCCTAGTATTGTTGAGTTACTATATTTCTCATTTGAGGACCAAAAAAGTGATCTGATGGTATTTTTTTTAAACCTATTCAATAATGAAATTGGCTTTCAATCACCCAGATGATTCCCCAGCCTCTGCTCTGAGCAGATATTCTGACCTGTCTTGGATGGCAGTTTATTTACCCAGAGACCTCTCATCACAGAGTGAGGGGAGGCACCTGAGTTGGGGACACCTCCCTGCAGAGGTGACTGTAGATATGAGCCCCGAGGACATAGGGGAGTGGCCTTGCCGAGCGGAGGATGGACACAAGCTGCGTGGCCTCTGGAGGGAGGTGTGGAGCGCAGGCACCCAGAGCCTGTTCCAGGAGTGCGTGTGGGTCCAAGGGCTGTGGCCCACAGATGTGTGCATGAGTGTGTGAGAGAGTGTGAGTGCATCCGTGTGTGCACTCACAACTGAGCACCATGATGACTAAGGAGGCTGAAGGGACAGATCAGGCCACTGACTCAACTTCGTTTAATGCCAAAAATATTGATCTCATTGTGAGTCACTGCAAATAGCTATAACCTGAAAAGGGAACCAACTATGACTTATATTTGAGAAGACGAGCAGTGCTTTCCTTGTGAAGGAGAGTTTAAATGGACAAGCTGAAGGCTTCTCCAGGGTTAAATGCAATTAGATCTGTGAACTGAGACATTTCCATGTGAAAATTTTGATGAAGTTTGGCTTCTTGGAGTCAAAAATAAGATGCATGAAAATTAATCATACTTACCCTGTGCTAGAGAGTTATATTTTTTGTAATGAATACTCATTCATTAAATTATGTATATTGTAGTTACTAAGGCTGCCATAACACATCATCATAAACTAGGTGGCTTAGAACAGAAATGTATTCCCTCATGGTTCTGGAAGCTGGCATTCTGAAGATCATGGTATCAGGGAGGCCTGAACTCACCAAAGACTCTAGGAAGAAATCCAACCTTGGGTCTTCCTAGATTCCCATGGCTGTGGGCAACCCTCATGCTCCTCGGTTTGTAGGCGCATCACTCCACTTTCTGACTATCATCTCATGGCTCCTCCCCTCTGTAAGTCTGTGTCTCTTCTTGACATTCTGGGCCACTGGACTTTAAGGTCCACCATAACTAATCATATCCACAAGAACCCTATTTCCAAATAACGTTACATTCTGAAGTCCTGGGTGGAGATGAATTTTAAGCTGGCCAAAAATTAAATCTCGTTCTTAAAAACGAGATAGAAAAGATTATTGCAAACAAGCGTTTCAATTGACAGTGAAAAACAAATAGAATCAAATGAATGGTGGTCTGAAGATTCTTCATCCTCTGGCATATTTCACACCAAATGGTCCATGTGTATGTTTGTGTGTGTGTGTGTGTGTGTGGACTTCCTTTTTAATATCCAAGGATGTTTCCAATTCCCGTGATGTAGTTTATATCATAATCTGTCACTGTAAATCACAGAGTAGATATTCACAGCCAAATTTTCTCAGGTTTGTGAACACAATTTTTCACAGCTACATTTTATGTCTTTTTCATCATAGCCTCATAAAGTACAGCTGCAATTACCAAGTGTATTTTTATGGAAGCCACATTTGAGCATGCAATCTGCATACTCTCTTATATCATCTTGCCTGGAAAAGTCAGGAGAAAGTGTTGTGCAGAAAAGATGGGATCAACCCATGAGTCTAAAGCTCTGGGGGAAAAAAAAAATTGTGCCTTCCAGGAAGGATGATGGATGTTTAGGAAGCCATAACTCTCAGACTGGGAGTTGTTTCACCTTTAAGAGGCAACAGTGAAAAATTAATGAACCAAGGGCTTTAATGAATGAGGCATGTTAACAAGAAGGTGGATTCATGGAGTAAGTGCTGAGTAAAGGCTGTGATAGGACTGGAGTCCACCCTGAGGGCCTATGAGAAAGAACTCATGCATTGGGTTCCTGGTATGTGTCCAGTCTTTTATGACTTTTTCTGCAGTTTTCTTTAAAGAGATTGATTTTTCTCTTGCATCCCATGTACCTTAATGCCTATAAGAAACATAAAAATTCTGCTTACTTCCATCACATCTTACAATTACTTTTCCTTTCTACTTCAAAAACTGTATCTTCTTGGAAGCCTGTGCTCCCTGTGTTTGTGGCTGGTCACAGGTCTCTCCATCTTTCCCTTTCTCACTAGAGACCACAGCACCTCCAATAGTATGGTTTTTCACCCCTATTCCTACTATATTTCTGGGTGACTTCCTAAGTGAAGTGGACAACTCAGGCAACATTCCATTTCCCACAAGCTCCTCTTCTCCAGTGAGTCCACTTTATTGGTCCTTCGTCCTCATCCCACCATGAATCCTGCCACCCCCCAAAATAAACCATTTTAAAGCTGATCTCCAGTGCTCATCCTTTCAGCCCACTTTCTTTTACACTGTTAATTAGACACCACAAATATAGCTTCATCCCTGTCTTATTTATCATGGTGAAATATTTGAAATGGTTCTGTAAATCATAATCTGTTCATTTGGAACATTAAAATCTGTTATGTGAAATTTTACTAATACAGAGGAGTAAATAAAGTGTTACATTTTAAGCAGTTAGAAGCAAAGTCATTTGCTGAAGCTGAGTAATGAGTTTGCAGAAGAAAATGATGGAAAGTCTAGCAAAATATTCGCAGGATTTAGATCTGGTTCTTGAAGTTAGTACTCTATTGTATCTGAATTTAAATAAGTAAAGTTAATGATACAGTAAAATAAATCAAAATATTATAATTCAAAAACTATTTACTTCAGGACCATTATTTCTAAGATCCCTGGGTTAGGAAGATCTGCTGGAGGAGGACATGACAACCCATGCCAGTATTCTTACCTGGAGAATCCCATGGACAGAGGAGCCTGGCAGGCTACAGTCCACGTGGTCACACAGATCAGACACAACTGAAGCGACTTAGCATGCATGCGTGGTAAAATAAACTAAAATACATACATGCACGCTCAGTTGTGTCTGATTCTGTGCAACCCCATGGACTGTAGCCTGCCAGGCTCCTCTGTCCATGGGATTCTACAGGCAGGAATATTGGAGTTGCCATTTCTTTCTCCGGGGATCTTCCCGATCTAGGGATCAAACTCACTTCTCTTTTGTCCCCTGAAGTGGCAGGTGGGTTCTTTACCACTAGCTCCACCTGGGAAGTCCAAATTAAAATATTTTAATTCAAAAAGTATTTACTTCAGGATCATTATTTCTAAGCTCTCTGCTACCACTGGGAACACAGAGATGGATGATTCCATTCTCTATGAAGCTCTCAGAGAGATAAAGTTATCACATAAGTAAACATCATCCTGTTAATGTATTGTAAGAGAAATCAAATTTCTCGTGCTTTAAAGCACTAGCTTTATTGAAGAAAGAGGACCTGTTGGGAAGGTGAAGCACACTGCGCTTGTGTGTGTTGTGTGTGTTGTATCTCTGCCTGGCTGTTCTCCACAATCAAAGTGTGATTATCTCATAAATAAAATGTAATGGTTTAAAATCTGACTTTTTCAGAAGGCATGGAAGAAATGTGGATTTTGCAATATGCGTTAAAGCTGACACTTGCTACCTGATCCGACTGCAATTTATTCCTGAAAACACCCATTGCAAATAGTGTCACTAGCAAAGAAAGAGACCGGCCAATGTTTCTTGTTTGTGGGAAATATTTTACAATTTTTATTTTATGTTCATGTGGAAACTTGAGTAATAACCAAATTGTCACTTGGTTAGTAAACTTTCAGAGGTGTACTATATTCATATCAATATTCAATATTCATATCAATAAATAGTGTCTCTCCATTAAGGTAGTCATTTGGCTTATGATGAGTAAAGTGGTAACCGTTAGGAAAGAAAAGCTATAGTAAAAAGGGAAATGAGAATTTTTGAGAAAAAAGTGAAGCCAAGAGAAGCATGAAATTTCCTGTCTTAGCCAGAAATTTCAGTGACCCAGTTCTGATTTGTTAAGTATTCACTGCAAATCCTTAAATGTATCTTGTTTTATATCTTGTATGTACAATATTCATTTATCCATTCTTTCCACAGGCATTCACTGAACACCTTCTAGAAGTTTATGTTTTAGCTGCTGGAGAATAACAGGTTAAGACAAGGCCCTTGCTTATCTGGGAGGTTAGAGTCTAGTAGGAGGTGGAGGAATTTAAATATATATGTCTCATAGCCTGTGGGCACAGTGAAAGAGGGCTACACACAAATAAAGTAAAATAATAAAGCAAAACTGAACAAAATAAAATAAAAAGGGGGGGAGAAAAGATGACTGTTAGGTGAACTAGTTAAGAATGTAACCCCAAAAGGAAATAGAATAAATTCAATATCAAGCTAAATAAGATGCCTTTCCAAGGTGGAAAGGCTTTTCCGGAGGAGGGGTAGCAGTGCAGAAAGAAAGAGTCTGGAGAGCTTGGTCTCCTCCAGGAAGTACACAGAGCCACGGGGAGCCGAGGGTGAAGGGGCTTGGGGACCCGGACCAGCATTGAGACTCTGGGAACATGCTGCCTGGGATGGCATCTGGGTTCCTCTACTGGAGCTCTGCTTTTACTTCACTGTCTGCAGAAAGGCTTCCATCTAATAAGAATGAGAGTAGTAAAAATCATCCCCTCTGCAAAGGGTCCTTGCAGGCGTCAGCTGAATGAATGCATCTGAAACACTGAGACCACACTCACCGCATTTTACTACCCTTCTTGGCGTCAGGAAATTGAGAGGGCAGCTTCCGGGGATGGAGATGAGAACAAATTCCTGCAGGACCTGTAATATTGTCCTAACAGCTTTGAACATTTTCCTTTGAGGGACGGGGACTGTAGATGTATGCTAGGAAGGAAAATATGAACAGTTTAGTGTTTTCAAAAGATTAGTATCATGTCACCTGAGTGGATATAATTTTGATCAGGTTTCTTTCTTTTGATTTCTCAGCTGATGGTGTATGATGATGGGGAAACACAGATGATGTTTGATGTCTGCCAGTTTGTTTGTGATCACGGATGAGTCAGTTCTCTAGGCATCGTGTTAGGTGATTCCTGAGTTCTCAATTTTAGAAAAACTGTCTGAAGTGACTGTTTGGAGAACAGGATGGCAAAGGGAACTTTATGGGTTGAAACTTTTCTCTGCCATAAGTGTTCTCAGGGCTTCGTGTCTGATTTTATTTATTCTCCTACGTGGTTCAGTTCAGTTCAGTTGCTCAGTCGTGTCCGACTCTTTGCAACCCCATGAATCGCAGCATGCCAGGCCTCCCTGTCCATCAATAACTCCCGGAGTTTACCCAAACTCATGTCATTTGAGTTGGTGATGGCATCCAACCATCTCATCCTCTGTCATCCCCTTCTCCTCCTGCCCCCAATCCTTCTCAGCATGAGGATCTTTTCCAATGAGTCAACTCTTTGCATGAGGTGGCCAAAGTATTGGAGTTTCAGCTTCAACATCGGTCCTTCCAATGAACACCCAGGACTGATCTCCTTTATGACGGACTGGTTGGATCTCCTTGCAGTCCAAGGGACTCTCAAGAGTCTTCTCCAACACCACAGTTCAAAAGTATCAATTCTTTGGCGCTCAGCTTTCTTCACAGTCCAACTCTCACATCCATACATGACTACCAGAAAAACCATAGCCTTGACTAGATGGATCTTTGTTGGCAAAGTAATGTCTCTGCTTTTTAATATACTATCTAGGTTGGTCACAACTTTCTTTCCAAGGAGTAAGCATCTTTTAATTTCATGGCTGCGGTCACCATCTGCAGTGATTTTGGAGCCCCCCAAAATAAAGTCTCACACTGTTTCCACTGTTTCCCCATCTACTTGCCATGAAGTGATGGGACCAGATGCCATGATCTTAGTTTTCTGAATGTTGAGCTTTAAGCCAACATTTTTACAACATTTTTACTCTCCTCTTTCACTTTCATCAAGAGGCTTTATAGTTCCTCTTCACTTTCTGCCATAAGGGTGGTGTCATCTGCATATCTGAGGTTATTGATATTTCTCCCAGCAATCTTGATTTCAGCTTGTGCTTCTTCCAGCCCAGAATTTCTCATGATGTACTCTGCATATAAGTTAAATAAACAGGGTGACAATATACAGCCTTGACGTACTCCTTTTCCTATTTGGAACCAGTCTGTTTTTCCTTGTCCAGTTCTAACTGTTGCTTCCTGACCTGCATACAGGTTTCTCAAGAGGCAGGTCAGGTGGTCTGGTATTCCTATCTCTTTCAGAATTTTCCACAGTTTATTGTGATCCACACAGTCAAAGGCTTTAGCATAGTCAATAAAGCAGAAACAGATGTTTTTCTGGAACTCACTTGCTTTTTCAATGATCCAGTGGGTGTTGGCAATTTGATCTCTAGTTCCTCTGCCTTTTCTAAAACCAGCTTGAACATAGCATAGCCTTTTATAGTCATGGTCTCAGAGCAAATGTAATATTTAAACACTGAAGTCTACCACTTGGCAGCCCTGAGATTGTGAATAAGTTCCCAAGAAGACTCCCAGTGTCTCTATCTGTGACATAAGAAACTCAGAATCATGCCTGCCCCACGAGAGACTGTGAGGATCACTGGGATGATACGCAGTTACCATGGTAGCTGTGCACGTGGCTCTGTACAAACATCAGCCCTGATGATCATTACTGTGTAGTAACTGAGACGGGAGTCCATGCTGAGCTCGACTTGACTTGTATGGACTGTGCCAGGATGTGAATTCTGACTCATGGAGCCCATACTCCCTTCATCACTCCGTGCTCAGTGTGGGAGGATGTGAAGGAGACGCAAGTTTCCTGTTCTGCTCCCTGAGGACCTGCTAAAAGAAAAGAGTGACAATATTCTGTGGCAGCCTTGATGGGAGGGGAGTTTGGGCGAGAATGGATACATGTATATGTTTGGCTAAATCCCTCCACTGTCCACCTGAAACTATCACAATATTGTTAATCGGCTATGCGTGTTAAGTTGCCTCAGTTGTGTCTGACTCTTTGTGACCCCGTGGACTGTAGCCCGCCAGGCTCCTCAGTCCATGGGATTCTCCAGGCGAGAATACTGGAGTGGTTGCCATTTCCTATTCCAGGGGCTCTTTGTGACCTAGGGATCGAACTCGTTTCTCTTTTATCTCCTTCACTGGCAGGCAGGTTCTTTACCACTAGCACCACCTGGGAAGTCCGAATCAGCTATACGCCAATACAAACTAAAAAGTTAAAAAAATAATAAAAATAATTCAGAAATTAAAAAAAAGTGAAACTGAGTCATGAGGGAGGAGTAAAGTGTGGAGATGAATTGTCTAGGAGAAGAGAAGGCTATTTGCTGTAAGAGGATGCTATAAATTACTAAATGTTTGCTCTATGTTTTTTAAAATTAGGAGGTGAATGCCAGCTGGTGACTGTCTTAAGATAAGAGAGTCAATAAAACCTGATATCCTGCATTGGGGGAGAGACTGTAGGAGAGAAGGCATCACTCTGACACCTTATGTTTTACAACCAAGGGACAACAGCACAATACAGTGAAATCTGCTAGATAGAAAAACTTTGAAAGATTTTTGAATAAAGGCAGGGGAAGAGTAATATTTTCTGCTAATGTGAAAAAGAAAACATTTGAATAGTTTTCCCCAGGTACAAAAATCAATGATTGCCCGGAGACTAAAGATCAAAATGCTCAAAAGAAAATCTTGAAATCAAAGGAGAAAACAAGCAACCTGTACTCACTTTAGTTTTTCTGTGCCAAGCTCCTTCACCTTCACCCCAACACACACACACACATACACACACACACACACACACCACACACACACACACCGGAGTGCATGCGAGCCTCAAGCGTACGCAATAATGAATAACTCTTAGACTCAAGTCATTATCACCAGCAAGCTATTTTTTTTTTCTCTTAATTAAAGGCTTGAAGGTCAGGAGAACCAAACACAAATGCTACAAATGTGCTGGGAAGACTAAATGCTTGACAGTGCTTTTCATGTCAAAGGCCCAGAATCTGGCTAAATGAACTTGGAGCCTTTATGAGGCAGAAGCAAAGAAAGCCTTGCATTTGCCACAAAGTGAGTGTCTTCATTCTGAAAGCTTCAAAGGGGAGTATTAGGTGTTTAAAAACTTCTTTGTTCTCTTCTAAGAAAAAAATTATGGCACAATTTATCCTAATTCAGATTTTAGGCCTTGATTAGAGATGTGCAATCTTACCTTCAAATAAAATATATAATTTTCCACAGAGCATGCATTCATTCACTCATTCTTCTTTCTAAATTACAGCAAATTGCTCCAATTTTAGTTTCCTTGTAGTATGCATTTAGGCTGCTCGGAAGCCCGCCTGGCCCTCCACCTATGTGCACTGTGCAGTCACTAATAGAGAATGTCATTTTTGTCAAGAGGAGTGAATTCTGCCATGTGACAGGACCGTTTAACACAAGCACGCGGCTCCATAGAAGGAGGTGGGAAGGCAGGTGTCTCATGAAGGCCTCCTGGTTGGCAGATGGAGATCGTTAGAATTTGCCTGTAGCTTTCGAGAGAGCTTCCCTGTTTTACTCTGCTTTGTAACAGCTTTTGATCCAATCATGTTTATTTAATTTGAGTACAAGTCCACAATTGTTCGAGTGCCTCTGAAGAACCAGGCTCTGTGTTTCATGCCTGCAAAGGAGTCAGGATGGAGGAAAACTGATGCTGCCTCTGTTCCTCGTGTGATGGTGAGGAGAAAGATGGAGAGCTAAGAGGAGCTCTATTCCTGACCCTTTTATGGGCCAGGAGGGCATGCAGCAGCTCACCTATTCATCACAACAAAATTGCATGCAGGGTACCTCTCTTTCCTTGTCCATCTTCCTGATGAGGAAATACTTGGTAAACAGGCCAGTGGCAGCCCTGAGTTTGAACTCTAAATTCAAAAGCCTTGGATATAACCCCCAGACTGTCCTGAAGACAGGATCAATCATTTGTGAAACATCAGATAGTAATTAGTAGTGGGGCTGAAATGAAGCCCAGGCTTTTCTGATTTAAAACTGGACACTTTCTGTTGTGCTGGTTTTCTGCAACAGATTCAGATTTGTACTTGAAAATTGTTATTTTTTTTAAAATGTGAACAGTTTTATAAAGTCTTTATTGAATTTTTCATAATATTGAACCTGTTTTATGTTTTGATTTTTTGGCTGCGAGGCATCTGAGATCTTAGTTCCAGGGTCAGGGATTGAACCTGGACTCCCTGCCCTGGAAGGCAGAGTCCCCACCACTGGTCTACGAGGGAAGTCCCATGATGGCAGTTTGTATGTGTCATTTTTGCAGTATTTGAAATGAAATTAGTTGAGTACTTTACTACTACTTGTGAAAAAGAGGCTGTTTTCCAGGCTATGTGTTATGGATGTAGAGGTCAGGGGAGACTAGGTGTCCCTGACTTCCAGGAGGTAATTCTGTATGACATAGAATTTTAAGAAGATTAGCCTCTTGACAAGTAGCACCATGTAGGTGGTGTGGATGAAGTGCTGGAGAAATGCAGGAAGCAAGGGGTTTGTTCTAAGTGTGGTTTAAGTCATAGACAAGAAGGGTAAGCGGTCAGAGGGATCAGGACAGCAAGGCTTACTTTAGAAAACTGCGGAGATTTGTGGGAGTAGAGTTAAGAATCAGGGGCTTTCCTTCAGCTTTTACAAATTAAAGAAATTTGAGGGGGGCCTATTTTGGGGTTATTAGTAAATAAGTCATGTTTCCTTTCTGCACAACTTTTACAATTTGCCTTGAGACTACATATTTTCTACTGTAGTTATTCAGTCGCTAAGTCATTTCCAGCTCTTAGGGACCCCATGGACTGCAGCACACCAGGCTTCCCTGTCCTTCAGGGAGGAGTTTGCTCAAACTCATATCCATTGAGTCCGTGATGCCATCCAAGCATCACGGACATTGCTTTATCTGTAACCCAGAGATATTGAAATACATGGTGTTTCATATTATATTCCAGATAGTTTACAAATTCAGTTGGATTTTCTTTCTGACATAGGAGTATTTTCTCACCTGAGAGTTAAGCACAATGTTGGGGTTTGGCTCTGTAATCAAATGCTGGTTTTATCACATTGTAATTAGAGTATTTGAGTCTAAAATATATTTCAGCTCTTTGAAAAGTATGCGTGAATGTGTGTGTGTGTGAATGTGTATATGCACTATTAGTGTCAATTTTTGTGAATGATCTATGTTACTTGATATATTTTCTCTCTTTTATACTACAGGTTTTGCTATCTCTGTTAGATGTATCTTTTATTTAGATCTTCCATATTTTTATCTTTTCAATTTGACAAAAGATATGAATAAAAGTCTCCATTTCTTAGTGTAATTCTATTTCCCCTTTTAATCACCTGTGTTTCTATGGGACAGATATTAATGCTAAAATTGTTGATGCACATATACTCATAGCACTATAACTTTATCTTCAACTGTATAATCTTCTCTTAATAAAGAAAACATTTAATCATATCATATGATTTTTATATTATATGAATTTTGGTTTGTACTCAAAAAAGTCTGATATTAACATAGTAATCTTTTAATTTGAATCTTCCTTATTTAGCTTCTCTATTTTTCATCTTTTCGAATAAGCGTATTAATTGCTTTAGTCGTGTTTACAAATATAGACTAAACTTGAGTTCTGCTTAGTGGTCCAATTTAAAGGTTTTTTGTTTGTTTGTTTTTAGTATGTTAGGTTGCTAATGCCTGTATTCTTATTGCTACAGTTGAAATGAATGATTTTAATTCTGTCATAAGATTATTTCATAGTGTTTTTAAAGATCCCATGAATTTTTTTCTCATCTTGAACATCGTCAAGGAATATAAAATGTTTTCTCTGTTAGATAACCACAATTTCTACAATGTGCTTTATTCTTATTCCTATAGTTACATATGTAATATTCAGAGCCAATTTTTTTCCCTCGTTGACTATTAACTGAAGATTTTTCTCTAGTGGTGAGAACAATATCTCTGAGCTCTTATGTTTAAGGTAGTTTGTCATGTTTTAATTGAATGAGAATATAACTGAGAAAGTTTCTTAGACCACATGTTATTTCCCTAAACAATTTTTCTGGTTTCTGCACAGTCTTTTAGCATTTAGAGTTGCAGCAGAGAAAGAGTTTGATGTCAGTTTTCTTTTATAAATGATTTTCTATTTTTCCTGAATACTTAAAGGCATCTTAATTTTGGTTTCTAGCAATTTCATCAGCTCAGACTCTTTTGTTCAATGCTCTTGAAGATACCATGTAAGCATGTATGTTCAGCCACTCAGTCATATCTGACTCTGCAGCCCCATGGACTGTAGCTCACCAGGCTCCTCTGTCCATGAAATTTTCCAGGCAAGAATACTGGAGTGGGTTGCCACTCCCTACACCCAGAGATCGAGCCAGCATCTCTTGTGTCTCCTGCATTGACAGGTGGGTTCTTTACCACTAGTGCCACCTGGGAAGCCCCTTGAAGATACAGTATGTCTTCTCCAGAAAAAGCATTAAGTCCTTTTTCTTTTTTAATTTCAGAAAAGTTGTTTCATTAACACTTTCCTACTTCAGAGGTTTTGACTGTTTATATCTTGTCTTCTAAAACTTCTATTTTCTCTCAAACCCTGTAACATCTGGATATAGTAGAAACTAGCCATGTATGGGTCTTCAAGTTTCATTTTAAATGAACTAAAATTAAACATTCAGCTCTTCTATTTAACTATCCATTTTCAAGTGAGCAATACTGCTCCATGTTGTATCGGACAATGCAGCTAAAGACATTCCCATCATAACAGAATGTTCTATCAGATAGTACTGATATTCCTTTAAAAGGTTTTCTATATTTACATTTTATTTTTCTCACTTCATCACATCTATGTTTCATGCCTATTATCATATTTCACAGAGTGAGTTACATATCTGAAGAGCTGAAATTTAAACAAGTAATTTTTTGTTTTTGTTTTTGTTTTTGAGAATGAGAGTGAAAAGTTCAAAGGAGTTGTAGAAAAAAATAACTGTTAAGGGTGTGTTGGAGGAAAAATACATCAGCTGTCTTGTCTTGCTTTTTACCTTTAGGATTTTTGTCTTTTCTGAAACAACATGTCCAAGATTGTCTCAAAGAAAATTATGCAGAGATTTATGCTTGTCTCTGCAGCCCTCGGCTCTTCTTGTGTGTTTTTTTCTTTATAATACACACAGTGACTTTGCTTCCCTTATATCTCTCATTTCTCTTATTTCCTCTTTGTATCAAGTTAAAATCTTACATCAATCATCTACATTTTAGTGTGAGTTGAGCATGAAACATTTTTATTCTAAATCTCGTCTATGCCTCGTGTGACAATCCATTTTGTGTCAACTTGAGTGGATCGCGGATGACCAGATACCTGATTTAAGCAATATTTCAGGGTGTATCTACAAAGATGTTTTGAGAAGAGATGAGCATCTGAAGTGGTGAGCTGGGTAAAGTGGGCTGCCTTCCCCAGCGCAGGTGGACAGTCATCCAGTGCCATGAGGGTCTAAACAGAACGGAAAGTGCTGGGGATGTTTGAGTTCTTTCTCTGCCTGACTGTTCAGCTGAGAGACACATTATCCTGGCTTGTACTCCTGTGTCTCAGGCCTTCAGATGTGAACTTAAATCTGTGCCATCAGCCCTCCCCTCTCAACCCCCTGAACTACATCAGTGGCTTCCCTGGGTCTCCAGTTGCAGGGGGACAGCTCATGGGCCTTCATAGCCTCCATAACTGCAAGAGTCAACACCTTATTTTATCTTCATCATCTAACCCATATCCATATCCATGTCCATATCAATGTGCTAATGGTTCTGTTTCTCCAGATAACCCTGACTAATACACATACACATGGAAAAATGAAATGACTTTAATCATTAAGTAAATGAGGAAGTGAAAAATAAGGTGACTATTACAAGACTGAAACACTTGTTCAGTATTTATGCAAACTCAGACATGTTAAAACCTCAAAAATAGAGCACTTAGGGGCAATTTGTAGTAATACCACATAATTTCGGTTTCTGCTCAACTGAGGAAAAAAAAGACTCCATTAAGGTAAGCTGTATTTGGCCTGAACTTATTACCTCTCCATGTGGGCCAAGCCCTCTGCAGAGGTGAATGAAGTTGTCTCTGTGCTTAGAGAACTCACAGCCCTTCAGCGGAAGCTAACAACTAGTCTGAGAATGTATTCCTATGGTTCTTCTTGCAAATTTTGATCAGCCTGCAGATAAAGTGTATGCAACCATCCATTTGTGACCATGATGCTTGATTTTTAGAAGTTTGGGAAGTATGTGCAGCCTTCTTTCCATTTACCTTTTGCTTTTGGCACAAATGTTTTGAAATCCTTCCTAACTGGTTATAACTCATGTAAAATATTCACAAAATTGTGGCAGGTTTTCCCTATTATATGATATAATTTATCTAGCAAAACAGATTTATTCAAATAAACCTCTCATTTCTTGGAAAATTTGGGGCTAAATTTCAAGGAGTTACCAAGATTTCCTGGAGAGAGTGTGCTGATTGGTGTTTCTGGGAAATAATCAGAGTGTTTAAGTCAACCTCAAGGAGAAATAATAATCTCAGTGCAGATTTTTATAACCCACACTCTTCTCCAGAGTAGCAAGGAAATGAATAAGGCTCAGAATATGGAGTTGAATTAGGTGCTTCTTCTTGAGTCACTAAATGCCATATTCATTGTATAATGACAACGTCTTCCATTTACAGGGTACCAAATACAAAAGGTTATAACTCATTACATACACACACATGTACATATATGTATATTTCTAACTTTCTTGAATATGATTTGCTACCTTTATTTATTGATGAAGAAACTAAGGCTCAGGGAAGTTAAATGACTCACTTAAGGTCACACGATTTGTATTTCAACAATCTTTCTCTGTTTTTTGTTCGTTTGTTTGTTTTTAAAGATTTTTTGACGTGAACCGTTTTTTTTAAACTTTTTATTTTGTTTTGGACTGTAGCAGATTAACAATATTGTGATAGTTTCAGGGGAACAGCCAAGGGACTCAGCCATACAGATACATGTATCCATTTCCCCCCCAAAGTACCCCCCTCATCTCTAAGCTGCCACATAGCATTGAGCAGAGTTCCCTGTGCTACACAGTAGGTCCCTGTTGGTTATCCATTTTAAATAGAGCAGTGTGTACCTGTCCATCCCAAACTCCTTGACTCTCCTTTCCCCCAGCAAGCTTGAGTTTCTTCTCTAAGTCTGTGAGTCTCTTTCTGCTTCGTAATAAAGTTCATTTGTAACAATTCTTTTTAGATTCAACATACCCAGGGATGTCATATGATATTTCTCTTTCTCTGTCTGACTTACTTCACTCAGTACGACAATCTCTACACCCATCCATGTTGCTGCAAATGGCATTATTTCAGTCTTTTTAATGGCTGATATTCCATTGCATATACGTACCATGATGTGACCAATTTTTAAAGCCATTATTGAATTTTTTTACAGTATTGCTTCCGTTTTATGTTTTGGTTTTTGGGCCATAAAGCGTATGGAATCTTAGTCCCCCGAGCAGGGATAGAACTTTCACTGCTTGCGATGAAAAGTGAAGTCTAGTCACTGGAGACGTCTCCCTCTCTCTGTTTCTAACCCATAGCCTTGTATTCATACCCTGGAGCCCTCTGATGTTACAACCGATGCTGTCGGGCCCTCAGCTATTCTTGTCCATAGTGTCTCTTCAAAAGGAGTGGACATGAGGATAGCAAAGATGTCTCCTACTGCCCCTCGGTCCCCTTTATATGGTCAGATAGTTAGTGGAAGGGGAATTGACATTGTCAGAAGGCCTAGCCTCCAGAGCCATGCGCCCATGACCTAACTTTACAGAGAATTGGTCCCCTTGTCTGTGAAGTGAGGGCATGGTGCCTCTCAAGTTCACACACCCTTCAGTTCATCAAACATTCCACATTGTCAACTTGACTGGACAATGAGGTACCCAAATATTCAGCTAAATATTATTTAGGGTGTGTCTGTGAAGTTGTTTCTCAATGAGACTAATTTGTAGACTCAGTTAGACACTCTCCTGTCCAGTGTGGGTAAACCTCTCCCGTTGGTGGCTCCTGAACAGAACCCAAGGTGAGGTCAGTGAGAAGTCCCTTCCTCTGCCTTTTTTCCAGCTTAGACATAGGTTCCCCTGCACTTGGACCGGAATTTCCACCATGGTCTGTCTTGGGTCTCCAGTTTGCAGATAATTTATTGGAACTTCTCAAGTATGCTTATGGTAAAGAAATTGCCTGCCAATGCAGGAGACATAAGAGATGTGGGTTCGATCTTTGGATCAGGAAGGTCCCCTGAAGGAGGGCAGGGTAACTCACTCTAGTATTCTTGCCTGGAAAATCCCATGGGTAGAGGATCCTGGCAGGCTACAGTCCATGGGGTGGCACAGAAATGGACACAACTAAAGTGATGTAGCATAGCATCCACAGCCACATGAGCCGATTACACATTATGAATGGATATCTCCTACTGGTCCTTTTCTACGGAGAACCCAGGGTAACACAATGATATTCAGATTTGGCTCCAGGGCCTTCCCCACTCACAAGTTTAAACCAGTTCTTGTGAGCCCTCCTCTCACTTGAGAAAAAAGGGAAAACTAAAAATAGGGCTTCAAAGCACTGATTGAGACCTGTCTCATGGCACCTCCAGTCACTAGCTCTGTGACGCTGAACAAGAGAATTACCTGTACTTCAGTTTCTTCCCTTGAAAAACGGAGACACTGATAAAGCTTCCTTCTTAGGATGAATAGCAAGAGTGAATGTATTAAATGTGTAACGTGCTCAGAATGATGTCTGGCATACGGTGACTACTAAGGTACTATCAGATACTATTAGAAAAAGAAGTCCAGACAGAAAGGCTTTTAGTTTGAGGAAAGTTAAGACCCTTTTGAACAGTGGTGTTGGAGAAGACTCTTGAGAGTCCCTTGGATTGCAAAGAGATCCAACCAGTCCATCCTAAAGGAAATCAGTCCTGAATATACGTTGGAAGGACTGATGCTGAAGCTGAAGCTCCAATACTTTGACCACCTGATGAGAAAAACTGACTCATTGGAAAAGACCCTGATGCTGGGAAAGATTGAAGGCAGGAGAAGGGGTTGACAGAGGATGAGATGGTTGGATGGCATTACCAACCTGATGGACGTAAGTTTGAGCAAGCTCCGGGAGTTGGTGATAGACAGGAAGGCTGGCTTGTTGCAGTCCATGGGGTGGCAAAGAGTCGGACATGACCGAGCAACTGAACTGAAGATTCAAAGGAAGGATTTGACAGAGGACTCAAAAAGAGAAGCCCCAAAAGAGAAGAAATATTTAAAACTAGAAAGAAAACAAAGAGTAAAGAACAGAGTCATAGTTCTGTTGGGAATGAAGGGAATGAAGAAATTCAAGAAGGAAGAATGTTGCTATGGTAACAAATGCTGCAAAGGGATGGGTAAAGTGAAGACAGGAGATAGCCCAGTGGATGCAGGAACAGAAGACTTTGATGCCGTGGGAAGATTCCAGGGGTGTGCTGGGGCATTCATTCATGGAGAACTTGGGAGAGGGAGGTTGGCTGGCAGTTAAAGGGGACTTGAGTCGAGATAGGGCTTTTAATGATTATAGGCTGCAGAGGTGCGGCATGTGCTATATAGCCGAATATGAAGAGAGGGCGGTTGCTTGTTCTTTGCCTGCTCATGAATAGCAATTATAATGAACGATATCACACATGACTGTAGGTCAACTGTACTCCAATAAAATATATATATTAAGAAAAAACCAATATCACACATGAATATATATCTTGACAAAACTATGCAGGTGTGAGTTCTGAAGAATAAGAACCACTGCCTGTCCATTAATTTATCCATATTATTATTTAAAAAATATTTTTGAGTGCCCACTCAGTGTCTTGCACTCTTCTTGGCACTAGAGATATATTAGTAAGTAAAAAGCAAAGTGAAACCGGACCAACCAAATCTCCCTGGTAGTTTGAGGGAGTGGCTATACTGAAATGAACAAAGTCCTCAAACAAATACAGTGATCAGACACAACTGAAAGTGTTAGTTGCTCAGTCATGTCCAACTTATTGCAACCCCATTGTCTGTAGCCCACCAAGTTCCTCTTGACCATGGGGTTTTCCAGGAAAGAATACTGAAGTGGGTTGCCATTTCCTTCTCCAATTGGGAAAGGGAACAGTTTTAGACATTGAACTACATTCGCAGTCCATGCTCTGCCCATTTCTGTGTGAACTTGCTTTGACGGGTATTTGCTATGCTTTGGTGTCCAGCATTGGGACCTCTTGCTTATGTTTGCAGAGAAGGCAATGGCACCCCACTCCAGTACTCTTGCCTGGAAAATCCCATGGACAGAGGAGCCTGGTAGGCTACAGTCTGTGGGGTCGCTAACAGTCGAATACGACTGAAGCGACTTAGCAGCAGCAGCAGCAGCTTATGTTTGAGGGATTCCCTTTGGTATGGGTGTTGAGATTCAGAATCACTTCTTACTAAGAAGAGGAACTTCACAGGTTCCTCCTGTCTAGCCTGTCCTGCCCTCGACACAAGGTGTCACTGGGCTCCGCTGGTCATAAGTGTCAATCAGCCAGGACTGCAGGTGAGTTCCAAGCCAGATGAGCAACAGTGATGTACAGGTAGTGACTGCCTTAGGGTCCCACCCCGACACATGTGCCCAGAGGTGCCAACCATGAGGCAGCACTATGCACCCCTCTCTGTGCACAGCTGTCCAGGTTATGATGTCATGTATGATTCTTACCCGCACAGCTGTCAGATTGCTGCTTCTGACCACCTGGCAACCTTGTGATCTACTGACCCTCTTTAATAAGCTTGTTTCCTGCTTCGATAAGCCACAGTCATCTTCTGTTGATGGGAAATTGAAAACCCTCCTGAATGATACCCTTGGATTTATCCTCATGCTCTCTGAGCCACATCTTTCAAGTGGGCACCATACTAATACATCTTTGCTGTGGGAATCAGAAGATTCCATCGAAGGGCCTCAGTATCCCTAAGGTGCTTTGTTAATGGAAGAGAGGGTTTGGGGTTTAGTCTACTTTTTGTTTGTTGGATCTTGTTCATTTTTGCTTTGTTTTGAGAATTCTTGCTTTTCCTTAGTTCTATCACAATGTGCAGTCAGGCTCTGAATCATGGCTAATGGGGTGTCTTTGACTTAAGCAGGATCCTGTAAAAGAGGCCTTTTCTCAGCAGCTGCAGAGAGTCAGTGAAGTTTCCCAAGAGAAATTCTCCATTTGACTGCTCATGCAAACCTTGTGTCTACTCTCTAAGCTGGGAAAGAAATTAGAAACCTTTGTTGTGAGATTCCTTGGGGTACATAGAAGACAGAGGCACTAAGAAGTGTGCAGAAAAGACAGGACAGGAGAGGAGCCCAGGCACCATTTCCTGACTCCTTAGTATACTCCAGGCACCGTGAAGGGGTTTCCTGCACCTGATTTTATGTAGTGTTCCCTTAGAAGACAAGACTCATTTGAGAAAGGGCCTGGACTCGCTTGTACACTGCCTCAATCCTTTCCAGGCCTGGTGCTTATCAGAAGATCAGCACATGAGTATTGGAATGAATGAACGATTGAATAAATAAATAAACATACTATGGATCCCAAACCCCAAGCTTCAGAGAATTGAGTGACAGAATAATTCTCTGAGGATCACAAGCTAGAAAGTGCAGAGCAAGATGAGGAAGGAGGTGTGCCTGGCTGGAAGATTGTGCACCCTGCAATATCCATGTGGATGCAATAGCTCAGTGTGAAAGGCAAGGAACTGATGAAGTATCACTATCTTCATGCTCCAAATAAATGTACAGCTTGAAGGACATAGCTCCCTCCAGCCCTGATGTGTTAAGTGGAGGCTGGGACAGGAAAGAAGCACCAGGACTCTGCTCCCCGAGTCCTGACACACTTCTCTCTGTCCTGGCCCAGCATCAACACATGTGACTTTTATTGGACATGAAGGCTGAGAGCCAAAGAATTTATGTTTTTGAATTTCAGTGTGGGAGAAGACTCTTGAGAGTCCTTTGAATTGCAAGGTGGTCAAGCCAGTCAATCCTAAATGAAATCAACCCTGAATATTTATTGGAAGGACTGATGTTGAAGCTGAAACTCCAATACTTTGGCTACCTGATGCCAAGAGCCCACTCACTGGAAAAGATCCTGAGGCTAGGAAAGACTAAGTGCAAAAGGAGAAGGGAGCAACAGAGGATGAGATGGTTGGATGGCATCACTGATTCAGCAGACATGAGTTTGAGCAAACTCTGGGAGATACTGAAGGACAGAGGAGCTGAGCGTGCTGCAGTCCATGGGGTCACAATGAGTTGGACATGACTTAGTGACTGAACAACAACAATGCTTTGTTGGGAGTTCATCTCATGTGTTAATGCATCTCTGCCTGAAAAACTTCTCCATGGTTTGTGGTGAAAGCTTAATTTCCTCGCTTCCCAACAATCTCTGCTTTATTCTTTTATCTCATCTGCATAGAGGCAAGAGTACTGAATAGGTATTTGTAGCACTTAATAAGTTGTATAATTCAATTAGATCCCCTCTTGAACTGCTTTAACAGTGTTTATCTTTACCGTAATTACTGTACATATTCTGGGAGGATGTACTTCTGGCCTTGGTCTCTGATGGAGCCATCCAGGTACCGTCATCTAGCAGAACTAGCCCCCAAACCTCAAAGCCTTCAGAGTCAGTGTCTCTCAGATCTCATGACTGTGAGAACTACTTCAAGAACATTTCAGTGAAGGGAGCAGAATCTGCAAAGCTACAACAGTGTGAAAAACGCACTGTCCTTCAAAAAAGATGAGGAATCCAACATGACTGATGAACAGAACTGGTAAAAGAGAAGATACAACATGTTAGTTAAAGGGGTTGAGAACTAAGGAAATCCATGATTCTGGGAAGGTAGCATGACATACCATTGTGACTTATCTTAAATAGAAAATTAAAGATGCTTTAAGGCTTTTTTTTTTTTCCTAGAAGCATTAAGGAAGGATAAAAAAACATCGTAAGGTGAGAGATTTAAACAGAATTCAGGGGGAAAATATCTTCAAACCAATCAGATGCGATTAAAATCATGGCCCAGTTAACTTAGTGTATACCATTTTGTTGTTACAATCACTAATTCCTACCACACTTTATTTCCAGTCACAGCTCATTAACTAGATCTAGACACATGGACAAACTACCTCATGGGTGTGGGGATGGAGGGCACCGAGGTACGTGGTCAATGATAAAGACCCCACCACCAGCACCAAGAAGCAATTTTACCTGTATTATAACAGATAGAAAATGGATTCAGAAAGGTGGAAGATGCATTTTTATCATGAAAGATATTTAGATAATTTTGAAAGGTAGTAATTATATGGTTCTATATGAGATTGTCTCACAAAATGTTTTAATGGCCAAGTTTGTGTCTATTGAAAGATGTTTTTATGAATAGAAAGATCAGTATGCTAGTATATGATCTACTTCTGCTAAATAAATAAATAAATCAAGGCGTCGGTCCAAATCAACACTAATATTTTATCCATCCATTTCTTTGAACTTCAGTTCATCCTTCATTTACAAACTGAAGTAATAACATCTGCCTTATTCTTCAGAGAAGATAGTCCATATTATGACCTCATAAAGAGCTGATTGAGACATGACTGACCCATCATGGTAGCCACTTCCCACATGCTCCCATGGGTCACACTCACAATAGCCCTGTATAAAGTGTATGCCATTTCCACTTGAAGAAGTGGAAACTCCAGGAGTCTGAGGTATTGTTGAAAGCCACATCACTTGTATCTGGAGGGTTGAGATCAGAATCCATGCCCATCTGTTCTCAAGCCTGTCTTCATCCTAATGTACAATATGACTCTGATGCCCAGGTGGTTCAGTGGTAAAGAACCTGCCTGCCAATTCAGGAGATGCAGAAGATGTGGGTTCAATACCTGGGTTGAGAAAATTCCCTGGAGGAGGAAATGGCAACCCACTCCAATATTCTTGCTGGGAGAATCCCATCCACAGAGGAGCCTGGTGGGCTACAGTCCATGGGGTGGCAAAGAGTCAGACTCGACTGAAGTGACTGAGCACGCATTATGCATGGCTCAATTGTAGGGGGCTTTTGTCTCTTCCTTCATAATACGGGGCTCATATTTGGGAAGTTGATCAGGTTCATATGAATAAACCATTTTAATATATTTTTAAGAATTGATAACATTTAGAGAATAATATAAAGATCCATTTTTCTCCTTTTTGAAATACTATTAATATTCAACACTTTAAGCAAATATTAGCTGTCTAGAGTTTGACTTTCAGAGTCTTAAGATCATGTGTTTCGCTTTATGAAAGCTTTTACATCCTTACCATAATTAATCCACGAGGAGAGACCTCCTTCCAAATTTCTACCAGAGTTGCAAAAGCTCCACGAGGCAAGCTGAAAAATAAAATGAGGTGCGCCCTTCCTGACCTGTTTCACACCACTGTTCTGAGCCCTTTGGGGAAGTGTTCTCAGTTGGCTGAAGGAAGCCATGCTCCCTTTGCTGAGAACCCGTGGACATATGGCAAAACGTGGCCACACGGGGAGACAGAGCAGTGAGCAGTTGCTGCTGTAGCGCTGGCTTATTTCCACTTTACGGCTTCGCGTGAAGCTAAAATATCATGCTGGGGACATATGCTTGCCAGCTCTGCACTTGCTGCCTGCAGTCCCACACTCCTGTATTCTGATGGTAATTCCGCAATCTGTTCTCTGACAGCTCGGGGCCAGATGACATGCACGCTCCTGACAGGGGCTTCCTTTCATGAACACTGACTTCTCTGGGCACCTGAGTATTGGAGCGATCTGAGTTGGTGCTCCACGAAACTCAGTTAGACAGGGGCTTCGGTGAGCAAAACAGCAGACTACCACTCAAGACAAAGTTCATTGCATGCCCAGCAGGGCTGTGTTGAAACACCTGTCCAGGAGGGGGTGAAGCTTTCTAAATCCGACTAGGCTTTTGGAATGGTTTTTCTCTTCCCTGTTGAGAGACCTAGAGGGAGTCACTCTTGGAAGGCTGTGTCTGTGGAAGGTTCATGGTGTCCTTGCTCTGCTTGTTGAGTGGCTCTCAGCCCAACATGGAGTGATGGGGCAGGCCTGCAGTGAGAAACTTTAATGCCTCCCTCCCTGTGGGCATGCTCTTTCTTTCCAGTTCCTGAATAGTCTGTTTCCTGTTACTAGCTACTAAACAGACTGAATATTCTGTTTCCTGTATTGTTGAAAAAAATAAGATCTCTCTTTCTCTCTCATATATATATATATATATATACATCAGTTCAGTTCAGTTAAGTTCAGTTGCTCAGTCGTGTCTGACTCTTCGCAACCCAATCGACTGCAGCACCCCAGGCCTCCCTGTTCATCACTAACTCCCGGAGTTTACTCAGACTCATGTCCGTTGAGTCAATGAGGACATCCAACCATTTCATCCTCTGTTGTGCTCTATATATTTGAATATAAGTATACATTAAATATGTACACCTATGCACACATATTGGAGAAGGAAATGGCAAACCCACTCCAGTATTCTCACCTGGAAAATCCCACCATCAGAGGAGACTGGTGGGCTATAGCCTATGGGGTCGCAAGAGTCAGATACAACTTAGTGACTAAAACAAAACAAACAAAAATACACGCGTATATATTTTCTCCAATAATATTTAGCATCAAAATATGCACACATACTTTAATTTTTATTTTTACAAACCTGCAAAGTAGATATGACCATCACCATTTCACAAAGAAGGAAATTGAGCTCAGAGAAAACAATATGGCCAATAAATCAAATCAGTAGAATCTGAACAGCCTCCTATTATAAATTCCTTGAAATCTCAGATATGGAATGAACATTTTTAAAAATGTCCCATTAGCTTATAAAAAAGACACATTTCTAGATTGTCATGTCAGACATGAATGGCATACAGAAAACCAAAGATCTAAGGGAATGAAATGACTGACAGGCAAGAAAGGGCTGCAGAGTGACCTTAGGGTATGGCCGTGAGTCAGCTGGCCTGAAGCCCTTGGCCTCCGTGATGTAGACATGTGCAAGACTCCAGAACTTCTGAAGGACTTTATTCTCAAGGAAAAGAGGGGCTAGGAAAAAAAAATCTACTCCTGAATACAGTGGGAAGACAAGAAGGTTTAATTGCCCTGTCCCAGGCAATGAAAAGTGAAAGTGACAGTGTTGGTGGCTCAGTTGTGTCCAACTCTTTGCAACCCCATGGACTGTAGCCTGCCAAGCTCCTTTGTCCATGGAATTCTACAGGCAAGAATACTGGAGTTTGTAGCCATTTCCTTCTTTAGCGGAAGCTTCCTGACCCAGGGATCAAACCCAGGTCTCCTTCATTGCAGGCAGATTCTTTACATTCTGAGTCACAAAGGAAGCCCAGGCAATGGGGGGAAAAAAGCAGAAGAAAGGAAAAGCAAAACCAATTTCTTGAGAAATCCAAACTCCAGTTTCCAAAGCACTGAGCTTTGGGTTAGCATTCATAATATGCATATAGTCAAGGAACCGTGGGGCTGATAAATTAACTTCAAAGTTGGTCCCCAGCTGCTCTTGCCCTGAAGTGACTGGCGGAAGCAAATGTAAACGGTCCTGAACAGACCCTCCAGTCTACCACCCAGGCTGAGAAAGACTTTGCAGGGAAGAAGCACACTTGAATGGGGTGGGTGTATGCTCTGTGTCTGAGTATTGTACCAGCAGCCTCCACAAGTTTGTCCCAATCAGTCCTGACTCAGGATTCAGAGCATACAACAGTAGCACCATCTATTTGCTCCCTAGCCTTCTTTGCTTCTTCAAGCATCTCTAGCTTAAATACTATTGGAAGAAGGTGGCAGTTTTTCCATTCACTCCAAAATAGCTCAGTGATCTGTCCTTGCATGAGGAGTTAGGTCACTCTCAAACCAGGTTTGCTCATCTGTTCCATTTAGGACCAAAGATAACTCCATAGAGGGTGCATATACAAGCACAGAGTAAAGTCGACTAGGACCTCACTACAAGAAAGTAGACTGAAGACCTACTGAGAAAGTCCCCCTACTGCTAGAATGATGGCTTCTTCACATTGGACTGCAAAGATATCAAACCACTCAATCCTAAAGGAAATCAACCCTGAATATACATTGGAAGGACTGGTGCTGAAGCTAAAGCTCCAGTAGTTTGGCCACCTGATGCCAAGAGCTGACTCACTGGAAAGACCCTGATGCTGGGAAAGATTGAGGGCAGGAGGAGAAGCGGGCAACAGAGGATGAGATGGTTTGATGGTATCACAGACTCAATGGACATGAGTTTGAGCAAGCTCTGGGAGATGGTGAAGTCTGGCATGCTGCAGTCCATGGGGTTGCAAAGAGCTGGACACAGCTGAGAGCCTGAAAAACAACAATGTGTGTATATGTATATGTGTGTGTGTGTATGTATATATATACCAAACAGTGATGAAGGCTGTGATGACAAACCATGTAGAACAAGGGAGCAGTGAGCAACCCCAGGCAGTGGGTGAAGAACAGAAATGCTGGTTAGACCAGCTGGTAAGGGAAGGCCTCCAGTTGTGAATCCTGGGATGACCTTGGAACAGAGACCTGAACACCATGAATGCATGAGCCTGAAGGATCCACTGTGTAACAGCATGTCAAGTAGAAGCCAGAACAAGTGAAAAGATGAGAGAATGCATGCAAACTCATATAGTGCCTTGAAAATAAACAATGTAAACAGTTACTGATTGACTTTTTTTTTTCCTTTTTATATATGAAAAATGTTTTAATAGAAAACAATTAACAGCATGTCTAGAATGCACATGTGCTGTGCTAAGTTGCTTCAGTCGTGTCTGACTCTTTGTGACCCCGTGGATAGGCTTCTCGGTCCATGGGATTTCCCAGGCAAGAATACTGGAATTGGTAGCCATTTCCTTCTTCAGGGAATCTTCCCAACCTAGGGATCGAACCTATATCACCTGTGTCTTCAGCATTGATAGGCAGATTCTTTACTACTGTGCCACCTGGGAAGCTCCAAATATAACTGCCTGCCCTTTATTTAGAAGGTGCACTCAGAGAGTGTTTGTGGGGAACCTACCGTTAGGCAGCTATTTCTTCCACTGTGTACTTTGGTCATAAAGGGTCACTGGGAGCGGACCGGGAGAAACGTGGTGATGATGGTGCAGTTAAGATTCTGGATTCATTATGCATTTCTTACCTCTTTAACTTTGCATCCAAGGTACATTTCTAGGGGCTATCCTCAAAATAGCTAACACAACGTTTTAAAGAATTGCAGTAATTCAGTTCCATAACTATTGGAAACAAAGATACTTTCAATGTGCAGATAATTTGTGTGGCTAAAGCCCATTGCTTAAGTATTTCAGTGTGTCCAGGAGATATAAATATCACTAGGCAGCGCTCAGTGAGTTCTGGGAACTAAGGGCCTGATATATGGGGCAGCTGCTACTAATAAGCCATGTCCCCGCCTCCCCTTCTGCCTGTGGCCTCAGGAGAAAGGGGGGATGAGATTGAGGGCTGCTTTCCCTTGGGGAGCTGGCCGCTCAGCTGTTGGCTTGCTGAACAACAGCAGAGGGAGGGTCGACCAGCTGGCCTGGGACAGACCTTCTTTCACTGTGACCCCCTCTAGGGAGATGGGCTCAAATAGAAATGCAAAGGAGAGAGCAGGTTGCCCCAGGAGCAGTGAACTGTGCACAGGGCTGAGAAAGGCCAGAACCCGGCAACTTGAACTCTGGCATGGGTTACCGAACTTGAGCTGGTCACTTCCTGATCTTTCTCTGTTTTTCCTATCAATAAACTAGAAATCATTGGCCAATCTCTTTATAATCTCCTCTGGCTTTGACAAAAGCGACTCTTGTTTTAAAAATAAACTGAAGCCACGGTCATGATACTGTCAGAAAAGTGAGAAACAGGTTTTACCCTGCTCTTTCTGTGGTCCCAAGTTCACGAGTGCTTTCCCTATGGACAAGCTGTCCTTCCCTGGTAGGTCACTGAAAGTCCTAATGAAGTTATTAGCATGCCAGGGGACAAGACATTTTCCATCTGTCGCTCACTCACTCAGACTTTCTCTTTTGCTTTCTTGCTTTTCCTGTAATAGAAAAATAATATATGAACAATTTTTAAAAAGGAAAATATCAACCACATATGTACCAACATAATGTAATATCTGTTGAGAAAGTGAAAAAGAGCTCTGAAAAATAGCAGAAAACATGGCTCTAGAGACAATCTAACCTGGCATAAAATGTCCACTTAGCATCTAATGATGCAATCTATTATTAGCTTCTTAATTTTTGATTTTTTATCTGTTAATATAAAATTATAGTAAATAATATCAATGGAAGTAAATTATCAGTAATAGGTGTTTTTTGGTGATGATCTTCCCTTTTCTCTCATTCATTCTTACTTGTAATGAATATGTGTATAACTTATAAAGATGTACTCCTTTGCCAAAATGGTATTGGATGGTATACATTTAATTACTCTCTTGTGTTTGCACCTCAAAGCCATTTCCACTAGAAAATATTGTTGAAAGCTACCTACGTGTCTACTGACAGGTGATTGGATAAAGAAGATGGGTTTTATATATATATACATATACATATATATATATATGTATATATATATATCCAAACACAATGGAATATCATTCAGCCATACAAAAGAATGAAATAATGTTATTTGCTGCAACATGAATGAATCTATAGATTATCATACTAAGTGAAGTAAGCCAGAAATAAAAAGAAAAATATCATATGTTATCACTTACATGTAGCTACTTACATATATCAGCACCAGGGCTTCCCAGGTGGTATAGTGGTAAAGAATCCACCTGCCAATGCAAGAGATGAAAAAGATGTGGGTTTGATCCCTGGGTTGGGAAGATCCCCTGGAGGAGGAAATGGCAACCCACTCCAGTATTCTTGCCTGGGAAATCTGATGGACAGAGAAGTCTGGCAGGCTACAGTCCAATGGGTCACAAAGAGTCAGACAAGACTGAGCACTCACTCACTCAAATGTAGACTCTAAAGAAATGATACAAATGAACTTAATTACAAAACAGAAATAGGTTCACAGACATAGAAAATAAACTTATGGTTACCAAAGGGGAAAGGTGAGGGGATAAACCAGGAGTTTGGTTTAACACATACACGTTATAATATTCGACAATATATAATATATGACAACAAGGACCTACTGTATAGCACATGAAATTATATTCAATATCTTGTAATAATGTACAATGGAAGAGAACGTAAAAGAGAATATATATATATATATATATAATATATATATAAAAAATATGTATATGGGCTTCCCTTGTGACTCTGCTGGTAAAGAATCTGCCTGCAATGTGGGAGACTTGGGTTCGATCCCTGGGTTGGGAAGATCCCCTGGAGAAGGGAAAGGCTACCCATTCCAGTACACTGGCCTGAAGAATTCCACAGACTGTACAGTGTATATGGGAAGATACCTTGGAAGAGGGCATGGCAACCCACTCCAATATTCTCGCCTGGAGAATTCCAAGGACAGAGGAGCCTGGCAGGCTACGGTCCATGGAGCTGTAAAGAGTCGGACACGACTGAAACAACTTAGCAGGCAGGCATATACGCGTATAACTGTCACTTTGCTGTATACCTGAAACTAACACAACATTGTAAGTCAACTGTATTTCAATAAAAATTATTAAAAAAATATTGTTGATAATCCTTCCACGAGCATCTTCCTATGCATGTGTTTAATTTCTGTTGCCTTCCTCCTTCCCAAATTGGGCCCAATATGAAGGCCATGAATGGCCAGGTGTGTCCAATCCAGCACAACTCAGCACTGGACACATTATTCTAAAATGATACAACACATTAACAGGCATTAAAATATGACGTGCCTCTCTTTTGCTCCTATTTGTACTTTACTCCATCACTCTTTAGGCTAAACTAAATTTTTTAAATGGGCTTGTTATTCGTGTGAAAGCAAAATTGGAGACTTGTGAGGCATCTTCAGGAGAAAATGATAGGGTGTGAGGGGCACCTCCTTTTTTCTTGGTCATCAGATAAACCCCCACAAAATGTACAAGCTCATGCTCTCCCCTACTCAGAAAGAACACACTTAGATCGAGGGTTTCTCTATCACTGTAGGGGCAGGCAAAGATGGGCCTCTGGATGGCAGGCAACAGAGGGAGAAATTTCAAAGAACTGAAAATCAAAATCATGCTTCCTGGGGATTAATGACAGAGATAAGGTATTTAAGCTGCTTTTTAGAAAGCTCCTTTTGTACTGAATTTTTTTTTCTGGGTAATAATATTGCACTATTTTAAATAATCAATAGTTCTTTTGACAAAATAATAATATGTAGAGAGATTTGAAATGAAAAATTCTCATAATAAATGTATGACAACTCCAAGCACGGGGACACCCATTAACACGGCTGTCTAATTCTAAGGTAGCAAAGCGTCTGTTAAAAAACCTTATTTCCGCCCTGAGGATATTCAGCACTTGTAAGTATATCATATTCTCCCCACAGATCTCAAGAATGCCCTGCTATTTTCTTCAAAGAATCTGACAATAACTCTGGCATCTAATTGTGGGTATGCCGGCTTCACTGTGTTCATGCTTCAAAGGAGATGGAGACCGTTTTCTTACTTCTGGGAATTTATATTTATTAATCATCATCTTTCTTTTTTTTTTAGTTTATTTTTTTAACCATTTGTGCCTGGGAGTGAAGTCTGGCATCCAGGCCTGGTCAACTTCAATTGCTCCCCAAAAGAGAAGTGTAGTCAAGGGGCTCTACTAGGTCCGAAGGATCCAAAACTTAAGGAAAACTGGCAAGTGGCTCAACGAGATGAAGACCAGGGCCCTCAGACTGAGCAAAGGAACCAGCAGACACAGTGTCAGGACCTGAGAAATGACCAGACTTGTATTCTCTCTAAAGCAACCCAACTTCCTTCTTTCCACCATGTCTGCATTGCACCAGCCTGGCTATAAACCAAACTTTGAAGAACCCACCATTCTTGTTTGCTCTCAACACATAAACTCTCAACACTCAACGGCTTACTTAATCTGATTACTACTATCCTTAATGGGCTTCCTTGTTGGCTCAGATGGTAAAGAATCTGCCTGCAATGTGGGAGACCCAGGTTTGATCCCTGAGTTGCAAAGATCCCCTGGAGAAGGGAATGGCAACCCACTCCAGTATTCTTGCCTGGAGAATCCCCATGGACAGAGGAGCCTGGAGGACTACAGTCCGTGGGGTCACAAACAGTCAGACATGACTGAACAATTAACACACACACACCATCACTAAAATATAATTATGCTAAAAATCAGAACGTTTGTACCAGCTGCCTCAGCTGGTCCTCTTTAGGTAGATCTACAGACAAAGGAAACCAGATAATAATTAAGATCAAGTGAGTTAGATGAGAAGTCCAAACATTTTGCAGGTTAATCCCTAAGAATCTGACATCATGTTATCACATCTCTCTTCAGAGTAGAGTCAGTTTGTCTCAGAGACTAGAGCACTAAGGTTCATGAACCAAGTATAAGAAGCCAGCTGATACTTGACCTTATTTTCTGAACTTCTCATTAGACCCAACTCCGTTCATAGTATCATAGAGTTCCTTTAGATATGCAAGTACTTTAGTTTGGTTGCAAACCAGCTTTAATCTTTGTCTCTAGGTGACTTGTCAGGCCCTGCTCAGTCCATTGTGTACTGACTGACAGTTTATCTCCCAAGGGACTGCCTTGTAGGTCTGAATTATTTGCTACATCTTACTGTTGCCCGCTTGTACTGACTGGAGGATCTTCAGAACATCCACCAATGGACCAGGATCTGCTTGAGGGAGCTTGAGTACTGTCCTCAAGCCAGCCCCTGGGGGTGGGGCACCCAGGCCTGTGCCCCTTTCCATCTCTCAGCTGCTCCTCCAGGTGATGCTTGGATCAAGTTGACAGATTTTCTAGAAAGTTCTGTTCAGTGAACCTCCTGTGACCTGCCTTCTGTCACCGTAAATGCTCTGAATGGTCTTCACTCTGATGAAAATTTATATTTGACATCAATCCTACTGCCGCACACTATCTTGGGAGAAGGAGAAGAAATTGGGAAAGGTGAATAAAAGGTCACAAGCTCTTCCCACAGCTCAGCCACCCTGTCTAAACACAACTGAGACATGTGTGCCCAGGAGGTTGTGGTCACTCCCAAGGTCACAGAAGTTTGTAGACACATCTCTTCAAAGGCTGTGCACAAAGGAACTGAGCTCATAGTCAACAGTCCCTGAGATAAGCTTTTGCTTAGAGACTTTCCAGAGTTCTTCCAGCATCCAGTTGATGGGTAAAATATCTGTGACCAAGTAGTACTGTTATGTGAGGGGACTTTGCCCCTCAGAAATACTAGGAGAATCAACCAGTCTCTGAGCATGACATTTTATGGTGCAAAACTTGTCATCCCAAGATTAAAAAGTGCTAGGAAGCTGTGTTTTTGGATCACCTCCTGGGTGTCAGGAACTGTAGGAGAAGTTTAAAGATATTCTTAAAATGAATGCTTACAACCTCCCAGGTTAAGAGTTGTACAACTGTTCTTCCCCTGATAAAAAAAAAAAAAAAACAAGCGAGGTGCAGGAGTGAATCACTTGCCCAAATTCATGCAGCTATTAAGGAGTGAGTTTGGGATTTGGTCTGGTTCTGATATTCAGAAACAATCTTTTATCCTCTTTATGCTATTTGCTTGGTAAAAATTTGCCCTTTCAGGGGGAAAGAAAAATGGAAGCAAGAAATGAAAAAAAAAAAAAACAGAAAAAAGAAAGAAAGGAATGGAGGAAGGGAGGAAGGAGGGAGGCAAACCCCTCATTGCAGACCTCAGAGGCAGACCAGGGAGCAGAACGTGGGGGGACTCTCCCTCAGGATCCCCCACAACCAACCTCAGGAGTTCTCCCCAGGCTCTCACTCTCCCAAGCACCAAGTCCACCCCTCTAGAGTGTAGCAGATGACCTGGATTTCAGCCCGTGTTCTCCACATGTCCCGCCCACACTCTCACAAACGCAGTTCCCATCCCTCTTATTTGAGAAGAAACTTCTCTTTCCTCTCTTCCCTCCTGCCATGTTGAACCACGGTCCTGAGAATAACCGTTATCACCACATGGTATCACTAAGTGCTACCCTTGATGTGAATCTTCTGGGGATCATGGCAAAATGTTCAAGATGTGAGGCTTTGGTTGTTTGATGAGTCCCACGTTGCAGAATTAGAGCTAGTCCTTGCTGGACTTCAAGAAAGTCTCTTGTTCTCTCTGAATGTCGTGTATGGAGCAGGAGGCTGGGGTGACGAAATTTGTCTTGAAGTCTCATTCAACTGCTTTGGACTAATGTGTTTTAAAGCTGTTTCAGATACGTTTTCTTATGCAAATATTTTATTTAAAACCCATTGTATCCACAGGTTTCAGTTTCAAGGAAAGGCAGCCACCAGCTAGTATGAGATATTTCTCAGCATTGACTAGCAGAAAGAGTGATTTTAGAGCTTGAAGCAAGATTTAAAAGGAAGAGAAAGAGATCTTTAAAAAACTGTTTCTTTACTAAGTTAAGAATCAAATGCTAAAAGGCCAGATAATAGAACTTTACACATAGTGTAGCCCATTCCCTTACTTCTGACTCCTTTATTTCTATCTCTTGGCCATGAGCTATTTTGTTTTTGTTTGTTTTTTTAATCAGAGTATAGTTGATTTACAATTTGTTAGTTTCAAGTGTGTAGCATAGTGATTCAGTTATACATATACATATATTCATTCTTTTTCAGATTCTTTTCCCATATAGGTTATTATTAGTATGATTTGTGCTCAGTCGCTCAGTCATGTTCAACCCTTTGTGGCCCCATGGACTGTAGCCCACTAAGCTCTTCTGCCCATGAAATTTTCGAAGCGAGAATACTGGATAAGGGTGCCATTTCCTACTCCAAGGTAAATATTGCAATATTATAGAATACTGAGTAGAGTTCCCTGTGCTATCCAGTAGGCCTTTGTAGGTTATTTATTTTATATATAGTAGTGAGTGTCGGAGAAGGCAATGGCACCCCACTCCAGTACTCTTGCCTGGAAAATCCCATGGATGGAGGAGCCTGGTAGGCTGCAGTCCATGGGGTCGCTAAGAGTTGGACATGACTGAGCGACTTTACTTTCATGCATTGGAGAAGGAAATGGCAACCCACTCCAGTGTTCTTGCCTGGAGAATCCCAGGGACGGCGGAGCCTGCTGGGCTGCTGTCTATGGGGTCGCACAGAGTCGGACACGACTGAGGTGACTTAGCAGCAGCAGCAATGAGTGTATGTTAATCCCGGACTCCTAATTTATCCCTTCCTCCATTTTATCCCTTTGGGAACCATGAATTTGTTTTCAAAATCTGTGAACCTGTTTCTGTTTTGTAAAGATGCTCATTTATGTAATTTTTAAAATTAGATTCACATATGAGTGATATCATATATTTGCTTTCTATGTCTAACTTACTTCACTTATTATGATAATCTCTAGGTTCATCCATGTTGCTGAAGATGACATTACTTCATGCTTTTTATGGCTGAGTAATACCCCATTGTATATGTACCCCATCTTCTTCATCCATTTCATGGAGTAAGAGGAGTTGTCATGGAGAATTCACAGTCCCAAGCACCATTTCTTCCAGCGTGGTTTGATGGGTGGACAAAGGATGTAGGGAAGAGAGAAGACTCCTTGTTCCTCCTGCAACCCAGAGTGATGGGAGAAGGCGGCTTGAGCAACAGCCAGGTGGGTGCGGAGGAGCCCAGGAGCAGGAGGGCCCGTGGAATCGTGCCAGGCGTACTGAGACACAGCTCACATGAGTCTAGGACAGCTCTTCAGACGGCCACTCAGCACATGCATAGTGGGCAGCACCGTGCTGGCAGTGGCATCTGGAGACGTGTGGCCAAGGCCATTCTTCTTGCTTTTCGTGGTCTGTGTGTGATGGACCTTTTTATACACCCAGGTCAGGGACACAGGCCTCCCAGGGCACTTCTAAATTAGCAGAGTCTGGGATCAAGACAGAGAGGCTCAAAGCCTGAGATGTCAAAACTGGAGGTGAAACACCGAGTACACGTGCTTCAGCAGTGAAGCCTTAAAAACCAAAAAGCCAGATGGACTAGTTGAGAGAACCGCCTGGGCAGACCGTGTGCAGCACAAGCCAGTGACGATCACACTAAGTTCACTGAATTGGACTAATATTCACTTTTGGTTGATGTCCTACTCCCAAGCAGGCTGTGAGGAAGGTCAAGAAATTAGAACCAGGTGCCAAAGAAATACATTAATATCATTAAATAGAAAATAAATTACATATAAATTATACGTTTTATTTATGTTGAGGAAAATGTGGGGCTTCTATAACATGAAGATTAAATAAGATGAGGCAAATTAAATGTCCCAGATTGCCCCCTGGTGTATAGCAGGTAAGCAGTTTTGTATCAGGAGTTATCACTGTGATGTCTAGGAGGGGAGCCCAGGACTAAGAGTGGCCTGAAGTGTTCCTGGCTTGTCCAGATGAGTGTCCAGTGCTCCTTCCACCCAGAGAAAGAAAAGCAAAACAGAACAAATCTCATGAGGGAAGATTCAAGGGGTCTCCTTTTTGGTGCTGCTTTTGAAACCCTAAGAATAAATGTTGAGTATCCCAGGGAAGAAGTCAGATCAAGAGATGCGGTTTGTGATAGAACTCTGTATGGTCACTGGTTATACATACAGGCAGATGTGAGATGCCCTGAGGTGTAGAATAGGAAGAAAAAGAGCTCAGGCCCTGCCCGTGTGGAACATACAGGTAGAGAGAATGGGGCCACCAAGGGCCAGAGAAGGAAAAAATAAGGAGTCCTGGTCACCAAGGTAGAGGATACTTCAAGAAGGACAAACATCTTCAAAGGATGTTTCCAGGGTTCATCATTTTTTTTTTTTTTGGTCCATCTCCAAATAAAATCTATCTAATCTAGAAAATACATCTGGTTATATTTTAATAGAATAAAACATGCATATCTAATAGGAAGAACTCCATTTAATCGGAGGGTCTCTCAGTGCTGGTGGTAAAGAATCGGCCTGCAAATTCAGGAAATGCTAGAGACGCGGGTTCTATCCCTGGGTTGGGAAGATCTCCTAGAGAAGGGAATGGGAACCCACTCCAGTATTCTTGCTTGGAGAATTCCATGGACAGAGGAGTCTGATGGGCTACAGTGCACGGGGTTGCAAAGAGTCAGACACGACTGAGCGTGCACACACACACAATGTCAAACTGAGCAACCTTTACCAGTTGCCTAATCTGACTCAATGGACATGAGCTTGAGGAAACTCTGGGAGATGGACAGGACAGCCTGGCATGCTGCAGTCCATTGGGTTACAAAGAGTTGGACATAACTTAGCACCTGAACAACAACAAACCTCTCTGAATCTCATTTTTTTTAAGCATGAAATGGAATTTTAATAATCACAACTTATCCTACCAGGCTGCTGCAAAATAAATGAGATCACGCATATTAACATGGTTTTGTTATTATCTGCATATGTGTATGGTAGTGTTTATCAGCAGCCAAGAGTTCCTCCAGTTTGAGGACATTCTCTTACAAAGTTGGTACTAAATAGATATTGGTCCAAGCAGTGAATGAACACATGGAACTTGCTCATTAAGTCTTCTTTCAGAATGTGTGATTCAGCTATAGAGAGCATGTTTATACTCTACAGATATTCCAACAAATTGCAAAGGAAGGAACAATGAGCTTTAGACATAGATGGCATGCCTTTAAAGTCATCTACAATAATTTCCCTTTTTCCCATTTCAAGTAATTCATACAGTGCTATGTTTCAGTGGAAAAGGAAACCCTTCAGTCCTGCTGCATAACTCAACTAAGAGAGTAATTATGAATACATTTTTACTTGGTCAAGAAGTTAACTTGTCTAAAAAGAAATTGCACCATTTGAGACACTAGGCCCCCATTAACCAAACCTCCAAACTCTGTGCTTTATATTCTGCTTTCTATTTTTTTTTTCTGTTTTACTTTCACATCCTACTAGCAATTTAGGGATTTGTATTTTTATCAATCAGTCATCAACCATTTTTTAAAAATCTACTGACCTATCTTTACCTTACTGGACTCTAAAGTCTGTAAGAGAGATGTCATGAATTCTTTCTTTGTAATCTACCTTAGTTTTAGAATGTTCCTACTACTTGACACAACACGATTGTTAAAGAGACACTTGTCCAATGAATAAAAGGATGAACGAATGAGGAGATGAATGCTAAAATAAGAGAGAACTTTCATCAATTTATACTTTTCCTGTTTTTCAGAATCTTTGCCGGCAGTAAAACTAGTATGATGTACAGCAGTGTTTATACATACTTTTTTAAAAATTCCAGCTAGAAGATGTATTGAAAGAAACTATCCATAAAGTAAAAAGCTGTTAATCTCTGCTTTTTCATTTGCTAGGTATGAAACTCAAAATACTCAAGAACTCATGTTCATACATGGCCCCCAGGCTATATCTAAAGCATGCTGTTTTTTTTCCAAAATAGTTTAACCTCCTTTTGACACATGAGGATCAAAATTTGAGGCCTTTTAATTTCTAAGGTTTAGAATCATGTCCAGTAAACATAACACCATCTGACAACATAAATTATTTCAAAGCTTCTCTGTTTCTGTCAGAGAGAGAAGCATACCATAGGTTAGCAATTTGTCTGTCAGGAATCCCTCAGCCTGCTCTCGCCTATTTAAACTGCCTCCAAGTAATTTAGTAAAGGTATTGAATGTCTTTTCACTTTTTCTGATTTGAAAGAACACAAAACCCTATAGGGTTTTCATTTTGAAGACACTGCTTTTTGTTTTTATTTAATTTATCCTATTCTATTCTATACATCTTATGTTTTCTTGAAATTTTATATTCTTAAATAGTTTGATTTCACTTCAAATCATCTTGATGCACTTCTTGACGTGAAAATGTAAAGAAATTCTATAGATGGGTGGTAATTATTTATCTGATTTGCATTTCCCAGCCTAAAAAGAGGTGCAGTTCTTGATTATAATTAATTAACCTTGTGTTGTGCAGTATTTTAAAAGCTTTTCAAAAACATTTTATGGCATTAGCTTCTTCGGCTGTGGTAGGAAGAACAGAGATCAACTGTCTCACGATATAAACAGAGAAATAATGATCAGCGAGATTAGGTGACTTTCCTGAGATCACACAGCTATTGGCAGACATGTGACTGAAACACGGCACTCCTCTCTCTATTCTCGTGCCTGCTGCACTGAAGGGCTTGATAGCCTTCACCTCCCTGAGGCCCTGGAGGGAAAGAGAGGAGGTGCTTCTGCCCCAAGTCTCATCCTGCGTGAGGCTGGGCTACACAAACACCTTGAAGGTTCAGATACTGTGCACTCCACTTACACGTTTTCTGCAATTAAAGTAATTCCAGAGCATTTCCACCACTTGAAAGTTCACGGTTCTTATTATAAACACTATATGAAAAAGAGTTAAGATGCAAAGGGCCCCGATTTTCTCATCAGTGATATCTACCTTCATGAAGCAGTGTGGTGGGGGGTTGGGTGGGGGGAGCTTAAGTGATGGATATTCCTCCAACAAAGACAAACCCACATGGAAGGAAAACCACAAGCTGGTCTCTGTTGTAGGAGATGTGGCTAGCAGGCAGCAAGACTGAAAGGGTCCCTGCAGCAAGCTCCAGTGCAAAGACATTAAATGAAGAAAATGATACGAAGAGTATTTGTTCTTATCTTCTCAGGTCAGGGAGACCTGTGGCTCACTGTTCTGCAGAACCCACTTTGGGCTGGACTATAAATGTGTTAGGACATCATGGTTCTGAATCTTCTCTTCAACTGACCCTCTGTTTGAGATTAAGAAATGGAAACCCACTGGCTCCCGGTCTTGTGTCTGGAATGATGTGTCAGTGAACATTTCTAGATCTTCGGTTCTGGTAACCGGAGCTTCCCCAGTGCAGTGAAGCAGGGTCTATGAGAGCAAAGAAGCCTTGATGTGCTGAGGTTTCAGTGTTGCCAAGGAATGCAGAGAGAGGCCCCGGAGGGAGATTTCCCTGCATGGCGTGGCCCCTTGACCACCATTGTCTCTGGACTCATGGTTTCCTTTGCCTATCAGCACAGGGTCAGGGGTGACTGCCCCTCAGAAGATCATTCGCTTGTCTCTCCAACAGAACTCAAATAGGAGTCATGAAAATGACAAAGAAGTGGAGAACCAAGACCCAAGGGGGACTTTCATGCAAAGGGATATTTTAACCTGGAGAAAAAGGCTGAGAGTGACTTCATGAAAGTCTAGCTTTATAGCAGGTTAAAGATAAATTTCTTGAAAGTGATGGGCTGTGACGAGGAGGGACCACCAGGAAGGATCTCTTGGAGGTTGATCATGAGCATCCTGAAGGGTAGGCAGAGCTAGCTGGCGCTGAGCACCCTATGCTTGAACTTGAACTTGAAGCCTCCAGCTGAGTGAAGCCCCAGGGACTCCCAGTACAGTGGGGGTTGGTCTCCTGCTCCACGTTCCACCAGGAAGATCAATCCAGGCTTCTGGAAGACCCAAACAGGTACTGCCTCTCTCTAAAGAGCATCTGTAGATATCAGACACGCAAGTCCTCTATGTATGTGTTTTCTCCATCCCCACCATAAGCAATTCAAATCATCAGATGTCTGCTGAATTCTCTATGTTTGATGTTATCTTTTTTGGCAGTCTTCTTCAGATTTTCTGAAAATGTCTTTTCCTCATCTGTACAATAAAGAGGAAAACATCCTGAATCATTGCCTTGCACAGTTATTGCGAATATAAAAAAAGAAATAATCTGTGTGATTTCAGGGCACCTGGCAAAAGTTAGTTATTGTGTCAATAAAGGGATGCAAATGGACTGCGGTGACCGACTCCCACTGGCTCGTGACAACTAAAGTCAAACACAGTTAAATATTTAGGAATTCTATGAGCCAGGTATTCATACATTGGTAGCTTGAAACTGACCATGGTGGGAGTGTTTACAATGCAGAAACTGGGAAAAGAAATATAAAAATTGAAGTTTCCTCTATTCTTCTAAAAAGCTAGTTAACTTAAACTTCCCTGGCTACAAGTGCATTAAGTGAGACATATTCATTTATATTTGTTTATGAAAAGAATAATTCCAAAGACAATATTAAAAAGTCATATATATAATGTTGAAATAAAAGGATGTGCATTTTTTAAACAAAATCTAACATGTAGCTAAAGTCTTTTTACCAGGAGGAATCTGGTGTGTGTGTTCACCTATGACACAGGCTTGATTGTGTAATAGGAGAGAGTTCATTGGCTTTTATTTTTTCATATCAGGCAGCAGTTGGAGGTCATGGGATTCTTGACCTCCCAGTCACTGACTCATGGTGCTGCCCTGCATCATGGCATCTATGTTGTCCTTGGTTGAATTCCCCTTTCCTTGACTCTCTTTGGTGCCAACCTAGGTCCCAGGAAAGGCCTGGCCTCCAGCCTGGGTACCACAAGCCTTTTTGTGGCCTTCTTGGCCTGAAATCAAGAGCCACTGGAACCCACAATAAGAGTGTCCATGTGAGTTTACAGATCTCTTAATTTTACTAGATGGAGTCTGTATCACTGTCTTATCTTTGTTTTGCTTTTTTTACCATTTTTAGGGAGTGCCATGTTTACGAATTTGAAAAGTAAATGTAGAAAACCATTTTATTGAAAAAAATTGAATTGGATTTATGTTATCTATTTCTATATGATAATGATATTTCCAAATGCTTGATGATGGTTGATGAAGCAAACTTTTTGTATCAGAGAAGAAACATGATGGGCAAATAACTCCAAAACTGACTGAATGGGATGTGGCATATTTGTAGGTGGGAGGACTGGATTTTTTAATTGAATAATCCCAAAGCATCTGGGGATACAGTGAAGCCTATACCTGTGTAACTATTATATGCAGTGGGTATAAAACAGCTCATCCTGCTATTCAGCTGTTTGCTCTCTGGGTGCAAGAATGTTATCTGTTATTTTTACTGTGCGAGTTCTCAGGACCTAGAGGAACGGCCGGTACATGGTAGATGTCTGACCCATACTCACCAATGGGTAAAAATAAACTTCCCTCTGGAACAAGATCCTCCTCATTGCAGAGTCTAGAAGGCAGTTGCTGTGGTTCTTTCTACCACATGGATTCTGAAGTCAGTCAGACTTTTGTTAAAATCTTGAAAAAGTATTAGCATGGATGTGCTGTTTATTGCTTTTGACATTTGTTTTCATATGAAATGGAGATCATAACTATATCACAAAATTCCTGTGAATGTGAACCAAAATCTATATTTGAAGTACTAAAAATTGTTTTAAATATAAACTATATTTAAAGTATTTGTGCATTACCTATCACATGAGATGCTTAAATAAATATGAATTTCTCTGTCTCTCCTTGGGGATCTAGGACCCCCCTCTCAGAGGGACTTGATGTCCCAACCAGTGAGGGATATCACCTGATTCAGGACCAAGAAGCTGGAGACACAGGTGCCATATTGTGACAAACATCTGGGAGCAAGTAGAAACATATTCACTAATAAATTGCTCATATGTTTATTTTAATGATGCGTTTGCACTCTGAAGAGAAGATGTGCTGAACACAGTCCGCTTTTCATCATTGTAAGTTTGCTTTCAGTTCTTATTAATAACAGTTTACTGAGTATGTAGAATAGAAAGGGATACACATGAGTCAGGAGTGTGATGCTTTGCCACAAGTGGAGAGAGGGACCCTAGTGAGCACCCTGGCCTGTCTTGATGGTCTTGATCAAGGACTTCACACATTAGACGATTAGACTGTTAGCAGTACCCCTCTCTTTTTTTTATCCTCTTAGAGAATGGTACCAATCAGTGTTTCTGTTTCACACTTTAACGGTTGGTGGGTCTGGCTGTAGTTACTGTATACCATTCCTATCGATTTATTTCTCAATGGAGGGGTATAATTTACTCAACACACTGTACTGATCTTGTATGTTGTGTCAGGCACTATACTGAGCTCCAGGAATGCAAAAAGTGTAACATCATGGACTCAATGGACATGAACTTGAACTAAAGCAAACTCCAGGAAATTGAAGAGTACAGAGGAACCTGGTGTGCTGCAGTCCATGGGGTCACAGAGGGTCAGATACGACTGAGCAACTGAACAACAAGACAACACATTCCTGCCCTTCTTTCTAGTGAGGGCTGGAGAAGTGAAATCGCTCATCTCTCTGAAATGTGCTGAGTGATCCAGGAGCCATGCTAACAGGAGGCTCTTGGAGAATCAAAGGGGTAGCAAAAAAAAAAAAAAAAAGTCTTTTAGGGAATTGGAAATGGAAATGGCATTGGCCTGAGACTTGAAGTACTTCAGGCTGAGAAAGGATTGAGTTCCTCGTGGGACCCTGGCCTCTGAAGTCCTGAGGCTACACGTTCCATGTGAGTCCTCTGAGAGGCTGGGACCGGAAAACGCTCACTGCTTCACCTCGGCCGCCCCTCAGGCTTGCCGACCTTTGTGTCCCTCCTCAAAAGCGTCTCTGGTCATCCCTACTTTGAATCTGAATATCCCAGTCATTCACACCTCCACATTCTGAATTACATTTCAGAGAGTCTGTGCCTTAACGGTCTGCCATCCTAAGAGGAGAGGGAGCTTGATTTTAGAAGTCTATTAGAAACAGTGCCTTCAGTGCTGGAACTCTCTCTTGTAAGTAAGCGCACCTCCATCTGAACTTCTGACAGGCATGAAATCACAGCTTCATTTACGGCAGCAGCCGCACTGAGCTGTCGCCCAGCTGATGACGCAGGAGCGCTATACTTTACGGCAGCGAGGGCTTTTGAGGTGTGTGTCTCAGAAGACAGAAGAAATGCTTCAGTACCATGTTAAATTAATTAAGGACAAGTCAAAGAGGAATGAGAAAGACTTCAACATGAATATACAGATGGGAGAGGACTGTTTTGTTTTTTATTTTATTTCACATATGGGCTGTTCCACAAACACTCAACTAAATTTAATGCCTCTGACTTAGAGAATCAACTTACCCGCCATTTTCAGTAACCAGTTAAGATGATTACTGCTGAATATTCTCTGCTATAAGGCCTGTGGGAGATGCTTTTAAATTATTAAAATTATATCATTCAGACTAAGAGGACTAATAAGGCTGGATGGTATATTAGGAATATGAATTTGGGAGAGAGGCAGATCTCAATTTAGTTCTTGGCTGTGCCGCTTTGTGACTTTGAAAATAATCTTTACCGTCTCTGACCTTCACTCTCTTCTCCAGAAAATAAGTGTCCCTACTCAAGTTGTTTTAAAGTTTAAGTGAGATGAATTATGTAAAATGCCAGCATAAGGCATGCATGTAACACATGGCATGTAAACTCATTAAATTAACAGCTCTTATTTATACTATAGTAAATGAAGAATTATTATTCCCAACAGAAACTGGGATAACTTGTGTAGACAATCCTTATAAGGACTTTATATATGTGTTGTCACCAATTGATTCTCTCCATTTTAAAAAAATAGAATAAAAAATAATTATCTGTAACCAGGGGCTTATAGGTTCATCTTCAGGTATTGACCATCTGTTGCCAAGAGGCCAACTCATTGGAAAAGACTCTAATGCTAGGAAAGATCAAAAAGAGAAGGGGACGATAGAGGATGAGATGGTTGGATGGTATCACCGACTCAATGGACATGAGTCTGAGCAAGCTCCCGGAGATAGTGGAGGACAAGGGAGCTTGGTGTGCTGCAGTCCATGGCATCACAATGAGTCAGACACGATTTAGCAACTGTACAACATCACCACCAACATAAAATATATCAGTAAAGAATTCATAGCATCTTAGAGAATTGCTCCATTTTTTAAGTGGTTTTTGGTGAAAGTGTAGGGTTTGTTGAAATGGGGAGGAGCTTGTGGTTGAGAGATCTGGTAAGAACCACTGTCCTCTTGCTTAATTCTGTGACCTGGGGCAAGTCATTTAACTGCCTGATGACCTCAAACCTTCTTTACAGGCACAAACATTGACCTTTTCTCAGTGTTTTAGTGGATACTCAACATCTCCGGTCTGTGAAGTTACAAAATTGGCACTTGCCAGGTTTAAGATTTATGACGCTAGGGTTCCCAGGTGAGAGAAGGCTGTAAATCAGACCAGAAAAAGGGGTGTGAGTCTGGGGAAGGACGTATGACTTCAAAAGCAAGACAAAACCCAAACGAATTTGAGAACCCCACAAAGAGAAGGAACTTGAGGGCCCATAGCGAGTGGCTAGAACCGTGTCAGAGGAAGGGAAACCAGGACAGAGCAGTAAGATAAATGCTAAGTAGATGATCACAACCTGAGGACTGTCCAGAATTCAGAGTTTGGGACTCAGCTGTGAGCAGACACAAGCAGCCATGAGACAGCACCAGTGAGGGAGACTGCACGTTCGAGAACTTGCTACACGTCCATGCTGTCTTCCTCCAAAATGGCCCAAACACTGGCTGGACTCACTTCCTAATGCATTTACCTTTTATAAAATCACATCCTGTGGGCCTGATAGTCACAGGACTATAAGTGTCATCAGCACCCCAGTCCCATTCGACACATAGCATGTATCACACTTGGCCTGTTCATACCAAAAAGAGTGATTTCATATCATAAAAAAGACAACGCCAGGCATTGTTGGAAGCGTGGCTTCCACATATCAAGAAAATCAGGGCTGGGTCTCCTGTTGGGGTGCTCAGACAAGAACTGAGCCCTTGCACCAAAAATGTCTGTTGAGTGAAAGAATCCCCCAACATTGTCAGGAATCCTAAAGCAGCAATGACTGAAAGATCTTTTATTTTTTCTTCCCCATGCTCTTCCCTCCATGCCAGGGGTTAGAATTACTAAACTCTATTCCAGGTGCAGTACTGACATTCATCTGTCTATCCACCATCCCGTGATACCATGAAAGAGATCATTTCTACTCAAACACTTAAGGCCCGTGTTCTCTGTCGCATTGGATGATAGGATTTCCCTTGTCTTTATTAGGTTTACATTATTCAGATGCTGTATAAAAGGGCCATTGTTTTACTAAGTTAGAAAAATAAATTAAGTCTTTGAGTGGTGGATGACTTTGGTAAGAAACTCTATTTGCGGAAACATGGGGAGTCGCTATTTCTGATGTCTGCTTGACTTGAGTTATTCATCTGGGACTGCTCCAGTTTGCTTGGAAGTCAGGTGACTATGCAGCAACCACTGGCCCTGCAGCTCCGACGGCTTTTCTGCTCTATTTGTCAAATGGGGTGTTAGTTTGCAGCACACCAGAGTAAAGCCTGAGCTCTCTACAGGCAATGTCCCTCGTGTGGGCTGTGAGGATTTCAGCCTGGATTCCTGTGCCAGCTGAAAATCAGATCTTCCTTTGGTGGAAAATAAACTGCCATCACTTTGGGAGAATTCTAATGAAAGAACCCAATCCAAGGTTGTTCAAGAGAGGGATGTCATTATAGCCCGAGCATCACAGAGTTAGTTGTTTGTCATGGCAACTAGTTCACATCAATAAAGAATCTGCTTGCAATGCAGGAGACTCAGGTTCAATCCCTGGATTGGGAAGATTCCCCTGGAGGAGGGCATGGCAAATCACTCCAGTATTCTTGCCTGGGGAATCCCTTGGACAGAAACAATAAAAGAAATAATTAAAAATAAATTTAAAAACAGTGTTTATTGAATGTCTACTTCAAATTAGTTATGATGCTAAGGATCTGACATGGATATTTATTTAATTTTCTCAGTAAGCCCTTTTTTATAGATGTAAACCTCATGTGAAATTTTCTCCATGCATACTCTATTTCAATATGTTTTAAGTAGATAAAAAAAAAATCAAGTTTAATAGAAGTCAAAAAAAAAAAAGAAGCAAAAGGGATGTTTGATAAAGTGTATTTCTTCAGAAATTAGGAGACAAAATATCTGTTGTTTCAGTTGCTTTCTTCCAAAGAATTCTTTTGAGAAGAGCACCATACAGTATGTGAGCTAATGCGCATTGCACGAAACTTTCATCTTTGTCTGTTTGTAAGTAAACACGTCAATGATATTCATAAGCGTGTTTCTTTCTTTTTTAAACTGGAGTATAATTGCATTACAATGTTGTGTTACCTTCTGCTGTACAACGCAAATCAGCGATATGTATACATATATCCTGTTTCTTTAAGTATCTCAGTGAAAACCAGTGGCTTCACTATAAAATCTGTCTTGTTATAGTTCCAAGAAAGTGGCTCCAAAATGTTACTTCATGTCCCTCTGAAGCCCAGGGTGTCTCACTCCTGGTCCCCAGCAGTCGCCACTTACTTGTCTCACTGCTAACCTCTTGCCCCAGTGCAACCTCATAGCAGAAAGACTGTGGCTCCCAACTCTCACCCCAGAGCCTTCCAGGCCCTTGCCAGAGCCCTCCCTGCCCACTTTACCAACGTCTTTTCTTGGTACAGTCACCTCTGTCACCAGCTTTGGTCACACTGAGAAAACACTTGGCTCAAAGCCATTTCTTCTTTGCAGCCTCTGCACTTGCTGTGCCTCTGTGTGCAATACAGTCGCCCCTTAGTATTCATGGGGGAATGGTTCCAGGACCCCTAGGGTACCAAGACTCACAGATGGCAAGTCCCCTATACGAAATGGTCCAGTACAGTGAGCCTTCCCCACCCACTGGCTCATCATCTACCGCTGGCTGAACCTGCCGGAGGCAGAGCTCACAGCACGCGGAACCCAAACTCAGGTTGCTCCTTTTTTTTTTCTTCAGATTTTCACTTGCAGGCTTCCTTCTAAAGATTAGGGTCTCAACATAAAGACCATCCTTCCAAAACCCCTCCCAGATATTACCTGTTTCCTCATTTTCCCACTCTATCTCCATTACTTTTAATTTTTTCATTGCATTGATTAACATTTGAGATCATTATATTCTTTTTACCTATTTAATGTTTCTTTTCCAAAGAGAATATGTATTTCTTAAATAAAGAAGTGTAGCCTATATTTTTACTGCTGGGTCCCAAAATTCTAGAATGGCGACCAGCAGAGAGCATGCACAAAATAAATGCTTGCTGCAAAAACAGTGGATGAATGAAGAGAGTGTATAAATTAAGGGTTGCAACACACTACTTTCCTGTTTGGGTTTGTTTTTCCAAGGAGCATATTTTAGTTTCATGGCTGCAGTTGCCATCCACAGTGATTTGGGATCCCATGAAAATAAAACCTGCCACTGTTTCCATTGTTTCCCTATCTATTTGCCATGAAGTAGTGGGACTGGATGCCATGATCTTAGTTTTTTGAATGTTGAGTTTTAAGTCAATTTTTTTCACTCTCTTCTTTCACCTTCATCAAGAGGCTCTTTAGTTCCTCTTCACTTTCTGCCATTAGGGTTGTGGCATCTGCGTATCTGAGGTTGTTGATATTTCTCCCAGCCATCTTGATTTCAGCTTGTGATTCTTCCAGCCCAGCATTTCACATGATGTACTCTGCATATAAGTTAGTGTTACTCTTTAAAAAACTTTTGGCAAGTATGAAATAGAACATTGATGTCAAGGTGACACTGGGCAATTGCCTGGGAATTGGTTGCTGGATAAAGATAGCTCTTAAGTGCACTGGCTACTGATTCCTTGGTATCATCTTTAAACCACTCTTAAATAAATAAAATCTTGCTACAAGTAGCCCTGGGGTATTTCTAAAGTTTCCCTACAAAAATCTGTTTGACTGAAAACCCTCTATACTTGTGCATTAGCCCTCTTGATTTTTGTTTTAGACTTTATGCCTGAACCTGTGCTTGTTTTTCTGCTCTATCATCTCAACCATTCAAAAGACATGTCAAGGTGTTACACTTTTAGCCACTCTGAAGAAAGACTGTTATCTCTTCTGAGTCTTTCCACCTCCATCCTAGAGATTGCTCCACATAAATGTAACAAATGTCATTGTATTCATATTTTATTTAAGATCACTCCAGATATATCCTGCAAACCTGGAGATGACCTCTCCAGTTGTTCTCCTAAGATGTGGTAACAAAGTGAAAGCCATTCAGCTGTGTCCAACTTTTTGTGACCCTATGGACTGTAGAATCTTCTGTCCATGGAATTCTCCAGGCAAGAATACCGGAGTGGGTAGCCATTCCCTTCTCCAAGGGGTCTTCCCAATCCAGGGATTGAACCGGTGTCTTCTGCATTGCAGGTGGATTTTTCACTGTTGAGCTACTGGTGAAACCCTTATATGACAACATGTGTCCCCTATGCTGGAGCCTTGGATGACTTCAGGGCCCTCACTAGCCACAAGCACTTGAAAACATGACACACATCATTTTAGCTCTGGAAAGCTTTCTCCTGGCTGGAATTATAGTAGACACTCTTTGAATTCTTGTTGGATGAAGACTCAGCTTATCTCCTAAAAGCCTTTAACCCAAGGGCACAATTAGTCCAGGAACTGGAATGCTGCCACAATTGCATTCTAGGGATGAAATGATTCTACTTGATGAGGAAATTCCATTATAACAAGTCTGGAAAGTAAGCACAGCCAGGTTCTTACAGGTAGATGAGATCCTGTATTTTTACTTATTTTAATTCTTCAAAGCACAAGAAAGCACTTACTGTACAGCTTTGCAAACCCAATTTAGTTGAGACTCTGCACTTTTAGAGTCACTGTATCTTATATGATTACATAAAAGACTTTGCTTTTAACATTCAACTTTGCTTTGTGAATCCATGGAATTGCCTTTCTGTTACTTTATTGCTTGAATGCAATTGAAAATAATACAATATCCATTTAAGGAAGATTGAGCAGAGGGATTATTTCAGTCTGAATACATAAGTGACTAGCTATTTAAAATAAACATTCATTAAATAATAGTAATCTGTAGATGAATCTTATCAAAATGCTTTAAGGCAATCACAGTTAATGAGTTGATCATTATTACCTTTGAAATAAAAATGCATAACTATCTGGAGAAAGGAATCTTTTTCTGCATGGAGCTCTTACAGTCTGACTGTACTCAAAGGGCAGTGGTAACTGTTTTATGAGGTTTTAAGTCTTGATTTAAACAAAAATTGGAGCTCAAGATCACTAAGATAAAAATCAGGAGCCATATTTTTGGAAATTTTGTAGCTGTGTGACCTCTCTGAGCTTCTGAGTCCATTTCTAAATTGAAATTAATAACATTTATACATCCTCTCTCAAACTTAATATAGTAATGTGTGTGAAGTGCTTTATAAGAACTAAAATGCTGTTGGTGTTCTTATCTTTTGCAGCATTACCATAATAGAGAACTTAGAACAAAACGGATAATGTCCTTAGCTAAGAGATCAATCGAGGACAGAATAGCTACTTCCAAAACAACTGCAGGAATTGGGAATACCACTCTTGGTTCTTCTATCTGAGAGGATCCAGGAACCTGGGGAGAAGCAAAGGACTTTATTATTATTCCTGTTAGTGCATTTTTATCTGATTTTACCTGTAGAAGAAACACACGTGCCTCCAACATTTGTGAGACCAACAAGATACTTGAATATTTACCCCACTTTCCACATCTGGCACCTGAGAACACAGGCTGTCATATCACCACTGAAGTTTCAGTTCATCACCACTGCTCACACACAGGCAGCTAAGTATCAAGGAACTGCAGAGCGGGAGAAGAAGGGATTTGATTAGACACAGAATTCTGCCAGGCTGAGAGTTCAGTCAGTAATTGCTATGTTAATAAACATCTCCTCTGCCCCTATCTTAACCCCACTCACACCCTCCAACAATAGGCAAACGGGTCCCATCACACAGACTGGATGCCATCTACCCTCATAATATTCTTACTCACATCTTCATATATTTGCATACACTGCTCTCTCTGCCTTGAATGTCCTTCCTTCCTCTGCTTTGAAAATGTGCATTTTTTTTTCCTCAAAGTAAGCATAAATGATATTTGCATCCTTTTAAAGAGTTCCAGGGACTTCCCTGGTAGCTCGAATGGTAAAGAATCTGCCTGCAATGCAGGAAACCTGGGTTGGATCCCTGGATCAGGAAGCTCGCCTGGAAAAGGAAGTAGCTACCCACTCCAATATTCTTGATTGGAAAATCCCATGGACAGAGGAGCCTGGCGGGATACAGTCCATGGGGTTGCAAAGAGTCATGACTGAGTGACTAACACTTTTAAAGAGTTCCAAGTACAGCTAGTGACTTGCTTTTTTTATACTCTTAGAGTACTGTTAAATGACCTCATTTATGGCATTTTTCACACCTATACATTCTTCTTGAATGTGAGATGGACTGAAGCTTTATTTATTTATTTTTCTTCCACTTCAAGAGACACAGAACACAATAGTTGTAGAAGACACAAATGCATGACTGAAAACAATGTCTTATGGTCTTACAAGGAAAGGCAGTGAGGGAAGGTGTGAGAGGCTTTGGTGATTGGAGAAGGTCTTAGCACTGGCGCCCACCTGGAGGATGTTCTAGGTTGAGTCAAACCTCAGCATCCCCAGTCAACCTCTTTTCAGGACACAGAAGCAAGTAAGATGGGACAACTTCTGTTGTTTTTCCACACTAGTAAATATTGATGGAGCCCGCCCTTAAAAATCTAATATTTTAAAATAAAATCTTTCTTTTAGTTTCCCTTTAAAAATAAATCACATCTCCTTTGAACATGAATCATCAACTTTCATGCCATCTTGTTGCTGCCGTTGACCAAATGCCCATTTATTCCTACTAAGTCGCTTCAGTTGTGTCTGACTCTCTGACCCATGGACTCTAGCCCTCCAGGTTCCTCCATCCATGGCATTCTCCAGGTGAGAAAACTGGAGTGGGTTGCCATTTCCTCCTCCAGGGGATCTTCCCCACCCAGAGATTGAACCTGGGTCTCTTGTGTCTCCTGAATTGGCATGCAGGTTCTTTACTACTAGCGCCACCTGAGAAGACCCTTAAATACATATTCATTATATATTTTATGTATATTATATGCATTTTTATAAATAAAATTACATTATATGTAATATATTTAAAATACATATGCATATGTGTATTTTTATATGCAAAGTTTTAAGATAGAGTACTTCTCCTAGATATTACACCTTTACCTTTTGAAATCTTCCTAACTCAGGGATCAAACCCAGGTCTCCTGCACTGCAGGCAGATTCTTTACTGTCTGAGCCACCAAGGAAACACCCAATAAAAATTGCATCCCCAATTATTTATGAAGTCTTTTCAGCGACACTGCAGTGTTGGAAGTATCTGAGGGATGGATAACACAGCTTCGCCCCCGCTTCACCCTGAAAGCTTATCGCCCTGCTCAACACCACAGGTTGCCGAGGACCCAGAAGTAAGCTCACTTGAGTTCATTAGAGCTTTTCTCTAGAGAAAGTTTAAAAATTTCAGGGAGAAGGAGAAGATGAATGGTAAGGCACTCACCTTTTTCCAGAAAAGCCATCTGGAGAAAACTTCTGTCCTCGCTAAGCACTGAAGCTGAAAATGATCCACAGTTCTAAACCTGGGTGCTGACCCTGGGCCCCTACCCCTTACCCAGCACAAAGAAACCCTCTTCTGTGATTGGTGCCAGGGTGGGGGCGCTACATTCTGACCGCTTGGCTCTCCCAGCCTCGGTCCCTGTAACCAGAGCCGCCTCCATTATGCCCCATCACAAAGAAGGGACAGCCGGAAGGTCAGGTTCACAGAGGGGGCTATAATTTTAGAAGCACTTCCTGTTATGAGTCTGACTTTTGATCTGTGATCACTCAACCAGGGAATTGAAGTGAATGGTATGCATGAGTCACTTTCTGGGGGGACCACTCCTGGAGTGTGGTCAGACATCTGGAGGGCTGTTTTCCCCTGCTGGCTCTAGGAATTAGCCAGCCCACTTGGCCCTCAAGTGTGTAGCCTGAGCAGACTTTGTCAGGAACACATATGCAGTGGAGCTGAAATGTATGACATAACCACACTGTCCTGCAGCATCTTTCTACTTAACCAGAACAGAACTGCTCTTAGGAGCTACCTTCAAACTTTTCCTTTGGAACATGAAGGAGAATGTCTTCTGGATCTCATTACTAATTAAAGACAGGATTGAGACTAGAACCCAGTCTGTACGGCTTTCAAAGTAAGCACTCTGTGTGTTTGGTAGATCAGACTTCCCCACAGCACCGTGTCAGTCTCAGGCATTGCTTGTTCTAATGAGATGTAAATCGTAAGAAAGCAGAAGCTGGGGTAGACTTTGTGAGGTCATCTATAAGTTGAAGTTCCTTAGATGAGAGGAGCCAGTGAGTCAGTTTCACAGCTAGAATTCATTTTCTTTTTATGTAAAATAAAAGCTAATGATTTAAATGGTGGCTTCCAGACAATGTTATCTTGTTCTGAATTGCCAGAGAATGTTTTTAAACTTCAGATTTCTGCATGCTATCCTCAATCTTCCAAATAACAGTTTCTGGAAAGAGAAATTTCTGTCTTTCAGATCCCACACTACTCAAATAAGCCCTGAGACCTCCCTTTCCCCAAAAGTCTGATTCAGCTTTCATATTCCATGATTACTGAATCAGCATTTCTCAAAGTCTGCTCCTACTAGGAATGCTTTTATAATCAAGGTTGAGAAGCAGAATGAAGGACAGAGAACAGCCCTTCTCTTTGGAAAACTGACCTTTCATTCTCAGATGTAAGGATTTAAGAAGTCTTTGGTTCATTGAAATTTGTTTAGTTCAAATATCCCAAATGTACACAACAGCTATTAACATCTTAGGGAGCAGTTATCTTCAGAACACTCTTTTAAGAAAATCTAAATCGTTAAGACACTTATTTGATACAAATAAGCAGCCTTGTAGTTTTTTAAAAAGTTTATTCTCACATGCTAAAAACCAGTTGAGAAAACAGAAGTGAGCTTATACACCAATTTGTAAAATCATCTAAAGACAAACTTTCTCATTAGATGACATTACTATTGGTTATGATGCTAAGAATTGAATGCTCACAATTAAGAATGGATATCTGAGGTGTTAGACTCTTTGTTCTAAGTTTGCACACCTCCTGTTTGCACTGTGAGTAGTGTTTGTCCAGCCATTTCTTCTGAAGAATTCTTTATTTTCTCCAACAGTCAGAGTTCTACAAATGAGCTGTCTCTCCAGGCACACCTTCCTATTGGAGCTGTGCTTCCTTTCTGCAGTTTATCTCATAGGGTTTTACAAGTTTCCTCTACCTTAGATGAAAAATTAACTTGAAATAAACACCCCCAGATGGCCACAAAGCCCTTCTGTGCAGAGCTCTGGCACTGCTGACCGAGCCTGAATTGAAGTCAGACCCGAAAGCGAGGCATTTGGGGTCAGCACAGAGTGACCTGCCTCCTCTGGTTTCACTTAAGCTCAAATTTTCTCTGTGGAGATAACACATACTTCTCAGATTTGGTTACTTACTCCATGAAGGGGTCTCGTCTGTTCTAATGTAATTTTTAACCTTTGAAAATGTTTGAAACTTAACTTTACCCCCTTTATTTTTAATAACATGTATTTTTTAAAGAGGCCTCTTGCAAGGAAAGTTAGCATACTAAAAATCTGGTAAAAAGTAGAAGTGCTAAATAATCAGATTCCTAAAGATCTGATCAAAAGACCTGGATTTTAAAGGAAAAAGAAGCAGAGGGCTAGCACTCTGCTTTTAGCATCACATCTGCGTTTGTTTGTGCGGCCTGCAGACGTCTTTTGGTTTCTCCTTTGGTGCCCTCCACCCACTTCTGTTTGAAATCAACCTCCTGGTTTGCCCCCCAAGTCTCTTCACGTATTGCTGCTAAAAGCTGTGATGGCAAAAACTCCAAAACAATTGAGCCTCTTTTTTTTTCTTCCTTCCCCTGTCTTTTTTATTTTCCTTCCTTCCTGCCTTCCTTATATTTCTCTTCCTTCTTTCCTATTTTTTTTTCTCTTTTTAACGATCCATCAATGAATTCTTCCTGCACACTGAGTGCATGTATGGTACGATCTTGTGGTTAGGTATACAGAAGGAAAGAGCACCACTGTTGGCCAGTCAGCGTTACCAAGTCAGAAAGAAGCATCATCAGACACACAGTTCTAAATGGTGAGAGGCCTGTGGGAGGACCTGCAGCAATGAGACTGGGAGAGACTTCCTCTTCAGGGAAGATAAAGGGGACCCCGTAGAGGGTAAAAGTGGGAAAACCATTCCAGACAGAGGAACTCACATGTGGAGCTAAAAGCAAGTTTGTCGGTGTGTATTAATCACTCAGTCGTGTCTGACTCTGTGATCCCATGGACTGTAGCCTGCCAGGTTCCTCTGTCCATGGAATTCTCCAAGCCAGAATACTGGAGTGGGTTGCCATTTCCTCCTCCAGGGGATCTTCCTCACCCAGGGATCGAACCTGGATCTCCTACATTGCAGGCGGATTCTTTATCACTGAGCCACAAGGCATTGAAATCAGTGTCGCCTGAGCACAGAGAGCTTTTAGGTCCAGGGTAGACAGGGTGCTGGAAATGAGCTTCCTTCAGGGGCCCGGGTGTCTGTTTCAGGGACTGGGTGTCACCTGATAGGCACTAAGGCGTGATGCATTTTGTGTAGGCTTGTATGTATTTAACTGAAGCATAGTTGATTTAATGTTGTGCTACTTTTTGGTGTATAGCAAAGTGACTCAGTTTTATATATATTTATATTCTCTTTCATATTCTTTTCCATTATGGTTTATCACAGAGAATTGAACGTAGCTCCCTGTGCTACACAGCAGGAATGACCTCGCTGTTTACCCATCTTACATCCACCAGATTGTATCTGCTAATCCCAAACTCCGACTCCTCCCCACTCCTGCCCCCATGGCAACCGCAAGTCTGCTCTCTGTGTCTGTGAGTCCGCTTCTGTTTTGTGGATAAGTTCATTTGTGTCATATTTTAGATTCCTCATATAAGCGACAGGAGTGATGCATTTGTAACACAGTATGGAAAGCCCCCATACCATAGAAAATGACATCCAGATATAGAAAGATATGTGCTGTATACCCATGATTAAACTGCTATAAGCGGTCTACACTGTGCATTATAATGACCTTAGAAAAATGCAGTTATCTGTACCATGTGTGACCATATAGGCACACAGTTACATGTCCCACATGTGACCATACAGGCACACAGTTGTGTGTGCCACGTGTGACTATACAGGCACACAGTTACGTGCTGATGTGTTCCCACATATTCAAAATTTAGCCACACTTTACAAGCACTGATTACAATAAAAAAATAATAAGAAAAATAAGAGCAGAGTCAGTCCAAACAATATTTCATTTAACTTTGTCTTGCTTTTCCCTTTTTACATTTTTGTTGTCCATTCAACCTAACAAAGTATCTTTTAATGCTTAATGACTTCTTCATCACCCTTTTCTTTTTCCTACAAGAAAGAAAATATTTTCCTTGAAATAATTTCTTTAGAAACTTTAGTGTCTCATGCTCTTAACTTTCTCCAGAGCATTTAAACTCTTTTTTTTTTTTTTTGAGGAATTGTTTGTTTGTTTTTGTTTCTAATTAAGTGCATTTTCTGGTTCAGGGCTTTTGACAGTGCCAAAAAAAATGTAATTAAAATCACACTGGTCACGAGAGGAGACTTTTGGCAGAAGCATATTTTTATTCCCTTTCTTAAAAAAACACATTCAGGACTTTGGCCAATCTGATTTTTATCTAACTGGCTGAAGGGCCCAGGAGCTGTTCGTCCACCCTGCTTGTCTGCCTGCCAACTGTCCGGAATTCAGAGGCCTCTTCTCAAAAGTTCAAAGACTGACTTCACATCGTCTAAAGCTTATTTTGAATCTGCCTGGGGGAAGCACTTTGAGGTTAATCCCATGGCCTAAGTCCAAATGAGAGGCAAATGGAAAGCTTTTCTAAAAGTCTCACCTCAAATCAGCATCTCGAGGAGCTCGTCCCTGCCCCTGGTGTGGGGGTGGCTGCTGGAGGAGTTTCAGAGAAGGGGTGATGGACACTTACAGCAGAAGGGCTGAGATGGACCTTCTAGAGGAGGAAATAGAAGAAAGGGGAGAAGGGGATGGCTGGGCCTGCTCTCCTTTCAGAGAATCCATGGTAGGGGGTGTTGTAAAGTCATATTATGCTTATTTTGCTTAATGATATGATGATTAAGTATCTCCCTTGGCAAATTTCCATCTTAATGCCTCACAAAACAGCTGGAAACTCTGCTAAAATAGCCAGACAAAGCTGATAAGGGAAAGCTGATTCCCTTTCGAAGAATTTCTAAGAACGGAAATAAAGGTAGATCGAGCCTCATAAAAATGTATATATGAGGATGTGAGAAGAGCTTCTCATGTAATAAAGCATATCCAGAGAAAAGTTCATGATAAACAGTTAGCTCTAGAAAAGAAAGAAGGGGAGGAAGAAAGGAAAGAGTCTATTTCTAATTTGTGGATAAGTTTACTCGTATCATTTTTTTTTAGATTCCACATATAGCTGATATCATTTGATATTTGTCTTTGTCTCACCTTAACATGGTAATCTCAAGGTCTATCCTTGTTTCTACGAATGGGATTATTTTATTCTTTTCATGGCTGAGTAGTATTCTATTGTATATGTGTACCGCATCTTTATGCATTCCTCAATTGATGGGCATTTAGTTTGCTTCCACATCTTGGCTATTGTAAATACTGCTGCAGTGAACATTGAGGTACATGTATCCTTTCAAATTAGAGTTTTCTCCAGGTATATGGAAAGGAGTGGGACTGAAAGATCACATGGCAATTTCATTTTAAGTATTTTAAGGAACCTCCATACTGTTCTCCATAAGTGGCTGCAAAATTTTTTCATTCCCACTAACAGTATAGAAGGTTCCTTTTTCTCCACATCCTCTCTTAGGGTTTATTATTCATAAATATTTTAATGAAAAAAGTACACCATAAATATTTGTAATGTGGATGTCTATTTAGTCCTTTTAGATTGGAAAGCAAAAAGCACACAGAATTTAAGTTGATAAGGAAACAATTAACTGCACAGTATCTAAAAATCCGGTGTTCACTCAGTTCAGTTCAGTTAAGTTGCTCAATCACGTCAGACTCTTTGCAACCCCGTGGACTGCAACATGCCAGGCCTCCCTGTCCATCACCAACTCCCGGAGCTTACTCAAATGCATGTCCATCGAGTTGGTGATGTCATCCAATCATCTCATCCTCTGTCGTCCCCTTCTCCTCCCACCTTCAATCATTCGCAGCATCAAGATCTTTTCCAATGAGTCAGTTCTTTGCATCAGGTGGCCAAAGTATTTGAGTTAGTGGTCCATTGGCTAAATGGAGGTTTAGTGATTTTCTTCTGAAAATTGACATTCATGTAGACAGCCTTGGGATCCATGGGAATGGAGACTTGCTTGCATTCACACCCTTCCCCTTGAAAGGTCTTGTTTGAGAAAACAGCTTATATCCTAACTAGCCTGAAGGGTTAACCAGCACCTTCCTTCCTAGTGTATCGGCTTACTCCTGGGGAGTAACTCACAGCAGACTATAAAGACAGGCTAAAATCTTGGGTCACCAACGAAAGACTGTGTTAAGTAAGGAAGAATTAGAACTGAACATAAATTAATGAGGTTATGACCTAGTAAAAGCTTTCTCACAGTTAAAGCTCTTTGAAATAGCTTTTTGCCTTACTATGTATTTTTGAAAATCAATAAAAATTAATACTAACGCTTGTGGAACGAGTAAGGGGGGAGAAGGCTACACTGTGATTTCTAGACAACCTGCTGAGTAGGCAGCTCCAGCAGCGAGAAGAATGACCACGGCCCTTGGAAAGGCTGGGAGGACCGCTTGGGACTCTGGGCACAGCCAAGAAGCACGGCTGTTTTAGGACTTCCTCCAACAATCTCATAAACAACAACAAGGGCTCTTAAATTCATTCTCGATTTGGACCAGGTTGATGTTAAAAGAAGAGGAAACCTCTTTTCAGCAGAGATTTAGTTGTGATTGCTTTTGTTACCAAAAGCTTGGCCTTGCTGTGCACCCATGCTGAATAGGAGTTTCGCGTGAAGCAGAAAAGGAGAGCTTTACTGCTTTTCCAGGCAAAGGGGGGTCATAGCAGGCTCCCGCCTGGAAAAACCATGTGTCTCCCCTGGAGAACTTGATGAAGGGGTTTTATTGCAATGGGTCACAGTTCGGGTCCCTGACAAGATTAGGGTGGGAGCAGGGCTTGCATCCCCTTAATCTCATTTTAGGTGGTGGTCTCCTAATCTTGATGAGCTTCTCTGGTTCCTTTAATCCTGCCTCAAGTGGTTTCTTGGCTGCTCCTCCCTTGATTAGCAACAGTTTCACTCTGCAAGATGTTGTATAAAGGCAATGTTAAAAGAAGGCAGTCAGATGACTGTCTGGAGCTCTATTTATTGAGGAATGAGGAGAAGAAACCCGCCCTCCATGTTGGACCTGGCCACCATGTTTTCCTCTCTACTCTGCAGAGTGTCAGAAACCCAGATAGTCCTGAGGGTCAAGAGGAAACTAGGGTGAGAAGGGCACCTCTCTTTACAGGGCTTGTCACTTTTCACTCTTGAAATACTGATAAAAGGGAAACGTGCTACTGCTGTTGCTGAAGTTTCAGCACTTTGGCCACCTGATGCAAAGAGCCAGCTCATTGGAAAAGCCCCTGATCCTGGGAAAGAGAAGGGGGTGACAGAGAATGAGATGGTTGGATGGCATCACCAACTCAATGCACATGAGTCTGAGCAAACTCCGGGAGATGGTGAAGGACAGGGAAGCCCGATGTGCCGCAGTCCGTGGGGTCGCAAAGAGTCGGACACAACAGAGACTGAATGACAACTGCTATTACTCAACCAAACCAGGTGGCGCCTCAGACTTTGCACTGAAGTGCTTTTCTCTGTCTCACATCTTTTCGCCTTTCCTGCCAGACCATCAGGGTTCAAGGCTAGTTCTCCTGCCCCAGGCCTCCACGTGGACTCAAGAGTGTCCTGACAGATCCCCACAGGACTTTGTTCACACCTGTTTGTTAAGACTCTTCATAGTCCTGCCACGGCCTCTATCAAACCACCATGTCCCCTCACCCACTGTCAGCATCTCTCCCATCTCTGGAATGACAGAGCCTAGCTGGGATCCAAGCTCTGAGGACATCATGTATGTATGTCATGATGTGTTTTTCATTTGTTTGTTTAGAATTTTTAATCTGTGTGGAAAATTGCATCCATACAAGCAGAGTGTTGGCTTGGTATTCAACTGAGTCTGACTGAATATGCAGATGCCTATAAGAAAAGTCACAAAAACTTAGGGGAAACTGGTGGAAAACAGGTTTCAGCTGATGTGTGGTTTCTGTACAAGACCCAACTCTTCAGCTCCTGGATAAGTTCTAGCCTCCTGGGGACACTGCCAAGACGTACTTGTACTTTCCTCCCAAACACAAAACTGGAGATACAAAGGGTGTCCAGTGCTCACTACGCTTTATCTCTGCTGAGAATAAATTTTGACTTTGTGGGTAGAGTTAACACTGACCTCTGAATGGAATCCATTAGCATCTTCATTAGTAATTTTAATTTCACCATCATACATAGAAAAGCAATTCCATATAAACACATACCCACACACATTCTATTTGCTTTTATATGTGCATATTTATAAATGGCTTTAAAATAACAATAAAGCCAGCAATATGCATCCAAACCTTAAATTTATTGTATTTAAAATATTGCATTTATCTCTGAAGGCTCCCCCCAGTACACTCCTTCTCAGCTGAACCCTACTTCCTTCCCATCAGAAGTAACTAATAACCTCTATTTTATTATTTCTTTAGTATTTCCATATTGCATGTGTATGTACGGATCCCTTTTGTGAATGCATATAGATTAACCAACCCCTGATCAAATTTTTAGAAATAAAATCAGACAATATGTGATCTTCATAAACATTTTTATCTCAATGTTAAAATTTTGAGAGTCATCCATATTTGTATGTATAGCTGTAATAGATTCATTTAAAACTATTTTGTAGTGAAATTACAATGTACATTAATCCAATTAATATTTGATGATCTTGGGTAATCCTTCATTCTCTGACAACAGTATCTTTTTAAAAAGGTACATGTCCTGATCCTCTACATAGAAAACCCTAAAGATTCTACCAAAAAATTACTAGAGCTAATCAATGAACACAGTAAAGTTGCAGGATATAAAATTAGCACACAGAAATCCTTTGCATTCCTATACACCAATAATGAGAAAACAGAAAGAGAAATTAAGGAAACAATACCATTCACCACTGCAACAAAAAGAATAAAATACTTAGGAATATATCTACCTAAAGAAACAAAAGACTTATATATAGAAAACTATAAAACACTGATGAAAGAAATCAAAGAGGACACAAACAGATGGAGAAATATACCGTGTTCATGGATTGGAAGAATTAATATAGTGAAAATGAGTATACTACCCAAAGCAATCTATAGATTCAATGCAATCCCTATCAAGCTACCAATGGTATTTTTCACAGAACTAGAACAAATCATTTCACAATTTGTATGGAAACATAAGAAACCTCGAATAGCCAAAGCAATCTTGAGAAAGAAGAATGGAACTAGAGGAATCAACCTGCCTGACTTCAGGCTCTACTACAAAGCCACAGTCATCAAGACAGTATGGTACTGGCACAAAGATAGAAATATAGATCAATGGAACAAAATAGAAAGCCCAGAGATAAATCCACGCACCTATGGACACCTTATCTTCGACAAAGGAGGCAAGAATATACAATGGAGAAAAGACAAATCTCTTTAACAAGTGATGCTGGGAAAACTGGTCAACCACTTGTCAAAGAATGAAACTAGAACACTTTCTAACACCATACACAAAAATAAACTCAAAATGGATTAAAGATCTAAACGTAAGACCAGAAACTATAAAACTCCTAGAGGAAAACATAGGCAAAACACTCTCCGACATAAATCACAGCCGGATCCTCCATGACCCACCTCCCAGAATATTGGAAATAAAAGCAAAAATAAACAAATGGGACCTAATTAAAATTAAAAGCTTTTGCACAACAAAGGAAACTATAAGCAAGGTGAAAAGACAGCCTTCAGAATGGGAGAAAATAATAGCAAACAAAGCAATAACAAACAATTAATCTCAAAAATATACAAGCAACTCCTGCAGCTGAATTCCAGAAAAATAAACGACCCAATCAGAAAATGGGCCAAAGAACTAAACAGACATTTCTCCAAAGAAGACATACAGATGGCTAACAAACACATGAAAAGATGCTCAACATCACTCATTATTAGAGAAATGCAAATCAAAACCACAATGAGGTACCATTTCACACCAGTCAGAATGGCTGCTATCCAAAAGTCTACAAGCAATAAATGCTGGAGAGGGTGTGGAGAAAAAGGAACCCTCTTACACTGTTGGTGGGAATGCAAACTAGTACATCCACTATGGAGAACAATGTGGAGATTCCTTAAAAAACTGGGAATAGATCTGCCATATGACCCAGCAATCCCACTGCTGGGCATAAACACCAAGGAAACCAGAATTGAAAGAGACGCGTGTACCCCAATGTTCATCGCAGCACTGTTTACAATAGCCAGGACATGGAAGCAACCTAGATATCCATCAGCAGACGAATGGATAAAGAAGCTGTGGTACATATACACAATGGAATATTACTCAGCCATTAAAAAAAATACATTTGAATTGGTTCTATTGAGATGGATGAAACGAGCCCATTATACAGAGTGAAGTAAGCCAGAAAGAAAAACACCAATACAGTATACTAACGAATATATATGGAATTTGAAAGATGGTAACGATAACCCTATATGCGAGACAGAATAAGAGATACAGATGCATAGAACACTCTTATGGACTCTGAGGGAGAAGGTGAGGGTGGGACGTTCTGGGAGAATAGCATTGAAACATATATATTATCATATGTGAAACAGAACACCATTCCAGGTTCAATGCATGAGACAAATGCTCAGGGCTGGGGCAATGGGATGACTCAGAGGGATGGGATGGGAAGGGAGGTGGGAGGGGGGGTTCAGGATGGGGAACACATGTAAACCCATGGCTGATTCATGTCAATGTATAGCAAAAACCACTACAATATTGTAAAGTAATTAGCCCCCAACTAAAATAAATAAATTTATTAAAATAAAAAAAAGGTACATGTTCAATTCTTTGTTGATAAGAATGAAATAGATTTTTCTGTTGTAAATACACTATGCTTATATTGAGTCAATGTATGAATCAAAAAATCCAGGGTGACATTTTTTCTGATCAATGCCTCAATTAAAAATCAGATCTCTACAGAATGAAACCTCATCTGTAAGGAGATTCAGCAACACTGGAAAAGATCTGATTCCTAGTGGTGGATGCAGTTTTGCTGAGAATCACCAAATGGGACATAGTTACACACACAAATATGTGCACATATGACACTATGAAACATAGTGTCATAAAATACTAGATGTTCAAATATATATATATTTATGTATTAAAAATATGTTGATCATCTACAATCTGCTGGAACACAACCAACTTTAGATATGGTGTATAGGATATGAACAAAAGAAGTAAGGCCCATGATGTTATAAAGCTTAAATTTAGGTGCCAAAGATAAACAAGCAGGAGACAAACAAATAAACATAACTATTTCGGAGAGTAATGATGAAGAGAGTAAATGAGGGTGATGCAAGAGGGGGACCGAAAGACCAACGTGAAGCCTGTCTAATTCTAGAGTAGGTGGGGAATGCCGGTGATATTTAGCCTGAGACCCGAATATAAGAACCAGTCAGCTAGGAGACAGTCCAGGGAAGAGCTGTCCAGATAGTGGGCTGTATTATACTATACTCATGACCTCATGCTAACTTGACCATAGCTGTTCTACACGAGATGCTTATTATTGGATCTGCAAGGCACGCAGAATGTTAACTCATCATGTGATGGAAGTGGAACATGGCGGGCTGGGTCTGAGCAAATCATTACACAAGTGGGATGCCTAACTACATCGATTCCACCTCTCACGTCACCTTTCTGAACAGATGCCTCTTACTCAACCTACCTGCAGACAAAGAAAGAACTGGGTCCAGTTTATAAATGAATCAACTGAAAATGGACTACTGCCACAAAATAACCCCATTCATATTGGACTTGAAAGTGGTAGTAAAAAGAAACTTCTATAGGAAAAACTCTGAATGGTATGTTGCTTAGTCATATAGAAGAAGAGAAGCATGAGGTCCAAAAGGACCACTGGTCAAGGAAGGATTGTTTGAACAGTTGAGCAAAGGAAGACAAGGAAATGGAAGGAGGTGGGTGGATCTATGGGAATGAGTATAAAACATGCAAAATATTTGTGCTTTACATTATGATATTAATAGTGAAACAATTTTTACATTAATAGTTCTACAGAGTGTCTATAGAGAAGCCACTTAACAAGTGGCATTTACAACTCAACTCATCTTACCTTGGCCCACCCAGAGCTTCTCCAAAAGATCTGTAAATGGAGTGCTCATGATGGCAAAAATGGGAGCTTTGTGATGACCCCATAGCATAAGCTCCTTCTCACCAAAGCTAATTAATCTACTATTGTCAGTGCTGAAAGCCCAAACTGCCCACTGCAAGGACCGGTTCTGAAGCCTCAGCACCACACTTCATGAAGACGAAACTTCATTCATCCTGCAGAGGAAGTGATTCATCCTTCTCAGAGACGACATGTCAGCTTCAGGAACAAGAACACAGACTGTGGCGTGTTATATTAACCCTCCCATGCTGTCCATTGTGAAGCAACCTGGCACCACTTTGAAGGCTCTCTGGACTTAATGCAAGGCAGGAGCAAAGGAGGAGAAGAAACAGTATATGTTTGGTGACCCACACAGAATCTCGACTGTGCTATTTATCCAGCATATGCTGCAGAAACCACCTTCGCACAGGTGTGACAGGGAAACAGTCTCCTGCTGCAATGCCTTCTGCTTTCTCAGCTCCCTGGGCTCCTGAGATGCCGGTATGCATGTGCCCTCAGCCTGGAAGTATGAGGGAGTTAGCAGTACATATAGAGTTGAGCAGTGGAGGCGGAAACCATCACAAAATGCCTTCATCCTTCCCACCACTTCGTTCTTTTTCTCTGAAATCACTCCTCAGGATTAGCCTTGGAGTGAGGCTAATCCAGATGAAGATTACACTCATCTGGATCAGCTTTGTCTCAGTTCTGCTTTCTAGGAAAGCCCAGACTACACAGTATCTACTATTACCCCTCAAATGAGGAATTTGAGGCTTAAAAATTAAATAACTGGCCCAAGGCCTCAAGGATAGCATAATACAGCCAGAAATTAAACGCATCTATTTGACACAAAAATGTAATTTAGTGACCCCTTTAGACTATCATGATTATTATAAATAATTTGCCTCAGAAAAAAAAATTGTGTATTATTTTTAAGAATATTTTAATTTTTAAAAGTGTATCTTAATTTCTACTACTCTTTCCATAAAAAACAAATATGTTAAAGAAATTAAATCTTCAAATTAGAATCTAATTACATTACCATAAAAAGTTCCAAATATAATAATGACCTGCTAAAAATACAAGAAGTAATGATTCAAGAGCAAGTATGATAATCAAGAAAATTGAGTTTTATATATGTAAACTGAAGCACTTTTCTGTACACCTGAAACTAACACAGCATTGAAAATCAACTATATTCAATTTAAAATTTTTTTAAGAAAAGAAACAAAAATTGAGTTTGAATCTCAGTGTTTCTACTGAATTCTAGAGAAATTATTTAGCTTTTCTGAAATTTAATTTCTTAAGTAAAAACATGAGCATGATAGTGTAACTACAAAACTTTATAGAGATAAAACATAGCATTGATCTCATTGCCTGAAATGCACTAAGTAGCCAACTGGTATTTATTTTCTTTCTCCTTTGACTGAATCCTGAAAAGTTTATGGGCTTCCCTGGTGGTTTGGTGGTAAAGAATCCTCCTGCAATGCAGGAGATGTGGGTTCAATCCCTGGGTTGGGAAGATCCCTTAGAGAAGGAAATGGCAACCCACCCCAGTATTCTTACCTGGGAAATCCCGTGGACAGAGGAACCTGGTGGGCTACCGTCCATGGGGTTGCAAAGAGTTGGACACAACTAAGTGACTAAACTACAACAACAATGTGGAGGCCTGGCCTTGGAACCTGAGGTTGTGTTTTAACTGTGGAGTTTTCATTGGCCTGAAGAGCTAAATGAAGATACTATTTACTGTGGTCCTTACTCCAGTGTTTATTCAACTTCCTAGAGAAGAGGATCCTCCAAATACAATGAAACATCAACTTCTTAGATAGAAATCATCAGGGAAAAAAGCCAAAGAAAATGCTTCAAATAGAAGATTTAAAACAAAAGATGAAATTCAAAGAGAAAAGAATACCTAAGATGTGGAAACTCATGAAAGACCATCTCATGCAAACTGTAAACAACATGTGGGCTCCTCACAGCCAGGTCTGAGGCTCAGCTTTGCCTCCAGCTCCAGTTATGAACCATAATGGACATCCCATGCTAGTGTCAGCCAAGATGGGGACACCTGAGTCAGTCTGTAGGTTGGGTTTCATGACCATCCAGGTGGCCTTGGCCAGGAATCTGTCTTGTAGATCACCATTCATCACTAAACCACAGGGCTTTAAACTTGGTGAAAAAGGTGGGCATGTAGTTTATGGAAAGAGGATTAATCCAGGAAAGAAATTTCTTTAAATAAATTAAATGATAACATAAATAGATAAAGTATAAACAAATAGATTATAGCATACCACAACTTCTATATATGTCTTGAGGTCTCAACAGCAGACAGAAGGCTACTGAGGGCAATGGAACAGACCTTAGATTACTAGCAGTTTCAGGCTGAGACTGGAATACTGACAATTTTCTGCAGACACTGGATTGCTAGCAGTCTCTGGCAGACACTAAATTGCTAGCAGTTTCAGGCAGACACTGGATTACTAGCAGTTTCCACCTGGAGTTGTGTTAACTGGGATGGTCATGACTGAGAGCCAGGATTCATCCACATCGATCACTTACTTTGTGCTGGAAACATCATGTACATTACTTCATTCAATATGCACAAACCCTATAATAAGATCATCTCTTCTCATTGCATGGGCTTTCCAGGTGGCACGGGTTCAATCCCCGAGTCAGGAAGATCCCTTGGAGGAGGAAATGGAAACCCACTACAGTATTCTCCCTGAAAAATCCCATGGACAGAGGAGCCTGGTGGGTTACAGTCCACGGGATTGCAAAGAGTTAAACATGACTGAGCGACTGAGCATTCTTATTGTACAGAGGAATAAACTGAGGTTTCAGTTCAGTTCAGTCACTCCGTCATGTCTGACTCTTTGCGACCCCATGGACTGCAGTATGCCAGGCTTCCCTGTCCATCACTAGCTCCAGGAGCTTACTCAAGCTCATGTCCATCAAGTCAGTGATGTCATCCAACCATCTCATCCTCTGTCATCCCCTTCTCCTCCCGCCTTCAATCTTTCCCAACATCAGGGTCTTTTCCAATGAGTCAGTTCTTCCCATCAGGTGGCCAAAGTATTGGAGTTTCAGCTTCAGCATCAGTCCTTCCAATGAATATTCAGGACTGATTTCCTGTAGGATTGACTGGTTGAATAGCCTTGCAGTCCAAGGGACTCTCAAGAGTCTTCTCCGACACCACAGTTCAAAAGCATCAATTCTTCAACATTCAGCTTTCTTTATAGTTTAACTCTCATATCTATACATGACTACTGGAAAAACCATAGCCTTGACTAGACAGACTTTGTTGGCAAAGTAATGTCTATGCTTTTTAATATGCTGTCTAGGTTGGTCATAACTTTTCTTCCAAGGAGCAAGCATCTTTCAATTTCATGGCTGTAGTCACTATCTGCAGTGATTTTAGAGACCAAAAAGATAAAGTTTCTCACTGTTTCCATTGTTTCCCCATCTACTTGCCATGAAGTGATGGGATTGGTTGCCATGATTTAAGTTTTCTGACTGTTAAGCCTTAAGCCAACTTTTTCACCCTCCTCTTTTACTTTATTCAACAGGCTTTCTAGTTCTTCACTTTCTACCATAAGGGTGGTGTCATCTGCATATCTGAGGTTACTGGTATTTCTCTTGGCAATCTTGATTCCAGCTTGTGCTTCATCCAGCCCAGAGTTTCTCATGATGTACTCTGCATATAAGTTAAATAAGCAGGGTGACAATACACAGCCTTGACTTGCTCCTTTCCCTATTTGAACCCAGTCTGTTGTTCCATGTCTAGTTCTAACTGTTGCTTCTTGACCTGCATACAGATTTCTCAGGAGTCAGGTCAGGTGGTCTGCTATTCCCATCTCTTTCAGAATTTTCCAGTTTGTTGTGATCCACACAGTCAAAGGCTTTGGCATAGTCAATAAAGCAAAAGTAGGTGTTTTTTTGGAACACTCTTGCTTTTTCGATGATCCAATGGGTGTTGGCAATTTGATCTCTGGATCCTCTGCCTTTCCTAAATCCAGCTTGAACATTTGGAACTTCATGGTTCATGTACTCTTGAGTCTGGCTTGGAGAATTTTGAGCATTACTTTGCTAGTGTGTGAGATGAGTACAATTTTGCAGTAGTTTGAGCATTCTTTGGCATTGCCATTCTTTGGGGTTGGAATGAAAACTGACCATTTCCAGTCCTGTGGCCACTGATGATTTTTCCAAATTTTCTGACATATTGAGTGCAGCACTTTCACAACATCCTCTTTTAGGATTTGGAATAGCTCAACTGGAATTCCATCACCTCCACTAGCTTTGTTCGTAGTGATACTTCCTAAGGCCCACTTGACTTCACATTCCAAGATGTCTGGCTTTAGGTGAGTGATCACACCACTGTGATTATCTGGGTCATGAAGATCTTTTTGGTATAGCTCTTCTCTGTATTGTTGCTACCTCTTCTTAATATCTTCTGCTTCTGTTAGGTCCATACCATTTCTGTCCTTTATTGTGCTCAATGAAACCATGAGCCATGACATGTAGGGCCACGCAAGATGAATGGGTCATGGTGGAGAGTTCTGACAAAACATGGTTCACTGGACAAGGGAATGGCAAACCACTTCAGTATTCTTGCCTCGAGAACCCCATGAACAGTATGAAAACTGAGGTTAGGAAAATTATAAAGAACTCCACCAGTCTCACAGCTTAAAAAGTAAGAGTCATAATTTCAACACAAACTGGACTGCATAACACACTGACCTTGTTCCATGAGGACAGAGCATCCACTGGGTCACAGGAGAAGAGAACCTGGGGCTGAGCAGTGATACAGAGTGGGCTCAGGCAACAGAGAGGGAGCAAGGCAAACTTTGAAATAAGATTGAACAAAATGAAAACAACAGTGAGAAATCTAGACTCTGAGGAGTGCTAGGAGCAGCAGCTCAGATTCCATCCTGAAATTCAATGGTGATGGCCAAAGAGACCTCCATACTTTACATAAAATCTGCCATGTTGAAGACTCTGCCAGTCCAGCCAGACTACAGGGAGCTCCAGGAATCTTATGTTTGCCTCCTGTGTTCCCAGCTGATTTGAACATCTGCCTGCAAGGCTCAGCTCTCATTATTGTAAATATGCTGGGCTGAAATTAAATAAATATCAAAACACATTTTTGCTCCTGCTACAGCCTTCTCCCTTACCTTAGCTGGAATCAAAACGGTTCATGTGGGACAAATCCCAGTAGTTCTTGTCATTATTTTTATTATATATATATAATATTTTATTATATATTTTATATATATTATATATTTTATTATATATTATATATATATTTTTTATTATATATATATATATATGTTTCTGTTAGAGAAGCCAATATCCAGGCAACATAATTTAGCTTCTCTGCATGCCATCAGTTTCAAAGGTTGGAGGAGCAATTGCTAAAATTGAAAAACATTTAAAAAAACAAAACAAAAAAACACTCTTGTGATGCAAGAATTCCAGGTAACAACAAACACATCTTTGAAATGTATTTATATCTTGTTTTTTTGCTGATTTATCATTTATGTTGAACAAGTTTAATTGAGCACATGCTATTTAAAAAATACCATGTGTTAATATAGTTTCTAGGATACCAAAAGACATAGAACAAAATTATGGCTAAAATGTAATACTCTCTCGTGAAGGAGAGAGAGAAAGCTCAAAGATACCTGGTTTTATAGAAGAGGAGAAAATACAAGAATCTGTTTTATAATATTAATACCACAAAGGCACACAAGAAAGATGACAGAGGTGAGGTGTGGTTAAACTGCTGCAGGGACTGGGGGCCAGATTATGTCCACTTGAAGACTGACAGAAAGAAGTGAGATGAGAAGGACATTTTGTTGTCAGCAGGGACTTCAGATTAAATTCTGAGATAAACATTAGTTTGGAGGGTTTTGATCAGAAGAGTGCTCACGAGTTCTTACTCAAGTTCATGGAAGCCAAATAAGGCCAAATGAATTGCTCACCTGCCCGCAGCAGACATGGACACCATGACTAGCTTCTCTTCTAAGCACACACAGTATTATCCCCTAATATCTAAATATTTTATTTTTTATTCATTTTTCTACTTTCTATGATTACAAGGTAAGCTTTATGAGAACAAAGACTTTGCTTCTCTTTATTCCAGTGCCTAGACCAATGCTTAGCACACAGGAGGTGCTTGATAAATACTTACCATTTGAAAGTGAAAGTGAAGTCACTCAGTTGTGTCCGACTCTTTGCTACTGCATGGACCGTAGGCTACCAGGCTCCTTCGTCCATGGGACTTTCCTGGCAAGAGTACTGGAGTGGGTGGTCATTTCCTTCTCCAGGGGATCTTCCCGACCCAGGGATCGAACCCAGGTCTCCCGCATTGGCAGGCAGACACTTTCCCATCTGAGCCACCAGGGAAGCCATTTACCGTTTATCAGTAGTCAATTATGAGACAGAAGCTGTTTTCCTGTTACTTAACATGTATATAAACATTCTGGCTTCTGATTCTTGTCCCCATTTCATAGATGAAGAAACTGAGGCAGTGAGGTTCTATAAACGGACCAGAGAACTTGGCCCCCCCTAGGTGTGTGAATATGTGCATTTGGAGATGGAGTTTGATGGAAAGTAAGTAGCTTGGCTCTTAGGCAATGAGAAGGAGAATGGATACCAACCCGAACTCAGAGGTTTTGTAGATGAGAAGGGACTTGTGTCCTTGGAATGTCAGCACCCGGAGAGGCAATGGATATACTCAGGTCCAAGGCTGCCACTCTTAAAACTGCTTGCATTAGATTCAGCAGGACGCTTGCGGTGAAGAAGGGCTTGTATAAAATACTCAGGTCAGACACCCAGCCCCAGACATGTGAGGCAGGCAGAGGCATTAGAAGATCCTTGCAAAGACCTGCATGTCCTAGAATGGCTTGAAAGCAGCAGAGTGGATTCTGAGCCTCCAGCCTGCCACAATGTAAAGAGAGTCTGGACTTGACATGGCGAGCAGACTGGAGTCTGGGGCTTCAGAGTGCAGCTTCCAGTGGGATGAGAGAAACGAGGGAGACTAGGCGTCTCAGCAGACGCCTTTGAGGAGGGAAGGCAGGAGGCTGGGAGGTCTCCCCCAGGGACCCCACAGTGTCTGCACACCGGATGAGAGCTCCAGGTGTGGCTGCATTCTGTGTCTGCCTCCACCTCGAAGCAGGGACACAGAATAGAACCAACCTTGAATTAAAGAATAACAAACAAATTGCATTTGTATACACCTGCAAGTGTGGGTTGAAGTCCTACCCGCTGTGTGTTAGCGTTCATCTTGGACTCTGAGACGTTGTGACCTCATGTGTCCGCTCTGTATCCTCAGTGCAAACCTAGCATCATTTGAGGAGGACATTTGAAGGAATCTGGGGGCCTGCAGGAGAAGGTGCAGACATGGGAAACTTCCAGAAGTCACAGGATTCTGGAAGCAAGTTTAATATAATATGATGGAGTCAGCAAAAGAGTTTTATGGTATTTTTAATTGTCTGCTTAAATAAGTCTTGATAGCAGAAGAAAGGAAATGAGATAAAGTCAGCCTCCTTCAAGTTTGCTAACTGCTTTCCGGCTAAAGGTGGAGATGGCAGGTCCTTCAACCCAGCAGTTCTCCCACTTCTTTCATCAAGTGTGGTATACCAGGCGCGGTGTTTTTACTGTGAGGAATAACCATTTTTAAAACCAGATATTCATACTGACTCTCACTAAATGGACCTGAAAAAAATACGACACACTTTTGTACTTAAATATGTTAAAGACAACCCTAATTGCAGCTTCCTTTGGCATAACAGACTAGAAATTGACTTTCACGATGAGAAATGACTCAGGCTACAGTGAAATATTGACTGTGTAGAGACTAGAATTTAGGTGGGCCCATCTCTCAACTTAATGCTTATATTTTTATTTTTTAACCTCATTGTTTCCTGCCTCGGTTTCTTGGCTTGTATCTCATTTTTAAGATTGGAAGTATTTGCAAGAAATTTTAGAGGAAAGTCAATTTCCAAGCCCACTCCAATAGTTTGGCCACTCTCATCGGAAAAGACCCTGATGCTGGGTAAGATCGAAGGCAAAGGAGAAGAGGGCATGGCAGAGGATGAGATATTTGGATAGCATCACTGATTCAATGGACATGAACTTGGCTGAACTCCAGGAGACAAAAAGGGACAGGGAGGCCTGGTGTGCTGCAGTCCATGGGGTCACAAGGAGTCGGACAAGGCTGAGCGACTAAATAACAACAACACGAAAATATTCCTAATATAGATCCTGCTTTCAAACAAAAGTGACTGGTGCACTTGCCTTTCTGGTTGTGGGTTTCCAGCTCTCCCTCTGAAGCCCCTGCTGCGCCTCTGAGTTTGTGAGGACTCCCTGAGGGGTGTGTCCCACGGCAGGCCAGTCTGTAGTGGAACCACTCCTCTGTAACCTGAGGGTTGTATCTGCAGAGCCTGGAAGAGCAGCTTCTGCTCTCAGAGCCCACTCAAAGCAGGAAAACCGTGGCGAGGGGGAGATGAGAAGGGGAGATCTCCCAGAAACCCATCTGCACAGAACCAACAGAAGCCAGACGCCCAACCCAACACTCAGGCATCCACAGGGACCTGGGCCACACTTAACATCCGTCAGACCTGACCTAGGCCTGAGTGCTCAGTCACTTCAGTCGTGTCCGACTCTTGGCGACCCACTGGACTGCAGCCCGCCAGACGCCTCTGTCCAATACTGGCGAAGGTCGCCAAGCCCTCTCCAAATCTTCCAGATCCATTTATTGAACCCACATCTCTTATATCTCCTGCATTGGCAGGCGGGTTCTTTGCCACTAGCACCACCTGGGAAGACCTGACCTTGGCAGAGTCCCATAAAGGAGCAAACTCCTTCCCTCCTGCTGAGTGAGTCCCCATGATCTTCTGCAGATGCAGCCTCAGTAAAGATGCCGTTGGATATTCACCAGTGTAATCCGTGCAAGCACACACACACACTCATAGTGTAGGAGGGACGTTTCCTGGGCAACCAGTGTGAAAACACTGCCGAGGGGAGCGAGGAGGGCTCTACTTTAAGAACTTGGTAAAGATGAAGTTTGAAGTTTGCAGGGATCCTTGCCCACAGTGGCCGTCAGGAAGCTCACACTGATGAAAACATAAGGTCATGGCTTAAGCACCTCAGTTTTCTGGCTAATGTAATGGGGGCCACTCTGTACATGGCAAATGCTGGGGGAGAATTTCTGGATTTTGATGATGAGTGAGACAGGAACACTGCCATGGATAAAATATGATTATAACTGCACTGCAAAATGGTGGAAGGAAAATTACAAAATCATATCTGAAGTCATTTCTGGGTGTTGGTAAAAGGCTCATTTCCTTCTATTTCACTATTTCAGGAGGATTTCTAAATTTTATATACTAAATATGGAGTCCTTAAGAAATATATAATGCTTTGCTCTTCTTTTTTCATTTCTAAAACCAGAATGACTTTAATGTTGAAAAACATCATAAACAACAAACAGCTTGAATCAAAAACTTAAAACTCCAATGTTATCACTCAGAAATTGCTATTACTAGCCATTACTTATTCCTTTCCACCCTTTTAACTTATGCAAATATGCACATTTACACATGTATGGACAGATGTGTATATATTTTACATCACAAAGAATTGTTCTGTGTGTCTCTTGCTAAATATGTTTCTTACATGGTTAATGCATTATCATTAAATAAGCCAAAGGCATACTTATAAAATTTATTCAGAACATTGTTCTATTTTTAATTATTGCCTGTTACAACATCATGTGTTCATGATAATAAGTGATTTTAGCCAATTATTTCTATCAGTTAATTCATTTCTATGTTGCCCTTTCGAATACAATGCTATGATGCATTTCCATTTACAGATATTGCTTTCTACTCGTCAGATTAATTTTTAAGATACATTCTCAGAAGGAAAATTGATGAATGAGGAAAAACATAAATTTTTAAGATTCTTAATGTATTGCCAATTTGTCCTAAAGAATACTTATATCAATGACATTTTTAGTTTTAGAATATCTGTTACTCCACTCATGCTGAACTTAAGTATTGTTATAGTCTTTTATCTTTGACAGATCACACTGTTGGTGAGGTTGAAGAGTTTATAGGTATATGTGTATATATGTACATGATTATTTTATATTGCATCACTTCTATTTCAAGAATTCTGTAACCATTCATCTTTTAATCACAAGAGTAATAACTAAGTGAGAGTTACAAGTTTACTTTCGTGTTAGTTCCACAATGTTGTGTGTGGGTTTAGTTTCATTTCATCTCTTAAATGCTCACATATCTTTAAGAGTGGATATAAGTTTGATTTTCACTCTCTTTGATGGGACAGTGGAGAATCTCTCATTCTACGTTGAGAAATGGATGCTCCAAGAGAAAGAATGGCAATCAGCACAATGCTGCCAGGAGAAGAACCTCCTCTGCCTCTCCTATCTGGAATTCTTCAGGGAATCTGCCCAGCATGGTATGGAAGTAACAAGTGAGCTTTCTATCAGCATTAGCTTCCTTTTCTTTCTCTTGTCCATGAATGTTGTTATGAAGCCAAGCAGGCTCTCTGTATCTTATGGAGAAGTAAAGACCAGCCCAGATCTCTGAGATGCTAGTATATATTATGACCGCTTGTAAAGCAAAGGCTCCCTGATTAACATAAAAAGTAAAGCATATTTACATAATAATGTCAGGAGTTTTCTCTTAAGTTGACCTATGAGGTTAAAAGCCTTTCTATTCAAGATTAGATCAACATTATTTGAAATGGAGATCTCTAGCCCAGAGGGACATAGAAGGGGGACAAAGACACTAGACAAGGGATGAGAAAGGGTAACACACACACACACACACAAGAGGAAGGGAGAAAGACAAAGCCCTGAGATGCTTAATCTGTTTTTCCTACTGGTATAGATTATACAGGCAGGGTAGGCAGTGTAATGAGTCAGTTCTTCGCATCAGGTGGCCAAAGTATTGGAGCTTCAGCCTCAGCATCAGTCCTTCCAATGTATATTCAGGACTGATTTCCTTTGGGATGGACTGGTTTGACCTCCTTGCAGTTTAAGGGACTCTCAAGAGTCTCCTCCAACACCACAGTTCAAAAGCATTGGAAAAGACCCTAATGCTGGGAAAAATTGAAGGCAGGAGGAGAAGGGGCCGACAGAGGATGAGATGATTGGATGGCATCACCAACCCGAGGGACATGAGTTTGAGTAAGCTTCGGGAGTTGGTGATGGACAGGGAAGTCTGGTGTGCTGCAAGTCCATGGGGTCTCAAAGAGTTGGACACAACTGAGCTACTGAACTGATCTGAGTCAGTGTAATGGTATTTATGGGGCCTGTCCTTGTGGTGGTGGTGACTTTAAGATGTGGAATTGAATCATTACCTTTGAGACTATCTACAGCAGACCCTGTTCTGTGCTGGACATGGTGGGGAAATATTGTAGGGATATGCGCACACAAAGGCAGCCTTATTCCAAAAAGTCCCTGGAGGACAATCTGAAAACACTCTCATCATGGAGATATTTATCATGGAAGTTAGGACTCTGGGCCAAGCTTAACATCCACATGCACCTTTTCAAGAAATAACAACAAATATTTGATGAACTACTAAGATATGTCTATGCCTATTTCATACAGTCCCATTTGCTAATAAAAAAAGATATGAAAACTGTACTTCTGTTATGGAATGAGTGAACAAATGAATGAATTGACATTCCATGTTTTTTATCCCATAAGTGGATATTAGACCTTGAGTTCCATGAAGCGGAATCCTTTCTCTCTTGCTTTATTTCCAGGGTCCCTCACTACTCACAGACTGATTTTCCAGTCCCAAAGCTGGGAATAATTGTGTATTCTCATTTCTCTAAATATATGGATCTTTAACTCGGAATTATAATTCTACTTGGCAGATAGGAATAAAACAAAAGCTCCATTTTTAATGCACCTTTTTGGTCCTCAGCAGACTTAGTGTGAGAAGAAAATATCTCTAGCACAAAGAGAGAAGCAGGTATAAATCCTTCCCCTTTCTGACAAGATTTAGTACAGATTTGAGTGGACAGGGAGAAGGGAAGCACTATTTCTGAGGATCAGCAATTCTGTTGCCAGATCTTAACAGACCAACAGAAATATATGGACCAGAGAGTGTCCGATAACTTGGAGCCATCCTGCAGAGGGATTGGCGGGGTTCTTTCTGTGGGTCTAACCAGCTAGGATTATGACTCTTAGCTAGAGCAGCTGAGAGTGCAGAGACTGACATCCTGCATGCAGGAGCAACTTAGGAGTTCTTTTAAGTTCGGCTGCTAAAAGTCTCTTCTCTCACACTGTAACTGCCTCTTCTGTCTGGGGCCCAATGGCTGCATTGGACCCCAGGTGCAAGCAGGTACATTTACCCACTTTTAATTTGAAGTCAAGTGGCTTCAACATATTTAGGGAGTCAGACCTGAGTAGGGCTTTATAAACTTAGGTCCCATGTGAATCATCTGAGAGCCTTTTTGAAAATAGAGATACCTAGTTTCCTCTCTAGCCAACTGAATCCCTTAGAATGCATAGGAATTAGCGTTTTTAAAAAGTTCTCTAAGTTGTTACTTGGCCCTAGTATGGGGAGTACTATCTGTCAGCTTTTCAACTTTGCTATTTAAGTGAGGTCCAGAGGTGAATGATGTTGACGTCTCCAAGAAGCATGTTAGAAATGCATAGCTTTGGGAGTTGTGCTGAACCTATGGACCCAGAATCTGCATTTTTATATATTTCTCAGGTATTGAAAATGTATGCTGACATCCGAGGCTAAGGGCTTATACTCTTACAAAATGGCATAGGCAAAAGAGTTTAGTATCCGAAGAGAAATTGCTGAGGCCCCCTACCAATGCATTAGTTCAGTTCAGTTCAGTTCAGTCGCTCATTCGTGTCCGACTCTTTGCAACCCCATGAACCCCAGCATGGCAGGCCTCCCTGTCCATCACCAACTCCTGGAGTTTACCCAAACTCATGGCCATTGAGTCGGTGATGCCATCCAACCATCTCATCCTCTTTTGTCCCCTTCTCCTCCCACCCTCAATCTTTCCCAGCATCAGGGTCTTTTCAAATGAGTCAGCTCTTTGCATCAGGTGGCCAAAGTATTGGAGTTTCAGCTTTAACATCAGTCCTTCCAATCAACACCTAGGACTGATCTCCTTTAGGATGGACTGGTTGGATTTCCTTGCAGTCCAGGGGACTCTCAAGAGTCTTCTCCAACACCACAGTTCAAAAGCATCAATTCTTCAACACTCAGCTTTCTTTATAGTCCAACTCTCACATCCATACATGACTACTGGAAAAACCATAGGCTTGACTAGATGGACCTTTATTGGCAAAGTAATGTCTCTGCTTTTTAATATGCTGTCTGGGTTGGTCATAACTTTCCTTCCAAGGAGTAAACATCTTTTAATTTCATGGCTGCAGTCACCATCTGCAGTGATTTTAGAGCTCCCCCCCCCCAAATAAAGTCAGCCACTGTTTCCCCATCTATTTGCCACGAAGTGATGGGACCAGATGCCATGATCTTAGTTTTCTGAATGTTGAGCTTTAAGCCAACTTTTTCACTTTCCTCTTTTACTTTCATCAGAGGATCTTTAGTTCTTCTTCACTTTCTGCCATAAGAGTGGTGTCATCTGCATATCTGAGGTTATTGATATTTCTCCTGGCAATCTTGATTCCAGCTTGTGCTTCTTCCAGCCCAGAGTTTCTCATGATGTACTCTGCATATAAGTTAAATAAACAGGGTGACAACATACAGCTTTGACATACTCCTTTTCCTATTTGGAACTAGTCTGTTGTTCCATGTCCAGTTCTAACTGTTGCTTCCTGACCTGCATGCAGGTTTCTCAAGAGGCAGGTCAGGTGGTCTGGTATTCCCATCTCTTTCAGAATTTTCCACAGTTTATTGTGATCCACAGAGTTAAAGACTTTGGCATAGTAATAGGTATCAATTAAATATTTGTTGAATGAGTAGATGAATTCAAAATATTTAAAAAAAAAAAAGTGAAAGAATGTAAGGGAAAAAATGAGATGCTAAGTTTCACCCCACATATGTATGTGCGGATAGCAGAGCTTCCAGAATGAAGAGATGGATGGTTTTCTTGTTCAAAGGGTCTGCATCAATTCAGTTACCCACATCCAATTCCAAATGAGATAGATGGCTTGGAAGAAAGGACACTGTGTCGGAAGTCCTCATCAGGAGAGAAGTAAACCCTCTTACTCTGGCTCAAAGTTGACTTAATTTGGGGGTTTTGCTTTCAGATTCCTGACTGGAGTCTCGGGTTTCTCTACTCACGTGCCATAGCTGAACTCAACAGGCTGTGTGGTTCTCCTCTGAGTTCCTCTTCTGAGCTCAGGCACCTCTCTCTCCCCTCCTTGCCCCAACTTGTGCGCAGTTGAGGTTTCACAGTGGTCTGGCCCCTCAGGCCCTCAAGCTCCAGGCTTTCCCACTGGCCCCTGTCCTGGGGTAGAACCTCTGGCGACTTCACAAGGGATGGAGGCTAACATAGGACCATCTTCCCAAAGCTGACTCCTCCAGCCAATAGAATGAGTAAAGAGCTGACTATTCTGACTGTTAGTTGCTCATTTATGTCCGACTCTTTTGCGACCCCATGAGGTGTAGCTTCTTTCCATGGGATTCTCCAGACAAGAATATTGGAATGGGTAGCCATTCCCTTCTCAGGAGGATCTTCCCGACCCAGGGATTGAACCTGCATCTCCTGCACTGCAGGCAGAGGCTTCCTTGGTGGCTCAGACATAAAGAATCCTCCTGCGATGCAGGATACCTGGATTTGATCCCTGGGTTGGGAAGATCCCGTGGAGAAGGAAATGGCAATCCACTCTGGTATTCCTGCCTGGAGAATCGCATGGATGGAGGATCCTGGCAGGCTACAGTCCTTGGGGTCACAAAGAGTCGGACATGACTGAGTGATTTGCACACACACACATATTCTGGCTGTGGATATTCCTCTGCATCTCTCCTAGCAGACACTCTTAGCCCGTTCATAATAGCTTCTCTCCTTCAGTCTGTGGTCTCTTCTCCAGGCCTGATGTGGCTCCAATAAGGAAAAATGTAAATACCTAGAATAACACCTTCATGAGACAAACGCCAAGGTGACTTATTTTCTCACCTCAGGATCAATAGCTGATAAAATACAGTGTCGACTGGACTTCCAGAGACAAAAAAAAAGGGTGTGTTGAGAAAGGAGCAGGGTATCCTATAGAAGACAGGGCTCCGGGGGCCCCGAGGGAGAAGATACACAGCGTGATGCCGGCACAGAGATGCCCTCGGGCTGTGAACGTCACCCATCTGAGGCTTCCTCTGCAAACATGAAATTATGGTATCTGCCTTAAGTGGAGGGTGAGCACAGCAGCCAATTAAAGATTTTGTTTTTAATTAGAGGATAATTGCTTTGCAATGTTGGTTAGTTTCTGCTGTAAAACAACATGAATCAGCTGTAACTATACACATATCCCCTCCTTCTTGAATAAATATCCTTTCAAACATTTCATTTGGGGCTTATACGTCTCATTTTAATTCTAACCATGCTTTCCAAATGTCAGGTAAGTAACACAGCTTTAACCTCTCCAGCCCATTTTTAAGGGTTTACCATATGTCTCTTTATTGGTGAAATAGCCAGAGCCTGAGTTCTTGCCCTGGGGGACTTAGTCATTGTTAACTTTTACTAGGTTGCCATTTTTTCCTCCTTTAAAAAAAAAATTATTGAAGTATAGATTTTCAATGTTACGTTAATTTATTCTGTACAACAAAGTGACTCAGTTATATATATATGTGTGTGTGTGTGTGTTCTTTTTCATATTCTTTTCCATTATGATTTTCACAAGATATTGAATATGGTTCTCTATGCTAAACAATACAACACAAATTGAGATATCTGTGTTGTCATGTTTCTGTGTCATGTTGGCATAAAAGAAAGTTTCCAAATTTCAGAGTACAGATATCCTCTGCTGCTGCTAAGTCGCTTCAGTCGTGTCTGACTCTGTGCGACCCCACAGACGGCAGCCCACCAGGCCCCGCCATCCCTGGGATTCTCCAGGCAAGAACACTGGAGTGGGCTGCCATTTCCTTCTCCAATGCATGAAAGTGAAAAGTGAAAGTGAAGTCGCTCAGTCGTGTCTGACTCTTCACGGCCCCACTGAAGTCTAAAAATGAATTTTCTACCTGCGTTTAGACTTGCCTGAAAAACTTTTTAAAATCTTAAGTCTTTTAAAAACAGTAGTCTACTGGCAGATCACCCCAGAGCAGGTGATGATTGTATTTAAAAGGAGACCCCCATACTAACCAGGGGAAACATTGTGGAATTGCATTTTAAAAAGGAGGCTCAGTATGTCTCCCAGATCATTGCACTTTCTCTTACTGTGTGGGACATGCCATTGGGTATGTTTGATGCTACATGAGAAAAACAAGTGATGAACAGAAACAGACATAGTCTCTATTTTCTTGCATTCTCTGCAAAAGGAAAGAAGCTAAAGATGGACCATGTAGCATCCCTGCTCTGAGCATCTGTAGAAACAAATGGCTCATCTGACTCAGCAAGCACAGGAGAAGGTCACGGTCCCACAGCATCCTTCTCGGAAGGAGAAACGGAAAGACAGCCTTTGGATATTTGTAGTTTTAGAGTTACAGCATCACTCTGGCACTCTCATTTAAATCCTCTTTTATAGGACATGCATAATTCATACATACATATAGTATGTGGACACACATACATATAGTTTCCTTATTTTAAAAAACTTACATACATGCAAGTAAATCACATATCCCAACAATCAGGCTAGAGTCATATGCTTTATTTATGGGTGGAGATTTCAAAATGAAAGGTAAATTTTTTTTGCCTTAGAGCCTGTTTGACAGTAAAACTGAATTCATTGCAAGCGTGCAGCCTGACCTTTCTGATTCTGATATTTGGAAGCCGTATTAGACTTACTCCATTGCCTTGTGGATTTGTTCTATGTGGTTACCTTTGGTGGAACATAATTTGCCCTTTAGTTCATAAGATAGCCTGTGTTTTATTATTCTGTGTTTATTTGTTTAACACTCTGAATCACTGCAATTGTTTCACCCTAGTATTTTAAATGCTTTCTTGTTACAGAGGTATCATTCACCCATCCTTTCAACAAATATTTGTCAAACACACACCAGGGGTGAGGCAGACTGCTAGCTGCAGTTTATACTAATCAAACATACAGCAGGTAAGTTCTGTCCTCAGGAAACTGAACAGTGTCGGGGAGTAATCATCCATATAAACAAAGCACTATGATAGCAGGTAAAAGATGCAGTAGGCACGGTATAATAAGGTCCTGTGCACCTGGAGAGAAGAAACTCATGTTAACAGATGAAACCACAGCAGGCTTCCCAAGGGAAGGGTGTTGGGGCTGCTGCTGGGAGGGCTGAGGATCACAAAGAGGGAAGAAGAGTTAGGTGAACCTCGTTAACTCTGCTTGTCATCAGGGCATGCCCTGTTTCTCGAACCAGACCCCTCACCTTTGAGAGGCTCCACAGCTTAATGGTTAAGCTCACCAAGGCTAGACACACAGACTTGGTTTGAATCCTGCCCCTTCCACTTCCAGGATGGGTGATTTTGAGTGAAGTCTTTAACCTCTTTGTGTCTCAGCTTCCCTGTATGCAAGTTGTGGATGCTAAAAATACTACCTACCACATCTGGTGACAGTGAGTTCAAGGTGTTTAGCCTCATAAAGCAATTGGAGCACTGCCTAGTCCATAGTATGCCATTGAAACTGTCAAATCTTTTTGCAAGATATCCAGTTAATAAGCTTTCTACTTTTCCTTCCTTCATCCTGAAGATAATCTTTAGCAACTGCCCAAGTACCAAATATTGCTCTAGAACCTAGAGAGGCATGGGTGACCTCGGGCTCTGAACCTCCAGTTCCTTGCAGTCTCACAAGACACAGTGCTTCCTGGTCAGTTCATATTCAGGATAGAAAATGAATACATCATGAGAATAGAACTCTAGGAAAAAACAACTAGGGGAGAAGCTTCGTCATTCAGTTCAGTTCAGTCTCTCAGTCATGTCCAACTCTTTGCGACCACATAGACTGCAGCACACCAGGCCTCCCTGTCCATCACCAACTCCCGGAGACTACTCAAACTCACGTCCATCGAGTCAGTGATGCCATCCAATTATCTCATCCTCTGTTGTCCCTTTTTCCTCCCGTCTTCAATCTTTCCCTGCATCAAGATCTTTTCCAATGAGTCTTTTACTTCTTCGCATGAGGTAGCTAAATTATTGGAGTTTCAGCTTCAGCATCAGTCCTTCCAATGAACATTCAGGACTGATTTCCTTTAGGATTGACTGGTTGGATCTCCTTGCAGTACAAGGAACTTTGAAGAGTCTCCTCCACACCACAATTCAAAAGCATCAATTCTTCAGTGCTCAGCTTTCTTTATAGTCCAAGATGGAGGGATAGAGCCATCCAAGACAGACAGGTCATAGTGGAGAGTTCTGACAAAATGTCGTCCACTGCAGAAGGAAATGGCAAACCACTTCAGTATTCTTGCCTTGAGAACCCCATGAACAATATGAAAAGGCAAAAAGTTAGGGCACTGAAACATGAACTCCCCAGGTCGGTAGGTGCCCAAAACTAGAGAACAATGGAGAAATAACACCAGAAAGAATGAAGAGATGGAGCCAAAGCAAAAATAACACCCAGTTGTGGATGTGACTGGTGAGGGAATTAAAATATGATGCTGTAAAGTACAATATTGCATAGGAACCTGGAATGTTAGGTCCATGAATCAAGGAAAACTGGAAGTTGTCAAACAGCAGATGGCAAGAGTGAACATCGACATTTTAGGAATCAGCGAACTAAAATGGACTGGAATGGGTGAATTTAACTCTGACCATTGTATCTACCGGAGAAGGCAATGGCACCCCACTCCAGTACTCTTGCCTGGAAAATCCCGTGGATGGAGGAGCCTGGTGGGCTGCAGTCCACAGGGTCGCGAAGAGTCAGACACTACTGAGCAACTTCACTTTCACTTTTCACTTTCATGCATTGGAGAAAGAAATGGCAACCCAATCCAGTGTTCTTGCCTAGAGAATCCCAGGGACAGCAGAGCCTGGTAGGCTGCCTTCTATGGGGTCGCACAGAGTCGGACACGACTGAAGCTACTTAACAGCAGCAGCAGCAGCATTGTATCTACTAATGTGGGCAAGAATCCCTTAGAAGAAATGGAGTAGCCCTCATAGTCAACCAAAGAGTTCAAAATGCAGTACTTGGGGGCAAGCTCAAAAAAAAACAGAATGATCTCTGTTTGTTTCCAAGGCAAATCATTCAATATCACAGTAATCCAAGTCTATGTGCCGACCAGTAATGCTGAAGAAGCTGAAGTTGAACAGTTCTATGAAGACCTACAAGACCTTCTAGAACTAATATCCCAAAAAAGACATCCTCTTCATTATGAGGACTGGAATGCAAAAGTAGGAAGTCAAGAGATACCTGTAGTAACAGGCAAATTTGGCCTTGGAGTACAAATGAAGCAGGGCAAAGGCTAACAGAGTTTTTCCAAGAGAACGCACTGGTCATAGCAAACATCCTCTTCCAACAACACAAAAGAAGATTCTACACATGGACATCACCAAATGGTCAATACCTAAATCACATTGATTATATTCTTTGCAGCCAAAGTTGGAGAAGCTGTATACAGTCAGCAAAGCTTCACAGGGGATGTGACAATAGACATTGGCTTTGAAGTGTAAGTAGGAATTTTCCAGGCTGATAAGACACAAAGGGACAGATTCCAGAGCTAGGGGGAAATACAGCAAAAGGCAAAGCCATGGCTAGCCTGTCTGCATTTCCAGTCAACTCACATTGATTAGAAGACAGTGGAGAACACTTGTGGCCTTGAGGCTGGAGAGAAAGGCCAGGACAGTGTTCAGAGGAGCTGACTTCCAATGGTGTGAATGAGACAGAGGCAGAATAAAGGCAAGATTTGCCAATAATTCATAACACTTTGGTGAATGTAAATCCAGGGAATAAAACTCAGCTTAAAATATCAAATGATATATCCAGGCTACAAATTCAGGTAATTGGTGTGAAACTTATTTTTCATAAACGCACAGCTCAGACATTACTTCTTACTTGTTTCCTCTAAATAACAGAGAACTCAGGAGAAAGATGTTTGGGATTAATGTGGTTGAAGAGCAAGTATTTGAAATGAAGCAATTATGATATATAAAGAAAATAAGTGATAATTAAGAAAAACAGAAGAGCTACACAAGTATGTGTTACTTTATTAATATTTTCCCTGAAAAAAAAAAAAAGCACTCTACAGTATTAGAAATCTCTTTTCAAATACAAATCATAATCACGGAAAAATTTCAGAAGTGCACTTTGTATCATTCAGAATATCCTTCTCTCTCTGACCTCATTTATAATTTTGTCATTGCTTTGCTTGATATTTAAAAACTTTAGTGAGTAATGAAAACTTACCTGCACGGCATGAACACTCCTTTCAAAACACTTGGGATGTGTGAATGTCGGCTCCACGGATGCAGGGTGGCTGGACCGGGTCTAGATGGCTGGGTTTTCAGCCCTGGTAGGTAGGAGGCCCTTGATTGCGGTCTGTCACCCAAGTCAAGTGTGGGGAAACAAGGAACCCACTGACTCTGGGGAGACGTAACTTATGTGATGGTTAAAGGGTGGACACAAAGCATACAGGAGTCAGAAATTTACCCACACGATTTGAACTAGAACGGCAAGAATTTTCCTTAATCCATTTTTCTTGAGCTCTGTGCAGGTTCCACCAGGAAATCAGCATCCATCCACCTAAAAACCCTCAAATAAATATAATCCCTTAGTAATTTGATGTCTTCAAATGTCTGTGAACTTTCTTGTTGTTTTTCATTCTGTCAGGTAGTCTGTTTAGATTCTCATTTCTCGAGGACCTTCTTCACTTCCGGGCAGCGCTGTTGCTATTTAAACACTGGATCAGATCATCTTAACACCAGAGGTCAGCCCCCCGGAGATGTTTGAGGTCTGTGTATTTGAAGGAGATTTTCATACTGGGTGAAAATTAATCTTTTTGAAAAATAGTTCAGTGCACAAGCTCTGCTCAGGGAAACATGGGATATGCTAATCCTGTGCAACAAAGGCGACCATGCAGTTAGAGGGATGTTTCATTGGATTGAAAATTATGTAGGGAAAGGAAATTGTAGGAGAGAAAACACAGAATTGCCTTTTGTTTCTCAGAAATATGTTTCTGCCCCTTGAAAATGTGGGGGCATATTCCTCAACAGTTCTTGCAGAAACTAAGTTATTTATTCCCCACCCCCATGCAAGACCCTTATATGGTTGCATCAGGAAAACAATACATTGACTATGTTTACTATCAACTCTTTAAATCTGTGGGTGGGAAACTTTACATGAAGGTCCAGATAGTACATATTTTCAACTTCTCAAGACAGAAGATCTCTGTCCCCACTACACAATTATGCCTTGGGAAGAAGCTACAGGCAATACTTAGATGGTTGTACAGGACTGGACTTTAGCTGTTGGTTGTAACACTTGGTAAAGCATTTTCTAGATAAGGTCTTCAGGCATTGTTTTCCACGTGTCCCTTCCTATCGAGTAGTTTTGAGCAATGATAAATAATATGGGTGGCGCTTCTCTGGTGGTAAAGAATCTGCTTGCAATGCTGGAGACCTGGCTTTGATTACTGGGTCAGGAAGATCCCCTGGAGAAGGTAATGGCTACAAACTCCACAATTCTTGCCTGGAGAATTCCATGGACAGAGGAGTCTGGCAGGCTACAGTCCATGGGGTCACAAAGAGTTGAACATGACTGAGCAACTGAAAAACACACACACACACAATATGGGTACTTCTATTTTCAGTAGTAATTTGCTGATGTGCTCTGCTTAGTTACTTGGTCATGTCCAACTCTTTGTGACCCCATGGACTGTAGCCCACCAGGCACCTCTGTCCATGGAGATTCTCCAGGCAAGGATACTGGAGTGGGTTGCCATGACCTCCTCCCGGGGATCTTCCCAACCCAGGGATCAAACCCAGGTTTCCCACAATGTAGGCGAATTCTTTACCACTAGTGCCACCTGGAAAGCCTCAAATATGGTCTATTAAATTTAAAAACTTGGTGCAGCATGTAGTGAGTCAACACTTTCAGTGTATGGATCTAAGATTGGTTTATCCCACTGTTTTTAATGACAATCATGGCTGAAAAAGACACTTCACAGCAACATGCAGGAAAAATCCATTTTTGTGCTTATTAAATTATGATCCTTAGTGTTAAAGCCCATATGCCAATTAAGTAAAAACTTGTGTTATAATTTGTCCTGCAATTTCCCATCCTTTATAATGTCAGTCAGTTGCTCCCCTTAGTAATTGGAAGGTATTGCATTTTTAAAAAATACTATTAACAGATGGGTTAAAATCCCACTGAAACTCTTCATTTTAATTTTTATAAAAAGTAAAAAAATTATATTCCCAAGTTTCTTAAAAACACATGAATGAGGGATTTTTTTTCTTGTTTAAACAGGTGAATTACTTATATTATTTTTGGCAATGGGATTATATAATGATGGAAATATTTCTGAACACCTGTTTCTATAATGTTCTTACCAAATAGCACTGGATTCTTTAAAAGAAAAGCCAGTTACTTCTGAATTCATCATTAAAATGTCATCTTAATTGGAAGGAAGAAAGTACATTTGCTCTCATGAGGGTGTCTGCTGGCATCATGGAGCTGGTAGTCATTGGTGTCCTCTGTAACCGGGTTCCATGAAGAGGTCCCAATAGAAGCAAAGGTGACAGCTCTGCCATTTTCTTGCGGCTCACATGTGTTTGTGGCAGTAGCATAATCCTTAATCTACTATTTCTCCACAGAAATTTTCTATAATACTTGTCCTTTTTTAAGAATGTTCAGATGAGATTGGACAATGCCATCTGTAAATCCATAAACAAATAAGTTAAGGTCAATGACTCTGAATTTGCTGATGCTGGACAGCTGAGCGCAAGTGCTGCTGTAATGCCCGGCACACAACGAGTGTCCCCATACCTCCCTCAGGCACCTCCCCTGGAGTGCATGATGCATGGTCCTCTGATGTGCGATGGAATGAGGATGCCAGATCAATTCACACAGTCATTATTTATAGGGCATACTGTCTTCCTTATTTGAAGATGGACAAATGTAAAATAGCCATTTCAAAGTCTTCCCCTGGGGCCCCAGTGTACTAACCTGTGGGTCTTCTGAGGGCACAGCACCCCACATTGGACATTAATGATCTTTTCCTCAGCGAAGATTAAGCTTTCCCCAGTTAGCACTGTAACTGGTCAGAGCTGGGCATGAGAACCGACTTGCCAATCAGAGCTTCTCAGCCAGATCTGTGAATAGAAAATGGCTATATTTTATCGATTCCTTCCATCTGGATTCCTGGAATCCCAAACTTCTTGGCTATCCACTTTTTCATTCAGTTCTTAGTTGACCCCACATATATCCTTCCAAACAATTTGGTTTTTCCGTGAATTGCCAAGACTTGGTTCTTCCTGCTGACAACTACAGAACCTTAAATGAGATGCAAGCAAAATAGAACCAAGTGATTGACCAGGAGTCCATAAATTATACCCAGGATGTTAGGACAGAAAAAATGTGACAGTATCATGATGGAAGTTAAGGAAGGAAAAAGCTAGTAAGTCTCTTCTCCAGTGGAGCAGGAATAGAATGGATTTTATTTCTTCATTGATTGAAGATTCACTGCAGCCTACTATATATAAGAATAAATAAAAGTCTCCAAGAACACAAAGACTACAGCTCCATTATCTGTCATTCAAGGCAGCCCAACACTCCTTCACTCCGTTGTCTACCGTTTTCCAAGGCAAACATCCTAGAGATGAAGTAAGAATATGGCAAATAGTAAAAAGAGAAAAAGTTTGAGTACAGAAGAGAATATTCTTTTCCCACTGAGTTAGTTTTACAACTTTGTCAAAAATAAGTTGTCTACGTGTTTCAATTGATTTCTGGACTCTATTATTCTTCAATGAACCACGTGTTGTCTTTTGTTCAATACTACATGGCCTTAATTACTCTAGATTTATAATAAGTCTTGAATCTGGGCATGTGAGGCTGCCAAGTTAGTTCATTTCTTCCAAATTTTTGATTTCTCTTCTTTTTAATACAAATTTGATGATGGATTGCCTTTATGATTTGTTAAGTGAAAGCAGAGCTGTGTCCTCACCAGAGAAAGTATTTCCTACTCTTGAAGCTAGACACTGTGTACATTACCTGATGCAGGCAAATCTGGAGGGTTTCCTGTCTGGCTGAGAGAGTAGGACTCTGCTGGGACCTGTGTGAGCCCTGGAAATTGTGACCTCCACCCTTGGTGCTTCATTCCTTTGTCCCAGGTCGTGTGCTGGTCTGTGCTCCTCAGAAATGAGAGGGCTTTCTACAGATCTCCAGAGGGCTTCGTCTGTGTAGCTCTCCCCTATTCAACACTCTTGTTGAGAATACAGGCCACCCAGGGTCCCAGACTCTCAGCTCTGTCTTCTCATCCGGGGAGTCTGTGTGCCCTTCCCAGCTTCCCCTCCCTGCCCCTAGCCCTGGAACTGTCTCAAGGCTGAAAGCTGGTAATTCTAGGGTCCATCATTTTTGTTTCTCATCTCTTAGGAGTCACCAATTTTTTCTTTTATTTGCTATCTGATGGACAGGGTCCTCAAAACATTGTTTCATAAATAATGTCCATCTTTCTTTTATTATTCTTTTATTTACTTTGTATGACAGAGTAAATCTGATCCCTGGGGTTCCATCTTGGCTGAAGTCACAAATCTTCAGATATTCCATTTTTCCCTTTTGTTTCAGCATTCGATAGTCATGTGCACAGTCGCTTTAGTCATGTCCAACTCTGTGCGACCCAGTGGACTGTAACCCAACAGGCTCCTCTGTCCATGGGATTCTCCAAGTAAGAATACTGGGACAGGTTTCCACTTCCTTCTCCAAGGGATCTTCCCCACCCAGGGATTGAGCCCTCTTGCATTGTCTGCATTGCAGGTGAATTCTTTACCCCTGAGCCACCAGGGAAGCCCTTCAATAGTCATGTTTATATTCTAAAAGTTCCAAATTTGTAATGTTATAAAGTAGACAATAAGTAAAAATTTAACTGAATTTTTTTCCCTTAGTGGTGCTCCAAAGCAGTGCTCCTTATGATAGGATTTCTCTTAGATTAGAAAAAAGAAAATAGTGCTGTATCATAAGCCCAGGTTAAATGTCACTTCCACTGCCAAGAAGACTTTTCTCCTTTCCTAGTTATTCCAAAGCACAGAACAACTAGTTGATATTTCAGAGGGATTGGAGAGAGTGAAGGAAAGAAGGAGAGAGGGCAGAAAAGGAGGCAAAGGAAAAAAATCTCCTCTAAAAATCAAATATCTAAACTCCAGATTCTCTTTTTAAGTGACTGGTGTGGTCCCCAAGCATAGTTCCTCATCTCCCAGGGCTCCTCTCTGTTCCTGTATCAACTCTGACCTATAGCACTCAGCTAGAGTTTCACATCCTATAACCAGCAGCTAATTCAGGAAAAAAAAAAAAAGTGAATTTATGAAGTATCCAGTCATTTGCAACTTGAGACCATGTTTACACTAGCTGTTTCAACTATTCTCCACCCATCTCAAGCAAACTTAACACAAGCATGAAAGCTAAGAAATAATTACTTGGAAAATCATTTTGAAGAATTTTTAGAACATTCAATGGAGGTCAATCCATTGTTTTACAATGTCCCTTAAGTTAGCTTCATTTGGTAATACACTATTTGTCAATTCAAGTTATAAAGTCTCCATGAGCGCTTAAAATACATGTATATTTCATATACATAAGTAATAATAAACACTCACAGTCCTCTATAAATTAGAATTCCCACTTATCCATAACGCCCTCCATATTCCAGTGAGCTTTCGTTGACCTTTTGGATTTTTCTTGATAATTAAGCAGAAATAACAGCTAATGTTTACTGCATATCGACTTTGGTCCTATATTGACTCAGACGCTGTACTGCATCATTTAATCAGAACTATTAGTCCATTTTCTGATGAGAAACCTGAGGCACTGTTAAGACGCCTACAAATATTTGCACAGCTAAAAGTACAAAGCCAGGATTTAGCAGAGCCCTCTGACTTCAGATATAGTCTTCATCACCCCTAGATGATGGGACCTCTCCGGCTTTGTTTTTAATTTTAAATGTAATACAGATTACCCTGAAAACAAAAACTGAAAGTTGTTTTTTTTTTTTCTTCCGAAACAATGAAGACATCTTTAATACCCAGCTCTAATTCTCTTTAGGCTTCCCTGGTGGCTCAGTGGTAAAGAAAATGCCTACCAGTGCAGGAGACTCAGGTTTAATCCCTGATCTGGGAAGATCCCCTAAAGGAAGAAATGCCAACCTGCTCCAATATTCTTGCCTGGGAAATCCCATGTACAGGGAAGCCTGGCTGGCTACAGTCCATGGGGTCACAAAGAGTCAGACACAACTTAACGACTAAACAACAACAAATTCTCTTTAAGCCTGGTCAGAGGGGTGTACAGCTTGTGTGTTTGTATTTGAATGTAAGTGAGCATACATAAAACCCCAGCTTGACCATTTTCACTGTTCTCTGCTTTTATAACCTTACTTTTCAGTCTTGTCTTCCTTGTCTCTTTTTTTCCTTCTGTGTCTTTCTTTTCCTTACTTTCAACCTGTCAGCTGATTACCTAGTTGTGTCCAATTTGAAGCTCTTATGCAAAAAATTTAAAAAAAAAAAGTAATAATAGTGAAAATCAGTTTCAGGATTCTGGTCTTGCTATTGATGTGATCAGAATGAGGCTCTGATTTCTTTCATCCAGACCCTTCCCCTCCCCCACCTGTCACCAGGCATAATGCTTATGAATGCACATTCATTTCTCTGCTGGGGAAATATTGCCATAGCTCAGGTACCCACTGGGCTTTTCTTTGCTTTTGACAGAAGTTATATACAGTTTATATTTAAAGAAAGAAAAATGAAAGGGTTTTCTGAATTTCTAACAGAAAATGGTGGGCCTTTTTTATGTCCTACTCACGCCAGAGCTTCATATAAGGCAACCTAGTGATATCCTTTGCAAACAAAGGGAGTTTTCGGGAGAGCTCTTAATATGAAGGTCAAGGTTTTGTTTATATTCACGTTCAATTCAGAAAGAATAAAAAATCAATACAGATACGAAGCTGACATATATTGTCCATAGGCCTTTAGGATTTTCAAATGTAACACAGAAACACACAAAAAAGCGACCTTCTACAGAATGTGGCCACTGTACGTAACTGGGTAATCTGTCAGAAGGTCCTGAATGTAGAATTTGTTCTACTTATGCTTGGCCATTTTTGATACCCTTAAATGTAATGTTCATTCTCCCTGCTGAATACATTATATTAACAGCCTTACAAATTAGAAGGGCTCCTAATACTGCTGCTTCTTTCTCAGGAGTTCCCTTGTTACAGAGAGCAGAGGGTTTGTGCTATGTGTATTTAATGGGACTGACGAGATCCTCGCTGGATCAGGAGGCTCCATGGCTGAGGGGGCCAGTAACTGCCCAGCAGATGTAGATTCCGGCTCTAATCACGGTGGCAGAGAGGCCGAGGTCCCGTCTCTGGTCACATGTTCGGTTGCAGAGACATCTTTCAGGCTATTACCTGAATGGTCCATTAAGCATATTGAAAATAAGACACAGTCCTTCAGCCAGACAGAATGCTTCATCCTCTTTTTATCCTTGGGGTTTTGCTACTACAAAGAACCCATAATGCTATGGTAAGAGTTCCCTGTATGTCTATGGGTTTGTATTTTCCCTCTCTCTGCCACTAGCCTCAGAGAAATGTTATTTATTTAAACTGGCCATGTTCCAGGCACAGAGCATTGTGTACACAGGGGCAGTGTGTCTACATCCTAAGATACTGTGGCTGCTTTTCCTGAAGTTGTATTTAAGTTGTTGAGATGGATATGTGTGTGTCCATATAAAAGTAACAAATGGTGGAAAATGAAGCTGTTTGCCATTTCTATGGCCATTCAAAACAAGAAGGACGGGATTTGTGACATGTGGGGTCAAAAATACAAAGATGGTGAAAGAGATGCTTTGAAGGAGAAGCCCATCAACAGCTGCCTTTCCCCAGGGAATGGGTCAGCTGGCCAGGGGGTAACGCTCCTTCCCTTGACTCACCTCCCTGGGCTGTCTGCCTTTCCTTCTGCCCCATCTTCTCCAAGCCCAGGCCGGAACCAAGCAGAGCCTCATGGAGCCTCACTGCCTGGGTTCCCACGGCAAGCTCAGGGTGGCCAGACAGGTCAAGGTCATGGAATGTTCGCACAAATACTTGGAAAACAGGAATCAAGGTCTTTTATCCAGGGTAATCCCCAGTGGGAAGAAAGCCAGAATTGGAGCAGAAAGTAAAATAAAGGAAGCCACCTAATTGTCCACATTCATTGACACAGATATGAATCATGGTCCTGAACTCCGGATGCTACTGGTAACCTCCCTGCAGTGAGAGTTATCAGGGCTGGGGCTTCAGCCTATTACAAGCGCAAATATAAAACACTGTTGAAATACTTCAAATGTGGTTAAGGTTTCTGAGCTCTTTTTAGTCTAATAAATATTAAAATAATTATATGACTAGTGCATGCATACATGCTAAGTCACTTCAGTTCTGTCCCACTCTTTGTGACCCTATAGACTGTAGCCCGCCAGGCTCCTCTGTCCATGGGGATTTTCCAGGCAAGAATACTGGAGGAGATTACCATTTCCTCCTCCAGCAGATCTTCCTGGCTCAGGGATTGAATCCGCTTCTCTTAAATCTCCTGCATTGGCAGGCAGATTCTTTACCACTAGCACCACTTGGGAAGGCCATAGACATATTTTCTTCTTATTTTAAAATCAGCTTTTTTTTCTTATTATAAACATATGCAACAGAAAGTTTGGAGGCTACAAAATACACAGAAAAAGAAAAGAATTTAATTCCATCATCTCAGTTTTCAGAAGAAAAATTACTGTAAACACTTTGGTATAACTATATCTAGTTTTTTTGTTTTTCCCTCATCTGCTCATATGTAGGTAGATTTTGTTATAATTTAGGTCATACTAGACTTACAACTTTTGTGCTATGCTTTTGGTACGTAATGTTATATTGTGAACAATTGACTTATCCTTCTCCTAACAGCCTGCCATCTTCACTGTACACACAAATTTGCTCAACTGTGATTTTTTTTTTTAATATTTATTTATTTGGCTGCACCGGGTCTTAGTGGCAGCATGTCGAATCTAGTTCACTGACCAGTTATCCAACCCAGGCCCTCTGCATTAGGAGCACAGAGTCTTAGCTATTGGACCATCAGGGAAGTCCTTAAAATGTAAGTTCTTGAAAAAAGTCATTTGAAATTATGTATATATGCTTCCACCAATTTTCTAGAAATCCCTGGAAGAAAAGAAATATTATTCTATAGATGTGAATCATAAACTTATACAGTAATTTTTTAACTTTTAATTCTTTTCTGGAGAAAAAAATTAGAAATGTATAATTTTAGAGTTATAGGGATCTTATATATCATTTGATTTGAAAGCTGCCATCACCACCATACACTAAATTGTGACTATGGGAAGATTATTGCACCTTCCTGCACCTCAGTTGTCTTGTGTATAAAAATGGCTACATATGGCATCCTTGGGAGGATCATATAGGCTATATAAAACGTGTCCAGAATCACTCTACAGTTCTGCCAGGTAAACCTCCAAGACGGCATGCAAGTATTTTTGTTGGTTGTTGGTTGATTTTTGCTTTTGTTTACTTTTCACAGATAAGCAGACTGAGGTCCAGAGAGGTTAACTAACATTCTTAGGAAAATATACTCCAAAAATAGAACACCTTCAATAGTATTCTGGTGCTTTATCTATCCTACTGCATAAAATATCTAGTCGGCTAAAGCATAACTTTATCTAAGTAGCATTACATCAATGTTAATGCTGCTAAAGAAAAAGGTGACTCGGGTCTTATAATGTCAGGACTCTGTTTTCTGATCACACAGCCCATTGACAGTGGGACAACAAAGAAGCACGGATTGTATTTAAATGTGTCTAGTTTTGAATCTCACCTCCTCCATTTACTGGCCATCTGGTATCAAGATACTTGACCCTCTGTAGTGTTTATATTTTCAGCCTTAATTATGAATTGGTAATGATGGTGATGGTGTTGATGATAAGAATAATCCCAGATTTCCCTGGTGGTCCTGTGGTTAAGACTCTGTGCTTCCACTGCAAGGGGCCTGGGTTCAGGGTTCAATTTCTGGTCATGGAACTAAGATGCTTCATGCCATGTGTCATGGCCAAAAAAGAAAAAAATATATCTATCCAGATGGCTTAAAGAGCAACCTCAAAATGTGTTGTGGGAATGAGAGCACTATGCAAAATTATCTATCCCACCTTGGACAACCTACAACTGTTGGCTTTTCTCTTTCCTACTCAGGGCCTGGTTTCTTCCTGTAGATGCAAAAGGTGTGGAAATATTCCTGGACCGAGGTACCTGCAGACCTGAGGCCAAGGTGGTGGATTCTGTGGCAGTAGTTACTGTGGGGCCATGTGAGACCTGCTATTGGACTCCTGACCTGGGATCATCTTTGTCACCCTTGTGCTAAGTCACTTCAGCTGTGTCCGACTTTTTGAGACCCCGTGGATTGTAGCCCACCAGGCTCCTCTGTCCATGGAATTCTCCAGGGAAGAATACTAGAGGAGATTGCTGTACCCTCCTCCAGGGGATCTTCCCAACCCAGGGATCAGACTCATGCCTCTTACATCTCCTGCACTGGCAGGTGGGTTCTTTACAACTAGCAGAAATCAACCCTGAATATTCATTGGAAGGACTGATGCTGAAGTTCCAATAATTTGGCCACCTAATGTGAAGAGTTGACACTTTGGAAAAGACTCTGATGCTGGGAAGGATTGAAGGCAGGAGGAGAAGGGGACAGCAGAGGATGAGATGGTTGGATGGCATCACCGACTTCAGTGGACGTGAGTTTGAGCAAAGTCCGGGAGATAGTGATAGACAGGGAAGCCTGGTGTGCTGCAGTCCATGGGGTCGAGAAGAGTCAGACATGACTTAGTGACTGAACAACAATCACCTGGGAAGCCTCAGTCCCCTGTAAATCCCTCTGCTGCCTTTTACTGCACAGCACTTTATGGTTTGAAAAGCATTTGTTTGTTTCCTCTTTATTTATCTTAACAATTCTATAGGATGAGTAGGAGAAGCGCTGTGATGCACTGACTGTGGTGTGCTTGTAACGGTGGGGACATCTCCGCATGTTTGAGTGGGATACGGAAGCCCAGTTCTCTTCGCTGGTTCCCAGCTGCCCTGCCCCATGCTGCCTCCCTGCCCTAAATGCAGCCTAGGTGCCTAGCAGCCCTACGGTTACCTACTGATTCTAAAGCCATAAGCTAGACCACAGCCACAGAGGGTGGTCATCTTCAGGGCAAAGCTCTTAAGGGAGAAGGGGGGCTTCCAAGGTCAGTTGCTGCTAATTGCATTTCTCAGTGTCCTTAATCCAAGGAGCTAAAACTTTGCTAAAATCCACTCCACTGCACAGCCCTGGCTGATTTGTTATGCAAACTGGAAGCAGAGAGATTTTTCTCTGAATCAATTAATGGCGATGAGGGGTCTTCTGATATTGATGGAGCCTCTGGTATGGATCAGAGGTGTGAGTAAAAATCCCCTGCCTTCCTTCCTGGTGGAAATTGTGGAAACGTTCTCCTTACTCCCTGCCGTTTACTCTCCGACCTCATTAAAATTAATGACCATGCAAGTCAGATGGCAGGTGGACCCATGTCTTTGTGAGGTTTATGGACAATTTTCCTACTGTGCCTCTGATGGTAATTCTTTGGTTAAATAATTCATAGTGATATTAAGGAGCTTTTTTCAACTATTATGAAAAAGGAAGAACATATTTTAAAGTAAAAGTTTAAGAGAGAGGCCATCAATTCTTTTTTTTTGAATAAAAAGTGATATGATTCACAGAAAATACTGAAATAATAAAAAAAAATACAGTTTAAAAATTGGCTGCTAGATTGATATACTTATTCATGTCAGATTAAGTAAGCTCATTATAATCATGTAAAGAATTTAGTTCCCAAACGGAAAGATGCAAAACAGCACAAGTGAAATTTAGTAGAAGACAGGGAAAGGGAATATTTCATTTAGAGGATGACACAAATTGGGGAAAACCAGAAAGAAAGGGAAGACTGGATCTGTGTTAAGAGTATCTAAAAAGACTGACATAGTCTAACATCCATGATGCAGAATCAGGGTTGGGTCAATAATATTTACTGACTGTCTGCCATGGGCTAATCATTTTGAAAGGCCTTTGCCACACACACTTCTGTGTAACTCTTACAGTGATGCTCTCTGATGAGTGATTTTACTGTTAGTATTCTGTTTTATGGGGCTTCCCAGGTGGTGCAATGGTAAAGAATCCACCAACCAATGCAGGTGGTGCAAAAAATGCAGTTTCGTTCCCTGGATCTCAAAGATCCCCTGGAGTAGGAAATGACAACCTGCCCCAGTATTCTTGCCTGAAAAATCCCATGGACAGAGGAGCCTGGTGGGCTACAGTGCATGGGGTCACAAAGAGTTGTCTATGACTGAGCACACATAGACATACACACACACACACACACACACACACACACACACACACACACATTCTGTTTTATAATCATGGAAACTGAGGCTCATAGAAGTGAGTTAAGTAACTTTCCCAAATCCCAAAGCTTTTGGCAGAACCCAGACTAGATTGCTGGTATTTCTTTCTTTTTTTTTCTCATAGATGATTTTTTAAATTGAAGTATAGTTGATTTACAATGTAGCGATAGTTTCAGGAGTGCTACAATGTGACTCACTTATACATACCTACCTATTTCTTCATATTCTTTTCCATTATAGCTTATTTCAAGATGTGGAATATAGTCTTCTGTGCTAAATTATAGGTACTTGTTGATTATCTATTTTATGTATAGTAGTGTGTATTTGTTAATCCTAATCTCTGATTTATATCACCCCCACCTTTTCCCTCTGGCTACCATAAGCTTGTTTTCTGTGCCTGTGAATTGTTTCTGATGTAAACAAGTTCATTTGTATCATTCTTTTGGAGAAGGAAGTGGCACCTCACTCCAGAATTCTTGCTTAGAGAATCCCGTGAACAGAGGAGCCTGGTGGGCTGCTGTCCATAGGATCGTACAGAGTCGGACATGACTGAAGTGACTTAGCGTGCATGCATGTATGCATTGGAGAAGGAAATGGCAACCCACTCCAGAATTCTTGCCTGGAGAATCCCAGGGACAGAAGAGCCTGGTAGGCTGCCATCTATGGGGTCGCACAGAGTCGGACACGACTGAAGTGACTTAGCAGCAGCAGTATCACTCTTTTAGATTCCACATATAAGTGATATCATATGATATTTGTCTTTCTCTGACTTACTTTGCTTAGTATGATAATCTCCAGGTCTGTCCATATTACTGCAAATGGTATTATTTTATTTTTTATGGCTGAGTAGTACTCTACCGTATATATGTATGCTCATCCCCTGCTACTCCATTCTTCCCCTGTCTTTGATCTTTCCCAGCATCAGGGTCTGTTGCAGTGAGTTTGCTCTTCACATCAGGTGACCAAAGTACTGGAGCTTCAACTTCAGCATCAGTCCTTCCAGTGAATGTTCAGGGTTGATTCCTTTTAGGATTGACTGGTTTGATCTCCTTGCAGTCCAAGGGACTCTCAAGAGTCTTCTCCAGCACAGCTTGAAAGCATCAGTTCTTTGGCGCTCAGCCTTCTTTCAGGTCCAACTCTCACATCCATACATGACTACTGGAAAAACCATAGCTTTGACTAGATGGACCTTTGTTGGCAAAATAATGTCTCTGCTTTCTAATATGCTTTCTAGGTTTGTCATAGCTTTTCTTCCAAGAAGCATGCATCTTAATTTCATGGGTGCAGTCACTGTCTGCAGTGATTTTGGAGTCCAAAATATATAGTATGTCACTGTTTCCATTTTCTCCCATCTATTTGCCATCTATTTTATATTTTACTCTAACTGAAAGTGGACTTTCCCTGAGAGTGCAAATAGAGGCCGCAGGTCCTCTTTCTTCCCAGCCCTGGGTCCCTCTCTTCTGCTTCACCCTCCAGCACCTCGGTGGGGCTGCACCAGCCCTTAGCTCAGTTATTAGGTATACCTGACTCTAGACTCGGAGAAGGCAACAGCACCCCACTCCAGTACTCTTGCCTGGAAAATCCCATGGACGGAGGAGCCTGGTAGGCTGTAGTCCATGGGGTCTCTAAGAGTCGGACACAACTAAGCAACTTCACTTTCACTTTTCCCTTTCATGCACTGGAGAAGGAAATGGCAACCCACTCCAGTATCCTTGCCTGGAGAATCCTAGGGACGGCAGAGCCTGGTGAGCTGCCGTCCATGGGGTCGCACAGAGTCGGACACGACTGAAGCGACTTAGCAGCAGCAGACTCTAGACTTGGCCAAATTCTGTAGTTTAGTTGTGTGCTGTCTTGGCATTCTTAATCTGAGTAGATCACAACTGACCTACACCGTCTGCTTCTGTGTGGTGCAGGACTCAGTGACCTTGAGGACAGAGAGGGACAGAGGAAGAAGGGCAGGCGGGCTCGACGAGGTAAGACTCAAGCGTGGTAAAGAGATGGATTGAAGACTCCTGTGCTGTAACAGGTCAGAGCACTGTTAATGCCTGCACTGTCCTCTAACTTTTCAGAAGAAGGAGACACTGTGAGCAAACCTTGTACAGCACAGCAGGCTGTCAGTTGGAATGTCTTCCTGAAGTTGGAATCTGGTCAAACCCACCCTGACAAGTCTGTTACTTTATACTCTATTCACTGTACTTCCCTTTGCCATCAGTACATACAAGGATTTCTGCAGGCTCCAGAAGGACTCAGATGCTTCCAGTAAGACACATCTGTTGATGTTCTCAAGAAAGATGCTGATTGTTATTAGGAATATTCCATGGGAAAATGGGTTTTCATTAAAATGATTTCTTTTTAGGTGAGGAAGGCACTTTAATCAGTGACCAGGGTAACATTTGTATAAATTTTCCAATTAATTACACTCAGCAGTTATTTTTCTCTTTTTAAAATAATTTTAAAAGAAAACTTATTTTTAAATAATTAAAAAAATAGTTTTATAGTCACAAAAATGGAAAAAATAATACAGAGACTTCCCATGTACTAAAAATAGAACTTTCAAATGATCCCACAATCCCACTTCTGGATATACAACCACAGTAAATAAAGTCACTATATTGATGACAGAGCTGCCTCTCCACATTCACTGCAGCCTGCAGCTGAGACGTGGAAACAACTTATGTGTCCATCAAAGATAAATTAATAAATAAAATGTATATACACACACAGGCATATCATTCACCAATAAAAAAGAAGTCCTTTCTTTTGTGATAACATGAATAGGCTTTTGGACATTATGATAAATAACCTTCCCAACCCAGGGATCGAACCCAGGTCTCCCACATTGCAGGCAGATTCTTTATTGTCTGAGCCACCTGGGAAGCCAGGAGCTAAGTCAGACATAGAGAGATAAATGCTGTATGCTTTCACATACAGCCAAGAGGAGCCTAAGAAGACATGATGATTAAATATAGTATCCTACTTAGAAATCTGGATCAGAAAAGAAAAATATTAGGTGAAAGCTATGGAAATCTGAGTAAGTATGGACTTCAGTTAATAATATTGGTTCAATATTGGTTCATTAATTGTAACAAGAGTACCACACTAATACTGTTGCTGACAGGGGAAACTGAGTATGGGATATATGGGACACTCGAGTTGTTCTATGTTTGTCAATGTTGGTTTGCAGAGAGAGCATTAAGAACGTATTTCAGTCTCCTTCCCCATCCCCTCAATTTTAGCCCTGCTATCCCCTCCTTCAACACAGCTAAGGCTTGTGAAATGACCAGGCAGGTCACAAGTGGATGACAACCACCAACATATACTCTTGTCATTAGACTGTACTGAAATGAAGACCAGACCTTAGTTGCACAGAACCACTGAGATTTGGGGATGAAATTTAATACCATAGTTAACAGACCTTGATTATATAAAAATACTTAAAATGACTTGAGGTTCAGTCACTTGAGGTTAAATGACAGCCACCTCCGTATCCATTCCCCATCACACCATCCTTCCGTCCCTTCATGATTGCCTCATTTTTCCCTGCCTTGGGTCAAGTCACGCTGCCCATGCTGGTCCCGAGGTCCTCAGAAGCTACAACTTCTAACTGATAACCAGAAAATTCCCTGGACCATGATGCTCTTCCTGGAAATCTTTCTCTAATTCTTTATTCTGACTGATCCCTGTGTGTCCTTTAAGAAGCTCACTTTCCATGAAGTCTTGTGCTGATGACAGCTGGTCTTCTAATATCAAGGTTTGATCAGAAGAAGCAAGTCTCCTTTGCTCACACTGCACTCAGTTATTCCTTTGTTTTTGAGAAGAAATATTCAATATTCTATGATAAACCATAAAGGAAAAGAATATTTAAAAAAAAAAAGAATGTATATATGTGTATAAGTGACTCACTTTGCTGTACAACAGTTTGACACAACATTGTACATCAAGTATGAAAAGTGAAAGTGAAAGTCACTCAGTTGTGTCCGACTCTTTGCGACCACATGGACTATACAGTCCATGGAATTCTCCAGGACAGAATACTGGAGTGGGTAGCCTTTCCCTTCTCCATGGGATTTTCCCAACCCAAAGATTGAACCATGGTCTCCTACACTGCAGGTGGATTCTTTACCAGCTGAGCCTCAAGGGAAGCCTAAGAATACTGGAGTGGGTAGCCTATCCCATCTCCAGGGCATCTTCCCAACCCAGGAATCGAACCAGGGTCTCCTACATGGCAAGTGGATTCTTTACCAACTGTGCTATCAGGGAAGACTACGTCAACTATAATTTAACTTAAAAAACATGAAAAAAAAAAAAGAACTAGGCATTCAGGTATACCACACTTGACTTTTCCTCATCGTTATCGCCTTACCTCCAGGTCATTCTCCATACACAGAAGGTGGAAAGCGACTGCTAAGGACACCATTGCCCACACAATCCTGGCATAATCTGAGTCACTTCATTATCCACACAGGTGAAATCTCCATGTTTTGGTCTCCTACTTCCCTTAGTTTGTCACTATGATAGGCATTTTTCTTCCTGTCCAAACTGACCCACTACACCACCTACAAACTGTCTGTGTCAAGCATCCCACCCCTTGATCCCTACTCCTGGCCTTGCCCATCCACACGCTGCAGAACCTCCATGTGGACAATAACTCCCATTGTATTAGTGTGCTCAGGCCGCCATGACAAAGTACCACAGACTGGGTGACTCACACAACAGAAAGTTATTTCCCCACAGTTATTCAGGCCAGAAGTCCAAAATCAAGGCTTCTGCTGATTCAGGTCCTGGTGAGGGCTCTCTCCCTGTCTTGCGGACAGCTGCCTTTCCGTTAGGGCATCACATGGCCTTTTCCTGGTGCATGGCCTCACTTCAACGGGAAAAGAAATGCTGGAACAGAAATGACCTGGGCTGGAAGCAAAGCACATTCTCTGCACTTAAAACTACTTTCTGCAGTCTTACCATTCACCCTTTGCTGGAAGGTAGCACTGTTTTGTTTTGTTTTTTTTTTGCTGCCCTTGTGGCTTGGTCCTAACCTGGGAGTATGGCTCTCTGATGGATAAGCATGGTTTCTTGTCAGTTAAACTTAAGTCGAGCCTATCTGCTGGGACAAGACACTATCAGATCAGCAACCCTGCTCACATGTGTGAGTTCCCGAGCCTGAGCATGGTTACTGGGAGAAAGAATTCGATGAAATTTAAAACTGGCCCTGTGTTCCTTAATCTATTTAGTGATTATACTGTGATATGCAATAATATGAGAAAAAAGAAAGTAAATGGAAAGCTTTCAGGATAGCCAAATATTAATAGTAACCCATATACTGGAAACATTTGCATTTACTAGTAAAAAGAGGGGAAAAGATGCTAATATTCATTCATAGAGTGTGATAAACAAGTAGAAATTTAGAAGAATTTACCAACTGAGCTATCAGGGAATTCCAGGTACTGAGGTGGTACCTGGAATTGTATTTTGAGTACATGAATATAGCAAATATTTATGTACCTGTACAGATTCCAGCAAGAAGCAGACATGAGACTCAAGAAGGTGCATAATAGCAGACTAGGGAATCTGTTATAAAGCTTAGCATAAACATATAGTGTATAGCTGGGTTAATGGGCTTTATCTAGGAAACACACAGAAAAACAATCTTCAAACCTTTGGAAGATGATCTCAAGGAGAAAGAGAACTGCTTGACTTAATATATAATTAGTCAGTAAACCTCACCCATCTATCACAGTGATTAATATAGGCACCAATGATTCATACTTATTATACTTGTCTCCAATATGGATTTGGAGGTGAACTGAAGAAAGAACATTTTTGACTTACTACAAAAGGAATTTTCAAAACAGGGTAGACTACTAAGGAATTAGCGTTGTTATTAAGCATTAATACTGGTTCTTCTCTCTCAACACTTATTGTATCTGACAGAATTTTGATCTTCTAGACATCTTTCTGTGATGGGTAGTTTTAGGAAGTTGAGGTTGCAAAAAAGCTGAGTGGTCTAAGACCTTTCATGTTCCTGGCACAAATTCAGTTCTGGAATATCTAGTCTGGCTTTCAGTTTCATTTCTGACACTTTCTGATGCTAAGGCCCTTGAAGTGTGATTTCATAAAATCCCTAAACTATATGTAATCACTTACAATCTATAAATATAATCCAGAAAGAGTATTTGCAAAGGTTCAACAATATGAACAACTCTATGCTTTGCAAGGAAAGAAGTAGGTATTATTGTTCCTTTTGTCATGTTGAGTAGCTCTAAATCCAGCCAGGACTGTGAGACACACACACACACACACACACACACACACAAATTAAGAAAACTAAAGAAACATTAAATTTAACATGTTTAATTGAAAATCAGCAATGAGATATAGCAGAAAAGAACACACTTTATTTAACTCAGAAATCTCTAAATGCTAATTTTGCACTACTGCCTACAAAGTTTATAACTGACTTCAGCTAGGAGTCTCAGGTTCTTCCACAGACAATAGGCCTATTTGACAGTAAAATGAGCTGAACCATGTGAAATCTACTGGATAGATCAGGATACACCTTGACAGTACTGCACTGTCTTCAATCTTCCCCGAATTCTATATGGCATCTTCAGGGTTTAATGTCAGGATTTAATTTACAGCCCAGTTTGGAACCAAGTGAGGAATAGACACAGGAATCAGACAGTTAAGGCGTTTATCACAGATAAAATCTAGGTGGAAAGATTTGGTTAACATATGACCAAACCGACTTGCCAGCATTCCCTGCCTGACACCCTTCCACAGAGTCAAATCCAGATCTTGAAATTGCCAGCTGAACAAACTCAGTGGGAAGATTTGGGTCTGAGCAGACACGCATATGGAGGAAGACTGTTTCCCAGGATCTCAGAAGGAAATGAAAGAGTCCAAACTCCACCGTGATAAATCTTTTAATAGAGTGACTTTATCCAATTCAGATAAGTGGATCCAAACCTGTCACAACCAACCTGTTCTCTATGATGAGGAGTGAGTAAGATGTGGTGCAGAGGACGGGAGGTTCACGCTGCTGGGCTTTCCTCTTCCTGGTAACGTGTGGAGCAAGAAATTAAGACTCTCGCTCAGTAAGCATCATCATTCTTCTTGTCACTCAAGCCAGAAATACTGGAACAGCAGTGACCATGACCTGTCTTTACATCACATCTAGACCCAACTCTACCCTTATAGTCACCTGTCCTGCCACCCTCATACTTTTCTTGTTCAGTTGCTAACTCATGTCCGACTCTTTGTGACCCCATGAGCTGCAGAACACCAGGCTTCCCTGTCCTTCACTGTCTCTGAGAGTTTGCTCAAATTCGTATCCATTGAGCCGGTGATGCCTTCCAACCATCTCATCTTCTGTCACGCCCTTCTCCTCCCACCTTCAATCTTTCCCATCATCAGGGTCTTTTTCAATGAGTCAGCTCCTCGCATCGGGTGGCCAAAGTATTGGAGATTCAGCTTCAGCATCAGTCCTTCCAAGGAATATTCAGGGTTGATTTCCTTTAGGATTGATTGGTTGGATCTCCTTGCAGTCCAAGGGACTCTCAAGAGCCTTCTCTAGCACCACATTTCGAAAGCATGAATTCTTTGGTGCTTAGCCTTCTTTACGGTCCAACTCTCACGTGCCCTACAGGACAACTAAACAGACTCAGATTTCTGTACATGGCACTTGTTCTCTTCCTTCCACTTTCTACTCATTTTTTGACCCACATGAATGCCATCCTACTTCCTCTTTTTCTTAGTCTTCATTTCTGTGTCTCATCACAGTTCCTCCCTAGTTCCATCCCATAGCTCAGATTCAAAAGTATCTTTGCCTCTTGAGTTATTTTGCTTCTCAGTAGAAATTACTTACAATCCATGTCATGTCACAGTTGCTCATGAATAACAAGAGCAGTAATAAGACATCAAGTTATTAAGTCATAATGTACCAAGCACTATACTACACATTTTATCATTGTTATAATTTAATCTATTCTCCACAACCCCTGATGATTTAAGGGTGTACTTTTAGGTCCATGTTGCGTTAGGTGAAGATTAGCAGTATTAACTAGCCCAGGTCATAGAGGTGTGAGCCTAACGAGGCAGTCACGATGTTGGAGGACTTCTGGCCCATTTCCTCCTGATACTGATGAAGGACATTGTTTGGATGAACTTTGGTGATATTACCTGTCAGAACTGTGGTGAAATAGGCTTTGCTAATTTTGGGTTAGACCCAAACTTTCTGACTCTTGGGTCTCTGGGATAAGCTTTGATATCAGAGAGACAGACAACATCTACGGTAAATAGCAAGCAGGATGGTCCGTGAACATGTAAGTGTGGTTCACAAAGAAGTCTCAGCACCTGGACCATTTTCCATCTGCCACTAACACCTGTAAGAATTACCTTTAATAACCTCTTACTCTCTTACAGATACATTATGAATTCTGTTCATTTTGAAAAACCAAATGTCTATGGTTTGTATTGTTTTGTTTTAAAGAATCAGTCTGAATTTCAGCTTCAGAATTTGTAGCTTCTGTATTTATCACAAGATTGATTTTTGTTACTTAGGGTTTTTTGAATTATTTTGTTCCTCCCGAGAGTATTGGGCTTCCCTGGTGGCTCAGTTGGTAAAGAATCTGCCTGCAATGTGGGAGATCTGGGTTTGATCCTTGGGTTGGGAAGATCCCGTGGAGAAGGGAAAAGTTACCCACTCCAGTGTTCTGGCCTGGAGAATTCCATGAACTCTATAATCCATGGGGTTACAAACAGTCAGACACGACTGAGTGACTTTCACTTTCCCAAGAATATTAAGAAGATCAGATCCAGCCAGAACAAAACAAGAAAGAAATAACAAAAACGTACAAATGACTGTTAAAAACTAACACATGTTTACTAAATGTCTAATGCACTGGAATTCTTTGAGAGTCAGGATGAGAGAGGGCAGCATGTATGTGGCAATCTTGCTTCTGTGCATTTGCACACACTTCATTGCATATAAGAGGAAACTGAATAAGGCATCATTAAGGACAGGTTCTGGGCAGCTGCAAGATTTTTTTTTTTCTGTACACTAATTTATGTAGCAAAGAGATAAGCAAATTAATCTTCATTATCAATCTACTAGATAGTAAGCATCAGACTGAAATGCCACTCTCTTAGTGCAGACAGGAGATGATCCACACGGCAGATTGCATTCTTTCTTTCGGGTCCAGGTGCAACCATGACAGATCCTGGCAAACAGAATGCTTTTCATCCCTAGACAGGCCTGCCTGCTCCTTCTGCTTACTTTTGCTCCCACCTCTTGATGAGGGGTGATCACAATTAGACAAATCATGTTGTCTATAATATTGTCCCCTTCCCCTTAGCAGTCATGATTCATTCTGACGAGGAAAATTTAAAAGCAACAAGTGAAATATGATAAACAATATCCATCATTGCATAAGGGAGTCAGGCTAAAAGCTTTCTGTCACTATTAATAATACTGTTTAGTTTTTGGCTTCCCCTTTGTGTTGCATTAGTGACAAATGTGAGATTCTGTGAACCACGTAGGTTTGGGATGGACTACCTGTGAGATCCATGGCTTGGGATGAAACTGTCCTCAGCACTGGCTACCCTTCTTCCAGGGCTCAGAGCTGCCCCTGAGATGGAACTGAAGCCAGCATGGGGCAAGAGATGCAGGAGGTAGTCAAGACCCTGCACCTCAACTCTCACTTATTTCTGACTCACACTATGCAAAGCCTGTGTTCTAGGAGCTTTGAGGCTATTATAATGCAGTTGAAACATAAAGCAAACATGGAGTAAAATATAGTCCTAGGTGATCTTTTAAAACATTGCATTCTAATGAAATCACTCCTTCTTACACAAGAATGACCTAGTAAAGCAATAGTTGTTCTTTAGTCACTCAGTCATGTCTGACTGTTTTGCAATCCCGTGGACTGTAGCCCACCAGCCTCTTCTGTCTTAGAATACTGGAGTGGGTTGTCATTTCCTTCTCCAGGGAATCTTCCCAACCTAGGGGTCTAACCTGCATCTCCTTCATTGGCAGGCAAATTCATTACCACAGAGCCACCAGGGAAGCCGATAAAGTAATATTCCATCTGAAAACCAGAATCACGGATCCATTCATCTCTCAGCCAACTCTCCAGTAGATGTGCTTGTCTGGGTACCCAGATCTCACTACTAGGATAATTGGGGCTATAATTCTGAGACCACCTACTTGAAGTTTATTAAATGAAATTCTAAACTTGGTTTTTATTTCATGGTAATTCAATTCCTGTCAACCCACCATGCACACAAGACCCATGCTTACTGTCAGTGGTATCAAGGTTTAATATATTTGACAGGAAACAGAGAATACCTAAGCCCAGCCCAGAGTTTCACAGTGATGTGGACACCATCTGTGCAACAGTCTGAGCAACCCACTATTGAAACCCAGAGTGTGTTTAGTCATCTCTGAGTGCATCAGGAAGGGTTCTTGGGGAAGATGGCATAGATCAGGTTTTGAAGGATGAGCACAAAACTGCAGGTGTAGGAAAAAGAGGGAAGAGGTTAGTTAATTCCAGCACAATGCACAGAATCAGAATGTGGACATTCATGGTTTTCTCGGGAGAGAGTAGTTTTCTGTGCCTACAACAAAGATTTTTAGAGGCTGGGCAGGAGCTTGAGGATGCAGAAAAGGAAGATAAAATCTGGGCTGCAGATCACCTGTGAAAGACAATTAGAAAGTGTGGATGCTAGAAGGCCAGTGATGAATAAAGGAAGCTTAGAGAATTCTCAACAGTATTCATTTAATTTGGAGATCAAGTCTCACGAGAAAGGTTTGCTTTGATTTGTAGAATCTGCTCACATAGGCTGATCTAGATTGATCCACACATTTCTGGGAATTTATTGAACAATTTCCAGACAGAGGGTTTAAGTGAGGCTGAGATCCATTGGTAAAAAAAATCCCACAGTAAATTATCATTCCTTCTAATACCATCTTGAGTTTGTATATCATTTTTTTCTTCTAAGTTATTCAAAGCACTTCATATACATCAATGCCTTTCTCCTAATGTTTTTGAGACATAATTAGGTACACATACCACTGTGCTTGTTTTATAAATATTGACATCTGACATGTTGGTTGCAGAATCTGCTTCGGATAAAATGGTATCAAAATTGTCATCAATCTACATATTATTATCAGTTATTTTTCATGGAAGTCACCATGTAAATAAAAATGTTATAACCATCTTTTTTCTAATTGATTGCATACATTGAATATATTAACATTGATTTTACAATTTTAAGATAAATGGTATCCAACACATTATACACATTTCCAGCACTACAGACATTAAAAGTTTAAAAAAAAAACCCATAGAAATGTAACAAATCTTATTATTTGGATTCTAAGAACATTCTTGGTACACTGTTCATGCAGTTGTTATGGCATCATATTACTTCAGGGGCCAATAAGGTGAAATAAATACTGAATTAACTAGGTAAAAGACAAATGGGATGAGGTGGCTGAAAAGAAACAGAAGTGGTAGACCCTCGCTAAATGCACTAAGATGTGAGTTAAAACAACAACAGAGCCCTGAGTGAACCAAACAATTTACATCTGTAGTTAAATTTGGACAGTGCGTTTACAACCGCTGCTCATTTATGTCCATTTGTACAGAAACAAGATTAGATCAACAGAAAGATACAGAGATGGATAAACGAAAATACAGGGGCAAACCATTTCATAAAAATGAGATCATGCTGTGTTATTTTATGAAATTTTTGAAGATTAGTTTTACTTTAACAGAACCAAAAAATTAATTTCATTAAAAAACACAAAATGGATCATAGACATAAAAGTAAATTTTTCAAAACTGTAAAACTAAAAGATAATATAGGAGAAAACCTAGGTGACCTTGGATATAGCAATGATTATTTAGATATAACACCAGAGACAGTTCATAAAAGAAATACCTGATAAGCTTGACTTTATTGAAATTAGAAGCTCTGCTCTGGGAAAAACAGTATCAAGAGAATTAGAAGACAAGCCACAGACTCGGAGAAAATATTTGCAAAAACACATCTCATAAAGGACTGTTATCCGAAATATATGAAGAACTCTAAAATTCCAACAGTAAGGAAATAAACCATCCCATTCCAAGACTGGCAAAAGACCTTAATGATCACCTCACCAAAGAAGACACACAGGGGGGAAATACGCTTATAAAAAGATGTTCCACACTATATGTCATTAGGGAATTGCAAATTAGAACAGACATTCGATACCATCACATATTTATTATAATGGCCAAAATCCAGACACTGACAACACAAAATACCAGTGAGGACGTGAAGAAACAGGAACTCTCTTATTCATTGCTGGTAGTAGTGCAAAATGGTGTAGACCCTTTGGAAGACAGTTTGGCTTTTTCCAAAATTATTTGAACAAGACTAAGTATTCTCTTATGTATACTTAGTATACTCAATGTAGTGACTAAAAGCGGCTTTACCAAAAGCGGCTGAAAATTTATGTCCACACAAAGCCTAAGCAAGGATGTTTATAGTAGCTTTATTCATAATTGCCCAAACTTGAAAGCAATCAAGATTTCCTCATTAGGTGAACAAGTAGGTAAACTGTGGTATATCCAGATAAAGAAGTATAATCCATCACTAAGAAGAACTGAGCTAGCAAGCCAAGAAAATGAAGGAAACAATGCATGTTACTCATTGAAGGAAGCCAACCTGAAAAGCCTACAAATTATAAAATTCCAACCATAGGACATTCTGGAAAAGGCAAAAGTATGAAGACAATAAAAAGATTAGTAGTTGCCAGAAGTGAGGGTGGGAAAGTTGAATGGGCAGAGCACAGAGTATTTTTAGGAGAATAAAAAATACTCTGTAAGTATAATGATGAATTATATGGATACTGGTTTCTTCATATACAGTATGAAGAGTGAAGATTAATGTAAACTGTGGTCTTTGGCTGATTATGGTGTCATAATGAGGTTCATCCTTTGTAAAAATATGTACCATTCTGATAAGTGACTTTGCAGGGACCATGCTTATGTGAGGCCAGGGGGTGTATGGGAAATCTCTATACCTCCCTCTCAGGTTTGTTGTAAACCTAAAACTTCTGTAAACACTAAAACCTTAAAAAATGTAACTGAAAGAATTACAGACTTCCATTCTTTCTACATACTTGATTCCAAGAAAGATTCTAAGTTAAGGTGATTCTGTTAAAAAAAAAAAAAAAAAGCCCAGACGTTGCCAATTTCACTTCAATTTAAATATTTGTTTTATTTTTACACAAGGTTGGTTTACTGTAAGCTATACTAAATGAAGAAAATAGTGCCCTTACATTTCTCTTTCCTCATCTCCTGGTTTCTGAAATTATATTTTGTTTGCATTTTATTAGAATTATATTCAATTCTGTATCTGTAATTGTTGTGTAGCACAAGTTCTGTATCTAAGTTGATTCATAGCCGCTATGACCCTTTTTCCCCCAATATCTTCATTCCCACAATTTCTTTGTTGATTTCTTGTTTGATGGGGTTTCATCGTCATTAAGAGCAAACGATTCTCTAACCCACCTGCTGCCTTTGTACGTGAATGACATCTTAGGCAAGAACAGAAGCGCTGGGTCACGGATTCTTTTCTGCTGTGTTGTTTCTCGCCCTGAGGACAGCACGCATTCTTTGTATCGCTGCTTCTCTGTACAACAATTGAAGAATTAGTTATTTCATTAAGTAAACTCTTTTTTAAAAAAAAAAGAACATATGAGGGTTATATTTCTTTTTTTTTTTTTTAGTGTTTGAGGATGTCTTTCTATTTCCTTTTTTACAGTTAAAAAAAAAAATAACTGGGCATGTAATATTCTTGGCTCACATTTTCTTTCCCTAAGAAATTAGTCGATATTTCTCCACTGCCATATTTCTGGCATTGACTCCTAGTACTGAAACAAGGCTAATTTCATCACTTTTAGGAAGTGTAATTTTTCTGCTTGATTTACTAAAAAAATAAAAAAATTCCTTTCCTTTCTTTTTTTCCTACCTTTCTTTTTTTCCTTCCTTCCCTCCTTCCTTTTTCCTCCCTCCATCCTTCCCTTCCTCCTTCCTTCCTGGTTTCCGAGTGTCAAGTGCATATAATAGGATTATGGATCAATCATTTAGGTTAATGAAAAAATAACGTCAGTCCACGTAGAGTTCCCAATCATTGATTTAGCACATTACCTATTGAGAATCTTCTGATAAGTACTCATGAACCTCCCATGAAAGAAAATCAGGGATCTGCATTCAGCCCTCACCTTGGTCACCCATGGGCAGTGATCTCGAGAGCATCTATATCCTCATCACGGTGTGTGCCATGACATAGAGTTTTTATTATATGTGTTTCCATCTTAGTTGTTTCAATTTTTCAAAATATGTTTTATGCTGCTTATAATCTTGTAGGATTGCCTTTGCTCACTAAAAATTGTTGCCAAGATTTATCATATCATTTTATGTCATTGTTATTAGTTTATTTTGAGTCCAATGCTATATATTATCAGACTCAAAATAAATGAATAACAATGGCATATAGTTTATTCACTATTTTCTTTTGATTTACTTTTAGATTGTTTCCAGATTTTTGTAGTCCTGAACTCTTGATATGAACACTCTTAATCATATATTTTTTAATATTCTTTTCAGGAGAACAGGGATATAATTGTAATTCATGGAAGTGTTAAATTATATGCACTTGACCTATAAGGGTTCTTATTATCTATGTCTATTTGCTATTTGTGTTTCCTCTTCTATAGAATAACTGTTCATATATTCCCATTGTTCTGTTGAGTTTTATGTTTTTCTTAACAGTTTGTAAGAATACGTCTATGACTTTTGTGTTAATTTTAGTATATATTGAGATTATCTTCATTTTGTAACTTTATTTTTTAGACCTCCAGAAAAAAATTTTGAAAGGAATTAATATGTTGATTTCATTCTTGACTGTTGACTGAATTTAGCAAAGAAACAGATAAGCTCAGGAAAGAAATAACCAGTTCATAAGCAGGAAAGAAAGGGGATAAAAATGTATAGACATAAAAGCCTTATAGGTTGAAAAATTCAATGGTTTAAAACACTCCAAAATATTAAATGATATTTAAAATTGCTTTAAGACATAAATACTCAGTCTCAGAAACTGCTGTCTGAGTTATAGTAACCCATCCCTTTGTTAAAGATTTGAGTATCAGTTCAGTTCAGTTGCTCAGTCGTGTCCAACTCTTTGCAACCTCATGGACCACAGCACGCCAGGCCTCCCTGTCCATCCTGGAGTTTACCCAAACTCACGTCCATCAAGTCGGTGATGCCATCTAGCCATCTCATCCTCTGTCGTCTCCTTCTCCTCCTGCCTTCAATCTTGCCCAGAATCAGGGTCTTTTCAAATGAGTCAGCTCTTTGCATCAGGTGGCCAAAGTATTGGAGTTTCAGCTTCAACATCAGTCCTTCCAGTGAACACTCAGGATTGATCTTCTTTAGGATGGACTGGTTGGATTTCCTTGCAGTCCAAGGGACTCTCAAGAGTCTTCTCCAGCACCCCAATTAAAAAGCATCTTTGGTGCTCAGCTTTCTTCATAGTCCAACTCTCATATCCATACATGACTACTGGAAAAACCATAGCCTTGACTAGATGGACCTTTGTTGGCAAAATAATGTCTCTGCTTTTTAACATGCTGTCTAGGTTGGTCATAACTTTCCTTCCAAGGAGTAAGTGTCTTTTAATTTCATGGCTTTAGTCACCATCTGCAGTGATCTGGGATGTAGATGAACCTGAGATCACAAGGGGTGAAGCCTGATGTTAGACAGTGGGGTGGTGAGCATTGTGGAGATTTCTGAGTCTCACATTGGTCTCCAGCAGGAAAGTCCTTGAACAGCCAGGCCAACAAAGTGCCTTGGCCAGAGGACATCAGCCAGCCTCCCTCATCTTCTACCCCGGAATGGGTAATGGGCACATAACAGAGTGACTGCGGTGGCAGCTGGGACCGTGCAATGGCTTTGTCCACAGCACGGAACAAGGAGGGACCAGCAGGGCCCCTGGGCCCCTGGACCCCTGCCCTGACTCCACTGGACTCTGATGCTGTCTGGTGAACTGGATATCTAGGTACTCAGGCTATTTTGTTGAGTTGCTGGGATTTGAAGGTCGGTTGTCACAGCAGCTAGCGTTATTTACCCTGACTAATAGGACTTATTTCTAAACCCGCTGGCATATTCCTTTATAGAGCACAAATATCTGTAACTTCTAGTCAGCAAAAAGATAACAAAACTTTGGAGCTTTGCTCTAAACGGGGAACTCCATGTATTCCAAAGAGACACATGAACACTTCTCCGTTCCTTTTTTCAACAGGATATTAATTAGCCCCCAAGGAATAAAACCATAAAGTGGCTTATAGCTGAGCTTAGCAGTACTTTGAATCTTTCTGTTGGCCAGAGCACTGATTAATTTTTTAATTAGCCTTACGACTTCCTTCTTGAAATACATGTTACCGAATAGTAACTACCTAGCATTAGCAAGCTGATGGAAAGCTGCTAAGGCCTCTGTTTTAAGATATGCAGCTCAGTGCCATGCCAAACTGTCACCATCAGCTCCTGCCTGGTCACTTGGGCTCATCTCTGGGTGCTTTACTCTCAAATTACACTTCAGCAGATGGTTGGACAACATTACTGACTCAATGAACATGAATTTGAGCAAACTCCCAGAGATGCTGTAGGAGAGGAACTCTGGTGTGTTGCAGTCCACAGGGTCGCAAAGAGTTGGACGTGACTGAGTTACTGCACAACATTATCAGTGCGGTGACGGTTCCTGGACTGCAGTCGATCTGCCTGTTGTTCAGGCTCCAAGTCATGTCCAACTTTTTGCAACCCCATGGACTGGGGCACACCAGGCTTCCCTGTCCTTCACTGTCTCCTGGAGTTTGCCCAAACTCATGTCCATTGAGTCAGTGATGCCATCCAACCACTCATCCTCTGTCGCCCTCTTCTCCTCCTGCCCTCAATCTTTCCCAGCATCAGGGTCTTTTCCAATGAGCTGGCTTTTCACATCAGGTGGGCAAAGTATTGGAGCTTCAGCTTCAGCCTGCCTAGACTGTGTCTGCTCCTGGAATAAACTTTTCTCCTACTGGTAGAGACCTTTACATAACTCTTAAAGAATGGGTACATGTAAGTCACTGGTTTGTCTTCACTACACAATAGATATCAGTTACTATTTTGATATCATTTTATATGCAGGAGACCCTAGTTTAATTCCTGGGTCAGGAAGATCTGCTGGAGAAGGGATAGGCTAACCACTCCAGTATTACTGGGCTTCCCTCGTGGCTCAGCTGGTAAAGAATCTGCCTGCAATGCCAGAGACCTGGGTTCAATCCCTGGGTTGGGAAGATCCCCTAGAGAAGGGAAGGCTACCCACTCCAGTATTCTGGCCTGGAGAATTCCATGGACTATGCAGTCCATGGGGTCGCAAACAGTTGGACATGACTGAGCAACTTTCACTTTCACTATATGAATAAGATTTATTAAAAGTCTTGCAGTCAGACCTCCTTGTATCTTTATGTATGCTTCTCTTGCAAAGCATATTAAAGGTTATATTTTCTGTTCCTATTTAAAAGTATTATCAGATTATTCTACACAATTCAAGACATGGTATTGAGAAAGAGAGAGGGAGAGAGAGAAAGCATTTCTCCCAAGAAGAAATCAGTTCCAATTCCATCTCTGTCAATTACCAGAGTCAACCAAATGACTTTGAAAATGTAACTCACCATCTCTCAGGCAGGTTATTTGTTCCAGGGTCATCTTCAGTGAGTAAGTGCCTATAAGTGTGGCTGAAACCGCAAGTACCCCAATCAGTATGCATGTCTGGTCCCTTCTCTTTTCCTTTTTATGAAAACCCCCCTATCAATGTCACTCCCCTATTTATAACATATTTTGATTTTATGTCACCCACAGAATATGCGTATGCTGTTTCCAGCTGTTTCTATGTCCCTTTATATATGCTCCAAATACTCCTCATGTAACCTCCCTTTACTGATATCCTAACATACATGTGGATCTGTGCTTAGTTGCTCAGACATGCCTGACTCTTTGTGACCTGCCAGGCTCCTCTGTCCATGGGGATTCTCCAGGCAAGAATACTGGAATGGGTTGCCATTTCCTCCTCCAGGGGGTCTTTCCAACCCAGGGATCAAACCCGGGTCTCCTGCATTATGTGCAGATTCCTTACCATCTGAACCACTAAGGAAGCCATTTTCCCTATCAATTCCCAAACCTCCAGAGTTCAAATGTTACCTTTTCTTCCTGCTACAACTTAACAGTTGCCTTTCTCCTTGCCTTAGCAAATCCCTGCTATTCACCCCTGAAATATTTATCCGAGCATAATCTCTCTCTTGAACGGGGTGATGCATTTAAGGAACCTCACTGTTCACGTCTTATATTAATTGCAATATACATCTTGACTTATAGGTACAAAGAGAGAGGGAGCAAAAATCTCCATCCTGTTCATTTCCCAATCAGGCCTTGTACATGGCAGGTGCTCAATGGATATTACTGAGTGAGAAATGGTGAAAGAGATGGAGGTCAAGAGTGTGGTTGTATTTTGATTTTAGCTTTATCTGACTTGCCCAGCTTATCAGAACACAATTTAAATGTGAGCTTCACCTGGGAGGAAATCTAGTTCAGCAGGGAGCAATTCTTATCCACCTTACTGCTTTGCAAGTCTTCACCCCTCACCCCAATCCCTCCTCCCCACCAACACCCTGCCTGCCCCTGCCCAGGCTGAGATCTCTCTGTAGGCAATTTCATGCCAATACATATGCAGGAGTCTAAGGACAGCTCAGAGGAGAGGAGGCTTCATCCCCCTGGGGAAGCAGAATGTGATGCTGAAGTGTGTAAACATCTAAACCCTCTTTTATTATTATTCGAGAAAACTTTGCTGAGATATTTCAGATCATCTGAATTATTTCTTTGAGAAATTTTATTTTAGCCCTATGGTTTTCTGCTCTATGTCTTTTACTTTTATTATTTTATCCACATTTCATACATTGGAGATCATATTGTAGCCATAATAAGGAAATCTATTTATTTGGACCTGGAGGCAATATTTTGAGTATATATTCATCTCTGGTAGATTCTAACCATATCGGCTTTTCCTAGAACTGGTTTTATTAGATTTCTTGGAAGAAAGCAGAAAAGATTTGCTGAATTACATCTCTCACTTGTGATCAGAGAGCGAGCAGTCACGGGTGATTTCAGACCACACGTACAGGGAGCTCTTTCAACATATTTCCAGGGACTAACATGTACATTCTGCACGATTTTTAGCTGATATCTGAAATGACATTTGTTTTCCTTATTCAAATAGAAAAACCTATGAATATCTTAGGCATTTATTTTTATCTCTAAAATAATAAAATCAAATATTACAGTGTATGAGTACAGTCAGGTTTCACTTGTTCATGAAACGTTCAATTCATGAAACGTTCCTGTGACAACCTGGAGAAGAAGTCTCCCACCATGTCACTTTCCCAGACTAACAAAGGTTCACAATGTCCAGTGACTCCTCCCATATCATAGCTAAATAGGGATGTACTACAAGTAGATCCTGATTCTGTGACTCTTAACCCATGACACAGTCCAGAAAACCGTGTTAGGAACTAGGAAAAATCCACTGCTCTGTACCTTTTGTCCCAAGTCTCCTCTCAAAGAACTTGATCTGATAATAAAAGAAGCATTAGTTTATGAGTTGTTCATCATGTAGAAGTGACCTTTGTCTTTTTGAACACTGTTCATAGTGTGTTATTATACGATTATTGGTGTTATGTAGGTTTTTAGATGTTTTGAATATTCCGAGACCAATGTATTAAAAATCCAAACTCCCCGCTGTCTCTTCAATATTGGCTCCAATTTTGCTTGGGTTGGCTGCATCCTCTCCAGACTCCAACCCCCACCCCAACTCATCTCTCCGAAACATACACAAGACAGCTTGCCCTGCAGCCACGTTAGTCCCCTTGTGGTACCTGGCCCGCCTGGGCTCTTTATGTCTTTGTGTCTCATCAAGAAAACTTCAAATAGGAGAACCATAGCGATGCTTCAATTTCTGGTTCCCAATCCTGTGACCTTCCACCAGCCACAAAGAAAGACGAAAAGAAGCAAAGGGCCAGGGGTCCACAGCAGTTTTCGCACTGAGGTTGCTTTAGAAGCTGTTTTCATGTCCTTTCTTTTATCTCAGTTGCCAGAATATGCTCAGAGATGTTGTTGTTGTTGTTTATTCTCTCAGTTGTGTCCGACTTTTTGCTACTCTGTGAACTGTAGCCCACCAGGCTCCCCAGTCCGTGGGATTTCTCAGACAAGAGTACTGGAGTGGGTTGCCTTTTCCTTCTCTAGGGGATCTTCTGGACCCAGGGATAGAATCCATGTCTCCTGCAGGTGGATTCTTTACTGCTGAGCCACCAAGGAAGCCATATGAACTTCAGTTAGTATAGATTAATTTTTGAGACTTTGGTTTCCATATTTTCAGGACCACAAATATGCACTCAGTGACACAGGACATTGAGTGTTGCATTATAGAAACTGTGGCATTCCTCCCACTGAAACTCTATGCATTGCTGGTTGCATATAATAGAAAAAAATAGGAGACTAATACAGCACGAGAATTATGTTTATTTGTCACTTGGGTTGAAATGCAAGAATTTCGTGATATCTTGCTGTCAATAATTCAGGAACATGTATTGAAGACCTGCTGTGTGGGGAACACTCTATTAGCTACTGCAAATTGGCTCATTTACATATTTGTCAGAATTGAGAGTATTGTGCCCTTTTCTATTAGCAAGATAAATTATTTAATTCACGGCCTCACAGAGTCATCACTTCAAACCCTGACTATAGGAAGTTGACTTGTATTTGTTAAATAAATATTCTATGTTGCAACAGAGTATGAAAGAACAAGAAAACGTTCCCCCTAAATGGCCTATAACTTGAATTTTTATGAAACAACTGGAGAGAATATTAAAAACAGATATGCAGTTGAGTTTCTGAGTTGTTTGGCACAGAAAAATGCTTTTGATATTTAGAAAATGAAAAATGCTTCTGTAGACAATGGTCATCAAAAAGATTCATGGAAGAGGGGAGAAATCGAACCAACTTTTGTTATGTTCCTACTGTGTGCCAGCTATTAAGCTAGATAATTTTTGTATATTAGTGAGTTGCACATTTAATCGAATTATAATTATCTTACAAAATGAATATCCCATTTTTACAGTAAGTAAAACTTAGAGTCAGGAGATGGTTAAATAAATTTCCTGTTATTATTTAACTAGTAAGAAACTGTATCAGATTTGTCTATTTTTTAATTTGATGACTATTTTCAATGTGCTTACTAAAGAGCCATTAGATTGAAAGCTAGAACCTCATGTTTGGGGAAGCTTATGAACAATTTTTGTTTTTTAATTAGCAAGGAGAGAAAATGCAATGATGGCCGAGTTTGAGCAATTTTGAAAATAAGTTTCCATAGAAAGAATGAGATCCATTGAGAGGAGGTCTAGGGCTCCAGACTAAGAAAAAAAATTGGATTGGATGTCAGAAGCATTAGGAAATTGGAAGTTCTTAATCCAGAGAAATGATAAGTTGACCTGGCCAAAGCAGTCAGACTTGTTGAGTCAGCACCCGTGGCTTGCTTCTCTATATAATAGAGGAGAAAGGAAACTACTGAAGCCATCAGCTAAGTGTTTCCCACTGTAAGTTACATAAGCCTAATTGGAAAAGATCACCAGTGTCATTAGTTTATGGTTCCTCCTACAGTTTCTTGATAATAGGAGTTTTACTTTATTTTTTCCCTGGAATGAAAGATTTAATCTTTGATAGAAAAAAATCCAGAGGAACTTTGCCTCCCAGTTTAAACAGCCCCGAGTTGGTGAACATTTACTGTTGGTAGGAGGGAGGCTGCCTTCACAAAGGGACACTTTACAGGGACTCTCACGGGGGCTCAGTTTTCTCAGGTTGGGAGAACGCAGATCAGACTGCAGGGTGTTGAGCAGGCTGAGCACAGCATCCTGGCCCAGCTGTCATCCTTGAGAAGGGCTGGGGTGAGGCACCAATATGTACCCGGAGAGTGAGCCTCCATCAGCCAGATGGAACTCCAAGCTGTTGCCAGAACTTGCTGTCTGCAACCTGCACTGTGAAATGATGCAATGCTAGACACAGAAATATGGATCGTCAGCAAACCCTTGAGAGTCAGACAGCCCAAGCTGACACCGTGCGACTCCATCCTCCGGAGAACCGTCGCCTTCCACAAGACGGTTTGTGGTCTACTTCAGAACAAACACACAAAAAAGTGGCAAGAACAGAACAAAAAATTCCTGGATACTATTTACCTAGATTACTCAAATTTTAACAAGTTCGCTTTTTGCTTTAGCCTTCTCTCTCTATCTCTCTCACACACACACTCACTTATTTTTCTTTCTGAATGATTTCAAGATAAGTTGCAGACAAGATGTTTCTTTACCACTAACAAGACAGTGTGGATTTTCAAAAATAAAGAATTATTTCTCATAAACACATTCCAGTGATCAATATCATGGAATTAATGCTATATTTCTATGATGCAATCAACAGAACTTACTCAGATTTCTCCAGTTGGAGAGCATAGGCCAGCGTTTTTAGAATGTCTCCCAATTTGGCTTTGTCTAATGTTTCTTTATGATGACTCAGAATATTCAGTTTTTGGCAGGAGTGCAACAGAGGTGAGGTCAAGTTTTTCCCGTGTGGACTCTGGGGGGCTCATGCTGGCAGGCGGTCTCATTACTGGCAACGCTAACTTTGAGGTTAGCACCAGACCCTTAGCCAGAAGGACAGCTGAATAGCTGTAACTCAGACCTCAGGCTCCCAGAGCAGAACTCCTGGGAAACCCAGTCAAAAGCAGCCACCTTCATTCTCATTGTACAGATATTGTCTCTGAAGGTAGCATGATCCATCTTTTTTGTAGCTCTCCTCATTATCTAAAATTCTCTCTTTATATTGGGGACATCTCATGTGGCTGACCACTGTGTCTGGAGTACCAGGAATCAGGCACCCTTCAGGGCAGGTGCTTGATCCATCATCTGGAAAGAATGCCCTGGGCCACCCCACCCAGGGCATTCCTATCCAGGTTGATTTTTGCTCCTTTGTCTCTGCACCCTGAGCCCTATTGATGTAGGTTTACCATCATTCTGGGAACAGGATGTGAAATTCATACCACCCCCGAGTCTAAAGTTACTGTGCTACCAGGAGTGATATTCCTCATTTGGCTGCTTGGCAAAGCCACACTCACTTTTCAAGTTACAGTGCAAATGTCACTTCCTCTGTGAAGTCACCCCTGACTCCACAAGAGAGAATTAATTTCCCTCATCTGTAATCCCATAACAGTTTATACATAATTACAGCACAGCGTGCTGCACACAACACACCATATAATAGCTGTGTCTTCTGTGTCCTTAAGGCCAGGGTTTTTGTACGCCTCCAACTCCACACAAAATACAGTATGTGGTTACTGCTTTTTTCTTCTCTATTTTGTTTTTGTTTGTTTGTTTGTTTCTAGTGAAAGTTTTCACCCAGAAATTCAGCAAGAAGCCCGTCTGGCTTCTTGTCTGTGAGTTCTTCGTGGCAGCCAGGCTGACTCTCCACTTGGAATATTCGATGGAATAAGAGGAGCATCTCTGCTCCCCAACGCAGCTCCACCTTCAACATATCTGCTCTTCTATTTGAGGACTAAACAGGAAATTTCAAATCAGTCATTTGGGGGCTTAAGATTTCAAAATGACTCTTGAGCCACACTTGTTTTTGAGTGCTATTTATTTTGGGCTAAAGTGCTAATGGATTAAATAACACATTTGGGCTTGGGTGGGGGCCTAAATGCCTCGACCTCAAAGCAAAATGTATAGGGGATGTTGTAGATGAGGGATGAGCTGCCTTAAAAAAATAGTAATAATAAAGGAAAATTAACCTCAAGGCATTCCATGAATTCAGCCCTGGTTATGTGCATCAGGGATGCACATATACCCATGTTAGTTCAGGCTCAGATGGTAAAAAATCTGCCTGCAGTGTAGGAGACCTGGGTATGATCCTTGGGTCAAGAAGATCCCCTGGAGAAGGGAATGGCAACCCACTCCAGTATTCTTGCCTGGAGAATTCCATGGACAGGGAAGCCTGGTGGGCTACAGTCCATGGGGTTGCAAAGAGTCACACACAACTGAGCAACTAACACTTTCACGTTCACATGTTAGTTCACCCCAACCACTCTAATCACATGAAACACAGTAAAAAAAAAAATCATGGAGGACACCAGTGTGGACTAGAAATAGTAAGTACTTATAGAGCACTTTGCACCTTGAAATATCCTGAGATCCTCTTTGACAGGGGTCAGAGGTGGTTCTAAGTGAAGCCTATTTTTCTCCAGCAAGGACAGGGCAGGGCGTGCTGGTTGTGTGTGTGGGTGTTTGTGAAAGACGGTTTACACACATAGTCACAAGAACCACGGGAGGTTCATAGGTAGGATTGAGAAGACGGTATAACTGAGGAATGACCGTGTTTAGAGATAAGATATAGTTGACCCCAGTGTGTGCCAAAAACCTCCCAGTCTGTCTGCAACTATCTTGAAGCCATTCACCTATCGGACTGCAGAAGTCTGCTCTATGGGCCTTTGCATGTTGTGGTTCCTTACTTTGGAGCTCCTGGCATTTAGTTGCGTATTTGAAATGTATTTCCTTCTCGTGCTTTCATCATCAGCATCTACTTGCCTTGCAAGCTAATGATGTGCTCCCTTCTCATAAGAGAGGAGAAAAAGTCATGAGTCTGCTGTCATGATGAACTCTGTTGGGGTGCACAGGTGGACAAATATAGGGAGTGATCAGAGCCAGTATAGGTAACAGGTAACTGTTTTCATTGTGATGGACATGGATTTGAACTTATTCCTGTTCACCCTCTTTAAAAAAAAAAAAAGAAAAGAAAAAAAAATTATTGTGTAACAATGATCAATTATAGACAACTTGTGCTTACACTGGGGACTCAGTGCAGCACCCAAAGGTGTTTTGATCATGAAAATGTGTGTTCTCTCTTGTTCAGTTATTATAGCTGAAGACAACAGAGCAGATTCTCCCCGATTCCGTCAGCCTCAACTTCAGGAGCGATCAGGCATCAGTAAAACCACTGCCAGAAACAGTGTTCAGTTCAGCCCAGCAAACCTTGATTGATATGGCTGCTGCAGGCAATCAGGACCTGTGCCCCCAACCCTGGGGAACTTCTCTTCTGGAAAAGGCTGCCTTCTCAGTAGAATTCCCTGCCTACCCCCACCTCTTCTGACAGGCTGCAGCCTAAAGTCTGTGGTTTACTTTGAAAGAAAAATGCAAAGTTTTGAAAAGTGAATTTAAAACTGGCTGTCAAAGAATCCTGGCCCTTGAGAAAATAATGTTGTGGTTGTTCAGTTGTTAAGTCATGTCCAACTCTTTGTGACCCCAGGATCTGTGGCATGCCAGGCTTCCTTGTCCTCCACTATTTCTTGGAGTTTGCTCAAATTCATGTCCATTGAGTCGGTGATGTTTTCCAACCATCTCATCGTCTGTTGTCCCCTTCTCCTCCTGTCCTCAGTCTGTCCCAACCTTAGGGTCTTTTCCAATGAGTGTACTCTTCACCTCAAGTAGCCAAAGTATTGGAGTTTCAACTTCAGAATCAGTCCTTCCAATGAATATTCAGAGTTGATTTCCTTTAGGATGGATTAGTTTGATCTTCTTGGCGTCCAAGGGACTCTCAAGAGTCTTCTCCAACACCACATTTTGAAAGTGTCAATTGTTCAGCACTCAGCTTTCTTTATGGTCCAGCTCTCACATCCATACATGACTACTGGAAAAACCAGGCCTTTGACTATACGGAACTTAGTTGGCCAAGTGATGTCTCTGCTTTTTAATACGCTTGTTTAACTACACAGAAAGTCCTGTGAGCTGCAAAACTACACTGAGGGGAGGGAGCATCCTGGCTGTGAACAAAAGAGCTGGACCTGAGGCTGTGCAAACGCTGGTGCAGGTCTGCACACATGTCAAGCTTCATGCTGCCAGGAAACACCAAGGGCTCTGTCCTGTGTTAGTGAGAAACACAGGGAGGACACCCTCGTGATCTCACATCCTTATGTAATGGCTCTTGTGCTCATTTGAGTAGAGAAGGCTGGAAGTGCAGGAAGCTGGGACCACATGCAGAGCTGTCTGGGAAGAGAGTTCGGCCACTGACTCAACACACATTGTGTGCTCGATACCCCCTCCTCCCCTGCCTGTGTGCATGAGTCGGTTCTCTACATCAGCGTCTCTAATCCCTGCCCTGGAAACAGGCTCATTTGTACTGTTTTTCAAGGGTGGGGCCAACTGAGAGAATAGCTGACATATATACACTACCGGGAGAAGGAAATGGCAACCCACTCCAGTATGCTTACCTGGATAATCCCATGGACAGGAGAACCTGGTGGACTGCCATCTATTGGGTCACGCAGAGTCGGACGTGACTGAAGTGACTTAGCAGCAGCAGCAGCATCATATACACTACCATGAGTAAAATAGATAGCTGGTGGGAAGCTCCCTGTGTATATAGCACAGGGAGCTCAGCTCAGTGCTCTGTGATGACCTAGGGGGTGGCGGGTGCATGGGAGGGAGGCTCTAGAGGGACTTATACACTTATACACTTGTACACTTATAGCTGGTTCACGTCATTGTACAGCAGAAACTAGCACAGCATTGGAAAGCAATTATATGCCAATTAAAAAATAAAGTCAACACCACTCAGAGAAGGACCACTACCCCTGCTCTGGCTGATAAGGACGTAAGAGAGGCAACAGCCCCCTGGACTCCAAACAGGTCCGAAGGACCTGAGAGCAAGACAATATCTACAAGGGCAGGAGGATTCGTTTTTATGAAATAGTATTCATGGTAGTGGCTTCCTTGGTGGCTCAGTGATAAAAAATCCACCTGCAGGAGATGCAGGAGACACGGCTTCAATCCTCGGGTCGGGAAGATCCCCTGGAGAAGGAATGGCAACCCACTCCAGTATTCTTGCCTGGAGAATTCCATGAACAGAGGAGCCTGGTGGGCTACAATCCATGAGGTTGAGAGAGTCAGACATGCCTTAGCAACTAAACAACAATATTCATGGTAATCAGATGATACAAAATTGACTTTTAAAATTGATTTTGTTCTTGCCTTTCTCAACAGTTTTGTTTCTTTGCACCCTGAGCTGGTGATTTAATTATTATATCATTTCTTCACTCTCTCTCTCACGATCTCTAATTCCCCTTCTCTCAACCTGTGATGGAAAAGTTTTCACACTAGTAACAGCTTATATGTATGAATCTTTTAGAAATACACATGCTGGTTTCTACAGCTATCTTGTAGTGAATGCCGTTTCTCATTTTGTATAAGATCAATAATTTTTTTTACAAAATATTTATTTAAAATTGCCATTACTGATTTTTGTTAAAGGATAAATGACCCATTTTTCCTTAAAAGAAGTCAAGACTTACCTCATAGAACCAGTGTCAGACTCACCTTGGGGTTTCTCCTTTCTTCCAATGTTGCATATTAAAAACAACCAAAAATTGACGTGTCTTACAGTGTTCTGTCGTAAACATTCTAAACCCTTCCAAGTGAGAAGATGACAAATCTCCTATAGATAATTAAATGCAGCATGAGATCTGGAATTTATCTGAAACTAGGAAAGCATTGCAATAAAGGACTTTGTTGGGACAAATGACAGCGTTTGATTTTAGATTGTGAATTAGATAGTAATTTCTCAATGGTGTTAAATTTTGTGATTTGGGTAATTGCACAGTGACTGTGGAAGGAAACATTCTTGTTCTTAGGAGAAACACACTGAAGCATTTAGAGGTAGAGACATGTTGTCTCCAACCTATTACAAATGGTTCAGAAAAAAAAAATCTATAAATACATACACACACACACGCACACACACACACAGAAAATTTGAAAATGCCATGGGCAAAATGTAGACAATTGGAGAATATGGGCAAAGGATATGACATTTTTAAACTATTCTTGCAACTCTTCTGTAAATTAAAATTGTACCCAAAATATTCTTAAGAATATAAGAAGAAAATCTTGTTATTTATTGACTATTTTGATCATTACCAGTCTTTTTTTTTTTTTTGGATATGTACTCTTTCTCTTTTTAATTACATTTCTAAATTGAATAAAAATGTAATTAAAACTATAAAGATGATGCTTTTGTAGTTTTTTCTTTTAACTCCTTCAAAGGTTGCATTTAGAAATAATATTCATTTTAGAAACAGCCCTGCTCTGCAGGAATTTCAACAAAAATATTTAGAAAATAGGAGAAAACTAGCATACTATTTTGTTCAAGAATATGCTTTGATTTTAATCTTTTGTATCCATCCCACTCCTGCTCTGTTGGGTTGAAAACACATGACTTTGGTGTCTAGGCTGTTCAAGATCACAAAGGATAAACAGAGTCTCTAATCTCTGGGTCTTGACTCCTCAGATATTTCCCTATATTAAGTCATCCATAAACCCACTCACAATTAAATGAACCTTTAGCCATCCTCCCCTGGTGAAAAAGAAATATTACTTTGTCTCAATTATTACAACCTCTAATAAAATTGTATGTTGCAGTTCAAAATATGTTTATTAAGCAAGAAAGCACCCCGATGTAACAATTTTCCTCCTGTGGGGATCAGGGTTTGCTATCTGTGAAATGACAACAATCAGATTCAAAAATGCAAAATTGGTGTCATTTTTAAATGGGTCCTTGGCTGTTAGGGGTGGAGCAAGGCCCTGGAAGAGAAGAAAGGGCTGAATCCAGTAGAGGGGATGGTTTCACCTCGGATCAGTTCAGCTTCCCTCCTTGGCTTCACCTTCCTGCTCACAGCAATCTGAGCTGCTTCACAGACACCTCAGCGAAGCAAAGGATCCCTCACCCTATTCGGTGGATTAGCCTCAGGCTTTGGAAGAATCTCATGATCAACGTTATTTTGTCAGAATAATAAGGCAGCACCATCCTTGGAATGACGGACCAAACCGCCTTCTCCAGGCCTGCCAGCCGCTTCCTGGTGCTGTGTCTCCGTTTATTGTTTGTCCTCAAGAACTAAAGTGTGTCTCATGAGCAGCACAGGCCACAGCGAACCCCTTTAAGGACAGCTGAGGGGTGGCGTTGACGATTGAACGTGGAGATAGAGTGGGGTTTTTTTTTCTTTTTCTTTCCTTTCTCTGCCCCTCCCCCTCCTCCTATCGCAACCCCCTTCCCCCTCCCCCGTTTTTTTAAAAATCCACCTTCCCTGCTCAAATTCCAAATCCTTTTAAAGTTCAGTGAAGGCTTCTCCCAGCACACCCTTCTGATTTCAAAGGGAGACCATCTTAAGTGAAAGGGAAAGTTTATTCAGGTGGCAGGAACCGAACAAGCCCCCAGTGATGCCTGGGGAGAGGGGGGCTGCAGACAGTCTCTCTCCCCCTTGGCGCCTCCATCCTAAAGAGGCCCAACAAAACCCCAGGAAAACAGGCCGCCGGGAATCTCGCTGCCTGAGCCCGAAACAGGGGTGACGGCAAGCTGCCCTCTCATTATAGTCTCGGTCTCAAGGTTAGAAAGAGACCCTGAGGGTAAGGAGCTGTCAATTAGAGATAACTCCAACCAATGTGGTCGGCGAGCTGGACTTATCTCCTAGCAACCTCTGCATTCAGGGCTCAGCCCCCCAGCCCCCCGGCAGCTCGAGCCATCTTGAAGACAGTGAAATAACCTTTTCAATTTGAGCACAGGCAGGAAGACTCCTGTGTCCTCCATCCTCCGTGGAATCTGGGTGACATTTGACTAGAAATAGATTTGAATCTGGAAAGAATTAAGATTTTCTTGTTTTGCCAGTTGCAGATGTTTCAAAGGGAAGACTGAATAGAAGTATCTGGCCCAACAATCAGAAAATTCGAGATGCGGTCGGAGGCTGGACACCTTGGGCTTCCAGAGATGGGTCTGTCATGTTTATGTATCAGCGGACATTGTCTCCCGGCGCTGTCTGTTTTGCGCTTTGCCAAGAGTTGGGAGTGTTGGAGTGGCCATGGTTACCAGGGGAACTCGGCCTGCCTTTATCCAGCATGGCAGGGCATATAGAAAGCCGACAAGCATAAATCCTATTAAGAAAAGCACAGGGTTACGCACCATTGATGCAGTGAACATCACAGAATTTACTACTAGAATATATACTTGGTGCAAAAAAAAAAAAAAATCGCATACATTCCTTAGTGTTGTCTATTCATTAGGTTTGGGAATCGTGTTGTTGATTTTTCTAATCTCGAGCAGAGTGAGGATGACAAAACACGGGGAGATTACTAGGGAGAGGGGAGAAAGCCAGTCTTTGATTTTCCATTGGTAACTGCAATAACAAAGGGCTACCTCAGAAATGTTGTAAAAATAGCAGATGCAAAATACCCAGCCTGAGGCAGGGTGTAAATTAGGCATTCCTCTTGGAATTAAAGATTTGGTTTAACAAAGCTCTTTTGTAGGATTGCAGCCTCCTGAGTTCCCGGTGCAAACCCTGGCCATGTGTTCAGAATGCTCCTCACAGGGCCGTCTTCTCTGTGGCTCCCCCAAATCAATCCTGCCCCTGCTGTTGTGAGATGGTGGCCTCATTTATGGGGCCAGAGTATGCGCATTTTATATCCACACCTGCATATGCTCTGCCCTTGATCAATGAGGCCAGTATCTTTGTGTGTGTACTTAAATTATTAAGGGTATATTTGGGGACAGTAATCAGACAGCCAAGAAACAAACAAAATCCATGTCAAGCTGGGTACCGAGGCTTCTTGGGTGGAGGAACAAAGCTGTGTCGTGGGGAAAGTCAGTGCTGAAGCAGAAGGATGCAAAATAGATGTTCTGTTGGTGGCTGGGAGTTTATGGACAAGGAGATCGGTTCTCTATTATGCAGCATGATAAATAAGAAATGTCCCTCCCCCACCACCACCACCTGAACAGTACTGGCCTGGATTTATTTCCCTCCCTACGTCTCAGTGTGCAGATGAATTGCTCATTAAGCTCAAATGCACTGGTTTTCCTATTACCTCTTGTCAACACCACAACACGCAGAAAAGCTGTTTTTGAAAGAGAAGGGGAAAGGCATAAGGAACTTTGAATCCTTTTTTGTGTGTGTCTGAAGGTGGGGTATCTACACAATTCCGCTTTGATTAATTTTCAAAATCAAGATTCCAGTTGTTTTTTTTTAAAGAGCTGACAAATATATCACAAAATATTCAATACCTTAAAAATTGTTTTGTGTAATTTACAGAAATTAACCTTTTCTCATTCTCGAAGAAGAAAGTGATACAGCTTCGTAAATGGTTTTACAAGGTGGGAATGCCTTGAATTATTTTCCTTTTAATTTCACATAAAAATATTTAAAATAAGACATTGTAAATAAACACAGTCAGAGCATTTTTACAAATATTCCTGTTGTTGATGTTGCTTTTAAACCCCAGGTTTTTTCCAGTGTGAAGAATATCTCTGGGTTTGTACCACGGTAGGTGGCATTAACTTGCTTACAGTGACAAAAAAAATGGACTCAAAAAAAAGAATCATCCATAGCCATCAACCTTTACTTTATTAAACAGAAAACCAGTCATCGCCCAGCACTCTGCAGTGAACCGTCAATTGGTTCCCTAGGAGATGACTGATGTTAACCTCTTCGCTGCTGTAGGAACTCAGCACATTCTTTGAGCAGCATCACAGGGCCCACAGCCTGCCTGCAGTTCATTAATCTGTGGTCCAGAGCTTCAGTTTCCAAAAGGCTTTTGGTCTGTAAAAAGGGTCAAAGATCAGGCTAGATCTAGATGTAAATTCCGCTCCTCCTGGGCTTTCTGGGTACCTTGTGTCACTATGTTTTTATTACTCAATGTTGCATATACAGGAAGGCATCTTTAATTAACAATGGTTAGGATTGGATAGCTCTTTACTCTCCAGTCTTATTGAAGAAACTGATGTCTGCTGACTTCCACAACGTATACGATCAGACTGTATTTCCAGAATTGAATTTCAGAAATGAAATATTGCATTCTTTTTCCTGTACATTGTTATTAAAAATGCCACTTTGAAAAAATATGGTTTGCTTTCTAACTATACATTCATTCAGCTCAGTTCAGTTCAGTCACTCAGTCATGTCCGATTCTCTGTGACCCCATGGACTGCAGCACGCCAGGCTTCCCTGTCCATCATCAACTCCCGGAGCTTGCTCAAACTCATGTCCATTGAGTTGGTGATGCCATCCAACCATCTCATCCTCATATATATATATATATATAAATTATATGTAATAATTATTATATATATATAATTATCCTATCATAGAATTTCTTTATGTGCTTAGCCTACAGTTCTCATCAGATATCCGTTCAGAGTTATCTGTTGGGGAACACCATTGCAAAGCATCAGTCCAGAGTGAGAAGACCACATTTTTGCCCTGGCTTCATATTTGCTAAATGAGCTTGACTAAGTCACAGCTTCTGAAGCCTCAGTCCCTGCAGATGAAGAAAGAGAGGCCCCACTGAAGTATTTGAAAGTGATTATGAGCTTCAAACTCATGCAAACATAGGTCATTATTTCCATAATTTTATGTCAGCTTTGCAAGATATTAAAAGATATATATCTTGATATTATTCAGTAGAACTGCCAATCTTCAAAAAACACAAATAGCACTACTTAGTTGGTTTCACTGTTGACCAGTTTACTTCTGGTTACTTACTTCTAAATGGCCCTTTCACAATCGGAAAAGCATTCCTTACTGACCACACTTCACTGAAGTAATTTGTAAATGTTAGTCTTCTATATGTCTGATGATTTCCCTTGTCTAAGGAAGGAAACTGAGATTATTCAGGGAGTGACACCTTAAGATTTAAACATACTTTTTATATTTCACCACCTGACTTACGGAACTCTAGCTTTTTTTCCCCCCTCTTGCTATTGTTTTTATAGATGTGTGTGATTATTTTGATAAAATTTTGTAATCTTTAGGATATTCCCAGTCTGCAAAGCTATTCCTTCAGCCTGAAGTAGCAGTTGGAGACTGAAAAATGTAATGAACCAGAGATCCATAACAAAGGAAGATATTTATTCCACAAAAGGATCTGTGATAAGATGCACACCTCCACAACATGGATGTCATCTTAAACGTATTTAAATTAAATTTTGTTCCTGGTTCTAATTCCTAAGTTTTAGAAGAAAGTTCTGCTCTGGAACATTTTCTGCTAGACAAAGCCACGAAGCCATGGAAAAATGCAGTCTAAAGAATTAGAGCAGGTGAGATGACTTCTCTTTTGAAAAACATACAAAGACTACATTACAAAGGCACTGGCTGACTTGATGTCATGATTTTATTCTTTTGCAGATTTCTATTGGAAAGAGTCTGCAGTTAAAATGTGTGTGCGTGTGTGCGTGTGTGTACAGGAATATGCAGATGTGTATATGCACACACACACAGACATACACATACATGCACACAGTAAAAGCCAACAGGTTAACAGAATTCTAGAACAAGAAAACTTGCTTGGAAGTTGGAATCAATTTTCCACATTGAATTCTACCGTATTTATGTATTTCCACAGAGAGGGCAGCATATTTTAATTTCTCCTTTCACCCTGTGTTCAAGCAGTAAGTTTTGCTAAACACGCCCAAAGCAGGTACCATGTTTCTGTGTTAAAGGCTTACCCATCCCTGTGATAGTGAGCAGGAGAGAGAAATGTTGACAAGCTGACTCTTTTACCTAAACAATACCTAAGCTGATGAACCAAGGCCATCAAGGAAAAGCTTTGCTGGTCGCGTATTGCCCATGCTTTGAACTTACCAATCCCTTAGATATTTCAGAGGTTTATTCATGAAAAGCAATCCTGGATTTGAGTTCAGAATGGACAAGGAGGGCTGCTGACTCAAGGGGCTGTAGGGATCCTGGGGGCCACTGCTAGGCAACAGCCCATCCTCAGCCCAGCAAACAGACAGACCACAAAATGAATGACCTCATCTACAAATCAGCTATTTGATATGCAGATTGGACTACAGGCCTCTTCAAAAACACAGCCCTTCTTAGGCAGCAGGTGCAGCGAAGGAGTGAGTGGCCTTCCGTCGTTTCAAAAGCTGGGCTGCCTCACTCTCTCCCTCTGGCCTTTAACAATTTCTGAAGCTCTATTATCTTCATTTTTTATTTAGATGGTCCATCTACAGAATCAGGGTTCATCCTCCACTCTCAGTTCAGAGGCCTAACCTTAAGCCCAGACATGAAGCAGGATTTAGAAGCCACAGGAACAACTGAAGGAAGGATAACATCACCCAGGCTCCTCTTCACAGATAAGAGAACAAAACAAAAACCCTGGTGAGTCCAGACACAGCGCATTTCTATACGCTCCCCAATACCTCACGTTTCTAATGACACATGTCTCCTTGAAAATAATTACCGATGCCTATAGCAGAAATGGAGGTTGCTTTTCCATTTGTGCTGGATGAAGCCCTGTAAGTTGAGGATGGAATGAAAATATCCACCTCCATTCTTTATGAATAGTTTTCTTTTGTGGCCACAATTGTCTTTAGCACAGTGGTGCGGACGCCTCCGATCAGAATTACGGCTCACTAGGTCATGGGAGGAAAGCGTTTTTTAGCCAACAAGTAAAAAAAAAATAAACAGTTCTTTCCCTCACCCACCCCCTCCTCCTCAGACTTTACACCAGTGGCGAGCTCCTGGCTATGCTTCATACGGCCGTAAAGTGCGATGTAATATAATTTATATTGTCTGTGGTTGCAGGTTATATCCTGAAAGTCATAAACTATTACCATTTTATGGCTCTGCTGCAGCTATTAACTAAATGAAAGAGTTATTCATTTGAAATCTGGAATCCGTGCAGTGGCCAAGCTTAAATTCATCAAGATCCACTAGTGTAAAATATGCGGAAATATTAAAGATAAAAGATTGTACACAGTGAGGCTGGGGGTGGAGCAGGGGGTGTGCAGAGCACCTTGCAGAACTAGAATTTTATCACACATGGAGGATTTGTATATTTCTACCTGCACACTTATTTCTAGAGAATCCCATGTTCTTGAGTTGAATCACAATAGCTGGTTTGGATTGGTTTGTGCACATGTTGGGGTTTGGATTGGTTTGTGCACATGTTGGGGTTTGGATTGTCTGTGTACTTGTGAATCAAGCAAAAAGATTACGTACTTATTTTGACATATTTCACACATACTGGAGATACCTGTATGTGTTTAGATATAGATGCAGAGAGAGATACAAAGAGGTAAAATAATGAATACTAGCTTTGGAATAAAAATTTGCACTGCTTTGTCATGACACAATTATTTTCTTTTCAATTACTTCTAAATTTATTTTCAGGGCCTATGATTTCATCTTTCTTTTTTTAAATTAAACACAAACCAGTCACACAAAATATAGCCATTCCGCTGATTCTGGGGAAACCAGCACATAAGCAGTTTCCACTCAACACATCGACATCAGATCTATTTAAAAATATTCCTTAGTTTCGGAGAGATCTTTGCATCAAGATTCGAGTCATGGTGTCAACCACAATTTGGTGGCTTTTCTTTAACAAACAAACAAGATCGGAGCTTAGAAAGAGGGTCGAATGGAAAGTAAGATCCTGCGGATGTTCAAAGGAAAAAAAACAAAAGATGCTCAGGAGTGTGCATCAACCCAAGAAGTGGTGAAAAGTGTTGCTTGAAACCCTACCCACATAAGGTCCTGGGAGGTTATTTTCAGATGATGATCATTATCCTTTGTTACCAACTGAATGATTCTGTCTCCCACCCACTCACATGTTGAAGCCCAACCTCTAGTGTGGTTTATTCAGAGATGAGGACTCTAAGAAAGTAAAGACAGCTAAGTGTAGCCTTAGTATGGGGCTCTGATCTGACAGGATTAATGCCCTTATAAGAAGGAACACCTGGGACCTCACTCCCTCTCTCTCCACAGGCACATAAGCAAGCACAAGCCCAGAAGGCATCCATCTGCAAGCAGGAATCACATCTGCTGGACCTTCATCTTGGATTCCAGCCACCAGAATTCTGAGAAAATACATTTCTGTTGTTTAAGACCCCCCAGTCTGTGATGTTTCACCATGGCAACTCTAGAAGACTAGTATATCCTATCATATGGAAATATTTTTTTCTAACATCTGAAAAACAGAATTTTAAAATTTATGTATAGAATACAGCATGAGGACACATCTGAGTAATGCAAAAATCAACAAATAAACTAAAACAAAACTGTGTTTTGTAGATTTTTTTAAAAGGTAAAATTCTGAACTGTTCTTGTTATATAGGTATTACTTTAAGTGCCTGAAAGCCACTTAGAAACAATACTAATACTGGCATATGTCCTGTTTACTCTGCCTATTAAGGCATTATTTTAAGATCATAGTGGTATAAAAGAAGAGTAGTGTCTTGGATCACAAGAACCTGCCTTTTGTTGCGTTAAAAAATATAAAAACAACTAAATACAGACATGAAGGCAAAAACTTTGAGTAGCACTGAATGCATGTAGGTAGCTTCCCTGGTAGCTCAGATGGTAAAGAATCTGCCTGCAATGCAGGAGACCTGGGTTTTACCCCTGGGTTTGGAAGATCCCTTGGAGGAGGAAGTGGAAACCCACTCCAGTAGAATCCCAGGGACAGAGGAGTCTGGTGGGCTACAGTCCATGGGGTTGCAAAGAGTTGAACACCACTGGGCAATTTTCATTTTATTTAATCTCACCTGCAGTAACTCAGAAATGAGCACTGCTGATCCCATTTTACAGGTGAAGAAATTTGAGGATCAGTGACAGAAAATAATCCACCCAAAATAATCAATAAAGTTGGAGGATCCAGGACCCACAGCCAAGACTTCCTGAAATCAGCATCTCACTGCCAGGCTGTTGTCTAGTCCAGGTGTGCAGATGATGGATGACTCAGCACTTCAAGACCTGGGTGGGTCCAGAGAGGAGGAGCAAAGACACAGAGGAAGACAGAGGACATTCTTTCTGTGCGAGAAAAAAAAAGAAGTGAACAGAGATGCAGAGTTTGGAAAAGCACAGAATGTGGACTCCATCACTTTGGTTGAATCATTTAAAAAAAAAAAAAAAAGGACAGATTTAACCCCAGATCATGAAGGTCCCAGCGACCAGGCCACAGAATCTATTCACCAAAGATTGGTGAGTCATTAGAATCTTTTAGAAACAGAAATCCCTGGAAGAAGTATTATAACTTGCACTGATAGAAACAAATTACTTTCCTCAAGGCAACAGAACACATGGCTTATAGAATGATGCTTAAGAAAAGCAGAAGCGGGGAGCAGGCTGGATAGTTTGTACTTTTGTTGTACGTTCTATTTGGCTTGATGTCCAGTGAGCAGCGACGGGACACGCGAGGAGCTAAGTCACGGTCCACTTGTCTGCTATTCTTGTGTTTCTGAAGCCTCTCGAGTATGCACCGTGCAGGGTCCAGGAGCAGGCGGGGGCTTCTCAAGGCAGAGGCTCTGTAAACTGAGGCCCGCCATGATGTGTGCCAAGCCACATAGTATGTGCTCAGTGCAGAGCACCATGAATGAGTAACTGAGCATTTGGGAAATTGGAGCAGGAGCAGAGTGCTGGGCACACAAACAGACTTCCTCTGATTTCAGAAATGGGACTTCAGTCTTGGAAATCTCAGGTCAGTGCTCTGAGAGCAGCGAGGGTGAAGAAATGAAGGATCAGCTCTCCCTGGACAGTGAGGACACAACTGACTTCATTCTAACCCAAAATGGTGCTTATCTTTGACCACAAGATTGTGCTTTCTTCGACCAAGAAAGCTGAGCACGGAAGAATCAATGCTTTTAAGCTGTGGTGCTGGAGAAGATTCTTGAGAGTCCCTTGGACTGCAAGGAGATCCAACCAGTCCATCCTAAAGGAAATCAGTCCTGAATATTCATTGGGAGGACTGATGCTGAAACTGAAGCTCCAATACTTTGGCCACCTGATGCAAAGAACTGACTCATTGGAAAAGACCCTGATGCTGGGAAAGATTGAAGGCAGGAGGAGAAGGGGATGGCAGAGGATGAGATGGTTGGATGGCATCACTGACTCGATGGACATGAGTTTGAGCAAGCTCCGGGAGTTGGTGATGGACAAGGAGGCCTGGCGTGCTGCAGTCTAAGGGGTCACAAAAAGCCAGACACAAGTGAGCAACTGAACTGAACTTGACCACACAGTGCCAAAGAATAGATGACAATGAGTTCTAACCTGAAAGCCAGTGCACAGTTAACACAAAATTATATCTTCCTATATATGTTTTATTTGAAATATAATAGATTCTTGAGCCCAGGACCAAAATATTTGGGAGAATGATGTCTATTTAAATAAAGTCATTGTCCTGGTTAAAACAAGTGAAAGTAAGGCACATTCCCATATTCACGCACAACAGCAGAGAATGTGAAAATGAAAAGTGAGACGGTGGACTGAACAAAAAAGAATGTGATTGTGAACCAACATTCTAGGAGGATCTCAGGTCCTTTTTGCAGAAAAGGCAGGTGCAGTCTCTTATTACACAGGTATGAGGTGTCCTACGTGTCAGGCACACCCTTCACTTGACTCCTAGTGGAGCTTATGCTGAAACTAAAGTGAAAGATGTCTCTGTGTGCAAGCATTCAATGGAGTGCTGTATGCTAAACAGCAACATCCTAGAGGAAGGGTCTTGTTTCTAAAACTGGCCAAGCCAATTCCAAACTAGTTCCTGCCAAAATGCCTGCATGTTCACTGTGAGTTTTCTGGATCTATATCTACATTTCTTTTCTGTCATTTATCTAGGAGGATGAGAGAAATCTTTCTATACTTTCCCTAAGCTTAAATTATTTATTCAAATGTTTTCAAATTTGGCATCATCCCAAAGCATATTTTTTTTTTTTGCCAACAATCTTCTCTTTCTGCCCCCCTCCCTCCAAGCCCCATGTGTATTTTAAGCAAATTCTCATCCATATGGTTCTCATTCCAGGGCTCTTAATTCATCTCTATGCTGTTCTATTTATTATTCAATTATTCAATATCTTTTACTTTAAGTTTCTATTAAGGTTTATATGCTTACTTGGGAATGGGGTTTTATATTAAGGTCTGTACACCCTTGTTTGTTTCCAAAAAGAAAACCTTACTTAGACGTGATGGAAAATGGTGATGTATTAATGGGTTTGAACATCTCTCCATTTACAATCGACTCACGATACTAATGTCAACAGGACAAGTGATATGCAGTATCTCATTAGGTCCTCCCAGAGAGCTGTGAAAAAGGTCACTGCCCTCACCCTCAGATGGACCCACAGAACAGAGCTTACCTGGGGCATGAGGCCATTCATAGAAGGATTGACGATTTAGACTACTCTGCCTCCCAAACCTGCAGGCTGCCCATTTACCCTACTACCTGGTACCACATCTAATTTAGAAGTAAAGCAAGCATTTTTGAATGTAAGTTTGTTTACAGTCCAAATAAAATGTGCTACATTTTCTCTTTGAGAAGATTCCAGGAAAAATCTTTGCTCCTTTATGGAAACCTCTATTTTTCAATACCCTGATTGGAAAGTCAGTTCCAGCATCTCCTTGGTCCTTTTTCTCAGGAGACTCTCAGGTCCTCAAAAAGGACCAACCCATCATTTGGTGCCTGGTTCAGTGGAATCCTGGAGACCCCCTTGGAACTGCAGGAAACTAGGCATACAAATTAGGTCCTCACCTTTCCTGCAATTGTTCTGCCACCTGTTCAAAAAAAAAAAAAATACCCACAATCAACCAACCAAACAACAGAAACCTAAAAGCAGGAGTGATATTAACGAGATGCTAAAGTAAGAGGTCTGTAGAGTCGTTGTCATAAACATTAAGAGAAGGCGTGTTTTACACCTTATCCCACACTCTGTGGACAGGTTCTGTGCTCTGTTGTCTCACCGTGTTTACCTGCTAAACAGGCATAATGAGACGTGATAAGGATTCCAGCCCCCGGTTCCAGTGTGTGGAGGGTATTTGCACACAACCCGGCAAATCTTGGATATGAGCTGGGTGTCTTGACAATGGAGATAGTGTCCAACCCCACAGGTTAAGGGCTCCTTCCTACAAGCCTGCCCACCACCCCTCCAACCTCCCCTCAGATGCCAGTTGCAAGTCCAAATAACTACCCACCCTTCCGACCAACTGGCTAGAGACGGCAGGTTCCGACAACTCCTCTGCGGTTTCCATTAACTGCTCACAGAGCTCAGAGGAACCTTTCCCTCACTAGATTAACCGCTGATTGTAAGGAACAGCCAGGTGGAAGTGATGTAGACCGCAAGCTGTGCAGACAGGGTGTGGTGCTTCCAGGCTCTCTGATTGTGCTGCTCTCCCCAAGTCTCCCCTCGTTCACGAACGCAGAAGCTCCCCAAGCCCTCCACTTTGGGGTCTTTACGAAGACTTCATTACGTGGGTATAATTAATGAAATCATTGGCCATGGGTCACTGGTACATACTCCAACTCCTCTCCCCTTTTCAGCGGCCAGGAGGAGGGCATTAAAGTGCCAGCCCTTCAAACACATGGTTGGTTCTCTAGGCAATCAGCAACCCCCACCCGCACCCCCTGCTCCACGCTGACCTGAGGTGCTTTCCAAATATCCCCTCGTTAACATAACAAAAGACAGCTTTGTCACTCTCTTCACTCAAGAAATCTCAAGGGTTTTTGGAACTCTGTGCAGAAACAAAGACTATATATTATATATATATATAATATAAAACCACAATATCACACGTGCCTTATTTTCCATGCAGAATGTGAGATCAACTCAGGTAGAACCAATGCCAAATGCTTCAATGGTTGATAGAATGAAGAACATGGCAATGGAGATTCAGATGCTGCCTTGGAATTCTTAGTATCTCCTAGGCTTGTGCTTCTATAGTGAGGTGTCCCTGGAAAGTCACCTTGGGGTCCTAAGCTGTATGAATTTTTAGAGGGAGAAATATTTTCCCCAAATTTTTAAGGGCGCCCAAGTATACAGCTCTTGCACATAGAACGACTTCACCATAAGGACCTCTATTCCAAAGACCTTCCTAAGAAGGCTGAAGGGAGTGTCCATTGTACTGATGAAACCAAGGCTCAAGGCAGGAAAGTGACTTATAGTTTCCTGCCATCAGTTGGAGAGAGAGACGCACAGTCATAGCACACCATAATGGATTGGTAAGTTCTGGAAAAGATAATGTGACCATAACTGGTTCCCCAGAATTATTTCACATATCATTTGGAAAATAAGAATAATAGTAGTAAATAGCACTTACTGGCTTAAGCCATGTGAAAAGCAGTTGCTAAATATTAATACTTTGCATAAGGCATCTGAAGAATTCCTCCTGAAGAATTCCAACACAATATGACTTGGGTTGTTCTTGTTAAGTAACTCAGTTGTGTCTGACTCTGCAACCCCATGGACTGCAGCACACCAGGCTTCTCTGTCATTCCTCATCTCCTGGAGCTTGCTCAAACTCATGTCCATTGAGTGGGTGATGCCATTCAACCATCTCGTCCTCTGTTGTCCCCTTCTCTTCCTGCCCTCACTCTTTCCCAGCATCAGGGTCTACACCACCTGGGTAGACAAGCTTTACTGATGGGAATGTGGGGCTTTGGTGGTAAAGGGAGTGCTCCTGCTCCCAGAGCCAGCGGGGAACAAAGCTGAGACTCAAACTGGAGTCCTTCTTGATTCCAGCATCCTGGTATTTGATGACTATGCCTCCAGCTCCTCAGGGATGAGAACTGGAGTTAGGGGTGGAGATATCATGCTATAGTCAGGAGCCAGGGAGATGCCTGCAGTGCTTAAGTTACTGCCACGGCTGAATATTCCAATTATCCACTTGCTATATTTCAAACATGAAGATGATTTGTGTAGGTTGGTTTACATAGGAATGACATTCAATAAAGGAAATATATTCCTTGATCTTGGATTCGCTTAACAAGAGGCTTTCAACTTTCAGTTTTATTAATTGCTCTGAAAACCTACAATTTAGGTAAAACTAATTATATTTGATTTTACTCATTTGGTTAGTTCTCTTTTAATATAAGTGGGACTGAAAACAATCACTCTCCTCTGTCTGTGTCATGTATGAAATGACAATAGGAAACGCCAGGCGACATCTCGCCACGCCTTCAAAACTAGACCTAACTTGATTTCTAATGAAGGGTTTGCTCTTGCAAGAAATTGCCTTGACAAGTCTTTTCTTTCTGAAATTGGTTTTTTTTTTTTCTTGTTTCTTTCTGAAAACCAAATTTTTAGCCTTCTGGTACCTTTTGTATCTTCTAGGACAAGGAATGACCAGCATTATTCTTATTACAGGTGCATGCTCTGGAATCCACACTTTGATCATGACGTATTTGTCACACCAGGGGGTGGGTGTGGGAAGAAGGACTTAATGGGCAGGAGAGGGTCTATGTCCAAAACAAGAGCTCACTATAAGCTGTCACGCTGGGCCTGAGATTTTGAAGACAATGAAAAAATGACAAAAGTAGTACTGAACATCCTAATCTCTGTTAGAAGTGCAAATCAGAAATCCTAAATCCAAGAGTGTGGCCAGGACCTAAGACATAAATAAGAAACCAGGTCTTGGATGTGGAGTAGGAGATCAAACTCAAGGGGCTCCAGGCATCATCCCCGCACGCCCATCAAATGATCACACACGCCCTGATGGAAACAGAAGATGTTTCCCCAAGCCACACCTGTTTAGGAGCAAAACAAAATCATATTTTACAGGAGAAAAGAGTTTCGAGTTACCCACCATCCTAAAAAATGGTGAGAACCCAGCCTCACTCAAAGCCATCTTACAGGAAGTTTTGGTAAACACAACACAAGGAAACAACGAGTCTTGACTATCATTATCATCAACCCCATGACAACTCCTTTCGGGCTGTCTCTGCTTGATGGGGCGTGCAAGCTTTGGCAAGCTGGCTTGTCTCTCCCAGACTTATCTACTCCTTATTTAAATGGTAACAGACATCTCTTATGCAAAGCAGATGGATAGGTTTAAAGACAAGGTGTATGAAGACCCTGACACATGGCAGATGCACATATCTGGATAGATTTCTTTCACTCCCTCTGTTGACTTTTATTCCAAAAAGTAGTTTACAATTCACCAGAAACAAAGAGAAGGGCATCCATCCTTTCTGTGCTGACCTCCTTCATCACACAGCATTTAGGTTATTGCTGCTTGTACTTGAACCCCTTTTGCTTCTCAGAGCCTCCGCCAATGGCAGGGAACAAAAAATTGCAAGTGGGCCAGCCTCCGTGGGATGGGCTTGCTCCACCATCCCCGTATCTGAGTACCAGAGAAGCATCCTTAAAAGAGATGCAACCCGAATCAGTTACACAACTTCAAGGTGATTTAATCTCATGTTGGCAGAACTTTCTGTCTTCCTTCTCTGCTAGCTGCACACACGTTCCTTCCTTCCAATAATGTGATGACCTATGGTGTTCCTTCCTTCCTTGCAGCAATGTGATGAAGCCCCATGTGGCTCAGAGTCTCTGCATCTGAGACTCGCAGCAGCTGCCTCTGCAGATTCACATGCATGTGGCCGGCCTGCATAGCGAGAGGCACCAGAGGAGCGGAGGAAGCTTGTCACCTTTGATGACCTGTCCTATCCCGGTGCTAAAGAAACAAGATGTGAGGAACAGCGAGGTAGTACATTTGTTCCAGCCTGGAGAGTGGCTGCAACCTGAGCCCTTCCCTGCTGGTGGTCCCTGGAGAGTCCTGAGAGGCACTTTCAGTGGAATGACATTCCCCATCAGTGGTCACTGTGGACACACAGACAACTCAGACTCCACAGGGAAATGATCCTTTATGAAGAAGGAACAGATAACGGACCGAGCTGTCTGCATGGAATTTGCATTTGGCAACACACTGTAGTTAGAACATTAGTCTGGGTGGCTGTAAACCTGGTTCTTAAGCTTGGCTTTGTCCTTAGCTGTGTGTCTTGGGTTCCTCCATCTGTCCAAGAAGAAGTTAGATAGGGTGGCACAGAAGCTCCCTTTCGGGTCTGAAATCCCCAGCATCGCAGAGTCGCCAAGATCCTGGGCTTGGATGCACGCAGGCATGGTTTAATCTCAGCTCCACCATTTACCTGCAAGTCACCAAAACTCTTTTGATTTTATAAGCAAGATGGGGATAAAAAGAGGGCCTAGTACATGGGACTATTATAAAGATTAAATATGATAATGTAATCATAGTATTTAGCTCAGTGCTTGGCCCGTAGGAAGAACATAGGTCAGTTCAGTTCAGTCGCTCAGTCGTGTCCGACTCTTTGAGACCCCATGAACCCCAGCACTCCAAGCCTCCCTGTCCATCACCAACTCCCTGAGTCCACCCAAACCCATATCCATCGAGTCAGTGACGCCATCCAGCTATCTCATCCTCTGTTGTCCCCTTCTCCTCCTGCCTTCAATCTTTCGCAGCATCAGGGTCTTTTCCAATGAGTCAGCTCTTCACATCAGGTGGCCAAAATATTGGAGTTTCAGCTTCAACATCTGTCCTTCCAATGAACATCCAGGACTGATCTCCTTTAGGATGGACTGGTTGGATCTCCTTGCAGTCCAAGGGACTCTCAAGAGTCTTCTCCAACACCACAGTTCAAAAGCATCAATTCTTCAGTGCTCAGCTTTCTTAATAGTCCAACTCTCACATCCATACATGACCACTGGAAAAACCATAGCCTTGACTAGACAGATCTTTGTTGGCAAAGTAATGTCTCTGCTTTTTAATATGCTATCTAGGTTGGTCATAACTTTCCTTCCAAGGAGTAAGCGTCTTTTAATTTCATGGCTGCAGTCACCATCTGCAGTGATTTTGGAGCCCAGAGAAATAAAGTCAGCCACTCTTTCCACTGTTTCCCCATCTATCTGCCATGAAATGATGGGACCGGATGCCATGATCTTAGTTTTCTGAATGTTGAGCTTTAAGCCAACTATTTCACTCTCCACTTTCACTTTGATCAAGAGGCTCTTTAGTTCTTCTTCACTTTCTGCCATAAGGGTGGTGTCATCTGCATATCTGAAGTTATTGATATTTCTCCCAGCAATCTTGATTTCAGCTTGTGCTTCATCCAGCCTAGCGTTTCTCATGATGTACTCTGCATCTAAGTTAAATAAGCAGGGTGACAATATACAGCCTTGACGTACTCCTTTTCCTATTTGGAACCAGTCTGTTGTTCCATGTCCAGTTCTAACTGTTGCTTCCTGACCTGCATACAGGTGTCTCAAGAGGCAGGTCAGGTGGTCTGGTATTCCCATATCTTTCAGGATTTTCCACTGTTTATTGTGATCCACACAGTCAAAGGCTTTGGCATAGTCAATAAAGCAGAAATAGATGTTTTTCTGGTACTCTCTTCCTTTTTTGATGATCCATCAGATGTTGGCAATTTGATCTCTGGTTCCTCTGCCTTTTCTAAAACTTTTTCTGAAAGTGAAAGAGGAGAGTGAAAAAGTTGGCTTAAAACTCAACATTCAGAAAGCTAAAATCATGGCAACCAGTTCCATCACTTCATGGCAAATAGATGGAGAACAGTGGAAACAGTGGCAGACTTTATTTTTTTGGGCTCCAAAATCATTCCAGATGGAGACTCAAGGCATGAAATTAAAGGACACTTGCTCCTTGGAAGAAAAGCCATTACCAACCTAGATAGCATATTAAAAAGCAGAGACATTACTTTGCCAACAAAGGTATGTCTGGTCAAAGCTATGGTTTTTCCAGTAGTCATGTATGGATGTGAGAGTTGGACATAAAGAAAGTTGAGCACTGAAAAATTGATGCTTTTGAACTGTGGTGTTGGAGAAGACTCTTGAGAGTCCCTTGGACTGCAAAGAGATCAAACCAATCCATCCTAAAGGAAATTGGTCCTGAATATTCATTGGAAGGACAGAGGCTGGAGCTGAAACTACAATATTTTGGCCACCTGATGTGAAGAGCTGACTCATTGGAAAATACCCTGATGCTAGGAAAGATTGAAGGCAGGAGGAGAAGGGGACAACAGAGGATGAGATTGTTGGATAGCATCACCAACTCAATGGACATGAGTTTGAGCAAGCTCTGGGAGATGGTGATGGACAAGGAAGCCTGACATGCTGCAGTCCATGGAGTCAAAAAGAGATGGATATGACTGAGCAACTGAACAACAACATATGGTAATTGTCTTTCTCTGTGTGACATGACTGAGCGACTGAACTGAACTGAACTAATGGACAACAGAGGCTTCCATGGCAGTTCAGCAGTAAACAACCCACCTGTCAATGCAGGATACCAGGTTTAATCCCCAGGTCAAGAAGTTCCCCTGGAGGAGGGCATGGCATCCCACTCCAGTATTCTTGCCTGGGAAATCCCCAGGACAGAAGTTTGGCAGGTTATAGTCCATGGGGTCACAAGAGTCAGATGGACATGACTGAGCAACTAAATCACCACCACATGGACAACAGGGCTCCCTGAAAGGCCATTTGGATCCTGGCTGCTCAAGAGTTCCTTGGCTTCCATGAAGGTTCCCTGATTCTCTGATCCTTTTCAGCATTCTCCAAGGGAGCAGGCCTGCTCCAATCATGTATGAAGCTCATAGAAAACCCCATTTACAGTCAACCTGCATAGAAAAGCCAAAGGAAAGAGTCAATGCAATTAACCCAGAGTGAAATCCTACTTCAAAAAAAAAATCCTCCCACTCTATTCTTGGATTTATAGCTCAAGGTTTTCACTGGAATGGCTCTTGTAAATTAATTGCAGACACAATTGTCTACGGGCATTCTCCGAAGAAGTGGCAAGCAGTTAATTGCACCCCGAATTAGCCAATTCTGCCCATAATTAACCATTTGAAGACAATTAATTGCATGCATAATATTTGCACCTGCAACTAATTGGAGACCCTTATATTGTTCCTGGAAGAAATAAATAAATAAGTAACAACAACAACAACCAAAGAACAAGGGGCCGCTCTCAAAATGGAGTCGTTTATAGACAAAGCTTCCCGGAGCCCAGGAAACACTCTCTGTGTCACAGCTGCATTGATGGAGAAGCAATTTTAAACCGTCCAGGACCAGTGAGGTTTGCAAGACATTATTTGATGCTTTTTTTTATCTTTGTTTTTTTTCTCTTCCTATTGTTAACGAGGACAAGCAGTACTTAAACTTAATTTCTTCAATTATGCAAGCAAAATACATAAGACTACCCAGGTCTGGAAGAATTAAAACATCCCATCCCATATCAAAATAACGGTGTGGTTTTAAAACAAAGACTGAGTTCTCTTACCTTTGCTCCTGCTCTTGTTTCACTTATGGGGTGTGTGCATGTGTTCAGTCACGTCTGTCTTGTCCGATTCTTTGCGACCCCATGGACTGTAGCCGGCCAGGCTCCTCTGTCCGTAGGATTTTCCAGGTAAGAATACTAGAGTGGGTTGTCATTTCCTCCTCCAGGGGATCTTCCTGACCCAGGGATTGGATACACTGACTGAACATGCTTTTAGAAGGAGAAAAGAAATAAACGTTCCCCCAGACCTTGAGGGCCTAAGAAGAACACGTATGCATCATGTTATAATTCTGCTGGCGAGTGGGGTCTGTGGATGAGCATAATCTGTTTATGCTCTTTAAGAAAACAAGTTGCTGTGATTAATAATAACAAGGACAATACTAACAACCATCACAACAATAATTGCAGTCACCATGTAGTAAATACTTTGGCCAATCTTTCACCTAACCTGACTTAAATTGTCATCACAATTCAAAAGATATATTTTGTGCCCATTCTGTGGATGAGAAAATTGTTCATAGGAGCTGCCTAATTTTCCTAATTACATAGGTATCAGTAAACTTGTATAATTCAATTGACAGCAAGTACTCAGCACAGCTCCTGAATACAGTCAACACTCAACTAAGGTCAGCAAAGTGTCTGTAGCCCTGGTAATTACTAAGTTTACTCTCTTTTCATGGATATGTTGGGGATGGAATTGTAAACCTAAAAGGTGACACTGTCCTAAGTGCATCATATGAAATAAATTGACTCAAATTCAGTAACAAAGGAAAGAGAATAATACCATCGTCATCCTCTTTTTACAGATGCTTAAACTGAGGCAGGGAAATGTTAAATAACCTGCTCAAGAATATACACTGGTGAGATTAGAGGAGGGATTCAAATACTGACATTCTGACTCTAGTTTAACTACTACACAATTTTGCCTCTTAGAACCTAGACAGATGGATTTGTCTGTAAAAATGTGTGCATGTGTGTAAATCTGGATGTGCTGGAGCTGTCAAAAATCAATACATATTTTGAACTTCCCTGGTAGTCCAGTGGTTAAGACTCCAAGATTTCGCTGCAGAGGGCAGCAGTTTAACCCCTAGTCAGGGAACTGAGATCCCACATGCCATATGGCATGGCGAAAGAAAAAAAAAATTAGAAAGCATATAAAAATTGGCCTAGATGCTAAATGTTCACTTTCTCAAACGACAGCAGAACCACTGTCCGTGGTTTAGGAAGAGCACTGGGAGAATATTCTCGTTCCTGGCCACATCCAAAGCCCACTAGCTAAAGGTCAGTCCCATCCTGGAAAGGCATGACCTCCATGACTCAAGAGGCATATGAAGAGTCCTGGAGAGGAGGGGCTGGGAAGAGCAAGCAGGAGGAAGACGCAGAGCTAACTGTGGGGGCCAGACCTCAGCAGGTGGGAGGCAGAGAGCAGGGGCTAGGGCTGGTGGTCCCAGATCACAGGATGGGTGGAGGCAACTGGAGAAATGGGGGGGCTGTGCGGGGCAGAAAAGCCACCCCCAGTCCAGGTCTTCTTAGGACCCTGGGGGTCTCACTGGAACCTTGAATGCGGCTGAACAGCCTTCCTGCAGGAGCCTTGTTTGTGAGGTTGGAACTATACCGTGATACAAGCTTCAAATCCTAACGGTTGGTCTTCTCTCTTCTGTGTAAGAGAGCTTAGGAGCGCCCACTAAATATTTGATGAAGGATAAAGAGAACAGTGTTCAGGAAAATGGAGCAGACGGAGCGGGGGCTCCTGGTGGCCCCAAGGTCAGTACATCAGCAAGAATCAGCACCAGAGCTGACACTCAACCCAGGCAGTCAGGGAAAGCAAGAAACACCAACTCTGAGGGTGTGTAAGATTTATCATGTGACGATGATAAGCTTTCAAGACATCAGAAAATGTGTGTGCCTTTTTCCCTTATTTAAAAAAAAAAATCTGAAACACACATGGTCAACTTCATACTAATAAAAGTTTTGAACTGGACAAACAAGGACTAGGTAGGATCCTTGCCACAGGTCTAGATCTCCTTATCATCTGGTAGACAGAAATTCATTCACCAAAATATCGAGAGGAAGGTTTTATCATCAGACACAAATCCAAATGACTTCCTTTAATACTATTTTTTCAGCTTGTGCGCAAGATGAGAGCGTGTTGTCAACGTCCTGATGAATCAAGGCCCTGCAGCCGCGTGTGCACACGTACACCTGCACACACTTACCTTCTTCCGTTTGCCAGCATGGTGTTGTTATTCAGTCGTGTCTGACTCTTTGTGACCTCATGGCCTACAGCATGCCAGGCTTCCCTGCCCTTCACTGTCTTCCAGCGTTTGCTCAAACTCATGATAGTTCCTGATCAACAGAAAGAAGCATTAGTTTTCTAGGTGCTCTTACAACAGCTGTTTTCTCCTAGTAAAGAAATCCTTCCTTTCTTTTCTCCTTTTTATTCATCTGCTTCATTATCCATCCTTTGCTGCTGTTCAGTCACTCGGTTGTGTCTGACTCTTTGTGACCCATGGACTGCAGCACGCCAGGCTTCCCTGTCCATCCTAGTGTGTGTTTTTTTTTCCACAGCTGAATGTGAAGTGTATGAGTCCATATTCTACTTCCTTTTCCTTTTTGACATATGAGTACAGCTTGTATTGTACAATCTGATATTCACCAGGACCATTTGGAAATTGACAAAAGCCACTTTGTTATCTAATATGCAAGACCTTTGGGGTCGTCCAAGATGGGACACCCAGTTCACTGTGTTGATGCTTCTTATTTACCCATTTCAGTTGAGAGACAGACCCATTTTGCCTTATGGAATTACCCTCTCACAGAAGGGGGTTTACAACCTGGTGTGGAGGGAGGCAGCAACTAATGTATGTAATAATATGAGTTCAAAAAAATCCCTGTGGATGAGGAAATCACAGATAATGGGTGACTGCAGTTCTGGCATCTAGATATATATGAAAACATCCCCAAATGCATATAATGCCCACATGTAACTAGAGCTACTTACCAGGCTTGATGGGATGGGTCTCCTGATCAAGGTAAGACAGTGTGAAGATAGAAGTTATAGCAGTCACCCATTATCTGCGGTTTTCTTATCCACAAGGATTTTTTTTTTTTGAACTCATATTAATGCACACATTAGTTGCTGCCTCCCCCCACAATGGACTGTAACCTCCCTTCTGTCTCTAGGAGAAGGTCAGCAGGTAATTCACATGTGTTGGGGGCGCAGGAGGCATCCGTCATGGACTGACCGCTGAGGCCGCTGCTTCCTGTCCGACTCCCCCTCCCTCTCACCCACCAGAACGTGAATCTAAAGCTTCCTTAATAAAGCTGGCAAGCACCCCTGCTACATGTACGCTCTATGAAAGACCAACAGCCTGTCGTCTTCTATCTCCCCAAGTAGAGGCAATTCCCCCGGGGAGGGACTTCTGATAGGAGGACACAGCTGGAGGTGGAGAAACAGAGAGAGGATGGAGAGAGAAGAAAAATCAAGACTTCGCTCTGGTCAGGCTCTCAGAGCATCTCTGCTTCCATATTGATGCTCATGTTGGTCGCTGTTCTCCTGGGAATCGCCCCGCCCGCCCCAGGCACCTCCCGGGTACCATCCTTTCCGTAATCCCCGCCCCCATCCCTCCGGAGGCACATCCCCGACGGAGGCACACAACCGGGCTTCCCAGCGCCTCGAGGCACCCGTGAGCAGGAGCTCACCCAGGCAGAATTCAGACAGACGCGCGTTCTCCGTTCTCCGACGGATGCCGGAACGCGCCAAGCCCGGGTGGCGCCCGGGACTCATGCCTTGGCAAATAACGCGAACATCCCCGCAGCCTCGGAGCGGTGAGCCCCGAAGATTCAGCATCTCGGACCCCCGCGCCTCCACTATGGAGCACCAGTTGCTGAAGAGCCTTTTCTCACGTTATTTGCAAAATGCTCACCTTCTTCAGTCTTCAAACACAACCTAATTGCCGCCTGCCAAGCAGGGGCGAGGTGTAAAGTGTGGTCCTGCTCCATGAGGCCGGGCAGAGCGGAGCAGGTGGAAACAAGGGGATGGAGGGGGCGGGGAGAATCCGAAATTAGCTTCTTGTTCATTAACCAGTGTGCCCAACCCCACCATGCATGCGTTAAACAAACAACAACAACAGCAACAACCCACCCTCCCCCCAAAAACATCAGTTGCTTAAAAAAATGGACAAGAACAAAAGCTCACAAAACCAGGAGCTACAGGCAGATGGATTCACACGGGCGGGGGTGGGGTGGGGGTTGGGGGTGGGCGACATCCTGATCTCAGAGTCGTCAGCCCTCCTTCCCCAGCCTGGCGGCCACTTCGCTCCATCCTCAAGGCTTCCACCAAGGCTGGTCTTTCAAGTGAGTCAGACATTGAGGATCTGTTTCATCAAAACCACATTGTTCCTTGACCATGGTTCCTGGCAGCTCGGGCTTAGAGATGAAATATTAATGAAAAAGGGAGGAGACGGAAAAAGAAAACCACTGAGTGGGTTTAATACTTTGTGCTGGGATCACCTCTGGGAGGGAAGACAGAAGAAAGGTCTGAGCAGGCCTGCGGAGTCCATTTTGCCTGAGAAAAAGGCTGGAGTTGAAAGCCCAGGTCTGGGCATTTTCTGACCTTGGTGAGATACGTTATAATTAGCGCCTGGTTACGCAAGTGCATTAAAAATACCCAGGAAAAGATCTTGAGACTAAGCAAAAATTTCTTAGAAATACCAGCAAAAGCTGAATCTATAAAAGAAAAAAAATTGACAAATTGAACTTTGTTAAAATTAAGAGCTTCTGCTCTTTGATGAGAATGAAAAGACCAGTCACAGATCATTGACTGAAAATACTGGTAAATAATGTATCTGATAAAGAACTTGGGAAATATATAAGGAATTATCACAACTCAATTATAAGGGGGATGACAGTTAATGAGTACTGGGTTTCACTTTGAAATGAAATTGTTTGATATTAGACAGTGGTAATGATTGCAAAACTATGGATATATGCATATATTTAGTATATATGTATATAGTTAATTTATACATGCTAAAACTCACTAAAATTTATAGTTTAAATGGGTAAATTGTATGTGAATTATTTCTCAATAAAACTATTCCTTAAAAGCAAAAAACAAAAAAAACAAAAAAACACCGAGGACCAAAAAAAAAAAAAATCAAGCCTATTGGAGAGCCCCTGTATTATATTATTGCCCTTGTGGGATGAGAGCCAGCAGTAAATTCAGGTCATAGCTTCCGGTGGATGTCCTCCCCCTGTGTGGAGTAGGGCAGAATTCTGCCCACAGCGCCACGTGTCCACTCTTGTTCAGCAGCTCCAGCGGGCTGTGGAGAACTGCCTTTGATTTTCACTAGACAATAGCAGAGAGTCCTGTGACTTAGATAAACCCCCAGGGGCGTAGGTGGGCATGTGAGAACTTGCCAAAAGAAAGAAGCAGATATTTCCCCTTTAGACTTAAAGTGGTGCTCTGAAATAAATAAATAAATAAATAAATAAATATCTTTTAAAATTTTCTTTTTTTCAGACTTCCACTGAAAATATGGGTTTTTAAATAAATATTACTGGTATAATTGACTATCTGTGAACACAAATAGTGTATGTTACTACTTTACAATGGAAATTAAAAGTCCCTTGCAAGTTGATTGACACAATTGCAGAAAAAAAACATTGAATATCATTGAGAAAATAGAATTTGCTTAAGATTTCAAGGTAGAATTCTGTGGTTTTTTTTGCTTTTTTAATTTTTATTTTATATTCACCTTTTAAAATTTTCTAATTGTTTATGACAGTTTTAGTCTATCTATATATTGTCTGGGAAATAACTCTGCTTTTATTTTAACAACCAACATGTATTTGGCTGAAACATACCTATCCTTAACATGTCTAAAGGATGGGTTAAAATAATTACAAAGCAAGTACAATATTTTATGTAGAGAAGGTTTAACTGAATTCAGTGACTAGCCTGTGCTAGAATCCTGCTCTGGGCACTTTGGGGACCTGAAATTCAGCATTCAAACCCTGGTCCCTCACACCCCATCACCCCCTCTCCTGGTGAAACCATGAGCCAAGCTGCAGCCCAATGGCATGTGGCATTTCCCTGTCCTTTGCCAGAAATCTACGAGAAACACCTGTTGGTTTTACCAAGAGAGAAGCCTCAGATAATGAACATCAGGCACCTAAGCTCTTGTTGTTTTCCAGATGCCTTTGAATTCTATACGCAGGTAAGTGCAAGAACCAGTCAGACATGCCTGAGGCTGTCCACTAAGGATGCTCTGTCCTGTCCAGGGAGGTCCTCTAACTGGCCCATGTCTGCCCACCCTCAGACTTGCAGAGATTCAGTGTTTCTCTGACTTAACCTTCAAGTAACTGTTTCTGACTAATTACCACATCCTTCAAATGTTGGAGATAGAGTCTTTTTTCTTATTTCCTTAAATTTTACACGATGCCACGGGCAGGAACTTTGGAAATTTAAAGCACTTGATCATGCTCTTAATGGATTTTTTTTTTTAAACTATGTTTCAGGTATAGGAATTAGTCAGAGAAAGGTTAAATAATTGAATTTTCCTAAAGCTAGAAATAAAACAAACCCTACAAACATGCTCTTATGTCTAAAGGGCTTCCCTGGTGGCTCAGATGGTAAAGAATCTGCTTGCAATGTGGGATACCCGGGTTTGATCCCTGGTTTGGGAAGATCCCCTAGTGGACGGTATGGCAACCCACTCCAGTATTCTTGCCTGGAGGATCCCATGGACAGAGAAGCCTGGCAGGTTACAGGTCCAAAATGTTGCAAAGAGTCAGATACGACTGAAGGGACTTACTTTACTTTTGTCTAAAGAGCTTCAGTCTCACATAATGCAGGCTGCTTTGTTAGCAGTGTTGCAGGATAAAAAATGGAGCTGATGTTTTCAAAAATTTTTCATATCATGGTGATGCCAGGGTGAGGGTAGAATAGGTACATTTTGAGCCTGGAGCATTGTTTTATACCAGAAAGTAGTAAAGTGCTCAAAACCAAGACAAGGATAAGTCACAGAGACTCTGCAGCCAGGCTGGGGGATATCAAGATAATTAAACTGTAATAACCTTGAGTCCAGAGTTTATACCAATAATACATAAGAAACTGGGGGCTGAGAGGGGACTCTTATTTCTAGTAGAACTTCTAAGGCCAGCTAGTAAATGTGAAAAGAGTGCAGCAGTTAGAAAATCCATCATTTCTCAAACCTCACAGTAAATACTGATTCATGAAAAAAATCACCCATTTATCCTAAATCAAGAGGGACATTCTGATGAAGAACAGAGCAGTATTTATTTGTATGGTTTATTAGCTGCAAAGTAAAATTATAAACTACAGTGCCAGAGAAATCAGAAAATCTTTTGATGGGGCGATTACAGCCATGGATATCGTGGGCTTCTAGATCTAATTCCTGGAGGAGGACACAGCAACTCCTAAGCCATGTTATAGCCAAAACATGAGTTGGTGTAACCATGGAGCAACAGCAGGCAAACCTCAGCTCAGAAACATGGTGTTAAAATGGAAAGGCAGTGAATTCTCCAAAAATGTCCATGTCGTAAAAGACAAGGAAAGGTTATAGAAATAATCCAGACTAAAAGAGACGAGAGAGACAAAAGAAGCAAATGTAATATGAGATTCTAGACTGGATGTTGTGCTGCTAAGAAAAATTAAAAAAAAAAAAGAAAATACTGGGTCTGTTGACAAAAACTGCAATAAAATTATAGGTTAAATAGAAGTGTTATACCAATGCTAATTTTACTGCAGCTTATAACTGTGCCATATGTATGTATGTACATATTAATGTATATAATGTGCACTGAAGTATTTAGGATAGAGGGTTATAATGCATAGGACTTATTCTCATGCAATTCAGAAACAATTGTATGTGTATATATGTGTGTGTGTGTATCTATGTGCTTATTTACTCAATCATGGCTGACTCTTTGCGACCCCATGAACTGTAGCCCACCCGGCTCCTCTGTCCATGGGATTTCTCAGGTAAGAATACTGGAGTGAGTTGCCATTTCCTCCTCCAGGGGATCTTCTTGACCCAAGGATTGCATTTCCTGTGTGTCCTGCATTGCAGGAGGATTCTTTACCTGCTGAGCTATCAGGGAAGCTCCACGTATTTTTATCAATATATCTATATATCTCAATATTGATCTCAGTCTCTATCTCTATATCTATCTTTATCTATATCATATCTGGAAATAGAGAAAATGCAAATTCAGCAAAAAATTCAAAACACATCTATTAATGGGTCAAGAGTATATAGGTGTTCTTTAAACTCTTATTTTTTATTATTGCAACATCTTTGTGAATTTGTTAAGTTTTTCCAAATGCTTCTGGAGAGTTTGAGAGCATCGTTTATTTCACAGGAGGGAAAGCAGGAGCTGAATTCAGTAAACAATGTATCCATGGTACCAAGGAGCTCCATGATGGAGCTGAGACTTCAGCCACCTTTCCCCAGACCCCCCTTCCCCTCTTGCCCTGCCCACTGACTGGTGCCCCTCAGAGTGCCCCAGAACCTCTCCCCTCTGGATGTGAAATCCCCTGTGACCTTTCTCTTCCCTTTCTCCATTGTGGGTTTAACTCATGAAAGGGTGGGGTGACCACCTTCCGCTGTCCGGTGTTTGCAACCTCAGATGTGGAAGCAAAGATTGACTGCCCCGTGGAAACTCTTGAGTAGCAGTTTCACTCTTGCCCGCACGTTCAGACCTGAGAAGGAAGCTGCCCCACCAGCACTACTAAGGAGCTTGAAAAAAAAAGAGGAAGCCTTACAATATGGAGATGTTTGTACTCAGAAACATAAATAACCAAGGACAGCGGCTCTGGTGAATGCCATCTATGTCACTGATTATTTTGGAAAGGGTTGCATTAGCGTCAATTGTTTCGTTTGTCTTTTCATGATCGTGCGGTTTCTAGTACCAGTGTGGAAGAGAGGAGCTATGAAAAAAGCACCCTCTTACACATGACAGCTACACAAGCTGAGTGAGTACACAAGGGATTCCCTGTGGGCACAGGTGGCTGAAGGGGAACAGGCGATGTTGAAGGAAAGCTGACACTTGAGCAAATAGTCAGTGTGGAGCGCGTCCCCGAGTCATCCCCTGCTACTGCACAGGGTGACCACACCGGCCCCGGTCGACCGTGACTCTCACCCAAGCTGAGACTCCAGCCACATGCGTGGAACACCTAACACCCTGCCACCCTCATTCACTCAGTGCCAGGGGCATCCACACCCCTTTGTCATTTGAAAAGAAAAAACAGAAAAAGTCTAACTGATGCTTTAAGAAATGGAATCTGTTCTTGGGATTCTTTCATGTCACAGAAAGCTATTGTTTACAGACAACCCTGGAACAATCATCTTTGTCAGGAGTACATCAAACCACACGCTGGACACCATAGCTGTTGCCAACGACACTGACGGTTCCCACTCTGCAGCCACCTGGTACCCAGCTGTCCTTCACCATCCTCTCAGGATGGCTTTTTCCCATCGAGATCTGAAAAGGCAACTGCAAAGCGGAAGCAAGACCGTCAGGAAAAGCGTGACACTCCTGCACAAACCATCTGCTTCCCCCACTCAGGTAGGATGCTATAACTTGCACAGCTGTCACAGGAAGGCCAGTGCCCTGCTTTAAAGAGCTGCCGTTTCAGGAAGAATTGCTTTCTTGGTTTGTTTAGAAGTGTCTGGTGATGAGCTGGGTGAACTTGGGAAGCAGAAAGCCCTTAGCTTAACAAAGAGAAGAAGACCAAATATCTACAAAATAGTATGGAATACAGAGAAAACCAGACCTAGATTTCAAAACTAATGGGCACCTTGCTACTAATGAGTAGACTGGCCCTTCTTGGGTCTAACACCAGTTTATGCCCATGAGACATGCTCATCTAGGAAAGCCCCACACCCCTCTGGTGGATGCTGCTGTGAAAGGAAAGGGATGAGAACTGGGGTCTGAGCGTTTGTCCCAGACAGATCTGAGGACCAGATGAAGCATGAGAAGATGCTGTTGCCTCCTTGGGGCCTCAAGAAGGTCGCACATAAAGAGCCACACTTTTGAATGCTCCCACCCTTCCCCTGCCACCATAAGATACTTTTATTCTGTCTTCTTAGCAAGAGCAAGGATTTCAAATCAGCCAGAAAGAATGGAATAGCTATTGATCAAAGGCTATAAGAATTAATCTCATGAAAGAGCCTAATGTTAGCATTACATCAAATCATTTAGGTTCTACCCCATGGCCCAACCCTGGCAGGAAACTTTTGAAGAAATAAAGAAAATGTACCATTCTGACTTTAATGCAGAAAATAAAGTTTTCACTCATTTTTTCTTTAAAATCGACAGACCCTCTCCTACATCATAAGGGAGGAAATGTGTGTTGCCAAGTTTAGCTTCTACCATCCAGTCACCAAGACTGAAGGCAAAAAGAAGACGAGGAATTTCCGATAAACGGTGTTCTTTCCAAATGAAGGGTCTCTGTATTCACTGCTCACACAGATGCCTCCTGGGCCTCATGTTTTCAAAACCACAACTGTCTTTTACTTCATCCTGAATAATTTGGGGGTAATCTTACAGCCCAGCCCTGCCTTTCAGAGAAACACGTGTGGAATTTCTGTCTGTGCTCCTTTCAGGCAAGAAGATAATTCACATTTTTGAGAAGCTTCTGCCTTTTCTTCTCTGCCTCAGCTATGAGCGTCCCAATAACTTCTAATTGCTTGGCCTTGGGAAGGATGAGGAGTGGGCGGCTCTGCTCAGAGCTCGGCGTCTTTGTTCTGGGTCGGCTGGCACGCACCTCTCTCTGCTCACGTTGGTAGAGAACAGAGAATAGATTCTAGTTAAATCCCGTATTTTTCAGATAACTCAATCAAGTAAACTGACAATAATGTTATCAGTGGGCCTGTTGTCATGTTTGATCAAGTTCTTTCCAGAGCTATATAATCTCTCATAAAACCTCTCTGAATTGTACCAGTCAGGGGACCCTTTAAGCAGACGTATTTTTCTCTGTTTTTCTAGAATCCATGGGCGTAGAAGGGGTGGGGCAGTGATGTTTGTGAGGCCCATATCACTCACATAGAGTGATTCTTAGTTTTCGTTTTTGTTTTTAAATTAACAACTTCCCCTCATCTTTGACGTTTACTGTTTTGCTATAAAACCCCACTCAGGACACACAATGATGTCTATTTTTCATTTATTGCCAAAGTGGAAAGAATAAGGTGCTTCAAGACTCAGTTCAGTTCAGTTCAGTTCAGTCACTCAGTTGTGTCCGACTCTTTGCAACCCCATGGACTGCAGCACACCAGGCCTCCGTGTCCATCACCAACTCCGGGAGTTTACTCAAACTCATGTTCAATGAGATGGTGATGCCATCCAGCCATCTCATCCTCTACCATCCCCTTCTCCTTCTGCCTTCAGTCTTTCCTAGCCTCAGGGTCTTTTCCAATGAGTCAGTTCTTCACATCAGGTGGCCAAAGTATTGGAGTTTCAGCTTCAGCATCAGTCCTTCCAATGAATATTCAGGACTTCTCAAAGCTGAAATACATCCAATATCTACTGTTTTCCAGGCCCCATACCTGCATCTTCCAGGCATTAGCTTGTCTGAGGCCTAGAACAACCCAAGTTATTAATTGTACTTTGGAGAAGAGGAAACTGAAGTGCTATGCAGACTAAATATCTTGTTCAGATCACAGAGTAAAGAAAGTATCTCGAAACTTACAGAGTAGATGGAGAGAAGGAAGTAAAACATAAAACCACTCTGTGCTGGGCAATTAAGTTCTGATCTATGAGTCCACATCTGTTAGGGTTCTAACAGGAACTAGACCCTGAATAGGAGGATTTACAAAGTTTTACTTGCAAAGATGCTAATGACAGAGCTTGGGGTGGGTTGTAGGACTTTGGAGGCTGCCATCAATTGAGCTATTACAGCCCCCAGCCCCAGTACTGGGGTGAGAGAAGGGAAAAGCTCCAAGAGGCTGCCAGGGGACAAAGATGACAGTGTACATGCAACTAGATGCAAGGAGAGGTCTATGAGGACCTTCACTCGCGGAAGCAGCCAGAGGCCACCCCGCAGGGACAGAGCTGAGACCTCCTTCTCCCGCTTCACGCCCCCACAGGGGAAGCCCTCCTGGAGTCCAGGGGGTACAGCAGTCCTGCCAGGGGAGGAGGAGAAAGGGGATGGAGAGGTCCTGGAGGGAGCGGGGAGATCCAGGGTGCAGGCTCCAGACTCACTTCCCGTCCGTGACCCTGCTTCTCTGTCTGCCACCTGCCTCTTGCCTGGTGTCTGCTTCTACATCTTGGACTCACATAGAGGGATATGGATGACCCACAATGATGACAAAGAAGGCATCTTCATTTCCGGGGCCAAACACAGTGGAGGTAAAGCTAAAGGAAAGCTTATAAACAGAGCAGGTGGAAGAAGGCTAGGCTGTGAGCTGACCTCCTTCCTAGGGTCCCTGGCCTGGGCGTCACCCTCTTCACCTAGTTGGGGATGGGTCACTTGGCTGAAATCCAGACCCATTTATTCATGGCTTTGGTCATCAGATTTTATTCCCTTTAATTAGAACTCTTGCTGAGGGACATTCAGGAGGTTGCCCCACACTCAGGGATCACTCCATTTCTGATTTATTTCATGCATTTGTTACCACCATTAATAAGCACATGTCATGAGCTTGCATTAAGTTACTGCATGCTGGAGCAACAAAGATAATTTAGACCTGCTCTGTCATTAAAAAATGTTCAGGCTGCTAAGAGAATTTAAAAATTCCTACAAGCAACTTAAATTCACTTTTGGAAAGTCACAAAACTCATGTGGGGGGCATAGATCAGAAGTATTAATTGTTGAGAGGAGGGAAGATTAGTTTTAATCTTTGAGTCAGAAGCTCAAGGTTCAAGTTAATCCCTAGAACCACCTTCCTAGAGACCTGGAATAATTCTGTCCCAGATTTGGGCTCATACTCCGACCTCTTCCAGGAAGTGACACTGATCCACGCTGTACGGGAGCAGATGTATGTTGCTCAATCCTAACCCGTGAATGAGTTTTCATGTTTAAGTCTGTTCTCACCAACAAAATAGCCAACTTCTCAAAGACTTCCCTCTGTCTTCTGACTGTCTGTAGCGCTGGAGGTGTTTCCAGTCAGCAAACCCTCGGTCAAAGACAGATGAGTAGTTTGAAACATAAAGAAATGAGCAATATCCCTGAATTACACAGCAGCCAAGTCTAAAACGAGGCCACCTGGGCTCTGGTGCAATGCCCTGGCTCCATGATACCACCTGGTGTAAAACTCAGTAAGAGGAAGCTAATTTTCCTTTGTGTTTAGGTGAGTCCCTGGACACTCACAGGCTTCCAGACACATCTCCTCCCTTCTCTTCAGGATTCCAGGAAAATCATGCCAGCGTTTGAGAAATGTTTCCTTGTATGTCTGGATTCTTTACTCTCTTGTGAGCCCCTGAGGACCAGAATCTGTGTCTTATTTGTTTTAGCATCTCTTGTACAAAACAGTTCCTGATGAGTGAAAGGCATCTGGTACTTGTTCTTTGAGAGGTTTCTCCCACTGCTGTTGTCTCTTTTTTATTACTTTGTTGTTCAGTCAGTAAGTTGTGTCCAACTCTTTGTGACTCCGTGGACTGCATTGCACCACACTTCCCTGTCCTTCACTATCTCCCAGAGTTTGCTCAAACTCATGTTTTTCCATTGAGTCGGTGATGCCATCCAACCATCTCATCCTCTGTTGCTCCCTTCTTCTCTTGCTCTCAATCTTTCCCAGCAACAGGATCTTTTCCGATGAGTCAGCTCTTTGCATCAGGTGGCCAAAGAATTAGAGCTTCAGCATCAGTTCTCCCAATTAATATTCAGGATTGATTTCCTTTAGAATTGACTGGCTTGATCTCCTTGCAGTCCAGGGGACTCTACAGCAAGACAGTTCAAAAGCATCAACTTTGGTGCTCAGCTTTCTTTATGGTCCAACTCTCACATCCATACATGACTACTGAAAAAACCATAGCTTTGACTATATGCACTTTTGTCAGCGAAGTGATGTCTTCGTTTTTTAATATGTTGTCTAGGTTAGTCACAGCTTTTCTTCCAAGAAGCAAGCATCTTTTAATTTTCTGGCTTCAGTCACTGTCTGCAGTGATTTTAGAGCCCAAGAAAATAAAATCTGTTACTGCTTCCACTTTTTCCCCATCTATTTGCCATGAAGTGATGCAACTGGATTCTATGATCTTAGTTTTTGAATGTTGTTTTAAGTCAGCTTTTTCAATCTCTTCTTTCACCTTCATCAGAGGCTCTTTAGTTCCTCTTCACTTTCTGCTTTTATGTTTTTTGATAAATCTGTATTTTTCCTGTGATTCTTGTCAGAATGTCACATCAATCCCCATTCTACAGATAGGAACATGGAGGCTATAGCAGGTGGAAGAACAGTCCCTAACACCTCCTTCCTGAATCTGTGTCCGAGATGGCTCCAAGCACTTTATATGTTCTCATGAAAAGTCTGAGACAGGTGAAAGTAAGATCACCATGACTTACTGGGAGGAAACTGAAGCACAGAGGACAGAGGTAAACCACCTGAGGTCTCAGAGATATTCAGTGGAGAACCCGGGGTCAAGAATGGTCAATTTTTTTTTTTCAATTGGAGGAAAATTGTTTTATAATATTGTGTTATTTTCTTCCATTCCTGCATCATGGCATCACTGACTCAATGGACACGAGTTTGAGCAAGCTCCAGGAGTTGGTGATGGACAAGGACGCCTGGTGTGCTGCAGTCCATGGGGTCGCAAAGAGTCGGACACGACTGAGTGAACTGAACTGACTGACTGCCATACACCAATATGAGTCAGCCATAGGTATACATATGTTCCCCCTTCTTGAATCTCCTTCCCACCTCCAGCTCAAATTCTTAACAACCCACCAGTTCACCTTTCTCTAAAGACAGGTCAAGGACATGTGTGCTTAAGTTGCTTCAATTTTGTCTGACTCTTTGTGACCCTATGGACCATAGTCTGCCAGGTTCTTCTGTCCATGGGATTCTCTAGCCAAGAATACTGGAGTGGGTTGCCATGCCCTTCTCCAAGGGCATGGAGATAGCCAAGGAAACACATCACTCCTCCTGTGAAGGATGAAGTCTATGCTGTCTCCTTCTCTCCAACTGCAGCATCTCCATCTTTGAGAACTCTTACTAACATCGATTTCACTCACACTAACTCTTTCACCAACATCACCTCCAGGGTTTGCTTTGTATATTCTGCATAGGAAACATAGGTGTATCTGTCACTCTTTGGTTTTCAAAACACCAACATCTCTGACTGAATTATCTTCAACCTTTTTAAATATACCAAGGAAGTAAGTCCGTCACCTGTCCATGCCTGGACTCCCCTCAAAAACACATTTTCAAATTTTAAAATTGAGAGCAATGTTGAGAAAGAGCTAAAAATTTGACATCTATCCCATAAGATCTGTGTGACCTTGTCAGTTCTACACATGTACTATTCCTCATCTGAAAAATAATATTTTTTTATGATGTAGAAACAACTACAACAAACAGGGTAATTAGCAATGAAGTATTATGGAGATAAACGAGGGTGGAAAACAGGTTTTAAGATTAATAGTGACCAATGAAATATATGATTCGTATTCATTCAGATTCATTTAGTTCCACTCTATCAGAACTCAAACAGAAGCTCCGATAGTTTAGCTGAGTCAGTGTCCCAGGCAGCTGGGTGGCAGTCTCCAGACTCCGGCTGTTCATTTATTGGCCAATGTGCATACGTGGTGTGCTCTCTAACCCCATCAATGTTATATAGTAGAAAGGTCCTGTGGTTCTGGAACGAAACACACTTATGTGACCCTGGGCAAGCTATTTGCATTGCAACATATTTACACTTACAAGAGTTACAATAACTCATAGAGTTGTCTCAGGAATAAAAATTGATGGTAAACATACAGTGCCCAGCTCAGGGTTAGAGTTGGAAAAAATGTCCTATTTCTCCTTCTCTTTGGATAGAAGTCTTTTTATGAAATGAAAAGAACTCACAACCAAATTTAAGGTTTCCAGATATCTAGTACTTTCAGTAACAAATAAAGTTGCTGGCCTTCTCTTTTCTCCTGTGCCAACACTTTGATCATTTTATTGATTTCATACTCCATTTGTAAGATGAGAATGTCTCTTGAGAAATATCCCCAGCAGGAGGTTTGCTCACAAAATAAAGGAAAGTTTGTTTGATTAGAGGAGAAATTATTTTGTACTAGCTTTCTCCATACACTACAAAACTGTTTTCTTACAAAACACCAAAATAAATGCGTGTCTCTTTTCATATCTTATATAAGAGCTACCTACTTCCATGAAATAAAGGAAGAAAATTGGTTTGGTGAGCTTGAAGATTTGATTTTACTTTCAGTTCAACAATTTTATATCTGATATCATGAGGAAAGCATAATTTTATAAGCCTCAGTCTACTCATCTACAAAAAGGGAGTTTAAACGAGGCAAAGTCTGTACAAGTTCTGAACACAAACCTCTTACATAGTAGGATTGCTTATCAATTTATATTCCCCATCATCCTCTCTGACAAGGGTGTAATCTGAATTTTAAGAATCTATGTAGAAGCTTCACAAGGAAGGGCAATATCTCCTTCACAAAAGACACTCTTGGTAAGTATTTAGGTAATTACACTGAATTTAAAAGATATAGATGCTGGGAAAGATTGAAGGCAAGAAAAGGAGATAACAGAGGACAAGATAGTTGGAGAGCATCACTGACTCAATGGACATGAGTTTGAGCAAGCTCTGAGAGAAAGTACAGGGAAGCCTGGTATGCTGTAGTCCATGGAGTCGCAAAGAGTTGGCACAACTGAGCAACTGAACAGCAACAAAAAGACATAGATAATTCAAATTTGATAGGAATGCTTTGATATTTTGTTATTAAAAGCAATGCAGTACATAATATTTCCATATTTTGAATATAGACATATTTGCAGCTAAAAATCCTCTGTGTTTAAATCTTTTTCTGTCGGTTGATTTATTTTTCACAGATGATCTTGAGTGAGGTAGTGGTTTCATGGGAAGAGGCTATATTAATAATTTGGAATCAGAGTTGATTTTAAACACTACTCACAAGCCACATGAAATTTAGAATTTACATATTTTATTGACTTGATGTATATGTAACACTGATATGAAAGAAAATACTGCCACAAAGGCATAATTGCTAATGCATTAATTGTGAGATGCATCCTTATTTCAAAGATATTAAGGCAAAACGTAATCCAGCAAAATAAATTATTTAACTTCTATGATCTAGAGTTTCTCCATTAGAAAAATAAGGCTGATGATGACTCAGAGTATACTGAAATAATCACATGAAAAAAGAGAATGAATATTCTTTTTAAACTCTAAAACACTCTACAAATATCATTTTTAGATCAAGAGCTCCAAGAGTAAGACATTCAGATGTGAGATATGAAACATCTTTTGCCCTCTTGGCCTATTTTGGTACTAAATATTTCTTTTATTTTCTCCCCTGATGATGCTCACATGGTATACTTAGGAAATGTCATAATCAAAAAGTAACATATTCTATGTTTACTTCATAATATAATTATGGAGAGGCCCTGAATTTGAATGACTTAGGTTTAGGTGTGGACTTCTCAAAGGATTTATTTCAACTTTTAATTGTTTTTAACAATTATCCAGATACAAAGTTAGCAGTTTAGTGATTAATGATGGAAAATTCTGTATCCCATTAAGATTATTCATTTAAAAAGATTAACATCAAATTTCAACCAAATCCAGAAAATACAAATAGAAAGCCAGTCATTTAAAAAAAAGAATCAAGAAAATCATACAGGCCTGTACAAAACAGTACAGAAAGTACTGTACTCCTTAAATTAAAAAAAAAAAAAAATTCAGAATTTTTGAATATATCCAGGATATCAGATATGAACACTTTCACAGAATTGTAAACAGATCCACTTGACTTCAAATTTGGGGATTGCAGAGAGAGAGAGTCATGCTTTCTAGGGTATCTGTTATACTGAGTGTCAGATAACACCTCTAAAGGAGTACATGTCATTTGAATGAAAGAAGTTAAATGTTGCATATTCATTGTCTCTTGGGCTTTTGCCAATACTTCTTGGTGTGACCAGCACCAGTGCCAAGAAACATGAAGATTAATGTCTTGTGAGTCCCTTCTGTGTTTCTGAGCTTGTTCTCCACTCCTGTTGCCACTGGAAGCTGTAACTGTTTGCTAAATTTGATTCATTCTGGTAAAGTTCTATGAGCTAATGAAACTCAAATGTTTTGCAAGTTGCAAAGACCGTGGCAAACTATAGAATACCATGATGACAGCATTAACAAAGTTGAGATATTTGATAGGAATAGGTTTTAAAATGCAGGAAACAGCCAGACCCCTTTGAATATTTCAACATTGGCCATGTGGATTCTTCCAGTCTTATCTCCTACATAAATCAGATAATTCAGTCTGCATTAAAATTGCATTTCCTCAATCTTCAAGCCTCTGATTAGGACGTTTCCTTCACCTGGAATATTTTCTTCCCCACTTCTACCCTGTTGGAATTCTAGACATGTTTCACATTTCAACTCTGTTCCTCCTTCTTCCATAAAGTCTTCTCGTCTTCATGCAATCTCTCTCCCATAAAGCATTTCAATTAGCACATCCTTTACATATCCAAAGTAGCTCTTAATCTAGTTACTTAGGGATTTAAAGATGTCTGTGTCCCTTATAGAATTGAATTTCAATGTTTTAGCCACACTTAAAATGCCAGAGTTCAGGCATGTAATGTGTTGGTGAAATTTTATTTTAAAGACTGGATAAAAAAGCACCTTTGTAATTGCGAAGGGAAATGATACTAATTTAATGTCAAGAAATAATGATTGTCACAGAATAAATGATAGCACATGGTTGCTGCCCTCCCATGCCCAAGGTTTGTCACATTAAAATTACCTCCACCCCTTCACTCCCACTCAAGAACGACAGCTCAGCTTCTGTGCCATTCTCCTTCTCGTGAAACCCCTTACATTTCCTGTACTTTCCCTAACCAAACAACCAGGATGAAGCTGTTCCCAGGAAGTGTAACAAATATAGCAAGGTCCATTCAAAGTTTCTGAGCTAATCCCTTAGATGCCAACAAGAACACTGGATTCTGGGTTCAAGAGCTTGTATATTGGTTTAGGAATTCAGAGGGCAGTTTGGCTCTACTAATGACCCAGGTAGGAGCAGTTCTGTCACAGGACTAGCGAAGCTGTGGGAAAGAATGAGTCCAGAGTGTATCGGTTATCTCTGGCCTGTGACAAATTACCACCAAAACTTGGAAGTTTAGCACAACACACAGCGTCTCAAGGTCAGGAACAAACAAAGGTTCAGCTTAGCACAGTGCTCTGGCTCAGGGGATCCTGAAAGGTGATGGTCTAGCTGTTGGTGAGGAGTGACAACCTCTGAAGGCCTGACTGTGAGCTTCCAATGTGCTATATCACGTGCCTGGAGGCTGGAGGCATCAGTTCTTGGCGTGTGAGCCCGTCTACAAATCAGATTCCCTCAAACCCAGTGATGAGACAGAGAGGAGAGTGTATAAGACAGAGAGAGAGAGACAAAGACCGAGAGAGAGAGAAGGAAGAAGGGCACTCAAGGAGCTGTTGTAGATTTTATGACCTAGTCAGACACCATCATTTCCTCCTTATTCTGTGTTTTAGAAGCAAGTCTAGCCTACACTCAAGGGGAACACTGTTAAGCTCTCTTCCTGAAGGGAAGACAGGGGATGCTGGAGTCCTGGACTTAGTGGGACACCTAGACCCGGGCAGGTGGAAAAGTCCATGGACACAGTATGATGTCATCTCAGGCTTCATGACTCCTGGCCATGGGAAGGCAAAGGCAGCCCCAGGCCCTCAGGACTTCTCCAGGCATGTGGGCCAATAACCAAGTGCTTTCTGCCTTGAAGATTCAGTGATATTTCAGGTTCCTGAGTTTTCATTGTTTCCTCCCCTAAATTGTCTCCATACCAGACTCCATCATCGGATAGTCAGAAAATGATTCAGGTTTTTCCCTCTCAGTTCTCATTAAATGACAGGTGCCACTACAGACACAGCAACCAAGTGGGCCTTCCCCAGAACAGCTACGTGCAGCCGAGCTGTGTTCATCCCCTCCCCCAATGCCCCCACGCCAGATTCACCCCTTCCAGGGCTGTCCTCTCTGCATCTGCACCAGCATATTGGTTCTGCTCCCCTGGGCCAAGAACAGCTGATGGATGTGCAACATACACGGTAGGATGACAAATAAATAACCATGTGCGGTCTCCTGACTCCCAAATAAAATCCTATAACTCATTCAAATTTCTGGGATCTGGATGCTGAGCCAAGACAGCGTGAGCTTATCATCCCTCCCCCACCCTTGGGCTGCACAAAAATTAGTAACCATTGCAGAGCATTTAAAGATGAAACATCTGAGATCTCTGGTCTTCATTATCATGATTGAAAAAAGAGAGAAGGCAAGTTGATGTCATGGAAGAAGCTCTAGATTTTAGTCCAAATGTCCTGTTTGAGGACAGGCTCTGTTGCCACATTCCTAGATCCTTAGGATGGTGAAATGTGTGCCTCCCTCTCCTTTACCACTTGTGGGCTGTAGATGCTGGTTCTGAACCAACCTCCCCACTGCCCACCCTCTCTCTGCAATTAGTCTTCCAACTCAACTAGTTTTTGCCTCTGGCGGGCAAGTTGAGAAGGAGGGTCTCCTTACTTAAACCTCCAGGATTTTGTGATTTTTATTTTGGAGGTCCTACATACTACCCTGACTATTAGTTGACAATATATTCTGCCAAAAATTGTGAGACTAGAAAGAGGGCATTTGGACAATATTCCCGTGTGCTTTTGTTAAAGTCTGTTCTATAGACTTGAGGTCACCAAACATCTGTCTCAAATGCTTCCAGGAGGCTTCCCTGCTCACCTGGACTTCTGGTCAACCTGTTATTCGTAGCTGTCTCTTAGGCATAGTAGATGCTCCTGCAAGTGGGGTCACTCTGTCAACCGCCTCCGGACTGTCTCCTGGAAGCCACCAAAAAGAGTGGTGGAATATAAATATGGCTTGTATTTGGCCCGTCTTCATTCCACAAGAGAAAATAAAAATAAAGAAAAAGTAGGAGGCACAGTGTTCAATTTGCCTCCTGTGTCCTGACACAACATTTCCCTTTTATGCAGAGGTTTCTTAGAGTGTAGAAAAACATGTTTCAGCAAAGGAAGGCCAATTTTCAAAACCATTCATTTGGCAAATGCACAAGCTCTCAAACTGGAAAGCCCTGCTTCTGGTTCCTTGCAGTTTACCTAATCCCAGAGCAGTGGCAATCATTTAAAAAAAATTTTTTTTTTCAGCTCTGCCAATAGCCTTGGGCTCTGCTTGCCACGGTAACATATACAAAAGAGAGATGGTGATAAGGGGCTGCTTATGCAATTGAAATGTGCTACCATCTGTGTAGAATGTGAGTCTGCATGAAGAGCTACCGGGCACAAAATTTATGGCACTCTTTTTTTTTTAACAACTGCACCTCCCTCACTATAATGCTTTCATGGGATCAGCCAGTTTATTCCTTGGCTAATAACTCATCCAGTCAAGTCAGAATGTTTGAATCAAGAGTTCTATGAGATGGAGTATTTGATCAGAAGATAATCAATACATCACATTTTTCTAACATCATATTAACTGATATGGTAAAATTTTCACTATTGTATGGATCCAGTTTCCCAAAATAACAAATAACTTGGAAGAATTTAGCCCTTTAAAAAATCTGGCCAGAATTCAAAGTCTATAAGAATTTCTATAGGTCTGCTTTTCCTCCATTATAAAATGATGCATCTTCAGCATATTCTTCTTTTTCTTGACGTTGAATTGCATGCACTTACTGGGGTGGAATCAGTGAGGGATAAAAATCCTACAAGGATATTTTGATAAAGCCATTCTGTTCTAAACCATGTATTTATAAGAGACTGACTAATTCAATCACACCATGGATTTTCCTTTTAGTAGGAAAATGCAGACAGCTAATTAGAGCTAACTAATAGAAATAAGCATTTTCACAATAGGATCCCAAATATTCTTGTTTGTTTGTATTTGATGCCTAAGATAAAGTGCTGCCTTTTTCCAATCTCACACCAAACACATGCTCAGAATAGGGTGGTGCCTTAAGCAAATCCAGGGTCACTGTGGCCAAGGGTTCTACTGGCTGCTGGTGGGGGGCATGGCTGTTGGAACAAAACACCACAAACTAGGAGACTTAACTCAACAGACAGTTATTGTTTTGCAGTTTTGGAGAAGAGAACCCCAACATCACAGTGTTGGCAGGACCATCCTCCCCCTGAAATCTATAGAGAGTCTGTCTTGCCACTTCCAGCTCTAGACTTAGTACCAATCCTTGGCCTTCCTTGGTTAGCACGTTCTGTCTTCACATGTCGTTCTCCTGTTTGTGTCTCTCTCCTCTTCTTTTAAGGACACCAGTCGTATTGGGTTTGGGGCCCATGGCAGTCCATCATAACCTCATGCTAACCAATTCCATCCTCAATGACCTTATTTTCACATAGGGTCACATATGGAGACACTGGGAGTTGGGACTTTCACATATCTTTCTAGGGGACACAATTCAACCTGTAACAGATTGCATACATCCCAGTTGGTTTTGCATCCTGTCTAGCAGCAAGAGCTCAAATACAAAGGATATAACAGTCAGATGGGTATCTTTGTAGATGTTTAGCTGGAAAGAATAATGAGCAAAGATGTTTGTATCAGATCATATTATGATTAACAAACCCCAGGGAAGTAAGGCCAATGGAACCAACCCTTCCCACTTACTTCAGTGTGCATAGGACTCCCCTGGGTGTCCTGGGGACACTTCAGTGGGTTCCAAGTAGATGTGTGAACTGGCACCACAGGTGACCACTAAAGGTGCCATTTATTGATGTTGCTCAAATGAACTCAACATGCTTGGGGGTGAGGAGTTGACCAGAAAGCCACTCTTGTTTATACCCAGAAGAAATTTGTCTCAGGGGGATTAAATGATACTGACTCAGTTCTTAATGCCGGAACCATGTCAGTATGTTCCTTTCTAATGGGAAAGGTGTGTCACACAGGCTGGAAAGTTCATTTCAGCGTAAATGTGAATTCATTTTCTGCCAACTGAGCTATGAAAGAAGCAAAATCAGAAATTGTCTTAGTAAGAATGGGAACCAAACATGTGGAGTCAGTTGGATGATTCAAATGCTATGTTATCTATCAAAGTCTGGTACAGCTGTTTTCTCAAACATTTCATTTAAAAGTGGATAAAACAGTAATGATTAAAGCTGATATTTATGACAAAGTTATCTTGTGTTATGCGTTGTCCTAACACAACTATTCTATTTCTTTTACTTTCAATTCTTGTCTTCTTACCAATGCTATGGAATAGATGGTGTTACTAATCTCATTTTGCAGATAAGAATACAAAGAGGCTTGCCCAATACTAGATAGTTAATACATGGCAAATGCAGGCTAAAAAATCTCATCAGCTTCTTTCCAAAAGGCAGACCCTTAATCACTGTGTTATCCTACCTACAGGGAGTCTCTGCAGAGGCCAGTGGTAGATTCCTGCTCCTAGCTGTTGCTCTCTGCCTGACCTCTCCTTTTCTACAATATCCTCTGTCTTCCACTCAACATATACATGCTAATTATTTATCATGCTGGCTCCAAAGAGAAGGAATGGTCTTATTGTCTCTGGAATGGAAGATTCTTGATTTTTAATACATGTATATAAACCATGATATATAATGTATAAATATGTTGTATATTTATATTGTGCATATTATAGACTATATAAATGTATTATATGTAAAGTATATTCCTGTATTATATATAATAATTACAAATGTATTATATGTATGTATTATTTAATGTACAGATATTTCTCTAATTATGATGGCATTATATAAACCTGATAAATCATAACAATCTGTATATTGTACATATTAAAACTATATAAAAATAGATGTTATATAACATATATTCCTATACTATATTTAATGCATAAGTATAAATGTATTTTATATATATGTATTATTTTATGTACAGATCTTTCTCTACTTATTAGATTTATGTAAGTAGAGATTGATAAATCCATCAGAAGTTGAAAATATTGTAAGTCAAAAATGCATTTAATTTACCTAACACCTTAATGTAGCCTAGACTACCTTAAACATGCTCAGAACACTTGCATTAGCCCACAGTTGGGTAAAATCGTCTAGCACAAAGCCTGTTTTATAATAGAGTACTGAATATCTCCTGTGACTTATTGAATACTGTGCTGGAAGTGTCGTCTGGGTACAGAACAGTTGTCAGGGTGGAGGCTGTTTACCCTTTGGATCGCGTGGCTCACAGGAGCTGGGATTGTCCCTGCCCAGCCTCACCAGAGGGTTTCTCACAGCATGTCGCTTGCCTGGGATAAGATCAAAATGCAAACTTCATGTGCCATTTACACTGCATGCATGCCATAACATCAGAAAATAAGGTGAGCCATCCTAAGTCAGAAGAAATCCTCTCAAGAAGACTCAGTGTGTCCGGGAAGCAGGACCAGCCAGAGAGAAGGCACACCGCCTGATGCAGATGCTGATGGAGTCCAGCAGGTCAGCACCCGCAGCAGTGGCTGGAGGGAGCCTTCCTGACTGAGTGTTGGATGCTCCCCACCCTGAAATTGAAAGTGAAAGTTGCTCAGTTGTGTCCGACTCTTTGTGACCCCATGGACTATACAGTCCATGGAATTCTCCAGGCCAGAATACTGGAGTGGGTAGCTGTTCCCTTCTCCAGGGGATCTTCCCAACCCAGGGATTGAACCCAGGTCTCCTGCATTGCAGGTGGCTTCTTTACCATCTGAGCCACCAGGGAAAACTGTTCCCCACTCTGACCACGGAGAATAATGTGTAGCAGTGGCCATGGAGAGAAGTGTCAGAATAGGAAGGTGGTGCTTAGGCTCTGCTAAGCTCTAAATGTCCTGAATAGATTATTTAAGACCTGTTAGGGGAAGAGGATTAATCAAAGAACCCTAAAACCTACTCAGAAATGCTATTTAGATGCTGAATGATAGATGGAATTAGATCCCTCTGGAATACACATTCCATTCCTCATATAACTGCACAAATGCTCATGACCAAGGTTTAAACATGGCAATATTTTCAATAATGTGAGAGGAGGGGGAAGTTAGGGCAGTAGCTGCTCTTGCCAAAAAGGCTGGACGTGAGGAGAAACAGTGCAGCAGAAAGCAGGCGGCAGGGGCGCCTTGTATTCTGAGGACGACTCCTCCTGATTCTCTTTAGGAAGCTTCTCTGCTTGTGTCAATTCCAGATTTTCTCTCTGCCTCTGAATAACCATGGCGTGTATGCTCAGTCTCTTCAGTCGTGTCTGACTCAGCGACCTCGTGGACTGCAGCCAGCCAGGCTCCTCTGTTCATGGGGTTCTCCAGGCAAGAATACTGGAGTGGGTTGCTGTGCCCTCCTCCAGGGGATCTTCCCAACCCAGGGATCAAACCTGCATCACCTGCATTGGCAGGTGGGTTCTTTACCACTGTGCCACCCGGGAAGTCCCAATACCCGTTGTACTTACAGGCAATTAAACAAGATTTATTACTTAGTTATGCTCCAGTTATTTCATGTCTGCATTATATCTACCTAAGTACTTTTTAAACTTCTGGAGAAGTGAGAAGTGTAATTTTTCAGATACCTTTCAGAACAGTGGAATATATTAATATGTATTTAGATTAATACTATCTATGACAGATGTTATTCTAAGTAGTTTCCATATACGAACTCATTTAATCCTCAAAACAAACTATGAGGTAGGTGTGATGATTATTGACATTTTTTTAATGACAAAGAGGTTGAGTCATAGAAAGATTATCTCGTTTGACCTGTGCTTGGAACTAAACGTTTGTGTCGTCTCCAAATTCGTATATTGAAGCCTTAACCCCAGAGGCAATGGTGTTAGGAGGTAGGGCCTTTGGGAGCTGGGAGGGTCACGAGGGAGGAACCCTTATAAATGAGATTCGTGTCCTTATAAACCTTAATGGCCTAGTGGTTTTCCCTACTTTCTTCAATTTGAGCCTGAATTTTTCAATAAGGAAATGATGATCTGAGCCAAAGTCAGCTCCCAGCCTTGTTTTTGCTGACTGTATAGAGCTTCTCCATCTTTGGCTTCAAAGAATATAATCAATCTGATTTTGGCATTGACCATCTGGTGATGTCCATGTGTAGAGTCTTCTCTTGTGTTGTTGGAAGAGGGTGTTTGCTATGACCAGTGGGTTCTCTTGGCAAAACTCTATTAGCCTTTGCTCTGCTTCATTCTGCACTCCAAGGCCAAACTTGCCTGTTACTCCAGGTATCTCTTGACTTCCTACTTTTGCATTCTAGTCCCCTATGATGAAAAGGACATCTTTTTTTGGTGTTAGTTCTAGGAGATCCTTATAAACAGGACACAGAGAGCTCCATTGCCCCTTCCTCCATAAACAAGGTGTGAACTATGAACCAGGAGAACCCTCACCAGAAGGAGACCCTGGCCACCAGAACTGTGAAGGATAATCTCTGCTGTTTACCATCCATCCAGTCTGTGGGATTTTCTGACGGCATCAGAACAAGGTAAGACACCAGCCTGCAGACCTGAGCCAATCTCTAGGCAGTGCCTTTCCACTGAGACTGCTGAGTGGCCAGCATCTGATGAGCGCTAAGCAAACAGCAGATGAAAACAGGCTGTGTTATGTTGTGCTTGAAAAGCCAGTAATCAAATGTCATAAGAGTGTATTGCGGTTAGGCTCAAATGAACCGGACTTAGAGGGAAATAAGAAGAGAGGAGGACAAAATTATACAATGTAGATTATGTAATTTCATTAGTCAGCTGCTCTGGGACCCAGGAAGCAGCTATACCCACACAGAAATGACCCTCTGGCCCTCCACACAGCTCAGAGAGCCTCCATGTGAATCCCACACCATTACGCAGATTCTTGACCTTGACCCATTAATTAATTCAGCGTATGCCTATGAAGTAGTGTGATGTATGCCGGGCACCTTGACCGCATCACTTATGCTTGCGGCTATGGCTTCACTCGGGCCTGGAATTTCTATCTGTTTCTCACCCCGGCCTTCAGGTTGTTCTTTCCTTCTCAGCTACAGTCCCAGAGTTTCCCTTAAGCCAGTTATTCTCAACCATCCCACTGCCTCCCTAAGAAATTAAATGAAATGATAAATGTAAAGTGATTGAGAAATAGGACACAAGATTCAGTGTTTCAACATCAAAACCTTTTTGATTTTCCATAAATGGTAATGGAATTACTGCCTGTACCTAAGAAAATTATTTATTTTTTTTTGTAGAATAAATTATCTTAAGGAAAAACAAATGCACGCCAAACCTAAGATTCACAGGGAGATGCAGGGCAGACAGAACAGCCAAATAATCTTTAAAAAGAAGAACAAAGTTGAAGGACCCACACAGCTGGTACCGCTCATTCCTAGAGGCCTCCTAACTTCCCTGCCAAGTGGTCCCCTCCATCTCAAAGCCAGAGATGAAGTATCCTCCTCACGTAAAATCTCCCTGCTCATACTTTGTTCTTATTTATGTATTTGGTTTGCTCATCTTCATTCAGGATGAGGGGCTTCCCAGGTGGCTCAGTGGTAAAGAATCCGTCTGCCAATGCAGGAGACTTGCAGGAGATGGGGATTTGATTCCTGGGTTGGGAAGATCCCCTGGAGAACGAAATGGCGACATACTCCAGTATTCTCGCTTGGAGAATTCCAAGGACAGAGGAGCCTGGAGGGCTACAGTCCATGAGGTCACAAAGAGTGGGACACGACTGAGCACGCCTACGCTCAAGATTAGGCTTGTCACCTGCAAGTGCTCATCTTTAGCTCAGTGTTTCCCAGGACAGTCTACCTTAGGGCCAGCTCTGCTTTGTAATCTAATCTTATCGTGGGAGTGATATCCATTCTATTCACTGTCCTGAGGATTACACCGGGTGTGTAAACCGGGTGGGCTTCTTATAATTTTGTCAACCACGGCCCCCGGTCTTTAACTCCTCCTGGCTTTATGCTGACTCTGCCCTGCTGTCCTCTTCAGGATTATTCTACAGATACTCTTGAATGCTATCACTTGGCCCAACACAGGGCAGAAACTGGGGGAGAAAAACAAAAAGCACTTCTGGGTAAAATGCCAAAGTTGAAAAAGTTGATGGGTTCACGCTGCCAGCCCTCAAGATCAGGGGTGCTGGAGTTCAATGCACTCATCCCTTTTCAGATGTGTTCTAAGAACAGTTGCAAATTCTGAAAGCTTGGAGGGGTGGTCCTATGATTCTCCTAGAAATCTCAGCCTTATTTCCTCTATTTGGAAATTCAACGCTCACAAGAGTTATGTGTGTTTGTGTGTATGCGATGGAGAGAACATGTGTGTGGGTGAGAAAGACAGAGATGACTGACAGAAACATTGCTTTATTGCTGCTATTGCTTCAAGCCATTCTGCTCAAAAATGGGAAATAACATGAAAATCAATAGAACATAAAAGTCATCACTGAAACGAAGAAGGCTGCAGAAAAGCAAGCATGTCTCATGGAAAGCTGGCAATCTCCTGCCCTGTTTATTTCTCTCCTCCCCACCTTTTCAGATGGTGTGGATTTATCCACAATATGCCTAGATTCTGAAAATCCCAGGGGAGGGCTGAAACTTAATTGCAGCCACATGAAGCCTTGGAGGGCTTGGCTTATTGACATGGCCTCCCTGTGAGAGGTAGAAGGACCGGCCAAATGATGATAATTGACCCAGACAGCACGCGCAGAACATCCTCGTTTTTCGAAGTGATTTCACTCCCCAGTCATGATAGAAGATAAAAACTATGGTGCTATGATTTGTCTTTCAAGAAAGGTTCTTACCTATTTAGCAAAAATGTCCTTGGGCTCAATTTTCCCATCCATCATATGGGGATATAATATTTATCCGGGTTTCTTTAAACGAAATCTTGAGAGATGTGAATGGTTCAAAATGTGTTTACTTAAGTAAGACTCTGATTTTAATAAATCACATTTTTCTTTCACAAATTTAAAGAAGTGTTTCTATGTGTCAGTTAGGAGACATTATGTTACATTGTGCAAGCCCTAGATTAACTCATTGAGATACATTCAATTTCCATTCCTTTATAGATCAGAAAATGGATGCTATCAAAATGGTGTTGAGACACTTACTCCTTGGAAGGAAGGTTATGATCAACCTAGATAGCATATTTAAAAGCAGGGACATTACTCTGCCAACAAAGGTCCGTCTAGTCAAGGCTATGGTTTTTCCAGTGGTCATGTATGGATGTGAGAGTTGGATGGTGAAGAAAGCTGAGCGCCGAAGAATTGATGCTTTTGAACTGTGGTGTTGGAGAAGACTCTTGAGAGTCCCTTGGACTGCAAGGAGATCCAACCAGTCCATCCTAAAGGAGATCAGCCCTGGGTGTTCATTGTAATGACTGATGCTGAAGCTGAAACTCCAATACTTTGGCCACCTCATGCGAAGAGTTGACTCATTGGAAAAGACCCTAATGCTGGGAAGGATTGGGGGCAGGGGAAGAAGGGGATGACAGAGGATGAGATGGTTGGATGGCATCACTGACTCGATGGACATGGGTTTGGGTAAACTCCGGGAGTTGGTGATGGACAGGGAGGCCTGGCGTGCTGCGATTCATGGGGTCTCAAAGAGTTGGACTCGACTGAGCAACTGAACTGAAGTGAACTTATGTACACCAAGAGCTGAGTGAATCCCAGGCTTTCAGTTTGCATGTGTGGCACCTGGACCATCTGTAGTGTTTTGATTTCTGCTGCCCTTTGAGAAAATGACTCACTGCTTTCTCATAAACATTGTTAAGTTAATGCTGCATTTTCTCAAAGAAACTTTAAAACATTGTACTATTATACATCCTTTGTCTACAGAACTCATTTTGAACTGAAGGTTGCTTTGGGTCATCATATAATAAAGAGTCCTAAACTCAGGGATTGAATGAATTCCTAGAGAAAGTATTCAACTGTGTATCATACACCAGTAATTGAACATTATTGTTTCTAAAAACTACCTCAGAGAGTTTCAGATCAAGATTGGATATAAATAAATGTAACTGGATATACATTTTTCCTCATTTTTAGAGCCATTAAACTGAGGACCAAGATGGACAAGTCTGTTGCTTTCTAAAAATGGTAGCTAAACTGACTCATCTTTTTCAGAAATTGCTAAGAAGTAGTCAAAAGGTGGTTCTGAGATAATCTATCATCCTTCTTTGACTTTAAATAAGGGTATACTAGAAATGAACCCAAGCTGGAGAGAGAAAAGGGAAGACAGGGTAGAGAGCCAGGATCACCACCAGGCTGGTGCCAGTGAAGTGCCTCAGGAAGAGAATGGGTGCCATCCCAAGAAAAGACCAAGAGCCAGCCAGCTCCCCCATCCCAGTTCGGGAATAACCAAGCCGCTCACACAGTCAGGAACAAACTCATGGGGACACCAGCCTCTCCCAGTGGAAACAGGAGGGGCTCTCAGGAGGGGCCTGGATTCCACATGGGTGAGTAGTGGACGCAGCATCACCTCCAGAGGTGAATGTAACTCCAGCGGCAGACCCCTCCACTGTTGGTAAGGTCTGTGTTGCTATAGGGATGTGTCTGCCTTTCCACTGGAGAGGGATGCTCTAACACTGGAAGTGCTGGCATTTTCCTTTCAGGTAGCCCTATGTCTCTTGTCAAGTTTCTTCATTTCCCTTGGGAGAGGTCTGTAATTCCCCTGGCAGGTGTGTACATTTGCAGATTTTGGAGAGCAAGAATTCTGGGGTTTTCCTATAGGTAAGAGAAGACTCCCAGGAAAGCAACTGAACATCATCCATACCGACGCATTATTTCACTGCTGCTGCTGCTGCTGCTAAGTCGCTTCAGTTGTGTCCAACTCTGTGCGACCCAATAGGCGGCAGCCCACCAGGCTCCGCCGTTCCTGGGATTCTCCAGGCAAGAACACTGAAGTGGGTTGCCGTTTCCTTCTCCAATGCATGAAAGTGAAAAGTGAAAATGAAGTCACTCAGTCGTGTCCGACTCTTCGAGACCCCATGGACTGCAGCCTACCAGGCTCCTCCATCCATGGGATTATCCAGGCAAGAGTACTGGAGTGGGTTACCATTGCCTTCTCTGTATTATCTCACTGCTTTCCCATAAACATTGATAAGATAATACAACATTTTGTCAAAGAAACTTTAAAACATTGTACTATTACACACCCTTCATTTAGAGAACTCATTTTGAACTAAAGGCACTTTGGGTCATGTGTAATACAGAGTCTGACATCAGATAATGCATTATCTGACACAATCCATGCATTATCTGATGCAATCAATGCATTATCTGACATAATCAGATAAGAGTGAAATTATTATCAGAGGAGAGTGAAAAAGCTGGCTTAAAACTCAACACTCAGAAAACGAGGATCATGGCATCTGGTCCCAACAGTTCAGTTCATTTCAGTCGCTCAGTCATGTCCAACCCTTTGGGGCCCCATGGACTGCAGCACAATAAGCCACTCTGTTCCTTTTCATCTACTGGAGTTCACCCAAGTTCATGTCCATTGAATCGGTGATGCCATCCAACCTTCTCATCCTCTGTCGGTCATTCGGTCCCATCACTTCATGACAAATAGATGGGGAAACAATAGAAACTGTGACAGACTTTCTTTTCTTGGGCTCCAAAATCACTGCAGATGGTGACTGCAGGCATGAAATTAAAAGACACTTGCTCCTTGGAAGAGAAGCTATGACCAACCTAGACAGCATATTAAAAAGCAGACACATTACTTTGCCGACAAAGATCTGTCTAGTCAAAGCTATGGTTTTTCCAGTAGTCGTGTATGGATGTGAGAGTTGGACCATAAACAAAGCTGAGAGCCAGAGAATTGATGCTTTTGAACTGCGGTGTTGGAGAAGACTCTTGAGAGCCCCTTGGATTGCAAGGACATCAAACCAGTCCATCCTAAAGGAAATCGGTCCTGAATATTCATTGGAAAGACTGATGCTGAAGCTGAAACTCCAATACTTTGGCCACCTGATGTGAAGAACTGACTCACTGGAAAAGACCCTGATGCTGGGAAAGATTGAAGGCAGGAGAAGGGGATGACAGAGGATGAGCTGGTTGGATGGCATCACCAACTCCATGGACAGAAGTTTGAGAAAGCTGCCGGAGTTGGTGATGGACAGGGAAGCCTGGAGTGCTGCAGTCCATGGGGTTGCAGAGTTGGACACAACTGAGTGACTAAACTGATCTGAACTGAGATAATCAATGCATTATTTGACAAAATCATTGCATTATCTGACAAAATCATTGCATTATCTGACACAATCAATCCATTATCTGACACAATCAATGCATTATCTGACATCAGCAGGGAGAACGAGGAGGACAGGGAGCCAGTTATACCTCAGTTAAACCCACAGCATTTGCCCCAGCATGACTAACTGATGTTCTGGAATCTGCACAGAGGTCCTTAATCACAAAGGACCTTATCTTTGCTCTTTCCTTTAGAGGAAGCACGTGTAACAAATTAGAGAGTATAACATGAGATGAAGAATCAGAGCAGATGATGCCCTGCTTTCCCGTGGAAGGTTGCAAAGCCTTATTCAGACCTGAATCCTGGGGTAGGGATCAATGGAAATATAGAAGTGAGATACAAATGCTGACTTAGACCACCTTGGAGGTTTTAATGACTTCAAATGAGTGCATTATAATACATGATCATGATGAAAATATGGATGAGAACTAACCACTCAGAAATGGAGTAAAGAGGACCAATAAGGTGGGTTTAAAATGGGATAAAACTAGAGTCTTAACTAGGCTCTGTCAAGTTCAGTGCATGCAGTATTGACAGTCATGCATGCGTGCAAATGTGTTTAAATAGAGAATGATGCCTAGAAATAGTGTGTGAGGAGCATTACCCTCAGAAGCCACCATCATTCATATACACAATCATGGGCAACGTTACTTCCCCTTCCTTCCATTTCCACCTTCTCTGGTCTTATTCATGTCACTCATCTCTATTCAGTACAGAATAGTATTGTGCTTCCGTACCATACTATAGAATATATGAAAACACAAAAGCATCTGTCTGTAGCAAGTACAGTGAGAGCTCAGCTCCAAACAGAGATTACTTCATAAAAATATGACTTATAAGAGTTATAATAAAAACTCTTATTAAATATCTCAAAGAGTTTATTTATAAGATGAAAAACATCAGATCTTCAAAATATTTTATATGTTATTATACTTAAGAAGGGCTTCCCTACTGGCTCAATGGTAAAGAATATTCCTGCCAAGTAGGAGATGCAGGTTTGAACCCTGGGCCGGGAAGATCCCCTGGAGAAGGAAATGGAAACCCACTCCAGTACTCTTGCCTGGGAAATTTCATGGATAGAGGAGCCTAGTGGGCTACAGTGTGTGGGTTGCAGAGTCAGATATGACTTAGTGACTAAACAACGATGACGATACTTAAGACATATGTTTAAATGCATGGTCAGCTGAGTTGATACTGCAAAAAAAAAAAAAAAGAGCTACTAAAGGACGAGAAAGTAAAAAGGAAAAATACATCATGGTCAATCCAGACTTGATTAGAGCCATGATGACCATTTTCACCAGAGTAACAGATATCATTATTCCAGTAATGTTGGGAGAAAGGAGAGTATATTGGCTGATATAATCCCAGGTGGCTGATATAATCCCTTTATAGGCTATATAATCCCTTTATGCAGAATCCCAGTTCTGCATAAAGCTACCTCTCTGATTTTGCATAAGTCTTTTAACATCTCTGAGCCTACTTTCTCATCTGTAACCAGCAGCTGTAAGCCTAAGTGTACACTCCCAGATTTTTAATGTCAAGAAAGCAGTTTAATTTCCTGTTTTGCAACCTACATATTTTAATGCTTATGTTGGATCTTTTCTATGACAATTCCAGGAGGTAAGCAAATGCACCCACATCCAGCCTCCGATTGAATCTTTTCCAAAAGATAAACTGGATTTGAGTGAACAGATGTTTGCTCATTATAGGAAGACAATGCTGTGAAATTCTGGCAGGTTTCTGCATTTACTTCCAAGCTTGAGAGTTTTAGGGATCCTGAACATTTATGACGTGTCAGTGATTGAGGCTGGACAAGACGGAATCTTTGTCAATTACATCCTCTTCGTACATGACCTGATCATAGCAATGGTCACTGAGAAAAAGGTAAACGCAACAGAGACGCTTTGAAGGGTACCTACCACACTCAAAAAACATGGCCATTTTTAATGAGGCATGATCTTTTCATTTGAAGTTGTGATTTACCAGCAGGGCAACTTTTTTCAGCTTGTTATGTTCTGCGTTCTGCAGGTTAGCTAGCTAAGCTCAGATGTGATTGGCATGCAAAGCCCCTTAAAACTGTCAGGCCACCTTGCAATTAGGCATAATGCCACTAGAACAGATGGCATGAATGATGGCATGCCAGACAGCCAATACACGTATCAGCATTGAGCATTCAGAGAGAAGTTCCTCTCTCAGAATGCCAAAATATAAATCTATGGCTTAGCTAGCAATAAAGTAATTTACATTGCACACACATTTTAGAAAGAATAATGTTAGTTTTTTACAGGTTGATATGGGACAAGATAATTATAGACTCATGGATTCTCAGGGTTAAGAGACACTTTAAAGTCAATGAATTTGGGTGACGCATATGATGCTTCCATCCATTCATTCATCCCTCTAATAGACACTGAATCCCCATGATGAGTTAGTCATCACCTGGCTCTCTGCCCAGCTATTTGGCCTTTCATCATTTACCTTGGACTTGACCACATTCACTGACAGGGAATTCACTATGGTCAACACTCTATATCCATGCCATCCTCCACGGAGTAACTTGAATCTTGACAACATCTTTTTAATGCACAACTTCCCGACTCAAATCTGGTACTATGTACACAGTGAGTTCTACAATGGCCTCAGTAGCTTTACATAGAATTGAAAAAATCATTTGGTACTTTTACCTGATATATGAATGAGACCCATTCTTCATTGTTATCCCCTCCTAACTTCATTCAGGTTTTATAAAACACAGAAGGCTTTGCAATGTTAAGAGAGACAATGAAAAGACTGTGGTTTTGAGAGTGTCACCACGTGACTTTGTGAAGTGATGTGATGAACACTGGTTTCAGTATCAGCCTTTTCATCACCTATCCATGTTCTGTGGAAAGCCATCACAGGGATCATTAGACAAAACAAGGGTCTCTTCTTCAGTCATCCCATAGTGCAGGTCTGTGGGTCATGCTCAACTGCCCAGCCAGGGGGATGTGTTAAAGAAAAATCTCAAGTGGATGACATTTCCTGTGGTCTCCTGGGAGGATGCAACATCCAAGATCAGAGCAGCACCACACCAGTGGTTGCGTGCACAGGTAATGCTACCCTTGGAGAGAATATCCAATGTGGAAGCTTCGGGCTTCATCAACAGTAACAGTGGAGCTTCCAACATGGGCCACTGGAGGCAGTGTCTTCCCCGTCCTGGTGAGCATATCTGCTGGTCCTGGCACTGGATGGCGTCATGGGCTGAAACGTGTTCCTTGGGAAGCCACATGTCGAGGTCCTAACCCCCAGCACCTGGGCATGTGGCCTCATGTGTGGACAGTGCTGTTGTAGATGTGATTAGTTAAGATGAGGCCAGGCAGGAGCAGGGCGGGCTCTAATGCAGTTCTTATGAAAGGGGGATGCTTGGACATAGCCTTGCACGCATATACAATGCCAGGTGAAGATGAAGCACAGACAGGGGAGGTTCACTGATAAACCAAGGGAGGCCAAAGATGCCAGCAAGCCAGCAGCATCTAGGAGAAGGGCCAGAGGCAGACTCCCCCTCGCAGCCTTCTGAATCACCTCCATCTTGGACCTCTGGCTTCCAGAACTGTGACATGATGCATTTCTCTATTTGCTGTCTTTAGGCCACCTGACCTATGATGTTTTGTTACAGCGGCCAGAGAAAACTAACACAGATGGGGAAAGGGCCAGGCCTCTAGTAGACAAAGTGGGGCCAGAGGAAAGCGGTAGACAGTGGTTGCGTTGTGACAAAGGAGGACACTTCAGAGATGCAATAGCTGCATTCGCAGAATGGGAAAGTGGAGGTCAGGGAATCTGAAGAGCTGATGTTCTCAGTAGGAGCATCAACAAAGCCAGAGAGGAGTAGACTAAACTGATTTTTAACCTAATTTTACCGACTGGTTTGTCAGATCCTGACCCGGTGCATTTGAGGGCATCTGCTCTGGAGTTGTCCTGCAAGCCTCACTCACCTGCCCTTTCTCCTCTTCTGTCACAGCTAAGCAGTTTCCAAGGCTCTTAAAATCTATCATCCTCTCAAATCTGGTTCCTGTCCTTCCTTCACTCCTGCTGAGTGTTGCCTGCATGGTCACCACTGCTTGCTTTGAATCATATGACTCTTTCAATGAAAGATTAAATCATCTTCAAAGTATTACAACTGCAACTGAAATGCCATCTAAAAAGACAGAAGGAAACAGTGCAGAGTCTGCCTTGACTCTCCATGTGCTGACTGTTGGGTGAGTGAATGGAGAGGTCCTGCACGCGGGTGTCCAGGCTGAGGTCTCACATGTTCTGACACCGAGGCTAGTGGCTCTCTCCCCCCAGCACTGTAGTTCTTGCATGATTCCTGAGCCCCCTTCCTTCCCCACACCCCCACACATTAGAGTGGGATTCTTGGTCCTTCTGGAGAGTAACCATCTAGGGGCTTGATGGAGGAAGAAGAGCTATGTCAAGGACAAGGGCAAAGGCCCGCTCTTTGGCAAAGCATCAAGCTTAGTTTCCAGGGATACATTTAAAAATCAGATAGAGCAAGTAACCCATAGTTAATCTGCATTGAAAGCATTAAGTTCTGATTGGTATGCAATGGGACTGAAACCTTTTTTCCACCAATGGATATAGATTTGATGGTTGTGAAGCTGTTTCTGTGAAAACCACCTTTGGATCTCAGAGTCACATCTCAGAGTATCCAAAGCATCGTCTGCTACTCTGTGTAAATTACACTTCCGTCAAAAATAGTACCAGTGTGAAGACTGCATGAAAACCAGTTCTCCTTTGTGAATACTTACCCACTTGGATCTGTTCATATATATATATTTGTCTTTATATATATATATATATATATATGTATATATATTTGTCTATATATATACATATATATATCAGAGAAGGCAATGGCACCGCACTCCAGTACTCTTGACTGGAAAATCCCATGGATGGAGGAGCCTGGTAGCCTGCAGTCCATGGGGTCGCTAAGAATCGGACATGACTGAGCGACTTCACTTTCACTTTTCACTTTCATGCATTGGAGAAGGAAATGGCAACCCACTCCAGTGTTCTTGCCTGGAGAATCCCAGGGACGGCGGAGCCTGATGGGCTGCCGTCTATGGGGTCGCACAGAGTCGGACATGACTGAAGCGACTTAGCAGTAGCAGCAGCATACATATATATATATATATTTATCTTTACTGGAAATATATATATTTCCAGTAAAGACAAATGGACCCCAGCTTTTGTTAAAATGTGTGGCTGGCTAGTAGCCTCAGAAATCAAACCTCTGACTATACCATGGGAGGATAGAATGCAATTTAAGATACATTTAGGAATTTAAGATACATTTAAGACAACTACTAGGCCAGTGGAACTAAGTGGATAATATTTTTTCATGTACTTGTACCAAGCCTGTCTGAAGACAGATGGAAAGAGTCCTCTTCCCTGCTTCTCAGTTTCTCCATAATAGGGAAATTCCAAAGTAGAACACTCAGGCTACCGCCTGGCTTCCTAAATGCTGCTCAATGAGCTTTTCACTGTCATGTTCTCCCAACCAAATATTCCTCTTTATAGAACCAGTTACATCCAGCGACTTTCAGGTGTGTGTATGTGAAGGGCTTTTGTGCTATAGTTTGCTGTTGTAAAGTAGTTAAGTAGTGTCTAGCTCTCTGCTACCCTATGGACTGCAGCATGTTAGGCTTCCCTGTCCTTCACCTTCTCCCAGAGTTTGCTCAAACTCACGTCTATTGAGTCAGTGATGCCACCCAACCATCTCATCCTCTGTCATCCCCTTCTCCTCCTGCCCTCAATCTTTCCCAGCATCAGGATCTTTTCCAGTGAACTGACTCTTCTCATCAGGTGGCCAAGGAAGGTATCAGAGCTTCAGCTTCAGCAGTGACTAGTCCTTCCAGTGAATATTCAGGGTTGATTTCCTTTAGGATTGACTGGTGTGACTCTATAGACAGTGTAAATAAAAGAAATGGATGCAGAAAGATAGCAGAAGATCTGAACTCAACATGCTTGCCATGTCTGCAAAGGGAGCCAAAAAGCAGAATCCAAAACAGGGTGGGAAAGAATCAGGAGCCAGAATGACAAGAGAGGATCGGGACAGGTGTGGTCAGCACATCAAAAATAACCTTTTTTTTTTTTTTTTAGGATTTTCTGTTAGGGAAATCAAGTCCTTATCCATCCTTGCTTCATGTACTCACTTGACAAATATTTATGACACAGTTGCTAATTTCCAGGCATGTGTCAGGCGGTGGGGGATAACTCAGTGAATAACATGGAACAGTCGTGCTCTCTGCAGTTTCAGTTCCAGAGAAAATAAGAGAGAGGCCGGAACAAGCAAACCAGCAGGGTGGTAGAGTGATTTCAGATAACGATACATACTTTTAAAATATGAAATAGGGTGAAGGGCTTGAGAGAGATATGGGAAACTCTTTAGTTCACATGATCAGGATCTGAGGAGGAGGCAAGCCCTGAATGTTGAGATGGAGAAGGAGCCATGGGAAGAAGGACTAAAGAGAGCCGAGTTCCCCAGAAGGGCAAAACTCATACAGAGTTCCCAGGCTGGAGATGCAGGGAACAGTGTGAGATGCTGTGCCATGTGGGGCATCCATGATTTTAGAAACACCCGAAAACATAAGGTGAGCCCACGAGTGCTTATCAGATTCACACCCACACTGATGCTGACAATCTTTAAATTAAATGAATAAGGCAACTAGTGTTGCTTCAGTATTAAGAGAATGTAAGGCATTTCATGTTGCTATTATTTTGTAATAACTCAGGAGACCTGGGTTCTATCCCTGGGTTGAGAAGATCCCCTAGAGGAGGGCATGGCAACCCACTCCAGTATTCCTGCCTGGAGAATTGCCACGGACACAGGAGCCTGGAGGGCTACAGTTCGTGGGGTGGCAAAGAGTCAGACACGACTGAGAGATGAAGCACACATTATTTTATGGCATTGGATCTGGTGAACACCTTCTGACTAACCAAGACCCAATCCAAATGTTTTCGAAGGAGAATTAAAAATCATCTGAGCCAAACCTATCTTATTGAATTGGCCACAGTAAAACCCCTACACAATGGATGTGGTTCATGATTACATTAGATGTTTAAAAGCAAACTGTTGATATTCACTCGCTAAGTTGTGTTGGACGCTTTGCGACCTCAAGGACGGCAGCATGCCAGGCTTCCCTGTCCAACACCAACTCCTGAAGCTTGCTCAAACTCATGTCCATTGAGTTGGTGATGCCATCCAACCATCTCATCCTCTGTCATCCTCTTTTCCTCCTGCTCTCAATCTTTCCCAGCATCAGGGATTTTTCTAATGAGTCGGCTCTTCACATCTGGTGGCCAAAGTATCAGATAGTTTTAGCAAAAAATATTTCCCCTTACTATATGGCCATTCTCACAATTAGACCAAAGAAATGTATCTGCAAGAGCTTTTCTTTTAGACATTACATATACTTAATTGCTTCCTTGGTGGCTCAGATGGTAAAGAATCTGCCCACAATATGGAAGATCCCGGTTCAATCCCTGGGTAAGGAAGATCTCCTGGAGAAGGGAATGACAACCCACTCCAGTATTCTTGTCTGGAGAATCCCATGGACAGAGGAGCCTGGTACAGTATGATCACAAGCAGGAAAGGAAAACTATGCCTGTGTTCCGGGGATGATGGCTATGTGACAAACCTCCCCAAACTTAGTGGCTTAAAACAGTATCCACATCTTTCAATTTCCCTCACAACTCAGCCTCTGAGGCAGATCTCCATGAGGACAGCATCTCTCCCTGGGGGAGCCAATGTGGCTCAAGGCTGGCAGGTGAGCTCACTCACCCACGGGTGCTGGGACCACACGGAGCTCTTGGGGTTTCCCTGCATCTAATCTGTGTCTCCAGCCTGGTGGCCTCAGGGTGAACAAGCACACAGCATGGCCGTTCACAGTTCCCCGGGTCAAACCCCCAGGGAAGAACAGAGCTGGCGGGAAGCCCCACAGAGCCCAGCCTGAGAGAAAGTCAGGTAGCATCCTGCATCTCCTTCCTGTGCCATGAGTCCAGAGATCCAGTGCATGGTCAAGGGGAGGCTGTGCAAACCCACCTTGAGAATATTAAAAGATAAAATATGCAAATGCAGCACTGCTAGGCATCAATTCTGTCACTGCTGTTGTTGTTGTTCAGTCGCATAGCCATGTACGACTCTTTTGTGATTCCGTGGACTGTAATCCGTCAGGCTCCTCTGTCCATGGGATTTCCCAGGCCAGAATACTAGAGTGGGTTGCCTTTTCCTCTTCCAGGGCTATCTTCTAGAGCCAGGGATCAAACCCACGTCTCCTGCATTGGCAGGCAGATTCTTTATCACTGAGCCACCTGGGAAGCCCATTCTTTCATTGTACTTTTCTCAATTTTCTTCAATAAACATATACTTAAAAAAAAAAAAGTTAAACTTAGGAATGAGATTACTATGTACACTTTCCTTCAACTCCTGCCTCTAACACCTTCCCACCATCATCTCTCTCTCTCTTCACAGGTTCTATTTCTTTATGGTCTCTTAATAATATGCAATCTCCGGGCAGTTTGATGTAAGCCCATAACACACCAGGCTCAGGTAAGAACATGTGATGGGGAGATGTGTTCCCACCCTGTGTCTCAGGAGTATGTGAACTTGGGGAATGCCTCTAACTGCTTTGAGCTACAGATTCATTAAAAGGCATTCAAAATGCCTCACTTATAAAAATACTGGGAGGATGGATCAGATGATATTTGCAAAACTCTTTCAGAATGCCTCACACTACAAGAAGGTACTCAGGGAACACTGCCTGGATTTGAAGCCCTCCCAAGGAACACCTGGGCCAAAGTGACTTTTGCATCCCTCCGGATGATGGATCAGCAGAGTCACACATTGGAAATTAACACAATTGTTTCTCTGCATTGAGAAGAAAACACAACACACACCACACTTAAAAGAAGGCACGTATAGTCACTGCGTAGACTGAAATTTCCGATTTCAGAGCAAAATTGTGTCCTTCCATCTGCAGAGAGAATGCTTGTCTCCTAATCACTGATTTCAAAAGGTGAAAATTAATATGTAGCTTGCAGCAAGCTTGAAGAGAGGAAAAGAACCAACAATTTGTCTGTATGGGGCCCAGGTAGAACACGCCAGAAGCCACGGGTAGCGGGGTGTGCAAACTGCTAGGCAGAAGCCGGCTCATTCTCACTAATGACAGGGGAGCCCATTGTGAGTTAGCAAATTTCACAAATTAGCAAGTAAGAAAAAAACATAATTAAAAGAATTAGAGACACGGAATTGTGGCATGTGCAGTGTTCATTTATTTTGACAAGCATAATTTAATTTTACTTATTTAGGGTAATATTTCATAGTGTACTAATGAATGTACTCTTGTCTCCTTTGCAAAAGTAATGGAATATTAGTAACATGAGCCCTCACTGCTGTTCTCTGTTATTCAATCGCTCCTGACAGGTGAGGCAGACCACCAGGGGCTTGCATTCCAATAGCTGGGCTGGGGAATACAGCAGCGTGAGAGTCAGAAAGAATTTACTCAGGGAAAAAGTGAAGGTTGCTCAGTGTCCTCCCATCAGTGAGCACATACACCTTAAAAGACATATATTAGGTGACGTGTTTAGCCTCCTCCTGGTACAATCTGGGTTCTCCAGGAAATCAGAAGCACCACTGAAAAATAAAGCATTTTGGAAGTTCCCAGGTGAGCCAGTGGTTAGAACTCGTGGTTTCACTGCCAAGGACCCAGGTTCAATCCCTGGTTGGGGAACTAAGATTTCGCAAACTGGGCGGCATGGCCAAAAAAAAAAAAAGTCATTAGATATATGTCAAAAACAATACTTTCCGATTTTCCTGTTCCTACCAGTGAATTTCTCTTCCTTCAAGACAAGAATGGAGAGAACCTCCAATTGGCCTTCATCTCAATTTCATTTCCTCTGTTCATATGTTGACAGAGTCTTCATGATTCTAATTTTCTTGCGTTGTGTAAGCCCAGCCCTTATCACCTGAATTTGCCATTGTCTCCAATCTCTACTTCCTATCTTATCATCCTTTATCTTCCTGCAGCCTCATGCTCATTTAACTTAGATGGATCTTCTTAAATGTTCTTATGAACATGCTGCCACTCAGCACAAAAACTTCAGCGGCTCCATATTGAAACTGATGACAGCAAAAAAGCGAAGTTTGTATTCCTGCACTGGAATTCAGGACTATCTGCAAGAGCCGGCTGTCATCTTTCTAAGCATGCTTCTTCCAGTCCCTTATACGAGCCCAGTTTTCAAGCTTGTGCGTGTGCTGGGTAAGCACCCTTACTGGACTTCAATCTCTCCATCTATAGATGGAGGCAAATGAGCCAGAGTAACTCTCAGCTCCTCTTTCACCTCCATTTCACGCTCTCTGCTCTGCTTACTGTTTAATTCATCCTGTAATCCACTGACATCACTCATCTCATGTCCACCTGATCCCTCGAATTTCCAAGCCCAGTGGGCAGGGGTCCCTTCTACGCTGACCCAAGTTCTCCATGGCATCTCTCCTTTTAGCTTTGATGATTCTTCTCTTTTCTGGGTCTCCTCTTTCCTCTTGAGGCACTGGCTCCCACTCTGCCTCTCAGGTTTCTTTCTTTCCATTTTCTTTACGTTGAATCATTCTCCAGAATTTTATTATCGTTATCTTGTTGCTACTTGTAGTTTTATGATTCACACACCTGGTTTATAACTGCTCTGGAAAGCTTCTGAGTTAGGAACCTATATACCAGCCCAGATCTTTCTCTGGGGCTCTGGCCACTCCTGGCCAGCTGGTCATCACATTTCCTCCTGGATGCCTCCTTGGTGCCTCAAACCACAACTGACCAGCACTGAAAGCATGCTGTCTTCTCTCCGCAGTCCCTGCTTTAACAAGCAGCATCCTCTCCACTCGAGGCAGCCAGACGGGACTCCAGCCCTCCTCAACCCAGCTGCATGTTGCGTCCACCAACGAGCTCCTTCAGTAATTCTAGAATCGGTCACTGCCTCAGCCCCGAGCCCCAATGTCTCCCTTTCTTTGAAAGAGTCGCCCAGTTTGTCTGATCCCATTTTCTTCCCCAGGAAGTCCATCCTTGAACACCGCTGTCAATACATGTATTCAACCTCAAGGTTTCTCTTGGAACTTCCCAGTTAGAATCTTTCAACCGACCCTCAAGTCTTTTACCAAAAGCCTGGACTGTGAAATGTGTGGCCCTTTAGGATGGACTATGATGCTTCCTCTCCTTCTTCAATTCACATCCTTTTTTGAACTGATTTTCACACAGTTCAAAGTCACCTTGTCTGATTTGACCCCTGTTTATGGCAAAGATAACACTCTGCCCCTATCTTCCGAGCTCTCAGGACTCCTAAGACACCCTCTCTCTGTCCCCACCACAATGTCCCGCAATTGTCCGTTTGTCTTTCTTTCCCACCAGATTATGTACTTTGAGGGCAAAATCTCGTCTTACAAACCTTTGCAGCTCCAGTCTTTTTCCCAGGGTCCAGCACACACTAGACACTCAATGTTTGCCCTGTGAATAAATAAATCAGTTGATGATGACAATTTTCACTCCACCACTGGGATACCAAGCTATGTGAATTTCTGCCTCTCATCACGTATCCGCTGGTTCCGAGTCTCACGTTTGGAGAGTGTCTCTGGCTCTAGGTTGAACACACTAGCATCTCTAATCAGGCAGCCCCTGGCCAGACAGACAGGAAATAGAGCAAAGAAAGGCAGAAACATGAAACCCAGCTGGGGCTGGGGCTGCTTGGCGTTCACTCCCTTTTGGATTCACCGTCCCACCGTTTAACACTTGAACTTTCAGCTGCTGAGATTTCAAGGGAAGGGGCTTAATTAGTCAACAAGACATGACAACACTCTGTTACAGCCAGATTACGTACACCTATGGGGCGTGTGGAGACACAGAGTAAAACTCCACAACTTCAAAGACCTGGAAACCACGTTATCTTCCGACAGCACATGGGAGAATGTTCCAAGAGATAAAAGGCCCAAGACAAATGGTGTCTCTAATTGAAATGCAATGGAAGAACGGAGCCCATACAATTCTAAATACATTTTCCATTCCAATGTCCCTGTACTGATATGGTGAACTGGATTCACAAAGAATTGTGAATATTTTCAAGTCAGGAAAGAGCATCCATTACTACAGCGGCACACTCCAGGGGCCCTAAAAATCTACAGACACCGCACCACTGTATTACGGTTTCTATTCTGTTTATAATTTATTATTTATTCCTTAGCGTGAATGCAAAATGCGTATGTCTTTATTTGTTAAAGGCTGAGAAGAATGCTTAGAAACCACTGGGGGTTTGTCTCCATATAATTATGCTTCTCATTATGATAGTTCTCACGATATCACAGAAAAACCGAAACTCCCTGAATTCTGGTTTAGGTTCCCACGGCCTTGAGAGTACACAGATAATCCTCGGTAGACCCGGGGCACACAGATTTGTTCTCTGTTTTTCTTATATTTTACAACCTTCACATCATCGTCTTCCTTCAAGGAGGCCCATGGAAGCGGCCTTCCTTCAGGGCGGTCCACAGCAGTCAGCCTTTCTTCTGGCCAACAACACGTTTTGACTGTGATGTGGTTTCCCTATGTTGGTGCGCGAAGCCCTCTGTAAGACATTCTCCTGCCATGGACCACAGGCAGAGCAAAGCACCCTTGAATTGTAGCTTTCTCTCACTCACTGACTGCGTGAACCTGAGGAGACACCATGTCCAGCCTCTCTCTGAGAGATAACAGCGAAGAAAGGAAGGCATGAGGGCTCTTTTATGTTAAGATTTCTCCTGCGCCCAGACATACATACTATTTATCTCATTCTAATTATCTGCAAGGAGATCCAACCAGTCCATCCTAAAGGAAATCAGTCCTGAATATTCATTGGAAAGACTGATGCTGAAGCTGAAACTCCAATACTTTGGCCACCTGATGTGAAGAACTGACTCATTGGAAAAGACGTTGATGCTGGGAAAGATTGAAGGCAGGAGAAGAAAGGGACAACAGAGGAAGAGATGGCTGGATGGCATCACTGACTCAATAGACATGAGTTTGAGTAAACTCTGGGGGTGGGTCATGGACAGGGAGGCCTGGAGTATTGCCATCCATGGGGTTGCAAAGAGTTGGACATGACTGAGTAACTGAACTAAATTATGTTCACTTCATGGTGACAGTTTTCACTTCTAAGAGTTGCATTTTATCTTTTTTCTCCAAAATCTACCTGACATCTTTGCAGTAGTCATTGTCTTCTCAACGACTTCACCTCTTCCTCTGATGTCTTTAAATCCTTCCAGCACCCTCATGCTACAGGGAGTCTGCATTTGGCAATGCTGGGCTCCTCTCTGGTGGACCTGAGTTTTCTACAGTGGCTTTGCGTTTGCTTTTGCCGGGTTGCCCAGGCTTCACGGCTTTGATATCCTCCATTTGACTGCCAACTCTGCAAGAGGTAGGTCACAGCCACATGTGTTCAGGGGAATTTGCCCCCACCCCCTCCTTTTACTTAAACCTTATCCCAGGTTGGGTTATCCCAGAAAACTTGTCAGTTCACTGAGCTGGTGAACAGAGCTTTTCTTGTGTGATTTACACTAAGATGTAATCACCTAGGGAAAGTTAGTCACACAGTCATGTCCGACTCTTTGTGACCCCATGGACTGTAGCCCACCAGGCTCCTCCGTCCATGGAATTCTCCAGGCAAGAGTACTGGAGTGGGTTGCCATTTCCTTCTCCAGGGAAATCACCTAGTACCTGATTTTTATCCTGAAGGTAGGGCAGGAGAGGAGACTGAGTCCTGCTCCAGGGCTTCCCTCCCTGTCTCCTCTGATGGTTAAACAGAAGCCCTTTGATATGCCAAATGGAGCCTGCCCACCTCCTGCTCACCTCCTGCCGGCTTCCTGTGCCAGCCCCAGGGTGCTAATACTTTGTTCCTGGTTCTGGCTGCTCCTGACCTTCCTTCTTTGTAAACTCAGCCATACATATAAACCATGCTTGTAACTGAATAATCAGAATCACCACTAGGTTTTAGAGGTACAGGCTTTCCGTACTTGGCCTAACACACTGTGGAAGTTGAAATTTAAAGATATATTATTTTAATCATTTTCTATAGTAATTCCTGCACACTTTCCACAGATAGAAATACATTAATCGTATGCATTTCTCAAACTAAATAAAGCAGCCAATATATTTCCCAATGGATTGCAGTATTTTTATTTACATATCATTATAGTTTAATAAACTAGTCACTCACATAAAAAAGCAATCTTCCATTTTCATGAGAAACATGGGGGTATTTATATTAATGATATAATTAATTTATTTTATTTTAACCCTAAGGACAATCCTTTGACATAGATTTTCTTTTTTCCCCTAAGTGATAAAACTGAAGGTCAAAAAATGAACCCTTGTTTCAAAATTATATAGCAAAGATCAGCTCTGAACTCAAGTCTGTCTAAATGTAAAGTCAATTCTCCTTCTACCAGAAACTCTCTGAGTGGGATTCTTATCTGTTTATATTAAGTTAGGTATGTATAATTTTTATTAACTAATTATATCTCAGGAAACCTGGAAAAGGTAAAGAATCATCTGGCATGCAAGGAATCCTATGACTCAGTCATAGTCTCTAGAGATAAGGCCAAGTACAGGTCTTGAAACCCTCCCAGGTCCCTTTCCCACTACAGTTTGATGAACTTTGCACAATATAGTGCTGCGCTGATACTTGTGACTTAATCGGACCTCTTAATGAATGACTTCAAATGAGTGTAGTCGAAACCTCTGGGAAACTCAACTCTGACTATCACACATTATTTTGGTCAAGATGCAAAAAACCAATGTAAAATCAATATTACATAAAAGACACAGTGAGTCAGATGAAGCTGAGTCTCTCTTCTGGCATAAAAACTGAGAGCCCACCAGGGGAATCCTTGGAAGCAGGGCTCCCTTCTGGTGGTCCATCCACCTCCATCAAAACATCACTTACATGCCTGTCACTTCCTCATACTTCTGGACTTTACAGGATCAGGGAACCCTAGAACACTTCAGAGGAAGACTGGGTTATGGTGTGAGGCCAAGGCAAAGGGCAAGACTTCTGAGTAGGCAGAAAATGAGATGGGGGGAGACCAGAGAGGAGAGGGGGCTGGGGAGGAGAGAGACAGAGAAAGAGAAAGGGAGGTGGGTCTCCCACAGAGTGGTCCAAGTTAGGAGAAACTGGGGTTTAACCACTGCCTTGAAAAATGAGCTACTCTTTCTGAATCTTTATCACCTCTTTGTATGACAGGATCGAAACCCCTGCCTTGAGTAAGAAATGAATGGAAAGTGCTTTGGAAAGAGCAAAGTAAAGGGTGACAGAGGATGAGATGGTTGGATGGCGTCACTGACTCAAATGACATGAATCTGAGCAAGTTCCAGAAGATAGTGAAGGACAGAGAAGCCTGGCGTGCTGCAGTCCATGGGGTCACAAAGAGTCAGATGTGACTTAGCGACTGAACAACAGCAACACAGGTGCTGAGTCATTATGGACAATAAGCACACAGCCTGCTAATGACTCAGCAAGGATGCCACCTTACAGGCAGACATTCACCTCAACCTGGGATGAAGAAGCTAGTCAGGGGCTTCTTCTCAGCCCGTGAGACACCAGAGAGGCTCCCAGAACCATTCCAGGGTCAGTGCCCACCTCGTATCACCTGGAGCCAATACAAGGCTGCACATGAGAGCGGGCAGAGCATCCAGAGTGGGAGGCAGATGGGTGGGCTCAAGATGAAACTTATACTTTGATTAATAAGGTCTGATTGCATTTTCCATCATATTACATCATATGACACATACAGCATATGTCATAAAATTCATGGCATATATCATATGGAATATACTGTATAGTATATGGAAATGGCAACTCACTCCAGTATTCTTGTCTGGAAAGTTCAATGGACAGAGGAGCCTGGAAGGCAACAGTCCATGGGGTCACAAAGAGTCAGACATGACTGAGCGAATAACACTGATATATCATACTGCTGCTGCTGCTAAGTCGCTGCAGTCGTGTCCGACTCTGCGCGACCCCATAGACGGCAGCCCACCAGGCTCCGCCATCCCTGGGATTCTCCAGGCAAGAACACTGGAGTGGGTTGCCATTTCCTTCTCCAATGCATGAAAGTGAAAAGCGAAAGTGAAGTCATTCAGTCGTGTCCAACTCTTCGCGATCTCATGGACTGCAGCCTACCAGGCTCCTCCATCTATGGGATTTTCTAGGCAAGAGTACTGGAGTGGGTTGCCATTGCCTTCTCCGGATATATCATATGATGTATGCCAAATAGCATGTACTGCATGACATATGCCACATAGCATAAATCACATGATATATGCTACATGGCATATATGAGATAGCATAAACTCGATAGCATGTACTAAATATCATATACCACATGGTATATAGTATATGACATATACTAGATAGAATATACCACAGGCATATATCATGTAGCATATACTACATGGTATACATTAATACTATATGGCATATACTAGATACTGTATACTATATAAGCATATACTACACGACATATACCATGTGGCATATACCACATAGTACATACAGTACGACATATACTAAATAGCATATACCACATGACATATACTGCATCATATGACATACCAGATAGCATATACCACATAGTGCATACCAGATAACTTATATCACATGACATATACTGTATGTCGTATACCACATGGCATACACCAGAGAGTAAATACCATATGCTATAGCATTATTATTATATAGCACAGATAGCATTTAAAGGCATCTTAAAACATGATTTATCATGCAAAGGGAGGGACGATGTCATGTGTGGAGGGGCACAAGCAGAGCTGCCAGGCCCTGAACACAGCCTCTCTGGAAGAAGGTAGCCAGGAGCCTGCCCAGGTGCATAGAGTGGTTGGGAGCTCTGATGAAGAGGCTCAAGTGTCAGGCTAAAGAGCTTATTCTCTAAGTGCTGGAAAATAAAAGCTTTCTATGCAAAAATAAGCCGCAGCAGGTAGAAGACATATTGGAGGGTGAGGAGCAAACCAGAGACAGGAAGCCATCAGGTGCCCCTGGATCAATGTGGGCAGGAATTATGAGAGACTGAACTCAGGCACCCACAGGGGTCACAGGAGGAAAGAGGGTCCAGAAATCTTCCTGCGTCAGAGGAAGCAAGACTCAGTAAATCAATTAAAAGGGGGTGTGAAGGAAGGGGTGCATCTCCAGTCTAGGCTAATTACACGAGTGCCACTGATTCTACAGAGGTGGACTCCATGCAGAAGAAGCAGCCGGTGAAGGACGAGGTCAGGACAGAGATAGCAAAGACCCCTGGGTCGTTTGGACATTTGGGGGTGTTGAGGAGCCCAGCAGGCTCTGAAGCTGTCTGTCCAGGATTCAGCAGAGAGATGTGAGCTGGAGAGAAAGCACTATGAGCATAAACTTGGAAGTCAAAGCCTCCGTTGTCAATGGGAACGTTGAGGGAAAGGTATAGCATTAATCGAAGGTTGGAGGGAGGCAAGAGAAAGCTTTGTGAAGAGTGGCGTACCTTAGGAAGCAGACAGACAATGAGGAAGATTGAAAAGCTGCTCCAGGAAGGGGCACCCACAGGGGAGGAGGACCCCCAGAATCATGGAGGTGTGTCCTGGGCACATCACCCACACCGGTGGAGGTGGGCAGGGCTGGCACACTCAAGATCCTACAGGACAATGGCCCAGGCTGCCGGATGCAAGAGGCACTCGTGAGCAAGACACAGCCCCTTCCCCAGAGAACACTCCCCCTAACCTGGGATAGCGTGTGTGTTCTCCTGTGCAAACTGTGAAACGGAATCCCTGACTTCAAACTGTGTCCCACATAGAACTGCCCAGGCCTTAGCTGCAAACAAACAGACTCCACCCGAATACTAGCTCCCTCTCTGTCTCTACTCCTCTCCTCAATTTCATGAGCCATTATGTGCCATTTGAGAAGCCAGACTGTTTTTCTGGCAGGTTTCTCTTTCTTCCCTTTCCCCAGCCACTCTGGGAGACAGTGGACACCTCTGTTAGTCTGTAAAGGAGAGATAATAATCATGAATCCACAGTCTCCGAATAGTTAATAAATGATGCTAAGGGCTTGCAATCTATTGGAAGTGCTAAAAATCATCAAGCTTATTCAATCTGCAGATTTTCCTGAATACCTTCCACTGAATCATCATTTTGTTTTTACGCTTGGGTTTTTTTCAAAGCAGAATTGCGTTTAATTCTCCATTTTTCTTTAGGCAGTGGAGATAAATCAGAGCCTAGCAATCTTTTATCTGAATAATTACAAACATATAAAAAAGAAAGAAAAAAGAGCCCTCTCAGCTCCACAGATCCAGAGAGTTCTGGGCTGATCACTGAAGAATGAACAATGGGGAAACAAGGGTGTCCACAGAGGTCCTGAGCCTGCAGGGCAATGCACAGAGAAGCACGAGGTCAAGGAGGATGGAAGGAGGCAGTGAGAGGGGGTTGTGTCCAGAGCGCACGTGAGGCGGGTCAGGGAAGCCTGGGGAGTGCGCAGGCGCAGAGGATCAGGCTGCAGGAGCTGGTGTCTGATGGGTGAGTCCTCGGGGCCAGGAGAACCCAGGAGGACCTCAGATCCCAGGAGGACCGCTTCTGAAGCTCCGCTCACAGCTTCTAGGACACAGGCATCTTTCAAGACAGGCACCCCAGACAAGGAGTTCTGGATAAGGAGACCTGAAGTTACTTTGCATCTGCACAAATCAATAAGGGCCCTCTCTTCCCTATTCCTGGGACAGCCGTTCTCCCAGGCGGTGTAAAGGGTGTGGTTTGTCTAAGCCAGTGCTGTAGCAGGCAGCTTGAGCTGCAGTGGGGGCCGGGGTGGTGCCAGGCCTGGGCTGGGCTTGCACTAGCCTCCCCTGCTGCTGGAGCCAGCAGGCACATATGGACAGGGAAGCAGCTCACGCAGGGCCTCTCCTGAAAATGCAAGAACATCTGTGAGAGCGAAAGGGAGGGGCCCCGAGCGATGCCCTAGCGCCATCCTGGCAACAGCAAGATTTCCAGGAGGGCAGACGGGCGCACCCTATTGCCTCCTGGCCGGACACGGGGCCCTGCCCACTGCCCAGCCCCGTGAGTGGAACCCATTTGCAGAATGGAGTCAGCACCAAACCACCCGAAAAAAGCGACCACCAGAGTTGCACCAAAGAGGACAGGGTTGTTCAGCAAACGGCGCACACACCCGTGTCTCAGGCCCTGGTTGTTTACTGCTGCTGCAGAAAATAATTCTGCAAGAGGAAGATATTTTTGTGTTCCAGCTTGCAGGCACAGATGCAGCGTCGGGCGTGAAATGGAGATTAGGTCAATTAAGGGGACTCTGGCCTTCCTCCCTTGCCTAGGAATCTGGTAGTACTGTTTGCTATTCTCGGAATGAATGCTATGTACGGCCTTCTCCCTTTGATAAATGGAATCACTTGGCTCGCACACTTTTTAATATGGTTTTCATAGAATCTTTCAGAGCAAGGAAAAGGAGAGAGAGAGAAAGAGTGATTGAACTTGTGGCCGCCTCGCGTGAACAGTCCCAGGCAGAACTCAGGAAGGACGGCGTGAAGTCACGCTCTGGCCATGCCGGTGGGCAGATGGAAGGCAGGTGTGTTTCTGCAGTATGCACTGAAGAAGAGGAGCTTAATTAAAGAGCGTGCTCGTGGCGTCCAAAAGTGCCTGAATTGCCACTGTGTGGGCCTGCTTCTCCCATCCTCAGAATCTTTCTTTTCACGTCGGGTCATTGTCTTCCCAGAGCAATGAGACCAGGGCTATTATTTCCCTTGCGGACAAATTGCTGGGCAGAGACAGTGTGCAGGCCCTTCCGCAGCAGCCCTGCAAAGGAAATGGCTCTCAGGGCCCAGGCCTCAGCTGCTGCCTGCTGGCCTGTTTCTAATTGTCTCCAGGGACTCAGCCTTCTGGTCACCTTCCGTCCCCAGCGTCTCCACCGGCTGCTTTCCCACCCGGCCCCCGCTGATGGGAATGTCTTTTGTTTAGCTAGGGACCCTCCTTCTGTGTCCCCACAGACGGTGGAGGGGGCTGTCCCTTCTGCTTCCGGGGGTCCGCTCCAGGGCACGCCACCTGGATGACAAGTCCCTGCCAGCTCCAGCAGCCTCCTGGGCTCTCGTGGGAAATCCTGGAAGCCCTCATGCTGGAGGAGCCCGGGGTCTGCCCTCCACCTCTCAGGGGGAGTGGAACTCGAGGAGGTGAGTGAATTTGAGGCCACGGCCAGAACCAGAGCTGAGAAGTGGCTGATTCCTGGTGGCGGGAAACGAGAGAGCGCCCGTGAGGCTCTGGAGAGACGGGGCCCCCGACCTCCCACTCAGCAGAGCAGAGCCCTGGAGGAGCAGGGTGGCCAGCGGCAGGAGGCCTGATGTCAGAGCGGCCTTTGGGGGCAGAGGCTCGGCCACCCTGCCTCTGAGGACCAGGAAGACCACTACCCTCCACAACCTCCGGAAAGTGAAACGTGAAAAGAAGGGCCACAGTCTCCCAGGAGGAGAACCCAGAAGTGGATCTGCAGGGGTCCAGCTGGGAAGGTGGAGGTGCAAACCCACACTTCCCTCCAGGGATCACGCCAGAGGTCCCTACGGGAGGCACTGACTCTTTAGGTTTATCTGACACAGCTGAAATCTGGGAAGGTGACATGACCTGTCTAAGGCTACATAAACTAACTCATGGCAGAGCTAAGACCCTCTTGTATTATCGCCTTACTGAAAGCTTTGCAAATATTTCAAATTAGCCCACTTCTGGCATTTTGTAAACCTCTGTGTTTAACCTGTAATGTACTTGCTTTAAATACATATTAAGGGCATTGTTGTTCATCTGGTAAAGAATCCACCTGCAATGTGGGAGACCTGGGTTCAATCCCTGGGCTGGGAAGATCCCCTGGAGAAGGGAAAGGCGACCCACTCCAGTATTCTGGCCTGGAGAATTCCATGGACTCTATAGTCCATGGGGTTGCAAAGAGTCTGACACGACTGAGAAACTTTCACTTTCACTTTTCAAGGGCATTGTGCACTTTGATACACACACACAAACCAAGTAATAATTCCTATTTATGTATTAAATGCCTACTGTGCACTGTGTGTTTTTCCTACGTGAACTGTACTCAGTACTATGACCCAGCAAGGTAAGAATTGCTTCCTCTGTTCTGCAGGTAAGAAAACCCTCAGTAAGAAGGCTGGAGTGGCAGAGTAGATGGAAAGATCCCGCATAGCAGATAGGGAAACCAGGATACACACCATCTCCACCAGCTCTGGAGCCAGTGTTAATAACTTCCCGAATATCCGAGGTCCCGCTGAGTGATGAGGCTTAATTTTAAAGCAATAGAAATCCCACAGGATCATTCCAATAGCTTTTCTCTCTTTTTAATGTAAGGAAAGAAGAGGGGGAAATATGAAACAAGGAACACATAGAAACAAAACTGGGGAGTGCTATGAAGCCAAGTTTTTCTTTCAGCCCCGACACAAATCCCACAACTGGGTTCCCATGTTGGCAGGCCCCACTGAAATGGAAAAGGAGGGCTGTTTGCTAGGTGAATGTGCACAGACACAGGGTCCAGACTGACTCCAGTTACACAGCACAGATGGAAACACATGCACTCGTATGCGTGTGTGATGTGCACACACATAAACACACTTGTGCACGCACTCACACATGGTCTTACACCAGAGATTTATTAGGCTACTAACCCAAACATCTCCCAAGTCTGACCTCATAGGAGCATTTTAAAGGGTGAACAATCTGATTTGCAGAAAGAAAAAGGCATCTGTTGTGTACTTCCTACCTTTCATAGCCATCTCTGTTTTCACTATTCTCTTCCATTCAGAACTTCATATTTATACATGTAAATTGAGTCCCAGGAAGACTTTTAGCTCAGGCTGTATGTTCTGACATTCCTTACATAATTCCAAGGAAGCATTTTGATTCATGACCCCTCACCCCACTGAAAACACACAAAACAAGAGGCGTTCTTGCAGAACAGGGCTGTCCAGGTGAGTTGACATGTGTGTGTCCATGCATACACACACATGTACCCACACACTCACATGCACCCACAGGATGGCTGGTCTCCTATTTTGCCCTCAGGAATAAATATCAGTGGTTCTCATGGTGTTTTGACAGAAGATAAGTCTTTGCACTGCTGTGGTCATAAAAGGCGGTGTACACCTGCATATGTTGATGACCACTACTTCTTTCAGCAGCACGGACACTATTGAATTTTTCACTCGTTCATTTAACTTTTATCGAAGAGCAGCTCTCCCCCTGTAGCCACTGGATTTTCATCACGCATTCCTGCTGTTGCCCATACAGGTGTGATATGTGATCTTTGTTCTGTTTTGATAATTTTGGCACTAAAAGCATCACTCTATTGGGAACATGTGAAAAAAAATTCCGTTTCCTCTAGGGTTAACCCATTGGGAAATAAAGTTTTCACAGACTCAATTCTGTCTTTACAGCAAATGTCCTTTGTGAGAGAAAGCTCCAAGGATGGAAATGAGCCGCCTCTATCCTGAGAATCTTCTCAACCCCATTCTTCCAGAGGGATTGTCCACACGCTCTGGGATCAGCACAGTGTGGACACACACGGCTGGCTGGCGGCCTGCCTTCAATGGAGGGGCTTGCAAAACCTCTCCCAGGGCTCCGAGGGAGACAGACCCTCCTAGGCCTGGAGAGAGGGAGGCCATGGGCCCAGGTCTGCTCAGAGAAGCACGAGAGACAGTGCGTTCCCCAATGAAGACACAAGAGCATTGAAAATGCAGACAACTGAACAACTGCGTTTGTCCAACGGAAGGGAAAAAGGAGAGGACAAGAAACAGGAGGCCACAGGAGGTACCTGAGGAGGACGGTTCCCTCCACTACTTCTCTACCCCAGGGGGCATCTTGGAAGCCCCCCTCCTCCAGACACCAGGGTGGTACCCATTGCCAATGACCCTTTGTTCCTTTTTAAAATAAGAACCAAGCAGCTAGCAGATGTCAAGATGAAAAAGAAAATAAACTGAGTAGGCGAAGAACTGGGAGGGGCTGGCGGATGGGGGTCCGCCACGAGCCCCAGGCGCCGCCTCCAGCTCTGTAGGGTGGCGGACAGCCCTTCTCTGCTTTGGACTTGCCGGCCATTTCTCGGAGAGCTGAATTGATTAGAGCCCACCTTTTGTGAAAGTGATGCCGTGGTTGTAATTTATGCAAAGAAATCCCAAGGCACACGATGATTAAATTAGAGCATACAATGCAGGCCTTCGACAGCAGGCTCCCCTCTGGGTTTCTCACTTTTATCTACATTAAGATCAGGTCTGGGAAAACGTGGCACACATGGTTTTCAATCTGAGAAACAGAACATTTCCACATGTTTCTGTACAGCTTTGGAGCAGAGAGAGCAAGCCACCACGTTCACATCCAGCTGAGTCAAAACGCAAAGGCATTGTGGTTTCTTTCAAAAAGCAAAGCAGTCCAAAAGGACTTTTCCCGAGACATTCAGGGTAAAGCTGTGCAGGTGACTGTATCTGAAATAAAAGCCCTTGGAGTCATCATCACAGACACTTGGAGACATCACCGGACAGGGGCACATGCGCTGAAAGGGTCTCAGAGTTTAAGAGGGGCTCCTCACCCAGACAGCATCCTGCCTTGCGGAGGTGCCTGGGACATGCCTCCCTGTTCAGGGGGTTGTCTCTGCAGACAGGACGCTGCCCTTTGCATTGTTCTCCCTCACAGAAAGATAATCCTCCACCCTCCTTCGGCTGAGTCAGGAGGAGAGGACAGAAGGGTATGCAAAGCACACAAGACCACAGAGTTTGTTTGACAAGCAGCTGGGATGTTGCTGGGAAAGGAAGCTCCTATTTGGAGCATCCCAGGGTGGGCTTTTAACAGCCTCTTTGTTACCTCGGTTCATTTCAGTTCAGTTCAGTGGCTCAATCGTGTCCGACTCTTTGCAACCCCATGGACTGCAGCCCACCAGGCCTCCCTGTCCATTACCAACTCCTGGAGTTAACTCAAACTCATGTCCATCGAGTCGGTGATGCCATCCAACCATCTCATCCTCTGTCGTCCCCTTCTCTTTCTGCTTTCAATCTTTCCCAGCATCAGGGTCTTTTCCAATGAGTCAGTTCTTCACATCAGGTGGCTGAAGTATTGGAGTTTTAGCTTCAGCACCAGTCATTCCAATGAAAATTCAGGACTGATCTCCCTTAGGATGGACTGATTGGATCTCCTTGCAGTCCAAGGGACTCTCAAGAATCTTCTCCAACACCACAGTTCAAAAGCATCAATTCTTTGGAGTTCAGCTTTCCTTATGGTCCAACTCTCACATCCATACATGACTACTTTGTTATCTAGAAGGTTCTTTTTGAATATATATGCTCTCCATGTGGGGCTGATGAACTCCCAAGCCGGCTGCTTTTCCCCAGGTCTCTCTCCAGATCTGTGATGCTTGTGAGAAATCTGTGGGGCACTGGGCATTACGGGCAGTGACCTCTGTGAGCCAAGGGCCTGCGGGCTGATGCTGGGCCATGAGCTGAGGGCTGTTGGCAGGTGACTCCCCTCTGCAGCTGCCACCACGAGCACACCTGCCCTGGGACCCCTCACAGAAACGTTTGCCCCCTGGATCCCTAACAGAAAGGTTTGCCCTCTGGCTGGCTGGGGAGGCTGTGAGTTGGGAAGAGCCTGGGTGATTCTGAGCAGCGATGCAGGCCACCCTGCTCCCCTGGGGCACTCGGGAGATAGCTGCCCAGGACTGACGCCTCCTCGTGCTCTGACCTTCTAGATGCTGGTCGGGCCTGAGGTCTGTCTGTCCAGGTGGCAAAGGGCAGGGGCGGGGTTCAGGCAACAGAGGCATGTGTGTGTGTATGTGTGTTTAAAGCTCATACATTTTTATCACTTAATCACTTACGTGTAGAATCTAAAACAGAGATACAAATGAACTTTTCATTTACGAAACAGAAATAGACTCACATACATAGAAAACAACCTTATGGTTACCAAAGGGAAGAGGTGAGGGTAAGGATGAATAAACTAGTCATTTGGGATTAACATATACACATTTCTATATGTTAAGAGCATTACTATATGATAGAGCAGCAAGGACTTGTTCTATCGCACAGGGAACTCTACTCAATATTCTGTAACAACCTAAATGGGAAAAGGATTTGAAAAAGAATAGCTACATGTATATGGATAACTGAGTCACTTTGCTGTACACTTGAAATTAACACAACACTGTAAATCAACTATACTCTAATATGAAATAAAACATTTTAAAACTCCTCATAAAAAATGAATACTGATTTACACTGAAATCCTATGGAATGTTTACCAGCCACAAAGGGTTTATTTCTAACTAGCCCCAACTTCAGTTAAGTTCAGTCGTGTCCGACTCTTTGCGACCCCATGAACCGCAGCCTGCCAGGCCTCCCTGTCCATCACCGCCCCAGCTAGGGAATCAAAGAAATATTTGTATAGCTGGGTCTACCCTTGTACCACACACACCGCACACACACCACACACACATACACACCACATGTACACATACCACACATACACATACACCACTCATATACACACTACACACACACACCCCACACATACACACACACCATAAATATACACACACCACACACCACACACACACCCCTCCACACACACCACATACCACACACACACACACACCACACATATACACACCACACACACACACCACACATACCACACACACACCACGCACGCACGCACACCAAACACACATACACATATCACACACACACAAATACCACACACACACCCCACACACACCACACACACACACCACCACACACACACACACACCACACACACCACACACATAACCACACACACACCAAACACACATACACATATCACACACACACACCACACACACACATACCACACACACCCCCCACACACACCACACACACCACCACACACACACACACACACACATACCACACACACCCCACACACACACCACACACACCACCACACACACACACACACACCACACATACCACACACACACACCACGCACGCACGCACACCAAACACACATACACATATCACACACACACAAATACCACACACACACACACACGCACACCACACACACCACACACACCACACACACCACACACACACACACACACACACACCACACACACCACACACACGCACACCACACACACCACACACACCACACACACACCCCTCCACACACACCACATACCACACACACACACACACCACACATATACACACCACACACACACACCACACATACCACACACACACCACGCACGCACGCACACCAAACACACATACACATATCACACACACACAAATACCACACACATACCCCACACACACCACCACACACACACACACACCACACACACCACACACATAACCACACACACACCAAACACACATACACATATCACACACACACCCCACACACACACCACACACACCACCACACACACACACACACACCACCACACACACACACACACACACACACACCCCACACATACACACACACCATAAATATACACACACCACACACCACACACACACCCCTCCACACACACCACATACCACACACACACACACACACACACACACACCACACACGCACAGCCTCCTGTCTTGCTGCACTTTCTCCTCCCCTCCCTCGCTGTCTCCACTGAAGACGTTGGCAGAATTTGAGCCCAGCTGTGCTGGGGCCGGGTGGAGGGCACTCTCAGCTCCGCTCTGAGCATTGTGGCGGTGTGGACCCCATACCTCTCCCGCTCCTGAAGACAGCTTCCGTTTCCCTGGAGATGAACACCAGGAGACAGGCCATCACATCACCTTCTACACCCTTCCCTCTTTGAGGAAATTCATTTCACCCGCAAGCCTGTTAGGCCCCAGCAGAACTATCACGTGCCATTACTTCTCCAAGTTAAATAAAATCTGATCCAAATGCTTCTTCAACCTTCTCATTGCAAATGAGTCATATCTTTGGCCCTTCCTCCCAGACTTGAACAAAATTCCAGAAGGTTCTGTATAGTCCAACCATTCAAGGGAGCCTTCTCTGTTCTTCAGCCCTGAGTGCCCCATGGATAAACTCCCGTTCAGTTCCTGCGCTCCCTCTGAGGTGGGCTGTGTCTGAGCTGAGTGTGGACACAGGGATTCTTTGTTCCTGTCCCCAAGGCCTGTGTCCTTTATCTTTGCATTCCCCAGCATCTCGGATGTGAGCAGAGTCCTGGGGACTCCCTGGACCACAGTCGCAAGGACGTCAATAACAGGAAGTTATCCCACGCTCCACCCCAAGCCATCCGGTGCCCTTTCCTCGCCTCTCATCCCTGAAACCCCCACATCCCTATGGCTTCCTCCGCTGGCCTGTCCAGTATTATTCCTCTTGGGAAGCCCAGGCTTTCACATACAAGGCCTTGAATGCCGTCTAGCTGCCTCGACTCCTCTTCTCTGGGGCCTGTGCTGTGGAATATTAGTAATCCCAGGGGCAGGAGAGCACACGGTCTTGCCTATTTTCTCAGAAAGAAAAACTACCCGCAGAAGTGGGGGAAATGCCAAGGAAACCTCAGTAACTTTTCCTGACAAACTAATGATTAGTACCGTTTCTATTCATGTATTTAGTCCGTAGGCTAAGGGGCCAGGACAAGAGCAGAGGCTGCCTCTCATCTCTCTGCTGATGGGAGTGAGTGCCTGTCAGCGAGGGTGACCTCAGCAGGTGGAGCTGCCCAGTGAGGGGTGGGCCCCTTGATGAATGAGGCCAGATTCTGCAGGGCTTCAACTCCAGGGCTGTCCTTCTGAGTTCAAGGAAAGTCCTTGGGGACTTGGGGTTCCACCCTGAACACCTGGTCATGGCTTTGCGAATCCTGGCCGCCCCGGGGGCTGCTCCTGTGCTGCTCCCAGATGGCATCTTAGCATTGGTTTGGTCTCACTTATGACTGGTGGTCCCTGCTGATTTCCAGTCCATCCTAAAGGAAATCCACCCTGAATATTCACTGGAAGGACTGATGCTAAAGTTCTAATACTTTGGCCACCTGATGCGAAGAGCCAACTCATTGGAAAAGACGCTGATGCTGGGAAAGATCGAAGGTGGGAGACAGAGGATGAGATGGTTGGATGGCATCATCAACTCAACGGACATGACTCTGGGCAAACTCAAGGAGATAGTGAAGGACAGGGAAGCCTGGTGTGCTGCAGTCCTTGGGGTTGCAAAGAGTCAGACACGACTGAGCAACTGAACAACAACAACCTGACTTATGACCCGGGGATCCCAGTGCATTTGGAGCCTACAGAGCAGCAGAAGACGTACAATCGCAGGCTGCATCTCACGCACAGCATCACAGCCTGGGGATGCTGTCCCGACAGGGCCAGGCTACTAGTTTGATATTGGGGGTTGGGGGTGAGATCATAGATGCAGCAAGGACTAGTTAGGGGAACACTGTAACAAAGACCCAGCAGAGCCCATCAGCGTCCACGGCGCTCTACAGCTGTTTTGTGCCCCAAGTTTCTTCTGTCTGAACCCTATTCCACCTTCCCGAGCCCGAGCATCTGAGGTTAGAACCTAGTTAAGAGTATTTTTGGCACAGAGAACCAGACAGGGGCTCCGGGTAGAGAACCAGGAATGCATAGGGACATCCTCACTGTGTCCACTGGAAACCAAAGTCAGGGAAAGCGACCAGTTCCTGGTGGCAGTTCATGGTCCCAGTTCATGGTGGCAGAGGCAGCCTGGGATCTGAGCCTTCTGACCCCTGGTCTTGAGTAGTTTCCATGACTCCACCTGCTCTGGACCAGCCAGAGAGTGCAGGGCGATAGCTCAGGTGGGAGCAGACGGGGAGGGGGTGGGCTGTGGTTCTCCACAACGGGAGGGGACCCCCCCCATGAGTGAATGGTCGCATGGAAACGTGGCAGCGTCTGCTACATGGTACAGGTGTTCCCTCGCGGGGCGTGGCCACTACCAGCTCGTCCGCCTCTTCCGGGCAGCAGTGGTGAGGGTGGAGGGGGACACACAGCTGCAGCCAGCAGCCCAGACATCTGCTGGATCCCTAGTCTCGTGGCCTTGAAAGGACAGAAAGGTGCACCGGCTGGTGAGGAGATGATGTCCCCCGTCCCGGAGCACTCAGCCTCACGGGCTCTCCCACACCACAGTGCCTCCCGCAGCAGCCCGGGGTCCCCTGTGTTGGAGGTGGACTCACCTGACACATTGACTCAGGGCCTATGGTTGAAGCCAGGGAGTCCGGCTCAGCGAGTGATGGCTCTGTACCCAAAGTCCTAGAAACCCTGAGACAAGACCCCAGACCCTGGGATAGGAAGTGTACCACATCGGAAAGACCGGCTTAAACACGGCATCTGTTCTTTCTTGGAGATTTATCCATGGAGATCCCTCCGAAATGCAGCCAGCATCTCCAGGGATGGGAGCAGTGGTCAGCACAACCACCAGGTTCCCCCTGAGGAGCTAGGTCCAAACAGGCTTGGAAGAGTCCAGAAAGCTGGCCAGGAACCCAGGATATGGGTGCCAGGGTGGGGTGTGTACCAAGGGGCGAGGGTGGTGGGTATAAGAGAAGGACACGCAACAGAATCCAGGAGGGACATCGGTCTTCAGAGCAGGGGTGGAACCATGTCGCCATGGAGACAGGAAGCCTCTGATACTTACAGGGAAGCTATTGTCAGGGCTTTTCTGAAATGTTTCTGTCCTGAAGGTGGACACCTGGACAGCTCTGACCCCTAGGCTGCAGTGGATGAGCTCTTTACTCATATAACCACTTGGGGTAGCAATGAAACCTTGAAAAACATCAAAGAAGGAAACACTATGGACACAGTAAAGAGATTAGTGGTTTCTAGGGGCTGGGAGTCAAAATGAATGGACAGGACACAGGTTGTTTTAGGGCAGTGAAACCACTCGGTGAGACACATAACGGTGGGTTTCTGTCATCACACACTGTCCAAACCCACAGAACGCACAACACCCAGAGGGAACCCTCATGTAAACTGTGGACTCTGGGTGACGGCGACATGTTGGGGCAGGCTCATCATTCATCACTGAGGTCCCGCTCTGGTAGGGGTGTTGATGATTGGGGGGCTGTGCGTCTACGGGATCAGGGGCACATGGGAAGTCTCCGTGTGTTCCCTGATGTTGCTATGAACCTAAAGCTGCTCTAAAATAATAGTCTTTGAAAAATTAAAATTACGGAACCATTTGTTTTTAAATGTGCCTTCTGTAAAAGTTCTGATAATACGGAGTTAGATTTTGAGACATAAGAGCCCAGATGGATGACAAATTCAGAGCAGAGATTTGAGCCCCAAGCCAGTCTCTGAACCTGGCAAACCTGGGTAAGTACCTCCTTTTCCTAAGTCTGCCATTCCCTCTAGCAGGAAAGCTGGGGGCTGCTAGGGTTCTTCTTCCCTGGCAAAGTTCTAGGGCAAGGCTGATGAGAACAGAAATCAGAATTTCACCGGGAGCAGAGTCTCGATGAAACCACACCAGCGTGCTTTCAGAATGTTCAGCAAAGTACATGCAGCAGCCAGGGGTCCGTCACTCGGCATATGTGAATTTCATGAGTGAATGTCATAGGAGTCAGGCTGACATCTGTTCTGGGGAACCTGGCAGAGGGAATCTGGACATTTGAGAAGGAGCTCGGCGGACCCTGCAGGCGGCCCCCGAGCGTGCGGGCGGGGTATATGGTGGAAAGGTTCCAGCCCCACTGTGTTCCCCTAACTGTACACGTGAGCCTCCAGGGGCAGGGGCAGGGGGGCAGGACGGGGGGCTCTGCTGAAATGTAGCCCCTCCCCAGGAAGCCACCTGCGAACAAATCAGAGTGAAACCCGCCCCCCACCCAGGGACAACAGCCTCCAGCCCAGTCTGTTCACACCACCTCTTCCCACCCCTGGCCACCAGGGGAAATGCCCCAGAAGAAATCACCACCTGGCCTGGTGCCTGCTGGCCCCGGAGCCCTGCCAAATCCTGCTCCTGATGCCCCGCGGTGGGCCCATCCAAAGAACATTTGTCTCGTTTAAGATCAAGGCAGTACTTTCTCCTTCTTAAAAAAAAAAAAAAAGACAGTATCTTGGAGAGATGAGATGTAGTTACGTTCATGCTTGCGCCTTAGGCAACTGAGTACTTCCTCACACCTACAGGGACTTCCTCAGCTGCGGGGAGGTGGTCCCTCCATGCCTGGTCTGTGGTCCCTGAACAGAGCTCTAAGGACATGGGGAGATGGTGCTGCCTTGAGTCTCTGACAGCAGAAGAGAAACTCAAGAGTGGCCTCCAACAGCTTTAAAGCATGTCCACTGAGAAGGGGAGAAGGACACAGGGAGGGGACTGAGGGTCAAGGGAGCCTGGGGGCTCATCACAGGGGGACCCTGTCTCGGGCACTCAGGGCAAGACCCCATGGAGATTCACCCTGCCTCTGAGCTGAGGTTTCATGAGTGCAGGGCCCGAAGTTGTGGCTCAGGAACTGTCTACAGCTCCAGGTCGGCCAGGCCCCTGCCAGCCTGCCTTGTGACACGTCTGGGCAGGGTCTCACCTGCCCACCTGTTGAGGAGCCATCCAGGGAGGAGGAGGTGGCCCTCAGCTCTCGCTTTGGGATGGGGCCTACCCTGACTGAGGTGCACACCTTCCTTCCAGGAGGATTCCAGGAGAAGGGGTGCAGGAGCTCACAACAGAGAACTGCACGGCAAATGCCAAAGGGGTTTTCAGATGCCTGAGCATGCACAGGCGTCTCTTCTGTTCTGTGTTGTGAGCTCAGCCTTTCACAACCCCACTGACTCTGTGCTCCAACCCTGTGGGGAGCCTGTACACACGGTCTGGACCAAAAACGCTTGCTGAGTGCACATCGATGAGCGCCTACTAGGCACGGATCACTTACATAGTGGACTAAGCCTATGTCAGCCTTTGGCTTTGAATTTTACAACTTATGTATTCAACTATTGGCCACTGTCCTCATTAGGGATAACTAACGAAGTAAATGATAAGCTGAAACTTTGGAGGAAAAAAATGTTAATCTCTGAGGGTCTTACTCCTATTTCATTCTCTGAGTTTTCTACTTTTTTTTTTTAATACATATTTTAAAATTCTTGACTTCTGTTAAGTATCCATCCAGGTGTTGCTTAGCATCTTAGAGACGATTTTTCAAAGATAGAGACACTGGGACTTCCCTAGTGGCTCAGCAGTAAAGAATCTGCCTGTCAATGCAGGAGACATGGGTTCGATCCCTGGAGACCCAACGCTGCTACCCACTCAGTGCCTTCCCAGATCAGTTCTCCTGGGCAGAGTCAGGCATTCCTTTCTCTGCTCCCGTAACTGTCCTCAGATATCTGTGTGTTTATCCTGCCTGGGTTCCTGTCCTCTGTCCCCTTGACGTTAGTGGCTCACAGAAAGTCACTGTGCCTTGTTCGATGCCTTGTGCCCCCAGCTTCCAGAAGACCTCGGTGGGCAGTAAACTGCTGGAGGGGCCTTGCCTTCAAGAAGCTTTCGGTCTATTGAGAGACGAAATCAAGGAGGAGCTTGCCCAGAGGGAACAGGGCGGTTCTGCTGACCGCCACTAGGGGGAGCGCCAGCCAAGGTCCCTGCCCACAGCTCATTTCAGAAGGAACCAGGGGTCCCTTTGCTGGACCCGGGGTTTGAATCGTGCCTGGGATGAAAGAGGCTGGGGAAACCATCACTCATGAGGCGCTCACTGGAATCCACTGTGCTCTCGGCCTCACACACACTCACCCAGTGTTTTCTTCCCCAAGACCTCTGCTCCCGAGAAAATAAGCCCAGAGGAGAGGATGTGTTGTGAGAAGGCAGATGGGGAGCCGTGGACACACAGACCGGCCAGAGCTGCCTGGCCACTGGCCGGGTGGTGCCTGGGCCAAGCATCTCATTTCTCCAACTGACAGACCCCTCGTCTGTTCACAGGGAAAATGAAACCCCTGCTACCTCTATGGTTTTTGTAAAAAGTAGAAAATCCAGGTAAACAAAGAGCGTCTGGGACGTACAGTACATATTCACTGACCATCAGCTCCTACTTCCATTCCTGCTATCATAACCTCTACGACCACAGCCATTGTAGTGACCGCTGGTTCCAAACGCCAAGAACCTGGCATCTAAACAGCCCCCCTTCCATCACCATCTCTGTCTGAATGACTAGCTTTGTCCGCTGATGCTGATGAGGAAGTCTCTGCAGAATGTGTTTTGATGGGGACGAACAGGAAGATGCCATCTCCCTGCTTCCCCTCAACCCCCTCCTGGAGGCCTCCCCACCTCCATCCTCGGGACGATGAAGGCAGGATGAGGACCCCGGGGATGGTGGGAGGATGAGGGGACCAGTCACTGCAGCCTAACAACGCTGAATGTCCTCCTCCTCCTACATGGGGCTCAGGTCAGCAGCAAACTTCCGCTGCACTGTCCTCCCACTGAATCATCCTGGCTCTGGGTTTCTTTCTTTTTTTTTTTAATATCATCACGATCCTTCGGATATGGGTTTATCAGGCCGGAAATGGAGCTTTGAGGGGACTGAGGGACTGAGGACTGACTCAGCAGTCCGCTTTGGTCATGTTGTTGAGAGGTGGTGAGGCCCATTGGGAACTGGGTCTCCTGTCCTCACCTCACGCAACAAGGATGCTCTCCTTGTTGGAGGAACGGCAGGGAGCCAAGCCAAGGGAGGGTGCTGGAGACACCCACCATCTTCCCTCTGTGTTCCTGGAAGGACAGATTTCAGGCTAGGGGGTGCCCACGTCCACCCTTGAAAGAATACCAGGGGACCCAGCCTTCCCCTTGAAAGACCACGGGGTGACCCTGGACACACACACCTCTCGTGCGAGCGGCCTGCGTACCCATCCCCGGCATGTGTTTGAAGGTGTCCTTCCTTCTTCTCCCAACCAGTAGACATTAAGTGAAAGTTGTTCAGTCGTGTCCGACTCATTGCAACCCCATGGACTACACAGTCCATGGAATTCTCCAGGCCAGAATACTGGGGTGGGTAGCCTTTCCCTTCTCCAGGGGCTCTTCCCAACCCAGTGATCGAACCTAGGTCTCCAGCATGGCAGGCTGATTCTTTACCAGCTGAACCACCAGGGAAGCCCAAGAATTCTGGAGTGGGTAGCCTATCTCTTCTCCAGCGGATCTTCTGACCCAGGAATTGAACCGGACTCTCTGGGCTCTGCTGCATTGCATGTGGATTCTTTGCCAACTGAGGAATCAGGGAAGACCGACCAGCAGACTTGCCCTGTGATTATTGCCAAGGTAAAATGCCCGTCTGTGAACTGTAGCCTCAGGGATGCCTGGGCAGACTCCATGTTCACAGATAGACCTCAAACCCCAGGTCAGGCAAGATGGTCCCTTTCCTCAGACACAGATGCCGGGGACTGTGTGGACACTCCTGCACCATGTGGGCACGGAGTCTGTGCTGGAAGCATGAGCTCCCATCAGCAGAGCTCCCCTTGAGCCTGGACACTGTCACGTGCCGTCTGTGGTCCCGGGTGAGTTACTGCACCCCACCTGCCCGACGGGTCTTGGCCTGTGTGTGCTGAAGGCCGTGTCCGAGTCCCAGCTGAGTGGACCTCAGCAGTGCCACCCGCATCCTAAATGTTCAGGGCGTGGCCTTACAGAGCCTTCCTTCACCCTCAGACTGGACTCCCAGACAGATGGTGGAATCATGAGCGTTTCCAGAAACAGACCCCAGAGTACCAGGACAAGTGCGCCCCTGTAGCACGGGTCCTTAGGTGACAAGGGCCCGATCCACATGACTCCAATCAGTCGATTGTAAACAAAGCACCTTCATATTTAAGAAATCATTGTATTTAATAAGGATGTTCTGCAAAGGACCTACCTATGAAACTGGGAGCGAACCCTCCGTTTTTGGCTACACTCTTCTGGTTTTCAACCTTACCAGTTCATGCTCATCTCATTAAGCAGATTGCTTCATTACAAGCAATGCTAAGGTGCTAATTTAATTCCCGCCAGTGACTTACTTTTTTTTTTTTCTTCCAAGTTTGTTTACCTGGGAAGCCATGTGTAACTAAAGAAAATTCCCACAGGCTAGCAGGAGGAGCTGGGGGCGGGTTTTCTGTCGTGTTTCTCCAAACCGGGAGTCCAAAATCTCTGGGCCCCAGGGGTTTAATTACCGGGTGCAACCTGCTGTTTGGGGGTGGGGCTGGGGGTGGGTAGTGGAGGCCTCCAGCCCAAGCTGCCGCCTGAGCCAGAGGGGCGTCTGTGGCCCCCCGGATGAAGAAGGGCCACAGCGTCTGATGGGGGGCCGTGGGGGGCGGATCTGCATTCAAATTTGGAGTTTGAGGTTGAGTTTCCCACCTTTTCCAGCAAATTCGATGTGTTGGCAAGATTGACCTTTCTTTCCACCCCTCCTGGCCAAGAAGGAAGAGGGGTCACAGGGTGGTTTTAGCGCAGAGAGGGAGGAAGCAGCCCTTTGGAACCTGGCGATTGGTTTTTGTTCTGTGACCAGTGCCTGCCACAAAAGGGGACCCTCCCCCCCTCCAGCATTCAATTAACCCTATGTGAGACGGGCAGGGGATTAAGAAGCCTGGCTCAGGCCCCATTCAGAAGGTTCCAGGGGGGCTTTTTCAGAAGATTCTTCGGAACAAAGGTTGCCAAACTAAGTAGCTTTTTTTTTGTTGTTGCTTAGCTCTGCCCTATTGTTACTGCAAAAGCGACCTTTTCCACTTAATTGGGGCTTTAGAATTTTGCCTCTATTGTGTTTGTCCTAAGAAATCCCTGGCAGAGGAGCCCTGTAAGCTTGTGAACACAAGCCTTTCTGCAGTGACTCCAAGGCTATTTGTGTATTTGGGTCCAGTGAGGTAGGTTATTCTAATAAAAATATTCCTCATAAAATGCTCATGGCAGCAATAATTAGGTTTCATACATTGAGTTCCTGTTATAGATCGAGTGTTGTGATCCACACTTCAGGCATTTTGTTTCTAACGTCACAATTAACACGTTACAGACCAGAAGGGGAAAGTTCGGGTGGAAAGGAAATCCCCGCCCCCTTCCCAAGGCCAAGGCCCACTCTGTGGGCCACAGGATGTCATATATAGCAATTCTTTGTCCTATATTTTTTGGTTAGACAATAGATCTCCAGTGAGTCACAACCGAACAGACAGGTCTCCCTCATTGCAAGGGGATTCTCTATCAGCTGAACCACCAGGGAAGCCCAAGAATACTGGAAGCCTATCCCTTCTCCAACGGATCTTCCCAACCCAGTAATCAAAGCCTTTGACTGTGTGAATCACAATAAACTGTGGAAAATCCTGAAAGAGATGGGAATACCAGACCACCTGACCTGCCTCTTGAGAAACCTGTATGCAGGTCAGGAAGCAAGTTAGAACTGGACATGGAACAACAGACTGGTTCCAAATAGGAAAAGGAGTAAGTCAAGGCTGTGTATTGTCACCCTGCTTATTTAACTTATATGCAGAGTACATCATGAGAAACGCTGGGCTGGAGGAAACACAAGCTGGAATCAAGATTGCCAGGAGAAATATCAATAACCTCAGATATACAGATGACATCACCTTTATGGCAGAAAGTGAAGAAGAACTAAAAAGCCTCTTGATGAAAGTGAAAGTGGAGAGTGAAAAAGTTGGCTTAAGGCTCAACATTCAGAAAACTAAGATCTTGGCATCTGGTCCCATCACTTCATGACAGATGGATGGGGAAATAGCGGAAACAGTGGCTGACTTTATTTTGGGGGGCTCCAAAATCACTGCAGATAATGACTGCAGCCAAGAAATTAAAAGATGCTTTCTCCTTGGAAGGAAAGTTATGACCAACCTAGACAGCATATTAAAAAGCAGAGACATTACTTTGCCAACAAAGGTCCATCTAGTCAAGGCTATGGTTTTTCCAGTGGTCATATATAAATGTGAGAGTTGGACTATAAAGAAAGCTGAGCACCAAAGAATTGATGCTTTTGAACTGTGGTGTTAGAGAAGACTCTTGAGAGTCCCTTGGACTGCAAGGAGATCCAACCAGTCCATCCTAAAGGAGATCAGTCCTGGGTGTTCATTGGAATGACTGATGTTGAAGCTGAAACTCCAATACTTTGGCCACCTGATACGAAGAGCTGACTCATTGGAAAAGACCCTGATGCTGGGAAAGATTGAGGGCAGGAGGAGAAGGGGACGACAGAGGATGAGATGGCTGGATGGCATCATAGACTCGATGGACATGGGTTTGGGTGGACTCAGGGAGCTGGTGATGGACAGGGATGCCTGGTGTGCTGGGGTTCCTGGGGTCGCAAAGAGTCGGACACGACTGAGCAACTGAACTGAACTGACTGAACCCAGGGATCAAACCCAGGCCTCCTGCGTTACAGGCAGATTTTTTACCAGCTGAGCTGCCAGGAAAGCCTCTGAGCAATCTCACCGATTAGTAAAATGGCCAACGTCCCCAAAAGAAACAGAAAATAACCTCTTGCATTGATTTACTCAGAATCTCAAAGCCTTGTTGTAAATGCCCTGTCCTGGCTATTGTAAATAGTACTGCAGTGAACAGTGGGGTGCATATGTCTTTTTGAATTAAGGTTTTCTGAGGTGTATGCCCAGTAGTGGGATTGCTGGATCATGTTGTACTTTTATTGCTAGTTTTTTAAGGAATCTGTGTATTATTCTCCATAGTGGCTGCACCAATTTACGTTCCCACCAACAATGTAAGAGGGCTCCCTTTTCTCCACACCCCCTCCAGCATTTATTGCTTATAGATTTTTTTCATAATGACCATTCTGAGAGGTGTGAGATGATACCTCATAGTAGTTTTGATTTGTGTTTCTCTAATAATGGGCGATGTTGAGCATCTTTTCATGTGTCTGTTGGCTATCTGTATGTCTTCTTTGGAGAAATGTCTGTTGAGGTCTTTCACCCTATTTTTGATTGGGTTGTTTGTTTTTCTGATATTGAGCTGCATGAGCTATTTGTATATTTTGGAGATTAATCCCTTGTTGGTTGCTTTGTTTGCAAATATTATCTCCCATTCTTAGGGCTATCTTTTCATCTCATTTTTGGTTTTCTTAGCCGTGCAAAAAAGATGGTCAGGATGGGGGGCATTGGAGGGGTGTCCAAGAAGGAGGGGGTGAGTAGACATACGGCTGACTCACTTTGTTATGCACCAGAAACCGACACAACATGGTAAAGCAACTATACTCCAATTAAAATAAACAAAAAAAACCTTAGCGCTCTCCTCTGTCCATGGAGTTCTCCAGGCAAGAATACTGGAGTGGGTAGTCATTTCCTTCACCAGGGGCTCTTCCCCACCCAGGGACTGAACCCAAATCTCCTGCACTGTAGCAGATTCCTTACTGTCTGAGCCATGAAAGGAGAATGGAATTGGGAGCCAAATGAGGCCGCAGAAAGGACAATGATTTCTGTTGAACTCTGGGGAAAGAGGTCTTCTGTCTTGGAGCTTACTAATTAGAACTGTCAGAGGTAGCCTCCGCCCTGCCCTCTGGGGAGTGTTTGCTTGTGAATGAAACCATCTCATTAAAAAAGGAGACCTGAGAGAGAGGGAGGAAAAAACAATGAAACAAACATAAACACCTGTGGATTTCTGTGGACTTCATGGAATCTCTAGATTCAGCTGGGAACAGAAGCAAAATTGTGTTTTGATCCCCTTGGTTACCTGACCCCCAAAATGTCCCTTCACGTCTAAACCGGTCCGAGACGTATTTGTCACAAGACAGTTTCTGACTCACAGACACCCCTTGTCACCTGTGTATTTTTATTTAAACTTCCTAGTGAGTTCTGTGCAAAGTGTGGCAGAGTCCACCAAGATGGTACCAGGGATCAGGGCACACACTTAGGGGCTTTTTCTCAATGTACCTGGCTCCTGGGGTCAGGGGTCTGCCTGTGCACCCAGATTCCCAGGGCAGGAGTGGCCCTGTTTCCTTCCACACCAGGGGGCCTTGGATTTTGATTTGGGGACAAACTCAGAGTTTCATAGGTCTCTCTGTGCAAATGCCTCTACATCACGCTGCAATGCATGGTTCTGTGAGAGCCAGGTGATGCAAGTATGAACACTTGGGACAATGCAGCTTGACCATTACTGCCCACCCCAGCATTCCAACCTAGCTTCGGTCTTTAGCTCAGTGCCTCAGCACCCTCGTCCAGGGCGGACCCAGGCTGGCAGTCATGGAGCCCCTGTGGGAGGGTCTCGGTGCCCTGGTCCTGGTGAACCTGCCTGCTCAGCTTTCTGAGCCATGGCCCTCCTGATGCCCCCAGTCCTGGCATCTGGACTCTGCGTTCCCGTTTTGGTTCCCTGATCTTGTTGTTGGGTTCCCGTCCTGGGGAGAAGCACAGAAATCTTGGAAGCCTCTGAAGCCTTTCCCAGAAGGGGACAGCCTTTCTTTCTACATGTGGTCAGACAGGGCTCTCTCTACTGCAGGTCGGGCTCTGAGTGCAACGGGATACCCAAGTCACGTCCCCCATTCCCCAGCAGGGTGATTGCAATGCAATGGAATAGAAACAGCACAGGATTCTTTCAGGGCAGGAAGAGAAGAACCTGAGTGAGCCCCAGAGAGCTTGTGGGAGGAAGCCGCGGCTAAGCTTGGTCTTAAGCAAAGAATACAAGTGGTACAGGCTGCCAGCTACAAGCTGAGGGTCCCGCAGAAACAGATGTGATGACAAGAGCACCAGAGGGCCAGCAGGAAAATACGAGCACTGAACAGGCGCCGCATGGAACAGAGAGTCCGAAAATGAGACCAGAGGGCACAGGGGAGCAGGAGACGGGTCTCAGAGGCTGGAATCAGCCTGGTGGTCACAAAAGGAAGACTGAACACAGCCCTAAAGGCAGTGAGGAGGCTTGACAGCGTCAACCGAGAAGGGAACAGTCATACCTGCCTTTTCAAGAGTTCAGCTAGAGGTGCCATTTGGAAGGCTTTTCTGGCAATCAAAAGCAAGTATTTGTCCGATTATGAACCCTGTTTGCCATGGGACTTTCCAACGACAGGCCCCACCCAGTGGGTCTGACATCTTGGAGACTGACACCAACGTGAGTATGGCTCAAGGTCACTGGACCTTTTGGGCATTTGTAGCTAGGCTTCATGCAGACTGTCCCCCAAAGCCCCGGGCTCACTCTTACATCTTTCTCTCCCTGAGATCTGTCACCAGGATCTCACTTCACCCAAAGCACAGGCCACCTGGGCCGGGAAACTATCCGGGCACCCACACTAGCCTCACAGCTGATCAGATCTCAATTCACGGCAACATCACCTCACACGATTTTGCTCTGTTCTTTCGTTCTGCAAAGGATCTGAATGGCTAACTGGATTCCCTGCGATGATAACCTAGGTTCCATGGCCTTTCCAAGTTCACACCCATATTTTGTTGCTGTTTTCTGTTCTAAACCACTGTAATAGCCGGTGCATAATTTTTAGGCACTCTGCTCACCAGATCCTGTGCCAAGGACTCAGGACACAAAGGTAAACAGGACACAATTCTGATCCCAAGGAGCTCAAACCTGTCGCAGCAAATATGTAATCACGTTTTTCAATGAAGAACTGAAATGCCAAGAGGTTACCTGATTTTTCCCGAGACCACATAGCTCCCTGGTAACCCCAGGACGGGTTCTGAGTTAGAAGTCAGCACCCCAGGTCCTCTGGCATATTGCGTTGCTACCATCCCAGTATTAATCTGGGGGCGCCATGGAGAAATCGCCTCTGGGGATGAGCTAATCCGACTCTGGTCTTCTGCTGACACCTCTGAGAGCCTGAGCCAGAATCCGCCAGCTGCTGGATTCTCTAGGAAACCAGCTCCCCGATTTTAGAGGTAGCTTTCTGACCAAAGTGCACCGTCAGACTAGCTCACGTTTCTTAAAAAGGAATTAGAGAAAAGGCAACAGCATTCAGCCATCAATCTGCCTGATGGCAGCATCCAGTCCCAGCAGACTGACTTCTGCTTTCATAACACGGCAGAGACAGGACCTCAGAGCCCGCGGCCGGTCTCACCTGAGATGGGTCTCAGCCCGGGCTCCCTTTGTCCCAGCAGCAGTGGGATCCAGCTCGGAGAGGTCCGTGCTCCAAAGAGGCTGGTCTGGGAATCACAGACGCAGCTTCTTGTTTCCCTTCTCCAGGCGATCGTCAAAGCCTCTTCCAAGCTGCGGAAGGAAACCTAGATGTGGAAACCCTCTCCAGGGCTGCCTGGGTGCCTGGCATCGCTTGGCACACTCAGCCCCGTCCGGGCTCCAGCCAGACTGCTGACCTCGCACTGGCGCTGTGTGATATAACTCGCTCGCACGGGGAGGCATTAACTGTCTCGTCCCCAAGCTCTGAGCCCTCACGTGTCTCCAAGATGCAGGCTCCTGCGATGCCACTGTTCTGATGCCCAGTCTGCTCTCTGCCAGGGCTCCAGCCATGCAGGGGTTCACCACCCATCTCCTGCAAAAGATGCCAGCTGAGAAATCATCGTGTTCAGCCACGATTAATTCCAAGGCTTCTGTTAAAGTTCCTCCTCTTTATTTATGAAGCCAATAAAATATGTTTTCAGCATTAAGGTATGTGTCAAGATTTTAGTGTTTTCCCATAAATACCTATTCATCGAAGTCATTTTAATCTTCAAAAAAATCCAGCAACCATTCCTTCATTCCTGCATGTCATGTTCTCATTTGATTTATATGAGTTTAAATTCCATATGGAGAGGATATGGTTGACTGGGGACACATGGGTATTTTTTAAAATGAAGCCACATAGTAATGCACATTAGAATAGGGATTATGTTATTGGAGGAACATGAGAGACACAGAGGAGGGACATAGACCTGAGACCAGGGAGACCTGGGTCCCAGTGCCAGTTCTAATAGTCACTGAACTATGCAGATTCATGCCAGTGATGTGGTTCTCCAGCTGCACCATGCCCACAGGCTTGCAAGCAGTTAGGCTAGTGGGTTGCCAAAGTCCCTTCAGCGTCACCCTTATAGTAGCTTTCCTTAAAAGCCATCTTGTAGCTTTCAAGGCAGCATGGCCGACAGATGGGCAATCACTGGAGTTACTGAAAACTCAAAGATTTCAAGTCACCACCGTGCCCCTTCTAAGTTCTGTGACTCCGTCAGATCTTGGAAGATGTAGGTGCATCAGCATCCTCGTCTACATGACAAGAAAGCACTACCTGATGCTGGGCTGGTCCAGGTGCTGTATGAACTGAAGGATTTGACACATGCAAAACCACCATGAACAGGACTCGCTCCATGTCAGTGTGACCTGTCTTTATTACTCAGCTCCACGATCAACCTGGCTCTTCCTCAGCTATCTTTATGGTTATTCAGTTACAAAGTCACTTCCTACTCTTTGTGACCCCATGCACTCCAGCACACCAGGCCTCCCTGTCCTTCATCATCTCCCAGAGCCTGTTCAAACTCAAGTCCATCCTGTCAGTGATGCCATCCAACCGTCTCATCTTCTGCCGTCCTCTTCTCCTCCTGCCTTCAATCTTTCCCAGCATCAGGGTCTTTCAAATGAGTCAGCTCTTCGCATCAGGTGGACAAAGTATTGGAGCTTCAGCATCTGTTCTTCCTATTCAGGGTTCATTTCCTTTAGGATGGACTCATTTGATCTTCTTGCTATCCAATGGACTCTCAAAGAGTCTTCTCCAGCACCACAATTTGAAGGCATCGATTCTTCAGAGCTCAGCTTTCTTTATGGTCCAACTCTTGCATCCATACATGACTACTGGAAAAACCATAGCTTTGACTAGATGGACCTTTGCTGGTAAAGAAATGTCTCTGCTTTTTAACATGCTGTCTAGGTTGGTTATAGCTTTTCTTCCAAGGAGTAAGCATCTTTAAAGTTCATGGCTGCAGTCACCATCTGCAGTGATTTCGGAACTTCCAAAAATTAAAGTCTCTCACTGTTTCCATTGTTTCCCCATCTATTTGGGGAACAGATGCCATGATCTTAGTTTTATGGATGTTGAGTCTTAAGCCAACTTCTTCACTCTCCTCTTTCACCTTCATCAAGAGGCTCTTTAGTTCTTCTTCACTTTCTGCCGTAAGGGTGGTGTCATCTGCATATCTGAGATTATTGATATTTCTCCCGGCAATCTTGATTCCAGCTTGTGCTTCATCCAGCCCAGCGTTTCTCATGATGTACTCTGCATATAAGTTAAATAAGCAGGGTGACAATACACAGCTTTGATGTACTCCTTTCCCAATTTGGAACCAGTCTGTTGTTCCATGTCCAGTTCTAACTGTTGCTTCTTGACCTGCATACAGATTTCTCAGGAGGCAGGTCAGGTGGCCTGATATTCCCATCTCTTTCAGAATTTTCCACAGTTTGCTGTAATTTACACAGTCAAAGGCTTTGGCATAGTCAATAAAGAAAAAGTAGATGTTTTTCTGGAACTCTCTTGCTTTTTCAATGATCCAATGGATATTGGCGATTTAATCTCTGGTTCCTCTGTCTTTTCTAAAACCAGCTTGAACATCTGGAAGTTCACGGTTCACCTACTGTTGAAGCCTAGCTTGGAGAATTTTGAGCATTACTTTGCTAATGTGTGAGATGAGTGCAATTGTGTGGTACTTTGAGCATTCTTTGGCATTGCCTTTCTTTGGCATTAGAATGAAAACTGACCTTTTCCAGTCCTGTGGCCACTGCTGAGTTTTGCAGATTTGCTGACATATTGAATGCAGCACTTTCACAGCATCATCTTTTAGGATTTGAAATAGTTCAACTAGAATTCCATCACCTCCACTAGCTTTGTTCATAGTGATGCTTCCTAAGGTCCACTTGAGTTCACATTCTAGGATGTCTGGCTCTAGGTGAGTGATCACACCATCATGATTAACTGGGTCATGAAGATCTCTTTTGTACAGTTCTTCTGTGTATTCTTGCCGCCTCTTCTTAATACCGTCTGCTTCTGTTAGGTCCATACCATTTCTGTCCTTTATTGAGCCAATCGTTGCATGAAATGTTTCCTTGCTATCTCTAATTTTCTTGAAGAGATCTCTAGTCTTTCCCATTCTATTGTTTTCCTCTATTTCTTTGCATTGATCACTGAGGAAGGCTTTCTTATCTCTCCTTGCTATTCTTGGGAACTCTGCATTCAAATGGGAATATGTTTCCTCTTCTCCGTTATATGTTAGTGAAGTGAAAGTCACTCAGTTGTGTCTGTGACCCCATGGGCTTTACAGTTCATGGAATTCTCCAAGCCAGAATACTGGAGTCGATAGCCTTTCCATTCTCCAGGGGATCTTCCAACCCAGGGGTTGAACCCAGGTCTCCCACATTGCAGGCGAATTCTTTGCCAGCTGAGCCACAAGGGAAGCCCACATATGTTAAAGAGAAAGAAATTGAAAGTCGCTTGGTCCTGTCTGTGACCCCATGGACTATACAGTCCATGGATTCTCCAGGCGAGAAGACTGGATTGGGTTGTCTTTCCCTTCTCCAGAGGATCTTCCCAACCCAGGGATTGAATCCAAGTCTCCCACATCGCAGGCGGATTCTTTGCCAGCTAAGCCACAAGGGAAGCCTACTTGTTAACTTTGTGCTAAATACTTTCCTAGACTTGAATGAAGAGTTGCAGGAAAAATAAATGTCTGTTCTCATGGAAGCTAGCATACAAATAAAAAGACTTTCAAAAACACCTCCACACAAATATGACATATATGCACAGGTAACAAAGGCAATTGTCACCATGAACTGTTTAATTCCTGTCACAAGTAGCTATTGTCCTCGCTCTGTATTATACCTTACAATGACTGGAGAATGGATTATGAAGCTACATAAAACACAGCTCAAGCCTTCGGGCAATGGTAGGATAAGAAAATGTAATAAACAAGTGAGTGGAATAAAATACTATTTATGCAGAAAATATTTAGACAGTGTGCTATATATTCATAATTTGATATTGATTAAAATTGATATCATCTCATGTAGCTAACATTCTAGAAAAGATAAGACACAAAATGAGAAAAGTAAGAATACCGTAGTGGCAGGAGGAAGACCAAGGGGGTCCAGGGTGGGTGTTCCTCTCTTATATAGAGACAATATGTGTGATGATTTTAAAGACATGCTTCTAAGTCCTTTGGCACTCCACTGCTAACATGTGGAATCCAACTCACCTCCTTTTGAATACATGTTGGCATTAGTAACTCACATCTAATTGAATGTGACAGAGGTGACACCATGTGACCCAAGAGGCAAGCTCATCAAAAGTAGGACTGCTTTGCTTGGCCCACTGGACCTTGAGACCCTTCCCTGGGAACCTGGGCACCATATTGTGGTGAAGCTCAGGTGACCTGGCTAGGTACCACCCAGGGGTCCTGGTCGAAAGACCCAGCTGAGGCTGTAGCCAGTGACCGCATCAATCACCAGACCTGAGTGGGTAAGCTTCTCAATGATGCCAGCCTTCAAGCAGCAAAGGAGCCTTACCTCCATCAAGTCTCACCCAAGTTTCAGGTCTATGAGTGGGATGGACATGGTCATTGTTTCAAGACACACAGCTCTGGGGTGATTTGTCACACAGCCAGAGTCACCTGAGCCTTATCACGTGCGTTTGATAACTTTCTGCATGTTGACAGTGGTTGTGAGAAATATCAGCAACTTCAGATATGCAATGATACCAGTCTAATGCCAGGAAGTGAAGAGGAACTAAAGAGTCTCTTGATGAGGGTGAAAGAGGAGAGTGAAAAAGCTGGCTTGAAACTCAACATTCAAAAAAACTAAGGTTGTGGCATTTGGTCCCATCACTTCATGGCAAATAGAAGGGGAAAAATGGAAACAGTGGCAGATTTTCTTTTGTGGGGCTCCAAAATCACTGCAGATGGTGACTACAGCCATGAAATTAAAAGACGCTTGTTCCCTGGAAGGAAAGCTATGACAAACCTTTTGGTGGTGGTGTTGTGCCATCACTAAGTCATGTTTGACTCTTTGCAGTCTCTTGCACTGCAGCACTCCAGGCTTCCACTCTGTCCCAGAGTTTGCTCAAAGTTGTGTTCATTGAGTTGGTGGTGCTATTTAACCAGCCCCTCCTCTGCCCCCCACTTCTCCTTTTGCCTTCAACCTTTCCCAGCATCAGGATCTGTTCCATGAGTCAGTTCTTCACATCAAGTGGCCAAAATATTGGCGTTTCAGTTTCATCTGGCCTTCCAGTGAATATTCAGTGTTGATTTCCTTTAGGATGAGCTGGTCTGATCTCCTTGCAGTCCAAGGGACTCTCAAGAATCTTCTTCAGAACCACAGTTCAAAAACATCAATTCTTTGGCTCTCAACCTTCTTTATGGTCCAACTCTCGCATCCATACATGACTACTGGAAAAACTATGGCTTTGACTATGTGGACCTTTGTCAGAAAAGTGGCATCTCTAGAGTATTAGAAAGCAATGGTGCAGTGAATCGGGTGCCTCTGAAAAGTCTTCAGCCACCAGTTGATGATGCCTCTTTCACCTTCATCAAGAGACTCTTTAGTTTCTCTTCACTTCCTGCCATTAGACTGGGGTAATTGTATATCTGAGGTTGTTGATATTTCTCCAGGTCCTTCTCCTTCTCCAGAACCAGGCCACCTTCACCAAGCTGCACAGTCAGTAGGTCAAAGCATCCGTCTTCCTCTTTCTCCTGGTCCATGCTTCGCCTGCTTTTCTCTATTCCTGTGACGTTGCCACAGAAGCAAAGGAGGAGGAAGGGCACCCAGTCCTGCATAATCCAAAATCTGTGCTTTCATCATCCAGGTAACAACAAGACACAAGTGTCATCAACCTCAGTCTGCTTTTACAAATTATTTTTTCTTTTTGGTCAGATATGCTATTATGCCTATCCCATGAGAAGACTCCTTATACGTAAGCTATATTGATGTGTCTCTCAGTATCATTTAAGCAAAACCACATATATAGCTAGAAAACTTAAGTTTAAATCCCAGTTCTTCTATCAACTAATCATAGAGCCTTTGACCTATTGCGTAATGTGTGTCAACCTCAGTTTCCTCATCTATTAAAAAAACCACAGTAATACCCACCACTCAGGGCTGTTCGCCAAGGACCCATATGCAAAGCCGCTCATTCAGGAAGGGTCTGGCAGAGAACACATGTTTGGGACCCACCCCACACTTCCTTCCCTGATCTGAGTCAGTTTCCTTGCTGAAAATTGGAAAGTGACTCTCCTCCTGTGGTGCAAATATTATTTCAAGTCACTCTCTCACCAATTCTCTCTCAAAGGCAAAATGATCCTCTAACATGAATGAGATGAAACCGCCCTGGCAAACGACCTTTTTGAGGTGTGAATCACTGTGCAACGCAAACTGTAAAGATCTTTAGTTGAGTAATTGGAGCACAAAGCATGTCACCACTCACGAGCTCTGGACCCTATTTCACCATCATTTCTTACTGGAATCCATTAGGACAAGACGTAAAGAAACCTCAAACAGGCAGCAAAAATATTTCACTTCGGTAGTTACCAGTTACTCTGCCTTTTATAGATACAAATGGTTTCTGTGTTGATGAGGTCATCTTTGTGAAGATAGAATCTGCTGATCTAGTCTTTTTGAGAAACTGTGGAGTTTGCAAATGGGCTGCAGGGAAAGTCCTGTGTGCTTTCGAGGCAGCCCTCCTTGTGATCTCAGACAGGGGCTCCTGGGGTGGGGTGCACTTCCCACCCACATGAGAACTCACAGAGCAGATTCTGGGTCTAAGTGGCCCAAGGCAGGCTTCTGGCTGGCGTGGCTCAGAAGCCAAGTCCTGCCCTTGAATTGACCTGCCTTTTTTCCAGCCTCCCTCATTCCTCATTCCGTCATCGCCTGCTCTTCGATTGCCCACCACCAGCATCCAAGCATGTCCGTTAGCTCAGGGTAACCTTTCAAAGGACACAGGATGTGCTTTTTCCTCCAGGGTTACCAGGCAGATTCAGAGATGAACAGTGCCCATGAATATTTAATGAGCAGCTTAACGTGGCAAAGCAAGGAATGCTAGAATCTAGGGGTGAGGTCCCAACCAGCTGATTTTAATTTTTAGTGAGATGTTTTTCTTTCTGGCTTCCCCCAATCTGAAGTCAGATGCTGATTAAAAATATCACACACAGATCCTCTAGCCAGCTCTGCAGGAAGGATGCTGACATGAGCTATACAGTAACATTTTAACAAGAGCCTGTGAGGTGTATATATTGCAGATGAGCAAACCAAGATCCAAAGAGTTGGAGTAAATTGCCTGATGTTACACAGCTAATAAATGAAAGAACTAGGATGGAAACCCATGTTATCTGCCTTAGAAATCAAGCTGTAAGCCTGTAAGTAAGGTATTGCATATTCTGTGCATAACCTATTTAAAAATGAAATTGCTTTTAGTTTGCCCCTTAATTAGTTCATAACCATTGACCTAATGTGCTGTCTCATTTCCTGCTCTGAATTGGAAATGAGAAGAAATTGAAACAACCCATTATTACTCATTTTTACTATTCTATCATGGTCCTGGCAAATTTTCAATTACCCAAATCATGTCATTTCTTTAACTGCACAAGCCAATGTCAAAAGGACCTGGGTGGCCTGGTGCCTTGTGTAAAGCTATTCCCACGCTTTCCTGTTTCAGAAAAGGGCTCTCACAATAAGACTGTTTCTATATAACTTTAAAGACATTGTTTTGAACCCTCTCGGACTCAAAGGTCCTTCATGTGAAGTGAAGGTTTTGAATTCCACTCAGGTAGAGAGCACACCTGTTCACACCTGCACTGCAGGATGGTCTGCTGAATGGGGAGCCCAGGGCAGTCGCAAAACACCTCCTGACTGGTGGGTGCAGCCCATCCTTGTTTCTGTCCAGATTTTCTTATTGCCCACGTTATGATGTTTTTCTTTATCTCTAGTCTTTTATGCTAGGATTTAAACATCTCCACTAGAGAAGTAAGAATATTCTATTTGTTCCTGTCATATGCCTGTGAAGGAGGACATTTGTCCTCGATGTTCATTCATTTCACAGTCGGACAAGGACTCTGAGAGCCACCACTGGTGGGCAGGCTCCTGGTGCCCAGGCCCCCCTGCAACATCACCCACGCATCCTGGGGAGAGGGGGCGGTGATCAGCCTGTGTCCACAGCCCCCAGTTCCTTCCTCCATGACACCCCACGGTTGTTCCTTTCTGTACCTCGGGGTGCAACTGAGCAGAACATGATGAGTGTCTCTTTGGGCCCATCTCTCAAGGTGGGATAAAGAGACCATAGTCGAACCTGTGTCACTCTCCCTTTCTAAAAATTCACAAGGTCCCATCCATTCAAGTCTGTTCTTTCCTTCAAGAACTGCTGCGTGTTTATTCTGTGTGAGGACTGGTGGTGCTTAAATCACACAGTCTCCATGCTCAGAGGAGGATGGAGGAGAGGGAGGACAGAGGAGAGGGAGGACGAAGGAGGGGAGGGAGGACGGAGGAGGAGAGGGAGGACGGAGGAGGAGAGGGAGGACAGGGGAGGGGAGGGAGGACTGAGGAGAGGGAGGATGGAGGAGGAGAGGGAGGACAGAGGAGGGGAGGGAGGACGGAGGAGAGGGAGGATGGAGGAGAGGGAGGACGGAGGAGAGGGAGGGAGGACGGAGGAGAGGGAGAACAGAGGAGGGGAGGGAGGACGGAGGAGAGGGAAGGAGGATGGAGGAGGGGAGGGAGGATGGAGGAGGGGAGGGAGGATGGAGGGGAGGGAGGATGGAGGGGAGGGAGGATGGAGGAGAGGGAGGGTGGAGGAGAAGGAGGGAGGAGGAGGGGAGGGAGGATGGAGGAGGGAGGATGGAAGAGGGGGAAGGAGGACGAAGGAAGGGAGGGGGGACGGAGGAGAGGGGGGATGGAGGAGGAGAGGGAGGATGGAAGAGGGGAGGGAGGATGGAGGAGAGGGAGGATGGAAGAGGGGAGGGAGGATGGAGGAGGAGAAGGAGGACGGAGGAGAGGGAGGATGGAGGAGGAGAGGGAGGATGGTGGAGGAGAGGAAGGACGGAAGAGTGGAGGGAGGATGGAGGAGAGGCAGGGAGGATGAAGGAGGGGAGGGAGGATGGAGGAGGGGAGGGAGGATGGAGGAGGGGAAGGATGGAGGAGGAGAGGGAGGGCGGAGGGGAGGGAGATGGGTACAGCTTGAATATCCAGTGCTTTGAGTGCTAGGGCTGGGGAGCAGGCCCACCGCAGAAGGCCCAGGAAATCAGAAAGGTGGGAAGTCTGCTACCAAAGTGGTTGGGAGGCAATCTGATTAAGGTCAGGGAAAGGAAGAGAAGAGAATGTTGGGGATTAAAATTATGAAGAGGAAAGCGCTACAACCCCAGTTTGGGGTGTCTGCAGCAGGATGCACTTTGCATTGAAAAGATGAAGAGTAACCAGGTTCTGAGGAAGAAACAAGGAGCATGCTTAACCCATTCAAGGAGTCTGGATTGAATTGTGTCCCCCAGAAAGAGAGTCCTCACCCTCAGCACCTGTGAATGTGATCTGATTTGAAAACAGAATCTTAGCAGACGGAATTAGGCTAAGACAAAGCCATTAGGGTGGCGCTCAGCCAAAGTGACTCATAAGAGGAGGGAAATCTGGACCCAGAGCTACAGGAGAAACCTGTGTGATGATGAGGCAGGGCTCGGAGGGGGTGGCTGCAAACCAGGGGTTGCTCAGGATAGCTGGCAGCCAGCAGAGCTGGGAGAGGCAGGGAAGGGGTCTCCCCATGTCTGCTCAGGCGGCCAGGACAAAGTACCACCAGCTGATGGCTTCAGTAACGGACAGTTATAGTCTCACAGTTCTGGAGGAGAAAGTGTGAAATCAAGATGTTGGGGGACTATGGTCCCTCTGAAGTTTCTCGAGGAAGGGAAGGGTCAGTTCCTGCCTCTCTCCCTGATGCTGGTCATGTGCTGGCACTGTCTGGTATTCCCTCTAGATGCATGACTCCACTCTCTGCCTTCATCCTCACTTGCTGTTCTCCCTGGGCTTCTGCTATGTTTGTCCACTTGTCCCCCTTTCACAAGGACACCGGTTGGATTGGAGTGGAGCCACCCTACTCTAGTATGACCTCATCTTAGCTAATTACCTGTGCAATGAACCTATTTCCAAATTAAGTCAAAAAGTCACATTCTAAGGAACTGGACATTAGGACTTCAGCATGTGAATTTGGGGGAACAGAATTCAACACATGCCATCTTTCTAAAATTTAAGAGGGGAGCACGACCTTACAAGCATCTCAGTTTGGAGCTTCTAGTTTCCAAAACTGGAAGAAAATAAATTGCTGCTGGTTTAGGCCACATGCTTTGTAAACCATGGTTAAGACAATCCTAGGAAATGACTACAACTATTAAAGTAAAAAGAAAGATAAGATGATAATTCAAGTAGAGAGTATTTGAAGGAAAGGGATTATTTCAAAGCAGCTAAGCAAGGGAATGGAGTCTTCCCAGGTGGCACAGTGGTAAAGAATCTGCCTGCCAAGGCATGAGACACAAGAGACGTGAGTTCGATCCCTGGTTTGGGAAGGTCCCCTGGAGAAGGAAATGGCAACCCACTCCAGTATTCTTGCCTGGGAAATCCCATGGACAGAGGAGCCTGAAGGGCTCCATGGGGTCTCAAGAGTCAGACACAGCTGAGAGACTAAGTATACAAATACCCAAGCAAGGGAATGGAGGAATCTGAATGAGATGGAGATGGAGATGGAGAGTCAGGGCCTGTGACCCAGGGGAAAAGGACCCTGAATGAATGCATTTTAGGCTGGCATGGCATGGTGTGAAGGGGAGGATAGAGGAGCAAGGAAAGTGTTTGGGGGTATTCATATAGTCATCTGTCTGTCCACAGATGGGTGAGGCTAAAACAGGATGGACATGATGGTGAATCTGGAGGCCTGGGCGTAGGGACAGGGACCGCAGAGTAATCAGGACCTTCGGGGGCTGCTTTCTCAGGGAGTCCTTCATGCAAGAAACAAGAGAAGTCCTTCTAGTTTCTTTCTTTATCCTCCCTGACCCTCCATCCCCAATCTGGACCTACTACCCCAAAGCCGTACTTTAAACTAAAAGCAGTATCCCAAAGTGGCATGGACCAAGGCAAGTTTCTAATTCAATTATGTCATCAGTGTGAGGATCACTTGCCATCTGGCATGTTCCTTTTTCATCAGCATTAAGAGAAGGCTTCAGTCTGTTCATTGAACTCCCCAGGAAGAGAGTCCTCACTCACTATTTCACCTTCTCTTCTCCCAGCCTGACTCTCAGGTTCAGCCTTTCTCCCTCAGTCCCCAGCCCCCTCCCAGCCTTGGCTGCCTCCCACCCCACCCCCACTTTCCCCAGCAGAACCGTCTGGAAAGCCGATGGCTCAATCGTGGCAAAGGTCCTGCATGGTTTTTCTCTTCTTTAATTATTTTAGTCACACTGCATGTGCTTTGACTCATATTACAAATAAGACCTGGATGACCTATCGGTCAGAGACATTTTTACACCCCTTCATTAGCTTTCGAAATATATCAAGCTAAGTCACGTTTTTAGAAGATGTCGTTTCGTGTACATTTCAGCGGTTTCAGTTTCAGTGGCTGTTTTGCAAATTAATATGGTTCCGTTCAGTTTGGGGTTCATTCATGGTTCGGGTCAGGTCTTGACCCTAAAAGCATTCCTAGATAAGGTGGGTGATATTAATTTCTTAAAATAATAGTGCTGAAGACATTCATGAAAATAACCCTTTGTCTGTGACCCCACGGTCCTCACAAAAATATAAATGAAAGAGTGCTGTGTTGTTTTCTTAAATCAGCACAAGGCCAGCGCTTCTGTGGATGGGAGCTATGATGTGTGTGGATACCAGGCCCAAAGTAGGCACATTTGTGGTCCTTCATGGATGACACTCCTGTAGTTTTCTTTCAGAGAAATATGGCATTTAATATTTAGGTGGCTTATCTAGACTGACTCATTTTTTGGAAAAGGTATTTCAAGTCCTGGTAGATATTGTGCCACATGGGAGTCCTGAAAACCTGAAACTCTCGTTGCATACTAAGTCACTTCAGTCGTGTCCGACTCTTTGCAACCTGATGGACTGTAGCCCACCAGGCTCCTCTGTCCATATGATTTTCCAGGCAAGAATACTGGAGTGCATTGCTATGACCTCCTCCAGGGGATCTTCCTGACCCAGGAATCGAATCCCCATATCTTCAATCTCCTACATTGGCAGGTGGGTTCTTTACCACTAGCACCATCTGCAAGAAGACTCTTGAGATTCCCTTGGACAGCAAGGAGATCAAGCCAGTCAACCCTAAAGGAAATCAACCCTGAAAATTCATTGGAAGGACTGATGCTAACGCTGAAGCTTCAATACTTTGACCACCTTATACAAAGAACCAATTCATTGGAAAAGACCCTGATGCCAGAAAACATTGAAGACAGGAGGAGAAGGGGCTGACTGAGGATGAGATGGCTGGATGGCATCACTGACTCAGCGGACATGAGCTTGAGCAAACTCTGGGAGACGGTGAAGGACAGGGAAGCCCAGCATGCTGCCATCCATGGGGTCACAAAGAACTGGACACGGCTTAGCAGCTGAACAGCAGCAATGTTTGTGTAAACCACAGAGTCTTTCTGATACTCCTCAGAAACGTCTCTTCCCACGGGGCTGAAAGTCAGGAAGGTCTCCACCTCCTCCTCCCGTCCCAGCACTGAGATGCTCATCATCTGACACTCTGGTTCCGCCTTTTCTCTTTTTCAGTTGTCTCTGTCTCTCCGCTTTTCTACTTCTTGTCACAAAAATCTAAAAAAAAAAAAAAAAAGCAAATAAGTAAATAAAATTCCTTGTGTCAGAAGTTGGCATATGAGTCTGCCTTGAGAGGATAATTCTCCTGACAAGGGAAAAGCAAGAGTGTCACCCCTTTGTCTCCTTCTCCCCTCCCCCGGGACACACACTAATACACATTCAGACGGGCAGTGCCCACACTAACCGCAGCACCAGGGTTGTCAGTGTGAGAATTTCCGCCCCGAGCCTGGCCACAGATGTCTCCTCAAGGACTCCAGCCAGGTCACAAAGCCCTGGTGTCACTCGCTGGCTACTGAACACAGCTGTTTATAATCCACGCAGCCCCCACCCAGGGCAGCCTGGAAAACCCCTGTAATCTTAAACAGGCTTTGCCCCCAAGCCATTCCTGACCACCCCACCCCCGCCCCACCACCCCGCCTCAGCAGCAAGGTAGGGACGTGACTCAGCCCAGCCCAGGCAATCCCACCAGAAACAGCTGAGGGCCTGGGGTTGGGGGGCCAGGGGGTGGTTGCTAACCACTGGGAGGACTCTGATTCTGAGCTCTGGGGTCTCAGGCCCACGGGAAGGAGAGAAAGAGGGTGCTCCTTGGCACCGCTCCAGGCTAGATCAACCCTTTCCCTCTCGGCTTGGAGATAAAAACCTGAAGTGTCATTCCAGCACTCAGCGCCCAGGAATGTCCCCACACAGCTGTCGGGTTTTGGCTTCCATTTATAAGTGTGGGACTGCTGGCTGGCAGACCCACCCCTGCGGTGGTATCTCGAATGCCAAGAAAGTCCTGGAAATGAATGAATGAAATAGCCACCGTCCCAGCCTGCAACCTCACCCTGAGAGTTACTCAGAGCCTCCACTTAGCAGATCCGGTTGTGTGGGTGACACTAATCCCTTCTATTTACACCGCACTTTTTAGTGTCCAGGGTGCTTTCAAGTCCAGCAGCGCCTGTGATCCTGGGGACAGCCCTGCAGGGCAGCAGAGGGGCTATTCTTAGCGTCTCCGCACCCTGCTGCCCTCATTCCTGCCGCATACCTCAGCGCAAACACTCCTGGGTCTGCTCTGTCGTGCCTTGCTCACACTGTGTTACAGGGGGGTGGACGAGGGTCTTGGAATCCCACGGACCTGCGTGTGACATTTGGCTCCGCCGCTTGCAAATCTTGGGTCGCGGGGCCCCCTCTCTCTCAGTCTCAGTTTTCTGATTTGTAAGAGTGGAGCTAAGAGGTCCCTGATCTCACCTGGCTGTGCTCAGGACCAGAAAAATGGAATGCATGTGAAAGCGCCAAGCCTAGGGTCCAGAAGGGGGTCAGGGTTTGATACATGCTGGATTCTTACCTCCCCAGGGAGAATACCAGTGACTTGAAGGCTGTGTGTGTGCTCAGTCTATCAATCATGTCTGACTCGTTTGGGACCCCCATGGACTGTAGACCACTGGGCTCCTCTGTCCATGGGATTTCCCAGATTAGAATCCTGGAGCCAGTTGCCATTTCCTACTCCAAGGGATCTACCCAACCCAGGGATCGAACCTAGTCTCCAGCATTTCCTGCGTTGGCAGGTAGATTCTTTACCACTGAGCCACCTGGAAAACCAACTTGAAGGCTAGTCCCACACTTTTTTTTATCCCTTGAGCTTAGCACAGGATTTGGTACATGGCTGCATTGTTTAAAAACAAGAAAGAGCATAGGTGCTGTGTGAATGAACAGATCCTATTTAATAAGCAAGTAAACAGAAGTGCAAAGTGGTCTGTGTTCCATCTAATCAGAAACTGAATTTCTGATTCCTTTCTGGGCTGTTCTTCCCACATCCCATCTTTCAAATCTCCATTGTTCAGTCTTGTTAGTTACTTATAGTTCTTCTCCAGACACAGTCTTTGTTCAGACACCTCTCTGTGTCTCCTGGCTTTTTCCCAATGACTTTAAATTTTCAAGGAAACCAAAGAGGCTCTTCTGCACAAAATGGCCAGGAAACCCCAGTAGGTAGCATCCACTGGGTCTAAGGGATCATGTGCTAATTAGCCCAACCACTGCTACACAGAGCAGGCACCTAGCAGTGGAGATTTTCTGAGAATTATCTACTGAGACAGTGTAAAAGAGAGTTGCTGTTCAATCGCTAAGTCATGTCTGACTCTCTGTGACTACAGCATGCCAGGCTTTCCTGTCCTTCACCATCTCCCAGAGTCTGCTCTAATTCATGTCCATTGAGTTGGTGATACTATCTGACTATCTCACCCTCTGCCGTCCCCTTCTCCTTTTGCCTTCAATCTTTCCCAGCATCAGGGTCTTTTCCAATGAGTTGGTTCTTTGCATCAGGTGGCCAAAGGATTGGAGTTTCAGCTTCAACATAAGCCCTTCCAATGAATATTCAGGGTTGATTTCTTTTAGGATTGATTGGTTTGATCTCCTGGCAATTGATACAAAGACTATTTCAGTTTGGTTGTTTCTAGGTGAGTGGATGCCAAATTGATGCTTTCAAATTCAACTCCAATTTTGTTATCCTTCAGCTTAGAAACTTCCAGTGTCCTCCTCCATCATTTAGGATCAACAGCAGAATCCTCCATCTGAACTCTGAGTCTGTGAGCAGCTCCTGCACTAGGAAAGGTCCATCACTTCTCTCCACCTTTCTGCTCTGGACCACTGGCCTCTATCAAGGTTTTTTTGTTTTTGTTTTTTTAATGTCACAATTTCCCCTTGGGCCTAGCTGTTTCATCTCTCATGTCCCCCTTTACCATGTTAAATTATCTTATTCCAGATTTTGGCTCAAATATCACCTCCTCCACTAATCCTTCCCTGACTGTCCAGTCTGACTCAGACTCTTTGGTAATGAGGTACGTGAAATCATGTTCTTTTTCTTCCAACCACTTCTATGCAGTCTCATGGGTGCCCTTTTGATTGTGGTTCTTTGAGTGGCATTTGCTCCTCAAAACTGTCACCTCCATGGGAACTGAGATTATGCCCGTTTTTCTCACTTTGTATCCTCAGTACCGTGCTCATAGCACATTCTGAGTATCTGTTGAACAGAACTTTATTAACTAGAGGAATGTTGATCTAAATGACTCACAGAGCTGTTCTGTACCTGGAAGCAGGGTAGAAGTACAGCCCAGGGAGTCATGTTTGCTGGGATTTTTGAAGCCAGGGAACTTTCACTGAATAATATTCTCAGAGCTAAAAGAAAATTTAGACGTCATCCAACTCCAAACTCCATCTCTTCACAAACCCACCAGGGCATGTGTTCTGCTTGGTAAATGACTTTTCAGGCTTTGCATGGGTTCATTCTGTGTAAGAGGTCTCCATTAATAGATGTTAGGGTTGCATCGCCTGAGAGAGTCCTTTAAGAACCGTGTAAGGACAGATAAAGAGTAAAATCGCCCAGAAGAAATGGGCTTATTCTAGAATAAGCTATTTGAAATCTAATAAACAAGCAGAAATGTACATAAGACATTATAGAAATAAACCAATCTAATTGCTGTGTTTTGGTATTAAATTTCCATTCCTCCCTTCTGGGGGGGAGGGGGTGAATCTATCCTTGAACCAGGGTCATTTATACAAATGCCTCTCTCTCCTAGTTTGCTCCAGAAACTTCTATTGCCCTGGAGCCATCCCAGATCTCTGGGATCGGCTGAGATGTGACCAACTGGCCTGATCATGTCTTGCTTTGAGTGTAGATACTCTAGCCACCAAAATCTCTCAATATCTCTCTCATTTGCTTAAAGCTGAGCACCTAAAACATAAAATCATCCTGCTTAAATTACAAAGAGGTCTGCATGTGCATTTCTGTTACATTTGCAAAACTCCTGTGTTTCATTAATTTCCATATGTCTAGAATCTGGTGCCGGGACATGATTGGGTTTCACTGAATCATTCTCTTTCTGGGTCTAATTTCTGCACGGAGACCCAGAAACAGGGAAAATCTGTGTCTCCTGAGCTCAGAGTTGCAGGAGAGTAGCCTTCCTCCAAGGAGAGCCCCCTCAGCTGTTTGTGCATGTCTGCTACCACCGCAGTCTTCAAAAACAATTATTTTCGGGCTGAATGTAGCCTAGAAGGTACTACTTTTCACGTTTCTCTATTGCTCATTTCTCTATTTTTTTTTTCCTTATTCTTTGCTACACAAGTCCCTTGACAGTGTCCCTGTGTTACCAATGCATGCTTACCCCCAGGCTTTGAGTGAATTTGCTGTCTGTTTAATGCCTACTCCATATGGGACAGATTAACACAAAAAGCTTTAGCCTTGTACAACACTCAGACGCTTTCATGTAATGGCCGTGAGGATGGGGGTGGACACAAGCACGTAAGTGGGTGCATGTACCAAGAACAGAAATCCATTGAGTTCCCCCAGACCAGACGTCTACATTCTCGAGCACTCTCAGCAGCCAATAAATTTGACTTGAACTTTTTTTTATTTCATGCATTCTGCTGTTAAAGCAAACCCTCCTTTCTAAACTAAGTATAATTGCAAGATACTATTCCGAGTGCCAAAAACGTCAACTGTAAGTTGCAAACATGGACACATTTAAACAGAACCATATGTTAGATTGAAAGGAAAAATCAGAAACGAACCAACCATCCTACCTTTTGCTTCAGAGATAAATTGCAGGGAGGCCACCACGTCAGAAAAGAATTATGGAACCAGTGACCGTTAAGCAATACTGTACTCATATATTTTCATCAAAAAGTGTTATCAGTGATCTGTGAACACCACCAGCCATATAAAAACCCAATGCTTTGGAAACAGAAGCATGATTTCAGGGAAGTTTATTCAGCATCTAATTAGCTTATTTCATTCAGCACCGAGGTCATTGAATGGAGAGTTAAGAAAGTTGGTTTTTGTTCACGCTCTGTCAACTACCCCTGTGTTATGATGACACTGTGACCTTGGGTGGTGGTCTCTTATGTCTCTCAGAATTATATTCACTGTCTTGATCAGGTCACATGTCATCTGTCACTGTCACCCCACCATTCACTTTCCTCCTTGCTTTGGAATATCCTATGAGCTAGGATGCTGATTAAACTCAGGTTCCACATATGACAAAACTGAGGTTCAACTATGTTAGGCGACTTTTCCAAAGAGGTAGAGGTAAGAAATTGCAGAATAAAGATTGTGAGATTTAAAGACTGATTTTAAATTGGGTTGTGGGATATCTATGTTTTCATTATAATAAGCTCATTCTGCTTTCAGTGGCTCATGTGTACCAAGAGAAGTTTGAATTATACCTCTGTTCAACTTGTAGTATATTTTTAGAGAAAAACATGAACCATTTTTAGATCATCAGAGATAAACTTCAGGAAAAAGTAGTTACACACATATGTGTGTATGTTTGTTTTGAGAAACAAAAAATTAGTTTATTAAATCCAGGATTTAATGGATATTGTTGTTTCAAATATTTGGTATTTGAAGCTAATACCAAATACTTGAAAAATAGTAAAACAATGAAGTGAGTAATGCCAGATAATCCTTCCAGCTCTAATAATTCAGGAATCGTGATTTTTCCTTCACTGGAAAGAAAACATATATATTTTTTTGTATGTGTGCTCAGTCATGTCCGATGCTGTGACCCCACAGACTGTGTAGCCTGCCAGGCTCTGCTGGCCATGGGATTTTCCAGGAAAGAATACTGAAGTGGTTTGTTATTTCCTTCTCCAGGGGATCTTCCCAACCCAGGAGTCAAACCCACATCTCCTGCGTCTACTGCACTGGCAGGCAGATTCTTTACCACTGAGCAATCTGGGAAGTCTGTATATATTTTTATGTAACCCAAATGTTGAATAACTGAATGATGGGAAGGCAGGAAACCACTCATATGTAATCATCAAAATAATAATGCAGTGGGGATTAACACCGAGGTTTAGAGAATTTCAAGCAACTTATTTTGGAGAATACGCTCATCTTGTCATAGTGACCCTTTCCACGTGAGGATCCTCAGCTGTCACAGAATGGCCTTCAGAACGCGTCTCCCTTAGTCATCGTACAACTCGGGCCCAAAGTCCGAGTTTGCTTATCCGAGATGACCTTGACCTCAAGAGGCATCTTTCTCCCTGAGGATTAGCTGGTTCTGAGGCATAAAGTTATGATAAAGAGAAGTCAAAAGAAGGTTATTGACAAATATACTACCTTTTCAGGAAAAAGTGGCTTTCTAATCTCTTTTAAAGTACCCACATAAATAACGTTGACTCCATTTAATGAAGCATGCAAACTAATCTTAGTACAGCTCATAAAATTAGGTGCTTTAGAGCATTTAAATTCTCTATTAATAACAGGATGGAAATGTTCTCTCTAGACAAGATATGAATAAGCAGAAGAAGAGTGACTTTGCAGAAAAATAATGGTCCAACCACTCAACATATGGTAGAAAATAGATCCCCATCTCTGAGATTCATTTCCTTCACTCAGATTTCTCTATATCACCATCATCATCATCATTATCGTCATCTATTTCTATACATCATCTATCAATCATCTGTCATCTATCTATCCATCTATCTTTCTATCTACACACACAGACAGGATCACTACATAATTTGTAGGATCGCAGCACAAAATAAAAATATTAAATCCTTTTCCAAAAATTATGAGAATTTCAAGGTGGTGATCCCAGAGCATTGAACCAATGGTGGTACCCTGCTGAGCATGGGCCTGGTGTGACAACACAGATTACAAACGTGTGAACCTGGCTCTGTATATAGAGGTGTGTTTTATGATCCCCGTTGTTCCTATAAAACTCTGTAAGCTCAAAAACCTTAACTTCATGTGTTTTGGGTCATATTTTATCCCACATGTGTGAATAAACGACCGAATCAAAACATCTTGTGAAAGAAGCAGTCAGAGGAACCCCTCACATATAAAGTCGTTTTCTTTTTGAGTCTAGATTATAGTAGACAAAAAATTTTTATATCCAAAGGTCCATGTCCCATTTTTATTTTGCCACAGAACCATGCAAATTGCTTACTATTGTTGTTGTTTAGTTGCTCAGTTGTGTCCGACTCTTTACCATAGTATGTACTATAGCCCACCCAGCTCTTCTGTCCGTGGGATTTCCCAGGTAAGAATACTGGAGTGGGTCACCATTTCCTCCTCCAATTGCTTATTATGTATGATAATATATGCATTTCACTGAGCTATTAGCCGAAGTGCCTTTGTATTGGCCAGTCTGCGTGGTCAGTTTGCCTCCAAACTATCATAAGTAACTTGGGGCCTCTGCTTCTCTGAAACACAGTGGAGATACCCATGGGAAGTGGTTAGGAATGCAAACTCATGAACACACAACCAACCAGCCATAGTAGTCTGCTGGGGCTCCTAGGGACAATTTGACCCTCTCTGGGCCTGGCCACAGTGACTTCAGAGTTCCAGATCTTTCCTTGCTCATACCTACACCACATACTCTGGAGTTCTGGCCTCTGCTTCCAGCTCCTTTTCAGAATGTCTCCACCCTTCTCAAGATGAAGTCAACCCAGCTCTGGTTCTAGGTCCTGGTTTCTGACTGAGCTGTGCCCACAGAAAAGCACTTCTCTGAGGGTAGTAAAATGTGCTTGGTTTTCTTGAACTAATTATCTTATGTTTCTAAAGACCTGAGGTAAAGAATTGGGAAGAGCCCCTGGAGGAGGAAATGACAACTCACTGCGATACTCTTACCTGGGAAATCCCATGGACAGAACAGCCTGGTGGACTACAGTCCATGGGGTCACAAAGAGTTGGACACAACTGAGCATGAGCTACTTAAAGAATTGTCTTTGAGATATTTAGGAAAGGGTAGAGGGTGGGCAAAATGGTTGAAGAGAGTCAAAGGGTATAAACATCCAGTTATAAAATGCATGAGCCTGGGAGACGTCATGTACAGCATGCTGACTATAGATACTAACACTGTACTTCGTACTTGAAATTTGTTGAGAAAATACATCTTAAAAGTTTTCCCCATGAGAAAAAATATCTGTAAATATGATGGTGATGAAGAGTAACTAGACTTTTTGCAGTGACCATCTCTTAGTGTACAAAAATAGCAAATCATTATGTTGACGCTTGAAACTGATATATTATGTGTCAATTATAAATCAATAAAAAAGAGAAAACAAATAAAAAGAGAGTTAGGAAAGAAAGCTAAGTGAACAGGCCAAGGTGATAATTGCACTTACTTGATACCCTGGGCTTAGAGAAGGCTGACTCAGTGAGGTGAACACTTTTCAAAGGGCTGTCAATGTGGAGTAAGCCAGCCCTAGATCATAGAGAAAGGATCATAAAGAGACCTTAGGGGTCACCTTGGAATCTAACCTTTTGGCTTCACATGTGAGGAACCAAGGCTTGGGGAGATTCTATCTTTACAACATACATGTGGGATATAATTGCCCACAGGATATATTCATAAACATCTCAGCCTGGCCAGTCGATGTGTCCATTAAGTCTCAGCCTAATTTTCAAAGCTTCTTCTAATTTCCCCTCAACCTGACTTTCTAACATTCCTGAGCCATATTGAACTAATCATGGTTCTTAATCATAACTTTCTTACACACATTACACACATTTCTTACGCACATTACTTTCCTTTCATATTTATTCATACTTTTCTTTTTCTAATGTCATTTCTTCTCCTCTATGTCTTCCCAGCCCTGGTTAATTCATTTCCTATTTGCCAAACACATTCTGGGAATCCTTTTGCATTGCAAGTTAGTCTATCAGTATTATTTAAGATGTTTGTTAATAAGTTTTATCTAAATCTACTTTCCATACACTGACTGTGATTTTTATAATGTGCTGTCCATTAGGCTGGGTCTTAGGCATATAGAGAGGAACACAAAATACTGTCTTCAAGGAATTCATCGTGTAAAAAATTGATATAATTGAAAGGACCTAAACACAATGGCATGTGGGGTGCAAAGGCTGGTGTGCACCAGGAAGGTACAGAGAAGACGTGTCTAACTAAGGCTCAGGACACCCAGGGAGGCCCTCTCCTGGAGCAGGCCAGGCCTGAGTAGAGTTCTACAAGCCACTAGAAATTCTCTAGATTAGACAGTTTGAGTTATATTATCAGCAAACAGAAAGAAGAACCCTTAACATAGTAATACATTTCAAAATTCATGAATATTCCAATAATTTATTCTAATACTAGCACAGTTCCATGTGATTTAATGGTAAGGAAAGCTCTATTTCTTCTTGCACATGATTGTAGTTCTTTATTTCCAAAACAAGAAAGAGAGCTTTAAGTAAGCCTATGTTCCCCAGTTAACAACTGAGCAAAGTAACTTGAAAGAAAAAAATGTGTATTGCCAGATGTAAGCAAGATGTTCCAAGTGTTCTGTGAATAAACTTCATTGCATTCCATGCACATGGACCAGCAAGTCACCTTCTCAGGGAAAATCAATACAGTATTAGAAAAATATTAATATTATTACCATTCTTAAGGGCTTCCCTGGTGGCTCAGACAGTAAAAAATTGGCCTGCAATACAGGAGCCCCCAGGTTCCATCCCCGGGTCAGGAAGAGCCCCTGGAGAAAGAAATAGCAACCCACTCCAGTATTCTTGCCTGGAGAATCTCATGGACAGGGGAACCTGATGGGTTACAGTCCATGGGGTTGCAAAAGAATCAGACACAACTGAGCAACTAACACACACACACACAGACACACATTATTGTGTGGTCTTCCCATGTGGCTCAATACAGGAGACTCAGAAGATGCAGGTTTGATCCCTGGGCTAGGAAGATACCCCAGAGAAAGAAATGGCAACCCATTCCAGTATTCTTGCCTGGAGAATCCCATGGACAGAGGAACCTGGTGTTCTACAGTCCATGGGGTTGCAAAAGAATCAGACACAACTGAGTGACTAACACTTTATAGACTACCTATACCAATTTGTTTTCTTTGACAAGCCTGTTAGGTCAAGGAAAGAGAAGTGATTTTTCACATATCACCAAGAACCATAAACCCAGAGTCAGAGACAGCCAATTGTCCTAGCATCCACCATGTTACTTTATTCCTCTTCCTGGAACCACACTTTGAAGGTGAAATTCAAGAGCATTATTACCTAATGGTAAAAAGCACTACTGGGCTTCCCTGGTGGCTCAGCAGAAAAGAATCCGCCTGAAATGCAGAAGATGCAGGAGACGTAGTTTCGATCCCTGGGTCGGGAAGATCCCCTGGAAGAGGACATGGCAACCCACTCCAATATTCTTGCCTGGAGAATCCCATGGACAGAGGAGCATGGTGGGCTTCAGTCCATGGAGTTGTAAAGAGTTGGGAAGCGACTGAGCACAGCACAAAAAAACACTCTTAAGGCCAGTTAATGATAAATGTGCCAATATCTTATGGAAAAACAGAAGCAGCATGCGTAGACTTTAGTGATCAGGGCAAGAAATAATAGATAAAAGTCTAATATGATCTTTCCCTTCATTTAAGGTGAGGAAAGAATATTGTGAAAATTGTGATAAAACATAAATATATGGACAGTGGGAGTGAACTCACTCTGCATAGCTTTGCCGAGCAACCAGAGTGAAAAAATGACGAGTCTGCTCTATTGATTACATGCACATGGGAAGCATGAGCCAGCTGTTTGCTGCATGTGGGAGCAAGGGAGAGATCCAGCAAGGATCTGAAGTCTAATGGAAGCACTCGTGCTGTCTGGATGGCTAATTTGCTGGTATGTTTCCATCATGGCAGGCATGGATTTTCTGAAATGAAGTAGAAATACCATAATAATTCAGCTGGTAGCATTTTTATAAGGCTTTGGAATGCACTCTCAGGAACTGCTATTTCTTTCCCTCTAAAATCCCTGAAAGGTTATCTTTTCATGAATAGGATACTCATACTTCATTTTCTTCAAAGGTCTCTGATACCTATAGAAGGATTAAAATAACGTAAGTCCAGAAAAATGTGCCTTAAAAACCATGGTGACATTTTTCGTCAGATAATCGACAATTTCCTACATTTGGTTTCCCTCTGATGGTAATTAGTTAACAGTGTCTAACTCGGTTCAACCTTTGAAGAGGTTGTCAAGATAATGTAGCTCTATTGTCTTTTAATTATTTCAATCATTAAAACATTGCACTGATACATTCCCATTCTGTGGGAGTTGAAGCTTGTAAACACAGAGAGGGAAGCCAATTTGAAGCTGACAGAGGAAGAGCAGTAAAATTGTTAGTTAATTGAACAAACCCTGATGGAGCCCCCACCATGTGCCAGGCTCTGTGCTTGCAGCTGGGGAGTTGGAAAGAGAAATTAGCCACAGTTAATGCCCTCCAGAGGCTTAGAGACACATATAACTAACTATAAACCATTTGACAAGTGATCCAATAGTGCTATAAACAAAGCATTTTGAGGATGCAGAGAAGGGGGCCATCCATTCTGCCTGGTATGGTTGGAAAAGCATGCCAGTTAATGTGTTATCCATGGAAAACAGCCAAAAACACAACCCAAATTGCCTTAAAGAATAAGAGAGTATCTATGGAGTAGTGATGCTAATACTTGATCCAGCAAGGATTGGGTTGAGGAACTCAGCTGGCTTTACCAGACTCTTATTTTTCTCTGTTGGGTCCATTCAGCAGGTGGGAGGGGGCTTCATTTTCAAATCATGTGTCAGGGCATGATGGCTGCATCAGCTCCAGTACTACATTTCTTCCAGGTTCAAGGACACCAGGTATAATGTTAACTTGCATGTTTTCAGGAGGATCCAGCAGAAGTTTTTTGTATCTTATCCATCAAAGCTCTTGTTCTTCCAGTAGTCAGGTATGGATGTGTGAGTTGGACCATAAAGAAGGCTGAGCACTGAAGAATTGATGCTTTTGAACTGCGGTGCTGGAGGAGACTCTTGAGAGTTCCTTGGATTTCAATGAGATCAGATCAGTCAATCCTAAAGGAAATCAACTCTGAACATTCACTAGAAGGACTGATGTTGAAGTTGAAACTCCAATACTTTGGCCACCTGTTGCGAAGAGCCGACTCATTGGATAAGACCCTGATTCTGGGAAGGATTGAAGGCAAAAGGAAAAGGTGGCAGCAGAGGATGAGATGGTTGGAAAGCATCACCGACTCAATGGACATAAGGCTGTGTAAACTCTGTTAGATGGTGAAGGACAGGGAAGCCTGTCGTGCTGCAGTCCATGGGTCGCAAAGAGTCGGGTACAACTTAGCGACTGAACAACAACAAATTAAGGTGAATGTTTTATTTTGATTGGGTCAATCAGAGTTCACCCATCACAGTGCCTGGAGGTGAAGTCAGATCCATCCAATCCTCATAGGTTAAGAGCCTTGAAAAAAGAACACTCTCAAAAAAAGACTATTGTTTTAGCAGAAGAAATCTGAATGGACATTGGGTGGCAAGAATAAGTGATATGTGAGCTGGATGTAGAAGCTTGAAGATAGGAAATGAAGCTAGGCGTGTACAGCCGTCTGCCAGGCAGGCAACACTCAGAAAGGAATGCAGACACAAAGGTGTGAAGACAAGGGTTTTCAGGAAGCAGCAAATGTTTGGCAAAAGAGCAGTGAGTCATCAAAAATGACCTAAATGCCAGCCACATGATTAACGGATATATCACTGTCTATCTTAATTACTTATTTCTAAGGGTTTATTTTTAGAGTCTGCATGCTGTCTCTTAAGAGAAAGCTACACACAACTTGGTGATTTAGATCTGAGAGAGACACCCTAGGAAACATGTGCCCAGGAGCCCTGGAGAGGAAGGTAGGAAAAGAGAAAAATTGGCAGGAAGCCCTCTGTCTGTTTATACATAAGAATCCCAAAGCATCCTAAAAGGCATGCTACCTTCATCTTCTTTTTCTCTGTCCATTCATCATGAGATAAGAGAACTGACAAATTAGAAAGGGTGAAATCAGTATGCATTGAGAATTATTGCATCTAGAATGGAAAATTGTTTCTTGCCCACATAAACTCTATTCTACTTCCAGACTTCATGGCATAGAAATCATTGAAAAATCATGCTTGTGTTGCCCTCTCTTTGGTCAAGACCCAAAGAATAAATTACCTGGACTCAATTTATACTGCTGTGGCCAATTAGACTAGATCTTAAAATTATAAATTGAGTCTAGGTAATTTGTTCTTTGGGTCTTTTAAAGTTTTTCTTCTAGAAGCAGAGGGAACAGAGCCATATTGCACCCCCTACCCAGACTTGCATACACTTAAACAAACCCCTTCAAGTCTGAGATGGGTTTGACATTTAGAATTTGGCCTTCATGGTGATTCTAAATACAGTCAAAAGCACCCTACTCTCTTTCAGTAAATGAAGTTTCAATTTACCAATAAGAAAACCACATTATTGGACTGTGCTAAACCTGACTCCAGAGAAGGCAATGGCACCCCACTCCAGTACTCTTGCCTGGAAAATCCCATGGACGGAGGAGCCTGGTAGACTACAGTCCATGGGGTCGCTAAGAGTCGGAGACGACTGAGCGACTTCACTTTCACTTTTCCCTTTCATGCACTGGAGAAGGAAATGGCAACCCACTCCAGTATTCTTGCCTGGAGAATCCCAGGGACGGCAGAGCCTGGTGGGCTGCCGTCTATGGGGTCGCACAGAGTCTGACACGACTGAAGCGACTTAGCAGCAGCAGCAGCAAACCTGACTCAACTTTGAATCTGTTGTATAATTAATATTGAATATGCATTGATTTTGCTCTTTTGACTAATGGAGTAATTTTAAAAGAAAAGCTTGTTTCAATAATTAAGCAGATTAAAATAGACAACATATATTTCTTGTTTAATCAGTCTGATAATTGAGTTCCACTAGTTTAAATTCACATCTACTCCCTGTGTAATCAAAGTTAAATGCTATGTTTGTCCTAAAACTAAAACAATGTACAGAAAGGACATTTAACCCAGAGAATCGCATTTCAAAAATCACCACGGGTAAAGACGTGTCATTCTTATGCAGGGTTCAGCAGGAAACAGGCTTTCTCTGAAAGTGTTGTATGTACTGAGGTTGTTTCTGAAGCTACACTAAGAAGAACAACATCCCTGGGATAATATAAGTGTATCCTGGTGGTTCAGATGGTAAAGAATCTGCCTGCAATGTGGGAGACCTGTGTTCCATCCCTGGGTTGGGAAGATTCCCTGGAGAAGGGAATGGAAACCCACTCCAGTATTCTTGCCTGGAAAATTCCATGGACAGAGGAGCCTGGCAGGCTACAGTCCATGGGGTCGCACAGAGTCGGACACAACTGAACAAATAACACTTCCACTTTTCACTATAGTACTGTGGCCTCAACATGTAAGTAAAGTGACCACAGCAATATAAACAATGGTCCAAGCACGGGAGTGTGTTAGCAACTGTACAACTGAGCTCACGGTAGCAATGTAGGTCAAAACAACAGCATGGCTAAGACAGAAACCTAATTTACGCAATTTTCACTCTTAAAAGCCTCAAAAGGGGTGACTTCCCTGGCATTCCAGTGGTTAAGACTTTGTCTTCCAATGCAGAGGGTACAGGTCCAATACCTGGTTGGGGAGCTGAGATCAGGCATGCCACAAAACCAAAACATAAAAAAACATGAAGCAATATTGGAATAAATTCAATAAAGAATTTACAAACTGTTCACATCAAAATAAATAAATAAATAATTTTAAAAATAATGTAAAAGGGATTTAAAACTCATAGACTGAGGGAATGGGAGAGATCCCATGGGTTTCCAGAGGCAATATTCTTTCATCCATAGAGAAAGCTATGATCGAGAATATCCAAGGTAATAATGGAGAAGAAGAAGGTTGGAAAACTGACATTATCTGACTTCAAGACTTACTATAAAGCAATAGTAATCAAGAGAGCCTGGTATTGGGGAAAGGTTAGAAAAAATAGATCAATGAGATGAATAGAGAGTCCAAAAATAGACTTACACAAATACAGTCAACTAATCTTTGACAAAGGCAACATAAAGGAGCAAAGACATTTTTTTCAACAAACAGTGCTGGAGCATCTAGGCGCTCAAATGCAAAAGAAAAAAGAGAATATAGACACAGACCTTACACTCTTCACAAATATCATGTCAAAATAGATCTCAGACCCAAATATAAAACACAAAACTATAAAAATCATAGAAGATAGCACAGGTGAAAACCTAGATGGCATTAGGTAAGGTAATGATTTTTTTAGATGCAACTCCAAAGGCACCATCCATGAAATAAATAATTGATAAGCTGGACTTCATTAAAATTCAAAGCTTCTCTTCTGCAAAAGACAATATCAAGAGAATTACAAGACAAGCCACCAACTGGGAACAGATATTTGCAAGAGACACATCCACTAAAAGACTGTTATCTAAAGTACACAAAGTGCTCTTAAAACTCAACAATCAAAAAGGAACAAACCAACTTGAAAAATGGGCCAAAGACCTCAGCAGATAAATCACCAGAGAAGATGTACAGATTGCAAACAAGCAGAGGGAAAGAGGGCAACATCATCTCTCACCAGGAAATGCAAATTAAAACAATAATTATATACCACTACACCCCTTCGGTGCTAACGGTGAAGAATCCTCCTGCTGACACAGGAGATGCAGGAGCCACAGGTTCAATCCCTTGGGCCATCAAGATCCCCTGGAGTAGGAGACAGCAACTCACTCCAGTATTCTTGCCTGGAAAATTCCATGGACTGAGGAGCCTGGAGGGCTATAGTCCATGGGTTCGCAAAGATTGGATAAAACTGAGCACACACAATGCAAGGACCTACTATATAGCACAGGGAACTCTACTCAACACTCTGCAATGACCTACATGGGAAAAGAATCTTAAAAAAAAATGGATATATGTATACTTATAACTGATTCACTTTTCTGTATACCTAAAACTAACACAACATGGCAAATCAACTTTACTCCAATAAAAATTAATGTAAAAAACCCAAATAATTGCTATTGTTTTGAGCCACTGAATTTAGGGAGACAGCAGAAGCAGGGAATCAAAAGATGAGGACCAGATTTCAAGTCAGCCAGCAATTCATCTTGGGGCCTTGGAGAATTATTTACTTGCTTTAACTTTCAGCTGAATTCTTCATTCAGCCACAGACTCCTTTAAAAGGGATTCCCTGGTGGCTTAGTCGGTAAAGAACCTGCCTGCAATGCAGAGACTGGAGTGTATGAGACATAGGTTCAATCCCTGGGTCAGGAAGATCCCCTGGAGAAGGAAATGGCAACCCACCCCAGTATTCTTGCCTGTGAAATCCCATAGACAGAGGAGCCTACAGTACAGAGGCTACAGTACATGGGGTCGAAAGTGTCGGACACAACTTAGTGACTAAAACCACCACCACAGACTCCTTTGGTTCTCAGATCACTAAATATCACCACTTCCAAATATCTTCTTTAAAAATACAAGCCTGCCTTGCAAAGAGGCTCCTGCCTAAAATATTTTGCTCCTCTACGTGGGTATATATGAAGTACAGGCATAAATAAATATGGGAACAGATTTTTTTATCCAGGAAACTCAGAGCTTTACATAGTAATAAACATTTTGCTTCCTGGTTAAAATGCTTCCTGGAGAACTCATGGAGATGGTGTGTGAGTGCATTCAACTTAATTGTTCTCAAACTCATCTGTTGTGCACGAGAGACAGATCGGCATCCTGAGCTGCCTTCCTGAGGGAGCCTCCACTTTCCTGAAGCTACATACGTGAGAAATCTGCCTGGTACACAGCAATCTCGCAGCCATCTGGGGAGACCTGAAGCCTTTTCCCCAGACCAGTTCTCACCCCACAGTCACTGAGCTTGTCCTAGAGGACACAGCTCCCCTGGAGAAACAGGGAAGCAGTGGTAGCAACTTATTGGGAAGGAGTAATGAGAAATTTGGGTGAGGGACAGAGTTCCCTGGTGGCTCAGTTGGTAGAGAATCCATCTGCAATGCAGGAGACCCAGTTTCAATCTCTGGTGGGGAAGATCCCCTGGAGAAGGAAATGGCAACCCACTCCAGTACTCTTGCCTGGAAAATCTCATGGACAGAGGAGCCTGGCATGCTATAGTCCATGGGGTAGCAAACAGTCAGATATGACTTAGCAACTAAACCACCACCACTTCCTCTCTTAGTCTCCTGATATATTAGTGAAAGGAGGATACCAAGGTCTATCTTTATGATCATATTCAAGGAGAGACATAAAATTAAAGGATTAGAAGTCCTTCAACTTTGCCCCCCTGGATCACCAATTTTATGAGTTTACTATGTAATCAAGCCATTCTCAGATTTTCTCACAGAGATTGTTTGTCTGGCCATTGACCTTGAAAGATGTTGCTGTGAGGGGCCATTTGGGAATCTGCATAATTTGAGCTACAGCCCTAAATGCTTAGGTGCCTTCCCCTAGAAGAATGGTGCTGTAATAGTGGTGTAAGACTTTGCCTTGAAGAATGGTGGCATTGGAATTATCTTCAATGCTGGTGATCCAGAGGTTTGATTCTGAAAAAAATGCTGCTTCTTTTTCTGCAAAGATAAAGCTGATAGTTGCATTATTCCAGTACCACTGTATGATCAAGAGCGTTTCTCATATGAGAGAAGGAAGAAATGGCAGCATCAGGTAATACTTGCTCTTTTAGCCTAACCAGAGGGACCAACAGCCTCTCTGACCATTTAGACACACCATTTGCTGGACTGGTGTTTAAAGAAAATGGGCTGATATGCACAAGGCCAGTTGAGTGAACAGCCTCCCCAAAGGGAAGGCAGATGCAGCTCCTGTCAGGGGACATCTCCTCCCTTTTTCACAGTCCACTGAGTGGCCCCTGTGTGATACTCCCCTTTTTGCACAACATCCCATGCAAGATAAACTTGCTGAAAAAGCACTAATATTATCATTCTCCTATTTCAGGTGTGTCCCTTCCTCCATTATTGCCTCCAGAACACAGGGCTCCTCTGCTGATGGTCTCCTGGACCATCCCCTGATGCAGTGATATTTCCCCAAAGCCCACCTCACCCACACTTCCCTCCTCCTATCAGTGACGTATAGGTTTTTCACATATTTCTATGCACCCCATCTCCTTTACCTGGCTTTCACTCTTTTGCCACCTGGACTACCTTTCTCTCCATCTACTTGTCCAGAACTTTTAAGAGGATATCAATTCTCACTTTCTTCACGGTAACACCTCTGACAGAAATTAAACATAACATCATATATTGACTACACTTAAAGTTTTTAAAAAAAAATTAAAAATAAATAAATTTCATATAATCTTCACAAGGGCTTCCCTGGTTGCTCAGTGGTAAAGAACCAGCCTGCTGATGCAAGAGATGTGGATTCTATCCCTGGATTAGGAAGATCCCCTGGAGTAGGAAATGGCAACCCACTCCAGTATTCTTGCCTGTAAAATCCCATGGACAGAGGACCTGAAAGGCTACAGTTCATGGGGTTGCAAAAAGTTGGATATGACTTAGTGACTAAATAACAACAACAACAATGTTCAAAAAACCTTTTGAGGAATGATAGCTGGGTGTGGGATCGCTAGGTCCTATTCTGTTCTGTTGTTGTCTGATTGTATCCAACTCTTTGCGACCCCATGGACTGTAGCCCACCAGGCTCCTCTGTCCATGGGATTTCCCAGGTAGGAATACTGGAGTGGGTTGCCATTTCTTTCTCCAGAGGATTTATGGTATTATGGGTTAAATTGCGGCTCCTAAAAAGATGTTGATGTTTTAACTTCCAGTACGAGTCAATGGATGGGACCAATTTGGAAATAAGCTTTTTGTAGATGACCAAATTAACATCAGGTCTTTAGGGTGAGCTCTAATCTAATATGGCTGAGTTGCTATAAAAAGGGGGACTTTGGGGACCAATGCACACCGGGAGAACACCAGGTGAAGAAGAAGGCAGATGTGGGAGTGATGCATCTCTGAGCCAAGGAACACAAGAGACTGCCAGCCAAACACCACAAGTCAGCAAACTGGCCTGGAACCATTCCGCGCTCGTGGCCAACATCATGATTTCAGGCTTGTAGCCTCCAGAAGAGTGAGCTAATCCATTCCTGCTGTTTCAGTGTAACCAGTGCTACTTTCTTCAAAGAAAATGTCCCCAATTCATAGAGACTGGGCACAGAAGACAAAGTTGAGGACAATATAAATATATGCAACTTTTAAGAACATACAAAACAAAACTTTGACAGTAAAACCCTCAAAGTGACTGCACGTCCACGTATCTAAGAGGATCTGGAGGGAACTTGCTTAAATCCATTGGAGTGATCTGCAAATAAATGTTTCCCACGGCACTTAAAAATAGCTCAATCTATTAAGTTGGCTTAAAAAGTGACCCTGAAATCATTCTTACTCTTTCACCATAAAAGAATGATTTCAAGCTCACTTCTTTAAGCAATTTACAACTTCAGAGTTAGGGGAGTCTGGTTGATTGAGGTTATTTTCCACAACAAAATCTCTACGAACATTTGTGAAGGTTGGAGATGGTAGCTGGGCTGTCGTGGTCAAGCCAGGTGATGTGCAGTGTGCACTTTCCAGGGAGTGTTTATTTTACAGGCGAGTATGTACCTTTGCCAGAGAAGGCAATGGCACCCTACTCCAGTACTCTTGCCTGGAAAATCCCATGGATGGAGGAGCCTGGTAGGCTGCAGTCTATGGGTCGCTAAGAGTCGAACACGACTGAGCAACTTCACTTTCACTTTTCACTTTCATGCATTGGAGAAGGAGATGGCAACCCACTCCAGTGTTCTTGCCTGGAGAATTCCAGGAACAGTGGAGCCTGGTGGGCTGCCATCTATGGGGTCACACAGAGTCGGACACGACTGAGGTGACTTAGCAGTAGCATGTACCTTTGCAGAAGAACTTCACCAATGTTTTGAAGTGTGTAATATCCACAGAGAAAACATTGCCTGATTTACTGACACTCTTTTTGTAGAGTGTCCCACATTATTCAGTTCAGTTCAGTCGCTCAGTCGTGTCCGACTCTTTGCGACCCCATGAACCGCAGCACGCCAGGCCTCCCTGTGCATCACCAACTCCCGAGTCCACCCAAACCCATGTCCATCGAGTCGATGATGCCATCCAGCCATCTCATCCTCTGTCGTCCCCTTCTCCTCCTGCTCTCAATCTTTCCCAGCATCAGGGTCTTTTCCAGTGAGTCAGGTCTTCGCATCAGGTGGCCGAAGTATTGGAGTTTCCGCTTCAACATCAGTCCTTCCAGTGAACACCCAGGACTGATAACTCTTGGGCTATATGACCAATCATAGTCATTTTCCAAACAGAATATTGTTTGGTGATCATTTATTTGGTAGTATCACAGACCAGTTGCAATGTCGTGCAAAAAAATCATTTGTTTTTCTGGCAAGAATTTTTAAGTAGAAGCTTTTATTTTGAGAACTCCAGGGAGGTAAATATTTGATTTTAAAGAGTTAAGACTGGTCAAGGATTTTTCACATGTCTACTTGAGTCAGCTAATATTTATTCTGGCCACTAAAAAAAAAAAAAAACAACACACACTATCAACCAGAAGTCTTTTTTTTGTATTTCCTATTTATTTACTCCCAACTTCTTTTTTTTTCTTTATTTCATGGAAAGACATTTTATTTTAAATATAGTACTATGGACACATGCTAATGTCAATCTCAAACTCTTAATCTATCCCTCCCCTCACTGGTAACCATGAATTCATTCTCTTAATCTGTGAGTTTGTTTCTGTTTTGCAAATAAGTTCATTTGTATCATTTTTTTTAAGATTCTATGCATAAGTAATATCATATGATATTTGTCTTTCTCTGTCTGACTTACCACTTAATATGATAATCTCCAGGTCCATCCATGTTTTTGCAAATGACATTATTTCATTCTTTTTCATAGCTGAGTAATAATCCATTGTATGATCAACGGATATTTCAGTTGCTTCCATGTCTTGGCTATTGTAAACAGTGCTGCAATGAACATTGGGGTGCACGTATCCAAATTAAAATTAGTTATAGAAAATTATTTTGTAATTGAGTTCTAACAGGTTTTTTTACACTTTATATATAGTAACAGAGAGAGAGAGACTTATAGAACAAGAATTTAAAAATCCATGTTTCCAAGACAAAACCTAGCACTTTCTGCAGCTGTGGCTCATGGTTCTCCCCTTCCTTCTCCTCTCTGCACACTTGGAATCTGTCCACCTTTCGGAAGAGGACCTGCACAGACTCCCAGTTCCTCTGGGGTACCATGTTCCTCTCCCGGAAGCCCCGCCTCCCTCTAACCATCCAAGCAGTCTGAAGTCCCTGCTGCCTCGAGCCCCATCCCTGGTCATGTTAAATGTTGGTTTTATGTAGCTGTGTACACGTTTGCCTGGCGTTCTCTCCTGGTGTCCAGTGTACCTGGGGCAGGTTCCCTGCTGTTGCTGCGTTACGCTCCTTCTCATGAGATTCCCCCAAGAGCGACCTGAACCAAACAGCATTTCAATGCAAAGTGTTAGTTGCTCAATCTTGTCCGACTCTTTGTGACCCAATGGACTGTAACCCACCAGGTTCCTCTGTCCATGGGATTCTCCAGACAAAATACTGGAGGGCTGCCATGCCCTCCTCCAGGGGATCTTCCCCAACCAGGGACTGAACCCAGGTCTCCTGAATTACAGATGAATTCTTTACAGTCTGAGCCACCAAGGAAGCCCATTTCAATGCATATGAACCAATTATTGAGTCATAACCTATGTTGACCTATTCAAAGATGGCATGGTTAGAAAGCATATTCCATATTAACAAGTGCATTTAGGAAGTGGTCTTTGTCCACATATTTCTCTTCAAAACTCTGTAGAAAATTGTTTCAGCTTTTACTCTGTAAATCATTTTCTACACTGTATTTTTTTCCATTTTCCATTAAAAGCAGAAGAACCCTTATGACAAGAGTGAGAAGAAGAGTGAAGGAGACATCTGAGTGGAACTGGCTCTAATCCTTGTGCATTGGCAGGAAGCTGGAACTAATCACACATGTAGAGCCCAATACACATGTAAGTGTGGTAACTTGGTAGGCAGGTTGGGTTCAGAAATGCTCTTCCGGACACCTGGCTCCTTGGGCAGGACCGTCACACCTCAGCACAGTGTACATCTTCCCTGCACCCCAACTTCATTTTGCAGCCACACATTACAGGACAAAAACCAAAGTGAGCTGTTTCTTGCATCTCTTTTGAAATGATTCCTCTTGAACGCAGTTCAAACTTTTTCTCTGTGGCAAAGCTTGTTTGTCATCTTCCACACAATTCTTACCTGGTGGGTTTTCAACCAGATTCTATCACTTATGCTATCTTATATCCCCATTATGATCTTGAGTGCTGAGTGCTCAGTCATGCCCTACTCTTTGCAACCTCATGGACTGTAGCCCACCACACTCCTCTGTCTGTGGGATCTCCCAGGCAAGAATACTGGAGTGGGTAGTCATTCCCTTCTCCAGATCTTCCCGACCCAAGGATTGAATCCACATCTTCTGTAGATTCTTTATCACTGTGACACAAATAATGAACCATTTACTCACCCAGTGACTCACTTGAACAGGCTCCCAATGACCAGAAAACATAAAAAGAGATTTAAAGACCAACCAGAAATGTGATTGGCAACTCATCCTTTTAATAAACTGCTGACAAACACACCTTGGTCCTCCTAGACTGTCCTCTGTGTTCTGATCACTCCCAGTCTGAAAAGGCATGGGCATTTTGCAGATAATCAAGTGATTTCATATAATCATTTCCATCATAGAGCTGTGGTTTACACTGCTTTGACAGGAGAACTATCGCCTTTGCAATGTTAAATTCCATCACAAGGAGAATTCTCAGCCCTCTCTCCCATCCTTCCTGCCTTGGTTATGTTGTGTATCTGGAATCCCACATAGATATGAAACCTTGTTCCAAGTTTCTCTTTGAATGGGCTGTCAGAAACGGAGTGTCTTCACACCCTAGCACAGAGATCATCACCATTTATGAAGGGCATACTCCATGTCGGCCCCTGAGCTAAGCCTCTCCTCTCAACTAAATCTTCTCAACAACAGACTTAAAGGTGAAGAAACTGCAGTTCACGAGACATAAGCACCGTGCCTGACAGCATCCATCTATTCAATGACACCTCTGGATCCATACTTGCCTCTCCCAGATTCACAACTCCGGGTTCACTCAGCTTGCCTCTAACCCCTTATGAAGCTTATTATGCAAAACACACTATATGTACTGTTCTTGTTATCATAGAATTGCTTTAAGAAAATAGAATCTGATTTCCTAAAGTGCAGTGCAAGTGGTTTTTTTTTTGTTGTCGTTACAACAGCCACTTAATTTGACAGAATACCCATAAACATTTTAGTTGTCTTTTACAGCTTTAAACGAAAATAAAAACTGCACATAAAAATGCATTTTGCCAGTTTTCTGCAATGAAGAGGTATTATTTTTAAGATCAGAGAAGAGAAAGCATGGTTTTAAAATACCCATGTTTGGATTCAACAAATATGTAAAAGATATCAGTGATATTCTAGGTAGAGTGTTGATCGCCCACGTATATTTAATCTAGTTTATTTTAAACTGCAACTTGAGGTAGTAGTGTTTTTCTTTTTCTTTCTTTCTTTTTTTTTCATGAAGAGGCTGAAATGACTTGTGCAAACAGCTGCTGTGTGTGGAGCTAGGACTTACACGGCAGCCCTGCCCTCTCCATGCAGCTCTTCCCCCACAATCTACCCCACTCTCAGAGCTGCTCATGCTTAGGAATGACCTGCTAGTCTTGTGACATCGCAGATTCTGATTCAATAGATCTGGGTCTGGGGCAGGACCTGAGAATTCGAATGTCCACTGAATTCCCAGGCAGTGTTGCTAGCCTCAAACCACACTTTAAGTAGCAAGGTACTATGCACTTTACTAAAGCAAACGTTTCAGAAATTTAAACATCTCTTCATTCTTGATTTTCTGGTAGTCATTTCTAACCCTCTAGAATACTATCTATAATTTCAGGGAGCCATTACAGTACTCATTTTGTTGTTTAGGCAAGTGAGACCCATCCAGTGAAAGTGAGTTTTCTAAGTTCCCACCGCCAGTAGAAGGTAATAACATAGAGAGTCAGATACAATTCTTAAATTCCAAAGGTTCAAGCAATTTGCTTCAAATTACCACTGATGTGTCAGACAGTGCTTCTCTGAGAATTAATTGAAATAGTGCAAATAAAAGTCTCAGAACTCTTCTTACCACACAAGAAGCAGTTAATAATAGTCACTTTGCTACTGACGCTGTGATGAACTAGAAACAACAGACTAAAGTTGGTGAAATTGGCACTGTCCAAGTTGCAGAGGATGACAGAGCATAAATAACTCAATATTTCATTACAAATAACTCTACACAAACCAATGGTACAACCTAGCTGCCCAGACACAAAAGCAACCTTGGGTTCCATTAAAAGAAGCAGATCATTCTGGGCACTGGTCAGGAGCCAGATCCCAAAGTTGTTACATGTTGACAAAGTTGACACATGAAGCTTTTTTTCTCTGGCCCCAAAGCTTAGCATATTCATCTTTCAAGCAATATAAGGAAGTCTTATTGCAGCTATTCCAGTTAGTTGAATTATGAAACAAGTAAACACCCATTGGAATAAATGCAGTCAATAAAGATGAGTCTAAACACACAAACTGTGCTAATTTTGATACGTTTGGCCAACAACGTTGATAGATTCCTATTTTAAGGAAGAATTTTGGTAGTTGAAATTATCCAGCAATGACTGTTTCTGAAGCAGTGTGTCGTTTTCTGCCACTGAGAATTGTCCAAGAGTACTTAAATTGAAGGAGATAATGGCATTAAGTTGGAAGTTGGAAATTAATACACAAAAAGGTCCTTTGAGGTCTAAGATTCCTGCTATCCACTTTTATTACAGTTCATTTCAGTTCAGTCGCTCAGTCGTGTCTGACTCTTTGCGACCCCATGAATTGCAGCACGCTAGGCCTCCCTGTCCACCACCAACTCGCGGAGTCTACCCAAACTCATGTCCATCGAGTCAGTGATGTCATCCAACCATCTCATCCTGTGTCGTCCCCTTCTTCTCCTGCCTTCAGTCCTTCCCAGCATCAGGGTCCTTTCCAATGAGTCAACTCTTCGCATCAGGTGGCCAAAGTATTGGAGTTTCACCTTCAACATCAGTCCTTCCAATGAACACCCAGGACTGATCTCCTTTAGGATGGACTGGTTGGATCTCCTTGCAGTCCAAGGGACAACTACCTGCAAAAGGTAATTCTACAGGTCCTGAAGCTAAGTGAACCTCTTATACAAAAGTAATGTCCACGGGTATTTGAAAGGAATTAGGAGATGTTTGGGAAGGTCTCTTAAAGCAGTGGTGCACTGGGTAGGGACCTTGAGGAAGGAAATACTAAAACATGTAGAAAGAGTTTTATAGTTATTCTGAAGAACTCAAACTCTACATTTGACAATCTGCTTCCAGGTAATGTCTCAACTGCCATGATCATTTTTGAAAGAAAATAGAAGTTAGAACTACTTGGAATTGTGTTTTGGAGTAGGATAACTTCCATCAGGGGTTATCACAAACACCTATCAAGTAAGGCATGGGTTAAAGATGTTTTGTTCTTGTGTATTTTGCTGTACTATTTTAAATTCTTCTTGTGTAACATGGAAGAGAGGGAAACATTTTCTAGCTTTCAATCTCCCAAAATATTTTGCGGAAATTTACTCTGCATGCACGTTCAGTTGCTCAGTCATGTCCCACTCTTTGCAACCCCATAGACGCTAGCCCTCGGGGCTCCTCTGTCTATGGGATTTCCCAGGCAAGAATACTGGATCAGGTTGCCATTTCCTCCTCCAGAGGATCTTCCTGACACAGGGATTGAACCCATGTCTCTAGTGTCTCCTGCATTAACAGGTGGATTCTTTACCACTGAGCCATCTGGGAAGCCCCTAAATTTACTCTAACCATTAATAATTAACAGCTAAGTACTTTGTTGTAGAGACCTTTGGATTTATTTTTGTCAGTTTTGAATGAATATTTGTCTTGTGCCTAAAAGGACATGTGTAAATGGTTGTTAAACTTTTGTTCTTTTCAATTAAAAAAGGAACAAAGAACTGGAAACGAGTGTGATTACCAGTGCATTTTATACTCATTAGAACTAAACAGCCTTAATAAGAACATCCACTAAAAATGTCCCATTCCTAATATTTGTGAAGTCAAGGTCTTGAATTGTACCCAAAGGCTTTTTAAGTAATACAAAACTATTTAACATTCACAGCATGGTTTTCTTTTTTTGGCTAGGACAAAATAGGTAACTGTATTGAAGCCCACACAGTAGAATACCTTTTACATGCTCCATATGCAATCCTCTCAAATTTATGGCTCTACCCCCACCAAACAGTAAATTTAATACTCTGTAAGTTGGTGAAATACAGACCCTTGGATCTAACTCACTCTGACTGCTTTTGAAAATTGAGCATTCAAGGAGAAATTATGGGTAAAACATGACTTACACTTTGCATTACAGGATTGTGAAAAAAGACAAGGGTTTTGTTTGTTGTTTGGAGTTTCATTTTTTAGCACTGGAAGGTGCTTACTTTTTGACAATTCTGAAAGAGTGTACTTTATCCATTTCATACATGTGAGTTTCTTTGGCTAATCCACAATCCTCTGTCAATGATTGTCTTTAAGACTTGCATCCTAAGTGCATAGCTTAGTGTGTTGCTGACATACTTTTAAACAACCCTGAGCATATGGTAAGGTTTGAAATTCAGTGATAAAGCCGTTATTGCAATGTCATTGACTTGAAGCCTGCAACTCAGAGGTCAGGGGTGTTAAGTCGGCAAATGCGGCCCTTGGTGAGCTGGCCAAGGCCATATCTCTTGCCCCTCCTCTCCAGCTGCACTCACCCGTTCACTGATCTGCCCCTTCTCACTCTTCTGTCTTTTTTTTGCACTTTTTCATTCCCCGAATCACGGATCTCCTCTCTCATGTCTCAGTTACAGAGTTGTCTGCAGGAATCCCAGAACCCAGCTTCTGTTAACACCACACCACTTCCTCTGCTGGTGTCCTGCATCTCTTCCTATAGGCTCTGCGCATCCTGTGACCTTATTGTACTGGACACACTGAAATCACCAAATACTATGCACTCCCTTCCGGTCTGTGAGCAGCTGGAGGACAGGTATAAGTCAAATGAATAACCCCAGGGAATGTTAGCTACACAGTTAGGAGTTTTGTTTTAAAACACAGAGAGTTAGCAACATTCTGGCCGTATTTGCTCCTGTGCAAAATTATCAGTTTGGCCAGTATTCTACTAGGATATCATAAGAATTAAATAGGTGACATTTTTTGAAATCTCATTTAAACATGCTTTTAATAATGGTCTTGATATCTTCACAAGCTCTTTTATATGAATCAAAGACATTTCTTTATAATGTCTTATAGTTCATAATTCACAATTATTTAAAGTCTGAGATAAGCATAACATGTTTTCAAGTATTATTTAGTTAACCTTGACTATATATCAGGCATTTTTGTTTGGAAAAAAATGGACATATATGTTATTATATATTTAACCAGTCCATCCTAAAGGAAGTCAGTCCTGAATATTCATTGGAAGGACTGACGTTGAAGCTGAAACTCCAATACTTTGGCCACCTGATGCGAAGAGCTGACTCATTTGAAAAGACCCTGATGCTGGGAAAGATTGAAGGTGGGTGGAGAAGGGGATGACAGAGGATGAGATGGTTGGATGGCATCATCGACTTGATGGACATGAGTGTGAGTAAATTCTGGGAGTTGGTGATGGACAGGGAGGCCTGGCATGCTGCAGTCCATGGGGTTGCAAAGAGTCAGACACGACTGAGTGACTGAACTGAACTGATATATGTACATATTATATATTGGGGTAGAAAACAGCAACCCATTCCAGTATTCTTGCCTGGCAAATCCATGGACAGAGGAGCCTGGTGGGCCACAGTCCGTGGGGTCACAGAGCCAGACACAACTGAGCACACACAAACACACATACAATGGATATGTATTATATATAATTGTATATAATATTAATATATATCCAATATACATTCATTCATCTATTGAATCTCCACTAGGTGCTAAGAAGTATATGACATGCCCAATGGCCTCCAAGCTTCCTGTAGAAGAGGAATCAGAGAACACCCCAAGCCCCTCCCCCATGCACTGGTCCTGCCGCAGCCCCAGTATCTACATTCAAGCAGGATACAGCCCATCACCTCACAGTCCCTCTTCCCCATGCCTGGTTGCTAGTCAACTGGATCAACAACGCTTGGTGAAGACAAACTCTCCTTTCCCTTGACAAAGTGGCAGAGTACAATTTTGACTATTCACATAGTGTATTTTTGGAACTGCTTTTTGTAAAGGGGATAAACGTGGTGAAATATGTTTCTCTGTGTGTGTATAAAATAAGAAGTCCTGTAAGAAAAACCTTTTGCTAATACCATCATGATAAACTTTGCTACAAATGTTAGAAACAATGTTCTCTTTCAACTTATTCCTTGTTCTGCTAAAGAAAAGCACAAAGGCTTCAGGCAGAAAATGAAGCAATTGTGGAGATACTGGAAGATCCACAAACTGCAAGACGAATGAAGCCAATCACTGATGCCAGATGCTGGTCCCTAACTGGCTGGCAGGCGCATTTAAGTACAGGGATGTTTCCATACAGAGTGCTTCCCTGGTGGCTCAGTGGTAAAGAATCCGCCTGCCAATGCAGAAGACGCAGGTTCAATCCCTGGGTCGGGAAGATCTCCTGGAGTAGGAAATGGCAACCCACTCCAGTAGTCTTGCCTGGGAAATTTCATGAACAGAGAAGCCTGGGGGTTTACAGTCCATGGAGTCACAAAACAGTTGGACGTGACTGAGCAACTAAACTAGGCAGCCAGGATTTCAGCATGCAGACACTATACAGAAGCAGAGAAGTATCTCCAACTGTATTCTGAGATAATCTGGCCTCTGGAGTTTGTTTTGGCTTGGTTTTGATAGAAACATTCTTTTAAAAAAAATCAACTTTATTGAGATACAATTTGCATAATTTACATAGTAGGCACATGTTTGAGTGTATAGTTTGACAAGTTTTGACAAACGCATACATGTGCATTTGTGATCTCTCCAAAAAAAACCATAAAACATTTCCATCACTCAGGAAGTTCCCTCTTGCTCCTTTGCAGTCAGCCCTCCCTTTCCTTATAAAAGCAGGGATCAGATTTCTATCGCTATTCTGATTACAGTAAATTTTGATTTTGCCTGTTTTAGAATTTCATATTAATGGAACCATAATATATGAACTCTTGTTCCTGACTTTTTTCACTTGATAGATTTTAGAGATATATCTGTGTTGTTGCTATTGCTGCTGCTGCTCAGTCGATTCAGTCCTGTCTGACTCTTTGCAACCCCATGGACGGTAGCCTGCCAGGCTCCTCTGTCCATGGGATTATCCTGGCAGGATACTGGAGTGGGTTGCCATTCCCTTCTCCAGGGGATCTTCCCGACCCAGGGATTGAACCTGAGTCTCTTGTTTGGTAGGCAGATATTTTTAACCACTAAGCCGTCAGTTGTTGTAGCATATATCATTTTTTTTCCTCCTTACATTAGTGAATCATATGGCTAAACTAGAGATTGTCTATTAAACTGCTGGTGGACTGGTTTATTTCAGTTTTGAATTATTATGAATAAGGTTGGTATGAGCATATCCTTACCAGTCTTTTTGTGAGTGTATGTTTTTAATGATCTGGGGAACACTTCATAGTGGAATTATTGGATTATATGGAAAGCATGGTGTATAGGATTCTTAAGTCTGCCCCCCAGATTCCCTGCCTCCTTAGTGTACCTGCTTTTGTAATCCGTTCCTCTGAGTGCAGTCAGGACCTGTGAGTGATGGGTGTCATTCCCATGACTAGAGCATCAAGGTGCAGAGATTGGCAGCAGTGATTAAGACGTCTAATCAGTGGTCTTTAAGTTAATTAACAGGGAGATTTCCTGGGTGGGTCTAACCTAATCTGTGAACCTTTTGTAAAAGGCTCTAGAATGAGAGATTGCTGGCCTCAAAGAAGAAGCCACTCTGAATGCCACTCCTGCAAGGAAATCAACCCCTGGAAACAACCAGGTGAACTCGGAAGTGGAGCCCTAGCTTCAGGTAAGACCTCAGCCCCAGGTGTCATCGTGATCAGAGCCTTATTAGCAGTGGACCCAAGCTAAGCACTGCCTGCACTCCTAATCCGTGGAAATCGTGAGATAGTAAATTTTAAACTGCTAAATTTGTGGTACTCTGTTACATAGAAGTAGAAAATAAAGACAAAAAGATAAACTAATAAGATAAATGTATGTATAATTAAGCTTTTTTCCCCTTAGTATTGAGTTGTACAAACTATTTACATGATCTAGATAAGAACTCTTCCAGTCATAAAGGCTGAGAATTTCTTGCGATGACTTTTTTTTTCTTAATTGTGAACTCTTTAAAAAGAGTAGAAGTTTTTATCTTTGAGGAACATAAATGCATATATTTTACTGATTTGTGCTTTGGTGGTCCTCTCTAAGAATTTGCTTACCTCAGAGTTGCAGGATTTTTATTCTATGGTTTTTGCTAGAATTCTTAGAGTTTTAGCCTCCCCATTTTAGGCCCATGACACGTCTTTAGATCACATTTTCAACTTTCATAATATTTTGGATATTTTTCAGATTTTGAATTTCCATATCAGTTTTTTAAACAGCCCAACAGTTGCTTCAAAAACAGGATCATAGAATTTTATGGGATCATATTGAAGCTATAGAAAATTTGGAGAAAATAGATATTTTAATCAGCTCAGTTCAGTCGCTCAGTCATGTCTGACTGTTTGCAACCCCACGGACTGCAGCACGCCAAGCTTCCCTCTCCAGCACTAACTTCTGGAGCTTGCTCAAACTCATGTCCATCGAGTCAGTGATGCCATCCAACCATCTCATCCTCTGTCATCCCCTTCTCCTCCTGCCTTCAATCTTTCCCAGCATCAGGGTCTTTTCCAATGAGCCAGTACTTCGCATCAGGTGGCCAAAGTATTGGAGTTTCAGCTTCAGCATCAGTCCTTCCAATGAATATCAGGATTGATTTCCTTTAGGATTGACTGGTTTGATCTCCTTGTAGTTTAATAGTTTTTAATATTTCATTTATTACCTTATATTTATAAGCTTTTATTTTATTTCATTTTTTATTTATTTTATTTATGCCTTATATTTATAGCTTTTAATGTTTCTTTTTTATGAACACAGACTACCTCTACATATTTAGACATTTTCTGTCTTCTCTCTACAATATTTTGTGCTTATTTTTGCACAGGCCTTAAATATTTTTCATAAAATGTATTCCTAAGTATTACTGAGTCTACCTAGTGAGATACACCATAACTTTCCACTTGGAAGATGGGTACAAGGTTCCCGCTGACTTCAGTACAACCCCAAGTTGTAGAAATGTAACTGTGAGAGAATTCTTGCTTCTGAGATGGGTGAGCTAGTTGGCTTTCATGGGAACAGCCAGACCCAGAGACTAATCCAAATAGTAGCACAGAAAGTGGCCAAAGGAAAAAAAAAATCTGTACTGGAACTCTCGCTCTGAACACTGACAGCTGTTCAGTGGCCACACACGGCCACATGGGTGGGTGCAGTGGGGCGGAGGGGGTGCTGTGTCCTGTGGCTCACTCTTCAGCAGATCTAAGAAAGAGCAGCCCTCAAGTGTGACAGGTAAATCTCTTCAGTGTGTAGACTGAGCAGACAGGAATGTCTTAAACATCCTACTCCTCCCAACAGGTATCTTTCAAAGAGACTGGTGACAGGGAAAGGATTTGAAGGATGATAAGGCCCCAATGACCTCTAGAGACCCTGTAGTCCAACCTCCTCCAGGTAGAGGTGAGAACATGGCCTCCAAGGGTGAGGATAACGGACCTAAGGTTAGAAGTCACAGAAGCAAAGATGACTCTATGAACCAGAAATTTAAGCCATTGAGGTCACGTGGCTTTGTTTTGTTTCCAAGGCTGAAGAAAATCTGAAACCACCTGGGTTATTAAAATTTGTGAATAGGTAGATGGAGAAGCACATGTATTGTCCAACTGTTCAGGAGCTAAGGTGAAAGAAAGTGAGTGTGAAGAGGAAGAGGTGGGCAGCAGTGAAGAAATAAGATGTTCCATCCCATATTAAGAATTGTCCAGGCTCTGGGCTCCCCTTTTCTTCACCTCAAAACACTACTCCTTTCCAGGCTTTATCTTCCATCTTTAAAACACAATGAAGCAAAAGAGTCATAGCTACATCCCCTCCATACTTAAAACTTCTCATCTCTCCAGTGAAATAGCAGAGAATGTAGAAGAAATAAGAATATAGAAGAAATAAAGAACAGAGGAAGAGACAGCACGCAAAGGAGAAAGAAGCAGAGAGATTCTCGTCAGCAGCCACGCAGGTTCATGTCTCCCCCTTTCCCTGAAAGCCAAGAGACCCTCCAATGACATCCCCAGAGTCACCACGCCCGGGAATCTTGCGGGGATCATGAGCAATTAAAGGATACATAGTTTTCCATTTCCAGCAGGCAGCTCCCAGGACGATCCCCGGAAGGACTGGGTGACACCACTGCAAGAATGCGGCCCCACCCTTCCTAGAAGGAGTGTCCGGGCCTGAGCAGCAGCTGTGTCCTGGACCCATCCTCTCTAAGTCCCTCTACATGGTCTCACGGTCTTGGGACCTACTGGGCATTCCTGGGTGTGGGCACAGGCCTCTGACTATGACCCAGCAAGAGGTCTCAGGGATGAGTGTCCGTCCGTATTTAGAGCTGCCCCACTGTTACTCTGTTGGCTCCTTGGGCTGAAAAAAAGTTTCCATTGCAACACAGCTCAGAAACCTAATAGTCTTTCCAGCTGAGGCCTCAGGAAAGAAAGATCCCTGGATATCTCCACCTGCTTTCGCTGCAGATACAGATGTTTTCAGCCATTCCCACCACCTGGGCAGGTGAGGAGACAGGAGGTCTCTCCCCATGCTGACCCACCGTGAGAGCCATCTCCATGGCATTAGGACCTTCTGGAGGAGCTGTTCTCATGGTCTGCATCCCACCTCCATCTATCACCTGCTGGTCAACCAGGGCAGTCCACCCACTTGTACAGTCATAGAGCAGCTCTCCCTTTCTCAGAAGTTGGCCGAGTTGGTGCCCTCAGAGTCAACATCTCTGTTTAGAGATGGTTCCATCAGGTCCAGACTCCATCTGGTTACTACAAAGAATCAAAGGACAACCCAGCCTTGTTATTGGGTTGAGCACTCCAGGAGTCGGGCACCGGAGTCCAGAGACAGCCCTATGGGTTCTGCTGCCCACAGGTTGTCTCCAGAGAACATTCCACTCACCAAACCTCTATGCTGGGGAAGATCTGGGTTATTGTTTTGACTGCCGAGCCTGATGACCAGCTCTAGAGCCGGGAGAAGCACAGCGATTTGGTTCTTAGTTTCCTCATTTATAAAACGAAAGAAATTCTGATTAGATGATTCCATAATGCCTTTTAGGGTAGAAAGTCTATGATTCAATAATACCAGCATATTTAATGTGTAAGTTGTTGGAGTAGGAAATGGCAACCTACTTCAGTATTTTTGCCTGGAAAATTCCTTGGACAGAGGAACCTGGGGGGCTACAGTCCATGGGGTGGCAAAGAGTCTGACATGACTATGTGACTGGGCATGCATGCGCAATGTGCAGTTGTTATAAAAGATAGAGGGGGCAAAGCCAATTTTCTTAAGAGAACGTAACAACGTGACAGTTCTGGATTCTAAACTGGCTGTGTTCGGAGCTGATGGCGATTTTAGCTTTATGGCTTTCAGCAGTTGCAAACAATTTGTCTTTGAATCCAGAGTCACTGAAAATGGTGACGATTGCCGTGCTTCTATGTGACAGACCAAGAAAAGCTTTTGGAAAAGCGTCCATGCTGGAACAGTGGTAGCTAAGAGACATTCTCGGCATTGTCGGTTCTGAGCAGATCGCTAAGGTTATGATCTACCGGCTTCAGGCACCGAGGGAGGGGGCGCGACATTACAGGGCTGGCCCCGTTAACGGATTTCCCCACGTGTTTTCATGGCCACCGTTCTGGAGGCGTCACACAGTGGTCCCAGCAAGAGGTGAGGGGAAACTTCATGAAGCCTGACGCCCAGGAGCTAAACAAGAAACTGAGCCTCTGGGGAAACTGGTTTTATGACAACGCTTAATACACAACGGCTCCGTTTATCTAGAGAGACTTGTGCCTAGTGAAGCTGGCTTTCTGATTCCATCAGCCCAGCTAGCTCCCTCAGTTTGGGGTGTTAGTCCCACTGTGTCTGTACCTTCAGGTCTCTGTGCGTCAGAGGAGGGGCAGGTCCACCTCCACTCCGCCTGCAGCTCTCCTTGGACTGGTCCAGGTGCGACTCCCTCCTCACTGGCTTCCCAGGAGGGAGACCTCCTCAGGGCTGCAGGACCAGGGAGGAGCTGAGCGGTGGCCGGAAGAACACACGCCTGTTAGATTCCAGCTTTTTTCCACCGCTGGTGCCGCCCACACAGGCCTCTGGGCAGGGCTTGGAGGCGGGCATCTGCAGCTGCCGTCCTCCTGGGACAGCATCCTACCAGCACCGAGGCAAATGGTCTCATCACATCTTCAAAGGGAGGCTCTTTTCCTGACCCTGAGCTTCGGAGGGGAGAAGATAAAAGGCAGGCTGTGCTGTATGAATCGTGATGCCCTGGGCACGCATGGTGGCCTTCCGGGGACTGGGGACCTGGGCGTGGTTGACTGCCACACAGATCACCACCCTTAGTCTACAGATTTGTATGCAAGGTTGGGTCGCCACATCTGCCACTTTAGAAAGTCTGAGCAGTGACAGAGAGGCTCGTGATAGAAAATGCACAGAGAACCATGACGCCGACGCTTGCTCACTCAGTTTCTCCCACTGCTGGTTTTAAGAATCAACCAAAGCAACAGAGCCTTCTTCCAGTTCTGAGCATTCGAATGCCATCATGCCTCCGTGACTTTGGGTCACTGGTCCAGGACAAGCTCCACTGGGAGGGGAGCCTGGACTGTCCTCCAGCGTCTCTCCAGCTCCTGGTGTTCCTCGGAGTCCGGTGGCTTGTAGCTGTAAGACTCCGGTCACATGGCCATCTTTTCTCTGTGTCTTCACATTGTCTTCTTCCCTCTGAGAGTGTCTGACCTCGTATCTGAATTTCCCCATTTTATAAGGACACCGGAGATATTGGATGAGGACCCACCCTAGTGACAACACTCTAACTCAGTTACCTCTGTCCAGATCTGGATTCCAAATAAAGTCACAGTCTGAGGTCCTAGGCGGTGGGGACCACGGCATCTTGCTGAGAGGATATGGTTCAATCTAGAACACGATTGCTCAAGCACTTTGTATAAATGATTCCCTGTAAATGACACTTCTCTGCTGTGAGCTCAAGGTCACTGTCTGCACTGTGCACAAGAGGAAACCAGCCCTCAGGAAAGTCAGCAAGTCCTCAAGCTGAAGCTCTTGGAGAAGGAGGGCATGCAGTTTAGGTCACTGTGACCTGAGTGTACACCCTTTGCCCATCATTCCTCACTTCCTGGCACAGACCTATCATTCAAGACATGATTCACGTGCCATCGTTTCCTCCACAAGCCATGCTCTGAATTCTCCAATTAATAACTGGCCTATCTGTTAGCAAACCCTTTTCCCCACTGTTATATCTGTGAATTATTAGCTTACATTTCTCACCTTCAAGAATGATCCTCCTTAGACCAAAATTCAATCCTTGCTCATCTGTAAATGTGCTAGAGTCCACGATGTTACAATCTATGTGCTTGTATAACTTACTCATTATAGAAAAGAAACTGCTTTTTTTATATTAAACAAAATTCAGCAAAGGATGCATTTTCAAGGTGAAATAGTATTTTATTTCTGTAATCAGCTTGATTTCTTCTTACTGCTGCTATGGAAACATAACACATTTGATGAGAAAAAATGTAGTACATATTAAGATAAAAGTAGAATGTCATCTGCAATGTACAGTCTCTTCCTTGGACCCCTCCTCATTAATGTATTCTGGCCTCCACCTTGAAATAAAAACAAACAAACAAAACTATGTCCTGAAATAAGAACATTCCTATATAAGAACAAAAGTAGGATTGCTCAATCCCAGGTATAAGTGAGGGTTGATTCCAAGCAAAATGACATTGGGCTGATATGGATCTCTGGGCGATTGAAATGTTTGGGGAATGAGCTCCATACTGTCCTCTCCAATGTGGAAGTTCTGAGGCTCAGTGAAATATAAAATAAATTTGTTGACTCCACAATATCACTATTCAGAATCAGCCAGTATGACTTTTTATAAGAAAGAAATTTTATGTACCTAGAAGGAAATATGCATTCAACAAACACATATGTGTCACATGCAAAGTATAGGTATTATGTAGGTTGGGCTGAATGATGGGTTAGTCATGGTTTCAACCATCAAGATGCTGTGATCCAAAAGGGATAATATGCGTGGAGACAGTCTGATAAGTGCAAACAGTGCTCTGAGTGCTACCCAGTGGGGTGAAGAATCGTGATGGTTCACTGCTAAGGAGGAACTGGAGGAGTGAGGCCAGCTCCACAGAAGAAGAAACCCTTGGTTGAATCTTAGCAAGCAGGAATCAGCTTGGCCCCTCAGTTGAGAAGATTCCCTGGAGAAGGAAATGGCAACCTGCTCCAGTATTCTTGCCTGGGAAATTCCATGCACAACAACCCAGGTGCACATTGCTAAGAATCTGCATTCACAAAGTAGTGAGCGAAGCCACGCAGTCGTGTCTGAGACCCCATGGACTGTAGCCCACCAGGCTCCTCCATCCATGGAATTTTCTAGGCATGAGTACTGGAGTGGGTTGCCATTTCCTTCTCCAGGGGATCTTCCTCATCCAGGGATCGAGCCGTGGTCTCCTGCATTGCAGGGAGACGCTTTACCATCTGAGATATCAGGGAATCTCATAAAGCAGAGCAGAGTGAAAAAGTAGGAATGCTTAGTTCCAGATATGAGTGAGGGTTGATTCCAAGCAAAATGGCATTGGACTGATATGCATCTCTGGGACATTCAAATGTTTAGGGAATGCGCTCCATACTGTCCCCTCCGAAGCAGAAGTTCTGAGGTTCAGCAAAATACAAAATAAAACTGTTTGGGCACTCTGGATCCAGGAAAGAAAGGGCTCGTGTCTGAGCTCCTGGAACAGAAGTCACAACATTCCTTCAAGCCCTCCAACGTACGAAGTGAGGGGAGGCTACTTCAGAGGCACAGAGCTCAGAAATACCACTCACCAAATTTAAAAAAAGCAACAAAAAACCAGATATGATGGGCCTTTGCAGTTCTGTGGAGTTTCCCATTTTTCCCTTTTCTCTTTCTTCTTCCCTTTTTTTCTTTTCTCTATTTTATAACTTTAATTGTCTTAAATCTATTATATTTTTTCTACATTTATTTTTTGTTGCCTTTCCTACTGCTCTTTTTCCCTTACAGTTAATCTTCAATGTATATAAATCTTCTTCATCTACCTCTAACTTTGCATAACTAATCTTTCTCTTCTTGCTTTCCTTTCCTCTCAACATGTTTGTTAGTTTCTTTCTCATTGCTTTATTCCTCAATTGGCACCTTGCATTAGTTTTGTTTTCCAGTTTGTACTTTAGTTAGTTTTGTTCTGGTAGATATAATTTTAGATTTCCTTTGTTTGCTAGGTTAATCTACTGTACTTTATTTTTGTTGGACTGTTTTGATTTTGCTTATGGGTGTGTGTGTGTATATATATATATATATATATATGTATATGTATATTCAGTCACAATTTTTATTGTTGTTATAAACCTCTGTATCTACGTTGGGTTTTGCAGGTCTGTGGAGTTTTCCTTTTTTTTTTTTTTTCTTCCATCTTTTTTTAATATTTTCTCTTTTTTATACTTTTAACTTTTTAAACCTATTATATTTTTCTACATTTATTCCTTTGTTTGCTTCTCCTATTGTTCTTTTCCCCTTGCAGTTAATCTTTAATATATATAAATCTTCTTAATCTACCTCTATTTAACTTTGCATGTCTATTCTTCTTTCTTCTCTTTCTTTCCTTTCCTCTCAATGTATTTGTTAGTTTCATTTTCAATGCTTTACCCCCCCCTTGGCACCTTGCTTTAGTTTTGTTTTCCAGTTTGTGCTTTAGTTAGTTTTATTCTTAACTGGTAAATATAATTTTTGATTTCCTTTGTTTGCTGGGTCAATCTATTGTACTTTATTTTTGTTGGACTGTTTTGACTTTGTCCAAGGGTGTGTATGTATAAGTGTATATTCCATAATTTTAACTATTATTTGCCTGATTTTGTAACTACCATTTGTCTGGGGTTCATCTTTGTTTTCTCATTTTTGGATATTTGTTTTAATTTCACTTAATGCCATAACAAACCACTTGTGGAATCTTCTTTCCTGACCAGAGATCAAGCCCTGAGCCTTTGGAGTGCAAGCACTGACTCAAAGACCCTACACTACCAGAGAACTAACCCTAGGGAGATCAAATAGTGAGAACTCACATAAAGGAAACTACCTGAATACAGGCCTGGCATCACCCAACCACCAATAGCACCCTGTGCAGGACGCCTCATCTAAACAACAAACAAAACAAAAATACAAGCCCAATCATCAGTAGACAGGATTATCACCTCAGTCAGACTTGCCCATCAGAAGAAAAACAAACAAGCAAAACCTCAGCACAAATCTCACCCTGTAAGAGGCTTACACAAACCACTGGACCAACCTTAGAGGGCATAAACCAAAAGGAAGAAAAATTCAACCTTGAAGCCTTGGAAAAAGGAGACCTCAAACACAATAAGTTAAAAAAAATAATAATAATGAAAATGCAGAGAAATACTGCACAAATGAAGGAACAAAATAGAAACACAGAAGTCCAAATAAATGAAGAGGAAATAGGCAAACTACCTGAAAAAGAATTCAGAATAATGATAGTAAAGATGATCAAAAACCTTGAAAGGAAAATGGAGAAAATGCAAGAATCAGTTAACAAAGACCTAGAAGAATTAAAGAATAAACATGCAGAGACAAACAACACAATTACTGAAATTAAAAATACTCTAGAAGAATCAATAGCAGAATATCTGAAGCAGAAGAAGGAATCAGTGAGCTGGAAGATAAAATGGTGGAAATAACTTCTGAAGAGCAGAATAAAGTAAAAAGAATGAAAAGAACTAAGGATTGTCTCAGAGACCCAATATCAAATGCACCAACATTCGAATTATAGGGGTCCAAGAAAAAGAAAGGGTTTGAGAAAATTTTTGAAGAGATTATAGTTGAAAATTTCCCCAACATGGGAAAGGAAATAGTCAATCACGTCCAAGAGGCACAAAGAGTCCCATACAGGATAAACCTAAGGAGAAACACACGAAGACACATACTAATCAAACTAATAAAGACTAAACACAGAGAAAGAATATTAAAAGCAGCAAGGGAGAAGCAACAAGTAACATACAAGGGAAACCCCATACACTTAACAGCTGATCTTTTAACAGAAACTCTGCAGGCCAGAAGGAAATGGCAGGATACATTTAAAGTACTAAAAGGGAAAAATCTACAACCAAGATTACTGTACCTGGCAAGGATCTCATTCAAAACTGATGGAGAAATCAAAAGCTTTTCAGACAAGCAAAAGTTAAGATAATTCAGTACCACCAAATCAGCTTTACCACAAATGTTAAATGGACTTACATAGTCAAGAAATACAAGAGAAGAAAAAAGATCTACAAAAGCAACCTCAAACAATTAAGAAAATGGTAATAGGAACATATATATCAATAATTACTTTAAATGTAAATTGATTAAATGCTACAACCAAAAGACACAGACTGGCTGAATGGATACAAAAATAAGACCCATATATACGCTGTCTACAAGAAACCCACTTTAGACCTCAAGACACATATAGACTGAAAGTGAGAGGATGGGAAAGTATATTCCATGCAAATGGAAAGCAAAAGAAAGCTAGAGTAGCAATCCTCATATTAGACAAAATAGACCTTAAAATAAAGATTACAAGAGATAAGGAAGGACACTCTATAATTTTCAAGGGATCAATCCAAGAGGAAGGCATAACAAATGTGAATATCTATGCACCCAACATAGGAGCACCTCAATACATAAGACAAACACTAACAGACATAAAAGGAGAAATTGACAGTAACACAATAATAGTAGGAGACTTTAACATGTCACTCACCAATGAACAGATCAACAAAAGAGAAAACTAATAAGGAAACACATTTCTTAAGTGATACTTTAGATGAGATGGATCTCATTGATATCTTCAGGACATTCCATCCAAATGCAGAAGAGTACACCTTCTTCTCAAGTGCACATGGAACATTCTCAAGGATAAACCACATCTTGGGTCACAAATCAAACCTCAGTAAATTTAAGAAAATTGAAATCATATCAAGCATCTTCTCTGACCACAATGTTATGAGACTATATATCAATTACAAGAAAAAAACTATAAGAAACACAAACACATGGAGATTAAACAACACATTTCTAAATAACCAACAGGTTATTGAAGAAATCAAAAAATTTCTAGAAAAATGACAATGAAAACATGACAACTCAAAACCCATGGGATGCAGCAAAAGCAGTCCTAAGAGGGAAGCTTATAGCAATGGAAACCTACCTCAAGAAACAAGAAAAACATTGAATAGACAGCTTAACTTTACACCTGAAACAACTGGAAAAAGAAGAACAAAAAAACTCCAAAATTATTAAAAGGAAAGAAATCATAAAGATATGAGCAGAAATAAATGAAAAAGAAATGAAAGAAACAATAGTAAAGATTAATAAAATTAAAAGCTGGTTCTTTGAGAAGATAAACAAAATTGACAAATCTCTACCCAGACTCATCAATAAATAAGGAGAGAAGAATCAAATCAATCAACAAAATTAGAAATGAAAAAGGAGAGGTTACAACAAACAATGCAGAAATAAAAAGGATTATAAGAGACTATTATGAACAGCTATATGCCAATAAAATGGATAACCTTGAAGAAATGGACTGATTCTTAGAAAAGTTCAATCTTCCAAGACTGAACCTGGAAGAAATAGAAATTATGAACAACCCAATTATAAGCACTGAAATTGAAGCTGTGATCAAAAATCTCCCCAAAAAACAAAAGCCCAGGACCAGATGGCTTCACAGCAGAATTCTATCAAACATTAAGAGAAGAGCTAATGCCTATCCTCCTAAAACTCTTCCAAGAAATTGCAGAGGAAGGAACACTTCCAAACTCATTCTACGAGGCCACCATCATCACCCTGATACCAAAACCAGATAAAAACAACACAAAAAAAGAAAATTATGGGCCAATATCACTGATGAACATAGATGCAAAAATCCTCAACAAAATTTTAGCAAACAGAATTCAGAAACACATCAAAAAGCTCATACACCATGATCAAGTTAGGTTTATTCCAGGAATGCAAGGGTTTTTCAATATATGCAAATCAATCAATGTGATATACCATATTAACAAATTGAAAGATAAAAACCATATGATAATTTCGATAGATGCAGACAAAGTCTTTGACAAAATTCAGCACCCATTTATGATTAAAACTCTTCAAAAAATGGGTGTAGAAGGGACCTACATCGACATAGTAAAGGCCATATATGATAAGACGACAGCAAACTTCAGTCTCAATGGTGAGAAACTGAAAGCATTCCCCCTAAGATCAGGAACAAGACAAGGGTGCCCACTTTCACCACTATTATTCAACATATTTCTGGAAATCCTAGCTACAGCAATCAGAAAAGAAAAAGAAATAAAAGGAATACAGATCGGAAAAGAAGTAAAGCTCTCAGTGTTTGCAGATGACATGATACTGTACATAGAAAACTCTAAAGATAGTATCAGAAAATTACTAGAGCTAATCAGTGAATTTAGCAAAGTAGCAGGATACAAAATCAATACACAGAAATCACTTGCATTTCTATATATTAACAATGAAAAATCAGAAAGAGAAATTAAAGAATCAAGCCCATTCACCACTGCAACAAAAAGAGTTAAATATCTGGGAATAAACTTACCTAAGGAGACAAAAGAACTGTACACAGAAAATGATAGGACACTGATGAAAAGATCAAAGATGACATAAACAGATGGAGAGATATTCCATGTTCCTGGATAGGAAGAATCGATATTGTGAAAATGACTGTACTACCAAATGCAATCTACAGATTCAACGCGATCCCTATCAAATTACCAATGGCATTTTTCACAGCACTAGAACAAAAATTTTCACAATTCATATGGAAACACAAAAGACCTCGAATAGCCAAAGCAGTCTTGAGAAAGAAGAATGGAGCTGGAGGAATTAACCTTCCTGACTTCAGATTATACTACAAAGCTACAGTCATCAAGACAGTATGGTACTGGCACAAAAACAGAAATATAGACCAATAGAAAAAGATAGAAAGCCCAGAAATAAACCCATGCACCTATGGGTACCTTATTTTTGACAAAGGAGGCAAGAATATACAATGGGGCAAAGACAGCCTCTTCAATAAATGATGCTGGGAAAACTGGACAGCTATTTGTAAAAGAATGAAATTAGAACACTTCTTAATACCATACACAAAGATAAACTCAAAATGGATTAAAGACCTAAATGTAAGACAAGAAACTATAAAACTCTTAGAGGAAAACATAGGTAGAACACTCGATGACATAAATCAAAGCAAGACCCTTTATGACCCACCTCCTAGAGCAATGGAAATAAAAACAAAAGTAAACAAATGGAACCTGATTAAGCTTAAAAGCTTTTGCACAGCAAAGGAAACCATAAGTAAGGTGAAAAGACAACACTCGGAATGGGAGAAAATAATAGCAAATGAAACAACTGACAAAGGATTAATTTCCAAAATATACAAGCAGCTCATATAACTCAATACCAGGAAAACAAACAACCCAATCAAAAAGTGGGGAAAAGACCTAAACAAACATTTCTCCAAAGAAGACATGCATATGGCTAACAAACACATGAAAAGATGCTCAACATCACTCATTATTAGAGCAATGCAAATCAAAACCACAATGAGATATCACCTCATTCTGGTCAGAATAGCCATCATCAAAAAGTCTACAAACAATAACTGCTGGAGAGGGCATGGAGAAAAGGGAACGCTCTTGCACTGTTGGTGGAAATATAAAATGATACAGCCGCTATGGAGGACCGTATGGAGATTCCTTAAAAAACTAGGAATAAAACCACCATATGACCCAGCAATCCCACTCCTAGGCATATACCCTGAGGAAATCAGGGTTGAAAAATGTGCAAGTATCCCATTGTTCATTGCAGCACTATCTACAATAGCTAGAACATGGAAGCAACCTAGATGCCCATTGACAGATGAATGGATAAAGAAATTGTGGTACATATACACAATGGAATAATACTCAGCCATAAAAGGGAACACATTTGAGTCAGTTCAGATGAGGTAGATGAACTAGAACTTATTATAAAGAGTGAAGTGAGTTAGAAAGAGAAAGATAAATATCGTATTCTAATGCACATATATGGAATCTAGAAAAATGGTTCTGAAGAACTTATTTACAGGGCAGCAATGGCGAAACAGACATAGAGAATAGACTTATGGAGATGGGGAGAGAGGAGGAGAGGGTGAGATGTATGGAAAGAGTAACATGGAAACTTACATCACCATATGTAAAATAGATACCCGACAGGAATTTGCTGTATGGCTCAGGAAACTCAAAAGGGGGCTCTGTATCAACCTAGAGAGGTGGGATGGGGAGGGAGGTGGGAGGGAGGTTCAAAAGGGAGGGGATATGTGTATACCTATGGTTGATTCATGTTGAAGTTTGACAGAAAACAGCAAAATTCTGTAAAGCAATTATCCTTCAATTAAAAAAATAAATTAAAAAAAAAAACAAGCCTGACTGTAAAACTTTAATATGACTATCATTATTTTGAAAGCCTAACTGCAGGCAATACTGTCAAGCACAGACATCTAATTTAGTTTAGTATGGTGACGTTTCTACATCTATATTTGCCAAGACACCATATGGCAAGACCAAAGTACTGCCCATTCCCTCTTTGAGTACCACCTTCAACAGACACACATACACACACTCACACACACACACAATGACAGACATACACAGACATACTTTTCTATTTCATTTTTGACCCGGTTAATTCTGACCCTATGAATTAAAAAAAAATAAGAAATTTGATACGTTCTAAATGTCATAAGAGACTGGATAAAAGATATTCATAAAGGCAGTCTTCTTCAAGAAATATAACCTAAATTCTCGGAAAATTCTAAGCAAAGAAATCAGTGTCCCACTGAATTCAGAGAACACTGCTTATTTACCTGGGTTTCCTGGGGGACTTTCCTTACTTGCCTTTCCCAGCAGACACACCTCTCCTTGGGGAAGGCATGGCAGCACCCCAGAAAGTGGCTTACGGATGTCCCATTGTACCGAACACCCAAATCCTCTGTCATTGCGTGCCTCTGCTTAACTCACCCACAACGGTCTGGATAGAGCAGCCCTTCCTAGGATCTCTGGTGCTCACTACAGTTTCATGAATCTTAGGTTGATAGATGGATGATTATGAAGCCGTCAAGCTTGTAGCACACGCCCACATTCCTCGCCTCCTCTGTAAACATTGCATCTGTCAGATTCTCCATTTCTTTACAGCATGTGCTCATTGTCTTCAAATGACAGGTTTGCAAAGTGTTCACTGCACTCATCTGTCCTTGTAACCCCATGCACACACCTGTTCTTAGGCTCTCCCTGTAGCAGTATGCTTTCTGTGAAGTGTGACTAGAATGTGTCTAATCGCACAGAGAGATTCCAGAATCCCGGCTCTGGGGTGCACTTGCTGCTTCAGGGTAAAGTAATAAGGTGGCTTCCTCAGCTGGACTCCTTCACGAGTTCTGATGCCTTTTATTAATACTTTACTAACCACTGTGAGAGTTGGGCCATAAAGAAGACTGAGTGCTAAAGAATTGATGCTTTCAAACTGTGGTACTGGAGAAGACTCTTGAGAGTTCTGTGGACTGCAAAGAGATGAAATCAGTCCATCCTAAAGGAAATCAACCCTGAATATTCACTGGAAGGACTGATGCTAAGCTGAAGCTCCAATACTTTGGCTGTCTGATGTGAAAAGCTGCCTCACTGGAAAAGATCTTGATGCTGGCAAAGATTGAAGTCACGAGGGGAAGGGGTCAGCAGAGGATGAGATGGTTGGATGGCATCACTGAGTCAATGGACATGAATTTGAACCAACTCTGGGAGGAGGTGGCTACAGAGGAGCCTGGCATGCTGTAGTCCATGTGGTCACTAAGAGCTGGACATAGCTTAATGACTGAACAGCAACAACAGCAACAACACAGTCTGACACAACCCCAGATACTGAGATCTCAGAGAAATTTCATCCATCATTAAAGAAACTCATTTTATATTTTATTTTCACCCAACATGTGAACTAGATCTAGGTGCTGGAGAGCAGACCATGTCCTTTTCACTTTCACCTTCCAGAGCGTTGCCTGCCAGGGTCATGGTGGTCATCATTTGGGAGATGCATGTCAGAACCTCCTGACACTTTTCAAGGACACAGATGCCCAGGTGACCCCCAAGCCTATACTATTAGGAGGCTTTGGCATGGGGCACTGGCATCTGTAGTTGTAAAGCTCTGAGGACTGACACTGGCCACTCTACAGCATCACACAAACCCCCTGGCCCTCTGTGTCCAGGCCAGCACCTCTGGTTAGCAGCCTCCAGGAACGGGTCTATGGGCTGCAGCCCACACCACCCACGCTTCAGTTCCCTCGAGCTCCTCCAGGGTCTCTGGACAGGCAGAGGGTTCACTGTCTGATGACTATATATGCGCTGCTCCTTTTAAGAATATTCTTCTTATATTCTTCCTAGGAATTCCCTGCTCCTGACATATCTCCAAACCAGCTCCAGGCTCTGGGAGGTGCCTTTAATCCACTGTGTCTTACTTGTTAGGAATCACATTTGGAGCCCCTGGGTTTCTTTTGACATGTCTGCCCCCACCTGCTCATCCCTCAGCTCCTGCTGTTGCCAAAGCGCTCCCCATCGTGGTGTCTGCTCCAACAGTCTAGGAGGAGACTAGCTCTTGAGTGAGCAGAATCCCTCCCCTTTGGATTCTAGAATCAGCAGCTGCAACTTCAGACACACAGCTCATTTTTGTTGCTGTTGTTCAGTCACTAAATTGTGTCCGACTCTGTGACCCCAGGGACCACAGCATGCCAGGCTCCTCTGTCCTTCCCCATCTCCCAGAGTTTGCTCAAATTCATGTCCATTGAGTCGGTAATGCTATCCAGTCATCTCATCCTTTGCTACTCTCTTCCCTTTAACCATTTCATCCCCTGCTACCCTCTTCTCCTCCTGCCTTCAGTCTTTCCCAGCATCAGAGTCTTTTCCAGTGAGTCATCTCTTTGCATCAGGAGGGTTCATACTATTTCACTATTAGAGCCTTCCGCCAGGGATGGGGGTAGTCAAAACAGTCAGTTTGGCCCCACCGGGGGCTGTCGGGAGCTGGACCCTCTCCTTAAGGGCTGGAGCAGAAAGACCTGGGCTGAGGACTCTGTGCTGACTTTGAGGCCCAGAGCTGAAACTGCCTCTAAGGACCACATGCACAGGGTCAAGCAAGCTGGGTCCCAAGGGCAAAGTCATGTAGAAAGGATGCAAGAGGTCCACACTCAGGATACACTCTGCGGGAGAAGTCAAACCCTGGGGCAGAAGCACTTATAAACCACATCAAACAGTTTGCACAGGGGTCCCAGGAGCAGCAGAAAGCCACTGAGGTGCTCCGAGCAGGGGAGAGACAGCCTCGAAATTTCCATTTGGAAGCTCTCGTGGCAACACTGCGGGAGACAGCGGGTTGTTTCAGTATCCAGGTGTTAGAAGAGGGGGTGCCGTAGAAAGCGACTATTTCATCCTGGAGGTGACTACTGTGTCCGGTCACATTTGGGTTAAGGAAATATGCCGAATTCTGCTCCCTTTTATAAACTGGCCTCCATGCTTGTCATCGCTGGCATTCACAGCAGCATCAGAAGGCAGGTCCGCACATCCTAGCTAAATAGGGCTGTGGCAAGGTCCCACCCAAGCTGCCCTCTGCCTCCAGCAGACAGTCTGTGCCAGACACCAAAGGTTCCTCACCATCTTCCCAGGAGGCTCTGCTCACATCCAGCCCTGCTCCTGAGTCCCCTCCCGCCTGCTGTCACAGACAAAGTACAAAGGCAAGACCCGGCGTTTAGGTTGACTTTCCTGGAAGATGTCTGCGCCTCCCCGGAGGAGAGGAGGCTGCCCCTCTCTGTGCCCACGTCTCTGGACCCAGGCCCTTCGGGTGACACCCATCACTAATTAAACACGTTATCTGCATCAGGACCCGTGTGCAGGAGGAATATCAGACAGCCTGACCTGGCTCAGAGTGTAAGCCCTGTGTGGATGACAGATCAGCGCTCTGGGTCACCAGGGAAGGGCAACTCAGTTCCCCTCTCTGACCTCAAGTGAAAGAAAGTGAAGTTGTGTCCGACTCTTTGCAACCCCATGGACTGTAGCTCACCAGGCTCCTCTGTCCATGGGATTTTCCAGGCAAGAATACTGGAGTGGGTTGCCAGTCCCTTCTCCAGGAGATCTTCCCGACCCAGGGATTGAACCCAGTCTCCCACGTTGTAGGCAGACGCTTTACCGTCTGAGCCACCAGGGAAGTCTCTGATCTCAGGCTCCTACCAAGTCATATGACTGTGGCAGAGCTTCCCCTTGCTTTAAAAACATGATTGTATGAATTGAAAAATAGAGCCCACACCTAAATATTTTGCCTCAAACCACAGGTCCCTTCTTAGGTTCCAGCATTACTTGTTATTTCCCTAGAAGTTTTCTGTCCCCCTTAAAACGTTAACTAATCTCAGATACTAAAATAGAGCAGGTGACCAAGAGTGGTTAGCTGAATGAATATATGTTTTATCATTTTTGGAAAAATCATTCTTTTGAAAATGCATATATGTAACATACATCTCACAGCAATTTCTAACAAAAGGTCAGAAAGTGTTTGTTTCTACATAAAACAATTGTTATTTTTGCTCCTCACTGATGATTTTCTTCTAGAATGCATGGTACAAGTGTCCTTCCACAGTAAACACTCTCTGCAAGCACTTATTAATTTTAGAGAGAAATCTTTTCACTCCAGAGCCCTTCCGGCCTGGACCAGATACCTCATCACCTGGCATCGCCCTGTCTGTACGTCCCTCCGTATTTACAGAGTACCAGAGCAGTAGGGTGGAGGGCCTTCTTGTCCAGTTGGAGGAGAAACCTGAAGACAGAGGGCAGTAAACTCAGGGGCTTCATTTTGCTAAAGAAAATGGGTTCAGTGTGCACATGAGTCAATCTGTGCAAATGAACAAGTAATCCTTAGAACTACTCTGAGTGGTGGTGATGCTTACTAAGCCTTTTTCATCTGCCTCTTTCTTACCTTCCTAATATCTGTAGAAACGCAGCAACACCAAAAGGATCTATCTTTTCAGAACAACTACCCTGAACAGTGGGGATTGGCTAGTTTAAGGGAAAAATAGAAAGATGAACTAGAGAGAATGCTTATTGTTGTTCAGTTGCTCAGTCGTGTCTGACTCTTTGAGACCGCATGGACTACAGCACGCCAGGCTCTTCTATCTTCCATTATCTCCCAGAGTTTCCTCAAATTCACATCCATTAAATCGGTGATGCTATGCAACCATCTCATCCTCTGTGGTCCCCTTCTCCTCCTGTCTTCAATCTTTCCCAGCATCAGGGTCTTTTCAATGAGTCGGCTCTTTGCATCAAGTGGCCGAAGTATTGGAGCTTCAACTTCAGCATCAGTCCTTCCAATGGATATTCAGGGTTGATTTCCCTCAGGATTGACTGGTTTGATCTCCTTGGTGTCCAAGGGACTCTCAAGAGTCTTCTCCAGCAGCACAGTTTAAAAGCATCAATTCTTCAGCATTCAGCCTTCTTCATGGTTCAGCTCTCACAACCATACATGACTACTGGAAATGCTGATTAAAAATAACACACACACACACACACACACACGCAGGAACATGCATCTGGAAAAAGAAGTACATGTCTCTTAAACCTCCGTGTCCTTCACTCAGGCCTGCATCTGTGGCCAAGATGGGAGTCAGTGCAGATCATCTTCTGAGGCACCCAGAGCGGTCTGCTCTGTGCCCTGTTACCAAACTTCAGAAACTGCTGGACCAAGGCTGGACGGCAGTGCCTTCCATCACGATTCCACCGTGGCTTAGGACCTTGCTGTTCCCACAGGAAGCTAATGAGAGGGAATGAGAGCTCATGGTGGACTTCTGCTTCTCAAACATCCCCATCTGATCGAATCACATGTCAGCTCCACTTAGAATCCACTGGAGACCTGCTCAGTCACTCTGGTCACACACAGCGGCAAGGCACACTGGGAAACACAGTTACTGGTGCCCCATACACAGTGTCCAATGGTTGAACAGGATTAAATAAAAGAATAACTCTCAGGAATATGCTTTGAAAAGCAGAAATCACATTTAAAATGTTCAGCCTTCTGTTGAGAAAAATGAAGGTGTCATGTCAAGCTGTCTGAAACGTTGGATCGTTTTTATTCTTGTAACAATTTTCCTAGTCTAAACCGTGCTTCCCCATTTGTAAAGCATCTTTTTTCCGTATCTTATTTTTTTTTTCTTCATTTATTGAGTGTGTTGGGGGAGGCTGCTCTGTAGACTCCCAAATCTGAGAGTCTGTGATTTCTTAAACCCACTAAAGGACCCAGGTATCAGAGCACTGGGATCACAGAAAAGCCAAGTAGCACAGATTCTTTGACCGTGGAATATGAAGAAAAGGAGGAGATGATAGAAAAAAGGGGGGAGAAAATATGTAATTATAAAGCCTGGGAATCCATGGAGACGGGGGAAAAAATGTGCCGCTGAGGGGTTTCGGTGAATTGGCATTACTATCGAAACCACGCATTGTCTGTTAGGACTTGAAACATTGAAGTCCTGAAAAAATGTCATTTTTATTCATTTTAGCAAATAGGAAAGGTTTTTAGGGTATCTTTAATGGCATCCCACTCCAGTACTCTTGCCTGGAGAATCCCATGGATGGAGGAGCCTGGTAGGCTACAGTCCATGGGGTCACTAGGAGTCGGAGACGACTGAGCGACTTCACTTTCACTTTTCCCTTTCATGCATTGGAGAAGGAAATGGCAACCCACTCCAGTGTTCTTGCCTGGAGAATCCCAGGGACGGCTGAGCCTGGTGGGCGGCTGTCTATGGGGTCGCACAGAGTCGGACACGACTGAAGCAACTTAGCAGCAAGTGGCATAAATAGCGGGAGGAGCCCAGGAGAAAATCCACTGTAAATGGACGGGCCCCTTAATGAGGGGAAAGCGGGCTCCCCATCAGCGTTTCCAAGGCAACGCGTATGGCCAAGCAGCACCGCTCTCTGCTCCCGGGGGCAAGGTGCCCCTCCCGCCCTGGGGGAAGGAGCGAGGCGGTGGGGACTCGATCTAGGAGGCCGGAGGGGATCTCAGGGCCCGGCACCTTCACTGGACCCCTGGGCTGCACCCCCGACACCCCAGACCTGCGGAGGCGCGGCGGCCTCTACCACACAGGGCTCCACATTTCCTGCAGCCCGGATAGGAATCTGCTCTGGCCTTCCCGAAAGGGAGGGGCGTTTCCTTTCATCGTTTATGAATCCTGTAATGACAGCGTTTTTCATATTATTGAAGTATAATTGTTGTACAATGTAGTGTTAGTTTTAGGTGTACAGCGATTTACATTTATGTACATATATGTGTGTGTGTGTACGTGTGTGTGTGTGTGTGTCTGTATACACATATATGCTTTTCCAGATTCTTTTCCCTTAAAGATTATCACAGGGCTTCCCTTGTGGCTCAGCTGGTAAAGAATCTGCCTGTAATGTGGGAGATCTGGGTTTAATTCCTGGGTTGGGAAGCTCCCCTGGAGGAGGGAAAGGCTACCCACTCCAGTATTCTGGCCTAGAGAATTCCATGGACTGCATAGCGTTCCATGGACATGTATATACATTTACATATATGTATGTATATATATATATATATGTACATATATATGTATATATATATATATGTATATATGTATATGTGTATATATATGTGTGTGTGTGTGTATACACATATACGCTTTTTCAGATTGTTTTCCCTTAAAGATTATTACAAGATTTTAAGTAGAGCTCCTTGTGCTATATAGTAAGTCCTTGTTAGTTATCTATTTTATATAGTCATAAATATATTTTAATCTCAAACTTCTAATTTATTTCTCCTCCCATCTTTCCCCTTTGGTAACCATAAGTTCGTTTTCTATGTCTGTGAGTCTCTTTAAGTTCATTTGCATAGTTTTTTAGATTCCACAATAAGTGATATCCTATGATATTTATCTTCCTCTGTGACAGCACTTTTTATATTTGCAAGTGACATCACATGTCATCATTTCTGACCTTTCCAAAGGCATAAAAGCTGAGGTGAGGTGTCTTGGTTTGGATTGCTCTTTGAGCTTCTGTGAGAATGCAGACATAAGACCCTGAGGCCTTTTCCCTTCTGAGATTGGAGTTTAGAGACAGAATATTAGGAAGAGAAACAAATGGACTGAGAATCCAATGCTAGACAGAATTTAAGCAGCAGGTTCTATGTAGAGCCTGGAGAGTCCAGGCACATTGTTGTGGCAACCGGACTGAAAGATGCTTCCAGCAAGCAGAGGGCCTCAAGACAGGGTGAGTGATTAAAAGGTAGCAATAATTATCAAGAAAAAAAAAAGTCAGGAACATAAAATAAGAGAAGACATAAAATGGAGAAGACCCAGCCACAGTGAGAAAACTGCAGAGGTCTAATAGACCAGGTAAGGGTATCATCTTTTTGTGTCTGTTGAGAATTGTACTTTTTTTTTTTCACGTTTAAAACTGATCGTCAAAGGCCTGATTGCAGAAGCAATGTGATGTGACTAATGACTTTGCATAATGAATAACCTTGGTATCAACCAGCAGGAAACCAGCTTTGGAGAAAAAGTCTTTCAGTTCTCAAATATACGGGACCTTGACTTCTGATTCCAACCACCCCCCACCCCCAGCATCTCAAAGAAGTCAAGAGATGCAGAAGAGATTCCCCAGAAGTGGATGGAGATTCCATATTTGCATGAAGCTTAGCTATCTCATTATCTGGTCATCCCACTTGGCACAGTATTGTGAAATTTCAACCCAGGTGCCATCTGTATCTTTTTTTTTATTGAACATCTTTTTACGCAAAGATTTTTTTCCAGAAGTTCTAGCCAGTCAAAATGACAACATAGATGCAGCCATTCGAACCAGAAAGGTAGGAAGATGGTCAAGGGCTTGACATGCCAGGAATTTTCAAAGTTCTATAAAATGAAAGAAGGAGAGTTACAGAAGAAGGCACCGCATGGGTTGAATATATGTGTTTCCCATCCACCCCTGTCTGTGGAGTTTGCTACTTGGGAAATTTCAGTGGCGGAGAGGCCACAAGTGAGAGGCCATTGTTGCTGGACTGTTTGCCGTGACCACGTGTCCCAAAGGCTGGACCTCCTCCAGATCGAAGGAGGGGGGCCAGTCAGGAAGTCATTGCCTCTCACGTCCTGTGAAAAGATGAGGAATTCTTCAAGGAGCAGCAGCCAAAACCCAGGAAATGTTTGATATCAAAGATTTTCAAATTCTTTTCCTTATGTCTAGACCGGTTGCCTTTCTTTCAGTCTGGTCTTGTGGCGTTGCTTTCTTTCCTAAATCTCCAGAAATGCTGTCTTTAACCAGTGGTTCCTTTCCCCCGTGTTGGAACTCGCTGGCACACTGTCAGGTCATCTGTGTGGTGGGGGTGTACTACCCAAGATGTTGTCTTCAGTTTTTCCAGAAGAAGCAAATGACTTTGGATTAAAAAAATTAATAATACATTTTATCAGCTTATGTAGGGGGACAAGCATGCCAAATGGTCAGGCTGGTTCCCCCCCCCACTTCTTTTTTTTTTTTAACAGTCTTTTTTTTTTATATACTTAATATTTGACATCCAGTACATATAAGATTTTGCTAATTAAAACTTGAAATAATATTTAAATAGAAGAGAGGAAGGGAGATCTGAGAATTCTACCTTTTGTGACCGCATTGGATGGAAAATATGCTTCTTTTTAAACACGATCTGGGTTAGGCATCCAGCCTCCCTGAGTGACACTCGGCCTCACTTAGCCATGAAAGAATCAGCTCTGAATAAAAACCCAGAGAGTATGTTTTCCAATCACTGGAGGAGGGAGATTGACGTTTAAAATGGCTGCTCTGATGTTAATGTTGTTAAACTCCCTTCCTCTGTAAGTGACCTGTTTGAATGCAGTGGCTGTCAGTCTGTTTCATCTTCTCCTGCCAACATTTATCTTGTCAGAGCTCATAGGAGCTGGCAGAATTGACACCGTGAGGGACAGGTAATTGAGCACCGAGGACAGAGCTCTGTGGAGGGGCTGCGTGTCTGTCCTGAGACCAGCCTGGCCCCAGAGGTGGCCTGCCAGCGCCCAGAGCTAGGACTTCTGATGAAGGCTGCTGCTGGCGCCTCAGCCACTGGCCTCTGCAAACCAGTCAGAGCCAGTGAGAATTCAGAATCACGTCGTCCAAACTCATTATTCCACTTTAGCCCCCTGGGAACAATAAACTTACACCTTGAGTTTTCTAAGGCAGTGATGATTTTATGATTTTCTTTTTAGTAAACATATCACTTGCGCTGTGCTTAGTCGCTCAGTCCTGTCTGACTCTTTGCGACCCCATGGACTGCAGCTCGCCAGGCTCCTCTGTCCATGGGATTCTCCAGGCGAGAATACTGAGGTGGGTTGCCATGCCCTTCTCCAAGGGATCTTCCTGACCCAGGAATCAAACTGGGGTCTTCTGCACTGCAGGAGGGTTCTTTACCAGCTGAGCTACCAGGGAAGCCCAAACGTAACATTTAATGTAACTTAATTTTTGGCCTCGTTTGAATCTTTATTTTTAACTTCTTATTATGTTTTCCATTACAAAATATCCAGTACAGTAAATTTGAAAAATAAAGAAATGCAAGAAGAAGAAATCTTTGAATCACTTGAAGTTATATACTTCGAAACAAGAACTCTTGGCATTTTTGTGTACCATCATTCTGTTGTGCTGTGTATATGGACTTATTGGTACTTAATATGGTACTTAATATGTCATCATGCTCTAAGTTTGCCTCTTGTACTTTTATTTTTTATTATAAATTCTTCTATAGTATTACTACAAGCTCATTATAAATGTTATTTTAATGACTGAATAATTATCTCCCATAATTTACTTAGTTATTACCCTATTGTTGGACATTTAGATGGTTCCAGATTTTTCACTGTTACACACAATACTGCCATAAGCACTTGTTCATCAAGCAAATTCAGTTCTTTGGATTATTTCTTAGGATGAATTACTAGCAGTAATTAAATAAAAGTGTTTAAAATTTTCAACACACAATTGGTTTACACAGTCAAATTTCCTTCCACAAAGGTTGCATGAACAATTGATATTTATCAATGCAATTTCTACATTTAACATATATTATGTATATATTTATAGTATCAAAATACACACATGTATGTAATTTTATATATATATATATATTCATCAATAAGAGAGATTGGAGGAGACTTTTACTTTTTATCACAATACCAGGTGGAAAGCCTACTTCTTTTTAAACAAAATTTGTGTTAGTTTATATGTGTGTGTGTGTGTGTGTGTATATACACACAAATATGTATCCTGATTTATTTTATGGTTTTGGGGGAGTGTTTTTAGTTTTTTTTTTTCCAAAGCAAGCAACTTTTTATTGAAAATGTAGTTCATTTACAATGTGGTGTTAATTTCAGGTGTACTTCAAAGTGATTTAGTTGTACGTCTACATATATATATATGTATATGTATTATATAGTCTTTCTCAGTTTCTTTTCCATTATAGTTTATTACAAGATATTGGCTATAGTTCCCTGTGCTATTTAGTAGGTCCTTGTTGTTTATCTGTTTTATATGTAGAAGAATGTATCTATTCATCCCAGTCTCCTAATTTATCCCTATCTGTTTCATTAATTGAACCTACATTTTGGCTTTTCTAGAGAAAATATTTTCAATTAAGGCAGACATGTTTTAGTAGGGGAAGAGGTATCCAGGTTTCATTGGTTTTGTTGGAGACATAACTGGACACCTGACCTGGCTATTTCTAGTGGATCCTGTTAAGGAGAGCATCCCACTTCCGGAAGCCATCCATCCATCAGTTCACCAGTCCCTCTGTTCATTTGTTCTCCATGCTCGGCGACACCAGGAAGGAAGGAAGCGCTCCTGTCCACCAATGCTGTGGACACAGGACAGCAGAGCCCTCCACTTCAGCCGCTCGACAGATGTTTGCGGAACGAAGCGATGCCTGAGTATGGATGGTCTTAGTGAGAGAGGAGTGACTCCCCGCAGAGGGGCCCAGTCATACTCGGGCCATGCAGAGGAGGGTGAGGCTCACAGACAGAGAGAAAGGGAAAGCTGTGAACATTAGGGGTGTGAGTCCTCTGTGCCTGGGTTTTAGGTGAAGGATCAAAGGGCAAAGGGGCTCTTCCTGGCCCAGATTTTTCCTTCCTGACACCAAGCGACGATGCTCTAACCTGAGAGTGGCAGCGCCTCACCTCCTTCTCCATAATTTCTCTATCACTCTGCTATAAGTAGTCGAACATCCCTACATCAGTTGTTAGCAATACACTCTCTAGACACAGAGATGTAGGAGACAAGTAAGGGCAGGGTCAGTATCAAAGAGAGGATGATTAAGTGACAACTGAAATAACAACCAATGAGATTTTATCCTCGTCTCAACACTACTGCTATCCAGCATTATATACTCAGTGAGGGTATAATTTTTCACAGGGAGAAATGAACCAATCTGGATGAAACAAGACGGAGACCTCACTGTTGATAGCTTCTCTGTGAAACAACTCCCTACTCCCCAGGGCAGAGCAAAATTTGCCGTTCATAACCCAACCATCCCAACCATAAAACAGAGCTTCCAGTCACCTTCTTAGTGCCTTATTCTTATACATTTCCAGCTAATGTTCCACCTAAAATTTGATGATAACAAGTCCTTTGCACAGAATCATAAGTTGCTAAAGTCTGAGCTTTCTTAAAAACAGCATAGAAGCTAGAAGACAACTGATGGATGTCTTTTAAATTGTGTTGGGGGAACCACTTCCAACACAGAATTCTTTACTCAAGTATGAATCTTAATGCAAGCTAAGAAAGCGAGCCAATGAAGAGGACAAGGCAGCACGCAGGAGCAGATCCAGGAGCGTGGAGTCAGGGCTGCTGGTCCAGTGTGATGCTCACCAGGTGAGCAGAGCAGACATCTGAGGAGGTGACCCTGTCTCTGTACCATCAGGAAGGGGAAGGCCCCACTGAAAAGAGAACGATGATAGAATCCTGATGTGGTCAAATGGCTTCAGAAGTGTGTAGCTGTATTAACTGGCATGTAAACAACCAAGCAAAAGAAAGCAAAAAGGGAAATTATTCGTTCTGGGGGAAAGATATCATAAAAATGTGATCACTACAATACACAGCTATAAATAATACAGACATCATAATGCAAACACTGAATATTGATATAAATTGACATTTGCCATTTAAGTGTATTGGGGAAAGGGAATCACCTGGGAAAGTGGACAAGAAAGGCGCCAGAGTCTTCACTTTGAATTCCGGGTTTAGATCTTGTGGTTGTTCAGTTGCTCAGTTGTGTCTGACTCCTTGCAACCCCACGGACTGCAGCACACCAGGCTTCTCTGTCCTCCACTCTCTCCCAGAGTTTGCTCATGTCTACTGATTCGATGATGCCATCCAACCATCTCATCCTGTTTTTGCCCCTTTCTTCTCCTGCCTTCAATCTTCCCCAGCCTGAGAGTCTTTTCCAATCAGTCCGTCTTTTTCAATCAGGTGGCCAAAGTATTGGAGTTTCAACATCAGTCCTTCCAATGAATGTTCAGAGTTGATTTCCTTAGGATTGACTGGTTTAAAGACACTAAGTGACACTTAAAATAGAACAAAAAGCATAAGCATGACATTTTAGAAATACTGAATGTAAATACTGAAATAAAAAACAAAATGTTAGAGTTTTTGGAAAGCTGAAATCGGAAGTTGGGTGGGCCTGAAAATGGCATTTGATTTTTTTTAACACTATGTGTGAAATTTTGAGAAAGTAAAAATTAATCACTCACTTAAAAAATAGTTAATATTAACTAATCACAAATAAAAGAGGGTTGAAGTAAGAAAGAATAGAAAAAATACTGTGACATATCATTGGGTTTTAGTTATGATTCTAAATATGTAATAAAAGAGATGGAGGCAGATACAGAGATGAAAATATCCGTGTACACCTACCTCTGCTTCAAGCTTCCTGTCTGATAATCTCCTGAAACAAGCTTTGTAGAATGAGATGCCATCACTGCAGCCTAGTCTGGCTGCTCCATCATCCGTTCTCAGAGACAGGGCTCCTCACCAGCCCAGAGAAGTGCAGGAAGCTGCCTGTGCACTGTCCAGGTGAACAGAAGGTTCCAGAAGGCCAGGAAAAGGAGCTACTCAAAGAAACATCTGTTGGAATTTTATTTAAAGAGCAGGATGCTAGGTCATCAAGTGATGGAGCTGACCTACCAGACATGTTAAGAGCCCTCATAAAAGACTAGAGAATCATAATTCTGAAGGGAACTCCCCGCTTCTATGGGTAAGAAAACCAGCCCCCACAGGCTCAGGGCTCCCAAGGACACTTAGCAGCACAGGCTGAAGGAGAGAGAGCCCAGACTTTCGGAGCCCTGGGCTGGCTGCTCTAAAGTGCCTTAAACTTCTCCTCAGCAGAAACCATTAAGCACGCATGTAAAAACTCTGGGAAGTGACATTCAGGGATTTATAGGGCAAAGGAAAAGGAGAGAAATGGTCAGATGTGAGGCAGAGGAATGGGCACTCATTTAAAGGCATCTGATTCAACAAAGACCTACTATCTTCAAAATCCTGGTGACTGTTCTGGAAACCCCGTGGTCAGGCTCAGCCCTGGGATCATGAGATCCTCCGTCACTCAGAGTCTCTATGTGAGAGAAAGCAGATTAAATATGACCTGTTGGAAAATCTTCTATGTTGAAAGGATAATATATGAGTGCAGCTTGACATTTTTAGGGAATTCTGTGCATGTGTGTGAATTAGGCTATATTTTTCTTGTAATTAAATGCAACTTTTTCTAAATTTAGGATAAAAACATTTTTAATATCATTGGTAAAATGTCATTCAGACTTTTTTAAAAACAAAACTTTTGGCAGGAAACTTACTCGATTTTCTTTCTCAATAGAACCAACAGCAAGGATCACTCTGAGCAGATAGTAGCTTGCCTCCTCAACGTGCCTGCTCCTTCCAGACCTGTTTGCCAAGAGAAGGGTTTTATGGCCTCCCTAGTGTAACTGGCCTTATATTCTAACACTGTGTCTGTGGTCTGAGATGGTGGCCTATCTGTGACTTTAGCTCCCTCCTGGAGTCCATTTTCCTGCCCAGTTTCTGAATCTTGTTTCCTTGGCCCTTCCATGAGCTCCCAGAAAACATTCACAGCATATTCTGTCCATCAGATATTTTCAGTTCCTGTTGGATGCCATCAAGTGATTTTCTAAATACAGACATTTGTAAGCACCAAGGGAGTTTATGGATAATGGATGTAAGGAAATCACAGAAATTGAGAATTGGTGTTTGGACCTATTGTGGTCACATGACAAACATCCAGCTGGTGTTAAGGACTCAGGCAGAGTATCGTGAAGCACTTCATAAAATGCTTAACTGTAGTCACCCAGAATGAAATGCACCTTCCAGCCAAGACTGTGGGGACACAGTGGTCATTGTCACAGGCTATTAGAGAGCATGTGGGTTTCACATCCTCTCAGGATGCCCGGAGACTTAAAATGGTCCTAGTTACCCCCACTTGAGAAAGTGAGAAGTCCAAATGTGTAAATACTTTGGCCAAGGTGTGGGCTGAGCACCGGGGACTTTTAACAACCATGTGAAAGAGCCATTGTCCAGCACAGCTGCACGGCTGTGTTAGGTACAAACCAAAACACTTTAATCTTCAGGTGGCTGGTTTACTTTACTCTGAGTTTATATTGACATGAAGTCTCTTACCCACAAGTTAGGGCATTAACTAGGAAAACATGGGACTCTAAGAGTTGGGTGAAGTCACACAAGAGAATGTGGAAAACTCCGAGTAGCTTTACCCTTTCAACTGTCCTAGGACTGTCTTGCCAACAGAGACACATCCTCCTGTTCCTTGTGGGGGACTCTTCCTCCTCTAGATCGAAGCCCCTGGAAACGTCTCATCTGAGAGGGGATTTTTGAAAAGAGACGCTCAGTCTCATATTGCAACTTTGCTTGTACTATTTACAAATCTAGGAAGAGTCAGACCTTGACCTGCTCCAGGGCAGGGCTGCTATAAACTGAAGTTCTACAGGAGAATCTTTAGAGCTAACATAATTGCAAGCCCTTGCTAGTTGATTTTGATAACAACTGAAGCAAAGCTTGCCAGAATGTCATCTAAGAGACTTAGAGGACAAGCTATTGAATACTGACCTTTGGCCAACACTGACCAGGTGCCTGGTAACGTAAATAAAGTTTTATCTGAACATAGCTATGTCATTGACGTATATTCTACAGCTACAACTTCTACTAAAATAGCAGAGTTGAGTGGCTGTGACAGAGATCACATGGCCTGCAGCCCTCAAATGTTTTCTATCTGGCCCTTCATGGTGAGAGCTTGCCAGCCCCTTGCTTAGACTAGTGAGAGCAGCGTATAACTGCTGCTAGGCTGTCATCATCACTTGGGTGCAATAATAATAGTAAAGTTCTACTTTCAATATGCTATCTTCCTTCTGACTTATATTTGTATGTATAACATCAGTTCAATTCAGTCACTTAGTTATGTCTAACTCTTTGCCACCCCATGAACTACAGCACGCCAGGCTTTCCTGTCCATCACCAACTCCCATATACATACATATATAATATATAAATATACATTGGAGTAGGAAATGGCAGCCCACTCCAGTATTCTTGCCTGGAAAATTCCATGGACAGAGGAGCCTTGCGGGCTACAGTCCATGGGGTCACAAAGAGTTGGACACAACTGAGCTGCTGCTAAGTCGCTTCAGTCGTGTCTGACTCTGTGTGACCCCATAGACAGCAGCCCACCAGGTTCCGCCATCCCTGGGATTCTCCAGGCAAGAATACTGGAGTGGGTTGCCATTTCTTTATCCATGGACACAACTGAGCATGCACACATAAATATGTATATATTTATATATATATAAAGTTTCAGTGGGCTCAAATAATAACAGTCATGACTGCTTTTCCTGGTGTATAGAGGGTTTAATACTATCCTGTTAGGCAACTTAACATTAAAAAAAAATCTGCTCCTCAGCCAGATGTAAAGCAACAAGTTAATGCCTATGAGACTTACTCCTATTACGAAATACCCCATGCTGAGTGGCAGTTGCTTTTCTAAGCTGGAATAGAGGGTGGAGAGTGTCTGTTACACAACAATACAACTGTGTCTTCCATGGCCGGGACCAGAACACGTGATTCTAGGAAGGAAGGTGGACATGAGAATGAAGCTTTCATTGGGACATTCAGTGATGAACCATCCCCATAAATGCGATTCCTCACTCTGGGATGCTAGGTTCTGCTGAGTCCAAGGTTTTAGTACCCATGGAAGGAAGGTTTCCACAGAGAAAAACAATAATACCTGAAATGAACTTTTGGCTAGGTCATTTAGGGCTCCTTGGAACCCTGGATGAATCAGCCAAAGCTCCAGGGTTCACGTGCTGGCTGTCAGTTCAGATTCTCTATAGAGTCCTCTCCCTAGACGCCTTCTCTGCTCACACCAGTTAGAGTCATTCTCTGAAGCTTCTGACTGGGAATCCTGGCTGATGTAATCTTCCAAAATAAAACTCTGAGCCTTTTCCAATTGCCCAGCACTGCTTGTTAAACCACAGGCAACTAGAAATGACAGTGAAAATGTATGATTTTACAACATATTATACCCTAAATGTCAATAGAAAGCATGTTTTTATAAACTGAACTCTAGTCTTAGGTTTGCATTTTCCATCGTTACCTTATGCCAGCATCCCGCAGCCACATTTATCTCTTTCTTCACTAAAGTACATGAGTTTTTTTCCTGCTTTACTTCTAAGCCCTTTCCTCTTACTTGTATCTTTCGAATCAATTTCCCTGATCAACTGATTATGTAAACAGAGTTTTAAATTCTCTCTGTGTACATTGATTTCTTTATTTCAATCTTCAGCCTATTGATCATACCATTTGATCAATTGAATAAAGGAGCAGCGTCATGTGGCATATTCCACACTTGGGTATTTTTGCTTGAAGGAGAAGAATGCAGATGTTTGTTTTATTTTCTAAATGATTACAACCTTAAATGCTGCATTGGATATGCACATCGATAAACCTTACGAAGTCTTTGCTGTCTCTTTTCTAGGCTGTCTTCAGGGCCCCCAAGGCCCAACCATACTGAAAACTCAATGGAAATAATTTGCTATTTACACAGAGCCTTTCATTTGGTAAGGAGCCGGCTCAGTCCTTAACCCTTTATCTGCCTCCACTGTAGCACTTGCCACAAGGTACTGCATGCTTGCCTTTCTATCCCCTTATCCTATGAGCCCTTTAAGATGTTCAGTAAATGTTATAGAGTGAATGATGCATAAAAAAGAAAAAAAGGAGAAATGGAGAGAGGAAGCAATGGAAAGAGGATGGAAGAATTTATCTTAAGAAATATATGGCATATATGGGCTCCTATTAGACTCCACACCTGAGCCAGGAATAGGATACAGTAAAATGAATAAGGTCCAGGCTCTGTTCTGAAGGAAGTGACAGTCTGATGGTGGGGGGGGGTGGGGCAGACATGCTAACAGATAAGGACATCCTAACATGCATCCTGTCCAGATGTGCCCGGGGTGTTGGGGAGCTAAGAGAAGGTACCCTTCAGTCGGTCCCCTCTGGTCTCCTTTGAATGTACAAAGAATGATCTAGACTGCATGTAGGGTCAGGAATTCTGAGTTCTTTTAGAGCAGCATTTTCCAGACTTCAGCCTTGATCCAATGGACCATGAGGTCAATTTACTGAGTCACAACCAGGGTTCCTTCAAAATTAAATAAAACAGAGCATGATAGAAGGAGGAAAAGAAAACAGAAACTAATAGAATGGATCACAAGGAGTGTGTGTGGGCGAAACATTTGCTGCCAAAAGTGTGCAATGGATTAAAATGTAGAATTGTTCTTGCTCTGGGTCTCCATCAAAATACGTGTCTAATCCAATATTCTTGAGAACAAGGTGGTTGACCAGGAAGCTCAAACATGGTGAGGAGGCAGTCAGACCTCAGAGACCAGCCTATTCTTCTAGGATGGCTGCTCTGGGGCTTCAGAACCGACAGGAAAACAATAGATGTGGCCGGAGTTGCCTAAGAAGGCTCCTCTCCACCCTCCCTCCTCCTCCCCCTCCTCCCAGTACCCTCAGGCTCCCATTCCAGCCATGGTGCAGCCTGGAAGCACAGGGCATCACCTCACCATTTCAGAAACCCCTCGGGGTGCCATACTCCAGGGGGCAGCCCTTGGCCGCTAAGGATGACACATTGAAACAAAGCTTATCTATCAAGACCCTGAGGAGAGGACATTGTGTGAAGTTCAAGGTGCAGGATGCTGGTGATGGGGCAGGATGGAATGGTCTTCTGAGTGCTGGCCACAGGCTCCTGGAGGGGTTGGGGTGGGCGGGCACTCTTAGATACCCGGACACAGAATAAAGGTCAGAAATCCTACTGGGGTCTTTCTTGTGGTTATTACTTGGCAAACACACAGGTATTCTTAGCTTTTCAGAAGTTTAATCTATACCACTTTGCTTTTAAGAAAGACCTACATTAGAACCTGGTTTCACTAACTGAAAGAAAGCTGAACAGAGTTTTCACATTTACAAAAAAATGACAAAAGGAACAATAGCATCCAGCATGCGTTTTGCAGGGAGCACTGTAGAGCCAGTGAGCACCAAGCAGGGAGGAGGCGACCAACATTAGGCTTCTTCCTGGGAACCACCTTCAGCATCTCAGCATCCAGCTGCCGGGACTATGAACTGTGTCTTAAGCATCGGTGCTTCATCTCGATTTTTTGTGCATCTCTTAGCAAGACGCATCCTCAGGTAATTGCTTCTTGACTTTATGCTATTTTGGCCCAAAAGGTCTCATAGGAAAGCTCTATTTTCCAAGAGCAGCATGTGTGCATGCTAAGTCCCTTCAGTCATGTCCCACTCATTTGTGACCCCATTGACTGTAGCCCACCAGGCTCCTCTGTCCATGGGATTCTCCAAGGAAGAATACTGGAGTGGGTTGCCATTTCCTCCTCCAGGGGATCGTCCCAACACCAGGATTGAACCCAAGTCTCCTGCATTGCAGGCAGATTCTTTACCACTGAACCACCGGGGATAATGACTCCATTCAAATCGGAATTCTGAGTGTCCCCTTCCTGTTAAGCCCCCACCTCATTTCCTCTCATGACCCCACCTTCCCCCCACACACCTTCTCCTACTGGGCTGCTCCTCCTGTTTCTCTCCTTCCAGGCCCAGTTCATAGCTTCTCTTCTCCAGAAAGACTGCCTTTATTTTCCCACATTGGACCTTGTGCTCAGAGACACTTCCATCATTTCATTCTCCAAAGGGGCTGTCAGATGTCCATGCCGTGGCCCGCTTCCCCGTAGCACGTTGTCTCCTTGAAAACTGGGGCCCAATCTGACTTCTCCTGGGCTCCTGATCTCCTGACTGCTTCAATGAGCTCGTAGTGGGGACTGAGTACTGATTGCTGTGTATGTGAACGACCTTCACAAGTGTGTCCATTTGTCTTTGAACACACTATTTAATATAGAAATAAAATGCGATCAAATCACAAGAGTTGCCTTAAACATAAAAAAGAAACAGGGCCATTGCTTCAATATTTCGTACCAGCTTGGCCTAGATGAACCCCGAGATTTGTTCTGAATCTGCAGTGCTACAGTCCATGGGGTCGCAAAGAGTCGGACACAACTGAGCAACTAAGCTACAACAACAGTTGATTCAGAGTGTGGTGCTCCTTCCTTTGTTTTTAATGCTATGAAATTGGATTTCTTATTATTTCCTATTATTTTCAATAGAACCAAAGTTTCTGTCTTATTTATCAGCTTACTGAGTTGGCCACAGCATTTCAAACTATAGAGAACAACACCAGACAATTTATTCTCTTGTGGCTTAAAAATTGCAAGCTTATCTCTACCCCTCTGCAATTACAGTTTTTTAATTAACTGTGTTTGCAGTTTAACTTCTAAAATATCACATTAACAAAGGGATACATAACACACATTGTTTAAGAATAAATAAGTGAAAAATAAGCACCTGAGCTCAAGAAACACCTGCACAAACTTGAAAAAAAAGAGTCCGGCCAGTGATTCTGCAACATCCTTTTGCCTCTTTCCCTCAGAGAAGGGATGACACACTATTCATTGTATTTTAAATCTCCTGCTTTCCTGCTTAATTTTATTATGTGTTGGCTATCTATCTTCTTAATTGATATGTCCATTTTTCATTTTCTTAAGTGGATTATGCTACTCTACCTTTTTTCACTCCACCCACGCTGACGTGGGTAGCTGAGGTCCACTCAGTTTTACTGATGAACACAGTGTTGCTGGCATGTGGCTGTCTCACAAGGCGTGCATACAACATTCTATCACGTGCTTCTGTGAACATCTGTGTGTCTGTTTCCTTGGACATGGACACCAGAGTCTGGGCAGGTCCCCAGAAAGGGGTCGCTTCTCTCAGCTTTCTAGACAGCCATGCCAGTGTGTACCCAGCAGACGGGTTTAAGCCATGCCAGTGTATACCCAGCAGGCTGCTTTAAGACAGACACCCACCACTCTACAATATTTGCAGTACTGGCTTCTGTTAGAATCGTTCTCTTTCCACCCTGGTGCTTTCACTGTGGTTTTAATTTGCACATGGCTGCTGACCAATGAGGTTGAACACCCTGCCCTGTGATGGAACAGGACTGGGACCTGGTCTGAGAACCCATGTGCTCCCCCTATTCACCTGTACAGGTGGGATGATTTGGATTAAAGGAAGCAGACACAAATGCACACTGACTCTGTCTCTCACTGGAGGTGTAATCTCAGCCAAGTCCCACACACTTCTAAGAGGGAGGAATTATAAAATGAGAGTAATAACCCCAAATCTCTCATGAGGAGTAGACAGGATGCTCTACGTAAAGCCCATAGTGGTTACTGTTTCTGGTTGTAATCATAGTTTAGTGAAAGTGAGAGTGAAGTCCCTTAGTCGTGTCCGACTCTTTCAACTCCACGGATTGTAGCCCACAGAATTTTCCAGGCAAGAGTACTGGAGTGGGTTGCCATTTTCTTCTCCAGGGGATCTTCTTGACCCAGGGATCAAACTCGGGTGTCCCGCATTGCAGGCAGAGGCTTTACCTCCAAGCCACCAGGGAATAGTTTACATGTCCCTTTTGTCTTACCTCACAGACACTGGCTGGATGTCCGAGACACATGTTTAAAATGTTTTAGCATCTACCCAACACTGTTGGAAATGTCACCATTTAGGGCATCAGCAGTTCATTCTCAAGCTGGGAACTATTTCTAAGTTAACTTTCTTGGACAAGCAAATCCTTTTTTTTTTTTTTTTTTTAACTTTTTATTTAGTATTAGGGTATAGCCAGTCAACTGTGTTGTGATACTTTTAGGAGAATGGTAAAGGGACTCAGCCATACATATCTATGATTCCATTCTCCTCCAAAATCTCCTCCCATCCAAGCTGCCATGTAACATTGAGCAGAGTTCCCTGTGCTCTACAGTACATCCTTGGAAATCTTAAGCTGCTGTCCATCTCTCACCTAGCTCTCAGGACACAGATCAGAGAGAAATGGAGAGAAGGAAATGCTAGTGACCCAGGAGGAAGGGTGGTCTCCAAGGTCTTGTCTAGCTGAGACACAGGTGAGTCCACCACTGGTAGAAGCAAAGCAAAGATGAAGATGGGGCTCGGGGAGCCCAAGCCTCATGGAAAGTATGGGTGGATGTTAAACCCAGGAAGTTAAACAAAGCTGAAGGTGGAGGCTCACAGGCGATGCTGGGGGGCGGGTGGGGGGAGATGCTGAGTCAACACAAGAAAAAAGCAAATCTACCCAGGGGCTGGCTGGAGAGTCTGTCACTCATAGTCAGCAAGGTCTGACAAGGGGCAAAGCAGTCAGGAAATATTCTCTGAATCTCAACTATGTGTCAAGTGCCTTCTTAGGTCCTGGGAATCTGAAAGCATCCCTGATCCCCACCTCCTGGGACTTAGAGGATGACAGTGAAATTGACTGCTGGGCAAACAATGACAAATAAGATAGAAGAAATTTACAACTGTGTAAAGTGATCAAATAAACTAAAAGATTCCTCAAGAATGTGGAAGAGAGGTACTTAATCTAGTGAAGACCTTTCTAAGAATGAGTAGGAAGAAGTCAAGTGAGGAGAAGCATTCTAGGAAGCAGACAGCAGACAGTAGCCTTGGTAAAGGAACTGAAAACAGTGGAGGATGAGAGAAAAAGGGAGCATAATGATGGGTGAGGCTGGGAGATAGCCAAGGCCAGCTCACACAGAGCCTCATGGGCAGATGCACAGACTTTGGGCTTTACTCCAAGAGAGATGGAAAATCACTGATGATTCTGAAATAGAGATAGCTCATGCTGCGGCCTGGGTGTTTAGGAGAACCCCTCTGCTGAAGTACAGTGACCCTCTGAAAGGTGGTTGTCATCTGAAAAATGATAAATCACATGGAAAAATTATGCCAAAATTTTAGATCGTTCAGAAAAGTTCTTAAGAGTGCAGATTGCATTATTTTGCCACTTAAGCACTTGTAACATAATAAAAAAAATAATAATGAAGAAACAAATGAGTTATATTTATGTGTTTTAAGCAAATCTTATTTGTATGTATACATGAAAAAAATTGAGAGGGGAAAAAAAAAAGACAGAATGGTGGGGACAGGGTATTGGCCTGGTTTGGAGGACAAATGCTTTTCTGTCCTGATTCATATTCTCTGTAACTTTACATCCTTAGCATGCTGTGCCCTGGTTCTTGTATGAAACGATGGGCATGGAACTGGAATGTGAGAGGGAAGTGTGAGAATGGTGTACAAGGGCCAACATTTGTAGTGGCAATGGGATTAAATCAGGAGGGAATGGGGTTAAATAAGGAGGCACTGACTGGACAGAACATGTAAGCCCTGATGGAAAATGAGAAGAATGTGAACTGGTGGTGGGCAAAAATGCATTCTCCTAGGAATTAAGGGAGCATTCATCTACACAAAAATGAACACTAAAGACAGACAAACACAGCATGGGAAAGAACTGTACTAACTGAATCTGAGCAGCTCCAAAGAAAACTTCTGTATATTCTTCTTTCCTCCCTAAAATTGCTCTGAGGATAAAATTATATAGATATAGATATAAATACCAATACATGCACGCATAGATACATAGATAAGGCTTCATATGCTATAAAACATTATATACCTGTAGAGTACTGTGCTTAACTTCCCCTTAAACAAATGACCATACTTCCTCCTCCTGTATTAAATTAAACCATTACCAAAAGCGTCATGGTCATTTATATTTGCAGTTGAAACTGCTTGTGTTTTTGAATCCAATCACACCTGGCCAAAGTATAAAGGATCTATTTGCAATAAAGACGACTGCCTGGGGAAGAACTCATTTCAGCAAGATGAGTTGAGTTTATAAGCTTTATATGAGAAAGATGCCCCAGGATGGAAGAGAGGGGTAATTCTGAGGCAAACTCAGTAGCTACCTTCCATTCTTCTCAGGTCTGTGCACCATGTACTCATATCTGGATCCTTAGAAAAGGAACTGCGAGCTAAAAACAGAAAAACAATGGGGTAAAATCTCCGTGGTTAAAGATCAAAACATTAAAGACATAAGGCAGGCCTACAGAGTAGACTGCGAAGGGGCAAAGCAAGGTGACGTCCCACCCAGGGTCACTGGGAGAGTCTGATGGTCACAGAAAGGCCATGACTGCTTGAGTGTTGGGCCAGCAGAAACCTAGAAGGGAGAGGACAGGTAACAGGGAGGAATGAATCTAACTGTTTATCTGTTTCTTTTACTTTAACCTTTGTTTTCTATTACTTTGAGTTAAGAATGATGCCTATAACCTGAAATAAACAGGATAGCCCACTCTGGAGGCTCTGACCTTTAAAAAATGTAACCCTCTTCCATTCACATTAAGATAAAAAGTTGCAGAACAGGGGATAGCATTTGTCTTGTTGAAGATTTACAAGAACATCATGACCAGATCGACCTGGACAGTTGCAAGAACAAAGGATTCCACCCCCAAGAAGTTTGCAACAATCAACCACACTCCCTCCTCCTTTAGTACAAAAGAAGCTTGAATTCTGACTCAGGTGAGTTGGATCTTTGAGACACTAGTCTACTATCTTCTCAGTCTCTGACTTTCCAAATAAAGTTGTCATCTCTTGCCCCAACACCTCATCTCCGATTTATTGCCCTGTGGTGAGCAGAATGAGCTTGGACTTCATAACAGAAAGAGCACCTAAGAGGTCAGCCAGCAAATATCAGCCCAGAGGCAGCATCAGCTGTCTCCTCCCTGACCTTTGGATGCCTTCGGCCAGCATGGATAGTGGCCCCACAGTACAGGAGGCAGACCTGGGAGGAGGAGGAGATGGATGTCCTGTGAGGACCACACTTCCCAAGTCAGTGAGAACAGGAAACCATGCTGGGCTTCTCAGCCTTTGTTGATGGCAGTGTTGAGGGTGAAATGGAGTTGCAGCCTGACCCAGAGGGTGCCAGGGAAGTCAGCTCTCAGATTCTTGCTTTGACTCTCCAGGCTGAAATGGTTATTAAATCATTATGTGTACTTGGCACCAAGTGCTGTCCTGATTTTATAAGCCTGAGGTCAGTCCTTCTTTCTGCCCATTCATATTTATGTATTCAGACTAGTCATGTTAGCTCAGTTGCAACTCCCCTGCTCACTTCAGTGCCAGTCTTGGCTCCTCTCTCAGCTCAGTTTAAGCTCTGTTTTGATCAAACACCCAGGAGCTCAGAGCTCAAATGTGTGTCATCCACACACAGAGGAGGTTACTACTGCCTGTTTTCCTTCTGACTCATCCTCACTGTTGCCAGACCTTCTCACAGGGCATTAATCTGTTTCTTCCAAGTCCTCTCTGGAGCAGACACCTTTTCCTTCTCACACCCTCTTCGCTGTCCAGGATGGGGTATTCAGGATCTCCCACATCTCTCTCTAAACTCATGTGCTCCAAGCACCAGCTGATTCATCAACCTCACCTCTGGGAAGGTGTCCTGCCTGCCCTGCCCTGCCCTCTCCTCTCATCTGAGTTGCTTCCTTCTGTGGCCCCACATTATCTTTAGCCAAGAATTCCATTCTTTCACTTAATCTTTCCCTCATTCATCCACTTAAGCACATATTTACTGAGCACCTAACAGCTAGGCTGTGGATACAGTGCAGGAAGTAGGCAGAATCCTACCTCTCATGGATTTCATAGTCCATGTATTCATTGCATAAATATTTGTTGAGCACTTAAATTGTGTCCTTGCCTCTCAGGATAACAGTGAGTAATACATTCTGCCTCCATTGACTGGAGAAAGAGGTTAATCAAATACTCCTACTAAGAAATAAGTGATTATCTTTCAGACAGATAAACACTCTGAAGAAAAATAAATTTTCTATGAAACCTTATGACAAACAACCTAGGAAGTCTAGGATGTATTTTTTTTTGAGAAAAGGACACTTGAGATGCCATATGAAGATGTTGTTTTGTTTCTAAGCGGTGTCTGACTCTTGCTACTCCATGGACTGTAGCCCATCTGGCTCCTCTGTCTATGGGATTTTCCAGGTAACAATACTGGAATAGCTTGCCATTTCCTTCTCCCAGGGATCTTTCTGACCCAGGGATCGAATGTGCATCTCTTGCATTATCAGGTGGATTCTTTACAGCTGAGACATCTGGGAAACCCATGTCTGAAGATGAAGTAGAGTTAATTGGACAAAGTAGTTGGTCAAGATCATCCCTAAAAGTGGGAATGACATGTACAAAGTCCCTGCATGAGAAGGACCCAGCCCATCAGTAGAGCTGAAAGGAGCCCAGAGCAGCAGGCAGAGAGGGAAGAAAGTAGAGAATGGACTCTGAAGGAAGGGTCAGCAACAGAGTCAGCAGGGCCATCCAGGCTGTTAAGAAATTTGGTTTCTTCCTTAAAAGTAGTGGGAAGACCCTGAAGAGTTTTCATGCTGCAAAACAGAAAATGAATTAGAGGGAACCATGTTAAGATGCTGATAGTCTCATTATGATAGAAATACAGTTGAAAAGTGATAAATTTTATCAGGGCATTGACAGTAGACAGGAACAATTAATGAATAGATTTGAGTATGATCTGGAATTAAATTAGGAATATTCTTTTTATGTTGGACATGGAAAAACAGACTGGTTCCAAATAGGAAAAGGAGTACGTCAAGGCTGTATATTGTCACCCTGCTTATTTAACTTATATGCAGAGTACATCATGAGAAACCCTGGGCTGGAAGAAGCACAAGCTGGAATCAAGATTGCCGGGAGAAATATCAATAACCTCAGATATGCGGATGACACCTCCCTTATGGCAGAAAGTGAAGAAGAACTAAAGAGCCTCTTGATGAAGGTGAAAGAGGAGAGTGAAAAAGTTGGCTTAAAGCTCAACGTTCAGAAAACTAAGATCATGGCATCTGGTCCCATCACTTCATGGGAAATAGATGGGGAAACAGTGGAAACAGTGTCAGACTTTATTTTTTTGGGCTCCAGAATCACTGCTGATGGTGATTGCAGCCATGACATTAAAAGACGCTTACTCCTTGGAAGGAAGGTTATGGCCAACCTAGATAGCATATTTAAAAGCAGAGACATTACTTTGCCAACAAAAGTCCGTCTAATCAAAGCTATGGTTTTTCCAGTGGTCATGTATGGGTGTGAGAGTTGGACAGTGAAGAAAGCTGAGTGCCGAAGAATTGATGCTTTTGAACTGTGGTGTTGGAGAAGACTCTTGAGAGTTCCTTGGACTGCAAGGAGATCCAATCAATCCATCCTAAAAGAGATCAATCCTGGATGTTCATTGGAAGGTCTGATGTTGAAGCTGAAACTCCAATACTTTGGCCACCTTATGCGAAGGGTTGACTCATTGGAAAAGACCCTAATGCTGGGTAGGATTGGGGGCGGGAGGAGAAGGGGACGACAGAGGATGAGATGGTTGGATGGCATCACTGACTCGATGGACATGGGTTTGGGTAAACTCCGGGATTGGTGATGGACAGAGAGGCCTGGCGTGCTGCAATTCATGGGGTCACAAAGACTCGGACACGACTGAGTGACTGAACTGAACTGAACTTTATGATTAGATATGGGTGAATAGTAATCAAAATATTTCAAGAATAATTCCTAGATGCCTAATTTTTTACAACTGGGAGATGTTGTCTCTATCATGAAGATGGGAAAACTATAAAGGGACAAAGTTTGGAAGAGATTGCAAGTGTGGTACTGAGTATGTTGAGTCTGCGATGTCCTTGAGAGATCCAAGTGTGAATAGGTAGTTGGGTTGTAGAGCTGGAGCTTTCCTTTTGCAAGAAAGATTTAGGCTGAATATATAAGTGTGAGAGTCAGTGGTGTACAGACACTATCATGAGTTGTTAGTAGAGATATTTCCTAGAAATTATTACTCTATCTCCTCCACTAACTTCTCCATCTGTCTGAAATTAAGAATCAAGTTTTATTCTTCTTGGAATACTCATCTTCTATCATATTACTCATTATACATTGAATATTGGATTACTAAAAGAAATACAAATAACACTATTATAAAACAGAGTATCGCACCAAGCATTTTACAAACAGCTTAATCCTCAAAACAAGCCCATGTTTGAAACAATGCTAACTTGAACATTTTTTTTTTTCCTAATGTGGAAATAGATGAGGAGAATGTCAGTAACTTGCCCATGGTTAATTCCTAGGAAACAACCAAACTGGAACTCAAAAATAAGGTCTATCCACTGGCAGACTCCATGCCACAACTTTTCCATTCTAGGGTTTCTGTCCTGAATGACAGAGAGTCAGGAAAGGAAAGGAAAAACAGGGGCACACTTTCCATAGACTGAGGTACCTTTGCTAGCGCACCATAAAGAAAGCCTAAGCTGAATTCTGTCCATCACAAAAGCAGACCAAGTGGTACTCATATTGGCCACAGTCCATTAAATATAAGGTTCATTTGCTCTCAGTGAACTGATCAGTGGGTGCTGATTTCATCTTCAAGAGATTCGAGGAAAGTCAACCATGTTTATGAATGCTTAGAAACAACCAGTTTTATGGGCTCTTTCTTTAAAATTCAACTGTTACTAAGGAACTTTAATTCAGTGTTGGCTTCTGTTTAATATAACAGAACTATAAAGAGACTCTCTTTCTGGGCACAGATGGAAGATACCATCACCCTTTTCCCTCATTCTGGTCATGACCTTGCTCCAGATAGATTCTCAACCAGTTGCTTATTTGATGGCATCTTTCTTTCATACCTCCTCTTAATGCACTTTTATTTAGTTATCTATGGGACACATTCATTAGCTCATGGAAAATTTAGATGGAATCCAAGGAAAATTCTCTGAATTGAGTTCTGGATTTCAATCCAACTCACTTCTTACAAATTGAATGTCCTGGGTGAATTTCATTAAATCCCCTTCTTTTCTGATCCTTCATCTGCAATGGAAAAGAAAAAAAAAAAAATTTAAAAGCTGAATGTCCAGAGGACTGCATACAATATATGTAAATCAGCTAAGACAGCATTTGACTTAACATAGCAAATCAATAACTAATAGCTGTTTATATTATTCTGTCCTAGGATTGGCCTTCTTGGAAATTGCTACAGTGGAGTGTTCCCCCCAACCACCCCCCAAAATCTTCAAAGCTAAAGATGTTTCAAGCAGATGTTATGATTGCTCTTGTAATAAGAATCTGGATAAAAGATACACATAAAATGATTATTTCTTGTAAGTAAAAATTGTAGTTGAACATATGCATATCTATTTTTGTCTTTTCCTATTTCTCCTCTAAGTCTACTTTTAAATATATATATTTTAAAAGGCATAAATCCACAAAACTGGGGAGAATGAGAGAGAAGACAAGTCTACATTTTGATAGCTGGAAAGCAAATAGATGAGAAATAGCTGACTTAGCAGATCCAAGAAAGCAATTCCTGAGACTGCAGCTGGGAAAGATAAAACTAAATTAATCTGCACCAAGAATCCTCAAAAGACTCAATAACTCACAGCACCCTGTACTCCCCGCCTCATACCCCTAAGCAACTGCCCTTATTGTTCCCATGGAAGCTTGGGGGGATTTTCCTCTCTGAAGATGGTAAATGAGAGGATCTTGGGTTGACAGAGGCACTTTTGCAAAACAAGAATACAATGTGGAGAGAACTCTACTGAACATGGCCTTTCAAGACTCCCAGCTCCCCCTCTAACACTAGGCTCCCTTGGGAGCTGGGCCTCCCTCTCCAGCCAGAAGATTCTAAGTCTTCTCAAAAACATTCCAACAGCCTAAGAAGAAATATTTAGAAATACTGACACCAAGAGTTTAACAAGAAATGCCCAGCCACAGCAGTTATAAACCCTGCTCAAGTACCCAGTGTTTGCACCCAGGTGCAAATCAGAATGACTTCAGATTTCCCAAAAGGAACCTAGATCCCTACACAGAAGAAATGATGAATAACACCTTTGAATTTCTGAAGGAAAACTATTCTCAAACTAGATTTTACACAAAGTCATTTCCAGACAAGCTAGGTCTTGAAAAATTTTCTCACCATTAGCTGGTTCCTCTGGAAATTGCTGTAGAAAGCAAAACAAGGGAATGCAATGAGGAAAGGGGACTCAGGATGCAAAAAAGAGGAAGTCCAACCTGAGGGAAGACAGGTGGCTCTCCAGGATGATGCTGATGGGAGATCTGAAGACAATGCCTGTTCTCAGGTTTCGAGGGCAGTCATACCTGATGAAGCAGCCAGAGAGCATATCCAAAAAAAGTAAAGGAGACAGAAAACAAAAGTAGACATCAGATGCAGAACTCAGGAATCCAACTCAAGAGAAGGGAAATTCCATAGATGACTATGATGGGAAGCCCAGGACAAGAGTTGTCAGCTGTTCTGAAGAGCAGATAGCCCTGAAAACAAGAGAATACAGCTCTTGGATAGCATCAGCTACTTGATGGACATGAGTTTGAGTAAGCTCTGGAAGTTGGTGATGGACAGGGAAGGCTGGTGTGCTGCAGTCCATGGGGTTGCAAAGAGTCGGACATGACTGACAACTGAACCGAACTGAACAGCTCTTCCAAAGTGACTCCTAGAGACAAAATGTGAACTGATAAATTCCTTGATGGAACTGACCTTGCAGAAGTGGTATAAAGGGGAAGAAAGGATGATATGGAAAGAGTGAGCAAGGTGAACAATAATCTAAAGAAACGATAAACAGTTGATAATTTCAGGAAAAACATAAAGGAAACATAATCACAATGCACTACAATGATCATTTATGAATGATATTAATATTTGCTTAGCCCAGTGAGGATACTGAATATTCATTAAACAAAGTTTTCAAAACTTCAATTTGAGATTATTGGGGAGAGAAAAGGAGGGAATGATACCAGAGAATAAAATGGTATCAAATTAAATTCTCATCTTCCATAATAGGAATTAGATAACATCAAAGATGCATTAATCAAAAGATAGTAGGCATATAAAAATTTGCTAAAGTTTCAGAAAAAGCTAAAAACTAGAAAATTTGTCTCTAAAGATGAGATAAGGTGAAATAAGGAGTAAGTAACCTATACTTTAACATAAAAATTTGGCATTTTCAGTAAAATGCTATTTAATTATAAAACTTTTTTTAATTGCAAAGATCCCAGTTCTGTAATTTAAAGTCACATGAGACATAGGGTAGTGAATCAATCAATATTCAGCCCAGAAATGTCATTTAGCTTCTGAATGCTGAGTTAGCTGTGGAGTCTGTGAGCTCTGTGTCTTATTTGGTGATCATCTCATAGCTAAGGCAACAGCAAGATTGGTGCTAGAATCTCCTCCTTATTCTCCAGGGCACAGGCTGGGTCCCACCGTGCTGCCACTGCACAGACTTGTTAAAATGAACGGTCCAGAGCCCAGCCTGAGAGTGGGCACGCTCACTGTTGGTTTTGGAGTGGTCAGCAAGGGCACACAGTCATGTTTTTCACCTCTGGATTGCGCCCTGCAGACTCATGGGGCCTCAGGAATTCACACTAATCCCCAACAGCTGCTTTGCAAAAGTATCATGGGTTATTTATTAATTCTTATGCAACAAGCGGTGATTGAGCACCTGCTACTTTCCAGGCACTTTACTATCAGTTGGGAATTTCAAAAAAAAGAAATGATTTGGTTGCAGAGAAAAGTGGATGGTTCTCTGTGAGAGTAGGGGAAAGCATCTTGAAATTGATACCCCCTGTTCAATTAACAAAATGCTTTTACATTGCTATTTCATCTGATTCTCATGGAAAAAGAGACTGTATAGTATGTATAATGTATATTTTTCTGCCCTCCTTTGACCAATAAGAGGAAGGTAAAGTGACTGTTAATTTCATAGAGTTAACATAGGATAGATTTGAAGCTTTGAATTCATCTACTCTGAGGCCAACTCCAGGAGTCTTTACGACATCATACTATATTTGAAAATAACTTACCCTCCTCATTCAGTAGATCAGAAAACAGAACTGATGTAAACTGGACACATGAATGGCTCAGAAATCAAAATCCAGCTGTTGAGTGACTATAGCATCTCCTGTGATTCCTGTTATCTATGCCTATTGATAGCATCAATGACCTTCACAGGTTAAGCCTGAGTGAAGTACAGGCTCTAAAATGCCATCACAGCCCGCTGTGGCCAGCCTGGTGATCGTTCCCTAAGTTAGGGTAATGATGGTAGTATTGGCTTTGACTGGACAGTACCCTGTTCTTCCCCAAGGAACTTAACATGACTAACGGGTAAATCTGTGACCCAAAGTGGCAAATTCATGTTGTCATTAGATGCATGCTTGCTCTATGGATGGTTGGGCACACTCATTTCAATGTTCCCCTAAAGTATTAAGTTCCTGTCCATTGGATTGGATAGCTTTCCGTGCTAGGCCTAGAAGACTTGCTGAATTCATGACAAATTCATTCCTCATCTTGGTTCTAGGAGTTCATGATCTAGAATGAAGGACAGACAGGTGAGCTGAACACAATGTGATGAGATCTATGCTACAGACATGAAAAGGGTTTCATGCACGCATAGCACTGACAACACAGAGATGACAAAGCCAAAAGGAAGGAATGTCCATTTTGCCCAGTTATTTCCAGCTGATTTGAAAACTGCTTCTGGAGGCTTCCACATTCATTTTCAGTGTCTATCATTCTAAGCTCCAATACTTTGGCCACTTGATGGAAGAGCCAACTCATTGGAAAAGACTCTGGGAAAGATTGAGGGCAAGAGGAGAAGGGGGTGGCAGAGGATGAGATGGTTGAATGGCATCACTGATTCAATAGATATGAGTTTGAGCAAGCTCCTGGAGACAGTGAAGGACAGGCAAGCCTGGTGTGCTGCAGTTCATGGGGTTGCAAAGAGTGGGACATGACTTAGCAACTGAACAACAACAAAATTCCTTTCATAGCATTTTTATCATAATTTCACTTATATTTGCATTTTATTTAATGTCTTTCCTTTATACTAAATAGCTAAAGGCAAGAATTTTGCCTATTTTAACATCCACTGTGCTTAATTCAAAGGCTTGCTCAACGCCCAGCACTTAAGATTGATGCTTGATACATGTTTGTTGAATGAGCAAGTGAGTGATTAAGAATGACTATGTGTGTTTATTCTTTCTCCTGAAAAAGTACCTTTTCAAGCCACAGGATTTTGAATCTAATTATTAGGATTATGAGTTAAATATTTCAATCCCATCAAGTTACTTTGTCAGAAGATGATCACGATACAAAGATTCATGAGGCTGCAAACATAGCAAGCCTCAAAACTTCATTTTCAGTTAATTAAAAGCCTAATTCCTTCTCTAAATGCAGGAAATCATTGTGTGCATAGTCAGCTACATGCCAGTTGACATTGTATTTGTCTGCTCTGCTGATATCCTTCCAGTGTCAAATGATAAAAGTTGGCGGAAGCAATTAAATGGCATCTCCAAGATTACTTTTTACCCCCTTGTATACAGGTTGATTTTTATTTAATGATCATGACTATTTCAGAGGAATACAGTGCTTTCCCAAATTCAAGGGAGCACTTACCTAAAAACCTCAAAGTTCCTTTGCTCACTCCCTCAACAATCTTCAGAAATCAACAGGAAAATTACAGCAAACTGGTCCCGGCTTAGTCCCCGTTTTCACAAAATGAGAAAGGAGTAACACTGTGCTTCAGGAAACTGGTAAACCTGATCAGAGTCTACTTGGATATCTCAGAGTGAAATCTAGGTTGCCATGAGGTGAACAGGTCCTTTTTAGAGGGAAATCATGCTGGGAATTCCACTGGGGCCTGTTTCCCACCAGCCACACCCCGCACCAAACTGAAGTGACAGGAAAAGAGAGATGGCCATTGGTGATGAGATGTCCTGGACCACCCTTACCCTAAGTTTCTGCCCCAGGGGAATTTCAGTCCCTCCCAGTGTGGACAGTTAACTCTTTTGAGGCCTTGGTCTGACTCGAGGGGGTGTTGTGTGGGACGGGGTTGGGGGGGGCACTTCTATAGAAATGTGATTGAGGCTAAGCCTCCTTTCCAGAACTTGGGAAAACCAGGAGGAAAAGATGCTAAAACCAAAAAGATTGTTGGGGGACTGCGGAGCCTAATTCTGATTCTGAGAGACTGTCCACTGAACCTAAGCCTCTGGACTTGTGTTCACTGAAATTCAACAACAAATATTTGAGATGTCAAAAGTGAAGAAGGAAACTTCTGGAAGGAGGGGACACAGACTCCAGTAAGAATGGCTCTCTGGCTCTGCAGGAGCATCGGCCCAGCAGTGAGTCTCAGGCCACAGGTGGCCACAACCCATCGATCACTGCTAAGTAGAGAAGCAGGCTGCACTGGTGACACAGAGGGACAAGTGTTGACCAGGATGTGAACCATGGAGGGTGGTTCCCAGCAAGAGGAAGCAGCACCAAGACACCACTAGTCTTTTGTTATTCAGCCAAGACAGCTGCTAAGCACCTTTCTGTGCCCTGACTGAGATGGTGCAGAGATAGGGAAGCAGAAAAATAGAATCACAGTTCCCGCTCATAGTGGGAACATTTCTAGTCAAAAACGAATGACACAGAAAGGAAGACCCTCCAAGCATTAAAAGAGCAGATGTCAGCTGAAGGATACAGGTGCCAGCTCCTAGAAAAGTCACAAGGAAACTGCTGCTGCCCCAGACACACCAATTCCCAGGGCTCCCAACTCAGGGGATGCATTTCCAGGGCTACAGGACTCGAACAGCACTCAATTTGTCGAGAACATTAAAGAGTCTGCGGCCATTCTGCACATTCTAAGGCCCACGGAGAAAGGCTGCCCAGAGGCTGCTTGGTCCAACGCTCAGTCACCTGGCCCTTCACATCTCCCAGTGTAGGTTCCTACAGCACTGGAGACACACATGCTTCATCATATCCAATGCTTTGAAGCCTATTCACAAATCTTTCTTCCCAAAGATGAAATTGAGACTCAGAGTTGTTAAGAAAAAGTTCCAGTATCATACCCATGTTTAGTAGCAGAATCAGAATTCAAATCCAGCATTAGTTCATTTCAGTTCAGTCACTCAGTCGTGTCCAACTCTTTGTGACTCCATGGACTGCAGCATACCAGGCTTCCCTCTCTATCACAAACTCCCAGAACTTTCTCAAATTCATGCCCATCTAGTAAGTGATGCCATCTAACCATCTTATCCTCTGTCATCCCCTTCTCCTCTTGCCTTCAATCTTTCCCAGCTTCGGCCTCAGCTTTCCAATGAGTCAGTTCTTTGTATCAGGTGGCCAGAGTATTGGAGTTTCAGCTTCAACATCAGTCCTTCCAATGAATATTCAGGACTGATTTCTTTTAGAATGGACTGGTTTGATGTCCTCAGAGTCCAAGTGACTCTCAAGAGTCTTCTCCAACAACACAGTTCAAAAGCTTCAATTCTTCTGTGCTCAGCTTTCTTTACAAACTCTCACATCCATACATGACTACTGGAAAAACCATAGTTTGACTAGACAGACCTTTATTGGCAAAGGAATGTCTCTGCTAAATCCAGAATTGCAAATTCAAAATCTTATGTTTTCGAATTAATTTTTCCCACTAAAACCATGCAGCTAACACCTATGAGCACATCAGTCTTGCAATTTTATTTGAAATTTTATTGACCCTATGAATTGTTAAAAGGTATTCTCCTTTGGGCACTTTGCAGGTGGTGTTAATAGTAAAGACCCGCCTGCCAATGCAGGTGTAAGAGATGCAGTTTTGATCCCTGGGTCAGGAAGATCCCCTGGAGGAAGGCACAGCAATCCACTCCAGTGTTGTTTCCTGCAGAATCCCATGGACAGAAGAACCTGGTGGGCTATGGTCCTTGAGGCTGCAGAGTTGGACACGACAGAAGCAACTTAGCCTGAATGCACTACAGCATAGCAGCACAGCTGAGAGAAAATACTCTTTGATCCTTATTTTCATCTTTGTTTATTCCAGAGTTAAAACACTGATCACATAAAAGAACAAAACTCCAGTGACTGAAAAGGAGAATGTATGTATGTGCTAAGTCGCTTCAGTTGTGTCTGACTCTCTGACTCTATGGACCACAGCCTCCCAGGTTCCTCTGTCCATGGGATTCTCCAGGAAAGAATACTGGAGTGGATTGCTGTGCCCTCTTCCATGGGGTCTTCTCAACCCAGGGACTGAACTCATGTCTCTTATATCTCCTGCATTGGCTGGTGGTTCTTAACCACTAGTGCCACCTGGAAAGCCCATAGGCAGTACTCTAGAGTAGACAGTAGCCTGTAGACAGTACTGAAATTATTTATAAGTCTAAATCTAGAAACCAAGTTACAGGTTATGTGAACACTGTGAAACTGACTTCTTCACGTCAATGAAACAAACAGGAGATAGAGGAAAGAATCAAAATAGGGAAATCAGGTTTTGCCACATTTGAGCATCTAAATTCTGAAGATTAGGCAAACTTGCTGTTTCAAATGTTTAACTAGTGTGTCTCTTTGCATGGAGTCTTGTTTTTCTTTCCAATTTTCTAAAGCAGGAAAAGGCACACTACTTTCCAATAACTCCTGGTCAGCCAAAAGAGCAAACATTAACTCACGCTGTTTTACTTTAAGGGTTTTCTGAAGACATTTCCAGCATCATTTTTTTTTTTTAATTTCACAAGGCTTAAAAATCTACAACCCCCTCCTTGATGTAATGGTATACAATACTTTTGGTGGGATAAAGCATTCCAGTTTAGGACAATGGAGAGGCTTTTGGCAAATTACTCCTATGTGCAGACAAAAATGCTTTAGCCTATTAAAAAGGTAAATTTATCAAGGCAGGGCAAAAACAACCTCCTGCTCACCTCAACAGGCAGTGCTTCCAGGGGAACAGCAGTTCTTGTCACTGTTGTTTGTTATCAATTGGTCACAGTCTCATAAAATGGTCTGGCAACATTGTTCTGGTGGCAATTGGCTGCCTTTGTAGGAGGAACTTGGGACCTTCGGTTGTCCTCAATCTCGGCTCTTCTCCGTTGCCTTATACTTGGTTAGCTTCTTCATTTATCTAACCCACATGGCCCTGACACAAAAAGAGGCTGCACTATCGGTGTCTGGGGCAGCAGCAGTCGGAAGGCAGAAGGAAACCAGGAGAGAAGACTGGTTCCCAAGTGTGGGATGCAAGTCCCAGAAGACTTCATGCAGAAAGGTGAGATCATGGGATAAACTGGGCAGAGGGTGCAGATAAGAATCCGCCTCCAATGTGGGAGACCTGGGTTTGACCCTGGGTTGGGAAGATCCCCAGGAGAAGGGAAAGGCTACCCATCCCAGTATTCTGGCCTGGAGAATTCCATGGACTGTATAGTCCATGGGGTCGCAAAGAGTCAGGCATGGCTGACTTTCACTTCACTTCAGAGGGTGCAGATGAGCACGTAGGAGGAAAACGCCCACGACATTTGGATCACACAAATATTCCTTAGTGCTGGCCATGTGACCAGCTCCACCCTGGGTGTAACCTGGGAAGGAATGATCTATCAGCTGCTTGACCACCTCCAGCAATAAGGAACTCACACCTCATCAAGCCCCCTCTTCCACTTATAAACATTTAACATTGTGTAAAAAAGAAAAATGCACCCAACTCCTTAGCATGGAGTAAGACAATACTAAGAGTTTAGCATACTACTTGATTTCAATATTATCATATAAGGTAAATGCTTTTTTTAAAAAATCTTATATGGAAAATGGGCCTACCTTAATTGCTCAGCAGTAAAGAATCTACCTGCCAATGTAAGAGGATTCGGTTGATCCCTGGGTCAGGAGGATCCCCTGGAGGAGGGCACAACAACCCACTCCAGTGTTCTTGCCTGGAGAATCCCATGAACAGAGGAGCCTGACAGGCTACTGACCATGGGGATGCAAAAGAATCAGACATGACACAGCGACTGAGCAACATCCGCAATACGGAAGATGGGGAGGCTTAGAGAGGTTAAAGTGATGTGACCAAATCACAGCAAAATAAGTGTGAACATGAGTACTTCCTACCTGTCTAACTCCAAAGTTTGAAGCTCATGGCCCCATAATTTCCGCAGAGAGGTACTAGGGAACCAGTGTGCTAATTCCTAACAGGCCAATATGCATTAGAGCAGTAAGGATTGGAAGCAGTTTATTGTGTCACTCCCTGAAGTACTGACACTGAAAGAGGAGAGTCGCTGGACTCACTGGGCCTTACACACAAAAGCATGTGTCTCTGTGGGAGGGTTTTGGGGGTTGGGGCCATGCTTGGTCTGCATCAGTAGATCAGATCTCACCCCACAGAGTCTGCTTTCTCTGACCACTAACTGTACCCACTTCTGGGTACAAATGATAACCCCTTCCAGGTCCAGGTTTCCTTTTGTGTTAAATGAGGAAATTGTACTTGATTTTCTGCAGGAAGACATGCAGGTCAGTTATTTTCTACATAACTGCAACAGTGGGAGAAAAAGAAAATGAAGGCGTAAGGAATATGGTGATACCGCGTGCTCACACTACGGCTGGGACACAGTGAGCGTGCACGGAGCTGCACGTACAGATATTAGTATAAAATGAGAAAAGAAGCCACAAAATGTAGATTTGAGCTAGAAACACAAAGATCTAGTCCAAGTGGAGTTCTACATCCCAGCACCTGTTTGGTATGGCTCCCCAAAGAGAAATCTACCACCATCCCCAAAGTACAACGAAAATATGTACATGCCCCATCCTGCCATTTCTATCATTTTTGTATCAGGTGGTGGCATCTGAGTAGGAAGAGATGTGCCATGCCTGATGAAGGATGTACACACAGAGAAATACATACATGCACATGCTACACACACCCCAGCTCAGTATTCACATGGCCATTTACGGGACTTCTGCGGAGTAAATGGTAGATGAGGTGGTGCAGTCTACACAAGGGATTTGCACAGAAATAGTTGGGACCAGAGCCGGCATTTGGGAAGTCAAATGTAACATCCCACTAGGCTCTGCACTCCCACGACCTGGCTGATGGACTTCATTTCTGTCTAATACCCAGGCTGCACCACCAATATCAGCAGAGAGTCAGCTCTGCTCAGAGCAGGAGTCCAAGGTCTCTGAAGTCCCACTGGTGCCAACAGTCACAGCTGGCTGGCTGTCAGACAGGGGAGCCATTGAAAATATTTAAGGAGCCCACTCACACTTTCTAGGGAGGGTCTGAATGGGGGTCATCGATTCCAACAGCCTGGTTGGTTAGTTAAGGACTGTGTACTGGTCCCTCCTAGACAGAGTTTTGAGGGCTCTACTTAAGTGTCACCGCCTCTAAGAGGTTTTCCAGGGTCACTCTATCTCATATAGCATTCCCTTTAGCAAGGAAAGATAAAAAAGCCTTCCTCAGTGATCAATGCAAAGAAATAGAGGAAAATAATAGAATGGAAAAGACTAGAGATCTCTTCAAGAAAATTAGAGATACCAAGGGAAATTTTCATGCAAAGACAGAAATGGTAAGAACCTAACAGAAGCAGAAGATATTAAGAAGAGGTGGCAAGAATACAAAGAAGAACTAAAAAGAAAGATCTTCATGATCCAGATAATCACGACGGTGTGATCACTCACCTAGAGTCAGTCATCCTGGAGTGTGAAGTCAAGTGGGCCTTAGGAAGCATCATTACAAGAAAAGCTAGTGGAGGCGATGGAATTCCAGCTGAGCTATTTCAAATCCTAAAAGACAATGCTGTTAAAGTGCTGCACTCAATATGCCAGTAAATAAGGAAAACTCAGCAGTGGCCACAGGACTGGAAAAGGTAAATTTTCATTCAGTCCCAAAGAAAGGCAATGCCAAAGAATGTACACTACCACACAATTGCACTCATCTCACACGCTAGCAAAGTAAGGCTTAAAATTTTCCAAGTGAGGCTTCAACAGTACATGAACCAAGAAATTCCTGATGTTCAAGCTAGATTTAGAAAAGGCAGAGAAACCAGAGATCAAATTGCTAACATTTGTTGGATCATCAAAAAAGCAAGAGAATTCCAGGAAAAACATCTACTTCTTCTTCATTGACTATGCTGAAGCCTTTGACTGTGTGGATCACAACAAACTGGAAAATTTTTCAACAGATGGGAATACCAGGCCACCTGACCTGCCTCCTGAGAAATCTGTATGCAGGTCAAGAAGCAACAGTTAAAACTGGACATGGAACAACAGACTGGTTCCAAATTGGGAAAGGAGTGTGTAAGGCTGTATATTGTCACCCTGCTTATTTAATTTATATGCAAAGTACATCATGCAAAATGCTGGGCTGGATGAAGCATGAGCTGAAATCAAGATTGCCAGGAGAAATATCAATAACCTCAGATATGCAGATGATACCACCTTCATGGCAGAAAGTGAAGAGGAACTGAAGAGCTCTTGATGAAAGTGAAAGAGGACAGTGAAAAAGTTGGCTTAAAACTCAACATTCAAAAAACTAAGATTATGGCATCCAGTCCCATCACTTTGTGGCAAGTAGTTGGGGAAAAACATAGAAACAGTGACAGACTTTATTTTCTTGGGCTCCAAAATCACTGCAGATGGTGAGTGTAGCCATGAATTTAAAAGAGGCTTGCTCCTTGGAAGAAAAGCTATGACCAATCTAGACAGCATATTATAAAGCAGAGACATTACTTTGGTAATGTCTGTATAGTCAAAGCTATGGTTTTTCCAGTAGTTATGTATGGATGTGAGAGTTGGACCATAAAGAAAGCTGAGCACGAAGAATTGATGCTTTTGAACTGTGGTTTTGGAGAAGACTCTTGAGAGTCCCTTGGACTGCAAGGAGACCAAACCAGTGAATCCTAAAGGAAATCAATCCTGAATATTCATTGGAAGGACTGATGCTAAAGCTGAAGCTCCAATACTTTGGCCACCTGATGCGAAGAGCTGACTCATCGGAAAAGACCCTGATGCTGGGAAAGATTGAGGGTGGGAGGAGAAGGGGGCGACAGAGGATGAGATGGCTGGATGGCATCACCATCTCGATGGACACGGGTTTGGGTGGACTTAGGGAGTCAGTGATGCACAGGGAGATCTGGTATGCTGCGGTTCATGGGGTCGCAAAGAGTCGGACATGACTGAGTGACTGAACTGAACTGAAGCAATTTAGCACACACAGACAAGTGTACAAATGGGCTTCCCCAGTGGTTCAGCAGTATAGAATCCACCTGCCATTTCAGGAAATATGGTTTTAATCCTTGGGTCATAAAGATCCCCTAGAGAAGGAAATGGCATCCCACTCCAGTAACCTTGACTGGAAAATCCCATGGACAGGAGCCTGACAGGCTACAGTCCATGAGGTTGCAAAACAATCAAACACAGCTGAGTGACTAAACAACAACAGCAATATGTACAAATATGCACACACATTTTATGGACTGAATTCCTTATTGAATCCTCAACCCCCAACACATCAGAATGTGGCTATTAGAAGATGTCGGCCTTTAAATTAAGGTGATTATGTTCAACCGAGTCCAGTAGGGTGGAGAACTTGATGAGACACATAAACACCAGGTATCCAGCTTTGAAAAGATTCCCCTTAACTATTTAATCTCTGCATTAAAGGAGTGTAGACACATTTGTCTTGAAGATTTCTAGTGTCATTCATTGAAACTATTGATCATTTTTTAAAATTTCTTGAGATATCATTAGTTGACTAATTTTTGTTATAATTTTGTACACGCCCCATCAGTATTAAGAAAGAAATATACTCTTTATGGAGTAGTATTCACATCTCCATCTTTTATCTACGTCTTTATTCGTATTCATATCAGATTGACATCTCCTATAAACTAACTTCATGAACATATCTAAATATATCCAAATATATGACTCATATATATATGTTTATATATATATATACATATACATGATTCAAATATTAATATGGATTAAAAAGTCAAGTGTATTGAATTCATTAATCAAATCTCCTGTAGCTGTAGTGAATTATTACTTGCATGGTTGGTTTCTGAGCTAAATTGTATCTCTAGTAATGTGCTTACTACATTTTGAAGCTATAATATTAGTAATATAAAGTTTATATCTATTTTAACTTTCCAAATTAATATTCTCCTTTGTTCCATTTAATGAGTTTTACATGGAATTCTCTTTTAACTACATTACCTATGCCAGTTGTATTTTTATTAGCATTGGTCTAGTATATCTTTTGGAGAAGGAAATGGCAACCCACTCCAGTATTCCTGCTTAGAGAATACCGTGGACAGAGGAGCCTGGTGGGCTGCTGTCCGTAGGGTCGCACAGAGTCGGACACGATTGAAGTGACTTAGCATGCATGCATGCGTTGGAGAAGGAAATGGCAACCCACTCCAGGATTCTTGCCTGGGGAATCCCAGGGACAGAGGAACCTGGTGGGCTGCTGTCTATGGGGTTGCACAGAGCCAGACACGACTGAAGTGACTTAGCAGCAGCAGTATATCTTTTTCCCTACTCTTCAATTTCAAACCTTTTTGAACATTTGTTTTAGATATTTCTTTTTGACTTTCATATGACTTTAATCCTTTCATATTTACCATGGTTCTTAAATAAGGACTTATTTTTGAAAACTTTGTGTTTTTTGTTTGCCATGCTTATTCTTTTTTTTTTTTTTTGGTCATATTTTCTTTTGTTCCATTCTTTTCTTCCTCTGTATGTTTGCTACAATCACCTCTATTTCTATTTTTTCTAGTTGTTGCTCTTAAACATTTAACTGAAAATTTTAATCTGTTTGATGACAATTATCTCTATCTTACCACTGCTGCCAACATAGCAGTATAAGTCTTTTAAAGTTCAGTATGATTTGTTCCGCTCTAATAATAATTTTCCCCCTCTAATATGTTTCTATTAGAATTTTTTCTTGTGATGCCTATTCTAGTTTTTATAACTCCAGTTCTTCTTTCATGGATATCTCTTTATTTCTCCAGTAATGTCAGATTCACTTGTTTTCAGCCACATTTCATATTTCTCTTTTGTTTGAGTTTTTTGTTTTTTCGCTGAGTGTGTTTTGTCTCTAATGATGTTGGCTTTCATCGTATGTTCCTGTTGATTTGGGGTCTAGGTGGGAAATTTCTATATCCTGACACCAGAAGTCTCCTTTAGCTGACACATGAGAGCTGCTGTTTAACTGTCAGTAATAAATAATCACATTAAAAGACAAATTAGAAGCGTAAGTGTAAAAAAATGTAAACAAAATTCTGGTGTTCTTTATTTTGCCTCAAAATTACACTATCAACAAAAAAAATGTCTGTTAAAAAAAGAAGATTATGAGTTAGGGTTATAAAAATGTATCATGATATGATGTACTACTTCCTGTTCTAAAAATAGTTCTGAAGCATCTTCCCACTTAATAAGAGGAAAATTTAAATTCATCGTATTTTGATTATGATATAGAAGATAGAGGCAGGAGATGTTATAAATATATTATCATTGGTTGAATGCATGTGTATATATCATGGCATATTCCATTATTTGGCAAGCTACAATGTTAAATCTACAATATCTCTGACAATTAGTGGCTTTTTTCTAATCAAGAGAATGTGATATCATCCCAGTTTTAAAGATGCAGTACTCAAGTACAAATAATTAATTTTGCTAAGATTACACAGAAAGAACCAGAATTTAAAATGAAGATATCAGACCACAGAGCCCTTTTATTTTTTCCATGTGGGAGGTCATTTGACCTTTGCAAGGAAGATTAACATGTTTAATTTCTTTGCAGAAGAGAAGTAGAAAACATCTGGGGATGTGAAGGTTGATTTTTATTTCACTTTACTGATTACCCCCAAAATTGAGCTAACCATCCCCTTTAAACCTTCCAAAACCCCACATTGTCCACTTTTGTAGGTCTTCCTAAGGAAAAAAAGATTACCAAACAAAAACAACTATATAATTGTTGCCTGTTTATTTGTTTCCCTTTGATGTTGTTCTACCATCTTATTGGGGAATGAGGTAATTGCTGCATTTTTAGTATCAAGTACAATATCTAACACATAAGAAAATAATAAATATCTATGGAATGAATTAATTTCAATATGTTGCAAGATGGGAGTTAGGGAAGCAAAAATACAAAGATGGCTAGAGTCAGGAGACCTGTGTCCCTGTACTAGATCTTCTGCAAACTTAACATTTGTGGCTTAAGTAAAAAGTAAATCTAGAAGACTGTACTTTTGTTTTTTTTGGCCCTGCTGTATGGCATGTGGATCTTAGTTCCCTGACCTGGGATCAAACTCATGCCCTCTGCAGTGGGAACATGATGTGTCAACCACTGGACCACAAGAGAATTCCCAGGATATTGTATTAAATGCTGTCAAAGATCCCTTCTAGCTATTACAGTAAGTAATATTAAAAATCAGATCTTTTTTCATTAGTAAAATTAGAAATCTCTCTTCCCCCAAGCGTATCTTATACTGATAGGGAGAAAATGGTGCAAGGAAGAGATGCAATTACAAAGTTCATGATCATCTACTTTATTCTCTTCATGAACATTAATCAATCAAACTGATAGATGAAACTGAAGCCACTATTGCACTTAAATATGTCAACATTCGTGCATGCTAAGTCGCATCAGTCGTGTTTGACTCTTGTGAACCCATGGACTATAGCCGGCCAGGCTCCTCTGTCCACGGGATTCTCCAGGCAAGAATACTGCAGTAGGTTGGTATGCTCTCCTCCAGGGGGTCTTTCTGACCCAGGGATTGAACCCACATCTCTTATGTCTCCTGGATTGGCAGGCAGGTTCTTTACCACTAGCACTACATGGGAAGCCCAAACATGTCAATAGAATACCACAAACATAACCATCAAAGGATTTCTAAGGGCGTGGTTGGCACAAGCTTGGCAAGTAATTTGACCCTAGGAAGGACTCATTTAGGGTGGAACTGAATGTATTCACATCATGGTTCTTACATTGAAGGGACAAGATCCAAGAAGGTTACCTTCCTCATCCTTTCTTGACACATCCAGTAAAGGGAACTTCTGGGGTCATTAAATACATTTGCTGGCTTCCAGGCACTATTTCCAAGGATTATTCCTCTTCTCCTTAAGTATTTACCAGACTCTTTCTTTTGCTCTGCCTAATACACATAATTGTTACTCTACAGAACATAATATGGCTCTTAGGGGCTAACATGCTATAGGAAAAATGCTTAAATACTCAGATTTCAGAATTTTTTAATGACTGGAAAGATTAAAGAGGGAAAATGAAGTCACATAAGAGAATAAAAAACACTCAAAGAAAGCTCAGACTGTCCCTGCAGAGAAAAATGATCCAAGTGATTGAAACAGGATCCCAGTCACTGGAGTAGTTTTGTACTCAGGTTGGAATCTCATGTGTGTGAATGTCACTTTGCCTGGAAGGTAAAAGTTATAAAACAGGAAAATCTTGCTTAACCAGAAATGTAGCTAATTGGAAACCCCAAATAAGCTCCCAGGGACAGCTTTCTATTCTAGAAGGAAGTAAGTCATGAGAAAAAGCCCACATACACAGTATAGGCTGGCTCAGTAGTACACAAGCCTATGCTCACTCCCTTCCGCACACAGCCCTATGTCCTGATACTCTTCTTGATACTACAGACCCCGTGGAATGGAGCCCTCCCGGCTCCTCTGTGCATGGGATTTCCCAGGTAAGAATACTGGAGGGGGTAGCCATTCCCTTCTCCAGGGAATCTTCCCGACCCAGGGATCAAACCTGGGTCTCCTGCATTGCTTGCAGATTCTTTACCACTGAGCCACAAATGGGATTTTTTAAAGATGTCCTGGCACCTTTTAAATTCTGTCTCTGTCCAAAGATTTACTGTGTTCTTTAGAGTCAAAGGATTTTGGGAGGAATGTAGACTTGGTAAGAAACCTCTTTCAAGTTCAAACACTTAATGATTTCTTGTGAATCCTTAATTAACCCCCCCAAAATATGTCCCAGAATCCTCTTTATTTCCCCCCATGCATGTGCATGAGACAGAATTTAAAAGGTGTCAGGATATCTTTATAAAATCCCATTGGTTCCTTGGTAGCTCAGTTGGCAAAGAATCCGCCTGCAATGCAGTAGACCCTGTTATGATCCCTGGATCGGGAAGATCCCCTGCAGGAGGGCACGGCAATCTACTCCAGTATTGTTGCCTAGAGAATCCCTATGGACAAAGGAATCTGGAGGGCTACAGTCCGTGGGGTCACAAAGAGTCGGACACAACTGAGCAATTGAGCATACCTCAGCACATCATGCTTGTGTATGCTGAGTCACTTCAGTCATGTCAGAGTCTTAAACCCTGCAGACAGTAGCCCACCAGGCTTCCCTGTCCACGGGATTCTCCAGGCAACAGTACTGGAGTAGATTGTTGTGCCCTCCTCCAGGGAATCTTCCTAACCCAGGGATTGAACTCATGTCTCTTACCTCTCCTGCATTGGCAGGCAGATTCTTTATCACTAGTGCCACCTGGGAAACCCCCTTATTTCCCCCCAGGGATCTTTATTTTAACCCCAGATGTAGTGAAAATAAGAAGAAACCAGGATAAATCTAAGTAACAGGTCAATAATGCTTTAATTATGGAGTTTATATTAAAAATTGATATTTGGAACTAGCAAAACTCAGTAATAAAAAAATAAACAGATTAAAAATGAACTAAGGGCTTAAATAAACATTTCTCAAAAGAAGACATACAAATGGCCAACACGAAAAAATGTTCAACATCACTAATCATCAGGAAATGCCAATCGGAACCTCAGTGAGATACCAACTCACACCTGTCAGGGTGGCTATTATCAAAAAACAGAAGACCACAAATGTTGGGGAGGAGGTGGAGAAACTGGAATCCTTGTACACTGTCAGTGGGGATATGAGATGGTGTGGTCACTGTAGGAAACAGTATAGAGTGTCCTCAAAAAAGAGGATGAGCCCACTATCCAGCAATTCCACAGCTGGGTATTTATCGAAGAAGAACTGAAGCCAGGATCTCCAAGAAATATGAGCATTCCCATGTTCATTGCAACACTGCTTACAAATCCACTCTTTAAGATGTTCTTTCCACATTCTTGTTTTTATCACCTTTACAACATTCAAATGAAATAATGAAGACAAGGATTACAACTTCATAGACAAGATGCTAAGGCACAGAGCCCACGACGTTTTCCATTAAAGCATCTTATCTTGAGGAACCTCTTGGTGAAGCAGAACTCAGTGTAGCACCTCACTCCCATGTGTATATTGACACTTTTCCTGTAGTACTTGATAACTGGAGAAGACACACCTTGAAATGTTTATGAGTAACCAGAAAACTTCTGAAAAGACAAAAAAAAATGAAGATGCTAGTATTCAAATCTGAAACTTGAAAACCAAAACCTTTGAAATATGATGCTGACTCTGAAATGCATGGAATCTTCCTCCTGCCTGAAGTCCTCATCCTGCCTCCTACAGAGCCTCTGCTAGTAGCTGCCAAGTAGATAGAATTTACCGTCAGGGTGGGGGCCAGAAGGAAAAATGTTGGGAGGTATTGATTGCAATTAACTTTGCCACTGATTGGTGGGGGACTCCAGGTGAGCCCAGCTCTTTAGTCAATGGGGAAGACTCAGAGATTAATGGAGCTTGTCAACTGGGTTTGTGGGCTCAGACCCAGAGGGTCAAATAACTCCATTTTTCCCACTTTGAAACTGAAATGATCGGGGCATCAGGGAGAGACATTATGAGAGCGAACAGAATGATCAATGACACTGATCATATTCCCTCTCCTAATCACTGTGGCTGAGCTTGGAGACACAGAGCTCCTTTTATTGACGATCTAAAGTGCAAGGCCTGGGTGCCTTTTGCAATTAAATATAATTGCAGGACCTGGTTTGCTTCCTTCCGATGCTCTCATTTCTGGCTGCTGTTGATGGAGGTACAGGCTACCCTCTGTCACTGTTATCTCTTCACTAAATACTTTTGTGCAGATGTCACAGAACTGCTTGAAGCTGCCTGAAGATGCTTGCTCCTTGAAAAGAAAGCTATGACAAACCTAGATAGCATATTAAAAAACAGTGACATTATTTTGCTGACAGAGGTCCATATAGTCAAAGCTATGGTTTTTCCAGTAGTCATGTATGTGAGAGCTGGACCATCAAGAAAGCTGAGCGCCAAAGAATTGATGCTTTTGAATTGTGGTGCTGGAGAAGACTCTTGAGAATCTCTTGGACAACAAGGAGATCAAACCAGTCAATCCTAAAAGAAATCAGTCCTGAATACTCAGTGGAAGGACTGTTGCTGAAGCTCCAATACTTTGGCCAACTGATGCGAAGAGCCAACTCATTGGAAAAGACCCTGATGCTGGGAAAGGTTGAGGGCAGGAGGAGAAGGGGGCGAGGGTGATGAGATGGTTGGGTGGCATCACTGACTCAGTGGACATGAAATTGAGCAAACTCCAGGAGATAGTGGAGGACAGGGAAGCCTGGCATGCTGCAGTCCATGGGGTTGCAAAAAGTCAGACATGACTTAGCGACTGAACGACAACAACCCAGAGCTGACGAAATAAGTGCCCCAAACAGAGGGACAATGTACCTGAGAAGGGTCCCCCGCCCCACCTGCTTATGTCACCTCTTGGGTGTGCCTATGTGACAGGGAGATTGGTCCCCTTAGAATCGATTGGAAGTCATCTTTCCTGAGATTCAGACAGAATCGGGAGATGGCAGATAACTGTGTGTGCTTCTCAAGCCCGCATTTCTACATCACTTGGTAACAAACATCTCCTATTGATTAGCTCTGGGAAAGGCCCCTGAGATAAATGCTGGAATTCTTTGAGCTGGTTGAAGAGTAAAAGGAATCAGAATAGCGATAGTGATGATGAAATTAAAAAGCACAGGTTCCAGAGGTGGAACTCTTGCAGAGTAACGGAGCAGCACAAAATCCTAGGAAATAAAATTTTTGGCAGGTTGATGAATTCACCTTTACTTTAGTCCCATTACCTGGACCTCCCTTAACGGGCCTTTGTAACAGGGACGCCAGCTCCCTAAATCAATATGTTTTCTTGGGGACTATGGTGACCTCATAAATCATCATTTGTGTGACATATTTGTGATAATAAATCTACCTTGAAGGGAGAGAGAGAAAGGAAGGCGGTTAACAATAAACCACAGTGCTAAGCCATGGGGAGAATAATATAAAACCTGGGTTACTATGGACACACAAATTTGTGTGGTTGCAGTCAAATTACATGTGCTTTCTCCCCTGAGTGTCTGTGGGCCTGGGAAGGTCCAGAATGAGCTGGTGGAATGACCCTTCACTTTGGGGTCAGGGGACTGAGGCTTTTCACGTGAGGGAAGATGACCACGTGAAAGAGAAGCTGTAAGAGAGACGACTATGAATTCGTTTGCCTTGGGTCTTCTCAACTGCTTTTTCTAACAGGAGAAAATGGAGCGAGTTTGTTTAGTGGTTCAGATAGAAAAGGAAGTGATGGGTTACTCAACAAACTAAAAATTTTTTCTTGACCCTCCAATGAAGGCTCCACCAACAGGAACATTCTTACCATGTCTGCATTTGGTTAAGAAGAAGCCAAATGGACAAATGACTTAATGATGATTAAAACATCCCCATGGTTCACCAATCTTATTTGCTGTTTCGTGGAATCATAGTTTTATCCTTCCATGCAAACTGTTTCCCATCAAATGAAGAGAATTATTGAAGATAATAAAGGAAAAAATGTGGGCTGTGGAGCTTCACAAACTTGAGTCAGAATTCTTCTTCCATCTTTTATTTAATGTGCACATTAGTTTTCTAATCTCTATCATAGGGAAGAGAGTGACAGCTTTGCCTGGGTTATTGTGAAGCTGAATTGAGATAATATGTGTTAATTAAAAAAAAAATACATGAAACCATGACAACACATAGCTCAGAACCAGACACTTGCTCTGTGTTCAAAAAAGTTCATTTTCCATTCCATTTTTTAATAAAATTATCTTCATGTTTTTTCTTTTTTAAATTTTGTTTGTTTCCAGTGTTTTATTCATCTTGTTTCTTTTATTTTTATTTATTTTCTGTTTTTTTAATTATTATTATTTTTGGCCACATCCCATGACATGTGGGATCTTAGTTCCCTGACCAGGTATCTCATCTGGGTCCCCTAAGGCAAAAACTCAGAGTCTTAACCACTGGAGTGCTCAGGAAGTCCCTTCTTTCCTTTTAAAATCAAAGGTCATAGGGCTAGAAGGGACTTGAAAATTCATCTATTCCTCCATCCCTCATTTTGCGAATGGCTAAAAGGCTTTCTCAAAAACTTTAGAGACTTGCTCAAGGTTATAAGTAGTTAACACCCCAGAAAACAACAGGATAAAGAACTGAATTTCTAATCCATGCTCTGCTCACACAGCAAATCTTTCCTTTAAAGAGGAGTTGTTGATTTATTTTTCTGTTTACCCAAGGAAAACTGGTTCATAGTTAAACATTTGAAAAATTGAAAAAATAAAAGCACATAAAAATAGCAAAATTCGGGGACTTTCCTGGCAGTCCAGTGGTTAAGACTGCACTTCCAATACAAGAAACTCAGGTTTGATTCCTGTTCAGGGAATTAAGATCCCATATGCCATGTGGCATGGCCAAAAAAAGAGAAAGAAATTAAAAAATAAAATTAAATAGTTTTTATAAATAAATAAAAATAACAAAAATCACCATAACACCTGAATCCAAAGATAAATGCTATTTTTGCTTTAGTAGAAGAAATTTAGGATTACCCAGCATGAATTCTAAGAACATCCTCAGAAAAGAAACAGACTTCTTCACATGTGGAAAAAAAAGCCAAACCAAAGTCCTTTTTCCTTTTTGGATGAAAGGCCTTCTGCCTTCTATCTCATCCCTTTTTGACAAGGTATCTCTTAAAAATCATTATCTTTTTTCACACGTGAAAATAAAAGCAGCTGTTTCTACTATCTTCTTTTCCCACCAGCCAGCCAGAGAGCAAAGGCCACTATTGGTCCAAATGCACCACCAGACAGACTGTGCTCAAGTTGGAATTAATAAAAAACTGAGCGATTACTTTATTACATGGTGGAAAATATGCATTGATTCAATTGCCCAAATGTTTAAATTGCTTGGCCTCATGAAAAGCCAAGTTTAAAACCGGGAATTTTTGGCAAGAAGGAATCTCCTGATAAAAAGCATGTGTTGAAAAGAAAACAAAAATACAGCAGAAGTGTATGCTTTCATTCTGGGCTGGGGGACTCTTAATTTATCTCAATCTATGTGATAAAGCAAGCCCCTCTACTGTAATGTTTACGTAAAGAATACTTTGGCCTGATTTTAGAAAATTATAAGATTAAATCATACAATTGTACATACATAATCCTATCTTGATATGTGTATGTGGGTGTTTTCATGGAAGTGCATGCGGTCAACTTGTATACATGCATATATATGTATGAACATTATGTGTTTGTATTATATCTGACTCCAAGTCAAAAGATGACATTGAAAGCTAAGGCATTGTCTGCAGCTATTAATACAGGGATCTAGGCAGTTGGTGACTCTCGTGCCATTGATTGTGGTCTAGCCACTGATCTACTTTATATGTATAAAATCCGTGGTCTTCACAGAAACAGGGTCCTTTGGGGTCAGCTCTATCCCATGTCTCACATGGACCCCACACTTGGACTTGTACTTCCTACACTGTTTTTTGCTAATTATTTTAAATCTCTGCATTGCTTGTATTTGCCAAGAGGGTTCTTTGCTTAATTAGGAAAACAGGTTTGGGAAATAAAATTGCAGGGTTTGAGGAAAATTGTCTGCTCATCTTTCACCCTGGCTCCCTACCTCTGGCAGCCCCCTGCTAATATGTGTCCTCTGGAAAGAATATTTTCAAAGACAGCAGGTAATTAAGGCATTTGGCATTGAGTTCCAAATGGTTTTTCATAGAACAATGGGCTTGAAAGCTTCCCATGTGGCCTAAGGATCATCCACGACTGTCAAATAATCTTGAAGATCAAGTTAAAATTGCTCTTGAAAAATAGCATCTTATAATTAGACATGGCCATGTCAATTTAGCTCAATGTCTTCATTTTACAGATGAGAAAACTGAGGTGCAGAGGGATTACTTGACCCTAAAGAACCAGCCAGTGTCAGAGAGAGTAAAACCAGATGCCAGATAACCTGAGGTCAGCTATTTGCCTATTTGTGGAAAAAGAATAAGATTTGCTTGTCTTTTATTTTCCAGTTATAAAAAGATTTGTATTAAAAAGGAACTTAAACTTGTTTAAGGAAAAACACTTGAATTATGAGCATAACTATACTTATGAAAATCACTACACAGCATCAACATAATAGATTTAGACAATAACAAACTAGCTTAACAATAAATAAAAAGTAACTTAAAAATAAGGAATCCAAAGGGAGAGGAGAAGGTGTGAGGAATGTGGAAGCATGCCATTCATTATAATGCTTTGTTAATTTTTACTGTACAGCAATGTGATTCAGTTATACGTATATACATTTTTTTCATATTATTTTCCATCATGGTTTATCACAAGATATTGAATACTCTGTGCTATACAGTAGGGCCTTACTGTTTATCCATCCTATATATACTAGTTTGCTTCTGCTAACCCCAAATTCCCAGTCCTTCCCTCCTACATCTCCCTTCCCCTTTGGTCACCACACATCTGTTCTCTATGTCTGTGAGTCTGCGTCTGTTTTGTAGATAAGCTCAGTTGTGATACATTATAGATTCCACATTTAAGTGATATTGCAATAAACTGTGGAAAATTCTTTAAGAGATGGGAATACCAGACCACCTTACCTGCCTCCTGAGAAACCTATATGCAGATCAAGAAGCAACGGTCAGAACCAGACATGAAACAACAGAATGGTTCCAAATCGGGCAAGGAGTACATCAAGACCATAAATTGTCATTCTGCTTATTTAATTTATATGCAGAGCACATCATGAGAAATGCTGGGCTGGGTGAAGCACAAGCTGGAATCAAGATTGCAGGGAAAATATCAATAACCTCAGATATGCAGATGACACCACCCTTATGGCAGAAAGTGAAGAGGAACTAAAGAGCCTCTTGATGAAGGTGAAAGAAGAGAGTGAAAAAGCTGACTTAAAACACAACATTCAAAAAACTAAGATCATGGCGTCCCATAATTTCATGGCAAATAGATGGGGAAAGAATGGAAACAGTGACAAAATTTATTTTCTTGGGCTTCAAAATCACTGCAGATGGTGACTGCAGCCACAAAATTAAAAAAACACTTGCTCCTTGGAAGAAAAGCTATGACAAACCTAGACAGCATATTAAAAAGCAGAGACATTACTTTGTTGACAAAGATCCATCTAGTCAAAGCTACGGTTTTTCCAGTAGTCATGTATGGATGTGAGAAATGGACCATAAAGAAAGCTGAGTGCCGAAGAACTGATCCTTTTGAACTGCAGTGTTGGAGAAGACTCTTGAGAGTCCCTTGGACTGCAAGGAGATCCAACCAGTCCATTCTAAAGGAAATCAGTCCTGAATATTCATTAGAAGGTCTGATGCTGAATCTGAAGCTCCAATCATTTGTCACCTGATGCGAAGAGCTGACTCATTAGAAAAGACCTGATGCTGGGCAAGATTGAAGGCGGGAGGAGAAGGGGATGACAGAGGATGAGATGGTTGGATGGCATCACCAACTCAATGGACATGAGTTTGAGCAAGCTCTGGGAGTTGGTGATGGACAGGGAAGCCTGGCGTGCTACAGTCCATGGCATCACAAAGAGCTGGACATGACCGAGCAACTGAACAACAACAACATATGGTATTTGTCTTTCTCTGTCTGACTTATTTCACTTGGTATGACTGTCTATTGGTCCATCCATGTTGCTGCAGGAGGCATTATTTCATTTTTTATGGCTGAGTAATATTCCATCGTATATATGTACCACATCTTCTTTATCCATTTCTCTGTCGATGGACATTTATTTCCATGTCACAGCTATTGTAAATAGTGCTACTGTGAACATAGCGGCCATTCATTACTTATTTACTCAGCTACAAGAACCTTTGGTTTGTTGACAATGACATGAGGATAGATAAAACTGTTCTAAGTCTCTTTGCGCCCTTCAGCATTTCTCCCTACATGTAGTATTGTATTGGTTGTATGCCTTCTCCAGGGTATAAGATCCATTCAGCAGGGTTTTATGTTTTGTCAACTATGGAATCCCCAGAGCCTCCTGGGTGCATCAAACAGTAGATGCTCAGTGGACATGTGCTGAATCTCACTGGCGATGGTGGAATTGAGCCCTACAGGTGATCAACATGTGAAACTGATAGAGTCCCAGCGCTCATAGTTGGTTGACCTTCGATTACAGTTGACCCTTGAACAACACAGGGGTTACAGGCACCCACTCCCCTACACATCCAAAACCCAAGTATAACTTTTGACTCCTCCCAAACTTAACTACTCATAACCTACGCTTGACCGGAAGCCTTACAAAAAACAGAAACAACCAATTAACACATATTTTGTATGTTATATGTATATCTACACATATTTTATGCATTTACAACATACCTAACTTTTTCTTTTTTTGCTATTTATAGGCTATGCAGTTCATTTACAAGGTTTTTCAAATTGTAGCAAATCTCAAAAACCATTTCCAATTCATTTATTGAAAATAAAAACCCACATATACATGGAGCCACACAGGTCAGACCCATGTTGTTCAAGATTCTGCTGGACATTGTCCTGTGACTCACCTTAAGAACTCTGTTAGGGAGTTCTTAGCCCTGGGTGGGTCCTTGGCAGACCCACAACTTGAATTCCGGTCTTCTCGCTCTAGGATTTGGTTCAGCATTCTGGATTCAGGATTTACTGGGTTCCTAAACAACATTGCCAAGGTCGCACAGCTAATTACCTAGTGGCAGAGCCCCTGGTGCAGTCTCTTTCATGGTGGCCCTGGCTCTGCTAGCCCCAGACAGTTGCCCAAGAGGGCTCAGGACTCCTCAGACCAAAACCAGTAGGATAAGTAAAATTTTCCAGAAAATACCCTAGCGAGGCAGGCAGCATGAGATCAAAGGAGGCGTTGTTTGAAATGAGTTTCTGGAGATGGCCCCCCAGCTGTATGCATACCGCTATCTTAAATATCATTTATTACTAACAGGTACTATCAAGATGTGAAGCTGAGGAAGCAGGTTGCTGAGATGTGTTTTGGTTTGCTTGTATTTTTCATCTCCCAAACAAATTCCCAGTTGTAGAATCTGACTTGGCTGAGTGACTCTGCCTGGCCGGTGCCGGCTTCCCCAACCTGCTCTGCCAAATGTCTTCCCAAACCAGGTTTTCCATCCCAGGGATGGTGGGTGGCAAGTTACTTAAAAAAAAATCTTCACTGTGTCGGTTTCCCTTTGCTGACTTCACATAAACTGCCTCTCTGCTTTGCCTCCAGTCTTTTGAGCAAGCAAGATAAGAGCACTCAATATAGATTATTTTGCATTTGAATTTATAGGGTGATTGATTGGGATGAAAGGACGTGTATATTTCCTGTCTGGGCTGCCCTCCTCTTTGGACACCCTCAGATACAAGATGTTACATCTCAAGGAGATTCTCTTCCGAAAATCCGTTAATAAATTTTTGTAAACAGTCATGTTATATAGGCTTGCACGGTCTTTTTATAGTTTGCTGTAAAAGATTTTAGTTGTCTCTTCAATCTTTTCCCTGGTCTTTCCATTTCTAATTTCAAGGTTTAAAAGTTACTTTTGAGAGCCAAAAGAAAACACAGTTAAGTCGAGGATGAAAGAAAGAGAGAGATATGGACCCGTAAATATAAGTGATTGCCAGATTAGGTCTGACAGAGCTGTTTGCTCTTGCAGAGGCGTTTTACAGTCTTGCTGAATAGAGACACTGCTGCGCATGCCACCTGCGTGTGTGTTTTTATGGGCTCTTGCACCGCAAGCAGGTAAACTTCCCATGCATTCTGGGAAGCCTTGCCTGCTGCTGCCCTACGTTGCTCAGAGCAGTCAGGGGGAGTGTGCCCAGAGGAAAAGGCAGGAGTGAGTTGGATAAATAAAGCCGCCCCAGACCTGTGTCACTCTGCGACCCAGCCCAGAAAGAGGAGCAGACAAGAGCTCAGGAAGGTGGCTCCCAAGGCAGGGACAGCAGCCCCTTCCTGTCATCCGGCCAACCTCAGCCTCAGTAGAGAGAGAACCCCTGGGAGGAAATTCAGGGGCCTGGAGAGAGCAGGCCCCACCCTCCTTCTGAAATCTGTAAGCCATCTGTCTGGAGGCTTCTCCAGGCTGGCATCCCCATTCTTTCTGGGAGCCTGAGCAGAGCCCCTGCCCCAGGCATCCTCTGTGGCCAGGTGGCCCCACGCTGGGGACATTTCATGCTGATGCTTGTTTTATTTCCTCTGGCCACTTCACAGATATAACAGTAGGCCTGCAGAGTCGCTGCCCACCTTACAAACAGACGGGGGTCGAGGTGGGGGTGAGGGGGGTGGGCAGGGAAGTACGCAATGGTGGTGTCTGAGCAGGACTGGCAGTGGCCAAACCTGGAGCCTGTCAATTCCCTTCGCTGTGCGCACGGAGGATGGAGAACGCCGATGAGCGATTAGTGAACTTGGAGGCCGTCTTCTCTCTTCTGGATAAAGAAATTGACTCTGAGGTTGACTCTGAGACATCACTTGATGGGGAGGTGGGGATGTGGAGGGCAGCATGGAGAAAGCTGGGAGAGCCCAGGCACCCTACTCCTAGCCTACTGCCCCTCCCACCGCTTCACTGCATCTGAAAGGCAGCAGCCTCCCCCGAGCCTCCAGAACTGTCTTAGGTGTCCCCAGGCATAGAATGCAGCAGAGCCTGCATACAGCATGTGCTCAATAAATGCTTAGCACATGCATGAGTACATAAAAGGGTGGATGGACAGATGACTATAAATGTAAATGAAATGGGATCTTAAAGGGATTCTTATCGCTCATCGCAGTCACTTCTCAAATAAGCCAAAATAAGTCCCTCTCCTGCCTCGCGATCCACCTGGAACAAGCATGTAGCCGCGATACAGATGGCATTGTCTTCATCAATGTGCGGCCTGCCCTGGTCCTTCCCTCACCAGCACGTGAAACGTACAGAGAAGCAGAAGCCATGGGTAAAGCACGGCCAAAGGAGGAAAACGAGAGGACGGTGTGGTTCCGTGCGCTCTGTTCATCATGGGGACACACGAGACGCTCTGGACTGCCTGCAGCTCCAGTCCTTCCCAGCCAGACTGCGAGCACGTTCAAACTGGATACAAGTGCATGCCATCACCGGACATCAGCGCGCCTCCTGGGCGCTGCACCTGTGCGTTTCCTACCTCAGAGCGTCTCGGGGAACCCCGTTCTCCTCTGGTCTGTGTCGGCCAATGCCTTCGTGAAGCTGAGACGATGGTATCAGCTGGAACCTGTCTGGAAACCTGTCTGTAACCTGTTCCAGAAGACCCTCTAGAACCCCACTTGATCCTGTCCCTCTCTTATTCAGAACCCTTCTGCAAGTGCCCACAAGTGCACTATAGAATGTGCGCAGGGAGTAAGAATGACCAGAGACACCCCCGCTTGTGTGTGTTTCTGTTCAAGAGGCAATAAAACACTAGTATATCAATAACCTCAGATAAGCAGATGACACCACCCTTATGGCAGAAAGTGAAGAAGAACTAAAGAGCCTCTTGATGAAAGTGAAAGAGGAGAGTGAAAAAGTTGGCTTAACGCTCAACATTCAGAAAACTAATATCATGGCATCTGGTCCCATCACTTCATGGCAAATAGATGGGGAAACAGTGGCTGACTTTATTTTTCTGGGCTCCAAAATCACTGCAGATGGTGATTGCAGCCATGAAATTAAAAGACACTTATTCCTTGGAAGGAAAGTTATGACCAACCTAGACAGCATATTGAAAAGCAGAGACATTACTTTGCCAACAAAGGTCCGTCTAGTCAAGGCTATGGTTTTTCCAGTGGTCATGTATGGATGTGAGAGTTGGACTATAGAGAAAGCTGAGTGCCAAAGAATTGATGCTTTTGAACTGTGGTGTTGGAGAAGACTCTTGAGAGTCCCTTGGACTGCAAGGAGATCCAACCAGTCCATCTAAAGGAGATTAGTCCTGGGTGTTCATTGCTAGGACTGATGCTGAAGCTGAAACTCCAATACTTTGGCCACCTCATGCGAAGAGCTGACTCATTGGAAAAGACCCTGGTGCTGGGAAAGATTGAGGACAGGAGGAGAAGGGGAGGACAGAGGATGAGATGGTTGGATGGCATCACTGACTCAATGGACATGGGTTTGGGTGGACTCCAGGAGTTGGCGATGGACAGGGAGGCCTGGTGTGCTGCAGTTCATGGGGTCGCAAAGAGTCGGACATGACTGAGCAACTGAACTGAACTGATCCAGATAGGCCGCCCGGCCTGATTTCCAACCCCTGTCCTGCTGCTCACAGCGATGTGGTCTCAGGAATATCACCTGTCCCCACCTGGAGAACAGGGCAGGTGGCAGGACCTGTATCCTAGGTCGCTGGGGAGATGCGCTGTGTCCATGCCCAGCAGGGACCAAGCACTGGACTAGCATCAGTGGGAGCACCGCTGTCATCATCCCAGTCAAGAGAGCTTCATTTCTCTGAGTCGCGTTAGACAGGTAACAGGATTTTCCATCCCAGTGATCCCTGAGACTCCCTGCTGCAGCCCAGGGCTCTGTGAAGATGCTGGAATTGTGCATCTGACAGAGTGTCGGCTCCTGGGCTCAGGAATACAGGTGCCCTTGATGTTACGGGAGATCCATCCTGCCGGGCTGCAAGCCCCCCTGCTCCACCCCAGCATCTTCTTTCCCTCGGCCTCTAGTCCAGACTGCCTCTCCATTCAGGTTCATTCCGCTCCCTGGGAGGCTGGAAGGGGACAAGGCTGAGCATTTGTGCAGGACACACAGGACCCTGGGCCTAAAGTTAGTACTTGGTTTTGCTTAAAGGCCTTTTAGACTCAAAGACCTATTGGCCCTTATGGGAAACTCTGGTGCAAACTGGGAGAGGAGGGAGTTCTCTCATTATTTCAGATTTTTCTATGGCTATAAAAAGAAAATACAAACTGGTATCTCTGGTCCTGTAAAAATTACCTGAGTTAGACCCCAGCCACTTCCTCCAGGGCACACCCACTACACCACTTTTCTGCCCTTCCCGAACACCAGGCACCTGTACCATCACACCTGTGACACTCTCCACCTTCTCTTTGCTGAGCAGTGAACTCCTGGCCATCCTTCAAAACCCTTTGCAAATGGCCCACTCACTGACATTTTTTCCCAAAGAATGATTTCCTTTCTTCCCCCTAGACTTTCCTCCAAAATTATGGGTAGCCAAAGCAAAAGGTAAGTTCCACAAGTCATACAACTCTCTTTGTCCAGACAAAAAACACTGAGCCTCTGAGAGCAGCATTCTCCTGTCTGCAGAGGCCCAAGCTTCTCAGACACCTCTGCACCCAGCACAGAGTAGAGCAGGATCCAGTATTTCTGTTCCCTCTGTTTGTAATTTCTACCTGACTAATGTACATCCCTGGCCTCACAAGGCAACTAAAATTGCTGAGGAATTGTCTCTTTTTGTTGCTGCAGATAGCCAGTTCCAAACATTCAATTTTCACAGTGGTGATGTTTGCATTCTAAGAAAAGTGACTTCTTATCCTGGTGTAGTTGATGGATTCTGAGGCCTGGAGAGACATCCTTAGCCCCACCCCTCCCGGGTGCTCTGAGCCAAGCTACCTGAGACAATTTACAAGGAGGCAGGTAGGAAGCCCTCTGCAAATGTTTGCATTCCTCCCCTCCCTCTGGCCAAACAGCAGGGCTACCCTTGCCTCGGGCATCCCCGGGATTGCCAGCACTTCGGTGTTCAGGCCCAGGGTGGCTTTGTCAGTTAACAGCCCTAATAAAGAAGACCAGGTCCGGGCAGGATTCACGGGTGGGGGAGGTGGTGGTTTTGCCCTGGAGCTCCTGGCCCATCCCAGGCAGGCTTGTTCTGGCCGCTCTCCAGCTGCCTCAACTTGAAAGGAACTTGATGACTTGATGGCTTTTTCTCATCCCAAGACTCTCTTTCCAGCTCAGGAGCAGTCAGACTTCAGGAAAACAACAACAGGGTGAACCAAAAGGGTCTTCCTTTTTTGAATCTTTGTTTCTAGCAGTCTGGTAAATACATGACTCTCCAACAGCTAGACTAAGAACAATCTCCCCGTTTTTACGCCAAAATAACCATTTATACCAGGCTCTGAGGAGAAGGCAATGTTACCCCACTCCAGTACTCTTGCCTGGAAAATCCCATGGACGGAGGAGTCTGGTAGGCTACAGTCCATGGGGTTCCTAAGAATCGGACACGACTGAGCAACTTCACTTTCACGTTTCCCTTTCATGCACTGGAGAAGGAAATGGCAACCCACTCCAGTATTCTTGCCTGGAGAATCCCAGGGACAGAGGAGCCTGGTGGGCTGCCGTCTATGGGGTTGCACAGAGTCGGACACGACTGAAGTGACTTAGCAGCAACCAGGCTCTGAATCCCACTTTCTCCCTTAATCCCCGCCATGACCCTGAGAGCCAGCAAAGGAACTGTGTGCCCATTTCAGAGAGAGGGAAACTGAGGCACTGTTTGGTCAGGTGACTTGTTCAAGGTGACATAGTGTTCATGGAAAAGCTGGCAGAAATAAGTAGGTCCTCTAACAGTTCCTGATATTTTTCTCATTTCACCATGCTGAAATGAGAACGGCTGTCTTCCAGTCTATATAAAGCTGTTTTCTGAAAACGTGTTGTAATGGTCATAGTGATAAGTAATATAAGGTCCTGTTACATACCAAGTATGTCTTTTACATGACATCTCTTCCTCAGGAGCATTCTAGAAAGTGGATATTAAAACCTTATAATAACCTATGGTGGAAGAAAATGTTAAAAAAGAATATGTGTGTGTTGTATAACTGAATCACTTTGCTGTACACCTAAAACTAATGCAACATTGTAAACCAACTATATTTTAAGAACATATCAAATCAAATCTGCAGGACTTTGAATCTCAGAGAAGTAAAATGACCTGTTGAAGTCAGACCTTGGCGAGGGCGGTGTTCTTTACAACAGCCAAAAGGTGGAGGCATCAGCAGGTGTTGGGTAAACACAATGTGGCCGATACACACAATGGAGTGTTGTTTGACCTTAAAAAGGAAGGAAGTTCTGACAGACGCTATAGCATGGATGAACGTTGACAACATTAGGCTAATGAAGTAAACCAGACGCAAAAAGACAGACACTGCACGATTCCACTCCTATGAGCTTCCTAGAGTCGTCCGTTCGCAGGGACGGGAGGTATGATGGTGGTGCAGAGGCTGCAAGAGCGGAAATGAGGAATTTTGTTTAAGGAGAAGAGAGCTCCTATTCTGTAAGCTGAAAAAGGTTTAGAACATGGATGGAGTGATGGTTTGCACAACTGTGTGAATCCACCCTTTGCCACCGAATCATGCATTTATAAACAGTTGAAATGGTAATTTTTACATTATATATGTTTTACCACAAAAAATAATGTTGACATTTTAGAGCGTTTTAGACCAGCTCTTCTATGGCCTGAGCGTTTTCACATGTCTTTGCTCCTGGAAATCCCTCTTCTCTGTCACCGGGTTTCCCAGGCTCACCTCTTCTTCAGCACCCAGCTGAAACGCTGCCTCCTCTCAAAACCTTTCCTGATGCCCCAGGGTAATCTTTTCTGAACTTGAACCTGAGTTACCGTATGCCACACTCCTGCCCTATTCCGTCCTATGTCCCTCATTTCCCCTGATCACGTTCTTGAGAGTGAAGCCAAGTCAGTAACAGTTTCTAACCTGCGGTGCCCAGCACAGGACCTGGCAGGTAGAAGGTTCCGGATGTCCCGCACGGCAAGGAACACAGGAGCAGTTGTTAGTTCATCGTCATGTCCTTTTCCACCATTAACCCTTGGATCGTCCCAGCCAGGGCTCCTGCATTGGAAGGCAGATTCTTAACCGCTAAACTGCCAGGGAAGTCCCCAAGTTATTTTTAAATGTCAAGGAGTAAGAAGTCTCAAAAAGACCTCCCCTTGCGGCAAAAAATTGTCTAAAGCTGAAGAGTGTGAAATGCTTGGTTTGAAGCCTGGCAGCCAACCTTGAGAGTCAAAAACTGCGAGCTGGAGCAATTTCAAACCGTCTTTGAAGGGAGGGGCCCCCCAGGCCAAGAATGTTGACGGGGCTGGCATGTGAAGGAGTGAAGAGAGACCCACAGAGCAGCTGGAGCAGTGCCATCCGACAGGCCAACTGGGGAAGCGCCGGGCTCCCGGCCGAGAGCCGAGCCCTGCTTTGCTGAGGACCTGATGAGCGGCCGGGACAGCAGGACAAGCTTGCCTGGCTCTGACCAACTAGCAAGCATGAGAGCAGGCCTCCGGAACCGTCCAGGGAGTGGAGCCTGCCCCGGATGGGTGCTCGTCACTTGGTGAATGAGGTGGCTTCCACTTGTGGACCAAAGGCCGTTTCTGAGGTTTCTCGTGAAGCAAAGAAAAGGGGCCCTGAGAGGACTTCACCCGGCTGGAGGCAGACTCTGGTCACTCTCTTCCTCTGAGACAGAGCACACGCTGCGATTCTGTCGGAAAACCTTCAGCGTATTCAGGGTCCAGCTTTGCCACTGGTCCAGGTCCACGAGGGGAGCCTGTTCACCACTGGGCTCCTTCAGATTGCATGGAAATGCCTTCGCGTATCCATCCCACAAATGTTCAACAGACACCTAACAGGCGCCAGGCCCGAATCTGGGCTCTGGGAACGACACATACAGAAATCCAGGTAGCTGTGGGGTTTACAAACCAGTGGGAGAAAATAAACAAGCAAATCAGAGGGTAAATGGGGGTGGAAGCAAGGAGAACAGAGCCCAGGCAGGAAGGGGGCAGCTTTAAACGAGGCCTCCCTCGGGTGGAATGTGGTCAGACCTGAAGAAGGGGGACAGGGGCATAAGACGCCTGGGCAGTGTGTCCCAGGCAGAAGGCGTAGATAGGAAGGGCCCCCCAGGTGGTCCACGTGGCCAGCACATTCAGGGAGTACAGAACACAGAAGCTGGTGAGGCCCGAGCCCCCAGCACACGGGTGGCATTGTCACACGTGAGGTCTGAGATTCACAGGGCAGGTTGGGCTGAGGGCTTTTCCAGAAGGGATGGCATTTCAAACAAAAGGGTGGCTTGATGCACCTTGTTTGTTTTTGTGTAACTTTATTTATTCGTGGCTGCGCTGGGTCTTCATTGCTGCATCAGCTGTCTCTGGTTGCGGTGAGCGTGGTGGGCTCCTCTCCAGTTGTGGTGCCAGGGTTTGTTACTGCGGTGGCTCCTCTTGTTGCAGAACACGGGCTTCAGTAGTTGTGGTGTGTGGGCTTGGTACTTTTGGCTCCCGGGCTTAGTTGCTCCGCGGCACGTGAGACCTTCCCTGATCGGGAATCGAATCCATGTCTCCTGCACTGGTAGGCAGATTCTTGATCACAGAGCCACGACGGAAGCCCACAACTTGGGTTTTATCAGATCACTATAGCTGTCGCCATGCAAGGCCTGGTCAAAGGGCTCCGGGGGTAATCCAGGCAAGGATAACCGTGATTTGGACTAAATAATAGGGGTTGCAGTTTCCAAATACACATTGAAAGCAGAGCCAGTGGGACTTGCCCACAAACCGCACGAGAAAATGAGAACTCCAGCATTCAGCTTTGACTTGACCAGCTCCATAGAGGGAGCTGCGGGTCCATGAGATGCTGCAGACAATGCAGGCTGGAACCGTGGAAGGTGAGGAATCCAGGTCTGAATGTGTTAAGTCTGAGATATTTGTCCAAAGTCCAAGGGGAAAGATCAAGTCTGGGGAGGAACATATAAACATGAATTCCAGGGGAGAGTAGAGCTGGACATGGACATCTGGGTGTTAGCAATAGATAGATAAGGGCTTCCCTGGTGGGTCAGAAGATAAAGAATCTGCCTGCAATGTGGGAGACCTGGGTTCGATCCCTGAGTCAGCAAGATCCCCTGGAGAAGGAAATGGCAACCTACTCCAGTTATTCTCGCCTGGAGAATCCCAACGACCAAGGAGCCTTGTAGGTTATAGTCCATGGGGGTCACAACAGTCGGACATGACTAAGTGACTAACAATAGATAGATGGGATTTAAACAGGTGGCAAGAGATGAGATGACCAAGGGACCAGTCGTGAAACAGGGAGAGAGGTCCAAGGCTGAGTTCCTGTCACTCCAAGACTCAGGAATTAATGGGGTGGGAGAAGGCAGAAAAGATCCTGACATACATTGAGCACAAGGTCCCAGAAGTCAGGGGGGGACTAAAGTGTTCCTGGGACAGAGTGACCAGCTGGGTCATTATTCTCCAAGGATGTAAAGACAAAGCTGGTGAGCCAACGCCTGGGTCCGCCATGAAGGGGACTTTGTGAGCAGGAGAAGTTCAGGGGTGGCAGAGATGATGAAGCCTGGTGTCTGGGAAGAGGTGCTGGGGTTGGAAGAAAAGACAGGAGATGGTTGTCTGGAAAGGCAGGGCCACTGGCTGACACATACCCTGGGCCACTGAGGGTGCCCACTAGAGGTTAAAGTTCATAAATGTAACTGGACCTAATGCAGGTCAGCTGACCAGGCAAAAGAGTACCCAAGAAAAAACCTATTCATAGATGTCAGTCCATCTCATAAGATCACGGATGGATGGAAAAGGATGAAGAAGGGTAGACCTTTTGAAAAAGATGAACCTTGATGCTGGGCTTGGCTGTTCATACACATGGAATCTGACTTCGTTTTACAAATGATGGACTTCATGATAGGATGGCCGTCTCAAAATTGACACCAAAAGGAAAAGCCTTAAAATGTACATTTTCTAGGATAACCTAGTGGACAAAATATCAAGCGGACTGCATGAAGACTGTGGTTTTTGTTGTGGGTCTGTCCCTCCAGGGGCTTCCCTGGTGGCTCAGTAGTGAAGAATCCACCTGCCAATGCAGGACATGTGGGTTAAATCCCTGGGTCGGGAAGATCCCCTGGAGGAAGAAATGGCAACTCACAGCAGTATTCCTGCCTGGAGAATCCCATGGACAGAGGAGCCTGGCGGGCTACAGTCCATGGGATCACGAGAGTCAGACACAACTGAGCGATCAAACGATAGCAGCTGTCCCTCCCTCCAGGGCAGGACTGCCTCAGACGACCCATCTGGCATCTCTGAATCTCAGCACCTTGTCTGAAAATGAGAATCCACATGTCAGGTAACCAGACCAGCCATCTCTCTGTCCCCCAGGGACCATCCTGGCTTTACCACCAGCCTGGCATGGTGGGTCACTCAACTCCAAGAGTTTGACTGAGAGCAAAACCAGGGCTGGTGAGCGGGTGGGGGTCCACAAGCTCTCAAAAAGTGTTCCTCCAGCTCCTCCATGGTTATTGTATGCCAGACCCACCCGCCCTTCAGTGCTTCCTTTCAAACATTTCCAAACATTCAATGAAACATGGAAACCATCATGAGTTTTTCTCAAAGTGAAATGCATTCTATTTACATGACAATCGTTTACTCTAAGATTAGAACCCAATTTCAGTGCAAAAGCGCCTTTCTTTCATGAAAAGATGATAGTCAGTTTCTTCACTCTCCCTTATGTGACAGAGGGTGTGGACATGTTCAGATCTGAGCCCTGACTTCTTCTGGACGTGTTACTGTCCCTTGAGACTCAGAGGCGAAAGCCCTGCCCTGGAGACAGGCAGCTTGGAATTTGTGCTGCCCACCTGCTGGCCCTCAGGGCAGCCCAGCCGCCTCCAAAGCCCTCAATCAGGCTCAGGTTTGGTCTCTTAAGGAGCTCCCCGTGGCTCAGCTGGACTTTTGAACCTTGAGGAGGGTGGGTCAGGTCAGTTTCCATAAAAAGACTTATTGCTTTGAAATTGTGTTTTCTTACAGACCTAGCAAGGGCACATTTACTGGAGTTCATCAGAAGCTTTTAGATCGGGTCCTTTGTCCTATGCTTTTATGTTTGATTTTTGTTTGTTTGTTTTATTGTTTTTTTTTTCCAGGTGTGTTAGAAAAGTTTGTTAAGTAAATCAAAAAGTATGTTAATTTCTGCATTTAAATAACTGTGAGGTCAGACTAAGGGGAGGAGCCCTCAGGGTTCCGGGGGACACTCTTGGGAAGACACGGTCCTCTCTCCTCAGCAACCTTCCAGGACAGCAGAGGAGCAAAAGGAGCTCCCCTGCCCCGAGTGTTGACCAGAGGCCGGACGGGCCCACGGTCCACACTGAACCTCTTCTTCAGTCTTCAGGTTTGAAGTGCAAGCCAGGCGCCTTCAGTCTTCTCATCCAGACAAAGGTCGGGGTGTATCAGCAACGTGCTCAGGGTCACACAGCTAATAAATGGCCGAGATGTGAAACCAATAAAATTAAGCCCTTCCCACACAGGGGCCTCTCCTGTGACCCGAGACACACCTTCAGCTGATGGGCTTTCCTGTCCCCTGACATCTGGGTTTATCTCAGGATTTGTTTTTCTCTCAAAGCAAACGGGATGCCAAGAGCTCTGGGGTGGCCAGGGATCAGAGAACACTCTTTCCTTTTTAAAATGTCCTCTAGCGGAACTTGTCTTGCAGTCCAGTGGTTAAGACTTCACCTTCCAACACAGGCGGTGCAGGTTCAATTCCTGATGGGGGAGCTAAGATCCTACATGAGTAGTGGCCAAGACAAAACAAAAGCAATATTGTAAGAAACTCAATAAAGACTCTAAAAATGGTCCACTTCTCCCATTCCCCACCCCCCCATAATAGAAAAATGTCCCCTGGCTTCTCCCATCCAAGCACTAACCAGGCCCGACCCTGCTTATCTTCTGAGCTTAGACGAGATCAGGCGCGTTCAGGTTGGTATGGCTGTAGACTTGCCTGGCTTCTCATGTGTTCAAAACCCCAGGAGGAAGCATTTTACATCCAGCCAGTATTTAGGAAGCATACCAGGGTGGCATCCACGGAGTGGAGTGACATCTACAAAGTCAGGACTTTGAGGAGGTTTAGGTGAGTTGTTTTGCAGACACCATGGTCTACGAACTCTAAAACACCATCCAAACTGTAGATAATCTCATTGATTTCAAGTTCACCTAAGAAGGGGCCAACCCTAGTCTGAAAAACGAATTGACCTGAATAGACCATAAGGAGGGCACCGAGTCTGCGATTACTGCTTTTCCTTGGCCCTCACACTAACCCTCCCCCTATTATAACCTGGTTTCTGACCTGTCATGTCCCGGAAGCAGCTGCGTGCCCAGATCACCTCCTGCTGGTAAACACCGTAACTGTCATCCTGCCGACCCCCAACGACCATCCTTAACCAAAGGCCCTCTCTGCGCTTGGGCTGAGCCCTCTTCTGGGGACCTGTGTCACCCTCATTCTAACCCTCAGAGGCTGGGACTCTCATGCCACACATTTTACAGGTGAGAAAATCGAGGCTCGGGAAGGTTTGTTGAAGCACCCAGAGCCCAAGCTTTGAGCTCAGGGCTTTCTCCCCAAAGCCCACTGGTCAGCACACAATAAGCCTGCTCGCCTACATGGAGACCCTTCTTCCCCAGGCACTCTGATGGCCACAGTCCTGGATGTGGCCCCCTCCATCAGTGGTGAGCTCAACACAGCGCCTGGGCCTCGTGGGTGCTGGTGGTCTTCCCTCAACCAGTCCTCATTCCGTCCCTCCATCCCCTGTTCTGTTCTCTGCACGATCCCACATCTATGTCCAACTCAAACGTCTCTCCACGATTCAGAGCCTTGCTCCTCACAGGCTTCCCAGCCTCCTTATCCTCTTTCATGACGTTCCTCTTTCTTGAAGCTTCACCTTGGCTCATGCTGCAGTGATGAACATTCACGCAGTCTCCCAGAGGGCACAGGAGAGACTACAGAGGAGCAAGGTTAGAGAAAAGGACCCATTGCCAGGTAATCAGGTGAGGCTCACCCCAATGTATGTGTGCATGCTAAGTCACTTCGAGTCGTGTCTAACTCTGAGACTCCGTGGACAGTATCCAGCCAGGCTCTTCTGTCCATGAGATTCTCCAGGCAAGAATACTGGAGTGGGTTGCCATGCCCTCCCCCAGGGGATCTTCCTGATCCATGGAATCAAACCTGTGTCTCTTGTGTCTCCTGCATTGTGGGCTGGTTCTTTCCCACTAGCGCCCCTTGGGACGCCTACTCATCCCTCGGAAGGTCAGGAAGTGGGCTGTGCACCTTCCCCATAGGGGTGATTGAAGGGTGCTGTGGGGTGCGTCCTCAGGGTTGTAGGGCGGGGACTGGATGCCAGTGTGGGGCCTTGACACACTCTGGCTCCCTCCAAGTCCTCACAATGGAACCCTGGGGTCAGGAAGCTGGTTCTTAAGCAGATCGGGTGAAGCTATGAAGCTGGGGCCACATCACACTTTCTGAAATACTCAGGCCCAGGTCCCTAAGAACCTTGGAAACCGCAGCTCAGAATGATGGAACAGCTTCAGCAGGCCCCCAGAGCAGGTGCTTCTTGGGCAGGATGAGTGAGAGTTGGGGCCGATCGGGAGAGGGGAGTTGAAGCTGGCTGTCTCAGGTGTCCAGCACGGGAGTCGGGCCCCCGAGCCCTGATTTTCTCATCCGTGGGGCATACGCCACATCCGTCTTGGCAAATCAGTCACGAACCTCAGAGAGCTTCACAACCCTCTTTCACCTGACCTGCCATAGAGAAGGCCCTTTCAACCTTTCCCCGAAAGAGTGCAGAAGCTCCAGTGCTCCATACACGGTACCTTTGTGAATCAAACTTAAAATGATTAATTATGGAGGTGTTTTTGGTTAATAATGTGAGTGGACGTTGAAATGTGTGTTTGTCTGGATTTGAGAAATAAAATAGCAAAGCCCGTTAGAGGAAAGAAGCAAAGCTTTATGTTATATGACAATGAGAGAAAAAAAAATAAAAACAATGTTTTGCCAAAATTTCTTGCACATGTGAGAAGCCAGGCAAAAAGCCCCAACTGCCATAAAGAATGGGCTTCTCTGGGCGTGTCCGCATACCAAGGGTCTAAGCGCTGCAGGAGCTCGGCCCTGTCAGAGAGGAAGGAGAAAAATCCCTCATCTTGTTTTGGCTTGTGCAACCAGGGAGGGTTGGGAGTTTGGAAAGAAAGCCTGTATTTATGTGCGACCTTAACTTGATTTACTGACACTGACAAGCCAGCTTGAGACCGGGGAGCCCTGTCTCCCCAGCAGCCCCACCTCACCTCTCCTGCTCTGCAGGGACTAGAAAGCCTCACTGCCCTTCACCTGCCCTTGAAGCAGGTGGGAGCCCAGCCTGGTGGCTTCACAATGCTTCCTGCACGCGGGCAAAGGTACTCCACTGTCAGGGGAGGCAGCCAAGGGGCAGCCGGGGAACCACAGACGTGCCGGCTGCCGCCCAGATCTCACTTCTGAGAAAGTACAGGATGTGCGCTTTCCAGGCATGGCCACGTGCGTCACCTCCATCTGGGGACGGGACTCTGTTCTTGGGAAGACGAGAGACTGGAGAGAGGGCGTCTCTCTCCCCTCCTCCACTTCAGTTCACAGTCTCAGAACCTGCCCTGCCGGGACCTGTCACTGCAACACGAGAGGGAATTTTCAGATCTTCGCCTCTTGCCTCTTCGTTTCCTGTCATTTCTGCTGCCGCACGTTTCTCTGGAAAAAAATGAGTCTTTTATTCACCGATGCATGCACTTAATCAGAGGTGGATGTGTTCACCCACTCACCTATTTACATAAACTGGGCCAGGTCTGTGCAGGTTGTGGGGAGCACAGTGTGAACCAGATGGCACCGGTCTACTCCCCCAGACTCCTCCTTGGCTAAGGGGGTGGTGTCTGGATGGGCAGTGAGCCCCAGAGTTTCAGGGGAACCCGCAAAACCAAGCCCAGGTGCTGGAGAAAATCAAAAGTAGACAGCAGCCAGCCCCAGGCAAGGAAGGGGTGGCCTGGAGCATCTCTGGATAACTAATAGAAGGCTGGGAGGACGAGCATGCATTAGGCGTTAGCCCCTTTGTAGATAAGGAAAACAAGCAAATTCTCAGTCTTCAGTTTTTGAGTTACTAAACAGATTTGCCTTCAGGGGAGCAAGGCTGCTGATGGACATAAAGCCAGGAAAGTAACCCCGACTGCAAGGACGCAGACTCACCAATTTCGGGAAGGAGTTTGGACCCAAGGGATAACCAGCTGGGGAGCAGCCTGAGCTGTGCATTTACAGGTGGCTCCGCAGAGCCAGAGGGAGGTGGACGCAGGGGCGGGATGGAGGCAGGGTGTGCTTGTCACACCGCAAGTGTCTGCGACCTGCACCAGGACGCTGGGGCCGGGGGTGGGGGGTGATGGTGGGCAAAGAAAGAGGAGGAAGGAGAAACCAGCGAGAGGGCGAGAGGACCCCCTGACGGGGGACTGTCACGTGGGGGAGGAAGGAGACTCTGTGGGTTTCTAAGGAGCCTTGGCTATGCTGGTGGAGAGGCTCGGGGCAGAGGGGGGCTCTTCCAGGGGAGCTCTGCTGGGACCCACACGATTGGGCGTCCCCGGGGAGAGCATGGCCGGGCACGCACACAGTGCATCCCTCAAGACCTGGCAGCTGGGTGACCCATGACCATGTTCCAGGCAGAGAATGCTCCCGAAAGGAGGCCTGAGTGGGAAGCTTCCTTCCAAGTCCACCCTCAGGACCCAGGCCCATCCTTGGGCATCGGAGGGTGAAAGGGGGCCACGTGTGGAGGTCGGGAGCAGTAATGGAAAGGTAGGCTTTCCAGGGGACAGAGAAGCTGGTGATGAGCTCTACATTGAATACAGTGGGTTGGGGGAGTGCCTTTGAGAAGTGCTGGAGGAGGGGCCAGGAGAGCCCTGCTTCTAGAACTCAGAGGACAGGGACGTCCAGACTGGGAAGAGGTCCGGGGAGCAGTCAGCATTGTGGGTGTGAGATGGGGACCGCCATGGGGAAGGTGCACAGTGAGAAGAGAAGAGAACCCCAGGGTAAACTTTAAACACAGTTGCCTTTAAAGAGTGAGCAGAAAACAAAAAAGCAATAAAGAGGGCTTGAGGAGGAGAAATTACTAGATCAGAAAATACAGCCAGGAAAAAAGCACTATCAAAGGAGGCAAAAGAAACTCTAAATATTGCGAAAGCGCTCCAGTGTTCAGAGCAGCCAAGAAAAACGAGAGTTTAAAAGTCTCTGTTGGGTTTAAATACACAGAGAAACCTCTACCAGTTTGGCAAGGATGGAGTCGGTGTGTGGAGAGAAGGGAAACCCATGAGTGAGGACTGGGGAAGGAGTCAAAGCAGAGTGCAGGACACCGTGTAAAAATGCAAGAAAAGGGACCAGAGAGTGGTACCCATGAGGTCCAGGGAGCTTTTATTTCCCCCTTCAAGTTTGCAGATACTTGACATATCTGCTAACGGCAAGAAGGAGCCAGTGTACAGAAAAAGTCAGAGATCTTCAAAAAGGAACATAAGGAAGAGTGAAGCCACGGAGGCATGCATGCAGGAGGTGGGGTATAGACCCCAGATGGAGAGCCCACCCCAACCAGGAGGAGACAGGAAAGACGGATGCCTGCGGGGATCACACCTTTGGAGTTTGGGGACAAGAGGTGGACAGAATTTTTACCTCTGGTCTCCAAGCTCTGGGAAGTAGGCGAAGTGGTCTGCTGGCAGTGCGGGTGACAGGCAGCTGGGTCTGCCAGCTGATGAAAGTGGAGACGTTTTTGCACAGTTGTGAGTGAGCGCAGGAGGGGAGCCATCGAGGGAAGCCCGGGAGATGACTGGCAGCTGTGGACACCAGGGGGATGGCAACCCAGCCTCTGTCTACACTGCAGGCCTGAGACGTGCCTGTGATTGTGCTTTGTGATCACACTCCTTTCAGTAGTCGTGAAAACTTCACAAATGCTGAACTCTGCAGATTATCATAAAACCTACTACTCAAGTTTGTTACCCTTTTTTTTTACCCCACAAAAAGGGGTATGCTGCTATGCTTGTGAACTTGTAGTAGAAGATGGTCTTGAAACTGGCTAAACTTCCTCTCAGCTCTTCTAAGGAAATATCAGTGAGATTTTTGAGGCCCTTTGATAATACATATTGAAAGTCCTACCCTGGAATCTTCCCAGTTCCCAAACCACCCACTTGGTTAACTCCCTCTTAGCACCACACATGGCAGACCCACCACAACCATGACTTTTGGTCCCTTAGTCAACCTAACTGATGTGCATGACCTCTAAGACAGGTCACAGCCTCTGAGCCCCGTGGAAGGACGCAGTGCTTTAGGGAGGGTACCTCCCACGTGAAGAGATGCTGTAGATTCATGCTTGAGCTCAGTCATGTCTGACTCTGTGCGACTCCGTGGACTGTGGCGCACCAGGCTCCTCTCTCCATGGAATTCCCCAGGCAAGAATACTGGAGTGGTTGCCTTGCCCTCCTCCAGGGGATCTTCCCAACTCAGGGATTGAATCCTCCTCTTCTGCACTGGCAGGTGAATTCTTTTACTGCTGAGCCTCCTGAGAAGCCCACTGTAGATTAAGGGATATCATTTAAAAGAATTGAGCCAAAAAATTCTTTACATTTTGGATTTCACTTGTGAAGCATTCCATGTGATTTATTATGGACTCTGAACTTTCAAAACCGATTTTTTGTTCTGACTAATATGCTACTAAACACAAATTTTTCTCCAAGTTTTCTTTTTTTTTAATAGTACAAAGTCTTGATATTGCTCTCAGAATATTGAATAGTGGATTATGCAGGGATGTTACTCGAGAACACCTCAACACAGGATTTCCTTCTATGTTGCAGTAAAAGCAACATTTCAGAGCAACTAGTGCTGATACTTGGTGCTCTCCCTGAAAGAAACAAAACTGTCTGTTTTAGAAGCAAGTTGAGATCAGTCACTAACAAGTGTCCTTTCCTTTCATGTGATTGTAATGTTTGGCTTCTTTTCGTGGTCATTTTCTGTTCATCCAAGAAGATGGTGCGAGTGTATAGTCAGGGTAAAGGGAGGTTTTTTTTTTTAAGACTTAGGAACTTATTAGAAGGGTCAGAGAAAGGAATAGAAAGAAAAAGAAAGAAGTTTTGATTGATGGATGTAGAATGTTCCACAAGGAATGTTGCACAAGAGTTCCACGCACCCTTGGAAACGTGCATGTGGTGCAACACAGGACTCCTTGGTGTCCACTCCCATTCAGTTTGCACCGTGGCCATGGAGGCCGGCTGTTCCCCCTTTACAGGTGGGGAGACCAAGGCTCATCCAGCTGGACTGAACAGCATGTAGGGGCAGAACCCAGGCTCTCTGATACCACGGACTGTGATTTTTCTGGAATAGCTGCTGCCTCCTGCTATTTGTTATCCTGCTCATTTAATCCCCCCACAACCTTGCCAACTAGGAATGACTCTCCCACTTTTGCAGAAGTGGCCTGAAAAATTCCTGCTCAGTCTTTGATGCTGAGTTAAATCACAACCTTCTCTGGACGCCTTCCTTGGGTACTTCAGCCTTTCCAGATTAGGTAGCCTTAATCTTGTATACATCAGTGCATTGCTTTGGCCTTGCTGTGTTGAATTCCTTAGCATCTGTGTTGGTCTGTTTTCTGCTGCCACCTGGGTGCTTCCTGTGGACACTTACACACTTAAAGATTGATGAATGAATGCATTTATTTTAATATAAAGATATAAAATACACAAAATTAAGAATTTGACAAAATTTCTTTGTAGATGAATTACTGGAGCCACTATGGGAATGGTTTGTTTAATTATGGCTGAGAAGCACTGCAAGATGACTCTTGGGGTGTCATTTATTCATAAATGCTTCCTCAAGCAAATTCCGGGGTACTCTGTCACTTTAGTAATGGGCCCAGTACTTCTGATTAGCCTTAGCAGGTTACTTTAGGGACCTGACAGGTTTTATAAGGTGAAGCTGAGTAACCAATGAACCTACTTCTCATTCCTAAATCACATTGATAACTTTATTCAGTTATGGCTTTCTTTGAAAATCTATATTGTTTTATGAATGTTATTTAATTGTGCAGGGCACTCTAATGCTCTGAGAAAACCTGGGTCATTACCTTGAGTAAATCTTAAAACCTCCCAAAAATATCTAGAGGAGGCAAAAAATGATATACCCAATTTTTAAGACAAAATTCAAAAGATGTCTGTTCTTCCTTTATCTCTCAAAATTGGCCACCAGGACAATAAGATACCCCCATCTGCCATGTTTGTATTAAGTTGATGAAGCCACATCAAAGGAAGGACCTGGTGGATCTTCCGCTGGTCTAAGTTTAGCATATGTTACAGGTGCCCCATTGCCTCCAGATCCAGCCATTCCTGAAGGTGCCCTCAGTTCTGGTGCACCTTCCAGGCTCGTCCGCTCCTCTCCTCCAGGCCTCCTTTGCCGACCTTAATTTAGTGCTTGTTATGAGGATACAATATCAAGCCTTCAAAGGTCTGAGGAACAGATTCTGGATTCTCCCAAGTAAGGTGCCTGTGTCCTTGGGCTCTGATTTCTCTGTAGCACTTACTCTACATGTGTGTGTGTGGAGAGACCATATGACCTGTCTGGTGTTTACCTGCTTCTGGAAACAAATGTCCCTTTTACATAACTCTGTTAGTTTCAACATCAAGTATCAAAGCAATACCTACAAATGAGTAGTAACGGCTCGTTATCCTGACATGAGAACGTTTTGACAAAGATGGGGACAGCAGTTGGGGGTTTCCCTCTTTCTCCTTTTCTGTCTCTCTCTGTCTTTGTGTCCCCCTCTCTCTCCCTCTCTGCCTCTGTCTTGTTAATCATGATAATGTTTCACAGATTCCACAAGAAACAAACAGATGCTTCCCTTGTTTTTGCAAAGCAGTCACTAAAACAAGCACAGAAGAAAGGAAATAAAGGGATTCATTTCCCATTCCCTAGGTGTTCACCAATGAGATGGACATCAGCACAATTACGAGAAATAGTGTTTCTAAGTAGGCTTGTTAAACACATGGGCTTCCCTGATGGCTCAGCAGCAAAGAATCCACCTGCAATGCAGGAGACATGGGTTTGATCCCTGGGTCAGGAATATACTCTGGAGAAGGACGTGGCAACCCACTCCAGTATTCTGGCCTGGAGAATCTCATGGACAGAGGAGCCTAGTGGGCTACAGTCCGTAGGGTTGCAAAGGGTCAGACATGACTTAGCGACTAAATAGCAACAACAAAGCACACACAAGCACAAGAAATGAAAAGTGCTCCTGCCCAGCAGTGGGCGTTTTGATCTAAGATGTGCTGTGAAACATCACCGCTCTGGTTGTCCCGGCAAAGGCTTTAGAGAATCCTAACTAAAATTCCTCCGGAGGCTCAGCCCTGGATTTTCACGGAGAGACCGGACAGCCCGCTGGGAGCCCTGCCACGGCCAGGAAGGCAGCACCAAGCTTGGTAATAAGATTTTAGCCGCTCCAGTTTCCTAGGACAACAGCCTGTGCCTTCCAGTGGCTGCATTGATTTCCAAAGTGTTCACCCTAGTTTTGAAGTTCACTAGGACTCCATGAAAACGCACCGAGTCAAAGCCGTCATCTTATTTTATGACATTCTCCATTCACCAATGGAAAAGAAATGGAAAATAGTGAATAAAAGAAAATGCAAAATCCACAACAGATGGAGAGAGAACCCACTGCCTAAGACAACATCTCCTGGGTTGCCAGTCCAGGGCACTTACATGTTCTTTCACTGGGTCTTGCTTTGGGGGATCACCAAGAAGCACGGCACCTGTTCCTTGCGGGTAGTGAGCACTCAGTTTCTCCTGGCCCTCTCAGAGCCCCTCTGCTGATTGGAATTGGTGGTATTGGAGTTGTGTTTACAGTTGGGTCAAGTGACTGCAATGAAGTGAACACAAAGTACAGAGCTATTTGCACCTCTGATAAAACCCAGGCCATCAGCATACGTCAGCCTGCCCTCAAAGAGGAAGATCCACACACGCACATGGATGGCACTAGCTGACGTGACAGCCCAGACTCAGGTCCAGGAGCAGATTATGCAACTTGCTGTACGGTTGATTCCCAGCATAACCGGGCTGGGTCCCTTCAAGCAGACCCCGGTTAACTCTTGGTCCCAAAGCCTGGGTCCCTGCTGCAGGCTCCGGGCCGCACTGTCCTTTGTAACAGCTGAGATGCAGCAAGGTCCTCCCTCCTCCAGTGCTGGCTGGAGGAGCAGGCCTTGTTAGCCCGCAGCAGAGCATTCTAAAGCCCCCGGGGTCTCAGGCTGGGAGTGGGAGGGCGAAGATCAGCACAAGAATAAGCCCAGCGGGGTCATTACAGAAGCAGAAACACTGTGTTCCCACGGACCTGCCTGTGGCTTAGACTTCACGCCTCTCCCCTCCCCTTCCCCCCTTCCCAATTAATGGGTCCTGTGAAAGGCTTGCAGAAGACTCCCCATCACTATAGGATCGTCCATTTGGTTTTTCCTCTCACCTTCTTGAAATCTGCTTCAGACCTACATGGGCTTCCCATGGCCTCCCAGATCAAGCCATTCCTGAAGGTGCCTCAGCTGTGGCCCACCTTCTGGGGTCATCTGGTTCTCTCTTCCACGCCAGAGCCGTGCTGAGCCTAAAACCTCTCACCTGGTCTGCCTGCCCATCCTACCGTGGAGGTCCTTGGGCTGCTGAGAGCGTTCTTTCTCCTCATCCCCTGGAGAACGCCCCCTCTTTCAAGGATCCAGCACTCCTTGTGTCAAATTGCTAAGACTGAAGTAATGAAGCACCCAGGCTGGGAGGCTTAAACCTCTGTAATCTAATGCCTGATGATCTATTGCCTGAGGTGGAGCTGATGCGGTAATACTAGAAATAAAGTCTACAATAAATGCAATGCACTTGAATCATCCCAAAGCCATCCCCAACCCCCCTTCCATGGGAAAATTGTCTTCCATGAAACCAGTCCCTGGTGTCCGAAAGGTTGGGGACCTCTGGCTTAAACAGCAGGGATGTACTGTCTTGTGGTTTGAAGATTGGAAGTCTGAGATCAAGGTGTAGGAAGGCTGGTTCTTTCTGAAGCTGTGAGGAGGGTTCTGACTCATCTCCCTCTTCTGGCTCCTGGTGGTTTGCTGCCAATCTTTATATTCCTTGACTGGTGGAAGCATCACCTGACTCTGCCTTCATCCTCACCTTCTCCCCACATGTCTGTATCCAAACCCCCCTCTTTTTTATAAAGACACAGTCTTACTGCATGAAGTCCACCCTAATAATCTCCTTCTAACCTGATCATCTGTAGAGACTCTCTTTTTAAATGAATTTAGTCATGGATATTGGATTGAGGGGGGAGGGGGGAGGTAGGATTTTCACACATCATTCTGGGGACACAACCAGCCCATTAACCCCCTCTCTGCATTTCACTCTGTGCCACCATCCCTGCCAGAGCCCCTCCTTGCTGTGGCCTGCAGACCCCCGTATATACTTCAGCTACACCTAGGCTCTCAGGAGGTGGGGATATCTTGCTTCCTGATTCCTGCCCCACTTTTCTGAGTTCCTTGAGGACAGAAGGGTGAGGACATCTTTAGTCTGGGACCCACAACTTGGCCCCCGGGCAGGGACAAAACAAAATAAAATGGTTGTCAGCTTGACAAGCTGTTCCAAGTCCTCCTAATCTTCAAATAGGTGAGTGTGAGCTCTGCTCTGAGGTTGTGAATTTCCTTGTGCGGGGGACTCCTTGTCCCTTGCAGCTTTCTCTCAGTGGGGCCTGGAGGAAGCCAGGAAATACCGGCTTAACCTCATCAGGATGCCCACGAGGATGCTGGCTCTGCCTGGATGCTTGGTCAGGAGGGGCGCTTGGACGGGACAGGCCTAATGGTTTCAGGGCCACATCTGCACCTTTCACAGGAAGAGACAGAGGCCTGGTTTCTCCCTAAATCCATCGCCTCTGAGAATAGAATTTTGCTTTCTGGAGCCTCCTGTTAAGTGTCATTTGAGAGCATACAGTTGGTATTTCTCTAAATATATGTGGGTTGCTAATCTCTTGATCCTCGAAGGGAATCTTTTAGTAAATATTTTTAGCATTTAAATGAAAGTAGTAAGTGTCACTAACTAATTTTAGGCCATCCCTCAGGAATAAAGCACAGAACTCTTTGGAGAAGAGAGTTTCCTGACTGTCTTGAAGGAGTTGTTTCTTTTCAACAATGTCTGGTTTCAAGTTTCAAGGTGTGCTGGGGACCACTGCAGAGCAAACATCCTGCATTGTATCCCTGTAGCAGCACCTTCTAATCAACCTAGACAGGACACAAAGGAAGCAATCGCTCTCCTTATCAGGAGAGGAAGACTCCACAAACGTGCAGGCCCTGCTTCCACGGTCACTGTGGCTTAGGAATCTTCCCTCCAGGTTACAGAAGCCTTGATTTCCTGTCCACGGTGCCTGCACCTTTCCTGGGGCTGAACTCTCCTGGGAAAAGACAGGCCTGGCACCTGGGAAATGGAAAAAAGGCTGAGGTTCCCTCTATGATTGTTGTTGTTTTCAAGCAGCAGCTTTATTGAGGTGTAATTAACATACCTTAGTGTTCTGAAATGTACAAGTCAGTGGTTTCCACAGAGCTGTGCCAATACCATCCCTGCCTAATTCCAGCACATGTTCATCCCCTCCAGAAGAAATCCCATCAGCAGTCACCCCACCCCCGTCCCTGGCAACCACTTTCTACTTTCCGTTTCTGTGGATAAAGAGGAAGATTAGCTTTGGGGATCAGCTTGTATATTTAATGCTTTGCTCAGTGAGCAAGGGCAAAACGCAAAGAGCCAAAGTAACTTGGTTTAATTTTCTAGGGAACTCGTTCTATGTTATTAAAAGAAAAACTGTGACTTTTCATTAGGACGGATGGATTTATTGAGTCTGCATCCCGGTGAGACAGAAAGGAGAGATGGAGGTGGCAGGAAGCTTGGACTCACCCTCTTCAGTCTGTCAGGCTGTGACCTGGCCTCGTGCAGCTGAGACCTCGTATAAGTTGGGAGAATCCAAGACTGACCAGAAATGAGCACTCAGGATGTCTCGGGTCTCATGCTCAGAGCCATCAAGTTACCAAGAGACTCTGCAAGTTGACGGGGACGGGCGGGCGGTGCTCTGGGTCCACACCTTCTCCATCAAAGCTCCCGGGCTCTGAGCCCAGCTGATTCCCAGCTCAGGCATAACAGAGCTTGGGTGGACCAGTCCCAAGGGGTGAGCTGGAGGCAAGATCTGAATGTCTAACTTCTTTGGGCATCCCTCCCCCCTTTTATGGGCTTCCTAGGTGGCCCTAGTGGTAAAGAACCCACCTACCAAGGCAGGAGACCTAAGAGAAGAGGGTTCAGTCCCTGGATTGGAAAGAGCCCCTGGAGGAAGGCATGGCAGCCCACTCCAGTATTCTTGCCTGGAGCATTCCACAGACAGAGGAGCCTTGCAGGCTACGGTCAACAGGGTCACAAAGCGTCAGACACCACTGAAGTGACTTAGGATGCATGCATGCCCCCATTTTGTGTTGAATGAAGTCTGATGATGGCCTTGGCAGGTAAATCCATCACTCAGAGGGGCTGGATTGAGTGCAGACACTCACAAATCCATGTGTTTACTCGGTGTACGTTGACGATCATCATAGAAATCACACCCACATCAATCTCTGCAAGAGAAAACTCCCCTGGGTCTGGATGCTGGATGCTGGGCGCGCTCCTCAGCAGTTCAGGGTCACTTTGGAATATATGCCAAGGGGCAGGAAGAGAGGGCACACTGACAAACAGCCACATTAGGAGTGAAAACTGATACATCCAGGAACCGAGGACGGGAGGAAGAGCAGGCTTGGAGCAGGAATAAATTGTTTCTACTGAGCTGTTGAGCTCTATGACTATCTACCCCTAGCCATACATGTATGTGCAAGCACACACACACACGTGCACACATATGCGTACACACACACCCCTAATGAGAAAATTTCTTGATCGCTGAGCACTCACTCTTGGTCGGGTGCTCTTCTCAGTTTTACGTGCGTCTTTCCCTTTGTCTTTCCATAACTCAACAAGATATAGATGTAGTTAGCCCCCTTTTCCTCCAAGAAATGAAGAAGTTTCAAATATCATGGTGTGTGTTAGTTGCTTCGGTTGTGTCCGACTCTTTGCAACCCTACAGACTGTAGCCCTCCAGGCTCCTCTGTCGGGGATTCTCCAGTCAAGACTACTGGAGAGGTTTCCCTGCCCTCCTCTAGGGGATCTTCCCCACTCGGGGATCGAACCGGTGTCTTAGGTCTCCTGCATTGGCAGGCAGGTTCTCTACCACTAGCGCCACCTGGGAAGCCCCTCGACTATCACAGAGCCCAGACAATTAGAAAGCAGGGCCTCCCCTGATGCTGAGCTCGGGCTCCCATCCAGGAAGCCAGGTTGGGGCCCTGGAGCCAGCTCTCGGCACAGGGCGTAGTTGGACAGGTGACTGTGAGAAGGATGTTCAGCCAGGTGGGAGGGACTGAGGGAACAGGGCCAGGGGCGGGGGCCGGGGGGTGGGGGGCCAGGAAGAGGAGGCAGCTCATGGCAGGGCGGGACTTCCGGCTCAGATCTGTCCACACAAAGGCCTCGGGCTTAAATCCCACAGTGCTTCCTACAAGCTGCAGAAACTGTACAGTTCTCATCTCCCGGAGGGCTTTATAGGATTCGGCACATCAAAGGCTTTGAAAACCCAGCAATCCCCAGGCAGGGGGACAGACAGGGCTTCCCTGTGGTGGCCAGGAGTTAATCCCCCTGTAAGACAGGCACATCCCAGGGCCCTTGTCCAGAGCAGCTCTGTGCCCACGACCGTGAGGGGTGGGGGTTGGGCAGCCCCGGGCTGGCTCAGGGAACCTGGGCTGAGACCTGGGAGGGAGAGAGTCAGTCTGCTGTGGAACTCAAGCTGGAGGAAAGCAGGATCAGAGTCTGCAAGGAATAAAAGAGCGCTTGTGAGGGGATTTCAGCTGGATCAAGCAATTTCCAAAGAAAAGGAAAAATTGGCAGATGGCAGCAATTTTTTTTTCCATTTGCTCCTTGGAAGGAAAGCGATGACAGACATAGATAGCGCAATAAAAAACAGAGATGTCACTGACGACAAAGATCCGAATAGTTTTTCCAGTAGTCGTGTACAGATGTGAGAGTTGGACCATAGAGAAGGGTGAGTTCTGAAGAATTGATGCTTTCGAACTGTGGTGCTGGAGAAGTCTTGAGAGTCCCATAGACTGAAAGAAGATCAACCCAGTCAATCCTAAAGGAGATCAACCCTGAATATTCATTGGAAGGACTGATGTGAAACTCCAATACTTTGGCCACTTGATATGAAGAATCAGCTCATTGGAAAAAACCTTGATGAAGGGAAAGACTGAAGGCAGGAAGAGAAGGGGATGACAGAGGATGAGATGGTTGGATGGTATCACCAACTCGGTGGACATGAATTTGAACAAACTCTAGGAGATAGTGAAGGACAGGGAAACCTGGAGTGCTGTAGTTCACAGGGTTACAAAGAGTCAGACACAACTTAGTGACTGAAAAACAACAACAGAACACTTTGAAAAATCCAATCTGCTGGTAGCTTCAACCAGTATCCTTGGGGGTGCACAGCTAAAAGCAGGGACTTTGGACCCAAAAGTTTGAGTTTGAGTTTTCACATCACTGCTCACCAGTTGTATGACTTTGGAAAAGTTAACGAACCTCTCTGAGCTTCAGTATTCTCACCTGTCACAACGTGGTTGATGCCGACAGCGTTGTGAGGCTCCAAAACCTCACACACGTGAAGCGAGGACCACGGTCCAGAAGGTGTAGGGAGCCCCCGCAGAGACTAGTTCTCCTTCCACAGCCACGGTCGCTTCCCAGGGCGCCCAGCAAAGCCCTGCGCACGTGTGCTCCCTTGGCCGCTCATGTACCCAGGGTTCTTAGAACAGGAGGTGATTCTTCAAAGGACAGGTGAAAGCGTGTCAATAAATGTGGGAAAACTGGGTAGTTTTTAGGAGTTTCTCAGTGTGAATCTATGGAAGGGTGCAGGAACAAGAAAGCGCACCCCGGAGACAGCTTCTGAGACACTGACCCTCTGGAGCCCAGGTCAAACGAGCAACACCGAACTGCTCCTCCAAAGGGAGCACCAAGTGCAGGGCGAGCTCCACCACTCAGCTCACTGTTAATAAGAAAGGATGCATGCGTGCTATATCACTTCTGACTCTTTACAACCCCATGGACTGTAGCCCACCAGGCTCCTCTGTCCATGGGATTCGCCAGGCAGCAATACTGGAGGGGATTGCTGTGCCCTCCTGCAGGGAATCTTCCCGACCTAGGGATCAAACCTGCGTCTCTTATGTCTTCTGTATTGGCAGGCAGGTTCTATACAGCTAGTGCCACCTGGGAAGCCCAATGAGAAAGGTACCCGTCCTCTAACTGGTCTGTCCCTCATCACCCTTTCACAGATTCTACAAATGAGGTTGAAGCCAGTGGTCACCTGTGCCTGATGCTGTGATTATAAAAGAAGGCTCATTTGGATGACTTTTTGAGCCACATACAGTCTTACAAGTCCTTCCTGGTGGTTCAGATGATAAAGAATCTGCCTGCAATGTGGGAGACCCGGTTCGATCCCTGGGTTGGGAAGATCTCCTGGAGGATGGAATGGCAACCCACTCCAGTATTCTTGGCTGGAGAGTTTCACAGACAGAGGAGCCTGGTGGACTATGGTTCATGGGATCATAAAGAGTCGGACAGGACTGAGCGACCGTCTCACACAGTCTTAGAGGGGAGAGTCTACATCACTGTTAACTTAACAGTAATTGACAAGAAGAGACTTAATGAAATTGACAAAAGAATGAAATCACCACCTTTGTGTATTCTTCTCCAAAATGTTTAACTTGAATCTGTTCAAGCGTTTAGTTAGATGGAGGTAAGCACCACCCACCCGGAACACCCTGCCCCTCCCACCAGACCGACAGTGCAGAAGAGGGGGTGCTCTGCACTCCAGGAGACTGGGGACAACTGTGCTACCCTGGTGATTCTGGATGGAGGCCTCTGGGCTCACACCGAGACAGTGAGCGGACAGGCAGGACCGGGTACCCACTTTAATTCCAGTGCCTAAAGCCGTGTGTGTGCATTTCACGTCAGCAAAATGAAAACTGACTTTTAAAATACGGTCTGAGCAATGTGGGGAGTTGGGCCCAAGAGCTGAGAGGAGAGAGAGGACGGGGAAGAGACAGCACAGATAAGGCGTCAGCTGGACCTGAGGAGGTCGGTGGGAGCTGGTGTGTGAGCAGGGCCTGGGGGTGGCTGGGTCCGGTTTGGAGGAGGGTCTCATTCAGCTTGAATGCAGTTGAGTGAAAGGTCCTGAGCCCAACATCCATAGGCAGGATTGTTTGGGGGGAAACCACCGAGTACAGTGGCCAGCCGGTAAGAACGGGTAAAATATGGAGAGTAATTCATGATCAAATCTGCTTTTTCCCCCTCATCAAAAACACCCACCAGAGAGAAATGAAGCCAGGGAGCCTAATGGCTCTGAGCACATACTCTGGTTTCCAAACACCTGCTTTCGAATCTCTTTTCTGGCACTCATTGTGGAATAATCTTGGGGGAGTCCCTTACCCTCTCTGTGTCTCAGTTTGAGTAAAAACCGCAAGTGATAATAAATAGCAATGCTTAGGTAATTAGGTTGCTGTATTATACGACTTGGGCTTCCCAGGTGGCTCAGTGGGAAAATAACCTGCCTGCAATGCAGGAGATGCTGAAGATATGGGTTTGATTCCTGGGTTGGGAAGATTCCCCTGGAGGAGCATACGGCAACCCACTCCAGTATTCTTGCCTGGAGAATCCCACAGACAGAGGATGGGTTATAGTCCATAGGTGTCAAAGCATCAGATGCAACTGAAGCAACTGAACACAGCATAGCATCACATGACTTACCCTTTGCAGAGCTTAGTACAGTCCTGGAGACACATAAATTCTAAAGCAACCTGTAAAAGCCTTGGGTTTAAAATAAACTTTAAAAATTCACACAGGATCTAACATCAAACTCATGTAAATACTAAAAGGCAGTCCAGTGTTTAAGACTCTGCACTTCCAATGCAAGGGGCGGGGGCTAAATCCCTGATGGGGGAAATAAGATCTCACTTGCTGCTTGCACACAAGACAAAAAAATAAAAAGGGGTAAACAGTATATTTACAATGGCTAAATCTGGACTGCGGAATCACATGAAAATATTTTTGTTTCTTTTTTATGCTTGTATATGCTTTCCACAAATCATTTGCTGCAATTAAGAAGTGGGTTTCTACAACAGAAGCAAAGCAATGCAAATGATATTAAAATCTTTAACTATGAGGAATAATATATTCTTTGCTTATATAGTATTTAAAGACTTAGTAGCAATGTGCATATATTCTTTCATGTGATTCTCCCTGTCATTATCCTCATTATGACAATGGAAACAGCGAGCTAAGGGTCTGAAGGGTTAAATTACTTTCCGAGGTCTTGGAGTCAGCATTAGAGTCAGCCTCCGGCTCCACGGACAAAAGCTTTCTCCCCTTTGCTTCTTATTTGCAATGAAAAATAGAGAAACACAACTGACAGGCCTTCTTAGTGATATTTCAGAGCTCCTTTTCGCTACCTGCAGTATGCCATTATCTGCAGGAACACTTGGAATTCATAAGCTCCTATTCTAGGAGGAGTGTTTTGGAGGAAGCCAGCCCAGTCCTCCGCTTTCTTATGCACGCTTCCTCCCTGACTCTGAAAGCCATGACAAAGCAGGCAGGGCTTGGGCTGGCAGGGGTCCTCTGGGCCCATTCAAATGCCTCCGACCCGGTTTTCAGGTTTTCAATCTCAGAAGGTCAGCACTGTGTGGGGAAAATGCCTGGATCACGAGGGGGCAACGCCTCCAAGGTGAACTCCACCCATCACACAACCAGGTCCCAAGAAGCCATGTTTTCTTTCTCTGAAGCTGCTTTCTGTTCTGAAACTCCCTCTCCCTGCCCGTCTGCGGGCTTTGGGAGAGAAGCTGGGAGAGGGCTTGGTTAATGAATGGCGGCTGCTCCATCAGGCGCTCTGGCACCCACCTTGAAGAGTTGGAGCCACGACTCCGCTGGTGGTGGACACAGCCAGCATTGCCCAGAGGAGGGGCTCAGACCCATCAGCCCCCTTGATTCTTGCAGGGTGACCCTGGTGCCCTCCGTTTCCCTTGAAGGTTTGCAGGTTTGATACACTTTCCCCCTAAACTGTTGCTTTATGTCCAGCATCCCTTGATTGACTTGATTGTTGCATATTGCTAGTGTGGAATTTCTCTGGATGTTTGCAGCAGGGTGGGACAGAAGCTATAAAAAAATGAAAAGATTGAAGACTCCTGGAGAGAAAAGTGATTTCTAAGACTTTTAAACATATCATCAACACAAAGACATTGTTAAAATGGAGTTGGGAGGGAGGTAAAAATATAACCAAACAATTTTTTTTCTCCCCCAAATCACAGGAATACTCTTTCCCACTCTCTGCCAGGCTGTTGGGTTACATCCACCACTCAGCTCCTCCAGCACCAACCCCATCACTGCAGGACCATGGGCTGATGAAAATGGAGCAAACCTGAGGCCAGGGAGGAAGATCTTTTCATACACATCAACCCTTCTCTCTTTTAGGACTGAGCTCCCCAGGTGGTGGTAAAGAACCCACCTGCCAATCAGGAGACACAGGAGATGAGGGTTCGATCCCTGGGTCAGGAAAATCCCCTGGAGGAGGAAATGGCAACGCATTCCAATATTCTTGCCTAAAAAATCCCATGAACAGAAGAGCCTGGTGGACTAAAGTCCAAAGTCTGGCACGACTGAGCAACTAAGGCATGACTGAGCAACTAAGCACTCACTGCCAGGCATTAGGCTATTTAAATGCTTTGCATTCATTATCTTCTTTAATCCCTGTAAGAAGCTTTGACATGAGGACCCTTACTCCCTTTTCACAGATAAAGAAACTGAGTCAGAGGGGTGTAAAGTGACTTGTCAGGGGGCCAGACAGTACAGCCTGAGCGCAAGCCAGATTCAGATTCTTAAATGTCAGAGACCTTATTCTGAGTCCTGACGCCACATAGGACCACAGAAGACCGTGGGGCCAGAGCAGTTCGGGGATCAGCCAGGGACCACATGGTGGGTGAGTGGTTGACCAAGGAGCAGAACTCAGGCTTCCCCAAATTCAGTATAACACAGTTTACCTGCGTGTGCTGCACCCATGCACTCTGTCTCTCTCTCTTACATACACACACACACTCATTCACCAAATCCATTCCTTCACTGGACTCAACGGGTAATCAACACTACTTGTTCAAAGTTCATCGGATCATTTGTTAATAACCATTTGACCAGAACCTACACGAGTCCGTGCAGTGTAGATGGCCGTGTTGATGGGCTAGATGAAGTGGGAGGGATGCAGGAATCCGGTGCTGAGCTCCAGTCCTCCGGGAGGCCGGATGCACAGTGCTGAGCATGCTAGGTGAGTGACACAGCTGTAAACACAGGGGACACGAACCCATAATCAGTGGAAGCCAATGTATAAACACATGAGCACCACTGATAAATGCAGTTCGGAGGGGCAAAGTCCATGGGGTAACAGTCCCCCAGAGGGCACACGGGCTAGCCACAGGGGTCAGCAGGGAGCTGTCCAGATGAGCTGTCACGGCAGGACTGCTGATGGCTGGGTGGTCTGCCCAGCAGGCCAGTGGGGGTTGCAACTTGAGGGCCAGGACCCCCGAGGCGTGGGCCTCACCTGGGGCCTGGGCACAGTGCAGTCAGAATAGGACGGGCAGGGCCTCTAAGAGGCAGCTGATGTCACAGCTGGGCAGCAGCCTCTAGAGTCAGAGCTCACACCAGCCACGCATCGTACTTGCCTGTAATAAACATCACCAAAAGCTGATTTTAAGGGGCTATTCTCACAGTTGACCTAATTGGATAATCTCAATCATAGATTCATATTTATGAGTGGAGTTAGAGGTTTCTAAGGTGGCACTAGTGGTAAAGAATCCACCTGCCAGTGCAGGAGACATGGGTTCAATCCTTGGGTTGGGAAGATCTCCTGGAGAAGGAAATGTCAACCTGCTCCAGTATTCTTGCCTGGAAAACCCCAAGGACAGAGGAGCCTGGTGGGCTACTGTTCATGGGCCTGCAGAGGTGGACACAACTGACCACATCTAAGAGGGGTGTCTAGGTGTTTAACGAACAGTATAGAAGGCACAGGGAAAGGATCAAGGCCAGAGACAGCTGGTTACGAAGAGTCATTTAGTAGCTGAGTTTCTTCAAACTAGCTGGTTAACTTTTCTCTTCCTTGATTTCCTTCCTTACTTAAGATGGGAATATTCATGTTACACTCACAGAAGAACATTGTGGGGCAGCATGAGAGAGTGTACCTCTTACAGAATGATTAGCCTGTAAGAGGTACTGAAGATATATTCTAATATAAAAAATTAGGTATATCAATAAAAGTCTAATAAATGTGTACCTAATTAATAATATATAAGTCTGAAATTCATTAGACTTTAAAAAAACAATTATTTTAAAGTGGTAACTGTTATGTTTTACCTAATAAAGTCACGTTAAGTAATTTTTTTTTCCCTTTTGGGATCTTCAAATTCCACATAAATTTCATGAGACATCCCCATGGTAGGAAGGGGGATTTAAAGAGGTAATGGTTTGTAAAGGCGATTTAATTCAGCATACCCATAAGTATAAAACCACCTTGTCTATTTGGCTTCAAAAGTTATGGTTTTTCCAGAAGTCATATACAGATGTGACAGTTGGACCATAAGGAAGGCTGAGAGCTGGAAAATTGGTGCTTTTGAATTGTGGTGCTGAAGAAGACTCTTGAGAGTCTCTTGGACTGCAATGAGATCAAATCAGTCAATCCTAAAGGAAATCAACCCTGAATAGACATTGGAAGGATTGATGCTGAAGCTGAAGCTGAAGCACCAATATTTTGGTCACCTGATGCAAAGAGCCAAATCATTGGAAAAGACCCTGATGTTGGGAAAGATTGAAAGCAAAAGGAGAAGGGGGTGGCAGAGGATGAGATGGTTAAATGGCATCACTGACTCGATGGATATTGATTTCAGCAAACTCTGGGAGATAGTGGAGGTCAGAGGAACTGGCATGCTGAATTCCATGGGGTCACAAAGAACTGGACACAACTTAACAACTGAATAACAACAATATTATGTGCACCAGTGATTAAAAAAATATATAACAGAAAATTTCCAACATATAGAAAAAGAGATACAACAAGCCTCATGTTTCCACTTTAATAATCCATAATTCATAGCCACTCTTTTCGCTAATAAATCATCTAATCGATTATTATTTTATTGAATTGCAGCTAATTTACAATGTTGTGTTAGTTCCTGCTATATAGCAAAGCGATTCAGTTATACATATATACATGTAGATAATACATATCAGTCAGTCAGTTCAGTCGCTCAGTCATGTCTGACTCTTTGCGACCCCATGGACTACAGCACTCCAGGCCTCCCTGTCCATCACCAACTCCTGGAGTTTACTCAAACTCATGTCCATAGAGTTGGTGATGCCATCCAACCATCTCATCCTCTATTGTCCCCTTCTCATCCAGCCTTCAATCTTTCCCAGCATCAGGGTCTTCTAAAATGAGTCAGTTCTTCAAATCAGGTGGCCAAAGTATTGGAGTTTCAGCTTCAGCATCAGTCCTTCCAATGAATATTCAGGACAGATCCCACTTTAATAATCCATTATTCATAGCCACTCTTTTCATTAATAAATCATCTACCAGATTATTATTTTATTGAATTACAGTTGATTTACAATGTTGTGTTAGTTCCTGCTATATAGTAAAGTGATTCAGTTATACATATATATATGTAGATAATACATAGAGGTATATTCTTTTTCAGTTTTCCATTACAGTTTATTATAATTTTGAATATAGTTTCCTGTGCTAAACACTAGGACCTTGTTGTTTATCTACTAGATTATTTTGAAGCATTATATCAACATTATATCATTCCTGTGATTTTTAATTTTTTCTGTTTATATGTTTCTAGTATAACAGAAGAACTTAGTAACTAGTGATTTTCTTGAATTAATTTACATGTCGTTACATTGTGAAGCACAGATTTGATATGATTTCCCATCTTTCCATGAGATGGATCACCAGCAGCCCTCCTACCATTACTCATTAATGAATTAATAGTAGTATATTAATAGCAATAATGAGGACTATTATTTATTGAATATCCATTCTATCCAGCACTGGTCCACACCAAATATTTTCCAGAAAAATAAAACCTAGACAGATGAACTACTTTGTCCCATCTTAGGGAACCGGTTGCTGTCTAAACTGGCTTCACAGGTGGCCCTAGTGGTAAAGAATCCGCCTGCCAATACAGAGGACACAGATTGGATCCCAGGGTTGGGAAGATCCCCTGGAGGAGGAAATAACACTCCGCTCCAGAATTCTTGCCTGGGAAATCCCATGGGCAGAGGAGGCTGGCAGACTATAGTCCCTGGGTACGCAAAGAGTCAGACACAACTGAGCAACGGAGCGTTAAGAGTGAGCATGAGAGCTGTCTGAATGGAGATTTGATGTCAGGTCTTTAGAAATCTAAGCTTGCGTTTGTCTCATTAGGAAAACTATTACTGAGACTGCGTGTTTCCTTAGATGCATCTCCATGTGTGTCTTGATAATATTTAAAATGTGAATCAGTGCAGTGTTACCATGCCTTTTGACCTCATCATCCTTTCCATTCAAATGAGACAATAACTTTCACAGGTGAGGTGTTATGATAGAAGTGGGAAGAAAGAACACAAGCAGTGAGTCCCGGACTTCTGGGTGTAAAGAGAGATATGTGTAAACACTTGCAGGGTTAATGTGCAATGTAAGCCACTCACCTGCTCATTCCCCAACACCCAGCCCCTGATTGATAAGAGACTGGAGTGAGTAAGTTGCAACATGTCCCTGTAACCCCCAGGGAGCTGTGAGCCCATGGAGAAGTGGAGCTGAGCAGAGAGGTTGCCATCCCCTCCAGTTCATCGGAGGAAGAAGCCGGTGCCTCCCTTTCACACAGCAAGAATGATGCATTAGCCAAAAGACAGGACCCAGATGAGGGTGCTTGCCTTACAGTGATTTCCAACTACTCAGACATTTCCAGAAAGAGTACAATATGCACTTGGGAAAATGCCCACATGGTCAGATGTAGTGACTGGAGAAATCACATCCCTTTGAAAGAGAAACCAGTCCTTCGTTGTAATTTCTACAAAACACTGAACTAAATAAGCATCTATGTGACTAAACTGACCCTAATTGTCTAATAGTAAGTTTCTGCCTTTGGGCCAAGTAGAGGCTTGATAGAGAAATTGTGCTCAGTTACAGAAAACAAAGAAATGATAATGTTTGCATAAAATGAGTGTCCTATATAATCTCACCTACTTACTAGTAATACCTGATGTAGGTTTGAATCACAACATTTCACTTCATGAAACTGACGTTATCTAAGTGGTGTATTCATCATGAGTGTTTCTCAGTCCATATGTGTGGCTTTGCACCCTCTGATCACAGATTTGCATTTCCTCAATCTCAGGCTTGTATGGGGCCATGTGACCAGTTTCAGCCAATGATGCTCAAGGAGACTTGACAGAGGGCATTCCTGGGCAAGTGTACCTGCTGCTGCTCCAGATTCTGGAGTGACCAGAGACACTTCTAGTAGTGGCCCGGGTTCTGGAGTGACATGTGGCTTTGTGGTCCTGACTGATGTAAATAGTGCAGGATGTGAGCCAGAGACACTGTTTTTCTTTTCTGTCATCACACCATAACGTGGCTCAGCTAGTAAAGAATCTGCCCCCAGTATGGGAGACCTGAGTTCGATCCCTGGGTTGGGAAGATCCCCTGGAGAAGGGAAAGGCTGTTCACTCCAGTATTCTGGCCTGGAGAGTTCCATGGACTGTATAGTCTGTGAGGTCGCAAAGAGCCAGACATGACTGAGTGACATTCACTTTCACCATAACTTATCCTGATTGATTCAGATTAATTTTCAGAGATGAAGAAATTAGGCTTTTTTCTCAAGCCTACTTCCTTGGCTTTTTCCTGAAAATTCTATGTGGCAAATTTGGGAACTAACATCCAAAAGGAACTGAGGAGTACTTCTTTTGTATCACTTCACTTAATACTTAAATCACACCACCCTTATGGCAGAAAGCGATGAGGAGCTAACTAAAGAGCCTCTTGATGAGGGTGAAAAGAGGAGAGTGAAAAAGCTGGCTTAAAACTCAACATTCAAAAAACTAAGATCATGGCATCTGGTCCCATCACTTCATGGCAAATAGATGAGGAAACAATGGAAACAGTTACAGACTTTATTTTCTTGAGCTCCAAAAGCACTGGAGATGGTGACTGTAGCCATGAAATTAAAAGATGCTTGCTCCTTGGAAGAAAAAGCTATGACCAACTGAGGCAGCATATTAAAAAGCAGAGACAAATGCTGACAAATGTCTGTATAGTCAAAGCTATGATTTTTCCAGTAGTCATGTATGAATGTGAGACTTGGACCATAAAGAAAGCTGAGCACTGAAGAAATTATGCTTTGGAACTGTACTGTTGGAGGAGACTCTTGAGAGTCCCTTGGACTGCAAGGAGATCAAACCAGTCAATCCTAAAGGAAATCAGCCCTGAATATTCATTGGAAGGACTGATGATGAAGCTGAAGCCACCTGATGCGAACAACCAACTCATTAGAAAAGATTCTGATGCTGGGAAAGATTGAAGGCAGGAGGAGAAGGGGACGACAGAGGATGAGATGGTTGAATGGCATCACCAACTCAATGGACATGAGTTTGAGCCAGCTCCAGGAGATGGTGAAGGACAGGGCAGCCCGGCGTGCTGCAGTCCATGGGGTCACAAAGAGACACAACTGAGCAATTGAACAAAAACAACAAATATTTAAATATATCTATAAATGTTTTAAATAAACTTTTAAAAAGCTCACATATTTTAAAAATTGCTGCCTTCATTTCCACACACATACACACACACAAAAATACCCTCTGGTCACACTGACTCAGATAATATGGTAAATACTTTAACATAAGAAATGCTATGAAGTTGCCACTTTTCACTTTGGGAAATGCTTTGTTTGTCGTGCAGACCCCACTTCTCTTCTGGGTGATGTCAAGTTTCCCACAGGCGGCGTTTGGGGGAAGGCAGCACATGGTCCTCTTCAGTTCTGTCTCACTGCCGTGCCGTCTCTCATCCCCACGGTGTAGATGAATCAGCCTCTTAAGACCGTGGAGCAGTGACTGCAGAGACAGCACCTACGGGGGACATGGAATGGCGAGTGGCAGGCTTTCCCACTCCCGTTCCCGTCGTCATTCAGTCGCTGTGCCTGAAGCCCCTTCCCAGGTATGACAAGTGTGACTATGTGCCATCATTTGCACGTGACGTGTCTCTGTCAAGTACACTCCCCCACTTCCCCGAGCCCAGGCCGTGTTCCCAGGAACACTCTCTGTGGTGAGCCAGGGGCGCCAGGACAGGGGACGCTCTCCTCTGAACCTTCCCCCGCTGTTCTCTCCACATGGCTTCATCTCACCATAGCTCCGTGCTGGTTTCCCCAAAATACAGAGTCTATGACCCACTAACGCACCTCCCCCTGATGTTCTTAGTGTAATTGTGGATGTCCTTCCCAGATATCTCAGTTGGTAAAGAATCCACCTGCAATGCAGGAGGCCCCGGTTCGATTTCTGGGTCAGGAAGATCCGCTGGAGAAGGGACAGGCTACCCACTGCAGTATTCTTGGGCTTCCCTTGTGACTCAGCTGGGAAAGAATCCACCTGCAGTGTGGGAGACGTGGGTTCGATCCCCGGGTTGGGAGAAGAGAAAGGCTACCCACTGCAGTATTCTGGCCAGGAGAAGTCCATGGACTGTACAGTCCATGGGGTCGCAAAGAGTCAGACACAACTGAGCAACTTTCACTTTCACTTTCCCAGATAAATATTAAGTTGTCATTTCTGTGCAGTGTGAGAGAAATAGGAGTCGAGGATCTAATCCTATGGAGTTGGAAGCATGCTGTGACTAAAGCAAATGGCAGGTTAGATGGTAAAAGTACTGTATGAGCTTGCTTGTGCTGCTGAGACAAAGTACGAAAGACCGGGCAGAAGCTTGTGGTCTCTCAGATCTGCAGCCAGAAGTCTGAGGTCAAGGTGTCAGCAGGGTCGGTCCCATCTGAGGCCGAGAGCGAGGTCAGTTCCAGCTTCTCTCCTTCCCTTGGGGGCTTTGCTGACAGTCTTCAGCGTGTCTTGACTTACAGATGCTTCGTACCAAGTTCTGACTTCATCTTCACATGACTTCACTCTGCATGTGTCCGTGTTCAAACTTCCCTGTTTATAAGGACACAAGTCATACTGGGGTTTCCCTGGTGGCTCAGGTGGTAAAAACTCTGCCTGCAAGGCAGGAGACCAGGGTTCGATCCCTGGGTTGGGACGATCCCCTGGAGAAGAGAATGTCAACGCACTGTGGTATTCTTGCCTGGAGAATCCCAAGAACAGAGGTCGCAAAGAGTAGGACACAACTGAGCACACACAGCAGTATTCCATTGTACACGTGCACTGCATCTTCTTTATCCATTCATCTATCAGCATTTCCCTGTTTCTTCATCAAGATACAGACTTACATCTTTTTCTCTGTGGCAAGGTGGTGAACTCTGGGGAGGTGATAACACTGAAGGATTTATCTCTTTAGTCCCAAAATCCAGCATCGTGTCTCATATGTACTAAGGGCTAACTGATGCTTTTGGAATCAAAACAAATTGAGTGCTGAATATAAATAGAAGCTTATATTAGCAAGTTAGCTTTATCATATAGACGGCAACTAATTATAGAACTAGGTACAAAGCAGCCCTTCAGAGGGTCAGGACAGGTGGGACTGTGAAGACTGACGCTAAGTGATGCTGAATACCTACCCTGGCTAGGTTCTGATGTCTGCATTTGACAGTTCTTCTGTCTCTTTCCTCAAAGCCTTTTTTTTTGCTCGTCTTCCTTAAAAGCCACATCTTACCTCCTAATGTGCTATTTTCCAGCCTGGAGAACTATCCTCGCTCTTCCTCACGTATGTCAAGTGCATTTCCACCTCAGGGCCTTTGCATTCACTGTACCCCCCTCCCTGGCTCTTTCATCAACTCTCTTCACCACCCTCCACTCAGTCTCAGCTCCAGTGTCATCTAGACACAGAGACCTTTCCGGGCATCCTGTGGTCCTGTGTCCTATAGCAAAGCCTTTCTGTTTTTGCAGAAACTCTCTCTATACCCTCAGCCCACATAAGTGCTCTTCACTGATTGACTTATGTGTATTTGTTTACGTGGTGTCTCCCCTCCTTGTTCCATGAAAAGAAGGACTTTATTGTGTCCTCTGCTATGTCCCAGAAGCCAACCTGGCACTAGTTACAGGCAGGTCCACAGTGACATGTGGGCTGAAGGAGACGTGCAAGGCTGTGAGCCTTTGGCCAGGATTAGACTAAATATTCATGAGAACTGAAGAAGCCTTCCACTAGTCCCAGTCATAAGGGCAGGCTTTGCATTCTCCGTTTGGACCCACCAGAGGCTTTGGCAGGTGGGGAACTGACCCCTGACACTCTCTCTGCGGGTTCTGGGTCGCTCTCCACCACTGAGGTGAGAGGAATAACCTCCCAGGCAGAGGAGCATCGGTGACTGCAGTTATCGAAGTAAGCCCCCTTCAGTCTGCCTCTGCTCTTTATAAGCACTTCACACACACAAACATCAAGAAGCGCAGGTGTGTCTGACTGAACAGCGTGCAGCCAGTTGTTTTCTGGGTCTGCAGAGGTCCAGTTTGTGACTTCTGGTTCTTCACACGCTGGTGTGGCTGCAGAATTGTGTCCTGATCGAGAAGCCTGCTGGCCTCTGATCCCATCTCTGGACCTAATACCAGCACCAAACTGTCAAAGTCCCCAAATTGGCGGGCTTTCCTCAAGGTCACCACAGATGCACACGATGGCTTTCTCACCACCCTCTTTTTACAGAGATCACAGAGATGTTCAGGGTCTTATTGGGGGGCTGCTGGGGCAGAAGTGGAGTGTAAGACAAATTTTAACACATGTAGGGTCTACTGCAGCCCAGGGAGCCTCTCCCAGTGCCTGGATAGAGCAGAGTTAGTTCTCCTTTAGAGCTTAGGGATGTCTGTGCTCCTCTTGGAGTTTTCTCACCATAAACATAGCCCATCAATCATTTTCAGAGTTACAAAATGAATACCTGTTCTCCCCACATAGACTGTACCTTCTCAGTCAGTTCAGTCCCTCAGTCATGTCCAACTCTTTGAGAACCCATGGACTGTAGCACGCTAGGCCTCCCTGCCCATCACCAACTCCCAGAGTTTACTCAAACTCACGTCCATCAAATCAGTGATGTCATCCAACCATCTCATTCTCTGTTGTCCCCTTCTCCTCCCGCCTTCAATATTTCCCAACATCAGGGTCTTTTCAAATGAGTCAGTTCTTCACATCAGGTGGCCAAAGTATTGGAGTTTCAGCTTCAGCATCAGTCCTTCCAATGAATATTCAAGACTGATCTCCTTTAGGATGGACTGGTTGGATCTCCTTGCAGCCCAAGGGATTCTCAAGAGTCTTCTCCAACACCACAGTTCAAAAGCATCAATTCTTTGGCACTCAGTTTGCTTTACAGGCCAACTCTCACAACCATACGTGACCACTGGAAAAACCATTCCTTTGACTAGGTGGACCTTTGTTGGCAAAGTAATGTCTCTGCTTTTTAATATGCTGTCTAGGTTGGTCATAGCTTTTCTTCCAGGGAGCACCTCTTAATTTCATGGCTGCAGTCACCATGAAGAAGCAAGAAGATATTAAGAAGAGGTGGCAGGAATACACAGAACTATACAAAAAAAGATCTTCATGACCCAGATAACCACAATGGTGTGATCACTCACCTAGAGCCAGACATCCTGGAATGCAAAGTCAAGTGTGCCTTAGGAAGCATCACTACCAGCAAAGCTAGTGGAGGTGATGGAATTCCAGTTGAGCTATTTCAAATCCTAAAAGATGATGCTGTGAAAGTGCTTCACTCCACATCCCAGCAAATTTGGAAAACTCAGCAGTGGCCACAGGACTGGAAAAGGTCAATTTTCATTCCAGTCCCAAAGAAGGGCAATGCCAAAGAATGTTCAAACTATGGCACAATTGAACTCATCTCACACACTAGCAAAGAAATGCTCAAAATTCTCCAACTCTGGCTTCAACAGTATGTGAACCGTGGACTTCCAGATGTTCAAGATGGATTTTAAAATGACCAACCTAGACAGCATATTCAAAAGCAGAGACATTATTTTGCTGACAAAGGCCCGTCTAGTCAAAGCTATGGTTTTTCCAGTAGTCATGTATGGATGTGAGAATTGGACTATAAAGAAAGCTGAGTACCAAAAAATTGATGCTTTTGAACTGTGGTGTTGGAGAAGACTCTTGAGAGTCCTTTGGACTGCAAGGAGATCCAACCAGTCAATCCTAAAGGAAATCAGTCCTGAATATTCATTGGAAGGACTGATTTTGAAGCTGAAACTCCAATACTTTGGCCACCTGATGTGAAGAACTGATTCCTTGGAAAAGACCCTGATGCTGGGAAAGATTGAGGGCAGGAGAAGGGGGACGACAAAGGATGAGATGGTTGAATGGCATCACCAACTCGATGGACATGAGTTTGAGCAAGCTCCGAGAATTGGTGGTGGACAGGGAAGCCTGGCATGCTGCAGTCCATGGGGTCACAAAGAATCGGACAGGACTGAGCTACTGAAATGAACTGACTGAAACATATTATGCTAATCTTTTAAAATCTTTCTTGAAAAAAGTTAACAACATCAAAAGCCTACTCTACAGTATTAGGTGATTAAAAGCAAAGGATGCAAAACAATATTCAGCACGGTGCTAAAATATTTTGTAAAATACTATGTATGTGTGTGTGTGTTTGGGTGTGTGTGTTCAGGTGTGTGTATGTGTATTTGGGTGTGCAGAGAGAAAGAGCATGACCGCACCAATTCTTAACAGTGGTTGATACTGAGAGTGTACTTGTGCTTTTTATATTTTATAATCTCCCATTTTCCAGAAGTCTCTATCATGGATGTATACAAAAGGCATCAAAATAAATGGTTTGCTTCTATTTTCTTCCTTTCAAATAACCACAAATAGTAAAGGACTTTCATGGGAGATTTCTGGTGCTAGTTAGACTCTACCAGACTATTCAGAAAGAATGCCCAGGTTCTTTCTACAGGAAGAGAAAAAAAAAATGATTTAAGAAAACTGGCAGGTCTGGACAGGAGGAGAGTGAGGGTGGAGAATGGATTCATGTATATATACAGCTGAGTCCTTTCACTGTGCACCTGAAACTACCACAACAGTGTTAATTGGCTATACTCAATAAAAAATAAAAAGTTCAAAAAAAAATTGGCAAATGATAATACAAATCATGTATCTTAATCACCTGTATCTGTGTGTGTTTGTGCAGACATGCACACACAAATGTCTATATGGGACATTTGCTTATTTCTCCCTGCATCAGTCTTCCTCCCATCTTTGGGAAATTTCCTTCCTTATAAATATTGCTGTCTCTCACTCTAGAAGCTGAGAAAGATCAAGACAAGCATTCCCAGCCAGCTAGATGCACTGGCTCAGAACTTGGAATCGTGAACATGGAGCTAGGCCCTGGGTGTCAGCGATGGAGCATTTCTGGGGGCGTCACAGCTGTGGGGACTGTGGAATTGTCCCCCACGGGCTGCTGACACAGAAGCCACTGGATAGCTTTTGGGGCGTGGATTTTGGGCTAGTGCTAGCTGCTACCCAGGCTTCATTGCTTTTCTGTTTCCAAACTGGGTTCTGCAGCTTTTCAGAAGATTCTACTGTTCAGTACATTTGTCTATTTTTATTTGTTGACCAGAGCTGATTTCTGCTGCTTGCACCTAAGAGCTCTGGCTACTTGCTCTATGTGCTATATGACAGTGCTTTGGGTTCAGGGCCCAAAGTGACCTTGAAAAGCACATGAGAAAACAGTTCAGAAAACATTGCAGACATTCTACAGGAGGGGTTCTGATTTAGATGCTAAAGGAACATAATTTTCCGTTTAGGAAGCCTGAATCCATTAGTGAACTCCACTAATAGGTCACAAAAAGTAATAGCTAATAAATATTTTATTAGCATTTTTTTTGTATCTTGCTAATGCGGGAGTCAACAATTTCAAAAGTAGTAAGAATCACATTTGGCACCAGGCCATTATTCAATGCTTAGTGTCTGCTGTTTCTTAGGATATTTTGTGGAATAATTAGAGAAGCTCCAATAGAATTACGTGGGCAACCATGAATGTTTTTATTTTTCTATTGTAAACAGTCATATTTTCTTACCTACATTGTGTATTCAATACTAATTTTCCATCTATGGCATAGTAAATTTATGACTATGTTAATATGTTAATATTTCTCCATCTAGAAAATGAAATGAATGATTTTTATATGCTTTGTGAAATATTAACTGCAAAAATTCATTAAATATAATAATAAGACTCATTACATAGTATCTTTCATCCTGAAGATTATTAGAAACCTTTACAAACTAAAAGAAAAATAACCAACAGCAAAGAAAAAGAAAAAAAACACCCAAAGCTAACAGAACCACCATCCATCACTGAAATAGAGCTATGCAATTGTTTTCTTTGCTTAGTCTATTTGAAGTCTTTGCTGTTGTTGTTCAGTTGCTAAGTCATGTCCGACTCTGTGACCACATGGACTGCAGCACGCCAGGCTTCCCTGTCCTTCACTGTCTCCCAGACTTTGCTCAAACTCATGTCCATTGATTAGGTGAGGTGATGCCATGCAACCATTTCATTCTCTGTCACCCCTTTCATCTCCTGCCTTCATCTTTCCCAGCATCAGGCTCTTTTCCAATGAGTCTGCTCTTCGCATCAAGTGGCCAAAGTATCAAAGCTTCAGCTTCAGCATCAGTCCCTCCAAGGAGTTGATTTCCATTAGGATTGACTGGTTTGATCTCCTTGCTGTCCAAGGACTCTCAAGAGTCTTCTCCAGCACCACAGTTTGAAAGCATCAATTCATTGCCACTCAGCCTTCTTTATGGTCCAACTCTTACACCTATACATGGCTACTGGAAAAAACATAATTGTCTTACCTGTCAAGGAAAAAAAAATCAAGCTTAAACTGCTAAAAAAAAATTACCACCTAAAAATTAATATGATCTTCTGATTTCCTTAAATTATTGTGCTTTGTTTTCAGGAATGGAATTAGTTGGAAGTGAGAGAAAATCACTACGGGTGTCAGGATTTGGAAATAGGACTGGAGGTCTGTATTAGTCCAGGCTCTTCAATAGGATTTATAGAGATGTGTAAGAGGAGATTTAATATGGTGACTGGCCTCTATGATCATGGAGGCTAAGAATGCCATGATCTGCCATTTGCAAACTGGAGACCCAGAAAAGCTGCTGGTCTAATTCATTCTAAGGCCAAAGGCCTGAGAAACAGGGAAGCTGCTAGTGTTAATTCACCAAATCCAAAGGCCTAACAACCAGGGGCTCCAATGTCTGAGGGCAGGAAAAGGTGGACGCCCAGCACGAAGTCAGCAGAGAGCAAATCCAACCTTCCCGTGTGTTTTTGTTCTACGGGGTCTTCACAGGATTGGTGAGGGTGGTAGTTCTTCACTCTGTCAACAGGTTCTGTGTGTTTTTGTTCTACTGGGGTCCTCACAGGATTGGTGAGGGTGGCTGTTCTTCACTCTGTTGACTGGTTCAAACACTCATTTCTTCCCATAACATCCTTGCACACACCAAAAAATAAGGTTTTATCTGCTATCTGGGCGTCCCTTAGCTCAGTCACATATTCATGACAATTAGCAATCCCAGGGGCCACTCTGGACCCCCCAACATTTTCTCTAAAAGTTTTTGACTGACCTTTCCTATTAAAGTGCTTGGTCCCTAGCTGTCAGCATAGCCAGTAGTCACTTACCCAGGCACACTCCTTCAGCAGATGACTAAGTCATTCCATGTCTCCTCAACTCTAAATCAAACCCCAAGCCACATCTTCCCTGTATGTCCTTTTTGCTTTGTGTCTTTGTTAGCTCTTATAGAACATCTCTGTCTCCTTTCATTTTGTATGTATATGTATATAACAAACCACCTGTCCCAACTCAAACTTTTTTTCTTCTTTTCTTTTCTCTCCTTGAGTACCCAGTCCCAAGGCTTTCTATCACTGAGGGTCAGTTTTAACGCCCATTAATTTAAGTCGGTAGGCCTCCAAAAGCTTTACAAATGTTAATGAAACAAGAGAACACCCTCATGAAACAAGGATTATGGTCTTCACTTCACAGGTAAAAATCCAAACACACGAAGCCTGAGTGACACTGACGCCCGTCCATCATCTGAGAACCGCCGTTGATTTCATTGGAAGGACTGATGTAGAAGCTGAAACTCCAATACTTTGGCCACCTGATGCGAAGAGTTGACTCATTTGAAAAGACCATGATGCTTGGAAAGATTGAGGGCAGGAGGAGAAGGGGATGACGGAGAATGAGATGGTTGGATGGCATCACCAACTCAATGGACATGAGTTTGAACAAGCTCAGAAAGTTGGTGATGGACAGGGAGGCCTGGCATGCTGCAGTTCATGGGGCTGCAAAAAGTTGGACACAACTAAGTGACTGAACTGAGCTGAACTGAACCATTGATTTCATTGCCCGGCATCACAATGTTGATGGCTGGGCATGTATCAGAGCCACTGCTCCACTATCCAGAAAATAAAATGAGACGAGTGATTAGGACAGTGTCTGAACCATGTTAAACGCTCAGACTGCTCATTATTTACAGGCCTGTAGGACTTCCCATTTTCCTTTATTTTCTCACCGTTCGTCCCCATGGCAGCTATTCAGTGAACAAGCAAAGAAAAGTCAAGGTGTGTCAAGACAAGGGTGTGTTTATTCTCATTACTTGGTCCTGAGACGTTGGTTTGGGGCAAAGTAAATTTTTGTTTTGTGTGATTCTCTCTCGAATTTAGGGCCCTGGGTCTCAGAAGCTAGTCTATGGCCCCACAGCCTCAGGATCAGCTGGATACAAGGGTTAAACATACAGTTTCCAGGTCTTATTTCAAAGACACCAAATCAGTATTTTGGAAAGTGGGCCCAGAAGTCCGTAATTTTGATTGTGTGATTTTGTCATTTATTTCTTGTGTTTGAAAACCAGATTCATGTTTTGTGAAGTGTTACCTGTTTTAATGCTGTAATATGCTTATACTTTTGCAGTTAAAGATGTTCATCAGCTGAAATAAAAATAAAAATTTTTAAAGACTTATATCCACCAGCATGGAGGTTCCTTTAAAAACTAAAAATACAATTACCACATGATCCAGCAATCCCATTCCCAGAATATATAAGGAAAAGACAAAATCTCTAATTTGAAAGGATGCATGCACCCCAATGTTCATTGCAGCACTATTTACAGTAGTCAAGACATGAAAGCAAGCTAAATGTACATTGGCAGATGACTGGATAAAGATGGAATACTACTCAGTCATAAAAAAGAACGAAATAATGCCATCTGCAGCAATATCAGTGGATGAAGAGATTGTCACACTAAGTGAAGTAAGCCAGATAAAGACAAATACCATATGATATCACTTATATATGAAATCTTTAAAAAATGATACAAATGAACTCATTTACAAAGCAGAAATAGACTCACAGACATAGAAAACAAAGTAATGGTTACAAAGGAGAAATGGAGGGGGATGGATAAATTGGGAACTGGGATTAACAGATGCATACTTACATTGTTGTTGTTCAGTCACTACGTCATGCCTGACTATATAAAAAATAAATAAACAACGAGGACCCACTACATATCCCAGGGAATGATATTCAATACATTGTAGTAACTGATAATGGAAAATAATATGAAAAACAACATATATATATATATATATATATATATAAAATAACTAAATCATTTTTCTACACACCTGAAACTAACACAACATTGTAAATCTACTATACTTCAATGAGAAAATAAAACAAACAAAAAAAACTTGAGTTTGAGAATTTCCTTATCTCAAAATAATTAACTTCTCTCTTCTCTTTTAAAGTGCAGCACAGACAGGCCCCCAAACAACAGAATGAAACACAGGGCCGAGGGCCCTTTAGTTTGGACCACTGGATGTTTGAAACATTAGTTAGACCTTGTCTCTCCAGCTTCCACGGGCCACGGGGTGTCTGGCTGTCCTCCTTATTCCTTCTTTTACAGGGCCTGCAGACTCTGAAAGCAGGAGTTTATACCAATGCCTCCAAACAGGCCTTCTCCAAGTAAATAAATGATGGCTGCTTATACTAGTTGTTAGACCTGAAGGGAATCTCAAATATGATCTAGTTCAGCCACGAGTTTATGCATGAAGAAACAAGGAACCAGAGAGGCAGAGCAAGTAATTTAAGGTGGCACAGCTGAACAGGAGACTGGACAGAATTGGAAACCACATCCCTATTTCTTCATCCACTGTTCCTTGCAGTAGAGCACGCTGTCCCATTATTCCAGACAGAGGCTTCTATTCTTGTCACGTCCTTCAGTCCTGGCTATTAAATTTTTTGAGCAATCACCTTCAGTGTAGGTATTATTTTCCAAATTATATACATGTGCCACCATCAATCTAATCAGTAAATGCTATGAAAGGACAATATCATTTCCATAAACTGGAAAAGAAATATAAACAAAGCACAACTATTTTCCACCGTCATCCTTCAGAGAATGCTCAGCAATCTCTTTCGGAGATCATTGCATCAGGAGCTGAATTCAACTTCTCAAAGAAGAGTGATAAGTATAGTCCTTAAAGAGCTCACAAAAAAATGATTTCTAACTGATAATTGCTGGCTTTATTACCTTTAAAGACCAGTGAACTACTTTAAAATGACAGCATATCAAAAAATCATTTCTAACTCTTATTCTTCGCCTCCTTACATGATTCCTGATGGACGCAAAGCTGAGATCTGTATTTAATGAGTGGTTTTTCTCACCTATGGAGTAATCCGAGCTGACCAATCGTCCTGACACCACTCCGCTGGTCAGGAATTACAAATGACTGTTGTCCCAGTAACATTGTGTCGCTATTTAAATTGCTTCTCCGCAGTTTTTAAGAGAGAGCCTCAATGGTAGCTGGGGATGACCTCCTTCAGGAGTGGCAGCGAGAATCTCCGCTGAGAATGCAGCCCGGGAACGTTCTCCTGAAACATCAGTGAGCTGCCTTGCGCCCTCTTCACCCAGAGAGGAGGAGAACCCCGGAGGGCGTGTTGGTGGCCAGTCTCCTTTCTGGAACTGACCAGGCTTCTGCTCCAACACCGGCCGACTCACCGCAGGGCCTCTTCACCACTCACAGGGTCGGCCACCCGAGCTCCCCACTGGGTCCCCAGAGCCCCAACCCAGAGATCTCCGGTCCAGCCTCACTTCTGACTCGCTCTTGCAGCACACAGGAGAGGAAGTGTCAGGTTCTGGGGACCCGGGACCCCACAAGGCAGCAGGGTCCCTGCCCTCGCAGGGTGATGGCCTGAGGCAGTGCCTGCGATGACTGAACTCTTTCTAGGAGCCAAGGACCGCGTGGAGTCCTGATGACCACGTGTGCGCTGTACTACTCAGAGCAAGGCCGGGCATGTGGCATGGTGGTCCCTACTCCAGGGATGTGCAGCAGAAAGACAGGAAACCCGGCTCTCCAGGTTGCAGGGTGGGGGCTGTCACGGACACGCTTAGTCTCTTCTGCTCCGGTTTCATCTTAGGGCGGGGGAGTCGGGGGTGGGGGGCGGTGGCAGGCAGGAAGCAGGGTGACCACGTGGAATTACCATCCACATAGGAACTGGAAGAGAAAGGGCAGGAAGCCCGACCAGACCTCTGGGTCACCTAGGATCACCCCTGGACCAGCTCTTGACTTCAAGGACCTTTCTCCGCAGATGTTTTTACAACATTTAAAATATGAAATGTCCCCAAGAGTGCCCCTGGCCTTCCTCCCCCTTCTCCACTCCCATTAATGTCACACCAACCAAGCGAAAAATCAGATTTACAGACTCTACTGTTTCTCTTCCCAGACTCTTTTTTTCCTTCCCCTTAATCCAAACACAACCAAATTCCTTTATTCCTCCTGCTGTATTCATCCTCCCGCTGCCTCACTCTTGGAGGTCACCTCCCCTCTGCCAGCTGCCCCCCTCCCCCAATTTAGGGTCCCCAGCCTCCTGGGTCATCTTGGGCTTTTCAGGGTGACTGGCCATCTCGTCTACCCCGAGGCTCCACCCCAATGGCTCTCCAACTCGCTTTGCTCTGGCTACACTTACTTGGTGAGGCCTCCTCTCCTCCCCCTCACTCACCAAGCCCCTCACGCAGCCCAGAGGCCTTCCTCCACATCTCTGGATCATACAGACTTGGACCGAAAAGTGGCATCTTAGCCTCCTGCCCAAGACTCTCCACTGGGGGCCACACGGTGCTCTCTTTTGGCCTCTCCAGCTTGCCTGTGCGGCCCTGCCCCCAAGCAAAGGCTCTTTACTTGTGTTAACTCCTGCTAGCTTTTGTTCCAAAAATACTTTTTTTTTAAAAAATAAAACACTAGCACATGGAAAGGGCTTAGGCAGAAGTGATTCTTCTAGAACCTTCTGGTTTGATTTAAAATGATGTTGAGTAGAAATATTTAAGACGCGATTTCATACTCCCCAGACTTGTTAAATAGGTCACAAATGAGCACCGTTTAAACACGTTTTTCATGGCTCACTGTCACTATTATAAACACTGATTTTTGTCATGTGATACAACACAGTGACACATTCAGAATCACCTGAGTGCAGCTGTTTATACTCTCACGAGATGACCCCAGAGTTTTGAGCTATTAATATGTCTTTATAGATTCCTTATTAATCTGTCTTCTCTTCCTGCCTCTTCTTTCTTCGCCTCCTCCCCCTCCTTCTCCTTCACTTCTGCTTCTTTAGGTCCTGAATTCACTCCACTAAGCTTGTGACTTTTGCCACTTGACAAGTTAGAAAATCAAAATTTTACCTATGAGGGACAAAATAGGAATGAATAGCATTTGAGGACCCCTTCGTTTTGAGATGACATCTACCAAGTGAAATAAGCCCTGATCTAACATGACAGTGAGGAAGGCTATGCTGGAGACCCGGGCCCCTGAAGAGTTATTTCTTGGCAAAGGAGTCCTGACACATCTGAGAGTTGAAGATGAATGTGGGATGCTGTGCCATCCTAAAGCTGTAAGTCTCTACAAATGCAAAGTAGTTCTCAAACAAATCTTTGATGTAGATGTTTCTTAAAAATGAATCTAAAATTTCAGAAGGTAAAGCCAATGTGCTGTGTGACTGTGGAAATGCTTGACATTTCTTTCTTTCCCTCTTTACCATTTTTGAAAACTTATTTTACTTTTGTGCATTTGACTAAACTCTTTGATTTCCCATTATTTAACACTATCCTCACTCTGGCTATTTGAACTGCTTTCAGTTGTTCTTGCTGGGTTAAAAGAAACACAGATGCTCTCAAATAATCCCAAAGAAATAGGGGTTTATTTGGTTTTGGTTTGGCCACATTTAAGAGAAAATCTATGTAACCGCCACCTATTCAAACCTGAGCTCTGGTTGGGGTGATCTGGAGGGCTGGTCAAGGACTCTGGAATTCCGTTTCCCTCTGTTTCAGGCTCATGCCTGTGGCTCCAGCCATCACATCTACATCCCAAATGGAAGGAGCCTTTGCAGAATGGCATGTGACCACCCCATATGCCTTCCTGTAAAGGTGTTTTCCTGGAGGTCTCGTTGAGCTGGCCTGAGCAACATCTCCCTCCTCAGAACCATGTCACAGGGCACCTCTCTGCAAGGAACGCTACCTTTCCAGCTGGTCTTATTATGATTCAAACCAAAGTGTGCATTTTAGTAAAGAAAAGTGGACAATCAACTATTGAGTAGACTGCCAGCGTCCACTGATTTCTGTGGTTAACCCTACTGAACTGGGCCTGCAGCCACCAGGGCACCTCCTCCAGGCAGTGGAGTTCCATTTAAGGAGTCACAGGCTTCTCCCTCAGGATTTCTCTGCCTCCCATTTCTGCTTCTCAGTTTCCCCTTGTTTTTGACCTCCTTCTAGCTACAATGCCTACTCCAGCCATACGAGACCCTCCCCACCTCTCTATCCAAATCCTGCAGAGAAGTCAGCAGACCTATGTGTTTTTCAAGCCCAAATTTGAGAAGGAGGATTCTGATTATTAGTTCAGCTTAACTCCTGAGTCAGAATGAGTTCCAGGTTTGAAGCAAGCCTGTCATCCATGAGTGATCTTTCCGTTTTGTTTTGGGCAGGGGAGGTTTGCTTGTGTTTTGTCTGTTTGCCAAGCTGCTTGGTGGCTTATGGGATCTTAATTCCCCAACGAGGGATCGAACCTGGGCCCTCAGCAGTGAAAGCATAGAGTCCTAACCACCGGACGCCAAGGAAGTCCCCATGAGCTATCCTTTAGTTTGGGGACCTCTAGGCCAAATTAACCTCAGTCAGGGGCCCTGGGGAAGACAAGGTCTTTAGGTCCAGCTGAAAAGGGGAGTATGCTAAAGCTAGCAGGACTAGCTAATGATGGGTACTGCAAATGATTGGCATCTATGATGTGTAAACTCAAGCTAAATATACACTGGTGATTATTTCATAGGAAGAGACATCAAAAGGGTCCATCTTATCCCTCCTCATTTTTTTCAGTCTACTCAAGGTACCATCTATTATGATGAGATCTAGCTTTCCGTCCAGTCACAGAAGGAACAGTCTGTAGCTATGCAATTCAGGTCTGTGAGATGACAATATGTAAAGCGATAGGACCTCCCCTGATATGGCCGTATTCCACACCCACGAGTCTCAAAAGATCAAAGTGCATCACATTTTAAGTTATATGGGCTTGACCCAAAGTCAAAATCAGAATTTAGTGATGGTCCATTCACCGGCTATACATATCATAAAAGTATTTACTTTCAAGCAGAACCAGTGTGGCTTCCAAGAATATCATTCATCCTTGAGTCCAGGTTTACTGTTTCTACTGTCCTTTACAGTTGAGCCATCACTGAGGTAGGGTGTATCTCCTTTTCCTTTCATTCCTGGCTGGATTTAATGGGAGAATCCCCAAGCCAGAGTTTTCACATTTTATGCTTTCCTACCAGTGATATTTTACCCATAGATATCTCTTCAATAATTTAACTGCTGAATTAATTTTTTTTTTCTGTTTTTATGAAACCTACATCTTGAAAGTCAAGCAATATAACAAACAGCACAAGGAGTCCCAATGAGGAATTTGAAACACATTCAGGATCCTTTAGTAATTAATTGCAAGGAATGTTTATGCCAACTATCATTTACACAGGGTCTATTTTTTTTTTGTTTCCTTTAAAATATAAATAAAATTCTACCAAAGTGAAAAACATCCTAGGATATTCATGAAGTGAAAACATTGACTCTATTATCTAATGATAAGACTGAGTTGCCATAGATAACTCGGTTATTTGTCCTTTGGTTTGTACTGAAAACTGGTGTAACTAAGCACTTATGTGTGGTTGTGTTAATTGTGCACTTGAAGCTTTGTTACAATACACCACAAACATTTCTACAAAAGCAAATTTAATATACAACAAACACTCACCATGTAAACACATCTTTTAAAAAATCTGGTAATAGTTCCAAGGATCACTTACAGGCTTCCATAAAAGTATTTTGTATCAAGAATCTCAATACAGAATGATTTCTATGTCAAAATACATTTACGCTGTAAATTGTTATAGAAAAGAAAAAGACACAGAGAAACGGAGTTTGCTGGTATTGAATTCAACAGCAGCAACTGCCCCTGATAATCTTCCTTCATTTTCTACTTCAAGCATTTCTGACAACACACGTCCATCTACCCTTCTATAGTCTATGCTTTGACTCACTCAACTGATCAGTTAAAAATCTCAAGACATTATTATCATGCTTATTCGCAACATCAGCAGCTCTCAAACCTGCCCAAAGCATTTCTGGGGGCCTGTTCCTCTCCGGGCTGACACTCAGAACTTTCCAGAACCTGTCCACGGTATTAGTATGGAGGACCATACTTTAGGAACTTAACAGTAGTTAGTAAGATGCAAAACAGGAAAAAAGCCACATGAAAACCACAAGTGCAGATCAATCACACAATTTTATTAGAGTCTTTTGAACAAATGTATTCCTCTGTGAAAAACTCTTGCAAAAGAGACATTGGGGTATACTATTTTCAACCCTGAGCAATAGCGCTGCATACCAAGGGAGTGGGGCGAGAAGCTGGTTCCATTGAAACACCAAGCACAGCCACTGATATGCTCTATGTGATCAGGTTTTTACAAAAAAATACATAGTTTTCAATAAATAATGCTTAATTTTACAACTTTGATACAGCAATGTCATACACCGTTTTAACACACGAAACTCTGCATGCTAGACAGGGTACAGAAGACAAGACTTCGCCATGCATTTTCTTTTTCCCTTAGTGCTATCGGACATCATCCTCCAGCGCCCGGCCTCGGGGAGCGGTCCCCTCTGTTTCACAGCCTCTGGTCATGCGCTGGCATGCAAACTCTAAAAAAAGTTTCCCCCCCACAAACCACTCAGACTTCTAAACAAAAGGGTTTTTTTTTTTAGCTTTCCTGCTCCCAAATCTGGAGTGGCTCTGAAATACAGACTGGGGCAGCGTCCTGCTGGAAACTGCCCTGGGTGTCAGGCGGCCCTGTCCTCGTGGCCTCCAGGGAGCGCTGTTATGCCACCACCACTAGGAGCCCCGCATTGGAACAGCAGGCTCCTCCCTAAAACAGTCCGTTCCAGAAAAGGGTGTCATGGAACAAATGCCAAAGACTCTTAAACCCACCACATATGTACAAGAGTAAAAATAGACAAAATGGGAAATTAAGGGTAATGGCATAGAACGTTTTGCCCGATGTGATCCAAGGGCACTGTGTTTCTGAATAGAAGCTGGATGAAGAAATGTGTGTCAAGAGGGCCCTTTGTCAATATCTATTTGATCAAAATTCTTTCGGTTGCATATTAGCAATATTTCCAGTGGCTTTTTTTTATAATGAGGAAATATAATAGGTCTAATAAAATAAGGTCAGCATCAAAGTCGCTTCAAGGACCCTAGAATGAATTTTGTTTTTACGCATTTTCCAACAGCTTGTCATCCTGCTCTGTTGTGTCACTATCACAGCAGAGAAAATCCATGTCTATGTGACTTAAGTAAAAGAAGCTTGATCAAACATTGAGAAGGAAGCCTCACGTCTGCCCATCCAGGTTGTCTCAATTCACCGATCGCTCATGTCAAAACACATCTCCGCTTGACCATATTGCTCTTAGTGGTTTGTTTTCTTTACAGAGAAGTGATCCATTTGCAACAGAAGTTCCCGGGTCATGTAAAACAGTCCTGTCTGTGCACTGGCAGAGGTATTGAATCTTCTCGGAGTATCTCTACCCAATAAAATTATTACTTTTATACATGGAACATTATGAACTTAGGTTTCCCTTTGTAAGCCATTGTATACTTTCTGCACTTTTGTGCTTTTATTGAGTATAAAAATAGGTCTCCTTTAAAATTCTGTTTAAGTTCACTAAAAAACTACTTGTTTGTGAAATTCTCTTAAAAACTCACTGCATCCACATGGAAGAGATAAAACTAATTAGGCAGCTAGTTAATATAGGTAGTGTTAAAAAAATTACTACAGTGAAAAAAAGAAAAAAAAAAGCTATGCTAGGATTCAAGAAAAAAGCCAGTAGCAAGGTAAAATGGAAGAGAACTGAGTTTAAGAAATTGTGTTTAATCTTTATTGTGATTGAAAATGAGGGCTCCACAGAAAGCAGGAAGAAAAAGGAGTTATCAAAGAGCAGACTTTGCCAGATCATCAAATGAAAGGGGGTGTGGCAGAAAAAATCCAATAAATGAACAGTGAGAAAGGACCAATGATTAAAATAAGCCAGATGGCTGAAAAGCACATGTAAGAGTCATTACATGGAGACGGTTACTTTGGGAGCTTGTGAATTCCCGTGTTAGATACATAAGGCTCAGTCTTGGTATTCTTACAGGCCTAGGCTATACAAAGGGTATTTGAAACTGACATTCCTAATGAAATTTTATAAAATTTGGCCCTTACAATAACTGAGAAATATCCTGAAAAATCTTCCCTGAAGCTGTAATAAAGAAAGTTTCTTATCTACTGATAAAATTGACAACTCAGTAAACTATTTTCGCTGGTCATCCTACATAAGAAAAAAGCACAAATATATTGGCCTCAGAAATCTGTTAAAAGCAGGGGACCACAGTAAAAGAGTATAAAGATTCTATAAATGGGAGAGTTCAAGAAAACCTCTCTATAAAGTGTTCACAAGGATACATATGCCCATTAGAAGAAAAAGTAAGAATATACATATTATTAATCATATCAGAGAATAAAAAAGTTAAGATTGATATAATATATTTATATTGAATGACTACTTTAAAAGAGAGCAACTTATTTGCTTTATTTCTCAGATTACTTTCAAAAGTCATTTAAATTCTGAAGAGAAAAAAAGTGTAAGTTTTTCAAAGTGTACCAATAGCAAATGACTCTGGTTCCAACTCCCAGAGAAGGGAAAAACAAGTCTTGCTGTTTGAGTCTTTTTCTTTCTCAAAGAAAAAAAAAAAAAACCTAAGTGATCCTGACTGCTATATGCATGCATATTTAAATCACTTCCTCTCGATTAACATTAAAATGAAACATCTCTGCTCAAAATGGTTTTAATGATTTTTTCCCCCCAAAGGATCTAACAAATAATTTGCCCCGTGACTGTAGTCATTCATAACATACATAATATTTGCAAAGCACAGTTTAAATACACTGCCTTCATTAGCATTATATATTTCTAATAAAAGGATGCATATCAGAGTGTAAAAACTGGAAGATTATTTCCACAGTTTAAAGAATTAATAAGAGAATGCTGGTTCAAGTTCTTTAAGATGGAAATCTTAGTAAAATGCCATCCTAAATCTGTGAACAACTTACAAACAGCAGGACACCCACTGACTAAGCTGCAGTGCACTAGGCATCCCTCCCCCCCAACCCCCTCACTATTTAAAAATATTCTGTCAATGCTTAGTTCAAAATAAGACTTACTTAAGAGACCAAAAAAAATGCAATTAAACTTTTATTGAAGACTATCCAGTGGCAAGAATACCTTGTGTATTATATTATGTTTTAGACATTCAATAAAGAATTCATTAAGAATGATTTTCACAATGCATTCATCAAAACAGCCTTAAATATTGTTAAAAGCGCATTCAAGCGCCTGTCCTGAGTTCTAACAGGTTTTTAATTTTAGATCGCCGATCATCTATTTTTTTTTTTCTTCTTCTCCTATCAAGAACTTAGGCTATATAGCTTTTTGAAAATTTTCATCCAGACTATGCTTTTCCATTCTGAAGCCAAATCATTACATACTACTACTGCAAAGTTTCTACCTCACCACAGAAAATGTCCGATTCATCTATGATTGAAACATAAAATACATGCAAAGTTTTCAGGTTTTCCAAGTACACCGACTCAAGTCTTATGAATGGGTTTGTGTTTTCAACAAGTTTTAGAACTGCAGCAGAGGGCCACCGTGTAAAATTCCCAGCACAGAGAAGCGTCAATTGTAAACCGCTGGTTCAATTACTCGTGGCTAAAATAAATGTCCCACCAACGACTACATCAGTCTTATCATTTGGGAGGCGGGGCGGGGGGGGGGAGGGGAGGTAAACAATTCCAGAGATCCAGTTCTAATATTGAGAACCTTATTATTTAACACCCTCAGCCCTTTCTCCTCCCAAGTGTTCTACGGAAATCTGATGATTCCTAGAAATGAAACAGCCACAGAAAAGAAATGTGTCCATCTAAGGCCAAAGCTTGCTGGCTTCGCATCCCAGTGGGTGGGGGCCGGGGTGGAGGCTCGCGAGAAGAGGAGGGAGGCCGGGGGAGGCCAAGCAGGCAGGGGAGATGGGAGGCCAGGCTGGAAGGGTGCGGGCGCGTCCCTGGCCTAGCAGCTCCCGGCAATGCGTGGACGCTGCCCTTTAGTTTCGCCAGCATCTCAATAAAAACGGAGACCAAACCTTGGTAAATCATTGCAGTAGATGACCAAGAGAGTCGTGGTGATTTTGCACCGAGTTTCAATGAGCCACTGCAAACCTCCCCCACTGCAGGCGCCGGCTCTCTCGGAGGCAGAGCTTGAGGTTGGCGCTCGGGCCCCGGCGCGGCCTCCGCGCAGCCTCCCTGCCTCCCTCGGCGCGGCCCCCGGGGAAAGACGGGCCGAAGGCACCGAAAGGGCGCGGGGCCAAGGGCGCGCGTGCCGGGCGGTGCTTGCCAGCCTGGGCCCGCCGCGAGGGCTCCGTGACACAGGCGGCCGGGTCTGGGGAAACGAGAGTGGGGGAGCGGAGTCGACGGGCCAGGCAAACGATGCCCAGTACGGAGAACTCGGCAGGAGCCGAACCACCTAGGAGCTCACCCCGCCCCCGGCCTACCTCCGGGGCGTCCCTGGAGCCGGCGCGCAACCTGGGAGCCGGGGGCCCGGGCGGGCTTTCCCGCTCATCCCCGCAGCTCGGCAGCCTCGCGGCCCCGGCGCAGGTCTCCCCGCGCGTCTCCAGGCCCCAGGGCGCGGCGCCCAGGCGCGCGCGGCGTCCGGGCGGAGAAAGCCAGGCGCCCAGGACCCGGGGCCCTGTCTTCGGGGTCCCCGGCCGTCGCCCAGGCGCCCTCGGTTACACGCAGCCCCACCGCCGGCTTCTCCCGCAACTCTGCCCGCACAGACTCTCCGGTGGCCGTGCCCCGTTTCTCCCGCCGCCCTGGGCCAGTCTTCCGCGAGCTCCTTTCCCGGCCTCGGGCCCGCCGCGCCCGGCTCTCCCAGCGACGCCGAAAAGAGACTGAACACCGACCACCAGGCCCCAGCGCCGGTCACCGTTCGCGGTCCAGAACTGTAGCAGCGCTTCCCACCAGCGCACAGGCGGACATGCAGCGTCAAGAGGGGGAAAAAAAATTCAAAACTGGAAACGGCCGTCCCCCGCCTCTAAGGAGGGAAAACGGCGGGCATCCGCGCGCCCTCAGAGCTGGCCACCCAAGGGCGCCGGTCACCGCGATGAGCAGCCCCGACGTGGCCCCTCGCCGAGAAGGCTGACCCCCGCCCAGACCGCCCCGCCCGGCCCGGCCCGGTGCCCGCGCCGCCCGCCCGCCGCCCGATGGGCAGGGAGAGGAGGGTGGGAGTTGCGGAGGAGGAGGTGAGAAAGGAAATGGGGCTGCAGAGGGGGGAGGGAAGGGAAGGCCGAGAGAAAAGAATTCTCCGCCCCGGGTTTTCCTAACCATCCACCGAAAAAGAGAAGCGAGAAATTGGCCAGCGATTGAGCACTTTCAGCCGAAGCCCGGAGAATATGGGATTCCCTTCGGCCACCTTCCCACCCGCGCGCACAAGGGCCTTGTCTCTGAATGCCCTGCGACAACACCACCGCCAGTAGGACTTCCATAGAGACTATGGGCGATGCGAGTTTCTATCAGTTCCAGCTGATTTATTAAAATTGTCAAGATACAGACTTCCAGCACCAAAAAAAAAAAAACCCAAAAAAACAAACAAAAAAAACAAAACAGGCAATGATGTCGACAGTGCATTGAGTCTGCTTTGCCACCATTTGCTACAAAATATGCAGATGGTCTGTACTTTATTTAGATTATATTGCACAAAATGAGAAACTTTTTAAACTATGTGCCTTTTTCTTTTTGCTAAAAATCGAGAATCCAGTTTCAAACCTTCCGTCTGGGGCCCCATCCACATATCACAGCGTATGAGATACATAAAGTCCTACTATAGTACAGTACATATACAATCTTTAAACTAAGATAACAGCTCTGAGGTCTATATCACCGTTTTCAATAAATCTTTACCTACAAATATTGAACAAATCTCTACTATAGCTGTACAAAAAAAGTCTGCTTTTTTTTTTTTTTAAACCACAAGGCCTTTAGATGCAAGGATTATTTTAAAATTTTAATCCTTTTTAAACCAGGACATAACGTACCAACATACTTGCATGCTAAAAAGAAATAAAAGAGGAAAAAAAGAAATCAAAAGGGAAGAAGTGCCTGAAAGTCTTACTGAAAAAACACAGCAAGAATGTTCCCTTTTCACTGTACAAAAATACGCCTGAAAATATATTAATTTTTAAAAAAGACTGAGGTCTGTTATGTATCAAAAATGTTTCAATACCTTTTGTACTGAGGTCTAGGCTGCCTGGTATTCAATCAAGGAGGTATAAGGGAACAAGTTACAAAAAAAAAGTTGGCAAGTAGAAATCACATTTGTAAAACCATAAACAATTTGATCTGAAAAGTAAACTCTGATCTTAAGTCAGTTCACAGTTTTTTTTTTTGTAAGCGTTTGTACAGTCTGCATTTTTTCAAGCTCCCTGCAGTTTTGTTAAGAATCGGATGCATAGAAGACATCAGTTTTCTCCCTCCAAAAAAATAAAATTAAATTAAAAAATTTGCCATGGTCCCTTTTTTGTTTTTGTGTTTGTATTTTTTTTAAAAAAAAAAATCACCAGTTCTTTAAGATTCTTAAGAAAAATAAAATAAAATAAAAATAAAATCTCCAACCAACTCCCTAGTTGTGCTGCCAAAGGGTCCTCTGCAGGCGTCTTCCAGACTTCAAAGACCAACAAGCTTCAAACAGCGCCTTCCGGAGCGGGTCCTTGCTCCCCTCCCCCGCCCCGTCCCCTCCGCCTTTGTTGCCATCGCGAATTTCAGAAAAAGAAGAAACAGTAATTACAAAAACACATTTGAGGGGGGGGAAAAAATCACAACTCCAGACTAGGTATGCAACTACCTTGAGACACGATCAAGGAAGGGAGAGAAGGTTGGGGGGGAGGGGAGAGGGGACAAAATAAGGACAGGAAAAATGTTTCAAAAACTACTCATTTCACTTTAACTCCACCAAAATTTTCAGCATCTTTCCAATTTCTTTGTGTCACGACATTGTATCAATATCAGCATCTTCTTCTCGCCCCTCCACCCTACCGCCATCACCGTCGACACCAAAACCTTGTATCATCATCAGCATCAGCATCATCACGACCACCACGACTTCCTCCCAAGGAACCCTGCTCTGCACCCGCCAGAGAAAAAAGAGCGAGAACGGGGCGCCCCCACCCCACCCCTCCTCTCAATACGTGAACACCAGGTCGGAGAAGTTCGCCTCCAGCCAGTCCCCCGCGATCATCTCGCTCAGCTCGGGCGTGCAGTAGTCGGGGAACTCGAAGTGGGAGCCCAGGCTGCCCTCGCTGAACGAATCCAAATCCTTATCCACCAGCGACAGGGACAGGTTCCCGGCCGCCGCGCCGCCCCCCAGCTGCTGGTCGCCGGCGCCGTGCGCGCTTTGGGAGAAATTCAAGCTCAGGTCGAACATCAGGTCGTCGGCGTCCTCGCCGCCGCTGCTGCTGCTGCTGCTGCTGCCACTGCCGCCGCCGCTGGCGGACGAGGAGGACGAGGAGGAGGTGGACACAGAGCGCGCGGACGCGGGCGACAGCGCGGGCTGAGCCAGCGGCGGCGGATGCTGCTTGGTGATGTTCTTGAAGCTGTAGTAGAGGCGGCTGCCGCCCCCCGCGCCCGAGGCCGCGCCGGCCCGCACCTCGTCGTACAGGCTCGCGCCCTCGGGGGACTCGGCCGCGCTGCTCAGTGTGGGGCTGGCGGGCACTTTGGCGACGCTGTAGCGTCTCAGCAGCGGCGGCGGCGGCGGCTGCTGGCCCGGCGGTTGCAAGAGCTGCGCGTGCGGCGGCGGCTCGTCGTCGTCCTCGTCCGCCTCCTGCTTGATCCGCAGCTGCAGCTCGTCCTCGTCGTCCTCGTCGTCCTCGTCGTCGTCCAGGAATACGCACTTGACTGTCTTGCCCGCGCCGCTCACTCGCAGGCTGCCCAGCACGTAGTCGTCGCCCGCGCCGCCGCCGTCCCCGGGCTGCGCCGCCTTGCCCGCGCCCGCCTTGGCGCCGCCGGCCGCTGGGGCCGCGGGGGCCTTTAGCTTGCCGCATTTCTTGCTCGAGCCCTTGGAGGTCTTGGAGCCCCCGCCCGTGCCCGCGCCCGCGCCCCCGCCCGCCGCGCTCTTCTCCGGGCTCTGGCCGGCGCTGGGCTTGGCCGACGGGTCCATCTTGGGCTTTTTCCGGGGCCGGTACTTGTAGTCGGGGTAGTCGGCCATGTGCTTGAGCCGCAGCCGCTCCGCCTCCCGGATGAACGGGATCTTCTCGCTGTCCTTCAGCATTTTCCAGCGCTTGCCCAGCCTCTTGGAGATTTCGGCGTTGTGCATGTCCGGCGACTGCTCCATGATCTTCCTGCGCTCGATCTTGGACCACACCATGAACGCGTTCATCGGTCGCTTGATGTGGCCCGACGCCGTCTTGCACCAGTCCGGGTCGCTCTCGTCCAGGGCCACCGGGCTGCAAGCCATGAATTCGCCCTCCTCCGTGTCCAGCGCCTCCCGGGGCAGGTTGCTCTCCGCTTCCAAGCTCTCGGCCTGCTGCACCATGATCCGCGGCGGGGCTGGGCGCTCCCACCCGGGCCGCTCGGTCTTGTGCGGGGCTCCCCCTCCCCCGCTCGGCCCTCCACCTTCCCGGGCAAGTTGCAAAGTCCTGGGCACCCCGCGTCCGCGGCTCCCCCCCTCCCCCCCGCCCCCCCTTCCAGTCTGCACACAGCGGCTGCGGCGACTCGGGGCCACCCGCGCGCGGGGCAGCTGCGGCCCGCGACGCGAGAGGAGGCGGTGGCGGCGGCGGCGGCGGTCGGAGCAGCCCGGGGACCCCCTCTCTCTCTCTTTCTCTCCGACTCCTAGCTCCCGCCGCGAGCGCCGGACCCCGAGCAACTCCCAGGCGCGCGCGCGCTCCTTCTGCAAAAAGTTGAGGGCTCTCTCCCAACTAGTTATCAGGGTGTCATCGGGGTGACGTCACCCCGCGGGCCAGCCAATGGCCGGGGCCGGCCCCGCCCCACCGCCTTGATTAACTCGGCGGCCCCGCCCCGTCCCCGTCCCCGCCCCCGGGCTGCAAAGATGGGGTGGGGGAGGGGGAGGAGGAGCAGGCAGGTCTCGAAAAGTGTTCTTAAAAAAAAAAAAAAAAAATCCCAGTGTGTGCACCGAGGCCCCCCCCCCCCCGGTACTCTCGGGAGCCGCGCCCGTCCCCGTGGGAGGGCCGAACCGGGCCAGTCCCAGCGTCGGAGCGAACTGAGCACACCGGCTCCGGGGAGGGGCCCGGCGCCCCTTTGTGCCTGGTCCCCCGCCACCCACCCACCCCGGGGGCCCGTCGGGGTGAGCCGGCCAGGCGCGCTCCCTTCCCGCGGGCGCACGCCCGGGCACGCGCACAGCCCGAGCGGGCGCGGGCGGGCGCGGACGGGGGCGGGCGGGCGCGGGGGACTGGGGGCGGGGGGCGGCGGCCGAGCCCCGGGGGTGTGGGCGCCGCCGCTGCTGCTCCCCCGAGGGGCGCGGGGAGCCCGCCGAGCCCCCCGGCCGACGGCAGGTGGCGCTTGGACACAACCGCCTTACCCGGGCACGTGGGCGCTCCCCTCCTTTCTCTCCCTTTCTCCAAGGCCGAGACATCCCTTTAAAGCTCGGTCGGCGGGAACCCCCGCCCCGGTTGGCGCTTTCAGTTTGGCCCTTTCTCCGCGGCTGTCTCCCCTCCTCCCCGCGTTGCGACGCGCCGCACGGTGCGCGTTTGGCGGCGCCGGGCCCCTCTGCGTCCCGGCCCCCGGCGGAGGCCGGAGTAACGGTCAGTGGGGCCCGGCCCGGCCGGTCCTTTGGCCCGCGATCGGGCCCCTTTCCCGGGCTGGTTCCAAACCCGGTTCAGACGCAGAGCTGCGGCCCAGCCCTGCCGCGCCCTCCCCCGCCCCCTGCCCCAAGCCCTCCCTTCCCCTCTTCCTCTTGTCCCCTCCCCCCTGTCTCGCCCCCCCATCCTCCAGCGCCCCCCCCCCCCCCGAGCAGCCTTGTCCTGAAATCGAGCAAGGAGCTAGCACGCCTTCTGGATCACTCGCTAGTGTAGCTGAACAACCCAGACCCAAGAGAAAACGAGAGCACCCCAAGTTTCAAGTCGAAATATTCCCTCTTTTCCCGTGGAAAGGTGGGACCGACCGCCCGGAGGACCGGAACGCGGCGCGCAGGCCAAGCTGATGTCCCAGCCCCGCGCCCCGTCTGTCTCGCGCCGCTCCTTCCGAAGCCGTGTTTCTTTGTGTGTGTGTGTGTTTGGTCCCCGTTAACCATCTCTGGATATTCTGGGGGCAATTAAGAGGACACCGCCGCTTCTTTTCTAGTCTCTGTCGTCATCCCGGTCTTCACACCCTCTCCGGCGTTGGGAGCTGGCAACTTTTAACTGTTCCCGAGATACCGCCCTGAGGATTTCACAAGAAAAATCAGCTGCTTAGGACTAGTAAAATTAGCCAAACCTGCTTCCTTTCAGGTGCTCTGTCTGCGAGGAAAGCTTGCATTACCTAAGCACTGCAGCTTTTCTGACGTCTTTAGTAACAGGGTACCATTTTTTCACAGATGCTTTTTTTTTTTTAAGCATCGTGGCCATACCCTCCCCCCTTCGTCCATCCTAAAGAAAAAACACTGCATCAAATACTTGTGATATTCAGGCCAATAAGACTGGCAGTTTATTTTTTAAAGGGCCAGAGGAACCGAAAGAATTGAGTCATTCTTATGGGTTAACCTGAAATCTGGAGATGTCTGAAACCCAAAGCAGTGTGTGGAAATTCATCTCCCCGCCCCCCTCAAAGGCACGCACTGTATCTTGTGTTTCTCTAGCCTCACAGATTTCCCAGCTATTCCAGTCGTTGGGAGCACCACAGGAGGGTGGAGTGGCCTGGGTGGTGACCCTACCCTTGCTGCAACCCCACGCTTTAGCTGGAGGGCTTGAAATAATTTGGCTCCTAGCAATATTTTCAGGGAAATTAGGAGGGCACCTAGCATTTTAGAAAGAGAATACATTTGAAAAATCTTTGCAAATTCAATATTTATGTACATTTTTCACTGAATAGCAAAAAATCAGGTTTAACTTCTTACTTATTTAATATTTTACGTGAAAACATTTCGGGCTTTTATTTTCCCGTTTTTCTTCACCTTTGTTACAGAGACTCCTAAAATCTATCCTTGGGAATATACAAGTAAGCTGCATTCATATTCTTCCTAAAGCATCTATTTTTTTCAAAAATTTTTTTTTAATTAGGTTTAATCTTAGAATGAGAATTATGTGAGGGCTGTAAAATAATAGAATTTATTCTTACAGTGTGGTGATCTCCTTAGAGGAAATGTAAGGTAAAATTTACTCTTTGAGATAAGAAGTGTAATTTCTGTTCAAAGATGGCCATTTTGGGGGAAGATAAAGCTGGAGAAAGGGGGTTGGTTATTAGGCAAAGAGAACTGGAAATGATGAGCAGAGATGAGTGGGTGAGAGAAAGCGCTGTGATTTGAGGAGTCTTTCAGTAAACAGACATGGGGAGAGGGGTGTTGCTGCTGTGCACAGGAATGTGGAAGAGCAGATTTCGCCCTCCCTGCCATAGGCGAGGCAAGACAGTTTCCAGGAGGATTAACTACATTGCTGTTTTGTAACATGGATCCACCCTACACATTCAATATTAGCTAATGGAAATGGCACCCCACTCCAGTATTCTTGCCTGGAGAATCCCAGGGACGGCGGAGCCTGGTGGGCTGCCGTCTGTGGGCTCGCACAGAGTCGGACACGACTGAAGCGACTTGGCGGCAGCAGGCGGCAGCAGCAGGATCGAGGAAAAGAAAAGAAAATTAAATAACTTCCCTCTATGCTTTCTGTTTGTTTCTTAAATAAGTATATCATTTAAAAAAAAAAAAGAAATGGGGACATGTTTGAGACCCACACGTTTCTCACAGGAAGAGTATTTACTCATGAAAAACGGAGGTTTGCAACACCAGCAGTACCCAAGTATTTAGAAGAATTTTAAGCTAACAAAAACTGTGGCCTTCTCTAATGATACACCTCTTGGAAGTCTAATTTGGTAAAAGGGAAATTTATCTGCTATTTTTTCAAACCACTGAATTTACCTCAGGATTAGATGCATCTGTATTCTCTTTTAATAGTGAATATGCATGTCCTATTTGTTTGTACATCCACTTGTGTATGCACTTGTTTAGATGTGAGGGGTGCAATCTTCTTACTAAGAATAAACTTTGCTGAGTATATACTTAATGTTCAGAGACTTAAGATTTATTTTTGATCATCAGAGCTACAAATGACTATTTTTTGTGGTTATTGCATCTTTATTGAAAAATGTATAAGAACTGTTGTATAAGAGGGTAAGGTATGGTATAGAATCTCTCAACATAACAAAAATGCAATTAGGACGAATATGACATGTTCCTCTTTCCTTTGAAGAAGAAACATTTTGCTAAGTAAATAACACACTAAAAATATCACTGCATGAATACAGACTCACTGAAAGGAACACGCCATTTTTAGGCGTATTCCACTCCATGCCTGTCTCCATCGCTGAGAGCATGCTGTACGGGAGGGCTCTTCCCTTTTCTGCCCGGACCTGCTCTCCCAAGGTGAGTCCTTGGCTCTTCTGATTCGTCTACATCAGACCTGAATCCTGAGTTTGGATCTGAATATCTTCCATTTACGGGGCCTCCCTCTTGTGTGTCCCTCAGACATGGTGTGTGCAAGTGCACTAAGTCACTTCAGTCGTGTCCAATTCTGCGCAACCCCATGGACCGTAGCCCACCAGGCTCCTCTGTCCATGGGATTCTCCAGGCAAGGGTACTGGAGTGTGTTGCCATTTCCTCCTCCAGGGGAATCTTACCAACCCAGAGATCAAACCCACATCTCTTATGTCTCCTGCATTGGCAGGCGGGTTCTTTACCACTAGTGCCTCCTGGGAAGCTGGATATAAATTGAACTCACCCTCATTTCCAGGAGTGTGCACACGCATGCACACACACACACACACACACTACTCTTCATTGCTGGTTTTCATATATTTCCTACCTTGGTGAAACTTACCACAACATCAATTAGTCACTCAGTTGTGTCCGACTCTTTGCGACCCCACGGACAATAGCCCACCAGACTCCTCTGTCCATGGAATTCTCCAGGCAAGAATACTGGAGTAGGTAGCTGTTCCCTTCTCCAGGAGAACTTCCCGACCCAGGGATCTAACCCAGGTCTCCTGCATTGCAGGCGGTAAAGAATCTTCTTTACCGTCTGAGCCACAAGGGAAGCCCCTGGTGGAATGTTGGTTACCAGGACATACACGTTCACTGAAATAGAATGTGGACACCATCTCAGAATCATTACTGGATACACTTACTTAAATACTGATGTCTTTATAAGGTGACGATTTCTGTCTCAAAGAATTCCACAAGTCAGCATGATCGGACTCCTGCCTCCCTCTCCAAATCACCTCATTCTCATGACGCATTGCCTCGGCATTGTCGTACCCACCTGAAACTTTCCCTTCACCAAATGTCTGCATGTGGAGTGCATTCACTGCATTCAGACCTCAGGTGCAGTGCCCCTCCTCCAGGAAACAGGCTGCCAAGGACTTGTCAATATCCATGCTTGGCCCATCACACCTCTAAAGTTAAAACTTTCTTGCATTCTCACTTGTTTATTCTCTGAATCACCCAGCCAGAGGGTACGCTCCATTAAAGCAGGAGCAGTCATAGGACGGGGACTCTGAAACTTACAAAACTCGATTTTACATCGTGGCCAGCACATACCCTACAGAAACCAGGGTGTCAATATCAAATATTGATGTCAAATCATTCTCTCTCCTTAGTAAGTACAGTTCAGGCTATTTCTTTAAGCAATGTTGGCTAAAATCCACTAAATTCACCTATTAGGGCCATGCTTTTGGAGTTTAAAAAACACTGACTTTTTGAGAGTTAATGCTCAGAATATTCTGTCTTGGATGGAACACTCTGGTTCCAGCGTCTTTTTTTAAACTGATGGACCTCATCATGTAGTTCCCTGGGTTTTATTTAATAATAGCAAAAGAATTATATAAACTGCTTTCGAAATTAATGTCTTTTGTATTAATCATAGGAGCTGTGTATTATTTTTTTAAAAATAGACTATTTTTTGAGAGCAGTTTTAGATTTACAGCAAAATGGAGTGGAAAGTACAAAGGAGTCCCCAATATTCTGTGTCCCCACACATGCACAGCCTCCCCTACTATGGACATCCCCCACCAGACGGTACATTTGTTAAAGTGATGGACCTGCCTTGACACATTACAATCACCTGAAATACGTAGTTTACATCAGAGTTTGCTCTTGGAGTCATACTTCCTTAGGTTGTTTTTTTTTTTTTTCCTTAGGTTTTAACAAAGAGATAATGACATGTATCCATATTACAGTATCTTGCAGAAAAGTTTCACTGTAAAAACCTTCCTCATTCTCCTCCCTCCAGCCCCTGGCAACTGCTGTCTTTTTTACTGTCTTCATAGTTTTTGTTTTCCAGAATATCTTATAGTTGGAATCATATGGTATGTAACCATTTCCATTTCCGAATGGATTCTTTCACTTAGTGACAGGCATATGAATTTCCTCCGTGTCTTTTCATGACTTGACAGCGTATTCCTTTTTATCAGTGGTGAGCATTTCATTGTATGGATGTACCACAGTGTATTATCCATTCACTTACTTAAAGTTATCTTGGTTGCTTCCAAGTTTTGGTAATTATGACTAAAACTGCTATAAAAAAAATTCATAGGGGCTTCCCTGGTGGCTCAGTGGTCAAGAATCTGCCTGCAATGCAAGAGATGAAGGAGATGCATGTTCAGTCCCTGAGTTGGGAAGATCTCCAGAGGAGAGCAATATTCTTGCCTGGAGAATCCCATGGACAGAGGAGCCTGGCAGGCTACAGTCCATAGGGTTGCAAAGAGTCAGCACAAATGAAGCAACTTAGCAAGCCTGCACACAAACCTTTACAAAGAGGGTTGTGTGGAGATAAGTCTTTGATTCTTTTGAGTAAATGCCAATGGTCATAATTGCTGGATCAAATAGTAAGAATATGTTTAAAATGGCTACCATTTTGCATTCCCATGAACCGTGAGTGAGAGTTGCTGTTTCTCCACATCCTCACCAGCATTTGATGTTGTCAGTGTTTTGGATTTCAGCCGAACTCATAGGTGTGTGGTGGTATCTCACTGTTGTTTTAGTTTGCGTTTCTCTGATGACATCTGGTCCAATCACTTCATAGAAAATAGATGGGGAAACAATGGAAACAGTGACAGACTTTATTTTCTTGGGCTCCAAAATCACTGAAGATGATGACTGCCGCCATGAAATTAAAAGATACTTGCTCCTTGGAAGAAAAACTATGACCAACCTAAACAGCATATTAAAAAGCAGAGACATTACTTTGTCAACAAAGGTCCGTCTAGTCAAGGCTATGGTTTTTCCAGTGGTCTTGTATGGATGTGAGAGTTGGACCATAAAGAAAGCTGAGCACCAGTTCAGCTGAGCTGAACTGACGCTTTTGAACTGTGGTGTTGGAGAAGACTCTTGAGAATCCCTTGGACTGCAAGGAGATCCAACCAGTCCATCCTAAAGGAGATCAGTCCTAGATACTCATTGGAAGGACTGATGCTGAAGCTGAAACTACAATACTTTGGTCACCTTATGCGAAGAACTGACTCATTGGAAAAGACCCTGATGCTGGTCAAGATTGGAAGCAGGAAGAGAAGGGATGACAGAGGATGAGATGGTTGGATGGCATCACTGACTCGATGGACATGAGTTTGAGCAAACTCTGGGAGTAGGTGATGGACAGGGAAGCCTGGCGTGCTGCAGTCTATGGGGTTGCAAGGAGTCAGACACAACTGAGTGACTGAACTGACTGAACTGATGACATATGATATGGAACAATTTTTCATATGTTTAATTGACATCAGGATGTCTTCTCCAATGAGGTGTCTGTTCAGGTCTCATGCTCATTTTTGAATCAGGTTGTTCGTTTTCTTATTGTTGAGTTTTAAGAGTGCTTTGTATGTCTTGGACAACAATCGTTTGTCACATATGTCTTTTGTAGACATTTCCCCCAAGTCTGTGGCTTGTCTTCTCATTCACTTGAGAGTGTTTTTTAACTAAGTTACTGTTACCCTTTGGGGCTTCAGTTTCCTCATTTATAAAATGGGATAATAGTAGCCACCTTACAGAAGTGTTGTGATGATCAAACACAAGAGTCTAGAATAGAGCCTGTGCTTTTGGAGATGCCCGTAGTGTTATTATGGTTATTATTCTAATATTTTATGCTCCAATGTCTGAAAGAGTTCCTGGCATGTTATTCTGTAAATGTCCACTGAGTGGATGAGTTTTCATACGTGTTCACATACACCGGTAAGCTCGGTTTTCGCTCTAAATCATTTCTGAATCCATTCCATCGTGCGCATTTCTCTCATCACTGTGCATGTGTAGGCTCTCCTCCATACTCCGGTGGAACTTCATCACAGACTCCAAACCCCTGGGCCCCCTGTTTCTGCATTGCAGCCAGACTCTTCTTTCTGGCACAAAACTTGGACACAGGACTCTCCCAACTTCAGGTGCAGGAAGCCCTTCACCATTGAGCAAAGTCCCTTCCCCTCTGCGATTCAACCAAGGCACGTGTGTGTCTTCTTCTTCTGCCTCTCCAGCTTCATCTGTTTCACAGCTAACGTGATCACAGAGAAGTGCTAGGGTGGTCAGCACAGGGCAGTGGCTTCCAGACACATCTGGACAAGGACTTGCTGTACAAAATACTTTTTATACCGCAACTCAGCACAGACACACACTGCACAAATACAAGTGAAGCTAACTACAGGAGGGATGTTTGTGGTTCCAGATAAAGCACTTTCACATGTTCACACGGGTCCTATTAACCAGGCGTTTGCTAGAACTTGATTTCTTTAGCAATTTAAACAAGCTTTATTTTCATTTTAAGTATATCAATCCAACTGTTTCTTTCTCTCTTTTTCGAGAACCTGCTCTGGAAAAGGCATTCAACTGGGTACCTCAGAGATTTTACAAAGAAGGTGAATAACTGTTTCCTAAAAGCACGTGTTTTTACTGTCAGCAGAGCTGCCCTATTACACTGACTGCTCTCAGTGGCAGGCCTTCTCCAGCTGCAGACACGTAGCTCCAAGAAGGGAAACACAGCGGTGGGGAGGGAGCAGGAAGATAGCTCCTGCACATTATGCTGATCCTTTACGGTCTGAACAAAAGAGAGAGATAGAAGCGCTGCACACATGCCTGAGTGCCTGCCTGGAGTTGGGGTCTGAAAGGAGAAGAGAAAGGACCACTGTCTGCCCTCCGCTACTCTCCTAGTCTGACTTCACTCTCTTTTGTATCAGCATCCTTGTCTTACACCCTCAGGAAGATGATGTATATGGTTGTGTGTGTGCATGTTTATAGGAGTGTAAAATAAAGTGTAAAAAAATTACAATGGATGGACAATTTTGAAAGGACAGTTTTAAAATTTCCTCCAATCTGATTTCTTCACGCATGACTACTGCCTTGGGTGATGTGCCTTAATCCTGTCTTAGAGAAAGCATCCGTGTCCAGAGCTACACTGTGTCATTACTTTTGGCGATGTCTCCCTGGGGGACGGGACAGAGCCAGTGGCTGTCTTGCAGGTGAGCATCCTGTCCATTTCCAGGATGCAGCTTGTGCAGCTGTGGAGGGAGATGCCTGCAGGGGCCAACCGGGAAGGTGAGATCATCAGTTGTGTCAGATGCCACACCTCTGTTCTCTGGTCTGAATGTGATGAGGTGAAGTCCAGTGTGACTCTCTATGACTATGCAACTTAGCTGTGGCCTACACAGCGTCTCCCTCCCTCCAGGAGCCCTGTAATCAGCTAAATCTTTCCTTAATTGACTCCTGAACTCAGGCGTCTACAGCCATTTTCTTTTCTGACCCTTGCTGAATAGATTGCTCTCTCTGTCTCACTGTCTCTCCAGGCACTGCTGCACGCTTTCTGTCTCTCTCACAGTCTCTCTCTCTCCTTTTCTGTCTTATCTTTTTGCCTTTGCTATAGCTGAGATTCTTTTCTTTGGCCTTGAAACGTTCATAGTGTTGGTGTGATCTCCGTGGTATAGGCAGGCTTCCCTGGTGGCTCAGATGATAAAGAATCTGCCTGCAGTGGCAGGAGACGTGGTTTCGATCCCTGGGTCAGGAAGATACCTTGGGGAAAGGAATGGCAACCGGCTCCAGTATTCTTGCCTGGAAAATTCCATGGACAGAGGAGCCTGGTGGGCTACAATTCATGGGGTCTCAAAGAGTCAGACACGACTGAACTACTAACACACACACATGGTATAGGCAGAGCTGCAGGCAATACAAATTCCCAATAATCACAGCACAGACAAGAAGTGGAGACAACTGGAGTGGAGGGGGTGGCTTTAGCCCCTCTCCTTGAAAAGTGCATTCAGGAACCCACCTTCCGGTGCTCCCCATAACAGGAGCTATCTGCTGTAGAAATGGAATAGAGGGCGTCTCCTGGCAGGGGTGGTGGAGAATGGGCAGTGAGAGGACCCACGGGTCCCCTTCCCTCGGAGAGACAGCTGCGGGGCCCGAGCAGGGGGGCTGCATTCCGGGTCAGGGAGAGCTGCCTCTCCATCACTGGCAGTGATGACCTGTGTGACCTCCAGGCCGGTTGGCACCACCCTGGATATTGGTTCCTCGTACACCGGACGAGTCAGACCAGATGACTTCCTGCCTGCTTCTTACCACTTTATAGTTTATACATGACTAAGCTCATCATTCTCACAGAAATCATAAACCAGGGGACATTATCTGGGTTTTATTCCCTTAAATCATGCTTCTGATACTTGCAGACTCATTGTATTTTAAATATGCTCACTTCATTGTGACCAGTACTTTATGGGGTTTATTGTTTTTCCTTCTTCCATTTAAAGGTAATGCACACAGGCCTATCCTTGTTTTATTGCACTTCACAGATTAACTGTATTTTTCACAAATTGAAGGTTTGTAGCAATCCTGCATGGAGCTTGTCTATCAGTGCCATTTTCCCAACAGCATTATTTTTCAATTAAGGTCTGCACATAAAGAAAACTGAGCATCAAAGAATTAATGCTTTTGAACTGCAGTGCTAGAGAAGACTCTTGAGAGTCCTTTGGACTGCAAGGAGATCAAACCAGTCAATCCTAAAGGAAATAAATCCTGAATATTCATTGGAAGGACTGATGCTGTAGCTAAAGCTACAATACTTTGGCCACCTGATGCAAGAAGCTGACTCATTGGAAAAGACCCTGATGCTGGGAAAGATTGAAGGCGGGAGAAGAAGGGGACAACAGAGGATGGGATGGTTGGATGGCATCGCCGACTCGATGGACATGAGTTTGAGCAAGCTCCAGGAGTTGGTGATAGACAGGGAAGCCTGACGTGCTGCAGTCCTTGGGGTGGAAAAGAGTCAGACATGACTGAGGGACTGAACAATGAACAGCACATTTTTTAGACATAATGTTATTGCACACTCAATAAACTACAGTATAGTGTAAACATAGCTTTCAAAATCAATTATTACTTGATTTTGTTTTTAAAAAAACTATGGTATATACATATCATGGAGATACTATGCAACTGATAAAGATAATATAGATATGCATTTATTGACATGGAAAAGTATCAATATAAATAAATCCGTTCATGTATACATGTACACTTGCATATAGGTACACATATAAAGGGAAAAACATAGCAATGAAAAATGTGTAATTTTTAAAAATTTTTAATTTAATTTTTTTAATTGGTTTCTAGTGGATTTATAATGTTGTATTAGTTTCAGGTACACAGCAAAGTCATTCAGTTATACATATACATATATTCACTCTTTTTCAGATTCTTTTCTTTTACAATGTATTTATTTTGGGCAGTGCTGGGGCTTCGTTGCTGCATGGGATTTTCTCTACTTTCAATGAGCAGAGGCTACTCTCTAGTTGTGCTGCTCCAGCTTCTCATTGCGGTGGCTTCTCATTGCAGTGGCTTCTCACTGTGGTGGCTTCTCACTGTGGTGGCTTCTCATTGCAGTGGCTTCTCACTGTGGTGGGTTCTCTTGTGGCAGAGCACAGGCCCCAGGGTGTGCAGGCTTCAGCAGTCACAGCGCACGGGCTCAGCATTTGTGGCTCCTGGGCTTCGAGTACATTCCTCCAGAGCCATGGTGCACTGGCTTAGCTGCTGTGCAGCCTAGAGAATCTTCCCAGCCCAGGGATTGAACCTGTGTCTCCTACATTGGCAGGCGGATTCTTTACCGCTGAGCCACCAGGGAAGCCCTCTTTTTCAGATTCTTTCCCGTGTAGGTTACCAAAGGGGAGATGTGAGGCAGAGGATAAATTAATAGTTTAGGATTAACACATACTCGCTACTATGTAAAGAATAGATAATCCACAAGGACCTACCATATAGCATAGTAAACTCTACACAATACTCTGCAATAACCTGTAAAGATAACTATTATATGCACTGAAAGTGAAGTGATGACATGAAGTCACTCAGTCATGTCCAACTCTTTGCGACCCCATGGACTATAGCCTGCCAGGCTCCTCTGTCCATGAAATTCTCCAGGCAAGAATACCGGAGTGGGTTTCCAGTTCCTTCTCCAGGGGATCTTCCTGACCCAGGGACTGAACCCAGGTCTCCTGCATTGCAGGCAGATTCTTTACCATCTGAGCCGACAGGGAAACCCCCAAATGTGTGTAACTTTGCAATACTTGCTTTATTCTGATGGTCTGGAAGCAAACACACCATATCTTCAATGTGGAATTATAGAAAAGCAGATAAAGAGATCAAAGTCACCTACCAATACCCAGGGCTAACACTTGGGTGCCTCTCCTTCAATCTGGGTGATGCTCCTTCCGCCTGCTCCAGGGTCTGGTCCTCAGGACCCTTTGCAGAGACCACATCCTCTTCCTGGCAGCCTGGCAACATTCTCTGCTGTGGGATGCCTCCCCCGATCTCTAGCGTCCCTTCTCCACTGTTCTCCGCTGAGAAATCTCCATCACTCTCAACCATGAGCACAGTCCTCTCTGAGCCGGTCCTTTCAGGGAAGCCCCAGCCATTCTCCTTCTTCCACCTCCTCTGACTCATAGATGCATCCAGAGGGCTCGCCACCACCCCACCCCCACCCCAGACACTGGGTATGTTGTATTAAGTCATTTCAGTTGTGTCTGATTCTTTGTGACCCTATGGACTATAGCCCGCCAGGCTCCTCTGTCCTTGGGATTCTCCAGACAAGAATATTGGATTGGGTTGCCATGCCCTTCTCCAGGGGATCTTCCTGAGTCAGGGATTGAACCTGTGTCTCTTATGTCTCCTGTGTTGGCAGGCAGGTTCTTTACCACTAGTGCCACCTGGGAAACCAGCCAGACACTGGGAGACCCCAAGTAGCTATGGCCTTGGTTTCTCCTGAATTCCCTCCCAAGCTGGCGATGTCAGGCATGATGCTGGCCAGCCTCTGCTCCCAGACACAGTCCCTGAAGGATGGCAAAAGTAAGATGAAGGACCTGCCAGGGTGGCCAAGGACAAATCATCAGGGCAAAGAGGATTCTTCCTGAACCTTAGAACTGAATGGGACTATGCATGCTGGACTTTTGGCTAAGCGGGGCCTCTTACCCCTATTTTCCTTCTGGCTTCTCCTTTTTTGGAATGAGGGTGTCTACTCCATGCCCATTCCATCTCTGTGTTTGCTAAGCAGATCATTTGTCTGATTTCCCAGGTCCACAGCTGGAAAAGGACTTGCATCAGGATGAATCATAAAGACAATCTTCTTCATACCTGATTTGTTGTTGTTGTTCAGTCACTAAGTCATGTCTGACTCTTTGTGACCCCATGGACTGCAGCACACCAGGCTTCCCTGTCCTTCACCATCTCCCGGAGTTTGCTCAAAGTCATGTCCATTGAGTCAGCAATTTACGTGTTACTTGGTAGAGATTTGGGGCTTAGAGTTAATGCAGGAATGGACAAAGATTGGTGGAGGAGGGGTGTTTGGATGGAGTGAATGTATTTCACATGTGAAATTTTTAATGACATTTTTAATGGCTAGAGAATTGCCTGTTAGGAGATCAGTTGTGGTCCCCAAACTCATATGCTGAAGTCCTAACCCTCAGGACCTCAGAGTGTGACTGTATCTGAAGAAAGGGTGTTTGCATTTGACAAGTTAAAATGTGGCTGTTAGGATAGGCCCCAGCTGTGGACAGTGACTGCAGCCACGAAATTAAAGGATGCTTGCTCTTTGAAAGGCAATCTATGAGAAACCTAGACAACGTATTAAAAAGCAGAGACATCACTTTGCCGACAAAGGTCTGTAGATTCAAAGCTATTGTTTTTCCAGTAATCATATATGGATATGAGAGTTGGACCATAAAGAAGGCTGAGCACCAAAGAATTGATGTTTTTGAACTATGGTGTTGGAGGAGACTCTTGAGAGTCCCTTGGACAGCAAGAGATCAAACCAGTCAATCTTAAAGGAAATCAACCCTGAATATTCATTGGAAGGACTGATGCTGAAGCTCTAATACTTTGGCCAATTGATAGGAAGGGCTGACCCACTGGAAAAGACCCTGATGCTGGGAAAGATTAAGGGCAGGGGAAGAAGGGGGCAACAGAGGATGAGATGTTTGGATTGTATCACCAACTCAAAGGATATGAGTTTGAGCAAACTCCAGGAGATAGTGAAGGACAAGGCAGCCTGGCATGCTGCAGTCCGTGGGGTGGCGAAGAGTCAGACACGACTGAGTGACTGAACAGCAACAACAACTCAGTGTGACTCGTGCTTATAGAGAAATGGGGAAGTTTGAACACAGACATACCCAGGGGTGAGATAAGGTGAAGACACAGGGAGAAGAGCACCATTCCCAAGCCAAAGAGAGATGTTGGAACAGACCACCAATCTTGACTTTCAGAAGAAATCCACCCTGGACACATCTTGATTTCAGATCTCAGACTTCAGGCCTCTGGAACTGGGCATCTACACAGGTCCATGGCTTCCAGCCACTCCTCTGTGTGTATGGTGTTTTCTTAGGGTAACCCCAGGAAACTTGGCTTCCCTGGTGGCTCAATGGTAAAGAATCCACATGCCAACGCAGAAGACACAGGGGATGCAGATTCGATCCTTGGTTTGGGAAGATCCCCCAGAGAAGGAAATGGCAACCCACTCCAGTATTCTTGCCTGGAGAATCCCATGGATAGAGGAGCCTGGTGGGCTACAGTCCTTGGGGTCACAAAGAGTCTGACATGACTTAGTGACTAAACAGCAACAACAACCAGGAAATTAAGAGAGAAAGGGAACAGAAAAAACACAGAACTCACTTCTCTTACATGTTCCATCGAAAGACATTCCCCCGTTAGTGAGTTTCTAGTAATTCGCTCAAGTCTGTTTGGAACCATAAACTAGTGCAAAGGCGATGACCCCCATTCTCCCCTCTGAGGACGGCAGGAAGGAAGCATCAGTGAGGTTGAGTGCCGGGTGAGCCAGGGTGTGTGGACCCCTCATCGTTGCCGGCCCTGGAGCTCCTCGGGCACACTTTCACGACCGCATCGATCACATTTACACCCCAATCTCCCAGGGACAGTGGTTCTGTAAGGGCAGAGGTCTCATGACCACACCCAGGCGGCCGGAAGATGAGACGCTACTCAACAGGGACCTTCTTCTACCCAGTTTCCCAGGTGTAATTTGTAGACGGGAAATGCTGACAACTGTAAGAATATTGCTGCATATTTTAGTTGAGAGATGTCACCATCCTGCTGTGTGTTACAGGTGGAATAACAAAGGAAGGAGAAGGCTTTCCCATGTGGCCACGAGCCCCCTTCAAGCGGTTAGCAAGGCGCCCGCAGAGGGGCATTCCATATGCTCCCTTTGAAAGAACAAACGGACAACTGAGGAGGGAAGTCCAGAGGTCACAGTAGCTTTGAGAGGGCGGCCAGAGAAAGAAAAACCGAGAACAACATGAACCCCTTCTCCAGATCATTGTTCTGTTTCTGACTCACTGGGTGACCCTACTCAAGGCCCAGGCCACTGCCCCTGGTGATCTTTCCCATGATATTCTTTACCTTGAACTTGTCTGTTATTTCCTCGTCCATGCAGCTCGGTGTAGCTAATATCTTATCAACATGTTAGCAAATTCACTCTCTCAGTTCTTCGGTTTTTCCCCTCTTGCGTGAATCCACAGGGGGTGGCCCAAAGAACACCTTATTCAGACACATCCTTTTTATTCTGTTAACTCGTGTGTTTTTCCAACAGTTTTCCTACAGAAACTTCAGCTCCCAGGGATGACTTTTCTGGGCAGATTTCTTCCTGTTTCATGAAACAAGACTCCCGGGGATCCTTGCAAATTGTAAAGATCTACACAACTTCATGTATTACAGGTCGTTATACAATTGGAGGGAATTTCTTGAGCTTGGAAAGTGGGCCATTAGAAGACATCTCACTGCACAGGGGAGAAATAAGTCCACGAATATGGGGTCCTAATGCCCATCCACCCTCCCCAAGCTGTGTTGCAAGGAGCCAGCAAGCCGGAAACTACTCATCTGATTCAGGCTGGAAATCTTAACTTATAGAGCTGATAGCAGTAATCCCACAGTTTTTGAAAGAGCTCTGTGTCTTTGCTTTCACTTCCCTCACTCTGTTTCTTGGAGCAATGACATGGTTTATCCTGTGTCTTTGGTATTTTTCCCAGGTCTTGGCTCTGTTATGTCTATACTGGTGTCGGGTCTCTGTTTACCTTCTTATAAACAGGGAGCAAGGGGATAGTTAATGGTATTTGGGTCGAATACATGGCAACAGGAGTGAGATATTGCTGTGTGTATTTTGGTCCTGGCAGTGAAGAATAGGATCTGTGGCATAAAAGGAAAGATATTTATAGTATTTCCTGGTCATGCATTTACTTGCCCAGCCACCTCAGCTGTAGCTTGTTTATTGTGTTAATGCTAATTACAGCTATGTGACAGAATCCTATTACGTCCTGTACAAAAATGGTTAGTCGTTCTATATGACACATTCAAGACCAGATACATGATTGACGTAAAAAACCCCACTCCACAAACATAAATCGAGTCTAAATTTGGTCATATTTTCCAGAAGTGAAATATGAGAGTCAGGCAAGCATCCCTCCACCCCAACCCCAAAAGCACACAGAGGTGATCTGCCTTAAGTTCAAAGACAGTGTATGGTATCCAGGTTGCCTGTTTAAGAGAGAAGCAGACTACGAATTCCATTTACAATGATATTCTTTAGCACTGGAACTCCTGATAGCAAATTTCACTGCTGTGTGTTCCTCAGTGTTCAGAGGTGACACTGCTTCTCTGGGTGTAAGAAGCACGTTTCCATACACACTGCACACAGAGTATGTAGCACACACAATTTTGAGTCAGAAGTTTTGATTTTATGGCTTAGAATCTCCATTTACTTAATTGATGTGCTTACCCTGTGTAGAGCTCCCTGGTGGCTCAATGGTAAAGAATCTGCCTGCCAATGCAGGAGACTCTGGCTTGATCCCTGGGTCGAGAAGATCCCCTGGAAAAGGAAATGGCAACCCACTCCAATATTCTCTCCTGGAAAATCCCATGGACAAAGGAGCTTGGTGGGCTACCCTCCATGGGGTCTCAAAAGAGCTGGACACAGCTGAGCATAAGCATGCAGTTCTTGCTAAAGTTACTCTGATCAAAGTTGTTGGTATTTGTTCAAGAGTCTGGGTTATTTTGGCTATGGAAACATTCTGCATTAAACAAGTAAAAAGAGAAATCTGTCTTATATATTACAAAAACTGGGCTTCCCTTGTGGCTCAGCTAGTAAAGAATCTGCCTGCAATACGAAAGACCTGGGTTTGATCCTTGGGTTAGGAAGATCCCCTGTAGAAGAGAAAGGCTGCTCACTCCAGTATTCTGGCTTGGAGAATTTCAGGGACTGTATGGTCCATGGGGTAGCAGAGTCAGACACGACTGAGTGACTTTCACTTTCACTTCATTACAAAAAATATCATTTCAGATCATTTTATGTCTCAGTATTTTCTGTTAGTGAGTATCAATATTCTTTATTCATTAACATATTTATATATTTAATAACTATTTATTAAGCACCACAAGTCTCTCTTATTCTTCTCCTTCAGAGGGCAAACAGACTGAAACCCACAATCACAGAAAACTAACCAATCTGATCACATGGACCACAGCCTTGTCTAAATCAATGAAACTATGAGCCATGCCGTGTAGGGGCACCCAAGAGGGACAGGTCATGGTGGAGAGTTCTGACAAAATGTGGTCCACTGGATAAGGAAATGACAAACCACTTCAGTATTCTTGCCTTGAGAAGCTCATGAACAGTTCAGTTCAGTTCAGTCCCTCAGTCGAGTCCGACTCTTTGTGATGCCATGAACCACAGCATGCCAGGCCTCCCTGTCCATCACCAACTCCCTGAGTCCACCCAAACCCGTGTCCATCGAGTCGGTGATGCCATCCAACCATCTCATCCTCTGTCATCCCCTTTTCCTCCTGCCCTCAATCTTTCCCAGCGTCAGGGTCTCTTCAAATGAGTCAGCTCTTCACATCAGGTGGCCAAGGATAGGAGTTTCAGCTTCAGCATCAGTCCTTTCAATGAACACCCAGGACTGATCTCCTTTAGGATAGACTGGTTGGATCTCCTTGCAGTCCAAGGGACTCTCAAGGGTCTTCTTCAATACCACAGTTCAAAAACATCAATTCTTTGCAGCTCAGCTTTCTTTATAGTCCAGCTCTCACATCCATACATGACCACTGGAAAAACCATAGCCTTGACTAGACGGACCTTTGTTGGCAAAATAATGTCTCTGCTTTTTAATATGCTATCTAGGATGGTCATACCTTTCCTTCCAAGGAGTAAGTGTCTTTCAATTTCATGGCTGCAATCACCATCTGCAGTGATTTGGGAGCCCCAAAAAATAAAGTCAGCCACTGTTTCCACTGTTTACCCATCTATTTGCCATGAAGAGATGGGACTGGATGCCATGATCATAGTTTTCTGAATGTTGAGCTTTAAGACAACTTTTTCACTCTCCTCTTTCATTTTCATCAAGAGGCTCTTTAGTTCTTCTTCACTTTCTGCCATAAAGGTGGTGTCATCTGCATATCTGAGGTTACTGATATTTCTCCTGGCAATCTTGATTCCAGCTGGTGCTTCTTCCAGCCCAGCGTTTCTCATGATGTACTCTGCATATAAGTTAAATAAGCAGGGTGACAATATACAGCCTTGATGTTGTCCTTTACCTATTTGGAACCACTCTGCTGTTCCATGTCCAGTTATAACTGTTGCTTCCTGACCTGCATAAGGTTTCTCAAGAGGCAGGTCAGGTGGTCTGGTATTCCCATCTCTTTCAGAATTTTCCACAGTTTATTGTGATCCACATAGTCAAAGGCTTTGGCATAGTCAATAAAGCAGAGGTAGATGTTTTTCTGCAACTCTCTTGCTTTTTTGATGATCCAGCAGATGTTGGCAATTTGATCTCTGGTTCCTCTGCCTTTTCTAAAACCAGCTTGAACATCTGGAAGTTCACGGTTCATGTATTGCTGAAGCCTGGCTTGGAGAATTTTAAGCATTACTTTACTAGCATGTGAGATGAGTTCAATGGTGCGGTAGTTTGAGCATTCTTTGGCATTGCCTTTCTTTGGGACTGGAATGAAAACTGACCTTTTCCAGTCCTGTGGCCACTGCTGAGTTTTCCATATTTGCTGGCATATTAAGTGCATCACTTTCACCACGTCATCTTTCAGGATTTGAAATAGCTCAACTGGAATTCCACCAGCTCCACTAGTTTTGTTCATAGTGATGCTTCCTAAGGCCCAACTGACTCCACGTTCCAGTCTGTCTGGCTCTAGATGCGTGATCACACCATCGTGATTGTCTGGGTCGTGAAGGTCTTTTTTGTACAGTTCTTCTTTGTATTCTTGCCACCTCTTCTTAGTATCTTCTGCTTCTGTTAGGTCCATACCATTTCTGTCCTTTATTGAGCTCATCTTTGCATGAAATGTTCCCTTGGTATCTCTAATTTTCTTGAAGAGATCTCCAGTCTTTCCCACTCTATTGTTTTCCTCTATTTCTTTGCACTGATTGCTGAGGAAGGCTTTCTTATCTCTCCTTGCTATTCTTTGGAACTCTGCATTCACATGGGCATATCTTTCCTTTTCTCCTTTGCTTTTCACTTTCCTTCTTTTCACAGCTATTTGTAAGGCCTCCTCAGACAGGCCTCCTTGCTTTTTTGCATTTCTTTTTCTTGGGGATGGTCTTGATTCCTGTCTCCTGTACAATGTCATGAACCTCTATCCATAGTTCTTCAGGAACTCAGCCTATCAGATCTAGTCCCTTAAATCTATTTTTCACTTCCACTGTATAGTCAAAAGGGATTTGATTTAGGTCATACCTGAATGGTCTAGTGGTTTTCTCCACTTTCTTCAATTTCAGTCTGAATTTGGCAATAAGAAGTTCATGATCCGAGCCACAGTCAGCTCCTGGTCTTGTTTTTGCTGACTGTTTAGAGCTTCTCCATCTTTGGCTGCAAAGACTATAATCAATCTGATTTCGGTGTCGACCATCTGATGATGTCCATGTGTAGAATCTTCTCTTGTGTTGTTGGAAGAAGGTGTTTGCTATGACCAGTGCATTCTCTTGGCAAAACTCTATTAGCCTTTGCCCTGCTTCATTCTGTACTCCAAGGCCAAATTTGCCTGTTACTACAGGAGTTTCTTGACTTCCTACTTTAGCCTTCCAGTCCCCTATAATGAAAAGGACATCTTTTTTGGGTGTTAGTTCTAGAAGGTCTTGTAGGTCTTCACAGAACTGTTTAACTTCAGCTTCTTCATCATTACTGGTCAGGGAATAGACTTGGATTATCGTGATATTGAATGGTTTGCCTTGGAAATGAACAGAGATCATTCTGTCATTTTTGATATTGCATCCAAGTACTGCATTTCAGACTCTTTTGTTGACTATGATGGCTACTCCATTTCTTCTAAGGGATTTCTGCCCACAGTAGTAGATATAATGGTCATCTCAGTTAAATTCACCCATTCCAGTCCATCTTAGTTCACCATGAACAGTATATAAAGGCAAAAAGATAGGACACTGAAAGATGAACTCCCCAGGTCGGTAGGTGCACAATATGCTGCTGGAGATGAGTGGAGAAATAACTCCAGAAAGAATGAAGAGGTGGAGCCAAAGGAAAAGCAAAACCCAGTTGTGGATATGACTGGTGATGGAAGTAAAGTTCGATGCTGTAAACAGTAATATTGCATAGGAACCTGGAATGTTAGGTCCATGAATCAAGGCAAACTGAAAGTGGTGAAACAGGAGATGGCAAGAGTGAACATCAACATTTTAGGAATTAGTGAACTAAAATGGACTGGAATGGGTGAATTTAACTCAGACAACCATCGTATCTACTACTGTGGGCAAGAATCCCTTAGAAGAAATGGAGTAGCCATCATAGTCAACAGAAGAATCTGAAATGCAGTACTTGGATGCAATCTCAAAAACGACAGAATGATCTCTGTTCGTTTTCAAGGCAAACCATTCAACATCACAGTAATCCAAGTCTATGCCCTGACCAGCAATGCTGAAGAAGCTGAAGTTGAACAGTTCTATGAAAACCAACAAGACCTTCTATAATTAACACCCAAAAAAGATGACCTTTTCATTATAAGAGACTGGAAGGCAAAAGCAGGAAGTCAAGAAACTCCTGTAGTAACAGGCAAATTTGGCCTTGGAGTACAGAATGAAGCAAGGCAAAGGCTAATAGAGTTTTGCCAAGAGAATGCACTGCTGATAGCAAACACCCTCTTCCAACAACACAAGAGAAGATTCTACACATGGTCATCACCAGATGGTCAATACAGAAATCAGATTGATTATATTCTTTGCAGCCAAAGGTGGGGAAGTTCTACACAGTCAGCAAAAACAAGACCAGAAGCTGACTGTAGCTCAGGTCATGAACTCCTTATTGCCAAATTCAGACTTAAATTGAGGAAAGTAGGGAAACCCTCTAGACCATTGAGGTGTGACCTAAATCAAATCCCTTACAGTCACACAGTGGAAGTGACAAATAGGTTCAAGGGATTAGATTTGATAGGCTGAGTTCCTGAAGAACTATGGACGGAGGTTCATGACATTGTACAGGAGACAGGAATTAAGACCATCCTCAAGAAAAAGAAATGCAAAAAAGGCAAAATGGTTGTCTCAGGAGGCCTTAAAAATAGCTATGAAAAGAAAAGAGAGAAGTGAAAGGCAACGGAGAAAAGGAGAGATATAGCCATTCTAATGCAGAGTTCCAAAGAGTAGCAAGGAGAGATAAGAAAGCCCTCCTCAGTGATCAGTGCAAAGAAATAGAGGAAAACAATAGAATGGGAAAGACTAGAGATCTCTTCAAGAAAATTAGAGATACCAAGGGAGTATTTCATGCAAAGATGGGCTCAATAAAGGACAGAAATGGTATGGACCTAAGAGAAGCAGAAGATATTAAGAAGAGGTGGCAAGAATACACAGAAGAACTATACAAAAAAAGATCTTCACAACCCAGATAATCACAACGGTGTGATCACTCACCTAGAGCCAGACATCCTGAAATGCGAACTCAAGTGGGTCTTAGGAAGCATCACTATGAACAAAACTAGTAGAACTGGTGGAATTCCAGTTGAGCTATTTCAAATCCTAAAAGATGATTCTGTGAAAGTGCTGCAATCAATATGGCAGCAAATTTGGAAAGCTCAGCAGTGGCCACGGGACTGGAAAAGGTCAGTTTTCATTCCAATCCCAAAGAAAGGCAATGCCAAAGAATGCTCAAACTACCGCACCATTGAACTCATCTCACACGCTAGCAATGTAGTGCTCAAAATTCTCCAAGACAGGCTTCAGCAATACGTGAACCATGAACTTCCAGATGTTCAAGCTGGATTTAGAAAAAGCAGTGGAACCAGAGGTCAAAATGCCAACATCCCTTGGATCACCGAAAAAGCAAGAGAGTTCCAGAAAAACATCTACTTCTGCTTTACTGACTATGACAAAGCTTTTGACTGTGTGGACCACAATAAACTGTGGAAAATTCTTCAAGAGATGGGAATAGCAGACCACCTGACCTGCCTCCTGAGAAATCTGTATGCAGGTCAAGAAGCAACAGTTAGAATCTGACATGGAACAACAGACTGGTTCCAAATCAGGAAAGGAGTATATCAAGGCTGTATATTGTCACCCTTATTTAACTTATATGCAGAGTACATCATGAGAAATGCTGGACTGGATGAAGCACAAGCTGGAATCAAGATTGCCAGGAGAAATATCAGTAACTTAGATATGCAGATGACACCACCCTTATGGCAGAAATTGAAGAACTAAAGAGCCTCTTGATGAAAGTGAAAGAGGAGAGTGAAAAGTTGGCTTAAAACTCAACATTCATAAAACTAAGATCATGGCATCTGGTCCCATCACTTCATGGCAAATAAGATGGGGAAACAGTGGAAACAGTGGCAGACTTTATTTTTTTGGGCTCCAAAATCACTACAGATGATGACTGCAGCCATAAAATTAAAAGACACTTGCTCCTTGGAAGAAAAGTTTTGACCAACCTAGACAGCATATTAAAAAGCAGAGACATTACTTTACCAACATCAGTCTGTCTAGTCAAAGCTATGATTTTTCCAGTGGTCATGTATGGAATGGAGAGTTGGACTATAAAGATATCTGACCGCTGAAGAATTGATGCTTTTGAACTGTGATGTTGGAGAAGGCTCTTGAGAGTCCCTTTGAATGCAAGATCAAACCAGTCCATCCTAAAGGAAATCAGTCCTGAATATTCATTGGAAGGACTGATGCTGAAGCTGAAACTCTTATACTTGGCCACCTGATATGAAGAGCTGATTCATTTGAAAAGACCCTGATGCTGGGAAAGATTGAAGGTAGGAGGAGAAGGGGATGACAGAGGATGAGATGGTTGGATGGCATCACTGACTCGATGGACATGTGTTTGAGCAAGCTCTGGGAGTTGGTGATGGAAAGAGAAGCCTGGCGTGCTGTGGTCCATGGGAACACAAAGTGTCAGACACCACCGAGCGAGTGAACTGAACTAAGCATTAGTTCTGTCTGGGCCATCATATTCAAATCATTAATGAAGACTGCACCTTTTGCTTCAGCTGATCATGTATTTAATGTGCACCTGTATTGTGCCAGACATTGGTTTGAGTGCTAGAAATACAAAGGAAAAGCCCTCGTCCTGTGGGGAAAGAACAGACACACTCAGAATTTTAATGCCATGTGTTAAAAAAAGAGATGCCTGTTAGAAGGAAGGAGTAGGTAGACAACTTTGGATAACAGCTTTCTTCCAAGAATCACCTTAGGGTATTTTCCACTTGCGAGGCACAGAGTTTGACTCATTTTGGAAGGGGATGTCTGGGTAGTCCTTCCCTTCTGGAAATACAGTCATTAAGAAGACTGGGGATCAGAGTCTGTTTGAAAGAATCAGGCCTTGAAGTCTAGAAAACAGGAAGCAGCTCCGGGCGCTACTCATCCTTATTGTCTCTCCTGAAATTCTGAGCCCAAGAGTCACAAAGAAGTCACAGAAGCTTGCTGGGAGCAAAGTAGCCTTCTTTCCTGTCATTACCTCTTGCTGGAAGTTGACCTTGCGAAGGTCATATAATTTCCTATAGACTCTCCTTATCCACAGGCTGGAAGTGATATCATCTTGCTTGTCCATCTCCAGATTTGTTTACAGGTGAAGGTGATCACTGCTTGTAACAGGACCATAAAGTATAACATGACATAGAAAACGGAAAACATTTTCTTTCTTTTTTGTCAAACAATTCTTTTTATGCTAAGGTATTAAAGTATAGATAGACAGATAGATAGATAGATAAAGATAGATAGTTAGCATCACCGACTCAATGAACATGAATTTAAGCAAACTCAGGGAGAGAGTGGAAGACAGAGGAGCCTGATGTGCTGCAATCCATGGGGTGGTAGAGTCAGACACCATATAGTGATGAACAACCACAACGACGTAATCAGCATACATGTGTGTCTATGTTTTCAAGTGAGTGCCAAGAGAGTTGAGACCTCTGATAGGAGGCTTCTGTGCCTATGTAAGATCGATCTTTATTTCAGGTGCTGTTTTTTTCAACTGAAATATAATAAATATAATATTGTGTTCATTTACATTATACAGTAGAGTGACACATACACATATACATATATATATATATATTCTTTCTCAGATTCTTTTCTATTATAGCTTATTACAAGATAGTCAATACAGTTACCTATGCTATACAGTTGGTCTTTGTTGTTTATCTCTTATATATAGTAGTTTGTATCTGCTAATCCCAAACTCCTAATTTATATCTCTCCTTCCCCTTTGGTAACCATAAGCTGATTTTCTATGTCTGTGAGTCTATTTCTGTTTTATAAATAAGTTCATTTGTATCATTTTCTAAGATTCCACATATATAAATGATATCACATGGTATTTTTCTTTCTCTTTCTAACTAACTTCACTTAGTGTGACAATCTCTAGTTCCATCCATGTTGTTGTAAATGGCATTACTTCACTCTTTTATGTGGCTCAGTAATATTCCACTGTATATATGTAACATCTCTTTTATCCATTCCTGTGTCAATAGACACTTAGGTTGCTTCCATGTCTTGGCTACCATAAATATAGCTGCTATATTCACATGCTTTTTAAAAATTTAGACTAATTTCTCAGTACATAAGAGTACATCAGGCCAATTTTTGAACAACGTTTTTAAAAAAAGTCTTAACATACCAATAATTTGCAAATGTATTTTTTTTTTCCTTTGGTGCAGGTGTCACCAGGCTGCTGAGTCATTTTGCTTTCTCCTAAAAGTTTTAACAGAAACATCTGAGTAAGACCTGGCAGAGTTGTCCCAGAGATTCCCTGAGGTGGGGAAGTGGAGAAGAGGTGAGTGGGGCTCAGGGCAGCAACAAGAGTGCTTCTCTGTGACCTAAGTCAATAGACTTACACTGCGTCCAGCTCTGTCAGATTCATCTTTGAGCTTTGTCCATCTTCTGCAGGATCACCAAACTGGCTTCTTCCCACTACTCTACTACATACACTTCCCGCTAAATCCTAAAATTCACCATTCATCTCAGTGCTTTGACCGACTAACTCAAATAAAGCAAGCAAAACCTTTTTCTGATATTGGAGGAATTTCTTCTTTAGATAGGAACACTGATTTAAAGAATCAGTGACACAGACACATTGGTGTTAATGTGGTACTAAATCTCAGGTATTTCTCTCCCAGCATTAATGAAGGTCCTTCAACTAGGGACAGCCTGGCCTGATGGCTTGTGGGAAAGGACAGTAAGTAGTCATGAGACTAAATCTCTGGTGAAATTTCCATGGGATTTTTAACAAATATTTAATGTTTGAGCAATGCATGACTAGAAATGTATACAGTCTTTTGTGTTTTTTTTAGTGTCAGAAAATCGTGCTGGATGAGAATATAATTAACTGTACCTGATTAAACTTGGAGAATATGAAGGCTGAGTGTCGAAGAATTAATACTTTCTAAATTGTGGAGCTGGAGAAGACTCTTGAGAGTCCCTTGGACAGCAAGGAGATCAAAACAATCAATCCTAAAGGAAATCAATCCTGAATATTCATTGGAGGGACTGATGCTGAAGCTGAAGCTCCAGTACTTTGGCCACCTGATGTGAAGAACTGACTCATTGGAAAAGACCCTCATGCTGAGAAAGACTGAGGGCAGGAGGAGAAGGGGGCTACAGAGGACGAAATGGTTGGATAGCATCACTGATTCAGTGGACATGAACTTGGGCAAATTCCAGGAGATACTGAAGGACGGGGAAGCCTGACATGTTGCAGTCCATGGGGTCACAAAGACTTGGACACGACTTAGTAACTGAATAACAACAACAGCAACAATATGCCCATGTAGGCATATAAATTACCTACCACTGTGAGTTACTGCCTGAATATAGATTTTATGCTAATAATCCCACAGATCATTCAGGATGACTCAGTGTGCAATGAATGGCTTTAAAAATCACAGATTTTGGTGGCTTAAATGAATATAGGGGAAAAAAAGAGCATCTAAATGAGACTTCACTGAAATGAGAAAAGCTTGGCTTTTTAACAGTTCTTAAAAAGAAACTTACTTCACAACGTAGAACAGGCTCTAGGCTTGTCCATCTCACTAGAACTGACTCAAAATTGTTCTTTTTTTGTGTCTGTGTGTTGACCTAGGGGTAAGATGGAGGAGGGAAGGGAGGCCCAAAAGGGAGGGGATATATGTATAATTATGGCTGATTCTGCGAAGAGTCGGACTCGACTGAGCGACTTCACTTTCACTTTTCCCGTTCATGCACTGGAGAAGGAAATGGCAACCCACTCCAGTATTCTTGCCTGGAAAATCCCAGGGATGGCGGAGCCTGGTGGGCTGCCGTCTGTGGGGTCACACAGAGTCGGACACGACTGGAGCGACTTAGCACCTTGTTGTATGGGCTTCCCTGGTGGCTCAGCAGTCAAGAATCTGTCTGCAATGCTAGGGACTGAGAAGATGCTGGTTCAGTCCCTGGGTCAGGAAGATCCCCTGGAGGTGGGCATGGCAACCCACTCCAGTATTCTTGCCTGAAGAAACCCATGGACAGAGGAGCCGCAGAGAGTCAGACACGACTGTAGTGCATGAGCACACACCTTGTCGTATGACAAAAACCAACACAACATTGTAAAGCAATTTTCCTCTAATTAAAAAATTAAGTAAAAATTAAAGTAAAACAAACAAACTAAAATACAATCCTTTTCTCTGTCTCCTGTAAAGAAGAACAAATTCCTTTCAGTTTGACTGTTAGGATGTTTGCTTTATAGAGAAGGTCAGGGTGCCTTTTGAGAGTCACACATTCCTGGAGCCTTTCTTTGCCAGCCTTACTCCGTCCCTGGCACGACCCTCCCCCCGGTGCTGGGCTCCAGGCTGGGCTGAGCGCATCCCCTTTGATCAAGCACCCTCCTCTCCACCAGCTTCCCCTTCACCTTGCCTCCCTCTTCTCCGCAAGGATTTGCCAGCTCCCCAGAGACCTGCCTGAACAACATCTCTCGGGAGACACCCTTTCATAAAACTGCTGCTGACACCGTATGCTTTTCCTGCTGCCAGCTGCCCCGTCTCCAGACTCCCGGAGCGATGACTCCCTCTGTGCATCCCGGGTCACTGTGGTGCCACCCTCCCTGGAGCCTGTGTGCCCGGCTGAGCAGGTGTTCAGCTGTGGGAGCTGCAGTTGCAGGTGGAGAGGTGTCAGGTGCTTGGCGAGCATCAGCACCTCTGGGTGCCAGAGGAGCTGGCGGGGAGGGGATGGGGGCACACTGGGTGGCAGAGCTGGCCACCTCCCGGGCTCCTGGACCCCGGGCACAGAACCTGGCCTGGCCACCATGGGCCATTGACCAAGGATGCAGTGTCCCGAGCACTCCATTTCCCCCGACCCTCCTCTCCCACTGCCATGATTCATCACTTCTGTCTAGTCACTTCCTGGCTCAGGCTAAGCCCTTGCTATTAAAATCTGGTCCCCAGTCAGCAAGATTGACATCATCTGGAAGCTTCTTAGAAATGCAGGCCTCGGGCTCACCGCAACCCTGACCCGGAAGGTGCATTTTCACTTGCGGCCGAATGATTGTTGGAGTGCATCTGAAGTAGGGGTGCCCCCCCAGCTACCTGGAGTCCCACTACCCCATAGGAGGACCCAGAGTTGCCGACCTGATGTCCGACCTGTTTTTTCCCTGCTCAAAACCTTTCAGAAATTCCCATTGTTCCTTGAAATGGTGACAACATCCTCTGCTGCCCCAGGCACTCTGAGGATGCCCACCCGTTCCTTTTCCCGCCAGCCCTTCACTGCCTCCTAGCTAAACCTTGGCCTTCAGGAGGACACACCACCCAACACTGGTGCTGGAGTGAAAGACATGTACATTTACATTTATTCAAAATAAAGTTCAGGCAATTTATAAAAATGTACACATTCCCTAGTGGCTCAGTGGTAAAGAATACACCTGCCAGTGCAGGAGAGGTGGGTTAGATCTTCTGGAGAAGGCAACGGCAATCCACTCCAGTAGTCTTGCCTGGGAAATCCCGTGGACAGAGGAGCCTGGCGGGCTACAGTCTATAAACTCATAAAAGAGTCGGATATGACTTAGCAATTAAACAACAACAGATATAAAACAATAGAGCAAAATCAAATATGAGAATTCTAGACAAAAGAAAGCCCTGGTTAGAGAAGCCAGTAGAATAGTAGTAAGGCTTGATCCCTTTAATGCATCCCACAGGGTTCAGGACTTCTAAGAGCTAAATATTCAGCTTCCTTGGTTCCTTCACATAAAACAAACCAGATACTTTTCCAGAATACATTATTCTTAGTACTGAAAGTTGGATGCATTGTTTTTCTGTGAAATCTCATGGTGAAAGGATGTTTTTGTGAAGAGCAGCTTCTGCAATATTTCCACAAACTAAATCCAACCCCGAGGGTCTTCTTTTCCTTCCACCGAAACTTCAGTATGAAGTGCGAGCTCCAGGACAATCCTCACACCCAAGAGTTAAAGCCAAACCCGAGAGGTCAGATGGTGGGATTGAGGGGCAGCCCCCATGAATAGAGCAATGGTGCTATGGACCACACTCTGCGGGTGTCCTGTCTCCCAGGACACTTACATCATTGCACTGTTTTGGCTGAACTCTCTAGAAAGGGCCAGGATTTTGAAAACTGGTGATTAAGGGCAGATCTCATCAATTGATGGAAATACATTTCAATTTTCAAACCATGCTTGACGGTCCAATCTCCTCTTCTTGTTAAAATAAGGAGTATTCACCTACTTGGGTAGATTATTTGCTCAGTGGAGAAGTGAACTATCCTAAAAGTAGACCTCACTGACCCTCGAAAAGCAATTCTGTGTTTTTGTTCACTATGCCAACAATCATGGCCAGGAATCAGATGGGCCATGGAACCAGTAACTCCTTCAAATGGACCAGTACATTTATCCTGTGGTCACTTAAACTCTTTCTAACCTTCCTGGGGTTAGAGAAGAAGAATTATTTCCAGTAAGACATTAAAATGCAATCCCTTTGAAAGATGGATGCTTTGATTTGATTATGGTGTCAATTAACATTTAGACCTTCCTGAGCTGTACAAGATAGGAATGAGAGTCAAGAAAAAGAAAGCTAGCCAAGATACAGAAACAATCTGAATGTCCTTCGGTGGATAAATGAATACAGAAGATGAATATGCATACACACACACACGTATATACACATATATACAAAATGGATAACACACACACACAGTGGAATATCATCCAGCCATGAGAAAGAAGGGAATTCTGTCATTTGCAACAACATGGATAGACTTTGTCCCAGTTGGCTCAGTGGTAAAGAATTCACCTGCCAATGTAGGAGATATAAGAGGCACATGATCCATCCCTGGGACAGGAGGATGCCCTGGAGGAGGGCACAGCAACCCACTCCAGTATTCTTGCCTGGAGAATCCCATGGACAGAGGAGTCTGGCGGGCTACAGTCCATAGGGTCACAAAGAGTCAGCCACTCCTGAAGCAACTTAACATGGTTGTGGTTTATTCAGAAGTAGAAAAGGAACATCTGAGTTCATCATATCACATTGTCAGAAATCAGTGAACATTTTCATGGAAGCCCTTTGTCTAGAAGGAATTCTTGGAGAACAGGGGCTCTGTCCCATTTTCCTTGTGCCAACAATGCCTGGGAGCTGTAGGCTCAATCTCTTTCCTTGATTGTATTTGGTTTCTGGAAGGCAGTTCAGAGCCTGCTGTAGAAAGTGAGTGCAAATCCCAATCAGCCCAAAGGTTGGTGAGACCAATCTTTGTACTACATACATTTTAGAAGTGGAGTGGTTTGTGAGCTTTCCTGTTTAATAATTTTAGCGAAGTGAGCTTAAGTACACCTTGTTTTTGTTCTCAATGACTGAGTGTAGATCAGGATGCTAAAGGTACAGAGTTCTGATTAAATGATACATCCAAGATTTTAGTGTGAAGACAGGCATATCTCTGCCCCAAGAGAATGCTCAAATGAAGTTTGCTAGTGTTCTTATTTTCTAAATTTTTTTAAATTATTAAAATTGGAGTATTGTTGATTTGCAATGTTGAGTTACTTTCAGATTAATTCAGATATATATGTATGGTCTTCCCAGGTGGCTCAGTGGTAAAGAACATGCCTGCCAAACAGGAGACATGAGTTCTATCCCTGGATCAGGAAGATCCCTTGAAGAATAAAATGGCAACTCACTCCAGTATTCTTGCCTATGGAATCGTATGGACAGAGGAGCCTGGCGGGCTACAGTCCATGGGGCATGGGGGTCACAAAAAGTTGGATACAACTCGGCAACTGAACAACTATATACATACATATGAATCTGAAATATATATATTTTTTCAGATTTTTTTCTTTTATAGGCTATTACAAGACATTAAATAGAGTTCCCTGTGCTATACAGTAGGTCCTTGTTGTTTATCTATTTTATATATAATAGTGTGTATAAGTTAATCCCAAACTCCTAATTTATTCCTCCCCTGTCCTTTTCCTTTGGTAACCTTAAATTTGTTTTCTGTGCCTGTGAGTCTCTTTCTTTTTTGTAGATAAGCTCATTTGTAACATTCTTTTTTTTTTTAGATGCCACACATAAGTGATATCATTTGTCTTTCTCTTTCTGACTTCACTTAGTATGATCATCTCTAGGTCCATCTATGCTGCTGCAGATGCTTTTTAACAATCCATTATTTCCTCTCCTTATTGTGTCCCAGCCCGTGCTTGCTTTGTGGTCCTTCTGTTTTGTCACTAAAGTGCAGTCTTTGTAGCCTTTTTCTTCCTCTGATACACGAAAGGTCCTAGTAACAAGAGTCTTCATTAACTGAGGTTTGTTGTCGTTCAGCTGCTCAGTCTTGTCTGACTCTTTACGACCCCATGGACTGAAGCACGCCAGGCCTCCCTGTCCTTTACCATCTCCTGGAGCTTACTCAAACTCATGTCCACTGCGTCAGTGGACCATCTCGTCCTCTGTCATCCACTTCTCCTCCTGCCTTCAATCTTCCCCAGCATCAGGGTCTTTTCCAATGAGTCAGCTTCTTGCATCAGGTGGCCAAAGTATTGGAGCTTCAGCTTCAACATCAGTCCTTCCAATGAATATTCAGGACTGATTTCCTTTAAGATTGACTGGTTTGATCTCCTTGCAGTTCAAGGGACTCTCAAGAGTCTTCTCTAGCAACACAGTTCAAAAGCATCAATTCTTCGGCACTTATAACTGAGGTTATGGGATAGCAAACTACGGAAAAGGGCTACGTTTCCAATCATATGTTGAGGATTCAAATGTGTATATCCTTTAGCACTTTCATCTGTGAATGTGAGTGGTCAGAGTTTCACTTACATAAGATTACAGTGGTCTAAGGACCCAGGAGCTCATGCCCTGCAGTCCTGCAGGTGGAGATTCATGTGAATTTATAACCCAAGGCAACCCATTCTCATGTAAATATCCGCACGGATAAACCATGAGGACTACTGTTCAGGTGGCCACAGCACTCCTATGGGGAGTCGAATGCTGTATAAAGATAAACTCAAACTGAATACTTGCATCCATATTTGCACACACACCTCAGCTAAATCCACGTGTAAAGATGGACAGTTTGATGTCATCTTCAGAGCAGAAGGATGGATTCATGCCTCCCTCTTTCCTCACTTCCTTCTTTCTTTCCTCTTTTCTCTCCACCCCATCCCTCTTCCTTCTCTTCCTCTCTTTCCTATCAGAGTCTTAGAGTCCCACTTTCTCAAGGTGGGTTTGGCCTCTCTTCACCAGCCGCCTTTCTCCTGCATCACTGGGGTGTCCTCTCAGCCAAGAACATGGTTCTCGAATTCCCCACTTCCCTACAACTTGGCCCTGTGGCAGACCCAGACTTCCGCAGCATGTTGGGAGGGGTGGCAGTTTAATGATATTCAGGCCTTGAAGCAGAAAGCAGCTGCCCTGCAGGTGGTCTTCTGGAACCGCTCCCCCTCGCCCAGCAGGAAGCTGGATAAGTTTAATTCGGTGAAGCAAATTTAATCATTTGCCTCATTGTAAATGGGGACACAGGAAGAAACAAAAAAGATATTCTTGGTAGAGTTCTAACAAAGCAGCTGCTCCTAATAGCACAAATGTCTAATTTTTTCTTTCATGGAATTTGCAGAATTGCAAGATATTCCAGGAGCTGTCAAGTCTGTGAGCTTCTGCCATCCCGGAAGAGGCGGGGGTCTCCCCTCTAAATCTCTGCAATCGCCCCTTGCATGCAGCTCTGAAAGCGCCATCCATGCTTATTTAAAGGAAATGAAATGGATTCAGAACCTTTGGCCCAAGCCAGAGACTTCCTCGACTTTCGGCCGTCTTCCCCTTTACTAATTAGGAGCAGCCCCGATTCATTACATATGAATGCATTTACAGATTTTCAACTGATGTCTGCCTTTTGTCTCAGCAAACCATCTGTAAATTAAATCTACAACAGAAAATCTGCCAACCCAGAAAACCTTTTAGTACTAATTATTACGTGAGGGTAGAAGTTTCGGAGCAATCTTTCATTAACACTATCAGAATTTATCTCTGGTTTTATGACAACACCGACGAGTAAATCATGCTGATACACAGCTATCTTTATGACTGCTCTCTGCTTGCCCTGGGTACTTACATATCTGTCAAGCCTTTCTTTGCAAAGAAACAGTTTTTTTTAAAGAATGTTAAAATTGTCAGATAAAATTCTCTGAGAGTAAAATGAGATGCTTCAGGAAAAGGTCATGGTCACTTTTTATTGTTTTTATTGCCATTAATTGATTTTACTCTTTCGGTGGATAAACTGGGGCAAAAATGTGAGATACTCAGGTGTATCTGGTAAATTGGATTTAATTTAAATAATTTCTTTCTTTCCAAGAGAACAGGTGACCTTCTGTGTCCAGGCTTGAGTGTGTTTATTCTGGATGAAAGTGAAAGTGTTAGTCACTCAGTCGTGTCTGACTGTGACCCCAAGGAGCCTGCCTGGCACCCAGGATCAAACCTGGGTCTCTTGGAGGATTCTTGACCATCTGAGCCACCAGGGAAGCCCTTATTCTGTTTAATTCTTGAATTTTAGCAGCAAGCAGATCTGAAGAGGAACTAACTAGCATCTGTATTCTTCATCAGTCTGACCATGACCATGGTCATCACTACCAGCATTGTTGTCATGTATAATTAATTTTTTGCAAACGCGATGCAGATGGTGGCAGGCTGGCTGCAGACAGGTATGTTCCATGGGGAGACCCAGGAGACTCATCACTTGTCAAGAGACTGATACAAATGTTGCCCAAAGTTTGGGGGTTTCCTCACTGCAGGTAGAGCGGGCTCACAGCTGCCTCATGGTGGGGCCGGCATCCCCAGGGAGCCTCTTGAGGCTCTTTCGCCCCTGGGGCCCTAAACACATAGGGACCGTGACAATGGCTCAGTGTAAGATGGCATGTTGACCAGTGTTTCATGCGGGAGGATCTGGACTCCCCCTTGGTGAGTCTCTGAGCCCAGAAGTGAAGCTGACCAGCGGCACTGAGAGCCCAAGGGCAGGGAGGAGGAATGGATACCCACCGCTGTGATGCTGCAGCTGCCGGACCAATGGCAGCAGCAGGACCCCAGATCTCATCTTCTGAGTGTGACAGTGCATTTCGTGTGTCAACTTGGCTGAAGAATGGTGCCCAGAAGTGGGGACAAGTGCTCATCTAGTCTCTCTCTCTCCTGGATACATATATCCTCCAGGACGCCCCAGTTCCCTGCCTGCCTGCCTTGCTGGCCGCCCACTCCATCAGCCAAGCCCTGCTTCGTCCCTCTGTTTCCGGGGTGCTCATTGCTGACACACGGGCTGCACCCCAGCTCCATCTCAGCAGCTGCTTGTGAAGATGCCCCAAGATACCTGAAGAGCCCTCTCCCTATCTTCTCTCATGTCTTACCCCACATGGAAACACAAAGCAACTGCCAGTGGTTCTAGCGTCATCTCTTCTGTGAAGGATTTGGACCCTCCAAAGGAGCATTTATGAGTTTTAAAAATTTATTATTAATATTTTTTAAAATTTTGGGATAGAGAAAGGACTTTAAACTTAAGATTTTTCCAATTCTTTAGAATTTTCCAATAAGGGGCTAATACCTATATATCTCAGTCCATAACTCAGAATCACAGAAATATAATTTTCTTTCTGTTTTTCTATAATCAGGCATGATGTTTTTTTCTTTCTTCTTCTTTTTTTTTTTTGAGTCTCCAGTCAACCAAGCTGGCAGAGACTTCCTCTTAGATGTTTAGGGATAATTCTATCTCTGGGAGAAGTAAACGTCTGAGGGCTTCCGTTGTCAGATTTTTTTCCACTGAGCTGTCTGTCTTCAAGCCCATGGAGCTGGTCACTGTGTCACTGAGGCCTCAAGGGTTCACTTGCTCTCCTGGACGGCCCTGGTTCCCCGGGGCCGGGTGTCTCGCAGCAGGGTCTTCTTGAGTCTGTGTGTCAACCTGGAGCAGACACTTCAGGTCAACACCATGCAAAGTTCTGTCTTTCCAGATTCACTTCTCGCTTGTCTTAGTTTTTCTGCTTCCTTGGGTTTCTTGCTACGACAAATCAGAGAGCCGACCCTCTACCACCTACAGCTCCACCTTCAACCTTTTTCTTTACTTCCTGAGAGTTTGGAGAATCTTCATAACAATGAGGGCGTGGCAGGGTCAGGAGGAAAAGGAACTTTCCTCTTAATCTCTCATTTCCTTTGACATTGTGTCTGGAATCCCCCGTGTCCTCCTAAGGCAGAGACTTTTAGGTCTCCAAGTCAGGAGATGGGCAGATGATTGCCTCCTCCTAATGCTGACCCCTTCTTCTGGGAGACCAGATACCCAGGGCATTTCATCTGTGATGGGATTAGAAGCAGGGGCCGGGAGGAGAGACTGTGAACCACAGTGATCATAATTTTACATCAGTGAATACTTGTAATGCCTAATACCACCGCAAGGCCAAGAGAAATTCACATTCCAGGGGTGACTAGGAGCTCTAATGGTTTAGGACATCCCCTTTTAAAGATTGTGCTCAATCGATTAATATAGCCTGACAGTTTTATCCCATGCTTGTAGAAGCCACATCTTATTTCTCTGTCTCTCTTGTCTCCTGCCCTTTCTTCTCTGGGTCCAGCATAGCGCTTGATACACTGCAAGGGCACATGTTTATTTGTTAAGTAAATGAGTGGATGATTTTCAGAGTTCAGAAACCAAAATCCTCTCCCTCGAATGGTTTCCTGCGAATGTCTCTTTGTTTGGGTTTAATGGTATAAAGCCTAGACTTGGATTGCTCTGACACATTACCATGGGTATCGGCGGTATAAAGATTCAGGCAAACAGATGCTACTGTGCACACCACAAATGGTTGTCTGCAAGGAGTATATATAAATCAGACTGTTCAGTCTGGAGTCAGTTTAGTACATGCGTATCTCACTATTGAAGATCTGCTGATTAAATCACCCAAGCCGAAAAGAGTTACAGTAATTCCTGACTCCAATTGGATTCCAGTGTCAAGGCAAATCATTCATAAGAGCTGAGCTCATTTAAGCCTGGGAAGTAAACATCACAGGAAAACTGTTTGCCTTCCCCCGACTCTGCTTCTCGGTCTTTGCATTCGTCACTATGTCTGGCAAATCACACATCAAAATGCCATTAAATAATGTCATTGAATAGGTTTTCTTCTTCTGCACAATTGACTATAATGTGACCTAATAGGTTGTGTTAATACTTCCATGGAAATTTATAGACTCTAAAGAGTGATCTCCAAATCCTCTTTATTTTTCTTTTATTTCAGGAGAGGTGGTTGCTGAGGAGGGTTGTGAAACATTATTTCTAAATGTGTACCTAAATGAAAGTTGAAAACTCATTGGATAGCAGACAGTAAATCTGAAAGATGACAGGGAAACCCAGCGTCTACGTGTTGAGGGCCATGTCTCCAGGGGGGCCCATTACTCAAGGTAAAACAACAAATTTGATGTCAAGAAAATTGGGCTCCAGTCCTAACGTTTCTGGATTTTCTCATAATTGTGAAGTGAGAAATTGGTACCTAGTTTCTATAACTTTATGAACAAGAACTGCAAGATTATGACTTTTTTTTTTTTTTTTTTTGGCTCAATGGCTTCTTAGCTGGGAATACAAGAAAGTAATTTGTGATATGAATTTTGAAAGTCACCTTGCCCTTGAAGTTAGTAAAAGATATTGGAAAGTCTAGGTTTTGTATAACAATCAGACAGAGTTAGCCTTGATTTCTGAAATTGCCCTTCACTAGCTGTGATGCTAGTGGTAAAGAACTGGCCTGCCAATGCAGGAGACATAAGATATGTGGGTTCTATCCCTGGGTCAGGAAGATTCACTGGAGAAGGGAATGGCAACCCATTCCAGTATTCTTGCCTGGAGAATTCCATGAACAGAGGAGCCTGGCGGGCTACAGTCCATGGGGTCACAAAGATTCGGACACATTTGAAGTGGCTAAGCACTCATGCACACTGATTTTATGATATTTTTAAAGTTACTTAGAGACTTTGGTCACTTTAATTTCACTTTTTTCAATTTATATGCCACCATGAGATTTTGCTATAAATACTCGATGTTGTTGTAAGTTATGGCTATTTGGAATACTTGACATAGAGGAGAAGAAATGATTTATTCTGGTAGGTGCAGGGAGCAGGAAGACCTTCAAGGAGGAGAAGACATGTGTGCTGGGCTCAGGACAGTGGGACGGAGGGGCTGCGGGGGCAGGTGGGGCAGGACCCAGTGATGCGGCAACCACTGGTGGCTCCATGGAACAGTCCAGGTCGTAGCACCATGGCCCCTGTGTTGGGATCCGCTTGGGATAGCAGGAAGACTCTGTCTCACACCCAGGGACAACTTCCTATAGTCTAATTTGGTTTTAAAATATTTTCTCCGCTGACTTGAGCAAGAAATGACTTCTTGGAATAAAGGATGCTTGCCGTTATTGCTAGTAACATTGAATACATTTTTCTTGGGAACAGTCTCATTTTTTCCCATCTTTAGAAGGAGCATGGTTTTGGACTTAATGTTACCTTGGACTCATCTGGAGGCTTAGCTTCCTTGTCAATAAAATAAGGACATTAATTCTGGACTCAGAGAGTTGGCATCTGGTCAAGTGGGATGCCAGGGGCTAGGGAGTGCGCCGTGGGGGTATGGGGGTGTGGGGGTGCTCAGTCCTCAAGCCCTGGGGCTGCAGGAAGACCAAGCTTCTTCTGAGTGCCACCTGACTGGTCCTTATGGGGGGCAGGAACGAGTGTCAATGTGAGCGAACATTGGTTTTGAATTTCATCTTTACATTTACGTGACAAGCATTTTAAGCGTCTGTTTGGCACAGGTTGGACAGCCTCTCTTCTGCGTGTGATCTGTAGCTCCTGAATACTTGGAGGGTAAGATATCTTGGAAGAGGCTCTTGATTACATGTGGTACAGTGCTCGGGCGATTTTGAAACCCCATAGACAGCAGTGAGGAACAACTCATATTTGAAATTCTTGTTGTGAGGCAGTGCGGACTCCGTGCTGGTGGGGAGGCTACAGATGAGTGATATCTGGGCTCCTAAATACCACGGAGCTCACACCCATCCTCCCACGCAGAGAGAGTCATACAGCCCAGCGGTACCCTGGCCAGAAATAGCTTGAGGATCTAAATTCCTTCATGGTATTTAAAAGCAACAGTTGTGGGAAGAAAGGTCATGGCAATATTGTTTCATCGATATTTTCCTTGTTCCTTCTATAACGGTCACTTTAAATATTTATTTTTCTCCTTTTCTTACTAAACAAGAAATGGAATTTAGATGATACAGAAAAAAATAAAATAAAATAAAAAACAAAATTACCCATCATCTCACTGTCCAGGGAAAAACATTGGTAATATGTTGGTTTCATAAGCTTTCAATCTTTGTTTTCTATGCATATAAATATTTTAAAATGAAAGAAATTTGCAACATCCAGGGCAGACCAAATAAGGATCAGTTTTACTCACATTAAAAGATGCTTTCTCCTTGGAAGCAAAGCTATGACAAACCTAGACAGCATATTAAAAAGCAGAGACATCATTTTGCTGACAAAGGTCCGTCTAGTCAAAGCTATGGTTTTTCCAGTAGTCATGTACAGATGTGAGAGTTGGACCATAAAGAAGGCGGAGCACTGAAGAATTGATGCTTTTGAACTGTGGTGTTGGAGAAGACTCTTGAGAGTCCCTTGGACAGCAATCCTAAAGGAACTCAACCCTGAATATTCACTGGAAGGACTGATGCTCAAGCTGAATCTCCAAAACTTTGGCCACCTGATACCAAGAGCCGACTCATTGGAAAAGACCCTGATGCTGGGAAAGATTGAAGGTGGGATGAGAAGAGAATGACAGGATGAGATGGTTGGATGGCATCACTGGTCCAATGGACATGAATCTGAGCAAACTCCAGGGGACAGTGAAGGACAGGGAAGCCTGGAGTGCTACTGTCCATGGCATTGCAAAAAGTCAGACACAACTGAGTGACTGAATAGCAACAACAGAACAAAGGGAACCTTTCTGTTTTTCTTTGACTTCAAATCATCTTTCTGTCTATATAGTATTCCATCTGGTGGATGTAGAACAGTTGATTTTTCTATCTGCTAATGTTGCACACTTAGGCTGTTTCCAACCTTTGAGTATGACCAATAGTTGTGTGACTGGGGTTCCTATAGCTGAAGACTTCTGTTGTGTATCTGATGATTTCCTTGGGTCGCTGTCTCGGTGAGGAATCAGGAAAGTGATGGTCTAGGTCCGGGCTTAGGTGTGGACTGACAAACTGACCCCCACACCGTCCCCATGACATACCTGTTCCCCAGAGTCCCATGTGCTTGAAAAGTCTGATTATTTCAAACTATCTTTGTCAGTTTTATAGACAAGTGACGCTGTCCTCTTCTTGCTATAAACGAGTATGTCTTTGATGATTCTTCACAGATGAATGAATGAAGATCCAGTAAATCTGAGTGAGTTATTTCGGGGGCATGGATGACAAATGTAGAAAGTGTTGGATTCCAGTTCACTTGCTGAGTCACTACGTTTGTAATATTCAAGTCTCTGTGAGCCGGGCTCAGTGAGAAGCTCTAGAAACTGGGAGTCTGGGAAGACGTGGTCCTGCCCGGGGGGCGCTCCCTGCTGGGAGGCAGGGGTGCGGTCATGAGCTGCCCTGAATGCTGATGGAGCCTCAGATGGGCCTGGGAGGGAAGCCCCAGGAAGAGTTCCCAGCTGAAATTCCTGGAAGACCAGCAGGGGCGGCAGAGAACAGACACAGAGGAGGGGAGGGGGAAGGACCCAGAGTTGGGGGAACAGGCCCCAGATGTCCAGATGACACAGGTGCAGTGGCCCCTTCGAGGTCCGGGGACCCACAAGCTCCGAGGAGGAGAAACACCCGACATGTGAACGTTGCCTGTGCCATGGTGACCTTGCATCACCTAGGTGCAGGGTGGGGAGGTGAGGGACGATGGCTGGAAAAGAAACCCAGCTCTCTGCTGGCTTGGACTCTTAGGCCTGTCAAATCCTCCACTGAGGCTGTGGATCCAGGCCCTACTGGCCCGCTGGGCAGGTGAGCTTCCCCTGGGGTGGGGGTGGAGGGGCGTGAAGGGGCGGGCCCTCGGTTCCTCCACTCTGGTCTGTGGGTGTGAAAGGCAGAGTGTTGTCCACAAGGTTCAGTCAGGCCGTGGGAGGTCAGAGCGCCCAGCAAAGGATGCAGGGCCTGTCGGGGCTGAGTCCTCCCTGAGATGGGACAGGAGGGCCCGGAGTCGGGGGAGAGAGGCAGGGAGACCCTGACCAGGCAGCTGTGAGCCTAGGAGGGAGGGAGATGCTATTTCTCTAGCCTTCCTGGCCCCAGACTTTTCTTTCCAGGGATGCAGCTCAGTAACCCAGCCCCACTGAGGTGGAAGGCAGAAGGAACCAGGGTCCCCATCCTCAGCAAAGCTCTTACTTGCTCCAAATGTGGTGACAACCCAGGGATGGCGGGAGGTGGTGGGCCTCTCCAAGTTTAGAGATGTCTATCCTCTGCTGAGGGGGAAGTCTTCAGGGAACTAGAAAGAGAAGCTTGATGCCTTGGGGGAGACTCTTTAACTCCTTGCTAAAAAAATCCATTAAAATATGCGGTGCATGTCTCGAATGTCACCCAGCCCTGCAGAGCTATGTCCCCCGTGAGGGGTCAGGACTGACTTCAGATCATTCTGTAGTGAGCTAGTGCCCACGTGGGACCAGCGGAGTGAAGACAAGCTGGCATTTCCTGCTAGGACAGAAACTACTGGAATGGATTTCTGGGCTTGAAAATATGTTTTGTTTTGTTTTGCTTTTTAAAGGGTGGAGGTTGTTCCTTATTTCACCCCCAGCACTTAGCTATTTCTAGCAATCATGTGAGTACGTGCATGCTAAGTCGCTTCAGTCATGTCCAACTCTTTGCGACAATATAGACTGTAGCCCGCCAGGCTCCTCAGTCCATGGGATTCTCCAAGCAAGAATACTGCAGTGGATTGCCATGCCCTCCTCCAGGGGAATCTCCTACCTAGGGATTGAACCCGTGTCTTCTATGTCTCCTGCACTAGGAGAGGGGTGGTCATTAAATGTTTGTGTATGTAGTGACTGATACATCAGCATGGTCCTACCATGGATGGGCATCACGCCTGCTCTTTGCTGTGAGTCTGATTGGAAACATGAAGTTCTCCATCCAGCAGGTCTCACATCACTAACAGTGAAAAGGTGAGCTGGCTCACCTGTAACCACCAGCTACCAGCTTAGGAAAGAAGGGGAAGCCTGTGATGTGGAGTTTTCCCTGAAGCGAGAACTCGGAAAAATCCTGAAAGGATGCATATGGAAGCTCTGGGTTAGGAGTGCTTACATCTGTGTGAACTATCCATTTAAAGAGAGAAGATGGGGAAGGAGACCTTTACAGACTCCAAGAGAAGCCAAAGTGGGCCCTGGGGCTGGTATTGGGAGAGAAGAGGTACTGGGAATGCCATCTAAGGAGGGGCTGCGGAATGCCCCCAGGGACAGTCACTTGTTATCTAAGAAATGTGGCAGCCATGATCATGCAATGTCCACCAAAAAGGGTGAATTTTGTAGAAACTGCACACAGTTGTACCAACTTGACCTTCTAGGAACTATAGCAAAAAGTATAGCAGTTGGAGCAGAGCAGAAATCCTGCAGGGCCAGCAGGTGGTTGACTGGACTTGAACTTGGGTTTGTGAAGGTGCGATGGTGGTCATGTCTCTGGTCAGTGGGTAAGGGTGCTGAGACTGAAGATGGGAAGGCTCTTCTCTGAAGACCCAGATTTTAATCCATTTCTAATTCCTTCTGATCGTGTTATTCTTGACTTGCATTTTACATCTAGCTTAAAGAATCTTAAGCTTAAGATTTCTCTTAACTTTAAAGACTGTTACTATTTTTTTCACATGTTTATGAATTGATACTTTCGAACTGTGGTGCTGGAGAGGACTCTCGAGGGTCCCTTGGTCAGCAAGGAGATCAAACCAATCGATCCTGGAAGAAATCAACCCTGAATACTCATAGGAAGGACTGAAGCTGAAGCCAAAGCTCCAACACTTTGGCCACCTGATGCGAAGAACTGACTCATTGGAAAAGACCTTGATTCTGGGAAGGATTGAAGGCAGGAGGAGAAGGGAATGACAGGGGATGAGATGGTGGGATGGCATCACTGACTCAATGGATATGTGTTTGAGCATGCTCCAGAAGATGGTGAAGGACAAGGAAGCCTGGAGTGCTGCAGTCCATGGGATTGAAATGAGTTGGACATAACTTAGCGACTGAACAACAAAAACAATGGCTCTTTTAGTGTTCACCCTTCTTCTGGCCTAATTACATCCTTTTCTGAGGATCTCCTCTTGGCAAGCTCTCTTAGTTTTGTTTATCTAAAAATGTCTCTATTTTGCCCTATTCTTGAAAGGTATTTCCCTAGAAATTCTAAGTTAGTATTTATCTTATTTCAGCACATCGAAGTTGTGTCTAGCGGTTTTTTTTTTTTTTTTTAATTTTCTGTCTCTGCTCTTAGAGCTAGTCATGACAATTTCAAGTCCAGGTTTATTTTTGCTTATTCCTTATTATCTTGTGTGTTCCTTGATCCTTTCAGAAACATTTTCCCTCCTCTCTCATTCAGCATTTCTTGATGTTTTCAGCAGTGTTGGTATCAATAACCAAAGATACTTTTTTATTAGAAAAGTGCAATTTCTTAGAAAATTACAGTTAGTCTTTTACTGTTCACTCCTAACTATCCAAAGGATTTGGTATAACTGGTTTGTCTCTTTAGCCAACTAAGGAGCAAATCTATTCCAGAAATAGCTGATCTATTTTTATAAAGCTATCCTATGTTAAAGGAAATTTAATACATAAATGACAGTAAACAACATGTCCCCCAGTATGTTTGAAAAGTCCTGTAGATACCTGTAGTCTTCCTGGATCCTCCTAAATGCCGGGGACTATCAATGAGTTTAAAAAATGAAGGTGTTTTAAGTGATTGTCTTAAACATTTCCTGCACCCTAAATATATTTCCAAAGTGTGTCTCTGACCCACAATTGTTACCGATTTTATTTCAAGTGTGGCAGTTCAGGGGAAGATGTGAGATTGTGGGTTTACGTGGATAACCCCTCACTCCCATCGGGTGATGAGATGGATGCCTGACCCCTCCACAGGTACCCTGGTGCCCACAGGGCATGATCAGTCTCTCACAGCATTCTGTGGGGCATCAGAGAAGAGGAAAACCGTGGATGTGCTTTGTCAGTGGAGTTTCTATACACGTGCCGATATGTTTTCAGAACTGTTAACATACCAGATAAACAAAGGGGATGACATCCACTTTCCGTGTCTCCCCCATTTGGTGGGCTTCAGGAAAACGACATTTAGAGGAGTCTTGTGGAGTGTGAAGTCACTCTTCACAATGCCTTTGGCTGGGTTTCTCAGTGTTGTACAAAACCTATTTGTAAAGAGAAAGCTCAAGCTCCCACAGAACCTTCTACATCCACACTGTCCACATCGCTCGCCTCAGATTTTGGAAGGTGCTCCCTGTTTTCCCAGAAGTTCTTGAATTATGAAGCCGTTCCTCTGTTGAGCAGATTTTATTTGGTTCTTTTCGAGCTCTGGGTCCCTGAATGCTTGTGCATTGAGGATGTGGCTTGTAGGCTCTGGAGCTCCGGGAGACCCCAGGAGAAAACCTCTCAAGGCAGCACGTTTCCTTTGCTTCCTGTAGCTGACCTTGTACTAGGCAGTGAAAACCCCGGTGCAGAAAACCCAAAGGGGAACGGAGAGGGGAGGGATAAATTGGGAGTCTGGGATTGACAGATACACACTGGAAAATGCAGGAAGAGGTGGTGGCCAGTGCCAGGTGAGCTGATGTTAAAGGTAAGACTCGGGATGTGTTTGAAGGTAGAGCCAAGAGGATTTCTTGACACATTTGGTGTGGGATGTATAGGGGTCAGGATGGAGGCAGAAAAGGCTCAGGGATGGATATTAGTGCTTTGACTTGAGAAACCAGCACAGAAAGGTTCCACTACCCAGGATGAGACAGGTAAAGGTAAAGTAGGTGTGCAGATTATTGGGAGTTTGGTTTCAGGTATGCTGATTTTTAGACGTCTATTTGACATCCAAAGAGAAATGCCAAACAGTCCATTGGAAATGGGAGGATTCTACCTTATCAAGGCACTTTATTCAGACAGTTGTAAACCTTTCAGTCAATTCTGTTTCCCAAAGCAGATATAAGCCCTTTAAAGGTGATAAACTGACATCAGTTTTAGATAAGCAATCAGATAAGAGAAACATTTTCAAATAAGTTTTACACAAGGCTCCCTTCATAGCTTCCATTTATTTTGAGTTACAGTTAGTTTCTCCCTGGCTGTTGAATAACTGCTTTACTTGAAGGTTTAGATTAGCTGCATGCATGTGTTTCAATGTGTGTTACAAAATGTACTTTTATAAGCTACATATCATTACAAAAAAAGCTAAACAAATTGGTATGCTCATCTTTTTGTAAGAGAAAGACACAAAATTTATTTTTAAATTACATCATTATTTAATTTGTCAGGAGAAAATCAGCTAATCACTATATGGAAAAAAACTTCATGTCACTATCTTTTTCTTAATATATATTATTTTTATTTTATTTTATTTATTTATTTTATTATTAAATGATCTCATCATTGCTTGTCTATTTATGTATTTATTTATCTATTTATTTATTTTTGATGTGGACCATTTTGAAGTCTTTATTGAATTTGTTACAATATTGTTTCTGTTTTATGTTTTGGTTTTTTGGCCACAAGGTATGATGGATCTTAGCTCCATGACCAGGAATCAAACCCATATCCCCTGCATTGGATGGTAAAGTCTTAAAGCCACTGGACTCCCAAGGAAGTCCCTTCAACATTGTTTATTATATCTTTCTCTTTAGTAGCTCCTGGAACAGAGTCTAGAAAATTCTACAGGCTGAATCCTGGAAGATATGCCAGTACTTTTCAAGCAACCTCTATTCAACCTCTCACACTGTAATTTAATTTAATACTAATTTCTTTACACATCTAGCAATATTTTCTATATACCATCTAGTACTAGGTGATACCAAAGAAATATATTTCCATTTGATAGTGTATTTTCCTTTGATCTATGCATTTAGTTTGTTGTCATATTTTCTCAGGTACTATCTCTTCTGTTTGTATCAAAATAATAAGATTTTGTAAGTAACGAAGTTTTCTCTGAATAGGAGGCATATTTTTGTCTTTTATCATTTGATAAGATCTCACAAAAGAAATTTTAAAATTTTACTATGAAGTTTAATTAAATCTATAAAGTACTTGCTTAAGTATCACATGACTTTCTTGAGTAATCAAACTATGTTTTCTGAATATCATCATCAAATTTAAATCTGAAGTTCAAATATACACTTAGGAGGAGGTTATGTTGATGACAGTAGATAGATATAATCTATTTTCCAAAATGTTTTCCTCAGAGTTTAGAATTTGGGACTGACATTGTTTTAAGCTGTTATGTGGCTGACAAAAGCATATATGACAAATTAAAGAAATAAAAATAAGCTCTAATATTTTCTTGTTCAACATTAGTTTGCATTCTCACGTTTTGTTTAATTTGCTATTTCTTTGCAGGAAACTTTTTATGCCATTTAACCTGGCATTGAAATTGGTTTAAAGTAGACAAGTTGATTCTTAAGTGCACTTAACCAGGATGGATGAATTACCCTCTCTAAGCTGCAAAGAAAATAGTGCATGGGGTGCCCAGGTCAACTCCTGATCTGTGCAATGACCACATTTCTGCCAGAAAACCACGCTCTTACTGGATGTGAAAATCCTTACAGTAAAAATAACTGAGTTGCTCTGCATGTACAGTATTACTGACATACATATTTCCCTGCTTTTTAAGATACTAGAAATTAAAATTTTAACATTTTACTTCCAGATCCAATATATTATTTTTTATAGCCTATTTCCTGTATCTTTGGTCCCATGGACCAAGTAAGTCCTTCTTGCCTTTTGGTCTATCCTGGGGCTTTAGTTCTCTTAGGATTCTGGAATGAGGCAAACTCCATCATCCACCAACTACTGATGACCCGGGAGCCTTTTTGTCTTGGAAGAATCGCCGACATCAGAAGTTGCTGAAATGAATGTCTGGGTTCCATTCTTTTCTGTCCTGGGTTAGCCCGAGCAGAGGTCTTTGGGGCTTGAATCACAAGGAGGAAATGCTCCCACATGAAGTAAAAAACGTATCTCTCCATGATGACAGCTATACATTCTTAACTCCAAGAACAGCCCTGTCTCCTCGATTAGGGGATCTGGTTGAAAAATACCAGAATAACGGTGCTGGAAAACAAGTGTATGAACATGACTTAAATATCAAAGGCCAGTTGCTTTTTTTCTTTTTCTAAAATGGCTTTAAAAGATTAAGTATGGTTCTGATCGTCTCTTACACAAAAGCAAGCTGGAATTTGCAACCTGTGTAAATGTTATAATTAAAACCCTGTTTTTTACATGGATTCTTTATGTTAAATTTTCCACTAATTACTGACAATTTCTTTAATGTGCACATGAAGGGGACATGAGGATATGATTAGCGGAGTTAAGAGTGTAAGCAGTAACGAGCATAGTACGGGTTTTCCTCTGGCTTTCTTTGGTCACTCTGTTTTTTGACAAGAACGCCTGCCTTTTTATAAGTTTGCTGTATTATGTGATTTTCTGTAAGTGAGTCAACACGTATAAGGTACAAATGACAATATTCATTTCTACATGTTGAAGGATGTTGCTCCCCTTTACGTGAACTTCCTAGTTGCAGGTACAATAACTGATTGCAGAAATACTTCCCACATACAGGAATTTGTATTTTGAAAAGCTGTGCTAGGACACAGAGCTGTTGAGGAACTGAAAATTTTGGAAAAGGAGGTAAAAAAATAAACAAGAGTCTATCAGGCATTTTGCACATCTTAATGTACTGAGTTCTCTGGAGTTTATTTCCAATGAGCATTTCTTTTCTGGAAGAATCTTCCCAGGTTCTCTCTTCTTGACAGCTTCAACCAAATGTTTGCACATGCATTTTTCTTCCTTGCAGTTAATATGCCCACTGAAAGACATATTTCCTTTGCTTTGTTTCTCCTGAGTCTGATTTTTCCATATGATTTCTGGTTGAGTTGGGGACTGGGCTGCCAGCTTTGATGTCCGGAGCTTCCACAGGGGTGGAAGGTGTTTACCCAGGGACCTGCGCCCAGCCCTGCAGGTGGGGGTCCTTGGTCCCTCCTGAGAGCAGGCAGCCTGGTGTCAGACCCCCTCTCTCACAAAGCCTCCTCGCGAGACCTCTGCACAGCTCTGCCTGCTTTATTGTTAGTTTGGTTTCCTTTCTGTGCTGTCTCTAACTCAGGCGCCTCTTTTTCCAATTATTCCCAACATGTGTAACTCACATACACTGGTGGAAATATCCTTATGGGATTAAAACCACATTTCCTAAAATTTCACTTAAGCTGAATTCACAGTTGAGGAAGGATTTCAGTAATCTCATCTCAAACCCACCAGGCGAGGGATTGAAACGGGGGGCTCAGTGATGAGAAAGAGGTGAAGTCGGGGAGCAGAGCCAGACCAGACGTCCGAGGAAAACAAGGCTGGCTCCGGCTTCTCACCTGAGCTTTGGGTAATTGCTCTGACAATCCTGTGCTTGGCGGAAGCCACGGATAATCAGTTTTGAAATAGGATTTCTACAGCTGGTTCACTACATCACAAATAATTTTAGCCTGTGGTCTTCTGAGTTTGACCAGAAGAGCCCTAAGTGGAATTGAAAAGTTGTCCTCTGCTCCACTTCTGACTGATGTTTTCTTGCTCTCTCCCACTGCAGTGCCATAAGGGGTATCCATTCCTGGTCCCAGGACAGTGGGTCTTCCTTATCTTAGTCACTCTTTCCCCTTCCAGGACTTATCACACAGTGTGCAGTGCTCAAAACTATGTTTTCCTTCACTTAAAAGTTTTTCACCATTGGGTGAAACTAACCTCATCCAGCAGCCAAGATATCAACGGATGGAATAATTCATTTCAGGTTAGGAACGAAGGCCAGCCACTTAATGAGTAGATTCAAATCGGGTGTCTGCATCTTCAAGGGGATATTTGCTAGTAAAAAAAAATATAGCTGCCTCATTAGATATATTTTAAGGGGGAGGGGAGTCTTGCTGCTTCTCAAATTATATAATGTTTGAGATAATGTTATAATAATATAGTGCTATGCAATGTGCACAATACCTTTCATACATATAATCTCATTTTGTCTTATAAGAAGCTTGTAATATTTATAGTATTATTTTCTCAGGTTTCCAGATGGAAACATTGAAGATGGAGCCTTAAAGAATTTGTCCAAAGCAGAGCAGAGTCTGCACGTGAAGCTATAAGTTCTGACTTTAAGGTCTTCATTTAGTCATTTGTTAGTAACTGTGAAACTGTGTTTTATATGTTTAGAGACATTGATAGAATGCTGTTTACTTAGTGGTAAGAAGATGGATTTCATTGGTGAATGAACCAGGGCTCAAATTCTGCTGCTTTTCCTGCTAACGTATTTCTTTGGGCAAGTCATGTCTTGTCTCCGTCTGAATTTCCTAATCTGTGAAACGATGGTGATCATCTCTGTAAAATGCCCTGCCAGGTGTCTGGCCCAATTAGTACTCAATAAACGTTATGTGCTTTTTAAATCATTCTTATTTTCAGGGAAGCAGAGCATGGATGTTGACAGGAATAGAGATGCAAACCAAGGCAGGAAATCAGTAATCCTCTCGTTTCCTTTTTTTACAGCTACTATGTCAAACATATTTGTCCCTCTCCTCGCAGGCTGGAGGCTGGGGAGAGGTTTTGAAAACTAGCGGCATGTATGTCAGCTTCCCAGGCAGGCCGAGATCTTACTAAAGGAGGAACACAACAGACTGGGAGATTGCTTCTCTCCCATCCTGGCCTCTGCTCCCATGCCTTTGGAGCTGAGGTCAGCTAGCAAAAAGCTCAGTAGTCAACTTTTCTGCTCATGCAGACTTTCAATTCTGCATTCAGGATGCTTTTATGCCAATCATCCTATCTTGAACTGAGGTTACAACAAATATTGGAAGAAATGCAATCCTTGCCCTTCGAACTCAGAATCCAGTGGAAGACACCATTTACTCAGGCATTCTTCCATCGAACATTTGTTGAGAATGTGATATGTCCCTGGCAAAGGAAAGTTATCTGAGGTAAAAATAAAAACCACAGCTTTTGCCCCAAAGGAGTTCACACAGTCTAGTCATCAGTTCAGTTCAGTTCAGTTCAGTCGCTCAGTCGTGTCCGACTGCTTGCGACCCCATGGACTCCAGCACTCCAGGCCTCCCCGTCCATCACCAACTCCCAGAGTTTACTCAAACTCATGTCCATTGAGTCAGTGATGCCATCCAACCATCTCATTCTCTGTCGTCCCCTTCTCCTCCTGCCTTCAATCTTTCCCAGCATCAGGGTCTTTTCAAATGAGTCAGCTCTTCGCATCAGGTGGCCAAAGTGTTAGAGTTTCAGCTTCAACATCAGTCCTTCCAATGAATATCCAGGACTGATTTCCTTTAGGATGGACTGGTTGGATCTCCTTGCAGTCCAAGGGATTCTCAAGTGTCTTCTCCAACACCACAGTTCAAAAGCATCAATTCTCTGGTGCTCAGCTTTCTTTATAGCCCAACTCTCACATCCATACATGACTACTGGAAAAACCATACCTTTGACTAGATGGACCCTTGTTGGCAAAGTAATATCTCTGCTTTTTAATAAGTCTAGCCATGGAGATACACAAATAAAGCAATAGAAGAGAATCCATTGTAAGATAGAGGGAAATCCAGTGTGTAGTGCAATGAAAAACAGAGGCCACTTATTTCAGTAATGGAGGGGAGGCAGAGAAGTAAGGTGAGAGAGGAAGGTATAGAAGGCTTCCTGGAAAGTCCTGAGGTGGATTCTAAGGCTAAAGAAGAAACAGATGGATAGACAATAGAATTGAGAGCCACGACATGCCATGATTATCACTGCCCATTAGTATTTGGTGCTGTTTCCCACTCTCATCTTCTGTCTGCTGCTATAAAAACTCCCCTCCCAGCACTACACTAGGGACAATACCAAGCAGGTACACACACACACACACACACACACACACACACACACACACACACACAGAGTCATGTATGTATAGAGAAAGACAGAAAAAAGGTGTCCTGGAAAATAAAAGCCCATAACTAACAGAGAAACAAAGAATACCCCAGAGTTCTCTTTAGAATCTATGTAACTACAAAGAAAATGGAGAAATAGCTTCGAAATATTTAGAAAATACCTTTTTTCTAAACTAGAATTTTTTCTTCTGCAAAACTGAAGGGAAATTCAAGTCTTTTCCAGAAAAACAAATACTGAGCAAATTCTTTATCCCAACACTTTTGCTACAAAATTGTTAAAGGAAATTGCTTTAGTAAAAGGAAGATGACACCAGAAAGAAACCTTGATTTATAAAAAGAGGAATTAAGAGCACTGGAAATACATGAAAAATATGAAAACCTATAAAAAAATTGTTGTCTCCTTAAAAGATAATTGATGTTCAAAGCAAAAACAATGATAATACATTATGGGATTTGTAACATTATGTAACATTATTTGTAACATTACTACAAAATATATGTTTGTAGTAATATATGACAATAATAGTGCAAAGAACAGGAGGCATAAATGAAATTATGTTTGCTGTGATTTTCTTACACTCTACTTAAAGCTGTGATAAGTTGAAGATGTAACTGTAAACACTAGAGCAACTACTTAAATTTAAAATAAAGAAGCATTGCTAATAAGCAGATAGCAGAGATTTAAAAAATTGAATCATAAAAAGACACAGTTCTGCAAAAGGCAGGAAAAATGAGAAAAAAGGAAGAAAAAGAATATGAGATAAATATAAGGCAAATAAATGGTAAATTTGATCTCAATTGTATCAATGGCTACATTCAATTTAAATGAACTAAACTCCCAGGTTTAAAGTGGAAGTTTTGGCAGATGGGACAACTGCAAGATCTGTCTATTGGCTGTCTATAATAAATCCACTTAAAATATCAGGATACATACTCAGAGTAAAAGAATATAAAGGGAGATACTGCAATTAATAAGTATAATTTTATTCCAGCATTATTCTACATTACTGCATACAAAGTATAGCTCTTCTTCAATAGCATTTTAGATTTAATGATATTTTGAATAATTAGCCCCATTTTTCAGAATAAATCCTTTTGGCAACTTTATTTTCTGTTGGTTCATAGACACCAATTGGCTTGATTACCCAAAGATTCCATTTTTCTCTTGCTCATCCCTTCACACTGGGCCACTACAGAGTCTCAACCATCATGGCTCTGCATTTAGAAACTGTCTTTGCTGTTAATCATAATGATAAAAGCATATCATTCCCAAATATTATATTAAACCAGTGTGGGGGAACCAGGTAGTGAAGGCAAAGAAAGACAATGAGAACAGCAGAACATGAGCTCTACCTCAGCAGGGAATTCTGCTTGTTTTTTTCACTGATACAGAAGTAACTCAACAAATATTTGTTAAATGGTTAAGTGAATAAAATTGTCTATGAACTTGATAAATGCATAGTTCTCAAGAGTAGTAAGCAATCTCCTAGGCCTCACTCTTGCGAACATCACTATAAAAATGTTCAACTGAAAGATCGTGGTGGTGGTTTTAGTTGCTAAGTTGTATCCGACTCTTTGTGACCCCATGGACTATAGCCCGCCAGGCTCCTCTGTCCATGGGATTTCCCAGGCAAGAATACTGGGATGGGTTGCCATTTCCTTCTCCAGGGGATCTTCCTGACCCAGGGGTCAAACCTGGGTCTCCTGCACCACAGGTGGATTCTTTACTGCTGAGCCACCAGAGAAACACTTGATGTATGTCCACCATGAGGGCATTTTTTAAAGCCTCATGGACCAACCTCTGCTAGTTTCACACTTTCCTCCTGCAGCTTCCACACCTGTCTCAGCCTTCACAGAACTGAAGAAAGTTAGGACTTTGGGTTGAGCTTTGGCTTAAGGGAATGTTGTGTCTGGGTTAAGCTTCCATCCAGACCACTCAAGCTTCCTCCATACCGTTTAGCTTTCTTATCATTGGTGTTTTCACTGGAGTATCACTTCTAATTTCCTTCAAGAATGTTTCCTTTGCATTCACATCTTGGCTAACTGTTTGGCACAAGAGGCCTAGTTTTCTGCTTGCCTGGCATTTGACATGCCTTTCTCACTAAGCTTGATCCTCTCTAGCTTTTGACTTGACGTAAGAAGCATGTGATCCTTCCTTTCATTTGAACACTTAAAGGCCACTGTAGCCTTACTAATTGGTATAAATTCAATATTGTTGCATCTCAGAGCATAAGGAGACCTAAGGAGAGGGAGAAAGATGGGTGAATAGCTGGTTGATGGAGCAGTAAAAACAAATGCATTTGTGGATTAAGTCTGCAAACCTACAAGGGCATGGTTTGTTGTACCTGAAGTGATTATAATAATAACACCAATGATCACCACAACTAGTGTAATAATCATGAAAAAGTGTGAACTGTTTGGAAAATGACCAAAACGTGACTCAAAGACAGAAAGTGAGAGAATGCTTTTGCAAAGATGGTATCTACAGATGTGTGCCACACAAGGTTGCTGCCAACCTTCAATTTGTAAGATATGAAATATCTGCAAAAAGCAATAAAGTGAAATCAATAAAGAAAGTGTCATAAAAGGAGGAGGCCTATGTTGACTTCGCTCTTCTTTCTAGACCAGCAGGAGGTTCTACCTCATTTAATGGCGGCACAGGTGAGTCAGCCACCGGGTGGGGACCTGGGGAACTTCTGGATGTATGTGCACACCCCTTCCTGAACGGCCTTTGAAGTGTCCATGCCTCCCCCCTTCCAACAAGCTTTCAGTCTTCTCAACTTGAAGTCCAAGGGCCCTCCTGCCCAGAGTCAGTCAGTCCCCTTGGTACTCTGTCCCTCCGGAACAACTGCACCCAGGAAATTGGAAGGCGCCCCTCCCTGTCTTCCCACTGCCCCTCCTTCCCTCCAGCAGAATGGAGCTTGGGGTCTTTGGAGCAGCCATGGGCTGTGCACCCCCAGGCACCGTCCCCCTGCTTCCTTGAAGGGCCTGCACCCACCTGGGCAACCCCTCCTCTTCCAGGGATGTGCTTCCTACTTGTACACATGTGCAAGGCTCCTCTCTCTTTCAGAAAGGGAGCTTTCCTTTTGTTTGCCTGGAAAACTCCTGCTCATCCTTTCCCACTCACCTTAGATGTCACCACCTCCAAGAGCCTCCCCTGGCCAGCCAGTTCAGAGATGGTCTACGTGTGTTTCTGGCCATTAGAATAGAAGGGACGATGCCCTGGGGTGAGAACAGGCGGGCAGGTCTTGGTCCCAAGAGAGGCCACAGTCTGTCTGGAGGCCGAGGCTGTCTGGTGATTCCCCCGTAGGGCATAGCCCATGTGCAACAGGATTCATTCTCCTTGTCCCTTCTTTCAGCCAAGAGCCTATATCTCTTGGCTCATGATCTTTCTTGCTTTTAACTGTCTTATTTCTAACCTGATTGATTTGTAAATTAATAAAACCAACACAAGTTAGACAATTCCAGATACTGAATTTTGTTTCCAGGAAATTTGTTTTCTACATAGAGGAGAAAAATCATAACAATTCCGAATCTTCTATATGAATAAGTTTGCCTGGAGAGCAGCTGCTGTGGTGTGTACACGCGGTGTCTGAGTTCACACAGAACAGAAGATACGGCACAGAGCAGCCATCAGAGAGTGTCTCCATGCCAGGGCGCTTGCACCGGGTGCCCTGTGCCCAACCTGATGGAAGGAATAGTTGTCCCATATTACCTGGGAGAAGCAGGTCTGGAGCTGGGCACCAGAAAACCACTTCCTCCTGTGAGGAATGGGACCCTTGAAGCTCCTTTAGGAAACGGAGAGATAACACTCAGCTAGCCGAGCTCTCAAGAATACCGCGGTGTTGTAGACACCGACTGAAGGATAAAGCCACGCAGGTACAGGTCTTGTTATCCAAGGTGTCTCCTCTTGGTGTGGAGAGGTTACAGCATGCTAGCAAGTGGGCGGAATTCTTACTTTTGTTGCTTTTATTGATTTATGAAACAGTTGGGTAAGACACCTTATCAAGAAGAGTCAAAGAGGCTCATTTAACTCCACAATTTGGTTTAAATGGTGCATCTCTCTGTTATAAAGGTAAATGGTAATATATGCAGGCTTCCCTGGTGGCTGAGATGGTAAAGAATCTGCCTGCAATGCTTGAGACTTGGGTTTGATCCCTGGATGGGGAAGATCCCCTGGAGAAGGAAATGGCAACCCACTCCAATATTCTTGCCTAGAGAATCCCATGGACAGAGGAGCCTGGAGGGCTACAGTCCGCAGAGTCATGGAAGCAGGGGTGAGTGTGTGTGGGGACCACATGGCTCCTCCTTTGAACACATCTCTTCTCTGGACAGGATTAAAAAACATCAGTGGGGCAAGAACCACAAGCTTGGATGTGTTTTTAACACTGTGCAGAGTGACTTGGAAGCGCTTGCCTGGGGCGTGAAGACTGAGTCAGCCCCGCACAGGGACAGTCACAGTTGCTCTGGTGGGTACAAGACGACACTTGGGAAAGTGGCATTTCCTCTGTTGCTGTAATCATCCTGAGTGACACTTAACCCCTGCGGCGGTGACGGCTCTGCGACAACTTCCGCACCCGGGCCAGAGACCCTGGATCCCTGGCGTCCTGGGCGGACAGCTGGCGGGCTGGGCTGGTGTGGTCATGGGCAAAGAATTCCCCACAGCAGCTGTCGGGCCCGCATACCCAACGTGCCTGGTCCCCAGGGCAACTGCTGGGCGTGGCCCTGATGCCAGCAGCTCCCACTCTGCCTGCCTGCTCAGAAGATCCCCCCTCTCCCAGGTAGCCCAGGGGAGGGTCCAGGGGTGGGGCAAAGGCCAAAGGAAAAGTGCAGGGAGAGGAGGAAGTCAGGAGGGACGCCAGCTCGCTGGTGGAAAGGTGGAAGGAAAACCCCAGGAGTGTTTAGTGAAAAGAGGCTGCCTTTCAAAAGGAACGTTTCCTCCCCCTCTTACTCCTGTTTACAGTCATTCCTTGGAGAGGAGTCGTCATACACCTCTTGTTTAAGAAGTTTGTGGAGCAGAAAAGAGCAAGGAGCCAGGAGCAAGACCACAGATAAGTCTTGGTTTCCTGCTTTGGAGACTAGATGCCTCCCTACTGTGAAGGGCTGTCATCGTCTCGGGTCCTGCACCGGGAGGACGCTGAATGTATGACCACCAGATGCTGTTATCCAGATAGCCTCCACACTCATCACAACATCCTCCTCTTCTTCTGGTCCAGGGTAGTCTTTTCCGCTAAGCTTACTGAGTGGATGAAGAGGGGGATATGTATTGTGAAGTTTGTCATGTGTGTGCTAAATTTCAGGAGCCATAATTCTGCATCCATTTCTCTGTGCACAAAATAAGAGGAAATAAAAGTATGAGAAAGAGCAAGTGAAATCCAAAGCAAACAGAAGAAAAGGAATAATAAAAAATAATAGAGCAGAGATCCATGAAATCAAAAACAGGAAATCAGTAAAGAAAATCTATGAAACCAAAAATTGATTCTTTGTAAAGATCAATAAAATTGATAAGTCTTCAGCCAGGAGAACTAAGAAAAAAAGAGAAAAGGATGTAAATATCAGAAATGAAACAGAGGCCAACACTACAGTTCCCATGGAATAGAAGAATATTATGCACAACTCCATGCCTACAAATTTGATGACCTAGATGAACCGGATCAATTTCTCGAAGATATAATCTGTGGATTCTCTGCAGTCCTGTATGTCTCTTTAGTAATATCTTCAGTGTGTCAGCTATTGATGGGAAATTTCATCTGAAGACTCATTTCCTTCTTTAGGTCTGAGGAAGTTCTATTACTTCTTCTCTTCTGTTATTGCCTCCATTTTATTTTCTTTACTCATTTTCTGGAATTTTTATCAGTTTCATGTTGGTCCTCTTGCACTAGTTTAGTCTGTGTTTTCTATTATACTCTTAATTTCATTGTAAGGTCTGAGAGGTTTTTAAAATATCATTTCCAATTGTTTTGTTGTAAATTTCAAATATAATAGAGGTCATGAGAGATCTGCTTTCCGCTCTGTTTTACTTCTCCAAACATCCTCTCTCCTGCTTGTAGAAACAAAGCACTCTCCTCTCTTATAGCCAAGAAGGAAATGGGAGTGTCAGTCCTACAACTGCAAGGAACTGAGTTCTCTGACAACTTGAATGAGCTTATGATATTGAAGGGGAGTCTGTAGTGTGTCCAGTGGTATGGTTGAGTTGTTTGTATGCTATCCGCAAATACTCTTGTTTCTAGTCCTATTTCTAAATACCAACTGCTGCACTATTTACTAATTTTGAACCCAGGCACATTCTGAATTCCAATTACTAGATTGCTTTCCTATTTTTTAAAGCCCGAGTCATTTATCTCTTTATCTGTTTCGTCTTCCCATCCTCTCCCATCCATCTCCTTCCAGAAATATGTGGAAATCTCTAAATTTGTTCACTATTACTTATCCCAGGTTTTTCCTCTGAGCTTTTATTTCAGTGAATGTCTTTAGAAGAGGGAGAACAAATGTGTATATTTATTCCTCAATTCTGAGCTGGAGATGCCTGATTAATCTTTTAAAGAAACTGATTTTCAAACTGATATCCTTTATGTACATTCTTTATTTGCTTGTATTTCCATAAGGGCAATGCATGGGTGAAAATATTATTTTCAATTCCACAAGATTACTGTAAAAAATGCAGCAGAGTACACAATACTTGGAAAGTGTTTAATTCATTCTACAAGGATTAATATTTGCACTGGATATCTAATGGGAAACTAGCTCTCTCTAAAAGATGCATTCTAGTAGATGAGATGCTTAAGTAAATAGTAATCTTCATTACAATGTTAGTTACCTTCTGCCTGCCCACCTGTTCCACCACCACCCTCCCTGGTGATGCAACCTGGGCCCCAGGTGAGTTCCATGTGCTGACATGAGAGGTTGAGATGGACTCTGGGGGAACATGAGGAGCTAGGATAAGAAAAGAGGAAAGGATGACAATGAGGAGGAAAGAAGTGAGAGGGACCCTTGAATATCTAACTTACAGTGAGTCAAATGGAAAATCTGAGTCCTAGTCCCTTTGAGTTGTAACACAATACCATTGATCTATGACTTATTTCTCACAGTTCTGCAGGCTGAGAAGTCCAAGATATGGCATCAGCAGATTTGGAGTCTAGTTCAGAGATGGCCAAGCACTCCCTGTTTCCTCACAGGGTGGCAGGGGCAAGGTGGCCTTCTGGGGTCTCTTTTATAAGGACACTGAAAGTGAAAGTCGCTCAGTCGTGCCTGACTCTTTGTGACCCTGTGGGCTATACAGTCCGTGGAATTCTCCAGGCCAGAATACTGGAGTGGGTAGCCGTTCCCTTCTCCAGGGAATCTTCCCAACCCAGGAATCTAACTGGGGTCTCCTGTGTTGCAGGTGGATTCTTTACCTACTGAGCCACCAGGGAAGCTGAAGGACATTGATCCCTTGAAGAACTCTCCACCCTCGTGACCTAAGTAATTCTCAAAGGTACCTCCTCCAAATACCATCTCCTTGGGAGTTAGAATTAAAATATTTGAATTTTGAGGTAACACAAGAACACAAGCATTCTGTCTACGATAATCACCAAATAGAGCAGATTTAAGATGCACAGTGTTCAAAGCACGAGTATTTAAAAACAGGAACGATTCCTTATCCATGTAATGGGAAGACCACCAGGCCAGGAGATGGCCTGTTTCAGGGTCTAGCATCAGCTACTAGTTACGGTACTAGTTAGTGCTTTGGCTTTGAGAAACTCTTCTAGAGCCACTGGTCTGTTTGTATCATGAGGATTAATGATGCAGAATTCTCTTTCTAGATCAAACATGATATTCCTCTGAAAAAATTATGACATCTTCTCTTTTATGAAGTAAGAAATGAGGTATACATCCTCGGTGAAGAGTCACTGAATATATCAAGACAATAAAATATTTATATATAAGGTTTACAATTAAACAAAAGAGAGCCCAAGGAAAGGTTCTGAAACTTAATTTTTGAAAGATAAATGCAAAACTTGATGGGATTCATACAGCTCTAAATAAATCAAGCCCAAATTTTGAAAGAACTGCCAATTACTCAATCTACTAATGTTCAGATCCATGCTTTTCTAGAATTAGGCTTATGAGAAAATAATTATAATCCATAGAGAATAATGGTTTTATTTCAACCTCACTGATCAGATTCACATTTTACAGGCACAAATACACCAGCATAAATGTAGTATAAATATCTACTGTGATAATAAAAGATATTTATTAAAAATTTAGTCTAACATTTTTCACAAAATGTGAAACTATCCAAGTGCTTTGTATAAATTGACTCCATAGGGGTCTTGATAAAACAGCAAATGAGTTTTTTAATGTTATGAGCTTTTGAAAATAGCCTGTGAAAGAGAGGTATATTGTGTTCCAGCGAGGCAATTGACTCAGCTGCCCATCACTGATGAAGGCAGAAGAACTAATCTGAGATTAGTCAGTTGTTCTTTTCAGAATTTTGGTAAAGCCATATGAGATATTTAATTTGTGTTTCAGCAAGTCTTGTTTCCCAGTGCAGGTCATTGGTCTCAGAACATTTTGTAAGCACATACAGTTTCTGCCTTGTTCCAGCAGGTGCTATTCCAGCAAGGCTGGAGGAAGTCAGGGGAACTCCCATAACAACAGGAATAAGATCACACCTTATGCAGAGTGGGATCTCAGAAAATGTGGGCATAAAGTCAGAACTGATTGAGTTTGATTTTGTGAGTCAGTGGTAGAAGAACCTCAATTTGAGTATTAAGATATGTCTCTGTCCCTTAATAAAGCATGCCATCTCTGAGACTCAGGTCTTCCTACTGTCTCAAAGTTTGGTCTCCTTGACTGAGACTTAGTAAAATAATAACCATGGATTATCGTGTAATAATAATAATTATTACATATTAGCATATTAAATATGCTAATTAATCCTTAGAGTATTTAAGTTTCAAATCAAAGCGTTGCTGTAGGAATCTGGAAACTTCAAAGGGATGAACAGACATGGGCTCTGATGATGGTTTAGGGTATTCTGCCTCCCTTGCTATAAAAAATTATAATGAATTTATCTTTCCTATGTTGTCCTTCTTTCTCTAACAAAGCTCTATTCAGTTTTTTTCTTAATCCTAGATGTTTGCCTAGAAATTGAAGCTCGCAGTTTTTAATGATGCTGCCATGGTTCAGGTTTCCAGTTCAGTTCAGTCGCTCAGTCATGTCTGACTCTTTGCGACCCCATGGACTGCAGCACACCAGGCTTCCCTCTCCATCACCAGCTCCCAAAGTTTACTCAAACTCATGTCCTTTGAGTTGGTGATGCCATCCAACCATCTCATCCTCTGTCATCCCCTTCTCTTCCTGCCTTCAGTCTTTTCCAGCATCAGGGTCTTTTTGAATGAGTCAGTTCTTCACATCAGGTGGCCAAAGGATTGGAGTTTCAGCTTCAGCATCAGTCCTTCCAATGAATATTCAGGACTGATTTCTTCTTTGGCACTCAGCTTTCTTTATAGTTCAACTCTCACATCCACACACGATGACTGGAAAAACCATAGGTTTGGCTAGACGGACCTTTGTCAGCAACATTATGTCTCTGCTTTTTAATATGCCGTCTAGGTTGGTCATAAGCCTGTGAAAATGACCTATCCCTCCTCTCATATCTTCCTCCATTTGTCTTCGTGAATCTACCCTAGTGTTCTTCTGTGAGTGGTGGAGAAGTGGGATGAGGAAGAATATTAATTAAGCTGTTAGACTATTCCCACAGCAGATCCACCCCAGCAGTCTAGAATCCAATACAGTGGCAAAACTGCCAGTGATTAGAAAAAAGAGAGCCTGCCATTGAAAAGGATAAACGGAAGATTCCATTCAGGAGACCACCTTGCTGGTCTTCTCCACCAGCTGCCACACAAGATCATCGTACCCTAGCATGAGACCAGATTCTGAGAAAAGGCTGAATAGCTTTATCATCAGCCAGTACATCTGGACATTCATGACAAAGGATCATTAAATTAAGGGACTAATTATGATTATCCCTTCTTCTCCATACCCACCCTCTCACAGCACTGCCAGACTCCATCTTTAGATCAAACCAGCCCTGCTCCCCACCTGCCAGCCCTGCTCACTAAACCCACACAGATGTACCAATGAGCTCCATGACTGAATTTTAAACTTCCAAACTCAATTCTACGTTTAGCTGTTCCAGACATCCTTAAACCAACCTCACATTAGTTTCCCAGTCTCTGAAGAGGCTGTACGAATTTTTCAAGTCTTCCTGTGACATCCACTTAATCCTTGCTCTCACACCTTCAATACGATCTTCTCTGGGTTTCATGGGTGATAGAAGTCACTAAAGGTAACTCCTATCCGTACTTCCACTGGTTTCCTCCAGCTCAAACTTCAGTTGTAACTCCCTACCTGTGTGTGTCCTCCTTGCTTATCTCAGGGGAGATAGTGACCATTCCTAGTGAAAAACCAATGCCTTGGCCATGTGTTATTTGACTTCCTTCATCATCTCCTTCGCTGTTGGCATCTTCCTCCAGGAAATATCCAGTTGGGGTATTGTAGGTTGGATAGTCAGTTTTTCTCTTTTCACTACCTCCTTCTCATCCCATAAATATATTGTTTACATGTTGTGCAAACCACTTTGGAGATGTTATACATTTGTTTGTTATTTTGGTAGTTTTCTGGCAAACCACAATAACAATTTCTGGAGGAAAAAATGACTGCTTTCAATCATGCCCAGAGTCTCCATATTGGATAGAAGAAGGACTGATCACCCATCTTGCAAGTACACTTTTCTTCATTTCCTTTCTCCTTCAAGCTTCAGCCCCATTCCATTTGTCAAAACCAATGCCTCTTCTCTGTGTCTGGCTTGATTTTGGAGAAGTTTTTGACCCTGTTGGAAAAAACAAGGTCAAAGTGAAAGTATTAGTTGCTCAGTGGTGTCAGACTGTAGCCCTCCAGGCTCCTTTGTCCATGGGATTTCCCAGGCGAGAATCGATGCCGACTTCCCCCATAGATTCTGGGACTCCATGTCTCTGTCTCTCCAGTTTCCCTGAGTACTATTCCTAATGTTTAGCAATGGGCCTTCTTCCTTTCACTCTCCTGAAGTGGGATGCTGCCACAACACTGCTAGTATCTCTAGGAAGGAAAGAAGTCATTGGCCAGTGTGTGATGAGTCAAGTATCCCTTGTCCTGGGCATGGTCGTCTGGGATATGGAAGCACCAGGCCCTTTAGAGACAGGAGGACACAGCAACAGGGAAAGAGCTGAGATGAAGTGAGGAAAAGAGGGCATCAGAATTCCCAAGGTCCAAATTAGATCCAGAGGATAGCTACATAAACAAGGACTTAAACCATGTCAAAAAGCAATGGAGATGAGAATATGACACTGTGGAGGTCCAGCTGCATTTCGCAGGGCAAAGGTTGAGAGTATGGCTTTATTTGCTTTTTCAAAAATGAACTATTTCAGGCATACAAACATCTGGACTATTATATGATAAACACCTAATTGAAGAAATATATAAAAGAGCTAATCAGAGCCCCCGAGTGCTCCTCTGCCCAATCTCACTCTTGCCTCTTTCCTAGGAATTGTTGTTTCTCCATATTTGATGCTTTTAAACTTGAACTGCACCTGAGCATATTTATGAACATATTATTTAGATTTGTCTTAACTTCATACGGTTTATACAAGCCATATAAAGTTTATATAATTTTCTATGGTTTAAAAAACCAAAATACGTTAAAAATTTTGCCTTTCAAACTTTAGGATTAGGACACTTGTAATTTATGATTGTAAATATGGATACATGATTGTTGGAGTATCTCGTCTTTGTGTGTTCACTTCAGTTAATTCATTTTCACTCTCCCTTGGCAGGCCTTCTACTCTCAGATCTTAGGGACACTTTTAAGGGTTCCCATAAATTTCTATTTGTATCCCTTTTGATTTTGTATGCATTTCCACTATCCTAATGACTGAACAAGACTGTATCTCCCAGTTTGGTTCTTGATGTATCTTCTTAATGACAGACTGAAGGCTTCCTGGCAGTCACTCCTGCTAGCTCTCATTGTGGGATCCCAGACACCCCAACAAATGGACCACTATCTTCCCCCTCTGTTTCCTCCCTCAGTTGGTAGTTTTCCAGACCTGCTCGTCTGATGAAAGGTAGAGAGGAAGGAAACTAGCAAGGCTGCTTATTTCCTGTGTGAGTCTGGAACCACAGGCGAGTTTCTCAAGTAAACCTGTGGTTTCTTTTTTCTCATCTGTAAGGTGGGGCTGATAAGGTACTTTCCTGTGGCTGTGAGGATTAGCAAAGCATGTAAACCACAAATCTGTGTGTTAGAGAGATGTCTGCATATGCCCAGTACTATATGAGCAGACTAGCTCATACAACTTCAGATTCCACCTGTTGATCAACTAGGCTAAAACAGAATGAGATTTTATAAGCCAAACACATGTAATATGGTCCTTAAATTGTCAAGGTTCACTCTGAAAGGACATCAACCATCACACCTTCTTTCTGATAAAAATATGGCTATAGAATACTTGGAGATTCTCTTTCCAGAATATTGGTCTCCTGAGGGTACTGTCCCCGTGTTAGTCCCATCTTGTGGTTGCTCAACCAAGAAGTGACCTCCCCGGGCAGCCCGGTGTCAGCCTGCTTACTCCCATCCAGGCCAGGATTCCACAGGCTTCGTGGCTGTGAGAATTACAATATCACAAGCTGAACACCCCTGAGCGTGCTGACTGCAGTCTGACCCAGAACCGCTTTTCCAGATCGGTGTTGTGACTGTTTCCCCAGCTGTTCCTATTAGGATAATTAATATAATTAACAATAAAGGCTTTAATTATGGGTGTTTCATGCAAGGCTTTTTATAATTTATCGCCCAAACTCAATCTAGACCCAGAGGAAGCTTTCACTGAGTGCCTACTAAGTGTTTTACACATAGTAGCTTATTTAACCCTTACAACAATGCTTCAAAGTTAGGTATCACATTTAAGAACAATTTAGTTTAGAATTTAAGAACCAAGATGGACTGTACTGGTTTCCTGGGGTTGCTGTAATAAAGAACCACAAATGTGGTGGCTTAATCACTAGAAATTTACTCTCATATTTCTGGAGGCTAGAAGTTTGAGATCGAGGTGTAGGCAATTAGAGATCTTTCTGTGGGCCGTGGAGGACAGATCTTTTCCAGGCATTGCTCCCAGCTTCTGAGAGCGTGGATGTCCCTTGGCGTGTAGATGGTCATCTTCTCCCTGCGGCTTCACACCATCTTCCCTCTCTGCATGTATGTTTCTGTGTCCAGATTTCTCTTTTTATAAAGACACAGTAGTATCAGATTAGGGCCCATGCTAATGAGCTCTTCTGAACTTGATTGTCTGCAAAGACCCGATTTCTAAGTAAGGTTACATCCTGCGGTCAGAACTTCAACAGTTTTGGGAAAACACAATTCAACGCAATTACTCAGTTGGAAAGGGACAAAGCTGGGGCTTAAATGTAAAGCCGTCTCCCTCTGGGCCACTCTGTTCCAATTTCCTCCCTTCTCAGGCCCGTCTCCTGCCCAATTCAGTTTCTCCTTTTCAACTGTGAGTCTTATTCTCTTTCTTGAGAGTCCTGCCCTTTTCCTCGGGGTCAGCATTTAAACATGCTCAGATCGCTTGTATCTTAAAAGTCATGTTGTGCTTTCATGTCCAGTTTCTACTGTCAGCCATTCTCCACCTCTCCTCTGCTTCTCAGCTGAGCCACATGGACTTGGGAACTCCTTCCACCAATTCCCCTCACTGTCTAAACACTCCTTGATCTTCTCAGTCTGTCTTCCACCCCAGTCATGCCCCCAGCATGGTTTTCTCCTGGGTTGTCAAGGACTCCACATCACCGAGTAGCAGGAACACTGACGTCATCTTCTCGCTGGATTCCTCCACACATCAGAGGGGCTGGACCACTCTCTTCTTGAAACTCTGACTTCTCCTCCTTTCATTTAAATGTTAAAATCCTCGTGGACACTTTTCATCTTTACAATATATTGGCTCCCTAAGTATGTTCATTGGTGCCAGCAGCTTCATTGCTCTTCTGTTCTCTGATGACTCCAGTGATTGCCTCTGAGCTGGAGGCTTCGGAGCTCTGCCCTGACCATCTAAGTGCCCTTTCAGTATCTCCAACTATGTGCTTCACGGGCACCTCAATATTAGCTTGTCCACAATCAACTCAAAACTCCCATTATCCCAAAGCTGCTCTTCTTTCAGTTCAATAAATGGAGACAATGGCACTAATATGATTTTAAATTTCAGGGTAAGAAGCTGATGATTAATTTTGACTGGTCCTCTCCTTCCTTCCTCCATCCCCTCCAATCCCCACATCCTGTTGATCCCATCACCCCTGGCAGGACAAGAGGTGTGGAGCATCTCGGAAAATAGAAGTAGAGATTCTTGAAAAATAGCTCCTTTATTGGAACTTTCCCCAGAAAACTTTTTAAAAGATTAATTTTATTAATTTCTTAGTCTTCCAAAATTAGAAACCCAAATGTCCAAACAACTTCACCAAAAATACATCCAGGAAGATGTCCATCAGCATAAAATGAAAAATCAAAGGAAATACACACACTCTTTGGAGAGAGATCTTTCCTTATCTCTGCTTTCCTGTCTATGATGAACAAACACTTTTAATTTTGTTTTGGGTTCCCCAGGACCCTAGCTTGAAAAATGAAAACAAGGTTCATGGCTGACTTCTGCTTCTTAGAATTTAGAAATCGTTTGAAGTTTTTAACTTATGGGAGCTTATATTTCACTAAAAAAAAATACATCAATGAATACCAAATCCTCTTACGTGTAAGTTATTCTAAACCACGATCATCTTTAATTAAAAAAGAGAGTTCAAGAGCGTCAGTGGGTTCCACCTGGGGAATGTAGGGCCTGAGACCCCAGCGTTTGCTCTGAGGGCTGGGAAGAGGCTTCATGAGATGGAACAGGGTCTGCAACAAGGGGCTTTGGGGCAGGAACTGAAAGAGACGGAAACTGAGGATACAGAACACATTGTAAAAACGTAGACACGGCCTCTGTGATCTTTCATGGGATTGACAACTACAGCAAATAGCTCCGGCTTCACTCCATTCTTTTCCTGTCCTTAACTAAGAACAGACCCAGGATCCCAGAGCCTCAGTGAGAGAGGGACTAGGGGGTGGGGGAGGGGCAGAGCTGGGGTGGGGGCTGGGATGGGGAGGGCGGGAGCCAGTGAGGGGGGAGGAGGCTGCACAAACAGCCTGCCCGCAGCCTTCCTGTCAGAAGCATCCAGGGAAGGCAGTCTGGCCTAATTGGATTTTTTAAAATTTTGTTTCAGGAAAAATCATTTTTATTATTTATTTTTTTTCAAAGTCACTGAATTAGTCCAGCTAATGAACAGTGTTTTTCTCTTCTTCAAAATAGAAAGATTTAAAAAATAACCTATCACCCAATTTCTGCACTCAGTTTAAACAGACCTCACAAGTCTGGTGGGTTTTTACAAGCTTCCGATTTCCTGTCTATCCGTAATCCAGGTTAAGAATGTACCACACTGGGAATATTAGCCCTTTTGTAATAATAAGAGGGTAATAATAAGGGGGAAGACATGTGTGAGGGAGACCCCAGATGTTTGTCGATGGCCTGTGTGTTGTGCCACGTGCTTGGATCATTAAATAACCCTGTGTGCTGTGCTTGGTGACTCCATTGTGTCCGACTCTTTGTAACTCCATGGACTGTAGCCCGCCAAACTTCTCTGTCCCTGGGATTCTCCAGGCAAAAATACTAGAGTGGATTGCCATTTCCTACTCCAGGGTATCTTCTGGACCCAAGGATGGAACCCCTGTCTCTTGCGTTTCCTGCATTACAGGCAGATTCTTTACCACTGAGCCACCTGGGAAGCCTGAAATAACCCCATAGGGAAGAAATTATCATCTTCATATTATAGTATAATCACTGAGGCCCAGGGCTGGAGAGTGGGATGACTGTCTCGTGCTCCATGCCTGACGCCCAGCTCTGGAGAGGCCGATGTGGTTTTTACAGGAGCAACGTCACATTGCTAGAATCTGTGCAATATACACCTGAGGTCGGTGGGGAGTGGGTCAGTCACTTAGCATCGTCCTCATTTTACAGAGATGCCCAGATGGCTGGATAATTAGTGGCAGTGTTGGGATTTGAACACAGGTGTATTGCTCAGGTCCACCTACCTGACACATTGTGTTGCTGCCACAGAGTGAAAAGTGACTTAACACTGGCCCTGAGTCTCAGCAGCAGTTTAAGTTCTGTAAGAAAAATGCGTCTAACAGTTCAGCACGTGGAGCCTTCACTGAAACCAAAACCTACCTTAGGAAAGCTCCACAAGCATTCAGTTCAGTTCAGTTCAGTTCAGTCGCTCAGTCGTGTCCGACTCTTTGCGACCCCATGAATTGCAGCATGCCAGGCCTCTCTGTCCATCACCAACTCCCGGAGTCTACCCAAACCCATGTCCATCGAGTCGGTGATGCCATCCAACCATCTCATCCTCTGTCGTCCCCTTCTCCTCCAGCGTTAGCAGCCTTCAAGATGATTTCTCTTATTAAACGGATTTGGAGAAGGAAATGGCAATACACTCCAGTATTCTTGCCTGGAGAATTTCATAGACAGAGGAGCCTGGAGAGCTGCAAAGAGTCAGACATGACTGAGAGGCTAACACGCTCAGTTATTGGATGTGTTTGTTAAATAGGATCAACCCTCAAGAAGTCTGGGATGCAAGTCCAGATTCTGTTTGAAGACCTTCTACTTGTGTGTGTGCAGAATCTCCTCTCTCCTCCTGTTCTCCATCCCCGACACCCCTCAGCCGGGGCACTGGGCTGAATCGCCTTCACCCAGACCCCTCCACCACACTACCCCACCTCCGTCCCCTCTCCGGATTCCGGAGGCCTGGTACAGTCAGTGTTTCCTTCATGCTGCAGAAAACAAAGGGGGTTTTCTTGGTCAACAGCCCTGCATAGAACAGAGTGTTATTTGTTGTATTTTTTTTTGTTAACCTGTTGGGAGAGATATAGAGTAGAGAAGCCAATGACAGGTATAGACCACAGCCATTGAGAAAGGCAGCCAGTCTAGGCTGAGTTACAAGGCAATGGCCTCTAGCGAATAGTGTTGAAGAAGTACCTGGGGTCAAGGTCAGCGGGACAGAAAAGTGCAGGAAACCGGAGCCTCTGACAAAGGGGCTGACCCGGGGAAGCTCGGGAAGTTCCTTCAAGAGTCTGCTGTGATGTCCCTGCATTCTTCTGAAATCGGAGCATCTCTGATGAAATCCCAGATTGAAACAATTCATCCTTAGGAGCAAGGATTCATAATTCCTGAATGAAGCAGTACTGGATTTGTGTGTGTCGTGTAAACAAGACCTCTGTGAACTCTCAGGAGTTCTGGCCTTGAAATATTTATTTTGGGTGAAAATGACATTTTAAAAATTACATCCAGGAATGTCGTGGCTGCTTTAAGTTCCTAAAACTTGCCTCCCTCTCACTTTTCTTTTCCTTCTCACTCTCCATCCCTTCTCTTCTCCTCCTCTCTCCTCCTTTTTCTTGCTTTTCCACCCCTTCTTCATTTACTCTTCTCAACCTGCTAACCTGAAAAATCATGATTTCTGGTTTTAAGGGAAAAGATTTCCATATGGCCAGAGTCAAAATGTGAAGCTGTTTACTTCATTTGGATCTGGAATTAAGCAGTCCCTGGCCTTGACGTCCTAGCCTGAATGGAGGAAGTTCATTTGATGCGATGGTAGCCTTCGGTGCTGGAAGATGAAACACAGCCTTGCTCTTGAAAGCTTCTGTGTATCCAGTGAGTTAAGTAGGGCTAAGTTTATTCTATGTGTTTTTCCCTATATACTATTCTTATAGATAGGATTTCAGTTGAGAAACCATTTATCTCAACTGAAAGTGGAAAGTCTATTCTTGTTCCTCACTTAAAAAAAAAAATTTAAGATTAAAAAACCTTTTCGTCTGCATCTTGTGCTTATAAGATCTTAGTTCCCTGACCAGGGACTAAACCTGTACCTTCCGCAGTGAAAGCACAAGTCCTGACCACTGGACTGCCGGGGAATTTCCTGGGTCCTCATTTTGAAGTGGTGGATGAAACATCTGAATGACCTTTATTACTAATTAAAATGTTACCTGCAGTTCATGTATCCTGCTGGCCAGCTCTGTGTCCCTCACAGCCTGCTAAGCCCCACTCCCTTCTCAGGGTTTGGCTATCTCGTCTACAAAATGTGAGGGTCAAGGAAGAGTTCTGAAGTCCCTCCCAGTTGGATGTCTATGATTCTTTCATTAAACCAATCATAGGGCCAACTTTCTTTCAAGTCCTTTGCAGAAAATTATTTGAATTTTGAAAGCTCCTCTCAAATACTAGTTTCTACAAGTGCTGGTGGGCTTCCCTGGTGGCTTAGCAGTAAAGAATCCTCCTGCCAAGTAGGAGATGTGGGTTGATCCCTGAGTTGGGGAGATGCCCTGGAGAAGGAAATGACTACCCATTCCAGTATTCTTCCCTGGGAAATCTTATGGACCTGGTGGGCTAGAGTCCATGGAGTCACAAAAAGTGGAACATCACTTAGTGACTAAAACAACAACGTTAATGCTGGCAGGGCCCATGTGGAATGAAGCCGCCTGGTGCAAACCCAGGAAACCGACAGAGGTCCTCCAGTCCTTCTTCTCCTGTGGGGCTGCCCTTCTCACCGGCACTTACCCTGGGACCTTGCCCTCCTGCTCCCACCTGAGCTGCTGGGCCTCCATCTCAGAGCACGGCTCACCTGGACAGCCTCTGCCTTACTCATCTCCTCATCCATCTGTGTCAGTTTTGGCCACTAGGTTTTTCTCCAATCCCAAGGGAAGCATCTGACATCCTAAAGACAGGAAGACTCATTTCTCTGGGCTTTGAGGGGGCTTCCGACAGGAAGGAAACAGACCTTAAGAAGTTTCCAACAGAGAATAGATTCTGGATTCAAGATCTTCAGTAGCTGCTGCTTACTAAGTCCTGCTAGGTACCAGCTGCTCTGTGGGCCACTTCTAGATGCATCCCGTGCTTGGTCTGTGACTCTCCAAGTAACTGTCAAGGCAGTCATCACACCCATTAGAGATGAGCAGACTCAGTCACTGAGATGGTAAGTGCCTGGTCCAAGATCAAAATATAGGCAAGGAGGAAACCTGGGCTAACCTCAAGATTCTCAAGTTCATCTTTCCATTTATTCCACATTGACTCTGGGCAGGAGAGTTACAAAAGGTGGAGGAACCAGAGATCAAATTGCAAATATCCATTGGATCATCGAAAAAGCAAGAGTTCCGGAAAAACATATATTTATGCTTAATTGACTATGCCAAAGCCTTTGACTGTGTGGATCACAACAAACTGTGGAAAACTCTGAGAGAGATGGGAATACCAGACCGCCTTGCCTGCCTCCTGAGAAATCTGTAGGCAACTCAAGAAGCAACAGTTAGAACTGGACATAGAACAACAGACTGGTTCCAAATCAGGAAAGGGTTATGTCAAGGCTGTATATTGTCACCCTGTTTATTTAACTTATATGCAGAGTACATCATGTGAAACACCAGGCTGGATGAAGCACAAGCTGGAATCAAGATTGCTGGAGAAATACCAATAACCTCAGATATGCAGATGACACTACCCTTATGGCAGAAAGTGAAGAAGAACTAAAGAGCCTCTTGATGAAAGTGAAAGAGGAGAGTGAAAAAGCTGGCTTAAAGCTAAACATTCAGAAAACTAAGATCATGGCATCTGGTCCCATCACTTCATGGCACATAGATGGGGAAACAATGGAAACAGTGACAGACTTTATTTTTCTGGGCTCCAAAATCACTGCAGATGGTGATTGCAGCCATGAAATTAAAAGAAGATTGTTCCTTAGAAGAAAAGCTATGACCAACCTAGACAGCTTATTAAAAAGCAGAGACATTATTTTGCCCACCAAGGTCTGTCTAGTCAAAGCTATGGTTTTTCCAGCAGTCATATATGGATGTGAGAGTTGGACTATAAAGAAGGCTGAGTGCCGTAGAATTGATGCTTTCGAACTGTGGTGTTGGAGAAGACTCTTGAGAGTCCTTTGGACTGCAAAGAGATCCAACCATCCATCCTAAAGGAGATCAGTTCTGGGTATTCATCAGAAGGACTGATGCTGAAGCTGAAACTCCAATACTTTGGCCACCTGATGTGAAGAACTGACTCCTTGGAAAAACCCTGATGTTGGGAAAGATTGAAGGCAGGAGGAGAAGGGGATGACAGAGGATGAGATGGTTGGATGGCATCACCCACTCGATGGACATGAGGTTGATTAAGCTCCTGCAGTTAGTGATGGACAGGGAAGCCTGGCGTACTGCAGTCCATGGGGTCGCAAAGAGTCAGACACGACCGAGTGACTGAACTGACCTGAGGAGAGTTAGAAGACAGGCTATTCCAAACCTCCATCCTCAGAGTCCTACTTTGCTTGAAGCTTCCATTTGCAGGTCCCTTGTCTCAGCTCTGAAGGATGACACTTGGGGTGAGGGAACAGCATCTCAGAGCAAGTGACAATACAGCAGCAGGTTTGGGAACTGCCGGGATTCATGGCTGTCTGAAGGGGGTACTGTTTTCATCTCTGTGGCCTGAAATTATCATTGTGGTCAGAGTGAGGGAACCTGGCTAACAGTCAGTCAATGAAGCCATGCACAGAACTTCGGTGAGTTACAGAGTGCAGAGAGATATTTAGGAGTTAGAGAGGAGGATTGGGGAGCAGATGTTTCTTACTGTGTGAGTTGCTTCCATGTAAGAAATTTACAAGGAGTTCAATGAAGTGCAGAAGGAATCTGTGAAATATTTTCAGGCATATCCTGGGGATTTATGAGGTTTCTACTAAGTGCCAAACATGGCAGCAGAAGCAAGGCATGGAGACGTGGATAAGAGGGAATATTTCCCTCTGAGGAGTCCAGGAAGCGTCCCAGAGAGACAGATCTGAGGGGGTCTTCATACGTGCATGGATATGGAGTGGTCGAGATGGGCAAAATGCTTTTCTAGCAGAGGCAAGGGTGTTAGCACAGGCTCAGAAAGGCTTGAAGAGACGAGGGAAAAGCTTAAATGCTTACAACACGGGTGGCACATATGTCAGGAAGTGCTGGGAACCACAGGCAGCCCGAGAACAAGCTACGATGCACATGTGTTTGCCAGCCTGCCTCTGGCAACCCACCCGCTCAGCTCCCATTGGCTGAAACAGGTCACATGGTGTGCCCAGATTTAAGGAGGGGAAAGACAGGCATCACTTCCCCATAGTAAGTAAGCAAGTAAGGGTTAGTTGCTCATTCATGCCCGACTCTTTGTGACCCCATGGACTGCAGCCCACCAGGCTCCTCTGTCCATGAGATTTTCCAGGCAAGGATACTGGAGTGGGTTGCCATTTCCTTCTCCAGGGGATCTTCCCAACCCAGGGATCAAACCCATGTCTCCTGCACTGCAGGCAGATTCTTTACCGACTGAGCTACAAGGGAAGCCCTCACTTCCCCATAGAGGTCTTGCAAAGGGACCTTATCAAGCAGCCTCAATAGAGGGAGGCAAGAGGCCATGATGGCTTGTGCGATCGACCACAGATGATGTACCCAAGCCCTGCCCCATGCCACACCCTGCAGTGATGGACACATCCTGACCCTGAGCTGTCAGAACCGTAGCACCAGCCAGGTGTAGCCGCTGAGCACCTGAAAAACGGCAAATGTAACTCAGCTTAAATGTTCTAAGACTAGTCTAAGTCGCTTCAGTCATGTCCGACTCTGTGCGACCCCATAGACGGCAGCCCACCAGGCTCCCCCGTCCCTGGGATTCTCTAGGCAAGAATAGTGGAGTGGGTTGCCATTTCCTTCTCCAGTGCATGAAAGGGAAAAGTGAAAGTGAAGTCGCTCAGTCGTGTTCGACTCTTAGTGACCCCATGGATCGTAGCCTACCAGGCTCCTCCGTCCATGGGATTTTTCAGTCAAGAGTACTGGAGTGAGGTGCCATTGCCTTCTCCCCAGCTTAAATGTTAGCTCTATTTAATTATAATAGATTAAATTTTAATGGCCATATTGGTTAATGGTTACTGTTAATATATTAGTGAGTATGCAATATATCTCAAATATTTTTGACAGAGTCCAGCTTACTGAGATTTTAGTTTTCCCTTTGTTAAGCTGAGCAAGGACACAGTTTTCTTCAGCACCATGAGCCAAAGATGCCCCTTTTCATGAAGTACCAGTCACTTGTCTGTCCCGAAAGATGACGTACTATCTTGAAGCTCTGGCAAGGGCAGCATTTCCTCGTTTTGGGTCCCCTCATGTCCCAAGATGAATTCTGAGCTGATGTCTAGGAGACTGATGACTTTCCACTTTAAGGGCTAAGAGCATCTCTCATAGACTGCCTCAGGGCTTAATACAAAGCCTTGGGGCTCACTCCCAGGTGCAGCCCAGAAATGTGGTTGTTGAGGTATTGAATGAATGCTCCAGGGTGGGGCCAGGAATTAGCAGATAAATGCTGTCCCTGTGCGGGCAGTTCTGAGACACCGTCTCTCTGGTCCTCAGAGCATCCCCATGGCATTCACCTGCAGTTAACTGCAGCTGTGCTCAGCACCAGGATGCCTGTTCCACGACCTTCCTCTCTTTCCCCATTTTTCCCAACTACCCCTCACTTTGGCTTCTTGCATTGACTCTCAAGTAAACTACCTGCAGCCAAGTTTTTGTGTCAGGCACTACTTTAGGGAAACCCAATCCGAGACAGGAGGAGACAGTTCAGTTCAGTTCAGTTCAGTCGCTCAGTTGTGTCCGACTCTCTGCGACCCCATGAATTGCAGCACGCCAGGCCTCTCTGTCCATCACCAACTCCCGGAGTCTACCCAAACCCATGTTCATCGAGTCGGTAATGCCATCCAACCATCTCATCCTCTGTCGTCCCCTTCTCCTGCCGCCCCCAATCCTTCCCAGCATTAGGGTCTTTTCCAATGAGTCAACCCTTCGCATGAGGTGCCCAAAGTATTGGAGCTTCAGCTTCAACATCAGACCTTCCAATGAACACCCAGGATTGATCTCTTTTAGGATGGATTGATTGGATCTCCTTGCAGTCCAAGGGACTCTCAAGAGTCTTCTCCAGCACCACAGTTCAAAAGCATCAATTCTTCGGTGCTCAGCTTTCTTCACCGTCCAACTCTCACATCCATATATGACCACTGGAAAAACCATAGCCTTGACTAGACAGACTTTTGTTGGCAAAGTAATGTCTCTGCTTTTAAACATGGTATCTAGGTTGGCCATAACCTTCCTTCCAAGGAGTAAGCGTCTTTTAATTTCATGGCTGCAATCACCATCAGCAGTGATTCTGGAGCCCAAAAAAGTAAAGTCTGACACTGTTTCCACTGTTTCCCCATCTATTTCCCATGGAGTGATGGGACCAGATGCCATGATCTTAGTTTTCTGAACGTTGAGCTTTAAGCCAACTTTTTCACTCTCCTCCTTCACCTTCATCAAGAGGCTCTTTAGTTCTTCTTCACTTTCTGCCATAAGGGTGGTGTCATCCGCATATCTGAGGTTATTGATATTTCTCCCGGCAATCTTGATTCCAGCTTGTGTTTCTTCCAGCCCAGCGTTTCTCATGATGTACTCAGCATATAAGTTAAATAAGCAGGGTGACAATATACAGCCTTGACGTACTCCTTTTCCTATTTGGAACCAGTCTGTTGTTCCATGTCCAGTTCTAACTGTTGCTTCCTGACCTGCATACAGGTTTCTCAAGAGACAGGTCAGATGGTCTGGTATTCCCATCTCTTTCAGAATTTTCCACAGTTTATTGTGATCCACACAGTCAAAGGCTTTGGCATAGTCAATGAAGCAGAAATAGATGTTTTTCTGGAACTCTCTTGCTTTTTCGATGATCCAGCGGATATTGGCAATTTGATCTCTGGTTCCTCTGCCTTTTCTAAAACCAGCTTGAACATCTGGAAGTTCACGGTTCACGTATTGCTGAAGCCTGGCTTGGAGAATTTTGAGCATTACTTTGCTAGCATGTGAGATGAGTGCAATTGTGCGGTAGTTTGAGCATTCTTTGGCATTGCCTTTCTTTGGGATTGGAACAAAAACTGACCTTTTCCAGTCCTGTGGCCACTGCTGAGTTTTCCAAATTTGCTGGCATATCGAGGAGGAGACAAGGGGAAAGCTATCTTCTGGTCCAGGTGATGAAATAACAGTGACTCAGCCAAGCCAGCCTTGGTAGAGGTGTAGAAAAGCGCACAACACTGACGTGCATTTTAGAGTCAAGGGGGATCTGCCTGCCAATGTAGGAGATGAAAGAGACTTGGGCTCAATCCCTGTGTTGGGAAGATGCCCTGGAGGAGGACACGGCAACCCACTCCAATATTGTTGCCTGGAGAATCCCATGAACAGAGGAGCCTGGCCGGCTATAGTCCATGGGGTTGAAAAGAGCTGGACACGACTAAAGCGACTTAACACACAAACGACAAGACAAAGATAGTATGCACTGTGATTCTCCAGTTTGGGCCACTGTACACCAGAGCTGTCTTCTACTCAGAGAGACGGTGGACTTCAGAAAAGTTCAGGACAACCGTAGTAGACATTGGGTATACTACCATGAGATCCATTTGGGGCATGTAGTCCAAACAGTGAGACACTCAAGAACTCCTTGTTGATGATGGATGAGTGAAGTCAGTTCATTTCCATGTTCTATGTTGGTTCACTTGTGAAAGGAACGTTGTGACGGCTGCCTACCCAGGGGCCCAGAATCGAATGAAATCTACCACATTAAAGTGCTTGTGTTTTTGCAAAGATCAAGTCATGCAATTTACCTTATAGACAATCAATTAAATAATTTGTCCAAAGAGGTCCTTTGACATTATTGCACTTTCTGCTGCTCACACAACTAATGGGTGCTGACTCTCTAACCTGTGTTCCTCTTCTTCTAGATTGTGTCTGCTGCAGCTTCATAAAATTAAGACACAGTAATCATGTTGTAGGTGTACAGATTATCAGGTTATCCTATAAGAAACAGTGCTCAGTCTCTAAACGTCTCTAAACGAATAATATTTTCAGACATTTTCTCATCTAACCTTCCAATGATTGTGTGATATAGGCGTATTATTCTCCCCATGCTATACATCAAAAAATGTGAATAGAAAAGTGCATTGCATTATCCAAAATTATAGGTAAAAGCAAAAGAAAGCGAAGTTGCTCAGTAGTGTCCGACTCTTTGCGACCCCATGGACTGTAGCCTACCACGCTCCTCCGTCCATGGGATTTTCCAGGCAAGAGTACTGGAGTGGTTTGCCATTTCCTTCTCCAGAGGATCTTCCCAACCCAGGGATCAAACCTGAGTCTTCCGCATTGTAGGCAGACGCTTAGGACTTGGCCCCAAGTCATATGAACTTAAATTTTGTCTTACACAAATTATATCTTGCCTTCTAGAATCTCTGATCTAATTCTTGCACATAAATCTCAGTTCAAAGGAATCACTAAATTCAGAGAATTTTCTATCATAAACATTTAGTCTACTTTGGCATTTGGATTTCAAAAGCATCATAACGAAACTTTTGCCTCACCCCACCAAAGCCCCCCACCCCTTGGCTGTTTATTAATGCAAAAAATCTTACAATTGCGTTTTTAAACTTTAGCTTAAGCTATTCAGGGATTTTTTCTCTTGATGTTTTAACACAGTTTCTCCTAGGGCATTTTCAAATAAGGTCAAATAATTTGCTTTTATCTTAATGTGAATAGTTTATCATATAAAAATCACAAATCATCAACAAATCGTGCTTACTTTCAGCCATATGTTGCGATGCTCTGAGCCCACGTGTCTGGATCACAGTCCTCGAGTTCCCACTTTGCGTTGAAAACTGTGACCCAGACTTGACTTTTCATCCCAATATGGACCGTGAGCTCTAGAGGTCATAGGGCAGAGGGTGAGGGCACTGGGGTACACGCAGTCTGTTGTTAGGTGTCCATCCCCTGGCAGGACCTGTGGGCATGCCTGTGGGAGGGCAGACTTTGTGGACGGAAGAAAATCTCATAGACAAAAAATGCAAGCCTTAGCAATTAGAATTTGGTAGCTTGAATTGAACCAACTATCCAAGGATTGAGGATATAGACGGGGTACTAACACTGGTTTTGAATTCAAACTTCAGCTCAATGTGGACTTGGTTAAATTTTTAACAACACTGAGCTTCGATTTATCAGTAAAACTCTGAAACACTGATATTTCACTAATGAGAGTGAGTAGTAAAACAAATGCTGTTATTCTATACAATTAGAGGCACTATACATACATGTTGTTATTTAATTGCTGGATCGTGTCCCACTCTTTGTGACCCCATGGACTGTGGCCCTCCAGGCTCTTCTGTCCATGGGATTTCCCAGGCAAGAATACTGGAATAGGTTACCATGCTCTCCTCCGGGGGATCGTCACAACCCAGGGACAGAACTTGAATCTCCTGCACTGGCAGGCGGACTCTTTACCACTAAGCTACCTGGGAAGCCCTCTATACAAATATAAAGTAACATATTTTATCTGAAACACATTTTATCCCATTGGGGCCAAGCTTTTTGACATAATTTCATCCTATTTCTGAATTCTATTCCAAAAGTCTGTGAGTAACAATCCTGGGGTCTATGCAGCTATCTCAAGTATGAAGTTGTTAACAGTTTCCACTTAGAAAGTATTTTCTCACTGTGGATCAGCAATGAAACTGTAGGGGATCTTGTTTTTGTTTCTTCATTTTCTGTTTGAAATTTTAAATTTCTTCCTGACATAAACCATGGCTTGCCTTGAGCTGCTAGACCTTTCAAAAGCCCTTGTGTCTGGCTCTTTTTATTTTTTGAGAATATTTGGTACCATCTCAGAACTGACCTGAAATAGATACAGCAAGACCACCAAGATAAAAGGTCTTGATGAATTTAATTTTGGAAGAGACTGGACTTGAATTCAGCTAATAATGAGTCCTTAGTCCCCATATGGAGAATGCAAGTGACTGGGGGCCCTGGGGCAGGAGTGGATGACCTCCACAAAGAAATGGTCAAATGACCCTCCTCTTCCCAGACAGACTCTTAGTGACAGGTGATCCCTGGCTTTTGGCGCCCTTCCAGCAGTGACCGGCCGCCTTCCAGATTCATCTTGGAAATGCATGAATGAAGCAAATGCCAGGGAGCTGGCCTGTACCCACCAGAAGCAGGGAGTTGCAGTGGAGAGAGATTTAGACAGGGAGTTTATTTGGTTTAATCTGGGCAGATTTAGCATTTTGCAACTTCCAAGCAATTTCGTCTTTGGATTTGGTCCAGACTTTGAAGCGAGACAGACCTTTTGCTCAAATTCCAGCTCTGCCTCTCACAAGCCGAGCAAGATAACGAATCTCTCTGTCTCCATTTTTATATAAAATGAGAGCAAAAATATCTACTTTACAGGATTATTGCAGGGCTTAGAAATAAGTCTTGTAAAATTCTTGGCACAGAATCTGTGCTCAATAAGTTACAGACATCTCTATGCCTTTCAGACATTTTTGGTTGGATGGCCTGTTATCCCTTTAAACTCATCAAGTCAAAATTAAATTTGTTTACTTTTTTCCCAAATGGATTTGTCCTCTGATTCCCCTTTTTCTAGTACTTTTTTCCACCATCTTTCCATCTTTCATTCTGAGTAAACTTGGCTTTTACTCTTCCACCTTTCAGCCCCTTCCGTTTTGTAAGTTGCAAAGCCCCTCATCAACAAACCAAACTAACAGCAGGTCACCAGGTCTCTTCTTGTCCCCACTCCCCTCCATGCTCTTGCGTGAGTGACCACCTAGAACATCTCATGCACTCTGTGCAGAAAGGCCCTCCGTGACTTCTGTGAGGATGTGAAAGGCCTTCACCTGATTCTCAGTGTTATTTTTCAGGCGCCATGCAGTAAGTGTAGCGTTTACAGAAGCACATGCCATTGAGGGAGACCAGAGTGGAGCTCACAACTCTTTGCTGCGAAGCCGGACCAGGACAGGGTCCATCTGGAGGGTCATTAGCATAAGAGTCAAGATACAGGAGTGAGTGTGGAGTCTGGAGTTTCCTCGAGGAGTCAGGCTCTGGAATAGAGCAACAATGTGTAGGACAGTTGTGTTTTTCCTACCCAGAATCATATCTTTTCCTGGCCATAGACTCCTGGATTTCCCTCCATCTCTATCATTCTTTCATTCTCAGTAGCTCAGACATGTCTGTAGAGGGTGCCCCAGACCCGACCAATCAAGGAAGAAATTCCTCCCTGGGCATCCATGATTATTCAGTTCTGAACATGCACTCCAGGAAGCTTCAGACCTAAGGAATTCCAAGACTCGCGTGGTGCTCTGTTAGAAAGATGTTCCATTTTTGCTTTTCCTGAACCTCAGAACATCTTACATCTTGCCTTTGCGTAGAAACCGGGATGAAGGCCAACGTAGAGGAAAGAAAGGCCAAGAGATGAACACAGACAGAACTCTGACGATTCCAATCAGCTGCTGGATCAAAGACACTCCAAGACACACCTCCTGCTTTGCCTAAGTCAGTAATTTGGGTTTTCTGTCATGACTCCAAAATTCCTTAACTGATACATCAAGAAGTTTTGATGATGACACTAATGTATGAGAAATTTTCTATATCATATCTATATGCCATTGAAATAAAAACTGTACTGTTTTCTGGATGCAGTACTCAGGTTCACTCATACACTGCATCAGACTTGTCCTAGAGCAGTTACCAGCTTGCATGGCCACAGTCCTTGGTCAGAGAGGGTCACTCACTGAGTCAGGAACAAACAGACTCTGCAACATTGCTTCTAGTCTTTGATCATTGCTGTTGTCTCCACCTGCACTGCCTTCAAAATCAACCAGCCTTGTAGAGTTCAAATTCATTACTTCTTTTATAAGTTTGGTGGAGTGTCATCTTTTGATAATATATTAAGTCTATGGTCTTCCTGATCACCTCCTCTGAATTACCAGAACATTTATTGTTTATTCATTTCTCTGCAAGACAGCATTTCTACATGTGGTTTAAGTGACATTACTTCACCACTGTAAGTGTCTGGTCTCAGATTTCAGGCTCCTTCAAAGCACAGTCTGTATGTAATCTTTTGGGGTGGATGAGAGGAAATGCTCCATCAAAGAAGCCCAGTGCTCTTCTAGAGCGGCTGGAAGAGAATGTTCGTTCAAAGGTGCTCCTTGTTCCAATATTAAGGAATTGTGCAATCATTTATAATTTTGTGAGCTATAGTCATAGAAGCTTCTTCGCTATTAGGCAATGTTTTGTGAAGCTCTCATATTCTACCAGCGTATCAAGAGATGTGCCCATAGTAATTATATTTTTCCAACTGTCTGTCTCTTTCTGTCCCTCTCTCAACACTCACACATACACACACACACACACACACACAGAGTTGATTATCTGATGCAGAGCTTTTTCTCTGTTATAGGGTTTATTACAATCATTTCTTGGGGGTAGCTCAGTTAGTAAAGGATCTGCCTGCAATGCAGGAGATCCCAGTTTGATTCCTGGGTCGGGAAGATCCACTAGAGAAGGGATAGACTAACCACTCCAGTATTCTTGGGCTTCCCTTGTGGCTCAGCTGGTAAAGAACTCACCTACAATGTGGGAGACCTGGGTTCTATTCTTGGGTTGGGAAAATCCCCTGGAGGAGGGAAAGGCTCTATCCACTCCGGTATTCTGACCTAGAGAATTCCATGGACTGTACAGTCCATGGGGTCACAAAGAGTCAGACACGACTGAGTGACTTTCACTTTCATAACCATTTCTTGAAGGCTTTGAGGAGTCAACAAATTATTCATCAAAATACTCAAGTCCAGGTGATTATGTTTAATTCACCTGGGCATTTTTGGACACCCGTTCTCATGACTGAAATACCATAATGCATGCATACAAGAGAAGCATCTCTTACGTTTGTATAATAGGATTACCTATGAATGAACACTCCATGATGTGCTATAGAGTGCTATGACTTTCAAGTACTCTACTAACTGAATGGGCTTGAGAGCCCCTAATCTGGACTTAATAAGCTTGATCTTCACAGTGGAGATATGATGAGGTCACGATGAGTTTATGCAATGATCCATGGGCTAAAGAATTTTAATGTGAAATGTGAATGGTTAAAAAGCAATTACTTGGGATTGTGTAACTAAAATCCACAAATGCACAAATGCAAGAAGATCCAACCAGTCCATCCGAAAGGAGATCAGTCCTGGGTGTTCATTGGAAGGACTGATGTTGGAAGCTGAAAACTCCAATACTTTGGCCACCTCATGCAAAGAGTTGACTCACTGGAAAAGACCCTAATGTTGGGAAGGATTAGGGGCAGGAGGAGAAGGGGATGACAGAGGATGAGATGGCTGGATGGCATCACCTACTCAATGCGCATGGGTTTGGGTAGACTCCGGGAGTTGGTGATGGACAGGGAGGCCTGGCGTGCTGTGATTCATGGGGTCGCAAAGAGTTGGACACGGCTGAGCGACTGAACTGAACTGAACTGAACTCAAATCCATTACCTTATGGACTAATCCATTATGCAGCTTCTCTTCTCTTGCCTTCTTATCTCTCAGCAAACTTACTTTCTGTAGTATAGTGATTGGAAGCCCAAACCATGACGGTTTGAGGCTGAGATTGTTAAAAGGTATCTTAGCCATTATTTTGTGAGAAATACTTCTCTTGGGCCATAAGAGTAATCCTAGCAGAAAAACATCTGCTCTGAGCATCTTCCCCTTGTCTGTTTAGTTTTGACAAGTATCTGTATTAGTGAACTTAGAGGTGCTGACTTCCCCTCAGGTTTTTAAAGTGTGAAGAAAGTATCATTTCATTTTTTCAGACTTGTGCTATAGACAATATCTGTGAGCCCTCAAAATTCATCTGTTAAAGCCTAACCACCAAGGTGGTGGTGTTAGGAGGTGGAGCCTCTGGAAGGTGATGAGATGATGGGAGTAGAGCCCTTGCGTGGGATCAGTGCCCTTCCAGAGCCCCTGGGCCTCTTCGTGCTGCGTGTGTTATGGTGAGAAGAAGGCTACCATGAACTGGGAAGTGGGCTCTCATCACTGTCAGCACCCAGACCTTGGACTTCCCAGCCTCCAGAACTTTGAGAAATAAATGTTTGCTGTTTGAGCCACCCAATCTGTAGTATTTTGGTTATAGCAGCATGAGTGGACTGAGACATACGCTTATAACTCTTTGGTGCAAACGTGTGTGTGTGTGTGTGTGTGTATGTGTGATGGAATCAGGTATGTGTGTGTATGATAGAATCAAGTGTGTGTGTATGTGTGTGAGAGAGAGATGGAATCAAGTATGTGTGTGTGTGTTGTGTGTGTGTGTGACATGGGATCAAGTATGAGTGTGCATGTGTGAGAGAGAGAGACAGAATCAAGTGTACTCAGACTGTCTTGCAGAGAATAGAACCTCTCCTGACATGACCATGGCTGAGGATGAGCCGAGGATGGGCTTGCTGGGTTTCCCCAAGGAGAAGACGAAGCTCAAGCCCTGGAGGGACCCAGTTGCTCCGCGGAGCCTATGTGCACAGGGAGTCGAAGGAGCTTTCCTGGATCAGGATTGAAGCAGAGTGGCTGCCATGGAGGATTTATTTTTCCCTCTAGGCTCGCCTCATCCTGAGCCCAGGGGCATCTGTGTGTGCAAACCAAACTTGGGAAATTCGGAGCTGTGTCTTGAGCGATCGTGCCCTGTTTTTCTTCTCATAGTTAGAAAACATCCTGAACATAAAAATGTGTGGTCATGCTCTTCCAATAACAATGAGTTAATCTCAGGTTTTTAAGGCAGAAGTGAATCACCCAGGAGTTTGGATGGATCTTCCGCTTTCCTATAGCAACCCAGCACCAAGAAGTACCAGTGAGGAAAAGAGTCATCCTTCATCACTAATTGTTCATTCATTCATTCAACTAACATTCTCAAGAACCCATTCAGTTAACAGTTTTTAAGCTGGAGGTTAGTCAGGCAAACAAAAAGACAACTTCACCCAATATGCGTGCATGTTCAGTTGCGTTCGTAAGGATTCTAGCCATCCAGGCTCCTCCATCCATGAGATTTCCCAGGCAAGAACACTGGAGTGGGCTGCCATTTCCTCCTCCAGGGGATCTTCTTGACCCAGGGATAAAGCCCGTGTCTCCTGCATTGGCAGGGGGATTCTTTACCAACCGTTCCACCTGAGAAGCCCATAGTTCACCCAGTACAGGAAGTGTTTTGTTCAGGGCTGTGCTTCTTGTCTGCACCCCACAGACATCAGTTCAGTTCAGTCACTCAGTCGTGTCCGACTCTTTGCGACCCCATGAACTGCAGCACGCCAGGCCTCTCTGTCCATCACCAACTCCCAGAGTCTACCCAAACCCATGTCCATCGAGTCGGTAATGCCATCCAACCATCTCATCCTCTGTCGTCCCCTTCTCCTCCCGCCCTCAATCTTACCCAGCATTAGGGTCTTGTCCAATGAGTCAACCCTTCGCATGAGGTGCCCAAAGTATTGGAGTTCCAGCTTCAACATCAGACCTTCCAATGAACACCCAGGATTGATCTCTTTTAGGATGGATTGATTGGATCTCCTTGCAGTCCAAGGGACTCTCAAGAGTCTTCTCCAACACCACAGTTCAAAAGCATCAATTCTTCGGCGCTCAGCTTTCTTCACCGTCCAACTCTCACATCCATACATGACCACTGGAAAAACCATAGCCTTGACTAGACGGACTTTTGTTGGCAAAGTAATGTCTCTGCTTTTAAATATGCTATCTAGGTTGGCCATAACCTTCCTTCCAGGGAGTAAGTGTCTTTTAATTTCATGGCTGCAATCACCATCAGCAGTGATTTTGGAGCCCAAAAAAATAAAGTCTGACACTGTTTCCACTGTTTCCCCATCTATTTCCCATGAAGTGATGGGACCAGATGCCATGATCTTAGTTTTCTGAACGTTGAGCTTTAAGCCAACTTTTTCACTCTCCTCTTTCACCTTCATCAAGAGGCTCTTTAGTTCTTCTTCACTTTCTGCCATAAGGGTGGTGTCATCTGCATATCTGAGGTTATTGATATTTCTCCCGGCAATCTTGATTCCAGCTTGTGTTTCTTCCAGCCCAGCGTTTCTCATGATGTACTCTGCATATAATTTAAATAAGCAGGGTGACAATATACAGCCTTGACGTACTCCTTTTCCTATTTGGAACCAGTCTGTTGTTCCATGTCCAGTTCTAACTGTTGCTTCCTGACCTGCATACAGGTTTCTCAAGAGACAGGTCAGATGGTCTGGTATTCCCATCTCTTTCAGAATTTTCCACAGACATAGTAAGACTGAAACCTGCAAAAGCAATGGCTTCATTTAATGAGTTTTGGGGAGGGGCTCTCTTGAGAGCATTTTAAATGATTTTCTTCTTAATGAAACAGATGTTAAGGATACTTATCTCACCCCAAACTTTTTTCCAGTTTTTGCTTTTTCATGGTGTGCGTCTGCTATCGGTTGTCTTTTAATATTCAGGAGAGTCTTTCTTTATTCTTTTCTAAAGTAATTTATTTTTAATTGGAGGATAATGGCTTTATAATATTGGTGTGATTTCCATCATACATCAACATGAATTAGCCATAAGTATACATCATATCCCCTCCCTGTTGAACTTCCCTCTCACCTCCCAGCCTTTCCCATCCCACTAGGTTTGATACTGATGAACCTATTTGCAGGGCAGCAGTAGAGATGCAGACATAGAGAACAGATTTATGGACACGGCCAGGGAAGGGGAGGAAGGAGAGGGTGAGATGTATGGAGACAGTAGTGTGGAAGCATATACACTCCCATATGTAAAACAGAGACCCAGTGGAAATTTGCTGTATGACTCGGGGAACTCCAACTGGGGCTAGAAAAACAAATATCATATATTTATGCATATATATGGAATCTTTCTTTGTTTTATTGGGTGGTTTGCCTGTGGACGTTCCTCATTGTATGCTTAAATGAATTCCAGCACAATATAAGGTCTGAGCTGTTTTTTTTTTTTTTCTTTTCCCATTCTATGGTTGATCTTTACTAGTCTCTAAGCTGTGTCATTCATTTTAAAGCCATGAGTTAAAATAAAAGCAGAAACATTTTGGTCTGAAAGCACACAGAATGATTCCATGTAAAATTTTCAGCAAACTCCTTGTTGCCAGCTGCCTGAAACAGCAGGCCTGGAGCCCCCACTCCAAACTGTATTTTGAACTTGACACATATTTTGGTTCCTCTAGAGTCAGGTAGAAAGAAAAACAATAGAGCAAAGCCCCTCTTGAATGCTTTACTTTTCCAAAGACCACAGCATATACCTGCCAGATTAAGTCATTTATCTACAGCCTATTTGTAGAACTAAACTACCGTAGTATTTAAATGTTAGGCAGTGTGTGTAGGGGCTTCCCTTGTGGCTCAGACGGTAAAGAATCTGCCCGCAGTGCTAGAGACCCAGGTTCAGTCCCTGGGTCGGGAAGATCCCCTGGAGAAAAAGGAAAGGTTACCCACTCCAATATTCTTGCCTGGAGAATCCCATGGACAGAGGAGCCTGGCGGGCTACAGTCCATGGGGTCACAAAGAGTCAGACATGACTTAATGACTGGAGCACATATGAATATATGTTGGCATCCAAATGATTTAATTTTTTTACTCTTCACAGAACTATATATTCTTTTTTTGATACCAATAACTAAAATTAATAATAGCAATAATTCCTGTGTTATTACCTAATGTTTTTATTACAGGAGGAAATTAATAAAAGAGAAGCAGGTCTGGGGTGGCCATCATAATGATGTTGGCAAGTGTGGAAGCCGGGGCTCCAAGCTCTAATCCCTCTCTGCAGGGGCCTTCTCACTTGACATCAGAGGGTGCCTTCTACAAGGGAGAGCCAAACTCTGCCTGATTTTCAAACAAGCCCAGTTATCCCCACACAGGACGGAAGCCCGGGCACTGACCTCTATGTGGCTCCCCCTCAGCTTTGCTGGGGTCTCATGAGCTCCTGGCCATGGGAACCTTTCTTCCTGGAGCCCCCATGCTGCTGGTGTGTCTGCTTAGGTTCCTATGTCCTTGGTTGCCCTTCAGCATCTAGTCTGCTCTGAACACCACCCAAGTCTGGACTTTGTTAAATACCCACTGCCTCTGCTCAGAGCCAGGGCAGCTGTGTCTAGATTACTCCATCAGTCTTTCCTCCTCCCATCCTCTGTTATCTGGCCTGATGCTTAGGGGCTTCCCTTGTGGCTGAGTTGGTAAAGACTTTGGCTGCAATGCAGGAGACCTGGGTTCAATCCCTGGATAGGGAAGATCCCCTGGAAAAGGAAAGGGCAACCCACTCCAGTACTCTTCCCTGGAGAATCCCCATGGACAGAGGAGCCTGGTGGGGTACGGTCCATGGGGTCGCAAAGAGTCAGACACGACTGAAGGATTCACACGTCACTTCCTGATGCTGAGACTTAATCTTCAGTGTATGAAACTTACAATGCAACTCACTAGTGGCCTGGAATCTCCCACCTGTCACCATCCCCAACAGGACCAGTGATGGCTGTCGATGGCCCTCAATTTTGTCACACAAAAAATAATCTTGTTCCCTTTCATCCTTAATGTCTAATTTAAATGTGGAAAAGTTGACTTTGAAAGGATGGAAAGCAAGATGAAAAACAAAGAAAATCTCAAATTCATTGAATGAATTAGTATCTCTTAGACTAGCATTTTCACGTATTTCTTAGCAGGGGGACTTTTCCACAAGACACTTTATAAGGAACCCTAGTTTGTACAGTTGCTCCATGTCTCACCTCTGCTGGGAGGGGCTTGAAGGGAAAGCTGTCTTTTGGGGGGTGCTGGACTCACTGTTCCCCCTCCCGTTTTGCTCCTAGAGGAAGCTCCAGGCTCCAGGAAACCTACTTTGAAAAATCCACTGACCTGCAGCAGCTCCACGTTTTATGTTGGACCAAGCAGAGAAGGTTCCAGAGCTGGCTGATGACAAAGCAGCTGTCCCCCAAGCCCACGCCTCTTGAACCTCCAATCAGAAACCTCCCTGCGAGCTTCCGGCTAGAATGAAACAGCCCTGTCGGTCCCCTTCTGGTCTTCCTCCACTATTAACACCAAGAGGAACCAGCTCTTTTCTGGTTTCTTCCTCTGCAGAAGAGCCGCTGGTGGGGGGAAGTTACGGACACACTCCCCCCACATCTCACAAGATAAACCCTAGCCTCTTCTCCGGCCGGCGTCTTACACCAGCTCTGTGTTCAGCAGATGTGTTCTTGGTTCCAACCAGACGGTCCATAGCTTTCTGTGGAAACTCCTGGGTGGTCTTCAGGAATTGCCCTGAGCCAAGCACTGCTTTCTGGCCTCCGTGTGAGGACTTTTCAGAGATAAAGAGAGGCTGCCGGCCCAGCATCATCTAAAGGCGGAGCCCCGCAGCGACGTGGGCACCAGGGCCGGTCCTCCGCCTGCGTGGTGGCCTCTCAGGATGTCCACTCAGTTCTGTCCCTTCCAGGGAGGTTGTCACTGCCTTGCACATCTGCTCTGTTCTCATGGACCCAGCCACATCTGTCTGGGGTCCATCTCTCTGCAGCGGCCCTGCAGCTGTGATGCTGTCTGTGATCATTAAGTCCCTCAAGGCTGGGCTGCCTGGGTTCCCTGACTTTGCTGGGCATCCAGTCCAGGACCAACGTGGGTGTAGGTGTTTCCTGAAAAGCTTTCCAGGGGCAATGAATGAATGAACACCACTTGACAGAAAAAACAAGCTTGCTTCTTTTCATCTACAGCCTTAATTTAATCAGAACACAGGATGGCAGGTCCATATATCTTCAGAGTGAAATAACACAATATAGTGAAACAAACACCAGGCTGGAAGTGGGAAGAGACTTTGGATTTTAGCACCAATTTGCTCTCTTTTTCTCTCTGGCCTCCAACTTTCTCTCTCTACCTAGCATTGTCAGGTATTGCTCAGGACAGACATCCTTATACAAAAAAATGTATATATATAGTTTATCTGAGGTTCAAGTGCAGCATAGCATTATTAGTAATAAACGCTGGCTCTCTTCTGAGCTCCGTCTGTGTTCCTTCCCTGTCTCTCCATGAGTGAGTGTGTGTGTGCGCTGCTAGCAAGTACTACTCAATGTCCTTCCTCTCCACCCTACTGCTCCAAAGAGGCCTGGGGAGTGAATTTAGTTTGAATCTGTTCAGAACACAGCACAGGTTAAGCACTTGTTTGTTGACACAAATTAGTGTATAACAGTAGCTTTCAAGGTCTTAATCTGAACGAATGAGTAATTCCAGGAATTTTACCTCCAGGAGAGGGCCATTAAGAAAGATGAAGGAGACTTTTGGGGAAAGAAAAACAACTTTCAGTGGTTCTCAATTCCTATCAGTGTCTCCTCTGCTGAACCGTGAGTGTCACCACCTAAAATATTCTAAGATCAATGCCAATGGAAATGGATTTCCTGCAGAAAATGTGGGACCCTTATGCTTAATTACTTCTCAAGAATTCTAAATCTGCACCATCACCTTTGCTTCAGTGAGAGCAGCTCTACCAAGAATGAAGGAAAGGGATCAACTTGAAGTGATTCAGGAGCTGATTTGCCATAAAACCCTCTCGACTCTTTTCTATCAGGGGATATTTCGAAAACTGAGGATGGAAATATTTGTGGAGAAGTGGTTTCTTGAACAAGAATATAGTTATTATTTCCTTCTTTTAAGAAACAATTACCTTAATGTCATCCAGGCTTCTCTGGTGAATCAGCAGGTAAAGGATCTGCCTACAAATGCAGGAGACTCGGTTTGGTCCCTGGATCAGGAAGATCCCCTGAAGGAAGAAATGGCAACCCACTCTAGTATTCTTGCCTGAGAAATCCCATGGACAAAGGAGCCTGGTGGAGCACAGTCCATGAAGTTGTAAAAGAGTTAGACACCATTGAGCAACTAAACAACAACAACCTTGATGTCATCCAGCTTAGGGCTTCCAACGATCCCTCAGATTTGGGAGAGGAAAGGAGAGTTGTGTCTAGAACCTAACAAGAAGTTTGAAGCTTCCAGCATTGCTCTTCCTGGATGCTGTCTTGTGTACCACGCAGGTAGCATCTTCTAGGACCAAAGTGTTTTCCTCTGACACTGCTTGTGAGTCAAACATAACTCTGTTGTTTTCATCCCCGAAGCACTGGGGCCTTCTTTTTTACAGTCTAGCCTTTCGCCTTGGGAGTTGGGGGAGCAAAACCTACAGCTGGCAGGAGGCTGCCACATGGCAGTGGCTGCAGAAGATTCTGTGAGCACAGGCGATGGTGTGGGTTAAATAGTGAAGCTTTGCCTGGAGCCATCCTCCCATCAAGCTCTCAGTCTCTGGGGTCTTATTTGATCTCTAGGGCACATGACTCTAGGCTGATTGTCACTAGTTCACCATTTAGTTACTGGCCAGTTAGCTGCAGAATTCAAGACATTTTCAGGGTCATTTGTATTAATAACATCTGAGAATCCCATAATTCTGTTTGAAGGGGAGAGAGCCACTAACTTATGTAGTCCATCAAAAGTTTTACTGAGCATCACTAGATACAAGGTATGGTGCTAGGCACCAGTGATACAACTCTGGGCAGCAAGTCATCTCTGCTCTTGGTGATGCTACTTCAGTTACTAGGGGTCATGCCTTGAAGGTACACACAATGTGCTAAGTGCAAGAACACAGGTAAGCACATGGTACTCTGCCTGCATTACTGAGGATCCTAACCTTCCCCGTGTTAGAGGAGACTTAGACATGCTTCCTAACAAAGAGGAAAAACACAGGTTAATTGGCCATGACAGTAGAAATCATCAGACTTTCCCTGGGAGGAAGAAGAAAGCCGGGAAGAGAGGGCTGTGGTGAGAGTGAGCCCTGGACAGGTAGGCTGGCCACACAGGATGGCAAAATAATCTGCAGACCCCATAGACCAAGACATGGGGGTTCAGAACTTGTCACGGGAATTGGGCAGCTTCACGAACGTAGAGTAGCTCACCTTCTGACTGTGTGTCTCATAACTGAAGGTCATCTTTCATTTGAATGAAAGAGTCCATTATCAGAAAAGCATAACAGTCCTAAACGTGTGCATACAGAATAGCAGAACATCAAAGTGCATGAGGGAAAAACTGTAAGTTAAGGCACAAATAGACAGAATGCACACTCATAGAGACGTTCTACATTTTTCTCAGTATTTTACACGACAAATACGCAAAATGCAAACAATGACGTAGAATATTTGGAGAACGCAATCAATCAAGTTGATCTAATTAACATTATAGAACACAACATCTGAAACTAGCAGAATCCATTATTTTCAAGAGCTAATCGATCCATCACCAAGGTAGACCATATGCTGAGCCATAAAATAAGTCTCAATAAAATTTGGGGAAGTTTGAAATCTTACAAATTATGTTCTCCTATCACAGCACTTGATTTAGAAATCAATGACAATTTGATAGATAAAACCCACAATACATTTAGAAAATAGACATCACACTTCAAATATCCCCTGGGTCAAAGAACAAAACTCTCAAAGAAGGAAAATTAAAAAAAAAAACAAACAAGCTAACTGACAATTAAAACAAAACATATAATATGTGGAGGATGTCCCTGAAGCAGGGCTTAGAGGGAAATTTATATTTTAAATTTTATACTGAAGAAAGTTTAAAATCAATGATCTAAGATTATACAGTAAGAAGTTAGAAAAAAATTGCAAATCATGTCCAAATAAGTAGAGGAAAAATAATAAACGAAAAGCAGAAATCAACAAAATAATACAAAAACCGTATTAAACTTATCAAAGCTAAAATTTGCCTCTTTGGAAAGACCGATACATTGAATATACTAATCAAGAGAAAAAGAGAGAACACTCAATAACCAATAACAGAAATGAGACATGGATACTAAAAATCCCACAGATATAACGGTATAACAAAGGAATACCATCAATAAATTTGTAATGGACAAATTCATTGAAAAGCATAAGTTACTAAAAATTACACAAGAAGGAATAGAGAATTGCATTAATTGAATTAAATATATATGTGAGAACTGGAATTTATAATTAAAAGCCTTTCTGCAAAGAATTTTCCAGACCTAGATACAATAACTGGTAAAATTCATCCAAAAAGTGAAAGTGAAACTGTTAGTCACTCAATCATGTCTGACTCTTTGCAACCCCGTGGACTGTAGCCCCCCAGGCTCTGCTGTCCATGGGATTTCCCAGGCAAGAATACTGGAATGGGTTGCCATTTCCTTCTCCAGGGGATCTTCCTGACCCAGGGGTTGAATCTGGGTCTCTGGCAGGCCGGTTTCTTTACCATCTGAGCCACCAGAGAAGCCCCAAAATTTAACAAACACATAGAAAGTAAATAATAAAAATCTTACGAAGGGCTTCCCTAAGAATTTGTTACTGGTTGGTACAGATTTTCAACTTCTTCATGACTCAGTCTTGGTATTTCATGTTTCTAAGAATTTTTCCATTTCTTTCGAGTTACTCAAATTCTTTAGGTTATTTCTTTTACACTTCTTTTTATTTCTGTGGCATCAGCTATAATGTCCTCATTTTTTTCTGATTTTAGCCATTTGAGACTTTTTTCAAGTTTTTCTTAAATTAAGAGTTTGTCAATATTCTTGATCTTCTAAAAAGAATAGGGCTTCTCCGGTGGCTCAACTGGTAAAGAATCCACCTGCATTGCGGAAGACCTGTGTTCTATCCCTGGGTTGGGAAGATCCCCTGGAGAAGGAAAATGCTACCCACTCCAGTATTCTGGCCTGGAGAATTCCATGGACTATATAGTCCATAGGGTCAAGAGAGTCGGGTATGACTATTCTTCTAAAAAGAATAATTCAATTTTGTTGATTTTTTTCATGTTGTCTTTCTAGTAACTATTTCATTTATCTCTGTCCTAATTTGTATTAATTTGTTCCTCCTGCTGGCTTTGGGCTTAATTTCTTTTTCTTGTTTCTTGAGGTATGAAGTTAGGTTGCTGATTCGAGATCTTTTTTCTATTTTAATATATGCATTGACAGCTATCAACCTAATTTGCTCATCTCATAAGTTTTGATACACTGTGTTTTCATTCTCATTTGTCTCAAGCAATTTTCTAAATTCCTTTATGACTTCTTAGACTCATCTGATGTTTAAGAGTGTGTTAAACAACCCACTTGTTTTGCTTGTTTAGTATCTATTTTGTTTCCATATATCTTGAATTTACCAGTTTTCCTAGTGCTGTTGATTTGTAGTTAGATTCCATTGTGTTTGAGGCAGATACCACGCATGATTTCAATCTTTCTAAATTTGTTATAACTTCACTTTTGTCTTCACATGTGTTCTATCACGCAGATTGTTCCATGTGTACTTGAAAATAATTTATGTACTGTTGTTAGGCGGAGTGTCCCATATATGTATGTTAGGATCAATTGATTTTTAAAGTTTTTAAAATTCAAATTCTGTATTTCCTTATTGATCTTCATCCTAGTTGTTCCATTCATTAACAAAAGCGGGATACTGAAGTCTCCTGCTAGTACTGTGTTGCTATTTCTTCTTTCAGTGCTTCCTCACATGCTTAGTAACTCTAAGGTTTGGGCCACAGATATTTATAAATCTTCTTGGTGAATCAACCCTTTTATTGTTATATAATGTCCTTCTTTGTCTCTTTCACAGTTTTGATTTACAGGCTTATTTTTTTCCAACTTTGGTGTAGATACTCCTGCTCACCTTTGGTTTCTGTTTGCATGAAATATTTTCCCCATTCTTTCACTTTCAGTCTATGTATACCCTTGGATCAACCTTGAGTCTCTTACAGACACATAGTTGGATCCTGTTTGTTTTTGTTTTTTAATCCATTCAGTCAATCTGTATCCTTTGATTGGGGAGATTGATCCACTTACACTTAAAATTATTACTAATGGAGAGGAACTTACTATTGACATTTTTAAAATTGTTTTCTGAAAGTCTTATAATTTCTTGTCCCTTCTTTTCCTCTCTTACCACCTTTCTCTGTGGTTCATTGACATCTTATAGTGATAGTCTTTGTGGTGGTGGTGGTTTTGTCACTAAGCCTTGTCCAACTCTGTGACCGCATGGATTGTAAGCCCACCAGTCTCCTCTGTCAGTGGGATTTCCCAGGCAAGAATGCTGGAGTGGGTAGCCATTTCCTTCTCCAAGGGCTCTACCTGACCTAAGAATGGGACCTGCATCTCCTGACTTGCTAGTGAATTCTTTACCACTGAGCCAACAGGGAGTCCCTTATTCCCTTTCATGTATATTCTGTAGATACTTGTGGTTGCCACTGAAGTTACATAAAACATCTTAAAGTTTTAGCCTTCTAGTTTAAATTGTTAATCACGTAGCGTCAGCTGCATGCAGAAACTACTCCTTTACTTAATTAAATTTTTATCTACCAAGAGCAAGGCAATTAGAAATGTTTAAAACATTCCATTTACAATGTCATCCAGAAATATAAAGTTCATGGCAATAAATGAAAGACAGGCAACAACTCTATTCTGAAAACTACAAAACATTGCTGGGAGATATTTTAAATGATCTACATTCAGAGAGAGCTATTCTATATTCATGGATTGGAAAAATCCATGTTGTTACAATGGCTATTTGATCTGTATACTCAACACATTCCCAATCAAAATCTCAGTAAATTATTTTTGTAGAAATTGACAAGTTGATGCAATTTATATGTAAATGCAAAGTAATTTTAAAAAATGCAATCTTAAAGTGAAGAACAAAGCTGGAGGATGTACAGTATCCAATGTCAAGATTTTCTAGATCACCTCACTAATCAAGACAGCGTGTTCAGGACAGACAAATCTGTCAAACAAAAAGGAGTCAAGAAATTGACCCCCACATATGCATTCCATTGATTTTCAGCAAAGGTTACAAGATAATTCAGTGGAGGAGACTAAAGAATATTTATCACATGGTGTTTGGACAAATAGAGAAGCAATCGTGTGAAACATTAACTTGTCTTCTACCTCACACCATCAGGTAATTGTATCACAATGTAAAACATAGCATTTCTAAAAGAAAATATATATTTTTTTGATAAGTTATTGGGACCATAGAGTAGCCAAATATCTCCTAGGTGGGTCATAAAAACATTAACTATGAAAAGAAAACAACTTTGACTCCTCAGAAGTTTATCAGGAAGATAAAATCTCAGTTGCAAACTGAAAAAATTACAAGCGACAATAACAATACATATAATTTACAGAGGACTTATATCCAGAATATATACACAGAACTCCTACAAATCAATAATAAAAAGACAAGCAAGCCTAATCAGAATAGGTAAACTACTTTAACAGACGATTCACACAGAAACGTGGAGATGGAGGGTAAGCACACAATTAGAGGCTCACAATAATTTCATCTTCAAACAGCAGTTAAAATCACAATGAGATCATATAAGGGCTCACATTTTCTCCTTGGCCCAAAATGCCATAAACCAAGTCAGAATACAAACAATATGTAAAAAAATATATATATTTTAAAAAAGTTTAGTGTAATACCCCTGCGTGCTCTCTAGAACAGCTAAAAATAAAAAGATTGATGATAAGATGTTGAACCATTGGAAACCTTAATCATTACTGGGAGGAGCATAAAATGTTAAAAACACTGGAAAGTTGTTCAGTGCTTCTATGTGTTCCAGCAATTGCACTCCTAGGCATTTATCCAAAAGAAATGAAAATCTATGCACACTAAAGGACTCCAGCAAAAAATATTTGCAGCATCATATTCATAATGGGCCCAAATTGAAAACAACCAAACTGTCCATCAACAGAAGATTTTGTAAGAATTTATAAGCAATTATTTGGACATATATACAGTGCATTACTATCTAGCAATGAAAACAAGGACTACTCATATTTGCACAGATATGAATGAAGCTCAAAAACTCTATGTCATGTGAAAAAATCCAGGTAAAAATATATCTATATGATCCATTTGTATGTAATTCAAAAATAGCAAAATCAATTTGCAGTACCAGAAATCAGAAAAGACGTTGTCGGTGTGGAGTGAGGAAGTGGATTGGTAGAGGGCTTGAAGTCTTTATCTTGACTGGTATGCTGATTTTACACAGGTGTTTACATTTGTTAAAACTCATCAATTTGCAGTTTAAGATCAGTGTGTCTTACTGTAAGTATATTTTATTTCAAGTTATACATACATATGTAAATGCTCACCTTCATCAAAGCCCTCATGTCTCCCTCGGTGCGCCCACAGGCAAGACTGGTGCTGATTTTTAGCTGAATGTCCAAAGGGTCTTTGTTCTCTTTCTCCAGAGAGGAGCATGTGGCCATGGAGAGGATGCTGGCTGTGGAGTCCAGTGTGATTCCACTTCCGTTCTGTCAGTTAACTTACTGTGGGGATTAGGGCTGTTACTTCACCTCTCTAAGAATAACTTTTCTCATTTCCTGATCGTGAAAAGGAACATCAAACTCACAGGATTGCTGAGAGAATTCAAGATTGGGAAAATGTAAGTATATGGTTACCCTTGTCCAGGCTCAGACATTGATTCAGACATTAATTCCATTCTCTTGCCTGTGCACATGTGGATATAGAGGAAACATGCCCTCAAAAACTCGCCTACTGAGCTATGACTTTTGAAAGAATTTTCTGTTTATCCCATTCAAAAGGCTCCTCTCATTTAGCAGCCTGTATTTACATTCCTCAAGCGCAGGTATGGAATCCTGTCTCCAGTTACTTTGCAGACTCGTGACCTCTGTCTTTCTGGTTAACACTCCTCACTTGCCCTTCACAGACCAAGCACCAGCAGATCCGAGTGGGCAGAGCGGCTGTCAGGCAAATCATTAGGACATAATGTGGGTCTCCAACACAGACATGAATTCATTTACTTTGTATGGATTATCTAACCAAGCAATGAGGAAACAGAAAAACATGGACAGTTAATTGATAAAGTAAAAGAGATCAAACACATTTCAGAGAGCAAAGCAAACCTTCCCTTTAACTGTGGATGTTCCTAATTTTGAAACATCTGAAAATGATTTCCTTGTGAGATGTTCAAGTTCAGGAATGGAATATGGGCCTTTGCTAAGTACACTCTATCTGAGTTGTGGTTTATAATGTAGGCGTGTCAGAAATACTCTGTAAGAGGTTCTAGGAGGAGGAAAAGGCCATCTGGGCCATCATCCTGGCCTCTGTTTCAGTTTAATCCTGCCTGCCTGCATTTTCACTCTGCTCTTTAATCCCTTCCTCTTCCAGAAAAAGACCCAAGCGGTTATTGAACTCATTTATACTGTTGCCTTCAACAGCATCGTCAGATAACCTTTTCCATATGCTTTTCAACCTTCACTTTAAAATAAAAGAAAAGCTGCCCACCTTCCTTCAGTCTTCTGTCCATTCAGTGTATCCATTTTAGGCTTCAGTCTGAACTGTTTACCAATAAGAAACAATCAATTTCTATTTATTGGGTTTAGTTTTTTCCTTTTTTTCTAATTTTAATCTCTTCAAACATAGATCACTGAGATCTTTCGAAATAATCTTATGACTTGTCAATTTCATTCCACACTCATTTTCCCTGAATTGGAAAGTTTTCCCCATGTAATACATTCAGTTCAGTTCAGTTGCTCAGTCGTGTCTGACTCTTTGTGACCCCATGAGCTGCCATATGCCAGGCCTCCCTGTCCGTCACCAACTCCCAGAGTTCACCCAAACCTGTGTCCATTGAGTCGGTGATGCCATCCAACCATCTCTTCCTCTGTCATCCCCTTCTCCTCCTGCCCTCAATCTTTCCCAGCATAAGGGTCTTTTCAAATGAGTCAGTTCTTTGCATCAAGTGGCCAAAGTATTGGAGTTTCAGCTTTAATATCAGTCCTTCCAATGAACACCCAGGACTGATCTCCTTTAGGATGGACTGGCTGGATCTCCTTGCAATCCAACGGGCTCTCAAGAGTCTTCTCCAACCCCACAGTTCAAAAGCATCAATTCTTCTGCACTCAGTTTTCTTTATAGTCCAACTCTCACCTCCATACATGACCACTGGAAAAACCATAGCCTTGACTAGACGGACCTTTGTTGACAAAGTAATGTTTCTGCTTTTCAATATGCTGTCTAGGTTGGTCATAACGTTCCTCCCAAGGAGTAAGTGTCTTTTAACTTCATGGTTGCAATCACCAACTGCAGTGATTTTGGAGCCCAGAAAAATAAAGTCAGCCACTGTTTCCCCATCTATTTGCCATGAAGTGATGGGACCGGATGCCACGATCTTAGTTTTCTGAATGTTGAGCTTTAAGCCAACTTTTTCACTCTCCTCTTTCACTTTCATCAAGAGGCTCTTTAGTTCTTCTTCACTTATGTAATACACAGCTAGAGAGAAAACTAGCCCTGAGTATCAGTCAGGGTAAGGTAAATTATGCTACAGTAACAAACAATCTGAATCCTTAATCACTCAGAAAAACATAAGACGTTTTTTTTTTTTCCTGATTCACATTACACGTTTCATGTGGGTCAACATTTGGGTTCTGCTCATCTCAGTCACTCCAGGGCTCTGGCTAATGGAGCTTCATTTTGACACAAGCTCTTGTGATCCTTCCATCCATGGGACGGAAATATGGTGGACATACGTGACTCTTAATTCTTCTCTTCTGAAGTGACACAGTTCACTTTTGCTCATATTTTGCGGCCCCAAACAAGTCACGTTGCCACTTAAAAGTGTGGAGAAATACACTGTTCTTTGTCCCAAGAAGGAGGAGGAGAGGGTGAGAGTGATAAATACTACCATGCCATGTGATATTGAATGCATGGTCCAGATACCCTCCGATGCTGCTGCTGGTTTGGGCACTGCTTTAGCTGTTCTGGGGCTTCCCTTGTGGCTCAGCTGGTAAAGAATCCGCCTGCAATGCGGGAGACCTGGGTTAGATCCCTGGGTTGGGAAGATCCCCTGGCGAAGGAAAAGGCTATCACCTCCAGCATTCTGGCCTGGAGAATTCCATGGACTATATAGTCCATGGGGTTGCAAACAGTCGGACACTACTGAGTGACTTGCACTTTCTCACTTTTCACTTTAGCTGTTCTGGCTGCTATTCCAGAGTACCACAGCCTACATGGTATACATAGTAAACATTGACTTCTCACTGTCCTGGAGGCTGGGAAGCACATCAAGATGCCAGCAGATTCCTTGTCTGATGAGGACCTGCCTCCTGCTTTGCAGGTGACCATCTTCTTGCTGTGTCCTCAGAGGGTGAAGAGCAGAAAAAGAAAGCATGATCTGAGATCTCTTTTTAAGAGGACAGACATCCCATGCATGAAGGCTCTACCCTCATGACCTAAGCACCTACCAGAGGCCTCACTTCTAAACCCCATCACTCTGGGGACCTAGGCTGCCATATGTAAATTTTGAGGGGACACAAGCATTCGGTTTGTAGTAAAGGGTATGGCAGTGGCTGGTTGGGACTAGCTCTCCTGCACATTTGAGCGGGGACAATGCAGACGGGTTTCTGAAGCCTTGTGCAGTGTCAAATGATTTCCCCGTGTTCCCACTAAACAGTCTCTCCGCCTTCATTTGACTTGGTTATTTCCTTGAGGGGAACTTGAGTTATTTTTAAACATACATTTTCACACCTAGCAGGATATTCCTCTGCTGTTTCTTTGCAACATGCCAGCACTATGATTTGCACCATATCGGTCAATCACCGCTGAGTAAAAAAAAAAAAAATGTTTCCAGAATTGAACATAAATGCCAAAATGGCACGGCAAGTCACTCTCATGATGGAACAGCACAGCAGAGAGCTCACTGACTGGAGACTTTGCAGTCGGAGCACTCATTAGCCCGAGGTTGTCATCAAGTCTACAGGGCCGTCCCAGATCGACTGATCGTGTATGTCTCCCTCCATGTGCAAAGAGCTATATCGAAGTCAATTAGTATCATACAAAACACAGCAGTGTAATTTGGCCCAGCTTACAGCATGTCACCAGTTCACTTTCCAGAAGAAGCTTCAAACTGCTTATCATGGCAAGAAAAACTCTGAAATCTGCTTGCCCCTGTCTTTCCAGCGTCTCCAGTTGTACCTGTTACATTTTAGCCAGAGTGGACGACTTGCTAATTTTCCAAGCCCAGCAGCTGCTTTCAGGTCTCTGAGTTTGTTTTTATTTTTAAGCTGTGTTCTCAGCGCAGAATGTAGTATCATTTCCTGCCCGTCATAAATTCCTCTGGTTCAAGCTTCAGGGTAAATGGCATTTCTACCATAATGACTATTTTGTTCCCTGTAGTCAGAATACATCATGTATTTCCTTTTGCGTGCACCTCTATTACAAAACTTACTGAGTTTTTGCTTGCTTGGGTGGTAGAGGACACAGTCTAGCCCCAGTGATGCACAGAACTAATTCATAGATCTGCGTGCTTAAGTACACACTCTTACTGTTCTGCAAGGGGACTTCAGTGAAAGGTCAGGGAAAAGCTTTCCAGAGAGAAATGAATCCACAGAAGTAAAGCATCCTTTTTATGGAGGTACCAACCATCCAACTGAGTTGTGACAGCAATCCTGAGTGGTGGAGTTGGACATGATGACAGGTCACACCTTGTTATTTCCAAGCGACACATAAGAGAAATGGAAAAGAAGTTGAACCGTGTCCTCGGGTTCAGATATGGTGTTGCCAGCAAGGGCTGGAAAGGTGGAAAAGAGTCAACCATGGAAACTAGATTTTGAAAGGAGCAACAGGATTCCTGGGAGACAAAAAAGATATTATATCTATCATTCTTTAGATGGATTCCCATCTGTTTGTGGCAAACAGATGGAGAAAAAGTGAAAACAGCGACAGATTTTACTTTCTTGGGATCCCAAATCACTGCGGACGGTGACTGCAGCCGTGAAATTGAAAGATGTTTGCTCCTTGGAAGGCAAGCTATGACAAACCTAGACAGTGTATGAAAAAGCAGAGACATCACTTTACTGACAAAGGACCATGTAGTCAAAGGTATGGGTTTTCCAGTAGTCACGTACGGATGTGAGAGTTGGACCATGAGGACGGCTGAGTGCCAAAGAATTGATGCCTTTGAACTGTGGTGTTGGAGAAGACTCTTGAGAGTCCTTTGGCCTGCAAGGAGATCCAACCAGTCAATCCTAAAGGGCATCAGTCCTGAACATTCATTGGAAGGACTGATGCTGAAGCTAAAGCTTCCATACTTTGGCCACCTGTTTCAGAGAGCCGACTCATTGGAAAAGACCCTGATGTTGTGAAAGATTGAGGGCAGGAGGAGAAGAGGATGACAGAGGATGAGATGGTTGGATGGCATCACCAACTCAGTGGATACGGGTTTGAACAAATTCTTGGAGATAGTGAAGGACAGGGAAGCCTGGTGTGCTGTAATGCCTGGGGTGGCAAAGAGTCAGACACAACTTAGTGACTGAACAGCAACAACAAACCAAGAGTTTCTAAAATTTAATTTTAGATCAATTTCCAGTTGCTTATTAGTTGGTTTAAATCATGTTTGCCTTTTTTGGATTATGAAAAAGGCTCTTTTTAAATGACTTTTATATTTCTATAACCCCTTCTTCCAAGAAGCCTGGGTCTTTCATATTACTGCTCATGCTTAGCTTATGCAAATATAGCTTCTGTTATTCAAACGGTAGTTCAGTACCCAGAGACAATTGTTAGAAGCTTCTTTTTCTTTCACTCCCTTTAATTTTCCTTTTTTGGGAAAAAAAAAATGAACTTTTGCTAAAAGAAATGAAAACCAGATTTTTCACCACAATTTTGCTTTATTTTCTAATCTTCTGTGGCTTATCTCAAATTTGGTTTCCTTTGAAAAATGAAGCCTTTGATAAACTTGACTGCAGTTGTATCCTCTTTCAGAAATGAGGTGAATGTATATGTCACTTTCCGATAATTTTACCATTATTTGAAGGTTATTTTATTTTTGGTTAACCTCTTCCCTTTAATTCAGTGGCCTTAAGAACATTTTTTTTTTTAAGAGAATAATTGATGAGAGAAACTTTACTCTGTCTTCCCAAACATTTTTTTTCAACAATTAAAGAGATATTGGGGTAATATGAAATATTAAATGCTGCTGGGCAGTATCTTTTCTTACAAGTTGCTTCCAGAGCTAAGAAAGAGTCTCCTTCCTTGATCTATAAACACAAGCCACAGAACAACTGCATAGCAAAAGTCCCCGCAAATTGGGCAGGAGGCCCACTCTCCCATCTCCTCCTTGTTCCGGGTTTGCTGACTTTCATGGTTAGAGCCAACAACTCTGTCTCACTCTGCTAGTGACTAGCAAGGCCAGGTTGGACCTTGGTTCTAAGCACAGAAGGACCATTTAGAGAGCAATAAATGCATTTTGGAGTGGTCAGATTTGCTGGGTAAGTAACCAGATCCCTGATAGACTGACACCAAATCTTGAGTTGTATGTGCTGAACTGATAAAGCTAATTCACAAACTATGGCAACTTCTCTAATGTTGTCTGCCTTGCTGCCAAGGGTGACTTAAACCTTCTTCTTCTCATGGCAACAGCCATGAGTGTTCAACATTCAACAATTTTATTCAACAGCTCATGAGTGTTCAGGAAGTAACACAAGAAGCAAAATCCTCAGATCCAACCCTCTGGGTGTCAGAGACCATGGACCCCAGTGATATGGAGGGGAGAGTGCTCATGAAATGTCAATCTTCTAATCCCAACTGGCATCTTATGGACTTTTTTATAGTATAGTTTAGATCTTCTGGGCAGGCAGAATAAGGCTTACTGACTATATTTTTAAAAAGCTAGATGGCAAGTTTCTCAACCCCTGAAAAATTAGTGAAAGAATGAATGAATACATATATAAATAATGAGGAGATTGAAAAGAGAAAGAGAAACTGCATACAAGAGGACTCTTTCTTTCTGAACACTGCAAAGATGCCATTAAATATATATACATTAAAAATGTGTGTGTGTGTATGTGTATATATATATATACATATATATATATGTATATATATAAAATTATGGGCTTCCCCAGCAGCTCAGTGGTAAAGAATCCACCTGGAATGCAGGAACCACAGGACATGTGGATTTAATCCTTGGGTCGGGAAGATCCCCTGGAGGAGGAAATGTCAACCCACTCCAGTATTCTTGCCTGGAGAATCCCATGAACAGAGGATCCTGGCGGGCTGCAGTATACAGGGTCATGAAGAGTCAGACATGACTGAAGTCACTTAGCAGGCATGCACACATATGTATTATATATATAATATATACCATTATCAATGAAAGGGCCTAAGAAACATTGTTATAAAATATTATATTTTATAATAAACTTTATTTACATTGTTTTTACTTGCCAAAGCTTGATTTGCTCAAAGAAATTAAATAACCCCTAAGTATCAGCATTAAAATGATCTTGTGTTTATAGAACCACAAATAATACATTTTAAAAAATTTTGTCTGTTTATAGCTAAGATAGATCTTTCACTCCCTATGTGAGTATATTTGGGGTATTTTCTCCCTATTTCCTAGAGTTTAAAATAAACTGGTTTATTTTGAATAGTACTACTGATGAATGATCAATCAGAGAGCAAGATGCAATATTTTAGGTTTTTGTCGTTGATCTCTAGTCATAATTTCTGTGTTGTTTTTGGCAATATTGTTTTATAAAATTCACCCCAGGTAACACTTCAGTTCTTTCTTCATAAAATAAATAAAAACATTAGAGTTTGCATTTTAGAACTTCAAGACCAAACAAAGACCTTTATGATGTTCTGTGTTGACTAAGATCTCAATTAATTAAATATTTTGATATTAGAGTTTTTTTCTTTTTTATATTTCTTGAAATATTTTTGATGAATTCAGGTTTAGGTAAAGCCCCATTTTGATACTTATTGAAAACATTTCTGAAGAACTAAGGAGCCTCTTGATGAAAGTGAAAGAGGAGAGTGAAAAAGTTGGCTTAAAGCTCAACGTTCAGAAAACTAAGATCATGGCATCTGGTCCCACCACTTCATGGGAAGTAGATGGGGAAACAGCGGAAACAGTGTCAGACTTTATTTTTTTGGGCTCCAAAATCACTGCTGATGGTGATTGCAGCCATGAAATTAAAAGACACTTACTCCTTGGAAGGAAGGTTATGACCAACCTAGATAGCATATTTAAAAGCAGGGACATTACTCTGCCAACAAAGGTCTGTCTAGTCAAGGCTATGGTTTTTCCAGTGGTCATGTATGGATGTGAGAGTTGGATGGTGAAGAAAGCTGAGCACCAAAGAATTGATGTTTTTGAACTGTGGTGTTGGAGAAGACTCTTGAGAGTCCCTTGGACTGCAAGAAGATCCAACCAGTCCATCCTAAAGGAGATCAGTCCTGGGTGTTCATTGGAAGGACTGATGTTGAAGCTGAAACTCCAATACTTTGGCCACCTCATGCGAAGAGCTGACTCATTGGAAAAGACCCTGATGCTGGGAAGGATTGGGGGCAGAAGGAGAAGGGGACGACAGAGGATGAGATGGGTGGATGGCATCACTGACTCGATGGACATGGGTTTGGGTAAACTCCAGGAGTTGGTGATGGACAGGGAGGCCTGGCGTGCTGCAATTCATGGGGTCGCAAAGAGTCGGACACGACTGAGCGACTGAACTGAACTGGACTGAACTGAAAACATTTCTGAGATGTATTAGACCATGTTCTTGTCTTATGAATAGATCACCTTTGTAAATTAATTTAATATTTTTAAAATTAAATTGTCTTTATTACAAATTATGTCAACTCATGACAAATCAGATCAAAAATTTAAATTTTTAATATTATTTTTTATTGAGGTATAGTTAACTTATAGTTTGGTTAATTTTTGCTTATAGCATGACTCAATTATACATATATAATTGCACATAGAATGAGTAAACTATAAGGTCCTACTGTCTAGCATGGGGAACTGTATTCAATATCCTGTGATAAACTGTAGTAGATCATCTTTTGTTACAGAGTTTCCCTGAGAAGTCATGATCAAGGACTGGGTTTGCATTGTCCACGTGGCAGAATACCTGGATGAATGTCAGGGTTTATGTAGCAGCAGAGTTGGGCTTCACCTTTAATTCAGTAGAACATACATTATAGAAAAGCACACATACCCATCCACATACCGGTGAACTTTCACAAAGATCAGACTCCACACCCCGGAGACCCTGCTGGTGCTCCCTCCCCATGGCACCCCTCTCAGCACTGGAAGTTTGATCTGTTATGGCTGGATCTGTTTTCCACAGGAAATCGGACACACCCCATGCAGTGTAAGCGGTGCTGTGCCTGTGGAAGCAGAAAAGTTTTCAACTCTTTATCCAAAAAAAAAAAAAACACTTTTCCTGAAAATGTAGGAAAAGTGAATGAAAGCGAAATTTGCTCAGTTGTGTCCAATTCTTTGTGACCGCAGTCCATGGAATTCTCCAGGCCAGAATACTGGAATGGGTAGCCATTCCCTTCTCCAGGGGATCTTCCCAACCCAGGGAACGAACCCAGGTCTCCCACATTGCAGACGGATTCTTTAAGAGTTGAGTCACAAGGAAAGCCCAAGAATGCTGGAGTGGGTAGTCTATCCCTTCACTAGCAGATCTTTCCCACCCAGGAATCAAACCTGGGTCTCCTGTATTGCAGGCAGATTCTTTACCAACTCAGCTCTCAGTGAAGCCCAAAAATGTAGGAAAGACTGCCATTATATGATGCTATTGTCCAGCTCTTTGTTGGCAGGGCTTTTGCAGGAGTCCTGAGGACCATGGGACAGATGGCACTGACAGCCCAGAGCACTGGGAGCCCCAGCACCGTGTCTGTGTCAGGATGTCCCCTGGCAGGTCCTATCATCCACCACTCATCCCAGGAGCATCTGCCACCCACCCAGCTGCCCAGCGCCTCTGCTCCTGACTTTGCTGCCCACTGGGATGGACACTCTGCACCTGTTATTAGGCTCAGCCTTCTGCCCTTTGACTCAGAAGGAAACTTGAACTCATTCTTGAGAACATTTCCCACTACAGTTTGGCAAGAGTCTTAACAATGAGGAGGCTCTTCCTCCAAGGAGAAAGGTCCTGGGTTGGCCTCTCCCTAGATGGGACACCTGGTGTCCAGGAAGGTCTTGTGTAAGGTCCCCTTCATGTCCTCTCTCTCTCTACCCACACATATACATACACAGACACAGAGGCACACACATTACACCCACCACACATGACACACACACTCAGGAGCACACACATCACATGCAAGCTCATGCTGTAGGGCTTGTTCGAGAAGTTCTGGGCACTGCCAGCTGGGAAAAATCAGCTACTGCAGCAGGTGGCTGTCTGCGGAAGGGTTGCTATAGATACGGAACCTGAGGCCACACCTTGCGGATAGAATGACGGAGCCCCTCACTGACTCTTGGGCTCAACCGCACACACAGCACTTCCTCTCGCCCGATTGCCCAGTGCCTCCCACGACCCTCGTGTAGTACTTCTGATCTGCAGCCCCATCTCCTTCCCCGAAAACAAACTTTTGCTGTGACTAAAGGGAGAACACGGCCATTAGCCCTTACCAACATTCTGCTCTCTCTGACTTCAGATGTAAAGAAAATCTCCCTGTGAACACATTGTAGAACTGAGAGTAGACCCTGGAAAGGGGCACTTTGCCCACCTGTCATGGCTGATGGCCTCTGAGAGCCAAGCCAGCCTCCCCCAGTGAACGAGGATCCTCTGTGGTCTGTTTTTCAAGGCTGTAATTGTTTCTCATGGTGAGGATGATTACTTTGACTTGAAATCTCATCATGTGAACAGGCCTGTGAGATTTCTCAAATCATAATAAGAGGCAGATTATTATTATTATTTTTATCAGTATTTATTTATTTATTATTATTATTATTTTTAATAAATTTATTTGTTTTAGTTGGGGGCTAATTACTTTACAATATTGTAGTGGTTTTTGCCCCACATTGACATGAATCAGCCATGGGTTTACATGTGTTCCCCATCCTGAACCCCCCTCCCACCTCCCTCCCCATCCCATCCCTCTGGGTCATCCCATTGCCCCAGCCCTGGGCATTTGTCTCATGTATCGAACCTGGAATGGTGTTCTGTTTCACATATGATAATATACATGTTTCAATGCTATTCTCTCAGAACATCCCACCCTCACCTTCTCCCTCAGAGTCCATAAGACTTCTATGCATCTGTGTCTCTTATTCTGTCTCACATAGGGTTATCGTTACCATCTTTCAAATTCCATATATATATATTAGTATACTGTATTGGTGTTTCTCTTTTTGGCTTACTTCACTCTGTATAATGGGCTCCAGTTTCATCCATCTCAATAGAACTGATTCAAACGCATTCTTTTTAATGGCTGAGTAATATTCCATTGTGTATATGTACCACAGCTTCCTTATCCATTTGTCTGCTGATGGACATCTAGGTTGCTTCCATGTCTTGGCTATTGTAAACAGTGCTGCGATGAACATTGGGGTACACATGTCTCTTTCAATTCTGGTTTCCTCGGTGTGTATGCCCAGCAGTGGGATTGCTGGGTCGTATGGCAGATTATTTTAAGTACTGAAGTGAAAGTTGCCCCCAAATCTACTTTTAAATAATTTGTGGAATTACATTAGAGGTGATTATCCCTTTCCATTAAACAATTTTTCCAAGACATGGACAGGCCTTATATTTCTGAAGGCTATAATACTCACAAAGAGATATGTGGTATGTCCACAAGTATGCTATGAAGGGTCCTAAGTAATTTATGTGAAATTTCACTTGTCCAAGGGCAATAAAGACATTGCACTTGGTAATGAAATCTACATGTGGTTTTCTCTTGATCTCATTAGTTTACTGGGGAGCAAAATTTACCAGATGGTTGGTTCTTCCTATATTAACATAAATAGCCAAATTTTGCTAGGTGTATTTATGTCAGCTATAATTGACAAATTATGAACTTTGGTACCAAGTAAGATGTTTCCCTGAAATGAAGATATTATGTATGTGCATATAGATATAGATATAGATATAGATATAGATAGATAGCTATAAAGTTACTTAGTTTAGAAATCTATTGTTGTGGTTGTTTAGTTGCTAAGTCATGTTCAAGTCTTTGTGACACCATGAACTGCAGTCCACCAGGCTCCTCTGTCCATGGGATTTCCCAGGCAAGAATGCTGGAGTGAGTTGTCATTTCCTCCTCCAGAGAATCTTCCAAACCCAGGGATTGAACCTGTGTCTCCTGCACTGGCAGATTCTTTACCACTGCACCGCCTGGGAAGCCCTTAGAAATCTATACATATATGTAGATACATATAATCATACACATACATATGAGAAAGGTCAATTACCTACTGAAAGGTGCCCCCCTAGAACAGTGATGGCAGCAAAGTGGAGTTGACTTAGGGCTTTGCTTCCACATTCTGCTTGCTTCCACTAGTGACTCTGAACACCATCTGTTTCCCCCAGGTGGCCCCTCACCTGTTGTTCACCCACCATCTCGCCTCTAGTTATTTATCTACTTACCTACTAAGTAGTTTATTATTTATCATCTGGTCTGCAGGAGCCACACAGGTGATTATTTTTAGAGCATGTCCAACTGACTCTGTCCCCTTCTGCCAGAGTCAGGCACGCTAAGCCCTGGGGAGAGTTTGTAGGCCCCATCCAAAGATACCACATGGCCAGCACAGATTTTGAGCAAAATCACTTAGAAGTGCAATCACCTGCTTAGCAAAGATGCAGACGGGGCTGCCATTAAACTAGAGTTGCGGAGTAAGTCTCTGTTCAGAAACAAGGGCTGGGCTGGAAGCCTTGCGAGGTTTGGAGTTGGGCAGAGGTGTCCGTGAGTCTTCCTGGAGACTGCGTTCTCCTCGTGACTGCCCCTGAAAAGCCAACACGCTGCTCACAACTATCCTCGGAGCAGCTGGGGAGACTGGATCAGTTGTTTTAAGCTGTCTAGGTGTGTTCCCACTCTTCTAAGGGACAACTTTATGTAGAACCGATCACATTAACATTACAGTTGAGATGTAATTGTTGTACTTAACTTTTTCACCAAGATGTCACCACCATAATGAGAAGTGGACCAGAAACTAAGTCCCAGGTGCTAAAACAATCAATCTAGCTGAAGTTTGCAAAATATAGTAACTGTAACCACTACATTGGACTTCTCTTGTGGCTCAGCAGTAAAGAATCTGCATGCCAAGCGGGAGACACAGGTTTGATCCCTGAGTTGAGAAGATCCCTGGAGAAGGAAATGGCAACCCACTCCAGTATTCTTGCCTGGAGAATCCCAGGGACAGAGGAGACCGGTGGGCTATAGTCCATGGGGTCACAAAGAGTCAGACACAACTGAAGTGACTTAGCAAGCACCCAACGCTATGTTAGCTTAGCACACTTATCAAGGGGTTTCCATTTGTGCGTCTCAAAGTTTTCATGGGACCCAAGACTGATTTTCAAAAACAAAGCTGCAACTATAGAGTTATACAACTTCTGCAACTGGTATAATTGAGAGCCAAGTTGTGGTGCAAACCAATATCGTCATTTGAGAAATCCAGAGATACATCAGGCTGGTTTTTGAAAACAATTCATATGTGTTTTGGTTTTACATCTTGAATTTCAACTTAAAGTCCAACAAAAAAGTGTTGTTTGAAGGAGAGTTTGTCAGTATATTTTTGTTGTTGTTCTATTTTCTGCTAATCTTCTATTCCTAAGTAATGTAAAGTTCTTTATTTTGAGATTTGAGACCATTCAGAGATAAGCAGAAACCTTTCATTTTCATGATTTTCTTGGCTTTTATGCTATCACCAACTGAAAGGGCCAATTTTGCAATACAGAAAGTAGAAATGTAAACATTCTACCCCATTTTCCATATATAGCCTTTACTTCCAATGACCAGTCTCTAATGAAATAAAGATGTGGACTGTGCTTGCAGAAAGTGCACAGTTATTTACAAACTCTTTTGACAGGCACTTATAACCCTGATTTATTTAACAGGGAGGAAAAGCAAAGTCTCTCATCCTTGACGTGAATTCTTGATCCTTTCATTTTCGTCTATGGATAGAAAGTGAAGGTCAGCTTGTTAGCTTTCTTAAATTCAGTCTTCATCACAGGTATTTGCAGGTAAGTGGTTGTAGTCACTTGCTACTTTGATGTCAAACTCTCCTAAAGGGCACATACAGTTTATTTGCCTTTGAAATGTGAGGTTTTGGAGTAAAATCTATCAAGCATTGTCCCTAAGCAGATTCTGTTGTTTTTGTTTGCTTGTTTTTTTAACTCCTACTTTCTCCTTTACCTCGTTTTGCTAAGTATCTTAAGTGTGAAAGTGAAAGTGAAGTCGTCAGTCGTGTCTCACTTTTTGCGACCCCGTGGACTGTAGCCTACCAGGCTTCTCCATCCATGGGATTCTCCAGGCAAGAGTACTGGTGTGGGTTGCCATTTCCTTCTCCAGGGGATCTTCCCGACCCAGGGATCGAACCTGGGTCTCCTGCTTTGCAGGCAGACGCTTCACCCTCTGAGCTACCAGGGTACACATTCTTTAATGTTGAAAACACAAAGCCGTTAGATTTAATTCTTTTTCCTTTATTTAAACATATGTCTAGAGGGCAAGACAGAAAAGGTAAGTTAAATTTGAATCAGACTTTCTATGCACACACAGACACTCACATACACATACACTTTTTAAAGTTTGGTGAATTCAATTATTTACTTTTCATTGTGAACATTACACATTTCCCAGGTTTCAAACTTAAGCCCTCACAATAAACTATTTTTTTTTATATAGTCCATCTTTATTAACTTACAATTAAAATGTGGAGGTCTGTTACCACAAAGCCTTAAGAGTCTTAAATCACTGAGCTAAGTCTATTTTAATCAGTGACCTCTGACAGGGATTTGACGTCCATCTTTAAGCACATTGTTCTGGTTCAGTCTGTGGATACAGTGATGTGTGTCTAACTCTAAGAATGGGTATGCACATGCCAAACTGATTTCAACATTTTTAAAGATTTTTTTGTCTCTTCATTTAAAGCATTGTATGAATACGTATACATACACACACACAGCTAAACCCTAAAGTGTAAAAATAAAAACTCTAGTAGGCTGGTGTGTTGGTCCAAGATAAGAGGTAAAGTGAATTGCATTTGCATTTCCACACATGCAAATACATGTTCAGATTCCTTTTCTTTGTTTTACTTTGTTCTTTAAGGACTTTGCTCTTGAATGATGTGCCAGGTGGTTGGTGGAGTTTTCCACAATTTCAGCCTGAGAGCGAGTGCAGAGTTAGAAAACGCAGTGAAAAACAGTAAAACTGAATACATACATATGTAGCAATACCGATAATCTTGAAACATGGCCACTTCATGGTTGCTGTGTCCCTCTCCCAGGCAGCCTTGCTGTGGTCCCTCCTCCTTCCTGTGGGCTCTTCTCCCTGCACTGACTTTGGCTCCAGCTTCTTTCCCTGAGAGCCCTCAGTGCACACCCGTCCCCATCCTGTCTATTGTGGCCGTGTTGCCAGAATGCAAGGTGGCCGGGGGCCAGGGCTTCCCTGAGGAATCCAGCCCAGGACCCCTCTGAGAGCTGGAGCTTAAAGGTATGAATTGTGTGTTAACAATAGACCAGCTGGGAAACTGTTTCTTGAGTTGACGGGGAAACGGCAACCCACTCCAGTGTTCTTGCCTGGGAAATCTCTTGGACAGAAGAGCCTGGTGGGCTGCAGCCCTTGGGATTGCAGAGTCAGACACGGTTTAGCAACTAAATCAACCACAACTGGAAAACTGTCTTTGAGTTGATGGGCAAGTCAGGAAATGGAACGTTTCAAAGGTGAGAGTTTCTCTGCGGGCCCCCAGGTGGAGGGCTGTAAGCGGGTACTGGCAGGAGCTGCCACTGATTTAGCATGGACCCTCAGACGGCTCAGTCGGCTTCTAGGGGCTTCCGGCCTCCTAGTCGTCTATGCAAGTGGGGTGACCTGGACGATTCATTTCCAAGGTAAGTCCTGGTTCCACAAGCTCTGCTCCACTCCTAAATGAATGAATCTACTTTGAACAAAGACACCTCAGAAAATATCGCGCCTTTTCTCTTTTTCACATTTTTCTGGGGCTAAAAGGCAAGTTGGGGGTGTGTGAGAGGGCAAAGCCTGTGGACAATCCTCTATCACAGATCCAGGAGGTCAGGCCCAGCTCGGCCTTGATGTTCCCGTGCTGGGCTGGGTCCCTGGGCTGGTAGGACTGCCCCAGACCTCTCACTGCAGGTACATTCTTGGCTTGGTTCTTCTGAGGGGCCTGAGATCACTTACAGTCACTGCCGGTGTCCAAATGCATCTTCTTCTCAGAAAGCAAGAGTGCATTTTATTAGCCATCTTAGCTGCTTCGAAGTGACTCTCCTTCTGTGAGATTCTCGATTCATCAGGCACTGTGGGGTGGGGGTGAATGAAGCCAGCTGTTGGCTTGATTCTATAGCCCCCACCTCCCCCCTCACTGGGTTATGCAGGGCAGGAGCAATCTGAGGGACAGTATGGTTTCCCTGGGACCCTGTCTACTTTTACTTTTAATAGAAACCTGTCTCTGAAGTTAATTCTTAAAATTCAAAATTCGTAAATTTAAGAATATTGGTGAGGTTTTTGGAAAAGGGTAAACACGATGCTTGAATGATAAAGACAAAATATCTATGCACGCACACAAAAATAGTCACATGAAGCAAGATTCTCCACAATTAATAGAGAGGTTTGTAGGACTGTACCTTTCCCTAAGATTCCGGGTGGATTATTTCAGTAGCCGGGGCACAGTCAGAGGTCTGCCTATACATTTCCCAGCACTTGGTGATGCTTGCATGGCGCCCTTGCCCCGTCCTTTGCAGGGGCACATGCGTTAATCTGCTGAGTGAGTGTGCCCTGACCTCTTGGAGCTCCTGGTGAAATGCTTTTATTTTGACAACCTGTTAATTTCACTGCTAACTGTTTTTCCTTGTCACCCCACTTTGCTGGCAAAAATTCAAGTTTTGGCCTCAGTAACTATCTGAAAAATGACTATGTTTTGTTATAGAGGAATTCTCGAGTAGAAAACCAAGGGGATAGTTTATTACAGGGTTAAGAACATAAATTTGTAGTCACAATGACCTCGGCTCAGATTCAATCTCCACTAGCACCAATGTGACTCAGGAAACCAGTCCATCCTAAAGGAAATCAATCCTGAATATTTATTAGAAGGACTGATGTTGAAGCTGAAACTCCAATACTTTGGCCACCTGATGTGAAGAGCTGATTCATTTGAAAAGACCCTGATGCTGAGAAAGATTGAAGGCAGGAGGAGAAGGGGATGACAGAGGATAAGATGGTTGGATGGCATCACTGACTCAATGGACATGAGTTTGAGTGAACTCCTGGAGTTGGTGATGGACAGGAAGGCCTGATGTGCTGCAGTCCATGGGGTTTCAAACAGTTGGACACGACTGAGCGACTGAAATGAACTGAACTGAACTGGGCTTTCCTAGTGGCTCAGACCATAAAAAATCTGCCTGCAATGCGGCAGACCTGGGTTCAGTCCCTGGGTCAGGAAGATTCCCCAGAGGAGGGAATGGCAACCTACTCCAGTATTCTTGCCTGGAGAATTCCAAGGACAGAGGAGCCTGATGGGCTACAGTCCATGGAGTCACAAAGAGTCTGACACAACTGAGTGATAAACACTATTGGTGAGTTACAGGCAGATTCTGGGTTGTGTTGCTTTAATACCTCCCTCTGTTTCTGCTTGAATTTCTCTAGGACAAGAGAATGTCTTGGGTGACACCATAACCTGTCACTACCTTCTCACATGTGTTAGTGGTGGGTTTTTAGTCTTCCTCATTGCCTCTAACTGTCCTCTCCTCTTCTGCCTCATCTCTGTAGGCTAAAGTCTTGGCAGCTGGTCAGGTGGCTGCCTTGGTGACAGCTTCCTCCTGGGGGTTCTCAGCTGCTTGGCTCATGCATAGAGAGTTAGATGAGGGTCTCAGTCTTCTCTGTCCCAAGTCTTCACTTGTCTTAGAGGAGTGATTGGACAAATGAACATATAAAAATGCCCTTTACTTAGAGAAACATGTTTTTCCTCTAGACACACTTCTTTGTTTTAGTGACCAGAGAGCCCACAAGCCAGAAACAGGCAGGGAGAGAGAGTGTTGGGATGGTGGGAATGGTGACAACGAAGATAATGAGAATGGTGGGGATGCTGGGGATGGAGGGGGGAAATGAGGGTGAGGGGGATGGTCAGGATGGTGGGGTTTAAATTGAAGGTCTTACAAAAGAGCCCTGGGAAGCCAGTGATGACATGGCCTTTGAGGTGTTGGTGTGGAGCCTGTCTGCAGCACATGCACCGCCACCCCAGCCCTTCTGGACTCAGAGTCAGACTTAAGACACTCCTTTTGTTTCTAAATAACAAGAAGTTTTAGCTTTATGGACAGTGAGGCATTGATAGCTCACTTTTCTCACAACCAGGGGACCCTTTGTTTGCTATGGAGTTATTGCAGGGGCTGTGGATGTTCATGGGGTTGCAAAGAGTTGGACACGACTGAGCAACTGAACTGAGCTGAACTGAACTGTGGATATTCAAGAGCATGTGGTCTACATAGTCCAGACACATTACAGACATTTCAAGCAAAGTGGTTCTGGATTAGAGTTCATACCACTTGTAACTTACAAGTTGAATGGAAGAGTTCAATAGCTTTCTAGAGAACCACTAATACAATTCTATTTCCCTTTATACAATGGTTGCCAGAAAATGCAGAATCAAATTGTATAGGATCCTGTGGCTTACATTTATAAATCTTATCTTCCAGTCTTACCATCATGGCAAGAGATATGTATTTTTATGTATCTATTTTGCATATTCTTGAAAGATAGTTCAGGTCTTCAAAGAATGAGTTCAGATGTTAATCAATAAAATCAAGAGCTGTGATCACACATTCATATATGTAATAAATACGTGTTGTAACATCACCACACCATCATGCATGCTCTATTAGGTCTGTAAAATGAAATACTCAGGGGAAAGCAGTTTGGCAGTTTCTCAAAAAGTAAAACAGAATTACTCATTGGAAAAGACCCTGATGCTGGGAAAGATTGAGGAAAGGAGGAGAAGGGGATGACAGAGGATGAGATGGTTGGATGGTATCACCAACTCAATGGACATGAGTTTGAGCAAGCTCCAGAAGTTGGTTATAGACAGAGAAGCCTGGCGTGCTGCAGTCCATGGAGTCACAAAGAGTCGGACATGACTGAGTGACTATACTGAACAGAACTGATGACCCAACAATTTTGCTCCTAAGCGTGTACACAAAGGAAGATTTGAAAACAGGGACTCAAACACATAGTAATATGAAGATGTTCACAGCAGCACTATTCACAGTAGCCAAAAGATGGAAAGAAACTAAGTGTCCATCTATGGATGGGTGAACACAATGTGATCTATTCATACATTGGAATATTATTCAGCTATAAAAAGAAGGAAGTTCTTATACGTTACGACATAAGGAAAGCATTATGTTTAGTGAGAAAAATCCAGACTCAAAAGGGCAAATCTTGAATTGTGCCACTTATACAAAATTTCTTGGACAAACAAATTCATAGAGATAGAACATAAATTAGAGTTTACAGGGGTTGGGTGGAGGAGGGATGTTGGGTGGAAGTTATTGGTTAATGGGTCCCAAGTTTCTGTTTGTGGAGGATGAGAAAGGATTGAAAATGAATAATGATGATGATTATACAACACTGTGAATGAAATTAATGCCAAAAAATTGTACACTTAAAAATGGTAACCAAGCAGATTTTATGATCTAGATCTATGTCAACTTTTCCACAAGAAAAAAAAATGATTTTAAAAAGATCTTAGGAAATTCATATTATTTCCTGGGTTAATTATAAGAACAAAAAATATTTGTTGAAAAATAGCTATAATTCATTGAAAAGTAATGTGTCCAGGCTTTGATGTGTGTCAAAGGCCAGCTGAGTTGTCTTGTTTAAGCTGTGTACTACTGTATGTACAAAAGTCTGAAAAATAAGAATGTCTTTGTTGGAATTCAGACAACCAAATTGTGCCCAAGCCCTCCTGTAGACCCTAACATACACTAAAGATTCTTCCGCCTTGGAGGAAAGACCTTTGGGTGATAGGTCAGAGGAGCTGAGTCCTGGACTCTGCTTTTCTTTCTGGAATTCTGTAAAAGGATGCTTTCAGAGTAGGCGACATTAATGACCCTTTCTGTCCTCTCAATTACTCTCATTAATTACTGTGATGGAAGGAACTAGCACAAATAGCCACATCTTTCTTATCTCCATAAGAGTTTATGGTGGTTTATATTGATGCCAACAGTAGAGCCAGCTAAAATAAATGGAAAATAATTACAGATGAATTCAGCAGAGAATACGATCCATTCAGCAGAGAATGTCAAAGAAACCAAGACATGTTTTGGTAAAAGGATGAGGATGAGCAATCACGATCTTATGAATCTTCCATGAAATGAGAGAAGCTGGGTATTTTTTCTGACCTGTGAAGCTTCCGAGGACAGGTCCTCAGTCTCAAGCCTGGGGCTCTGTACACAGGGAGTCTATCATTCTTTGCATTAAATTTATGGAGAGAAAAGAAATCCAGGTCAACGCATGCTTTTTTTTTTTTCTCCTGACTGTAAAAGTTTTGCCTCTAATCCCTGGCTTTATGTGAATAATTTGTTTCACATGAGTTGAATACTGTTTAAACAAGCCAAGGATCACATTCCTTTTGTCCGAATAGCTGCAGAGAACATATTTTAAAGTAAACTAATTAACAACAAGTTTTCAAAAGGTCTCTCTGTAAGAAGGTGAGAAATCAAGAGATAGGAAGTGTTGTCTGGGTAAAGTAAACCGACTTGAAAGCTGGTTAGAATGTTTACAACCAGCCACCTCTCCGTGTGGTCCGATCACCCGCCCAAACACAGATTCCACCCACGCTGGGACCAGAGGGTTTGGGGCTGGTTGTAATTGGATGCAGCAACTGTGAACTATACAAGAGCTAGCTGGCTTCACTGGCTTCACCAGGCACGCCTATGCTAATATCTGCTGCAGAAAATAAAATCTTCCAGACTGCCACTGGTTCCGGCCATTTGAATGTTAAATATGGGTAATAACTAGAGTGATTTACACCCAAATATTTAGAAAATACTCTTCAGTAATCCTAAGGAAATCACATGTACATGGCCCAAGCAAGCACTTTTGTAAATATCATTTGTGAGCCTAGAGCTTTCTTTTCTGGCAAGAAACACATGCCATTTTCGCAGAATATTTTCAATTTGCAATTCATTTTCACTTGGGAGCTTCTGGATTGATTGCTGGGGGAGGGGAGTTTTCAGATGATTTAGGTCATTTATGACTCTGCCACAGCATAGCCCAGGATCTTATGAATTGCAAAGAAGCTGAGATCTGCATTATGTTTGAGAATTGCCTGTTTTAAAATGAATCAATCCATGAAGGAACGTGTCCACTCTAATTCATTTAATTTTTTTAACCTTTATTTTTTACTCAAACAGTTCTATTAGAATCACAAGGCATTTCATTCACTTAAAAGGTATGATTATATTTTTCATATATTATTTTTCTTTACCTAAAAGAGAAAAGTTAGTTGCCAAACTCTCTGGGAATCCTTTTAATTTTAATGAACCTCAGCAAGGCCTTGAGTTGCTGTATGGAGGTGTGAGTCTGGGGCGCTGTTGATTGACCCACTAACTGGGCAGTTCAGTTTATACTTATACAACATGCTGTTGTTGTACAAGATGCTGTATAAGATGATCAGAAAGATCTGGGGTAGAATGCTCATTGGTGTAACAGCACAACCTTCCGTGGGACTGGGCTGGCATCCGTGCTTCTGGATGGAGTTGGTGACCACACAGTACTGAGGCTGATCCAGGCTTTTGGTCGCCTGGATTAAGGGGGCGTAGGAACCTCAGGTCACCTGGAGATTAAACCGAAGTTGAAGCACCACCCTGAACTGGAACGTGGAATGCACATGCAAGGATACTGGAGTGGGTAGTCATCTCCTTCCCCAGGGAAGCTTCCTGACCCAGGGATCGAACCCGGTCTCGCATACCGCAGACAGATCCTGTACCATCCAAAACACCAGGGAAGTCCATGCTAAGGGAAGAACAGGAGGTGATTCTGGCTCTCAGTCATCTCTGATTTCCCCCAGATGCCACCTTCTGGCTCCCAGATGGTGCTTTGGTCGAAGGTGATGGGAAGCCAAGCACAGAATCATCCTGAAACAGGGAGCACTGTTATTCATAAAGTACTTTTACTTTCCTTTTAGTGATTTTTAAAAATTTTGCATGCTGGAGGATGATAGTCTAGTTTAAAAGCATCTTCCTGTGGGGCACGGCTGGAAAGCAGGTACCATTCCCCGCACCACTTGTGCTGTGCCCGCCCCACCCCTGCTTGGGGAGTGTGTGGTAAAGGGGATGGCCAGTCTGCTTTGAGCTCTTTATGGAACAGAATAGAAGATAACAGAGGAGGATCAGTCATGTGGGTAAGTCTTAGCTGGGCTGATCCACTAACCTACTGTCTACACATCTAGCAAATTTCCAGTTTGCTGGAAACAGGTTTTTGTCTCTCCAGATTTAAAGCAAAAAGTACTGGGATTGATGATTGATAAAATCCATCATGGAACCTATAATCCTGCACTTTGCTGCGGGTGAAGAAGAGCTGTGCCAAGTGGTGATTCTGCACGCTGGGGCACGTGGTCAGTGTGGGGAGTTCGTGAAATATGCAGCTCCTGAGTCCCTTTCCAAGAAATTCTGACTTCTCCATCAATCTGTGATGGGACCCGCAAACTGGCACTTTAAAGAGTCTCTTCAAAGGATCAAGAAGCCATGTCGCAGATCACAAAGCATTGGGCACATTCAGGATGATGGTAAGATGCTGACAGGTAAACTCGGGGTGAGCAGACCCCAAAAGTGCGGCAGGGAGCTCACCTGTACTTTGGCCCCCACAGCTGGCGAGAGAGACAGCGGCCACATCCCATGGTGGTGATGAGTCCAGGGCCTGAGAAGGATTATTTCCGTTAATAATTTGCAACATTTTTTAAGTGGATAGGTTTTAAATGACTCTCCAAATCGCAGCCTTCTCCTCAAAATTAGACCAGGTAACCCAGAGCCCATGTTCACAACCCGCACGTGCAAAAAATCCACCACCCTGAGGAGCAGCAAATTTCAAGCTGTGTGGACTCTCCAGTTCATGCCCCTGGGGACTGTTCTAGGTCCAGTGGGCAGCTGGTTTGGATCCTGAGAAGCTAGTATCCACTGAAAGGGAAACTTAACATGTGATCGAACCTTTTTATGTAGATTGAAATGGGTACTTTAATGGTTTGAAATTGAGATCTAGAGACATACCATGTTAAATTCAAAATGAACTTCAGGATTAGCTGGTTCAGGATTCTTCAATTTAACTTCCTTCTGAACTTCAGGGATCTTATTGTAAATGAAACCTTGTAGGCGAATAAGCTGGCTAACAGCAAGCGCTTCTCTGCAGGTGGCTGCTGAGTCAGCAGCCCCCTTGATGACTGTGGGGAATGGAAGACCCCAAACACCCCCTGGCCACCACATCCATCCATGTTTTTAGAAATACCCCTTACAAATGCAAATCTGTTTCAACTCCTTTTGTGTATATATATATATATATATATATATATATATATTTTTTTTTTTTTTTTTTTAAATCCCCAAGGGAATTGAAGCCAGGACGATTTAATGACGTGGAGAATTGGAACTCAACTTTGCTTTTTTGCACTTCAGTGCTGCATGATTGTGCAAGACCAGTCACTGGTCAGTGCTGAGTATATCAGCTGGTTGAAATCAGAGGTGGACTACAGAATACACCTTTGTCTCTGGCAGATTCACACTGTGGTCAGTGGGGAGGGAGCTGCTCTTCCTGTGGGGGTTAGTCAAGGTTCGGAGTCATGTCTGTGAGTCTCTGAGTAATGTCAGTCTACTTCTAATGGATTGTTTTCTTCTTAATTTTATCAAAATAACAATATATGTTGTTTTCCTCTGAGCATTAAACCTGCTTACATTTAGTTTTTCAGTGTGTATGTGTCTCTCTTGGTGTATGAAGTAGAACAATTTTTAAAAAAGTAAATACCCCTCATAACAGATTAAGAAAGTACAAGATTGTATGATCAGAATTAAAACCAATTTTGGGGATCTTAGGGAAGCCTGGCTTGCTGCAGTCCATGGGGTTGCAAAGAGTAGGACACGACTGAGCGACTGAAAAACAACAAAGGTTGTATGGTTAAAATTAAAACCAGTTGGGAGGACTTCAACAATCTTCAAATTTTTGTGAAATCTCTCAACTTTAGTAGTCATCTTTAAATATCATTTTTAGACATGACCTCTTTTTTCTTTCTCACTCTCTAACACTCCACTTCATCCTTCTCGGTTTAAAGCCAAAATAAACCTTTCAGTTCTGCTAAAATATCATCTTTTCCTTCAAGTACTTTGGGATCATTCTTACTGGGAATATATCTCTCCTCCTTCTGAGTTTTGATGATTTGAATTTAAGACTTTAGTAAAGCCTTATAGTTGGACTTCCCTGTAGCTCAAATGGTAAAGAATCTGCCTGCTTTGCAGGAGCCCTGGGTTTGATCCCTAGGTCAGGAAGATCCTCTGGAGAAGGGAATGGCAATCCACTCCAGTATTCTTGCTGGAGAATCCCATAGACAAAGAAACCTGGAAGGCTACAATTCATGGGGTTGTAAAGAGTCTTGGGAACATAATTTCTTGCCGAGTGCTAACCTTTTTAAGATAAGGACAACTGTGCCTTATCAGGTCCCCCTATGGTGCCCTGCTCATGGCAAGGTGCACAGTAGCCTTAGTCTGCACAGGCTGCCATAGCAGGATACACAGACTGGGTGGGTTAGACAGCAGACCTTATTTCTCTTCTTACTTCTCTGAGAGTTCTGGAGAATGGAAGAGTAAGATCACCATGCTGGAGGTACAATGCCTGGGGAGGACACTCTTCCTGGATTGCAGGCAGCTGCTCTCTCACTGTGGGTTCATGTGGTAGGGCAGGAGAGACTGAGAGAGAGCTTTCTGGTGTCTCTGCTTATAAGGGCACTAAGTTGATCATGAGGGCCCCACCCTCATGACCTCATCTAACCAGCTCATCTCCTAAAGATCTCATGACATAGGGAGTTAAGGCTTCAACATATGAATTTGGGTATTCAGTCTGTAATAAGGGTAGTATTCAGTATTCATTGAATTCTTGAATAATGAACCTGGTTTTACTTTAATGGTATCAGTGAGAGTACTGACTAGTAGCGCCTACACTCCTAGGATGGTAGAGTTTTGGAGCCTTTCTGGAATCTTAGTCTCTGCTGCAGCCTGGCTGTTCCATGTTTTCAGGTGATGTTGCTGATGTCTAGATGGTTAAGTGACTGTCTCAGGATGGTGGGGATGAGTCTAGAGCCCATGTCTTGTCTTGCATCTCATAGCCCAGTGCTGGTCCCTCTATGACTTTCTTCCTCCTTCAGTGCAAACCTTTCAAACTATAAAGCTGCTATACTGCTTTAGTGAATAAGCCACTATTTTAAAGACTTGAACAAAGTCCAGAAACTTTGGATTAAAAAAAAGTTAAAGTATACAATGTATGGAAACTACTTGTGATACCTATTAAAATCTTAATGAATCAGTGGAGTTATCCAGTTAATGAGAGGCTCACTTTTTGACACAGGAAGACCTCGTTTCATTGCACTTTGTGTTCTTGCATTTCCCTGATACTGTGTCTTTTGTGAGTTTTAAAAATTACTTATCTATTTCACTGCCTCAGAGCATGTGACTTAATTGCTCTGCAGCGTGTAGGATATTTCCCATTCTATTATTTCCCTCTATTTCTTTGCATTGATCACTGAGGAAGGCTTTCTTATCTCTCCTTGCTATTCTTTGGAACCCTGCATTCAAATGGGTATATCTTTCCTTTTCTCCTTTGCTTTTTGCTTCTCTTCTTTTCATAGCTGTTTGTAAGGGCTCCTCAGACAGTCATTTTGCTTTTTTGCATTTCTTTTTCTTGGGGATGGCTTGCTTCCTGTCTCCTGTACAATGTCATGAACCTCCATCCATAGTTCATCAAGCACTCCGTCTATCAGATCTAGTCCCTAAAATCTATTTCTCATTTCAACTGTATAATTGTTAGGGATTTGATTTAGGTCATATCTGAATGGTCTAGTGGTTTTCCCTACTTTCTTCAATGTAAGTCTGAATTTGGAAATAAGGAGTTCACGATCTGAGCCATAGTCATCACTCGGTCTTGTTTTTGCTGACTATATAGAGCTTCTCCATCTTTGGCTGCAAAGAATATAATCAATCTGATTTTGGTGTTCACCATCTGGTGATATCCATGTGTAGAGTCTTCTCTTGTGTTGTTGGAAGAGGGTGTTTGCTATGACCAGTGTATTCTCTTGGCAAAACTATATTAGCCTTTGCCCTGATTCATTCTGTATTTTAAGGCAAAATTTTTAGAAAAGGCAGAGGAACCAGAGATCAAATTGCCAACATCCGCTGGATCATTGAAAAAGCAAGAGAGTTCCGGGAAAACATCTATTTCTGTTTTATTGACTACGCCAAAGCCTTTGACTATGTGGATCACAATAAACTGGAAAATCCTGAAAGTGGTGGGAAAACCAGACCACCTGACCTGCCTCCTGAGAAATCTGTATGCAGGTCAAGAAGCAACAGTTAGAATCGGAACAACAGGCTGGTTCCAAATCAGGAAAGGAGTATGTGAAGGCTGTATATTGTCACCGTGCTTATTTAACTTATATGCAGAGTACATCATGAGAAACTCTGGGCTGAATGAAGCACAAGCTGGAATCAAGATTGCTGAGAGAAATATCAATAACCTCAGATATGCAGATGATACCACCCTTATGGTAGAAAGCGAAGAAGAACTAAAGAGCCTCTCGATGAAAGTGAAAGAGGAGAGTGAAAAAGTTGGCTTAAAGCTCAAAATTCAGAAAACAAGGATCATGGCATCCAGTCCCATCACTTCATGGCAAATAGACGGAGAAACAGTGGAAACAGTGGCAGACTTTATTTTCTTGGGCTCCAAAATCACTGCAGATGGTGACTGAAGCCATGAAATTAAAAGACACTTACTTCTTGGAAGAAAAGTTATGACCAACCTAGACAGCATATTAAAAAGCAAAGATATTACTTTTCCAACAAAAGTCCGTCTAGTCAAGGCTATGGTTTTTCCAGTAGTCATGTATGGATGTGAGAGCTGGACTACAAAGAAAGCTGAGTGCCAAAGAATTGATGCTCTTGAACTGTGGTGTTGGAGAAGACTCTTGAGAGTCCCTTGGACTGCAAGGAGATCCAACCAGTCCATCCTAAAGAACATCAGTCCTGAATATTCATTGGAAGTACTGATTTTGAAGCTGAAACTCCAGTACTTTGGCCACCTGATGTGAAGAACTGACTCATTTGAAAAGACCCTGATGCTGGGAAAGATTGAAGGCAGGAAGAGAAGAGGATGACAGAGGATGAGATGGTTGGATGGCATCACCAACTCAATGGGCCTGAGTTTGAGTAAACTCCAGGAGTTGGTGATGGACAGGGAGGCCTGATGTGCTGCAGTCCTTGGAGTCGCAAAGAGTCGGACACGACTGAGTGACTGAACTGAACTGAATGTGGGATCTTAGTTAACCAACCAGGGATCAAATGCATGTTCCCTGAATTGCAAAGTGGATTCTTAACCACTGGGCCACCAGAGAAGTCCCCCAAGATACTGTGTCTTTTATCAGTTGAAGACTTGTGGCAACTCTGTGGCAAGCAAGTGTAGGTTTTTGGCTCTATTTTTCCAACAGCATCTGCTCACTTTGTGTCTCTGTGTCACGTTTGGTATTATTGCAATATTTCAAATGTCTTCATCATTGTTGTATTTATTATGGTGATCTATGATCAGTGATCTTTGATGTTACTACTACTACTCGCTAAAGGCTCAGTTATAGCATTTTTTTTTAGCAATACAGTACTTTTTAATTAATGGAAGTACTTTTTTTAAAGACATAATACAATTGCACACTTAATAGACTACCACCGTGTGTAAACATTACTTTTATATGCACTAGGAAACCAAAAAAATTGTGTGACTGGTTTGTTGCAGTGGAATGGAAATTAACTGAACCAAGGTCTGCCTGTGTTTATTTACTGCACTGTCAAAATACTATAGAAGAAGTAAAATGGTAACTATTCTGTATTGTGGATGCATGATGGGCAAAATGGCTTCCCCAATGGACAAGGGGTAAAAAATCTGCCTTCAATGCAAGAGATTCAGGAGACGACGGTTTGACCCCTGTGTCAGGAAGATTTCCTGGAGGAGGGCATAGCAACCCACTCCAATATTCTTGCCTGAAAAATCTCATGGGCAGAGGAGTGTGGTGGGCTACAGTCCATCAGATTACAAAGAGTTGGACACGACTGAAGCGACTGAGGACTCACTCACTCAGTGTGCAAAATACCATTTAGGATCTTGATTTTTAAAATTCTGTTAACACCGACAACTATCCTAGAAGTCATGGGCATTTCCCACGTGATACAGAAAGAGCTCAGACAAACAGTGTAACTTGCCTGAGATCACTGAGTACTTTATTGTACAGCCTGGATTTGAACTTGAAAGTTCTAATTTATAATAAACACTGAGGTGCACGTGAACCACATCAGGTGTGTGGGAGTGGAGCTCGGTGGGGTCACCACAATGCCCCCCACTCTGTGGACCAAGAAAGAGAGAGGCAAGGTGATTTACTTTCACTCTTTCTTTGGTTACCCTTTTTCTCCTTCCCTACCTACTCTTGACTCCATGTCTTTTATTGTCCCTTTTTACCCCCTTGAGAACCAAGGATATTATTTTTCGTTTCATGTAACTCAGGGGAAATATTTATATACTAAAATATGTGCCAGTCTATCATAAGATGAAGGCCACATGCATTCATAACAGAGGTAGAAAAGCAGATGTTAGATGCAGGTATTTTGATTATCGAGAGTAATAAATGCGATCCTCATTGTTTGCTAAGCTCATGATCTCAGGCTCTTCGTACAAACATCAAGTTATCTCTAAACTTCATCTGTCCTTTCCAATTTTTCTGCCATCTTCACTGATTCTGGATTAGAGCAGAAAGGAACTTGTTAGTGACCTTTGAAAACTGAAATAACTTTAAATAACTGAGGCTGGGTTCTGTGAGGGTCTGGTGTTTTGCCTTGCAGGGCTGGTTTTATTACCTTGGGCATAGCCTCAGATGAATTCTGCAGCTCCGAGTGGAGTCAGCTGGTCACTTTTGTGCCTCGTACACCCACAAACCCAGCCAGCTCCCCAGATCTCAAGCCATGGGTGTAGAAAACAAAACATGGGTCTGCAGAAAGTATTCTTGAGATGACGATGAGGGCTTTGACTTTGCAGGAATTTTGACTGACTGGATCACTTTTCATGTGGGTATTTTTGTTTCCTATTTTCTTGAATTACTGCACAGACATATGAAAGGAAACGTTTGTGTAAATCATTCTGGAGAACTCTCCAAGAAGCCAGCATACCACTCTACCTGTTTTGTAATAGATATGAACAAAACCAATCATTTTATTTAAAAACAACAGAGATACTACGATTTCTTATATCAAGGTTTGATTTCCCCTGATTTTTATAATTATGTGTTTCAGTCAGTTCAGCGGCTCAGTTGTGTCCGACTCTGCAACCCCATAAACTGCAGCACACCAGGCTTCCCTGTCCATCACCAAACCCCGCAGCTTGCTCAAACTCATTTCCATCAAGTCAGTGATGCCATCCAACCATATCATCCTCTGTCGTCCCTTTATCCCCCTGCCTTCAATCTTTCCCAGCCTCAGGGTCTTTTCTAAGGAGTCAGTTCTTCGCATCAGGTGGCCAAAGTATTGGAGCTTCAGATTCAGCATCAGTCCTTCCAGTGAATATTCAGGACTGATTTCTTTTAGGATCAACTTGTTTGATCTCTTTGCAGTCCAAGGAACTCTCAAGAGTCTTCTTCAACACCACAGTTCAAAAGCATCAGTTCTTCAGCACTCAACCTTCTTTATGGTCCAACTCTCACATCCATACATGACTACTGGAAAAACCATAGCTTTGACTTTGTTGGCAAAGTAATATCTCTGCTTTTTAATATGCTGTCTAGGTTGGTCATAGCTTTTCTTCCAAGGAGCAAGCATCTTTTAATTTCATGGCTGCAGTCACCATCTGCAGTGATTTTGGAGCCCAAGAAAATAAAGTCTGTCACTGTTTCCATTGTTTCCCCATCTATTTGCCATGAAGTGATGGGACCAGATGCCATGATCTTAGTTTTTTGAATGTTGAGTTTTAAGCCAGCTCTTTCACCCTCCTCTTTCACTTTCATCAAGAGGCTCTTTAGTTCCTCTTTACTTTCTGCCATTAGGGTGGTGTCATCTGTGTATCTGAGGTTATTGATATTTCTCTCAGCAATCTTGATTTCAGCTTGTGCTTCATCCAGCCCGGCATTTTGCATGATGTGTTCTGCATATAAGTTAAATAAGTAGGGTGACAATATACAGTCCTGACATACTCCTTTCCCAATTTGTAACCAGTCTGTTTTTGTTCCATGTTCAGTTCTAACTGTTGCTTCTTGACCTACATGCAGATTTCTCAGGAGGCAGGTAAGGTGGACTGGTATTTCCATCTCTTTAAGAATTTTCCACAATTTGTTTTGATCTCTGATAGCTCAGTTGGTAAAAAATCTGCCTGCAGTGCAGGAGACCTGGTTCAACTCCTGGTTCGGGAAGATCTTCTGGAGAAGGGATAGGCTACCTACTCCAGTATTCTTGGGCTTCTCTTGTGGCTCAGCTGGTAAAGAATCCACCTGCAATGCGGGAGACCTGATTTGGATCCCTGGGTCGAGAAGATCCCCTGAAGAAGGGAAAGGCTACCCATGCCAGTATTTTGCCTTAAGGAATTCCATGTACTGTGCAGTCTATGGGGTCTCAAGGAGTTGGACACGACTGAGCGACTTTCACTTTCACAGAGTCAGAGGCTTTAGCGTAGTCAATGAAGCTATAGTAGATTTTTTTCTAGAATTCTCTTGCTTTTTCTATGATCCAACAGATGTTGGCAATTTGATCTCTGGTTCCTCTGCCTTTTCTAAAACCAGCTGAACATCTGGAAGTTCACAGTTCACGTACTGTTGAAGCCTCGCTTGGAGAATTTTGAGCATTTCTTTGCTAGGGTGTGAGATGAGTGGAGTTGTGTGGCTGTTTGAACATTCTTTGGCATTGCCTTTCTTTGGGATTAGAGTGAAAACTGACCTTTTTCTGTCCTGTGTCCACTGCAGAGTTTTCCAAATTTGCTGGCATATTGAGTGTAGCACTGTAATAGCATCATCTTTTAGGATTTGAAATAGTTCAACTGGAATTCCATCACCTCCACTAGCTCTGTTCTGATCTCTATATTAATGAATTAGCAATTGAAGTCTCACTCAGGGTATTTACACTGCTTTTTGTTTTTAAGGCAAAACACACAAATAAAGGGAAAAAAGCCTAAAACAAACAAAAGAAAAAAAAAAAAACTTCCAGTTTTACTGAGGCAAGAATCTTGATTTATTTAAAAAAAGACGTCGGAATCTCATCTCTGTCATATACACATCACTCCTGAAAAATGGCAATATAAAAGTTTCTCTTAGGTGACTTTAAGGAATAAATGAGAAAATGTGTGAAGTGTTGAGTACATGCTGAAGGCTAAGGATCCATGCCTTGATTGGCCCAGAAAAGTAGTGAGGAGTCACAAATCCGTCTTCCCCATTCACTGTGGTTGGCTGCCCTCCTGGGCCATGTTAGGTATTTTGTTCATCAGCCAGTTTTAAAGTTTGTGAGCAGTGTTCTGTCACTTGGAGGATGTCTTTGAAAAGCAAACTGAACAAGTAAACACACACACCAGTAACTGGATGAGTAATCCTCTAGTCCAGGGACAACTATTCCATCACCATCTGAAACATAAACACAAGCAGAAGACTCCCCTGGGGCTGGAGGAGAGCTTGGATAAACACACTGGCACCCCCCTTCAGTCTGTGCCCCCTCCTGCCTGTTTCCTGGCAGCCTGTGAAGTTCAACAGTCTCTCCCCTGTAGAGCCAGTGCATTGGGAGACCCACAGCCTTGACCCAAACCTTGCCTTGCGTGTGTGTTTACTCCCTCAGTCGTGTCCAAATCTTTGCGACTCTATGGACTGTAGCCTACCAGGCTCCTCTGGAAATGGGATTTCTCAGGCAAGAATCCTGGAGTGGGCTGTCATTTCCTTCTCCAGGGGATCATCCTGACCCAGGGATCAAACACGCGTCTCCTGCATTGGCAGGAGGATTCTTTACCACTGAGTCACTGGGGAAGCCCCCAAATCTTGCCACCAGGAGCTCAAGTCTTCTTCTTTGAAGGAACTTGACCTTCTGTGAGCAGCCCAAGGGCACTGGAGCAGGTCCCTAAGCAGAGCACCCAGCACCACCTGGAGCTTGTGATCTGGTCCTGGGGACCCAATCTCTGTGAACAAGGGTGTTTTAAGAACTGCCTATAAGTCCACCTTTATAAATGGTGTCTCCTGTTCCTGTCACCTCCTCGGATCAGCCCTCTGAGCCCTTTATCTGATGGCTTTGCCTTGGGATGGCTGATTGTTTTGACCCGATTTTTCCCATGGTCAGGGACAGGGGTCAGGAGATGGCCCTAGCTTTCGAGTAGCTTTTCTCAGCTGGCAGTGAACTAGCTCCTTCAGGAATTGAGCTCATGACCTCACCTCTGTTACCACCAGAGTTTAACCACTTGAACTAACCAGTCAGGAAGAACTAAAGGCAATTCTATCTTGTGTTCTGCCAAGTTTCGAAGGCCGAAGAGGCCGGGACCCTCCTTGCACCCAAACTTGACTCCCACACTCTCTTCTGTTGCCATTTGGGTGACCTTGGGGTTGCATTAAATTTTCAACTTTAGGCAGAACTTAGAGAAAGAAGTGGGTGGGGTTGGGCCTAGATATGGAATAAGAAACGTCTGGGGATCTGGGAGTCCATCCCCAGTGGGGCTGGGAGTAGCGGGTGGTGGACGTGTGCATCTCCTTTAGAATTCAAGAGGCCGCAGCAGGACAGGCAGCCGCCTGCATGGACAGAGCACGTCCTGTTCCCCGGATCAGGGCACCCCAGTACCTGCGGACACGGCTTGCCCTCTCTCTTCAGGAAATGGGCTTGTGTAACATGTAGTGGATGAGCTCCACACTAGACTTCCTGTGGCAGCTCCAGGTCCACACTGTTGGCTGGTAAACCAGCTCCAAGCACAAGCAGCCATTCCCAGTTCTCAGGCAATGGGTCAGGGGTCAGGGGTCAGCCCCGCTTTCTCTCTGGGACCACCTGATCCGCAGGAACTGGGCAGGAAGGGAGGGCATCCAGATTCCAGACTCTGACCCGCAGCCCACATAGGTGACTCCCTAGTCCAGCGGGGGAGGCTGCAGACCCCTCTTGCTGCATGTCTAATGAAAGACTGACCACTCTGCGTCTCTTATGACAAATTATATATTAGAAGATAGGAGATTTAGAAATTCAAGATTAATTTAGCGGTGACTTGTGCATGGAATTATTTGGCCAGATGAAAAAATAAAATGTGTACTACAGAGACAGAAGATTGTAGACATGTCACATTTTAATCCCATTCCCTGTGAAGGATTATCATGTCCCAAGACCCTTCCTGGATCTCCAATTAATCACCCAAGCACCAGCCTTGCCCACACCTTCCAGGAGCAGAAGCCAGGGTACAACTAGCGTCTGGTAAAAGAGACTGTTTGAGGGCAGAAAAAAAACTAAATAGGTCCCTACCAGCCTTAAGAGGAAAAACAAAACAAAACAATAGGCAGAGTGTATCCAAACCAAGAAAAACTTTTACCTTTTTAAGTAAATAAGAAATAATTAAAAAAAAAAAAACCAGAAAACTATTTTATTTGAAGTTCTGTTAAAATTTATGGTAGCTGGAAACAACGTAGACCTCACCGTCTCAGTAAATTAAAAAAAATGGCAAATGATGGAGATTCCATCTTATAAATGCAAAGGCTCTTTTGGTGAACTGAATTGTGGCTGAATACAATTAAAATGCACACACACTAGTGGAATCTACCAGGATCAGGTCCTAACTTCACGCGGTGTTGTGACCTGGAGAAAAACATACATTTTAAAGAAAGGCATGTTGCCATCTGTAAGGCCCAAGCTGCACAAATAGTAAATCCTGAAATAAAATCACCCCGGAGAGGTAGTACTCCATTCTGAAATATTAAAACCTGAACTTTCTCTGCACATCTCTGAGTTTCAGGACGCAGAATGCATCTGGACGGCTTTTTATGGCTTGGTTTTTCTCCCCTCTGGTTTTCTAAGTGAATGCACATTTGAGCGAGGATATATGTGAACAAGTAGACTAACCTTCAATAATGCATTTTATTTAATGCCCTATTTGGTCCGGTCATTTCCTGAAAACTACTCATGTGATACCTTATTTTCAAAGCCCTGGGAAAAAAAAAATCAAGCGAATTACGGTGAAACTTTGAAAGAACTGGAATGAAATGTAATTGAATATGCTTTCTGAGCAGTGCACAGTACATTAAAAGGCCCCGCCATTAGGGAACTCGCAGTGAACCCTCACACCAGGGCCGTGTGCAAATGGGGTTGGGCCACGGTCAGCGAGGATGGAAGTTCTGTGAGATCCAGTGCTCTCACTGTGTGGGAGAAAGTCCTTGTCCACACTGCGCTCCCCTCCTGGTCCACCTTGCACATCCCTATTGCTGGTTCCTCATTAAAGGAAACCATTTACAAGGGACTTGTGGGACGATGGCATTTTTTTTTTTCCCCCTGAAACATGAAATTTATGGTTGAAACAGTTGCTGTAGCTTCTACCTTCTGAAAGCCAGAAGAAGTAGTTGGCTGAAACATGACCTTAATTTGCAGAATATGTGAAGACAGAGGAAGGAGAAGCAGGTGATGGAGAGGACGCTTTTTGTTGTTGTTCTTTTTTAAAATTAATTTTTTTTTTTAATTGAAAGATAATTGTTTCACAATAGTGGTTTGATTTCTGTGATACGTCAACATGAATTAGCCATCGGTGTACATATGTCCCCTCCCTCTTGAACCTGCCTCTTACCTCTCACCCTTTGCCACCCCTCTAGGTTGTTACAGAGCCCCAGTTTGAGTTCTGAGTCATACAGCAACTTCCCACAAGGTTTCTATTTTACATATGGTAGTGTAGGTGTTTCCATGCTACTTTCTCCATTAGTTCCACCCTCTCCTTCCTACTCCCCACGTCCAGAAGTCTGTTCCCTATGTCTGTGTCTCCACTGCTGCCCTGCAAACAGGTTCATCAGTACCATCTTTCTAGATTCCACATATATGTGTTAATAGATGATATTTGTTTATCTCTTCCTGACTTACTTCACTCTGTATAATAGGCTCTAGATCCATCCACTCATTAGAACTGAGTGAAATGTGTTCTTTTATATGGCTGACTAGTATTCCATTGCATATATGCACCACAGCTTCTTTATTCATTCATCCTAGACAGGATGTTTTCATGTATATAAATGATCAGGGTTGAGCTTATATTTTTTTGTTCGATTATTGTTATAAGTTTTCACACTCATATTTTCAAAATAGAATAGGAGATTGAAAACCACATAGACTGACTTTTAAAGCTTTTAAAATCTTTTTAAAACCAGTTTTCCTCCCAACATAAAAATGATTAAAGAGAAAGCAGTCTGGCCATGATGACTCATGAAAACCTAGGATTCTTCAGAAGAGAGCCTCAAGCCCAGCCTCCTCATTCTGTCAAGGGTCTGCTCTGTGTAGCCAGAGAAGTGCAGTGATTCACACTCAGTAAGGACCATGCTGCGTCTGGTGTTTCTTTGACTGGGTAAGGACCACACTGTGTCTTGTATCTCTCCTCTGAGATGGAAGCACAGAAAGAGGACTAGGTGTTGTGAGGAGAAAAGACAGCTTTCTGTTTGCAGTCTATGGGATTTGAAGTGTCCTGTCGTGTCCTCCTCTGTGCGACCCCACAGATGGCAGCCCACCAGGCTCCCCCGTCCCTGGGATTCTCCAGGCAAGAACACTGGAGTGGGTTGCCATTTCCTTCTCCAATGCATGAAAGTGAAAAGTGAAGGTGAAGTCGCTCAGTCATGTTCGACCCTTAGCGAACCCATGGACTGCAGCCTACCAGGCTCCTCTGTCCATGGGATTTTCCAGGCAAGAGTACTGGAGTGGGTTGCCATTTCCTTCTCCGAAAGTGTCTTAGCAGCAGCAGCAGGGGACACTTTCAGTGTGGGCCTGCCTAGTCACAGAGCCGATATAGGACCCAAAGTCTTAGGAGAGAGGGAATGGGGGCTGTTGGTTCATGCATGGTAGCTGAAGTCAGCTAAGTACATGACAATCACCCAGGAGGAGTGTGTTTGGAGAAAGAGAAAGAGCAAAAGTGTGACTCTAGAATGTATTTCAGAATGGAACGTTTTGGCAGAGGAGAAAACCAAGCCCAAGATGGAATAGCCAAAAGTCAGTGTAGGAACCAGGAGTGGACGGAATCGAAGAAGCTGGGAAGAACATGTTCAAGAACCAGCTAGGGAGAAGGGGAAAGGTCAAGATGCAGGAGAAGATCCCAGACCCACAGAATCAGTAGGACAGGCCAGCTCATCCTAACCTGTAGGAGGCAGCAGCACCTTTTTCACTTGAATAGCAAACATGCTGTTTGGGTTGGTGTTTATCCAGCTTTGAGGTAAGATGGTTGCATGCCACAAATCCTCAGACTTCAGATTTTGGCTACTTACAAATTGTAACAATTCAGGAATTTTGAAAATTTTAATAAGGTATAGACAGTGATAATATGAAATTCCAAAGGGAAGGATCCAAAGGGATTCTTTTCTCTGTTTCTAGCAAAATCGTAGCATTGAGAACACAGGCAGTGTATAGTTCATGTTTGTGAAATGGAGGAATTCCTTTCTTATTCTCCAGGGGTTATGCATTGTTGTTCCAGTTCCATACAAGTTGCAAGTGCTTTGAAGGGAGAAAGCAATGAAAAGTGCCCTTTTTATGAAGCTCACAAACAAGGGCTCCAAAAATCCTTTTAATCCAATGTCTGGTTCATTCAGAATAATTGATAATAATGCATCCACTAGGCTGAAACAACAAACAAGCAAAATCTCAAAGATAGGATCTGTGATTATTATCAGATGGTGAAACTTCCCCACGTGCACCTTTCAGGAACTTCCTAACTACCCTGGGGTTTGGCCTTTGCCAGGGAAGCCCTTATGGCTCAGTGGGTAAAGAATCCACCTGCAATGCAGGAGACACAGGAGATGTATATTCAATCCCTGGGTTGTGAAGATCCCCTAGAGGAGGAAATGGCAACTTACTCCAGTATTCTTGCCTGGAAAACTACATGGACAGAGGAGCCTAGTGGGCTACAGTCCAAAGGGTCACAAAGAGTCGGACATGATTAAAACAACTAAAGACACACACATGATCTTTGCATTAGGAGTCTTCCTCCAGCCAACAGACCTCAGATGAGAAGGGGCCCTGGAAATCAGTTGTCTTACCATCCTGTCCACTGGGCACCTTCACATCCAGATTTCTGCTGCCCTGCTCTGTGCAGCTTTTTGGAAAACATGAATGACATGTGGCCAAAGTAAGATATTTATGGTTAGTAGAAAGAGCACACAGTTTAGAGTAGAAAGACCAAGGTCTGAATTCCCATTTCCCCTAGAGATGTGAAATCCAGCAATCATCTCTTAGAGATGTCATTTAGATTTTCATTAAATGGTGATGATCATACCTATTTCTTGATATCTGTGAAGATCTAATATGTCAATATGTATGGAAATTCTTTGTAAGTGATAAAAGCTAGTGGTGTCTCCAGATCTCAGCGAGGAGTTTAAACTCTCACTTTCCCCACCCATCACAGTAAAAGGGTGCTGTCTGAGATGTATTTCAGTCCTGGGGGAATGTGGTGTGTTCCTAAAGATGGAATTTGTGGTGTGGAAGGCAAGGGGTTTCAAGTCTACCTTGCACTGGAAATCCATGTGGTAGGTTGCTCCTCTCTCTTGTGAAAGGTCTCCTTTCTTCTTACTTCTCTGGGATTTATTTTGCTTGAAGAATGGGGAGAACTGAAAAGCAGAATGGGTACCAGGGCTGGGTTCAAGAGAGAGAACAATGGAAGAGGTACCACAGTGCACCTGGCCAGTAGATCCCCTGGACTAATCATCCCTTTTCATAATAGATGCCCAACTAGGGTCTCTTGAGAGTCCCTTGGACTGTAAGGAGATCCAACCAGCCAGTCCTAAAGGAAATCAACCCTGAATATTCATTGGAAGGACTGATGCTAAAATTGAAACTCCAATACTTTGGCCACCTGATGCAAAGAGCTGACTCACAGGAAAAGACCCTGATGCTGGGAAAGATTGAAGGCAAAAAGAGAAGGGTGCAACAGAGGATGAGATGGTTAGATAGTACCACCAACTCAGTGGACATAAATTTGAGAAAACTCCAGGAGAGGGTGAAGGACAGGGTATCCTGTCTTGCGGCAGTCCATGGGGTTGCAGAGTTGGACACGAACAACTGAACAACACCTAGGATCTACTTTTCACAGCCTGAGTTGCAACTTTCCCATTTGGCAAGTGTCCCCCAGTGGGATTGAACTCACATACAAGGGACCACTGGAAGTCACCAAAGTTTCTGGAAGCCCTTGAGCCTCTTCCAGGCTTCTTTCCTTCTTCACCACCTAGATAGAGGTGACAGTGACATCCTTAACATGAAAGAAGCTTGGGTCTCTGAGTCCCCTCAAGGAAAAGACCCACCTCTACCAGGAACATCCACACGGGACAACTACATGGATGAGAGATAAACTTTAATTTTCACCTTTGTACATTTTAGCCTATCTGTTGACTTAGCCCAGCTAATTTCCATTCTTTGTCCTGAGCTAGAGGGACAGAACTAACTTCCTGGTTTCACAAATATTCCAGACCAATTCAAGTGTATGGAGTTTTCAATACTGATTCAGGACCAAAGTCTTTACAAACTATAGAGCATCCGTCCATTTGCCAGTTGTTGTTTAGTCCCTCAGTCATGTCCGAATCTTTTGTGACCCCATGGACTATAGCCTGACAGACTCCTCTGTCCGTGGGATTTTCCAGGCAAGAATACTGGGGTAAGTTGCCATCTCCTTCTCCAAGGAATTTTCCTGACCCAGGTCTTGAACTTGTGTCTCCTGCATTGGTAGAAGGATTCTTTACCACTGAGCAAACAGGGAAGCTCCCATTTGCTAGAAGCTTCTCTTTTGTCTTTCAGGTATCTGACTCAGTGATGAAAGCAGCTGGCTGGAGCCAACGTGGGTAGCTGTTGTCTTGCGCCTAGGATTTGTGCCACCTGCTACCGCCAGATGTGCTCTGGTTAGGACTCCATGGCTCCAGGTTACAGAGATGCACTCAAGGTAGCCCAGGGAGGTCGAGACAATGGCACAGATGTGGAGGGATGTAGCCACAGCCCCCAAGCCTCGGGCAACTTGAAACTGAGCCTGAATTAGGGGGCAACAGGACCTTCTTTTATGCCACATCAGTTTCTTTCTGCACATGTGCTCTTTCATCCTATTTCTACCAGGCTCGCCCTTACTCAGTCATCATTCCTTTTCCGCCGTAGTTAAATGAGCACATGGAAGCCATTCCCTTCAAGTTTTGACTTCACGTGACCTTTGGGCTGCAATACCTAACCAGCAACAGATAATGTTGCTCTTTTCTTTACATCAAGTTCCTCAGGACTGCTCTTCCTGTTTTTCTTTTTAAGTTAGACCTTGGGACACAGGTGAGTCTTGGGGTCCTGCCTCCCCCACTAGTCTAGCCAGACCTTTGGTATTTGAAATACGGCTTTTGGGAGCAGCAGCAATTGGGACAAAGCAGATGTTGTCTGTGAGGAATGTGAAATGGCAGCTTGGGAGTGGCATCTTTGACACAAGAGCCAACAGTAAAGTGCAAAATAAAATTGGCTGTTCTTACATATTACAAATATAAATACACACATAACAATTTTTATGCCAACTAGGTTTTAGGCACTGTGTTAAGATGTTTAGAAAACAAATTATAAATAGCCCTTATTTTTATCAGCTAAACAGTTTATTATTGGGGTTAGATTAAAGCATGCATAATAATGATAAAATTATTGCTATTCTCTAGATAAGGACTTTCTTATATGAATTTCTGGCATGACTTCTGGGGTGTTCTGTTTAAATACAGTCTAATGTGGCTGTTGAACGTGTGACTGCTGACCACTTAAAATGCTGGTATCATGGAAGAATGCAATTTTAATCTGATTTAAGTTTAATCAGCCACACATGCAGCCAATGACTTCTGTATTGGATAAGACAACATTGCACAATTAAGAGCCCCTACTTAATTTGATATCACCTATTCTTGTCTTTTCTACCCAGATCACCCACAGAGATGCTTAGGTAAATAGGACTCATTCTAAGGAAAGTCACTCAGTATATCCTATTTGCTGCTACCTGCTGTCAAACTAACCTTAGCCAGCACCCTAACCCCAGGCTTCGAATCAACCAGCCAACCACAATGGCAAAGCAGAGCAGAGTAAACCAGAGCAGCCTGGCGACTCTGGGTAATCCACCCATGGACCATTATACCGCTCAAGACGACATTCCTCAAAACTGGATCTGAAGTCTGATTTGCTAAGAGAGAAGTGTGTGTGTCCACATCTTGGTTGGGGTAAAGGGAACCAGTAGTGCAAAGTGGTCATCGTGGGTTGTGGGCTGAGGTGGGCGGGCAGGGAGGAGGGGCAGGGCTGGTCGCAGCATCAGGAAGACTCAGCATCACTCAGTATCTGAGGCTCTGCCCACGGATGCGGTGATCCCAGACGGCCAAGGCGTTGCCTGCCATCTGGTAGCAGTTGGATGGAGAGTTCACTCTGATGAAACCGAGCCAGACAGCTGGCATCAGATATCAGAAAATGCGAAGTCCAAAGTCCACAGTAGCTTTTCACAGAGTTGCTTCTGAGCCTGAGGTTCTGTGAATGGGGGCTAGGGACTCATCCACGGAGCCGGCCAGGGAGGTGAGGGCTTCCTGAATGTATTAGTGTGCTGTTAATAACACTATTTTGTGCTCATACAGGGGTACATGGTGTGTTCATTATGAAACTGGTGTTAACTTATGGGCCAAATCTGTGTCAGCACGCAGAACATCACTCTGGGTTTTTTCAAAAATGATTTGGAAAATCCTTTCTCCAGCAGTGCATCTCAAGTTTGTTTGTGAAACATCCCACTATTGGCCCTAATAATAATAATAATGATGGTTAATCAGAGAGAAATTACAAAACACAGGTCATCTCAGAAACAATGAAAATTCCCTAGTGATGCCCTAAAGGAAGCCCCATGTTCCAGTCAGTTGGGATCCCTGAAACAGTATCGCTTCTCTGATATTCATCACAGAAGCTTTGGTTCAGTTCAGTCACTCAGTCAAGTCCGACTCTTTGCGACCCCATGAACTGCAGCACACCAGGCCTTCCTGTCCATCACCAACTCCTAGAGTTCACCCAAACTCATGACCATTGAGTCGGTGATGCCATCCAACCATCTCATCCTCTGTCGTCCCCTCCTCCTGCCCTCAATCTTTCCCAGCATCAGGGTCTTTTGATTCAAATGAGTCAGCTCTTCACATCAAGTGGCCAAAGTATTGGAGTTTCAGCTTCAGCAACAGTCCTTCCAATGAACACACAGGACTGAGCTCCTTTGAATGTACTGATTGGATCTCCCTGCAGTCCAAGGGACTCTCAAGAGTCTTCTCCAACACCACAGTTCAAAAGCATCAATTCTTCTGTGCTCAGCTTTCTTTATAGTCCAACTCTCACATCCATACATGACTACTGGAAAAACCATAGCCTTGACTAGACGGACCTTTGTTGACAAAGTAATGTCTTTGCTTTTTAATATGCTGTCTAGGTTGGTTATAACTTTCCTTCCAAGGAGTAAGCGTCTTTGTCTGCCACCAAAATTCCACTGACCAAAATGAACAGAAAGGACACAGCTCCTTGGGATGTTTTTAGCAATGATTTTGTGAAATGAGCAGAGGTCACTAAGCTGCAAACAGAATTCTTTTCATTAAAAATGATGGTTCCCATGCTCAGATGTAAAGAAAAAAGCTGTCATTCTGTCTCCATCCTACCACTCTTTGGCATGAGTTACTAAGTCCCGTCCTGGAAAGAAGCCAACAGTGCATATCATTAAACCCCACTTCTGAGGAGCTGTGAATTTTTCAGTGTGATATCACACACATGCAAATGAAAATCCGTGTCTGCCAGGCTCCTCTGTAATAGAACATTTTTAGGAAGGTGAGGATGTGTAAGACACGGTGATAATCCTGAGACGTAGCGGAAAAGGAACAGAGAAGCTGTGCTTTCTCCCAGAAGGTGGTTTCCGCCAGGCCCATGTTGAAAAGACATTAGCAGGAAGATCCAGGGACCAGAAGACATGGCAGCAGGAAGTGCAGCCCATTGGATTTATGAGGCCTGGGGTTGGACACCTCGGAGCTGCTGGCTGAGCTGGGCTCCTGGGCCTCTCAGTCCAACGGCTGGAAGGTTTCCAAACTTTTTAATTGATTGGTTTCTCTGATCAAAAACATTGAAACATCTGGAGGCTCTGAGTTCTTTTACAGTTCTGTTCCAGTTCCAAAGTGGACTTGAATGATATCAATAATAACTTTGTTCCAACCCTAGATCCATAAGGGATTATAATCCTGGGATATTTTGGAATGTGTAGTGGACTCCACTGTGCTCAGTCACTGAGTCGTGTCCAACTCTTTGCAACCCTATGGACTGTAGCCCACCAGGCTCCTCTGTCCATGGGATTTCTCAGGCAAGAATATTGCAGTGGGCTGCCATTTCCTTCTCCAGGGGATCTTCCTGACCCAGATATGGAAACTGCGTCTCCTGTGTCTCCTGCATTGCAGGCAAATTCTTTACCCACTGAGCCACTGGGGAAGCCAGTGGCTAGATAGTTTTATTTCAGAAATACCCAAGTGCAGTGCAATGAGCTTCCTGGTTCTAGGGTGTCCCTAGTTATAGAAAGTGTCCTAGTGTAAAGGTGTGAGGAAAAGCTTCTGATTCTTCAAATATAAGGGGAAAAGGAATAAATGAAAAACAAGGACATAAATGTTGAAAGGATAAAAGAATATTTAAAAAGAAATCAAAGTACCAGGGTGTCCTTCTGTGCCTGCAGGCTAGGTATCATCCTATAAGCAATGCATTTTGTTAATGATCGTGGGTGACGTACCTTCCTGTCTGGCCACGTGTCTACTGGTCCAGACCCCTCACCCTCCTCCTAGGTGGGCAATACCAATGTTCTCTTTGCTGATTCCATCCTCTTCCAGGCAGCTTCCAGCCCCATGAGGGAGCGGGGATGGGGTTGGGGGAGGCAGGGCAGGGCAGTGGCTTATTGCTCATCATTTCTCTGTGAGTGGAAATCATACATTTGGATTGGGAAGATCCCCTGGAGGAGGAAATGGCAACCCACTCCAGTATTCTTGCCTGGGAAATTCCATGGACAGAGGAGGCTGGTGGGCTACAGTCTATGGAGTCACAAAGAATTGGACACAACTTAGCGACCAAACAACACCACCATCCATTGACCATGAAGGCTTGGCTCAAGTGAGCAGCTCTGAAAACACTAAACCTGTTGAGCAGCACGTCCTGTCCTGTAAACCCTTCAGTCCTTTAGATTTAAAGTCCTTCTTCTTTACCTGCGCCATGACAGTTGCAAGGATGTCCTTTCAGGCAGTAGAATCCATTATCTGGAGGAATGATGATAAAACCAAATCAAGGAGCCAGAGATGTTAAGAGAGTAAGTGTGACATCTCCCATTCTTCTGGAATACCAGCTGAGAATGTCAGGCTGAGGATCCCAGACTACAGTGCCTACGCAGGCAAGCAGGGCACATCCCTACAGGGCTTGCAGGCAGGTGATCAAAACTGCCCCTTCCCCTGATCTCCACCTCTAACATATTTATTCGACTCCTTGAAATTGATCAGGGATGTGATTTTTCTAAAGGAATTTGCGTAAGTTTAGATTACTACCTTGTATCTTGTCCTTTCTCCTCAAGAGAAGTAGAGGGCTTCGGGACCCCCACCTCTTGAAATTGGGGTTACCAGCCAGGATGTGAAGCTCATCTCCACACCCCACCCTGTCTCACCTGCACAGCGGCCAAGCTGCAGAAACCACAGACCAGCCAGGGATGAGGCAGAGCATTCTCAGGAGAACCTGACGCACCTAGAGTGTGCGGAGAGCGGGTCTGGTGCCCGACTCCCACCTGGAGAAAAGTGTCAGATGATGACAGGCATCCGGGAGGCCTCCCAGGGGAGACACACCAGCCGGGAGAGGGGCCTGCACACCCAGCATCCGGCAGGATGAGGATCTAGAGAAGTCCGCACAGGCTGGGCGGATTCAGGACAAATTCTATCTAGAAGCTGATTATTGAAACTCTGAGTACTGCTATTAAGAAGAAAGCAGAAGGGAATTGCCTGGTGGTCCAGTGGTTAAGACCCCATGCTGCTGATGCAAGGGTTCAGTCCTCAACTGAGAGCTGAGATACCACAAGCCATGAAGCATGGTCAAAAGACAACAACAACAATAACAACAACAACAACAAAATTGTACACTCAAGAAAACATAAAAACATAATTTGGACCTGGGAAACTGAAATCATCAACCTGATACTGACTGCAGAGAGTATCAAGGAAAGTGTACAGGGAATATACACAGTTGTTAACATTGGTTAACTCGGGTGAGAAAATTTTTGAATAATTTTTACTTTATTAAGTATACTTTTTGTGTTTGACCAGTGCTTTGAAAAGAACATATATCATCCTCTGTGACTAGCTCCAACAATAAAGTTACCTCATTCTGTAATAAAAAGTAGGGAGAGCAAGATTTTTATGCTATTTTTAATCCCCTACGACTGACCATCAAAATATCTGGTCCTGGATGACAACTGCTGTGTTTCCAAAGGAGAGAATGAGAAACTTAAGAACCTGAATGGTCTTCAGTATTTGGAAAAAGATGCAGTGATGTTCAGAATTTAAACTTCTCTTAGCTAAAATGGTAGGTGCAATGGCATTTATACTAAGACATTTTACATCAGTAAAGTTCTGACGGCATAGAATATTAAATTAATCAGTGTCCCATTCAAATCCATTTCGATTTATTAGTCCATTGAACTTTGGCATCTCTCCTGGAATACATGCAGTAAGTTAGGAAGAAATGGGAAGACATCTATTTCCTGCTTTTCCCCCTTGGTCTCCTGTTTTCCTCTTTGTCTCATCTGCTGTATAAATTGATATCTGTATCTCTGGAAAGAATAATAAAATCTCATGACTTTCATAGATGGAAATCATGCTTTTTTGCTTGAATTGTGGAAATAAGAAAGCTGTTAGTGGACACTTCCTGTCACGCTTCAACATTGCTCCTGGAAGCTCCGACTATGAGCTCTCTATCCTAGGTTTGTCCAGACCCAAGTCAAGAAGATCATTTTTGTGTTTATTTTTAGCAGATGAGCCAGGGAGAAGTGGCATAATTGATATTTCTTCCCCATAACCTGAGGAAAGAAATTCTCTCTGCTGATCTGGACTAAGCATGACATGGAAAGTGGTTCAGCGGTTTAAGTGATAGAGCGAGTCGGTAGGGTCTGTTTTGTCTGTTCTGTCGATGGTACCACCTGTTGGCACAGAAGGGGTAGCATCCCTTCTGTAGCTCAGAACTCCTGGCCCCCACATGTCTCTTGTACTTTTCTCTTGTAAATGGTGTACTTCACATCAGGGGGACTTTGTTGTATAAATCAAACCTTTATGCCTATTTTAAATTAGGATTTACTGTTTGGCATTTTGGTGTTAGAGAAGACTCTTGAGAGTCCCTTGGACTGCAAGGAGATCCAACCAGTCCATCCTAAAGGAGATCAGTCCTGGGTGTTCACTGGAGGGACTGATGTTGAAGCTGAAACTCCAATACTTTGGCCACCTCATGCGAAGAGCTGACTCATTGGAAAAGACCCTGATGCTGGGAAGGATTGGGGGCAGGAGGAGAAGGGGATGACAGAGGATGAGATGGCTGGATGGCATCACCAACTCGACGGACATGAGTTTGGGTAAACTCTAGGAGTCGGTGATGGACAGGGAGGCCTGGTGTGCTGCGATTCATGGGGTCTCAAAGAGTCGGACACGACTGAGCAACTGAACTGAACTGATTTGGCATTTTAAGGAGGCTCAAAGAAATATTTCCATGGAATTAGACTGGGATATTAGCAACTCTCTTGCCAAAATTCAAAAGACAAGATAGCCACCTGCATATTTTAATATTAAGTACTAATTCTGATAAAATGGTACGCATGTTTTAATAATTACTACATGTGTGATTTATTGGATTTAATCAGAGCCTTATTTGCAGCATTCTTGGCCAGAAATAAATTGAGTAAATATTTAAGAACTGCATCAGCTCCAGTTCCTACCCTTGTTGTTTTTAAAGGTATCAGTGAAGACAAATTAGCCTTTGTTATGAATGTCCTTAATGATGTCGTGGTGACATACAAAAAGATAATACATATTAATCCACTTTGTAGCTGTTTTCCTTTGTACTGCTGACATGTCAGCCTGATGCCTTATGCTATTTAAAATATGAAAAACCGGAGCTTGCCTCCAAAGTCATTTATAGTTGGAAAAAAGGAGCAAGTTAATAAATAGGTGTGAAGCTGGGGACCCAAGGAGCCATTCTAGCTATAAAATAATAGATCTGGGGGCCTCTCCGTTTCCAGGTAGTTAAGAAGCAGTAATGAAACAGGCCTCTCCAGGAGGCAGCTGGTTTTCAATCAGCCTGTCTGTGTTTCTGTGCCCACAAGCCACCTCCGACACCGGAGAACATCTGAGCATCCCCTTGCCCTGAGGGTGTCCACATCCACTCCGAACAGGAAGTAATGAGTAGGCTCCCTGCAAGATGAAAACTGTCACCTTTGCACCATGACGACAGCTCAAGAAGACTTGGAGACAGAAGTCCCATTCCCTTTCTCACCAAATCCCCCAAGAATGATGAGACAAAGGCTGTGTTTACTGCTCACACAACATTAAAAAGACAATAGCAGCAAAAATCATGATTAATTTTCAGTGCAAATGATCCCACTCAACTCAATGGAAAAAAAAGTAGACATTGGGGTGATAGGGTCTATTTTTTTGGCCTTATCTACCTGAACATCATTAAATGCTGGGGTGAATCTAACAAGACAAAAAAAAAACAAGTGGGCTTGGAAAGTCATACCATGGTGAAAGTTCTGCTAGGATGGGTGGCGATGGAATCGTCTTTAAAAATTATTTCAAAATATGCAGAATCCAAACTGTTCCTATGTTGACCATCCTTCTTTTGGGATATTTTGTCATTGTCATTCAGTGTCATTCAGTTGCTTAGTCGTGTCCGGATCTTGAGACTCCATGGACTGTAGCCTGCCAGGCTCCTCTGTCCATGGGGTTTCAGCAAGTGAAATATAAATATAACTGAAATCACTGCAAAATTCCAAATGTTATAATTTGGGCTCCAACATGAGAAAGTAATTAAAGAAATTGCTTTGAAAACTCAACTGACTTTCAGATGAGGACTGTTATGGAATAGTTAATGATCTAATAGATCATATTTTTAAAAGCTGCCTTTATAGCCCATAAAGCATCATCGTTCAGTCTAAAAGGTGAGCTACAGACTTAGTTCTCCAGGGGGCTGTGCCCTGGGCTGAAAACAATCAGGAAAGAGCCCAATTTTGAGATTTCAAGATTCTTCGCTCTTTGACTTCTCGGAGACTCTCAGAAATGGTACCAAGGAGGCTAGGATGACAGAAGTTTGAAGAGATGAGCATGCTTGTGTGTGAGGCCCTGGCCAGAGGTGATTAATGTCTAGCGTGCAAACCCTGGAGCAAGCAGATGGAAACAGTTTTGAGCAGCCCTGGCTGTCCATTCATTCACTGAGTGCAGCAGTGAAGGAGGGAAGAACCCTTCCCTCATGGAACTTAGGTTCCAGTGGAGAGGCAGGTGGGCACGTGCTTTGGTCCAGTGGGCTGTGTGGCAGATGGTGCTCAGGGAAGGAGGGGAGTACAAGGAACACAGGGCCACGGAAGAAGCAGAAGGCCAGCGGGAGATGCTGTGTGTGTACCTGGAGGGACACACAGCAAGTAATCTGGGGGAAGAGAGCCAGCCAGTGAGGCGGGTATTTGGGACCAAAGCTCATCACGAGGGTTGGGATGGGAAAGCGAGTTCTCAGCAGAGGGAAGAGGAAGTACGAAGCCCCGATGTGCAGTCGTCTTGGAAACACTCCTGGCAGAGCAGAGACTGATACAGCTGGAACCGTGTCTGAGCCCAAGGGTGACGAGGTTGAAACCGGTGGGATGGGCCAGAGGAGGTCCCGTGTCCTCCGTTAGAAAGATTTTGACCATTCTGAAGGGCATGGCAGGGGTGAGTGGGATTTGAGAAGTGTAGTGACGCCACCTGGCAAATTTCAAAACGATGGTTCAGGTGCCATCTGAAGAATAAACTGGAGGAACAGGCAGACTGGGTGAGAGGTGTTGGCTGGGTTCCAGGCTGTGGTGCAGGGCGGAAGCCACGGAGCTGAAGGTGAGAAGCGGTCCCACTTTGCAGGTGTGTTGGATGTGGGTGGATGAGAGGAGGAGTCTGAGGGGTCTGGCGCAGAGCAGCTGGAAGGATGGAGTTACCATTCACATTCATTTCCTCTGGCTGCTGTAACAAAGCCCCACAGACTGTCTGTCCAGGTCTCCCCGCCGGCTTCTGCTATCACCCACAAGCACTGGTGTCTTTGGTTTCTGCTGCATCACCTGGTCACTGCCTTCATCTTCACGTGTTCTTCTCCCCATGTGCCTGCGTCCAAATGTCTCTCTTCTTAAAAGGACACCAGTTATATTGGATTAGTTCAGTTCAGTTCAGTCGCTCAGTCGTGTCCGACTCTTTGCGACCCCATGAATTGCAGCACGCCAGGCCTCTCTGTCCATCACCAACTCCCGGAGCCTACCCAAACCCATGTCCATCGAGTCAGCGATGCCATCCAACCATCTCATCCTCTGTCGTCCCCTTCTCCTCCCGCCCCCAATCCTACATAGCATTAGGATCTTTTCCAATGAGTCAACCCTTCGCATGAGGTGGCCAAAGTATTGGAGTTTCAGCTTCAACATCAGACCTTCCAATGAACACCCAGGATTGATCTCTTTTAGGATGGATTGATTGGATCTCCTTGCAGTCCAAGGGACTCTCAAGAGTCTTCTCCAACACCACAGTTCAAAAGCATCAATTCTTCGGCGCTCAGCTTTCTTCACCGTCCAACTCTCACATCCATACATGACCACTGGAAAAACCATAGCCTTGACTAGACGGACTTTTGTTGGGAAAGTAACGTCTCTGCTTTTAAATATGCTATCTAGGTTGGCCATAACCTTCCTTCCAAGGAGTAAGCGTCTTTTAATTTCATGGCTGCAGTCACCATCAGCAGTGATTCTGGAGCCCCAAAAAATAAAGTCTGACACTGTTTCCACTGTTTCCCCATCTATTTCCCATGAAGTGATGGGACCAGATGCCATGATCTTAGTTTTCTGAACGTTGAGCCTTAAGCCAACTTTTTCACTCTCCTCTTTCACCATCATCAAGAGGCTCTTTAGTTCTTCTTCACTTTCTGCTATAATTTCTTCAATTTAAGTCTGGATTTTAATTTAATATTGGATTAAGGGCCCACCTATTCCAGTATAACTTAACTTCAACTAAACTAATCTGCTATGAGCCTATCTCCAAGTACAGTCACATTCTGAAGCCCCAGGGGTTAGTACTTCAACACAGGGATTTGGGAGACATAAGTTAAACCATAGCACTCGTTCAATGTGAGAAAGATGCCGAGAGCATCTAACCCATAGCACTCTATTGATGTGAGAAAAACTCAAGCGTATTTAACCCGTAGCATTCTATCAGTGTGAGGACTCAGGAGTAGCACTTTTGGACCTAAGACCTGCTTGTGTTCCAAGGGGAGACATCAACTACAAAGCTGAGATATAAATCTGGAATTCAGAGGAGACATTCAGACCAAATATAGACATCCATCAGTTAAGCACACATGTATTTAAAGCCCAGGCTCTGGGTAATATTGCTTATGGAGGGACTGTGTGGGGAAGAGGGAAGGGATGTGAGAACTAAACTCTGGGGCACACTTTTAGAAATAAGGCGGGGAGGAGGGATCAGAAAAAGAGTGTTCAGTAAGGAGGGAAACAGGCCAGAGCACGTGACACCTGGAAGCAGGTGAAGGCTGTGGTCTAACACAGAGGAACGAAGGAGCAGATGCTTCTGCCCACGCTGAGAACTGGTTTCAGCATCAGACTTGTGTACACAGTTTTCTTGGAGCTCTTAGGGTGAAAGGTTAATGGAAGTGAGTTCAAGACAGAATGGGATGAGAGTAACTGGAGATGATTAACATAGACAAAAATATTTGTGAAGTTTTGCTGTGAAGGGAAATAGAGAAATGAAAAAGTTGTTGGAGTTTTTTTTTTTACAACAATAAAATGTGTTGAGCTCTTTGCGCAGATGACACCACCCTTATGGCAGAAAGTAAAGAAACACTAAAGAGCTTCTTGATGAAAATGAAAGAGGAGAGTGAAAAAGTTGGCTTAAAACTCAGCATTCAGAAAACTAAGATCATGGCATCTTGTCCCATCACTTCATGACAAATAGATGAGGAAACAATGGAAACAGTGAGAGACTATTTTTGGGGGGCTTCAAATTCACTGCAGATGGTGATTTCAGCCATGAAATTAAAAGATGCTTGCTCCTTGGAAGAAAAGCTATGACCAACCTAGACAGCGTATTAAAAAGCAGAGATATTACTTGGCCAACAAAGGTCCATCTAGTCAAAGCTATGGTTTTTCCAGTAGTCATGTATGGATGTGAGAGTTGGATCATAAAGAAAGCTGAGCGCCGAAGAATTGATGCTTTACAACTATGGTATTGGAGAAGACTCTTGAGAGTCCCTTGGACTGCAAGGAGATACAACCAGTCCACCCTAAAAGAAATCAGTCCTGAATATTCATTGGAAGGACTGATGCTGAAGCTGAAACTCCAATACTTTGGCCACCTGATGGGAAGAACTGACTCACTGGAAAAGACCCTGATGCTGGGAAAGATTGAGGGCAGGAGGAAAAGGGGGCGTCAGAGGATGAGATGGTTGGATGGCATCACTGACGCGATGGACACAATTTTGCGTAAACTCTGGGAGTTGGTGATGGACAGGGAAGTGTGGCATGCTGCACTCCATGGGGTCGCAAAGAGTCGGACATGACTGATGTACTGAGCTGAGCTCTTCACAGGGCTCCTCCACTGTTCCGTTCACCTGATCACTTAGCTCTTGCTCTTACTGGACGAGTACCTTGCTCCTCTTTCACATCAAACCTCTAGAACTTCCTCCTCTATCCTCATCCTCAGCTGCTGAACTCACCTCCTGCATCCTTGAGAAAAAGACAGCCCACCCTTGAACAGTATGGGTTTGGACTGCGTGGGTCAAATTATATGCAGATTGTTTTCAATCTAAATACAGTGCTACAGGGTCTGTGGTTGATTTAATCCAATGATGTGGCATGGAGGATACAGAGGAAAGAGCCAACTTTAGGACTTGAGCACCTATGGATTTTGGTACCCATGGTGGGTCCCGGAACAAAAGCCCCAGGGAAACCAAGTGAGGGCAACCAGAGGAGAGTGTCCACGTCCTTTTGACACACATCCAGGGAACTGCACACTCACTTTTGTTCCTCTTCCAATGAGTGATCTGTCCACCTCCTAGAGCAAGCCCTGTGGAATTGGACCCGCTTCTCTGTTGTCTACTTGTGAATATCACTGTACTTTGACTAAATCATCCACTTTTTCTCTCCCTTGTATCATTCCACTCATGTACAAACATGCTAAAATTTCTCTCACCTTAAAAAAAATCTCTTGACCCCCACACCCCCTCCAGCTACCACTCCACTTCTTTCTCCCCCTCTTTACTGCAAACCCTTCAGCTATTGTCCACCTCCCTTGATGTCCAGAGTCTCTTCTTACGGCCCATCTGTGGTCACTGAGGTCAAGCTATTGCTCCCATCACTCTAAGGAAATAGTTCTCAAAGTTATCGATGCCCTTCTTGTTGCAAACTCCAGTGACCAATTTCCCATCGAATAAGTAGCATTTTATATGAGGCTTCCCAGGTAAAGAACTGCCCTGCCAATACAGGAGCCATAACAGATGCAGGATTGACCCCTGTGTTGGGAAGATCTCTTGGAGGAGGGCATGGCCACCCACTCCAGTATTTTTGCCTGGAGAATCCCACGGAGCCTGGTGGGCTATAGTCTATGGTGTTACAACAGTTGGACATGACTGAAGTGACTTAGCATACTTGCATGCAGCATTTTATACAGTATCCTTCATTCCTGTCTGAGATATTTTCTTAACCTGTATCTCTATGTATATATAATATTTCTTACAACTGTTCTGTGCTTGGAATACTCTTATTTGTGTTGTGATAAGCCATCGTGGTTGTGAAAGTAGACACACCTAAGGGCGGTTAACTACAGGAAGTCACAGCAATCATTCACTTCCTCGGGGAGCTCCCCGTGTGGGTGGGGAGGCCAAGGACGCAGATTCAGGTGACAGCTGCATCCCGAGTGCTCCAGGCTGGTCGAGGAGCCCAAGATGGTCCACTGTGCTGATTCCAGGGAAGATTTCAGAGAACAGGAGGAAAGCAGGCGAGCGTACTTTCCTGGAGCCACAGATCTGGTGAGGAGGGTGGTGTGAGGTTGACGTGCAGGTAAAAGAAATTGAAGAGGGAGGATGTTTAAGCGGTTTCCTCTGGGCTGGAAGTTAACCTTGGGCAGCAGTAAGTGATACCACTGGAAACATCCTTTACTTCAAACATCCTTTACTTCAAGTATTTCAGAAGGACTTAAGTTGCTGGCTGAAAAGTTGACTTCATTCTGTGTAGGGCGAGAGACAGGACTATCTTGAAGCAGGAAAAGTGACCCACCAAAGCAGACTTTGAGAGGAAGCCGCTCAAAAGCAGATGAAATCCGCATCCCTGAAGAGCAAACTGAATGATGTTGTTGGAAGCAGGAAGACTGTGTGTGAGGATGACTTCACTGGGATAAGCTTGTTTCTGAGCCTTTGTGCTTCTGATGGGGAAGAGGCTTCGGCATCAGGCAGTCGTGCGGGAACGCTTTGGGCCTAGATGGCGATGGTGAATGCCATGCTTTTTTTATAAGCTCAGTCTTCTTGGGTGACAGGCAGGGAAGGCTTGCCTCTGCATCAGAACAGTTATTAATATAGCATTAAACAGCTTCGTGGCGGAGGGTAGGCGGAGAGAAATATGCTGCTCACGTCTGGGCTGGGAGGCCCTGAAAAATCCCAAAGGGCGCGCATGCTGGGACCAGAGAATAAAGGGCTGGAGAGGGGAGCCAGGGCTCTCTGGGTATTCCCTCTGCCAACAGACACACTCACTCTCTATTGCACACACACACAACATCACTCACACTGCATCACAAACACACATACACTGCATCACACACACACACATATACACTCTGCACCACATACAAATACTCTGCACCACACATACATACACATCCTGCATCCCACACAGCATCACACATACACACACTCCATCAGACACACACACACGACATCACACACATCACATACAATGCATCACACACACACATATGCTGCATCACATCTACATCACACACACACTCCATCACATACACACAGCATCACATATACACACTCATGGCATTACACACACACGGCATCACACACACACGGCATCACACATATACATACACACCACATCATGCACACACTGTATCACACTTACACACACATATTATTTTAGATACACATATCTCTGGTGGTGTCATGTTCCTGAATAAATACATGCATGAAATAGCTTAAATAATCAGAAAATAGCTGAATTTCTTGATCACTTTGTTGTGAAAATTACATTTCCTCTTAAAACTTAAAGTCCTTTTAGGGGATGAAAAACAAAAGTTAAATGGAAGATAGAATAATAAAGTTGGAAAAGAAACATTTATTGAAATATTTACAGTTCCTATTTTAAAATGTTGTTTTCCCCTACAGGAGTCAGAAACGGTTATGTTTAAATTAGCAAACTAAAACAATAACAATTACAAAACTTAGGTCTTGATATATGTCCTTTAAAACTAGATCTTTCTTAAAATAATTTATAGCATTTTGGATATTACAATGTTTTCATGATGCTTTTGTGCATCAAAAAAATTAATGTAACTAACGAATTGTTTAAAATACATCTTAACGATCTTGACATCAATGTAAATGGGCACCACACAAAGTAAAACTGTTTCACAATCAAGGATGCAGAAACCACTGGGGTTTTGTTTTGGGTTTCATCTGTCTGCTGTTACTGGTTTGCTATGCTATACCTCGCCTCGTAGAGATCTTGCAGGGAAAGAAAGTGCTCTTAAGAATTCAGAAAAGAAAAAAACAAAAAAAACCACAATCCAAACTTTAAATTAATGCCAGAACATTAGCTGTATTCCTTTGCATTCAACGTACACAGGCACCTATTTATAAACCCGGGAGCGGGTGGAGGTGGTGCCCGCAGCTGTCACGAGGCAGATGCGTGGATGGTCCTCGTCCGTCTCTCAGAGATGGACGCGCCTCCATCAGCCCCACCAGAAAGCCGCCTCCAGGCTGCAGCCTCCAGAGCAGCGGAGTCACGGCTGCTCCCGCCCCGAGTCCTGGAATTCCTCCCGGTCCCCAGCGGGCCGGCCTCCCCCGCGCAACAGCTGTAACACATTTATTTCTTTGGAGCGCGGAGCTGGGCTGAATAGACTACTGTTCAGAAGTGTTTCGACTTGTCTCTCTCTCCTCGGGAAGGCTGGCCCCAGAGAAGCCGGCCCAAACGCTGATGCCTTTGAGCTCGCGGGGCTGTGCCCGCCGAGGGGTCAGATTTCAGGAGGTCAGCTCCAGCCTGGAGAGGCGCAGGGACGAGCACACACTGGAGAATGGGGGAGGCCCAGGGCTGAGGTCTGCCGCTTCCTCATCTTGTCCTCTGGAACCGTTTTGGACTTGAAGCCTCCGTGACAGAGCCAACTCGCGCGGTCTGGACTCTCTGGACCACTCTGCCCTCCTCTGTCTTCCTCTCTCCCTCTCCACCCCTAGGATCTAAAGAGCTCTCCCCAAAATCAAAGCAGCACAAACAAATGGTCTCCTTTTTCTTTCTGAGACGTTAGAATGATGGGTTTCCTGGGTCTCAGAGTATTTCCAGCCCTCCCACTGCAGGGGAAGCCGGATGCTAGATCCCAGAGGTTGCCCGGAACAGCGCCCATGCTAGCAACAGTTCAGGGATCCCTGCTGGAAAGTCTGGCCGCCCCGGGGGGCAGCTGGGAGGCGGCAGCAAACAGCAGCCCCACCCCGTGATAGCACTGCAGTCCTTGCGTTTCTGCCACCCACCTCTTAGAAGTTTTGGGCGCTGTGAAGTGAAAAGAGGCCGGTGACAAAATTGTACAAAAATAGCACGTTTTTCTTTGGTTGGTTTATTTGTCAATAAGTAGGACATTCAATCGTATTTCTGGAAAGAAGTGGGGGAAAAGAATAAAGACAGAAATACACTAAAGTGTCAGCAGTGATTTTCTGGGTGGTGAATAGTGTATTTGTATATATATACTTCCCTGGTGGCTCAGACAGTAAAGGATCTGCCTGCAAAACAGGAAACCTGGGTTCAATCCCTGGGTCGGGAAGATCCCCTGGAGAAGGGCATGGCTACCCACTCCAGTATTCTTGCCTGGGGAATTCCGTGGACAGAAGAGCCTCAGGCTACAGTCCACGGAATCACAAAGAGTTGGACACGACTGAGCGATTAAAACATATACACACACACGCACACACACACATATATATATATTTTTCCTACGTTTTCAGTAAAGGATATATGCTACTTTTTTTAATGGAAATATATAAGACTTACTAATGTTGGCTTTTGATTCTGGAGCTGTAGGAAGAAAGAGGTGGAAAAATTGCTCCCCCTCCTTAAGCAGAAGGTTTGCCTTGGAGCTTAAGAGACCCTTCAAACCAGGAATTAGGGCTGATAACCCAGCGACTGGTGGAGGACCTGCACTTTTGTTTCCAGGTAAGCTCCTCCATTAAAATCACAATGTCACCTTCCTGGGAAAGCAAGACCCTAAGGTCCTGGACTGAATAACAAATGCAGAGCACACCTCCCCCACTTCCACTAAAAAGTCGTGAAAAAGAAGAAAGTCTTGCCAGCAAATGCCAATTAACATACGTTAACATCATAAACGGACATTAAAATGCTCTAAGCCCTTATTATTGAACGAATTATTTCTGATTGAATTGAGGAAGCCTTTCTTTCTTCTCTGACATCTTTTCTCTCTTTCCTCCCTACATCTGGAAAATCTCAGTAGAGCCTAACGCAAATGAAGGAATGATTTACCATTGCAACTGAATATATGTGAGAGTCTACAAGTCTAGAAAGACACACAGTCTGTGATAAGACACTTATTAGTTCAATGTGTTACTTCAAGCTGTTGCTTCATTTGAGGTATTTGTAAGGATCAATATGGGGAATTTTCTTTTAAGTGAAATGTTTTTTATTCCAGAGAGTCAAATTTAGCTGATTATATATATTTTTAATATATTAAATATTACCTATAGAAATATATAAATCTAATTTAATATATGCTAATATATAAGTACACATATATTTATCATATGATGTATATTCTTGATACATTATTTCAAGGTGGTGCAGTGGCAAAGAATCTGCCTGCCAATGCAGGAGACAAGGATTCGATCCCTGGGTTGGGAAGATCCCTTGTAGAGGGGAATGGCAACCCACTCCAGTATTCTTGCCTGGAGAATCCCATGGACAGAGGAGCCTGGAGGGCTATAGTTCATGAGGTCTCAAAGAGTTGGCCATGACTAGACACACACACACAAACACACACATACATATCAAGAAAAGCTGTCATGGTTTAACACGCTTTTTTACCTTTAACTTGAGGTTTTATTCAGAGTTATTGCCCATACCCTAAGAAAAGCATTACAGTTTAAAAAGTAGAATTTGTTACTGAAAAAGTTGGCAGGTTTGTTTTCATAAACTGAGAGCCGCTGAGTGCAAACTGTGATCATCATCTAGCTTTGAGTAGAAATCAGTTATAGTATTGATAAATATGATGGCCAAGATCTCTAAATTTATTTTAACTTCCATGTACGGTACTTTAAAAGTCAGCCCTGGAAAATGACTGAATGACTCTTCCTTGGACAAGGTGAAAGCAGCATTTGAAAATCCAAAGAAAAACAAAACAAAACAAGAATATGTTTTCTCAGCTTCACTCACTTGTTGGACACATCTTTTGAGATCACCTGCAGGAGAGATCCCTGCATCATTTACTTTGATAAGAGCAGTTTTCTCATCAAGATGGCAAAGTTTATTCATGGAGCAAAGGCTGGTCAATGTGCAGGAAAGGGGATTTACTTAGATGGCCTTGCTAAGGAGTTCCATTTTATTTTATTGTTTCTGTTTGTTTGCTTGCTTTTTAACTTTAAATTCTATAGAACATCTCCTTGCATCTGAAATTTATCTAACTTTGAGTAGCTTTCACATTCCCTGGACCTTCCCCTTGTGTCTTTCAGAGGTTTCTCCTGCCCTGAGTGTGGTTTGATCGCAGTAAGAACAGCCACATTGAGCTATACAGTAGAACCTTGATTCAAAAGCAGAGCCGTGCTCATCACAACAAAAATAGGAGCACGTTTGGATTTCTGGGTTAATCTTTCTTTACGAAGAATTGATGCTTTTGAACTGTGGTGTTGGAGAAGACTCTTGAGAGTCGCTTGGACTGCAAGGAGATCCAACCAGTTTATCCTAAAGGAAATCAGTCCTGAACAGTCATTGGAAGGACTGATCCTGAAGCTGAAGCTCCAGTACTTAGGCTACCTGATGCGAAGAGTAGACTCATTGGAAAAGACCCTGATGCTGGGAAAGATTGAAGGCAGGAAGAGAAGGAGACGACAGAGGATGAGATGGTTGGATGGCATCATTGACTCAATGATCATGAGTTTGAGCAAACTCTGGGAGATGGTGATGGACAGGGAAGCCTGGTGTGCTGCAGTCCATGGGGTCACAAAGAGTTGGACACAACTGAGAGACTGAATAACAACAACGGTATATTCAAGGGATTTCATAGATTCTTAGATTTGAAAGGCAACTTACAAATGTTTCACTTTTTGATCTCAGGTGGCCTTGGCCTGCAACGGCTCGGACTGGGGCTTGGGTTCCCAACCAGAGACTGGGCTGGGTCATGGCGGTAAGAGCACCAGATCCTAGCCATTAGACCAGTGGTCAGTGACAAGGGTCCTGGCCCTTCGACCTTGCAGAAAAGAATCCCCATAAAGATAGAAGGTAGTGAAGCAAGTAAAGTATTTTTTAAGAGGAAAAAGAGTAGGATAAGTGTGGGTTGACACAGGGGTGAACTCAGAGAGGGAGAGTCGCTGAAACTCACCTTTGTGGCAGTTTGAATTACTTGTATGGGATATTTCTTCCAGTTTTCCTTTGGCCGGTCATTCTGATCTGCCTGGTTCACAGTCCACGTTTGGTATATCTCAGGGTCCTCCCGTGTGCTCTTATATCTCTGAGCCAAGATGGATCCTACCGAAAAGGCATCTGGGGAGAACATACCTTGACATGACTCCCCTTTGGCATCCTAGGAGCCTTTTCTGCGCACGTGTGGTTGGGGAGGTCTTCTGAGTTTGGAACAAGAAATATGCGGTCTGTGCAAGGTCCAGCCTCCTCCCTTAATTGTCCTGCTGTTCTTGTCTTGGAGTTTCGGTCAATAGAGTATAAATCTCCAATGGCTTTACCCTGGGTGGATGGCTGGGGCATCTGCCTCCTGCCTCATCTTTTTCCTGCAGAAGCTGAGACCCAGATTGGTGAAGAGAGTAACCAATGGCACCAGGACAGATCAAAATGGCCCAGACTTCAGCCCTGCTGCCATTTGGCTGCCTCTTGCAAACAGATTCCTTGGACTAAAACGTGGCTTCGAAGCAGGTCTGTTTTTTATTAGCAGGCCGTGGCAACAACTCTAACTGGGGACCCTGCTTTTAAAATTATTCCAGCTCTGTGGACTCAGGTCTTAAAGCCTGAGGCCTCTGCTCAGTCTCCAACCTCTGCTCTACCCAATATAAACTTTATTATATGGTGTAGAAAAAACACTAGCCCTGATAAAAGCTTTCTTTCAGTTTAAGTCGAAAAGATCTGGGATAAGAAAGTGAGAATTGGAAATGTGGAAGCAGACACTTCAGGATCTTGGGGAAGTCACAGCCTCAGGCCTGATGGTCCCCAGGAACAGGAGGATGAAAGGCTTTGGGGAGGGCGGTAAATGTGGACGTGATTACATACAGTGTCCAGAATAGATGCACTGTCTGGGGAGATTCCATTAGAACTAGCTGGTGTAGAAAAGTTAGTAACAATTTCTGTCTTAGGAAAAACAAGATGAATGATATAAACTAACTTAAGTGGTCATATAAATATGTTATAATCAAGGAAGAAAAAGATTTCTGGCTCAGAAGAAACTTAAAAAATTGTATTGTTTACCTAATTGATCAAGGTTCTCTTTCCTGCCTTCTTTATGGGTCCAGTAGAGACTATGTCTATAATAGCATTCAATTCTTCTCTATAAGCAATAAATTCTATTGCTGTTATCATCGGTATTACTGTTATTATAAATTAAAATCACTGTGAACAGTGACTGCAGCCACGAAATTAAAAGACTCTTGCTTCTTGGAAGAAAAGCTATGACAAAGCTAGATAGCATATTAAAAAGCAGAGATATCACTTTGCCAATGCAGGCCCCTATAGTCATAGCTACAGTTTTTCCAGTAGTCATGTATGGATGTGAGAGTTGGACCATAAAGAAAGCTGAGCGCCGAAGAATTGATGCTTTTGAACTGTGGTGTTAGATAAGACTCTTGAGAGTTCCTTGGACTGCAAGGAGATCCAACCAGTCCATTCTAAAGGAAATCAACCCTGAATATTCACTGGAAGGGCTGATGCTGAAGGTGAAGCTCCAATATTTTGGCTACCTGATGCAAAGAACCGACTTATAGGAAAAGACCCTGATGCTGGGAAAGATTGAGGGCAGGAGGAAAAGGGAGGGTCAGAGGTTGAGAAGGTTGAATGGCATCACCGACTCAATGGACATAGTATGAGAAAACTTCGGGAGATAGCAAAGGACAGGAAAGCCTGGGGTACTGCAGTCCATGGGGTCACAAAGAGCTGAACATGACTGAGAGACTGAACAGCAACAACATAAATTAAAATGGAATTACAAGGGCTCCTATGGGCCTGGGGAGATGGCTTATTTCAGTGTATCCTAAAACTTGGTTGGAGGTGGGAAAATGGTATGGTTTAGTAGAACAGGTCATGGGACAGTGCAAAACATTGCCTTTTGTCTTTGGGGAGAGATTAAGGCTCCAACACAAAGTAAATGGGCTAAACTCTAAGGTCACAGATACAGGAGCTGGCTTAACAGGGACGGGGGATCAGTCACCAGTTACAGATCCATGTGACTGTGATCTATTGGGGGGAAAAATAAGTTAAATTTCAGCCACAGAAAGTTTCAGTTATGACAAAACCCTTTCATATGCTTTTGTAAAGATAGCCTGTTTCAATGAGTATAAATCAAATGCTTATGGGTGGAGGGAGAAATAGGCAATGTGTGTTCATGGATCAGAGTGAGTTCCCTGACTGCTGAGAAAGAGACTCTTCCTCTGGTTTAGAAACCAATATTTTCTTTAAGACATTAGCTTAGCGGCAGGGTTAGAACTTCTGCGACAGAAGAAAGAAGAAATCTGGAAGAATCCCTCAGCACTGTGGGCTGATGAGGGGGAGGTAGGAGGTCGCTGTGATGAGGACTCAGGTCAGACAGAGACGCGTCTTCCTTCCTGGAAGTCGAAGCAGCCTGGAGCCTACTCGCTCAGTCGTGTCCGACTCTTTGCGACCCCAGGCTCTGTAACCCGCCAGGCTCCTCTGTCCATGAGATTCTCCAGACAAGAATACTAGAATGCGTTGCCATTTCTTTCTCCAGGGGATCTTCCCGACCCAGGGATTGAACCCATGTCTCCTACATTGCAGACGGATTCTTTACCATCTGAGCTACCAGGGAAGTCCATCACAATGTATAACCCAGACACCTCGAGACGGTTTCGGTAGAGCAAAGCCTCTAAAGGGCAGACTCACAACTCTCCTGTTCAGAAGCTCAGCTCTTATATTACCCAAAGATATTTTGTAAGTCTTGCTCTGACTGGTGCACAATTTGTTTTCAAGAAAATGCTATAGTTCTTATGATAGGTCGTTGGCTCATTTTAATGCATACCCTTAAGAGATACACACACAAACGATTAGGCTCTGCATTCTTCCTTCAACAAATATTTGCATGCCTTCAGTGTGTATGTGCAAAATCTTACTCTTCGAAGTCATGTACTCCTAGAGTGAGTCTCGAGTGGGGACTGGGGGCAGCCTTCCCACCTAGCATGTGGGGTCCTCTGCAGCAGGCATTCACTGGGATCTTGACAAACACACTTGCATGGTTAAGATGGGGCCCGGGCACTGCATACAGAAAACGCAGAGCAGTGCCTCCAGCTCCTGGCAACCCTGGCCACTTCTGGGAGGTCCCCTGTCTGCGCTTTTTGGCAACCAGTGGGGCATCACATGGTATTTCCCAGTGAACCTGAACTACGCAGCTCTGACTTGCCCAATAATCCTGCCTCTTGAGTCAGGAACTGAATCTGGTCTGTTTATTGCTTCCTCTCTTATCACTTCGGACAGCTGAGAATTCACAGGGACTGAGGGTGAGGGCTGGGGCTGCGGGGAAATGCAAGGATGGGTGGCGGAGACAGGAAGGGGCTGATATACAGGCCTGGATCTCAGGAGGCTTACGATCTAATGCAAGACGAGATGGTGACATGAACACCAATTAAATGGCAATAAAGATCTGTGCATATCATCAAGTGTTAATCGACTGGGCTTTAGTTAAAAAAAAAAGCCCAGGAAGGAAGCCGGCACTTAGGGTGTGTCCACCGCTCACTTCACACATCTCCTTTAAACCTCATAAGAGAGCCTTGGAGACATAAGCTGTTGCCTTATTTTTCACGGAGGCCAGAGGCTGAGTGCGGTCTCTCTCCTCTGTCTCTGCCTCTCCCCTGCTCTCCTCCTTCCCTTCCTGCAAGCACGAGGAGGAAGCGAATGACAGAAGTGGGTCCAGTCCTACGTTAGTCTGACTTCCAAGCCTGAATTTCTTCCCATCGTACTGTGTCACATGTGTATCTAAGGAGCCTCTTCCTGAGGTCACGAGGTGACTGCTCGGGTCTGGGGGAAACTTAGAGATGCAGGATAAACAGTCTTAATTATGGGGGATCCAGAAGCCCTGCCAACACCATCCTGGGTCCCTGAAAGCAGAATTTCTTCCCATGGGCCTGTAGCCTTCACTCAGTGAATAATCAGAGAGTAAGAATGAAGGATTCTGCACTCACCTCTCACAGTTGCCTAGAAGGTGACGTGGTAGCTCTGTGTCACTCCAAGTTCAGGCCATGGATGGTTCATCAGTAACTAGGGCAATGTGGTCCAGATGCAGCTCAAAGGCCCACACGGGACTTTCTGGATCAGACTCACCCGGGGAAGGTCCGGGAATGATGCCTGTGATAAGCTTCCCAAATTCACAAACTGGTGAGTGGGGGGCAGTCTTGGTTGATGGGCAGCCTGGTCTCGGTCACAGCTAACATGCACTCACTGGACGAACGGTCACCTTTAGTCTTCATGACCACTTTGGAGCTCTGGTTTTATCTCCACCTTACAGATGGGCACAACAAGGCTGGGTAAGGCCACCCGATGTGCCGACTGGAACTGAGGTTCAGAGTCAGGTGTGTGGCTCATAGTCGTCACCCTAGGCTCCCTCCCAAGTGAGGGTTAAACCAGAGAATATCATCCACAGAATAAATTAACAGTTCCCTGAATTATATTAAAACTCCTCGATGTACTTTTCCTTCTACTCATCTCCTCTCTAGTTATAGAATTCCACAGACTGGTCAGGTTATCTTATCCTGGGAATCACACATGGAAACACTGATGGGTCTTGGGGGCTGCGGCAGTAGCAATGAGTGAGACACGTTACTCTTTAGATAAGGCTCAGCCATTTAACTCAGAAAAAGAAAGGGAAAAAAGCAGAAGAGCTTGACTTCTGTAGACACTTGGTTTGAACTGAAAATGAACTCCCAATAAAATTAAGTTCTTGAAATCTATTATTCCCTGGGGAAAGAGAAACTTGCATTTGCATTGGCTTGTAGGGAAAAAAGAAAAAGAAGAAAGGTATTAAATAAGATTAATTGGAAAATGATGAAAATCACCTGTTTTTAATGTTTTGCCATGGCTTATGAGTCCATGATGGTCTGTGCTAGAGAAATATGGAGGAATTCAGGTTCTCATTCATTCAGTGAATAGGTATTGAAATCCTGCTTCTGACAATTTTCAATGATACAGATCCAGGTTTCAAAACAAATTAAAGAAATGTATATGACCAGCTTTGCAAGCAAAAGTTCCAGGATGTAAAACTGTGCTCCATTATTTTCATAGTTAGACCAGGGAAATCTTCCCAGATGAAACAGAACCCTGATAACAGAATGCTGATAAACCCAACACTGGGGTGGGTCACTGAACTGGGTTGAGTCTTCTCTAATTATAGAACATTTACATGTTAAGAATATAAGAAAGCAATGAAACCAATATAATTCAAATTAGCAAGCCTAATCAAAGGGGATGTTTTGCTGTAATAAAAGTTCCAAAGTGGGGTTTCAAAAAGTAAAAGTAATATGCTTGAAAGCTCATTGGCTGTTCTCTTTATTCTTTACTTTTCGTTTTAACGGGATCTATTAAGTCTTACTCAAATTCACACAACTGTCAAGTTTCTTGTGAAGTATGTAAACTGTAAGGTCCAGCTTTGGTAAGGTCTGAGACTAGAGTGATTTGGGGGCGGGGCTTGTTTAAGAAAATGGATTCAACATTATGAACACAAGTAGAAAGCCATTGCCCCGGGAATGGCAGCTCAGATCTGTCAGCCTCCCCATAAACTCATCTCCTTAGGAAGTAGTATCATCATGCCTGGCACACAGTAGCTGCTCACTAGGTATCAGTGTCTGTGGACTTGCCCTTGAAAGCAAGCACGACCTTCACTACAGTGACACCTGAGGAGGCGGAATTTGTCCTGTGCCCTCTCTTTCCAGGGATCCCCCACAGAGCAGGTAGTTGTTGCCCCAGAGTTCTTGTGAGCAGAACAATGTAACCATTTGAGCAAAATGACCTAGTAACTCAGAGTGGTCAATGCATGCACGCATGCATGCATGCTAAGTCGCTTCAGTCGTGTCCGACTCTGTGCAACCCTATGGACAGCAGCCCACCAGGCTCCTCTGTCTACAGGATTCTCTAGGCAAGAATACTGGAGTGGGTTCAATCTAAAAATCTGCCCATGTTTTCCAGAAATAAGGAATCTGTCCAGTGCCAGAGATTGAGCTAGTGTGGAATGTAGACACAGTCCATCTTGGAAAAATGCATCCTTGATGTCTTCATCTGTTTTTCCTAGTGCTGTGACCTTGACTGTCATCAGATATATGCGGATGGATTTATTTTAAGAGCTGTAAACCAGAAGGTGCCAAGACTTGGTATTCGTGTTGACATCCACTCGTGATGGGCATGTGTCTGAGAGATGTAGCCCTGGGGCCCTGTTTTAATTTTAATTGTACTGCTTTGGTTATAAATAAAATACAGATTTGCACATTTTCTCCAGTTACTTATTGCCATCGGTAAGCAGTCAATAGAAGCTGAAGCATACTACCACGGTTACATCGTTCCTATTAAAATAGAATCAAATATTTAAATAAAAAACAAATTGCTACACCCTTTAAGCCATGTCTGAGAAACCTACACAGCCCCTCAGTAATAAGCTATGCAAACACCTACATCCCAGTCAATATTCTAGATACACAGATCAGCCTTATCTCCTCCTGCCCAGCCAGGTCTTCAACAAACACTGCAGCAAGTCACCCCCATAGGTGGCCCTAGGGGACACGGGAGAAAAGGGTGCTTTACAGTGTCAGGTTTCGCTCAAAGAAATGCCCTTCAATGCCACCCTTACAAGTTCACAGACAAGGTACATTTTTTCCAAGTTCTCTTTTTAAGTATTCTAGTCACAGAGAAGACTATGTAAAAGGAGGACTTTCCCTGGTTAACGGTCAGCACGCAGAAATACAGAATGCTGGAGGTTTAGCCAGTGCCAGGAGGAGCTGCTGGAATCTAGAAGGATAATAAATATTGCAGACTGATGGTTCTGTACCTGGAGAGGCAAACTATAGTGCCCGGGGTGCCACTGATGTAGAAAACCACCACACAGCAGACAGGCGATGAAATGTCTTAAAATTAAGTCAAATAAAAAACTGGTAGGAGAGAGAAGAAGACAAAGGAAAGGAATGAAAAAAACAAACAAACAAAAAAGAGGCTCTAAAACAAGCCACCAAGAGAAAATTAGGGGAAAAAATCAACTATAAAAGGTATTAAACAGGTCTTATCTGGCAATGATGGTAAAATGCAAGAATTCAGAATTAGGTAATTTTCAATAATTGCTTTAGCTCTGAACTCTGTGCTAGGCAGCAGTAGGAATGTTCTTGGAATCAAGTAGTCCATTATACCAGAGCCCGGCATCTGTTTTCCTTGGGAGGTAATGGGAGTGCTTTGGGGGTCCAATTGTCTGCTTGCTTGTTTGTTTGTTTTTGGAAAGACATGAGAGAGGAAAGGAGAATGTTGACAGGATTTAATTTAATGGACCTGGGCAGATTAATGCATTTCAATTTTTTTTTCCTTTGCAATTATTTAAAGATAAAAAAAAGAATCAAAGAGATTCCACACTCCTTCCCACTGATACTCTGAAAGATTAAATCATGTTTCTCAGAGAGATGAATACATCCAGTTCCACCCTGGGAAGAAAAAAAGATCCACTTTTTGCCTGAAAAATAATGAAACAATTTTATGGAGTATTGAGGCATCTAATATTGAATGAATATTTAAGGCAATCGTTGTTTGTATTGCATATGTAAGTACATATAAAGCATTTATACCCTGGCCCCCTTATGTCCAACATAATCTATGTAATAAATGTGATTTATGGCAGGCAGGCAGTTATCTACCTGGGTGTGACCACCATTATGCTTGGAAATGTGGCTGCCTGGCCACAGACTTCTGATAATGAACTGCATAAAATAAGGATTAACTCATTGTTCACTGCTTTATCTCAAACCAGACAGGCTGCAGAAGCATTTACATTTCAAAACAGGGATTTACTCAAAATATTCAGATAAGCTCGAGAACACCTGCTTTTCTAGCCTTTGCAAATAGTATCTGCGCATTTTCCCTAGAAGGCAGTCCAGACCTATCTTATCACCCGGTGAATAATGAGTCTGTCTGTAGAGGAAGGAGTGAGCTGCAGTGGGGGCAGACAGCATTGAGGGGAAAGAAGACACAGAGGAGTCCAGAGATGATGCTGTTGTGACTTATTGGAGCCTTAGAGTTCTAAGTCTCGCTGGGCCACAGTGTGTTTTATCACTTCCCTGGTGGCTTTTCCCGGTGGCACAGTGATCAAGAATCTGCCTATTAATGCAGGAGACGAGGGTTTGATCCTGGATCAGGGAGATCCCCTGGAGAAGGAAATGGAAACCCCCTCCAGTATTCTTGCCTGGAGCATCTCGTGGACAGAGGAGCCTGGCGGGCTACAAGTCCACGGGATCCCAAAGGGTTGGGCATGGCTTAGAAACCTAACAACAACAACAGCAACCCTGTGTGTTAGCAGATTGACTTCTACATGTTTCCAGAGGCTGTGCAAGTGGCAGGGAGGTGAAGGGAGAGGAAAGTCTGGAGCCCCGGCGGCTGCCGTAAGCTCACTCATTCTCTCGTTGCCTCCTTCCTGTCCTGTCATCTGCCCCCAGGTGAGCTGGGGCCAAATATGCCGCTTGGCTGGCCAGGCTTCCCCCACTGCACCTGTCTGCTCCAGCTGGATCCTTCCTCCTCTCCTGGACCCTCATTGCCATGGCCTAGACATCTTTCTAAAAGAGCTGGGACTTTCCATACAGGCTTGAATTTGAACCTCAGCTTGAAGCTGAGAATTTCACTCCCCGTAATCAGATTAACCAGGACCTCACTTTCTTTGTAAAGTTAGGCAGTGGAGGCTTCCCACCAAAGCTTCTGTGATGATGAAATAATTGACAACTTAGGGTGTGATGGGCCGGTTGATGTTTAGTCGCTAAGTTGTGCGCGACTCTTTCGACCTCATAGACTGTAGCCCTCCAGGCTCCTCTGTCCATGGGATTTGCCAGGCAAGAATACTGGAGTGTGTTGCCATTTCCTACTCCAGGGGATCTTCCCAACCCAGGGATCGAATCTGCGTGTCCTGAATTGGCGGATGGATTCTTTACCACTGAGCCACCGGGGAGACCTTGTGGGCAGTGGGTTGGTCCCGTGCTGCCCATGGAAGGAGGCCTGAACATCATCTCCTGTCATGGCTGTGTCGGAGCAGAACCAACTACAGAGCCAGTCAGAGTCTGGAGCAGGAGAAAACTGAACTCACGGACAGACCAGAAGACTACAGGCAGAATGCGCTTGGGAGTGAGGTCACTGGAGACCTCATACTGCTTTGTACCAAGGAATAATCCAGCTAAAGCTGCCTGGACTTCAAGGAAACCCCACTGCTACATGACTACCAACAGCCTCTCAAATCAATCTGCTGACACTCAGCGTTCAGGCAAGTGTCTTTGTCCCCATCAGCTTCCTGGAAGAGCCCACTCAGGGCTTTCAGAGAAGGTTAATCAGAACTCGGGGCTAGGCTCCGTTGCATTAGAACCCCTGGAAAGGTCTGCGTATCTCCCTGGGGGTTTCTTTGCCAGTAATTGTTTTGTCTGGATTCTGCCAGCCTCCCCTTGGTTATTCCCTTCAAGCTGTAAATGCTGGTATAATCTGATTAAAACCACAGTCAAAGCCAGCCTTGAACAGACCGGGAGAGGAAATGTCATTAAAAAAGTGCAGAGGCCAGGGAGGATGAGGGTGAGGGGCTGGGAGGGCAGCCCCAGGCGCTGTTTCTGAACCTCTGCTTCTGTCTGGTTACTGAGCCCCCTTTCCCCTTGAGGGAGGCCCGTCCTACACTGGGACCCGCTTAGATGCCAATATGAGGCATCTAAGATACCTCAATATGAGACTCAATAAGGGACTCAATATGAGTCCCTTAGATACATCTCATGCCTGTTTGGTGGAGGAAAATGTTGGAGACATGAGAGATGTTTAAAATGATTCACACTTCTAGAAAGAAGGGCAGTGTTCTTTGGGACAGGCAGTCTCCTGGCCCTGCAGGACTGGGGTCCTTGTCTGCCTCCCTCTGTCATTCCTGGGGTCTTTTTCAGTTACCCGAGGTCTTAGCATTTGAATGTGTCTTATGACCCTGGACATAAGATCATTTCCTCTCCTGATCTCTCCAAAGATCTGTCTAGTCAAGGCTACGGTTTTTCCAGTAGACATGTATGGATATGAGAGTTGGACTATAAAGAAACTCAGTGCCAAAGAATTGATGCTTTTGAACTGTGGTGTTGGAGAAGACTCTTGAGAGTCCCTTGGACTGCAGGGAGATCCAACCAGTCCATCCTAAAGGAGATCAGTCCTGGGTGTTCATTGGAAGGACTGATGTTGAAGCTGAAACTCCAATACTTTGGCCACCTGATGCAAAGAGCTGACTCATTGGAAAAGACCCTGATGCTGGGAAAGATTGAGGGCAGGAGGAGAAGAGAATGACAGAGGATGAGATGGTTGGATGGCATCACCGACTCAATGGACATGAGTTTGGGTAAACTCCGGGAGTTGGTGATGGACAGGGAGGCCTGGCGTGTTGCGGTTCACGGGGTAACAAAGAGTTGGACATGACTGAAAGACTGAACTGAACTGAACTATGACCCTGGAGACATGAGTGGCATTCCCTCATTCTCTGAGTTGCAGTGGCAAGTTAGACGGGCCCACGTGGGCGCGGGGTACACATTTAATTCCCTATCACACTGTTGCCATGTGCCACATACCCCGAGGCAAGGAGAGGTGAGTAAATCAGAGACTGCTCTTGAAGCTCGTGAACCTCGCCCAGCTCCTTCCTCCACAAAGTGGACAAACCTGAGAGGTGCAGGGAATATGAGGTCTATGCCACGAGGAGGCAGGAATGTTTCAAACTGAGGCGAGTCCCGCCAGGCTGGGTGTGGGTGTGATGGATCCAGGCAAGGTCACAGAGAAGAGGCCTAGGGGAGTGCATTCATGGTAGTGGGAGATTCTGATGAACGAATGGGAGCTGTGAGTGCAAATGTTCAAAGGAAGCTAACACAGAAACAGATAAAGGGCAGAAGGAAGTGTTTGGAGTACAGAAGCACTGGTAAGTTGAATGTTCTATGTACTAGCCATTTCCTTTTTTTTTTTTTGCCCCGAAGAACAGTCTTTTTAAAGAATATTTGCAATTGAATGTATCATCTTATTGAGTCATGCTGCTGCTGCTGCTAAGTCACTTCAGTCGTGTCCGACTCTGTGTGACCCCATAGACAGCAGCCCACCAGGCTCCCCCATCCCTGGGATTCTCCAGGCAAGAACACTGGAGTGGGGTGCCATTTCCTTCTCCAATGCATGACAGTGAAAAGTGAAAGTGAAGTCACTCAGTCGTGTCCGACTCTTCGCGACCCCATGGACTGCAGCCTACCAGGCTCCTCCATCCATGGGATTTTCCAGGCAAGAGTACTGGAGTGGGGTGCCATTGCCTTCTCCATATTGAGTCATAGAGTTTCATAAATTTCACACTCATACAGGTCATCCACATTACTTCTGAATATAGCATTCAACACCATCCCATTTTGAATGGGACACACATACACACAAACAGCAAATAAACACCCCAGCTCTGTCTTCTTCTGGACCGCAAGCTTCACAACATGATGCCTTATCGAAGGGCAGAGGCGTTGAGTGGCAGAACTTAATTTAAACAGTGATAAGAAGCACAGGATTTGTATGACCTTTTGTACTGAAAGGAGAAAGGAAAATATTATTCTGCTCTCGTATTAAACCATGATGGGTTGTGGCACCCAGAGGGCAGGGTTATGTCTGATCCCCACTCCTGACCGTGTTTATAACACAGGGGACAAGGATCAGAGGTGGCGGTCAGAAGGTCGGCCTTATGAGAAGAGACTGAGATTCCTCACACTGGCTTTTTACGTGCCAGGCTCGGTGCCAAGTTCCCTTCGTACAAAACCCCTTCATGCTCAAATAAATCCTGGCAGCTATCTACTACTGTTACCCTGAATGCCAGGGACAAAAACGGAGACTTAGGGTTGAGCAATGTCTTACTGTTGGGGCTTCCCAGGTGGCTCAGTGGTAAAGAACCTGTCTGCCAACATAACAGATGCAAAAGATTCGGCTTCACCCCCAGGGTTGAGAAGATCCTCTGGAGAAGGAAATGGCAACACACTCCAGTATTCTTGCCTGGGAAATCCCATGGACAGAGGAGCCTGACGGTACAGTTCCTGGGGTCGCAGAGAGTCGGACATGGTTCAGCGACTGAGCACACACAGATGCATGATGTCTTACTGTTGGGGAACGTGGTAGGTCTAGAAATGCTTGATCTCGGGCACTGTTTCCAGAAACCACCCTCTACACACTGTGTCATGTTCCCTCACCTGGCACTGCTGTCCTGCAACTCCCTAACAAAGCACCACAAGCTGGGTGGCTTCAGATGACAGGGATTTATTCTCCAACAGTTCTAGAGGCCAGGTCTAAAATTAAGTTCCTGGAGGGGCCACGCGGCCTCTGAAGCCTGCAGGAGACAATCCGTCCTTGCCTCTTTCAGCTCCGGGTGGTTTGTCGACAATTCTTGCCCTCTTTGGATCACAGTCGTCCAGCTCTGATGTCCGCTGGCCTCTCCATGTGGCACTCCCTCTGTGTCTCTGACTTGCCTGGGCCATCTTCTCGAGAGGACACTAGTCATGTGGAATGAGGGGATACCCTTATCCATCCTGCTGCAATAGGATATGCCCTTTCTGCACCAACCCAATTTTCAAATAAGGTCACGATCTGAGATACTGGAGGTTTGGACTTCAGCATACCACGTTTTGGAGGACACGATTCACCCCATAGGAATAAGGGCTACTTGTTTGTGACTTGTATTCAGATCCACAGAGCTGATACAGTCTGAGGAAAACACATACACACATATGTAAATTAAATCAATTTTCTGGATGAATAATTTCACGCAGAGGAGAATTCAGATATACAGAGTCTCATTCTCATTCAGTACTGGGTAAAAATAACAGGTGCAAAGTAAATTTTTATTTGCTTTAAATGGATTGAAAGTGAGCTTGACACCAAGAGGGCCTTTGTCACCTTTTCCCAGTTCTACGTGGTCCTCCATTAATCTGTCTTCCTCTCTCTGCTCTGTCACCACTTTGAAGTGAAGCGAAGGTTGCTCAGTCATGTCCGACTCTTTGCAACCCCATGGACTATACAGAATACTGGAGTGGGTAGTCTTTCCCTTCTTCAGGGAATCTTCCCAACCCAGACATCGAACTCAGGTCTCCTGCATTGCAGGCGGATTCTTTACCAGCTGAGCCACCAGAGAAGCCCAAGAATACTGGAGTGGGTAGACTATCCCTTCTCCAGAGGATCTTCCTGACCCAGGATTCGAACCGGGGTCTCCTGCATTGCAGGCGGATTCTTTACCAACAGAGCTATCAGGGAAGCCCTAAGGGGGACCAGTTTAAGGGGGACAATTAATTCTCCTTGTTATGTCTCACACTTACCTCTGTGCCTGGTGGGCATGGACACTTGAAACCCAGAGTTCAGGACTGACTGGTTGGTTTCACAGTGCCAAGAATAAACTTGCAACCCATTTCTGATGTGCTTAAAAAGAGATGGATGAAACTGGAGCCCATTATACAGAGTGAAGTAAGCCAGAAAGAAAAACACCAATACAGTATACTAATGCATATATATGGAATTTGAAAGATGTTAACGATAACCCTATATGCGAGACAGAATAAGAGATACAGATGCATAGAACAGTCTTATGGACTCTGAGGGAGAAGGTGAGGGTGGGACGTTCTGGGAGAATAACATTGAAACATGTATATTATCATGTGTGAAACAGAACACCATTCCAGGTTCAATGCATGAGACAAATGCTCAGGGCTGGGGCAATGGGATGACCCAGAGGGATGGGATGGGGAGGGAGGTGGGTGGGGGGTCCAGGATGGGGAACACATGTAAACCCATGGCTGATTCATGTCAATGTATGGCAAAAACCACTACAATATTGTAAAGTAATTAGTCCCCAACTAAAATAAATAAATTTATTAAAAAAAAAGAATATTTTTTAATTGAAAGACACAGCCACACAATTTTTCCTAGTAATAATGGCAGTTTATTCTGTGCAGTGGGGAATTGTTGGGCAGCCCTGGGAGACCCCTTCTTAGGGGCGGAGGCTGACTCACACATGTCCCACAGAGCTACAACCTCCTCAGCATCGCAGGCTTGGGAGACAGACGTGGAAACTTCTGTGAGATTTTTGGCCTCAGTGCACTCAGAACAACCTTCGTTATGGACAGGACCTGGATGGTATTCAATTCCTTGTTGCTCAGTAGCTCAGTCATGTCCAACTCTCTGCGACCCCGCAGACTGTGACACACAAGCTCCTCTGTCCTCCACTGTCTCCCGGAATCTGCTCCAGTTCATGTCTATTGAATTGGTGGTGCCATCTAACCACCTCATCCTTGGCCACCCTCTTCTGGGGATCTTCCTGACCCAGGGATTGAACCCAGGTCTCCTGCATTGCAGGCAGGTTCATTACCATCTGAGCCACCAGGGAAGTCCTTTCATTTCCTTAGGAGTTCTTAGATGTGAGAGTCACCCAGGGGGCTCTGTCTTCCCAATGAAACTATGAAATCTTGAAGCACAATCAGCAAAATTGGCAGGCCCCATAGGATATGGAACCTATTTTAAAATGATGCCATCAAGGTAGGGACCGTGGCTCTGGTTATTCTGTGGCCTTGGAGCAGAAACCCCAGAAGAGACTCTAATGAACGTCTCAGCAGGACTCATGTAGCCTGGCTTTGGGAGATGCTCTTATTTTTTCTCCATGTTGCTGTGCAGACAAGACACTTTTATTTTTATCTTGTTTAACAAATCCTATGGAGCACTTGCTGTGTGTGGGGTTGGCACTTATTCTGAGCCCTTCTTTTGTCAGATGAGGAAATCTTGCTAGACCTACCCCTTACTCAAGTCACTTACAGAGATTCCAAGTATCCCTCAGCCCCTGTTTAACTTGGTTTTGACACAGTAGTCAGGCATTTATAGACGTAGCTGCTTCACCTCACCAGGATAAACCTCTTGTCTCTCTAGGTTCTGGTACCCATCCCTTGATCCAGTTACCATGGCGATGTGACAGACTTCCCCATCAGTTTCATTTGGCCCCTGGATACCTAATGAAGTGGGGCTCAGTAGGAACACATCCTCCCTGCTCCACTGCCATCAGCTGGAGAGAGTCAAAAGCTGTGGCACCTGCAGACCTCTCCCTCACCCACCAGGGTTGGCACTGACTGGCTGACTCCTCAGCTCAGGAACAGTTCCACGTGGCCTCTGGGCCATCTGAGCTTCCTCCCAACATGGCGGCTGGTTCCCAGGGCCAGTGCGCTGAGAACAGCTCCAGCAGCGGCAGCCTCGTCTTCCGTGGCATAACCTCAGCTGTCAGAAGTGTGGCTGCCCCAGTGCTGCGTTTCCTACTCTGGTCCTGGAAGCCAGCCAATTTCTGTGGGGGAAGCAAGCAGACCCCAGCACCTGGTGGGGCACCTCAAGCTTCTGGAAGAACTTGAGATGGGAAACACCCCCTTGGTCCTGTCAGGGAAAGACGAGCAATTTTTTCACTGATTTTATCTTTATTTCCATTTTCCTTCAGCATGAAAAATGCTTCTTTTTTTTTTTACTTTTAATCAACCTTCAATGCCCTACTGCCATCTTTCTTGTTATCTTAATTTGAATATCTAATATGCATTAACAGAGGATGAGATGGTTATTGTATAGCATCACTGATTCAACAGACATGAGTTTGAGCAAACTTCAGGAGATAGTGAAGGACAGGGAAGCCTGGCATGCTGCAGTCCATGGGGTCACAAAGAGTCAGACATGACTTAGCCACTGAACAACAATTACAACGTTCATTAACAAAGACCTTCCTAGTTTCTGTTTGACTAACCCCTCTCTTTCATCATCTTCCTTCTCAATTATCCCAAAAAACACTACTGTTACTTACAGATAGAACACAGAGACCGAGAGAGAAAGGACACACACCCAGTCACAGAGAAGAATTCAGTTAGAATCCCCTTTCTTAACACATTGGTGCTAATTGCTAACTTCATTATTGTAAACTAGTGATGACCCTGAAATGTTGAAGGCTTCTAAAATCAATCTATCAATTGATTGACCAATGGATCTATAGGCCAACGGTCTATCTCAACTAGCCATTACACTGCAGTTTTCAGGGTGTAGCCTAGGGGCAGACAGACCTCAGGAAGCAGTCTTCCTTTTGCTGATGCAGGAAATGAGTTTTCAATAGTTAAAAACCTGTGGGGTACACACACACACACACACACACACACACACACACACACACACACATTGCCAGGCAGGAAATGAGAATTATTTCAGAGATGCCTCATCCTGCAGCTCTGAACACTATCAGATGCCACATTCAGGTTTGCAGGCTGTGATTTCCGAGCCACAGTCTTGTCATTGCATTTCCTGCATGGACCCCAGGAGTGTCCCTAAGTGAATGCCTTTCATCTCTAAGGAAGCAGAAAAAATGGTCTTCTCTGCTCCCTGCCCCTCCCTCCTCAACCTCACAGGAAATGCCCAGGTCTTGGACTGCAAGTTGCAAGGTTTTTGTTTCCCAAGAGCTTACACAGACCTTGTCTGGCCAGCTGAGTGGAGCCTGCAGTGTGCTGGAATAAAGCGACTTAAAAATCATTTCCTGGCACAGGGAAATGTTGCGGTAAGGCTGCTGCAGAAAACTCCTTTGTGCAGCCCACCCTGTGCTCCCTGCAGGGTCAGGTGTCACACTCACAAATTAAAATGTCAGTTTGATAGTCTGTGCTGCTGGCTGAGCTGTAGAATTGCTTCCTTGGCCAGTGGAGTCATATTCAGGTGCTTCTGGGAAGGCCCTATCCTTAACACAGCTAGATGTGTTCGACCGTGGCAGGGATGCGTTTAGTCTCACCAGGGTCTCCTTGTGTCTTTCAATTCCAGTCACATAGATGAGATTAAGCACCTCCGAGGTACCTACTTGGCAGGGTCCTAAGACTGTTTGCATTTCTACAAGTCTTGGCCATATAGACTCTGCGCACCCTTGTCCAATGTGCATTTTCCTGACATTTACAAGTTGTTTTATTTTAGGATACATAGCTCAGTGGGCTTCCCTGGTGGCTCGGCTGGTAAAGAATCTGCCTGCAATGCAGGAGACCTGGGTTTGATCCCTGGGTTGGGAAGATCCCCTGGAGAAGGGAATGGCAACCCACTCCAGTGTTCTGGCCTGGAGAATCCCATGGACTGTATAGTCCATGAGGTCACAAAGAGTCAGACACAACTGAGCAACTTACACTTTCACACACCTCAGCTTGGGTGCATGGATGTTGTCTTGCTAACACAGCTGCTTTGGTGACTTGAATCTGTAGCGCTTGAGGGATTTGTCTTGACCTCCTACTTTTAAGGAGGCCAAATGCTGAGGCACCAAAAAGGCTTTGTTAAAACCCTCTTCCTCCAAGAGGTAGTTTCTTGAGCCACTTGATCACCTGCCTTGAAACTTTTCCTGGAAGTTGGTGTCTTAAACAGGCTGCTTTCTCTTCCAAGAGTTGCTTCTCATGGTCATGGGCTATAGTCTTTGTCAACTGAGCAAAGAAGGCCAGTTAGCTATAAAAGAGGGTGAAGGGGAGAGGGGATGGTTAAAATTAGAGGCCTCCAAATCCTACAAAATGTGCCCCAGAAATAGAAGTCAGCTTGCCATCCCATGAGAAATGCTTTTCTTACCTAAGAGTATCTTTAGAAATGTCTAAAAATGTCCCTTGAGAGTCCCTTGGACAGCAAGGAGATTAAGCCAGTCAATCTTAAAGGAAATCAACCCTGAATATCCATTGGAAAGACTGATGCTAAAGCTGAAACTCTAATAATTTGGCCACTTGATGTGAAGAGCTGACTCAGAAAAGAACCTGATGCTGGGAGAGATGGAAGGCAGGAGGAGAAAGAGATGACAGAGGATGAGATGGTTGGATGGCATCACTGACTCAATGGACGTGAGTTTGAGCAAATTCCAGGAGACAGTAAAGGACAGAGAAGCCTGGCGTGCTGCAGCCCATGGGGGTACGGAGTCGGACATGACTTAGCAACTGAACAACAATAACAAAAATGTCAAGTCAAAGCATACACATTTTTCAAAGGCATCAAGCCAGAGTCTTTAGGAAAACTCCAGGTGTTTTTTCTGGGCTGAAATCATCCAGGTAGAACCATGTAGGCAGTGTCATGCGCCATGTTCAAAGACCTCTTTGATGCCCACAATTTCCAACTCAGTGTTTTAGTTTTCCACTGTGTTCTACTCTCCTTTCTGTCTCCAATATGTAGTCCAACATTCCAGTTAAGATCTGGATTCCTACAAGGATTGTGTCATCATTGAAAAGTGGGTCCCGCCTGCTTTGTGATGTCTTTTCAGCTGCTTTATCCCCCAACTTGCTTCCCAGAGAAAGAGCTTGCTTAGCAAATGGGGGTCCTCTCAGAACCCTCCTTGGTAATGGCACTGGTTAATGTCACAGTGGAAATGGCAGGTGATATCCTCCATTCAGAGACCAAGACCCAAGTGGAGAAGCTACCCTTGGAAGGAGATGGAAGCATCACCCACACTCTTGTTGGCCCCGAAGGCCAGCATGGAGGCCCCTTGACAGCGCTCCAAGGCTGGGCAGGGATGTTTCATCCAGTTCCATTTCTCCTAATGCACCTGAAGGCAGAGGCCTGCGGCCCCCATATGATCAGTCTTCAGGAAAAGATCCCATGAGCAGAATAAAATAAAATGCCTGTTGTCTGGCTGAGTGCTTGCCTGCAAGAAGTGCGGTGTTGCTGGCTGACAGTGGAGGAGACTACCTGGTCTTGAACCCCTGAAAATCCCTGAAGACCTTTGTGAGACTGAGACTGTATGCGTGTGTTCCTCCATATTTGTTATTCTTTTCTCCAAAGAGCATCCAAGTTAATGAAAGCCCAGGTAAGGCATAACGGTGATCTAGATCTTGTTCATTCCTGATCCCTGCTGACAGTGCACCTGGGTCTCAAAGTACCGAAGGAAGAAGCAGCCTGCCTGGGCTGTTAGGCATGGTGGTAAATTCAACTGATGCTCTACAGAGCACTTGGCACATCAAGACCTGTTCCTTAGTTTTTTCTGTGCCCAATAGTTCTATTTTTTTTACTTTCTAGTACCTGTAAACAGTTGATCTGAGATAGAAAGGTGGGACCTGCAAGTGAAAGAGGTCTCCTGGCACAGGGCTGGAAAGGATCTGTAGAAGGACTTTGTTCAGACCTATCTTTTTAAAGAAGAGGAACCAGATTTGTTTCATGTCATTCAAGTCCTTAATCATCCTGCAAGCCCAGGACACATCACAGGGCTCTCTTCATCCTCCAGTGTGCTGCTCCTTTAATTTGAGACCTCTTTTCTACAAAAAATACATATATGTACACACATACACCTGGGTTTACCTGGTAGCTCCGTGGTAAAGAATCTACTTGCAGTGCAGGAAACCCAGGAGACTCTGGTTCGATCCCTGGGTCAGGAAAATCCCCTGGGGTAGGAAATGGCTACATACTCCAGTATTTGTGCCTGGAGAATCCCATGGACAGAGAAGCCACAGTCCATGGGGTCACAAAGAGTTGAACATGACTGTAGCGGATGAGAACACAAGCGTGCTTATTTAAGATATTTAAATACACTTTATTGTATGAATTAAATATATTAATACATATTTAAATTTTGTTTAAAATGCAATAAAATTGGAAATAGCCATAGGGGAAAAAATATGGTTTATTTTATTCTGAATATATAGGCCTTATTACACACACACACATACACACACATAATATATATATATATATATATATATATACACATTTTTTTTTTTTGCATTTTAGTCTTTTTTTGCAATTACTCTTTCATATTCTGAGGAACTCTGATACAGAAATACTGAGAGAAAATATATTACAAGACCTGTATTTTGACAATCCTTTAGAGAAAGCACCTCTGCGTTTTTTAATCCAATATGCATTTTCCTCATGTAGTATTTACATACACTTTGATTTACAATGGAGTGTGGAAAATACAGTCCTTACAACAAGGAGTAGCTACCCACGCTTTAATTTTCATGGAGAAAATGATTTTTGAACACCATAACATTTACTGATTTCCCAAATCCTAATCCCTGGTTAGGTGAGGCCCTATCTCCTAGGAAATATGCAAATGAAGAGGAAAGAAAAAAACTGTCCTGCAGATTCTAGCCTAAAAAAATCATAAATGGTTTAGTTTCATGTAAAAAAAAAATGATAGAGCAAATCTTAGTAACTCATATCCACGAGAGCATTTCCCTTCTTCTTTTCTTATTTAGGAACCAGCTTGAGGCCCCAGCTCCACCCCTCCCAGCCCCCAGGCTCCCCACCCCACGGAGCCCTGAGCTCCTGTAATCTGGATTCACCATCAGCATCTCGGACAACAGTGGCTGCAACGCAGGACACCTCCCCCATGCCAGGGCCCCAAAGACGCCACTAGTTAAGCCAGAGCCTGGTGCTTGTGTGCAGAGAACGGTGAAGTCGACATCCAGCCCTCAGGGAAGACAGTTTCAAATCACAGTCAACAAAGGTCCTCCAACTCAGGTCTTAAAGGGAAATGTGTCCAGGGCGGCCTCTAGGTCCCTGGCTCAGGCTCAGTTCTCACTCTGGTTTTAGCAAATGGGTGCAGCTGAGTTTTCTCTTCTGCTCTTGATTGCTGAACCTGACCCTCCTTGTCTGCATAATTCAGGTTGATGGTCACATGCAACATACGTGGGCAAAATCTCATCCTTTGCTTTCTGACTGAGGTAGAAGAGCCCAGTGGGATTTTTGCAATTGGTGGAACTAGGATGGAAAACTGAACTTGCTAAAGCTCCTCTTGATGAGGGTGAAAGAGGAAAGTGAAAAAACTGGCTTGAAACTCAACCCTAAAAATAAACTAAGATCATGGCATCGGGTCCCATCACTTCATGGCAAATAGAAGGGGAAAATGTGGAAGCAGTGACAGATTTTATTTTCTTGGGCTCCAAAAGTCACTGCAGATGGTGACTGCAGTCATGAAATACAAAGATGCTTACTCCTTGGAAATAAAGCTATGACAAATATAGACAATATATTAAAAAGCAGAGACATCATTTTGCCAACAAAGGTCCCTATAGTCAAAGCTATGGTTTTTCCAGTAGTCATGTATGATGGGGGAGTTGGACCACAAAGAAAGTTAAGCACCACAGAATCGATGCTTTTCGACTGTGGTGCTGGAGAAGACCCTTGAGAGTCTCGTGAACAGCAAGCAGGTCAAACTGGTCAATCCTAAGGTTTGGATTTTCATTAGAAGGACTGGTGCTGAAACTAAAGCTCCAATACTCTGGCCACCTGATGGGAAGAGCCGACTCATTGGAAAAGCTGACTCATTTCCCTGATGCTGGGAAAGATTGAGGGCAGGAGAAGGGGACAACTGAGGATGAGATGATTGGATGGCATCACCATCTCAATGGACATGAGTTTCCCCTAGCAGAAAAGTCTTCACCCCAGCTGGAAGCTGGAGGTGGCTCTTACCCACTACTGGTCCACAGATTAGTGGGTAAGGCCTGATCTAGGGTCTATGAAAAGTGCTAAAATTTCCCAGGAAAATGTGTTTGCCAAACAAGGAAGCATGCAGGGAAAGGCGTGACAAAACTTCAGAGAAGGACCAGGTGTTCAGTCCTGGAGGAGTTGAATTGCTGTGCATGTGTACCATACCAGCCTGTTTCCAGCCCTTCCCCCTCTGAGAGCAGTTCAGAAAACTCCCAAGGTCAACTGTGAAAAGAAGCCAACCACTGTCTGGATTTGGGAAAACAAAATCTTGCATTTTTAGTCAAAGTTAGAAATGTATATATTTACCAGTTTCTTAAAAAGAAGCAAAGCAATAAAAAAACTTGGCATATATGTTGATTACTTTCCTGGATTCATCTGATCCCACTGAGAGAGTTTCTTATGCAGATCAAGAGCAGCACACGGCTGCAAGATATTTTAAAAAAATAGATTAAGTAGTAACATAAGAACATAGGAATAATAGTGTATCTACTACAAAAGCCTAGGGCTCCAAAATGTATCGTTTATTAAACAATGCTGATATGATGACAGTATCTGAAACAAGTATCTTTCTTCATGGGATAAACTAAGAATGTAATTGGCAGGGCACGTGCATTTGTGTATGAACACCACATAGGTTCAACCATGTACATATGTGCTGTTCAAACATATGCGTACAGTGCAATTGTTTTTCACTTGCCTAGGTAAGCTTGTGGATTGTGTTATCTAAGGCATCACCCCAAACCAACCTGATATAATGTTAAACTTCGTTCCTTCCCTTTTTCTTCCTTCCTTTCTTCCTTCTACAGAAGCTAATTTCTAATATATACCAGATTTGAGCCAAGTATACTAAGAGGTCCAAAAATAACTGTTCTCATGGAGCCTCTATGGATGGAGTTGAAGTTCCAATACTTTGGCCACCCGATGCGAAGAGCTGACTCCTTGGGAAAGACCCTGATGCTGGGAAAGACTGAAGGCAGGAGGAGAAGGGGATGACAGAGGATGAGATGGTTGGATGGAATCACCAACTCAGTGGACATGAGTTTGAGCAAACTTCTGGACATAGTGAAGGATAGGGAAGCCTGGCGTGCTGCAGTTCATGGGATCTCAAAGAGTGGGACATGACTTAGCAACTGAACAGCAACAACAGTGGAGCGTATGTATAAGCAGTGAACAGTAATACAAAGAACACGAAATATATACTTGCATAGACATTTTTAAGTAATGTCACAAAACAAGTGGTAGCTTGTATGGAATTTGAAATCAAAGTTCTGTGTTCCAATCCCATCTCTGCTGCCAGGTGACTATAGGATCTTAGTGAATTGAATTTTCCTCCAGGAAACAAAAGTAATTATATTTGTGCTATTCTTCAGAGGAATAGTATAAATGATTAAAACTGTCAAAACACTGTAATAAAAGTATACAACATCATATAGCATACATACTCAGGTACACATATGTCTATAGAAAGTCCATCTTTGGTCCAGCCTTGACAGATAAAAGGCATTTCTAGAAGACAAGGGACATAGATGTTCTAGACTCAGTGAGCAGTCTGAGTGCAGTGGGTACACAGACACACAGGCAGAAAGAGAGCTTTCCACCTTTAAGAGCATCGCCAGCATCCCACACCTCTTATATCTACACACTCACAAGTGAAACAGACAGCAGAGTCCAGCTATCACTGCTGACTCTCCTTCAGGAGTTGCCATGGGAAAACGTTTGTCACATCCTAAGTACGGAGCCCAGCTCTGCGGTCCTATGCTGTGGCTGAGGGACTGAATATAAGTGTCAGGTTGACTGTCCAGACCCACCAGTGTGGGTACCAGTAACAAGGGGAGGTTTCAGAGACCTGGCAGATGCTCTAAGACAACTGACGTGCGCTGGACTCCTGGCCCCTGTGCCTCCCACTGGCCTCCACTGGTCTCTCAAGAGAATGAATTCTCTAGGGAGTTTAAATAGAAAATTTCAGAGATGGGATGACTAAGTGGAAATCGTAAATTAAATCTTGAGCCAGAGAGAAGGCAAGAGATGGGAATTAAGTGGAGAGAGGATTAGAGATAAAAGCCAGAGATGGAGCCAGCAGACATCAGAGAAATTTCAGGAGCCAAGATCAAAATAAACAAGCATCTAGACAGCTCGGCTTCGGGAAGCGCCTGGCCTCTGGGGTCTGGATGGGGGAGGCAGGTATGTGCGGCAGCCGTAGGGACTCTTGCTGCAGGGCTGAGCTAGGACCAAAGTGGGAGAGAAAACTCCAATAGGACTTGGCTGCTCATTTCTTAGGCGATAAGGGTCCTCTCCTAAGAGGAAACAGGAGAAATTCAACTGGTATATCTGTCCACAAAGTCAGAGCAACATCTAAACATCTGTGCCATGTGACCGAAAGAACCCTGGGTGAGGCTGGCGTCAGAAGACCTGACCGTCAGCTGGCTTTGTGATTTGAGCCAGGACTGCTTCCTCTGACTGGATATTCCATCTGGGACACCAGGAGGTTGTACCAGGAAACCCCTGAGTTCCCCTCTGTTGCCGCACTCCTACTGTTTAACGAGTGCTTCTAAGAATCTGTCCTTTAGCGTTGCTTTGAGTTACTCTGTTCTGAGCAAGACAGTTTCGAAAGAAAACAGGAATCCCAGTAAACACAACGGAGACAGTGCCTGGAAGAATTAAACTGAGCACCAGGAAGCTCTGTCTACTCCATGTAGGATCAGGGGAGGGGAGTTCTTTGCTTTTTTGCAAATCCAAGTAATCCTGCCGGATTTGCAGTAAATCAGGCACATAGTCACTCAGCCCTTGACACCTACGGTGAGGAAATTATTTGATTTATTTACTGTGGTAGACTTAAAGCATTCCACTGGCTGGTCTGAGAGCAGTTGGCGGCAGGAAGAAAATTCAAATGCAGCACTTCAACCGTGTGCATTAGGAATCACCTCTGAGAAGCCGAAATACACATCAGGGCTGGCTGGACATGGAAACCCTTGATATGAACCACATGAGGCTTTAGAGATGAGCAGACCAAAAGTTGAGCTTCCCTGGTGGCTCAGCAGTAAAGAATCTGCCTGCAATGCAGAGGATGCAAGAGATGCAAGCTCAATTCCTGCATCAGGAAGATCCCCTGGAGGAGGAAATGGCAACCCACTCCAGTATTCTTGCCTGGAGAATCCCATGAACAGAGGAGACTGGTGGGCTACAGTCCATGGGATCACAAAGAGTTGGGCATGACTGAGCGATCAAATGATAGCAGCTATCCCTCCAGAGCAGGACTGCCTCAGACGATCCATCTGGCATCTCTGATTCTCAGCACCTTGCCCGAAAATGAGAATCCACGTGTCAGGTAACCAGACCAGCCATCTCTCTGTCCCCCAGGGACCATCCTAGCTTTACCACCAGCCTGGCATGGTGGGTCCTTCAAGTCCAAGAGTTTGACTGAGAGCAAAACCAGGGCTGGTGAGCGGGTGGGGGTCCAGAAGCCCTCAAAAAGTGTCTGGACATAGGTGAAAACGTTAAACGGTTTCCAGTTTCCACAGTCCTGGATTCAGCTCTTTCTGTGACCAAACGGTTCGCAAGGGAAACTAAATGCTTAAGGAAACAAGACAGAAAAAAATGTACACACGTTTGGATGTTTGCTGCTGTGTGCTTCTGACACCACTCCTTTGGTAAGCAAGCGTCCAAGGTGCCAACAGGTGCCTAAGAGGGTGCCCATGTACCCATAACTTCAAATACCCAGAAATCATGGCCTCCATTGTATACAGATCCTGATTCTTTGGGGGTTTTGTCTTAATGAATAGAGCCATAGACTCCCCTTCAAAGTGGTGTTTGGCCATGTTTCTGACAAGAGAAAGTCAAGAGGAAGGAGACAACTATTCACTGAGCAGACCTTGAGACCACGCTGATAGTTACTGCCTTCCTGTTCACCATTCCGAGATGTTAGAGCCCATTGGAATCCTCTTACCCTTCTACATTTACCCTACTGTTGAGCAGCAACTTGAGTGGTTTGGTTGATTCTTTGGTGGGGTGATCCCAACCTTCCTCCTGGAAGGAGAGGAACCCTTTATTCTCTCACTCTTGACCGTCATCCATCACTTGGTCTAGAAGCATCAGAACACAGTCATCTTAGATGATCATTCATACTCAATTATACCAATAATGCTTTCTGGTCTCTTGGTCCACTGGCCTGAGGAGACCAAAGCAAAGAGAAGGTGCTCAGAACTTCCAGGCAATCTCTACTGCAGGAGGTCCCCATCTGGAAATTAGGGTCAATAAAAGCAACGGTGAAGAGGCCAGTCTTACTTCCATCTTTGGACACTGTGCTCATACATTCTAGCTGTTGAGGACCCATTTGCTTGTGTTGGTTCAGCATTTATACTGTATCTTGGAAGCCATTTCCTCAATATCTCTTAACGTCCACCACCAGACTCAGTCTTTGACCAGCCACACACCTCTCCATCAGGCTAGGTACTTCCATGTGATGGATTCATGGTAAAAGACATGGACACATACCTATTGATTCACATCATTTGCCCATAAAATGGAGTCCATTGGTCTGGGGAAAAGTTGCAAGTAATCAGCCTGTCAACAAAGGGCTATCTGGTCTTAAGGAATGATCCCATAAATTCAGCATCACTGTCTGCTACTGGCCAGCTGGGCTTTCAGTCACAGCGGTAACTAGCTCGGCCACGGAGAGAAATCAGGTTCAGGACAACATTATTGGGTCACTTAGTCTATCATTCCCTGAACCCTATTTGTGGGCATACTTATGTGAGTTAATTTATTTTCTTATTTTTAAAGCCATTTTGTGTATAGGATTTGGCTAAGGAAAGAAAGATAGTTACTGAGAGCCAGTGACAATCAGCTTAATTAACTGTATTATTATTATAAATGGAGCCAAACCAGCTGTCCAATAAAATCAAATGTAAAACAGAAGAGGCTGCCTAAGAATGAGACATGAGTAAAAAGATGCCCGTTATATCCGGCGACGTTAATTCTAGTTTAGCCCGCTGTGGAGGTGTCATCAGCAGGTTTTGGTGCTGGGCATTCTCTCATGCTCTTGATATACTGAGTGGGTGTAGTTGAATGAAAGGGTGGACTTCATTCTGAAATTTTCAGTGAAGTTCATGGATGAGGCACAGATTTCTAAGTTTGTAAAGCATTACTTTAGTGATTTCTAACCAGGATGCTTGCTAAAAAGACAGACTCTCACCCTACTGCACATCAAGTAATTAATCATCTCTGAGAGTGAAGCTTAGGGATCTGTACTTTCAACAAACTCTCTGGATAATTTTCATTACTGCCAAGACTGAGAGCAAATGTCTAGAGAACATTGGCTCAGATCAGAGTAAGAGCGCGCCAATTTAGCTACTTGGGATAAAAAAGTCCTCCTCGCTAATCCAGGCTCAACGTTTCACATGTCTACTTAAACTTTTAATGTTGAGCTGGAAAGGGCTGCAGCTTCCTGGCCTGAACTGGCTATAGTCTTATTCAGTCAGCCTCTAACACTAAGTAAGCTTGGAGAAATGACTACTTTGTTGGGGCGAGGGGGGTGGGGGGCGAGAGGCTCCGTTTACTCATCTGGCAAGAAGATTACAGAAGATTATATATAAGTTCGTTTCTTCATAAGAAATTCTAAAAAAACTCAATGACGTCAACCTTGGGGAGTGGTTACATAACTTTTATATCCTTAGGTAGATTTACGTAATTTCATTTTAATTTACTGATTTTGACTTTTCTATTCCCACCATGACATTCTTATGGACAAGCAAGAGGGCAGTGGGAAGGATGTGGTGAACAGTAAATGGCACCCCAGAGATACCAATCAGGAGGAAACCATCTCTGAGTTAAGAGTCCTCTTTCTGAAACTGAAGTTAGACATCTTGAAAAGAACTTAACACGCTCTCACGGTACACAACCCTATGACATAGTTGAAAAGTTGTTCACCAGGTGAAATTTCATCTGACTTAGATTTTCCACTTCTAGAACTCACACAATTTGAAAGTAGATTAGGCAAAAATCTATTAGAAAGCACACTTGTGTACTCAAATGATCATAGAAGATGCTCAGTGTTATTCTAGCTAATATAAAGTTGTAACCATATGGGCTCTATTCTCTGTCTGTGTGGTCCTACAGGCATCTCCCATTTCACCTACAACACGAGATTTGGCAAGATTCTGCTTTAGCCTCTAAGCATTTTCTTCTAACCCTGTAAATCTGATGTGAATATTCATCACATTTTCCTGCTTCAGTCAAATCCCTGGTCAAAACTCTGTGACCTCGGCGCCTATAAAAACAACGCAATCAATGTGTTGAGATTGCTTTCCTCAAAACCATCATCCTCTCCCCAGGCCCCGCAGTAGGTAATGAAGTCCTAAAAGTTCTAAAACCAAGCATTGTGATGAGACACATTCCAGCAGCTTAGGCAGAGTTCCAGGCCTCTCTTTGCTGCTGGCCAGATGCTGGGCCATCTACAGCTCAGGACTGCCTGACCACTCAATCAAACTTGATATACACAGTTTACATCTTTTATGCTCTACCACTCTGAACAATTCCATCAACAAATCAAGTAACAGAATCAGTTTCCCTGCTAGCCCAAGGCACTTGTTCAAGTCTAACTTATTTAACAGCATTCAGGAAGGATGAAGTTTCCTGTATCTGTGTCTTCAACCTGGAGGGCTACACAGGGCAGGGCAGTGCCCAGCAGGAAACCCACCTCTTCACCTTCAGGCTAACAGGGCCGGGATGTGGGAGAACAGCTCAGGGAGGCAGGTGAAAAGCACAAGGATGAAGCCAAGTGTAATCCACATGGGCATGAATGTTGCTACTCCACCACTTGCTTCTCATCAACAGTCATAGGAACAGCAAGTCAAAGGCCCATTCTCTCTGCTGAAAACATACTCCTTCACCTTCAGCACCACCAAATCCATTCCGTTCAAATGCGGTCTCCTCATCACACATTTTGAGCACTTTGAATGGCCTTCCATTTGCTGTCAACCCCCTAATGAAATGTGTGTGCGTGACAGCAGTACATGTCCTCTGCACACAGCGCTGGGGTTAATGGAAGGGCTTTCCGACTTGTTCAAGGTGTGAATTCGTAACAAGAGCTGGTGTATGCAGAATTTAACAGCCTGTCAACTGTGTGAGTGGAAGATAATGAATTCAAGTCCAGCTAGGTTTTTCTCCGGTTTTCAGGTTTATTAACAAGAATAATATAGATGCAGGAGCCACCTGGAAAAAATACAGCACGTTTTCTGAGGGCCTGCAATGGGAATGGTCTTTTGCTAAAGGCCGACTTGACCATTGGGAATAGCTAAGTCTGTCTAACTGCCTCCTCTTTCCTACAAAATTAAATAGACTTCACTTTCACTAACTCCAAGCTTGGTGAAGAATAACCCCAAATGAGCCATTTTGAAATCTGGGCATGATTTTATTGGAAACCTTACCTTCCGATAAGACAACCACTGGTCATAGTATGTAACTTCTGAGTATGTGCTGGTCCAAACTGAAATGTGCTGTAAGGGTACAAGGCACACTAGATTTTAAACATTTCCTACAAAAATATATCATTTACCATAAAATATATCATTTACTATAAAATATATATGCAAGCTATACATAGAAAGGGCTTCCCTGGTGGCTCAGTGGTAAAGAACCCATCTGCCAATGCAAGAGATGCAGGTTCGATCCCTGGGTCGGGGAGATCCCTTGGAGAAGGAAATGGCAATCGACTCCAGTATTCTTGTCTGGGAAATCCCATGGACAGGGGAGCCTGGTGGGCTACAGTCCACAGGGTCACAAAGAGTCAGACACGGCTGAGCGACTAAGCAACGATAACAACAAATACATAGAAATGATAATATTTAAGATGTATTTAGTTTAATAAAATATCTTATTTGCATTTCTTCCTTTTTACTTTCTTTAGTGTGGTTACTAGAAAACTTAGTTATTGCCTCATGTTATCTGTCTGCTGGACAATGCTACCTTACACTGTTTTCATCTAACTTGAACACTGAATAAGTTTTTTTTTTTAGGTGACCAAATAATCCCTTGACCTTTGTATACTGCATTTTTTTGAGATTATATCTGCTTTTCTCCATTTCTAAAATGTAGCTAATATAAACAAGTAACTATATTTCTCCATCTGTTTGTGTCCTCTTTGATTTCTTTCATCAGTGTTTTCTACGTAGAAAACACTGATGAAAGAAATCAAAGAGGACACAAACAGATGGAGAAATGTACCGTGTTCACGGATTGGAAGAATTAATATAGTGAAAATGAGTATACTACCCAAAGCAATCTATAGATTCAGTGCAATCCCTATCAAGCTACCAACGGTATTTTTCACAGAACTAGAACAAATCATTTCACAATTTGTATGGAAATATAAGAAACCTCGAATAGCCAAAGCAATCTTGAGAAAGAAGAATGGAACTGGAGGAATCAACCTGCCTGACTTCAGGCTCTACTACAAAGCCACAGTCATCAAGACAGTATGGTACTGGCACAAAGATAGAAATATAGATCAATGGAACAAAATAGAAAGCCCAGAGATAAACCCACATACCTATGGACACCTTATCTTCGACAAAGGAGGCAAGAATATACAATGGAGAAAAGACAATCTCTTTAACAAGTGGTGCTGGGAAAACTGGTCAACCACTTGTCAAAGAATGAAACTAGAACACTTTCTAACACCATACACAAAAATAAACTCAAAATGGATTAAAGATCTAAATGTAAGACCAGAAACTATAAAACTCCTAGAGGAAAACATAGGCAAAACACTCTCCGACATAAATCACAGCTGGATCCTCCATGACCCACCTCCCAGAATATTGGAAATAAAAGCAAAAATAAACAAATGGGACCTAATTAAAATTAAAAGCTTTTGCACAACAAAGGAAACTATAAGCAAGGTGAAAAGACAGCCTTCAGAATGGGAGAAAATAATAGCAAACGAAGCAACAGACAAACAATTAATCTCAAAAATATACAAGCAACTTCTGCAGCTGAATTCCAGAAAAATAAACGACCCAATCAAAAAATGGGCCAAAGAACTAAACAGATCATGTGCTTTTTCAATGGTTGGTTTGCTTTTCCCACGCACGGTTCCCATCTTCTCAACAATAGTATCATCTCCTAAGGAGAAGAGTCCCAGCTTCAGTTCAACTCGGTTTGTTCAAAAATCAAAAAGCATTCACTGAGTGTCAGGTGTTCAGCTAGGCTGTAAATAAAATGAGGAGCAGCACAAAAACAGACACCAGCAGAGTCGAAAACACCCAGTTCTCATGACACTAAATTTCAGGAATCTTGCAACATCATGAGCTTGTCTGAGCCCTTGACCCCGAAAGAAATCCACAATATCTATTTGATTATTCGAAGTGAGAGCTGAGACTGTAAATAAAGCATGTTCTCCTGATCATAGGTCTACTTTCAAGAATATATATGATTCAAAAGATGATATAAATAATATATAATTACCTAGACAATTATTTCAGAAACGAAAACTTGCATGTATAGAAGAAAAAGTATTTAAATGCTTCTTAAAGGTCACATTAAATACATTTACTGTACCAGCAATTTAGCCTTCCAATGCTGACACCACCCAGCCTGCAGGCTTGCCATGGTGCAGTAGACCTCACTGTGGGAGCCGACTGCACGGGTATTTTGGGGAGCATGAACAGAGCTAAAAATATCTCCCCTGTTTTATCTTCTCCAGTAAGCTCTTGCAGAGTTGGATTTCCTCCCGTTGGAGTCTCTTCCTATTAAATGGCAGGTGTGTTTCAGGGAAAAGGTAGTTAGCTAAGCCCCAAGAGCCCAGATTTTCTGTCTCAGGTTGCATCCGGGAATGAGACCAATAAGCAAGTTAAAGTTGGCAGAGAATGGGTCGTTGGGGTTTATCACCCCAAGAAGGGGAGATTCAAGTTAAACAGCACCAGGGGAGAAGACAGTTCTGGGTCTGGGGGCGACAGAGTGAATGAACACCCAACAGGGAGCAAGCTTCGGGTGGTGCACAGCAGAAATAAAGGAGAGCCCCCCCAAAGCCCAAAGACAGAGCTTCCTTCTTCCTCCCAGCTTCATGCACTGCCTTTCGTGGCTCTGGGTACCTCGCCCTCTCGAGTGAGCTGGAGGGTAATTTGGGTGGAGCCGTGAGGTGAGCTCCCCAGTGGCACAATTAGTGTGGCTCTTTCTGTCAGTCCCCCGGGGGGGTGTCTAGCCAGAGCACAGCCATGACGTGGATAAAGTTTAGTGACTGTCAGCTGTTTGCAATCTGCAATCCCGTTGAACTTCTGGCCAGATTCCTTGTTTTGAATGCTCTCCAGACTTTTAATAACATGTTTTAGCTTTTCTTTGCTCTATTGAAATTTTATAAATATGAGATAGTACAAAGAAAAGTACAGGAGTTCATAATCCCATCACCCACAGATAACCAGAGCTAATACTTCTGTGCATTATTTTCCAGGCTTTCTTTGAATATATTTAACAACTTATTTCCTCAGCTCTAAGATTTTATAGATTACAAAATGCACTGTCATGATAAGAGGGCTTTTTGGAAAAAAGGGAGAAAGGAAAAGAAAGGACGTAAACACCATCTCATTCAGTGTGGACATGATTTGTTAAGGTACATTTCAGTTTACACTTGATAAGGGTGCCTATCAGAATAAAAAACAATGTAAATGTAGATCCTATGATCCAAATATATCAAATTTCAGGGGTATTACTCTGTTAAATAGGAGGAGGGATGGCAACTCACTCCACTGTTCTTGCCTGGAGAATCCCATGGACAGAGGAGCCTGGCGGGCTGCAGTCAGTATGGTTGCAAAGAGTCGGATGTGACTGAAGTGACTTGGTACGCACGCACTCTGTTTAAATACCCAGGGGACAATACTCTGAACTCCACTAAGTGGCTGTATGTTGTTTGGTCTGTTTCTACTTCCCAGGTCTCTCTGGGAATTGCCAGGTGACATCGTCCTGTTCCCCAAGCATACACAGAGGGCACCTTCTGCCTCTGCACTCCAGCTGCAGACCACTGGCTCCTTTTTTGGAGCTAAGCTGTGGCTCTCTTAGCCAAACCGAAGTCAAATACTAACGAGCGTTTAAGGTGTGACCAACACCCCAAGGCTTCCTTGGTGGCTCAGGCAGTAAAGAACCTGCCTGCCATGCAGGAGACCTGGGTTTGATCCCTGGGTCGGGAAGGTCCGTGAGGAACCCCATGGACACAGAAGCCTGCCTGCTACAGGGGGTTACTCTCTGTGATGATGCGGTCATAAAGAGTCGGACACGACTGTGCGACTAACACTTTCACTTTCACACTTCACACCCTCCACATCCCTCAGATGACTAGAGGAAAAGAGAATTCTAAAATAAGAGCAAAAAATCCAGCAAATATTTTTTATCAAGGATGATACATTTTTGGAGAATATAAAATTGCAGTTTTGAGGGGTGAGGAATTCTATTCCTTCCTTTCTTACTTCTGTCTGATCAGCCTACCCAACTTCTGGCTGCTTCTTGACTTCCTTCTCACTAATTCTTTTGAATTTCTACCCTAAGCTGATATAAGTTACCCCAAGCTGATAGAAGTTTATCTCTTGGTTCCTTATCAAACTGTTAACTTCAGGTAACACATTTCAGAAAATTAAGAAACAAAACAGTTTCTTTACGTTTTGAATTGTTTTCATTTGTTTATCTTTATTTTTTAATAAATGAATGTCTTATTGAAGTACAGTTGTTTTACAGCTTTTCAGGTATACAGCAAAGTGATTCATTTATGCATACATATATGCTTACTTATTCTCTTTTAGATTCTTTCCCATTATAGGTTATTTCATGATATTGACTATTTGAATCATGTTTAAATTGAGTTTGCTGTGGCTGCCGCCTACCTAGCTTGGTTGAAAGTCCAGTCTCAGTCTGGGGTTTTGCACCTGCTCCCTTGAGAGAACATGAAAATCCTCGGCTTATGCAATCTAATACCTCTGACTGTGCGTTTCCGGAAACCCTCTGAAATCTAAAGAAACAGTTGATTCCACTGGTGCGAGGAAGCCAGGGCCCAGAAGGACACTACTGACCGGGGAGGTGGGATGCCTTTCTTCCTCCTCTGCTGGCAAGGGAGCCAGGGCAAGCAGGGAGCTGACATCCCACGAGGGGGCTGTCCCCCAAACCTGGACACACAGTGAGCCCAGAGTTCTCAGGGTCCCTGTCAGTGTGGCCAGGTGACGGGACCCACAGAAGGTCAGTGGAAGTTAGGGGTCCCCCTCCCGCCTAGCCCCGTGCAGGTGGCTGTGTGCACCTTTCAAGGTTGGTTGCAGGGCTCCGAGACCCTGCTCCGTGACAGACAGGAAGGTGGGTGATGGCTCCTTCAACCAGTGAAGGAAGAACTTCTGCTTCCAGAAACTCCTGCTTCCCTGGGGCGTTATGAGAGAATGACTTCCATATGTTGAAGCTTTGAAATGACAGGGTGTGTTTGTTACACGGTCGACATTACCTTAATGAATACATCTCTCAGTTTTCTGATGAATATAAATCATGCAGACGTATACCATGATGTATTTAACAGTTTCCCTATTTTAGATATTTTCATTCATTAAACTTTACTTGCTAGAAATAATACTATAAGAAACATTTATCAAGTATCTTCGCATGCCTGGAGGAATAGTTATGAAGATATTTTCTCAGGACTGGATTCTGAAGTCAAAGTGTATTGAGAATTTTAAATGTCAGCTCAGTTTGTCGGAATTAACAAATTGCCCTGAAATACATGCCAAATCAGACTCCCAGATAAATTATGAAAGCACCGTTTTCCTACCTTTTCTAACCATGTGTATCAGCAATCATTTTAAAGTTTGTCACGGTGACAGAAAAAAATAACTTAAAAACAAACTTTTAACTTATTTATTACAAGTGATACCGAATTTCTGTTCCTTTTCATATCTATAAAATCTCTTGACATCTCTTACGTGAATTACTTTGTCATGTGCTTTCTGTAAGACTTTATTGAATTGTTTATATTTTTTCTTATTGATGTGTAGAAGTTTGCTTACATATGAGGAAGTGTGTTTTATCTCTTATTTGTCTTGAAAATACTGTGTCTCTATAAAAACTTACTATCTCCCAGTTTAACTTTTGAATATGAGACATATATATATATTTGAATTTTACATAGACAAATTGTTGATCTATTACTTTATGACAACTAGGTATTACTGTTGCTTGTAAGGTTATCATCACATTTCATGATATTACAAAAATATTAATATTTTCTTCTATTTAATAAAAAGTTATAAATGTATATATACATACATATATAAGTTTCTGTATATAAAATACAGAAATTTATGTGTACATATGTATGTACAATTAACTTTATTTGTGTATATATACAGTTGAATGTATACATAAATGTATGTGTGTATATAATCCATCTGGAAAAAGTATGGTGTAAGAACTTTATTATTTCCATCTCTATAGAAAATTATATCAACACAGTTAATCTTTATTTGACATAAATTCAACATCTATAATACACTAAACTTACATATATAGATAGATAGATAGATATACGTCTGTATCAGTCTCTGATACTTTCATTTACCTGTTTGCACATTGAATGAACTATTTGGAATCCTACTTTTAGTGATCGCATGCAATTTCATCATGTGAATGTATACTAATGCATTTAGTTTATTTACAACTGCTGAAAACTATTTGATTTTTATTACTTGTCATATGAACAACTTTGTGTATGAAGCTATGAGCTGTAATTTTCACATTATTTTTTCGAGATCAATTCCTTGAATAAAGCAATGTGAATATTTTTAAGAATCTTGAAATATATTTTCCCCATTATTTCAGAAAAGAATTATGACAATTTATACTTTCACTAGCAGCGGATGAGTGTGCCTTTTTTATAACATCCTCACTATCATTTGTATTTTTAAGAATGTTGGCTAATTAAAGAAGCTGAAATAGCATGATGCCTTAATTGTGCTTTGATTATATTACTTGATCATTTTTAATTACTGTTAGTGCCCAGCACCATTATGCCAATTTAGCTCAACAAGAAGGATGTAGCCTGGTAAGAGTTAACCCAGATGTCTTAAAAGTTCAAAATAATTCTCACGAATGTCCTTGAGAGGTAGAAAAAAAAATTACTTCTGGGTTCTCAGCCTAATACTTTATTTTTCTGGGGGAAGTGAAAGTGTCAGTCACTCAGTTGTGTTCACCTCTGTGTGACCTCATGGACTGTATCCTGCCAGGCTCCTCTGTCCATGGGATTTTCTGGTTGGAGCCCTCAGATCACCATACATGTTTTTAAGGCGCACAGAGAGCAGAGCTGCCTTCTGGCCGGGATTCAAACGAGCAAACACCCACGTGGAGGCCTGACTCTGCTCTGGCCCTGGCGGCCGAGCACTCAGGACTCGCATCATCACCACGAGATGCAAAGGTACACCCATCGCATCCCTGCGCCCCAAGGAACAGGAGCTCTGTGCTGGGGGAGGTTAACCCTCTCCCTGACCTTGGAGACCACCCTGCTCAAGGCCGGTCTGTCCCCAGGCGCAGGCGCCGGTGGGAAACCACCCACCCGCTCCATCCCTGGAAGGAAGCCTTTGTGGGCAGCCCGTGACTGTGATGGTGAGTCAAGGCACTGCTGGCTCCCACTGACCCTGTGTTCCAGCCCAAGCACATGGCTCATGCAGACATTTATTGTTGTGAAACTGAATTTCAGAAGCAGCTCAGATCAGCACGAGGCCATGTTTGCTGTCGGAAATGAGCTGGAGCCGGTTACCAACCTGCTGGTGGTAGTGGCCTGGTGGTGCTGGATCAGGGGGGGCCCTGAGGGCTGAGGAGGCACGGCCACTCCTGCTCCACTGCCATGGGCCCTTCCTGAAGAGTAAGCAGTGGTTCCTAAAGGTGGGTGGTTCCGAAAGCATCCCCAGAGGCTGATGGATGCTTTTCTAATTCATTGCCAGCAGCGAGAGGTTCTTCCCCAAGGACGGGAAGTAGCTAATAATTGCCAGGTCTGAGGAAAGGCAGGAAAAGAGGGACACTGCAACTGTGAACTCTGGCTATGAATAGGAGAACCCCCACCAAGAAGAGGGAAAACCAGAGACAGAGAACAGCTGGACTCACCAGTAGTCCTGGATGAGATGTGATTTGAGGGTCGTGTTTGCAGCTCAGTGTCCCTAGAGCTTGAGGAAGAGGATGTCAGAAGGAGGGTAGGTGGTGATGTGCGAGCAGGGTTGTAAGCTAAGGATGCAGTGAGTTTGTCAGCCTGGCCCCCACAGCCAAGTAAAACCACCTTCTACTGACCCCGGGACAGGACACAGAGGAGCAGAAAGCAGGCACCTTCCACTCGAAACCCCAAAGCCCCCAAACAAAACCCAAAACAAAAACCTCTGGGTGTATCCCTATTTCAAACACAACATAATGCCCTGTTACAAATCTGCCAAAAATGGAATGCCAGTTAAAGATTTAAGATATCAACTGCACAAAGTGCTGTACTGAATCAATGAATCAATTACTTTTGAGGGCATAGAATGGTTTACATAGACGTTTTAACTGAGCAACAGAAAGAGGGAGGAATGAATGTTTTAGAGGTCAGTATAAACCTTCACCCCCTTTAACAAATGGATATATGTAAAGACCAGAGGGAAGAGATTGTTCAAGGGTAAGTTACAGGATGCAGGTTGTTCCACATCAAATGAGATCTTCTAAAAATAGGTCTGATGGAGCTCCCTCTAATATACTGTAGAGCTTGAGAAGAAAGGGAGGGACAGAACTGGGGAGAGGGGCAGCTACTTGTCTTAAATACGGTAAATCTCCTGGGTTACGCGATTGCTGTTGTTCCTAATTGAAACACATGATGGAAACACAACTGAAAAATCCTACTTTGAATTCAACTAATTTTAAACGATAAGGGCTAGGGCCCTTCTTTTTCACTCTGGGATATCAGTAACATCAAAAGTAAAACGAACCCTCAGAATTTCGTCCAGTGATTTCTGTTTCATAAAAATATTGCAAATTGTGTTTTCATTCAGAAAGTATTGAGGGCCTGATCTGTGCTACACTTTCCACTCACTTGGTCCAGCTGCCTGATAGCGTGGGGTGTTGTGGGAGAGAAATAATGGTGAGGGGTGGGGAGTAGAGCCCACAAAGGGGAAAGTCCTTATTTAGAGCTGGGGCACAGAAACCACACCTGCAAGAGAAGAGAGATGGTAGCACTGACTCTTTTGTTTTTTAATTCGTTTATTTTTACTTTGGCTGGCCTGGATCTTCATTACTGCATGTGGGTATTCTCTAGTTGCAGCGAGCAGGGGCCACTCTCTAGTTGTGGTGTGTGGACTTCTCACTGTGATAGCTTTTCTTGTTGCTGAGCATGGGCTCTAGAACGTGGGGTGCACGGGCTGAGTTGCCCAACGGCATGAGGAATCTTCCCGGACCAGCGATTGAACTTGGGTCTCTTGTATTGGCAGATGTATCCTTTACCACTGAGCCACCAGGGAAGTCCTGTCGTTGTTGTTGTTGTTCAGTTGCTAAGTTGTGTCCAACTCTCTGCGACCCCATGGACTGCAGCACACTATCCCTGTCCTTCACTGTTTCATGGAGTTTTCTCAGACTCATGTCCATTGAGTCCATGATGTCATCCAACCATCTCATTCATTCTTTGTCATCCCCTTTTCTTCCTGCCCTCAATGTTTCCCAGTATCAGGGTCTTTTCCAATGAGTCAACTGTTCACATCAGGTTAGGGAAGTCCTGCTATTGCCTATTTTTGCTCTCTGGGTAGCAAAGATAAGAGATAAGAGAATGTATGATAAGAGAATATGTTGTAGCTAATAAGCTCTTTGGTATCCATTCATTCACCCCATCACTCAGGCCAGAAAGAGTATTAAAAAAAAAAAAAAACTGCTGTGGCATACACTATAGTTTGTAAAACTTTTATCCTGGACTCAGTAACTTGAATCCCTTGGCATCACCCTGGGAGGCAGACGTGGGAGGAGTACTGCTCTGCCCTCAGATTCTTTAGAGATGAGTATCATGGCGCTGGGACTGGCTCCCACCATAGGTGTGGACACCAGCTGGCAAAATGGAACACGCACACTTCTGCCTGGCTTTGCCACAGGGTCCTAGGGGAAAACAGAGTCTACGATGCAGTAGTCAAGTTCTCTGCTTCGAATCAGCCTGCTCTGAGCTTCTCTGGGTGCTGTGGCTTCTGGGCCAAAGCATCCTGAATTCAGCTTTTCCAGCCAGCTCTTACCACACTCTAAGCTGCGACGATGATGCTGGGGCCTTTGGGGCAACGTGATACACAGCTTTGATTGCCGGACTTGCTTGCAACATTCCTGATGGATCACTTATTTGATGTTTATATATATTTCTGACTTTCCCATTTAAAATGCCAAACTCATTTGTATTTCCGAGAAGGTTTTGAATTGATCAGTCTTTCTTCTGGCCTGCATCTTCAGCACGTCTCATTCCTCCTTCTGTAAGTGTGATCTCAGAAAACCTTTCCTTAATTTATCAGTCTGTTTCAAAATGAGGGCTTGCCTTTCTTCCTTCCGTCTTGTGAATCAGTCTGAGCCTCATGTGTTCACCTCCTACTTAGTTTTCCCTGCATCTTGCTTCCACTTAAACTAATCTATTGACCTAAAGCTCCTGCTGCTGCTGCTGCTGCTGCTAAGTCGCTTCAGTCGTGTCTGACTCTGTGCGACCCCAGAGACGGCCGCCCACCAGGCTCCCCTGTCCCTGGGACTCTCCAGGCAAAAGTACTGGAGTGGGTTGCCATTTCCTTCTCCAAGGCATGAAAGTGAAAAGTGAAAGTGAAGTCGCTCAGTCGTGTCCGACTCCTAGCGACCCCATGCACTGCAGCCCACCAGGCTCCTCCGTCCATGGGATTTTCCAGGCATGAGGACTGGAGTGGGGTGCCATTGCCTTCTCCGCTAAAGCTCCTAGTAACTCTAATATATGATTGGCCTTCATGCTTTGGATCATGTTTTTTGTTCATTTGCAATTTTGGAAACTCAAGAAAGGGACTCAGTTAGAGGAGATGGAACTGATGAATTGGTTATAATGTAAATTGCAGAGAGAGAATGAGCGTGTGAAAGGAGACTTGAAATGATACTTTGGCATGAATAAAACATGTACTTTGCACCTGCTAATGCAAGAGGCTACATTGACTGTATAAAGAAGACCAAATTACAAGCTATGATTTTCGTATCTTTGTAATATATTGGTGAAATAAGGCATGTTATGGACCTTAGGAAGCATCACTACAAACAAAGCTAGAGGAGATAATGGAATTCCAGCTGAGCTATTTCAAATCCTAAAAGATGATGCTGTTAAACTGCTACACTCAATATGCCAGAAAACTTGGAAAACTCAGCAGTGGCCACAGGACTGGAAAAGGTGTTTTCATTCCAATCCCAAAGAAGGGCAATGTCAAAGAATGTCCAAACTACCACACAATTGCACTCATTTCACATGCTAGCAAAGTAATGCTCAAAATTCTCCAAGCCAGGCTTCAACAGTATTTGAACCGAGAACTTCCAGATGTTCAAGCTGGGGTTAGAAAAGGCAGAGGAACCAGAGATATAATTGTCAACACCCATTGGACCATAGAAAAAGCAACAGAATTCCAGAAAAAAAATCTACTTCTGCTTCATTGATATGCTAAAGCCTTTGACTGTGTGGATCACAACAAATTGTGGAAAATTCTTAAAGAGATAGGAATACCAGACCACCTGACTTGCCTCCTAAGAAACCTATATGCAGGTCAAGAAGCAACAGTTAGAAGTGGACATGGAACAACTTACTAGTTCCAAATTGGGAAAGAAGTACATCAAGGCTGTGTATTGTCGCCCTGCTTATTTAACTTATATGCGGAGTACATCATGCGAAATGCTGGGCTGGATGAAGCACAAGCTGGAATCAAGATTGTCTGGAGAAATATCAATAACCTCAGATATGCAGATAACACCATCCTAATGGCAGAAAGTGAAGAAGAACTAAAGAGCCTCTTGATGATGGTGAAAGAGGAGAGTGAAAAAACTGGCTTAAAACTCAACATTCAAAAAACAGAGATTATGGTATCTGGTCCCATCACTTCATGGGAGACGATGGGGAAACAATGGAAACAGTGACAGACTTTATTTTCTTGGGCTCCAAAATCACTGCAGATGGTGACTACAGCCACAAAATTAAAAGACACTTGCTCCTTGGAAGAAAAACTATGACCAACCTAGACAGCATATTAAAAAGCAGAGATATGACTTTACTGGCAGTGATCCATTTAGTCAAAGCTATGGTTTTTCCAGTAGTCATGTATGGATATGAGAGTTGGACCATAAAGACAGTCCAAAGAATTGATGCTTTTGAACTATGGTGTTGGAGAAGATTCTTGAGAGTCCCTTGGACTGCAAGGAGATCAACCTAGTCCATCCTAAAGGAAATCAGTCCTGAATGTTCATTGGAAGGACTGATGCTGAAGCTGAAGCTCCAATACTTTGGCCACCTGATGCGAAGAACTGACTCATTTGAGAAGCCCCTGATGCTGGGAAAGATCAAAGGTGGGAGGATAAGGGGATGACAGAGGATGAGATGGTTGGATGGCATCACTGACTCAATGAGCATGAGTTTGAGCAAGCTCTGGGAGTTGGTGATGGACAGGGATGCCTGGCCTGCTGCAGTCCATGGGGTCACAAAGAGTCGGACACAGCTGAGCGACTGAGCAACAACAAATGTGTCTATATAAAGTGTAATGCAAGTCTTAATGATTAATGATGTTATGTGTGTGTGCTCAGTCAGTTATGTCTGATTCTGTATGACCACATGGATAGTAGCCAGCCAGACTTCCCTGTCCAAGAAATGTTCTAGGAAAGAATACTGGAGTGGAGTGCCATATCCTACTCCAGGGATTCTTGCTGACCCAGGAATTGAACCCTAGTTTCTTGAGCCTCCTGCACTGGCAAGCAGATTCCTCACCACTAGTGCCACCTGGGAAGACTGATGATGTTATAAGGTAGATATCAATGGCATACTGCCTGCTTTTAGAAAAAGTTTCCCAATTAAGTTTGCCAGGGAAGATGCCCTGGTGGATACAGGAGTCAAGATGCATCTGGAAATGTGAGTAGGATTTTATTAATTCAGTAATTAATGAGTTAATTAGTAATTAATTAATCAGTAATTATTAGGCGCAGCTCTGCCTGTGTTTGCAGTGATTTGTCCAGCACAAACAGAAGACAACTCGAGTGGTCTAGCGATCTGGGAGAATAACGTAGTAAAGTTTGGCTAAAGAGAGCTTCAACGAGCTTTAAACGGCAGGCTAAGAAATTTGGAATATCTCCTCCAGACAAAATAAAGCCTTAGGATTTAGAACAAAATGATTCCTTTGATGGACACTATGATAGCCTGGCTTGCCAAATTTAATGCTGCTGTTTCATCAACTGACCAGACCATGTTTGTGGGCCTCCTTCAATGTTTCTGTCTGATGCAGCTAATTACGTCACCTAGGTTTACCATGTCTTTCCAGCTGAGTGGTGCCTTGGGCCCGCTTAGCAAATGTGGCCTCTCTCTTTCTATGCATGCACCTCTAAACCAAAACTTAGCAAATATCCTCTCTTTTTGAGTAGTAACAGTTACAAAAAAAACTTGTACCTTTAAGTTTTTGAAAAAGTAAATAATTGTCTTCCTTAATTAAGACCTGGAAAAATCTGTCTGGAGGCTCTGAAACTGGATATGAAGATATTATTTTGAACAGATAGAGGAAAACCAATATTAATGAAGTCCAGTGAAGATCTTTGAGAAACGATTAAATATTTTGTAAACAGCTCTCTTTCTATCAGCCTAAAAGCCTTTCAGAAGCTTCTGTAAGTTAGTATGTCTGCCTGAACAGACTATCTTTTCCACACTCTTAATATCCATGCCCTGATCTGCTCTGACAAATCCATCATTACATCATCCTTATTTTACAAATGGAAGCAGCTTGCCTTCTCTCTCATGTGGCTGAAAATATATGAGTTTGAAATTCAAGAACCTCTATTAAAAATAATAGTGGAAGGTATGGTAGGCTGCTATTTAAAAAAGAAAAAAAATCTGATGTATAGCAACCAGATTCTAAAATGATGGTTTGTCCAAACATTTAGTACTCACAGTCCATTGCTAGAGTCCTCTTCTAGAAGCCAGGAAAAGTGGCTGAGCTCTGGAAAGGCATGCTATGGATTCAGTCACTCATATGCATTTTAATGAATTTATAATTGCATTCAGGATTCCAGATGGAAAGCAGGAGTGGGAAGTGAGGAAAATGCCTCCCTGGGTATTTCCTTTACAGGGATCATTGAGAAACAAGTCACAGACTGCAACAAGAGAGAAGTGGGGATTGGGATCCCTAAAGTGAAGACTACATGCAACTCAAGGCCTCTCAGAAGTTGTACTTAAACAGCTAGGCATCTGGGATTTCGATGGAGAAGCTGACAGTTTTGACATCCCAAGTTGGATCATTAATACGATTATTCATTCCAACTAGAACTAGTCATTTTATTTGCATTAACTAAATATATCATGAGGAGAAGTCAAGCTGGCCATGGCAATAAATGGAATATGGAGATTCCATTTAGTTCTCTGGCAGAAACCCAATATCTTTTCATTTTCCCTTTTTTCCTTTCACAATGAACACAGCTGGGAACCTACATACATAAACGGGAAGGGCTGGGGGGTTGTGTTTTCTTCCTTTTACATTTGACAGCTTAAATGATTATAACTTTTGCTAATTTCAAAGTGATTCCCACATAGCTCCTCATGTTGTTAAAACAAAAATTGCGATTTATTCCAGGAAGATGCATGGAAATGTTGCCTCTCCTCCTACTTGTTTTTTTTTTATAGATATCTATGCAAATTTGATAATAAAACAGAGCTTGAAGTATTAAATGATCACCATGGTTGGGTAAGCTCTATGTAGTCATTAACCAAAAATTGAATTATTAAAGCACGTACTAAGCCAGCAATAATTAACAGAATCGGTTATTAGCAGCTGCCTAAAAGCTGTGTTCTTTAGGTTCTTTGCTTTTCAGGAAGAATAAGTGACTTCAAAGGCACTCTTGTTATTTCCTCTGATATTCTTGATAAAGTCTACTCCAGCCATCCCCATTCATTAGAGCCAGACAGTATAAATAGGTGATTTAAATTATTTTTCTAGAAGGTCCTTGATTCCAGTTATCCCTCTTCACTTTGACATTAGAAGTCCTTAACAGCCATGACTGCCCTCTCCCTTGCTTCACTCTGGACTTGCTGTCCATGGAAACTTCCAGGTGTTACTGCTGACTCTTCCCTCTCTCCCTGCAATCCTGCTCTCCTGGACTGGAATATTCTTCCTCAATCACCTTTCATCACGTGACTCTCTTACCAACATGCAGACTCTCTCCCAAGACCATTTGGAATCTCATTCCCATCCTTCTTATGAATCAGTTCCTGTGTCCCCCTTCAACACACACACACACATACACACATACACTCTCACTCACTCACTCACTCTTCTCAAGCCAGAGATTAATTACACCCCTTTGCCCATCTTTCCTTTACTATGTCCCAGCAATACTTCCATGTTCCTTATTTTGACTTACATTACTTTGCATTTGCTACCAGGTCCTTGGGATTGCATAAATGGCTCTCCGAGGTCAACACTTCCTACAGATGAACCGTCACCTTCTTGAGGAGCTTCTCTGATTCTTCTGCCTGGTTTACACCATCTAGCAAAGTAGATGGGCACCATGGACACCCAATCTAATGGTGCTAGATCAATTAATACTTCAATGATTGGGGACACCCAATCATGGACTTTTAATTAGCAGTTTTAGTCCAGAGCCAGACTTTGCTGTGTTTTTCATTGATTGCCTGGTTACCTAATGACAGCAGTCTTTACAGCTCAGAGGTTATTCTCAACACCTCCCTGGCCCTTGGCAGGCCATAATTGTCACATCACTGGTTCTGCTCTTGCTGTGGTGTTGTTGGCTTCTGCACACCAGATAAGGGCACTCTCTGTGTGCCTGGGGAAGGCTTTGCACACACACTGCTCTACGAGAAGGCCATCTAGAGAAACAAAACCATGCCTGAGTGTACTCAGCACATTCTCATCAAGTACCTGCTCCCCATGCTATTGCGACTTGTAACGACTTTTGGGGGAAAGATATCAAAAATATAACACAACCACAGAAAGACTTTTGTAACGACTTTTGGGGGAAAGATATCATAAATATAACACAACCACAGAAAGACACACAGAATGTATGCACAATGCGATTAGTTGTATAAGGTCAACACCCAGACCACCTGACCCGCCTCCTGAGAAATCTGTATGCAGGTCAGGAAGCAACAGTCAGAACTGGACATGGAACAACAGACTGGTTCCAAATAGGAAAAGGAGTATGTCAAGGTGGTATATTGTCACCCTGCTTATTTAACTTATATGCAGAGTACATCATGAGAAACGCTGGGCTGGAAGAAGCACAAGACGGAATCAAGATTGCTGGGAGAAATATCGATAACCTCAGATATGCAGATGACATCACCCTTATGGCAGAAAGTGAAAAAGAACTAAAGAGCCTCTTGATGAAAGTGAAAGAGGAGAGTGAAAAAGTTGGCTTAAAGCTCAACATTCAGAAAACTAAGATCATGGCATCTGGTCCCATCACTTCATGGCAAATAGATGGGGAAACAGTGGAAACAGTGTCAGACTTTATTTTTTTGGGCTCCAAAATCACTGCAGATGGTGACTGCAACCATGAAATTAAAAGACACTTACTCCTTGGAAGAAAAGTTATGACCAACCTAGACAGCATATTAAAAAGCAGAGACATTACTTTGTCAACAAAGATCTAGTCTAGTCAAGGACACGCTCAGTCATGTCCAACTCTTTGTGACCCCATGAACCACAGCATACCAGGCCTCCCTGTCCATCACCAACTCCTGGAGTCCACCCAAACCCATGTCCATTGAGTCAGTGATGCCATCCAACCATCTCATCCTCTGTCGTCCCCTTCTCCTCCCACCCTCAATCTTTCCCAGCATCAGGGTCTTTTCAAATGAGTCAGCTCTTCACATCAGGTGGCCAAAGTATTGGAGTTTCAGCTTCAGCATCAGTCCTTCCAATGAATATTCAGGACTGATCTCCTTTAGGATGGACTGGTTGGATCTCCTTGCAGTCCAAGGGATTCTCAAGAGTCTTCTCCAACACCACAGTTCAGAAGCATCAATTCTTCAGGGCTCAGCTTTCTTTATAGTCCAACTCTCACATCCATAAGTGATAATTAAAAAAAACTCAAGACTGATTGCTGTTTAATGATTAGCTCCATGTGAATGCTGCAGTAAGCTCTCTTTTTTGTGTGTTTTGATGTCATCTTGCATATGCTGTATCTGTATGTGTGTCTTACTATGGCCCACATCCAACTGGAGACCTGTATTCTTATCTCACCTCTATCTCTCTGTCCCACATCCATCTCTGAATCTATTTAACCACACATGCCATCCAAACACAAAACTCTTCACTTCTTAATTGTCATCTTGATTTTTGAGCCATTAAGCATAATAAAATCTTTATTATTTTCAGGTCTTTAAATTCTGGAATAAATGAGTAATGATGACAATGAAGTTAGGGAGAATGTCAACATAAAATATATGCAGATATGTTAATACTTATGGATCTAACAGGACATGAGTGGGGAAAGCTTTTATTAAAGGGTTGTTCTAAAATCTATGAGGATAATGTTCAGAAAGATTATTTTTCATGCCAGCAAATGCTTCTAAAGATAATATTAAGTACAATCCAGACAGTATTTTTCTTCAACTGTGTCAAGTGATCTGCAAGCATGATCTTCTTGTTCTTTATAGAGCCTTTTGAGGGTGTTGACTAGTGGCAAAGTCAACATGATCTTATTTTGAACCAAGCAACACAGGCAGATGGGAAAGAGACCCATGACACATTAGCATATTAAGCAAGAGTGTAGGCTAACACAGAACCCTAGAATCCCAGTAAGAACTCACTGGCTCTGACACAGGATGCCTGACTGTCCAACGACGAACAAGCCAGGATGTGAAAAGGGGCAAAAAGCTTTGCAAACTGACCAAGTCCATCTCTCTACATCTGACTTCAAAATAGGACAAAAGCATGGAAATGAGCCAAGAGACTTAGTGTGGGTTTTATGTGGAGTTGTGATTGGGAGTCTGTTTCCCTGATAAGGCCAGCTGAGGGTTGAGCCATCTCTTACTCTGTTGAAACAAAATCACAGGAATGTCAGGGAGCTGAGCTCCTTCCACAGGGATGGCTGGATCTGCGCTTGTAGTCTCGGCCCTGGGTACAGGTGGCACGTGGTGATGAAGTCAGTACAACAAGGACAGAGGTAGGGACCACTCGGAAAATACTGGCGTCCATCCTGTGAAGCCCCTTCTTCATGCTTTTCTGCATCCACACTGACATGAAGTCCTAGGGTGATCCAGATTTAGGAGGGATCTTGGTGTGTCTAGTAATGACAGCTCAGTGTTAAAAGCATCTCTGCACATGTGTCCTCTGTTAGAACAAGGTCAGTGATGCACCCTCTTGTTGAAGCACAGTGACTGTGACACTTGGTCTCAATATTAAGTCTCTGACTCACATTCCACTCTTCAGAACTATGATCAGAGATGGAACCCCTCTCCGTTTGAATTAAAAGAACGCTGCAGTTCTGCTGGCGGTGAAGTTGACTTCAGTTGCATCAAATTGGGTTTGAAGTATTGAAAAGACCTATCCAGGCACTAATGGACAATATTCAAAAAATGAGGTCAATAAAATCTCCAAATACACATCTATCTCTCTTGCTCATAATGGAGTTTATTAAGCAGAATAATGGTGACTTATGGGTGAGTAAATAAGAATTTATTTCACAATTCAGAGTCCATAAAAACTCCGTTTCTACTTATAATAAAGGTTTTTCTTCTCCACTTAGAAAAAGATCTGATAGTTAAGCTTACTTGGCATTTACTTGATAATTTGTTTAGTTATTGGCTTGTTGATGGCTCTCGTACACATTAAATGCTACTTAATCCATTTAGGTCACCTCAAAGCTATGAAGAAATAATTGTCTCAGGACTTTGAACTCACAGAAATATCTACGTTGCAGTTTCTTAATGTACACAGTATGGTAGGTTATTTTTGAAAATGGAGAGGTAAAAAGTTCATGGATATTTTGCATATGTGATTGTGGATGGAGAGAAAAGAGAGAAGTCTAGAGTCTAGATATACATTTCAGGGCTTAAGTTTTCTTATTACTGCTGTGGTTTCACAACAGTTTTTAGAAGCACATTGTCACGTGATGATTGGACTTTATTTTTCAAGAGGTGAAGGATGTTCTGAGAAACTGAATGTGACTGGTCTGAGACGTTAAGCTCCACATAGTCACAGATGCGGCGTTGTCTTCATCAGATCATTAATTCTCTAAAGAAGAAAAGATGCTTCTCATGTCAGTATTTCTCTTTGGTTTGCATTAGTGATGAACTGAATTGAAGGGAGTGGCATTAAGCAAGTGTGAAGTATATCCACACCTAGATTTATTGAAGCTGGGCCTGCAAAATGACTCTCCAAAACTAAATAGGTTCTAAACCACCCACTAAATAATGAGATGACCTGACAACTTTACAGGGTTGTTGAGAAGATGCAATGAGATCATGGAAGGTGCTCTCAGGGTACTTAACACCAGGCCCTGTTGATCCTATTGGAATGGTCTTTCTAATCTGCCCACTCCATCCTTCTCCATAGAAATGTCTTCGGTTCTTTATCACTTGTATCTGAGACACAGAAACCCCTGCCTGGTCTTCTGCCTCAGTCTTATACCATTTGAATACATTCTCCCCTCTCCAGCTAGGAGGGCCTTCTCAAAACCAATGTGAACATGATCATCTTCTATTTAAAACCCTTTGGTGGTGTCTTGAAGCCTCCATGTGAAAGCCAAATTCCTCAATCTGGCTCACAAAGCCATCCTTGATCTGGATGCCCAGGTCTGCAGTGTAATTTCTTAGGTCTCTTTCTTCAGCCCTCTGTGCTTCCAGAAAAAAAAAGTATCATTTATGGGAGAATAGATGCAAAAGTGGATTTCATTAGTTTCATAAACGTACAGCTAACATTTTCATAACTTGTAGGCTATAAATTCTGCAAGCCTGAGGCCAGGAAAAAACAGGAAATGTATGCTGGTGAAATTAGACTAGAGCTTAGTAACGGCTAGTAATAGGACTCCAGCAAATCACTGCAGCTCCGTGGCATGGGTCCTCGAGTGCAATGTGGACAGAGTCATTTCTCTGGTCTTGGGAGACACAGCCTGGTGTGCAATTCAGCTGAACAAAGTGTCGACAGAGGCCGTGCCTGTACTTACACATATTTTAGAAGTTGAAGCCTATAGTTCGGCCCATATGTCTGTATTGTCAATGAGAATTACCCATTAATATGCCAAGGTGAAAGTTGCTCAGTCATGTCTGACCCTTTGCAACCCCATGGACTATACAGTCCATGGAATTCTCCAGGCCAGAATACTGGAGTGGGTTGCCATGCCCTTCCCCAGGGGATCTTGCAAACCCAGGGATCGAACCCAGGTCTCCCACATTGCAGGCAGATTCTTTACCAGCTGAGCCACAAGGAAAGCCCAAAGCCCCTAATAAATCCTCATTTATTAAGTTATTTCTATCAGATAGTTTACATGTATCTCGTAGAAAGCAGAAGCACCTTACATGCATCTTTGATTTAATTCTTACACAGCTCCATACAGTGGATACCTTTAGACTGATGTTGCAGAAAAGAAAACTGAGCCTTACAGATGAAAAATCTTGCTTCTCATTGGAAAATTTTTAAAAAAATGAAATTAGTATTCCAACCTCAGTCTGTTAAAATCTCAAAGTCTGAACGATTATTGCACACTCTTTCCTAAGATCCTACCTACCTCCAGCTTGTGAAAAATAGTATGTTTTGCTGCTGGGGTAAATTCACTTCTAAATTTTGTATTATCTCTGACTCTCAGGGAAAGGGTGGTCTGAGATTAAAAGGATTTGAGAGCAGAAGGCAACTGGCTGCTCCTGTGACTCTGAGAGGTCTGAGAGAGGTTCCTGGAGTGGATGGGCATGGGGTCCGGCTGAGAGGGGGAGAAGACACCACCCTGGTTCTCACCCTCTGCCCGGGCTGCTCAGTGGTGGTGTGGTTGGGATCAGTCTTGAAGGATCTCAGTGTTAAAGGCAAATTCAAGATATTTCCTGTGTCATAACATAATGATGACAAAGACTATCACGGTGTCCCAGGCACTGGGGCTGGGTTTTCATGTGTCCCAAGTGTCAACATTTTTCAAATGTCAGCCATCCCACAGGACCCTGATAAGCTTTCTCTCCATACTCCTGTACCCCTGTGTGATAAACTCACTCTTTCATTGGAAGGAATTCATGAAAAAAGAAATCTTTAACTCTAAAACAAAATGAGAAAATCAATATCATTGGTCATAAATGCAAGGTGAAAAGATACGTGCATGACCAAATGCATGAGTACAATTTTATAAAGTTCATGTCTGTGTCACCTAAAATCATCAGTTCTGTCCCCAATATTATATTATACAAACCAAACCACTCCTTAGGAAAGCTAGATCATTCCATTGCTTATTCGTACAATCCTGTCAGATTAGATAGAGCATTTCCATTTCACAGGTCAGAGATTGAGACAGCCTAGGTAATTGGCCAGAAACCCTACACATTTTTTTTTCTGACTCCCAAGCACCTGATGCCCCTGTGGTCAGTCTTCATTGCTGTTGCTCAGTCGCTAAGTCGTGTCCGACTCTGTGACCCCATGGACTATAGCTTGCCAGGCTCCTCTGTCCATGGAATTTCCCAGGCAAGAATACTGGAATGGGTTGCCCTTTCTTTCTCCAGGGGATCTTTCTGACACAGCGATCAAACCCACATCTCCTGTATTGGCAGGTAGATTCTTTACCACTGAGCCACCTGGGAAGCCCATGGTCAGTCTAGATTCTGGTTAATTAGATCCATCTCATCCACTGTAGGCATGTATTTTTGTGTCTGATATTCACTCTCACCTCAGCAGTTATGGCAAGCAAAGGAGAAAGCCCTTAACATTTTTATACCAGAATTTAGGTCACTGTGCACCTCAAAAAAATTCTCCTTAAGGAAAAGGACTACGTTGTTCAAGTTGCTAAACTGAACAACATTGATGTTAAAGACTGTCACCTTCCCTGTTGTTTATACAAACTCCAGTATCCCGGGTCAGGAAAACACTCCCTGAAGATCCAACAGAGTGGGGTGGACTCTGAGTGACCTGGTTCTATTTAGGATGGTGATGAAACGTCACACTTATCTGGGAGCCCTTTGGTCCTGTTCACATAGTTCATAGATCCCTTCACGTGGAGGGAACCACAGAGACAGCGCAGTCCATGAGGCTGCCGCTTGTCATGGTTCATGTTGGGTTTCATTCCACGGTGTAATGGCATGCTACAATGTGACATTTGAATGGGATTGTGTAAGACTTCACATCTGTCACCGTCAAATCTTGTGGAGGTGGGGTGGTGGTGGGAAGTTATTGCAGATACTGTGAAAAACAATGAGAGAACATGAGAAAGATAAGGATACACAAAGAGAAAGATTTCCTTGTCCGAGTCATATGTTCCTGACCACACGGCTCCTTAGGGGTTGTAACTGCACTGGAGGCAGGGAGGGGAGCTGAGATGTGTTTGTCTGCAGGAAGCCACCCTTGGGTCCCTGGCTCTTCCCCTGGTTTTCAGCTCCAGGACAACTGCTTAGCTCAGACTTCCCATCATGTCATGTAAAAGAGAGAGAGCGAGAACCCACCTCCATCCAAGGAACCTCAGTGTCACCTGCGAAACTCTATTTACAACAAAGATTTGGAAAACTGATTAGAAGCCTGCAAGATAAGAATGCAAAGCCTGTGAGCAGAGAGCCACATCCTAGAAGCACTTGGTCTCAGAAGGAGCCCTGTGAGAGCTCAGAGGTTTTTCTTACAATGCATTGACCTGTCAGAATTCACAGCGACATTTTCAGCAGCAAACAGAAGAATGTATTTTTTTCACCAACATTGTGCCTATGGAAAGAAAAGGGCCAGAGTGTGTTTCTCTGACTGTGTGCCATCATGCTGTGTGGTGACAGGTTGCAGCACAATCGGTAAACAAACGGCCATCCCTCGGGGTGATGATGTCATAGGGACCTTGGTCGGGACTGGGGGGCGGGGGGGAGGGGCCAAGCCGTGCCATCTGGTTGGAAGGGAAGAAATAATAGGTTTGCCATGTTCTTCACGGTGTTGTGTTTTGTGTTTTCATTTGTATTTGCTTCCAAATGATTTCTAAAACCAGGTCACTAATCTCTTGACATTTTCACACATGGATTGACATCATGTAGCAACATTTGGGTTTTTTTTTTTCCAATTTGTTTTTTGTATTATGTGATGTCATTTAAACCATTTTCAATTTCTCTTACTCTCCTTTTTCCCAAGTCAATATTAATCTCTGACTGGTATATGGATTTTTCACTGAGAGATTACGTCTTAAAGAAAATTTTCCATAAGCCTCTCTAACTCATTAGATTTTCCACTAGGACTACTATTCATGCCAATATTGATAATAGTATTTGGCACCTACACTCTGCCAAGCACTGTATTGATACTTTAGATAACTCACTTTTTACTATGAGGACCAGGCAAAGCAAGCATCATTACATTGTTTCCTAGGTTTAAAACAAGAGTAAGAGAAGGAAAGTCATGTCCTGAATGCCACACAGTTAAGAAGCTGTGGAGCTAATTTGTCCCACCCTTTCCTTCCCTCACTGTGTCCACATATCTGTCCTCTGTACATCTCTGTTCCTATAAATAGGCTCATCTGTATCATTTTTCTAGATTCCACACACAGGCTTTAATATACTGTGTTTGTTTTTCTCTTTCTGACTTACTTCACTCTCTGTGACAGACTCTAGGTCCATTCACATCTCTACAAATGACCTATTTTGTTCCTTTATATGGCTGAGTAATATTCCATTGTATATATGTACCACATCTTCTTTAACCATTTATCTGCGGTTGTAAACAGTGCCTTATTGTTGTTGCTCAGTCGCTCAGTCATGTCTAACTCTGCAATACCATGAAATGCAGCACAGCAGGCTTCCCTGTCCTTCACCATCTTCCAGAGTTTGCTCAAATTTATGTCCATTGAGTCAGTGATGCCATCCAATCATCTCATCCTCTATCGCCCCATCTCCTCTTGCACTCACCTTTCCCTGCATCAGGGTCTTTTCCAATGAGCCCACTCTTCACATCAGATAGCCAAAGTATTGGAGTTTTAGCTTCAGCATCAGTCCTTCCAATGACTATTCAGGGTTGAGGTCCTTTAGGATTGACTGGTTGGATCTCCTTGCAGTCCAAGGGACTCTCAAGAGTCTTCTCCAGCACCAAAGTTCGAAAGTATTAATTCTTTGGTGTTCAACTTTCTTTATGGTCCAACTCCCACATCTGTTCATGAGTATTGAAAAGTCATAGCTTTGCCTATATGGACCTTTGTCGGCAAAGTAATGTGTCTGCTCTTTAATAAACTGTCTGGTTTGTCCATAGCTTTCTTTCCAAGGGGCAAGGGTCTTTTAATTTCATGGCTGCAGTCACCATCCACAGTGATTTTGGAGCCCAAGAAAATAAAGTATGTCAGTGTTTCCACTTTTCCCCCTTCTATTTGCCATGAAACTGCGATGAGCTAGAATGCTACAAGAAATCCTGAAGTGAAAGAGGTAAGTATTCAAGGTTCCTGAGCCTGAGGAGAGGCAAAGTGGTAGGTCCCTTGAACTGGCCACTACCAGTTAAATGCTGTGGAGTGATCTGAGTGTCTATATGTGGGAAAAGGTCTCTGTTAGTGGAAAGTTCACAATACATACAGTCTAGTCTGTCGTCTCCTTGGAATGCTTCTGTACATAAAACGCTGCCCACCGGCTCTAAACAGACATGGTTAAGCTCAACATTGTACAGATTCTTTTCTGAGGTTCTCTCCACCATAGCCTCAGCCATAAAAAGGAGGGGTAAATAAAGCATTTCTCATGTGCAGCACATATAAACAACTGGGGAAAATTTGATACAAAGCACAGATCCTCCACTCTTAAAGACTGTCGTTTAGTTCTTACAACAATGCATTTCATTATTTTTAATTTTTTTTTGGTGCCACACCAGCAGTTTATGGGATCCTAGTTCCTCAAACAGAGATTAAACTAGTTCTCTGTGCAATGGAAGCATGCAGTCCTCACCACTGGACCACCAGGGAATTCCCTTAAAGTTTGTAATTTAAATTATCTGCTTCTGCTGACTTTAATGACCCTCTTCAATGAATTCATACTCTACAAAGCATCAGAGAGAATAGATGAAATTGAAGTCTGACCACATTTCTTTCTTTTGCTTGAAATCCTTCTTGGCTCCCATTGTCTATCTGTGTCGTCCAGTATGGTACCACTAGTCACATGCAAAGATCAGGCACTTGAAATGGTTGAGTCCAAAAAGGGATGTGCTATAAGTACAAAACACACGTTAGACTTGAAAGACTTAATAGAAAAACAAGAATGTAGACTAACTCATTAGTAACTTCTATATTGTTTGTAGTGGCAGTATTTTTGGATATATTGTATAAAATAAAATATTATTAAAGTTTAGTCCATCCAGCAACAAAACCAAAAATGAACAAATGGGACAATATCAAACTAAAAAGCTTCTGTATAACAAAGAAAAAAATGAACAAATTGAGAAGCCAACCTATAAAATAGGCAAAAATACTTACAAACCCTACATCTGATAGGAGGTTAATCTCCAAAAAAATATCAAAAAAAAATAAAAACTCCTACAACTCAATAGAAAACTGAATGATTTGATTTTAAAAATGGGTTAGGGGCTTGTAAGTTGTTTTAAAGAGTTGCATAACTGGGTAACTCCTAGAATGGCTAAAAGGAGGGATAGTTTGGGACTGACAGGTACACACTGGTATATTTAAAAGGAATAACCAACAAGGGCCTACTGTACAGCACAGGGAACTTGGCTTAATAATAACCTAAATGGGAAAATAATTTGAAAAAGAAAAATACATGTATATGTATAACAGAATCATTCTTCTGTACACGTGAAATGAACACAACATTGTCAATCAACTATATCCTAGTGTAAAATGAGATCTATACTCCAATATAAAATAAGGTCACCCCTAAGAAAATCCACAGACCTCTGCCCTTGCATAAAAATAAAAGATGATGCTAAAATTGAACAACTCCATAGAGGACATCTCCCCAGATATGTAGCCCTGGAGGACGATAGACAAAGGTGATTCTCCCAGAGAACAAAATCAGAGCGGCCAAAACAACTGATGAGGAAATGTGGCCCGCAGAACCCTGGTCCCGCCTTCCATCAGGAGGTGAGTTCTCTTGTGGAACAGTTACCTCTGAGCTTTGTTTTTGTTCTCCAAAGGAAAGTGTTCCCTTGGCCAAGCACAGCAAGGCTGGTTCTATTTTTGTGTATCAGGTGCATTGGGAATTGGTTAATTCATCCTTCAGCCACAGATCACCAAACAAGTCTTCCCTGGTGGCTCAGTTGGTAAAGAATCCGCCTGCAAAGCAGGAGATCCAGGTTCGATCCCTGGGTCGGGAAGATTCCCTGGAGAAGGAAACGCCAACCCACTCCAGTATTCTTGCCTGGGAAATCCCATGGACAGAGGAGCCTGGTGGGCTACAGTCCATGAGGTTGCAAAGAGCTGGACTCAACTGAATGACTAAACCACAACCAGCACCAAACATGAGAATCTGGGTTAAGACTATCCCCAAGAACTGCAGAGATCCTTAATCTTGACCCAGAGCTGAGTGAATTAACAGGGTGATGAAACTTGGTCATAATTTAGGACATGGTGTGTTTCACAAGAACAGGGCATTTTGCTGGATGCAAATGGATGGGAAGCAGCAGCTGCAAAAAGCTGGACTTGACCCTGGATGATATATTCTTTTGGCCTCATAGCATCAACCCACCACTCCTCAAATAACCATGCCCCAAAGTCCCCAGGAAGCAATCCCTCTCCTACCTTCAATCAATGCAAATGTCAGGTTACAGAGATAGGGCATTTGTGCTAATGAACATGCTTAGTTCCCTCACCAAGCATAGCATCCAGACAGAAACACAGGATCAAATCCAGCCTCTCAGGGCCAGTGAGACCCCATCTCAGTACTTTATCTGTGCCCCCTGGGCAGTGAACTCTTGTTCTCTTGAGAACATGCAGTAAGGACACATGAGACTTGCTCCAGCTTCTTTGCAGGGACGGGACCTCAGATCTTCACTCAAATGCAGTAGTGCTGACAGTTGGGAGAGTTCTGCCCTGTTTACACTGTTGCAGACTGGGGTCCCATTCCCCCCAGGACTCTTTTTCACTTGTTTCTAAGCTAATTTCAGCTAGATTTCTTATCGATGGCAACAGAAATCATCTAATCAAACTGCTGGCAAAATTCTTGGTGAGAGATGTATGGCAGCTACTGAAAATTCTGCAAAATGCTCAGAGTGCCTTTCATAATGGTATACATAACTGATTAATGTTTCCAGAATAAAAATATGCAAGACTAGCCCAGATTACATTACACAAGAGCAGGAAAGAGGTAGTGCTATTTTATCTTCAAATTTATGTGACATAAAATTAAACAAATCTGGCTTAAATTTTTCTGGGAGCTATTATTTATTAGCTTTAAATCCAATGTATATTTTTAGACTTGAATCTGGCATTTGTAGTATTATGACCATTTCCAACTTCTCTGGGGAGGAGTAAAAGAATTTAAACATATATGATTTTGAACTCATGTGCACACACACACACAAGCTTGTGCAAAGCATAAGTTTTAGATTTGAAAGTGACATCTCAGGAATTTTTTTTCTCAGGAAGAAAATGACTTTAGAAGTTCTCAACTTACAGGTACTGACCAAAATCAAAATGCATATTGATAAGGGGAATTCCTTGTCAGTCCAGTGGTTAAACTTCGTGTTTCCACTGCAGGGGGCGTAGGTTCAATCCCTGATAGGGGAACTAAAATCCTGCATACCCTGTGGTGCAGCCTAAATAAATAAATAAAGAAAGAATGCATATTGATAATACAAAAATTCAGCTGACTGCAGCATTAAAGTCATTCTAATCTTTTTTTTTTTTATTTCTGATATGGCCTAGCTTCACTGGATTTTACCATCTTTTCCTAAGTGAAACTGTGATGACTTGGCTAAAACATAAAAATGTTTATAATAATGCATGTGTGCTCCACCACCAAGTCATGTCTGACTCCTTGTGACCCCATGGAGTGTAGCCCACCAGGCTCCTCTGTCCATGGGTTTCTCCAGACAAGAATACTGGAGTGGGTTGCCATTTCCTTCTCCAGGGTATCTTCTCAGCCTAGAAACTGAACCCGCCTCTCCTGCGTCTCCTGGATTGGCAGGTGGATTCTTTACCACTTGAGCCATCTGGGAAGTGTTTATAATAATATTATTAGAGTTTTTATTATAAACTTGGTATTTCATCATTTCTCATCTGAAAAAATGTCTGTATTTTACACCTAAGAATCTGCTGAATGTCTGCTGCTTAAACAAATGTGCTATTATTAGTCTGGCTTAATATTTGGGCACTACAATTAAATGCATATATTTAGGATTTGCTCCAAAATAAAATTGAATGTTGCAAGGTTAGACTTTGGTGATATTTTCCAAAGAGATATAACTCGGGCTTTTCAAAAAGTGTGTGTGCGTGTGTGTGCTTGGTTGGCCTTAGGTATGAAGAAAGCATTTAAATATATCTTGAAGTACTGGTCTGGAAACAGTCATAAAAGAAGGTTGTGTACTGGATTATCAGTAGCATCACCAATAGAAGAGTACCCAGTGTCACATCCATCTAGCCTCTCCTGTGAAATAATGAAACAGTTTGTGAGACTTCCCGTGGCCCTGGGTTTATTCTCAGAATAAACTACACTTGGGTTTGTTTTTCCTCTCAGTCTGAACAATGTCTTCAGAAAAAAAAAAAAAAGTGTGGTGATGACTACCTATTTTAGATTCTCTTGAATCATGAAATAATTCCGGTGTCAATATTGCTCACATATTGGATGAATGTTCTCAAGCTCTATCAGTTTCTATCACTGACTTCGCAAAAATTAAGAGACCTCATTTTTAGTTTTTGCAGTCAGAGTGGATATTAATGCAAGCTGGCAAAGGTTTCTCAGTGTCCAGACATCGAACAACTTGAAGCTTTAAGAGACCAATAGTCAATTGAGGGCTTGTGAAATTGCCATGGCGTATGAAATCTGTGCTGAATTACTTCCCGTCCCCCAAGCACACCCATTCAGCTACACAGCAATGGCCTGTTTATCTGGAATGGCTGTGTTACTTGTTTTGTTTTATTCTTCCTGCTGCACATCGCTAGAAATGGCTTCTCCTGCCTCCTTTAAAACTATGCTATTTAATTGCTGACGTTTTGATTAAAATATTTATCGTTCCCAATATAGTTTAGCTTCCCATTCAACTTCATTTGTCTATCGTCTCCTAACTATGAAAGCCTGAGGAAGGTAAGTGCAGATATTTTCTATTCTAGGAAGACATTTCCTGTAAGCAGTTATTTCACCTGAATCAACTATAAACAGTGATTTCGCTAGAGTTGCCCTTTTCTCTACCATATTTCAATTTATTTGTCTAGGTTCTTCAAAAAGAAAGTCAGCAGTGAATGAATATTGTAGAAAAATCCTGTACAGATTTTTTTCTTCCCTGCTTAACTCAAAATTTCTCATTACTTGAGTCCTTGCGTAAGATAAATAATGTCTGATAAATTTAGTAATGAACTAAACATTTCAATTAAAAGCAAGTACTAAAAACTAGAGGCTCTAGTTAAAAGTACAAATGAAGTGACTATAATAAAATTCAAACTACACACAATTTATGAGAAATAATACCTAAAACATAATGTATATGTAAAACATAAGGCTGAAATGAAGGGTCAGAAAAAAAGATATACCAAGGAAATACCAACTTGGTATTTCAAAGAAATCAGTGTAACTATTTTATTATCTGATAAAATTGGCTTTATGACAAAGCATCACTAGAAATAAAGAGGTAGTAATGAAAGTTTCAACTGATAGAGGTTGCAATTAACTAGGAAGATGCAACAATTCATAGACTTCATGCAATTTTATGACCTCAAAACATGAAAAGAGAAAAAACAACCTGACACAATCATAGGAGAAAATAGAATTATCCATAATGACTGTGGGAGATTTTGCAATGCCACTCTCAATAATTAAATGAATAAGCAGATAAAAATTCAGGAAGGATATAGAGATTTAAACAAAGAAATCTAATGTAATGGAGAAAGAGTGAAAGAAAGAAGGGAGGAAGGAAGGGAAAAAACCAAACTCAACTGCCGAATGCATAGTTTTTGACAGCATGCTTGGAATATTTTTCCATAATTGAATACATCCTAGTCCGTAAAGCAACTCTCAACACATTTCAAAAGTTTCAAGTTATACAGAATATGTTTTTGACAACAATACAATCAAGTGGAAAATAAATAACAAAGAAGATGTAACAAAATATGTTTGTGTTTGGAAATTAAGAAAGATGCTTCTAAGTAACCCATTGATCAAAGTGGAAATTATAATGAAAATAAAATATTTTGAATTGGATTATAATAAAAATTCTATATAGCAGAACTTGTGGGATACAACTGCAGCAGTATTTAGATAAAACTTTATAATCTTAAATATGTAAATAAAAATATATAAATCGATGAACTAAACATCTATCTCAAAAACTTAAGAGAAAAAGACCTGGCCAAATAAACCCAAACAAGCAAGAAAGTAGAGGAGAACACAAAAAATTAAAACCAGAACAGAAGTTATTAAAGTAGAAAACACGTTCAGAGATAAACAAATCCAAACAGTGGTTCTTTAAAATGACCAAAATTGATAAATCTCTGGTGAGATTGATGGAGAACAGAAGAAAGAAGTCTCAAATAACTAACATCATGGATGAAAAGAATCAGCCTCTATAGACTAGGCAGCCATCAGAAAAATAATAAAGTGAATTATAAACAACTGTAAGCCAATAGAATAGACAATGTACTTGTTATGGACAAAATATGCTAGAAACATCTAACTCGCCCAAACTGCCGTCTTCTTAGCATAGAAAATGTGACAAAGTCTTATTAAAAGGAACAAAATTTCTGAAGCACAAACAGAAAGACCATTTCGCTGAGCAAATTTTAAATCCAGATGATTTTGCAACCAAGTTTTCCCCAAATATTTAATAAAGATATAGCTTTAATTATACACATTGCTTCTAGAATTTATTTTTTGAACTAATTAATCAGTTAAAGAAGTTAAAGGCAATAAAAGCACATGCCACGTCTCTGATGAGTAGAGATAAAAAAAAAAATCTTAAAAAGGATATTAGCTGGCTAAATCGAAACTCTAAAACATGTCCCCATTGAGTTTACAACAAAATTCAAGATTGGTTTATCTTTAGAAAATCTGTCAATGTGTTTCAATTAAAAAAAAAAGGTTATTAAAAGAAAACACTAATGCATTCACTGGATTAGATGCATAAAGGCATTCGGTGAAATTTGAAATCCACTCATAAACATCACTTGGCAGATTAAGATTAGAAAAAAATTTCCTTTACTAGTAAAAAGTGTGTTACAAAGCAGCAGCAGATATCTTATTTACCAGTGAGATGCTAGCTGCTCCCTTTAGGATCTAACAGAAGAAGACCTGTCCCCTGTCACCACTGTGTTCAGTACAATATGGAGCACCTATCCAGCTCATTAAACATCCTAAATTAATACCATCTAGTGCGTTAAGTAAATAAAAAAGTAAAGGTACAAGAACTGAAAAATAAATAATAATAAATAATTATTTATAGATGCTATGAAGGAAATTCTCCAAAAGGACCTAGGGATGGGGAATGGAGGTTTACAATGATTTGTTAAACTATGTCTTTACATTCATATATTATTTCACAATGTTTTTTTTAAATACATGATAATTTTCTGCAGAAACCTGTTTTTTACACATCAGAATTCTTACTGGTCCTGGTTCTTATGGGAGAAAATATGAAACATTAGCTTTGTTTCAGGACCTTAAAAATGCCAGTTTTACTTCTCGCAGGCAGTCAATGTGATATGCATGCTATCTCTATTTACGTTTGTGTGTAGACTCAGATGAAGGTACAGATGCATGGAGAAAGCAGCACAAGGACAGTTATAATATTATGCTGTTAAATTCATATTCCTTATGAATCCAAAGTGATTCACTTCACATTTTTCTGAAACAAGATAAAATTAATAAACTTGAATTTTCTCTGTGCTCAAGTAAATATCCAAAAATTGGCTGTCATTGCACTTCACATAGAAATAAAACATTCTGAATCATTCTCATGTTTGAATGTATCCTTGTCCTCAGCACTGGGAAGGTGCTCTGAACACATTTGCCTGTTGATGTGGATTCAATCGAGGTGAAAGTTCATGTTCAAGGGCACCCCAGCTTCCTAGAAGATTATTTCTAACTATGCTCAGTTCATGGGTGATGTTTTAATACTGACTGAGAGGTAGAGTTTTTGAAACACTGGATTTCAGTTTTATTTTGAAATAAAAGCTGTATTTTCCAGGGAAACACAAGGCTGTGTTCCACTTGATCATGCAGGAATGGATCTGAGACTTTCAGGCCTTTAGACTCAGCAGAATATTCTTTTTACATGCTACAGCCCATTGACAGAGAAAAGCTGTCCATTTGCCTTGAATTTGAAGGACTTGGCCCCCTGGCTAAATGTAGTTCGATTGCTTGCTTTATTTATTTTCCACTGTAAAAGTGAATACTATTAAGTTAATGGAGTGGATGTTTGTAATTTTAATTGTACAAATAAGAATTTATGGTTCTCTTTCAGACTCAATCCTTTCATTTTGGGAAGGTGGGGACTCATTCCAAAATATATATATATATATATATATATATATAAAGAAAAGCTTATACTTTGGTGCAAATTTATTTGCCATATGGATCAGCACCAAATCTTGTGAAAAGAAGGGATAACTGGTTAAATTCAGAAAGTTGCAAAAGGTACATTTTCACTACTAAGGACTGAGAATGCAAAAGGAAGTAATTATCAGTTTACTCAACATTGAGAATCTAATCTGATTTGACTAAAGGACTCTGTATTTTGATAAAAACATCTTAGCTTACAATGGAGGAGGGAAGGCTCATCTCTGAGAGTGAAGAGTCATGTCTGGACTGTGACTGCCACTTGAGTATAAGCTACTTTCTGTGTTTAGAAAGGAATGCTTACCTCCAGAGTGTATATCTGGCAAAATCGGCCTACTTCCCAACAGAACATATCAACAATGCCAGGATATACTCCTTTTTCAATTTTTTCTGCTTAGTGATTTTGCCAGAGAGAGTAATGGTACCGGAGAAACTCACTCCAAGTTCTGCTTGAAGTTCATTTCCTGTTACTCCAGTGGATAGAAGCAAAGCACAACCTAAAAGTAAAGAAGTACCTTTTATTGAGTGAACCCACCGAGGGCTTCCCTGGTGGCTCAGAAGGCAAAGAATCTGCCTGCAGTGCAGGAGACCTGGGTTCAGTCCCTGGGTCCGGAAGATCCCCTGGAAGAGGGCATGGCCACCCACTCCAGTATTCTTGTCCGGAGAATCCCAAGGACAGAAAAGCCTGGGGGGCTTCGATGCGTAGGACTGCGAAGAGTCAGATACGACTGAAGTGACTGAGCACGCACATATAGCTAGAAATATTTTGAAAGAATATTGATTTTGAAACCACTGAACTCTCAGGCATTACAGCAAATCTGGTAGAACTTTGAGCAAGATGTTGGAAACGACAACACTTCTGTTGTTCAGCACAAGGGCATAAACTCTGGATTTAACTTCAGAAACGCTGGATTTGAGCCCCTATTATGTGATCTACTGGCTGTTTGGCCTTGAGAAAACCATCAGTCTTCCCTAAATTCAAGAGAATCAAGGCAGAATTATTGCGAGGGTCGGTGATAAAATGCATTTGGGTATGGAGAGAAGTATCTATCCCTCAGCAGGTTGACAGGAGCTCTTATTTACCCTCAAGTCCCAGTTGGGGAACCAGGGCTGAACTCTCATACGTTGGTCATTAGCTCTTTAATGAAAGTGGTTCCCACTCAGTTTTAGGTGTGTTTTTAATTCATTGCATATTAGGTGCATCTATTCTGTATGTTTTACATATAATCTCTCAATCTGTCTTTGCTTTTTTTGTTGTTGTTGTTTGGCAGTCAGTTCAACTTCTTTCTTTATTGGCCTTGGATTTTGTTTCTCATTTAAAGAGATTCTCCCACCTCAATAATTAAAGCCCACCACTTTTAGGATGATATTCAGTCCTTTATCCGATTCACTTTGTAGATTTTGAGTGAGAAGTCAGCCTGGAATTTGTCTCCCATTTCGCCAGAAAGCACATGAAATATACACCCCTGCAGTTTAAAAAACAGACAGATTCCTGGGACGTCTTACTGACCCAGAAGGGAATCCCACTCCTGTATCCTCCAGGTCAAACCGCACCTAGAAAATTACGTGTAAGTGAATTTGCCAAAACATGTTTAACACAGACATTGCACTTTAAAAGCCATCCTCCCAACAATTGCTTACAAAGAAATTGAAAATTTCATCCAGTCCTTACTTGTCCTCAGACAAGGAAATTGCCAGGAAATGGGAACTGGGTCATTATGTAGAAAATCACTGAAGTACTCAAAATGGTTTCATAGGAGAAAAGAAGACTCTGCAAGGAACTGGCTGAAATATTTATTTTAGACTCAACTTTGAGAAGTGACACCCATACCTTAGTTTACACTAACGCCAGAATCACGCTCTAGTTCTAGCGGCACGTCGTTCATTATAGTCTATGCATTTATGACTTCTCGTTACTAAGGATATTGTGAAACTTCACTTCTCCATTGACACTTTCTTTGTATGTGCATTATAAACCTAGCGAAAAATGGAGTCACTTTAAGAATTGTTGCAGAGAGGAACAAAAAGTCGCTGACCTTTGGTCAAGGTTCTGATGCCCAGGGTGCTCAGACTGGAAGGGCAATCCTCTTTCCACTGCACAAAGTCCCCTCCCTGCTTCCATAGGCACATGGTGGCGATTGACTGAGTGATTGATCTCTATTTACAGTACTCAAGCCGTGGGTATTCTATAGGAAATGATAATATTCTATAGGAAAAGGCAGCAGGCACAAACTGTTAATCGGGACATAGTTATGTAAACACTGTGATTTCTGCCGTCATCAGTTCATGTGAGATCACAGGAGAAGCCCTCTCAGGATGAGGTATCTTAGAACTTAGCATCCTTCGTGGAGGCCAGCCTCCACATGTGAAGAGACGTGATGGTGTAAGCAAATAATGCATCTTTCATGGGTAGCATGTTCTTCCTGGGAAGAGCATCGGTTGACAGTACCTGGAGTTAAATAACAGCTGCATCACTGATGTTGACCAACTTGGTAAGGTAGCTCCCTCTCCCTTTGGTTTCTTAATTAGTGATCACCATTTCTCACCAGGATGCGGTGAGAACAAACGGGATAAAAAAAAGCTGAGATAACATGCTTTGAGAGGTGTTAGATTAGTTCAAGTCGTGGCTGTTAATTTTGTAGGCTATTATTAATAACCTATAAAGAAGATCTAAATATGACTTTACACCAATTCACCTCACCATGAACTGAGAGCAATCGAGCATTAGAATAAAAATAATACTATTTCCGTAGTCCTTCCCCGGCAAAATTGTTTGCAGAACACCATACACTTTCAGGGACTCCACTGATTAGAAAAAAAATTAACACCAGATATTTGATAGACACAAGCCCTTTCATTATACAGATAAACTAGAGCAACACAAATTCTGAATCCTGGGAGGATGTGCATTTTATATTACTACTAGAGGTTAGTTATAAATATTTTCTTAGGAGCAAAACAAAAAGAGATAATAGTTTATTTACCTTCCCTGGTGGCTCAGAGGTTAAAGCGTCTGCCTGCAATGCGGGAGACCTGGGTTCGATCCCTGGATTGGGAAGATCCCCTGGAGAAGGAAATGGCAGCCCACTCCAGTATTCTTACCTGGAAAATCCCATGGACAGAGGAGCCTGGTGGGCTACAGTCCACGGGGTCGCAAAGAGTCGGACACGACTGAGCGACTGAAAGCTGCAAACATTTCTAATTTTTTGAATGATGCTCTTAGACTCAAATGTTTAACCACAAAACCAGTGTGTAGATGAGACCAATGGGGCAGCAAGACTGTTGTACCACATGCAGGAAAGTCACTGCTGTTCTGTTTATGGGCAGGTTACTAACATTTTGAGATTGTTTAGAGGAATTTAGAGGTCATCTTGGCCAATTTTACACTAACTACATTTTGTTGTTGTTTAGTTGCTAAGTCTTGTCCGACTCTTTTGGGACCTCATGGACTGTAGTCCACCAGGCTTGTGGCTCAGTGGTAAAGAATCTGCCTGCCAGGCAGAAGGCCCAGGTTTGATCCCTCGGTCAGAAAGATCCCTGGATGAGGAAATGTTAACTCACTCCAGTATTCTTGCCTGGGAAATCCCATGAACAGAGGAGCCTGGCGGGCTACAGTCCATGGGGTTGCAAAGAGTTGGTCACGACTAAGTGGCTAACCAATACACCAACTTGATCAATACCATCTTTTTTCAAGATTTAAAACTCTTCAGGATGTACTTGGTGAAAATCTTTGCATAAGTGTTTCTGAAATGAGAATATCTTAGAGCTTGCTGTTACATTACCAGGGAAAACCATCTTCCTTGTTCTTTTGTCCTTAACATAGGGGCTCTGTCTTATAGCCACTGTTTACCTTTTGTATCCCCACCTTCACTGTGGATTCCTGCAGGATTGAACCTCATGTCTATCCGTCACCTCACGTGGGATCTGAACCCTAGTTGACACTGGATGTGAAGTCAGTCAGAGGAACACCTGACAGACGTATTCTGGTCTTTAACTGCCTCGTGGTTTCCATGCATGTGACCCAACAGAAAGAAGCTATTGCAGATCAAAAGTATGAGTCTGATGCCTTAGACTACTGCATGCGGTTGCTCTGAAAAAGATTGCTAATTCTCTTTCTTTAATTGGAAACATTTCAAGAACCATAGAACACCTGAATAGGCAAGTTTTCTTGATTTATCTTGTAATATTTCTCTCCTGGTTTTCTACCTGATTCTGGGAAATGTTAAAAAAAAAAAACCTGATTGTTCTGTTTGGTCTTTTGCAGATTCTAGCTCCATTTTTGTATTAAAATGCAGTTAGGAGGGGCACCATTGCAGACTGCATCATTGTTGGAGTGTCCTGGGATCTCTTCTGCAGCAGTGTTGTCGGAAGACGTTATATATAAAGAGAGAAAGTAAAGGCTCAAGGAGAAATGGAAGAGCCATATTTTGGAAATATTTTTAATGATGGAATCATGGTACTATAAAAAATCACACATTTCAATCACTTTTAATTTAGTTATTAATATTTACAGAATGCTAGTATATTCCAGGCATTGTAATGGGCATTAAGTATTCCATGGTAATCTGGTTATGGTCTCCACCCTCACTGAGCAAACACAGAAAGCAGAAGAGAGTTCTGGCAGAGATTTTGGGGTCCTTGTTAGAAGAAAGACGTGGGTGATCTGGTGCCTAAACTCAAATAAGAGGACATGTATCTGTGAGTGGACATGGGGTCTGACATTCTAACATCTCCATGTACAGTTCTGTACTTTGATTGATTGCTGTTTTTAATGTGCATACCCTAAAAACACATCTATATGACTTACAAGTCAAATGAGGGATGTTTGAAGAAACTGTTTTTATTCTTTTTATTTTAAGAAGTGAAAATGGCATTTTCCTCAAATATGAGAATAGTAGAGTATGAGATATTTAGTTTTCTTCTACATGGTGCCAAGGTGTAGAAGTTCGGCTGATTAACAAAAAGTTTGAAAGAAAGAATCCAGGTTAGAAATAAAACAATCTTGACTTTCCTTAAGGAATGGTAAGTTATTCATCACTATAAATGCTCATACATGAATTAGAGGGTCAGTTTTGGAAGTTTTAAAACAATAGGTTAAAGTTTTTGATGTATGACTGATGCAGATAAACTTTGCATCCATTTTAGACCAAAAGTTTTGTGAGTTAAATGTCTTCAAGACACTTAGTGCCTTTTAACATTGGAAAGAAGTCATACTCAGCACGATTTTAAATAATGATTCTATTGTATAGTAATTGTCTGAAGTTATGGAATAGATATGGAATAGGTCTTTCTCTCTATGACCCGTATCCCTTTTTATCACAAAGTTACTATACTTTTATACACATAATTGGCTCTTGTCGGATATGTACTAATCACCAAGTTTGGTATATTTCTATAATATGGTCTAGTAAGAATACCAAATGTATTGGTAGTGCTTGGTGATTTCAAAAAATTGAGTTAAAAAATTAAATTTTGGAGATTTTCCTGGTGGTCTAGTGGCTAAGACTCTATGCCTCCACTGCAGGGAGCGCAAGTTCAATCCCTAGTTTGTGAACCAAAATCCCACAAGCCATGTGGTACCACCAAAGAAAAAAAAATCGATTTTTGGCTGGCATTTGTCTGCATGAATAGGTACCATAATTGTTTAAGATGGCAGTTAACTGCACTTTGGTATTCTGAGGGATACATTGTGTTCTAAGTCGGTTCAGTCATGTCTGACTCTTTGCACCCCTATGGACTGTAGCCCTACAGACTTCTGTGTCCATGGAATCCTCCAGTATCCTCCAGAATACTGGAGTGGGTTGTCATGCTCTCCTCCAGGGGATTTTCCAACCCAGAGATTGAACACATGTCTCCCACATTGCAGGCGGATTCTTTACCATCTGAGCCACCAGGGAAGCCCAAGCATACTGGAGTGGGTAGCCTATCCTTCTCCAGGGGATCTTCCCCAGCCAGGAATTGAACCGGGGTCTCCTGAATTGCAGGTGGATTCTTTATCAGCTGAGCTAACAGGGAAGCCCACCATGTCATAGAGATCATGCTAAATGCCACACAAAAAATGAAGGATCAGGGCTGACTCGTATTTGTTCTCAACTGTAACCTGAAAGAAATGGAGATATGTATGAATCAGAGCTAATTCTCAGATTGCTACATGTAACTTTGTATCTAAGTACCACAGAATCAACAAAACAAATGCAAGTATAGGTATATTTCATGAGGATAAAGGAGAAGCAGCAGTGATGCTCTTAGATTTGCATACATGCATGAATCATACATTGATGCATAGATGAATTATGCACATACTCATCTGTGCATGTACACTGGGGGATATATTTTTTTGTTAACTTGAATATAACACATCCTCTGAAAGTGCTATAGATAATGGCTTCCAAAAGTTTTAAAATATCATATTACTAAAGTATATCTCACAGAAAGCAACTTGCTAACAGTCTTCATCATATGTATAAAAAATATACTTCACACATTTAACAGGTTTTCAGAGCAAGTATATCCAACTATATTGGGTGTTAGTTTTTCTAAATTTTGTAAAGCTAACCAATGAATGGAAACGCCTCAGAGTATGATGTGATTAAAAACAACAATCAAATGCAGAAAAATGATGAGAACGTTGAAGGCCTGACTCGGTGTGTGTGTATAGTGGATTTCATGAGCAATGCATTTATTTGTTTACTCTTTTCAGCTAATATGTATCTTTTACTAAACTGGTGCTAATTAGAATTAGAGCATTAGAATTCCTTCTGAATGTGAACACATGAAGAATTTTTATCTTCCTGTCTCACAATTTATTTAAAGGTTTGATACATTATTATTCATAGATATTTATCATATGTTCATTTCATAACCTTTTCAGGCATGGAATGATTGACTAAAATCAAACTGTAACTTGTTAAAAATGAAAATTAACTGCAGCATGTTTGCAATCTGGAAGCTAGATTTTCTGATGAAAATTTTGAGACTCAGTGAACCTGAGTCACTCATATTGTAATATCCCCACTGTCTCTAATTCTATGAACAAAAACATGGTTCGCCATTCAGTTTTTTAAAAGAATAACTGAAAATGCAATATTGGTTATGACAAAATTCACATTATTGATGGTTACACTTTTGGTTTAATTAAAAGTGTTTTTTTCTTATAATGAGTGTATATGGCATAAAGAATTTTGAATAATAGTCAATAGGATGTTTTGCAGTACATATTAGTGCTGATCAGTTTGTTTCTTTCATTCTACTACAGCCAAACTCTTCAAATAATAAAGTTTTAAATTACCTTAGAGGCTTTAAAAACTAAATTCGACTCACACCCTAACAGTTTGCAGAGACTTCCTTCTGGTCCAAACATCCGAAATCATTATTTGCTCCTGATTACGATGGCGCTTCCCTGAACATCAAATCAGAAACTCTTCTGTCTGCAGACCCAGTGCTTTCCACAATAGGCGTCCATTTGAGCCCAAGCTGGTGATCTCCACAAAGTCACTTGTATTTAAATCAGAGACACAAACCTCTTTCTTCGGTCCACCGCCCCTCCCCCTCAGTTGGCTGGCAGGGGATATTTTCCTGAGCTTTCGTGATGTTAATTGGACTTACATGTGTGCAGTTGAGGCTGAACATACTTCCAGATGTGACTTTTGTAAGCAAGCTCTTTCAGAACAAAACCCCTTCATATTTCAAATGAAATTGCCCCGCACAAAGTATCTTCAATTAAAAAAAAAAAAAATTCCAAAGGACACAGCCATTAGGATGATTAAACACAATGCAAAAAAATATATAAAATTACACCTATATTCTGAATTAGGTCATCTGATTTTGATTCTTGCTTTTCTCTTATTTTTGACTTTAAAGCATTGCAAAGGTCCTGGGGATGTGATCTTCATTTAAAGAATAAATCTCTGGTTTTCACTTTAAAACATCATCTAATCTCACTTGGCTTTGTAGAAAATTGAGGACAGTGCTAGAAATTCTAGAAGGTAAATGATGTATACAGTGTAATGTCAGCTGCCTGAAAACTAGTTTTGTTTGTGCCTTTACCTAATATTTTAGTTATTCTGTGATGATAGCAGATTTGATATCCAGGAAAAGAAGTGACTTTGTGCATATCCTGAAGTGTTGCTGGAGAAGAAAGCATGAAGTACAATATGAAGATGGATGCAGGATCAAGCAGTCTCTCTTCCTGCGAGGTCTATACAGAAGCACAGCAGTGTTTCCAAGCTGGTGTGGCCATGTCGGATTTTATTTGGCAGGATTTTCTTATCGCTTAAGTCAATGAATCTTACATTCTTCAATAGAATTAAAGAAGAGCTGAATCTCATTAACAAAGAATAGATTGGTGTTTCAGAAACGTATCCACTACCTGGTCATATAGTGAAAGGAGAAAATATATTTAAAGCGGGTTATGTTTTATGAAAAATCCTAGTCAATAAGCCCACAGAGCAAAGCATCTCAAATTAAAATCCAAAGAGGCAACAACATGGGGAGGCATTGGTTACACTCCATCAAAGAAAATGAGGGAGGACCTTCAGTGAGCCATGCTGTGCCCCTCCAATAACACTCTGCTTAATTCTCAGCCATTTATGCAAGGCTCATTTATAACTCTGCCTGGTTCTACTTCATTGGCAAAGGCAGACACCAAAACAAGTCATTACCATAATCATCTGGTCCAAGATGGAATCCTTTTACAGAGTACATATTTTATTTTGCATTGGATTTTTATTGGCCCTCACATTTGAACAAAAATTCTATGATGAATAATTATAAATACCAAAATGAACCCATGGTGGGATGGGCTGATAATGTAACGCATTCTCATCTCTTTCTGACTCTTTTTCATTTTCTTGTCTCCACCTTCGTTTTCATGTCTCTACTTTGGGAGATATAGCAAATAACATACATAATTTAATTCTGAACATTTTAGAGCAGAGAAGTAGATTTAGTTTTCCCCCAGAGCATTTTATTAAGGAAATATTCTCACAGCTAAGAAAAATCCAATATGAAACACAAAATCGAAATAAATATGTGTGGTGGTATATTTTATTATGTGGGATTTATTTTGATCAATCAATCATACTGAGACGAAAAATTCTTTAGATCCATATTTCAATGCAAATATTGGTGGGGGAGGTGAAATCTAAGTCTTCAATGTTTAATGAGGTGTCTACTCCATTCTTCTTAACTGAAATACTTTGAAAACCACAGTGGTTAAGCTTAATAATTTTATTAGGCTGTAATAGTTATTTTATTAACATTTTTCTCCAAGGATTTTTCTGTCTGATTATGAGTACTTTGCAATTTCAGACAGTATGATGGATGTTACTTTTCTATGACAAGAATTTTAACAGCCCTCCTTCAGCACTCAATGCACACCCAATTATGCGTCTGAGCTAGTAACCTTGAATTTATGTTGCCATGGTGACAAACTGGTCATGCATTATGGATTATCATTGAAATTCTACACCCCTACCTAGCATAATGAGAGTTGGGGACTTAATCAAATCAGCCATTCTGTGTGACACAAAGTGAAGAACTAGCTCTCATTGTTCCTCGCCGGGAAGGAAGCAGCCCGGTGGGGACGCAGCTGTGGGCTACAGGCTGATAGATGGCTCTTCTATACATCTGCGAACGTATAGACAGATGGTGCTCAATGCCTGGAATTTCCAGCTTAGGCAGCAGCTGTTCGGATAACCTCTGCCGTCTCACCTTGTTGTCATGGAACACTGAGCAGAGACTGAGAATGTGTACGGATACATTGACAATCCGCCTGAATGTACCCTGCGTGGCATCCTTCTTTTATCATAAGGCGGCTGGGCTAGAATGAATGCAGAGTGAGGGTAGAGGAGACGGGCGCCGGGGCACATGGGGGGAGGGAAGGGTGGCCAAGGGTGCAGGCTTTTCCGAAAGCCAGAGCCTGAGGATCGGACCATCTCTCATTTCCATTTTATGGGAAGAAAGCCAGAAACCCTTGCTAGCGTGGTCATCTCTTTGCCTTGGAGAGATCCAGCTTGCTGCTCTCTCAAAGCCCAGAAATCACAGGGAGAGCCAGCCCACCCTTGCACTCACTTCCTCCTCCCCGTGGGTAATAGGTGTCTTTGTTGTCCCTCTGCCTGTTTCTGAGTCTGAATCCTGGCTCCTGAGGTCAAGGAGCAGGTTGAATGTCAGGGGAAGCATCTGAGCAGAGAGAGAAGATGGCAGAGGGGGCTTGGTCTCTCTTCAGAGAACACGGTGAGTATAAACTAGAGAGTCACCTTCTCGGCCCTTCCTGCTTTGCAGTTGTTTTCACAAACATGAGCTTGTCAAACGATCTTTTTTTTTTTTTTCTCCTTTAGAAATTGTCACACAAATTCAGTGGTTCAGAAAGGCGTGTTTTTTAACAGACCTTCAGGTTCCCTAAGTCTCAGGGTCCATGCAAATGTTTCTCCACCAAAGAACGAAGACTTGTAAGTGTGCTTGTATCGTATACACCCCACTTCCCCTCACCCAGCTCATCTGCTGATGGTTAAGGCTGTATCACTAACATCTCTATAAACCCCACACTCACAGGGTTATTACCCATCCACAGATAGTCTACCCATTTCTTTCATCTGAAATGCTCTGTTTGCATGATTTTGTCATTCTGTCTTATTATCTATTTCTTACCTTCCCAATCCCAATATGCACAGCTGCCTCAGCCAAATGGTTGGTAAGACTGATTGGTGTCGGCATGGAGAAAGCCCTTTCTTAAATATTTCATTAGGCTTTGGGTGTCTCGCCTGATCCACAGACCTGCCTGACTGTAGAATAAGCAAAATTGTCTTAATGATGAAGCATGCTTTGACCCAATAGATCATAACAGCTTCAAAAAAGCCACTACACTTTCCCATGGTAATGCTTAACAGACCACCAGGCATTCTAGTGAGGTCTAGGAGGCAGCAAAGATCCGACCCCAAGCCAGCGGTGCCCATATGTGTGGCCAGTAAGAAAGCAGATTTTTAGCCGTCTTCAAATCAGGTCAATGTTACACATTCAAAACTTCCCTGGGGTCTATGACAGACATTCAAGGAATTGGATGTGCAAATGGACAGATGCCTTTTTGGTGTTTCCTAAATGCCACTGCAAGGTATCTATCTATAAATGCATAGAAAGACTTAATGCAGATTTGTATTGAAGAATATGAAAATTGCCATTAAGATGCTGGCATTATATTAAAAACTAGAGGATGATACTTCCATAAAGATTAGATACCTGAATGGGAAGTAGAAGCAAGGGCATCTGCAGTCACCTAAATATATTTTTAAGCATCTGTTTTATATGCACACATCTCGTGTTCACATGAGGGGTTGCTTGCTTCAAATGGATGGAAAGCAACAGTCATTTGAAGGCTGTATCTTTGTGTTCATGTACAAGTGACAGTTTTCACCTATTATCAATACTATTTTACTTAATTTTTCATTTTTCTGTGAAATAGCACTTAATGAGCAGTTCTGATTTTTTTATAAAAATGTTACAAATAAGCACAATAAGAACATCCATCTGAATAGTACTGAAAGCTCTAAATATACATTTTAAATTTTCCACAAAATGAAGGCAAAAATGGTGTATTTTTCCATTAATTATTCAAATCTATTCATTTTTAAATATACTCTAGACAGATATACATTAGATCTAAAATGTCCACAATTAAAAGCAATATTATTTACTTTCTGTAAAAATAATCATGAAATCATAAGCCTAGATATCAGGAAGCTTTTCTAAATAAAACTGTTACTCATATTTTGTGAAAAGCTGTCTTATTTTTAAAGGTTTTTGGCAAAGTGTCAAATATATACTAAATACATAGAGAAACAAATTAAATATATAATGAATATAAAAGTAATTTAAAATTTCTAGTAGCACCATGACTCATTGACTTGGTCTTACTATCACCTCAACACTTAAAAGCATATTGTTAATTGCAAAGGTTTAACCAGGGAAATTTGACAGCTAGTTAGCTCCAAAAGAACCTCTTACTAGTCTAAAGGTGACTTATTAGGTCACATTTTTCCAACCAATTCTACTGATGGTCTAATAAGAATTCTCTAATTAATTTGTTTTAGTTAACTTAAAATAATTCTCAAATGAGTTATCATTGCAAAATATTTAGTATGAACAGAGCTGCACATTATATATATATATATATATATATATATATATATATATAACATACTAATTCCTATTTTTTTAATGATTTCACCTTGTCAAATGTACTGGACCTCTTTGACTACCTCTCCTGTTAAACCTATTAACAGCGCAGGTATGTGCAATAGTATACATTGACAGCTTATTTACTTATATTTATTAAATGTATTAAAATTCATGCAAGTTGGGAATGGCAATTGTGAGAAGAGAAAAAATTCCTAAAAGAGAATCTATGAAAATGTGTTTTCTCATCCTTGGGTGACTCGAGATTTAGGATGGGTGTTGGGGAGTGTGAATTGTGTGAGAGTTACGCTTGCTGCCCTGCTCTGCAGGGGCTACATTGGGGAATAAAAATACTCGGGACCACCACCACACACACCTTGTTCCCAGTACTGTGAATTCCCCAGTTTCTCCTCCAGCATGACCCACACTGGGAGACACACACGACACCCAACCACTGGTTTCTAACTGGTCTGTCTGTCAGAAATTGACCCGTATGCCACTTGTCAATGTGAGCACTGTTGGCCATTAAGGAACCATGATCCTGAATTTTCCGAGTTAAACGTCTTATTCTAGGATCACTTCCTTCACTGTGTGCCCTCTGCGATTCTCTTGCAGACTGTGGAAGATCTGCTCAGATCTTTACCCTCTGAGGGTAAAGATTCTTTACCTTCTGAGATGGCTCAGAGGGTAAAGAATCCGCCTGCAATGTGGGAGACCTGGGTTGGATCCCTGGGTTGGGAAGATCCCCTGGAGGAGGGCATGGCAATCCACTTCGGTATCCTTGCCTGGAGAATCCCATGGACAGAGGAGCTTGGTGGGCTATGTATAGTCCATGGGCTTGCAAAGAGTTGGGCATGACTGAGTGACTAACACTTTCACTTTCACATATATTCCATGATAGTTGATTACATTCCTTTTCTGTCCTGCATAAGGTGATGTAGTTTCAGCGTAACGTTGGTTTTAGGTCTCTTCGTCCTGTTTTTTTGTGAGAAAAGTGAAAATGAAAGTCGTTCAGTTGTGCCCTACTCTTTGTGATCCCACAGACTCTAGCCTGCCAGGCTCCTCTGTCCATGAAATTCTCCAGGTAAGAAAACTGAAGCGGGTAGCTGTACCCTTCAACAGGGGATCTTCCCAACACAGGGATTGAACAGGGGTCTCTTGCATTGCAGGCGGGTTCTTTACCAGCTGAGCAAACCCGTTTGGCTTATGTCCTGGCCCTCCTTGTGCTGCTGAGGCCTTGGTCTCCTCTGAAAACAAAGGTAAACTCAACCATCCAGTTCAGCCTGATCCTCTCCTGCCTTGGGAGCTCCTCAGGGGTCAGTGAAGAATGGCCAGGGCTGCTTCTATGGCGCGTGGCTTCCTAGAAGGGAAGTCAACACTGTTACAGAATCAGGTCAGGAAGCCAGACGGAGCAGCTGAAACTATCCACAGCTTCCCGTGGCCAGACCAGCCTGGCTTCCAGTGTTTCCTTCTCTTTTCCTGCTGCAGCCCAGCCTCTGCTGACCCCTGAACAACCCACCTCAGCCCCGTGTATCACTAAGAGGCAACTTGAGATGCTCCACAGGAATACCTCCACCTGCCACACCCACCCACACCTCAATGCTGTAGTCCAGGCTTCAGCTGTTCAGCATTAATGAGGCTGAGAAGGTGGGAAACTGATGCCCTCCTTGGCTCTTACCTTTCCCCTTCTTCCTTATCCTGTGGAAATGGTGGCATTGACCCTGAGTTGGCCTGGCAGAGCTGGGCCCCACGTGTGGTCCTGGAGGCTCAGGGAGGCAGTGGTGGCAGGGCATGGTGAAGAGGCCAAGCTCCCTGGGAAGACGCTCCACAGGGCACAGGGTGGCCCTGGATTGATCCCCTGGAATCTCGCTGACCTCCCTTCTCTCACAGTCTGGGTATGTGGGTAGACGTGAACGCCCACGTTGTCTGCCAGTGGGACGTGGAACCAGCATGGCTGAAGGCACTTGTCTCCTTCCGTCCCCATTGCTCCTGTCATGATTTGAAGAGTCCTTCAAACTCAGGAATGCAGTGTGAAAAATCACTGGTTTAGCAGAAAGTGTACAGGACTTGGAGTGACAAGACATCCATCTGTGAGGAGCTCCACCCTATGGAATCTCAGTCAGTTCTCTGTGCATCTTGGTTCCCTTATCAGCGCCCCATGTGCAAAAGACTTTCACAACAAAGACATCCAGCATGTTTGAGAACACACATAGGGTATGAACAAAACGATGAAACTGTTGTTTGACTTTGCCTGATTTCTGGAAAAATGGGTGTCCTGTTGTACCTTGAAAGACCAAAGATATTCTCTAGGAAATTTTAGAAATATGAAATATGTAGGAGCAGCTATCTATGAAACTTAACCTTCAGTGCATCCTTATAACTTCCCTTTATACCCCACATACCAATTGAGATAGATGAAAGCTAAATACAATCATAGTTGCAAATTTTCTAACCTCATTATTTTATATCAAAGTAGAGATCAAACCATAAGATATGTTTTCATTCACTTATTAATCTCATTTGGTCAATTACAATCAGCTTGATTACAAATTATTGTCAGACTGACAAAATATAAACTGCAGGATGAGTTGAAATAGTAAATTTAACTTTTAGGATACATTTTACATTTCACTTTCATGTACTCTAACATCCTTTCCAGGTTTTTGTTTTCTGACGAGGTTTGTAGCATCTTTTGATCCCTTATTTTCTAATTGAACTCTGGGTACTTCAATTTTCCAAACCTTTTAAAAGGCAAGCTACTGCTTAGTAACTTGTAGTTTTTTTTAATTTTATAATTTTTGATTCTAATGAATGTGATTTAGATCAGCCTAGTAGAAAGCTGTTTTAAGTACTGAGAAACTAATTACACAAAAAAGACAATAAGTTGCTCAGAACTTTAATAAGTGCATAAGAGACTATAGGACATTATAGGTGTTTTTAAAGGTTTTCTACGACACTACAATTTTAGCCATTGTGAATCAAGACAGGATTGAGCTACTCACAAGGAGTAATAGACATACAGTGTGAAACCAAAATGACTGCTATTTCTATCTTCCAAAGAAATGATCACGATTAAATCAATACATTATCTTAAACTTGGAATGCAAATGTATGATTATTTACAATTGTACATTATATGAATTATGTACTATGTGTCAAGACTACATGGATCGTTTCCCTCAAATTGCACTGCAGACACATTTTAAGAATCCAGGTTAATTTACAGATGAAGTATTTGAGCCTCAGAGGAGAAAAAGAATTCATTCAAGTTCAAAGTTAGCTTATCGTCAAAATGATGAGCGTTTGCTTAATTTTTCATCTCTGAATTCCAACATTCTCTTTGCCTCATGCATTTGGAGCACTATGCAGTGACCGTGGGAAAGGAGCTCCAGCTAAACGGAGGTGCAGCTTTGTCAGGCCACGTCTCCTCACTAGATCCTGATAGAAGAAGCAAAATCATTCACAAACTGCCTCCTGCTCCCCAGTGATGCTTCTAATGGTTGCAGCATAGCCACGCAGAGGAGTGTCCTTCTCTGCTCCGTGTTATTCTCAGACTTAAAGAACAGCTGTTCATTACAAAGTAAGGGAAAGTTGATGTGATTTTCCTGCTCCATGGCCAAGTCAGTCTTGGGGCATTTAGAACACAATTCAGTCAATTGTGCTTTCTTCAACAATAACACTCTTCATAAAAGCATGGCCAATTGTTGCCACTCTCCCAAGATAGTCCTGGTTTATTCCAGTTGACCCTGTGTAACTATTGATAGCATATTCTTTCACTCTCAAAGAATGTTAAGCTGGATAATAAACATTATGATCAACCTACTGATATACATCATTATGTATTGTATTTAATTTATATTACAATTATATGTCAAGACAAAATAGACCAACTATTTAAATAACTAGATCAACAGGTATTATATAACAGCTTTATTAATTGAATTTAAATTATTATTAGTAACTACCCAAGTTTTACTCTAATATTTCTTACAGGGCTACATAGAAGCAGCCTCTGTCTCTCAGACTTTTTTCAATGAAGTCAAAACAGCTTTGTCTTCTGTGATACTCTCAATCATGGCAGGTCTTCTGGTCCCCCAGAGCCCTGAGAGCTGTTCTTCAGAACTTCAGATTAATAAGAAGGAAAATCTAACCAACTCACCCTCTCCCCACCAACCAATGTTTGATTTGGTAATGCTACATAAATACAGTTGAAATTTATTACAAACTAAGGAAACAAAAGTATATTTTTTATAATAAACATTATATTTTTATATAATATCAAATATTAAACATATAATATATATTATATATAATATATATTAAACAAAAATATAAAATAAACAAATGGTTTATAAACCATTACCAGTTTAGCTTTGAAAAAAACTGCTCCTCTGAGGCTGCAGTTGTACAATTAGGAGAGAAAGAAAAGATATAAACTTTAGCTAAAGGATGAATGGTGAGCAAGTCTGGTGCAAAACATCTGAAAGTCATAGTGGGTGATAAAAGAAACACTTATTAGCTCACCGTGCTACCACACTGAGTCAGGATTTCTAGAAGTCTCATAGAGAAACTGATGGCTTTATGAGATTTCTAACCCAAGATGAAGCAAAACAAGAATTAGTTCACAGAACTCTATGAATTAATAGAGGAAGAGTGTGGGTTTTGTCAGGAATATTGTTTATGCTTTAACGTTCTTTTTCTTTAATAAAAGAACCCCTTTCTCTTTTCTCTTAAGCTATCTATAATTCAAAAAAAATCATTAAATTATGCTTTGTAAGCAGAAAAAAAAGAAATACTCATTAGCAATACCTGGGGCAACAATAAATTAAGATGCAAAAATAGCAATAAATGTGTGGTGAACGTGAGTGACCAATAGCCTGGTGGGTCAGCTTATGCCTGCAACCTTAGCATAGTTAAGTTATTACCAACTAAAGAAGTGGCACAGACAGCTTGGGAAGGTTGAGGGGAAAAAAAAAATTGAGATGAAGCAAAACCTGGAAGTAAGAACCAGGAAGTGTTAAGGATTATTTACTCTTCATTTATCAGAGAGACGATGCAGAGACCTAATAACAGGCTTTATGTAATCAACAGACTATATAAAGAGAAGACTCTGGCCTGCTGAGCAAACTAGACGCCTTGAGTTTATGCATGAATACTTTTATTTAAACAGAGGGAGGGATTTTTTTCTGCCAAGATGATAGATTTTAAAATAGTAGGGTGCGACTGAGGAAATCTAGAATTTTCTTTGCAAGAGAACTTATTTATTTTTTTTGCAGGGTGCTGGAGGAGGGAGGAGCCCCCCCCCCCAACATTGTCACACTGAAGGGTGGTCCGGTGGCCACACTCCTCCAATCTGACGTACTTAGAAGGTTTCTCTCTTTCTTTCTTTTTAAATGCTTACACTTGATTCTTTTCCCAGGACTGTTGTATTTATTCCCTATTATAAAGCATTAAAAAATAGATTGTCTTCTCCAGGTGAAAATGACCATAGGAATACATGCATCTCCTTTTTGCTCTCTTGTCAAACCCTATGAAAACTAGAGTAAAAGCTAGTTGTAGATACACCAGCTCATTGATTGAGTCCAAGGGGAACAATATTCAGGGGCTGGAAAAAAGTTGAGAAGTTGAAAAAGACCTCAGGACTCAAAAGAGTGGTGTCCTGAGTCCACAGTGAGGAGCCTGGGAGGGAGTCATCTTGATCATAACCATCTCCACGGCTGGCAGCACTGGGCACTGAGGAATGGGGGCGAATTCAGGGGCAGAAATCAAGAAGAAGGGCTGAGAGCCAGTTAAGGCAGTTAGATCAGGGCTACTCTCTCTGCCTATGCATCAGGACCACTTGAAATTCCCCATGTGCAGGAGCCCGGGGGTCTCTTCTCACATGTGTTACAACTTCGTGTCTCCCTGCCCTAGTCCTCAACCCAGATTGGATTCATCCCGATGGCTGGATGACCAGGGAACGTAGGAGCCTGGATGCCAGTGTCCTGGGAGCTCTGCCCACTGGTTCCCACCAGGCAGGCAGGCAGGAATGCCAGTCTTCTCTGCGGAATGTGACAAGCTCCAGAGGAGAGCATGAAGATATTGATACTGGAGTTTTGCCAGATCCCTAACCTCAAGATTAAAGAATTATTTCTGAGGCTTATATGCTTCAGTTTCTTGTTTTTAATGTTTCCATCTTTAATCCAGCTGGGATTTATTTGGGTGTTTAGACATGTTTTTATAGTGTTATTGTGTTCGAGAGGTATCCCCTGGTAAACATTGTGGTGAAAGTAGTGGGGAAGGTAAATGAAATATAGTGTTTGTAGAAGAGAATGAGTCTTGATGTGAGACTAGTGCAAATTAATTCTCATTACCAACTCCTGGGGGATCACCAGAGTTTACCAAAAGCCTAGACAAAAAGTGGCCGAGTTGACATAAAGCTTTGTTTTCAGAAAGACTTCTGCAGCTACAAGCCCTCTGAGAACCAGGTCCTGGAAAACAAGGTCACAGACACAGAGGCAGATTGAAGGAAGTTCCAGGAGGTTGTGGTGAAGGAATCTATCTCAAACTGAGATGACCCAGAATCTCTGGATTTTGTGGGAACATCCCCTATGACATGTAGAAGTCAATGGTTTTCTCTCTGCTCAAGGTATTTCTATTTCACGTTCTTTGGGGTGCAAGTCAGTTATTTCTAAACAAAGCTGCTCAAAAAGACTTGAAATTCTTGTAAAAATGGGGTTTCTAGGTCCACCAGATCTGCTTGATTAAAATAGAATTTGCAGCACTCACTAATTAACCGATGGTAAAACAAGATAGTGCTCCTGTTTAAGAGGGGATGAAAGGTTTTGGGGAAGTGTGACAATTATTTACTGCATCTTGTTGCTGTTCAGTCACTCAGTCATGTCCTACTCTTTGCAGCCCCGTGGACTGCAGTTCACCAAGCTTCCCTATCCTCCACTATCTCCTGAAGTTTGCTCAAACTCATGTCCATTGAGTTGGTGATGCCATCCAACCATCTCATCCTTCTTAGGACATTTTAAGATTTCTGAAAAGCAGGCTACACCCAGACCAATTAACTCACAGTCTCCGGGGGTGACAAGGGCAGTCCTGCTTTCTTTGAAGTTTCTCATGTGATTCCAGTGGACAGGAAAAATTGAGAACCACTGAATAAAGATAGCCAGGACATAAAATGAGCCTCTGTGTGTGTGTGTGCGTGCATAGTCACTGAGTAGTGTGTGTAGTCATGTCTGACTCTTTGTGACCCCATGGACTGTAGCCTGCCAGGCTCCTCTGTCCGTGGAATTCTCCAGGCAAGAATAAGAGTCTAAATTCTATTAACAGGTTGTAGTGTTAGTATTGATAGATCCAGACAGGGATTCTCAAGTAGGGTTTCAGTGTTTTTTGGCCACCCTGCGAGGCAAGTGGGATCTGAGTTCCCTAACCAGGGGTCAAACCTACCCCCCAGCATTGGAAGCACAGAGTCTTAATCAGTGAACCACCAGCGTGTATGTGTTAGTCACTCAGCTGTGTCCGAATCTTTGTGGTCCTATGGACTGTAGCCCACCAGGTTCCTCTATCCATGGAATTCTCCAGGCAAGAATACTGGAGTGGGTTGCCATTTCCTCCTCCAGGGGATCTTCCTGACCCAGGGATCGAAACCAGGTCTTGACTGCGGGCAGATTCTTTACCATCCGAGGCATCAGAGAAGCCCAAATTTCCTTAAATGGGGTTCCCAGTTCTGTAGTTCTTGGTGGACTGAAAGAATTGCATTTTTAACAAGGAGCTGCTGCAGGTCTGGAGACCACATCTGGAGACCCCTTTGATTAGAGAATGCAATTCTGAGGAGTAAGACGCAATGAAAATATTCTGTATCTGTGAACACAGGGTCAGCTTGAAGATTTTCCCCTGCAGGATGAACTTGGAACTTCCAACAACAGGCTCCACAGAACATCTAGGTCTCCAGGAATGACTTTCACAAATTTAAGCAACACTCCTTAAGTCTCCTGAGGAAAGGACGACATCTAATGGGGTCCCTGACCTCTTCCCAGGGTAAGCTGCCTACCTGAGGTCCACTCTGCCTTATTCTTAGGTAAAAATTACATGGTTAAGGTACATAATGGAAAGGAAACAGCCTACCAGAATTTAACGTTCAAAAATAACCTGGGAAAATGGAGCCAGTTTCCCTATTCCTCCCACTATATAACACTAAAACCCTGGTCAAGCTAAATAAGACAAACACTAGCAACTCTGAAAAATGTTTCCTTCTGAAAAGAGAAGGCAGACCAGTGAGAAGATTTGGAACTAAGGTTGGAGAGTGTCCTGGTCAGGCCTGTGTATTCCAGATGTGGAGCTGGAGACTTTGTGGCAACTTACAAATGCCAAGGAGCAAAGACAAACAAACAAAACAACAGAAAACAAAACTACACAGCAACAGAAAGACCAAGTCTTCTCTCTCTAGCCAAAGAACCAGGAAAGGGACAGCTGAGCAAGACACCAAATCTTTAGACAGTACTGCTTCACTCCAGACAAACGCAACAGGACGCTGTGCGGTTCGGTCCCAGCAACAGCAACAAACTGAGCAGGCGCCCACTCCTGCCCCTCACCAGGCTGCAATGAGCTGTCCCAGATGCTCTCCGGGGGGTCAGAGGAGGCCGATAGGGAGCCGAAACCATCTCCCCCACTCGATGAGTGGACACCATCAAGGAGTCTGGACCTACTGCCCCAGCCAGCCCTCCCCCACCGAGATAAAATGGTGGAGTTGATAAGAGTGTGACTTGGGGATGAGGATTTTTAAATCTCCCTCAGAGATTCTAGGATGCAGCCAAGTTTGAAAACTTCTGACCTAGAGCAGTTGTCAGCATAGTCGGGTCCGTGGGTCAAGTCTGCCCAGTGGCCTGGCTCGTTCTTCTAAGTACGGTTTTGGAAGCCAGCCTCACACAGGCATTTACATCTGGTCTGCGGCTGCTTGTCTGCCATACACAGAGTGGAGAAGTTTCCTCAGAGACTGTCTGGTTCACATAACCTAAAATATTTACTATCTGGCTCTTTACAGAAGAATATTGCTGACTTCTGACTTAGAGGATGTCATGGTTATCAAAGTCCATTTGATCTACTCTATGACATGATGACTTTAAAAACGTGAGTCTTTCGTTATTTAATTAAGGGATAATTCTGGAAATAGGTTCTTTGTATGTAAAACAAATGTCATCCCAGGAAGTGCTTTCTTTAGTTCTTGGCAGCTCAGTTTATAAAGAGCATCCTCAACTAGTGACCACACAGAGGAGACAGCCAATGTGAATCCTGGATTCAGAAGCCTGGATGTAAAGGAACTGAGGGTCTGGAGTTCCTGTAGAGAGAGAAAAAAACAACAATGGAGAGGAATATGACAACTGCTTTCAAATGTTTGCAGGACTCTACTGTGCCTGAGGGTTTTGATGTATTCTACGTAACCTCACAGAGAAGACAGATGCCCAGTGGATAGAAGATGTAGGAAATTAGATTTGACACAGTAATAGATAGAATTGCTAGCAGTAAAAACATTTCCATGAGATTGTTAGATTCCTCTCATTGAATATTCATGTGAGCTGATCCCTTTTAGCATCTGGGATATTCTGTACCTCTTCCTCACTCCATTACTTAAAGTCTGTATTGGTTGGGGTGAAAAAATTGATGTAGCAAACAGATCCCAAAGTACCTTTTGTTGATGCATTCCATTTGCCTAAGATTTCCTGTTCAACCCTGCCTTAGCTCTGGGAGACTAACTTATAAATCCCAAGTCCCCCCGCCCCTGCTTTGGTTTTCCCATAACAGGGAGCTCCTGGGGGACCAGAGGGAAGGAGTGGATGGAGTTCCAGGTATTATGCTCCAGGTCCCTCTCTGAGGAGTCATACTGGACTAGTCATATCCCTAACAGGACATCACTTCTCTCAGGGAACTGGCTCCAGGCCTTCTTATTGGTTTCCAATAGCCTCTTCTCTCCTTATCCTTTCAGACCTCTGCCAGTCAGTCAGCTCAGTCGCTCAGTCACGTCTGACTCTTTGCAACCCCATGGACTGCAGCACTCAAGGCCTCCCTGTCCATTACCAACTCCTGGAGATTATTCAAACTCATGTCCATCGAGTTGGTGATGACATCTAATCATCTCATCCTCTGTGGTCCCCTTCTCCTCCTGCCTTCGATACTTCCCAGCATAAGGGTCTTTTCCAATGAGTCAGTTCTTTGCATCAGGTGGCCAAAGTATTGGAGTTTCAGCTTCAGCATCAGTCCTTCCAATGAATATTCAGGACTGACTTCCTTTAGGATGGACTGGTTGGATCTCCTTGCTGTCCAAGGGACTCTCAAGAGTCTTCTCCAACACCACAGTTCAAAAGCATCAGTTCTTCGTTGCTCAGCTTTCTTTGTAGTCCAACTCTCACATCCATACATGATTACTGGAAAAAGCATAGCTTTGACTAGATGGACCTTTGTTGGCAAAGTAATGTGTCTTCTTTTTAATATGCTGTCTAGGTTGGTCTTAACTTTTCTTCTGAGGAGCAAGTGTCTTTTAAATTCATGGCTGCAGTCACCATCTGCAGCTATTTTGGTGCCACCCCAAAAAAGTCTGTCACCAGACTTGGGCTATCCCAGTTGTGTCATCATCCTGACCAGACCAATGTCTTTGGTCCCTTTCCAATAGACTATCCTTAAGTTACCCAAATTTGAGTGTGCTATCTCATTTCTATTATTAATACTATGCTGAGTGATACGGGGATATTGGCTCAAGCATAAAGTTTATTTCTCACTCAAAAAAGAGTTCAAGGTGGGCACACTTGCCATCCCAGAATCCAGGATGAAGGCTCTTCAACCTTCAATGTGCCCTGGGGTATGGCCTGGAAGACAAATAAAGTATGAATAAACGCACCAGAAATGGCACAGCTCACATCACATTCCTTAGAACTTGGTCACATGGTCTCTCTAGACTCTGAGAAGTGTGGTCAGATGGAGTGGGGACACTGTCATGCTTTGGGCTCTGGATGAAGAGGAAGTCAAGTTGGTAAGAGGCTCACGTCTCTGCCAGGGCACTGACAGTACGTTGGTCACGTACAGTTGGTTTCTATCAGTAAGTCAACCATAGTATGTCAGGTCAGGTTTGCATGTTGTATCACCCTGCAAACCTCAGTAAAATCTCTGGTAGTTAGCTACTAATTTTCATCATTTACTTATATATTTTGTATAGAAATAGCAATTATACTGCAATTCAGACCTTTCTACATATGCAAGGAAGTCGAGCATCTGACACTTTTTGACTCCTTCCTTAGATTTAAGACCTCCTTGTAAATTAGCAGTGCTAATACATCCCTTGGTTTGTATGGGACCATGGGTTTCCCATGGAATAAAGACCGAAACCAGTCTGCGAATGAGAGTTGACTAAAAAGCACTATTCCAGTGTACTGGCAGAAACATAAAAATGCTATTGCACAGATACAAGATGAGGTTTCTAAATAATACCTTTAATGAGAGAGAGCCTAACCAAATAGCCATATTAAAGTGGAAATTGCATGCTATTTCTGCCTAGTGGAGAGGGAGCTGGGCATAAATGTGCCCTATACCAGCCACTAGAGGCACCTGTGATGATAGAAAGTTTATATAATGAGCTGCCCAAAGCTCCTCTACCAACTGGTGTCCAAGAGTATTGACAAGCTAGCCTGTAGATACATGGCCGGTGATCCCACGCCCAAAGCCATCAGTGACTGAAAAGTCCAGATTCTGTTGCCCAACGATAAAATACCATTGGTTTCCTTGGTACAGCTCGGTTTCCTGCAGAAACATCCTGAATATAAACTCATCAGATGCTACCTCTTTCTCTAGTTTCATTTGCTATTTTCTATGCACTCCCTGTCCTGGGAAAGCTTCCCCTATAAATCACAATTTGCACAAGAATACCAAGCCTCAGCTCTGTCTCTGAGGAAGATGCCCGAAGGTAGCTAGGACTATAGCACCAAGAATTGAGACTCCTGGCAGGTAGGCTCCATGCTTAACTTTAAACTTGACCCCATTCCAGATGCTTCTAGAGTCAGGTGATGGCGATGCTTCAGAACCACCAATGACCGAGGGAGTTTCAGTGTCACTTATGTGCAACCCAAACATGGGATCTGCAATACCGGTGACCCTAAATGCAGGGGGCTGGGGGCCCAGGAGGGTGAACATGCTGGTGATTGATGGTAGAGACTGAAGACGGAGATGGTGCTCTGGATGCAGTAGGCAGGATGTTGACTTAGGCAGCCAATGTGGGTGAAAAGGGCACATGCTGCCCGGAAGATAGCATCAGTGAGGTTCACACCTGGAAGGAGAGGGTGATGGAGGAGCCAGTAACTGAAACCGCTTGAGGGTCTCCCTGGCTATTGGGCCACCAGAAACCAGCAGACGGGATAGAACTGAGGTCCCCTCACTGGGCAGGTAGAGGCTCTCTTTCCAGAGAAGCCAGGTGTAAACTATTAAACTGACCTTCTTAGGGTCCATAAACTCGTGGGCTTGGGGCAGGCGGACATAGGATACATGTCAGGTAGGCAAACTGAGAAGAACGCGTGGACCCCATCTCTGAAAATGAGGCCAGTGCTGCTCCGGTCACATCTTCTTCCCAGAGAACAACCAGAGTTGAGAGAGACATTGAGACCATTCCCACGGAGCTGGTTCTATGGCTTTAATTCTGAAACTGGAACTAACGTCTTCTCTCTCTCGTCATCTGACACAGTATCACTGAAGTCCAAGCTCCAATGAATTACATGCTGGAAGAACAGAGCAATGAAGCTCTGTTTGCACCCTGGACCAACTTTAGGCCTTTCTCATATTTTAATTTTACAGTGTTTTGCAATATGAAGGATTTGGGCTTGTTTACTTGATAGGAGTGAGAGGGTTTGAAAGGATCAGATTTACAATTTGAGAGCAACTCGTGCTTGTTTGGAATGCACATGAATTTATATCCTTTTCCCTTTTGGCAGGAATTGTGTAGGCTTAGAAATAATATCAAAATGAGGTAAAGGGAATCAGTAATTTACTATTGGATGAAAACCATTATTTCTACTTCTGTTACATATTTAGTAATGTAAGTCAGGCTATATGCCGCTTCCAGAGGTTCAAAAATATCAGGAATAAAAAGAAATGCATCTAAAGGCCTCAGTGAACAATTTGGGGTTTATTTTGTCAAGACTGAGATATACACAGTTTGGTAACTTAAAAGTCATTTCCTAATGTTTGAATACATTCTATAAAGAGCCTGGTTTAGGACTATGTACATAATACCACTTCTCCCTGCTCTCTGTCCCTTGGCCATTTAAGTTTTATTTGAGAAATTATCTGGCCACACCTGTTCAAATACATTGCATACTTTTGCACATTTCTGCGCTGCTACAAAGGTTTACAGTTTTTAAGCGTCTTCTCCATTCATCTGTAAACTCCTTGAGGGCGTGGGGTGAATCTATTAATATCGATCTTTGATCCCTCAAACTTTGTGTAATATCTGAGACATAATCCATGTTAAATATGCTCATTAAGTAAGGGAAGGAAAGAATGAACAAGGAAAGATGAGAGAATAAGCTGAGAGAAAATATAGGTAAGCTCAAGAATTGCAATTTTTATCTTCAGAATAATTTACTGCTTCCACTGACTTAAAAAGAAAAGATAATAATATTAAAGTATAATCTCTCTACGTATGTGTCTAAATTCCTATATAGAATAAGAATTTCTGTATATTTTAAAACTATATTTCATCTCACAGGGGACCTCTCATCTCTAGAAGACAGTTATATATATATATATATATATACACACACACACACACACACATATAGTTTTTATGGGCTTCCCAGATGGCACCAGTGGTAAAGAATTCACCTGCCAGTGCAGGAGACATAAGAGACACAGTTTCAGTCTCTGGGTTGGGAAGATGCTCTGGAGGAGGGCATGGCAATCTGCTCCAGTATTCTTGCCTGGAGAATCCCATGGACAGAAGCCTGGCAGTCTACAGTCCATAGGGCCACAAAGAATCAGACATGACTGAAGCGACTTAGAATGTACATATATGGTTTATATATATATGGTTTATCAAATATATATATATATATGGATTATCAAATATACATTACATAGATTGCAAATATATATTCCTAGATAATGCAGAGGTAAAGAAACTTCCTGCAATGCAGGACATGCAGGTTTGACCCCTGGGTTGGGAGGATCCCCTGGAGAAGTAAATGACAACCCACTCCAGTATTCTTGCCTGAGAAATCCCAGGACAGAGGAGCCTGGCGAGGCACAGTCCTTGGAGTCTCAAAGAGTCAGATATGACTAGGTGCACACACACACATATACACACACACATGCTGATGTTGTTATTGTTGTTCAGTCACTAAGTGGTGTCTGACTCTTTGCGACCCTACGAACTGCAGCATGCCAGGCTTCCCTGTCCTTCACTAGCTCTCAGAGTTTGCTCAGACTCATGTCCACTGAGCCAGTGATGTGGATAAATGTTTAATGGAAATTAACAGCACCAAGTTTTTTGGGCATAAAAAAATGAGCTATATTTAAAAATAAAAGTAAATGCCTCAATAAGAAGTGCAAGAATAAATGTTCTACCATGGATGCAGATTGGTAGGGTGACCAAGAAAATAGATGAAAAGGGTGGATATTGAGGAAAAAGGGAGGGGTGGGGGGCAAAAACTGTGCAGGCAGAACAGAGGAAGCTACCAAGGTGTCTGCAGATGAACTGGGAGGGGATAGGTATAGCGCTCAGGTTCCAAGCACCGCTGTCTCCCACCTGGGTTGCTCTATCAGCCTCCTGAACACCCACCTTCTGTCCTGATTCACCTTCCACTGAGTCCCAGCAGGGCAGCTGAGGGATCTTTTGAAAACCAAGTCTGACCTTGTCTCTCTTCTTCCTCCAATGACTTCCACCTCGCAGAAAGCAAAGCAATAGAATTCATGTCTCCCCAAATTACCCTGCCTGTCTGAGTGCATCCTCTGGTACCCGTTCAGCCCCAGCCTCACATCATCCTCTGTGGTCCAACTCAGTGCATACGTGGTAGGAGCTGAGCATCTCATGTGGGGAAGAGTTGGACGAGAACTCTTTGCATCAGTTCCTTCCTGCACGTTGGCCACCACGAGGGACGCTGGCCCCTCTGTGTTCCTGTTCTTCCTCATTTTAAATTAATTTTTATTGAAAGATAGTTGCTTAACAACGTCGTGTTAGTTTTTACAGCAAAGTGAATACATATACCTATGTGAGTGCTCAGTTCAGGGGATATTCCCCATCCAGAGATCAAACCCACGTCTCCCATGGCTCCTGCATTGTGGGCGGATTCTTTACCACTAAGCCACCAGGAAAGCCTCACATATACATATATCCCCTCTTCTTTAGGTTTCTTTCCCATTTAGGTCACCGTAGAGCGCTGAGTTTCCTATGCTATACAATAGGTTCTCATTAGTTATCTATTTTATACATAGTATCAGTAGTGTAGACCTGTCAATCCCAACCTCCCAGGTCACCCCACCCTTGTTTCCCATCTTAGATTATTGGGCAGAGAAGTCACAGCTCTTATCTGTGACTCTTGGTCCCAGCTGAGCGAGCGCTCCAACCCAGCGCTGAAGCAAGAGGGCTCTGATTTCTCATGTGTCACTCAGAGGACCAGTGAGGGGTCTGGATGCAGGCGGTCCTGGGTCTTGACCCTAACACTCTCCCGATACTGCCCAGAACTCACCCCTCCCCTCTGACGGAAAGGAGTGAACCGTGTTCCGCCTTCTCTCTCACTGTTGACATCCTCTGCACACTCCTCACATCCCTTTGATATGTCTCCCTTGGAGCTTTTTCTTCTTTACAGGAAAAAAAAAAGGCAAATAAGGTTAAAGAAAGAAGACCATGGTTATAGTCCCACACGAGAACCTTACAGAAACTTTCATTTTGTTCTTTGTAAGTAGCCAGTAAGGAGGACAAGTCTTTCCAACCAAAATATATTCCACACAGTAGGTTCGTTAAGAATAAAATAAGAAACGAGAGTCGCTTATTTGTAATTTTATTTTTCTCCTCTTATGCACTTTGGGATTTAATTAATAGTTTCTCTGAAGTGAAGTTTAAGAAAAAAAAAGTCTATTAATTATTTGAAATTATTGAGTATAAATTATTTTCTTAACGAAGCTACAATCATCTCTTTGGCTTTTTCTTGGACATATTCCCACCATCACTCTCTCTCTGTCCACATAGAGACAGGCTTCTTCACTTTTCCCCGAGTCCTGCCGGCTGTGCTGTGGTTAGCTAATTTATTTTCATCTTCCAGCAAGGTCAAGAACACATTGATATTTGTGGGTGAGCCAGACATCACGTCTCTGTAAGCTCCCAGAGAAGGTTCATCACCTTGTTGGGGCTTCTTTTCTGCAGCAAATGTTGGAGTTGACTTGGGGGAGGAACTTGCTTGGTTCGTAAGTCCCCAGGTTAGTTACATCAGGGGTGCCTTAATAAATTAACTGCAGTCCTTCTTTTGATGAGAAAGTGAATGTCAAGGCTGGCTGACTGCCAGCACCCCACGTGTCTCCTCCTCTCCCTGATGCAGGGAACCGATGAGGCAAATATTCAGTCACTCCTTGCCCTGACAGTTCATTGGCACCAGGACAATTACAGCAGAAGACCAGCTGTTTAACACTGAGTGTCTATGATAAAGGTCCTATCTGGACCTTTATCAAATCCTATCTCAAATCCGATCTGATTTGAGAGCTGCTTTTAAAAAAAGCAATCATTAATCAAGTATTGCATTTGTGCTTAACTGTGATTGAGAGAGACAGACACCAGTTTTTTATAGGCCCCTGTATCAAATGGTTATCATTTGGAATTGTTTTACAAAGATATAATATCTAGACAGAAAATACTTGGCTTAATTTTACATGCTGGTTTGAAAAAAAAAAAAAGGCATCTAGTATACGATAGAGAAACAGTCATATTAATTCCCTGTAGAGAGGTGAGAAATTTTTGATTTCTACAGCTCAGCTACCCCTTCAGGAAATTTTGGGTATTTGTGAGTACTTTTTTAAACATAATCACATGGGAATACTTCGCAACAGAGAATAATAATCAATGTAGCTGTTGCCTTTATGAGGCTGTTTGAAGACCCAAAGCTGGTTGGAGTAGCAGGGAAGGAACCCTCCCTGACACACGATGCTTTGCGAAGCACTTTTCAAGGTCATTGCCAGGTGCCCGGAAGTGGATTTGTCTTAGGGGAAGCTGAGCACAATTTGCATTGGACTTTCCTTTACCTCATCGGGGAATGATATGAGCAGAGAGCCCCAGAGTCCAGTGTACCTTTTCTTCTCCCAACATTACAGAGACCCCACCGCACAGTCCTTTACTGCTGCTTTCATGGTGCTGGGATTTCTACTCCCATAAAGTTCATTCCATTGGATTTGCTGAAGAACACGTGAGGTCAGCATGGCTGACAGTGAAACTGATCCTGCCTGTGATGGTAGAAAAGTCCGCTGACTGGATGTTCCCTAAAGTCAGTTTGTTCTTTCAACCATATGAAATTTGTTCTTTCATCCATATATTTCCTGAGGATCCATAAAATGCTAGTTGTAATTCAAGGTACCAGAGATATAACAATGCACAAAACAGACGAAATTCCTGCCCTTGGGTTGTTTATATTCCAAGGTAGAGAAACAAACAACAATATGACATAAACAAGTGGTGGATAGACATTAGACATAATTAGTTCCGTGGAAGAGAGAAAAGCAGAGAAAAGGGTTAGAGACTGTAGCGTGTGGGGCAGAATTACATTTTGAAGAGACTGTCTGAAAGGTTATATAAATTTTTATAAATTTAATATTTACTATATCTTATAAATATTTTAAAACACTTAATATACGTTCTAAAGCTTTAAAATCTACTATAGAAGGTTTTTGTTTGTTTTTTTCCTTGGTTTGCTTGTTTTCAGCAGTTGCAAAAAGAAGCTTATTCTTTAAAAAGAAAGTGGTGAGACATCCCACATTTATTCCTGGTCAATCTAGAAATTCACAGAGGAGCTATTTACATGAAACGAGTAGATAATAAGTGAATGAACTAATGAGTGAATGAATGAATGATGTTCACCAAGGAGAGTTTTCAGAACAGCAGAGAGAGAGACAAGCTCACGTCCTCAGGGAAAGTCAGACTCACAGGTAAGCCCTGGTCAGAGGTTGGTGTTGTCCATAAGGGGGACCAGAGGGCAGATGGTGGCTCAGGTGGTAAAGAATCTGCCTGCAATACAGGAGACCTGGGTTCGATCCCTGGGTCAGGAAGATCCCCTGGAGGAGGAAACAGCAACCCACTCCAGTTTTCTGGCCTGGGAAATCTCAAGGGCAGAGGAGCCTGGTGGGCTACATACAGTCCATGGGGTTGCAAGAGCTGGACTTGACTGAGCGACCAAACCACCACCCAGAGAAGTGGGACGTCGGGTCCGAAACGGCCAACTCAGCTCTGAAAGTGAAGGAACCAGTCTAGCCTCAAGAAGAGGAAATGGTGATGTGACCAGATTTAAAGGCTGCGGAGATCAAAGAGGTGGGAACAGAGAAAAGGCCCCTGGATCTAATCTCTGGGGGGGTTATCAGTCACTGAAAGCACAGGATGGAAGCCAGGCTTCCAGGGCTAAGTGAGGGGGGCAGGGTGGGAGAGGAGAGCCTCCTGCAGAGGGAGGGCAGCGCTCGGCAGTCTGGAGACTCTTGTCTCAAACAGCTCTGGGTTCTCAGCCATTTCAAACTTCACTCTGACCTTCTGGGTGCACCTTTATGCAAGGAAGGAAATGGCAGCCCACCCCAATATTCTTGCCTGGATAATTCCATGGACAGAGGAACCTGGCAGGCTATTAGTTCATGGGGTTGCAGAGTTGGACACAAGTGAACGACTATCACTATCATGCAAAACAAATAAATGAATACATATACATAATTTTTGAGATTTAATATATATTTGAAAGATCGCTGGACTTGGTCTACAAAACCTAATCCAGTCAGAAAACTCATAAAGGCACAGTTTGTTCATCTGTACAATTAAAATATTACTCGTTCCACTCCCAGAGAAAATGAGAAGATCAAATGAAATGGTATGCCTGATCTTGATTTGTAAACTAGAAAGTGGAACAAAAAATTAAGTATCTTCCAGTTCAGTCGCTCAGTCATGCCCAACTCTTTGCCACCCCGTGGACCGGGCATAGCATGCCAGGCCTCCCTGTCCATCACCAACTCCCCGAGTTTACTCAAACTCATGTCCATTGAGTAGGTAATGCCATCCAACCATCTCATCCTCTGTCATCCCCTTCTCCTCCGGCCTTCAATCTTTCCCAGCATCAGAATCTTTTCAAATGAGTCAGTTCTTCACATCAGGTGGCCAAAGTATCTTTACCAGTATGCTATTCTTTGTGATGGTGGTGCATGCTTCACATCTTGGCTTTCTTCCTGTTTTACCAATGAAACCATCTTATTATACAAAAATTCATGAAAGCCCCCTCCAGACTAGTAAATAGCTTTGAAATACCTGGCAGGCTCTGCTGCGCTCCTAACAATTCTTCTAACCAAACTGGTTGAAAAGATTTTGCCAACTGGTGACTTTTCACTCTTGGCCAATTTACTCTCCACCATGCCCCCTTCATGGCAAGTGCCCTAGGCCATCTTTTCTCTGTGTCTTGTGTGCTGGCACCTCAGTCCACCCTCCGCTCTTGTTTGCCTTCTCCCATCATCGCTGTTCCACTCGGCCTCTCAGTTTCTGCTGAACCTCCCCTTTCTGTCTCTCTCCCCTTCGCTGTGAGTTGCTCTTTCTGCTGTCCCATGGCACTTTGCTCACGGCACTTGTACCTTCTGTCTCCAGTATAACTGGTTGTTTACATATTGGAGTTTCCTGCTACACTGAAAGCTCTTTGAGGATGAGAACCAAGCTGCATTCATCAGCATAATCCTATCACTAATTGTGCCCTACAGTTAGTATCTGAGGGGATCAAACGCATGACAGCATCTGCTCATCATTTATCATCTCTAGGTCTTAATTTCATCAGCCATGAAAAAAGGAAGCTAGAGAAGATGACTCCAAGACCCCACTTGAGTTCTGATGTCTGCAGTTCCATTTGCCTATACTTTTCCCAATCTCTATTCTTTTCAATCCATGTGCACATATTTTGAGAAAGTACATTGAGTATAATAGTTATACATATAAAATTGAATGAGAAATATCCCTTTGCTCCACGAATACACACAATGTGATCTGAACGCAACTATAAATTGTGAAAGACTTCTCTGAGCGTCTGGTGTCTATTACTAGGACCAGTAAAAGTTCATTCTATAGTCAGATGTTTCAAAGATGCTTTTGATACATTTATCCATAATTTTAAACTCTTTGTGCTTCAAAAAGGGCAAACTGAAAAAAAAAATAATGCCTAGGTTATCACTGGGTTACAAAGATTTACACATTGCTTTTTATATAAAAAAACATTTTAATTTACTATCTAAAAACTGTTATTTACCCTCTCTCTTCTAAATGAGGAAGCTATAAAATTAGTTGACATTCTATAATGTGGAGAAAAGGCATTGTCTCTGATATTTCCTAATGCCATCTTGTCAGTGTGGCATTGTGCTTGTGGCTGCTCTGTGATATTAGTTTGCAGTTTCTTGTTACAGTAAAAGTTAATGCTGTACTGAAATTCTGCTTAATATTCACACTTGTGTGAGCCATGGAGATGATGCATTATCTTAAGTGCATTACCTCACCATGTCTGTGAATCAGCATCATTAGATCAGGATGAGATCATTTTTAAAGAAAGATTGAAAAGAAATCAGGGTTCTGGGAATTGACTGGGAAGAAGGAGAGACCCTGCTAATGATACTTAGCGTTTATTCAAACCTTTTGACACAGACAGCTTTGTGTCTTTCTTGGAGCGCTGTTCCTGGTGTGGAATTTGCATGACAATGGGTGCAAAGTTGTTATCAGATCAAACCTTGGAGCATACACTGGGAGACATCAAAGTATTGGAATGCCATAGGATGGGCTGCCCTGGAAGGAAGGGTCTCTATTAGCAAAATTTCATGTACTTTGCTCCCAAAGAAACTTCTTGAAGAAATTAGAAACAAAGATTTCCAGCACTGTTGAACCCTACAGCAATTTTAATTTGCGTATTTGGCATCTAGCAGGTCATGAAAGGTCTCACTTACCTTGGCTCTATGACAGATGTTCCCTGGTGAACTGGTCCTGGGTAATTTCGGTGCATTAATCAATGTGAAGTGGATTTTAGCAACCTCAAGCATGCAGATCTGACTTCCTTTCTAACTTTCTCTTATTGCAAGCATGCATTGCCAGAAAAGTGATCACTTTTGTATAGTCTTGGCTTTTTGCTAAGAAAATGTAAGTCTGAGGATGAAATGGATATTTCTGTTGGTGAAGGAGAGGGCAGAAGAGAAATGCTTATTTCTAGACTTCACCAACCATGGGGTAATATACGAGTGTGATACTTAACAGAACTTGTGAAGTACTTAATGGTTGTGTGCACGTGTGCTAAGTTGCTTCAGTCGTGTCCAACCCTTTGCGACCCTATGGACTGTAGCCCGTCAGGGTCCTCTGTCCACGGGATTCTTTAGGCAAGAATACTGGAGTGGGTTGCCATTCCCTCCTCCAGGGGATCTTCCTGACCCAGAGGTCAAACCTGAGTCTCTTACATCTCCTGCATTGGCGGGCGGGTTCTTTACCACTAGATCCACCTGGGAAGCCCACTTAATGGTTATAAGGTGTCTTTCTCTAACTTTTCCTGTTGATCCTTCTTTAGCTTCTGCTCGTAAATAACTGAATCTTCCCCCAACCCCAGCTCAGATCTGCAGAGGTTTAAATAGTGCCTTTTCATTATTGTTCATCCACGTCTTTGAGCTAGCTTTATGTAATCATTTGGGGATATAGACACAGCAGAGTTTCCAAGTATCAGATATGTTAGTGATTAAAAGGCAGGGGGATATATTTCACCCTAGTTTAATATGTCCACTCATGTAGATGTAATTTCACAGTAATCGCACTTATTTCTAGACCTTGGAGTTATAAGGCCACTGAGTCCAGCACCAAAGCGGCCTTCCTCTCCAGGATGCCCCTTATCGGCAGCTGTCCCAGGAGACAGCTCACCCCCACCCCCCTCCCCGGGCCACGCATGCACAGGCTGCTCTGGGGACAGGATGTGTCCTGAAGACATTTTTCTCTCATTCATGTTCAAATCTTGGCTGTCTGTGACTTTTCACTCCCAGGAAGAGTTACCTTGAACTCCATCTTTCTTTAAGTTTTACTTTTTTCCCACATTTTCATACTAATGTGAAAATAACCTGGCATGACCTAAACTGGTTGAGATGTCCTATCCAAAGAGCTTGTCACAGGTGGTCTGCTGCTGCTGCTGCTAAGTTGTATCAGTGGTGTCCGACTCTGTGCGACCCCATAGATGGCAGCCTACCAGGCTCCACCATCCCTGGGATGCTCCAGGCAAGAACACTGGAGTGGGTTGCCATTTCCTTCTCCAATGCATGAAAGTGAAAAGTGAAAGTGAAGTCGCTCAGATGTGTCCTACTCTTCGCAACCCCATGAACTGCAGCCCGTCAGGCTCCTCCATCCATGGGATTCTCCAGGCAAGAGTACTGGAGTGGGGTGCCATTGCCTTCTCCGGTCACGAGTAGTCTATGGTCACCTTTAGATGATGCCATTTTAAGAAGTGAACATGTTTACCTGGCGGAGAAGGCGATGGCAACCCACTCCAGTACTCTTGCCTGGAGAATCCCAGGGATGACGGAGCCTGGTGGGCTGCCGTCTATGGGGTCGCACAGAGTCGGACACGACTGAAGTGACTTAGCAGCAGCAGCAGCAGCATGTTTACCTGGAGAAGAGAAAAGTCAGGGGAAAAGTGCTTATTAATGTATGATACAGTGATTTGACTCATCCAATGTGGCTCTGAATGACAGAACTGTCCAAAACGTGGAAGAAGAGATAAACACAGTGACTTTAAAGGTCTTTTGTAGTGTAGCATAGAGAAGGAGGTAGCTAATTTAAAAATCCCAGTGTAAAGTAAAAGTGGGACAGCTGTTTAAAAACAGGAAAAAACTGAGAAATTAGAGGTACTAAAATATATTTTCTTTCATTTGGTAGCTCTCTCTTGACCTGATGTAATTTAATGTTGTAATTAAATGTAATTAATTTAATTAATTAAATTAATTAATGTTGTTCTCCTAGCAGAGGGCATTTTGTGGGGTGAGGGCAGACTCTGGGGGTGCCTGAGGCCTCCACTCGGCCACCTGGGGTTCACAATGACAGCAGGCTGTCTCCCACCACCTCCGACACCCGGCAGTGTGGTCTCACGCTCCGTGCCCCTCAAGGGACTGTACCTGCCCCCCACCTTCTGTGCTGGGTCAGGGTGCATGACTAGCAAGTTGCCTCCAAAAGCAGTGAGCGGGGCAGCCCCTGGGTGGGATGGCTTCCACCTGTGACCCTGCCTGGGCCCCCGGAGCAGTGAAGTCTGGACTGGGGCTGTGGGGGAGCCGGGCTGGGTCCAGTGAGCCAGGGGGTCAGGGTCAGGCAGCCAGGAGCCTTTCTCAACAGCTTCAAAAGTGGTTAGAAGTAGGACACCCCTGAGCCGAGGCTCCAAGGCCCTGGCAGATGCTCTGCTGGACCACTTTGTCTTTCAAAGCTCATATTCCCAGAAAAATAGTTGAGAATTTCAGGGCAAGGAGAGCAGAGTGTTAAGCCCCGAGCATCGAGTCCTTGTGAGCTCTGGGCCACAGACCGCCAAGCCCGAGTGGTAGTTGTGTGGGGGGGTGCAGACATGGCTGTGGGCATCTCAGCTCCAGCTGGTGTGGGGTGAGCCCTCTGACATGTGGGGTGAGCCCTTGGCCAGATGGGGACGCCAACACCTGCTACAGTGCTGCCGTGCGGACGGACCTCCTGGAACACTCGTAAATGCTACACCGGCATTTGTGCTGATGGTCAGCAGCGCTGTTGTCACAAACCCTTTTATAATTGTTGCCCCTTATATCCTTGTGAGGTCCAAGGACTAGGTTTAGTGGGATATGGATTCTCTGAGACTCACTGAGAACGCCTGGTCTACATCAGTCTTTGCAGATTTTGTCATTACCAGATGATAATTCATTAAAGGAGAGACACAGACAGTTCATGGATATAAAATATTGGCAATGAAGAAAATATATGGAAACTTACAAAAAGTTGCGTGTTAGTCACTCATTCGTGTCCGACTCTTTGTGATCCCATGGACTGTAGCCCACCTGGCTCCTCTGTCCATGGGATTCTCCAGGTAAGAATACTGGAGTGCGTTGCCATACCCTTCTCCAGGGAATCTTCCCGACCCAGGGATGAAACCCGGGTTTCCTGCCTTGCAGGCAGATTCTTTACTGTTGAGCCACCAGGGAAGCCCTATGAAAAGTTACATAGAGCAAAATTAGGATTGAAAAAAAAGCACAGCTTCCTGCACCTGGCAGGACCCTCACCGGAGGTGGCTGCTTCACCTGAAACTGTGGACACATCTGTGCCCTCAGAAGACCTGGGCGGCTTTATCCTCACAAAAGGAGCACTGTGCTGGCTGCATCTTCTCACTTCTACACCAACTTTCATTTTCAGACTAGTGCCATCCTCTATGCGTTTATGTTGGCACCTTTAATTAACAGATTAATGGTTAGAATTGCTAGAACTGTTGCTGCTGTTGTTCAGTCGCTAAATTGTGTCTGACTCTTTGTGACCCCATGGACTGCAGCATGCCAGGCTCCTCTGTCCTCCACTACTTCCCAGACTTTGCTCAAAGCCATGTCCATTGAGTTAGTGGTACTATCCAGCCAGCTCATCCTCTGTCATCCCCTTCTCCTGATGTCTTCAATCTTTCCAGCATCAGGGTCTTTTCCAATGAGTCGGCTCTTTGCATCAGTTGGTCAAAGTATTGGAGCTTAAGCTTTAGCACCAGTCCTTCCAATGAATATTCAGGGTTGATTTTATTTAGGATTGACTGGTAGAACTTTTAGAATCATGCAGTTTTGTGTCAATCAGGAAAGAAAGCAAGGAGCTAAATTTTTAGACTTGACAAACTTTTGTTGGCTCAGTTGGCTTTTCATTTCAGAGGAAGCTATGCTAAAATCTCTTCCTATGATTATAATTCACTTTTTTATGCTTTATATATTTTGACATTATGGTATCAGCGACATAAAACATAACTGTACTAATTCTTGGTAGTGGAATGTTAATTTCATTACTACACAGGATTCATTTTTAGCCTAATTTTCCTAATATTGATATTTTTATATCACTGTACATGTGCCTAATATTTATGTAGCAAAACTTAACAATTTGGTATTTTGTATTTTAATTTTATCAGTCATGCAATTTAACCATCTCTCTTCCAGAAGCTTAGTTTAGGACCATTACATTTATTGTTACTCTGGATTCATGCACTTGGAATTATTTCTACTGTCTTTTTTTTGTTTTCTATTTTTATCTTTTTCTTTTTTGTACTGCCATTTCCTGGATTGATGGCTTGCTACAGCATCTTTTTCCCGCTTAAGATGGATTTCTCCTCTTTCAAAGAGACCTGTGTATCACTGACATATGTAACTCTATTTTTTGCTTATGAATAAAGTTGTTTGGTATTTCCTCCTGACCTTGCTTGCTTTACTCATTGAATATGTCTTCTGACCATATCATTGTTGTTTAGAGGTTTATTTTTGGCCCTTTACAATGAGAAGTGGTTTTCTTTGAAGGATGAATTGAGCACAAGTATATTCAGTGTATGTCCTCACTCCTTTCAACCACACCCTCTGCCTGGTTGTCTTTCCCACTTGGTGACCTGTACATTTTCCCAGCTCCTCGGGTGAGGCTGTGAATCCTGGAGGTGGGAATCTCCTATAGTGAGTGTATGTAAGAAAATACCTTTATTTTGTACTTTTTTAAAATTTCATGTCTAAATTTTGACACTGCTGATGGACAAGTAAGGCAAACATACTATTGTTCTTGAACTCCTTTCCTCCTGATGTTTACTCATCATATTACTTTCAAGCGTTCAAAGTTGATAATGTCAAATACGTTCTCTGATATGAACACCCCTGGTTTGGGTTCCATATTTCAATAGGTTCATGGCTCCTCAGCAGTGATTCTTTGATCACAGTTCCCTTCCCTGTGTTATTTTATCCCCTTCTTGGTTGTTCACCTTAATTCGACATTTCCAGGTGCTATTACTTCTGCTTGAGCGTTTAATTGCATACACTGGTCTAGACCAACGGGTCTTCAGCTGTATGAGGCCTCTGCCCAGGTATACTCACTGACATCTATTATTCCTAATAGGGAGTATGCTATCAGTCTAATTGTAGTTCTTTGGAGGTAATTTATTTTTATTTATTATACTAAGTATACTTTCTAAATAAAAATTATATATTTCTTGACATCCTTATAAAAATCAAGAATTATTTCTATTCTCTCTCTGACATTCCCTTTATTCTCTTCTGGGATTCTTATTAAAAGAATGTTGGAGACATTCTTCCATTGTTGGAAGAATAAGTTGGAAACATTTTTGATTTCTCAAGTATTCATTACAAAATAATAAACTATGGGTGTGTGTGTGCTATGTTCTCAAGCGAATTATTAGTCCTATCTTCCACTTCACTAATTCTCTTTCCAACCTCAAGTCTGACCCATATTTGGGATGCAGAGTTCTGAGAAAGGCCCACGATGACCCTTCACCCTTGTGAAATCCTCTCCTCTTTGACTGTGGGTGGAGCCTCTGAAAAGAATGTAAGTTGTGAATGACTGAATGAAAGGGCGATTATCTGAATGGACCAAATGGCATTGTTTGAGTCCTTTTAAAGCACAGAGCTTCTTTGGCGTTAGCAGGAGAGGAAGTCAGAGATATTCGAGGCATGAGAGGGGCTTGCTCTATAATCACTGGTGTGGAGGAAGGAGGAAGGCAAGTGGCCTCCACAAGGACAGAGCGGCCTCAGCTGATGGCCAGCAGGTGGACAGGACCTTTACCAATGGGGACCAGGAATCGGACTCTGCCAACAACCCCAGTGAGCTTGGATGGGGATTCTTTTCCAAACATCTTGTTTTTGCTGTGAGATACCTCAAGCAGAGAATCAGCAGAGACCCCCCCACCCCGCCGATCTTCGGACATGTAAGTAACAAGGTGTGCTTTTAAGCAGATAAGTTGGTGATAATTTTTATGCAGCAAAAAGAAAGCAATACTGCATCTACTACATCAAAAAAAAAAAAAAGCGACATCTATATATTTCTTTCTCAGATTTGTAATTGGCTCTTTTATATAGCAATTTAGTATCTAGTGGTTTAGATAATCTGCAATTTAGGCTTGTTTTGTTTAAGAATACCTTTGTAACAAAAATTGAGTTTTTATCCTTTTGAACATCTTATCCATATTCACCTGAAAGTCAGTCTGCAGAATTAACTCTATCTTGAGTGAGCATCACTTCTGATCATGTACTTCGTGTGTCTCACCATCAAATGATGCTCAACTTCTTCTGATAATTTAGTCTGCTGTCATTTTGATGCCTTTTAATTGCTCTCTGTCTTCACCCTTTCTGATTATTCTCCCTAGCCTATGGAGCTTCCACTGCCTTCACCTGGCCTACTGCGCTGCCCTGTCCAGAACCAGGCCTTACAACCGTCATTCGGGGACTCTGCCTGTATGCTCTTGGTGACATTGCTACTCCGATTACAATGAGCTCGTGGGCATTTTGGTGCAGTTTCTTGTCACAGGCTGTTCTGTGTCCTCTCCCTCTTTTTAAAAGTCATTGTGGAAGATGGAATTGACAACCACTTTTGGTTTTCAGGCTCCTTTTTAGACAAGAAAAGACTTCACCTGGCCTCTGGCATCAAGACGCAAGACTGGAGGGGGCACCTGACTCTTTTCACATCTGGAGGCGGACCTGTTTCCAAACCCAGCCGGTGTCCTGCTCCCGCTTCTCTTGCCTGTTGAATTCTACATCTGGCTCACAAGAATGCAAGAGCCCTGAAGAAGGTGGCATCTTACTGCTATTCTCTGCTAATATTTTACCCATCAAAGTGCCTTGAGCAGAGGGGTAGGTCGAAGGAGAACTCTGCCTCTGTCTTAGGGAGAAGTTGTAGTTATTTCATCATTCTTGTTTCATTTTTCTCTTCTTCCATGTAGAGAGGATGCTATCTGCTCTGCTTAGTTCAGAAGTTTGTCAAGAGAGGCAAGAGGGATGAGGTATCTGAAATGCTTTGAAAGCAGTAACGTTTAATACAAATGTTAAACTGTAGTGTTAGAAGTCCTGTGCGTTACTTGTATCCATCACCAAAGGCTGGGAATGTTGACACATGGAAAGGGACTTAGCGATCTTAATGCCTTTTACTTTAGAAGATTCAACTAGGACACTGAGGGAACCAGGCAGCTAACACAGACTTCCTGATAGTTCAAGGTTTCAATCTATAGGATTTGTGCTCTCCATGACATTTGTCAAAATGCAGACACCAATTTCAGGTACTGGAGGAGTTTTTCGGTTCAAATCTGTGAAATGTCCCTTGAATATTCAGAATGGATTCAGACAAGTTGGGAAATAGTTTCAGATCATTTTCAGTGAAGAATTACATGAAAGAGTGTGTCTACTTCTCATGTGGGTTTGCAGCTGGAAAAGAAAAAAAAAAATTAAAAGAACTCTCGGTATACACGTTGGATACAAATAGACTTGTTGCCAGACAGCCAAGTGGTAGGTTTACATTAAAAGGGACCAGATGTTTTTAGGCAGTGGATGAATTTATTCTGTTTCATTTTTTATCCAAATAATCCAGAACTTTGACTATGCAGAGTTCCTGGATGGACCCAGATCAATACTCTTTATGTTCAAAAAGCTTAAAATGAACTCGGGTCTGGGGCTCAGAAAAGCACTCTGTAGGAACAGGGTCAGCCCAGGCAGAAGAAGCCAGGACACTGAAATCAGGCAGGTCCCAAAGGGAGGAACTATGCTTCTTTCGGTGATGATAAAAGGAACTGACAGCCTATAGGTGGGCAGACAGAGCAGAGAACGCAGCCATGTGTGAGGATCACAGGAAGGGGACAGTATCGGGGGGTTAGAAGTGATGAACATAGGTCCATACCAGGAGACAGAGAGCCTGGAGACAGGGGCTGGGGTGAGTTAGACAGAGGGACACAGAGATGCCAGCTTCCCAGATGGTACTACTGGTAAAGAACCCACCTGCCAATACAGGAGATGCAGGAAACGCGGGTTTGATCCCTGGATCGGGAAGATCCCCTGGAGGAGGGCATGGCTACCCACTTCAGTATTCTTGCCTGGAGAATCCCATGGACAGAGGAACCTGGCGGGCCACAGCCCATAGGGCTGCAAAGAGTTGGACACAACTGAAGCGACTTAGCTTCAAACATACACAGATGCCACGTGGCCAGTGTATAGAGGGATGTGGTTTGTGTTAAATATTTCTAGAAACAGAAGTAGAACTATAATGTATAAACTATATGTTTGTTCATATATAAAATATATAATATTTCTTGCTGTTCAATTATGCCTGACTCTTTGCAATCCCATGGGCTGTAGTGTGCCAGATTCCCCTGTCTCACTACCTCCTGGAGTTTGCTCAAGCTCATGTCCATTTATATATAAGCTATATAACATGTTACACATATGCATATATATCATATAATAGCTAATATATAATATATTATCCAATATCTAATATATAGTATAATTATATATTATATAATGAATTTAGATTCTATCTTTATAATTTGCATAATACATGATGATTAATGTAGTTATATTGTTTATCATTGTATTTTGATAACAATATATTACACATTACATATAATTACACATTTCATATATTAATTACATACATTTTATGTATTATATATATGCACACACATTGTGTATACACCCACATACACACATATGAGCACACACATACATCTGAAATTTAAACTGAGATATTTTGCGTTTTAACTTGCTATTCTAATTCCACAACCCATGCTTGACAACTGCTCTGAGCCTTCCTTGTGGGACCTGAGGGACACAGGTTTGAAGTTGAAGTGGATTCTAGGATCCGATCTGAAAACAAAGTTGAGTAAAAATAGAAACTCTTGTCTGGGCGACCAGGCCGGTGGGCTTCCTGCTTTAATCAGAATTTGCACAGGTCCCTCAATGGGGGGAAGGAAGTGCATGGTGACTGGGATGTGGAGGTCACAGATCTGTGTGCACAAGTGTGCAATCACACACGCACACACATGTGCATGGGCCCTGAGTGGCAACAGCAGGGCGGGAGGAGCCGAGTGGGCCCCAACCAGGTGGTTAGCGGGAGCCCCTCAGATGAGGACCAGGGATGGGCAAGGATGGGTTATTTCCTCTTTCTCTCTGGGATGGAAGCTGTTGACAAGCTTCGCTTTCTGCACTAGGTCCTTTGCTGGAGAGCTGAACTGTCACAGAGCCCCGAGAGCCGATGACCCCGTGGGAGAGAAGACCAGATGCTTCAGAAGGATGTCGGCGTCTCAAGACCCCAGGAGGGTCACCCTGCAGAGGACGGGCTCCAGAGGTCAGAAGTCTTCCTGTGGCTTCTCGAAGGCAGCCTGCAACAGGGAAAGAGCGTGCCAACTGTGGCCACACGGTCTGGATCCCGTTTGTCAGGATCTCTTCTCTGACTTCAGACATCTTCATCTGTCAGGTGACTTAAAATTTTCTGGTCTGTTCCGCAGGGCTACCTGGAGGAACAAAGAAGAGGAAAACATTTGAAAGTGTTTTAAAAATTGTTTTTAAAAAGTGAATTAAGCCTCTTCATGTATTTCTCTTTATGTATTTCCCCTTGGATGTGAAGGTCCGTAAGGCAGGGGGACCCGCCATCCCTTCTGGGTCCCTGGGGTGTCTGCGCTGGTGCCTTGCACAGGAAACACAAACAGGTGAGTACCTGCTAAGTCACAAATGAGCACAACCCTGGAACATGGGCTAGAAGTTCACATGTTCACCTCAGGGACGGTCCTCAAATTCTTCAACGAACAGGCTTACCATTGACTGCTTTCTCCTGAGAAACACTTTAGAAGACCAGCTCTTTTCAAAAAGAATTTTTGGGAAGGAATGAGTGTTACAGTTTCAACCCCATTATGTTCTGAAATCTGGCATTTCAGAGGCTCCTTACTTTCAACTTTTACTGGTTCCGAATAGGTGGCGGTTTCATTTGATTTCAGCAGAGCTCCAGACAAAATAATACCCGATATTTGTAAAAAGTTAAGTCTATTATTCCAAAAAATGTTTGCAAAACAGATAGCTAAGGGAAGAATCTTGTCTTAAAAAGTCAGGAACATTGTAATAATCCTAAAGTAGATAAAACAAATTTCCTAAAGAGAATTTTTTTAACTTTCCTTATATTCATGCTTGTCTTCTAATTTGATGTGATAAATCATCTTCATGTAGCAAGATAAGGACAATTTAATCCTATCCATCTTTTCCCACATTTGGGAAGCAATATATAGCTTTCTTTAGCTTTAAAATCCAGAATGTGCTTTCCAAGAAACTGTGTAAGTATGATCTTCTCCTTAAAAACAAGTTTAATGGAAAAGAATCTCTATGCATTCATTGTTTATTTACTAACTTATTTTTCTTCCACTAACAGACAGCTCATCACCTGCTCTCTGTCCTGTGTCTTGGGTCCTGTTGTCCTGTCCACAGTGAAGTCAGGAAGGTCAGGTGAACTAGGTTTCTCACCTGGGTTAGCATGTCTGTCTATAACTTGGACTGCAGACTGAAGGGCAGGGTAGCCTTTGCGGTTCATGTTTGGAAATATTAGGTAGGGCTCTTGAAGCCAAGTTTCTATGTGAACTCCAGCCCCATCGCGTCTAGATCCAGGCCAGGATTTGGAGGGAACCGGGTCCCTGCAGGAGGTTTTTAAGGGCACAAAAGCTGGTGCCTGGTCTCCCAGGGGAGGTTGATAGGGACTTGAAGGCTCTGATGGTGTCCTGCGGGGTCCACCAGGGGCCTTCCAGCCCAGCTGCAGAATGGCAGGGAAAGGTACATTTTCAACCCAGCTTGAGAGCTCTGGGAGAATCTTTACAGTGAGAAAAAAAAAAAAAATCATTAGGGACTTGTAGCAAGAGCCACACTCAGGAACTCCTGGCTCTGCAGGCTGTAGGGGGAGATGGAGATGGGAGGTGTTTCCAGGTCCCCTTGCTCCTCATAGGAACACAAGCACACAGCTCACAACTCAAAGGTCTCTCCAGAACAGACACGATTTTTTGTCTTTGTTGTTGGAATTTTAACCTCTTTGCTTGGCAGTATTTTCTATTTCCCTATTGATTTTGCTGCATGAATGCAAGAGATTAAACCTGTGGGGTATTCTTTCTTTTTAGGGGGAAAGTTTTGCTTTAATTTTTTATTATAACTTTACCTAAAAAATAACATTATGCAGAAAACATTCTTTTAAATATTATTAACTATACATGTTGCAGTTGATAAAAATAGTTTCATACACTTATTAACCTTGATCTCTTGTGAGAACTTGTTGTTAATACATACACATTAATAAGAGACATAAATGCCACTAAGACACCAAGTCTGCAAACTCTGCCTCAAGCCCTCTCCCTGACACATCCCTCTGCCCCTGTAGCTTTCTAAGATCATTTGGAGAAACTTCAGATGCAGTCATAACACTCTGGATATAATGTACTAATAGATGTTAAAATAATCTTATCATTGTAGGGATCATAAATTCCAGAGAGAATCTGAATTCTAGAATCCAAATTCTAGATTCAAACATGCTCTTTGCAAATGCTTTCCTTTGTAATTGCCAAAGTGTTCAGACTTTTAGTTAAGGAAATGCCATCACTATCTGTCTATCAATTGAGATTTTCTGAATGTGATGACTAAAGGTATTAATTTAAAAGCCTAACATTCAGGACAAATTCACAAACTCGTCTTTGGCCCCTGCATCTTCTGAGGTGACACTTGTCATCATGCCGAGAAGTATGGATTGACATAAAACAGTAAAAGACAGGCTTCAACTCCACCATCATTGCTTACAACTTTTTTTTTTAATTTCTTATTTACATGCTACAAAAGTTGCAGCCAGTTAACAAAACCATCATTGATAGGCACACTCTCGCTCCAAAAGTGCTCTCCTTCTGGTCCAGTCAAATCAACAGGAAATGCCATTTGCTATCATAGATGGTATTTACAAAACTATAACCAAGACATAAAAGAAAATTTCAACACTGATTAAACAACTGGAAATTCATATTAAAGGAATGACATTTTAGGGATGCAAAGAATTATCATAAAAGGGCCAGGATTACCTCATACCTTATATATAATTAAAAGAAGGTTAACTTTCAATGCAACTTTGAAGTCTACCACAGTCATCATTTATCCAGCCGGCAAGTATTTTTTAATCACTTACACATGTTATTTTTTCTTCCATGGTTCTCTGTCTTTCCTACTGAAATGTAGACTATCATAATAATCAGAGTATTTAAAAACTTGAAAGCAATGCCGCGTTCGGGGGTTCAATATTCTGATTTTATTAAGAGGAAACTGAAGCCCTAAGAAATAAGTAATTTTGGAGATTCATAATTGGCAAAGCTAGTGCTTTTTCATTATACATCTTTTCATTAGTCACTAACATGCCCTAAATCAATACTATCTCTATTGTATGCCCCCTCCCCCCGATTGGGTTTTCTGTCTCTAGAAAGATTTGGAGTAAACAAACATTTCCATTAAATTCTAGAATATAAAATAATAAGATGGTAGACAGCTAGATAAGAAAGGGAGACTTTGTCACTTTATAATATGCATGTTTCAATTACATAAGATTTCCAGTTTTGTGGCTCATTCTTTGTTCTTGTTGTTCAATCACCAGGTCATGTCCAACTCTTTGCAACCCCAAGCAGCACACCAGGCTTCCCTGACCCTCACCATCTCTCGGAGTCTGCCCAAGCTCATGTCCATTGAATTGGTGGTGAAATCCAACCATTTCATCCTCTGTCACCCTCTTCTACTTCTGCTTCAATCTTTCCCAGCATCAGTGTCTTTTCCAATGAGTTGGCTCTTTGCATTTGTCAGTCGGTTCAGTCACTCATTCGTGTCTGACTCTTTGAGATCCCATGGACTGCAGCACACCAGGCTTCCCTGTCCATCATCAACACCCACAGCTTGGTCAAATTCATGTCCATTGAGTCGGTAATGCCATCAGGTGGCCAAAGTATTGGAGCTTCAGCTTCAGCATCAGTCCTTCCAATTAATATTCAGGGTTGATTTCCTTTAAGATGGACTGGTTTGATCTCCTTGCAGTTCAAGGGATTGTCAAGAGTCTTCTCTAGCACCACAATTCAAAAGCAACAATTCTTTGGTGCTCTGCCTTCTTTACGGTCCAACTCTCACATCCATACATGACTACTGGAAAGACCATAGCCTTCATCCTTATGATATGCTAACGATGGTAGGTCTAATGTTGTGGTAATGGAGGGGTGTGTGTGTGTGTGTGTGTGTGTGTGTGTGTGTGTGTATACATATCACTGTGACTGCCCTCTCTGATGGAAAGTTGAGGTAATTACTGCCTCACAGTAATCATCAAGTTATATTTAGATATTTAGCTAGAACTAGAGTAGCTTCCCTCATAGTTTAGTTGGCAAATCATCTGCCTGAAATGCAAGAGACCTGGGTTTGATTCCTGGGTTGGGAAGATCCCCTGGAGAAGGGAATGGCGACCCACTCCAGTATTCTTGCCTGGAGAACACCATGGACAGAGGAGCCTGGTGGGCTACAGTCCATGGGGTCGCAAGAGTCAGACGCGACTTAGCAACTAAACCACCACCACCACCTGAGTGGTGTCCAGCAGAAGGATGGACAATCCTGTTTGCTCCTGGGCAGGACTGGCTACAGAGGGGTCACTGTATATATATAAACCACCAAGGGTCACAGCACAGTGAGTGAACTTGAACTACAGCAAATACCACAGTTTGGTCATCTCTATATATTTGAAGGAGTCAAGTTTTGTAAACTTACCTTACACAGGTAGAAAGAGGGCAACTTTAGTTTAATTTAAGAAAATACTTTTCAAGTATTTAAAATTTTATAAAAACAAATGAGCTTTCTTATGAAACCGTGAATTTGGCATCTTCAAAGCTTCTGAAGGTGAGAAAAACTTGGATTTGGGGACTTTGTATAAGAGCTTTCTGCACTAGGTGGCAGCTGTCATCTGACAGCTCCTATGAAACTGCCGTCAGGCCAGGGACAAAGCTGCCCGCTGCCCGGATGCAGCAAAGCCAGCCGTCGGCTGCTGTGCACAGGTGACACCACTGAGGGACTGGGGGCAGGCAGGAAGACCCCCGCCCTCTGCATGTTCTCAAGGAGCTCTGCTAACCAGCAAGAAGAGACCTCTAACTCATGAACATTCCTCTCCACTCAGGGTGACAAGCCATGGCAGAAGGTCAGAAAGGGTTTGTCCGATGGGCAGATGATTTCCAGCAGGGCCATGGACGGAATGAAAACTGGGGTGCTTCTACATTTTATCACTCTGGGACAATATTCTTCAAGCAGCCACAGGAGCCGACCTTCTCTGCCGACTATCAAGATTCTTCCTACTGAGTTGGGCACTGTGGAAAAGCGGTCATAATGCCCACAGCAGTCATCCCAGCACACACCGTCCCTGCCAGAATGGCTGCCCTTGTAGATGGAGATACAGTTCCGACCTGTTGCTGAGCTACGGACTGTCAGAGACTGTGGCAGGTGCAGGGATGCCTCGGTAAAGGACCCACTTGGTTATAGATCTGCCAAGATCCACACATGCTCAAACCTCTTTGAGAGCGCCTTCTGCTTTCTGCTGCTCTCCTATTTCATTATGACATTGTATATCACGTACTTAGTCACTCAGTTGTGTCCAACTCTTTAAGACCCCATGGTCTGTAGCTCTCCAGGCTTCTCTGTCCATGGGGATTCTCCAGGGAAGAATACTGGAGTGGACTGCCATGCCCTCCTCCAAGGAATCTTCTTGACCCAGGGATTGAACTCAGGTCTCTCGCATTGCAGGCGGATTCTTTGCCATCTCAGTCACCAGGGAAGCCTATCGTACATCTTATCTATACTATCTTATTGTTATCTGTGGTCATACATTATTATAATGTTTCTATATTATGCATTCTCATTATAATATTATATATTAAGTTATTTTATGGTGTGATTGGAACTACTCAAAGAATGGAGAAATACCACGATAAAACGTCAGCTGGCATATGAAAGTGAAAGTCACTCAGTCATATCCAACTATTAGTGACTCCATGGACTATACAGTCCATGGAATTCTCCAGGCCAGAGTACTGGAGTGGGTAGCCTTTCCCTTCTCCAGGGGATCTTCCCAACTCAGGGATCGAACCCAGGTCTCCCGCATGGCAGGTGGATTCTTCACCAGCTGAGCCACAAAGAAAGCCCATACACATGCTGGCATATATGTGCTACTATATAGAAAATAGATAACCAACAGGGACCTACTCTACAGCACCAGGAACTCTACTCAATGTTTTGTAATAATCAATAAGGGAAAAGAATGTAGAAAAGAATATGTATGTATACATATGTGTGTGTGTGTGTGTGTGTGTGTGCGCGCGCACGTGCGCATGCATACGCTTAGACTCTGAAGAGCCAGAGACAGTGGAGTTTGGGGACCAGGTCGCTGACCCAGCTTCAAACTGGCGGCTACTGACGTGTTCATCAGTGGCTGATGGAAGGCTGCGGGGGCCGGGGGAGCAGGGAGGGCTCAGATGTGTATTACGTGCTTTGTTTTAAAACGAGAAAGCCTGAACCCTGACAAATTTAATTTACCTTCTTTTTACATCTTCTTCCGACTTCTTCTTTGCCCTTTCCTTTGTTCTCTATCTTCCCTTTCCTTTATTTTTCAAAAAGATTGCATGTTTTGGAGCAGAGTTGAGAAGAAAGTACAGAGATTTCCAGCACAACTCCTGCCCCGTCCTCTAACATGGACATCCTGCCCCCATCAACACCTCCCCCACCAGAGCAGAGCATCGGCTCCGAAGGATGAACCTACTCGGGCAGGAAGTCCCAGTCCACAGCCTGCTCCAGTGCTCAGCCTGCATGCTGCAGGGTCCAGGGGTTCGTACCTCGACCTTTTCATCTCCCCCGCTCAACAACTGCCTTCCGTCTCCCCTTCTTGTCTCTGTTCCTTGTCAACTCCTTCTGAGGACCTGCCTCAGCCCATGTGCTTTGGGAGCCTGAGAGAATTATTTTTCTGCATAATTGGTATCTCATTCTGAAAAGGCAAATGCTTTCCAGAATAGTTTTTTTGGTTCCTGCGATTCTCACAGGGTAAGTCTTTGTACTGTATGTGCCTCCCTCATCGAAAGTAACCCAGGGCTCACTCGCACAGCACCTTCGCCAGACCATCTGTATCTGTCATATCTACGCAGTGGCCATGTGTCAGAGAGACGGAGAGAGAGTAGAGCTTTCTAACGAATTTTTAGTTCACCTTGAGCCTGAAGAGTGCCAGGAAATATGTTCTTACAGCCTGGCACTGCAGGGTCAGACTTGGCCAGCAAAACGCTCTCCGGGAAATCTTTGCGCGGCTGATACAAAGACTACATATTTCCTCAGGAGACTTGATGGCCAAACTGTACAGCCTGGGGTCTACTACGCTGATGTCTTTTACTTTTACCTCGACAGAGGCTTTAGTCCTTCTTGATTGGAGGGTAACTCCCCATCACTTTATAAATACATTCTTCTTTAGGTTGCTTTCTAAAGTATCAGAAAATGTCTCTTCCCCAAACAATAAGTGAGCAGGTAAGGGCATGCAACCCAGACATAGCTGACGAGGGAAGAATGCAAGTTGGAATTCTCCTTTAGTGGACGGATTTGCAGCTTATTCGGAGAAATATGAGATCCTAGAGGAGGAGACAGACCTCCAGTTATTCAGAAGTCTCCAAAAGTCTGTGAGAAAAAGAGGTAGAAATGAAACAGGGATGTTTTTGAGCTGTCATGTTGGAGAAGACTCTTGAGAGTCCCTTGGGTTGCAAGGAGATCCAACCAGTCCATCCTAAGGGAGATCAGTCCTGAATATTCACTGGAAGGACTGATGTTGAAGCTCCAACATTTTGGCTACCTGATGGGAAGAACTGACTCTTTGGAAAAGACCCTGAAGCTGGGAAAGGTTGAAGGCAGGAGGAGAAGGGGATGACAGAGGATGAGATGGTTGGATGGCATCACCGACTCAACGGACATGAGTTTGAGCAAGTTCTGCGAGATGGTGAAGGGCAAGGATGCCTGGCGTGCTGCAGTCCACGGGGTCACAAAGAGTCGGACACGACCGAGCAGCTGAACAACAACAAGCAGTCACCCTCCATCCAGGAGAAGTGCAGAGATGCTCAGGGCACCAGGTGGCCCCAGTTTCCGCTGATTCAGCACAGGTCAGGGTCAGTAGAGACCCACAGCCCCTTCCTGTCTGTCTCACGGTTTGGTCTTTGAGACCCTTGTACATTGAAGACACACTTGAAACATCTCAACGCCTTACTAAGAAGTACTGTTTCTTTATCTTCCTACTTACATTCTCTTCTGTCAAAATATCTTCCTAAATAAGATTCTGAAATAATCCCTGTATTTTAATTTCCTCAAAAATATTTAATAAGCGAAGCCCTCCTGCATTTCTTTGAACTCTTAAAAAAAACAAAACACTGTGTTGAGGGGGCATCTATTCCTTAAACCCTATTCATTCTCAGATTTCTATATTAACAAATCAGAATATTCCTTATATATTTCCCCCAGGAGAGATAAAAAAATTGTAGATTAAAAAAAAAAAAAATTCTTCAGGATTTTAGTTAATTCAGCCCTGCCCACTGTATCATGCATTCAACTCCTTTTCAAAAGGAATATACCATTGTATTTTCAGATACTCAATTTTCCTTTTTGGTTGGGCAGTATAGAATAACAAAGTTTATGTTGTCGTTTAATGCAGAACACTTTTTTCAGTTCAACAATCTTTACTTTTTCTCTTAGAGTAAATAAAACCTGCCCAGAGCTCAGCAGAAGAGCAAACTAACCTGGAAACTCATTTTAGGGGAAAGGCAGGCAGACCTGGGTCCTTGCTCTCTCTCAAATCCTCCCCTGGGGGTTTCTTCTGAACAGAATCCTGCTGATGGTTTCCTGGGGAGGAGGAGGGACCACTGCATTCCTCTTGAAGCTTCTGGGCTCTCCCCTCTAATCCTGTCTCAGATGGCACAAGTCAGACCCTCCCCGCCCCATCTGCAGAAGGGCACGCATCTGCTTGTCCCAGAGCAATGCCTCCCAGGACAACGACTGGGGGCTCAGAGGGCAGGGCACCCAGTGTCCTTGATCTCACAGAGCACCCCGATTCCAGGTGCAGTGCCCCCTGGCAAACAGTGTGTCCCGAGCTGATGTTTACAGATGTAGTCTTCTAGGGGGGAAACACGCCATTTCAATGAGCTTATTTTGTTTGATCTTCTCTTCTCCAAACTGTACAGGCAAAGCAGGGCCCCTTCCCTTCCCCTGCTGCAGAGGACATGAAGCCATCAGCATTCTTCTCTAGAGAGAAGTGAAAAATGTGGGTGATAGATTCTCAAAGAAACGTCTGTGGATTTTTTTTTTTTTTTTTTTTTTACAAAAGACAATAAAATCAAGATAAATCCAACAGGGAACCCATAATCATGTTGTCATTCCTGGACTGTGAGCCCTTTTATTTTCATGCCCTGTCTCGTTGTCAAAACGAGAAATACCTTGTATTCTGTCTGGGCCTTGGTTTTTCTCATCTATGAAAGAGACTAGGCAGGATAAAATTCAAGTTCTTGAAATATTTTATCGCCTGCAGATGGAACTTGAGTGAGTGAAAGTCGCTCAGTCCTGTCCGACTCTTTGAGACCCCGTGGACCGTACAGTCCATGGGATTCTCCAGGCCAGAATACTGGAGTGGGTCGCCTTTCCCTTCTCCAGGGGATCTTCCTAACCCAGGGATTGAACCCAGGTCTCCCGCATTGCAGGCGGATTCTTTATCAGCTGAGCCACAAGGGAAGCCCAAGAATACTGGAGTGGGTAGCCTTTCCCTTCTCCAGGGGATCTTCCCAACCCTGGGATCGAACCCAGGTATCCCATACTGCAGACAGATTCTTTACCAGCTGAGCAGAAGGGAAGCCCTATGCTGGGCTTTACCAGCAGATGGAACTTGGTTGTTTTAAAAACTTAAACTTTCTGCTTTTTCGGAGAATGGACGTGAAGGGTGGTCCTCTCAAAGTTCACTGGTGAGTCTCTCAAGGTCGGGCCTCGAGAATGGGGTTTCCTTACAACCTGAAGAAGTTCAGGTTGGTCTCTCATCACCTTCCCTCCAAACTCCTTGTCACAAAGCCCACAAAGTTTGTTAGCTTTTCACACCGCTGAGCCAATAAATTACATTGGACTGAATCCCAATTAACAGTCTGCAGTTTTCATTTTGGAGACCAGCGATTTCAGATATAGGAATGTTTCTGTGTGGTCCTGCCATGGTATTTGCGTCTATAAAGACAAGTATAAAAATGCAGGCGTAGGGGAAAGCGCTTTCTCACCACCATCCTTACAACTAAAATGTTCAAGACGGTTTGTGAAGATCCACCAGGGGGCGCTCAGCCCACTGACTGCCCAGAGTGGAGGCGTGCTAAGCCTCTTGACTTCCCAGTCCGATGGAAGACCCTGGCGTCAATGAGGAGCCCCACAATCTTCCCAAAATGCCATTATTATGGCTATGTCCAGATAATCACATTTTTAAAAGAGTGCAAATACAACTCTTTGCTTTAAAAATTGCTGCTTGTGAATACATAATGTTTCATGGCTATAAAAATAGTAATAGAGTCAAATCCATTGTATCATTTCAGATATTCCCGCATCAAGCTTCATTAACTTAAAGAGGTCTAAAGAGCAGAGAAAACACTGGCTTAAAAAATGTGTTCAATCTTGAACATTCCTTGTTAGCTATTTTTCCAGAAAAGTCCATCAAATTAACACATGCCAGTGGACAGTATATAGTGATCCTGGCTTTAAAAATCTTTTTAATGATAACATTTGCTCATGATTATGAAAAAGAATACAGTCAAATTTAATGTCACTCTCAAGCCTGCAGGTTCTAAATTCGGAATCATAAAAATACTGTGATTTTCCACAATTTTTGTTTATAATGAAAGATTGATGTGGTACAAAGAAAAATGAATATTCTCCATGGCTTCTGGTAGATATGATAGGGAATGGCTAAAACAGAAGGGCACTTTTGAAAGCACATAAATGAACAGTATTCCTCAATCTCAACATTTTGATGTGCTTAAAAAAAAGTATATATATATATATATATATACTTTTCCCATCAGTAAAAGATTTCAAATAAATATTTAAGCTCTATTAGAAAAAGATCTAGTTGGTCTGTTGCTTTTAAAGCACTAGTTTTTCCTGGAATGATTTGTGCTCTGCACCTTGTTCCCCACCAAATGTTCATGGTTCATGTTTAATGTAAGAAAATTGAACTTAGTTTATCAGAATAACACACAGAACTTAGTTTGGAAAGCTTAGATTTGGATAAGAGAAAGTTTATTTATTTTTTTTTTTAATTTTGGTGACCAATTAATATGCAACCACGATGATGCTTTTAACAATGAAAAAAAAAAAAAAACCTTATGAAAGCTTTCAAGATGATTTCTTGTCTCTCTTTTGTCCTTCAGCTTCTGTGATTGAGATCTATCACCCTCTGACACACCATCTAATTGTCAGAGATGTTTCTCTTGGTGCCTTTTTAAGGCAGCTGGACTTAGTGTGTGAATGGGTGGTGTGTGGCGGGGGAAGACGGGTACAAGGGCAAGATCTAAGGAAAGAGAAAGGAGAGTTGGATTTATTTTTGGCTTTGGCTTAGAACATTTTAATCTTCATTTTCCCAGTATAAAGGGATTGGGCCAGTTGTTGTGTAACATTCCTTCCAAAGCTCAAACTTAATGGATCTATGAAAATCAGTGTTGTTGTATAATTGCAGGACTTCTCTTCCCTTAGAGACAGCTAGCATGTTGCCCTCACGCTGGTCTAGCTGCTAGCATGCAGACATTGCCTAGTAAGTTATCTATCATCTGTCTATCTATCTATCGTCTCTGTTATGTGCTATAATGTATTTATCATCTATTATCATCTACATCACTTTGCCGACAAAGGTCTGTATAGTCAAAGCTATAGTTTTTCCAGTAGTCATGTACGGATGTGAGAAAGGGATAGCTGCTCAGTCATGTCCAACTCTTTGCAACCCCATGGACTATACAGTCCATGGAATTCTCCAGGCCAGAGTACTGGAGTGGATAGCCTTTCCCTTCTCCAGGGGATCTTCCCAACTCAGGGATCCAACCCAGGTCTCCTGCCTTACAGGCAGATTCTTTACCAACTGAGCAATCAGGGAAGCCTCACAGATGTGAGAATTGGACCATAAAGAAGGCTGAGCGCTGAAGGATGATGCTTTTGAACTGTGGTGTTGGAGAAGACTCTTGAGAGTCCCTTGGACTGCAAGGAGATGAAACCAGTCAATCTTAAAGAAAATCAACTCCTAATATTCATTGGAAGGACTGGTGCTGAAGCTGAAGCTCCAGCACGTTACCTGATGCCAAAAGTGGACTCATTGGAAAAGACCCTGATGCTGGGAAAGACTGAGGGCAGCAGAAGGGGATGACAGAAGACAAAATGGTTGGATGGCATCACCGACTCAAATGGACATGAGTTTGAACAGCTCCAGGAGACAGTGAAGGGCAGAGAAGCCTGGTGTGATGCAGTCCTGCACCCAACTCTTTCTGGGGTCACAAAGAGTCAGACATGACTTAGTGACTGAACAACAACAATTATCATCTACATGTCTATCTATCCATCTATCTATCTAAATTGTTCCTATTTATCATCTCTCTATCCATCTATATATCTACCATCTGTTTATGTGTCCTTATCATTATCATCTTCTATAAACAAATAAATTCTATTCCCTTGCTTCATCTGTTCACAGAAGAGCTTAAGCTTTGATCGTTTTTGCTTTCCATCACCATTACTTCTCCTAAACACTATTTGTAGATATTAAAATGAAGTCTTTAGTAACAGTGTTAGAAAGATGTGAGGAAAAGGCAGACATGATTTATTATGTCTCTGGAGACCTCATCCCCCCCTCCCAAATAACAAGATAGTATCTTTGCCTTCTTCTCAACGGCAACACATACTGGTCAATAGAGACCCAATCTTTCACAGGAGGTTTGGCGTTAAGCAAAAAGGAATGGTTCTGGGTCATTTATTCCTGGTCATTTTTGTTATTTCTTGAAAGGAATGCATATTTTTTTTAAATGAAGATAACAACTAAAGATATTGTTCTAAAAATGAAAAGATCTTTTCACAATTTTATATCTGTCGTCCAGAAAATCTCTTGTGGCTGAAAGGTCACATAAATATCAGATGCTAAATGTCCACTTATTAATTTTGTCATTCTTTGGGATAGTATTTTAGATAGTTCAAAATATAGAATGTATACCATACTTTATACCATACTTCGAGGCCCATTCAGAATCATGTTTGTCCTTTCCATTAAAAAAAGTGAAGATAGCAACCTATAAATTTGGCCATTAAAATATATATATGTACATATATATTTATATGTTTCAATATTTATATATGTATACACATGTATACACACATACACAATGCCATCTAGGTATCTTCCTATGTGGGTAGCCACAGCAGAATGTACCCTTAAAATCACATTCACTGGCTACACATTCTCACACTTTATTATGAAAATCAAACAAACAAATGAATGATCCTTATACTTTCAGAATTTGAGTGTTAGAGTAAACCAAAGCAGGCTTCCATAGGTATTAGATCCCAGGACAAGGGGCTGAGGCCATGATCCCAGGTTGGCTCTGCCGCAGTGGGTCACGTGAGCAGAAAGGGCCCTAGCGTCATTATTCATGTTAACTTAGGGTGTCAGTTCCCCTGTATTCTGCCCTTATTCTTCCCTTTTCCTTGGATTTCCCCCCATCATCTAACCAGGAAGCTGGTTGTGAATTTCATCATCTCAGTTCAGTTCAGTTCAGTCGCTCAGTCGTGCCCGACCCTTTGCGACCCCATGGACTGCAACATGTCAGGCCTCCCTGTCCATCACCAACTCCTGGAGCTTGCTCAAACTCATGTCCGTCAAGTCAGTGATGCCATCCAACCATCTCATCCTCTGTTATCCCCTTCTCCTCCTGCCTTCAATCTTTCCCAGCATCAGGGTCTTTTCAAATGAGTCAGTTCTTTGCATGAGGTGGCCAAAGTATTGGAGTCTCAGCTTCAACATCAGTCCTTCCAATGAATATTCAGGACTGATTTCCTTTAGGATGACATCATCTCAGAGCCAAGAAAAGAAGTACTAGGCATCTTTTTGGTGTGAATATCTCAAAGTCCTAAGACTTCAGAGGAAGGTAGAGAGCGTGAGGAGGAGGTGAACATGACAGAGAAAGAGCTTCACAAGGACAAGGGATGTATTTTCAAGTAAAATCTGAACCTTCCCTGTGATGGAAGAGTCTTTCTATGTGTGTCTTAGAAGGATGTGAGGCCTGTTTCCTATCACACCATAAAGAAGGGCAGAATAGCTATTTCTCTGACTTTCTGGTCAGCAGTATTGGGTACCTGGCTCCCGCTTAGGGAATTCCATGCTCCCATACAGGGCTTGTCACCCAAGAAAGCAGGACATAGGACCTGGGCTTATGTGTCTCTGCGGGAGCCCAGGCTCTAGCAGTGACAGTTAATAGCAGAGGTATCTTCTCCTGCCCACTTCCGGCCCAGGGCTCCTGCATGCATCTCTGCTTGCCTTGCCTCCTGTCCATCAAAGTCTGCCTCTACACAATCCTGGATATTCTGGGACCTAGCTAAACTCCTTTTAGACTCAAATTCATGAATATGAATTTTGTGTCTTGCAGTTAAATGTCACGATGGATACAGATATTAACGATGGAGTCTATGAGAAAAGCAAATCTTATTTATCTCCCACTTACACTTGAAAATATGACAACACAACAGCCCGAGGAGCAACACACCCATCCCCGTCTGAGTCTTTCCATGAACCATCAATTCTCAATGATGTTGACCACAACAATGTTAACTCCTTGTGTCCTGAAATATTATTGAGGACAGCAAAGAGTGAGTGTTTATGTGGGTCGTATCTATTGATGTGTATGCTGTTAGTAATTAAAGGTGAGACATCTTAGAATATCTATTAATGCACGCATAATAAAATTCCATGGTATGAATAACATATTTTTATGAAAACTTATCAAGAAGAGGAGCGACTGTTTTTGCAAATCATGTCAGTGTCAGGTTTAATGAGAGGAGCTGGATCTCCGTCTCTCTTCCTGCATCGATTTGCTGCAGTCAATTATTAGGTTAAAGTAGGTCCACACAGAGCTGAGTGCTTTACTAGCCTTCTCAGGGAGTCGTGTATGTTGCCCTCTGACAGCGCATAGAGACTTGAACAGAGTTCATTCCTGTTAGCGAACAGTTAGTAATTGCGTGGAATCTGGACCTACGTCCTCAAATGCTTTGGACTCTGTTGAATTGATTTATCTTGTACTTGGGCTCTGTGACTCACCCAGGATTTTATTAACATCATGCATTGCTTTGTTTGGGAAAACAGATTCACAGAGTTATCCAGATTTTCCTTATGTGAACCTTTATCATTGTGCTCAGTCGCTCAGTCATGTCCCACTCTTTGTGACCCCATGGACTGTAGCCCACCAAGCTCCTCTGTCCATGCAATTTTCCAGGCAAGAATTCTGGAGTGAGTTGGCATTCCCTCCTCCAGGGGATTTTCCCGGCCCAAGAATCGAACCCATGTCTCTTGTGTCTCCTGCATTGGCAGGCAGATTCCGTACCATCGAGTTTCCTGGGAAGCTCCCCATATATCATTATATAATAGCCAAAAAAAAAATCATATTTGTTATCATCACCACCCATCTCATTAGAACTGTCTCTAGGTACTGAGAAGCTGTCAAGCTCAGAGTAATAGATATAAGTTTGCCATATTTCTAACTTTCACCAGAAAGTTCTAATATTATTATTGGCAACAAATACAGCCTGTTGTTTTCCTTATAGTGACAGGCTCACTTCATTTATTTTCTAGGAAATGTCTTCCAAGCGCCCCAGCTCTGAATGATCAGTTTGTCTGTCAGTCATTCTTTTGAATAAAACTGCTACCCCATGAAAAAAGCAGCCGGCTCAGCCGGCAGCTCAAATGCTTGACGAGTTTTTTTCCTTGACACACGCTTGATAAGCACCGTCCCAGGGTATGCTGCAGATGAGCCTTGTGTGTGCCCTAAGCCTACCACACAGAGGATGGAGGAGACGCGTACATGAGGCTTGAAATTTAATAATGTTGATCTTATTTATAGCTTTATCAAGGTCACTCTTCAGTGTGTGTGCACACAAAGACACACACACCGGGCTGCAAGGGCACAGAATAAATAGAGAATACCTGAGTTACTAGCCCATTTTGGTGCTACAGTCCTGCCTTCTGCTTGGACAGCCTTCTTGCACATCACTGCTTTTCACCTTCAGTGCAAACATAAGCATAGAGAAAAAAAGCAAGTAGCATCTTAATTTTCAGAGGAAAATAGTTTTGACCTTGCTGATATCCTGCGGCTGTTTTGGCACCCAGGGGTCTGTAGACCACGCAGAATGGCCAGTCCAGTCACTTTCAAGGCTCTGAGAGACTATTTTCCGCCTGCCCCCTCTCCTAAAGCTTCAGGTACCCCTCTCTCCTTTTCATATTCTTATAAATTTAGAGGGAGTCCCCAGAGACCCTCCCCCTGTACCCACAGGCCTATCACCTCCCCTAGGCTCCCTGGATCTGTGCCGCAGGCAAAGCCTCCTGTCTTTTCCCAATGGATAGTTGGTGCTCCTCTCTAAGGGCCCACCACTGGGGCTTCCATCTTTGTCTACTCAGGTGTAAACCTGCAGCTCCTGTCTCCAAAGAGCTGACTCATTGGGAAAGACCCTGATACTGGGAAAAATTGAGGGCAGGAGAAGAAGGGGGCAATAGAGGATGAGATGGTTGGATGGCATCACCGGCTCAATGGACATGAATTTGAGCAAACTCAGGGAGATGGTGAAGGACAGGGAAGCCAGATGTGCTGCAGTCCATTGGGCCACAAAGAGTCGGGTACAACTTAGTGACTGAACAACAACAGTGGCTCCTTCTAGAGGTATAATGAAGATGTATTTTGTGTTCATACTGAATTCCATCCTTTAGATTGCCTTTGGGGCAGGATCACGTGACCTGCCTCTTGAGAAATCTGTATGCAGGTCAGGAAGCAACAGTTAGAACTGGACATGGAACAACAGACTGGTTCCAAATAGGAAAAGGAGTATGTCAAGGCTGTATATTGTCACCCTGCTTATTTAACTTACATGCAGAGTACATCATGAGAAATGCCGGGCTGGATGAAGCACAAGCTGGAATCAAGATTGCCGGGAGAAATATCAGTAACCTCAGATATGCAGATGACACCACCCTTAGAACTAAAGAGCCTCTTGATCAAAGTGAAAGAGGAGAGTGAAAAAGTTGGCTTAAAGCTGAACATTCAGAAAACTAAGATCATGGCATCTGGTCTCATCACTTCATGGGAACTAGATGGGGAAACAGTGGAAACAGTGGCAGACTTTATTTTTTGGGGCTCCAAAATCACTGCAGGTGGTGATTGCAGCCATGAAATTAAAAGATGCTTACTTCTTGGAAGGAAAGTTATGACCAACTTAGATAGCATATTAAAAAGCAGAGACATTACTTTGCCAACAAAGGTCCATCTAGTCAAGGCTATGGTTTTTCCAGTAGTCATGTATGGATGTGAGAGCTGGACTGTGAAGAAAGCTGAGCACTGAAGAATTGATGCTTTTGAACTGTGGTGTTGGAGAAGACTCTTGAGAGTCCCTTGGACTGCAAGAAGATCCAACCGGTCCATCCTAAAGGAGATCAGTCCTGGGTGTTCATCGGAAGGAAGATGTTGAAGCTGAAACTCCAATACTTTGGCCACCTGATGCAAAGAGCTGACTCATTTGAGAAGACCCTGATGCTGGGAAAGATTGAGGGCAGGAGGAGAAGGGGACGACAGAAGATGAGATGGTTGGATGGCATCACCGACTCAATGGACATGAGTTTGGGTGGACTCCGGGAGTTGATGATGGGCAGGGAGGCCGAGTGTGCTGTGGTTCATGGGGTCGCAGAGAGTCGGACAGGACTGAGCGACTGAACTGAACTGGAGCAGGGTTACTAATTGTCACACATCAGCAATGAATTTTTGTTTATAATGGAAAGCATAATAAATAAAAGAGCTTCCCAGGTGGCACAGTAGTAAAGAGTTCGCCTGCCAATGCAAGAGATGGGAGTTCGATCCCTGGTTAGGGAAGATCCTTTGGAGAAGGAAATGGCAACCCACTCTAGTACTCTTGCCTGGGAAACCCCATGGACAGAGGAGCCTGGCAGGCTACAGTCCATGAGCTTGCAAAAGAGTCAGACATGACTGAACACACACGCAGATAAAATTAGATTTGAATAAAAATATAAATAAATGACTATAAATGCACGTCTTTATATTTTATACATTTTAGATTTATCAATTTGTTAAGACATAAATTATTATATATAAGATTTATAATAATTAAATATAACATCTTCTTAACAAATGACTGTTGGTAGAGACCATAGTTTAGTATGTCTGAGCTGAAGCTTTCAAAAAATAAGATTTTTCATTATATAATATTTTTTGTATAAAAGTTGAACTTCTCTAAGCTAGAGTATTGTTAGAAAGATTCACATTTTAATCAAATTGTTTTCAATTTTTTGGCACACATTACTGCTTATTTTGGCTATATTTTTTCAAATTGGTCATCCCAGTGGGAATTGTTAATCTCAGTGGGAATTGTTAATCCCAGTGCAGGAGAACAGGAAAATCTGGTGAGAAAGCAAGGCCACTCTTGTCTTGCACCTTCCACCTGTCCAGTGGTTTTTGATTTGTGAGCAGGCAGGACATGGCCACCCAACCTTCAGCCAGGGCCGACAGGCAGAGTCATTGGCAACATCTGTTAGCATCAATGGATTGTTTGGTGCTCGTGAAACATATGAGGGAGAGAGCCATTGTGCTCAAGGGTGAAACGGAAAGCCTTGGAGACCCCAGTCTGCCCCGAATCACTAATCCCACATTTTAAAAGCCCTTCAGCACCTGTGGCAGCATGGAGACGTGAGGGTGGAGCAGGCTTTCTCTTTACCTTTGGGCTTCTTTGCCCTTGGAGAGCTCACATGTCTGGGAAGATGCTGGCGTAAGACTCCACCTACAAGAAGTGTATTTTCCCTGGGGAGCGTTAGAGTTTTCAATGAGCTTTGAAAGCACCCAGGGTGAACCAAGCATGTTCACTCTGCTAAACATCCCTCCACCTATCAGTTTTCCACGGTTTTATCACTTTGCAGTAGTTACAGTTCACGAATCCACACATTGTTATGTGGGATCTGTTCATTTTATTCTGTTCTGTCAGCCATGCATTCCATCATTTAATAAGTGTTCCATAACTTGGGGAATGTGTCTCCTAGGCAGTTTGGGCTTACAGAGATTTCACTTAGATCAAGTCTTCCATGGGAAGGAGAAGAAAAAACAGACTTCATCGTGTAATGTGAGCCTCCTTGAAATGGCCTAGAGCAACATAATTGTCTATGTGGTATAATCTTCTAAAATTTTGAAATAATAAGTAACATAGATTTTATGAAGAAAAAAGAAGTGTGAGCAGTTTTCTAAACAAAGTCACTGCAGGAATGCTGAAGCTGTGTCGCACGTACATGTGCCCAACTCACACACGTGGCTAGGGGGCCAGCAAAAAAGTAACACACACAATTACACTTGCCTCTTTAAAATTCCGTGGCTCCTAATGGCAGAATCATCTGCTCTGCACCATCTGCCAGCTGAGGAGGGAGCAAAGACAGCACGTGCAGGTACTGTAATAGACAATCTAATTAGTGTACTAAACCCTAATTTATTGGGGAAATTATAAATATAAAAACAATTATAATTTAACAAATCTATTCCTTCACCACTCTAATGAGCACTCTGCCTGTGCTGAGTTATTATGCACAGTTTTCTTTATTCTGTGGCAAGGTACCCTTTCTCACTACATCACAGGGATGGTGAAATTACACTCTACTACCTGTCTGCACATTTCATTTGCATCGGCAATCATGGTCGGAATTCACCTGACAATGGAACTGCTTCGCGGCAAATACGAGCCAAATCGGAAAGTTCTGTGCCAACCTGGCGTCAATTCTGAGGAAGCTTGAGGACTCCCCAGAGGTGAGACTCCTCTGGTGACTTTTCAACTTGGAAATGAAGCGGTTGGAAACCATTTCTGTCTCCTGACTCCGTCTGCCAGGTTCTTCATCCTCCTCCTCTCCTACTCTCTTGTTTTCCTATTTTCTATTTACCTCCCCTTCCTCCTCCTTCTCCTCCTTTTCTTCTCCCCCTTAATCTTTATCTTCTTTGTAAACCTGGGCACCCCGACCCTTGTTTTCCATCTGAATGAGAGATGAGTGAAGAGTCATAGGCTGTTGAACGGACCACCTTCTACCTTTGTATCCTAATAACGAAAGAAGCTCTTGGTTAACCAGAGGGTGCCTTTAAAAGATGAGATTAAATAATTCCACACAGGTGTATTTGGAGACTATTAGACACTGAGATTACACGAGAGAAATTAAGCTGGATTTTGCATCCCATGTTAGCTAGGACTTTGATGCTATAAATTCTAAATACACTCTAAAATGTGTTGCTAGCCAGGCCAAACTGACCTGGATCACGAAGCATGTTTGGCAGGTCGGTCTCCCTCTGTTATCTATAGAAGTTTCACAGAGTCATTGGATCACGTGGCTTCATGGACAACCTTACACACAGGCAGGACAGGTGGGTGCCTGTGATTTAGTGTCACAGTTTTGGGAATGCTGTGAAATTCAGCAAACACATGGACAGGTAGCACTTTTGGAGGGACTGGCTTAAGTTTGGACTGCTGGATGTAATTCTCAGATGACAGTAGTTTTGACACGGTTGTTGCTTGATGCTCCTCCTTTAAGGAGATGGAGACTAAAAGCCCCCACCTCCAGGGTGGCAGGATCGATGGAGCATCACCGCTAAGGCTAGTTCATGATCGAAGGTGCCCTCTCTCTAGGCTGCACCCTAGTCCTCCCGTTTCTCGGCTCAGGAAGCCATCTGTGAGACATTTCCTTTGGAACTTGTGACCAGAAAAGGCCCTGCTTGTTCCAAGAAACACTTTTTCCCTTTCTCTCTGACAGCTAAGAACTATACACTTCACATTTTACCTTGCCAGCAAGCAGGATTACCATGGAGCATAACGCTCCACCGTGCCAGACACTGTGTCCCTCATTTGCATGTTTGAGCTTTTCTTTTCAGAGATCTCACCATCTATCCCTGTTTGCTTGAGTTGTATTAATTTGCTAGATGTGCTCTCTGTTTGAGGAACTCGCGCTGTATACCTATTTCTCCCTCATCTATCTGATTGCCTCTTATTTGTCAGGTGTGGAGCTAAGGACCACACAGCCATTCTGACGTTCACGTCTCTGCCCCTCAAGTGTCTAACTGAATGTGGGGGAACTGATATAATCAGACAGTTGTGATGCTCACGGTAGCAGCTGTGATGGAGAGTGGTGTAAGGGAGAGAGGAGGAAGAAGGAGATAGAAGTGTGAGCCGGGCATCAGGGAAGGGATGGAGCAAAGGGTGAATTAAATTAGAAGGAAGAATTTCTCAGGGAGACAATCACAAAAAGGATACTTCAGCAGAGAAACCCAGAAGCAAAGGCAGCGTCGTAGGAAGGAGACGGTCACGGTCAGAGAAATGCCTCTAGGACAGACCTGATGGCCTCAGAGCTAGACCCAGAGATGCCATCGATAGGATGTACACATAATAGATTTCACTATTAAAAAAAAAACACGAAGGAATTTTAGGTTGGGGGTGACGTCATTGCATGCTCATGTTGGTGCTCTGTAAAAATAAAATAAAATCTGTAAATGTCAACCGAATTAAAGTGCATTTTAAAATAACCTCAGTAACATTTATGGCAGAATTCGAAGGCATACCAACATGTATTCATAAAATGAGAATCCAACCACATGACTGAAGCTGGTGTGATTGTCCGATGCCCCTTCCTGGCGTGCAAGGTATAAATAGCTTCTACTTAGGCACAGCTTAGTTATGTTTCTCTGATGGTCAGTTAATAAAAATTTGATTTTGCTAATCTTGGCTACAAATTTTAGAGTGCTTTGAAAGCTGCTCTTGCTGCGTTTGGTGGCCAACACATACTGAATGGTTCCTGGAGGAGGTAGCATTTGGGTCTAGGCAGATTATACTCTCCTTGGAATCAGTCTATCTTGATAGCCCATGGAGAAGGATTTGATCATCTCTAAAGACCCTGATGCTGGGAAGGATTGGAGACAGGAGGAGAAGGGGACCACAGAGGATGAGATGGCTGGGTGGCATCACCGACTGAATGGACATGCGTTTGGATAAACTCTGGGAGTTGGTGATGGACAGGGAGGCCTGGCATGCTGAGATTCATGGGGTTGCAAAGAGTCAGACATGACTGAGTGACTGAACTGAACTGAACTGAATGATACCTGGGATTGCCCCATTCATATTTCAAGGGGATGTAACCTTTTGGCTACATACTGTCCAGCTGCAAAGAGAAGGCTATATCCATCAGAATGACATGAGCTACGGAGCCGGGGATTACTTGGCACAGACGTGAACAAAGATGCGCTCAGTCCTGGCCGTTTCAGAGCACATAAAATGTGCAAATAAATGTGCAGGTGGCCTGGATGTGGGCCCCAGCCTTCGTTGTCCCCATGCTTTGCGTGCCCGTGGCTTAGGAAGCGAGGCATTGACTTGCCTTTTGGACAAATCTTTCTGCTGCTCTGCTCTAGTTATTTAGTTCAGCTTCAGGAAACATTGGCTTCATTGTTTTATCCTCGGAGTTTATTTTCAGAAGAATTCACTGTGTGATAGAGCTGAGAATGTGCCCTTGCCCTTAGTGTAAATTCTCTCATACTGAGTAGAAAGTGCCTGGTTTCTTATGCCCCTTTTGTTGTTGTTGTTTGGTCACTAAGTTGTGTCTGACTCTTTGTGACCCCACAGACTGCAGCACACCAGGCATCCCTGTCCTTCACCATCTCCTGGAGCTTGCTCAATCTCATGTCCATTGAGTCAGTGATGCCATCCAACCATCTCATCCTCTGTTGTCCCCTTCTCCTCCTGCCTTCAATCTTTCCCAATATCAGGGTCCTTTCCAATGAGTCTGCTCTTCCCATCAGGTGGCCAAAGTATTGAAACTTCAGCTTAAGCATCAGCCCTTTCTTCCTTAAGCATCAGTCCAACCCTGAATGAATATTTAGGGTTGATTTCCTTTAGCATTAACTGATCTGATCTTCTTGCTGTCCAAGGGACTCTCAACAGTCTTCTCCAGCACCACAATTTGAAAGCATCATGTCCCTTTACTTCATTCATTTGTTATTGTAATCAACCAGCCAATAAACATTTACTGAGAAAATAGAATTTTCTAGGCACTCTATTGGGCTCCAGGTACGTACCTGTGGGTAAGATGTAGCCCTGTCTTTGCAGAACCAACAGTCTGGTAAAGATAAGCAAGTGGGTAATCCCAGTGTGATGGACTTCATGTACTGACATAGTTGGTGTTTGAGAAGAACAGAAACAGTGAATAATAACTTCCAAGGTGTGTTTGTGTAGTCATGGTGGTGGATGAAAAGTTGCTTTCACCTGTTTCAGTAATGTCTGGAATTAGGGGAAAGTTAATCACAATGTCTTCAAATGCTTTTCCAAGCTCCATGGATTGCCCTGCAAACACTCCCCAACAAAGACGAAAAGTCATTGCTGTGAAGCTGTAGTTCTCACCTGAGGGTTATTCTGGGTTCCCATTTTCCCTGTTTCCAGGGACATGAGCAGAGTCTGAAAACATTTTTGCTCATCATATCTGGATGGGGCTTGCAATCTCTTGGCATCTATTGGGTACAGGCTGGGGACGCTGTTAGATATCCCTCAGCACACAGATCAGCCCCCACAGCAGGTCATCACTTGGGGGCCTAAAGAATATTCATTGGAAGGACTCTTGCTGAAGCTGAAACTCCAGTACTTTGGCCACCTGATGTGAAGAGCTGACTCATTGGAAAAGACCCTGATGCTGGGAAAGATGGAGGGCCAAAGAAGAAGAGGGAGGCAGAGGAGGAGATGGTTGGATGGCATCACTGACTCAGTGGACATGAATTTGAGCAAACTCCAGGAGATAGTGAAGGACAGGGGAGCCTAGCGTGGTGCAGTCCATGGGTCACAAAGAGTCAGACATAACGACTGAACAACAGCAACAACAACAAAAGCATCAGTGTGCCAAGAACATAATTTATTTTAAAGTAATAAAGCCCCCCCACACACACAGAAGATGGTTATGCTAGCCACAGTATGTAGCCAATGGCAGTGAAGTACATTCTGTTATATGAAAGAAATCTCTGTTTACATTCACTATCCTCTCCTGTGCCCCAGTGATTGCTTGGACCCCAGATAAATGACTTTCTTTATTGGACCAGTTTTTGAATGTAGATAGACATTTTATTTCACCAAGGTTCTTCCAAGTGAAAGTCGCTCAGCAGTGTCCAACTCTGTGACCACACGGACTATAGAGTCCATGGAATTCTCCAGTCCAGAATACTGGAGTGGGTAGCTGTTCCCTTCTCCAGGGGATCTTTCCAACCCAGGGATTGAACCCAGATCTGCCACATTGCAGGCAGATTCTTTACCAGCTGAGCCACCAGGGAAGCCCTAACCTGGTGACAAACAGGGCTTCTGTGGCCACCCTGAGGGCTTCCTGAGCCCAAATCCACCTTAGTTATCACTGCTCACCCCCCTCTCTCCCCCAGGCTCCCCAGGACTCAGGCCTGGCCTCTCAGGGGCCATCTGTCTGCCCTCCAGCAGCTGCCCTTCTCCAGCACTAGTCGTGATATGCTAACACCCGGTCTCTGTCTCCCCCATCCTGCCACCAACTGGTCACGGTCCTGAAACCAGTCTTTGTGGTTTCCTTTTAGTGACCATAGATAGCTCGTGGAGGAACTCGACAGATGAGCCTTTCTTGCAAAATTTCTCCTTTTATTTAAAAAGCATCTATAGATGTCTCAAGCCCTGGAGTCTAAGCACCTGTGCCTTGCTCACATCCATGCACTGTTTTCAGTTGAGGCAACGCAAGGAGGCTTTGGTTCCTCTTCTCAAGGGTGACTCCCCGGTTCTCCAGATCAGGCTTTGCTGCTGGTTGGGTGACTGGAAAGCTCCTTTGGAATGGCTAAGCTGACCATCCTAACGTTTACTTAATAATGCATTTTTTATACAAATTCTTGTTGTTCACATAAATAATTTTGGATGTTCTGGGCCATTATAAAAATCAGGTCCTTACAGGCTGCTCTGATGTATCAGATATTTGGAAACTCAGATTTGGTCTTCACTATCATCTTAAACACAGTTTCTGTGCCTTATAATCACCTTTCAGTTCAGTTCAGTTTCTCAGTTGTGTCCGACTCTTTGCGACCCCATGGACTGCAACACGCCAGGCCTCCCTGTCCATCACCAACTCCTGGAGTTTGCTCAAACTCATGTCCATTGAGTCAGTGATGCCATCCAACCATCTCATCCTCTGTCGTTCCCTTCTCCTCCTGCCCTCAATCTTTCCCAGCATCAGGGTCTTTTCAAATGAGTCAGCTCTTTGCATCAGGTGGCCAAAGTATTGGAGTTTCAGCTTCAACATCAGTCCTTCCAATGAATATCATCTTAAATGTAATCATTTCATTCAACCTAATAGTAACAATGATGATAGTGGCAAACTTGTATTAGCCTCTTACCAGATACCAGTCATTTTGCTAAATAGCCATGTGACTTGTTAGCATTTCAATCTCACAAAAGCCCTATGAGAAATTTCTTATATTCTCTTCGTTTGGCTGATGAGGACTCTGTACCTTTGAAAAGCTGTTTTGTTTCCTGAGGTCACGTGTGAACCTACCACTGACACCCAGTGGGGGACTTGATTAGAATGAAAATCATCTTTATTTTTATTTTGTCATATAATGAATCATATTCCCAAATGTTATTATAGCTTGGCAATGGTCATGATTATAGTAGAAAGTAATACACAAGAACTCTGGATCGATGCCCTAATCTTCTAAAATCATGACTAATGAAAATGTCATGTATCTTGACTGTATTTTACAGACAGAGAAAGGGCAATCTGACATATGCATAGGTTCTGCAACCAGCCACCTCTCCCATATTTATTTGTATACTTTACTTACGGCTGTCACTATAACTTTATTTTATCCCTTGTCACAATATATATGCCTCAATATCAAATATTCATTGGGAAAATTGCACATCACATTTAGAGCTGCTATGTAGATTCATTTTGTTGTTGTTTACAAAAATATTGCACATAGATGTTTGAAAATTTAGCAGTGTCAGTATTTGTATAAAAACAGATTAACTGGAGATCACAGCTGAGTGAACTAAATCAATGGTTTAAAACTGTTGTAGAAAAATGGAGTCCAATAGATACCCAGCTGCTTGGAAAACCCACCCTCTGTTCGCCTCTGCTCCCAAGTCTGCATCATCCTGGGTCCCAGGAGGGCATGCCAGGGTCTCATGAAGATTCTGAGTAGCTCTCTATCCTCATCCTCTCATATCTCCACTGCCAGCTCAAACTCCTGCCATCTTGAACTAACAGAGAGACCTCAACACGATGCAAACCAGAGTGGCAATTAGTTAGTTGAAAAATTCAGAGTACACAGGGAGTCAGCAAACTGATACAATATGCCTTCAGTATTTTATTATAACATTAAAGATACACATTTACACTCATTTATCAATGTTCTGATGTAAGGCCAAAATGTTTTCTTTGAGTGAAGATTGGCTAACTCCAGACTGGCTGAAGTTAGGTGTCATTTTTCTTGGATAAACCACAATCATAATGCCTTCTATATAATTTCCAGATTTGGTACTTTAAAATGGAATGCACGAAATTTTGAGTGCATCACTCTTTAAGTTTTGTAGACTTCTCCCAAACTTGTACAGAAGTTTTACTCACACTTAATTTGCGTCTTTCCTTTTCATATTTACTTGGTTTGCTTGATATTTAATACCATTACAGTATAAAAAGAACCCTTCATGTAAGCAGGCTTCTGAGTAACAAGAGGGACTTGGTGAGTCAATAAACAGACTGAGAAGTGTATCTGATGCTTGAGAGAGGTCTGCAGGCTGGAAGAGTGTGCTCTGTGGGCTTCGGGACCTGTATTCGCTGTGGGTCTTGGAAACCCACAGTGAGCTGGAGAAATGTGGTTCATGGCCCGGGTTTTATTGTTCCTGCAGCTTCCAAGGTGCATTAGCCTGCCAGTCATCTCTGAACATTTCCTTTGTCTAGAATACTCTATATAGCAAGCACTGAACGTATGAACTTTCTAGTCATGAACTTTCTAGTCGCGAACTTTCAAAGATGCATTCCATCAACGTCAGGCAAGAGTGAAGCTGCAGCTGGACCTTGGTCTCCTGTTGCTGATGGTCCTTCAGCTCTGCCAGCTCCCACCTCCTTTCCTTCCTTCGGTCAGTAACTCTTCTTGCCTGTTCGCTGGATGCCAGCCCCTGTGTGCCAGCTGTTGTACTGTACTGCTCTACTTTTCAAGGTACAAAACTATAAAATTAAACATATTTATTTTTTTGTGTTTGTTTTTCAGGTATCACTTGTGTAAAAAGTATTATACTACTACTACAGCACAGCACTGTACAGCTGGGGCTTCCCAAGTAGCTCAGTGGTAAAATAAAAAAAACCTGCCTTCCAATACAGGGTATGTGGATTCAGTTGCTGGGTCAGAAAGATCCCCTGCAGAAGGAAATGGCAACCCACTCCAGTATTCTTGTCTGGAAAGTCCCATGGACTACAGTCCATGGGCTCGGACAGAGTCGGACATGACTTAGCAATTAAACGACAATTATAGAGCTGATTATGTTAGTTAGGTACCTAGGCTAACTTTGTTGGACTTACAAACAAATTGGACTTACTAACATGCTCTCAGAATGACATTTGTTCATATGTAAGGGACTTACTCAGTCTCCATTCCCTCATTTGCCAAACTCCTACTCACCTTTCAAGACTTAAACCAGTCCTTTCTCGGCAAAGCCTGCTCCAAAATCCCACCACCCACTCTCCTCTCTTAATTCTTCAGAGACCTCTGCATGTCTTTCATTCTATATTTATGCTTTTTCATGAAAAAACTGTACTATATTTGCTTTTCCTTCCTACTAGACTCTAAACTCTCGATGGCAGAACATTTTTCTGTCTTTTATCTCTGAGTCCTGGTACCGAACATGGTGGCCAGCATGTCCAGTGAATTCTGCTTGGCTGAATGAATGCATGGGCATCCAGCTGATGGGAGTCACTTTCTGTCTCCTAAGGCTCCTGTGACCACGATCCAGCATGGGCTCTATAAGCTGAGTGTGGCTGTTGACACTTAGATTAGTTAAAGTTGCAGTGAAATGAACACTTGACTTCCCTGGTAGCACCAGTCACAGTGTGGGCCTGTGAGTCTGCTGACACAGAGCCTACCTGTCCCTGAAGTGAGTTCCAGTAGAGGTGGCTCCTGGTCCTTTTGAAAGCTCCGGCTGTCACGCCAAGGAGGAAACATTGTCTCTGCTCCTTCCCCAGATGATGGGTTGTCCTTCTTGATTTTTTTTTTTTTCCTGCTTCCTCATCACCTATCACAGCAGTTCCTTCCTTCCGACAACTTTGCTGATAAATTTAGTCCTTCCTATTGGGCTGTGGCTCCAAGCTTTCTTAACACGTTTTTATGGAAAGTGGTGTGCTTTAACAGCTTTGATGTTGAGGGCTATTTGAGATAAAGGCTGCAGTTTGCTGGTCTAAATCCCATTCACACAATCTCAGTTGCAAACACCCCTATCCATGGTCATCGGGAATGTAATAACACACAGCTTCACAGCTGATTTCTTCCCATCCCAGCTCTACAAGGTGGCGGCTCTGGTTTGGGGCAACTCAGAGGGATTCGAGTGTGTGTAATGCTCTAGTGAGACTCTAGGATAACTGACCAAATGGTGCTTCTAAAAACACTCAGCTTTTAAGAAATATTCCATACATAGTATCTTATTTATCTCTCTCAGCTGCCTCTTTAAGGGCATCATATTTGAAGCTGCTGGTCTGAAGATAGCAAAATAACAGCTACTTTCATCTGTCCTGTGCTTTGTAGTTGTGGAAAACACTTTCAAAGAGCAGTGTCTCTTTTCTAGGAATGAGTTGTGGCGATTTTCTAATCAGCTGAAACATGAGCCAGTTGATATGTCATCTTTCAGCTAAAGTCAGAGATATTCCTTTTACTGTGCTTTTATCAGTTCATATTCAACAAATTAAGTCATCTTTAATGATTTCATTGTATCATAATTTATGTTAATTTATGATGGAGCTTGAGGTGGCGATAGCTCCTAATATAACTTTTACTGTCTGTTTTTAAGCCCTTTTCTCCCATATGGTCTTTCCTTTGGTTAAAAACGTGTATGACTGACTCTTGTTGTTGTATGAGAGAGACCTCCACTATGTTGTAAAGCAATTATCTTCCAATTAAAAAAAAGTTAGATTACAAAAATAGCCATCGGGAAACCAAGTATTAACAGAAACCATTTTTTAGGGTATGTGTTCTTTGTCAGCCTTACTTATACTCACATGGATCAGTTCTGGAGCTCGGAGTTTTGTAGATGGTTTTGGTTCCATGGATTCGTAGAGCTGGGGGAGCCCAGGAGTGCACAGCCAGCTGGTTCTCTCCCCGACTCCACCTCCCTGGCCCACACCAGGGCGTCTCCTTCCTCCCGGCCCCCTCCCAATGATGCTTCCCTCTACTCCTCCCTTCTTTATCCTCCAAGCCTCTGTCAATCTCTTTTACTCCCAGCATCTCCAAACAAACACACATTAAACACACACATACAGAGATACACACGCCTGGGCTGGAGTTTGTGAGCCCGACGTTCACGTGTGAAAGTGGGGCACCCAGCCCACCCCTCACAGGTGTTATTCTGGGCACCAGTTGCTGAAGTGATGATGATATGGGATGAGATTCAAAGTGTTCCCAGTGTTGTCCCCACAGATGCATGATTCACTCCAACTACAGAAAGAGGGCATTTCCTCAGTTATAAGCAAACATCCTATTTCTCTTGATAGCAGTCAATGAAACAGTGAGGCCCAAAGGACAGGATATGGGTGGGATCTGGGCCCCCAGGGTCCCACCCTGGCTCTGCCTGGAGTGGCCACATGCTCCAGGTGGGACACTGGTCCCCCTTACTCTTTCTGACGCTTTTCAAATGAGAATGCTCGGGCTTGTTGGTTGTCACTATGATTAGGGGATTCTGTGTTCAGGGGCTAGGATTCCCCATGTCCTGAAATCCAGAATCCTGCCCAGAAAGGACCCAAATGTCAATGGCCTCCATGTTGAAAACTATTGGGTAGAGTACCTCTAGGTTTCTTTCTAAACTTAAAATTCTGTGATCAGACATTAGGGATAATTCTTGAACAATGAAAATGAGAAATGATTAAGCTAAGTCATGTATGGATGTGAGAGTTGGACTGTGAAGAAAGCTGAGCACTGAAGAATTGATGCTTTTGAACTGTGATGTTGGAGAAGACTCTTGAGAGTCCCTTGGACTGCAAGGAGATCCAACCAGTCCATCCTAAAAGAGATCAGTCCTGGGTATTCATTGGAGGGTCTGATGTTGAAGCTGAAACTCCAATACTTCGGCCACCTCATGTGAAGAGTTGACTCGTTGGAAAAGACCCTGATGCTGGGAAGGTTTGAAGGTGGGAGGAGGGGACGACAGAGGATGAGATGGCTGGATGGCATCACCGACTCAATGGACATGAGTTTGGGTAAACTCCGGGAGTTGGTGATGGACAAGGAGGCCTGGTGTGCTGCAATTCATGGGGTCTCAGGGAGTCAGACGTGACTGAGCAACTGAACTGAACTGAACTGAAGTATAAATATTTCCCAAGTGTAAAAACCAACATATGTATATGTTTATTTATTAAAGGATGCATTTAAAAATTATCACTCTGGTGTTAAAAATCAATGAGCAAAAAGTTAAAGGATGAAGAATAATAAGATCTATGGAAGTGAATGAATGATACACTAAGAGAAGATATACTATCTGAGGTCCCAGGAAGATTCTACTGAATGAGCATATACTACATATATGCACCTTTCATGTGCAAAGCATGACTTATCCCACAGAAGGGGCACAGTCTAGATGGAAAAGAGCCAACCTACAGAAAATGCAGCAATCAGGGCAGGGCAAAGGCAGAGATGGAGATGCACATAATATTAATATAAGCCCTAGAAGGACTTGAAGGCAAGGCCACCAGAGAAGTGGTAAATGGAAAGAAAGGGGAGCAAGGACATTTGAAAGACAGGAACAGAAATGGGAGAGAGGAATGAAAACATTTGAGGATCTCCATCAGGGACAGGAATAAACATTCCACTGTACTTTATCTCACTTAATCCTCATCATGGTCCTTGGATGGAAGAGTTATCATCACCATCTTACAGACAAATATACTGAGGTTTGATGAGGTTGAAGAATTGGTGAAAAGTTACATGAACAAATAAATGACGGTAGATCTAGGTCTGGAGAGGAGAGTGTTTCGAGAATGGTAAGGTTTGCTGCTCTGTACCAGGTCCCTATTTTCCTGAGAGTACTTTTTTTATTGTGGTAAAATACACATCACATAAAGTTCACCAGCATGAGCACTTTATTGTGTAAATTACATGGTGTTAAGTACATTCACACTGTTGTGAAACCATCACCACCATCGTCTCCAGGAGAGGCACATCCTACAAAACTCTGACCCTTTGCACCCATTAAACACTAACTCCTCATTCCCCTTCCCCAAGCCTTTGGTAACCACCAGCCTATTTTCTGTCTCTGTGTATTCACTACTCTTGGGACCTCACATAAGTGGATTCACAGTATTTGTCCTTCTTGATTCACACATGAGTCTGAATTTTGCTTATCCGGTCATCTGTCAGTGGACACTTGGGCTGCATCCACTTTAATCTATTGTGAATGATGCTGCTATGAACATAGGTGTACAAGCATCTGTTTGAATCTCCACTTTCAATTCTTTTGGGTAAATACCCAGAAGCGAAATTGATGGATCATAGGGAATTCTATATTTAATTTTTAGAGAAACTGTCATATCACTGTCCACAGTGGCTGCATCAATTTACAGTCCTACCAGCAAGGCACAAGGCACAAGGGTTCTGGTTTCTCCATAATTTTTTTTTTTTTTTTGGTTGTTGTTTGGTTGGTTGCATATTTGAAAATGGTCATCTTGATGGGTGTGAAGAACTATCTCATCATGGTTTGAGTTTAATGATTTTTAAAAACTCCTTATATGGGGAAGCTGTTAATTCTGGCTTATTTTCTCTCTCATCTTCTTCTCTCTTAGGTCTCCTGGGTCCTCCTATTCAACTTTGATCAACACCCCCAGATTGACCACCTCTTGGCTTCTGAGTTCCTGTCTTCATTTTCTGCGACCCACCTGGCATATTCCAATTCTCTCTGCCGTCAAGGGAATAAACCTCTTGTGCACACACAAGCTCTGCTCTTTAATCTACATCTAGATCAGTCCTAAAAGCCCCAGACAAGACCCATGGAAATAACATCAGAGTTTAAATCACAACTCTCAGTATAAGGTCAGACACAGCAGATTTTCCTGTACACTCACTAAGTTTTCAGTATTTATTAAATAGATACGTAATGTCCATAAAAATTAGGTCACATTTCACCTATTACAGAGGGAAAGAAAAAGAAAACCCTTTCTAATGGCCTCACTATGAGTTGCTGCAGGAAGAATTAGCCATCAAGTTGAGTATTACACATAAAACAGCAATAAATATGATATTCATAACCCGAAATGAATCTCATCAACCATTTACAAAGAACACCCAGTTTATTTAATGGAGTGGTATTAATACATTTCTGGGCAGCTAATGGCTCCAGACTGCTTGTTTTAATGAGACGGCTGCCACTGGGTAGACATTCAGTCTTACTTTCATAAGCCTACCGAGAAGATGGGATATTTTAGTCATTTTATTTCTTTGTATGAAATAAAAGAAATAAGTCAGAAACCTCCATGCTGAAAGGTGCTGGAAATGATTTATTTAGAAAATTGAATCACACATAGCTACCCATGTTTTTCTGTGAAACCCAGTTTATTCCGGGTACTCCTACCTTCCAGCCTTCAGCAGAGAAGGATCTGTCATGAGGGACCAGTGGCGTTAAGACCTCCTGTCTACTGAGACATATGAAGGTGAAAGTGTTAGTCGCTCAGTCGTGTCTGACTCTTTTTGACCTCATGGACTATACAGCCCACCAGGCTCCTCTGTACTGGATTGGGTTGCCATTTCCTTCTCCAGTGAGACACTGAGATACATACTTGTGAAGGATTTACTATCTCAATGGCTCTGAGCTCTTCCAGGGAGACAGCTTCCATCCATACGTAACATTTTCACCAAAGCTCTGTTTATACACCAAACAAATATTAACTGTGTAGCTCCCCCCAAATACCCTGTGGTGCATTTTCAGGATTCAGGAACCCTTTGGAATCTGGTTAATGACAAGAGTTTGGCTTTTTTCCCCCCAGAATTATGAAGGTCAGAGCTTGAAAAGCCAGCAAAAACAAACAAAAAACCTGCAGTGAATATTAGATTATCATGTTGATCTTTCAATAATCAGTGAAAGGTTTGTTCTCTGGACATGGTTTTGTTTTGACTAAATTTTTGCTCCATATCATCTCCATATCTTTCTGACTTTCTAGAATGTCATGTCTTCCTAGAATGTCATTCCATTATCATCCCAAATGTATTCTGGAGGGAAAACTAGTCTCTAGTTACTTTCAGTTTTTGGAAGGACAGCCTCCAGAATGGTGAGAAATCCTTTCCTTTGGTTTTATAAGCCATCAGCCTATGTTGTACTGTTACAGACACATTCCAATGGCTTCCCCTGCTTCAGATTTGTTCTCTGCAACTCGGAATGACCTTGTTAATGGACAAAATGCTCCCCCTCCTTCCCTCCAACGTCCTCCCTCTCTTTCAAAGTCCTCCAGTAGGTGACCATCGACTGAGAACAAAGCCCTTACTTCTTCCCGGGGCCTCCAAGAGTCTCGGGAGCTGCCTTCTTCCTACCTCTGCAGTTTCCTCTCTCCCCAGGCCGTGGCATCTAGATCAGTTTGTCTCCAGCAACCCCATCGCCACATATTTTCTTCCTTGCAGAAAGCTCAGCTGAAATCATCCTGTTCATTTATTTGTTGATTGCTTTCTCTCTCTCTTTCCATGAAAAATAGAAGCCCGACCTTGACTGAGTTGCTTACAACTCATGTCCAGAATAGAAATTGGTGCATGAGAGGTCAGCAGTAAATAATTGTTGAAAGAATGGTTAAACAAGTGCCGAACTGGCTGGGGTTTAGCATGGTTTGGTTTGCAGAGTCACTGTGCTGAGGGATAAGGAATGGAGAAATCTCCCAAACGTTTCTTGGAACTCACTCTTGCAAATTTAATGGCCGCCATGCTTTCTCTTTTTCTTGACCTCTGAGTTAAAGGTCTTATATGGACTCAGTGGGGACCACTGCTCTACATCAAGTTGAAATTGGGCTCCAAGCTAATGATGTTGAGGTTAGAGGAGACATGCCCACCCTTCTTTTCCACAGACTTTATCTGAGAGTGTTGATCAGGGGAGGATGATCAGCTTTTCCCTGGTTGCAGGCTGGTGGTTTGGGTACCATACTCACCTGTGCAGGGACCCCAGCCCTGTGAAGGGTGAGCAATGCTGGAAAAGGATCCAGGTTCCAGCAACTTTGAAGGACTTCAAACACACTTCACCTGAGACCATCTTAAGTCTCCTTGCTCACATTCCCTGCTTGGGAAAGAGGTTCTTTCCCTCTGAGTTAGGAAGAAGAATAGCCAGCAATATGGGAGACTTGGCTTTAATCCCTGGGTCAGGAAGATCCCTTGCAGAAGGAAATGGCAACCCACTCCATTATTCTTGACTGAAAAAACTCTCATGGACAGAGGAGTCTGTTGGGCTACAGTCCATGTGATCACAAAAGAGTCAGACACAGCTTAGCAACTACTCACACACACACACAAACACACAGAAATTAAGATGCTTCCCCACTGACTCTGCAAGCAGATGTGTATAAGTTGATGGGGACAGTTGATACGACATACTAACAATTAGGCTGAGAGTCAATAAAATGTAGATCTCAAAAACCACACTGACAAATGTCTAACCTATCATGGCTTTCTACAAAGAGAGAAAATCTGTCTGTTTCTGGGACCTGTATCTCAGGAGAAAGTTGCAGCTTTCCTTGTAATCTGAATTCTCTCACATTGCTGCATGCTTGTTTTATTTTATTTTCAGTTTCTTGGAAATCTGGAATGTGCTAAGGCATGATTACCACTAGGGTATTTGGAGCAATTATGAGAAAAAGGTAAAGTTGTATCTTAGTGAATCAGGAGTTGTGGATTTGAGGTGACTCTACAATTTGTCCCTCAGAAGGGGACACATTTTTGAACCAGAGAGGTAATATTAGTATATACCCCAATCCTCCAATCCTGGGCAGTTCACTGTATATGGCTGCCCTGTAACCATAGGCTAGTTAGTGCACACTGCCAAGCCACTGTCAGAATTGAGGAGTGTCTCAGATGGGGAGCAAGAATTCTAACTGAATGGAAGAAAGTTTAGAACTATGGCATTAGATACCATTATTGTTATTTGTCAGGACTTCCTTGGTGGTTCAGTTAGTAAAGAATCTGCCTGCAATGCAGGAGACCCAGGTTCGATCCCTGGATTGGGGAGATCCCCTGGAGAAGGGAACTCACTCCAGTAATCTTGTCCATAGAATTCCATGGACAGAGGAGCCTGGCAGGCTACAGTCCATGGTGTCACACAGAGTCAGATAGGACTGAGCGACTAATATGCGCATTGTTTTTCATCAAGGAACTTTTGTTTATTTTTGTCTCTGTTAAGTAAATTTCTTTTATATTTTTTATTTTAAAACTTTTGTCTGTATTTAGATACAGTCCCCTTGAAGCACAAGGTGACTGGCTTTCCAGAAAACTGAGCTGCCTTTTAAGCATCTCAGGACTGTGTGTTTGGAGTCAGGCTGCCTCAGGCTCTAACCCTCATGTTACAAATTGAGCCTTTATTTTAAACTCCCGGCCACACTTGCATTGTTGGGGGAACATCTCGCTCCTATGTCAGTGTAAGCGCTTGGATGGAACAGCCCTTCCTGGTGTTAAGGAATGCAGCCCCTGCCCTCTGTGCATTAGGAAATGTTCGTGTCTTCTCTTTTCCTTCTTTCCCCAACGTTTTCCTCTGCCCATGACCTGGCTCACCCAGCTAGACCCTGTGTGTTCTCACCACTCAGCCTTTAGAGAATTCTATACTCTCATTGGCCTAGGTGACTGTTCTAGAACTTTACTTTCTTTTCCAACTTTCATTTTCATCCCTCTGAAATCCACCCCAACACTGCTGTCACAGTTCAGGGTTCTAAAATGTAAGTTTTGCTGCTTACTAGACTTTGTAAACTTATCGGTTAATTCTCAGTTGTCCTAGTGAAGATCCAAACGCCTCCACATAGCTGTCCAGACCCTTCCAGGCTCCTTCTACCAGTTCAACTTCACTTTCAGTCTCTCCTCCCAGGTTCACCAAGTTCAGCCTTCACCCCAAGTTCTTACCAGAAGGTTCTTCTCTTTCTTTTTTTTTTTTGACATCAAGACACATGTATCTTGTGAAGTAAGACTGGGGTCCTTTTGCCTTTGTGCTCTCTTTGCCTTTCAGTTCAGTTCAGTTCAGTCGCTCAGTCTTGTCCAACTTTTTGTGAGCCCATGGACTGCACCAGGCCTCCCTGTCTATCACCAACTCCAGGAGTTTACTCAAGCGCATGTCCATCTTTTAATTTCATGGCTGCAATCACCATCTGCAGTGATTTTGGAGCCCCAAAAATAAAGTCTCTCACTGTTTCCACTGTTTCCCATCTATTTGCCATGAAGTGATGTGATCAGATGCCATGATCTTAGTTTTCTGAAAGTTGAGTTTTAAGCTAACTTTTTCACTATCCTTTCACTTTCATCAAGCACATCTTTAGTTCTTCACTTTCTGCCATAAGGGTGATGTCATCTGCATATCTGAGGTTATTGTTATTTCTCCTGGGAAATCTTGATTCCACCTTGTGCTTCATCCAGTCCAGAGTTTCTCATGATGTACACTGCATATAAGTTAAATAAGCAGGGTGACAATATACAGCCTCAACGTACTCCTTTTCCTATTTGGAACCAGTCTGTTGTTCTATGTCCAGCTCTAACTGTTGCTTCCTGACCTGAATACAGATTTCTCAAGAGGCAGGTCAGGTAGTCTGGTATTCCCATCTCTTTAAGAATTTTCCAGTTTGTTGTGATCCACACAGTCAAAGGCTTTGGCATAGTCAATAAAGCAAAAATGGATGTTTTTCTAGAACTCTCCTGCTTTTTCGATGATCCAGCAGATGTTGGCAATTTGATTTCTGGTTCCTCTGCCTTTTCTAAATCCAATTTGACCCTCTGGAAGTTCTTGGTTCACTTATTCTTGAAGCCTGGCTTGGAGAATTTTGAGTGTTACTTTACTAGCATGTGAGATGAGTGCAATTGTGCAATAGTTTGAGCATTCTTTGGCATTGCCTTTCTTTGGGATTGGAATGAAAACTGACCTCTTTAGTCCTGTGTGCACTGCTGAGTTTTCCAAATTTGCTGGCATATCGAGTGTAGCACTTTCACAGCAGCATCTTTTAGGATTTGAAATAGCTCAACTGGAATTCCGTCACCTCCACTAGCTTTCTTCATAGTGATGCTTCCTAAGGCCCATTGGACTTCACATTCCAGGATGTCTGGCTCTAGGTGAGTGATCACACCATAGTGATTATCTGGGTCATGAAGATCTTTTATGTGCAGTTCTTCTGTGTATTCTTGCCACCTCTTCTTAATCTCTTCTACTTCTGTTAGATGCATACCATTTCTGTTCTTTGTTGTGCCCATTTTTTGCATGAAATGTTCCTTTGGTATTTTTAATTTTCTTGAAGAGGTCTCTAGTCTTTTGCATTCTATTGTTTTCCTCTATTTTTTTGCACTGATCACTGAGGAAGGCTTTCTTATCTCTCCTTGCTATCCTTTGGAACTCTGCAATCAAATGGGTATATCTTTCCTTTTCTCCTTTGCTTTTTGTTTCTCTTCTTTTCACAGCTATTTGTGAGGCCTCCTCAGACAGCCATCTTGCTTTTTTGCATTTCTTTTTCTTGGGGATGGTCTTGATCCCTGCCTCCTGTACAATGTCACAAACCTCCGACCATAATTCTTCAGGTGCTCTATCAGATCTAATCCCTTGAATCTATTTCTCACTTCCAGTGTATAATCATAAGGGATTTGATTTAGATCATACCTGAATGGTCTAGTGGTTTTCCCTACTTTCTTCAATTTAAGTCTGAATTTGGCAATGTGGAATTCATGATCTGAGCCACAATCAGCTCCTGGTCTTGTTTTTGCCGATTGTATAAAGCTTCTCCATCTTTGGCTGCAAAGAATATAATCAATCTGATTTGGTTGTTAACCATCTGGTGATGTCCATGTGTAGAGTCTTCTCTTGTGTTGTTGGAAGAGGGTGTTTGTTATGACCAGTGCATTCTCTTGGCAAAACTATATTAGCCTTTGCCCTGCTTCATTCTGTACTCTAAGGCCAAATTTGCCCATTACTCCAGGTGTTTCTTGGCTTCTTACTTTTGCCTTCCAGTCTCTTATAATGAAAAGGACATCTTTTTTTGAGTGTTAGTTCTAGAAGTTCTTGTAGATCCTCATAGAACCATTCAACTTCAGCTTCTTCAGCATTACTGGTCGGGGCATAGACTTTGATTACTGTGATATTGAATGGTTTGCCTTGGAAATGAACAGAGATCATTCTGTCATTTTTGAGATTGCATCCAAGTACTGCATTTTGGATTCTTTTGTTGACTATGATGGTTACCTCATTTCTTCTAAAGGATTCTGGCCCACAGTAGTAGATATAATGGTCATCTGAGTTAAATTCACCCATTCTAGTCCATTTTAATTCACTTGCTTTTACACCCCAGATTTTACCTCCTAATCACTACTCTCTCTTCTACTAATCTTCTGAGCTCCTTGATGGCAAGGACTAAGTTTTTGTTTTGTTTTGTTTTTTCACTCACTCCTGAACTGAGCAAACATTACCCCAAAACAGGCACAAACCATTGACAGAGTTGACATGGAACCTACTGTTATCCTGGTCCAGAACAAAGCCACGCTGGCAGGCTGGTGGAGTAGACCCTCTCTGCTGTGCCCTTGGAGCCCTTTCATTTTATTTCTCTCTCTCCTCTTTGTTATCACACCACAGTTTTGCCTCCTTTTTTTTTTTTTTAATTTAATATGTTGCTTGCAGGAAAATCACATCAACAGCTTTATTTTCACCTACCACAAATAGTTCTTTGGTGTCTACTATGTGCTACTGAGGAAGCCTGCATGAACAAAACCTGTTCCAAAGCATCACTTTGTAGTACTTGCACGGCGTCATTAGACTGGTGTTACGTGGCTTTGGAGAAGGAGCAGATTGGTTTATAGGCAAAGTGAATGACCTTAAGTGACCTTATAATATTTGCTTTTATTTCTCAGAGTTCTTGTTTAGCTTCTTTCTTTTTTAAAAGATTTTTTTTTTTGATGTGAACAATTTTTAATGTCTTTTATTGAATTCGTTACAGTATTGCTTCTGTTTTATGTTTTGGATTTTTGGCCCCAAGGCATGTGGGATCTTGGCTCTCTGACCAGGGATTGAATCTGCATTGGAAGGTGACGTCTTAACCACTGGACCCCCAGGGAATTGCTGGCTTATTTCTTTATCCTCTTTTCTAAACTGGTCAAAAATGTTTGCCAAATTGCCGAGTATACACAATCATGGTAATAGCAGGCTTACAACAGCAAACAATATCTGATATCTGATATCCCAATATCTGGGATATCAGTGTCTCTACACAGCAAAGGTTTATTTCTTGCTCATCTCCTGGCCTGGAGAGAGTTGAGATTCTCCTGTGGACTCTCCTCGGAGCAGAAGAGTCCCACGGTGGGTCCTCTTGCAGTTAAGTCATTGGAACACTTAGCTCCCCCAGATGAAAGCGTGGTGAAGAAGGCCAACCTTGTAAGTGGCTGGCTTTGTTTCTGCTCACTTCCCATTGGCCTGACCCCAGTCTCCTGGACCCAACCTGAGAGGGGCCCCAAGAAGCCAAGAGCATGTGGCCATTTGGTGAGCACTAAGAGTATCTCCTGCACTGAGATATTGTGAATTTAGCCAGAAGAAATAATCAGGCATGTGCTTTGCAAACTGTGGAACACTATGCCAGATTCTAAAGGCAGCAAGATAAGATATTAAAAGGGAGGAGAAAGAACTTCCATTTCAGCCTCTACCACTAAGTGGTGAATGTATTAGGTAGGTAGGTAGGTAGGTATGTCACTGAATGAATCTACAGTGTGTGTAGATTGCAGCTTTCTCACCAGCAAAGGGGAGATATTGGACTTAATGAAGTACAAAGTCCAGTTTAGATTTAAAATTCTTCTTTCTAGGAGCTTGCAATTATGTTGGAAATATGAAATGAAACAAAGCAACACTCTGTTAAAACATTTAGAATTCCTGAATGCAGATATGATCAGAACAGAGCTAGCTTCACCAGCTGGTGGGATACCATTTATTATAAACAAAAGGGCTTCATGCTCCCTCTGCCAAATCACAATGGTGTGTTTAAATACTAGCAGTATTTCACACTCTCATGTTTCATTTATTTTATTTTCCCAGAGCTTGACTTTTTCCTTTATGCTTGCACATAGGATGATTTTCTTCATTTGTAACATGTGCAGCTTCTTTGAATAAGTTTAAGCTATGGTAGGACTCAACAATTTTGTGTGTGTGTGAGAGAGAGAGAGAGAGAGAAGTCCAGCTATTTCAAAAAACATTTTAGTCTTTAAAGTGCATACAATCTCTTTACAGTGCATGTAATCTCAGAGATAGCTACTTATCTTTGTGGTTTCCCTCAAAGGCACCTGAGAACAACATGTAAATATATGATCATGGCTGTGTTTAAATAAAACTTTATTTATAAAAACAGAATGTGGCCAGTGTGACCACAGTTTACACATTGCTGATCTAGGGTCTTGGATATTAAACTCTTCAACTTTTATCTACATAGCAAACTATATGCTATTTCCATCCTTGCTCTGTGTATTAATAATGAAATGTGTTTTTCAGGATGACTTTCAGACAGTGTCAGTTTGGAAGTTCTTTAGGGTAATTTGCTACCAATTCTATCACCCAAAGCGTGAAACAAATGAGTGACTTAAAGCAACGCACATTTTTTAATCTCACAGTTTCTGAGGTCAGGAAATGTGACAGGCCTTGGCTGGATGTCCCAGCACAGGAGCTCTGATGGGGTGCAGTCAAATCTGCTGTATCACCTGGGCCCAGTCCTCCTAGGGTTCGACTAGGACAGGTTCTGCGTCTCGGCTTGCTCAGGTTCTGCATCTTGGCTAGCTCAGTGGCTGTTGGCAGGACTCAGTTCCAGGGAACAGTTTGACAGAGGCCTCAGCTCCTTGCCAGGTGGACGGCTCACAGCGCTCTTGCTGGTCTCACCTTAGTGGGGGCCAGAGCAAGAAGATACAAATGCCAGTGCTGTCACCTCCTCCCAGAAGGGCACCCCTCCTGCAGGAGAGGGGTCTTATCAATGTGACCACTGTAGGTGAGGACCACTGGGGGACCTTCAGCAGCTGACCATCACAGTTCAGTTCAGTTCAGTTCAGTTGCTCAGTTGTGTCCAACTTTTTGCGACTCCATGAATCGCGGCACACCAGCCCTCCCTGTCCATCACCAACTCCCGGAGTCCACCCAAACTCATGTCCATTGAGTTGGTGATGCCATCCAGCCATCTCATCTTCTGTTGTCCCCTTCTCCTCCTGCCCTCAATGTTTTCCAGCATCAGGGTCTTTTCAAATGAGTCAACTCATTGCATGAGGTGGCCAAAGTATTGGAGTTTCAGCTTCAACATCAGTCCTTCCAAAGAGCACCCAGGGCTGATCTCCTTTAGGATGGACTGATTGGATCTCCTTGCAGTCCAAGGGACTCTCAAGAGTCTTCTCCAACACCACAGTTCAAAAGCATCAATCCTTTGGCACTCAGCTTTCTTCACAGTCCAACTCTCATATCCATACGTGACTACTGGAAAAACCATAGCCTTGACTAGACGGACCTTTGTTGGCAAAGTAATGTCTCTGCTTTCTAATATGCTATCTAGGTTGGTCATAACTTTCTTTCCAAGGAGTAAGTGTATTTTAATTTCATGGCTGCAATCACCATCTGCAGTGATTTTGGAGCCCCCCAAAATAAACTCTGACACTGTTTCCACTGTTTCCCTATCCATTTCCCATGAAGTGATGGGACCAGATGCCATGATTTTAGTTTTCTGAATGTTGAGCTTTAAACCAACTTTTTCACTCTCCTCTCGCACTTTCATCAAGAGGCTTTTTAGTTCCTCTTCACTTTCTGCCATAAGGGTGGTGTCATCTGCATATCTGAGATTATTGATACTTTTCCCGGCAATCTTGATTCCAGCTTGTGCTTCTTCTAGCCCAGCATTTCTCATGATGTACTCTGCATATAAGTTAAATAAGCAGGGTGACAATACACCAACCTATTCTTAGGGTAGTTTAAAGCAAGGCTCTATTCTGTGAGCACAAATTTTTCAAGGGCCAGTTTATACAACTCCTGAAGGTACGAACAACCAAGACACCTCATTGTCCAATCACTGGTATAACTGAATTTCTATGTGCAAAGAATTTTTGAATTCTAAAATGTAGCATGTTTCTATGATAAAAGTCACTTAATTAAATGCTTCCCTAGTAAGGCATAAATAAACTTTTTTTTCCTACAGTTGGTTCCTCTGCCAATAGCTTTCTGTGATCAGCTAGCTAGTGTACAGTTAATGTATAAAGGAGACAGAATGCTACACCTGACAAACAAGAGGTAACTTTTCATTACCTCCATTGATCAATTTTTCCAGTGTGCCATGGGACACTTAGGCCATGTGAAAGACTGGATTCAATCCTACCCTTTTATAATCAAAGGGACATTCATTTCTTACACATTAAATGCCAAAACATCATCTCAGAAAATAAAGTCAAAGAAGGAAAAAAAAAGAAGAAACAAAAAGGCTGGCTACAGAAATCTTGCAGCCAGATTGAGATAAAGCTAACCTTATACAGTTTGCAAAACACTGGCATTTCATCATTTTTTATTTATGGAATTCATTGAAGTGGGATGCTAATCTATCATGCACTAAAAGAGATGCTGTAACCAGTCCTCAGGGACATCTGGGCCATGAACCCTGAGGTAGCAGGTGAATCAGCTGCCTCAGCATGAAGCTTACCAGCCAGGGGTGACTGGTGAACATTTCCCTTTCGTTTTCAGATTCTGCCGGGACCTACCCCCGGTGCAGAAGACACTCAGCTGGTGTGAATAGAAGCACTTGTTTCTTCTATGACTGTGCACTCCTGTGGAAACAATGATTATTTTTATTAGAACTTGAAGGAGTCCATTTCCTCAGACACGTCAGAGGCACCTGTTAAATCATTCAGCATCAGAAAGGTTAAATATTTATCTCTGGAAGTATTATGATAATATGCCTCCCAGGTTCAGCTTCTCTAGGCAGAATTGGCTCGCACAGGTCAACTGATGAAGCCTTTGGAAATCTGAATGGCATTCCCATGATGGCAGTGTTATCTTTGGCTAAAGACCTGCAGGCTGGACAGGCAGCTGTCTGGTGGGGAGGGTGGTCAGAGCAATCCAGAGGCTCTCTCCCATCACTGGTGCGGACGCAGCCTCAGGAGGCTTTATGCTGCTCTCACCACCCATGAGTGAATGTTCTGGACACCACACAATGACAAGGCTCTCAGTAGCACTGTGTTCTGTCAAAGATGAAGTCCAAGTTCACATGAGATGCAAGGTTCTCCATCATCCGACTCTCGTTTCCTTCCCCCCGGGGACTTCCTCCACCTCACTGTTTGTGATCTGGGAAGACAGCCCATTTAAATTCTTCTCACACATTCCTTTATCTCTCAACTCTTAGTCTCTGCCAAAAATCAGCTCTCATTTCTCCTCAAAACAATCAACATTTGGTCAGCATTTAAAATTGACTCAAATCTCAGGTACTCTGTCCACATCTCCTAGAAGATGCACCCCCTCCATTGACCTTCTGCTGTTTTTATATGTATTTATGTGCATATCTTACTTGATGGACTTCCAGGATCAGGACTCTCTTGTCTCTGACCACAGAACCTGGAAGAGAGTAGAAGCTCAATAAATATCCGCTGAGTGAATGAGTTAATGTGATCAGTGGAAATGCCACAAAGACACTCAGCAACATTAAAGGCAATAATGAGTATAATGATGATAATGATATTGAATAACAGTGTGAAAAGTGTGAGAAATTCCACTGAGGATAGATGATTTCATATATCTGTGATGTAATCTAGCTGCAGGAGATTTTGCCTCTAGTGTAGTGAATGAAGTTACGCATCAGTAAAGTGGTAATATTAATCATCTATACTGGGCTCTGAGAGAACTGAGAAACACCTTTACAATCAGATTTTGCCCCTATGCTGTCTCTTAGAGCTGGCAGATCTGTGGTTTCTTCCAATCAAACTCTTCTTCACTTGCTCTTAATTTCTCTTGCTTTTTGCTCTGATTTTTATTTTCTAATTTTTTAAAATTGTAGTGTAGTTGATTTGCAATATTGTGCTAGTCTCAGGTGTTTAGCAAAGTGACTCAGATATATGTATATATACATATTTTCCATTATAAATTTTTATAAAATTTTGAATATAGTTCCCTGTGAGATACAGTCAATCCTTGTTGTTTATTTTATGTGTAGTGGTTTGTGTCTGTACATTTCATGCTTCTAATTTATCCACCACCATTTCCCCTTTGGTAACCATAAGTTTGATTTCTATGTCTATAAATCTATTTCTGTTTTGTACATAGATACATTTGTATTGTATTTCAGATTCCACATATAAGTTTGTCTGACTTCACTTCATTCTATATTCTTTAGATTCATTCATTTGTTGCAAATAGCAATATGTCATTCTTTTCTATGGCTGAGTAATATTTCATTATATATGCATATATATGTGTGTATATGTATGTATATACACACACACACACTTTTTATGGGGCTTCCCCAGTGGCTCAGTGGTAAAGAATCCACCTGCAATTCAGGAGCTGCAGGAGATGCGGGTTCGATCCCTGGGTGGGAAAGATCCCCTGGAGGAGGGCATGTCAACCCACTCCAGTATTCTTGCCTGGAGAATCCCATGGACAGAGGAGCCTGGTGGGCTACAGTCCATAGGGTCACAAAGAGTCAGACATGACTGAAGCAACTTAGCACGTACACAGGCATACATTATATATACATATATACATGTGCACATATATATGCCATATCTTCTCAAACCAACCATCTCTCTATGGCCATTTGAATTGTTTCTATCAACATTTGAGTTGTCTTCTATGTCTGTGAGTCCACTTCTGCTACCGTAAGTCTCCTAGTACTGGCATCACATTGTGTAGTGAAGATGCGGTGGCCACATCAAGCTTGTGGGCTGGAGCCCAGATGCAGTGCTTCCTACACCCTTTGCAGCTGGGTGAGGCAGCATGTCTGTCTTCCTGTGACTCAGAGAACAAGGCAAGAAATGACTCATCCTACAGGAGAAGGGACTTGGGCAGAGCTTTTGACATGTACGGCTTCCTACACATCACCCTGGAGGCAGTGTGAGGTTGGTCTGTAACCAGGAGCCACAGCAGGGCTGTTCGCATTGCTGTTGTGGGCACTCAGGTGCCTTTATGAGCAGAGCACGCCCAGAACTGCTGGGGCATCTGCCTGCTGTCACACTCCGTTAGCTCCAGCGGTCACCCCTGTTTGTGAACTGACAAGTCTACATGAGGGGCTTGCGGAGGTGGGGTGTGCCGGATGTGGGGACCGTGTCTCCGTCCTGCCCTCACCCACCTGCACTCTCTGGGACTCCGGTTCTCGTGCTCTACATGCTGTGATCAAACTGGAAAGTCTGTGGGTCCCAGGGGTCGGTGATTCTAAGGTGCTCCCTGCATTGATGTGCCTGTGAGCAAGAGCAGGAGTCAGTCTGGGGGGGAGGTCTTGAGAAAGGAAGTCCATATGTGTATTCTTTTTCAGATTCTTTTCCTTGATAGGTTGTTGCAAGATACTGAATGTAGTTCCCTGTGCTGAACACACAGTGGGCCCTTGTTGGTTGTCTGTTCTCTCTATAGTGGTGGATACGTTCATCTCAAACTCCTGGTATATCTCTCCCCCTACCTTTCTCCTTTTGGTAACCATAGGTTTGTTTTCTATGTCTGTGAGTCCATTTCTACTTTGTAAATAAGTTCATTTGTATCTTTTTGGAAGTTTTCTTAAAGATCCATTGGATATCTTTTCACTAAACCTGGAAGGCTTCCAGTTTCAATATTTTCTGATCTGGGTCTTATCTCAAGACTTGATCAATGATAGTTACTAGATTTATTGTGGTGATTATTTCATAGTGCATGCGAATGTCAAATAATTAAGCAATACACCCCAAACTAACATAGTATTGTACATCAACTATATTTCAATTAAGAAGACTTGATTAAGATAAAAAAGAAAGGCAGTTCAAATTCCAGAGCCCCATGGAAGGCCATTAAATTCAGGGTTTCACTGGTCTCTCCTCTTAGAAACAGGCTTGAAAAAGTCAGGGTTGAGGTTGCCTCACCTTTGCCAGCTCAGGATGGAGAACCCCTCCCCATTCCCAAGAAGTTCTCCAGCCACCTCAGGCTTCTCCCTGAAACCCACTCAGATGCTAGCTTCCCCCATGAATTGTCCTTCAGGATCTTACTCTTTGCAGAGGAAGGAGAACATGCCCATAACTTGGGTGAGCTCCTGAGTGAATTTAGGTGCCAGGAAACACAGAATCTCCATAACTTAAGCTCCAGGAACTGGGGGAAATTGCAGAAGTTCAGAGAATCATGGCAGCTCAGTAGAACCAAGGATACTTCGTGGACCCTGTCACTCTGCAGAACATCTAAAACAAGATGAGGAACTTCCCCAATGGTCCAGTGATTAAGTCTCTGATTCCAGTGCAGGGGAGCATGATTCAAAAGTCATTGTCAGATCTTCGGTGATCCATTTATGGAGAAAAACACATTCCACTTAATATACAGATTCATCTAAGAAGGGGTTCATTTTGTTTTTTTCATTTTTGCCCTGAACATACATCTTGGTCTCTGAAAACACTGGAATGTTTCCTAGCAATAAAGCATGTACTAAATATATTATTATTTGAGGGAAAGATGTCACAACTATCAAACCTGATATAAAAATAATAAAAGTAGTTTTTTGCTCTGTCAAAAAAAAATAGTCACCCTGAGAATATTCTGAGCAACATATCCTTTTAGTGAGTCTAATAACTTAAAAGAAAATAGTCACTCAAATAGAAGGGAATTCAGTTCAGTTCAGTTCAGCCACTCAGTCGTGTTCAACTCTGTGACCCCATGGACTGCAGCACGCCAGGCCTCCATCACCAACTCCCAGAGTTTACCCAGACTCATGTTTATTGAGTCAGTGATGTCATCCAACCATCTCATCCTCTGTCATCCCCTTCTCCTCCTGACTTCAATCTTTTCCAGCATCAGGGTCTTTTCCAATGAGTCAGCTCTTCCCATCAGGTGGCCAAAGGATTGGAGTTTCAGCTTCAGCATCAGTCCTTCCAATGAATATTCAGGACTGACTTCCTTCAGGATTGACTGGTTTGAGCTTCTTGCTGTCCAAGGGACTCTCAAGAGTTTTCTCCAGCACCACAGTTCAAAAGCATCAATTCTTCAGTGCTCAGTTTTTTTATAGTCCTACTCTCACAACCATACGTAAGTATGTATTTAATACTTGGGCTTCCCTGGTGGCTAAATGGTAAAGAATTTGCTTGCCAAGTAGGAAACATGTGTTCAATCCTTGAGTTGGGAAGATCCCTTGTAGAAGGAAATGGCAACCCACTCCAGTGTTCCTGCCTGGAGAATCCCATGGACAGAGGAGCCTGGTGGGCTACAGTCCATGGCTGTAGCCATCGGACATGACTGAATGACTAAACAACAAACCACAAATTCTTAGAGGTAATAGTCCTTCCACTGGAAGAAATCAACTTTCCCTTGCCTCTTTTCAAGTATCTGCCTTCATTAAACTACTACCGGCATGCGTGCATGCACATAAACACACACACACACACACACACACACACAGACTCACTCTATACCCTCTCTAAGGAAGTGAACAGTTTCAGCCACTTTCAGGCCATTTTGGAAGGAGAACCAACTTGACTCCTGATGTGAGCACAGCAAGAGCTTCTCCCCAGGCCATCTGCTACTGACCATTCATCCCTAGTCGCCAGCTCCATCCCTCTTCCTGACTGGGATCAATGGCCTGTGACAAGAATTCAATGCTGTCTTCAGCTTCCAGATTGAGTGATTTCAGGGCTTTTCCTCCAGAGAGCACCTTCAGGACTGCTCCCTGACCTTGAATTTCAGTCTCCCAGCTGTCACTGGTGAAGCCAAGTGAAAACTAGGTCCCCAGTCTTGTGTCTGGGTTTCCCCTGGGCTGCCTGTTCCCCAGCTCCTCCCAGCCAGGAGAAGTCCCTAGGATACATGGAAAATCTTGTGTCATAAAGCTGGCTCCTCTTATCCTGTGGTGTCACACTCAGTCTCATGTCCTTGGGTTTTCACTGCAGTCCTAACACTAGTTACTTGTGTTCCATAACAAAAAAATAACTACTTGAAAAATTAATAGAATGAATAGAGAAAAGTAGAAGGATATATTCATTCTTTTAATTTTTGAGAGTTTGATATTGAAAGTGAAGTCTCTGAGTCGTGTCCAACTCTTAGTGACCCCATGGACTGTAGCCTGCCAGGTTCCTCTGTCCATGGGGTTTTCCAGACAAGAATACTGGAGTGGGTTGCCGTTTCCTTCTCCATTTGATATTGAAACTCCAACTAAAAACCTTAATTTATTTACTTAAAGAATAATTGAAATATACAGTGGAACTGTATGCAATTTTGTTCTATGTTTCCCAAGTCTCCTGTAAATGTATTATGATACTTTCATAATTTAAAAAAGAAAAATAGCTACTTGAATATGAAACAGCTATATTAAATCAGATTAGAATAAGGACTAACTCAGTTCTGACTTCTTTTTGTTTCTTTGTTAAAAAAAGAAAGCCTTCTGCAAAATATTATGCGCCAAATATACTCAACAATAATCACTGTTTCTCAGGCTAGACAAGTGAGTAAACCTAAGTTTCCATGGGTTCAGAAATCTGTTCAATAATTCATGCTCTTGGACCAAAGAAATCTTGGGACATGGAAAAGCACTTTGTTTCTTTTATGCTCAACCCTCTACAAAAGGGTATGTTGCTGGATCTCCAGAATGTGAGTTTATTTCAATTTGCATCATTAGACAACAGTCAAGGCCACACAAGTTATGTAAGTGTTACACATTCTTATGCTGATTCTAACTTTAAGGATATTTCAAAGGCAATATCACTTTTATCAACCCTGTATAATGACTTTTATTAATAAACAGCCTGAAATCAAATTTACTCATTTAAATCACCTGTGTAACTTTGCATAGTTACACATTTTAATCTCTGTGATATTATTGCATAAACATGTGAAAATCATTCCCAGTTCCATTATAACTTGCTTTATGTTCTTATATAAACAAGGGATCATATTCATGGAAGCATTCACTTCCTTGCTGAAATCTTGAGACAGAAATATCATGCCTCACAGAACTAAGGTCAAAAATCAGTAGACCAAGCAGAACCTTCATTTTATTTCTAGTGGGTCCTTTAATCAATGGTATGGATTCAGTTTTACACCTGCATTTTCAAAGACCTATTTTTACCTAACCTGCCTCAAATGCTCAATCAATAATCATTTAAATGTACAGCTAATTTCAACCAGATAGTCATCTCACTTTTGAGTGAGCTTTTAGATGAAAGGAACCGCTGACAGTTATATTTGGTTTGCAATTTGAAAAATTAATCTTTGCTGAAAGTTTTCCTTTTAATATCAAGAAGAATTAAATGATATTTTTCTTGCAGCAAGCCTGAGTCTCCTTCTCCTAAATTTCATCTCTCCCAAATATCTGTCACACAAACAAGCTACTATTTTCCATTAATAGGACTTTTGAAAATATGAAGTCAGACTCTTGCTGTTACAACCCCTGGACTCTTTCCTTGGAGGTCCTTTTCTCTGGACCACTGCCCTTGACTCATATTACTGTTACTGCACATTTCAAACATATACAGGGAAACGTGCCTGTAGGTACTAGGAAGGGAAAGGAGAACCAAATATATAAGCCTTTTAAACACTAAGCTTAACAATTTCATATGGAGAGAAGGCATATCTTTAACAGATTGAATCCTCTCAAATACCTGCAGAATAGTCAAGGTTTATGAAAGCCAGTATTAGGAATGTTATACTTTGGCCACCTCATGCGAAGAGCCGACTCATTGAACAAGTCCCTGAGGCTGGGAAAGATTGAAGGCAGGAGGAGAAGAGGACGACAGAGGATGAGATGATTGGATGACATAATTGACTCAATGGACATGAATTTGAGCAAACGCTGGGAGATAATGAGGGACAGAGGCTCTTGGTGTGCTGCAGTCCATGGGGGTCACAAAGAGTTGGACATGACTGAGGGGCTGAGCAACAACAACAATCTGTTTAATGAATCTCTGCTGCTGCTGCTGCTAAGTTGCTTCAGTGGTGTCGACTCTGTGCGACCCCACAGACAGCAGCCTACCAGGCTCCTCCTTCCATGGGATTTTCCAGGCAAGAGTACTGGAATGGGTTGCCATTGCCTTCTCCATAATGAATCACAGAAGGATATAAAATATAGTGGGGGAAACTGTGTGTGTGGAAAGTGCCTGTAGGTGTTAACAACAAAAGTCCCAAACTTGAATTTCACCCTGCTGCTCATTGGCATAGATGCCTCTAAATGCTGGAGATCCACTGCTGAGTTTGTCTTGTTTATCACAACATTCACAGAATGACAGTTCTGTAGGATGTCTCTTTATTTAACCACTTATCTGGGTTACTGTTTGCCAGGCGCCATGCAAGGCAGTGAAGATGAGCCAGAAGAAGCCCCTGTCATGGAATCTGTAGCCTCATGGGATTAAAGGAAAGAGGACAACTGTGAAAAAGGCTACAAGAAGCATACAGAGGTCAAAGAGAATAAGGTGAGATGCGAATCGGACAGGAGATGAGAGAAGGCTCCCCTAGGGAGTGAAGAGTAAGCTGAGGCCTGTTGAAGAAGCAGGAAGACAGAGGGAGCTCTGACACAGGGGGGTCCAGGCAGGGAGAGTGATGGGCAGCATGAAGGGATGGACACAGGTGAGGAGGAGATAATGAGGCACAATGTTTGGGGTGTGTGTGGGGGAAATGTAGACATATCTTTCATCAAGTGTGCATCTAGATATAGATATAGATACAGATAGACATAGATATAGATGTGTATGTGTGTTATCTCATCTAATTCCACAACAGCCTCCCATGTAATGACTGCCTTGTTTTTCATGCAACTGAAACTCAGAGCGCTGAGACAATTATTCAATGTTACACGGCTGTTTATTAGAGAAGCTAGGATCAGAACCCTGATATATTTGAGTCTTCTCTGCAGAGGTATGAGGGGAGGACAGAACTGTAGAAGAAACACAATCATAGGTTTAGAGGGACTTAGGTGAAAGTAAAAATAGTGCAGAAAATGTAGAGGAAGGAGACAGAAGAAGAAAGTGAAATGTAGGATGAGTAAGTTTATGAAATTTCTTATAAGCTATGGAAATCCTGGGCCTCTGCATGTCCTCACACGGGTGGGGAGGTGTTCACAGAGGAATCAGTAAGTATAAACCACTCAGGTGTTACCTAAGCTGTACCTCTCCAGTTCTTATTTTTGTTTTTGCTTTCCTTAGTAGAAATACACCCATAAGGCAAAATTTTGTCCACTGATCTGCAGGAAAACCTAGATTAAAAAAAATAAATCAAAGATAATAAAATATTTTAAGTCTATTTTTCTCTCGACTCCTCTTGGTTTGAATTTGCTATCATTTTTTCATAGATGATTAGATTAGTCCAACTGGAGTCATAGCAACTCTGACCATCACCTGCTAGACCCTCCTTAACTAAGAGATTATAAACTATGCTTTTGATTTTATTGGGTGTTCCCCTGGTGTCTCAGAGGGCAAAGAATCTGCCTTCAATGCAGGAGACCTGGGTTTCATCCCTGGGTTGGGGAGATCCTCTGGAGAAGGGAATGGCTACCCACTCCAGTATTCTTGTCTGGGGAATTCCATGGACTGAGGAGCCTGGTGGGCTACAGTCTATGGGGTCACAAAGAGTCAGGTACAACTGAGCGACTAAGCATGCACTCTCACTCTCACTCTCTATATATCCTTTGAAAAAGTTGGGATGCAGCTTCCAAATAACTAAATTCAGATGTGCTTCTGCTTCTGATGTTTCCTCTAAGCAAGAAGGTAAACAAGTCACTTCTCATCAGCAAGCACAGTGTCATGGTGGGGTCCAACATATTTTAAAAGTAATTTAAACATTCTCTTCCTAACAGTTCTTACTCATCGTTGCCAGATTAAAACAACAACAACAAAGATTTAGTAACAAGTCTATAATTATACTCCAGGAAAAATGGAATTAGGAGATAGAATTCTCCATAAGCAGTAATCAGATCTCTGTTCTTCGTGATCAGGGCTCACAGCTTTCTCCCCATCTGTGTCTTTTTAAAGATTAAGTAACCAGATGGGAGGTTTCCAAAGAAAACCAAGCTGCCACTTCTCGTGATCAGGGTAGTGGTCCTCTCTCCATGACCCACTAAAAACTAAACTCAGACACTCGTCTGCATAACATGAGGGCTATAATTCCCCAATTATTAGTCATTTCATTCCCAAGATTTAAGTAAGAATGTACACAAGACATGTCAGGAAATATCGATGAGAGACTAGAGTGAGAAAAGACTTGCAGGTTTTAAATCCTGCAGAGACAGCTGAGGAGTCCTTTTAAACTGTCTGCATTTTCCATGACTGAATGAGATCTCTCATCTATAAATAAATGCACACTTCCATATTTAGCATGTGAAGACTGCAGAAAGGAGGTATAGGCAGGCATTGCCCAGAATATAATCGAGGGAGCACTAGCCTGGAGAGCTGCCCAGGGATAAGTCTCCCTGACTCAAGTAAACGTGAGTAAGGCTGTGTGTGTTCTCTCTTCCTTAGACATTCACAACAAAGATGAGCACCAAGAAGGCTTAATGGATTGTATTAATAATATAAAGAATTCTGTTTTAATTCTTAACTCAGTGTTTTCCAAATAGTTGCTCAAACAATTTTGGGGGATGGGGGTGGGGTGGGAGGGAGGCTCACAGGGAGGGGATATATGTAAACATTTAGCTGATTCACCTCAATATACAGCAGAAACTAACACATGGTAAAGCAATTATGCTCCAATAAAAAAAAATTAAAAATAGGAAAAAAAGTTCAAATCACACATGCATGGACAAACGATAAGATCCTACAGTATAGCACAGGGAACCATATTCAGTATCCTGGGATAAGCTATAATGGAAAAGAATATGAAAAAATGTAGATAGCTGTATAACAGAATCATATGTCTGTACAGGGGAAATCAACACAGCTCTATAAATCAACTATATTTGAATAAAATAAATTTTAAAATATTCATGCATATGAGTAAAAAGACAAAAGTACAAGAAAAGGCAGGCATTGGAGAGAATGAAAGAACTACAAACCAATATCAGTATTGTGTGCTGTGTACACTACAGGCAGGTCTTAGACACAGAAAGCCTGGCTTATTTTCAGAATGTTGAGTTTCTTTTGAGCTCCTAAAGATGTAGACTGATTGGAAGGGGTCCAGACTGCAAGGATAATGATTAAGGAGATGGAAGAGTTGGCTTAAAGGGGAGTAAACTTAGCAGGAGCAAGGCTTCAGCTTGGCTAAGGCCTGGCTGAGGGAGGGGGGTGCAGCTTAAACACAAGGGTGGGAAGAGCCTTGAGTGAGAAGAGCTAATTATCATGAAATCATAGGGGTGAAACCTAAAATAATAAGATGAAGGGGAAATTATCTCCAAGTGTTCAGAGATGGTGCCAATATGCTGGCAGTTAACCCACCAGAGGCCCAGACATCCCATTTTGAGGAGCAGAGTTTTGGAGGAAAGGAGCAATCCATCACCTTTGGTCTTAAATGTTAGAATGTGGCCCATGAGGTTAGGAAATGGGCATCTGAATCCAGAGCTGCAGAAGGAGCAGACAAAGTTAGATTGGGAGCTTCGCTTCAGGCAAGGATGGCTTGACTCTGAGCTTCTATTACAGATGATCTGCAAACCACAAGAGCCTGCTCTGCTGGAAAGAGGCCTCCCAGATCTGCAGGCTTGGTTTTAGTACAAGTTCAATCTGAGGTCTGATCTGGGAGGAATTACATCACTTTTCTGGATATCTGATCAGCAACTAACAAGCTACTTTTCACCACTAAATCCTAAAGGAAATCAGCCTGAAATATTCATTGGAAGGACTGATGCTGATGCTGAATCTCCAATACTTTGGCCACCTGATGTGAAGTGCCGACTCAGTGGGAAAGACCCTGATGCTGGGAAAGACTGAAGGCAAAAGGATGAAGGGGAAGCAAAGAGTGAGATGGTTAGATAGCATTATTGATTCAATGGACCTGAGTTTGAGTAAACTCTGGGAGATAGTGCAGGACAGAGGAGCTTGGTGTGCTGCAGTCCGTGCATGCATGCTAAGTTGCTTCAGTCATGTCCAACTCTTTGCAGCCCTACTGACGGTAGCCTGCCAGGTTCCTCTGTCCATGGGATTCTCCAGCAAGAATACTGGAGTGGGTTGCCATTTCATACTCCAGTGTTGCAGTCCATTGGATTGCAAAGAGTGGGACACAGTTAAGCGACTGAACAACAACAAGAAATGTTTACCATCTCATCTCAGGGCTTTTCTGTCTAACATTTTAATTTTTCCTCTTAAAATTAAAAAAAAAAAAAAAGACCAGCCAAAGCAAGAACTTCCTTTTAGTCAGACGTGAGCTGTACTTTCTCATATTCATGTTACGTTTGGTCTAAGAAATCTCCCTAGAAGATTCTTTACTGTCTGAACCACCAGGGAAGTCCTAAAGTTATCAAAAAGAGGTACTATTATTCACCATCCAAACATGAAATCTCAAGTCAGAGTTCTCACTCAGAGCACCATACTTGTCCATGAAGGCAAGCATGAGTAAAACAAGTGATAAGAAAGGCCTTCGTGGGTGGAGCCTACGGGGGCTTCTCTGGTGGCTCAGATGGTCGAGAATCTGCCTGCAATGCAGGAGACTTGAGTTTGATCCCTGGATCAGGAAGATCCCCTGGAGAAGGGAACGCAACACACTCTAGTATACTTGCCTGGAGAATTCCATGGACAGGAGAGCCTGGCGGGGTATAATCCATGGGGTCTCAAAAAGTCAGACGTGACTGAGCACAGACTCTAAGCACAGATGAAGCAACTAACACTTCCACTTTAGGTACCTACAGGCTACATTCTTCTCTTGAGCCTCTACACTGATTCCAACAATCTTTTGCAGAAATGGCTTGCCTTCATGTGTAGGACTCACCCAAGATGCCCGTGAAGAGCACAGACTCTGGGCACCTTCTCCCAGAGGTTCTGATTGAACAGGTCCAGTGGGGCTTGTTGCTCAGTCACTAAGTTGTGTTAGACTCTTCATGACCCTGTGGACTGCAGCATGCCAGGATTCCCTGTCCTCTACTATGTCTTAGAGTTTGCTCAAACTCATATCCACTGAGTTGGTGATGCCATCCAACCATCTCATCCTCTGTCTCTCCCTTTTCCTCCTGCCCTCAAGCTTTCCCAGCATCATGGTCTTTGCCACTGAGTTGGCTTTTTGCATCAAGTGGCCAAAGTATTGGAGTTTCAGCTTTAGCATTAGTCTTCCCAATGAATATTCAGGGTTGATTTCCTTTAGGATTGACTGGTTTGATCTCCTTGCAGTCCAAGGGACTCCCAAGAGTCTTCTCCAGCACTACAGTTCAAAAGAATTAATTCTTTGGCGCTCAGCCTTCTTTATGGTCCAACTTTCACATCGGTACATGACTACTGGAAAAACCATAGCTTTGACTAGAAGGAACTTTGTCAAAAAGTAATGTCTTTGCTTTTTAATATGCTGTCTAGGTTGGTCATAGCTTTTCTCCCAAGGAGCAAGCGTCTTTTAATTTCATGGTTGCAGTCACCATCTGCAGTGATTTTGGGGCCCAAGGAAAAAAACATTCTGTCACTGTTCCACTTTAAAGGCAACCAGATGTAAAAAGAAAAAAAAATATGTAAGGAAAATTTACCAAAACACACTGGTTGAGAAAACTCACGGAAATGGCTATTTTTCTATAAAATAAGCAGAAGCAAAAGCAGTTGGCGCAAATCTCCCCAAAACAGCTCAGTCTGAATGGCAGATGTTGTGAACGCCTGGCAACAGGATTAAAATCTCAGGACTAGTTGTAGGAGGTTTGCAGTTTCATTCCGGGTTGGCCATCCCACAGGCTCATAGAGCCTCCCTAATGAGGCAAACCCCAGGCTTGAGCGAAGCTTTGCCGCTTCACAGAGAGCAGGGTCCCGGGAGAAAGGCCCCGAGTAGCACAGATGGGGCTTGATGGATCCTAAAAGGAAGGCATTACCTGCCTAAGTCACTGGGCAGCCACAATTATCGCAGGTCTCTGAGTTCATTGTCAATTAGAGTGGCAGTTAGAGCAGGCAGCAGCTGTGACAGATGGCTCGTCTCCAGCTAGTTGTTCTAACGGGATTCAAGCCAACTCAAATCTTTTCTTCCCCCTGGAAAGGAAAAAAAAAAAAAGACCCACATAGTCATCAATTAGTCAATGCAAAAGGGGAGAAAGCATTATTTCTACAAAGGCGTTGTTTTTCTGTTTCCTTCTAACCCCTGCTTCTAACTTTTTGAAGTAAAGATTATGTTTATTTATTGCTTACTTCAAACGTGTTTCAGCAGAATATTCAACCTTAGCAGACATTCTGTGCTGAAGCTATGTTCCACATGAACTGACAATATGGTCTTCTCATGAAGGAGCCATTTCAATCCAGTGGTTTGCTTTCTAATTGGTCTCCTCTTATCTTCTGGTTGGAATCTGTAGATCGTTCTCCTAGTTACATAGTGCATGGGATCAAAACACCAAGGGGATGATGGTGCATGGAGGTGCGTGCATGCTAAATCACTTCAGTCGTGTCTGACTCTTTGCGCCCCCATGGACTGTACCTGCCAGGCTCCTCTGTCCATGGGAGTCTCCAGGCAAGAATACTGGAGTGGGTTGTCATGCCCTCCTCCAGGGGATCTTCCCGACCCAGGGATCGAATCCGCATCTCTTATATCTCCTGCGCTAGCAGGTGAGTTCTTTACCACTAGGGTCACCTGGGAAGCTGCATGGAGGGGCTCACCCCAAATAAAATATAGCCCAGAGGATCGGGCTAACACACATCAAGAAAAAGGACCGTTGCAGAGGAGCAAACAGCAAAGCCTGACAAGCGCATACTTGAGCATAATGTGGTCGGGGTACTGCATTGATGAGAAGGATGCAGTTAGTTCCTGGGCCTCTGGCGGGGGTGCATCTGTCATAGGAGCTCCGGCAGTGGGCTTCGCCAAAGGGGCCCATCACCGTTCTTATGGAACCCATGACTGCCTTTCTTACAGTAACAAGACTTCTAGACATCGAGGTCATGGGGCTTTCGTTTTCTTTAACACTGATCTCCTCCTGACCCTTGGCTTTTGCTGTGCGGAAGGGGCACTCTGTCACTCTGGGGAGCAGTCAGCGGACAAAGAGGGCTGTGTCCCTCTTCTCCACTCTCCACCAGGCTTGTGCACGTGAACACGGGTGCCCAGGCCATGCTCACTTTTCACACACAGCGCACAAAGATGACTTTTAAAAGGCCAACATAAGGGTTACTCAGAGATAAAATAGACAACCCCGAACCGAGAAATGCAAAGAAATTAGTGTGCTTTAATTCCCAATAAACCAGTTTGGGGACAAAATTACTATTTTTCTATTCAAGAGAGTTGTAGTTCATCTGTGGAGTTTGAGTTTAAAAATGACTCACATCTTTGCTCACAGCTCTTTTTGTGAGCATAGAATCAACATCAAAAAATATACCTCAGTGGTTCCTACACATAGTGTACAGAGAAATGGCAGAGACTACCAAACTCATTGAATCTATTGATAACTCAGGAGCTAAGTTCATCAGACTAGATCACTGGATCTTAAAGTTCATGCTTTTCCCATTGTTGAAGACATACTCTTCTTATACAGACAAATCTGTAATCTTATTCATATAAAAATGGACTTTTGGTAAGTTAGCAGAGAAATTCATTTTTCCTATCTTAGTCTGCGTGTAAGGATAGAATTCCAAGTCCCTAAAGTGAGAGACAAAGTACAAGACATAGTTTTCTTTTAGAGGAAACTTACTTAAACACTGAGAATTCACTTGAGATTAAGCTTTCATCAGTAGCTTAAGTCCTTTGTAAATACTTAGCTCACCCTTCACAGACATCCCTTGCCCAGAAAGCAGCTCTCTCAGAAGACTCTGTTTTTCCCAGAGTTATTCAAAGCCTATCTACTTTTAGAGATCAAATTCACATGTAAGAGTCCAAACCTGCAGAATTTCTCATGCTGGCTACTTCTGTATGAGAAGCTCACAGAAATGAGGAATTGCACCAGATTGTTCTTTCTTCATGTCATGCAACTGAAGAAGGGTGGAGATGGTGAGGAAAAGCACTGAAAAGAGACCACTTGGGGGAATAAAAGGATTCCGCACAAAAAGAAACTCCTCAGACCCCCGTGGACACTCATCCAGACTCCAGGGAAGCTGAGGTAGGGTCTCTTTAAGACACTGAACAGTAAAGAACATTCTCAACTCCTCGGAAAGTCAAAATGTAGTCTTTTTTTTTTTTTTTCCTTTGTTGTCTTTACTGGCTGCCTATCCCTGTGACTTAAAAGAAAAGAAGAACTTGACCTAAGTAATAAAACAGAAGACAAAATAAGCTTTCACCTTTGCAACTTGAAGAACCCCTCTGACATGAAATGGACCTTGAGGAAAAAGCATGAATGTGTGGTCATTTCCTTGATGTTTGACCTCAGAGGAACTATTTCTCATGTGTTGTGTTGTTGTTCAGTCCCTAAGTCCTGTCGCACTCTTTGCAACTCTATCAACTGTAGCGAGCCAAGCTCCTCTGTCCGTGGGGCTTTCCAGGCGAAAATGCTGGAGTGGGTTGTTACTTCTATAGGATAATCTTGGAATTCATAATATAACATTCAGCTCGACATTCAGCTTAACACTCAGAAAACAAAGATCGTGGCAACCGGTCCCATCACTTCATGGCAAATAGATGGAGAAACAGTGGAAACAGTGGCAAATTTTATTTTTGGGGGGGTCTCCAAAATCACTGCAGATGGTGACTACAGCCACGAAATTAAGAGACACTTATTCCTTAGAAGAAAAGTATGACCAACCTAGACAGCATATTAAAAAGCAGAGACATTACTTTACCAACAAAGGTCCGTCTAGTTAAGGCTATGGATTTTCCAGTAGTCATGTATGGATGTGAGAGTTGGACTACAAAGAAAGCTGAGCACTGAAGAATTGATGCTTTGGAATGGTGGTGTTGGAGAAGACTCTTGAGGGTCCCTTGGACTGCAAGAAGATCCAATCAATCCATCCTAAAGGAAATCAGTCCTGAATGTTCATTGGAAGGACTTGTACTGAGGCTGAATCTCCAATACTTAGGCCTCCTGATGCAAAGAACTGACTCATTGGAAAAGACCCTGATGCTGGGAAAGATTGAAGGTGGGAGAGGAAGGGGACAACAGAGGATGAGATGGTTGGATGGCATCAACGACTCAATGGACATGAGTTTGAGTAAACTCCAGGAGTTGGTAATGAACAGGGAGGACTGGCATGCTGCAGTCCATGGGGTCGCAAAGAGTCAGACATGACTGAGTGACTGAACTGAACTGAATCTTGGAATTCTTGGTAACTGTCGGTAAAAAAAAAAAAAAAAAGTATCTAAGCTCCTTATGTCCGAGTAAAACTGTCAAGATGACATTGTGCAAGTTGTGTCATTGATACTATCCCCCATGCCTCACCGAGGCACCCTGGGTGTGGCACTTTCTCTCTGATCCCAGGTTCCTCTCCTCTGGAAAGAGCAGTCACAGTTCTGTCCTCCTGTGGCTAGTGCAGGGTCAGATCCAGAGTCCAGCTGATAAGCTGAATCCTGACAGATAAAAGATGGAGATTCTGATGTAGGCTTCATGCACCATCCGGTGGTGTGAGTACTAGTTCAGCCTCTTCATTCTTACTCTGTGAGAAGATTAGCGTGCCGTGGATGCAGAGAAGGAGAGCACACCCCTGTGTCCTAGCTTTCAGGCTGCAGTGCCAGGAATGGGAAACAGCACACCAGTGTGGCAGCTGGAGCCGGCGAGGCGTGGGGGTCATGAGACGGGCTCTGCAGTCAGACAGCCCGCTTCCCAGGTCCTGTTCCACTGCTGCTGCCCCCAGAGCATTACCAGCATCACTGTGAATCATCTTTATCATCCTGGAAATGAGACTGTAATAGTTTCTACTTCAGGGTAGCTCTGAGATAATCAACAATCATAACAAAGTCCCTAGCACATAATGTGGGCTTCATAAAAGGACAAGCTGGTTGAAAGAGCATTAATTATGAAGTCTTTTTAATGTTTCTTATGGGAAAGTTGTGAAGATCTGAATGAAGACTTCATATTAGGGGTAGAAGTGATAAGGTAGTCAAGATGTAACGTTTCTGGAAATGATAGATAATTTAGACCAATTTTCCTAAATAAAAGAGTGAAATTTAAAAAAAAAATCTAAAAATATATTGCAGGGTTAACCGAATAGTGAAAAATTACAGGGCCAAAAAAATGAGAAGATACCTAGAACACAGATAAATTTTCAAAGCTCATATCTACTTAGATCTTGAAAGCATTTGAGAACCTGAAAGAACTAGATGTAGAAGATAAGTTGCATTTTTGGCAACTTAGGAGGGCAAGTAGGTTAAGTTAAATTTATAGAGATCTCCAATGTGGGTGCTCTGATAAGAACAATCTAGTTTAGGCTAGTCCTGTCCAGGTAAGAGGAACTTAACCTGATGTAAAAACAGCAATCAGCAGAAACACCTGATTGTCCAGGAACATTCAAACCTGGATTTGTGTAAACGTGGTCCCAGAACAGAAGACTCTCACTTGCCTGCCAGATAGATGCAGATAAATATCATCTGTTGGAAAAAGTAACAGTATTATAACCCTCAAATTTTACCTTCAATTAATTTTGAACAGACAATCACAACACAAGTCAAAGATAACTAATATACAAGGAAACAAGACACCATGATTAAGAATCAAGAAAACAAGACATGAAAATATGTTATCAAGTTCTGATGTATTAGCATGATTCAGTTCAGTTCAGTCGCTCAGTCGTGTCCGACTCTTTGCGACCCCATGAATCGCAACACACCAGGCCTCCCTGTCCATCACCAACTCCCGGAGTCTACCCAAACCCAAACCCACGTCCATCGAGTTGGTGATGCCATCCAGCCATCTCATCCTCTGTCGTCCCCTTCTCCTCCTGCCCCCAATCCCTCCCAGCATTAGGGTCTTTTCCAATGAGTCAACTCTTCGCATGAGGTGGCCAAAGTATTGGAGTTTCAGCCTCAACATCAGTCCCTCCAATGAACACCCAGGACTGATCTCCTTTAGGATGGACTGGTTGGATCTCCTTGCAGTCCAAGGGACTCTCAAGAGTCTTCTCCAGCACCACAGTTCAAAAGCATCAATTCTGTGGCGCTCAGCTTTCTTTATAGTCCAACTCTCACATCCATACATGACTACTGGAAAAATCATAGACTTAGCCAGAGAATAAAAAATGAACCATGTTTACTATGTTTAAAGAAATAAGAGACAAGCTTGAAAATATCTTTTGTTCTGTCTTGCATAATTCCAAGAACTGGCCTCAAGTAAATGGGAACAAACTGACCTGGAATTGAGGACTGTGCACTCATGTGTGCTCCATCACTTCAGTCACGTCCGTCTCTGTGATGCTATGGACTGTAGACTGCCAGGCTCCTCTGTCCACGGGAACCTCCAGGCAAGAATACTGGAGTGGTTGCCATGCCCTCCTCCAGGGGATATTTCCGACCCAGAGATCAAACCCACATCGCCTGCGTCTCCTACATTGCAGGTGGATTCTTTACCACTGAGACACTAGGGACGCCCAGAGTTGAGAGTTCAATTCAGTTCAGTCATTCAATTGTGTCCGACTCTTTGCCACCCCGTGAACCGCAGCATGCCAGGCCTCCCTGTCCATCACCAACTCCCGGAGTTCACCCAAACTCATGTCCATTGAGTTGGTGATGCCATCCAACCATCTCATCCTCTGTCCCCTTCTCCAGCTCCCCTCAAACTTTCCCAGCATCAGGGTCTTTTCAAATGAGTCAGCTCTTTGCATCAGGTGGCCAAAGTATCGGAGTTTCAGCTTCAGCATCAGTCCTTCCAATGAACACCTAGGACTGATCTCTTTTAGGATGGACTGGTTGGATCTTCTTGCAGTCCAAGGGACTCTGAAGAGTCTTCTCCAACACCACAGTTCGAAAGCATCAATTCTGCAGCGCTCAGCTTTCTTTACAGTCCAACTCTCACATCCATACATGACTACTGGAAAAATCATAGCCTTGACTAGACAGACCTTTGTTGGCAAAGTAATGTCTCTGCTTTTAATAAGCTGTCTAGGTTGGTCATACTTTTCTTCTAAGGATTAAGTGTCTCTTAATTTCGTGGCTGTAGTCACCATCTGCAGTGATTTTGGAGCCCCCCCAAAAATAAAATTTGCCACTGTTTCGGCTATTTCTCCATCTATTTGCCATGAAGTGATGGGACCAGATGCCATGATCTTAGTTTTCTGAATGTTGAGCTTTAAGCCAACTTTTTCACTCTCCTCTTTTACTTTCATCAAGAGGCTCTTTAGTTCTTCTTCGCTTTCTACCATAAGGGTGGTGTCGTCTGCATATCTGAGGTTATTGATATTTCTCCTGGCAATCTTGATTCCAGCTTGTACTTCTTCCAGCCCAGAGTTTCTCATGATGTACACTGCATATAAGTTAAATAAGCAGGGTGACAATATACAGCCTTGACATATTCCTTTTCCTATTTGGAACCAGTCCGTTGTTCCATGTCCAGTTCTAACTGTTGCTTCCTGACCTGCATTCAGATTTTTCAGGAGGCAGGTCAGGTGGTCTGGTATGCCCATCTTTTCACAATTTTCTACAGTTTATTGTGATCCACACAGTCAAAGTCTTTGGCATAGTCAATAAAGCAGAAGTAGATGTTTTTCTGGAACTCTTGCTTTTTTAATGATCCATCGGATGTTGGCAATTTGATCTCTGGTTCCTCTCCCTTTTCTAAAACCAGTTTGAACATCTAGAAGTTCATGGTTCACGTACTGTTGAAGCCTCACTTGGAGAATTTTGAGTATTACTTTACTAGCCTATGAGATGAGTGCAATTGTGCAGTAGTTTGAGCATTTTTTGACATTGCTTTTCTTTGGGATTGGGATGAAAACTGACCTTTTCTAGTCCTGTGGCCACTGCTGAGTTTTCCAAATTTGCTGACATATTGAGTGCAGCACTTTCACAGCATCACCTTTGAGGATTTGAAATAGCTCAACTGAAATTCCATCACCTCCACTAACTTTGTTCATAGTGATGCTTCCTAAGGCCCATTGGACTTCACATTCTAGGATGTCTGGCTCTAGGTGAGTGATCACACCATCGTGATTACCTGGGTCGTGAAGATCTTTTATGTGCAGTTCTTCTGTGTATTCTTGCCACCTCTTCTTAATATCTTCTGTTTCTGTTAGGTCCATATCATTTCTGTCCTTTATCGAGCCCACCTTTGCATGAAATGTTCCCTTGGTATCTCTAATTTTCCTGGAGAGATCTCTAGTCCTTCCCATTCTATTGTTTTCCTCTGTTTTTTTACATTGATCACTGAGGAAGGCTTTCGTATCTCTCCTTGCTATTCTTTGGAACTCTGCATTCAGATGCTTTTATCTTTCCTTTTCTCCTTTGCTTTTCGCTTCTGTTCTTTTCACAGCTATTTGTAAGGCCTCCTCAGACAGCCATTTTGCCTTTTTACATTTCTTTTTCTTGGGGATGGCCTTTATCCCACTCTCCTATACCATGTCACGAACATCCGTTCATAGTTCATCAGGTACTCTGTCTATCAGATCTAGTCCCTTAAAACTATTTCTCACTTCCAGTGCATAATCATAAGGAATTTGATTAGGTCATACCTGAATGGTCTAGTGGTTTTCCCCACTTTCTTCAATTTAAGTCTGCATTTGGCAATAAGGAGTTCAAGATCTGAGCCATAGTCAGTTCCCCGTCTTGTTTTTGCTGACTGTATAGAGCTTCTCCATCCTTGGCTGCAAAGAATAAAATCAATTTGATTTCCGTTTTGGCCATCTGTTGATGTCCATGTGTAGAGTCTTCTCTTGTGTTGTTGGAAGAGGGTGTTTGCTATGACCAGTGTGTTCTCTTGGCAGAACTCTATTAGTCTTTTCCCTGCTTCATTCTGTACTCCAAGGCCAAATTTGCCTGTTACTCCAGGTTATTCTTGACTTCCTACTTTTGCAATCCAGTCCCCTATAATGAAAAGGACATCTTTTTTGGGTGTTAGTTCTGAAAGGTCTTGTAGGTCTTCATAGAACCGTTCAAGTTCAGCTTCTTCAGCAATACTGGTCAGGGCATAGACTTGGATTACTGTGATATTGAATGATTTGCCTTGGAAATGAACAGAGATCATTCTGTCATTTTTGAGATTGTATCCAAGTACTGCATTTCTGACTCTTTTGTTGGCCATGATGGCTACTTCATTTCTTCTCAGGGATTCTTGCCCACAATAGTAGATATAATGGTCATCTGAGTTAAATTCACCTTTTCCGGTCCATTTTAGTTCTCTGATTCCTAGAATGTCTACGTTCACTCTTGCCATCTCCTGTTTGACCACTTCCAATTAGCCTTGACTTATGGACCGAGCATTCCAGGTTCCTGTGCAATATTGCTCTTTACAGCATCGGACCTTGCTTCTATCACCAGTCACATCCACAACCATGTCCAAGGTCAGGAGCAGTGGCCAAGAGAAATTATCCCTCGTCCAGTGTCAGGAGGGGCGGCCAAGAAGAGATACCCTACATCGAAGGTAAGAGAAACCCAAGCAAGATGGTAGGCACTGAGAGCGGGCATCAGAGAGCAAACAGACTGAAACCGTTATCACAGACAACTTGCCAATCTGATCACATGGACCACAGCCTTGTCTAACTCAGTGAAACTAAGCCATGCTGTGTGGGGCCACCCAAGATGGACAGGTCATGGTGGAGAGGTCTGACAGAATGCAGTCCACTGGAGAAAGAAATGGCAAACCACTTCAGTATTCTTGCCTTGAGAACCCCATGAACAGTATGAAGAGAGTTGAGGGTTAATTGTGCTTTAAACTATCAGGATAACACTGATAAGATTGCAGAATGACCAGCATCAAGATGACTGTCAGAGCTGACTGTTGTGCACACGGCCTCTTCCCTCTACCTGTACACTTCTGAAACTCCCCTTTAAAACCTCTTGTGCCCTAATCAGCAGCTGGGAGTTCTCCTTGGACAAGAGTCTACATTTTCCTCAGGTTGCTAGTTTCTCCAGTCTCCGGAAAAAGCAATCTTTCATTTCCTACCAACACTCATCTCTCAAGTATTGGCTTTCGAGTGGCAAGCAGCTGAGCTGAGTTTGGTAACACCATGACAATAAATTCTGGCACAATTCCAGTCTGTGTCATATATAGTCATGCACAAGAAAGTTATCTAAACTCTGGTGTTCAGTCAAAAATTACCAAGCATGAAAAGAAAGCATGGCATATAATAAGAAAGTGTTAGTCGCTTAGTCATGCCCGACTCTTTGCGACCCCATGGACTTGCAGCCCACCAGGCTCCTCTGTCCATGAGATTTTCCGGGCAAGGATACTGGAATGGGTTGCCATTTCCTTCTCCAGGGGATCTTCCCAACCCAGGGATCGAACCCAGGTCTCCTGCACTGCAGGCAGATTCTTTACCGACTGAGCTACAAGGGAAGCCCATAATAAGAAAAGAAGCAGTCAAAGCCCAGAAGTGACACAGATGCTGGAATTAGCAGACAAGCACACTGAAGTTACTAGAACTGTGTTCCACATATTCAAGCACAGTAGAAACATGGAAGATATAAGCTCTAATGGTAGAGAGCAAAGAGGAACTAATGAGCCTCTTGATGAGGGTGAAAGAGGGGAGTGAAAAAGCTGGCTTAAAGCTCAACATTTAAAAAACTAAGATCATGGCATCTGATCATGCCACTTCATGGCAAATAGATGGGGAAATAGTGGAAACAGTGACAGATGTTATTTTCTTTATTTTTCCAAAATCCCTGCAGACACTGACTGCAGCCAGGACATTAAAAGACACTTGCTCCTTGGAAGAAAAACTATGACCAACTTAGACAGCATATTAAAAAGCAGAAACACTACTTTGCTGACAAAGGTCCATATATCAAAGCTATGTTTTTTCCAGTAGTCGTGTATGGATGTGAGAGTTGGACCATAAAGAAGACTGAGTGCTGAAGAACTGATGATTTTGAATTGGGGTGCTGGAGAAGACTCTTGAGAGTCCCTTGGACTGCTCGGAGATCAAACCAGTCAATCTTAAAAGAAATCAACCCTGAATATTCATTGGAAGGACTGATGCTGAAGTTCCAATTCTTTGGCTAACTGATGCAAAGGGCCAACTAGTTGAAAAACACCCTGATGCTGGGAAAGATTGAGGGCAAGAGAACGGGAAGGCAGAGGATGAGATGGTTAGATAACATCACCGACTCAGTGGACATGAGTTTGAGTAAGCTCAGGGAGATATTAAAGGACAGGGAAGCCTGGTGTGCTGCAGTCCATGGGTCCAAAGCATCAGACACAATTTAGTGACTGAACAACAACAAGAAATATTGAATATCTAGCCAGAAAACTATAATGTTTGTGATAAAAATAATTGATGGGAAAATAGTTGATGGGATTACCAGCAGATTAGATGTTTAAGAAAAGATAGTGATCTTGAATACATAGCAAAAGACACAATTGAAAATGAAGCAATAAGAGAAAAGGAACGTTGCAAAAAGCAAATTAGCACCTGGGAGTAGTGGGCAAACTCCTAATAGGCATATAATTGGTGTCACTGAAGGAGAGCCAAGAATAGGAGGAAGAAAAATATTTGCATAATTAATAACTAAATGTTTTAAGGTTTGATGAAAACTCTATAATCCACAGACCCAAAAGTCTGATGTATCGCAGGGCAAAGAAAAGTGAAAGTTAGTCACTTAGTCGTGTCTGACCCTTTGTGACCCCAGGGACTGTAGCCCACCAGGCTCTGTCCGTGGGATTCTCCATGCAAGAATACTGGAGTAGGTTGCCATTCCCTTCTCCAATCCCAGGCCGAGATATTTTTAAAAAACCACACAGATGTACTTTATGATCAAACTGTTCAAGCCAGTGAGAAAAACAGTATCTTAACATCAACCAGAGGAAAAATATATGCATTGCAAAGAGAGAAAAATGTAAAGATGATAGAAGATTTTGGAAGTTTGTGTTTGCTATTTGCTCAGTCGTGTCCAACTCCATGCAACACTATGGACTGTAGCCTGACACGCTCCTCTGTCCATGTGATTTCCCAGGTGAGAATACTAGAGTTGGTAGCCATATCCTTCTCCAGGGGATCTGCCCAACCCAGGGATTGAACCCAGGTCTCCTGCGTTGCAGGTAGACTCTTTACAGTCTGAACCACCAGGGAAACCTCTAGAATGATGAAGGGGAGAGACAATGAAGCAACATCTCTGAAGTTTTAGATGTAAAATGCTCTCAACAAAAATTCTATGCAAGCAAACACACACATAATGGGAGTCCCAGAGAAAGAGGAAAAGAAAGAGGCAGAAAGAACATTTTTAGAAACACATTTTTCTTGAATAAACACTCCTTGGATGGTTATAAGCTTATTGTTAATTTCTGGAGATTTGAAAAATTTGGTATCAACATTTTTGCTGTATTTCTCATTACTTTCACAGAGGAGCCAATTTTGGAGAATTATTTTTACTCCACCAGAGGAGGGGAGTTCTATATTGCTTTTATAAAATCTCTATTTTTTTTGAACTACTGAAATACCTAAATTGCATTTGAAACAATAAAACATCCATTTAAAACAGACTGTTGAGGGGAAGAAAAAAAATTGTTCTTAAACTGTCATATATGTTATGAATAGTGTATTCTCAGAAGAGCAACTTGTGGTATGATTGGAGTTAAAAAATGGATTTCTGGGGATGAAGCATATTTGAGACATGACTTTTGCTCTCATTTTAAGCTAAATTTGTTTGCTTTTAATGATTGTATATGTCTTTAATGTCTGGCATTCATATTTCTCACGGCATTTGTGCTTTTTAGTGATAAGTAAAGTATTATATATATATATATCATTGTATTATTATACATATTATTATATATATTTTTCAATTGTCAAGTTATATTTTACTAGTGGTAGAAAAGATCATTGACAATATATAGTAATTTTATATGTGATGTCTAAGAAATTTTGGCTTTTCCAGGGTCACATAACTTCTCAGCAAAATCAGAACTAATCTCTGACTTTTTATACCAAAATGCATAACTTAGGTAGAGGAAATCTGTACTTTGTCCTTGCAATATGATTTCAATTATGTAAAAATACTTGACTGGGTAGGAACAGATTTTAGAATTTCAGGAAAAAAAATTGCTTTTATCATACTGCTAAGGTTCTAATTTCTTAGTATGATGTTTAACATCTGTTTTCAAAGAATCACCTGCTTCGAGTAGAAAAAGTTTGAGCTAAAGCAATGTCCTTGTCCCCTTTGTTCCCTGCCCAATGAAGGCTTATGTAACTTTAGACGTGCCTTCGAACTTCAGGACAGGTGGTGCCTCTTTCCTCAGGAGATCCCGGGACTCAGACAGCGGCTTAGAGGTGAGAACCCCAGGGAAGAGGTTTTACACCCGCACTTGAGGACCTGGGGTTGGTGACCATCCATGAAGTCTACTGAGGCATCCCTTCAAAGCACTCGTCCTTGAACCAGTCTGGGTCAGCTCTCTGAGGGCAAATGCAGCCTCGTTCTGGATATGATAAAGTCTTATTGCCTTTGCCTAATCAAGGACAAAGGTGCCTTTGTTTTGCCCTTTCTGTCAGGGATTCTAAAAGGGAGAAAATGGTCATTAACTCCTTCACTTTGTGTGATTAAAACCAGATAGCAGAGCCACTGCTTTTCTACAGGACAAATAATGAATTTTACAAATTCAAGAGAAAGGCTGGGTCAATCGGTAAAGAATCTGCCTGCAGTGCAGGAGACTCAGGTTCGATCCCTGGGTCGGGAAGATCTCTTGGAATAGGAAATGGCAACCCGGTCCAATATTGTTGCCTGGAGAATTCCGTGAACAGAAGAGCCTGGCTGGTTACAGTCCATGAGGTTGCAAAGAGTCAGACACGACTGAGCAACTAAACAACAACAACGTACACACACGTATATATCTAATTATTATTCTTGTGTTTCTACATAATAGCCAACTATGCAAATATGCCAACTTAGAATGTGTAACCAAGATATGCTATCACTGACTAGGTAACCAACATGTAAATCAGAAAAAAAATATAAAGTTAGGAGTATAGAGATTCAGGTTGTATTTCTGGTTGAACATAAATAATAATATAACAACATAATATCAGCTTATCTAATGCAAATATTATGAAAGGTGCTTTATATACATTAAACCTTAATTTTCAAGACCACTTCATAAGTCAGATGTTATTGTATTGCTTTGATGAAGCTGCATCTCAGAGGCTGCGGGTCCCTGTCTCACTTTGTGCAGCTGGTTTTGGGGAGGATCCCGAGGCTGAGGTCAGGGCTGCTGCACAGTGCACCACCTCCCAGCCATCACTGTGGGACTTGCTATTCGCCCTCTGCTGCCTCAGGTTATCAGCTGCCAAATCAGAAAACCACATCTGTCCAGCCTCCTGCAGAGCGAAACATAAAGCAAATGACGTAATGGGTTTTGCAAGTACAGTTTTTTTAATGGAGTGCCTGCTTTGTGATTTTAATTTTTCTAGCAGGCTGTGATCTCCCAAGGACAGTTGAATAGCAATTTGATTCCTTTAATCACAAACAATTCTCCAAAGTGACATATGTGATGACAAGAGAGAAACAATTTTCCAGTTCAGTCTTTAACATCCACCCGAAATAACACCCTGGGGTTTTAGTCTTTCTCCTGTCCATCAGTGGATGTAGTTGCAATGGTTTCCATTGAACTCTGACGACTACATTTCTCCCTAAGGTGGAAGTTTTGCCAGCAGGAAAGTTCTTCAGTGACCTTGCAGGGAGGTGGGCGTGGCACAGGTCACCACGACAGTCACCTGACCCTGGGTCAGCCTCTGCCCACTCCCCCTATTGTAGCTCTGATGGGAACCCCAGAGGTCTGCTGTTTGCTGTGCCAGCTTCACCCATGTGGAGATGCAAAGGGCATCTCGACTCTGCTCATTCTCTACTAAGTCTTTGCTGAAATTAGTTTCTAGGAGGGCGGCTAGAGCATGTTACCTTGTCCCTAGATTACTCAACATCACAGATGTAAACAGCCCTGCCTCCTTGGCCTGTCTGTGTGTTCTCTTAAAGCCAATGCATGCATCATCACCGCCAATCATTCTATGGAATAAGATTGTAAAGAAAGAATAAAACTGTTACTTTGTAAATCTCACTCATGAAGTCATTCATCTGTTTTCTTTTTTTTTTTATTCCTCTCTCTCATGATGCTGAATGAGGGTACCTGAGATGCTTATAGTCTTAGAAGATAGAAGCCTCAGATACACGTTTACCTCAGCACTTCAGCTTTACAGGGTGGTAATCGGTGCTGTTGTTGGTTTCTCAGGAAACGGTAAATAGTGGCAAAAAGTACAACAGAAAAAAACCATCTGGCTTATAAAGCTCTGTGCCTATGTCTGGTAGAGTCTAGTAAATTCTGACCCTTCACAACCTCAAGAAAAAGCAAGCTCTGAGCAAATAAACAATCTGAGCTCTGAAATGAGCACTGAATATTCAATATTGTATGAAGAAATAACAGGAAATGAAAGCAGCCCGAGGCCAGTGAGTCAGAGAAGGGTCAGAGAGAAAAGCCTGCAACCAGTGGGACCACTGAGAGTCCAGCTGCCCTTGTGTTTCTGGGCCTGAGGACAGAGTGGGAGCTGGGATGCAACCCTTTATAAGAACTTGAGTGAGGAGGGGTCTAACTGCAAAAAAACCCCCTCTGACCACAGCAGGCTCCAGGAAATGGATGATGGTGAAGAAAGAAAATAAGCTTGAAACTGTCTCCCATGAATGCATTCATACTTCCAGGGGCCATTCGTGACCCATATCTTAAGATACAATGGGCCGAGCGGGGAAGGGGTGGGTGGGATGAACAGGGAGATTGGGCTTGACATACGTGCACAATGGATATTAGGCATAAAATAGGTAAGTAATGAGAACCTCCTGTACAGCACAGGAAACTCTTCTCAATTGTTCTCTGTGGTGACCTAAATGGGAAGAGGATGAGATGATTGGATGGCATCACCGACTCAATGAATATGAGTCTGAGTAAACTCTGGGAGTTGGTGATGGACAGGGAGGCCTGGTGTGCTGTGGTGCATGGGGTCACAAAGAGTCGGACACAACTGAGCGACTGAACTGAACTGAACTGAAATGGGAAGAGAATCCAAAAAAGAGGGGATATATGTATACTTATAGCTGATTCATTCTGCTGTATGGTAGAGACTAATGCAATGTTAATAAAAAGTTTAAAAAAAGATGCAGTAGTCCAAAGTCCATGAAAAACATTAAATTTGCACAAACATATTAAAAAACAGAGACATTACTTTGTCAACAAAGTCCGTCTAGTCAAGGCTATGGTTTTTTCAGTAGTCATGTATGGAAGTGAGAGGTGGACTATAAAGAAAGCTGAGCGCCAAAGAATTGATGCTTTTGAACTGTGGTGTTGGAGAAGACTCTTGAGAGTCTCTTGGACTGCAAGGAGATCCAACCAGTCCATCCTAAAGGAGATCAGTCCTGGGTGTTCATTGGAAGGACTGATGTTGAACCACCTGATGCGAAGAGCTGACTCATTTGAAAAGACCCTGATGATGAGAAAGATTGAGGGCAGGAGGAGAAGGGGACAACAGAGGATGAGCTGGTTGGTTGGCATCATTGACTCAATGGACATGAGTTTGGGTAAACTCCGGGAGTTGGTGATGGACAGCGAGGCCTGGCGTGCTGCGGTTCATGGGGTCGCAAAGAGTCGGACACGACTGAGCGACTGAACTGAACTGAACTGATTCTCATAGTGAGAAGGTGCATCTGTAATCTTTCCTTTAAGGTTTTAATTCTGAGGGATGTATGATTCCCAATTAGAAAAAGAAAGAGAAACATACTACTTGTTGCATTATTGTTACTGGTGGGTCCACAGATCTGGAGCCCCTGAACCTAGTTCTGTACTATTTGCTGCCTCCTGGAGACTGAGGTCTGGGAGGCTCACGTGATGTCCCTGAGCTTCGTTTTGTTTCACGTTCCTCATCTAACATATCAAGTGTAGAACAGATCTGTCCCCAGCCTTGTGACCTTGGGCTTTGAAGGTGAAGTGATGCCTATCCTCACACTCTTCTCAATAGTTCAGAAAGCCCAAGAAAGACTCCAGTTAGAATAAGATCGCAGGCAGAAGTAAATGACATTGTGTTTGCTGTTACTTAGAATTCATTTAGGTCAATGTGATGATAACTAAATTCACCGGGTGTCTACTATATATTGAGAAGTTTTCACACACACACACACACACACACACACACACACACAAATAAATTGAACCCTCATGTGAGAACCCAACATTTTGAACCCATCATTTTACTACTAGGTAGCTTGAGACCTAGAAAGATGGAGTGACCCTCCAAGGCCAGGGCCCAGCACAGGGTCTGCATCTGCTGGTGAGCAAGATGCTTGGTGTGGATGCAGGAGCAGCATGAAGGGGATCTCCTGTACCTCCATCACCATGCCTGGTACAGTTATCTCAGGATCAGAAAGAACTTTGACTGGCATATGTGTGCATGGGATGGACAGCAAGGAGATCAAAATAGTCCATCTTAAATTAATCAACCCTGAATATTCATTGGAAGGACTGATGCTGAAGCTGAAGCTTCAATACTTTGGCGAACTGAAATGAAGAGCCAACTCATTAGAAAAGACCCTGATGCTGGGAAAGATTGAAGGCAGCAGGAGAAGGGGATGACAGAGGACGAGATGATTGCATAGCATCACCAAATCAATGGACATGACTTTGAGCAAGCTCCGGGAGATGGTGAAGGACAAGGAAGCCTGGCGTGCTGCAGTCCATGGAGCCACAAAGAGTAGGACATGACTGAGCAACTGAAAAACAACTGCGAATTCATATAAGATTTGATTTAAGTCATATCTGGCTGTTCTATTATTTTTCCCAGTTTTCTTTACTTTAAGCCTGAATTTTGGTATGAGAAGCTGATAATCTGAGCCACAGTCAATTCTAGGTCTTATTTTTGCTGACTGTATATAGCTTCTCCATCTTCGGCTACAAAGAATGTAATCAATTTGATTTCAGTATTGACCATTTGGTGATGTCCATGTGTAAAGCCATCTCTTGTGTTGCTGAAAAAGAGTATTTTCTATGGCTAGTGTATTCTCTTGGTAGAATTCAGTTATCCTTTGCCTTGCTTCATTTTGTTCTCCAAGGCCAAACTTCCCTGTTACTCCAGGTATATCTTGACTTTCTACTTTTGCATTCCAATCCCCAATGATGAATAAAACACTTTTTTAGGGTGTTAGTTCTAGGAATAGATTCAATAATGAATAGATTCAAGGGACTAGATCTAGTTAACAGTGTGCCTGAAGAACTATGGACAGAGGCCCATAATATTGTACAGGAGGCGGTAAACAAAACCATCCCAAATAAATAGAAAACCAAGAAGGCAAAATGGTTATCTAAGGAGGCTTTATAAATAACAGAAGAAAGAAGAGAAGTGACAAGCAAGGGAGAGAGGGAAATGTACATCCAATTAAATGCAGATTTCCAAAAAAAATAGCTAGAAAAGACAAGAAAGTCTTCTTCAATGAACAATGCTTAATAATAAAAGAAAACAACAAAAGGGGAAAGACTAGGGATCTCTTCAGGAAAATTGGAAACATCAAGGAAGTATTCCACCCAAAGAGGGGCACAACAAAGGATAAAAATGATAGAGACCTAGGAGATGCTGAAGAGATCAAGAAGAGATGAAAAGAATAAATGGAAGAACTGTATAGAAAAGATCTTAATGAAGCAGATTACTATGATGGTGTGGTTAGTCACACAGAGCCAGACATTCTGGAGTGCGAAGTCAAGTGGGCCTTAGGAAGCACTACTGTTCATAAAGCTTGTAGATGTGATGAAATTCCAGCAGAACTATTCAAATCCCCGAAGGATGATGCCATCAAGGTTTTGCATTCATTATGTCAGCTAATCTGGAAGACCCAGAGTGGTCATAAGACTGGAAAAGGTCAATCATCATCCCAGTCCCCAAGAAGGGTAGAACCAAAGAACATGCTAACCATCAGACAACCTCACTCATCTCCTAGGCCAGTAAGGTCATGCTTAAAATCTTGCATGCTAGGCTTCAGCATTATGCGAACCAAAAACTTCCAGATGTCCAAGCTGGGTTTAGAAAAGGAAGAGGAACTAGAGATCAAGTCGCAAACATTCGCTGGATTAAAGAGAAAGCAAGGGAATTTCAGAAAAACATCTATCTCTGTTTTATGGACTACACTAAAGACTTTGACTGTGTGGATCATGACAAACTATGAAAAACTCTTAGATGGGAATACCAGACCATCTTACCTGTTCCCTAACAAACCTGTATGTGGATCAAGAAGCAACAGTTAGAACCCTCGATGGAACAACTGATTGGTTCAAGATCGAGAAAGGTGGACAACAGGGCTGTCTGCTGTCACCCTGTTTGTTTAACCTATATGCTGAGCACATCTTGAGAAATGCCAGGCTGGATGAGTTACAAGCTGGAATCAAGATAGGGGGAAAAACATCAACAACCTCAGATATGTAGATGATACTACTCTAATGGCAGAAAACAAAGAGGAATTAAAGAGCATCTTGATGAAGGTGAATGAGGAAAGTGAAAGAGCTGGCTTAAGACTAAATATTAAAAAAAAATAAGATCATGGAATCTGGTCCCATTCAGCTCGGTTTAGTTCAGTCACTCAGTCATATCTGACTTTTTGCAACCCCATGGACATCAGCACGCCAGGCTTCCCTTTCCATCACCAACTCCTAGAGCTTGCTCAAACTCATGTTGGAGTCTGTGATGCCATCCAACCATCTCATCCTCTGTCATCCCCTTCTCCTCCTGCCTTCAGTCTTTGCCAGCATCAGGGTCTTTTCTAATAAGTCAGCTCTTCGCATCAGATGGCCAGAATATTGGAGCTTCAGCCTCAGTCTTTCAATGAATATTCAGGACTGATTTCCTTTAGGATAGACTGGTTGGATCTCCTTGCAGTCCAAGGGACTCTCAAGAGTCTTCTCCAACACCACAGTTCAAAGCATCAGTTCTTCAGTATTCAGCTTTCTTTATAGTCTAGCTCTCATATGGATACATGACTACTGGAAAAACCATAGCTTTGACAAGGTGGACCTTTCTTGGCAAACTAATGTCTCTGCTTTTTTTTTTTTTTTTTTTTTATAAATTTATTTATTTTAGTTGGGGGCTAATTACTTTACAATATTGTAATAGTTTTTGCCATACATTGACATGAATCAGCCATGGGTTTACATGTGTTCCCCTTCCTGGACCCCCCACCCACCTCCCTCCCCATCCCATCCCTCTGGGTCATCCCATTGCCCCGGCCCTGAGCCCTTGTCTCATGCATCGAACATGGAATGGTGTTCTGTTTGACATATGATAATATACATGTTTCAATGCTATTCTCCCAGAACGTCCCACCCTCACCTTCTCCCTCAGAGTCCATAAAATTGTTCTATGCATCTGTGTCTCTTATTCTGTCTTGCATATGTCTCTGCTTTTTAATATGCAACCTAGATTAGTCATAGCTTTTCTTCCATGGAGCCAGCGTCTTTTAATTTCATGGCTGCAGTCACCATCTCCAGTGATTTTGGAGCCCAAGAAAATTAAATCTGTCACTGTTTTCATTGTTTGCCCATCTATTTGCCATGAAGTGATGGGACCAAATGCCATGATCTTCGTTTTTTTGAATGTTGAGTTTTAAGCCAGCTTTTTTACCCTTCTCTTTTACTTTCATCAAGAGGCCCCATTACTGCATGGCAAATAGAAGGGGAAAAGGTGGAAGTGGTGACAGATTTCTTCTTCTTGGGCTCGAAAATCACTGCAGATGGTGACTGCAGCCATGAAATCAGAAGACTATTGCTTCTTGGCAGGAAAGTGATGACAAATCTAGACAATGTGTTGAAAAGCAGAGACATTACTCTGCCAACAAAGATCCATATGGTCAAGGCTATGGTCTTCCCATTGGTCATGTCTGGTTGTGAGAGCTGGATTGTAAAGAAGGAAGAGAGCCAAAAAATCGATCCTTTCAAACTGTGGTGCTGGAGAAGACTCCTGAAAGTCCCCTGGACAGCAAGGAGATCAAATCAGTCAATCTTAACAGAGATCAACCCTGAATACTCACAGGAAGGACTGATACTTGAGCTGAAGCTCCAGTATTTTTGTCATCTGATGCAAATAGATGACTCATTGCAAAAGTCCCTGATTCTGGGAAAGACTGAGGGCAGAAAGAGAAGAGGGCTTCAGAGGATGAGATAGCTGGATGGCATCACTGATGTAATGGACATGAACTTGGGCAAACTCTGGGAGATGGTGAGAGACAGGGAGGCCTGGTGTGCTGTAGTACATGGGGTTGTAAAGAGTCAGACATGACTGGGTGTTTGAACAAAAACAACAATGAGTTTCCCAGTGGTAAAGAATCTGCTTGCCAAGCAGAAAATGCGGGTTTGATCCCTGGGTTGGGAAGATCACCTGAAGAAGGAGATGGCAACCCACTGCAGTATTCTTGCCTGAAAAATCCCATGAACAGAGGAGCCTGGAGGGCTACACTCACAAAGAATCAGACATTACTAAGCAACTACAACAACAACAACTATATATATATATTATATATACATATATAATATATATGTATATATAATATATATAGTTATATATAATATATATAATTATAAATAATGCAAATATATCATCACAATTGTATTTGTAAAATATAATTGAAAATATATAATTACAATTATATAGGTATATATAATTATAAATATATATAATTATAAATACATATAATTATAAATACAAATATGTGTTAGTTGCTCAGTCATGTCCAACTCTTTGCAACCCCATGGACTGTGGACCACCAGGCTCCTCTGTCCATGGAATTTTCCAGGTGACAATACTGGAGTGGGTTGCTTTCTCCTTCTCCAGGCTATCCTCCCAACCCAAGGATCAAACCAGAATCTCCTGCATGACAGGAAGATTCTTTTATCCTTTGAGCCACCAGGGAAGCCCCCAAAATATAATTATATCAGTTCAGTTCAGTGGCTCAGTTGTGTCCAACTCTTTGCGACCCCATGGATCGCAGCACGCCAGGCCTCCAGTCCATCACTAACTCCTGGAGTTTACCCAAACTCATGTCCATTGAGTTGGTGATGCCATCCAACCATCTCACCCTCTGTCATCCCCTTCTCCTCTGCCTTCAATCTTTCCCAGCATCAGGGTCTTTTCAAATGAGTCAGCTCTTCGCATCAGGTGGCCAAAATATTGGAGTTTCAGCTTCAGCATCAGTCCTTCCAATGAACACTCAGGACTGATTTCCTTTAGGATGGACTGGTTGGATCTCCTTGAAGTCCAAGGGACTCTCAAGAGTCTTCTCCAACACCACAGTTCAAAAGCATCAATTATTTTGTGCTCAGCTTTCTTTATAATCCAAATCTCACATTCATACATAACTACTGGAAAAACCATAGCCTTGACTAGACAGACCTTTGTTGGCAAAGTAACGGCTCCACTTTTTAAAAAGCTGTCTAGGTTGGTCATAACTTTCCTTCCAAGGAGCAAGGGTCTTTTAATTTCATGGCTGCAGTCACTATCTGCAGTGATTTTGGAGCCCCCGCAAAAAAGTCAGCCACTGTTTCCCCATCTATTTGCCATGAAGTGATGGGATCGGATGCCATGATCTTAGTTTTCTGAATGTTGAGCTTTAAGCCAACTTTTTCACTCTCCTCTTTTACTTTCATCAAGAGGCTCTTTAGTTCTTCTTCACTTTCTGCCATAAGTGTGGTGTCATCTGCATATCTAAGGTATTGATATTTCTCCTGGCAATCTTGATTCCAGCTTGTGCTTCATCCAGCCTGGTATTTCACATAAGGTACTCTCCATATAAGTTAAATAAGCAGGGTGACAATATACAGCCTTGACGTACTCCTTTCCTGATTTGGAACCAGTCTGTTGTTCCATGTCCAGTTCTAACTGTTGCTTCCTGACCTGCATACAGATTTTTCAGGAGGCAGGTCAGGTGGTCTGGTATTCCCATCTCTTGAAGAATTTTCTACAGCTTGTTGTGATCCACACAGTCAAAGACTTTGGTGTAGCCAAACAAAGCAGAAGTAGATATTTTTCTGGAACTCCCTTGCTTTTTCAATAATCCAGCGGATTTTGGATGTTGGCAATTTTATCTCTGGTTCCTCTGCCTTTTCTAAATCCAGCTTGAACATCTAGAAGTTCACGGTTCATGTACTGTTGAAGCCTCACTGGAGAATTTCGAGATTTACTTTGCGTGTGAGATGAGTGCAGTTGTGCGGTAGTTTGAGCATTCTTTGGCATTGCCTTTCTTTGGGATTGGAATGAAAACTGATCTTTTCAGTCCTGTGTCCACTGCTGCATTTCCAAATTTGTTGGCATATTGAGTGCAGCACTTTCACAGCAGCATATTTGAATGTTTGAAAGAGCTCAACTGGAATTCCATCACCTCCACTAGCTTTGTTTGTAGTGATGCTTTCTAAGGCCCACTTGACTTCACATTCCAAGATGTCTGGCTCTATGTGAGTGATCACACCATTGTGATTATCTGGGTCATGAAGATCTTTTTTGTACAGTTCTTCTGTGTATTCTTGCCACCTCTTCTTAATATCTTCTGCTTCTGTTAGGTCCATACCATTTCTGTCCTTTATTGAGCCCATCTTTGCATGAAATGGTCCCTTGGTATCTTTAATTTTCTTGAAGAGATCTCTAGTCTTTCCCATTCTATTATTTTTCTCTATTTCTTTGCAATGATCGTTGAGGAAGGCTTTCTTATGTCTCCTTACCATTCTTTGGAATTCTGCATTCAAATGGGTATATCTTTCCATTTTTCTTTTGTCTTTCACTTCTCTTCTTTTCATAGCTATTTGTAAGGCCTCCTCAGACAGCCATCTTGCTTTTTTTGCATTTCTTTTTCTTGGGGATGGTCTTGATCCCTGTCTCCTGTACAATGTCAAGAACCTCCTTCCATAGTTCATCAGGCACTCTGTCTATCAGATCCAGTCCCTTAAATCTATTTCTCACTTCCAGTGCATAATCATAAGGAATTTTATTTAGGTCATACCTGAATGATCTAGTGGTTTTTCCCTACTTTCTTCAATTTAAGTCTGCATTTGGCAATAAGGAGTTTATGATCTGAGCCATAGTCAGCTCCCAGTCTTGTTTTTGCTGACTGTATAGAGATTCTCCATCCTTGGCTGCAAAGAATATAATCAATTTGATTACCATTTTGGCCAATGGTGATGTCCATGTGTAGAGTCTTCTCTTGTGTTGTGGAAGAGGGTGTTTGCTATGACCAGTGCGTTCTCTTGGCAGAACTCTGTTAGAGTTTGCCCTGCTTCATTCTGTACTCCAAGGCCAAATTTGCCTGTTACTCTAGGTGTTTCTTGACTTCCTACTTTTGCATTAGGGTCCCCTATGATGAAAAGGACATCTTTTTTGGGTGTTAGTTCTAAAAGGTCTTGTAGGTCTTCATAGAACCATTCAACTTATTTTCATATAATTGCAATACCAATGAAATTATTGTTTAGCAAGTCCAGCCTGCTTAATAGAAACCCTAACACTGTCCTGCCATAAGGATCCCTGGGCCTGAGGAAGTAGCAGAGATTCTCAGAGCTGATAGGATCCTCACACCTGAACTAAACCATTTCTCTTCCTGTCTGGCTCTGAGTTTCTAAAATTCTAAAACTCAGGTTAAAGACAGGTCAAGAATGGATTTGTTCTCTCATTTCTGATTGATTCTGATTTCCTTCATTATTCTTTCCTCTGACAGGATTCAACTCACAGACTGTAATGTTCTGGAAGTTTCTACTTAAACTGACACACAATAGATAACATTGAAAGACATTTCATAATGTAGTAAACAAAATATTCCTTGGATAATGAAGCCTTATCTTTAATCAGGTGGTCTTTTTCTTTAGAAAGGAAGAAAATGTCCTGAATCCGCAGACACTGTGATTGTTGGGCTGTGGTGGGTCTGAGGTGGATGTGCTGGTACTTTGATTTTTTTTTTTTTTTTTTATATAAATTTATTTATTTTAGTTGGGGGCTAATTACTTTACAATATTGTAATAGTTTTTGCCATACATTGACAAGAATCAGCCATGGGTTTACATGTGTTCCCCTTCCCGGACCCCCCACCCACCTCCCTCCCCCTCTCATCCTTCTGGATCATCCCATTGCCCCGGCCCTGAGCCCTTGTCACATGCATCGAACATGGAATGGTGCTCTGTTTCACATATGAAAATACACATGTCTCAATGCCATTCTCCCAGAACGTCCCACCCTCACCTTCTCCCTCAGAGTCCATAAAATTGTTCCATGCATCTGTGTCTCTTATTCTGTCTCGCATATAGGGTTATCGTTACCATCTCTCAGATTCCATATATATGCATTAGTATACTGTATTGTTGTTTTTCTTTCTGGCTTACTTCACTCTGTATAATGGGCTCCAGTTTCATCCACCTCAGTAGAACCGGTTCAAATGTATTTTTTTTAATGGCTGAGTAATATTCCATTGTGTATATGTACCACAGCTTCCTTATCCATTCATCTGCTGATGGACATCTAGGTTGCTTCCATGTCCTGGCTATTGTAAACAGTGCTGCGATGAACATTGGGGTACACGCGTCTCTTTCAATTCTGGTTTCCTCGGTGTATATGCCCAGCAGTGGGATTGCTGGGTCATATGGCAGTTCTATTCCCAGTTTTTTAAGGAATCTCCACACTCTTCTCCATAGTGGCTGTACTAGTTTGCATTCCCACCAACAGTGTAAGAGGGTTCCCTTTTCTCCACACCCTCTCCAGCATTTATTGCTTGTAGACTTTTGGATAGCAGCCATTCTGACTGGTGTGAAATGATACCTCATTGTGGTTTTGATTTGCATTTCTCTAATAATGAGTGATGTTGAGCATCTTTTCATGTGTTTGTTAGCCATCTGTATGTCTTCTTTGGAGAAATGTCTGTTTAGTTCTTTGGCCCATTTTTTGATTGGGTCGTTTATTTTTCGGGAATTCAGCTGCAGAAGTTGCTTGTATATTTTTGAGATTAATTGTTTGTCTGTTGCTTCATTTGCTATTATTTTCTCCCATTCTGAAGGCTGTCTTTTCACCTTGTTTATAGTGCAGAAATCCCTTGCATTCCTATACTCCAATAATGAGAAAACAGAAAGAGAAATTAAGGAAACAATACCATTCACCATTGCATCAAAAAGAATAAAATACTTAGGAATATATCTACCTAAAGAAACAAAAGACTTATATATAGAAAACTATAAAACACTGATGAAAGAAATCAAAGAGGACACAAACAGATGGAGAAATATACCGTGTTCATGGATTGGAAGAATTAATATAGTGAAAATGAGTATTCTACCCAAAGCAATCTACAGATTCAATGCAATCCCTATCAAGCTACCAATGGTATTTTTCACAGAACTAGAACAAATCATCTCACAATTTGTATGGAAATATAAGAAACCTCGAATAGCCAAAGCAATCTTGAGGAAGAAGAATGGAACTGGAGGAATCAACCTGCCTGACTTCAGGCTCTACTACAAAGCCACAGTCATCAAGACAGTATGGTACTGGCACAAAGATAGAAATATAGATCAATGGAACAAAATAGAAAGCCCAGAGATAAACCCACGCACATATGGACACCTTATCTTCGACAAAGGAGGCAAGAATATACAATGGAGAAAAGACAATCTCTTTAACAAGTGGTGCTGGGAAAACTGGTCAACCACTTGTAAAAGAATGAAACTAGAACACTTCCTAACACCGTACACAAAAATAAACTCAAAATGGATTAAAGATCTAAACGTAAGACCAGAAACAATAAAACTCCTAGAGGAAAACATAGGCAAAACACTCTCCGACATAAATCACAGCAGGATCCTCCATGACCCACCTCCCAGAATATTGGAAATAAAAGCAAAAATAAACAAATGGGACCTAATTAAAATTAAAAGCTTTTGCACAACAAAGGTACTTTGATTTTTCTTTGGAGATGTGTCGTGTTACACTGAGGTGAGGTTCATTTTGTCTCACTTGAAGTTCCTTCAACTTCATGACAGTCTGGATTGAAGCTGAGCTTCAGGGGACAAAGTAAACAAATCGAATATCCTATTTCCTTGCTCAAATGACACTTCAAAAATCATATCAAAACATGGAAAATTGTTACTCTTTTCATGTGAGGCACAATAAGGGGTGGGGATTTCCTCCTAGGGAGTGAATTGACTTTAGTTTGCAAACCCTGTTTTGTAAGACTTACAGCTGGGCTACTGCTCTAATGCTAGAATCTGCCTCCTTGGGGGACAGGAAACTAACTTGGATGTGACAACCGGATACAGCAGCAGGATGTCCATCCTGAGCGGAAATGGTTTAATGAGGAGTTATTAGTTTTTATGTTGCCTGTCAGACCCTGTTGAATAGAGATTTTTTGAAACACCGATCTGAATCTGAGTTATCATTTTCAGTATTCTCCTTCTCGTGGGTTCGATCCCTGAGTTGGGACAATCCCCTGGAGAAAGGTATGGTAACCCACTCCAGTATTTTTGCTTGGAGAATCCCATGGACAGAGGAGCCTGGTGGACTAGAGTCCATGAGGTTGCACAGAGTCAGACAGGACTGAAGCAACTTAGCATGTACAAGCAAGCATTCTCCTTCTAAACTCCAAATAAGGCTGTTCCAGAATACCATATTTTAAATTATCTTCAAAATACGGACTTTTAATAAATGAAAACATGCATGTGATTTGGACACAGTGATTTGAGGGAGAAAGAAAAACGTTAATGTATCCCTGTGTAAGTCAGAAGGAATCCCTGGGTCTGTAGATTTGCAGGAGAAATCAGGACAAAAAGATGAGACTCTGGATAAGGGAAGGAGCACCAGGGACTTAAGAGAGAGACCCCCCTGGAGAGACACAATGACAGGAAGCTTGGGACTTGGCAAAGCAAAACAGTAGACACTTTAACATTTCTTTAAAAGGGCAACTTTGCAGGTTTGACCCAGGATCCAGGGTTAGACCTCTGTCCAGCAGGAAGCAGCACCTCTGAGTATTCTGAAACCCACCTTGGAGAAGTTGTGACCATTTGAGGTCAAGTGCACTTGCTTTGGTCAGAAGATCATGGGATCTGAACACATTCTTAATACAAACATGATTGGCAGTTGACCTCAGTCGGCCCCTGCTCAGAGCAAATGCCCAAGGAGACAAGATTTCTCTGCTGCCCACACCCAAGGCTCCCTCCACTGCCCATGGCTCCAGGGCACACCCACTCTTCTAGTGCTTTTTGGAAGGAAAAAGAAGGGAAACAATAACATTTGGATCTTCTGTCCTTTTCTTAGGAGAATGTGTACTTATATTGAGATGATTTAAAAGAACTTAATCCTAAATAAGATTGAGAAATAGTAGAGTATGGAATGTTTGTGAGTGCCTACCCAAAATTTGCATGGATTAAGGCAATAAATTTGTTATATGGGATCTCTGAGAACAATGCACTTTTAAAGATGCTCATAGTATATCTGTCCCTTTGCTTTTGTCTTGTGGTTTGTTTACACTGGACAAATCCATGCTCTCTGTCCATCCTCACTGCAGACATACTGATCTCACCAACCAAACAATCTATGCTTCTAAGATGTAGTTTCCTCACCTTCAAAAGAGACGAAATATTTGCTCTTGGGGTAGTAGTCAGGATTTGGTGGGTAATGTATGTGAAAGCGCATTCTTGAGAGTACATGCTGCTGCTGCTAAGTCGCTTCAGTCGTGTCCGACTCTGTGTGACCCCATAGACGGCAGCCCACCAGGCTCCACCGTCCCTGGGATTCTTCAGGCAAGAATACTGGAGTGGGTTGCCATTTCCTTCTCCAGTGCATGAAAGGGAAAAGTGAAAGTGAAGTCGCTCAGTCCTGTCCGACTCTTAGCGACCACGTGGACTGCAGCCTACCAGCCTCCTCCGTCCATGGGATTTTCCAGGCAAGAGTACTGGAGTGGGGTGCCATTGCCTTCTCCGTGAGAGTACATAGGTCCCCTAATAAATGATTTTTTGAGTAAAGATAGATTTCTCATTTTTGAAAGAGCTGGCAATCAGAACATTTATCATTTTTACTCTTTTTAAATTTTTAAATTGAAGTATAGTTGATTTGGAAATTTATAGTATAGCAAATTTGGAAAATTCAGCAGTGGCCACAGGACTGGAAAAGGTCAGTTTTCATTTCAATCCCAAAGAAAGGCAATGCCAAAGAATGTTCAAACTACCACAAAATTGCACTCATCTCACACACTAGCAAAGTAGTCCTCAAAATTCTCCAAGCTAGGCTTCAACAGTATGTGAACTATGAATTAACTTCCAGATGTTCAAGGTGGATTTAGAAAAGGCAGAGGAACCAGAGATCAAATTGCCAACATCCGCTGGATCATCAAAAAAGCAAGAGAGTTCCAGAGAAATATCTACTTCTGCTTTATTGTCTACACCAAAGCCTTTGACTGTGTGGACCACAACGGACTCTGGAAAATTCTTCAAGAGATGGGAATACCAGACCACCTGACCTGCCTCCTGAGAAATTTCTATGCAGGTCAAGAAGCAATAGTTAGAACTGGACATGGAACAACAAACTGGCTCCAAATAAGGGAAGGAGTACGTCAAGGCTGTATATTGTCACCCTGCTTATTTAACTTATATACAGAGTACTTCATGAGAAACGCTGGGGTGGAGGAAACACAAGCTAATATTGCCGGGAGAAATGTCAATAACCTCAGATATGCAGATGACACCACCCTAATGGCAGAAAGTGAAGAAGAACTAAAGTGCCTCTTGATGAAAGTTAAAGAGGAGAGTGAAAAAGTTGGCTTAAAACTCAACATTCAGAAAACTAAGATCATGGCATCTGGTCCCATCACTCCATGGCAAATAGATTTGGAAACAGTGGAAACAGTGGCTGACTCTTTTTTGGGGCTCCAAAATCACTGCAGATGGTGACTGCAGCCACAAAATTAAAAGCAGCTTACTCCTTAGAAGGAGAGTTATGACCAACCTAGACAGCTTATTAAAAAGCAGAGACATTACTTTACCAACAAAGGTCCATCTAGTTGAACCTGTGGTTTTTCCAGTAATCATGTGTGGATGTGAGAGTTGGACTATAAAGAAAGCTCAACACTGAAGAATTGATGCTTTTGAATGGTGGTGTTGGAGAAGACTCTTGAGAGTCCCTTGGACTGCAAGGAGATCAAACCAGTCAATCCTAAAGGAAATCAGTCCTGAATATCCATTGGAAGGACTGACGCTGAAGCTGAAACTACAATACTTTGGCCACCTGATGCAAAGAACTGACTCATTGGAAAAGACCCTGATGCTGGGAAGGATTGAAGGCGAGAGGAGAAGGGGATGACAGAGGATGAGATGGTTGGATGACATCACTGAATTGATGGACATGAGTTTGAGCAAGCTCTGGGAGTTGGTGATGGACAGGGAGGCCTGGTGGGCTGCAGTCCATGGGGTCGCAAAGAGTTGGATACAGCTGAGTCAGTGAACTGAATAGTTGATTTACAATGCTGTATTACAATGCTGCTGTACAGCAAAGAATTTCAGTCATATGTGTATTTATATATGTACATATGTACAGCTTCTCAGGTGGCTTAATGGTAAAGAATTGCCTGCCGATATAGAAAATGCAAGTTTGACTCTTTGGTTGGGAAGATCCTTTGGCGTAGGAAATGGCAACCTGCTCCCGTATTATTTCCTGGAAAACTCCATGAACAGAGGGGCATGTCAGGCTACAGTCCATGGGGTCACAAAGAGTCAGACACGAGTTAGTGACTGATCATGCACACACCCACACACACACATTAATATATATTTATATATGCACACTCCCTGTCTCACACTGTAAAGAATCTACCTGCACTGCAGGAGACTTGGGTTCGAGCCCTGGGTTGGGAAGATCCCCTGAAGAAAAGAATGCAACCCACTCCAGCATTATTGCTTGGAGGTTTCCATGGACAGAGGAGCCTGAAAAGATACATTCCATGGGATCACAAAGAGTCAGACATGACTGAGGGATTAGCACTTTCGTATTTATATATATTTCTTCATATCCTTTTCCATTGTAGTTTATTGCACAGTACTGAATACAGTCCCCAGTGCTATCAGTAGGCCCTTGTTGTCTATCTATTCTATATATAGTAGTTTGTGTCTGCTAATTGCAAACTCCTCATTTATCCCTCCCCAAGTCTTTTCCCTTTGGCAACCCTAAGTTTGTTTTCTTTGTCTGTGAATCTCTTTCTGGTTTGTAAACAAGTTCATTTGCATCATATTTTAGATTTCACATATAAGTGATATCATATGTATCTGTCTTTCTCTGCCTGACTTACTTCACTTAGTATAATAATCTCTAAGTTCATCCATGTTGCTACAAATAGCATTATTTCATTCTTTCTTATGGCTGAGTAGTATTCCATTGTACATTTGTAACACATCTTCTTTATCTATTCATCCGTTAATGGACACTTAGGTTGCTTCCATGTCTTGGCTACTGTGAACAGTGCTGCTGTGAACACTGGGGTGCCTGTATCTATGTGAATTAAAGTTTCTGAACATTTTCATTTTCTAATGTCACTGGTGACTTTTCTCTAAACTAGCAAATTCACATATCTCTGACCAGATCTCTCCCCATTGTAGTGAGGAGGAGGGAATCCTCTGGGTCCACTTCCTGTGGAAGTGACATAAAATTTTCTTATGTAAGATTATTCCTTTAGAATCGACTGGTTGAATTTCCTTCAGAATTGATTCCTAAATCCTTAAGGAAATCAGTCCTGAATATTCTTTGGAAGGACTGATGTCGAAGCTGAAACTCCAATACTTTGGCTGTCTGATGCGAAGAACTGACTCATTGGAAAAGACCTTGATGCTGGGAAAGATCGAAGGCGAGAAGAGAAGGGGCCGACAGAGAATGAGATGGTTGGACGGCATCACCGACTCTATGGACATGAGTTTGAGTAAGTTCCAGGAGTTGGTGATGGACAGGGAGGCCTGGCGTGCTGCAGTTGATGGAGTCGCAAAGAGTCGGACATGACTGAGCAACTGAACTGAACTGAACTGAAGATTATTCACCCTACCTTCTCCTACCTGGGGGTTTGAAAGGAGACCTTAACTAATGGGAATGTGGAAAGAATGGAGGCGAGTGGTGACAAGAGCGGAGCTGCTGCCTAATTGAGGCAACATAGGAAGATAGTGGTCGTCGACCGCACTCACGTCACAGGCTTGGAGAATAAATAGAACTGGGGTTCAACTGGGGTTACTGGATGGTTGAACCATCCAGGAATCAGCTCTATAAACCTGAGGGTGTCCATTCAGCATCTGCTTCCTCAGCTGTAAGAGGGAGCACAGGCTACTGCGGTCCTCTGTGAGGCTGACGCCATGCTGACCTTGAAGTTCATGGTGCAGGACCAGGAATGCAGGCCCTGGTCTGTGTGTGGCACCCAGGGAGGTGAGGACCTGAAGTAGCATCAGGGCAGGTGCCAGTGACCAGACAAATGCAAATGGGAAGAGGGATGTCCCCACAAGCCAGCAAGGCTGTCATGGTGAGCCCTGAGATTATAATTTGGTGCAGTCGTGGCAGTTGTATTTAGAAGTCTCAGGATGAACAAATACAATTCTTCACATAAAACGAAACTCTGAAAAACTCTCAGAATCTGAGTACTTGCTTTCATTTATCTTCTCAGGAGGTGGGTTGGCTTTACACAAATTCATTATGCGGCAATCCCTAGATTCACTATTCACTACATATGTGTGCACATGGGTGTGCAAGGAGAGATTAAATGACTCCAATCAATCATACTATTCCAATCAGTATTACTAGTCCATCGTTGTTGTTGTTGTTCAGTCACTCAGTCATGTCCAACTCTGTGCTGGGTTGCAGCACACCAGGCTTCCCTGTCCTTCAGTGTCTCCCAGAGTTTGCTCAAACTCATGTGCATTGAGTTGGTGATTCCACCCAACCATCTCATCCTATGTTGCCCCCTTCTCCTTCCCTCAGTTTTTCCCGGCATCAGGAATGAGTTGGCTCTTCCGGTGGCCAAAGTATTGCAGTTTCAACATCAGTCCTTCCAATGAATATTCTGGGTTGATTTCCTTTAGGGTGGACTGGTTTGATCTCTTTGCAGTCCAAGGGACTCTCCAGGAGTCTACTCCAGCACCACAATCTGAAAGCATCAATTACTAGTTTATGCTGAAGTATTAATATTGATTCTCTCAGTCTTCGGGGGCAGACAAGTCCACGGCTAACTTAGTGATCTCTGCAAATACTTTAATTCTTCCATGGGTACCAGAGTGTGGAAAGTTAGGGAAGTGCTACCTTCCATGGCTGCCAAGGGCAGATCCTGATATGTGTGCAGTCTGCAGGTCAGAGTAAAGCAGATTCCCAGCACTGGCCAAACAGCACACAGAGCTCTGTCTTCACTACTCAAGCTGCTCAACAGACGTGATGCTGTGTAATCTATCCGTTAGGCAGAAAATGAACTCCATCCTCCGCATTTTCACCAATAATATGTTATTTTTTCCTCTGTCTTTCTGGAGGTATACCTATTCTGCAGGTGTGCCCCTCCCCCCCTACTTTGCTTGTAAACGTTAGAAAATTTGAATAAAGCTTTCATCTCTGACTCCCATTCACAGAGTTGATCTGGGCAAGATTTATCTTCTGAAATGGATCAGCATGAATTAGAGTGGGTGGGAGAAGCTGATAAGAAAATCCTCCCAACAGGGCAGCTTCCAAGCCATGTCTCGCTAATAACCCAGCCTGTTGTCAACGCTGCCACCAGGACCAACACCTCTGCTTTTGGAAAAAAAGGTATACGCCCTCTGGAACAAGCAGCATATGGGGTAGGATCTGTATCTAAAATTCAAGCTGAAATGAACAGTTAGATCTTGATGGAGAGGATATCAATGGAGGGGCTTAAAATATACATTCCACGTACAGAGAAATCATGAACATGGAGATACTTCAGGTTTTTCCTCCGTGCCTCATGCATGGGACCTGGGATGTGTTGAACCACTCTTGCAGGCGTTACTCATCAGAGCAATTCTCTGGACTCCTAATAACCAATCAGGTTCCAAGCAGTGGTAATTTTTCCTTCTTCAGTGGCTCAGGTGATAAAGAATCTGGCTGTGGTGCAGGAGACCAGGGTTCAATCCCTGGATAAAGACGATTCCCTGGAGGAGGATATGGTAACCCATTCCAATATTCTTGCAGGAGAATTCCATGGACAAAGGAGCCTGGCAGGCTATAGCACATGAGGTTGCAAAGAGTCAGACGTGACTGAGTGACTAACACACTTGGGTTGTTTTATACCTATTCCAGGTGAAAATAACTCTTCTTGGTAAGGGAAAACAGGTTTTAACTAATTTTCATATTTATACTATTAGATTCTACAATTTTTGCTATGCAATGAAATACAGAGTGTAATATAACGAAACGTTGTTAAGTCATACATGTGCTTTCAAAGCATTTAAGCATGATTCAGAATAAAGACAAGGTGAAAGAGATGGGAATACCAGACCATCTGACCTGTCTCTTGAGAAACCTGTATGCAGGTCAGGAAGCAACAGTTAGAACTGGACGTGGAACAATAGACTGGTTCCAAATAGGAAAAGGAGTACGTCAAGGGTGTATATTGTCACCCTGCTTATTTAACTTATATGCAGAGCACATCATGAGAAATGCTGGGCTTGAAGAAACACAAGCTGGAATCAAGATTGCCAGGAGAAATATCAATAACCTCAGATATGCAGATGACACCACCCTTATGGCAGAAAGTGAAGAACTAAAGAGCCTCTTGATGAAAGTAAAAGAGGAGAGTGAAAAAGTTGGCTTAAAGCTCAACATTCCGAAAACTAAGATCATGGCATCTGGTCCCATCACTTCATGGGAAATAGATGGGGAAACAGTGGAAACAGTGTCAGACTTTATTTTTTTGGGCTCCAAAATCACTGCAGAAGGTGATTGCAACCATGAAATTAAAAGACGCTTACTCCTTGGAAGGAAGGTTATGACCAACCTAGATAGCATATTTAAAAGCAGAGACATTACTTTGCCAACAAAGGTCCATCTAGTCAAGGCTATGGTTTTTCCAGTGGTTGTGTATGGATGTGAGAGTTGGACGGTGAAGAAAGCTGAGCACCGAAGAATTGATGTTTTTGAACTGTGATGTTGGAGAAGACTCTTGAGAGTCCCTTGGACTGCAAGAAGATCCAACCAGTCCATCCTAAAGGAAATCAGTCCTGGGTGTTCATTGGAAGGACTGATATTGAAGCTGAAACTCCAATACTTTGGCCACCTCATGCAAAGAGTTAACTCATTGGAAAAGACCTTAATGCTGGGAAGGATTGGGGAAAGGAGGAGAAGGGGATGACAGAGGATGAGATGGTTGGATGGCATCATCAACTCGATGGACATGGGTTTGTGTAAACTCTGGGAGTTGGTGATGGACAGGGAGGCCTGGTGTGCTGCGATTCATGGGGTCGCAGAGTCGGACATGACTGAGAGACTGAACTGAACTGAACTGATCATTCTGTTTCTGTTATGAGTAATAATTAAAGTTATCTCATCAAATTAAATCTGTCATTCAGATACCTTTGAAAATACTCAGATATATCTATTTGCAAGGTTTCCCAAATGGCTCAGTGGGTAAAGAATTTGCCTGCAATGCAGGATACACGAGTTCCATCCCTGGGTCAGAGAGATCCCCTGGAGGAGGAAATGGCAACCCACTCCAGTATTCTTGCCTGGGAAATCCCATGGACAAAGGAGTCTGGTAGGCTACAGTCCATAGTGTTGCAAAGTCAGACAGGACTTAGCAGCTAAACAACAAGTACAACGTCATCTATTTGTAGTTACAAAAAGTGAAGTCGGAGATGTAAGGTACATTGGCCCAAACCAGACAAAATAGCACCAAGAGTCTCCTTGAAGCCCAAGTCCTTGGTCCAAGCTTCTTGTGATGGCCGGCTGCCCCAGGTGGCACCTACTAGGCTCTGGTCCTCTAACATATCTCATATCTTGTTCATTCCTTTTTGTTACTACCTTTCTTGAACCTACCTGCAGCTTGTATTACTTTTAATGTTTATTAGTGAAGAAATATTACAGTATTAAAAGAGTTGACCCTCCCCTTTCCTCCATGTTGAACACAGGCCAACCTGGATGCATGGAGAAGAGGGCCAGGTCTGCAGGTGTCATGGAATAGACTAGACTCCAGACCTCCTCCCAGTGCTCAGGCCTGGATTGTGCAGGACTAAAGTCCTACATGATCCCATAGTTCCGGAAGGAGCCAACTTTTCAGTCTCCAGCTTCCATGAAGTCAGTTATCCTCAGCAGGCTGTGTGCAGGGGAGTAGGAGAATAGGTGTATCAGTGGAGTGGATTTGGGAGCTTTGCCCACATTCTCAGAGGCCTTATCAGCCATGAGGCCGCCACACATTCCAGAGTGGACCCAGAGCTGGGCTTTCTGACCCTGCATCCCCGTTAGTTTTTCATTTCTCTCGTGATGCGCTTTTCCATAGCTTGCCTTAACCATGTCAGAAGATTCACGTGTCGAAATGAATCATAAAATATGGTAAAAAAAAAAAATCATAAAAAATAAAATCATTAAATTGTAAAATATGAATCAGGATACAACTGAAGATCAGAGTGAGCCCCAAATAACCTTTTTTCCATCTGCAGTGGCTAAACCAAGTCTTAGTAAATTAAATTATATATTTGTTGCCTTTTTTAGTTGCTAAGTCATGTCTGACCCTTTTGCCTGGTCAGTCACAAATCTGTTTGTAGTTTATGGTCTTTTTTGGAAGTCATGGTGCTAGACCTTCCCGGGGAGGAAGGGGAGTGGTGGAGCAGGTCTGATCTTCAGGACTCTGTTCAGAGATTTCATCATCTGTCTAGGTTGGCCAGGAGCTTGCTCATATTTCAGTTCCCTTGCAAAACCAGTTGAAAAGTAATTCAAATACTCAGCCCTACAGAAATGAATACATGGGATCCCTCTAGTCTCAAAGCGTTTCCCAGGTGGTGCCTGTGTAAAGAACCCACCTGCCAATGCAGGAGACAAAAGAGATGTGGGTTTGATCCCTAGTCTATGAAAACATTATTATGATGGAGATAAAGACAAACACCCAAATCCAAGAGTTCCAAAAGGAAAATATTGTAAGAGTGGTTCAAAATAACAACAAAATACTCAGGGTTGGGGAGACTGCATTCCATTAAAGCCTTTAGCCTGTGGTCCTGGGTGTGGAGAAAAGGGTAGTTTCCCCAGAAGGAGGTGAGCTGTGGTCCAAGACCCCCCAGAGGAGAAGTGGTGTTAGCCAGCAGTTGTGAGGCCTCAGAGTGGGGAGAGGTCCCGGGAACACACATCTCTGCTTTGGTTCTTCATCTGAGGATGAAATCGGCGGGTAATGGAGCAGGGAGCGGGGCAAGTGGAGAGAACGGGACAGGAGAGCCGCAGGCCTTGCTGAGAGGTTTTTGCTTTTCAAGTGTTTGGGGTAAAAAAGGGGTACAGATTCCCGTAATGGAAGGTTCAGAGATGACAACACGTCTTCCTCTAAGTGAAGAATCAACTCCGCATCTGAGTGAACAACCAGTTCACTGAGTTTAACATATTAAAGGGGTAGAAACTGGAACCTGTTCTTGTTTGGACTGGCCTCACTTTGAGGGGGGGTGGCCTGGAGATAAGGTCTGCAGGCATCTGGAGACACGTCCACACACACAGGCCCCTCTGACTTTGCTGATGGATTCGCTGGCCAGGGCACAGAACAGATATAGGAAAGAAAGAAAGCTGCATTGAAGGACCAGGTAAGGAATTCTGGGTTCACAATGTGTTTTCAATGACAAATTGCCAGCACTCACAGGGCCCCAGATTGCACGTAGGTAAAAAGAGACCTTAAATCACATGCCGTCTAAGACGACTTTAGACCTGAAAATTTATGATATTAATTCAAAAATACACACATCTGTTTCATCAAAGACTTATTCAAAACTTGACAAAATACATTTTGGAAATGAATTTACTTGTGTTTTAATCTAACTGTTGTTAATTCAATTTTTTTCAGTGCTGTCAATTTTTTTTAATCCAGATTTGTTTTTTTAAGGAACAGTTTTAGATTCATAATAAAATGGAGCAGAAGGCACAAAAGTTTCCCTACACTTCCTGCCCCACCTGCCACACAGCCTCGCCCTTTACCATTGTCCCCACCAGAGGGTACATTTGTACGATTGATGAACCACATTGACACACAATCATTGCCTAAAGTTTATCATCTGCATCAGGGTCCCTCTTAGTTTCACACATTCCATGGGTCTAGACAAATGTATAATATCACATACCCACCATTATAATATCATACAGAGTATTCTCGCTTCCCCAAAGCTCCTCTGAGTCCTACTTATTCATTCGATTTTTAGCAAACATTGTTTTGAGGACATACTTTTGGCCAGGCAGTGTGATAGGCACGGGCTCCAAAGACAATTTAGTTCCTTAAAGGGCACAGTGAAGGGCCAGGAGCGGTGCAAGTTTTATGTTTTCTTCCCTTATTCTAAGCTCCCTAAACTTTATGAAAATTTTCTTGCCAGGAAAGGTGGAGGCTGCAAGTGAGAGCCAGAGGTTGATTAATCACATTAATGATTAAAGAATAGTAACAAGCTTAGCTAGGAAATATTTTAGTTAAATATAAGTAGTAAGATTTTTCCCCTGTTTCAAATTTCTGATAAACTTTCATCTTCCCAACTCTGTATGTGCAAGTTAAATTACCCTACTAGCATCTTCCCCTATGCCAGGCATTTTTCTGACTTTTCTCTTTGGGGACAGACCATAGTTAAAAACTGAACATGTGAACATCCATAAATCCAGCTCTCTGTATATGTTTAAAATCCAACCAAAGCAGGATTTTTTTTTTAAGTGTGCCATGTTTATAGTTTTAATTTAACATTAGTGGGACATCTGCCAAGCTAATATAGACCCTTCTCTATCACTGGAAAACCCAATTAGGACTTGTTCTGAGTTTGATTATCAGTCAGAAACATGCATGCGGAAACATTCATTAGAGAGCTGCTGAGAGTTGTGATAAAGCAGCAGACGGCTGAATTATGGAGCCGTGGCCCCTCTCCCCCGCAGTGTTACATCTGCCTGCTAAAAGGTGAGGGACTCTGCACCCTCAGGGTGCCATGGTGCCCATGGAAGCCTCTTGCATGCTGAGGGGCACCCTTCTGACTCTTTCGATGGTACTCAGCCTTTCAAGACATGATGCTACAGACAAACGGTAAATGGCAGCCCTGACCACAGTCTGTGTCAGCTGCTCTCGGGTGGGCATGCTTCAAGCTTTAATGTTGGACTTGGAGACTGTGTATGTGGAACTGGAGGCAGGGGAGGGTCCCTGCATACCTAGTGGGTGGGGGAATCTGAAAGGTGGCATCTTCCTGCCCTTCTGTCATAGAGCTGCAATTCTCACTATGAATTTCTAGATTAATCTGTTTCTAGTTGCTAACTCTGGATTGAACTTGTTGAGGTGGCCCTAATCATTCCAAGAGGACTTTGAGAGACACAGAAACAGGCCCAGGACTCCTCAATAAGGAGGAGAGGAAGGAGGCCTGGCGACTTTCTTTTCTCAAGGCCATTTGTTTGATTTAGGTTTTGAGGCTAGATTTTTTTTTTTTTTAATGCTTTACTTAAAAATTCTTATTTTATATTGGACTATATAGTTAATTAACAATGTTATGTTAATTTCAGGTGTACAGAAAGATGATTCAGTTATACATACATATATCTATTCTTTTCCAATTTAGTTTATTACAGAGCATAGAGTAGAGTTCCCTGTGCTATACAGAGGGTCTTTGTTGGTTATCTATTTTAAATACAGCAGAGTGTACATGTTAACCCCAAACTCCCTAACTATCTCTCCCCGTTGATAACTATAAGCTCATTTAGAGTGCTCTTTTAAACGCTATTTTTAAAATAAAACAATTTGGCAAAAATGAATAGTATCTGGCTAACTCAGCAAACTCGAGGACAGCACTCATCCAAAACGATAAAAGGACTACTTTTCACCTCTCCTTGGGTGTTGGGATTATGATGCAGCCTGAGTGCTCCTTTCAAGGCCTCCAGTTGTCTTCCGCTCCCAGCATGGCTCCAGGCCCCAGGGCATGGGATGTCCCCCACCCCCTTTTAAGAGGCCCATTCCAGGGCTGCCATTCTGCTGTCAGCTAACAGGATCAAAGACTTCTGAGCAGCTTATTTGAAAAACATTTGAGTAATTTAGCTCTTAATGGCTTCAATGTGTTTGCTATTTCAGACATTAAATCGATCATTTTTAAAGTTTAAAAAAGGGAAAAATTTGTTTTCAGATTGGCTGTTCCATTGAACAGTATTCATTCCCTGCATAAACTAAGACACTAAATTAAAGAACACAGCCTTCAATGCGGTACAAGAGTGTATATGAAAATGGTTAACCTTGCCTGGAAAAAAAAAATTTAACTTTTTAATTTTCTAAAGAAAGTAAGTTGGTTTCTATCTATCGGTATAACATTCCTCATAGAGTGTCTGAAATAATGGAGGAACTTACAATCAGCTGGACTTCCCTGGTGGCTCAGATGGTAAAAAATCTGCCTTCAGTGCAAGAGACCTGGGTTCGATCCCTGGTTCCGGAAGATTTCCTGGAGAAGGGAATGGCAACTCACTCCAGTATTCTTGCCTGGAGGATCCCATGGACAGAGGAACCTGGCGGGCTACGGTCTATGGGGTTGCAAAGAGTCGGGCACGACTAAGTGACTAAACAACAACCCACTCCAGAGTTCTCGCTTGGAGAATTCCATGGACAGAGGAGCCTGGTGGCCTACAGTCCACAGTTGACTTTCAGTGGGCTATGAGACCCTGTCTCATGTGGGTCCTTGATCCAGTATTTGGGGAGTGTTTCAGATAGTTCTGAGGATGTTTGTATGTGGTGAGCATACATGGCCTCTATTCCAAAATTAGGCTGTGGGTCATGGAAGTCTCTTTCCTTGAATTTGAAGGGAGATTCAAGTTGGAGATGAATAAAAACATGTGCATTTTAAAGTGCATTCACTCAATTTCATGGTGCTCTCTTTGACTCTCATCATTCTGTTTTCTTCAAATATTCAGTAAAATCTCAGTATTCCAATCCACTGTGTGTGTGTGTGTGTGTGTGTGTGTGTGTGTGTGTGTGTGTGTGTGTTAGTCATTCAGTCAAGTCCAACTCTTTGTCACCCCATGTACTATAGCCCTCCAGGGTCCTCTGCCATCTGATTCTCCTGGCAAGAATACTGGAATGGGTTGCCATTTCCATTTCCAGAGGATCTTCCTGACCCAGGGATTGAACCCAGGCCTCCTGCATTGCAGGCAGATTCTTTACTGTCTGAGCCACCAGGTATCAGATGTGTATTAAGGAAAAAGATATGAGTTTCTGTTTGTCTAGAGGACTGGTTTTCACCTGGAAGGAGGGGACACTGGTGATGTCTGAAGACATGATTTTCTTGTCACACCTGGAAAAGGGGTTCCTGGCATCTCATGGGTACAGGAAGGGCTGTTGCTAAGCATCTTACTTGAAAGGGACAGCCTCACTGCAAAGAATTGCTCAGCTCCACTTGTCAACAGCATCTGGATGGACAAGTCATGGTCTAGAGTATTAAGCAGGGGCCAGTGTTTGCTGAAGTTAGCTTGATTCTGGTGTTAACAGCAGTTATTAGTAATTAGTTATTAACAATTCAGTTCAGTCGCTCAGTCGTGTCCGACTCTTTGCGACCCCACGAACTGCAGCATACCAGACCTCCTTGCCCATCACCAACTCCCGGAGTCCACCCAAACCCATGTCCATTGAGTCGGTGATGGCATCCAACCAGCTCATCCTCTGTCGCCCCCTTCTCCTCCTGCCCTCAATCTTTCCCAGCATCAGGGTCTTTTCAAATGAGTCAGCTCTTCACATCAGGTGGCCAAAGTATTGGAGTTTCGGTTACAACATCAGTCCTTCCAATGAACACCCAGGACTGATCTCCTTTAGGATGGACTGGTTGGATCTCCTTGCAGTCCAAGGGACTCTCAAGAGTCTTCTCCAACACCACAGTTCAAAAACATCAATTCTTCGGTGCTCAGCTTTCTTTATAGTCCAACTCTCACTTCCATACATGACCACTGGAAAAACCATAGCCTTGACTAGACGGACCTTTGTTGGCAAAGTAATGTCTCTGCTTTATTAGCAAATTATTAGTAAAAACTCCAGAAGATATTGAAGGACAGGGAAGCCTGGCATGCTGCAGTCCATGGGGTCACAAAAAGTCAGACACAACATAGTGACTGGACACAGTAAGAAATTGCCAAATTCAAGAGTTAAGATGAATACAAACCATTCTTGTGTCAAGATTTTCCCCAAAGGGTTTTGCTGTAAAATTGAGGTATTCAGGGGGGTTTGTTTGTTTGTTTGTTTGTTTTCATTGCTGTTGGTTTTAACAAGATCATAAATGCCTTCAAAAACAGGCTGGACATATAGGCATCTCACCCCTGGTTATTAATAGGGATCATACCAGGTTTCTGCCTGTTCTATGTTGTTGAACTGGCAGAAATTAAATTTATAAAGTTATTTTGGTTGACATTCAAGGATAATATGTGTAACATAGCTCTGTGTCAGCTTTTGCACTAAGGACTCTCTATGTCTAATCTCATGCAAACCTCCTCGCAAGCCACAAAATAAGTAATTATTTTCTCTTTATTAAGAGGGGGAAGCAAAAGTTTGATTTCAATAACTTTTCTGGGGTCTTAAAATTGGTTAGTGTAGACTTGTGGTATTTCTTTCTCCAACTCCTCGCTTTTTATCATACTCCCACTGTCATTTTTCATCATCACTTGCAGCTGTGACCCAGAAGCCGCATGAATGCCTACATCCCTTCCGACTTGTGCATTTTAATGCAGCTGTGAGGTCAGCCTCGAGGATGAACACTCCCAGTCCCCCTGCTCATTCTGATGCCAAGGTAGCCAGTACCTTCCCAGCCTGATCACCCTCTTCTTGAGCTTCTCTCTGACCTTGACCTCCTGCAATGGGAAACCACAGAGACATCAAGTCCCCCTGAGGTGAGGGTGTGGGCATGATGTCCAGCCAGAGCGTCATGTCCTTTGAGAGCAAACACTGCATCTCTCTTATTTATCCAAGACAGATTTCAGAAGCCTAGTCCTTAATGGGGCCCCTCATCTTTAATCATTGCAATACAGTTTAAGTGCTACAAAATTAGGTTGTCATACAAACACACACACAAACATATAACAAAAACTAAAATCTCTATACATTTATCAATGCATAAATATGTTGAAATATGTTTTATCTCTAAAATAGCTCATTTTAAACAGATTTAGATATAGGCATATACAGGAATCTTGGTTTGTTCTTTAGGTGGAAGGAACAGCCTGAAGAGAAGGATGGAAACCTCTGTGGGAATTCTGTTTCTTAAATATTTGGAGTGGAGTTGCTGAGGTTTAGGCGATATGAATCTCCAATGGCAGTCTCTTTGTTTAATATCATTTATTATTTTTAACCTTTATTTGGATTTAGTCTGCGGTTCTTATTCAAACCCCTTGAATTGCAGTCTTAGCTCATCAATTTTCAGCCCTTCTTCTCTAATGAAAATGTTTGTAATTATAAATTTCCTACTATAAACCTCTGTAGTCACATCCTACAGGTTTGGCATGCAGTATTATCATTATCATTTTTATTACTACCATTTGAAGCATTTATTATTTTTCCTTTGATCCGTGATATTTTTAGAAATACATTTTTAATACTTGCAACTATATGTTTTTTAGACTTGACTCTATTATTGATTTTTAATTTAATTACCTTTTTAAAAAGAATGTATTCAGTATGGTATTGATTTTCTTGTCTAAAATGTTATCCTTGTTCAGGATTTTAATTCCATTGTGTTTTCTTAGCCACAAAATTAATTTGCTGTTATTTTAATGTAGTAAAGTCAATATTTATTTATATTTACTCACATTTGCCGGAGAAGGCAATGGCACCCCACTCCAGTACTCTTGCCTGGAAAATCCCATGGATAGAGGAGCCTGGTAGGCTGCAGTCCATGGGGTCTCAAAGAGTCGGACACGACTGAGCGACTTTACTTTCACTTTTCACTTTCGTGCATTGGAGAAGGAAATGGCAACCCACTCCAGTGTTCTTGCCTGGAGAATCCCAGGGATGGGGGAGCCTGGTGGGCTGCCGTCTGTGGGGTTGCACAGAGTCGGACACGGCTGAAGCGACAGCAACAGCAGCAGCAGCACTCACATTTGCCAGATTTTTTGACTCACATTTTCTTCTGGTATTACATTCTTCTTTTGGGGATCAATTTTATTTTTCCTGATGTATATTCTTTAAGTGTTGCTCTAATGAGAGTTTGTGGTAAATATTTTTAGAGTTTTAAACTTTGTCAAAAAATGTGATTATTTTGGTATTATGGGTTGCACTCATTCTTTTCCAATGAAGCAAATATTCTTTATCATAGTAAATATTCTTTATCCAGGAAATATACACATGTATTTGGGCTTCCCAGTTGGTGTTAGTGGTAAAGTACTCGCCTGACAAAGCAGGAGACACAAGAGGCTTGGGTTCAACCCCTGGGTTGGGAAGATCCCCTGGAGGAGGGCATGGCAACCCACTCCAGTATTCTTGCCTGGGATATCCCCTGAACAGAGGCATCTAATGGACTACAGTCCATGGAGTTGCAAAGAATTGGACACTATTGAAGTTACTTACCATTCATGCATGCACATATATGAATGTATGTAAGTGTAATAATATACTACATATATATATATATAAAATGATGACATATATCCCCCTCTAAAAATGCTTTATCAGTATGAGCTTTTTAGAGTGAAACAAATACTAACTTGTTCAACATATATCTAGTGAGCACATATTATGGACTGCCTAGGCTCTGTTCTGAAGATTCAGAGATAAAATGTAGTCCTGATGCTCAGGGGTTGCACAGAGCCATGTAGAAAATTTAATGAGGGGGATATTCACTCTGGAGTCCAAGAGCCACATGAAAGTTTTCTAACTGAGTCAGAAGAGAAGAGACCAAGTAAAAAAGCGTTTTTGAAGGTTAGTACTGGTACTGAGTCGTTAGGAATGAATACGATTTTAATCAGGTCTGGAGAAAAGAGAAATGAGAAGGAATTAAGGTGGAAGGCGCCTGGTATGAAGGACTGAGCTGCTCTGGGACCAGAGGTGCTGCTGGGGAGCCTCCTGCAGAGCTGTGGAGTCTCTCAGCTGCTACCCCTGCCGCTGGGGATGGTTCTACCTGCCAGGAACTCGTTATCCTGTTCCATCAGGGCTCCTAATCTGAGACGCATCTATGAAATAGGAAAGGAGACATTTCTACTCCCCAAAACTGTTGCAGAAATGAATTCAATGCAACTTGTCATGTGGTCAGTGTTTCCTCAACAAGCTTTGGATCCTCATCGACACCCTCAACCCCTCCATCCTTTGAGAAAACACAGCTCTGCCATCCCTTCTCTTTAATGTTTTTGGCAATGGTTCTCAAAACCACCAGGGAATTTTGATGTTCATTTCAGAGATTCTGATTTTATTGGTTTGCAGTATGGCCGAGACATCTGCATTAAAAAAAAAAAAAAAAAAAAAATCCGGGTGACTCTAGTGTGCATCAGCAATAATAACCACTGGCGTATACTCTCTGTTTGACCAGTTGGTTAGCTTTCCTCAACTAGCTGTGCTTCGTCGCTCAGTCGTGTTCAACTCTTTGCGACCCCATGGACTGTAGCCCATCAGGCTTCTCTGTCCGTGGGGATTCTCCAGCAAGAATACTGGAGTGGGTTGTCATGCTTTCCTCCAGAGATCTTCCCAACCCAGGGATCAAACCCAGGTCTCCCGCCTTGCAGGAGGATTCTTTACCATCTGAGCCACCAAGGAGGCCCAAGAATACTGGAGTGGGTAGCCTATCCCTTCTCCAGGGGAACTTCCTGACCCAGGAATTGAACTGGAGTCTCCTGCATTGCAGGCGGATTCTTTACCAGCTGAGCTACCTGGAAAACCCCTTCTTCAACTACAGTTATACCAAAAAACTAACAAACAAAAAATTAAGCCTCACCAAAATTGATTTGAATGATTATGTTCTCAATTCTACAGTCATGACATATAAGTAGTGACTTTCAGTTCATGGCAGAAGAATCAGACAGCATTAGACTGAATTTTCTCATGGAGAGAGGTGATGTTTATAATTGTTGAAAGATATGTCAACAACCAGTGGTAAGTTAGTAAATCGGCTCTCTACGGTAAGGGAAAAAAGGCTTGGGATAGTTGCACCTGCCGCTTTCCATGATGCAAATACTCCACCATGACTGATGTTAATCCACCAAATACTTAAGAAAAAGTTCACAACATTCCTGAATAGTTAAAAACTAGCATCCACAACCAGGTATCACAAATTGGCAGGGCCTGCCTCCAGCACACCAGACATTTCTTGAGAAATTCGTCTATTTTGTATAGACTAGACTCTGGTGGACTGTAGCCCACCAGACTCCTCTGTCCATGGAATTCTCCAGGCAAGAATATTGAGGTGGGTAGCCATTCCCTTCTCCAGGGGATCTTCCTGACCCAGGGATTGAACCCAGGTCTCCAGCATTGCAGGCAGATCCTTTACCATCTGAGCCACCGGGGAAAGCCCTGTAACACCACAGTCATCCGCTATAAAAGAGTGGAATATGGGTGCAAGAAGAGAAGAAACTATAAGATTATGCAAAGTATTCTTTGAAAGAATCTTGCATATCACATGGTGAGGAAAAACAAATCTCAGAATCAGAAATCACAATACTACTTTTGTTCTTTAAATCTTGGTTCAAAGCAAGGATAAGTGTCCAGAGTAGAAACAGTTGGCTCTTTGTCTCTTTTATTGAACAAAAACATTCACATTCAAAAGACCCCATAGTATATTTCTGGACTTAGAACACTTGGAAAACTTGTGAATCACCCTCACATAACTACAGATATTCTAATAAGGTGGAGATCTGAAAAAATATCACATGATATTGAAAATAGGGGGGAAAAAGAGACCAGACTCTATGCCTCAGAAATACTAATATGCCATAAAAGTATTTTAGAGATTTGAGAATATTTACTTGAAAGAAAAGAAGACCCGGGACTTTGCTGACAGTCCAGTGTTTAGGACTCTGCACTTCCACTGCAAGGGGCATAGTTTCCATCCCTGATTGGGGAACTAAGATTTCACAAGCCAGGTGGAACAGCCAAAACAAAAAAAGAAAAGAAGACCTAAGATTTCATGATTGTTATTTCCAAATAATTGTCTAAGTAGGAGTTCAAATGACACGAAACGGTTATGAACACTGGGAAATGTGTTCATGTCTAAACATAAGGATGGACTTTTTAAAACAGCTTTGAAAGGTGGCAAATATTTTGCCAGAGGCTGGGCGATATCTGGTGATGTTATTGGAAGGAACCAGGTGTCGAATGCAGGAGAAGGCAACGGCAACCCACTCCAGTACTCTAGCCTGGAAAATCCCATGGACAGAGAAGCCTGATAGGCTGCAGTCCATGGGGTCACAGAGTCGGACATGACTGAGCGACTTCACTTTCACTTTTCTCTTTCATGCATTGGAGAAGGAAATGACAACCCACACCAGTGTTCTTGCCTGGAGAATCCCAGGGACGGGGGAGCCTGGTGGGCTGCCGTCTATGGGGTCGTACAGAGTCAGACACGACTGACCCAACTTAACAGCAGCAGGTATCGTATGAGGAAAGGCTATACTGAATTATCTTTCAGAATCTGACCAATCCTGTTCCCCAAGATTGTATTAACTATGCAACTAGGAGGTGGATGTGCTGGACAAAGGCATGGTCCCTATCCTGGGCCAAGCAGAGCTGAGCTGCACAAGACTTCATCACGACTCAGAATGGAGCTTAGTTTAAAATCTAAATTTTTTGATGCTGGAAATTTCCATTTAACTGTTTCATACCATGGGTAAGTGAAACTGAGGATAAGAGAAAACTATAAGTTATTCTCTCTTATTTCCTTTGGAAGAAAATGTAAGTTACATTCGACATTTAAAAACATTTATAACAAGCAGAGTGATTTGTATTTCTTATCAATGATTTTGTCATCAAAACTTGCTTTGCCAAGAAGTTTATGTAAGTACAGTTTAGATATATCTTCTTTCCATAGTATTTAGTCATCCTCACGTTGCCTATTTTACCTTAATGTAATTAACACTATATTGATCATTTTTTATGGCATAGCATCAAACCTCAAAACCCATTATGGTTTACTTTAAACAAATATTGATTGTCTTTCTCAAGGCTGTGGTTTTCAGGGGTTTGCCTGGTCTCGCTCGCCTAGGATGAGCTAGTCTCGTTTCAGGCTATGGATTGCTTTCAGGACTGCTACACAATCTCCTATTTTCTTTGGTGTAGCAGTCACATGGGGTGTGTTCCTTTAATAGCAGAGCACAAGGGATGCTTCCATCTAAAACTCAACTGCTAAAACGGTAACTCATAGCCCAACACCAAATATGTGGGAAAATATATACCCCAATGTCATATCATGTAAAATCACACAGCAAAGTTAAACTGAAAAGACTAATTCAATCAACCAAAAACAGTATCTGCCCAAGATTCTGTGGATTTTTCTTTGCTGTGGCTATAAGGTCACTTCCTTTAAAAATCAATTTTTTAAGCCAGATTCAACTCAGAGAGTTGGACCATAAAGAAGCTTGAATGTCAAAGAATGGATGTTTTAGAACTGAAATGCTGGAGAAGACTCTTGAGAGTCCCTTGGACCACAAGGAAATTGAATGAGTCAATCCTAAAGGAAATCAGTCCTCAATATTCATTGCAAGGACTGATGTTGAAGCTGAAACTCCAGTACTTGGCCACTTGATGAGAAGAGTCGATTTATTGGAAAAGATCCTGATGCTGGGAAAGATTGAGGGCAGGAGGAGAAAGGGGCAACAGAAGATGAGATGGTTAGATAGCAGCATCTGACTCAACAGACATGAATATGAGCAAACTCCAGGAGATAGTGAAGGACAGGGAGGCCTGGCACGCTGCAGTCCATGGGTTTGCAAAGAGTTGAACAAAATTTAGCGACTGAAAAATAGCAACATTCAACACAGCCTCTGAGTCTGATATATTAATAGCTATGGAACATGCTATATGCCATTATTCATTATGCCTTTACTAAAATGTTACCAGGATTATAAAGTTATCAAAGGTGAAAGTGAAAAGTGTTAGTCGCTAAATTGTGTCTGACTCTTTTCGATGCCAAAACCAAGCTCCTCTGTCCAGGGGATTTCCCAAGCAAGAATATCAGAGTGGGTTGTCATTTCCTTCTCCACAGGATCTTCCCCTCCCAGGGATTGAACCCAGGTCTCCTGCATTGCAGTCAGGTTCTTTACTGTGTGAGCCACAAGGGAAGTCCTAAATTTATCAAAAGGAGATACTATTATTCACCATCCAAATGAGGGAATCTCAAGTCAGAGTTCTCACTCAGAGCAACATACTTGTTCATGAAGGTAAATATGAGCAGAAAAAACAAGTGATAAGAAAGGACCTTGCGAGTGGGGGTCACTGTCCCACAGGGTTTGGCATCCTGTAGGCATTCCATTGGTATTTTTAGCATATATAAAACTAGCCCCTCGTGTACCTTTTTCCCTCTGAAATCCAATAGAATCCAACACACCACGGGCCACATAGGTGATACCTAAAGTCTGTTGATGCCCCCCTGCTTGACTCCAAGTTTCTCATCAACCTTCATATTCGAATATTTTTTTAAATTAATTTTACTGGAGTATAGTTTCTGCTGTATAGCAAAGTGAATGTTATACATATACGTATATCCACTCTTTTTGAGATTCTTCTTTTCCCATATAGATCATTACAGAGTATTAAGTAGAGTTCCTTATGCTATACCCTAGGTCCATATTAGTTTTCTATTTCATATATAGTAGTGTCCATGTGTCAATCCCAATCTACCAAATTATCCCCCCCCTCCTTTCCCCCTTGGTAACCATAATTTTTTTTTTTTCTTATTTCTGTGACTATTTCTGTTTTGTAAATAGGTTCATTTGTATCACTTTTTTCTTTTTTTAGATTCCACATATAAGCAGTATCAAATGATATTTATCTTTCACTTATTTTACTTAATATGATAATCTCTGGATCCATCCATGCAGCTGCAAAGGACATTATTTCACTCTATTATATGGCTGAGTAATATTCCACTGTATACATGTACCACATCCTCTCTGTCCGTTCTTCCATGGAACATTTTAAGCGAGTTCTTCTCACCGGTCTACTATTCAATTTATTATCCAACACCTCCATCCACTGAAACCTCACTTCTGCCCTTCTGCACTCATCAAGGTCACTGATGGTCTATTGTCAACTCCAATGTATGGTTCTTAGCCTTTATTTTATAAGACTTATTTGGTACCATTGCCCATCCCCTTTGTGAAAGGCTCAGCATTCTTGTTTCTGGAATGCCACCTTTTGCTGGTTCTTATCATATCTCAGGAGTCATTTATTCTGCTTATTTAGCAACTCTTCTAGGTATCGCCATCCTTCTAAATGTGCAGGTTGCTCAGAGTGCTCAGTCCCCTGCTCATCCATCTTATATCCTGTCCTCTGGGGTAACAGCCACTGTTGCGCCTGCTTCCTTTGTTGTTTCTTCTCAAATGCGTCTCCAGGCTAGAGTTTTTCCCAGGGCTGCAGACACACAAGAAACTCCCAGCATCACACACTGTATTTTCCTAAGCACTTCACATGTGTCCAGCCCAAATGAAATGCAGTTGTGTTTCCCCATAAATGTCTTTCTTTCCTTATGTCATTATGTTAGTCTGTAAAATTACCATCTCTCTCGTCTCAAACTGTCGTGTTGATGGCCACAGTTGGCTCTCTCCGGTCTTGTTTTCTCCACATTCCATGAATTACAAAGTTTAAGGGCGTTGTCTCCCACATACTTTTTTTAGATCCTTTCCTCTTTTCTATACTTAGTGCTCTACTAATAATAGCTACACTGTATCAATTACTTAATATGAGCCAGTTCTTATGCTAGCATTTTACTTTTTATTTTGTGCTTGCTTTCTCAGGCAAATATTAATTTCTCTATGTTATGGATGATAAGACGATCCAGAGATTTGGAAGATGAGAAAAATTAGACTCCAAAAAATTAAGTTCCTTGCCTGGGGCTGTGATTCAAAAATCTGTCTCAGTTCAAAGTCTAAGCAGGTTCTTTTTCTCATCTCCTCTCCTCTTGTGGGCAAATAGTGTGTATTTGTTTTGAATAATCTACTATATTCCTAATTTTCTTGATTCTATAAAGTTGATAGAACTAATATTTGTTAAATGCTTCAGTATCCCAGGAGCTGGGCCAGATGCTAGAGATAGAAAGGTGAATAAGCCATCTTTTATGCCCTCAGTAACCGAAACATTCACCGTTTCTGAATAATAGAGAGACATGCATGCATGCTAAGTTACTTCAGTCCTATCCAACTCTTTTTGCAACCCCATGGACTGTAGCCCACCAGGCTCCTCTGTGCATGGAATTCTCCAGACAAGAATATTGGAGTGGGTTGTCATTTTCTTCTCCAGTTATAAATAAAAAATTCATGCAAGAGATACCAGTTTTTGGTTATTCTACCAATTTGGTGACATTGCAATTTATATTATTAAACCCTAGAATGATTATGTTTGGGAGTATTCCTATAAATTATTCGAGTGACTCAAGCCAAGAACCACGTTGATCCCAAGTAACTAGATATTAACTATTTTTATCACAGTTACCAAGACAATTCCTATGTGTTACTTCAGGCTAGGTTAATATGTCTCATTTAGAAGGACTACACAGTTTTAAAAAGATAAGTTTCAGACGTGAAGTTAGATGGTTCAGGATGAAGAGAGGAATTTCATCAGCTTGTCATCTTCCCAGCAACACCCGGATCAACGCACCCCGGGGAGTCCATGTGTTAGAGCCGTTCCTTCTCTGCTACCTTCCGAGATGGAGCTGTACCAGCTCCACATTACCAGCAGTAATGTATTGCGTGTTCCTTAATGTCAGGATTGGTGATTTAGTGATTGATTATCTGACTGCTGTGTAGTGCTTAAAATAATACAAACGCAGGAAGTAAATGAGTTGATGGGGAAGAAATTCTGTCATGCAAATTCACACAGTCCAGACCTTCACTGTCACACTCATTGCTGGCAGCAGAAGTGGGTCACCGGAGCGGCTGGCCCCTGATAATTTATTTTCTCAGACACACCATCCATATTCATGATATCCTGCTGTTTGTCTGTCACCTCCAAGAAGCCCTCTCTAGTTTCAGAATCACAATGAACAGAAAACACGCACATGAAGCCAATGAATATAAGTAGACTAGAACAAGTGTGGATCTGATTTTTTTCCAGGCTTTAACTCTAGATTGAAAACAGCAATTATTTGTCCATATGGTACTCTTACCATGTTAGTTCATGGACAGTCAGGTACAATGTTCCTAGGAAAAAGGACTCATGAAAGGAAAATATTTATTCATTCATTTTAGAGTTCTGGGGCTTGCTAAACTGTTAACCATTCTGTTCTAGTCAGCAGGAACAAATGCGGATTATGCAGATAAATACATTCAGGTAAACATAGAGGCACAGCCCAGTTGATGTGTCCACATTTTATCTTTCAGGCATAATTAATGCTGACGGGATCACGAGATAGTTGCAACCAGCATAACAGAACTGGGGCAAAGGCCTCTGTCAAACAACTTTTTGTTCACTGTTGTTGTTTTTTTTTTTTTTTTTCTTCCTGAGAGTATGATGTGATTTATTTGCAGATAGAAGATGGTATAATTGCTTTCGCCAAAGGATTGAACCTTGATCAGTTTCCCTAAATGACTAAAGATGACTACAACAGGTAGATACAGACATAGGAATATAGATCAACTGGAGGCGGCATTTATTATTTGCAAAGATTGCTTGCATCAAACATGTATGTTTTTTTGCAAGAAGTCTTTGCCTTCCAATGCAGGGGGAGCCGGCTGGAACTCTGGTCCAAGAGCTAAGACCCCACGTGCCTCACAGGCGAAAAACAAAACAAAACAGAACATAAACAACAGAAGCAATATTATAACAAATTAAATAAGGACTTTAAAAATGGCCTAACAAAACCCTACATGAAATAATTAAAATGGTGAAAAATACTAGAAAGTTTGTCCAAAGCCTCTACATATGCTTTTTGATATGTACAAAGCAAAGGATTAACTCCATCCATGATATTTGTGTCAGGGAGGCACTGATTAATTTAATATTCTGATTGGATGAGCAGCGGAGCTTTAACGGCTGTTAACTCTTTGGCAAGTAGCTGTGAGAGGGTGATAATGAGGTTAACATTCTGAGGACCTGATCTGCTTTGTCGCTGTATTTAATTACTATGTTGATGCCAAATAGTGCTCACTCAGAGTTCTCTAAGTGGGGCACTGTGAATCCACATCTGGGTCAGTGGTGGGGCCTGCTTTAGACAATTGTAGAAAATGGGATGTTTATTAATTGCCCTCCACAAAGTTCCTGCGTTCACCAGGAAGGTGTGAGTCACCGCTTGAAATCGACCTGTCCCTCCTCCATCCAGTCTTTGATGAAATAGAAACACAGAACCGAATCTCTATCTACCCTTCAACCATTTACAAAACATTTTGACAGTCATCACATCACTTGATTATTCCCTGAAACCCTGTGAATGAAGTCTCATCATCCCGATTTTATACGTGAGGGAAGTCAAACATGGCCACAGACTTGCCTGGGTCATGTACCTTTTGTTTAGAAAGTCTGGGCTTAAACTCAGGCCTCCACATAATGTCCTGAAGTGCATTTGGCCCAGGACAGATAGAGGTCTAAAGCCAGGTATTCATTTATTATCTTCCAGCTGTCAGGATGGGTAAACAGGTAAACTTTCTCAGACAAGTTAGGAAGTAAAGACAAAGACTCCTCTTTGATGTGAAAAGCTCTATGAAAACATTTTCAAAGAATTACAGGACATGTCTAATTTAAAATACATTAAGGAAACCAAAGAAGATGAATCAGTGCTATGTCTGGCCCTGTCTTTGGAGCCAATGGCCTGGAAGGCAGAGAACACAGCATACCTTTGTCATCTCTGTTTTCACTGATATAAAGGACTTGTTTTTTTTTTAATATTAAACTTTTTATTAAAACTGAGTCTTTACAATATATTTATAATGACATGTTCCACAGACAAATATTTAAGAAAAAAACTTTTTTATGTATAATTATTGGCATACAAATTTAAGAACATAGTTAAAACTAAGCTAAATATTTATATGTGTGTGTGTGTGTGTGTGTGTGTGTGTGTGTGTGTATATCCAAATTTATATCAATGATCTGGAACACCTGAGCTTTAAGTTGTCAGTTTTCCAGATAGTGTGAAATACTTTTCATCCACTTTAGAAAGTATCCAGCCCATTGAGAAAGAATAACTTTGGTTAACAGACATTATCTTCCAAAGATCACATAGAGGTCTTCAATGAGATTACAATTTATCTTCAGAGGCTTCTTCCAAGTGGAGATCTGTCTATGATGTAAGGAAGGATTCCCATGTAGCAAACCACTGTTCATAACAGAGGATGTTCTCCTCTGCCGTATTTGTAAATGCTGACTTGATATCATTTTGCATGTTTTCTTTCCATCTTTCCCAATGTGCTTTCAGGGCATTATTAACACACTCCACTTTATCTTCCAATTTTCCAATCTCTTCCATAAGCAGATCAGTATCTGCCTTTTTGGACGTCAAAGCTTCAACTTTGGAATCCAGTTCTGCCTGTATTTGGTCTCTTCTTTTCATGACAGCCGTTAACACTTCACTAGAAAGCACATACTCGTGTACGACAGGAAGCAAGGCCTCTGAGAGTCCAGACATCCGTTTTTCAGTGGCCTTTACAGCATTTGTCAATGCAGCTGGCAACACTTTTTAGAGTATCAGCCAGATCTTCCGATGCCAACCACAGAATATGAATTGGGCCATATCCTTTCATTTCATCGAAATATTCCCGTTCTTCCTTGTAGATTCTCTGAGTATTTTATCTATCAAATTTATTTTCTGGCTAAATATTTCAATGAAGTTATTCATTTCCACGAACTCATCAGGGTGACTTTTAACTCCTCTCATTGACAATGCAACCACTCTGCCTGTTCCATCCTGCTGAGTAATCCAGGCCCTTGCTTCTTGTGAGAAGAGAGTTCCCAAGCTTGTGCAGTAAGAAAAATTTTAAAGTCTTCATTAAATGTTAGAGTTTGATGATCAGCAATTTGGTTCAAAAATTTGTGCAATGCCTTCCTGTGTGTCTCAATGAAGTCAACATTAAAGTGTTCCACCATTCCTTTCACTATAAACTTTTCTGGCAACGGTGGAATAATCAGAATCAGGTGTGCTTCTTCAAGTTTTTCTTTCAACCAAAGAAATCCTGATAACGTCTCCTAACTTCAAATTCACTGGAGTCAAATTCCCCAGGAGATGTCTTAGTAATAATCCTGTAAGTAATAAAAGTTTCCATTGTAGGAACATGGCTCTCGGGTTCATCGACCGTAATAAAAAGATCTTTCAGATCTGGCTCATCGTCAAACTTGACTTGGTTTATCACTGATAAAGGGGATGTCGGCATCGGCGGGCTGAAGGAATTTATGTCCATCAATGAGGCATCCTTACTGAACATCTCCTGTCGTCCTTGTCCTCGTCCAGACCCAGCACCTCGGCCTGCAGCAGGGCAGGGCGAAGGAGCCCATGCTGCCGGGGAGGGGGGCGTCACCCCCCCGGGCTGTCTCAGCCGGGAGGCCCCAGGAGCGTGCCTGAGATGCCCAGCACTCGCCCTCCATCCCGAGAGTGCGCGCCGAGCCGCCAGCCGCCAGCCCGCCTCCCCATCCAGCCCCAAGTCCGCTGAGCAGACTCGGAACTGCTGGAGCCCTGATATAAAGGACTTGTTCTTTAAAGCTCTTGTTCAAAATTGATAAACTATAATGCCACATGTTTTCAGGCTTTCCTATATTTATAAATTAATATGCAACTCCATACAAACAGGCGAGTTATGGTTCAAAGTGGACTTATTTTTAACCTCCAGATTCCTTCACACCCCCTTATGGATATGATGCCTTTTACGTTTTGTTAGTAAAGTTTTTGACTGGCAGATGCAGTCCACCGGTAACTTGTTTTTCTTTATAGAAGTCAATATGATCATTCAAGACTAGTCACTTACAGAGACATTGGAGTATGACTTCTTCATTCAATAACTCATTTACCTGACAAAGAAAATTATTAGATACTGCATCTGATGAAATGTGGAAAATTAATTATAAAAGAAAAAGAAACTAAATAAGACATCAGGCAAGTAAGGCAACATTAGGTTATGTTATTGGCTGTGTTTCCTTTCCATGTGAAAAATCGTCTTGCATATTGGCATTAAATGAACAGAGAGAGGAAAGGTCGCTTGAAACAATTACTAATTGGGAAAAATTTCAGAAGTGTGTAGCTGGTGCTTTCTCGGGCATATTGATGTTCTGTGTGTTCATAAAGCTGGTACCCATTTCACAGCTTACAGCATGAAATGTTGTCTTGAAAATGAGATGTACAGTTGGGTAAGTCTGTCATGGGGCAGTCGCCCTGCCAACAGTGGGACTAACAAAAGATAGCTGTGAGGTGTAGTGTGGACACTTGTCTCCCTGTGGGGTGGCCTGTTTAGAATATTCTCTAGGTGGGCTGGCAAGTCCCTAGCCATCTTCAGAGTGTCAGCTCGATTTCTGTCTCTGATGGACTCTTGCCAGGGGAATGAGATGGTCAGGAGGCTCACCTGGGTTCGGGTACTATCCTTCAGATAATTACTAAGCAGAGTTCTCAGCCTGGCATTTCAGAGACAAAGCAATTATCAAAGAATAATTAAATCACAGCATGAGTGAAATAAATCCACATTTCACTAAATGGTTTACCTTAGGCATTTTAACTAATTCCAGCTATCTCTGTAGACACAGGTGTCCAAATTTCACAATTACAGTTCTGCTCCTGATTTAGTGAATGGGGCTCCATTTCTTCTTTTTCAGACAGACAGACAGACAGACACACACACATACACACACACTGCTCAATGTACATTATTGCCAAAGAGTTGACTAAACCTTTCACCCTATTGTTATTATTGCCAGATTTGCCTTACTTATTTTTCTTTTATTGCTGCATAACTCATGGGGCTTCTCTGGCAGTTCAGCAGTAAAGAATCCACCTGCAACGCAAGAGATACAGGAGACACATGTACCATCCCTGGGTCGGGAAGATCCCTTGGAGGAGGAAATGGCAATCCACTCCAATATTCTTGCCTGGAGAATCCCATGCATAGAGGAGCCTGGCGGGCTACAGTCCATGGAGTCACAGAAGGGTCAGACAAGACTTAGCAACTAAACAACAACATAACACATATATCATGCTATATATTCCATACAAATTTTTGGTTCTAAAATACCAAATAATCCTGGCAGCTTCAAGTGTAGCACCAGCTACACTAGAAACAGGTTTCCTAAAAAATTTTCTATGACTAGATATCTACTTGAGACAGTGATGTTGTAGCAGGCAGACTCTGCCTATCTCATGAACAGACGATGGATGGGACCCTCCTTCACTTCTTCCCAAAGCGTGTGTTCTCCTGGAGCTCTGTACTCCTTCCTGGCTGCCACACACACAGAACTGTCAGAACACAGAAAAGCTGGGTGTACCCAGAGAAGGGTTAGCATGCTTTAGGAAGGCGAAAGTTTCTGAGATATTTCCCCGGAGAATAGAAGATTCAGGGCTTCAGGAGGGCTGTCCTCAAGCTTATGAAGGCTGTCAAGGCAGAGGGTTAAAGAGCTCTCCCCAGCCCCCGAGGTTAGTGCCCGACTAGAGGGAGATGGATCGTGTCCCAGGGACATGAATTTTCTAATAGAAATTCCCAAATGGGACCAGACTGTCTCAGGAGGAAGCAGGGTCCTGTCACCAACTCTCAGTGATGCTGAGACTAAACTGATTGATGCTCAGCATAAGCGAGTTCATGGGTGACAGGGAGGAGCAAGCAGAGCTTAACCATCATGTGTCTGAGAAAGTGTGTGTGCCTCTGTGTGCATGTGTGTGCGTGTGTGTGACTACGTATCAGTTACACAGAAAATAGGGGCTGAAATGGAGGACCTCTTGGGGTTCTTATAATCCGGGTGCTGTAATAATTTCTGTGGGTAGGACTTACTTCTCTACTTCCTGTTTTTTTGTTCCCTCTAGTGAGTCCAGTCCAGTACATCAGTGGGTCTATTTTATTTTTTCAAACCTGTAAGTGTACATACTTTGAAGGAGACCAACGTGAGATTCAGACGTGGGTTTTAGGATTGCCACCTAAAACTCTGAAGGTTTTTCAGCTCATTATTTTCTAAAATAGAATCTTAGAACAACCCAAATGTAAAATGCTTTCCTCACCCGAAATGCTACCTACGTTAGTGAGCCTACAAATTTTACACATTTATTAAGCTTCAGTTTAGTTCAGTCGCTCAGTCGTGTCCAACTCTTTGCGACTCCATGGACTGCAGCATGCCAGGCTTCCCTGTCCATCACCAATGCCCGGAGTTTGCTCAAACTCATGTTCATCAAGTCAGTGATACCATCCAACCATCTCATCCTCTGTCGTCCCCTTCTCCTCTGTTCTTCAATCTTTCCCAGCATCAGGGTCTTTTCTAAGGAGTCAGTTCTTCGCTTCAGGTGGCCAAAGTATTGGAGTTTCAGCTTCAGCATCAGTCCTTCCAATGAATATTCAGGACTGATTTCCTTTTGGTTGGATCTCCTTGCAGTCTAAGGGACTCTCAAGAGTCTTCTCCAACACTACAGTTCAAAAGCATCAATTTTTTGGCATTCAGCTTTCTTTATTAGGTTTGGTCCATGCTAAACCCCTGGAACACACCTGTGCCAGGGTCACAGTAAAGCTTCCCATCTGGAAGACTATGATATGTTCACACAGACCTTTTGTTTTTGTGTTTCACAGGCTCCTGAGATGAGCAGAAGCCACTTATTCTCCAAGCACCATTTTCTACTTACTGGAAGAAGCTTGGGTGAGACATTCAAGAAGGAAAAAGCATTTGCCCTTACCTAAAGCCAGGATCTTATTATTATCCAAGAGGATACATAAAAGCCTCCGGTCTGCATTTGATGTGTAACATTTGTTTGTGCTGAGATGTCCCGGGTTGCTGATTTATATTCCTAACAGTCTCTTCGGGCGCAGTCCACTCCTTACACATCTGCCTCTCAATCAGCATCCTGGTTTCCTCCCCCGACTTCACTTCCATGTGAGTTCCAAGGCTTTCTGATTATTAAACTGCAGAGAGCTCAAATTTGCTATCAGACAATTGAACCTAATTGTCTGAGACGATTTACATCTATCAGTGCAAGGTTTATGGCTTTTCAGGCTCCGTGAAAGATGAATAAATAACAGAGCTGGAGTCATTACTTTGTTTTATTACTTGCACTGTGCAGGGGAATCTGAAAATAATTTGGGCACTAAAGCTTTGTCAAATAGTGGACATCTGTCAAGTTACAGGTTCCGATGGTATTTTGCAAGCTGTCCACTCATACCTTTTACAACTGCTACCGTAAAACCAAGGAACTGAATTTTTTTTTAATAAATTTATTTATTTTAGTTGGGGGCTAATTACTTTACAATATTGTAGTGGTTTTTGCCATACATTGACATGAATCAGCCATGGGTTTACAAGAATTCCCTTAAAGATGTGAGAGTGAGTTTCACTTAGGGGATTCACCTTTTGGTAACATGGGCTTCTATTTTCTTTCCTGCTAATCACCTTCTCACCCGACTCACACACTCCATCCTTCTCCTTAAAAAATAGATACAGAGGAAGTCAATGTCACCCTTGACAACTTGCTGCCTTGATTACCAGATGGTGGGGCCTGCCTGCATTCTCCGCCACCTCGCTTGCACTTGAATTGGTGAGATGGTTCGCCAGCTCTGGCTTTGACAAACTTATTTTAAAATACTTTAAAATATCTTCAAAATTATATTGTTCACTCCTTCTGGAAAAGCATTTTCATAGTTAAATAGTTTTTACTGTTTGAAAATGTCCCCAGATTCAGATTTACTTTTGTATTTATTTTTACAGAGCCATTTTAACTTGATATTTTTCTGACCCCATCTTGCACCTAGAGCTAGAGGACCAATGTTTGATCCATGTGTTGAAAATTACCCATCGACATTGTTTGGTAAATCCGTAGCTGTCTCCTGAGAAATTCTTGGATATATCACCAAACATGAAGGACAGAATCAACATCAAACTCCACCTAGGCTTAGAGAGAAGAAAGTGGGAGCCTGGCTAAACTTCTCCGAGAAAGTAAATCACAAGGACACACATTTCAGATAGAAGTGTCCTTGTGTCTCCTTCTCCATGATGATTTTATGTCACCCGCCATTTATCATGAGAAAATAGGCCATCACGGAGCTCAGATGCCATGGATGCATCAGGCACCTGCCAAAATGAGGATGTGAGATTTAGTAAATGTCAAATCCACTGAATGTCTGGTTTGGTGACTGAGTGCTTAGATGTTAGCAAGACAGTGTCACCTGGCTTCAGGAAGCTGCAGTGGATACTACACATGGACACATGTCACAAGGACATGCAACTCAGGGTCTGTCACTTCAGCAGGCATACAGAACAGCACAGAAACAGAGGTAAGGGAGCAACTTACTTAGAGGAGGTTTAGGAAAGTGTCCACAGACCTGATCTGCAGGACCAACCCGGAGGATGAACTAAAGTTTGCTAGGGAACAAAACTAATGAGAGAGCCAACTGTAGAGGGTACTCTACTCAGTGCTCCATGGTGACTTAAATGGGAACAGGATCTAAAAAAGAGGGGATGTGTGCATATGTTTAGCTGATTCATTTTGCAGTACAGAGGAAACTAGCACAACATTGTAAAGTTACTATGCTCAAATTAAAAAAAAAAAAAAAAATGAAGTGTATTCTGATGGAGCCAAACCAGAGTGAGGCTGGCTGCTGATTTCCTGATTCAGTTCAGTTGGCTTTTGTCTTCGACCTTTTCCTCTTCTCCTGTTACTGTTGCTAATCTCTTCTTCACTATTCTTGATTTTAAGGGTAAACAATGCTGCTGACTTCACAAATTCCTTGTGCTCCCTTAGTCCTGCCCTGCAGGGTCTCATCTGTGGAAAGGCTTCAGCTGTGACGTCAGAGCTGATGGTGCCCAGAGCTCTCTCTGGAATGCCACTCCCTCCACCCCCTCCTACCCTTTCCACCTACTCCCCCAGAGCAGGAGATCCCACGGGCTCCCCTGGGCTGCCCAAAACCTCTCACAGGAAGAAGCATCAGTGGTGGGATTTTCCTCTTTCTGAGTCCAACTATCTGCTTTGGATTTGAGCTCTTATTTGTATTTCATTTTCAGGAAATACCTTTATTTTACACAGAAGAACTTTAACTTGAATTTAAAATAAAAATTGTTCTATTGAGGACTCCTATTTCCTGTTTACGTGATCAGTCATGTCCAACTCTTTGTGACCCCATGGACTGTAACCCGCCAGGTTCGTCTGTCCATGGAGTTTTCCAGGCAGGAACACTGGAGTGGCTTGCCATCTCCTTCTCCAGGGGATCTTCCCCACCCAGGGATCAAACCCAAGTCTCCTGTGTCTCCTCCACTGGCAGATGGGTTCATTACCTCTTGAGCCACCTCTAGGAAGCTTCAAATGTATGCAAATCCAGTTGTCATGGTGATTCCCACAAGAAAGCCTATACTCAATGTGGTAACAGCCATAAGCCTTTAAAACCTTTGGCAAGAGGCAAATACACAAAATCAAACAACTACCTATAATGTCGGCTTAGTCTTTCAAAAGTTGACATCTGTTAGAGTTTGATTTCCTTTTTCAAACCTTGTAATATTAAAAAAAATGCAAGGAAACTAGGGCTAAATGTTAGATTTTGTTTATCTTCTGTTTTATTTCATTACCTAAGTCTAAACTTGCTGGATTTCTCAATTATTTTATGTAACTTAAAAATTGAGCTAATTATTTTCCTAAATCAGAAATAAAAATATTTAGCAGAGATAATTTATTCAAATGTCAGTTCCTAATGAAAACCATGGGTGTATAATACTTGCCTATATTGTGGATCATGATGCTGATAATAACAGGTAACAAACAATGATTTTGTAAAGGATTCAGGTCACTGTTTACTGGATACCTACTCTGTGAAAGCAGCTAAACTACTACTAATAAAATATGTCATCTTTTATTTATCCTGCCCCACTAAGTAGCCATATTATTGCAGAATTCAAAGAACATTGATATATAGGCTGGTTACAAATTTGCCTTATCATTCATTTTTCTTTTATCAACTATCTGCCTGAAACAATTGATTTCTTAGAAGACACTCTTTAACACTGAAGAAAGTAAATATATGTTTTTTGAAATTTGTTAAATGACATTGTTGGAGAAAACTTCCTCTATAATTTCAATATCTAGGTTAGTCTTGCATAAGGCACTCCCACTGGAATATTATATACTTTGATATCAGTTTGGTCCCTCAGAAAATGCTTTCACTAAATTCTAGCTTACAAAATTGTTATAAGAAATTGCCATGTGAAATTCCCTATTGCTACCTGTTAAATATCATTTCAGGGGGACAGGATTCAACATAGCCTTCGGCAATATCTCTGTCAAGTTCAACGGGACTAACTTTTAAAGAAAAATCCAGAGTAAGATTATTATAATTGATTAAAATCAATACATATATGATATAATAAGATGATGACCAGATAGTATCATATTAGTATATCAGATAATTTGTTTGGAAGATGTTTCTGTGTACTCAATTTAACAGAATATCAATTTAGGATGATATAATAAAAGTAATGCATCTTCTTTCAGTATGGCATTATAATTTGCAATGTACATACTTCAAAATATGTCGTCTCAATTTTCCTTTATAGCAATATCATGAGGTTGTCAGGGAATTGTAATTACACACACTTTCCAAATTGCATATTTTTATGTATGATGAAGCTTTATTTCAGGGACAACATGAAGGGTCTTTTCCTACGATGATCCATTTGCATAGGAGCAGTTGTATATCAAGAAAGATTGGAACTTGACCTCAGGTTTTCTCCTTACTTGTATAATATTAGGCATATTTATATTTGGAAATATCAATAGGATTATTATAAGTTTAAAAATTCGTCTTATTTCTGTGCTGGACCCTGAGGGTGTAATAAGCAATGAGAAATAAAACATGATATTTATACAGTACAGTGGTAGAAATAGACATTGTGTGCTGGTGCCTACCCAGAGACACTGAAATCAGCATAAAGAATGGGTCAACTCTGCCTTTGCTACTCAAAATGATATTAAAAACAGCAAGCAAAAATCCACAAAGATCATGAGGTTCCATTTTATTCCTTGAGCACTGGCTCCTTCAAGTCAAACTATTAAAATGGAAAATACACAGAGATTTTTTTTTTTTTGATTCTACAATACCATTCTGGGAAACTCGTATAGAACTTATTACAACACGGCGTCAGGAAGCAGGCACCAGGATGTTTGTTACAGCACTGTTTGTAGAGGCTGAACAGCAGCAGCCTTACTATTTGTTGGTAGGGAAATGTTTAGAAGACATATGTTTATCCATATTAAATTCATACTGTGGAATCATATGCAGGTATTTAAAATGGATTATCTCTGTACCTATTGACATCAAAGCATAGCCATATACACTGAGAAAGCAAATTGCAAAATAATGCATATAGTACTGTACAGTATTATAAGAATAAATAAAAGCCAAATCCATATATTCGTGTATATATGAGCGTATATGTTAGAAAAAGTATAGAGACAACTACTGAACGGTACTCAATGCATTGAGTAGGATTGAATCCAGTAGAATTGAATACAGTAGGATTCAACGCCAGCTTCCTTAGGAAAACTGGATTGTAGAATTTGGTAGGGAAGCTTTTCAACTATATCTCTGTGATGTTTCATTATTTACAATGCAAGACTCATCACCTTTTCTGTAGGAATCTCCTATGTTTTTCCAATGCTTGAGTGCATACTAAGTCACTTCAGTTGTGTCCAACTCTGTGAGACCCTATGCACTGTAGCCCGCCAAGCTCCTCTGTCCATGGGATTCTCCAGGCCAAAATCCTGGAGTGGGTTGCCATGTCCTCCTCCAGGGGATCTTCCTGACCCAGCGATTGAAACTGCGACTCCTGCGGCTCCTGCATCGCAGGCAGATTCTTTACCACTGTTTCTGGGGAAGCCCCATATATACACTACCGTGTGTAAAATAGATGGCTAGTGGGAACCTGCTGTATAACACAGGAAGCTCAGCTCTGTGCTCTGTGATCACCTACAGCGGTGGGATGGGGGATGGGAGGTAGGCTCAGGAGGGAGGAGACATATGTATACATAACAGCTGATTCACTTCCCTGTACAGCAGAAACTAGCACGACATCATAAGGCAATTATACTTCAATAAAGAAGAGTACCATTATAATATATGTTTACATCTGTTAGAACTTGTGTCTCTTTCCCACCATCCCGTTATCAACACAGAGAGAATTACTCTGTTTTGTTGCTGTTGTCGCTGTTGTTGTTGTTACTGTTAATGAGTATTTCTGGTAGTTTTCTAAGATCTGGCTATAAATGGATAAAGATTTAATATTTTTAATGAACCCAGTCTTAAGTTCTTGAGTTTTCTGTCCAAGAAGTAAGAAATTATTCATCTTATTCCACGTTGTTTCCACATTAGAAAGAAGTGTCTAGTAAAGGCACCTAATAAATGTGTTTGCAAAAATTTAAGAACGAATTCTTCCAAAGATCTCAGATTCAGAGGCAGACTGAGATCTAAACCTCAGCTCCTGGGTCTGTTGTAAAGATTAAAGTCAGTCATTTATCTGAGACAACATTATGCAGAGTCTGACGCGTAGTAGAAAACTGATACTTATATAATTTTTCTTAATAGCTTCCCACTTAAGAGAAGGCTATTTTCCTTTTTTTCCTTTAATTTTTTTAAGTTCTGGTAACAAATCACCTGTAATAGAAATTCTGGCAATTTGGAAATAACCAGTTTCCTCAGATCCTTTTTCAGAGACCTAGTTCTTCAGAAGTCAACACATTAAGACAGCAAAGTGAATTAAATTCACAAGGTAAGTCTTGAAGGCTTGGATCCTACTTGCTAATTCTATGTGGTCCATGGCTGCTAGAATTGCTCTCTATTGATAGGACTTGGGATTCGTTGTCTTAGCATTTAATTACTGAGAAAATTAAGGAGCTCCGCTTATATCAGACATAGGTTTTTATAACCCAAGTTCTAAGTTTGCATTTGAGGACAGACCTCTACCATTTTTGGCGGACTACAGTCCATAGTGGGGCAAAGAGTTGAACATGACTGAGTATGCATGCATGGCTATTAGATACAAGCCAGGCTTGTTTTTGACTTAACGTTAGTTGAAAATGCATTAAAATGATTTCTATTCTAAGGAAGCATTTTTTTCTCATTTAAGTAGGGAGAGTCACTCAAGCCATGAAGAACAACCTCTTGGATTACAAACCACACCTGTCTCCAGCATCCTTACAATATTCAAGTCAACCTCTTAGAGTAAGAGATTGAATTTTTTTTTTTTTTTTTGCACTGAGATGGAATGTTTCCTTCCTTCTCTGTTTCACGAGGGACTCTCGGTCTCCTGGTTATGAAGCACATGTTTTGCTGCCAGCAACACTTTCATTGTTGAAATATTCATACAAGATCCTGGGCTCCTGTTCCAGCAATTCGCATGAGGGAAAAAGGAAAGCTGCTATTCTGAGCACAGGGTGAACTTCAACTCAAGTAAAGCTTTGGCACTGATTTGAACTTTGAGGATTGCCTGATATAATAGGAGACGGTTTTCCCCATCAGTGCGCTGAATTGCAAAGCTGGGCTTTGGATGAACTATCCAATTGTAGTCCCGGATACGGATGTTTCCTGCAAAAGGTTGCATGGAGTCAGTAGTCTAATGAGACCAGAGTCTGAAAAGTGGTGCCCCCACGAGCAGGTGGTCCTGCTCTGCACACAGGTCTGGAAGCACCAAGGAGCTGCTCCCCAAGCAGCTGCACTGCACCTGGTGTCTGAGTCCATGTACGACTTTGGCCTCAGTGCTCTTTCCTCCAGGCAGTCCTAGTGCTGGCGGCTATTTATAGAATGAAAAAGTGAAAGTGCTAGTTGTTAGTCTGACTCTTTGCAACCCCATAGACTATAGTCCGCCAGGCTCCTCTGTCCATGGGGATTCTCCAGTCAATTTCATAGAAAGGGATGTCCAAATGCTTTAAGATGCTCAGTGTCTGTTCACACATGCTATACACAATGTCTACACCGCAGAGTGCACACACGCATGCTCGGTAGCTCAGTCATGTCTGACTCTTTGGTGACCCCATGTACTGTAGCCTGCCAGGTTCCTCTGTCCATGTGATTTTCCAGGCAAAAATACTGGAGCGGGTTGCCATTTCCTTCTTCAGGGGATCTTCCCAATCCAGGGATTAAACCTGCATCTTCTGAGTCTCCTGCATTGACAGGCAGATTCTTTACCACTGAACAACCTGGGACACCCACACAACAGAGGGTGTGTATGTGTGTGTGTGTGTGTTAGTCGCTCAGTTGTGTCTGACTCTTTGAGACCCCATGGACTGTAGCCTACTAGGCTCCTCTGTCCATGGCATTCTCCACGCAAGAATACTGGAGTGGGTAGCCATGCTCTGCTCCAAGGGATCTTCCTGACCCAGGGACCAAACCCGGGTCTTCTGCATTGCAGGCAGATTCTTTACCATCTGAGCCACATGGCAAGCTCCAAACAACAGAGTGATAACAGCCTAACGCATGCCTTCATTATGCTGTATGATTCCATTTGCTGTTCTGACTTTTCTGGGAGGATTTTGAAATCAGTTCTTTCTAGAAATTCATCTTTATGCCTAAGGTGCTAGGGTTAGGAAACATATCTGAAGCCTGACTGGAGCATCGCTTTGCCCTTCCCTGCCTTATTATTGAAGGTATCAGAAGAAAAACTTCCCAGGTGGCTCAGTGGTAAAGAATCTACCTGCCAAACAGGAGACACAGGTTCAATCCCTGGGTCAGGAAGAGTCCCCTGAAAAAGGAAATGGCAACCCACTCCAGTGTTCTTGCCTGGGAAATCCCATGGACAGAGGAGCCTGGCTGGCAATAGCCCAAGGGGTCGCAAAGAGGCAGAGAACACATGCATTTGGAGGGTACATGCTGATCACAGAATGTGTGCCAGTGGTGAGCACAGGGCAGAAAAGAACCACTTGCAAGGAAAGCTAGTCCTTTCTGGGGCGCAGAGAAGTCTGCATCCAATGTGACATCTCTCATCTTGATCAGAGAGACGCCAGGGCAGCTGCTCTGGCCACAAGCCTTCTTGGCTCTGGATTCTCGGGAAAGAAAATACAGTTCATCACCCAGTGCTTCTCATCTCCCCTCCCAGCCCCAGCTGCTCTGGTGCCTTCCATTAAAAACAGGGATGCTGTTCCTCATTGTACATATGGTGTGAAGATCCCAGATGAGAGATGCGAACGCCTAAAATAAATACTATATGAACCCAGAGAGGCAGAAGGGCCCCTGGGAGTTAACAAATGAAATGCCCTTCAGCCTCTGACATGTCTGAGCTCCTGCGCTGGGCGGCTTCACGCCTCATTGTGCTTGGACCAGATGTATGTCTCTGGCCCCAGGCAGGCTCCCTGTTCGGGGAGAGAGGCACGCCGGGAGAGGTGTGTCTCCTGGCCGGGCAATGGGAAGAGGGGGTGAAGGAGGGTGGGGTTGATTCATCGCAGATATGGGGAGTGGGGTGCCCGCTGCCAGTGGACCCTGAAATCCATAATAAGATGTTCTTTCCACTTGCAGGGTGTGGTCATTTGTTTTGTAGCACGGTATCCAATGTGTGTGTTTCATGGGCAATTACTCTCATCAGGCTGGTTAGAATTTACAGAATACAACAATAAACAAATTCTTCTTCTAAGGAAGGAAGAGCACTGAAAAGCTGAGTCTACCGCTCTGTGTAAACTCTGAAGCTGGCTTTCTGTTTACGGAGGGATCAGCAGATGAAGCTGGTGAAACAGAGCAGAAGCCATGACACAGCCTTCAATCGTGCTAGCCTCCTGCTCTGCTGAGTAAGAGAGTCCTCAGCCCAGAAAAAGTGCAGGAGCATTCACGGGTGCACGTGGCATTAAAAATATGAGCTGGTGGCCTACGGTGAGAATCCAAAATTAACAAAAATTGGAAACTGTAAGGGTTATAAAACTGGAATTATTGAGGAAAATATTAGTTTATTTGATTTGAGAGAAAACATCAAATATGTCTAAGCAGAAAAGGAATAGTCATAGTCCTTTATTTTAATTCTCTTGTATTGAGGAAAGGTGAGGAAACATTTCCAGGTGTGAAAGTGATTCTATTTCAAGATTCTTATGTTGATAATAAAAGAATTTTCTATGAGGTCACTTGGAGCAAATGGCAAAGCAGAAGGTGAAAAAAGAAAGGAATGCTTTTTATTTATTTATTTGTCTGTAATGGTCACAGCAACATCACATGAAATATTCATTCATGTCTGTGTCAGAAGAATAGAATTTATAGGCTTCAAGCAAAAATCATTTTTGTTGTAAAGCAAGATATTCAAGATGTACACATTGCACAGTAGTAAAAAGTAACACCAACGTTTCTCAAATCTTCTCTGAATTCAGACAAGATATGCTGGGGATTTAAACATTGCATTTTTTAAATGTGCAGCTGGTAGTCATTAAGATGTGAATAGGGGGAGAGAATTGCTTATTCTGAGCATAGATTGTGCTGTTACTATAAATAGGGGAAGGGCTGAGATGTCTTCCACTTTTCTCTTATGTCTAGATTGTAATTCTTTCATTAAAATATTAATTTGTTTCATTGATGTTTACTTCTGAGTGACATATTTCTAGATTTCCTGAGAAGCTGCTATTTGTATGTTCTTTAGTGTGCTCCTTTAAATAATTTATACAACTCAAGCTGTCTCTGTGAGGCAGGGAAAAAATGAATCACTTGGACCAGATAACCCCTCAAAACATTTTTGGAGATTCTGAATTTGTTGTCAAGCACTGATGATACCGTCTGAGTGTCTGGTGAGGGAATAGAAGGTAAGTTTGCCAAAGAGGTGATGAACTCTTAGCAAAATGAACAAGAGCTGCCGTCATGGACTCTGTTTCAACATAAACAGATGCCATTCATAATGACCCTTTTCCCTCAACTTTTCAATTTCATTAAAATCAACCAAGCAATGTTAGCACCGTAATTGAGAGAAAAATGTTTAATAGCTCACTATTTCAGTGTAGGGTTCTACTGACATTTTTTCTAAATATCATAGATATTTCAAAAAAGAAACCCAGTGAAAGCATGGTCATCCCTTGTGCATCCTGGAGAAAACCTTACAGCCTGATCCTCTTGCAGGGGCTGATTTTTTCAGATGTGTTCATGTCCCACCAAGGTACTGCTTGCCCGTAGACGAGGAGTTGGAAATAAGAGGAACCAAGAGGTCACGGTTCCTCTTGGAGTTGAAGACACTCAAGCTCTCACGTCTTTCCCCTCATCTCTGAGTCTGAAGAGAACTGAGAATCTGAGGGAGCAGTGCAAGAGGGAAGCCACAAACCACAGGATCGCTAAAGCCCTGTGTGGCTACATAGGAGCACAGTCCAAACCCCAAATAGCCAGAGGCAAAGACAAGAAGCCTCCCCCTGGAAGGCCTGGGGGAGCCCCTAAGAGAGAACCTTGGAGGCAAAGCAAAGGCATTTCCTAGACGGCTCTTTGGGCCAGGGTTCAGACACCATCCACGGTCCCGGCGGGCTCCAGGGTTGCGGCAGGAAAACCAGTGCAAGTAAAGGCCTGTAGCCAAACCCGCACCCCTCGCCACTGTGAGAGCTTCGGGCAGAGGTGAGCGAGGAGCAGAACTGAGTGACCAGCCTCCTGAAGAGCCCAGCACCGATCAGTGCTCTTGACTGGAGTGATTTATTAATATTTCCAGGCTGCGGTAAGATGCTGGGTTCATGAATGAGTGCATGAGCCCCAGCCATCTAGTCACAGCCTGCAGCCAGTCACGTGAGGACCACCCCATCACAGAATTTCTGTGAATGTAACTTAGGCCTGCGTTTCTCCAACATCAGACTTTGGTGTATCATCTTCACAATGCGTACTTTGTTGAAATTATACATACAGCAGAACTGTTCTTTAGAAATGTAACACAACTGACATATGCAATCTTAATAGCTGCATTAAAAAAACAGAAAATTTTTAAATCAAATAAGGCCAAAAAGAGAAAACAGATTAAAAAAAATTTTTAAAGTAAACAAATGGATAGTTCATTTAAATTAGAGACTTTATATCATGCATTGCATCAAAAATACTATTTCAACATAGAACACTACCCACATTTCAAGGACTCAATAACAACACATGGCAACATAACAGAAAGCACAGAATGCTGTGATTTCATTAATATTTTCTTTCATTAGACTGGATTCTTTTTACTTTAAAATTTTCTGCTCTGAAATGAAAATTTTATCATCACAAAATACTGTATACTGAGGTGATGAATATGCTTTTCTACTATATGGATTATATGACTACTAAAATTAAACATAGTATCTCCTTATATACTATTTTTAATTAAATAATGGGCTTCCCCAGTGCTTCAGTACTAAAGAATCCACCCACAATGCAGGAGATGCAGGAGACGCAGGTTCGATCTCTGGGTCAGGAAGATCCCCTGGAGGAGGGCAAGGCAACCCACTCCAGTATTCTTGCCTGGAGAATCCCATGGACAGAGGAGCTTGATGGGCTATGGTCCTTGGGGTCACAAAGAGTCAGACACAACTGAAGCGAATGAACACAAATGAAATTATATCAAATGTTTATACTAACTACATATGGCCGGGCTCCTTGGTCCATGGGGATTCTCCAGGCAAGAACACTGGAGCGGGTTGCCATGCCCTCCTCCAGGCGATCTTCACGACCCAGGGATCAAACCCAGGTCTCCCGTACTGCAGGTAGATTCTTTACCATCTGAGCCACCAGGGAAGTACCTAAATGTATATACTAACTGCATGTGAGACACCAGTGTTTCATATATCAGTCACAGAAAGAAATCTGATCTAAGCAATCAAAATTTTACCTAAGGAAAACCATTGTATCTCAGAAACATTTTTTTTTTCCTGGGAACTTCCTAGAAACTAGGTGAAATGAAATGATTTCTGCAATATGTTCTGAAAGATAGAAATAAAAATTTTATTCTGGATGAAAGTTAAACACATCAAAAGTCTAAATGGGAACTTTTGATAAATTCATTTTCATAAAAGGAAAACGAAGAAAATATAAAAGCATATGTTATTTTTTAAAATATTGGCTTAAAAATTTTTATTTTCAATCTTTTGTCTCTGTTACAGAAGTAATAGTGCTTTTAGTATTTGACGTTGCATTCCACATTCATCCTCAATTTGTTAATCTATCAGTTTTGGAGATGTTTTAATTTTCTGAATCTACGACTATGCCACCCCTGAATAATGACACTTTTTGGCATTCTTTGATGAAAGGCCTTGATGCAGAGATGTAGGAAGGTCAGCAAAGCTGGAGCACAACAAATGCACAGACAACACCATCTGGGCACGTAAGAGTCAAAGTGCTGAGAACCCAAAATAATGAGTAAATCTTAAAAGCAACCACGATGAGGGAGAATATACATCCTGTTCTTTAGAGATCAGGTGAGTGACGGCTGATTTAATCTAAAAGTCTAGATGTGAGTTAGAAGTTAATCATAAAAATAACTTCGAGGATAATGGGCACCAAAACATCATGTCCAGAATACAGTGATTTATTCCTGCTTCTCTCTAACCTTCCTTCACATGCTTCTGTGCAGCTTCCTGATGAATCCTCAGTTCAATCACCTTACTCACCTCAAACAGGTAAAAGTCAGGCCACAAGTGCTGTCGGTTATGCTACTTGAGACCATAATAATTGGGGACTGCAGGTGACCACAGTGGGCTCTTAATACCAGACTCACACCTGCACCCACCATGCCCATCACCATGAGCACAGGCCCATGTTCAGTACATGAATCAACATCCAGTTTTTGTCTGGTTCAGAATCAGAAGTTAAAATAGAGCCATCAATTCTTGTTGACACAGAGAACTTCCCTCCAGGGCTCTGAACTGCTCCTGTCCAGCTCTGAATGCCATCCAATTTTCTCCTATACACATGAAACCTCACTTCCTGCAGACACAGTGTTTTGAAACTTGCAAATATCCAAAGAAAAGCATGCTTTTAAAGCATGGATGAAGTGTCTTTCACCTTTTCATCATTCCGACAGAGTATATCCATAAGAATAAGGAGATAAATGTAAAAGCATATGTTATGAAAACGAGTTTACAAGGCCCTTGTCATGAGAGGAGCCTAGATGTTCATCTATTGTGAAGCATGTCACTGTGGATCTCTCAGATAACACATCCCCCTGCAAGGGGAGGGCGAACTACAAGCTGGAACCTGAAAAAGCATCACCAGAGGGCTTGGCTCACCTTTTATCATCACCATCACCATCATTATGATGATTATCACCATTGTAGACATTGAGAGAACAACACAATTGAAGTGTTTGCACATGTAGAAAAGTTAGGCTCTTTTTCTTTCATATTTCATGAGACTTAGAATAATAAATGTCTTTTACTAGAAAAACACATGCAACTCTTGTTGATTTAATCGTGGGGCTAGAATTATTTTCACCTTTGCTGTGTTGCTATTTCAAGAGGGGAACTAAATAAAAGATGACTAAAATCATACTTGTTATCATATTGTTAGCATGTTGCTAGGGTAACCTGAGTATTCAGTAGGTTGGTTAAACATTACTTATGGATTTTCCAACATTTTTTGCAATCTCTGAGAAAATAAAAACATTTCTATAACCCATCCCTTGATGCTGTTTATATCTATTTCTTGGGTTACGTTCCCTGTTCTACTGTTCTAACCATCTTATATCTTGACTGCTAAGTTTTATCTGGTCACATCCCTGATCTGGCTGCCAAGGTCTTGACATCAGGTATTTCTGATCTAGATTTTTGTCAGCTTGTTGTTGTTCTGTCGCTAAGTTATAACTGACTCTTTGGGACACCATGGACTGCAACATGCCAGGCCTCCCTGTCCTTCACTATCTCCCTGAGTTTCCTCAAATTCATGTCCATTGAGTCAGTGATGCTATCCAACCATGTCATCTTCTGCCACGCCCTCTCCTGCTCTCAATCTTTCCCAGCATCGATGTCTTTTCCAATGAGTTGGCTCTTTGCATCAGGTGGCAAAAGTTTTGGAGCTTCAACTTCAACATCAGTTCTTCCAATGAATATTCAGGATTGATTTCCTTTAGGATTGACTGCTTTGATCTCCTTGCAGTCCAAGGGACTCTCAAGAGTCCTCTTCAGTACTATAATTGGAAAGCATCAATTCTTCAGCACTCAGCCTTCTAAATTAATGTTGGCCTTTTCCCTAATCTAGGACATCTTCTTTGTCATTTACCAAGTGTGTGTGTGTATATGTGTGAGTAAGTAAATGTGTGTGGCTCCACCATATCAAGCAGTGATAGGATATCCATATGTGCTAGTGTCTTAGGGTGTTTAGTCTTTCAGGAATATTTGCACTTCAGTAGGGATCACCAGAATATTGAAAACACCGAGCTTTCAAAGTCCAATAATGCTGGAATTTGGATTTTCAGATAGAATACCTTCTTTGTTTCAAAGAAATCATCTACCTTGACCATGTGTCTATCTGGTTGGCCTGGCCTATGCAGACTATTTTTACAGGGTCTTGCTCTCATCCAGGTTAGGCTATTATTATTGCAAATGTTTTGAAAACCATAAAGTCCTCCATATGTGAGAAACTTGATTTTATATACTTACCATTATGATGTGACAATGACTTTTTGTGGATTTGTGTTACACATTTTGACTGAGATGTTTTGGGCTTAATAATGCCTTGTGCAATCCATATATCCAAGTCCCCAAGAGGAGACTCTGGCTGTTATCATCAGAGCAGGAGAAGGCAGGGATTGCCTGGGTCATAAAGTGTCCCTGGAACTCAGCAGGACCACTCAGCTTCTGCCCACTGCACGGCCATCTTTGTAGGGACACCAGAAGAGGTTCCTTAGATGACTGACTTAACTGTGTAACTGAAGGTCCACTCGCATGTGGGCAGGGCACTGGCTCTATGCCACTGTATTCCAGGGCCTTGTTGGCAAAATATTTCCTTAATTTATCTCAAATTTTATTTTTTTGAGTACAAATAAATAATTTTTTTAATATTCAAAAACGTTCATTCTTGGTTGCAATATTGTCAGTAAAAACTAAGTTTTAGAATACCAGAATTGTCTATTTTCCTTAAACCTAGAATGTTCTTTAATAATTTATTTTTTCTTTTAAAATTTCTAACCTAGAAAGCAATCTCTCTTTGGAATAGTTACCACTCTTAGAAATAGCAGCAATTCAGATCTATGTTTTTGTTTGTTTGTTTGTGTTTTTTCTCATAGAACTTTTCAGAAAGTCAAGAATGCACACATTATGGGATGTAGCACAGAGGGGAGCTCAGAGCAACTTTTGGTTTTGGGGACTCATGGTCACATACAGTAATACATTCACATTCATGCTCCTCTTCTCATCCACTCCCTGCAAAGATCCCCATTTGTCCCTCTGGAAAAAAGGAGAGGCGTTAGCACAGCGTGTTGGCCTGGCTGTTCTGCTTCGAGGCCTCCAGGGAGGCTTCCTTCAAGAGACTTTCAGGAGCTCAGATTCCTGCTTCCACAAATGCTTCTCCTGCTTGCTGACCACATAATCCTGAGGTTTTGCAGGAATGTCCTGACACCCAGCTTCTTCATTTATAAACTGAAAAATTAGGAGAAAATGTCCCCCTGCAGTACATACCACCACTGGGGTTCTCGTGAGCAGATGTGGAGACTGAGTTTGTGCCATTTGGGATGTTTCCTGGAGCTGAACATCTGGCGGGGAGCAGGATTGGGCAGAGAGAGAAGGGAACCTCACTGACACCGAGATAAGGCTTCTCCATGCCTACAGAGATGGAGAAGGAAATGGCAACCTACTCCAGTCTTCTTGCCTAGAGAATCCTATGGACAGAGAGGAGCCTGGTGGGCTGCTGTCTATGGGGTCGCACAGAGTCAGACACGACTGAAATGGCTTAGCAGCAGCAGCAGCAGCATGCCTACAGAGAACTTGGTGGCAGACATCATGCATAGAGTTCTCCCTAAGTGACTTGGGCGTTTATACCCTCTGCAGCCAGTCCTTGGGTGTGGGTGGCCCTGTGAACCCATGCCTTGAACAAAACAGTCCTGGGCAACTAAGAAAACTCTGAGGGAGCTGGCAGCCAGCTGGTCCCTCCCGGGAGGGCTCTGGGAGGCACACGCCCTGCCCCACAATAAGAGGGTGTTATATGGGGAAAGGACTTTGCTCTTGAAATGCAAGGATCTTTCTTGATTCTTTCTGTAAACATTTGCTGTTTTTCTTATTTTATATCAAGAAACAATGAGCTGAGGGAGGAATGAATAGGCAGGACACAGAGGATCTCCAGCGAAGTGAATCTTCTCTGTGTAGAATCTCGTGATAGTGGACACATGTCATCGTACATTTGTGCAAACCCAACACCAAGAGTGAGCTCTAATGTCACATATGAACTTTAGTTAATAATAGTTTATCAATATTGTCTCATCATTTATAACAAATGTTTCACACTTTCATGATGTTGATAGTGGGCAAGGGTGTGTGAGTGTATAGGGACACTGTATATTTTCTGATCACTTCTGCTGTGAACTAAAACTGCTCTAAAAGTCTATAAAAGTAATAAAAATAGATGTATTTAAATATCATGGGCTAAATCCAATACTGCAAATACACATTTCATTTTCTAAGGTGTGATGTTCAACAGGAGAGTGGAAGGCTCTGTGTTAATTTAGGCACTCTCCCAATTTTATACACAATGTCCTCCTGACACTTGTACAAAGTCAAGCGTATAAAACTCAAACAAGATTACGTCACCTTTGTGCAAGTTAGGAAACGCACTTCCATGCTCAGATGTCTGAGAAAGTCGAGCCCCTCCCCTGAGCAGACAGCACCCTCATTTGCAATAGTTGAGGAGTGGAGACAGGCTGGCATCTTTGTGCAGTGTAGCACTGCACAGCCAGGCTGGATGCAGACCAAATCATAACCCCATGGTGGCTTCAACATCACATGAGGATCCCCCGGCACTAGACTTCTGTCTGATTTCTGTATGTCTCCATCTTCTCTGCTTCTTGGTCTTCCCTGGTTCCATCTCAGCAACCCAGCCTCATGTCAGACAACAGACTTGCAGTTACCAGCAGCTGGGCCATTTCTGAAGTGTTCATTTTGAGAAATCTACATTTTCACTCTCGTCTCTTATTCTTCCAGCTGGGTTAATCCTCCAGCTGTTCCTCAGCTGAATGCATTCAACTCACTACCTCCACTTTTCCCTGTTCTTTCTGGCTCCTCTGAGACCTCACGGTGTGGATAAATGACTTTCTTAAAAACATCTTAAACTTCCTTACACATTCCTTTGACTATCATATTTTCCTGCCAATGGAAACCATGTTCTTATACCAAGCAGCGAAATGTTGCTGGAGAAAACTCTCACAACCATTTGAATTGTTCTTGTTTGAAATGTGTAATCACAGATCTCAGAGAAGCACTTGGCATAGGCCCAGTAGATCCCCAGCAAAAGAGGAGGAGGGGAGGAAGGGGAAGGGGGAGGCGAGGAAAGGGGAAGGGGGAGAGGAGGAAAGGGGAGCGGAGTAGAGGGTCCACACCCTTCTTTCCAGGACAGTGTGAGCATTGCTCTCTGCTGGCCAGATCCTGATCAGAATTATGAGTAAGTACGAAAAAAGGAGGAACACCAGGAATGCTAGGTTGATTGAATATAGAAAGGACAGAGTACTAACCACTGAAAACAAATTACAGATTATGAATGGCCAGAGCCAAGAATAGAAGTGAACTTAGTTATAGAAACAACCTTAGTTAAGACGTGCCAAGGCCTGTTGCTGTTTGGCAGTGACTTCCAGAACCACTGACTTGACTGAGGGGAATTTATCTGAAGCTCTGTCTGCCCAGAATTTGTGTTTCTCGACCTTCTTGGACTCTCTCCTAACTTCACCATGCACCCGTCATATTTTTCAAATATTTTGGCATCACCTGTCATAGCCCCTGGACAGTTTTCAGCAACAATAAAACCCAGTTTCAAGTCAGAGATTATGAGTCCGGAAAACATTTGTTGAACATATGGTTTAACTTATTTTTTCCTGTGTCTGGAAAATTAGTAGATTTCTGACCTACAGAAAGCATAAAGAATATAAGAGCAAGTATTTCCTGGTAAAACGAAAGAAGGAAGTTGCTCCAACAACATATAATTTATTTGCATAACAGGCTGTAGACATGCCTAGATATTTAGCAAAGCCAAGCTCTAATAAGACAGCTTCTAGACAGAATATTCCAGAAGATTTTTCCAGAACAGTGTCTGCAACAGGCCAAGAATACATGTTACAGATGTGAAAATTAAGTTAATGTCAAACGCATTCCTTGAGCAAGATGCCAAAAAAAAGTTATTTCTTTCATTGTAATTGACTTAATCATTTATTTATGTGAAACTTTATTCTCAAATATTTTAATTGATAGAATATCACACATTTCCTGGAAGAGAAAATTCATTAGTAATGAATAAAAAGATAAAGCAAAAGAAGGACAAAGATAGGAAAATAATCTCTACAAATTATAAAAAGAAGAAGAGTGGTTTATAAATTTGGGGGAAGTATTAACAAAATTAAAGACCACCTGGACTTCCCCGGTGGTCCAGTGGTTAAGAATCTGCGCTCCCAATGCAGGGACTTGGGTTCAATCCCTGGTAGGGTTCAATCCCTGCTGTTACCAAGAGTTCTCATGATGCAACTAAAGATCCTGTGTGCCTAAACTAAGACCCGGAACCATCAAATAAACAAATAAAATTTAAAAAAATTTTTCAGTCTGAATATTATTTGGAGTTTTGAGAATGGTTTTCTGGGATTTTTTTAATTATTATTATCCTAATGTCTCATTGATTGGTTACTAAACCTCTCATGATCTGTTCCAGAGAGAGTCATAGGTAACTGATAAAATATAGAGTTGCAAAGATTACAGCACAGAATTGAAAGTGCTCACCTTGTGAACTCTTTCCTAGCAAGATGTGTCTCTTCTGATTTTGTAGGATAATTTCCTTCTCTTCTCGAATTCCAATCAGAATGAATGATTTCTATGTTTGAAGGAGATGACATCTTCTACATTTTGAGCAAGGACCCCTGGAAAGATTTGTGATTACAGTTGAAGGGAATAGCCTTGAGTTTTAAAGGCAGTGATACCTCATTGTGCCGTGTAGTTAATAAGATGACCACAACAGAGATTTTCTAAGAAAAATTCCAGAAACGTTTTGTATGTGTGTGTGTGTTCATAAACATAATTTTAAAAACGTAAGACTTTTTTTAAAAGAGCAGTTTTAAATGTACAACGAAATGGAGAGAAGTAGAGAGAATTCCCAGATACTCTGTTCCCACACATCACACCCCCTAACCACCCGCCCCCCACACCCTGGCCCATGATCAACATCTCTCACCAGAATGGCAGAATGGCACTTTTTTCACCAAGGATGAATCTACACTGACATGTCACAAAGTCTACCTTAGGCTTCACTTTCAATGTGATACATTCTATGGGTTTGAAGAAACGTGTAATAATATGAACCCATCATTATCATATCATACAGAGTATTTTCACTGTCCTAAGAGTCTGCTCTCCAGTATCAATGGAAGAAGGGTATAGTTTCTTTGGGTAATCACTTGGAAAAGGAAAAGCTTATACAAACTCACACGCGCTGTGTTGTTTACTTTAAATCTACCTCTATGAATTCCCACTCCAAATAAAAGAAGGAACAAACAAGAGAACCCCTGAATCCCAGCAAAGGACCTGGTGAGTGTCTCCCTGAGCAAGTCTGTGCTTGTTCCGTCCTAAGTGCCGTGGGTCCTTGTTTTATTTTTCTACCGACATTTTCTTTTATATCGAGCACTTAGCACTAGGCCTGGCACATCGCAGGATCCTAACCTTCAAATAAAAAAAGAGAAAATTTTCTAATTTTGCATTTTTTTTTTCCTTTTTTTTTCTGTCTCTGTTCTAGCTTTGTGATCTCTCTGTGAATTTCTTCCAGACAATCTCATTTCCCTACAGGTCAGCTTGGAGCGTTTCCTCTGTGAGACTGACTAGCATTGGTCCAATCTGTGGACAGTGGGCCTGGGCAGACACGCCCTCTGTTGAGTGGAGCTGGCACAAAGCGCCCCTTTAACAGCTCAGCCCTTCCCCACACTCTGGACTCACCCTCTGTCTACGTGTGAGAGGCTGGGGAAGCCCCCAGCTCACCGCTCTGCTCACACAACAATTCCTAGGAGTACTCTGAAGTAGATGAATTACAATACCTGTGTGTATGAGCGGACCCTTCATTGTTCTAAGGGATATGTATTCATGCATATATGCATGTGTGTATGCACACATTTATATTTCATACCTATTGATTTTTTCAGAGTGCAGATGTATCAGATTAAGTAAATAATTGATGATTAATGGAACATTGCTTCCTTTGTATAAAATCTTAGGAGACCAGTTCCTTGTTGCCTGGTCAAGTTAATAACCTTTACCCAACTTGAAGGAAAAACTATCATATTATTTTATCCTACTGTTATCTGACTAAAAATAAAGCAGACAGAAGTTAGCAGAGGGCTGTACTTAATCTTTCAGGATTACCTGGCTTCTGGTAATGAATTAATGAATTCTGATGATCAAGCTATAACCTAAGGAGCCACCAAAAGTAATACATTTCACGACTCATCCTTCTGTAGTTTGCAAGGTGAGAGGTTTTTTTTATTTTTTTTTAGAAAGTATTACGGCACTAACTAAAGAGTATGCTGTAACACAAACATAATCTGACCAAGAAATGATAAAGAGAACAAATAGTATGCTTAAATGATCAGTTTCCTGCAATATTTAAGGTAACACACACAGAACCGTGGAACGAAATCAGTAAAACAATAATCTGTATTTTTCTTAACAGTCTTCAGAAGAAATCCTTATCTATTATATGGCGCTACTTTATCAAAATAATAAATTATTATTAATTAATAAAATAGAAATTAGGACTGTTTTATCAGAAGATATACTTCATATAGAATTATGATGTGCTGAAACTAACAAGCCTTGTTTCATGTTTCTGATTACTTACAGTCTTGTCATTTACCTGGGATTCTAAAGACTCTAGATATGTTTGTCTACCTTCTGTACTTCATTTAAAAACAGCTTTAAATGTGTTACCCACACTTGCAAGCTGATATAGGCATTTTGGAGCATGGGCTTTAAAAGTCTTCAGAAATCTTCATGCCTCCCGAAGTGCCGATAATTGGTAATATTTTGCATGACTTTGCTCTGCCAGGGCACCCACACACTAAATGGCACCAGCATCACTTTCTAATATAAGAAAAAAAAATAGACTACTTTCTAAACTGCTTAGCTTTTTAGAGCCGAGCTTATTTATAAACGCCTCACAGCTGGGTTCTGAGAAACATCAAGATACCATAGAAGCGGCAGCGTGCTTAAGGACACAGAAGATGAAAGAACCGCCATGGTCCCTCAGGCTGAAGAGGATGCTGTCGGGCGGGGGCGGGGGGGCGAGCCCTCATCTCCACTTGATCAGATAATGGATGAAATGAGGAGGGTTTTCAGTCCCCTTCAAGTGTTTTAGAGATGGTAGATTGTTCTTCCTGTGCATTTTAAAGTCACCATTTTGAAACCTTATTTTGACAAATGTTCTGGAAGATGTATAATCACTCTGTCAGCACTGTGCCCTCTGAGGACGTCCGTTAACACACTGTCTCTGCACAAGGATGTGCGTGCTCAGACCCCACGGTCAGCTCTCCTTAGTGGGGAGCTACGCATACACCAGCCACACAGGGGCATCGCCCTGAGAACCTGGAACTCTCACCTACTGGGCTCCTCCTCTGAATTCCCAACCTGTGAAATCTCCCTGAGCCCTGAGCCCTGGCTCAATTGTCTCTCCACTGGGTGTTTGTATTCGTCAGCTCCGGCTAGACTGGGTTCTTCTCTCCTCTGTGTTTTTATCCATTAGGTCCTTTCAATGAATTGCTTCTGGACAATGCAGAAGGATGGTGCTTCCACAGGGCAGAGAAAGGATGGTATAGGCACTGTGGTCCTGTGACCTGCGTCAGGAAGGGGAGGCGGGGTCATGGACAAGTGAGATTGCAATGTATTTCCTCCTGTGCTAAGTACTGCACTGACCAGTGAATCAGGATGAGGGGAAGGGAAGGGGTGAGGAAAGGAAGCTCTTTAGGAGGTTCAGTAGTGAACTGGCAAAGGTAAGACTTTTTGTGTCATCTCTAAGAACACTATTTTTAACCCTATGGTCAAGAAGACTTTATCTTACTTAAATTTTTTGTATTTATATGTATTACATTTATATCCATTAACAAATTTTAGTTAATCTATGTATAAAGCAAGAGGTTTCAATTGTTTTCATTGTTGTTTTATTGTGTGTGTGTGTTGCATATGGATCCACAATTGTTCCAAAGACATTTGTTGAAAGAAATGGCTATTTTTTCACTGATTTGCTTTTGTACTTTTGCCAACATTGAGTTGACTGTGTTTGTGTGGATCTATTTCTGGACTTTATGGTCCAACTCTCACATTGTGGATGTGAGTGCTGAACGAATAGAGAAGGTTGAGTACCAAAGAATTGATGCTTTTGAATTATTGTGCTCAAGTCTCAAGACTTTTGAGAGTCCCTTGAGCAGCAAGGAGATCAAACCAGTCGATCCTAAACAAAATCAACCCTGAATATTCACTGGAAGGACTGATGCAGAAGCTGAAACTCCAAAACTTTGGCCACCTGATGCAAAGAATCGACTCATTGAATAGGCCCTGATGCTGGGAAAGATTGAGGTCAGGAGAAGAAGGGGATGACAGAAGATGAGACGGTTGGATGGTATCACCAATTCAATGGATATGCTGCTGCTAAGTCGCTTCAGTCATGTCTGACTCTGTGCGACCCCATAGACGGCAGCCCTCCAGGCTCCCCCGTCCCTGGGATTCTCCAGGCAAGAACACTGGAGTGGGTTGCCATTTCCTTCTCCATCAATGGATATAAGTTTAAGCAAATTCCAAGAGATAGTGAAGGACAGGGAAGCCTGGCATGCTGCAGTCCAAGGGGTAGCAAAGAGTCAGACACACCTGAGCGACTGAAGAAGACTTCTGAACTCCCATTTGTTCCACTGTTACATGTGTTGATCAGGTCATCAAATCACCCTGTCTTTTTTGGTGTAACTTTCATAGTCAAAATCAGATAAAGTGATTTCTCCAACATGAATTCTTATTTTTTAAAAATTGTTTTGTCTATTTAGGTCCTTTGTTTTTCTATATAAATTGCATTGCTGCTACAGATAACTTTCAGGAGAATTGATTCATTTTTCTTCTTCCATGGAGGGAAGTCCTCTTGGATTCCTTTCATTAGTTTTATGCTTATGTACCTTACATATGTTTTCTTAGATTTATGCCTAAGGATTTCATTTTTTACAGATACTATAGATGGAATTTTTTTTCTAAATTTTGGTTTCCAAATAGTTTTCTGCCAAAGAAATGAAAATGAACACTCTGGCTTCTTCATAAAGTTCTCCTCTAAAAAATATTGTTTGCAGAGGTAAATGCTGAGGTCAGTGATGCAGTTCATTTACTTCCTGGTGATTTTCCTTATCTTATTGCAAACCTGGGAGAAGAAGCTTGTTGAACATATTTTGAAAAATGCTTATTTAAAGTAAAAATTTTGGTTATTATTAGTCTGTGGCATCAATTAATCTTCATAATAGTTACATAAGGGGTGTTTGTTTATTTTATAGTGTATGAGAAAATGGTGACCCAGAAAGCTTCAATATAAAATTTTTCAAGTCCCATGGGTGAAGAAAGTCCTTGAATGAAACATTACAAAATAAAGATAGGAAAGATAACTTGGACTGGGATCAGAGTAACTTTACTGGTTTTTCTGTTTGTTTTGTTTCCTTATTTGAAGAAAAGAAATAGCTCTGCTAATTAAAAATTATATAAAAATACTATCTGAGAATACGAAGCTTTGAACAGCCTGGTAGTTAGGGGCTAACTCTCTGAGTAGCTGAAAATCTCCTGTAACTTCACAACTGTCCTTTCGTATCTGTGTTTCTGCGCCCAGGCATTCAACCTACCCTGGATCAGATAGTACTGTAGCACGGACTTACTGAAAAATCCATGTGGAAGCAGAGGTTGTCCAAGGGCCAATTGTAACTAAATTATAACAGATTTGATTAGATTGAATTATAACCAAATACACCTATATGTGCATTTATTTGTCAATCAACCACAACTTGTGTTAATAAAATTTGTTGAACTTGTTGACTTTCGGAGACTGTTAATCTAAAGGGGTTAAAAAAAAAGAACTATGAATAAAAATGATACCTTGTTAAAACAAATTCCATATTCTCATTTCATAAATGTTAAGCCAGACTATATGTCATATATAGCGTCTCGATATGGAAGTGCAAAAATAGATTGCATCATCTGTATCCTTAAAAAATTCCTGATTTTAATGCATGAATAAGCTGGGTTTCTTGTTACCTGAAACTCACAGGTGATGAAGCCAAACAGCAAAGCATCGTAGAGTGTGATACGGAAACTATGTAAAAAAATAACAGAGTAACATAGAGAAGGTTCTGTTAATTAACCACAAATATGTATGTATGATTAAGAGGATGGGAAATCTATACTAAATAAAATATACTTGCTCTGGTACTTCATAAAAGGCTGGGAGAAAAATCAGTTTTTGTGCAAGGTGGGAAAACACACAACAAACTGGGAAAAATTCTTAAAGAGATAGGAATACCAGACCACCTGACCTGCCTTCTGAGAAATCTGCATGCAGGTCAGGGCAACAGTAAGAACTGGACATGGAGCAACAAACTGGTTCCAAATCGGGAAAGGAGTATGTGAAGACTGTATATTGTCACCCTGCTTATTTAACTTATATGCAGAGTACATCATGAGAAACGCTGGACTGGATAAAGTACAAGTTGGAATCAAGATTGCTGGGAGAGATATCAATAACCTCAGATATGCAGATGATATCACCCTCATGGCAGAAAGAGAAGAAGAACTAAAGAGCCTCTTGATGAACGTGAAAGAGGAGAGTGAAAAAGTTGGCTTAAAACTCAACATTCAGAAAACTAAGATCATGGCATCTGGTCCCATCACTTCATGGCAAATAGATGGGGAAACAATGGAAACAGTAACAGACTTTATTTTCTTGGGCTCCAAAATCACTGCAGATGGTGACTGCAGCTGTGAAATTAAATGACGCCCACTCCTTGGAAGAAGAGTTATGACCAACCAGCATATTAAAAAGCAGAGACATTACTTTGCCCTCAAAGGTCCATCTAGTCAAAGCTCTGGTATTTCCAGTAGTCATGTATGGATGTGAGAGTTGGACTATAAAGAAAGCTGAGCACCGAAGAACTGATCCTTTTGAACTGTGGTGTTGGAGACGACTCTTGATAGTCCCTTAGACTGTAAGGAGACCAAACCAGTCAATCCTAAAGGAATGAATACTCATTAGAAGGACTGGTGCTGAAGCTGAAGGAATGAATACCTAAAGGAATGAATAGTCATTAGAAGGACCGGTGCTGAAGCTGAAGCTCCAATACTTCGGCCACCTGATGCGAAGAACTGACTCATTTGAAAAGACCCTGATGCTGGGAAAGATTGAAGGCGGGAGGAGAAGGGGACACAGAGGATGAAATGGTTGGATGGCATCACTGACTCAATGGACATGAGTTTGAGTAAACTCTGGGAGTTGGTGATGGACAGGGAGGCCTGGCATTCTGCAGTCCATGGGGTTGCAAATAGTTGGACATGACTGATTGACTGAACTGAACTACTGAACTGAATGGCTAGAAATATGGAGAACAGTTGGAAATTCACTGCACTGTTCTTGACACATAGCAGCCACACAATAAAACAAAAGTAAAAGTCCGTGGGAAGTCTGTTAGGATATGTTGTTCAGTCACTAAGTCATGTCTTACTCTTTGTGACCCCATGGACTGCAGCCACACAATAAAACAAAAGTAAAAGTCCGTGGGAAGTCTGTTAGGATATGTTGTTCAGTCACTAAGTCATGTCTTACTCTTTGTGACCCCATGGACTGCAGCACACCAGGCTTCCCTGTCCTCCACTATCTCCCAGAGTTGGGTCAAACTCATATCCATTGAGTCAGTGAAGACATCCAACCATCTCATCCTTTGTCACCCCCCCTTCTCCTGACCTCAGTCTTTCCCAGAATCAGGATCTTTTCCAATGAATCGGCTCTTCGCATCAGGAGCTCAAGTTTTGGAGCTTCAGCTTCAGCATCAGTCCTTCCAGTGAATATTCAGCATTGATTTCCTTTAGGATTGCTGACCAAGGGACTCTCAAGTGTCTTCTCCAGCACCACAGTTTGAATCAAGAGTCTTCTCCAGGACATCACACACTATTTTCATACTTCCAGCATCTCCTTCAACATCTGACAAACAGTTGGTGCTTAATTAATGCTCTCAGAATGAATGCTGAATACAGTAAATCCACGGTGCCCAACATTTTTAGCACTAGGGATTGGTTTCATGGAAGCCAATTTTTCCATGGACAAGGGGGTGAAGGTGATGGTTTGGGGATGATTCAAACACATTACATTTATTGTGCACTTTATTTCTATTATTATTACATCAGGGCCACCCCACAGCATCAGGCATTAGATCCTGGAGGATGGGGACTTCTGACATGTGATAAACAGGCTTCTCGACCAAACCAGGAACTAGAAGTGACCTAAAAACACAGGAATTTTGTTACAAGAAATGTGACCTCACACATTCAGCTTCTCCAGTATAGATTGACTCTGGGGTTGATGAATTTGTTGGCTCAGCAATAACCTTTTCAGAGTTCTTTTGGTCTTTTTACCTCCAAGTACTGTCTTTTACCCTCAAGTTTTTCTCTCCTTGCTACAAGATTGTTGTAACACCTCCTGGAAATTAACCTTCACCCTGCAATGCCTGAAACAAGAGAAGGTGTTCCTTGTGTGTTTTCTGCCGTGGCAGCAAACTGTTCTTGGAATCAGTATCTCCTCTTCCATTGCCAAGAATTTTCTCTGATTTGCTATTGAGCAGACACTATGGCCTGAATATTTGTGCACACTGCCCCTGATCCCAGTTTATATGTTAAAACCTAAACCCCAGTGTGAAGGTTCCAAGGGATGAGTCTTTGGGGAGGTGATTAGGATATACGGGTAGACCCCTTCTTAATGAGATTAGCACTCTTATAAAAGAGACCCCATAGAGCTCCCTCGTACTTTCAGTCATGTAAGAACTCAACAAATCTGAAACCCAGGAGACAGCCCTAACCTAACCAAGCTGGCACCCTGATCTCGGACTTTCAGCATGAAAATCGTGACAAATAGCTGTCTGTGTTTATAAGTCAGTTGGTCTTTGGTATTTTGCTGAACCTGAATACTCTGTTCTAAAACATCAGATTTGTATCACATGCTGTACTCAATTCTTAACTGACCACAGGAAGGGGATGTAATTATCACTATGGGTGTAAACAAATAAAGATCCACCCCTGTGGCTCTGGTTACCTTAGCCACCAGGGATCACACAGCTTCAGAAACTAAAAGAATGTGCTGAAAGCAGAGAGCCTTGGGTATTGGGTAGGAAACTAACAGAATCCACAGCCATCTTCTCTCTTTCAGGAGTTGTTCTGAAGGTCATGGATGTGAACCCCATGTTGTAAACGGGAAAGTTCTGTGCAAGGATGAGTTATTAAAAACCAATCGGATGGGAAAGAGTGTGCTTTACATGTTCCAAGAGCTTTTAGTGCTGATAGTGTAAAAGATGGAGCCTTACAGAGGAAGAATCACAGGTTATCTGGTGCCTCTGTAACTGATCAGCTTACTTTCATCAGGTAGAATGTCACTGTTTCTGCTTATCTATGGTGATAAATCTACCTTACCTTAGTCCTTCTCCAGATCATTGTGTAAATAGTCTCCCTGATAAACAGGAAATTAGACTATTGATCAAGGAGTCTATTATTGAAGACCTACCCCCAGGAAATAAAGTTGGGGGGGGGCAACAGTCTGATATTCCTTGACCATTCAACATCACAGGCACACACTTTCTGATTTCTTTCATAAACACATAATCCTCTAACAAACACAAAATCCTCTAGCATTTCTCACCCTCATTTTATAAAAAGGAAGTCTATGTCTCAAGGCTCTATATGTCTTCATTGATCACATGGCTTTGACTGGCAGTAACAGAATTGAACTCATGATTGTTGGACCCCACTGGACTCCCTCAAATAATGCTGCTTACTTGACGGGCCCACGTGGGCAGAGTCAGTCAGACTCCTGAAGTGGCGGAGATGGTGCCATACACTTAAAGTGGCGATCCCTCAGCTCTTCTCAGTGCTCATGGCCCAGCCTTCTTTGGAGCCACCATTCTAAACAGATTGCCAACATACTCTTCAATAAAGCCTAATAGGAAATGCAAAGACTAAGCTTCCTGACTTTTTGAAATGCACTTTAAAATGTAGACTTCTCTTTCTATTCCCTTGAAATAAGTGAGACAGTCTCCCAGGCTCAGAGGTTGGAGAAATGAAGGCTTCTAGAATTTTACTGGAATTTGTGGAGTTGGCTATGACACTAGGTGCTCTTGCCTCACATGTGGGAGCTTTGAAGTGGGTGTATCTGTGGCTACAGGAAGAGAGGCTGGGTGTTTTGAAATGTTTTTTGTATTATCACCAAGGGGTAAACCACCAGGCTGTGGGGGTAAATAAGGAAACTTGGGCTTAATGGATAATCAACAAGGATATATATGGTATAGCACATGGAACTCTACTCAATGCTATGTGGCAGCCTGGATGGAAGGGGGGTTTGGAGGAGAATGGACGCATGTATATGTATGGCTGAGTTGCTTCGGTGTTCACCTGAAACAACCACAAAACTTTTAATCGGCTATGTGTGTGCTAAATCCCTTCAGTAGTGTCCAACTCTTTGTGACCCCATGGACTGTAAGTCCACCAGGCTCCTCCATCCATGGCATTCTCCAGACAAGAATACTGAAGGGTGTTGCCATGCCCTCCTCCAGAGGATCTTCCTAACCCAAAGATGGAAACAGCATCTCTTATACCTCCTACATTGGCAGTGAGTTTTTCTACTAGTACCACCAGGGAAACCCCCCAATACAAAAAAAATTTAAAAGTTTGAACAAAAGAGAAATTCTTGGTAACTTTGACTCACAGCGGTCTGGTTCCAGCATGCAGCACTCACTTCAAAGGCTCCCAGAATGCTGTCTGCTCACCTCCACCCATAGCTGCCCACCTTGCGCTCCCAGGCGCTTTCATTCTCCAAGGATGGTGGAGAAGGTAACACGGACAAGGAGGCTGGCTGTGCAAGTGGCAATGTGAGCACTGAAGGAAGGAGTCAGGGAACAGGACCAGCTTCAATGCACTTTTCTCCTGTGAGTCAGAAACAAATACAAAAGGCGCTCCACCTCTGGCATCCAACAGGAGAGGGTTCTGGCTAAATACGCTTGTCATGAATGCTTCTCTTTTCAGTTCCTTTAACCAAATAGGAAGTGTGATGTGTTAGTCAGGCTTTTCCAGAGAAACAGAACCAATGAGATACAATAGGATATCTATCTATTTATCTATATTTTTGAAAGTCCCTGGACTGCAAACAGATGGCAGAAAGTGAAGAGAAACTAAAGTCTCTTGATGAAGGTGAAAGAGGAGAGTGAAAACGTTGGCTTAAAACTCAGCATTCAAAAAATTAAAATCATGGCATCAGATCCCATTACTTCATGGCAAATAGATGGGGGGAAAAGGCCAATATTGACATATTTTACTTTTTGGGCTCCAGAATCACTGCAGATGATCACTGCCATGAAATTAAGACACTTGCTCCTTGGAAGAGAAGCTATGCCAAATCACTGTGCTGACAAAGGTCCTTAAAGTCAAAGCTATGGTTTTTTCAGTAGTCATGTACAGATGTGAGAGTTGGACCATAAAGAAGGCTGAGAGCTGAAGAATTGATGCTCTTGAACTGCTGTACTGGAGAAGACTCTTGAGAGTCCCTTGGACAACAATCCTAAAGGAAATCAACCCTGAATATTCATTGAAAGGACTGATGCTGAAGCTGAAAGTCCAATAATTTGGCCACCTGATACAAAGAACCGACTCATTGGAAAAGACCCTGATGCTGGGAAAGATTGAAGGCAGGAGAAGAAGGGGATGACAGAGGATGAGATGGTTGGATAGTATCACCAATTCAATGGACAAGAGTTTGAGCAAACTCTGGGAGATAGTGAAGGTCAAGGAAGTCTGGCCTGCTGCATTCTATGGGGTCGCAAAAAGTCAGACATGGCTGAGAGACTGAACAACAGCAACAATTCACCTTGGGAAGGGTAATCTGCTTTATTTATAGTTTACTGATTTAAATGCCAATCTTATCAAAAAATGCTTTAACAGAAACATCTACAGAAATGTTTGGCCAACTATATGGGCCCAGTAACCCAGTCACACTGACACATAAAATTACCCATCAGTTCAGTTCAGTGACTCAGTCGTGTCTGACTCTTCGTAACCCCGTTGACTGCAGCACACCAGGCTTCCCCGTCCATCACCAACTCCCAGAGCTTGCTCAAACTCCTGTCCATCGAGTCAGTGATGCCATCCAACCATCTCATCCTCTGTCATTCCCTTCTCCTCCTGCATTCAAGCTTTCCCAGCATCAGGGTTTTTTCGAATGAGTTAGTTTTTTGCATCAGGTGGTCGAAGGATTGGAGCTTCAGTTTCAGCATCAGTCCTTCCAATGAATATTCAGGACTGATCTCCTTTAGGATGGACTTGTTTGATCTCCTTGCAGTCCAAGGGACTCTCAAGAGTCTTCTGCAACACCACAGTTCAAAAGCATCAATTCTTTGGTGCTCAGTTTTCTTTATAGTCCAACTCTCACATCCATACATGACCACTGGAAAAACCAGAGCTTTGACTAGACAGACCTTGGTTGGCAAAGTAGTGTCTCTGCTTTTTAATATGTTGTCTAGGTTGGTCATAGCTTTTCTTCCAAGGAGAAAGTGTCTTTTAATTTCATGGCTGCAGTCACCATCTGCAGTGATTTTGGAGCCCAAAAAAATAAAGTCTCTCACTGTTTCCATTGTTTTCCCATCTATTTGCCATGAAGTAATGGGATCAGATGACATGATCTTAGCTTTCTGAATATTTAGTTTTAAGCCAACTTTTTCACTCTCCTCTTTTATTTTCATCAAGAGGCTCTTTAGTTCTTCTTCCCTTTTTGCCATAAGGGTGGTGTCATCTGCATATCTGAAGTTATTGATATTTCTCCTGGCAATCTTCATTCCAGTTTGTGCTTCATCCAGCCCAGCATTTTGCATGATGTACTCTGCATATAAGTTAGATAGGCAGGGTGACAATATACAGCCTTGATGTACTCCTTTCGTAATTTGGAACCGTTTTGTTGTTCCATGTCCTGTTCTAACCGTTGCTTCTTGACCTGCATACAGGTTTCTCAGAAGGCAGGTCAGGTGGTCTGGTGAGTCTATACAAGTGGAAGTGTCTGCTGTCTCTTAAATGTGCAGGGTTCATGGACCTCTGAGCTTCTCTGACTCTAATTCTCTTACTAATGACAAAGAGACAGAAACCATCTTCATCTGCTTGTGGGGACCCTCACAGAGCTGAAGAGCATTCCTGTGCGTGTAGAATTACCTCACATGGAATGTGAGCCACATCCTCAGACATACCAGGTGGTTCAGAAGTAAAATGGGAGATTAGTTTCAGCATACCTTTTATTGAAGTATCTTTCTCTAAGTGAAAAAATAGATTCACTCACCCATGTATTTTTTTGTAATTTTCTTTTCTTTTTTTTTTTTTTGGGGGTAAGCAAAATGTCTATCCAATATTAAATATTGCCACTTCAAATTGGACATCAGAATGCAGACACCATTACTGTGGAAATGTAGCTGAATCAAATGCTTGCTATCTCTGGGAATTTTGTTATACAATGTCTGCTGAGGTTGTTTGTGGTGGGACACTTTAGTTAGGGATAAGCCCTTTATTTTAACATTTACTATTTTTGCAAAGAAGTCACTTTCATTTTTACTTTCGGGAGTGTAGATATTTTTACATGAGGTCTCGATAATATTCCTGGAACTGCATGTGTCCAAGTGGTGTGTGGAGGTGAGGTTGTTCCCATCTGCTCTAAAATTATAACTTAAAAGAATGTCCAGCTCATTTCACGTGTTCAGCCTTTCTCCAAGCTGGACTGGCTTCTTATTTTATTATGATATTATAGGTAGCTTGTTAGCCAAAGGAGACCTTTATATCTAGGAAACAAGGCAGTGACTGACCTCAGGGCTCTTGATTACAAAATGAATTGAAAAAGCAATGTCTTCTGTAATAGGACTACTCAACTGTAACAATCCTCCTTGCCTTTTACTTCATCTGTTTTCTGCCAAAGCAAAGGGTACTGCTTTTTGGAGAAGTTCCTTGGTCTGTAATTCTTTACCTCATCACTCACTATAATCATTACCCACGTGGCAATGCTGCCTGCAAGACAGGCTGTACCCTCTGGCCAGAGCTTGGAACAATGAGATTACTTTTGCTTTTATGGTCACTTTTACTGTGTGCTTTGGAGTGACATTCATTGTATCCACTACTATATATCTAACGTGTCCATGACAACAGACAAATAGGAAACGGTAAAAAGATGCAACTCCATGACATTATGCTGCAGTGACAACAATAGACCTCACACAAACTGTCTGAGATCATGGGAATAAATAAAAGTAAAAGAAATAAAAATAAGAGTAAAACATTGTGTGATGTCCATGCTGTGAAAACATGTCCTTCTATGACTGTCTCATAGATTTCAACATAGTCTGAGCTACTTAGCTTACCAGAGGGTGATCCTTTAGATCTGAGCCATTGAAAATATGGTGTTCAGTGTACGTGTTCTTATCCCTAGTCGCTCAGTTTTGTCAGAATCTTTGAAACCCCAGGGACTGAAGCTCACCAGGCTCCTCTGTCCATGGGATTCTCCAGGCGAAAATACTGGAGTGGGTAGCCATTTCCTTCTCCAGGAGATCTTCCCAACCCCAGGGACTGAAACTGCGTCTCTTGCATCTCCTTTATTGGCAGGCGCATTCTTTACCATTAGTGCCACCTGAGAAGCCCTGTTGTTTGGTGTACTGTTGTTTGGTGTAGCTACCTTTATTGATTATCTTAGTAGAATTTTCTGGGTAACTTCCTGCAGTTTTTATATCAGCACTTGCTGTTTCACTTTGCACTTTGATGTTGCAAAGATACATTTTCCCTTAAACCTTATGAATCACCCTCTGCTAGCTTAAAATGTTTTTTTAATTTTTCCTGCAGTTTCCTCACCTCTCAGCCTTCATGCAATTGAAGAGAGTTAAGGCCTTGCTCAAAATTCTCCAAGCCAAGCTTCAACAATACGTGAACTGTGAACTTCCAGATGTTCAAGCTGGTTTTAGAAAGGGCAGAGGAACCAGAGATCATATTGCCAACATCTGCTGGATCATCAAAAAAGCAAGACAGTTCCAGAAAAACATATATTTCTGCTTTATTGACTATGCCAAAACCTTTGACCGTGTGGATCACAATAAACTATGGAAAATTCCGAAAGAGATGGGAATACCAGACCACCTGACCTGCCTCTTGAGAAACCTGTATGCAGGTCAGGAAGCAACAGTTAGAACTGGACATGGAACAACAGAATGGTTCCAAATGGGAAAAGGAGTACATCAAGGCTGTATATTGTCACCCTGTTTATTTAACTTCTATGCAGAGTACATCATGAAAAACGCTGGGCTGGATGAAGCACAAGTTGGAATTAAGATTACCAGGAGAAATATCAATAACCTCAGATATGCAGATGACACCACCCCTACAGCAGAAATTGAAGAAGAACTAAAGAGCCTCTTGATGAAAGTGAAAGAGGAGAGTGAAAAAATTGGCTTAAATCTCAACATTCAGAAAACTAAGATCATGGCATCTGGTCTCATCACTTCATGGCAAATAGACGGGGAAACAGTGGAAACAATGACAGACTTTATTTTTTGGGGCTCCAAAATCACTGCAGATGGTGACTGCAGCCATGAAATTAAAAGATGCTTAGTCCTTGGAAGGAAAGTTATGATCAACCTAGCATGTATATTAAAAAGCAGAGACGTTACTTTGCCCTCAAAGGTCCGTCTCGTCAAGGCTATGGTTTTTCCAGTAGTCATGTATGGATGTGAGAGTTAGACTATAAAGAAAACTGAGTGCTGAAGAATTGATGCTTTTGAACTGTGGTGTTGGAGAAGACTCTTGAGAGTCCCTTGGAGTGCAAGGAGATTCAACCAGTCCATCCTAAAGGAGATCAGTCCTGAGTATTCATTGGAAGGACTGATGTTGAAGCTGAAAGTCCAATACTTTGGCCACCTGATGGGAAGAGCTGACATTTGAAAAGACCTTGATACTGGGAAAGATTGAAGGCTGGAGGAGAAGGGGACGACAGAGGATGAGATGGTTGGATGGCATCACCGACTTTATGGATATGAGTTTGAGTAAACTCTTGGAGTTGGTGATGGATGGGGAAGCCTGGCGTGCTGTGGTCTATGGGGTCAAAAGAGTCAGATATGACTGAGTGACTGAACTGATCTGAAGCTTGATAAACTGGTCAAAGTTGCATTGCTGCATTGCTGTGTGTTTTTGTTTCTTCTTGCCTTTCAATTGACAAGTGATTACTGGGACTAACCTCAGCACTTTGGAAATATCCTCCTCCACAAACCTTCAGTGTATGACTTTAGCATCCATTAATGATTGATGATCCTTGACTGAGTCAATTATTTTCTTCGGGATTGAAACATGGTGTTTTCTAATTCCTTCCACATTTGTTGAATTGTTCTTTGTGAAAACAGAGACTTTCCCCTATGAACTGAGAATGAACCACTGTGAGTCTGCCTAAAAAAGCAGGAAAAACATTTAGTTGTCACCAATAATGAGGCCAAACAATGTGCCCCCTCCACCCACACCAATCTCACATTGCTATGGACACATGGCTTTTTATTGATTCAGTGTGGTACAATAAACTACACTGAGCGTTCATTTTTTACGCTGTAATTATCCCATATTTGGCCAATAAGAGTAATTTCAGAATAACTTCTCTGTCTCCTACACATGCCCTCCTTGGTCTTGGGGCCCTTGTTGCTTTCTGGCACAAGTCATTTCAGACTATCATTGTCCTTCCTTGCCCTAGAATTGCTCCAAGTGTTTCTTATTTCCTTTGTTGGAGAATGGTATTTAGAAACAACGACTTAGGTTCCATTGGTTCCCACTACTTCAAAGGTTTATTTCTTTTAGGTCCTCTGATAGAACTAGAAAGTTACATTTTATGAAATAACCTGAGCTTATAGTCATATTTAAATTCTAATTTAACATTTCAGCGTATTTTCTTAATTTCTCTGATGTTAAGTCTGTATCTGTTTTCCTCTTTGACACTGTAAATGTTATATGAGATAGCTTGCCATTTGTTCTAGCTTATCTTGTGGTTTTTCAGATACATTTATATTTCTATCACAGTAATTTTACACATTTAATTTTATTTTTATATTGTAACCTTGCGTTTTTAACTATTATAATGATCTTTTTTCTTACATTTTCAACCTTGTAATGAAAGATATATTTTCCTACTGAAAAATTAACTTTAAAAAGCTTTAACCCTACTACCTTCATATTTGAAAATCGACACTAAGACCCTTCCAAATGATGTAATTTTTCCTGAACAGAAACAAAACTAAGTGAACATACAGGTCCTTACTTTGCACAATTAATAATTACTGAGAATGTATCCCTTCTTTGCCATGGGTAGTTCAGATCTCTGTGACTTACTTGAGAATGTCCCCATTATAACAAAAAGTTTAAGCCCTGAAGATCACAATTTTACAACTTCTTGGTACAAACTTTTGAGTCCTCTGACCCTAACTCTGATGATTACTTAGAAATGAACACAGCACTTGAGGGAATGGTTAAGTTAAATAGGACTGAACTCTTAGTCTGTTTTAAACTGGTAATGGGTTTAAGACCTTGACATGTAAGAAGGAATTAGCTGCATGGCTCATCAATCAGGAACATTTTCGGATGCCCAGCCTGTTGAAGTTTGCTTTTTTGTAGTACACTGGTGGGAGTAAGTAATCTCATGTGCTGCTTTGAGGCAAATGAAGGTGCCCTGGAGGATGTGCACACGAAGGCTGCCCAGTGACCACTGCCCAGTGATTGCTCAGGTGCTGCTGCGACCAAGAAGACACCGTGACCCCAGCAGACACTCTCCGCCCATTGAGGGACTGGCAGAGAACTAGACCCTTCAGTAGAACATGCTGATGATTTGCAGACATGCCCTTTTCTTGAATCTGAAATACAAATGACCTTTAATCCAATGTCTAGAAGCAAAAACAATTGCTTTCTGCTGAAGAAAGTCATTGTTTTCCCCCCTTATGGGTGAAGTGGGAGAGGAAGAAGAGAACAAAGATATTTAAAAGTAATAAACTGTGAGTGCAGAGAAAATGACTTAGTTCCCTGCGGTGTATTCAGTGAATTATGCACTAAACTTTCATTTGCAGGAAACATATTATCTTTTACATGGTGCTGCAATCTCAAGAGGTGGTTATAAGGCATTATTTTATATGCTTTTCACTTTGTTGTTTCTTGGTTTCAGCTTAGAGGATTGGTTTGTCTGTGACACATCGTGGCAAATTAATAGGTACAGATAAAACCTTCCATAAATATTCATTATATCTCATTACTGCAAATTAATGAGATATTTTAAAATTAAGCCTTGTCGCATTTGCTGCTGAGAATCTTGTTTTAATACATGATGTGATGCTCAGAGTTAAATTATGATCATGAAAACGATTGAGCTCATTGGGAGAAACTTTTAGATAGGCTTTTAAAGTAACAATTTGGATAAATGCTGACTATTACTATACCTGATGTTAGAAATGATGAGAAATTCTCTTTACGTCTATGTACATCCAATATTCCATGATACCACTTTAACTTTTCTCATATAGTAGTGCAAAGCAATTTATTTGTAGGATATATAATGCATTTCAACAATTCATAAAAGAAGTCTGCTTAGAAGTACATGCCATGATAAATCAGCTGCTGCTGCTACTGCTGCTAAGTCGCTTTAGTCGTGTCCGACTCTGTGCGACCCCATAGACGGCAGCCCACCAGGCTCCACCGTCCCTGGGATTCTCCAGGCAAGATCACTGGAGTGGGTTGCCATTTCCTTCTCCATGATAAATCAGCATGTAGAACTAAGTATGGTATTTTTCTGTTCAAATAAAGTTTTCATTTTTATTTCCCATCTGCATTAGGAACCTAAGTAAATACTTGAGGATTTTTTCAAGAAAATATATGCATGCAGTTTAGGATACATTATCTTTTTAATCTTTACTACACATAGTGATAATTTCTTTTCACTTATAATATTGCTTGCTTGAATATTTCCTCTTTTCTTTTTTGACTAGTTTTGATAGAGGTTTGATAATTTTATTACACTTTTGAAACAAGTAATCTAGTATTGCGAATCCTCTGAATTACATCTTTGTTTTCTATTTTATGAATCTCTGCTTTCATGCTTATTAGTTCGTTTCTCCTACATCTCTGAGTTTGCTCTACTGCTATTTTCCTTACTTTATGCACTGAATGCTTGCCCTATGAATGTCCAGTCTTTGTTATTCCCAGTATAAGTATGTATACTTTCAATATTCTCATAAGATCCTCAGGATTTTAGTAGGTGGCACCTTTATTATTATTATTATTATAACTACTTTATAATGTTAATTATTTCACATATAACATATGCTATTTAGAAGTGTGCTGTTAAGCTTCTGAGTTTATATTTTAAAGCTGCAGTTCTTAAAATGTGTTTCTTGGACCAACAACATAGCATCATCTGGAAACTTGCTCGAAATGCAATCACTGAGCCTGACCTTACACTGACTGCATCAGAATCTTGGGTGAAGGGGACAGAAATTTGGATTTAAAAAGCCCTCCATGAGAGCCTGAAGTATGCTGAAGAATTTTTATATCACTTATTTTAAAAGTCGTTGTTTGAAGTTGGAATGTGTACTCTGAATTGGGTTAATTTTTATTGAAGTATAATTTATATAATTTAGTAAATTTTATAAAGCATATGTATAAGCCTAAATCTGAGCTTACCTGGTGGCTCAGTGGTGAAGAATCCACCTTTCAATGCAGGAGACGTGGGTTACATCCCTGGATGAGGAAGACCTCCTGGAGAAACAAATGGCAACCCACTCCAGTATTCTTGCCTGGGAAATCTAATGGACAGAGGAGCCTGGTGGGGTACACGCCATGGGGTTGCAAAAGAGTCAGACACTACTTAGTGATTAAACAACAGGAGTATCTATTTATTTATTTTAGTAATTATAATACATTTGTAAATATAAAATAAGTAAAATGCGTTATTAAATGAAGCAAACTATAAAACATGTATGGTGTTTATTGTGTTTGTTTTGGTGGAAATTCAAAGTATATGTCTAATCTTAGTCTACCTTCCCTTTTTCTCCCTATAACATAAGTCTCTCCAATGAGATTCTTCTATCTTTGAGCTTCTAAATATAGTCCTTTCAGAAATGATACACATATATAAGATTTATATATATACATACACATTATATATCATGTATATATATTAGAGTTATATATTAAAACTTCTACGAGAAAGTTATGATATCCAGATTTGTCCGCTGAGCTTGTACAGAGTTGTAGCAATTAAATAAAACATTTCTAATGGGAAAAGCACTGCTTTCTTAATTCAGTGCTATTGGTCTAAACTGTACAGATTATCTTCATGAAATTTTTAATTCCTGATGTCACAGGACCACCCTTAAAACATTTTTTAGGCAGTTGTTTTTTGAAAGAGCTTTTTTCAAAGACTTTTCTGCTGCGTATGTTTGCAAAACACTCTAATAGAGTCTAAAAAACTTTGTTCAAGCTTTAGTTGAAGGTTTACTCTTTACCAAGCTTAAAACATATTTAAACCTAATGGGCATTCTTAATCAAGAGTCAGAATGAAGCAGTGTGCAAGACACAGGCTTTGGAATCAGACAAGCTGGGTTCTGGCGAAAACTTTACTAGTAACTAAGTATCTTCCATTAGGTCTGTGGTCATGGGGTGAGTATGTGACAGGACAATGCCACAGGTGTGCCCCCTCACTCTGGACACCTCTGTCACACCATCCCAGACTCACTCACTCACCTGCACAGGTGGGACCATCAGCCTCCACCTCCTGCTTTTCGATTTACAGGGTTCACCTGATACTCTTGTATTTATTTTTCCTCACTCTTCTTTTGAATGGTAAACTTTGAATTTTAGAATAGATTTTGCCATGTATGCATTTCATTTGATTTTATGAAAGTGAAACCACAGCTGATTGGAGTCAGGATCAGTATGAGAATCCACTCTCGGATTTAAGTCTGCCGGGCTCTTGAAGCGCTAGAGTTGCCTGTGATGATGTGAGACAGATTCTCTTGCTCCCCTGGCTGACATGCTCTGTTGAGATTTGGGGACCTCCATTTACACTTCTACCTGAGATGATACATTTTCTGCTCATCCTCAGAAAAAATAGCGGAAAATTTTGTTTAAGTTTAGAACAATGAATGATTGTCGGGGAAGAGGCGTGAGAGAATACGTATGAACTTCCCTGCTTGGTATAATAAGAATATTTTCTCACACTGGTGATGGGACCTGTCCACACTGGGAAATGTGGATACCTTGAATACTTTGTGCTCCGTAAGAATTGAAAGACAGCCTTTCAAATTATTTCCAGTTGCAGCAAAGGCCAAATAAATGTTGTGACTAGAGAAGATGGCTTCCTGCTAATATAAACTTATAAATAGTAGAAATTTTTTGGTATTATTTTTTTTAATGTCTAGAATTATTATTCCCTATATCTTGGCTCCCCTTGCTAGTTATGTCTATCAAGTTCAAAGCAGAGTCTTCCCAGATTACAAGTAAATTCATATTTTTCAGGGTTGGCATATCTGCTAACCTACATAGTGTTGTTTCCTTCGCCTTCAAGGCAGTGGGCAAGGTTTAAAGACAAAAAATAGTCTTCATAGAAAATAAATAAAGGGCTCCATAGATCTAGTGGTCCCCACAAAATGTTATTTAATCTTATACATATAAATCAAGGCTTCCCTCATAGCTTAGTTGGTAAAGAATCCACCTGCAATGCAGGAGACCCTGGTTCGATTCCTGGGTCAGGCAAATCCGCTTCAGAAACGTTGAATTTTCCTTAAAATCCAGATCTTTTTTAATTGAGAAAGCAAAGGTTTTGCAAAAATGCTTCAGGGGTTTTGTCAAACCAAGAGATATTTGAAAGTTATTTTCAGCACTTGCTAAACAGTTGCTCTTCTCAGATACAGTGATAATAAACTATAACAGCATTTTGACATTTCTGATTTGTGAAGAGAGGAGAAATTGAAAGGTAAGAAAAATAAAACATACTGACTGGGTAAGAGTAAAAAGCAGGTTATTCAAATCTCAAACACTCTTGGTTTCACTTGGCAAATTTAGTGATTTGAGTTTTATTTCATTTCTTTTAACAGTGAGGAGCAGAGCTCCACAAGATTATTCACTAAAAGAGCTACCATGAATCCTCACCATTTTCTTGTGACTACTTCTATTAACCATCCTACATTATTTTCCAAATTTACTGCCACCTCTTGATTGAAGGTAGTCTAACTGGGAGTAAAGTGAAGTGAAGTGAAGTTGCTCAGTCATGTCCGACTCTTTGCAACCCCATGGACTGTAGCCTACCAGGCTCCATGGTCCATGGGATTTTCCAGGCAAGAATACTGAAGTGGGTTGCCATTTCCTTCTCCAGAAGATCTTTCCAACCCACAGACTGAATCCAGGTCTCCCGCATTGTATGCAGACACTTTACCATCTGAGCCACCAGGGAAGTCAGTAACTGGGAGACTACAGTAATATTCAGACATTTGACCAGCATTTTCTGAAATGAGGGTTTACTAACATATGGCATTTGGTCCCATCACTTTATGGTGAATAGAAGGGGAAAAGGTAGAAACAGTGACATATTTTATTTGGGAGGGGGGGCTCCAAAATCCCTGCAGATGGTGACTGCAGCCACAAAATTAAAAGACGCTTGCTCCTTGGAAGAAAAGCCATGGCAAGCCTAAACAGCATATTTAAAAGCAGAGACATTACTTTGCCAACAAAGGTCCATCTAGTCAAAGTTATGGTTTTTCTAGTTGTTAAGCACGGATGTGAGAGTTAAACAATAAAGAAGGCTGAGGGCCGAAGAATTGATGCTTTTGAACTGTGGTGTTGGAGAAGACTCTTGAGAGTCCCTTGGACTGCAAGGAGATTAAGCCAGTCAGGTTTAATCAAGGAGATTAAGCCAATCCTAAAGGAAATCAGTCCTGAATATTCATGGGAAGGACTGATGCTGAAGCTGAAACTCCAATACTTCAGCCACCTGATACGAGGAGCTGACTCATTAGAAAAGACCCCGATGCTGAGAATGATTGAAGGCAGGAGAAGAAGGGTGCGACAGAGAATGAGATGGTTGGATGGCATCACTGGCTCAATGGATATGAGTCTGAGCAAACTACAGGAGATAGTGCAGGACAGGTGTGCTCCAGTCTATGGAATTGCAAAGAGTCAGATACGACTTAGCGACTGAACAACGACAACAACATATTGAGGTTGTGGAGATTTGGAGAACTACAAGGAATAAAACAAGGAAAAATATGGCTATTTCATTTCTGTGTGAATAGGTTTGGGGGTCAAAACATTTGAGGAAATATAAGCAGAAATGAGATATAGCAATATTTTTAAAAAATGAGTCAATTTGGAAGTTGCAGCTGAGTTTCCTAGAAACACCTGATGTTACTAGTGCATTTTATTAATGTGTGATTTTATTAATGCACACGTTTCCGAGAAATTTCATTTCCACTGTTTTCTTTATGCCTCAGGCCTCGCAGCCCCGAAGGGGATTGGGCTATTGTCTAGATGCTATTTGCATGCTACTTCTTGCTTTAGATTCTGGGGCTGGTGAATTGTGGGAGACATCTCTTTGGACATCCCGTAGAATTTACTTGTTTGATGAACACAAGCAAGAACAATATTTCCAACAGATCTTAAAGAAAATTTATGTGTACACTCATTATGAATCATTCTTTTAATCCTTAATATTTAGTTCACATATTATTTTTCCAATATTTTATCTAGTGGATATATTTTGGATTCATATAGAATTTCTATTATAATGTTCAAGACGTAGTCATCAAAGTCATATATATCTGAGTTTAGGGCCTGGATCAACTATACTAACTGTATGGCAAGTTCCTTACTCTTAAAAGGAGTTACATGTATTCATATTTGTTTCCCACAACTGTTGTGAGATGGCAGTAAAATGCAATAAAATTTACTGTGCACAGTTACCATTAGAATTTCATCAGGTTACATTTAGGAAAGATACACATATATACCGATATGTAAATATATATACTATGTATATTTTTTGTTTCCCATATGAAAGCAGGTCATAATGCTGCAAAACTTTTCACTGCTAAATAGCAAGGTTTCCCTCTCTTCCAATTCCCAATAAATCTTTTTTTTTCTTTTACCCTCTTTTAAATCATCACCAAGAGCATCCTAGAAGGATGCCAAGATTGCCCTAACAGTGTCTGCAGCCTCTACCTATTTCTGCCTGCCATTTAGTCCTGAAGAAATAGCCATATTGTTAGATTTTTGCCATGGCAGTATTCCATATCCGGTATCAAAATATTTCTTAAATAGATAAAAAACAAGGACTTACTGTATAGCACAGAGAAGTAAATTCAATATCTTGTTATTTACCCCTAATGAAAAAGAATCTGAGAAATAATATGTGCATGCACGTTCAGTTGCTTTAGTCATGTCCGACTCTTTGCCACCCCGTGTCCGACTATAGCCCACTAGGCTCCTCTGTACATGGGGATTCTCCAGGCAAGAATACTGGAGTGGGTTGCCATGTCCTCCTCCAGGGGATTTTCCTGACGCAGAGATTGAACTCGTGTCATAAATCAACTATACTTCAAAGAAAAAAAAAACATGAACATGAAGGGAAATTGTAAGTAAATACAAGAATATTTTTAAAAATCTGTTCTGGCTATCTATTATTGAATAATAAATCACCCCAAAACTTAGTGATTTAAGACAACAAATATCAGTTAATATTGTTCACATTTGTCTAAGTCTTGAATGCAGGGGTGACACCTTGTGATGTTGTAGCAGTCATCTTGAAGACTTCATCAGTGTAGCTGATGACTTGGCCCAGAAGACTCACAATTCTGGAACAGGTGGAGCTCTTTGGTACCTCTTCCCTTCTCCATGTGGTATAGTTCTCACATGATTTTTCCAGCATGGAAGGGTATAGAATAATTAAACTTCCTATACCTTGGCTTAGGGCTGTCCTAGCGCAAGGGCCAGGAGAGAAAATGGACAGGAAGAATCTGTGTGATTTATCTGCTTTTGTCTCGGGAATCATGTACCATCACTTCCGCTATATTTTATTGGTCAAGATAACAACAAAAGTCTACCCAGATTCAAAAGTAGAAAATATTGATCCTACTTCTTGATCAAATCGGTAAGCATTATTGGATAAAAATGTCTCTTTAAGAAAAATAAAAATGCTAAACTTTAAGCATCATTAAGGATACACATCCTAAATCAAATGATTTTCATGGAATAAAATAAAATACTAGTTTGTTAATCATGTAAGAACATAATAGAAAAAAAGGTGATGGTGACCTTTATCTTTAAGAAATGTTAAGCCCCTAATTTATTCTAACATAGAGCACTTTGATTATATAAAGTTCTAGGTTTTAAGTTACAATAGGATTGTTAGCTAAATATATCCTTTAAATCCCCAAAATCTCTCTTTAAGTGATTTTTGAGTCTCACAGATTAATTTTGTGTGAATTACATAGCATGTGGACCGCTCATTAAACTGAATTTTTTTTTTTGAGCACCTTGTGTATACCAGCTAAACAATATTCCTTGATTTTGCTGAAATTAGACCATCTAAATATAGTATGCATATAAATCTACATTCTTGTATGTCTTCAGGTCTTAAGCATGCAACTCATTGTTGAATGTTGAGTTTCTTAACAGTACATTTGAGATGAGCAAGAATATAAGAGGAATAATTTCTGTAACATGGAACTGAATATCTCTTACCAATGGAGCAGAGGGAGGGAGGTGAAGGAAATGGGAGAAAATTTTATTTTTAGACATTGTGCAAAGTTGTGAATTTACACATTCCAATATGCTATAGCCAACTTAATCTAAATAAACATTTATTAAAGAAATTTATATTTCAATAAAAGGCAAATAGTTGTATGAAGATTCTTGAAAAAATCAAAAAATCATGGAGAATGCATTTCTTTAATGTGGATTTTAACATAAAGAAGCCTGCATTAATATAAAGCAGCATCATCCAACAATAGTAATTTTATTTGCTGCTTCACTTTCTTTGAGCCCTCTTGATATACATCATCAATCGGAAGCTCTATCAACTGTGTTTGGTGATTTGCATCCACTCTAACACTTGGATGTTTTATTCATCTTGAAATTGAAGTATTTTTTCCCTAAAATTCTTTTGCCACCATAAATATATTTTACTGAATTCTGAGATATATTTTGACAGTCGTCTAAACAAAAGAGTGTACAAACTATAATTAATTGGTAAAGTAACCTACTGTTGATACATATAGTTCATTACAGGCTTCCCTGGTGGCTCAGTGGTAATGAATCTGTTTGCCAGTGCAGGACATCCAAGTCCCGTCCATGGGTCAGGAAGGTCCCCTGGATAAGGAAATGGCAACCTGCTCCGGTATTCTTATATGGGAAATCCCATGGACAGAGGAGCCTGGCAGACTACAGTCCATGGGGTCACAAAACAGTAGAACATGACTTAGCAACTGAACAACAACAGCAGTTCATTACATGTCATAGGTGGAAAATAGTAGATGAATGAACTTTTAAATGGATGAATGAAATAGTCTTACCTAAACAAAGAACACCAAGGGGTAGATTTTTGCTTAGAACCCATATAATTTCCACTTTTTATGTTTTATCTTACAGTACATATCATGGAACATCCATGGCAGCTTACAGATCAATTTGTCCAGAATTCCCATATTCCCATTTCACAAATGTGGTGAGTAGATGTGTTGAGGCATGAGAATAGAAGACTGATTTCACAAGCACAGGGTCAAGTGCATTGAATGAAAACAAGTGAGAAACTGAACATTTGAATAGACTTAATGAAACCGAACAGCACCCTTTCTGACCCTCTTGGATCTATGAGTTCCCCACCCCTGAGGTTTTGCTTCAGCCTCCCCTGAGTCTCAGAAGGCTGGTTCAAGATTTAATGAAGAGGAAAATGTGGGGGAACAACATGAACCTTTTAAGAAGGAGGTGGGATTCACCCTCCACCCAGGAACGTTGGCCCCAAGAAGACACAGATAATCATCTTTCACAAAGTTAGTAAGAAGTAGGTCAGTAAGTGATGGACAGTCATTGTTCTTAGGAGCATGTTAGTATTTATCTTCCTTAGGATATGAGTGGAGAATGGCAATATTGCCATTTGAATAGCTTCTCTAATTTCAAAGAGGATGATTTACCCAGAAGTCTCAGAGGATAAGTCCTTTGGGCTAAAATAGATGAGTAGATTTGAGTCATCATGTCTACTCACCAATTTCTAGACCAATTGTGTCCACTTCTGCCACACTGAGATCTCTCGCTCAACCCATATGTATGAAACTGTGGAAAGACTTTTATGAATATGGTATTGAAATAACAAGCCTAGTTTGTGAGTAGTCCTGTACACCATGCCGGCACTTGTGAAAAGCACAGAGTCATAGACTCCACAAGTCTGAGGGGAGGGAAGGAGGGAACACCCTTCAAGGGTGAACTTCAAACAGCACGACTAGCTGTGGACTTTCTGAATGCCTCATTCATCACCAGTTATCCCACATGATACTGCCTTGATCAAGTGATATATCTCAGCGCAAAATTTAGGAGGCTGTGTGTGGAAGCCACAAGATTCACTGCTGACCACATTCTCCATTGCTTGTACATAAATGGCCATAGGAAATGGTGGACTAGGGAACACTCAGTGATGATGGCAGAGTGGAAACAGCACATTAACACTGGGGCGATGCCCGCAAGGTATGTAATGTGCTCTCAACTGTTGACAAATGTATTACTCTTTTTAAATTTTTTTTCTTTTTCTTTTAATTAGAGGCTAATTACTTTACAATATTGTGGTGGTTTTGCCAAACATTCACATGAATCAGCCATAGGTGTACATGTGTCCCCCATCCTGAAACCCCCCTCCCACCTCCCTCCTCATCCCATCCCTCAGGGTCATCCCAGTGCACCAGCCCTGAGCACCCTGTCTCATGCATCAAACCTGGACTGGTGATCTATTTCACATATGGTAATATACATGTTTCAATGCTCTTCTCTCAAATCATCCCACCCTCGCCTTCTCCCACAGAGTCCAAAAGTCTGTTCTTTACATCTGTGTCTCTTTTGCTGTCTTGCATATAGGGTCATCGTTACCATCTTTCTAAATTCCATATATATGCATTAATATACTATATTGGTGTTTTTCTTATGGACGTACTTCGCTCTGTATAATAGGCTCCAGTTTCATCCACCTCATTAGAACTGATTCAAATGCATTCTTTTTAATAGCTGAGTTATATTCCATTGTGTATATGTACCACAGCTTTCTTATCCATTCATCTGCTGATGGACATCTAGGTTGCTTCCATGTCCTGGCTATTGTAAACAGTGCTGTGATGAACATTTGGGTACATATGTCTCTTTCAATTCTGGTTTCCTCGGTGTGTATGCCCAGCCGTGGGATTGCTGGGTCATATGGCAGTTCCATTTCCAGCTTTTTAAGGAATCTCCACACTGTTCTCCATAGTGGCTGTACTAGTTTGCATTCCCACCCACAGTGTAAGAGGGTTCCTTTTTCTCCACACCCTCTCCAGCATTTATTGTTTGTAGATTTTTTGATAGCAGCCATTCTGACTGGCATGAGATGGTATCTCATTGTGATTTTGATTTGCATTTCTCTGATAATAAGTGATGTTGAGCACCTTTTCATGTGTTTGTTAGCCATTTGTATGTCTTCTTTGGAAAAATGTCAGTTTAGTTCTTTGGCCCATTGTTTGATTGGGTTGCTTATTTTTCTGGAATTGAGCTGCAGGTGCTGCTTGTATATGTTTGAGATAATTCTTTGTCAGTTGGTTCGTTTGCTATTATTTTCTCCCATTCTGAAGGCTGTCTTTTCACCTTGCTTATAGTTTCCTTCGTTGTGCAAAAGCTCTTAAGTCTAATTAGGTCCCATTAGTTTATTTTTGTTTTTATTTCCATTACTCTGGGAGGTGGGTCATAGAGGATCCTGCTGTGATTTATGTCAGAGAGTATTTTGCCTATGTTTTCCTCTAGGAGTTTTATGGTTTCTGGTCTTACATTTAGATCTTTAATTCATTTTGAGTTTATTTTTGTGTATGGTTTTAGAAAGTGTTCTAGTTTCATTCTTTTACAAGTAGTTGACCAGCTTTCCCAGCACAACTTGTTAAAGAGATTGTCTTTTCTCCATTGTATATTCTTGCCTCCTTTGTCAAAGATAAGGTGTATATAGGTGCATGGATTTATCTCTGGGCTTTCAATTTTGTTCCTTTGATCCATGTTTCTGTCTTTGTTCCAGTACCATACTGTCTTGATGACTGTTGCTATGTAGTATAGCCTGAAGTCAGGCAGGTTGATTCCTCCAGTTTCATTCTTCTTTCTCAAGATTGCTTTGGCTATTCGAGGTTTTTTGTGATTCCATACAAATTGTGAAATTATTTGTTCTAATTCTCTGAAAAATATCATTGGTGGCTTGATAAGGATTGCATTGAATCTATAGACTGCTTTTTTCTATATACTCATTTTCACTACATTGATTCTTCCGATCCATGAACATGGTATATTTCTCCATCTATTTGTGTCATCTTTGATTTCCTTCATCAGTGTTTTATAGTTTTCTATATATAGATCTTTTTTTTTCTTTAGGTAGATTTATTCCTAAGTATTTTATTCTTTTCATTGCAATGGTGAATGGAATTGTTTCCTTAATTTCTCTTTCTGTTTTCTCATTGTTAGTGTATAGGAATGGAAGGGATTTCTGTGTGTTAATTTTATATCCTGTTAATTAATTTTATATCCTGTTAATTTTATATCCTTTACTGTATTCATTAATTAGCTTTTATTCTTCCTCCTAGATGCAGAACTAAGGTGCAGGAATGGACCTAGAATCTTCCACAATTACGACTACTAATCCACTTGTGAACACTACCTCCTCTCCATGACTTTATGCTCTGCTTGTTTAGAGGTCATCATGCTCATGGGGAAAATACTGTCACTAGGAGACATGTTAACTTTCTTATTAAACCAGAAGTTGGGACTGCTATTTCATTATTTTGAGATTAAAAGGAAATACTGAGTTCTCTGGAATTATTGATTTTGAATATCAAAGTGGATTCGTTTGCTAATAGATAAGGAAGAAAAGGAAGTCTGTATCTGGAAACCAGGGAAATGGCTGGGTACTTCTCTGCACTCCTTGGTACTTTATAATGGTAACAATTCATGGGAGAGTATCAACCCAACACAGATCAAAATGAAGTTTTGCTCCCTCATACTAGGTAACGAATTCTGCTCAGGCTAAATGTTTGAGGGCAAAGGGCACATTAAAATGGATAGTAATGGTAGAAAATTACACCTCCTGATGGCAGATATGAAAATTGTAATATTGACCTAGTCAGGAAAGTCCAGGTTTGGTTGTGACAAAATAGTTCCTGGAAATCTCCATGATTTAATACATCACTTGGCTGATGCCAAGGTCAATGCAGATCAGCAGTTCTCCAGGACAACTGCCTGGAAGGCTTCCTTGAGGTATAAGCACTGGGGACACATGGCTGTCAGAATTGCCAGAAGAAATGAAGAAAGAGTATGGAGAACTCACACCAGCACCGTGAATCCTTGATTCGAAGTGAACTCACCACTTCAGCTTACAAACTGTAGTTCATGAAATAGTTATACAGCTCTACCTGACTCAAAAGAGGTTGAATGCAAGCAGGAACACAAGAAACATTGCTTTGAGTGAGCACTATTTCTCCTGCATGACACATACGTTATCCTTTGTTATGTTACACACACACATGTAAATAATTATGTCTTTGGTTGCTTCTCCCTTTTAATATCTATGTAGAAACAGCCATGACCATGGTGATCAAGTGTATAATTTAGTTGGACAGAAAAGTCTGGCAGGCTGCAGCTCACCAGATCACAAAGACTCAGATGCACCTAACGACTGAGCACGCATGTGTGAACAAGAACTCAAAGTAGAATTGTGTCAGAAGTAGAATAAAGATTACCCAGAGACAAATATAAGAAACTATAAACATTTGTTGAGATAGATTATTTATGGTGAGAGGGACACTGACTTCATATTTGTTAACAACCAGTGCGAACCTCTTCCTTGTTCTTGGATAATAATATCAGAAAGTATTGTGTAACTTTTAAAACAAGCCTTCAATCATTGATTCCCCAATATCAATTACTCAGTTCAGTTCAGCTCAGTCGCTCAGTCGTGTCCGACTCTATGTGACCCCATGGACTGCAGCACGCCAGGTCTCCCTGTCCTTTACTAACTCCCGGAGTTTACTCAATCTCCTGTCCATTGAATCAGTGATGCTATCCAACCATCTCATCCTCTGTTGTCCCTTTCTCCTCCCATTTTCAATCTTTCCCAGCATCAGAGTCTTTTCCAACGATTCAGTTCTTCATATCAAGTGGCCAAAGTTTTGGAGTTTCAGCCTCAGCCTCAGTCTTTCCAATGAATATTCAGGACTGATTTCCTTTAGGATGTACTGGTTGGATGTCCTTGCTGTCCAAGGGACCCTCAAGAGTCTTCTCCAACACCACAGTTCAAAAGCATCAATTCTTTGGCGCTCAGCTTTCTTTATAGTCCAACTCTCACATCCATACATGACTAAATCAATTACTCAAACCTCTTCAATTATTCTATAAATACATCATTTATGTTTTAAAACCCTTTTTGCTAAGAATATCTACCATGTTTCTGATTTCCATATTCAACTCTGATTAATACAGTTATATTAAAAACTGTGGTCAAATTCATGAAAGAAATCCAGTCTTTTGATAAATGCTATACTATTTTATCCCACTATAGTGCACTGTTTGGCATGAAGAACAACAGAATCATCCATGTATTAACATCCATAAACAAGATTTTTCATAATTCAGAGGACTGGAATGAGAAAGTAGGAATTCAAGAAATACCTGGAGTAGCAAGCAAATTTGGCCTTGGAGTACAGAATGAAGCATGGCAAAGGCTAACAGAGTTTTGCCAAGAGAATGCATTGGTCATAGTAAACACCCTTTTCCAACAACACAGAGGAGACTCTACACATGGACATCACCAGATGGTCAATATCGAAATCAGATTGATTATATTCTTTGAAGTCAAAATGGAGAAGCTCTATACAGTCAGCAAAAAAAAGACCAGGAGCTGAGTGTGGCTAACATCATGAACTCCTTATTGCCAAATTCAGGCTTAAGTTGAAGAAATTAAGGAAAACCACTAGACCATTCAGGTATGATCTAAGTCAAATCCCTTATTATTATACACTTGCGGAAGTGACAAACAGATTCAAGGGAGTAGATCTGATAGACAGTGAACTATGGACGGAGGTTTGTGACATTGTACAGGAGGCAAGGATCAAGACTATCCTGAAGAAAAAGAAATGCAAAAAGGAAAACAGATTGTCTGAGGAGGCCTTACAAATAGCTGTGAAAAGAAGAGAAGCAAAAGGCAAAGGAGGAAAGGAGAGATATACCCATTTGAATGCAGAGTTTCAAATAATAGCAAGGAGAAATAAGAAAGCCTTCCTCAGTGATCATTGCAAAGAAATAGAGGAAAACAATAGAATGGGAAAGACTAGAGATCTCTTCAAGAAGATTAGAGATACCAAGGAAACATTTCATGCAAAGATGGGCTCAATAAAGGACAGAAATGGTATGGATCTAACAGAAGCAGAAAATATTAAGAAGAGGTGGCAAGAATACACAGAAGAACTATACAAACAAGATCTTCATGACCCAGATAATCATGATGGTGTGATCACTCACCCAGAGTCAGACATCCTGGAATGTGAAGTTAAGTGGGCCTTAGGAACTACCACTACAAACAAAGCTAGTGGAGGCGATGGAATTCCAGTTGAGCTCTTTCAAATCCTAAAACATGATGCTGTGAATGTGCTGCACTCAATATGCCAGCAAATTTGGAAATTTCAGCAGTGGCCACAGGGCTGTAAAACATCAGTTTCATTCCAATCCCAAAGAAAGGCAGTGTCAAAGAATGCTCAAACTACCACACAATTGCACTCATTTCACACGTTAGTAAAGTAATGCTCAAAATTCTCCAAGCCAGGCTTCAACAGTATGTGAACTGTGAACTTCCAAATGTTCAAGCTGGATTTAGAAAGGGCAGAGGAACCAAAGATCAAATTGCCAACATCCGCAGGATCATCGAAAAAGCAAGAGAGTTCCAGAAAAACATCTACTTCTGCTTTATTGACTATGCCAAAGCCTTTGGCTGTGTGGATTACCGCAAACTGTGGAAAATTCTTCAAGAGATGGGAATACCAGACCACCTGACCTGCCTCCTGAGAAACCTGTATGCAGATCAGGAAGCAACAGTTAGAACTGGACACAGAACAACAGACTGGTTCCAAATCGGGAAAGGAATACATGAAGGCTGTATATTGTCACCCTGCTTCTTTAACTTATATGCAGAGTACATCATGTGAAATGCTGGACTGGATAAACACAAGCTGGAATCAATATTGCCAGAAGAAATATCAATAACCTCAGATATGCAGATGACACCACCCTTATGGCAAAAAGGGAAGAAGAACTAAACAGCCTCTTGATGAAAGTGAAAAAGGAGAGTGAAAAAGTTGGCTTAAAACCCAACATTCAGAAAACTAAGATCATGGCATCTGGTCCCATCACTTCATGGGAAATAGATGTGGAAACAGTGGAAACAGTGACAGACTTTATTTTGGGGGGCTCCAAAATCACTGCAAATGGTGACTGCAGCCATGAAATTAAAAGATGCTTGCTCCTTGGAAGAAAAGTTATGGCCAACCTAGACGGCATATTAAAAAGCAGAGACATTGCTTTGCCAGCAAAGGTCCATCTAGTCAAAGCTCTGGTTTTTCCAGTAGTCATGTATGGCTGTGAGAGTTGGACTATAAAGAAAGCTGAGCATCAAAGAATTGATGCTTTTGAACTGTGGTGTTGGAAAAGACTCTTGAGAGTCCCTTGGACTGCAAGGAAATCCAACCAGTCCATCCTAAAGGAAATCAGTCCTGAATATTCATTGGAAGGACTGAGGCTGGGGCTGAAACTCCAATACTTTGGCCACCTGATGTGAAGAAATGACTCATTAGATAAGACCCTGATGCTGGGAAAGATTGAAGGTGGGAGGAGAAAGGGATGACAGAGGATGAGATGGTTGGATGGCATCACCGACTCAAGGGACATGAATTTGAGAAAACTCCGGGAGTTAGTGATGGACAAGGAGGCCTTGTGTGCTGCAGTCCATGGGGATGCAAAGAGTCGAACACAACTGAGAGACTGAACTGAACTTTTCTGAAATGAAGCAATACTTTCTGAAATTGATGACTGGTCATTGAGTAGATCTGTGTGCTACACGGCTTTACCAGAGAGAACTTATTCATCAGCACTTTCTCAAACCCAATGCAGTGGGACATAATTAATATGAGTCATCACTTTTACACATCAGAACACTTAAGACCATTTGATTGACTGACTTGTTTAAAAGCAAGTCAATCTATTTGGTAGCCAATTAGACTTAGATTCAGTAACAAAAGACCAAATAACTTGTCATTCAGTCTATGCTTCCTGAAATTGAATAACTGATAATTTAGGAGAAATTTATACTGTGACATAAGACTTTAGTATAATCTTACAAACCAATATGATTTAGTAACAAAATGCTTAACTGTAGTGTGGAACCGAAACATAGATTTCAATGATTTGAGGAAGCACTTTGGTGCAGAAGGAGGTGAATCCAAGCTGTTTCTGGGAGCTGATTTAGTAACCTGAAGATTTAGGAACAGGTACACTGGCCAAATCTAATGTTATGAATCATTGGTGCTTGACATTAGGTATTCCAACGGCAAGGTGAGAAATGAAAGCTGTGTTTGAAGTAGGCAGTTACCACAGAGAGGAAAACAGGATGAAAGAGGAGGGAACTAAAGGCAATTTTTTAAATTAATTTTTATTGGAGTTAGAGTTGATTTGTAACATTGTATTAACTTCTGCGGCACTGCAAAGTAAATCAGTTATACGTATCATATATCCACTCTTTTGTAGAGTTTATTCCCATTTGGCCACTACAAAGTATTGAGTAGAGTTGCCTGTGCTACACAGTAGGTTCTTACTAGTTATCCATTTTATATAGAATAGTGTGTATATGTCAATCCCAATCTCCCGATTTATCCCTCCCCTCCTTTTCCACTTTGTGACTCTATTTCTATTTTGTAAATAGGCAGGAATGTAGGCTGGTGCAGCTACTATGGAGAACAGTATGGAGGTTCCTTTAAAAAACTAAAAATAGAGGAACCGTGCGTGGGCGCCTGTGCGCTCAGTATTGTCGGGCTCTTTGCGACCCCAGGGACTGAAGCCTGTCTAGCTCCTCTGTTCATGAGATTTTCCCAGGCAAGAATACTGGAGCAGGTTGCCATTTCCTTCACCAGGGGATCTTCCCAACCTCAGGGTCTTCCCAAACCAGGGATCAAAACTTCATCTCTTGTGTCTCCCGCATTGACAGGTAAGTTTCTTTCTTTTTTTTTTTTAACCACTGAGCCACCTAGGAAGCCTAGAACTACCATATGATCCAGCAATTCCACTCCTGGGCATCTATCCAGAGAAAAACATAATTCAAACAGACACATGTGGAATCTAAAGAAGGCCATCGTTTGCTGTGCCGTGGTGAATTGGGTGGATGAAGGCCACGTGGTGTAGGAAGGCGGAGGGTGAGGAGCTCTCCCTGCTGTTTCTAGCACGGGGGCTCATGAGTGCACTGGCTGACAGCCCCTTCTATGCTGTGTCTTCATAGGTCAGCAGGCCTCCTTGGGAATCACGGTGAAGCCAATAAGAACTTCAAACTCAAAATATCCTCAGAGTTTTTCTTTTTTCTGCTGGTGAATGACTATATTTCCTGTAATTTAACCACAGAGTTAAGCACCATTTGATTTAAAAAAAAAAAGGAGTCAGTTTGGCAAGACTATCAGGTTCATTGAAATACTGAGTTTTTTCTATTACACTGTGAAGGGAAATTACATAGAAAGGAAAAAAAAAATCTGTACTGACCCTAGGATGGTGACTGCTCAGCAGCACTGCTAACATGCAGAGAATCCCCCAAGTGTTAGCCTGTTATGGGAATGTGCTTCCTCTGGCAATAGGTATTTGGTGAATTGCAAGGCAGAAGTACATACAAATCAGATTATTTTTGGAATTAATGGGCTTAATAATATAATATCTGCTCTACATTTGTTTCAAAGAAAGATGAGCAAGGTTTTAAACCTTTTAATAAGCTATGTTCCTATGCTGACAATATGTAAATAAGATTCTTTAATATGTATTTGGGTTATGTTGGCAGGGATGTTTCAAAATATATATTCATCCATGATTTTACTTATTCTGTAAATGCAGGGGCTTTGTTTTGTACATTTTAATCTCTACTATTTATAACTGAAATGCCTCTCAGTGGGGTAGAGAGAATAGTGATGGTGATGGAGAGATTCCACATTGATTTAAGGAGAAAGGTGAGTCATATTTGTCATCTTTGGAAGAAAGTTATGGTAAGAACTTTTTCCATCACTTGACCTCTGAAATGAAATGATGATGCCTGCTCTATTTATTTTAACTTTTTGATATTAGACATTCTTAGTCTGGAAAAACACTCAGCATAATCCTCCTGATGCTTATTCATCCCTTGTGACGTTCTAGACACAATGAAAGTCAATAAGCAGTTCAGCATTATTCATATACTAAACAGCACACGATATGCTTCTTATCTGAGAAAACAGTAGTGATAAATCCTGAAAAGTTGAGAAGCTCTTTCTATGAATCTACTAAAGCTAAGTCTTATAAGACAGGGCCAGGCATCCATCTTTTCTGGCAAACAAAGTGTGCTGAATTGATGTTCAATTACTATATGGAAAATGTATCATAATATATACTTAATCAAAGGTCCTTTAATATAAAAGAGATATGTTTCTCATGTTTCTTCAGTGGATTTACCAATCAAGCAATTGGTTTTACCTTAGTTTATAGATAAGATTTCTGAACTGTTATTTTGTTTCATGTCTAATATCAGTTAATGCCTATGATACAAACATCCCCACTTGTCCATGACTTTCCTCTACCATGTTTTGCCAGCACAGTTTGGGTACTCTATTGGACACTAATGTACATATCAATCATTGGTGAAATATGGAAAACATTAATATGGAAGTTGATTAGTCATTCAAGGTATAATAATGTGCTTATTGATGTCAGAAAATTAGTTGCAAAAGTCCATGAAACGTTTCCTTTCTAAAACCAATAATTCTGATCATCTCCAGAATAAACATATATTTGTCATTGTTAAATTCAAGATTCTGAACTCACCCAAGATCACTTTTCCAGTTTTGCTTTTCTAGACCTCATTCTTGTCCACAGCACAAGTTATAACAATGCTCTAAAATACATGAATCGAAACTCTGTGATTGTTCTCAAGTTTGTCTCACTACCTTCTCCAGTGTGAAATTCCATGGAGTCTTAATCATTCAAAATATCTTCTATTTTTAAATATTTATTTTAACCTCATGGGTTAGCTAGCAGTATGTATTTAATTTCTAAATATTTGGAAACTTTTCTAGATTTATTTGTTATTACTTTTTATATAATACCACTAAGATCAGTGAGCTTTTACTTTATGATTTCAACTTTTATATATTTAGAAATAATTTTTTTTCTGATCTTCTATGAAGTCTGTCAGTGAATTTTCCATGTATAGCTGAAAAAATATATATTCTTCTGTTCTGGGGTTCAGTGTTCTATAAATATTAATTAAGTAAAGCTGGTTGATAGTGTTTTATAAGTCTTTTGTACCTTTAAGAATTTTTTAAAATCTGTTTGTCCTATAAATCACTGAGAGAGAAATACTGAAATCTTCTACTGTAATGGTGATTTTCTCTATATTTCTTTCACTTCTATGAGTTTTACTTCATATGTTTTATACATGTATTATTTGTTCTATGTATTTAGAATTTCAATGTGCTCTTGATTTATTAACCATTTCATATTACAAAATGTAAATGATCTTTGCAGATATCTCTATTCTGAAAGTTATTTGCTCTGACCTGAAATAATCATTCCAGATTTCTTAAGGTGAAGATTTGCATTATTTATTTTTAGTTAAAATCTGAAAAAGAAATCATTTTATATTTTTATATGGAAATATATTTACATCCATATGTACACCTTTTTTCCCAGTTATTGTGTTCTTTATCCTTAAATGTACATCTGTGTGTCTTTTGGGTATCCTTTATTTCATTTTATTTTATTACTGAAAAGCTTTTCTTCAATACTTCCTGAAGTGAAGATCTACTGATGACCATCAATGAAAAAAAAATTGTACTTTTAATTTTGGAAGATACTATTGCTTCATGTAGAATTCTACTTGACAATCCTCTTTTAGCACTTCAAAACTATGTCCAAGTTTCTTATTCTTTGCTTTGCTTTTGATGAAAACTATAAGGCTATTCTTATAGTTTTTCACCTGTATATAAATGCAATACACTTTGTATAAACAATCTATACATATCTTTTTTCTCCTTCAGGCAATCTTAAATATCATCTCTTTAGCACTGATTTTTATCAATCTGAGCATCATATACCTTCCTGGTGCTTTCTTTGTGCTTGTTTGGAATTTTTTCTTGACTCTATGAGTTGAGAATTTTCATGAAATTTGTAAAAAACCTATCCATTCCTTATTTCTTCAAAAAAAAATTTTGTGCCGTGTTCTTCCTCTTTTCTTCATTTTGTGTGACAATTAAATGATTGAACCTTTTTATAGTGTTCTACTAGTCACATAGGTTTTTTCATTGTTTGATTTTTCAGCCATTTTTTAAAACTGTTTCAATTTGGCTAACTTCTATTGCTGTGCTTTCAAGTTTACCAATTATTTCTTCTGTAGTGTCTATTCTTCAACTAATTTTATTGGTTTTCTTTTTCATTTTAAATATTACACTTTTCAGTTCTAAAAGTGCCATGCATTTTTTATCCTTCATTTTATCCCTCATTATGTCCATTTTCTACAAATTAATTAACTTACTTACTAGCTGGTTTAAAGCCATTGCTTGCTAATTCCATCATCGCTTTCACTGTTGTGTTTGACTCTATTGACTCATTTTTCTGCAAGATATGGGTTACATTCTGATAACTTTTTATTTTACTTTTTTTTTTTTAAACTTTTTGTTTTCTTCCTGAGATTTTGAATGTAAATTGATTGAATGTTTGGATTTAATTGTCCTCTTTAAAGATTTAAAGTTTGTTTAGATGTTATTTTCAGATCAGTGTAATCCTTTCAGTTTGTTTTTAAGGTCTGTTAGAGAAGGTCTTCTAACATTCTGGAATATCTACCGACTAGCTTGGGTATATTTAATACAATCTTTGGGTATAGCTGTAACGAAGTCTAACATCTCCCCCCACAGCCATTCAGCAGCGGCCCTTTTTCTGGCCTTGTGGTGCTTTACTGTATACATGTGGCTTAGTCGCTCAGTCATGTCCAACTCTGTGAGCCCATGGACTATAGCCCGCCAGGCTTCTCTGTCCATGGGGATTCTCCCAGCAAGAATACTGGAATGGATTGCCATGCCCTCCTTCAGGGGATCTTCCCAACCCAGGGATCGAACCCAGGTCTCTCTCGTTGCAGGCAGATTCTTTACCATCTGAGCCACCAGAGAAGCCCACTCTATATATGAGCAGGAGAGTATTCAATCCAAGACACCATTTTGTTGTTCTTCCGTGGCTCACTTGTGTCCCACTCTTTGTGACCCCATGGACTGCATCACGCCAGGCTTCCTTGTCCTTCACCATCTCCCAGAGCTTACTCAAACTCATGTCCATTGAGTCAGTGATGCCATCCAAATATCTCATCCTCTGTCATCCCCTTCTCCTCCTGCCTTCAGTTTTTCCCAGAATGTTATACAAATTTATGGAGTCTTTTTTTTTTTTTCCCCTATGTAGCTCAGTTCTCTTTGATATTTGCCATGCAAATTCCAATTTCCACAGCCTCACTGATGTCCTAATTCTGTATTAGTGAGATGATGTGTCTCTGCTGGGATTTCTCATTCCTGAAGCCCTGCCCAGAAATCTCCTGCAGGCAGAAAGCTGGGACAATTGTTCGTATCCCATCATTAATTTCCCTTATCTCAGGAATTACAGTCTAGCACTGCATGTAGTCCAATATCTAAAAACAATTCTTTTATATATTTTGTCCAATTTTCTCATTGTTTCCATAGCACCATAATCCCCATACCAGATATTTCTTTACCAGTGGGATATTTTCAGTTGTTTATTAGAATAGTGTCATGTTATTATTGACAATGGTAAGGCATTGTATAAAATTGCAGATATTTTATCATTTCTTTTTTTTTAGCTTAAATGAAAATTTTGAATGTCTTTCTAAAATTCTGATATATTTCTGTGTATTTAAGAAGACTTTCTTTTCTTTCCTCCAAAGAAAATTGTTTTTATGACAACATTATTGGAAAAAAAAAAAACAACTTGTCATGATAAACTTTACAACAAATCTTGTAGATATGCATCCATTTCACTCACTGGGGGTTAACAAAATTCTTTAGTGTACACTTTGTTAACACTATGGACACTGCATTTCATAGATGAAGTACTATTGAAAACCCTTGTATTATTTTAGATTCTTGCTTCTCAAAGTGTTGCAGCTGACCAGGAATATTAACATCAGCTAAGCACTTGCTCGAAATGTAAACTCTTGGTCCACATGCCAGACCCACTGAATGAGAATTTACATTTTAACAAGGATCCCAGGTGTTCTGCATATATATTAAATCTGAGAAGTACTCCTGCACAGGATCATAGTCCCTGTGAATGTTTCCAGTCTGTCTCACCTGACAGGCATATATTTAGATTCTACATTAATAACAACACCTGGTAAAACAGCAATCTGTTTGCTCGAAAGCACATGTATGCAAACTTTCTGGACATCCTCAGGCCCTGTACATCACTGAAGCACCCAGAAGGGCTTCTAGGTGGCAGGACTTATCTAAGTTCCCATCAAAATGCTATTTGAGGTCTATAACTCAGGTACTTTAAATATGAGAAGGCAACAACTTGGTCTATATATTCCCCTTTCAGAGTCATTCTTTTAAAATGAAATTTGATTTAAACCAATACACCCACTGTGACCTAACAATACATTTATTTTATACATTCAACAAGGTCTTCCAGCCAATGGAGAAAATGGTATAACTCAAAATATTTATATCCTTCCATTGTTAGCCTGGGAGAACAGAGACATTTGGAAAACCCATTTCTTTCTGTTCTGGAATTCAATTCCAAAGGAACTATAGGAAGAATCAAGGTAAGCCATTAAAATGTGAAAATAAGTATACACTTGTCTTATGACCCTCCTAATGCATTCCACAGGCCGCTATTTATTAAGGTGGTCTCTTGAGAGATCCCACTGGGCATTGTTCTTCTCCAGTCCAGGTGCCTAAGTGGGACACACACATGTAGAAAAATAAGAGATGAGGTGTGATATTTACTAATGCCCACCACAGTGAAGGCTCCTGCCATAGAATGATGCATTCTGAGATTGTCCTCTGTAACCCATGCATCCAATTGAGAAATAAAATGGTTATTGCATGTCATGAATATATGTCAGTACTACACTATTGATAGACGCAAGTTGTCTCTGACACACACAAGTGAAAAATACAGGGATGAACAAGTTACTTATGATTTTTTTGTTTGCTTCTTTTTCTGGGTAATTACTCTCGAAATAATCCAAAGTTAGTGGACTTTTCAGACTGCTGAAATAATGAGTTTTGTTAAGACCTGAATGCAAGTAATTTTGAGTTTGTGCATTTACCACTGTGATTGGCAGGACAAATACTCTATTCTTGGAAATAGTTTCTCTCTATTAGATCTATTTCCAAATGACTAATTTTATGGGATTTTTTCCCCTTTGTGATCTTTATGAAGTGAAATGTTTGTCACTCAGTTGTGTCCGACTCTTTGCAACCCCATGAGCAGCCCACAAGGCTCTTCTGTCCATAGACTTCTCCTGGCAAGAATACTGGAGTGGGTAGCCATTCTCTTCTCCAGGGGATCTTTCCAACCCAGGGACTGAACCCAGATCTCCTGCACTGCAGGCAAATTCTTTACTGTCTGAGCCACCAGGGAAGCCCTATGTTCTTCACAAATAATTATAATTTTAAAGAATAGGAAAAAAGATAAGATAATCTACTTCTAGGACACATATGTATGTCAAAAGGAAATTATATCTACCCTTTATATGTAGTAATGTCAGTATGCAAAGAAAGAAAAAATGAATAAATGACATTTACCTCAGGAACAATTTTAATAGAAAATATCCCAGATCTATTTGAAATCCTTTGCATTTAGAACACGATGTACTAGAACTGCAGACTCAGCATCCTGCACTGTTTATCAACTTCTGGGTACATTTAAAATTGGAAAGTTCACTTATAAACGTTATATCTTTCAGTTGTGAATTTTGGAATTCTTACTCTTTCTCCCTCTGTCTTTCTCTCATATGCACATGCATATGTATGTATGAGTATACACACACACACACACACACACACAGTTACCTTTGGATTAATTGGCATGATTGTCTGTCATTTTAGCAATTGTGCATTTATAGAAAGAAAGCCAAAAAATAATTCTAACTTTTAATTTCAATTTTATAATTTAGCTTCTAAAGTTAGTTTTCAGAGAAAAAATTTTCTTATTTAAACTATGCAATGAGAAGTATTTAATACGTATGCTTTCAACATATTTTATACATTTTCAAATAACTTAATGTAGTTTTAACATGTAAAAATACTTTGATTTTGGAATTAAGAAGTTGTAAATTACATAAGCAAACAATGTGTGTGTACGTATATAAATATGGACATATGCTGTGCTATGCTTAGTCGCTCAGTTGTGTCTGACTTGTGTGATCCCATGGACTGTAGCCCACCAGGCTCCTCTGACCATGAGGATTCTCCAGGCAAGAACACTGTACATATACAAAAAAAAAACAACAAACTTTGCACTTAAAAAGATTCCATTAAAATAATGAAATGATAGGGCATATGCATGTGTGCATGCTAAGTCATATAATTTATCTTAATTCATTTGGGCTACTATGACAAAATTCCAGAGACTGGGCAGCTTGCACACAGATATTTATTTCTCACAATCTTGGATGCTGACAATTCTAAGATCAAGACCCCAACAGCTTCTGTGTCTGGGGAGAACCCACTGCTCAGGCCTTGTCACTGTAACCTCACATGACGGAAGGAGTGAGGAAGCTCTCTCGAGTCTCTTTTATAAAGGAACTAGTTCCATCAATAAGGGCTCCACCCTCATGAAATGCTGACCGCCAAAGGTCTCCCTTGCTAATACCATCACATTAGGAGTAGGATTTAACATATGAATTTTGAGGGGAAAGAAACATTCAGATCACAGAAGGCTAGGAAGAAACATTTGAAAATTGTTATGCATTGAATTAAGTTACCCCACATTCATATGCAATGTATGAATTGCTCCCAGTGCTTCTGAATGCAATCTTATTTGGAAAAGGGATCCTTAGAGGGCTAACCAAGCTAAACTGAGGTCAATAGAGTGGATGCTAATCCAGTAAGACTGGTATTTATAAGAAACTGGGAAATTTGGAAACACACATGGAGGGAAGGCAGTGTGAAGAGACACAGGGAGAAGATGGTGGTTTGCAAGTCAAGGAGAGAAGCTGGGAAAAGATTTTCCACTTGCAGCCCTCAGACGGAGCCAACCCTGAAGATGCTTTGATTTTAGACTTCCCGTCTCCAGAACTGTGAGACAATATTGTTCTGTTGGTCACACTTTTGTCACACTTTGTTACAGCAGCCTTGGGAGACTTTACAGACACATCATATATCAGATAAAAGCCTCATATGCAGAATATAAGCTTCCCTGTGGCTCGGCTGGTGTGGAATCTGCCTGCACTGCGGGAAACCTGGATTCAATCCCTGGGTTGGGAAGATTCCCTGGAAAAGGGAAAGGCTTCCTACTCCTGGCCTGGAGAATTCCATGGACTGTGTAGTTCATGGGGTCGCAAAGGGACGGACACGACTGAGACACTTTCACATGCAGAGTATGGTGGCTTCCCAGGTGGCACTTGTGGTAAAGAATCCAGCTGCCATTGCAGGAGATGCAAGACACGCGAGTTCGATCCCTGGGTCGAGAAGGTCCTCTGGAGAAGGAAACGGCAGTCCACTCCAGTATTCTTGCCTGGGAAATTCCACGGACAGAGGATCCTAGTGGGCTACAGTCCATGGGGTTGCAAAGAGTCGGATACAACTGAGAGACTCAACAACAGCAACAACAATGGGTAATACAATATTCCTTCAAATTTCCTCCCAGTATCAAATGTCTATCTAATACATGGGTAGCTAGCTTTTATAATTCACTTCTGCCAGTTTTAGTCTTAGTAGAATGTGCCCAGGTTTTAATTATATGTCATAGCGACTTTACATTGTTGTATATCTCAGAGCAGCTGACATTTAAGAGAGGTGCTTTCTTCATGATATTTTATTATAATAGTCCCTTTACCAATAAATATGGGAAAGGACAAAGTACAATTACTTTGAGGTTCTTTTCAAACAACACTAAGTCATTAGTAAGATGAAAGTATACTTAAATCAATGGCCTAATAAAATATGCAACCAAGGTTTATATGTTATATCTTTTGCTACACATTACATCACAAGATAATTATAGCCTGATACAATGTGACTGCAATCTAGTAATAATGTTTTCCCCTTCATGGTTTTATTCTTAGAAAAAATGTTTTGTCAAATTGATACCTATATTTATCAAATAAATTAAGCAAAGTTTGGGAGAATACTTACTGGTATGATTTTCTCTTACTCTTTTTACAGAAATATCACAAATCTTTCATTATATATTATTTTGATATAAAATAATTTACCCTTTATTTGAGAAGTAAAATAAATGTAGAAAAGCATGAATAAAAAGACCAACATTTAGTAATAAAAGTACAGTTATCTTTTCTGCCCTGTTACTGATCTGAAAAGTAGCCCAGGCTGGTTTTCTGCTTATTCTCAATGTGCTATTTCAATTTTCCAAACATAAAATTTACGAGAGTTTCCAAGAGGTACTTTTCAGTCTTAGCCAAAGCAAACAATGGAAAGTGAAGAAAGTGTTTCCTCTGCAGAAACATCATGAGCCTTCTCCCGTGGGAGGTTCTCGGAGTGTAAGGCGCATCACCCACGAGCGACATCAGAAACCATGGAAGAGTGGACGTGTTCCCTGGGGGCTCAGTGAGACGGTCTCACAGGTCGGTCTCCTCACCTGCTCTCCAACCTTGAACAAACAGGTCACGTCCTCTGTGAGCCCCAGTCCAGATCTAAATGAAAACGGCACCACCTACTTCACAGGTTGTGAGAATTGAAGACAGTGTTAAAGCCCTGGAGCATAAGTCACACTTATGATTATTTCACGAGGGGGGTTACTATTAAGAAAATCAGGGACATTACTGAGCACATGTAATCGCTTGGATGCATTGTTTATACTATAATACATAAAAGTATATTAAAACTATAATTGGTTATTGGTCTTTATTAAAAAGATGTTCATATAAATATTGATAATTATTAATAAAATCATAATCAAGTAGACACCACCACCTTGCCTTTGCTAAGGGCCTTAGAATCCCCTCAAATATGTCACTCCATAAGTTTAACTTCAAAACCAGCCTGACCAGTACAAAACAACTTGGTAATATTTTTATAACCAGTGTGACACCCTTAGTCATGTGCGTGTGTCTGGGAAATTACATCAAAAAGCTAATCATAATCTATCTTTCCAAATGCTTCAGGACATATTAAGAATGAACACATTCTGGGATGTATAATTTCAAACTGGATATTAAAAACTTGAATGAGAAAAAAGTATATTAAGAAATAAACAACTTATAAATATATCTTAACATATTTTGATATTTGAAGTTATGATATTTTTGTAAAAAATGAAACGTGACTTTCAATTTCATTATGACCTATTGAAGCCAATTAGGAAAATTACTGCTTATGAAACAGTAATTTTTACCAGACACCAATCCAAGAGTGGCAGACCAGGCTCAAAATAAGTAATTTCTCATCTTTATAACCACTCTTCAAAGCAAATATTATTTCCATTTTACAGATGGGAAGAATAGGAACAAAGAGTTGAACTATTTGACAAGTAATAGCTTCCAGACTCAGATTAAAATCTGAGTCCATGAGCACAGTGATTTCTTTCCAAAGAGGACAGCATGACAGGGATAAAGGAGCAGGATCACAGTGGGGAAACTGTACAGACACAGCCTCAGCCAGGTGATAAGGACCAACGTCCTCAGTGATGAGTTGTGTTGATAACAAGTACCCTGGATATGGGGCTCCCCTCGTGGCTCAGATGGCAAAGAACCCACCTGCAATGCAGAAGACCCGGGTTCCATCCTTGGATTGGGAAGATTGCCTGGAGAGGGGAATGGCTACCCACTCCAAAGTCTTGCCTGGAGAATTCCATGGACAGAGGAGCCTAGTGGGCTAAGTCCAAGGGGTCCCAAACAGTTGGACACAACTGAAAAACTAACGCTTACTTACTACGTGCTTCCTCTGGATATGATGTGTTGAGGAGGCCCTTTTACCTCTGTGGTCTTCCTCACTCCCAAATCATAACCTCTGCCTTGTTGTTGTTCAGTCACTCAGTCGTGTCCGACTCTTTGCAATCCCAAGGACTGCAACACGCCAGGCTTCCCTGCCCTTCACCGTCTCCCAGAGTTTGCTCAAACTCATGTCCATGGAGTCGATGATGCCATCTAACCATCTCATCCTCTGTCACCCCCTTTTCCTCCTGCCCTCAATATTTCCCAGCATCCGGATCTTTTCCAGTGAGTCGACTCTTCGCAACAAGTGGCCAAAGTATTGGAGTTTCAGCCTCAGCCTCAGTCCCTCCAATGAATATTTGGAATTGATTTCCTTTAGGATCGACTGGTTGGATCTCCTTGTTGTCCAAGGGACTCTCAAGAGTCTTCTCTAACGCCACAGTTCAAAAACATCAATTCTTTGTTGCTCAGCCTTCCTTATAGTCCAATCTCACTTCCATACATGACTACTGGAAAAAAAAGCATAGCTTTGACTAGATGGACCTATGTCGGTAAAGTGACGTCTCTGCTTTTTAACATGCTGTCTAGGCTGGTCATAGCTTTTCTTCCTAGGAGCAAGTGTCTTTTAATTTCATGGCTGCAGTCACCATCTGCAGTGATTTTGGAGCCCAAGAAAATAAAGTCTGTCACTGTTTCCATTGTTTGACCATCTATTTTCCATGAAGTGATGCAACTGGATGCCGTGATCTTAGTTTTTTGAATGTTGAGTTTTAAGCCTGCCTTTTCACTCTCCTCTTCCGTGTTCATCAAGGGGATCTTTAACCTCCGTCTAATCATCACAAAAAAAAAAATCAGAAAAACCCCAATTCAGGGACATTCCACAAAATTCTAAGCTGGTAGTTCTCAAAACTGTTAAAGTCATCAAAGACAGGCACATCTGAGAACTTTACACAGTCTGAAGAGCCAAGAGAGACATAACAGCTGCAGCAGTATGGTGTTCTGAAACAGGAAAAGAGTATTAGGTAAAAAAAAAGGTAGAAAAATATGAATGAATCTTAACTTTGTTTAATAAACTATGTTAACATGATGTTGTTGTTCTTCACTCAATAAGTCGTGTCCGACTCTTTGTGACTCCATGGACTGTAGCCGGCCAGGCTCGTCTGTCCATGGGATTCTCCAGGCAAGAACACTGGAGTGGGTTGCCATGCCCTTCTCCAGGAAATCTTCCTGATCCAGGGATGTAACTCACATCTGCTGCATTGGTAGGTGGATTCTTTACCATTGAGCCACCAGGGAAGCTCAATGACAAATGCTCCACACTAATGTAAGGCATTGATAATCAGAAAAACTTGATGTAGGGTATAGGAAAAAATCTCTGTACCATTTTTGTTATTCTCCTAGACATTGAAACTGTTCTAAAAGGTTTTTTTTTTTTTTTAAGTTTATTAAAAGAAAACAAGACTAGAGTAGGAGCAGTTTCTATTACATCACCAGCAGGAGTTTCACTGAGGCTGAGGAGTCTACAATCAGCATGTGAACAAAAGAAGTGAGTGTTAATTTGGGTGCAGGGTAAAGATCCTTGGACCTGGGAGAAGGACAGAGGAAGGAGACTGAGGAGCTGGTGCGAAGGTCCTGTTTACTCTGTAGGCTGAACTGCAGGACAGGGCATTTCAGAAATCCCTCGGCGAAGACAGCACAATACACTGCTCATCACCCCCTCACCCCACTACAGTCTCCTCAGTGTCTGGCAGAGGAACTGGACATCGCAGGTGATTAGAAAAGAAAACGATGAAGCAGTGACTGCACCAGAGCCACATCGATCCAACCGAACGATGGAAACACAATGAAGCAGCAACCACCGAGAGAAAAATAATCAACCCAATGAAAAGAAATCGAAGATGCTATTTAGCATGAGGCTGAGAAAAACACCCGGAGGATTGATCTTTTTCTCTCTTCAAATCCACGTTTGGACATTTTACAGCAATGGACTGTGTCTATTAGGTTACCCTAATGCTGTAACCACTGTTTCCTTAGTGATCTCCAATTCAATGACGTGTTTAAACCTGTATCAACCATATCCTCATTGTTGCACCATGAGCACAAAGTAAATTTCCTTTCAAAGTAGACCGCGTTGAAAGAGCGTTTTTCTTTGGAATAATGTGAAATAAAATTGCAAAAAATACTGTTTTGAAAGAAAGAGGATACATGGTGAAAATTAAGTGGTGTGAGATGCTAGCACTATTTTCAGGTAAGTGGACATAACAGCATTTTGTTGTGCAATTCTGTGTTTGTACGACATCTTTGTTCTACTTGGAATTGGCTGACAATGGGCCAGAGCTATTTCCTGTTGAACACAACAGTGCTCATTTTTTATAAAAATGTTGGGCTTCATTTTAATGCTCCCTAAATTACAGTCTGCTACAAAATTGCACACCAAGACTTTTTGTGTGTGTGTGAAGAAGTCCGATCATACATACAAAGCCAGGAGGCAATGAATACAGATTCTTCAATATTTCAGAGGTTTGCACTGATTTAGAAAAAAAAAAATTGGGGATAAAAACAGAGCAGCATGATCTTGTGGACTGTTTTATATGGCTAATGGTGCATAATCTGCTTTCTTTGATGTGTCATTAGTGAAGAATCTGCCTTTTGCGTGTTTGTTCATTTTAACTAAAAGTAAAGATATTTCCAAGAAGATAGTTAGTAGAATTTCCTTACTGAAAGCCCTGAACCAGGTTCTTCGTCTCACATTTGTGAAAGTCTGAGAAGGTTGGTTGTGCAAATATCACACATGAGAAAAGAAAGAAAAAAAAAACCATGTCTTTTCTATTCTGTGATGTCTCCCCACTCATACAGGTAAACGGGGTTCTCAGTGCTGGAGAAGACTCATTCTGTTGAGCATTTGTAACTGTCATCCAACAAGCACACTCTTCCAAGGGATTCTAGGCTCTAGTTCCTTTTGTTCCTAGCATATTTTATAAATTATCAAAGTAGACACATTCTAACCAGGCACATAGACACACAAATAATGAAGAGTAGACTTCCATTCTCAGAGGAAAACTACACAACGAGTATTAACCGCATGTTTCTAGAAATTTTCTATGCTTATATTAAAAATATATTAATGTTGGCAAATAAAAGTATGTATTCATTTCTTGTGGTTTCCAAAAATAAATTACCCACAAACTGAATAACTTAAAACAAGATGCATTTATTCTCTCCCAGTTAAGGAGGCCATAAGTGTGGAATCCTATGTCAGCTGGGCTGCTTTCTCTCTGGAGGTTGGAAAGTGAGGAGCCTTCCTGCTTCTTCCAGCTTCTGGTGGCCTCAGATGTCCCTTGGTTTGGGGCAACATCCCCCAATCTCTGCCTCTATCTTCACACGGTCATCTCCCAGTGTCTCTAATGTGGCTCAGATCTTTCTCTAACTTTCCATTATAAGGACATCAGTATTGGATTTGGGGTACCCCCTAAACCTAGGAGGATCTCATCTCCAGGTACTTAATTTAATGACATCTGCAAAGACTCTGTTTTCCAAATAAGATCACATTCACAGATTCTGGGTTTGAGAATGTGAACATGTATTTTGGGGAAACAGAGTTCACCCCACTGTAAGGCACAGGTGTACGTATACAAACACACACAGAGATCTAAATATATAGCAACAGTCAGATTCTCAGCAGCAAACAAATGGAACCTTTAAATTAGGGTCTTCTGAGGAGGATCTGATACAGGCTCTGTCCACAAAGGCCTGGGTGGGATATAAGGAAACCAGATATCAGCTCTTCCTTCCTTCCTACCATAGCCCAGGGCCAAGGGCCGGAGGGCAGGAGCTCACAGAGGAGAAGCCTGGTTTGGCAGGGAAGCTAGAGAAACAAAACCCTGACCCCCTTTCTCCCTCCTCATCCCTCCCATCTTGAGAAGGACATCCCCATTAGCCAAACCCAACTGCCAGCCAGAGGGCAAGGCCCCTATCCCTATGGGTCAGCGCCACAGGCCAGTGTTCAGAGAGTGCAGGGACAGATGGGTCTGGAAACATTAGCAGAGCATTCTCAACTAATGCAAATCTACTTCCCAGGTGGCTCAGCAGTAAAGAATCTGCCTGCCAATGCAGGAGAGGCAGTTTTGATTCCTGGGTCAGGAAGACTCCCTGGAGAAGGAAATGGCAACCCACTCCAGTATTCTTGCCTGGAGAATCCGCGGACAGAGGAACCTGGCGGCTACAGTCCAAGGGGTTGCAAAGAGTTGTGCATGATAGTGACTGAACATGCCTACAAGCACGCACATATGCAAAGCTATTGAGCTTAAATATTATATAGAAAGTTCATGGATTTCTTTTTTTGTTTGTTTATTTTTTTGCACAAGTGATATTATTCTACAAATATTGTTGTCTAAGTACTTTTTTATGTAGGACTATGTGCTAGGCTTAGTTCCTCAAAAACTCATAGGTCCACCTTGTTTGTTTTCACTAAATCTCCTGAATAGATATAGCATAATTTATTGCAGTTGTCTCTTGTTAATGGATATTTAGATTTTTCCCACTCTTTTTCAATAACAATAAATCTGCAATAAACATTTTTGGACATGTCTCAATGTGAATGCAAGTGGGTAAATCCCCAAGATAAGTTCTAAGAGTTCAACTTCTAGGTAAAAGGGTGTATCTGTGTTACAGTTAATAGCTTTGTCCAAAGGGAATTTGGCAGATATTGTAAGTTTCTATGCTTGCTTTTAATGCACAAAAGTACTTCTTCCCCAACAAACTAATAAACATCAGGAATCAGAAAGCTTTCCAAATTTCAGTTTTCTAAGAGCCAGTCTCTAATTCATCACCTCTCCTTCCTTCCTGCAGGGAGTACTGTAGTCTGGGAACAGTATCACAGAGGGAATAGGATTCCTTTGGACCTCAGGACTTTAGTTCAGGTCCCAGCTGTAACATTCACTGGCTGTGTGACCATGGCAAGTCACTTTACCTCTCTGAGCTTTCACTTCCTACATGTGAAAGAGGAAATATAGAATCTACCTCAATCTACCCCATAGGATTATGAAAAACATGAAATTATGTGTATGAAAACATTTAAAAACTATTCTCCATAATCGTACAAAATGTTCATCATTCTGATGCCCTCTAAAATGCAGTAGACCTGCTGTTTTGAAAAGCAATTGCCATCAGGGAAGTTTTCTTTCACTTTTCCCTAATAATTCTTGGATTTACCATATTTCTTTTATTAGGTCTTGGTTTAAAAATTAGATCATCCTAAAAATATTCATAAAAATAGATACCCCCAGGTGAAAAATGAGGAATATATAAATGAAGTATTCTGTTCCTAAAATATTAAATGCATTTTTCCCAAAGTATTTTATTATATATGTGCATGCATGCTAATTTGCTTCAGTCGTGTCCAACTCTATGTGACCCTATGAACTGCAGTTTCCCAGGCTCCTCTGTCCATGGGTTTCTACAGACAAGATTACTGGTATGGGTTGCCATGCCCTCCTCCAGGGGCTCTTCCTGACCCAGGGATCAAACCCACATCTCTTACATCTAACCTGCATCGGAAGGTGGGTTCTTTACCACTAGAGCCACCTGGCAAGCCCCATTTTATCCTATATATATGATATAAATATATATAATATATTACTATTTAGTAATATAAATAGCATAAATAATATAAATATATAATAATATATTATATATAATAAATTCTATATATAATATATAATAATATATATTATTTTATATTTATGTTAGAAATATATATATATTTATAGACTTCCCAGATGGCAGGCAGAGTTGGTAAAGAATTCACCTGCCAACGCAGGAGACACAAACGATGTGGGTTCAATATTGCCTCTATTTTATGTTTTGTTTTTTTGGCCCCGGGCCATCTGGGATCTTGGCTCCCTGACCAGGTATTAAACTCAGACCATCTTGCACTGGAAGGTGAAGTTGTAGTCACTAAACTGCCAGAAAGTCCCTTAAAAGTCACTTAGATATACTTTAAAAGACCAAATATTTCTGAATTACTCAGAATTTTTTTTTCAAGTTGGAATTTTTTGCCCTTGGATCTAGGAATGTAGATTTCATGTTTGCTCTTCCTTAAAATGAGCTGCAGAGACAGAATTTTGCTTTGTAAACAATGATTGAGGACATTTTTATGATCTACTCCAAATCACAGAATAGAAATTAAATAAGTCATCACAATGAAAATCAGGTCTCATAAATACGTTGGTTAAAAAAATGACAGATGTGTCATTATACCAGATGTGGCTATATTCTGTTCTGGCTTCTTCGAGTTTAGATAGTAAAAGACAATGATTTATTGTGCTTTACATGTTTAGTGAAATTGCTATATATTATAGTTCATCTATTCTGTCACCAACATAGTATATGTTAAACTGATGTAATTCTGTAGTGGAGTGCCGAAACTGGTCTCCCTAAAGTTATGTAATTTTTTCCTGTACAGAAAACCCTTAACTTTTTGCCTCAAGCCAGAAAATTTGTATTTATTTATTTGCCCTAAAATTTGTGTGAGTCTGTCCCAGGAATAAAGAGATTTTCACTGAGTCATATGGTCCGTTCATTTTCAAAGAACTAGAATATAATCAAATGTACTCAACACACAGTCTTACTGAAGTGAATTTCCTTTTGCTGATTCCTATGTCCAGAATATCTGAAGGTCATCTTTGGTTTTGATTTGACTGTATACATTTAATGGGCGGTCTTTGAAAGAGGACATTTCTGGTGGTAGAAAGGTGAGTGAACTTACTATTAACGTGAGATGAGAAGCCATCCTATTGGCTTGTAAGGCCCTGCATCCTTCGGCCCTGGCCCAGAGGGAAAACACCTCATTATAAACTCAGTGACATCTTCCTCACGCTCTTACGAGTGAGCTTGCACAAAGACTAACATAACTAGCTGCCTTTGGAGCACAGCACTGTTCTTCTTAAGCTCGGGGTACATTGGGGTGAGGTAGACGACTGTCTGTCTCACCATCTCAGGATGCGGCTGGGTCATAGTTTCAAGGTTAATTTGGGGATAACTGCTTCTCCTTTTTGCTTTGCATTTCAAACAGAGCTGAATAAGAGATCAGAGAGCATGGGTGACCTTTTCAATGTCCTTGACCTACTGAAATTCTTACACTCATTTTTCTTCATAGCCCATTGAATAGCTAGTGGTACTTTTGGTTAGATGCCCAGAAACTACTCAAAAAATTGATAAATTTTCTGAACCCTTAATGGACAGGGCCTCTTTTAGAATAATTCATCTGTTACTGAACTTGTAAATTATTCATCTTTTGATTAATATGCTAATTAGAAATTTGCTGTTAAAAAGGTATAAATATCATTCATAGCCTAAAGTAATTAAAACAAGTAATTACTTAAACATTATGATGCTGATGTTAAATGACTACTACAAAAGAAAAAGGAAAGAATATATAAAAGTATATTTTATATAATTTTAACTGTTGAACCAAGTGACGTTATTTTATGCGGTATATGTAAATATATACATACGTTTTGGAAGACTTAACATTGGTTTCTTTTATACAAGTCATTTTAATGTTCATTTTACTGACAAACTAGAATAGCAATTTTGCTCCCCTCAAGTATCTTTTTTTTAAAGAAAATAAAAACTATTTCAAATATTATATGTGTACCTACTTTATTTTAACATGAACTTGATAATTTTTAAATAGCTGTCTTTACTAGGTATGATATGCAATGCTGAGGATGCTAAGTTGAATAGGCTTCAGGGTACCCTTGGTTGTATGCTAATTATTCTGGATCATTATGGTGATCACTAGAGTATGGAACCTTGCCCATCTTTTTAGACAATTATTTCCAAACTTCACGTAACTTTATTTGGTCAAACATCTTTGGTTCACACCCTGTTCTACATATACATTTATTTTAAAAATAAATACATATACTATAATTGTGAGCTAATATTTTTAAATTGATTTTTCAAAGAACCTAAGCCTTGACATTCATAAATTTGTACTTTGAGGGATGCAAGGAAAAATTTCAAGACTTGTGTTTTAATCTTTAGCCTCTTTTGCTCTATTGATCTAAATTATTTAATGTTTAGTCTCAGTTTACTGATTGTAAAGAAAACTGAATTCTAGGTTTTAACTATTCATGTATCCATCTACCCAATACACTATACACATACGTATCTATATGCTAAACACACAAGCTCACCATATCCATTTAGGGTGAAGTATGCAATGAACTACAATTAATCTGTAATTGAGAGTCTTCCTGGTCATTTTGGGTTTTAGGCTGTATTCGTCTACAATGGGACTAGAACAGAATCTGAACAAGGAGGGGAAGAAATGTGAGTTCTGCCCTGCTGTTACTGAGGACATGATAATATTGTTACCTTTCCCTGTTGCTGCTGCTGCTAAGTTGCGTCAGTTGTGTCCGACTCTGCGCAACCCCGTAGACGGCAGCCCAACAGGCTCCTCCGTCCCTGGGATTCTCCAGGCAAGAATACTGGAGTGGGTTGCCATTTCCTTCTCCACCTTTCCCTGTTAATTAACAGGAAATACCCTAATCTGTAAATCCTATTAACCAGGTGCTCTATGATGTATGCATGTAGGACCGATGAGCCAGTGGAGGCAAAGTTTCTGTACCTCTGTGTCCCGGAAACTCATCCTTCTCTAGGGACAACTCAAGCATCACATATGACCTGTGGTTCTGGACAAAAGTGTCAGAATTAATAGTAAACCCAATATTAATAAAGAAAGGCTTTTATTTTGCATACAATTAATAGAATGGTAAGGTTAATATTTTCTTTCTGTAACATCGTGAGTCACGCTGCACCTGTCAGAAGTGGGTGTGTGTGCATTTAAAGACACAACACACAGCACATAGGCTACTTTCTTCCATTAAGATGCCCCTGATTTGCCAGCCTGAATTATTTCATCTAAATGGCCTTTTGCGTGATTTCATTTGTGACAATGCTTACTTTAATGCAATAGTAGCTGATACTCAATAACTGATAATCACAAGTAGTCTTCATTTCACATCCTCCTGTGATCTGGTGGGCACTAAGTTCTGAAATTTTCTCCTGTTTATGTTTGCATTACCATCACACCCGACTGAAAAATCATACGCCAGGGAGATTCTCAGCAAATGTCAATGAGTGACCTGAATCTTCCAGTGACTGTTACGGCAAGAAAGGACAGCAGGTTTGAGATTCTATGTTGAAGGATGTGGCCAAAAAAAAGGGGAAAAAGAGAGAATTATGGTTTTTCATGCTGAGGGTAACCCTGAACCAGAATTCATGATTTTTATGCAGAAACTCTGCAGTTAGTTGATAGATATGGTTCATTCTCATGCATCTTTTTGACTGACTAATAGAGACATCTTCAAATTCAAATGGAAGAGATTATAATGTTCAGAAGCAGGGAACGTAATTTTTTTCTGGATCAAGTTCGAAAAATATGACTGAGTGCCTTGAATACTATGTATCTTATTGTATATTTAACTTCAGAGTAGAACTCAGTCCTAGACAGTGTATTAAAAAACAGAGACATCACTTTGCCAACAAAGGTCCATCAAGTCAAACTATGGTTTTTCCAGTCATCATATACAGATATAAGAGTTGAACCATAAAGAATGCTGAGCACCAAAGAATTGATGCTTTTGAACTGTGGTGCTGGAGATGACTCTTGAGAATCCCTTGGACTATAAGGAGATACAATCAGTCCATCCTAAAGGAAATCAGTCCTGAATATTTATTGGAAGGACTGACGCTGAAGCTGAAGTTCCAATACTTTGGCCACCTGGTGCGAAGAACTGACTCATTGGAAAAGTCCTTGATGCTGGGAAAGATTGAAGGCAAAAGGAGAAAGAGGCGGCAGAGGATGAGATGCTTAGACAGCATTACCGACTCAAAGGACATGATTTTTTTTTTCAAGGATGACTTCCAGTTTTTTGTTTGTTTGTTTGTTTGTTTTGGGGGGATTTTTTGTAAGTTAGTTAATTTATTTTAATTGGAGGCTAGTTACTTTACAATATTGTAATGTTTTTTGCCATACATTCACATGAGTCAGCCATAGGTGTACATGTGTCCCCCATCCTGAACCTCTTTTTCACCTCCCTCCCCATCCCATCCCTCAGGGTCGTCCCACTGCACTGGCCCTGAGCACCACGTCTCATGCGTCAAACCCGGACTGGCGATCTATTTCACATATGGTAATATACATGTTTCAGTGCTATTCTCTCAAATCATCCCACCCTCGCCTTCTCCCACAGAGTCCAAAAGTCTGTACTTTACATCTGTGTCTCTTTTGCTGTCTCACATATAGGGTCATCCTAACCACCTTTCTAAATTCCATATATATGCATTATTATACTGTATTGGTGTTTTTCTTTCTGACTTACTTCACTCTGTATAATAGGCTCCAGTTTTATCCACCTCATTAGAACTGATTCAAATGTATTCTTTTTAACAGCTGAGTAATATTCCATTGTGTATATGTACCACAGCTTTCTTATCCATTCGTCTGCCGATGGACATCTAGGTTGCTTCTGTGTCCTGGCTATTATAAACAGTGCTGTGATGAACATTGGGGTACATGTGTCTCTTTCAATTCTGGTTTCCTTGGTGTGTAAGCCCAGCAGTGGGATTCTGGGTCATATGGCAGTTCTATTTCTAGTTTTCTAAGGAATCTCCACACTGTTCCCCATAGTGGCTGTACTAGTTTGCATTCCCGCCAACAGCCTAAGAATGTTCCCTTTTATCTGCACCCTCTCCAGCATTTATTGTTTGTAGACTTTTTGATAGCAGCCATTCTGACTGGCGTGAGATGGTACCTCATTGTGGTTTTGATTTGCATTTCTCTGATAATGAGTGATATTGAGCATCTTTTCATGTGTTTGCTAGCCATCTGTATGTCTTCTTTGGAGAAATGTCTGTTTAGTTCTTGGGCCCATTTTTTGACTGGGTCACTTATTCTTCTGGAATTGAGCTGCAGGAGCTGCTTCTTTATTTTTGAGATTAAGTCTTTGTCAGTTGCTTCGTTTGCTATTACTGGAAACTGAGGGAGATGGTGGAGGAGAGGAGCCTGGTGTGACACAGTCCATGGGGCCACAAAGAGTAGGACACCACTTAGCAACTAAACAACAACAAAGCACTCGGTGGAGTCTCAGAAACCTGACACTCCCAAATAGAGTCCCTGACCTGTCCTCTCTGGCTGTGAAATTGGTTGTTACTCTTTCCCTCACTGTCTCAGTTTCCTCCTCTGGGAAATGTTAACAGACATTCCAACTACCAGTTGTGCATGTCAGCTTCGTGAAGAGTTTTGAGGATCTGGTACATCATGGGTGCGTGTAAGTGCTGATTTCTCTCTGATCTTCAAGCCTACGAATCTCACAATGAATCAGACACAAGATCTTTGCACTATGTCTTTGAGAAAGAACCAAACGATCCATTATCAAAACTATTCCATTAAGAAAAATAGTTCATTTTTGAACGACTAACAAGTTAGTCTAAGAGAATAATTTAGGAGTTTTGAACATACAGTTTTTCTGTCCTGGAAGAAATTCATACACTGTCAAGGGTAAATACCCCTCAGTAATTATTAGAAAAAGATACAAAAGAAGAGCTGGCAAAGGGATACACACTTGAAAAGGTGGTTTCTTGGGATTTGCTGTCTCCCTTAATATAGTTGAAAAAATATTACAGTAAAACTCTTGTGAACATCTCCCTTTTTAAAAGCAAGGCCCTTCAGTGGTTTATGAGCGGAAAAAAAAGAGATTACAGGGCAAAGAATCAGGAAAAGTTTTAGTATCTAAAGGGAGTTCAGGCAAAGCCTATACACAGAATTTACATACTAAGCTATAAAGGCAACAATGGTCATTTATAAATCATACTGAGTATATCTGAGTTTTTACAGAATTTTTTTTCTGCTTCTCACTTACTTTGTTCACCCAAGAATAGATGTGGCCTGTGAACAGATGCCCTACGAAAGCTTGAACTCCACAAGGGAACACAATACTTGTAAAGCTTCAGTTCAGTCTCTCAGTCATGTCTGACTCTTTGCAAGCCCATGGACTGCAGCACTCCAGGCCTCCCTGTCCATCACCAACTCCTGGAGTTTACCCAAACTCATGTCCATTGAGTCGGTGATGCCATCCAACCATCTCATCCTCTGTTGTCCCTTTCTCTTCCTGCCTTCAATCTTTCCCAGCATCAGGGACTTTCTCAGCATCAGGGTCTTTTCAAATGAATCTTTCACGTAAACTTGAAAAGTTTACATGAAAAATTTAGATGGAGAAAATTATTTACTATAGTGCATTTTTACTGGTGAGAAAGGAAATTAAGGATGGAACCAGCATTTCTCATTTAGTTTGACCCCATTATGTATAGTTTTGGTTCTCAAAGTGTGGTCCCTGGACACATTTGTGTTTTCTTGTTTTGTTCTTGCTTGTTTGTTTTCAGTGTGGGCTCTTTTAAAGTCTTTATTGGATTTGTTACAATATTGCTTCTTTTGTTTATGTTCTGGGCTTTCGGTCACCAGGCATGTGGGGTCTCAGCTCCTCTATCCAGAGTGGAACCCCCACCCATCCTTGAGTAGCATTTGATTCTCAGTTTGAGCTTGAGAACACTGAATTCTGTTCTCAGGCTCTGGGCTGTTAAATCCTCATAATGACGAAAAGGCTTTCTGCATCTTTAAGGAATAAACTCACTAAGTACCTCTTTCTAAAAACAAAATATTTACACTCTTATTTAGAAGAGTGATTACATTAAAATCTTAGTCAATGTACACTATGAAAAGCTTGCCTAGGAAAAATCTTGGATGGGTTCTCAATTTTTTTTTAAATTAATTTTTTTACCAAGCTTAATGAATAGAATTAGAAAGATTAATTCATTTTTTCATCTTCAAAGGCTTGCCTAATATGTGGCATGTAATGGATGTTCACACAGTTTTTTTTAATTGGACGATTGAATAAATGAATACAGATCAAAGAAGCCATTTCTTATGATTTGAGTCTCAATGTCTAAGCATTCATCCACGTAAGGCTACTTATCACATCACCGCCTGTGAGAAAAAGTATTATTTGATTCAACAAGTTACTACTGGATATCTACTGTATATACTCTGCATAGGCTTCTAAACAAATAAATGTCAATATATGGTGATAAACTTGTCAAAAGAAGTATTTACAAGGCAATGAAACAATGCAGGTGGTGTGATTGATTGTTTCCGGAGAGTCAAAAAGTTCTTCCACCTGCAAGTGGAATTGAAGCTCGGATTTCAGGGGTGTGTGTGAGTTGAGAAGGGCAGTGGGTGGAAGGTGTTCCAGAGCAGGAAGGCTTGCCTGGAGGTTCGGAGGTGTGCTCCAGCAGGCGTCCTGCCCCCAGCCCGCCACGCTCCTTGCATGGACAGCAGCGATCCTCTTTCTGGAATTGAATGTCGCAGGTGCACTTCTTACATGTTCTCGGGAGAATGCCACATCCACCCATTGTGGTACCTGCCCCAAGCCTTCCTCTGACTCTTTCCTTGGCTACTGTGTTCAGATGCCTTCCCAGAAACCAACTCCTGAGTGCACACACAGCTCTTTAAACAAACTTGGCTACCTTGTTCGTTTGTTTGTTTATTTATTTTGGCTGCACTTCACGTCTTGTGGGATTTTAGGTCCCTGGCCAGGGATCGAACCCAGGGTCCTTGGCAGTGAAAGCGTGGAGTCTTAACCACTGGACCACCAGGGAATTCCCATATTATTGCTTTAATAATAAACTACCTGATGTTCTCATTCCTCCCAGTACTGTTGTCGGCTTTTCCTGTAATTGTATTAAGCACAAGTGTTCTAGAAACACCTTTCACTATAGTGGCTTTTGTTAAAAAGCCTGCTCTTCACATGTGTGCCCAGACCTGCAGGATTTTGTCTCAATATCAATGTTGAATTATGGGATGGTAATTATGGACAATCTGGTGAGGAAATAAGCAGATATAAGCCAGACTGCAGAGACTGAAGGCAAAAGGAGAAGAGGATGGCAGAGAATGAGATGGTTCGATGGCATCACCGACTCAATGGACATGCATTTGAGCAAACTCTGGGAGACAGTGGAGGACAGGGGAGCCCAGCATGCTGCAGTCCATGGGGTCACAAAGAGTAGGACACCACTTAGCTGCTGAACAACAACCAGCCAGACTGCAGATACAAATCAGCAAAACCTGAAGACTGGAAACCCACCGGTGAAGTCATGCAACAGGCATCGAGCCGCGTATTGGCACCTGAAGAACTGCCATCAGGTTCATCAGGATAAAATATCCTCGGAGAAACACAGGGTCTCATGACCGGCCTACGCTCACACCAGGGAACAAGGGAACATGTTCTCTGATAGCGTAGACTCACAGAGGTTGTTATTACATTTAGAATTTGGGGAGATATTTTACAACATTCATTACAAATATTACACAACACCAAATGCTTTTCTTGTGAAGACTGTCACTAAAACCAGTTACTGTGCCGCAGTATTCTGCAGATGGCTCCTTTGTGGATGAGATGAATTCCTATGGTGATAACTTGAAGGAAGTGACAAATCTTTACTGCTTATGAAGTATGGTCTTTACCCCAGTGTACCAGGTAGACACATTCATCTCATTTACAGAGGGCTCTCTGAGGTAAGTATTGCTTTCTTTATTTGAATAAGGGACCTAAAAAGCACAGGTTGTTGAACTTATTGAAATCCCAGTTAGTAAGTGGAAGAGCCATGGTCCAAACTCAGCTGATATCCAGGCTTTCCACTTGGCATTCTCAAGTTGGTGGGGGAGGTGTTCTGTGCATGACCAGAAGCACATCTGTGTGTCTTCACCTCCTTATCCTTCTTCTTCCCTCTTGTCACTTATTTTAGTTCTTGTCCTTATCTTGGTCCCATGTCACCTAACCTTTCTGAGCCCCAGTTTCCTCATTTTTTTTAAAAAAGGAGGCAATAATTCTCATTGCACAGGGCTGTTCTGAAAGCTCAATGCATAATGCCTGCAGAAAGCCCAAGGAAGGCAATTGGAATTCCTTCCCTTTTCCTTAATGTGCCTGTCACCAAATCCACCCAGAGGATGTGCAGTGTGCGTTTCTTGTTGCTGCTTCTAACTCTTTTGTGTTGCCCTTTAGGATTATCAAGGGGCCACTGCCTTTCAGGTAACAGGCTGGGTTCTGGCTACAGGAAAATAAAGCGGGAGCCGCCCGTGACTTTGCGGCTTCCACGACGTGGTTGCATGAGCCACAGCAGGGCCTCTGGTGTGTGCAGTCTGTGAGGTCACAGAGAGGACAGCGCCTTGGCAGGCACATCTGAACAAGAGGTGGTCCTAACTATGCATACCCCCTTCCCTCTCTTTCTTGCCTTATGCTATTATTTATTGACTGCACAGTCCTGGGAGAGGCTGGAAAAAGTTGATTACCAGGGCATTACAGTTCCTGGAACGATTCTTCTCTGACTCTTATTTTTTAAAAGTATATTGTTGGCTTTTAAAGTACACAAAGATAGAAACAGTTGGATCTCCTGTTTTAAATGTGCAGAGTAACACCCATTTATCTGTTCCTTCTTGGCTATATTAGCTTATAGCTTCCACGTATCTGTGGACAACATTTTTGTTAGAACTTTTAAAGAAAGAGTCTGGGCTGTACAGAATTGCTGACACTTGCTAAACAAACAAACAAACAAACAAAAATGATGTCTCTCTCAAATGTACCTTTTCCACTATGGTTCCCATGATTCTGAACACATATTATTGCAATTCTGTTTTCTGTGTTATCAAGGCTGGGGCTTTCATTTTTAGCACTAGATACTTAGCACAGTGCTTCTCCAAGGCGAGCATCCATGGCTGAGAAACACTAGCCCCGTGCCAGCTGGCCCCCCACGTCCAACACCCTCCAGATGTTAATCATCCGACCCTGAGCAGGTTTGTAGCAACAGCTTTATCTACTCTTGGGTGTGAGATAACAGAGTTGATTTTTCTGGAATAAAAGCTCTCAAAGGTAAACATTCCGCAAGCTTTGTATATATGGGTCTAGTTTTCTTTAACCTCAGATTGCAAACAGGCAAATATTTCTTGGGGAGTCTTGATAGCACAAGGGTGGTTTGCAGGGTAGAAAGGGTTTTTCACGTTACCATGGGGACACCTAAGTATGAAAAAAATATAACCTTTCCCTTCCCTTAGCCTTAAGTGCAGAGCTTAAAGCCTTTTATCTGTGGTCATCTGTTTATTTTTATAAGAAAAAGCACAACCTGCTTCATTTTCTTTCTTTGCGATTTGGGGAAAGGTGGTTTTTTATTTATTTATTTTTTTTGCTGAGACAGGGGTGCAAGCTTTCACTGATAACGGCTTAGATGGGCCCAGCTGGGCTTCAGCTCTGCCTCTCACCCATGTCAGACCCCAGATCAGTGACCACCTTGTGAGGCAGGGCCATGAGTGAGGGCGGCTTGGCCGCGGATGCGGGTCGAGGCACAGACATCCGTGTCCAAATCCTGATGGCCTGCTTCTCAGAAGGGTCGCTGCGACTCTTTCTTCCTTGGCAACCAAGAAGAAGTTTGTGCAGAGCCCGATACAATCAGGTGTGTCGATGAATGTGAGTTATTATAAACGATGTGCCTTTTGACTCAGTATAGACCTCAGCAGATGACACAATCACCCTGGACCCTGAGTCAAAAGAATCTGACTCTTTATAAGATTTCCTCATTCCCAAAAGAGAAAATGCTGCCCTTCAACCCTCTCCAACTCCAGGAACGGGAACACAGAAGGCAGCTGATAACTGAGGACCTCTTAGAATCTGGATTTAAGAATATTTCTGTGTCCTGGTGAGGGAACACAGAACATCTTAGGATGGTCAGCAGTTCTCTCAAGAAACAGCCTGTTTCAGCACAACATTGGTCTTGATGTACAGATCTGTTTAATAAAATGAATCCGAATTTATGAATGAGGAATGAGGGACCCCATGCTTGAAAACGTTCGTTCCAGAAACATCTAGGGAGAATCCGTTTATAGAGGAGGTAAGGTGCAGCCGGAGAACGTGGCTCACGCCTCTCACGGAGAACACAGCTCGCCAGCGACAGAAGCGCACCTCGCAGTCCACTGCAGAGCTGACAGGCCACCAAGGAGACGCGGACACAGGACGCCGGCTTCCTTCGGCAGAGTCTGGGAGCTGAAGGGCGCTGATGCGAAGAGAGCCACCTGCACATCCTTAGGGACCTCTGGGCCTAGTGCAGGCATGTCACCGCGCAGAGTAACTGGGACCCTGTACCCACGGCGGGCCCCGCTCAGGCGCGCCCCCGGTGGCGCAGGTGCTGCTTGCCGGCTGCCCGTCAAGGGGGCCAGACCCCTAGCCTCCCAGAAATGGCCCGGGTGCTAAGAGGCTAGGGACAGGCAAGGAGACCCCCAGGCCCAGAGCATGAAAGAGCGCTTGCTGCTTCTGGGGAGGCTCAGATGCAAAGCCGGCTGTCCTGGGGGCGCGGTGGGGGGGGGGGGCGGCGATGAACCTGACAGTAGGGAATCTGCTTCTTCATAAGGCAGGTGGCACATCCGAGACGTCCCCAGGTGAGAACTCACACCAAAGAGCAGGCAAAACCAAAGGACCAAGGGCAGGAAGGGGGCCCCTGTGGGTGCAGGCATGGGGGTGCAGCCAGAGCTGAGATGGAGCCGCAGCCCCGGAAGGAGAGCTGCCAACTCCAAACGCCCTGCGGCGGGTGGTTTTCTCTGACGTCACTGACTTTCACAAAGCAGGTTCACTCCCTTCTCCTTCTGGAAGCCGGCTGAGCCCTGTGGGTGCTTGACCCCTCCTCCCGCGGGATGTGTTCTCCGGGTGCCAGCCAGTCTGGGGCCAGTAACGATGGAAACGCCCGCTTTCTCCACTTGGTCTGCACATGCAGGGTTGAATTAGTTACACTGCCAGGTGAATTGCATTTCTGTTGGGTTATAGGTAGATGATAGATCAATATGGATATATGCACAATATTGTTATATCATTTCAATAATTTTAACACTGCATCATTGAGGAAGTATATTTCATAATGATAATTATTTTCCATGAAGTGTACTTTGTCTGATATTAAAATTTATACCCCAACTTTGTCTCAGTGGAAAATTTCCAGGATGTATTTTTTTCTCTACTTTTTAGAGGGTTTTCTTGCTAAAATAATCTAGTGATTTTTTTAATGATTTAGTCAGACTCTGTGCTTTCACTGCTGGGTTTAGTCCATTACTTTCAGTTTCATGATCTGGATTTACATCTGCGATCTCCTCTGGTATCCCTCACAGCTGCCTGTGTTTCTTCTTCTCTCTTGCCTTTTTCAGATTGACTGCCTTTGTCATCTTTTTCTTTTCTTCTTTGACTTTGGGAGCTATACTCACCCTTTCTCTTCTTTTAGTACTTAATCTGGAACCTACACACTGTGTTCTTAATTGGTCAGAGCATAAAATTTGTGGGTGCATTTATCCTTCTTCCAAAACAGAAAAGCCTTAGAATGTTTTAGTCCCTTTTATTCCTTTCCTGATTATATACGATTGTTTTGTGTATTTTATCTACATTACATTTTTAACCTGGTAAAATGTTGTTATTTTTATGTCAAAGCTTATTTACATTCATTTAAATTAAGCTGCATTTAAACATGTAAATTTACATATTTATCACATTCTTTACTCTTTATTCACTGTCATGTCTTAGAACTTCCAATCTGGGGTTACTGTCTTTCTATTAGAAACATAACCTTTGAAATTTGTTTTGGGGCAGATCTGCTGATGTAATAAATTCTCCCATTTGTTCTTTGCCTTGGCATGGTCTTTTCTATTATTACTATTTTTGTCTGTAGGTTGGCAGTTGCTCTTCTTAGCGATCTGTTTCACTATTGATGCTAAGAAATGTGCCATGTTTCTTCTTTCGGCAGAAGCGTCATGTCTAGCTGCTCTCGAGATCTTCTGTTTGCCTTTGGTTTTCTGCATTTTAACAAGACTGTGTCCAAGTGGACATAAGCTTTCCTTTTGGCCACAGTGCACAGTGGAGGTGGACAGAAAGTTGGCTGTTGACAGGTCCCCACAAGTGTCCCAGCTCTATGGGAGATTCTCTTGCATGTGACTCCTGAGTGGGCTTTGTTTTCTGCCCTTTACGCCTCCTACACTAAGAAAAGTAAACTCGCGTGCACCGTGTCTCTAAATGAACTTAGGCAACCTTCAGATTCCCTCGGAGTCTCGAGGACTGCATCCTCTCAGCCATTCCCTGTGTCTAAGTGTCCCGTTGACGGCCCAGTAGGTTTCGTTTTCCTTAGTGGCTCTCAGATCACCTCCTGTGCTCCCCGGGTTCAGGCCCATTCTTCTTCTACCTTGCTCTGTGTTATTGTGAATGTGACCTGAGAGTCTGCCTCCTCTGGCTTCCAGAAGTCGATCTCAGATTCACACACATGGCTGCCTGCGTTCTTGTGGGTTTTCAGTTCTTTCCCACTGCCCGTGGGGTAAACGCTCAGCTTCCTGTGAAAAGCACACCCTACCGCTCTCCTCCACATCTTCCTGCACCAGCCTCTCTCTCTCTTTCTCTCTCTCTCTCTCTCTCTCTCTCTCACACACACACACACACACGCAGACATTGCGGCTCCTGGTCTGTCTGGACCCCTCCTCTCTCTCCATCTCTTTATTTCCCTCTTTCTCCCTCCCTCTGCTTTGTAAACCTACTCATTTTTATAGGAATTAACTCAAGGATCTGTTCTTCCACAGAAGGCTCTCATGTTCTCAACTCTGCTCCCAGTCTCCAGACCAGACCTCACCTGTCCTGCCTTTGGTGCCTGCAACCAGTTTGCCCTGACATTAGGGCATTTGACCTTGTTTTCCTGCCTGGAATTCTCTTCCATAAGAGACTTTCAGAGATACCCTTTGCTCAAATCAGAGCCTCTCCACAGTACTATCAAAGGGCAGCTCTCTTCCCATATTCTAGTTCCGGTTCCTACACTCCTTTATTTTCCTTTGTTTATACTTTGTAGTACCTGTACATTGCACAGCCCCAGACTGTAGCTGTAATTATATGTGAGAACAGTTGATGAGCTGAAATGAAATTAACCGTGCTGCATTTGACTTCTCTTTAAGTGAATCTTTGCTGCTGTTTAGTCACTCAGTCGTGTCCAGCTCTTTGGAACCCCGTGGACTGTAGCCTGCCAGGCTCCTGTGTCCATGGGATTTTCCAGGCAAGAATATTGGAGTGGGTTGCCATGCCTTCCTCCGGGGGAACTTCCAACTCAGGGATTGAACCTGGGTTGCAGGTTCGATTGCAGGTGGATTCTTTACCATCTGAGCCACCAGGGAAGTCCAAGAATACTGGAGTGGGTAGCCTATCCCTTCTCCAGGGGATCTTCCTGACCCAGGAATCAAACCCATGTCTCTTGAGTCTCTTGCATTGCAGGTGGATTCTTTACCAGCTGAGCTACCAGGGAAGCCCAAGTGCCTTGTTATGTCCTAATCAAAATGATAAAAGCTATATAAATCTCCTCCCATTAAAAATGGTATATATTTTTTGAAATGTTGCAAGATACAGAAAAGCACAAAAAGGGAAAAAACTAGTTACCTATAATTCACTGCTCAAAGGCAACCATTTCTTTCTAGTATTTCTATTGATTTGTAATCCTTTTAGCACTTAGAGAGTCATCATTTTATCTCAAGGTTTGTGTTTCTTGTACTTTTCTATACATGTACCATTTACATTTCCTCAGCACTGTAAACTCTCTATAAATATTATTTTAACACTTTACATTACTCCATTAAATAGAGACATCAAAATATACTTTATCATTCTCCTGCAGTTGGAACCATAGGCTGTTTCCAATATTTCATTAATCTACATGAAGCTGAGATGCAATTTTTTTTGCAAAATTTTTCCTATATTTGTATTTGTTCTTTAGGAGAGTCATTTGTAAGTATAATTATAAAAATAGGGATCATAAATTCTTTAAGTTTATTTGTATTGTACCATTTTTTTAAAAAAATAACTTTTTAAATGGGGGAAAACTCAAATAATTACAGAGCACATTACTAATGGGCTTTCCAGGTGGTGCAGTGGTAAAGAATCTGCCTGTCAATGCAAGAGACTCAAGAGATGTGGGTTTAATCCCTGTGTCAGGAAGATCCCCTGGAGAAGGAAACGGCAATCTATGCCAGTATTCTTTCCTGGGAAATTCCATGGACATGGAGCCTGGTGGGCTATAGTCTATAGGGTAGAAAAGTCAGGTATGACTGAGTGACTAAGCTTGCACATTATTGATCCTATTTTCCTTTTGCAAGAACAATGGGTTGCTTTATTTGTATTTATGTGAATAAAATCATTAATACTGTTGGTCTGTTTACACAAGAGAAAAGATCAAAAAGAGATTCTGATTTTATTGTCTTGCTTCCTGAACTCTTTAGAGGTGCAGACTGAGCAATTGATCCCCCAAATTCTATCATAACTGTCAATATAATTACAGACTCTCTACCTTTTCTTACCTTAACAGTGTTTAGCCAATGTTGATGTTAACTTTTCAATCTCTTTACATACTGCAGAGCTGGATGAATAAAATGTTTATAATATATCCTATGAATTTTATATATTTAATCTCTCCATTTACAACCTATATAATCTATAGTATATAGTTGTATTTTAATAAATAAGTGTCTATGACCTATTGATTCTACAAAGGGGTTTTGTCTTTCAGCTGTACTGATTTCTAGGACATGACCCGCACAGAGAGCACAAGCTTTTCTGAAATGGGTTCTGCTATTCGGTGATCACAGCTGAGTGGGCATTAGTTAATGGCTTTTATTATCAACACCATAATGCATCATAAACAAGCATAATTAGCTCAGGTGAGCTGGTGCTTTCCCAGTAGTTCTTGAGAGTCATGTTTTATTTTCTTTCCATTAGCTGAATAGAGTGGTAACAGATCTGAATCTGAATCATCACTGACTACGTGTCCCAAGGCAGACTGGGCTGACTTGTAATCAATAGAAAATAAAGAATAAAAGCTATGGAAGTCATAAAAAGGACATATTTCTATAAATTACACCAGAGAAAAGTCAAAGTGTATGTTAGTTACATTTTGGATAATGCCCAGCCAAAGCTTGTCATGAATAGTCAAGCATGATTTAATCCCCACTTGATTTACATGGTTAAGGGTGGTTTTGCCTTTCTGGAGTAATTTATGGGTAGTTTTAAGAATCTCTTTTATTGGATAAAAAATAAAATTAGAATGGTTAATAGAAACTCTAAAGAAATACTTGAAAGTATCTTTTTTCATCTCTAAGGGAGGTTTTCCCAAGGGGGGTTAAAAAAAGCTTTGCTTTGAAATCATAAAATGAATATCCTATTGCACAATCTACATATAATACTATATTTCTTAATCATATTTTTCCAGCTCTCTACTTTCAACGTCTACTTTCAAAAAGAAAAAGGAGCATCATTTGTATGTTTAAAAACCTGAAAATCACTTTTTCCAGTATTGCAAATGTATTGAGATGAGAAGTTGAAAGTAGCACACAATTTTTTAAGCAAGGGATTATGAATTTTTACCTTTACTAAAGAATATGTGAGCATGCAAAGAAGAGGAAATTCCTTCTTCTTTGCTATTAATTGTTGGTCTTAATGCCATCAGTCAGCTCGAGATTTTTTTCCTGTTGTTGTAAACATCAAGGTCATTTTAAGGTTCCGCCAAAATGAAGATCACTATCTGCAGAGCAGGATTAAAGCAGAGTGGCTGAGCCCCGAGGCTGTCAGAAGCTCTGAGAAATGAGCCACTCAGTTAGCTCTGTTTTTCTACATATCAAGGCAGACTGCTGCTTAAGAAACATTCTTACAAAATTAGATGAGCTGACAGTAACTACTACTGAAATATCTCCACGCTCATGCAAATAATTTGCACAGCGCTGCTATCTCAAATTTTTGATTTTTGAAAGTCACTCGGTCGTGTTCGACTCTTTGCAACCCCATGGACTATACAGTCCATGGAGTTCTCCAGGCCAGAATACCGGAGTGGGTAGCCTTTCCCTTCTCCAGGAGATCTTCCCAACCCAGGGATCGAACCCAGGTCTCCGGCACTGCAGGTGGATTCTTTACTAGCTGAGCCACAAGGGAAGCCCAAGAATACCTGTATGGGTAGCTTAACCCTTCTCCGGTGATCTTCCTGACCCAGGAATCAAACCAGGATCTCCTGCATTACAGGCGGATTCTTTACCAACTGAGCTATGAGGGAAGCTGAAAGCTACTTTACTAGTATACTGCATGCAAGTGAGAACACCCATAGCTAATGGACATTTTTAGAACATATGTAATTCTATTATCTAAAATGTATACAAGTACTAGAAGATGGCAGCAGAAAGCTCATCCACTCTATTACATTTCAGGAGTTTTAAAAGATTTCCCCCTGGTATATCATATCAGCTAATACAGGGATCCCCAACTCCGACCCTCAGACCAGTACCCCGTGTCAGATCAGTGGCAGCATCAGATTAGAAATAAAGTGCACAATACATGTAATGCACTTGAATCATTTCCGATCTGTGGAAAAGCTGTCTTCCACAGAATCTGATGCCAAAAATGTTGGAAACTGCTGAATAAATATGCTGTTACTTTTTACTTTGTATTTTATTTGACCAAAATTAAACTTTGTGTATTGTGGCCCACTGAATATAACATTTTAGATACCAAAATGTACCTATATAGATAGAAAATAATATAAAATATATGTACAGAGTAATGCGATCATGTATATAGAGGCAGCCATTATAAAGGATGAAGGAAAATCTGACTTAGCATCAAAAAACTTGGAATTAAATTCTAGATCTGTCTCCAAGATACTCACCCTCTGAGCGTCCATGTGTTTAGTGTGTTTATCCATCAAATACAAATAACACTCTTATGATGACACATATCTACATATGTGCTCCTAAAATCTCAAATAGAAGCAGGTCTACACCTCTCCCATTGACCTCTTCTTTCGCATCTGGTGTCTGAACTCCATCCTCATCATAAACCTGTGGGTGTTGTTGTTGCTTAGTTGCTCAGTCGTGTCTGACCCTCTGTGACCCCATGGACTGAAACCCACCAGGCTCCTCTGTTTATGGGATTTCCCATGCAAGGATACTGGAGTGGATTGTCATTTCCTCTTTCAGGGGAACTTCCTGACCCAGGGATCAAACCTGCATCTCCTGCTTGGCAGGCAGACTCTTTGCCACTGAGCCACCAGGCACTATCAGCTTACTTCCTTCTCTATGTCTCATATCTAAAGAGCACATGTAATGTAAACTCTCTAAAAGTTTCAAGACCAAAGACCAAAATGAACCTTAAATAAAGGTAATCTGTCACAACTGATGTCTCTCAGCTTTGTGTTTCAGCTAACATATATTAAGTGCTTATTTGGTATCATGAGCTCTTTGAAGCACTTTTACATGACGTTCTTTAGCCCTAAGTTCTTGTCCTAAGACAACCTAAGACATAACCACTGAGGAGAAAGCAAACACACAGGGTTTACGTCAGTGTGTCCCAACAAGTGAACTAAAACCTCATTCATGCAGCCACATAGAATTAGAATGTTCACTGTCCAAAGTGTTAGAAGATGAAATGTCAGTTGAGAAATGTTCACTGCCAGTTATTTTTGTAAACATCCCCACATGTTTACATGTGATAAAGAGATATCAAGATAAGGGGAAATCAATTCGGTTTTGTGAAATAACGTTAAAATTTGGTAAATAAATAATGGAAAGATATACTCTAAGGAATGAAATGATTATAATTAAAATAAATGATAGATATCAAAATCTGGAAGAGATTCATCTTTTAAAGTTACTTTTCTACTGAAATTGTGGATATCTACTAAGAATTACCATTTTGCAAGCCTACATTGCTATTTTTCCACAAAATATTTCAGGATTTTTTTTCTTCAGAAAAGACTATAGATAGTCATTTGACAACAGGAATTCAAAATGGGAAGAAAAAATAACAATCCTCACATTGGAATTCCCAGGTGCATTTTTGGTTTTCAGCGTTATTCAATAATGAATGTATTACCCCAGTTTTTAAACAAAATAAATTGTTTGACTAAATACATATTTATAAGGAGTAGACTTAAAATTTAAAACATTTAGTATTTATTTCTTCGGATTCACTTGCTTTTTCTATGATCAAATGGATGTTGGCAATTTGATCTCTGGTTCCTCTGCCTTTTCTAAATCCAGCTTGTACATCTGAAAGTTCTTGGTGGTCCCTGGCACTCTAGAAAAGGTAGGCTTTTCTCCAAGGCCCACAGACAGCTCTGAACCATCACATCCGCCTTCTCAGTTTCTCCTCTCTTGATTGCTTGGCCACATCAGACGCTTGTATTCACAAGAGACCACCCATCACCTGTCACAGCAATCAATGGCCAACATCCATTCCAACGTGCACAGAGAGCCTCTTTTCTCTGCAAACTTAAGTGTCTCATGCCCACGATCCATGTAATTTTGAGAAAGTGTGAATTTGAGCGGGCGTCGTGGAGAATTCTAATAAACTATTCACCTTAATATGCGTTTACTTGGTGTCCCTATGTCTAGAATTCTGACAAGTCTCTTTCCTTCTGGGTATGGTCAAGTGATACTTGTTTTCTAGGAAAAGGAGCTTTTCAGGGTGGATGACTGAAGGACAGGATGTTCAGAAGGAGGGTGTCCGCAGCTATGTGGGTAAGTTAGAACCGAAAGCTTAGGCGCCCTATGCTTTTCTTAGGAGTTCAGACTTTATACTGTGACCAATGAGTGATCATGAAGTCTTTAAGGAGAAGAGATATGTATTTTCAATTTAATGTTTTTAACAGCAACTGCTATGCAAAAAAAAAAAAAAATTTGAAATTTGGGTGTGTTGTGTTTGTTGATGAGATTAGATAACAAGTACAGAATAACTGAACTAATAAATATAGTTAAATGGTAGAATAATATTCATAAATTAGTTTGGTGGGAGAGTACTATGAGATTATTAAACAATGAGAAAAAAGAAGGGTCTTTAGGGAGAAAATTAGGAAGAGTGAGGCTTCTGATTTGAGTCAATAGCGGTAGAACACTAACTAGTTAAAAAAGGAGATATTTGACAAGTCTTTAAGAGTTACTTCTTGGAACTGCAGGTTGTATTTTTGAAAGTTTAAATGAAGTTGCTACTGGACATAAATGTCTATATTTAGAGAGGGAGAGGTTGGCATATGAAAATCTGGGTATTGAGTAGTAAAGAAGGATTTTCAAAAAAATATGGATCAGGCAGTCTTTCTACGTAGCACACAATTGGCTGTCTTTCCATCAATATCACATCTTTTTGACAGGATGATGCATTTAACTGATGTGTTTAGCATATATTAATATCTATTAATGAGGAGACAACAGTGAAATACAATCCAAGACGTGAGATGATATTGCTGGGGGCAGACTCTTGGCAAGATAAGGGAAAAAGACAATTGCTGACAAATACTATATGTAAATGGGGCTTCCCATGTGGCTCAGTAGTAAAGAATCCACCTGCCAATGCAGGGAATGTGGATTCAATTCCTAGGTCAGGAAGAGCCCCTGGAGAAGGGAATAGGGCTACCCATCCCAGTATTCTTGCCGGGAACCCCATGGACAGAGAGGAGCCTGGCAGGCTACAGTCCATGGGGTCACGAAGAGTCAAGTTAGTGAGTAAACAAAAAGCACAACAACCTATATGTAAATACAACGGGTGTTGGATCTGAGAATGAGAGACCAGGGAGTGGTGCGGCTCAAAATCTCATAGACAGAAATAGAGTAAAAGGGGACAGACATTCCTGTGCATGGAAGCAAGACATGGCTTGAGGAAGCAGAATTGAAAATAAAGCATAAATCTCCTTTCCTGGGAGAACTGTTGTTCCTGATGAGGTGAGCAAATGGCATAAATCATCTATAATTTTAAAGAATACAGCACATTTCAAAATAAATGCAGCTATTATTTTCTAAGATGAGGGGAACTTAAAGCACTCTTTAAACATCTTGATTATTAGGAACAGTTCCCAAGTAGGCAGAAGAAAAGAGTGTAGAATATACCATCATTTCTGTGCCAAACAATTATACCAAAGGATTCTGAGGCCTTTAGTGTATGTAATTTGTGCTGTTCTGAGAGGTTCTGACACAGTTAGAGACTTAAATGCTGCTCTCTCAACATACCAACCATGTGAGCTTGTGTGTGCGCGCATGTGTGTGTGTATAGAGACACACACACATATATGTACATTATGTACATGTACACATACACCATATATATATATATGTGCTACAAATATACTGTAAATAGTGTATAAATATATATATATAAACAATATACGGTGTATATATTTATATACTTTTCATTAGTCTCTGTGTTTTTAAAACTTTAAAAATGCATTTAACCATACCTGTTTCTCCTCAAAACTCTGTAATAACCTAAGTAAGTAAAGAATTTGATAAAGAATAGATACATGTATATGTATAACTGAGGGCTTCCCAGGTGGCGTTACTTGTAAAGAACTCACCGGCCAATGCAGGGGACATAGAGACATGGGTTGGATCCTTGGGTCAGGAAGATCCCCTGCAGGAGGGCATGGCAATCCATTCCAGTCTTCTTGCCTGGAGAGTCCCATGGACAGAGGAGTCTGGCGGGCTACTTGTCCACTGGATCACAAAAAGTCAGACATGATTGAAGCAACTCAGCATCCACGTACGCATATGCACACACACTTGCTCCTTGGAAGAAAAGATATGACAATCCTAGACAGCATATTAAAAAGCAGAGACATTACTTTGCCGAAAAAGGTCCGCATAGTCAGAACTATGGTTTTTCCAGTAGTCATGTATGGATGTGAGAGTTGGACCATAAAGAAGGCTGAGTGTCAAAGAATTGATGCTTTTGAACTGTGGTGTTGGAGAAAACTCTTGAGAGTCCCTTGGACTGCAAAGAGATCCAACCAGTCCATCCTAAAGGAGATCAATCCTGAATATTCATTGGAAAGACTGATGCTTGAAGCTGAAGCTCCAATACTTTGGCCACCTGATGCGAAGAGCTGACTCATTAGAAAAGACCCTGATGCTGGGAAAGACTGAAGGCAGGAGGAGAAGGGGACCACAGAGGATGAGATGGTTGGATGGCATCACTGACTCAGTGGACGTGAGTTTGCACGAGCTCTGGAAGATGGTGAAGTACAGAAAACCTTGGTGTGTTGTAGTCCATGGGGTCATAAATAGAGGGACATGACTGAGTGACAGAACAACAGTACGTGTGTATAACTGAATCCGTTTGTTGTACACCTGAAACTAATGCAACATTGTTAATAAACTGTCTTGCAATGTAAGATAAAAATGTAAGAAATAATCAAATTAGATACATATATATATATTAAAAAATACCTGTTTCCTAGAAATATACCTAGGATCAAAATAAACAAGTTATGTAAAAACATTAACTGATGACCACTTTGTGCGAACCTGTTGATGTTTAGTTTGAGAATGTGTTTAAAAGATTTGCCAGATGGGAATCTGCTCCTCACAGACACTTCTGAGACTTCACTGTCCACACACAAACTCCGTTTAGTCGCTGACCTTGTCCTTTTAATTTCCATGCTCCCCACCAAGTGCAAAGGCTGTTTATTTTCCCCAAGATGTCTCACAGTTTGGTCGATGAGCCTCTGTCTTGTAGTCAGAGTCCCAACAAGAATATATCTTGAAATCCGTGAAGAAATCTGACTCTCTATCAACAGCTTCCTGGCTTCAGCTATTTAAAATATCTCTGCACATTTGTACCATTTAATGACAGGAATATCTTCCTCCAGAACCTCCAGGGTCAAGAGAAAGGATCTCTCTGAATAGCCTTTACCTGTATACAAGATGCATGTTAAATGAATAAGCAAAATTATTGCTCCCGTTTTGTGAAAACAAGAACGGCTTACTTAGACAGACATGTAGACCTATTCCTGTTATTGAATCAGAGAACAGCCATGATGTCAGCCTAAACTGTCCGATTGCAGAAGGTGACAAGAAATGAAATTTGCGGACCTGAGAATCCGCCTGTCCAGGAAACACTGTGGAGCTGATTCAGGACGCAGTCGTGGTTCAAGTGTGGCCCTTGTGAGAAGCAGTACTTGAAGAGATAGACAGAGATGGTGTTGCAGAGGCTCGAGGGGGGCAGGAGAACAGGGATATAGGGGATGTCGATGTGACGGGAAGGAAGAGGCAACTCAGTCAGCCCAGGGCGGCCAGATGCATCTGGGAAGGTCAAGCTCACAAGAAATGACTCATTTTCTCAGGATGGCATCTTGACACCTTCTGCGCAGACTTAAGAGGGACTCCCTAAAGTAAAGCAAAATGACAGTGTTTGCGGTGACCATGAGAGTGTGAGCCCCCCTGAGGTCCAACCACAGCGTCTTCAGTGAAGCCTCCCAGATGTGGCATCTGTAGGTGCACCTACTTCCATCAGAGCAATTATTTTAGCTACATCTCCCTAAGTTCTTACTCACTTCCTGACCTAGAGAGGAAGGTACAGAAAGAGAAAAGAAAAGGTCATCTGTGTGCATGGGTACATTAGTCTCTTCAGTCGTGTCCGACTCTTTGCGACCCCATGGACTGCAGCCTGCCAGGCTCCTCTGTCCATCGGATTCTCCAGGCAGGAATACTGGAGTGGGTTGCCATGCCCTCCTCCAAGGGATCCTCCTGACTCGGGTATCAAACCCACTTCTCATATGTCACTTGCTTTGGTAGACAGGTTCTTTACTACTAGTGCCACCTGGGAAGCCCCAAATATGGTATATTAATGAATCTATGTGGAATTTAGGAAAATGGCATAGATGATCGTATTTGTGAAGCAGAAATATAGACACAGATGCCGAGAACAAACATATGGATACCAAGGAGGACGTGGGGGTGGGATGAATTGAGAGATTGACATATATACACTGTTGATATTGCATATAAAGTGGATAACTGATGAGAACCTACTGTATAAAAAAATAAAAATAAAAGAATTGTTTTCCGGTTCCTGTTCGGTCACTCAGTCATGTCCAACTCTTTGCAACTCCGTGAACCGCAGCACACCATGCCTCCTTGTCCATCACCAACTCCCGGAGTTCACCCAAACCCATGTCCATTGAGTCGGTGATGCCATCCAACCATCTCATCCTCTGTTGTCCCCTTCTCCTCCTGCCTTCAATCTTTCCCAGCATCAGGGTCTTTTCCAATGAGTCAGCTCTTCGCATCAGGTGGCCAAAGTATTGGAGTTTCAGCTTCAGCATCATTCCTTCCAATGAATATTCAGGACTGATTGCCTTTAGGATGGACTGGTTGGATCTCCTTGCAGTCCAGGGGACTCTCAAGAATCTTCTCCAACACCACAATTCAAAAGCATCGATTCTTCAGCACTCATCTTTCTTTATAGTCCAACTCTCACATCCATACATGACCACTGGAAAAACCATAGCCTTGACTAGATGGACCTTTGTTGACAAAGTAATGTCTCTGTTTTTCAATATGCTGTCAAGGTTGGTCATAATTTTCCTTCCAAGGAGTAAGCGTCTTTTAATTTCATGGCTGCAATCACCATCTGCAGTGATTTTGGAGCCCAGAAAAATAAAGTCAGCCACTGTTTCCACTGTTTCCCCATCTATTTGCCATGAAGTGATGGGACTGGATGCCATGATCTTAGTTTTCTGAATGTTGAGCTTTAAGCCAACTTTTTTCACTCTCCTCTTTCACTTTCATCAAGAGGCTCTTTAGTTCTTCTTCACTTTCTGCCAAAAGAATTGCTTTACTAGAGCTAAAAAAATAAAATAAATACATAAAAGGGGATTAATAGATCAAAATTCAGATTTCAAAAAATATATGCTATAAATTCTCAAAACACAAAAATTATGTTTACCTTGATTGAATTTGCATCCAGAGCATTTAACAAAGCAATTGGTGCACAATGGTACATGGAAAATGCATGTTGTATGTGAGAACATGCAATATAGCCTTGTTTATGGTATCTTTGCAGACTGCACCAATTTGCAGGGCTGGAGAATGTACGTTCAGCATGGTTACAGCCTTGCCATTCTCCCTGGTTAGTTTTTGCTTTCATTCCATTGCTGTTCCATGTAAGTATTGAGGTCGTTCTTGTTTCTGAGCCCAAGGTGCATCAAACACTAATTGTTTCATATACAAAGCTTTCTCTGATATAATCAGTACAAATTCATATAAACAATACACAATTAGCTGGCATAGGCTTTTTATGAGAAGATCTGTAATCTAAATAAGGTAACTTATCTAACCGAGGAAAATTTTTTCTACCTCATTTCTTTATACAATAGTGACTGTAAGATAAATTATAGATGATCGATATAATATTAATAAGTTATTTAAAATAAAGTATTTAGAAGCTGCCACTAATTTCTATGTTAAACAAAGTGAGATTGGAGAACCTCAGTTTGACTACTCAATCTGGGTTACAAAATATACAGAGTACGGGTATAAACATTATAGAAAGAAACCCACATTACTTTGTATTGACACAAATCCTTTATACATGGTGAGGTAATGTATGTAAAGGTATCCAGCACATAGCCTAATTCATGGATGGTCAATATCAGTCAGTTTCCATCCTTTTATTTCTAATTTCAAGTTGATCACCCAAAACGGGCCTCTTAGCAGTGTTCTTGGATTTCTCTTGGATGTGAGCTTGAACAAACTCTGGGGGATAGTGAAGGACAGCGAAGCCTGGCGTGCTGCAGTCCATGGAGTCACAAAGAGTTGAACACAACTTAGTGAGTGAACAATAGATTAAAAATTCAATCAATGAAGAAAATTATTTGCCATATTCAATAGTTCATTTTTCTCTTTTAAAGCATCTTTTTAGGCATTATCTAAGTGCATAACATGCAATCATGCTATTATATGAATTACACATTGGTTATTTTTGCATTAGAGAAAATATACATACGCCTTTACATCACTGCAGTTTCCCCCTCCACTTTCAAAAGAAAAAAAAATATATATATATATATATTACAATCAATTGTTTTTAACCTGCACTGTCACTTTTGGCAATAAGTTTAAGTCAGATGAACTCCATAGCTCCTTCTAAATCTGTGGCATTCTAATTTATTTTCTAAAGGCTTTTGAAATAAAAGAAAAACATTTGAAACCAACCCTGGGAATAGTCTAAGAGATATAAAAATGGTTGCATTCAATGGTCTCTTGCAAACATAACCTCTAGTGCGTTTATGAAAAAAAATGAATAAGAGAATATGATCGAATATGATGCAGAAAACATTTGGCCTTTGCATTTATCTTTCTCTGGACACAAATCCTCCCTGAACTTTGTGTCAACAACAAAAATGTCACCAACGGAAAGCATATTAATCACAGGACACAAACTGTTCTTCCTTTACCTGCCTACCTCTCCCTCACAGACTCTGTGTAACTCCTACTAAAATCAGCAATGAACATTTCTGTGGAGTGTTTTATTTCCTGCTGGATCATTGTTAAGCTGTGACTTGATGATACTTACGGTAGTGGACTGTCTTAGAAGATAGTTGAACTCAGGAATACCTAGCTTACCCAGCCGGTCATCTTATATTAAATAAGAATATCCTCTCAAGGACCCAGACTCCCAGTTGACATTCATGGTTTTTCTGTGGCTTTAACCAGGTAACTCCTGTCCTGCTATGATTCTCCTGAGGTCCTAAGCCTTCTGGCCAAGTGCACATAGCTTGATTCTCCATTGTCTCATACCTTCAAAGAGTTAAGCTTCAGGGGCCAAGAAAAATCTTAAGGCAGACTGAAATGAACAAGGGACTTGGTGTCGGGGTGGCGGATACTGTCATGTCAGTGTAGGATAAAGTCAGAATCTTAGTCTACAAGTTAGCAAATTAATCCTACTAATGGTAGCCAATCGACTAGATGCTTAGAGATGTTGGAAATAAGAAAAAAGTAGCCCTTGTTCTTGAAGAGTCTAAGAAAGTAGCATGGAAACACACAAAAATCATTAGAATACAGTGCCTGCGTACATTAGGTGACAGACATAAAGAGCGATGGTGAGTTGAGGGAAGGGAGCCAGAAGAAGAGTCTGAGCTTGTTTTGAAAGATGAGTGGGAGGTACCAAGTGGAATGTGAGGGAGAGGATTTCAGGCGAGGATGGGGAGGAGAGCCTGTGGGTACCCATGATGGCAGGAAAGTTCTGGAAAATGTTTGAGTGCAACAAAGCTAAGTGTGGAGAGGAAAGGATGAGCCTAGGTCAACCTCATGGCATGTTAGACGAGACAGAGCATTTTGAGGATGATTATTCACGGCTTGAAACATTGACCCAAAGAGCATATATTTAATCGAGGGATTTCTGTCCCCTTACCCTCACACTACTGTTCCATTTTAACCCATAAATTTACCTGCAGGTCTGAGTACAGGCACCACTCAGCTGTCTCTCTGGGGACTGGGTTAATTTCAGGTCAAACCTTGGCCGAGAAAGTGTAAGTCATATTTTCCCCTTTGCTCTGTGGTTCTTAATCTGCTTCCATTTGGGGTCAATGTCTTTACTGATGAAATATGTTCTCTAGCCGTTCCTTTATATATACAAGAATATTTTAGTTAGACTTTTGAGATATGTGTAGGCTCACATGTGGCTGTAAGAAATAATGAAGATTTCTTCCACCTTCCCCTCAACTTTCTCCGATGGTTATCATCTTGGAATCATCTTGGTATCTTACAGAGAACCACAACCGGGATGTCACCTTGGACACAGTCCAGATAGAGAATGTTTCTATCCCCACAAGGATTCTTCCTATTGTTCTTTTATAGCCACACCCTCTACCTTCCTGTCCCCACTCCCTCTTTAATCCTGGCAGTGGATAATCTGTTTTCCGTTTCTACAGATTGTCATTTCAGATCTTATATGAATGGAATCCTACAGTCATTTGGGGATTGGCTTTATTCACTCGGCTCGATTCCCAGGGGATGCATCGAGGTTGTCACAGGCATTGTTAGTCTGCTTTTTATCGCTAAGTGGTATTCCATGGTATGGCTCCACTGGGGATTGTTTAACCATCACCTGTTTAAGGACATCTCAGTTGTTTCCTTTCTTGGCTGTTATGAATAAACTCTTATGAACATTTGCATATGGATTTTTGTGTGGCCCTGGCTTTTCAGTTCTCCAGCACAAAGGCCCAAGTGTGCAATTACTGGGTCTTACGGTAGTAGCAGTTTTGATCAAACAACAATAAGAAAAAAACCCAAGCTGCCTTTCAGAGTGGATACACCATTTTATATTCACACCAGCAGTCTATTAACATCCTCACCATACACTCTCTGGGTGTTGTTACTAATTTTGTTAGCCATTTTCATAGGTGTGTAATACATCTGTCATCGCAGTTCTTCCCCAGCCTTACTGAAGTATGATTGACCAATAAAGTGTGTATGTTTAAGGTATACAACATGATGTTTATATACATATCTATATCTATATCTATATATATACATATATATACACATTTTGAAATAATATCCCAAATCAAGCTAATTAATATATCCATCCCATCACATCACATAGTTACCATTTGTGTGTGTGTGTGTTTTGTTGTTGAAAACGTTGAGAACCACTTAGAAAATTCACTGTGATTATGGCTTGTATTGCACTAATGGCTAAAGTCGTGGGCTGAATCATATTCCTCCCAAATTCATATGGTGAAGCTCTAACCTTGCAAAACTCACTGATCAGTCCTAGGAGTAGTTTTGGTGTTTCATTCCTTGAGATTCTCTACATAGACAAACATACCATCCACATGTGAGCTTTTTTTTTCCTTTATTTTTTTTTTCTTTTCAGTCTGCATGTCTTTTATTTCTTTCCCTTGTTAGGGTTACTGAAGGAAGTACGTCCTTAAATATGTTGTAAGGGACAGAGACCACATGCATCCTAAGGTACTATGCTGCACCGTGAAACCTATAATTAGAGCACTCTTGTATTAGAAAGCTAATGTGATTCTTCACAACTGGCAGAGAAAGAGAGATATCACTCATATCTCTATGACACTAGAACGAGGACAACTGACTATGAAAATATTGGCACCAGAGCATTTGGAATGTGTTAGCATCCTCTTTCGTGGGACTAGGGCAGTCAGGAGAGTGGAGTTCTGAATTTCAAGAAACTGCTTATAACAGAATAAACTCTTCAGGATACACTTAACTACAGAAACCAGTAACCTATGTCCAAGTCCAAGTCCCCAGTGAGAGATCAGGACACAGGCACTGGGCATGCCAGCTTCTAACACCAAGTCCAAGTGGCAGAAGGACTGAACTAGACCCAGATGACAGTTAGCTTAGTCTTGGGTGTGTAAGATAAGTGTCTTAGTCAGAACTCTCTTCATTGCAAATGATAGTAAACGACTCAATTTGGTTTAAACCAAACAGGAAATACATTAAATCAAGAAATGGAGATGTCTGAGGTAGAATCTCAATGGATCCAGGTGAGCTGTGGTCATTATTGTTCTCCCAGGTTAGATTCTTTTCTTGTAGACCTTATCTGAGCATAGCATCCATGACTGTCAGCAATTCCAGGCTTATATTCTTTAAAATGAGTAAGCCTCAGCATAAGGAGAATGGTCATTTCCTAATATTTTCAGCGGAAGTGAATGAGAAGCCTTCCTGACCTGGCTTGGGTCATATGACCCTCCCTGAACCATTTCCTGTGATTGCTGAATGCAGTCTTATCATTCGACTAACATTCAGTTAAAATGGACTTGTGAAGAACTGACCATCTTTATCATTCTGTGAAACGTTTTGTGCGTGGGGGTTGGTGCAGGAAAACTAAGAAATGAAGTTTCACATTCACACAGACAGAATCTCATGTAGGGAAGTGCCGTGTGTGAAACATCTCCTCAGTTTCTCTCTGAGTCTCCACACACAGCACGCTGAGTGTGAGCTCAACAGCACACGAGAGATGCCGGCCACCTGACTGTCAGTGAACCCAGCACCCTCTGTCTGAGTCACTGTGCGTAGAGTGCATGGGAGGCAAAGATATCTTCATAAATGAGAGCACCGCAGCTTCAAAATCAAAACACACAGCATCGCATTTTATGGATCTACGGCAGCAAAGTCAATACCCATGTGGAGTCTTTTCCTGGAAAGGCATGTTGCAAATATTCAAGCAACCCTTCCCTACTTTCTAGAATCTAGCACTCAGCACAGTAGAGGAGACTTTGCAAGAGGAATCTGCATTTGAAAATGATGGTGTCAATGAAACTTATCTTGTAAAGGGACACAGCCCCTGAGATGACTGAGGACACTAGGAAAGATCAAACTGCCTCCAAATTGCCAACATCAGCTAAAATACGCTCTCACACCTTTCCCACAGTTTCCATCAGGCATCCTTCGTGAATTGTAGCTGGCTGAGCTCATGATTCACAGAGAATCATGGGCTGAGCTGAGATGAATGATGCTTCCTCGCATGGGCCAGGCCAAGTGCTCAGAGACAGCGTTGGGTTTTCCCCATGAAAGCTGAGCACAAGACGCACAGGCTTGTTGTGAAGTCTGAATGGCATCACCCATGGTGATCTGCACAGCATAGCAGGTATAACATGGTGATTTTGAACATAAATAGTTCTATACCCGGAACACCGAAATATAGAGATGAAAAAGGTTGTCCCTCCTTTGAAAGACCCACACTTGAAATAGAGAGATGGCAAAAGTGACTGATCATGGACGGGAGGGATGGGATGTTCATACAGGAGGAGGGGAGGGCTCAGGGAGGCCTCCTTCCGGGAGGGAAGGAGACCTGAGTCTTAACAAAGCAGAGATGGGAAGGAAGCGGGTTCAGGCAGATAGTGATTGTGAAGTCGCTCAGTTGTGTCTGACTCTTTGTGACCCCATGGACTGTAGCCTACCAGGCTCCTCCGTCCATGGGATTTTCCAGGCAAGAATACTGGAGTGGGTTGCCATTTCCCTCTCCAGGGGATCTTCCCGACCCAGGGATCGAACCTGGGTCTCCCGCGTTGCAAGTAGATGCTTTTACAATCTGAGCCACCAGGGAAACTGGTGGATGGATGAAACTATGGGGGAAAAAGACACCGTGAAGGTAAACTGAAGGGTGCTGATTAGAAGAGGAAGTGCGGTGCGTGACACAACCAGCAGGGATTAAGCTCAAGGTGCAGAAAGGCAGTTTTGTCTTCCAGTGCCCTGGCGCTGAGTTTCCACGCTTCAGTGTGCGGGAAATTGGATGCAGAGGTGTGCATGCTCCCCTTTGCTCCTGCGTCCTTTTCCCTTTCTTCAGTTCAGTTGCTCAGTCGTGTCAGACTCTTTGCGACCCCATGGACTGCAGCACGCCAGGCCTCCCTGTCCATCACCAACTCCCGGAGCTTGCTCAAGCTCATGTCCATCGAGTCGGTGATGCCACCCAAGTATTTATGTCTTAAGATGAGAGCCTTGGAGGCCTGAGAACTTCATTTCGAGCCCCATGAAAGTCAGCGGGAGGGCAACGGAGTCAGGGCTGGGTGACGTCCCTTCCACCTCACCTGGTCCAAAAGGAGCTGGGATGTTTGTCTTGTCAGATGGGAAGTCAGGAAAGATTCAGACGTCATGATGTGTAACACCCTGAAGAGTGTGTCAGGAACTCCTAAGAAACAAGATCAATGTCCCACTAGCTATTCTGACCTGCCATATATATGTATATGTATACAATATCTATATTATATATAATGTATGCATACATATTATTACATACATAATATATGCACATGCATATATACATATATATGATATATGCATTTCTATCTATAATTAGTCCCAAGATGTTTTGTTTTTGATGAAACACAAGAAAAACATACTGATGGGTACTTTTGTTAATGCCAGTAACCTTCTGGAGAATTCACTATCAGTAACCCAGGCCCAGTCCTGAATTCCTGGAATCCCTTCCCATCTTGTGGACTGTCTTCTCTGGTGTTTGCCCATGTGAGAAATCACTTGAGATCTTCCTGTCTGCACTGTTATTTCAGTTCCTTCCGAACAGATAGCCTGTCTTTAGTTCCAGAAAGGAATTATAGCTATCTCTCTCTCTCTCTCTCTCTCTATATATATATATATATATATATATATATATATATACACACACATACTGGAGAAGGAAATGGCAACCCACTCCAGTGTTCTTGCCTGGAGAATACCAGGGACGGAGGAGCCTGATAGGCTGCCGTCTATGGGGTCGCACAGAGTCGGACATGACTGAAGTGACTTAGCAACAATACACATATATGTGTATATATATATGTATATACACACACACACACACACACACACACACACACACACACACACACATTATATATATAAGAGAATAAAATTCCAGAAAAAATGAATATCTATATGCATGTGTGCATGCTAAGTCGCTTCTGACTCTTTGCGACCCCATGGACTGTAGCTCACCAGGTTCGTCTGTCCATGGGATTCTCCAGGCAAGAATACTGGAGTGGATTGCCATGCCTTCCTCCAGGGGATCATCCTGACCCAGGGATCTTTATGTCTCCTGAATTGGCAGGAGGACTCTCTACCACTAGCGTCACCTGGAAGGCCCATATATCTATACATCTATACCTATTTGCAGGAGATGTAATAAGATTCATTTATTTTTATCACTCAGGCCCTTCAGAAGCTATGATCTAGGATTGTGCTTGAATCTGTAAATTTTAAGGTAAAAGCTGAACTTCTAAATCCATTAACAGTTTAAAAAAAAGACTCATGAGAGCACAGTGGCCTAGGGAGAAATCAGAAGTGCTTAAATCTTCCTTCTAAATGATACATTTGGACCCTTTTAAGGGAGAGCTGGAGAAAATAGCTGAAGCATCTCCTCTCCCAACTCTTTGCTGCTCTCTTCCACGCAGGGTGAGCAGAGGCAAGCGTGGTCACAGCCCACTGCATCCAATATGGAGACTGTGCACCTGCTCAGCACTTAGACTCATGTTTACGGGAAAGCCACGAGTAGGGTTAATGAGCCATAAAGTTGGAACAAGCCAGGATCTGGTTTTGAAGCCAAGGTCCTACAGTAATACATTCGCTGCTCTGCTGTATGTTTTTAAAATTTGTATTTAATTATATTGCTGTTGTAATTATAAGGAGCTTTAAAATGCATGGGATGTTTGCAAAGACCTTCATTTATTGCCCCTAATTGCATCCTGAGCAGCGAAGTCTTACGTTCATTAAGAGGAATGAGAAGAGAATGGATGAAGCCCAGCGGTGCTTGGTGATTCAGCTCATGCTGGACCAGTGCCTAGAGCTGCAAGCCGCTTTCTTTTTAAATATCAGCCCTTAATACGTATCGAACTTAGAGATAAGCACTGTAGCTGAGAGGAAGATAGCATGTGCTGTATCTCTTTTTTCCTAAGTAGGATGGTCTCAACTGACCTCAGCCTGCTGGCCCTTTAGAGTACTGTTTCATTTTACCTCCATTCACAAGACAAGAATGGAACTCACTGGTATTTTAGCTCAGATTAGACATGAGTAGTTCTTTGCTAATAGTGAAAACCTCTACATATATTTAGTGGAAAGAGAATGGCAGTGGGAGTCTACCAGAGCTGGGCGTGATCCTCTACCAGGGACTTGATTTTGAGCATTCTGACTTTTCCCAGATTGCCTAGGCTCATATAAATGTATAAAAATATATATGTTAGACATCAACAAAAAGCCTCTCACTAGATCATTTATAATCCAAAGATCTTACCCAACCCAGGATAGAAGCTGAGTCTCTTATGTCTTCTGCATTGAAAGACAGGTCCTTTACCAGGAGCACCACCTGGAAAGTCCCTTGAAGTATCCTGCTTGCTTTCACATGCACTTGAAACATAAAACTACTATTGCATAAATAAATTTTAAATATATTTAGTGCTACCTGAGATAGAACCACTACCTTGATGAAGTTGAGTACATTTTAAAGCAGTGTGGTCAATATTAGCATAATGATAATGGTGATGATAGTGGGGTTGATAGGTACTTAGTAATAACTACTTCTGTTTTCCAAGTGACCTGATAAGCTCCTTGTATTTGTTCTATCACTGGCTTCTCATAGTAACTTTATAAGATAGGAATTTTTATTGTCTTCATTTCATACATGAGGGAATTTAGATTCAGAAAGTGAAGATAATTTTCTAAGATTGCATATTTATTCATGAGTAAAGTTGGGTTAGGGTTTAATTCCAGGTCTAACTCTAAAGTCATAGGACTTGACCACTGAGACTCTGTTTATTTAAAAATCTACAAAGGTACCACCCCATCTTTACTCTATGCACATGCATTTATTTGGTCTAATGCAGCTTCGCTTTTCTCATTTTTCATCACAGGCATGTATCCGGTGATTCCCAACGTACCAGAGTGACCTTTATCCCCAACTTTTTCTGATATCAACACAGACATTATATTCCAGAAATATACACTACTCTCCCAAAACATAACTGCTTCGTTCCTTCCTTAACATACACACAGGATTTATGAATCAATTTAGAACACTTGCTCTGTGGCAAATACTTTGTTATATATAGACACAAAATCTGACCTCACTTAGTTCCTTAAGCAAGGTATGCTGTTATTAAAACATACAATTATGAATATTACACATAAAATAAGAGCAAAACTAAAAACATTTCAGAGGATGGTACAGGTAAGATGGCTGGGAAACACTGAATGTGGGTGAGGGAGAGGCTGCAAGAATCAAAGAGGACAAACATCGATGGGATTGAAGCTCTGCTTTCAGTGTGCTTGAGCATTTTCATACATATGCAATTTTTCTAAATGTTTAAAAATATCAGAAAGCACGATGTCAAAAAGACAATACTGTGAAGATTTTTATAGGATCATTTCAGTTCAGTCGCTCAGTTGTGTCTGATTCTTTGCGACCCCATGGACCGCAGCACGCCAGGCTTCCCTGTCCATCACCAACTCCCAGAGCTTACTCAAACGCACGTCCATTGAGTCGGTGATGCCATCCAAGCATCTCATCCTCTGTCATCCCTTTCTTCTCCCGACTTCAACCTTTCCCAGCATCAGGGTCTTTTCAAATGAGTCAGTTCTTTGCATCAGGTGGCCAAAGTTCCAGCTTCTTCATTAGTCCTTCCAATGAATATTCAGTACTGATTTCCTCTAAGATGGTCTGGTTTGATCTCCTTGCAGTCCAAGGGACTCTCAAGAGTCTTCTCCAACACCACAGTTCAAAAGTTTATAGGATCAACAGGAGCTTATTCTTTTTCTAGGAGAAGTCCAAGCAATGAGAGCACCCTGAGGCCCGAGTGGGCTCACATAGCGTGGTCTCCAGGCCAGCAGCATTCATGGAGAGCTGGGACACCCACTAAGAGGGCATGGCAATGGTGAAGTCAGATTGTTAATGAACTGTGAACAGCGCTGTAAAGTGGAAGGGAAAATGATCTTTGAGGCCAGAATCCTAGGCTGGTATATTTTAGATGCAGCTCCTCAGGAGAGTTCCTTAACCTCCCTCAGCCTTCAGCTTGTCATTCAGAGAATGGAGTCTACCTATGTATCTTTCAATATTAGCAGGATGATCAAAGTGGAGAATGGATTTAAAATATGCTTCAAAGTCCAGAGAAATAGGCATATGCTAGTTTTGTTGCCATTGTTATTTGTGCATAGTGAGCCCAGCTCAGGTAGTAAAGAATCTACCTACAATACAGGAGACCCAGGTTCCACCCCTGGGTTAGAAAGATCCCTTGGAGAAGGGAGTGGCTACCCATTCTTGTATTCTTGCCTGGAGAATCCCATGGACAGAGGAGCCTGGAGGGCTACAGTCCAGGGGGTTACAGAGTCAGACACTACTGAGTAACTAACACACACACACACACACTGAACACATGTAATACTCTGCATCTAGAAATTACCCCTGATGTTAACTCATATCTAACATTATCTCAGTCCTTTTTCTGTTATTATTAAATCATGGAGATGTCACTCCTAAATAGCTTTGATGAATTATAATCATGAAACTGGAATGACTGAATAATTTTATTTTTTCTCTCACTTAACTATCAAGCACAAAATGATATCACATAATTGAGCATATTCTGGGATTAAAAAAGAGCTAATTTGCTAGAAATAAAATTTCACCGTTGTTCCCTAAGAGAAGTTAACTTAACATTTGGTAACTTTATTAAAAAACACCTGTAATTAATTTATAAAATTGTTAATTAGATTTTCACACTATACATTATTCTTATTACAAAGGGTTATAGGGAACATGTAGAAAGCAATTGGAGACACATAGGAGGAAATTAAATACTTTTATCATTGATTTTTATTACTTTCTAAACTAAGCTGACCTACAATCATGTTTAATGCAGACATTTGTGTAGTTGTGGGTTCATGTATGTCAACACAGTCTCCTTGGTTTTAGTCACAGCTCAGGGACATCTTTTCGCCTTTTCATACTGCCCATGGGGTTCTCCAGGCCAGAATACTGGGGTGGGTTGCCATTTCCTTCTCCAGTACTTTGGCTCCAATACTTTGGCCCCCTGATGCAAAGAGCCAACTCCTTGGAAAAGGTCTTGATGCTGGAAAAGATTGAAGTTAAGAGGAGAAGGGGTCAGCAGAGGATGAGATGGTTAAATAGCATCACCAGTTAAATAGCAAGGGACATGAATTTGATCAAACCCCTGGAGGTAGTGGAGAACAGAAGAGACTAGGGAGCTGCAGTCCATGGGGTCCCAAAGAATTGGACATGACAGAGTGATTGAAGAACAACAAGGAAAAAAAGCAATAACAGGGACATCTGGTTAGTCTTGACTTTTAGCCTTGGTACAAACCTTGAAAGTCTCTCACTTAAATATCAAGCATCAAGGTATATCATATACTTGAGCATATTCTGGGATTAAAAAAAGAACTAATTTGCTAGAAATCAAATTTCACCGTTGTTCCCCAAGAGAACTCCATGGACAGCATGAAAAGGCAAAAAGATGTCCCTGAGCTGTGACCAAAACCAAGGAGACTATGTTGACACGCATCACCCACAACCACACAAATTAACTTCTCTCAGGGAACAACAAAGTATGGAAAGTCTGGAAAGTCTTGACTTTCAGCCCTGAATACAGGTCTCTTTAGGCTCCTAGTAGTCTCTGTGGCTCATATGTGGCTCATATTCAACCTTCCCTATTCATATAACCATGATAATGAACAAAAAAGTGAAATACACTGAGAAAGAGAATTGCTGGGGTCATAGGTCACATTTTACTAGGTAATCCCAACAGGCTATCCAGAGTGTTTGCACCAACTTTTATTTTCACCAGCAGAGTGTCAGAGTTCCCAGTCTTCCACATTTCACAGCACTTGATGTTGGAGACTTTTCAATGTATCCCCATCATAGTGTCCTACAGTTTTAATTTTAATTTCTATGATTATAATAGGCAAAAAGTACCTTTCCATTCATTTAATAGGATACTGTTGAAAATACAGCTCTCTCCTTTCTGATCTGCAATGCCAAAAACAACAAATGTCAGGAATAATACAGTTGGTATTAAAAAGATAAAAATGAGTAGACTATAATTCTGAGTCAACTTGAATATTTATATCAAATGGAAAAATTCCTAGATTACTTAACAAATAAAGCTAGCTCAAGAAAAAAACAGACAACCCTAAATAATCCTAAATCCAATAAAATCACTGAATCTGAAGTTGTTGTTCATTTGCTAAATTCTGTCCAACTCTTTGTGACACTATGGACTGTAGCACACCAGGCTTCCCTGTCCTTCACTATCTCCCTGAGTTTGCTTAACCTGACTTCCATTGAGTCAGTGATGCCATCCAACCATCTCATCCTCTCCTGTCCCCTTCTCCTCCTGCCATCAATCTTTCCTAGCATCAGGGTCTTTCCCAATGAGTCAGCTCTTCACATCAGGTGGCCAAAGTATTGGAGCTTCAGCTTCAGCATCAGTCCTTCCAATGAATATTCACGGTTGATTTCCTTTAGGATGGACTGGTTTGATCTCCTTGCAGTCCAAAGGACTCTCAAGAGTCTTCTCCAACACCACAGTTCAAAAGCATCCGTTCTTCAGTTCTCAGTCTTGTTTGTCCAACTCTCACATTCATATCCCATGAGTCTGCAGTAATATCTCACAAACAAAATATGAAGTCCAAAGCCTTCACCAGCCATTTTCCCAATTGTTTAATAGCAATTTTAAAGCTTTCAAAATTTTCCAGAAGCTGGAGAACAAGAAAGCACTCCACAACTCACTTTATAAGGTTATCATGATCACTTTAATAAAAGAAAAATAACAAACAAGGGAACAGTGATGAAGGAATATTACAGATAAATATCATCACTGTTGACACAGGTGGAAAACTATAAACAGAATATGGGCAGTAAGTGCAACAATATTTAACATAATGCCGTTTTATCTCTCACCCTTCAGAAAGGAAAACCTAATTTAACTTTTAAAAATCAATAAACGTATTGAGACAGATTAGCAGAGTACAAGTCACAGGATGGGAGAAAAAATTTGTGACACAATGGATAGCAGAGAACTAATAAAAACTACAGCAGACTATGTGAAAACAGTAGACCAAATGACAACCAGATTATGTGAAAGCTACAGCACATCAATTTTAAAAAGAAAAATAGAAATGGGCACAAAAAGTTAATTTAATAAACCTAAAAAAAGTAAGACAACTTTATCCCATTAGATGTATGAAAATGAGAAAATGCATATGAGAATAATTCAATAGACACAGAGAAAGCTTTTAATAAAACTTAGAATGCATTCATATGAAACACACACACAGGTCTTGGTAATAGAATAAGTAATAGAATAATTACTTATTGTGATAGAATAATTACTTGGTAGTAGAAAAAGCCCAGGATAAGTCCATCACCTGAGAAAGTGTATCTACAAAAAAGCTACATATACATGTATCTATTCTTTTTCAAATTCTTTTCCCATTTAGGTTGTTACAGAGTATTGAGCAGAGTCTCCTGTGCTGTATAGTAGGTCCTTGTTGGTTACCCATTTTAAATAGAGCAGCATGTACTAAAATCAACGCATGTATATGTATAACTGAATCATTTTTGCTGTACACCTGCAACTAACACAACACTGTGAATCCACTGAGCCCCAATATAAAATAAAAAGTTAAAATACATAAATGAAATATTTAAAGACATCTACAGGAGTTCCTCCTCTCCTCCTTTCCCAAATCTTCTCGTCTTCTCTCCCCTCCCTTTCTTCCCCTTTTAGTCCTGAATCATTCTGTGCAGAAACTATTGTTTCTTGACCAACAAAGTAGGCTTGGACATCCAATGGGGTGGAGAGGCAGTGGGCCGGGGAGAGTCAAGAGTGGATCTTAAAGGTTCTCAGCATGACAACAATAACCAAATGATATTCATGTGAGGTGAAGGGTGTGCTAACTAACCTTACTGTGGTTATCATTTTGCAATATATATATATATATATGTGTATCAAATAATCACATTTTGCATCTTAAACTTACACAAGGTTACGTGGCAATCATACCTCAATAAAGTTGGATGAAAAAGGGAGTTTGACTCTCAGTGTTCATTCATTCAATTTATAACCATTTAGTAGAAATTTGAAAGAAAACAGTACACAGAACTGCAAGAAAAAATGTTTTCACTTCTTTCTTAGGTAACTACACTTTCTTACTAATGGCACGTGTACAGTGTTGGACACTGCACAGTTTCTCAAACTTTGGAATTTGCTTTGGACACTGTGCCTCCATTTCGTACTGTACATTATTTTTTACATGGTACTTGTGTTTTATCAGATCTATCGATCTTAGTTTTGAAAAGGTAAAGCATCATTGAAAAGATGGCAGCATCCTTCAAGCTCAGAGCTCACAAAGTGTCTGGCAGATATGAGTATCTGCCTTTCCCTTAAAATACCTTTCGGCATCTTTGTGGATTTATCGTGGTGCCCCGGGGCACCTTGGCACAGAGTTTGGGAACCGTAGTTCTACACCTATAACCAGAATCAAGTTCAGGTGGTTCCTGAAGAAACAGGAATGAAACAGTACCCAGAAGCAGATGCAATGCATGCCAGAAGAATTGCCAGATTCTGCCAATTTACACTGACATCCTGGGGGAATATGTGTAGGAGTGGTTTCTAAGTGAGTTAAATTAAGCCCTGCCCAAATGGCAGATCCATGTGCAAAACCACTCATTACTCTCATTTTACGCTACTACATTTTGGAGTGATGCATTACACATCAACAGATTACCACAAGTACTATTCCAGTGATAGTATTATATTTTCATTTTAGACAGATCACATTGGTTTTGATGGAGAAAATGTATTGGAATGAGATGGTCAGACAGGACACATGGGGTCAGGTTAGTCTTAGACACACGTAACCAAGGGCATGCCTAAGCAACATTCAGCAAATATTCATCAACACCCTCTGCCACGCATTGGATATGTGGGGTGCACAGAACAGCCTCAGGCCTTATGGCTTAGAATTTATATTTAACTACAAAACTGGGTACTAGACAAGCAATTAAATAAATGTGAGAGACATTTTTACATGGCAAATGCAGCTGCTTAACTCGTCTGTAAGTCAGCGCGAGAAGCAGTGGTGTTTCATCTAAGGGTTTGTTACTATTTAACCTGAGATATTAAACGTCTGAGAAACTGACCAATGAAACACGGTGAGCGTGGTAGAGGGGAGGGCAATGGCAGAGAAGATGCTTCAGCATCAGAAAAGAGCACAATATCCATATGGTTGTGTAGGTGGTACAGAGGCACTCACCACAGAGGAAGGGACGGCATGGAGAACTGAGCAGCTCAGACGGTAAAGAATCTGCCCACAACGCGGAGAACCCAGGTTCAATCCCTAGATTAGGAAGATCCCCTGGAGAAGGAAATGGCAACCTCACTCCAGTCTTCTTGTCTGGAGAATCCCCATGGACGGAGGAGCCTGGCAGGCTACACTCCATGTGGTCACAAGGTGTCAGACACGACTGAGTGACTAACACTGACTGACTGACTGTGCCAGTCCTGAAATCCATTTCTGTGGAATCCTCCTTTCCCCAAACGTGCCAGATGAATGAAGTTATGACTGTAGTGGTTCTTCCTTGATTTGAAAGGTTACTTCGTGCAGACTTGGGATTTGGGGAGTAGATTTCACATTGGCTTTCCTTTCTCTCTAAATGCGTACAGGAATATCCTCTGAGTCCTTCCCATATGCCTTCTTGTCACATTAAAAACACTGGCAGTCATTTGTACATCTCATCAATCTCCCCCATTAATTCACTCAGAGCTGGTGCTAGACAGCAGATGGGCAAAAATGTGCTCCGACCAGCCAGCCGCTCCCTGAAGATTGTGGCTGTTACCATCCCGAGCCAGAGAGCTATTAATCACCTGCACTGATGTTGGACTAGGACCTGCTTCCGAGACCCAAGGCTGGCAGTGTCTCAGTTCTCCGAGGTTTGGGAAGGCAGTGAGTGACTTCTTTTGGAACCTTCCTAGTTCACAGTGTCTCTCAGCTTCCAGCCCTTCTGAGAACTATCTGTGTCTTATCACCTGTAATTACAGAGCAGCTCCAGAAGATGCTCAGGCAACCTCGAGCGTCACCCCACTCAGCTCCCATAGAAGATCGCTGCATGTCATCTCATGACCCATGGAACAGGCTTAAGAATTAAATAAGGGAAGTGCGAGTGATGCAGGCTTTTCTGATGGTCTCAACCTGGGTGTCAAAATAGAGGCAAGGACTACAAAGTTAACTTGGGGAGCTGGTTGGCATCACCACAAGCCCTTCAGATGAACTTGCTTCAGGATGGAAGTTTCAGTTTGGGGAGAGCAGATGGTGGGTGCCCTGAGAGTGAGACCCCACCTTTGCCTGAGACCGAGAGAGGGCTGGCCAGCGGGGGAGCTTGGAACTCTCCTAGGAAGAGCTGGGTTTACGATGACAGTCTGCGGTCACCCTTTTCATTCATGTTCCCTAAAAAAGCATCTCTATTATCTTTCCAGACATCAGTGAGAATCAAGAATGGTGGAATAAGTCTGTTCTCTGTGTCTGTTTCTCCATTGCTGCCCTGTAAATAAATTCTTCAGTACCATTTTTCTATATTCCGTATATGTGTGTTAGAGCATGATACGGCTCAGAAAACTCAAACAGTGGCTCTGTATCAACCTAGGGGGTGGGGAGGGAGATGGGAGGGAGCTTCAAAAGGGAGGGGATATATGTATATGTATACCTGTGGCTGATTAGTGTTAAAGTTTGACAGAAAACAACAAAATTGTGTAAAGCAATTATCCTTCAATTATAAAAACTATAAAAAATTAATTACAAAATCAATTTTAAAAAATAAATTAAAAAAAAGAATGGTGGAATAAAGTGGGAGGGACAAGATAGGGACAGGGAATTAAGAGGTACAAAGTATTATTTATAAGATAAGCTACAAGGACACATCATACCACACTGGGAATATAGCCAGTAGTTTATAAAACTATAAGTGAAGCATAACCTATAAAAAATTGTGAATCACTATATTGTACACCTGTGACATATAATATTGTACCACAACTATACTTTAATAAAAAATGTTGGAATGAACCCACTAACCTGAGAGGTACCCTTCACACTACCCTTCTGGCAACTAGAGTTTGGCCAGTTTTTCAGTCAGGCCTTTTGGTTCTTCTCTCTGCGCGTGTCAGTAAATTTTGAGAGCACTGATCCTGAAGAGTCACTGAGGACACAGACCCAGGTCTAATGGCTTGAGGACTCCATGCCCTGAATTGGAAACAGGGCAGTGGACGCAGAGATCGCCGGCATTTGGTAAGTGCCCCAGAGGATGCCACCTGGTGCCTCTAATGATCATTTTCAGGGAATTCGGAGTTGAGATGAGTTTTGAGGAGTGTAAGCCATGTGTATCAGTAAATAAGGAACAGTTTCATTAAAATCAAGGGTGTGTGAGGGTCTGTAGCTTGTTACATGGCATGAGTCCTTGTGTACATGATGCATGTCTGGTGTGGACCAGAAAGGGACAGGAGGCAAGACTGGAGATATAAGGGTCTCTGACCAGGCTGTGAGGCTGCTTGACTTCTAGAGATTTCACCTTTTATTCTGTAGGCAATGTGTGTGTGTGTGTGTGTGTGTGTGTGTGTGTGTGTGAACAATGTTGAACAATGGAAAAATGGGGGAAGATTTCAATAATTTACAATTAATTTTGTTGTTGTTGTAGTTCATTCACTAAGTCGTGTCTGACTCTTTGTGACCCCATGAACCGCAGCACACCAGGCTCCCCTGTCCTCCACTATCCCCAGAGTTTGCTCAAATTCATGTCCATTGAGCCGGTGATTCCATCCAACCACCTCATCCTCTGTCACCACCTTCTCCGCCCTCAATCTTTCCCAGCATCAGGTATTTTTTCAGTGAGTCAGCTCTTCACATCAGGCAGCCAAAGTATTGTAGCTTCAGCTTCAGATTTCCCCCTGAGAACTGTGGAATCACCATCACCATCCTCATCTGAGATATATCCTGGGACAACTGTGTAATATTAATGGGACTACAGCAAAAGTAAATGTGTAGTCTGTGCTGTATTATGGTTTGGCGAAAAGAACAGAAGAGTGTCTTCTCACCTCAGAGGCTACACACCTCTGGTTTTCAGCCTGGGGACTCTCAACCTCCTGTGAATAGTCTGCCACTGGGTTACACAAGCCCTCTACTTAAAGTCAGAAAGGACCAGGAGGCGTCTTGCATGTATCCTACAGTTAACTGGGAATTAACTCACAAGCCAAGGCTTATGGGTCTGGACTGAAGCAAATCTGAGAGCTCTTAGGGTAGAAACTTTTAGTTCTGCATCTGGGTGACTTTGAGAAGATCACTAAATATTCATCCTCTATTTCTCTGGCTCCTTACTTGGGATGAAATAACACTTATGCCGTAGATTGTGCTGTAAATGAAGGAGATGGTGCATAAAACATGCTTGGTGTAGCACCCAGCTCATACAAATGGCTTACTAAACACATTTTACTCTGATACAGACAAATGCAAAGCACAAAATAATAACATTGTGTGTTCCCATATCAGCTTTTAAAAGGACCAAATCTGTGCAGTGTTCTTTAAAATCCATGACAGCCTCCATGGGAGATGACTATAGCCACTAGATTTCTGAGACTGATGCCTGATGCTCATCATAGACTCCTTGAATGAGAAAATGTTAAGAACTGGCAACCAAATAAATGGATCCTAAAACACATTGCTTTTCAAAGAAGGTATTTAGAGAGCACACAACTGATCTGATTGCCCTGGGCTTCCTTGGTAAAGAAGGGAGATATAATTACCATCCACAATTGAGCCTGTTTGTAAGACCAGGAATAAAGTCAATCAAATGTCTAGAAAAATAAAACAGAGCTGCCTACAAGGTTGGAATTCTGCTCTTCCTCCCCTCCTTACTATACTTTCTTACTTTCTTTTTCACCTTTGCTTTTCTTTTCCTTCTCTTGTGATTCTAAAGACTTATCAGCTTGGTGTGAGATGGTTTTCGTACCAGCATGTCAAGTTGCCTAGTATTAACATGAGTCCATCAAAGGGCTAGTCAACAAGAAGGATGGGATTGCCTATTGATCTGTTAGTTGCAATTATAATCAGCTCTGCTAATAGCTTAATGGGAAGCTATCAGAATAAACTTTAAGTTGGTCTGGAGACTAGAAGGGGTGAGACATTGGTTAAAGCCACACTGTCTGCAGCCATCCAGCTTTTGTTTCTTCCCAGCTTGTCTTCTCTAAATCCCACTCTCACATTTCTCTGATTATTTGTCACCTAGGTTGCGCATGCCAACTCATTCGACCTCCCTACCAAAGTATTTTCACAGTAATTCTCTTTACCTAATTCAAAGTTGAATCTCATCTGATTTGCCTTCTTCTCCAAGTTTTCCTTACAATCTGGGCTCCCAGACCTGTGGAAGGTCACACTTGGAGTCTGGCTTCGATTTACCCTGAGGAGATGAATGGAACAGGTGAGCCAGGAGATGTTCCTGAGTTCCCACAGATCCCGGGAGGTTTGGGATGAGGTCACCAGGGTTGAACTAACAAGGCAGGTAGGAAAGCATCACCTACTTCACCATGTGGCTTTGGCTGGTCAGTAAAGGGAAAAAGTCACTCGACAGATGACGTAAGTACCTTACAAGAAACATCTGACCTAAGGCGTCACCTTCATGTGACTCTAGAAGCCAGAATGGGGTCCTGAAAAGACAAGGAGGTCATCAGTGACATGATGTGGAAGGGAGGTGGTAAATGAGTCCCTTATGCCTTTGCCATGAAATATAATAATAATTATTTTAGTTATTATTGGCATTATCATTTTTTTTTTTTGCATTACTAAGAGTTGAGAAGGGTGTCAACAGCTTTGGAAATACTATTTTCTAAGCTTTACCCTGTGAGATAGTTTGTGGAGTTACTAGTCCTCTTGATATCCAGATCTTCTGTGTTTTTTAACACTTAGAAGGACCCTCCAGCTTCTCTTCGAGCCACTCTGAAGCCATCAGAGTCACTCCAGCCTACAGCCTCGTGATACTCAACAGCCTCCTCCGATGGAAGGAGTCTGAGTCTCCGAGTCGCCACACAGAGCATGCTGTCCTGGGGGACTTTGACCTGTTTTGGATGTTCCAAGAGCAACAGTCAACATTGATCATGTAAAGGCACAAGGATTCTGAGATGCATTTATTACAGCAGCGGTCTGTCCTGAGTAATACAAATAGAGGAAGCCATGATGTGTACAGGGTGAATAACTCATCCTAGGCCACTTGGTGAGCAAACTGTGGGACCAGGATTTGAAACCCCAACTAAAATAAATAAATTTATAAAAAAAAAAAATGTGGGGAAAGAAACACACACACACACACACACAAAAAGAAATCACAGCCATATACCCCACAGCCATATGCATAATCAGTACTCTTTTCTGGATTCCTTCAGAAAGGGAACCGGCTGAGTCTCAAGGAAGCAGAGAAGGGTGAGAGCTCCTCAACAAACAGGCTACACATATCTACAGGTGGCTTCCCGGGCATTTATGCGCAAAGCACCCTTTGGGAGGAGCCTGCCCCAACAATTCTCCCTCCAGTTGGGGGACTTCTGATAGTGATTTAAGCCCATGTTTTCCTTAGAAATATTGTTAAAAATATGAGTTCATGACCTTTGCTAAGCTAATAGGTTATAATTAGTGTGAATAATATTTAACATGTTTATTGTAGCTTAGAGGCAGAGATATTTATCAAAATACTTAAAAACCAGTAAAGCAGGCATGCCCACCCATCAAATGAGAGCTGCTTTGGTAATGTAACTACAGAATAACTGGTTTGATCTTATAAATACACACTGGTTGAATATCTGCCCTCTCTAGAACAACTACAGACAACTATCTAAGAAGAGTAGATATACTAAATATGTAGATCAAAGTAGAAAGTTAATAAACCCGGGATAAAATTGATTTTTAAAAATTGGCTTGCTTTTTTGTTGACTTTTAATATGAATATATTCAGAGTTTATTATTTCCTTTTCTATTCTGAAGGTCTAATGCAAGAAAACTGTTTAACTGACAATTTTTATTACTTGGTTCCGTGTTGATTACCATGTTGACATTTTAGTGTGTATCTTTTACACCAAATTTTTATTAATCATGTTGCTATAGAAATTTTAAGGAAAAGTCTTAACTTCTTGTGTTTAAATGCATGAGAATTTAAAGTATGTTATATGTATGTGTATGCATGTGTGTGGGTATGTATACCAAAAGTATACTTTGGAGATAAAATTCTTATAATTCAAGGTCATAATGATACATTAATTTGCCTTTTGCATTACATTTAAGTTGTTAAATGCAAAATAGCATTTAAATCCAATATTTAAACAGCTTGGGTCTTTCTAAATGGAGAATTGTGGCTGCCTCTTGATAGCAGCACAGTTACTAGAAAATGTTTGGGATATGCTGGGATCATCCATGACTACTAGCTCTCTGCCACATTCTGCATTAGACTGGAAGATGGCAAGGTTATGTGTCGTTGTTTCTATGAGCTTGGTTCTCACTGGGGAAGGTGAAGCGACCCCCGCTTCCACCCTCCACAGATCACATTACGTAAACAGAATTGGGCCGCCTTCTTTCCTAAGAGCATCTGCTCCACGGATGGTCCCTTGTGTACCCATTTTGTTTTGTCCAAGCCCGTGATCATGAGTAATGGATTGGGCTGAGCCCGCTAATGCATGATGTAATTGTCAGAGGGATTTAATTATCAGCACATTACACGTGGGGTTACTATGCCATGCCGTCTCAAGTTCACTCTCAGGCAATCTAGAATCGGTGTGACTCACAGGAGGAGGAGTTCTCCAAAAAGGCCCTCATGACACACTTGCTCCTCTCTTACCTGTCTGAAAACTTGGAATAGCAGTGACTTCTTTTACTTGCTAATTTCAGTAGAAAATTTATGAGAGATTTCTGCTCCTCACACATCATCTCACCACTGCATAAAGACCATTCGCCTACTGTGCAAGGCATTTTCAGGGCTTCCCTCATAGCTCAGTCGGTAAAGAATCCGCCTGCAATGCAGGAGACCCCAGTTCGATTCCTGGGTCAGGAAGATCTGCTGGAGAAGGAATAGGCTACCCACTCCAGTATTCTTGGGCTTCCCCTGTGACTCAGCTGGTAAGGAATCCGCCTGCAATGCAGGAGACCTGGTTCAATCCCTGGGTTGGGAAGATCCCCTGGAGAAGGGAAAGGCTACCCACTCCAGTATTCTGGCCTGGAGAATTCCATGGACTGTGTAGTCCATGTCGAAGAGTTGGACACGACTGGGCGACTTTCACTTTCACTTTCAGACTTGAAGACTATCACTCATTGAGTGCTAGCTACTCAACACAAGCTCCAAAAACACAGTGATTATCAAGAATACTTTCATTTCTCTATAAACAGATAACTTAAATAATGAAGTATGTCTCTATCTGGTTTCAAGATAAGGAAAGACATAGTAATAAAATTGTTTTATGTAAAAAATACTAAAATAATTATCAATATCAGCTATTGATAGCTGTAATTATCAGTTAATTTATAAAGCACAGTAGGTAAAGTGTTAGACTTATTGTAGTAGAAGATTTTTAAAATTTGAGTGCTATATACTAAGTATATATATATAGCATATGGATATATAGGTAGTCTATATATTAAATAGGTACATTCATAATTATTTAATTTATCATATATATTAGGGCACAGATTCAGGAACATTAGTTAATTTGTCAATAGGAGATAAGAGATATGTAAGAGATATATAATGTATGTAAGAGAAATAAAGACAAAAGTCAGAAATTCACATTAAAGAATATAGTTAAGGAAATCAGCTTTTTATAATTTAGAATTTTTGAAACAGAGAACAGTTTGTTGCTGCTTTAAAAAAAATTTACCAAGCTAGTGTACAAATATATATCCATGCTCAGATTCGAAGTTTCTACTTTAGGATCTACAAGTCCTATACCATCGCCTTTCCATCCAAATTTCCTAAGGCTCTTTCTCATTAGTGCTCTTCAGTCTGCTAAGAAGCCCAAACAGGTTAATAACTCTATTAACCAAAAGTACAAAATTAGATATAGACACAGTAAATCATTACACAAATCATTAAAGTTTTTTTCAAAGTAATGTCTAATTGAATGGAAATATAATAAAAATACATACTTTAATAAAGAAAATAAACTGTTTATATATGAAGAGAAAAATAAGTTGATTTTTAAGTTATTCTTTACTGTATTATTTCAAATGTCTACAATGACTAAGTACTTGTTAATAACCTCCAGTAGTTAGTAAAATTAGAAAATATTTAACTTGATGTTTCATTCATCTTCTAATATGTCACCTTATAATTCTCTTATAACCCAAATATATCTACGATTGTATCAATGCATGTGTTTGTAATAAATATCAGTGTATGTAAATGTATATTTGTAAGTGCATACATGCATGCTAAGTCACTTCAGTAGTTTCCATCTCTTTGAGACCCTATGGACCTTAGCCTGCCAGGCTCCTCTGTCCATGGGATTCTCCAGGCAAGAATACTGGAGTGGGTTGCCAGTTTCTTCTCCAGGGAAGCTTCCTGACCCAGGGGTTGAACCTGAGTCTCTCACATTGCAGATTCTTTACCATCTGAACCACCAGTTCAGTTCAGTTCAGTCGCTCAGTCGTGTCCGACTCTTTGTGACCCCATGAACTGCAGCACGCCAGGCCTCTCTGTCCATCACCAACTCCCGGAGTCTACCCAAACCCATGTTCATCGAGTCAGTGATGCCATCCAACCATCTTATCCTCTGTCGTCCCCTTCTCCTCCCGCCCCCAATCCTATCCAGCATTAGGGTCTTTTCCAATGAGTCAACCCTTCGCATGAGGTGGCCAAAGTATTGGAGTTTCAGCTTCAACATCAGACCTTCCAATGAACATGCAGGATTGATCTCTTTTAGGATGGATTGATTGGATCTCCTTGCAGTCCAAGGGACTCTCAAGAGTCTTCTCCAACAACACAGTTCAAAAGCATCAATTCTGCGGCGCTCAGCTTTCTTCACCGTCCAACTCTCACATCCATACATGACTACTGGAAAAACCATAGCCTTGACTAGACGGACTTTTGTTGGCAAAGTAATGTCTCTGCTTTTAAATATGCTATCTAGGTTGGCCATAACCTTCCTTCCAAGGAGTAAGCGTCTTTTAATTTCATGGCTGTAGTCACCATCAGCAGTGATTCTGGAGCCCAAAAAAATAAAGTCTGACACTGTTTCCACTGTTTCCCCACCTATTTCCCATGGAGTGATGGGACCAGATGCCATGATCTTAGTTTTCTGGAAGCCCCTAAACTAAGGTGCACTTTCCTTAAGTCAGAAGCTACTTGATGTGATCTTTAATTATGTTATCTGTTTAAGGCACATGAATCAATATCAAATAATAATTTAATTTTAGAATAACTTACTTTCTTAAAATTTTGGATTCAAAAAGTAAAATTTTATTGAAATGCTTCTATTTTATACTGTTACTGAAATATTAGCACTAGCATAATCTCTTTCTGCTTCATTGAAGCTATATAATATATAAAATCTCTCTTCTTGGATCCTATGCTCTAGGTTCTACAGTCTATAAACACTCTCTCATTTTTTAACACTGGTAAGAAAGCCTGTGCTTAAACATCTTTGGTTTTTTAACGTCAATCAAAGTTCCTTATACATAATAAACACTAGTTGATATGAATTTTGTTTGCTCTTTACAAAGTCAAGTATTTGTGAGCAAATTGACAGTACTTCTATTTACCTTATTATTCAGTCAGTTCAGTCACTCAGTCATGTCTGACTCTTTGTGACCCCATGGACTGCAGCACGCCACGCTTCCCTGTTCATCACCAACTCCCGGAGCTTATGCAAACTCATGTCCATCGAATCGATTATGCCATGCAACTTTCTCATCCTCTGTCGTCCCCTTCTCCTCCCACCTTCAATCTTCAATGTTATTATTAGCTTCCATTAATCGTCAGCTTCCACAATCATCCATTATTTTTTCACATCTTTATGAGCCATCATTCCTGGAACTCTAAGTCTTCTATATTATACTTCTGGGAACCACTGCATTTGCTGGATTAATTTTCAGGCAATTCAAAGCCTCATCACTTACTTGCTGCGTGATCTTGGGTAAGTCAGTCTCTCTGAGCTGCAAAGGCCTCTGGAAGAAAACCTGCTGCTCATGGGGTTTCCAGGCAAGAATACTGGATATCATAGAATATAGGGAAGATGCTAAAGAACTAAAGATGCTGTATATTAGATAAAGTTCCTAGATAAAGGACATGAAATCTGAGCTGCTCAGGCAGGTGCAGGGATCAACTCCTCCAGAGGTATCCGGGGTCCAGGTCAGCAGAAATTAACAGGAAGACAAAGCATGGGGCTAAGATCAACAAGGCTAATGAACTGGATTTTATGTACTTACTTCTCACACTTCAAAAATGCAAGCTCTTCTGTCGGTCTTCACGTGAACTTTCACGGTTGTATGCTACCTGACTGTGTATCCCCATGCCTAGCTGAGGAAACCCTTGCTCACTTGCATTTCATCTATGGCCCAGGACAAGAGTTTTATAGTCACAGAGCATAGGATTCAAGTCATAGATAGCTCTGTCTTTAATGGGCAGGGAGACTGGCACTTTATCTCTCTTTAACCATTTACCTCAATCTGACAACTGAGAATCCTAAATTTAGTTTTGAGAAGATGCAGTGTGACTTTAATATATGTGTTTATTTTCATTCCTTTTCTCCTCCTTTGCCCCAGTCTTAGCATCAAAAGCCTCAATGATTTCTTCTTTAAAGACCAGATTTTCTGAAAACAGATTAAAAAAACCATGCCTTTACTCTCTAAATAAGTGTTAAACATCTACTCTGGGCCAAGATGGACTGGAAGAAGGAAGTTCAAGGATGAATAGTCATTTACAGTCCCTGAACTCATGGTCCTGCCACTGTTCAAATGGAATGAAGATGACTAGGTTCCTTGTTTTAGAAATGGTTTATTTTTAGTGGCTAAAATGGAAATGGCATGTTTCTTCTTTGGATATAGCTTAAGGACAGTGTGTCTTCCATCTGGCAGCTCTGAACCCTTGTCAAACTCAGCTCAGTCACTCCTACTTGAAGTCTTCTCTGACCCCCAGAAGTACAGCGTGTCCTGTTGCGCTAATTGGGTTCTATTGCCACGTGTTTGCTTGCCTTGTTTTGTGTGTGATCAGTCACGTCTGACTCTTTGTGGGTTCATGGACTGTAGCCTGCCAGGCTCCTGTGTCCATGGGATTCTCCAGGCAAGAATACTAGAGTGGGTAGCCATTTCCTTCTCCAGGGGATCTTCCTGACCCAGGGATCAAACTCACACCTCTTGCGCTTCTTGCATTGGTAGGTGGGTTTTTTCTTCTGTGCCACCTAGAAAGCTCACCCGCCAGCTGGCATAACTCTGGGGCTCAGACTACCATCCTAACTTGCTGTCCACTACTTCCCTTTATATATTTTACTTCCCAAATAAACTATAATCTTGACAAAATTGAAAAAAAATATGAATTGACAGAGGAATGAATGAATAAAATACTGAAGTAAAAAGAGGAAGAGTGGGAGAAAAGGAGAGACTGGGGTGTGTTTTGACCAATGTCTATCCACTTCCTTAGAATATGTGCTGTGTTAGCAAGAGTTCAGAAGACAGCTCAACCTGTTTACTACACTTTGAAGGATTTTCTGTTTGTTTTGTGTTTTGGTTAAAACTGTAAGACTTTAATAATTGGAAAATTGTATATTCTCTTGAGAGTCCCCTGGCCTGTAAGGAGATCAAACCAGTCAATCCTAAAGGAAATCAGTCCTGAATATTCATTGGAAGGACTGATGCTGAAGCTGAAACTCCAATACATTGACCTGACGGGAAGAACTGATTCATTAGAAAAGACCTTGATGCTGGGAAAGATTGAAGGCAGGAGGAGAAGGGGATGACAGAGGATGAAATGGTTGGATGGCATCACAAACTCGATGGACATGAATTTGAACAAGCTAAGGGAGTTGGTGATGGATAGGAAAGCCTGGAGTGCTGCAGTCCATGGGGTCACAAAGAGTTGGACACAACTGAGTGACTGAACTGAACTGAACTGATATTCTCTTGGGAAAGGTAATTCCCTTTCTTATTATCTTCCTTTACACACTTTTCTTGTTTATTTTCTCTGTATACATTTCCATATTTTTCTCTACTGTTGCATTTATTAAATAGTACAGAGGTGAAGAGAGTTGGGATTTGGTATCAGATAAGAAAATGATGTATATGAGTCTACTTCATACTAGTTACATGACTTTTCAAAAACTATTTATGTTTCTCAGCTACATTTTCCAATTGGTACAGTTGGCCAGATTCTTCCATATTGACAGTTGAAGGTGGTCCTATAGACTGACACCGCTTTGGGTGGGATCAGAAGTGAGGATCCAGGTCCTTACCCTAATGCACAGATGAGGTGTGTATAATGATCTTGCCTAAGATTTCACCCTTGTAGATCCCACATTTTCCAGCAGCCCAGACAGCTTTCTGTCCCCTCCCACTGTCAGGATCATCCTCTCTTCTGAAGACAAGCTCAAGTGCACAGACTTGATCTTTCACAGGTGTTCAAGATGTCCTCTCCTTATTGCAAAATGCAGTTCCAGTTGCTTCAGGGCTTGTGTGCCTCAGCCTAATTGAGTGCTAACTGATGCAATACAGTCAGAGCTGCAAGAGCTTAATTTGTGTGTTAAGTACTTCCCCTGAGCTTTGGGTACCTTGCTGCTGCTTCAGCACCAGGATGGATGGATTAGGCCCACTCTTCCCCCATATCTGACTGTGTTGCTGTCCTGTATGAACTCTGTGATTACGTTATGCCTCCTAACAGTGTCTGCGAAAGGGCAGGGGCTGGAAAGGGATGGAGGGTGGTTTTGAGGACCTTACTCAAATAGTTTCTTCCTAACTCGCAGGTTTAGATTTCACTAACTAGGAATGTGACACTCAGCGCAAATACAGGAGAATTATCTGTCTTTTTTTATAAAACCATCTTCAAGAATTTAAAAAGTAGCTCTTACAGGAAATAACATGAGCTTGTCTAATGTCAAGTTAATTGAAAATTATTCTCACCTCGTGCAAAGCCAGTACGAAGTCAGCTTCACTAAAAACTCTCAGAGGGAATAAAAAAACTTCTCCAAAAATTCTTCTGTGTGGACTTTGTTCGAATCTCAACTGATTCTCACGCAACTACACCAAGCCACTGTACAGAGGAGGCCGTATCTAAATCAACAAGATTAAAAATCTGGATCCCAGTTTCACTTTTAGAACATGGTTTTCTCAGCTGGATTTTTAAAGCTTCCAGGTGAGGTCACTTTTAGTTGCACTTTCCTAAAGTTTCTTCATGAGTGTTAAACTCAGGTAACTGTCAAAGGATGGTTAACTCAACATCCCAGCCATGCTCTGAGCGTGTGGAGTGCTGATCACACTCTAAAATCAAGTGGAATGTTTAGTCCCACGCTTTCCACTTGACTTTCCTGGTGGCTCAGATGGTAAAGTGTCTGCCTGCAATGCGGGAGACCCGGGTTCGATCCCTGGGTTGGGAAGATCCCCTGGAGAAGGAAATGGCAACCTACTCCATTACTCTTGCCTGGAAAATCCCATGGACAGAGGAGCCTGGTAGGCGACAGTCCATGGGGTCGCAAAGAGTCGGACTTGACTGAGCAACTTCACTTTCACTTTTCTACCTGCGGTACCATGAAGTGAAATCAGTTCATCTCTGCAGCGCTGTCTAGAACTAACCTGGCACATGGCAAGGGCCAGCGATCATTGCTGTTAATAGTATCAGCATCTCTGAATGGGAGCGAGATGCCCACTCACAAGTTCTTCCAAGGAAAGGATGTCCTTTGAAACTCAAGTCTGAGGGCTGGAGAGGTTACTGGCTTGTGCCCCTCTCTCTTGAAGCCAGGTGGCACGCCCACCATCTCCTAGGAGCTCGCAGGGCAACACGTGCCCCCTGGGAGGTGGGAAGGGGGGAGGTGGTTGCGTCACTTGGCAGCATCCAAACCCAGGGCATCTCTGAGGTGACCCAGCTGCCACTTTCCAGGATGGGAGAGCTGAGTGGGTTTGTTTTTCACTTGAACTTATTGTATTTCATTTCCCCATCGAGGCAGCCTTGGTTGCCTGAGAAGGACGCCACCAGAAGGAGGGGGCAGGGTGGGGTGGCCCTGGGCGCTTGGCCCTTCTGCTCCCAGTGTGGGCTCAGCAGCAGGATTTCCTGGGAAGCAGACTTGCTGGGGACTTTGCCCCGGGCCATGACTCCCAGCCCACTCCCCCCAACCCCCCGGGACCGGGCTCTGCCAGCTCCTGGCGCCAATGTGGCCCTCTCCCTGGTCCCAGCTGCACTCAGGAGGACCTGGTTTCCCCAGACGGCTCAGCAGGAGGAGAAAAGGAAAGGCAAGATGCCCAGGTCCCAGGGGTCAGGAGGCTTCCCATGAAAGCGGTTTGATGGCATCAAGTTGATTGTTATTGCTTTTTATCCCTGCAAATCAGCCCCCAATCAGAAACATTAGTGCAACAGTAGTGCTCAAGGTGTGATGGCAGCCACGGTGAGCATGAGGAGGTGTCGGTGTGGACAAGAACAGGGCTGCAAGCATTCACCCTGTGTTGTGGGCCCAGCACAGCCACCTTCCATCAGCATGTCTCCACCTGGCACTGCTGACATTTGGGCTAGACAGTTGTGCGAGGTGGCGGCCGCCCTGTACCTTACAGGATGTTTAACAGCATCCCTGCCTCCACCCGCTAGGTGCCAGCAGCACCCACTAACTGTGACAATGATGAAATGTCTCCAGATTTTGCCAAATTTCTCTCAGGGGGCCGGGGGCAAAATTACCCCTTTGAGAATGATGACATTTGATATCAGATCTCCTCTTTACAATAAGCCTGTGATTGAGACATCCTTTCCCCATTCTTACATTATGGTTGAATAGCAGTGTTAGTGGTAGAATAGTACTGTGTGTGTGTGTGTGTGTGTGTGTGTGTGTGTGTATGTGTTAGTTGCTCAGTCATGTCCGACTCTTTACTACCCTATGGTCGATAGCCCACCAGGCTCCTCTGTCCATGGAATTCTCCAGGCAAGAATACTGGAGTGGGGTTCCATGTTCTACTCCAGGAGATCTTCCTGACCCAGTGATCAAACCCATGTCTCCTGCATTGCAGGCAGATTCTTTACCCTCTGAACCCCCAGGAAAGCCCATAATAGTAACAATAGTAGCTAATTCCCGATGGCTCAGTGGTGAAGAACCCACCTGCCAATGCAAGAGACACAGGTTCAACCTCTGGATTGGGAAGATCCCCTAGCGAAGCAAATGGCAACCCACTCCATTATTCTTGCCTGGGAAATCCCACGGACAGAGGAGTCAGGCAGGCTACAGTCCATGTGGTCACAAAAGAGTCAGACATAACTGAGTGACTAAAGAAAACAGCTACAATGTCAGTTAAGGGCAGAAAGCATTCTGAAAGTGTTCCTTGCTGAAACTCCAATACTTTGGCTGCCTGATGTGAAGAACTGACTCATTGGAAAAGACCCTAATGATGGGAAAGTTTGAAGGCAGGAGGAGAAAGGGATGACAGAGGATGAGATGGTTGGATGGCATCACCAACTCAATGGACATGAGTCTGAGCAAGCTCCAGGAGTTTGTGATGGACAGAGAGGCCTGGCATGCTGCAGTCCATGGGATCACAAAGAGTCAGACACGACTGAGCGACTGAACTGTGTCCCCGTTATTCACTTCACCCTCGAAGCAGTCCTGCAAGAGTACTGGTGCCCCAAGTTAATGAACTGAAGGTAAAAAATCACCAACAAAGCTAGGGAGAGAAAGCAGTTTGATTCCAAACCCTTTCCACCCAGTGATGCTGCTTCTTCGGAGAAAAAAATAATATTATGTTCATTCATGTTTATGAGCCTGGACCACACAGCGTGTGATCTGAGTCATCCACTCCTCCTCTCTGCAGTACCTGGATATCTGGAAATACGCTCAGGTACCCTGGACAAAAGCATGTCCTCTGTGGACACAGCCAGACCCCGGAGGCACGTGACTTTCTCCCTGTGTGTTGTCCCCACCTCCTCCACGTGTACGGAGTGTGGTTGACTGCCTGACTGAAGACCTGTGTGAGTGAACCCCTGTGCAGAACCCGAGGGTTCTGTCTGGTCTCCAAAGCATGCCTACAAGACTCAGGAGTAGGGTGGAAGATGTTTAAAGTCCCTGTTCATGCTTTACAGCGCAGATTGGCAAGACTTTTTCTTTCTCTCCTTCTGCTTCCCACTGTCTTGATGAACTGGTGTCACTGCTGTGAGAAAATATAATAAACAAACGCACCAATGATTGCTGTTTGCTTAGAGATCCATGCCGCATTTCAAACAAAGTCTGCATACAATTCACATAGTGGTTTCATTTTCCTAATAGGTCACTAGTCCTTCAGAAACCAGGCAGAGTTTTGTTAGTGTGTGTATGTGTGTGTGGACACCACTGTGGGCCAGGTCAGGTTCACTGGTGCCACTGTCAGTATTCACTGAGGTGATGGATGGTGTTGTCACACTTCACTCAGGAGCGGATGGGCTTGGAGTGGGGGTGGGGGGGTGAAACAGTTTCATGGGGAAGAGAATAGAATGGGATTACTGCTCTAAGACAGGCAGAGGCACCTCCCTGGACCAGGACCACCAGGCAAGTCATCCCAGGAGATGCAATTGGAGTAGTGTCCCGACAGAGGATGCGGCAGCAATCAGGGAACAATGCAGCAGAACATCTCTAGAACGAGAGCAGATGTCACAGTCAAGAGGTGTGCAATTCCATGGTGTGTGTGGGACACACAAGGAGTGCGTGCCGTCCGTCCGCCGTGGGGAGAGATGACAAAACGGCGCGGGGCTGGACCACTTAGGGCTGCCTGCCTTGTTTGCTGAACACCTGCTAGTTGCCAGGCAGGGTTAGACAGCAAACAGAAGAGCCAGAGCTGGGGAAGCCTAGCTGCAGGCTGAGCGCTGGAAGGAAAGAGGATGACAAGGACGGCTGTGAAGTTCTCACCCTGGCCTTTGTCAGAGAATGTCTCATCTGACTCAGGGATGTGTTGTGTAGTTAGCACAGCGGCTTAAGCCGAGGTGCTCGTAGAGGATTACAATGATCCATCCTGAAGGTACCGTGTCTACTTTCATAGGGCCTTCAAGGTGCCAAACAAAAGAAATTTCTTTATATAGCAAGATGAGGTCAATGGGGGAGGTGATGGGGGCAGAAAATCTGCTGGGTTCTCAGGTTTCATTTCTGGAAGCATTCACAGTGCATCTCTGTCTAAAGAGCTGTGCCAGGTTATGTGACAGTAAACAGCACAAGGCCATCTCTGCCCTCCAGGAATTTACTGGGTCAGAGGAGACAGAGACGGAGAGAACTGTTTGCAGCTCTTGTCCAGGGATGTGCCACTTTGAGCTATACAAAGATAGACGTGAACATAGATATCCATCAGCCTCTCTTGTGCTATTGACGTTTGGGGCTGCAGAGTTTCATTTTCAGGGGGTGTCCTGGGCATGCTGGATGTTTTCCAGTGTGTCTGGCCTCCACCACTAGATACCAGAAGTCCCTTCTCACTCGCCAAGTGTGACAACCAAAAACATTTCCAGATACTGGCCAGTGCTCCCCGAGGACAAAGTCACCATGAGTTGGCAACCAGAAACACATGGTCCGGATCTAGGTGGATGTATGCGTAGACTGATATAACCTGTATCCACCCAGGGGGTGTATCCAGTCAGCCCTCCCTCAAAACCCAGGTGGAGAAGGCTGAGGGCGACAGAGAGACAGACAGATCCCTACAAGTGCATATTTCCTACGCACCGCAGACCGCGTGATTGCTCACTTTAAAGTAATCAAAGCAGAACGAACGGCAGTCAGCAAAAAGCCATTCTCTCTCATTGGATTCAGTTCTAATTGTCATTGAGAAAACGAAGAGAACAACGTAGGAAATGGAAGGACACGTGGGAGAAGCAGACTGAGAGCAGGCGGGCCCTGATTCCTTCGTATCTGGAAGATACGAAGCAGAATACGATTCTGCAGAATACGTGCAGCCTGCAGAATACGATTCATGCTATTTATCAAGTAAACCCCAGGGGCCAGGAGCATCCTTGAATATCTTCTATGTTCAGACTCCAGAGCCAATGTACGCCAAGAATGAGACATCTACGTTGGAATAAATCCATGTTTATAATTATGAAATAATCTCTTGTCCCTAGGAAGAAAATGCTACTTTTTGATTTACCTTATCTAACACTAAAATGTCTTGAACTGCTTATCTAGACAAAGGGTACAGATGAACCTCTTTCCAGGGTAGGGATAGAGACACAGACATGGAGAATGAATATGTAGACACGGAGCAGACAAGGGGAGGGTGGGGTTAACTGGGAGCTTAGGATTGTACATAGGCGTGTACATGTGCACACTACTATGTGTAAGTATAATAGTGTGAAGCTAGTGGGAAGCCACTGCATAACACAGGGAGTTCAGTTGAGTGCTCCGTGATGACCTAGATGGGTGGGATGGGGGTGGGGGGAAAGCTCAAGAGGGAGGGGAGATATGTATACACACCGCTGATTCATGTTGTTGTACAGCAGAAACTAACACAACCTTGTAAAGCAATTATACTCTGATAAAAATAAAATAGATATGTACATGATATCTATGTTAGAGCTCTTTCTAAAATAACTCTTTCAAAAGCCTTAGCTGTATCTTGCAGCTGGGAAGTTGGTGTCTCATAAGCACTTTAAAAAATAAACTATGCCAGGACACTAGACTTCACTTAATAGTAATAAGCGACCCACATGATACAATTTGTATGAAACAGAAAGCGTAATCAAAAATGCCTTCTCCACCTGCCTTCCCAGCGGGGGAGGCATTTCTTTGGGTTAAGTCATTGTCTGCAGATGGTCCTGTAGAAATGTAAATATGATACTCAGAACAAGATAATGCATTAATCAACACATTATCACCAAGTTATTAATGAGGTAAGCCAATTAGGACACTCACTCACTCAACATTTATTGTAGGATTCCCATATGCCAACCACCGGCTAAGTGCTGGGGACACAGAAGGGAAGCAGACAGGAGCTCTGAGGGAGACTGTAGTTTATTGAGTCACACAGACTCCTGGTTCTATGAGCGGCAGTTGTGATATTTTATGCTTTCACTTAAAACATTAATTTTCCTCTAGTTCTGAGTGCACCTCCAGTCTCAGTCCACCTGTAGGTGGTTCCCACCAGGGGCTGCACATTAGACTCTTGTGGGGTGCTCTTGAAACCTACAGATGTCCAATCTCCCCCAGCTCCCAGCCCAAACAAGTAGAATCTGAATCAGTGGGGTGGCTTCTAAGCCACAGAATTTGTCCATTTCCTAAGGTGACTCAGTCACAGCGAAGGTAGGGAGACACCATTCTGCTTGGTCTCCCTTAGGTAAATACACTCGAAGTTATGAAGGTAAATTCTGTGTTTCCCAGTCTTGCTCACTTGCTGAACTATCATTTCACAAGCATCTCCCTAGAAGGACTAGTCCAGTTCATTTGAGTTGAAACCTAGTATGCACTTTAAAAAAGAGCCTCTATGTGGATCTTATGATGAGTTTGAAAATAACCGAGAAATATACTTGAAACTTCTAAATTGATTTCCACTGGTCAATATGCTTAGTACCCTCTTCCATCAGCACCTGAGAGCTCACCCTAGAATGCTCACTCCAGAGTCCAACATAATATTCTACCTTACCCAGTACCACCCCTTCCCTTCTCCCCTCCAGACATTGGGAAGAGCCCCTATTCCTCTGATGAACCGCTCATCTCATCACCTCCCAGAGCGATGAAGAAGATGGCTGCCCTCAGTGTGGCTAGAGTCTGTTTCTACCAGTGATGTATGTATTTCTTCTCAGCTTCAAATTCGGTCAAACTGGTGATTCGAATTCAGCAACAGTGGAGCATTTGCATCGCAGAAATTGGCAAAGACGACAAAAGCGGCTTTTTTAAAGGATAGGTGATAAACATCCACTAATAACCACTGCTATCATCCATTTCCTCAAGGGACAAGAGAGAGGTCCTTGCTGGACTGCACTGGAGCAGTGAGAAAAGTCCAGAAAATGGGTGTGGTGGAAAAATGACAAACTTCTGACACTAACAGTTGTCAGCATAGAGAGTGAATCCACAAAGATGTATCATTGACTTGAAATAGGAGCTTGCCAATGCAGGAGATTCAAGAAATGCATGTTCGATCCCTGGGTTGGAAAGATGCCCTGGAGGAGGGCATGGCAACACACTCCAGTATTCTTGCCTGGAGAACCCCATGGACCGAGGAGCCTGGTGGGCTACGGTTCAGAGGGTCACAAAGAATCGGACACTACTGAAGTGACTTACCAGTCACACAAGCAAATATAAATTATCTGTATCTTTATAATGTTTTTCTTTTTAATTGCTATTCTGCAATGACAGCTACTTTGTGATTGTAGCATTTCATTTGATGGTTTAAATCCTGAAAGTGTTGTTTTATTCATACAGAAAATCTGGAGGCTAGTGGGGGCCATCCCTGGCATTCGCAACCATCTGGCATGATTCACGTGTGTGGAAAATGGGGGAGAGGGATCTTTTGTTCTTGCTCCAACATGCCCTCGAGTCCTGTGTCTTTGCCATTCTAATGATTTATCTTTTTCATATCAATAAGTAAATGGATACTATCAGCCTCTGTAAAATGTATAGTGACTATTACTGCTAAAGGTTTTCAAAAAAAATTAGATGAATAATAGCTAAAATGGAACATGGTAAAATTATTATAGACAAAAGAACTGCCTAAGTATCAGATTGGTTAAAAAGTGGATTCAAGAATGTTAGGGGAAAATCTGAACAAACTTTTCACCTAACCTGCTATTTATACCTTAATAACATTAAAAACTGCAAAAAAAAAAAAAAAAAAACTTCAGAAAAAGCATACATTTGAAATAACAGAAAATAAAGTATACTTGTTTAAAAGGCAATACAACAATAAAAACTTCTTGGCAGACACAAATCAGTAAAATTTTCTTGAAAATGTAAACTTGGAAAAATGATTTCTATTATATATCTATATTTTATAAAGTGGCTTTGCATTAAAATATAAATATAGTTAACCTTCACTTTAAAATACATATGGTATTTCTTTAATAGTCAACTTTACTTTCACTTCAGTAAAAGCACAATGGAAAGAAAATAGGAGTGACTTGCTTGTGTTGTATGAAAATGCAGTCTGGGAAGTTGAGTTTAAGAGTATCCACCCTAGCAAATATTTAAGACAAAATTAATCAATGTCAGTATAAAATTCTTTTAGCTTTTTGTATTTCTCAACATGTGGTGTCAACAGTTTTCTTGGCATCTAGTTTATAGGGTCAAAATAGCTATTCTTATTTATTAGGGTCAAAGAGTCAAAAATATTTGCATAATGATGATCTCTAATTGAATAAGTTCTTAAAAAATTGAATTCTCTAATATACTCAGTGTCACTTTGCCCCATCAATAACTGCGAAGAGGTCCACAGCTGTTAACACAGACCCATCTGGCCTATATCTCAGCCCTTTGGTGAAGAGGGTTGGCCACACGGTACTGGTGAGACACAGACCAAGTGACCTTGTGGGCACCTTGCATCCAGAGGGAAAATGGGCAGAAAACTCTTCGGGAAGAATCCCTGAGCAAAATGGGATCCCTGGCACTCTAACAATTCTTGGTGGGAATATGTCACTCATGTCATCTTATAGCAGGTAAAATATGTTACAGCAGGTACAAGCAGAGGCCCATCCTGGTGAAGCTATTATTAAAGTTATTATGATTTATTACTAAAGTGGCCCACAAGCACCTAGAGCTTAGAAAAGCCTAGTGACACATGCCTCCAACTCACCCACCGACCCAGGCATGTGAACAGATATCCCAGATACGTGGTTACTCTGGCTGGTAGGTGTGCATACACACACAGAAGTGTGTATGCATGTGTTATGTACGTGTCACTGTGCAGACCTAAAAACGGGCCAGCCTTCTCACCTGGCTTCTGTTTCTCAGTAGGGAAACAGGACCTCACAGAAATGCTAAGTCAGCATTTTATCAACAGTCCCTTGAGGTACTGTTAAGCCAAGTTTAGGCAGATTTCCAATGGAGAGAGGGTCCTCCATCTACATTTGTGCTTTTCCTACATTGCACTGGCCTCCTGGAGTTAAGGCTGAATGGTCCTTGGAAGAGAAACTCGAGTCTCCCAACTTACCATAGCTCATCTTTGATAGGGTTCTCTATTCAACAGCAGCAAACATTTTTTAAGTTCCTACAGCATGTAAACCTGTGTGCTGCCCACGGCACACGTGTAAACCAGAATGACTCTCTGCCTTTGGGGAGTTAAATTCTGGTGGACTTTCATACGGACTAGAGGTTAATTCCACCTTCTATGCTGCAGAAGACAATTAGACCAGCATTTTCAGACTGGAACAGTCGGACAATAAAGGTCTTCATGAGGCCAAACACGGGCTTTTCTTACTGGAGCGCCGCAATCCGGGACCTCAGTTCTGTTCCCCTCTCTCACCTTCATCCTCCACCATCCATCCCCTCCAGAGCGACACGGCACTCAGGGGCCTGTGATCACTACCGCGTGTGAGCAGATTCAGTTCAGTGGTCATTATCCATTATCTATCTCCCTGCTGCACTTTCATCTCCTTAACAGCAGAGATTGAACATGTCTCGGAAGAATTCCCATTCTTGGCTAGCCCAAAATAACAAAAAAGAGACTCTAAACCTTCCTTTCAGGTAGAATTCATCCCAGCATCTCGTGGTTTTATACATCTTCTTCCTTTTGGTCTTCTCTTTCGTTCCTTGACATCAGCACCTGGTCACCTGCTATCTGGGCCCTTTCTTCTTTTATGCTATGGGCACCTCCTTGACTTGGTTTTCTGTGTAATCCATAAAGACTCTGTTATTAATATTTTATTAAATTCATGTGTTTGAACTCAAAGAGGACTATGGTTACCATCTGTGCTCCAATCACCCTGAGATTTTCAATTATGGCAGAAGCAAAAACAATATTGTAAAGCAATTATCTTCCAATTAAAACTAAATTTTTAAAAAACACAGTCATTTTAAGGTAATAATAGAAGATTATCTATAATAGGAATACATGCCATATTTTCTGAAATAACTTTTTAGGGCTCTAGATATTTCAAGAAGTGTTTATTATAGTGAGCTGAAATAGGAAACTTTTATAGGGAGTGTTTGAGTAACTTCAATGTTTTTCCTATGTATTAGAGACTGTGTTAGATGCCTTATATTCTTATTAGATTGACTTTTTCCATCAGCTTTGCCAGGTCAGTGTTATAACTACCATTGGCTAATGAGGGTTTAGGATTCAGAGGTGTAAAGTGCCAGCCCAAGCTTATACAACAGAAAGGTGACAAACCCGACGCCCCTGGGGCTGTCCAGCTAGAAGGACAGCCCTTCCAGTGGCTTTCCTCCAGGCCTCTTAGCAACTGCTTTAAGCTCCACCCAATAACACTTCTACTCAAGGCAGGTAATCCATTCCAAATTCAATTCTCACTTTCTTACAGGTGCTAACTTCTATATCCCTGATCAAAAACAGCTGTTAATGAAGACTCCTCAACATAATTCTCACCTCCAACACATGTTCACTCCAAGCTCCTTGAAAAGACTGGAAACTGGTATGACCCCCTGGATAACTCTTTCTTCACTAAGATCACACTTTCTCACAGTGCTCCCTCTCTCCATTTAGGGGTAATTGTATTAGTTGTGAAATTCACCATAAGGGTCTACATGGAGATCAATTTTATGGAAAATATAACAATCGCAAAACCATGAAGAATAGATTTGGGCAAAGCATCCTCAAGATAAGATTCTGTGTTCCCTCAATTTCTCCTCTAATTTTCTTGATGGCATGTCTAAAATGATAAGCAGGGGAACTTAGCAGCACTGGATTTGCCTCAGCTGTGGAAAAATAAGTATCTAATTATGAGATTGTCATAGATTTGTTGTTGTTGCTGTTATTGTTAAAAGAAATAGGTGAGAAACCAAGAACACAAACTGACTAGTGAGAAACGCAGATAATTAACTTTGCATACCTGGTATAACTTCCACTTTATAATAGTGTACAATTTTTTTTCTATATTATTAGATGTAACTAACCAATATTTTGTTGAGGATTTTTGCATCAAAGTTCATGGAATATATTGTTCTGTTGTTATCCTTCCTTGCAATGTCTTTATCTGGTTTTGTTATTACTATGAAGGTTATGCTGGCTTCATACATTGAGTTAGAAAAGTGTACCCTCTGCTTCTGTTGCTAAGAGAATTAATAGAATTGAATTGTATCAAGTGCTCAATGAAAGTAGGAGGGGACTAGTTTTAAATGCCTCTTTCTTTGCATTTTGACACGCTCTATTGATTCCTCTCAAGCTCATTGATACATTGTTTTTCCTTAGATACATCCAGTCTGCTGTTAAAGCCATCAAAAACATTCTTCATTTCTACTACAACATTATTTATTTGTAGCATTTCCTCTTGAGTTTTTCTTGGAATTTCTATTTCTATGGTTACATTGCCATCTTTTCTCATTTTTTTTTTCATTGAGCCCTTTGTATATTAATCATTAATGATATGCTGTGTACACCATCATATCCCAACTCTTTGTGGTCCCATGGGCTGTGGCCACCAGGCTCCTCTGTCCACAGGATTTTCCAGGCAACAATACTGGACTGGGTTGCCATTTCCTCCTCCAGGGGATCTTCCCAACCCAGGGATCAAACCTGTGTCTCTTGCCTCACCTGCATTAGCAGGCAGATGCTTTACCTCTGCTACATCCTCCTTATAAGAAGAGGAGAGAAGACTTGAAGGCAGAGGCAGAGGACTTCACTGGTGGTACAGTCGCTAAGACTCCGCTTACCATTCTTTTACATACAGATGCAAAACTGAAGCTAAAAAGGATAAGGTGAAATTCAAGTTTACACTGTAAATTTCTAGAAGGTGCCTGTGTATAAGTCCAGGACTAGACAACTAAGTATCAACAGGCTTATTTAGTGGTCAATTCTTAGTGATATTTCTTCCACTTTGTATAAAACTATTAATGTATTTTGCATTTTAATGGAATCTTTCCTATTTGAAAAACATCAAGATCACATTATAATAAAGCATGTGCATAGAGAATTTTAAAACTGTTTAGTTGTAAAAATCTCCAAACTGAATCAAAAGGTCTATTACCCTCAAAAGAATTAAGACAGTTGAGTGATTAATGATCAGATATGTGTTTATGAAGATTTGAGGTTTTGAAGAGAAACTCGAACAATTATCACTATTGTTTTTGGTCTAAATTAGATTTCTACTCATGTTTTTATCATAAGCACAAGTTCTGGCAGCTGCACTTGTAAAATCTTTGAGGAAAACATATTAATGGCTTCATGTTTTTCTTAGCTAATAGAACTATTACTATTCAGTCACAAACATTACTGATATATTAATAAAAAGAGATATAGTAAAACAGGTGAATGGAACACTTTGAGATGAATATCTAATGACTTCAGAATTTCATAGCTCTGCTCTCTCATTTACATTATACCCTCTGGTATGAGAATGTTGGGAAAAATTTCAGTAAGATAAAAAAGCTGGTCTCTAGCGCCAATGTTATATATGAACCCTTAATATTGTTATCTAATCATTCACTGAAAACTGAAATAGGTAACCATCCTTACCTTCAAAATATCTCTAACTTAAGCCTCAAGATCCAATAGTTTAGCCAACTGATGTGAAGAACTGACTCACTAGAAAAGACTCTGATGCTGGCAAAGATTGAAGGTGGGAGGAGAAGGGGATGACAGAGGATGAGATGGTTGGATGGTATCACCGACTCAATGGAAATGAGTTTGAGCAAACTCCAGGAGACAGTGAAGGACAGGGAAGCCTGGCATGTTGCAGTCCATGGGATCGCAAAAAGTTAGACACGACTTAGCAACTGAACAACAATGAACATTTCTTATTTTAAATGTATTTTTTAGCCATAAGATTGATGCTATATTTGAGATGAACTGAAGTTTGAAGATTGGAATTCTGCAGCGACATTTTCTTTTTTCTTTACAACTAAAAATATTGTTGGCACTAAGGTGAGCTAAGAGTACAGCCAATGCCTAGAAGCATACTGTCTGAGACCAGAATTCACTCTACCTCGGACAGGGCTTGTGTCTTACTGAACTTCACTGCATTTCAGCTTTCTTATCTGTAAAACAGGGACAACAACAGAAGCTAAATTTTGGAGCTGTGGTGAGTATTACACTGAGAAAATTATTTAGTATAGCACCTGACTTTCCTTCCAAGTTCAATATATGTTACTATTGCTTCTGTTATTGTTTTATTATTCAGTGAATCACCATTGATGGTGATTGCAGCCATGAAATTAAAAGACGCTTACTCCTTGGAAGGAAGGTTACGACCAACATAGATAGCATATTTAAAAGCAGAGACATTACTTTGCCAACAAAGATCCGTCTAGTCAAGGCTATGGTTTTTCCAGTGGTCATGTGTGGATGTGAGAGTTGGACGGTGGAGAAAGCTGAGCGCCAAAGAATTGATGCTTTTGAACTGTGTTGTTGGAGAAGACTCTTGAGAGTCCCTTGGACTGCAAGAAGATCCAACCAGTCCATCTTAAAGGAGATCAGTCCTGGGTGTTCATTGAAAGGACTGATGTTGAACCTGAAACTCCAATACTTTGGCCACCTCATGCGAAGAGTTGACTCATTGGAAAAGACCCTAATGCTGGGAAAGATTGGGGGCAGGAGGAGAAGGGGATGACAGAGGATGAGATGGTTGGATGGCATCACCGACTCGATGGACATGGGTTTGGGTAAACTCTGGGAGTTGGTGATGGACAGGGAGGCCTGGTGTGCTGCGATTCATGGTGTCTTAAAGAGTCAGACACGACTGAGCAACTGAACTGAACTGAACTGAACTGAATGATATTGAGATGAATAGGTTATTGGCAGTTTTATTGGAGTGATTCTCAAACGGGGTTTTTCTTATACATCAGAGGACCCTGGAGACATATTTGGTTGTCACAACTGAAATGATAGGGTGGTACTGGCAGAAGGATGACAGAGGCCTAGGGTGCAACAGCCCTCAGGACAGCCCCCTACAGAAGAGAATTTTATAGCCCACAGCTGTCAATCATGATGAAGCTGAAGAAGGCTGCTTCATCGTAAGCTTCAGCCCGAGGCATCATCCCTGAAGAGTAAATGTCACAATCTTTAAACCCTCGCTGTTGATCACAAGGGATGTGTTTCATTCCTTTCTTTAGTCATTGATTTCCTCCTTTAAAACAGGCACTATTAAATCAGACAGCATACCATCTCCTGGAGCTTGAAAGATCAATTCAACAAACTTTGCCCTTAATCATAGAGTGTGACGTCATGCAAGGAGACCAATAAAGACCAGGCATTGAGACACGTCAGTTGTGATTACAGGGTTATTGCTCTTGATGAGAAGGACACAAAGATGGGGCTGAGAGACAGAATGGAGCCAGGTCGTGCATGGTTTCGCTGCCTCTGAGAGTCTGCACACGTTGCTTTCTGGGCCAGGGGAAACAGATCTGAAAGACGCTGAGCAAGGATTAACCCTGAAAATATGTATGTTTTAGAAGGTTTTTCTAGTGGAAGTACATACGAAGGATGAAAAAGGAAAAAGGGAGAAATAGAAACTAAACACGATGAAAATGTGGAGGCTAATGATGGTGAAACTTTAACCCATGATGGGGTGATGGGAAGAGAGGGAGGGTAGCTGGGCTTGCATCAATACTTGGTGATGGAACAGCTGCAGAGGAGGAGTTGTAAGAATTCTGGGTCCCCATGTGGGAGACCTAATCTGTAGAAACAAGGGGTCTCTGTGGAAAGGAAAGAGGCTGAGGAGAAAGGGCAGTGTGGTCAGTTTGGATCGACAGAGGTGTGGTCAGTGCCTGATGGCTACAGAATTCAGGAGAGGAACCACTCGAACGAAGCACAAAGAATAGAAAAAATCACCAATAGGCAAATTCAGTTACTGGGAGGGGGCAGCAGCCAATGCAATAAAAGCTTCAGTCTCATTAGGTTATTGTCTGGTCGCCTTGGGTTTGATCTTGTTAGAAATACGATGTCCTTCAGGGTTTGATAGATGAGTCTGCAAAGCTCACGTGAGAGGAGTCTGGTAGGGATAGTATGAATATCTTTACTATATTCTCACGTTCTGAATCCACAATTCACAGGCATCCTTTTTACCTCTTTCACTTAAGGTATTTCCCACAATTATTGTTCATTAATAAGCAATAATATTATTGTTCACTGATAAGTATTTATTGCTCATTAATGAGAAGGGGACAACGGAGGATGAGCATGGTTGGATGACATCACCGACTCAATAGACATGAGTTTGAATAAACTCCAGGAGATAGTGAAGGACAGGGAAGCCTGGCGTGCTGCAGTCCCTGGGGTCACAAAGAGTTGAACACGACTTAGCGACTGAACAAAAACCAAAAATTGCTCATTAACTATTTGTTGAATAAATAACTAAGTAACTTAACATAGAAAAATTACTTTCCTCCAGATTGACTTGCTCAGGCTTAAATTACATGCATATTTGTACATACACATGAATATGTGCATACACATTTGCATATGCAAATGTACCTATGCATATTTATGTACCTATGTACAGGCACACATACAGAGACCATCTTTCTTGAGATAATGTTCAATCCAAAAGAATGTGCACTGGGTCAACTCTTGTCAAGTGAGATGATGTGTATCTTTAAAGTCAAAGTTATAGTGAAAGAGTCCAGCATATTATATTAATACGTCCTTTTAGTTATGTACAGTTATACAAAATAGGGGAAAGGGAAGCATAGTTAGACTTGACCCTCAATCAGTGCACTGAGGAATAGTTAACGTAAGGAAAGACATGGTAACTCCTTGAGGAAGAACGGAGGCTCAGACCCCAGGGGAGAGTTCAGCACACCTCCTGAATCCCGGAGATGTGTTAACCCTTCAAACAGAGGCCTGCAGGCTGCGTCTTCAGGCAGGTGTCTGCTCTCCAGGAAACCTGTGCCTGTAAGTATTTCGGAGGGTGCTTGGCAGAAGAAGGATATCCCAAAGTGTCTGAGACCCAAGGAGAACAATATGCAGATCACGTTATGTGTCCAGAACATTCTAAACTTCAGTTTGGCATATGTGCATGCTAAGTCACTCAGTCATGTCCGACTCTTTGCCACCCCATGGACTGCAGCTCACCAGGCTCCTCTGTCCATGGGATTCTCCAGGCAAGAATACTAGAGTGGCCTGCCACTTCCTTCTCCAGGGGATCACCACACCTCAGGGATTGGACATGCGTCTGCTTTGGCATAAGATAAAATAACAGCTCAGGGCTATTTAGTATTTGACCAAGAGGTTTCAAAGGTAAATGTATTTTTTGGTGTGGATTCTTGGAACAACTTTTCACCTTCTGATTCAAAGGATTTCAGAATAAGAGAGCCCCCCATACCTTTTCCAAGCCAAGCTTCACGGCTGGGAGGTGCTGATCACTGGTTCTCAAGCTGAGATTCTGTCACTCCACAGCCTCACCGGACATTGTGTTTCCCTAATTCTGAGGTTCACATTCATTCAAGGGTCCCTTCTTCTTTCTCATAAAGCAGCTGTTTTAGAGAACTAGACTCTCCTCTGTGGCTGGCTGAGAAATTCCTGGAGAGGGATTCCTGGCTGGCTCCTCTCTACTTTGCTCAGTTGTTCAGTTCATTTAAGTTCAGTCACTCAGTCATGTCCAACTGGTTGCGACTGCACACACTGCAGCTTGCCAGGCCTCCCTGTCCGTCGTCAACTCCCAAGGTTTACTCAAACTCATGTCCATTGAGTTGGCGATGACATCCAACTAGCTCATCCTCTGTCATCCCCTTCTCCTCCTGCCTTCTATCTTCTATCTTCCAGCATCAGGGTCTTTTAAAATGAGTCAGTTCTTCAAATCAGGTGGCCAAAGGATTGGAGTTTCAGCTTCAGCATCAGTCTTACCAATGAATATTCAGGACTGATTTCCTTTAGGATGGACTGGTTGGATCTCCTTGCTGTCCAAGGGACTCTCAAGAGTCTTCTCCAAAACCACAGTTCAAAAGCATCAATTCTTTGGCACTCAGCTTTCTTTATAGTCCGACTCTCACATCCATACATGGCTACTAGAAAAAACCATAGCTTTGAACTAGATGGATCTTTGTTGGTAAAGTAATGTCTCTGCTTTTTAATATGCTGTCTAGTTTGGTCATAGATTTTCTTCCAAGGAACAAGCGTCCTTTAATTTCATGACTGCAGTCACCATCCGCAGTGATTTTGGAGCCCCCAAAAATAAAATCTCAGTTTCCATTGTTTCTCCATCTATTTGCCATGAAGTGATGGGACCGGATGCTATGATCCTAGTTTTCTGAATATTGAGTTTTAAGCCAACTTTTTCACTCTTGTCTTTCACTTTCATCAAGAGGCTCTGTTGTTATCCCCCTATAATTAGGTAGCTTATTTGCTTACTTAACAATCATCTTGAATTCAGGATGTAAATCCTGTGCAAACACCATTGCTTCCAGGCCTGGAATTCTCTGGGAAGCTGCCTCGGGCTCCTCTTTCAATTGTCCCACCTGAGGGGAGAGCCACTGAACTCTTGACACCAGGCCTGTGATGAGGCAAGTCCAGCAAGTGAGCCATGAGACAACGTGAACCAAAAACGAAATATCTGGTTATTTCCCAGTGATGGTTTAGGGACTGTCCTGGTTGGGATGCCGTGTTAGGGGCCTGGCTCCACCAGTCAGCATCTGTGAAACTGGGACAAGTCTCAGTGAGCCTCTGAGTCCCCGCTTCTCATCTTTGAAAGAGGATGATGATTCTTGTCCCGCCTCCTTAGAGAGTTACGAGGACCATTGACTGGGATTGTGCTGGGTGGACCTCAGGCCTGGTCCTTGCTGTCAGGAAATGTAAGGTGCTCTGGAGCCAAACTCCCAGCTCTGCCTGCCCACTGAGGCTGGTTGTGGTGCCTCTCTGTGCCCCAGGTGATTTGGGGGGAACAGGGTGATTTAAGGGCATTGTCTATGCTACGCTTTTGAAAAATAAATTGTAGTAAAAGGTATTTAACTTAGAATGTTGTGTTAGTTTCTTCTGTACAGCAAAGTGACTCAGTTATACATTTATATATATAATTATTTTTCAAATTATTTTCCATTAGTTTTGTCACAGCATGTCAATAGCTCCCCGTCCGATACAATAGGATCTTGTTGTTTATTCATCCTAAGCTATGTTGCCCTTTGATGTCAGTGCAGGATAAGCTCTCAGTAAGTTAAGGACTCTGGTTGGCACCCAGGCTGCATCCAAAAACAAAGACAGGGTTGCTGTCCTCATAGCCGGTTTGGACTTGACTTAGAGAAATTGTGACAATGGCAAAACAAGGCCAGTATTTGTGTCTCCTCCCTGGGGCCTCCGCGGTCTCTCCCCAGGCTTCCTCTCCCTTGTTCAGCATTTGGTGCAGAAGGCCCTTCACTGAGACCCTGGGTCTCCGGGGAGCACCTGGGAGGAGGGGAGGTGCTCACTCTGCACAAATTCAGTCTTCGGTTGAAACTGGAAAAGAATGATCCCTCAGACTTCCCAGGTGGCTGAGTGGTAAAGAACCCACCTGCCAAGCCAGAGGTGTGGGTTCGATACCTGGGTCGGAAAGATCCTCTGGAGAAGGATATGGTTACCCACTCCAGTATTCCCTGGAGAATCCCATGGACAGAGGAGCCTGGTGGGCTACAGTCCACGGGGTCTCAAAGAGATGGACATGACTAAAGTGACTTAGCACACACGCACATACTCACTCATGCACACACTCACTCATACACACACTCACGCACACACTCACTCAGGCACGCACTTAGGATCCTTTGGAATACCTCCATGTTATGGAGGTGAAGTTACAAAATTAGGACTTCATTTATGACAGAAGTTACATAGGAAACGGACACCACCACTTTCTTGACCCACTGGACACATTGTCTAGGTCTCATTAGCAGATGTTTGTCCTGTCGAGGAACATGGCCAGGCCATACCTTTCCAACTTCCTGTGTTTATTATTGTTATTACAAATAAGCCAAACACTCAGCTTTGGGAATTAAGTCTCAGATTCCATTTGCAAAATAAAATGTTGTACTGATGTGAGGCCCTAGATTTTTCACCCTCACCGTGGTTGATGCCTGATCAGTTTCCTGGCATACCGAAGGTATGCATTCTACTCTTTGTATTTTTTACACAGTCAGTGGCTAACAAGTGAACAGAAGGGGCTCCTGGAATCATGGTTGGACATCCCCTCACTCAGGCCATGGAACCCCTGAGACCTGGAACTCCAGGCATGGAATTCTGCATGCCATTTCAGTTTGATTTGTTTGCATAACTTTGTTTGAAGTTGTGTGTGTGTGTATGTGTGTATGTGTGTGTGTGTGTGTGTAATGATTTATCTCTGTGCAAACCATATCCATGGGGTCGCAAAGAGTCGGACACGACTAGGTGACTGAACGACAGCAACAGCACAGCCCTGTGTGCACATATCCTCAAGAAGGAAAATGAATGAAACTACATTTCCTGTTATCATTAAGATCTGCTCAAAGTTAAAATTACTTTAGCAAGATAAACATTTTGATTATATCATCCTCATTGATGGGAATCTATTATTTTACATAATTTTGTAAGTACCATGTTAAGTATTTGGTGGGAAAAGATTACAAATTTGCATTGTAAGATGTAGGATAAAAATTTATTACATACCAGCTACATATCTGTGTATATGTATGTGGTATATCAGTTCAGTTCAGTTCAGTCACTTAGTCGTGTCCGACTCTTTGCAACCCCATGAACTGCAGCATGCCAGGCCTCCCTGTCCATCACCAACTCCCGGAGTTTAGCCAAACCCATGTCCATCGAGTCGGTGATGCCATCCAACCATCTCATCCTCTGTCGTCCCCTTCTCCTCCTGCCCCCAATCTTTCCCAGCATTAGGGTCTTTTCCAATGAGTCAATTCTTCGCATGAGGTGGCCAAAGCATTGGAGTTTCAGCTTCAACATCAGTCCTTCCAACGAACACCCAGGACTGATCTCCTTTGGGATAGACTGGTTGGATCTTCTTGCAGTCCAAGGGACTCTCAAGAGGCTTCTCCAACAACACAGTTCAAAAGCATCAATTCTTCAGTGCTCAGCTTTCTTCACCGTCCAACTCTCACATCCATACATGACCACTGGAAAAACCATAGCCTTGGCTAGACGGACCTTTGTTGGTAAAGTAATGTCTCTGCTTTTCAAGATGCTATCTAGGTTGGTCATAACCTTCCTTCCAAGGAGTAAGCGTCTTTTAATTTCATGGCTGCAATCACCATCAGCGGTGATTTTGGAGCCCAGAAAAATAAAGTCTGACACTGTTTCCACTGTTTCCCCATCTATTTCCCATGAAGTGATGGGACCAGATGCCATGATCTTAGTTTTTGGAATGTTGAGCTTTAAGCCAACTTTTTCACTCTCCTCTTTAACTTTCATCAAGAGCCTCTTTTGTTCTTCTTCACTTTCTGCCATTAAGGGTGGTGTCTTCTGTATATCTGAGGTTATTGATATTTCTCCCAGCAATCTTGATTCCAGAAACACAAGCTGGAATGTGGTATATACATTCACATATATACATATATGCTCTAATTATAACAGTGCATAGATATGTGTACACATATACATATATCCTGTAAGTACAACTGTTTTCATCTTTTCTAATTGCTTTATCATAATTAATGTGTTGGGAAAAGTCACGTCTATTTGAAAATATTTTAAATGCCTAACATCGATTAAGTTACTATAAACACATCTGAATGGGATTCAGGGCTTACACATGTGCACACTCCACAATTATGTTGCACAAACAGAACAAGTTGTGTAAGAACACAGTTGTGTATATTCACACATCATTTGTCCAAAAGCTCTGGAGAATGTTGTTTCTCGCAGAAGTGAATTTTTCAGATGATTGAATCTTAATATTTCAAGTACAAACATTTAGTTTTAAATGTCTGCATGGGAACCCCCTGTGGTTTACTCCCTTGAGTCCTGAGGAGGATAACACAGAGCATACTGACATGTAAGAAGGTTTCTGCAGATTGAGTGCTGACTACAGGGCAGTCACTTTACACCTTATTATGTGAGACAATCTTTGAGACTCAGTCAACTGAGTGTTCTCATTCATATTCAACTGCTGAGCAAAGTGGGATGCAGAGAATTTAAGTAACAAGTTTAAGGCCATAAACCTTAGAGGGACAGATTTAGTATTCAGAGGAAAGTCTTTCTCGCTGAAAATTCTAATAATGCCTTTCCAAAGCATCATCTCCCAATGAGTGAATTGTCACCCCAGGACCAGCGGTTCTCTGTGGTTTGTTACAGAGCAGAGTGGGCCGAGACCTGTCCCCTGATGAGCCTCCTGCTCCGCGTGTATCTTTCAACGTGCTCTGCATTGTTTAATAAAAAAGTGAGTGTGATTTAAAAAAAAAAAATAAATTGTAAAGGAGAGCATATTTGGTAACCAGAGGTATGTGTTAGCTTTTTCTTTTTTTAAAATATATTTTGTGTCAGTTTCTGTTTTCATAGCAGCGAAGCTGCTGGGAAGCCTGACTTTAAAGCAAGCGGGGTTTCCTATATTTGTGGAGTTATATTGTACTTGCTAGCCATATTGTACTGAAAAGAGATGTTTAGAAAGAGATGCAAATCGAGAAGGACACCGCAATCTCCATAGACGGTGCTTTTAGAAACACTAAATACTGCAGGTCAGTTTGAGTTCTCCCAAAATATGTTCCCTTAGCAGCTACTTTCCAAATTGTTTCAGAGCTTCAAGAAGGGAAATGTGTTAATAAAAACAACAAGCTTTCTCCCTCCATCTCCTATTTTAAGAGATGTGTACAAACCACTACAGATAATATAAAGGTTTTATCTATGTGTTTCTGTAACTCGTTTGGCTTTTTTTTTTTTTTTCCTTTTTGGTAAGAGAAGAAAACAAATCTCTAGTTTCTTTGTAGCATATAATTGTAACAAAAGAGTCAAAGAAAAGAAGGAGCTTTGAGAGAGGAAAGTCATTCCTTAAAGTTTGAGGATTTAGCTGATTATGAGGGAAAACGAGCTCAGGTTCAAAGGGTTGTTAGAAAAATCTAAGAGGCCCTGACAGCAAGGCGTCTGTGTTGCTTTTCATGCACAGACTTCAATGGGCAGCGTGGAATATGAAATAGGATTTAAGAGCTCACTGATAAGAAGGACACAGATCATTGCAAAACTCCTTCTAATTAAACGTGGAATTTGGGTGGAGGGTGACGGGTTTGAATAGTGGAGGGATTTGCAGGCCCAGCTTGGTGATGATCTTTTCTCCCGAGAAGAACTTTATTTTTTCGTAAAGAAACATTTTCAATTCTCAGATAATGTATTAAAATAACTTTTTTTAAAAATTAGTTTATTTTCTATTTTTTAACTTTACAATATTGTATTTGTTTTGCCATACATTGATATGAATCCACCATGGGTTTTCCCCCTCCAGAACCTCTTTTAAAAGACACGTATTTGTTCCTTTACATCTCTTTATTCTTACTAATTTTTTTTTTTATTATCAAAATGTATTCTGACCAAAGTAAAATTTTACAAATCAGTGGGGAAAAAAATAAAGTCTACCCAGTTGCATGTATCTGAGTCCACACCCACGTATGTTTGTTTTCATAACTACCTCTGCAGGGAAACCTCACACTGCTTTTCAGATCAGTGAAGATCAGGACACTGAAGTAGAAAGCAGTTCTGAGGCTCCTGTTTTCTGCTTAAACCCTCTTCAGAAGCGCCGCCCTCTTCATCCCCTCAGCTCTGTGTTCCTGGACCATCACAGGGGACAGTGAAGCTAGAACATTCGTACTGACTCCACAGTTCTGTCTTTTTCAGAATGGCATATATAGTTTGTATCATACAGTGTGTAGCCTTTTCAGATTGGCTTCTTTCACTTAGTAACATGCATTTAAGTTTTCTGTGTTTTCATGGCTCAATAGCTCATTGTTTTTAAGAATTGAATATTCCATTATCTAGATGTTGTTTCTCAGTTGCCAAGTCAAGTCTGAGTCTTTGCGATCCCAGGGACTGCAGCATGCCAGTCCTTCATTATCTCCCAGAATTTGCTCAAACTCGTCTATTGAGTTGAAGATGCCATCCAACCATTTCATCCTCTGTAGCCTCCTTTTCCTCCTGCCCTCAATCGTTCCTAGCATCAGGGTCATTGATTTTGATACTAACATAAGAACCTCTTCTTCTTGGGTGCCACCTAGCTTGTTTTGTTTGTTTGTTTTTTCCTCAACAGTTAATAATTTTCTGAAAGTGTAATTCTTTCACATCAATAATTCAGGAGTTAAAGTATTTATGTTCATGAAGTAAAGAATTTACTGTCTACTGTTCTTTGTCCCTTCCAGCTGCTGATTTGTCCAGGAAGTAGAATTCCAGGGATGAACGTTTACCATCTTATTGATAAGATTTAAACAAGGTGTCATTTATTTGCATCTGAAAACATTACAGTAGGTTGAAAGTGAGCACCTGTGATGACTCAGCAGCACTTTGGGTCAAGAAGGATGCTCCAGTAGCATCTCTGAGTTCTGCTTGACTCTATGCAGGGATTTTCTGGAGCTTCCACTTGATTTTATTTGTGTAAACCAGTCAGCTGCTCTAATTAAAGAACTTTGAAAACAAATCTCAGAAAACAAATCAATATGGAAAAAATATTGTATCTCCAACATCGTTGAAAATTCCATATGAATTTCTTAATATTTATCTTTGCAAGTTTCAACCTCAAGAGCACTGGTAACTCAATGATGGATATCTAAATTCATAAATCTCTTGTTTTTTGAATATTTTAAACTATAAGATATCTTTAAACTATAAGATAAACTGTAAGAGTGTGTGTTTAGTCACTCAGTCATGTCTGACTCTTTGTGATTCTTTGGACAGTAGCCCTCCAGGCTCCTCTGTCCTTGGGATTCTCCAGGCAAGAATACTGGAGTAGGTTACCATGCCCTCCTCAAGGGGATCTTCCCAAGCCAGGAATTGAACCTGCATCTCCTGTGTCTCATGCATTGCAAGTGAATTCTCTACCCGCTGAGCCATCAGGGAAGTCCTATAAAACACAGAGCATAGTTTTAATTATGTATGGATTCTATAAACCTGTTTTGTGTATGTCCTTCCACTAAATTTTGTGTCATTCTAAAGGCTTGTTTACTGTTAAGTAGAGCTGTTACAGTGTTTTAATTTTCCTATTTGCATGACTACAGATAGAACACTTTAATATGATCTTTACTTACCCAGACGCTGGAATCAGAGAAACCTTTGTTATTCTGTCATCCCTTGTTATTCTGTTTCTATTGGGAAGCCACCAAGTTATCTGATTTCTTTTTGCTTCAGTTTTCTCATCCTAAAATGGGTTTTAGTTATTTAACATGACATGATAAAAGCATGGCACTCACAGGATTGTTGTGGAAATAAATGAGGTGACGCTTCTGCCACATTTTTGCACAGTATCTGGCAAACAATTCTGTCTTTTAAAAAAAAAATCTCATCATCATCATCTTTGAACATTCTTTAATTTTGTGGTTTAGGTGAATCAGTTTTACTATTTACTGTAACTACTTTCTAAACAAAATTTGGAAAAGTTTGACTCATTTTGATTTTGGTAAAATGTTTTTGTTGAAGACAATATCAGAGGTGGAGTCAAAATTAGGCCAATGATGATTTGAATATTTTTTAGATGCTTTAAACATGGGTGATGCATGAAAGATTATTGGACTGAGCTGGATTGTAACTGCAGTTCTCTTTGGGATATTCTTGCTGTCCATTTGATCTGTGGATGTTGATGTAAATGTACACTGTCTATAAAACATGGTTGACAGACGCAAGAAGGAACAAGAGCTTCCTTGAACAGCTTCTATTTTGATTTAATTACTTTTGTATGAGAAAGTAAGTTTATCCTTAATAACTGATGATTCAAAATGTCATTCTCATTTTGCTATGAATTCTTTCAATTTCTATCCATTATATGCTGTTCAACAATGAGTAAGATCATTGTGCAATATTTTCATTCATTCTTAGTAATGAAAGAGCTGCTCTAATCATTTAAACGTTATGGTTCTTAGAGAGCCCAAGGTTTCACATTTCTGGAATGACTAGTGGCAGAGCTGTTTAAGCAAGCTTGAAAAAGTCGGAGTGTATCATTTAAATGCTGTTGGGCTGAAAAAAAAGAGCTGTGTGTGTATGTGTGTGTGCTCAGTCATGTCTAACTCTTTGCGACCCAATGGACTGTAGTCCACCAGGCTCCTCTGTCCATGGGATTTCTCAGGCAAGCATACTGGAGTGGATTGCCATTTCCTCCTCCAGGGGATCTTTCCAATCCAGGGACTGATCTTGTGTCTCTTGCATTTCCTGCTTTGGCAGGCAGATTCTTTAGCACCAGTGTCACCTGGGAAGCCTGAAGAGCTACTTAGGAAATAAACACATATAGTAGTAATAGCTGGTGCAAACTAATTAATCTACTTGCTAAGTATCTTTACACACAGACAAACACACACACACACATAGGTACCTTTGTTCATCTTTCCCATGTCAGTCCCACCTGACTCCTTCTTAGGAGGAAAGAGGTACGTGAAAGGCTCCACATCCCCCTATGGAGACAGGTTCCTCCACATCGGCTTCCTTGGCATTTCTTCCATCCTTTCAGACCCGCGGGATGCCTGGGCTCCTGGGTGTATAAGGTTCATATGAATGAAGTGAAACTGGTCTCCTTTGTGTCTCCATGAGGTGGCACAGTTCTGTAAACATTGTGAAGGTCAGTAGACATGCACACTCTTTCACAGGGTTATTTAATGAATTGAATTCACTATTGTCTGCAACTAAATGTTGCCTTAAACTCACAGCAATGTATGGAAGACTTGGCAGAAGGTCACTTTTACCCTTTGATATGGAGCAGTGTGCCCTTCTATCCTACGGTCCTCTGATCCTGTCAATCCAGACACTGGACAGCCCAGCCACCAGTGCTTTCCTGGAGGCTTCTGGGTGTACTGAGGCTTTTAAGTACTGTTCAAGTGCAATGTTTCTACTTACAAAATCCTTTTCACCCCTTGAAAATATTTTATCAATGCCAATTCTGTGGGACTGTCCATGAGAAATGTGTGCGCAGAGTGTGGCCATAAACTAACACATTTGGCTTAAGAAACACTCAGAGGTTGTGTGATATGTATCAAAAAGATCCATCCCTTCAAAGTGATCATCTTGGGGTAAAGATTATATATATATATATCCTCAGTCATCATTTATCAAGATATCTTTAATTATTTCCTTTGAGTATGACCTCAGGAAATTGAGAGTCATGTTAGAATTCCAGTTCCACCTCTTAGTAAACAGAGGAAAGTTACATACACTTCCTGAGCTACAGAAATCCATCCATCAGATAGGATTGCACTCTAAGGACGATGGCAGGAGTAGTACACAGCTACTTAGGTGCTGAAATGAAGACAGAATAAAAGGAAGGAAAGATGGAAAAGGGGTAGAAGAGGAAGAAAAGAATAAAAAATCAGTTCCCTGAGACAAGTATTTCAGGATCCCTGTGCCTTCCTTGCTGGGAAGGACGCACTTTATCTCCTGAACCAGGAGAATGAGTCATTCTTTGAGATAGGGCAAGTTATCCCTCCTCTAAAATCAGATGATGCATGTTTCCTTATCTTATGAGATCTTTTAGCTGGTAGACACTGGCTTCTATAAATCCCTCTTAAAATGTTGTCATTTGCTGCCACTGGTTTCTTCAAGAGAGTTAGCAGATAATAAAACAAATGGACAAGTTGCAAATGAATAGTAATGTTACAGCATGAAGATATCATTTTAATTTTTTCCTCTGATTTAAAAATATATTTTGGTTGTTTATATGTTTTATATTTTCTGCTAGCAAGACTTTTTGTCTGAGTGGTGGAATGAAATGTATCCAAATGTCGACTTAAAAAGAATGCCCAACAGGAGAGTTGCAAGTTAAGTTTTATTTGGGGCAAAATGAAGACTATAGCCTGGGAGACAGCACCTCAGATAGCCCTGAGAAACTGCTCCAAAAAGACAGTGGGGAAGGTCAGTATCTATGTGATTTCGGTGAAGAGGGGATACATGTAATCAAGCACATATTTTTCCAGTAGGTTTCTGCTAGTCACAAGGAACAGTTATCACCATGAAGAATTTTAGTGCTTTTCTAGATATGGGGAGATACAAGAATTGGGCTCATAAAATCAGCTCCTGAAAAACATCTAACTTGCTGAAGACCTGTCCTACCAGTTTTTCCTGAGCACAGAACACCTGGTTTCTGCTCTCCATCACAAACTCTTTTCAGGGGTGTTGAAGGTCAGCAGCTGCAGAAGCACATGATTTAATCCTTGTAGAGGTAGATGGCAAGTACTCATGACAAGTGCCAATTTGTAGTTCACAGGAGTATCACACAATTTCACAAAAAAGCTTCACTTCCCCTCAAACAAGGAGTTTACCTGCTCTTTAGGAATTCAGAAGCCCAGGGACATGCACATGTGAAGGATCGGGCAGTCTTGACAGTAGTCCAGGTACATACACTGTTGGTAGAGATGGAGGAATAGATGTGTTTTGTTTTTGTTTCTTTTTTCTTTGTTTTTTTTTTTTTGGAGGGGAGGTAAAAGCTAGACACCACATTAAAAAGCAGAGACATTACTTTTCCAACGAAGGTCTGTCTAGTCAAAGCTACGGTTTTTCCTTTCTGGCTTACTTCACTCTGTATAATGGGCTCCAGTTTCATCCATCTCAATAGAACTGATTCAAATGTATTCTTTTTAATGGCTGAGTAATATTCCACTGTGTATATGTACTACAGCTTCCTTATCCATTCGTCTGCTGATGGACATCTAGGTTGCTTCCATGTCCTGGCAATTGTAAACAGTGCTGCGATGAACATTGGGGTACACGTGTCTCTTTCAATTCTGGTTTCCTCGGTGTGTATGCCCAGCAGTGGGATTGCTGGGTCATATGGCAGTTCTATTCCCAGTTTTTTAAGGAATCTCCTCACTGTTCTCCATAGTGGCTATACTAGTTTGCATTCCCACCAACAGTGTAAGAGGGTTCCCTTTTCTCCACACCCTCTCCAGCATTTATTGCTTGTAGACTTTTGGATAGCAGCCATTCTGACTGGTGTGAAATGGTACCTCATTGTGGTTTTGATTTGCATTTCTCTAATAATGAGTGATGTTAAGCATCTCTTCATGTGTTTGTTAGCCATCTGTATGTCTTCTTTGGAAAACACCAATACAGTATACTAATGCATATATATGGAATTTGAAAGATGGTAACGATAACCCTATATGCGAGACAGAATAAGAGACACAGATGCATAGAACAGTCTTACGGACTCTGAGGGAGAAGGTGAGGGTGGGATGTTCTGAGAGAATAGCTTTGAAACATGTATATTATCATATGTGAAACAGAACACCATTCCAGGTTCGATGTATGAGACAAATGCTCAGGACTGGGGCAATGGGATGACCCAGAGGGATGGGATGGGAAGGGAGGTGGGAGGGGGGTTCAGGATGGGGAACACAGGTAAACCGAGGGCTGATTCATGTCAATGTATGGCAAAAACCACTACAATATTGTAAAGTAATTAGCCCCCAACTAAAATAAATAAATTTATTTAAAAAAAAAAAGCTACGGTTTTTCCAGTAGTATGGATGTGAGAGTTGGACATCTGAGAGCCGAAGGAAAGCTTACTCTGACTTTTAAATCCGAGTAAAAAATTTAAAAGAAAGAAAGCTGAGCACTGAAGAATTGATGCTTTTGGACTGTGGTGTTGGAGAAGACTCTTGAGAGTCCCTTGGACTGCAAGGAGATCCAACCAATCCATCCTAAAGGAAATCAGTCCTGAATATTCATTGGAAGGACTGAGGCTGAGGCTGAAACCAATACTTTGGTCACCTGATGCGAAGAAATGACTCATTAGATAAGACCCTGATGCTGGGAAAGATTGAAGATTGAGCGATTGAACTCAATTGAACTAAACTGAAAAGTATTAGACTCACGAATATCAGAGAAAGGTATAGAAGTGGACAGTAAGAGTAAATTTTTGCCAGGAACTAGATATTGAGAATTAAATGTCCCATTTTAGTTTAAAAAGAGAGGAAATTCTTTAATTTCTTTCCTGTTCTAGTACATGTTAGGATAAATATCCAGAGACACCTTCACTCATTTATTCAACAAACATATTTTAAAAGGTACAAGGTAAGTCTAGAAATGAGAGATGTATCAGTGAAGAAAACAAACAAGAAATCTCTATCATCCTGGAACTTATGATTTAACAGAAGAGACAATTACTATATTGACAAAACAGATAAGTAAATTGTATGCAGGGAAAGGTGATAAGCACTATGCAAAAGAAGTCTGCTAGAGTAAGAGGATCTTAGTTAGAAGGCTATCATTGGAAAGAGTGATTTGCAATTTAAATGGTGGGGGGAGGGGTAGAATCAACCTAGAAAGGAACAGTTAATGAGAATCTGAGGGAGGAAATCATCAGTCAAGCAGGTATATGCAGGAAAAGCCCTGAAACTAAAGCATGGTTGGCATGCCAGAGGAACAGAGAAGAGGCTGAGTGTGGCCCCAAAGACAAGGAAAGACAAAGGAGAAGAAACCGCAGAGACCGGATTCTGGGAGTCTTTGCTGGTTAGAGGAAGAGCTGTGGCTTGTACTCTGAAAGAAATGGGAAATCAGAGGAGGTTGTGCACATTTCTTTCAGAGTACAAGCCGCAGCTCTTCCCCTGACCAGCAAAGACTCCCAGGATTTGGACACAGACTCGACCACGGTTACGCTGAATGGTGTGTGGAGACGCACTGTAAGGGGCAAACACAGAGACCAGTCAGGAGGCTAGTGGAATTCTCCAGGTGAGGATGGTGGCAGCTTGAATAGGGTGCTCACAGTCAAAGTGAGAAGTTATGGCAACAGAGTTGTGTCAAGGTCAACAGGATTTCCAGATGGAGATGAGGGTTGGGTGAAAAAGTGATCTGTATTAAATCTGAAAAGAAATCTTAGATAACATTGGTTATCAGTTTTAATCTTCATGACAACCATGTGATTTTACTCTTTTTATAAATAAGAAATCTAAGGTTGAGAGCACTTAAGAATTTTATTTCAGTCACAAAGCTGGTGATATAGCTTAGATCTGAACCCACATGTATTTAATTCCAAGTTGGTCAAGAGGTGTTGTTCAAAATACCACTTGTTCTTTGGCCATCCAACAAAGGTAATATACATTTAATTTGTAACATGTAAGTGGCTGGATATTAAAATGAATAGGATTATAGGACTTTTAAAAAATTTTTCCCACTTTGGACGTTTTTGTGTTGACCACATAAGTTCAGTTCAGCTCAGTTCAGTAGCTCAGTCCTGTCTGACTCTTGTGACCCCGTAGACTGTAGCACGCCAGGCTTCCCTGTCCATCACCAACATCCGGAGCTCGCTCAAACTCATGTCCATCGAGTCAGTGATGCCATCCAACCGTCTCATCCTATGTCATCCCCTTCTCCTGCCTTCAGTCTTTCCCAGCATCAGGGTCTTTTCCAATGAGTCAGTTCTTCACATCAGGTGCCCAAAGTATTGGAGTTTCAGCTTTAGCATCAGCCCTCCATCCCCAAGAAAAAGAAATGCAAAAAAGCAAAATGGCTGTCTGAGAAAGCCTTACAAATAGCTGCGAAAAGAAGAGAGGCACACAGCAAAGGAGAAAAGGAAAGATATACCCATTTGAATGCAGGGTTCCAAAGAATAGCAAGGTGAGATAAAAAAGCCTTCTGCAGAGATCAATGCAAAGAAATAGAGGAAAACAATAGAATGGGAAAGACTAGAGATCTATTCAAGAAAATTAGAGATACCAAGGGAACATTTCATGCAAAGATGGGCTCAATAAAGGACAAAAATGGTATGGCCCTAACAGAAGCAGAAGATATTAAGAAGAGGTGGCAAGAATACACAGAAGAACTGTACAAAAAAGATCTTCACGACCCAGATAATCGCAATGGTGTGATCACTCACCTAGAGCTAGACATCCTGAAATGTGAAGTCAAGTGGGCCTTAGGAAGCATCACTATGAACAAAACTAGTGGAGGTGATGGAATTCCAGTTGAGCTATTTCAAATCCTAAAAGATGATGCTGTGAAACAGCTGCACTCAATATGTCACCAAATTTGGAAAACTCAGCAGTGGCCACAGGACTGGAAAAGTCAGTTTTCATTCCAATCCCAAAGAAAGGCAATGCCAAAAAATGCTCAAACTACTGCACAATTGCACTCATCTCACACGCTAGTAAAGTAATGCTCAAAATTCTCCAAGCCAGTCTTGAGCAGTACGTGAACCGTGAACTTGCAGATGTTCAAGCTGGATTTAGAAAAGGCAGAGGAACCAAAGATCAAATTGCCAACACCTGCTGGATCATCGAAAAAGCAAAAGAGTTCCAGAAAAACATCTATCTCTGCTTTATTGACTATGCCAAAGCATTTGACTGTGTGGATCACAGTAAACTTTGGAAAATTCTACAGGAGATGGGAATACCAGACTACCTTACCTGCCTCTTGAGAAACCTGTATGCACACACTCTCAGGAAGCAACAGTTAGAACTGGACATGGAACAAAGACTGGTTCCAGATAAGAAAAGCAGTACATAAAGGTTGGATATTGTCACTCTGCTTATTTAACTTATATGCAGAATACATCATGAGAAATGATGGGTTGGAAGAAGCACAAACTGGAATCAAGATTGCTGGGAGAAATATCAATAACCTCAGATATACAGATGACACCACCCTTATGTCAGAAAGTGAGGAAGAACTAAAAGCCTCCTGATGAAAGTGAAAGAGGAGAGTGAAAAAATTGACTTAAAGCTCAACATTCAGAAAACTTAATTCATGGCATCTGGTCCCATCATTTCCTAGCAAATAGATGGGGAAACAGTGGCTGACTTTTTTGGGGGGGCTCCAAAATTACTGCAGATGGTGATTGCAGCCATGAAATTAAAAGACTCTTACTCCTTGGAAGGAAAGTTATGACCAATCTAGAGAGCATGTTAAAAAGCAGAGACATTACTTTGTCAACAAAGGTCCGTCTAGGCAAGGCTATGGTTTTTCCAGTAGTCATGTGTGGATGTGAGAGTTGGAATATAAAGAAAGCTGAGTACCGAAGAATTGATGCTTTTGAACTGTGGTGTTGGAGAAGACTCTTGAGAGTCCCTTGGACTGCAAGGAGATCCAACCAGTCCATCCTAAAGGAGATCAGTCCTGGGTGTTCATTGGAAGGACTGATGTTGAAGCTGAAACTCCAATCCTTTGGCCACCTGATGCGAAGAGCTGACTCATTGGAAAAGACCCTGATGCTGGGAAAGATTGAGGGCAGGAGGAGAAGGGGACGACAGAGGATGAGATGGTTGGATGGCATCACTGACTCAATGGACATGAGTTTGGGTAAACTCCGGGAGTTGTTGATGCACAGGGAGGCCTGGCATGCTGCAGTTCATGGGGTCGCAAAGAGTCCAAAACGACTGACAACTGAATTGAACTGAACTTCCAATGAATATTCCGGACTGATTTCTTTTAGAATTGACTGATTTGATCTCCTTGCAGTCAAGGGACTCTCAAGAGTCTTCTCCAACACTACAGTTCAAAAGCATCAATTTTTCAGTGTTCATCTTTCTTTATAGTCCAACTCTCACAACGATACATGATGGGCACCTAAATCCATCCATTCCTCCGATTCACCCATTAATCCATTGGTTTAATTAATCAATAACCCATTTTCTCATTCTACAAATGTTCATTAATTCCAGTAGATATTTTCACAGCCTGATTAATGGCCGGGTCCTAAGATATGGAGGTGAAGTCAGGAATAGGGGTATGAGATACTTATTAGAGTAAACACCTATGCGGAAAAATGGGGGAGTCAGCAAGAGGGCTGGATAAAGTGTCCAAGTACAATGCAAGGTGGACTCTGAGTGAAGGAAAGTTTGGCCCGGCCTTTGGGGAGTCCTAGAGCCAGTGGATTCCAGAATCTCCCAGGATCAAGGGCCTTCCAGTCCCTGACACCCACTCTCTAGCCCAGAGCAGCCTGTGGGTTTTAGAACCTGCAGATGGAGTCAGGGGCCATTGAGGTTTCTCTAGTCTAGGAGCTAGAAGGAACACTGTCACAGCTGCCAGGGGAGACAGAGGGCCAGAATGTAACATTATTCCACCTTCTTTAGGCAGCTGTCACCCCCCGAAGAACCCAAACACTCAGAAATATCATATCATATGCCTGTACATTCCTGCTTGCAATGAAGAGGGAGAAGCATTATTGTTTAGCAACTGGATGAATAAATTGAGATATTGTTGAGTGACATGAGTAATCAATACTCATCTTAGAGGAGATGATGTAGCCAGAATCCACTTCATAGTTCTGGTTTCCAAACTAAAAGTTGTAACCAAGATTAGTAGGCTTAAAAATAGCAGTAAATTGGAAATTCTTATCTTGAGTAAAATAAAGCAATCACTGTATAATTTTTAGCTCAGTACTTAAACGTGCTGCAAGTTTGATACTTCTATGTAAAGTCAGTACGCCTATCCCAGCACTGAGGATTGTTCTTTAGCCAATAATTTTATCATGTGAGCAGCAGGAACATAAAAGCGCACATAGAAGGCTAGACTTTCTCATGTATTGTAGAATGGTCTTTGTAATGTATTGCAATTAGAGCATGCTAGAGTAGTCTACTAAGTATCATGGGAGTCTCAGTAGAAAAATAATGTGTTTTAAATGACAATTCGGTGAATACAGGTGGTGAATACCATGACTATAGATGTGCTTCTGGAACATTTACCAGATGCCAACATGACTTTTAAATTTGTTCCCATTCATCTAGCTGGGGCACAATTTTGGTCAATAGGAAAAGAAGGTAGCAGCAGGAGAGTGATTAAATAAAGGAATCAAATATCTTCTTATGTCATCTCTAGGTGATGTAATCCAGTCTCCTGCCGAATGTGTGATGTGGGACAGCGATGCCAAACCCACCACTCCAGTTGCACCTTGTCAGCCCGCCCTGCCCCCAGTCTGCATCCATTAGCTTCCCTGCCCCTGAACTGCGATGTTCTGTCTTACATGTGTGTGCCTGCTAAATCACTTCAGTCGTGTCCAACTCTGTGTGACCCTATGGACTGTAGCCCACCAGGCTCCTCCGTCCATGGGATTCTCCAGGCAAGAATACTGGAGTGGGTTACCTTGCCCTTCTCCAGGGGTTTTTCCCCACCCAGGGATTGAACTCACTCACCTCTCTTTCCTCTCCTGCACTGGCAAGCAGGTTCTTTACCACTATTGCCACCTGGGAAGCCCTTGTCTTAACACAATAACTGCCAAAGAGGAGACCCATCTTTCAAACAGAAGAATGAATAAGGTAGTTGTAATGGACAGTGTTTGCAATAATAACGATTCTAGGAATACAGCACTTCCTCCTATATCTCCTAGAGTTAACTGTTTGCATCTTCTTGGTTTTTTTTTTAATTTTATATATTTTTAAAATTTTATTGGGGTGTAGTTGCTTTACAGTGTTGTGCTAGTTTCTGCTGAACAGCAAAGTGATCAGCTATATGCGCATGTATATCCCCTCTTTGTTGGATTTCCTTCCCATTTAGGCCACCACAGAGCATTGAGTATCAGTGGAATTCCCTGAGCTGTGCAGCATGTTCTCATTTGCTATGTATTTTGTACACAGTAGTGGATATGTGTCAGTCCCAACCTCCTAATCCATTCCACCCCTCATCCCACCTTGGGGTCCAGACATTCGTTCTCTATGTCTGTGTCTGTATTTCTGCTTTGCAAATAAGATCATCTGTACAATCTTTCTAGATTCCATGTATAGGTGTTCAGTAATTGATATTTGTTTTTTCTCTTTCTGACTTATTTCACATTAGATGTAGGCTAGCCCTTCTCTCATTGGGTCAGACTGAAGTCACGTGGCCTTGGCATGAACAAACTGTGTTCTTATCTTCACACATGAAGCCTACACTCACCAGGGGGAGCAAGGGTGTGCCAGAGCTACATTTGCACACCGCAGTTTACAAGGGCTATGGACATGTCACAACTAATGGATAGTTCACTCCAGTAATCTGTAAAAAAAAAAAAAAAAAAAAAAAAATCCTTGATGTTATACAGCTTTTTTAATTGGACAGAATGTTCATAAATGAATTACTGTCCATGGTCAACACTAGGTTTTTCAAACTTGGATAGCATTTCTTGGAAGAATTGATTTAATTAATGAAGAAGGGATAGGTTGCTTGGACTATTTGAAACAAATATTAATTTGTGAAGATGCAGGTGTGCCCATCTGGACTGCCAAAACACTTACTCAGAAAATGAAATTATCGTGTATAATTTCTTAATTCTCAAAAGGAGGGGAGAGAGGATAACAATCACTTGCGTGGAAATATTTTATTAGTGCTTTCACCCAGATCTTACTCAGATCACTTAGAATGGACACTACAGGAACCATGCATACATAAGCCCTGAGTAAAGGGGGAGAATTCTGGCATTATTTTTGTTCTCTCAAAAGGGAGGCTGAAATTATTTAAAGCAATTAAACATGCTGATTCTAAGTAGATGTCAATTTCTAATAAGTAAATGGAATGTTTCGAAGAAAAGTCTGTTTTGAGAAGACGGAATTCTTTTCTGTGGCCCTGGCTCGTCTTTAAGTGGATGAAATCATAACAGAAATAAGATCACTATTGAATTTAAAAGACGGGCATGCGGCTCAGTGGTCCACAATCTGTCACGCTTTCATGGATGCATGAGATGAGCTCAGTTATCGCTGTGCACCCTGCATCCCACAGAGGCGGTTAGCAGCCTCCCACAGAGAAAGCACGGAGCAGCATCACTGATGGGGGGTGAGGGGGAGCCCTCCACCTCCCACAGACCTGCAGACACGGGAACCGGCCAGAGTGCAGCTCCAGCCTCAGGCCCGGCTCTCAGAACACTGGCTTTTCTCTTCTCCCCGAGTGTTGCACTGCAGCTGTCAGATGACTCTGCATTTTAAATCCTATTGCCTGTCAATCAAGCACAGCACCCGGGTTCTAGGGGAGCAAGGAGGCTTGCATTTAGCAAAGGATGCTGGTCAGCTGTGGCTTGGTTCTCATTCGCTCCAGGGTAGACGGTTCTTTTTGGCTTTGAATGTGTTCTAAAGACTCTGAGTCCAGAATACGATCAAAGGATAAGAAATAAAAGAACAGAGGGAAGAGAGGATGGTCTGCGAGGCAGGAAGGAGCCCTGACTCGGCACAGACCAGAGAGCCTGGTTCTCCCGAGGGTGTGTGGTGTGGCCAAGACCCCTTAGCTCCTGGAATGGATGAAGCTTAAAGACTTGACGTTAAAGTTTAAGATGCAGGGAGATTCTTTCATATGCAGAGAACTCAGCACGGGGTGGCCGTTCTGCCTGGTCTTCCTGATGCTGGGACTGAGGGCCCCTCGCTGGGCCACCCTCATGACACACCTGCGGCAGGTGGAGGGCTCATCAGGACAGTGTGGCCTTGGGGATCTTTTGCTCAGAGCCCCAACTCCATACTCTGCAGGAGGCCCCAACTCCATGCCCTTCACTGCCTTTCACCCAGAAAGGTAAGTCAAGTGTTTCAAGCTCACTCAAACCCCAGTTAGATGTACTAAACCTCCTCTGCAATGATGAAAACCATGTCTCTGTAGTATTACTTTATTTAAATAATATTTTGAAAGACATCCTATGGGAACCATTTTTCTCTCCCAAGGACCCATTATTATGTATTAACATGAACTCACCATCCAGTGCAGTGATCTGTTTCAATATCAAAGTAGAGTTTTAATTCTATAATACCATGAACATTTTACTTTATGAGTAAACTTTATATAGACTGGATGAGCTGGGTCAGGATAACATGGAAAATTTCTGCATGGGAAGCGTGAGGGAGTTTGTGTTTTTATAAATAAAAGTCATTCTGCTTCTCTTATAAATTAAGTACAGGAAAATAGAAAATACAAAAACATTATTCTGAACTATATAATGTTGCAAAACACACAAGCTACTGTTAATAGTACATGTCCCATAAGAGAGGGCTTCCCTGATATCTCAGTTGGTACAGAATCCGCCTGCAATGCAGGAGACCCCAGTTTGATTCCCTCGGTCAGGAAGATCCCCTGGAGAAGGAATAGGCTACCCACTCCAGTATTCTGGCCTGGAGAATTCCATGGACTACAATCCATGGGGTCACAAAGAGTTGGACATGACTGAGTGGCTTTCACTTTACTGAGCAGCTTTCATTTTCTTTCCATACGAGAATTTCTTAATTCCATTTATAGTATGTTCTAGCGGTGTGTATATGTAGCTGACACATAGCATCAAGTTGCTGGTAAATAAACTAACTAGTTTTACTTCCCACCAGCGTGAATGAATCCATGTTATTACACTGAACTTTTATCATGTGTGTGTGTGTGTGTTATCAATGTGTTCTGCTTTGATAAGCAAATATGCATTTCTCTGATTTTTAGGGAAAGTGAGCATGTATATTAACCAGTCTTGGTTTTATGAATCATCTGTTCATACCCTTTGCCCATTTTTTGAGGCCATATTTATTTTCATACAATGTTTCATAAGCTCTTTTTATGTCTATTAATTTTTATCTGCTTTAATTTGATTAATTTAATTTTATTAAAAGTTCATGTTTTTATAAATTCCATTTTTAAATAATCTCATGTTATTTCTTCTATAGCTTCTAAGCCTATGTGCTAGAAAGTACTTATTATATAGTCAGTGGCTTCTGACCCAACTGGTTGTGAAAATCCTCAGGCAAACCTGCAAAGGACTAACAGTGTGTTTTATGTCAGGTCCAGTCCACTGTATAATGGCTTTTGTGGCCTCACTGAATTGGCATCTGGGTTTGTGTTTATGTTCTAACCCTTGATTGTCTCCCCACATCCAACTATCGACCTGATCTCACCTCTTGTTTTAATACCCTGAATATTGGGTATGCAGTCAGACTTGTCTGGACTTGGGGCAGGCTTTCGTTTTCCTGATCAGTTCCTGTGAAAAGTTATGGTAGGTTAAGATGACTTTCTGGGACCTGCAGCAGGTGTTTTTAGCAAATTTCAGAGTCATTCCCAGAGAAATAGATGCAGTTGTTGTTGTTTAGTTGCCAGTCATGTCCAACTCTTTGCCATCTCAGGGACTGTAACCCACCAAGCTCCTCTGTCCTTGGGATTTCCCAGGCATGGATACCAGAGTGGGTTGCATTTCCTCTTCCAGGGGATATCCCTGACCCAGGGATTGAACCCACGTCTCCTGCTTGGCAGGCGAAGTCTTTACCATTGAGGCTCCTGGGAAGCCCTATAAACATGGTGTGAAAATGAAATATTTATTGTTGCATTGTTTTCACTTCAGTTGTCTAAACACCCCATCTGCCTGCTGCTACATCATCTCATTGAGTCTCCAGTTAGCACAGCACGTGTTCTGAGTTCCATCCACAGCCTATATCATTTACTTTCCAGTAAGTTTCCCATCTCTCTCCATTGGGTTTTAGTTGTATCACAGCAAACCCACCCACATTGTCCCATCCCATGGGTTGCAGTACCTTTTGTTGGTTTCAGATGATTTGCTTTCAGTATTAATGGAATTGTGTGATGAGAAAAGGCCCTCTTGAGATTCTGCCTTTAACTTCGTTCTGAATTTTTTCTTTCAGGGAAAACCAGAATGGTTTGGGGCCTTTTCCCATTAATTCTTACTTTTGGTTTGAAATGAATGTTAATTGGTGCTTGAAGCACTGAGGAGATCCTTATACCATGGAAGGCAAAGCTGGGATTGAGTTCTAGATTGGCTTGTCCAGTGGTTGGCCATGTAGCCTGGGAAAACCACAACATTTGTTCTGTTTATTTCTTTGTAGAATGCATGTGCTGCGGTGAAAGCACATGGGTGGAGTGGATAGAGTGAGGATGGATCTATGTCTTTTGTTGGTGGAAGCCTCTGTGTCTCCAAGGTGTGTTCAAAAGAGGATAACGATGTGAAATTTTTGGCTCCTCTTGCAGATTTTCTAGAGTTTTGTATTTTTTACATGTTGGTATTATTTCAAAAATGCTGCGTTTGCAGCAAAATGAAACCAAAGCACCTCTATGAGAAATTCAAAATAAATTCAGAATGCTGATACTGTTCTTACTTCAGAAATCCTTGATAAATCCAAAAGATGCTATTGGATTTCATCCGTGTGCATTTCCCAGCATCCCTGTTGGCGGAAAGGCAGTCTGAAGACTTTAACGTAAATCAACTATGGAACAGTGAGGGTTGCTTTACATTTTAAATGAAGAAAATGAACATCAATCATATTCCATTGCTTGGCTATCTCATTTTTTGTTTTGTTTTTGTTTTTTTCAATCCCTGCTAATGTCCTTTGTTAAATGTTAAGATAAATAAACAAAACTTCAGCTGGGAAAAATATCCATGGCATCCTTTTCCTAATATTCTGGCCAAAGATATCATTGGGTTATTACACAAGGCAGCAGCATCCACACTGGTGACAATGATCTGCAGTGGAAGAGAAGATTATTTATGCTTGTCAAATATGATGAGTTCTGATCTGATTTATCATTCATTTACTTAGTTTTTTTTTTTTAATTTAGAAATACAGAAGGCTTAGTATCTTTCTTTCAGTAAGAAGATTTTAAGTTCCTATTAAGAACCTGATGAATGCAATTTTAAGAGGAATTACATATGAGCAAAGATCTCTCTGTAGATAACTTTAATGTGCTTGTGTAGATTCGTATCATGGCATCTGACTTAAATTAATGCAGGGTGTGTGTGTGTATGCATGTGTGTGTGAAAACCATTTGCTGATTTGTTTCTTTTTTTAAGCCACAGTAACATTTTAAGTCATGACATCACAGCTTAGAACTTAATATGTAGCAGGTGATAAAATTCATTGATTGAAATCCTTTACTTTAAGATATTTTTCATTTATGAAGATTACCACTTTTAAATTGAGATATTGGATTTACATTCTTTGCTTACATATCTTTATCTTTTATGTAGACTTGAAATGTACCATGTTTAGAAGGAGAATATATATTATGTTTTCATGGTATAGGTTTTTGTTTGTTTGCTTTATAGTTTAGTTGCTCTGAACCATTGTCATCAGATAGAAGTGCTTGTCCATTTAGTTCTCTTTGGTGAAATAAGCTCTGTATGCATCATTTAAGAATTCCCAAGTCAGAATGTGCAACAGTTATAGAAATTCTTGAATAAAATGAGAAAGCCTCAATTGTTTCCATTTTGTCTATGACATTGTCGAAGGTTTGGGATAGATCAGTTGGGGAAGAGGATGGTCAATTTGAATTGGAGCCAAAAAAGTGTGAAATGAGAAACTGGCTGCAAGAATGAGTGATCTATGCAATTTCACTCTTGAGCTTCTTCACCAGGAATCCAAATTATCTCGTGTTATAATTTTTTTTAAAGCAGGAAAAGTACATCTTTTATTCAAACCTCAAAATTGCTTTTTGAAAGAGAACAATCCTTGAATATCGAATAAGTGGAAATCAGCAGCAAGGTTAGTGATATTATACAGAATAATTCTAAGTAGTGATGGAATTTGTGTGCTAGCCCACATAACACTTGTAGCCTGGTGAACCGCCAATTTTGTTTCAAATGATAACATATCCCTGTGTGATACAGAAATCCCACAGCCCAGAGAAATCAGTGGATACACTTTTTAAATATGTTCCCATTTGAAGTCGAAGCTCCTGTCACCAAAATATAAATGTTTGAAAGCATGATTCAAACTGGAAGTTTTCCAAAAAGAGCATATTCATCTTCTTGTCATCTTGAAATATGAGAAAGGTAAAATTTAAGCATCATTCTTGGGGCAGAAGGCTCAGGGGTGTTGTTTGCCTTTTATTTTCATCAGACTCTGTCTTTTATTCACACATATGGATAGAATGTAACATGCTCTGTGGTCTTACCCATCTCACACAGCACACTAAGCAGGTTCTTGTCCTGACACAAGCAAGTACCTCTTGATGCTTCACACTGGGGAGGAAAAAATAGACTCCAGAGGGCATGTCTGGTGGATGAGGAAGACATTGAACGACCAACATCAAACACATAATATATACGTGCAAATAGTGACAAGTGTCAAGAAGAAGACCATCAGCTCAGACCTTGCTATTGATTAGCCAGATGTCAAGAGGAGGAGAGCTGGTCACACACTGAAGAGGTCAGGGAATTAAATGATTAAACTCTATGGGTGAGTTTTGGTCTCAGTCCACAGCAAAACTATCATTTTCTCTATTTTTTCATAATCTGTCTTCATACTTGTTTTAGCCCCACCTTAGCTATCCTGGGAACACCATTTTCAGGTTCATCTTCTTTCCTGGATTTTGGGGTCAAGTTCCTGACAGACCTTGCCCTGCTGATTACTAATAAGAAGTTCAGATCTCACAGCATGTGGTCTGAGAAAGCTTCGGAGGGCAGCTGTCCTGCTCCTCTTCAAATAAATGGGCCCCTCCTCAGTCTTTCATAGATCTGTCTCGGGGACAAGCGTAACAATGCAAGTCCTTAAATCTGATCACTGTTCCCCCACTGATGGAGCAATGGATTGGGGGGTAGGTGTTTGGAGGTCTCTCAACAGACCAGAGAAAGTAGCATCTGTTAACTTGATGGAGTCTAAGCTCAGCTCACGTATATTTTCCCACTTGAATCTGAAAATACGGTGAGGGTGGAAAGGAGAAAGAAAAAAAAAGATGCAGGGTCGGGGGGGGGGTATTTTTGGCTAGAGATTTGAGCCAAGGACAAGTTTATAGCATTTGCTACATTTTAACCCAGGAGTTCCAAACTTTGGCTACACATTGAAAAATCTACAGTACCTGCATTCCACCCCAGACCAACTAAGTCAGAGCATCTATCAGGGCCGCACGTATTCTTCACACAGATAGATGATACCACAATCTGAAATGAACACTTAGAGACACTCTCCCTGGGGGGACATATCTGAATTAAAAGAACATTGTTAGCATGTGGTGACATTTACCAAATTGAGAATGGGGAATTGATAATATTTTGAGAGGTTTCATTGGAATGGTTAGCCCAGCCTAGGAAGAATGAACTGGAGACAAGAATGGTAGCCTCCTGATGGATGGTTTCCAGTTGGCTCAGAGGTAAAGAATTTGTCTACCAATGCAGAAGTTGCAAGAGACATGGGTTCAATCCCTGGGTTGGGAAGATCCCCCAGAGAAGAAAATGGCAGCTCACTCCAGTATTCTTGCCTGGGAAATCCCATAGACAGAGGCGCCTTGCAGGCTATAGTCCCTGGGGTCGCAAAAGAGTAGCACACGACTTACTGTTTACAAACAGTGGATAGTGAAGGGAAAGCAGAGAAAAATTTTGTGGAGCTCCTTTTTAAAGCCCTAAAACGTGAAGATGTGAACATTAGAAGAGAGGGGTATGGAGGGGAGAACTCTAAGCTGACTGCATATTTCTTCTAGAGGACCCAGAGTATCCGTTATGTTATCCTTCAGGATGAAGCCCTCTGTCTCTTGTTCACTAAAGGAAAGAAATGGAAATGGATTCAGTTAGACATAAAATGTACATAGGATACAGACTGAGACACAGATTTATAAATTAGGAGAGATATATAGTCATTATTTTGTGCAAAGATGGTAGTTAAAACTCTAGAAGATGCTAGAATCACTTAATTTCCACATAAAGATGGAAGAATAAAGACTCAATGGTTACGATGCAAGGGGACACCAATATTTAAGTGACGGGCAGAGGCAGACAGTTAAAATAGAACCTTATACGGCTAATATCTTGGGCACTGAAATTTTGTGATTTAAGCACTCAGAAAAAAATGATTCAATCCTGTAAGAAAAAAGAAGGGAAAGGTTTTGATTTTAAAATGACTTCATGACTAACTCAAAATTGTACTGGCTCACTTTTCTTTGTGTTCTCATATGTGGATGACCAAAGAGAGAACTCCCAATGTGACTGCACTTTTCTTCTCTATGAGTAATCAAATCTCTACAGTGATTAAACATCCTCATGACATATGTGTTTCTCTGAGCTTTAGCGTAAAGAACATAAGCTGATTTATAAACCCTCCTCGCAACCACAAACCAGAACCAACTGTTAGTAACACTGGAGTGAAAGCCAGAATATAAGCATTCTCAAAACCAGATCTCTCCCCAGTGAAGTTTGAAATTCTCCAGGAGCCCAGGACTTGACAGTATGCTAGGGCAAGGATGAGGGGTGGGGTGGGAGGTCCCCAATGACGAGGTGTTTCTTTGATGGTTTATTGTAAAAACTGAGGGCAGTAAACAGCTCTCTATGACAGTTTCTCCAAACTGGTTAGTTATCAGAGACTCTTGTCTTTACAAGAACGATCTTTGAAAATATATTTTAATTATCGATTAAAACTCCTACAACATTCACTCATTCACTGAATAAATATTCTAACATTCCTTCCACGTACCTGAGCAGCATGAGGTTCCAAGCAATTGGTTGTCTTTCCTCTAAACCTTTACTCCTCCATGACTTCCCCGTAGATATTTCATCCTGCTGCACAGTTTGAAGAAGAAACCCACTTCCTGACTCAGTTATTCACGTTGAGAGCATCAGGCTCCCAAGTGATTTGCCCAGGTTTGCAGCAAAGCTATGGCTAAAGGCAGAGGACAGTTTTACGCGGCTGGTCTGCAGCAGTCACAAGGAGGTCTCTGTCCCCTGATGCCCCATGAAGGCCAAGGTATGTGGACAACACTGAGGTTCCTCAGACGGGTCCCAGTTTCTCTGGACTAGCAGAGCAGCAGAGGTGCCAAACTTCTCTGATGCATGCACCAAGATGGTGCATTTTTTTTGTAATATTGAATCAGAGAGGTGTTTGGTGAGATCTCTTGTTGCCCCATAGCAGATTTACCTGCTTTATGACCAAGAGCATTTGACTCTGCGTTTCGAAAGGGTCTTATTACATCTGATTTTCAGGCTGACCTATCTCTTGAGCTTGTGAACCATAGAAATGAAAGCCTCTCACATGGCATGTATGTGCCAGTCTGTTAAATGTAAAAGGTGTACAGCAAAGGCATCGGTTTCATTCAACAAGGGTTCTGCTTTCTCTGAAAGGATCACAAAATCAGTTCAGACGATTTCCTGGTTATATGACGTCTTAAAGAGGTGCCTTTTCTGCTGAAGTGGAAGCTTGACTACAATGTTTTGGGGTGCATGTCTGTTCGCACATACATATGTGTGCATGTGTACATTTGTGTATGCATGCATACATTTGTGTATGCATGCATGCAGGTATGTGTGAGAAAGTAAGCCATCACCTGCTTTGCTGTGTGTTTAAGCTTTTAATAACACTCTACATCTGATCGGTCAGTTCTCTTCACTCCTGGTGATGGATTGTCATTAGGGCTCTAGTGCCTGTAACCCAGAGGAGGGAGGCTCCGGTAAAACCCTGTTAGGTTGTATGTTGCTGTCTTTCCTACTAGCTGTCCTCTGAACTTAAATATGCTATGCACTGTCCCCAACCCCATGAATATGTCAAAAGTCTTAAAGCTTGTGTACCCTTTGACCCAGCAGTCCCAAATCCAAAGACATGCCTAGAAAAAATCACTAGGGATGTGTGCAAAGATTGGATAACAGGGATCTTTTGCATAAATACCTTCCTGTAGAGAACTGGTTACATAAACTATAGTTTGTTTCATCTGAATACTGGATTTATTTTTAAAATGATTAAACATGAGAACATAGGAAACAAATAAAAAAAGATGTAAACTCTGTGGGCGCTCATGCTGTCTTCTAGAAAAGGAACACACTGGCCCGCCAGTATCAGAGCACCGCGCCGGTCAATCAGTTACTGAACTGCTTGGGTTATGGCAGCGCTTCGTAACAACTGGAAGAAGTGAAGTTGCTCAGCTGTGTCTGACTCTTTGTGACCCCATGGACTGTAGCCTACCAGGCTCCTCTGTCCATGGGATTTTCCAGGCAAGAGTACTAGAGTGGGTTGCCATTTCCTTCTCCAGAGGATCTTCCCCACCCAGGGATCGAACCCAGGTCTCCCGCATTGTAGGCAGACGCTTTACCTCCTGAGCCACCAGGGAAGTCTTAATAAGTATAAACATGCTAATGCTTGAGGACACTTTTTGCAGATTCATTTACTATATATATCTCTATAATCGCCAAAGCTTTTGATTTGAGTGGAAGGTGGGGATGGAACTCCATCTTCTTGTTAATCCTTTTTGCATTAATCTTAGCGTATTGGTTTGTCTATTACTTGAAATTTGGGGGGTTTTTGAAGCAGGGTGATGACATATAGGATTTTAAAAAATTATGAGCGCAGAGCCATATTAAGCTTAGCACTTTTCTCCAATATTTAGAGTTATGTTGTTTACACATCTTTGAACACGGATTGTCCTTTCCCCTCTCCCTCTCTAGAAGGAAATGGCAACCTACTCCAGTATTCTTGCCTGGAGAATCCCCATGGACAGAGGAGCCAAGTGGGCTATAGAAGAGTCAGACATGACTGAAGTGACTCAGCACATATAGAACTAAACTCCCAATATGTGGAAAGTGTCAGCATTTTCCATCCCAAATTAAAGGAACCAGAGAAGCTCTTCAGGAAGATTACCTGAGGCCACATTAAAGGAACCACAGAAATTCATCAGATTGCCTGAGAGCAGATAAATGTAAAGCAAGTGGCTCTGTGTGTGTGTGGGTGCTTAGTCACTCAGTCATGTCTGACTCTTTGCTACCCTGTGGACTGTAGCCCACCAGGCTCCTCTGTCCATGGAATTTCCCAGGCAAGGATACTGGAGTGGGTCACCATTTCTTTCTCCAGGTGATCTTCCTGACCCAGGGATCGATCCTGTTTCTCTTGTGTCTCCTGCATTGTCAGACAGATTCTTCACCACTCTGCCACCTGGGAAGCCCTGCACACACCCTAATCTCAGCAGCCCCACTGTTGAACCATCTACTATAAAACTTCTCACCAAATCCTCCCAGGTTGGGACACACAATTTTTGTGTCCCTCTTTGTGTGACAAAGCAGTAAAGCTATTTTTTTTTCTACTTCAACCAAAACACTGTCTCTGAGTTTCAATTCAGCACTGGTGCACAGAGGCTGAGCTTTCGGCATCAGTAGAATTTTGTGAAATTTCATAATATCTCATTCTTAATGTCCTCACTGTTAAATGAGGATTGTATCTGTCCCTGTAAGGTCATTGGCAGAAGACCCATGCCTGTCTCACTGCAGTCACCTACAGGATGCTAACTGCTAGCAGAATGCTGCTATCACAACCGTGATAGTACCCTGATGCTCTGGGGCCTCAACACTTCCCAAACTCTGGTGAGAGCAGCCTGCACGGTGAGAGTAGATCAGCTGGGCTGCTCTTCCAGCCCTGAGCTCTCCTCCTCCACGGACCACTGTGCAGACTCATGGGGTCTTTCTCAACCTCCATCCGCTGCCTGACCAAATTCAAGTGCGTAGTTAAAAGCCCAACAAGCCATAAACTGATAAAATGTTAAAACTTAAAAGCAGTCTTTGATGTCATTGAATCCAGCACCTTCATTTTGCAGAGAAGGAAACTGCGGTCCAGACATTGGCTATGGTTTTCCAAAATTTCCATAGTGTGGTTTCGAAACTCCAGTTCCAGGGTTTTCAATTATTATCCAGAGGAAGGTCTGCAAGTTTCCATGTTGAAGTAGTGAACCAAGGTCTTCTCTCTCTTCCTCTCAGAGCCAGAGGTTTCCAAAAGCCTCTTTATTCTACAGAAGAATTTCTGTAAATGATTGTTCAGGGGTGAGAAGAAGGGTCAGGGTGAAGAGAGGGTTGTGGGGTGACAAATCCATTGGAAAGGTCAAGCCTTCCACCTTCAGAAGGCTTCCAGGGATGAGTCAGCGAGAAATTTGCTAGAGAAGTTTTGACATAAAACCCTTGTTCAGAAGAGGCCATTTATTCATATTAATGCCTCTCTCTCTCTCTCCCAAAGCTGACATTGCTGTACATTACTCTTACCACTACTTTTCAGGTTGTTTGCAGGTGTGTTATCTATTTAGCAAAATAGGACTTTGAAAATTAGGAAGGTGAATAATGGGATTTCAAATTTAGATTATTTTTTTTATCTTTCCTTAGTAGTGAAGAAAAGAGTCTCAAAAGCCAAGAGTCTAAAAAGCAGATGGTAGAGCTGGTATCTAGACATCAAAAGACACAGTTGATCCCATTTCCTCTTGGTCGAGGGTTTAAAGGTCTCCCTGTGCCCCCATTTCTTGTGTAGTTCTTTGAAATGTGGAGTATATGTGAGCCAGATTTAGGTCATAACATAGAATCTGGTCTGGAGACCATGATTTGCAAAATTATCTCCTCAAACTCGTCTTAACTGAAAGCACACAAGACCTCAGTGTACTATCAAACTAGGAAGTCAGCAACAAAAGAATATACGGGAAGCATATACGTGAGGAGACACATCTAAGAACCAAGCAGCATAGTCTTTAAGAAATGAGAGCACCTGACCTCCATGTCCCAGGACTAGTCAGTCCCTGACTAGCAGTCTTCTAAACCTCTCACCTGGAAGAGCGTCATGTTGGCAGGTCCTTGACTGCTAGACATGTCCTTATTGTGTGAAATGGACTGATCTTGTCTGCCCCAAATCCATAAGGAGAAGCCCCAATCCCCAGAGGGAGACATAGGGTCTTTGGGAATTAGGGTAAATGAGGTCATGAGGATGGAGACTCCAAGATGTGAATTCACGCCCTTGTAAGAAGAGACCCCAGAGCTCTCTTGCTGCCAGGTGAGCAAGGACGCTGTGAGCAGATGGCCACCTGCAGCCAGGAACAGAATCCCATGGTGCTGCCCCTGATGGTGGACTCGTGGGCTCTAGGACTACGATACGCAAGTGTCTGCTGTTTAAGTTGCCCAGTCGGTGACATTATGCTACAGCCACCCAAGCTGACTAACACACCACGCTTTGATCGCAAAGGTCTGTGCCTAATTTTTTCTGTGTCATTTGACTACAGCAGCTATGGTCACCACTCACTGCAACACAGGTTGCCTCAAGGCCCTTTTCAGTATTTGCCAGAATAAACAGTTTGCCTAAACACGCTGCTTTGGTGTCTTTCTCCCATAGGAACGATGAGACTCATCAGGAGATGGTCAAGCAGCTTGAGCCCTCCCAAGTTTCCCCAGAGGTAAGGGTCAGGGGTCAAGATGGATGGATCCTCAAGACTTCTTCACCCCAGACCTACTTCTGTAAATATATTCCTTCATCACTTAGAATGAACTTTTTAAAGAGTGAAAGAGGAACATATTTTACATTTCAAAGTCCTTTCAGAAGATTTTTATCCCATTAGCAAGAAAGTAAAAATGGATTAGCAAGTTTTTCTTAAAAAGGGAGGAATGTGAAAATGCTCATTTTCCTCTCAGGCTCTGCCGAAAGGTAATCCATTTTAGATCAATAACTATTGGTTCATGATTAGCCATTGGTATTTCCCATTAAAACAATATTAGACTGCCATCCAGAAAATAGCATTTAAGCCATGTTTCAATTTCCAAGGAAAAAACCTACAGCAAGGGCAGAATATTAATCAGATTGTGCTTTGGGGAGCTGAAGCTACAGTTATAAATATTTCCTCAGGATATATTGTATGAGACAATTCGGTCACTGATGAGGCATGAATACTTCTAATGGCATCTTCTGTAGGGTGATTTATTTTAATTGTCACTCTGGGACCTGTTATTATGCAGTGTGAGAATGGGTCACTGCATTAGAAAATTAAAGCTGATGAAAGGCATTCGTTTTTAGCCTGTTTATAAATTCAGACTTTGGGGATAAAGAGATGCTGGGTGTATGTAAATCCTGCTTGACCATCGCTTCACCATTCACCGTATCTGGAGTCAAAGACTGTCAGAGTGATGCAGCCACATAGCTCTGAACTCCTGGGGCCTCCTGTTCCACCCCGCAAGCACTGTGACAGCCTGAGATCCCTCTCACCTGGACGCTGAGCCCCACTGGCTCTCTGTGGTCACTGCCAGGTAGGTGTGAGGTTGAGTGTCCAGAATAGAACCAGAATTGGAGAAGGAAAGACAGCTAACATTTATCAGACCCCAGTACGTGACAGATGTGTTGTGCATTATTTCAGTGCTGTTCTCATTCTACTTCTAATGCCCCCTAAGATTGGTAAATGTCTCTATTTTAAAAAGAGAGATTCAGGGAGACTAAATTGGAGAATTTTGCACAGTTAATGAAATACAGTGCCAGAAATGATTTAGTTTGCAGTGAATACTCATGGGGGAAAAAACAGATCCTTCATATCATTTTGTTTTTTACCTTTTTGTGATAAACATTGCATTGCTAGTTGCACAAGAACAGAAGTAGCATTACCAGGACAGGTTCTTACCTAACACCTGTATTATGGCCTTAAACCCTAGGTTTAATTTTTTTCAGTTCATCAGCGAGGGCCTCTGGGCATGTGTAGAAGGTATGGAGACATGGAGGAGACGAGAATGAGAAATGTCCAGGTCTCAAACTGGAGTTCTGAGTGAAAACTTCCAGTTCTATAAATCCTTTGAGCTTATACAATAGAGAAAAAAAAAAAAAAAAAAGGATGCATTTTGGAGCTCAGATATGCAATTAGTCACTCTAATTTTTGCTTAAATGAATCCATCTTTTGTGTGTGCTGAAAGGAGCAAATTGCCTGCAGTGTACGTCTAGGCAGCTTCCAAAGTAGAATAAGAAAGTGAGATGTCAAAGACTGTCTGCTATTTACATCATCACCAGATTAAGAAGGAATTGTGTTAATGCAAATGAGAGTGTGAGTGCCTGCCATGTGAAGGCTACCCAAGTTACACCCAGTCAGTCTAGAGAAGTTGTTCCTTCAGTGTCATCATAACAATATAAAGCTTCAAAATTTGAGAAACTAACTAGACAAGGTACAGCTATTTTAGCTGGGGAGCAAATGTACCAGTCTGCCAGTCTCTGGGTCTGGTCTGTTTTGTTAAGAACCTAATAAGATTTCTCCTCGTGGTGAAGCTTTATCCTCCTTTGCTTGTACACAGGTATTATGCTGTGTTTAGCCAATGCAGTTTTAATTGTATTTTACAGATAGATCTTGAATCGTTCAGTCAGTGATTTCTATTAGCAAATCTAAATTAAGCTCTTAATTTACCATTGCAAGTCATTGTGGTGATAGCAAATTTATTTATTTATTTATTTATTATTTATTTATTTTTTATTTATTTTTTAAATTAGTTTATTTTCTTTTTTTTTTTAACTTTACAATATTGTATTTGTTTTGCCATACATTGACATGAATCCACCATGGGTGTACATGTTTTCCCCTTCCAGAACCCCCCTTCCACCTCCCTCCCCATCCCATCCCTCCGGGTCATCCCTGTGCACCAGCCCCGAGCACCCTGTATCATGCATTGAACCTGGACTGGCGATTCATTTCACATATGATAATTTACATGCTTCCACACCATTCTCCCATATCATCCCACCCTCGCTCTCTCCCATAGAGTCCATAATACTGTTCTATTTATCTGTGTCTCCTTTGATATCTCGCATACAGGGCTATCTTTACTGATTGACTAAATACCATATATATGTGTTAGTATACTGTATTGGTGTTTTTCTTTCTGGCTTACTTCACTCTGTATAATAGGTTCCAGTTTCATCCACCTCATTAGAACTGATTCAAATGTATTCTTTTTAATGGCTGATTAATATTCCATTGTGTGTATGTACCACAGCTTCCTTATCCATTCATCAGCTGATGGGCATCTAGGCTGCTCTTAATTTACCATTGCAAGTCATTGTGATAGCAAATTTAAAATCTCGCTGTCAAAAAAGTTGAAAAAAAAGTTGATCTCATTGATCAAGAAAGTTGAAAACACAGTCTAAGATCTTGTTGCTTTGAGATTTTGAACTCATGGAAAAGATGCAAAATGCTGTCTCCCCTACTCACTTAATATCTTCCTTGGTGGCTCAGTTGGTAAAGAACCCAGTTGCAATGAAGAAGACCTGGGTTTGATCCCTGGGTCAGGAAGATCCCCTGGAGAAGGAAATGGCAACCCACTCTAGAATTCTTGCCTGGGAAATCCCATCAACAGAGGAGCCTGGTGGGCTGTAGTCTATAGGGTCGCAAGAGTCGGACATGACTTAGCAACTAAACCACCACCTATTCAAATGTTGCCTTATTTTCATATTTAATTGACTCGTTTTGGAACTTATGTTGCATCCCTCACTACTTATTTACTATTGCAAGTATCTGAGTGTGAAAATCACAGCCACCCATCTGAGGTTCCCTGGATATACTCCTACTTCTATATGTTGTGTTTATTTCCTAAAATGGTGACTCACTAAAAACCCCACCAGAGAAATTCTGCTATGTTCTTTTGAAATTTCCTTAAATAAAACTGTTAAAAATGGGAGATCTTTTCTAATTAAATTAACACCGGCAATGGGACTGTGGCCATTTGCATTGTTGAGCTAAATACACCCATGTTGGTTTTCTAACAAAGTTAATTAAAAGTTATCCTCTTTTCCAACCCTCTTTTCCCTCCTAACTCTTCTATTTCCATCTCCAGAAGAGCTATTCTTCTGGGCCCTTTTGTTCTAAACTTCTCAACATATCTGACAATTGTTTTTGTCTTCTGCAGCCTGGCCAAGTCTCCCTAGTACAAGTCTAATGATCTTCCCTTTAAGTGGATTCTCAGATTCATGCTGCTTCCTACATTTCTTCCACTCTAACATCCTTATTATTTTACACCAACCATACATCTGGGAGCCTCTTTAACTCCTAGTGCCTCCCACTCCCCACGCTGCCTGCCCCTGACTTTGCTGTCCACTTGCCCTTCTCTCCACCCTCCCCATCACACCCTCTAATCTTCGTTGGGGTCTTCCCTCAGGGTTTCTCCTATTCCAACACCCATCCTCAGAGCCAGCAGATTCTGTCAGCACCTCCTTTCTCTCCCTTTGTAAGCCATGGATACTTCTAATGGAAAAGACCTACACAGGGTAAGGTGCTTGTTTGATCCGATTGTGTCTTTATTGTTAGGCCACCTGTTTCCTGGTCTAAATCTATTCCCGAGTCCTGCACTGCTGCTGCAGCTCACAAGATGCACACTGAGTCACTGAGATGATTTTTGGCATGTGCTGCTGATTCTTCTTTGACCACATGTAAATAGTAAAGCATTCCTTGTTTTGATATGATTTTTAAAATTATTTATCCATGAATTCTCTGTAAGTAGCAGGCGGCTTGGATTTCAAGCTTAGAGGGCACAGTTGTATCAGTTTCTGGTTTAGGCTGCGTAATTCCCTGCAACAATGAGTCATCTCTGTGCAACTCTCTTGGTTTTAATGTGAAATTGTACAAAATAGGACTAGATTTTTTTTTAAGTCTCAGTGCTTTCTAAATACTTCCCTTACCTCAGTCCTCATCCCCCACAGGAGGCTCAGTCAACCATAACATCATCCATCCTTTAAGTTGAAACGGCTTTTACAGGTCACAGCACCCAAATTCCCTTAAAATGCTGAAACCTCCTGCCTACCTTTTAAGACAGACCCTGCTGTTTCAAAATCTGGGGATCTGCCTATGTGTGGATTTGGAAGTTGGATGCATTGATTCATAGTCCAATGAAGCTATTTACTGTCTCTTTGATGTCTCAGTCCCATTTTTTTTTTTTTGAAAAGCAAACCTGAAGATTGTTACAAACATGAATATTTTAGTAATTTACACACTGACCTTGACTTTCCTGGTGGTTCGACGGTAGAGAATCCACCTGCAATGTGGGAGACCTGGGTTCGATCCCTGGGTTGGAAAGACACCCTGGAGAAGGGAATGGCTACCCACTCCAGTATCCTTGCCCGGAGATACCCATGGACAGAGGAGCCTGGGGGGCTACAGTCCGTGGGATAGCTAAGAGTCAGACATGACTGAATGACTTTCACTTCACTTCTTCACTGGTTCATGGAGATCGTCACCCTTCTTAAGCACATCCTATCCCCCGTAATGTTTGCCTCCCTTGTCAGAAAACACCCATGGTGGATTTTTAACCATATGTATCCAGTGCTGGTAGTGAGTTTCTCATTCTCGTGATTTTGTGTATTTTCAAAAACTAAAAGTCATTATTTCATACAAGGGCATGATGATTTTACTGCCAACCCCAGGGAATGACCAGGAAGAGATTGCACGTGAGTAGAAATTGCCTCTACCATGAGCAGGGCTGAGGGGACATGACCACCTGTGTAGTACGCACTCAGCCCCGCAGGCATCTTGATAAGTTGGAGGGAAGACTTGTTTACTGGCATATGTTTCATCACCCCATGCTCCACAGATTGCCATCAACCCTTGGGGAGACTGGCTTGGGCAATTTGTTCCTGCCGACACACATCTTCACTTCATCTTCAGGCAGCATTTCCCAGGGCTGCTCTTGATTTCTGAGCCCTTCACCCCAGAAAGCACAGAAAAGAGAACCTAGAGAGGGTGAAATTGCTTCATCAAACTGCTCTGGAGCTGGGCTGGTGGATAAGAAGTGCCAGTCCCATCAAGTGTGCTTAACGGGTCCTCCACTTCAGAGACTGACCTGACTTCAAGGGACAGAAGCCACTGATCGGGAATCTGTAAACCTTTGCTGTCTGTGGGTGGCTGTTCTCTGAGCTTGTGCATGAACTTGCATAAGGAGAGAAGCATCATGGCATTTATGAAGGCTAATGCAATATACATGTGAAATTTCCCCAAAAGGAAATTAAAATCTAATTTCAGACTTTGATATCCAATGGCTGTCTAAAAAAAGCAAAAGGCACAACAAATTAAGCTGAAATAATCAACTGCTGCCTGAAATCATTGATTTGAATCATACAGAACACGTAATTGTCTCAATTGAATAAAGTCGCAATCCAAAAACAATCCAGTTTTAATAACGAGCCATTTCAAATGAGTCACAATCATAAAGGCCCAGCTGCGGCTGGATTCACCCTCAGATGAGAACATAATCTTCTGTCTCTAGCAAAAAGCAATTCTGTTTATCCTTTCCCGGTGCAACAGAAATAAATAGGGATTTTAACAGGACCTATCTACAGTAACATTTATGGAGTGCAGAGCATCTTCATAATCATTGTGATTTCATAGTTGTAGTTACCAGCTTGCAGCTCTGATTTTTTTCACTAACTTGAAGGGTATACAACTGAGAATCTTATATGCAGCATCCAGCTTTGCTATGTCTGAGAAGGTAGAAAAGGTCTTGTTCAAAGCCGTGGACTTGCATGTGTGCACTGGAAGAGACTTTATTTGGAGTAGAAATGGTAAGGGTTTTGTATTCAGAGAAACTTGTGTGGGATTCAGGGTCTATCAGTTATTTAATGCCTATCTCAGGGACTTTGGATGAATTACCTAGCCTTTAAAAATTGGTCTATGTGACTTTAAAAAAAAAGTGAAGATAATATTTCCAAAATAGCAACACACATAGTCCTGAGCACATGGAAGATACCCAAACTCATTTATTTCCTTTTTATAAATTAACATATAACCTTTGCTCATTAATATTTAGCACATGCCTGGCCAAGACCATGCTCATTTATGAAGCAAATTATACAAATGGCAAGACAATGGTTATGAATGTCAAGCACCAGTCCCTGAATCTCAAGAGTCTGACTCAATGTTTGCAACATTGCCTGAATGACAAAATCTAGGGATCACCAAACCAGGAGCCTCAGGAAACATTATTGCAATAACTTTTAATTTGGAAAATAGAGACAGAGAAGGCAGAACTACACATAAGCAACAGGCTCAAGCTGAAACTTGAGAATCTCTTCCCAGAATGAATGGATTAGGAATAGAACAGGAAAACTGTTCTATTCACTGAATGACTACGTACTCCCGAAATACATGTTTAAGTCTTACCCACTGATGTGTATTGAGAGGCGGGGCCTTTGGGAGGTGCTTAGGTCATGAGGGTGGGGCCCTTGTGAATGGGTATTAGCACCTTTTATAAGAAGAGCCACCAGGAGAGAGCTTGTGTCCTCTCTCTCCCTCACTGTCCTCTGCCGTGTAAGGATACAGAGAGACACAGCCACCTGCAAGCAAGGAAGAGCTCTGAGCAACAGTGGACACTCTGGCACCTTAATCTTGAACCAGCCTCCAGAACCTTGAGGAATAAGTCTTTCTAGTTTAAGCCCCCCAGTCCCCGGAATGTTTGTTATAACAGCCTGAGCTGATAACTATTCCCAGAAAGAAGTAACTCTGTATAGATTTTTACTCAGAAATCTCCACTTTGGGGAGATGGAATATGTAACAGCATCCTTGATTATTGGCAGGGTGGGCATCCTGACCTGGTACCACTGCTTATTGTTTAGTTAAAATCAATGCATTTGAAAACTGAAAACTGGAGAGTGTTTCCACATGTTGTGCAATAGGAATCCTTTGATCTCTTTTGGATCTCAAAGAAGCATCACCCAACTACAACTGAGTCCCCCTGCCCCACAAGTCTGAAATTGTTATCTCAGAGGTCATAGAGGTGATGACTGGGAGGGCCTGGCACTCAGCGACAAAGTAACAAAAGCAAAAACCACCATACACTCCACAGGGCTCTGCACACCTCCTACCATGCAGCAGAGCAGGCCCTCAGAAATATCCCTAAATAATCTGGGCTGTTACCTCCTAGAATGGCAATTCATAAGGACAAACTCAGTTTTCATGGTATATTGAATGTCTCATGACACTGTTCCCAATTCTGTTGAGCTGTATGAACTTTCATAGTATCACACACACACACACAAGTTTCTCTGTAGTCTTGAAATGATAGCTCTCATGTAATTCTTATATTACCAGAAGATAACTTTCATATCTAGTAAATCACATCATAAAATGCACTCCAAAGTTGGCAGTTGGAATGATATTTCATAGGTTTTTCATTAGAGAATCATACTTCACCATCATGTCATACTTAAGAAATTGCTTTTCCAAACAGTTAAACTCAGAAGCATTTGGCTTATCATCATTGCAAAGCTGTTTCTGTCTTCCCCGGGGTCCACTTTCTGCTGGGGCAGATCTCTGGGCTCTCTTTCCTGTTTCCAGGCTCCCATCTCCATGTGGGAACTGCTAGAGCCGCTGTCACTGACCAACAAAAGCAAGGAGCTTTCAGTCATTGGACGGCAGCTTCCTCTCTGAGTCAGCTGACTTGTTGAAGGTCTGCTTTATGCCTCACACAGCGGGTTTCACTGCACTGCTTACATCTTGTCATCTAAATTAAACAGTCTTGGAACAGGAAATAGAATGTCCTCTTTGTCTTTAACAGAAGAGGAAACTGAGGCTCCAAGAGCTTTGTTGACTCACGAAGTCAACAAGACTCCCACGAAGCTGGTGGAGCAGATGGGAGCCTGGTCCCTTGTTTTTTCCCTCTTCCAAAACCAAGAATAGTTTCTGTATGTATGTTCATCTTTCCAGTCAGAACACACAAACTACACTATTTCTTTTTTTTCCTCAAGAGAATTAAAAATAAACTCCAGATAACCAGGAATTGGTGGAGCATACCTGGAACCGTAGGGATGAGTTACCGCCCACCCCACAGGGGAAGGGCTGCCTCCCTTCAAGCTGAGAGCTGAGAGTCTGGACTCTGCAGCTGGACCAGGCCAGTGCGGAGGGTCAGGCACTAACACAGAGTGTGCATGCGTGTGTGTGCACACACACCTGTGAGCACATGTGCATATGTGGTTGTGTACGGAATACAGGCAAGAAGGAGCTTGTGTGCATTCTACCTGTTGGTTTTTTTAACTCCTTAAAACTTTAGTTTCCTCAACTGACAAGACAGTTTCAGGATGAGAACATGGGAAACAAATATTGCTTGGTTTATGAGTCATCTTAATCACAAATTTCTTTTTCTTACCTTTGTCATAGGATGAAATGTACACAGAATCTTGTGTACTTTCTTTCATACTCATTTCTGTGAACTCAAATCATTTTATATTCACATTCTCATGATATGTGAAAACAAGTAAATCTTATTGATGAGGTCTATTTATATTTCCAAAGGTTAAGAAGAAAAAATCATATGAATCAATTACTTTTGAACCTTGACAGTGTATGAGAAAATGGGATTATGTTATCAAGATCATATTAGTAGTTCTAATTTGGGATATTTCCATCCTGAAGTGCTACCTGTTTTACTATAGTGATGATACTGTTCTTGAATGCAGCAACATACAGGTGCAAAATCATACATTTATTATACAGCATATTTGACATCTAATAAGTGTATTGCCTAGTTCAAAAATGCATTCATAATTAAAATCTTTCAATTAATTAAGTTTTACAGAAAGCAGATATTCTAATTTCTCTATATATGTAAAAGAAATACAGAGGGAAATAAACCTGTATTTCAGAATCAGTGTGAAGATTATAGATGATGCATGTAAATTTCTCAATATTGTTTAGTAACCCACATCTTGCAATTCTTATGTTATTTAGGAGAAAGAGTGCTGTAAAGTTCACAAAGAAAGAATAATTTCTGCTGACTATTTAGTAAAGTAGGAAGATGAGATAAAAAGAAAGAAGGAAAGTTTATTCCAATAAACTAACAAATACAAGAAGCAAAGGATGTCATTATTTTTCTGTCTCCTTGAAGCAGACTTGAAATTCAACAAGTTTTTTTCCCGCAATTTTCAAGTATTCATGGAGGGTTGACTGTCAAGTGGCCATGGAGCTGTGAGGACATCTCTGAAAATGTGCAGGTGGTGCTGGGTACCCACCCAACCCCCGGGAGAACGTCCTCAGATGCTTTCAGTGATGTTTCTGTAACTTGATTCTGCAGGTGTCCTTAATTACATCAAACATTGAATGAATTAGTCATACAATCTTTAAGAGCTAATTTTGTAAAGCTATACAGTACTAGTATAAGTTCCTTAATACATTTTCTTGACTCTTGCAAACCAAGAGTATTGAAGTAATCTGGTCAAGATGCAGTTTCTCATCACAGTTGTCATCTGAACGCTCATCCAAAACCATCCCTTCCAAAACAAAGATGTCAAGTAGTTAGCACATCTACAGCTTGGAGGTTTGTACAAGTGGGTGAAATTTCAGACCTGCCCTCGAAGAAAACCACACCTTTGATAAATTAATAGACTTCTTGACTCTCCTCCTCTTCCACAAAGTGTTCCTAGCGATACCAATCTTCCATGGTAGTAAAGAGGATTAAATGAGATAATGATGCTTGAATAAAGTAAATACTAGCTGTATGCCCTGTCTACTAAGTTAAACTCTATAGGAGACACACACTTATGAGTAAGACAAATATACTGCCTGTTCCAGGACAAAGGTGTTACAGTTCTGGCAGATATATACATAGATAGATGGATGGATAGATAGAGAGAGAGAGATACTGATGCTGAAGTTGCAATGCTTTGGCCACCTGATGAGAAGAGCCGACTCATTGGAAAAGACCTTAATGCTGGGAAAGATTGAAGGCAAAAGGAGAAGAGGGTGGCAGAGGATGAGATGGTAAGATAGCATCACCGACTCAATAGACATGAATCTGAGCAAACTCCAGGAGATAGTGAAGGACAGGGGAGCCTGGCTTGTTGCAGTTCCATGGGGTTGCAAAGAGTTGGACATGACCTAGCAAGTGAACCAAAACAATGACAACAAAATATAGGTATATCTTCTTTCAAAAGAGGAAGTCCTTATGCTTGGTTTGGATACAAATGGATGGAGTTTTTGAGACAGACTGAAATAAACCTTAAAGGAGAGTAGCAACTTAAGGGACAAGGATGAGGAGGTAGGAGGGATATTTCAAACAGACGAAATATTGTAAACTTGATTTCTTGGGGCACAGTACAGTGTTATGAAATATTGATCTATGTGGTACTTATGAGATATGAGATTGGCACAAATCGAAATTATATTTTGAAGAGAGTTAAATACCAGCTAAGGCATTTGGGCTTTATTTGCTAGAAAACATGTAATTATTATAGAATTTTCTGTGGAGGTAGAGGGCACCATGACTTGAACTAGACTTAGAAGGAATGATGAAAGAACCTCCCAAGGAAAGGGTTCAGTGAAGAGAGGTGAAGGGAAGGGCATAAATCAGCATGTTCACTCCTAGTGTTTCCTGGGAAAGTCTTAGTTCCTTCTCCTAAGAACAAAGAATAAGTAAACTTTTCCAAGTCAACAAACAGGTAGGTGCTCATTTGCTCCCCAAGTTAGCAGAGACCTCAAAAAAAGAAAAAAAAAAAAGAAGGTTGATGCATTTTGAATCTAGAGAGGAAACAAAGAGGTGAGGAAGAAGCACTTGTAGAAATCATCAAAGCACTTGTGGTCTGAAGAAAAATCAAAGCACGCAGATACAGGCGCAAGTTCCCTATAAGGCTTTACAGTCTATGTCTAAGGGCTGATCTTTCTCACCACTTGAGACGTCTCCACACCTTTCCTCTCTAGATTAGCTTCTAGAATAACAACTGTAGAAGAAGCTTTCATTAGGGGATAGTCCACTTATGTTCTCAGAGCCCAGCCCATACGTCTCTTGGTCAACTAGCAGAATGGAAAGTGACAAGATTGTCCACTCGTCCTCCATGGGGTCAGTAGAGCTCATCGTGGAACCAGGATGGCTGCCTACACTCTTTCATGGAAACTTATTTCTTGTATCATTCACCACCTGAATGCATTACAAGCCATTCCCTGGAATCCAAAGTACCTGGATTGTGGTTCTTGCTCTAAAATATTCCTTAGTTGAACATTTGTTATGTTAACATCAGCTGGTCACATTTTTTTGTTGTTGTTGTTTGTATCCATAAAAGAAGGATTTGGGTAACCAGAACATCAGAGAAATTCTGAACAACCTAAAATCCCCTCCAGGATGTGTTCATGTTCAACGTGCATTTTCCAGGGAAAAGATAGTTTTCAGCTTTCATCACCTTATTTGGGCTTTGGAACAAAAATTTGACAGTCTCCATCAATGGAATGGAATGTTTTCCTGAGAGAATGTGGTGCTAACAACAAAATCACCTTCATTTCATGTCTTTAAAAGTGTCAGTTAAGTTTTCAGATGTGTATTTTTTCACCCTCTAAGATCTGAAGGGTATGTGAAGTCAGTCTCCAGCACAGGCTGTATTTCCTTTTCACGTGATACTTAACTTGGGGAAGCACCGTCCTCAAGATGGGTCTCTCTAGACATTAATTAGCAGGCGATGCGACCTTCACGTTCACACCTGTAACCCAGATGTTGCTGATCATACAGTTGCTTCTACAGTGGTTCACACATTGCTACCACACTTGTGAGCTTGTACTTCACTCTGCTGTGACTTTTTTTAAGTAGGATAATAATAGAAAGTCTTTCAGCAGCTGTCAAGGTGGCAGAAACAACACACCATTGCTTAGACAGCACTGACGATGTTCAGCATTAATGTTATGGAGCCCTGCCAGCCACGCTGCACCGCTGCCCTGGAACTCAATCTCAGAATAACATGGTTGAAAAATGGTCTAGTGTAGACCTGAGGTTAGAGAATCAGCAGCTTGGTGGCAGTGATCTACCCTGAGAGACGTTTTGTATTTACACCAGCATACTGTGGCACATTGGAAACTGAAGGTACCAACAAGCACGGCCATGCCAAGCACATGCCTCCAAAGTGCGCTTCTCCTCCAAGAGGAAGATGAGCCTGAACCCATCTTACAGCCACGCTGGGTATCAACTGTGTGTGAATGCAGGCATTGGAGCAGTCAGTCTGAGATACACTCCCCAGTCTTTCTGCTTTCCATATTTTTATCCATCCTGCATGATACTATGATTTTCCTGACATGTCACTGGCCTCTTATTGGCAGCATAAGAGAATAATTATTTGGGAACTATGGGGAATATTAACTACTAATGTAGAGTAGAAAAGGCATGGACTTCAAGAGAAAGATAAAGCTCAAAGCAATGGTTATACCAACATCAAACAAAATGAAAGAAAACTTTAGTCGATGGATGATAAGCACTGTAATTATTGTTTACTTTTCTAACATGACCTCCCACTTTCAATTTAATTAAAGGAAAAGTTTAATATGCAATATTGCAAAGTCAATATAAAGTATTCCAGAGATCCATCTCAAGTCTTGTTAGAAGATTTGAATTTAACAAAAAAGAAAAGAGTAAATTCTAATATGAATACTCAAACCAGTTCAGTTCAGTTGCTCAGTCGTATCCAACTCTTTGTGACTCCATGGACTGCAGCATGCCAGCCCTCCCTGTCTTTCACCAACTCCCAGAGTTTACTCAAACTCATGTCCATTGAGTCAGTGATGCCATCCAACCATTTCATTCTCTGTCATCCCCTTCTCCTCCCACCTGCAATCTCTCCCAGCATCAAGGTCTTTTCAAATGAGTCAGTTCTTCACATCAGGTGGCCAAAGTATTGGAGTTTCAGCTTCAGCATCAGTCCTTCCAATGAATATTCAGGATTGACTTCCTTTAGGATGGGCTGGTTTGATCTCCTTTCAGTCCGAGGGACTCTCAAGAGTCTTCTCCATCACCACAGTTCAAAAGCATCAATTCTTCGGCGCTCAGCTTTCTTTGGTATGCAAACAAGTACCATACCTAGAAAGAGGTTTACAAAGCATGTAATTTGGGCTTCCAGGAAACTCAGTGGTAAAGAATCTGCCTCCAGTGCAGAAGATGCAGTTTCGATACCTGGGTTGGGAAGATCCCCTGGAGAAGGAATGGCAATCCACTTCAGTATTCTTGCCTGAAGAATTCCATGGACAGAGGAGTTTGGCGGGCTACAGTCCATGAGACTGCACAGAATTGGACACAGCCGAGTGACTGAACAACAACAACAATTTGTGTATGTTATTCAGACTTGTTTGAATACCATAACAATTTTTTAGCGAGTTTGTGAATCTGTAGGATACAGATTTTAGTGATGAATATTAAAACAAAGTCTTTAGAAAAATTTGGGAGAGAAATCAGCTGAAGCCAAGAGAGTAACGACTTAGTCTGCAGGGCTTAATTATGAGAATAAGGATATGGTGGTAACTTCTATAAAAGCTACCTCCTTGCCCAAACTGTGAGCCTGCAGTGGCCTGAGAAAGGAAGTAGACTGTGTCCCAGTGGAGACACAGTATCTTTCCCATGGTTGGTACACATAAACAGTGTTCTTTAATTTTTCCTTTAAGAAAATCTCATTTTTTTTGTGGATTTCCAGCTCTACAGGTTAGGGATCAAGTCCAAAGTTTTTTAGAAGGTCTCTTAGGTTTAATACAGGTCTTCCCTGGTGGCTCAGCTGGTAAAGAATCTGCCTGCTGTGTGGGAGACTCAGGTTTGATTCTTGGGTTGGGAAGATCCCCTGGAGAAGGGAATGGCTACCCACTCCAGTACTCTTGCCTGGAGAATCCCAAGGACAGAGGAGCCTAGTGGGCCAGAGTCCATGGGGTCGCAAAGAGTCGGACACAACTGAGCGACTAACACTTTCACTTTTGTGTTTAATGCAGTGCTTGCACAAGGTAGCTATACAATCCATCTATCATAAAGCTCTCTCTGGACTGAGGGGCTGGCGCTGCAGAGTTGATGCCCAAACACACAAAGGGTCTGTGTCAGACACCTACCCTCAGAAACATTGATGTGGTTTTTGCCTTATCATGGGGTAGATCATTTCTCCAATTAAGAAAATTTAAGTCTAAAATCTGTCTCTTAGTTTTCATCCTAAATCTTTCTTTTTATTCTAAATATGCAATATCTATGTTTCTGCCTCCTTACCATCCACCCCCTGTAGCATGCGGCAGGGGAGGGGGATATTCTTTCAGACTAGGAGATTAGGAGAAATGTGAAGGCTCCTTTTTTTCAGTGTTAGATCTCTACATCTTTCAGACAAGAGAGACTGTGTAAGTCTAAATATCAACTGTCGTTATGGAAAGGGGGCTGTAGTGAGAATCGCAAATTGCTGGAATGAAACAAAAAAGGCACATGTTCCATTGTGATCATCTTAAACAACAAGCTTGATTCCTTTCCGGTGATGGGGAAAACAGTGTTTAATACTGCCCGGGTTTGGAAACGTTCATCCCACCCCACCCCCACCCCTTGGCCCTGCAATTTGACGGGCAAGCTCAGAGTTCTGGATTCCCCTTCAGACAAATCTGCAAAGGTAGGTGGACAGGGCCAGCAGACGGGCTGCAAGCGCTGCTGGCTGTCCTGGCCTCCTGCCGCCCTGGCCAGGAGCTGATAACAATGGCTTAATCACACGCCTCCCGCGGGCCTTTAACTGGTGGGGCTGCATCACACCCGCTGTCACTTGGTATGTGGATCACGTTTCCCAGTTCCTAGTACCAATTTGAAAATGATAATATTCACAGCTATTTTTATTTCTCTCCAATGGCACAGCGAGATTTCTCCCTCTCCTGCCTCTCAGTCTTCCTCACATATATTCCAAGAGTGGCCTCTGGTTGAACTCCTCTGCTCCGAACAGCGCTTTCCTCTGGGGGTTAGCTCAGCCACAGAAACGCTTCTGTGAAAATGGCGAAGTCCCGGGCAGATAAAGGTGTCTTCACCTAAAGCTGAATATCCAAACATGATGCGGAATTGCCAGCTAATGAAGAGGGAAGGAGTGAATCTTGCAATTAGCCATCTCAAACCTCTTAAAGATTCGAGTTAGGACATTTATAATAAAGGGAGGAAAGTCAGCTGCCTATCTGAGGCAAGAAGATGTGACTGTGAAAGTGAGCGCTGTGTGTCAACATGAGCTCCCCACAAGCTGACAGGGAGGGGTTCTTTAAGCTACTTTCTAACAGCATTTGCATTTGCACAATCCCTCCAAAATTCATTCTATTCCTGAGTCAGGCATATTTCCCGGAGAAGGGCATGGCTACCCACTCCAGTATTCTTGGGCTTCCCTGGTGGCTCAGCTGGTAAAGAATCCGCCTGCCATGCAGGAGACCTGGGCTCGATCCCTGGGTTGGGAAGATGCCCTGGAGAATGGAAAGGCTACCCACTCCAGTATTCTGGCCTGGAGAATTCCATGAACTGTATAGTCCATGGGGTCGCAAAGAGTCGGACATGACTGAGTGACTTTCACTCACTCACTCCAAAATTCATTAAGGCCATTTCCATGGATTTCACTAGCTTATCTCTTCCTCAAGCAGGAGCCAGAGAAGCTTGCTGGCCAGCCCCTCCCATTTACTCCATAAATCACAGCCGGCCCGGCTTGTCACAAGCAAAGTACCAAGTAATTTATGCCTTTTCAAAACTGATCCATTTCTAAAGTCAGTTTGAGAAGGATGACGGCATTTGCTCAGATCCTGGAGAAAAGCTTTTTCTCTTGATGAAATGAGAGGAGAGAGGGAAGTTGGAGACAGGGCTGATTAACTTGCCATCTGGGAGCATCCTGAAGGAGACACCTACCCTAGAGGAGGTGTGGGAGGTGGAATAATTACCCCGGAGAGTGAAAAAGTTGATGCAAAAGGCGACACTCGCATTTATGCTGGCTTTTCCCATCTCCAAATCGAAGTAAGGACTGGGGAGTATGTTTTGCAGGGAAAAGATCCTGGTTCAAGGCAATGGAAAGTCTTCAGAAAGAGCTGCCAGTCCATGGAATGAACCGTTGGGAAGGAGAGTTGGTTTCCTGGAGACTCTGGTTCTCCACTTGGTCGTGGTTACTGGAGGAGGAGGGAACCTCAACAGAGGGAGAGGCAAGACCACAGGCTTCCTAAGGAATGTCCAGGAAACACAGCCAACAGGAGCACTTCATGGGCGGCAGGAGGCCGGTGAACCCCTAGATTACAGGTCCTCTTTTTGTCATTCAGTCAATGATGTTTAGGTGTTTGAACAGATCACCAGCACGAGACGTGTCACCAAGGGATGCAAAAACTATATATATTTTTTAAATTTTAAAACCTTCTCAAGATTGAAAAGTCAGAAAACTAATTTTTATTTTTGCCCATCTTAAGTGAATATCAACATGAAGTCAAGCCGGAAAATGATTTCCTAAGATGCATGCTTTACACATCTTTATTTTGAAAATTAAGCATTTATTTTAATGCATTAAAAAAAAAAAACTCTTCTGTTGAAATTGTTTTCATAGATGGTTTTGCTTAGATTGAGGTTAAAGGTAGAAATGTGGTGCCTGAGAACTAACTATGGAATGAGTGACTGTCTGGAGGATGCAAAGAGAAGACAAGATAAAGGGGATGGTCCGTGGATGCCTATAAATGGTGAGGTGGTTTCCACAGTCCCTGGGAAATCTTGGTGCTGAGCAGGTCCTGTACTGAGACACAGGAGGCCTGGCTTCTCATTAAATGGGATCATATTTTACATTATATGGGAAATTGATGAATTTAGGTATTTGTGAAGAAATGATGAAAGTTTCAAACTAAATTAATTACAAGAAACATGTTTAGAATAGTACTTCACCTATTCTTGGTAATGGTTGACATCTTCAAGGTAAATTTACTTCATATGGGCTTCTTTCTTTTTCCTTGTCTTATTTGTATTGAAACACTAAAAAATACACACAGTTTAGAATCTCATACAAATTTGCACCTTTTGCTTAGAATCAAAACCATAATATAGCACCACATTTAACAAAGTCAAAACTGGCATTGCTTTGAACAGAGGCTGCTATAGAACTTGCAAAGTTCAGTGCAAAGAAAAAGGTGAGTCCGCATGTCTAAAAAGCAAAAAAAATGTTGCCATCACAGCTGCTAAAATACATAGTTTTTCCTTTCTTCTGTGATCTCTTTTTCAACTTACTGTATTTTTTATTTGCTTCTTTACTCGTCTTAAAGAAGCTTCCCTAGTGGCTAAGTTGGTAAAGAACCTGCCTGCAATGAAGGGGACTTCAATGAAGGAGACCTGGGTTCAATCTCCCAGTCAGAAAGATCCCCTGGAGAAGGAAATGGCAACCCACTCCAGTATTCTCTCCTGGAGAATCCCGTGGACAGAAGAGCTGGGCAGGCTACAGTCCATAGGGTTGCAAAGAGTCGGACATGATGTGTGACTAACGTTCGCTTTCACTCTTCTCAAGAAGTAATAATGTTAACTATTAGCCGTATTTCATCATTCATCCTTAAATTGTCCAATGCTAGCTTTAAGTGCAAATGTCAGAACTTTTCACTTGTATGCAAAATCACCAACATTAAAATTAAAAACATAGATGGGCGAAGGTATCTTTTCTTGGAAGCACCAAAGTTTATGTATAAATTGTAAATTTATCCAACTAATGTGTTGAAATAATCCCAACGAATTGGAACTGCTAAGACCAAGCATATCCAAAATTTGTATTTTGAGTCCAAACTACAGATTCCCTCTATATAGACGTGACCTCAAAGTCTCAGCCCCCAGTGTCTGCCTATGTGGGTCTGTTTCCTAAACCTGCTAGATTTTTTGTCTTTGTTAATATGTTATTACAAAGAAATTGCTTTTCTTCTGTTATTGTTCAGCTCAATCATCTTCATATAGACTTAATCCTTAGTAGTCACCTATGTTATTTCATTTTCATGTATGTGTGTGTTTCATTCCCCTTGGTATATCAGTGTTTTGTTGCTGGTTTCTAAAAACTCATTTATAAGTAAGGATGTTAACTATTTGTCATGCAATGAAAATGAAATACCATGTCTTATTGACATCGATTTACTGTGATGTGTTGTATTTTGGTTCTGTATTAAAATATAATCATGTTCTGTTTTTTAAAAAGCAAACAGAGTCATCCAAATTACACAATTTATATCACATGGCTCACATATATTTGATTCTTACCAGGACAGCGGAAAGGCTGCACAAAACTCTCTGTCTTTATTTCACTTCTTGACACACGCACGTCCTCCCAACAGTCTCCCTCTTAGGCTCATGGTTGAGAGGAAAACTATGGGCTGTCCACCTTTCCCTTTCGTTCCACTATTTTCCATGTAAGTAGCTGCCAACACAGAGAAATAAAGTGAGTGAGAAAGAATGGGATAGGCCCCCGATCATCCGTGTTCCTCAGAACACCATTGCCTGCTCTCCGCATTTAAGTGAGTTCTGGCCTCTTGGGACTGCCAGTGGCCCGTTTGCTCTGTGGTGTGGCCCGCACTGCTTTGAGCCTCATTCCCACACTCCAGGCCCTGGGTCCTCAGAATCCCACGCTCATGGCAGCATCATAAACACCCCTGAAGAATGGGGAGGAAGCAGACAGACGCAGTGCAAGCCCGTGCTGTCTGTCTGTCCTCTGACCACCTGCCTGCTAGGCCTTTCCACAGACCGTCCCCTACAAAACACAAGCTCCAAGATGAAAGTATTGTGAATTCTGGGACAGCAGGGCAGGAAACCAAGCCTGCGATCCTTCTCAGCATGGGGTCGGTGTGCCTTCACCAGTTGTACTTTTATAAAGCCGGCTCTGGCACTGGAAAAAGAAAAAAACTAAGCAAAGACCTGATAAAGTTAAAACACTGAAACAAACATGATGCTTCAATATTAGAATCAGACTGCTGAAAAACTGGAGCCATTTTTAAAAAGCCCAACTAAAGGTCAAGAATTATTGTGCATATCAGGACTTCAGACACTTAATAAAGTTCTTTCTTAAAAAAAAAAAAAGTTTTGTGTTTGTCTGAGTAAGCTGTTGATCTGTGATTTCACATCTTGACTTGATTTAAGGTCATTACTCAAGACAAGATGAGCAGGGTAACTAGTGAATGCTGCTACGAAGTCCACTCATTACCTGTAAGTGGTCCATAACTCATGCTGATTCCTGAGGTATAGAAGTTATGGGTATTGCTAAAATTTTGTCTCATCAAGTTGATTGTAACATATGCACCATCTAAAGGTGTGGCTTTTACACGACATTTCTTCTGTTTATACCTCAGTTGAACTGTATGATTTTTAAAGACCCCTGAATATCTAATTTTTGAAAAAAAATTTTTACCATCTTTCCTGGGAAGGATCCTTTTCAATAATTGACTATTTCCTGTTCTGAACCAAAATAAGATAATCGTGATGCTTTAGTTCACTACTCACATCATGCCTCAAACAACAATCTTATCAGCTACAAAAGCAAATTGAGCATAATGAATGCAAATAATGTCACTAAACTGTATACTGAAAAACAGTTAAAACGATAGCTTTATGTTATATGATTTTATTTCCGTAAGAAAGTTTTTACAAAAAAGGCAAATTGATGCTGGTGGCTTCTGTTTTCCGAAGATAAGATTTATGTATGTATCATAATACGTGATTCTCAACAACTATTTTGAATAAGAAAAGCAAGTGATTTCTTCTCATTTCTTTAGATAAGACAAGGGAAGCAGGTGTGACTAGTTGGTGCTAGAACCAAATGGGAGGCTTCTGAAGTCCAGCTCAAAGTCTTTTTAGTGTTCCGTTCATTGGAAAGAACTATGTATGTGTGGTTGAGTCAGCATGTTTCTTCATAGTTAAAATAGGGAGAACTAGTTCACAACAGGTGTTGTAAATCAGCTGTTTCTGTGTAGCTCCTAGCTATTGTACAGAAGAGTAAACACTTTTTTCTATTTCTTCTTTCCTGAATCTATGTCCCTCAATATTTCCATTTTGGTTGACATTTGCTTTTGAGTTGGTTTTTGTTTCCTCTGGTGATAAATGATGCCTTGCAAAGCTCAATTTAATTTTCCACACTGTTCGGACTTCCTAAGATCCATCTTTTCTTAATACCTGTTGTGGCAATGTTTTTCTAGTTTCTAAGAAGACTGAAAGTGATAGGGAAGTCACTCAGTTGCATCTGACTCTTTGTAACACCATGGAGCCCTCCAGGCTCCTCTGCCCATGGAATTCTCCAGGCAAGACTACTGGAGTGGGTTGCCATTTCCTTCTCCAGGAGATCTTCTGGACCCAGGGATCAAACCCCTGTATCCTGCATCTCTTGCATTGCAGGCAGATTCTTTGCCTGCTGAGCTCTCAAGCAAGACTAGCAAAGCTCATATCAATTTTTTTCTGTACAAGGAGAGCCATTGTTCTAAGTCTAATGTAGACACCCTTCTGATGCTCCTCTTTGCATAAACCGAGCCCTGCAGTCTTTCCCAAGAGCAGCTGAAGGGGGCCAATTTCAGTTTCTTCCAGTGGCTGATTAAAAACAGAGGCAATACAAATTGTGTGGGCTTCCTAAACCTACAGCTGCCAGCAAAGCCTCAGTGTTGGTTTGTTTTTAACTCAACCCCTCATTTGAATTCTTAAAGAGTCTAGAAAAGTCCGACTCAAAGTTTCTCATGTCCAGGTGTGGACTCAGCTCCCATCCTCATGACTGTAGAGTGAGAACCACAGATGCTAGTGATGCTTGTCCAGAGAGGCCCTTCACTGGTGCTCTACCAGGATGCAGCGAAGCAAAAGAGGATCCCACGTGTGCAAACTCCACCCCAGCAGTCACTGTATTCAGAGAGCTTAAAATTAATAAATGATCACAGAGAAAACATTATGGATGCTAAGAGAATAATTTACCAAATATACGACCATGAATTTGAAGACTTATTTAAAAGCTGACTTTTAAAATGAAAACATTAATAGTCTAAAGACCACAGAAGAGAAAAGAAGCCAGATAATTTTTGTGAAATACATTGAATAGAAAATCAAAGGCTTAACCATCCCTGTTATTACCACCCCAAGAGAACTATATAAGGGGGGTTTGTAAAACTTTCAAAAGTAGATAATGTCAATAAAGCCAACTCATTCAAGACTTGATGAAAAGAAAAAAATATTGCTAATACTCTCATGTACATGTATATTTAACAAAAATAGCATTTAAAAAAATCTGACATAGAATGTATAAAAACAGAAAATATCAGCATGATGCTTCCAATCAGTATGTAAAAAGAATAAAATTGTGTTCAGGCTTAATAAAAGAATAGTGTGTCAGGGTAAAGTTTAAGATGCTATAATAAAGGCCCCCAACCACAAAATCTTTTCTAGGACAGGAGTTTACTTCTCATGTAGCATTACAACTGGTCAGACTGGTGAGCCTGGTCTTCCTCTCAGGTTACTCAGAAGCCCACTTCTTGTCCCTTCTCATCCCTCCATTCCGAGTCTCTCTCCTCTGTGTCTGCAGACATCAAGATTCACCACCACATTTGGCTCCAAGCCATGGAGAGGGGAAAACATTCTTTAACAAAAGCAGTGACACTTCCATACATAATTTCTGTTTGCATTCTATTGGCCAAAACCTAGACATGGGCCCACAGGGACAGGAAGACTGGGGAAAGTCAGCTCTAGCTGGGTGGCTGTGTGCTCAGAAAGCAGCAGAAAACTAATGAAAGGGGCTATGAAATAGCTGTGCAGACTCTTCTTTCTGTACTTGATGGACCCAAGAAGCCCAAAGCAGGAAGGTAAGACTGTGGAAACAGTGAACATCAGTGGTCTCCAGGTTTTAGAGGAAGAGAGAGACGACTAGATGGAGCATAAAGAATGCGCGGGGCAGTGAAACTACCCCTTATGAAGCTGTGATGATGGATACACGTCATCAGGCATTGTCGAAACCCACAGTGTGCAATACCAGGAGTGAGCCCCAATGTAAACTAAGGATAATAGTTCAAGAGTCATCCGTGTTATCCATACAGGTAATCACACATGTGTTGCACACACGTCACTAACATTAACACTTGATTTATTCGGGCAATGTAATTAGTGTAACTTTAATATACATTTTATATTTTCTAAATTTTTAGAAGTGACTATATATTGCAGTCATCTGGGGAAATATTATAACAGTGATAAAACAAATTGTCCCTCCTAAAAAGTGGTTTTCTTTTTAGTGATTTTATGGGAAAACATACCACTTTTGAAGCCTTTCCACTTTTTGAAAATATCAATTAAAATAAAGCTGTTTCATTCCACTACTCACTTGAAGAACAGAGAACAAGGATGTGTGTCAGCAACTCAAAATGATATATTCTGTGAAAGTGATTTTTTAAATTTTTGAAGAGCCTAACATATTGATATTTGTCTCTATAGATATAAGTATGATTTAAAACCTTTCCAAATCACTTTCAATGGCTTATCTCAATGAATCTACACATTGGACTCCAAACATTAGAAATTTAAGTGTCTATTAGGTAAATATCATAATACTTTTATTATCACGCTCATTATTGTCTGATGATGGGTACAGTTCAATGGCACCAGCCAAAAGTTCTCATGGAATTCCTAATTGGCCTTAATCTCCCAAGTATAGCCCAGAGAAGTAAATCTGAGTAGACAGCTGTGTCTAAAGCACAGGGAATCACAAAGCCGCTGGCTGTCAGTTGGGCTCCTAGTTTACAACAAAGCCCTGCACTGAAGCCCACTTCTTTAGCATCTGACCTACTCGGACATGAGGAGGAAGAGAGCCCAGGACTGGCTTCCATCCAAAGTCCAGGGGTGACTCAAGAGGGTGCTGCCCCATGGCGGCTGCACCAAGGCCCACCATCCAGGCCCTCACCCATCACCCAGGCAGGCACCACTGAGCACCCCTGAGCATCCCTGAGCACCCTGCTGCAGCTACCACGCAGTCCCGAGCTGAAAGAGCGTCCCAGGAACCATCGTCCTCAGGCTGGATCTCCAGCACCCCTGTCTTTCTGCTCAGCTAGAACGGACATGAGTCTGCTGACCAGAGGCATCCTGTGCTCCTGAGGACCAAGGCTTTGGGTCTGTCACCACTTCCAGGGCTGAATGGTGTATGTCACTTACATGCACCACGGACTTGAGTAAAATATTCCCCAGGTCTTTTATGCTGGCTTTCCTCTTGGCTCAGAGAGTAAAGAATTTGCCCTCAATGTGGGAACGCAGGGTTCAATCCCTGGGATGGGAAGACCCCTTGGAGTAGTGCATGCCAACTCACTCCAGTGTTCTTACATGGAGAATCCCATGGACAGTGGAGCCTAGCAGGCTATAGTCCATGGGGTCATAAAGAGTTGGACACAATTGAGCGACTAACATTTTTTTTTTAATGCTAGCAATTTACTTTTCTATTTTTACATTGCATTCACAGGCTTCCTACAAATCAGACTCAGAGGTGAGGAGAGGCATATTTTACCATTTCCCGTGTGGGCATCACATCCGTGTGAGTGGGCATCACTTTGTCCCTCTGTGGCCAGCCCTCTGCCTCTGAAGAGGTTCCTTTTTATTCTCGTATGGCTAACTAAAAAAATAATGCTTCATTTTAAACCAACCCATCTACTAATTGTTTAGAGGACAAAGTTATTCCACTTACAGCAGGCATATTTTACCAAGGAGTTGTCTCATATTTAAAAAAACAAACTTGCCATGCGATACTTGAATTGTACGTGTGTCAATCATAATTTTCTCTGCCTATAAGTGTTGTTCTCCTATAATGAAGATGCTGAAGAGACAGGAATTGTGTGGGATAACATCATACAATATTAACAGTGAATAAACATATTAAAATTTTAAATCAACCGCATCTACTAATTGCCAGTACGTTCCTGTAATAACAAAACACACTTCATTTTCTAGGAAGCTGTAGTATCACTAATGTGTAATAATGTGGTTTAATTTGGCTCTGTTTAGAAATACAATGCCAGTGAGCCTCTGGCTACATTCTGACTGGTCAGAAGTCATGGCCTTCATCTCAGACCTGGCTCCTAGAACTCGTATCCAGCCTGGAACACACCAGAATCTACCCGATGGATAGAAATATATCTTAAGGTTTCTGAACACTTTTGGAATCCTGAAGACCTGCAAAGTATAACACCACAAATCAAATATATTGCTAATTTTTTTTTTTTTTAGTTTAGGATTTCAAAACTTGTCTGAAAGAGATGCTCCAAATGACGGTGAGAAGAGGAAAAGAAGATAAAACTCTAAGAAATCACAGTTAAAAAGAACAAAAAAAAAGAATATTGCTGGATCAAAGCATTGAAAATTTGTCCTACATATCTATTTTAGAATGTTTTAAGTACACTCAGAATACCAATATATTTATTCTTGAGTACCCTGCCAATTCAGGAGGATTTTCTTTTAATTTTTCCTTATCAAATTGTTGGTAGAATGATACACATATATAAACCTGTTTTTTTTTTCTTATTCACTGCAACTCATAATGCTTTAGAAGTCTTTAGAAGTATTAAGGTTTTATAATTGAAAGATTAAAGCTTTAATTCTGGAAATAGTATCCCATGAAACATTAATATTTCTAATCTATGAAATAAAGAATGCAAAGACCATTAAATTCAGGGAAGAAATGCAAAATTATGTGGCTATACCCTGTTGCAGTCAACATATCATCACTGTTGTTAGCATTGAAGGTAATCTTCCCAACTGTTTCATCTGTGTGTTAGTGGAAAAGTGTAAATGAAAAAGAGCCTCTTTGATCTCATTCTAGTTCAATTTCCTTGTTGCAAATAACTTCAAATGAATAAAAAGAGCCCTTGAAAAATAATGAAAATAATTATATTTGTTTATAAATAGGGAGAAAAATTTTAGAAGTAGTTAAATCTAAGAGAAGGAAATAAACCAAGCTGCTCCAGAGCCTGTTTGCTTTGACTCTTGAACTTGACCAATAATTCATCTAAGATCCCAGTTCCACACCTTTATGCTTCTCAATACAAATTGTACTTGACCAAGACTGAGCTCAGTAAATGGTGGGCCCTTCCCTTTTCATCACAGTATTCTGTGTTCTATAAAGTCACAACTGGAACACAGGATCAAATGAGAGCAGCATATAAAAAATAGGACAAAACTGTCTCTTTTCCCCTGGGTTGTCTTCAGAACGATTCTGAGATGGAAGAAGTCACATAATGTCGAAGGAGACAGCTATGGAGCCAGACTGTCTTGGGACACTTTGCTAGTTGTGTCACCTTGATTTGTGTTTCAGTTTCTTCAGATATAAAATGGAGATAATGATGGCTCTGCTTATGGAATCTCCATATGGAATATATGTCAATCTATGGAAAATATTTACATCAGTGCTTGGCACTGGCATAGACAGGGATATATTTTTATATTATTTTATTATGATTTTATGTATTATTGCTATTTTTATTTTGTTTCATATGTCAGATGAGAAATTTATTTTTATTTTTCACCCTCTTTGTGTTGGCATGAGGACTTAAGGGGCCCACCTCAGTGCCATGTATTTTTTTTTTTTGCCTTGAGTTATTGAGAAATAAGAGCTTTGTTGTGAAGAACAAGAGGTCACAGAATTATTAGAGATAATAATATAGAATCATCTTATATTTAATATGTGTTTAGGATTATTAATGTATTATTAATTCAACATTAAACATTTAGATAAACATTTATACTTGTGAAATTCTCACGAGGCTTTGGTTGGTCCTCATATTAACTCATGTGAAATGAAACTCGTAAGAAGGAAAAATTTTGGAATTCACTCAGTCATCAGTCCACTGAAGTCAGAGAGACTGAGAATCAAGCTGGAGAAAAACAGCTTTAGAACAGTGGGGCTGGGACTCCAGCCCAGGTTTCTTGGCTTCTTCCTCATGTGGCACCATCTCAATGAAACAAGGGTCACGTTTCCTGATCCTTCATAGTTCAGGCTTGACATTCTCTCAGATGTATTGTTTGAGCACAGGAGTCCTAACCACAAAAAACATACACATAAGGAGTTTTCTCTTTCATAAGCATCATCTTGGCTGAGTAGAAGGCTGCTGAACAAGGGGAATAGGCTGACCAAATGCATAATGGAAAACACACACAAACAAGCGAATATATTAGAATTCTCTTGCATAGGATAGGGAAGGGATCCAAAGGAGAATTTCAGATGATTACTAAGGTAACATTTTTGTGACTTAGGGAAAGCAGTGATATCCTGCATTTTAATGGAGCATGTGGCAATTACTTTTTATTCTGATGATGTGCTTTAACTAATGCACTTACTAAATTTTCCCAAAAGCTACAAGCTACATCCTACTTTATAGTTTTACCAGATTTGTCTCATGATAACATGTCATTGCTATAAATACTTTGTCAAAATATTGAGATAATTTTTTTGAAAAAATTATGACCAGGTTCTGAAGGAGATTGAATATTAAGAAAAAGTGAAAAGTTGAAGAAGTTCCTGTAGCGATGAATAACAGATTTCTAATATGTAACACAAAGTACATTTATATATGTCTATGATAAAATCACATATTCATTTGTTAGTAGTTAAATATTTTGAAAACATTTACATGAAATGTAGATAAAAGTCGTATGTATTCTCTTCATCTCAAAACTTATTACAGCTCTTATGATATATATTTATGCTTAGAGGATATAAATGGGTTCATAGTATATAATCTGCTTTATAAGCTATTTTTATTCCACTCAAGATCTTCATATATGTGACTACATTTATAAGTATGATATAATTCTAAATGGCTGCTTAATGTCCTGCTTTAAATATTCACAAAACTCTACTACATAAAATATTTTGTTTTCAATTTCTCTTTGTTATAAACAGAACTACAGTGAATGTCCTTGTAAGTAAATCGATATGCAAATTCCTATTTATCTTTAGGATAAGATCCTAATAACAGAAGACCTGTCCATGTACTGGCGTGATTAATGTTTCCGATAAGGGTGTCAAATGAGCCTCCATAAAGATGTTCACCTTCCTATTCAGAGTGCAGGGTGCTTCAGTTCTCCTGCCAATGTTAGGTACTTTCAAAGAGTTTGTCTAGTTAAGTGCTGTCACATCTTGATAATAAGCTTTATTGAAACTGTATATACATGTGTTTCTGTGTGTGCATGTGAACATGTATATATATATACATATATATGTGCATATGGCTATACATGCAAGTGTACTGCTTGTACTGCTTGTTTATACACGTGTTTACATGTGTGTGTGTATGCACGTCTTAGTTTTCCCTATTTTCATTCTCCTGTCCTTCCCCATTATTGGCAAAATTAAGGCTTACTTAGGTCTCTAGAAAGTTGAAAGGCTGTTGTAAATTTCCAACTTCTGCATTCACAAACATATTTTAAAAGACCTGTTACAGTTGTTTAATTAAATCATTACTTCTTCTTACCTGACACCATTTCCAGAAATAAGCATTCTCAGTTTTTCCTTCTCATTTTCAATTCCATCTTTTCAGGAGGGCTGGAAAGACCAGGCTCCCTTGTGGCTCAGCTGGTAAAGAGTCTGCTTGCAATGCAGGAGACCCGGGTTCGATCCCTGGGTTGGGAAGATCCCCTGGAGAAGGGAAAGGCTACCCACTCCAGTATTCTGGCCTGAAGAATCTCATGGACTGTGTAGTCCATGGGGCGCAAAGAGTCAGACATGACTGAGTGACTTTCACTTCACTTTCAGAAAGACCAGGAGGAGTGATGGCTGTAATGTTGCTTCACCAGGACCAACCCCACAGACATTCTCCTGTGAATGTGCACCATGGGTCTCTTACAATGCCCAGGGCTGAGGGCAAGTTCCCAGGCTCTAACTTTTTGTCAGTTATGATGCTGTTGACCTTAGGGGTTTGGTGCTCATGTGTGTAGGGAGTGTGCCCACACATGCCTGTCTGTGTGTGCATATGCATGTGTGTGCCTGCAATGTTACAATGTATCAGAACCATGCCTGTGCCCAGCCACAACCAGAGCAGACTCTGGGGACACAGAACAATTGTCTCCTCATAAGGGAGGGGCCTTCCTCCATCGCTGCTCTCCCTGCAGGCTTGGGCTAAAATCATACTCAAGCATACATGTGTGTTGTCATTTCAGCCGTGCCTGTCTCTTTGCAACCCTATGGACTGAAGCCCTCCAGGCTCCTCTGTCCATGGGATTCTCCAGGCAAGAATACTGGAGTGGGTTGCCATGCCCTCCTCCGGGAGATCTTCCCACCTAGGGATCGAACCTGCCTCTCTCATATCTTCTGCATTGGCAGACGGGTTCTTTACCACTAGTGCCACCCAGGAAGCCCAAATTCATATTCATGAGGAAACAGTAATTTAGCTCTGGGACCGTCCAGTCTGACTGAGGCTGGAGGGCTACAGATCTTATTCTACTGAATTACTGACTCACCTCCTTCACCAGCCATAGGAAATGTAGGATTGTCTTCATGCCATTTTAGCGAGTTCCAGTACATTCAGGAGAACTTGGGGATGGACTCATTCTGGACTTTATTTTTCACAATTATCCAAACACAGGACTGAAGGTCTTTAGGAATTTTTCCCCATGAAGACATTTATAAGCGTCTATTTGTATTCACATCTCACTTTCGTTTGATCTTGTCTCCCCTCTTGTGAATTCCAAAGGCTTCCTTCCCTGCCACTTTAAACCACAGATGCCTGTAGAAATGAGTGTTCTGTGTACAGCAGAACCGTGTTGCTTTTACATGAGACAGGGCTCTGTGTGTCTCACCCTGACCCTGACTTCCCAGCTTACAATCGCTGTCCACACGGACAGGTCACCGGGGAGCCAAGTCCAGTCGTAGCTGGTCAGTTGCCAATTCTCACTGTGTTGTGAGCACATCGTTAGGAAAGGTCTCCTTCCATTACTCAGGAGCACAGACAAAGAGACTGATTTTCATGGAGCATCAGTCTGACCACATCACTCTGCATCTCAAATACCTCAGTGACATTGTAGCACTGAGACCAGACTGGAGACCAAAGCCCAGTGGGATAAGGAAACATGTTTCTGGGCCCCTTCTCCCTTTCCATGCCTCTTCGCTTATCCTCATTTTAACAAGTCTCGCCCTTCGTTGCGATCCCTTGCCTTTGTGCCTTTATCCACTCAATAGTGCTTTTTCTCCTGAGAAGGCCCTTCTCCCGCTTCGCACTCAGGTTTCCATTCCACAGATGCTAAGGATACTGCAGAGGCCTCTCCCATCAGAGACCCCTTGCGAGTATCGGCATCAGGGTACCACCCCTTCCCAGTGAGAACCAGCATCCTTCTCCTCTTTAAAACTAATGCAGGTAAAGACTTTAGAAGCACATTTAAAAAAAAAAAAAAATTGGAGTATAGTTGCTTTACGATGCTGTGTTAGTTTCTGCTGTACAGCAAAGTGAATCGGCTCTATGTGTACATAAGCCCCTCTCTTTTGGACACCCTTCCCATCGAGGTCACCGCAGAGCTCTGCATTGAGCTCTCTGTGCTGTACAGGAGGTTATCATTAGTTATCTGTTTTATACATGCTGCTGCTACTAAGTCGCTTCAGTCATGTCTGACTTTGTGCGACCCCATAGATGGCAGCTCACCAGGCTCCTCCATCCCTGGGATTCTCCAGGCAAGAATACTGGAGTGGGTTGCTATTTCCTTCTCCAATGCATGCATGCATGCATGCAAGTCCCTTCAGTCGTGTCCAACTCTGTGCGACTCTATGGACAGCAGCCCACCAGGCTCCTCTGTCCACAGGGTTCTCCAGCAAGAATACTGGAGTGGGTTGCCATTTTCTTCTGCCAATTTTATGCATAGTAATGTGCAAATGGCAGTTTTGCTCAGCTGGTAGACTGTGCAGTGAAGTGGAGTGGAGAGAAGCTTTGGGATGTATTTGACTCTGCCTGGCTATCCTGGGGGCTTTATAATGAATTTATGCTACAGAAAATTTCCCTAAATTCAGTCTTTTCCATGAAAATTGGGATAATAACTACTGTGGCAGGTACTGCTGGTTGGTTGGTCCAACCCTGTTCAGGAGTGTAGATGCTGGAGAGCTAAAAAGAAGAGAAAAAAAACCCTCTATTTTTCAGACTAATGGAAGCAAAGATACTAGATGTTCTGTCTCTTCTGTCCATCAGACTTACTTGGAATGTTGGATTCGCCGTTGGATCATAGGAGACGGAGGTGGTAAGAGACAGCCATTCTGTGATGTGCTCTTGGAGCGGCCAGCCACATCATGGGTTCCTGAACAAGCCGTGATGTCCTGAGGCTGCAGGCAAAGTCTGTGTGTTACTAGACACAGTTGTGTGTTACTACTACCAAGGTAATCAACCCTGAAACCTCAGCCTAGCATTACTTCTCTTCAGCGCTTCTGACAATCAGTAGCCTGTAATAAATCCCTTTGTTTAAATAAACTAAAACTTATTTCAATCTGTGTGATTGAAAGCAGAGTTGTACAATTTTCCAGGATGCTTGTGGCAATTAAAGTAAACAACACCTTCGTTTACAGACAATAGGCTTCCCAGCTGGCACTAGTGGCGAAGAGACCACCTGCCAATGCAGGAGACATGAGACGTGGGTCCCATCCCTGGGTTGGGAAGATCCCTTGCAAGAGGGCATGGCAACCCACTCCAGTATTCTTGCCTGGAGAATCCCAGGGACGGAGGAACCTGGCGGGCTACAGTCCATACGGTCTCCCAGAGTCGGACAGAGCTGAAGTGACTTAGCACACACTACCTACAGTAAGCACGTACATAGAGAGAAGGCATTTCCTTATTTTCCATTTGAAAAACAAACTTTGTTAATCCCATGTTTCTTAAATGCGAGATACTCTGACACAAGCTCATTGAGGATGAGACCCAGGGTTGATACATCTATCCTTTGCTCTAAATACTCAGCACAATGTATTTCTATGTGGCTGATACCCACGAACACATTTTGAATGGAGAGAAGTAAAGAGTAATAAGGAATATTTTCCATGCCACCAATACATTTTAAACTAATTAAACTGTCAATGAGCCATTATACATTTTGCCATTTTATAAGGCAGGGACAGAAAACTTTGTGGTCGTTCTTGATATTCTCTTAACCTCAATGACCAAGTAAAAAGCTGAAAATGTGCTGCTCAGAGCTCGGTTTTAATTTACTCACTGGATGCCTTTTCCACTGGTGGTACATTTCAATGACAAAGGGAAATAAATACAACCCTTGTTTGGCCTTGTGTTTAGGAGAAGTGCTCTGACATCCTGTCTTACCACACTTCAGGTGAAACTCCAGAAAATATTTCTATAGAGTAAGTGAGTGCTTAATTTAAATATGCTAAGGAGAAGACAGGAGACCCATCAGTGGCCCTACCAGTGACAAGGGCACACGGACCTAGTGCCCAGAAGATACCCCAAATCTCATTTGCTAATCTTCTTTGCCTCCTCAAGGGCATAGCTAATTGTTCTTGTCTCCTCAAGGGCATAGCTGACCTGCTTATGTATAGATCCGGTAAACTCTGGTGGAAAACAAGCCTGATTCCTATTAGTTTCTTAGGCTTTGAAAAGCATTATTTATTGCTTTTATGGGAATGTGCTTCTCTCTCCTCAGACTGAGCCTCAGCATTGTGCTTCTGGAATGATAATAATCTATTTCTTTCCTCACACTACTGGGCCCGCAGTGACCCCGTCTGACCCAATTGAAATTGATTTTGTTGTTGAACTCCTCGCTGGTGCAAATTAATCTTAGATCCATACAAGATCAGGGAAGCAAGGCAGAGGGTACAAAGACCTCAAGTACTGGGGGAAAAATTAGTTCTGGGGAAGGTATTTTAAGTTTGGCAAGATAAATGGTCACAATGACTTGCTTTGATAGAACATCTGTAGGAAGGGGGGAACAGACTGACAGGGCCTCTCGGAGAAAGGCTGTAATTTAATAGCCTAATTTCCTGCCTGGTCCTGCAAAAATATCTGCTTGCTCCTGACAGTTGACGAAAATCACCAAGGGTGATTTGGTCCCTAGTGAGCAAACAAGCTGGGACCTATCTTCCCCCCAGACTCTTGAGGCAACAGGACTTAACAGGTGAGGTTTCTGCCTCCTCATTATCCAATAAAAATGCGAAGGATTTGTGAAGCTTGTCCCTGACCCCCAAGTGGGACTGGCAAAGCCTGTCTGCCATAAGACACCTACCTTCACCCTCCTTCTAGTGGAGGAAAGCAATGTTGTTAGGGAGAGCTTCCATAACTTACCATTTCCCCTGATAAACAAACACAGCTGTGTTTCCTTACAGTTGAAACAGGAACCCCTCTCTTTAAAGGGGTCCCCTCGCCTAAAGCTAAGCTCTGCCCTCTTTGTAAATCTTTCCCACAACTACTGAAATAGCTCTGGTACACATTTCCTGATTCTTATAAAGAGACTGTTCTAATTAGTTCTCTAACACACTGACCTAATTTCCAGTATTTGCGTGGTTTCCCTCTGAACAGTACCCTCTTTGACTGGCCTTGGAGAAATCCGATACACGGGGTCCTGCTGCCTGTATTGGATTATGAACACCCCCTAACTCCTGACTCCCGGCTCAGAACACCATGACCAGAGGGACAGGCACATGTGTGTGCTCACAGCACTTACAGGCTTCTTAGCCGAAATGTCATGATTAAAGGAATGAATTCTGCAGTCACTGTTTCATCAAAATGGAAATCAGGGCTCCACTGCTCCCCTAATCACCCCAAAATAACATCTTCATACAGACGCTGGCATCCCCTTTTACTTTTGACCTAACAACTTTTACGTAAATACATTTTCAGAAACCTTTGAGTAAACTAATGCCATGTTATGATTAAAATGTCATGATGCTGGAATTTTCTTAATGCTTTTACACTTATTTGTTTCATAATAAAGTTAAGCTGGCAAATATCAGTGTTTTAAAGCTTATCTTTTTACAGTTAATAAATTTATTTTAGCTGAAGCAAAATAATATATTGTTTATTAAATGTTTAATGTAATCTTACCAAAGAATTTTCATTCAGTATGTGTGTGTATACATATGTATGCTTAATATGTATAGATATTGTTTAACATAGTTGCAATCATAGTGGTAAATCTGCTCTTTTCATAACACAATATGTTACAAGAAAATATGCTACAATTTATATTCTTCTATATAGATTCTATAATCATAATTTTTAATGTGCTATAATATTACATATTTTATTATTATTTATAGTATTGGAGGAACATATCTACTGTATTTATGTTTCTATTAAATGATTAGTTTTGAATAAATTCTAGGAGTTCAATTTATGGATTGTAAATGTGCACAAATGTAGAATATTCTTGCTAATAGTTGACTTTTTTTCTTTTACAGAAGGGTTGCATCAATTCTCAAGGCCACCTGTTTATGCAGACATGTGTGCATACATGACCAAATTGCATGCATTTGTATTGATCCTAAAAATAAGGATGTGCAGTACCTTCCAGACTTCTTATACTTGAAAGCTCCACAGAGTATTTCAGAGGATTATTGCCCTACTCAATCTTCTACCAGTGAAAAAATCATTTAAATGGAAAACCTCATTGTAGTTGGGGAGGATCTGGCATAAAATCTACAATTCGTGGCAGGGCAATTCTATGACATTCTTATTTAAAAATATGATGTCTTTGTAAAGCCAAATATGGCCTCTGACTCTTGGGCACTTGGACGTATTTATTTATGCTTTTAAATGAGTTGCATATTAAGCTTATCTTAAGGGTATTTTAGAATGAAATGAAAACAGGTGAAGTTAGAAGACACATTAGAATTCCTAGGAAATGGACAGAGTATAAAAATGAAGCTATGACAAAACTATTTGAAGAAGGAAAGTATGTGGCAGGCTCTTGGATTTAATCATTAGAATATTAAAGTATTCTATTTATAGAAAGGCCTTTCTGCCCGAGAAGTAGTCAGTCACTGGATTAAACACCAAATGAACCTGCTTGATTTCAGAGAATTCCATTCACTTAAAACTGAAAGTTATTTCAAGACAGCTGAAGAATTAAGATCCATTTTTAATTTAAGAGCAATAGCACAACTTGAACAAACCCATCCCCCCCGTGGATGAACATTTGTGTGCACTCCATTGGCTAAAGATGTCAATTCCAGGTGAGGCTGCAATGCTCAGTCTAGAGGCTACTCCACTATTTTTCTAAAATGAATCTGAAACCCAAGCCTACATTTTGTTGCAATGAAGGTATATGTAAACAATGCTTCTGTATTAGATTTTCCTTTAGAAAATTCTGGTGAGAAATACTAAGCAAATTATTAAAATTGCTCCTAAAGGTCTAAGGTACTTGATGAGAGTAGGAGTGTAAATGCTAAGGCCAACTCATGCATATGTCTTTCGGCTTTTGTTTCTTAGCAGACAAAAAGAAGCCAAAGCATTCTCAATGTTAATCTGTTAATCCAAGGATGCATTTCACCTGCATTGGGAAAGATGAGTTCTACCTTGAGCGTGAGTTGATTCTCACAAATCCAAAATATCTCATGATAAGCTCAGGATGCATGAGCAGTTACTCTCTGGTTACGAACTGATACAAAATGCTAGGAATCAAAGACATGTAACATTTACTGATTTAACCAGGCAAAGCAGGTTATGTTCACTTGAAAGTACAAGTGTTAGTGGCTCAGTCGTTTCCAACTCTTTGCAACTCCATGGGCTGTAGCCCACAAGCCTCCTTTGTCCATGGAATTCTCCAGGCAAGAATACTAAAGTTGGTAGTTGTTCCCTTGTCCCTCCAGGGGATCTTTCAGACCCAGAAGTCAAACTCAAGTATTTTGCATTGCAGGTAGGTTCTTTACCAGCGGAGCCACAAGGGAAGCCCTATTTTCACTTAGTCAGGGACTAATCATTCAGAGATTATCAATATTGTAATTACAATATATAAAGAAATAACAAGGAAAAGGAAGTCACAATAACTTATTGTAAACGATGTCTTTCTGGTGTCTCTGGAACATTTCCCAAAACAATTACTGCTCGTTTTTCTACATTGTGCTTCACTCTGCAGATTCAGCATATAAATCAGATTGATTACCTAATTGGATTTGGATTCTTTCAAAAATTGTTAAATGTGTACTTTCTTCTTCTCACATCATGTCTGAGAGTCATGATATATGAGAAAATGGCTGGGTGCATAATTAAGGCTCAAGAATAGAGTATTTGTTGCTGTTGTTTAGTCTCTAAACTGTGTCCGACACTTTTGCAACCCCATGGATTGCGGCCTGCCAGGCTCCTCTGTGCATGGGATTGCCAGGCAAGAATACTGGAGGAGGCTGCCATTTCCTCCCCCAGGGGATCTTCCCAACCCAGGGATTGAAACATTATCACCACCACTGGCTGTCACTGACATATTGGGTGCATGCTAAGTCACTTCGGTCGTGTCCAACTCTGTGCAACCCCATGGACTATAGTCCATGGGATTCTCCAGGCAAAGACACTGGAGTGGGTTGCCATGCCCTCCTCCAGGGGGTCTTCTCTACCCAGAGATATACTTCTGTATCTTCTGCACCTTCTGATTGACTTCCCATGTCTCCTGCATCTCCTGCATTGCAGGCAGATTCTTTACCTTTGAGCCACCTGGGAAGCCAAGACAATGCTTCTACTCCCCCCCCAAACCCATATGCCAAAGCCCTAATGCACAAGTGATGGTATTAGGAGTTGGGGTCTACAGGGGTCTATGGGAGGTCCCTAGTGCACAAGAGCAGAGCCCCCATGATGGGACCAGTCCCCTTATAAGAAGATACGAGAGACAGAAAGACAGACAGGGAGACAGACAGACAAGGAGAGGACCAAAGGAGACAGCAGGACAGACTTTCCCTCCTTCACGAGAGGACTTGGTAAGAAGGAGGTGGTGGTGGTTTAGTCGCTCAGTCGTGTCCAACTCTTGCGACACCTTGGACTGTAGCCCATTAGGCTCCTCTGCCTGTGGGATTCTCCAGGAAAGAACACTGGAGTGGGTTGCCACTTTCTTCTCCAGGGGATCTTCCCAACCCAGAAATCGAACCCAGGTCTCCTACATTGCAGGCAGATTCTTTACCGACTGAGCTGAGAGAAGCCCCATTGGTAAGAAGGTAGTCATTTGCAAAGCTCTTACTGAGGACCACCCTCTGACCATGCCAGACTTCCAGGCTCCACAACCGTGAGAAATTAGCTTGCTTTGTTTACAAGCTTCTCAGTCTATGAAACTCAGAGATGAGAGATGAGGACCATGTCAGTCCTGAAGGGGAGAGGTTGAGGGAGGTGGCTGGAGGGCAACGTGCGGCATGCACACCAGGTGGATGTGTGAGAGGCACACACACAGTGAGGTGGGTTCCTACGTCCTCCGTCCTTCCTCCTGAGTGCCCGGCCTTCTGGCCACCTTGGGTCTTTTCAGTTGAGCTTGTTCTTTAGTCACCTCACAGTTCTTTTTGGAGACCTGCCATGGACCAGGTGGTACTCTGCGTGTCCTAGCTGAACAAGACAGAGAAGTCTCCCTCCCTCAAGGAGCTGGCAGGAGCTGCATGCCCAGGTGTCCACAGGGAGAGGGAAAGTGAGGGGGCAGAAAGGGAAAACCACAAAAAGCAGAGAGATGGGGGTCGGGTGACAGAAGACGTAAGCAGAAGCAATATTTCTCTTCAACTCAGGAATATGTAAGTCAGGATGAATTCAGGGGTGCATCTCGGGGTCTGTGGATTTCTCTCTCTGTCTCTGTTTCTATGGGCAGAGAGAAAGGGACAAATTCTACTCCATTGGCACCTGAATTTCACCACTCCTGGGCGGGTCCATGGTGGGCTGCTGGCTTGGCAGTGGGGTGGACAGTCCCTTTGCAGGGGCCCTGTGTGGCTGTTCATGGCAGAGTCTGCCTTTTGCTCTTTTACCATTCCTTCTCTACATCTGAGTCCCCCAGGGTACCCTCCTGCAATCCTGCCCAGAGGACTTCAACACTGAGGCCAAGTCATTCATATACAAGGATTAAACCAGGACAGATGAAGTTCTTGACTATTACTGACATTTTTTGTTTGTTTCACATTTGATTCTCAATTGGCATCTTTACCAGCTGGACTTCCCTGGTGGCTCAGACTGTAAAGCATCTGCCTGCAATGCGGGAGACCTGGGTTCAATCCCTGGGTCGGAAAGATCCTCTGGAGAAGGAAATGGCAACCCACTCCAGTATTCTTGCCTGGAAAATCCCATGGACGGAGGAGCCTGGTAGGCTACAGTCCATGGGGTTGCTAAGAGTTGGACACGACTGAGCGACTTCACTTCACTTTGGCATCTTTACAAGTCTGGGGACAAGGGCAGAGGGTTCCCTTACATAGGAATCACTTCTAACACATCCAGGGCCATCCCTCAGTCCCCCTTCTGCTCGTGGCCTGGCAGTTCTTCACACGGAGAGCACATAGAACAATGGAGACCCTGTGTCCTGACCCTTTACCCTGACCTTGACCTTTGCTTTCCCTTCATGGCAGAGAAGAAGCCTGCCTGGAACTAAGGCCATCAGATGAATATATTGCCATTTCTCCATCTGGACCTCACTGACCCTTACAAAATGGCCAGACCAAAGACAGTTGGAGCCCAGATTCCTCAATCCTAGACTTTCTTCATCTGTCATTCTGATGTCTGGGTCATGTGGTTTGTTAATTATATACATATATACATTTAATTACGGAGCCTCTTTAAGGTCATGTGAAGCTGTGGAATTGTCCTTGGTGTGGCCGCCCCCCTTTACCAGCATGCAGAGCCTTTACCCCGACTGCACGCGCCCTGGGTTTGCAAGGTAAAAAGAAGAGAATCTGTACGAACAGTCGACCTTCCCAGGGACCCTGGATGCAAACAGACCTTTGCCTTGTTTGTTTTCTTGTTGCGTGCTGCCCTGAGGATCTACGTAGGTTTGCAGGAATGTGTGGAAGGATGTGAGTGTGTCCGGGATCCAGAAGAGCCACATAACCAACCCTCATCTTCATTATACCCATTCCTCACTCTAATGAGATCCTCAGGGGCAGAGGCAGTTAAAAATGAAAAGAAATAAATAAGCCGATCTCTGGTGGCCACACAGGAGGCAAACCTGAGACCTGTCCTCACTATAAATTGGGTCTATTAAATACATCCCTGTACAAATATAGGGCAAACCACTAGAAACCTTGTTTTTCAAGGGGATATAAAAAAATTGTAATACACCTTTGGATGCTTCCAGAAAACCACTAAATTTCTAAGTGCAAAACAAAACTGGACTCTTGCCTAATTCCCCATCCACTTCTACAATAAAAAGAAAACCAGTGTCCTGCAGAGACAAACTCCTGTCATCGGTCACTCTGCAACTAAGAGTCGTCATATGTTGCTGGGTGCCCAGCACACTGACAGAGGGTGCGTTGCTTCTAGTTATGTTGCTCACCGTTCATAGTTAATTTCTTGGTTTCCTCTCTTTTCTCCTTTTTTACTATTGGAGGAGTGCACACCAGAACACAATTCACGATGAAATCACTCACATCTAAGCTTTCAACTCTAGGGTATTGGACAGTCTGCCACACACAGAAAGGCTACCACGCACACGTTTCGGTTTTATAGCTTAAGGAACTTTGACATCAAGAGGCTCCCTGCTTGGCCTTAAGAAAAAGAAAAGCTGTAAAAATCAGTCCATCTGGCCTTTAAAGCAAAATTATACTTTGATTTTTTTCTAGTTTCATAGAGATAATATGTGATATAAGTTTAAGGGATACAGCATCATGATTTGATGTGCATATATCCTAGGGGCTGATGACCATGATAAGATTAGTTAGCATCCATCATTTCACATAGTTAGAAATTTTATACTTTAATTTTAAAAATCGGTGAGAAAGAGCACATTAAGATCAAGACCACTGATGTTTCCCACTCCCCTTTCCAGGCTAAATACAACACCAGGAGATACAAGATGTCACTCACACAACTGAGCTGAGCCAAAGGTGGGGCTGGGGTTGGTGAGCTTCCTGAGAACCAGCATTTCTGAATCGAGCATTTCCACGGCTTTCTGGAAAACAGAGGCGACCACACAGCACCTGCCAGGCAGCCCAATGGGCCGGCAGCCCCAGAGAACTAGGCAGCAGCATGGAGGTCATTCCCCTCTTTCCTTTGTCCACTCCACCCCGAGAAGAGAGTGTGGGCTACATGGACAACCACTTGCATTTTCCTCAACCTTACCTGGGGTGGGAAAAAACAAGCTACTGACTACCCTTAATTGACAAAATAATTCTCATGCGAAGGACTTTGGAGATTGGGCTCAATTTTCTTCTGCAACATCCCCACATCTCTTGGGGAAATACTCACACATTTCTGCCTTCATATCTGCCTCGAAGCAATGGAATGAAATCTTGATATGAATGACATTTGATCCCCAGAAAAGGTATTTTTTAAACATCTTCAGCTTTGGGGGATTTGGTCCAAAAAAGAGGACATCTGAGAACTCAGAAACCCATGTGGATTTGCATGCTTAGACCTGTGTAAGGACTCGTAGACTTAGAACTCACATGCGCTGCAACATTTTTCTTATAGCATTGGGAGACAATGTAAATAATGTCTTTAAACATGGACAGTTAGCTCTTTCCTATTTCTCTGCTGTTATGTATAGCAGTGAAATTACATTTTCCCAGTTCAGATTGTTTCTGATTTTCCATATACATCTCTCTAGGAGATAAGCACCTCTCTTACTGAAGAGACACCTTTGTCTCTTGGAAATTAGAGATCAGTTTGTTGATGAGGAGCATGAAGGGAAAATTTTGAGCTTCACGGTTGGTTGATCATTAAAAAGATGTCTGGTACTGGCACGTGGGTCTGGAGCAATTAAGATGGCAGTGGTACTTTCAGCTGGGCTAGTGAGTGTGAGGGGAACGGCAGGTCTCCAGGGCATCCAGCCTCGCCCCGTCACAGCCCAGGTGCCCACAGTCCCAGTGGGCTTCTCCACTCACCACTCAAAGCAACAGTTCAAGAGCGACACATCTGTCTGTTCCCCAACAGACAGATTACCATTTAGGAATTATCCTTCTAGGAAGTTCAGTTCAGTTCAGCTCAGTCCAGTTCAGTTGCTCAGTCGTGTCCAACACTTTGCATGGACTGTAGCACACCAGGCCTCCCTGTCCATCACCAACTCCCTGAGTTTACTCAAACTCATGTCCATTGAGTCAGTGATGCCATCCAACCATCTTGTCCTCTGTTGTCCCCTTCTCTTCCTGCCTTCAATCTTTCCCCTCATCAGGGTCTTTTCCAATGAGTCAGCTCTTCGCATCAGGTGGCCAAAGGATTGGAGTTTCAGCTTCAACATCAGTCCTTCCAATGAACACTCAGGACTGATCTCCTTTAGGATGGACTGGTTGGATCTCCTTGCAGTCCAAGGGACTCTCAAGAGTCTTCTCCAACACCACAGTTCAAAAGAATCAATTCTTCAGTGCTCAGCTTTCTTTATAGTCCAACTCTTACATCCATACATGACCACCGGAAAAACCATAGCCTTGACGAGATGGACCTTAAATGTGATAAAAAAATTTCCACACGATGGACCTAAACACTGTCATATAGAGTGAAGGAAGTCAGAAAAAAATCATGTATTAGCACATATACGTGATATCTAGAAAAATGGTGCTGATTAACCTACTTGCAGGGCGGAATAGAGACACGGACATAGAGAACAAATGTATGGACACGAAGGGGAGAAAGGGGATGGGATGAATTAGGGAACTGGGATTGACTCATATACCACTGGGATTGTATCTATGTACAGTATATATACATATACATAAGTATTGTACATATATACAATACACTGTTGATATTATGTATAAAATCAATGACTAAATGAGAACCCACTTCAGAGCGCAAGAAACTCTCCTCAACACTCTGCAGTTACTTACTGCTGCTGCTGCTAAGTCGCTTCAGTCGTGTCCAACTCTGTGCGACCTCATAGACGGCAGCCCACCAGGCTCCCCCATCCCTGGGATTCTCCAGGCAAGAACACTGGAGTGGGTTGCCATTTCCTTCTCCAATGCATGAAAGTGAAAAGTGAAAGTGAAGTTGCTCAGTCGTGTCTGACTCTTAGAGACCCCATGGACTGCAGCCTATCAGGATCCTCCGTCCATGGGATTTTCCAGGCAAGAGTACTGGAGTGGGGTGCCATCGCCCTCTCCGGCGGTGACTTAATTGGGAAGGAAATCCAAAAAAGAGGAGATATACGTATACGTATAGCTAACTCACTTCGTTGTTCAGCAGAAGCTAACACAACATTGTAAAGCAACTATACTCCAATACAATTTTGTTTTAAAATCTCCATGCAGTGTGAGGAATTCTTTTTGAAAATAACACTTAGAACAATCACAGTTTCTTCTACTTCTGAAGATAATCCTTGTGATGTTGTTGGGTTTACCTGAGCATAAAAACCAAATGCAACTAAAATATTAGATAGATCATCAAAAAATGCAGCTCACACAACGTCACCAAGCCTTTCGAATTAGATACACTAGTTAAATTCCATCCTTACGCCACCTGTAACAAACATCTTGTTGGTGTCAGCCATTTTTTGAAAGTCATTATTATTCTAAAATCAGCAAGTTTTCAGTGTCTTTCACATTACTGCCAGGATTTGATTAACTCGAGCACAGAGATAACAAGAATTGGTTTTGACTGGCATTTTGTTTTTAAGGAGAAAATAAACCCACAATTTTATCTGGTCTTCCACCACAACGAAGCAGATTTTGGAAAGCTGACACTCAGATTCTACCTCATGCATTAGCCTGCGGTTAGCTTTCAAAGTTTGAGACACTCACATCCACAATAGCGTATGATCATAACTGCAAGCATTTTGCAACCCCTCAGGATACGTAATATTACCATTTTTCACAGGCAAATTCCATTACCTTCTTGGATGCTAATTACCACTAAGAGGGTTCAGGTTTATATTCTGGACCTTTGGAAAACAGACACTGGAACTGGTGAATCTTCCTGGGTGTCACTGTAGGTGTCAGAAGCTAGAACGCTAATCATGGCCATCATGCTGAGTACCGCATGGTATGGTGGTCTGACTTTTCTCAGTAGAAAATCAGAGCTGAGCACAGGGTGGGTGCTGTGCTCTGCGTGTTCCCACATCCCATTCTTCTGTTCTCCCAGTTGTTCCAAGATGTAGGCATTGTCCTCACCCACGTTGTACTAGTGAGGCAGGAGAGGTTTCAGGAAGTGAGTTCTAGTGACCACACTCAAAACCACAAGGATGAGAAAAGATGCATAGAGAGGCACCTTGTGTTCTGTGTGACCCCAAAGTCTGAGCTCTGCTGCTTTGAAACCACACCTGGCTGACTCCATCACTTAGGTTCTTCAGGCCCAGGGCACATTTGAAAGTGGAGTACTTGCGAGATGCGTGGCTGCAAGGACCCAAGTGGAAGACAGGTTTTCAGCCACCTTCCTGGAGAATATTCAGCTCTATCCGCCAAATTTGTTGTTGTTGTTTAGTCGCTAACTTGTGTCCAACTCTTTTGCGACCTCATGGACTGTAGCCTGGCTCTTTCCCCAATGCCAACCATCAGATGTAACAGCCATGCGTCTCACAAGTACTCCGTTCTTAAACTTGCCCTGGGGCTGCAGAACCTAAGTCATGGAGCTGGCCGGATATGGATGTGGTTTTGGGCTTCCCTCATGACTCAGCTGATAAAGAATCCGCCTGCAGTGCGGGAGACCTGGGTTCGATCTCTGGGTTGGGAAGATTCCCTGGAGAAGGGAACAGCTACCCACTTCAGTATTCTGGCCTGGAGAATTCCATGGAGCATATAGTCCATGGGGTCACAAAGAGTCAGACACAACTGAGCAACCTTTACTTTCACTTTCAGACTCAACATAGTAACCTGTTTTTCTTCTTGTTACTAATGAAAGTGGGAAGAGTAGAGACCTTGGTCTAATTTTTGTTTTCTTCAGTCATATATATTGAAAACAAACTATTTTCCAGTGTCCTCTTTAAACACTTCTGAAACGCAATATTTTTAAAGGAGATGACCTTAAATTCCTGGCCACACCTAAATGGTTCCATAACAAACATTTGATCTAAACTGAGTCAATGAAAACTCCACCTTCCAGAAATGTGGGGATGGGAGAGCAGAGAGGAGCAGGTGTGAGGCCAGTAATAAATGACAGCAGCCAGTGGAGGCCTTTGAACGCAGCACCAAATGCAGGACTGAGCAGCTTGGACTCTGTAAATCTCACAGTAAATGGTGAGAACACCAAGGTCCCTCAGCTCTCTGTCTACGATATTTATCTTTTAAAAGATCTGGCTTTCCGTGCACACACACATTTGGTAATTCCCAGGCAGACATTCACTTTGCTCTGATTCTCTGAGAGTTTTCTGACCTTTGTGTAACTGCTGGGAAGAGGCTGCTTGTGTGTAACACTGTGTGTCTCTTAGAGTGAGGACGGACAGGCAGGGTGTCAGGGAGTGGAATTTCAGGGGCTTTGTCTGCATCAAATGCTTCTAATTTTGGAGCAGGGCATGAGCAGAGAACCAGCCGTGGGGGCCAATTAAGAGGCAGCCAGTGGACTCCAGGGACGTTTGGCTGAAGTCGTATGGCAGTGGGGGCTTGTCATCTCCAGACTGGCCTGTGATTGTGCACCCCGCTTCCAGGGAGAGCTGCAAGGAGAGAAGATGAAGAAGGGAAGGACATGTCCCAGGGGAAGAAAAGAAAGAGCATCCTCAAAGTGACACTCTGCTCAGACAGACTGAGAGCTCAGGATGCTAGAGAGAGATGAGGTCTGCTCGTCAGTCTTCTGGGTTTTGCTGTCAAAAAAACAGACGGGGAGAGCCTCGGTCTTCATAATGGATTATATGTGCAGGAACTTTCCTGTGTCACCTAAGAACACAGCACATTCCCCTCACATCCAGTCAGTTCTACCACGGAAACTTCTGTCAGGTGACACTTAAAATGATGCAAAGAGAAGAACAGAATGTACACACTAGGTTCTACCACCTTCCAAAGGAGTCAGCTGAGTAGTTAAAACAAATTCCCCCAGCCATGCTCTCTAGATTACACTGCGTTCCATGGCCCCAGGACAGTTTATCTATTCATTATGCTTTTTTTTTCCTTTTTGCATGTCCACCTTTCTGCTAAAATCAAGTTAGGCAAAAAGACTCTTACAAGTTCATTGGGGTGATAATGCATGGTGGGCTGATGAGAGGGTAGGATTGATGACTTTGGAGAGGGGTAGTTTAGTGCCCTTGCACAGGTTCATTTGGGGCAGGGGTACTTTTGCTCCCTTCCAAAGCAGGTCCTTGATAACAGGAAGGTATGCTTGTTGTTCTGGTCAGTGCGCCCTGTTGGTTGAGTTTCACAGCATGACCTGTTTATTTTTGATGAACCTGCTATTATTGGAACAAGCTCATTTCATTTTTTCCTTAGAATTCTTTTTTTGCTAATGATAGATAATCTCAAAGTGCTATCAGGGAACAGGAAGAGAGACTGTTTCTTGAGTGGATGGATTCCTCCAAGAATTAGCTTTGATCTCTTGCGACTTGCAGAGATCGAAACCAATGACTTTAGTTATTAGACAAAATACATCACAAAACAAGGTTTCAATCACTAGACATTTATCACTGGATGCTGCCAATAATGAGACTGAACTAACTAGTCTCCACTTAATAAAATGGCTGAGCAATGTGATATGTTCAAGATATTAGTCACACACACTTGTGCGTTCACACACACACACACACACACACAATGTGTTTGCATGCAGCATCTGAAACAATGTTGTTCCATTACAGACACTTCTATGAACCAGGAAGGAACTTCTTATGCTGATTAATTTCAAAGTTAAACTCTTTAGGAATGAAATGATTGTTTCAAAATGAGGAGCTCTGGTCCATGTTTACCGGGACTTGGTCACTGATTTGTCCCAGCGACACCTAGGATGAGGCACTGTAATCACACACTATAGTTAAAGTCCTTAGAAGGAGCTTCCCTGGTGGCTCAGACAGGAAAGATTCTGCCCGCAATGAGGGAGACTAGGTTCAACCCCTGGAGAAGGAAATGGTAACACACTCCAATATTCTTGCCTGGGGGAAAAAAAAAAACCATGGACAGAGGAGGCAAGCTACAGTCCATGGAGACGCAAAGAGTCGGACACAACTGAGCCACTAAGCACAGCACAAGAGATATTATTAATCATACTATCAGCTTAATCCTTGCTCAGCTACTTATTGTCTCTCTAAAGCTCTTTCCACCTGTTTTCTTGGATGTAATACTTGGTTAGCAGGAAAGTTATCATTTGAGAGAGGGACTCACTTTATACCCATATGAGAAGACTTGTATTAAACAGCAGATGCTGCCTACAGATTAGTTGATTTTTTTTTCTTTGTAAATTTCCTCAAATCTCAGGGAAAACTTTTCTGTCCTGGAGGTGTGTTATTACTTCTGGCAATTATTGCACCAGTAAGCAGCCTCTTAGGAGAAGAGGGCCTCAGATGATGAGATGGCTAGATGGCATCACCGATGCAATGGACATGAATTTGGTCAAACTCCTGGAGATGGTGAGGGACAGACAGGAAGGCCTGGTGTGCTGCAGTCTGTGGGGTCTCGAAGAGTAGGACATGACTGGGTGACTGGAGAAGCAACAAGCAGCAGCTTCCAAAGATAAATACAAGTGTTTCCAGGGGAGCAGGCAAGATGTGAAAACACACAAGAATTGTCAGAAACATCTGAGTGTGTCTAATATTAAATGAACTTGCAGGCTACATTATTATTTCTTTTAGAACGTTATTTTTAAAATTAATTCCCCTTATTGTAATGATTGGTAGATTATCAGTGTAGTTGGGTATCAGATGAAAACAGCATTGTGTCATGGAAAACTGCAGAGGAGGGAAGTGAAATAGATGATGAAAATTAACATAAAATTCAAAATCAGGACATTTGAGACATGGCAAAGCCATTCTCGGAGAATATGATGCATTAGAAAATTAGGCCATTTGCTGACTAACAGTAGCTGTAACCCCTGTGATGATAAGTGTTTCCTGGTAAATAGCAAATTACAAGAATAGACCAAGGGTCACAAAACCAGTTTCATCAGCAACTTTGTATGTTACTGTGAACGGTCCATATGTAACCTCCTGGGCAACATGTATTGCTTTTTATACAGAACTATGCTTGTTTATGTCATCCTTGTTTGTGCTTGTTTAAGTAATAAGTTGCACATTTTGAAAAATAAACTTCATTTTTTTTTTTAAGAAAAAGCTTGTAATTTAATACATTAGAAAGTAAAAGGAAATATGATACAGTGATCGGTAATAAAGTATTGTAAACATTAAATTTTTTATAGAGTGAAAGAATACTCTATATAATTTTGAAACTGTAATTTCCTTTTTCACTCTGCCATGTGTTGTGGCTGTTTTCAGTGCCAATTGTAACCTTGGATTGTGCTGTTTTGTGGCTTCCCAGGATTGCATTCAGGTTGCCCTCCGCCCAGGGACAACTGCAAAGCATTTGAGAGGTGTTGTTTGAGCTTTGCTTTTCATACTACTAATATTCCCCTGAATACATTTTCTCCATATTCTTCCATGTTTCCATTTCACTGATCTTTAATTCAGAATGAGTGTAGACTGGATGTGCTGAAGAGCGTGCATGTTTTTAATGCGTCAGGACTCACATTTCAGTCAATGGGCCCCTCTCCGCTGGTTCCCTAGTGAGCCTCTCAGAGTGAGCTCCACTATAGGAACAGGTGTCAGCCTCTCAGCGCTGAAATGTCCTCGTCCTGTAGTCGCCAGGGTCCACAGCCCCATTCCAACAGCACTGGCTCTGAAAATAATCTGATCATGATTATCTGGGGTTCACTTTGCTTTTAATATTCCAGAATTATAATACATTGTTCTAATATAATCATTTCCTGTTATAGACTTTTAATAGCAACAAAGCTTTACTTCCTAAGAACACCTGCTAAAAACCATTTTGAACATGATGTGCTGTCAGTTGATATCACTTAAAAATAAACTCACAGTTGCCACCAACATAAATTTTGTATTTTCTATTCATTGTAATATCCAAAACAACCTATTTCATACTAGATAGCAGAGACTAAAGATTTTCTACAATTTTCATTTTTATATGTTCCTGAAACCATAGCTAAAATGTATAGACATCATGTGTTTGTAATTTCAGAGAGCATATTGCAGCATGTAAATTTCTAAACATATTTCAAGCCTACCACCTTCATGTTAAGAATTAGGGAAGGAAGAGAACACTGAACCATTAAGTAATCTATTCCGAGTCCCATACTTCTCGTGTCTAAAGCGAAATACCAATCCCTGAATTTAGACATAAGTTCAGACAGAATGGCTTTGTGTGTAGCATAGTCCTTGACTTTAACTTTGAAGAGAAGTTCATGCAGAAGAATTATGCATAATAAGTTAGTGAAACATTGTGAATAAAATGCTCTAATTTTAAAATTAGATGCTTTCAAACTGTGGTGCTGGAAAAGACTCTTGAGAGACCCTTGGACAGCAAGAAGATCAAACTAGTCAATCCTAAAGGAAATCATGCCTGAATAGGCATTGGAAGGACTGATGCTGAAGCTCCAAGACTTTGGCCATCTGATGGGAAGAGCTGACTCATTGGAAAAGACCCTGATGCTGGGAAAGATTGAGGGCAAGAGGAGAAGGGGACGACAGAGGATGAGGTGGTTGGATGGCATCACCGACTTGATGGACATTAGTTTGAGCCAACACTCTACTTCCAAATAAGGCTGCATTCAGAGGTCCCTGGGGTTGGGACTTCAGAGCATCCTTTGTGGAGACACAACATTTCCCATACGTGAGTCTATGTCTCCTCAGAAATGAGAGTCCCTTTCTGCCTCAGGACCTGCATACAGGCTGTACCCTCAGTCTGGATGCTCTCTCTCTCTCTCTGTGTTCTTCTCCTGTTGGGCTTCTTTTATGCCTTCCCACTTCATCTTAGACATTTCTGGAACAGCGATGTCATTTCACCACTCACCACCTGCCTCCTACCCTGCTTTCTTCCCTGGAGTCCTGATCACCTGTGTATGTTGTTTTACTCTTTACTGTAGGTGTCTGCCACTAAGTTCTTCTCAAAGGAGCAGGAATGATATCTGTTCTGCATTCTCATGTACTGAACATGGGACTGATCAATGGCAATTACTTGATACGTTTTTGTTCAGTGATTACATAAAGGATTCTTTTATTTCCACTTTCCAGGGCCACGTGGCATATTCTGGGTCACATCTTGAGCCATTGTCATTTCACGTGACATGGAAGAAGCTAGAGAGTCAGTCTCAATGTCTACTCACTGTCCCCCAACCGTAATTTCCCCTCCACGCATCACTGCAGTCCATGAGGGGCCAGATTTCAGCAGGCAGATGAACAGTTACAATGAGTCCCAAAGAGAACAGAAGATTTCCACAATCCAATATAGTTCAGATGCTGGAGGTCCTCAAGGAACAGGTGGCCTGGCCCAGGCTTTTGAGGGAGCCTCCCAGGCCATGGTTTGTGAATGGCTCAATAATGTGTTCATCCTTAACATCTCAATGCCTCCAGTTTGTGTACATATATCACTGTTCTTAATTGGCCTTAGCCTAAAATGTAAGTAAGATGGTATTAATACCATTTTACAAATTAAAAAAAAAAAAAACCTAAGAGTCAAAAAATTCTTGCTCATGACTCATCTGTCCCCCCAACTTCCCATTTAATCCTCTTATGGATCAAACATGTTAGGAGGGGGTTTCTATCTGTTGAGAGTTCCACAAGCACTCCATTCACACTGACCCTTGGAGAACTGGTGCTGCTTAATATCAAGAACTGGACTGAGATTAAGTGTGCTTCCTTTGTCCTTAGCTCTTTCTTTAATTTATCATTAGGCCAGAGATTGTGCCCCTAAAGCATCCCCTATAAAAATAACAGAATGCACTGAGACCTCCCCTCTGAAGAGACTGCACGTGATCCAATTTACAACTTCCCTGACAAATAGCTCAAGTGGGGAGAGGCTTGTGGTCTCAAAGGTGGGCTGCTGCAAGCGCTCTGACAGCCATAGATTCAGGGTCCACGTATTCACAGCATCACAGAGACAGCCAGTCTTTGCCACAAACCTGAAAAAAAATTGTTGCATAAACAATATTGTTAATGAGCTCCTAAAGTGAGGAAGACATATAGAAAATCAGAAGAAAAAAAAAAGAAAGAAATGAGAAAATGTTGCAACCATTTATCATGGTAAGAAATAAGAAAGCATGTACCTTATTACAATTGTCTTCAACATTATGCAACTAAAGGAAAGGAGCTTGTCAACTCCTCTCTAATTAAATTCATACATTTGTTCCGCTTCAAAAATGGCCACGCGCCCCATCTGCTAGTGCAGAATGCTTGGGTTTTGCAGCCAAGATTCTCATGCTAAGCTGTTCCACTGAGTTGTGGGGCAGAGGGTCCCTGGACTCGTAAAGAAGCTGCCCGAAAAATATTAAAAGAATGTCTGTGTGCAGCCGAGTCATTTGTCTACAGTTTTATGTTAAGAAGACGTAATATTGCAGGAAAGTTAAATCATCAGAGGGTTCAAGTTGCAGCCTCAGCAGTGACAGGCTGACGAGCGTTTTCGGTAGTATGATAATTCGGTCGAAATGCAGTGATTCGTTTTAACAGCTCATATTAAATCAGAGGAGTCGTTAACTAGAGCCACCCAGAAAGACCCAGACGTTTCCTGTGCGTGCGGCGCGTATGCGTAATCCGCACTCTGGGTGCCTGTGCTCCGTGCTGAGGCACAAACCTGCAGTGATGGCTTCTCCTTCCTGAAGGTTGGGATGCTCGGCTTCTCCTATGCCTCGTTGACTATGACCCACTCCACTCACCTGTGTAAACCCTCGTGCAGTCTTCTTCCAGCTGCAGCTCAAGTGAAACCTCCTCTGTGAATCCCCAGCACCTTCTCCACAAGTGCCAGGACATTCTCTTCCCCTTCCATGCCCAGCACTCGTTATTGCTCTTTACTCCTTCAGTCTGCAAATGCAGCGATTTTTATGCTCCAAGCCAATCCTTTTGGAAGAGTTTAAATCTCTTCTTTCCTCTGGATTCCAGGTACTTATTACATTCATTATCTGTACTTCATTTAGCTTTGAAACATTTGTATGGTTTTATTATTGGTTTCCATATAAAATTTGTATGAAAATGTGATACAATACCCATTAGATAAACTTTGTGTGCTGTGCTTAAGTCACTCAGTCGTGTCCAACTCTTTGAGACTCCATGGACTGTAGCCCACCAGGCTCCTCTGTCCATGGGGATTCTCCAGGCAAGAATACTGGCGTGGGTTGCCATGCCCTCCTCCAGGGGATCTTCCCAACCCAGGGATGGAACCCAGGTCTCGTGCATTGCAAGCAGATTCTTTACAATCTGAGCCACTAAGAAGCCCATGAATACTGCAGTGGGTAATGTATCCCTTCTCCAGGAGATCTTCCCAACCCAGGAATCGAACCGAGGTCTCCTGCATTGCAGGCAGATTCTTTACTAGCTGAGCTACCGGGGAAGTCTCAAGAGGTAAACTTTAACCATTATTAGTTGTTACTATTATTATCATAAAGTCTGTAATAAGTGCTCAATAACTTGGCTGGAAATTTATTTTTGTTCTTAGAAGATCTCATTGGGCTGCTACTGCTGCTAAGTCGCTTCAGTTGTGTCCGACTCTGTGTGACCCCATAGACGGCAGCCAAACCAGGCTCCCCCGTCCCTGGGATTCTCCAGGCAATTTTCTCAGTGATCTATGTGTCATACTAGCCAATTCCACATACTCGCAGGCAACACGGCATCTCCTATGTGTGCCTAAACAGCCCACCTGGGTGAATCACATTGTGCCTTCTCACCCCCCTTAAATGTTAAATAAAAGCTTCTTCCTTTGCATAAGTCCTTTGCAATTGTATTTGATAATTTTAGGAAGAAGTAAATAATTGTCTCTGATTTATACCAGAGAGTTGGCATATCCATCAACTTGAAGATTCATTGGAAGGACTGATATTGAAGGTGAAGCTTCAATACTTTGGCCGCCTGATATAAAGAGCCCACTCACTGGAAAAGACCCTGCTGCTGGGAAAGATTGAAGGCAGAAGAGAAAAGGATGACAGTGGATGAGATGGTTGGATGGCATCACCGACTCAGTGGACTTGAGTTTGGACAGACTCCAGGAGAGAGTGAAGGAGAGGGAAGCCTGGCGTGCTGCAATCCATGGGGTCGCAAAATGTCATGCATGACTTAGTGACTGAACAACAGCAATATGCTGGCAGCTAAAAGCTGAAGAGTGAGAGACCCCTGAAGATGATGCTCGGGTCTTCTCTGTCTGAGCTCTGAGCAGACTCACAATTCCTGGTCCTTTTTCTTATTATTTGATACTAAACTTGTAGAAAGAGAAAATAATGCTTGCTGAATTTCGTAGTCTAGGTAGTCTGCAGGGTTTTTATTTTATTGAATAAATTTAACACGTAACATTGTATAAGTTGAAGGTACGTGGTGTGATACATCTGTATTTTGTAATACAATTGATGGAGCAATGTTTATCACATTATGTTATTATAATGCAATATTATTGTCTGTGTTCATATAGACAGACAATTGAAAATTTTATCTCTATGGATTATTTACTACTCATTATAACACGTACTCTTGAAAGAATATCTTCTTTTCTCAGAGCTGGGTAATATTCTGTTGTATAATACATACCACGTCCTTTCAATCCATTCATCCTTTGATGAGCATTTGGGTCGTTCCCATATCTTTGCTATTGTGAATAACACTGGGTACTTATATACATTTATTATGATGATGTTCACAATAACCCCATGTTTCAAAGCATTATCCTCATTTGAAGGAGAATCTGAGGCTGAGAAATTTTAGTAACTCACCATGTTCACAGAGTTGAATGGACACACAAGGATTCCACCCCAGATAGGTCTGACTGTAACACTTTCTCACAAACCATTCCAGAAGAAATACACATGCTATTTGTTTAAGCAGCAACTCTTTGTTCTAAAAATTCAACTTGTTGCTTTGTAAATTTTCAGGAAGTATTTTCTTATTATCATGGACTGTAGTATGTCTTCCATAAAGCAGTAACTAACTTTTCTGTTCCAAATGTTATTGCTTTTACCACATCAGGGCAAATGCCAACACAATTTAAAAGGCAAATTATATGTTAGGTTTCTGTTAAAATACTTTCTACCTCTCAGGGTCCCTGAAAGTGTCTCAGGGACCTGTACTCCCCTGGGAGTTTAAGTGCAGATACCACTTTGGGAATCATTGCTGTAACCACAGTTTTTACTTTAGGTATAATCAAAGAAATATAGATTATTCTTTAAATGACATCATCTTTTTCCCCCTGGGTTAAGTTGGTAAGATTTATTACCATGGTAAGAGACAAAATAAGCAAATTCTGAAAACTTTCTTTCCCTACCATTTCTTCTCAGCCTCAACTGTGGATAATTATAAAGTCATTTAAAATAGTTTGGGGTCAGAGAAGAGTGATATAAACTCACAGAGTATATTTTTTTTTCCTCATGGAGATGCTATTATAAAAGAACTTTTTAAAATAAAAAGCCTATAGATTAAACCACTATCTAGTGTTCTAATTCTTTTGACATGGTTCATGAAAATTGATTGATAAAGATGAATACTGACAAAAAGGGAAAACTTTCAAAAGTTGTAAAAGTGAAAAAGTAGGAGAAAAAGGACTTTTATCAATATATATTTGTTCAGGTAAATTAATATATGTTTCAGATAAACAAGAACACCAGTGTGTTCATTTACACACACACACAGAGCAAAGTTTCCAGTCTCATTTCTATCATGTGCAAATTATATGAAGATAGACAACTGAGTGTCAAATACTTTTATATCAATTGCCAAAAATACAGATACATATTAAAAAACTGAGAAGACCAAATTCAATAATATAAGCAAAAACCATTTTGATACTATTATAATGATTACTGCAGTCACCATGAGCATATCTGTGACTCTAGGCCTTTAATATAATAATTGCACAGCATGTGTCTTAAGTGGTGTTTCCAATCTCATTGGTGGTTCTCCCTGATGACTCCATGGTCTTGTCAAATTTTATTATGAGTAGTGAATCACATTGTGAAGATCACTGGTTGGAACCATGGAGCAGATCAAAACTTGGCAATCTTTCTACAAACGGAGCAAACAAGATGCAGTGAGGGAGTAATAGTACTCTAAATTCAAACAGCAACAGTACATTAATTTGGGGATGATGGCAATTAAAGTGTTGATATAAATTATTGAATATTTAAAAGACATTTAATAACAGACTAATGTTCTAGCAAGTTCTAAGCATCCAACTCTTTACATCTGTAGCATGCTAGAAATATTAGAGCATCAGAAAAAACTTCAGTTGATTGATCCTGCTTGAAGAAATTGCATTAAGTCTAAAGTGAAAGTGAAAGTCGCTCAGTTGTGTCTGACTTTTTGAGATCCCATGGACTGAATTCTTCAGGCCAGAATACTGGAGTGGGTAGCCTTTCCCGTCTCCAGTGGATCTTCCTGACCCAGGAATTGAACCAGGGTCTTCTGTATTGCAGGCATATTCTTTACCAGCTGAGCTACCAGAGAAGGGCATTAAGTCTAGCAGTTTCTAAGATGGTCTTGTTTTCAGTAAACTGTTGCGTGCATCTGTGGGAGACAGGCAGCACCGGTACAGTATCTAATTTAGCATAAACACAGACAGAAGCAGATATTAGGGGCATCACCAGTATTTCTAGGAACAATGCAAATAAAGAACTTTCTAGAGAAAGAACAGTTCTATAAAACCGGCCACAGGGCCAAAATAGCTTGGAAAGGAATGTGCAATGTATTTTATTATAGAATTATAAAATATTCACATACTTGCTGGATCTCCATCAGCGAGACTGGTGTGACATTTCCAGGATATTTTCCTTACCCACTGTTTGAACAAGTGTGATCAGAATCACCTGGGTCTCACCTGCAGAACACCGAAATCAGTAGGATTGAGGAGGAGCTCAGGAAGAAAGAAGCAAATCTGCTGATTCTGATGCCAAATATATATACGCTCAGTATATAGTGCTTCTGTGCTCCTTCGGAGGAAGATTATTTGAGAGTTTCTTGGTGACCAGAGCTAAATTATTTGTCTTTAAGTGGAGAGAGGAGAGGAGCTTCCCAGGTGGCTCAGTGGTAAAGAATCCACCTGGCAATCCAGGAGACACAGAAGACACGGGTTTGATACCTAAGTCGGGAAGATCCCCTGAAGAAGGGAATGACAAACCACTCCAGTATTGTTGTCTGGGAAATTCCATGGTCAGAGGAACCTTGTTGGCTACAGGCCATGGGGTCACAAAGAGTCAGACGTGGCTGAGAGACTGAGCCTGCGGAGAGAGAGGATACATAAAATCTCAGTTCATTATAACTGTCACATCACAGTTCTTCATGCACTGCCATTAATAGCTATTGTATAAACAAATGCATTTTTATTACATCTAGAATGCTGGTAAACATGGTTAAGTTCTAACTCAAAGGTCAACCTCATCTACTAGGAAAGGAGTGTTGCATAAGTGGTTAGATTCACAGGTTCCAGAATCAAAATCTTGGGTGAAAATCTTACCTGCACATTTCCAAATGGGAAAAGTCCCAAACTTTCTTGGGTTTTGGTTTTCTAATCTGAAAATTGGAAATATTAATATCTCCTTCCTCAGTGGGTTGTGATAGGCATTAAACAAGATACAACATAACACATCTGGCACATAGTGAATGGTCCATACATTTAAGCTGTTATTATTACTGTTCATGTGTATAAAATTTTGTGAAACTTCACCCTAAAATTCATTGCAAACATTTTTATTTTGCCTTTAGCTAATGCCAGACACTCTATAATTTCTGGGGATAAAATAGCAAATAGAAAAGAAATGTTCTTTCAGTGAATTACACATGTACAGTGGGGAAAACAGAACAGAAAATAAGCAAATACACATATACTATAAAGTTAGAACTAGTAAATGCAATGGAGAGAAAGAAAGCATAGTGAGGCAGGCACAGAGAGGACAGGGGGTCTTCTTTAGAAAGTTGTTCAGTGCGGTCCCTCCTGTGGAAGAAATACTTGAGCAGAAGATTGACTGCATTGGAATTCTTGATCTTTAGACAGTTCCCTGGAAATGCCGTGTATCCAAGTGTTAGAGTATGCCTCAATGTCATTCATCAGTACATTTAAGACATCAAGATATCTCTGACACATGTAAGTAAATGGTAAAGAACACATGTGCACATGATTTGTCTCGGCAAATTAAAAATATCTTATACATCCAACATTATTAAAATCTACATTGAATGAAAAATTTTCTTGATGTTGAAGCACCCATACAGTATAGAAGAGTACACAAACAGACATCTCTCTGTAGAAAACTGCATATCAAAATGTACTTTCTTATTTAAATGTTCATTAGACTTGTTAGCAAAAATTGAAAATCAGAGTTTTGAAAACTCAGCTGGACAATAGTAAATGCAACATTTTAATTATTTTATTTATTCTCCTGAGGCAATATGCACATCTCATACTTTGAATCTTTCCAAATCGTTGGCAGCAAGTACTCTGCAACATCTAAAGCAGATGGCCCACTAATTTTAAAGTCCCATGTTAACCAAAAATATTGGAATATGGTAAAAGTTGAATTAATAAAATTATATGCAAACATCCAACAAAAACCAGTGCTTGTGCCAAATTCAATAAATACTCAGTTGGAGCTCTCCACTGCTAGATGCTGCACAAGCCATAATAAATGTACTCTTTAAGGCTTCCGCAGGCCTCAGCAGGGAAGCCAGATGGAAGTTTTATTGAATCTGGCCCTATTAAGATGGAACATATTTCTATCCTTCTTATCACATGACCACCCTCTAAGCTTAAACTCCAGTGGAGACAGGTCTAAGAATTAACTCTGTGTAGTCATTTACCCAAAATGATGTAGAATATAGGGCACCATTTTGAGCTGGATCATTCTTTATTGTGGAGGGGTGGCTGTCCTGTATATTATAGGGGTTTAGCAACATACTTGGGTTCTACACTAGGTACCAATATCATCCCCTTAACCTTTAGTAGAAGCAATCGAATATGTCCCCTGATTTTGTCTAATGTCTCCTAGAAGACGAATTCTTCTGATTGAGACCTGCTGCAATAGAGTTTGTTTGCAGGAGATAGAAGATGACTGCATCCATGGAGACAGGACCCATCAGACACATTGCTTCAGTTGAGATCAGTCACTCAGTCGTGTCTGACTCTTTGTGACCCCATGGACTGCAGCATGCCAGGCCTCCCTGTCCGTCACCAACTCCCGGAGTTTGCTCAAACTCATGTCCATTGAGTCAGTGATGCCATCCAACCATCTCATCCTCTGTCGTCCCCTTCTCCTCCTGCCTTCAATCTTTCCCAGCATCAGGGTCTTTTCCAATGAGTCAGCTCTTCACATCAGATGTCCAAAGTATTGGAGTTTCAGCTTCAACATCATCCTTCCAATGAACACTCAGGACTGATCTCCTTTAGAATGGACTGGTTGGATCTCCTTGCAGTCCAAGGGACACTCAAGAGTCTTCTCCAACACCACAGTTCAAAAGCATCAATTCTTTGGCACTCAGCTTTCTTTATAGTCCAACTCTCACATCCGTATGAGACTACTGAAAAAACCATAGCCTTGACTAGACAGATCTTTGTTGGCAAAGTAATGTCTCTGCCTTTTAATATGCTGTCTAGGTTGGTCATAACTTTCATTCCAAGGAGTAAGCGTCTTTTAATTTCATGGCTGCAGTCACAATCTGCACTGATTTTGGAGCTCCCCCCCAAAAATAAAGTCTGACACTGTTTCCATTGTTTTCCATCTATTTGCCATGAAGTAATGGGACCAGATGCCATGATCTCAGTTTTCTGAATGTTGAGCTTTAAGCCAACTTTTTCACTCTCCTCTTTCACTTTTATCAAGAGGCTCTTTAGTTCTTCTTTGCTTTCTGCCATAAGAGTGGTGTCATTTGCATATCTAAGGTTATTGATATTTCTCCCAGCAATCTTGATTCCAGCTTGTGCTTCATCCAGCTCAGCATTTCACATGATGCACTCTGCATATAAGTTATATAAGCAGGATGACAATATACAGCCTTGACTTTCCTAATTTGGAACCAGTTTGTGGTTCTATGTCCAGTTCTAACTGTTTCTTCTTGACCTGCATACAGATTTCTCAGGAGGCAGGTCAGGTGGTCTAGTATTCCCATCTCTTGAAAATTTTCTGCAGTTTGTTGTGATCCACACAGTCAAAGTCCTTGGCATAGTGAATAAAGCAGAATTAGATGTTTTTCTGAAACTCTCTTGCTTTTTCGGTGATCCAGCAGATGGTGGCAACTTGATCTCTGGTTCCTCTGCCTTTTCTAAATCCACCTTGAACATCTGGAATTTCATGGTTCATGTACTGCTGAAGCCTGGCTTGAAGAATTTTGAGCATTACTTTGCTAGCGTGTGAGATGAGTGCAGTTGCACAGTAGTTTGAACATTCTTTGGCATTGCCTTTCTTTGGGATTGGAATGAAAACTGACCTTTTCCAGTCCTGTGGCCACTGCTGAGTTTTCCAAATATTTGCTGAGATATTTAGTGCAGCTCTTTCACAGCATCATCTTTTAGGATTTGAAATAGCTCAACTGGAATTCAATCACCTCCACTAGCTTTGTTTGTAGTGATGCTTCCTATGGCCTACTTGACTTCACATTCCAGGATGTCTGGCTCTAAGTGAGTGATCACACCATCGTGATTATCTGGGTCATGAATATCTTTTTTGTACAGTTCTCTGTGTATTCTTGACACCTCTTCTTAGTATCTTTTGCTTCTGTTAGGTCCATACCATTTCTGTCCTTTATTGTGCCCATTTTTGCATGAAATGTCCCCTTTCTATCTCTAACTTTCTTGAATAGATCTCTAGTCTTTCCCATTCTATTGTTTTCCTCTATTTCTTTGCATTGATCACTGAAGAAGATTTTCTTATTTCTCCTTGCCGTTCGTTGAAACTCTACATTTGAATGGGTATTTCTTTCCTTTTCTCCTTTGCCTTTTGCTTCTCTTCTTTTCACAGCTATTTGTAAGACCTCCTCAGACAACCATCTGGCCCTTTTGCACTTCTTTTTCTTGGGGATGGTCTTGAACCCTGCCTCCTGTACAATGTCATGAACCTCCAACACAGTGTTTATCACACATCAATACCTTCAAAGGGCATTGAACTCATATTAACATGGAACATTTAGGAAAACATTTATTTGGCTTCCATGAACTACTTTACATATTGAAATGGAAATCAGAATGCCTATAAATGTTTGAAAGAAAAACTAATGAATCTAAATATTTCTCCCATCTCCCCATCCCCATCTATTTACACATTAAGGATGATTATATATATATATATATATATGTATGTATGTATGTATGTGTGTATATATATGTATGTATATATATACATATATGTATGTATATATACATATATATTTATACACACACACACACATATATATGAAAAAGTGAAAATATTAGTCACTCAGGTGTGTCCAACTCTTTGTGACCCCGTGGACTGTAGCCCACCAGGCTCTTCTGTCCAGGGAATTCTCCAGACAAGAATACTGAAATGGGTTGCCATTTCCTTATCCAGGGGATCTTCCCAGATAAGGTATCGAACCTGAATCTCTTGCATTGGCAAGTGTATCCTTTACCACTGAGCCACCAGAGAAGCCCATAGACACACACACACATATACGTGTTTATGGCACAAGCAAATAATTATAGGACTGAACCAAAAGAATAAATCCCCTACTTTTTCTCTGCCTACCACTTCCTGAATCAGGCTCCAGTTTAACATCTTGCAAGTTACCTGGTCTCATTGGCACTAGAAGGAATGAACACCTTCCAGTAAGGTGAATTTGCAATTTAACACAGTGAACTGACTCCTAAACCTATGAATGTGCAAGAAGGAAGATATAATCTTGTCCCTGACACCAGTGATGGAACTCTTTAATCAGTCTTTCCACACAAATCTTCTAGAAATAACTTTTTAATTTATACCCAATTGGAAGACTTAATCCTGTTAGTAGAAATAAATTATTGCTGTATGCTCTATGTCTTTAAATGATAAGAATGCTCACATAGTTAAATGTTTTTAAAGGATTGTGTTAATTAATATTAAAACCAGACTGAAAACACAATGCTCATCATTTAGAAAAAGTTAACCTCTCAGGCGGAGAAGGCAATGGCACCCCACTCCAGTACTCTTGCCTGGAAAATCCCATGGGCAGAAGAGCCTGGTAGGCTGCAGTCCATGGGGTCGCGAAGAGTCGGACATGACTGAGCGACTTCACTTTCACTTTTCACTTTCATGCATTAGAGAAGGAAATGGCAACCCACTCCAGTGTTCTTGCCTGGAGAATCCCAGGGACGGGAGAGCCTGGTGGGCTGCCATCTACGGGGTCGCACAGAGTCGGACATGACTGAAGCAACTTAGCAGCAGCAGCAGCAGCATCCTCTCAGGAGAGAGTGATGTCTGTCTGGCAAACACAATTGCACTGAAAGAGAACATGAGGGGCACATGTGTGGTTTTTCTGCACAATCCTTTATCTACAGTCTGATTCCCAGCAACTCACAATTTCCAGGGACACTTTTCAGAACTGGTGCATTTATAATTGGTGGCAGATTTAACCCCAGGGCCAGTTTATCCCTATGTGCTCAGTCACTCAGTTGTGACTGATTCTTTATGACCCCATGGGCTATAGCCCAACAGACTCCTCTGTCCATGGAGTTTTCCAAACAAGAACACTGGAGTGGATTGCCATGTCCTTCTCCAAGAGATCGTCCCAACCCAGGTGTTGAAGCTGCAGTCTCTTGCATTGGCAGGTGGATTCTTTACCTCTGTGCCACCTGGGAAGTCCAGTTTATCTCTTGGGCTCTCAAAAACAGTTAGTGTACTGGAGAAAACTAAAACAGATGCAATGGTGTGGTCTAAAGCTGTAAGCCTTGACTATCATGATGCTAATCTTTAGAACTGATGGGTGGGCATCATTAAATATTCCTCAATGTCTCTCCACTCTCACCAAATTCTGACTTTAATTCAAATATCTTGGGAATTTTGAGTCATAAGAAATGTTGTCTAAGTTATTTCACAACAAAAACACAAATGTATGACCCAGACTAAGACTAGTTTTTACATAGTAGCAGAAAGAAACTATGGATTTTCCTTTCCAATTCCTGTTCTATAAAACTTACATGATGGATGCCTGACAAGTGTAACAGGAGTGGGGTTTAGTGTCAAACAAACTAGACTTGAATCTCATTTCTGTCAGGAGATTTGGGTATGACTTATTTGACTTTTAAGACGTGGAAATGAATGTTTGCAATATTAAAACCTGACTATATTAATAGCATCATTAATAACACAGCAATGTATTTAATACCACTAATGAGATGTGATCTATCAGACCAAAAAGCAATAAGTTAGCAGCTCTAGGACCTTCCTAAGCAAGTGGTTTAGGCAGTTAAAGACTAAGAGCAGGTGCAAACATTTTGAAGTTTCCTTTGAATCCTGTCTGGTAAAATTAATGGTGATCCTGAATTGGTTTTGTGGTTGCAAATTGATGATTGTTGTGATATGTCTTTGAAATGTGAATTTTATTTGAATTTAACTGTGGTCACATCAAAGATTATATCATATGAACAGAATAAAGCTGCATCACCCATGTGCCAATTCCCAGTTGCCATAGAGACACTGAGCATCCCTAGGTCTCTATGCATAAGCCAACCTCTCTCTCTCGTGCTCCTGATCTCTGTGTGGCTCTTGCCCAAACACCCAACAGGTCACTCTGACTCCATGTTCACAGAAGTGGATTAATCTTCCCTCCATCACCATCTATCCCTTTTCCATCTCAGATATGGGCACCAGCAATGGGCCAAGTTGGAGAGCTGAGGCTCACACAGAAGTCTTTCTCTACCACCCTCCACAGTCCACCTGACAGTACTGCCCATGACATATCTCTGATTTATCCTACACACGCTGACCTAGATGGCTCCTTCACTGTCTCTGATGACTGCCTGATTGTTTTCCCGGACCCAGTTTCACCAACTCTAGTCACTCTATGCTCTGAATGCTCAGGTCATCTTTCTCAAGCATAAATCTGATCACACCAGTCTCTTCTGCAAACCCCTCTGTTGGTTTCTTATTATCTGCAGAAGAATTTTCATCCCTCTCAGGGGGGCCTGCATGACCCTTACCATCTGGCTCCCTCCCAATGTTTCAGCTCCACTGGCTCCATCCCACCACGTGTGGAGGGCACAGAACTATACAACGCTTGCCCTTCCACAGGAAGGCTATTCTTTCTCCTCTTCCAGGGGTTTGCAGTCTGCTATCTCTGTTAACCTGTTCTTCCCTTCTCCCATGCTCTCTGTCTCTTTTGATTATAACTAGTGTTAACTCTGCTACATATTAAGGCCAAGTATCTACCATCCTTGCTGTCACACATTCAAATCATTTCCTGCACCATCACCTGCATTGAACAGCTGTGAATGGAGGGTTCAGAGAGATTTTCTTCCCAAATGTCAGATGATTGAAACACAAGTTTCTGACTACACAACCCTGCTATTTCTGTTACACCAGGCTGCTCCTCTCAAAATCCAAATAAATATCATTTCATCCGGGAAGTCTATCAAGATGACTGCTATAGACTGAAAGCCTATGTCCTTCTCACGTGCATTTATTAGACTCCTAACCCCAAGGTGATGGTGTCAGGAAGTAAGGTTGTTGGGAGATGATTAGGTCCATGGGGGCAAAGCCTTCATGAATGGGGTCAGTGCCTTCATAAGAGACCCCCAAGAGCTCCCTTGCCCTTTCCACCCATGAGGACACAGAAGAAGCTGCTGTCTTTGAACAAGGAAGAGGACCCTCACCAGACACTGGCTATGCTGATGCCTGATCTTGGACTTCCATCCTCAGAAATGAGAGAAATGAATGCTTGCTATTTAAGCCTCTCCATCTATGATGCCCTGTTGCAGCCGCCCAAGCCAATAAAGACAATAACCTCCCTCTTCTGTGGTCTCAGAGGACCCAGCACTTGTCTTGTGACAACTTGCTTTGATCAGCTTGTCTGTATGTCTGCTTATCCTGCTGTGAGCTCCGAGAGGGAAGGGTCTGTGTTGTATTCACCACCACCCCCACTCGCATTACCAGGAATGCTAATACCAGGAACATGAAAAAACTGAGTGGTTGAATGAGTAAATTCAGAGATAGGAAGGACAGAAGAGAAAGCTGGAACAGAAAATGAATGATGGTTTACAATCTGAACACTTCAATGGCAAAATGATGCTCTTTCCTGCTCTAAAGACACATATGCCTACATACTCACACCATGTTCAGAACACTAATTTTTTTTCATAAGGCAATGAACTCCTGGTGTTACAAAAAGAAGATGTACTGATTATATAATCTGATGATTTATTAGGGAGACAGTTGGGAGGAGACAGTTGTTGAAAATTCAGACAGGGTCTGCATTAGCTCTCTGGTTTCTCAAGTAGCTTTAATTAAACCCTGTACACGCCGCTCCTGTTCTTAATAAAAGCTGCTCTGATTCCCCTCTTTTTGTGTTTAGAATTTTGTCCCAGACTGTGGAAATATACTCCTAAATGAAATATCTAGCAAAGGTGCATTAACCAGTGAGTCAGTACTTTTAGACCAGGGTTTGCTTTGTGGTTCATATCATCTCTCTTGACAAACTTGTATCCTTTCAATGTAATTTCTTCCTTCATCTTAACCATACCCACACACTTACCACAGACGGACATCTTTTTCTCAATATCTCACTGAATTACACAATTCATCGCACCACTTTAAACACCCTCACCTGTACATATCTCTTCAGACTTTTCTTCTTGGTGCTCAGAAATGTCCATTAAAGAGCTTCAAGGTTGTTGTCTAATGACTTAACTCAGTAATTGTCCTTCTAAAATCAGAATTTGAAACTGTTGAGAGTTAGATTTGTGACCGTCTCTGCCACTGTGAGTTAGCTACATGGCCCATCATCTCTAAACTCTGACTTAATGAGAAGGCTCTGTGAAGCAGGCAGTTATGCAACTCTTCCTGATTTGAACTGAACTAGCCAGTCACTGATGTCTGTGTCTAGGAGAGCCCTGCATAAAAGTAAAAGCCCACTGTTTGTTTTCAGGTATCCCTCACCTGCTGACACCGCGTTTTCCACTACTCCCATATTCCAGGTCTGCTGCTTTCATCCTTGACCTTGGCTTCTCAGTGCACGCCCTGTGGTCAGCCTGTGTCCCTGGAGGCTCCGCCCACATCTCTGAGCTGTCACTCCATTTTCAAGGTTCTTCCTGCAGGAAATGGCAACCCACTCCAGTATTCTTGCCTGGAGAATCCCGGGGACGGCGGAGCCTGGTGGGCTGCCGTCTATGGGGTCGCACAGAGTCAGACACGACTGAAGCGACTTAGCGTAGCATAGCATAGCAGTCATCAGCACAGGTTCAAATATTTATTTAAGTATTACATGCCCTGGCCTTGCAGATCTCTCTAGGTTAGTTCTAGTTCTGCATCCAGATGTGTCTCGTGGGTACATCATCAACACACAAGGTGTAATCTACCGATGGGAATTATAAGGACTACAGAAGTCCACTGAAAAAAGTGGACAAGCAGGCAGGCCTGTGACTGAGGCTTGAATCCTCACACTGTGTGAGTCGCTCAGTCGTGTCCTACTCTTTGAGACCCCATGGACTTCTCCAGGCCAGAATACTGGAGTAGGTAGCCTATCCTTCTCCAGAGGATCTTCCCAACCCAGTGATAAAACCCAGGTCTCCCGCATTGCAGGCAGATTCTTTCCCAGCTGATCCACCAAGGAAGCCCAAGAATACTGGAGTGCACAGCCTATCCCTCCTCCCAGTGGATCTTTCTGACCCAGGAGTCGAACTGGGGTCTCCTGCATTGCAGGTGGATTCTCTACCAGCTGAGCTACCAGGGAAGCCCCGTGGAGTGACCACAGCACAGGAAGGAAGGAACAAAGGGAGCACAGATTATCATTTGTGTTTAACTGCATGACGTGCCCAGACACAGGCATGTCTTTTGATCTTATCTTTTCCTTCCTGGTTTGCTAATATTTAACAATATTCCTCTAACTTATCCATGTTCTTTTGAAAGAGAGTCTTGAGGGGGTTGGGGGTGGTGTGGGGATGGGGTCTTCCCTGACAGTAAAAATATATGCCCTTGAAGTTAAGATAGTGTCTGAGTCCCCGCGCCTTGGGCAAATCTGTTCCTCTCTGGGTTTTCATTTCCTCATCTGGAAAATAGTAGCTGAAATTGAACTCTGCAATATCTAAGGTTCTTTACAGCTTTAAGTTTCTTGGGGTAAATTTTCATGATCTGGTTTCATAGACCTAGGTTTATAGAAACTTCATTAGGGCTAAATCAGGAACGTATGAGTGAAGTTGAAGACAGTTTAATAGATGCAAACATTGACACGTAAAGATTATTCCAGTCACTTGTATTAATATGAAGATGTCTATGTAACACAAGTGTTACAAACGATCATCATAGGCAAAGCTCGTGAGAGTGTGATGTAGGAGAACTCCCCCACCCCACCCCCCAGAGCATGGGGTCCAGTGGAGAGTGAAGTAGGGGCACGTCCATCATCGTCATGAGACAGCCCTGCTAGGAGGAGGAGAGGTTGGCAGGAAGGCTTCTGTCTGAAAGAGTCAGTGAAGCTTTCAGGCTGGAGGAAGTGTATGCCCTGGACCTTGAACATGAGTACAGAATACTTGTGGGAGGTAGAACCACGGCTTCCCACACTGAGTAATTCGTCTATGCCAAGTCAGGGAGGTAAAACAGGGGGGAAACGTGTTGGAGGAGACCGGGTTTTGTGTAGGAGCTGAGCGTAAGGGGTGGGAAATCAGGGAGGGTCTGATTGAAAACATCTCTGCTCCAGGGTCAGAAGGAGATCTGATGGGAGAAGGGTGCACCGATGGTTGTTTTTTAAAATATTGTTGGCTTTTTACAAATAGGCAATCAGATATTAGTATAATTTGACTGAATCAGAAGTAAAACCGTGGTTAAAGAGAACTTGTAAATAGGTCTCCATACTTCCCATTGGTCAGAATTGTTCTTGTTGATATTATTTTGGCAGTTATTAAGCAGCCACAAGCTTACCCCTTTGTTTAACTCCTTTGTTACTAACAACCCCTCTTTTGTTCTCTAGTAATAAATATCTAAAGTTTACCTGGTTTTTAATTTGATCACACAAAATCTCAGGATTCTGATTTTTTACAATGTGATATTTAAAAATACAAGTCTATTTTACTTGGGAAAAATTAAGACGTAGACCAATGCCTGTTCAGCAGACCAGAGACCCTGGTGTGTGGGTTCTGATGATCCTGTGTCATTCTCTGTGTCATCCAACAGAAAGCCAAGAAGCATCATTCTTCGGTATTTGTACACACAGCCATGAGAAATTTGACTTTTATGAATGTGCAGGGGCTGAAACATATGAATTATACTAATTGCAGTAATCTTACTTCTTCAGTATTGTTATTGATTATAAACCACTCAGTTGCACTTCTAACTAATTTCTCTGTGCAGTCAAAAAGTCACTATCATTTTTGTTTTCTTCTAGAACCTAGGGACTATTGGTTGATAAAAGACTTTCATAGAGCATTATTTTTTTTAAAAAAAGTTCAATAAAGCTTAAAACTATTCTTAGTTTTTAAAATCCTGAAAGTCATTTTAAAGTCATCAATATAGCAAATTTAAGATCATTAATAATGCTATTTGCAGCAACATGATTGGACATAGAGATTATCATACTAAATGAAGTAAGTTAGACAAAGACAAATATCATGATATCATTTATATGTGGAATCTAAAAAAATGATACAAATAAGCTTGTTGACAAAATAAATGGGCTCACAGACATAGAAAACAAACTTACGGTTTCCAAAGGGGAAACCATTGGGGGTGATTAAGTTAGGATGTTGGGATTAAAATGTAACCACTACTTTGTATAAAACAGTTATAAAACCACTATTTTATATAAACCAACAAAGACCTATTGTATAGCACAGGGACCTCTACTCAATATTTTTTAATAATGTATATGAGAAAAGAATCTGAAAACAGAATGGATATATGCATAGGTATAGCTGAATCACTTTGCTGTAGGCTTAGAACTAACACAACATTGTAAATCAACTACACTTCAATATAAAATAAAAATTTAATTTTAAAAATTTAATCGGACAAAATATATCAAATCAAACATTAAGCACACAGACATATTGGCAAAGCATTACACAAATCAAACTAACATGTTGGATTTTATGTCTACATCCCCGGATACAAATATGTGTCTTAAAATGTGTTGGTTAAACCACAAAGCTCCTGTCTTCATGAACACAGATGTCTTCACAGCATCATGAGGGGAAGTTGCTTCTCCTCACGTTCCCTTGACTTTCGTGAGGACTCGGACTGGACAGGAAGCAAGAAGGGGCCCTTGGTTTCTAAAAGCTCCTGTGGTTTTCACTACACGTCCCCTCAGATTGTGTTGGTGACACTCATCACTGAGAATTGCTAAGAGGGGCCAGAGAGAGAGATGTGTGATAATAAAGAGAGAAAGAAGGGAAAATGGAGGCTCAAAGGATGCTCTTGAAGGTGATAAATGGTCCATTGATGAGAGTTTCTCTGAACTGATTCAAGTCATGAGCTCCAATCAGTCTCCTTTCTCAAATCATTCCTCTGAAACAGTTGTGACAGTTTATATAGGAGTCTGATTATAAAAGAAAGATCAAGAGTTTAATGAAGATTGGGCATTAATTTAAAGACAAAGTTGGAAATAAAAATAGTAAAAGTCCTGCCAGAATCCTGCCTTTGGTCTAGCAAGATATTGACTACACTCAATCACTGAAAGCAGATCTAACCATCCATGCCCTACATTGCTGAATCTTGCAAGCCTTCAAACTGGATTTTCACAGGATTTTGATGTAATAATGGAGTGATAGATCGTCCCTGCAGAACACCTGCCTTCTCTTTTATTATTAAATTCCAGCTGTTTTTAAAATTACACATATTTTCACACAATCCCCCCAAACATATATATGTTAGCAATAATTATCCTAACCACTTTAATCACTTGGTGTCATGAACAGTTTATATATGTAAGCAGAATAATATAGATGCTATTTTACTATACAACATTTTAGTGCACTCACAATTGGGAATGTGCTTTTGATTGCAAGCAAGTCTTTTCATATAGTGAGAAACCATATTTTTAAGACAATAGCAACATTTATTCCTACAGCATGGCAGTGCCTTATAGAGGATCACAGTTAGTCTTTAAAAAATGCCAAGGTGAGGCTTGAAACTTTTCGTACGTGTCCTCAAGTTGGACCTAAGTTAAATTTATTTTATAACCTTTGCGTGTCTGGTCAGGAGGAGATAAAATTTCTTGTTTATAGTGACGGCAATAAACTCAAGACGTGTTGGCTACCTTTGGACTACTGTTACTGACTTGTAAGGTGAAAAGGCCATGGATGCCCATGGTCCAGCCTCCTCACCCCGCATAAGACATAGATGAGCTTGGACTGACCTACTGAATGTCAAATAATAAAGTCTAAATTTTATCATGAAAAAAAAAAAAGACAATAGCAACATTTAAACGTGGCTTGTTTCAAAGGAAAAAAAATCTTGAAAATATTCCAGAAAGTTAAGAAACAAAAAGACCTGGTGTTAAGTTGAAGTTATATAGCAGATTTCCTGGCTGGAGGATTGCTTAAGTCAACGAAAATAGAATGCTAGAAAATAATTTTGTTTATATTCTTAATATAAACTTTTTTCTTTCTGGAGTCCCTGAATCAGACAGCCGTTTTCTGCTTAAACCGTGAGGTTTCCAGAAGTAAAGGCATTAACTCTTCTCTTCAGATTTGGACAGGGAGAGAATGACCCAGTGCTAGGAGAGGTGTCCCTGGAAAGTGGCTGAGCACAGTGGAAGACAGTCAGCTGGGCAGCTGGGTAGCAGTGCCAGGAGAAAGTGGTCTACTTCTAGGCATGGAGTAGATATTGACTCAGTAGACAAATGAGTGCCTTGTGCAATGTGGGGTGAGAAATGGAGAGCTTAGAACCTCTGTGAGAAAAAAAAAAGTGTGCAAGAGAGGAAACACAGACAAAGAAGCAAAGAAGACCACATTGAAAGCAAGTGTGCAGATTGGCAGCAAGAGAAGCAAAACCCTAGTCCTAAGCAGATCTTGTTGATACAAAGACAACCTGTGAGTTTCTGGCAAAAGACTCTTTGCATTTATTCTCCAGTAATATCCAAACCTCCATTGTTTCCTAACTAAAAGTCTATTTCAGGTGTCCTGCCCATTGCATATTTTCTTCCTGTTGTATATGTGTCCCTCCAGTGTCTGTGCAGGGCCAGAGCATCTACTGGAAGTCCTGGGTGAAGTGTAGTGAAGTGAAAGTCACTCAGTCCTGTCCAACACTTTGAGACCCCATGGACTATACAGTCCATGCAATTCTCCAGGCCAGAATACTGGAGTGGGTAGCCTTTCCCTTCTCTAGGGGATCTTCCCAACCCAGGGATCAAACCTAGGTCTCCTGTACTGCAGGTGGATTCTTTACCAGCTGAGCTACAAGGGAAATCCCAAATCCCAGGGGCTTATCTAAATGTCTGAATCCTGAAAATCTATGCTGGATTCAAAATTTGAAGTGAAAAACAGTAAAATTATAATCAACCAATGTTATATCTGCAAAGTATACATTATGCCAACTTTATTGTTTACTACATTTATAAAATTCATAATTTCTAAAAAAATATTATCTTCATACTAGTTGAGTTGTTACATTTTCTTATTTCTGTACTTACTTGGATAATTAGCTATAGTAATTGCCAAGAAAGCAGAACCAATCAAAAAGGAATATCTTCAAAGCAAAATTATAACAAATAAAACTCTCTAAACATTAAAAGCAGTGCTGGAGCGGCGAGCGGCTGAGAAGAGACTCAGCAGTGGCCACAGGACTGGAAAAGGTCAGTTTTCATTCCAATCCTGAAGATAGGCAATGTCAAAAAATGCTCAAACTACAGCACAATTGCACTCATCTCACACGCTAGTAAAGTAATGCTCAAAAGTCTCCAAGCCAGGCTTCAGCAATACGTGAACTGTGAACTTCCAGATGTTCAAGCTGGTTTTAGAAATGGCAGAGGAACCAGAGATCAAATTGCCAACATCCACTGGATCATCAAAAAAGCAAGAGAGCTCCAGAAAAGCATCTATTTCTGCTTTATTGACTATGCCAAAGCCTTTGACTGTGTGGATCACAGTAAACTGTGGAAAATTCTACAAGAGATGGGAATATCAGACCACCTGACCTGTCTCTTGAGAAACCTGTATGCAGGTCAGGAAGCAACAGTTAGAACTGGACATGAAACAACAGACTGGTTCCAAACAGGAAAAGGAGTACATCAAGACTGTATATTGTCACCCTGCTTATTTAACTTATATGCAGAGTACATCATGAGAAATGCTGGGCTGGAGAAAGCACAAGCTGGAATCAAGATTGCCAGGAGAAATATCAATAACCTCAGATATGCAGATGACACCACCCTTATGGCAGAAAGTGAAGAAGAACTAAAGAGCCTCTTGATGAAAGTGAAAGAAGAGAGTGAAAAAGTTGTCTTAAAGCTCAACATTCAGAAAACTAAGATCATGGTATCCAGTCCCATCACTTCATGGGAAATAGATGGGGAATCAGTGGCAGACTTTATCTTTTTGGGCTCCAAAATCACTGCAGATGGTGATTGCAGCCATGAAATTAAAAGACGCTTACTCCTTGGAAGGAAAATTATGACCAACGTGGACAACATATGTAAAAGCAGAGACATTACTTTGCCAAGAAAGTTCCATCTAGTCAAGGCTATGGTTTTTCCAGTGGTCATGTATGGATGTGAGAGTTGGATGGTGAAGAAAGCTGAGCACCAAAGAATTGATGCTTTTGAATTGTGGTGTTGGAGAAGACTCTTGAGAGTCCCTTGGACTGCAAGGAGCTCCAACCAGTCCATCCTAAAGGAGATCAGTCCTGAGTGTTCATTGGAAGGACTGATGTTGAAGCTGAAACTCCAATCCTTTGCCACCTGTTGTGAAGAGCTGACTCATTTGAAAAGACCCTGATGCTGGGAAAGATTGAAGGCGGGAGGAGAATTGGATGACAGAGGATGAGATGGTGGGATGGCATCACCAACTCAATGGACATGAGTCTGAGTAAACTCCGGGAGTTGGTGATGGACAGGGAGGCTTGGCGTGCTGGGCTCCATGAGGTCGCAATGAATCAGACACGACTGAGCTACTGAACTGAACTGAAACATTAAAAAAAAAATAAAACATTTTTTTGTGGACATGGATTATGAAGTATATTGCCTGAAATCTGTGTACTGAGTGTGGGCAGGTGGTCTACACAGAGGCTTTGAGGGTCTGGAAACACCTCCACACCCACTGGCAACTGGTTAACAACTCTCTCTTCAACAGACTAGACTGTCCAGGTGTCAGGCCTTTGAGAAGCTTTCCCCACGTGCGAGGGTTTAGTTATGGCCAACTCTTTGAGACCCCATGGATAGTAGCCCACCAGGCTCCTCTACCCATGCAGTTCTCTGGGCAAGAATACTGGAGTGGGTAGCCATTCTCTTCTCCAGTGGATCTTCCTGACCCAGGGATCAAACTTGAGTCTCCCTGCACTGTGGGACGTTTCTTCACCTGGGAACTCAGGTTCTTCCCTGAGCCACCAGGGAAGCCCATGTCTCTCATACAAGTACACAATGGAACTCTATGGTAACATACATAATGCACATGTAAAACTGGAAATCCGTGCATGTATGAAAGAGAAGATTTCTGAAACCAAATGGTTTTAATTAAAATCCCGGCTCCATCCCTTAATGACTGAATGACCTTGAGTGTGCTCCTTCAACATTCTGTGCCTCAGTTCACTCATCTGTGTGGACAAACTGGTACTAAAGACCTCCTGAGTTATGGATCCTGCTGAGACAGCCAGGCAGGAGCCTGCGGTCTGCTCTGTCCAGGGTCTTTGCAAAGACAGTGTGAGCTCTGTGGGCGGGAATGCTTTTCTATACTCACCTTTACATGTGTAAGGGGCTCCTGAGGTCACTCAGTGGTAAAGAATCTGCCTGCCAATGCAAGGAGACGCAAGAGATGTGGGTTTGGCCCCTGGATGGGGAAGATCCCCTGGAGGAGGCAAAGATCCAGGTGATCACAGAAATTCAGTTGATGCCTGTTTACTAAGTAAGTGTTAGATGTAGGAAAATACTAAGAACTTTTGGATTAGTTTGAATCTGTCTGATCTGCCCTCTTCCCACCTCTTCTACTCCCTTCATCAAAGGTCAAGCTCTCCGGCATTTCCTCGGGTCACATTTTCTCTCCTGGCTCTGCCCTTGGTCACCTTCCCCTTGCTCTGTTCATGATGCTTGAAGCGATGTACTGTTTCTCTGAGGCCCGTTCTGCTAACTTCTGCAGCTCATCCTAGCGTGCTCACTTCATCCACGAGCATCTTCCCTCCCCACTCTTAGGCTCTAAGAACTGAGGATGAAGCATATGTTCCCTGGGCTGGCCCCCTAAACCCCTGCACAGGGCCTTGTACCATGTGTGTGTAACAAGCATTTGTCTTAACAGGGCTGCATGTACATGCTGCATGTCACCCAGCTTACCCCGATGTCCTAAGTCAGCGATGATGACTGAGCTCTGTGCTTAACTGTGTCATCTTTCTTGGCCGATTTAGCATCTCATGCGGAGAGGGGTCTCCTTTCTGTCATGTGCTTTTTTGGACGGTTCCCATCTTCGGTTCACCAGAGGTTTTTCTCTCTCTCCCCTGCCCTTCCCAGCTCACATCCTTGGCTCACTCTTGTTTTCTTCTCTCTCAAACCAAAGGAACTCACAAGAATTCTTCTTCACAAGAACCAGTTTGCAGCGTTTCAGGGAGCGCCTCGAAGGACCTGTACCAGCAGAGAAGCTATTTTTGTCATGAAGGAAGACACAGGGAGTCAGAGCAGACCTGGATCGGTCTTCTCTCCAGTACCTCAGAAGGCGGGTGACTAGGGCTTCACCAATTTCAGCCTTAGTCCGAGGAAATCAACAGACGACACTCTCTGAAAGGTTTAAAATACTTAGAACCACATCAATACCTGTATGAAATATTTTGATAAGAGGTGTTCACAAAGCCGACTGTCTGATTTTTTTTTTTTTTTTGAGGAAATTTTCTTAAAGAACAACTCTGAGGAGTTTGGATAAATGTTTTTATAGAAAATTCCCCAATAAACCATAAAAGTCTCTTCCTGTTTTTATCAAATTCACTTGTTTTGACCTTTTGAAGAGAGACGGTTAATGTTTAGAGGCAAATTCGTCCAAGCTCAAGAATTGCATGAATGACTCAGGGTTAGCTGAATTTAACGAATGGCATTTTTTATTTTGATATTTCTAAGTCTATTTATTAAACTAGTAATGGGATTCCACTTACAACTGAGTAAACCAATACCATGAAATAATCCCTAAGTAAACTAGCAAGATACTTTAGCCACTATGACCACCTGATGCGAAGAACTGATTCCTTGGAAAAGACCCTGATGCTGGGAAAGATTGAAGGCAGGAGGAGAAGGGGATGACAGAGGATGAGATGATTGGATGGCATAACCGACTTGATGGACATGAGTTTGAGCAAGCTTTGGGAGTTGGTGATGGACAGGGAGGCCTGGTATGCTGCAGTCCATGGGTTTGCAAAGAGTCAGACATGACTGAGTGACTGAACTGAATTGAAAGCAGCAAGAAAAATAAAGATAAGTTTTGAACATAACTTAGAAGTTTGAGGGTATAATTATTTTCTTAGTTAGCTTTTAAAAATTTCAATATGCTTTCTAATTTAGTCAAGGAATGGGGGGGTGGGGGGCAGAGCATCAAGAAAAAATAACATCAACTGCAGTGTAGCACTGTCTTAAACACCTGTAACTAGAGGTAGTGTTTTCCTTGGAAGACATTTAGGGCATTGGTGCTGAGCATTTTCTATTACGTCAAACAAAAACGAGCAGTAAAAAAAAAAAAACAATGAGGAGCTAAAAATGTTTATGGAACTATTTATGCCCAAGATGGTTACATGGGACAACACTTTGGATTGAAGTGTCCTCGGGAGGATGAAGGGTAGGACAGTCTGCAGTTGAGAGCATGTCGGTACAGAGAAACCTTGGCTTTGACTTCACAGTCAGATGGCCTCTGGAGCTGCGCCTTACAACACAGTGATGGCAAAGAACATGGGTTTTGGGGTCAGACACTGTTAACTTATGACTTGAGTGTCATCACTTACTGAGAAGTTGCCATTTTCAGCAAATTGCCTTCCCCAGCAAAATGAGAACCTCATACCATGTCTGATACCTGGCAGGATCCATTACTGGAGGCTCCTGTGACTATTACTGAATTTCCAGTTACTGATCACTTCATTTGAGTGGATGTGATATCTTGGTTTTCTTCTTTTCTATTTCTTTCTCTAAGCAGAGGACACAAACCTGAGGGCAAGGACCCAGTCCATCTAGCCTCATGTTCCCTGCAGCCCTCAGCAGAGAGAGTCCATGCAGACTGGAGCACATGGATTGGCTTTATAGCAACAGTGCTATACAGATAGACTGCCAGGCTCCTCTGTCCATGGGATTCTCCAGGCAAGAGTATTGGAGTGGCTTACTATGCCCTCCTCCAGGGGATCTTTCCGACCCAGCAATCGAACCCAGGGCTCGTGTATTACAGGCAGATTCTTTACCATCTGGATCACCAGGGTAGCCTGCTTTTCATATAATAGTTACTAAATAATGTTTTCTTCTGCAGCCAAAAGAAAACTTAGTATTGTTTTCCATATCTGGGCAACTTAGATTCTTGAACAGGTATGTTTTAAACTGAAGTGAAAATTTTCCTAAGAGTTTCTATCGGTCTTGGTTTAATTCTTCAGGCTGGATAGCATGTCTTCCTCTTCTTTTTCTTGAGCACCCTTGATATATAAATTTAGCTTCTAGTATTCTCCTCCAGCTGTTTTCAATCAAGCTGAGGGGTTGGAATTTCTTTAAATAATTCTTAAAATATATGATCTAAAACCTCTCACTCTTGCAGTAACTCATAGCTGCATAGCTTCTCGTTTTCTGAGATCCCTCTTCATGTGTGGACCTGGATTCATGAAGAATTTTGGCTGGAGGCAAAAGGCTCTAATGCATGGGACACAGCTCGCCCCCCCACCCCAACTTAATGCAAGATGTTTGGTACTTTGTTGGCTGATGGGTGATGGATAAGCCACCAGAAAGGAGAAAATCAACTCATATACTGTGGAAAGTAGCATCAGTGTAATTAGCAGCATTACTCAGATGTGTCCAAATCATCAGAATGCCTCTGTTTTTACAGAGCAAGAGTTTCGAGAGAGAGAATGGGGAGTCTGAAAAAGACACCGTAGGTGTTGTTAACTGGATTTGCCCATTTCAAATTTTAGTGAGTTTTGAGCAAAATGAAAACTATCCATGGAGTTCTGGATATATTTAAAACTTTTGTGACAGTTAAATCCCTGAATGTTTTTAAGTAACACACGCATGCATGTTGGGAAGATGTAACAGTATTTAGGTTCTGTTGTATAAATGCACCGGACGAGATGCTGTGTGTATGAACAGGGGTGAGCCTTGCTGAGGTTCCGTGAGCCCATGGGGCCCCACCTGCATCCATGGGCACACCTTGGGAGCCAGCCTTAGGGAGGTGATCTGCCCCACGGTGTTTCTCTAACTTGGCGTTTGTTCGCAAATGATACTATTATTTTATAGGAAAAGCATCCCAAATGTAGGATTTCATAAACGCAGATGCGCAAGTGCAACTATGGAAGTGGGAGAGTGAAAGCTCCATGGAATAAGCACAACCTTGGATTTATATCCAGCTTGCTTCTAATCACATGTGTGACTTTGGGAAGTCTCTAGAATACGTGAGCTTCATTTTGCACGTATGTGAAAGGGGGGTGACATCTCAAGAATCTCTAGGCGTGCATATGTAACACTTCTCCCACCAAGCCTCTTTAGTTCTTGTGAACAATTCCAGGTGATGCCACCCATATCTGGTCTTCTGGTGACAAGAGAACACATCATGTGAAGAAAGCGGACACTAAAAATGTGTCTTATTTTTGCTGCTCAAGGAAAATGTCAGGTTGGTGCATTCTTTTGAAACAAACAAACAAACAAAATCAAATCATTGTATTTTAGCTTATAATAATCCTTCCAAGCATTTCTGCATGCAAGGCACTGCTCCCGTTGCTGAGAACACAGAACAAAGAAGAGAAAACCAGAACTTACCTCCTAATGAGTGCAGACTGATCATACACAAGTAAACACACTAGGAGGATGGCTTGATATTGACAAATTTAATGCACAAATGTAACCTGGAGGTGGTACTTTCGATTAAGAGGCCAAAAGAGAGGTGGTAACACTTGAGATGAGACCTACATGGCAACGAGTCATGGTAAATACTGGAGATAGAACCATCTGTCTCCAGGGATTCACAGTTTATTGGACTAAACATCCATGATAAAAATGATTACAATGTATTGTCGCTGTGAATGAATTTGACTCTTGCTTTTGGTGGGCCCAGTGGACCATCCATACCAAAGGCAGCGTATTCATGGTGGGCAGCAAGGACCAGCCACAACTAAAGGAGCATATTTTAATGCTGTGAATGAAATAAGGAAGTACAGCTAAGTGCACCTGGACAAAAGGCCACTTCCTGGTTGTTGAAAGCACAGGCATTTAGTGAAATGGACGGAAAGCCAATTTACTGTGTGACTGCTATGGACATGTTATTTCTCTGCAGAAGACTGTCTTTTCTCATTTTTAAAATAGACATTTTATTTTGTTGCAAAGGTTTGCTGAGATTATATTCATAAAGTACTGTACAATTTAAAATGTGTGCATCATTTTATATAAATATATATATGCGCGTACACATCCATACATTTATTAACATACATGGACACACACTTTGTGTAAAATATCATATATTTTTCATTGAGGTAATATAAGCATCAAGTGAAATAAACACATATTCACACAACAGGCCTGTCGATGAGGTGGCTTTCATTGGAAGTGAAGGTGAGAAGCCTGATTGCCTAAATTCAGTTGGAACATGTCTACTGGTCTAAAGAAGATAATCCTCACTCCTTGAGACAAGGTGGTGAAGTTTGGCTCTTACATGACGATGATAAAAAGCACAAAATTCTTTGTGATAATTTGTGATACTTTGTGATAATCATATTTTTATGATAATTCAGGACTATCATTATACATATCCTTTTTCCTTTTTCTTAAATAGTGAATTTAAAGAAAAAAAAACAGAATGTCTATGGAAAGTGATCATTCCTTCAAATTATGTAAAAACTTTTAAAGTCTTTTAGATTTCTCCAATGATTTTAGCCAAGAAGTTCAATATTAAATCACACTAAAATAGATGTGTATTTTGATTGCAAGCATATGTATTTTTAAGGACAATCACATTTAGGGAGAGCATAAAAGAAGCAAACACGTGTGTAAATAATCAGACCCCTAAAATATTTAGAAGATGGCAATTTTTAAATAACAAACCATCCCCATAAGCTCTTGAAACTGCACACTCAGACATTGGTATGCATATTCAAGGCTTCAGATCAATACTGGGTAAATACATGAGGTTTCCTTAGACCTTAATCTTGAACTCTTCAGATCATTCTAATCTGAAAATAGGCCTCCTTAAAACTGTAAAGGATTCTACAAAAGGATTTCAGTCCAAAGCTGATGGCATGATAACATGATTAAATCATTGATCTAGCTGAATAACTACAGGCCATTAAGAAAGAAACTACTAGTGAATGAGATCAGCAAAACTCTTTAATTACTGATTAAAGATATAACCAAGTGACAGGGGCTTCCATTCTAGCTGTGGGCCTCATCATCTCTTCTTGTAACTGGTAGACTTCTACCATGGATCTATATTTCAAGTGATTAGTTAAAAAAAAAAGAAGAAGAAGAAAGAAAAGCTTTTCAATTTTATAACCGTGTTGTCCATACACACATTATTATATCTGTTTATCTATCTATTGACAGAGAAAAAATAAGCATGCTTATAAAATACATAAGATAAATACAAATACAAAATACATAAAATACTTAACAGAGAGCTTTGAATGGAATATAATAAAATAAAAACAGCAATTTTCTTTAGAAAGTGAAATCATAAGTGATTTTTTATCTGGTTATTTTCTGTTTTTTCTTTCATAATAAAGATATATTATTTTTATGATTTGAAGAAAAGAAAATTATATTACCATTTTTTGCTACTATTTCAGACTTCCCTTACATGAAATTCTTCAGCTCTAAACATTTTGAAAACAACGTAATTGATACAACCCTATTCCTGATATTGACAAGTGTCATATCATATTTGAGATAAAAATGTATTGTTATATGTAAATCAGTGTCAAAATACATGATGTATTCTTTTTTATTAGTATTATATCTTTAAATTTTATTTTGGAGTATAGTTTTGTGTTCATTTCAGATTTACAGCCAGGAAAAAGAAGAGATATCTGTATATGTATAAGTGAATCACTTTGCTGTGCCCATGATGTTTTCTAAGAATTACTAATTTTGTATTTTTCCTGAATCTCTAGTAAGTATCAAGTACTGCCCCGCTCTCCCTGACAACTCAGTCTGTTTAAACAGAAGAAGAGTGTGGGAATCTTCTAGGCAGATCATAAACATATCAGGAGTTGTGTGAGGTGGGAAAATAAACTTTTACTTTCACTGTTGGTGAAGCATCTTTAACACCAGGCATCTGCTTCTCACTTGCAAGGAAGCCATCTGGATAGGATAAGTCTAGAACTGGGGACAGTTAGTGAACATTTGACTTGGTTCTACTCAGTGACACACCTGTCTCTCTCTCAAACTAGTGCTTAACCCATGTGTGACCGGTTATTCTTCTGTTTGTGACCTGTGTCCCTGAGTCTGTGACTAGCTCCTTGGGAGAACCAACTGTGTTTCTTGCTCCTGGGTCTTCTGTCCCCAACACTGTGATTCTGTCTGTCATCTCCCAGTACAAGCCCAACAAGTGTTCTCATAAATGAAAAGATGTCATGTTGTCTCATTCTCTGTAAGAAGTTGCCATAAAATGGAATTATCTGTTTATTGTGAGAATAATTTTTTCCATGAAATAGCATCTATGGAAATCTAGCTTCTTTCTTTCTTTGTAGGAACGTATTTCAGTTACTGACTCAGTTTCTTTATTGTTAAGTAAGTATTCTTCTTTTCATCTCATTCATTTTGAGTTAACTGTTTTTTAGGAGTTTCCCTGTTTCTTTTAAGTATTCAAAATGATTGACATGAAGTTTTTTTATGGCATTTTTCTCTTATCTTTTTCAAGTTAGCTGGTTATGTAGCCAACTTCCCTTTTTCATCATCAATGCTATAATGTCCCTTTATTTTTTGGATGAATCACACCAGAGGTTTGTTGATTATTTAAACAAGTTTTTAAAAAATGTTTGAATAGTTTTAATTCTTCTAGATTTGCAGAAAACTTCCAAATATAGTACAGAGAATTCCCATTATCCAGTTTCGTATATTTAAATATTCAAATAAAAGTCTAACATGAGTACAGTGTTTTTAACTCAATTGTATAGATTATTCAAAATTTGCTTTTATTTTTTGAAAGTGAGTGAAAGTCACTCAGTCATTTCCAACTTTTTGGGACCCCATGGACTATACAGTCCATGGAATTCTCCAGGCCAGAATACTGGAGTGGGTAGCCTTTCCCTTCTCCAAGAGATATTCCCAACCCAGGGATAGAACCCAGATCGTCTGCATTGCAAGCGGATTCTTTACCAGCTGAGCCACAAGGGAAGCCCAAGAATACTGGAGTAAGTAGCCTATACCTTCTGTAGCGGATCTTCCCAATCCAAGAATGGAACCAAGGTCTTCTGCATTGCAGGTGGATTCTTTACCAATTGAGCTATCAGGGAAGCCCCACTTTTGTTTTTTAACAATGTCTTATTTTATGTCCCAGGATTTCATTCAAGACCCAACATTTTATTTAATCATGATATCATCATGTCTCTTTAGCCTTCTATAGTCTGTAATAGCTTCTCAAACATTGCTTGTTTTTCAAGATCTTGATAGTTTCAAGGCCAAGTATCTATAGAATAATCCTCCATTTGGATTTACTTGATACTTTTCTTATGATCAGCCTGGGGTTATGGATTTGGGGGATGAATCCCATAGAGAAGTACTGCTCACCACATTGCATCAAAGGTCTCTGTTATCTTTATCCTTGTGACATCCCAGGGGTGTTCCCTTGGCCACCTGGGGATGGAATATAATTGCTAATTTTTTTTCACTATAAAGTCCCTTTGTTCTTCTCCTTTCATACTCTTCCTTGAAGCAAGTTACTAAGTATAGAACACATTGGGGGGAGGGGTGGAAAATGGTAGGTGAGGTGAAGAGTTAACTCACCTTATCTACATACTTATCTTGGGGATTTTCTGGTGGCCCAGTGGTTAAGACTTTGCCTTCCAATACAGGGAATGTGGATTTGATCCCCGGTCAAGGAACTAGGATCCCACGTGCTGCAGAGCAACTAAGCCCACGTGTCTCAACTAGATAGAAGCCTGCAACAAAGCCAAGTAAATACTAAATTAATTTTGGACGTGATCTAAGAAAAAAAAATTGTCTCTTTTCCCATAATTATTTACTTATAGAGTCATTTATTTACACCACTGTGGACTCAGGACACATAATTTATATCTTTGGTTTTAATTCAATACTATGTTATTTATCTCATTTCTCTAATTGTTCTACTTTTGGCCCTTGGGGGACCCTGGAGTCCTTTTAATAAACTCCATTATTTTCTGAGCACTTCCTTCCTTTGGAGGAATAGATGTTTCAGGTACATTTTTCTTTTTACGACCCAGATCTAGAATCAGTGATTTCTCCAAGGAGCCTGTGGACTTTTATTAGTTCTGATTTCTCATGTGTAATTAACTTGTAATTTAATTGCTTTGCTTTCAGAGAATGCACTCTGTACTATTCTGTTTGGTTTTTATTTTTGAAATTTGTTAAGTCTTTCTTTATGGCCTAGCATCTGGCAACTTTTTGTAAATGTTTGACATGTGCTCTGGAACAGCAGTAGATAATTACTGGGTACAATATTTTATGACTTATCTCATAAATAAAGTATATTAATGTTTATTTTTCATTTTTATGTAACATTTTAACTTTCGGATGCCCTTAACCTAGTAACTGAGAGAGAGATGTGTTGAAATCTTCCAATATAATGCTGGCATGGTATTTATGTTGCACTTCTATCATATTTTCATTTTTGCTCATTTGAGGCCACTTAATCAAGTGCATCTAAGAAGGGCCTGTCATATACTATGCAGGGCCCAGTGTGAAAGAAAAGTATAGGACCCTGGTCATGAGCAGGGTGGTTAATACACATAGAGATGAGAAGTGGATATCTGACATTTCCAGATAGGGGTGGGAGGGGACAGGAATAATGGGAGTGAGAAGAAAAATCATCAGAAGCAGGAGAATATTAAAAAAATCCCATATCAACAAGATAAGGACAGAAAGTTGTTACAAAGCGTAGACTTTGTGGGACTTTTCATAGTACTATTTACCTAATTGCTAAATGTATGGCAAATAGATTTTCTTTTCCTTTTCTTCTGAATGTACCCAAGAGAAAAGACACTCACGGTTATATAAGTGGGTAATTGTCACTTAAGCATAGCTGATGTTAACTTTCATGTATTATTTCGCTGTCTTATATTTCTAAGATTTGCATGGTATTCAAATGCTTAATGCAATATTCATGTCACCTAGTGTATTCACTGCTGCTGGAAAAGGTAAGGGAATTACCTTTTCATTTCACAGGAAACTGGCATGGATTTCACTGGGGTAGAATCAACATATTGGATGTGCATTGCCTTCTGGAGGCTGTTGGGAGAATCCGTTCCTTTGCTTTCCTAGGTTTTAGAGACCATCCACATTCCTTGGATAGTGGCCCCTTCCAGCTTCAAAGCCAAATATGGCCACTGAATCTTTTTAAGTCATATCACTTGACACTGTTCTGCCACTCCGTTCCACATGTCAAAACCCTTGTGAGTAAAACAGGCCTACTTGAAATGTTCAGTGTAATCTCCCTATTTTAAGATCTAGTGATTACCAGACCTAGTTATATCTACTACCAGAATTTCCCTCTGCCTTGTAAGTTAGTAAAGTTACATATACCAAGATTATATTGTGTGTGGATGTCTTTGGGGTCTGTTATTCTGCTAAACTTGTGAACTTATTGTCTCATTAACTGTTTAATAACTATTTATGAGACCTTAGGAAACCAAATTGTCCACATAGTTCTATTGATTTTTTTTAAACTGAAAAAGTACAGAAATTTTAATGCCTTTTATTTGGGAAGAATTTTATGAATAACAACTATATTGTATAAAAAATAATTTGCTACTTAACTTTTATTAATCAGAGCATGCCAACATCTTGCAAATCATACCTTTGACAAAAAATTCTCTAGGGAAAAGTTTCTGAAAAGCTGTTGATGGAAGTGACCCCTCCGGGGTAGGAAAAAGATACACTTTTTTGTGTTGAATGATCTGTTGAACTGCTGGATGTTATTTTTTTTAACATAAATATATATATAATTTTCATCATAAAATTGATTTATTCTTTGCTTGATTTAATAAAGAATACTCTTCTATTTTACAAAGCACTCTTGATATGTAATACATGATTTGATTCTCATACCAGTTTTTATGAGTTATCATAATTTTGTTGTTGAAAAACTTTGAAATATATTTCAGAGATGTGAAGTAATTTGCCCAATTTAGCATATCCACTAAAATATTAACAGTAGAACTTGAGCACTTATCTTTTCACCAGAGAGCTTTCTCTTTCTACCGTGCCATTTTATTATTATAATATGCAATTTGGAGCTAAGAGTTAAAGATACTGTCAAATCTGCATGATGACTTATTTTATGATATTGCCTAAGAGACCATAGAGTCATGGAAATTGGCTCTATTCACTGGAGGCCCACAATTAAAGCTGATTTCTGAAAACTGTACATTCCAAGTGGTCCTGACAGCTGATGCAGGCAGATGGGTTTCCGCCTGTTGAGAGGTGGTCTCTATTATTAGAAGCAGCACAGGTACCTCATATGGAGCCACTGGGAAAAACCAATGCACCTCCACTCCATGCCCATCCTTTTGAGAGAAAAATATCATTCTGGTAAAGGAGAGACTGACTTCCAAAGACAGATGAGGGGAATGTATTTTTGTTCCTGTCGTGTGAAATACATGTTTAAAACTTGGATGTTTGAGAGAAACACGTCAGCTCTGGAAATATTCTGAAGCAACGCCAGTGTGTAAATTTGTTTTTTCCTACCTGGAGAGTATCTGCTTGGTTTTTTGGTTGAAGCTTACAATACACACTTAATAGTTAATTAACAAAGATCAAGTGGGTCTTAGAAAGCATCACTAGGAACAAAGCTAGTGGAGGTGGTGGAATTCCAGTTGAGCTATTTCAAATCCTAAAAGATGATACAATGAAAGAGCTGCAATCAATATCCCAGCAAATTTGGAAAACTCAGCAGTGGCCACAGGACTGGAAAAGCTCAGTTTTCGTTCCAACCCCAAAGAAAGGCAATGCCAAAGAATGCTCAAACTACTGCACAATTTCACTCATCTCACACGCTAGTAAAGTAATGCTCAAAAATGTCCAAGCTAGGCTTCAACAGTACATGAGCCATGAACTTCCAGATGTTCAAGCTGGATTTTGAAAAGGCAAAGGAACCAGAGATCAAATTGCCAACATCTGCTGGATCATCGAAAAATCAAGAGAGTTTCAGAAAAACATCTAATTCTGCTTTATTCACTATGCCAAAGCCTTTGACTGTGTGGATCACCACAAACTGTGGAAAATTCTTCAAGAGATGGGAATACCACCTGACCTGCCTCTTGAGAAATCTGTATGCAGGTCAAGAAGCAACAGTTAGAACTGGACTTGGAACAACAGACTGGTTCCAAATAGGAAAAAGAGTACTTCAAGGCTGTATATTGCCATCTTGCTTATTTAACTTATATGCAGAGTACATCATGAGAAATGCTGGACTGGATGAAGCACAAGCTGGAATCAAGATTGCCAGGATGAATATCAATAACTTCAATATGCAGATGACACCACCATTATGGCAGAAAGTGAGGAAGAACTAAAGAGCCTCTTAATGAAAGTGAAAGAGGAGAGTGAAAAAGTTGGCTTAAAACTCAATATTCAGAAAATGAAGATCATGGCATCTAGTCCCATTACTTCATGGGAAATAGAGAGGCAAACAGTGGAAACAGTGACAAACTTTATTATTTTGGGCTCCAAAATCAGTGCAGATTGTGACTGCAGCCATGAAATTAAAAGATGCTTGCTCCTTGGAAGACAAATTATGACCAACCTAGATAGCATATTAAAATGCAGAAGCATTACTTTGTCAACAAAGGTCCATCTAGTCAAAGCTATGGTTTTTCCAGTAGTTGTGTATGGATGTGAGAATTGGACTATAAAGAAAGCCAAACGCCAAAGAATTGATGCTTTTGAACTGTGGTGTTGGAGAAGACTCTTGAGAGTCCCTTGGAGTGCAAGGAGATCCAACCAGTCCATCCTAAAGGAGATCAGTCCTGAATATTCATTGGAAGGACTGATGCTGAAGCTGAAACTCCAACACTTTGGCCAACTGATGCAAAGAACCGACTCATTGGAAAAGACCCTGATGCTGGGAAAGATTGAAGGCAGGAGGAGAAGGGGATGACAGAGGATGAGATGGTTGGATGGCATCACCGACTCAATGGACATGAGTTTGAGTAAGATCCAGGAGTTGGTAATGGACAGGGAGGCCTGGCATGCTGCAGTCCATGGGGTCGCAAAGAGTTAGACACGACTGAGCGACTGAACTGAACTGAATGAAGATCAGGCATCAGGTCCCATCACTTCAAGGCAAATAAATAGAGAAAATGTGCAAACAGTGTCAGATTTCATTTTCTTGGGCTCCAAAATCACTGCAGATGGTGGCTGCAGGCATGAAATTAAAAGACATGTGCTCCTTGGAAAAATAGCTATGACAAGCCTACATAGTATATTAAAAAAAGCAGAGACATCAGTTTGCTGACAAAGGTCTGTCTAGTCAAACCTATGGTTTTCCCAGTAGTCATATACGGATGTGAGAGTTGGACCATAAAGAAGGCTGAGCACAAAAGAATTGATGCTTTTGAACTGCAGTGTTGGAGAAGACTTGAGAGTCCCTTGGACTGCAAGGAGACCAAACCAGTCAATGCTAAGGAAATCAGTCTTGAAGATTCATTGGAAGGACAATGATGAAGCTGAAGCTCCAATACTTTGTCCACCTCTTGTGAAGAGTTGACTCATTGGAAAAAACCCTGATGCTGGGAAAGATTGAGGACAAGATGGGAAGCGGGCAACAGAGGATGAGATGGTTGGAAGGCATCATTGACTCAATGAACATGAGTTTCAGCAAACTCAGGGAGATAGTGAAGGACAGGGAAGCCTGGTGTGGTGCAGTTCATGGGGTCGCAAAAAGTTGGACATGACTTAGTGACTGAGCAACAACATCAACAAAAACAATTTATTTCTAATTCCATAAAAGATTCAAAGGACCTATGTAAAATAAGAGGAACATACAGGGCATCAAGACAAAAACAATTACTGAATAAAGTTGTAAATAAATAGCCTATCATAAATGAGCTGTGATCCCTTCTCTTCAATTATAATCTGATCTGGACCACGATAGTTCTTTCCCCCACCCCTTCTTTCTTTTTTGTGTGTTTGTTTGCTTGTTTAATTTGACCAATACAGCTGTTTGGGTTTCTAAAACAGAGCCTTGGACTGTGTTTGCATCTCCTTTCATGGTAGAAAACTAGAAGATGACTCATTAAGTATGGAAGGTTAAACATTCACAAATTTTGAAATGTCTTTCTCAAATTATTTTTCAATACTTGAATCTTGTCCAGTGTAAGTGCTGGATTTCAATATTTTAACTCCCTTTAGTATATTAATGCTGACCAACATTTTTTTCCATTTGGAAAGCCATTGAAATGAGTTGCCACATCTGTAGTCATTGAGCAAATGCCATAAATGTACATGTGTGTGGCTCCTGGCTCTTATAAGGGTAGTGCACAAAGGCAGGAATGGGAACTGGTGCCTTAGAAAGATTTAGTGTATTTGCTTTTGACAATAGATCATAACTCTGCTCCTGGACTTCTGTAAGTGTGTTATTATTCCACAACCTCTCATTTCTATTCATATGAAACACAAGAGTCATGTGAGATATGATGAGTCAGCCTCTGTGAACAGCCAGAGGTAAGTGTTTTAGGTTTCATGAGTCTGCTGCAGGGGCAAGAAAGCAGCATAGACAGTATATGGGAAGAGTGCAGCTATGTACCAATAAAACTTTATTTTCAAACACAGGTGGTGGGGTGGATTTGGCTCAAGGGCTGTAATTTTCTGACCACTAGGTTATACACACCCGAGTAACATAAGCAATTTTACCTTGCAATAAAGCAACAGAAACTCATTTGTCTAAAAGCATATAGAAAAACAAAAATTAAGACATCAGAACTAGGCATCAGGAGGCTGGAATGCAATGTGATTTCATGGGTGGGGAGGAATATATAACTTCTGTTCCTTGTTTTGAAAAAGAAATCCCGAATGCAGATGACAAGTTCTCTAACCTTAGCTAGAGTATATGAGCTCCATATAATCATTCTAAAGTCACCTTATGGAAGAGCTGAGATCTACTCTACCTATCTCACTAGAAGCTAAGACCCCTTCTCTGGGTCTTCGTTTCTCATTGCATCAGTCAGAGTCCCAAGAGGAAACAAATGACATCCACTGGACAGAGAGGAGAGTTAACTGAAGGTATGATTCAGAGGGATACAGTCAGGGTCGGGAAAACCAATAGGAATAAGGAAACAACTTAGAGATGGAAATAGTGGAAAGACATGATCAACCCTCTACCAGAAGGAAACCTGAAAAATCCGTTGAAGGAATTCGGCCCTGGGAGGGAAGGGAGAGAGCAAAAAAGAGAGGGGTCAAGCCAGACCCTGAGCTCATCAGCTGTGTCCAGGTCAGAACCTGTCACAGCAGATGCTCAGAAGGAAGGTAATGGGCCCAACTGTCAGCAACTCTGCCAGGCCTGAATAGCCAGTTCGAGAACCATAAAGTTAGGCACGAACATGGCTGCCTTCTTGAGGATATCAAGTACCATTTGCATAACTTTGTGCAGGAAAATCAGTTGACCAAATTTTTCCCAGGTTATGAGCAATGGTGTTCATCCTAACTAAACCTTGTCATCAGTTCAGTTCAGTTCACTTCAGTCACTCAGTCGTGTCTGACTCTTTGCGACCCCATGGACTGCAGCACGCCAGGCCTCCCTGTCTATCACCGACTCCTGGAGCTTACTCAAACTCATGTCCATCGAGTCGGTGATGCCATCCAACTGTCTCACCCTCTGTTGTCCCCTTCTCATTCTGCCTTCAATCTTTCCCAGCATCAGGGTCTTTTCCAGTGAGTCAGTTCTTTGCATCAGTTGGCCAAAGTGTGGGAGTTTCAGCTTCAGCATCAGTCCTTCCAATGAATATTCAGGACTGATCTCCTTTAGGATGGACTGGTTGGATCTCTTTGCAGTCCAAGGGACTCGCAAGAGTCTTCTCCAACACCACAGTTCAAAAGCATCAATTCTTCAGCGCTCAGCTTTCTTTACGGTCCAGTTCTCACATCCATACATGACTATGGGAGAAACCATAGCTTTGACTAGACAGACCTTTGTTGGCGAAAGAATGTCTCTGCCTTTTAATATGCTTAGATTTGTCACAGCTTTTCTTCCAAGGAGCAAGTATCTTAATTTCATGGTTGCAGTCACCATCTGCAGTGATTTTGGAGCCCAAGAAGATAAAGTCTGTCACTGATTCCATTGTTTTCCCATCTATTTGCCATAGCTGAGTATAAAACTTTCAAAAAGGATCTCTAAAGGGTTTTATTTATTTTTTTCAGTTTTGAAAATATCAGTGAGCAAAACTGTGGTGAAGGCAATACATTTTAATTTATTAAGAGCTGTCAGATGAGAATTATTTTGTTGAAAAATCTATAGCATGCCATTTAATGTAAAAGCTTAATTACAGAGCAGCCTGAATTTGCCAATAGCAATTCTTTAACTTCCTAAGAGTTTAACTCTGTGCCTAAGTTGGAGTTGAAATACAGCCTCCAATTTATTATGTGGTAAAATCAGGATGCACTGTGACAAAAAAAAGCTGAATTTCAATTATTTCATTATAAGGTCAAAGATTTTCATCTTGGATTCTGAAGAAATGTATCAACTTCACAAGCATGCTAAGTATTTTATATTTTTAAATGTAACAAGCAATTCAACAAATTAATTTATCTTAGCACATTCACTTGCTAATTCTATGCACATATTATTCTAAATACATCTGGGTGTTCTTATCCAGGTACTATTTAAAATTAAAAGCATGTAAAAACATTTTTAGCTGCTCTGTCATGTTTGACCCTGCAACCCCATAGACTGTAGCCTGCCAGGCTCCTATGTCCACGGAATTCTCCAGGCAAGAATACTAGAGTGGGTAGCCATTTCTTCCCCAGGGGATCTTTCTGATCCAGGGATCAAACCTGGGTCTCCTGCATTGCAAGGCAGATTCTTTACCATCTGAACCACCAGGAAAGTCCTAAAAGCATAAGCTGAAACATTTATCACATCTTCAGTTCAACAAATACCACTCTGTATTTAAAATGTATGTGGTAGAAAAGTGTTTTCTTTTCTTGTGATATAAGCATTAATGTTAAAAAAATAACCAGAGATAGTAGCTAGACAGAAAAATCCTAGCAATATGCAACAGGCATATCCAAATACAGACAAGACAAACACTTTCCTAAGACCAAGAATATAGATACTTCTTGGAAAGTTTAAAATACCTGAGAGGCAGTGTTCTTCTGCTATCATTCCTCTTATAAGTTTACTTCTTGGCTCTCTAAGATACCATGTAATTAAAGATCTGAGATATGCATTTAAAATGAAAGCCTAACTCTGCAGAACTAAAAGCATGAAGTGACAGGATTGCAAGACATTTGCAAGATCAGAGGATAGCTTAGAAATTGCAAGGCAGAGGAACTAGAGAGAAGTGAAGAGGGCAAGTTCCTTGAGAAGGAAGTGGATGCTCTCCTGTTTTATAAACCTTGTGAAGAGAAAGTTGCTTCCCTGACGGCTCAGTGGTAAATAACCTGCCTGCCAAGCAGGAGACAAGGATTCAATTCCTGGCTCAGCAAGATGCCCTGGAGAAGGAAATGGCATCCCACTCCGGTATTCTTGCCTGGAGAATCCCATGGACAGAGGAGTCTGGCGGGCTGCAGTCCCTGGGGCCACAAACATCAGACACAACTGAGTGACTAAACAACGGCAACAACAGAGAAGGCCCTCATTTCCTCAGGTGCCCACCCTGTAAGTGCTTAGCTGGCCAGGCATGGGGACAAATTGATTACTGATTAGCTAACCCACTGCAGCTCTGAAATATATCCTTCACCCAGTTCTAGAGATGAGGAGATTAGGTTAGTGAACATTTTCCAGACCCAGGACTGGAATGTGTGTTTCCAGTCTCCACAGCTCCCTGCTCCTCCCATTACACTTCAGGGGTAGTGGTACTCTTTTAGTGTGTCCATCAAAATCATGATAATTGCTCAGTAAAATAGAATGGCTAGAATGAAGTTCTGCATTAAAATGCTCTGGGGTGAGTATAAACATGCTCGCTAACACAGAACACGCAGGTACAAGACACAGAATATGCCATCCTAAGCCCCCAGCCCCTTCCCGTCAGCACCCCTCCAGACATAAACAATACACAGCCCTGAAGAAGGACAGGGGCAGCCGCAGCAAACACCAGTTTAGAATTTGGAAAATAGAAGAAGAGCAACAGGATTTGGGTTATAGCAATGATATTGTCTGGCAGGAACTCCTGCCCTGGATGTGGGGAAATCCTAGACTAAGTGTAGATTCTGCTTTTTGAGCAGAATGATGACCCTTCTGCTTCTCTACTGACCCCTCTCCAGGGGATTCTTCCCTGACCATTATCCTTACTGGGATTATCCTGCGTGCCTGCTCAGTAATGTCCGACTCTGCAACCCCAGGGACTGTAGCCTGCCAGGCTCCTCTGTCCGTGGGATTCTCCAGGCAAGAATACTGGAGAGGGTACCCATTCCTTTCTCCAGGGGTTCTTCTTGATCCAGGGATCAAACCTGCATCTCCTGCATTGGCAGCCGGATTCTTTAACACTAGTGCCACCTGGGAAGACTTAGGTGTTATCCTAGTGGATTTCAAGTAGGATGCTGTCCTTGAAAGTGAATGGAAGTCCATGACTTCAGTGTTCAGACGTTGTTTTGACACTATGACAGAGAATCACAGGCTCCTAGTTTCTTTAGGAAAAGACTAACAGACAGCTGCCATCTCTCCTTGCAATCTGCTTCTTGCTGCAGTAAACATATCAAAGTTCTTTCTGAGACGTGATCCTCAAGGTTGATTGATCACATTGCTTGCTTGTCCTCAACTCTCTTACCCTTGAGTTAATGGTGGAAACTGAAACCTTCAGCCTTGACTCAGAAAACTGTGCCCTCATATGATCCTTCCATTGGGTTGAGTTTTTGCTTCTGTTACATTCATTCATTTTTTAAATTATTTTTTTAAATTCATATAAAAATGGCATCATATAGTATTTCTCTTTCCCTATCTGACTTATTTCACTTAGCATCATGCCCTCCAAGTCAATCCATGTTGTTGCAAATGATATTACTTCATTATTTTTTATGGCTGAGTAGTATTCCACTGTATATAGGTACCACACTTTCTTTGTCCATTCATTTGCCGATGGACATTTAGTTTGTTTCCATGTCTTGGTCATTGTAAATAGTGCAGCTGGGAACACTAAGGTGTATGATTCTGTGCAAGTTAGTGATTGGACTGATTTTTAATGGCCATTCATAAGCTATTTTTGCAAAAATTTCCTAGTCATGTTTCTTAATCAGCTTTCTTAAATACTTTTTTAATCAGATCCATTCGGAGACTCCAGTTGGTAAGAAAATTCTGCCACCTCAACACACAGTTTCCAAGTTTGCCTCTAGTACTAACATCCAGCCATTCTGGGTGTGAGAGAGAAGGTGAAGGTTACTATGGACCCAGGTGGAAATACACAACATCAATTCTGTCAGTATTCTTTCATCCAAATGGCCACATCCCACTGCAAGGGAAGCTGAAAATAGTCTTGTCTTCTTCCCAAGATTAGTGGAAAACTTTAATTCAAGAGCTAGTCAGACAGCTGGTTCTGCCTGAAATGTAAGCCATTTTGCTCACGATTCTTCATATATTTGCAGATAGCTGAATAGTTGCTGAGGACACTTCTTAGTATCTAAAACTCTTCTTCTTTTCTTTGAGAAAAGTCTGAGCATGACATCAGAATTTATATTTTAATGTGGATTTATTTCATCTACTATTAGAAACTAGTTTATGAAGTTCATTGACAAAAGCATCAAATATTTTATAATACCTATTCTATTATAAATATTTTAATCTAAGCAATGTTCATGATAAAAATAAGTAGCCCCAAAGTGTAATAACAAATAATCTCCCTCTGCTCTCTAGCCCTGCCCTCCTTTCCTCTCTCTAGATATTGCCAATGTTAACTCTTTCAGCTCTTTCTTTCTGCTGTTTTCATTCCATCTCTAGATAACACTGCTCTGATTTTTATTCTCCACCTGTAGACATTCTCTCTTTACTTCCTTACAAGACAGGAGTTTACTTGGTTGCTTTTCCCATACCTCCCTCTGCCATCTGCCCACTATAGTTCTATTTAGTGCTTAGCCACTTTGCTCAGTCATGGCTGATTCTCTGTGGCACCATGGACTGTAGTCCACCAGGCTCCTCTGCCCATCAGGTTTTCCCAGCAAGAATACAGGAGTGTGTTTCCATTCCCTCCTCCACGAGATCTTCCCAACCCAGGGATCAAACTCACATCTCTTGCGTTGCAGGCAGATTCTTTACCTCTGAGCCACGTGGGAAGTCTACCAGTTACATCTATGACAACTTTATTTCCAAGTAAGGTCACATTTCGAGGTACCAGGTTAGGGCTTCAGTGTAACTTTCCAAAGGATGCAATCCAAACTATAACTCACCCTTTCCTGGTTCTATTTTGTTGTTATTCCTCTCATTGTCTCATCCCTGTCTCCTTTTACATTGTAAGATTTTTCTTTGCTTTATTTTCCAAAATGCTGGTTATATTTTTATCCTGGCCATCACACGCTTGATTGGTAGCAGCTTGTTCTCAGTCTAAAGCTGTTCCTTTCTGTTCCTCTCTTGATTTTTTCCTTCAAAACTCTCCATATAGTCTATTTAGAATAATATTCATTTTGCCTCTACTGCTTCTAAATTGTTAGTCTTTCTGTTTGTTATCTTTTATTCCTTTTTACTCTGAGACATTCTCCCTAAGTCTTGGATGACCATTAGGTGACATTTCATGATTAAGTGAAAGACTTGAGAAAGCGGTTTTACCGATCTATGCATATGAGCAAAGCATCTTACATGAGTTGCATTTCCCTGTAGACTGACATGTGCTTCCTGCTCTTTTCATCAAATGGCTTTAAAATTTTTACAGTTTTGCTATCATTACAGTGTGACCCCTGAAAGGACAATATATAATAGGATTATTGGTAGATTTGATGTGTGGATTCCATCTACCATATTTCCTACCACTTTTGAGGATTCTGATAAAAATGACACAGAAAGAGATACTCTAGTTCAAGCCTAGAATTTCATTTAGACTTCAGTATTTCTTGCTTGTTACAAACCAAAGCAATAAGACCCCAGAACCTGGAATCTGTAGACTCTGATACTTTTATAAAGATTTACAAAAATGGCATCCACTTTGCCTCCCTAATTTTCATATATTACCATGTGCTAATCAATTCAGTGTTTGACACAACAAAATGATTTGAGAAACACAACTACAGAATTATCATTTTCTTCAGAAGAGATTCTGCCTAGTGAGGTTCACTCATCATATGGGCCAGTCTGATTTTGCCCATCAAGAAGGATTATTGCTTGAGTAGAGAGATCTTCTTCATGCATTTAAAGAGAAATGTTACCATGGGAAGATTTTGATTAGCTTGTATCTTCATGTTTACTGAGAGGGTGTGGTTTCTGATCCTCACCTGCTTCTCTGCGATGAAAGAAAAAAAGTAAGTCAGGGCATCGCATTTCCATCTGTGAGCTCTTCTGTAGACCAAGGAGGTGGGGTTCCATTTGGCTCCTAACAGTGAAGTACTATATGGAGGGTTAACTATGCTTGGTTTCACAAATGACTTGTCAAGGCTGCTTTATTAATGATATTAATGTTACTCACATGTGTTACTTTAAAGCATTCTTTGCTCTTCTCTTGAAACTAGAAAGAGAAAGAGAGAGAACACATGTAAAATGATCTGACTCCAGCCTGGCAATAAAAGAAACATAGTTGAAATAAATGACAACTCTGGTAAAAGATTACAAAGTGTTTGTTTATGTTTAATCTCTTTCTTTTCAGAGGTGGCTTTCTGACTGTTTATCAGCATCATGAAGACATCCAACGTTTCCTCTAGAACTGAGATTGAATGAAGTCAACTTGGAAAACAAAATTGATCAGTAAACACTACACAGAGGTTATCATTGCTACCAGGGACGTCTATACAATGCTCCTTTTTAAGAATCCTTTTTAGGATTCTTTTGTGCCAGCAGAAACTCAGCTTTCTTAAACTCTGTTCTCTGCACCAGGCAGTGTGTGGTCTAATTTCTATAAGCCTGAAGCTCACACCAGACAGACTTAGGGCTGAGCTACACACTCGGACAGCACACAATTCTCTCTGGGCTCTCACAAAGAACTCAGAGTCAACACAGTCAGCCCTCTGTATCCACAAGTGGATTCAACCAACTTGGGATCAAAAATGTTTTTTAAAAAAATCCCTGAAAGTCTCAAAAAACAAAGCTTGAATTTGTCATGCACTGGCAACTATTTAAATAGTGTTGACAACTCTGGTACTTTTATTTTATTCGGGGTTATAAGTAATTCAGAGATGATATAAATGTGCAGGGGAGTGTGTGTAGGTCATATGCAAATTCATCACCATTTTATATAAGAGCATCTGGATTTTGGTATCCACAAAGTCCTGGTACCAGTCTCCCAAGGATCCCCAGAGACGACTGTGTGACAGGAATGTAGCTGGCATTGCTAGTGAGATTTGTCCACCGTCCAATTTTATTTTGAAGACTTCATGTCCAAGTCTGTTAGATTCAGAAGACCTCAATCTCACCACAAGACAAAGTACCCTATAACTATGCAGAGTGTCTAAACTCAGACCCTTTGCCAACCAAGGGTTCATACATACAATCGTGCAACTTTCAGACCCTCAAGGCACATTTGTTGAACTATGAGAGCATTAAGTGACTAGTATTTTGTCTAGGGGTTCTTTCTGAAGATTATGCCTAGACTTTACCTAGTATCTTGCTGTATGAAAATTTCAGGTCTTAGTCTGTGGGATGAAAGTGATTTAAGACAGAAGAGACTGCCATGCGTGTCTTTAAATTCAGAACGATTTTGGGACAAGTTGCTCCCAGGAAAAGGGTTTATGACACACAGGCACTCATGTTTAGAGACAATCCAGCAGAATGTGCCTTAAGTTATACAAGCACTAAGCCTGTAAAATAACAATTGATCATCTCAACTGCTTACTAGTTATAGAAACAAACATGAAACAATAATAAAACACCACATTTGTGATTCAAATTGCAAAGGTTACTGAAAAGATACTTTCATATACTGTTGGTACGAATGTAAATTATAGCAACTACTAGAGAAAAGTTAGGGAAAAAATGGTAAAAGAACTGCATGTTAAAATGAAGATATGCACTCATGATGAATTAATATTAAAGTATATTGTGTAAACGTTAAAACTGTACCAATTTGGTAATGTAACTTTTATATTAATCAAAAAAGCAGTACAGATATAGATGTAGACTATCTGAATTTGTATAAATATTATTTAGAATAAATTAGAAAGATATATAACATATCTCATGACAGTGGGTTATCGGTAATTTTATTACTTATTAGTCTTCCACAAATTTTCATTCATTCTGTGTATACCATGATAAGAAAAAAAATTAGAAAAAAAATTAAACTATTAACTTCCTATTAGGCAATTTGTGTTATCATATGTAATGTTTCTTCCGTGTGTAATACTTTTCTCCTGACCTACGATATTTTTGAAATTGTACTTATTCTTCAAAGTACAACTGAAAAGTAGTCCTTTCAAAATGTATTTATAATACATAGAGTGCAAATAAATAAACTAATATCTCCAAAGTTAATTATTTTGTTAAGGTTTCCCTGATTTCTTCAGTGCCAAGCAGAATTAAATACGTTTTAAGTTTTTTCCAATCACAGTGTGTTTACATTTTTCCATATTTCTCGTAGCTCACTCAGTAAAGAATCTGCCTGCAGTGCAGGAGACCCGGGTTCTATCCCTTTGTTAGGAAGATCCCTCAGAGAAGGAAATAGCAACCCACTCCAGTATCCTTGCCTAGAGAATCCTGTGGACAGAGGAGCCTGGTGGGATACAGTCCATGGGGTAGCAAAGAGTCAGACACTACTTAACAACTAAACCACCACTACAGCAACTCACCACAGGGCAGCTGATGGGGAATGTATTGCCTCTTCTCCTGGACTCCAAATTCTCAGGAGAAGGATTTATAAAATACTTATGATTCTGTTCTCCAAATAATCTCTTACAATGACTTACAAAGAGGGAATATTTCAATAAACATTTTGCTAAATTGAAATCTTTTGCTTTTTTAAGAACAAATAAAACCTTAGTTATATGTCAAAATGTAGTGAACAAACTGAAGAAAATTAAAAATTGAGTTGGCAAAGGATATATTTTTCTTTCAAAGGTGATTTTTAATTTTTTTTCAAGAAAGTCTAAGTGTATGGATCTAGTCACTAACATGTTCCATTTCCAGAAATAAGATAAAACAGTGTATACATGCATTCAGTTCTATATAATTATGTATATTTAAATTTTTTTTCCCATTTTCCCCATAAAATCTAAACTAGCTTGAGAAGTTATTAGTAAACTACTGTCCTCCACATCTAGTTAAGCATGTAAAGGTTGATGTTCAGTGAACAAAATCTCCACTATAGTCTTTTTATATTTCTTAAAGAAATAGACTGGAGACATAAAGTCTCCAAGATCATTTGCAGTGGAAAAAAAAGATATTCTGTGCATAAAGACATATCCAAGTTTTAATATTATATGTATATATAAATTTATTTAATGCACTTCTATATTATCTTATTAGAAACACATGCAAACCTGTGAGACAGATAATGTTACTATTAGCTACACATTAATTCAGAGGAAACAGTTGACAGGAAGCTATTTAACTAGGACTGTTTTATTTTTGGCAAATAGCAACGGTCCAGTTGAATTAAGCTGGCTTGAAAAAGGCTCTTTATTACAAGGAAACAGGAATGGGATGGGCTTTGCAGGTGGCTCAGTGGTAAAGAATCTGCCTGCCAATGCAGGAAACCTGGGTTCAATCCCTGGGTTGGGAATATCCCCTGGAGAAGGAAATGGCAACCCACTCCAGTATTCTTGCCTGGGACATCCCATGGACAGAGGAGCCTGGTTGTATACAGTCTATGGGGTCGACAAAGAATAGAAATGACTGAGCAACTCAGCACACAGCACCTGGGAATGGGCCCAAGAAGCAGTTCTGCAGTCATCGTCCCCATCCCTTGACTACCATTCCTGGGCTCTCCCTCCATCTCTTGGTGGGACTCTGTCTCTCTGAGCTGTGTGGAAGGACTGAGACTCCCCCGTGCTGGCCTTGTGGGCATCTGAACCCCCTAAGCTGACCACTAGGAAGGCCAGGAGCTGCCAAACAGGACATAGACTAATTTTGAGACATGAACGGATTGTGCAGGAGGAGGTGTGCAAACAAACTTAGGAGAGACCAGAAGGAAGGCACAGGATGAGAAGGAAAAGATTTATTTTCCCGAAACAGGAAGTTTTCCATGAGGTATCGGGGAAGACCAAACCAGCAAGACCTGAGAACTGCTGGAAGAATCTGGAGGACCGGGTGTTAAGGAGTGGTTGAGAATGGTCTGACAACGTAGTCAGGTGAGTCAGCATCCAGAAGAACTCTGAGCAGAGGACAAAGATGCAGGACACAGATTTTAACGTCACCGCACTGTCCTCAACATTTCTGAAAATAGAATCTTAAAGCCCGTGCTGTGCATTTAAAATTGGTTCATTAGGTCATAATAAGGAAGGATATCTTAGGTACTGAGACCGGAAACTGAGCCTCCGCTGTGATCCCTGTTTAAAATTAGTAGGTGGAAGACAGGGCAGCTTCAGACACACAGAGAACATCACTATCGCGCGTCCCAAGTCTCCGCTCTGATTCTCCTTATTTAATTAGCGCCGAAGGAAACCGCAATTACAGAACTGCGGTGTGTTCCATTGGCGATTGACTTAATGACAACGTGCCTCCAAACGAAGCTTCCTGGGAAAGACCGCTGCCAACAGCCTGCACGTGAAAGTAACGATCGTAAGCGACTGTCACCGTGTTCTTGCCTTGCTGGGAATTAGCTGCTGAAAGTCAGGCCCTGTGCTCAAAGGTCATGATTCTGTGACTCAGGCTCGCATTTATCACAGGGCTAAGATAAGACCCACACGGCCAGGAAAAGGTCAGCTTCAGAAAGAGCATCGGGAGCGGCGAGCCAGCTGGTCTCTGGTGACTTTATTATGTGCTTACTCACGTCCTTTACAGCTGCCTCTGAAACCACCTGTCTGTGTTCTTCCTGCTTCTGACAGCAGCATCTCCACCTGCCCAGGGACACGGCTCCAATTAGGACTGAGCTTCACCTGCCGAGACCTGGCTGAAGCATGTTACCGGCCACCACCGGGAAGCAGAGGAGGCGTTGCCGTTTTCATAAACTAAGAGAACTCTGCTTTCCCAATAGGTAATCAATAGCCGTCGAAGAAGGGTTAATGAGAGGCTGTCTGATGGACAGAGTGAATTCAAATGCGAAAGGAAGTATCAAGAAGAGCAGGCATCCGACTGATGCTGTTACCCAACGTGAAAAGTGTCAGAACACAACAATCCTCTTTCAGAAATATGTTAAAGCTCTGAATAAAATAACCCTGGTTTAATCGGGTCTTATATTAAAATGGATTTTCCAGTGGGATGTGTCTTGGGATACAGGCTACATTTGAGCATCACGTAAGAAATTTGCTTTTTTAAAAATTAGGGTATAGTTTCTCTGCAGTGTTGTGTTGGTTTCTGCTGTACAACGAAGTGAATCAAGTATATACATATGTCCCGTTCCTCTTGGACCTCCCTCCTGCTTCCCTATCCCACCCGTCTAGGTCACCACCCACCCACACACCCACCCACCCACCCACACACCCACACACACACACACACACACACACACGTTGCAGAGATCCAAGTGACATATCAGAGGCAAAGAATCAAGTCTGTACTTTAAACTACAGCCTTTAAGTAGTGGAGGTCCTTTATTCTTATAATTGATAATTGAATTAAAGCTCTTGCGACCCCATGGACAATAGCCTGCCAGGCTCCTCTGTCCATGGGATTTTCCAGGCCAGAATACTGGAGTGGGTTGCCATTTCCTTCTCCAGGGGATCTTCCCAACCCAGGAATCAAACCCAGGTCTCCTGCACTGCAGGCAGATTCTTTATCAACTGAGCTATGAGGGAAGGCCTATTAATATCTAATATTGCCTTATAATCAATTTGATACAGAGATCCTGAGAGAGTAAAAAAAAACAAATAGACAATTTGAAATAGACAGTTAAAATTGCACTTCATTGGAGCATCTTTGCAAAGAAATGAAACAACTTTTTTAAAAAAAACCTTCCAACTTCTCGACATCTAATGTAAGCACTAAACAATTAAACTCATTCCTCTGCTGACAATAACACATGATCAATCCCCATTTGGAAAACTCAGAATTTCAAATGTGAGTTTTGAACTTTAATTCTTGCTGTAATAAGTATGACTTCAATTTAAACTATAGGAATAGTTTATTTTACATTTTCACTGTACTAAATATTATTCATCTCCTTATGATTCAAATTTTTTAAGATTTTATTTAGGTGAAGAGAAACTAGAAATTGTGATCAACTGGAAGAAATTGAAATTTCCTTAGGAAACTTCCTCTTTTATTTGCTTTATAGACACATATCTGTCATGAAATATGCATTCATCTACATGCTACCCAAATCATACAAACCATATTTTTAAAAGATTCTTGGAGTGTTGTTTTGCATTTCTTTGGCAGTAGGGTAACAGATCTAATTGTAATTAACATTTTAAAAATCTGATCACCCATAAAAATTATATCCAAAACATTATAATTCATATTTGTTTGGAAAGTTGTTTTTGTTAATAAACCAAGTATTATTAGTTCTTGAATATTTAAACCAGTTCAGTAGCTGTTCTGCTTTACTTGTCAGAGTATGTTCAAATTTAAAGTAAAGTAAGTTTATACAAAATTATACAGAAGTTGAAATAATTCTTTGGTCACTTTTTCTTAAGAGTTTTCATTCTATTTATTTATCCTTTAGTTGCTAATAAATATTTATACAAACACACCAATCTTCCTTAAGATTATCCTTTATTTTCTATTAATATTCTACTTACATATCAAATATTTCAGTCCAAATTAAAATATTTTAACAAAATACTATAATTCCCAATTATAATTTTTGGAAAAGTTTAATACAGATAAAGCTATCCTCTAAGACTTTTGTAACTAAAGAGCTCCACAGTTAAAATAGCAACAAACAAACAGTGAACTTGTTTGTATATGCTTAAGCATTAGATAATAATCACTGAGTTTATCTTTTTTTAGTATAATTGACTATCTTTTCAAGGAAGTATATGGTGAAAGTCTTAGAAATATTCTCATGTTTAAGGACAAAAGAGTTCAGAAGTAAGAAAAATTTTAGAATGTTGGAATTTTCAAGGAATAAATAGAAAATGAAATTTGAATATGATTTCAGGTAAAAATCTACAAAGTTACAAAAGCTAGTCATGAATAAAAATGCTACTTTATCTTTCTTAATGCATATAGTACAATGTTTAAAGCTGAATTATTAACTGGAATATGCCGTTAAGATATTCTGTAGTTGTGTTATATCTCTTTATGGTCACATGCAGGTTTTAAGATCAAATTGGGGTATGCCATTTCTCAACTAAGATAAAGCAAGAGTATTTAGTTTCTTCCCATAACATTAGGGGGCGACCTTCCCCAGGGGACAGCCTGCCAAGGAGCTCAGTGAGATACAAAGCTCAGAAGAGCAACCTCCGCAATACACTGTCAATAAGACAATTGTTTGATGCTTTTCCCTGATCTCATTCTGTGGCACGAGTGGAATAGAGATAACCCTGAGCAGTGTTGAGACTAGAGGTCAAGGTTGCTTTGGGAACTACTGAAGCCACTGATCTGTGCATTTGTCAGCCAGACACCTCTTCCATGGAAGCAGAGGGTGAGGGCAGAAGAAACAGGACATGAAACCCACAGACTTGACTGGGGTTTGTAAGCTTCGTATACATGAGTGTGCTCCATATGCGTGCTCAGTTGCTCAGTCGTGTCCAACTCTTTGTGACCCTAGGACTGTAGCCTGCCAGGCTCCTCTGTCCATGGGATTTATATGTGTGTGTGTGTATATATATATATATATATATATATATATATGTATGTGTATGTGTATATATATATATATATATGAATTGTAATAATATATTAATATATGACATATATATATGGAAGATTCCCTTGGAGGAGGAAATGGCAACTCACTCCAGAATTCTTGCCTGGGAAATCCCATGGACAGAGGAGCCTGGAGGGCTACAGTCCATGGGGTCACAAAAGAGTTGGACACGACTGAGCAACTAACACGTACATACACACACACACACACGAAACCTTACACATCATATAGTAAGTGTGAGATAGGAAGGATGCTCTGTTGATGACTGAGTCAATATTGTATAACTACCCTTCAGTTCAGTTCAGTCACTTAGTCATGTCCACTCTTTGCAATCCTATGGACTGCAGCACTCCAGGCCTCCCTGTCCATCACCAACTCCCAGAGTTTACAGAAACTCATGTCCATTGAGTCAGTGATGCCATCCAACTACCTCATTTTCTGTCGTCCCCTTCTCCTCCCGCCTTCAATTGTTCCCAACATCAGGGTCCCGCCTTCAATCGTTCCCAACATCAGGGTCTTTTCAAATGAGTCAGCTCTTCGCATCAGGGGGCCAAAGGATTGGAGTTTCAGCTTAAGCATCAGCCCTCCCAATGAATATTTAGGACTGATTTCCTTTAGGATGGATTGGTTGGATCTCCTTGCAGTCCAAGGGACTCTCAAGAGTCTCTTCCAATACCACAGTTCAAAAGCATCAATTCTTTGGTGCTCAGCTTTCTTTATAGTCCAACTCTCACATCCATACATGACTACTGGAAAAACCATAGCCTTGACTAGATGGGTCTTTGTTGGCAAAGTAATGTCTCTGATTTTTAACATGCTGTCTAGGTTGGTCATAACTTTTCTTCCAAGGAGTAAGCATCTTTTAATTTCATGGCTACAGTCACTATCTGCAGTGATTTTGGAGCTCCAAAAAAATAGTCTGTCACTATTTCCATTGTTTCCCCATCTATTTGCCATGAAGTGATGAGACCAGATGCCATGATCTTAGTTTTCGGAATGTTGAGTTTTAAGTCAACTTTTTCACTCTCCTCTTTCAGTTTCATCAAGAGGCTCTTCAGTTCTTCTTCACTTTCTGCCATAAGTATGGTGTCATCTGCATATCTGAGGTTATTGATATTACAAAATTGACTACATTTATATTCACTGAAGAACAAGGGGGATAAAAAGGAAAGAAAAGTTAGATGGATAACTACTAAAGAATTGACTACTCGTGGTGGATGCTGAAGAGGCTTACAGGGAGCAGCAACTATTCTTTAAGACTCACATCATGAGTACACAATTAATTCCTGAGCTTTATTGGAAAACTACTTGACACTGACTTAAACCACAATATTTAGTTAATGTCTCAGTTTTCACCAGGTACTCAACACACCAATGTGAATGGCTTTAGAGGTATTTACATAAAACAAACAAGTTAAAAAAAAAAACATTGGAAATGTCATTTATTATGCATACATGTATGATTTATACATCTTATCCTTATTATATTTATAGTTGTGCTCACTTCCAACAACTCTGTGAGGCAGGTTTTAATTATTTCAACTGTTTGTATATAAAATCTGAGTCTCAGAAGGTATATATGTCAGAACCCAGGACATGCCACTTACATACACTCATGCTGAGACTGGAAAACAAATTTTTCTAACTCAAAATCCAATGGTACAAGTGTATGGACATCTAGCATAATCTGAAAGGCAAAATCTTACATTCTCAGTGAACTAATGTCTCCCTTACTCATTGTCAGTCCTCTGCTGCTGCTAGTCACCCTACAGGTTGCGGTAGGTTTGTGCTGACTCATATCAGTTACTGGGATCCAGGCAGGAGGAATCATCACAGAGACTCAATTAAACGGGGCACATGTACAGAGAATCGGCTTGAGGAAAAAGAATGGAAGCCAGATACTTTGGGGCAAAGCAACAAACAATTGAAAATAATCCTTGTGTGGAAAACTGAGACTCGGTTCTCATCTAGATGCGGCCACCAACCAGCTCTCCAGTCTGGAGCATGCCATCAGGACATGACCTTCTCCTGTGAAATGCAGGATACAAGGCCAGGCTTGAATATGTCCTTCTAGTTTTCTAATTATTCAAATGTATCTTTGTCAACAATCTGAAGAATGGCATTAATAAAGTGGTTGAAAATTTTGAGAGACCACCGTCTGAACCTTGAGGCAGCTATCTGTTAGCTATGAGACTTCGGGCAGGTTATATAATCCTTTTAAGCATTGGATTGTTCACTTAGGAAGTTAGTGATAACTACTTTATGGATTAACTGAATGAATTAGGGACAGTGCAGTCTACTGAGCAAAGTATCTGTGGATAGGAGATAGGCAATTATTGCAGGGCTGATCATTAAATGCTTCAGTGATTCAGCTGTTTATCTAAAGAGTTCACTGCTACCCCTGAAGATACCCCCAAATCTCCCTTTATAACTCATTTTCATCTTCTTAAGAACTTAGAGTTCATCACACACAGCTGTCTTTCTGTTTTATCCTTTCAGCAATTTAATGATCAAAGTCAGGACTGGCCTTTCTGTTGTCAAAAAGCAACCTGTCTGAAAATCCTGCAATATCAGCACCATCTCTCTAAGAAAAAGGCTCTCTTAACTGAAAGAACCTCCTCTTAAAAGCACAAGTTCCAGAGAGACCTCCTTGAATTTTTTGTTTAGCTTTAGCAGAATCAATTCATGGGGACAAGCTGTGCATTAGGGTTCAGAGGGAAGGACGGAGTGAGAGCCTCAAATGGAGGAGGAAGAAGCATGGATTCTACACTTGCTGGTCTGTAGAATAGGTCTCTTCCAACCTCTTCATCTTCCATGTGGACCCAAATCCAGAACCAGGTGGAAGATACCTCAGCTTTGGAGATTTGGTTCCAGAGTTCAAGCTGTCATTGTCCCAGGAACCTATTCCTTGACCTTGAACATAACCTTGAACTTCCAGGACGAAGTTTCTTTTGGTTAGATTGGTGTCACCTCTGACCTATTTATCTAAAAATTTCAAATGTAGTTCAAAGGAGATGAAATATACGGAAATGTTTTGCAAATAGAACTCTTGATGCAACAGTGAGTTATTTTCAATATTTTAAAACACATCTTATACTTTTTGCCAATTTCTTACATTACCCAGTTTCTTCCAATAGTGCCAATCTTGGGGGCAACTCGTAAGATTAGACTTCATTATCTTTAGAATTTGGTGCATTTCTTATGTAAAATTAATAAGATTGTATGGAACTGCAAATATATGTAAATATCATGCAAATGGAAATTCAATGAGTCGTGTTGAGCTCTCTGTAGAATACAGAAAATAGGCATGGCTCCACTTACAGGAGCAAACATAAGCACGGACATACAAATTTTATGGCATAATTAATCATATGTAATATTATAACAGGGGTAAGCTAAATTTCCAGTAAATAAAAAGTGAATTATGAGGCACCTACACTTTTAATTTGATCAGCTGTCTTGGGGTTTGTGATGCATGTTATTAGGCAGTTGGGTGTGTTCTCTTGTACTGGAATTAGGACACATTGGGGTCAGAATGAGCGGCAGAAATAAAAACCAAAAGGGGTTCCCAGGTAAACATATGAAGTCCTTAATGCATGGTCTCTAAATTGCTTTGATCTGTGGTCTACTACAATATCTGTATCCTAATAGATCTTCCATCACACCTGCTGGTATTTAGTATTCTGTAATAAATCATCTTGGACATATTTATTCAGTAGAGGTTTGATGATTACTTAATATGCACAAAATGGGACATGAAATATTAATACAAAGGGGAGGTCTTTGCTCCCATGAAGCTCTTGGATAACAGAGGCAATAAAACAAGAAGAAAATTCTTTAGGATTCATAGTATAAAACCAGAATAGGTTCAGGATGGCTTTGAGGAGGTAGTGGTTTTGGATTGGGATATTGAAAGATAAATAAAAAATTTAACCCTGGTTTATATTTAGGATTTTGTTATAACCTCTTTTCAGAAAAAAATTTCAGACTAACTTGATATCAAGTGGCCTTCCTGAAATTTTTGCAGGCTCGGTTTTCTCTTTAAAAAGAGGTCTTATTATCCAATATACTCTGTGGTCTCTAGACATTCCATTTATTAGACAAATAATTTTTATGGTTTTTCCAGTAGTCATGTTTTTGAACTCCGCAGGAGATGAAAGCCAAGTCCTTTGCTCTTGTAAAGCATGTCCCTACCAGCCTGTTTGACACGAAGCACTTCTTCTTGGTTCTAATTCAGCAACCTGCTCACCTCCGCCACCACCACCTCCTCGCAGTTTTGAGATCTGTTGCTTTTAAGACAGTCGTAAATGGGATCACGTGGAGAGACTGAGCATCATCTACTGCATTTCTACTCCCGAATCTAAGTATGAACATAATTTGATAACTTTTTTTTTTCAGTTCTATGAAATCCTCTATCACATTTATTATTGCTAATTTGTTGGGTGCTGTCATCTAGACCTCAAGTATTCCTTTCAAGTGACTCTGATAGAGAAACTCTCCATGAGACCAGGATCAAAAAGGACTTCACTTCTTTTTTTTTGAAAGGAAAGTATAATTTATATGTACAACCAATAAACCTGATACAGAAGAGGGGACTGGGACAGGCCCGGAGTGGGTGTGAAGAGACTGGGAGAGGGGCAGCCAGAAAGTGAAGGGGAGCGAAGAGGAAGTGGGGGGTTCGCCATGCAAACTGCCACTCTCCTCAGCCCCTCCTGGGGAGGAGGGTATGCCCATGTCTCCCCAGCCTGCCCTCCGCTATTCTGCTCTGGTCTCGAAGGCAAGGTAGTCCCCTGACTAGGCCCCCTGCCTGACCCACTCAAGTTTAGTCCACATCCAGGTCTTCAGGAGGGAAGGTAGAAATCCTCCAAGAACCTGAGCCCCAAAACTGGGGGCTCCCCCCATGTCTGGCCCATTGTGTTCTCTGCCACCCTTTCTAGGTTACTTGGGTCCCTAGAACAGATAGATTGGGGAGCTCCTCTTTGGCTTAAGGGAGTATCACTCTGAGTGACCTGTTTGCTCCAATCATATGGAGATTTAATTCAAGTAATCACCATGGCTTATCTTTGCTTTGACTACTGGGGAACTTGTACTCCATTTAGGACATGATTTTATGTGCAGTGTTTCTGTGTTTTGAGTTTACCCATAGCTGTGAGTGACCCTCCCCTCTTACATTTCTCCACCTAAATGCATCTTTATTTTTTATTTTCTTTTATTGAGTTTTTTGATATAAGTATGCTATCTTATTTTTACAATGAACTAAGCAGTTTGCATATACAACTATTGCTTAAATATCACAAGTTTGAGTTGCACTTATTTTTTATTTTCTCCCTATTTTGTTCCTTCGCCATTCTCAATAATTGATATCTATTTTTGTCTACCTCTATCATTCCTTAAATCAGAATGTTTTGATCAGAGGAATAAGCCTTAATAAGCTATAAGCATGTTTTTCTCTGTGAAGATGGTGGATATTTTTCCTGTTGTGGATTCGGGATCTTATTGCCAATACACAGTCTCATATTTGAAGAAAATAAAAGAGGATAATTTTTTTATCAAGAACAAATGTAGAGCAGCCCTTTGGGACATCCAGGTACCCGGAAGATCTTGTGAATGGCTAATTGCTTTAAATACACATCTTGAAAGTGGTCCAGGGGACAATGAGTCTGTACAGTTTCTTATTAGCTGAATCAATATCAGTGCTTTAAAAATTGCCAAGAACATGAAGACCTTGAAGCTTCTTCTGTTACAAGGAAACCAAAATGGAATATTAAATATTTAAAAAGTAGGTCAGACTTAATAAATGCATTTTCAAGTAATCCAGCCTTTAAATTAAGCCACAGTATGGAAGAGATGGATTTGAAATGATCTGCCAGTGGCCACACCTGTCTACGCTGGTGCTCTTATTATGTCAAAATTCTATGTGCACAGAAATAGCTTAATGAAAATGTACATCCAAAAGCCACAATAAGGACCCAGAAAATTAAATGCCTAATTCTCAGCAGAGGCAAATGTTCAGAGAGGGTGACGACTATGCCAAGACCTGGTGTCATAAAATCTGGGGAGTGTGGTCACAGAGAAGGGCAGTCGTAACAGGCACACACACTGCCACTGAGCTGTCAGAATTCCCGTCCTGCCTCCACTGCAAAGTGACGGGATTCTCCCCACTGTGTTGAGAATGATGTTTTCCAGTCACTGCTAACAGGCTCTGGGAATAGGGTGGTTTTAATACACCCTGGGCTCTGCAATCTTTCAATGTACCAGATCGGAGGATGTGTATCATAACCTTTCCTCTGTCTCCGTCGCTGGCATGGTGCTGCTGGCCGTGTGCCATGAAGACCGTCTTCCCGGGGAGGATGGGCGGGCTGGAGCTGTCAGTGCCTGTCTCTATTTGAGGCAAAGACCAGAAGACTCGCCCGATGCCTGTCTCTTAAATAAAGCAGTAATGAACAAGGCATGGATCAACCCTCTGTTTAATCTCTACCAATCTGCTCCCAGTGCTTGGTATCAGGCCTGCTGGCCATGCAGCCAGCCCAGCTACACTGAGTTGCTTTAACTTTGATCAGCACGAGTACCTATAGAAAGTACCAGATTCGTCCAATGAGTAATACTTCTGGAAATCAACTAGCATAAGTATTTCTGAATTCTGGGTGCATGTTAGAACAATCAGGGAGTTTTTGTAATCCTGGCTTAGAAAGAACCATGGTGAGACCTCACTCCAGAGCAGTGAAAACTGCATCTCTACCTTTGGGGTCCAGGCATCTTGTAGTTGGGGCTTCCCAGGTGGTGCAGTGGTAAAGAATCCACCTGCCAAAGCAGGAGGCTCAGGAGACAAGGATTCATTCCCTGGGTCTGGAAGATCCCCCGGAGGAGGAAATGGCAATCCACTCCAGGATTCTTGCCTGGAGAATCCCATGGAGAGGAGCCCGGCGGGCTACATCCACAGGGTCACAAAGAGCCGGACACAGCTGAACATGGCACAGCATCCTTTTGTAACATGCATCCCAGGTGACCCTAATGTTCAATCCAAAGTAAGAATATTTCAAGTTCTACTCGAGTGAAGAGGCTCTTTAGTTCCTCTTCACTTTCTGCCATAAGAGTGGTATCATCTGTATAGCTGAGGTTGTTGATACTTTTGCTGGTAATCTTGATTCCAGTTCATGATTCATTCAGCCCAGCACATATACAAAGACAGACCTAAACTTTGTTGACAAGAACTTGTCTACTCTGAAAGAATTATTTCACTTTGTAACCTACTACTACAAAAGGTAGGCAGTCTATCATTTCCATTTCAGAAAACTCTAAATTTTCTAAAGCAGATCCTTATATTAAAAATCAAACAAACAAACTTTTCCCCAACAGCACAGACTCTTTGGAACCACAGAGAATATATTTCACCTCTTTTTCTGAATAACTGTCAATATCATAGATACTTTGTGTTTCTTTTCACAGGTGCCTCAATTTTCTTCTTCTGCTTCCAGGCTGTGTGTCCATAGCAACGACGCTTCCAAAGAACTATTGAAATGAACACTTAAAGTGAGGAAAGCCCTAGGTCTGATGGTTAAATGTCCTTAGTTACATTTGAAAATGGTGTCTCAGAAGAACACTACCAGTAGACACGGGAGAAAAGTCTTAGAAAAAACCAGCAAAAGCAAGAAGGCCAACCTTCCACAGGAATAGTCCTATGGAACACTGTTTTAACTAAAATTATCATATATGAACTAGGCCACTGAAAACTCTGTGGCCCTGAACTGAAAGAAATTTTTTTATCTTGCAAGTTAATCACCCTGCTTGTTTTAAACTCTTGTCAACTATGGATACATTTGGAAAATACAAAGATTCACAATCCTTCCCTTATATCCCTGTGCTATTCAAAGCTATAATGAATTAAAAACTCTAGTACCAATAATATTCAGTCTTATTTGCATTCACCAGTCTTCCCATACTTTCAAATCTGATTTTAAAACATTATAGGCATTATTTACTAAAAACTTCACCTTGAGGAAAGTGTAATAAAGCACAAAGAGAAGCCAGAGTTCTTTGTTGTAATGCATCTTTTCTTTAGCTGGAAACAACAGGACTATTGTGTGACTTGAAGACAAACACTGACTTATGTTTAGAGTTTAATTACTTACATGGAGTGCATAAATCATCTCATTTAATTCTAAAAACATAAATAGGGCTTATAATGATTATCATTTTACAGATGTGAATAGAAAGCTTCAGAGAGGATGAAAATTTAAGCAACCCAATAAATGGTGCATCTGTATTGATTTTAATTATTTTAATTCTAAATTGATTCATCTTTCCATATTTTCAAATAAGCCAAAAAAGAAGGCATTTCTAATGAGAGAGCTATTATCCTCTCCTCTCAAACCTTAAATGCCTCCTACATGTACATTCAAAAAGTGAGAAAAGTAATTAATTACTACATCTTCATGGTGAGAACTGTGAAGGATATTTAAATGAAATGTGTCTTTACTGAACTTCCTCAAAGCTGGAGCTATGACGACCCCTTAATATATTTTGTTTTCTATCTTTACATGCACATTTAATTTCTTCTACTAGGTCACAGATGACCACTGATTTCTAGAAAAAAAAATATTCACCCATCTTTCCTTGTAAATTATGTATTCATAGATAGTCTCATCTATGCAGAACCTTGAATTTCAGAGGAGCAAATGGTCCACAAATTCAAGGAGGCAGAGGCTCCCACAAAGGGCTTTCTGTTAAAGGGAGCATCTTGTCCACTTTGTCACCCACCTGTTTGTTTCAACTGAGAATTTCCTCTTTCCTGTCATCTTTAAACAACAATAAACTTTTCTGTATCTTTTATTAGATTCAAGATCCCAGCCACCAGGGGATCTATCTGCTCATCTATACTTAGCTTTTAGCCCAGGAGCCCAGCACTGGGACCTGCAGTCGTGGACACTCAGTAACCGCCTGTTAAACAAATAAATGAATGAACTAATGAAAGTGCAAACTGGGACACACCATAGGTGTGAGAGAACCAGCGCCTCAGTTAGAACCCCAGTTGACCTTTGCTTCCATGACGACAAGACTCCTGTCGTAAAAACAGAGTGCTGAAGACTCTGAGGAGGGATAAGATACACACAAAAGGCAGGATTCTGAACTTGAAAATTATCCTGATACATCTCAGGTGGAAATGACAAAACAAAATTCATTATGACATGTGCACATTCGTTCATCAGTCACTCACAAACAGGTGCTGAATGGCGGCTCCATCACAAGCATGCCTCCACACTCCAGGACACCGAAAGGGATTCCTGGAAACCAGACATCTGCTATCACCCATCTGACATCTGGGGGTATGGTCCTGTCCCCAACCTACATCGATGGAATCCTCTCCAGACAGGAAATAAAGCTCACTCTCTTTCTCATGGTTCATAACCCAGCAGGACATTGGAACCAGAGGGCTGCGGTTCGCTGAGCTGAAATCTGAAGACAGACAAGAAAACAAAACTTCTTGATTTCTGAAAAAAATACATCTGTACTGAACAAAAGGTTTTTAAAAACAGGGTGAATGAAAATTAAACAAGCAAGCAAACAAATGTTGGTGACATATGAGCACAGACTAGAACGGCATAGAGTACAAGAAAGAAGCCATTGCTTGGGTGCAGTCATGGTGAGGTGAAGGGTTAATCACTGCTGCCCTGGGTGGAAGGGCAGAGGTCCTCAGAGGGCATCCAATTACCAGTGCAATTGACTTTGTTCTGGTGGTACTGTTCTGAGAACACGCAGTGTGTGAGAGGTGAGCGTCAGGGGCACCTGTGTGTGTGTGTGGTTATGTGCGTGCATGGGGGTGACAGTGGCCACTGTGTCCCTGGTGCCACAGACCGTTCTTGCCAGGACAGCACTGCTGGAGCCCAGGGCAGCAGCAGCTCTGATCTCGCAGGCAGAGGCAGGGTGAGGTGTCTTGCAGAGCTCTGAGACCATGGCTGTCATTCAAGACGTCATTAGCAATGAAAGGGAGGCGGTAAAGCCTGTTGTGTTGTCATCACACGGCGAGAAGGTTGGCTGCCGACCAAATTAGCTTGCTTAGGGAGTGTGAATCAAAATGACATGTAATCTGAATGTTAATGAAAATTTTCTCTTGCTGCAGGGTTCAGATCCCATCCAGAAAGCTGTCATCTGGAAGACATTATCTTCCTTCTCCTCCTTCTCTCTCTCTCTCTCTCGTTTTGATTTGAATTTCCAAGTTTACATACACTGTAAAAATAATTTTTAGCCAGCAGTGCTTGGACAACTGATGCTCAGTCAATTAGACAGCTGAGTCAGTGGTGGAGGACCTTCCCTGAGGAGGAGAGAGATTTCGAGGTAGTAAGACAGTTCTTTCCTTGCATGTGTGTCTATGAACTATGACAACTTGAATCCCAAATGAAAATACTTAGAGAAGATAGGTCCAAGCATCATGGTTAGGGAAGACGCATTTCTGTTTCCTCCCACACATTAGAATACAAAGTGTGTAACATCTCATGTGATGAAGTGTTAGCAACTCTTGTTTTAAAAGAAGTAACCATGTGGAACCACCTAGCAGTGTATTTCTTTACCCCAAAAGCCTCTATTCAATTGCTTAATATCAAGATCGCTTATGGTTTGCTAAAAAATACTTCAAGAAATTTGAATAAAAAATAGTAAAATTGGGTAACCAGAGACAGGCAGGTATGGGAGAATGTTGAAGCAATTTATTCACACACTGATCTATTAGTATTTGTTAGGGGAGATAAATTAGAGTCAATATTTCTAAGTTAAAAATACAGCAAGAAGCCTCCTTGATTAGCAGTCAAGGGCATGGGAGTGTTAGAACTTGCTCTGAGGGGTGGGATGAACTGCTTTTCTTTTCCGGTTACACTCAATTCCTGTGAATGTATAGAAGTTGGATTGTAGGAAAGTAATTCCAAAGTTTATCTCAGAGAGAAACCATAATTGAGCCAAAATTGTTTCCTGAGTCTTCATATCAAAAAATAAATGAAGATATGAAAAAAATGCAGTCTATTCTTATTCTACCCAATACTGCAGAACATTAAAAAATTTTTTTTAATGGAGACATCATTTGTCTGGAAGAAAAGAGATCTGGTACTCCAGGCCTAGTTCCACAATTATTATCTAGCTGTATAAATTTTGAAAATCCACTTATTTCCTACATTATAATATAGAATGCTATGAATAATTATTTTAGGTGTTTGTAATTCTAAAATACTAATGGTAAATTTAGGATCCATAAACTTGTATAATAATAATGATACATCATCACTTTATCATATACCAAGGGCTGTTAAATATCTATTAAGCATTATTTCATTTAATTAAATATCATCTTTGTTTTCAGTTGATAAAACTGAGGTTTAGAGAGTTCAAGTAACTTATTAAAAAGCAAAAAATGATAAACAGTATATTTTGATTTGAATCCAAATCTCCCTGATTCCTGAAGATATTTTATTAATGATACATTCTGCTGCCACCTCTAGTGGTTTACAATCTTGCCAGTGCTTCCAAGGAAATTGTTAATATATATTCTTTAAAATGTTTTGAATTGTGGCAAATTTGTTACCTGAAAAAAATGAATATAAAAATCAAATTAATATGATAGATGGCCATGCTTTAAATACCATTTTGTTCAATATCTGTATTTCAGCATAATTCATGAATTTTTTCCCCCTATGGCCCTGGGAGCCAGTCTAAAACTACTACTAGAGTAGTTTTAGTTATGGAAGCATAGGAATAATTATCAGCCATCTTCTCCATGCCAGAACTGCACTGTGAAATTTTAATCCTCCCAACAGCTCTACCATAAAGAAGACAGCACTGAAGAATTGATGCTTTCAAACTGCAATGTTGAAGACTCTTTAAGAGGCCCTTCGACTGCAAGGAGATCAAGCCAGTCAATCTTAAAGGAAATCAAACCTGAATATTCATTGAAAATACTGATGCTGAAGCTGAATTCCAATACTTAGGTCACCTGATGAGAAGAGCCAAGTCTTTAGAAAAGACCCTGATGCTGGGAAAGATTGAGGACAGGAGGAGAAGGGGGCAACAGAAGATGAGATGGTTGGATGACATCACCGACTCAGTGGACATGAATTTGAGCAAACTTCAGGAGATAGTGAAGGATAGGGAAGCCTGGTATGCTGCAGTCCCTGGGGTCAAAAAGAGTTGGACATGACTTAGTGACTAAACAACAATAGCTCCATGGAATAAATATAGAAATTTAAAAGAAAAAACTAAGATATAGCTGGAATAAACGAGATACATTTGCTGGAAAGAAATATTCCAATATGATTTTTTGTCATTAATTTTTAATTAGGCTTTATTTTTTTTGGAGAATATTAGATTTACAGAAAAATTGGGATGATAGTACAAAATTCCCATATAATCACAAAAAGTTTCCCCTGTATTAATATTTTACATTACTTTGCTACCTTTGTTATCATTAATGTAAATATACTGATAAAGCATTATTAACATAGTCCATATTGTATTCAGAGTTCCTTAGTTTTTACCAAATCATCCTTTTTCTGTTCCAGGATCCCATTCAGCACAGATTATTTATCAATACTGTTATATTTATAATAGTTATAGAGAACTTCACTGAGCGCCAACTACATGCATCATCTCATTAATCTTCCCAACAACGCTTTGGAACAGATATGATTACAGTATCACACTCATTTTGTAGCCAGAAAACTGAAAGTTCAGACATCTGACAAATTTTTATAAATGATCCTTATTGCCATTTATCTCTAATTTTTTTAAAAAAATTCTCTTGAGACTTATTTGACCCAAATGTTACTGTAGAAGTGCTTTGTTTGATTTCCTGGTATTTGGGATTTCCAGTTATCTTTCTGTTATTGACTTCCAGCTTAATTCCAGAGAGCTCTTACTCTTTATGATTCCTATTCTTTTAACTGTGTTAAAGTGTGCTTTATAGCCCTGGATTGGTCTGTTTTGGTGAATATTCCACAGAGCTTGAGCAGATTGTGTATTCTGCTGTTCTTGGATGAAAATGTTCTGTATCTGTCAATTAGATCAAGCTGATTAATGATGCGGTTTAGTTCAACTAAATCCTTATGGATTTTCTGCCTACTGCTTGTATCAATTACAGAAAAAAAGAGGATAGAAGTCTCCAATTTCCTTAGGGAATTTGCCCATTTTTTTTCTTGCAGATCTCAGTTTTTGCCCCCCATATTTTGATTCTTTGTTCTTGGGTGCATACATTCTAAGGACTAAAGTGTTTTCTTGAGAACTGACCATTTCTTTATCCCTGTAATCTTTCTTGTTATGATATCTATTTTGTCTAAAACTTCATTAGCTACTCCAAATTTATTTTAATTAGTTTTTTTCAGGATTTATCTTTTTCTCTTTCCTTTCTCCTATCTATGTCTGTTTATTCAAAACAGGTCTTCATAGACAACCTATAGCTGGATCTAGCATTTTTACCCATCCTGACAATCATTGTTTTTTAATTCATGATATTCACTGTCTTCTCCCAGCATATCAGCTATATGCTTTTTAAATTTGAAGGCTGTATATTTTTTACTAGAGTTGGAATACTTGTACTATCTCTGCATTACACATTCAAATCTGCATGTCCCTTTTTCCCAGCATCTGGTTGCTTAGAACAAACATGTTCATGTGGATGGGCTTCTTCTTGAAGATAATAAGGTCACTTGTGCATGTGCAGTGATGGTCAGCCTGCTCTTCCCACAGTTTCCAGATGACCCCTGAAACTTATCAACCATTATTTAACAAAGTTGACTCAAATCATTTTGAGCTCCTGGTAAAACAGAACTTTAAGCTACAATATTTTCCTCAAATAGCTAAAATAATTTTATAGAATATATGCCCTTATGTTCTGAATAAAGTGTCTGGAGATAGTGGTAACATTTAGCATTATAAGGCCAACTTGACCACCGAACATTCAATTTAAAAATGGAATTATTTTGCTTTTTAGAAAAGCAAATCACAGTTCACAGGAGTTGAGAGGAGTTAGAAGTAAGCTGGTTTCATCTCATGTATGAGAATAATAATTTACAAAGTGGCCATGAGATGTATAAGGAAATGCCAAAATTATTAGAAAGATCTTCTTCCATTTCAATATTTCTATGGGTTTCGTCTGCTTTATTCTCTTTACGAATAAGAAACATTGTCTACCTTTGTAAAAAGGATCAACACCAAAGCAGTCACTTTAAAATTAAATTCTGTGTAGATGTGGGACAGAAAAGAAATCCCTGAGGAATGTGTGTGCATAACATTTGACATGTTAATATTTCTGTGGGAATACAGTTTCAGTATTTTTTCATAAAGAAGCAATCTCTACATTCTAACAACTAATATCTGAGGTGATAACTGTGGAGGAGAAAACTGGGCAATTTTTAAAATAATTTGACCCTTAAAATCCCTGCTGTGGAAGACTCATATTATCTAGATTGGTTGTCATGGAAACCAGTGATCAATTTAGATAGCCATCTCCACTGACAAAGGAAGTCTATAGAGTCAGAGCAATCATCTATGCAATTTTAGCCAACTCCAGTCCCTCCCCCAACCACACAACCTACACACACACCCACATCCCCAATTCCCATCCTAGTTTTGAGTAAACGACCTTGCTATTTAAGGTAGGAGAGAAATAGAAACTGGCATTCACACAGATGGACAGTTTTTGCCTGCCATCAGAGACCTGGCCTGAGAATTGATTCAAAGTGTCAGGAATTGATTATCAAACTGCCACTGCAGCCACTTAACCTGTACTCTGCTTGTAAAAATAAAAGGTGAATACGAAACATTTCATGACACATGCGGGAGTTAGTCTTATTTCAGTTTTTGCAATTAGAAATCCAAATTTCTATTCAGAGAAAAATGTAAAAGGCTGTCAAACATGAATGTTGTAAATGAGATCCAAAGAGAGAGGAAAATTAACCTAACTGGAATAGAGCTGGGATAACCACTTTCTATGAGCACATTTCTTTCTGACACAATGCTTATTTAAGCACTGTGCTTATGCCAGTCTCCTGTTTGTAACCCGAATCATTCATCTGTGTTCAGTTTAGAATAGTGTTGGAAGATGCTTAACACTTTTTTATGGTACTGTTAAAACAGCACCTGTGAGGTTACAATTCTATACTTTTGTTTGTTGTAGTGATTCTCTATGGAACTAATTAGAGGAAACTTTGGATTTTTTATGGTTTTCCCAAATTATATACATGTCCTCAAGTGGACTTTACAAAATTGTTTGAATTGTAAGAACTCTGTGTGTCAGCTTCTAAATAAATAAATAGTCTGATAAAAAGTATAATGGATTTTAGATGTTAATATACAAAAAAGGAAATTTGAGGCTGAATGGAAGTAGAGATGAAAGTGTTGAAGTTTTCATGAGAAAGGATGCCCTGGGTGAGGATAATGGGATCTCTGCATTTGAACAAGTCTTTTTGCCTCATTGTACAGATACGTGAAAAAATTGGAAAACAGGATGGACGTTTCTTGACGGTTTTATTTTTAATCTATAGTTTACTAGGTAGATTCTGTAAACTTTTTAAAAGATGTGAAGAAGACAAAATTTATATCTACCAATCTACAACAGTGGATATTTAATTAGGTCTATTTACCTCCTTTAAGGGGCTTCCCAGGTGTCTCTGGTGGTAAAGAACCCAACTGCCAATGCGGGAGACATAAGAGTTCAATTCCTGGGTTGGGAAGATCCCCTGGAGGAGGGCATAGCAACCCACTCCAGTATTCTTGTCTAGAGAATCCCATGGACAGAGGAGCCTGATGGGCTACAGTCCACAGGGTCACAAAGAGTCGGACATGACTGAAGCAGCTTAACATGCTCACGCTTTTAAATGGAGGATGTAAATACTAAAGTCATAGGACATATTATGCATCTTAACTTAGTATTAACTTTGGCATCATATTTCCTGGAGACCAAGAGAAAAATGACCATGTCACCATGTCACTTTGTTATTCCTACCTTCTGACTTAAGGAAGAAATTAGATTCTCTAGAAAACAGAAATATTTACCTGGAGCCCAAATGCTCAAGATAAAAATCATGATGTTGTACTACATAAAGAGGTAATAAAATATCACAGTTCGAACAAATAAAATAATATAAAAATGAAAAAAATGACATAAGTAAAAGCTAAGAATATGATTTGAATGTCTCTATGAGTGACTATTTTTGTGAGGTTCTAAATAAGTAGACATTTAGTTTCCTTATTTCTAGTGACAGAAGAATAAAACCAGTAGACTATGTCCCATAGTACGTCAATCTGAAAAAAACATTTTCTGGTCAATGATTTTGACTTCATAGTTACAGGAAATCTTCAGATTATTTGCACAGTTGCTCTTCCTTGCTAGGTTTGCATTTGACCCAAAATAAATATAGTTAGTATTCCTTGAGTATAAAACACATCTCAGAAGGGATGTTTAGGGTCTTGGTTCTGGAAAAGAAGAATTAAGCACATTTCCCATTGCTTTTTCCATTAAAAGCACCTATGAACCAGAAACAAATTTCTGAAGCAGATATTTGAGGACTCGATAAAGTAAACCATAGCAAGTGACTTGAAGAAGGCCAGAATTGAAAGTCCCACTGAGTTGGTATTGAGTGTAAAGTTTTGTTTCTTTTTTTGGATTTTCTAGCTGGGAATCTAGGCACCTAGAAACCCATAAGTGGGCACTGATGGAGAAAGAGCCCGGTGGGAAGAGCCCCCTGGGTGTGAGGAGTTGGAAGGTGGCTCCTTGGCAGAACCAGCTGCCTGGGGGCGGGGTGTGTGTACCTAAGACTCAGAGGGAGGACGGCCTCCTCTGCAAGGGAGGGGCACAGTCCCAGAGAGCCGGCAAACGTGCCACCTCTTCGATCTCTGTGTTTCCATCGCTCGGTGCCAAAGGAAGGTGCAGTTATGAGAAAGGAGGCAGCACAGGATAAGTAAAGCCCTAAGTTTGTAGGAGCAGCAGGGGAGCCCCAGGAAATGAGAAGGAACCAGAGAGGGCATGGATGTTGGAACCCCTAGAGGTCACCCTGAAACACTGTGTATGATCATCAGTTCAGTTCAGTTGCTCAGTCATGTCCGACTCTTTGCGACCCCATGAACTGCAGCACGCCAAGCCTCCCTGTCCATCACCAACTCCCTGAGTCCACTCAAACCCATGCCCATCGAGTCAGTGATGCCATCCAGCCATCTCATCCTCTGTCGTCCCCTTCTCCTCCTGCCCTCAATCTTTCCCAGCATCAGGATCTTTTCCAATGAGTCAGCTCTTCGCATCAGGTAGCCAAAGAATTGGAGTTTCAGCTTCGACATCAGTCCTTCCAATGAACACCCAGGACCGATCTCCTTTAGGATGGACTGGTTGGACCTCCTTGCAGTCCAAGGGACTCTCAAGAGTCTTCTCCAACACCACAGTTCAAAAGCATCAATTCTTCGGTACTCAGCTTTCTTTATAGTCCAACTCTCACATCCATACATGGCCACTGGAAAAAACATAGCCTTGAATAGATGGACCTTTGTTGGCAAAGTAATGTCTCTGCTTTTTAATATGCTGTCTAGGTTGTTCATAACTTTTCTTCCAAGGAGTAAGCATCTTTTAATTTCATGGTTGCAATCACCATCTGCAGTGATTGTGGAGCCCAGAAAAATAAAGTCAGCCACTGTTTCCACTGTTTCCCCATCTATCGGTCATGAAGTGATGGGACCGGATGTATGATCATCCGGGCTCATCAAAATGATACAGGCAGGAATCTGGTCCTAGTTAGCAGACCAAGGACCCTGAGGAATGAGCTACAGGGCAGCTTCCGGATCCTATACCAAACCCTGGGAGATGCACCTCTGGGAAGATCTGAAAGGCACTGAAAAGACTTTGAAAACTGAACACAACTTTGGAACCTGAAGCTACGTCAGTCGGTGGCCGACTAAACCAAAACTACCCTCATTAAACAAGTCACAGGTTGTACAGGATACAAGCTAAAGGTACTCATCATAGGAAAACCCACAAATACTTCAATTAGTTAAAAAAAAAGAAAGAAAGAAAAAGTCAACTGACAGATCTCAATTACCAGATTATACAGATGTTGCAATGATGGAACAAAGATTTAAACCAGTTGTTATAAGAGTATTAAAACAGCTACTGGAACATGATTGAAACAACATTAATTTAGAAAGCTTTGTCAAAAAAAATTTAAAGAAGATATCACAAAGAAGCAATTGCAATTTGGAAATATAAAATGTGATAATAAAAACTGGATGAAATTGATAGAATATGTAAAAGGAAAGAAAAAACTAATAGAAATATTTTCAGTGTGCAAAATTCTTGCCTTTCTGTTTAGCTCTATGATATCTCTCAAGAATATTGGTGCAGGTGCTTTGCAACTGCCAGTGCGGTATCATGAGCCTAACCCCCAGATGTGAGGGTCTGAGTGATTTTGTCTTTATTACAAATCAATACCATGACACATTATTTTAGAAAGTTAGAAAATGTACTGCAATTCCAGAGAAACTATTTCAAATACTGGTGCGCAGTGAATGATCTTTCCTTTAAAAATATCATGACACCTCTAGGGAACCAATAAAATTTTCTGCATACTTTCTTGACTCCTATAATCTCTTAATCAGTACTAGTTTGGAGCTGATGAATTCAAGATTAATTGAAAGGAAACAGATTATTAATGCCAGATATTCACCTTAGCCTCATAGTCCAACAGGATTCATTTTTGAGATGAGCAAATTAAAGATTAGTTCCTATGGCGGTGAAATACCCAGTGAGAAGCCACAATCTGTTTATATAGTGCACCTTCCCTTTAGTCCAAAAGGCATGTAGATTAGCTAAGGCATTCAAGCATAAACCAAAAAGTCAAGTATCTAACTGCACTTTTTTAAATAACTCAATGATATTCTATTATTTATCCTGGGCTAAATTTCACCAGTGGTAAAATATAGACCTGATAGTTCCCTTCTTATCCAGGGAAATATAGAGATAAACAATTTTAAAAATTCCTATCTAAATGATGTACAAAATTTATTCCTGTTTCCATTGTTCTAGCTCTTTGACTGGTGAGATGAACAGAATCTTTATGTTCAATGGGACAGGATGGACATGTGTACTCAGTAGGCTTTTTAAGATAATTTGTAATGTACTTAAGAGATGAACTAAATTTATTCTAACGAAACAGAATAGTTGGAGAGTGTATTAATCACAGTTCTCCAGAGAAATAGAACCAATAGGACATATATCTTCATATATATGAGGAGATTTATTATAGAAATTGGGCCACATAATTCTGGAGGCCAGGAAGTCCCATGCCCTGCCATCTGCAAGCTGAAGAACAAGAAAAGCTGATGTTGTAATTCAATCAAGCCCTCAGGCTAGTGACTTGGGGCAGGAAGTGGGTGGGCAATGATCTAAGTCTCAGTTTAAGAAGGCCCAGGACCCAGGATCACCTAAGTCTGAAGGCAGAAGAAGATGAATGTTGCAACTCAAGCAGAGAGCAAATCCTTCCTCCATTTTTTGGTTTCTTTCCCAAGATCATTGTATTGGCTGATGCCCACTTGCATGAGTGAGGCCCATCTTCTTTACTTAGTATACCAACTCAGATGATGATCTCCTCCAGAAACACCCTCACAGACACATCCAGAAGTGATGTTTTACTGGCTATCTAGATATTACTTAGCTAGATGGACAGAGAGTCACCCAACTGTACACTGTGAGCTTCCATCCTTCCTAGAGCACTGGAAGTTACTAGCAGTCAATTGTGGCTTTGAGAGAAAAAAACAACGCTTATTACAGTCTTCATGGTTGCCAGGTACTTCCAACTCCATCACATCCTCTAACACGTAACTAGTGTGAGTTGACAGGTATCAATGATTTGGAAGGATTGATGCTAAAGCTGAATCTCCAGTACTTTGGCCATCTGATGAGAAGAGCCAACTCGTTGGAAAAGACCCTGATACTGGGAAAGACTGAGGGCAGGAGAAGAAAGAGGCAACAGAGGATTAGTTTGTTGAATGGCATCACTGACTCAATGGACATGAGTTTGAGTAAACTCTGAGAGATAGCGAAAGACTGGGAAGCCTGGCATGCTCCAGTTCATAGGGTCACAAAGAGTTGGACACAACTTAGCAACTGAACAACAACAATGAGAGGTCACACAATCCATCTAAGACCACACTTGCAGTTGAGTGATCAGGTGTGGAATCAAATCTTATTTAAACCCCATCAGGAAACTGTTGCTCCTTCTGCCCTATGGAATCATCTCTGTTTATTTGAGTAGATGACCCACCTGTATGACACAAAATCCAAGAGGTACAGTAAGATATAGGAAAAAAATAATCTTTCCTTCCATGGGCCTATTCACTCTGTTCCCTTCCCAGAGTTATACACTATTAATCAGTCAATTTTATATGTTACAGATACAAATCATGCAGGTATATTTATAAATGTATTGACATACATAGGTTTTTTTTTCCCCCCAAGCACAGCAAATCCAAACAATGACTCTTTTTCAAAATATGTTTAAGCTCAGGTTCATATATCAACAATTATGAAGTTTACTCATTGCTCTTAATAGAGGGATAGAATTTCATTACAAAGATAGATCATAATTATTTAACTAGCTATTACAAATTTCTACTTGTTTCTAACTTTCCCTCTCCTCCTTTGAGTAAAAACACAAAGAATTGCCTTTTAAACTTACCATTATTATGTGGTTGGGGGATAGAAGCAAAAGGGAGATAGAATAAGGGAGGCAATATCGCCACTCATGACTCCCTGTGTGTATGTGTGTGTGTGTGTGTATGTTAGTCGCTCAGTTGTGTCTGACCTTTGCAACTCCATGGACTATAGCCTGCCAGACTCCTCTACCCATGGGATTCTCCAAGCAAAAATACTGGAGTGGGTTACCATTCCCTTCTCTACTTGATCTTCCTGACCCAGGGATTGAACCCACGTCTCCTGCATTGGTAAGCAGATGCTTTACCACCGAGCCACCATGGAAGCCCTTATCTATGTGTAGTGGACATAAAAGTATCAATAATATCCAGATGAATATTGTTTTAAAAATGATTAATCAGAAGAAGCATATGCATTCTGAGACATGTGACACAATGAAGGGAGTAATGGTCTGAATAAAATGCATTACAAAAGAAAGAGGTAGAATGATTTAGGTTACACCTGGCTAAAATTTGTTCTTTTATTCAAGAGATAGGCTGCTTTCTTTTTTAATTGCATCTGAGTCAGTCACAGTTAATTAGCAGGAAATATTTACACATTTATTTTTAAAGAAAATTATGCAATCCAAATTTCAGGATTTGACTCACTAAGACAGTAGCAGTCAAGAAAGGAAGTAGACAAATCACAGCATCTTTAGGGCTATTTGTGTAGTTAAGATAAAAGTCTGTATGGTTTAATCTTTGAGGAGGTGAGGGCTGGAGAGAGAAAGAGACAGAGATGGAGATGCAGATGGAAAGAAAGAGGGAGGGCAAGGAAAACCCAAGTAAGAAAATCATTCTATTAACTTGGTCATCCACTTACTACTTGTGTTTATTTTGTAATGAATGTGTAGCACTCAACTAGTTAGATTTCACTCTTGCTGTTGTTCAGTTCCTAAGTTGTATCAGCTCTTTGTGGTCCCATGGACTGTAGCACGCCAGGCTCCTCTGTCCTCTACTGTCTCCCAATGTGTGTGTTATATCGCTTTAGTTGTGTCTGATTCTGTGCAATGACACTATGGACTGAAGCCCGCCAGGCTCCTCTGTCCATGGGATTCTCCAGGCAAGAGTACTGGAGAGGGTTTCCATTCCCTCCTCCAGGAGATCTTCCCGACCCAGGCATCGAACCCACGTCTCTTACATCTCTTGCATTGGCAAGCAGGTTCTTTACCACTAGCACCACCTGGGAAGCCAAAGTTTGCTTGGATTCATGTTCATCAAGTCAGTAATGCTATCTAACCATCTCATCCTCTGCCACCTCCTTCTTATTTTATCCTCAATCTTTCCCAGCATCAGGGTCTTTTCCAATGAGTCGGCTCTTTGGACCAGGTGGCCAAAGTATTGGAGCTTCAGCTTCAGCATCAGTCCCTCCAATGAATATTCAGGGTTGATTTGCTTAAAGATTGACTGATTTGATCTCCTTGCTGTCCAAGGGACTCTCAAGAGTCTTTTCCAGCACCACAATACAAAAGCATCAATTCTTCGGTATTCAGCCTTCTCTATGAAACAACTCTCATCCTACTCCCTGAAAGACTCTCTGATGAGCTCTGTGTTTTTCCATGGAAATACTCACCATCATATAGGAAGGTATCATACAGTGAAGTATAGCATATGGCTGTCAAATGACTGTTCTTGCTTAACATAATTTCTGTGCATAAACACTGCCTGATGATGCTAGCCAGTAGGACCAGTTAATCCTAATAGCAGACTTTAGTGAATTCAACTGTAGCCACAGAGCTATAATTATTTATGGCACAGAAGTAATTAGAAGATCAGTTGAGAAAGTGAAAGTATAGGAAAATATCCAGCATATTTCACCAATGCACAAGAAAACAATCTTTTTTTTTTCTACATTACTATTGGTCATTGTGTTTTATATACATATTATTTCTTTGAGAGACGGCAAATGAACACTGCCCTGAAGATATAGCATTGCAGAGATGTAGCTAACATAATTCTCTGGCAACAAATTTAATTCAGAAGGATTAAGTATATTCATAGAGTTTAAACCAATCAAATCACAAAGCCAATTTCTGAATTCATTTTCCAGCTAGCTTAATTATACAGCCCCAAGCTCTGACTTCTCATCAATTACCCAAGTTGTAAAAATCCAAGCCCAGTTCTACGAAGTATTCATCAACACACCTGATATAGGAAAACAGACTTTACTATGGGTCTCTGTGCTGAAAATCAAAGCAGTCACCATTGTTGATTTAACCATGGTCAACTTAAAGAAACGTTAATATATGGATTACATACTTTTTCAAAGTTGCACTGGTTGAGCAGACAATACGCAAAGCAGTTAAGAAGCAAGAAAAATAATATGTGCTAGTGACTGAGCACCAAATGAGACAATTTTTAAAAGCAAAAGAAAAATGTCAAATAGGAGAGGTTGCAAATAGAAGAGCTGTTTAAACTCGGTAAAGAAGATGTAAAGCCACAGTGGGTCATTAGGGACCCTCTCAAGAAAGACTCCACGAGGCCCTCTTCCCTGCCCCAGGCGATCTCAGTGGATTTGGTGCTCAGATAGAGTTAGACTACAGGTCAAAAGCTGATCCAGTGCCAAGTTTCTATGTCATCTCATTAGGGAAATTTCCCGCCAAATAACTCAATAACAATGTGTTACGTGTGGATGTCAGCCATACTTCAGGTAAGTTAAAAAGATGAAACATGGTGTTAGTGAGAACCCAATAATTTTGCTTTGCTTTTTCTCTATTTGTGGCAAGGCAAAGGTGCATGACTCAATAGATTAGACATCTTCATGTACAAAATTGTCAGATATCAGAAATTTGTGATCTACAGTTTGAAGAATAGAAGAAAAACAGTTTTGGAAAGGGATGGAAATTAATTTCAATAAATAAGATTAAACAGGTGTACAAACTGGTATTTTCCAGAGACACATGACAGTTGGGCCAACCTTAAACTTAAATGAAATAAATTTTATACAGTTAAAAGCTCAAAAGAACTTTCAAGATGCTATGAATTTCACTCTTATATCCCCGTTTTATGACAAGCAGAGAAGCCTTAAAATTGACCAAATACTTATGATGATACAACAAAGAGCACTGTATTCAGTATCTTGTATTATTCTATAATGAAAAAGAGTGTGAAAAAAAAATATGTATATATATATTAGCTCAGATGTTCAGTCACGTCCGACTCTTTGCGACCCTAGACTGTAGTCTGCCAGGCTCCTCTGTCTATGGGATTTTCCAGGCCCGATTACTGGAGTGAGTTGCCATTTCCTCCTCCAGGGGATCTTCCTGACCCAGGGATCAAACACATGTCTCTTATGTCTCCTCCATTGGCAGGCATATTCTTTACCTCTGAGCCATCTGGGAAGCCTACATATATATATATATATATATATATATATATATATATATATATATATGGTATATATATGGATTGTATCTGAAATCACTGTGCTGTACATCTGAAACACTGGAACTATACTTCAATACTAATAATAGTAATAGTAATAAAATTGATGAAAAATGTCCATTTTACAAACCTTTCTCTTCTTTGATTTCTCTACACTTTTGTTGAAAGTCTAGCGACCAGAGAATGAGAAAACAATAAGATAATATATTTGATATTTACTGTCTAAAGTAGGAAAGTAGATAATTTTTTTGTTTATAATTTAGAGTCAAAAGTAACATTTAGTCCTGTCCAGGAAGTAGGTTAAGTCCACTCCCTGGTCACAAGGTCCACACTAGTTAAAAGGTGACATCTCCCTCCCGGGATTCCAGAAGGGATTTCAGCAGAACAGAATGCCCTCCTGCAGCAAAGCTCCCAGCTCCTCCTGCTCCCACTCCCTCAACAGTCTTGGTCACTTATCCTTGGAAAACCAGCTTCCTTCCTCCACTCGCCTACCATTAACAATGGGTCTCAAATGATCTGAAAGCTTAAGAGATGTGAAAAATTGTTCTTTCTCATACAGAGGGTAAATCGAAATGGAGAAATTTCCATAATGGCTCCATCGGAACAGAGACCAGGGTGCCAGCTGCATAGACTCACCCAGACACCTCTCAGTTCAGTTCAGTTCAATCGCTCAGTCATATACGACTCTTTGCGACCCCATGAATTGCAGCACGCCAGGCCTCTCTGTCCACCACCAACTCCCGGAGTCTACCCAAACCCACGTCCATCGAGTCAGTGATGCCATCCAGCCATCTCATCCTCTGTCGTCCCCTTCTCCTCCCGCCCCCAATCCTACCCAGCATTAGGGTCTTTTCCAATGAGTCAACCCTTCGCATGAGGTGCCCAAAGTATTGGAATTTCAGCCTCAACATCAGACCTTCCAGTGAACACCCAGGATTGATCTCCTTTAGGATGGAGTGATTGGATCTCCTTGCAGTCCAAGGGACTCTCAAGAGTCTTCTCCAACACCACAGTTCAAAAGCATCAGTTCTTCAGCGCTCAGCTTTCTTCACCGTCCAACTCTCACATCCATACATGACCACTGGAAAAACCATAGCCTTGCCTAGATGGACTTTTGTTGGCAAAGTAATGTCTCTGCTTTTAAATATGCTATCTAGGTTGGCCATAACCTTCCTTCCAAGAAGTAAGCGTCTTTTAATCTCATAGCTGCAGTCACCATCAGCAGTGATTCTGGAGCCCCCAAAAATAAAGTCTGACACTGTTTCCACTGTTTCCCCATCTATTTCCCATGAAGTGATGGGACCAGATGCCATGATCTTAGTTTTCTGAACGTTGAGCTTTAAGCCAACTTTTTCACTCTCTTCTTTCACCTTCATCAAGAGGCTCTTTAGTTCTTCTTCACTTTCTGCCATAAGGGTGGTGTCATCCGCATATCTGAGGTTATTGATATTTCTCCCGGCAATCTTGATTCCAGCTTGTGTTTCTTCCAGCCCAGAGTTTCTCACGATGTACTCTGCATATAAGTTAAATAAGCAGGGTGACAATATACAGCCTTGACGTACTCCTTTTCCTATTTGGAACCAGTCTGTTGTTCCATGTCCAGTCCTAACTGTTGCTTCCTGACTTGCATATAGGTTTCTCAAGAGACAGGTCAGATGGTCTGGTATTCCCGTCTCTTTCAGAATTTTCCATAGTTTATTGTGATCCACACAGTCAAAGGCTTTGGCATAGTCAATAAAGCAGAAATAGATGTTTTTCTGAAACTCTCTTGCTTTTTCGATGATCCAGCGGATATCGGCAATTTGATCTCTGGTTCCTCTGCCTTTTCTAAAACCAGCTTGAACATCTGGAAATTCACAGTTCACGTATTGCTGAAGCCTGGCTTGGAGAATTTTGAGCAGTACTTTACTAGCATGTGAGATGAGTGCAATTGTGCGGTAGTTTGAGCATTCTTTGGCATTGCCTTTCTTTGGGATTGGAACGAAAACTGACCTTTTCCAGACACCTCTACTGACTTCTTATTTAGGTTCACTTGAAAGTGAAAGTGTTAGTCGCTCAGTCCTGTCCAACTCTGTGACCCCATGGACTGTAGCCCACCAGGCTCCTCTGTCCATGGAATTCTCCTGGCAAGAATACTGGAGTGGGTTGCCATTCCCTTCTCCAGGGGATCTTCCTGACTCAGGGATCAAACCCCGGTCTCCTGCATTGCATGCAGATCCTTTACTGCTGGAGCTTAGATGGTTGTTATCTGCTTCCACAACCCCAAAGACTGTTTTTTCATTTACTTCTTCTGGTTCCTCCTCTACACTCTGCTTGTAGTAGTCATGGTAAGAATATGTTCTATTTGATGAAAGCAAGGTTATTGGATGTAACGTATTTCTATATAGATTTTACACTCACATTACCATCCCATGAGCATGAGGAAGAAATGGGTTATTCAAAGGTGATAAAAGGTAGGAACTACAACTACATTTAATTCTCATAACATTTCTCAAGACTGGGGTACTCACTACACACTAAGACAAGAGGAAACTCACCTTTGAGATGATGTACATAGCCTCAATGGGATGTGTTTCCTATTCCTTCATTGTTTTTCAGTCCATATTGTACACACTATCCACTGATTTACATCTAGGTTATTTCCTCTCATTATCATCTGAATGGTGATTTAGGGAAGGCAGAATTCTGTTAATACTAGAAAAAATAATTTTTTAAAAATGTAAACATTGGTGAGTGGGTATGCAAGTGTGCTCAGTTGCTCAGTCATGTCCAAGTTTTTTGCAACCCCATGGGCTATAGCCTGCCAGGCTCCTCTGTCCATGGGATTCTCCAGGCAAGAATACCAGAGTGGGTTGCCCTTTCCCATTCTAGGGGATCTTCTCAGTCCAGGGATTGAACCCTCATCTTCTGCATCTCCTACATGGGCAGGCAGATTCTTTACCACTGATCCACCTGGGGAGCCCCAGACATCTGTATATAACTAAATAATTTTGGAATTTAAGTGATACACTATTAAATAAATGTATCTGATTATATAGTTGATAGGTTATGGAGGATACAGCTTTTACCTTTCTTGTATTTTATAACTTATAAAAAGCATGAATGATTTTACTAGGAACTAAGAAGACATTATTTTTTAAAAGATAGCTATCTTGAAGGGGAAATTGTTCACTTTCTTAGTTGGTTCAAATCAAATCGAAGCTTTAGAATACACTTTTTAGTTGAAAAATTATTGAACTTTAATATTATGTGTGAATATGTGTATGTCTATTAAATTCAAAGAGATATGAATGAGTTTATCATATAGAATTTATATAGTGAATAATATGAAAGACTATAAGTATCTTCAGACAATGATCTTTCACTTAATGTCAGCAATATCTACTCACTGTTAGTTCCTTTATCCATAAAATGGAAATAATAAATCCTCATAACATTCCTGGGATAATTCAGTGACTTTAACAGAGGTAATATGAGTGAAGAGATCAGTCAAGTATTTGGCATATTATAAACACTTAGTATACAGAAGCTATTATTTTATAAAAAGTGAAAAAGCATTAGAGAGGGTTCTTCATTTATGAATATTATGGAATAGTTTTATAAGTGATCCAGCGATATTTGTGCAGGTTTCAGAAGAGTGAGTTAATTTTGGAGTGTATAATTTCAGGGCTGGAAAAGACCCTGGAGATAGACTTCGGTAATTTCCAGTATATAGGTGTGAGCCAAAGGCTAGGCAGGTGATCATGGCCTCATACCAGAGAATCAGAATGTTTGGGGGATGGATACTTATAATTTGAAAAGTATCTTCAATTTACTTAACAGTTTATATGAAGAAGTTTAAGAAGAGTCTGCATCACTTCCTACTCTTGTGTGTAAATGAGAAAGCGCAAACAGACACATGTGTTACAACCCAGGAACGGTAAGTAATGTATCTGCAGCCCCAGAACTCATTACAGCAACGCAGAAAGAGCCCACCCAGACTTAGGACTTCCAGTCTCCTCTGTCCCTCCATCCTTTTAAAAGGACCATTGCATGACAGACTGTGATCACTTCCTTTTACTATCCACTGACACTGTTTGCACTATTTTTGCCAAAGTTTTATAAATAGCTTTGAAAAAAAGATGGTTTTTAAACAAAACTTGGCTTCAACAAACCCACAGTATACCCTTTGCTCTGCTTTTCTAGGGTCGTGGCTGCACCCTGACAACCACAGTGAAGACCTTGTTTCAACAGAGAAGAAGGACCATCTCTGATCTCAGTGGGGAAGGTTCTTTTTAACCACCACTGGGAGTGATTTCAGACAGCAGGTATTTTTAGCTTTATCTGAAAGCTAGAAGAAGTGTGTGTGCTGCGTGCCTGTGTGTAGGTGGTGTGTGTGTGTGTGTGTATGCCACCTCTGTGTGTGTGCATGTATATGTATGTTGTATATGTGTGTGTGCATGTATATTTATATCGTGTATGAGAGAGAGAGAAGGATTTGGGTATCATATGTGTTGACTTCATTTGATCTATTTTTATGCATCTGTATTCTATAGTCTGGACTTCCCAGGTGGTGCTAGCCGTAAAAAAGTTGCCTGCAATGCAGGAGACATAAGAGATGCAGGTTTGATTCCTGGGTTGGGAACATCCCACGGAGGAGGGCATGGCAATCCACTCCAGTGTTCTCACTTGGAGGATCCCATGGACAGAGGAGCCTGATGGGCTACAGTCCACAGGGTCGCAGAATCGGATATGACTGAAGTGACTGAGCATGCACACACATATTGTATAATCTGCCAGATTACACAACAAATAGAGCAGGAGGTAAACAGCAGAGAAAACTAAAATAGGCTTTTTATTAATTAAGGTGATTGTTTCAATGTATCCTCGTAGATATTAACACCAGATAATATGAAAAAAACAATCAGGGAAAACATGTACTGAATTCAAGCTGTATGTCTATACGGGGAAAAGATTGTCTTTTCCAAATTAGATTAACTACCAGTAAATGCTCTTTTCATTCAAATAACGCTTGAGTACTTTTCTGTTTCCTCATTTCCTGAAAAATAGATTTTAAAAAAGCATTAGGCTCCCTTCCAGCAACAGGAACTCATAAGAAGAGAAACAGTCCCAATAATAAACTGGTTGGAAAAGTGACTGTTCTGCAAGGGGCTGCCTTCTGGTGCCAGAGCTCCCCTCCCTGTAGGCAGGTAGAACAGAGGGGGTGGAGCTGGCCCTGTACTCAGGGAGGAGGGACAGAGTTCTGTTTCCTCCGCACAGATGCTCACCTCTCAGGACTCATCCATCCTCCCACTGTGCAGTTAGTATTTTAATTGAATTTCTAAGAAGTTGTGAGTATCTCATCCATAAGAAACAAGAAGATACAACCTTTAAGGAAAATAAAACAAAAAGTAAAAAAGCACAAAAAACACGTACACTTTACGTGCTAGGTGAGAGAGGAAACCCCTCTTGTTTGGTCTTTCTTAGTAATCTGGTGATAAAAATATAAATACATAGAAGAAAAAGCTCCTTGCTGCAGTTTACAACAGCTTGCTGCTTCTGCTGCTAAGTTGCATCAGTTGTGTCCGACTCTGTGTGACCCTATGGACAGCAGTCCACCAGGCTCCTCTGTCCACAGGATTTTCTAGGCAAGAATACTGGAGTGGGTTGCCAACAACAGCTTAATTGTCCACAAAGTTGTTTAAAGGGATTGGGATCAGTCCTTGTTTCCATCCCCAGCAAAGCTACTTTCTAACAATCGACCTGGGATGAATTGCTAGATGTTTCAAGGTTCAAATTCTTCATCTGTGAAACAGGGTGATTTGCAGGAATGACTTTCCAGGCAGTGTTTTGCTGGAGTCCAGCTTCTGGATGCTCCCAGAGCCACCATGCGCATCTCTTCCAGACTGCCTTCTGTGATGTCACACCAGGAGCTGGAACTCTGCCCATGGTTGGGATTATCATACCGTAGAAATTGGCATATACTAATTTTTTTTCTAAAGATCTGTAGTTAAACATTTGCCTGATTTAAAGGTTGTGATAAGTTATAAATGATGAAGATTTAGCATAGGTTTAATGATTTATGTGCCTCTTCCTTCAGTCGTGTCGGGCTCTTTGTGACCCCATGGATTGTAGCCCGCCAGGCTCCTCGGTCCATGGGGATTCTCTAGGCAAGAATACTGGAGTGGGTTGCCATGCCCTCCTCCAGGGTTTCTTCCCAACCCAGGGATCGAACCTAGGTCTCTCATATTGCAGACGGATTCTTTACCAGCTGAGCTGCAGCTGCCACTTTTTGCCCTGATGAAATTAGCACTCATTCTCCTCTTCCCTAAACAACCTTCAGGTTTTAGCCTGACAGCTATATAGTATCACTAAAGAGAAACCAAAAGGATTTGAGTCAAGGGGGGAAAAATGTACAAGAAAAATCTCAGCTGCACACTTAATGTGTATATGTTCAGTTCAGTTGCTCAGTCGTATCTGACTCTTTGCGACCCCATGAGTCCCAGCACGCCAGGCCTCTCTGTCCATCACTAACTCCCTAAGACCACCCAAACCCATGTCCATTGAGTTGGTGATGCCATCCAACCATCTCATCCTCTGTCATCCACTTCTCCTCCTGCCCTCAATCTTTCCCAGTGTCAGGGTCTTTTCCAATGAGTCAGCTCTTTGCATCAGGTGGCCAAAGTATTGGAGTTTCAGCTTAACATCAGTCCTTCCAATGAACACCCAGGACTGATCTCCTTTAGGATGGACTGGTTGGATCTCCTTGAAGTCCAAGGACTCTCAAGAGTCTTCTCCAACACCACAGTTCAAAAGCATCAATTCTTCAGCACTCAGCTTTCTTTATAATTCAACTCTCACATCCACACATGACCACTGGAAAAACCATAGCCTTGACTAGATGGACCTTTGTTGGCAAAGTAACGTCTCTGCTTTTTAATATGCTATCTAGGTTGGTCATAACTTTCCTTCCAAGGAGTAAGCGTCTTTTAACTTCATGGCTGCAGTCACCATCTGCAGTGATTTTGGAGCCCAGAAAAAATGTGTATATGATGTGACCACAAAAAATTTTGGCCCTGCTGAATCTGTGTTTCCTCATCTGAGAGATAAATAGGTAAATACTTCCTCGCAAAGTTTGTGTAAAGAAAACTGAGAAAGCAAAATTAAAGGTCCTAGCTTGCAAAGCATTTAAGGAAAACAATTTAATTTCTCTATCTTTTTGATCTGGAGATTCCGGGATCTTCAGATAAATATAATGACAAAATACAATGCATTCCATGGTACTAAATCCCAGAGATGCCTGTTAGGATGTTATGTGTGTGTGCTCAGTCAGTAAGTTATGTCCTACTCTTTGCTACCCCAAGGACTGTAGTCCACCAGGCTCCTCTGTTCATGGGATTTACAGGCAAGAACACAAGAGTGGGTTGCCATTTCTTCCTCCAGGGGATCTTCCCAACCCAGAGAGGGAACCCTGGTCTCCAGGAAACATCACAGCTCTCAGGTGACTCTTGTTCAGGTAAGTACTCTGTTCACCTGAGCACTCTGCAAATATGAGGAAGTGCTAAGCAGACAAAACATTAGATAAGACTTCCCTGAAGGGAGGAAGTGTTTGCAGAAAAATTTAACTCTTAACCTGCCGAATAGCCACTTTACACACAGTAATAAAGAAAAGCAATCAATTACTGGCTATTATGACTTAATTACAATAGAAAGAAATTTAAATTTGCTTGTCAGTGATGCAAAAGATGGTGTTATGGTCTTTGGTAAATAAAACTCCATACATCAGAAGAATATGCTCTGTAAATACTGAATGGAAACTAATCAGTGATTTCTGGGGTACATGTTGCTTTAGGTTAAATATCTTTCATAATAGTAATTTGAGCTTGTAATTTTTTTGCCCCGACTTGCAAAATATGTGCTGTGTTTGCAGATGAAGTCCTAGATATGCGTAGAACAGTCATCTTATGTACAATCCCTGGACTGTTTTAAATTTTAGTTTGGATTTTACGTAATGTCACCCAGCTCACCCACTGCTTATTCATCAAGGACTATTTACAGAAAAATAAGGGGCTACAGAGAATATACATCCTTTTGGAAATTTGTAATAAAACAATCTAATTTACAAAGCCCTTTTCTCTTATGAAGGCATTTGGGGAGCAACATAATGAAAAGAGTGCATTAAAATTAAAAGAATATATTTTCTAATCTCATTTGAAAAGTTAGCTGAGATCTTAACATAATAGCTGTGTTATTTTTATAGTTTTTCTATTCTTGTTTTTCTCCATACATCCTATAGTCTCCTCAATGACTTCTAGTCATTTCTTTGTGCTGTTAAATGTAAAATGTTTCTAAATGTCTACATAAAGGACTGTTTGAGAAGGGTCATGCCATGCAGTAAATGACCATTTATATGTCAAGTAAGGATTGAAATGAACCCTACCACTTAACTTGGAAAAACCATCAAGAGAGGTGTTTCTTTTTTTCACTTTGCCCAAACAAGTTGAAAAAAGAAAAAATCAAATTGATTTTTGTCAATCCTAAATAGTCACTCATTTATTCCCCATTGTATATACCAGTAACTGAGCCCCACCTCCACTCCCAATTCCCAAAGGACAGCATCCAGAAGGTTTGTGACCTCTTTTTAAGTCCCAGGAAGAATCCAGTACAGGCATGTAACATCACAGTAACTGTTACAAGGAAAACTACAGAAGATACTGTTTAAAGTCATATTAAATAAAAACGTGTTATTTAAAGTTGGAAGTCACTTAGGAATCTGCACAAGAATTAGAAAACACTACAGGGATTTAAATAGAAAATAATGATTTTAGAAAAAATTTGGTGGTTCAAAAAACGTTTTGGAAAAAAGTTTGGTGAGTTTCCAGGAATGAGTTTCAGAGTGAGAAACACACCAGTGATCTCATTCAGGGAGACCACTACAAGAACTGTCATGTTCAAAGATCCACATTAGAGCTCTGATCTAGGAAACTGGGCAGCTAGACATCAGCAGTGTGCACCGCCGGGGTCACTGGAGCAGCTGCCTCTGGTCACTGGGATGCTTGAGTGTGGCATCGCATGCCCTGCAGAAAGAACGTTCACCTTGACAATGCTGCTAAAATCTCAGAAACAGCTCAAGGCGGCAGGTAGACACCTCCACTTCTTTATTTCCGTGTTCTGCATCGTGAGAGCATCCAGAATTCAGCTGCAAAGGGATCTGAGAGTTCAGTTTTGGCTTTCTAATCTTCGCAGTAACCAGCAGGATGGGAGTGGAAGGGATTGGAATTGATCAGCTGATGCATAGAATCCACACACTATTTCCCTGGTTCAGCACAAGCGCATTCATATATATCAGATCTAATCTTCACAAGCCTCCCTGTACTTGGAAACATCCCCTAGATATTCAGTTCAGTTCAGTCACTCAGTCGTGTCTGACTCGCTGCGACCCCATGGACTGCAGCACTCCAGGCTTCCCTGCCCATCACCAACTCCCGGAGCTTGCCCAGATATTGGGAATGAGGAAATGAGATTTGGCGAAAAAGAAGGTGGGCAGATTATGTTTACTGAACACCTACCTATACCAGACACAGTTCTAGATGCTTATATCCATTATAAATCACAAGGATTCCCTTAATCCTTCCAATAGTTTAATAGTTATAAAATAGAAAGATTATACAGACGATATTGAGGCTGAAAGAGGTAAAATATAGTTACCTGTGTAACACACAAGTGTAAAATTTGCCATTCAAATCCTTGTTGTCTGACAGTAAAATCCATAATCTTTTCATCAATACATTTTTAAAGATACTTTTTAAAATGCTATTGTTGTTTCCTTTGTTGTTAAGCTTACCATGAAGTGATCAAAATAACACATTGATTTATTGATAATAACTTCCTGAATAATTGCTCTTGAGTAAGAACATGGCTTTGTTAATTGATGGTTAATTCCCCTCTAGTCTAGAAAACACATTGTCTAAGTAAATTGTGTGCGCAGGATCATAATTTTTATACAAATACACACATGTTGCAGTATGTGTTCTCCTGCCATTTTATCTTATACTCTGAGAAATGTTGGCACTAAATTGTGTCTAACTCTTTTTCGACCCCATGGACTGCAGCCCACCAAGCTCCTCTGCCCGTGCGATTTCCCATGCAAAACCACTAGAGTAGGTAGCCATTTCCTTCTCCAGGGGATCTTCCTAACCCAGGAATCAAACCCTCATCTCCAGCTTTGCAGGCAGGGTCTTTATGAGCTACCTAGGAAGCCCATACACTGAGAATAGTAACTTTTAAAATATTGCCTTTATCTCACCAATAATTCTTAATTTTTATAGCAACTAAATAGAGTTAGAATATTGAAGTCCAGGAAAACATGTGCCAGATTTTATGTGGCTGAAGAATAATTTTATTTCAACTGTATCACTCTTACAATGAAAAATGACTCTTCAACCCTGATGGCAGAAGACTGAGAATGAGGAAATGTGACTTTATCTTGAAAACACACATCTGACTTACAGAGAGAACAACATAGGTAACCTAAGTACCTCTTTCTCTAAGAAAGCATCAGCATCATTTCCTTTCTGGCCCTTGTGGGCTCAGCACACAGGTTTTGTGGTGAAACAAGTACGTGTGTGTGTGCGTGTAGTCATGTCTGACTCTTTGTGACCCCATGGACTGAAGCCCACCAGGCTCCTCTGTCCATGGGGTTTCCCAGGCAAGAATAATGGAGTGGGTTGCCATTTCCTTCTCTAGGTGATCTTGCTGACCCAGGGATCGAACCTCCATCTCCTGCATTGACAGGCGAGATTTTTACCACTGAGCCACCAGAGAAGATCTTCAAAAGAATATAGATGAGATTAACGGATTGAGGCATTTAGCCTCTATAAAAAATTTAAACAAACAAATAAACCGAAAGCAAAATTTGACAACTGACTGGGGATTTTATTTGGAAGGCCAGGACCCACAAACATGATATTCTGATAAGACAGTATTTTTGTGAAGGAGCAAAAGTGAATGACCCATGAAATATGCAATCTGGACTGGCAGGAGCCCAGAGACCTGGCTGAGAAGATATTAACACCCCTTTCCCAGGCAAGCTGCCAACTGAGTCTAACAAGGAAAACCTTTTTTATTTTTCTTTTCAGTTTCATTATACAGCAGAACTATTAACCACATTGACAACTAGAAACAGTCTGTTTTCCTGATAACTAGATTAGATGTTAAATTAGAGATGTCTAATCATAAAAGCAGGTAGTCGTATCACAAGAGAAAGATGGGCAAGACCTGTAGCTACACAGGAAGTGTTACCAGACCGCACCCGATTGTAGAGAACAGAAGCAACCTGAGTTTTAATTCCAAGCACTTTTCCTTCCGCAAAGATCAGAGATCTGTTTTTCCTTGGGGTGAAGCTTTGTTTTATGTTCTTCTGTTCGCTACCACCATCCCCCTCAGCCCCACAGCATGCTCCAAAAAATTCTTTGCCGTAAGAAGTTCAGTATTCTTATGTATGCAGTTTTGGAAATAACTAAGTCATGTTGTTTTAGGGTTTTCTAGAGACATGAAAGCTTGAACTTATGTACATATGTGAAGAGGGGGCTCCCAGGTGGCACAGTGGTAAAGAATCCATCTGCCAATGCAGGAGACCCAGGTTCAGTCCCTGGGTTGGGAAGATCTCCTGGAGAAGGAAATGGCAACACACTTCAGTATTCTTACCTGGAGAATCCCACGGACAGAGGAGCCTGGCAGGCTACAGTCCATGGGGTCACAAAGAGTTGGACACGACTTAGCGACTAAGAGCACACACATAAATGTATGTGAATGAAGGGGAGAGACTGACTTTAAGAAATTGGCTCACATGATTATGGAGATGGGCAAGTCCAAGTTCTGCAGGGTGGTCCAGCAGATTGGAAACCCTGGATAGCAGTGAGCTGTTGCTGTTGTTTCAGCCAGAACCCACCCTTGCTGGTGGGAGAAGGGGGTCAGTCTGTTCTGTTTGAGCCCATAACTAATTGGATAGGTCCCCACACACACCGTAGAGTACAATCTGCTTTACACAAAGCTCACCAATTTAAATGTTCATCATGTTCAAAAACACCTTCGCAGAAATGTCCAGACTAACTAACATTTCACCAAATGTCTGGGCACCGTGGCCTGGCCAAGCTGACACGTAAAATTACCCACCACATATGCTACCAATAAGAATATTTTTGGTAGTAAAACTGAGTTAGAGTAATATTTGCATGAAAAAGTAGCTACTTTAGGGTAAAATGAAAATACATGCAAAAGGAATTAGCACATTCCTTAGATTATTGAACCCAGGGAGAAATAGAGCAGTGGTTGGTAGCTGGGTCACTATGCTGGCAAGCAAAATCGGAACCATGTTCATCGAGCTGTTGGCTGGCAAAAATGAGCAAAAAATCATGAAATACTATATAAAAATAGAGTTTATTTTTTAAAAAGAGCTCATTAGGCAAGAATGCTTTATTTAAATAGAAAAGATTAAAATCTTGTTTCTTTAAACCCTTTTCAAACTGCCCTGAACTTTTTTGGACCTTCTGTAACTGAAGCTATTTTTGTAGACTCATTCCACAGAGCCAGCAGAAGAGAAATATAGTTACGTAAATATAGAGTCAAGGTAGTGAAAATTGTTGACTGTGAACATTGGAACGGCCTTACATAATACATAAGCTGAATCTCTCCTTGTTATAAATGAAGAGCAAAGAGCCCATACAGGTGAAATGACTTATTTTAGGTTATATAACCAGATAATTTTAATTATACTGATTCCTAGTTCGTACTTTCTTCACTAAACCTGAATTTTTACAAAGAAATCTCCAAATAGAGTATTTTAAAATAATAATTCAGACACTATTCTAGGTAAATCGATTGAAGGAAACTATGTCATGCCTCTCCTGCCCTGATACCTGACAAAATGAACAAAAATCAAACCAACAGGATCCAGTAAAATACTATAAGAAAATGAAGGGAGTGGAAATCAATGATCTTTAGAAAACTCTGCCAAAGAGACAATTTTGATGTGGCTCTGTATTATTTCTTCCTTCTCCCATTTTGAAAAGCTATTCTGTTGGAAAGATAAAATGTAAAAAATCTTGAACTTTGAAAGACAGGGGAAAGGAAGTGAAGAAAAGGGAGCAAGAAGAGGAAGAAGCAAAAGAAGGGGAAGAGGAAGGGGGAGGAGGGGGAGGGAAAGGGAGGGAAGGGGGAGGGAAGGGGAGGGAAGGGGGAGGGAAGGGGAGGGAAGGGGGAGGGGAAGAAGAGGAAGATTCCAAGCACCAAACTTTTCCCTTGAGAAGTTCAGATGAGGCAGGAACTACCTGAAAGTCTCATTGCTTGCCAGGTCATCTAGCTGAAATGGGAAATACTCAAAACTCTGAATGTATTCTCATGGGCTTAGGTGATGCTCACAACTCTGAGGATTGAATTTTGACAAAATGTATCGAAAAGAATCTCAGAGGGAGAAAGTAGAGCTATATACTATCAAGAGCTGCTGCTCAGAGTGCCACCCTTAACCCCTTCAAGTGTGTATTGAGACAGAACCAGAAAATGATGAGGAAAAGGAGAACCGCACTATACCAAAGGATGGCCGGAGAAGGCTAGACAAATGAAATGACCATATGCACACTGGCCAGAGAGGAAACAGAGTGTATTTGTTTTATTTAGCTAAATGCCTGGAGTCTCTCCCAATTGATGCTTTTAATTTGGTTCCCACTCCTGTTATATTGCCAGAATTTCTCCTCTAAACGTTTAAATTATTAGGTGCTTTACTATCCTAGAACTACAATCTTTAATCAGCAAGTCAGATCCCAAATAACCCAGATGGGGACGACAGAGGATGAGATGGTTGGATAGCATCGCAGACTCAATGGTCATGAGTTTGACTAAATTCCAGGAGTTGGTGATGGACAGGGAGGCCTGGCGTGCTGCAGTCCATGGGGTCGCAAAGAGTCAGACACGACTGAGCGACTAAACTGACTGACAATCTTCATACATTTTGCTGGTAAAGTTTTAAGCCCCTACCACTCCAACACACACACACATATACACTCACACATAACACGCACACACTCACAAGTACACACATATATACACTCATGCATAACACACATGCACACACATACACACATATATACATATGCACACACACATACACACTAACACACTCCCACTCCCATATATTGGCAGTGCCTTCAAGACAGGAAACCACAGCTTAATAACTGTTACTGTTTCTACTTGGTGGTTTTTCGAATTATGCCTTCCTCTATCTTAGGTATGCTTTTGGAATTTTACCAGTTACTGTAAATCAGCAGGTTGGTATTTTTTTAATACATTTGGAAAATTCCAGCCAAGAGTCTTTCAATCATTTTTATGCCCCATTTCTCTAGGATGGTAATCTGAATTTTTTAGGCAACTTCCAATTCTTTCTTGAAGTTCTCCATTTCTTCACTCATTTCACCTGTCTTTTTAACATCTGGGTTACTTGGGGTCTGACTTGCTGATTCACTGATTTTTCTCTTAGCTAGGGGCTATATTGTATTTCTTCTTCATATTTCTCAAAAGTCTTGATAGCATGCTGGACCATATCTCTGAAAGTACAGTAGAATTAGCAGCAAAAAAAAAACACATTGAAATCATTAGCAATATGCATATTTTAATGATCTTTATCATTCATTCAATGGACATTTATTTAAACCTCATGATGTGAAATTCCCTTCATATAACAACACTCCAGCTGTTCAATGTCTATCGTCAGAAATAAGAGTCTTGGGACTTCCCCAGTGGTCCTATGGCTACAAATTCGCCTGCCAATGCAGGAGACATGGGTTCGATCCCTGGTCCAGGAAGATCCCACCTGCCTTGGGGCAACTAAGCCTGTGCGTCATAGCTACTGAATCCACATGCCCTAGAGCCTGTTTTCCACAACAAGAGAAGCCACCACAATGAGAAGCCCTTGCACCACAACGAGAAGTAGTCCCTGCTGTCCATAACTAGAGAAAGCCCGCATGCAGCAAGGAAGACCCAGCACAGCCAAAAATAAATAAATAAAACTTTTTTTTTTTTTTAAAAAAAAGGGAACTCTGGACTCAAAAGAACTGATCAAAAAGAAAAGAAATGCGTGTCTCCAGTGCAGGTGAACAAGGAGCTGCAAATACCTTAGGAGGGACCTCAGAGACTCAGAGGAAATTTTGTGGCAGTTGTTTGAGTGCATCAACATCCCTGTGTATCATCACCAGCCTACTCGTGTCCAACTCTTTGTGACTCCATGGACTGTAGCCCCCAAGTCTCCTCCACCCATGGGGATTCTTCAGGCAAGAATACTGGAGTGGGTTGCCATGCCCTCCTCCATGAGATTCTTCCCAACCCAGATATACAACTCAGGTCTCCTGCATTGCAGGTAGATTCTTTACTGTCTGAGCCACCAGGGAAGCCCAAGAATACTGGAATGGGTAGCCTGTCCTTTCTCCAGGGGATCTTCCCCACCCAGGAATCAACCCAGGGTCTCCTGCATTACAGGTGGATTCTTTACCAACTGAGCTACCTGGGAAGCCCCTTTCAAGCATCAGGCTATCTTAAATCAGGAAGCACCTCCACATAAAACTATATTTAAGTGTATAATTCACTAAATGTGAGAAACACACATTTAGTACTACCTCTACCCTGAATTCTGATTGTAGGGTGCAGGGCTCTTTAAGGAAGGAATCATTAATATCAGCTATGTTTTGTTAAAAGTTAAACTGGCCCAGGACTTCCCTGGCAGTCTAGTGGTTGGAAATCCACTTGCCAATACGGAGGGCACGGGTTTGATCCCAGCTCAAGGAAGGTTCCACATGCTGTGGGGCAACTAAACCCACAGCTACCAAGCCCACATACTGCAACTACTGAAGTCCATGGGCTCCAGAGTCCACGTGCCACAACTACTGAAGCCTGTGTGCCTTAGAGACCCTTCTCCACAACAAAAGAAGCCACTGTGATGAGAAGCTTGCGCACCTCAACTAGAAAGTAGTCCCCACTCGCTGCAACTAAAGAAAGCCCATATGCAGCAATGAAGACCCAGGGCAGCCAAGCTTAAATAAAATTAAAATATGTTTAAAGTTAGATGTGTCTCCATTTGTGTGGAAAGTAAAATTCAATTTCCTATTAAAAAATGCCCAAAATATTTCAATGAATTTATATTTTTTGTCTATAGTATTAAGAGTTGAGGTGTTTTACTACTAAAACCAGAGACTAAAAAGAAAAAAAAAATCAAAATCTGTCCTGTAGATTAACACTTTAGCTTTCACAGATTTCAAGGGATCTTTAATTCAGAGAAGTGATCTAAGTGGGAACAGACTACCATTTTATGACGAATCCATAAAAACAAATCTCTAGTATGTTTGCACGATTGGACACTGGGCTTTTCCTTAAACTCCAAAATCAAATGGTAGGTCTTTTGATACTGTTCAACCTCATGAGAAAAGAAGAACAAAGAGAAGCAAAGAGAAAATGAAAGATAACTCTCGGTAGAAACCAGTTCCATAGTCTACCAGCTGCTATTAAAGTAACTCTGCCTTTTATTTTCCCTAAATTTCTCTTTTATACATTTCAGTACAGTTCAGTTGCTCAGTCGTGTCCGACTCTTTGTGACCCCATGAACCACAGCACGGCAAGCCTCCCTGCCATCACCAACTCCCAGAGTCCACCCAAACCCATGTCCCTTGGGTCGGTGATGCCATCCAACCATCTCATCCTCCGCCGTCCCCTTCTCCTCCTTTCCTCAATCTTTCCCAGCATCAGGACTTTTCAAATGAGTCAGCCCTTCACATCAGGTGGCCAAAGTATTGGAGTTTCAGCTTCAGCATCAGTCCTTCCAATGAACACCCAGGACTGATCTCCTTTAGGATGGACTGGTTGGATCTCCTTGCATTTACCTAACTAGTATTTATCTACCTAGTATTAATAATCTGAAATTTATATTACATTTTTCTTTAATCGGTTTACTCAGTAATTTTCCAATCAAAACTAAACCAACTATTTATTAAAAATCTGAGGGATGAAGTACACTTTAATGACTTTTACCTAAAAGTGTTATAAGATAGTTCAAAATATGTTAACATCAAAAGTTCTATGAATTTTGATCTGTACAATGATACCAAAGATAATGAGTACTTTGTATAAGTGCTTGTATAAGTGCTTGTATATATAAAACTGCCTTTCCAAAATACTTTTTATTCAGACCTGACAATGTTTGGCTATTTATACAATGTTTACGGAGAAAGTCTTAATGTATATATTAATATAGAATTATGTTGACACATATGAAACACATTTTAATGCATATTCTAATTTCAAATAGGCTAGAAGAGTCATTATTTCCTGGGCACACAGAAGTACTTTTCTAAGATTTCCCATTATTTTAAGCAAGGAAAGATTCTGTCAAACTTAAGGAATGTTTCTCAAAGCATAGATAGACATGGCAGATGTCATTCATGTTCAAAGAAGGTGTGAGATTAACAAATTACCAAAATAGCACCCTGTTTGTATGTTATGTGTATAAAATGCATAGACAGTGATAATAGTGTCTGAAGACTTTTATCAACAGTCTGAGTTGAAGCAAATGCTTTACATATTGTTATCTCAAGAAAACACAAGTAAACCTTTCTGAAATTAACTTGCCTTCACGTGCATTGAGCAGTATGTATATTGGAGAATGAAGAGGACTTGTCTATGTCTTATCTCTCTTTCTGTATAGTGGGGTCTGTTTACTTGGAGACACATTCATGCCAATCAAACATGTCTGTTGTTCAAGTCACAGGGAAAGAGGAATTACAGTTGCTCACTTTGTACTCAGAAATCATCCGTGTGGTGCCAGCTTCTGAAAGAAGCAGACTAGGTTTTTGGCTTATTCCAAAGAGGGCAATTGTTCAAAGAAAAACTTTAATGCAAAGCATTTAGGGTAATGTTATGTAAATAAGCAGTAAGACTGGAGCTCTGGCTCTTTTTCTCTTCATTTCCTTAGCTCTGTGATTTTCACCTTGAAAGTTTTTACTTCAAGTTTCATATAGCCTCATTATTTCTACTTGGCATTTTCTTTAAGATACACAGCAGCTGCACAATATTGATAAACTCTAAGAAGGATAGACTATACTACATTGCCTTGGCTTCAATCTAAATGGACCATATATAGAAACTCTGAATTTGCAGTATTTGTGTTGCAAAATCTTCACCTCTATTTTATATTTGAAAAATTCAGGGTCTAAAATCTCTATACAGTAAGTCTCTCAGAGTGTCTTTATTCTAATGTAATAATCTCCACATTTACTATATTACAGTTGAATTGGATACTAAAATTTCAGTCTCAGAAATGATTAATAAGTAGTCAAGATGGGTCTAAAAAAAATTCTTCCTCAATAATGTCATTCTTTTTTAAAGTTCTTGTGTCTTTCAAAATAAATCCAAAGTGTCCATTGAGATCTTATTAAGAAAACCATATCAAGAAAGGGACAGAATTGCCAAACATAAAAGTATGGGTGACATCACAAAGAAAAAGGAAATGACATAAATTTCCAAAGTGAAATCAAGAATAAGATTCATTTAATAGAAACAACATAAATGAACAAGGAAGACCTGGGGAATATTTGCAACAAGTATTCAGAGGGAAATTGTTTTTTTTTTTTAATTGCTCTTAAAAAGAAACACACAAAAATGCTAATAGAAAAATGGACAAATGGAATGTCCAGCCAGTTTACAAAAGAGCAGGAAGTACAAACAGTAAGTGTATAAAATCCCACAAAGTCATCAATATTCAATGCCCTCTAAGACAAAACACTGTTAGCCACCAGCAAAGAGTCGGACACGACTGAGCGACTTCACTTTCTTTCTTTCTGTAGTTCCTTTTGGAGAAGGAAATGGCAACCCACTCCAGTGTTCTTGCCTGGAGAATCCCATGGACAGAGGGTCCTGGTGGGCTACAGTCTATGGGGTTACAAAGAGTCAGACACAACTAAGCAACTAACACACATACACACACACACACACACACACACTGAGGTGCGGAAGGACAGACATCATTGTCCCTGTCAGTGAGACCATCAGAATGGTTTGTATATCCTCCTAGAGGAAAGTTGCTGATGAATATTACAAGCTTACCAAGATCATCCTGAATGCTCATGGCTTTACATAATCCACATAACAACTCTGTGAGTTACTGACAATCTTGCCTTTGTTGCACCTGTGATGGAACGGACACAGAGAAGGTTAAACTGTTGTCCAAGTCACAGGAGAAGGGGGGCCGACAGCAGGGACAAAGCTGGGATTTTAATACAAGTCCTCGATTCCAGAACTCATGCTCTAAATTCCATGCTCTAATGCCTCTGAGAAGAAACAGAAATTTGGGAGTGGCCTGGGGACTGTGTACTGGAGTCAGACGGAAGGGCTTTTCAGAGATGAGCATCTCTCAGAAAAATCAGATAAGACAGAAGCACTTTGCTGGGGTTTATGAGACAGTCAGTGGCTGCAAATGTTCAACCCAATCCACTTTTACTGACATGCAGTTTAATTTTCAGTTTTAAGAGTTTGCATTGTTTTCAATCTCAGGTGTTGCCCTAACAGCCACGTTCTTTTATTAACAATGCTCACAATGCTCTACAGAATGAAGGAATGGGAGATGTGCTTGCTTACTACATCAATTTCATCAGGGCTTTCAGTTCAGTTCAGTTCAGTCACTCAGTCGTGTCTGACTCTTTGCGAGCCCGTGAACTGCAGCACGCCAGGCCTCCCTGTCCATCACCAACTCCCGGAGTTTACCCAAACTTATGTCCATTAAGTCCGTGATGCCATCCAACCATCTCATCCTCTGTCGTCCCCTTCTCCTCCCACCTTCAATCTTTCCCAGCATCAGGGTCTTTTCAAATGAGTCAGTTCTTTGCATCAGCATCAAGGCTTTAGGCAATAATTATTCGTTAGAATAATGAGCTCTTCCTGAAACTCTGGGATGTCTGTTGTATTTTTTTAACAAATGAGTGCTCCAGGAGGACGATGAGCTATTGCTCTTTCAGCTCCTCTGTCTTCACCCCCAGAAGAATGGATGTCCTTAATAAGTTCACCCTTCTTGGGGAAATGGCCTATGCCACTGTTGTGCTCAAGGGATTCTACCTCATTAGAGTGGTGATCTGCAAATGTACATAGGATTTCACTGAAGACAGACCTGGCAGAGCAGTCCTGAGGGGCCCAAAGCCCTGGCATAACTATTTAGGATAGAATTCCTTACTCTGCAGGAGCAGCAAGAATGAGGCACCCAGGAAATGAAGGGACTTTTAAAAGCATTAAAGACATTTGATACCTTTGGCTAATGTCACTTGGGCGTCATATCATTTTACCTAGCAGCAAAAGTTTACTTAGTCATGTATTACTTGCTATTGTAAACTATGCATGCCATTCAAATCAGAAAATAATAATTCTATGAACAATAAATATACTGGGCAGGAGAGGTAAATGTTAATTGTGATGTTGCAAGTTCAGGGCATCTTGTTGACTATTTACTGAAGAGAATAGTCAAGCTTTACCTTTTCACTTGTTTTATTTTTTTAATGTGTCCCTGGAAAAAAACTTCAAGCTTAACCATTTTCTTCTTGTTTTAGAAAAGATGGAATAGACATGCTTTTCATAGTCTCCTGGGAAGTGTAACTCGACTATCATTCTACAATGTTAGTTAGCAAATCAGATCAATGGCAACCTCTCCTCACACACCTGCCCTCACACATCTGTTGCAATCTATGTTTGTGATTCACTGTTGTTTGGGTGTAATTTATCTGTTCATTTTTTAATCAAGTAACTACTGAGTCTATATGCACTGTGCATGGATACAGAAATCAAAGACTTCCTCCCAAGTCCTCTTTCCAGGGCTCATTTTTAATAAAGGAGGTAATATAAACAATCTTAATACAAGGCAGAAAGTGGCTTATGACATTGACTAATAAAGAATAACTTTGTGAGTATCAAGGAATTAAGAAGATATAAAACAGTAAAGTCTACTTGACCGCTTAAACTGCGTGTGGGCAGCACAGTCAAACCCCCGTTTGTATTCACTGTGTGAATGAATAACTTAATAGCAGGAAGGTGTTTTGAAAGACAGATGGAATAAAGTACACTAAAGCAGTCGTGCACAGCACATAGTAACTCTTTCAGAAGTGCATGCTCGTTTGTCTCCATCCGTTTCATATTGCACGTACTTTAAAATACGCTCCTAAACATAGTATTAATAGATGCACTTAGATCTTTTCATGCATTGAAGAAAATACTTCTGATTTGTGAAAATAAGTGTGCATTTCTGTGCACACCCCCAGGAGAAAACAGAACTCTAATGAGGCAATTTAATTTGCACTTACAATGTACTGAATGTATTGGCATTGATAGAAATTAGTATAGCTCATAAGGAATTAAGTGTAGATCATGGTTGTATTGGCAGCCCCCAATCAAAACAAAGTAAATATTTAGTCTTTTTTTCAATTAAAGAATAGTTGATTGGTTGTTAGTTGTTAGTTTCTGCTGTACACTAAAGAGATTTAGTTATATACATATTTATATATATTCTTTTTCATATTATTTTCCATTGTGGTTTATTATAGAATAGCGAATATAATTCCCTGTGCTATACAGTTAGGACTTTGTTGTTTATCTAATTTATATATAATACCAACCTGAAAAGTTTAGTCTTGAATGAAATCCCTTCATTGGCTCCCTGGATAAACTGAGGCTGATGACCAAGGCATATACAGGATTCCTTGGTGGTGGGCGCCCTAGGTGGGTTCCAGCCTTTAGAATTTTCTGACATTCTTCACACGTGTCAGGTGGCCACAGAGTTCTTCTTCCCATCTCAGGAAATCCCTCTGTCCTCTCTCCCCACCACCCTGTAACTCAGTCTCCTAGTCAACACTCACCTGTCTCTTATACTTGGATCAAAAGCTGCTTCATTCATGAAGACCCCTGCTCCAGATGTTTGATATCTGTAAACACTACCATCAAAGAACATGCATCACTTTATTAAAAATGTGGGTTTAGAGCTTTCTTTTTCTTTCCCTTTGAAGGAGAGCTTACTTTGTGTTTCTTGCTTGTAGCCGCACTGCCTGTCGTGGGACCTGTGTACATAATATGCTCCGAGTAATAACTGAGATGAGTGGATGGATAAAGGAGTCAATGGATGGATGAATCAGTGGATGAGGGCTTTCTGTGTCATGTACAGAATGAAGATGAGGTTGGGGGATGAGTGGGGGGAAAAACGTGACATTTTAGAGTCCACCGTAACAAACTTTTCCAAATTTTGTTCTCAAAAAATAACACAACACAGGATTTTAGGGCTAAATGGTGTGAATTTTGCATAAAGAATAAATTCGTCCCAAGTGGAAGAGGCAATGATAGACTGTTACTAATCTTGACCATAGATATATTTCACAGAAAAATGCACCTTTGTCAGATAATATTACTAAATCTTATCAAAGCAAAATTTACATATACATTTTATTCAGTCATGAAATTAGCCAATGCAGAGAGGAGAAAATGAACCTAAAACATGAATCATCGCAGCCCCGAGAAGGGTTGTCAGTGCAGCGGGCTCCACACTGCTGTGATGTATGTCATCTCTCTCTAAAACTTTCTAGCCATGTCTTAAAACTACATAATGATGAGTACTTAGCCCTGACAAAGTGCCAGACTGTGTTCTAAGTGCTTGCTACCACATTTTACTCAACCTTGCAATAGCCTAATGAGATAGGCATCATTAGACCCCATAGTTAGACGCACGTGTAGAAATCCATGTTCAGAGAGAATGAACTGGCCCCCCACAGTATGCAAGGGAGCAGAGAGGCTTGTCTGTGAAACCAGCGTCTGAGCTCCTAGTCTCTGCCCTCAGCTCCTTGGTGACTCGCAGATCTGGCTGCCCTGGGTTTCATTTTTGTCATCTCTAACACGTAAGGGAACAAGGAATTTCAAAACTTCTCTTAAACTCATTGTTTTCTGTTTGTTTTCTTTCTCCTCTGGAATGGCGATTGGCCAAAGTGGCTCTCACAGAAATACTGTAACTGAAGATAGACTCACATTTTTGTCATATATGAAAACAGTCTCAGAAGTGGCCGCATACTCAGACACTGTGATCATCTGTTTACACAGGATAGGGTTGATGAGGGTTTAACCTTGCTGTCAGGGTAAAGATCTTTGATTGTCTCACCCTTACAGCTGTAATTTGACTTGGTCTGTTTCATATTTTCAGGGAAACCTTCTCTGTGCCACTGGAGATGTGCTACGGTGACACTTAGTTTGGGAGGGATAACTCATTAGAACACCATGGCCAGCACCAACAATGGGGGTTTTGAAAAAAGTTCCAATGATATGAGTCTCATTACCAGAATTGTTGTATCATATAATTCAATTAAAATATGAAATTCATTAAATGTCATGCCTGAATTATGGTAACAGCTGTGAAAATTATTTCTCTGTCTTCACCCTTGTGTCTTTCTAATTCATTCATGAGACTGTGGAAAAATTGATCTTTTAAAATGCAAATATAGCCATTCCATTCTTGTGTTTAAAATATTTGGATAAATTTTACTGTCTTCAAAGGTGTCTAAACTTCTCAGCAAGACCTAAACGTCCATCAAGACCTGCATTTCTATTTTTATGTTTTAAGAAAGCTCCAGACTGTTCTCCATAGTGACTGTACCAATTTACGTTCCCGTCAACAGTGTAAGAGGGTTCTCTTTGGCCCACACCCTCTCCACCCTCTATTGTCTGTAGATTTTTTTGAAAATGGCTACTCTGACTTCTTCCAGGTGATTCCTCATTGTAGTTTTGATTTGTATTTCTCTAATAGTGATGTTGAACATCTTTTCATGTGCTTTTTAGCCATCTGTATGTCTTCCTTGAAGAAATGTCTATTTAGATCATCCACTCATTTTTTATTGGGTTCCTTGTTTGTTTGTTTGTTTTATATTGAGCTGTATATGTGCTGTTTGTTTGTTTGGAGATTAATCCCTTGTGAGTTGCTTCATTTGCAAATATTTTCTCCAGTTCTATAGGATGTCTTTTTGTTTTGTTTACAGTTTCCATTGCTGGGCAAAAGCTTTTAAGCCCCAGCAATCCCACTCTTTAGCATGTACCCAGAGAAAACCATAATTTGAAGATGCATGCACCTCAGTGTTCATTGCAGTATTATTTACAATCGCCAGCACATGAAAGCAACCTAAATGTCCATCAACAGAGGAATGGATAAAGGAGTGTGGTACAAATATACAATGGAATATTATTCAGCCATGAAAAAGAAAAATAATGCCATTTGCAGCAACATGGCTGGACCTAGTCATACTTACTGAGTAAAGTAAGTCAGACACAGAAAGACAAATATCACAATATCTTTCATATATGGAATACAAAAAAAAAAAAGGGTACAAATGAACTTGTTTCCAAACAGAAGTAGAATCACAGATGTAGAAAACAATCTTATGATTACCAGTGGGTATGGGGGGAGGGATAAACTTGGATATTGAGATTGACACATGCAAACTACTATATATAAAATAGATAACAAGAACCTACTGTATAGCATAGGAAACTTTACTCAATACTCTGTAATAGTTTAAATGGGAAAAGAACCCACCAAAGCATGGAGATATCTATCTATCTATCTATCTATCTATCTATATATATATATATATATATATATATAACTGATTCACTTTGCTGTACACCTGAAATTAATACAACATTGTAAATCAACTCTACTTCAACAGAAAATTTTTTGAAAAGACCTGCATTTCTACCTGCTTTGCATGGCCCCTTGCCTCCTTGTACCTAATGTCTAGGAATCCTGCATGGTGTTTCTCCAACATTTCAGCCTCAACCTTGCTCTACTATTTGCCAGGAACCCCTACCCACACCCTCATGTAGGACCAATTCCTACCCGAGAAAAAAGCAGAAGAAAAATATCATTTAATAAAACTCATGAACATATTTGAAAAACTTTGAAACTATGTTAGTAGATATAACCCAGAAATATGCGTTCATGCTGTTGCTTAAGTTGTGTTCAACTCTTTGTGACCCTATGGACTATAACCCACCAGGTTCCTCTGTCCATGGGATTCTCCAGGCAAGAATACTGGAGTGGGTTGCCATGCCCTCCTCCAGGGGAATCTCTCTGACCCAGGGATTGAACCCGTGTCTCTTTCGTCTCCTGCATTGGCAAGCAGGTTCTTTACTAGTGCCCCCTGGGAAGCCCAATCCAGAAATGTATTTGTGATCAAACTGGGTTTATGTCAGTAGTTCACAGTGAGTGTTCATTGTGAGATGTGTTGGTATAAATCACCATACATATTTTCATTAATTCATAAAAGATAAATGTTATGTGATCATCTCAGTACATCCTGCAAAATAGTTTAACAGATTTTGCAATGATTTACAAGCAATGTCATAGGAAACAAGGGAAAAAAGAAACTACCTTAACCAGAAAAATGTAGATGCAAAAAACCTAGAAGCTACTTACTAGTAGAATATTAATTCAGGATAAAGTCAGGATTATTAGCCATGTATACTTCAGTTCAACATTTCACTGGAGGCCCTAGTCATACAAGAATTCAGAAAATGGTAGGGGTTAAAGTTTCCACATTTTGGAAAAGAAGACCCCAGGTTGTCACTCTTTGAGACGATACAATTGTCTAAATCTGGCTGCTGGAAAGCTTTTATGTTAAATTCTTATTGAAAATGGTACCCTTTGTACAATACAATGTTTATTTTTGACTCTGAGGCTCTGGTAATCCTAGGACTAGCATAGCTGAATTGATAAAAAAAATTTTTTTTCAACATATTTACAACTCATTTAAGGCACCCCAGTAGTATGAGTTTGGTTTACCAAAAATCACAAACAGTAGAAACAGATTGCTAGAATTTAAAAGTAAGCAGCAGGGGGATGCTTTATTGTCCCTTCCCTGCATTGGCGTGGGAGACATTCCTGCAGGGTCACAGGGATGGCCAAGCCCAGGACACCCAGCATGGGAAAGCTGAGACTGACAGTTGTGTATTCAACACAGAGGCTCAGAGCCTGGGGAGGGGGACAGGGCACATGACACAGGCCACCTGGGAGCTGTGCTTGGGAACAGAGAGAATAACCAGGGCTTACAGAGGCAGGCTCTGTAGGATCAATGAGGTCAGGTACCCTTGGTTCCCACAGGAGGACGTGATTGGTTTGTTTGAATAAGCCTACGGGCCAGTAGGAAAGCAAAGCCACTTCTCCAGGGTGAGCGAGAACAAGGCCTGGTTCGCTTAATAACAAAGGGTTTGTCTAGGGTTCCTTGTCTTCAGGATCAGAGTAAAGATGAGGGCTCACAGGCGGGATTCAAGGTCTCCTGGTTTTCCCAGATGTCAAGACAGCACATAGTATAGGGCCTTTGTTTTATGTCTTATACCACAAGGGGACTCCATTTAAAATCCTTATTAAATAGTCAGCTACATTTCTATAAATTGACTATAGCACTGGAAAATACAAATTTTAAAATACTTTTTACAAAAGGAGAAACAAGCAGAAAGAAACCAACGATATAACTATCAATAGAGACTCAAAACCTTTCTGAACATAACTATCAGCCTTTATTTGTGTGTGTGTTAGTCCCTCAGTTGTGTCCGACTCTCTGCAATCCCATGGACTGCAGCCCACCAGGTTCCTCTGTCCATGGAATTCTCCAGGCAAGAACACTGGAGTGGGTTGCCATTCCCCTCTCCATAAGCCTTTTTTTCAAATAATCAAATAAACAAAAAACATATCCATTGATTGGAGGACTCCTTGTAAAAATACCAATTCTTCCAAAAACTTGTCTGAAAAATTAAATAATTTTTTCATGAAACTTGAAAAGTGCATTGTTTAATTATAAAGAATTTGCAGAAGTGCCCGTTTATTGAGTCAGGTAGAAAGAATCACTCTCCTTAACATCATGATTTATTATAAAAATGTAATATTGAGGATGGTGTGGGCTGTCACAGACTTACAGAAACAAATCAGAGCAGAAAGAAACACAATACATGGCCCTGAAAGAAAAACAGAACTACTTCTGAATCTAATGAGAAAGCACTCTTCAATTAACAGGACAAGGACCATGATCCATATGCTTTTGAAAAGTGAAATAGATCCTGATTCCACCTCTTACCTTCTCCCCCAAATTAACCCCAAATGGATCACAGAATTAAACTCAAAGGAAAGCTTTAAAAAAAAATGTTGGAATGGAATTGACAGAGTATTTTCATGTCCCCAAAGAAAGAAACTCTTAAGTCTGCAATGTCTAACCCATGAGGAAAGAAAGCAATTATATTAGCTTGTATTAAATTCAGTTCAGTTCAGTCACTCAGTCGTGTCCGACTCTTTGTGACCCCATGAACCGCAGCACGCCAGGCCTCTCTGTCCATCACAAACTCCCTGAGTCCATCCAAACCCATGTCCAGCGAGTCGATGATGCCATCCAGCCACCTCATCCTCTGTCGTCCCCTTCTCCTCCTGCCCTCAATCTTTCCCAGCATTAGGGTCTTTTCCAATGAGTCAGCTCTTCGCATCAGGTGGCCAAAGTATTGGAGTTTCAGCTTCAACATCAGTCCTTCCAATGAATATTCAGGACTGATCTCCTTTAGGATGGACTGGTTGAATCTCTTTGCAGTCCAAGAAACTCTCAAGAGTCTTCTCCAACAACATGGTTCAAAAGCATCAGTTCTTTGGCGCTAAGCTTTCTTTATAGTCCAACTCTCACACCCATACATGACCACTGGAAAAACCATAGCCTTGACTGCTGCTGCTGCTGCTAAGTCACTTCAGTCGTGTCCGACTCTGTGCGACCCCATAGACGGCAGCCCACCAGGCTCCCCCATCCCTGGGATTCTCCAGGCAAGAACACTGGAGTGGGTTGCCATTTCCTTCTAGATGGACCTTTATTGGCAAAGTAATGTCTCTGCTTTTTAATATGCTATCTAGGTTGGTCATAACTTTCCTTCCAAGGAGTAAGTGTCTTTTAATTTCATGGCTGCAATCACCATCTGCAGTGATTTTGGAGCCCAGAAAAACAAAATCAGCCACTGTTTCCACTGTTTCCCCATCTATCTACCATGAAGTGATGGGACCAGATGCCATGATATTAGTTTTCTGAATGTTGAGCTTTAAGCCTACTTTTTCATTCTCCACTTTCACTTTCATCAAGAGGCTCTTTAGTTCTTTTTCACTTTCTGCCATAAGGGTGGTATCATCTGCATATTTGAGGTTATTGATATTTCTCCTGGCAATCTTGATTCCAGCTTGTGCTTCCTCCAGCCCAGCGTTTCTCATGATGTACTCTGCATATAAGTTAAATAAGCAGGGTGACAATATACAGCCTTTACGTACTCCTTTTCCTATTTGGAACCAGTCTGTTGTTTCATGTCCAGTTCTAACTGTTGCTTCCTGATCTGCATACAGGTTTCTCAAGAGGCAAGTCAGGTGGTCTGGTATTCCCATCTCTTGAAGAATTTTCCACAGTTTATTGTGATCCACACAGTCAAAGGCTTTGGCATAGTCAATAAAGCAGAAATAGATGTTTTTCTGGAACTCTCTTGTTTTTTCGATGATCCAGCAGATGTTGGCAATTTGATCTCTGGTTCCTCTGCCTTTTCTAAAACCATTAAAATTAATAAAGTACATTAAACAAAAGACAATGTGAATACACTGACCCTGGGGAGAAGATATTTGCAAAACATATAAAAAAATTGTTCGTTTTCATAATACATTTAAAAAAAACTGGTAAGAATGAGAAAAGGGCATGTGTGCACACACACAAAATTAGATAAAACAAGCAAAAGGTTTGAGTAAAAAAAAAAAACAGAAGAGAAAACAGAAATATCCATTAAAATATGGAAATAGACTCAATCATCCTAAGTAATCATGAAAAGGATGAATAAAAGTGCAATGAGATAGCACTTCACAGTCGATAGTATCATTTCAATTCAATTCATTTCATTCTCTCAGTCGTGTCCAACTCTGCAACTCCAAGGACTGCAGCACACCAGGTTTCCCTGTCCATCACCAACTCCTGGAGGTTGCTGAAACTCATCCACTGAGTCAGTGATGCCATCCAACCATCTCATCCTCTGTTTTTCCCTTCTTCTCCTACCTGCAGCATAAAATAGCTTTAAAGTGCTTCGGCATTTCTTAGAAATGATGGAATGCACACATGCATTCCCACTCCTAGGCGTAAGCCCTGGAAAATTTGCCTTATGATGCAAGGAGCTCAAATTCAGGGCTCTGTGACAACATAGAGAGGTGAAGTGGGCTGGGAGGTGGGAACGAGGTTCGAGAAAGAAGGAACATCTGTGTACCTATGGCCTCTTCACATTGATACATGTTAGAAACCAGCACAACATTGTTAAGCAATTATCCTCCAGTTAAAGATAAATTTAAATAAAAAAATAAAATGCGACGGATTGTAAAAAAAAAAAAAAAAAAAGTAAATAGATGATCAGTATGAGGAGACCTGCGTCTGTTGTGGGTCGTTGCCACCCACCCCAACATCCCCACTTCCTTGCCTGCTTTGTGTGAACAGGGGCGGGTCCGGCACATAGTCCTCTCCGGCAGCTGGCTGTAGGTGGGCTCCATCCACGGGGAGAAGGCGGAGGCCGTCCAGACGTGGCAGGGAAAGGGCGTCTTTTCCAGGTTCTCTCTAGCTGTGTTTACCCGGCAGCCCGCAGGTTAGCAAGCCAGAGACCCGGCAGCCTGCACTTCTGCAGCCCTCAGGGGCCCGCTTCTCCCTGAACCCCCCCCCAGCGAACACTTCACCCCCTGGAGAGGACTGACTCCGTGGAGCTCTGCCTACATCTTCCCGCAAGCATCCTGTTCATGCCAAATGCTGCCTTCCAGCTACGACGCCTTCTCCAAAGAGGCCAGGGTCCCAGCCTTGCTCTCCCTGGTCTCCCCTTCCGAGCAGTAGCTGCGTCTGCTTTTGCACCTGCCCTTCTCCTTCCCATCCTCCTTCACCCTTCTTTTGTAGTGAAGAGTATTTTACCAGTTACCAAGTCTTTGTATTAAATGTTCACAGTTCTCCCTAGTGGATCTCAGCTGAATCCTAGTGCTTACATGTTTAACAATGTTTACAGCAGCATATTTTATAGGTGAAAATATATTGGAAAAATAAATATTCGTCAGTGGTAGATTATATAATTAAATTTGCTACACATATGCAAAATAAAGCATAGAGCAGTGAAAATAAACCACAGCTATACATATACACTTGTGTGCGTGCTAAATCACTTCAGTCGTGTCTGACTCTTTGTGACCCCATGGACTGTAGCCCACCAGGCTCCTCTGTCCATGGGATTTCCCAGGCAAGAGTACTGGAGGGGGTTGCCGTGCCCTTCTCCAGGGGATCTTCCTGACCCAGGGATCGAACCTATGTCTCCTGTGGCTCCTGATTGGCAAATAGATTCTTTTGTTGCTGAGCCACCAGGGAAGCCCACACATAAACATAAGTGAAACTAAAGAGTATCATGTTGATTAAAAACAAAAAAAGCTGTGAAAGATTGCACAGAGGCTATTCATACAGGTACATTTTAAAAACTGGCAAAGTCAAGTAACATTTTGCTTAGAGATATATCCCTCTTTGTAAACTAAAATAATAAGAAGGAAACCCTAAGCAGAGAATCGTTCATCACGTCTACCCTCTGGGGACAAAATGACAAATATGCTCAACTGAGTGGCACCAATATTATTCTGCTTCTTAAGATGAGCTGAGTACATAGGGTTTCTTGTTTTAATATTGTGCTTTTAAAGCATGTCTATACATATATATATGTATATATATACTAATCATCTTTTTATTTTAAATGTGTGTAAATAGGGCAAGATTTGCTAAGTCTAAAATCAAGAAAAGGTATCACAAGTTATAATAACACCAAAACTAAGGCTTAGATTTCCAAATCAACAGGCAAATATATTACTACAACTATTAGCAGTAAATTAATAGATAAAAATTATAGACTATATGATGAATACAAATGCAAGGTAAATAAAACAATATAATTACAACTTATGTCAATAGGTGATTAATAATTAAATCCAGTGTTTGAAAATAAAAGTAAAAAATTAATGCTAGAGATCACATCAATACTAATTGATACAACATCATATGTTCCTTTACTTATTTACATTTTAAATAAATGAAATTGGCCTGATGCCAGGCCGGTTAGTATTTGGATTGCAGTTGTGTCTGTTGGAAGCATGTTACTACATCTTCTTATCAGACAATAGTTACCAAGAATTTTTAAAATAGTCAAGTTTTCCTTCAATAAAGCAATTGTTAAGATAATGGTTTCTATGAAAACATTTAGAAATAATGTACATAATAGCCCAAACCAGAAACTTTCAAAAGGTGCAATATAAGTGGCTTAAGTAACTGTGGTATATCCATATAGTGAAATAACAGAATTGCTCAGAATGCTGTTGATGAAAAATATTTAATGATGTGGAAAATAATTATGATACAATGCTGACCACATAGCATTTTAGCACACACATGTGATTATACATATTAAAAAAGAGACATTGCCAAAATGTTGATTGTCTTGGTTCAAAATGAAGAGATTTTGGAGTGACATTTTTCCTTCTGTCACTGATTTGTATTATTTATTGTTAATGCTTTTTTGTGTTTTCCAAGCATCCTTACCTTTGGTTTTCATTACTTTGACAATTAATTGAAATAAAGTAAAACAAATAATGCCAGTATCAGCACAAGTATTTTTCTGTGGACATATATCAAACAAGAGTAGAATTAATATTTTGTTCACCATGAGTACATAACGATTTCCAGTTTAGTAAAGATGAGAGAGAGAGGTATCCATGGCCACAAGCTTCTTCCATTCATGCATTCATGGAAGGTTTGCCTAAAAGAGAATTGCTACATGCAAACTATTTGCAGTGGGGAATCCATTCCTTTCCCTTGCCCCATGTAACTTCCTCTTAAAACCTGTCTTAGTCCTTTAATCATGGATGCAGTTTATGTACATCACCAAGTGGAGACATCCTGGAGCAAAATATCTTTGTGCAGCAAATCAGAACTCAGCTCACATGTTTCAGGTTACTGCACGTGACTTTATACCTTACTGAGCCTCACTGGTTTTTAAGCATGAATTTTCAGCTTTGTGGAAAGTGGAGCAACAGGTGACTACAGTGATTGCTACCTGGGTCTTTGTTCCAATTTGAATTTTGTACAGGTCTTTTGTTTTGAAAAATGTCCTCTGATATAGGTCAGGATTCCCAGGAGTCTGGAGACTGGTATTGGTTCTTATTTTTTCTTACACACCTAGAACTATTTCCATCACTACAGGGAACCTGGAGGGCCACCTTGTACAACAGTTCGAAATGTGAATAGTGAACAGAAGTTCCACAAAGAAAAAAAAAAAAAATCCCAAGAACATCAGCTAGATAATTGAATAGGTACTCAGCCCACTTCGGGAAAAGTTCCACATTTTCTGATCAGCAAATACCTCCAGGTCTAGTAACACGGCTGGTGCAAAGTGGATTCCACTAGGTTGTGCTCTCATGATTTTAATGCAGGAGTGGCTGAGATACAGGCTGCATTACTTAAAATTCTGACATTTAGTTTTAACACAGCAGTGAGGCCATTTGGTGCATGATTGGGCAGGGAGTGCCCCCACAGCTCAGCCTGGAGTCAACCATTCTGCACATCTAATGTCTTTTAAGAAATGTCTTTTCTGCTTGAAGTAGACAGGGAGGTTTCATTGTTGCAACAGAGAGTTCTGTCCAAGAAAGAAACTGGCCAAGCCAACTGCATGTAGAGATAAGGGGCCCAAGGAATATTACTCTGGGGGAATTTCCCCCTCCATTCCCATGGAGCATCTTAAAGGCATTCATTCAGAAATTAAGCAAAAATTTTAAAAACATATCACTTCCTTACTTTCTTCCTTCCCTTCTTACTTTCCTTCTTTCATCTTGACTCTTTTTCTTTCTTTCTTTCTTCCTGTCTTCCTTCCTTCTTTCCTCCTTTCTTTTTTCTTTCTCCCTCTATTCTTTCTTCCATCATTCCTTTTTTCTTCTTACATGAGAACCACAAATTCAGAGGTCCACAAATAATAGAAAAGCTGAATACCCAGGGCCAGGCTAGATTCTGGAGACCAACTTCAGTGAACACTATCACACAGGAAAACCAGTTTTCATACAGGAGCCTGTGTCAAGCCGTCAAAGTGTTCTTTCTCTAGTGGAGTGCCTGGGATCTGGCGTCCTAGCTGGGTAAGCAGGAGAGCTCTCCACACCTGCTTCAAGGTCAGGGAAGGCGCTGAGCCGGAGGCACTCGAAGACAGGACTCACACTGACTCTTTCCAGGCCCTGAGGCAGCCGCCATCTCGCAGCCCTGTGTCTGCCTAGGGCACAGGGGCCCTGGGCTTGTAAGCCCTGTTCCAGGAGTACGTGTGCAAGGTTACTGCTTCTAAGCCTAACCATGAGCTGCAGGCACAGGCTGAAAATTGAAGAAATAGGCCAGTAAAGCTTCCAGTCCTTTCAGGCATAAAAATGGGAGATGAGGAGCCTGAAGTTCGTTTTCTTACCTCACTCACTGTGGACAAATTGCACGGTGTCGGCTGTATTTCACAATCGTTTTCTTTTAGCTTACACATTTTCCTGTATGAACTTTTCTATTTTAAGTTTCTATATTTAGAGTCTGACCTTGGATTGAGATGCCTTGGGCAAAGAGAGAGAATAAAAACCACTTCTTAGGTTTTCTAGCTCGAATTCAGTTCAGTTTTCTAAGCCTGCCTTTCCCCAGCTGTGAACGGCATACCCAACTTCATTCAGGTGTGCAGAGCCCGTTAGATGACCCATATCTGACAGCTGGCATAAAGTCAGGGCTCAGCCAATGTGTAGGGTTTCATAACCACGTATAACACTGTATACAGAATAGTAACTTTCCTGTACTTATTTGTATGCTCATTAATTTAACACTCAACTTCTAGAAGGATGGGAGTGCTGTGGAAAGGCTGTTGGAGATCCCAGGAGATTTTATTCTAGAAGTAATGTCTTTAAGGAGGCACAGAAGCAGAGGACTGTGGACTCAGATGGGCAAGCAGTGATGGTGAAATAATATCATTCTTCCTCTGAGGACTACAACCACTTCAGCTTCCACTATCCCAGGACTAACGAGGAGCCACAGACCCTCTGGAGGGAAGCTGAGGAAAATTAGGGGGGTGAATTAGAACATGTTACGGTCTTACAGACATGAATGGAGGTTACCTGCTGGCAAATAGACCACTAAGACTGTACTATTTGCTATTGGTGTTAATCCCTAAGCACAGGTGAGTGTCACAGCTTCAAAACCCCCATCTTTTCTTCTACTAAGTAGCATGCCAGTGTGATGCACAGACTAATCTACTTAGAGTTTACACACTTGTGAAAGAGATCTGAGACTGTTATTCCATCACTAAGCTGTGTCCAACTCTTTGCGACCCCATGGACTGCAGCAAACCAGGCTTCCCTGTCCTTCACAATCTCCTGGAGTTGGCTCAGACTCATGTCCATTGAGTCAGTAATGCCATCCAACCATCTCATCCTCTGTCGCTCCCTTCTCCTCTTGCCTTCAATCTTTCCCAGCATCAGGGTCTTTTCCAATGAGATTGTTTAGACACTTTTATTAACTTTAAAGTAAAGCTGATTTCTCATTCTTGTCAGTTCAGTTCAGTCACTCAGTCATGTCTGACTGTTTGCGACCCCATGAATCACAGCACGCCAAGCCTCTCTGTCCATCACCAAATCCCGGAGTTTACTCAAACTCATGCCCATCGGGTCGGTGATGCCATCCAGCCATCTCATCCTCTGTCATTCCTTTCTCCTCCTGCCCCAAATCCTTCCCAGCATCAGGGTCTTTTCCAATGAGTCAACTCTTCGGATCAGGTGGCCAAAGTATTGGAGTTTCAGCTTCAACATCAGTCCTTCCAATGAATATTCAGGACTGATTTCCTTTAGGACAGACTGGTTGGATCTCCTTGAAGTCCAAGGGACTCTCAAGAGTCTTCTCCAATACCACAGTTCAAAAGCATCAATTCTTCAGCACTCAGCTTTCTTCATACTCCAACTCTCACATCCATACATGACCACTGGAAAAACCATAGCCTTGACTAGACAGACCTTTGTTGGCAAAGCAATGTTTCTTCTTTTTAATATGCTATCTAGGTTGGTCATAACTTTCCTTCCAAGGAGTAAGTGTCTTTTAATTTCATGGCTGCAATCACCATCAGCAGTGATTTTGGAGCCCCCAAAATAAAATCTGACACTGTTTCCACTGTTTTCCCGTCTATTTCCCATGAAGTGATGGGACCAGATGCCATGATCTTAGTTTTCTGAATGTTGAGCTTTAAGCTAACTTTTTCCCTCTCCTCTCTCACTTTCATCAAGAGGCTTCTTAGTTCCTCTTCACTTTCTGCCATAAGGGTGGTGTCATCTGCATATCTGAGGTTATTGATATTTCCCCGGCAATCTTGATTCTAGCTTGTGCTTCTGCCAGCCCAGCGTTTCTCATGATGTACTCTGCATATAAGTTAAATAAGCATGGTGACAATATACAGCCTTGATGTACTCCTTTTCCTATTTGGAACCAGTCTGTTGTTTCATGTCCAGTTCTAACTGTTGCTTCCTGACCTGCATACAGGTTTCTCAAGAGGCAGGTCAGGTGGTCTGGTATTCCTATCTCCTTAAGAATTTTCCACAGTTTATTGTGATCCACACAGTCAAAGGCTTTGGCATAGTCTATGAAGCAGAAATAGATATTTTTCTGGTACTCTCTTGCTTTTTTGATGATCCAGTGGATGTTGGCAATTTGATCTTTGGTTCCTCTGCCTTTTCTAAAACCCGCTTGAACATCTGGAAGTTCACAGTTCATGTATTGCTGAAGCCTGGCTTGGAGAATTTTGAGCATTACTTTGCTGGAGCAACCGTGAAGAGATACCTCACGTTCAAGGTAAGAAAAACCCAAGTAAGGTGGTAGGTGTTGCGAGAGGGCATCAGAGGGCAGACACACTGAAACCATAATCACAGAAAACTAGCCAATCTGATCACATGGTCCACAGCCTTGTCTAACTCAATGAAACTAAGCCATGCCATGTGGGGCCACCCAAGATGGACGGGTCATGGTGGAGAGGACTGACAGAATGTGGCCCACTGGAGAAGGGCATGGCAAACCACTTCAGTATTCTTGCCTTGAGAACCCAATGAACAGTATGAAAAGGCAAAATGATCGGATACTGAAAAAGGAACTTCCCAGGTCAGTAGGTATCCAATATGCTACTGGAGATCAGTGGAGAAATAACTCCAGAAAGAATGAAGGGATGGAGCCAAAGCAAAAACAATACCCAGCTGTGGATGTGACTGGTGATAGAAGTAAGGCCCAATGCTGTAAAGAGCAATATTGTATAGGAACCTGGAATGTTAGGTCCATGAATCAAGGCAAATTGAATGTGGTCAAACAGGAAATGGCAAGAGTGAAAGTCGACATTCTAGGAATCAGCGAAGTAAAATGGACTGGAATGGGTGAATTTAACTCAGATAACCATTATATCTACTACTGTGGGCAGGAATCCCTTAGAAGAAATGGAGGAGCCATCATAGTCAACAAAAGAGTCCGAAATGCAGTACTTGGATGCAATCTCATTCTTGTAACGGTCTATAAATGACTATAAATGATTATAGTCTATAAATGACTCTCAGAGTCTCTTATTCGTTAGCCCATCTCTTCACATGTATCTTGTGGGGAAAACAAAATTTAGAAAGATGGAGAAACGGGGAACAATGACTTCCTCAAGTGATTCGAAGGCAGAAAAGTTGATTGAGAATTATCCTAATTATCTCCCTGACCACACTGCACCCTGTAGGTGGAGAGATAATCAGCTGTAGCTACTTCTCAGACTAAAGAGACTGAAGTGTGATTTTTCACGTTCGAGGTCAAGTTCCGGCAGATGTTTTTAGGACACTGACGTTGGACCAGCAGTGAGCAAAGGGCGCTCTAAAGAAATCCACCGACCTCTATCCCCTTGGTGGATTTATTTGTGTGCATCTCAGACAAGAAAGCACTGGACTCCGTCTGGGTTTGTCCGCACTGACCTTGTGCTAGGCTCTGGTTTGGCACGGAGAACACCGTTCACGCCTGCGTTGCTTTCCTGTTTCTGCCTGCACAGATTCTTGTCCCTCCGAATCCTGAGGGATCGTTCACTGTTAACTGTGCATGAGACAACTATCAGAGTAGTGCATGCCAATAAAACCTGGGTATTTTTATAGAGTAATAAGACACCAACCAATTGTATATTTTTAATGCAACATCTCAGGAAGGTTTCTGTGGGGGTTCCAATGAAGAAGATAAACAGATTGATTATGTAGCGGTCACATCCCTAGGAAATGCAACAACAAACATCAGTTACTGTTAGTTCCTATAAGGTGGCTGCATATAAACCATCTCCGACTGAATTTTCTTGATTGGCTTGAAGCAGATTTGACTGTGTGGGAGCGCTGGGTAGGAGGAGAGGCTGTGGATCACCATCGTCACTGGAAAGTGCAAGTTCCCTGTGCTGGCAACTGTGGGGGATGCTTATCTTCTCTCTGAAGGCGAAGGGAGTCAGGCTCCATGTCTGGAGGCAGGACACCCGAGGGGAGAGGAAGGAGGAGCTCTTGGAAGAGATGGGTGTACAACCCTGGAGGTAGGAGTGTGTGCAAGCATGGAGACTGCTCTCCACTGTGACTTGGAAGTTTGGATGCACTCGTCCAGTGAGGATCATCATCAAGTGATTCTGAGCAAGAGGTGAGGCCGCCTTCTCTCCCCTCCAGTCCTCTGCAGCTTTTGGAGAGTGTTGAAAGGGTCCTGAATTTTTATGCTTCACAGGAAAGAACCATGGAGACTAATAGAGGAGCAGAGACAAGATATACAGTCCAGCAAATGCAACCCTCATCTCTGAAAATAAGATGGAAGTATATACCTAGACTGGGGCTAATCAGTAATCTATCTTCACATCTGAGACAGTCATTCGTGATGCACGTGACCAATAGGAAGCCACATATCATGCACACAGAAACCACCATGTACCATCGACAAGAAAGAACCAGAGCTACGTCAGGAATTCATTCCTTCCCCAGGATTTGGCTAGCCACCTCTGCCCCTGTTCCCCTTTCTTCTAAATGAGAAGAGCTTGATGGAAGGTGAGGATGCTCCTCAAGGTGAACCATCCTTCCTCCTCTCCAGGCTGCGCAGGGGACAGCAGCCCCAACACTGGAGGCTAGGGTAATATTGTGCTTAGTCACTCAGTCGTGTCTGACTCTTTGTGACCCCATGGACTGTCACCCTCCAGGCTCCTCTTTCCATGGGGATTCTCCAGGCAAGAATAGTGGAGTGGAGTTGCCATGGCTTCCCCAGGGGATCTTCCCAACGCAGGGATCGAACCCAGGTCTCCTGCATTGCAGGCAGATTCTTTACCATCTGAGACACCAGGGAGCTTGAAAATCAAACTGAACTCAGAAATCAAACTGAATAGAAGTTTGTGAATCCTACCTAGTTATAACTCTAGGATTGGAAAGTTCTTGCAGTGTTGCACAGATGAAATTTGTAAGTGGAAAAGCAATAAATGTATAATCATAAGATTATTATGATCAATTCCCAACTACTCTGAGTACTTACAATATATGGACACTGATCTTGAATCTAAGCGTAAAAAGATAAATTCCCCAGGTTCTTATCTTCTGAAATGGCTAATCTATGCAGGCAGATAGTCAATTATAATACATCTTGATAAGTGTTATGGGCTTCCTAGGTGGCTCAGTGGCAAGGAATCTGCCTGCCAATGCAGAAGATACAGGTTCGATCCCAGGGTTGGGAAGATCCCCTGGAAAAGGAAATGACAATCCACTTCAGTATTCTTGCCTGAGAAATCCCATGGAGTAAGGAGCCGGGCGAGCTACAGTCCATGGGGTCTCAAAGAGTCAGTCACGACTCAGTGACTGAACACCAACAACATGTCATGATATGCCAGGTGTTACTATGGGTAGACATTCCCCAAACAGGGATGATTATCGAAAGGGTTCCTTCTAGAGGGATGCTTGGTGTGAGGTTTGAGAATAGACTGGCTGTTGCATCACTTTTTAGAGAGCATGAAAAAGTGGGGAGGGAGCCAAATAGAAAAGGCAGAGTGATGATAGCACATGGCTTCTCAGGAAACTGAGAAATCCATTCATAAATCCAGAGCAGAGTGTGTGAGAAAGAGGGTTGGGAGCTGAGAAGGATGAGGAGATCCCGGTCAGAGAGACGTAAGTGAAGTCCCCTGGAGTGTTAGAACAGCTGAAAGACTCTTCAGTGCAGACACCAACTGAGACTGAGCAGAAAGGATGTGTGTGTCAGTCGCTCAGTCATGTCCGACTCTTTGCCACCCCGTGGACTGTAGCCCGCCAGGCTCCTGTGTCCACGGAATTCTCCAGGCAAGAATACTGGAGTGGATAGCCATTCCCTACTCTAGGGGATCTTCCGGACCCAGAGATCGAACCCAGGTCTCTGGCATTGCAGGCAGATTCTTTTCTCGGCTAAGCCACCAGGGAAGCCGAGAAAAGGATAATCATGACTAAATAATAAATGCATGCCAGATTCACTCTGGGCCTCAGGGATTCATGTCTTAAATAATGAAAAGACCTCCAGGTGAAAACCCCTGTAAGGATTAGAAAAATAGAGTACATATAAAAATGTTGGACTAGGCAGCCATTGTTCAAATGCATTCATTTCTCAATGTGATAAGTGCTAAGTCTGAATTAATTAATTTCCCAGAACCATTTGCTACCAGAAGCAAGTGTCTGATGATACTGAAGTATGACCTAGTGATGCCTGTAAGAAAGGTTAAACCAAGACTGAAACTGCTGGACGGATTAAGGTATGAGATTAGTGACAATAATTCCCATAAACAGGCTTGCCTGTGGCTATATGGATCCTCAGACCAGTCCCCTAGGAAAGGCCCAGTTAAAGAATGGTCCCTGTGTTGAATATTTACCCCACCCAAAAAAGAATTTGAAATGGTCTGTATTCTCTTGCTGGTCTCCCCCTTCCAAATATTTTTCTAAATACTTGGCACCTATTCAGTAAATATTTATGCAGGACTGACAGTTTATTTGGATACTGTGAGTGGGATGAAAGGCAATGTACAAGATTGTCCTCATATTCAAGAGCTTAAACACCTACAAGAGAGGCAGAGCCTGCATAAACCGATCTGCTGTATTACATCATAGGTAGCATAGCACTGAGCCCGGGATGGAGGAGCTGGGTCACAGGTGCTAAAGACCGTTGCTTAGCTCTTCTCTTACAAATCCACCCTTACTCACTCAGCAAAAGGGAGAGACTTCTTGTCCACAACAACACATCTCAGTGGCCCATAAACTCCAGTGATTTTCCTCTGCCACAATTTGGTTTCAGTTCCTTTAAAAAATATTGTATGCAAGGTGTATTCTCATGATGTTATAATGAAGTACAAAATGTATCACGGTGTAAGTTTGATCGCCCTAATGACTTTGAGATTTTCTGTTCTTTTACCCGCTTGGTCATCTTTTATTCATAACAGACTAGTTGCTATGGTGTTAGGTGATCAATCTTGGCAATGGTTTGCTGGTATTAACCAGTGAAGAATGGTTAATAGGAAGCTAATTCTGAAGACCAGATTAATAAAATAGTGCTCCTAACATCGCCTAGCAATCCCACAGTTAAAGAAAAGATGTAGGTTTTTTGGTCTCTAAATCTGCATTTTTAATTTATGCCATAACCCACCCTCTGGCTTATATGCTACTTCATTACATTTGAAAGTACTAACGCACAAAAATAAAAATTGCCTAATTCACCAGCCTGAATGGGCATCAGTGTCAAACCCAGTTTCTGCTTGACATTATCTGGTTAAGCATATTCTACAGTAGTAAATTCAAGATACAAGTCACTAAAGTACTGTAGAACTCCATTATTTTTTAAATGAAATATTTGATATCTATCAAATAAGACACATTACATCTGTGTATGCTATGAAGCAGAATGCTTAAGTATAAAACTGTATTTAGAATTTTTAAATATAGCATACTGTCAATAAATACTAAGTTCTGTTCATGAGAAAAATGGAAACAGAGATCAAAATAAGAGAAAATGCCTAAGTGAGTTTGTGTTAACATTTCTTACTAAATTTATCTTTTCTCTATCAGAGCAGAAAGAGAATGTTTTTGCACAAATGTCTCACTAATTCTAATCATTATTTCCTTTCATTAACATGACCAGATTATTCTTAAAGATTTGCCTTTAAAGCTTGTAATACTCAGTGATCAAAATTCGTATTAACAGGCTTGAAAAATCTTAGCAATTTTTAATGTTTCCCAAAATAACATTTTTTAATGCCAAGTAAAACTGCTTTAAAAGCTGGATATTGTACATATGGATCAAATATTTGGATAAAGTATTCTTTCACTACAAAATGCAAATGTATCGAGCTGGAGGATACCTTAGAGTCCAACAAAGATTTAACTCATTTTGCAATAATTTATCTTGGGACCTCAGAAGCATAGCCATTACATCAAATAAGGTAGAAACCTCATACTTCCAGATGACCAAAATATTTGGTTTAGAACCTCCAAGAACATGAAATAAGGGGTAAGGCTAGGAGTCAAGAAATAAGCAAGAACTCAGAATGAGACAGGTATAGTGATGGTTAAGAGCCCGCATAGAGAAAGCAGCTAGACCCCTGGGAGCTGGAATCTGATTCTTGTGTGATGTTTCCAGGTTGATTACACACCTCAAGGAGCCTGTAAGATAAGGATGCTGTTTTTCAGCTCACAGGATGAGGAGAGAGTGTGTGTGCTTAACCACTCCAGCCCTAGGAGTACATGCTAAGCCACTTCAGTCGTGTCTGACTCTTTGCAACCTCATGGAGTATAGCCCTCCAGGGTCCTCTGTCCATGAGATTTTCCAGGCAAGAATAGTGGAATGGGTTGCCATTTCCTTCTCTGCCAGCACTAGGTACGTGATGGCTTTTGTGTCCACTCCAGAGAAGCATTGCAGTTCCAGCTTGCATGAACCAAGCAGAGGCTATCAGAAATCTGAAGTGTAGGGGACCGTGGGCTTCATGTGTGTCTCCTGGACACCAGCCCACATCTGCTAGTATTCAAGAATGCTACAAAGAGGACAGGAATTTGGCCCCTAAGTTGTATTTTGACTGTATTCTCTTATAAGCAGGTCATGAGTCCCTTACGGGTATGATAGCATGTATTTTAAGACTTCACTAAGACTGGACATAACACATGCAGCACACCTGGCCCAGGGCTTGTCCCTGGGCAGCGTGCACGTGGCATTACCATCATTACAGGGACTGGCTCAGCATCAGCTCTGAAAGCACCTCAACCACCAGCAGAGGTGGTTTAACAAAGCAGAAACTTACACCGAAGCTACGTGACCCACCACAAATCCTGTCCACGTGGTAATGGTGAACCTGAACTGCCTTACAAAAGGTTCCATACCCTGATTGTGGTATCAATACTTACAGAGCAGAGCCCTGAAGTTCAAAATCAAGGTTCGATAACACAAAGGCAATTGCCCAGATTATGAAGGCAGCCTTGATCACTGGGCTGAAGACGTGAGTGGGTAATGATGTGAAGAAGAGATGCGCAGGGAGGTGGATTAGAAAAGAGATGTGGGGGAGAGGTGGCCAGTGATGTAAGGGTGCACCCTGATCAGGACAGCAACCAGCCGCCAGCTGCTGGTCAGGGACACCAGGCGGCATCCGGTACAGCTGCAGAGGGCATTTGGAGGAAATCAGCAAAATCAACGTGGTGACAAAAGGGGAAAACGCCATCCAACCAGGTGCACAGGAGAAGAGAAAAGCAAAATGAGCTCGGAAATTGAGTCCTGGTGTGTTGATTCAGTAATTTTACCAGTGCATGGATGTTGGGCTCAGACCACTGCTTGATACCATTCTGCCTGTCAGGACCCACTCACCTAGTGTATATAAGACACGTAACCAACAGGAAACTCTACACAATATTCTGTGATAACCTCCACAGAAAAGGAATCAGAAAAAGAGTGAATATACATGTATATAAAATTGAATTCCTTTATTGTACACCTGAAACTAACACAGCATTGTAAACCAACTATAATCCAATAAAATTTTTAGAGAAAAAGAATAGGTCTCATCCCTAATTCCCTTGTTTATAAGACGAGGATGATAATCAGCATCTTATGTTTGGTTGTGGGAATTGAACGTGATTATGCATACAAAGAAGCAGCTGTGGCCACTACACATAGCAGGTCCCCTAATTGTAACTTTAAAACCAGTCGATAAAGTTCAAAAGTGAAACACATTTTGCGTTCTCTATGCCACCCTACACACCAAATCTGTATGGCCTAAAATAATCCAATATTTCTGGACAAACTGTGATTTTATTGATGAGAACAGCTGTAATGAATGAAATGCTAATCTTCAAACATTAGCCATATTATTGCAAACAGGAAAATGTTGGAATAATCTTTAAGCAAATAAGTCAAGAGGCTAAGATTTAAACTTTAATCCTAAAATTCTAACTTGTAAAAATGGTTTCTATCATCAGTATTAAATCTTTTGTAACAACACAGTCCCACTAACTTGACATGGTGATTTCATTTTTCTATTTCTTTGTCATTCTTAAATGACCCAGACACTTGTTTTTACACACGGACAGTAAATGTCTATGTCTTTTTGTGTTTTTCTGATATGATTTAACATTGTGTTTTTTAGAATCACCAACAAACAAGACAATGTCAGAAAGTGATTTAACCCAGAACAACAAATGAACTATTTTAAAATATGAGCCAAATAGGAGAGCAAAGAAACACTCCTTTAATTAACATACTACTCAGATTTATAACATGATAGTATTTATTTGTTTTCCTGCCTTTTTTCTTTGTGGTGTACATTTGCCCATTTTCAGGACAACCTAGAGGGAGTCAGCACAAATGTAAGGAAGTAAAATCAGATGGAGGACGTTTTGCAACTCCAGGAAACAAGACGTGATACCCTGGTAGACAGGCAGGCGGAAGTTACCGCTGTGACCTTGCAGCCATAAAGCGTTCTGAATGCCGTCAATAAATCACTCCCTAATAACCTTCCCAAAGAGCAGAGTGTTGTACATCTGGCTACGTTTAGGGTAAAATCACCATAAAAGAATGTGCATAATCAGAGCTATGTTGGAAAAAATTTGGCATATACAGCAATAGATGCAGTAATGGTTCCAATAGTCAACTAGCAACACTTTAAACTGTATGTATATGGACTTACATGAGTGCCAATGAAATCCATCAGCATCTGTGAAGTGTATTGTTTAAAAAAAAAGAAAAAAGGTAAACAACAAAATAACATATTTGAAAGAACTCTTGTGTAACTGAAAGCAAAGTCTGGTTGTACCTGATAAATTCTCACCTTTCCATGTTACTTTATATATATGAGCCTCAGCTTCTAAGCTTTAATTGCATATGAAAATGATGCCTGTCTCATATTACAATTAAGGATACTAACTGAAAAAATGTTTTAGAGAAATGTTTTAAACTCTATACACATATTTAGTATCATCTTAAATAATTTATACAACCATAGGTTATTTATTTATTTTGTTTATTTCATCTTTAATAGAGCATCTCATTGTAAGAAATACATAAAACATCTGTGTTTAGTACAGTCTGTACTTCTTGAAATAGTTACGTGGTAAAGCACTGATAATGAATAGAAGGGGATTGTTTCAGTACTTCTCTCTATACATTTTGCTGCAGTACTCAATTGTGTAATAATTTTAGCTCTGTAAGAATTAACTCAGAAATAGAAAGAGTGGTGAGCTTCCCTGGTGGCTCAGGGGTAAAGAATCCCCTTCCTAGTGCAGGAGATGTGGGTTTGATCCTTGGGTTGGGAAGATTCCCTAGAGAAGGAAATGGCAACCCATTCCAGTATTCTTGCCTGGAAAATCCCATGGACAGAGGAGCCTGGTGGACTACAGTCCATGGGATTGCAAAGAGTCGGACATGACTTAGCGACTAAACAACAAAATAAGACTTACTGATTCAGAATGTCCCCCATTTTCTTGATCTCAATTTTTGTACCAGGGGTCTATTTTGACTAATTCATGGTAAAATAAAAGTTAAACAGGTTGAATCCAATGAAGTACAGAATTTTTAAAAGGTCATTATTAATTTGTTTTTGTTTTTTAATGAACTGAGTTTTCTAATTCTTTTTCATTGAACCAGAGAAGGTAGAACACTTGAAATTCACTAAACAAAAATATCATCAGTGGTAGATCAATTTAAACTGCATCCAGATGTGTCATTAGAATAGTGTACCATTGAGGAATAATGATTCATGGAGAAAACTGCAGAATTGCAGATGCTTAGCTAGGAAAGAGGATTCTCAAGGTTTGGGCAAATATCAGAAAGACCATGGGCTGGGCAACTGCACTTGTTTACAAGTAACCTGAGGACTCACTTGTGGAAGAATACTTAGATGAAAAATTTTGGAAACAAGAAGTCAAGGATACAGGAAAGTAAGCTTGACTCATTTTAAATTGTTTTCATGGGACAGAATGAACTAACGGATTTGCATGGGATTTCTGTTGCTAAACAGCAGTATATTGAAATACAGGGTCTTATAAGCTGAGTGACTTTGGGTGTGTTACTCAAGCTCTGACTTAGATTTCCTTATAGGTGAAACAGTGTGAAATGTGGTGTCTGTAAAGTATCTGATAGGATTAAAAAAGAAATTATATATGAAGTGCTGAGCAAAGAGACTGACACAAAGTACTGCTAAGCTAAGTCACCTCAGTCGTGTCCGACTCTGTGCGACCCCATAGATGTCAGCCCAGCAGGCTCCGCCGTCCCTGAGATTCTCCAGGCAAGAACACTGGAGTGGGTTGCCATTTCCTTCTCCAATGCATGAAAGTGAAAAGTGCAAGTGAAGTCGCTCAGTCGTGTCCGACTCTTCGAGACCCCATGGACTGCAGCCTACCAGGCTCCTCCATCAGAGACAGACTGCTGCTGCTGCTAAGTCGCTTCAGTCGTGTCCGACTCTGTGCGACCCCATAGACGGCAGCCCAGCAGGCTCCGCCGTCCCTGAGATTCTCCAGGCAAGAACACTGGAGTGGGTTGCCATTTCCTTCTCCAGACACAAAGTAAGCACTCTGTAAAAACTGCCTGTCAAATTAGACCTGAAAATAATACATAGGTCCCTTTTAATATAGGTATTAAATATGTATTATTTTTTAATAAAAATCTTCCCTGGTAGCTCAGCTGGTAAAGAATGCACCTGCAATGCAGGAGACTCTGGTTCGATTGCTGGGTTGGGATGATCCCCTGGAGAAGGAAATGACAATACACTCCAGTATTCTTGCCTGGAAAATCACATGGACAGAGGAGCCTGGCAGGCTACAGTCCACGGGGTCGCAGAGAGTCAGACATGACTTAGAGACTAAATAATAACAAAGTATCTCTGAACACAGACACAACAATAATTGACTATTGTATTATCGATCATTCTCTAGCTGTTTACATTTTAATAAGAACATATGCATACATAGTCATAAAACATTTTTTTTTCTTAAAATGTCTTTGTCTGGTTTGAGTGTCAAGGTAAAGCTGAACTCATGTAATTAGTGTGAAATTATTCCTTCATCAGTTTTCTGCAATAGTTTGGGTCACCTTTGTGTTGTTTCTTGCTTAAATACCAGTGACACCAGATATGTGTCCCAAAATTTTTAATGAGAAATTTTAAACCACACTTTTAACATTTAAATAGATGTAGAACAGCTTAGTTAATCTGTTTCTTTTGGAGAAAACTTTGGAAGATTTTTTCTTTCAAGGAATTAGTCCGTTTTACCTAGGCTGTTAAATTTATTACTATAAAGTTGTTCACCATATTTATCATTCTTTTAACATCTGTAGAATTTGTATGCTTCCTCTTTTATTCCTGATATTGATTCTAAGTTTTATATTATTTTTTCTTATAGGACTAGCTAAAATTTGTTAACACTAATAACTTTGCAGAAGAAACAAATATTAGTTTCATCGTTTTCATCACTTGCTTTTACTTTTATATTTCACTGATTTTTCCACTTGTTCTTTTTATCCCTGTCTATTTTTGATTTTTAAGTTGGAAGTGGAAGCCATTGATTTGAGTTCCTCAGTATGATAAATTCCTAATTAAACACTATTAACACCCATGACAATTTTTGATACATATTTTCATTTTTATTCTTTTAAAGATATTGTCTGATTTGTTCATTGGTCTACACGTTATTTAGAAATGTGTGTTTGAGTTTCTAGAAATTTGGGAGTTTTCCAGATATCAATCTTTAATTTTCAACTTAATTCTGTTGTGCAATAAACAAAATAATATGTTAATAAATAAAATTCATGTGATCTGAAAATTTTTTATTTATTGAGAATTGTTTTACGATCCAGAGTACAGTGTATCTTTGTTCAAACATGAAAAGATTATGTATTCTGGGTTGGGTTTAGGTATTCTATAAATGTCTACCAGGTCAATTTGATTAATGATGCTGCTCAGATCTTAAATATCCTTAATGAATGTCTATTTAGTTCTTCTATCAGGTAATGATACAAGAATGTTGAAATGTCTGACCTTAATTGTGGGCTTGTCTATTTCTTTCTCCTTGCTTTTGATGTATGTATTTAGATACTCTGATAATAAGATGCATAATCATTTTGTGCCATTATGACCTCTTGATGTTATCACTTCTTTATCATTCTGAAATTACCATTTTAAATAAGATTTTTGTTCTGAAGTCCACCTTGTCTGATTAATATAGTAACTGAAATTTTATTTCGTTCAGATTAATGTGAATGTTTTCTTTTATCCTTTTATTTCAACCTATATTTTATGTCAACGTTTATATCTTTCATGGGATTCTTGTCTGCAGTATATACTTGAGTCTTATTTTTTTTAATCCAATCTGATAATCCTTTAATACAATTTTAAAATTTTAATCCAATCTGATAATATGCCAGCAAATTTGGAAAACTCAGCAGTGGCCACTGGACTGGAAAAGTTCAGCTTTCATTCCAATCCCAAAGAAAGGCAATGCCAAAGAATGCTCAAACTACCGCACAATTGCACTCATCTCTCACGCTAGTAAAGAATGCCCAAAATTCTCCAAGCCAGGTTTCAACAGTACATGAACCATGAAATTCCAGATGTTCAAGCTGGATTTCAAAAAGGCAAAGGAACCAGAGATCAAATTACCAGCATCCGTTGGATTATCAAAAAATCATGAGAGTTCCAGAAAAACATCTACTTCTGATTTACTGACTATGCCAAAGCCTTTGACTGTGTGGATCACAACAAATGGAGGAAAATTCTTCAAGAGATGGGAATACCAGACCACCTTATATGCCTCCTGAGAAATCTATTTGCAGGTCAAGAAGCAACAGTTAGAACTGTGCATGGAACAACAGATTGGTTCCAAATCGGGAAAGGAGTACGTCAAGGCTGTACATTGTTGCCCTGCTTATTTAACTTATATGCAGAGTACATCATGAGAAATGCTGGACTGTATGAAGCACAAGCTAGAATCTTGATTTTTGCCAGGAGAAATATCAATAACCTCAGATATGCAGATGACACCACACTTATGGCAGAAAGCGAAGAAGAACTAAGAGCCTCTTGATGAAAGTGAAAAAGGAGAGTGAAAAAGTAGGCTTAAAGCTCAACGTTCAGAAAACTAAGATCATGGCATCTGGTCCCATCACTTCATGGCAAATAGATTGGGAAACAGTGGAAACAGTGAAAGACTTTATTTCTTTGGGCTCCAAAATCACTGCAGATGGTGACTGCAGCCATGAAATTAAAAGATGCTCGCTTCTTGGAAGAAAAGTTATGACCAACCTAGACAGCTTATTAAAAAGCAGAGACATTACTTTGCCAAAAAAGGTCCACATAGTCAGAACTATGGTTTTTCCAGTAGTCATGCATGGATGTGAGAGTTGGACTATAAAGAAATCTGAGCACCAAAGAATTGCTGCTTTTGAACTGTGGTGTTGGAGAAGACTTTTAAGAGCCCCTTGGACTGCAAGGAAATCAAACCAGTCCATCCTAAAGGAAATCAGTCCTGAATATTCATTGGAACAATTGAAGGACTGATGCTGAAGCTGAAACTCTAATACTTTGGCCACCTGATGAGAAGAGCTGACTCATTTGAAAATATCCTTATGCGGGGAAAAATTGAAGGCAGGAGGAGACGGGAACAACAGAGGATGAGATGGTTGGATGGCATCACTGACTCAATGGACATGAGTTTGAGTAAATTCCAGGAGTTTGTGATGGACAGGGAAGCCTGGTGTGCTGCAGTCCGTGGGGTCGAAAAGAGACAGACACAAGTGAGTGACTGAACTGAACTGAACTGATAATCTTTTCCTTTTAAATGGGCTATTAAGACTATTTCATTCTTTTTCTTCATTCATTCCTCTTCTGAGGTGATTCCAATTATTTATATATTTTGTATCATGTAGTATTTTATTGAAGCTCATTTATACACTGTTTCCAATCTTTTTTTTTCTTTTCGAATGTGTTCTATTTGTATGTCTTTGAATTCACTAATCTTTTCTTCTGCAGAGTCTAATATGAAATTAATCCATTCAGTGTTTCATCCAGGCATTTTTTTCTTTTATAAGTTTAATTTGTGTCATTTATAAATCTTCTATATTTCTATTATGTTCAATATTTTCTCTACTTCTTTGTGCAAATAAAATATAGTAATAATAGCTTTTTTAATGTCTTCACTGATTTTTTTCTCTATAACTCTGAGTCTGTTTCTATTGGGTTTTTTTCTCTTCATTACAGGTTGTGTTTTTCTACATAGTTGGATTCTTGATTTGGATTCAATACATTATGACTTTTACTCTATTGTTTGCTTTAAATTTTGTGTTCCAGTAACTACTTCTGAGAGAGTCCCTTGGACAGGAAAGAAATCCAACCTGTCCATCCTAAGGGAAATCAGTCCTGAATATTCATTGAAAGGATTGATGCTGAAGCTGAAACTCCAATACTTTGGCCACCTGATGCAAAGAGCTGACTCACTTGAAAAGACCCTGATGCTGGGAAAGATTGAAGGTGGGAGTAAAAGGGGACGACAGAGGATGAGATGGTTGGATGGCATCACCAATTCAATGGACATGAGTTTGAGCAAGCTACGGGAGTTGGCGATGGACAGGGAAGATTGGCGTGCTGCAGTCTGGGGTCACAAAGAGTCAGGCACGACTGAGCAACTGAACTGAACTGAACTGAACTGAACTACTTCTGAGCTTTGTTATAGAGCATAGTTACTTTTAAACCATGTGACTCATTTTGGGTCTTTTTTAAAAAGCATTTCTTATTAGAGTATGTTGACTCACTGCAACATTCAGTCTGGAGATAATCTTTCAACAGTAGTGAGGCAAGATGCTTCTTCGTACGCCGTCCAGTGTTGTGTGAATGATGGAGCTTTCCTGTGTACACAATGCAGTGTTGTGTGAACGATGAAGCTTTCCAGTGTACCTGGGGGCAACAGGCACTGTGCAGTCACCAAATGTTGTCCCCTATAGTGCCTGTGATTGTGTTATGTTGCTCTTGTTGCCTCAGGTTGCCTTCTCACATACCTTCTCGGATCAGTACTTAACTGAATAAATAAAGGAAACCCTCTCAGAACTCTAGAACTCTCTGTGCAGCCTTCTCTTCTCCTGTGCTCTGCCCATAAATTAACAGTTTGGCTTCCTATGACTTCTAGCTCTGTCTCTTCATTTCAGAAGGATCAAGATGCGATCATAAGGTTACACTTCCCTGCAGTGATGCCTGAACTCTCTCCAGGGGCCAGTTCAGGGTCATTGTATGATTCATCAGGCTTGTTTGTCACCTTTCAGGAATTGCTCTCTGACCTACAATCCAAAGAGTATTCCAAGTGCTTAGTTGTGTCTGACTCCATGTGACCTCATGGACTGTAGCCCACCAGGCTCCTCTGCCCATGGGATCTCCCAGGCAAGAATGCTGGAGTGGGTTGCCATTTCCTTCTCCAGGGGATCTTCCCAGCCCAGGGATCAAACCTTTCTCTTCTGCATTGGCAGGCAGATTCTTTATCACTGAGCTACAGGGAAGCCCATATACGTATATACACATTGCATAGACCATGAGTCTCTGAGTCAAGCATGGGCCCATCACCCCCTCCAGCACATACACAAATTCACACACCACACACACACACAAACACACATGACCATGCTACTATGGGAAAAGCAGTTGCAAATGTCACTACTTTTATGATTGTTACTTGGGACATTACACAAATCTAACCCCACCCCCACCTCTGGGAACAGAATGTATGTCTGCTAATGCCAAGTTTTCATAGCTGAATTCTAAAATTCATTTATGAATGGGTGCATTGTTCATAGGCTAAGTCATCCACTGATGGCCCAAAGCAATAAACATAAACTGCCCTTGAGAAAATACTTGTGGACCAGAGAACCCAGATTCTAGATATAACCTCATAAAGCACTGTGTTCTTTCATTTCATAGCTTCACCCACATACGATTCTCAGCCAGAATCCACTCGCAGGACCTGGGAATCTCCACTGGATTCCATGTTCTTGGTGAAGCTGTGTCAAAAATGCTTTGATAGTGGGCTCTTTCCTTGGGGCTCATCAAATATTGCTGGTAGAGAGTTTGCTGGCTTTAAATATTTCCTTTCCTCAGGTACCCAAGAATACCATGTAATTTGTAAAGATAACTGGGATAATGAATGCACACTGTAGTCAGCTCTTACCAGTAGTAATTGGAGCACCTTTCATCTCCTGTCAAGCAGAGTGGTTGGGATTAGGACCAAAAGGCAGCTATCATCTCTCTCATTTCCTGACTCAGACAAAAGGCAAAAGAAGGTGCCTGTCTCTGCTGATAGGTGTCTGATCAAAGCAGCTGAAAGCTGTCAGAAGCCAGCCAGCCTGAGCAGTCTGACTGCTTCTTACTGAAGCCCTGCCTTTGATCGGCCGGCCGTCTAACTGTGGTTCTATTTATGTAAAAAATAATAATCAGGGTTGTAACTGAACAGAAGAAAGGGCCATTTTCTATTTTGGTGCTGGTTTTGCTAGGAAATGTGGACCAATTCTATCCAGAGTGTAAATGTGTTCAGCTCATTCAATAAAACAAAAACCACAATCAAAAACCATCAAATCTTCATGAGATAAATTTGCAGCCAGCAGGAAGCAGGATGCTGGTAGAAAGAAATTATTCCCCTTGGAAAGTTAAAAAAGCCTTGAGTAAAGTTGCTATAGTATTGGCATCTGTATTTTGTCATTAGCAGCATCAACTGGCTGGCTATAGGTTTATAAATGGGAAACTGGTCTTAGATTTTAAAGATTTGGGGTCACAACTCAGGTCATCCCTTTCTAGTCATGTGGGCTGATATTCATTTCTAATCACATATGTGCTCCAGGTTCTTCATCTGGTAAATGATACGTGGGTACATTCCTGCATGCCAGTTACTGCTAGCATCAGATGAAAATGCTGGCTTGTGGATGTTAAAAGCAACATAGGAAGGCTTTTGGCCAGAAAGCAGACAGACAAGTATTTATATCACTTAGCCCCGCTCTTTTCCAGGTTACACTGCCACTGAGTAGAACCAAGTGTCTTTCATCTCTGTAATAAATTTTACTGAGTAAGTGAATAAATGAATTTGAGCAAGAACTAATGAAATTCTACTTGGAAAATCAGAATAGCATAGAGATACATTTCAGAAAAGCTGTATTTGTATCTTTATTATATGGTAACTAGTGATCTATCTGCACTCAGCCTTACTATCAGACACACATACATAACCAGGACACACTGCCTGGCCCATATACATGGCACTAAATGTCTGTGACTGTCATTCTGTGTAAATATGTTTCCGAAGTGGTCACTTAAAGAATATGAAGTATGATCTCAAAAGATCAGTACCTTGCACGATACCTAAAGCCTATTTAGTATGCAATAAATGTGTCTGGAAAGATCTAGTCATTTTTTCCATAATATTCTGATGTGGAAGGAATCTCACACAACTTTTAAATACATTTCATCATAATTATTTAGATTTATCCCTTGTTGTCACCTTGAAACTCTGCTCATCTTAATGTCACAAGGCCCGGAGCACACCTCCTCTGGTAAGTAGTCTGTGTTCGATCAGTGTCTGCAGAGGGAATTCAAATACCTATAAAAGTTACAATCATTAGAGGTTAGAGCTTGTTGTGACACTAAGATTCTGAACAAATCTTCCACTTTAGAGGTACCAGAGCCGGGCTGGGGCTTCAAAGGTTCAGTTTGGGCAGTTAGGGAATGTTCATTGAGCTGCTCCAGAAAACACTTGCGACCTGATAATTTTCATTTCCACACTGGGTACATCAACAGCTGCGCTCTGCAGCCTTTTGGAATTTCTGAGCTCAAGAGGGAGTTTTAGGTCAGTTCCACTGTTGTAAACACACACTGCTTTCCCACAAACCCAGCCATGCAGACCCTCCTGGGACCCCCAGCAGAGCAAGAGGACTCTGCCGGGTGGTTTTCAGGGGGCCTTTGTCACTACTCCTCCCCACATTGTCTCCTTTGTCCACAATAGACAAAAACTCAGCAACATGTCTCTTCAAACTTACTTCTGATATAACAGAGAGGAAAAGAAAGCATTTTAGGAAAGAGCAACATTATCTCCTAAGGTCTGAGATTACAGGACAGTGATTTATTGAACTTGCATGTGTGTCTGCGTGTGTGAAAGCATCAGTAGCTCAGTCGTGTCCAACTCTTGTGATCCCATGGACTGTAGCCTGCCAGGCTCCTCTGTCCATGGGATTCTCCAGGCAAGAATCCTGGGGAGTGAGTAGCCATTCCCTTCTCCAGGGGATCTTCCCAACCCAGAGATCAAACCCAGGTCTCTTGCATTGCAGGCGGATTCTTTCCTTTCTGAGCCACCATGGAAGCCCCGTTTTCACGAGTACACTTTTTTAAATGCAGAGACTCTGCCCAAGTCTCCAGCCACACACTGTGGACTCGCCAACCACTTCCAGTCCCAGGGGCTCTGCTTCTCTGGAGAAACCTGACTAATCCACTCCTCAGTGTTTTCCCGTCTTTGCACTGCTGCTCCCTCGCACTTCAGCACGTGAGTGAGCTGTGTCTTTCCTAGGACTTGGTCATTGGTCCCTAAGAGAGGGGAAGGAATGGTGCTTCCCCTAGTCTCTGAGGAGTGTTGCTTGAAGCTGTATTTCCCGACTGCCTGGAAAGGGCAGAAAAGGGTCAGAAAGAATGGGTGAAACATCCCAGGAACAGAGGAAGGAACAAAACCCTTGAGCTTGCGGCTCCAGCAGTTACATGTCCCAAGGAACATGAGACAAACACTTTGCCATTTTGTTTAAGTGTATTTGGATTGGGTTTCAGATACTGCTAAATGACTGTAAATACTGTTAAGGGAGTTTTTAAAAGGAGAGATAAGCTCTACTCAAAAATTAAGCAGGAAGAAATGGGAGATTTGATGACTAAGATGGACTTTGATTAAGGGAGAGGGCTACAAACTAGAAGTGTATTTAGAAGCTCTGAGCACCAACTTGAATCATTTCTTAAATTATGTGACCATCAGGAGGCAGAGAGAGATTGGCGTGCAGAAGTGACATGATTGGACTTGGGTTTTGGAAAGTTTAACTTTGAAGCAATCTAAATAATTATTTAAAGGAGGAAGACTGAAGTCAGAGAGCCAGTAAAAAAGAAATTTAAATGTGAAACTACTCTGCATTTAAGGTGAAAGAGTGAAATTATAAAAGGAATGCAGCATAGGTGGTTGTGGTGATGGATTGCGTATTTACAGTGACAGAAGTGGACAGAAGGGGAGGCATCAGAGATCAGACTGGAGGCTCAAGCCAGAACAAAGAAAATCCAGGCAGGGAAGCTGGGAAGGTGTGTGACTGCCAGCTGGTTCATCCCTCCTCATCCTACAGAGGAAAAAAAGTAGAGGAGTCGTGGGAGATGGATATTGACCTTTAGTTAGAAGGTTGCACTTAAAATGCCAGCTGGAAAATCCTGTAAAGTCCTGAAGACTAATGGAACTGTGGTTGGTACTCTGACACTGAGCAGCAAGAAGAAGAACAACAAAAAATCCCATACGGTTTCAATAAGATTTGATTATTGAAAATCATCCATATTGAGTAGTGTTCAAAATCTCTAGCAACAGATGAATTGATGAAGACCTCATGAAACATAGAGACATTGTGGGCCCTCTGCGCCAGAACTCAAGACCTGGGTCCTGATGATGCAACAATAACGTTTCAAAAAGAAACATGTCCTCAGGAAAAGAAAAAACAAATAAAAAGTGTATGGGTTTCTGAGACGCCTGTGTAGAGAAAGGTCTGAGTTGGGCAAAATGCAACACACGTTTTCGATCACAAGACCCAACAGACGGAACAGTGGTGCCCAAAACCACAAAGGCAAGATCAGATGCAGTGCATTTGTTTCACGCCAGCATATCCTTTGCTTCTCATGAAAAAAAAAAAAATGTCCACAGTTATTTTAACCAAAGGGCAGATGGCACTTGAAGCTGTGTGGTGAGAAATAATTTCCCCAGGAAATGTTTAAGTGATGGGTAAGACGTTCAGTGTGTTTGAGGGACATTCTACCAGTATAAATAAACTGCTGAATGGGTACCATGAATTTAGAACTTTTTTAAAGCTCTAAACAAATTCAGCTAAATGATCCTCAACATATATATGATGCTAGAAAAAAATTGTTTTCATTTCTTGAGGTGAGTCAGTCTATGACTTGATGGTTCACGTTCCTATTTCCCATTAAAGTATAGGGTGCACAGATACTTCACAACATATTTTCAATTTCTTTTCTTATCTACTCCTCAAAGCATAATTAAGCTGAATGTAGAGAAAATAACCCACTCTCAGCTTCTTGTTGGAAAACAAAGATAAGGCTAGTGAAGTTGTCACAGTTTTCAAGGCAATAATTACCTGTACTTAAGCCAATAAACAATGTCTCCCTGTACTAAAAAATACTCATTACATAAAAAGATTTATTCAGCTCTTGAAATACACTTGACCACAACCTCTTACCCTACCCTACTAACCTTCACGGCCACAAAATCAGACATCTAGAAGAGACGTGTTGACCTATTTTTTTTTTTTTTTGGCTTTTAGTATCTAAACTTCCAAGAAAAAGAAATGTATTTCAGCTAGTAGAGAAGGCTGGGAAATGGTTTCAGTGAATTCAGAACATAAACTTATATGTTGAGATGAAAATCTAGAATGACAAAATATCTTATTCAAACTTGTCACAGTCATTCATTAAAATTGTGTGATACAGTGGAAAGTGCTCTAAGCTTAGAGCCAGATTGGAACTCAAATCTGAGCTCTACCGTCTGTTTTTCTTTCTGCTTGGCTGTGACTCAGTGACTTACATTTGCTGAGCCACTGTTTTCTCATCTATTACATATAGTTAATGACATTTTTAATATGGACTCAATAGAATAGTTAGTCCATAAAAGGTTGCTAGTGGACAGAGAAAATGGAATTCAGCCTTCTCAAAGTAGCTACATAATTATTGTGATTCCAAAATGAACTGAAAGGTGTTTGCAGTGGATGCAGCGGTCTCTGAAAACTGTTCACAATGAATACTAATACATTCAGTAGACAGGCAGATTGCTCTAAAACAAAAAAAAAAGTGAGTACACCATTGAGATACGCATTTTTAATATTTGTGTATTTGAGGTTATGCATGAAGTGATGGGTGGCCCAGTCATTACCCCATATTCATTCAACAAATTGAATTATGGAATCATCTCTCTGTTCGGGATCTTGTCCTACGCACTGGGGATGAAGCAGTGACCAATGCAGCAAAGGACCACCGCCCAGAGATGGTCTCTATTATCAGGGGAAGCGTAACAAGTAAGGGACATATAAATATGCAAATAGGGATTTTTCCTCCTAACTGAAAAGTACACATTTCATTCCCTTGTTGTAGTAGTATTTGAAGACTGAGTGTTTCAGAAGTTCTTGAGATACATTTTTATTGAACCTTGAGCCCTCACCCTTCCCCCATCTCTTTGAGCTTCTGAACTCAAGGCATAATTATACCCAGTTAAGATCCACATACCCAGGCACAAACTCAAGATCTGGTGTATAGTATATAGTATATATAATACACAGACTTACTAAAATCCCATTTTAAAATTTTTGTTATTAGGAGTAACAATATTAAAATGATACATATTTATAGTGCCATGGCATAAGTTCCCTATTTATATCTATCTCTAATCCTCACAAACTCAGGATCTGGTGTATAGTATATAGTATATATAATACACAGATTTACTAAAATCCCATTTTTATATTTTTGTTATTAGGAGTAACAATATTAAAATGATACATCTTTATAGTGCCATGGCATAAGTTCCCTATTTATATCTATCTCTAATCCTCACAGATATCCAGCAAAATAAATACTTTTTTTCGAGTTTAATATGGGAGAAAATGAAGGAAAGGGAAGTCAAGCGCCAGAAATAGGTCACCAGCCTCAGGGAACAGCAGAGCTGGGTTTGCGGCTTCCATTGACCTTCTGAGTTGTGCCCTCTCCAGTGGGCAGTGTTACAGCCCCGCACCCTGCCCTGCTCGGGGCATCTGCAAGTCCACCTCTAGACTTGCTCCCTGCTCTTCTCCAGACTGCCTTCCCCTCCCGGAGGTGAGTGGTTGGGTCCCCTGCCTTTTGGTGTCTGGTTGTGTTTGACCACTGGAGAGGAGATGGGATGAATTCTTAGTAATATCTCCACCACAGCCCTCCCTCTGCAGGGTCTGGTGGGCTGGCTTCACTGCTCCTGAAGCTCCTGCCTCTGCCAAAGGCCTCCCCTGCAGGATGCGCTCTCTTTCTCTCTCTCTCTCCTTCTCTCTGTCTCCTCTCTCTCCCTCTCTTTCTCTCTGGGGGCTCCTGCCACTCCCTTCCCTTCCCCCTCGCCTCTAGGGTGTAGAGTCTAGGGTCTAGGATTGTAAGCAGTTATTAGCCCCAGGGAATGGCAGCAGCCCTGTGGCTCCATACTCATCCAACCTTTGTCAATAGTTTGTATGTGTGTGTGTGTTTATACATGTGTGCTCAGTCGTGTCCAACTCTCTGTGACCCCATGGACTGTACCCCGCCAGGCTCCTGTGTCCACGGGATTCTCCAGGCAAGAATACAGGAGTGGGTTGCCATTTCCTTCCCCAGGGGATCTTCCTGACTCAGAGATCAAACCCTTGTCTCCTTCATCTCTTACACTGGTAGGCAAATTCTGTACCAATGCACCACCCGGGAAGCCTGCAACTAGTTTAAGTTTTGCCTAATTACTCAGTTTCATGGTGTTATCAGTTTTTACTAAGATGTGCCTCTTATGGGAGAGGTCCAAATCATACAAAATTGACATCAGATGAAATTTTTCTGAAACTTTCCTAGACTCACTAAACTTCTACTGCTTTTCACCTGCCCCCAAGTCCCAGGGCAACAAATTCTACCTTGATGGACCTACTGTTTTCTTTTTCCATCACTCATTCTTTTCTTCTTTATTTGTCCCTACCATAATCTCTATCTATCTATCCATCTATCTACACACAGGTGAAGATATATACAACACATACCATATATTGATTGAGAGGTGGATGAAGATAAAGAAAAAGATAGAGATAGAAATCGATATATACACACAGAGAGAATTCTTGTGTTTAAAAAAATCTCAGCATTCAATTCATTCATTATCTCTAGAGGCAAGTGCTATCAATTCAATTGTTCGGGTAATTATTTCAGAATTAATTATTTTGTGTGATATAACACTAATTCATCTTGAGAAGTATTTTTTAAGATAGCTTACAAAAAGAAATATAGATTACATTAAGAAGAAAGAATTACCAAGTTGTTGTCTCAGTTGCCAAATTTCTACCAGTGTTGTCACAACCAATAAAGCCTCATCTGTTATCAGGGAAACATCTCAGTTCTTAAGCTACTTATCATGACAATTTATTTTATTGTGAGGAATGGGCTTCCCAGGTGGCACAGTGGTAAAGAATCTTCCTGCCAATGCAGGAGATGCGGGTTCGATTCCTGGTTTGAGGAAGAAATGGCAACCCACTCCTGTATTCTTGCCTGGAGAATCCCATGGACAGAGGAGCCTGGCGGTCTCCTATTCAAGGGGTCACAAAGAGTTAGACACAACTGAGCACACTAGCACACACAGAGGAAGTCGCAAACACTCAGAGAGTTTGTGGGACTTACTTGAGAATGCAGTCAGGGAATTCTAGGATCAGAGCAAGGACTTGACCAGGCCCTGATTTTCCAACCCACTGTCTTTATATTTCACACTGCTCAGTGGCATCTGTGCAAAGAATTATTGATTTTCTAGTAATATAATCTCACTCATTTGTTTCAATATGCTGTCATAATGTCCAAGTGACTGCTATTAATTGTCACATCAGTGACATTAACATAATGTCCAAGTGACTGTCTTTCCTTTCATTGCATTTACTCTCCCAGAAAACCAAAGGATGTGTACTCTTCAACAAGGATGCGGTGAGTTGACATTAAGACAAACGATGCTTTCTGGAGGGGAAGGAACCATCCAAATCTTTGTTGGTTCGTTTTAAATGAGGCAGTTCAAGACACACACCCAGAGACTCCACCCTTGGCCAGAAATCTTGTCTTAAGCAGAGGCTGGATAAAGTGGAATAAAGGAAATATGCACATTCATTTCCAAGGTTTGGGTTTTGGCATCGATAAGGGAAAAAAGTCAAAGTCTGTGTAGGTAATCACAGCTTCCCCACTCAGCTAGGATTCTCTTCTAAAACATCGGTCTCTTTAAACTCTTCCTTCAATCCCACCTGTAAAGAAATGGTAAACATTCATCAGTACAGTGGTTTTTATATTTATTTAATTAACATTTGTGAAGAATGTTATGATCCTCAAGTAGTATACATTACAGCTGGCAAGTTATCATCAAGATTAATAAGCAAGTAAAGGTTCTAGCTAAAACCCAAGGCTTTGGAACTAGCTACCTTACCTGAATATACTGGTTTTGATCGTATTTGTGTTCATAGAATCATATGAACATAAAAGAATATAGTACATGAAGGGAAATTTGTTCTTATACTCTAGTCATTCTTTCACAGATTATGCAACATACATTCCTTTCATTACCGAAACCAGAAGCTGTGGTCTGCAGCCAGCTGAACACTTCTAGGGGTGTCCGATCCACAAGTCAGAGAAGGTGGAGTTGAATGACTCTTTTTTTTTGATCAAACAACAGCAATGTCATGCAGGAAAAATTCACGAGTGTAACCTTATTAGTGCAAGTTCTTCTAGAATTTCTTCTCTCAGCCACAAGCCTTGTCTCCACATAATAAGTCATCTGCTTTGGAAATTTATTCATCTATTCTATGCCTAGGATTTGGAGAAGGCAATGGCAACCCACTCCAGTACTCTTGCCTGGAAAATCCCATGGACAGAGGAGACTGGTAGGCTGCAGTCCAGGGGGTCGTTAGGGGTCGGACACAACTGAGCGGCTTCACTTTCACTTTTCACTTTCATGCATTGGAGAAGGAAATGGCAACCCACTCCAGTGTTCTTGCCTGGAGAATCCCAGGGACGGGGCACCTGGTGGGCAGCCGTCTATGGGGTTGCACAGAGTCGGACACGACTGAAGTGACTTGGCAGCATGCCTAGGATTTGGGCTTCCCAAGTGACTCAGTAGGTAAAGAAAGTGGAAGTGAAAGTCACTCAGTCATGTCTGACTCTTTGTGACCCAGAGTCCATGGAATTCTCCAGACCAGAAGACTGGAGTGGGTAGCCTATCCATTCTCCATGGGGTCTTTCTGATCCAGGAATCAAACCAGGGTCTCCTGCATTGCAAGCAGATTCTTTACTAACTGAGCTATCAGGGAAGCCAGTAGGTAAAGGATCTGCCTGAAATGTAGGACATGTGGGTTCCATCCTTGGGTCTGGAAGACCCCCCTGGAGAATGACGTGCCTGGAAAGTTCCATGGACAGAGGAGCCTGGGGGTCACAGTCCATGGGGTCACAGAGTCGGGCACGACTGAGCGACTGAACACAAGCGCACGGGACTTTGCCTACTTATAGCTCTTAAATCATGGGTCATGAATAAGAAATATATGTATGTAATTTTACTGAAGAGAATAATACATATTTGAGAGGATAGCAATAATGACCAAATATTAAAAATGTGTGTATAAACTATTTTGAAATGAGATATTAGACAAGTATAATTTTATTATTGTCATCAATCAGCATTTAGATTTTGTAAATCTGCACCCACCCAAAAATGTTTTTTTATTTGTGTATGCAATCTTCAGTTCATTTTGTCGCATTAACTAAAACAAAAGTATTTCACAGAATTTTTGTAACCTCATTGCCCATCTAGGCCTATTTCTATTGAAACATTTCTATTGAAATTCAATAGAAATTCAATATCTATTCAATATGTCTATTGAAAGGCAGCGTTCCAGGACATGGCATAACTTACTTCAACTCAGTCAGTCAATTCTCACTACCATTTTTTTTATTTTCTTTTTACTTAATAAAAATGAAATTTGATATAAAGTATCCTAGCAAAGGGATTCTTTTTATCTGGGAAATATTTTTATCTCAGTATTTTTCTCATGCAAATACAAGACTTCTCAACATCTATAGTGTTAAAATCTATTTTAACACAAATAAAGCACTGTCTTCACCTTAATTTGAATTTCCCAATAAAATTGTATTTTCTACTTTGATTCTATTTAATGCACAGAGTTTATTCCCTAGCAGTGCCTAGACAGCAACGTGACCCCATGTAGCTTTGCTTTTCAGGCTGAGAAAACCTGTAGCATATCAATTTCTTCTCCTTGAGAGGTTTCATTAGCATTCAACATCTTCATCTTCCTTTTCAAATAAAATCAGGCACTGATCTTTTGTTTCGTCTGCGTGCACTCTGAGCATAAGGACACTGGGTTTTATTTAATAGATACACATGAGATCTAGAGAAGAGTGACGATGGAACTATATGGCAACACAGGGAAGGGGACCCTGGGGACCCAGGTATTAACCTCAGAGCAGGACTTTAATTCACAAAATCACTCTCCCATTCATTTAATTATACAGTTAGTCATACATTCACTCAATAATCCCTTGGCAGCAGTGCAAAGCCTCTGAGCTCTATACAAAATGTTCTGATGTAGTCAATGCATTCCATTAGGAATCCTCCCAAAAATGACAGAAGAAGGGTCATAACTGAGAGAAAAGCCACAGGGAGAGGAATGAACCCGAGAAAGTCATCACATGTTTTCAGCATGAATGCATCAGTGACCCTGGTTTACTAAGAGTCTATACGTGGCCCCTTGTTAGGTGTTACATGTGTTCTTCAGGTTTGTATTTCAAACTAAAATCATTGTCATTGGATTATCAGGCTAACTTTGGACATCTGTGGCAGCCAAACTACACACCAAAATGTCGCTTTTGACCCAAGTGGTGTGGCCACCTCACTCAGTTTTTTCTTAAACCATCAAAAAAAGAAATTTGTTTTTCAGTGTTTCACACTAGGGGAGAAAAAGAAGCTTTATCTGAGAATGAGGCTTTATTTTATGCTTTTTGTTTTCTTTTTCTTTTTTTTGCCCTGTGATCCACACCAGATTCCATATCTTCCCCTCACTGTTCTCACCCTCCTGCTGAAGAAATGGAAAAATATGTAAATTTGGCTGAAACTGACTGTCTCCTCCTCTGTGATCACCCAAACTTGCTCTCAAGTATTTACAGTATGAGCATTTACATCTTACTCTGAACATGCTTTTTCTTGCAGAATTTGCCCTATAAAATTCATTGTGGTTTTTCTTAAAAGAGGTTTTCGGCCCCTGAGAAGGGTCTCAGAAAAAAGCAAGGCACTGGACATGGTGAAAGTACTGCAGGGGCTTTGGGGACGTTTTCAGGACCCAGCCCACCACGTAGAGACTGTCCCATTAAGGGCACACGTGAAGCTAACTCTCTCCTGCAACTATTCCGGGCTCTTGGAAAGAGTCACTTACAAAAACTATAGTGCGTTGGTCATTTTTGCTTTTATTTTAAACCCCAAGTTAATTTAAGCCTAAAATCTCTCCAGACTAATGGAATTTTTTTTTCCTAAACCATTCCCATTATGTGACCATTACATTCAAAGCCCCATTAAGGCAGTCACATACTGCTAAGTCTACTGGTGAGAGTTTCTGAATGCTGTCCATGAAAAGTCCTTTTAGACACTAAATTATGACAGTTTTCAGAAAGAAGAAAAAACATGATATTCTGTGAGCACAGGTGTATTCACACACACCAGAAAATTGAAATCCAATTCAGAAGGCAATATTGGAAACAATTTGAGCCTGGATGCAATCTGGCCAGGGATGAAATAGCACAAGAAATGACTTTGAAGATGATTCTGCCATTTTTCAGTTCATTCTATATGACTGGAGCCATCAATATGGAATGAACTGGAAAACCCACATTAAATTCCTGCTTATGTCTTTTCAGCCAGAGCAGAGGCTGCAAATTACTTCCAGTGATGCTACTGAAGTAAAATGTTACACAATTTTTAAAAATTAAATAAGCAAAATACAAAATGAGCTTTACTTTTAAAAATACAATTACAAAAAACTCACAAGTGTAGTTCCTTTTAAACAGTAAATAGGAATCCCTAACTCCAATGCAGCACATGTTTTAGACAGTCTCTTATACTGTTACAATCTCTAATTTGATTATACAAGAATATGAAACTTTATGCAATAAGTTCATTCTTAAAACAGCATTATTCTCATTGTTTTGAGTATTGATTTTTCACAAAATAGGATTGTGTTATCACTGCTATGTTTAAAACGGGTAACCAACAAGGACCTTTTGTATAGCACATGGAACTCTACTCAATGTTATGCGCTAGCCTGGATGGAAGGTGGGTTTAGGGGAGAATGGATACATGTCTGTGTATGAGTGAGTCCCTTCGAAGCTTACCTGCAACTACCACAACATTGTTAAACAGCTTTACCTCAATACAAAATGAAAAGTTTAAAGTCTGATTTAAAAAAAGAATTTGGTTAAGCATGCATTATATGATAATTGAGGAAAGGAAATCTTCCTTTCCTAAAAGGAGGAAGCCTTCGGGCATATAAGTAACTGGTCCTCTGAATTTTTTTCAATTTGCTCTTTCATAAAGCCAGTAAAGGACCTCCGAGAGTTGTCCTGATTCCACTGGGGGCACCTGAGCCCCCCTTCACTATATGTGGCCCCCAGGATCCTCAGCTTTTCTTGAGGACCAGAGAGAGCGAAGGACAGCCTCTGCCGAAGGTCAGACTGCTTTGTGACTCCTGCTCACTTCTGACTATCAGCAGGGTTTCAGATTCCCCGGACCAGCCTGGCTTACTGCTGCTCTCCAATTCTTTGAGTCTCTGACGTAGCCAGGTTGTGACAAGAAATTCTTATGACTGACTCTGTCCAAACCGCCAGACTTTGGACCCACCTGCCCGATTTTCATCAACATCATTAGTGTGGTCAATTCTGCCTGTCTCAGCTGACACCTGATATGAATTCATGCTCTTACAGTTACAAGAGCATGGATGTGAACTGAAATAAGGTAGGACCAATTTTTACATCTTTCTCCACTCATTGCATATGAATAGAATGTCTTCATTGAAAGTAGTGCTCAGAGTAATTTTTGGTGTTTTGATTTGTATTTTTTTATTGTTTGATTTTGCTTTAGTAATACACAAATTACCTTCTACCTTTCTATTCCTCAAATTCTTGTCAAAATGCCAATTTATGGAATTAAACAGACTTGTTTTACAGGATGAGCCCAGAATAGGTAGACTAGAAGAAACTAAATGTATGCAAATATTAATTGTCATTTTAAGAAACATGGATAAACTTGATCGTAGTAAAAGAAAGGAGGCATGAACAGAATAAAGAGCATAACTCATGGGCAGATGGAGAACATATCCACGGGATTCAGAGAACTCTAGGACCTAAGGTCCAGGGCCCTGGTGGGAGCATGCCAGTGGCAGAAACAGCTTCCATATGTGTGGATTTTAAAACAGACTTTCTCAACCAACACTGGTTGCAGTTTTGGGTCTCGGTGTAGGCTTTCTGTTTATCTCTGATCATCTTTATCTGATCAGATGAAATGTAATACCTTGGTCCCCTCTAAAGCACACCTTAAGGGTGATAATTTGGCTGTTCCTTGATCATTTCTTCTGAAGGGAATCTTAGCTTCATCCTGCAGAAGGCATTGCCTTTTGAGTTCTTGCAGCATTTTAAGCTACCCCTTCTAGAAGTGCAAGTGGTCAATATGAAAAGCAACATGAAAAGATGCTCAACAATGCTAATTACTAGAGAAATGAAAATCAAAACTACAATGAGGCACCACTTCACACAGTCAAAATGACCATCATTAAAATGTCTACAAATAACAAATTCTGGACAGGGTATGAAGAAAAAGGAACACTCATATACTGTTGGTGGGAATGTGAGTTAGTGCAGCCACAGTGGAAAATAATATGGAGGTTTCTCAGAAAACTAAGTAATAATAGAGTCACCATATAATCCAGCAACCCCACTCCTGGGCAAATACCCAGACAAAACTATCATTCAAAAACAGACATGCACCCTCATGTTCATAAAAGCACTATTCACAATAGCCAAGATATGGAAACAACCTAAATGTTCATTGACAGTTGAGTGAACAAAGAAGATGTGATATACATATACAATGGAATAAAAAAATTAAATAATGCTATTTGCAGCAACATGGATACAACTAGAGATTATTGTACTAAGTCAGAGACAGAAAGAAGTCCCATATGATATTACTTATATATGGAATCTAAAATATGACACAAATCAACTTATCTATGAGGCAAAAATAGAATCATGGACAAAGAAAACAGACTCAATTCAGTTCAGTTCAGTCGCTCAGTTGTGTTTGACTCTTTGTAACCCCATGGACTGCAGCATGCCAAGCTTCTCTGTCCATTACCAACTCCTGGAGCTTACTCAAACTCATGTCCTTCAAGTCAGTGATGCCATCCAGCCACCTCATCCTCTGTCATCCCCTCTCCTCTCACCCTCAGTCTTTCCCAGCATCAGGGTCTTCTCCAATGAGTCGGTTCTTTGCATCAGGTGGCCAAAGTATTGGAGTTTCAGCTTCAGCATCAGTTCTTCCAATGAATATTCAGGACATAGTTCCTGAAAACAGACTAGTGGATGCGAAGCTGGGTGGAGGGGTGGTGATTGGAGGGGAATGTAATGGAAGGTTGGGTTATCAGAGGCAAGCTCTTATACAGAGGATGGATAAACAATGAGATCCTGCTGTACAGCAGAGAGAACTATATTTAATATCTTATGATAAGCCATAATGGAAAACATTGAAAAAGAACATATATATATATAAATATATATATATATACATACACACATATGTGTGTGTGTGTATAACTGAATCACTTTGCCATACAGCAGTAATTAGCACAACAGTATAAATCAACTATTCTTTGATTAAAAAAAATAAACTGTCCTTTCTACTCTTTAAGGATGTGGACATAATCTGATAAGAACAGGTTCTCAGCTCCCATTATTCATCATGGTTTATGTTAAGCTAAATGATTTCCACAATTTGCTTTTCTGATGATATTTTTTCTTGATGTCTTGTAATTTCATAAACAAACAATTCATTATTTTGTCTTCTACTTTTGGAATAGCAACTGCTCCATAGCTCCATCTTTTACTATGTCTCCTTTGTTTTTGACCTCAGGCTTCTTATTTTGTTAGGATCTCATGGGGGTGTGGGTTTCATTTTTCCTGGATAAACACTGTGTACAATCCAGTCTCGCCTGGGGACCATGGTCCTTAGAGCTCTGTGTCAAGAAGTCTGGAATTAATTGAGCCAGGATGGAACAGAACTTCTGGTATTTTTAAAGTTTTCCATGTGATTTTAATATTCTATAATGATTGCTATCCCCTGCTCTGATAGAATCCTCCTTTATATAGTTTTTCCAAAATCTTCTCCAGCCTTGTAGACAGAACAAACTTCCAATAATTTATACAGTTACCCTCACATTGGCCACACAGAGTGATATTTTTCAAGGACATATGATAGCTGTTCCTGTGTCTCATTTAATTATTATTTTCTAAGTTATCATCTCCAGTATGTTCTTAAGTATCCTTCTCTGGTAATTTAAATTTGTGACAGCAAAAATCTGACACATGATGTCATGTATATTCTAATCATCTTTGTAGAGAGAAACTATTTCACACTCCCAAGCTCCCAGTTTCCAGGTGCCAACACCTTGGACTGAGGTGCTACATGTCAATTAATATCATAGTTTTATTCCATGACCTCCTGCTGAAGAGTCTCATCATGCTTAGTGGCAACAAAGGTCTCTAGTTGTTGTTCATATTGAAAGTAAATATCATCTTTTAAAAATAGAACTGGTAAAAAGGCTTTTTTGCAGTTTTAAATTAATATTTTTGTTTGCTAAACCAGGGGGAAAGTATTTACATAACATGTATTTAGTCCCTTTCACTTCCTGGTGACATGGGTCAAGCTGGTTCTAGTCAGGAGAGGTACGTCTTCTTTAATGAGAAGGGTCAGCGTTATGAGATAACTTTTGTACTTCTCCTCTGACTAAGTACTAGGAAGAGCATGCATTTCTTGAGGAAGAAGTTGTCCCAGTGATACTGGTGCTACCCATTTGGATCCTAATAAGTACATCCTGTTCACCCTTCAGTGATTTAAGTCAGAACATCTTAGCCCCTTCCAGCTCCTCCAACTCTTCAATTCTCCGTGAACTTCCAGACATAACCCAAAGCTATTCAACAAACTCACATACAAGTTCTCTCTGCCTTAATCAATTATTTGGCTTATCTTGGTCAAGATTTTGATTCTTTGTTTTTATTGTTCTGTTTTCTTTGGTGGTTGCTGATGTTGATGTTTTTGGATGGAAGTGATTCAAAACTTAACCCCTTCTGGCCTAAAAGTACACATTCAAAGGATGCTGACTTTATTGAAAAGACACTGAGGCTCACAAAACTGAGGAAACGATAGCTCTCAAGAACTAAAGGGAAACTTAGTGACAAGTAGAACTAATTCTCATGTTTACTGCGTTCTATTCTCTCAGTATAGTTGAGTTTTACTTTCATGATCACCAAGCCAGTTTCTTGACTAAATAGACAATACAGTATCATTTCAGCTTCAGAAGATGTCAGGGGAAAGACCATGCTTGGCTGGGTTGGGATCATAACACATTATGTTAAGAAGGATAGAATTTTATGATTGGATCTTTTTGATTCATCTTCTCACCTCTGAGTCAGAATGGGTAGGTTTGCTTCTCAAAAAGGAGAGAAAATGGTTTTAAAAAATCACCACATACTTGGACTCATTTAGAGCAGTTAAGCACTCTTTCAGAATCACATCATCTATCTTGAGTGTCAACTCTCTAATAGGAAACTTGCTTTACAAATTTTTTCCCTGAAGATCATTTCTCTTGTCAGAAAAGTTAAGAATAAAACCAGAATTGAGTAGTTCCTCTCTCATTTCAAGCATTTTGCCCCAACCTGTAATGTCTTTCCTTGTCTTATTCTCCAGTAGTTGGTCATTTCTCACTTTCTTCAAAGTTTTACCAATCCTCTCTTTGAGATTTAGATTTTTGAAAATAGTTTTTCAGAACTATATTCTATATTTTTATTCTCTATATTTTTCTATATTTTCATTCTCTTCATGTTCTATATTTTTATTTTCATCTTTCGTTATGAATTTTCACTTTCCTTTTACTTCACTTTAACCTCCAAGGGCATGGTTCTTTGTGTGTAATAACATCGGTCAGTCCTGGATGGTGACTGGGAGCTTCCTGATTGTCTAGGTGTATCTCCTATAAATAATATAAATAAATAGTATATTTATAAATAGTGTAAATAATGAATGATGATCCTTATCATAATTATAATGAAATAATCAAGCAATCCCTAGCTAGGATAGGAAGAATCCTTAGAAACTTCTTCTGTATGTCTAACTTCCGTTGTTCCCTTCATTGTTCAGAGTTAGTTTAAAATTCATGGTGAGATCTTCACCCTCTAGCTCAGCAACTGGTCATCAGAAACATGACTCAAGAAATAGCAAAGCTTTCGTTCTTGCTTTTGTTATGCTTCTTATAGCTGAACAAGACTACCAGCAGATGGTCTAAACCTATCTTGTCATCACATACGGCTACTATGTCAGTTTAGTGGTCTTAGAGGGAATATAGCATCCATGTTCTCTTATTTCACTTCTATTTATTCAATCTTTATCCAAGAGTTCTCCAAATGAATGCATTCTGCATTTGTGACTTTTTATTTTGGCATATAGATTTCATTATATACTGCTATCTTAGTTCCCCTGCCAAATAGTTAACTTATTTGTAAAAAGAGATATAAGATCTGTTTATACGAGGGGGGGGATTCACCTGTGGGTAAAAATGGAGGCTGGCTGCCTTGGCAGAATCTCTCGAGGTGACACTGGTTTGATGTGGTTTTTCTCATCCTCATCTCTGGCCTGCAGAGCCTTCAGCATCACTCTCAACCTTGAATCTGTGGAGCAGATTACTGCTAACAAAACTCATAAGATCATCCCGTGATCTTCCCATAAACTAGAATCTCCACACACGTATTTTAGTGACATATATAATTATCCAGCAGAGGCAGCTGTGTTTGTGTCTCAGTAAGTTCTCTTTAGAGAATAATGAATGGCTAAATAGTACAGTCAATCCTAACGGAAATCAACCCTGAATATTCACTGGAAGGACAGATGCCGAAGCTGAAACTCCAATAATTCAGCCACCTGATGCAAAGAGCTGACTCATGGAAAAGACCTTGATGCTGGGAAAGATTGAAGGCAGGAGAAGGGAGCAACAGAGGACAAGATGTTGGATGGCATCATGGACTCAAAGGACATGACTTTGAGCAAACTCCTGGAGATGGTGAAACACACGGGGAAGCCTGGTGTGCAGTAGTCCATGGGGTCACAAAGAGTCAGACACGACTGAGTGACTGAACAACAACAACAAAATAGTACTGGTATATTGCATGAGTAGGAGATATAAGCAAAATGACCGAGCTGGAGAAAATGTCTCTGAGCTGTAGTCATCAGGTTAGAATATTTTGATCAATGTTCTAACTTACGTAGCTTTAACACTTTTGGATAAACACTTAATATCAAGGATCTAGTCTTCCATTTTTTAAGTTATCTCTTATCTGTGTTTTAACTCTGTGAGAATATAACCTCACTTTTTATTCCTGTCGTACAGGAACAGAATTGAAAACCACTTCTTTTTTTATGGTCTCCTTCTCTGAATGTTGAGTTCCCTACATCAGTACCTGATACAGCCTACTCTTCTCTTATTATGTTTCCTTCACAAATCTTCTCCCATAACAAGTATCCAAAACACGTGTCTGTGATCCGTGTTCACCACTGCTTCCTGACTTTGGTCACACAGATGTATGTATGTGCAGGCATCCACTGGTGGGTTTGAGGCCATCCTATTCAGTCCCCTTGTCCAACAACACACTTACACTGTTTCCAAGGCCCTAAGACAGCTCACCAGATATAAACAATTCTCCAAAATGATGAGCAGATATTTACATTTAAGGGATTTTTATTTCATTTCTGAATCTGATTTTTGGTTCTTCATGATGAACAACTGTTGCTTGTTGATCTCTGTATACCAACTCCCTGGACAACATAGAGGATATATGCCTGAAAAGAACATTTTCTGAATTATTTTAATTCTCCAGTAAGGAAATGGTATTGAATTAAAGTGCATTTCTAGTTAGTGTGGTTTATTTGTTTTTAATTCTGGGAACTTAGGAGAATGGTGATACTATTGATGAAGGTAAATATTACAAAAAAGCAGCAGGTGTTTGTGTGTGTGTGTGTATGTGTGTTAGTGAAGGGGAAGGAAAACTTGGGTGAAGGGTGAAGAAGGACCTCATGGCCCAGAGGAAAGAAATGCATGATGGGAAAGTATTATATGATGCCACAGAAAAGCTTTTGCAAGGTGTCAGTGTAAGGATACAATGTATAGTATATTAGACTTTTAAAAATATTATGTTTTAGTCACTAACTCTAAATCAGACTTATCTAAAATGTGTGTGTTTGTGCACATGCACGTTCAATCACACAGTCATGTCTGAGTCTTTGGGACCCCATGGACTGTAGTCCGCCAAGCCCCTCTGTCCAAGAAATTATCCAGGCAAGAATACTGGCATGGATTGCCATTTCCTTCTCCAGGGGATCTTCCCAACTCAGGAATCAAACCCAGGTCTCCTGTGTCTCCTGTATTGGCAGGAGGATTTTTTATATTGCTGAGCCATTGAGGAAGCCATCAATAGATGATAGTATATAAAATGAAAGCTCACAAAATAACTAAATCCACCTTTATTCCCCTGACTATACCTTTTTAATAATCCTGAACCCCTGCCAGCTGGAATCACCGATTCTTTTGAAATGAGTAAACCTGAGCCTTTAAGAACCAATTCTATAATCAATACAAAGTTTTGTTTTATTTTCTGCCGTTTCCAGAAAACCAGTTCTTGACATAAAAAGTCTTCACTTTTTCTCTAAAGTCATCAGAAACATTAAGTATGTAGTGAATTCCCTAATCCTCTAACACCAGTTTTTCTAGTCTGCTTTTAAAACACCCTTTAATTTTTTAATTGCATTTTAAAAAATTAATTTCTCATTTTGAAAGCAGATTTTAAAAAGAGTGCCAGTCCCTGAATTGCCAAAGGTGTGGATGGAGGTACCATCAAGGGAGAGTCGGGACCACTGTGAGTCCAAGAGCCAGCATCTCAGCTGCAGAGCCTTGCTCAGGCTCCCCCAGCCCTACCCAGTGCTCTGTGCAGTAGCAATTTTAAGCTGTGAGGACTTCCCTAAGAATAAATTCCTTAAGGGAGATGGCAAGATGCTTCATTCCACGTGCTGAAACTCACAGGTTTTCATGTAATTGACAGTTGGTAATTTTACCAGTTTTTCCCTTCTGCATCAGTGACTTATTGAAGTGACATTCATAATGAAAAATGCAAGAAGTTATTCTTCCTACTTTTTCTCACTTCAATTAACTAGAGGTGAGCACATCAGCTGCACAGCCTCCCTGGTGCATTAATCACTGGGAAATCATGCAAATTCAGAAAGATTTGTGGCTCCACTCTTAGCTTGAGCAAAAATAATCCTCGCGTAATTGATATATTTGATACATTTTGGATTCCAATTTCAATAATGATTCAGTACCATGGTTTAAGGATCCAATCCATTCAAACAGCCGCCCTTCAACCTGGAATGAAAACAAAGAGTGATACATAAGAAATTAATTTCCATTTCCTCTTCTTTTCCTTCTACTTTATCCTAATCCTGCTCACTGACAATTCCTCCAGGATTAAACACCCATACTCCTCATTAAACCACACCTGACCCTGTCCACCCTTACCTACTCACTTCCTCTAAAAGTCTGCAACATGAATATAGAGTAAGTTCAGTCCAGGTGACACACCATTTTTTTCACTACTTCTTATTTTGGTTGTCCAAAGCGGAGTTTCAAGTTTCTTTGTACATTTCTTTCCCACCAAGCCCACTAAGACCTTCATTCCCAGAACAGTGCCAACAGCATTATGCTTTCAGTTTAACTGGATTAAATGTGTGCTTAAGAGCCCAATCCAGGAAAGGTTCCTTTTAGTTGTGTGCTGTGCATGGCAGATGAATAGACTTTGTAAGGAAACGGCGCTATCTCTTATAGTCTTCAGCCATTTCAGTCAGTAGCTTTCAGTTTCAGCTTAGTCATTTTAAATCACATACTTGAAGACTTCCCTGGTGGTCCAGGGGTCGAGACTTTGCCAATAAAGGGGACATAGATTTGATCCCTGGTCCAGGAGCTAATGGCTTCCATGATAGCTCAGTTGGAAAAGAATCTGCCTGCAATGCAAGAGACCATGGTTGGATTCCTGGGTGGGGAAGATCCACTGGAGAAGGGATAGGCTACCCACTCCAGTATTCTTGAGCTTCCCTTGTGGCTCAGCTGGTAAAGAATCCTCCTGCAATGTGGGAGACCTGGGTTCAATCCCTGGGTTGGGAAGATCCCCTGGAGAAGGGAAAGGCCACCCACTCTAGCATTCTGGCCTGGAGACCTCCATGCACTGTATAGTCCATGGCGTCACGAAGAGTCAGACACAACTGAGCAACTTTCACTGGGAGCTATCTCAGACATGCTTCATGGCCAAGACAAACATAAAACATAAAACAGGAGCAATACTGTAAAAAATTCAATGAAAATTTAAAAATGATCCACATCAACATCTTAAAAAATAAAAACAAATCATATGATTGCAACAATTAAGGGCATGTAAACATTTGTTTTAATGTGAGGAACTGGTTTCTCAAATCCAAGATATAGACAAAAACCTACTTAGAATAGTTCTTTTTGTTTAACTGTAATCGGTATTTAGATGCAATTTTGTCTCAATTAATGATTTAAAAGCTAGATAACCAATGCACTAATTTTATTTTTTTCTTAAGTATTTAGGTGGATATCATAATGGACAAAATTTTATACAAAGATATATTGTAACTTATTTACAAATCATATTTTGTGATATAGCTTTTCCTGCTATATGAGTCCGTGCATGCTCAGTCATTTCAGTTCTACTTTATACAACCTATAAAAATTCAAATTTACAGAAATGTTAAGGATCAATTATTTCACCAAAAGATTTACCAGCTAATTCTACTTTTAAAACCTGTTTCATACTAGAACATCAACAATTAGTACATAAATAACTATATGACTATCCAGAATCACTGCTGATGGTGACTGCAGCCATGAAATTAAAAGACGCTTACTACTTGGAAGGAAGGTTATGGCCGACCTAGATAGCATGTTTAAAAGCAGAGACATTACTTTGCCAACAAAAGTCCATCTAGTCAAGACTATGGTTTTTCCAGTGGTCATGTATGGATGTGAGAGTTGGACGGTGAAGAAAGCTGAGCGCCGAAGAATTGATGCTTTTGAACTGTGGTGTTGGAGAAGACTCTTGAGAGTTTCTTGGACTGCAAGGAGATCCAATCAATCCATCCTAAAAGAGATCAATCCTGGGTGTTCATTGGAAGGTCTGATGTTGAAGCTGAAGCTCCAATACTTTGGCCACCTCATGTGAAGGGTTGACTCATTGGAAAAGACCCTAATGCTGGGTAGGATTGGGGGCGGGAGGAGAAGGGGACAACAGAGGATGAGATGGTTGGATGGCATCACCGACTCGATGAACATGGGTTTGGGTAGACTCCGGGAGTTGGTGATGGACAGAGAGGCCTGGCGTGCTGCAGTTCATGGGGTCACAGAGAGTCGGACATGACTGAGCGACTGAACTGAACTGATACGACTTGGCGAAATGAGAAGATGTGTCCAGTAGCCACATACATCCCATGGACACATTGGGATGTGGAGAAAGCATAGAAAGATGCAATTCTCAGCTGCTTCTAGCCAACAGATAATCTGAAATAATATATTCTAATACATTCTAAGTTTTGTCCATAAAGAAATGATGGGGAAGAAAACCCTTAGAATACCAAAAAATTATCTCTGAGGCCCCAGCATTTCTCACAGTCAAGTCATAACAATTAAACAACCTAAAACAAAGTCGCGAAGATTAAACAACCTAAAACAAAGCAAACCAAAGTAACCCAACTTCCTGCTGGGGAAGAAGAGCATAGAATTGGCTGAGGCTTGCTGCCCTACCATTGTGCAGCCCGTGAAACTAGCCACATGGGTCACCTCCAAGATGAATCCTAGATTAACGCTCACCCTCAAACATTCCCTCCTTCCTCCCCTGCTCATTATGTCATCCCAGCCGCTGTTTGCTGTGAGCTAGAGGTTTCCATTCTCCTTCAGCCACCAAGACACTTAGTGGTCGCTGGATTCATTACTGGTGTAGGAACTTGTTAGCATGCATAGCTTCTCTTATTAGAGATTCCCAAATTCCTGCCACTTGGTCTCATCTTGGGCCTAGCCTTGGATTTCTGTGTCAGAATTTGCTTCACATGCACTTTCTTCTGTCTTTGTCGATAATCACCAGTAGTTTCAAGCCCTCTGATACCCATGAAAGAGGAAAACTGCACGCAGCCCTTCAAGCTCCAGCAGGCTCCTGGTACCCCAAGATTTTATGATCTCAAATCTCTGCACCACGTTCTTCAGAACACATTTCAAAAGTAGAGTTCAAAACTAAAATGTGTTTGTAAGTGGTTCCTTTCTCCCATCTTGACATCTAATTTGGTAATACTTCACTTAACTAAGAATCATGCCAGCACTGTGCTAATTATTTAGCCCTTCCCTGGCTTCTGCAAGCTTTAATTAGTAAAAGAAGTTTTCAGGACAAGTTATAATTTGCATGCCAACAAATTTTCTTATAAATTACACAGGAAAGGTAAAATTTGGTACCATCAACTCCCTTTACACAGCTTGATCTATTATACAGACAGATTAGCTGCAGCGTGTACCTGAATATGCTGTCATGAAACTTGGTGAACATTTTACTCCATTTTTACCCCTACCTTAGATTACAATTTTATTTTGATTTTTTCTGTAAATCTCTACTTGTTATGGGCTTCCCAGGTAGTTCAGTGGTGAAGAATTTGCCTGTTAATGCAGGAGATGGAGAAGTTGTGAATTTGAACCCTGGGTTGGGAAGATTCCCTGGAGGAGAAAATGGCAACTCACTCCAGTATTCTTGCCCAGGAAATCCCATGGGTGGAGGAGCCTGGTGGGCTACAGTCCATGGAGTTGGAAAGAGCTGGACACAATTGAGCAACTGAGCACTACTTGTAATAGCACCACAATTCACAAGCCAAAGTAACTGCACCTGAAGTATACGGATATTGTTATCACATTAGATATCTCCATAAAACTAAAATGATTTTGATATGACCTACCAGTGTGTGTCTTACTCAGTAAATCACAAATGTAATATCAGATGAATTAATTTTGAAAGTCAGACTTATTTCAGAAAAAGAAGATTTGACTTGAATGAGGCCATTTTGGCTATGGCATCAGGGTCCAAGATCATACAATATAAGTTTATAATGCAAGTCCTACAATGTACTCTAACTTTCTAATTCTAAATAAAACTACATTTATATTCACTTATAAAATCATCTTATTTAGCTTGCAGATCCTTCTTGCCTTCCTATGTGTGGAACTTCCAGGGGAGTCCATGCTCTCAATTTCAATTTTTGCTTTAAAAGTTAATTTCTAAAAAATGGTATCAGAAGATGAACTTATAAATTTTAATAATTCCCCAAAATGGGCTTATCAGATGGTACGGTCCTACTGTCTCAGTCATCTCCTCTCATCCAGAGACGTTGTACCTGGACAAACAACCGCTGCGTGAAGAAATGATGTTGCCAAAAATCTTCTGCCAGGACTCTGGACATTGACAAAAGCAAACATTGGACTGATAAGTGATAATCCATGAACAAAAGCTGGATTTTGTGTAAGAAGGGCAGAAGTCTGTTCTTGCCTGGGGCCTCCCCGTCCCCACACAGCGGGGTCAGTGGGATGGTTCTACCAGTTGGGACAAGTTGGGATGACAGCAGCTTTAGTGGCAGAGGGGCCCAACTTGATTTGAATGTGGTGTGTAAGACATAATGCTCACAGCATCTTCCATGATAACAGCAATACCGATGGCCAACCAACAGAGAGAAAGAGTGGCTCTCAGTGTTGTGGGTTGGTTCAGGCAAACAACAGATTGGCTGGAAACTTACTAGGGAGGTCTAAGAAATGAGATAGCTATAGGGTATCAGAGTAATGACTGGCTGACTAAAATGCTACTCAGACACACGGTGACCGTAGGAAGCCAAGGTCACTATGGACAGTGACTGCAGCCATGAAATTAGAAGACTCTTGCTCCTTTGAAGAAAAGCTATGACAGATATAGACAATGTATTCAAAAGCAGAGACATCACTTTGCCAACAAAGTCCATATAGTCAAAGTTATGGTTTTTCCAGCAGCCATCTATGGATGGGAGATTTGGACCATAAAGAAGGCTGAGCGCTAAAGAATTAATGCTTTTGAACTGTGGTGTTGGAGAAAACTCTCGAAAGTCCCTTGGACGGTAAGGAGATCCAACTAGTCCATCCTAGAGGAAATCATCCCTGACTATTCACTGGAAGGAGTGATGCTGAAACTGACGTTCCAATACTTTGGCCACCTGATGCGAAGTCAACTCACTGGAAAAGACCCTGATGCTGGGAAAGATTGAAGGTGGGAGGAGAAAGGGGACGACAGAGGATGAGATGGTTGGATGGAATCACTGACTCAGTGGACATGAGTTTGAGTAAACTCTGGGAGATAGTGAGAGACAGGGAAGCCTGATGTGGTGCAGTCCGTGGCGTCGCAACGAGTAGGACATGAATCAACTGAACAACAACAAAATTCATATTCATCTCATCATCTTTAGGTGTTCAGTTGTGTCCGACTTTTTGCAACCCCAAGGACTATAGTCCACCAAGTTCTTCTGTCCATGGGATTTCCCAGGCAAGAATACTGGAGTGGGTTGCCGTTTCCTACTCCAGCAAATCTACCCAACCCAGGGATTGAACCCACATCTCTTGTGTCTCCTGGATTGGCAGGCAGATTCATTACCACTGAACCACATGAGAGGGTATAATATATAATTTTAAACTGAGTAGAAACAGCAGCAGCCACACACCATAGGGGAATGGATTCCATCAATTTACTCCAGGCAAGGTACAACACAAACAACAACAACAAAATATGTTAAACAATTCAACAACAAAAATTCCCAGGGATAAAACTTCAGAATCCACTGTTGTTCAGTTTCTAATAAAAATTGAGACTTGCAAAGAAACAGTAAAGTTTGACCTACATCCAGGGTGAACATTTATTGCATCTTTTTATTATACTTTTATTATAAATCACCTCCTTATCAGGAGACAAGTGGTAAAGGTACAGTGAAATTTCCAGTCATAGGCTTATCCTATAAACAGGTACTGAGAGCTGCTCACTCAGTTCCAGACACTCTGCTGGGGCCAGAAATACACTCTGTATACTATAGAGCCCTATCTCCCACAATTTTGCATTTGTTGTCAAGAAAACAGACAAGTATAATACTCTGTGATTGGAGCCATGATAGAGCTAAATGTAGCATATTTTAGGGACATGCAGTGCAGACTGGGTTCTGTTTGGCCTGTATTGGGACACAGGTCAACCCTAGATTTAGTTATTCATTTAAGACACATCTATTCAGCAAGCTAACTCAGTCCAAAGCAAGAACTCCTAAGAAAATACTTCCTCAGATCTCAGTGTTTATTACAACTGTGCTGCTAAGTACGGTTATCATCTTGATTTTACACACTTTCATCAGCCTTTTTGGAGAAGGAAATGGTAACCCCCTCCAGTATTCTTGCCTAGAGAATCCCAGGGACAAAGAAGCCTGGTGGGCTACAGTCCATGGGGTCACAAAGAGTCGGACACGACTGAGTGACTAACACACATTCAGCGCTTACCTTGTGACTGATGCTACTAGGTCCTAGGAATACAAATATGAAGGAACTTGGGACCTCACTTAGAACAGTTCATAATCTAATTGGGGAAGCAGAAAAGTGGACAAAACCCTACATATGTCAATGGTTTATGTTCAAATTATTCTCATCCTACATTTCCAGGAAAATACAAAAATCCTTGGATAAGCTTTCCTGGCAACTCTGATAAAAGACCTTTTCCAAGCTGAATGAACCAAACCCGAGCATTTTTGTTTATAAACATGACCACACCAGCTTGTTGTGTGGCCACAACGAGGTACCTGTAGAGACAGCAACAGACTTTTTATTAATGTCAAACATAGATAGTTGTGTTAATATTATTATTTTTATACAGCATGTCATCACAAGTTAAGTACTCTAATGATGATTAATATTCAACACAATTTGGACCAGATGACTGCATAGACTTCAATTTTAGTTTAAATATACTAAGCAAGTTGTTGACTTATCAATTCAGAATCAAATACAATGAACATTTTTTCCTAATAAACTTACCCAGATAACAAAACAGTTTGAAGTACCACAATCACTATTCATATGACCAGGCTGAATCTATTACAAGTTTGTAAAATATCCTAAGCCCAAAGTTGGTACAAGAATTACTTTATCTCTTGACAAATAAGAGTCTAATTAAATGTTCATGGTTCTGCCCAGAAGAGATGGTAGTTTCATCTCAATGCTAATTAGTAATCAGAGCTTTATAAAACTACAAAATCTTTATAATCTCAGAATCATCAGCATTGTTCTACATGTCTCAGACTTTTAAAGAATTGTAAGGGGCAGGTATATACTTGGTATAATTTAAAAAAACAGTGATAATAATTAGTCTTCTGAGATTAGATAGAATTGAATTCAATCCCCCACTCTGAAACAATAGCTATTTTTTTCTTAACACTTTTACTGACTTTATACATTAGCTATGATACCTCTTAGGTTTTTTTCTTAAACTTTCTGTTCAGTCTGGAGTTACAATTTAAATAATTAACTATTATAGATATTTATAGATGTTGTATATGAAATGTTTTTAGAAAAATCTAAATTTAATAAAAAACAATTCCTCCCTCAGACTGAATATATTTTCAGCAATTTTATCTTCATGATATTTACATGATTCTTTGTTTATATTACCATAAGCAGTAAATGTAAATAAAAACAGGTAGTTCTTTTAAAATTTTTGGCTTTTTTGTTTTTTGCAGTTCTAGAAGCTAGAGCCCTTGGGATTGCTTGATTGAACTTATTTAAAAGTTTTGCCCAGGGCTACTTTACCTCACTTATTTCTACAACTACAATAATATACAGATGACTAGTGATTTTTTTTTCATTCCAGCCTTCAAATTATATTTCTCTCTAGAAATGAAATGTGTTTTAAAATATGTTAATAATAAAGCTGACTTTTAAACAAGTAGGTTAGCATCAACTTATAGAGAGTGAGGAGGGCTCTATAAGCTCACTATTTCTAAAACAGAAAGTATTCCTATCCACGCACTCATATAGATGCATATCTGGGTTGGTGTGTGTCCACTCATGATCTGTGGACATTATTAACACTGGGACTGCACACTATTTTCTTTCTCCCATTTCCCTTTTATTGATGTTTCCTCTTGAGTAATGTTTCCAGTATTGAGCTGAAATCTTCTGAGCCCTTGACATTCAACTCCTGTGTCCATGCATGTTCCCCCAAAGAGTCTGTTAACAAACATGCGTATGTCATCATATCACCATATGTTGAAGCCCTGTAACAGAATTATATAAGAAGTTGGCAAGTTTTCCGCAACTTGAGAGATTTAAACAGGGACTGGATTCATTCCATCAAGGATGTGAAAGACTTGTATACTGAAAACTGAAAAACATTAGTGAAAGAAATTGAAGAAGATCTTAATTAACTGGAAAGGAGATAGTCACTAATATAGGTGGAAAACAAAATTATAATCCTAAAAAATGAAATAAAGAGAAAAATATATTTGCCATTTTAAAAGTAAAAATATTCGGCAGAAAATAGCACATTTAGAAAAATGGTACAGATGAACCTGTTTGCAAAGCAAAAAATAGAGACACAGACATAGAGAACAAATGTATGGACAGCAAAGGAAGAAGTGGGGTTAGGAGGAATTGGGAGGTTGGAATTGGCATATATACAGTACTGATACTGTATATAAAATGGACATTTTATACACATTATACTGTGTATAAAATGGACAGCTACTGAGAACCTACTGTGTAGCACTGGGATCCCTTCTCAGTGCTCTGTGGTGACCTAAATGGGAACAAGATTCAAACAAAGGGGATATATGTATCAGTTCAGTTCAGTTCAGTCGCTTAGTCCGATATATGTACACGTAGAGCTGATTCACTGCAGCACAACAGAAACTCACACAACAGTGTAAGGCAACTGTATTCCAACAAAAATTGTAAAAAGAAAAAAGAAAATAGCACATTTTGCCTAGAATAGGAAAAGTATGAATGTTTCAAATGTTACAAAGCATCACTACAAATCCCTGGGGTGACTTTTAGAGATCCTGACTTGTAGGGTGAGGATCAAGCCTGGAGATCCACTTAGGTGGTTCTTATTTACCAAATATGTTGCAAACCACTGACCTACTTAGAAAAAGAACCTGAGAAAAAGAACCTTTGGAACTCTTCTTACTGCTGGCTCTCCTCAGATCGCTGCCTCTCAGGTCTCTAGTTATGGTTGTTCAGAAATGGTGCCGTTTGGCGCTGAGATACTGACTCAGTGCTCATGAGAATGAATACATACTGGAGGGTATTTGAAAATTATAATCTGTGGGCCTACAGGGAAGTGGAAAGGCAAATAGCTTGCAGAATCACAAGTGAAATCAGCTGTGGAAAATAGCTTTGTCCATCTGTGGATAATAGCATCAAATGGACTCAGAGAGGCTCAAAGGAAATTGAGATGGAATATAAATTCAGTTTAAAGTGTAGCTGGAAAAAACAAAAATAAAGTGTAGCTGGAAGCACCAGTTTCTTTAGTCTTCCAAAGTTATAATATTGAAAAAATCTTTTAGGCAGTCTGATTTAATATAAAGTTCACCTGATTAGTATCTGAAAGCCCCAGGTTAGAATCTCAATGATGACGTTGTCTCTTATCATCTCCTTTGTGGTCCCGAGATCCTCTTCATTGACTGTGTATCTGCTGGGGTTGTGTGCCAGGTCTTCTTCACCTCCTAAAGTTGTCCAACACCCCTAGATGGGTTCAGCATCCTCATGAGTCTCCTCCTCTGAGTCCTGGGGTAGGAGACAAGGTCAAAGGTACTGAGGGGTCATACCCTTGCAAAGGCCTGACTAACAGTACAAAACAAGCAATTCCAGGAGTGGAGGTCACCACAAATACTGATGTTGACCTAAAAGTGATCTTAGGGATTACACAACAGACACAGTTGAAGCTGTTAGAGCCATTGGAGCTTTCTTCTGCGAACTGTTTTGTATTATTGCATCATGAAGATCTATTTCATGGTTTATATATTGTCTACAATGAATACCATGGCTGGTTAAGTTAGAGCAAGGTACATACATATATACCATTTTTGAAACTGATCATATTATTGTTCAGTCAGTAAGTTATGTCCAACTCTGCAACCTCATGGACTGCAGCATGCCAGACTTCCCTGTCCTTCATTATCTCCTGGAGTTTCCTCAAACTCATGTCCATTAAGTTGATGATGCCATCGACTATTAAGAGTATATCAGATGAGCTGAAATTTCTGTGGAGTCTACAAACTGAGAAAAGTCAAGAAAAACACTGAAACAAAGAATCTCTAAGGATCTTTCAGACCTAATATTTAAGAAATTGTTATTCTAGATTTGGCAATCTGATAAATTCTTACAGGGCTGCTTCCTGTATTATTGACAGATAGTTACCTTCATATTTAGATTCCTGTAGGGAATCTTTGAAATAGTGTTATAAGGGAGTTCTAAATAAATTACTTTGAAAAAAAATGACACAAATAAATTTAAAAAAAAATAAAATTGTTGATGAACTTCCTGTTTCAGCTCCAAAATATAGAGAACTGGAAATTGTGTCACCATACACAATGAGAAAAGAGCTGAAAAAAGTGAAAATTGTAACTTCTCTGAAATTCATCAGAGAACTGATGTTGCAGAAAAACCAACTAATCCAAAGTGTGGGGAGAGACAGTGACTGCAGGTCAAAACAGTCCCAGTGACTACAAAACAGTGGCAGACTTTTTCAGACAACATACAAGCCAGTGGGATTCCCAGGCGTCTCAGTGGTAAAGAATCCACCTATCAATGCAGGAGAAGCAGGAGACACGGGTTCAATCCCTGGGTCAGGAAGATCCCCTGGAGGAGGAAATGGCAATCCACTCCAGTGTACTTGCCTGGGAAATCCCACGTACAGGAGCCTGGCAGACTACAGTCCACTGGGTTGCAAATAGTTGGACATGACTTAGTTACTGAGCACACACACACACATACAAACCAGTAAGAAAATTCAGCTAAATGTTTTATCATTTCTTAAAGGCAGAGTGTGGGCTACCATGAGAGCATAAAGCCCCTGAGGACCAGTCATCGGGGTGTTTTTTCCCATTTCAGGCTCTTTCTGTACGCCTTCCTAATAGGCACTCATGCTGAAAGTTAAGAACCATTTAAGAAAATTTCCACGCTGCCGACTTTTGAAGAGTAACAGCAGTCAAGGCCAAAATTCCTGCTAAATCCATCTGCCCTAAGTAACAAAACCTTAATCTTTAGTAAGAGAGGAATAAACACTGCCAACTTAGAAGACTGCAGAAATTTACTGCAGCTAGAAGAAACGAGAGGGAAACCCACACCTCGGGATGAAACGTGAATGCACACCTGTCCCAGCAGGGGATGTGTGGGAACTCTGGGCTTTCCTCTCCACTTTGCTGTGATCCTAAAGCTTCTCCAAAATAATAAAATCCTAGTAAAAGTTTTTGTTCACACAAAAGCTTATGCCACAATGTCTACTGCTGCTTTACTCATAATTATCAAAAAAAATTGGAAGAAATCAAGATGCTATCAATGAGTTAATGAATGAAGTGGAATTTTCAGAGATAAAAAAGAATGAGCTATTAATTCATGCACTAATGTGGATGAATCTCAAATGAAGTTTGCTGAGTGCAACACTATAGATATTTATGCGCTGTCCTGGGAAAGACAAAGCTATTTGAACGGAAGATGGATGGCGAGTGCCTCGGTTTGAGGGGAGAAGAGAGCAGTGGGCAGCAAGCAGAAAACACAAAGGAAATTCTAGATGATGGAATGTCATGTGTGGGACTCAGGTGATGGGTTCATGAGTTCACACGTTTGTCAAAGCACCTGGCAAAACTGAATTTTACTTTTCGCAAAGAAAAGAAATTGAACAGACTTTGGGGGATATTCAGAATGGAGGTCAGCCTGTTATCAATAAATCTGCTATTACTACAAATGTCTGACACAACTGCACTCAAGAGGGTGCGGATAAAGGAGTTGGGTGAAATCACTTTGGGAGGGATTTCCCTGGTGGTTCTGTGGTTAAGACCTCACCTTCCAGTGCAGGGGCTGCAGTTAAATTCCTGGTAGGGTAGTTAAGGTCACACATGCCTAGCAGCCAAAGAAACCAGAACATTAGCAACAGCAGCAGTATTGTAACAAATTCAATAAAACTTTTAAAATGGCCCACATCAAAAAAAAAATCTTTAAAAAATAACTTTGGGAAGTTTTCTTGATGCTATAAGGATGGAGACAAAAAGAAAACTGTTTAAGCACTGCTCTCTTGTTGGTAAAACAACCCTTCATAAAAGAACATATTAGCAACTTAAAAACTAATTTACACTTATCCTAAACAAGTAACTATATACTTTGTAGATGATAAGAGCCAAGTTACTCACTGACAGAGAGAGACACTAGAGAGGAAGTTTAAAATGAATCCTACTGTGCTAGATTAGAACAGCTGGGACAGCAAAATAGGTCACAATATCATTTAAGATTATAAACCAGAGATTAAAATCAATATCCAAACAGCTTGAATATTAAGGCAGCTTGAATAAATAATCAAATGAATGAAAGAGTAAGGACCATTATTTTCAGAAAAAACTTCCAATTAATAAATGTAGAAAGAGTGAGGAAAATAGAAAAATCACAATTAGAACACCATGGCAAGCATTATTGCAGGCATGAGTCCTTGATGAATGCTGTAATTAGTGGACAAAACTTTAAAGAGATGCAGAAAATTTTTGTAACCTCAAAGTCTCTCCCACAAAATACATATTCACTGCTGCTGTGGTTTTAACATGTGTCTACAAGTGTTCTGATAATTCTTCCTCTGGGAGAGGGAGCCTAATTCCCCTCCCTTGGGTATGAGCTGCACTTAGTAATTGGTTTCTAGCACATACAGTATGAAATGGAAAAACAGTGAATTTACAGTGGAGAAATCTGACAGAAACTACTTAACAAAGTGATAAAAGTGGAGTGAAAGTGCTAGTCACTCAGTCATGTAGCTCCAGGCTCCTCTGTCCATGATTTCTCCAGGTAAGAATACTGCAGTGGGTTGCCATTCCCTTTTCTAAAGGCTCTTCCCAACCCAGTGATCAAACCCAGGTCTCTTGCACTACAGACAAATTCTTTCCCATTTGACCACCAGGGAAACATATCCAAGTGATAGAGGCCGCCAGAAATTAGGTATTATGACATCAGATACTACTTCTTTGGTGCAGTAATGAAGGCACATCACCTTGATGATCTGTGCAATCTGTGATGACTTCAAACATTAGTTCAGCAAACTGTGAGAAAATGTCAGGAACATCCAACCTGAGGTGCCTTCAACAAAACACCTAGTATTCTTCAAAAGTGTCAAGGTCATTGAAGACAAGGGCATGATGAGTGCACACAACATTAGATAATGAGTTGACTCTTAGAACTGAGAAGGGATACTAGTGAAAACGACTGGAGACATCTGAATAAAATCTACAATATTCCCACCTAAAATGGAATGGAGGTTCTTTAAAAAGCCAAAAATGGAGCTACCATGTGATCCTGCAAGCCCACTCTTTGATCACATATCCAGATAGAACCATAATTCAAAAAGATAAATGTACCTCAATGTTCATTACAGTACTATTTACAATAGCCAGAACATGGAAACAACTTGAATGTCCACCAACAAAGGAATGGATAAAGAGGATGTAGCACATTTTTTACAATGGAATATTAGCCATAAAAATGATGAAATAATGATATTTGCAGCAACATGGACCTAGAGATTATTATAGTAAGTGAAGTAAGTCATAAAAAGACAAATAGCATATGATATCACTGATACATGGAATCTAAAAATCTGTCATATTATTGTTCCAGTGTTACTTTTTATTTAATTTCTTTACTATATAATATATTAACATGATATTAAGTTGAGTGAAAGGCACAGAAAAAGTCTCTGTACAGTTTGCACCTTTTCTGTAACCTCGTAGTCTTTCAAAATAACTGTCATTGATCAGCCACTCCTCTGTTTGGAAATATAATTCCTTCCCTCTATACTGTTTAGGGTAATATTCCAGGAGTTGCAGGTCATAGTATTATTTGTATGAACTCGCTCTGAAACCAGCTCTACCTGATGACACAGCTTCCATTTCAGCTCTGTTAGCGGGGGTTATACTCTGTACCAACTTCCCCTCCTGTGCTCACATGCACTCAAGTTTGTCATATTAATATTTCTTAAAAGTGAATGTGCTTCCAAAATAGGAGGCAAAGCTAGGCTAGTATCATGTTAGTTTTGATTTAAAATCTATCTATATCTGTATATAATACATAAAATAAAATTTAAAATTATACACATGCACAAACTACACTGGCATTCAGGCTCCAGTGGACATTGCTGGATTAGACTGAGTTCTTTTCAAAGCCCAGATTCAGTTGCTCTGGAGTCTTTTTGGAGTAGATGTGTATGCAGGGCAGGAAGCAACAGTTAGAACTGGACATGGAACAACAGACTGGTTCCAAATTGGAAAAGGAGTATGTCAAGGCTGTATATTGTCATCCTGATTATTTAACTTTTATGCAGAGTACATCATGAGAAACACTGGGCTGGAAGAAGCACAAGCTGGAATCAAGATTGCTCAGGGAAATATCAATAACTTCAGATTACAGATGATACCACCCTTAAGGCAGGAAGTGAAGAAGAACTAAAGAGCCTCTTGATAAAAGTGAAAGAAGAGAGTGAAAAAGTTGGCTTAAAGCTCAACATTCAGAAAACTAAGATCATGGCATCTGGTCCCATCACTTCATGGCAGATAGATGGGGAAACAGTGGAAACAGTGACTGACTTTATTTTGGGGGGCTCCAAAATCACTGCAGATGGTGATTGCAGCCATGAAATTAAAAGATCCTTACTCCTTGGAAGGAAAGTTATGACCAACTTAGATAGCATATTAAAAAGCAGAGACATTACTTTGTCAACAAAGTAGCCATCTAGTCAAGGCTATGGTTTTTCCAGTGGTCATGTATGGATGTGACAGTTGGAGTATAAAGAAAGCTGAGCACTGAGGAATTGATGCTTTTGAACTGTGGTGTTGGAGAAGACTCTTGGGAGTCCCTTGGACTGCAAGGAGATCCAACCAGTCCGTCCTAAAGGAGATCAGTCCTGGGTGTTCATTGGAAGAACTGATGTTGAAGCTGAAACTCCAATACTTTGGCCACCTGATGGGAAGAGCTGACTCATTTGAAAAGACCCTGAAGCTGGGAAAGATTGAGGGCAGGAGGAGAAGGGGACGACAGAGGATAAGATGGTTGGATGTCATCACCGACTCAATGGGCATGAGTTTGGGTGGACTCTGGGAGTTTGTGATGGACAGGGAGGCCTGCCGTGCTGAGGTTCATGGGGTAGCAAAGAGTAGGACAGGACTGAGTGACTGAACTGAACGGAACTGTGATTTTAAATAGTCATGGCTGCCTTGAATGAAAATGAATTGAAGTTCAACCATATTCTACCAGCAGAAACTATTTGACATTGTTCTAAGACAATTTCTTGCTAGACAGCTTAGTATCCTTCAAGTCAGTCTACTACTTTCCAAGGTATCTTGCTCACACTTCAAGTCTTCAACAGGAGATTTCTGAGCGTGCCTCAGAGTTTTATCTTTGAAATATATCAAGCTGATAATGGCTGAGAAAATAAACACACGACCAGAGTGCAGGGTTTCAAACAAGTGTCAGAAAGCATGACTTCCAAATCCAACATGAACAGCTAAATAATTCTCTCAGATCCTACGTGTTTTCACATTTGTGAGAGGTAACTCTGAATGCCCAATTATCTAACATGGTGCATATTTTCACCTGTAAACACATAATGTGTATCAAATTGGAAAATGCTATTAATATTATCTATGCTTTGGAAATGTAAGAAATTAAACTGAGTGAGAAGAAAAGCAAGTGAAAAGAAAAATATTTCCAGCATCAGTGAAAACATTTCTCTCCACCGTATGGCATCTCTGCATGATTTCCCTACAGTTTTTAAAACACACACCTTGAACTGATTCAAACTATTGAGGTCAGTAAGTCCCCTCTTTTTTAATGAATTTTTATTTCTAAGGTAATTTAGAAAAATAACTCATATTCTTCATTACTCCTGTATATTCATACATTTAGTCCAAAATGTAAATATATAAAGATTCAGGTATCAGTTAAAGGCAAAATGTGATAATAAAACAGGGATAGGATGTATTTACAAATACTTTTATCCCAACATAAGGATATTTGAATTTTACCATTTTGAAAAGAAAAGGTATAGGTTGATGCATTTAGTAAGTGACCTTCAACAACTATTTGACATACAGTACAAGGTACTGAACATGTGATAAAAATAAAACCATGTATAATACTGTACATAATATCATGAGTAGGATAATATGAGAATGATTTAAGTCTCAGTTGGTTTTCAAAGGAATAAAACAGAAGAAAAAAGAAACCTAAGAAAAATGTGATTGATATCAATTAGCTTGAATTTCCATCTATGTGCAATGTAACACTGTCTCCCTTGTAACTTCACTCTCCCAAGTGAGCTTTTTTTTTAAATGCCACACTGCCTTGCTCCATAATGAGAGTTGCCAAATTCTTCCCCTCTCCCAAATGCCACCAACACAAGGCTAGGGCATCCAATGCAAGGTGTATTGAATATTCAGGAAAATAGAAGAGGTTTACAAATAAGCAAAGAGTAGCACATACGTGAGTTGCAATATTGTACTTTTGGGAATCATGCAAGAACAAAAGCATCTTGGTGGAGACCCACTTTTGTTCTGAAATTAATTTAAAACTGAATATTATAAATCTCTATCCTTAATTCTATTGGCTACTTAACTCTCATGGATTTCTCCTGAGCAGCTTTTTCTATGAACTCAGTCTACCATCATATCTCTGTTTTTATTTGTCCACTTTCACCCCCACTTCGCCTTTACCACTATTGACCCCAACTCCCAAATCTTGACAAATGCCCCTGTTTGTCTTTGCTTTCTGATCTTTATTCCACAAGTCAGTGCAACCTATTAAAGTATTTCCTTCAAACAATAACAGTTCTCTCCCTATGAAGATCTGTATGGCCAATTTTAAAGTAGCATGATTTCCTGTATACCTTTAATGACACTAATTGAATACCTACTAGATGTGATCTTCTTGCTTCCATTGAATTTTTACAATTCCTTGAAGCAGTTACTATACTGGGAGATGCACATGGAAACTGAAGCCATCTCAGTCAAGTAACATAGACCAAAATGGGGAAATGACGGTTTTGTAAGTCTGAAGTTACAGCTGGGAAGTGCAGAGTCAAGATTTCACCCGGATCTACTTTGTCAACAGTACAAATCTATGTTTCAGTTTGTTAATATGGTGTATCACATTGATTGATTCGCATATATTGAATAATCCTTACATCCCTGTAATAAACCCAATTTGTTCACGGTGTATGAGCTTTTTAATGCGTTGTTGAATTCTGTTTGCTAGAATTTTGTTGAGGATTTTTGCATCTATGTTTATCAGTGATGTTGGCTTGTAGTTTTCTTTTTTTGTGTTGTCTGTCTAGTTTTGGTAACAGGGTGATGATGGCCTCATAGAATGAGTTTGGAAGTGTTCCTTCCTCTGCAATTTTTTGAAAGAGTTTTTGAGGGATAGGTATTTAGCTCTTTTGTAAATGTTTGATGGAATTCACCAGTGAAGCCATCTGGTCCTGGGCTTTTGTTTTTTGGGAGATTTTTGATCACAGTTTCTATTTCAGTGCTTGTAATTGGGTTGTTCATAATTTCTATTTCTTCCTGGTTCAGTCTTGAAAGATTGAACTTTTCTAAGAATCTGTCTATTTCTTCCACATTATCCATTTTATTGCCATATCATTGCTCATAGAGTCTGTTATAATCCTTTGTATTTCTGCATTGTCTGTTGTAACTGCTCCTTTATCATTTCTAATTTTGTTGATTTGATTCTTCTTTCTTTTTTCTTGATGAATCTGGCTAAAGGTTTGTCAATTTTGTTTATCTTCTCAAAGAACCAGCTTTTTAAATTTTATTCATCTTTACTATTGTTGCTTTCTTTTCTTTTTCATTTATTTCTGCTCTGATCTTTATGATTTTTTGTGCTAATTTTGGGGGTCTTTTGTTCTTCTTTTTCCAGTTGTTTTAGGTGTAAATTTAGGTTGTCTATTTGATGTTTTTCTTGTTTTTTGAGGTAGGATTTTATTACTATAAACTTCCCACTTAGAACTGCTTTTGCTGCCTCCCATAGGTTTTGGGTTGTCGTGTTTTCATTTTCAATTGTTTCTAGGAATTTTTTCATTTCCCTTTTGATTTCTCAGTAATCTGTTCATTATTTAGAAAAGTATTGTTTAATCTCCATGTGTTTGTGTTTTTTTACAGTTATTTGTTTTCTTGTAATTGATATCTAATCTCATAGCACTGTGGTCAGAAAAGATGCTTGATATAATTTCAATTTTCTAAATTTACTGAGGCTTGATTTGTGACCCAAGATGTAGTCTATTCTGGAGAATGTTCCATGTTCACTTGAGAAAAAGGTGTATCAATGTGATACACCATATTAACAAATTGAAATATAAAAGCCATATGCTAATCTCCATAGACGCATAAAGAGCCTTTAAGAAAATTCAGCACCCATTTATGATTAAAATTCTTCAAAAAATGGGCATAGAAGAAACCTTCTTCAACATAGTAAAGGCCATACATGATAAGCGCACAGTAAGCATTATTCTCAATGGTGGAAAATTGGAAGCATTTCCCCTAAGATTAGGAACAAGACAAGGGTGTCCACTTTAACCACTATTATTCAACATAGTTTTGGAAGTCCTAGCTAGATACAGCAATCAAAGAAGAAAAAGAAATAAAAGGAATCCAGATAAGAAAAGAAGAAGCAAAGTCCTCACTGGAGATGACATGATACTATACATAGAAAACCCTAAAGATACTATCAGAAAGTTACTAGAGCTAATCAGTGAATTTAGCAAAGCTGAAGGATACAAAGTCAATACACAGAAATCACTTGCATTCCTATATACTAACAGTGAAAAATCAGAAAGAGAAATTAAGGAATCAATCCCATTCACCACTGCAACAAAAACAACAACAACAAAAAACTATCTAGGAGTAAACCTACCTAAGGAGACAAAATAACTGTATACAGAAAATGATAAGACATGGATGAAAGAAATCAAAGACAACATAAATAGATGAAGAGATATTCCATGTTCCTAGGTAGGAGGAATCAATATTGTGAAAATGGCCATACTACCAAATACAATCTACAGATTCAATGTGATCCCTACTAAATTACCAATGGCATTCTTCACAGAAGTAGAACAGAAAAATTCACAGTTCATATGGAAACACAGAATAGTCAAAACAGTCTTGAGAAAAGAGAAGGGAGCTGGAGGAATCAACCTTAATGACTTCAGATTATACTACAAAGCTACAGTCATAAATATAGCATGGTACTGGCACAAAAACAGAAATATAGACCAATGGAACAAGATAGAAAGCCCAAAAATAAACCTATGCATCCATAGGTACCTTATTTTTTTACAAAGGGGGCAAGAATATACATGGAGTAAAGACAGCATCTACAATAAGTGGCTGGGAAAATTGGACAGCTACATGTAAAAGAATGAAATTAGAACACTTTCTAACACTATACACAAAGATAAACTCAAAATTGATTAAAGACCTAATTGTAAGACCAGAAATTATAAAACTCTTAGTGGAAAACATAGAACACTCGAAATAAATCATAAATCAAATCAATAACTCAATTAGTCAAAGCAAGATCCTCTATGACCCACCTCCTAGAGTAATGGAAATAAAAACAAAAGTAAACAATTGGCACCTAATTAGAATTAAAAGCCTTTGCACAGCAAAGTTTAGTCACTCAGTCGTGTCTGACTCTTTGTGATCCCATGGACTGTAGCTCACAGGCTCCTCTGTCCATGGAATTCTCCAGGCAAGAATACTGGATTGGGTTGGCATTTCCTTCTCAAAGGAAACTATAAACAAGGTGAAAAGACAACCCTCAGAATGGGAGAAAATAATAGCAAATGAAACAACTGACAAAGGATTGATTTCCAAAATATACAAGCAGCTCATACAACTCAATACCAGAAAAACAAACAACCCACTCAAAAAGTGGGAAAAAGACCTAAACAGACATTTGTCCAAAGAAGACATACAGATGGCTAACAAACCAATGAAAAGATGCTCAACATAGCTCATTATTAGAGAAATTCAAATCAAAACTACAATGAGATATCACATCACACCAGTCAGAATGGCCATAATTAAAAAGTCTACAAACAATAAATGCTGGAGAGGGTGTGGAGAAAAGGGAACACTCTTGCACTGTTGGTGGGAATGTAAATTGATACAGCCACTTTGGAAGATGGTATGGAGATTCCTTAAAAAACTAGGAATGAAACCACCATAGGACCCAGCAATCCCACTCCTAGGCATAAACCCTGAGAAAACTGAAATTGAAAAAACATGTGTACCCCAATATTCATTGCAGCACTCTTTACAATAGCTAGAACATGGAGGCAACCTAGTTGTCCATTTACAGATGAATGGATAAAGAAGTGTGGTACATATACACAATGGAATATTACTCAGCCATAAAGTGAGTGAGTGAGTGAAGTCTCTCAGTCGTGTCTGACTCTTTGCGACCCCATGGACTGTAGCCTACCAGGCTCCTCCGTCCATGGGATTCTCCAGGCAAGAGTACTGGAGTGGGTTGCCACCATAAAAAGGAACACATTTGAGTCAGTTCTAATAAGGTGGATGAATCTAGAGACTATTATACAGAGTGAAGTAAGTCAGAAAGAGAAAGATAAATATCGTATACTAATGCATATATATAGAATCTAGAGAGATGGTACTGATGAATTTATTTGCAGGGCAGCAGTGGGGAAACATAGAGAACAGACTTACGAACATGAGGAGAGGGGAAGAGAGGATGAGATGTACAGAGAGAGTACCATGGAAACTTACATTACCATATGTAAAATAAATAGGCAATGGAAATTTTCTGTACATCTCAGGGAAATCAAACAGGGGCTCTGCATCAACCTAGAGGGTTAGGACAGGGAGGGAGATGGGAGGGAGGTTCAAGAGGAAGGAGACATATGTACACCTATGGCTGATTCATGTTGATGTTTGACAGAAAACAACAAAATTCTGTACAGCAATTATCCTTCAGTTAAAAAATAAATAAAATTTTTAAAAAGTACAAGTTTACTTTACTTTTAAATGATATGACACAAGTTTGAAAAGATGAGATTTATATTAGGTACATCTACTGGACCTTATTCAAGGTGTGATCTTCAGGCTTCCCAGGTGGTGCTGTGGTAAGAATCTACCTACCAATGCAGGAGATAGCAGAGACATGGATTAGAGCCCTGGGTCAGAAAGGACCCCTGGAGAAGGAAATGGCAACCCTCTGCAGTATCCTGGCCTAGGAAATCCCATGGACATGGAAGCCTGGTGGGCTACAGTCCATGGGCTTGCAAAGAGTCGGACAAGATTGAGTAAACAAATACACACAAAAGCACACACTTCAGAATCTATACCCAACAACACTAGGGGCCTGGTTGAAATGAGGAATCTCAGGCCCCACTCTAAAGCCACTGAATCAGAATCTGCATCTTAACCAGACCCTCAGGTCATCCTCAGCATTTCTGAGTTTGACACTGACCTATAACAACATTTTATCTCCAAAATAGTCAACCAAAAAGGCATATTAGCGAATTAAGTGGAAATTGTCAAACGTGATGATTTAACCCTACAAATACAAATATGATGTCATCCTCATGTGTATGAACATATGACTCTCAGGTGAACAGATGTCTGTTTAGCAGAGATCACTAACTCAATTCCATGGCAATGGTGATGTCATTGGTAGAGCCGCCCACAGTCATTGACAAAAATCTAAAAGAGGAGCATCAGCAGAGAGGCCAGCCTACCTCCGTTTCCATCCCCCAGGCCGGTCCATCTGAGTCACGGCTGCTCCTGGACTTCAGAGCCAAGCGGTGCGGTGGTGGAGTTAGAGGCAGTGCAGATGTGGCCGCCCCCTCCCTACACCCCCTCGGCCACTTACCTCAGCTCTGCCCGCTCTATTTCTGGACAGGTGACTCAGCTAACACCAGTGAGTAATTCTCAGATTGATGATATCACCCCACTTCCTCAGCCTGAAATCAAACTTTCACCATCTCTGTATCCTGTCTGTTTTCCCCTCCAGCAAAAAGGAAAATGTCTTGAGGCCGCTGAGGCTGCAGTGTAATGTGATGGTATCCCAAATTCACAGTCGTGCAGACCTTTCTGAGATCTCACTGAAATGCAGACTCTAATTCAGGAGGAACAGGTGGGAGGAGAGACTGTTTCCAAGAAACTCCCAGGTGATGCAGGGACCCACAGTTAACAGTGACTTACACTGGTGATGACTTGTAAAACTAGCAAAACTTGTTTGGGAAAAGTTATTTGGAAGTAAATATCAAAAATCTTTGGGCTTCCCAGGTGGCACTAGTGGTTAGAAAAAAAAAAAAACCTGCCAATGCAGGAGATGTAAGAGATACAGGTTCAATCCCTAGGTCAGAAAGATCCCCTGGATGACATGGCTACCCACTCCAGTGTCCTTGCCTGGAGAATCCCACAGACAGAGGAGCCTGGCGGGGCTGTAGGGTCACAAAGAGTTAAACATGACTGAAGCTTATTAATATGCACACAGACACATCAAAAATCTTTAAGTATATTTTGACAATGATTGTATTGCTAATGAATTTCTACTAGATAAATATTCAGGAATATATGCAAAGATTTGGACAATATTCTTCACATACCTAATACAATAGTGAAAATAACCCAACTCTTCTCAAAGTAGAGTTTTGACCCAAGAAATTACCTGAAATTACTTCATCTGAAGTCACTTGAGCATAGGTTACTGAGGAAAAAATGCTCGCATGGAACTGCATTCAAAATATAATTTAAAGCAAAATATAGACTTGAAATTTCATGTCAGGGTTAATCTCACATTTTTATTACTTTATCTGAATATTAAGAAATATGTGGATTATTATATGTGGATCATAGAGACTTTAGAAGGATATGCAGAAAAGGGACTATATTATCTTCTAAGTACAATATCTTCTAGCTGCATAGTCTAGAAATTGGAAGTCTCTTTTCAATTGTGGTGCTTAACACAACGCAATCTGAATCCCGATAGAACCCTCCTTATCCTGGGATCCACTCTCCAGTGACTGTTGGCTCAAGTCAGCTTCATCTCTGCATTCCACACACACCCCCCCACACACTCCTGGCCCCTTCACCCTTTGCTGTGTATTTGGAGAGCAGACCTAGTTTTTAGCTCCACACTTCTAGGGATGTTGCTCGAGACCCTGCATGGTGGCCTCTGAGTTAGGGCATCTTGGCTCCTGCCTAGACTCAGGGTCCAAGGCTTCTGGTCACCAGGAGGAAAGATGAGGGTGCCTTTTATCCTCAGCATCAGAAGCAGTGAAGGGACACCAGATGTTTGCTGTGGACAAGATGTCTGACTCGTGTTAACCTGTTGACACCATGGGAACCTCACAAACTCCCAAGGAGGTCTCTGCTGGCCTCTGGTCCCCTGAGGATGCTGAGACAAGGCACAGAGTGGAAGAGCCTGTGAGCTCACACGCGCGAGAGACTGCTGAGCTGGTCTGAGTCTAAACCCTCAGGCTCCTGACTGGCTCTTCCAACATGGATGACTGAAAGCTAAACACAGCTTCCAAAGCAGTGTTACTTTCTCCAGTGCTTCAATTACAAAGGTTAATTTACCAAAGCAAGATAGCCATCGATGAATCTCTCTATTCATTGCTTTCAAAGGAATATGTTCATCATGCTGGATTGTATTGTGATGCTACACATATGCACATAGTATGCAGTACAGCGGGTCTCAAACTTTCCAAAGCTATGGTTTTTCCAGGAGTCATGTATGGATGTGAGTTGGACCATAAAGAAGACTGAACACCAAAGAATTGATGATTTTAAACTGTGGTGCTGGAAAAGACTCCTGAGAGTCCCTTGGACAGCAAGAAGCTCAAACCAGTCAATCCTAAAGGAAATCAATCCTGAATATTCATTGAAAGGACTGATGTTGAAGCTGAAGCTCCAATACTTTGGCCACGTGATGCGAAGAACTGAGTCATTGGAAAAGACCCTGATGCTGGGAAAGATTGAAGGCAGGAGGAGAAGGGGACGACAGAGGATGAGATGGTTGGATGGCATCATCAAGTCAATGGACATGAGTTTGAGCAAAGTTTGGGAGGAAGTGAAGGACAGGGAAGCCTGGTGCACTGCAGTCTGTGGGGTCACAAAGAGTCAGACACACTGAGTGACTGAACAACAACAGAATTCACTTGGGAAAGTTGAGAAGCCCACTATCTACCACCCAGGAGTGTCTCTTGATACAGACCTTAGGGTCCATCACAACCTGCTCCCCAAGTGATTCTGAGGCAGCTTCTCTGCACATCAAACTTCAGAGACTCTGTTTTCAGTGATGCCCCAGAAGAAAAATCAATAAGGAGACCCTTTGGTGTCCATGTAATGCAACTAGTCAAAAAAAGTTTGGGCACATATAACTGGCAGGAGAAAGGCCAAAATAAATACCAGATTTCAGGTACAAACCTGTCAAAGTGGCTGTTTTACTAATTACACGCAGGGAACAAAAAGGGCATTTCTACAGTACTTGATGAAAAATAATATCTCAACTAAATATTATATTTAAATGTTATGAAGTGGTTTTAATGCCGTATATATATATACACACAATGTTACCTTAAGATAACAAGATTAGTCAGAAGATTCTTGTTAAGGAAAACATGTCCTCAAGCAAAATACATTGTTATATTGACTAAGACAAAACCATGTAGAAAAAAAGTTTGTCCTTTTCTCCTCCTTGATAACCCCAGACCCCTGTCTCCTTCTCAAGGGCCCTGGTCCCCTTTCTCCTCCTTGGGGACCCTGGACTTCTTATCAACCTTCCTAGAAACTGACTCTCTCATTTCCCTGAATATGTTTCCTCAACAGTAAATTTGAGATTGAGTCACTTATTCAACATTTACTGAGCTTCTGCAATTGAGAAAAAAAAATCAGTTGAGTCTTCTTTCATAGTCTGCCCCCTCTGTACAATTTATTTTGAATATTAAAAATTAAATCCTGAAAACAATTCATGTGGCTTAGTGAGCAATAGATTTGCATTCTGTCACCTTGTTTGTTGTTGTTAAGTCACTAAGCTGTGTCTGACTCTTTGTAACCCCCTGGACTGTAACCCGCCAGGCTCCTCTCTTCATGGGATTCTGCAGGCAAGAACACTGGGGTGGATTGTCATTTCCTTCTGCAGGGGATATTCCTGACTCAGAGATCGAACCCATGTCTCCTGCCTCGGTAGGTGGATTCTTTACCCCTGAACCACCAGAGAGCCCTAGTCTTTCACCTACACTGTTATTAAGCCTGGGGAGGTTATCAGATGATCATACATAAGCAATATTTTTTCTACTCAGATACTTTGGAAAAAGAAGTGGGCAACCTGTTTGTTTCCACATTTTAGGAAGTGGAAAAATGTCCTGTGATGCTACGCATACCAGGAATGGTAATAACAACAACAATCAAAAAAAAAAAGAAAACAAAACAAGAATCTTTAAAGTCATGAACTCTTGTGATGAGAAGTCTATTATTAGTGACTGCTTCTCCTATGAATTGTTTCTCTTTAGATATTTCAGATAACTCAGCAGCAAAAATGATACTTCAGGAGTCCTTCCTGATGGAATAGGCAACAGAGCATCATTTTTCCCTTCACTCATCTCAACATTAGAGTTACTGATAACATGTACTTGTGACCGGGTGGAAGAATGGATCTATCACCCTGCCATCCTTGTACCATTATTAAAGTGCTTAAGATCTTGAAGATAAAAAGATATTCTGGGCAGTGGCTCCTATTGGGGGGAGATGTTCAAATAAAGAAAAAAGCACCAGGGCAATCAACATTTTCCCCTGCATCAGAGGCATATTTATATTCCAGAAGATTAAAAGTTGCAGTCTCCACAACTGTCTTTTTTTTTACCACCTTCAAAGCTAAACATAAAAGTAGTTCAAAAGAAGGTACCGTAATAACCTCCCTTAACCTGCTGACATCATGCTTGCCCTTGGTGTGGGATTATAGGCAGCATGCAAGCAGGTGCAACCATTCAGCGAGCAAAAGTCTCCAATGGAATAGAAAAGAGAGCCTGGGAATAAAACCCAGCATACAAGGTCAACTAATATTTGCCAAGAGAGCCAAGAACACTCAGTAGGAAAAGGACAGTCTCTTCAACAAATAGTGTTGGAAAGAATGGATAACCATCTGAAGAAGGTGAAATTGAACCCTTATCTTATATCACTTGTGAAAATTAACTCAAATTGGATTAAAGACTTAAACATAAGACCTGATACCGTAAAACCCCTAGAAGAAAGCACAGGGAAGAAATCTTGGCAGTGATATTTTGGGATATGACACCAGAAGCACAAGCAAAAAAACAAGTGGGACCACATTGTAGCTGGCAATGGTCTTAACCAGCCACCAGGCTCTGACATTTTAAGGAAAACTGTCTTGTCACCAAAAATGAAAGCATTCTGAATGGTATGCTTCCCTGAACTGGGAGATTTCTCCAGAACAAAAATATCTAAGATCTGACTTAGAGAAAACACGGAATTCCTTTTATTCCTATGCCACCCAGTGGTGGGGTGGAAACAGCTCAGACCATCTCATGAGAGCCATGGTTTGTTCTGTTCTAAGACTTTGGTAAATCAATTGCTAAGCTCAGTAATTATTAAAAGTTATTTTCATGTTTTGTGTCTGCCAGGTAGAAATACTATATATCGCTGTACTAACTCACATCTCTTTTCAAGACCTCATTTAGTGATCGCGTGTCAGTAGCTTCAAACTGACTATGATTAGAATATTTACACCATGGAAATTAATGACTTATACAGATGAAAGCATTTTTTCTGGAGAGTGGGTAGTTAAACATTTCCCAGTTACAGTTACAGCGTCATCAGATCAGGTAAGATAATGTCATCTCTAAATGATGCTCATGGGGAAGGAATTGGCACTGGATATTCTAAATGGACAGTACTCTAAATTATTTTGGTTTGCTTTGCAAGAAGGTAAAGAAGCCAAGATGCTCCCTCTCTGTCTCATATAAGCACACATATTCAACACAAAAACAGGTGTGTTTTTTTTTAATCAATTTCTAATCTCATTACTTTGAATTGCCTCAGGATTACCATTCCATTTTTCCTCCTACGAAATTCCTATTTATTATTTATGTAAGACCTCGTTCAGTTGTCACTTTTCTGTAAAAGCATTGTCCACATTCCAGGCATCCACGGAAAGTTCATAGCTTTGTGCTACTTTCTCAATGACTCCTACCCCAACGATTCTTCTTAAAATTGTAACCAACCAGCACTGTCACTGATCCTTGGCATACTCTTTCTTCAGTACTCTGCTTCATCACATAAGCACATAAAATGCATTTTTTTATCCTCTCTTTTAAATTCCATGAAGGCCAGGAGTTCTTACATATTTCATGTGCCTAAAACAGTCCTTAGCATGTAGTAAGCACTCAACAAACAGTTGATAAATGAGTGAATTACATTTGCAAGGGTGCAGTGTGAAGCTGGGTTCCAAAATGAGACAAATTATTTACCAGCTCTGTAGCCTGCGGAAATTACTCAAATTCTCTGAGCTTTGCCTTAGGGTAGTTATGAGAATTAAATCATGTAATTGGATATTTAACCTGAACCCCACTGACCAGCGCCTTGTACAGACTTCAAAAATGTCCATATCATTTCCTCTCAATAAGTCTTTGTTTCTTTAGAGATTTCATGTTCACTGAAGCCCTATTGTTGTTTAGTCAATAAGTCACATCCAACTCTTTGTGACCTCATGGACTGTAGCCCTCCAGGCTCCTCTGTCCATGGGACTTCCCAGGCAAGAATACTGGAGTGGGTAGCCATTCCCTTCTTCCCGATCCAGGGATCAAACCCAGGTTGCCTGTGGCTCCTGCATTGGAACACATATTCTTTATCACTGAGTGACCAGGGAAGCCTCATGGAGGCCCCACGTGCAGTGTTAACCCTGTGACCCTCATGGCCGTGAGTCATCTCATCCCCCACTACTCTTACCCATCAGACAGGAGTCCTATCTGACCACCCTGGGGCGATGAAGAGGAGCCGAGACTGGATCTCCATAGACAACCTGCTTAAAGGATAAAGCACGTTCAGCCGCTAAGAGGAAGCTCACTGCTGCAAGCTCTGATTCGGGCCATTACTATCATCCCTGCCCAAACACGGAAAAGCACTCGCATGGTGATTAACCTTGAGATTTCAATTATGAATGAATGAACGAAATGCCTGATGACCTGTTCTAGATTATTAAACATGAAACATAAAGCATCAAAAAAAGGCATTAAATTATTCAATGCCAGCATTTGGGAGTTCAAGGGTTTGAAATCTTTTCTCATGTTGGATCATGCAGTGAGGCCAGACACGTGACTCCCTGAGCCAGCATGTCAGCAGTGAAATATCAATATATGCTGAAGGCAAACTGGGAAGAGACTGGATGCTACGCTGAGTCAATGCAGTAAAACAAGGGTTTTGTCAATGATCCACTTCAACCTGGTGATTAAATTCACTTGAAGTGCCTTCATGGAGTTTTGGCTTTCTGCTCATATTTATTCAAGACAAAGTCTTTTAAGGCATACCATTATGCCCTGTTTTATCTAATAACCACAGGATTTCATTCACTTAATAGGCAGTGGCATTGCTCCAGGTGTAGTAAGAATTGATATGATATTTCATATAATGTACAAACTACATTATGAAACTGGAAAATAAAATTCCTTGAAAAATACCCTTCATAAAAAGCAGAAAGTTTTGGGAAGAATGCTTTAAAGATAGAGTGAGCCTCTTTTTGTTCATGATCTTCATAGTGAGTTTAAGAGTAGAAAATATTTCCACAATATTCAGGAATTCAGAAGTCTCTGGAAATGGTCTGAGAAGGTTAACCAAACTATTGATATTATACAAGCCACAGAAAATACGATGTGACTTAGAAGTTCCCACCTGCTCCTTGTGGTCTGAAATGTTTCTTCTGTGTCCAAACCAAAGTAGAGGGCAATTTGATTCCATTTTTCCTAATTCACCCTGTAGAGTATGCATTTGGAATGTTGGAAGATGTATGTGAAAAATTCCCACCAGCTTTGCCTGACCGAGTATGACAGTAATAGCTGTTAGGGCTGAGATAACACACAGTTTCCAAGATCTATGGTGACTAAATATTGCTGAAGAGCCTGACCACAAAAGGTAACCATTACTTGTGTGTTGGGAAGGAGGGAGACAGAAGGACACTGACATTTAATGGGGGGTCATCACAAGACGAGTATGAACCTTAATATGAGTCTCAGCCAGTCCTCTGAAAGCACGCCAGAGTGAATGGTACCATCTTCACTTCTGACTCAGAAAGACTTGCAAATAATCTAAATTCATTCTCTGTTCTTCAGAGAAAAAGAAAATAGAATTTATCTCCTGGCAGACCTCTGTAGAAAACTCCATAGTAAGATGAGTTCTCAGATCCTGATATCCTCAGGTATTTGAGCAGTACAGCAGGAATAACAATACATAACTTGCAGAGTTACTGTGAGAATTAGAGTTTATGTGTGCATACACATCAGTGAACGTTATACTCTATAAATACTAGTTGTACCGCACTAGTAAAAGTACCCACTCTTGTTAAAAAGGTCATATTATTATTATCACTGTGGGGCTTCCCTAGTGGCTCACTGGGAAAGAAACCACCTTCAGTGCAGGAGATGAAGGTTTGATCCCTGGGTCAAGAAGACCCCTTGGAGGAGAGCATGGCAACCCACTCCAGTATACTTGCCTGGAGAATCCCATGGACAGAGGAGCCTGGCAGGCTCGAGTCCATGGGGCTGCAAAGAGTCAGACATGAACAACAACAACTATTATCATCAGGACATGTTATTTGTCATCTACAGTATATGTTGCTAGAAAAAGAAGGCCATTGCTTATGCAATACTTAATGCCTGATAGGCATTTAGATATTTGGGGGGAGATAGATTGGGGTTTTAAAAATTGTGCCTGATCCTCTTCTTCATCTTTTCATTTCTATTTACTCTAATTTGGGAGAAAAATTATTTCTAAATTAAGCATGATTTTTAAAATAATCCAGGGTGGCTTCCCTGGTGGCTCAGTGGTAAAGAATCAGCCTGCCAATGCAAGGCACATGGGTTCGATCCCTGATTCGGGATGGTCCCGGAAGCCACGGAGTAACTAAGCCTGTGCACAACTACCGAGCCTGTGCTCTGCAACAAGAGAAGCCACCTCAATGAGAAGCCTGTGCACCGCAACAACCAAGCCCATGCTCTGCAGCAAGGGAAGCCACCGCTTCTCTTCTCTTGTTCAGACACCATGTGACCTCCCAACGTGACCCCATCACTTTGTTTTTTTAACATTTTCTTACTTTCTGACACCACAACATATTCTAGGCTTACCTTGCTTTTTCTATTCCCCAAACCTGAAATCAGCCATTTCTTTAAGGACCCCTGTCTCTTTTTATTGGAACCTAAGATATGGTTGCTAAATGTGGTCATTGCTATTGTGGTGTCACTGATTCTAGACTCTCATAGTGGAAAAAACTAGAAAATATATGCACGTACATTCACTCTTGTAGATAAAGATACAGAGAGATAAAGACAGATATATTAGATAAATAAAGATAGGCCAGATGGATGATAGACAACAGATAGATGTTTTATGATATTAATGAATTTCTTAATATTAAAAGAACCTTCTTATATTCTTATAATAAATGTAACTTGGCCATAGTGTATTATTTTATGTGCTGTTGGTTTCTATTAATACTTTTTTTGAGTATTTTTGCATTAATTTTTATAAGAGATGTTGACCTGCAGTTCCTTTTCTTAATTGTTTATTGGTTTATTTTTACTGTCTCTACTGGGTTTGGGTTCATTTTTTTCCTGATATTTTGAGCTACAAATTTAATTCATTTATTTTAATGCTCTCCATTTTATTTAGTTTAAAAAAAAATCTCATGAGTTTCTCCTATCATACAAATTAGAGTTAAATCTGGATAATCATTAAGGCAGATCTTGAGGATATTTATCAAACCTAATAGAGGATCCAACCATTTAAGCATCTATGAAATAAGGTGATCAGACAACAGAATGCAGAGATCACAATGGCAAGTTCATGTTTCACTCTGAATTAGAGTCACAAATCTTCACTGATGAAGTAAAATTCTAGTCTGTACTCTGTAGAAAAATACCTTTGATTTTTAAAAAGAATAAAAAATTAATATTTAAATTCAATTTCTGCTTAGCAAATGATATACATCTTCCCTTTCTTTCTGGTAACTAGCAATAGCTTCTTACTATCCACTTTTCAAGAAGGTGGAAAATTTTTTAGCCAACTGAAACTTTTAGTAACTGAAGTTCTGCATCATCATTTTAAAATATCTTCATTTTTAAAGTAATTACCCAAATCCCCCTACTCCTCTCATTTTGTATTATATTTTTCTACAAATGAAATAAAATCTCATGTTTATGGGCACCAACTCTGAAATACTCTAGGAAATAACACAAAGCTGCTCTCAGAGAATTATTTTAATTGAGGATAGAGAGCTTAAGTAGAGTTATGGTCAATAGATAGGCAATTAATTAGAAAATGTTTTAAAAGATCATAGAAGAAGCTTATAGAGAAATGCATCATTAATTGCAAATAAAATATCCAGAACACAGACAGCAAACTTTGGTAAGTTGTTAATATTATCAACTGGCTCTTCCTGGCCATGTTAACCAATTGTCGCTTGACTACTGTTTTAAAGGTTATCAGTTTTTATTTAATTAACTAACCTCTCATGTCACCAGAAGAACCTGGTCAGAATATCAGAATCTTCCTCAATTCAACATATCAGTCTACTATCAGCAGTTTATGTTGGTTGGCATGTGGATTAAAACCTACTAGTTAACCCAGTTAAGGGGCTAGTCCTTGTAAGTATCACTTCAAGTTTGCATTTTAAGAGAAGGATTTAAATATCAAATACAAGGAACTGTTTCTTCAAAGGTAACTTCTAGTGGTTAGGTTAAGAGGAACAGAGCAAAACATTTTTAGATTCCAAGAAGAAATCAGAAAGGTAAGAAAGAGCGAAGTCTGCTCTGTGTTCAAGGATAAACTCACTTTGCTAAGAGAAGTATGCTGTTGTTAACAGTATTCCATACTTGGACAATGGAGGGCTTTGGGGAGTAAGCTGATTTTGTCCATTTTCAGTTAGTGAAGGAAGAACTATATTTTATTTAAATTAGTGTATTTTAGGAAGTTTTGACTGACAAGCCTGAACTGTAGGGGAGGGAGACAGGACTTAGAAAGTCTGTTTGGTAGGATCTGAGTGAAGAGAGGGAGTTTTAAATTGAATGGTATGTAGCAGATAGTCAAGACCTTAACCTGGATACTTACAGAGAAAAAAAAATGGAAAAAAGGCAGACAAGAGAGGCACTCTAAAGGCTGAAGCAGCGATGAGTAGATGTGGCTGAGTAAGACGGAGAAGAACTAAAGAGCCTCTTGATGAAAGTGAAAGAGGAGAGTGAAAAATTTCACTTAAATCTCAAGTTGGTTCAGAAAACTAAGATCATGGCATCTGGCCCCATCACTTCATGGGGAATAGATGGGGAAACAGTGGAAACTGTCAGATTTTATTTTTCTGGGGCTCCAAAATCACTGCTGATGGTGATTGCAGCCATGAAATTAAAAGACGCTTACTCCTTGGAAGGAAGGTTATGACCAACCTAGATAGCATATTAAAAAGCAGAGATATTGCTTTGCCAACAAAGTCCATCTAGTCAAGGGTATGGTTTTTCCAGTGGTCTGTATGGATGTGAGAGTTGGATGGTGAAGAAAGCTGAGTGCCGCAGAATTGATGCTTTTGAACTGTGGTGTTGGAGAAGACTCTTGAGAGTCCCTTGGACTGCAAGGAGATCCAATCAATCCATCCTAAAGGAGATCAATCCTGGGTGTTCATTGGAAGGACTGATGTTGAAGCTGAAACTCCAATACTTTGGCCACCTCATGCGAAGGGTTGACTCATTGGAAAAGACCCTAATGCTGGGTAGGATTGGGGGCAGGAGGAGAAGGGGACGACAGATGATGAGATGGTTGGATGGCATCACTGACTCGATGGACATGGGTTTGGATAAACTCCGGGAGTTGGTGATGGGCAGGGAGGCCTGGCGTGCTGCAATTTATGGGGTCGCAGAGAGTCAGACATGACTGAGCGACTGAACTGAACTGAACTGAAGGAGGAAAGAAGTATGAGATCAATTTTAACTGCTAACTATCTACACCATGCATAAGTTTGCCCAGTCACTTCAGTCATATCCGACTCTTTGCGACCCCATGGACTGTAGCCCGCCAGTCTCCTCTGTCCCTGGGATTCTCCAGGCAGGAACACTGGAGTGGGCTGCCATTCCCTTCTCCAGGGGATTTTCCCAACCCAGGGATCAAAAACCCTGTCTCTTATGTCTCTTGAACTGGCAGGCGGGTTCTTTACCACTAGCGCCACCTGGGAAGCACCATGCATTCATTCTTCCAAATACCACGTCCGCCAACAAACCTTCTGCAGAGCAGACCCTCTGCATCTGTTACAAATGAGTGTTTCGGCAAAGAAAATTAACTAAGGAATATACTTCTACGAAGCCTGTAGAAATAAATGATCACCCAAGTGAGAAAAAGGGGCTATTCATCCAAAGTTTGCTATAACCAGAAAGATAGCCACCATCACTCATGTTTAGCAGAATGTGGGCATGTGAGGAGTGGTGAAGATCCAAGTGGGGTGGCAGCCTTCAGATGAGCTTTGAGTGGAGGTTTGGGGCATAAGGAAGCTAATGAAAAGTCAAGCATTTTATTAAATTGGTTTGGAGAACATGTTGGACTTTGTCTAATTGGTGCTGAGTCGGAAGCAGAGCCAATAACTAGAAAGTTGGCAGTCATTGACCAAGCACAGACCCTTGGGCTGATGGCTGCAAAGCTGTGGTTTGGCTTCCTGGAGAAATTGCTGCAGAGGTCAGGGATCTGAGTTCTATTGTCAGATACACTCTCGCCTTTGTCCGTGTGTATATACATCTCTAAAGTCACGCGTGCAATGTTCAAGTGAGATGTTCAGTTAAAGTATAATAACTTTTAGAACTAATTTTATTTAATGAGTTCCTCATCAAGAGTATCTACTTATTTTAATTAGAATGAGAGATTACTGATTATTCAAATGCATGTGTTTTAAAATAATAAATGTGAAGAACATGATGAAACTAGCTGTCTAAAGTTTAGGCTTAGTATTCTTAAGAAGGGTATCTCTTCTGAATTTGATTAATCCAGTGTTTCCTTTTTAAAATATTCTTACTAGTGTTGTTGCTTTGTCTGCAGAAAAGGTGATACAATTGGTATGAATATAAAATAAAACAGATGTTCTGGCTGAATAATAAAGGATACTTGTCTGCAAATGTTTGCCTGTCATAGCCTGGGGAAAGTGAGTGAATTTTTTCCTCAGGACTTAACTAAAATTGAAATTATCTACCAAATCCATTACGATTAATTTTATGACAAGAAATCAACTAATTGGCACAAATAACCGTTCAGGGAATGGGACAAGCTAAGCTAGTCTTAAATGTAGCATATGAATTTTCAAAGCCATTTTGAGCATTCATGGTTTACTAGAAACTTTGTCATTCTAGAAAACAAATTGTTTTGAAATTATAGCACTTTATTTTAATTTTTAAGGGACTTCATACTTAATGTATGCTTTATATTCAATTACATTATTGTTCATCCAGTTCATCATAATGGTCTTGCTTTCTGTGGCCTCTTTACTGAAAAAAGAAAATCAATAATTAAACATTTTCAGTTTCTAGGGATTAATGTCATAGCATAAAAATAACTTTATAAAATATTTGACTTCAAGGAAATCTAATCTGATATTATGTCAACATTTTATAAAATTAAGGAGCATTTATTTTTCAAAGCATACTTGTAATAGTTTTCTAAGCATGTCTCAAACATTTCTTGGCAAAATCTGGTACTGTAGAGCAACCAGTTGGATGCCTTAGATTTAAAGGTTAACATATTTTTTATATTTTTTTATTGCATAAAACATCCTGATTTAGGTTTTCCATTCATCTAGAAAATCTATTATTGGAAACAAAAATTGCATTTTAATTGTTTCTCAGGTATTTAAGCATAAATGACACCAAAAAAAAAAAAAAAAATCTGAGCCTAAAATGTTTTCCCACAGGTTGGCAAGATTTCTCATTCCCAAGATGCTTAAGTCTTCTCAACTTCTCTCTTTTTTTGAAGACTTTTTCCTATGTGGACTATTTTTAAAGTCTTTATTGAATTTATCACAATATTGCTTCTGTTTTTTATGTTTTGGTTTTTTAGCCAAGAAGCATGTGGGATCTTAGCTCCCCTACCAGGAATCAAACCTACACCACCTGCATTGGAAGGTAAAGCCTTAACCACCAGACCACCAAGGAAGTCCCCTCCATCTCTTTCCTGTCTGCCCAACTCCCTTCTCAGAATTTTAAAGAAATTTACTTTTGACTGTACTTAGATAAAGATGGTCCTCAATGAGTTTTCAAAAGTGTTCATATTTCCAGGCCCCAGGATACATAAACTAGCCTTTAGGATATTCTTCAAATATTGAAATAGCACTTATTACCATGGCAGATTTGTAAAAATAGTACCATAGCATCTCTGTTCATATAGCCATCTCTCTACACATCATCCATTAATAACATTAGCTGTTTCTCAGCTAATAATGATTATTGGAAAACGTCCTTGCCCATCTTAAGAAATAAAGCTTCTGGTTTAACCAATATTGAATTATGCTTATTGTGTCTCTGGTGGTGAAGTGAACATTTTTTCCATTAGTGTATCTTAAAGTCTATTGAAGGAGCCAGATCAACTTTGCTCCTCAAATTCCAATTTCCAAGTTGATTTCAGTAAGAAAAACAATTAATGTAGTCATCATAAAGTAATCTCAGTATTTATCTCTCCATTCTTAGTGCACTGCCTTTAATTTTTGCTCTGAACTATGCATCTCACAGATCACTTTGGAACGAATGCATCTTATAGGCATAGTAATAGAGATTTCCTATAAAGAGAACCAGCTGAGACTGCAGCCTAGGGTTTTTCAAATCACTTTTATAAGGATCTTCGTTTAACTCAAGTGCAACATTAATGATCTTTGTCATCAATATGATGCTTTTTATTATTGAAGTTAGGGGAAAAGGAAAGATGAGAATTCTCTAAAGGAATAAAGAAAACAGAGACATGACTGCCTGAAATAAGTGGACACTTAACCTGAGTCACTGATGACAAAAAATCAATGCTTCTCAAGGAATTGTTTATTCTGCAAACTTTATAATGAGGAGATCTGGAAAGACTTCTACTCAGGATAAATAAATATCTTCATCATCATTTTTTTAGCATTCAACAAAGTTGATATTGATAACAAAGCTGAAGTCCATAACTTGAAGACTCTTCACTCTAGTTGATGGCACACATTCTCCCTAACTCTTTCATACAGTGGGACAAAATTCTCAAAATTAAAATGCATTCAAATTAGAAAGTCTATGGTACAGTCTATGGTATATGTCCAAAGGACAGAATTATTACAAAGAGAAGGGAATTACTACAAAGAAAAGAGAAGGATTTTGTACATGTCAATAATTAACTTTTTTTGAAACGAGAACACTTTTCTTGAGCTATATAAATTTAAAAAAAAATATTGTCACCAAGAGTACATGTTAGGCAACATAGTGCTCACTGTCAGAACTGACTGTGAAGTGCGCAGCTCCTATGAGGATTCCCAGGTCAGGAGTGGAGTCTTTTTCTCCTTTGCAAGTTACTGCTGTTCTGTAAAAAGCATGGGTTTTGGATCCAAAAAGGTGTGATTTTAATAAGGACTCTTCCCTTTAATAGGTAGAGTTTTTATGTTTTGGATAATTTCTAGAAAAAACCCTGATGCTGGGAAAGATTGAAGGCAGGAGGAGAAGGGGACGACAGAAGATGAGATGGGTGGATGGCATTGCTGACTTGACGTACATGAGTCCCTGAGACTGCTGCCCAGAGTCCAACCACAGGCTGTCATCGTACTTCTGACCCACTGGCTACAGACTGATTCCTTTCTTGGGGTTCAATTAATTTGCTAGAGCAGCTCCGAGAATTCAGAGAAACATGTGTTTCCTAGCTCACTGGTTTATTATAAAAGGATGTGACTCAGGAACAGCCAGATGGGAGATGGGCAGCAAGATCCACTGAAAGAGCACCCGTACTCTCTCCAAATGCGCCGCCCTCCCCAGACCTCCGTGTGCTTCTCAGCCGGGAAGCTCTAAGAACCCCATCCATTTGGGTTTTTACAGAGACTTCATTACCTAGGTATAATTGATTAAATCATTGGACATTGATTCTTCCAGCCTCCATCCCTTCTCCCTTCCCTGTAAGTTAGGTGGTGGGTCTGAAATGTCCAACTCTCCAATCACATGTTGTTTACCCCAGCATCCAGCCTTCATCCTTAGGTGACCTATGAGTGATCCAGAAGTCACCTCATTCACATAAAAACAAAAAATACTTTGTCCCTCTCATCACTTAGAAAATTCCAAGTGTTTGTGGAGTTCTGTGCCTGGAACAGGGACAAATATCAAATATAGATAGATAATTTATTTAAAAAATCACAATGTTACTGTTTCTCTGGTTATATTTTTAAGGGATAGACAGAAACTAAACATTTAGAAATTTTGATTACCTTATTAATTTGTTTTATTGAGCTGAAATTCTGTGGATGTCAAATTACTTGTTTCGGAAACTATTTTATCCATCACTAAAGACATTTAATCATTCTTTTTTATTAAAATTTTAAAATCTAAGTTTCTACAAGTATAGAAACCTAAATAAAGTGAATAGGAATTTTAAAGTGTTTGGTACTAGAAAAATATCAAAAACAATATATTATTATTTATAATAATCATCTAAGAAGGTTGTTATAAAACTTAATGTTTCTAATAGTTGAGAACACTTAAAGGACTTGTTTTGAAAAAGACCTAACTAGATTTTACATAGTATTAAAACAGAAAATTGATGCATTCATTTTTTAGTTACCATGGAAGTCTGAGATGCTAATTTTAGTCCTTTCCATGCTTACTCTCATCTTCTAGCTTCATCAGTGTAAAGAATAGCACACACATAAAAAGAAATAGCCTTCATTAAAGTAGCCCTTTATGAGAGGCATTCTCACCTGGTTCAGGACTACACAAACTCTATCTATGTATAGGATTATTTATTGGGAGTTTGGGATGGACTTGTACACACTACTGTATTTAAAATAGAAAACCAACAAGCGCCTACGGTATAGTATAGGTAACTCAGCTCAATCTTCTCCATGGTTTCCCCTTTTATTCTGGATTTAATTCCCATGAATAGTCCTCTTTCCAGCCAGCGTCATAAACAACAGGAACCGGAGGCAGATGGTTTCTTCATTGCAGTGAATGCTGAGCAGAGGGTTTTGGTGTCCATTTCCCAATCTGCCCACTAAAGAATCCTGAGGATTCTGTAGCCACCTACAAAACTGAAATAGAGTCACCGATCTAGAAGACAAACTTATGGTTACCAGGGAGTAAGGAGGGAGGGATAACTTGTGAGATTGCACTGACGTACAAACACTACTATATATAAAATAGATAATTAACAAGGACATGCTGCATAGCACAGGAAACTCTACTCAATATTCTGTAATGATCTATCTGGGAAAAGAATATAAAAAGGAGTGGATATATGTACATAGATAAATGGACAGCAAGGAGAAAAAACCAGTCACTCCTAAAGGAAATCCACCCTGACTATTCATTGGAAAGACTGATGCTGAAGCTGAAGCTCCAATACTTTGACCACTTGATATGAAGAACCGACTCATTGGAAAAGACCCTGAAGCTGGGAAAGATTGAGAGCAAGAAGAGAAGGGGACAAGAGAGGATGAGATGGTTGGGTGGCATCACCAACTCAATGGACATGAGTTTGAGCCCACTCTGGGAGATAATGAGGGACAGGGAAGCCTGGTGTGGTACCGTTCATGCAGTCTCAAAGAGTGGGGCACGACTCAGTGACTCAACAACAACAACAAGTGAATCACTTTGCTGTACACCTGAAATTAACACAACATTGTAGATCAATTACACCCCAGTAGAAGTTAAATAAATAAATACAAACTGGAAAAAAAAAAACACAAGAATCCTGAGGGCTCATAGTGAACATGGTTGAAAGAGTCCTGTCTGTGCTGGCTAAGTCTAGATTCTCTTTTCAGGCCCCCTGAGCTTCCTGCATCCCTTAGTCCAATGTCTTCAGAGTATATATCATTGACCATAAAGTAAACATTCAGTTCAGTTCAGTCCCTCAGTCATGTCCAACTCTTTGCGACCCCATGGGCTGCAACACGCCAGGCCTTCCTGTCCATCACCAACTCCTAGAGTTTCTCAAACTCATGTCCATTGAGTCGGTGATGCCATCCAACCATCTCATCTCTGTCATCCCCTTCTCCTCCTGTCCTCAATCTTTCCCAGCATCAGGGTCTTTTCAAATGAGTCAGCTCTTCACATCAGGTAGCCAAAGGATTAGAGTTTCAGCTTCAGCATCAGTCCTTCCAATGAATATTCAGGACTGATTTCCTTTAGGATGGACTGGTTGGATCTCCTTACAGTCCATGGGACTCTCAAGAGTCTTCTCCAACACCACAGTTCAAAAGCATCAATTCTTCAGCACTCAACCTTCTTTATAGTCCAACTCTCACATCCATACATGACCACTGGAAAAACCATAGCTTTGACTAGATGGACTTTTGTTGGCAAAGTAATGTCTCTGCTTTTAAATATGCTGTCTAGATTGGTCATAGTTTTTCTTCCAAGGAACCAGCGTTTTTTAATTTCATGGCTGCAATCACCATCTGCAGTGATTTTGGAGCCCCCCCAAAATAAAGTCTGTCACTGTTTCCACTGTTATTCCATCTATATCCCATGAAGTGATGGGACCAGATGCCATGATCTTAGTTTTCTGAATGTTGAGTTTTAAGCCAACTTTTTCACTCTCCTCTTTCACTTTCATCAAGGGGCTCTTTAGTTCTTATTCTCTTTCTCCCATAAGGGTGGTGTCATCTGCATATCTGAGGTTATTGAGGTATTTCCTGGCAATCTTGATTCCAGTTTGTGCTTCATCCAGCCCAGCATTTCTCATGATGTACTCTGCATATAAGTTAAATATGCAGGGTGACAATATACAGCCTTGACATACTCCTTTCCTGATTTGGAACCAGTCTGTTGATGCATGTCCAGTTCTAAAGTGATCATGGGCCACTTTAAACCTACACTACCTCACAATGTGTACAGACTAATCTTCAGTGTTCCCTCCAGTCATGGCTGGTAACATGGTGGCCTTCTGTCTCTAATCTAGGACATGTCTCTGCCCTCTGTGCATTTGTATTTTCTCTGTGGGGTCAGGGATGACTTCGTTTCCTGAACGCTTCAGCGACAGGAAGGGTGTTAAAGTCACGCTGGAGGAGACAGGCGTCAGGCTGAGCATCTGCTATAAAATCCCCTCCCTATCATGTGGACCAGGACCTTTCCTGTGTGTGTTAACACCTCTAAATGCTCTGATGATAAGAGTTTGCAATATTATGGCTTAATGACTTTTTTCTCGATATCACATATATGACCCCAGGGATGTTCCTTTCACCTAGGATTCACTTTTCACTCTTCGCAGCAACTCAGTCCATCTCAGACACACACATGGTAACTTCCTCCTATTTTCCAGAATACTGCTGATTCTTGTTCCTATTCATCATCTAGGAAACTTCCCCAAACAACCAAACGAATATGTGCTCTCCTTTCAGGGGCATCCAAGGGGCCCTATGGATACCATTTGTTTACCAGGTGAACCAAGTTACATATCTGCTTTGTTTCAGAGCAGATGAGGGTAAGAGACTGAGATTGTGTTTGCCAATATTTTATTTAACACAAGTTCGCTGAGGGAATCATAATAATTTCACAAGCCAATAATGTACAGGAAAATGTCTCTTAATAAGGCAATAAAGAATAACCTAACATAACATATTCCAAACCAGTGATGGATTAATTTTACCATTGTTTCAAGCAAGGGGAAGATGAAAGGAATAAAATCCCAATTTAGTGTAGGGTGTAACTTTCTAAGAGTTGGTTTTCAGGAGAGACGGCTTAGCCAACCAAGAGCTGATATCAAGCCGCCAGCACAAAAGCCAAAGTCCCTTGTTGCTGGGACAGAAGATGCTGATGCTGGCAGGCAAGATGCTCTTCCTGGGGCCACTGTGCAGTTCTTACCGCAGTTGAGCAGAGATTCACCTAGCCCAGGGAGGAGATAACACCCTATATGCTGTGCCCAGAGTTCACTTTAACTTCCTGCAGGTTGTGTCTCCAGAACTGTGGGCTCAGCGTGCACCCGCCCGGTGTACACAGTGCTGGTCTCTATTGCTATCAGGTTTGCTGGAGTCAAGGTTAAATGACCTGCATCTCTACCAGGTTTTGGGCTGCAGATCTCAGGGACCAACTTAGGCATTGAGCTTGGTGCTTTGAAGCTAGTTCAGCAGTTCAACTACATGTCACTCAAACACAGATTACATCAATGTTTATACTTGGAGACCTCACAGTGACACGGGAAGTTTGTGGAGAGTATATTGAGATATTCAGACACATTTAACAAATGCAATAAAAAGGAGGACACATTTCGAGACTGTGTCACCAAAAACGTCATCGGAGTATCCTAGCCACTGACCCCATGTTCGGACGGTTCCATGAGTCACCTTCTCGAGAGAAGCTGCTCTGTTCATTGTCCCCAAGCCACCACCTCCCCTGCCTTTGTTGAAGTTCTTTCCTCACATACTGGGCATCAAAATATCTTCCTGTGAAGGGACTTCATCAAGTGGCTGTTTGAGCTTGTGTAGACAGAACTGCTGTTAGAAAGATGCAATAGAAAGGACTCCTGGGCTGCAATTTCATTTGTGATTATATTTTTATAAAAACAGCTATTGACTGAAGTATACGTTTCATATAACATTCAGTCACTCTAATAGCAATGAAAGTACCTGCCTATTGTAGTATAAAAGTGCAAATCAAGATATATTGGTAGCCTGTGGAATCTAAATTTGTATAATGTTGATACAAAAAAATGAATTTCTTGATTATGTAATGTTTGGTACAGATTTAAAACTCTGCTCAGTCTCCTGGTGACTAATTTGATTCTAATAAGAAACATGTAAATACCAATATAAAAATAACTTCAATAGTAAAGCAAGAAATAAGGAGAAAAGATAGGAATTTTTTTTTTAAATAGACATATCCCTGGGGTTTGGGAGGGTGACTCTTTCTTTAGTTGAATTATTAGCCTGGCATTTACTTGGGAAAATATCACAGAATACAACTATAGAGCACACTATAGGTAAGATTCTATTAATTCACAAGGACTTCATAAAATGCATTTTTAATGGCATGAGTCACTGAATGCTGTGTGTTGCTAATGACCTATAAAACATGTTTGCTAAACACTAATCATGACAAACTTTTAAATAAAGTTTATTTGTGGAAAATTACCATAAGACTATGAAATTCATGAAGCATCTTTTTCCCAAGTCCTAGGCAGGTCTACAGGAGTAGGTGTGTGTGTTAAATTAAGTCCCACTGCTGAGTAATTTGCAAGAAATTCTTCTGGACCTGCTTGCTCTTTTTTTCAGATATTTTTGATGTGGACCATTTTTTAAAGCCTTTATTGAATTTGGAACAACACTGCTTCTGTTTTATGTTTTGATTTTGGGGGCTGTGGGGTCTTAATTCCCAGACCAAGGATCGAATCCAGAAAGCTTTGCATTGGAAGGTGAAGTCTTAAACATTGGACCACCAGGGAAGTCCCCTGCTTGCTCTTTCCAGTTAAAAAATTTTACCCTTGTGTGAAGAAACTGTGCAAAGCAAAATCACACACCTTATGAAGGTGCCCACTGTGAATTGAAAAGACAAATAAACACAGACCAATGAATGATGATGATAAAAGCAAAATGGGAATACTCACTATAACGCTGTCCAATTGTTAAACAAAATGTTTAGTTCCCAGCCTAACCTGTGGCTGGGTCAACCTAGCACCAGATCTATAATGGAGATTACCCATCATTTCATCAGACACATCCCACCCTCCCTTCTCATACCCCTGGCCTGGGCATAGAAATCCAGAGAAATTTGTTTGTGTCTGATTCTAAGACTGTTACTCCCTGGGCTTGCCTACCCCACCCCTACACACCCAGCTCTCAGGCCTTGCCTCTGCAGGCAGCATTTGACAAACTTGCAGAAGATTAGGATGAATGGAATTAAAGAAGCAAGATGTGCAGAGCATGGAAAGTGATTTGCTTTAATATTATAGATAAATATAGACATAGCTATAGATGTTGATGGGCTTCCCAGGTGGCTGTAGTGGTAAAGAATTCACCTGCCAATGCAGGAGACACAAGAGATGCGGGTTCGATCCCTGGGTTGGGAAGATCCCCTGGAGCAGGGCATGGCAACCTTCTCCTGCCTGGAGAATCCCATGGACACAGGAGCCTGTCAGGCTACAGTCCATGGGGTGGCAGAGTTGGACACGAATGAAGCAACTTCCAACAACACAAGAGAAGACTCTACACATGGACAATACCAGATGGTCAACACTGAAATCAGATTGATTATATTCTTTGCAGCCAAAAATGGAGAAGCTCTATACAGTCAGCAAAAACAAGACCGGGAGCTGACTGTGGCTCAGACCATGAACTCCTTATTGCCAAATTCAGACTTCAACTGAAGAAAGTAGGGAAAACCACTAGACCATTCAGGTATGACCTAAATCAAATCCCTTATGACTACACAGTGGAAGTGAGAAATAGATTTAAGGGACTAGATCTGATAGACAGAGTGCCTGATGAACTATGGACAGAGGTTCGTGACACTGTACAGGAGACAGGGATCAAGATCATCCCCATTGAAAAGAAATGCAAAAAAGCAAAATGGCTGTCTGAGGAGGCCTTACAAATAGCTGTGAAAAGAAGAGAAGCGAAAAGCAAAGGAGAAAAGGAAAGATATTCCCATTTGAATGCAGAGTTCCAAAGAGTAGGAAGGAGAGATAAGAAAGCCTTCCTCAGAGATCAATGCAAAGAAATAGCGGAAAATAACAGAATGGGAAAGACTAGAGATCTCTTCAAGAAAATTAGAGACACCAAGGGAACATTTCATGCAAAGATGGGCTCGATAAAGGACAGAAATGGTATGCGCCTAACAGAAGCAGAAGATATTAAGAAGAGGTGACAAGAATACACAGAAGAACTGTCCAAAAAAGATCTTCACGACCCAGATAATCACAATGATGTGATCACTCACCTAAAGCCAGACATCCTGGAATGTGAAGTCAAGTGGGCCTTAGAAAGCATCACTACGAACAAAGCTAGTGGTGGTAATGGAATTCCAGCTGAGCCATTTCAAATCCTGAAAGATGATGCTGTGAAAGTGCTGTACTCAATATGCCAGCAAATTTGGAAAACTCAGCAGTGTCCACAGGACTGGAAAAGGTCAGTTTTCATTCCAATCCCAAAGAAAGACAATGCCAAAGAATGCTCAAACTACTGCACAATTGCACTCGTCTCACACACTAGTAAAGTAATGCTCAAAATTCCCCAAGCCAGGCTTCAGCAATACGTGAACCGTGAACTTCCAGATGTTCAAGCTGGTTTTAGAAAAGTCAGAGGAACCAGAGATCAAATTGCCAACATCCGCTGGATCATCAAAAAAGCAAGAGAGTTCCAGAAAAACATCTATTTCTGCTTCATTGACTATGCCAAAGCTTTTGACTGTGTGGATCACAATAAACTGTGGAAAATTCTTCAAGAGATGGGAATACCAGACCACCTGACCTGTCTCTTGAGAAACCTGTATGCAGGTCAGGAAGCAACAGTTAGAACTGGACATGTAACAACAGACTGGTTCCAAATAGGAAAAGGAGTACATCAAGGCTGTATACTGTCACCCTGCTTATTTAACTTATATGCAGAGTACATCATGAGAAACACTGGGCTGGAGGAAGCACAAGCTGGAATCAAGATTGCTGGGAGAAATATCAATAACCTCAGATATGCAGATGACACCACCCTTATGGCAGAAAGTGAAGAGGAACTAAAAAGCCTCTTGATGAAAGTGAGAGAGGAGAGTGAAAAAGTTGACTTAAAGCTCAACATTCAGAAAACTAAGATCATGGCATTTGGTCCTATCACTTCATGGGGAAACAGTGGAAACAGTGTCAGACCTTATTTTGGGGGGGTCCAAAATCATTGCAGATGGTGATTGCAGCCTTGAAATTAAAAGACGCTTACTCCTTGGAAGGAAAGTTATGACCAACCTAGATAGCATATTAAAAAGCAGAGACATTGCTTTGCCAACAAAGACCATCTCGTCAAGGCTATGGTTTTTCCAGTGGTCATGTATGGATGTGAGAGTTGGATTATAAAGAAAGCTGAGTGCCAAAGAATTAATGCTTTTGAACTTTGGTGTTGAAGAAGACTCTTGAGAGTCCCTTGGATTGCAAGGAGATCCAACCAGTCCATCCTAAGGGAGATCAGTCCTGGATGTTTATTGGAAGGACTGATGCTGAAACTGAAACTCCAATACTTTGGCAACCTTATGTGAAGAGTTGACTCATTGGAAAAGACCCTGATGCTGGGAAGGATTGGGGGCTGGAGGAGAAGGGGACGACAGAGGATGAGATGGCTGGATGGCATCACCAACTCGATGGACATGAGTTTGGGTAAACTGCGGGAGTTGGTGATGGACAGAGAGGCCTGGTGTGCTGCAATTCATGGGGTCGCAAAGAGTTGGGCACGAATGAGCAACTGAACTGAACTGAAGTAACTTAGCATGCACACTCACGCATAGAGGCTGATCTATGTACTTACCTATCTATCATCTATCTATCTATTGATCCTACCTATCTATCATCTATACACCTGTGTGTCTGTCCTCTGCCTTATTCTCCAAACCAATTTGACACAACAAGACAAACATAGATAAGGCATTTATGAAAGGCCAACATTAAGGAAGAAAAATAAACTAATGCAGAGATGAAGTTAGAAACAAAACAAATATTCTCAAATCCTGGGCACTTGTATATGTGGTTCTGAGCTGCTTGGAATGCAGGACAAAAGAGAAATCAATTGCTCAGGGGAAAAAGTGCCACGGCTCTTTCCATCACAAAGACCTAAAATCACTTTCTGTAGTTGCTGCTGAAGAGGACCTGCTTTACGGGTATGACCAGCATCATCTAGAGCATCCTTGGAGTAAATGCATTCACTGGATCAGACATTTTTTTCTGTTTGTTTTTAATAGGTACAGATTTCCTGTTGCTGAAATACTGCTCAGTTGACAGGCCCTGTCGGGGAGGTGAGTGGTACTTCATAGGGAAGTGCTGACTTCACATCCTGTGATGTGATTGACAGCTCTTACTGTCAGCACTGTCAATGCCATGACTATCCTGATGATGATGCTCTAAAGTCGTTACCCAAGATGGGCAAGATCTCGATAGACAAGCAAGTAAGTCTCCCTTTTATTAAAATTACCGGAGAATCTTTAAAAAATGGCATGTCATTCTCATCCTCAAATATATTTTCCCTCAAAACTTTCTCTCATACGTCAGCCCAATCATTTTATAACTCTATATGAACTAACCCCTTAGTCTTTATGTAATGTCTCTGTATTTTTTTTGTTTTGAAGTTGGCTTTGTCTCATGATATTACAGCTGATCTAAACTGTTTTTGAATGGGACTTTTATGATGTATCTCTTCTTCTGTTGACTTTGAGTCATCTGTGCTATATAGTGATGTGTGCTCATTCGACAGCCTGTGGTTGGTTCTCTCTTTTTCACTCAGTCTCTCAATCTCAGCCTTTAATTTTATCATTCAGGACGTTAATCTTTCACATGCCTATTAATGTGTTTTAATTTAAATCTGACATCCAGTTTTAAATAAAACTGTCTTTTATTTTAAATAAAAACTGTCTTCTAGTTTAAATAAAACTGTCTTTTATTTGCCCCATCTGTTGCTTACTCTATTTTTCCTCTTTCCTGTTTTAGCTTGAATTAAATGTATTCTTATGTTCCCATTTGATTATCACTTTTGGCTTCTCATGAAACCTTTTTTAAAAGTATTCATTCACTTATTTAATTACTAATTTCACCGATTGTTTGGGGTTTACTGTACCTGTCTTTGTCCTATCATCTATCCTCAAATGATATTATACTATATCTCATGTGATGTAAGGTGCTCAAAGCATTCTATCTTTTCCTCTCTCATCCACTGTGCCATGTCACACATTTTTATATCATCTCACACATTTTTATGTCATCAAGCCTGAACCCTATTATTATTATTTAAATGTTTAATTATTCTATTGATGCTGAAATGGGTAAACAATACGATTTCGATAATTTGTATTTACAAAAGATGGTTATTCACATTCCTGTACAGACACGTTCATTTCCATCCGATATCACTTTTCTTTAGCCCTCACGAGCTTCCTTCATCCTTTATAATGTTGCTCTTCTGGTGGTGAGCTCTCCCATCTTTTGTTGGCCTGAGACAGTCTTTAGTTACCTTTATTCATGGGTGATATATTCACCTGGTAGAGAAGCCTGTCTCTGGAGAAACAGAACACTTATGTCTACCCAGAATGGGCTTGCCTCTTTCCCTGCCAGACTCGCCTGCGGCGTGGTGAGTCCATTTCATCCACAGCTGAGCCCCTCTTGGCTTTTATTTTTTCCCAGATTACCTTGAGTGACTGCAGGCCTCCCATCCCTTCAACAGCCCTCTGCCCTGCCCTGGACATGTTGAGATCTGAAATATGGAGGAACCCAGCATCCCTGCTCCACTGTCAGCTTCAACAACAGTAACGTGCTATTATGGGATATTATTCAGTGAGAACATTTTGACTCAGGAAAAAAAAAAATGGAATCCTCTTTATTTCAGTTGATTCATTTTATAATGAGCCATTGATATGTTAACTTTTGCTTTAAGCTTTTAAAACTTATTTTATATTGGGTTGCAATGATTTGGGGTAAGATGTGCTATTCTTGTAAGTGAATGAGTGTTTAATTTTCACAGATCACATGATGTTTCTAAAGATTATCCTTTTCAGTTCCATCAGGCTTTATTTTCCCTCAATTGACTTTATTTGGATGAAAGGAATTTACTTTCAATTCTTGCACTGTATTTCAGACTTGACAGACTGATAACATTTTGTTGATTTTATATTAGTGGTATATATTGTTTGTTCAATATCATTGGAGAAATATGAGTGAGTATTAAGGCACTGGAGAAAATCTAAGTTCATGTGGAAAACATGTTTGTTTCATAAAACAAATTGTTCTTCTGGATCATCTTTGAAACCACTGAGATACTTTTTAATAAATTAAAGATTTAAAAGGTTCTTCCATGAATCATCTTTCTCAACTTTTTCTAGCTCTTGCTAGTAACAGAAATTGCATTCAGTAGTACTCAGATTATCTTACTCGTTACTGAAAAAAATATATTTTGAATTTGCATGCATGCTTAGTCTCTCAGTTGTGTCCAACTCTTTGCAACCCCATGGACTGTAGCCCCCAGGCCCCCTTTTCCATGGGATTTCCCAGGCAAGAATCCTGGAGTGTGTTGCCATTTCTTTCTCCAGGGGATCTTCCAAACCCAGAGATCAAATAAATACTCTTGCATCTCCTGCATTGGCAGGTGGATTCTTTATCACTGTGCCACCTGAGAAGCCTATTAAGTTTAGTCTGCCAATAATCTGAACAACATTTACATAAAAGTCTCCATTTCCTTAGGTGTCAGAAGGCTGGAAGAAACATAATAACTATAAAACATTCAAGTTTATTCTTCACAATACAAAGCAGGACCTACCATATGTGGTGATGTTTGTTTTGAAAAGTTTCTATGAAATGATCAAAAACATAAGTAACAATTATTAACTTTCCCTAGTATCAGTTCTGTTCAGTTCAGTCGCTCAGCCGTGTCTGATTCTTTGCAACCCCATGAATCACAACACTCCAGGCCTCTCTGTCCATCACCAACTCCTGGAGTTTACCCAAACCCATGTCCATTGAGTCAGTGATGCCATCCAACCATCTCATCCTCTGTCGTCCCCTTCTCCTCCTGCCCCAAATCCTACCCAGCATTAGGGTCTTTTCCAGTGAGTCAACTCTTCGCATAAGGTGGCCAAAGTAGTGGAGTTTCAGCTTCAATATCAGTCCTTCCAATGAACACCCAAGACTGATCTCCTTTAGGATGGACTGGTTGGATCTCCTTGTAGTCCAAGGGACTCTCAAGAGTCTTCTCCAACACCACAGTTCAAAAGCGTCAATTCTGCAGCGCTCAGCTTTCTTCACCGTCCAACTCTCACATCCATACATCATCACTGGAAAAACCATAGCCTTAACTAGACGGACCTTTGTTGGCAAAGGAATGTCTCTGCTTTTAAATATTCTATCAAGTTTGGCCATAACCTTCCTTCCAAGGAGTAAGCGTCTTTTAATTTCATGGCTGCAATCACCATCAGCAGTGATTTTGGAGCCCCCCAAAATAAAGTCTGACTCTGTTTCCACTGTTTCCCCATCTATTTGCCATGAAGTGATGGGACCAGATGCCATGATGTTAGTTTTCTGAACGTTGAGCTTAAAGCGAACTTTTTCACTCTCCTCTTTCACTTTCATCAAGAGGCTCTTTAGTTCTTCTTCACTTTCTTCCATAAGGGTGGTGTCATCTGCATATCTGAGGTTATTGATATTTCTGCCGGCAGTCTTGACTCCAGCTTGTGTTTCTTCCAGCCCAGCATTTCTCATGATGTACTCTGCATATAAGTTAAATAAGCAGGGTGACAATATACAGTCTTGACGTACTCCTTTTCCTATTTGGAACCAGTCTGTTGTTACATGTCCAGTTCTAACTGTTGCTTCCTGACCTGCATACAGGTTTCTCAAGAGGCAGGTCAGATGGTCTGGTGTTCCCATCTCTTGAAGAATTTTCCACAGTTTATTGTGATCCACACAGTCAAAGGCTTTGGCATAGTCAACGAAGCAGAAATAGATGTTTTTCTGGAACTCTCTTGCTTTTTCGATGATCCAGCAGATGTTGGCAATTTGATCTCTGGTTCCTCTGCCTTTTCTAAAACCAGCTTGAACATCTGGAAGTTCACAGTTCACATATTGCTGAAGCCTGGCTTGGGGAATTTTGAGCATTACTTTACTAGCATGTGAGATGAGTGCAATTGTGGGGTAGTTTGAGCATTCTTTGGCATTGCCTTTCTTAGGGATTGGAATGAAAACTCACTTTTTCCAGTCCTGTGGCCACTGCTGAGTTTTCCAGATTTGCTGGCATATCGAGTGCAGCACTTTCACAGCATCATCTTTGAGGATTTGAAATAGCTCAACTGGAATTCCATCACCTCCACTAGCTTTGTTCGTAGTGATGCTTTCTAAGGCCCACTTGACTTCACATTCCAGGATGTCTGGCTTTAGGTGAGTGATCACACCATCGTGATTATCTGGGTCGTGAAGATCTTTTTTGGACAGTTCTTCTGTGTATTCTTGTCACCTCTTCTTAATATCTTCTGCTTCTGTTAGGCGCATACCATTTCTGTCCTTTATCGAGCCCATCTTTGCATGAAATGTTCCCTTGGTATCTCTAATTTTCTTGAAGAGATCTCTAGTCTTTCCCAATCTGTTGTTTTCCTCTATTTCTTTGCATTGACCACTGAGGAAGGCTTTCTTATCTCTCCTTGCTACTCTTTGGAACTCTGCATTCAGATGGGAATATCTTTCCCTTTCTCCTTTGCTTTTTGCTTCTCTTCTCTTCCCAGCTATCTGTAAGGCCTCCTCAGACAGCCATTTTCCTTTTTTGCATTTTGTGCATTTCTTTTCCATGGGGATGGTCTTGATCCCTGTCTCCTGTACAATGCCACGAACCTCTGTCCATAGTTCATCAGGCACTCTGTCTATCAGATCTAGTCCCTTAAATCTATTTCTCACTTCTACTGTATAATCATAAGGGACTTGATCTAGGTCATACCTGAATGGACTAGTGGTTTTCCCTACTTTCTTCAATTCCCTAGCATACTTAGATGCAAAAATGTGACATTTCTTTTCAGCCTTTTTTTTTAAAATCCAAATTAAATACGGTTTTAGGAAAATATTCTCCAACATAGCACAAGGCCCAATATCTGCTGTTATTAAAGGATAATGTTGTTGTTGTTCAGTTGCTCAGTTGTGTCCAACTCTTTGCAACCCCATGGACTGCAGTAAGCCAGATTTCCCTGTCCTTCACCATCTCTCAGAGCTTGCTCAAACTCATGTCCATTGAATCAGTGATGCCATTCAACCATCTCGTCCTCAGCTGTCCCCTCTCCTCCTGCCCTCAATATTTCCCAGCATCAGAGTCTTTTCCAGTGAGTTGGCTCTTCGCAGCAGGTGGCCAAAGTATTGGAGATTCAGCTTCATCATCAGTCCCTGCAGTGAAAATTAAGGGTTGATCGAAGGATAATAATGTTCTTTATTTCTAAAGCCATAGCAGAGTCCTATGAGTCGATACAGTCTAGGAAATTCAAGGGTATTATCTCTACTCTTTGGAATATCTTAGTCACCATTGGACTTAGCTCAGCTTTGATGGTGGGCAAGGTTTCCTTCTGTGCAAATCAGGGTCTCCTACACCAAAGCACCTCATTTCCAGAATCTGTAAAGGTCTGCAATTCACAGGGTCAACTCATCCCCCTATAAAGCAGACCCCCTATCCTACGCGCTGGACTATTCCCTCAGAGGGCTCACTTTCATATGACTCCTAGAAGAAGTCACTTTATTTCTTTCAGTGTGCCTAGATTAGTGGTTACTATATATTGCTTTTTACTGAAATTACCTGGGAATATTTAAAAAGAATACTGATTCATGGCTCCCATCCCTAAACGTATTTTCAAATACTGCTCTCCACAACTGCCATTGTTTCAAAGATTGTTTCTTATTAATATCATTTGGTGTTATGTGCCATACAGTGTCCTAAGTCCTCTCTATGAACTTTATTTATTTATGTTACCAGTAGGGTGGGGAAAAGAGTTTATTTGGGAATGGCAGAGAGATTGCCATTAAGGGCATGCAAACTAGAACCTAGACTCTCTCATACAGAGTGAGGTAAGTCAGAAAGAGAAAAAATATATATATAGTATGTTAATGCATACAAGTGGAATCTAGAAAAATGGTACTAGTGAACCTATTTGTAGGACAGGCTTAGAGACACAGACATAGAAAACAGATTTGTGCCTGTGCGCTTTAACATTTAAGCTAGTAGAATCCATGCAACTTCCTGATTAAACAGGTACTGTGATGATGCCCACTCACATCTTGGGGAACTGGGCACAAAGGAGTTAAGCTGGTGGGGGCTCACAACTCCTAAAGGGCAGAACAGAATGGGGAGTGAGAGCCTCAAAACCTAACCCACCACAATGCACGTCTGCGCCTGGTTGACAGTCCTGCCGAGGCTTAAGTCTCCCAAATCCATGCTTCTTCCACTTTCAAAACAACTTCTGTTCAGTGCTCATTATCTCAGCTTCTCATGATCACTGTTCTTTTGAAAAAACCAAATCATTTTATTAAAAATATGTATATTCACCCCTGTTACTCTGCTCGCCGGATGGCATTCCAAGGCTACAGCGTCTGAGGGGGTGGCGGGGGGCATTTGTTCTTGCTATCTCTACTTCAGCACCTGCTGTCTCAAAAAGACCAGCGCTCTTACCTCCCGACATTTCAATGTCTTGTTTACACTGTTTATTCATTTACTAGGCTTTCAGCTTTGTCTTTAACAAGTCAAGTCCAGTTTGAAATGGATTTGTGTCTATTAAAAAAAGAATTCTCTCAAATCTATTAGGCACATATCTATTCAGACAGAGCCCTGAACATCAAAGGGTGTAACTCAGACCCATGCTAAAATCGCTACATGTATAGCCAAAATTAGAAACTGACATTGAAGGGGGAAAGACAAGGTGAATTTTCTTTTTTTGTTTATTTTAAAAGCTGGCCTCTCTCATCACCATTACCACCACACAAACATCACAAAATAAGTTCCATTTTGAGAAATAATTGCTTTGATTTTTGTTTGGAACTGTAAACCTCCTGTTGACCTTTCCTAGAAGCAGTGCATCAAATCTCAAGATTTAATCTTCATTTCTGGCAGATCATTCTCCAAGACCTCCAAGGTTTCTAATTCTGGGATTAACAATTAGCAAGGCTGGTCCACCATTTTTCTTTGGATTTCCAGAAATTTTTCTTGCCAAATGGGGAATCAAATTTCATGAGGTTTTCTTTCAAGTTATCGCTCATGGATTTCTCACTTTAAGAATTTAAAAGGGCATTAAAAATATTTTTACAGCCAGTCCCTATCTTGTTTGTCTAAACCATATTATTTCCTTATGTAAAAGGTGCCAGGAACTTGCACCCTGGTCTTCTTCATCCTGTTTGGAGGTCGTGGGCGCGAATTTTGGTCTCTTTTTTTGAAAAGTATCTTTGAAGGTGAACAGTCCCATTAGCAGTTTCATTGTTGTTGTTTAGTCGCTAAGCCATGTCTGATTCTTTTATGACCCCATGGACTGTAGCCCTCCAGGCTCCTCTGTCCTTCAAATTTCCCAGGCAAGAATACTGGAGTGAGTTGCCATTTTTTTCTCCAAGGGATCTTCTCTACCCAGGGATAGAACCCGAGCCTCCTGCATTGGCAGGTGGATTCTTTACCACTGAGCTACCAGGGACTGCAGTCCCATTAGTACTTTCATCAGGAAGTATCACCTGGGTATCACCTGGATATCTCATTTCCATGCATCCTTGGATATTCTCCCCTTGTTCTTATTTTACTTTAGAATAAAAGCAGCATTTTGAAAATAAATTCTTCTTAAGTCAGAGCTTACTGGTGCAGGAGGAAAATCAGAGAATTCTGACTGAGAACACATTTCTGAAGGAATTTTCTTGGTTTTGTGTTATTTACTGTATAAGCATGTATCCAACCTTCCCTTGCTTTTCTTTGTTTCTATTGGACCAGAGTCTCTCAGATATGAATGAAGTGTCAGGGGACTTTACCTGCTTTCTTTTAGCTCAAACTCCAACCAAAAGGCCTGAGAAGCAGACAGTATTGCACAGCTCAGAACTTTTCCTCTTGGAAGTATGCTGGTTCCAGTTGTAGAGAACTCTGCACCAATGTTTAAATATAATAGCACCCGCTCTGCTCTCGCCCTGGCTGTTCATTTAGGGTAATTTTCAAATTTTAGCAACTGTTGAAGCCCCTAAACTCTCAAAATGTGTTGTCCTGTGCAGTCTCCAGTCTTTCCTGAGTCCTTTACATTTTGGATCCCAGGAGAAGCTCCAGTGGTTCTGTGGACTGAAAAAATATTTACAACCAAATAGTTTAACGTTAGTGTTTTATATGGTGGGGACTTTTAGGACTTCAATCCCAGGAGACAGAATCTCAAGTAACCCTGGGAGAACTGCTCTGAGAAAGCAAGGGGAGGATCCATGTTATATGGAAGTTTTGTGACAAAGGGCAGATAGTCTGAATATCAAAAGATTATTGATAATTAAAGAAAACCAGATATCCCAAGTTAAGGAATTCATGCTTTTCTATGTATGGAAAGATGCAAGATTATGGAATCACTGAAATCATTCCTTTTATATGCACAGTGATCTGAGGCCAGTATCCTGTTTTCACCTCTGTACCTTCCTCACAGTTCACCATGGGGAGTGGCTGCAGTCTGATGATGGCTATGTGGCAGGGGTTCTTTCCTTCCTGATTTCCCTCCGGTCTCACCAGCTCACTATCTGTGGTGGCTCTAATTGCTGATGATCCTGGCATTTTTTGGTTTACTGATTCAGCAGGAAATATGCCACTTCTCAAAACCAATCTTGTTACTATGAACATGTTCTTGTGGCTGTAAAAGCAATCCCAACCATGCCCATGTCGTTCTATTTTATTCTAATGAGATTCCAGGCTTAAGTGCCCATCTTGAGTTTAAAATTTCTTGTTCTTTGAGAATGGTCAGTACTACCTTCTTCAATGATGAACATATTTCACTTAAATATACAACTCTTGGCAATCAATGTTTTCGAATCTGCTGAAAATTTCCTTAATCTTCTTCCTTAACACAGATTTTACAGGCTTCTCGTTGGTCTCCCTAATTCCAAAGGAGAGTGTGCTCCTCTCATCCTGAAGTTCAAGGTCTTCTCGTATAATAGCCATGTCTCTTTCCTAGTCTACCTAGATTCTGCTCATGTCACCACTTGTCACTGTATTTATCCTTGCATCCTAACCTCTAACCTTAAGCTTTAATTAATAATCCATATAATAAACCTTAAAGTAAAAATAGGGGATATTTACTTGGTTTTGGCCATCTCTGTAAACAGAATCTGAATACATCATCAAATAGAGTCAAATTAACACAATAATTATATTTAAAGAATTAAGACTTTATAAGAAGGGCAAGAATTGTGTTGTTTGGATTGACTATGTTTCCAATGTTTGGACAAAAAAACTTGAAATACTGTTCTGTGCACATGTGTTACATACAAAGGACTATCACATGACTTATTCATCTTAGTTCCTCCTCACTTAGAGAAATTGATGATAAAATGCCACCAAAAGTAATACCACTAATTGAGACAAAGCCTTAACTTATGTCTTTGACTATCTCATTGACAAGTGGAATATTTCCTACCATGTCAGGAACCAGAGAATGTCACAGTTATCAGCAACTGCAGCCACAGGTAACGGTGAGCTGGTGAGTCCTGAAAGGACTCAGGAAGGAAAGAATTCCTGCCTTCTAGCAGCCATCAGACTGCACCACTCCCCATGGTGAACCCTGAAGGAGCTCAGGATGTGAAACAATGTCCTGGCCCCCCTGGGTTGTGAGTTTTATAGTCAAGGGGGTGGAGTTGCTGATTAGGATCAGAGTGCTGAGGGGGGCGGAAATTCCTTCAATTCAGAGATCATCTGGCTTCAGGTATTGATGGGCAAACTGTGACCTTCTCTCTGGAAGGAAGAGTGCTTCACCAAGTAGTTACCATATTCCATATGGTGAGGGCTTTAGTTCTGCAAGGCTTCCCTGGTGGCTCAGATGGTAAAGAATCCACCTGCAATGCAGGAAACCGGGGTTTGATCCCTGGGTCGGGAAGATCCCCTGGAGAAGGGAAAGGCTACCCACTCCAGTATTTTGGCCTGGAGATTTCCAAGGACGGAGGAGCCTGGTAGGCTATGTAGTCCATGGGGTCACAAAGAGTCATACAGGACTGAGTGACTTTCACTTTCACTTAGTTCTGCAGAAGAGCTCAACATAATGTTATGGGTGTTCTTTGAAGGGGAACCAGGACGCTGCCCCAAAGCTGCACTACTGCTTCTTGACTGCTCCTTGCTTGTCTCTGTATCCCCTCCCTTCCCTGATTAGCAGATATTTGAACCTGCCCTTTGGAATTCAGGGAATGGGACACAGAAAGCCCTTTGTGCCCAAAAGCCACTCAGGGCCCTGCTTCATTTCAGCCTCCCTGTAATAGAGAAAAAAAAAGTCAGAATTATTTCTTTGTGCTGTATCAGACAAAGTGTTAATCAGGCATGTTTAATGAAGTAAAAAAAAATAATAATAAGTGGTCTGTTATCTTCTTCTGAGGTTGAATTAAGGCACAGATGACTCCTCCTACAATCTGAAAATTATGCTTAATGTACAGATTTCCTCTCAGTTTATTCGATATATCTGAATGTCAGGGAGGAAAAAGTTTATGAAAAGACGAGCAATCCTGTATCTTGGTACAGACCCTTGCTCTTCCAGGGAACACGTTTTGCCGACAGCTAATGTCTATTGATTGATTCCTGGCAAATCTCTCAAAATGGATGACACTTTTTTTGGAGGCAGAGGAATCATTTAACCTCATCAAAAATAATAGAAGTTCTTAAAAATAACTTTTATGCCAGAAGTTGAATAATTTTGTACAGCTTGTTTTTGTTTTTACCAGCATTTGTAGAGAGAACTTAATGAAGTGCCATATGTCAAGTCTGGAGTCAGATTAAAAACAAATAATTAAAATATATCCTTTCTCCATCAAAACAGATTGTAATATGTTGGTAGAAAGAAACAGAATCTGACATGTCATGTTTTGACAGTTTTTTTTTTTTTTAAGAAAATCAGTCATATTGTAAGACATTGTATTTGAAAGTTGTGTTTTCTTCCTGTAGAATGCCAAGTTTCAAGTCATAATTAATCTAACCTGCCACATCTATTAACCTGCCATAATGAGACAGGGAGGCACATATTTGGAGACATATGGGAGCTTCTGAGGAACAGTCACTTGGCACAGACGTCAAAGAGCAAAGAAATGTTGAGAGGTTTCACGTGTGCTGACGGGGCATGTGTATGTGAGCAGTTTCACATTTCTCCCAAATCCATTCGATTTTATGCAACAAATTGTTCCTTGATGAGGGCAGACATTTCCTAGGGTATGTGTGTGTGTGTGTGTGTTTAATTTTATGAGAGGGTGATAAGTTTTTGTCAAAATTTTTAACATTAGAAAACAACACTGTAGACCAAATTTTCAGTTTGAAAAAGTAATAAAAGAACTTTTATGAGTAATGAGATTTCTATTTTTCCTGTCCAGAAAGACATTTCAAACCATCGCTCTGGTCAGTCCCACCTGGACACATTTTATGGTGTCTTCACCAGAAAATTTTATTTATTTTATTTTGTATTATAGTATAATTGCTTTACACTGTGTTGGTTTCTGCTGTACAACAAAGTGAATCAGCTATATGTGTATAGCTGTGTGTGTGTGTGTGTGTGTGTGTGTGTGTGTATAGATATATACACACACATACATACAAACATATCTCCCCTCTCTCTTGAGCCTCGCTCCCACCCACCACCTTATCTCACCCCTCTAGATCATTACCAAGCACTGAGCTGAGCTCCAGGGAGAATTTTAAACACAGGACCTGGCCACAGACTGAGGGTTTGTCACCCATTCCTCTGGGTCCTCCTGAACAGTGGGGCATCTAAGGAGGGAAAGTGAAACCCTGAGATTCTTGGGAAGCAGACCTCATACAGGGGGCTTCCATGAGCCTGGAAGCCCCATCAGCTCACACAAGTAATAAGGACAGTCAAAAAAAAAAAAAAAAAAATCCGTGTTGAAAAGAAGGGTTGGGGAAGCTCAGAGCATAGAGATCAGTGTGGGTGGACTCACAAGAAGCTGATTTCCCATCCTAAGTCATTAATGCTGGTTCCACTGACTGGCAGAAGGTAGGAAGGTCACTAAGAAAGCTTGCTGAGCTGTTAGTGCTAATTATACTTGTGACAAAGTCACACTATGAAAGGCTTTTGCCAGCTTCCTGGTTGGCAAGGTTATTTGACACCATAAGTGTTTACCTACTCTTTTTAAGTGAGCATCTTAGCATGATACCAGAGACTCCTTTGTAGGAACCAGGGTCTCCTGCATTGCAGGCAGATTCTTTACCATCTGAGCCACCAGGGAAGCCCCCTTTGTAGTTACCTTCAGGCACTATCCCCTAGTTCAAAAACTTTGGCATCTCTCATCTCCCTGATACAATCACTGCATTTTCTTTGGACTGATAAAGATCATAGAGACCAGACACTTCCATTTGTATAGCCAACACCATGTGTCAAGAGTAGAGTATCATCTGGTTTGTAATAATCTGGGCCTTGGAGTCAGTAAACTTGGTTTGTGATCTCAGATCCATTGTTAACTAATGTTGTGACTTTTGACACCTAAATAACTATTAGTCTCAGCCTTTTTCCTCCCTAGAACCAAGGTTCTTGCCATGTTTATCTTGTAGGGTTATGAAAAGGATAAATTGATGCTATCATTGTTGCCCAGTGTTCACAACATGACAGCCTCAGGTTCCCTCACCAGAGGGGAGTGGGTTGCAGATGTTACTGGAGATTTCTGCTCAGAGATGGAGGGCACCAGCCTGGGTGAAACTGCCTGAATTCAAGCACCAGCTCCTCTTCCTACTGTGTGACTTCAAGCAAGTGACCCAACCTCTTTGTGCTTCAGTTTCTTCATCTGTCAAACAAGTACCCATTTCAGAGGGTTCAAGACAGAAGCCATTGGCAGGTCTGAGCTCAAGGACTTAAGCAGACTAAGTGCCCTGATGTGTACGTCACCGTGTACTTGACACTGCCCTGTGGGGCTTCTACCTGAACATTTCCTCAGTGCACATCCTTCTGAGTCCTGACCCAGCAGAACATGACCTGAGACTGATGCAGCAGCAGCTCAGAGCCCAGCAGAGGTGTCCCGAAGAACGGGAGGCAGAGGATTAACCACACAGACCATCACAGGGCCAAGGCAGGAGGGGAGCGTGCCCGCTCTTCACAGCCCAGCATAGGGTCAGCAGAGACAGAGAGGAGGGAGGGGTGGAGAGCGGTGGGAAAGGGCAGAGGCCACGGGGCAGGGGGAGGGAAGGGGACACTCACGCAGTGCCTTCTAGGCCTTGTGGGTGACTCTGACTTTATCTGGGGGATAAAATGGAACTCATCACCTAGTTTTGAGCACAGGAAGGACATGGCTCCAACTGAGTGTTTATAAGGGATTGCAGTAGTGGTTGGACTGAGACTAAACCCCACCTCTGTGGTCATCCAGATGAGAGGAGATGGTGGATTCAGCATATGGACAGGTAATGAGAAATGCAGGGAGTGATGAGAAATGCCCGGGGTCTCTGTATGTTGTGAAGTAGATCCAATAGAATGAGCTGAAGGATTCGATGCAGAGAGTGAAAGATAAAGAAGAGTCAAGGATGACTTGAAGGTTTTTGGCCTGAGGAACTAGGAAGCAGGAGTTGGCATCGGCTGACATGAAGAAGTCTGGGGGTGGAACAAGTTAGGCAGGGGGAGAGCAGAGCCCAGTTTGGGTTGCATTGAGTTTGAGAGGTCTGTTGGATATCGGTGGACAGAAACTAAATAGGAAGTTGAATATCTGAGTTTGGAATTTGGGAGAGATCTAAGCCTGTGACTTATATTTGTTTGTCTGTAGATGCTGTTTAAAACCAAGGGGAGTGATGGGATCTTCAAGGAAGTGAGTACAAATGCTTACGAATCAGGAAAACCCAATGAGTAGTGACTGTCAATCAAGACACCGGCTAACAGACCACCAAGCCACTCTGCTCCCTCAGTTCATCTCTTAAAGAGATGGGTGTTTGTCACATATGTGGACATCTAGACCCCATTCAGCAGGCAGGTAAGAAGGGAGGCTCTGTGCTGTGAGCCTCTCCATCGTCACCATGGACTTTGCTCAGAGCAGTGATTCTTTCCTTGCCCCCCTTCCAGATCTGAGTAAGCTCTCTGGTTCAGGCTCCACAGAGCACCAGCTGGCCCCCCAAACCATCCCCAGGGAACGAGCCCTCACTGAGGGGCCATCTCTGTACTTAACAGAGAACAGCTGACCAAGAGCACTTCCTTCCTGCCAGCTTTCATCCGTAACTCCACCACATCTTTCAACAACCCTCTCAATTGTCACTGTTGGAATTTGGCCTCTGTTGATTTCAGTCTTCTTCAGGAATCCACCGTCTCCTGTATAGAGGCTTAATCCCCACATGCAGTCTGGTCAGTGAGCCCCTTTTCTTATTGTTGCCTAAGCTGCAACCTGGACCTCCCAGGTGGCTCAGTGGGTAGAGAGAATCTGCCTGCAATGCAGGAGATGCAAGAGACGTGAGTTCGACCCCTGGGTTGGGAAGATACCCTGGAGGAGGAAATGGCAACCCATTCCTGTAGTCTTGCCTAGAGAATCCCATGGATAGAGGAGTTTCGTGGGCTACAGTTCCATGAAGTCACAAAGAGTTGGACACGACTGAAGCGACTGAGCATGCACGCTACGATCAACACCTGGGGTTTCCCACAGCCCTCCCCACCCTGTACATTAAATTTCCCTGTGCAATATTTTTTCCTACTGGTTATCATAAGCAGCTGCTGTGAATTGTAATAACTGTCTTTGTCTACTTAGGACAGAAGCGAGAATATTAATTGTATTCTGTGATTTATATTCTAAGTTAACTCAACATGCCATGGAGGCTTCCAGGGTCCAAATTGAAGGCTGAGGGCCTGAGGAAGGGATGTTTATAGCAAGGCTGTGTCCAGGGAACCCAGCATAATTGGTTTCTAACATATCTCTGTTGCAGGAAGCAAGTTACCAGGGAAATCTAATTCCCTTTCACCTCCACAGCAAAACCTGGGGACGCTAACAAGGAAGTGGACAGAAGCAGGAACCCGAGCACTCCAGTTGCCTCCAGAGGGCAGAGGAGAGGCAAGGCTAATTGGGTCTGAGGTCTAATTGCTCTCAGGCTTCCAGGCTTTCAGCTGCTGTTAGTTCGGATGCCAATTACAACCTTATTTCCTCTTTCATAAGGGACATCTGAGGAAATGCCAGTTATATTTCATTTAAGACTGCAAGTCTCCCTTATTGACCCTTGGTTTTATTGTGCGCTACTTAATACCTCCTTTTATATTCAGTTCAGTCACTCTGTGGTGTCCAAATTTTTGCACGCCAGGCCTCCCTGTCCATCACCAACTCCCAGAGCTTACTCAAACTCATGTCCTTTGAGTCGGTGATGCCATCCAACCATCTCATCCTCTGTCGTTCCCTTCTCCTCCCGCCTTCAATCTTTTCCAGCATCAGGGTCTTTTCCAATGAGTCAGCTCTTCACATAAGATGGCCCAAATATTGGAATTTCAGCTTCAGCATCAGTCCTTCCAATGAATATTCAGGACTGATTTCCTATAGGATTGACTGGTTTGATCTCCTTGCAGTGCAAGGGTCTCTCAAGAGTCTTCTCCAACACCACAGTTCAAAAGCATCAATTCTTCAAGCACTCAGCTTTCTTTATGGTCCAACTCTCACATCCATACATGACTACTGGAAAAACCATAGCTTTGACTAGACAGACCTTTACTGGAAAAGTAATGTCTCTGTTTTGTAATATGCTGTCTAATTTTGTCATAGCTGTTCTTCCAAGGAGCAAGCTTCTTTTAATTTCATTGCTGCAGTCACCATCTTCAGTGATTTTGGAGTCCAAGAAAATAAAGTCTCTGTTTCCATTGTTTTCCCATGTATTTTCCATGAAGTGATGGGATCAGATGCCATGATGTTAGTTTTTCGAATGTTGAGTTTTAAGCCAGCTTTTTCACTCTCCTCTTTCACTTTCATTAAGAGGCTCTTTAGTTCCTCTTCACTTTCTGCCATAAGAGTGGTACCATCTGTGTATCTGAGGTTATTGATGTTTCTCCCAGCAGTCTTGATTCCAGCTTATGGTTCGTCCAGTCCAGCATTTTGCATGATGTCCTCTGCATTTAAGTTAAATAAGCAGGGTGACAATATACAGCCTTGACATACTGCTTTCCCAAAATGGAACCAATCCATTGTTCCATGTCAGGTTTGGACCAGGAAAGATAATGCTATCCTAGCTTAGTGCATTAAAAAAATAAATAAATAAATTCATTAAAATATTTTTAATACAAAATTTAGTTTTCTTTTAATGCACTCAGCATAGCATTATCTTTCCTGGTCCAATCTGAATGCATTATATTTTCTTTTACCATAACTCAAGTTTAAATATTCCCACTGGGTACCCATAGCCAGGTCCTGGACACTGCTCTCTGCAAGGAAAAAATCTGTCACTCACATTCCTGCCTTAGTCCGTAAAATAGAAACTCTGGTTACCTTGAACTGCATGCTCAGTTGCATATGACTCTTCACGACCCCATGGACTGTAGCCCACCAGGCTCCTCTGTCCATGGGATTATCCAGACAAGAATACTGAAGTGGTTTGCCATTTCTTTCTCCAGATTTTCAAATGAGTTGAGAAAAATTAAGCCAAAGACTTGTGTTTTTTTTTCTTAACTGGATCATACAGCTGTTGTTTGGGACACACATGAGTTTTGTTGCAAGGATGCACATCTATTGAGAATTATCTTTTTCTAATTTTATGCTTTTAATTTATAGAGTTAAAAAAAAAACAAAAAAAACAGAGAATCAGTCCCAGTTAACACAGCCTGCAGCCTATAGGAAGAGGATGTGTTGTGTGAGGATGTTTTCTTCCATGTCTCTACTTGAAGACTGAGCACTCAGTTCAGTTCAGTTGCTCAGTTGTGTCCAACTCTTTGAGACCCCATGGACTGCAGCACACCAGGCCTCCCTGTCCATCACCAACTCCTGGAGTTTACTCAAACTCATGCCCATTGAGTCAGTGATGCCATCTAACCATCTCATCCTCTGTCGTCCCCTTCTCCTTCTGCCCCCAATCCTTCCCAGCATCAGGGTCTTTTCCAATGAGTCAGCTCTTTGCATGAGGTGGCCAAAGTATTGGAGTTACAGCTTCAATATCAGTCCTTCCAATGAACACTCAGGACTGATCTCTTTTAGGATGGACTGGTTGGATCTCCTTGCAGTCCAAGGGACTCTCAAGAGTCTTCTCCAACACCACAGTTCAAAAGCATCAATTCTTCTGCACTCAGCTTTCTTTATAATCCAACTCTCACATCCATACATGGCCAGCGGAAAAAACCATAGCCTTGACTAGATGGAACTTTGTTTGCAAAATAATGTCTCTGCTTTTTAATATGCTGTCTAGGTTGGTCATAACTTTCCTTCCAAGGAGTAAGCGTCTTTTAACTTCATGGCTGCAGGACTGAGCACTAGGACACATTTATTCTTCAATGGCAGGACTTTACCAGCAGAAACAAGCAACAAAGCCACACTTTCTGGATTCTTCCCACCATCCCCCCTCACCTTCCAGCTGGTTGGCACTTGGTTGTGTGTCCAGAGCACAACAGACTAGTTTCTCAAAAGTTTCTAGACTGTGATGGCTGCTTCCTCAATTCTCATATACCTGCCTCCTCACCCCTGTCACTTCCAAAATTCAGGCTTATTATTTTCACTCTGCACTTGGGATAAATGGAAGCAATTGTAACACAATAAGACCTTCACATATATCATAGGATAATATAAATGGAGCAGACAGTTGGGTCTAAAGGAGGTCTAAGCAGTATTCCATGGGCTTGATCACTGCTTGTGTCGAGAAGGTCTCCTGGAGGAGGAAATGGCTACCCACTCCAGTATTCTTGCCTGGGAAGTCCCATGGACAGGGGGCCTGGCAGGCTATGGTCTATGGGGTCACAAAGAATTGGACACAACTGAGCAACTAAACAACAACTGCAGTGTCAGCTGCAAGGAGGCTCCAGCAGTCACCCTGTTCTGCCATACTGCCAGCATAGCTTTTCTCCTCACAACTGCAAAATACTACGGCACCTCAGGGTATCTTATCTGTATTCCAGTGAAAAAGAAGAGAAAGAAAGATGAGGAAAAGGAAGGACAACAGACTCAAGAGATAAGCCAATTGAGAACATCTTTTCTAAAATCTTATCCTACAATCCTACTGTGGTGTTGGAGAAGACTCTTGAGAGTCCCTTGGACTGCAAGATCCAACCAGTCCATCCTAAAGGAAATCAGTCCTGAATATTCATTGGAAGGACTGATGTTGAAGCTGAAACTCCAATACTTTGGCCACCTGATGCAAAGAACTGACTCATTTGAAAAGACCCTGATGCTGGGAAAGATTGAAGGCCAGAGGAAAAGGGGACAACAGAGGATGAGATGGTTGGATGGCATCACCAACTTGAGGGACATGAGTTTGAGCAAGCTCTGGGAATTGGTGATGGACAGGGAAGCCTGGTGAGCGGCAGTCCATGGGGTTGCAAAGAGTTGGACAGGACTGAGCGACTGAACTGAACTTAACTGATCCTACAAGTCACACCTGGAGACAGCTGCTTACATCTGTTTCCCCAAAATGAGGTAACATGACTATTCCCATTTCTACTGAGGTTTAGTATGAGGAAAGAATTGTGGAGACACATTAATATCTTAGGCACACACATTAAAGGGACTCCTTTAATACCAGAATAAGCTCTCTTGCTGGAGCAGAAAGCCCATGGCATAAAATACAAGAATATCTTCAAGTCAAAGAAATAGAGGCAAATACAAAAGACCATCTTCTCAGTGGAAACAGCCTCTCTCACCATCGTTTGACCCTGATGCCTCCTACGCTGCTTACTGGGAATTTTAAGTCACAGAAGGCATCCTGCTTGTGGCTGAGAATTCAGTCAATTCAATATTTAAAGATGAGTATTCAACTTTATCTTCATAGGAATCATTGTGATGCTATTTTAAAATATATTGATTCCCAGGATCCACCCCCAAAAATGTGGATTTTTCTGTTTGGAGAGGAGCCTCAGCATTGGTCTATGTTTAAAACCTTCCCAAGCAGTTCACTAGGAGCTAGGGTTAAGAAACACTGATCTATCATGTTCAAATTCTATTTTTTTTAATTACAAAACAAATTTCTCCTTAATGCTTAAGCAGTATTCTATCATGTCCAGAAATAAAAGCAAAGCAAACACTCTACTCATCCCAGATGTTCAGCTCTATGCTAATACCAAAACCAGATGAAGACACTGCAAGAAATGGAAACTACAGACCAATAGCTTTTATGAATATGGATGCAAAACACTTCAACAAAATATTGTCAGATTAAATAAAACAACACATGAAAATAATTACACACCGCTAGCAAGTGAAATTTATTTCACGTATGCAAGCCTGGCTCAACACTAATTGATGTACTTCCCCATATCAACAAGCTAAAAGAGAAAAACCATAAGAATATTGCAATTTCTGGAGAAAAAACATTTGAGAAAATTTAACATCATGAAAACTCTCAGAAAATTAAAACTAAAATAAATATTCTCAATTTGACACAGGATACCTTCAGAAACCTACAGTAAACATAGTTAATGATGAGATGGATACTTTCCCCTACAGGTCAGGAAAAATGAAGGGTTCTTTGTTTCACCATCAGTGCTTACCAATCTACAAAAGTCAACCGCTTTCCTATAGATCACAATTGAATATTTAAATTTGAAATTTAAAGACCAATACAAATTACAGTAGTATCAAAAAATAAAATACTTAGGTAAAAATCTTACAAAATATGTATAACATTATCATGCATAAAACTACAAATTACTAATGAAAGAAAGAAGATCTAAATAAATAGATATTCTGTGTGCACAAATTGGAAAATTCAGTACTGTTAAGATGTCACTTTCTTCCAGATTGAACTATGGATTCTAGGGAACCCCAACTAGGGGTTAGGAAATCCTAACCCCTAAATCAGGAAATCCTAACAAGTTATTTTGTAGATATTGACAAACTGATTCTAAAGTTTATAGGGAAAAGTAAAGGGTGTGGAATAACCAACACAATTCTGAAGAGAAAGAGCACTGTTAGAAGACTCTTTCTTTGTCCTCAACTTCAAGACTTGTTTTAGCACTACAGCAACCAAGATGGAGCTTCCCAGGTGGTTCAGTGGTAAAGAACCCACCTGCCAATGCGGGGCACTCAGGAGACTCGGATTCCTTGGGTTAGGAAGATCCCCTGGAGAAGGGAATGGCAACCCACTGCAGTATTCTTCCCTGGGAAATCCCACGGACAGAAGAGCCTGGTGGGCTATAGTCCATGGGAGTCGCAAAGGGTCAGACACGACTGAAGCAAATGAGCACCCACACAACCAAGATGGTGTTATATTGGTGAAGAAATAGATATATACACTAAAGAGAAAGGGGAACCCAGAAATATAGCCATGTCAGTTCAGTAAAATGATATTTGATAAAAGTGCAAAGGCATTTAAATGAGAAAGGATATCTTTTCCTCAAATGGTGCTGGGAGATTTTGATGCCCACATGAATAAAAACATAAACCTAGACACAAACCTCCACCTTAAAAAAAAAATTAAGTAATCCAAATGGAGCAGAGAACTAATGTAAAGCATAAAACTATAAAACTTATAGAAGAAAACATAAGAGAAGGTATGTGTGAATTTGGGTTTGATGATGAGTTTTTACATGCAACATCAAAATCAAGATCCTTTTACAAAACTGATAATCTGGATTAAAAACTTCTGTTCAGGGGAAGACATCTTTTATAAAGTGAAAAGGTAAGCCATGGGACGGAAGCAAATCTTTATAAAATGAATACTTGATAAAGGACTTGTTTACAAATACACAGAAAATTCTAAAAACAGCAAATATAATAAAATAATCATCTTTCTTAATAGTGATAGAACAAACAGAAAAATCAATAAGAATACAAGATAATAACAACACTATTTACACAACTTGACCTAACTAATTTAAAAAAAAATACCCACCATCAATTGAATTTACATACTTTTTAAGGGTTAATGCTACTTGTACAAAAATTGTCCACAACCAGCCCCATAAAGAAATCTTCGAGAAATCAAGATTAAAATTAATCAAAGGATACCTTCTGATGATAAAGTTAGAAATCAATAACATAGTAACCAGAGAGTTCTTAGCTATATGAAAAATAAACAGTATAATTCTAAATATCACAAAAATAATAGAAATCACATTATTTAAAAATATTTAAACTAAATGCTAATATGATACTACACATTGAAATTTTACAATATACTGACCAAGCAATGCTTAGAGGAAAATTTGGCCAAAATGCACAAATTAGAAAATAAGAAAGATTGAAAATCAATCTAATTTTCCATCTTAAAAATCTAGAAAAAACAGGCAAATCAAAATAAAGAAAGTGATAATAAAAATAAAAAAAATCAGTGGAATAGAAAATTAAAAGTAGAGTAAGTCAACAATGCCAAAAATGGTTCTTTGAAAAGATTAATTCAGCTAACAAGCCACTGACAATATAGATCAAAGAAAAAGAGAGAAAGAAAAAAATTACCAATATCAGGAAAGTAACAAGGACACACCAAGAAGTCCCAAATATACAGTATTTGATCTTTCCTACATATCAAGAATACTTGAAATTGGCCTTTCTAGTATTAATTCAACAATTTAACAATTTCAGGACTAGTCCTTCCCTCTGGGCTACTAAATGGCTGCCACAACTCCAGACTTCACATCCTTAAAGAACCATGACTAAAAGCATTAAACAGAAGTGAGACTTTCTCCTCATCTGCCCTATTTTATCAAAAGGAAATTCTTCCCGAGAATTAAGTCAATAGGCTTCATTTTATAAGCTGTTAATCAGAATTGAGATTATAAGCTCTTCAGAGACTATGAAAATACACCACAATATCAAAAGCTCCTCAACTATTTATCCCTGCATCGTTATATATATTCCTATGGGAATTCTGAATATATATACCGATATATTCCAACTATGTTTGGAATTTTTTGATGATCAAGAAAGATGAGGAGTGGTAACTTTGGGACAAGCAATTATGTTCTCTGTCACAGCCTTTTTCTCAATTCCTTGAGTAAATACATGCTCTCTTTTGAAAAGCTGCTACTGGTTGTCTATTACTTGCCAATGAAATTGTGCAGTCTAGTACAAACTGGATCTTATTTATTCATTGGTACCTGTCCTTGGAAATCAAGTTAATAAATATACCAGCTACAAATCACTCATAGTCATTAAGAAAAAAACATTCATCTTTCATTTATCATTTTTACATCCGTGTTACTCTACATGTTTATAGATAAAAAAATTATATTTACTTTACAATATTTTAGAATGCAAGGTTATTTTCTACCCTGCTATGTGCACATATCAAGTACATGAGTAAATACAATGCAGTTCAAGACATAGTTCCAGTTGCCTACCTCGGACCAGACTTCTGTGCTGTGGTGAACTCATTGGTCTCTACAAATCTCAGTCTATAGCATGCACAAATAATTCCAATACGTGAATAGGAGCTAAGGGAGAAAAGACAAGGATTCAAGAAAAATTAGAAAAATGTTCCTGGAAGAGAGCATTGGGTAAAAATATACATTCTGATGCTTGATCACATGCTTTTTCCTGCTATAACTTTACCCAAATAGAAACAGACACTGACTGATGTATAGTTCATTGTAAATTGTGCTGTCCCTTTATGATGGAAATCTAATGTAAAATGTTTACCCTAAACTGGGTGGGGGACAAAAATATCGATGCTCTGATCGAATCAGAAATGTATCTGGATCCTCGGCATATCCTATCATTTGTTTCCTAAACAAATCTGGTTAGAGAAAACATCAAAGATACTTTTGAGAAAATAGAACTTGGGGAAATAAATTCAGTCCAGCTGACATTAAACTCTGCTCCTGTCAAACCAAACAGGATTTTAACGTTTCTTGCCTGTTAAGTATTAGTGAGGAATCTGTCCAAACAGTAAAAAATAAAATCCCACAGTCATTAAATCAAAGTAATTAGAACGCCGGTGATGGGTGAAAGTGGAATCAGATGTTTGCCCTCCCTGGGAAGTATCCGTTGGCTGCGGGATTTGAAAATCCATGACTTCAGATGGAGAGCTACAGCCAGGTATTATGCAGGTTACCCTGAGTCATATTTTTGTCTGTTTTATGTAAGACATGAATCATACAGAGAAATTCGATTTTTAGAAGTAGTGTGCTGACTTTTTTACTGCAACCTATAGAAGTTAGCTGTGTCACCCCAGATGTTAAAATATTTTCCCTGCGAATTGTTAGGGTAGAATTCCTTAGTTTGGGATTCCAGTATATTTTACTCCCAACTCCTGCAACAGGATGGAGATTCTATTAACTGTGCTGTTCACCATAAATCACCTCTACCAAAAAGTGGAGCCAAACGCCAGCGAAACAGCAGCCGTAAGTGTCTCATGGATCCAAAGAGCACTAAATCTTGACTTGATTGGTTGAACGGCAAGTGGCTTTCTTCATTAAGCAGATTTACACATTCCAAAATGATTTTTTACATCTATTTTAATCTTGAATTACAATGTATATGAAAGAATATGCAGTAAAAATAAACTAATAAAATAGAAAAAAATTCAGCAAAATCGGTCACTATAAATTGGTGCCATTTATAGCAAGAAAACTTTTAGTTTTTCAGTGATGAATAGTATTTGGGATGAATATAGATGTTGACATGACTTGCATTTTTTAATGTAATAACTAATAAAAAGAACACTGATTTCAGACACATATTGACCCATCCCTACAGGGCAGACCAGGTCTTCTCATTTTCAGTGCAATGAATCCATAAATCCTCACACTGACATTTAAGTGTTATTACAGATGAGGAACTTATGGTCCTGCCTGAGTCACAAAAGTAAGTTGCCCACAACACACATCTGCTCAGGTGGGCCTGGGGTCTTAAGCCACTATCCTCCACTACCTCTAACTTAGAGACATGGCAGGTCAGGAAAGTTTGGATCATCATCTAAGGTGGAGTGACTTTCTCAGTAGTCATTTTATTCCTTTAATCTACAATTATTATATTGCTTTTGTAAGAAATCCCCATTTCCATCCACAGCGCACCTCATTGGCATTAATGAAGATAAAATATTTTACAACCCAGCAGGGTTTTGGAGGACAGAGCTTCCTGCCGTGGAGGTTGAAGCCCCAAGCTGTTCGTCAGGGAGTTAGTGCTACCGTCCCACCTCGGCCAGCTGCTGCCTTGTCTCTAGCTCTGCGCACCTGCTCCTGGAAAATGCCGGGCATGAGCAGTTCTTTCTCTACTTATTCCATCGTCCCAAACCCATAATCAGGGTTGTGGTGGTGGAGGTTCCCGGAAGTTGGGCAGGACATGCATGACCCTGTGGGTGAGGACACCAAATCACCTTATTTGGGTTTAAAGTGTCCAGCATGCTATTTACCCTGTAGGTAGCCAGCCTCCTGACTGACCCGAAAGTGTCACCTGGAACAGACAGGCTATGAGCTGGTTCCTCCCTTGTGATGCCTAGGAAGAGGCTAGCAGAAGAGGAGGGCCTGACAGGCAGTGATGTGCTGGCCTGTAGGAATATCTCCACCTTACAGGTTAGAAAAGTGAGCCTTACTGTGGCCATGTCCCTTGCTCAGGGTCACAGAGTTGGAAGGTGTCAAAATCCGAAGCCAAACCAAGGCACCTGGTACTCTGGGAAGACAGCGGCATCCCTCGGAGAAGACAGGATCCCTGCAGCCTGAGCACATGGAAGATGGGCATCTTGCCCTGGGTGGTCTTGGATAAACCTGCAGTTCCAGCTGCCTTCATCCCTCTCAACTCAGACATCACCATAATTAAAGGCAGAGTTTCTTTTCTTGCACCTCGAATTCAGAAGACTGATCTCCTGAGAGTTAATTAAGCCGATAATACCCTCAAAGAGTATTTTTCCACCCTAAATGTATCAGAAAGACTCCTGACTTCTCTTTTAACCAAGTTACTTCGGGGTCATTGTGCCTTATCATTTCAACCTCTAAGCAATCCACAGAATGAGTAGATAACCGGAAACCCAGGGGATTGTTGGGAAGTGAAAAATGTTAACTGCAGACCTGGAATTCTGTGCCAGTCCACAAACAGTATTTTGAGATGGGCCTTTTTGTAGGTGTTTTCTTCTTTCAAATAAGTGTTCTGCGTGCAGTGTGTTTGCTCAGCAGTGACTTCAGTGTCTCTTCATTTGTGAGCTGCACAAAGCCCATGAGATGGACAATTAGAAGAACTGGTTTCTGGACCTACTTCTGCCATAGGATAGGGGTAATCCCTCAGAAATTAAGTTCTTAAAAGTCTTCATCCCTTTACTTTTAAAGTGGGAAAGAGAAAGACAAGAACTTCACAAGTTATTTTGAGAGTCAGATGAGATTTCGTTTGTGAAACTGTTAACGCAAGTTCATGCGCTTGCACTACAATGCTGCTGCTGCTGCTAAGTCTCTTCAGCCGTGTCCGACTCTGTGCGACCCCATAGACGGCAGCGCACCAGGCTCCCCCATCCCTGGGATTCTCCAGGCAAGAACACTGGAGTGGGTTGCCATTTCCTTCTCCACTGCATGAAAGGGAAAAGTGAAAGTGAAGTCGCTCAGTCATGTCCGACTCTTCTCGACTCCACGGACTGCAGCCTACCAGGCTCCTCCCTCCGTGGAATTTTCCAGGCAAGAGTTCTGGAGTGGGGTGCCATTGCCTTCTCGGGCCTGCTGCACAGTGAGGTCTGAAACATCAGAGTTTGAAGCAGAGAAAGGCTTATTGCAGGACCCTGCCAAGAAATAGGTGGCTCATGCCCTAAAAAATGCCAAGCTCCCTGAAGGCATTCAGCAAAACATTTTTAAAAGTGAGGGGAGGGAGATGGATTGAGGGTCTGTGATCAGTTCAATTCAGTCACTCAGTCGTGTCCGACTCCTTGCGACCCCATGGACCGCAGCACGCTATGGGGTCACAAAGAGTCGGACATGACTGAGCGACTGAGCTAAACTGATCAGCTTGTGCACAGTTCTCTGACTGGCTGACGGTGAGGTAAACAGGGTGGCTTCACAGGGGTTAACCGTATCAGTCCTTAGGCTCCAGAAGGCTTGGGGCTGTGTGCTCATGGTCAAGAAGTTAACATCTTCCATTTGGTGGAGAAGATCTTTTACATCTGCAAAACAGCTCAGGAAATGAGCATCAAATACTGTCATCTATTCAATAGGTACTTCACAGAGGAGCTAAAGCAAAGGATGTTGGGGAGGACTTGTCCCAGGAAGGACCCTAGGTTCCTGCTCTGTGATGAAACACTGAATAAAACTGTAGGGCACTATATCGATGCCGGCTAGTATTATTGCTAGTGCTGTTGTTACCATCGTTACTATTATTACAGAACTATGGAGCTGGATATGTAAGTGGATGGAAGGCTTCATTGTAATTAATGATGGGATGTGACAAAGGGGGTCGGAGAGAGTGTCACTGGAAAGAGAAACAGTTTGGGAAGACAGTGAGTTGAGCACTGGTTGTCTTGCAGAAAAGGACCTCAGAAGACAAGAAAGAGTATAAAACACAGGCTTTGTCAACACAGGCTTCGGGTGGAAGGAGTTCCTGACGCCAGAAGCTGCAACCATCCTAAGGAAGTGTCTGAGGGACGAGAGTTCTGAAGGGGCTGGTGGCTCTTGCACTCTGCCCTGCAGACCTCAGGCTCTGATGGACCCAGGACCCCCAGCTACGCTCCACAAGCGAGTGATCTCAGCACTGCCAGCCCTGCATCTGCAACCTCTGCCTGGAACACATGTTACTCAGATGATTGAAAAGCAATCCCCTTCCCTATCAAGTTCTTGTAGACAGAAACTTATGCTTGCCTGCTGAACACACAAATGCCATTGGTCTTCCATCTGTGTTTATTCAAGGTTTGGAATTAGCACAGAGAATTTCACCCACTTTTCGACACTCTCGGAGTTGCTACTGCTGTAATCACACTCAGATTTCCATCTGCAAATATGTATAAGGCAATGGCAAGGAAAGAATGAAGATATTTTTCCTGGGGACCAGAAGGGACTGAAGCTGAGAAAAGAGATGTCTGATTTGCAAATGTAGACTCAGAAGACCAAGGAGGACCACCTGGTCCTTTGAACTAATGCTGATGGGTTTTGATTGTTCAGTAGATCATTTAGCACATGATTTCATCCACAATTGGAACTGGAGAAACGCTGCCCCTCTTCACCAAGCACTCATGGTGGCAGAGCAGTGGGACCTGCCTGAGTCTTTCAGAGGCTAATCCTGGCCGAGAGGCAGGGCTCACGGGACCACTGGACTGGCTGCTCCTCACAGGGCCACTCTAACCCCCCCAGACCAGCAACTCTGCTGGGCACAGTGTTGGGGAGGGAGATTTTTCTTCCTCTTAAACAAGCGATGGGCCATGCAATGAGTCTTTGACACCATAACAAACTTGAAATGAGCAAGCACCTCTTGTGTCTCAGGACTCTACACTTACTGTAGATGCAGACGTGAATAATGTCCTCTGTTCTAACAGAATTCACATTCAATACTATCGTGTGATCAGTACTTTAGTGTTAGTGTGCAGTCCGTCACTGGCCTACTAAGGAGGAAGTGGTGGATTCTTCCATAGGGAATCAGGAGGGATTTCACAGGTAGGTGACATTTGAGCCTGGTTTTGAAAGCTTTCCATTTGGGGAAGGCAGAAATGAGAGCATAGTGACTTGTATGTTGAAAGACATGGATTTATGGAAAGTCCTGGAATTTTCTGGGGACCGTAAGAGACAAAATGCATCAGCTGGAATTGCTTTAGTGAGGAGGGGGCTGGTGGCCAGACAGGAATTAGAAACAGGGTAAAGTTTTGAAGGGCTTATGATACTGTTACATTAAAGAATTGAGTCCACGTTCGATCTGTTTCTTTTACATTAACCTTTGCTTCCCATTGCTATTGTTCACTGAGAAGTCCGTATATACATATTGGCCTGCCATGGGGATCCCTGCCCTTCTACCTGAATATTAAACAAAAGTGTCTTTGTTCTGGATGCTATCCACCTGTGGCTACAAGAACACATTTCCTCCCGAAGTCTTGCCATTCTAGGAGGTATGTGCAAGGTTAATGGCTACTTTATTCCCTTACCTCCCCCCATCTCTGTCCTATAAAAGAACCTGGCATCCAGAACCAGACAAGATGGTTATTTTGAGACAGTAATCTGCCACCCAGCCAGTTTTCCAAAGTTCTATTCCTTGACAACATCTTTTCTCTGAGTTAACTGGACTGTCTTGTGATGAGTAGAGCGAGCTTGAGCTTATTAAGATACTCTTCATACTTTGACCACAAAAACTTTACTTAGGTAATAAAATAAAAGGAATTTGCATTTGGCATTTGGACATTTGAGCACTAAAAATGACATGATCTCCTGAACATGGAAAAGCATGGGTAGACCTATTAGACAAGGACAGTAGAATTTGCAAGCCTAGAGGCTGATGGGTCGATAGATCATTCCATTCACAAAGCAACAAACGCAGAAGGAAGAGATTTGGATTCTGAATCATAACCAGATATGACAATAACAAGTTTAGGCTTAGACATATTTTTATTGAGTTCTTTTCAGAACACAGATCAAGGAATGCCCCAAACTAATGCATTTATGATTGCATATGGCATGTGTGGAGAATTGGTTTAGAAAGTAAGGAAAATACCCATTTGAATGCAGATTTTCCAAAGAACAGCAAGGAGAGATAAGAAAGCCTTCCTTAGTGAGCAATGCAAAGAAATAGAGAAAAACAAGAGAATGGGAAAGACTAGAGATCTCTTCAAGAAAATTAGAGATACCAAGGGAACATTTCATGCAAAGATGGGCTCGATAAAGGACAGAAATGTTATGGACCTAACAGAAACAGAAATTAAGAAGAGGTGGCAAGAATACACAGAAGAACTATACAAAAAAGATCTTCAAGATCCAGATAACCAAGATGGTGTGATCACTCACCCAGAGCCAGGCATCCTGGAATGTGAAGTCAAGTGGGCCTTAGAAAGCATCACTATGAACAAAGCCAATGGAGGTGATGGAGTTCCAGTTGAGTTATGTCAAATCCTAAAAGATGATGCTGTGAAAGTGCTACACTCAATATGTCAGCAAATTTGGAAAACTCAGAAGTGGCCACAGGACTAGGAAAGGTCAGTTTTCATTCCAATCCCAAAGACAGGCGATGCCAAAGAATGTTCAAAGTACCACACAATTGCACTCATCTCACACGCTAGCAAAGTAATGCTCAAAATTCTCCAAGCCATGCTTCAACATTATGTGAGCCATGAACTTCCAGATGTTCAAGCTGTATTTAGAAAAGTCAGAGGAACCAGAGATCAAATTGCCAACATCTGCTGGATCATCAAAAAAGCAAGAGTTCCAGAAAAACATCTATTTCTGCTTTATTGATTATGCCAAAGCCTTTGGCTATGTGGATCACAACAAACTGTGGAATATTCTTCAAGAGACAGGAATACCAGACCACCAGACCTGCCTCCTGAGAAATCTGTATGCAGGTCAAAAAGCAACGGTTAGAACTGGACGTGGAACAACAGACTGGTTCCAAATCGGGAAAGGAGTATGTCAAGGCTGTATATTGTCACCCTGCTTATTTAACTTATATGCAGAGTACATTATGAGAAATTCCAGGCTGGATGAAGCACAAGCTGGAATCAAGATTGCTGGGAGAAATCAATAACTTCAGATATGCAGATGACACCACCCTTATGGCAGAAAGTGAAGAACTAAAGAGACTCTTGATGAAAGTGAAAGAGGAGAGTGAAAAAGTTGGCTTAAAACTCAACATTCAGAAAATGAAGATCATGGAATCTGGTCCCATCACTTCATGGCAAATAGATGGGGAAACAAAGGAAACAATAACAGACTTTATTTTTTTGGGCTCCAAAATCACTGCAGATGGTGACTTCAGCCATGAAATTAAAAGATGCTTGCTCCTTGGAAGAAAAGTTATGACCAACCTAGACAGCATATTAAAAAGCAGAGACATTACATTGCCAACAAAGCTCCATCTAGTCAAAGCTATGGTTTTTCCAGTGGTCATGTATGGATGAGAGAGTTGGACTATAAAGAAAGCTGAGTGGGGAAGAATTGATGTTTTTGAACTGTGGTGGTGGAGAAGACTCTTCAGAGTCCCTTGGACAGTAAGGAGATTCAGTCAGTCCATCCTAAAGGAAATCAGTCCTGAATATTCATTGGAAGGACTGATGCTGAAGCTGAAACTCCAAAACTTTGGCCACCTGATATGAAGAGCTGACTCATTGGAAAAGACTCTAATTCTGGGAATGATTAAAGGCAGGAAGAGCATGAGATGGTTGGATGGCATCACTGACTCAATGGATATGAGTTTGAGTAAGCCCCAGGAGTTGGTGATGGACAGGGAAGCCTGGCGTACTGCAGTCCTTGGGGTCACAAACTCAGACACGACTGAGCGACTGAACTGAACTGAGTTGAAATTGTGAAAGGTCTTCAAAGGTAGGCATGTGTCCATTTGAAAACAGAATCACGAGACTCTTGAATAATTATTGTGGCAGCAGGAGAAATGGATGAGTTATTTCGTTTTTTTAATGACAGGGATATGAAGAGGAAGGATGAGTCAAAGGTGACTCCAAGGTTTCAAATATGGTGAAAGGGTTTGGCTAGTGTTAATTCTATTATGTGGTACCGAGTAGAACTGAGTGGATGCAATCATCACACAAGATAACAGGTCAGACTTCCAGCAAAGCCGTGTACTGGAACATTCACACTGAACAGGAAGGGAAGGGTCAGCTGAGACACTCAACTGCCATGAAGTCAACTTGCTTTATTTGATTGGCTAGATAAGGATGAAGCAAACTAAAAATGGACAAGCTGACAGACAACAAAAAGGAACAGTGGACATAAAAGGCACAATACAGGAAAAAATATACAAAAGCCAGAGTCTGAGGATATTCGGCACAAAGGCAAACAATCTAACCCTTTTCAGTAACCCATGGTGGCAGTCCTATAAACTGACCCGATTTAAAGATGATTTTGACTCATCACAGTAATGTTTAAAAGCAAAGCAATATAGGGAACAAACTGGAATTATTTTCATAAAAATTGTAAAAGAAAAAAGTTTATATGTTGAAGTATTTTCATTACCTAAATATTTATGTGTGTAAATAGTCTCATCAAATGATTGGGAAAGGGGTTGGACAGTGTATTAATAAATAGAATTCATATGTGGAGGATTAAAAAAAGCAAATATATTTTCCTTTACTACTCGTTCAACTGGACTGTCGCCATTCAAAATTTTCTTTCGTAGCTTCAGCTTGTAATGTTATTCTAATAATGGAATTCTACTGTAATTAATATAATCAAATATATTTCATTTGAGATTCATTTGGGACCTAGCCATTTATACACATCCCATGTTCTATTGAATTTCACTTACTAAAATAGAAATTATGTCAAAATACATGCAAGAAATGATATAATGAAAATGAACTTCTCATCCCAGAATGTAAATATTAATGTGTATATTCTAGACTGTTTCCTGACTTTTTTTCATATTAAAGCAACATAGTACTTTTAATTATAGCCGTAGTCCATTTCTATTTCTGTTATTATTATTTAAATGTCAAGTGTTTGTGATCTCTTTTGTTGCTTCACTGCTATTATTCATATTAATTATATATTTACCATAAAGAGTTTTATATATCCAGATTGTAATTTGAAAGCAGCTAGCAGAATAAGTCACTGGCTATCAAATTATTTAGTAAAAATTGAAGCACATAATATTTCCTGTAGTAATGCAGTTAGAAGCATATACTTTTCAAGTAGATAGACTGGTCAATTATGGAATATGGGGTGAAGTACACTAGCAAAGTTGTTCCCAAACTCAGATTCTAAGCAGAGGTTTATTTCTCATAGGGTACTTCCTTTCAGAGACTGTGTGAGGTTAAAATTGGTCCAAACCGAAGTCCCTGTGGGCAGCTAAAGCCAAGAGATGGAGTAACTGCCTTCTGCAGGACAGGGATGATAAAAGGAAGTCAAAATCTAGAATTAGATATGGATGGGAATTGAGCTATCTATTGCCCACAGACCTTAAACACTGTTCTTTCAGGTTAGAATTTTGTTTTCAGTTAAATGGAAAATCCATCCAACATGTTATGACATTAAGTCGTTGCTGTAAATTAACAAATTAGTGTTGGGGTGGGGAAGGAAATGTTAGCTTAGATAGGGGTCTATGAAAACATGGTGGCATTTGCAAATGTTACAAGTTGTGTGGTCCTTTCAAAGTATTTTATCTTTCAAAAGCCTTATTTTCATCACCTGTAAAATGGAAATAGTAAAAACCAAAGGACACTGTAACTAACACTTGGAGCAGCCAAATAAATAAGTATTTTAAAAAGCTGAAGGACAATGTTGTTGTGAAAAACAAATATAAAGATATAACAATAGTGGAAACAGAGACGGTGACATATGAGATTAATCCATGACTTCTTCCCTACAAGAAGGAAAAGTTGCCCGGAGCTTAAGTATATTTCAAGGCACATAGTGCTCTCAGGATTTCCAGCCCTTCATAATCCCCTATTTTCACGTCAGATATCAAGCAGTGACACAGTGGGAGATAGGGGCAGAGAATTTCTTGGCAAACTCTTTTCCGTGGAGCTGAATTCTTTGCCATCCTTGGATTTCTATCTTGTAATAGATGCTTATTTTTAATTGCAATAGAATATCTAGGCTTTGCCCAAATCATAGAATGCACCAAACGCAAAGCAAAATATGCTTAGAAAGGCAAACGAATCAGCTTCACAGATTCCCTGGTTACAGGGGCTCCTGAGTGCTCTGTGGCTCCACTGTTCATGGTATGTGCGTTTTGCTCTGTGGAAGCTTATATATAGGATGGATAAACAACAAGGTCCTACTGTCTAGCATAGGGAACTATATTCAATATCCTATGATAAACCATAAGGGAAAAGAATATGCAAAAGAATGTATATATGTACAACGGAGTCACTTTGCTGTATAAGAGAAATTAGCACAACGTTGTAAATCAATTGTACTTCAGTGAGAAAGAAAGGAGTGAAGGAGGAGGGAAGGAAGGAAGGAGAGAAAAGAAAAGAAGAGAGAGAAAGAAAAGGAAGGCTGAATGGGATATCCCGATGTCCTTCCAGTTATGGGAAGCCAGCTTCACGGGAAGCCATGGGAGTTCTGGAGGCTCCTGTGGTGGGCAGCTGGGAGCCCCTCGGGTGGAGAGGCTGTGTTGGTCCATGTTAGGTGTTGGCTTTGGAAACCAGCATCCACTGACCTCCAAACTCTGGAATGCGGGTGGCCCCAGAGACACCTTAACAGCAACCCCCACCCCACGCCCTCCACCTTCAGATGCCCCAGCACCTACCCCTTTTCACCATAGCAGCCATTCAAAGTGCTCCAGGTGTTCAAGAAATGTCCATTAGATAAATAAATAATCATGTGAAAATATGGGTCATAATTTTCAGAGATGAGGGTTGGAGTCTGGGGAGCACCACAAATAGACTATGTGTGTGTGTGTGTGTATATAACACTGTCTGTTTAATTCTCATGTCAACTGCAAAGCTGCTAGACTTTCCCTCATTTTACAGAGAAAGAAACTAGAAATGCTAAGCTAGTCAGGGGTGGAAGAGGTTGAACCAGGTTCACCAGTCCGTCCATCTGAAAATTTCATTCCATTTAACCAACCTCGCAGACTTCACAGACAAGCCCTCTTGTGTGTTTCTCTCAATTACGACTTCTATCTTAGAGTGTTTTATGCAGGATTTGTATTTCCAATTAACAATTTTCAGCATGAGAGTAACTAACTAGCTCCCTCTTAACACATAGACTCATTTGGCATCACATTTATATTTTTTTATACAGTACAGGACATTTTACATAATAGACATCTGATCAATTTGTTGATTGGTTTCGATCCAGATTTAGGTCATTCTTTAGAAATGTGGAAGGTTTCCTCAAAAGGTATTTAACATTCTCCCTTTGTTCTGTGACTCCTCTCTTCAGAAATATTCTAAGCATCCTTACTGAGAGGCAGTAAGCACATGCCTGAAAGATTTCTACTTTCATTATGTGAAGAGGGTGTCCAGCTAATTATGAGCCCATAAACAGTGGACAGAAGCAGACTGAAAACAGATATTCAAGATCACTTTAATTAGGCTGCACTTCTTGAGGAGTCTCTTCAAAACAATAGTCTTAATATTATTATTAACATATTTAAGGAAAGGGCATATTGGCAATGCCTACTGTCAGATCTGGCAATTAATTGAACTGATATTTATATTTAGAAATATAAGTGGAGGTCAGAGCACCCAGGGCAGCAGGTGATGGAGCTGCTGCAGGAGGCAGTGGGACAGAGTGGGGGGACTGGGGCAGGGTGAGGGACTGGGACCAGGGTGGGGGACTGGGATTCATTGGGGGTGCACAGGTCTACTGTCGACCTAGCCAGGGGGCTGCAGGGGGCTGTGGGGGGGGTGTGTGTGTGTGCAGAGATCAGAGACCATATCCCATAAGACGTTACAGGAAAATCACAAGAGACTTTAGAGTATAATTCTACTTTACAAAACAATCTATCACCTTCTTAAAAGCATCACCTTAATTAAAGATATGGAATGAGTGAAGGCATTGTGTCATTGATATTTAGAAAACATGGCAGGCAGTGCTCACTGTAAAAGCAAAGTAAGAAGAAGGACATAAGCTAATGCGTTACCAGGAGTGGTAGAATGATCGCTTGTTGGGCAGCATTTCTAAATGTGTACATGCTTCACTTTTTCTCTACAGATTGCTATGTTTTGTTGTTGTTCAGGCGCTAAGTCGTGTCCAAATCTCTGAGACCCCATGGGCTGCAGCATGCCAAGCTTCCCTGTCCTTCACTATCTCCCAGAGATTGCTATGTAAAAAAAAAAAAAAAAAAGGCCATAAGCTGTCATGGGTAACCAGAAAAAAAAATAGTGCATCACAGACGAGAAATGTTCTTCTAGAGCATTTTTAATGGTTCAAAAGGCAGCATTGGGAAGCTCCTGGATGAGGACTGGTGAGTCAGCCAATGGTGAACACCACTGAGCGGGACCACTGAGCCCTAGCTGACCACCAAAAACTCAGACAGTGTGAGCGAACCCTGCAGAGCATTCTGTCCCAAACAGTGAGGTCACCACACCTGGTGGCACAGGAGAGCAGGATGAGAAACCGGGCTTTACCCCAGAGGCCTCCTGCTGTAAGTTGGACAACTTAGCAACATGCTCACAGACCGGTGCTCTTCATTGATCTGTTCAATTAAGACGACTCAGCTCTGAACACAGAGAAAGTCCTCATGTTCAGTCCTGGAACAGCAGCATCTCGTGACCAGCCCAGCTAGAGCTAGCTAGTAGGCAGACCCGGAGGCATCTCAGCACAGAGGCGGAAGGTGACTACAGCTCCTGGTCTATAAATGACTCCTAAACCACTTGGAAGACGCCTGGCGGGCTCTGAAACTGAGCTCTTAGTGAGGTGTGTTCAGTCACTCAGTAGTGTTTGATTCTCTGACCCCAAGCACTGTAGCCCACCAGGCTCCTCTGTCCATGGAATTTTCTATGGCAAGAATACTGGAGTGGGTTGCTATTTCCTATCCCAGGGTATCTTCCTGACCCAGGGATCGAACCCACACCTCTTGTGTCTCCTGCATTGCAGGCAGGTTCTTTACCACTAGTATCACCCTGGAGGCCCCTTAGTAAGGCACCTAGACTCTGATGTTGATTCCCAGTTCAAACTGAGTCCATGGTGAAGAGTCCTTGGAGCATTGCAGCCCAATGTAAATTTTACTAATCCTGGTATATAATAAGCACTTACTTATTGCCAAAAAAGCCAACACATTAATAAATGAATCATTGAATAAAGGAAATAGCATGGACAGAGGAGCTTGGCAGGCTGCAGTCAGTCCATGGGGTCACAAAGAGTTGGACACAACTTAGCAACTAAACAACAGCAACTAACTCTCAGTTTAAAAAAATTATCCTTCAAGTATTTCTGATTCTGTGTTCTTTTAAAACCTTGTCGACATTGGTAACTATTTACCTAAGATTAAAATTAAATTTCCTGACTGTGTTTATGAAATTTTCTGGTATAATTAGTGTAAATTCAGCTGCAGGCAACAAAAATCCAAGTCAATTGGTTAAAAATACTGACTCATTCTCTCTCATAATAAAAAATCTAAAGACAAGCGGTTTCCAGATTTGATAAGATCATTAGGGGTTGATGATTTTCCCTTTTTCCTTGGACCCCTCTCCAGCACGCTGGCTTGTGTCCACAGCTTTGTTCTCTGAGGGCTGCCACGGCTCCAAGCACCTCCCCATCACATGGCCGTGTATGTGATCACCAAAGGAAAATTCCCTTCCCAGGACTCCTTGTAAGAGTGAAGAAAGCTGCTCTCCAAAGTGACCCTGGGGAACTGTCTCCTCATGCACCTGAATCGTCATAAGCTTTCGCGTCAACCACTCACTGCAGGGAGCAACCACCACACTCAGCTTAAAGCGATCGAAACTGGCATTCTAATACGGGCAGTGATGTGGGGTGTGGAAGTGATTCTTTTCCTTGATTGCATGACCACACTAAAGGTGGGTATTGTTCAAAACATGGCAAGGCTCCTCTACTGAAAAATAAGGGGATGGCAGCAAAGCATTGAATAGGCAATCAAAATTTTTGCAACAATGAGTAAAGTGGCCACAGTTAACAAGAGTAAAAATGATACACGAGGAAACCAAATAAAACTGTGCTGGCCACTGGACAGCCTTCACCACTGCCCTTGTAGCCAAGAACCTTTCCTTTTTCTTTGTCATAACGGGTGCCCTTTCTGTGTTGACTTCAATAGACACAACACACACACATACAGACACACATTACACCACTTTTGTGGAAAAACATTATCTTTCCAGAATAATCTACCCTGTCCTCTACTCACTGCTGTTTTGCTCCAAATCTGACAATACATGACACCAATAAATGCTTCAAAAAAAGAGGAGGTTGGGTAATGTCTGAAAGGAGTGCATTTGCAAAATTCCCCATGAAGTATATTTGAATTAAAGAGAACTGTTCTTGAAAGAGGGAAAAGAGCAAAGTGCCAACTACATGTCATATCAGACATCCTGAGAAATGGGACTTTGGTGACAGTCACACTTTCTGAAAGCATTTTATAGGTAAACAAAGGCTTTGGTTTTTATCAGGCTACAAGTGTAGGTCAGTGTATATTTATATATTTTATGATATATATATATATATATATAAGATCATTTCACCATTTTCTCATGTCAATATCAGAGAACAATAACTGACAAATGCGATAATGTTTAAGATAAAAAAAAATGCATTCCACTCCTATGAAAAAATGATTCTATGTGTACCTGGTATTACCAACTGAATTTTGCATAATACATATCTTTATAACTTGCTACAGTCAAGACATAATTTAATCTAATAAGCAGTGATCAATCCTAGAAAACCACTAGAATCAACTAAATTGAAATTTGCTCATTATCCTTCCTATGGACTTTATAAATAGATCATTATTTATTCAATTTTCAATATATTAATCTAGGTTTATATTATACCATAATACACAACCTTCTATTTCTTGAATGAAATGTATCAAAACTATATATTGCTATATAAACAGAATATGAGATAACCTAAATTCATGATATTTGTATAACCTTGGTTTGCTAAGAAAGTGATTTCTTTTTGCAGCTTGAAAGCAGCCCCGTGAACCAGTTAACTTTTGCCCCAGTTAGAATATTAAACTCAGAGAATGCATAATTTTGCTGAATATTATTGGCTATAACAGTGAAGATTCAAAATTCCAGTCCTTAGTTCTTAAGCCTATTTTAAATTTTATAATTTAATATGAATTATAATAGCAATACAAAATATTTATAAATGAATATATTATATTACTAATGTATGTAATATCATATAGATAGGCATGACACCATTATAACATATCTATTGTACATTACATATACTGTGTAAAATATATATATTTTCACATATAATATTACATAAGGTATATTAAAGGTCCAGTAAGATTACAGTGCAATGGAAATCAACATAAAAGAGCTCCTGTATATTTGTGCTAATATGTTATCGATATAGCACTAACCTACATATAAACTGTTTCAACTGAATATAGATATTAAACCAAATACACTGTCCAGTATCATACAAAAAATTGAACTGATATCAAATAAATCAACTAACTTGGCAGTGAGAATAAGCCCATATCACTCTAAGAGTATACAGAAACATACTCATACAGCGCTCTACAGAAACATATAAATTCAGGTCAAATTCATTATTTTTTTCTGTGGTTTCATCACGCATCAAATATTTAGGTTCCCTACGTAAATATGGCTAGAGGAACATCAAAGATATTTTCATACAATTGCACTGGAGAAAATAAATTGGATCCAACTGACTTTAATGACAGCCCTGTCAAATAGAACAGAATTCTAATGTTTCTTTTCTGCTACATATTAGTGAGGAATCTGTCTGATCAGTAAAAAATAAAATCCCACAGCTATTATATCAAAGTAATTAGAACCTCAGTGATGGGTGAAAGTGGAATCAGATGTCTTTTCTGAAAGCTATTAAGTGGCTAAAGTATGTTTTTATAAATCTGGTGCATGGGTTTGTAAATTTATTGAAAGAAATGTTTATTCTTGTAATGAAGGAAGTCTGTCAAGTCAAGTTTTTTAGGGCTTGATATAATCATATTACTTTCAAAGGAATCTGACACTAACCATGAAGAAAGCAGGCCCTGGGACATCATGAGAGATGATGACAATTATGAGAGTTTTGTAAGAGATCATCTCCTAGAATGACCCTCAGACTTGGGATCTTTCACCACAGTTACAAACTTCACATGGTCATTCAGCTCGCCTGGTAATGCTGCAGTGTAATTATGCATTTCACTAAAAACTCCAATACTTTGACCACCTCATGCAAAGAGTTGACTCATTGGAAAAGACCCTAATGCTGGGTAGGATTGGGGGCAGGAGGAGAAGGGGACGACAGAGGATGAGACGGTTGGATGGCATCACTGACTCGATGGACATGGGTTTGGGTAGACTCTGGGAGTTGGTGATGGACAGAGAGGCCTGGCGTGCTGCAATTCATGGGGTCGCAAAGAGTCAGACACAACTGAGCGACTGAACTGAACTGAAATGGATACACCATTGAAATTTCTAGACTTATCACTTAAAATTTGGAAGAGAGGTTTATCCCTCCCCCCCCAAATTTTCAGATTTTGTGTGGACAGCCAGAAACAGTTGTGAGTGATGTGATCAATTCCATGTCAAATTGAAATTTTTTCACTGATTCCAGTTAAACATATTTTGGGGTCGAGAGTTGTCAGCTTCAGTACATGAAGCTGTATGGATTACTGTAGCATTCATTCTTTACAAAGACAACTCTGCATGAGTATTATGTGTAATAATACTTGGACTATAAAGAAAGCTGAGCACCAAAGAATTAATGCTTTTGAACTGTGGTGTTGGAGAAGACTCTTAAGAGTCCCTTGGATGGCAAGGAGATCTAACCAGTCCATCCTAAAGGAAATCAGTCCTGAATATTCATTGGAAAGACTGATATTGAAGCTGAAACTCCAATACTTTGGCTACCTGATGCAAAGAACTGACTAATTGGAAAAGACCCTGATGCTGGGAAAGATTGAAGGTGAGAAAAGGGGAAGACAGAGGATGAGATGGTTGGATGGCATCACCGACTCAATGGACATGAGTCTGAGTAAGCTCCAGGAGTTGGTGATGGACAGGGAAGCCTGGTGTGCTGCAGTCCATGGGGTCGCAAAGAGTTGGAAACGACTGAGTGACTGAACTGAACTTAACTGATCATGTGTAATGGGCTTCCCAGGTGGCGCTAGTGGTAAATAATATGCCTGCAATGCAGGAGACACAGGCAGATGAGGGTTCAATCCCCCAGTTGGGAAGATCCCCTCGAGGAGGGCATGGCAACCCACTCTAGCATTCTTGCCTGGAGAATCCCACGGACAGAGGAGCCTGGCGGGCTACAGTCCATAGGGTCACAGAGTCGGACATGACTGAAGCGACTGAGCTCGCAGACAATATGTGTGACGGAGTCATTTAAATGTGTTCTGCTACCTCTAAAATAACAGCAGAGGTCATCAAGAAATATCATCTCAGATGTTAAAAGTGACCCATTAAAGTATGCACACAACTGTCTCCTGTTCCCCTTAAAGTGATCACTCTGTTTTCTTGTGACTCACATCCTATGCTTAAGTAGGTTCCCCATCCACTGGCCACATCGTTTTCGCTTTTATAGGTGTTCAGATGAGCTCCAAGACGGGCAGGTATAAGTGAGTGAACTTATCTGAGTGAACTAGAACCATCGTCAGCACCAAGGGCCTATCTGTTGAGAGTCCAGGATCATTGCCTCCTCAAAACCAAAACCAAAGCAAGTTTACAAATTCCCTCATCAGTTCTCATTAAGATCTAGCTAAATTTCATTCAAGTAGTATTAAGCAAATTTCAGTAAACAACTAGTGGTGCTAATGAATCCTACACGGGGTCTCTGAAGGCCCTTCAATTTCTGTAGCTCCTTTGACATTTTGCTTTAGTCCAGGGCAAGTGGGGGTGGGGTAGGGTAGAAGGGAACTCACTTTAACTAATTAAACATTTTACAACAGAATAACCAATAGCCTTTGACTGTTTGGATCACAATAAACTGTGGAAAATTCTGAAAGAGATGGGAATACCAGACTATCTGACCTGTCTCTTGAGAAACCTGTATGCAGGTCAGGAAGCAACAGTTAGAACTGGACATGGAACAACAGACTGGTTCCAAATAGGAAAAGGAGTTCGTCAAGGCTGTATATTGTCACCCTGCTTATTTAATTTATATGCAGAGTACATCATGAGAAACGCTGGGCTGGAAGAAACACAAGCTGGAATCAAGATTGCTGAGAGAAATATCAATAACCTCAGATATGCTGATGACACCACCCTTATGGCAGAAAGTGAAGAAGAACTAAAGAGCCTCTTGATGAAGGTGAAGGAGGAGAGTGAAAAAGTTGGCTTAAAGCTCAACGTTCAGAAAACTAAGATCATGGCATCTGGTCCCATCACTCCATGGGAAATAGATGGGGAAACAGTGGAAACAGTGTCAGACTTTACTTTCTTGGGCTCCAGAATCACTGCTGATGGTGACTGCAGCCATGAAATTAAAAAACGCTTACTACTTGGAAGGAAGGTTATGGCCAACCTAGATAGCATGTTTAAAAGCAGAGACATTGCTTTGCCAACAAAAGTCCATCTAGTCAAGGCTATGGTTTTTCCAGTGGTCATGTATGGATGTGAGAGTTGGACGGTGAAGAAAGCTGAGCGCCGCAGAATTGATGCTTTTGAACTGTGGTGTTGGAGAAGACTCTTGAGAGTCCCTTGGACTGCAAGGAGATCCAATCAATCCATCCTAAAAGAGATCAATCCTGGGTGTTCATTGGAAGGCTTGATGTTGAAGCTGAAGCTCCAATACTTTGGCCACCTCATGCGAAGGGTTGACTCATTGGAAAAGACCCTAATGCTGGGTAGGATTGGGGGCGGGAGGAGAAGGGGACGACAGAGGATGAGATGGTTGGATGGCATCACCGACTCGATGAACATGGGTTTGGGTGAACTCCGGGAGTTGGTGATGGACAGAGAGGTCTGGCGTGCTGCAGTTCATGGGGTCGCAGAGAGTCGGACACGACTGAGCGACTGAACTGAACTGAACAGAATAACCTCAAGTGACTATGTTCCCATACATACTGACCATATGACTGATAGGTTACATTGAACAGTGTCAGATTCTTGATCTCCGAAGAAGATTTAGCTTCTGGACCAGGGATCAGGCTTGATCACTCAAGAGCTTTTGTGTAGCAGTTTTATTACAGTATGTAAAGGGACAGAGAAAGCTTCTGACATAGACATCAGAAGGGGGATGGAGAATGCCCCCCTCACTAGTCTTAGAAAAGGGAGTTATATACTTTTTCAATTGGTTATTACAATAAATCAAAAGAATGTCTCAAGGTTGTAAAAATTTTACCAGACCCACTCCCACAATTTACATTTTAGGATAACGGGATTAGAACTAACAATAGAAAGATCCTACCAGACCCACTCCCATAATATACATTTTAAATGACAGGATTAGCCAGAAGGTTTTCAGGAAGGAGAAACTGTCCTCAAGCAGGATACACTATTGTTATATAATCCTTAGTACAGAGTTTAAACTGAGTTGTGTAATTATCAGTTCTGGGTTTAAAGAAAAAAACATTTTATGTGACCAAGACTAATGAATGTAGAGAAGAAAAAAAAAGATGTTTGTCCTTTCCTTCTCCTTGAGAATTCCAGACCCCTCTCTCCTCGGGGACCCCGGTACTTCTTATCAACCTGCCTAGGAATTGACTCTCTCATGACTATAAACTTATATGTGTATATAAACTTATATATATATATATACACATATATATAATGGCATAATTTTTCATAAACTTTGAAATACTTAAAAATGTCCCAAATTACACCTGAGTGAGCAACCTTTCGATCCCCTAGCTGAACTTTGTGAATCTTCCTTGTACAGGCTAGATTCTGAAATAGCATTTCCCCTTGAAACTATGACAAGCAACTGAAAAGTTATCATTTGTATAAAGACATAACATCCTCAACAAATGTCAGAATACAAAATTGTACATGATGTTCCATAACAAAGAGTTTTCAAATTAATCTCTGTAGAAAAAAATGCAATTTGCAAAAGAACAAAAATATGTACATGAATCACTGATATTTTGTTACATAATCTGCTAACAAAACTTCTGTCTGTTTAAAAAAGAAACAGTTTGGTAGTTTGTGGCTAATAGAATATAACTCTCTGGTCTTTTGCATCATCCTTTGGAAGAATTACCTATTCCCCTTAAGAATGACAAGCGAATTATTTGTGATAACAAGCATTTCATATTGTACTCAGGGTTTTATTCTCTAGAGTTTCACTGGTCCTTACATAATTGTTCAGCTGTGTACTGACGGGTACCAGGGATGTGGAGAAGATACCCAGACATAAAGGCTGAGTACCAAATCGAGTGCTGGGGAAAATCCTACAAAGTTAAACTAAACCCTACAAAATCTCTCTTCTTTCAAATATATTATATAGTATTCCTATATCAATATTAATGTATATAAAGTCATTTTAGACATCAAACCATCATCACCCCATTTTGGTTCATATCCATTAAGCATCTATCTGTATGCCAGACAGTAAGTAGACAGTCACCTCTGTGCACCAACACATAATTGACCTTTATGTAGACATTTAATGTTGGATGGCATCACTGACTCAATGGGCATGAGTTTGAGCAAGCTCCAGGAGTTGGTGATGGACAAGGAAGCCTGGCATGCTGCAGTCTGTGGGGGTCACAAAGAGTCAGACATGACTGAGTGACTGAACTGACTGCACTGAGACATTTAACAGGCTCTGCATTGAAGTCTCAGACAAATAAGGACATTGTCTTAAAGAAATCCAATGTACCTATTTAATTTGGACCAATTTTTTAAGGTGTGTTTCATGCCAAAAGCCTATATTCATTCTATTCTTATACACAGCCTCCCAATCTTCACCATGGTCTTCATGATAATAGGGCTCCTCATTTGGACAGTACAGCAACCCACCTTGGAAAGAAAACACACAGGAGAAACAAGCTCTGACAGTCTCCACGTTATCTTCATTGCCAAATGCTGTGTCTTCCCTTTTGGCATGCAGGTTCCCCTGCTGAATCTCCTCAACACTGTGAGAATTAAAAAAACACAGTTCAGAGGAATGGGCTTTTTTGAACTTGTTTGGTATTTCTATTATCATTGTCCCTGGTCTCTAGTCCATGAAAAACCGAGAGAGTGACAACACCATCACAGCAAGAGGGGCGGAGGCTCCGTCATCCAGTAGCATCCTCACATGGACCAGCATCAGGTAATGGACTTCCTGAGGGCCTGAGTTTTTGACTAAATCAAGGATATTTTCTGCTTAAGCAGCAGTTTCCTCATACTCTACCTGAGTGATTTTTTAATGCAAATCTGATCACATAAAATTCTTCATCACCTTCATACCCCTCTCGGCACCAAAAAACAAATAATAATAATAATTCTTAACCATCTGCAGGTTAGTATCTAAACTCCATAACTGGGTGTCTTAGGTCTATACTCCTGTTACTCTTCCTTGCTTTATTAGACAAGGTGCTGTTGCTGACACCCACAGTGCTCTTTCATAGCAGAACTCATGGCCCACGCCCAGTCCCTCCAGTCCCTGCCTCTCACCCGTGATCTTGCTGGCAACCTCAGCTCATCCTTAGGACCTGGCTTAGACATGAGCAGAGCTGCATCTCTGCTCTCAACAACATGTGTCATGAGATCCTGGTGCTCGGTACTCGGGCTCAGTAGTCATTCAGAAAACATTGGCAAATGAAGTGCTGGAGGGCTGACATTTGGGATATGGTATAAACTTGTCTTTCAAATCATGTACAATTCTAGTTTTCTGACAATAAATTTAATTGCTACCACCCACCATGTAAGCACCACCTCCCAACAGGGAAGAGTATAATAATAGGAACTTCCAGTCTCATAATTTTAAATAAGTTTTCCCAAGGATATCTGAGAATTCCCATGGGGCTTCCTTTCAGATGGTCTCCTTTCTGCCTCCTGAGTCCTGTATCGTGTTCTCCCCAGGCACCTCCCCACAAGCATTAGAGACCTTCCCCAAAACTCCAGGAAGAGATAAACAGCTACTTCGTTCCCTCAAGGAAAAAAAGGGGTGGAGGGGTTGCTCCAATCTTCCCTCAAAACATACCAAGTTTTCCACCTCATTCTTCCTTTTGTATGCCTCCCACCCCAGAAGTTCAAATCATTTTCTCCTTTATGGGAAAAAAAAAAAATGAAATTTAATTCTCTTTTGGTTTTCATTACCAAACACATCCAGGGCAACCCCTCTGATTTTTCAGAAGTACAGAGGATTTTAAATTTGCCTGTAGAAGGTAGGTGTGACTTTAAGGAGCATGTTTTCTTTTCTGGTGCATAACTCCTTTTTCAAACTTCTCCTTGTTTTTTGTTTTGCTAGGTCTTTTCTTCCTGCTACAGTCTCACCTATACACCTTTAATCAGTGATAACCACATGAGCTGGCTCTGACAATCTTTTGTTGTTGGTCTGCTTAGCTGGCCACCTATTCAAAGGATCTGCAAAACAAGCCAAGTCACATCAGGAGAGCCTGAGGAGTTCCCTTGTAAGTATTCTGTACATGGTTCATGCATCTTTGGGGCTACTCTCTCTCTGTCTCACACACACACACAAACATACAAGTTCCTTAGGGTCATTGTAATAAGTGATCAGCCATGTTTTTGATAGATGTGCTATTTTATTAATACCATCTAGAATTATAGCAAATAATCATGGTAGGTTATCAAATAAACAGGGTACCTAGTGAGACTATAAAGCAATGACTTTACCTCACATAATTTTTAGGTCTAAAATTGGATATGCATTTGCAAACATCAGGGTGATTTTTATAACAGAAGAGTTAGTCCATGCACTGTTCTTCTATAGCTCCCTCTGTCCTCTGACAGATTACCTCATCTAGAAAAATATTTGGCTTCTCATACTGATCTAAGTCAGCTCTTCTGTTGTTGTTTAGTCACTAAGTCACATCCGACTCTGTGACCCCATGGACTGCAGCACTCCAGGCTTCCCTGTCCTTCACTGTCTCCAGGATTGCTCAAATTCATGTCCATCGAGTCGGTGATGCCATGCAACCATCTCATCCTCTGTTGTCCCCTTCTCCTCCTGCCTTCAATCTTTCCCAGCATCAGGGTCTTTGCCAATAAGTCAGTTCTTCACATATTTGGTGGCCAAAGTACTGGAACTTTAATTTCCACATCAGTCCTTCCAGTGAATATTCAGAGTTGATTTCCTTTAGGATGAACTGGTTTGATCCCCTTGCAGTCCAAAGGACTTTCAGTCCAAGTGAGCTATATTGTAATGCTGATAAGAATACAACACAGGATGAAACACTGAGTCACCTCAGAACATAATATATTCAGGGAAACTAGCCACTGAAAGGTCCTAATAGATGAGAAAAGTCTTTAGTGGAGCAGTTCTCAGGCTTTACAGTACGTAAAATTCATCTGGGAAACTTGTTACAGTACAATTCCAGGAGCTGATTCACTGGAGTCTGGAGAAGGGACCAGTAGCCTGCAATGTCACCATCGCCTTGAGAGAACCCTGAGTAGGTAAGGGCACAGTGGAAAATGCTGCTTCAGTGGAGGTTCTGGGCTTATTTGAGGCACCTGGAACATGCGGGTTATCAGGGAGCAGAAGCGGGTAGAGGAAAAGCAGATCTTTGGGGCTTTCAAAGCTTGAAATTTCCAAAAGATAGAATTCACAATTTCCTATAAAACAAACAACTTCACTTCACTTGTTTATTTTTTTTTCCTAAATATGAGTTTCATCTGCTCTTGATCTTGCCTTTTAATGTGGCAATTTGATTTATAATAGTTTCCAGTCTCTCCTCTTGTTATCACAGTCATGTCCCAGGGCATACCACCATCATTTCCACATTAATTGAAGACTTTTGCTACTATCTCCACTTAATACTGAAGTTCTACTCACAATTTACCATTTTTTGCTGCTAAATGACATAGAAATTATGTAAGAAATTTATAAAATATCAACATCAAGAAACTACTTTAGCTAGAGAAGAAAGTCTTATGTCTCTATAACAAACAGCACAAATATCTCAGCATCTTAACATAAGGGCATTTTTTTATTTGCTTAATGGCCCTCAAGGGTCCAGGCTATGCTCGGGGCAGCCACCTCCCTGCAGTGTCTTAGAAACCCTGGATGCTTCAATCTCTGCGTCATCGTGCATCATCACGACACAGTTCCAAGGCAAGCAGAGAAGAAGAGACCTGGAGACGCACGCTGGAGCTTAGATGCCATGGCTTGGAAATGATCTCTGCACAAATCCACCCACTAGATCTAATTCATGGTCCCTCCCAACTGTAAGGGGCCAGTCAAGTGTCATCGTCCTAGGAGCAGGAAGAGAAGAGAACCAGCAACGGGTGAGCTCTCTGAATACGACGAAGGCTCATCACCATTTTTTTCTGAGAAGAATCCTTTCTGTTAACTGAATTTTTCACCTGCCCCCTGTGCATGTCTTCCTTTCTGAAATAAATAAATTAAATCCTCTCAGTGTCGTTCATCAGGAATTCCCTGGATGTGTGTCTTTGTTTCTGTTTTCTCCCTGTATTCTGAAAGATCTTCACAACTTTATTCCAGATCAGTCTTTAAACCACAATACCAACTCTTTAAAGTCTAAGAACTGTTTCTCCTGTGAGTCGTCCATTTCTACAACACTCTTCTTTATTTTGACAGGTGTGATATCTTCCAGAACCAATGAGAGTATGCATTTGGTATATTGCTTTAAAATTCCTCGGAGAGATGTCCTTGTACATGGCAAATCACAGGATGTCAGAAAATGGAAGGACTGTTATTTAAAGGAGGATCATTAAAGCTGCCAGCTCAGAACGGGGTCGACATGAGAGCAACACAAACAAGCAGTGAAAACCCTGCCTCCTGTAGCCTGTTTTCACTGCTCCGATTTGCTGCATGTCCTGCAGTTTCTCTCACTTCCTGTCCAGTCCTGCAGCTTCAGCCCATGGATCTCTGGTCCTTAAACTCTTAGCTTCTGTGCTTCACTCCTACTTCTTTCCCCTTACCCTCAGAGTCTGCATCATGAGAACCCAAACACCAGTTTGAGGAGGAAAAAAAAAATCTTTTTTTTCGATAAAGGGAATACACTGAATGGGCAAAGCAAAAGTTTGTTTTCTGAACAGAGGAGGGAACATGTTAAATGTAATGAACTTGCCCCCACAGTGTATTGCCCATACTGTGATACACAGATTGGAGATGCTCTCTACTTAAAAACTTACAACTTCTCCCCCTACTGTTCAGTTCAGTTGCTCAGTTGCATCCAACTCTTTGTGATCCCAGGGACTGCAGCATGCCAAGCCTCCCTGTCCATCACCAAGCCCCCGGAGTTTAGTCAAACTCATGTCCATTGAGTCGGTGATGCCATCCAACCATCTCATGCTCTGTCATCCCCTTCTCCTCCTGCCTTCAATCTTTCCCAGCATCAGTGTCTTTTCAAATGATTCAGTTCTTCAAATCAGGTGGCCAAACTATTGGAGTTTCAGCTTCAGCATCAGTTCTTCCAGTGAATATTCAGGACTGATTTCCTTTAGGATGGACTGGTTGGATCTCCTTGCTATCCAAGGGGCTGTCAAGAGTCTTCTCCAACACCAAGTTCTAAAAGCGCATGGTAATTCCACTTAAGCACTTCTGGAGTTTCCAGCAGAGAGACCCTTATCAATGACATCACAGTCTTGTCACAGCAAATTGTTTAACGCTGGCACTTAATTTCATCTAATTCCTGCGCAGTGTCTTGAGGTTAGAGAAACAGTGTTGAAGGAACAGAATGCTAAGGCAAGCAGCCACTGCGTATCTTTCTGCTTCAAAACCAGCGACCTCAGTATCACCTCTAACCCCAACTACTCTGAAACCCTGCTGTAAATATGATCCAACCATTGCAGTCCTGTTTATTATCTAACCTGCCTTATTTAGGGTAAACTGTTGGGGAAATACTTTACCTTGAGGCCTAAAATCCAAATGGATGAGATGGAAAGAATTTTCATTCCTGAATTTAAGTGCTTGCTTACTGTTATTATCCTCCTTTCCTCCCTCCCTCTCTTCCTTCCTCTTTCTCCGTCTCTCATTCATCATTCTGGTTCCATCACTGTGACTCCTTAAATTGTGATACCAAATCCCTTGTATGGAACCCTGAAAACGCCCTTGTGTAAAATTTCCCATGTTTCCAGAAAAAAGTAGCTTGTAAAAATATCTCGAACTTTTTTCAAAATATTTTGTTATGACGCCTTCATAATAAGATCCGCATTTCAGCTTTACTCTCATGGGATGATGTCCATGCAGATACGACTAAAATGTGCATTCCTACTGGCCTCTTTGTCCCAGTGGGGCTTCAGGATCCTCTTGCTATACAAAGAGAAGTCTAACTTGGTAAAACAAACAAACAAAAAAACTAGTAATAAAAGCTGAAAATAAAACTAATTCCTAATGTGCCATCACCTGAGGATTATTTTATATATATATATTATATATATATATAATATATATATATATACATATATTTAGAATTGCTTTATATTGTCACTTCTATAACACTGCATGTTTACCTGGTTTGTTTCCCAGGCTTTTTCACTCAGTCTCAGAAAGTGTATTTTCTGATCATTTGAAACTTGATATTAGAATAGTCTCAGTGCTTATGTTTTCTATATAACTTAAAAATGGTAGCTAAATGTCCTGAATTTAGTTCCCGAATCAAGACACATATAACTCTACTGGAGCTGTGAATCATATGGCCCATTTAAAATTAGCGTGATGGAAAAAATGAAGACCATTTTGGCTATCGGCCTGTCTGAGTCTGACTATCTTGAGATACAGTTGACCCCAGTTGTCAAGTACACAAGGTCCATTTTTCATGTCTGGAATTTGTGGTTTCCATTTTGGACTTCTTCTCAGTCGGCTCTTTCTATTCTGTGGACCTCATTAAAATTAAAAACATCTGTTCTTTGAAAGATTCTATGAAGAGAATGAAAAACAAGCCTTAGACTCTTAGAAAGTATTTGTAAATCATGTGTCTCTGACAAAGGACATGTATCTATCATACATAGGGAATTCCCAGAACTAAGTTAAGAAGACAAAGGTCAGAGGAAAAAGGGCGACATATTTGAACATACACTTCACAAAAGAAGATGTACTGATTACAGATAAGCATATGTAAAGATGCTCAGCATCATTAGTCATTAAGAAATCACAAATTAAAAAGCAGTGCGATAGAACTACACACCTCTTAGAAAGGCTGAAATCTGCAAGAACACTGAGCAGCCAGAACCTTCCACACATGGTGCAGCTGCACAATGATTCAGCCTCAGTGAAAATGACTCAGCACTTTAAGTAAACACACACCTACCACGTAAAACACTCATTCCATTCTTTTTTGTTTATTTGCTTTTACCCAGGAGAAGTGAATAAATGTTCCCATCTAGAAATTGTCTATCACATTCATAACAGCTTTTGTTTGTAAGAGCTCAAAGCTGGAAACCACATAAATGCCCATCAGAAGATAAACAGGTACATAACTAAATGTGAGACGTAATATGGTAGAACTCCTAGAGGAAAACATTGGCAGGACACTCTCTGACATAAATCACAGCAACATTTTTTTCAATCCATCTCCCAGAATAATGGAATAAAACAAAAATAAGCAAATGGAACCTACTTAAACTCAAAAGCTTTTGCAAGCAAAGGAAACAACAAACAAAATGAAAAAACAAATCACAGATTCGGAGAAAACATTTGCAAATAATGTGACTGATAACAAATTAGTCTCCAAAATTTACAAACAACTTATGACACTTAACAGCATCAGAACAAATAACCCACTCAAAAAATGGGCAGAAGACCTAAAAGAACATTGCTCTAAAGACGATATACAGATGGCCAGTAAGCACATGAAAATATGTTCAACATCACTAGTTATTAGAAAAATGCAAGTTAAAACTACAATGAGATATCACCTCATATCAGTTAGAGTGGCTACCATCAAAAAATCCACAAAAAACAAATGCCAGAGAGGGTATGGAGAAAAGGGAACACTCCTATACTGTTGGTGGGAATGTAAATGGTACAGCCACTATGCAGAACAGAATGGTGGTGGTTTGGTCGATAAACTCAAACTCAGTGGATATGAGTTTGGGTGGACTCTGGGAGTTGGTGATGGACAGGGAGGCCTGGTGTGTTGTGATCCATGGGGTCTCACAGAGTCAGACATGACTGAGTGATTGAACTAACTAAACTGACTTAGTCACTAGTTCAATTCAGTTCAGTTCCTCAGTCATGTCCGACTCTTTGAGACCCCATGAATCGCAACACGTCAGGCCTCCCTGTCCATCACCAACTCCCGGAGTTTATGCAAACTCATGTCCATTGAGTTGGTGATGCCATCCAGCCATCTCATCCTCTGTCATCCTTTTCTCCTCCCGCCCCCAATCCTTCCCAGCATGAGGGTCTTTTTCAGTGAGTCAACTCTTCGCATGAGGTGGCCAAAGTATTGGAGTTTCAGCTTCAACATCAGTCCTTCCAATGAACACCCAGGACTGATCTCCTTTAGGATGGACTGGTTGCAGTCTAAGGGACTCTCAAGAGTCTTCTCCAACACCACAGTTCAAAAGCATCAATTCTTCAGCTCTCAGCTTTCTTCACAGTCCAACTCTCATATCCATACATGACTAGTGGAAAAACCATAGCCTTGACTAGATGGACCTTTGCTGGCAAAGTAATGTCTCTGCTTTTTAACATGTTACCTAGGTTGGTCATAACTTTCCTTCCAAGGAGTAAGTGTCTTTTAATTTCATGGCTGCAGTCACCATCTGCAGTGATTTTGGAGCCCAAAAAAATAAAGTCTGACACTGTTTCCACTGTTTCTCCATCTATTTGCCATGGACCGGATGCCATGATCTTAGTTTTCTGAATGTTGAGCTTTAAGTCAACTTTTTCACTCTCCTCTTTCACTTTCATCAAGAGGCTCTTTAGTTCCTCTTCGCTTTCTGCCATAAGGGTGGTGTCATCTGCATATCTGAGGTTATTGATATTTCTCCCGGCAATCTTGATTCCAGCTTGTGTTTCTTCCAGCCCAGCGTTTCTCATGATGTACTCTGCATATAAGTTAAACAAGCAGGGTGACAATATACAGCCTTGACGAACTCCTTTTCCTATTTGGAACCAGTCTGTTGTTCCATGTCCAGTTCTAACTGTTGCTTCCTGACCTGCATACAGGTTTCTCAAGAGGTCCAGTGGTCTGGTATTCCCATCTCTTGAAGAATTTTTCACAGTTTATTGTGATCCACACATTCAAAGGCTTTGGCATAGTCAATAAAGCAGAAATAGATGTTTTTTCTGGTACTCTCTTGCTTTTTCGATGATCCAGCGGATGTTGGCAATTTGATCTCTGGTTCCTCTGCCTTTTCTAAAACCAGCTTGAACATCTGGAAGTTCACGGTTCACGTATTGCTTAAGCCTGGCTTGGAGAATTTTGAGCATTTCTTTACTAGCATGTGAGATGAGTGCAATTGTGGGGTAGTTTGAGCATTCTTTGGCATTGCCTTTCTTTGGGATTGGAATGAAAACTGACCTTTTCCAGTCCTGTGGACACTGCTGAGTTTTCCAAATTTGCTGGCATATTGAGTGCACCACTTTCACAGCATCATCTTTCAGGATTTGAAATAGCTCAACTGGAGTTCCATCACCTCCACTAGCTTTGTTCGTAGTGATGCTTTCTAAGGCACACTTGACTTCACATTCCAGGATGTCTGGCTCTGGGTGAGTGATCACACCATCGTGATTATCTGGGTCATGAAGATCTTTTTTGTACAGTTCTTCTGTGTATTCTTGCCACCTCTTCTTAATATCTTCTGCTTCTGTTAGGTCCATACCATTTCTGTCCTTTATTGAGCCCATCTTTGCATGAAATGCTCCCTTGTTATCTCTAATTTTCTTGAAGAGATCTCTAGTCTTTCCCATTCTGTTGTTTTCTTCCATTTCTTTGCATCAATCGCTGAGGAAGGCTTTCTTATCTCTCTTTGCTATTCTTTAGAACTCTGCTTTCAATTGGGAATATCTTTCCTTTTGTCCTTTGCTTTTCACTTCTCTTCTTTTCATAGCTATCTGTAAGGCCTCCTCAGACAGCCATTTTGCTTTTTTGTATTTCTTTTCCATAGGGATGGTCTTGATCCCTGTCTCCTGTACAATGTCACGAACCTCTGTCCATAGTTTATCAGGCACTCTGTCTATCAGATCTAGTCCCTTAAATCTATTTCTCACTTCCACTGTATAATGATAAGGGATTTGATTTAGGTCATACCTGAATAGTCTAGTGGTTGTCCCTACTTTCTTTTTTTTTTTTTTTTTTAACAAAGCTATTTCTAATTTTATTTATTGTTTTAAAGGTAGGGTTTTTTTTTGCCTCATTTACATTTTTGTTAGGATTAAATTACAAAATACAGGCAGATGACTTATTCTCATAAGTAAAGTGAAAAAAATATGAAAGTGTTAGTTACTTTCTTCAATTTAAGCATGAATTTGGCCATAAGGAGTTCATGATCTGAGCCACAGTCAGCTCCTGGTCTTGTTTTTGCTAATTGTATAGAGCTTCTCCATCTTTGGCTGCAAAGAATATAATCAATCTGATTTCGGTGTTGACCATCCAGTGATGTCCATCTGTCATGCCCAATTCTTGCGACCTCATGGACTGTAGACTGCCAGGCTCCTCTGTCTGCGGGATTCTCCAGGCAAGAATACTGGAGTGGGTTGGGGTTGCCATATAGAGAAGAGTATAGAGGTTCCTGAAAAAACTAAAAATAGAAATACCATATAATCCTGCAATCCCACTCCTGGGCATATATCTGGAGAAAAACATGATCCAAAAGGATACATGCATCCCAAAGTTCATTGCAGCACTGTTTACAATAGCCAAGACATGGAAGCAACCTAAATGGTCACTGTCAGAGGAACAAACAAAGAAGATAGGGTACATATATATACAATGGAATATTACTCAGCCATTGAAAAGACTGAAATAATGCCATTTGCAGTAATATAGATGGACCTAGAGAGTGTCACACTGAGTGAAGTCAGACAGAGAAATATCATACCACTCCCCTTACACGTGGAATCTAAAAAGAAACGATATAAATGAACTTACTTACAAAATAGAAAGAGACTCACAGACTTAGAAAATGAACTTATGGTTGCTGGGGGGAAAGGATAGTTAGGGAGTTTGGGAAGGTCACGTACACACGGCTATATTCAAGATGGATAACCAACAAGGACCTACTGTATAGCAAAAGAAATTAATACGGAATCTCTAGCACACTATAGGTATATAATGTGTTTCTTGAATGCTGCTGCTGCTGCTGCTAAATCGCTTCAGTCGTGTCCAAACATTTATTCCTTGCCTTTTCAAAAAAAAAAAAGATAAACGGATAAATACATCATGGTATTTTCAAACACTGAATACTACTCAGTAATAAAGAATGAATTAATGATATATGAAATATAAGCAAATGAATCTCAAAATAATTTTGCTGAGTGAAGGAAGAGACCCCTTCTGCTGGCCAAGAAAAGACTGCATCCTCCTTGGCTCCAGTACGTGCAGCCTAATCTTTAAAACAGAAGTCACAGCAGCAGGTGCCTGAGGGTGAGGGAGGGTTGAGAAGCTTGGGGGTGATGGATGTATATTGACTTGGTCATAATTTCACTGTTATAGAAATAAGTCAAGACAATAAGTTTTACAGTTTAGTTGTATTATTTATTATATACTTAACTCAATGTCTTTAAAAAAAACAAAATACCAAGTGTAAAATGTTAAACAATAGACCATATAATGAAAGACACACAGAAAACTGTAACATAACAGAGGATACTATTTTTTAGTTTTTGTTTTTTGTTTTTTTTAATATTTTGGCCATGTCCCTCTGCATGTGGGATCTTAGTTCCCCAACTAGGGATCAAATCTGTACCCCCTACACTGGAAGCATGAAGTCTTAACTACTGGACCGCCAGGGAAGTCTCAATTAACAGAGTATACTGAATGTGAAGAGGCTGGGAAAACATGAATCTCATCACCCCAGTCATTTCTGTAAAGCGTTTGAAGTCGATGGGTCCTCAAAACCAGCAGAGTCCACGACCGAACGAGGCACCACATCTTCTAGCCACAGTCGTCGCAAGGGCTTAATATTCACCTCCATGAGCCATGCATCTTCCTAAAAGGCTTCTTATTTTCAATATTCATTCATAACTTGAATATGAAAAGATATCCTCCCTAGAGAGAAAGCAAATAAAATACGGATCCAGACCAGCAAAGGGTCTGCATGCACTACTTCCAAAGGGTGGTCGGAGGCTCCCGAAACCTGGTTCAGAACTGAAAATAGCCCTCCCCTAGCCCTACCCTTCCCACCCCTACCATTCCCCTCCTATCCCCACCCCCCTGCACTCTGCTCCTGCCTCAAGGTCTCCTGCATTTCCCCAGCGGCCTGAAACACCCTTATTCAGGAAATACTCTGAATGGTCCTATGACTAATAGCAGTTGTGGTGTAAACAAGAGCACTGCAATTTTCCTTCAATCTTCTGCTCAGTCAGAGATTGCAAAAGGCTGCCAGCTCTGTCAGACCAGCTGTTTAATTGGCAACAGGAGGAGGCCAGACCCTCTTTAAAAACTTAAAATGCAAACTAAAATTGAATACCTACCGCCATAAACTTAGACCATATTTAAAACAGCTTTCAGCAAATTGATTTTGTGTAAAATCACCCTCTTGGAAAAACAAAAAGGACTTTTACAGCAGGTCAGATCTTAAAGTGGGTACATTCAGAGGCACTAGGAAATCATTACCAAGGGTAAAGATTCATTTTGGAAATCTGGCATCTTCTTCCTCTCTCTCACCCCTGAACCCCTCCTACAGTCTCACTCACAGCCTGGTGAGACAGGAATTAGACACAAAAGCCTTTCAGTCTCTCTCCAGAGATGCCACCCACCAGAGGAGAGCCTGCACCACGGCCGGAGGCTGCGTCTGCACACAGACCCCTTTGGACTAATCCAAGGGAGACCTGCTTGTGCATGCTAAGCTCATGTTGGGTCCGGTTTATAAAGACAGAAACTGCAAGGTCCTCAGTTCCCTTGTGCAAAAAACTCACACTGTACTCAAAGAGATGGCTGTGCAGACAAGTATCAAACCACGGGGTCATCATGGGACAGTCAGAGATAGGAGGACCTCGGGAGAGGTGCTCAGCTACTGGTCAAGAATGACGCACCCCTGGACTGAGGCACTGAGTTTAGCTGTGCAAAGTGAGTGTGTGTGTGTGTGTGTCTCTGGTGGGGGTGGGGGGAGTGCACATGTGTGCGACAAGCATATATATGCAAGTGTAGGAGAAGGAGGCTCAAAGATGGGCCTTAGAAAGCATCACTATGAACAAAGCTAGTGGAGGTGATAGAATTCCAGTTGGGCTGTTTCAAATCCTAAAAGATGATGCTGTGAAAGTACTGCACTCAATATGCCAGCAAATCTAGAAAGCTCAGCAGTGGCCATAGGACCATTTCAATCCCAAAGAAATGCAATGCCAAAGAATGTTCAAACTACCACACAATTGCACTTATCTCACACACCAGCAAAGTAATGCTCAAAATTCTCCAAGACAGGTTTCAACAGCACATGACACATGGACTTCCAGATGTTCAAGCTGGATTTCGAAAAGGCAGAGGAACCAGAGATCAACTTGCCAACACTTGATGGATCATCAAAAAAGCAAGAGAGCTCCAGAAAAATAGCTACTTTTGCTTTACTGACTACACCAAAACCTTTGGCTGTGTGGATCACAATAAACTTGGGAAATTCTTTAAGAGATGGGAATACCAGACCACCTTACCTGCCTCCTTAGAAATCTGTACGCAGGTCAAGAAGCAACAGTTAGAACTGGACATGGAACAACAGACTGGTTCCAAATTGGAAAAGGAGTATGTCAAGGCTATATATTGTCACCCTGCTTATTTAACTTATATGCAAAGTACATCATGAGAAATTCCAGTCTGGATGAAGTACAAACCGGAATCAAGATTGCCGAGCTGCTGCTGCTGCTAAGTCGCTTCAGTCGTGTCTGACTCTGTGCAGCCCCATAGATGGCAGCCCACATAGCCTTGACTAGACAGTCAATAACCTCAGATATGCAGATGGCACCACCCTTATGGGAGAAAGAGAATAAGAACTAAAGAGCCTCTTGATGAAAGTGAAAGAGGAGAGTGAAAAAGTTGGCTTAAAACTCAACATTCAGAAAACTAAGATCATGGGATCCGGTCCCATCACTTCATGGAAAATAGATGGGGAAACAGTGGAAACAGTGCCTGACTTTATTTTGGGGGGCTCCAAAATCACTGCAGATGATGACTGCAGCCATGAAATTAAAAGACACTTGCTCCTTGGAAGAAAAGCTATGACCAACCTAGACAGCATATTAAAAAGCAGAGACATTACTTTGCCAACAAAGGTCTGTCTAGTCAAGGCAATGGTTTTTCCAATAGTCAGGTATGGGTGTGAGAGTTGGATTACAAAGAAAGCTGAGCACTGAAGAATAGATGCTTTCGAACTATGGTGTTGGAGAAGACTCTTGAGAGTCCCTTGGACTACAAGGATATCAAACCAGTCCATCCTAAAGGAAATCAGTCCTGAATATTCATTGGAAGGACTGATGCTGAAGCTGAAACTCCAATACTTTGGCCATTTGATGCGAAGAACTGACTCATTTGAAAAGACTCTGAGTCTGGGAAAGATTGAAGGTGGGAGGAGAAGGGGATGGCAGAGGATGAGATGGTTGGATGGCATCACCAATGAATGGACATGAGTTTGAGTAAACTCCAGGAGTTGATGATGGACAGGGAAGCCTGGTGTGCTGCAGTCCACGGGGTCACAAAGAGTCTGACACAACTGAGCAACTGAACTGAACTGACTGAGGAGAAGGAAGAGGCCCCTGGAGGAAGTGCACCTACAGAGACGATCCACAGAGGCCTGGGAGTGACAGGTGTGCGACGCGCATCACAGACACCAGGCCCGTGCTCACGGCTCACAACAAAGAGCACCTTCACTCACAGCCTCCTGCTCCACCTACTGATTCTAAAAGAGCCAATGGAAGAGCTGCTGCCCTGGGCAGCCAAGGAGAGTGGACCTGAATCCTGCAGGAGAAACACACGCCCACTCCTGCCCACTGGCCCTGCGCATGCACACACGAGCTGGGTCACTGCACCCCCACCACCCTGGGGGGTAACAAACAGACTCATCTCAGTGATGGCGCTGAGGTGGCCAGTCTAGCCTGTGAAGGGTTCTGCTTCTGAGAGGCTATTAGCATCCTTTTCTCATTACGTACAAGACAGGAAAACATGACTTGGTGACGGGAAACACTGTGCACTGGCTTCTGCAGATGACCACTCACTCCCTGGGATAAAGACAGATAAAACTGCAAAACTCAGTCTTCAGTTCATCTTATTTGCTTTGGATTTTAGGTTGCCTATAAATGATTCATTATAATCTAAATTTTAAGGGATGGTGATAAATAAAAACTGTAAGACATTTGCCCCATAATCAGTTCTTTGAAAGAAAAGGTTGCATACTTAATGATTCTAATAGGAAGAAAATAATGAATCAAATTGATCATCAAATAGATGGTTTTTCAATGGCGTACTCAGAGCAGGCACACCTGGTATGTTACTTAGTCACAATAAAGTCATTTGCTGTTTCAGATTTTCTCTCTTAAAGGTTAAAATATAAATCCTCAATAGAGTTAAGAATCAGAAAGTTGTAACTGGACACATTTCATTTTCTAGAAACAAATATTGTGACTAGTAATGATGCTAGACAGAAAATAATAGATTTATCTGCATATTAGTCTCTCCTGAAAAATTCCTCTTTTCCCCAATCCATTCTAAATGCATATATCAGAGAATATAAATATCTTCTTTTTTTCTAGAAAAGCTAGAGTTGGCATAAAGGAAAGTAACATAAAGTTCAGCTCAGTCGCTCAGTCGTGTCCAACTCTTTGCGGCCCCATAAATCGCAGCATGCCAGGCTCCCTATCCATCACCAACTGCCAGAGCCTACCCAAACCCATGTGCATCGAGTCGGTGATGCCATCCAACCATCTCATCCTCTGTCGTCTCCTTCTCCTCCTGCCCTCAAGCTTTCCCAGCATAGGATCTTTTCCAATGAGTAAGCTCTTCGCATCAGGTAGCCAAAGTATTGGAGTTTCAGCTTCAACATCAGTCCTTCCAATGAACACCCAGGACTGATCTCCTTTAGGATGGACTGGTTGGATCTCCTTGCAGTCCAAGGGACTCTCAAAACTCTTCTCCAACACCACAGTTCAAAAGCATCAATTCTTTGGTACTCAGCTTTCTTTATAGTCCAACTCTCACATCCATACATGGCCACTGGAAAAACCATAGCCTTGACTAGACGGACCTTTATTGGCAAAGTAATGTCTCTGCTTTTTAATATGCTGTCTAGGTTGATCATAACTTTCCTTCCAAGGAGTAAGCGACTTTTATTTCATGGCTGCAATCACCATCTGCAGTGATTTTGGAGCCTCCAAAAATAAAGTCTGACACTGTTTCCAATGTTTCCCCATCTATTTCCCATGAAGTGATGGGACCAGATGCCATGATCTTAGTTTTCTGAACATTGAGCTTTAAGCCAACTTTTTCACTCTCCTCTTTCACTTTCATCAAGAGGCTCTTTAGTTCTTCTTCACTTTCTGCCATAACGGTGGTATCATTTGCATATCTGAAGTTATTGATATTTCTCCCAGCAATCTTGATTCCAGCTGTGCTTCCTTCAGCCTAGCGTTTCTCATGATGTACTCTGCATATAAGTTAAATAAGCAGGGTGACAATATACAGCCTTGACGTACTCCTTTTCCTATTTGGAACCAGTCTGTTGTTCCATGTCCAGTTCTAACTGTTGCTTCCTGATCTATATACAGGTTTCTCAAGAGGCAAGTCAGGTGGTCTGGTATTCCCATCTCCTTCAGAATTTTCCACATAAAGTAACATAAAAGTCTTTCACTAAATTAGAAATTTGCTTCAGTGTTGATTACAAGATTCCACTCTGTATGTGAGTTTAGATCTTTACCTATTGGGAAGGTCCCCTGGAGGAGGAAATGGCAATCCACTCCAGTATTTTTGCCTAGAGAACCTCTTGGACAGAGGAGCCTGGCAGACTACAGTCCTTGGGGTCGCAAAAAGTCGGACACAACTGAGCGACTAATACTAATACTTAGATCTTTACCTAGGTCTCCCTCTTCGCTTTGAACTTAAATTCTGAGTACCTTCCTGAGTTCGGAAAGTTAGGAGTGATATGCAAGCTCCTCCACTTGAAAATGGACCCCAGTTCTTACCTGCCTAGAATACTGCTCAGGGGGCTTGTGGTCCTGCTCCCCCACTCCACTCACCACCTTTCCTGAAGACAAGGGTGTGCTGGCTCCACTGGCCCTGACAGTGGCCTCCCCCGCCCCGCCCCACCCCATCCCCACAGTGCTCCACCTGCAACCAGCAGTGAACTGGGCACAGCTGTAGCGTGCAGGGGCAGCTGGAAAGGAGAGGAGAGATCCCCACGGGAAGCTGACTCACCAACACAGTTTAAACTAAGCCGCACGGGTGTCGGAGGACTTGCAGTAAGTCCTCCTCCACCTCCAAGGGGAGCTATTTGACTCATTCCTTGAGGTCTCTGGGTTTTAGCTGCTTTCTCCTTAAGAAAGCAATTCAGAACACTCCCAGACCACCATCCAGGGGTTTGTGAGGATCATCTCCCATTGAGTCAAATCCTCCTTCCCTCTGTAAAGTGTTTCAGCAGAGGCTCAAGGCACTGGGGCTGTGAATTACTATTTTTTTATGTCTCCATCCCCCATTCTAAGGTTTGATTTTGTTTTGTTTTGTTTTTCAGGGTCTTTGTCTGATCTCTATACCCTAGGCATTTGGAATGTTTTAAATCAAAGCACACAACAAGTGCTGGGAAATGGGCTTAATAGGAAAATCAGAAAAACTGGAAGCGTTCAATTAACAATGCTTCTTTAGCTTTACCAACATGCTAATCACAGGTCTGTAATCTGAACTGCCTGTCAGTCCTAGTCTCTTAGAAGTCTTAAGTGTAAGTAAGTAAGTGTTAGTCGCTCAGTCATGCCTGACTCTTTGCGACCCCCATGGACTGCATGCAGCCCACCAGGCTCCTCTGTCCATGAGATTTTCCAGGCAAGGATACTGGAGTGAGTTGCCATTTGCTTCTCCAGGGGATCTTCCCAATCCAGGGATCGAACCCAGGACTCCTGCACTGCAGGTAGATTCTTTACCAACTGAGCTACAAGGGTAGCCCTAGAAGCCATAACACTCGACCTATTCAAACTGTGATCTGTGTGTAATATGCAATCTCTGCCTAGTCTGCTCCTCAGCCTTGAAGGAGGTCTTGGAGTTCCTTGGACAAGGTCTAAGTTTCCCTAGATGAGATGTATGTTCAGTTATTATGAGTTTCATAGGCTCTATAGAATTCAAGACTCAGAAGCAAATTCCTTCAAAAGATCAGTCATACAGGCAACACATGAAGTGGCTTCATGCTGGTCAATTCAGCATAGGGAGCCTGGATTCTCCTATCCAAGAACTTTTCAGACCAGACAGATCTCATATGCAAGGAAACAAACAGACACACAAATATGAGTCAAACTAAATAACTTTGATGGCCACACTGCCCTTCAGGTGGCCACTTTGGAATGCCCACTCTACCTAAATGGAAAAGAAGATCCATGTTGCAAAGAAAAATGGTCTGACCAGGACAGGAAGGGAGCAGTGAGGAGGATGCACATTTTTGGGAGGGCACAGTCCTGAGTGGTAGCACCACAGGACAAATGCCTGTCTTAGGCAGATAGAGTCCACTTATGAAGAACTTGATTATGAGCACAGGAATTCAGAACAACATAGTAAGAAGTATGGAACCATTGGACCTTTTAGACTAGGGGACCAGCACGCAGATACGGAATTTTAAAGGCATTGCTCTGGCAATAATAATATGCATAGTAAATAAAATTATGTCAAGAAAAGACAGAGCAGAAATACTTTGTCTAAAAGATTATGTTTATTTTAGACTTCAAAATTCTTATAGCATCTAAACAAATTGATTGACTCAAATTCTTTGCTTCAAATAACTTTTATTAGTGGAATTTTCCATGTCACAATAAAATAATTCAAATAAAATTATCCTTTAAAAACTGGAAGAATTAACACTATCTACAGGGACATAAAGTAACAGCATATGTATCATATTTGTAATATTTTTAGGGATTGTTTGTACTGTTCAGTTTAGAAAGCTGTCTTGTAGAATAATTTCCAAAAGGAAAACCAGATCAATAATTTAAGATAATATTTTAATTCAGGGGAAGTAGTATCAGCAGTAAAGATTTATCCTGGCATCAAGCCTAGTACATTTCATTGGTGGTTTCCCTTCTTCATCTACAAAGTCAAAATTAATTTTTGATGTGCACTGAGAGGTATGCTTTTTCCACTCTCTCTTCTTGCCCTAATTCCTTTAAAACATGGATTAAGTGTCATTGAGTTAAATTACCCAACTCAAACTTATTGAAGAGAGATTTCCTATATTCATTGCAAAAGAAATTAGAAACATATAAAGATAAAGAGGTGTGGGGTCTAGAAACTCTCATCAGGTTAAGGGAGTGGAAACCTAAGAGATGTGGCAGCTTTCACCTTTAAACAGAGCTCCCTTGATACGGGATTTATGTCATGCAGCATATGTGTGTTCCCCACGCAGGCCATTTGGAGGGCAGAGTCTCCTTTGCTAGAAAGTCCTTCTCTGAAGACTGATGCTGCAGGGAGCACCCTGAGCTGTGCGCTCTCACCTTGTCCTCTCCTGCTCCACACAGACGTGAAGGATGGGGAAGGGCATGCCTCCCCCCTTGTCTTAGAGGACACGGCTCTGCCCTAAATGCAGAAGGGGAGCTCAGGCTGCTTATTTGTGAAACAAAATAATGTGCTGAGGATAAACTGTGGAACTGGAGCCATGTCTTCAAAGCAGACAAACATTTAAGGAAACAATATAGCAGAGGTAATCCAAAGATAGATCTCATTAGTTTGCAGTATTTGCTTTCATGTTCTTTTATCTATGGCATTACCAAACTTATTAGTGATTTTTATTATCGAATGATTTGTGCCATGATTAAGAGCATTTTTTCCCAATTTTTCTGACTTGTCCTCAAATAAAATCTTAAAATTAACTTTTAATGGAAAATAGGCATATGAATAAATTTGAGAATCAGATTGATCAGAACTCTAATGTTTTTAATCCATTTATTTTGTTTTCAAGTGTAGTTGATTTACAATGTTATGCTCATTTCTGCTGTATGGCAAACTGACACAGTTATACACGTACGGACATTTTTTTCATATTCATTTCCACTCTGGTTTATCCCAAGATATCAAATAGAGTTCCCTGTGCTCTACAGCAGGGCCTTGCTGTTTATCCATCCAGTGTATCATAGTTTGCATCTGCTGATCTCAAGCTCGAATTTTATTTGCCTCTCACGGGCCATGTGACCACAAATGAGCTATTCTCATTGGGCACCTGTCCATCAAGCCTGTGTCAGTAGGAACAGCGTGGAGGTAAGAAGCACAGGTCTCCACCTTCTAGGACCCACAGCTCACTCAGGAACACGATTAAGTGTGACAATGGCAGGCATGATTACCACTGAAAGGGGCAAGTCACGCCGGTCTCACAGGATTTACATGAAATAAGTGCCTGGTGGTGCCAGTCAGGATTCAGCCAAGAGAGGAGGACCATTCTAGGCATTGGAAGCAAAAAGCAAATAAGTTGATTGCTGTAGCCACTGTGGAGAACAGTATGGAGGTTCCTGATAAAAACTAAAACTAGACCTACCTATGACTTCGCAATCCTACTCCTCTGGGCATATGTCCAGAGCAAAACATGATCCAAAAGGATATACACACCCATGTTCATAGCAACACTGTTTACAATAGACAAGACAAGGAGGCAGCCTAAATGTCCATTGACAGAGAAATGAATAAATAAGATGTGGTACATATATACAATGGGATATTACTCAGCCATCAAAAAGAATGAAATAATGCCATTTGCAGCAATATGAGTGACCTAGAGATTGCCATACCAAGTGAAGTAAGCCAGAGAGAGAAGGAGAAATATTGTATGACATCCCTTATATGTCTAATCTAAAAAGAATGATACAAATGATACAAATTAAACAGACTCACAGATTTAGAGAGTGAACTAAGAGAATGAACTAAGGTTGCTGGGGGGGAAGGACGGGGGGAAGGGATTCTTAGGGAGTTTGGGGTAGACATGTACACATAGCTATGTTTAAAATGTATAATCAACAAGGACCTACTGTATAGCACAGAGAACTCCACTCAGTGTTACGTGACAGCCTGGATTGGAGGAATTTGGGGGAGAATGAATACAAAATAAAAAGTTTAATAAAAAATGCAAATAAGATTAGTGATTTAGGTGTTTACATGATGCATGAAAATCTGAAGACATGAAATTCAAGGGAGCCACGACCATTGACTTAAAGGTTTACGGATGCAGCTGAGGGTCCAGAGGTCTGAGTTGTACCTGCTACCCAGGGGCCCAGAAGGGCTAGGGTGCGCTGGTATCACTGCTCCTCTGCAGAACGAGTGGAGTCCTGGCTGGGAGCACCTGCCGCACTTTCAGGAGAAAGAAGAATGGTAACTGCCCTCCAGAACTCAGGGGAGTGGGTCTCACAGCCAGAGCAGACCATAAAGTGTGCCCCAGACCCCAAGAAGCAAAGATAATTTCTCTTCTCATCTGTAAGTTGCTGGGCTTCATGGGGCCCACAGGGTCTGATGGGGAAGATGGAACATAGCTCAGATATACTGGGCTCTCATGAGTCCAGCCTGTGGATGGAGCCTTGAGTTCTGCCTATGAATAAAGTGGATTTTGTATGATGGTGACAAAGAGTACACAGGCACATGGGGGCAGAAAACCAGTGGTGATACAAACAGCTAACTGCCCATCCAAATCCACTGCTCTTCCATCCTGAAGAGATCAATTTAAGACAGAGAGCACAATGAGCTACTGCACGGGCCTCTCAGGTAGGAAGGGGGCTTCAGCAATGGCTCCTGCATCCCAGACAGGAGGTGTTTCTCCCCCTGGGAACCCCTTGTCCCCATGTCTCTGATAGTGGTGACCTGGCATGGACACTACTTCAAAAGAAAAGTGATATATGGCACCAAGCAAGTGGGTAAAAGGGAAATGGTTGCAGGGATGAGTAAACTCACTTGCAGAAGAAGTGAGGTGCACATGAAGGTGTGCACATGCCTGTGTGCTTGTGCATGCATACGTGTGTGTTGCACCAGGTAGGTAAAAGATGAGGAACTGAACTAAAGCATGAACTCCACCACATTGTCCACCCAGAACATCTGATTATGGCAGCTGCCATACTGAGGTTCTTGCTCTAAAGACATTGCTGAGGATCCCTTCGTGTGTTCTGAGATCTTATCCTAAAACAGATGCCTGTTTATTTCTTCCATCTACGGAAGAAATGGCCAAGAGCAGAGAAAAGCAGAGAAAGCGGCAAGAGCAGAGAGCCCCTGGTTAGAAACCCTGCATATAGAACTCAGAAGCAGAGAAACATTCTCTACAAATTACAGAAAGTACTTTCCTTGACTCTCGAGATGTGTTTTTCTGAAGAAGCTGAATGCATTTGTTCAATGATTCCACTGCAAGAAAATGACGCCTCTTCCTGAAACAGGACTTAGCTGTTACAGGACACATGTGGAAGTAATTTCAAAGGACTTGCTTCTACACCAACCCCCAGGTGGTACAGAAAAGCAAGAACATTGATGAATAATTTATTTGATTTAATTTCAGTTAATCAATAATGCTAATGCACGTCATTTCACTGCATGCTCTGTAAGAACAAACAAATGCAAGAGAAAACCCCTATCATTACAGAGCCTATATTAGTCAGTGATATAAAAATTAAATGTGGAAAACATGCCTCAGTATATAATCAATGACAAGAGGATCAGAGGAGCGTGTAGAGGAGGAGCACGGAGGTGGGGGGCACCCTGAGACTGCAGCGGCTGGAGGGGAGCCCTGTGAACCACACTAAGATCTGCCTCTGACAGATGCAAAAACAGAGGACCCAGCTGGAACATCTACACTGTGTGTCCACAGACACTCAACTTAGTGAAGGTGAGGATTAGACATCCACACCCATCTTGCCTCCAGCAATACCAATGAGATCATAGTCAGAATGTGGATTATAAATTTGCAAGTGAGGTCATTGAAGGCTTGGATGAGAAGTGGCTCCCTTCAAATTCATACGTTGACGCCCTAACCCACAGTACCCTAGCTTGTGTTTGGAGAAAAAGCCTTTAAAGAGGTGACTAAGACAATTAAAATTGTATGTGTGGGGCCCTCATCCAATAGGATTGGTGTACTTATCAGAGGAGGGGGCCAGAACACAGACACGCACAGATTGAAGACCAAGTGAAGACACACAGGGAAGACGGCGGTCTACACACCAAGGAGTGAAACTTCAGAGAGACTAACTGTAGACGCTCTGATCTTGGACTTCTGACCTCCAGTGCTGAGAAAATAAATTTCTGTTGTCTGAGCCGCCCCATCTGTGGTATTTTGTTACCATACTTTGTTAAAGTGCAGTAGACCAGTGCAAGGAGCAAAAAAAGGTTAAGAAATATCCCATAGGCTAATGAAGTGTTCTGTTCATCCACAGGGAGGCATCATGGAAGTGGTATTTTTGAAGACTGGGTTGGTAACTGGATGCCGGACAGATTCCAGAACACAAAGACTGGAAAGCAGGAGAGCATAGAGAGGCTCAGTGGTGACATAATTGTGACAAAAATGGTGAAGGATCTGTTGGAGGATGTGTCTCCAGCCTCGGTGGCTGTTGACCAATATCCACTCCAGTTAAAACCTATGCTGCCCTCTTGGCATCAATAAGTTTTCGCAGTTGTAGCTGAGGCAGAACTCCAGAATGGTTGTCTTGTCTCTTCAGTGTTTAAAATGTGTTTTCTGAAGGTTGTATCCTAACTCTTGATAGTTGGACCTGCAATATGTGCAAATGTACAATTTCCATTTCTACATTTTAAAGAAAGTCTTCCAAAGGGAAATATTCACACAAATATTGAGAATTTCATTCCTCTTTCCAGTGTATGGGGCATTTATAGTCAGAAATGCTGTAAAAGATGAAGAAATGGCAACATCATGACTTCATTGTTTCTTTACAGCTCTATTATGTATATCATCATCATCATCATACTTAGAGAAAACTGCAATAATTATCCTTAAAACATTAGCTTAACTTCTCAGGTTTATTGGGAAACTATACAATAAAAATTGATTTATGACACAGCAAATTAAAAATATTAATAATGGCCAATTTATATCCAAAGAGCTTTTAATGCCCTTTCAGGAATTTATCTTTGTTCTGGCATGTAATCCTTTATTTTAAATTTAGTGGTTGTTCTTGTTTCTTTTCAGAAAAAAAAGCACTAATATCAAACCTATATTTTCTCTTAATAGCTTCATATCCTGTGTTCAATGGCTGCCATTGACCTTCAAACATCTTCTATTGCATTATATCCATAAGTTGTTTTAATATCTTTGCTCTCTCTAATTACCTGGATCATTCTATACCATTCCCTACAGGGACATATACTGCTGAAGTTTGGAGTTTTAAGTACTAATTAAAAAATTCATTAGTGTGTGAATTAATTTCTTCTCTTTGTGTTTTCCTCTCCCTCTTGGTAGCCATCAGACTTTGAGAAGCAATCTAGTTGTTCCCATGCAGAGATCCAGAACTCACTTTAATTACTCTGGTTGGAGTCCCACATCAGTCAGCAGCGCCAGGACATAAACCTGAACACAGGCAAGTCTCACTCAGGCAGCTCACTGGGACATGACCATTTCAGGACAATCCTTTCAATGGTATAAACATTCCAGCACTGACTCTGGTGCAGACAATCCTGCTGCAGAGTTTCCTCCTCTAAAAGATCCCGCTGAGATGTTGCAGTGAAGAACCATACATTAATCAGGTCAGAGCAAGCAAAGGAAAGTGGACACTTGAAATAATTAGCAACATAATTCAAGTCCCCCAGAAAGATATTCAGAGACTAACGTAGCAAGAATATTCTCTACAGATGCGGCTACTTTTCGATCAGGTTGCTTGGAGAATTTTTGCTGTAACAGACAGCGGGCAGAAAATAAACTACAATTTAATCTCTGAAGGACACCAGTCCACGAAATAATTAGATTTATATATTTAGCATCCACTTAACACGACTGGAAGGTGCTTATTGTTCACCATAAGTTCAGAGTCTATTATATTTCTCGTTATTTCTCTTGGTCTCTCAGAAATGCCACATCCATTAGAACAGTGAAAAGGATGGAAGGCCTGGAGTTGTGCACATTTTTTTTTTATCAACTTGCAATAAACTATTTGTCAAACATCTGACTGAACATTAAAGAACAGTGTTTTAAAATGAGTAAGAATTTAGACTATTTTCAGTTTCTATTTGTCATGTATTAAAAAGCTGAGCATGTCATCAAATGTTATTCCTAAAAGCTAGCTGTTGAATATGCTTTGAACCACCAATATGTCTTCTTCCACCATAGCACCAATCATATTTCTCACCGTTTGTTTTTGCCTAATCCCATCTACTGGAGAAAAATATCTAATTCACATTTTAATCCTAGAGACTTACACAACTGTCCATTACATTGTAGGTTCCCTGCAAATGTTTATAGAATGAATGCTCATGTAAAACTTTACCAGCTTATTAAGATCTTGCCAAATGCTGTCTTCCAGAGAAATTATTCTCTTTCTGAAATTTGAAGAAAAGCATTCAGTATGAGTTCTCGCCATTAAAAATTTACATACATATATACATATCACATGGTGAAATTGTATAAATTAAATTTCATTCAAAAATATTATATTCAATTTAATTTTTCTGCAAAAAATTAATTTGTTCACCCAAAAATATTTACTGAAAGTGTACTATAGGCAGATACCCAGGGACATAACATTGAACAAGATAGATAAGTAACAACACTCCCACAGCATGTATTCCAGCAAAGGAAGCCAAAAGTAAGCAACTGAACATGTAATGTAATGCAGGTTGTTGATAAGGGCTTAGAGGAATAATGAGGCTGCCTGCAGATTCAGGAGGCTGCCTGCAGATTCAGGAGGGATGTGATGTGATTGATGAGAGGATGCCCAGCAATAATGAGATAATTTTAACTAGACATGTCAGACAGGACCACTTTGAGGAGACAATCACTCTGAGGACCTGAGCAAAATGCATCAACAGGTCCTGCAAAGTCCCTGAGGCAGGGACAAGGTTTGGTTCAAAGAACTCTTAAGAAGGAATCTGGACTGGAGCAGAGGAGAAAGAAGATGGGTTAAAAGGGTTTTGAAGACATTGACAGGGCAGGTTCAGCAAGGTTTGTCCATCACTGAAGAGAGTTTGGATCAAATTCCACATCTCAGGGGAAACTGTGAGGGAATTTTGAGGCGTAAAGGGGACATCCAACCTGTGTTCTCTGTGACTTGGCACCGCTTGGCTCAGGTCACAAAGACAACACAGACAACATTCCTCCATAACCCGGGAACAGAGGGAGGAAAGCATTTTTCAAAATGGAAATTGCAGTTCTGAGAAGGGATCTAACCAAAATCAGAGCTAACCATCATAGAGCTGCATCCAATCAGGACTTTCACCACAAATATAAACATTTTTTCCCTTTCTCTAGAATTAGGTTTGAAAAGTGGAACATGTACTTGCATGCAGATCAAGCTTCTTAAATGAAAAAGAAAACAATTCTGCCCTGAAATCAAGACAAAGTATTTTCTATAATGATAACCAATGCACTCAGAGTATGAATCATTTCAAAATGACCAAAATTAAGGCGAACTGATGTGTTCTCTTGAGTCACAATACAGCCTCAAGAGAACACTGCTTTCAGAGGGCTGAGAACTGCACCCTCCCCTCCGCGGCCCCCAGCCTGAGCGTCTGGGTCTTCAGCCCGAGGGCCGCCACCCTGGAGGCAGGTAGCCTAGACCAGGAGCAGGGGCTGCTGATGCCTTCTATCTGAAGAGGTCAAGGTTCAAATACCAGACTCTGCGGTTTAAAGAAATATTTGTTTAAGATGGCTTAACTGATGGTTTAAAAAAAACTTCATTGTACACAGCAGTTCATCACAGTCGTGGGTGCAGGGTCACCATGAGATCAGAGAACACAAACAGGGACCTGGAGACCCAGAGCTGCCAGAATGGGGCCCAATGTGTGGACAAGCTACGTGTGTCCAGATCTCCCCGGTGTGGCCCCCAAATCTTGCCAGCTCACACACCAGGATCTACAGAGACGGATCCACACAGTCCTCTCCCACCCGGCCTCAGGGGATAACTGTCCACAAAGCTGTTGAAAAGAGTGACTACCATCCTGGAGACTGCTGTGTGTCATGCAAATGTCTAAGGTTCTGGTCCTTAATAAAAACTGTGATGAGGGGCTTATAAGACCCCCCTTCTACCAGGGAGGAAGGGAGGCTTGTCCCAGGGGCTGAAATAACGTGTCACACAGGTGACCCCCACTAACAGAAGGGAAATGAAATCCAGGCAAAATCCAGGATCTGACTCTGGAGCACCCCCAACAACAGTTCTATTTAGGGCAGTTCTACTTATTGAAAAAAAAAAAAACAAGATTAAATACTGAGTCTTCTCTGGTATTTTGATTCCCAGAGAAGACACAACACTTTAAGGCAAGTATTTGTCTCAGGCTCAGCTTGGAGCACTCTGCATTTGAAGTGTTAGGGGTGGGTGACTGGATCAGACATGGGTTTTATCATCAGAAGGCTTTCCTGAGGAAGTCACAAACATTATGTGACGTTTTAAGATGACTTTGGGGTTTTACAATGAATTAATTTTTTGTTTGATTATTTAAATTTTTTAGCAGTTATACATTTTCCCTATATCAAATTGGAAGGAAGTTGGACAAGAAATGTGTAGCCCTACCCCCATCAGTGGATGGCTGTGCCTTACCTCCTGTTCTAAAGAATGACATGTGTTGCACCCCTATATTCCTAACAGCACGGTTCACAACAGCCAAGATATCAAAGCAACCTAAATGTTCATGGACAGAGGAATGGATAAAAAAGATGTGATACATACGTACAATGAAATATTAGTCTTAAAAAAGCATGAAACAATGACGTTTGCAGCATGAATGGATCTAGGGATAATCATATTAAGCAAAGTAAGTCAGAAAGAGAAATACAAATACCATATGATATCACTTATACATGGAATCTAATATATGACAAAAATGAACACATCTATGAAACAGAAGCAGACTCACAGAAATAGAGAGCAGGCTTGTGATTGCCAAAGGTGATGGTGGGTGGGGAGAGAAAGATTGGGAGTTTGGGATTAGTGGATGCAAACTATTGCTTGAGAATGAATAAACAACAAGATCCTACTGTATAGCACAGGGAACAATATTCAATATCCTGTGATTAAATAGAGTTGAAAGAATATGAAAAAGAATATATTTTTATGTACAACTGAGTCACTTTTCTCTACAGAATAAATTCAGTTCAGTTCAATCACTCACTCATGTCCATCTCTTTGCAACCCCATGGACTGCACCACGTCAGGCTTCCCCGTCCATCACCAACTCCTGGAGCCTACTCAAACTCGTGTCCATCAAGTCGGTGATGCCATCCAACCAATTCATCCTCTGTCATCCCCTTCTCCTCCTGCCCTCAATCCTTCCCAGCATCAGGGTCTTTTCTAAGGAGTCAATTCTTCGCATCAGGTGGCCAAAGTATTGGAGTTTCAGCTTCAGCATCAGTCCTTCCAACGAATATTCAGCACTGACTTCCTTTAAGATTGACTGTTTGTATCTCCTTGCAGTCAGCAGAAATTAACACACTATTATAAACCAACTATACTTCAGTAAAGGCTTCCCTGGTGGCTCAGCTGGTAAAGAATCCGCTTACAATGTGGCAGACCTGAGTTCGATCCCTGGGTTGGGAAGGTGCCCTAGAGAAGGGAACAGATATTCACTCCAGTATTCTGGCCTGGAGAATTCCATGGACTATGACTGGCAAAGAGTCGAACACGACTGAGCAACTTTCACTTCACTTTCATACTTCAATAAAATATTAGGGAAAAAAATAACTTGTGAGCCTAATTCCCTCATTTTACAGGAGCAGAACTGCGGGGGTTAAATGACTTGCTCAGTTTCCTGTTTCAGCTGAGGGGTGGAGTCCTTGACCCTTGACCTCACATCTCAGTGAACCAGAGCCAAGTGCACACCTCAGAGCTTCAGTCTGCACCAGGAACACGGACAGTCAACCTGGTAACAAGTAAAGCCCATTCAACAATAATACTGTGCTTTTATATCAAAAGTAAACTGGTATAATATAAAGGGACCTTAAATCCCGTCTTTGCCGAGTTCAAGGAACTTGGTGTATTTCAGCTGCAGATGTGTGATAATTGAATGAGGTGTTCACAGTAAGGAAAAGCATTCCTGAGCAGTGTTTCCTGCCCAAATATGCATGCATTTTTCATTTAAAGTGCTGGTCACTTGCAGTGTTAAAGATGACCTCAAAGGGAATAAATAATTCAAACTGAAAGAGGTGATGCTTTTAAATTTAGAGGAATATCACTAAAATCTACGTTTATCAGAAATGTAGTTATACCATAAAAATTATCTTTTCCTTTCCATTTCCTGACTAAATGACTCTGAGACATTCATCATTTATAATTTTGAGTCATACATTATATAAGACACGAATATTTATACATCCAAAAGTCTCTGATATATGAGTGGAAAAGAATACCATCTTAGTGAAAAAAATATCCATGATTTCTGCACTCCAAGTCTAGAAGTATTTGTGATGAGAATAATATTGAAGACTATTTTAAATGTAAAAACTGGAAAACCTATCCCTAGCCACGGAGGAGCTGGGTTTGCCAATGGAGGACTTGTGCTCAAGCTGTGACTGTCCCCTTTAATCAAATAAGATACTGAATTCCAGATGCTTAATAACTTCATCTATAAGACAGTTAAGTGACCTTGGTTATAGAAAGTGCTCTATTAACTCCAAGATGAAATATGCACAATCATGAAATTTGCGCAGTCCCGGACTTTACAATGATGCAAAAGCAATATGCATTCATTACAAACAACACTTCAGATTTTGAATTTGGATCTTCTCCCAGACCAGCAATGTGTGGTCCGATACCCTCTCAGGAAGCTGGACACAGGTGGTGAGCTACAGCTCTCGTCAGCTCCACAGCCACAAAGTCAAGCAACCTAAACATTGACAACCACTCTGTATCTGGACAACCGCTCTAGTTTTCACTTCCGGTGCAGTAGTCAGTAAGTTTCAGGAGATATTCAATGCTTGATTATCAAATCAATCCTACCAGTCCATCCTAAAGGAAATCAGTCCTGAATGTTCATTGGAAGGACTGATGCTGAAGCTGAAACTCCAATCCTTTGGCCACCTGGTGCAAAGAACTGACTCATTGGGAAAGACCCTGATGCTGGGAAAGATTGAAGGCAGGAGGAGAAGGGGAAGACAAAGGATGAGATTGTTGGATGGCATCACTGACTCAATGGACATGAGTTTGAGTAGGCTCCGGGAGTTGGTGATGGACAGGGAGGCCTGGGCTGCTGCAGTCCATGGCAATTAAATGTCTCTGATGATGCTCAGTCACTCAGTCGTGTAGACTCTTTGCAACCCCATGGACTGTATTCTACCAGGCTCCTCTGTGCATGGGATTCTCCAGGCAAGAATACTGGAATGGGTTGCCATTTCCTTTCCCAGGGGATCTTCCCAACCCAGGGATCGAACCTGAAGCTGGTCTGTATGATGCAGAACAAAGATGATCCCAGAAACCCAAGGATGGTGGGCAACCAAGCTTCATGGGATTAATCACAAAGACTTCATTAGACTGTTCTTGTTTGGCTATAGTTAACACTGGATTATGTGAGTGCCTGGAGTTACTGCCTTTATTAATTAAGTCAGACTCCACTTTACCCATCCCTACGAAAAAGAGAAAAGATGAATTCAGTATCCTCCCCCTTCAAATGTTAATTACCCTAAGCAGTGAAAGTCCTAAATCAGGAGGTTCCTGCCCCATCTCCAGGAAGACCCTGCTCACATTTGCACGGGGGCCTGCTCTTTTGTGTCTCTGATAATAGGCACAGATGTCGGCCCGCCTTCATCTGAGCGACTTTTGCCTAATAACCATCTTCAACGCGTCCCAGTTGCACCTGTTCAGCATTTTAAAATGAATTAGTGTGCTTGATTGCCTCCAAAAATCTTGTCCACTTTTGTCAACCTGATTACACTGCCACAAACAAAGCAATTATATGAGCGGCAGCCGCTTGCGAACTGGAAGGAGGCCAACCCACCCAGCGAACTGAGGGACTTTTTCTTGTGGTTGTTCTTCAGAACTGCCTGACTGCAGGACGGCCTTGGGTTCAGACCTCATAAGAGGACTCTCACTGGAGGTCAGGCTAGGGAGGACATGAGAGGTGGCTTCATGGGCTGTTAGAACAGGCCACACACCAAGGATGGGCAAGAGGGTGGGAATGACCTTCGTGACTGACACTTAGAAGATTTAGAGCTCCAAGGAGAAGTGGGCCTTCCACATGGCCTCAGAGCCTGCGATGGCTTCTGTGCCTTTACTACAAACAGACAGCCACTGTGGGATTTCTATATCTCTTCTTTCCTGTCAGGTACAGTATGCTAACTCTGCTTTCAGTTAAATCAGGATAGAAAAAAAGCATAAAATAATGTGGATAGACTAAACACTGGTTTATCATGTCTTTGCCTCTCTTTCCTCATTTAATCAGGACTTGACTCATACACTAAGCTTGAGAAATGGTTGAGGAAATTATCATAAAAGTACACAGCTGATTATTAAAGAAACATTAAAAAGGATGCTCAAAAAAATGGAAGGCACAGGTGAATTCCTGCTGTCCTGTTTCTGATAAATTCTCCAATACCTGCCTAAGTGTCTGACATAGGGCAGACACTCCAAGGTTGAATATTGAATGAGTGAGTGAGTGAATAGCTGAGAAAATAGACGGAATATGAAGCTAAGTGAAAAAAATAACTAAAGTCAAAGTTGAATCCTTAGATGGATCTTTGTAAAGGCTTCCATAACTTATTTAAGGAAATGCTATCTTACTAATACTGACGATTAGGTTGTAGTATTATTGCACTCATCTCACATGCTAGCAAAGTAATGCTCAAAATTCTCCAAGCAAGACTTCAACAGTGAACTTCCAGATGTTCAAGTTGGATTTAGAAAACGCAGAGGAACCAGAGATCAGATTGCCAACATCCATTGGATCATCGAAAAAGCAAGAGAGTTCCAGAAAAATATCTCCTTTTGCTTTATTGACTACGTCAAAGCCTTTGACTGTGTGGATCACAACAAACTGTGGAAAATTCTTCAAGAGATGGGAATATCAGACCACCTGACCTGCCTCTTAAGAAATCTGTATGCAGGTCAAGAAGCAAGAGTTAGAACTGGACATGGAACAACAGACTGGTTCCAAATAGAAAAAGGAGTATGTCAAGGCTGTATATTGTCACCCTGCTTATTTAACTTATATGCAGAGTACATCATGAGAAATGCTGCCCCGAATGAAGCACAAGCTGGAATTAAGATTGCCAGGAGAAATATCAATAACCTCAGATATGCAGATGACACCACTCTTATGACAGAAAGCAAAGAAGAACTAAAGAGCCTCTTGATGAAAGTGAAAGAGGCGAGTGAAAAAGTTGGCTTAAAGCTCAACATTCAGAAAACTAAGATCATGGCATCTGGTCCCATCACTTCATGGCAAATAGATGGGGAACCAATGGAAACAGTGACAGACTTTATTTGTGGGGGCTCCAAAATCACTGCAGATGGTGACTGCAGCCATGAAATTAAAAGGTGCTTGCTCCTTGGAAGAAAAGATATGACCAAACTAGACAGCATATTTAAAAAGCAGAGACATTACTTTGCCAACAAATGTCTGTCTAGTCAAAGCTATGGTTTTTCCAGTAGTCATGTATGGATGTGAGAGTTGGACTATAAAGAAATTTGAGAGCCGAAGGACTGATGCTTTTGAACTGTGTTGTTGGAGAAGACTCTTGAGAGTCCCTTGGACTGCAAGGAGATCCAACCAGTCCATCTTAAAGCAAATTAGTCTTGAATATTCAATGGAAGGACTGAGGCTGAAGCTAAAACTCCAATACTTCGGCCACCTGATGTGAAGAACTGACTCATTTGAAAAGACACTGATGCTGGAAAAGATTAAAGGCAGAAGGAGAAGGGGATGACAGAGGATGGATGAGGTGGTTGAATGTTATCACCGACTCAATGGACGTGAGTTTGAGTAAACTTCAGGAGCTCGTGATGGACAGGGAGGGCTGGTGTGCTGTAGCCCATGGGGTTGCAAAGAGTCGGACATGACTGAGCGACTGAACTGACTCACTGATTATTGCTTTTTCTTCTTTCTAATTTGTTTTGTATTTTTTATATTTTTATAATAAAGATACAAGGTTTCAACAATGAAATTCAAATAAAGCAATTTTTAAGAGAATTAAAAAAAAGAAAAGCATTGTTAGGAAACTTCCCTGGTGGTCCAGCGGCTAAGACCCTTCATTCCCAATGCAAGGGGCCCAGGTTTGATCCCTGGTCAGGGAACTAGATCCCGTATGTCACAACTAAGACCCAGAGCATCCTGATTATTTAATTTAAAAAATCATTAGACTTGGGAAGTGAATCCATCTTCCCTGGTCTGTGTCAGTATTTGTTACTGATTCACAACAGAATTAGGGTCTCAAACCATCCTTTGAGTGGCAGCATCTGTCAGTGTACTCCTATACCTTCTGGTCAGATCTAACAGGTAAAGCTTTAACATAAAATGAATCTTCAGCAAATCAAAAATGAAATACTTCTCCCATGAGGCAGATCATTTACTTCAAAGATGCCGTCTCAGATAGAAAATTGACACACCGTTCAACTCAGAGCTCTCCTTCTACGTACTCTTGTTGATTGTTGCTGAGGGCTTTTTCTTTTTTTTCTAACATTGCCAACCTAGGGATAAGCTTTTGTTTATTTCTGTCTTTCCAGAAAGACAGAAATGATTTATGCAAAGAAATTGACTCACATAATGTAGAAGACTGGCAAGTGAAAAATCTGCAGGGCAAGCCCACAGACTGCAAACAATCTTGAGCCTGAAATTTGTAGAGCAGGCTAGAAACTCAGAATCATTATATCACAGTTTTGAAGTAATTCCTTCTTCTCTAGGAAACTTCCATTTCTGTTCATAAGGCCTTAAACATTATTGAAGGATGCCCACCCATATTATCAAGGGTAATCTCATTTCCTTAAATCCAACTGATTCTAAATATTAATCACATCTACAAAATACCTCCACAGCAACATTTGGACTAACATTTGACCAAAAGACTAGGTATCATAATTCAGCCACATTGACATATAAGATTAACCATGGCATTTTATACCATTCTGAAAATGTTTTAGAGAAAACATTTTCACTTGCTTCTTAGATATTTTTTGTCAGTATTTCAGGGGACAGGAAATGTCCCTTATTCACATCTATCTCTTCAGGACCAAGGACAGAATTCTGCTCAGAACAAATGCATAAACATTTAGGCAGATTAGATGAATAGAAGGATGGAAGTAAGGATGAATGGAGAGAAAAGAGGAAGGAAGGAAAGAAAGATAGACAGTTCAAGCCTCTCATACCTTACATCCATCTACAGTGATTGCTCCCTGCTGAATACTCATGCTGCTTTTTTATATATACACAAAGCAGCATTAGACTAGTGCCAAGCAGTCTAATGCTGCTTTGTCTTCCAAATAAAAAATTAAACTCCTTGCAAAAAAAAAAAAAGTTATGTTCTACACATCTTTATATCTTTATTTGTTGTTAAGTCGCTATCATGTCCAACTCTTTCGCAACCCCATGGACTGTAGCCCACCAGGCTCCTCTGTCCCTGGGATTCTCCAGGCAAGGATACTGGAGTGTGTTACCATTTCCTTCTCCAAGGGATCTTCCAGACTCAAGGATCAATCTCACATCTCCTGGGTTGCAGGTGGATTCTTTATCACTGGGCTGGGAAGCCCTTATATCTTTGTACCACCTTGTAAAATGATGGAAATATAAATAAACCAATATCTATATGGTGATTCTATAATTCAGTTTTGTTGATATTAAAACATTGGTATGGGCTTCCAAGGTGGCTCGGTGGTAAAGAACCTTCCTGCCAATGCAGGAGATGCAGGAGATGTGGATTCAATCTCTGGGTGGGGAAGATCCCCTGGAGGAGGTAACGGCATCCCACTCTAGTATTCTTGCCTGAAAAATCCCATAGACATAGACTGGTGGGCTACAGTTCGTGAGGTCACAAAGAGTCAGACACAACTGAGCCACTGAGCAGTCACACGTGTAAAACGTTGATATATATGTGGCTGCTAATCAAAACCTGTTTATTTATCTTTAAATCTAGTCTTTACCTATCTGTGACCAATCTCATCATCCTCCCTGTGGAACCATTGCAGAAGCTGTGACTCACTGAAGTTGGATGGTTTTACTGTGTGCTGGGTTCAGTGGGCTGTAGCACCTTGAGCAAGACATTATCACTGGTGGTTTAATTATCAAATGTGGAAACAGAAAGAAAAAATGAATGAGTGATCTTGTGCTGGCTATACTCCCTCTGTTTTTTGGATCTATTCTCTCCACCCCTGAGCACCCGCCTTCTGGCCCAGGAACCTCACCCAGGTAGATGAAATGAATGGGCTCCCTTGCCTTTTGGCTTTGGGTTGGGTTTAGTCACTGGAATTTGGGAGAAAGAAAAGAAGTGCAGAGAAGAAAACCTAGGTAGCTGAAGGCTGAGCTTTTGCTGGGCACCCTCCTCAAATGCCATCTCAATCTTCATTTCTCTGCAAGTTTTAACTACAACGGTCACCCAATCCAGCTGCCACCACTGCCCACTTGTAAAGCTTCTCCTACAGGTTAGGTTGTTATTACCACAAAACATCCCCTCTAGGGACCAGAATATATATTGATTATCCATAACTGCATCATCAATTATCCCCAAACCTGGTGGCTTAAAGGGCAACAGCCATTGATCACTTTATATGATTTCCATGGTTCTGTACTCAGCAGTGGCTGGCCATGATACTCTGGGCTCCAACTCTCTCTTGAAGCTGCAACAAATTGGCTGAGCCACAGCCATCAAAAGGCTTGACTGGGGCTACGAGATCTACTTCCAAACAAATCGTTTGCGTGATTAACAAGCTGCGCTGGTTCCTAGCCGGAGAACCCGGTTCCTGTGACAAGGACCACTCCCCAGGCAGCTCGAGAACCCCTCTGAGATGAGGGTGCATTCCCAAGTGAGTGACCTGGGACAGCAAGGGGAAGAGTCTCCTGATGATCTCGTCTCAGGGGGTGAGGTCACACCATCGTTTCTGCAGAACGTTTCTGGGTACACGGATCACCCCTGTTTAATGTGGGAGGGAATGTGCAGAAGTTTGAACACCAGGAGGACAGCTGGCATGTGTGTCTTGTGTCCCAGTTCTTATCCAGGGGCAGGGGGATGGATGAAGGATGTGGTGGTGAGGAGGACACATGGATGGATGTTAAAGTTTAGCAGGAGTCCCTTGGGCAGGCATAGGGGAGGTGGTCTTTGACCTAAATCCTCTTCACTTCCCTCCTGTAGTTCCCCTGTTTTCTTTTCTTCATTCATCTCAGCCATCAGCTCCATTCTATTGACCTTAGGAATGCCCATCCTGGAACAGAATATAATTAGTGTGCAAACGACCCTGGATTCTGCTTGCCAAACTCTGAAACCTCAGACACAGAGAAAGGTATTTTATACAAAATTCTAGGGAAGCAGGAAGGATCAGGCTCTCCGACATTCCATCAGACTCAAAAGACATGCTTCTGGCTGGAAAGAGGACATAAGAGAGACCACAGAAACCTGTGTGGTCCAAACGCAAATGCTGCTGTCTATGATGCTTCTGGGGGTTCAACAAGACCCCTGACAAGAGAATATCACGTCCACTCCAAGAGAATGTGGCTTTGCAACATGTTCTGGTGCCCCAATCGTAGCACAGAAGCCAGAGAGAAACTCCAAGGCTCAAAGGAAGACTTACAATAGCCGAGAGCTGCAAACCTGAAATGCCAGGGGGACAGCAAGAGAAATATCTCAAACTGAACCTGTGTCCCTTGATGCCCGAGGACCACTGCTTCCATGCTTGTCACTAGAGAAGATTCTGGGAGGAGTGGGAACTACGGACATCACTGAGGTGTTTCATGTGCCCTAACAGGATGGGGACTCAGGGTCTAAAGGTGAAAGTGCTGAGCAGAAAGAAGTCATGGCTGTTCACATGGCTGTTTCTGTGCACAGTGACTACAGAAGCCCCACTTCGGAGAACAGGTTGTATCAGTTAGCATCATATGTAAGGCTTCTGGATTCTGTATGTGATAGCAGAAAAGACTAATTGAAAGTCTTCATTGATAAAAAAAAAATATTCATCATAATCATTTGTTAAAGCCTATCTGACTCTGTGTTAGGAAAATTTGTCAATTATACAGTTCCTATCTGATAGTAAATGTCTCCAGGCACCCACATAACTGCTTTGCCTATAGTAAAGCTTGTGTCATACCAGTTTCTAGGAGAATAAAATGTCTGGGAAAGCCTGAATGGGTTTAGCCAGTTCATGAAAACTACCTCCCCTGTCTTGAAACCCTCTCTCTCTCCTTCAAGAATCATCTTCCAAGGTTTAGGGACCATCTCAGCCAGGATGTCTTCCTCAATTCGCCTGTAATAATCATTCCATTTCCTTGCACTTTTATAACCTTCTGTGTCTCATCTGCTGATCCAGTCAGCCTCTGGCTGTGTGGGTTTCCCTGTGTAGCTCTTGACTCCCCTAGGTCACAGGCTGTTTACTGACTTGTCTATGGGCAGGAGCAGAGGCTCGACCATAGAGACAACTAAATAAGCTACAGTTTCTTAAATTCAAGCACAAAAGTGAACTTGGCGTGCTAACCACACCTCCTTTGACAAAAGTCACATCTCCGATGCCCTCACTTCCACTCTCAAAGTATCTGTTCTTTTCCATCTTTCCCCCAACAATCACTGCCCTCTCCATGCCTCCTACACACAGGTAACCTTCCCGTTGAAGGAGTGGTTTTTACATTCAAGTCAAAGCCTGATCTCAGGCATCTGTGCTCAAATGTCATCGTGGCCACATCCCAGGTATGCAACCTGGAATGAGCTATCTCACCTCCTGACTTCACTTCCTAATCTGTAAGAAAAAGTAAGCGTACAGTTTCAGAGGGTTTCCTAAGCATCGGGGAAGACCCCACAGGAGGCAGAGCTGAGAACATAGCCCGGTGTACCGCTGACCTCCCAGGAGACTCGGTGTGGTCCTCTTGCCCTCACACTGCTGACAGTGGTCCCACTTCCTGAGTCCTCTCCTCTGGCCAGTGAGCTGTGTTCAGGGCTGGCTGGTGTGAGGACAGCCACACTCTTTGCTGTCATTTTCCTTCTCCAGGAGGATCTCCACACGCCCAGGAAGCAACGCTTGTGCTCCATAGCCCTTCACACCCTGAGATCTCTCATCACGGATGAAAGCAGGGAGAGCAAGTCACAGCCGTGAACTTCACAGCTGCAGAGCCTGAAACCTCCTGCCAGGTTCGTATAAATCCAAGGCTAGACGTAGCACTAAAGCTCCCCATTCCCCCCACCCCAGCTTCCTCAAGCTCCTCAAGGAAAGCTAAGCTTTCAGCAAACACCCCATGAATTCACCAATTCAGTTTTATGCAGCTATGCAAACACTGAGCTTCGTTCTGTTTTCTTTAGGAATGGGGCAAAGAACCCCCCAAAGTAGTAAATCAAGCTCAATTATTTTAGTTACCAGTCCTTCCCCAGGAAAACTCCAAGTCAGCAGTTGAAACAACCAGCCTCTTAAAAATAATTAAAAGCAGACATCTGGAAAGCACTAGTTATGGAGGCATTCGCAGTCCCAGAAACATGCTATGGATAACCAAGCCTTAGTTAAAGAAAGGAAAAAAAGGAGTATTTTTCAGTTGCCTTTAAACAGAAGCTTATCGCCCATGAACATGAAACACAAATGTCCAACAAAAATTTACTTTTCTCTTTCAGCAAGTTAATGTCAACACATGTTATTAATTTTTGCTACCAAGCCGGTCTTGGTGGGGAGTCTGGAAGCTTGGCCAACCAGCGTTTAATGAGCTGTTGGTTGTTCAATAGCACACGCATCACAAGGAGGCCAGATGGACCACTCAGTTACACCCTCCACATGCTGTTTTGGAATGTGGAAAGGCTCCCCCCTTCTCCGGCACACCTTTCAATTTATGTAAAATATACTCTTTTTCAGTCCTATCAACGCATCTTCTTGGAATTGCCAAGGCCACCATTAACCCCGGTCACTATCTCGGAGCTTCAGCACCTGAGGGCTGAAGCACCTACATCTCTCCTACTTCCGCTCAAAGGACAGCAGCATCAACAACACACATATTTTATCTCTCATAGATGGGAAAACAATCCATGGTCCCCGAAGTAACAATCCACTGTTTGCTTAAGTAAATTTCTGTGAGGTAGACGAGCCAAGTTTTTGCTTTATTTTTATCTGAAGTGCTAAACCCTTTTCAATCTGTAAATTATGAAAAACCTGGTTTCTCGCTAAAACTGCTTAAAATTGTAATGGCATTTTAACCATTCTCCCTTTGAAACAAAAGAAATGTGCACACCTTTGGGCAAAAAGCAAATCTCCTTTAAATGATAGAATAGATATAGAATCTCAAATTGTCAGAATGGTGATTTTTGAAATAAATAAAAAGCAAGCAGAGTGATCTTTGCCAACTTTTAAGTGCACATGGCATTAATTTCATTCAACAACCAATAACTTGCAGAGTGCCTACAATGTGCAAGGGGATTCAGTGTATCTGATGGTCACACAAAAGGGACAAACAATGATGCTTAGGCCATGATTTCTGGTCTCTAAGCCAACAATCCAGAAGTGAAGAGGTTCCCAATACAATGGTGAGGTTGAACGGTGGTAGGTAGTATTTTCTTGTAAATCTTTAGTTTTATAGATGATCTTGCCTGACCCCCAGAATACCTGTGGTCCTCTTTATACTTTCACATTGTATAAAAGCTATGGATTTCTTCCTGTGTACACTGAGCTTTTTAAAGGGAAGTTTCTCATCTTATTTATGTTTGCATCTTTGACACTTCCACAAAGTGGCTGTTTCAAAACGTGTGATTTTATGTACCTGCCTACGTAAGTAAGTAGTTAGAGAGATTGATTGCTAGATAGGGGAGAGAGAGAGACAGAATATGAACTCGTGAATTAGTGGTGATTGCATCTAAAAGCAATGGCATCCGTAAGGTCATGAGATGTGGCCATCAGCTAGACTGAGTGACAGAGAATCATAATACGTACAGGAAATAACCTTCCCACAGGTCCTCCATATCCTCCAGGTGTCCTTCTTACCTACGTTGAGTTTATCTAGAAATTAAGACCTGTCCTAAGCAGTGGAAAGAATTCCCAGCTTTGAGTCAGAACATCGAAGTTTTACACCACACTCTGCTTCATGACCCCCACACTCTTTCATTTGCCACGTGTCACTCTTCCCCAAACACATTCACCAATGGACAGAGCCTGGGATGGTGACCCTAGCAAATGGGACCAAAGAGACAGGGAGGGTGAATCCTCAGGGTGAACCAGTCAGAGTGTAAGTCATTCTCAAAGGACAGAGATGCAGCCAAAGCAAGGTCCTGTTTCTTGAGGCATGTTTTCCCCCATTAATGAACATTCAAGGTAAGCCACTGTAGTTCCTGCATATCATCAATAACAATTTCTATAGAAGTACAAATGCTGCTGCTGTTTAGTAGCTCAGTCATGTCTGACTCTTTCCAATCTCATGGACTATAGCCTGCCAGGGTCCCCTCTTCATGGATTTCCCAGGCAAGAATACTGGAGTAGGTTGCCATTTTCTTCTGCAGATCTTCTCCACCCAGGAATCGAACCTCCACCTCCTGCTTGGCAGGCAGATTCTTTTCCACCGAGTTCAATTCAGTTCAGTCCAGTCGCTCAGTCATGTCCAACTCTTTGCAACCCCATGGACTGCAGCACGCCAGGCCTCCCTGTCCATCACCAATTTCCAGAGTTTACTCAAACTCATGTCCACTGAGTCAGTGATTCCATCCAACCATCTCATCCTCTGTCGTCCCCTTCTCCTCCCACCTTCAATCTTTCCCAGCAACAGGATCTTTTCCAATGAGTCAGTTCTTCACATCAGGTGGCCAAAGTATTGGAGTTTCAACTTCAACATCAGTCCTTCCAGTGAACGCTCAGGACTGATCTTCTTTAGGATGGACTGGTTGGCTCTCCTTGCAGTCCAAGGGACTCTCAAGAGTCTTCTCCAACACCACAGTTCAAAAGCATCAATTCTTCTGCACTCAGCTTTCTTTATAGTCCAACTCTCACATCCATACATGACTACTGGAAAAACCATAGCTCCACTGAGCTACCCATCACTAAACATACCCTAAACACAAATCAGCTTTCTAGATAATTTAGATCAATGTTCTAAGAATTCCTGAAGTCTTTGAGTATAATTTCATAGAGGTGAGAGAGTAAGGGGCTTGCTGCCAGTAATAACAATAATGATGATCAGAAAGAAGGGCCATCTGTATATTAGTATAGGGCCATTCAACAAACACTCCTAAAACCTGTATATTTTGACTTATCTAATCCCCAGAATGCTATAAGACAGGTAAAATTATCAATATCTTTATTCTTCATTATACATAGAGAGTTTATAAACCTTGCTCAAGTTCATGGATAAGAAGTTGCAGAGTTTGGATTTAAATCCAGACATTCTGACCTCCAGAATGACGCCACACTTCATGGCCAAGATTTCAGAAATTCATGTTTCTGAACATCCATGTAAATTTTATTTATCAATCAGGATTTTTAGGAAAAATAAATAGAAAAGAAAATTTACTCCAGCAATTTCAGTTTATCAGAATTCAGGTCAATACCAATTTATTGAAGAAATAAATAAACCAAACTTAAAACAAGGGGCTATATTGTCTTAATGTCTCCAACATTTTACGTGATTTTTTAACCTCTCAGGTGAATACTTCATTGGAAAATATTTTCTAAATTAACTTTTAACTGTATCATTAAATCTCCTTTTTTAAAACTCCCTATTATGCATACCTATACCATGTCTATACCCAGTTGCCAATAGGTCTCCAAACTGTGAAAAATATGAATACTAAAAATATTTCTGTCTGGCTGGAAATTTTCTTCAGGTCTACGGGTGTAAATCAACAAAGCTGTGGATGGAACATGTTCTTTTCCCACACGAGTCAGTTAACTTTGCCCAGAAAGAAACCATGTTTCTTGACCTTGGAATTCACCCTGGCTCTTGCCAACCATACTTCAACCAACACATACATTTGAAATGTGTTTCAAATGTATTTCCAAAAAAATGCAAAAGATTGTACATGATTTAGTTCATCTGTGGCCACAGCTGAGGTCACAGCTTGAAAATATGTTCTCTATATGTGTTCATTAGGTAGAGTAGATTGATATACTTTAAAATGTGAGTTCAGACTACAAATAATGTAAATAATAATGTTTACAGACATGTTACAAAGCCATACAAGAAATCAGAGATAGATGCCTGTTATCCAGGAAACAATGGGTCCTGTTAATGTAGTGTGATCTCCTGAACCCCATTACTGAGAATAAAAATCTTTTAAAGTAATTTTATTTATTGCTATTAGTGCACTGGAAATAAAATATCAAAGCCTGGCTTCATCTTCCAACCAAAAAAATAAATAAATTTATTAGTGTGTTTAACTTTAGGATGAAATTTAATGCTCTTAATGAAAAATAGTACCATTACAATGGAGCTTCCCCGGCGACTGAGTGGTAAAGAATGCATGAGACATGGGTTCAGTCCTTGCACAAGAAAGATTCCCTGGAGAAGGAAATGTCAACCCACTCCAGTATTCTTACCTGGGAAATCCCATGGACAGAGGAGCCTGGCAGGCTACAGTCTACGGGGTCCCAAAAGAGTTGAACACGATTTAGTGACTAAATAATAACAAAAATCTTTACAATAAATCAGGCCTTGAGTGCATTTTTTATTTAAAAACTATGGGGGGGGATTAAAATGTATTATCTGTGTTTGTTCTTGTGGTTAATATTTCGTACTAACATTGCTTTTCTTTAACTTCCTGACGTAAGCCCGCTGAGGCCAGTGAACAAGGGGAAACCAGAGACACACAACATTAAGACAGGGTTTTCTCTCGTCCTCTATTTATAGATGAGGAAGCTGCACCCAGGACAGGGAAATGACTTGCCAGGTTAACAGAGGAAAGCCAGACAGAGCTTCAGTTTTCCTCACTGCCTCCCGCACCCCAGGCCCCATTCATCTCTTCTCTAGTGTCTCTTTTGCTTCGACAAGTATGGTTACTATTAACAATGTGACAGGGAAAGAGAAGACTTGAGGGAGGCCTCCTCAGGGGTCTCTGGGGAGCTGGGCTCTCACGTGGGGAGCTGGGCTCCTATGGAAAGAACCAAAAGGCAGCATGACGGCCGTGGAGGCAGGAGAGGACCAGCGAGGCCCACGTGCTCCTGGCGCAGGGTGACTGGAGGGAGCGCGTCTTCTGCACACCTTCTTGCACAGAGAGGGCAACTAATCCATGTTAATTTTTTTCCCTTTCTGCATAGTTTTTCCTAGAAGGTATCTCTATTCCACTAAATGATAGTGCCTGCTTATCTCTAGAATTCCAAGTTGGATTAGCATTGACAAGCAAAAAATAAAAAAACAAAAAAAAAATCACCTGCTTCTCTGTGAATCACCTAAATAGGCAGGGCAGGGATGCTGCCCTCTTTAATGGGTCGTGAGAGAATTACAGAGGTTTCACGGCGAGGCCAGGACTCAGGTTGTGGTTCGAAGATTTCCAGCAGCACGTTCTGGTGATTAAGAAAAGCAAATGGTCAGTTTCTGATTGGCTTTGTCTGTTCTGCCTGATGCTTCCGACTGGCTTCCAAGGCCTTTAATCCTTTCTTCTTTCCCTCCCAAATGAAAAACATTCACACGTTTCCCTTGTAATGTGGTATGCTAAGAGGATATGGATTTTCGTTTCTTTGGCTTCTGAATATATTTCGTTAGTAAGGAAATTCTCTCCAGAGGAACCTGGGGCTAAGGATCGCTTGTATAGATGCCTCGGAAAACTGAAGTACTAAGGCAGTCAGCCTGAACAGTGTTTGCTTGAAGATATGCTGGAGTTTTCTGGGGGAAAAGAGATAAGGAAGACTATGGGTAATAGAATAAAGGAGGAAAAAAGGAAAAAATCTTGTATGTGTTTCTCCTAAGATTTTATTTTGAAAAATTTAAAACAGAAAAGTAAGAAGAAAATGAATACCTGACATTAATACCCCAAACATATTGAAAAACAGTTTGCATTTAGTCAAATGTGCTATTCTTTCCTGTATATGTTCCCCCTTGAACCATTTTAAAATAAGTAGAAGATACCATGAACCCCTACCCCCATAAAATTTGATATTCTTCCTAATAATAAGACCATATTCTCACATATACTCTTGCCACTTCAAATATGCTAATAGGAATAATGAAAGTGAAAGTTGCTCAGTTGTGTCCGACTCTTCGCGATCCCATGGACTATATAGTCCATGGAATTCTCCAGGCCAAAATTCTGGAATGGGTAGCTGTTCCCTTTTCCAGGGGATCTTCCCAACCCATGGATCAAACCCAGGTCTCCCGCATTGTGGGTGGATTCTTTACCAGCTGAGCCACCAGGGAAGCCCAAATAGGAATCGTAACAATAATAGCAGAATTCAACATCATAAAATATCCAACCTGTATGTACATATCTTCAATTTTGACAGAAATGCCTTTTTTATCTCTTAGTTTCTTTTTCTTATTTTCTCTTATTTTGAACTGAGATCCAACTGAATGTCATGCATTGAACTCAGTTGTTATTGACTCAGTCTCTTTTGTCATGGAACAGACCTCACTCCTGTGTTTAGTTTTAATCTCATTGTATTATTTAAAAATGGCGAGTGACTTTGTAGAATGTCTCATTCCCTGATGTTCTTCTTTTTCTTCATGATGTCATGATATCATAACTTGTTCCTTACTCTTTTGAACTGGAGGTTAAGTCTATGGCCAGGGTCAATGCACTGTGGCCATGGGCCAAGTCTAGTCCACAACCTGTTTTTGTGAATAAAATTTTATTGAAACACAATTATACCCAGTTATTTAAATATTGTCTGTGGCTGCCTTTGCCTTATGATGGAATTGAGGATTTGTAGCAGAGAGCATATGGTCCACAAAGACCAAAATATTTATATTTTCTCCCTTTACAGAAAAGTTTGCCAGCCCCTGGTCTAGAAGTTTGATTAGGTCCAAGCTTAACATAGAGGGCAAGAATCTTTCAGAGGCGGTACTGGGTACCTCCTGCTGCACCATATCAAATGTCAGGCTGTCCCTCCACTAGTGTTGCCCACACATCATCGTCTGTCCACTGGAAAATCTGTGTCCTTTTCTTTGAAGGTACTAAGGAAGTCAGGGTAAATACATTGACGCTATGTCTTTCCCAACAACCTTATAAGTCAAAGATTTTATTTGCTGATTGCCTGAGTCAATCATTTCTACTCTATTACGATGTTACATTTTTTTAGATACACGCTGAGGTAAAGCAAGGTATATCTTGTTTCCTTTTTGTTAATTTTGCTTTTCATTTTTTTGTGTTTCATAGCAAATTCTTGGAGTTTTTTAGATCTCTAATGGAAAACCTTATACTAAATACTTTGGATGCTCAAATTGTGCCACTGATTTTGCAATGGGAGCCTCTTTAAAATAGTTCTTCTACACCCTTGACACAACCCCCTTCACGTTTAAAACTCTCAGACTTAAAGGGCACCTCTCATAGGGGCACCTTAGAAGTGGTTTGTATATTCCCTGCCCCAGAACCAAAATCAGCCATTTCTCTAAAGAGGCTTAGCTCTTTTTTGCGGGAGATGGTATTTAGAGTCTGAGATCTCAGCGCTTGCTCGCTGCTTCAGAGAGGCTTCTGGTTGCTCCTGAGCCTGTTGAGTAGTTAGAGATAGAAAGCCAAAAGAACTCATGACTTGGCGTTACCCTTCCCAACGCAAGGTTACCTTAGGGAGCTTCCCACAGGCCTATTTGTATCCATTGTTTCTTACGCTAAAAAATCATGGTTCTTAAAATCATCACTACATATTTATTTATTGACCTTACCCTACAATGTGATAATCATTTTGACATTTTAAAGCAATATTGTTAAAATAGTATCACTGCCAGCAAGAAACATGCTTCTTGAGGTTACATATTTCTTCTCTCCCTTCCTCCTTCCCCCTCCTCCTCCTTTTTATTTTCTTGTCCCTCCCCACCCCTCCTTCTTCCCCTGGGGTACCCAACGCACAATCTAGGCACTATGTCCAGATTTCTTCGATACCATCTTTTCTTTGCATGATTACAAATAGGTTTGCAATTTTAGTTTTGTTTTTTTTTTTTATGATTTAATTTTCCCACATAGGCGATATTTTCCCACATTCCTTATCTTGGATTCCTGGCAAAACCACCCATAGAGAGGTGTGGTGTCTTGAAACTTACTGCAAAGTGACCTCAGTAATGCTGGAGGCCCCTTGTGCTGCCTATTTGAGCACAGGAAAGGCACCCGGGCCTCAGGAGAAGAGCTGGAGAACCTGCCTGATGACACAGGTGAGCCGGCACATCCTCACTTTAATGTCCCTTCATCACCCTCTACTGGCACAGCTCCGTACTGTGCAGGAGGCAGAGGACGTGATGTATGAACAGGATCTAGTCCCTCTTCTCACAGAGCAGGGACTGAGGGTGGCTTTGGACCCCAGAGACAGGAAGTTGATAACCAGCTGGTTTATTCATAACCCACAGGTCTTCCCCCAGCGTGGCTCCTGGCCACTGCTTTCTCTTGCAGCCGTGTCGGGGAGAAACCCTCATTGTCCAGTGTCTCTGCAGAAACCTTGGCACTCCTGGGAATGCCTTTGTAGCTCCATGACCTCAGTTCTCTCAAGCATTCAAAAACCACTAGGGTTTTGTAGATAATCTGGCTTTCCCTCATTGTGTGCTCAGTAGTGATGGTCTTCCGAGGCTTCTCCTTTCTGAGTGGAAGTAGACTAGAGGGTCAGTAATTCACGAGCAGAGTCCCACAGAGTGTGTGCAACACAAGGGTGGATGTGGGAACAACCATGCCCTGGTGGGAAGACGGATCTGGAGGCATTCTGACAAGTCGTATTGTGATACTAGGTCAACTTATAAAAAGGAAAAACAAGAGTATAGCTTAATATTGAACAGCACTTTCCAAGGTCATCTGTTTAGCTAAACTCTCCAACAGATCCAAAGTGGACTTTTGCCATGATGTTCATCACACTCTTGCTCGTGGCAGTGAAGCACCAGCGGCTGTCTTGACATCCGCCCTGCGGGAGTGAGTGGAGATACGTGACGGGGGTGCACCACGGGGCCCCGAGCAACAGCTCAGAAAAACAGGTCAGACGTACTCAGAGTAATGTGAGTGGATCTTACAACCTCACTGCTGATACGCACAGCACAGTGGCATAAATTACAAATAATGCATATAAACTAGACTTTGCAAGGATAGATGTGAACAAAAGGAGACGCATTCACATATTAGAAAGATTGCCTGTGGGAGCCGAGGAAATGGAATTGGAGAATGAGAATACAAAGAAATAATAACAACTAATAAAAATGATAGTCAGCCATTACTACAGTACATGCCGGATGTGGGCTTTGCACAAATTAACTTTTTTAATCCTCAGTACAACCCTAAGAGATTGAAACTATTATTATCTTCATTTTATTACAAATGAGAATACTAAAGCACAGAGAAGCGAAATAAATAGCCCCAGACAACACAAATAGCAAAGTAGTAAATAAAATTAGCAGATCAATGATGATAAAGTGCCATGAAGTGAGAAGAATGATCAGCTCAGTCCTCTGTGCCTGAAACTTAGTGATAATAACAATAAAATCAACAGTGACCACAGAAGAACATGCATGAACTGGTCTTCCTATAGTGTGTGGTGTAATTAGTCTAATAAACACACAGACTAAGTTGCTATTTTAAAGAGAGAGACCAAATTACATCGACATGATGCCTTCTAATTTTGATGCTGGGGAAGACTTTTGAGAGTCCCCTGGACAGCAAGGAGATCAAACCAGTCAATCCTAAAGGAAATCAACCCTAAATATTCACTGGAAGGACTGATGCTAAAGCTGAAGCTCCAATGCTTTGACCGCCTGGTGTGAAGAGCCGACTCATTGGAAAAGACCCTGTTGCTGGGAAAGATTGAAGGCAAAAGGAGAAGGGGACGACAGAGGATGAGGTGGTTAGATAGCATTACTGACTCAATGGGCATGAACCTGAGCAACTTCCAGGAGATAGTGAAGGACAGGGAAGCCTGGCGTGCTGCAGTCCATGGGTCACAAAGAGAAGGACATGACTTAGTGACAGAACAACAATATACTATACAGAGGGAGAAGGAAATGGAAACCCACTCCAGGATTCTTGCCTGGAGAGTCCCATGGACAGAGGAGCCTGGCGGGCTACAACCCATGGATCACAGCGAGTCCAACACGACTTAGCACAAAATACATAGAAGTTTCTTTTGCTTCATTTTTGGATCTTAGCTGGATATTGCAGCTTAACTCCCATCATGTTTGGTTTCTTTATTTTTCATTTAAACCAGCAAGAAAGGAGAAAAGAGCATGGAGTCTACGTTTATGGCTTTAAGGTAGTAAGCACACGCTATTTCTTTTGCAGCCCGTTGACCAACACTTAGTCAGATGGCAGGAGCTGGTCTCCATTTGGAAAATGAGACTATCTGCCTGAGTAGCTGGCTCCAGGCACAACTTAGGATTTCCATCATCAACAGGAGTAGGATGAAAGAATGTTAGTAAATAATTTTCATTTCTTACCATCCTTCATTCAGAAGGGTGCACTTTATATTTTTCTCCTACTTTATCATCAGAGATTATCTCAGTTGTTTAGCAACCCCAAATAAGGGAAATTTCAATGTCTTCAAGCTAATTTTAAAAGTTTCACCTGTTATTTTCTTCAGGAAGAGTCAAAAACTCCCTTCTCTTCCTGACACTTTGTTGTTGTTTAGTTGCTTTAGTTGTGTCTGACTCTGTGACCCCATGGACTGTAGCCCACCAGGATCCCCTGTCCATGGGATTTTCCAAGCAAGAATCCTGGAGTGGGTTGCCATTTCCTCCTCTAGGGGATCTTCCCAAACCAGGGGTTGAATCTGAGTTTCCTCTGTCTCCTGCATTGGCAGGCAGATTCCTTACCACTGTGCTACCTGGAAAGCCCTTCTTCATCTATACAAGGGTCAAGTCATGAACATGTTTACCCAACAATCAAACCACTTCTGTCTTAAATAGAAAATAACTGAGCCCTGGAAAGGTAAAAGCTGTTACCAAAATCTACTTTTCCTCTCTCAACTTCTCGATGTCAAGCTCTCAATATTTATATCTCACAATGATTTCCCAAGATTTCCTGTTTCACCAAGGTTGATTGAGTGCTTTTTGCTGTTGTTTTTCTTTATTTGTTTTCAGTTGAAGGATAATTACAATATTGTATTGGTTTCTGCCATACATCAACATGGATCAGTCACAGGTAGGCATATGTCCCTTTCCTCTTGAGCCTCTGTCTCTCTTCCCATCCCATCCCACCCCTCCAAGGGTGTCACAGAGCCCTGGTTTGAGTTCACCATGTCATGCGGCAAATTTCCACTGACTTGCTATTGTTGTTTTCACAAACCAGGCATTGTAGGGGGAGATTTCTCTTCACATTTTGCTTATTCCAATTAGCTTGTCAGTTGCTTACTAACCTTGAAACTTCTGCTAGTGATCTTATACTTGAACTCTCATCGATGCATTAGATGGTCTGTTGTGTTTAATAAAGCTTGTGTGCAGCTTCTTTGTTTTTTTTTTTTCAGTTGAAATGATATCTACTGGGCCGAGTACTATGTTTTTGTCCTCACCCTGATGCTTCTCTACTTAGTGATTTGGGGTTGGGCTCAGATGTCCACACTTCTTCTTGGGCCTCTGGCTCCATCCTTGGTACAGTCAAGAGGGAGCCCCCAGAGGGAGATGGGACGATGGGGGAAAAGTAAGGGATGCCCCCTCCCCTGTTCCTGTGCACCCAGACGACGTCCCAGCAACAACTCCATGACCAGAAGTCAGGGTTGCTGCCCTGTGTGTCCAGGAGTCCTAAAACAAAGTGTCTGGCTCGTCCTCCTCAGAACTCTGCTCTCAGGCCCTCAGGGATCTCTCTAAGCATCATCATTTTAATCATTATCACCTTTTTCCTTGGTTCCTTAAGCTCTAGGGGTATTCCCTGCTCATATGGTTGCCATTCTGTGATGTCTTAGTGCCTTTTTTTTTTGCCATTCAAATTCTGAAATAAGAAGCGAACACTGCTTTACAGTAGGGCTTCCCTGGTGGCTCAGCTGGTAAAGAATCTGCCTGCAATGCGAGAGACCTGTGTTCAATCCCTAGGTTGGGGAGATCCCCTGGAGAAGGGAAAAGCTACCCTCTCCAGTGTTCTGGCCTGGAGAATTCCATGGACTGTATAGTCCACAGGATTGCAAAGAGTTGGACACAACCGAGTGACTTTCACTTTCACTATCAATGCTTTATAGTAAATGTTCTGTTTAAATAACTGATATCCTCTGATATATATGCCAAATATAGCAAATGTATAGAAAGTTGTTAAAAATTATAAATTGAATTAAGACCCAAGGATAGCTATTATCAATATTTTAACCCCTATTATTAATATTTTAACCTCTTTCTCCAAGTATTTCTTATGAACAACTATTTTTTGAGACTGGCATTCACTATTAGAACTACATACATACATACATAAAGTATCTGTTTTTCCTTTATTTTATTTTAAAAATCACAGGCAGAGATTTATCAAATTATAGAAGCACTTATAAGTTGTTTGATTAATGTATTTGGTCACTTTATTCCAAAGTTTAATGGGAGATCTAGTGAATCAACTCAAAGATGTAGGCAATTATATTCCAGAGCAACTAATACTGAGGTTCTGGGAGAGTCTTTGTTGCACTAACTAAGGGTGCCATGCATGGAGCAGAGCAGCAAACAGCCAAAAGAGAGATGTAAGGGCGTACACTCTGAGTTCCAGGTCACTTCTGGTGACACCAAGATGCTTCTCAATTAGATATTTGTATGTCATGCCCCTGGCCTGAGTATAAGCCAGAATTGAATTACTGAATGATGCTTCATGACTTAACAAACACCCCCAGTGATGCTGGCCAAGTGTATGGAGAAGCTCAGACTGTGTAAGCTGCTGACCATGTCATCACACAAGTGATTCGAGACCTGTGAGATGCAGAGACTGTGACGGGATTGGATAGATGGACCAACACTTCAGTGGGGCAAACTTCTCCGAAGGCCATGGGGAGGAACCAGGAGAAGATGGGGAATCTTCATGTTGAGCTGTGAGGCTGACCCCTGTGCAAGCAGAGAAGGAAGGGCAGAGGGCTGAATGAGGACAGCCTGATGCGCCTGCAGTCAGTGGTGAGAAAATCTCAGCCAGGTTTCTGGGAGTCTTTAAGAAAAGGTAAACATTTTTAAGTCGAGAAATAGAGAAGGCCTGCCATGTTATTTATGCCCAATCAGCACTGACTAAGATCTAAATGAGTTAGAAAACAGCCACCAAATTAGCACAAACTTCCTAATGGAAATAGCATGGTTTATAACTATAAGCACTTGTTTGTTATTAAAAATCAGATTGCATGCAAATGTGGAAAGAAGAAACAGAAATTACTTGCAAACCCAAGTCCCTTAACATTTTTGTGTGTCACACAAAGAACTGTGCTACACCTTTCTCTCTGTTTTTTTGTTATCCCCCCCCCCCCATACGGGTGATAAACATGCCCATTGTCTTCTTTCCTCTCCTTTGGAGTTTCAGTTGCTCTCTCTTACCTAAATGCATAATTCAGCACATAGCTTCATTTCAAGCTGCTCCAACATAAACTCTTCACAGCAAAAGTATGAGCGGTGAGAGTGTATTGCAGATTTCACTGGGGAGATGAGTGAGATTGTTTAGATGGTACACCCTACAATAAAAAACATAAAAATTTCCATCACAATTTATCTCCTCCAAGCACAATATCAGCCTAAATCGTACAGCTACGTACATTTTTTTTCTCTGCCCTTTCTTCATTAGCAACCAGTCTCTTCTTCCCAGATATTCCTCAGATGTCTTGCCATTTTGTTATGCAAAACAGTTTGACTCTTCCTTAGCTGATACCCCATAATTTAGATGTCCAAACCCATCGTGATGAACTAAATGCCTGTGAGTTAATAATGCATATTCTTTAGAAGGCAAGCATCACATACATGAGCATACACCCGGTAATTCCAAAACACTCTAAATCATTTTTTCTCAAACTACTTGAAGCTGTCCCCCAGAAGAATATCGATAGGAAAAAAAAATTCACTTCTGTATCCTAATGTACATGTTAACAACATTTTCATCCTCTTACTTTGTGCAAAATGTATCACAGATATTGTTCCTAGTCAATATGGCTGGTGATATTTTTATAGGACTGCTACTAATTTATTCAGTGTCTGCTAGGAAAGGGTATTTATGTATGTGCACGCCTATATATAATTGTCTTAAAAACATGTAAGGAATGCATTCATTGGTATATGTGTGCATTGGGGATATTTGTTCAGTAAGATTTTTTTGTATATGCTGAATTTCTAGATTTGGGATTTCTAGACATGTTTATCAATGTATACTCTCATCAACAGAATTAATGTAAGCTGTCTCTTGCACTCCAAAATCAACTTGGCAAGTCTTTATATCAATACTTTGGCCTCCCATATAACTATTAAAATGTTATTTTTGAGTACAAAAAACAATATGCTGATATTTTGATTATGATTAGTGTGCATGTGTGTGTGTGTGTGAGCACACTCAGTCAGTTGTGTTCAACTCGCTATGACCCTATAGAAGGTGTCACCAGGCTCCTCTGTCCATGGAATTTTCCAAGCAAGAATACTGGAGCTGGTTACTGTTTCCTACTCTAAAATGATTATTATAAACCTATATATAATTTTGGTGAAAATCTTTGTCTCGATCATATTGAGTTTTATCATTTTCTCTGTAAATGTCTCACACAACTTTTGGTTCCACTACTATTCAAATGCCAGAACCACATGAAGGCTTCACAGGAAAACAAAATTACCATCTGATATCCATCATGAACAGATAAGAAACAAACAAAAAACCCAAGCAAATCAAATCCTTCCATATGTAAAAATAATAATACATCAGAAGCAAGTGGAGTCATCCTAAGATTCAAGTCCTGATAACAAAGCTTGCTTTCAAGCCATGTGATTCACCACACTAACAGTTTTCTCTTGCTACCATGACAAATGAAAACCCACAAGTTCAGGCACTGAAAACAACACAAACTTGTGATCCTGAGATTGTAGGTAAGAAGTCTGATATGGTCTTCTTGGCCTAAAACAGTGGTGTCAGAGGGACTGCATTCGGTCTGGAGGCACCAGGAGAGGCTCCCCTAACTTTTCCAGCTTCGAGAGGCCACCTGCATCTTTGACTCAAGATACCTTCCTTTATCTTTAAAACTAACAGGGGCAGACTGAGTCCTGCATAAAGGTCAACAAACAGAATAGAGTCCAGAAATAGATCTATGCTCATCTTTAACTGATGTCTTACAAAGATGTGATGGCAATTTAAAGGACAAAAATCATCTCAAAATACATTATAAACCTAAATATAAAACTATAAAAACTTGTACAAAATATAAAAGTATACAAGAAACATGAGGTACAATACCAGAAGTACAATTCAGAAAATGATCAAGAATTTTTAAAATGTATTCTTTGAAAGAATAACTAAGAAACAGAAAAGACAAATCATAGATGAGAGAAGAATTCTTGTACAAAAGGCTGTATGTCAATATTTATAGCAGCTTCATTGTCAATCTCCAAGAACTGGAAGCAACCAGATTGTCCCTCAGTCTGTGAACACATGAGCAGAAAGGGGCACATTCACTCACAGACTGTGGTCCAGCAAGAGGAAGAAAGAAACTGCTGATCACACTGTGCCATGGATGGCTTATTTGCATTATGCCAACTAAGAGAGGGCTTCCCTGGCGGCTCAGACAGTAAAGAATCTGCCTGTAATATAGGAGATCCACGTTCGATTCCTGGGTCAGAGAAGATCCCCTGGAGAAGGGAATGGCAACCCACTCCAGTATTCTTGCCTCAAGAATCCCACGGACAGAGGAACCTGGTGGGCTGCAGTCCATGGGGTCACAAAGAGTCAAACACGACTTAAGTGACTTAGCACACACATGCATGTTTGCTCTATGATCCGAATTCAGTTAAAAGTGGAAGTTTGTTAAGTATAGGAAATGGGCAGCACTGTGGTGGTAGGAGAAACCCAAAATCTGATCCTGTAAAAATTATTATTCCAATCAATCTTGTAATATAAGACTACCTCAATATTTAAAAATAAAATCATAGTAATAATTAAATATGGCAATATATGAGGTTGATTCTTGTTTTCTGGAAGTTTAGTAGATAATAGTGATAAGTTTTTTGACTTTGTCTACATATTGATTTTAAAAGTTTTGAAGCATTTTGTATACATTTATTAATACATATTAATATGCACACGTATACATATATACACATATAACAGCATAGATTAGAGTTACATTTTAATATATATTATATCCTATAGGTCATCTATGTCTGTCTCACGTGTGCATGCCCAGTCATGTCCAAGTGTTTGAGACTCCGTGGACTGTAGCCCACCAGTTTCCTCTGTCCCCATGGGGTTTCCCACTGGAGTGGGTGGCCATTTTCTCCTCCAGGGGATCTTCCCAACCCAGGGACTGAAGCAGCATCTCTTGCACCTCCCGCATTGGCAGGCAGATTCCTCACCAACTATGTCCCCTAGGAAGCCCCTGTCTATCTCTCTCACACATAAAATTCTTAATATTTCCCTCAGTATATAATTATGTGCACCTCATCTTGAGCAGCGCTGGTCTAGGAATGGGCGTCTGGTTCACTTTCCCAGGACAATGTCCTCTAGTGTGTGTCAATGAACTGCTTCAATTATATACTTCAAATCTTTGTCTTCTTTTTGTCTTCCTCCCTCCCTTCCTTTAACCAAAAATCTTTTGAGCACCTTCTGTTTTCCAGGCTTTGTGTTAAAGATAGACAAAATTTCATCATTTTTTGTTTCTAGGAGACAAAACCATGAATAATACCAACCTTACTTCTCTAAAGGAAGAGTAAGAGAGACAGACACAAACACAATGTCTCATTAGGCTAAGCAGACAGGTCAAGATGTAACTAACTACAGCCCCAGGGAGAGAGGGATTCCCTGGGCTAGGAAGGCCACAGCTCTCTCATCAGACATGCCCACTGCATGTGACAAAATGACTAGACTACCAAGAAGAACAAGAGCAGGATGCCAGCAGACAGACCGGCGTGAGCACAGTCATGGCTGCCTGTTCTATCCTATAACAGCCAGCTAGCAGTCAAGTGGGAGAAGGCAATGGCACCCCACTCCAGTACTCTTGCCTGGAAAATCCCATGGATGGAGGAGCCTGGTAGGCTACAGTCCATGGGGTCGCTAAGAGTCGGACACGACTGAGCGACTTCACTTTCACTTTTCCCTTTCATGCACTGGAGAAGGAAATGGCAACCCACTCCAGTATTCTTGCCTGGAGAATCCTAGGGACGACGGGGCCTGGTGAACTGCCGTCCATGGGGTCGCACAGAGTCGGACACGACTGAAGCGACTTAGCAGCAGCAGCAGCAGCAGTCAAGTGAGCACAAGCAAGGGCAGACTGACTTCCGTTCAGTTCAGTTCGTTCTGTTCAGTTCGTTCTGTCGCTCAGTCGTGTCTGACTCTTTGTGACCCCACGGACTGCAGCACGCCAGGCCTCCCTGTCCATCACCAACTCCCAGAGTTTACTCAAACTCATGTCCATCGAGTCAGTGATGCCATCCAACCATCTCATCCTCTGTCATCCCCTTCTCCTCCCACCTTCAATATTTCCCAGAATCAGGGTCTTTTCCACTGAGTCAGTCCTTTGCACCAGGTGGCCAAAGTATTGGAGTTTCAGCTTCAGCATCAGTCCTTCCAATGAATATTCAGGACTGATTTCCTTTGGATGGACGGGTTGGATCTCCTTGCAGCCCAAGGGACTCTCAAGAGTCATCTCCAACACCACAGTTCAAAAGCATCGATTCTTTGGTGCTCAGCTTTATGGTCCAACTCTCACATCCATACATGACTACTGGAAAAACCATAGCTTTGACTATTCAGACCTTTATCAGCAAAGTAATGTCTGCTTTTTAATATGCTATCTAGGATGGTCATAGCTTTTCTTCCAAGGAGCAAGTATCTTTTAATTTCATGGCTGCAGTCACCATCTGCAGTGAATTTGGAGCCACAAAAAATAATGCAAAAAACTTTTCCTGTTAACTGACCCTTAATAAATACTGTAGGCTTTGCAGGTCATAAGCAAGCCTCTCCCGCAACTACTCAGATCTACTACTGCCATCACGTGTGAGAGCAGTCATACACTTCAGCCACGGCTGTGTTGCAGTAAAACTTTATGTGAAAATACAGGGGATGAACCAAGATCTTCCTAGAACAGTGCTGTGCCTGCTACAGTTCAAAGGCTGAACTTCTCCCATGGGTCCTGCAGATCCAAGTAGTAGTCTTTTGGTGAAACTGAAGAGTTACTGGTATGCAAAGAATAATCTTGTGTAACTGAAGATTTTATCCCTGGATTTCTATTCTACTGTCTTCCATTTTTAAATAATTTTATTTATTTACCTCTTTCCAAACTATTTATATAGGTGAATATAGTCCCAGATCTCTACTAATAATCACCTTATAATATAAAAATGTACTCATAGGCATATGAGCATATCTCAGGATATTCAGTATAGGATTTTCATTAAAAATATAATATTCAAAGTAAATATGACCTTGTACCTACATTTGTAAAATATCAGCATTTTCTGTAATTGAAATGAAAGTGATGAAATACATGATACTGCTTTCAAAGTACAGCTTAGACCAGAAAAATGATAAATCTTTGCTTTTTTACTTAATTATACCTATTTCTAACTCTTTTTCTTTCCAGTTTTATTAAATGTTGATTTATAAAAATGTATCAAATTTGGATAACCCTTGGAAATGCTAATCTAATCAGCCTTGATTCCTTTGATATGCAGAAGACCTTATTAATCATAGCAAACTAATTTGTGTTACTTTAACTATCTAAAGCATTCTGTGAAGTTTGCAGTGTATCCTAGAATTAATTAACTTAGCTACTGTTCCAACATTTCAGCCAACTTCTTGTGCAGGTCATTATGCTTAACATTTTAATATTTTACAGTAAATTATCCACCTCTTCAATATGCCAAACACATTTAGTGAAATTGAAAAGTTGAAGTTTGTAAAACTTTCTACAGTTTTTTATGTTAATATTAAAATACCTAGAGCTTTTATTATAGATGGTATAAACTAGAGAAATTTAATGCCCAAGCCTTCCAGAACAACAATCACCAGAAACATGCATTTAATTAAAATAAGTAGGAAATAAATATACTGTAGGATACTTTTTAAGTACCAGTTTTTCCCAGTGTCTTCAAAACAAAGTAAATTGGATGATAGAGCCATTGAGCTCTATTTAAAATAAACAGAGAGAACTGCACTTGGTTTCTGAAGATTATTTTTGTTTTTTATGTCAGGACTGAGTCTAATGGAAAATGATAAATGGATTTGAGATGTTGAAGGAAACATTAAAATTCAGTAATTAATAATCATCACAGTCTTACAACATGCTAGCCACTAGGTTAAGTATCCTTATCACATTTAATCCTCACAATGGTGGTGGTTTAGTCACTAAGTCGTGTCTAACTCTTGCGACCCCATGGACTGTAGCCCGCCAGGCTCCTCTGTCGATGTGATTCTCCAGGCAAGAATACTGGGTTGCCATTTCCTTCTCCAGGGGATCTTCCTGACCCAGGAATCAAACCCAGGTCTCCTGCACTGCAGGCAGATGATTTATCGACTGAGCTATGAGGGAAGCCCCTAATCTTCACTATAATCCTATCATTATTGCCCATTTCAGAAATGCAAACTTTAACATGCCAAGGTTAAGTAAATCATTTACCCAGTCACAGACCAATCTTTGGCAATATCAGCATTTTGAAAGAACATCCATGTAGCACCGTGACACCAGTTCTGACCTCTGCCGCAGTTTGCTGCAGCGAAGAGAAATGAGAGGAGAGTGGAACCTTATGATAAAGGGTTGGACTCACACTCGGCCAGATGTTTGGCTGGAATTCCTGGTTCATGTAAATGCGTCAAAGGAAGCTCCAAGACTCAAACCTTCCATGGTCGCAAGTAACCTCACCAAGCTATTTATTTTGCCATTTATTTTATTTATGCAATTCACTCATTGAATCTGAATTTTGCTTTCTGATCTTCAAAATCAAGAAGGCAATTTTCTGATCCATGATTTGCACTGGAAACTTTGCTAAGATTTTTTTTTTAATTTTTTAAAAAGCAAGGAGAAGAAGATAGGCTCATGAAGCCTGCCTTGCGTGTGTGTAGAAGAGCTGCTGGATGAGTGTCAAGTTGTGGTCATCAGGAGCAACAAGGAGAAGTGAACTTAAGAGCTTAAGGGACCCGTCTGGCTATGGGCACGTATATGAGGTCGCTGGTGAGCACACAACCAGCTGAGGAATGCTGAGAGATTCCTTCTTGAAAATTGGTTCTGATGGAGATGAACACTCAAGTCCTAATGAGAACAGGAAGGAAAGAGTATGAGCAAGTGTGTGAAAACCAACCTAAGCAATAGTGTTCATTTACATCAACCCTGATATGCATTTCTTTGGTAAAAAAAAAAAAAAAGCTGTAGGGCAGAATTCAACGTCTAAAGTATATCCTGTATTCTGGATAATATGTACAACCTAAGGGATTAAGTGGAGCTTCACTCTCTGATGTCTTATGTTGATTACATACATGTGTGTCTGCTCAGTTGTGTCCGACTCTTTGTGATCCCGTGGACTGTAGCCTGCCAGGCTCCTCTGTCCATGGAATTCTCCAGGTAAGAATACTGAAGAGGGTAGCCATTTCTTGCTTGAGGATGTCTTCCCGATCCAGGGATTGAACCCGTGTCTCAAACTGCATTGGCAGGCTTATACTGATTATCACTTAAAAATGTTAGCTATTTTTCCTTTAAGCCACTGGCCATAAAATACGTGTTTCTCAACAAATTCCAGTACACTGAGACTGATCAGTAAATTTTAACTTATTAATGATGGGTTTTGTTTTCTAGAACCAGCTATTACAGGAATGAATAAATTAAAGAAAAATGCTTCAAATAGATGTAAAAATATTAAAAATTATTCCTGAGGGTGAATCACTAAATTGTGCATGAACCCAGTAAAAGGTTCTAGTTGAGCATTTGAGAGGCTTAAGAACCACACAACTTATCTCCTTTATGAGCCACATGCCCAGTCATCTTTGAGGATCCAGAAACAGAACTTGATAGTAACTCTGGCCTTTTGAGTTCTAGTTCAATGTATTTTCTATTGCTGCCAGAGAGAGGTCATTCAAAAACTGCAGTGAGGGAAACTTGAAGTGCTCTTGGATAGATGTGAAAATGGTGGTGCATGCATGAGCAATCATGTCTGACTCTTTGTGACCCATGGACTGTAACCTGCCAGGCTCCTCTGTCCATGGGATTTCCCAGGCAAGAATACTGGAGTGGGTTTGTCATGCCCTCCTCCAGGGGATCTTCTTGACCCAGGGGTTGAACCCAGGTCTCCTGCACTGGCAGGTGGATTCTTTACCACTGCACCACCTGGGAAGCCCTAAGAACAGCAGTAACTCTGGACCATAGAAAGTTCATGATCACTCAGTCAGTCATTTTCATTGAAATTATGCAATGTTCCAGTACTAAATGTCAGAGTTTTAAGGGGAAGCATACCTTAACAATAAGTCATATGTGAGGGGAAGGGGTACTTCCCTTATACTTACGGCTGATTCATGTTGTTGTATGATAGAAACCAACACAACATTGTAAAGCAATTATCTTCCAATTAAAAATAAAAAAAATCATGTGCAACAGTAAGACTAAAATTCAACCAAGAAACAACTCATGGTGAAGGTATGTATATAACTTGTGAAACAACATCATTTTTCAAATTAAGGGATTGCTTTTAGTGCAAATAAAATTGCTATATATGTACACCATCATTAAATCTGATGAAAGAGTAATATCACTCGGAGAATTGAGAGGTAGACTACAGAAACCCCAGAAGGCTCTCAGACTCAGAAATAAAAATGGATTTTGACATGGAACTTCATTTTAATCTAATTAGACTGCTAAAGGGAAAGAAAACCTTGCTGCTTAGTGAAGCCAAGGATCTGCTTTGATGAGTCAGTTTATGATGACCAGCATTTTATTTTTTTTATTTTTCTTTTAATTTATTTATTTTAGTTGGAGACTAATTACTTTACAATATTGTAGTGGTTTTTGCCATACATTGACATGAATCAGCCATGGGTTTACATGTGTTCCCCATCCTGAACCCCCCTCCCAACTCCCTCCCCATCCCATCCCTCTGGGTCATCCCAGTGCACCAGCCCTGAGCACCCTGCCTCATGCATCAAACCTGGACTGGTGATCTGTTTCACATATGATAATATACATGTTTCAATGCTATTCTCTCAGATCGTCCCACCCTCGCCTACTCCCATAGAGTCCAAAAGACTGTTCTATACATCTGTGTCTCTTTTGCTGTCTCGCATATAGGGTTATTGTTACCACCTTTCTAACTTCCATATATATGCGTTAGTATACTGTATTGGTGTTTTTCTTTCTGGCTTTCTTCACTCTGAATAAAAGGCTCCAGTTTCATCCACCTCTTTAAAACTGATTCAAATGTATTCTTTTTAATATCTGGGTAATATTCCATTGTGTATATGTACCAGAGCTTTCTTATCCATTCCTCTGTTGATGGACATCTAGGTTGCTTCCATGTCCTGGCTATTGTAAACAGTGCTGTGATGAACATTGGGGTACACATGTCTGTTTCAATTCTCATTTCCTCAGTGTGTATGCCCAGCAGTGGGATTGCTGGGTCATATGGCAGTTCTATTTCCAGTTTTTCAAGGAATCTCCACACTGTTCTCCATAGTGGCTGTACTAGTTTGCATCCCCACCAACAGTGTAAGAGGGTTCCCTTTTCTCCACACCCTCTCCGGTATTTATTGTTTGTAAATTTTTGGATAGCAGCCATTCTGACCGGTGTGAGATGGTATCTCATTGTGGTTTTGATTTGCATTTCTCTGATTATGAGTAATGTTGAGCATCTTTTCATGTGTTTGTTATCTGCATTTTAAAGTTGTCGCCAATTCATAAGGAATAAAACTTGGCCGAAGTTCTAGGTACAGTTAGATGGTGGTGATTGACTCATCCAATGAAATTTATCTGAGCAGTGTGACCCTGTGTCTTTATGAAGCACAAGTTAGCAGTTGATAGTCAAATCAGCAGTTAATATGTTGCTGCAGAGTAAAATCGTAGTATAAACTTTCTCTTTCCCCCATAATGAATCAGAGGCTAACCTCACAATATGTTCATGGCATAAGACTCTGATTGCAGTTAGAAGAGGGCGACAGCAGGTGAGATAGCTGGATGGCATCATCAACGCAATGGACATGGGTGTACGCAAACTCCGGGAGATGGTGAAGGACAGAGAACCCCGGTGTGCTGCAGTTCATGGGGTCATAAAGAGTCAGACATGACTGAATAACTGAACAACAACAACAACAAAACTTTATCCTACCTATGAAATCCTTTGTTTCTGAAGAGATAAACACCCCAAGATTTAAAACAACATTCTGGCACAATAGAAAAATAACTCAGGGCTCTAAATTCAGAAGACAATAAATGGCTGATGTAAGAGAAACCAAAAACAAAAAACAAAAAACAGGAATTGAAAGACTTCTTGAGATGATTCTGGGGAGAAAAAAAAGATTCCAGCTGTTTCTCATCTGGGACACGTTTCACTTCCCTGCACTCTTGAATTTAGGTATGAGCATATAACTTTTTGGGGCCAGTTCATTTTAAAGTGAGTTTAAATTTTTTTTTTATACCAATTTTGTAGTTAAGCAGTGGCACGCAATAATAAATTTTAAAATTTTATTGAAATGTAACATTCACATAAAATATTTCACATCATGTAACCACCCAGAACAGTGATTTTTTTTTTCTCAACAAGTCACAAGGGAAGAATAAGAAAAAAAATTTAAATGATGCCAGGAAAAATCACAATAACTAGCAAAAGAATTGGGATTTTTTCCTCTTGAGATGGGAGTAGATACACCCTCCTCTGAGACACATGGGGGAGGAGTGAACACCAGAACAGAACCAGAACTCTACAAGCAAGAAAAGAAGGCAGTGTGAGTTAGGTAAGAGAGCAACAGTGTCTACTACACAGTGTCTCAGAAACATGAATTTCTACTGTTCTGCATGTTGCTATGCTTCTTTGATCAACCTGGAAAACAGAATTTAATGAATTTTTCATTAAACTTCCTTTGAAATCCCTGTTCTTCAGAATAACAATTTTGATTTGGCATTAGTCATGGGAAAGACCAGTGCTCACACTCCTTGCTTCCACCTTTTCCTCTGTACAGACTCAGAGTCTGACACTATGTTGTTATGTGTTCTCTGCCAAATCATCAAAATAGGCGGGTTGAACTAGTTGGAATTGGCTTCTAATCATCATACGTAACTAGAACGTATTCTAATATTCCTTCTACTTAAAATAGTCTGTGAGTAAATGTGTATTGAACTAATGGAGTCAATTAAAATATATGGTGCCAAGAACTATGGACTGAAAAACAGCTAGATGAATGGATGGTGGTGCCATTTATTGATAGGAAAGACTGAGAGAAGAACAGGTATAAGTAGGGAGCATAGGATGCTCGGACTCAGACATATTGTTTGAGGTTCCCATTGGGCATTCCTAGGGGATCCCAAAAGGAAATGGCAAGTGAGCAATGACAATGAGGATCTGGAGCTCAGGGAAGAGGTCTGGGTTAAAAAAACACATATTAGGGTTCTCAGCTTACAGACAGTATACAGAACCACTGTGTCTTCTTAAGCAGAATAATTTTATAAGGTTAAATGTAAATACCAGTCAAGAACAATTATAGCAACTCAAGTTTTTCATAATGGGCAGGAGGAAAGAATAATACAAATGTCTTCTTCAGTTCAGTTCAGTTCAGTCGCGTCCGACTCTGTGCAACTCCCTGAACCGCAGCACTCCAGGCCTCCCTGTCCATCACCAACTCCTGGAGTCCACCCACACCCATGTCCATCGAGTCGGTGATGCCATCCAGCCATCTCATCCTCTGCTGTCCCCTTCTCCTCCTGCCCTCAATCTTTCCCAGCATCAGGGTCTTTTCAAATGAGTCAGCTCTTTGCATCAGGTGGCCAAAGTATTGGAGTTTCAGCTTCAACATCAGTCCTTCCAATGAACACCCAGGACTGATCTCCTTTAGGATAGATTGATTGGATCTCCTTGCAGTCCAAGGGACTCTCAAGAGTCTTCTCCAACACCACAGTTCAAAGGCATCAGTTCTTCGGCGCTCAGCTTTCTTTATAGTCCAGCTCTCACATCCATACATGACCACTGGAAAAACCATAGCCTTGACTAGACGGACCTTAGTTGGCAAAGTAATGTCTCTGCTTTTTAATATGCTGTCTAGGTTGGTCATAACTTTCCTTCCAAGGAGGAAAGGTTTAATTTCATGGCTGCAATCACCATCTGCAGTGATTTTGGAGCCCCCCCAAAAAAGTCAGCCACTGTTTCCACTGTTTCCCCATCTATTTCCCATGAAGTGATGGGAATAGATGCCATGATCTTAGTTTTCTGAATGTTGAGCTTTAAGACAACTTTTTCACTCTCCACTTTCACTTTCATCAAGAGGCTCTTTAGTTCTTCACTTTCTGCCATAAGGGTGGTGTCATCTGCATATCTGAGGTTATTGATGTTTCTCCCGGCAATCTTGATTCCAGCTTGTGCTTCCTCCAGCCCAGAGTTTCTCATTATGTACTCTGCATATAAGTTAAATAAGCAGGGTGGCAATATACAAAATGTACATAATCAAAGACAATAGCAAGTCTATGCAGTGTAATCATATGCAGTCATTTAAAGTGATATCATAAACATTTGTGATAAATAGAGGAAATGTTTATGTTGCAGTATTAGGTGAAAGGCATGGTATGCACAATTTGAATTTGGGTATAAAATTGAAAAAATTCAAAAAAAGACTAGAAAGAACAATAACAAAATAAGAGAAGTTATCTCGTAATAATGGAAATACAAGTGAACAAAACAAAAATTCTCTATATATGTTGAGCATTCAAGATACATTACACTGATCATACATTAATTTTATATTTTAAAATTATTTTAAAAGAAGAAGATGACAGCTTCTAGTTACTTATTATAAATAGCTAGAGATGAGTTTCTAATGGCCTTGCTCTGGCAGTTGCTGAGGGAAAGGAATAAGACAAATTGACCACCTCGTGAGAAAAACTTATTAAATAGAAGACTGCAGATGGATGGCATCGATTGCATTTTATTGGAGTGAGGTTTCCAGAGCCCAATAGGCCGATGTGCAATCAGCTCCATCATTGCGTCGGTGTTAATAAATACTTGACTTCTCCACTCTGAACGCTGCTCCAGTGGTCTGACTGCTTCATCGACCTTGCAGGCAAACACAGACACCCTTGACCTTTCCATTGATTGCTTCTTGTGTTTATTGGACAGACTCTTACTGGAGCCATCCCCGTCTCTTATTCTTTAAAAAAAAAAGTGCACGCAATTTAAATCAATAATGCAAATGTGATCATTTTGAAAGAATCTTGTGAAAAGATTTATCAATTAAAGGAATTGTAGAGAATCATTCTTTTCTAATGTTTTGTAGGAAATTTAAACTAACATGTGTAGAGGAAGGGTGCAGTTTCCTTGTAGGATGCAGTGAACATGATAACATAAGAGAAAGAATTAGTTAAATCATCATATCTTAGAAAGCATCTCCATATTGAGCTTGTTGCCAATTTGAAATCATATCTTGCTCACACGTGTTTCATGAGGATTTAATGAATTATATAAAAAAGTGTGTCATCTAGTCAGCCTAAAGGTGTTAAGCTTGTGAGAGTTACTTCTACTGTGTCTCCCTATTTTTCCGTTCCTTCTTCCTTACCATTTTCCCATCCTCTGCTGCTGCTGCCGCTGCTAAGTCGCTTCAGTCAAGTCCGACTCTGTGCGACCCCATAGATGGCAGCCCACCAGGCTCTGCCGTCCCTGGGAGTCTCCTCCTCTAGAAAGTTAAATACAAAGAAACCGCATTTTTGATCTCTCCCTTCAAACTATCTCCCCAATGTTAATTTCCCATCTTAGAATATCTAGTCTTACAATTCCTCAGGTCGAAACTTCAGAGTCAGTTCTGCAGTGAGATCTAGCTTCTGAATTTCCATGTCTCATGATCCAAGCCAGCTGACAAAGAACACAGAGAGTTCCATCAATATGTGGCAAAATGTAAAAGGCTTTCTCTCTGATACAAGATAGGTTGATTCAAACTGAGACAAGACCTGGGGAGACGGCACTGCTCCATTTAAGTGTGTGTGTGTGTGTGTGTGTGTGCTGTATCCTATGTAATCTCATATTATCGTGAGGATGAGTAAACACTGGAGATGTGGAGGGCTCAGGGAGCAAAGGCTGCCATCCATGGAGACCACCACCTTTCTGAACAATGAGTGGGAAGTGTACTGGTGTTGGGGCTTCCCAGGTGGCAGGAGTGGAAAAGAACCCACCTGCCAATACAGGAGACATTAGAGACTTGAGTTCAATCCCCAGGTCAGGAAGATCCCCTGGAAGAGGGCGTGACAACCCACTCCACTATTCTTGCCTGGAGAATCCCATGGACAGAGGAGCCTGAAGGGCTACAGTCCATGGGGTCACAAAGGGTCGGACACGGCTGAAGCAACAGCACATACAGTGCACCTGTGTTGCTAGAACCTTCCAGAGCTCTCTTTTTGAGCATATTTCTGAAGAGCAACACAAAATCAAAAGTTAGCCTATTGGGAAAAATACCAGGGACACCTTAGGCTGGTTTTGGCTTTCTACTCCATGAGTTAAATGATACAGACAAGTAAGCCATAGCTACAGAGTTCTGAAGAAAATAGTTTGACTACAAATCTCTACAGTCCTAGAGAGGACTCAGAAAACAGTGTTTCCCTATAAGTCTATTGACTGTGTACTCCCAACAGCTAGTAAAGAAACCAATGAAGTCATAAATGTAAACGTCTCTGACAAAGGAGCTATGGGGATCATAAAAGCCTTTAAAAAGACTTAAATCAGTTATAAAGCATGATGCATATGATAACATACTTTATAGGATTATATAAAATATGAAAACAGTGTGTGTGTTCAATGGCTCAGTCATGTCCACCTCTGTGCAACCCTATGGACTGTAGCCCACCAGGCTCCTCCATCCATGGGGTTCCCCAGATAAGAATACTGGAGTGGGTAGCCATGCCCTCCTCCAGGGATCTTCCCAACCCAGTGATCAAACCCACGTCTCTTGCGTCTCTTGCATTAGCACTGTGCCGCCTGGGAAGCCCTATGAAAACAATAAATTAGTTATGAAAGATTAGGACCAAAATTTCTGAGCATTCCCCACCTCGGCCCATTTTTTTTTCCCCAGGAACTAATATATGACCTAATTGAGCCAAATAAAATTCATCATGGGAATGCTCTTCTTAACTGGAGCAGAGAAAAGGCCCACAGCCCTCCTGCAGTGGGGAAGCAGAAGCTGGTTGGGAGTGGGCCGCGTGCCTGGTCATGTAGGGGAAGCAAGCTAGTGAGGATGGAGCCAATGTGCTGAGAGGAACAGAGAGAAGATATAGTCAAGGAATCCTTTATTGTCTGGTTTGGTGACTAAGCCAACAGCCAGGTTTTTTAAGCTGATTCGAGTAACATTTATGTCACTTGTACCAAAGAATACTGACTAGGGTGAAGCATTATAGAATTTTTAAGAAATATTCCTAACTTCCAAATTACCAGGGTAAAATATATATATAAAACACATGAGTGAAAGTCGCTCAGTCCTGTCTGACTCTTTGCGACACCTAGGACTATACAGTCTATGGAATTCTCCAGGCCAGAATACTAGAGTGGGTAGTCTTTCCCTTCTCCAGGGGATCTTCCCAACCCAGGAATTGAACTGGATCTCCTGCATTGCAGGCAGATTCTTTACCAACTGAGCTATCAGGGAAGCCCTTATATATATAGCACATACAAAAAGCTAAATTTTAAAAGCAAAATTAACAATGTATCAGGCTAAAAATGGGAAACCAATGTCTAAAAGAAAGATTGACTTTATCTGTTATTAAAATTATTTTAAATGAAACACTACAAGAAAATCTGATTGGGTCAAAAAGTCTAGCTATGTAAAAAAAAGGGGGGGTGGTGGTGGTGCCAAATGCAAAAGGATTTCAATTCATGTGAAAGTGGATTGTTTAAAAAGCAGAGGTAGCAATATTATTGAAAATCAAAGTAAGGTTTTGGGTAAAAGATTAAATGATTAAACAGAATCATTTAATTGATGAAAGGTCAAATTTTTAAAAGCTCCAATTAGCGTTTATATTCTGTTCAATTTTATTTAGAAATGCTTAGAGCACATTTTCTTTTGGGGGAAACTCAAGAATATGCTGGTAGAAATTCAGCAGTAATGTTAAATATTATCACAATATTCTCTGTCTTGGAAAAATCTAACAAACAAAATAAAAGGGATTTTAATAATTTAATTGTGAAGATTGCTCACATTTGTGTATATTTATGTCTAAAAGCTAAAATCAAAAAATATAATTTCCTTTAAAGCTTAGTGGAATACAAAAAGAATACTTTTAAAAGGAGGATTTAAAATTTCATTCAGTTTACCTAGAATGGATCTCCAGAGTTGAGTAACTATTTTACAGCCAGCAAGTTCAAAGGGCAGTGAGAAAACAGCTTCTCACGTTGTAAAAATTCCATCATTAAAAATGTCTCTATTCTTTCTCTTGAGGAAATTTTCCCTGTGTTTATTCCTTTCCTAGAAGACAGTTGTTTAGAATTAAAAGGTGCACAGAACCTTTATCCAAATGAATTTTAAAAAGAGTGGATATATGTGTATTTAATTATAACTGATTTACTTTGCTGTACATCTGAAACTAACCCAATACTGTAAATCAACTATACTCCAATTAAAAAAAATTTAAACAAATAAATATCTGAACTTCTGGCTCCTGAAAAAAAAGTTCAAGAAAAATTTCTATCATGAACACAGTTTAGGGTTTCATAAGAGGGCCTAGCTGTGGAAATAAAGCAGGCTTTGACTGTTAAACTCAGTGACTATTCACTCAGTCACTCACCATTCATTGAATAAATATTTATTTTGCACTGATTACTTTCCAGGCACCTGGTTTGCCAGTGGTCATACAGGAGTGAGCAACAAACATTCCCTGTCTATTAAATTATCGTGTAAATTTTGAAAATGTTGTGAAGAAAAAGAACCGAATGCCAACAGTAAACATCAGATTTTCAAAAACCAGATATAGGCACAATAGTGAAATCAGGAAGCAGAGCATCCATTTTCTTCATATCGAAGAGTTACCTAAAGTCTTGGAGGGACTTCCCTAATTAACACTTTGCCTTCCAAGGCAGGGGATGGAAGTTCGATTCCTGGTCAAGGATTAAAGATTGCACATGCATGCCTTGTGGACAAAAAAGCAAAACATAAAGCAGAAGCAATATTGTAACAAATTCAATAAAGACTTTAAAGAAAAATAGTCCGCATAAAGAAAAACCTTTAAAATAAATAAATAGTCTCCTTTCACATTCACACTGAAATGTCAGTGCCTATTTTTCAGGATTAAGGTGAAGAATAAGTGTAATAATATAAAACAATCTCTTTGCAAATAATATTTGCTCTCTAAATGTTCACAAGTACACAGTGGCTAAAAAAGTTCACAGACTTGGAAGCTTAATAGATGGTGTTCAGAACTTGCTTTACTATTATTTTGCTTCTTTGTCTCTATTCTCTAAAATGAGGATAAAAATATTAATTTGAACCATGTGAAACTGAAGAGATTTGACTATTGCTTGACTGACAACAATGGCGACTGCACACAGTTCAAACATCGCCTTGAGGAGCTGTGAGCAGTTGATGACACAATAAATAATGATGCAGCCTAGTTTCTGGCACAGAGTACATGCCAAACATTTAATAGATTTCCCTTCTTTTACATCTAAACATTTTAATCATTTATATAAAAAATGTAAATTCACAGTTGCATGCACAATTCATAAAATTTTTGCTGCTTTTCTTGGCTCTCAAGCCGCTGAGAGGCAGGTAAAAAGCAACACATGGAATCAGCATGAGCTTGAGGTAGACTGGCATCTGCATGTGAGACCAGTCCTCCGCTGTGTCCAGGGCTAGGATTCTTTGTCCTCTCAGGAAAAGACAGCGGAGGATCCATTTCCCTTCTGGCCTGGGAGGCAGGTCTGACTTGCAGGAAAAACACACACAGATGCGTTCTGGACTACAGTGGTGTGGGGTTAAAATCCACCTCAGTCTTGATGTGTGAAGGGAACGCTTCCGTGCATGATATCCTTGTCCTGCTGATCTCGCTAAGCAGGTATCTGCCCAGACCCAAGAGGCTTACTCATCAGTACCAAAGTTGCTTGCAGCCATCGCTTGTGGGTGGGGCTCAAGGGCCATGACCTCCTTGGCATGTAAAACAATCTAGCTGAGACACAGAGCATATTGGTGGCCCCACGTTGAGCAGTAGTATCATGATTGACTATGGGCCTGCCGAAGCTCCCTGGATGAGTGGATATTAAGCAGAGCAAAATTTATTGGAACGTCGTAGAAAGTGTAGGAAGTTCTACATGAATGCATCTGGTGTGCCAGCTACTCCTGTCTCATTCCTTATGCTCTGGCCCTAGAAGAGGACCAGCAGGGATTAGGGAGGGAAGGATAAATAATCATGTCCCAGTGAACTGGCCCAGCCCTGTGCCCATGAAGCCTGGGGATGCTAATCGGTCACAGATGTCTGCAATACACACCACATCCATGTGGGATCATCTTACAGGATTTTCTTTGATTGGTTTTTATACAACAAAGAACAATGTAGACATGAATCCCCTCTTGTGGATAGCAATTGCAGCTATTTTCTTAAAATAGCAGATTGAGTACTTAAACCCACCTGGAAATCTGCATATTCAAGTTCTTCATTTCCCAGAATGCACACACGCCACACTTCTAAGGCAGAATGGTTTACCTGGATTTTACAGACCGATGTGGCAGTGGCTCATAACTTTGTAGACAGCTGGGAGAAGCCCATACTCAACTCTGCCATAACGTTTCATCCTCCTCGTAGGAATGTTAAACACTTCGTAGTTTTCTTCAAGCCTAATTTCATACACAGCTCTGCATGTGACTCCTTCCTTTGAGCCAATAACTCACCTCCTCCTTCAGAAAGAACGTGAAGACCACGTGAGTTTGTTTGATTCTTCAGTCTCTATAACAGACAACCAAGAAAAAGTGGAAAAGAGTTTCTGAGTGGAAAACATGATCCTCAAAAACAAATGACTATTAATAGAATATCTGAAACATAGAGCTTTTAACTATTTCCACTGGAAAAATTATCAATTCTAAATGGTCTTTGATAAGAAAGCATTTAACTTATTGTTCTTCTACTATGTGAAACAGAACTCATTAACAAGAAGTTTGGAAATAACTTTCAGAATATAAGTAAAAATTCATTACAGTAAGATAAAGATTAGCAAAGAAGATGTTAAAGATGTTTTGATTCCTCAAATGTTGAATATATATAGAAGAAGAAAACACATACATATAAGAAGAAAACACATATATAGAAGAAGAAAACTCTATTTTCTAACAAGTTACTAATAGTGTGGGTTTCAAGTAATTTTTCTCTTCTTTATGATCTTTCTATATTTTCCATGAGTACTATGTTTAATCTGGAGGAGGAAATGGCAACCCACTCTAGTGTTCTTGCCTGGAAACTCCAATGGACAGAGGAGCCTGGCGGGCTGTAGCCCATAGGGTCATAAAGAGTCAGACACAACTGAGCGCACACACACTATTTATGATTAAGAAAAATATTGTAAGACTAAAAAATATGGTTCTATTTGTATTACCTAATTTTTAATTCAAAAGCCTTTAGGAATCATTTCATATAAATAAATACGCTTTCCAAACTAGTGTTAGTGGTTTGTAAAGGAAAGATACAATAATAACATAATAATATCAGTGCTAATTGGTAGAAAATCAATAGGTGAAGAACAGCACATTCCTAGAAAATGGAAGTTGATATTTTTTTGGTTTTTCACTCTACAACATAACAATTGCTTCACATTTTTCACATGGTAATTAAGGCCTGAGGGCAGGACATTTCTTAGCAGCTAATAACTGTTAAGTGCCAAGGATGAGACTTCTCCTTATTGCTTAATTATATTAAATCAATTTAGTTTTCATTTTTTGCAAAGCAGAAGTGTCTTTTAGTGAAACCAATTTAACATAATTCTGAATATTCACTTGTAAAATGAGTGACTGTATACTTTAATCTATTACCATCTTTTATAACATCAGAGATGCATATACATCAAAAATATTGGATTGTAAAAAAAAAAAATATTAGATTGTAAAGAAAATAGCAAATATTTCAAGACAAATTTAAAAGTGAATAATACTCACTGATAAAAAATTATTTAATAGAAGACAAATGCCATTATATAAAAATACTAACAAGGAAAAAGAAAACGTGAGTCCTAGTCTGGATGGATTCAGAAGGCATGACCCAGAGGGATGGGATGGGGAGGGAGGTGGGTTGGGGGTCCAGGAAGGGGAACACATGTAAACCCATGGCTGATTCATGTCAATGTATGGCAAAAACTATTATAATATTGTAAAGTAATTAGCCCCCAACTAAAATAAATAAATTTATAAAAAAATAAAAAAATAAAAATAAAATAAAATAAATAAAGTCTATTTTATCTGTAAAAAAAAAAAATTATTTAATAGAAGACAAATGCCATTATATAAAAATACTAACAAGGAAAAAGAAAAAGTGAGTCCTAGTCTGGATGGATTCAGAAGGCAGAGCAATGAGTCACAGAAGAGTCTGCCTAGTTGAATAGATGCCCTGTTCTTGTGCAAGAATGTTAGTTTGGGAGAATAGCAGATGAGGGGAAGGTCTGCTCCTACACTTAGTTTAATACCACCTTTCCTGCTCACTTACTGTAAGACCATGTAAAAGCATTTAAATTCTTTTAGTCCCCATTTCCTCTAGGTAACCACCTGTGGTTTTGATCAAGTCCATCCAGGATGGCAGAAAGCATGGTTTGTTTCACTTAAGTCTTAACCCAAAGCAGAGCCTCTCAGAGCACTAGGTTGAGAAGAACCAGGAAACTGAGTAGTGGTGTCCTTAGGACCAGTGTCATACTGATTAAGAGGCATTTTATCACAGGGATGTAAAGAATATATGTATATGTGTGTGTATATATAACCACCTAGTTTCCAAGCCCACATGATTACCTCTAAGTCTCCTAAAGCATTATATGTTTCATCCACTTTTTGTGATGTACTGAATAAGATCGTGCTGTAAAGGCAAAAAAACCTTAGCTATGTAACTTGATATTTTCCAAATGTATATAGCTGTTTTAACAAGCACTGAGATGAAGGTACAGACTATTACAAAAATCTAGAATCTCCTCTTTAGGAAAAATCCCTTCCCCAAGATACCTAATATTCTGAATTTTATCACCACTGGTTCATTGTAGTTGTTTCTGCATTTCATAAGAATTAAATAATCTCATATTTTTTCCTTGCCTGGGTCTCTCCTTGAGATTTATTACTGTGAAAGTCATTATGTTGCTGCATATAATAGAAGTTTATTATTTTTCATTTCATAAAGGTGTATCATATTTATTTATACATCTGATGGTGATGGACATTTTGGTTGTTTTCAGTATGAACTATTATAAATGAAGTGACTGCAAACATTCTCATACTTTGCTCTTTTTGCACATATATAGGTATTGCAATTAGGATTATGCCACCTTGAATTGCTAAATTATGGAAGTATATGTTCAGCTTAATAAACACCAAAGAGGTGATTCATTCTGAAACAGTTCCAATATAGTCTACCATCAGCAATGCATAAATATTCCAACTGCTCCAGATACTCACCAACACTTGATACTGTTGGGTGTCCTGTTTCTTTGTGGTTTTCTTTTTGCTTCTTATTTTTTTGTTGTTGTTGTTCAGTCTCGAAGCCGACAAAGGTCCATCTAGTCAAAGCTATGGTTTTTCCAGTAGTCATGTATGGATGTGAGAGATGAACTATAAAGAAAGCTTAGCACCGACAAATTGATGCTTTTGAACTGTGGTATTGGAGGAGACTCTTGAGAGTCCCTTGGACAGCAAGGCAATCAAAGCAGTCAATACTAAGGGAAATCAGTCCTAAATACTCATTGGAAGGACTGATGCTGAAGCTGAAACTCCAATACTTTGGCCACCTAATGTGAAGAACTGACTCATTGAAAAATACCCTGATGCTGGGAAAGATTGAAGGCAGGAGGAGAAGGGGAGAAGAGGATGACAGAGGTTGAGATTGTTGGATGGCATCACCAACTTGACGGACATGAGTTTGAGCAAGTTCTGGGAGCTGGTGATGCACAGGGAAGCCTGGCGTGCTGCAGTCTATGGGGTCACAAAGAGTCAGACATGACTGAGTGACTGAACTGAACTAAAGTCATGTCCGACCCTGCAACCCCATGGACTGCAGCACATCAGGCTTCCCTGTCCTTCACTATCTCCCAGAGCTTGCTCAGACTCATGTCCATTGAGTCAGTGATGCTATCTAACCATCTCATCCTCCGCTGCCCTCTTCTTTTGCCTTCAATCTTTCTCAGCGTCAGGATCTTTCCCAGTGAGTCAGCTCCTCACATCAGGTTGCCAAAGTACTAGAGCTTCAACCTCCACATCAGTCCTTCCAATGAATATTTAGAGTTGATTTCCTTTAGGATTGACTGGTTTGAGTTCCTTGTAGAGCTCCTTTTTGGTCTTTATTTTTAATTTATTTGATGGGTGAGTGAGTGTGTTAAATATCTCATGGTTTTATTTTGCTTTTTTCTGATGATTAAAGATGTAAGTAACATTTCATATGCATTTAGTCTATATAGATACACCTCTGCCTATTTAAATCTTTTACCTAATTATTACTGGATTGGCTATTACTTCCTGATTGATATTAGATCCACATAATTTAGACAAAGTTGAGGAATTTTGTTTTAAATAAGTTCTGCTCTCTGGTTTTCCTTTTCCTTCTTCTCTTGTAATCTTTTGATTAAAAATGCTTTAATTTTAATAAAATCTAACTTAGAATAGTGATCTTGTTAGTGCTTTTTGTGTTCTTGTGTTCTATTTAAAATATTTTACCTATTCCAATGTCATGAAAATATTTTTTTCTCTTAGCAGCTTGACTCATCTGGCTCCATGAGTCTATTGCACCCTTTCATTGCATTGTATATTTGTTTTCTCTTTCGTTTGCTTCAATCTGGATATTTATTCTGACTAATGTTTATGGTCTTCATTTTAGTCACCCAGTTTTCAGTTCTATAATTTCCATTTGACTCTTTGTGATAGATTTGAGCTCCCTAGTGACATTTTTCTTTTTTATTAGATTGATTATAGTATTTTAAAGTCTCTTTCTGAAGAGCTCGTGATCTGTTTCTGTTGTTTTATTTTCTTCCTTTGTCACTTTGTTTTCAGTTTTCAATCTTGTCTTTTTGTAGGTCTGGTAATTACTTTTGAGTTTTAAATACTGTATATGAAAAATAATACAGGCACTGAATGGTGTCTTTATTTCTCTAAAATAACCTTTGTTTTTGTTGCAAGCAAACAACATGCAGATTCCATCGACTCAGCAGAGGCTCAGTTTCAGGGTTTGCCGTGGCTGGAGTTTTTCTTCAGGACTCTTCCCCAGTGCTACAGCTTTCTCCTTGGAATGTAGGCCATGCAGGGCTTCATTTGCTTGCCTGGAGCATTTACCGAAGCCCCACTCCTGGGGCATTCCTTGAACTCCGAGGTGTGTTCCTTAGCACTAAGAGAATATGGCTATCTTTGTTCATTTCTTTATACCCCCAGATGCTGCTGTAATTGTTGCTATCTGTTAAGGGAGTTTTACTCTGTACATGGCTGGATTTGAATTCGTCAGTGCTCCTAGATGAGCCTGAGCTTCACTGTTTGTGTTTCTCTTCCCTCTACCTCAGCTTCCATCTATTGCATGCACGCTAAGTCGTTTCTGTCGTGTCCAACTCTTTGAGACCCTATGGACTGTAGCCCTCCAGGCTCCTCTGTCCTTCGGATTCTCCAGGCAAGAATACTGGAGTGGGTTGCCATGCCCTTCTCCAAGGATCTTCCCAACTCAGGGAAGGGATCGAACCCATATCTCTTATGACTCCTTCATCAGCAGGTGGGTTCTTTACCACTAACATCACCAATTCATCTGTTGGACAAACCCCAAAATAAAACTTCTCTCTCTCCAGGTGAGTTTATACTAGTGTCAACTGGTCTCAACTAAAACCCGGATGATGGTTTTAGTCTGGTTTCTACCTCATGTAAGGCAATTTGTCTAAGACCCTTGGGGAGAAAAAAAAGCAATAGAAAGTGTGGGTAATTTTGTAAGATTTTTATTTCTCTTTGAAACTTGATCCTTGTGCCCAGTCTTCCTTCTTTGTATGCCAGGGTTTAAAAATAGCAACACTGTGCATTTTATCTAGAGTAGGTGGGAAGGTTGAATGGATACAAGCTACTTTGTAATGGCCAGAAAAGAAAGCCCATTATTTGATTTTGCACTGAGGGAAAAACAGGATAACTTTTAATAAGTTACATTATAATCTTCAAACAAATCTGTATGCTTATAAAATTTCTGTGAGGAATTTCCTTTATATAAAGATATGATGCATTTACTCAGTAATTATTATTTATTCATATGATTTTATGTATGAAACAATATTTTTAACATCTTGAGTGCCAATTATGTGCTCAGTACTGAATTCTCCAGAAATACTAAGATAAGTATGAAATCAACTCAGCTTTAATGAGTTTAAAATGTATTGAGGGGAACACATTGGCATAAAATGGGTGAACAAGTTGCTGTGGTAACCAAGAAGAATGAGACTTAGCCACCAAAGAGGTCTGTCTGGAGGAGGCATTATATGGGGGTGAATCCTGAAATTTAATTAGTGTTTAGTGAGGGTAGGATGTGTATGTGTTGGGAGGCTGGGCTTACCTAGGAATGTGTAAAGCAGGACATTCTAGGGAATGAGAGTAGCATTTTCAAAATACTGAATATGAGAGAAAGCATAGATTATGCAGGAAAGTACAAGGTATGGAATCTCAAAATACAAGAAAACAGTGTTTAGAAAAGAGGCTGGAGGAGCAGGTATGAATCAGATTGTGGAGCTTCTTTTATGTTATGGTAAGGGGTGGGAACCACAGTCTGAATGCTTCGGACTCCAGGTTAAGGATATTATACAGTGACATAGTTAGACAGAGGTATTATTCTGGAAACAATGGTGAATGGATGCTTTGTGAAAGTCCAGTTCAGAGCCTGCTGCTGTAATCTAGGCATTGGTTAAGTGAGTGTTGAAACAAAGTCGTGATGGTATGATTAGAAAGAAGTGAAGTTAGTATATCAATCCTTTTTACCTTTTCATCATCCTATGCTTGAAAAAGTCAAATTAATTATGTATTTATAGAATTAAATCAATGTATATCTCCCAGACAACAAAAACCAAGTTAATTAAAGCACTGGGAGCATATGGAATGCCTTATAGTCTATTCAAACTTATTGTCAATTCAACAATAATGACATTCTTCACTAGTGTCTAGAATAATGATTAAACTTGTCTAAAGAATATTGAACTTCTTATTATTCCAGTAAGCCAGCATGATTATATTAATGTGATGCTAGAAACCACCATCTAAATATTGTAAGAATGAAAGGGAGAAAATGATACTAAAATTAACATAAATCCACCCGAGTCTGAGATAAAACCCCAGGTGTAAGGAAGACATAGTCCATGTTTTCACAATCATATATATCATTCATTTTTGTGTAGTTTCTTTGTTCTTGGTGGTAAAGGGTGGTGAATTTTCATCTCACCAAGAGAGCTTTCTCAATCACCCAGCACTGTTTAGTCACCACCTGACCACACAGACACTCTGGCGTGTTGAACACATCTAAAGTCCCCTAAAGCATGTGCTAAAATGTAGACTTCCAGGGCCCAAATGTGGAACTCCAAATTCCATAGTTTTGAGGTAGTACCAGAAATGTGTCTTTTCAAGAAATATCTCAGGATTTTTGACACTCCCAATTTATAGGTCATACTCCCAAAAACACAGGTCTAGAAAGTGAAGTGATGAGCTTGTGGGTAATTTTACAATGATGTGTACATTCATACACTTATTATTGACCAAAAGGGAATCAGATTAAAGTGAACAAACAAATCTAGGTATTTTCAAACTAGTAATATATAAACGTTCATGCAAAAAATGAAACCAGAAACTGTTTGAGGCAAAGGTACGGTACATATGTATTTAGTTGACACATAGATGGAGAGCCATTTCCTAAACATAAGATCTTTCATGGAAAAAAAAACAGATTTCACTACATAAAATTTTAATTTGTGGATTATCAGCATTATAATCAAAATTAGCATGCAATCAAACTAGAAAAAAAGTTGCAGGTATCTAAAATATTCCTATAATTTAATTTAAAACAATCAGTAGAAAAATGGGCAAAATATGCAAACAGACAAAATACAGAAGGAAAAAACTGATTAGTTGAAAAACATTTTAAATATTCAATCTCACTGTTGAAACAAACAAGACTAACGATAACGATAGTGAGGTAGAATTTTCTTCCTTTCAATTTTTGTAGTTTTGATTTTAATGATAATACTTAATGCAAGAAAGGATGTTTAGAGTTCTCTGGTGGTCCAGTGGTCAAGATTTCCCATTCCCAAAGCAAGGGGCCCAGGTGGGATCTCTGGATCAGGGAACTAGAACCCACGTGCTGCAACTAAGTGTTCGCATGCAGCAACAAGGTTCAAAGATCTTGTGTCATGCAACTAAGAACTGGTACAGCAAAATAAATAAATGAATGATTTTTTTTAAAAGGATGTGAATTAGATCAAGCTTTCTGCATAAACAGATGTGTGTATACAGACTTCTATGGAAAGATACTCAACACAGCCTCATACATAACATTATACTGGACAGTTCATAATATTTAATGGTCATTTCTACTCCATCGCAATTGTAAATGTTATGAATGAGGCTTAATCAATACAGTCCTTTCTTGCATAAAAAAGTACAGTAGACCAAAAGAAGAATTAAAATTCTGATAATAATAGCAACAACAAAAGTAAAATAAATAAAACTCTTGGTTAGTCATGTTAAGAGTGTTGTTTGAACCATTTGTTGAAAATTCAGATCCCTGGGGGTCTGGGCTTACTCCAAACCCAGAGAATCACAGTCTCTGGGTTTGGGGCCCAGATATCTGTGGTTTGAAAAAAAAAAAAAAACCGTCTTTTTGTTTATTTTTTTGAAAACATTAAAAATAATCCCTGCAGGAAGATACTTTATTGCCTTTACTTTGTGGTGGTGATTTCTTCAGAACTGTAAACTGAAATGCTTGTGCTCTGAAACCTGTTTGGGGACTCAGATTGCAAGACTCTAAGGACAGCAAGCCCACCTGATTCTATTCCACAGGCCCTGGCTGAAACTCTCTTGCAAGTAACCTTCAGTGCAAAGAGAGCAGCACCCAGAGAATCTTCCTCTTTGTCTAATAAGTCATCAGCTAAGCCACATCAAGCCTGTTAATGGAGTGAAGCCTGGTGTTTATTTTTAAAAGGAGAGCCTCCCCAGGACGAGAATAGTTCAGACATGTTGGTGGCATCCACCTCTCATTAATGCATCAAGAAAGAATTCTAATGTTGAGTTTTCAGTGACATTCTGAGCATGGATGGACTTGTTAAGCCTTTCATACTGTCCACCATCAGTTGGCTTTGAGGCACGCTTAGGAGTCTATGCTGTCATTCTAGCCCATTTGCTTTAGGGTGATGAGATATGATGAAGACAGCTTAGATGTCGTATTCTTAAACCGCTCCCATTTGGATGACACTCATGGAAGCTTGTTGGCAAAAGCCATGACTTCTGGTAATAAGAGGGTAAAAAACTATGGTTGCGCTCTGATTTTTTGAGATGGATGTATGACTATTTAATTTAATTTGGACTGGTGGTGGTGGTTTAGTCGCCAAGTTGTGTCTGACCCTTGCAATCTCATGAACTGTAGCCTGCCAGGCTCCTCTGTTCATGGGATTCTCCAGGCAAGAATACTGGAGTAGGTTGCCATTTCCTTCTCCAAAGAATCTTCCCGACCCAGGAATCGAACCTGGGTCTCCTGCACTGCAGGCAGATTCTTTACTGACTGAGCTATGAGGGCAGTCCTAACATATGGACTAATATATCATAATAAAATATATATCATAATAAAAATTATATCCCTTGGTTGTCTTTACAAAAGCAATCTCTACAAATCCCTAACTAAAGATTCTTGTTCCCTTTGTCTTCTAGAGAAGTAAATCATTGAGTCTGGTCATGTTCATTCCCTGGCAAATTCTGAAATACCCTGTTACAAGCCAGTCTGGAGCCAGGTGATCTGGAGGTGACTGCTACACAGACAGTACAGCTGTGAAGGCAGTAAGAGATGAGTCTGCAGTTTAGGGGGAAGGTCACCCTGGAGAGCAGTGTGTAGACAGTCAGCCCTAGAGGGTATTTAAAGAGATGAACTAGGTCACTAAGAAAATGAATGTAGAAGATTATGCACTGAACTGAGTGTCACTCTTCAGGAGAAGAGAGGAAAAGAGACTAACAGGAGTAGCTCTCAAATAAGTGATAGAAGTTACTAGCAAGGTGACTGGAAAACCTGAAGCCAATGATGTCCAGGAATCAAAGTAAAAATTACAAGGATAAGACTGGGCAGCTGTGCCAAATGTTGATGCTCAAGTAAGAGAAGGAGAACCAATCACTGGACTTAGATGAGAGGCAGGGGCATTCATGGACATAATTCTCTCCATGGATTTTGCTGGAAAGGAGAGCAACCAAATGGGTAAAGACAGGAAGGGGATGAAAAGAGGGCTTTGTTTTGCTTGTTATGACTGCCATTTTGCTCTTAAGTTGGGAGAAATGACAGCAACTCTTCTGATCATAGGAGTCACTCAGGAAAGAGGAGGAAAAAAAGAAGAAAAAAGAAATGGGGAACAGAATAACAGAATAATTGGTTGCTGGAGTGATATCCTTGAATAGGCTAAAGAGGTTTCCACAACACACAAGGAGGGATTGTGTGAGGAGGAAGAAGGGCTCAGTTATAGGAGGAGTTGCTGAGAGTGTGAGATGGACATGTACCACTGCTATATTTGAAATAGATAACCAGCAAGAACCTACTGTACCACACAGGGAACTCAGTACTCTGAAACAGTCTAAATGGGAAAATAACTTGAAAAAGAACAGATACAAGTATATGTACATCTGAGTCACTTTGCTGTATACCTGAAACTAACACATTGTTAATCAAATGTACTTCTATATAAAATAAAATTTAAAAAAAATTTTAAAAGCAGTTGCAGGTGGCTGTGTGTAAACTGAGGTGGAAACGTGTGTGCATTTTCTCCTTAGTGCTTCTGTGTTCTCATTAGAGGGGAGTTAGGGAGCAAATCACCTGCTGAGACTGCGGATGGAGCAAGGCATGTAGGAGGCTGGAGGAGAGAGAAGGAAGGTTTCAACCATCTTCTAGATCAAAAGAGTGATGGACTGAATGGACTAGGGAATCCAGTAGCTTCTGGGTGACATTAAAGTTTGACTTGAAGTTAGAGGCATTCATTTAAGGTAAATCATGGCTTTGTACTTCCTTCAGCAGGAACACAAGAAAGCAGTTGCGAGGTTTTCTCCTTAAAGGAAGAAAAGCCCGTGGCTCTTTTGCTCGCTTCCTGACGACAAGGTCACTGTCACCCTTCAGGGGTAATGACTACAGTGGTAATGAGCAGCGTATTTATTTTCTACCCAAAGGTGAACTGGATTTCTGGGATACACTCCAGCCCTGAAGAAACTGACAAACCTAAACAGGTTTGTAAGGTTGTTGGAATGATCTATAAAAATTCTAGATGCAAACTGAGGACTGGATGCCAGAAACTAGACTTGACATAAATTAGCTCTTTGTTTCTTGAGAAGTTGTTGAATTAACTTGTCCTAAGCAGCTCTATATGTGTGTATTCATTAAATAATTTTTAAAAGGAATAAAAGCATTTATAGTAAACCCCTCACACTTAGAATAAATGAAGTTTCTGAATAAAAGCAAAAGTTTATTTCTGCAGTCCCTGGTCCATAAAAAGCATACGTACAACAGACATCATCTGAGTAGACTTTATGTTGGAGTTTTGTCCAAAACAATTAGCTGAAAGCTGAATCAGCTTCTTTTTTTCTCTCGCATATGATGTGAATAACTAATGTAAAGAGTAGGTTTGATGATTAAATGATGTATGCATAGTGCCTGGTAGAATGCCTGAAACACAGAAGATGCCCAATCTATGTTGGTGGTTATTGTTTTTAAGGGTAGGCTTAAATGGATTAAGGAAGGCAAGTTGCTATGGACTGAACACTTGTCTGCCCCCAAATCTATTTCCTGAAAACTTAATCCCAGGGTGATGGTATTAGGGGGCTTCCCAATGGTGAAGAATCTGTCTGCCAGTGCAGGGGACACAGGAGACATGGGTGTGATCCCCTGGAGGAAGGGCATGGCAACCCACTCCAGTATTCTTGCCTGGAAAATCCCGTGGACAGAGGAGCCTGCCGGGGTATAGTCCATAGTGTCATGAAGAGTCAGACACGACTGAGTGACTGAGCATGCACACAGGCAAGAAGACATGAAGAGCTTTGTCCCTCGCTCCATCCGCCATGTGAGAAAGTCAGGAGCAGAACCCTCACCAACCAGGCTGGCACCTGAATCCCAGACTCTCAGCCTCCAGAAACTGTGAAAATGGAATGATTAAGCCCAGTCTATGGTATTCTCAGAGCAACTCAGACTGAGTAGGACACAAGCTTATAGAAATCAACCGAACTGAGGTCGCATTTTTATACCACCCATCGCCAGAGTGACAATGGGTCAGCCACAGAGACGTCTCCGAGACTTGCCACTGCAGCGTTTCAAACCCTGCTCCTTCTGGTTGCAATGCCCATGCAACTGCGGATAAGAGTCTTCCCTCTGCAAAAGTGTGACCTAAAAGTCAGGCTGGCAGCAAGTGGTGGTGAGGAGGGTGTGGAGCTGTGCCACGGGAGCCCTCGTGGGCTCTGGGCTTCACCCCAAGAACACAGAGCCAGAGACAGGAAACAGGCGCATGGGACCACTGTGAAAACACACTGAAGCAAGACGACGCTGGGCGGAGGGAGGTCTCTGACTTACGATCTGGACAAAAGGAGACAAAAACTTCTCCCAAAGGGAAGACATCATCAAGCCTGTTGCACCCACATGAGATGCCTGCTGTTTCCAGCAACCTGAGACCATCAACACTCTCTGTCTTCTGCCAACTTAAACGTCTGGTTCTTCACAATTCCTTTTGGTCTGAAAAGTGAATCATTTTCTCTTCAGCGATTTATGACCCATTTGTTCTTATCTCCTCCCCAGGGAAATGAAAGACAGCAATCCACCACTGAGAAGAGTCTCAGAATACATCTGAGGTCATAGGAGGCTTCTAGAATGAATGTTGCAAACCCTGCCTCTGGCCTACCATCATAGACTGCAGCTTTTAGAATCACACCTCCTTTGGTATCTTTCTTTTTTTAATATTAAAGCAAAAGTTACAAGATAATAGAATCACTCAGAGTGTTTCAAGCTACTTTCTATCCTTGCACATGTCCAGGTAAAAATGTAAAATTGTATAAATCCACCAGATACATATAAAAAAAGACACAAAATAATAGGAAATTGCCCATACCTATTTTGTAAGTATTTAATCACTGTAAATATAAAATGCAATCAATTTTTGCCAAGTACAATACATAATTCTCAAAAATACATTGTTCTAAAAGGAAATAACCTCCACAATTTCTATCACTGGAATTATGATAGCTTGTAATTTTTATTATTGTTATTTTTTAATAGTCATTTATTTGGCTGCATCAAGCACATGCGATCTTTGCTGCACTACAGGGGATGTTTTGTTGCCGCACATGGACTCTCGAGTTGCAGCACGCAGGCTCTCTAGTTGTGCATGCAGGCTTAGCAAGTGCAGCACATGGGATCCCCCAGAGATCAAATACTGCACTGCAGGGCAGATTCTTAACCCCTGGAGCACCAGGAAAGTCCCTAATATTGTTATTATCATGCTGTTGTTGTTTTACTTGCTAAGTCATGTCCGACTCTTTGTGACCCCATGGACTGTAGCCCGCCAGGCTCCTCTGTCCATGGGATTTTCCAGGCAAGAATATTGGAGTGGATTTCTATTTTCTTCTCCAGAGGATCTTCCCGACCCCAGGATCAAAACCCCGGCTTCAACCACATTTCCTGCATTGCAGGCAGATTCTTTACCACTGAGTCACCATTATTATCATGCCTTATGTTAATAGAAAATTTAGAGTTAACAATGTCCTCTCCCATGCATTATTATCTGTTATGATCAGAAGAACTTGATGCTATATAAGACCGCATGAGGTATTTGGAGTTTGGAGAGGTGAATTGGGCTTCCCAGGTAGTGCAGTGGTAAAGAATCTGCCTGCCAATGGAGGAGACACAGATTTGACCCCTGGGTCAGGAAGATCTCCTGGAGAAGGCAACCCACTCCCGTGTTCTTGCCTGGAGAATCCCATGGACAGAAGAGCCTGGCGGGCTACATTCCATGGGGTTGCAAAAGAGTCGGACATGACTGAGCAGTTGGGCATGTGTGTAGTAGTGAATTAGATGCTCAAAGTTGCAGAGCTAGAAACCAGGGGAGCCAGGTCTTGAGTCTCAGTTGGTGTCTCTGTGTCTTCACTGGTTCCTCGATACATTCCCAAAGATATTTTCAAACTTCACACAAAGTTTTTACATTTTAAAAATGAACTTTTTTTTCTTGGTTAGAGGAGATAAATAAGACAAACAGACGCTGATTGAGGTTATATTGCACCATACAAGCTCCACCTTCTCACTGATCAATTTTACAAAGCATCTGGGCCCATCCACCCACACCTCCACTTCATCATCTCCATGCCCATCTCAAGAGGAGGGACCATCCACTCTGTTTCCAGATAAAGTCTCTTCTTTGATCTGCATGATATATTCCAACCATCACTATCTATATTTTTTGCTAAATTTCTTTTATTTATGTACATAAGGAGCTTGGAAGTCACCACTTCATCCTAACAGCAAGTAAAAGGTTAAGCAGACTGAGAAATCAACAGCTCCTCTGGGATCCATGACTGTTGAGGCCAGAGGACAGAGTGCTGCCCCAGGAACTAGAACAGCTCAGGAGCAAAATCATCCCCTGGTGGCTCAGACGGTAAAGAATTCGCCTGCAATGCAGGAGACCCAGGTTCTATCCCAGGGTTGGAAAGATCCCCTGGAGAAGGGAATGGCAACCCACTCCAGTATTTTTGCCTGGAGAATCCCACGGACAGAGGAGCCTGGCGGGTTACAGTCCATGAGGCAAAAACACTGTAGCAGAAATGAAGAATACTTTTGGTGGTTTTTTAGGGGACGGGACATGGCTGAAGAGGAATCTCTGAGCTTGAGAGTGCGCCAGCAAAAACCTCCAACCCTGAAAAGCAAAGAGAACAAGGACTGAAAAAGGCCAGAATGTTCCAAGACTACAGGATAACTGCAAAAGGCGGAGGGAGAAGAGAGAAAGGAATAGAAGAAATACTGGGAACAGGAATGACAGACAGCTTTCACAAATTAACACCAGACACCAAGCCCCAGACCCAGGAGTGGTACAGTCAGATACAATGTTAGTATACCATACCTGATAGTGTTCCTACCTAACAGCAACAAACGCTTGCAGATAAAACAGATTGCATCAATTTATGGGCCGGATCTATCAAAACTTTTCAAAACAGATTATTCTCATTCATATAAGTTGTTGCATAATGTTAAAAATGACAGAAAGATATCTTCAACTCATTTATTATGATAAGGCAATCAAAACTGGATATGCAAAAGAAAGGAAAAAATTACAAATGTGTATGTGTATAGCCTTTTTTCCTAACTAGTATTAATATATATATATATAACTATATTACACAGATAATTATCTAAGCAATCTCATCTTTGAATATAAAAGTAAAATGGAAAATAAGATAAAACAGCACTAACAGTATTTTAAAATAATATCAAATCATGACTGAGTGCTGGTCGGACTAGGAAAATGTGGACTCACACTCCTTAACTCACTCTTGCAGTCGTGTCCGACTCTTTACGACCCCATGGACTGTAGCCCACCAGGCTCCTCTGTCCATGAGATTCTCTAGGCAAGAATACTGGAATGGGTTGCCATTCCCTCTTCCAGGGGATCTTCCCAACCCAGGGATTAAACCCACGTTTCCTGTGGCCCCTGTATTGGAAAGAGGATTCTTTACCACTGAGCCACCTGGGAAGCACAGTTCATGTTAAAGTATGATATACACACTCTTTTTTCATACAGTTGTACAATTCTAAATGTGAAGCATGCAATATAATTTTTAAATATATGGGCAAAATATTTAATAAATATGCTTTATAAGTAAGAAAAATTGGGAACAAAAGATTTTCATTAATAAGGATTAGTGAAGAATATTAAAGTACATTCGCATAATATGCCTTAGGATCTAATAAAAATGATGGTATAATTATTTTATCGACCAATTCAGAGTTCCACAGTTTGCTGCAGAGTGAAAATAAGAGTTACAGAAAAGCAATCACCATATGACCTCATTTATTAAAAATTAGAATATGCAAAGGGAACCAATTCAAAGTTTGGTCATCAAAATTAACTTTTCTGTTGTTTATTCATTTATACATTTATTTACATGCTTTTAAATAAAAAGAGGAAAATGATATACCTATTATATAATAATTTAGTATTTCATCTTATAATTTATTGTGAGTCTTATGTTACTGAATATTCTCATGAAATGTACTTTTTGATAACTGCACATTGTAAAATATACATAATTCATCTAATCAACTATCAATACCTACTATTGCACCATTAGGAGGAGAGCTGTGTTTTTTTAAATAGCTGTTAGGAGTTAATGACCTAGGTTGTGTGTGTTCCAAAACGACGTAAGCTCCTAAAAAGACAGCCTTTACACGTTCTGTATTCTGTAAAATGTGTAAGACATGCTCATCCAGCCAAGATTCTACACACTCATGGGCTCAGTGGAGATTTGGTGCCATGATAGCTGGGAAAATGCAACACTTCTCCCATTCTGGACATTTCAGAGCACATTTAGATCCGCCTAAGCCTGAAGTCTCTCACATTGCTGCATTTAGGAAGTGAAAAGATTTTGTAATTATGTGCACAGTCCCATAGCTGCAAAACCAAGGAGAAGAGCTGATTTTTTTTTAAGTCCCTTAGTAGCTGAATTTGCTTGCACATGTTACCTCACCCTTCCTGAGCCTCAGTGCCCTCATGTCTAAGGTGGGGGTGACCACACGCATGGCAGAAGGCTGAGCAACACTTTGCAGAAATCCAGTGTATACAGTCATCTCTCTCCATGTGGGCTTTTCTGCAGCTGCTGTTGCTGCTGCTGACACTTGTATACTTAACTAGCACAACGAGGAGCCTGCTTGCGTAGTTTACTCCCTCAGTCATTTCCAACTCTCTGCAACCCCACGGATTGTAGCCCACCAGGCTCTTCTGTCCATGGGATTCTCCAGGCAAGAATACTGCAGTGGGTTGCCACGTCTTTCTCCAGGGGATCTTCCTGACCCAGGGACTGAACCTACATCTCCTGCATTGGCAAGTGGATTCTTTACCACTAGAGCCAGCTGGGAAGCCCTTATTAATATTATATATACCATTTCCAAATAAAAATGTTAAATTAGCCTTGCTGTTCATTTCCTGAAAAATCACTTTAAGGAGTCGTTAAGGCATTTCTGATGTAATGTTCTTAACATCGAGATTGTAGTTTGAATGCTTACCACACTATAGAAGTTTAGACTGAGATGCAGCTCCTTGTACTCTGTAATAAGACCCAAAGGTGAATTATCTTCTCCAGATGCATCAGAAGGACCACGTGGGAGAAGGAGGGCAGTAACCCTGGCATTTGGAAGAGAGCAGTATGGAACACACTGGTGCTTCCTTGTCCATGGAAATGAGGAGGAAGCGCAGGTCTCCCATGCAGACCTCATCCTAAAGCCCTTGCTCTCATCCTGGATGAACCATCCCAGCTTCTTCCTCTGGGGCACCTGTTAATAGTTCTTGCTGTATTGGGTTCTGAGCTAGTGCCCTCCCCAAGAGCCAGGCAGCTTTGCAACACGAGTCCTATTAGTATGATAGGGACTACCATTTCACAGGCTTTGAAAGACCAGACTTTGATTTTTATATGATAGACTTTTCTCAAAATGTTGTAAGCTTCTGATGGATTTGCTTTCAGTCCATTACATAAAGAGCAGCAAAATTTTACCTCCCTCCCTGTGCAAACGGTCACATTTTAGGTTTGGTTTCTTTCATGGTACCAAATTCTGTATCACTCATTAAATTAGATGGGCATTCATTTCTCTTTCATGTGAAAACAGTACAGGTGTCTGAAACCCTGAGGCAGTAAACAGCTCCCCGTCCTGCAGGAGCCCATCTCCCTCCCCTGGTTCTGTCTCCTCTGCCTCACTGAGATCTGGTTTGTTCTCAAGGCGGTGGTCCTCCAGGAACAGGGCAAAGAAAATGGAGTAGAGCTGCCCCTTTATTTTAGAGATTGATTTAATAAAAGAGGAGGGGGAGGAGGCATGCAAGTCAGAGAACTATAAATTCACACCATGCACTTTATTAATTTTTATTGCATTTTGATTGATTGCCTGAATTATTTTTCCAATAAACACTGCATCTTTCCCTTCAACTTATAAAAATGCATCCCCTTTGCAAAGGCAGAATTTTTAAGAAGAGTTCCAAAAGGAAGGAGAAATTAATACAACCAAAACGCTTCTGCCAGAAGAGATCTATTAGATAGTTGGCTGTTTAGCATTCAACTCTCAAAACCTAGTGTATCAGATATTAAGTAACCACTGTATTTGCAATAGTGTTTTGAGATGGTAACATAAGAGAAAATCCTGGGTTTTTTCCTTCAAAGAAAGGTCTTTTTGAAAGATGATTTTAAAGTATCATGATGTCTTTGGGTCGAAATTTCCTTCTTAGAGGAACACATCTTAAATTCTTATGAAATTCACATGTGACCTTGAAATTTCATAAACAGAAATTTGCTTTGTAGAAACTCTGCACAAAATAATTCCATAAAACATACACATCCTGTACCTTAAAAACCTTAGTTATAAATAAGCCATGCACATTTTCTCTAGATGCCATGAGATCAAGATTATATTGAAATAAAAAGTAGAGTCATGGACAGTAAGTATGGTGTTATCCACTTAAGTATTCTCTTCTTAAATCTTCACATGAAAATCTTTTATTCATTGTATAAATTAATATTTTATGACCATTATTTTTTCTTATACATATGTAATCAAAGTCTGATATTTATTGTGGAGAACAAAATATTTCATATTTTATTTTTGTAATGGCACAAAATTACACCATATGTTAAATTCCTCCTAGTTAATGCAGCAAATTATCCATGTCTAAGACATTCACATATACTAACAATGTTGTTTTTTAATTATAAAGACCATTCCTTTGATCTGTTTTGTCATATGCAGTACTTAAGGAATAAATAGGAAAAAAATATAAATTGCTATTTTATTTTTTAATGTTTAGTCTTTCCCTATCTAAACAATGCAAACTTGCTTATTAGAGAAGTAGGAAAAATAAGCTTCCCAAGTTACAAGCATTACAACCCCTGTTAACATTTCAGTGTGTTTTCTTCCAGTTTTCATAGTTATTAACATATCATATGGCTACTCGGTGTTAATATTTTTATCAACTAGCATTTTTGTCTTTAATGTAATTTTAATGGCTTTAATATTTTAAGAATTGAATATCATAGTTTATATTAGCATTTCTAATATTTGCATAATTGGGTAGTACCCAGTTTTTCACAACTGTAAACAATATTGCACTGTTCAGCATTTATAATTCTACTAAATACCTGTAGCTGGAAGGTGTGACCTATGACCTCTTACTACGGGTAATAAGCAAGCAGTTATCATCCTCTTGAGCCTGTTGCCAGTGGGGAGACAATTCGAATTATTTGAGCACAACGTGCAAAGCGACCTGGCATCAGAGGGATGAGAGAGTCCAACACTGAATGCTCACTAAGCTTTGTCTCTAAATTTGGAATGATTTCCTATGAGTAAAATTTGTCTGCAAATATAATCATTGAATCGGTGGGTAAAGAATTTTTAACGTATTTGAACAAATCGGCCAGCATTTCCAGATCAACATTAAAAACAGCAGTGACCGTCTGCACCTTGATTTTGAGATTTTTACCAGCCACATCTATGTTGCACAACAGTTATCATACCAAGCCAGTATATTTTCTTTTACAATAAAATAAATAGTGAGTATACAACTTTGTCAAAATCCTTCTCAATACATATTGAAATGAGTATTCAGCTTTTCTTAAATGACTTACTGATGTATTGGCCTTAGCTATCGTCTCTGTGTGCTCTTGAGTTATATTTGATAATGTTTTAAGAGTATTAATTTATATTTATAAGTGAATTTGTCCATCATTTCCTTTTTCTACCATTTTTTCTCATTTTCCTTAGAAGTTCTGTATTCTTTGTATAATAAATGGAGTTATTTTCCAATTTTCTTTTCTTCCATCCACTTATTAGGTGTGTAACCTGGTTAAGTTCCTCAGCCTCCCTTCACCTGTGCAATGTTCATAATTGTACTGGATGCCTACCTAGCAGGATTGTTGTGAGGACTAAGCTTAAAGCAGGAGACTGCTTGGCTACTTAGCAGATACCATTTCATGCTCCAGATGCTTATTCTTACTCTGTAACATCTCAACTACCATCTGAATATCTATTTCTTCCAAGTTTGAAATAGTTTATCCACAAAAGTGGTAAACTTATACACACTTGTCATCTTGGAGGCTGGAGGTTGTGGTGTGAAGATTGGTGATTGTCTCTCTGATCACATCAAAATTTCTTTTCTGGGTTGTCACTGACTCCTTGGCCTCTAATATAGTGCAGGTTGGGCTTTAAATTTGCCTTGCCTAGAATTTCTCTACTTACATTCCTGCTTTATGTTTCTATGTTGTTGTTGCTATTTAGTCATGAGGTCTTGTCCCCACTCTTTTGCAACCCCATGGATGTATCCCTCAAGGCTCCTCTGTCCGTGGGATTTCCCAGGCCAGAGTACTGGAGTGGGTAGCTGTTTTCTCCTCCAAGGGATCTTCCCAACCCAGGGATCAAACCTGTGTCTCCTGCATTGGCAGGCAGATTCTTTACCATTGAGCCACAAGGGAAGCCCAGTACGTTTGTAGCAATTTTTTTTTCTTTTTTAAAATTGCAGCATGATTTTTTGCATATTGTTCTAGGAATTTTAACAAGTGAAGATAGAACTCTCACCACCATCATCACAAAACGATCAGCTCCAATGCACCAAAAAGTTATCCGTGTCCTTCTACCAGGAGCCCCTGACCTCCCCCATTTTCATCTTTGACCTTTTGATCTTTCCGGGGTATCAGCAAAAGTGGTATATTCACATCCTGGACTCTTTTGTCAAATTGCCCTCTTTCTTTTTTTTTCTTTTACAATATTTTGCAGTCTGAATAGGCTAAGAATTTCTCAAGTCATCAAGTCCTGGATCCATTTTGTTAAAAACTCATTCACACAACTTATCAATTTCCTTTCACATTTTTAACCAGAATCAAAAGAATAAAACCAGACTACACCCTCAACATTTTGCTTGAAAATCACCTCAATTAAAAATCAGATTTCATTATAAAAGTTCTGCTTTCCACAAAACTGCAGGACCCAATTCCACACTTGAACGGATGGTCTACTCAAGACGATTTATGTTTTCTCTACCATGCTCCTCACGTCCTCCTGCCTCCTCTCCTTCAAAACCATCAAGTCCATGTTTCTGCCAGCAGTCTGTTAGGGCAGTCTAGGTGTTTTCTACCATTCTCTTCAAAATTTTTCCAGTTTCTACACATCTTTAGGAATTTGTTAAGGTAACATCTCACCTCCAGATATTAATATTAAAGGCTGGGTTCTTTTCTACTGCTGCTGCAACAAATTACCGCAAATTTGTCTTAAGAAACACAAATTTATTGTTTTTATACAGATTAGCAGCTACTACGTGGGTCTCACTGGGCTCAAGTCAAGGCCCATAGAGAGTGCCATATAGAGTGAAGTGAGTCAAACAGAGAAGAAGAAATATCATATGACATCCCTTGTATGTGGAATCTAAAAATAAATGATACAAATGAACAAACTTACAAAACAGAAACAGACTCACAGACTTAGAGAATAAATTTATGGTTGCTGGGGAGGAAAGATGGGAGGGAAGGATAGTTAGGGAGTTTGGGATGGCCCTATACATGCTGCTACATTTAAAATGGTAACCAACAAGGACCTATTGTACAGCACAAGGTACTCTGCTCAATGTTGTGTGGCAACCTGGACGGGAGGGGAGTTTGGGGGAGAAGGGATACATGTACAGGTATGACCGAGTCTCTTCACTGCTCCCCTGCACCTGTCACAACATTATTTGTTAAATGGCTATATCCCAATACAAAATAACATTATTTGTTAAATGGCTATCAGTTCAGTTCAGTCACTCAGTCGTGTATGACTCTGCGACCCCATGGACTGCAGCAAGCCAACCCTCCTTGTCCGTCCCCAATTCCCAGAGTTTACTCAAACTCATGTCCATTGAGTCGATGATACCATCAAACCATCTCATCCTCTGTCGCCCCCTTCTCTTCCTGCCTTCAATCTTTCCCAGCATCAGGGTCTTTTCCAATGAGTCAGTTCTTTGCATCAGGTGGCCAAAGTATTGGAGTTTCAGCTTCAACATCAGTCCTTCCAATGAATATTCAGGACTGATTTCCTTTAGGATGGACTGGTTGGATCTCCTTTCAGTCCAAGGGACTCTCAAGAGTCTTCTCCAACACCACAATTCAAAAGCATCAATTCTTTGGCACTCATCTTTCTTTATAGTCCAACTCTCACATCCATACATGACTACTGGAAAAACCATAGCTTTGACTAGATGTACCTTTGTTAGCAAAGTAATGTCTCTGCTTTTTAATGTACTGTCTAGGTTGGTCATATAGAGAAGGAAATGGCAACCCACTCCAGTACTCTTGCCTGGAGAATCCCAGGGATGGCGGAGCCTGGTGGGCTGCCATCTATGGGGTCGCACAGAGTCGGACATGAAGCTGACGGAAGCGACTTAGCAGCAGCAGCAGCAGATTGGTCATAACTTTTCTTCCAAAGAGCAAGTGTCTTTTAATTTCATGGCTGCAGTCATCAACTGCAGTGATTTTGGAGCCCCTAAAAAATAAAGTCTCTCACTGTTTCTACTGTTTCTTTATCTATTTGCCATGATGTGGTGGGACTGGATGTCATGATCTTAGTTTTCTGAATGTTGAATTTTAAGCCAACTTTTTCACTCTCCTCTTTCACTTTCATCAAGAGGCTCTTCAGTTCTCAATACAAAATAAAAAGTTTTAAAAAATAAAATAAAATCATGATCCTACAGGGCTGAATTCCTCCTTGGAGTCTCTAGGGAGCAGCCTACCTGCTCCTTCCTACCTCTAAAGAGTTCCATATTCCAGGGCTCAGATCCCCCTCCTCCATCAGCAAGGCCAGCAATGCTGAGTCTCTCTTGCATTTTCTCAGGCACATTTCCTTCTGATACTAACCTCAGTTGAGAAAGACTTTTTCAAAGACCTTGTGTGATGAGATTAGAGTCACTTGGTTAATCCAGATAACCTCCTCATCTTAAGGTCCACAATCTTAACCCCCTCTAAAGTCCCTTTAAACACAGGAGGTAACACGTGCACAGAGATTAGGATGTGGCTTCCCTGGTGGCTCAGAGATTAAAGTGTCTGCCTGCAATGCAGGAGACCCAGGTTCGATCCCTGGGTTGGGAAGATCCCCTGGAGAAGGAAATGCAACCCACTCCAGTATTCTCCCCTGGAGAATCCCATGGGGAGAGGAGCCTGGTAGGCTACAGTCCACGGGGTCGCAGAGAGTCAGACACGACTGAGTGACTCCACTTTCACTTTCTCTGTGGAGTGCTATTATTCTTCCTACTATACTAGTTGGGATTACTTTTCTAATGTTTAATAATAGAACATGTTTTAATTTATCTAACAATTTCTTTCTGATTTGTTAATATTCTCCTTCCATTCTTAGGGCTTCCCTGGTGACTCAGGTGGTAAAGAAACTACCTGCGATGCAGAAGACCTTGGTGTAGTCCCTGGGTCGGGAAGATCTCCTGGAGAAGTGAATAGCTACCCACTCCAGTATTCTTGCCTGGAGAATCCCATGAACAGAGGAGCCTGGCGGGCTATAGTCCGTGGGGTCACAAAGAGTCGGACATGACTGAGCATGCATGCACCTTTTTTGGGGGGAGGTGGAGGTCATAGAAAGATACCCAGATACCAAGGTGAGAAAGTTTGCATATGATGGGAATTTGTGGAAGATTTTAAAGGCAAAAATGCATAAGAATAGTACTGATTTACAGGCAAAGAGTTGGTACTGTCTAGGAGGGACTGAAGAGGGTATGGGAGAGACACACAGAGGCAGGTATTGCAGGAAAGCCTTGCAGGAGTGCTTACCAGCAAGAGGTAACAAAATTGGGAACAGAGACTGGAATTAGTAAAAAGGTAAAATACATCAGGGACCTGTAAAGACATAATGGCCAACATGTATAATACTATTTGGGGAAATTCAATAATGGAAAATACAGTGCATATCTAAAACAACCTTAAAAAAAAAGCAATTTCTTACTATAATTGAGAAGGCAAAAAACTGGTGCAATGGGAGTCATTAACAAGAAAATAATGAAGACGCAAGTTTGTCTCTGTATTAAGTAACTGAACAATACAGGAACTTTAAGTCTATCAAAAATGGAATATCAGTGAAGCAATGGGACCATAAAGCATAAATATCACCATCATCTATTGCCTAACTTTGATCTTTTTGGAAAAATAAGATGCTGTAAGACTATTGTGAGTGTCTAGCATACGGCTTTGACCAACAATGTATATTCTAAAGGAAATTACCTTACATACTTCTAAATGTTTAGCAGTGTTTTATATTGAGAAAAATTTTATTTTTATACAAGTAATAAAAGCCCAACATAGCAGTAGAAGACTAAAAGGAAAATTGGATCATATTTGAAGCAGTTTTTCTATTTTTTCTGGTCCCAACACGTTGCATGGAGTAAGTGATTTGCCTGTCAATTATGCTTCAATAAAGCTGGAAAAATAGGGTAAGTAGAATTATCAATGGCAACTGTGTCCGATGTTTTATAGAGAAAACACATTTGCAAGCTACATTGATTAAAGTGAACATTTTGATATTAGGACAGCCATTTAATACACATTTGTAGTGATCCTAAAAATATTAATACCAACTTACATTTTATGAAAATATTAATTTTTCAAAGGTAATTTACATACTTTCCACTGACTCTTTAATCATACTATGAGGTGGGCTGTGACAAACATCATCTTTTGATTCTACCAACAAGAAATTTGTGACATCTAAATTTTGATTTCACAACTTTGGATGGTACATGGGGCTCTTATTACTAAGTTCACATAGTAAAACACAAACAGTGTGGAAGTCAGTTCAGTTCAGTCACTCAGTCATGTCCAACTCTTTGCAATCCCATGGACTGAAGCATGCCAGGCTTCCCTGTCCATCACCAACTCCTGGAACCTAATCAAACTCACGTCCATTGAGTCAGTGATGTCATCAAATCATCTCATCCTCTGTCGTCCCCTTCTCCTCCCACTTTCAATCTCTCCCAACACCAGGGTCTTTTCAAATGAGTCACTTCTCATCAGGTGGCCGAAGTATTGGAGTTTCAGCTTCAGCAACAGTTCTTCCAAAGAATATTCAAGATTGATTTCCTTTAGGATGGAATGACTGGATCTCCTCACTGTCCAAGGGACTCTCAAGAGTCTTCTCCAACACCACAGTTCAAAAGCATCAGTTCTTCACCACTCAGCTTTCTTTATAGTCTCTCACATCCATACATGACTACTGGAAAAACCATAACTTTGACTAGACAAACCTTTGTTGGCAAAGTAATGTCTCTGCTTTTTAATATACTGTTGAGGTTGGTAGTAACTTTTCTTCCAAGGAGTGTCTTTTAATTTCACGGCCGCAGTCACCATCTGCAATGATTTTGGAGCCCAAAAAGATAAAGTCTGTCACTGTTTCCATTGTTTCCCCATCTATCTGCCATGAAGTGATGGGACCGGATGCCATGATCTTAGTTTTCTGAATGGTGAGCTTTAAGCCAACTTTTTCACTCTCCTCTTTAACTTTCATCAAGAATCTCTTTAGTTCTTCTTCACTTTCTGCCATAAGGGTAGTGTCATAGGCATATCTGAGGTTATTGATATTTCTCCTGGCAATCTTGATTCCAGCTTGTGCTTCAGCCAGCCCAGAATTTCACATGATGTATTCTGCATATAAGTTAAATAAGCAGGGTGACAATATACAGCCTTGATGTACTCCTTTCCCAATTTGGAACCAGTCTGTTGTTCCATGTCCAGTTCTACCTATTTCTTCCTGACCTGCATACAGATTTCTTAGGAGGCAGGTAAGGTGGCCAGGTATTCCCATCTCTTGAAGAATTTTCCACAGTTTGCTGTGATCCACACAGTCAAAGGCTTTGGCATAGTCAATAAAGCAGAAGTAGATGTTTTTCTAGAACTCACTTGCTTTTTTGATGATCCAATGTGTGAGACGAGTGCAATTGTGTGGTAGTTTGAACATTCTCTGGCATTGCCTTTCTTTGGGATTGGAATGAAAACTGACCTTTTCCAGTCCTGTGGCCACTGCTGAGTTTTCCAAATTTGCTGGCATATGGAGCACCCCACTTTCACAGCATCATCTTCTAGGATTTGAGATAGCTCAGCTGGAATTCCATCACCTCCACTAGCTTTGTTCATAGTGATACTTCCTAAGGCCTACTTGACTTCACACTCCAGGATGTCTGGTTCTAGATGAGTGATCACACCATTGTGATTATCTATATCATGAAGATCTTTTTTGTACAGTTCTTCTGTGTATTCTTGCCACCTCTTCTTAATATCTTCTGCTTCTGTTAGGTCCATACCATTTCTGTCCTTTATCGAGCCCGTCTTTGCAAGAAATGTTTCCTTGGTATTTCTAATTTTCTTGAATAGATCTATTCAATTCTTTCCCATTCTATTGTTTTCCTCTATTTCTTTACATTGATCACTGAGGAAGGCTTTCTTTTCTCTCCTTGCTATTCTTTGGAGCTCTGCATTCAAATGGGTATATCTTTCCTTTTCTCCTTTGCCTTTAGCTTCTCTTCTCAGCTATTTGTAAGGCCTCCTCAGACAACCATTTTGCCTTTTTGCATTTCTTTTTCTTGAGGATGGTCTTGATTACTGCCTCCTGTACAATTTTATGAACGTCCGTCCATAGTTCTTCAGGCACTCTATTAGATCTAATCCCATGGATCTGTTTATCACTTCCACTGTATAATTGTAAGGGATTTGATTTAGGTCATACCTGAATGGTCTAGTGGTTTTCCCTACTTTCTTCAACTTAAGTCTGAATTTGGCAATAAGGAGTTCATGATCTGAGCCACAGTCAGCTTCCAGTCTTGTTTTTGCTGACTGTATAGAGCTTCTCCATCTTTGGCTGCAAAGAATATAATCAATCTGATTTTGGTGTTGACATCTAGTGATGTCCATGTGTAGAGTCTTCTCTTGTGTTGTTGGAAGAGGGTGTTTGCTATGACCAGTGCATTCTCTTGGCAAAACTCTATTAGCCTTTGCCCTGCTTCATTCTGTACTCCAAGGCTAAATTTGCCTGTTACTCCAGGAATTTCTTGACTTCCTACTTTTGCATTCCATTCTCCTATAATGAAAAGGACATCTTTTTTGGGTGTTAGTTTTAGAGTCTTGTAAGTCTTCATAGAACCATTCAACTTCAGCTTCTTCAGTGTTACTGGTCCGGGCATAGACTTGGATTACTATGATATTGAATGGTTTGCCTTGGAAACGAACAGAGATCATTCTGTCATTTTTGAGACTGCATCCAAGTACTGCATTTCTGACTCTTTTGTTGACTATGAGAGCTACTCCATTCCTTCTAAGGGATTCTTGCCCACAGTAGTAGATGTAATGGTCATCTGAGTTAAATTCACCCATCCAGTCCATTTTATTTCACTGATTCCTAAAATGCCGATGTTCATTCTTACCATCTCCTGTTTGACCACTTTCAATTTGCCTCGATTCATGGACCCAACATTCCAGGTTCCTATGCAATATTGCTCTTTACAGCATCAGACTTTACTTTCATCACCAGTCACATCTACAACTGGGTGTTGTTTTTGCTTTGGCTCCATCTCTTCATTCTTTCAGGAGTTATTTCTCCACTGATCTCTAGTAGCATATTGGGCACCTACTGACCTGGAGAGCTCACCTTTCAGTGTCCTAACCTTTTGCCTTTTCATACTAATCCTGGAGTTCTCAAGGCAAGAATACTGAAGTGGTCTGCCATTCCCTTCTCCAGTGGACCATGTTTTGTCAGAACTCTCCACCATGACCAGTCCATCTTGGGTGGCCCTACACAGTATGGCTCATGGTTTCTTTGAGATAGACAAGGCTGTGGTCCATGTGATCAGATTGGTTAGTTTTCTGTGAGTGTGGTTTTCACTCTGTCTGTCCTCTGTTGGAGAAGGATAAGAGGCTTATGGAAGCTTCCTGATGAGAGAGACATGTGGAAATCATGAGCCATAAAAGTTGTGGGGATGGGGCCATGCATTATCTTTATAATGATTAGATTAATTTGGGTAATAATCAATCTATCATAATTTTATGATTTTATTATATATTCCTGAAGGAATACTCCAAAAAAAAAAAAGTTCCAGATTTTAAGAAAATATTTTACTTTCAAATCTTAAAAGTGATTATTTTGTTCCTGAAACTAGAGCATGGTCAATGCTCTAGTCAGCAGAGAAGAAATCTTATCAAATTCATACAATTTGCATTGTTTTCTAACACAAATCACAAATCTACTGATTTTCTCACTTGTGTGAAGAAGAATTTTACTTGAGATAGGGATGTTTTTAAAGTGTTCATTCATTTGAACAGAAATGAACACCAGATGCATGTATACAATCCAATCACGTGTGATTTATGAAGAGCTGTAATCTAAAAAGATAGAAAATGTGTGACTTTACACAGAGATATAAGTAAAGCGAAACAGCTGGCTTACTGCTCCCTCCATGGACAGAAGATAAAAATACCATAGTGAAAGATGGTAGCCATGTAATCAGCTTGGCCAGGGCAGCATACTTTATGAAAAACCATCACCCACCATTCAAAATGGAGCTAAGAATTTTCAGTTTGAGAAGAAGTGTGGTAAAAGTAAAAATAAACTTATTTCCAACTCACTTTCACTGTTTGAAATTTCAGTATAGAAGTGCTTTATAGCCAGTGTTTGATTTCTATTTTCTCTCGTCTGCCCTTTAAAACAAACAAACAATAAAATCAAAGCTACTGTTTACCTGTTATAAGATACCATCAGAATAGCCCATGTTGTAAATCTCCTGATTAAATGTGATTGTGTTACTTTAATCATACATATACATGAGCAGTACATGTCTACTTCAGAATTGAATTGGGTAGATTTGGATCGCATAAATTGGGTTCTATTTAAAATCTTAGGAATCTAACACTCATGGGTTGGGTCATTTAAACCACTATTTTCTTCTTAGCATTTTCCTATTGAAATATCAACCTCAAATAATCTCATTTGAACAATTAATTTCAGTTTAGGGGAATTGCCTCATTTATTGATGGTAATAAAACCACAGATTCATTCAAATATATAGATTAACTGCTCCAAGTTTCTCTAACAGTTCTCCACACACATCCATAGAGTGTGATGTGGCAAATATTCAAGTGCTCTTTGCAGGAACAGATGGTTAGACACAATTAATAAGGAGCCTTGAGTTATTTGCATATTCATTAGATAATATCGGTTATTCCTCAGCCAGAACAAAGAATCACACAAATGGCATTCGCGTTTCCTCCCATTAACACATTATTAAAAGCAAAACGTCTGTGTTAAAAATGAGACAGAGAGTGATCCTTGACTGTAGAGCAACCTAGCATTATCCATTTGGGTTTTTAACATGATAATAAAAGCGTGTTGCCCTCGTGTAATTTATTCCCGCTTCTATAACAGGCAGCACATGAAGACACAGCCACATGTCCCATTCTGCCCTCCCTCTCTGCTTTTTCTTGGCTTACAGATGACACCAGGAGAGAGGTCAGTTCAGTTCAGTTCAGTTCAGTCACTCAGTCATGTCCAACTCTTGGCGACCCCGTGAACCGCAGCACACCAGGCCTCCCTGTCCATCATCAACTCCCTGAGTCCACCAAAACCCATGTCCATCGAGTCGGTGATGCCATCCAGCCATCTCATCATCTGTCGTCCCCTTCTCCTCCTGCCCTCAATCTTTCCCAGAATCAGGGTCTTTTCTAATGAGTCAGCTCTTCTCATGAGGTGGCCAAAGTATTGGAGTTTCAGCTTCAACATCAGTCCTTCCAATGAACACCCAGGACTGATCTCCTTTAGGATGGACTGGTTGGATCTCCTTGCAGTCTAAGGGACTCTCGAGAGTCTTCTCCAGCACCACAGTTCAAAAGCATCAATTCTTCAGTGCTCAGCTTTCTTTATAGCCCAACTCTCACATCCATACATGACCACTGGAAAAACCATAGCTTTGACTAAATGGACTTTTGTTGGCAAAGTAATGTCTCTGCTTTTTAATATGCTGTCTAGGTTGGTCATAACTTTCCTTCCAAGGAGTAAGCGTCTTTAATTTTCATGGCTGCAATTACCATCTTCAGTGATTTTGGAGCCCAGAAAAATAAACTCTGACACTGTTTCTACTGTTTCCCCATCTATCTGCCATGAAGTGATGGGACCAGGTGCCATGATCTTAGTTTTCTGAACGTTGAGCTTTAAGCCAACTTTTTCACTCTCCTCTTTCACTTTCATCAAGAATCTCTTTAGTTCTTCTTCACTTTCTGCCATAAGGGTGGTGTCATCTGCATATCTGAGGTTATTGATATTTCTCCTGGCAAACTTGATTCCAGCTTGTGCTTCCTCCAGCCCAGCGTTTCTCATGATGTACTCTGCATATAAGTTAAATAAGCAGGGTGACAATATACAGCCTTGATGTACTCCCTTTCCTATTTGGAACCAGTCTATTGTTCCATGTCCAGTTCTAACTGTTGCTTCCTGACCTGCATACAGGTTTCTCAAGAGACAGGTCAGATGGTCTGGTATTCCCATCTCTTTCAGAATTTTCCACAGTTTGTTGTGATCCACACTGTCAAAGGCTTTGGCATAGTCAATAAAGCAGAAATAGATGTTTTTCTGGTACTCTCTTGCTCTTTCAATGATCCATCGGATGTTGGCAATTTGATCTCTGGTTCCTCTGCCTTTTCTAAAACCAGGTCAGGAGAAATTAAATAAGTTTTTATTTTAGTTAAAAAAAAAAGTTGACCAGAGAGCCAGAGAGAGAACTGAAAAATAAAAGCCTTGGTGACTTTGGAACCCATTTAGAAGCTTTCTTGATGACTTTTTTGTTGACAATACATATAAAAAGTTATAGATAAAACATAAAATCATAATTTAGAATGAAATGAGCATAAATGGTTAACTGATTAATTTTCAATCTTATTTCTAATTTAAATACACTCCAACCAAAATTCTCTGCCTTTGGGGTATGGATTTTTAACTATCACTTACTTTGTTATTAATATATAAGAATACCTGCAAAACTGTCAGAAATTGAAAATAAATGATCTTTACATAGATCAAAAAACTCAAATTAAGCCATTTATATACAGAGATCTAGTTTTTGGAGGATAAACTTTAGGGAAACATAACATGTAGTAATTGTGTCACAGCCAACACTTCGCCCTGAACGTGAGTGAGGGTGAGGGTTACCTTCTAGAACTGTGCCTCCAACATGATTGCACCAGCTGTATGCAGCAATTTGAATTTATATTTTATTTACAATTAAATAAAAATTAAAATCCTTAATGAAATCAACCCTGAATATTCATTAAAAGGGCTGACGCTTAAGCTGAAGCTCCAATACTTTGGCTACCTGGTGCAAAGAGCTGGCTCATTGCAAAAGACCCTGACGCTGGCAAAGATTGAGGGCAGGAGGAGAAGTGGCCGACAGAGGATGAGATGGTTGGATGGCATCATCGACTCAGTGGACATGAGTTTGAGCAAATTCCAGGAGATAGTGAAGGACAGGGAATCCTGGCGTGCTGCAGTCCATGGGGTTGCAAAGCATCAGATATGACTTAGCAACTAAAGAACAAAAAAATTATAATGAGTTTCCTCGGTCACATGAGCCACGTTTCAAGTGCTCTGTGGCCACACGTGGTCAGTGGCTCCTATAGTGGACAGCACAGGTGGAGAGCATTTCTCCCATCACAAGAAGCTGAACTGGGCATCACTTTTCTAGAAGCTTCCTGCATAAGGTGGACAAGACCTGCAGGTGACTGGACATGACTTGTGCTCTGATATTCTTTCCCTTCATACAGAAGAAATGACTTGTGGGATTCCATTCTCAAGTTCAAGCTAACCCCTCCTTTTTTAAAAAGAATAACAGATTTAAGTTCTACCTGATATCATTCTAAAGTGGAGCTGCCCAATTGCTGGCCCATTCAAGTACAAGAATCACTGTTTTATCAAAGCTTTGACCTCAGTCCTGTCTGTCTTAGCTCCCAGATCCTGGGAATTTCTACTTTCCACAGAACGTGAGAACTTCCTCCAACCCAACTGAGTGTGGGGCCCAGCAGAGGGCTGAACCCCAAACCTGGACACACATCTGTCCTAGTCACTCATAGCTGGAAACACAGATACCCGCCAACATCAAGTCTGTCCATAGTTATAGCCTGGATACTCCTCTATTTTGCATATCAGTTCTGACGAGATCTTTTTAAAAAGACATTTAGCAACCCTGAAAGTGTGTCTAGATGTTAAGTTTTGTTTCTTAAACATGCGCACGCACGCACACATAAACACACACACTCCTCACAACCTCCCCAACCCAATACCGCTCAGTGTATCTCTACAAAAAGAAAATAATAGTTTTTAGGAGTTGAAAGTTTATGTGAGCCATGACTAATTGTAACAGAAAGTTGTTTTATTCCCTGATAAAACCAGTTGATGAAAAGTTCCATCCATCTCATTCATTCAGGGATGGTTTTCCAGTAAAAATTTCTATTTTGCTATCCACATGTCAAAGTTCTTATGTATTTATATTTTGATCAACTGCATATTGATCAATCACTTCTCAGCCTTTGGCTACAATCAAGTGTAGTAGGGGGGCTTCTCAGGTGGGGAAAGTGGTAAAGAATCTGCCTGCCAATGCAGGAGGTCAAGAGACACAAATTTTGTTGGGAAGATCCCTGACAGTAGAAAATGGCAGCCCACCCCAGTATTCTGGACTGGGAAATCCCATGGACAGAGGAGCCCGGCAATGCATGGGGCTGCAAACGGTTGGACACAACCGAGGAACTGAGTACATACAATAATAAATTTATGAAACTTAAGTCCAAAGATACATATTGTTACTTATGGTCACCGGAAATAATTTTTTTTAATTTCCATATGTAGAAGCATGTGTGTGTGACATTTTCAAATATAAACATAACTTACATGAAATTCTGTAGAATTGGAATTGAAATGTGAAGTCAAGTGGGAAAAAATGAGATAAAAATTCCCCAGTATCAAGGCAGAATTGGTTGGTACACTTACACACACACACATATACATGTATGAAAATACGTGTGAATATGCTTTACACTTCACTGCACCCTCAAACACATAATCAGTCGTGGATTTTAATGAATTATGGTTAGCATAAAGTTGAGAGTCCATTCAATGCATTTAAAAGAGTTTTGTATCAGTTTCATTATTACAGTATCACTCGTTTCAACATGCCAGAAATTACGTGTTTTGTAGCCATTTAAAATTATGATGAAAAATTTTTAAATGTTAACTTATATTGTCTGAGGGGGTGTATGGTTATTTTTGACACTGAATAAGTGAATGGGTTTGAAACTGAGGAAATCCTCTGACAGTAAATTACCTTCCAGCGAGTCCCTGAGAAGCCCCACCTGAGACGCTTCCCCTGCAGGTCTCTGCAGGACTTGCTTCGCTGGACCCCTGTGGCTGTCTGTGAAGCCAACCCTCAAGGCTGGCAGGATGTGCAAGCCCAGTGGGGCTTCGGCTGGAAGGGACATCTTCCAATCCGGGCCCCCCGGGCAGGAAGCAGACAGCTGAATTCCAGCTCCCTGACTTTTTAACTGTCTTCTAATTCATTCCACAACACACAGGGAGGGAGATCACACTCCCCTATTTATTGAAATCACACAAATCCCAAAAGTTAGGGAGAGTATTATTAGAAAAATCTGTATTTCCAATCCTACTCTACTCTCAGAGATAACTCCATGGGAAAAGGAAAATGCTTCAGGGACACGGTGTTTTATCCTGTATTTTACCATGTAAAGCTAATAATCAAATAATGCAGAACAAAAGAAAATGACCTTTGTTACTATTGCTGTGGGCTGATGATCAAGTCCAAGTGACACGGATAATAAAATACAGTTCTTTTGAAAGTTTGTACAATAAGCCAAAATGAAGATACAATCAGGCAAATATAATGAATTACTAGACTGTTATGGACAAATGAACAGGCTAACCTGGGATACAAAAGAGAAGAGGGAAGTTCTCTCTGGGGTGACTGGTGAAGGGCCAGGGTTCTGTGAACACGTAGCCCTCAGCGCCCCAGGGTCTTGGCAGCCCCACTTCTTAGTCCCCTGCTCTGTTCATGCTGATCAATAGAGGAGAACTCGGTTCAGTCTGTTGGGCAGAGACCAAGGCAACAGGAGTTCATTTGACAAGTGTCTCTTGAATCTGATTGAGGGTTTGGGGGGCCGAATCTAACGCATGTATAGTAGATGTAAGGTTGCAAACTCACAGCATCTCCAGCTCTACTCCGGGACAAGTCATTCCCTCACAACGGAAGTAGATACTCCTGCTTCTGTATTCTATAGGTCTGTGCAACAAAATCCAGTGTGTGACTTGACACTTAGGCTTCATCCTATGTAGAAAGGATCAAGACTAGTAGTTCAGAATAAGACATCAGTTCAGTTCAGTTCAGTTCAGTCGTTCAGTTGTGTCCGACTCTTTGTGGCCCCATGGACTGCAGCACTCCAGGGCTCCCTGTCCATCACCAACTCCCGGAGTTTACTCAAACTCATGTCCATTGAGTCAGTGATGACAGAGGATAAGATGGATAGATGGCATCACTGACTCAATGGACACAAGTCGCAAAGAGTTATGAGGGAATCACTTGTCCTGGAGTAGAGCTGGAGATGCTGTGAGTTTGCAACCTTACATCTATTATACATGGGTTAGATTTGGCCTCAATCAGATACGAGAGACACTTATCAAATGAACTCCTGTTGCCTTGGTATAGACAAGCTCTATATAAATTGGGCATCCCAGGTGGTGCAGCAGTTAAGGATCTGCCTCAGGAAACACAAGAGATGTAGTTTTGATCCCTGGGTCTAGAAGATCCCCTGGAGTAGGAAATGGTAACCCGGTCCAGTATTCTTGCCTGGAAAATTAAATGAACAGAGGAGCCTAGTGTGATACAGTCTATTGGGTTGCAAAGAATCAGACGCAACTGAACATGCACATACATACAGCAGTTACAAACGTGTATCACCAACCTGGAAGGAGAAAGAGGGAAGTCGGGTTTTTTTGGGTTGTTTCATGCTTTGTTTTAAATGCTCTCTTGACCCAGTTTGGAGGCTCTGGCTAGAGATTGGTCAGTTCCCTTTCTTAAGCCATCAAGTCCATAGCCCACTGGCTTCCCTCCTAGGGCTGACACACTGCCAGCTTCTATACATCCAGTCTAGTCACCCCAGGGCCAGGAACTGGGCAACAAGGGCCAGCCCAACACCATGGGTTCTGCACAATTATCCAAATCGTCAAGTCCACAAGGAGCCCAGAAACCAAGCTATTCCTGCCTACATCACTGCCTGCAGCCCCAGGTGCTATTACTCTATCCTGGGTACAAACTCTTGCCTTGAAAGCTTGGAGTAACAAAGATGAAAGCCTTTTATCTCCCGGAGTGTCATCATGCTGTGTCCTGTCATCAGACGTTTAAATCTCATACAAACAAGTAGCAAGAGAGAAATTGGAGGCGCATACAAACGGTTGTTTGTGTTCAGACATGCTCGGAAAATTTTCCTAGTGTCTTTTAAAAGCCTGTCTTGAAGAGTTACTAAATGGTGTTTAAAAAAAAAAAAATCTGAATCACTTTAATTCAAATGCATTTTGATTACTATCTTTATTCTTTGACTAGACAGTTGAGAATACATCTTAAATACATAAAGTACAAAAACTAGGAATAAGGACAAAGAGATTTAATGGATCTTAATTTTCATGGTTTTGAGTTTCTTTTTAAAAATTTTTTATTGCAAGATATTTGCTTTACAATATTGTGCCATACATCAACATGCATCAGCTACAAGTATACACATCATCATGTTTTTTAAATGAAGGTCACTCCAGATCTTGAGTAGCTGTGGGTGGTGGGAGACAGGAGGGGGTACACATCCTAAAACCGAGAGATTGAGGAAAAAACTCGTCCTGATTGCTAACAGCTCAAGTGCCGTGTGGTTCCAAGAAAGCTGGCAACCAGTCAGCTCACCCTGGAGGCAGGATTTAAAGGGATGGTTCTCTGCAGAAACTGAAAGATTTCAGAAAATAACTGTATTTAGGGATCTCTAAGTAAAATGACCACGAGCCCATCTAATTATCTACAGTAAAGCTCATCAGTTGAGAAATCCTATCCATGCATACAAAGCTTCTAAACAGCTTCTCAGAGTCTTACTCCTAAATAGAAATAGAATACTAAGGATTACCATGTATTGAGAAAAACCTCCAGAATGACAGAAAAACAAAAAGGAAAAACTGTTACAGCATTAACAAAAGATAAAGAAGAAGAAGCAAATGAACAATACCACAAAACAAGACAAAATGAAGTAAATCAAAACAAAGCAAAACCAACTTCAAGGAAGCACCAAAAATGTAAAAAACAAGAGAAATTTAAAATAAAAAAATGTTTTTCAAAGAGATAGAGGATGTGTCTTTCATGAAACAAGATTAGAAAAAACTATATTAAAAAAACATAAATACTGGATTCATAGAATTAGAAAGATTTCTTGGAAATTAAAACATCAGAGCCAAATCAAAATTCAACACAGGTTAAAAAAAAAAAATTAGTCAACTAATCCAAAGAAAGCAAAGAGTGATATAAAAAAAAAAAGGAAATGAGATCACAGTACTACTTGTCAGCAGTGACTATTTACTTAAGTTATGTAACATAACTATGCGTACTGATCAGATGACAATTGTGATATCATTATTAGGAGTTTGAAAAAAGGCAAACAATGGAGTGAGCGGTGTAATAGTAAGTAAGAAAATCCCAAGTTACATACTAGAAACCCAAAAATGATGACTAAAATTGGTATTAAGAAATATCAAGGTACCTCCTTGTCAGTCCAGTGGTTAGGACTCTTTGCTTCCACTTCAGGGGACACAGGTTCAATCCCTAGTTGAGGAACTAGGATCTCACAAGCTGCAGCCAGAGATAAATAAATATCAGAACAGAAATCTTGTTTAGAAATATAAAGCTAACTATAGAAAGAAATAGCTAACACAACATGGAGGTGAAATCTAAGCCAGAGGAATCTGCAGAATCCTGCCTCCCCCCACTCTCCCCAGCATCAGCAAAACCCCAGCAGCTCCATTAAGTCTCCTGGTGAGAAAAATCTTTCTGTTGTTTGAGGAACGGGTGTTTAAACTGGAACTTACCTAGGTGATTTGCTTTTTGAAATAGTAATCTTCAGGGTATGCTGTAACAACAAAGGTTTTATTGAAAGTATACATTTCTTCAACTACATTTTAACAAACATGTTTTGGGTCACTCGTCCTTGCCAAGAATGTATTTGTTATATAATGAAGCTAAATCAGGCATTAACTACTAAGCAGTAAGTTCTCTTAAAATTCTAGAACGATTTCATGTAGAAAACAATGTCTTAAGATAAAGCTATTAAAGACAAGTCTGTTTTCCTTTAGTTAAGTGAAAGAATAAGGAAATGAGACATTTTTTGACAAAATTATCTAAAAATCTTACTAGCCATCACTTGATAAGCAGAGCAATGTTATTGTCGTTTTAGTCACCCAGTCCTGACTCTTTGGAACCGTATTGACTGCAGCCCATCAGTCTCCTCTGTCCACAGGATTTCCCAGGCAAGAATACTGGAATGGATTGCCATTTCCTTCTCCAGAGGATCTTCCAGACCCAGGGATCCAACCCACTCTCTTGCATTGGCAGGTGGATTCTTTACTGCCGCGCCACCAGGGAAGCCTCAAAGAGGAGCGCTAGTAATTTAGAATTTCTAAGGCAAAGAAAGTGCTTCACTTAAACCAGATAATCCAGGTAAACAGAATCAGACTGAGAGCAGCACCCTTAACACAATGTGATGAGAAGGGTACTTTATTTCTGCAGTCTTCCTCCCACAGGAGAAACACCAGTCATCCCAATTCAGTGGCATTCTACAAAACACCTTATCAGTCCTCCTCAAAACTGCCAGGGTCATCAAAAGCAGGAGCAAAACGCAGGAGACCCCAGTTCGATTCCTGGGCCCAGAAGATCTGCTGGAGAAGGGATAGACTACCCACTCCAGTATTCTAGGGTTTCCCTGGTGGCTCAGCTGGTAACGAATCCACCTGCAATGTGGGAGACCTGGGTTTGATCCCTGGGTTGAGAAGATCCCCTGGATAAGGGAACAGCTACCCACTCCAGTATTCTGGCCTGGAGAATTTCATGGACTGTATGCCTGGAGAATCCCAGGGATGGCGGAGCCTGGTGGGCTGCCGTCTATGGGGTCGCACAGAGTCGGACATGACTGGAGCGACTTAGCAGCAGCAGCAGCAGCATAGTCCATGGGGTCGCAAAGAGTCAGACACGACTGAATGACTTTCGCTTCACTTCACATCACTTCACGGAAGAACAGTCACAGCCTAGAGGGTCTGAAGAGATTTGGGGACCTACTGGCTTGTGAGATTCTAGATGGGATCCTGGGACAGAAAAAGGACTTCTTGTTAAAACTAATGAGATAGAATTAGCTGCGGAATTTAGATAATAATAATAGATCAATATTGATTCCTTAGTTGCATCAAATAACTCACACTAAGGTCAGATGTCAATAATAAGGGAAACTGGTGTATGGTGTGTGGGAACTCTCTACTATGCTTGCAACATTTTTGTGCATCCAGTGCTATTCTAAAGTAAAAGTTTATTTTAAAAAACACTTCACAATTCAACTTTACCTCCAAAAGATATTCAGGTTTGTATTTCTGACTAAGTAAATGGTATGAATGGTAATGACACACCCTCAACTCACTGCAAATGAAGTAGTATCTTTACAGCTTTAAAAATGAGGAACTGGGGGTCCCCGGAAGTCTGGGATCTTACCCAATTCCAAGAATGTGCTTTTAACAACCACTTTGTACTGCCTTAAGGCATCTGTTGGCTCAAGCAGTAAAGAATCTGCCTGCAATGCAGGAGACACAGAAGAGGTGTGTTCAGACCCTAAGTCAGGAAGATCCCCTGGAGGAGCAAATGGCAACCCACTCCAGTATTCCTGCCTGAAAAATTCCATGGACAGAGGAGTCTGGTGAGCTACAGTCCATGGGATAGCAAAGAGTTGGACACAATTCAGCACACACACATATGCAAGGTATCTGTTAGTTCTAATCCGTATAAATAGAGAAGTTTTAATTTGCATGTCCTTTTCAATTTTGGTTTCATTTAAAATATAATGGTTTGTGTATTTCTCTGAAAAGCCTCAAGTGAGTCTTTTATATAAATGATAACAGAAAACCAAGTCTTAAAGGTAAGGCAGATAAATAGTTTTTGTGTCAGACTCTTATGAGAAATAAAATTATTTGTCAAATGTTAATTAGATGCTCAGTAAATAGTACACTTGATAATCTGTCGAGTTTTGCTCAGATAACTGCTATGTAGCCATGAATATTTGCTATTTACTCTGATCCTCTTCTCACTCCCATCTCTAAACAATTTTATTTAAAGCCTGCAGACACTTCCTGTTTTTTACAGCTGAGCTAATACTATTCTATTACAAAGAAAAATGATGGAATAATGGAACACACACTCTTATACCTATTACTGAGCATTTGTTGTATGTGAGGGGCACTGTGTTAAGAATTTCAAGAATTTTAAAATGCTATTTGCATTATCCAAATTAATGAGATAGGTAGGCTTTGGCCCCCCCAAAATATTATTTGCTGTTATGTGCACCTTTATTCAGAAATAAAATATTGTTGTTTGATTTAAAGCCCTCTTTTTAATGTGAAATTTACCACACAAAAAATACACATGGTATCCTGATGGTAAAATACAATATTAAACATGAAACTAACCCATGAAATGTACTTCTAATTTATTATGGGTTGTAATAAATACATAAAGCTCATATAATCAAAAATATTTTAGGTCAGTATTTCAGGAGGAAAAAGAACAAAAACTGAAGATGGAAAGAAAGTGGGGGATATAAAATTTTATGCATTTAAGGAAAAGATATGGGTAATAAAAATGAGGTGAAATTATGAAAACTATTCATTTTTAAGACTTTGTAAAGAGGATCTAAGATCGACAGGAATTATGTAATATTAGTTTTAATTTGTCAGAGAGTAAAATTCACAGATTACGTTTCCTCCGTGTACCACAGATAGCCTTCTCTGAAGAAGTAGGGTGGCATGAACAGAATTAGGGGCGAACAGGTCAGAATCTGGAGAGATTAAGTGTATAGACTCAGGGAAGTAGGATGTGCATCAGTAACCAGGGTGAAGACAGGGTGGTAGCTGTGAACATAGACAGGTACCGTCTAAGGGTAAATATTCAGATTTGTCTTGCAGCTGTCAAATGCCGATTAAGAAAAGAGATGAAGATGACAGAAAGAAAAAAATAAAAGCCGTACTCAGATATTGCCTCAAGGCTTTCAGTCTAAAGAAATCAAGAAAAAAGCTGCTTTGGTTGTTTTTATTTCATACCCATTTTCCACAACAAATGCTTCTCCATTTAGCAATAAATCGAGTTGGCCATTGCCCTCAGTGGTGGGACGTCAAGGTAATAGCCCATCTCTTGCCCTCTATTTAGAGCAAAAACTCAAGCAATTGCCTCAGGCTCAGTGACTGTTAAAAACTCTGTAAAATGCATCTTATTTTGTACCTTGAATAATGAATTCCTAATAGGATTTATGGCATTTGTAAAAGTTTTAGCAAATTTTGTCTAATTAACATCTCGTCTAGCAATGGAAAAACCATCAGAAGGAAACTGGATTAAAGAAATTATATAAATAGCAAAGAGAAATACATAAAACAACATCATTAATCATTTGAGCGAACATTCCAGTTTTAGTGGTTATAGGAAGTGACAAATATTTCCAGTGATTTAGTAGAAAAGTGTAGCAAACTAATATAAAGCTATGAAAACAGATATAAAATCACTTGAAAAGGTTTAAAGTGCTATGTAAATGCTAAATTTATTTTATTATGAATCATTACAACGGCACAAAGAAAGCTGGGGTTATTTTATTTTTACCTGAATCAGAGGCTTCTGCTTTTCAGGGGGCACTAGTGGTAAAGCGGAGAAGGCAATGGCACCCCACTCCAGTACTCTTGCCTGGAGAATCCCATGGGCGGAGGAGCCTGGTAGGCTGCCATCTATGGGGTCGCACAGAGTCGGACACGACTGAAGAGACTTAGCAGCAGCAGCAGCAGCAGCAGCAGCAGCAGCAGCAGCAGCAGCAGTAGTAAAGAATCTGCCTGCCAATGCAGGGGATGTAAGAGACGTGGGTCTGATCCCTGGGTCAGGAAGATCCCCTGGAGGAGGGCATGACAACTCACTCTGTATCCTTGCTTGGAGAATCCTATGGATAGAGGAGCCTGGCGGGCTACAGTCCATGGAGTCACAGAAGAGTCGGACATGACTGAGCACGCACGCAGCCTGCTGTTTAAAAAAGAAGTCTTACAAATATTGTAAAGTTAAAAAATAGAAAATAAACTAATTAAAAAAAAATTTAGATTCAGTACATTAAGTGAGTTCATGCCTAGACGCACCTCAACATTCCTTTTTTCCTTCTCTTTGTGAAGGAAGACTTGTTTTATTCTTAGTCATTTGTGCTGAACTCTTAGCTTTAGAAACCATTATGGAGTCATGTGATTCAACAGAGTCTTCAGGCAGAGAGCATAAGGACCAGAGTAACCTGTTAAACCTTGATTCAGGAGTCACCACGGGAGACAGAAGCGGAGGGGAGTGTCAGCCTGAAGGGCTAGTAGGCCAGGACCTGGAGGCTTAGACCGAAACCATGGCCTCTTCTGAGTTAGTGAGGGACTCTGCTCAGGCACTGAACTGATCCTTTTTCTTTTCAGGGTCTTCCTAGACATGTCTACCATCAAGGAACCTTCTTAATCAAGGAGATTGCTACCAGGAAGGGCCACAGGCGGTCCTGGAGGATTTCAGAAATACTGTCATTTCCAGGAAAAGCACACAGTTTCCACATGTCCCCTAATAGACTGTGCCTCTGGGTTTGCAATTCCCCAGAGCTCAATTATCTGTTTACAGTAAGACAGCACCAATTGGGCTGATTTTAAAGTACATGTTTTAAATAAAATATAGCCTTTTACAGATCAATATGTTTTGCTTTTTGAAAAGAAAATAAAATTTCAAGCCAATTACCCGTTTCAGAACACCTTTAAAGAAAACACTTGCTTCTGGCAAACTCCATGGACAGCATTTTTCTTGAGCTGAAAATCATTCCCAGTCACCTTAATTGCACAGGCATATGTAAGGCTAGGGTGTGAAGTGGAGAAATCAACTTGCAATTACTGTGAAATGTTCATGAACTGCCCAGTACTTGTAAAGCCAGAAATAAATCTAAAAACGTGCAAATTGGAGCCTTGTCTAAGCTCTGAACATCAGAAAGTGAGTTATTAAAATACTGCTGTTTTGCTGCACAGAATAGATGGATAAGGACAAACTGACGCATCACCTCACAGCACAGAGCACCTGGAAAAGGCCCGCTATGATGTGTAAGCCCTGAGAAAAAGAGAGACCCAGTGACAGTTCACCTACGCGTGGCTTTCCTGGGAAGCAGCACACTCAAGTCATGTGAGGTCTGCTGTGTCCTACAAGACCCTTCTCAGACATCTCACCGCTCAAGGCACTGTCCTCTCCTTGTGTACTTTTCTGCCTTGTGTACTACAGCCAAATGAGTAAAACTCTAGCAATATAATAGTTTCTTCCAATTAAAGTAGAACAAAAAGAAACCAAAATACACAGTGTGTGAGGCACTGTCTTTCTAGCAATAGAGTCAGTTGGAACTCACTTTCACCAGCTTCCCTCTGATGCTGGGCCACCAGCCAGCACCCTGGAAGCCTCCGTGGGTGTCGGAGCTCTTCCAACCCTGCTGCCTGGTTCCATTTTAAAACCTCCAAATGCTCGTGCTTGGAGATTATGCAGGAGATTCCAAGGATGATGATCTGCAAATACAGAGGGCTGACCAAAGGCAAACTCTCCTCTGCCCATCAAGGAGAATGTCAGCCAATTCAGGAGTGATTTGATGGCTCTGTGACCACATCCCTCCCCCTGAGCCTGGACCACTCAGCATCCCTTCTCACCCTCCAGCCAGAGTCTCTCCCCTCTCAGCCAGTGATGTGCTCCAGGACTCACCGAAGCACAGGGAACTTTCAAAATGCATGTAAGAGTATGTTTTAAAGGAAACGCTTGAGATGTGAGATTTTCTATGGCTTTTGGAGATAAAAATAGGCATTAGATACCTATTTTCATTTGCTTCAAAATAAGGTATTTTCTGATTTCATGCGCATCTGAAAATGTGAATCTTCAGCTAAATAAGCAAGTCGCGGGCATTTCTGCAACATTCTGCAGGACTGTTCTGCAAACATTTCTGACCTCTTTCTTTTAAGGGGAACTGGGTAGAGTGGGCTTTAGGAAGTGGGACTTCCAGACTGGTTACTCACATGTCGAGGACATGGCTGATGGAGAAACAAAGAGCCTGAGAATATGAGCTTCCTGCCCACGGTGGTTCCTTGTGGCCACCGAGTCCTCCTGGGGTGACACAGAGGTGGTCCAGGTAGAAGGTGTGTCAGAGCTGAGGAAGCTTGCGACTGGGACACCCTCATCTTTCAGAGGCTGCTGGAAAACCCACTCCTCCCCCTTCCAGAGGGAGAGATCCTCTTTCCTATCAGGGTTTCGCTGGAGAGGGTATGTGATGTCTCTAGATTTGTTGCCTTGAAACGTCTCTGGGCAGAGACACTAAATCGCTCTGGTGAGAGATACTATTTTTATCGTTCCAAGGCTCTCTGTTGTGAGAACATCCTTGAACCTTTGCTTAGAAGACACGCAGAAACACCAGATTCGTGAAGAATTACCTTCCAATAGTGTATTTTTATATCCCTTTTCCAAACCATATTTTTATATCCCTTTTGCAAACCCACAGGCAGTGTTGTGTTTGTCAGAAGTCCTGGATTTTTGAGTTCCAGACAGTTAAGCAAAATTGCCTTTGTGTTTTAGAAATCTTCTCTGTAGGTGACGTTTAGAAATACAATTCAAGCTTTCCATATTAAGAGCGTCAGAGGGCAATGGTTTCAGAAAGGGCATTTTCTATGTACTGCGTTTTCTTTTCTAAAGTCATTTGCATATATTATTATTTCCTCACATAAAATCCATTTGCAGTTTTTAAGAAGTTTCAGTAATGTTCAAATTAAGAAAACTATGTTTATAGTAGTGACACCTACCCAAGTGGACACATGTCTCTTGGTGTGGTTACCATGGGTCCCTGACATGTGTTACTTCAGTTAATTCATGTGCAAAGCTTTTTGATGATTTTGATGACTGAGACATGAAAACATAATGTCCGCAACACAAAATTTTAAAAAGAGAAGCAAAAAGAAATGCTGCTCATTGAGGGTATGACCCCTCAATCTTAATTAAGCAGAACCTCAATGAAGATGACCTTAAATTGATATATATCCCCTATGGTATTAACAGAAAAGATAAATCACAAGAAAACAGGTTCACTTACAGTATCAACTCTGGATGGAACATGATTTAATTGGGACCCAAGGTCCTTAAAAGCCTAAATCCTCAAACAAAAATCCAATTATATTCAATTTAGTCATATTACAAGGGTAGCTTTTACAGAGAGTTTTCATTAGGTATCAAAATTTTGACTTAAGTAGAAAGTCCAACTACATGAAAATGTGTCCTTTATTTTCATCATTTTAATTTGACATTCACCGTGTGCCCATATGGTGTAGAGCATCTCTGGGATGACAGTAGCCCATAAAGTTACCCCAATTATTTGAATTAGATTAGAACCCCTGGCTGTGAGCCTAACCATCCACATGGTGCATATTGAAGCCACGGTTGATGTGAGGGGATTAGGTTCCTGATAATAAATCATCTGACAGGTAAGGGAATGAGACTCCCTTTCACAGAAGATCTGTACACGCTCTCTGTGTATGTGACAGAGGTGATGCTCTGAGTAACAGAGATTAAAAAGTGATTTCTCTCTAAGCACCCAAAAGCAATGGCTTCCCTGGTGGCTCAGTGGTAAAGAATCTACCTGCAATGCAGGAGACGTAGATTCGATCCCTGGGTCAGGAAGATCTCCTGAGAAAGAGAGGACAACCTGAGATGACCCTGAGAAGGAAATGACAACCCACTCCAGTATTCTTGCCTGGAGAATCCCACGGACAGAGGAATCTGGCGGGCTACAGTCGATGGGGTCACGAAGAGTCAGACACTTCTGAGCAACTAAACAATAACAATCCAGAAAGAAAAACGCTAATATATCAGCTCTCATAGACTCTGCATTCATATAGATATATTTTTCCTTTTCTCCTTTGCCTTTCACTTCTCTTCTTTTCTCAGCTATTTGTAAGGCCTCGTCAGACAGCCATTTTGTCTTTTTGCATTTCTTTTTCTTGGGGATGGTTTTGATCACTGCCTCCTGTACAATGTTACGAACCTCCATCCTTAGTTCTTCAGACACTCTGTCCATCCGATCTAATCCCTTGGATCTATTTGTCACTTCCATTGTATAATCTTAAGGGATTTGGTTTAGATCATATCTGGATGGTCTAGTGGTTTTCCTTACTTTCTTCAATTTAAGTCTGAATTTTGCAATTAGGAGTTCATGTCATGATCCAACACTTTGGCCACCTGATGCAAAGAACTGACTCATTGGGAAAGACCCTGATGCTCGGAAAGATTGAAGGCAGGAGGAGAAGGGCACGACGGAGGGAAAGATGGTTGGGTGGCATCACCGACTCGATGGACATGAGTTTGAGCAAGCTCCGGAAGATGGTGATGGACAGGGAGGCCTGGCGTGCTGCAGTCGATGGGGTCAGAAAGAGCTGAACACAACTGAGAGACTGAACAACAACAACTCAGAGACTTCAAATAAGCAGACATGTTGAAGTCATAAAAAAATTATGAGTAATTCTTATTTTTTAATGTCAATAACACTTATTAAAATTAAATAGTGTCAGGGATTTTGAGGAATGTAAAGGTAGACAATGATTGACGAGGCATAAACATTAAAAAATAACACTGCAAATGAAACAGCAAAAAAGAGCACAGGATGAGAGATATTCCAAAGTGATTCTGTGTGTGGTTGACTCATGAATTTGGGGAAAGGAGCAATCTCAAAAAACGAAGGCAGTCTGGGAAGAATTATCAAGAAGAAATTAAAGTTTGATGTTAAATTTAATATGATTGTTTTCAAAATATATTGTTTTAATGATGACTATTTCTGAAATTAAGTCCTACTTTCATACCCCTTTTGTAATAACTATTTTTGTAGTTCTAATTCACAAGTGAAAGTGCCCCCAAATAATGGGCTTTGCATATAATTGATGCATATGAGTTTATATATGCAAGTATACATGACGTATGGGCTTCCCAGGTCGCACCAGTGGTAAAGAACCTGCCTGCCAATGCAAGATTCCTAAGAGACACAGGTTCAGTCTCTGGGTCGGGAAGACACCCTGGAGGCGGGCACGGCAACCCACTTATTTTTTTAAATGGTGAATTTTACTGTAGTAAACAAAACCTGAAATTCTCTTCTCAATCTCTTAATTTACTTTTTGGGAAATGTAGATTCCTGAGGGAAAGCTCTATTTCTTAATAATTCTCTCTGAAAGTGGAGGGCAGCCAGAAAGTCACTTAACTAAGGGAGTTGTTATGTTCTTATCAGGACTGTAGGAAATGTTCTGTGCACCAGTTGCCAAATGGATGAAGGACCACACCAAAAGAGAGCAGGAATTGCTCAAATCCTTTCCTTGTAATGCCAAAGCAACCTTTTCAACGATTGTTGGAACCTATACAATCTTATGACATATTTCTGCCTAAATCAAAGAACTCCGCAAATCTAGTAGAATCAGAACACACCCGTGAGAGGATTTCATAAGGATGTTTTATCAGTCCTTGCGCAGTAGAGGTATTCTCCACCCGAACTGTTCATCACAACCCCAGTTTACATGGAGAAAATGTCCCAGGCATTTATGCATCCAGAGGCAAACATCCACTTAAATAAACAAATCCATGGCTCCTTGCACACCCCATGGCTGCTTCCATTCTTGGTTTTCTTTTCCATTTCCATTCTTTCCTCTTTTTTTGGCTCTCTAAACTGGTTTTTATATAACATTTGATTTATGTTTATGTGTAAATTCTGTTGGGCTTCCAACAGAAAGTTCATGTTAAGATGCTTCCCAAATGGCACTAGTGGTAGAGAACCCACCTGCCAATGCAGGAGATGTAAGAGACGTGAGTTCCATCCCTGAGTCAGGAAGATCCCCTGGAGGAGGGTGTGGCAACCCACTCCAGTATTCTTGCCTGGAGAATCTCATGGACTGAGGAGCCTGACGGGCTACAGTCCTTGGGGTCACAAAGAGCTGAACATGGCTGAAGTGACTTCATGAACACATCCGCGTAAACTCAGTTGTGGCACAGAAAGTGCATTCAGAAGGACATTGCTGAGGTGTGTTTCTAGTCTACCATTTCCTCAGGTAAGGATTATAATGCACCATCCTGTTTTGGAGAGGAGTTATTCTAGTAATCAACTGTAATGTTTAACAATTTATGGCCACGTATTTTTGTGTACACACAGCCTTACTCTTCTACATGTGACCGGCACAGACCCACACCGTAACTACTCTGTACTACCGCCCACACCTTCCCTACACATGCCCTCTGTCTCCTGGTGCCCAAGCCTCTGCTGATTGAATTCAACAATTCACCAGAAGGTTGGGGGGTGGGGGATGACTGCCCTGTCCTGGCTGTAGCACTCCCACTCCAGAGCATAAGAACCCTGGTAACACCGAAGAGTGGTTTAGTTGCTAAGTCATGTCTGACACTTGTGTCCCCATGGACTATATAGCCTGCCAAGCTCCTCTGTCCATAGGATTTCCTAGGCAAGAATACTGAAGTGGGTTACCATTTCCTTTTCCAGGGCATCTTCCCAACCCAGGGATCAAACCTGCGTCTTCTGCATTGCAGGTGGACTCCTGCACTGCAGGCAGGTTCTTCACCAACTGAGCTACAAGGGAAGCCCAACACTGAAGAGTGATATTTGCTAAATCACTTGCTCCTCATCCTCTGGCTAATGGCCTCCTGTAACTGACCTGCCTTCTCCAGCCTGTCCTCCAGCTTTGCTACAGCAAGGACACACTTTGTGTCCTTCTTCCCTTGCCTGGGCAATGCTCATCCACATAAAATATGCATGCAGAGTAAAAGTCTATTTAAAACTAAGAATGAAACCCTCACCTGGCCTTAATGTGACACCCTCTTTCTGCTGGGATACTGTCAGAGAAGCTCCAGCAGGGAGGTGGGGCTTTCACCCTTATCCCCTGGCAAGGAGCCCCCTCTGTAATATCAGGGGAGACCACCCGAGGAACAGTCATGAGGTGCCCCTCCTCCCCCAGGTAGCAGCAGAGGCTGAGTGGAGACCTGGACACCCAGCAGCACTCAGCAGTACTGAGACAGCATGTCCTTCTCCTGACAGGGCAGGATCACGAGAAACCTGCAAAATCAGAAGACCTGAATAAGCTACAGACTCTCATCACGTAATACCCTAAATGTCCAGGATGTAAATGAGGATTACTCATCACACCGCAAACCAGGAAAATCTCAACTTGAATGAGAAAAGACAATAACAGATGTCAATATGAACATCACAGATGTTGGAATTCTCTGGGAAGGATTTAAAACCAACCTGAAAAAAAAAAATAGAAAGCCTCAGCAAAGAAATCGACAATACAAAGAAAAACTAAATGTAAATTTTAGAATTGAAAAACGCAATAGATAAAATACGAAGCTTATTGGATGGGCTCAGTGTCGTATCTGAGATGAGAGCAGACCAATCAGTTGAGCCTGATGTAAGATGAGAGGAATAGGCCAGTTTGAACAACAGAGACATGAACAGGCTGGAGAGGACATGAACAGGATCTTGGAGCTGTGTGTCGTGATAGCAAGAGATTTAGCACGTGTCCCTGGGGTCTGACCGAAAGAGTCAGGATTTTAAAAGTAGCTAGATAAACATAGCTAAAAACTACGCAAACTTGGTAGTGGGCCTAAGTTACAGATTCAAGAAGCTGAGCAAATACCAGAAAGAAGAAATCCAAAGAAATTCACATTGTCAGGTCATAATCAAACACCTGAAATTTAAACAGCAAAGGAAAAATAGCTAGAATACAGTGAATAAGGAAGAGCACCTTACAAGAGTTAGTACAATTTAAACTAAAGCAGCTTTTTGTGAGAAGTTACGGAAGTCAGAAGGAAGTGGGCAATGTTTTTCAAGTGGTTTAAGAAAAAAAAGAACTGTGCAGAATTCCACATCACACAAAAGTATTCTACAGGAATGAAGGAAAAATCCAGGCCCTCTCAAATGAAGAAAAGCTAAGAGATTTTTCAATAGCAGACTTATCCTCAAAGATGGATAAAGGAAGTTCATCAAAGATAAAACAAATAATAGAAGAAATCTAGGAATATAAAGAATAAAAAAAGAGCTAAGTAAGCAAAAATATGAGTAAATGCAATAAATGTTTCTTCTCCTCTTGAATTTTCTAAATTGTGTTTGAAAGTTACACAAAATATCATAACATTGTCTGATTTGGCTTTCAAAGTATGTAGAGAAATTGTTTAAGGCAATAGTATTATAAATGGAGGTGAGTAAAGGAATTTAAAAAGAAAGACATCTACATTGTCTCAAGATGATAAAATGTCAACATCAGAAAATTACAATGTTTTATATGTAAAAGTTATTATTAATACCTAGAGCCACCACCAAAAAAAATCTGTATAAAAATGACAACAAAAATTCTTGACATAGGAACACAGAGAACAAAAGAAGGAAAAAAATCTGATAGCAGAACTAAGTCTTAAGTCATAGACAGAATTAGTCCCTCAAATTTGACTGACTGACTAATTAATCAAAAGTTGACCGTTCAAAATAAAGGGATTAAGTATATCTTAGAATATATTGTATTATGTTTTTTATTTATCACCTGGAAAAATGAGCGTTTACCAAATTCTCACCAGATCGACTTCTAAAATGCAAATTCATTTCTAATTTTTAGGAAAACTTAGGCAATAGATGATAACTTTTAAACTGCAATTTGGAAAGAGTGGAGAGTGGTGGTAAAGTGGATACCAATACCCACAGAGACTCAGGACACAGAATAATGATCTTGGGTTAAAATACCAGAAAAACTTGAGAGCACTCTCCTGTCCTCTTGAAGTGGGTTTTGTTCTTCATTTCTAATACACAGTTTCATCCACTTGAAATGCCAATTTAAGAGCATGCTGCAAGAGCAGGACTCTGCATATTTTTGTACTAAAAAGTTATTACATTGATTTCTCCCTAGGGCCCATATGTGCACTATGTTGCTTCAGTCGTGCCTGACTCTTTGTGACCCCATGGACTATAGCCTGCCAGCTCCTCTGTCCATGGGATTCTCCAGGCAAGAATACTGGAGTGGGCTGCCATGCCCTTCTCCAGGGGATCTTCCTGACCTAGGGATCAAACCCGCATCTCTATGTCTCCTGCATTGCAGGCAGATTCTTCACCACTAGTGCCACCAGGGGAGCCCATAGTGATGTATTAATATTTACTGAAAGACAATTGCAATTTACTATATAAAAGTTGAAATATTTTGTACACAGGGAAGAAGTAACTTAAACATGATACCAAGCAAGAAAAGATAAAATTTGGAATGAAAATAGGTAAATGAATTGTGCTATAAACCTTAAGAAGACATTTCTATTTAAATTGTGTGTAGAATAGTGTAGACTAAAACCCCTTGTCACTACACCATCTCGGGGTTTAGATAATAAATTCTTCTAAGCCAGAACTCTGACACTTTAGAAAACTAAGAAGAAATGTTGACAATTGTAGCAGATTCTACTAATTTGGAAAAGTAAATACAAATCAAATTATGACTTATTTGTACAGAGTGCAAGCAAAGCACACACTGTCTTTTGATTTTAAACTTCTAAAACAGTCAGTTATTTTTCTGTGTTTCCATGAATACTTTTAAATCCGTATAATCTTCACTTGATTTATTGACAAGCTTGCTACAGGCTTGCACAACGGAATTCTGCCTCACAAAGAAGGGGAGGGAATTACAGGTTAGAATCCAGAACACTGACATAAAACACCCAGTGTTTTGGCTTTTTAAAACATCTCAGACTTTCTAAACCTTTAAACACATATAATTGTCCTTAACATTGACAATGTCACTACAGGTTGAAGGAATGTGATAGAAAACAGAGCCTTTTTGTTCTCCTGTCCTCACTACAGAAAGACCACATGTTGACAGAGAGGAGAGCAAATATTTGGGGACAACTGGATGAATGTGACATTCTGACTCAAATACTCAGGGTCAGGGTGACCCCAGCTTGCATCCGTGTCCCTCCCTTATGCTCCTTACTCAATATGATCTTGATGTGATAAAAAAGAGAATATGTAACTCCTTTTATATAACCTTTGACAGGTGAACACACACACAAGCAATGCAGCATAACAATATTAGGCAGATTTTTCAGAAAATGTTCGCTGACTTTAAATGAGCAAGTTACTCTCGTTTCTCTAAATATTAAGATAACTATTGCCCTTGTAAATATGTACTTATCTGTGACTGGCCCTTTATGTGTCCACATGCCTCTCTCTTGTAAAACCATAAACTCGTGAATGCAGAGTAGTATTCTCTGACGGGCTGGTTCTTGAAAACCCAATGTGAAATAAATCTCACCTGTCTAAATTTCATCTAGGTTATTGGTGAGGGGTATGCATAGACCTGAAACACTAACAAAAATGCTTGCTATAAAATTGAGTGTGTAAAGATATGGACACTAAGGGGTTATGGGGGTATGATGGCTTGGGAGATTGAGATTGGCACATATATACTACTGTGTATAAAGCAGATAACTAATGAGAACTGACTGTATAGCACAAGGAACTCTGCTCAATGTTTTGCGGTGACCTAAACGGGAAGGAAATCCAAGGAAAATGAGATGTATCTACATGTGTGGCTGACTCACTTTTCTATACAGCGGAAATTATTAATAACACGACATTGTAAAGCAACTGTACTCCAATAAAGAAAAGAAAAAGGAAGTAAAGGAAAATAAATAAAATACATGTTCCCCCAGGAAAAAAATCAAGTGTGGGTCATGAACCCTCCTAGCTGACATTTACGCCGACCAAAACCAACACCTTTGTAAAAGCAATTGTCTTGGTGAGATCACAGGCCCCAGTTGGCTTATAATTAGCAACTAAGAAAGATAAGTTATTTGATCATTGCTTCACATAACTGTAGTATAACACATTTAAATTTAAAGAAAACTATTCCTTTTCAGTAAAAACCAAATGTTTCATTAAACGTATCCAAGGTTCACACCATTTGTTTTATTTGTGAGACTCCGTTAGATTCAAAGTGAGTAAGGGGATCAAAATTAAGGTCAGCCATCAGAAATCCACCAACCCACACGGTGATTTCAGCATCATCATTTGCTTAAGAAGTCCCTTAACTGTGTCATGTACTGCGCTTTCACTCACTAGGATTCTGCGTGTCTATTAGACTGACGTGCTATCCATCATTCAGTATTTGAAACCATTTCTGACTACCATGCTGCATTATATTTTAATAATAATTTATTCACTTATCTAACAAGTATTTTGAGAACCTTAGGTTAGGTCCAAGCACTGTTCTGAGGGCACAAAAACGCTAAGATACTTTCCTACTTTCAAAGAAAAACAAAACAAAACAACCCCAGACAAAGGTCTGTTGTCTGAAATAATAGACTCATCTCCAAAAGTGGTATGACACATACTAGCAAACTATTCTCTCCATGAACTTGAAGCATCAGTATTTGAATGGCATTCTCCTCCCACCCTCTAATTATTAACATACACCTCACCCTTCTTTGCAAATGAATGAGCATGAATAGAGTAAATTAAAGGAAAGCTGTGATAGTATCTCTCCATCCAGCATGATGAATCATGATGGTCCTTTCCACTTATATCATTTTAATTTTTTTTTAATTTTCAGACTATTTTATTTCTCCTACCTTAGGCACAAGCCATCTTTACTTTTCCATGAAGGTCAGTTAATCTATGAACAAAAGAACATGACTACATGCACTTGAAAATTCTCTGTGAAGATGAAGTTTCAAGGCTTTTTGACCAAGAAAGCGCTTTATTCATTAGCTTTCCAAACCATGGGTCCTAGATGTTATCATAGGGAAGTCATTTATTTTCTTTAAAGGTAAAAGGAAGTATTTCAACCAGTGATTATCTATATTACTTTTTTAAATAACTAGAAAAATAGTTACCAACTTATCATAAACACTGTACTGATGCTCAGACAGTTATCTTACCATCTCAAGAGAACAGCTCACTTAGTCTCTGTTGAATCAGTTTAAAAAAAATAAAATCAATTTCCCAGCAGGTATTTGTGCTTCTTTTCAGATATCCAGTTAAAATACTTATCTTAAAGTAACAGGTTATCAAATAGTTGTATGTTGCTGATTACAAATGATGCCCGTCTTGATGGACTCAAAAGTAATTCAAACACAACATATTGGAAATTATATTGCAGATAAAATACATCTATTTATCTCAAATGGCATAGATATTGGCTACAGTGATGTTTCCAAAGTCATGAAAATGAGTTAATAGCAAAGTGTGTGAAGAATACAGAAGCCTGACAACTCCTGAAGGCTAGGGCCACGCAATTTTCTCTTCATTTTCCAACAGGGAAATATTGATTATTTGCATCCCGGGCTTACCTGCATCCTATATGTCTGTTTTTGTGAACTGTGATTATATTTTGTAGTAGAGCTCTTAAATGGGTATCATCAGCTAAATTCAATTTGATTGTATATAAGAAACGAACCAACAAAATACACTAAAAAAAAAAAAAAGATTCACAAATATTGTCTGAAGACTGAAATAAGGTCTTTCTAGTGTAAAAACATCTGGTTTATGATAATTCTTTGTCAAGTGAAAACTGCTACGTAACACAAGTGTGATTATAGTTCACTGTAGGACTAAAGTGAAAAATAAAAATAAACAAAGGACAGGCACCATCTTGGAGAATTGCTTTGCCCATCTTCCCTCGCTTTCACTCTGTCAGAGGCAGGTCTGTGATTCCACCTGCCCAGGGCTATGTGGGCCAAGGGCGCCTGCTTGGTCCAAGATGGGCAGTCTGTAAAGGCTTGGAGATCAGTGTCCTGAGAGCAGTCACCATTGACAGATAAGTAAGGGTGGCTGGTGGTCAATATGCTGGCCACATCAATGCTGGGGTGGGAGAGCTCTCAGAGATGGTCCACACTGTCCTACAGGCTCCGGAGCAGGACTGAGTCCTCCCGCCCACAGCCACACATGCTCCCTTGACTTCATTCCCTTCCTAGGGTGACCTTTCAATTTAAGTGTCGTTCTTGAATCCTTATATCAGAGTCTACTTCTGAAGGGACCCAACCCAAGACAGAAAGGTTGAGCATCATAATAGAAAAATCACCAACTTCAGCATAAAAACAAAACTGTGACTCCCAGCTCTGCTGTCACTGATGAGCAATGATGGAATAGTGGTATCTACTATGGCAATGTAGTGGGCAATGGCAACCCACTCCAGTACTCTTGCCTGGAAAATCCCATGGATGGAGGAGCCTGGTAGGCTTCAGTCCATAGGGTCGCTAAGAGTCGGACACGACTGAGCGACTTCACTTTCACTTTTCACTTTCATGCATTGGAGAAGAAAATGGCAACCCACTCCAGTGTTCTTTCCTGGAGAATCCCAGGGACGGCGGAGCCTGGTGGGCTGCCGTCTATGGGGTCACACAGAGTCGGACACGACTGAAGCGACTTAGCAGCAACATTCAAGGTAGGTACACAAGGCTCCTGGTGGAGCCAGAACCGACCGTGTGCTGGGGAACTTTCTTAAGAGAAATCTACAGTATTCGACTAGTCCAGGGGGTCTGCATGATACACTTCACCGAGGTCACCCTCCTGGGACAAAGGGCAGGGGTCACTGGGGCAAACGGCAAATGTGAGGGTGCAAAACCGAAATGAGCGTTACAGGTATCTCCACAGGCTTGCAGCCAGCATTAGATTGGGTAGCATGTGTATGAATACACCCAGTGCAGAGCCAGGCTCGGATAATAACATCACCTTCCTTGTTTCTGGGATGAGAGACTTGAGTGACTTTAGAGCAAAAGTGGGAAAAAATAAAAATCACAGCATGTGATGGGAAGAGAATGCTCATGACATCATGCCAGAAGTCAAGCAAGACATTTTTCTAATTGCTGCTATTTGTACAAAACCCTTCTTAATATCATATTTCTAGAGAATGGTGGAATTCCCATTCATCATGATGCTTTCAGACTTTATTTTGGGGGGCTCCAAAATCACTGTAGATGGTGACTGCAGCCATGAAATTAAAAGATGCTTACTCCTTGGAAGAAAATTTATGACCAACCTAGACAGCATATTAAAAAGCAGAGACATTACTTTGCCAACAAAGGTCCATCTAGTCAAGGTTATGGTTTTTCCAGTAGTCATGTATGGATGTGAGAGTTGAACTATATATAAAGCTGAGTGCCGAAAAATTGATGCTTTTGAACCGTGGTGTTGGAGAAGACTCTTGAGAATCCCTTGGACTGCACCCAGTCCATCCTAAAGGAAATCAGTCCTGAATGTTCATTGGAAGAACTGATGCTGAAGATTAAACTCCAATACTTTGGCCACCTGATGCAAAGAGCTGATTCATTTGAAAAGACCCTGATGCTGGGAAAGATTGAAGGCGAGAGGAGAAGGGGATGACAGAGGATAAGATGGTTGGATGGCATCACCAACTAAATGGACATGAGTTTGAGCAAACTCCAGGAGTTGGCGATGGATAGGGAAGGCTGGCATGCTGCAGTCCATGGGGTCGCAAAGAGTCAGACATGACTGAGCAACTCAACTGAACTGAACTGGCCTGATGATGCTTTCTCCTGTTACTGAACTTTCACTATTTAAATATTATAGCCAACCATCTCTAAAGGAGTAGTGATTCCTGGTGTGGATTTGGAAAGTGAGGACATGTTAAGAATCCACACTAAGCACAAGAGAGCATCTGGGCCAGAGTGGGTTAGGATACCCAGGTCCTAGCAGCATGGCTGAGCAGAAAGGTGCTGAAACCCCAATAGAACTGGGGGTCCACAGGAGAAGGGGCTTCTGCTCAGACTTTCATATCCCGATCTGTGAAATAAGGGGTGGGGAGTAGATAAAGGAGCCACCCTTGAGGTTCACCCCCTACTCAGCGCCCTGGGGTCCCCCCTGCACACTCCGAGTCTCTCTCCTTTCATCCATTTGTGTGGATTTCAACCAGAAAGCTCACACTCAACAGAAAAAGTTTGAAACCACCCAGGATCTCAAAGATTTCTTCTTCAGAAAATAAAATGTCAAGACCCAAATGTTTATCAAAATCTACTTTTTAAATGATCAACATTTCATCTTGATTGGCCTTGCATCTAAGATCAGAAAGCTTACATTTATTTCAAATCAACAGATACTTATTGAGTCTGAATGCTGTAAGACCCAGCTGTAAGGATATGTGGCCTTAGATTCATTCCAGTTTAGAATACAAAGGGGAAAAAAAGACATGCATAGAAATTCTAAATTCCACAAAGACATAAAATAATTTATAAGTGGCTCCATAAATTTGTAGAATGTTTTTCATGTAGAGAAAAATAAAGTTAGTTAAATTACTTCCAACTCGAGGAGAACTCAATAGCTTCAGTGTAGGTAAAAAATTACAGAATGTATCGTTTTTTCTGAAATCTTTACCAAACAACCATCTGCTCAGTGAAAAGTCAGCTTCGCCTCATACTATGTAATTAAAATAAGTACTTGTTCAAACTTAGCCCAGTTGTCCTAGTTAATCCCTCTGCTCCGGAATGTGGTCCAGAACATGGGAACACAAAGAAGTCGGTGTCACCCGCAGGCTGACTTTTGGTTTCAGGCAACAAAACTGAAAAAAATAGTTATTATAAAATATTTTTGAAACACCTGTGACTCGGTATTAATTGCTTTACAAAGTGTGTGTCAAATTGTCCTGTGAAGAACTGACAAGTATTTTTTTTTAATTTATTTCATTGAAGTTTAGTGGATTTACAATGTTGTGATCTTTGCTTCACAGCAGAGTGACTCAGTCATACATATATATGTATTCTTTTCCATATTCTTTTCCTTTACGTATCATCGCAGGATAGTGAATCCTTGTGCTATACAGTGGCACTTTGCTGTTTATTCATCCCGTATATAATAGTTTGCATCTGTTAATCCCAAACTCCCAGCCCATTCTTCCCTCACTCCCCCTTCCCCTTGCAGCCGTAAGTCTGTTCTCTGTATCTGTGAGTTGACTTATATTTTTTTAAAGGCCTGGAAGAAAAAAAAAAACCACAATAAGAACAGTGATGTATCAAAACACAGCCAAGTGTTTTCATCAAGACTAAAGGGAATTTTACAAATTACTTTCAATTGGCGTTTGACAGAGACCAGCTTCTACAAGATGGATATGTGGCCTGTCCTTGAACGCCTGGCTTTGTGAAGGCCTGAGCTAACATCAATATTTACTTCTTTGCCTAATGCAATTTTATAGCAGCTAAAATGGTGCCTCTGATCATCTATCTGTGTGTTGTAGTCAAGGTCATATCCACCAAAGGTGCCTTGATGTTTCAAATTTAACCACTGCTCCTACATTCCATCTGGCTGTGTATCATGCTGCTGGTTCCAAAACAGCTACCCCTCCCCATCTATTTCTGGGTTTGTTCCTGTAGGAAATAGGTACCCATGTCTTGGCCTTGAGGATATTAAGAACACTTGTTCCTGACCTTGTGTTTCATTCTTTTCCCAGACACATCACAACCAGCCTTGTACATGAGGCCCATCAGTGCCAGGGTGTCAACTACATCGTTTTGACATCTCTTTTCTGCACCGTTTGCCCAAATCTCCTGGTGAGAAATGAGTTATTTATCTTTTTTGACTTGAAACAAGTGTTACGTGATCTACTTATGGTTTTATTCTGAGAACGCAGAATGAAAATTCCTCTTTGAAAGATGATGTTCTTCCCCTCTTTTTTCAAAGTTAAACATGTCATCTCTAGTTATTTATTGGTCCACTTGCATATGCACATTCCACAAAAGCTGGGAAATAAATATAATTGGCAAAACTTCAGATATGGTCATGTTTTAGGGATGATGGAAAAATTACACTTATAACTAGTTATTACTACTGATAACTTTATCAGCTGTGCTACAGATATGAATTATTCTTGCATTCACACTATCCTTTATGATTGAGATAACAACTAGGCATAGCTCACACGAAAATAAAATAAGATCTACAAATAAGATCAAAATCACTGCAGATGGTGACTGCAGCCACAAAATTAAAAGACACTTTCTCCTTGGAAGAAAAGCTATGACAAACTTAGACAGTGTATTAAAAAGCAGAGACATTGCTTTGCCAACAAAGTTCCATCTAGTCAAAGCTATGGATTTTCCACTAGCCATGTATGGATGTGAGAGCTGGATCATAAAGAAGGCTGAACAACAAAGAATTGATGCTTTTGAACTGTGGTGTTGGAGATGACTCTTGAGAGTCCCATGGACTGCAAGGAGATCCAACCAGTCCATCCTAAAGGAAATCAGTCCTGGGTGTTCATTGGAAGGACTGATGCTGAAGCTGAAACTCTAGTACTTTGACCACCTGATGTGAAGAACTGACTCATTGGAAAAGACCTTGATGCTGGGAAAGATTGAAGGCAGGAGAAGGGAACAACAGAGGATGAGATAATTGGATGGCATTACTGAATCAATGGACATGAGTTTGAGTAAACTCTGGGAGATAGCAACGGACAAGGAAGCCTGGCGTGCTGCAGTCCATGGGGTTGCAAAGAGTTGGACACAACTGAGTGACTGAACAACAAATAAAGACATTACGTGACCACTGACAATGGTCATAATTGTCAGGATGAATCTGCCCTATGACCTTGACCTTTGTTGACCTTGCTTCCCATGGCAACCTTTCCTCTTAGCAAACAGGTTGACTGTATAGTTCCAACCCAGGTACTATTTCTATTCCATAAGTTTCTACCACCTCATTCAAGTACTGTTGACTGAAAAAAAAAGTACACAATCTAAAATTTGATAAGTATGCGCTATTTGGCGAACAAAACAGAGGACTTAAGCCTGGAGGCAGCCTCTCAGATAGCTCTGAAGAGGTAAGGAATGAGTCAGGATATATAGGAATTTTTGCAAAAAACAGACTTATGTTTACCAGGGGATAAGGTAGCCAGGGATTAATTGGGAGACTGGGATTGACGTATACACACTACTATATAAAAAACAGGCTTCCCAGGTGGTCCTAGTGTAAAGAACCCACCTGCCAATGCAGCAGACATAAGAGACATGGGTTCAATCCCTGGGTCAGGAAGATCCCCTGGAGGAGGGCATGGCAGCCCATTCCAGTATTCTTGCCTGGAGAATCCCATGGACAGAGGAGCCTCATGGGCTACAGTCCATAGTGTCACAGAGTCGGACACAACTGAAGCGACTTAGCACACACACACGCATGTATATAAAATAGATAACTAATAAGAGCCTATTCTATAGACAGGGAACTCTACTCAGTACTCTGTAATGACTTACACAGGAAAAGAATCTGAAAAAAAAGTGAATGTGAACTAATATAACTGATTCACTTTGCTGTACACCTCAAACGAACACAACATTGTAAATCAGCTGTACTCCAATAATTTTTTTTAAGAAAAGGATATAACTTCTATTGATATGAAAAGAAAAAACACATAGTTCGAAAATTTTTAAAAATTATGTTTGGTTACTATTTCTGTTAATCAAAGAAAATCAGACATCTCAAGGAATTTAGCACTTTTCCACGTATGAGAATAGGCAAGAGTCTGGGCTCACTGAAACCATTCCTCTGATTCACACCTCACTCTCTGGGGCCAGTGTCCTGTTTACTCTATCCTGAGTCCCCTGGGGTGCACAGCTGGAGATGGCTGCAGTGGATACTGGCTTGGTCTCTGCAGCATCTTTTTTTAGTGTTATGGCAGTAGCATCTTTCATCTACAGTATCCTTCTGAATTTGCTCTCCTATCATAATTTCCTGGTAGTAGTACAGGTACCCAACTGTCATCTAGATCAGTCTCTAAGACCTTGGGAATTGCCCCGTCCTCTCCAATGCACCCCTAGAGCCTAGTTCCGGGCAACGCTTCCAAAAACATGCACCATGTCCATCAGTTAGGAAGGGTCACAAATCCAAGTTCCCTGGTGGCTCAGTGGGAAAGAATCCACCTGCCAATGCAGGAGATTCAGCTTCTATCCCTGGGTCAGGAAGATCCCCTGCAGAAGGAAGTGGAAACCCACGCCAGTATTCTTGCCTGGGGAATCCCATGGGCAGAGGAGCCTGGTGGGCTACAGTCCATGGGGTCACAAAGGATTGTACACATGAGATGATAGCCAAGATCTAGACTATGTAGAAAGCATATTCCATTCTTTTATGTGTAAAGAGTATTCACATTTGGGTTGTAACATCCCCAAAGCCAGATTTTCTAGAAAGGAAGTAAAACGGTCTTTCACTTGTCATTAAAAAAAAACAACAACAACATTTCCACTTCAACAGAAGTGAATAAATGGAGACATCCAGCTGAGTTCGCTTCTATTTCTTTCTAGTCAAGCCTTCTTCACTGTCAGGTATGAGAATCCTCTTTGAGAGCAAGTCTCTCAAGACCTCTGCCTCTTTAAGGTAAGTTTGAAAGAGGTCTCAGGTTGCTTATTTACAGCCAAAAGAAGGTGGGTCACCTGCGTGGGGTCAATCCACAGTAAACTAATTCAGTCCCGAAGGCTTCTGTTTTGGCATAAGATTTGCAGAATTTTATTACTTTTAATAGTAGACAGAATGACTGGGGATAAAGGAGCCTAAATGTTAATACCAGTTTTCTCCCAGCTGTGAGATATTTAAAAAGTCCATTAACAATTTGGGATCTCAGTTTTTCATTTCTGAAATTGGAATTTTATTGATTGCCCTGCCTGACTCAGAGACTTATGTGATAATGACCTAATCTTACACATGAGAAAGCCTTGAAGAATAAAAAGCTACAGTTGTTGCAACTTATTAATGCTATTGTTGTTATTATTGCTTTTATAGATTTAGTAAATGAATTTGTTGAACAAAATCTTAATGGAGACTGCAATTAAATATATTGCAAACATTAGCTCTTATATCTACGTAGAGGACACATATTTATTATTCTAAAATTCAACCAGTGAGCAATTTTTCCAGGCATAAGTTATTCTGAAAATGATGAAATCAGAGTGTGAAATGTAGTAATTATAATAGACCTGACAGCCTACTCTGGAAAATAGCATAATTGCTGCATCAAGGACTTTAGCTGGTATGGAAATATATCACCACTTTTCTCTCCTCTGAATAGGTGCTTAACTATTGAGAGTGGACATTGATTCCAAAAGCATGTTTTTATATAATAAGAAGAATGTTCATAATGTATTAGTATCAACTTAGGTTCAGCAGTGATAATTCTTTTTAATTCAAGATCTAGACAGAGATATCACTACAGGATTCATTCATCAGGAGAAAGAACTAATAGCTTTGACACAAATAACTGAAACCAAAGGTATTAGAGTCCAGAAAAACTTTCTGTAAGCCATGCAGTACCTTTAATAACTGTGATCATTGCTGTTGTTAATTGTTATTGTTGTTTAGCCACTAAGTCTTATCTGACTGTTTGCAACCCCATGGACTGTAGCCCACCAGGCTCCTCTGTCCATAAGATTCTCCAGGCAAGAATACTGGAGTGGGTTGCCATTTTCTTCTCCAGGGGATCTTGCCAACCCAAGGATGGAACCCGCATTGCAGACAAATTCTTTACCACGGAGCAACCTGGGAAGCCCTGTGATCGCTGCTGGGTAAGCACAAATTACTCATGTTACAGGAGAGGACACAGAAGGAATTCATAGAATCACAAAATCCGAAGGAATCATGAGGATCCAACCAACCCAATGTCCTCTTCACACTTTCCAGACAAACCCCAACCTCTGCTTACAGAGCCCCAGCAGGAGAATATGCATCCTCTCCAGAGATGGCATGTTGTGTTTTCCCATAGATCTGAGATTTCAGAAAAAATCCTGCCTACTTAGATCTGAAGTCCATCTCCTTCTAGCATCTTCTCATCATCTGAGGTCATACATAAAATATCTAACCTCTCTGCCACATGGAAATCTTTCAATTATTTTCAGGCAGGCACCAAGTATTCCTGGATTACCTCTACTCACAGACAACATCACAGATGCCTCCAGGAAGTTCTTAAATTGCCTCAAATGAATCACTTTTATCCACTTGGTCATCTTTCCCTGCACAATTTCCCCTGGATGATTTTTCATATCTCAAGGGCTTCCCAGGTGATGTTAATGGTAAAGAATCCACCTGCCAATGCAGGAGACACAAGAAACATGGGTTCTATCCCTGGGTCAGGAAGATCCCCTAGAGTAGGAAATGATACCCCCACTCCAGTATTCTTGCCTAGGAAATTCCATGGACAAAGGAGCCTGGAAGGCCACAGTCCAGGGGACACAAAGAGTCAGACACGACTGAGTGACTGAGCATACACACTTTAAAAATAATGACGTAGAATGCATGCTTTCTGGTTGCATGTTGTAGGTCAAAGTAGGCAAATGCTCCTGCTGATACAGAAAAAGGTGATAAATTATATTTTAAAAGACAACATTTTCAAGGCATTTAGAGGATGATGAAAACTGAGAGGAAGGAGATCCTTCCTCTGAGATGAACTCATGACATCCATCTCTCTCCCCTGGCAGATGTTTGCCAGCTGAACATGGCTGGAGATCTGGGTGGGGCCCAGGAAAAGGCTGTTGCCAGAGAAAAGAGAAACCAGCTGGGTTCTGACAACCATGCAGGTCAGAATGACATACTGGAAAGCTCCAGATAGCCACCAGGTTTTCACTAAAGATGCTTGCTGAATCCTGAGACTGCTCAAGAGCCAAAGGGCTGAGCTGGGAGCTTCTGACCCTTAGACAAAAACTTCCTGCACTCTCACAGTGCTCAGCATCCAATGATGTTCCAGGAAAACAGTCCTGAACACAAAATACAAGCAAGATAAAAACCCTAGAAGGAAGCGTTGAGTTAACACTAGATGATCCAAAACAAAGTTTGAAGGGGTATGTGTTGACTGTGGATATACAGAAGGTGAGAATTTAGATTTGGCTTCTAGAAAGGCCATTTCTGGAGTGAGGAGACACCAAGCAAGAATTTGGGATTCTCTTGAAATAAACATGTGTTTATTTCACATATTTGACAAAATGTCAATTATGAAGATAATCATCACCAGAGTCTTTTTAATTGTCATTTCTGTAGTTGTCCAGAATATAACTAGAAATAACTAAATATGCAGAGACAAGGGAAAGTGTTAATCACTCATTCGTGTCAGACTCTTTGCAACTCCATGCACTGTAGCCTGCCAGGCTCTTCTGTCCATGGGGATTCTCCAGGCAAGAATATTGCAATGGGTTGCCATTCCATTCTCCAGGGCATCTTCCTGACCCAGGAATAGGACCTGGGTCTCCTGCATTGCAGGCAGATTCTTTACTCTCTGAGCTACCAGGGAAGCCCAGAGAGAAAATCATATGATAAATAAAAATGAGAAAGAAAAAAAGAAACAATAGAAGCGGACCCCAACATGATCATTATTGTTAATGAAAAGATTAAAATAACAGCAAATAATACATTCAAAATTATTGCAAAAGATGAAGCAAAGATAGTGATGTTTATCATTGATTTTTAACAAAAGTTATAAATTAAATATTTGGAGACGCCATTAGACTACATTTTGCCCTACCAGTCAGGCATCTGAGTAATGGAATTGTTATAGACTCTAGTTAGCATTTCATAAACCTAAAGTCATGCACAGAAAAATAATCTAAAATAATGATAACAATTGGAGATGATTATGGTATTTTAATCATTTGCCCCTAAAGAAAGAAATCTCTTCCTGTCTGAAGCAGAGTAGAATCCAGTGATAATCTGTTGATTATGGAGAATTCCAAGGAAGGCACATTGAATACATTCACTAGCTATGCTGATAGCCAAGATTATTATAATAATCTTCAGAGGGAGAGAGTAATTTTTACCAGCAAGCACTCAGGTGTTAAAATGATGTTTGCAGCATGTGTAAATCAGCTTAACACAGCTTTGCTTACCCCATTAGAATGGGCTTAAATAAGAGCCATTTCTTTAAAGAGTGGATCATAAGCTTAAAACAAAAACACTGTCACAAAAGCAGTTTAGGCTTAAAGTCATGAAAATTATTTCCTCCTGCAAACCATACAGGAAATCTTTTGAGAAAGCAACTGATCCATTCAGTAAAGACTGGAAAGTTGAGTCATTCCGACTTAATTATTCCCATAATTAACCATTCCTTTTCTGCAAGGTTGAGACTCTTTTCTACACGTTAATAAATTATTTCTCTTGTCACACCAATTATATAAGATGTATTTCTACACTTCTAAGTTAATTATGAGAACTGCATTCTAGATTTACAAGTTATCTAATTCTTTAGCTATCCGTAGTAATTTTCAAACTTTTTGTGGCAGGTGTTTTTTAATCTCATCTAATGTTAGTTGGCATTTAATTATGCTCAAAGGCTAATCCTTTTTCAGGTTAGTCTTAGACTTGAGTTTTTCTTTTGACAACCACTGTTGCACTTTTTAAGAGTCCCGCTGTGCTCCTGAGAGGTCTTGGTGATATTAATGCCAATTCTATGGAAAGCACAGCATTTGAGATCCCAAAAAGAAAATCTCTTCCTGTGAAGAGTAAAAAATATTTTATACATCCATGGGAGATGGCTACACAAATTGTTGCAACAGAAAAAGCTTCTATAGTGATAAACCCGGAAAAGTCACAAAAGACTACAAATGTTAGGAAAACTACCAATAAGCCTTTAAATGGGACACTAAAAAGATTTAATTTTAATTTTGTTCCAGATTCCAGTTCACAAATAAATTGAAAGATGCCTATATTAAACTTGTCTTCAAATAATTCATCAATGGACTTTTTATTTTATTCTTATGGATGTTTTTGATAACTCTTAGAGCAGTAATACTTCTTTCTGTGAATGCCTCATGTTCCTAATCAATGCTTGAGTAGTTTAAGTCGCTCTTTACAATCTAGACCATCTATCTCTTATCTGAGATCCAACCTACCAACTAACCTAGTCATTTTTTAACTTTTCCCTTAATATTTGAGTAGAATGCTTATGACTTAAAGAAAAAGATTATGGTTTACTCAGATTTATTGCCTGTTGTTCCAAATACAGCACCTTAAAAGTACCAGGCATTTTTATTTAATGAACTTAATTTCATTGAAAATCATTTGCACTTTTGCTCCAGATTGTAATTATGGGCTCATATTTTAAAACTGGTGTGTAGACATCAAACACTGGGCTCTGTCAGAGACCAGTCATGGTTATATTGAGAAAGGAATGGAAGTAACATTTATTTACTGTAGAGGTTATGTCTCAAACCCTGTAACAAACTCACACACATGTCATATCACACAATCTTTACAAGGAATTCGAGTTATTGTCTGTCTTTTACATTTGGGAAGGTCAGTCGTGTCTGACTCTTTGCAACCCCATGGACTGTAGCCCGCCAGTCACCACTGCCCATTGAATTTTCCAGGCAAGAACACTGGAGTGGGTTGCCATTTCCTCCTCCAGGGGATCTTTCCAACACAGAGATCGAATCTGTGTCTCTTGCGCTTCCTGCATTGACAGGAGGATTCTTTATCACTGAGCTACTAGGAAACTAAATTCAAAATGTGAAGCACCTTTCCCAAAGCTACACACTTCAGGCAGGTCCTGCAGATGCTGACTCTGAAGCTGTTACTTATTTCACTGCAGAAAATTGTTTCCCCAAACTAGAGTAGATTAAAAGAAAACAAAACAATTGGAAAGCACGATGAAAAATGCGCTTATTGACACTCCAAGAAAACATAATGGAATCCTTGGAAAGTTTCCCCATCCATTTCTCTTTTTGACTTTTTAACCCCACTCCCAGAGAAGACTGGCTGTTTGCTGGTGAATCAAGATGAGAGAATCAACTCTCCTTAAGACTGCACACTTATATCTTCTCCCTAGTCTCGGGTACTCAAGTCATCCTCCCTGACAATTAGGAAAATGATGATATTTGAGTAAAAATTTCTTTGGGACAAATGAATAAATCAAAAGGAAAAAAAAAGAAAGAAAAATGGTCCAATTTGAGAAAACTAATGCAATGGGTACTGTATGTGTTATATCACTTAGAAAGGCAAGAAAATGAAAATACTGTCCCTTTCAAACTGCCTTCTAGGAATACAGGTCCTCATTTCAGAATTTGTAATCAGGCAACAATCTTGTAACAAGATAGGAAAATCAACCCTGATAGATTTTAATCTGTACAGCAGTATCCTTATTACCAGTAGCTGTGTAGATATTTTTTTCTTACTCCCTTCCTTCCTTTTTCCTTCTTTCATTTCTTTCTTTCATCTTTTAAAATAACTGTCACAGTACTATATCCTCTAAATCATTAAGAAATCCCCACAAATTTTGCCCCAAGGCAGTGTCTTTTCTCCTACTCTCTGTTCACTAAACCACATACTATTCAGAGGTCTTGGACCAATTACTGATCTTCTTACAATCTTCATTTTTTTTCTCATTTGTAAAAAACACAAGATGGCAATGAGGATGATGTAGAGCCCCTATTTCACAGACTTGTGTGTGTGCTCAGTCATGTTTGACCCTTTGAGACCCCATGGACTGTAGCCCACCAGGCTTCTCTGTCCATGGAATTCTCCAGGCAAGAATACTGGAGTGGGTTGCCATTCCCTTCTCCAGGGGATCTTCCCGACCCAGGGATAAACCCAGGTCTCCCACATTGCGGGCAGATTCTTTACTGTCTGAGCTACAGGGAGGAACCTCTATTTCACAGAGGTGGTCGGGAGAAATAGGATGTGAAATATCCTAATACAGGGGCGACACAAATGGTTCCTCAATAAATGTACCAGAGGGGATAGAAAAGGAGAAATAACCTTAAAATAATTGTTAGACAAATAATTTTAAAAATCATGACACAGAGACTTTAAATACATGTGTTAAATAGTGCTTAGTGCTTTGTATGGTGTCTTCCTAAGATCAAAGTCAGCTTCTGCAAGGTCTGCCTGGAAGCTTCTAAGTTTTTACTTCCCTATAAATTCTGTCTGTGAATTCAACATTTCAATTGAGCTGGACATAGTTAACATTACTAGTTGCTTGAAATGACATCTTTTGACAAATTTTAGGAAAGACTAGACTAATAAAATCTGAAGAGCAGTAGGTAATCCTAACGCTAGGGCATCTAAGGCATGCTTACTTCCTTTTTGAAGATCAACTCATGGAAAGACCTGTCTGATGAAAACCATGGTCCCAAGGCACAGCATGTGATTGTCATTCTGAGTGTTTCTCCACCAATCTTAAACAGAAATGACCTCCACATACATTATACACCTGCAAGGAGCAAATAATTTCATATAGCCTCATGCATTTATAGGCTTAGATTATATTAACTTTAACACATTGTTGTTGTTTAGTTGCTAAGTCCTGTCTGACTCTGGTGACCCCATGCCAGGGTCCCCTGTATATGGGATATAACAGACAAGAATACTGGAAAGGGAAAGCATTTGTTGCTCAGTCATGTCCGACTCTGCAATCCCATGGACTGTAACCTGCCAGGCTCTTCTGTCCATGGAATTCTCAAGCAAGAGTATGGGAGTGGGTTGCCATTTCCTTCTCCAGGGGATCTTCCCCACCAAGGGATCAAACCCATGTCTCCTGCTCGGCAGGCAGATTCTTCACCCACTGAGCCATCAAGGAAGGCCTGGTTAAACTATATGTGTGTATAATTTTGTTAAAAATAAAAAGAAAAGCAGAGGCAGACAGCCCTGTGATAAATCAACAATTGCAGGTGATTTCTTTCTTTATTTAGAATATTTGCTTATTATGAAGGCTGTTTATTTAATAGCAAAAAAAAAGAAAAGACATAAGACTTACTTGAGTCAATTTGAGTCAACGTTTTGTAGAAAAACCTCACAAAACTGAGAGTATTACCTTAGATTAGTTTCAGAGTCAAGTACACAAACTGAAGGATGTGAGAACTCTTCTCTATCTGGCAGTGGTGAGTTGATCCATGCACCACGAAAGAGAAAGCCCTGGCTTGCCAGTGTCCATGTGTGAATACTTCCCCGTGGCTGTTTTCTGTGCCATCACTGAGTGTGAGATGGTAAACCCATCAGTGCACCAGGGCATGCACCCACCCAAGTCCTCCACTGAACAGATCCAAGCAGTTACCATGCTGCTGTTTCTTCGTTCTGTGTCTAGTCTGCACATTAAATGTCAAAAATAAGAAGGATAAAATAGTTTATGTATTTATAGTAAAGTGATGTTTCAAAGCTATGTCATATAGGAAGAGTTCTAAGAAGGGGTTCTTAACCCAGAGATTTTTTAAAAACTGGAACTTTTGAATTGCAACGACTAATTGGCAATGTCAAGATCTCCAGAAACTTAAGATGTGCCTCCAAATGTCTGAAGCTCTGATAAGGACAGTATTTCTGAAAAGTCATCACAAATTTATTCAGTTAAAATTATCTTTTGATCATGAGGGAAGGGATGTGTGTATAGTGATGGATGACTTGCATTGTTGTACAGCAGAAACCAACACAACATTGTAAAGCAATTTTCCTCCAATTAAAAAATAAATTAAAAAAAAATTATCTTTTGAGCTCATGTAATCTTAATAAGTAATACATTTTCCTACATTAAACAAAATCAAGTCCACCAGCGTTTACCTGCCCAATGTGAATTGTTCGGTCATTCAGTCTTGCCTGACTCTTTGTGACCCCATGGAATATAGCACACCGGACTTCTCTGTCCTTCACCCTGTGTGAATAGTGCAGCATCATAGAAAGCAATGACACAAACTCTTACAGAAAATTTCAGGGGAAGTAAACTCCCAAACTCACTCTATGAGGCCACCATCACCCTAATATCAACACCAAACAAAGATACCACAAAAAAAAAAAAAAAAAGAAAAGAAAAGAAAACCATAAGCCAATACCACTGATGAACATAGACGCAACAGTCCTCAAAAAACTCTAGCAAACAGAATCCAGCAACATATTTAAAAGATCATACACAGAATGCTCAAACTACCACACAATTGCACTAATCTCACAGGCTAGTAAAGTAATGCTCAAAATTCTCCAAGCCAGGCTTCAGCAATACGTGAACCGTGAACTTCCAGATGTTCAAGCTGGTTTTAGAAAAGGCAGAGGAACCAGAGATCAAATTGCCAACATCCACTGGATCATCGAAAAAGCAAGAGAGTTCCAGAAAAACATATATTTCTGCTTTATTGACTACACCAAAGCCTTTGACTGTGTGGATCACAATAAACTGTGGAAAATTCTGAAAGAGATGGGAATACCAGACCATCTGATCTGTCTCTTGAGAAACCTGTATGCAGGTCAGGAAGCAACAGTTAGAACTGGACATGGAACAACAGACTGGTTCCAGATAGGAAAAGGAGTATGTTAAGGCTGTATATTGTCACCCTGCTTATTTAACTTCTATGCAGAGTACATCATGAGAAACACTGGGCTGGAAGAAACACAAGCTGGAATCAAGATTGCCGGGAGAAATATCAATAACCTCAGATATGCAGATGACACCACCCTTAAGGCAGAAAGTGAAGAAGAACTAAAGAGCCTCTTGATGAAAGTGAAAGGGGAGAGTGAAAAAGTTGGCTTAAAGCTCAACGTTCAGAAAACTAAGACCATGGCATCTTGTCCCATCACTTCATGGGAAATAGATGGGGAAACAGTGGAAACAGTGTCAGACTTTATTTTTGGGGCTCCAAAATCACTGCTGATGGTGATTGCAGCCATGAAATTAAAAGACCCTTACTCCTTGGAAGGAAGGTTATGACCAACATAGATAGCATATTTAAAAGCAGAGACATTACTTTGCCAACAAAGGTCCATCTAGTCAAGGCTATGGTTTTTCCAGCGGTCATGTATGGATATGAGAGTTGGACGATGAAGAAAGCTGAGTGCCAAAGAATTGATGCTTTTGAGCTGTGGTGTTGGAGAAGACTCTTGAGAGTCCCTTGGACTGCAAGGAGATCCAACCAGTCCCTCCTAAAGGAGATCAGTCCTGGGTGTTCATTGGAAGGACTGATGTTGAAGCTGAAACTCCAATACTTTGGCCACCTCATGAGAAGAGTTGACTCATTGGAAAAGACCCTAATGCTGGGAAGGAAGGATTGGGCCAGGAAAAGAAGGGGACAACAGAGGATGAGGTGGTTGGGTGGCTTCACTAACTCGATGGACATGGGTTTGGGTAAACTCCAGGAGTTGGTGATGGACAGGGAGGCCTGGCGTGCTGAAATTCATGGGGTTGCAAAGAGTCGGACACGACTGAGCGACTGAACTGAACTGAACTGAATGACCACGTGGGCTTTATCGAAGTGATGCAAGGATTCTTCAATATTTGCAAATCAGTCAATGTGATACACCACATTAACAAATTGAAAGATTAAAAACCATGTGATGATCTCAATAGATGGAGAGAAAGCCTGTGACAAAATTCAACAAAGTTTTATGATAAAAACTCTCCAGAAAGCAGACATAGAAGGAACATATCTCAGCATAATAAAAGCCATATATGATAAACCCACAGAAAACATTATCCTCAATGGAAAAAAATTGAAAGAATTTCCCCTAAAGTCAGGAGCAAGACAAGGGTGCCCACTCTCACCACCACTATTCAACAGTTTTAGAAGTTTTAGCCACAGCAATCAGAGAAGAAAAAGAAATAAAAAGAATCCAGATTGGAAAAGAGGAAGTTAACTGTTTGCAGATGACATGATCCACTACATAGAAAACCCTAAAGACACCACCAGAAAATTATTAGAGCTAATCAATGAATATAGTAAAGTTGCAGTATTATATAAAACTAATACACAGAAATCCGTTGCATTCCGATACGTGTACCCCAATGTTCATCGCAGCACTGTTTACAATAGCCAGGACATGGAAGCAACCTAGATGTCCATCAGCAGACGAATGGATAAGGAAGCTGTGGTACATATACACAATGGAATATTACTCAGCCATTAAAAAAAATACATTTGAATCGGTTCTACTGAGATGGATGAAACTGGAGCCCATTATACAGAGTGAAGTAAGCCAGAAAGAAAAACAACAATACAGTATACTAATGCATATATATGGAATTTGAAAGATGGTAACGATAACCCTATATGCGAGTCAGAATAAGAGACACAGATGCATGGAACAATTTTATGGACTCTGAGGGAGAAGGTGAGGGTGGGACGTTCTGGGAGAATAGCATTGAAACATGTATATTATCATATGTGAAACAGAACACCATTCCATGTTCGATGCATGAGACAAGGGCTCAGGGCCGGGGCAATGGGATGACCCAGAGGGATGGGATGGGGAGGGAGGTGGATGGGGGGTCCAGGAAGGGGAACACATGTAATCCCATGGCTGATTCATGTCAATGTATGGCAAAAACTATTACAATATTGTAAAGTAATTAGCCCTCAACTAAAATAAATGAATTTATTTAAAAAAATAAAAAAAAATAAAAACAAACAAACAAACAAACAAAAAACAAACAAACAAACAAAAAAGAAATCCATTGCATTCCGATACACTAACGGTGAGAAAACAGAAAGAGAAATTAAGGAAACAATCCCATTCACCACGTCAATTAAAAGAATAAAATACTTAGAAATAAATTTACCTAAAGAAACAAAAGACCTATATAAAGAAAACTATAAAACACTGATGAAAGAAATCAAAGATGACACAAATAGATGGAGAAATATACCACGTTCATGGATTGGAAGAATCAATATAGTGAAAATGAGTATACTACCCAAAGCAATCTATAGATTCACTGCAATCCCCATCAAGCTACCAAAGGTATTTTTCACAGAACTAGAACAAATAATTTCACAATTTGTATGGAATCACAAAAAACCTCAAGTGGCTAAAGCAATCTTGAGAAAGAAGAATGGAACTGGAGGAATCAACCTGCCTGACTTCAGGCTATACTACAAAGCTACGGTCATCGAGACAGTATGGTACTGGCACAAGGACAGAAATATAGATCAATGGAACTAATTAGAAAGCCCAGAGATAAGTCCACACACCTCTGGACACCTTATCTTTGGCACAGGAGGCAAAAATATACAATGGAGAAAAGACAATCTCTTTAATAAGTGGTGCTGGGATAACTGGTCAACCACCTGTAAAAGAATGAAACTACAACACTTTCTAACACCATACACAAAAATAAACTCAAAATGGATTAAAGATATAAATGTAAGACCAGAAACTCTAAAACTCCTAGAGGAAAACATAGGCAGAACACTCTCTGACATAAATCACAGCAAGATCCTCTATGACCTGCCTTCCAGAGTAATGGAAATAAAAGCAAAAATAAACAAATGGGACCTAATTAAACTTAAAAGCTTTTGCACAATGAAGGAAACTATAAGCAAGGTGAAAAGACAGCCTTCAGAATGGGAGAAAATAATAGCAAATGAAGCAACTGACAAAGAATTAATCTCAAAAATATACAAGCAACTCACACAGCTCAATACCAAAAAAATTAAAACAAACAATAAATGCTGGAGAGGGTGCAGAGAAAAGGGAACCCTCTTACTCTGTTGGTGGGAATGCAAACTAGTACAGTCACTATGGAGAACGGAGTGGAGATTCCTTAAAAAAGTGGAAATAGAACTGCCATATGACCCAGCAATCCCACTGCTGGACATACACACTGAGGAAACCAGAATTGAAAGAGACATATGTACCCCAATGTTCATCGCAGCACTGTTTACAATAGCCAGGACATGGAAGCAACCTAGATACCCATCGGCAGATGAATGGATAAGAAAGCTGTGGTACATATACACAATGGAATATTACTCAGCTATTAAAAAGAATGCATTTGAGTCAGTTCTAATGAGGTGGATGAAACTGGAGCCTATTATACAGAGTGAAGTAAGCCAGAAAGAAAAACACCAATACAGTATATTAATGCATATATATCAAATTTAGAAAGATGGTAATGATGAGCCTATATATGAGACAGCAAAAGAGACACAGATGTAAAGAACAGTCTTTTGGACTCTGTGGGAGAAGGCAAGGATGCGATAATTTGAAAGAATAGCATTGAAATATGTATATTATCATATGTGAAATAGATCACCAGTCCAGGTTCGATGCATGAGACAGGGTGCTCAGGGCTGGTGCACTGGGATGACCCTGAGGGATGGGATGGGGAGGGAGGTGGGAGGGGGTTCAGGATGGGGAATACAGGTGCACCCATGGGTGGTTCATGTCAATGTATGGCAAAAACCACTACAATACTGTAAAGAAATTAGCCTCCGATTAAAATTAATTAATTAATTTTTTTTTAAAAAGCCCCAATCAAAAAATGGCCGAAAGAACTACACAGACATTTCTCCAAAGAAGACATACAGATGGCTAACAAACATGAAAAGATGCTCAACATCGCTCATTATAAGAGAAATGCAAATCAAAACCACAATGAGGTATCATCTCATTCCAGTCAGAATGGCTGCTATCACAAAGTCTACAAATAATAAATGCTGGAGAGGGTGTGGAGAAAAGGGAACCCTCTTATACTGTTGGTGGGAATGCAAACCAGTTCAGCCGCTATGGAGAACAGTGTGGAGATTCCTTAAAAATCTGGAAATAGAACTGCCGTTGCTGGGCATACACACCAAGGAAACCACAGTTGAAAGAGACACATGTACCCCAACATTCATCACAGCACTGTTTACAATAGCTAAGACATGGAAGCAACCTAGATGTCCGTTGGCAGACAAATGGATAAGAAAGTTGTGGCACATATACACAATGAAATATTACTCAGCTATTTAAAAGAATGCATTTGAGTCAGCTCCAATGAGGTGGATGAAACTGGAGCCTCTTATACAGAGTGAAGTAAGTCAGAAAGAAAAATATACCAATACAGTATATTAACACATATATACGGAATTTAGAAAAATGGTAACAATGACCCTATATACGAGACAGCAAAAGAGACACAGATATAAAGACTAGACTTTTGGACTGTGTGGGAGAAGGCGAGGGTGGGATGATATGAGAGAATAGCATTGTAACATGTATATTACCATATGTGAAATAGATGACCAGTCCAAGTTTGATGCATGAGACAGGGCACTCAAAGCCAGTGCACTGGGACAACCCTGAGGGATGGGATGGGGGAGAGAGGTTCAGGATGCGGGACACATGGACACCCATGGCTGATTCATGTGAATGTATGGCAAAACCACTAGAATATTGTAAAGTAATTAGTAAATAAATTAATTTTTTAAAAAAGGAAAGCAATGACAAACCTAGACAGTGTATTAAAAAATAGAACATTATTTTGCTGACAAAGATCCATATAGTCAAAGCTATGGTTTTTCCAGTAGTCATGTACGGATGTGAGAGCTGGACAATAAAAAAGACTGAGCACCGAAGAACTGATGCCTTCAAATTGTGGTGCTGGAGAAAACTCTTGAGAGTTCCTTGGACAGTAAGGAGATCAAACCAGTTAATTCTAAGGGAAATCAATTCTGAATATTCATTGGAAGGGCTGATGCTGAAGTTGAAACTCCAATACTTTGGCCACTTGATGCAAAAAGCTAACTCACCAGAAAAGATCCTGATGCTGGGAAAGATTGAAGGCAGGAGGAGAAGGGGATGACAGAGGATGAGATGGTTGGATGGCGTCACCAACTCAATGGACATGAGTTTGAGCAAACTCCTGGAGTGCTGAAGGACAGGGAAGCCTGGTGTGCTGCAATACATTGGGTTGCAAAGAGTCTGACAAGACTGAGTGACTGAACAACAACAACAACAAAAAGCTTTCTCTCTGAGGTGCTCAAACATTTAAAGAGAAATAGGGCTTCAAGTTTTTTGAGTCTTTTTGTTAAAAGATAAAACCGTCACTGACTTGCCCCAGGCACTCAGGAAAATAAGAATTCACAGAAGAAAAGCACAGTTTGTGTCCAAGAATGACCAGCGGTTGCCTCATGGGAAGACAGATGAGCTCCAGGAGAGAGGGAAGCTGGAGGAAGTGGAAGGGGCTGAACAAAGACTGAAAGGTCATGGAAGCAAAGGCAAAGACCACGATGTAGGTGTCCAGAGACAGCACAAGACACAGGACCCCAAGCAGTGCCTTCTCTGATGCCCCAAAATACACAACCTGGACTTGCACCTACAACACTGCATATGTTTCTTTTTTATTTTATATTGGAGTAGAGTTGGTTTACAATGTTAGTTTCAGGTGTACAGCAAAGTAATTTAGTTATACATATCATATATCTATTCTTTTTCAGATTCCCTTTGTATATAGGTTATTACGGATTACTGAGTATATTTCCTTGTGGTCCTTGTTGATTGTCTACTTTATATACTTTCTCAGTCACTCAGTCATGTGCAACTCTTTGCAACCTCAGGGACCGCAGTCCACCAGGCTCCTCTGTCCATGGAATTCTCCAGGCAAGAATACTGGCGTGAGTTGCCATTTCCTTCTCCAGGCGATCTTCCTGACCCAGGGATTGAACCTGCATTTCCTGCATCGAAGATGGTCTCTTACATTGCAGGTGGATGCTTTACCTCTGAGCCATAAGCTCTTTTGGTCACATGGCACACGGCTACTTAGTAACAAACCAGGAATTCAGGGCAGGGCCTGGGGGTCCCCAGAGCTAAGAATGGACTTTTATTTTTTTTTCTGAATATTTATTTGGTTGTCCTGGGTCTTAGTTGCAGATGTGGGGTGGGTTCTAGTTCCCTGACTAGGGATCGAACCCAGGCCCTCTGCACTGGGAATGTGGAGTCTTCACCACTGGACCACCAGGGAAGTAAGCAGAATGGACTCTCTACCCAAGTTTTCAGATGTCATATCTACACAGCGGAAGCCTGCCACTGACTGAAATTCACGTGTCCCTCAATTCTTCTCTTTCTAGTTTCAACAAGGTACATGTGACAAAGCACCAGCCTCTTAGTATCCACAAGCACTCACTGAATCAGGTCACTGGATTAACAAGTGGGATGAACACAGAAGCAGAAAGTGGAACAGTTTTGTCCAGTGTGGTGGAGCCCCTGCTGCATGGAGCAGCCAGCAATGCGCTGCCTTTCATGAACTAGCAGGTTCATAGCCAACCAGGCAAGTAGCCAGAGGCAGAGACACTGAGATCACAGCATCCCAGAAATACCTGTTTATAACTTTAGAAAAGAAACTAAGAAAAACATCAAGATGATGTTTGGTTGATGATTCAGCATTTGGCTGCAGAATGAGCCAAAACAAATAGCACGGTGCTATCTAATGGAACATAAACAAACAAAAGATAGTTCTCCTGTTTCTACAGTTCTTTTCTGTAGACTCTACTGTTTAGAAATAGAAGTGCTCACAGTGATTCAATTGAAAGATGGTGCAGCATCAGGTCAGAACCCTTTGCGGATTCCATCACAGAGATAGGAAATACAAAACACATTCACACTAGAGCGCTGTCCGGAGCTCCCTGAAAACACACATGTTTTTCCTATTAAAAAGAGAGGATGCTTTGTTATTATTTGAATAAAGTTACTTTAAGAAAAGCAGCTGAGGTATCCGGTATGGATTTGTAAAGTCCGTATTTAATTAGGACATTGTAATTTCAGGTTTGTGTAAATAAAGCTATTGTAAAGACATTGTTCATTTTCATGCAAAAATAATATAGTCAATTGTTACGTACAAACATTAAACTAGCTTTTAGCAAGGTTTTGTCATATGTTAATAGTTGCTAATTTCAACTGGAGGTAAAGACATTTTTTATCTCTGTAAAGCAAGAAAAGAGGGTTTCCATAAAGTTCCAAATGCCCTAGATCATTGACTTATTTCCAGGGATTAAAAAAAAAAAATTTCCAAGCTCACCAACAAGAACACTTGATTAGAAATCACTCCTGTAAGCTCTTTTGCTGGCCAGACAAAACATATCACACCTGGCACATACTGCTGACCATCTCCCTTTCCTCAAGTCAGCAGCCAGTCCTCTGTCTGAGCATGGCTAAGCGTCTCTTGAATCTGGGAAGCAAACTACAGATCAATCTCCATTAACAGAATTCCTATGTCCCCTTTGTGGACTAATATTATGCCTGAATCGAAAGGTAGGATTGATACTGGAAAGTCTGGCCACTTTGGAAGGCTTACAGGAGATGTGATTTTGACAAGACTTCTTCTGTTTCCACAGGCACTAGCTTCTTCCACACGTGGATGAGAGTGGTCTTCCATTGGGTGGTCTCCCCCTTGAAGACCATTGTTTGTAGGAATGGGTCCATGTGCAGATAGGAGGGCATTGAGACCCCATTTCCCTGTGACCACATAAAAGATCAAGGAAACTGCTGGTGATTAGTAGCAGGCATTTTCTAGGCAGGAAATAAGCCTACTGTTAGACACACAGTCTAGAAAAAAAATACTTAAAACATTTAATTCTACAGTGAATCATATAGAGAATAAGCTGTTTTCCATGGATTACCTGAACTGTATTTATAGATGAGAAGCAACTCCAGATAATTACCACCATGATATTCATTACAGATCAAGAAACTAACATCTGAATACAGTGTCTTCATCAGTCACTATCTAGAATAATTCCTGAGTTTGGGGCCCACATCCTGTTATCAACAAAGGAGAAGGAAAAAACAGAAATAAAACACTGCAGACTTTCTGAGGCAACCTCCCTCCAAAGGCATAATCAAGATAATTCAATGTTGATTTGTTAGTAGAAAACCTACAGATTTTGATTATGGGACTTTTGGCCATGAAGCTAAAGGCAACTTAAATGTATCAAAAAGAAACAGGCAATATTTGATTTTATAAAATTTGTCTAGTAAATTTTTACAGTATTATACCTTTCCTTCTCTTTTCCTCTCAGTTATTTCCCCTCAAAAATCAGTTGTTTTTAGAACAAAAAATACCCAAAAGTAATATTTACAGTGTTTTGAAACAGAGTGGGAAGAAAGGGTTTGCCTCTATATATGTGTGCATGTGTGTGTAAGGGGGAGAGAGAGAAAGAGAGTTGGGGAGGAAGGGAGGGAGGCAGGAAAAGAGTTTCAGAGCGGAGAAAATTAAAAGCAAGTTCTTCTAAAGATCTGTCCAAATATTCTTGTCCGTATTCACAGCAATGCTGAGCTGTCTCCGGATTGTGGAGCAATTAGGCTAATGTCATCATTTGCTGCCCCCTTTGTTCCTGAGGCCTGTTCTTTAACATATGTCTAAATAATTTAATTTATGGATGTGATGCTGGGCAGGTTCAGTGAAAAGAGGGCAGGAATCCCATGAATCTTAATGTCTGTCACTTCACCACAAGTCCTTCTGCACTAATAAGAGGGATTTGCCCATCCTTTTTTAAAAGGCCTGCAGGAGTCAACAGCCTACAGCTACTGATAATAATAGCTAGATTCGTTTGCATTAAATGTTTCCATAAATGATGCGCAAAAGTGCTATTATTTCTGAATATCTGCAAGACAATTTTGAATAGCATTAACTCAGCTAAAACAAAGGGGAACAGACATTTTAATTTACATTATAATTTCACAGTGAATGAAGTTGAACCAGCTGGAATGAATGAAGAGATGAAAACCTTCCAGTAATTGTTAAATGTGGTTTTCATCGTTAGAATTTCTTCTTTAAGAGAACTGACATTTTATGAGGCCAGTGTCCTCAGCCATTTCTTAGAAAGAGCATTGGAAAATAGAATAGTGATTTTTATTTCTAAGAAAATGTACTGAACACCTATGTAAGCAGACATAAGGATGGGGAAGGAGGTGTTGGGAAGGTTTACACCAGGAAGGAGCTGAGAGGAATCCAATGAGGGAGGGGAAACTGTGAATGACAGAAAACTCAAGTTGAAATTGAATCACGTATTAACTGTGCAGAATCAGTTCTGTTCAGTTGCTCAGTCATGTTCAACTCTTAGCAGCTCGCTATCATCAAATAGATACACAGTAAAATCTCAATCAGGACATTTACAGAATTCTTCTTCATTAAATAAAGATGGATCTTAAAATGTTGTTTTAATTCATGCTAATGAAGGAAAGATATGCCTTGATCAACTTTTCTGAGCAAATCTAATTTTAAAAATTCATTTATATGGAATCCCTGAAAACCATTGTCTTAAGCATCGAATGTGTTTATTCTAAAATATAGAAAATGTTAGAGTTGGACATGTCTAGGACAGACCCTTTGAGGAGCGCTTTGAAAAAAATCCATTTTATCAGTTGATTATATTAACATTTGATTCTCTGATTTTCTAAGGAAAAAAAAAATGGAATGGAAGAAAGGAAAAGAAACCAAAAGGGAAAGGAAAAAAATCAAAGGCTTAATTAAGGATTCTAAGATGGTGGTGGCAGACTAGCTCTGAATCTCCCCCAGAGTAACACATAAAAGCAAACAAGTACCAAGATAATAAAACCTAAATTCCACAGCAGCATTTACTCTGAAATTAGGTGACAAGGCACCTAGGCAACCCTAAATAGCAGCAGACCGGGCAAATTACCATGGCTCCATGAGCTAAGCTGTCAGAAACTGCAGGAGGGAGCAGGGGGAGGCAAGGGGCTGCGTGAGGACACACGCTGACGTCGGGTGATCGTGGGAAAATCCACAGCCAGACGAGGCTGGCAGGGGGACCAGGAGTGGGCTTCACTGACTCAATCCATGGGACATGACCCTCCTCTGTGAAGACCCCAGTGGGAGTAGAGTCCCGGCTGAACAGGACCAGGACAGTAGAGACAAAGGAAAGAGACGGCAGGGATAAAGAGAATTGAAATCAGAGAGGCAGATCTCAGAATGGACAGCATCATAATTTTAAAGTCATAGCAAAATATACAAAAATATACCATTTTCACCATTTTTAAGCAGAAAGTTCAGTAGCATTACTTACATTCACGTTGTTATACAACCATCACTATCATCCATCCACAGAACATTTTTCATCCTTCAAAACTGAAACTCTGCACCCTAATTAAGCACTAACTCCCCAGTTCCTGCCTCCTCTAGGCCCCTGGCAACCTCCTTCTACTTGCTGTCTCTATGAACTGGGCTGCTTTGAACAACTCATAACGAAGGAATCATGCAGTATTTGCCCTTTGTGACTGGCCTATTTCACTGAACACGATGTCTTCACGGCCCATCGCTGCTGTAGGGTGTCCTTCCTTTTAGGGCTGGACTATACTCCTTTGTAGGCATAGACCACGTCTGGTTTACACATTCCACTGAATCAGATGATCCAGCAATTCTATTTCGGATTTAAAAAAGGAAAAACTGAGATTTCTCCCCCAACTGTTGTGTTTCATTCCACTTTAAAGGAAAGTCATTGGACTTTACAAACTATATATATGATTGTAGCTAAAGGGAGAAAAGAAAACAAAATGGTCAATTACCAGATCCATATTCAATGAAGTTGGCTTTCACAGTACACCAAGGAATTAGCTGATATACATGTATTCTAATATGATGTAAAATAGAGTAAAATGTTCAACGAATTTATTGTGTATCTTTTTTATGAAGTCTCATAAACCATGACTTTCTTAACTGATCTATTGCTTGTTTTTAGCAACATTGGTAATATTTTCTGCTTTATATTTCCTTCACTCTAGCTTTCCTTTTACTGAGTTTATAGAACGCACGGTGGGGGGAGGGGGGGGCAAGCTGCTAAAGATGTTATATTAGTGGACCTGGGCTGCCATAACCAAGTGCCCCAGCCTGGGCAGCTTAAACAGGAGAAATGTGTTCCCCTCAAAGTTGGAGGCTGGAGTCCCACTTCGAGGTGTGGCAGGCGCATGCTTCCCGAGGCTGTAGGGGAGGATCTTTGAGGCCTCTCTCCTCAGCTTGTAGGTGGTGGTCTTCCCCTCTGGGCACGTCTATCTCTGTTTCACAGTGCCCTCTTGTTATAAATCACTGGATTCAAGGCCCATCCTGATGATTCCTGTTTTAACCTGATGACGTCTTTAAAGGCCCTGTCTTCACATGAAGGCACATGTTGAGGTTCTTGGGGTTCCAACTTCAATCTTTTATGGGGGACACAATTCAACTCATAACACATGTATTTTCATTCTCAGATCAGTCTTGAGAAATAAGTATGGTTATCCTCCAAATGAAGCAATTGACAGAGGAATCAGAGCACTTTATCCACAGTAGGAAGAGGAGCAAACTCAAAATGACAAATAAGACCAGGTTCTTAACTGTGACAAACTCAGTACAACCTTCCACTTGGGAAAAAAAAGAAACTTCTTTTCTGGGGAAGCACATGCACGCACATGTGCGCGCGCACGCGCACACACACACACACACACACACACACACACATACACCCTTCACGTGCCATCCTAGAAATGCAAACAGAGACCTTAAGTGGACTTGCTGAATTAGGGAACAGTTGAGTGGAAGAAACTTACTTAAATGTCGCATTTCAGTTATTCTTTGATTCAGTGATTCTCACCTCTACCTGTTTAAGAGAACTACCCAAAAAGCCTTTAAAACTTACTGATGCCCAGAACCCTTGGCCGACTAGGTGGTGTTTTAAACTCCTCAGGTGGTTCTAATATTCAGCCAGGATTGAGAACGCCATATTATTAATAAGGATTATGAGATTTTTTTTTCTGGATTGAATGTAAAGAATGACCCAAAGAAAGGCCAAACCCTGTCAGTCATGAATAAAAAATAAATAAAAACTACTATCCACTGAAGGGGAAAAATTTAATTACTGAGCACATCTTACATAGCAAGTTCCATGCTGAGAACACTGCCGCTTCTTTTTTCATAAGGAAAAAATATTTGTTGGCAATAAAAAGTGCTTCTCTAATACTCTGTGACAAATTAGTCATGTGACCTGGGGCCATTCCATAAACACTCTGAGTTTTTTATTTCTCATCAGTATAAGGAAATTATAAAATCAACCATTTCTATCTCTCAGGAATACATGAAAAATTATTAAGAAAAGGAACAAGACAGCATTTTACAGGCCCAAAGCCTGTACAAAATCCATCTACAAAAAAAAATTATTAGCAACAGAACTATCATTGCTATTAACCAATGAACGTTTAAACACAGTTCAAGCTTCTTCATGCTCCTTATCTTTGCAAATGAGCAGCATTTAGAAAAAACTACAAAAGGAAGATAATTATTAATAAGAAAAGTGACCCTACAGCATTCATATTTTTAAATGAAGCTGGTAAATACACTGGATTTTTTTCTATAATATATAAAATTGGCTGAAATGTGTCACATCTGTATATGCCTCCAAATCCACTGATTAAAGATGACAGAATTCAGCTCCTGGTGCCAAAATGCAGAATCCAGCATGAAAGAGGCAAGTATTAAGAAGGTAGAAAAATGCGAAAAAGAAAAACAGGAAAGAACTTGATGCTCATTAAGGTCCTATAGGTAGTATCTGTTCTGGACATTTAACGTTTAATTTCCCCAATAATTATAAAACGCTCTAAATTTCTACCTCTCCTGTTGACTTAGATCTGAAAACTTCAGCCTATTTGTGACCTCTCAGTGCAACCCTGCTGGATGCCAGGAGCCGACGTGATCGGGGCAAAGAAACTCCATGAACCAAAAGCTATCGTTGCAGCCACAGCCAAGCCTGAGGCAGGAGCAGCAAGACCAATAGAAGGGAAGACTGTCCAGGAGACCACCAGCCCGCCCGCGAGAGCTTGCCTCTTCCCTCATTCCCTAGGCTCCTTGTGAGCTGCTCTGTGTGCGTATTCACATCCCTAACAGGTGCTCTGGTATTAGTGCAGGCCTCTCAATGACAGAACCCATGTAAGGGTTAATGCACGGTTCATCCACCTCACTAGAACTGGATGAAACTAAAGTCTGTCCATTAACTCTTATGTAGGTTACACAGAGTGAAGTAAGGCAGAAGGAGAAAAACAAATATCGTATATTAATGTGTGTACAGAGACTCTAGAAAAATGGTACAGGTAAACCTATTTGCAGGCCAGGAAGAGAGACCCAGACATAGGGAAAAGGCTTGCGGACACAATGCAGGAAGGAGAGGGTGGGATGAATTGAGAGAGTAGCAGTGAGGCATATAAATGACCATGTGTAAAATAGACAGCCAGTGGGAATTTGCTCTATGATGCAGTGAGATTAACCTGGTACTCTGTGACAACCAGGAAAGGTGGCATGGGGTGGGAGGGAGGTTCAAGTGGGAGGGGACATATGTATACCTATGGCAGAAACCAACACAATATTGTAAATTGATTTTCCTCCAGTTAAAACAAAAAGTTAATGGATGGAAACAGCTTCATGAATGTACTGCCTCCTTCTGCCCAGAGGACTTTTATGGCAAATCTGATCCAACACACCTTGATGAGTAGCACACTTAACTGCAAAGCACTGCTTAAAAGCTCAATTTGTGTCATGAGCCACTTTGAGAATGTCCTGGAAAATAGGGACTTGCTAATGAAAAAAAATGAATATTTATGCATATCTTGGAAATATTTTACAAGCAACATATGGGGATGCATTTACCTGCACACACCTGCGGTGGAGCAAATGCTGGCTGCTGGTTCACAACCTCTCTGCTCCACTCCTAAGAGCCCCAGGGGTACTTGGGGTGCAACCACCAGCTATTAGATGACATTTGCATGCTGCTCTTACAGTCAAAGCTGAGATTCAAGAAGAAGCCACTGAGTGGAACTCGAGAAGCTCCTGAAAAAGCTGAAGACTCTTTCATCTGCCTTTACATCCTCCCTGTTTTGTCTGGGAGAGCCTCTCAAATGCGATGATGCTACTGTGACCCTAAAGGATTCTTAGGAAAGAGGGTTAGAGGTAGAGAAAAGGGTGCGGGGTCCTCTGCACTTGGTACATTTGAGGAGTGGTCAGAGCTGATGGGCCTGCAGGGTGGTGGCGATAAAGTCAGGTGGGAACTGGGACACATCCTATGGGGCGTCACTGGCCACGAGAAGGGCTTTGGGTTTCATTCAGAAATAGATGTGACACCATGCCAGGGTCCCAAACAGAGATGTGACTTGATCTAATGTTTTAAGGATTGCTCTCTTTCTTGTGTGGTCAATAAGTCATAAAATAGCAAGAGAGAGCCTCACTGTGAGGAAATTTACTAGAGTCCATGTGTACTGGAATTAGTGTATATAAAATGTCAAACATTAAAATGAACCACTCTATGCACATATACATAAAACACACAAAAGCAAAATGGATTCTGAGATAAAAAGATTCCTTAGAACTCTGTGTCTAAACCCCAGTTCTAGCTGCTCCCCTACTTACAGGTAGGGTAAGTCAAGGAAGAGACTGAATGGATGTCTGGAACTAGAACTAGGGTCACAGAGAGTTAGCCTGAGGAAATGGTATGATAACTGATTTGCTGAAACAGTTCGTCTGTTAATGTTTAAAGACATTGAGGCAGGAAATGCACTTCAGTTTACCATAAAGTCCATCATTCCTTGAAGTCTCTTATTCAGGTGACTATATGGATGGATGGGTACGTGATAGAGAGAAAGAGAGAGAGAGATGTGGATGAATGATAGATATAGATGAAAAAACAGACAAGTCTCTGGTCTCTGTATCTAAATATCTAAGTTTCATGACCTCAAAATCTTTTATTTTTAACAAGAGCAGCTACTTTCATTTAATCTATGGCTTTAACCAAAGTTCAACCTCATCTCCTGCACCTGTTAACAGCTCAACATGAAGCTCTTCAACCTCTGCTTGACTATCTTCACAAGCAAGGGGTCCCTGGTGGACTGAACTGGAAGTCCATTTTCAGCTGACTCTAGATGACTGGAAACAGCACCAACATTGAGCCAGTTTTTATTCCTTGTCACTTTCACTCATTCATCTCACTTCTACGCTCTGAAGTCATGCATCCGAATCCCACTCCTACATGACATCCCTTCAAATACTTAAAGTCAGCAGTCCCTTCCTTAGCCTTCTTGGTTGCAAAATAAATATTTCCAATTTTTATAAACTCCTTCACAAGACTTAATTTTAAGACTTTTCTGCATACTGGTTATTCTTCTAATGGGTCACAGGGTTTCAAGTGACATTGAGAATTGGCCATATGTTTTTTAGGCTTTAACGTGACAGCTGTGCAGTAACAGGGAACAAACTCTTTATTTAGTTCGACAAATACTTAAGAGTTCTACATCTCTCAATTTCCCACTGGGCAATCTATGATGCATCCAGACAGAGTAATTTGAAGAGAGTTTAATACAGGGACTATTTCACAGGTAAATGCAAAGGTTAGTCAAATTAACAAGTAATCCAGTGCCTTGGCTTCCCAGGTGATGCAGAGGCAAAGAATCCACCTGCCAATCCAGGAGATGCAAGAGATTTGGGTTTGATCCCTGGCTTGGGAAGATCCCCTGGAGTAGGAAATGGCAACCCACTTCAGGATTCTTGCCTGGAGAACCCCACGGACAGAGGAACCTGGAAAGCTACAGTCCATGAGGTCGCAAAGAGTCAAACATTGGCTGAGCAACTGAGCACAGACACAAAATTTAGTGTCTCAGGGCAAGGAATAGAAGGAAGTGATGATTGTCACCAAGTGTGGAGAATCTAGAGAAGGCAGCTGTATGAGAGGACAGCCTGACAGGAGTGGCAACAAGCCGGCAAAAACAGAACCAGGGGAAAACGTTATCCTACTTCACTCACCTCCTGACTTCTTATCTCCCATCAAGAGCTCCTATTGCTTGAAGCTACCTGTAAGTCAGACAGCAAGAGTGTAGGATGATGCAGAGTGTATGAGCCACACTAGGGACACAGAAGAGGAAAGGCTGGAGGAGCGTGAGTCTAGATAAGAAAATGGAAATGGGAAGATAAAAACTTCCATTAACTGCTAGAACGGTGGGAATACCGAGGTTTCCCTCACTCTACAGCCCATGGGTAAATATTTCTAACAAGGGGCAGAAGATGAGACTCTACTCTCAGATGGTAAACCAGGCGTGTGGGCTTGCATATGTTGAGTTCAAGATGCCTGGGATAAACCCAGGCAAAGAGATCACGTGAGCGGCTGCAGTTCTGCAGCTCAGAGAAGAAATGCAGAAGGACACAGGATATGGATGAAGCTCTGGGCATACATGAATTTGCCAGAGAAGAAACTATTCATTAGAAGAAGGAATGGCTTAGGTCAAGCCCTGAGGATGTTTACAAGCGATGGCTTTGAAGAGCAGGATGACCCTGAAAGGGAGCCTGAAGTGGAGTGGCCAGAAAGGTAGGAGGACAGTCAGGAACCCATGGTGAACACCAGGCAAAGGAAGGGTTTCAAGAATGGCGGGGAGTGGGGGTAGTTAAGCATATTCAGTACTGCTAGGGTATCAAATAAACATTGGGATCTACTGGATCTAGCACCATGGCAGGACAGGGGTTTGGAGGAGAGGGTCAGGAAATGGAAGAGAGTGAATCTGGGTAATCACGAGCGTAGGGTTACATGAGGATGCTCAGATAATGCCAGGACACCTGGACAGGGAAGGCTGATTATATATGAAAGAGAGAAAGTGTAATAGTTTTGGGAAGCAAAAAAGGACAGGATCCACCATAGAAGTAGAGGGGGTAATTCTGAAGAGGAGTAGAATTGTTTCCTTTAAGGCATCGCAGGAACAATGAAAGGAAAAACAGCCACATGCAGTAGTGAGTGGTAGTAGCCAGCAGTTAACGGCTTGAATTTTCTCTGAGAAGTTGAAAGCTATATGTTGAAAGTGAGAGGAGGCAGGAAGATGGAGCATTGGGAGGGACTGGGGAATTTCAACACAGTCTGCACAGAAGCGAAAGCAGATTCCCCAAGAAGTTCAACAACAGAGGGGAAGACCATTGAACCTGATGTGGGATGATCAGGAAATGTGAGAGAATAAGCCACATTGAGGGGGACTCCAGGAAATCCCAAGGGGAGAACTGGGTTCCAACAAAGGAAAGAAAGTTGCTGGTGACAGCAATGGTATGTGGGGACCGAGTGTCCCATAATGAGACAATCGGGACAGAAAAATAGGCGGGAGCAAGTTCAAGGTCTTGACCGCTGGTTGGAACACTTCGTTGCAGAGTCAGTCATCAGAAGCAGGTGAGCCTGGGCTCCGAGGGGGCGGCGTGCTCCCCGCCGTCTGTCTGGCCTGAGCAGGGTGCACTGGGACGAGCAGGGTCAAGCAGCGGACACTAGGCAGGACAGCCTGGTGACGCCCAGAAAAGATAAGGGCAAACGTCACAGAAAATATCGTAGACACGGGATTGATATGCTTTCGTCACAGCAGGTGGGAAAGAAGCAGAAGAAAGTGCCCAGGAAGGCTCACTGTGGTTTCAAGCCCATGTGACCGTGAGACATAAGGGGCGCTTCATGGAAATTCAAACAAGAAGATGGTTTGCAAGGAATACAAGTCAGGCCCTGGCCTGCATCATTACCTTTACTTGCATCTTACCTTCATCCAAGGGTGGGCTGCCCTGGTGGCTCAGATGGTAGTCTGCCTGCGATACAGGAGACCCAGGTTCAATCCCTGGGTCAGGAAGATCCCCTGGAGGAGGAAATGGCAACCGATACAGTATTCTTGCCCGGGAAATCCCATGGGCAAACGAGCCTGGCCGGCTACAGTCTATGTGGTCGCAAAGAGGCAGACATGACTGATCAACTAGCACTTACCTTCATCCAAAGGGTGTTAGTACTCACTAAGAGATATGCTGAAAGCAGAGTAATGAATAGATGCTCCCTTGGTCCTCAGGATATGTAAAGATAGTCAACGGTACTGAGACCCCCTGACCACTGACCTCCATGCTCCTCTCCGCTGTCAGCAACTCTCCTTGTTTGGACAGGGTTTCCACAGACCCCTCTGTGAAGCCACACAAACTGATATATTTCCATCAGCCTTCCAAATAACTGTATGCCTGTTTGGAAGCCAGGTGGCTTCAGAGGTAATAAAAACCGTAACCGGTTCCCACGCCAACGTGATCTCTAAGCCTCCTGTAAAGAAAAGGCTCCCCAAATCACTGATTGCGAGCCAGTGCTGGGAACACAGTCAAGGCCTGAGACACCCAGGAGTAGAGACGGAGCAGCAGGGTCTAATGGAAAGAAAGCTGGCCTGGGACACACATTGTCTTTCAAATTCTCTAATTAACGTGCTGTGTAACCTTGGGCAAATCTCTTAATCTCTCCCAACTTGTGGTCTTCTCACTGTCCAAAGAAGAGACAATGGAATTTACCAACTCCCTGTCTCCCTGGAGTTTTTCAAAAATTAACAAGATACAATTTATAAGGCATCTTAAGCCCTACCGCGTGCCACAGAAATCGAAGTTTACCTGCTTAAATTCATGCATGCTCAAAATGCATTTCCTGTTGTCAGGGGGTTTATATAACAGTACCTGCATCCCTGACTTCATGTAAAATGCTCTCACAATGCATGAGTAGTTTAACCACTGAATCCTCTCTCTCCCCCCAACTGTGATGTCTCTGCCCTGCTTAATTAGCTAAACCTTCATGAAAGCATCATTCTCCAGGCTCTTTCCTTCTTTATTAGACATGCTAAAATCGATGGTTTCCCTTCAAGTTAAAAAAAATAAATTAAATATGTGTGGCGGGGGGCGGGTAAAGAATGAAATAAAAGCTGTGTGAAATCCAGTGCTCTTTTTTTTTCCATTGCTCAATATTTTATATAGCTGAAACTTACGTGTAAGTAACTGGCCAACACTTGCTCCAGTTATTGTGGGTTAGACAAATCCTTAGCTTCCTGCTTGCCATGACTCTGTTCTTTTTCATCACTTTTTATTTTTAATGTACTGTGCTACAGACAAAGATCTGTATAGCAGACGGAAACTGCTTTTTTCCTCAACTTTTCTCAACAAGAGAATAAAATGTCACTTGATTGCAAAGATAAAATACCTGCAAAAGACAATCTGCAATTGAGATCTTCAAAAGCCAAATTGTTCAGAATGAAAAGCAAATCATGGGAGGAAGGGAGGGAGGAAGGAAAGAAAGGAAGGAGAGAGGGAAGGAAGGGCCAGTGTTAATCTGATTAGAACATGCACTCAGGTCTACAATTTCTCCCAGGAGCAAATGCCAGCACAGGTTAGATGTTACAAACCTCAGCAGTTGGCACAAACTTCCCTTTGCCTATAGGGCACCGACATGAGATCTCCACACAGTCACTGTCAATTAGAAGCGAGTGAGATCCACTGGCCAGAACTTGGCTGAGCTGATGTGCCTTGAGAGTGGACCAGCTGCCTGTGTCAGCTTTAACTGAAGCCATTATAACACCTCGAGTCCGTCATGGCTGTCCTTCATCCAGGGCCACTGCGGCATTGTCCATGCACATACGGTCCCTGCTGAACCAGAAAATTGGGTCCCCCAGATGGATTCTGACAAGGAGCTAAAAGACGGATCAGGCCAGTTTCAATGACCCCCCTTTTCATCAGAAAATTAGATGACCGTGGAAGATGAATGTTGTAGAGATGCTGTTTAATGAGCCCATTTCTTTTGTGAAATGTCATTCATTTTCTGCGTGTGTGTCTGTGGTCCCACCCAACACCCTTCTCCCTGCGGTTCAGCAACGTGAATACCTATCATTGGCTGAAAGAGGAGGTAGGGGGGAGAGAGAGAAAATTGTATTCCAGAATGCTCAGCTTGATGCATCTTCCAAACACTTTGAGATGATTTGCTCATAAGCCTCTCAATATAGCTGTGTAAATTAGGGTTAAATCTGAAGGAAAAGATGTTTGTGGCTTCAGCTCTGTGATCAGAATTCAAACGAGATCGGAGTAGGAAGTACGGTAAAGATGATTTTGCCACAAACTCCTGGAAATTTCTTCTCCAGGGTTGAGGGAGGCTAGGATTGGTTGATGCTGATGGAGTGTAAGGAGCTCCTGTCTGTTCTTGGACGCGGGGCACCCAGGAGGAAAGACGCATCTATATAATGTGTTCCCTCTGCAAAAAGAAAACAGCACAGAGTGAAGTTACAGAGGGGATTAGAAGATACAGATACATGCTCTGCGATGTTCTTACATTGTTCTTTTCTCCACAGTAACTTTTCCACTTCGACTCTTACCTAACTATAGTATCTATATTATATATAGATATAGATATATACCTAACTATAATATCTAACTATACCTGACTACAATTGCCAACATCCACTGGATCATCAAAAAAGCAAGAGAGTTCCAGAAAAACATCTACTTCTGCTTTACTGACTACGCCAAAGCCTTTGACTGTGTGGATCACAACAAACTGTGGAACATTCTTAAAGAGATGGGAATACTAGACCACCTGACCTGCCTCCTGAGAAATCTGTATGCAGGTCAAAAAGCAACAGCTAGAACTGGACATGGAACAACAGATTGGTTCCAAATAGGAAAAGGCTGTATATTGTCACTGTGCTTATTTAACTTATATGCAGAGTACATCATGAGATACACTCGGCTGGATGAAGCACAAGATGGAATCAAAATTGCCGGGAGAAATATCAACAACCTCAGATATGCAGATGATACCACCCTTATGGCAGAAAGCAAAGAAGAACTAAAGAGCCTCTTGATGAAAGTGAAAGTGGAGAGTGAAAAAAGTTGACTTAAAACTCAGCATTCAGAAAACTAAGATCCATCCAGTCCCATCACTTCATGGCAAATAGATGGGGAAAGAATGGAAACAATGAGAGACTTTATTTGGGGGGGCTCCAAAATCACTGCAGATAGTGACTGCAGCCATGAAATTAAAAGATTCTTGCTCCTTGGAAGAAAAGCTATGACCAACCTAGACAGCATATTAAAAAGCAGAGACATTACTTTGCCAACAAAGGTCTGTCTAGTCAAAGCTATGGTTTTTCCAATAGTCAGGTATGGGTGTGAGAGTTGGACTATAAAGAAAGCTGATCACCTAAGAATAGATGCTTTTGAACTGTGGTGTTGGAGAAGACTCTTGAGAGTCCCTTGGACTACAAAGAGATCAAACCAGTCATCCTAAAGGAAATCAGTCCTGAATATTCATTGGAAGGACTGATGCTGAAGCTGAAACTCCAATACTTTGGCCACCTGATGCAAAGAACTGACTCATTGGAAAAGACACTGATGCTGGAAAAGATTGAAGGAAAGAGGAGAAGGGTTCAACAGATGATGAGATGGTTGGATGGCATCACCAACTCTGTGGACATGTGTTTGAGCAAGCTCTGGGAGTTAGTGATGGACAGGGAGGCCTGGCGTGCTGCAGTCCATGGGGTTGCAAAGAGCTGGACATGACTGAGCAACTGAACGATGGAACTATAATATTTGTACTAATATACTTTATAAAACAGATAAATTTAGAGGGTGGACTTGAAGTTTCATCCAAGTGAAGAGGTCAGCAAATCCTCTTCCCCCAGTAAAACAAATATTAAACTGGACAAAAATATCAAAACAACCATCCTAAGGGTTCTAAAGAGTAACCAACAGCAAACAATGAATGGAGGAGTGTTTACTCATGAAAAGCTATTGAACTTTGGTCCCAATAGTGGGAACCTGCAGTGGTCCTGTCTGGGACTGCTTACATCCCTCCTGCCTATTCAGTGACTGCAATGGTGCTTCCAGGGTAGAGAAGGGAGGACATGCAGAAGGAGAAAGTCCAGGCAGCCTTTTAATGCCTGAACATTAAATGTACTACATGGGGATCCACCAGTGGCAGGAAGAAGCCTTATTGGCACCAAAAGTTTGAGCGCAAACTTTAAACAATCATCAGTTGAAAAATAAACTATGCAGATGTAGGAGTGACCTCTAGGAAGGAATCCAGATCTAAAGATAAAAATAAGAATTAAAAACAAAATGAGCCAAGAGCTCCCCAGCTACACATCATAGGGAAGACAGATACTGGAGACTGAGTCTAGGCAAGTGATAAATATAACAAAAAGCAGAAGCAACAATGATAACACTCAGGGAAAAAATTCATAGTTGCAGTAATTCATTGCCTAAAATGTCCAGTTTTCAATACAAAAAAAATTATGAGGCTTGCAAAAACAGGGAAGTGTGACCCATATTCAGGGGGAGAAGGGGAAGTAGTTAGCAGAAACTGACTATGATGTGGCCCAGAGGCAGAATTTAGCAAACAAAAACTTCAGAGCAACGGAAAATACTCAAATTATGCAAACTCTATTTAAAGAATTAAATACAAATATGATGAAAATGGCCCCATGAATAGGGAATCTCATTAAAAATATAAGAATTACAAAAAATAAGCAATGGAAATTCTGAAGCCATAAAGTACAATGACTGAAATGAAAACTGTAGTGGATGGGCTCAACAAGTAAGGGATGTGAGACAGTAAAAGAAAGAATCAGTGAAAGTGAACAAGAATCAATAGAAATGATCCAAACTGAACCACAGACTAAAAGATTTAAAAAAGAAGAAACATTAATTGAAGAAAGATACTTATGAGACATCAAGGAAAGCAGCACATGTAACAGGAGTTCCAGAAAGAGTAAAGAGTGATAAAGGGGAAGAAAAATAATGAAGTAATGGCTGAAACCTTCCAATATTTGGTGAAATACACTAATCTACAGATCCGAGTGGTTCACTGAAATTCAAATAGAAAAACATAGAGACCCACACCTACATGCATTATAGTCAAACTACAAAGAGTCTCAGGGCGTCTCCCCCATCAAAGGTCCAAGCTTTCCTTGTTAACTTTGGGCTGTGTCCTGGAAGGAAGACACCAGAAGTAAGAAAGTGCCAGAAAGCTGACAGCTTAAGCCGCGTGCAGAGACAGGAAATAACACAGGCTGCCCTCAGCCACATGGCTTCTTGCCGACAAGCTCCCCAGGCCAGCCGGGCTGACCTGACCCCACATCGTCCTCCGAGGAGAGTGAGTGTAAGTGTGAGCATTTCCTCCACCCAGAGAACGTGTGGTCCAGCTCTGGTCCTGGAGGAGCTCTGTCACTGACCTGCCTCCTGAACCAGGCACTCACTGCCCTGCACCTGACCCTGGCTTCTGCCTCCAACTTGGACACATGGATAACGAGCCTGCCCTGCCTGTGTGTCCCGTGGAGGGGGGAACTCAGAGTAAGGAAAGCTTTAACTATCACACAGACTTCATATTCTTCTTTTCTTCTGTAGATGAATAAATACACATTCATTCTTGAATTAGTTTATCAGTAATGATCACAGATTCAGCAAACAGGAGGTGAGTCTCCTCAATTTTCAAAGCACCAAGAGTGTACAGTTACATTTGCTCCCGTGAAGGAGACCAACAACAGTGAGAGATAGGGACAGGCATCAAGTGATCGTGCTGGTGGAGGCACAATTACAAACTAAGACGAACATTCCAAAAAAGAGAGAACCTGTTACCCCAGAGTGTGTGTAAAGGAAGCAATCCCAGCCTGGGAAGTGAGGGGCAGACTCGGCTGTCCCTGAGAAGGTAACACTTGAGCTGAGCTCTGACAGGTGAGAGGAGGGAGCAGGCTGGGGTGGGGGGAGGGCAGGATGCAGAGGCAGAGGCTATAACAGCATCCGCCAGCGGGAGAGAGGGTGCGGGTCAGGAGCTGCTCTCAGCCCAGGATGCATCACGTTGGGGGAGGCGGAGGGCAGGAGGGGAGGAGGACCAAGGACCTGCAGCCTCACCAGCCCTTCAGCTCTTGGGAGGGGTTTGGTCTTCTGTCCAGCTGCAACGGAAAACAAGGAGACTCTTGTGTTCACCACACTAGCTACCCGTGTACTCACACTGTTATGGTTTAGTCGCTCAGTCGTGTCTGACTCTTTGTGACCCCATAGACTGTAGCCTGCCAGGCTCCTCTGTCCATGGGATTCTTCAGGCACAAATACTGGAATGGGTTGCCATTTCCTCCTCCAGGGGATCATCCCAACCCAAGGATCGAACCCGAGTCTCGTGTGCTTCCTGCACGGGCAGGCGGGCTCTTTACCCACTGAGCCTCCGGGGAAGCCCATGTGCTCCCATTAAACTAGTGCAACGCATCATCATCATCACTTACTCATTTCACTCCGAATCACAGAGATAGAAAAGACACAAGAAAACACTCAGTGCAAACGAGTCACGGCCCGCTGAGGAAGCAGAGAGCCAAGTGCGTGATTTCAGCAGATGCCCGGGCTCTGAGTTGATGGTCTTTGTGCTGAAACAACTGACTCGGCATCTTGCCTCTTACAATCTCAGATGACATGGTAGGGATTGAACCTTCTTTCAACGACTAACCTCATTTTTAACACAATTACTCATTTATTTAATAAATATTTATTGAGCGGGTATGTGCTGGGCTTTGTGCTTAATAAATTATTAAATTTTCATCATGGTGTGCATGAACACTAGGCCTGATACAAGAGTGGATAATACTCTCATTTACTACTTGAACTGATATTACACAGTCATCATAAAATTACTTTATCACAGCCCAGTTTTTCCAATTACCATAGTGCCACTGAATGATCTATCAAAAAGGAAGATAGTTTTTAAAACCCAAGCCTAAAAAAATATTTTAAAATCTTTTCTAAAAGCATGGACCCACCCCCAGTTTCTAAAAGTAATATTTTGTCCCTTTAAAAATTATTTAAAAATACAAAAATAGTAGGAATAAAATATACATTTTTTATGCTTGCCGTATGTAAAGGCAAGTGCTAAATGTAAAGGCAAGTGCTAATAAATATATTGGTGCATTTTTCTAGATTTTTGTTCCCTGTGTACAGGTTTTCTGGATGATACCTCAAGATCTATCTCTTTTTAAATTTAATATTTTTACAACATCTTTTTCAAGCGTTATTAAAAAATCATTGTAAACATCATTTCACCTTCCAAATATTAACCAAATAAAATGGTCAAATTTCTCTAGACTTTTACTTTTTTGCCAACAGAAAGAGTACAGCAATAAGTGCTTTCTTCATAAGTATTTGCCCAAATGTGACAGATAACAACATTAATTACATTTGCTACATGCCTTACACCATGTTTTCCATGCTTAATCTTATTTAATCTCTATAATAATCTTATTAGGTAAAAACTATTATTATCCAGGGGCTTCCCATGTGGTGCAGAGGTAAAGAATCTGCCTGCCAATGCAGGAGATGTAAGAGACACAGGTTCGATCCCTGGGTCGGGAAGATCCCCTGGAGAGGGAAATGGCAACCCACTCCAGTATTCTTGCCTGGAGAATTCCATGGACAGAGGAGCCTGGCAGGCCACTCTTCATGGAGCCGCAGAGTTGGACACGACTGATCACACACGCATATTAGTGTCCTTATTCTCCAAATAAGGAAGCGAAAGCTGAGAGCTATGACCAAGCGGTGTATCTAACATTTCCTTTGTGTCCTGCAGGCTTCCACCCATTCCCTGAGGCAGAGGCCATTGTTATCATCCCATCTTACAGGCGAGGAGACTGAGGGAGCATTCAGTAAGGCGCTTTCCCAGGGTGCGCCCCTCACCTGGGCGAGAGCTGCAATTTTATCCACAGGCTGGTTTCAGAGACTGACTCTGAACCAGCCCAGAGCTCAGGTGGCAGGTGAAGTGCAGGAATCAACATTATTGAGGATACATTCCCAGAAGCCGCCCTCCCTCTAGAAGCACACCCCCAAACTTCACAACATCCCCCAGACTACACTCTGATTCAGAAAGCAGAACCATGACCATTTAGGCAAGCGCTGTGTGTTTGCTATCATCTTGCAGACACAAAAGAGGCACATTCTCAAAAGTTGAATGAAAGGAGCCTTCTGCACCCCCGACTTCCTGATGGATACGCCTCGTGTTCACGTTGCACACCTACTACCAGCCGTGTCCGTGCACCACCGCCGTCTCTGGGTCTGGCTCCTCTCCCTCATCCTCTGTGGCTCCTGGTGGCTTTTACAGGTCCTGCCACTGGACCTGGAAGCATTCTTGCCAGGGTGACTTTCTGCAGGGGAGGAAAATAAAAAAGGAATCAAGTAAAAGGGGAGGAAATGAGGCAGAAGAAAGCACAAGCAGTTCCCCTTACAGGAGGAAAATAAGTCAATCTGGGACCTGAATTTGGAACAAAGTTTACGAAGTACGTTTCAGCAGCGGGTTTACCTGCTCTGCAGACCTGTGGCCTGGGGATGGCGAAGTGTCTGTGCAGCTGGGTGAGCATCCTGTCTGACCACAGGTGAGCTCACCAGGTAGGACGAAATTTATTTCTTTTTTTTTATTTTTATTTTTATTTTTATTTTTATTTTTATTTATAAATTTATTTAATTTAGTTGGGGGCTAATTACTTTACAATATTGTAATAGTTTTTGCCATACATTGACATGAATCAGCCATGGGTTTACATGTGTTCCCCTTCCCGGATCCCCCACCTACCTCCCTCCCCATCCCATCCTTCTGGATCATCCCATTGCCCCGGCCCTGAGCCCTTGTCACATGCATCGAACATGGAATGGTGCTCTGTTTCACATATGACAATACACATGTCTCAGTGCCATTCTCCCAGAACGTCCCACCCTCACCTTCTCCCTCAGAGTCCATAAAATTGTTCCATGCATCTGTGTCTCTTATTCTGTCTCGCATATAGGGTTATCGTTACCATCTTTCAAATTCCATATATATGCATTAGTATACTGTATTGTTGTTTTTCTTTCTGGCTTACTTCACTCTGTATAATGGGCTCCAGTTTCATCCATCTCAGTAGAACCGATTCAAATGTATTTTTTTTAATGGCTGAGTAATATTCCATTGTGTATATGTACCACAGCTTCCTTATCCATTCGTCTGTTGATGGACATCTAGGTTGCTTCCATGTCCTGGCTATTGTAAACAGTGCTGCGATGAACATTGGGGTACACGCGTCTCTTTCAATTCTGGTTTCCTCGGCGTATATGCCCAGCAGTGGGATTGCTGGGTCATATGGCAGTTCTATTCCCAGTTTTTTAAGGAATCTCCACACTGTTCTCCATAGTGGCTGTACTAGTTTGCATTCCCACCAACAGTGTAAGAGGGTTCCCTTTTCTCCACACCCTCTCCAGCATTTATTGCTTGTAGACTTTTGGATAGCAGCCATTCTGACTGGTGTGAAATGATACCTCATTGTGGTTTTGATTTGCATTTCTCTAATAATGAGTGATGTTGAGCATCTTTTCATGTGTTTGTTAGCCATCTGTATGTCTTCTTTGGAGAAATGTCTGTTTAGTTCTTTGGCCCATTTTTTGATCGGGTCGTTTATTTTTCGGGAATACAGCTGTAGAAGTTGCTTGTATATTTTTGAGATTAATTGTTTGTCTGTTGCTTCATTTGCTATTATTTTCTCCCATTCTGAAGGCTGTCTTTACACCTTGTTTATAGTTTCCTTTGTTGTGCAAAAGCTTTTAATTTTAATTAGGTCCCATTTGTTTATTTTTGCTTTTATTTCCAATATTCTGGGAGGTGGGTCATGGAGGATCCTGCTGTGATTTATGTCGGAGAGTGTTTTGCCTATGTTTTCCTCTAGGAGTTTTATTGTTTCTGGTCTTACGTTTAGATCTTTAATCCATTTTGAGTTTATTTTTGTGTACGGTGTTAGGAAGTGTTCTAGTTTCATTCTTTTACAAGTGGTTGACCAGTTTTCCCAGCACCACTTGTTAAAGAGATTGTCTTTTCTCCATTGTATATTCTTGCCTCCTTTGTCGAAGATAAGGTGTCCATATGTGCGTGGGTTTATCTCTGGGCTTTCTATTTTGTTCCATTGATCTATATTTCTATCTTTGTGCCAATACCATACTGTCTTGATGACTGTGGCTTTGTAGTAGAGCCTGAAGTCAGGCAGGTTGATTTCTCCAGTTCCATTCTTCTTCCTCAAGATTGCTTTGGCTATTCGAGGTTTCTTATATTTCCATACAAATTGTGAGATGATTTGTTCTAGTTCTGTGAAAAATACCATTGGTAGCTTGATAGGGATTGCATTGAATCTGTAGATTGCTTTGGGTAGAATACTCATTTTCACTATATTAATTCTTCCAATCCATGAACACGGTATATTTCTCCATCTGTTTGTGTCCTCTTTGATTTCTTTCATCAGTGTTTTATAGTTTTCTATATATAAGTCTTTTGTTTCTTTAGGTAGATATATTCCTAAGTATTTTATTCTTTTTGATGCAATGGTGAATGGTATTGTTTCCTTAATTTCTCTTTCTGTTTTCTCAATATTGGAGTATAGGAATGCAAGGGATTTCTGTGTGTTAATTTTATATCCTGCAACTTTACTATATTCATTGATCAACTCTAGTAATTTTCTAGTAGAGTCTTTAGGGTTTTCTATGTAGAGGATCATGTCATCTGCAAACAGTGAGAGTTTTACTTCTTCTTTTCCTATCTGTATTCCTTTTATTTCTTTTTCCGCTCTGATTGCTGTGGCCAAAACTTCCAAAACTATGTTGAATAGTAGTGGTGAAAGTGGGCATCCTTGCCTTGTTCCTGACTTTAGGGGAAATGCTTTCAATTTTTCACCATTGAGGATAATGTTTGCTGTGGGTTTGTCATATATAGCTTTTATTATGTTGAGATATGTTCCTTCTATTCCTGCTTTCTGGAGGGTTTTAATCATAAATGGATGCTGAATTTTGTCAAAGGCTTTTTCTGCATCTATTGAGATAACCATATGGTTTTTTTCTTTCAATTTGTTAATGTGGTGTATTACATTGATTGATTTGCGGATGTTAAAAAAACCTTGCATTCCTGGGATAAAGCCCACTTGGTCATGATGTATGATCTTTTTAATATGATGTTGGATTCTGTTTGCTAGAATTTTATTAAGGATTTTTGCATCTATGTTCATCAGTGATATTGGCCTGTAGTTTTCCTTTTTTGTGACATCTTTGTCCGGTTTTGGAATTAGGGTGATGGTGGCCTCATAGAATGAGTTTGGAAGTTTACCATCTTCTGCAATTTTCTGGAAGACTTTGAGTAGGATAGGTGTTAGCTCTTCTCTAAATTTTTGGTAGAATTCCGCTGTGAAGCCGTCTGGTCCTGGGCTTTTGTTTGCTGGAAGATTTCTGATTACTGTTTCGATTTCCGTGCTTGTGATGGGTCTGTTAAGATCTTCTATTTCTTCCTGGTTCAGTTTTGGAAAGTTATACTTTTCTAAGAATTTGTCCATTTCTTCCAAGTTGTCCATTTTATTGGCATATAGCTGTTGGTAGTAGTCTCTTATGATCCTTTGTATTTCTGTGGAGTCTGTTGTGATCTCTCCATTTTCATTTCTAATTTTGTTGATCTGATTCTTCTCCCTTTGTTTCTTGATGAGTCTGGCTAATGGCTTATCAATTTTGTTTATCTTCTCGAAAAACCAGCTTTTAGTTTTGTTGATTTTTGCTATGGTCTCTTTTGTTTCTTTTGCATTTATTTCTGCCCTAATTTTTAAGATTTCTTTCCTTCTACTGACCCTAGGGTTTTTCATTTCTTCCTTTTCTAGTTGCTTTAGGTGTAGAGTTAGTTGATTTATTTGATTTTTTTCTTGTTTCTTGAGGTACGCCTGTATTGCTATGAACCTTCCCCTTAGTATTGCTTTTACAGTGTCCCATAGGTTTTGGGTTGTTGTGCTTTCATTTTCATTCGTTTCTATGCATAATTTGATTTCTTTTTTGATTTCTTCTGTGATTTGTTGGTTATTCAGAAGCGTGTTGTTTAGCCTCCATATGTTGGAACTTTTAATAGTTTTTTTCCTGTAATTGAGGTCTAATCTTACTGCATTGTGGTCAGAGAAGATGCCTGGGATGATTTCAATTTTTTTGAATTTACCAAGGCTAGATTTATGGCCCAGGATGTGATCTATCCTGGAGAAAGTTCCATGTGCACTTGAGAAAAAGGTAAAATTGATTGTTTTGGGGTGGAAACTCCTGTAAATATCAATTAAATCTAATTTGTCTATTGTATCATTTAAAGTTTGTGTTTCCTTGTTAATTTTCTGTTTAGTTGATCTATCCATATGCGTGAGTGGAGTATTAAAATCTCCCACTATTATTGTGTTGTTGTTAATTTCTCCTTTCATACTTGTTAGTATTTGCCTTATATATTGTGGTGCTCCTATGTTGGGTGCATATATATTTATGATTGTTACGTCTTCTTCTTGAATTGATCCTTTGATCTTTATGTAGTGTCCTTCTTTGTCCCTTTTCACATCCTTTATTTTAAAGTCTATTTTATCTGAAATGAGTATTGCGACTCCTGCTTTCTTTTGGTCTCCGTTTGCATGGAATATGTTTTTCCATCCTTTCACTTTCAGCCTGTGTGTGTCCCTAGTTTTGAGGTGGGTCTCTTGTAGACAGCATATATAGGGGTCTTGTTTTTGTATCCATTCAGCAACCCTTTGTCTTTTGGTTGGGGCATTCAACCCATTTACATTTAAGGTAATTATTGATAAGTATGATCCCGTTGCCATTTACTTTGTTGTTTTGAGTTCGTGTTGAAACATCCTTTCTGTGTTTCCTGTTTAGAGAAGATCCTTTAGCATTTGCTGGAGAGCTGGTTTGGTGGTGCTGAATTCCGTCAGCTCTTGCTTGTCTGTAAAGCTTTTGAATTCTCCTTCATATCTGAATGAGATCCTTGCTGGGTACAGTAATCTGGGTTGTAGATTATTCTCTTTCATTACTTTAAGTATGTCCTGCCATTCCCTTCTAGCCTGAAGGGTTTCTATTGAAAGATCAGCTGTTATCCTTATGGGGATCCCCTTGTGTGTTATTTGTTGTTTTTCCCTTGCTGCTTTTAATATTTGTTCTTTGTGTTTGATCTTTGTTAATTTGATTAATATGTGTCTTGGGGTGTTTCGCCTTGGGTTTATCCTGTTTGGAACTCTCTGGGTTTCTTGGACTTCTGTGACTATTTCTTTCCTCAATTTAGGGAAATTCTCAACTATTATCTCCTCGAGTATTTTTTCATGGCCTTTCCTTTTATCTTCTTCTTCTGGGACTCCTATGATTCGAATGTTGGGGCGTTTCATATTGTCCCAGAGGTCCCGGAGGTTTCCCTCATTTCTTTTGATTCTTTTTTCTTTTTTCCTCTCTGCTTCGTTTATTTCCATCATCCTATCTTCTACCTCACTTATCCTATCTTCTGCCTCCGTTATTCTACTGTTGGTTCCCTCCAGAGTGTCTTTTATCTCCTTTATTTCATTATTCATTCTATATTGATTCCTTTTTATTTCTTCTAAGTCCTTGATAAACATTTCTTGCATCTTCTCAATCTTTGTCTCCAGGCTATTTATCTGTAACTCCATTTTGCTTTCAAGATTTTGGATCATTTTTATTATCCTTATTCTAAATTCTTTTTCAGATAGATTCCCTATCTCCTCCTCTTTTGTTTGGCTTTGTGGGCATTTCTCATTTTCCTTTACTTGCTGAGTATTTCTCTGCCTTTTCATCTTGTTTAGATTGCTGTGTTAGGCGTGGCCCTTCTGTATTCTGGTAGTATGAAGTTCCTCTTTGTTGTGGAGGTTCCTCACTGCGGCTGGGGTTGGACAGGTGGCTTGTCAAGGTTTCCTGGTTGGGGGAGCTTGTGTCGGTGTTCTGGTGGGTGGAGCTGGATTTCTGCTCTCTAGAGTGTAATGGAGTGACCAGTATTAATTTTTGAGATGTCTATGGATTTGGTGTGCCTCTGGGCAGCCTGTATATTGATGCTCAGGTCTATGTTCCTTCGTTGCTGGAGAATTTGTGTGGTATGTCTTGCTCTGGAACTTATTGTCTCTTGGGTGGAGCTTGGTTTCAGTGAATTTATGGAAGCTATTGGATGGTCTCTTATTAATTAATGTTTCCCCTGGCTTTCAGTCTTATTCTTGCAGTAGCCTCAAGACTTCTCCTTCCATACAGCCTCAATAATAAAACTTTTAGGTTAATGGTGAAAAGATTCTCCACAGTGAGGGATACCCAGAAAGGTTCACTGAGTTACATGGAGAGATGAGGTGGGGGGGGTGGGTTGAGGTGACCAGGAGGGGAAGAGGGGAATTCAAATGTGGAGAGAGCAATCTAGCCAGTAAGCACTTCCCTCTGTGCTTTCCACAGTTTGGAACCCTCAGAGTGATTCACAGAGATACATAGAGAGGGGGGAGGAAGGTAATAGAGGTGAGCATGAGTAGAAAGGGAGGAATTAAGAGGGGAGAGAGAGATCTGGGCAGTATCCTGTTCCTGAAGTGTTCTCCGGTACCCAGAACACCCTCAGAGATTCACAGAATTGGGTTGAGAAGAGAAGGAGGAGGGTGGGAGATAGAGGTTCCCTGGGGGAGAAGAAAGAGCATTAATAGGGGGAGAGAGTGATCAGGCCAGTGATCACACTCCTGAGTAAAAATGGGTCCTAAAGATTGGGTTCTTAAATGTACAAAGTTGATATCAAATATGTAAAACAAAGATTAAAAATCTAGAGTAGAGGTTAGACTCTTATAAAACTTACAATCTAAAAAAAAAAAAGAAAAAAGGAAACAGTGTAAAAAGAAAAAAAACAGTAAAACAGTAAAAAAAGAAACAGTAAAAAAATGTAGAACAGGAAAAAAAAACATTAAAAAAAAGAAAACACAAAAGGTATAAGATATATGTATGTAGTTTGCTTCAAAAATAGGGTTGTTTTTTTTTTTTTTGCAAGTTAATAGTGGGTTATGAAAATGAAAGTTAAAGGTGTAATAGAGGACTTGAAGAAAAAGGAAAGAAGAGAAAAAAAAATTGTTTTTTTAATTAAAAAAAAATTAAAAAAAAAAAATAATAATAATAGTAAAAAATATATATATCCCGGACTTTCTCTGGAGCTGTTGTGAGCAGTGTGGGATCTGCTCAGTTTTAGATAGATCCTTATTCCTGCTTATACTTTTCAAGATCTATAGGTCCTTTTTAATGCAATCGGTATTAACTACAGGGATCTTAATCTGTTGGCCTGTCCCTTCCAAAGCGCTTCCCTCTGTTTATTTGGCTTCTGTTTGGAGATCTCTTCAGTATCTAATTTCCGCCCTGCAACAAAGCGGTGGAGGTGATCTCTTTAGGTTCGCTTGTTCAATCGTGCTGTGGGGAGGAAGGAACACTGCAATTCTGGCGTGTGTGTGGTAAGCTCGCAGTGTCTCGGCCGCACTGGGTTCGCCCCCGCTCACGGCGTTCGCCCCCGCTCACGGCGTGTGTGCTTTCCCCGTCTACCCTGCTCAGGCTTCAGGTTACTCGGCCGGGGAGCGGGCCCTGAGCTGCGGGCACTTCCCAGGTCTAAGCCGCTCAGGTTCAGGCTCCCGGTTACTCCACAAAGGCGCAGACTCGGTTTCGCCCGCGGCTTGTGCCGTTCCCGGTCGGAGCTGCCCAGGCGGCCAGAAGTTTGGCGAGGGCGCTGTCCCCTGTTGGGGCGGTGCGGCTTATCACCACCCTGGTCCCCGCCTCGGTTTACGGGCGCGCCCGGCTCCGGTGTGCTTTGTGTCGGTTCTGGGGAGCTGGTCTCTGGCTGCTACCCTCCCGGCGGCTGTCGACCCTCCGGGATCTCAGGCAGTCTTTGCTTAGAAACTGGGAGCCTGTTTGCAGTTTGGTAGGGGGTGCCCTCTCTGGAGCCGAGTTTGCCCCTTTCCGGCTCTGGCGGGCCCCGCCTGCCCGCTGTGTCCGGCGGGGGATGGGGCGGTCCGCAGCCGGCTAGCTCTCCTCTGGTATCGCTCAGTCCTTTGTTCTGTGAGCGGGCCGGCAGTGCCTTAGAGTTGGGCTTTTCGCGGGATAGTTCTCTCTCTCGCTGTCCCACAGTTTAGGTTACTATCTCACGTTAGCTCCCTCAGATCGCCCTCGGGGCACTCGGGCCCGGTCCTTACCCTAGGCAATGCCACCCGCTCCTCTCCGTTCAGCCCCCACTTGCTGGTGGCGGATGATGCGAGCGTCTGGGGTTCTTTGCTGGGAGTTGCTTTAGGCACGTAATCTGTGGATTTTATTTATTTTTTCCTCCCAGTTACGTTGCCCTCCGAGATAAAAAATCCTCCCCCACACCCGCCGGTGAGAGGGTTTCCTGGTGCTTGGAAATTCCTCCTCTTTTACGACTCCCTCCCCGGGACGGGTCTCCGTCCCTAACTCTTTTGTCTCTCTTTTTATCTTTTATAATTTCTCCTACCTCTTTTGAAGATAATGCGCAGTTTTTGTGAAAGCCTGACGTCCTCAGCCAGCCTTCAGAAGTAGTTTTGTGAAGTTTGGTCAGCGTTCAGATGTTCTTTCGATCCGAAATTTATTTCTAATCAAAACACATGCATGCTAAGTTGCTCAGTCGTGTTCAACTCTTTGTGACCCCATGGACTGTAACCCTTCAGGCTCCTCTGTCCATGGGATTCTCCAGGCAATACTGGAGTGGATTGCCATGCCCTCCTCCAGGGGATCTTCCCTACCCAGGGATCGAACCCATGTCTCTTACGTCTTCTGCATTGGCAGGCAGGTTCTTTTCCACTAGCGCCACCTGGGAAGCCCCCAGTAAAAGTGCAGGGCTCTTCAAATTTCTACAAAAACCCCCAACTCTCTGGATGGAGTTCATTTGCCTTTGGAAAATAGTGACATGGTACTTACAGAAAGAAAGAAGGGGGGGCTATAAATAAATTCACGACAGGTTTTAAGGAGAATCAAATAGAGCTCACACACACACACACACACACACACAAAACACTTTCGTGATTTCAGTAAAGTGAATCGAAAACGTATGGATGAAATTTCTCCTAAATCGCATATGCATTTTGTAAAAATCAAAACAAAAAACCTTGGCCATAGCACATTTTATTTTTGTTTTGAATTTTCTTAAGTGTCTATCACAGCAACCTCTGGGTAGAGACACACACAAAAATGAACATAATTAGTGACAGAATAAATCAGCGACAAAACCCCACTGTCCCCAGACCTCAGCTCCCCCATTCTTGCCATTTAGTTTATTAAAAGGTCAACTTCTCATTTCAAGTTTGGACAGCCCTCATTCAGAAGTAACATTAGCTTCCTGGTGTGTTGTGAGGGTGGAGGTGATGTTTACAGAGTGCCTTGGTGATGTCACCTGCTGTACTGATGGCAAAGGTAACTGCAAGCTTTCTTAAATTGTTTAAACCAAGTTTAGCACCTTGCCAAAAGTGCAATACATTGCTTAGAGAAAATGAAACAAAAACGAAAGAACCTGAGAGATTAGCCGATTATCTAATCATAATTGAGATGGCTGGATGGCATCAGTGACTCAATGGACGTGAGTCTGAACAAACTCCTGGAGATAGTGAAGGACAGGGAAGTCTGGTGTGCTATATGTAGTTCTTTGGGTCACAAAGATTCAGACACAACTGAGCAACTGAACAGTAACAGTCATAATTGGATGAGCTGGGCACACAGTCAGCCCTCCTCTGGGGACCACATAGAAGTTTGCTGAACTTGACTCAGACCCACATTTCAAGGGCTTAGCAATGTACATCAGGCAAAAGGGATCAACACAGGTGGAAACTGAGACTAGTTCCATTGCCATCTTACAAGCAGTCTGTAACACTGAGCCCCCTAAAAACACAACCCTTAGAGAACCCGCCCAGATGTGGGCTGCAAGGAAATGATTATAAATATGCATTCAGAATGGATAGTTCTAAAAATGTTAGGTGTCATCTGTGAAAACTCTAGATGTAAATCTTACATCATTGCCCTCAAAGTGGGCTGACCTCTAAGTTGCGGCCATGGTCATCGTGAAGCAGGTAATGAGTTCTAGCAAAGCAGACCCCTGGGCCAGGAGGACTCAGGCTGGTCCTGCAGGTAGGGAGGCAGGTGAGCAAGCAGCCCACCATCCAGGGGTCCTCAAAGTCAGGCCCTAACACCCTGGAGGTACATACTCAAGTAGGTGGAAGCTGGGGGTGGGGAGAAGGTGAGTGCGATGTGAAGGTTCTACACCCAAAGGAAGAAGCTCACAGCCCCTGGAAGTGTTCTTACTACATCTGGGCTCAGCAAAAGCTTCCATTTGTCTCAGGTCACTCTCCCAAAAGGAATCCATCACCTCCCGTTCTCTCTTCAGAGAGCTTCCAAACATACCTGAGAGAGAGTAACCTCAAGGAAGTGAGGTACAATGAAAGGAAGTTCCCCAGTGCACCTGTGGGAACGCGACACATTCTTGCTACTGATTAGCATTCACCTGTAAAAATGGGACACTGTAGCATTCCATAGTACAAACAGCAGTTTCCTAGAAAACAATAGTGATCTTAAGGACAAAAAAGTTTATTCTAAAGGAAGTCACAAAGGGTCACAAATCCCATCATTTACCAGAAGCTGGACACCGCTGTCCTCCTTGGAGTCAACGCAGCAATGGACCCACAGGTGGACAGGCTCAAGCCCAGGGGGGAGTCATTTTCATGATTGTCTAACTTTGAGGCTTCCTGTATCAAATTAACCATGGAGCCACAGGCTTGAGGATTTTTCTTTTTCCTTAATCAGAAATCACACAGGGTGGTGGGAGTGAGAATTCTTGTATAGAATACCTTTCTCCTTTTTCCATGAAGTCATTTATTTTTCCAATGGGCTGAAACACCTTGAATATGGTTCAGATGATACATGGGCTCCCGGACTGTGGAAATAGTTTTTCAGAGAGCTGTGAACTCCAGGGGCTCTGAATGGGAATAAAAGCTGGCCACAGAGGAGTGATGGCTTCTTGATGAGAAGGGAGTTGGGTGGCTAGCCTCAGGTCAGGTGGGACCACAGTTAGTGAAGGACAGAAGGGAGTGGCCGGCTTCCCAAGCCCCCAGTACAGAAATGCCAGTTAAGGAACCGCCAGGAGACTCTTTACAGAATGGGAGTAAGACACAACGGCAGTCAGACCCTGCAGTGAAGCGGCAGAGAAGGTAAGAAAAAGACCAAGTGCCCAGAAAACCAGCCTCTAGAGCGTTGGCATATGTGCGCTTCAGTCCTGTCTGATTCTCTGTGACACCATGGACCATAGCCCACCAGGCTCCTCTGTCCATGAGACTCTCCAGGCAAGAGCACTGGAGTGGGTTGCCATATCCTTCCCCAGGGGACTTTCCCTACCCAGGGATCAAACCCGTGTCTCTTACATCTCCAGCATCAGCAGGCAGATTCTTTACCACTGAGCCCCCTGGGAAAGGCCCCAGAGTGTTGGATAGCCTCTGGAAGCAGGATATCCTCTGAAAGAAGCTACCTCTGAAAGGAGGGCAGGAGCAGCTCTAAAGATACAGCAGGTCAGTTAACAGTGACCTCAAGTTCCCTGGTCTCCTAGGTTCCCAGCTGGTCAGTTAACAGTGACCTCAGTTTCCCTGGTGTCCTAGGTTCCAGCTGGTCAGTTAACAGTGACCTCAAGTTGCCTGGTCAATGGTAATTAGCCTTTTTGGAGAGACACAGTGGTGCAGTGGTGATGCCCTGGATTTGAATCCCATGTCCATCATGTAGTAGGGTTTATCGACCTCAGCAGTAGTGACTTCCGGGCTGGACCATCCTTGGGGCGGGGGCGGGGGGCCATCCTGTGCACTGCAGAATGTTGAGCAGCATCTCCGGCCCCTATCCACCAGATCCAACGTTGCCTCTTTAATTACTACAACCAGAAGTGTCTCCAGATATTGTCACATGGCCGCCACTAAGGACAGTGCCAGTGCACATGTTAAAAAAAAAAAAAAAAACTCAAGAAACCAACTTTGTTGCTACTTACTTTCTGTCTCCCTCCGTAAAAGGAGGGGGTTGGACTGAATTATTGTAGCAGTCCCTGGTTCTGGAACTTCAGAGGTAGTGTGTTGCAGTGAAAGATCATGACTATGACATTCAGTCTGTCTTCAGAGCTCAGTTCCATCAACTTCTGGTTGTGAGCATTGGGTGAACTCATCACCTTCTTTGAGCCTTAGGCTCCTGATAAAGTACATATCCTGTAAGGATGATACAGGAACATGAGAATGGATGTTGAGTGCCCAGCCTATGGGGTGCCCTTCACAGTTCATAGCCAAGCTACTATTAGGATTCTCTAAAACCAGCCTTTCTCACCTAATCTGATGACTGTGTGATCTATATGTAAATATGTCAGCTGCTTTAACCATCCCCAAGTATCAATGGCGTAACAAGATGAAGGTTTCTTCATCATAGGGACAGTAAAGGGACAAAGTGAAAGTGAAGTGAAAGTTGCTCAGTCATGTCCAACTCTTTGTGACCCCATGGGCTAGTCCATGGAAGTCTCCAGGCCAGAATACTGGAGTGGGTAGCTTTTCCCTTCTCCAGGTGATTTTCCCAACTCGGTAATCGAACCAGGGTCTCCTGCATTGCAGGCAGATTTTTTTACCAACTCAGCTACTAGGGAAGCAGAGGGACAAAGGAGGTAATTAAATAGTTAATCCCACTAGGATTTAAGTAAAGAAAAAAGCCTGAGAGACCCCTGTAAGTTAATGATCACCCATGAGAGCAGGTTTGCTTAACCACAAAACCATGCAGCAAAAGCCTGAGACATGCCCTCAAACAATAAAACAGTGGTGGTATGAGACCCACATCCTGCCTTACAGCGGGCTCAGTAAGTTAATGATCCCTAGGACACACTCCTCTGCACACACTGAAAGCAAAAATATAAGGGAAAGGTGACATTATACTAAAATCCAAATCCAAAATTATTTACCATTTTCAGCATATGTTACCACTCTTCGGATAATTTAAATTGCCCCGTGACAGTCCAGGTTTGACCATGGAGGAACAAGAAAACTCCCTTGATCAAAGCAGAGAGGAGCTGCTGATGGAAGCCTGACATCTACTCGAGAATGAGGAAGAAGGTGGTCTTCTCACTCTCCCCACTTTTTCCTTTGATTATAAAACTGTAGACAAGTAAGTTCTCAGGGTGTGGCACTCTCTCACTCCCCTATCTATAATCCCCACAAGCATTCTATTCTAATAAATCACTTTGCCTCTCCCTGAATTCTGTCTGAGCACTGAAGAATTGATGCTTCTGAACTGTGGTGTTGGAGAAGACTCTTGAGAGTCCCTTGGACTGCAAGGAGATCCAATCAGTCCATCCTAAAGGAGATCAGTCCTGAATATTCATTGGCAGGACTGATGCTGAAGCTGAAACTCCAATACTTTGGCCACCTGATGCGAAGAACTGACTCATTAAAGACCCTGACACTGGGAAAGATTGAAGGCAGGAGGAGAAGGGGACAACAGAGGATGAGATGGTTAGATAGCATCACCAACCTGATAGACATGAGTTTGAGTAAACTTCAGGAGTTGGTGATGGACAAGGAAGCCTGGCATGCTGCAGTCCATGGGGTCACAAAGAGTCAGACATGACTGAGTGACCGAACTGAACTAAATTCTGTCTGCACTGAGACATGAAGAACCAGAGTTCCTTGGATCACTCGTCCCCCAACTCTCCAAGGCACCACCCAGCGGTTTCATTCTTGCTTTGGGAAGTCCAGTGTAGATGCTTCTGGCAGGCTTTGCTCCCAGGAGGAAGGCCAGGACCCAAGCCCCCTCCTGCCTTTAACACTTCACCTAAGCCTGTGGTTTCTGACTCACAAATGGTGAAGAACAGACCCTCACCTTGGCCTGGAGCTGACTTTTACTTCCTCCCATATCCCACTGGCCAGAACCAGTCACCAATATCACCTAGACCCAAGAAACTGGAGAGTAGACAGTTAATCTACCAACTAATCACTTAAAATTCTAATGCTGGCTTTATTCCAGATAGTTCATATGATAAACTGAAACCCAGGAGAAACAGTATGAGATACAAATATTAAGTGCTTTATAAGCGTCCACCTGTGTTATAAAGAAGATTGAATCATAAACTCCTTATGAAGAAATTATATACTACCTACAAGTACACAACAGGCGGGTGCCCGAGGACCACGCAACGCAGCATTTAGGGAAACATCCTTTGCTATCAGTGAAGCTTCTCGAAAACACTGTTGTCATCTTTATTACCCTTTATTAAGCCTAAATTCGCAAAATGGTAGTTTTTAGTAAGAAACCGATACAGAAAATCGCAGCATTAAAGTCTATCTCTGATGAGCTCTTTTAGGCATTTTTATAATGAGTAGGTCTAAGTAGCTTATTTCTTTTTCTTGAAATGAACATTGTGAATGCCATGGATAAAATCATTTTGGTGATTTATGTAGTACTTTGCTGTATCTGCCATGTCAAATTACCACAAGCTTAGTGGGTTCAAACAACACAGATTCTAGAGATCAGAAGTCCAAAATGTGTCTCATGGGACTACAGTCAAGGCATCAGCAAGGCTACATTATTTCTGCAGGCCCCAGGAGGAATCTGTGTCCTTGTCTTTTCCAGCTTCAAGGAGCTGCTTGCATCCCGTGGCTCACGGCCCCTTCCTCTATCTTCAAAGTCAGGAAGAATATCTTGGAGTGGTTTCCTTTCCACTCTGACCCTCTGGCCTCTGTGTGTAAGGACCCCTGGACTGCATCCAGACCACCTGAATACTCCAACGGAACCTCCCCATCTCAACATCCTTAACTGCAGCTGGGATGGCCCTTTTACTGTGTGGGTCATACTCTCAGGTTCTGGGATCTGGACCTGGAAATCTCTGGAGTGCATTCCTTAGCTGACCACAAGTGGGTCAAGGAAGTGATATTATCAGCAGCTCATTTGTACATTAAATTTAGAGTTGTCACACTGAGTTTAATTAAACAGTAAACAATGCTGCTGTTGATCTGATGATGATGATAATTGTATGTGTAGGCCAGGATAATGGGAATTGTGTGTTACAAAGAACTTAATTATCAATCTTGGAAGGAGGGTCCAGCTTCCAGGAGCAGAGGTGAGTAGGCTGGTTGGACCATCCCCCAGAAAATGATTATAGCACCTAGACAAAATATTTCAAAAGCAATCAGTAAAGGTGGAGACTCTACATTTAAAACATAGGAAAGCAGTGGTGAGATTTATGAATTTGCACCTTTTTGTTAAAGAGCATCCTCCAATCCCCTTATGGCTCAGAGTGGAGCATCTGGAAAGTGAGGGTGAGATCCTGGAAGAGAGGGAGCCACTGAAGTAAACACCAAAATCTGCTAAATATACATGTGAAGGGGGATTTCCAGGGGACCCCAAAAAACACAGGAGCTAATACCAGAAAGAACCGAGTGTGAATTTCAGCCACTGCCAACTGAGGGAGAGACAGAGGTTAGAGTTTGAGTCCAGCGAAGTTCACTGCCTCCTAGAACAAATTCAAAATGTTTCAGCAAATCAAAAATACAGAAGCTCTACAGTGTGTTAGGGTTTTCAGACTACAATTTTAACAATCAATATTTATGGAAAGAAACAAAAAATGTGACCCCAAATCAAGACCGAAAAACAATGTCAATAGCAACTAAACCCAAGATGTCCCAGACATTGAAGTGAGTAGACAATAGCTTTACAGCAGCTATAATAAATACGTTTAAAAACCTGAAGGAAAATAAACTTATAGAAAATGAATGAATGGGGAAAACAAATAGAAACTGCAAAAATAAAAAGTACAGTATCTTAGATGAGCTGTTAATAGCTGGGCTTCACAGCAAATTGGAGGCAATAGGGAGAAAAAAACGGTCAATGGGAATAATAAATAATACAATCTGAAGAAGAGAGAGAATAGGCTAAAATTAAGTAAGTGTGTCTTAATAAACTGTAGGCAAAGGCCAAGAAGTCTAACATACACGTAAGTTCAGTCCAAGAGTGAGAAGAAGGAGAATGGGAAGGAAAACAAAATATTTAAAGAAATAAGGGCTGAAATTTTTGATATGCCCTGATATACATAATCTAATAATTCAAGAAACTCAATGAAATCTGAGCAAAATAAAGAAGATGAAAGCTACACTTTTGTCCATCATGAATCCTGCTAAACTGTAAATTTGTTAGAATCCAAAGTTAAAGAGAATATCTAAGTTTTTCACCAAAGATAAGCAACACATTATACACAGTAGGAAAAATGACAGAAATGATGACTTCCTCATTAGAAATGATAGAAGCCAGAAGACAATGGTACTATATTTTGTAAGTGCTAAAAAAAAAAAATTCCAGAAATCCACACCCAGTGGAAAATACCCTTGAAAAATAATAATTTAAAGAAGAAAACATATCAGATAAAAATGAAAACTGAAATTTTTCTCCAACAGACCTGAGCTATAAAATGTACTAAAGGGAAATTCTTCAGACCTCACATGTACCCCAGTGTTCATCACAGCACTGTTTATAATAGCCAGGACATGGAAGCAGCCTAGATGCCCATCAGCAGACAAATGGATAAGGGGGCTGTGGTACATATACACAATGGAATATTACTCAGCCATTAAAAAGAATACATTTGAATCAGTTCTAATGAGGTGTATGAAACTGGAGCCTATTATACAGAGTGAAGTAAGCCAGAAATAAAAACACCAATACAGTATACTAACACATATATATGGAATTTAGTAAATTGGTAAAGATAACCCTGTATGCAAGACAACAAAAGAGACAGAGATATATAGAACAGTATTATGGACTCTATGGGAGAGGGCGAGGGCGGGATGATATGGGAGAATAGCATGGAAGCATGTAAATTGTCATATGTGAAACGAATCGTCAGTCCAGTTTCGATGCATGATACAGGGTGCTCGGGGCTGGTGCACAAGGATGACCTGGAGGAATGGGATGGGGAGGGAGGTGGGAGGGGGGTTCTGGAAGGGGAACACATGTACACCCATGGTGGATTCATGTCAATGTATGGCAAAACAAATACAATACTGTAAAGTTAAAAAACAGATAAACTTATTTTTTTAAAAAATCAAAAAAAAAAAAAAAGAAATAACACCAGATGGATGGTATATGGATCCACACAAAGCAAGAAAGAGTCCTAAATCCAGCAGATATTTCAGTAAATATAAAAGATTGTAAACAGGTTTTCTCTTTTTCATAATTTATTTAAAAGACATGTTACTCTTTAGAGCAAAAATTAAGAGAGTTCATTGAGAGTAATAATGTTTTTACATATATTATGTATTAATAACACAAATACAAAGGTGTCCTGGGGATCTTAGTGACATAAGGCAAGAAAAATAAATAGCACATGGTAAGAGAAAAATCAAACAGCCTTTTTCACAGCTGCTGTGATTGCCTACATAGAAAAAGAATTTTCAAAGCAACTACAAAAATGATTAAGATCACAGATATGCGGTCACTATTTGAAAAAATGTTATTTCTCATTCTAACAACAAAAAAGGAAATAAAATTTTTAAAATTCATTTACAGTAGACCTAAAATAAGAAAATGCTTAGATAGAAGTTTAACAAAGATGGGAAAGTTTTCTATATTTAAATAAAGTAATTTAACATTAATTTTAAGTAGACATTGTTATTCTACTAATATTAATTCTAAGTAGACATGCTTATTTCATTTATATGTAGCATGCATTATATGAAATGCCAGGCTGGATGAAGCACAAGGTAGAATCAAGATCACTGGGGGAAATATCAATAAACTCAGATATTCAGATGACACCACCCTTAGGGCAGAAAGTGAAGAGGAACTTAAGAGCCTATTAATGAAAGTGAAAGAGGAGAGTGAAAAAGTTGGCTTAAGGGTCAACATTCAGAAAACTAAGATCATAGCATCTGGTCCAATCACTTCATGGCAAACAGATGAGGAAACAATGGAAACTGTGACAGACTTTATTTTCTTGGGCTCCAAAGTCACTGCAGATGATGACTACAGACTTGAAATTAAAAGACACTTGCTCCTTGGAAGAAAAGCTATGACCAACCTAGACAGTATATTAAAAAGCACAGACATTACTTTGCCGACAAAGTCCATCTAGTCAAAGCTATGGGTTTTCCTGTAGTCATGTATGATGTAAGAGTTGGACCATAAAGAAAGCTGAGCACAGAAGAACTGATGCTTTTAAACTATAGTGTTGGGGAAGACTCTTGAGAGCCCCTTGGACTACAGGGAGATCAAACCAGTCAATACTAAAGGAAATCAGTCATGAATATTCATTGGAGGAACTGATGCTGAAGCTGAAGCTCCAATACTGTGGCCATCTCATGGGAAGAACTGACTCATTGGAAAAGATCATGATGATGGGAAAGATTGAAGGAAAGGGGAGAAGGGGATGACAGAGAATGAGATGGTTGGACGGCATCACTGGCTCCATGGACATGAGTTTGAGCAAGCTCCAGGAGTTGGTGACGGACAGAGAAGCCTGGCGTGCTGCAGTCCATGGGGTTGCAAAGAGTCAGATACAACTGAGGGACTGAACTGAAGTAGACATTGATAAAAGATATATATTATAATCCAATAAAGCAAGCTTCCTTAAAATAAAATGGGCTTCCCTTGTAGGTCAGTTGGTAAAGGATCTGCCTGCAATTCAGGAGACAGGTTTGATCCCTGGGTTGGGAAGATCCCCTGGAGAAGGAAATGGCAACCCACTCCAGTATTCTTGCCTGGAGAATCTCATGGACAGAGGAGCCTAGCAGGCTACAGTCCATGGGGTCGCAAGAGTTGGACACGACTTAGCAACCAAACCATCACCACCACCACCACCACCACCACACTAAAGCAAACACTTAAAATGCTTTTCTGAAATAGATAATTCAAATAAATTTAAAGTGGTGCACAAAACATATTTGATAAACCCAAAATATGGTCAGAAAAAAAAATAGCAGAGGAAGAAAAATCAGATATCTCAATCTGAAAAAAAATGTAATAATATGATAGACCTAAATTAAACCATATCAATGATCACATTAGATGTAAATGGGCAACACATCAAATGGAATCAAAGGAGGATAGGAGTGGGTAGAATTCTGTTGCAAGTGTGCTGTGCTAAGTCGATTCAGTCGTGTCGGACTCTTTGTGGCCCCATGGACTGTAGTCCACCAGCATGCTCTGTCCATGGGATTCTTCAGGCAAGAATAATGAAGCGAGTTGCCATGCCCTTCCCCAGGGGATATTCCTGGCCCAGGGATTGAATAAACGTCTCTTACCTCTCCTGCCTTGGCAGGTGAGTTCTTTACCACTAGCGCCATTTGGGAAACCCAGAGCTAAGTTTACAATTAATCAAAATTAACTTGCTTTGTGAAAATGAAGTCAATACAGAATGGCATGTGCTGAAATTATGTTATGTAGCATCAACATGGCAAAGACAGTTTCATTAAATAACATACTAAATAACACAGTAACTTACAAATCACAGACAAACATTCAGGACCTTTGAGTCTTTATGGTGGGTTTAGTCTATCATTTTACTGACAACGTGGCATTAGGAGAGAGCTTAGTTCTCCCACTTCTATTTACAATGTTAAAAATGTTAAATCCAAGGTGGAATTTGAAATTGTGAGGGAGCGAGAGAGCAAGGCAGCCTCCTGAAAGCACTGGATCCAGGTCACCATGGTGACAAGCGGGTTCAGCCCCACCTTTCCCTCCTGGAGTCCTGACTGCCCATGAGATCAAAAGGCTAGTATCCATCATTGGAAAAGGAATCAGGCCCAGTAAAAGGCAGAAGCTCCATTAGAAAACTGATACATAATAGAATACATATTTTTTATTTTTTAAAAAATAATAAATGCACAAAAGAGAAACTTTTAGGTTATGATAATATGTTAGAGAAGAAGAAAAGTTAACCAGTGATGCTCTCTCTTTCACTGACATTCTGAACTTCATTATTTTAAAAAGGGCAAAGCCCCCAACCAAGGACTTCCCACCAGCAGGCTTACCTGTAGATCCTGAGCCTGGGGGTGCCTCTGACAGGAGGCACTGGCAGAAGCCTTGGCAGAGCAGAGCTGGATGAGGGCACCTGGGCAGGAAGGTCTTGCTGAGAGAAGCTGGAGGAGCCTTTAAAAGTCACTATTCCTGCAAATGGCAACCCACTCCAGTATTCTTGCCTGGAGTATCCCATGGACAGAGGAGCCTGGCAGGCTACAGTCCACAGGGTCGCAAGAGTAGTACATGACTTAGCAACTAATACCACCATTCCTGCAAAGAATAAAAATATTTCCATTTCCAAGGAGCACCTGACAATGTTTAACTTCACTGATGCCAAGGCGAGCAGTCTAAGATCGAATAACTGACTTTAAGAGTCTAAAGGGTAACTACCAAGAAATAATAGCTTCAGAAATAGCTTCAGCTCCCCAAAATTTGAATTCAGGGAAACTTGGATAATTATAAGGCTTCTCGTGAAGGTAGTAATAGTGGTGCAGTAGTGATAGTAGCAGCAGCAGTAGTAATAGTAGTAGCAGCACCAGTAATATTAGTACCAGCAACAGTAACAGTCATGGTAACAGTAGCACTAATGGTGAGGGTAGTAACAGTAGTAACAGTAGCAGCAGCAGCGGGTGGGTTGGCATCACCTTCTAGTGCCTGTGGCTAGACTTGCTCCATGCCCTACCTAGATGGTACCATCTGCAGGTCTCCTTCATTTCTGTCTTCGCCATCCCACTTTCCTCTTCACCCCAAATTTCCCAAGGGCCTCAGATATGCTTTCTCATAGGCAGGGATAATTCAGTTCATAAATGGAATCATAACAGTATCAGCAGCAGCAGCAATAATAATAAAATGTAGTACAATAAAAGGTAGTAGTAGTAGCGGTGGCAGCAGCAGCAGTAATGAGAGGAGGAGGAAGACAAGAGGTAAAAGGCAGAGGAGGAGCTGCAGCATAAGGCAGCACAAAATGCCACAGACACCCATAGAGGAGATGCACAGAGCCCAGACTTAGAGCGCCTGGGGTGGACTTCCCAGGTAAGTAACACTGAAGTTGATGCTGGAGGCTAGGAGGATCTGCCAGGCAGTCCAGGGTGTTGGTGGAAGGGGTGGGATGTGCCTGACTCATGCTAGAACCTGAGGAACATCTGTGGGGCTGCTCAGAAACAGAGAGGATGTTAGGAGCCAGAGGTGGGGCTGGGAAGAGCTCAAAGCCTTTCTCAAGGGCAGCTGCTGTGGTGATGAAGGGTCTTGTAACTTACGGAGCCTTCATTGGACATGAGGGCACCTCATGTTATTAAGATTTTATTTAATCCTCTCCATGGTCCAGCTACCTCTACATGTCTCAAGAGCACAGGCAAGGAACATCTTCACACCTACGTCTGTCGAGCCTTTGGAGTAACTTTCCCTGAGGCTGCAGCTTCCCTGGGCCTCTTCTTGGTGCATGGCCCCCTCAGTGCAGAGGGAAAACCGGTGTGGTAGGAGCCCTAAGCCAGCTGGTGATGCCCTACGGGTATCTACAGCCATGTGTGATTCCTTCCCTTGAGTAACTGCTGCTACTCAGCAGATCCCAGCAATACTGGGAACCATGATGAGGTTACAAAACATTGTGACTCCCATCTTGCTAGCAGTCTCTGTCTCTGTCTCTCTCTCTCTGGCTTTAGTGAGGCACATGCCCTGTTGCAAAGGCCCATGTCACAAAGAACAGGGGGTGGCCTCTGGTCAACAGCCAGCAACACGTTGATGTCCTCAATCCAGCAGCCTCAATAAAAAGACCTCAGAACAGAGGTTCAGCATGGCTCTTTCCCTAATCGAGACGTCATACAAAACCATAGCCCTGGCCAGAGCCTTGCCTTCAGCCTCAGGGAAGAGTGTCAGCAGACAGTGCAGACTTCTGAGCCCAGAAATGGAGACAAAATGTATACTGGTTTAAGTTAAGTTCTGGGATAATTTATTACATAGCAAAGATACCTGATAGCTACCTAATTCAGGTACCTTGAGATGTTATGTAAATGGGGATTTCATGAAAACAATAAAAGGGTTAAAAATTACTGAGCCCACACATCTGATGTAAAACACAATTTAAACATAATCACACTGGCATTCAGCAGGGTCTCGATATCAACTTGCCATTCCAGCCCCAATAGGGAATTGCTTTAAAAAATGAGTCCAATGTGATTATGACAACAGTGTCTCTGAAGTAATCCTGTCCCTGCCACTCTGATTCTGCATAGCTGTCATCTCAGCTTTTCTCAACGTCATTTTCTGCATCTGGCCCTATTTCCAGAAAAAGAGTCTCGTGTTAAGAACTGAGTCTGCGCTGGCGGAATTCCTAAGGAGGGCTTGCCCCTCTGCAGGAGAATGCCTGCCACCCCCATCTCCCTGCCCCTGTGTGCAGCCGCAGCTCACACACTCCCAGAAACGCTCAGAACTTCACACACTGACCTCTGCCTCTTTGTGTCCTGAGCCGCCTGCAACACGCCAGCAGGTGCTGATGGACGGGTGGGCTTCTACCTGCTCAGTGAGCAGGAGCCTACTGAGTGGAGTCTGAAATTAAAAAGAATTCTGTCTCTCTGCTCCATATCATGACAGCTCTCCAGCACTCTCTCACCTGTGTATTCCTTCCTACAAACACACAGACACACACACCCCCACACACACATACATGAGGCTTCTTATCCCAAAGATAGACTGGTATCTTAGTATTCAGCTAGAACCTCACACACAGACCACCAAGACCAGACATTTTTTTCTTGAAACGTTAGAGAATAACATAAAAATACATACCTAAGAGTTAATTGGGTGATGTAGTCTATAAGTAATAAAAAATATCATTTTATTTGGGGAGAGAATCATATATTATTACCCTTGATACTGCTCAACTTTCTCGACACGCATTTTACAAGGGAAAAGCATAGCTGTTATTGAGTAAGACCCAGTCTGGTTTTAAAGGGGAGGAAAAAAGCAGGTATCAAGGGCTCTATCATCATCTGGAAAAGCTGGTCCCTGTACCACGTTACTGCCAAGACTGTATGATAATTTTAACGGTTACTTTGTGTTTCTGTGTAATATTAATCTCTCTTTTTAACTCTCTAGCATATAACCCTGGGTGTATAGATTTACAATCCAAACACTCACTAGATTTCCAATCTATAAAGGTTAATACATTTTTAATTTGAAGCAAGGAAAAGTAGCCAAATGAATTTTCTGCAATTTTCAGAATTTATAATGGACACTTGCATGCCTCATCTCCTTGGATAGATCTAGAAGTGTTACCCATGGACCCTCATAACATAGTGAACACCACTTACTATAATCAGCTGTAAAACTGTAGTAAACATGGCAAACATCTCCTGAGCACTTGCTAGTTTCCAGGTACTGCTCTGATGTGTTAGATATTTTAATGCTCTTAACAATGAGATTAAGGGTTATTACTCACATCCTTATTTTACAGAGGAGGAAATACAAGCAGAGAGAGGCTAAGTAACTTGCCCAATGTCACGCAGCTGTTAATCTAGGGCTGTGATTTGAATCTAAGCAAAGTGGGATGAGAGTTGATGTGTTTAACCCCTACACTAGAATGCCCATTTGATCTGACTGAGTCTTTCAACTGTATTATTCATTTTAAAAAGAGAGAATGAGAATATGAACAGGAATCACAAATAATCTAAGAGATGAGCCTGGCTCTATCTCCTGGCTCAATCGCTGGATCCATGAGGGCACCCTGTGAAAGGACCAATGGCATTAAAGAAACCTAGACATGAGGCTAAAATCACTGTGCTACCAGGCTGTAGAAGGATCATCATTTGAGACAAGTTGGGACAGAAAGAGAAGGAATAAAAAGGAACAGAGAATTACTGAAGGACCCACAGTAGCTTCAGTTACAGTCATGGCAGAAAACCAATGTCCCACATGCTTCACTCAGTAAATAATATGATTTTATAAAACCAAGTAAAACATCTTATGAGAAATGGATCTCCTTGGCTTTGGCTTAATTCAGAAGAAGGTGCTTAAAGAAACTTATAATTGCAACCAGTAGATTCCACCAAGAAAAGTATTATTTTAATCGACCTGGCCAAAAGAAATTCAACCTTAATAAGAAATTACCATTTTTTTTCCTGTGACCTGTGAAATGAATACTTTTCATAGAGTTATAAAGGATATTTTTCTTGGTATCTCTCAAAATGTTCCCACCTGCTTTACCTTATTTTATGGCTCACCACTTCACAAAGCAAGAAAGATGAGATTCAGCTCTATCATTAATAAAATGTAAATAGCATTATGTTTCACAAAGCTGTTGTAAAACAACAACAGAGCGATGTGAATGGAGTAGCTGAATTTACTTACCTGGGGTCCGTTAACTGTTTATTCATCCATTCATTCATTCCCATATTACAGATAAAGCAACTAAGGCCTGAAGAGATTGAATAACCTGCCAAAGCTTTCATATGTATTTTTCATGTTATCTCTCTATAGTGTCCATTTGACCTGAAATTGCTATCTCACATTTGAGTGAAATAGATTGTATTCTCTCTCTGATGGCCTGTGGCAAAATTAAATGAATTAAATGTTCCCAGCACAAAACCTCTTTTCCAGAATAAAACTGATTACACAAAGCATTGTTTTATTAGATGCATTTTGGGAAGCCTTGAAATGCAGCTCCAATCCACAAGCAGTTTGATAATAATTTAAGCTAATCTCTGTGGATATTTAAAGGAAATTACAATGTGTGATCCTGTCTACTTCTGCAAAGTTGTATTTGATCCCCCGACCCGTACATGGCACAGGCTCCAAAAGCTATTGCACTTTATAGCTAGTGGTTCCTTACAAAGTTTTACCCAGCACAGAAGGTATGATATAAAACTGTTAGGATCATTATTTATTTCCAAAGATTTTGGTTGAAAAAACAGAGAGCCAACACATCTCCATTTTAAGAATGTCTTAGGGCAGAGAGAATAACAACATCTAAGATTCTTAATTTCAAACAAAACTTTTGATAAAGGACATTTTAGAAATAACGATAAACATGTCAGTTATTTAGACAATAAGATTTCAAAGTCTTTGCTCTATATGGCCCAGGGTCTTAGACACAAGAAATAGCTGTTTCTATCCTATATCTTTTGACGTTTGTTAGTATGCCTTCGTACATCAGCTCTGAACACAGCAAATATCAATTTGTATCCAGCTCTTGAATTTTAAAACACACACGCTCTATCGATATATTTCTCTTATACCATCTGGAAATAGTACTTCCATAGCGGTTGAGGTTAGACTTAAAATCAGAAGAGTTTATTCTTTCATTTAAAAGCCTCTTTGGCTGCACGTTGCTGATGACAGCTCTGGCAGACTACAGCCTGAAGGTCAGATCTGGCCAGCTGCCTGTGTTTATACGGTCCTTGAGCTAAAGATGGTTTTTAGTTTTTATGAGATAGTAAAAAAATAAATAAAAAGCAGAAAATGCAACAGAGACTGGATATGGCCCACAAAGTTTAAAATATTTACTATAAGGCCCTTTATAGAAAAAATTTGCCAACCCCAGGTCTACAAAATAAAAATCCAGATTCCTAGACTTGGTGTCTAAGAGCCTTCCTGAGCCAGCTCAGAATATTGTTCTAGCTCCGTCTTCTGCCTCCTCCCCCATCTAAGCTATGTTCGAGTTACTAGTACTGCACAACAGAGTTCCCCATAATGCAGCAGCTTCAAACAACCACTTTGTTGTAACCAGGGATTGGAAGACGCAGGAGGACTGCTTTTGTCTGATGATGCCCGGGGTCTCAGCTGGGGATGCTCAGGCCAGGGGAGGGGATGGAGGGGAAGGAGTGTCCCCACAGCTGGGGGCTAGAAGCACCTGGAGGCAGCTTCTCACATTTACTCTGACAGCGGTGAACGCTGCTGTCTGCAGGGGGCTCAGTGCCCCACTGACCAGAGCCCCATGAGCAGACTCCCTGCATGGCCTGAGCTTCCTCACAGCATGGCAGCACCCCTGGGAGGCAAACCTTGGACCCTGTGCTGCAGGGCTCCAGAGACAAGGGAGGGTACCAGAAACGAGGGGGAACAACACCACCTTGTCTGATGCCCTTGGAAAGTTAGCAGAAGGACCCCCGCTGCCTCCTAACACTTACCAGCATGTGCCAAGGGCGGGGGCATGGAGGCTGCTTGTTAAGGGAGCAGTGTGGCGGGGGGAGGGCATGGACAGGAGCAAGATCCCTTTGCTGAACGTGTCACACCTTGCCTAAAACAGGGCCACGCACCCTCCTGTCTTCCATGCAAATCACTGCTGTCTTCCCTTTACCGGGTCACTCCTGGACACTTGTCAGGACCCCTCAGCCCACATGTGTGAAGCATCTCCCCTGGTGTCAGCCCTCAGAGAGCCTCAGATGAAGAGGAGAGAGGTAGGAGCAATCTGAAGGAATGACAGTTTAAGGCAATAGAAGTTCAACTAAAAGGTCAAAGTTCTGAACATTTGTTCTGCAGAAAATCTGCTCATCTGGAAAATGTATCACCTGGCCCTGCTTCAGTTCCCCTGCTTGGTCTCTGTGCTAAAACGCAGTCCACACCAAGTCCTCAGTGTCTGTGCCCTGGGTCACACCTGACGGTGCTGCAGAGCTGGTGTCTAAATGTCCTTTAATTGTGTCTTTTGTGGTTTGTGTCTATTTCCTAAGCTCAGCTGCAAGACTCTTTAAAGGACCATATACTATTCAGTAAAGAATTTACCTGGCGTTTGGGAGAACTAGTTATGTCCCCCATCGATGGACAGGTCATGTTCAAATTATGCATGCTTACCTCTTTAAGAACCAATGCTTTAAGAAAATTTAACCACATGCGATGGAAATCTTTCTGAAATATTTTATACAAGTGAATACTTCCTTAAGAGGAACATTTGGAGTATGCTTATTTCTCTCGACTCAAGGTCATCTTTGTGGAACCCAGTGATTGCATTTGCAAATACAGTGATTTCCTCAAATGCTGGTGAGACCGAGCCACTGTGAAGCGTGTAGCCCGTGGGCTCGCAAGGTGCTGTTTCTTGGTTCTTACATGTTTGGGGGGCCTGCGATGATACCCTTTTCGCTGAGCCATAGGAGGTCACGGCCAGTGTTGCTTCATCCACTCCCCCCTCACTTCCAATTTGCTTCCAGCTGTTGTCACCCAGGAAATCAAATAACCAGGCTCATTTGAGATTTAAAAGACTCTAAATTGGAGGCCAAAAGAGGCCAAAAGCACCTCTCTTGTGAGTTAAGCACATACATTTTAGTGCCTGGATTTAGCCTTGACTTTGATACTCAGTGGCCTCAGTGTTTTGATTATTTATCTAACAAACATTGACAGATCAGGCCCTATCACAGGCAGTGGGGATAAAGAAGAGAAGAAAATAGACAACAACCCCTGACTTTAGAAATGGCTCATGCTCTAGTGAGGAAAAAAAACAAAAAACAGATCTAAATAAATTAACAAAATACAAGGCACTTTAGGTTGTAACTGCAATGGAGAGGAATAAAGCAGGAATGATGAATCAGGACCAGGAGCTGTGGAAATAGAGGCAGTGATGTCTGAGCAGAGACCCAAAAAAAGGAGGAAGGAACCACATGGAAACCTGCCGTGAGAATGTCCCAGGTCCGGGGGAGCCGGGCGACAGCATCTCAGGAGCCGTCAGCTGAGAGGGAGAGATCCAGAGTCCAAGAGAGGAGAGAGTATTTAAGAAATTTGTCTAGGAGAAAAGGGAAGGAAGCACAGTGAGGAAAGCAGAACCATTTTCCAGACAGCAAGGGGACCCTCTTGAAGTCAGAAATCAGGATTTCGAAGGGCAAGCGATCAGGCTGACTCTCACCTTCAGCTGTTTGGGCATAAATAAGGAAGAGAAGAGCGTGGGAGAGAAAAGAGCCAACCTTAGAAAGAGCAGACGGAGGCAGGGTCTTTAAGGAGGAGGCTGCAAGATGGGAAGAGAGTGAAGAAAACCTTCAGTGAAGAGCTGAAAGTATAAGAGGTTTTGCAAATGACTGTGCATTCCAGAGGGCCCAGAGGAGGGGCCTGGGAAGCTGAGGGTCAGAAAAGAAGCTCACAGTGCTGAGTGAAAAGCAGCCCTTCTGAGAGCTCAGTGAGGAGCCCAAGACAGCAGAGTGTCAAACACAGCACGTGCTGGGCCCTGCATCAGGGCTGCACAGGCAACGGGCCTGCAAACCAGCCCTGAGCCCTGTGTCCCCAGAGTCCTGGTCATGGGGAGAGAGAGGACCCACAGCTGGCATAGTAGCTTACAAACAGGGCGGTTACACAGACAACCCGGGTGGCCCTCAAGTGGGTAGTGGCGGTTGGTCTGCGAGGATGTGGAGGGGGCCATAGTGTGTGTGTGTGTGTGCACGATCAGTAACTTCAGTCATGTCCGACTCTTTGCGACCCCGTGGACTGTAGCCCACCAGGCTCCTCTGTCCATGGGATTCCCCAGGCAAGAACATTGGAGTGGGTTGCCATGCCCTCCTCCAGGGGATCTTCCTGACCCAGGGATGAAGCCCACATCTCCTCCACTGTAAGCAGCTTCTCTACCACTGAGCCACCTGGGAAGACCAGAGGGAGCCATAGACATCATTTTAAAAAGCCGGGCCGATGTCTGGGGCTCGTCTTCTGCTCCCTCTGATGCAGCCTTGAAAGCCGGGGTAGGGTTTGCTCTGAACCCAGGGGCTGCCCCTGAAGCGAGGGCTCCCTTCTGCCCTCACACCGTGTTTCTAAAGATAATGCCACACAGGCCCAACCTTGTTCCTCTTCCCTGACCCCAGGCTTCACGGGACATCCCTGCACGCTCTGGAGACTTAGCAACAAGTACTTTAAGACGTGTGACACGTTTCCAGTCACCTCCCTCCTGTCACTGCTAGATCCTGGGGGAAGAGGTAACCAAGAGTTGAGCAGGGGCTGTGCAGGCATGCGCATCACCTTCTAGGTCCCAAGGCCAAGGGCTGAGGATGAAATCTAGGAAGTGGATGGGCCATTGGCACCAAATGACCCCACTGCCCTGAGAGCGGGCTGGGGAACCGCACAGATCAGGGCTGGACCTTAGGCTCCAACACTGACCACACGTGTGTCTTACTGGGTAACTTCACTAATGACTCCAGCCGCTTCCTGGGGGGACCCTACAAATTAAATGAGAAAAGGAGACTGTGGCTCAAATGCCCCAGTTGAAGATGGAGACTCTCGGCATCACCAGAGTTGCTGGGGGCAGAGGGAATGGTTCCTCCAGAGCAGGAGAGTTCCCCTCCATCCCCCATCACCACCACAGAGTCCTGTGTGGCCCATTAGGGGAAGGGCGGAGTCCCCCGCCCCTCCCCACACCCTCTGTAGCTGTTCCCCATGGGGAGGGGCGCCACTAAACACCTGGCCTTCAGCCGGGGCCTGCCGACTTCCTAAGTTCTTAGCAACTTTTTCTGCGGCAGCATGATCTGTATTTATTAGGTATTAATGTCACTCACCCATTTAGAGCCACTAATGAAAACAATTTATGTAAGTAATGAAAACAATTCATGTAACAAAATGGCTAATTATATGACACTTGGAGAAGAACTAAATACTCAGAACATGAAATTCAAAAATGTGTACCTTTGATATCCGATTTCTCACAAGATGTGGCGACCTGAACAGATTCTAAATCAGGTGGACTTGGTTGGAAACTGTCCAAAAGAGCTGACAGCTATGTCACTTTCTCCCACCCGGTCCTGTGTCCCTGGGACTGGCATCCAGGATGCTAGAAAGAGCGTCAGGCTCCGGGGTGACCCACAGCTGGTCCTGACAACCACTGCCCACGTTCCTGCCGTGGGCTCTCGGGGAGGGAGTGGAGATTCCCCAGTCCCCGTTTGTGCTTACGTCTGCTTTATAAGGTCATTGTAAGGATTACACGGGATCGCGTCTGTAAGGTACCAAGTGCCTGGTGCGTAGAAGGCAGGTGGTCAATTCCAGAGCTCCCCTCGCCAGGATGTGAGCTGCAGAGAAAATAACACAGAGACACACGCATGTGCACACACATACAGACACACAGACACACACACTGACACACACATGCACATAAAGGAAAGCTGGGATTCAGGTCAAATCACATGACGAAGATACATCAGCAGCAGGAAAGGAAAGGGAGCCTGCCCGGGACCACCGTGGAGCAGAGGGTCAGTAGACATGCCCTGCATCCTGCTCCTTCGTACCCAGGCTCCCTGAGGCCACCTGGGATGTCATGAGTTCTTGCTTTTCTCCTGCTGGGCTCAGGACAGGTCCTGCATCTCACGGGGTGGGTGAGAGCAGCAGGAAGTCAGCATCTCTACCAGGAAGGGAGCCCCACCCCTGGTCCCTCTAAAGGTACAGAGTGCGGGACCCCAGGGTCATCCCAACATGGTCTCCAGAGGACCCAGCGCAGGTTACGTTCCACCCAGTCCCCCAGCAGCGACCTGCTCACCCACCTGCTTGGCTGACTTTCCTCCCTGCCCCGTGTCCCCACCCCTCATCCTGCCCCCAAATCCCCGCCCCAGGTAAACTAAGGAGCCCTCATCCTGGAGGCAAGGTCTGCCTTGGGTGGAGTTCCTCATCCAGACCCGAGTCCTCGAGGCTGACTCCCAGTGTTCTGTTGAGAAAGAAAGAAACAGCTCTCACAGCGAGAAGGAGCATCACTAAGGCCAGGGAGAGATGCCAGCCCCGCTCCCCCCAACCCCACCCCGCACAGGACGACCCTTGGGATCTGCCCGCCAGAGTGGCAGCTGGGACTCAGTGCAGAGAGAAAAAATGCAGACATTTTGCTAAGAAGGAAGAGGAAGCAGAAGATCACAGCCACCTCTTATCAGGAAGGCCCTGGGCCGACCTGAAAGCCAGTGGGTCCAGGCGGGGCAATGACAGGAGGCCACTTGGCAGCCGCAGAAAGCGGACTTGGCCTCCATCACTTCCCCACAGACACGCGGGCTGCACAGGCTCCACCACACCCAAGGCTTAACGTTCTTGCCAGACCTCAGTGGTCTTGTGATTCCTGCCAGGTTCTGAAACTGATGAGGCTGCTGGAACCACACCGGGTCTTTGTAGAGGGGATTATAGACTCCACCCTCATACGCTGCTGGACCAGAGCGCACTGAAGTCAATAGATGAGCCGCCTGTTCTGTAAATCTTCACACATCCACAAGGGAAAGAAGTCCTGGCACATCGGACCTTTTTCTCACGGAATCAGATTGCATGCCAGTATCTGTGACAACACCATCGTCCGATTCTCCTGCACCCTTTGAACATGAGTAGGGTCAGTGCTGTAGCCTGAATGTGTCCCCTAAAACTCAGAGTGGAAACCTGTCCCCCAACACGGTGGTGTCCAGAGATGGGGCCTTTGGGGGATGAGCCTCAGGATGAGACTAGTGTCCTTACAGAAGGGACCTCCAAGAGCCCTCCATCCAGGTGAGGACACAGGAGAAGACAGCATCTATGACCCAGGAAACTTTCCCCAAATGCTGACTCTGCCTGATCTTGGACTTCCAGCCTCTAGAACTGTGGGAAATAAATATCTGTTGTTGGTAGTGTTGACTTAGCCTGAGCTAAGACAGTAAATGTATACTCCATACAGTTAGCAAGGATTTAAAGCTGAATGTAAACTAAGTTTAATGCAAATTAGCTCCCAAAAACACCTACTGTTTATAGTGTCTATTATTTTCCAGGCATTGTACCTCATGGTTCCCCCACTTACGGAGTGAGACCAGAGGGTGGTGACTGTTAGGATGCTTCGTGCTGCTGTATCAGAAAACTGGCCCAAGCATGTGGTCAGAGGCGGGCCAGTCCCAGCCCAGACACGCGGCATTCCAGCCCCTTCTCTCTGCGCCAGCTCAGCTGTGTGTCCTGGGCATCAGCTCTGTCTTTAAGCCACCGAAGTTCTGGGTGTTGCTTCCATAAACAGCAGAGGAAGAAGAAGCCACTCTCCCATTGGAAAAGACCCTGGAATATTTCCCCAGAGCCCTGAGCAGACACCCTTTCCCTGAAGGTCAGGACTGGAACCTGCCGGCTTGGAGTCCTGTGGTCACAGAAATTCCTGTCGTAATGAGTTCAGTCCTTCAGTCCCTGAATCAGTCTCCCCACAGGGCTTGGGGTCACCACGATTGGCTTAGACAAGGAGTCACCACCCTGGGAACTGGTGTCAGTCTGCAAACTGTTTGCCCACTGGACAATGGACAAGCCCAGGGGTCAGGCGGTAGACGACACTGGTCCGACAACGGGGCAGTGACAGCAAGCCGGGAGACCAAGCTGAGCCTGTGTTCTGCCCTCCACACAGCACCGGCCCTGGGAGTGTGACGCGGGGGAGCCCCAGGGCAAGCCTGGCTGCAGCAGTAACAACACCCTGACAATGGTCTCCCGTCAATCTACGCGATTATAGTGAGATGACTGGGAGGAGCAGAAGGCGACACGCGCAGCAGTTTCCCAGCAAACAGCTTTCCCGTTCGTTAGCAAGCCGGGGCAGGGCAGGCTGAAATAAAAGGCCCGCTGGTCCATAAAGCACGTTTATCACCAACATTGTCCCTCTAGTGCCCGGCGGGGAAGGCACGGTGGTCCTCCCTCTACAGGGCAGATCCGACCACAGGACCCAGGTCTAAACATAGACGGGCCGGGCTGACCGGGCGCCTCCGCCAGAGGATTTCCACCCTCTGGGGGACTGAAGGTGCAGAGGCCAGCGGGCAGCTCTTTCATTGAGCTCTTTGGTCGCCTCTCTTCTGTATTCTCCCTCTGCGGGTGACTCCGTTGGTAGAGATCAAACCAGTCAATTAAAGGAAATCAACCCTGAATATTCATTGGAAGGACTGATGCAGAAGCTGAAGCTCCAATCCTTTGGCCACCTGATGCGAAGAGCTGACTCATTAGAAAAAAACCTTGATTCTGGGAAAGATTGAGGGCAGGGGGAGAAGAGGCTAGCAGAGGATGAGATGGTTAGATGCCATCACCGACTCAAAGAGCATGAGTTTGAGCAAACTCTGGGAGATAGTGATGGATAGGGAAGCCTGGAGTGCTGAGGTCCACGGGGTCGCCAAGAGTCAGACACAACTGAGTGACTGAACAACAGCAGCAGCAGCTGCCGGAGGCACTCATCCCAGGAAAGTGTGTAGTTGTTCAACTGGGTTTGTTTCTAAAGGGATTTCAAAATCCTCCCAACTACTTCTACCTTGGGAAGCAATGTTTTGATTTATGAGCGAAGATCTTACAAAGAAAGACGAAGAGCCGTAACTGTGCAGGGTTGGCCTTGGGGGTTTTCCTGTGGCCACATCTGTGTCTAGTGCCCAGGGATGGTCAGAATCTCTCTGGACACTCTAGAAATATACGTCAACAGGCTCCACTGCAAACTGCTATATTAAGATCTCTGTGAATTGGACTCAGGAACTGACATATTTTACAGCGGCCGCTGGGACTCTGACTAGCCCCGAGGTTTAAGGACCAGTGGGTAACACGCTATCGCAGGCCCAGTACCCGCATTCAGTCCTCAGCTGACACCAGCTCCTGCTTTCACATTTCCTCTCGCTTCCTCCTCACCTTTCTCCCCCCAGACACTCCATGTGCACTCAGCATTCCCACTTTTGTCTCTGTCATCGGTTCAATTGTGTCCCCAAAAGAGATATATTGAAGTCCTAACCCCAGGAACTTAGAACACGACCTTTTTTAGAAATAAGCTGGTTGCAGATGTAATTAGTTCATTTAAGATAGGGCCTTGGGCTTCCCTGGTGGCTCAGTGGTAACAAATCTGCCTGCCAATGAGGAGGTGTGGGTTCCATCCTTGGGTCAGGAAATCCCCTGGAGAAGGAAATGTCAACCAAGTCCAGTATTCTTGCCTGGGAAATCACATGGACTGAGGAGCCTGGCAGGCTGTGGCCGATGAGGTCACAAAGAGTCAGACATGACTTAGTGACCAAACAACAGTAACATCAGTCAGTTCAGTTGCTCAGTCATGTCTGACTCTTTGCAACCACATGGACTGCAACACGCCAGGCCTCCCTGTTCATCATCAACTCCTGGAGCTTGCTGAAACTCATGTCTGTCGAGTTGGTGATGCCATACAACCATCTTATCCTCTGTTGTCCCCTTCTCTTCCCGCCTTCAATCTTTCCCAGCATCAGGGTCTTTTCTAATGAGTCAGCTCTTCACTTCAGGTGGCCAGAGTATTGGAGTTTCATATTCAGCATCAGTCCTTCCAATGAACACTCAAGACTGATCTCCTTTAAAGTGGACTGGTTGGATCTCCTTGCAGTCCAAGAGACTCTCAAGAGTCTTCTCCAACACCACAGCTCAAAACCATCAATTCTTCAGTGCTTGGCTTTCTTTATAGTGCAACTCTCACATCCATACATGACTACTAGAAAAACCATAGCCTTGACTAGATGGACCTTCATTGGCAAAGTAATGTCTCTGCTTTTTAATATGCTGTCTATGTTGGTCATACCTTTCCTGCCAAGGAGTAGGTGTCTTTTAATTTCATGGCTGCAGTCACTATCTGCAGTGATTTTGGAGCCCAAGAAAATAAAGTCTGTCACTGTTTCCACTGTTTCCCCATCTATCTGCCATGAAGTGATGGGACCAGATGCCATGATCTCAGTTTTCTGAATGTTGAGCTTTAAGCCAACTTTTTCATTCTCCTCTTTCACTTTCAACAAGAGGCTTTTTAGCTCTTCTTCACTTTCTGCCATAAGGGTGGTGTCATTTGCGTATCTGAGGTTATTGATATTTCTCCCAGCAATCTTGATTCTAGCTTGTGATACGTCAAGCTCAGGGCTTCTCATGATGTACTCTCCATATAAGTTAAATAATCAGAGTGACAATATACAGCCTGACGTACTCCTTTCCCAATTTGGAACCAGTCTGTTGTTCCATGTCCAGTTCTAACTGTTGCTTCCTGACCTGCATACAGGTTTCTCAAGAGGCAGGTCAGGTGGTCTGGTATTCCCATCTCTTGAAGAATTTTCCACAGATTGTTGTGCTCCACACAGTCAAAGGCTTTGGCATAGTCAATAAAGCAGAAATAGATGTTTTTCTGGAACTCTCTTGCTTTTTCAATGATCCAGCGGATGTTGGCAATTTGATCTCTGGTTCCTCTGCCTTTTCTAAAACAAGCTTGAACATCTGGAAGTTCACGATTCACATATTGCTAAGGCCTGGCTTGGAGAATTTTGAGCATTACTTTACTTGCATGTGAGATGAGCGCAATTGTGTGGTAGTTTGAGCATTCTTTGGCATTTCCTTTCTTAGGGATTGGAATGAAAACTGACCTTTTCCAGTCCTGTGGACACTGCTGAGATTTCCAAATGTGCTGGCATATTGAGTGTAGCATTTTCACAGCATCATCTTTCAAGATTTGAAATAGCTCAACTAGAATTCCATCACCTCCACTAGCTTTGTTCATAGTGATGCTTCCTAAGGCCCACTTGACTTCACATTCCAGGATGTCTGGCACCAGGTGAATGATCACACCATCGTGATTATCTGTGTCATGAAGATCTTTTTTGTACAGTTCTTCTGTGTATTCTTGCCACCTCTTCTTAATATCTCCTGCTTCTGTTAGGTCCATACTATTTTTGTCCTTTATTGAGCCCATCTTTGCATGAAATGTTCCCTTGGTATCTCTGATTTTCTTGAAGAGATCTCTGGTCTTTCCCATTCTACTGTTTTCCTCTATTTCTTTGCATTGATCACTGAGGAAGGCTTTCTTATTTCTCCTTGTTATTCTTTGGAACTCTACATTCAGATGGGAATATCTTTCCTTTTCGCCTTTGCTTTTCACTTCTCTTCTTTTCACAGCTATTTATAAGGCCTCCTCAGACAGCCATTTTGCTTTTTTGCTTTTCTTTTTCTTGGGGATGGTCTTGATTCCTGTCTCCTGTACAATGTCACGAACCTCCATCCATAGGTCATCAGGCACTCTGTCTATCAGATCTATTTGTCACTTCCACTGTATAATCTTAAGGGATTTGATTTAGATCATACCTGAATGGTCTAGTGACTTTCCCTACTTTCTTCAATTTAAGTCTGCATTTGGCAATAAGGAGTTCATGATCTGAGCCACAGTCTCCTCCCAGTCTTGTTTTTGCTGACTGTATAGAGCTTCTCTATCTTTGGCTGCAAAGAATATAATCAATTTGATTTCAGTGTTGACCATCTGGTGCTATCCATGTGTAGAGTCTTCTCTTGTGTTGTTGGAAAAGGGTTTTTGCTATGACCAATGCTTTCTCTTGGCAAAACTCTATTAGCCTTTGCCCTGCTTCATTCTGTACTCCAAGGCCATGTTTGCCTGTTACTCCAGGTGTTTCTTGACTTCCTACTTTTGCATTCCAGTCCCGTATAATGAAAAGGACATCTTTTTTGAGTATTAGTTCTAAAAGATCTTGCAGGTCTTCATAGAACTGTCCAACTTAAGCTTCTTCAGCATTACTGGTCAGAGCATAGACTTGGATTACCATGATATTGAATGGTTTGCCTTGGAAACGAACAGAGATCATTCTATCATCTTTGAGACTGCATCCAAGTTCTGAATTTTGGACTGTTTTATTGACTATGATGGCTACTCCATTCCCCCTAAGGAATTCTTGCCCACAGTAGCAGATGTAATGTTCATCTGAGTTAAGTTCACCCATTCCAGTCCATTTTAGTTCACTGATTCCTAAAATGTGGACATTCACTCTTGCCATCTCTTGTTTGATCACTTCCAATTTGACAGAGCATGCGTGCACACTAAATTCCAGTGAAAAGGCATAAATTGTCAGACAGAGTAAAAAAGTAAGTATGAACAGTGTCTCACTGTCAGTGATATGTGTGAAATATAAAGACACAGATTGAAAGTAAAAACTTAGAACAAACGTACAATGCAAACCATGCGTATGAGAAAGCTCACAGAAGTACATTAATATAAGACAGAGTAGACTTCTAGGCAAAGAGACAAAGAAAGAAACTCAATAAGGAATAAAGGGTTAATTCTCCAGGGAGACAAATGTTCCCAAACAAGAAGGCATCTAATAGCAGTGTTGCAGAAATGCCTGAAGCAAAATATGTCTGAATTCAATGAGGAAATAGAAAAATCATAGTTGATTTTTACATGCTTCTCTGTTATAAAATGTCCAAGAACTGACAAAACTGGTCTGTAATCATAGAAGTCAGTGTACAGTTGTCTACGGGGTGGTAATAGATTGGAAGGGGCAAGTGAGAACTTTCTGAAGTGGTAGAAATCTCCTGAAATTGTGTCTGATTGCATGAACATCAATGTATACTTGTCAAAACTCATCAAAGTATACACCCAACTTTTATAAAATGAAAGAACATTGGTAGTTATGTATAAAGTGTGACGGTGTGTTAATCTGCAGCTGCTGCTGCTGCTAAGTTGCTTCAGTCGTGTCCGACTCTATGCAACCCCATAGATGGCAGGCCACCAGGCTCCGCCATCCCTGGGATTCTCCAGGCAAGAACACTGGAGTGGGTTGCCATTTCCTTCTCCAATGCATGAAAGTGAAAACTGAAAGTGAAGTCATCCAGTCGTGTCCGACTCTTAGCGACCCTGTGGACTGCAGCCTACCAGGCTCCTCCCTCCGTGGGATTTTCCAGGCAAGAGTACAGGAGTGGATTGCCATTGCCTTCTCCAGTTAATTTGCTAGAGCTACTGTAATGAAGACCACAGACTGAACAAGGTAATTATCTGAGATTTACCTTCTCAGTTCCAGAGGCCAGAAGTCCACAATCACTGTGTGGGTCAGGTTGGTTTCTCCTGAGTATGGTTTCTTCTCTGACTTGTACATGACTGTCTTCTCCCTGGGACCTCACAGAGCCTCCCTCTGTGCATGTCCTTGTCCTCAGCTCCTTTTCCTAAAAGGACACTAGTTATAGATTGGGACCCACATTAATGATTCCATTTTACCTTAATTATCTCTAAAGATTCTATTTCCAAATACAACCACATTCTAAGGTCCTGGGTATTATGACATAAGCATGTGAATTTGGTGGAACAGAGTTCAACTATAACGTAGAGTACTTAACCCATAATCCAGGGAGAACTCAGAAAAGGAGGACTTCATAATAATCCAACTAAACTCTCCAAAATTCCTCTGGTTCATGACTTAAAAGAAAGCACCTAAGTTAAGCAGAAATTGGGAAAATAATCTCCTAAAGTGTACCCAAATACATGTATTTTCCCTTATATGTATATTTTTTGTTTTGTTTTGTGATAATTTGGGAAGAGGCAGGGGTTTTCCAAATACCACATCCATTTTTCTTATTGGTGATGAGCTTTGCAGATGAAGGTGGAAGGACTGTGAGGACTTCTGGGAAGATGTGGAAACTGACACGTTAGAGAATGCCAGCCTGGGCGCAGGGGGCTGATCTGGACAGGAGTCCACCCAATGATGGCTGTGTGGTCTTCCCAGAGTTGCGATCTTCCTTCATTACCAAGCTCATTTAAATGACGGGTATCAACTTCCCTCCTCAGATTTGCAGATTTCCTCTGAAAGTTCTCCATGCAGATTAGAGAGCATGGTCTCAGCTGGCAAAGGAAAGCCACTCTACTGACAAAGATCAGTTCAGTTCAGTTCAGTCGCTCAGTCATGTCCGACTCTTTGCAACCCCATGAACTGCAGCACACCAGGCCTCCCTGTCCATCACCAACTCCTGGAGTCCACCCAAACCCATGTCCACCGAGTCGGTGATGCCATCCAACCATCTCATCCTCTGTCATCCCCTTCTCCTCCTGCCCCCAATCCAGCCAGCATTAGGGTCTTTTCCAATGAATCAACTCTTTGCATGAGGTAGCCAAAGTATTGGAGCTTCAGCTTCAACATCAGTCCTTCCAATGAACACCCAGGACTGACCTCCTTTAGGATGGACTGATTGGATCTCCTTGCAGTCCAAGGGACTCTCAAGAGTCTTCTCCAACAACACAGTTCAAAAGCATCAATTCTGTGGCGCTCAGCTTTCTTCACCATCCAACACTCACATCCATACATGACCACTGGAAAAACCATAGCCTTGACTAGACGGACTTTTGTTGGCAGAGTAATGTCTCTGCTTTTCAATATGCTATCTAGGTTGGTCATAACCTTCCTTCCAAGGAGTAAGCGTCTTTTAATTTCATGGCTGCAATCACCATCAGCGATGATTTTGGAGCCCCAAAAAATAAAGTCTGACACTGTTTCCACTGTTTCCCCATCTATTTCCCATGAAGTGATGGGACCAGATGCCATGATCTTAGTTTTCTGAACGTTGAGCTTTAAGCCAACTTTTTCACTCTCCTCTTTCACTTTCACCAAGAGCCTCTTTAGTTCTTCTTCACTGTCTGCCATAAGGGTGGTGTCAAAGATAGAGCCAGTATAATGTGAGGTCCGATCACGTTTCTAGTCTTCACAATGCTTTCCGGGTACTGCCTAGAAGACAGGTGAACAAGACTTTTCTCTGTTAACAGAATGAACATCACGCAGACTATTCAGAAGGTAATATTGGATGGAGTGTAGATGCCGGCGAGGATTCTTTTTTACCGTCTATCAACCTTCACAGCACAGGTGCTCCTCAGCGGGAACCCCAGGCTGTAAATATCCGAGACTGCAGTGCTGAAATGGCAAATTCTGTGACCAAATGCAGGCAGGCTAACCCTGCTGTAACTGCTGCAGACACAGTTCATGATTCCGAGTCAGTAAACAGGTTTGTATAAAAGCACGTCATTTATTTAAATCAAGAGGGATATCACCTTAAAAATGTATCATTTAAGACAGGAATTCCCAACCTCTGGGGTCTGATGCTTGATGATCTGAGGTGGAGCTGATGTAATAATAATAGAAATAAAATGCACGATAAATGCAATGTGCTTAAATCATCCCGAAACCATCCCCCCCACCTGACTCCAACGACAAATTGTCTTCCACAAAACTGGTCCCTGATGCCAAAAAGATTGCAGACCACTGCCTTAAGAAATCCTCCAACTGGAAATTCCCTGGTTGTGCAGTGGTGAGGACTCTGCACTTTTGCTGCCAATGGCCCAGGTATGATCCCTGTTTGGGGAAAAAAGATCCTGCAGGCCAAGTGTCATGGCCAAAAAAACCCCAAAAAACAGAAATCCTCTGACTGATAGTATTTCACAAAACTGTGCTGCCCTGGATTCTGCTCTCCCTACCACGACCCTTAAAACAAGTTTCTCATCCTCACAGTCCGCAGCATCATGAAGACCACCCTGTACAGTGTGAGTTTCATTTGTTGCAAGGGTTGGGGGTCAGGAAAGACTCACGATGACAGATGAGGTGAGCTGCATTTAGAAAACCTAATGAAACTGGGGCTCAGCCATTAACCTTCGAAGAAGAAACGTCGGGCTGGGTGCTTTCAGAATTAGTGAGGCCAATATTTCACCATGACAAGCATTAGTAATGAATAATTAAATGTTTAATATAATGTTGCTTCAGTGAAAAATGATAATTTTACAACGGATGGACCTTAAACCTATTCTGTATTATTACGTGGCATTAAAACGAAGGGGTGGTCATACTAATGAAATAAATGCATTTCTGATGACTGAGCTGAGATAGTTCTGATGTTGAAAATCTTTTCAGAACCCCACAGTGACCCTGCTGCAAGAATTTCATGAAAAATTTAAGAGGGAAATTTCAACCTGGAAAAAGCTCACGTCTCACACCAGCTTGCCTGAGGTCAAACAGTGTTTTTTCGATAATGCTGAGTTAATGTCACAGACATAAATCATTCCACAAATGCAGATGTTACCATATCCTAACATGAAATTTTCGCTTTCCTTCAAATCCTGTTTTTATTATGTGCCAGAGTTATTTAAAACAATTTAACAAATGCATCCATGCCTAACTCGCTATAAAGAATGTTTATTGCAAGAGTTTTTTTTTCTCCTCTTGGTAAGTAGAGCCGCTCCTCCAAGGGGTCCCTCTATCACAGCTGTTCCAGCACAAGGTAGCCTGTGGACACGTCTGTCATTGGAAGCCACGCTCTTGCCAAGAATTATCGCTACGATCAGGAGAGAAAGATGATATTTCAGAGATCATTTATTTCTTCCCAGTAACATTTCCCTTAGTAAGGGGAAGAGTAATTTCTTTAATATGCAGGAAGTGCTAATTAGAATCTGCATTTTTATTCATTCCTTCTCATTTTGTTGAAAAGTGCAAAAGTTCTGGAGAAAGATTTAATTAGGGCAACATTTAGAATAAAGAAATGAAAAGTTAGCCATAAGGAATCACACCAGAGATTTCTCACTGAGGTAAATAAGCGTATGTTATTGTTTTCTTGGTGCTTGCAGACCTGGGACTCCCAATCCAGGGGAACTGAGTCCTGTGCCTTTTACCTGAGAAGTAGACAACTTGCTAATTGAAGCTTCATGGGGCTAAGCCTTCAGTGCCTTCAAAGCACAAACTGGGATAAGCAAGTGGACAGTAGAGTGACCACACGTGCCTGGATGGCCCCTGGAGGAGGGTTGGTTGGATGGCCAGGATGCAGGCAGAGAGACCTAGCTTTCAGAGGACTTAGGACCAACATAGACAGCTTTGCTCCTTTCTGTACTTGGCGCTCCACACAACCGGGTCTTGGCTACATGGCTGACGTCTGCTCTGGGGGGCACCTGCTGCACCTCCTCATTCTCCCTGCTGGCACATGGGCTGCTCTTACACCTTCAGGATCTGGCTGCTGCATTTGTTTGCTGGGAGTGCCCACCCTCTGCCCGTGGGGATCAGCGTTTGCTTCCCAACGTTCTGCAAGACTCCCATCACGCACCAGCCCTCCCTCCTCTGTGTTCCAGCAGCGCTGCCTGTACTTCTCCGTGGCACTCACTCACCACATTGGAGTCCACTGTTTCCACCTACTCACCTCCCCTACTTGGGGGTGAGTTCCCCTTCATCCCGTGACTCCTTTAGACAAATGCCACCTGCAGGCTAAGCAAGATTCTGCTGACCCCAATAGAAATTAAACCCAAAACTGATTCCCAAATTGTTATTAGAAGCAACAAAAAGCAGCAGCAAAGACAACGGTCTGGAAAGCAGGTCTGTTGGGTTCTGGCTCTAGGTCCACATGGATTAACCCCTTTCAACCTGGGCAAATCCATGTAAGGTTTGTGAGTTCCGGCCCCTCAGTCACTGAAACAACTCCACTTATCCTGCCTCCTCTTGGAAGAGTGAGATTCAAGTGAGATTATGCATGGGTGAAGTGTTTGAGAACCGTCATCTGGCGCTCTCACGGATAAAGATGACGATGGCCACCTTGTCTGAGAGAACATGGATAGCCTGCGGGTGCTTCCCTGGGACGAGGGGAGGCATGATCCCCTAGGAACCTAGGGAGATAGAAATGATAAAATGTGCAGAGAGAAGAAAGCAAAACAAAGTCAAATGGGTTCTCTCGGGTAAGGAGAACACGTGGAATGCACTCCACACTGATACTCACATTCCTCTCTCTGAGGGCACCCCCCCAAGTAACTTGTAGCATCTTTGTCGCACATTCTCTACCTCTTAGTGCAGAGAGCTTGCTCTGCCTTTGTTTGCTCAATGCACAGCACGCAGCGAGGCATTCTGAGCTGGACTTCTTACTTGTTTGCTTGCTGTCTGAATTTTAAAGAGGCTACCATAAATGTCCAGGGCAGCATGTTTTAAAGCACTGAAACCAAATATAAAATATTTACTCCCAGCAAGTAAATGTTGGAGCCACTGGAGAAAACAGTCTGCTTTTAGGAACCAGACTGTGTTAGCCACCTGGTTTCAGTAAGTGATTTTTATTTACACCCACGAATAAAAACAAAGAGTAGCTCTCTGCATCTTGCTCATCAACTAGCAGCTCTGGTCGTAACAGCCACATTAATATTCTAGACTCTATTTAGATTTCTCTAAAAGGGGGCCTGAACTAAGGTATCACATATGCTACCACGGGACATAGGACCTTAGCGGTACTAGCAAAGCCCTTTTCCCATAAAGCTCTGCAGCAAGTGGAATTCTATAATTTCCAGCATCTCTAAGTGAACACAGACTACTCAACCACAGGGCAGTTCATGTGGATTCATGATTCCACTCTGTCCTCCTGGACCACAGAAAGATAAACGTGGCCTTCCATTCACTTCCACTTGTGTATCTGCTTTTGTTGTTGTTCAGTCGCTCAGTCATGTCCAACTGCAAATCCATGAACTGCAGCATGCCAGGCTTCCCTGTCCTTCACCATCTCCCAGAGTTTGCTCAAACTCATGTCCATCGAGCTGGTGATGCCATCCAACCATCTAATCCTCTGTAGTCCCCTTCTCCTTTTGCCTTTAGTCTTTCCCAGCATCAGGGTCTTTTCCAATGAGTCAGTTCTTCACATCAGGTGGCCAAAGTATTGGAGTTTCAGCTTCAGCATCTGTCCTTCCAATGAATATTCAGGACTGATTTCCTTTAGGATTGACTAGTTGGATCTCCTTGTTGTCTAAAGGACTCTCAAGAGTCTTCTCCAACACCACAGTTCAAAAGCATTAATTCTTTGGCACTCAGCCAACTTTATGGTCCAACTCTCACATCTGCACATGACTACTGGAAAAACCACAGCTTTGATTATTTGGACCTTTACCAGCAAAAGATGTCTCTGCTTTTTAATACACTATCTAGGTTTGCCATAGATTTTCTTCCAAGGAGTAAGTGTCTTTTAATTTCATGGCTGCAGTCACCCTCTGCATCGATTTTGGAGCTCAAGAAAATCTACTTAGTTGATATGAAATAGACAGCATTTACTGTGCAATTAATACTTGGAATGATTCTTGATATTTTCAAAGATGTTTGCAAACATTGTACAATGATGTCAACTCAGTGCCATTTCATAGGAACCAAGTTAGCACATCAGAGGCCCATGGGTAACCAAAAAATAGTATCTCTCCTGGAAAACCTTTCTAAACCATCACGAAGCCCATCAGAAGGGTTAGATGTTCAGACATTTACTTCTCACAGAGCTGGAGAATGGAAGTCAGAGATCGAGGTGCTGGCAGACTCAGCTCCTGGGGAGGGCTCTCTTGGCTTACAGATTGCAGCTTCTTACTGTACCTTCACGTGCAGAGAGAGCTCTCTGCCATCTCTTCCTACAAGGACACAGGAATCCCATCCTGGGGGCCCCACCCTCATAACTAAACTTCATTACTTCCCAACCTCCCTACTAAACCTCTTTACTTCTAAACCTCATTACTTCCCCAAAGTCCCATATCCTAACTTCACCACACGGGGGCTACAGTTTCAACACACAAATTTGGGGGCAATGCATTGTGTCGATAGTACCACATCTGTGAAATGGAACCATAATTATGCTATGTGAAAAAATTTCACATAGCTTCTTGTGCCATGTGAAAAAATTAAGTGTAAAGCACTAAGCCCAGTGCAAGCAAATAGAAAAGTCCAAAATGTTGGCTATGTTATTATCAATTTTTTTAATTTATTTGTTTTTAATTGGAACATAATTGCCTTACAGTATTGTGTTGGTTTCTGCTGCATATCAACATGAATCAATCATAGGTGTACATACGTCCCCTCCCTCTTGAACCTCCTTCCCACCTGCCACCCCCCTCCCCTCTAGGTTATCACAGAGCACCAATTTAAGGCTCTCTGCATCATACAGTAAAGTTCCACTGGTTATCTAATATTACATATGGTAGTGTATATGTTCCAGTGCTACTCTCTCAATTTGTCCAAAACGTGTTGGCTATGTTATTATCAATTTTTCCTTAAGTCCAAAGTTGGATTTGAAACTAATTTTGCATAAATATTTTTCTTGGAAACTAAGACTTTTCATTCCATGCACCTGAGCCCAGCAGCAGCACTGCTACAAGTTTATGTTAACTTAGCTCAATTGAGAAAAATTAGGTAAGATTTTTTTAAAACTGAAAATAAGCCCTATTCTTTATTTCAAATGAAGTGAAAAAAGAAGTCTGCCTTCTGTTTTTTTGTTGTTGTGTCTTAAAATTCTACTCACTTTTCTTCTTTTAAAATGTCAGAGGCATCATTCAAATAGCAGAGTAGAAGCTGCTTCTAGAAGATATGGAGCTAAGGGATGTGCTGATATATTGGGACCCTGGGGCTGAGTCCAGCCTGGAAATCAGTGGTCAGCCAACTTCCCCATGAGCTGGCCAGTCATCCAATCTACCGCCAAGGGCAGTCTTCCCTGAACTTGGATGCATTTTCCTCTTTGTCTTATGTTTACAGGGAATGACCTCCATCCTAATCCAGTCCAGGCTCCTCTGTCCATGGGACTGCCCAGATAAGAATACTGGAGTGAGTTGCCTTTCCTTTCTCCAGGGGATCTTCCCGACCTGGGGATCAAATCTGTGTCTCCTGCATTGCAGGCAGATTCTTTACCATCTAAGCCACCAGGGAAGCCCTAATCCATTCTAGAAACAGATAACAGATTTTAAAATAATGTGTTAGAAACAGCCAGTATCGATGACTTCCTAAAACCCAGATGATCAGAGAAGCCTCTGGTGAAATAGATGTTACATATTTTGTTCAACCAGTTGAAAATCATTTCTGCAAGAAGCAGTATGTCTTGATTTGAAGAGATACACATTAAGAATAAACTAGCCATTTCCTGGTGGTCCAGGGTTTAAGACTCTGCCTTCCACAGCAGGGGAACAACGTGGGTTCAGTCCCTGGTGGGGAACTAATATCTCACACGCCATGCAGTGTGGCCAAAAAGTAAAAACAAAAAATAAACTAGCAGTCACAGATCCCCAAAAACAGTACATTGTCTACACGTATATTTAAAAAAAAAAGTCTAAAAACCTTTGTGTCCCCTAACCTGCTCTTGAGCTGATGGTTTCGTGTCTTTGAGGGTAAGCTAGGATGGTGGCCCATGTCAGTGGCCACAGTCACAGTGACAGTGAGATGTCATTCATGTGTTTTCCCCTCACTGACTCCCAAGCCTTTCACCTCATCCCACCCTCATGTAAGCAAGCCTGTCGCAGGCTCCCATGGCCTGAGGAGCCCCCGGACCTCTGAGGATGAGCTCGGGGCTCAGTAGCACTGGTGGGGTGGGGAGGGGGCCGTGTACACAGGAGAAGTTATTCTGCCCTTTGGGTCAGCAGGGTCCCAGGTCTGTTCCATTTCCTCTGAACTAAACAGAAGTGGCTGCCTTTGCCCACCCCCTTCCAAGCCTGGACTCTCTAGGGATGAATCGATACCTTATGGTGTAGCCATGACAACAGGAGGGATCGGCTCGCCTAAGCACGAATTGCATTGATTTTTTTTTTTATTCAGTCCAAGATGAGACCATGCGTAAGTGTCAAAGTAAGTCCCTTCTTGACAACCTGGGCTGCTGCACCTCTTAAGTCAATGTGAAGATATTAATGTTGGATAAAAGCGCAGCCTCCTGGAGATAAACCACAGCTGTAGTGACCGCAACTGCAGCAGGCAGTGCCTTGTGGATTCCAGGCACTCGGGGCCGGTGCGCCCTCGTCCGGTCTCACCGTCCTTCAGGGTCTGGCCCAGCCCGCTGGGCCCTGAGTGAACAACAGAATCCCTTGAGACCACACATGGCTCGGGGCAGTCCTGAAGCACCAGGAAGCCTTGTTTACATGCAGCACGAGACTTGAAGCGATTCAAAGAAGACAAAGCGTTCTCCGCAACCTGCTGCCTCAAACCATCACAAATAAAATCACTGAGACTCATACATTTCAAGCTTCCCAGACTTCCTGATATACCTCCCCAGGCTTCTGAAGCTACAAATGAGAGTGGGAGCGCACCGATCATCAGGCCGAGCCGTGCTGTGCCCGTGAGAACCAGCAACCAGCACTGCACTCGCCTCCCGCAGGAAAACCGACAACTCAGACGCACAGCCACGGTCTCAAGCCACTCGTCTCATCACTACCTGCTCTGTCGTTGAGGTGCTAGGTCTGCACATCCTGAATCCCCAGTGATGTTGAATCTTTTAGAGGAAAACACCCCATATGACTACATGTCCTTAGACCCACAGCTAAGACCCGGGCACAAAGAAAACTCAGTAAACACTTGTTTGTCCAAAGAAAACATGACATGTGATAGACACAGCCTAGGGGGAGAACAAAGCTGAGGTTCAGACCGTGTGATCCAGGTGAGGCTTCCTAACTGTGTTGAGCTTCCGTTTCCTCCTTTATAAAGTGGGTTTACCTTCCCCACAGGGCAACTTACTTGCCGACAGTAGGAATTCATTTTTTCTTTTCTGCCTCTTTTTTTTTTACATAAGTATATTCAAGGTAAGGGTAAGACCGATTCTTTTTCTGATTAAATTTATGTAATATGGATCACAATCTTATCAGCAGCTTAATAGCGACTGTATGTTATACTTGCGGGTATAATCGGATAGTCACATAACATATGACTGATAAATACATCTTCGACTAATTCATTATGAGACTGAAAAAATGTCTTGAACAGCCATGGAGATTTCACATTTTTTAATAGTATTTTCAAACATTTAATAGCATTTTCAAACATACTGAAGTTATTTTCAGTGTTCTCTGGAGCATTTAGTACTGAGATCTCCTTCACACTCAAACACTGAAGCTTAACAACTACTAGGACCACACACTTTGATGCCCATTAGAATTCTGGATATGAAGGCAGAGATATGAGAACTAGTGTAGTAGCAACAAACTTCCCACTTCACAGCTTTTAGCCTCAAATTTTGCAGTAGAGACAAGCCTTGCATCTCTTGGGAGATTTGTGTGTCAAATAAACACACGTGTGCAGCTGAATAATGTGTGGGATGTGATTACCATTTTCACAAAACGTACTTCCGTGCACGCCATCTCCTGCCCTTGTTTCCACCAGACTGGAAGGCAGCTTTGCCCTCTTCTGTCATGACCCTCCACATGTCTCAAGGTTGAGCAAAAGGAAGGGATCCCAGGAGTTCATGACTCTCCAGGGAGCCCATCTACACCTGTTTCTCACATTGGGAAACACCAAAGCTATACCATTAACTCTTACCTTCAAGGTCAATCAGTCATTTTTCTCTAATTAGAAAACAAAACAATGCTTTCTAGGAGGGTCCATAATTCATGATCCCACCTAACATAAATGGTTCTATATAAATATAAGCTGCCTATACAAACCCACTTTCTCATCTCAGAGTGGAGTGGGGGACCCTGTTGCTCTTCAACCCAAATAACCTCAGCAGAGGCACCCTGTCTAGGGCCCTGAAAGTGAAGTGAAAACCACTCAATCGTGTCCAACTCTTTGCGACCCCAGGGACTATACAGTGTGTGGAATTCTCTGGGCAAGAATACTTGAGTGGGTAGTCTTTCCCTTCTCCAGGGGATCTTCCCAACCCAGGGATCAAACCCAGGTCTCCCGCATTGCAGGTGGATTCTTTACCAGATGAGCCACCAGGGAAGCCCAAGAATACTGGAGTGAGTAGCCTATCCCTTCTGCAGCAGATCTTCTTGACCCAGGAATCGAACTGGGGTCTCCTGCATTGCAGGTGGTTTCTTTACCAACTGAGCTGGAACACTGAGCTCCTGGCAAATTCCAGGGTGAGATGCTATGGATAAAGACTCCCAAACAGAGATCTGGCTGGTGTTGGGGGCAGCACAGCATCCCATGAATGAGTGGTCGGTATGATTCCCTCAGCTCACTAGGACCCTCTGCCATAGAGACCTTCTGGTTACACTGATGGGCCTTGAAAATCAACATCAGCATTTTTCACATTGGCCAAGACAAGGAGAAAGCACTCCTACAAAATGCAGAGCACTTAGCTCTTTGCCTGAGAGAAATGAAAAGCATATGCGTTCACACAGTTGGCGACTCCGGTCACAGTCACCTATATTTCTTTATCAATAAAAACACATCCCAAGGACAGAAAATGCAGAGAAGACAGTCGCTCCTGTAAAAGGCTTAGATGAAAACCAGAGGATACAGAGGAGTCTATCGAGAGACGGATGAAGAGGAATACACTCCTGTATGTCTATCTACTGTCTGCTTCCACCTGGAAATGCGAGGAGGGAGCTACAAACACACAAGGTCCTGAACGGGGGACCCGAGCCGACTGACAGTGGAAGCGCACGCTTCCGAGCCGTGAAAACCTCATTGCCTCCGGGCAGAGGTTTCCAGATCATTTGTGTTGATTTGCTTTCTGTCAGCACGACCTGAATTACGAGACGACAGAGCCAGAACCCAAGGGTCACAGGGCTCTCACCGCATACCAGGGGAGGTGCTGAGTGCATCACAAACTTGGCAAGGATGTTAAACCTCAAGATGTAATAAATGTCTTCACCAGCTTTACTTTGCACTAAATTAAATATTTTCTCCTTTTTTTGAGAAAAGTGAATACAAATGTTTTGAAGAGACTTATTCTGCACGACATCAGTTAATGATTCAACTGTTTTTTTCTTCGTGGTCTTCCAAGCCCTGAAAGGAATGGATTTCAGTGAACAACACTGAAATGTTAACTCCAAATAGTGATGCTTAGTAAAAAAAAAAAAAAAAAAACAACCACAGGTTTTAGCAAACCTGAGTTCAACCCCAAATTCATCTCTTATCAGTGGCTTGACTTCAGGATTTTAGTCTTTGCAAAGCTCTGTTTCCTCATCTGCAAGAAGAGATTATAATCCCTAAACATCGGGCTGACCATGAGTAATGACAAGCAGAAAGAGCTAATACTCAGGACAGCTCACCATTCACCAGAGAGCTTGCCGAGTGTTCCTTCTACGGATGCCTTTGGTCTCCCTGACAAGCCTGGGGCAGGTGTGATGTCTGACGGGCAGCAAGACCACATCCTCCTCCTCTCTGGGTTCACGGACACCCACCTCTCTACATGCTAGGGAGGCCACGTGACCGGCTTCACATCCTGAATGTCTGTGGATGTGATGCTTGCCTCCGTGGACCTGGCCCATGAGACAGAGCAGTCCACACGCCTTCCCGGGTCCCACTCACTCATTCTGTGGGGAAGGAGGAAGAAAGATGGCCCAGAAATAGGAAGCATGTGTTAAAGAGGTCAGGACACGCACTGTCTGGGTTCCTGGATAACCACACAGAGGAGATCGGTGAGCCAGAAATAAACATTTACTGTGTTTGAGCTGTGATGCAGTTGCTAGTCTATATTCGCCCTCCGAGGCTGAATGAGACTTCTGGCAAGTAGGATGCGCCCAATACAGACCAGCCACCCTGTACCCTGCCTGCTCTTGAGGATGAGGCCCTAGCCTTCAAGATCAGAACGTGGGTGCATTGAAGAGACCAAGCCCCGAGGGTCTACAAGCCTGTCCTTCAGTGGGAAGCTTGGTTCCCATCCTGGACACAGGGCACTGCAGGGCCCAAGTTGGGAGTTCTAGGCAAGGAGCAAATGGATCCACAATGGATGCTCTTGGATTGGAAGCTGGGAAGACAAGCTTATTCAAAAGTCAAATCAAGAAGATTATAGAAAAAGAGAACCAATTCACTGGAGCAGATTCCTGGGGAGAGAGAAGCAGGCCACACTCCTGGGAAAATAATGGCCGATTCCCAGTTATACCTGAGTCGACAAATAAAGCTTTTGGCTGATTCAGTGAGTGAAAGCACACAGGCAGCTGAGCCCTTGCTCTGCATGAGATACACAGCTCTCACGTTCCTGAACCAACACAGTCAGCTCATGGGAAGGACTCCCAAACGTTTTTCCTCAGCAATACCAATATTTTCCTTATTTAGGGGAGCTTTTTAAGTTAGTAAAAAATATATTAGTCACAGAAAACAAATGGAATGTCACAGGCACATGTCCCGGCAGAGTCCTCGTGGAACTTTCTACAATCAGACTTGACAGGTACGTGCTCTCTCCACTTCACACACATCAATAAACAGCTGTCACTGACATGGAACTGAATCTGCAGGACACCCCCAGGCATCTCTCAGCTCCCAGGCTGTTCAGCATCTATGTGGAGTCTCTTGACAAGACTTTTCAACACCAGGAAGTGATGTCCATATAATGGCCCCGTCTAACCTCCCACCAAAGTCAAGGCTATGGCTTTTCCAGTAGTCATGTGCGGACGTGAGAGTTGGACCATAATGAAGGCTGAGCATTGAAGAACCAATGCTTTCAACTTGTGGTGCTGGAGAAGACTCATGAGAGTCCCTTGGACAGCAAGAAGATCCAACCAGTCAATCCTAAAGGAAATCAGTCCTGAATATTCATTGGAAGGACAGATGCTGAAGCTGAAGGAAGCTCCAATACTTTGGCCACCTCATGGGAAGAGCTGACTCATTGGAAAAGACCCTGATGCTGGTGAAGATTGAAGGCAGGAAGAGAAGGGGATGACAGAGGATGAGATGGTTGGATGGCATCACCGACTCAATGGACATGAATTTGAGCCAACTCTGGGAGATAGTGGAAGACAGAGGAGCCTTGTGTGCTGCAGTCCGTGAGGTCACAAAGAGTCAGACATGACTTAGCAACTGAATGACAACAGCTTTGCTGAGGGATTTGAGACCCTCAGTCCCTCCTGGCCACGAGTTCTGGAATGTGGCTGCCACAGGGGCTAAACTGGGTTCCTCCTCCACATCAAAACCTAAGGAATAAATACATTTAGTCATTGAGAACCTTTAAGTAAGTGTAATATAAATTCCCAAAGGCTGAAACAGATAACATGAAGGTTGGATCCATAAGAAAGCTGCTGTGGAAAGCTGTGTTTCTAATTCAGTTTGTAAATACAATTTGCTTGACTTCACTAAGCCATTCTTGCTTGCTTGATTTCAGGATCCCCCATAAGAAGTTCCTGCTAGAGTTGAGATCACTTAGAAAATAGATTTGGAAATTTTATATTCTAGCCCAAACACTGAGATGGGTGGCCACATTACCATAGTTTGCTAGACTATAAAGTAGGAGCCAGTAGTTTTTAAAAACCAGGGTTATAAAGTTCTAAAAGTTATAAAGCTAAAATTTAACTTTTTTATATCTCTGTGTATCTCCATTTTTCCTATAAGTGGGAAAACTGATCCATCACTGATAAAACAAGGGTTGCTGTCCAAATTAAATTAGAAAACAAACATTAAATATATTTGGCAAACTATAAAGCATTCCAGGAATATCTCTTATATCTGAAACAATAATTACAAATCATGGACAGATGGAAAGGAAGAATATTTAAGTTTTCAGAGAAAAGCTAAGGCATGTAGAATAGCATTTTCTGAGCTCTACAAAACTGTTTCTGAAGGCAAGACTGGGTGCATGCGTCCATCAGACTTATAAAAGGAAGTGGTCACTAGCATTGGGCCTCTGCTTGGTTTCTGCTAACAACAGACTTGTCTCCACTCCTCCCAGCCTGACCCCCAGAGAGTGAGGAACACCTGAGCTAGAGGTTCCTCAGACAACATCCTGAGATCAGGAATCAGACAAGGAGGAAGTCAAAAGTAAGTCTTTGCGGATTCGTGAGTTATTTCCATTTTTAAAGGAAGAATTCTGAGGACAGTACAGTTTCTCTCAAAATGTCAGACAGGGGAGACTGGTTGGTTGCATCTCAAAAGGTGAGAAATTAAGGACAAGAAGACCCGGCGTTCACCTGGACCTGCAGGAAGCACAGGGGACCCCTGTGACTCCTGGTGTCTGTATACTTACCACCTGGGATTCAATTGGTGTCCAGTCGCTTAATCCGGCATTCGGTCACAAACAGCAGTTCTACTGAGCTCTGTCAAGTCAATACTTCTTATACACTTTAGTTCAGGCAAAGGTCTAGGAGAAAGTGTTGTTTGTTTAATGTTTTCAGAGTCTATTCGGGTAAGCCAGATTTACAAGGTGATGGTTCTCCCAAACAACCCCAGAGCACTCTCCAACATCATGTTCTCTCTTTGCAGTAGGCATATTTCCAGAGCAAAGAGAGAACACACATTTTTAAGAAGGAATAAAAACTGTAACTTGTCAATTGAGTCCAAACTCTGACCTCCTAGGGGTTATTATTATGGCATCAACATCTTAAGGCCACCCTATCACCAGGCCACAGGCTACATAATATAATTCGTGAAAAATAAAAAATGTTAAGAAAACAGCACTTTCAGGCACCTCCCAGCCTAAAACAACAAATAGGACATAAACTCTGGTGGCCGGGTCATAAGGGGCTAACAGCGACCTCATTGTACTTGAGCCTCAGGCCCAGAAAAAGGTGGCTAAAGGTGAGATGAGAGCATACACTAACAACACTTTTTCTTATTACAAAACAATATATCTTCATTGTAAAAAAAAAAAAAAAAAAAATAGAAGCAAGTAAAAGGCAATATAAAACTACAACACCAGATAGAACCACTGAGGACACCCAGTACATTTATTTCCAGACTTTTATGATCACACATCCATACTCCTATAAGAATAGGATTGTGACACACATGATATTTTATCACCCATATTACTCTTTTTAACTGACAGCTTTGTGAACAACTTTCTACGTCAATAAATATTCCTCCACAAAATTTTAAATGGCTGGAGAGTATTTCAATGTATAGGTGAACCACATTTATTTAATCAATTCCATATCATTAAATGCTTAGAAAATCCCTAATTTCAAATGTAATTTTAAAAAATGTAAAATTACAAGTTTTTCTGTAAGCCACAATTGCTTTCTCTGGATAGTGTCAAGTCACGGACTTTGCAGATACATGACTAACATTTCTGACAGACCAACTGTCCGCCAGGAAAACTGCACCAACTCACACCCCTCCCCTGGCTGGAGGGAGTGCTCATGTCTGTAGGTGGGAGATGGTTACTTTCTATCTCTCAATATCATAAGTTAAAAATGTTAACACTACTGGCTTCATTCTCATTTGTTTACTGAGTAACAAAGTTGAATCTCCTGTTCCTGTTTCTCTTAGCTGTTGGATTGCATCCGGGTGTAGCATTTCTCCAGAGGGCAGATCAACCTCACAAAGCAGGGAGGCTGTCTCCCAGGCCCACACTATGTGGGAGTGCAGAATCATTAAAAAGTGAGAACCACAAAACATGCTGGACATTCTGGGAATTCAGTAGGTTCTAGAAAGCACAAAGGAAGCTATATTTTGATGAATACCTACTTGTCTATTTTTACTTTTGTTGCCTCTGCTTTTGATGTCATATCCATCAAATTAACAAGCTACTGCTCAGCAAAGAAGACAATCGAGGGAGTGAAAAGGCAACCTGGGGAGTGAGAGAAAATATTTGCAAACCGTATATATGTTTAATAATGGGTTAACTTCCAAAGCATATAAGGAACTCCTAAAATTCATTAGCAAACAAACCAAATGACCTGATTTTTTTAATGGGCTAAAGATTTAAGTGGGCGTTTCTTGTAAGAAGACATGGCAATGGCTGACAGACGTGAAAAAATGCTCAATATCACTAATCATCAGGAAAATGCAAATTAAAACTGCAATGAGATACTGCCTCACACCTGTTAGAACAGCAATCATCAAGGGGAAAAAAAGCAAACAGGTATTGGTAAGGATGTGAAGAAATTAAAATTCTTGTCCACTATTGGTAGGAATGCAAATGGCTCTACTACAATGGGGAGCAGTATGGCGGTTCTTCAGAAAACTAAAAATAGAATTACCACATGACCCAGCAAGCCCACTTTGGGGCATTTATCCAAAAGAATCAAAATCAGAATCTTGAAGAAATGTTAGCATTCCTGTGTTCACTGCGGTACTACCCACAACAACCAAGATGTGGAGACAAGCTACTGGACACATGGAAAAAGAAAGTGATGTATATACAAACATACAATATTATTCAGCTTTAAAAAGAGGGGAACCTTGCAATATGAGACTGCGTGGATGAACCTTGATGATATTGTGCTCAATGAAATAAGGCCTCTCAGAAGGACAAGTACTGCATGTGAGGTCAGTAGAATTGTCAGACTCACAGATGCAGAGAGTAATAGGTAGTTGCCAGGGGTAGAGAGGAAAGGGAGAGAACTGGGAAGCCTTTCAACAGATATAAAGATTCATCTATGCAAGATGAACAAGTTCTTGAGATCTCATGTGTAAAATCGTGTCCATAGCTAACAATACTGGATTTTACAACTAAAAATAATATTTAGTGTTCTTACCCCAATAAAATAAAATTTTTTCAAAGTAGCCAAATAAAGGAGTTAATATATTTTGTTAAACATATAAAGACATTCGAAAGACTGAAAAGCCATCTTTAACCAGCTCCGAGGGGAGAAACGTTTAATAGCACTTTCATGGGTTCAATAGCCTACTCTCCACAAATTCCTATATCTGAGCCTTCACCCCAGAATCTCCAGGACCTGCATGGGGATGGCCCAGAGGAAACAGAGATACACTGCAATGCAGAGTTTTCCTAAAAACAAGTTCCTGATAGTGTGAAAGTGTTGTGTGAGAGGAAATTCAGGCCTGGGAAGCATAAACATCTTAGCTCTGGAGCCATGGAGGCAGGATTCGGCCTGTGAATGAGGTTTCTTGGTTCCTTGTTAATTTGTCCCCTGGCCTGGCATGTGTGTGAGCTGGTGTACCCTTGCTTGATTGTTTTCCCCCATGTGCTGTGTTTTTATATACTTTACTGAAATAGAGTTGACTTACAATGTTGTGTTAATGTCTGCTATACAGCAAAGTGCGTCAGTTATACCCATATAAACTTATCCGTTTTCACATTCTTTTCCATTATGCTTTATGATAGGATTCTGAATATAATTCCCTGCCTGTGCAGTAGGACCTTGTTGTTTACCCATTCTGTGTATAATCGTTCTATCTGGGAATTCCAAATTCCTGCTCCACCCCTCTTCCGCCCCCCTCCCCCTTGGCAACTACAAGTCTGTTGTCAATGTCTGTGAGTCTGTTTCTGTCTCTTAGACAAGTTCATTTGACTCCTTAATGCTTCAGACGGAAGATCAGAAACACTGGCCCATTGACACCAACACAAATGGAAAATCATGATCGGTGAAGAAGGTGTTATATATCCAACATTGGTGTTTTCCTTATTTGATTGAATGACCTATCACTTTACCCAGCAGATATCATTATTTTAATAAACTGAGATTTATGATAGTCATAATTGCTTTATTGAATTCATATAAAATTATTGAAAAGTAATGCAGCACATCTCATCCTTTTCTTTAAAGCATAAATATTCAGTGTTTATATCCTTCAAGCACAGGGGACTGTTCTCAGAGCCTGCAATGAATGTCATTACCTCCTATGCCACTTTATGTCTGTACCAGCTGAGGAGCTGAGAAACTTCTTTAATAAAGATCATGGCAGGTTGCAGAGATTGAGTTACAAGTTTTAATAGCCAACCTCTCAAATATTTGCATATTCAACTTGTTCAGGAGTTATTGATTTGCTTGCCTTTTACTCTTAATGGAAAACTGATCTGAAGGCATGAGAACAGGCCCGCACTCCTCTGTGCAAGACTGTTTTAGGTTCAGACGGAAGGAAGCCGAGCTCGGACGCAAGGATGCTGGTGGTCATGGCAGAGAATGTTCCAGGCTCTGACGTGGCCATGTCCTCTTCAGACCAGCCACACTGCAGCCTCTGATAGCTGCCTGCCAGCTGCTTCAAACCCCACTCCCGGCTACTTTCTGACCCCGATCCCCCGACCACCAACCCAGTTAACTCTGGCAAGGAGAGCACCCTGGACCTTGGTCCTTCCTTCAGCCTCACTTTCAGTGCACGGTCAGCGGCTTCAGTCTCCGCTGGGTAATGGCCTGGTGTCCATTTAATCCAGCCACCCACACAGTCTCCAGGTCTCCAAAGTCAAGTTTACGGGATAAACCTGGCCATACCACATCCCAGTTGGAAAACATTCATGACACTCTGCTGTCTGTCGCAAGCAGATCCCTTCCCATTCCACTGTCAGCTGATCCCAGCCAGGTTAGCTTGGTGAGTTCAGACTTCATCGGTTCCCATCATTACTCCACAGGCCCATTGTGGGAAGATGCACTTTTACTCTAACATGTTCATAGTTTGGAACTTTTTAAGCTATTTGAATTTGTCCACCAAAATTCAAGCATACACAATTTTGTATATACTTGTGTATACTTGAATTGTATACACAGTGACTTCCCTTCTTCAGCATATAGTAATAATTGAACACTGTGTGTGCAGGAAATAGAAGTAAAACAAAGAGAGGTTGTAATTATATGGTTAAAGATGATCACCTATGCACATGGATTTAGGGGCAGTAATTTACTAAAATGATTTTAAAAAAAGATTTTTATACAATGTGATAACTGAGTTATTAACAAATGAACATATTTTTATGCCAAGCTGTCACTTGGTTTGCACAGTTGACTTCAGAGGGTGACCTATTTCTATACCTGACAGTGCTCTTTTCTGTTATTTCATGGGGGTGGCTTATTGTCACAGAGATGCTTGACTGTGTAATATTTGGGGAGTTAGATTGCTACGTTTTCCTTTTAAAATTCTGATACACATTCTTTATTCGGTTAGCATTAGGACTTCATTTGTTCTCTTTTCCTGTAGCAACCTTGGATTAATCATTAAAATACTTCATACGTTGGAAAGAAGAGGCCGTCAGCAGTATGGGATGTAATAATTCAGTTGTTAAAAACGGTTCTGTGAGAATAGAAATGGTTCTGCTAGATTCCATCCATTGTGGGTGCAAAGCCTAGCATATAAAATTGAACTATGGTTTAAAAAAAAATTAGAATAATTTAAATGGGAGACTGAAGCCATACTTGCAGGTTTAGACCACGGAATCTAAGTGCTCACGTGAAGAGTGATTGGTTAAGGTCCAGAAGCCCCCAGAGTCAGGGGAGCCACGTTCAGAGGTCAAGGCTGCCTTCCGGGGACTCCCACAGACAGACCCTAAGTGAATGCCACTGCCGGCGTTCAGTGGTCAACACAATGCCTGGAACCTGGAAGCATTCACCGAACGTTAGCAATTTTATACCTAATTTCTCTTCCTGTGGAAAGAAAACATATTGTATTTTACAAAGCCTCCAGCTAATCAGTCTACAAGTTGACAAGGGGATTTGAAGGTCATTTCCTTTTCTTGAATATTCAAGCTATGATATCACTTTTGCGTGGCCCTTTCTATGTGAAGAGGCTTTGGGTCTGAAAGTACTTAAATGATCATTTCATTTGCCATATGTATTAATAGATGAAGATGTTGGATCCACCTGCAATTTTTCATCCTGTGATTGTTTCCAGATGCATTTTAGCAATATTTATTATTCTGTATAATAATCAAAGTGGATCCCATTGAGCATCAAAGATGCCTCTGGGGAGGTCTGTGATGCTGTCTAAGCCCACAGCCTCCGAGCCGATACCATGTGGGTTTATAATTATAAAGGGACCTTTAGGAGTGTGACCTCAAGTTGCTGCCAAGGAATCTGTATAGATTTGACACAAAAATTTAAAATGTAAATTAATTCTTTATTCAAAATAACTTCTGTAGGGATAATAATAGAGACTTGCCAGAGTTAAGCAGAAAGGAGACATTTTCACCTGTGCTTCCTGGAGTCCTTAACAGAGATCCAGTAATGAGTCAGGAGCCATGCTGACATCGCATCTGCCCATTTCCCAGATGGGCATGAAACATGAGGCAGATAATACCAGGGCACGTCCCTAGTTAAGTTTGGTGCCTAAAATCGTCCGGGGAAGTGACCACAGCTTGAAGGCACTGAACGTCCAGTGTCAGGAAAGCCAGGATTGGAGCTAAGGTTTTTGAACACTTGATCCTGTGTCCTCCTACCCACATCACCTGCCTCACAAAACAGATGCAGTCGATACAAATATGTGTAAACTTTTTAATGTTGATAGATTTAATTATATGTTTACACTGATTTTTTATTTCAAAGATAATTTATCTTAGTATGTGTTTGATCTGTAATTGGCCTTGGAGTCATTATTTCGGCTGTGTTGCCCTTTGTCTTTCCAGCCACTTTTGTTAACACTCGGGATCTATAAGTAAAGGGGAAACATCAGATTTAAGGAAATTGAACAGGGGCTCTGTAACAACCTACAGGGGTGGGATGGGGAGGGAGATGGGAGGGAGGTTCAAGAGGGAAGGGACATATGTATACCTATGGCTAATTCATGTTGATATTTGGCAGAAAAGAACAAAATTCTGTAAAGAAATTATCCTAAAAAAATAAATATATTAAAAAAAAAAGAATCATCTCAAGTCCAACTGCATCTCATTCATCAATCTTTACAAGGGTTTCTTAAATAGGGACTTACCTATAAATAACATGATCAGTAATAAGATAATTAATCATAAAATTGACAATTAAATATAATTAATCATAAAATAATACATGTTAATATAGCAAACATTAACATAAATAATGCTAAGTAGTATCATGTTATATATTAGACGTATGCATACATACATGCTCAGTCACTTCAGTTGTGTCCGACTCTTTGCAACCCCGTGGACTATTATAGCCCACCAGGTTCCTCTGTCCGTGGATTCCCCAGGCAAGAATACTGGAGTGGGTTGCCATTTGCTTCTCAGGGGAGCTTTCCAGACCAGGGATCGAACCTGTGACTCTTGCATCTCCTGTATTAGCAGGCAGATTCTTTACCACCAGTGCCACCTGGGAAGCCCATGTTAGCAATATATATAATGCCAATTCATATGGCACATTATATATTCACACAAAATATTTAATTTGATAACATGCTTGTTGTTCAGTTGCTCAGTTGCATCCACCTCTTTGTGACCCCATGGACTGCAAGATGCCAGGCCTCCCTGTCCATCACCAACTCCCAGAGCTTGCTCAAACTCACGTCCACTGAGTCGGTGATGTCATCCAACAATCTTATCCTCTGTTGTCTGCTTCTCCTCCTGCCTTCAATTTTTCTCAGCATCAGGGTCTTTCCCAATGAGTCAGCTCTTCACATCAGGTGGCCAAAGTATTGGAGCTTCAGCTTCAGCATCAGTCCTTCCAATGAATATTCAGGGTTGATTTCCTTTAGGAATGACCAGTTCTTCAGCATCAGTCCTTCCAATGAATATTCAGGGTTGATTTCCTTTAGGAATGACCAGTTCAATCTCCTTCATGTGGAAACGAACTCTCAAGAGTCTTCTCCATCACCACAGTTCAAAAGCCTCAGTTCTTCAGTGCTCAGGCTTCTTTATGGTCCGATACATGCTAGAAAAACCATAGCTTTGACTAGGCAGACCTTCATTGGAAAAGTAGTATCTCTGCTTTTTAATATGCTATCTAGGTTTGTCAAAGCTTTTCTTCCAAGGGGCAAGCATCTTTTAATTTCATGGCTGCAGTCACCATCTGCTGTGATTTTGGAACCCAAGAAAATAAAATCTCTCACTGTTTCCATTGTTTCCCCTTATATTTGCCATGTAGTGATAGGACCAGAAGCCATGATCTTCATCTTTTGAATGTAGAGTTATAAGCCAGCTTTTTCACTCTCCTCTTTCACCTTCATTAAGAGGCTCTTTAGCTCCTCTTTGCTTTCTGCCATAAGGGTGGTGTCATCTGCATATCTGAGGTTATTGATATTTCTCCTGGCAATCTTGATTCCAGCTTGTGCTTCATCCAGCCTGGCATTCTCCTGATGCAGTTAAATGTAGTTAATTACAGCAGTAAATTGGTGGTTTTAAATAAATGTCTATGTGATTCATAATAATATGGATAATAATTAGTGTAGCACTCCCTCTCTTTGAAAAGTCAGATGGAACTTCTCTGTCTTATCTCAGGATCCTCGGGAAGTTACTGGCTGAGGAGGGGAATAATCACAGTGGAACAAACTGAAGCACAAAGGCTTTTCCTAGGCCACGCGCAGTGGACCAGGCTGACCTTGAACCTGATTCTCCATCTCTGCAAACGCAGAGCATGAAGCCAGCCCTCACACGTACACAGTGCAGCTCAGCACACCTGCCTGAGCTTCTGGGTGGTCTTGCCCACAGGCACTGTCTGGTCTCATGCCTGTTTGAAAGAAACGATCTCACCGTTCACTGTTGAGTGCCAATTGCTAGACCTTTCCAATACTTAATGCCTTGCTTTTTATAATCCATTTGAGCATTCCATTAATCCCCTCTCCCTGCTCTGCCACACACATATCAGACTAAATAGCTGTTGGTTTGCTTTCCCAGTTGCAGTGGCCAAACTCGGTGCCTTTACGTTTTCTTTGGACGAAGGAAGCTTGCACATGAGTTATTTCTCTGGTGGTTCATCAAAATCTGCTGAAATAGTGCTAATCAGATAGCAAAGTGTTTTTAAACAACAGCATTCATGGAAAACCATAACAAATAAATAAACTACAGAAAACAGGAGTACTACTGTCAAGCTTACCTCGAATGGCAAGTAGTAGCTTCTGCTAGAACGAATATTCATTTCAAATCATGAGCAAGTAGAAAATTTTAGAAAGGGAAAGGACTTACTTTCTTATAACTCATGCCATTAATGAGACATTTGATGCAGGAATTATCAGAGAGGGAGTAGAATAAAGTATATGTTTGTCATGTGCAAGCATGTGCATATGTGTGTGTATGTATCTGATCCCAGAATAGCACATATATCCAACACACTTATTTAGAATGATTATTTTTGTTATTTCACAGATTGGCTTCCTTATTCAAAAGAAAAAATCTATACACAGAAAATGGTGATGGCAGTGGTGGTTGTAGTTTAGTCACATCTGACTATTTCAACCCTACGGATTGTAGCCCCCAGGCTCCTCTGTTCATGGGATTCTCCAGGCAAGAATACTGGAGTGGGCTGCCATTCCCTTCTTCAGGGGATCTTCCTGACCCAGGGACCAAACGAGTCTCCCACATTGCAGGCAGATTCTTTACCGCTGAGCCACCAGGGAAGCTCATATACAGAAAATAAGAAAAGCAGACAACCCAAGTAGATTAAACCTAGAAACAGATTCTCAGATAAATAGACACTCCAGGTTATAATGAGACATGTATTCTGAGAAATATATATAGGAGTATATTTTTAAAATGCATATCACAATGAATGCAGATTAATTCAGATATATACACTTATTTATAATATATGTAGTAAGGCTATAAAATTAGCTTCTTTCTGAGAGATTCTTTTAGTTCTTTAAGACTGAAAACATGAGGGATGTCGCTGTCTTTAGCAGAGCCCCAGTGGGACGGTGTGTCTGCCCTCTTCCTATGAGTGAATGCTTAGCTGAATCAGAAGCTGTCCTTGTTCCTAGAGCTCACAGATCTGGGTCTCTAGTAATCGCGAGGAGAGCCCAGGCAGCCAGTGATCAGAATCATGGACCTGAACTCCTGGCCGCCTGGTTATCAGGGCCCGCAGAAGAGGCTTCCAGAGCAGACAGGGTCAGGCAGGTTGATAAGGGCCCCTTCATCTTGTGCAGTACTCACAGCTTTAAAAAAAAAAAAAAAGATTCAGATTTTGTTGAATTGACAAACCACTCCTGTTCATGAACTCACAGACCTGCTCCACTGTGAGGTGGGCAATAACTTGCTCATTATAGACAAAATCCTGAGGTTCAGAGAGCAAAGGGATTTGCTTAAGAACTGGAGTCCAGAGCAGTCTGCCTGCTGCTGTAGGATGAGAACACGGGTGTATGACAGTGGAGTGTGGACCCCAATCCTGTCGCTGACTTGTGAGGTGATTCAACTACCGAACCTGGTTTCTTGCCCACAGAACGTGGCCCACCCTCTTGAGTCTCTGAGGCAGGAGGCAGTCACTTGTGTTAACACACGGAATACACTCAGAAAGACGCCTGGCACCAAAGTGCTCTGAACCATTCACTGCTCTTACACATGTGAGCCTCCCTCTCAGAATCAGAGCCACGTGAGTACCCGAAGGCCTGATCACGCATCCAGAGGAAACACCAAAGTCAGCGTTTAAAGATGAGAAAATACTGGTTGGATTAATTGGGCTAACGGAAATGTAATCCATAGCTTATGTTTAAGTCACTCCATATGAAAGGCATCTTGAAGCTCTTTCAGATCTCTCCTAGCTCAGTATTTGTTTTAGCTTCTTAAAATCTTTAAAAGGTATTTACTAATGAAAACCAACAGATGCTCGTTTTATTTCTTTACACTCTTAGGAACTCAGGGATGTGTTTTAACACATTGGAGCTCTGGTGAATGGCCAAGGACCAGCGCACACGTCTTGGAAGCCCAGGGACCTGGGGTTGACGGCAGTCTGGCTCAGCCAGCTGCTTCTTCTCTGATCTGAGACCAATACTCTGCTTTCCTGAAGCTCAAGTTGTCCACAGGAACCCTCCCACCCAGAGCTTATGTTCCACTGATGGGGGATGAGGTGGGGTTGGAAGGGGGTGGGTGAAAACAGGCACACTTTAAAACAAAGGAGCCTTTTTAGTATGTTAGAAGATGAAATATTACATGAAAAATCTATGAGCAGGGTAAGGTGAACCTGATGTGGAGAAGACACGATTTGGGGAAAGGTGGTCTGGGTGGGACTTCCTGGGCAGGTTAGGAGGCTGTGTTCTGGGCTGTTCTGCAGACCTGCAGCGGTTGGAGGAGGCGTCGTACTAGGCGAGGAGACCCCTGCACTGAACTGCGTGTGGGTGGGGAGGTCACCCTCACAGCTCGAGGCTTGTTCCCTGGATGCCCACCCCATTGCTTAGAGTGTCGTCCTGCCTCAAACCCCGTCCATCTAAGTCGCTATCCCTCTGCCTTCAAGACTCAGGAGGACAGGCAGGTCTCCCAAGAAGCCTGCCCACCCCTTCTCAGGGGGATCGGCGTTGGGGCCCTTAGCACCCACTCTCAGCACATCACAGGGTATATCACACTCTCCCCCCAATGCTCCCTCTTAGACCAGGCTCCAGGCCAACGGGGTATCTGACACCCTCGGCATCGTCTGAACCTGGACCCTGGATCAATGCGGCAAAGAGTTGGTTGGGGTTGGGATTCCATAAGATACTAACGAATCAACAGATAAGAGAGGAAGGGAATCAGGAGGGAAGGGATGGAAGGCAGAGGAGAGAGAAGGAAACTGAAAGAAGGAGCCTGTCGGTGACTTGTAAACTCACGAGCTGCGGGAAAGGGGGAGAAGGGGGAAGCTTCAGCTAAGAGAGGTCTAAAGATGGGTGACAGAAACCCATCTTCCCAACTCGGAGCATCCCAGTCCATGCTTCTGTCTCTCCAGACCCCACCTCTGATGCTCTGATGCTCTCTGTCTCCTGCCCCAAATATCCAATGGCTCCCTTTCCCCTCCAGACTAAGTTAAAACTGCTCAGCCCCAAAGCAAGACTCCCACCACTAGGGCAAGCGCACCTCTGAGGACTCCCCTGGCTCAGGCCACGCTAGGTCCTAATGGATTTCACTTTCCCTGGGGGGAGCTCTGCTCACACCACCCGCCCCACCCGAGGCTGCCCCTGGGCCGACCCTGAAATCCTGTCCCTCCTCAGGGTGAAGTTCAAATGCCTGCTGCTTCCTGAGCCTCTGGGGGCCCATCCCCCCTCCCCAGCCTCTCGCCACCTTTCTCTAGTCCCTCCCCAGCCCTCCTCTGACTCGCGTCGTGCAGGCTGTGTGTCTCCAATCAACCACAAGGTCCAGAGCGAGGAGCACTCTCCTCTCACCTTTGTTCCTCTTCACGGCTCAGCCTAGGGTCAGATGTTCAATAAGCACTTTGTACACCAGAGAATGAACCCACATCATTCTGGGGAGGGAGACAGGCCGGGGGGTCGCGGAGATGGTCCAGAACTAGAATTCTGGAGTGTGATGCTCCCTCTCCAGGGAGTGTGCCGTTTATGACAGACCAGCAGGTGACCCGGTGGTCCCCTCACGGTGAGGGGAGGATGCTGCTCTAGGGCTGCACTCCCGGGGCATCTGAGTGCTGCTGCCGAAGCCTGGGCTCAGCCACCCCAGGAAGCCACTGAGGTCAGGGCCAGCGTTGGGAGCTTGGAGACCCTCAGAAGCAGGGGCTGCCGCGGTGCGGTGATCAGCCTGGGGAGGGGGTGCTGGTCCCCTTTCCAGCCGCCAGCTGCAGGGATTGGTCATCCCCTCAGGACAGATGAGGGGCTGAGACAGAAGCGTGAGTGTCCTGGGGAACCCGATGAGGAAAGGACAAAGCACAGGAGGAATCGGTCCGTCCACCTCCAGGCAGTAACTGGCAGTGCGAGCTCCTCCTGCACACGAAAGGAAAGAGAATGGGTGCCCGCTCTCTGTCAGCCCCGAGACAGCCGCAGATTCTGTGACGGGCGGAAACAGGTTCCCCAGGGAATTAAACCAGCCATTTTGATGAATCTTTGGGAGAACGTGCAGTTAAAGTGCATTTTTGGAGATGACGCTTCCCTCTCTGTGCTCTGGAGCTGATGGCTAGAATCACCCCAGAGACAGACGAGCCTCCTTGCCCCTCATCTCCCAACAGTGGATCGCAGGCTCGTGGGAAGGAGAAGCCTGTGCAACTTTCTCTATGCTAAGACCCTCAGCTTATAAAACAAGCAAAAGTCAATCGCATCACCACATTAAAGGAATAACTGTTAGCCAACTCTTATTTTCCCAGGATGGAGATCAGTTGAAACTCTTAAAAATAAACATTCCAAGGTTTTGAGATACTATCTAAAGACTTGCAATCTTGAGGAAGTTCAGGAGAACTGTAATTACAGTAAATGTCCCATTCACAGAATCTTAAAGTTGGCAGTTACATGACAAAAGCACAGGAATTCAGATATGATTAAAATCTTGATGGCTGTCAGAGCAGGAGGGAACATATGAATAAGGATAAAAACAGAATTGTATCTGCTCTGCTTTGTATAGTGAACTCTTATTCACTCTTGCATTTGCTTCTCTTTCTCCATCTTTCTCTTTAGCAGTCTCCTTCCAAATTTTATGACACACATTAATTTTTATCAAATTTTAGCAACATTGCAGAGGTTAGCATAACCAACAAAGGAGGCAGCTTCCCTTAAGTCATGTGAAATGTCCATTAGCTTCTTTAGATTTTTTGAGGATTATATTGCAAAGTTGTAATTCTCATGTGTACCCTAGTTTTTTAATTCATTCATTTTGATTCTGATACTATGTACTTGCACAATTGCTATCATTAAGTCTAATTATATAATTAGCATAACATGTGCGATCATGTAATTAGAATGTGCAATTATAATGTGCAATTACATAATTACAATGTGTAGTGTCATCAGGGTGTAAATATCCTTCTGAAATGTCAGGAGGAAATATCCCTTGTATGCTCAAGATGTAGTTTTCAAAGTTCAGTTTCTCATGTTTTGTTTTCCAGGATGGAAATTCAAACATTATTTGAATCAAGCGCTTTAATTATGCTTAAGGTGAAAGCTCTATTTTCCCTTCCTTTAATATCTTTTCTAACTGAAGTTCAAGGTAAGAAACTTTGCAGTGTATCAAAATTATTTATTTAACTGATGATCCCACATGATTTCAGTTGAGAAAATAAAATGATTAGGAATCTTAGAAAAATGAACGAATCTTTAAAATGTAAACACTTAGGTCTAGCAGATTTCTATCTAAAAATGTAATGTTTCTTTTAATCACCAGTCTTGTAACAGCTGCATGGCGAGCATGGTCTGGATGCCTCACAGTTTTCTCAAAGCCCTTAATATACGGTCTAACGTTATTATTTTCTCCCAAACCTGCTCTTCCCCGTGCATCACCCATCTCAGCTGTTCTTAGACTCCTGTGTGCATTAGAATCACCTTGAGGACTTGTTAAAACAAATAGCCGAGTTGCCTCCAAAGAGTGTCTGATTAGATAGCCCTGGAGTGGACCAGAGAACTGGCATATCCAGCAGGTGCCCACTGGTCTGAGGACCACATGGAGAACCCTTGGCCCCTCCATCACCGAGCTTCCCGAGTGAGAAGCTTCGAGGTCATACTTGACTCTCTTTGTGTCTCACCCCCCTACCCCCACATGCTCCCTTGGTCACCAAGTCCTGTGGATTCTAACCCAGGAAAGTCCTTCCTGCTCACTTCTCTCCCCTCCTCTCCATGGCCACTGACCTGACTTAATTCAGCCCTCGTGTGCTTTTACCTAGAGGTCTCCACCCTCTCATTCCTTGCCCCGTTAAACCCACACTGACACCAGTGTGATCACCCCCTTCATCACCCCTCCCCTTAAGAATGTGTGCTGGTCCCTCATGGCCCAAAAGACAGTTTTAACCTCCTTAGCCTGGTCTGAGAGACTCTTCTGCCTTGGACGCCAAATTCCTTACCAGACCCATTTCCACCACCCCACTGTGTTCCAGCCATCTTACAGCAGAACACCCCCCTACCTACATCACTTTTCTGCTCTTTGCTAAAGCTGCTTCCTTTGTGTGGATTGAGGATCTAGGTGTTAAGTGTTAGTTGCTTGGTCGTGTCCGACTCTTTGGACCCCATGGACTGTATCCCACCAGGCTCCTCTGTCCATAGAATACTCCGAGCAAGAATACTGGAGTGGGTAGCCATTCCCTTCTCCAGGGGATCTTCCCAACCCAAGGATCGAACTCGAGTCTCCCGAAATGCTGGCAAATTCTTTAAGCCACCTGGGAAGTCGGAAGATCTAGGTGGACCCGACTTATGACTAGAAACTAAGAGACGAGCAGACCAGCATCACTTCAGGGACGTAGAAACCTTGATTACAGACAAGTCCTTGGCTGAGTCAAGGGACGGAGACAAAATGAATAAATGTGCAGGGGGCTGATCAAGGCAAAGGTAGGAAAGGAGGACAATTCTTTTCACCACTGTCAGGAGCTTGACCCAATACTCCACTGGGACCTTACAAGCTTCTGTTTTCTAAGTTTCATTTGCTACATGAGAAAACAGAAAGCTGTAGAAAATGATGCAACTTGTTTTATGGTCAAATCTTTAGTAACTGGCACAATCACGTTTGAAATTCCGCTTCTTACAGCAAATATGCTCTCTGCCTCCATGACTCAGTGGTGTTTAGCAAATTTCCACTGGGAGTGAATTCATAGTTTGAAAAAACACACTGAAACTATGCCAAGGTGCCGACTGGTGTGGAACAGGGACCCTCTGGGGACCATAACGGGGTTCTGTCTCAGGCCCAGTCCTTGTCCAAGTTGTGAGTAAGCCCCACGAAGACACAGAGCCCAAGGTTCTCAGAGCTCGGAGAGTCTGCTAAAAAAAATCATGGGATTTCCAAACACAATATCAAGCTGGAACAAGGACAAATGTCACAGCACATCAAGTTCCAACCTCACCAGACAACGTGAGGGACTAGAAGAAGCTTGGTGCTGACAGCATTGGATTTGTGAAGAGTCTAGGGATTTCCCTCTACTGTGAATTTGGGAAGAGCCAGCAGCACGATATGACTCCTAAAAAATAAATTAAAATGCAGCTGTGCTTGTTTTCAAGATGGCGCTGAATTCAATCTTATGATTCTTCTCCAAGGCAAACTGTTGTTTTTGTTTTTGTTTTTTATGTTAAAGACTTATCCACACTCAACCCTAAAGGGAAACAGGCCCATAGTTTAGGAAGGAAAGAAGACATCCGGTGATGAAGAGAGTTAAAGCTGTGAATCTGCTGGGCTGTGACTCCAGACACATGACAAGGGAGGTACCAAACAGGCACCAACACCACTTCACCACGTGAAGGGAAGGACCAGGACCAGAGTGGGTGCTTAGGCTCCTGGGATGGGGCTGCTCCACTCTGGAAACCAGAGAGAAAAGGCTGCAAGTACCCAGTACCACGGGCTTACATGATCATTGTTTACATGATCATTCCCTGAGCTGCGAAACAGAAAAAATATACAGCTGACCCATGAGGTTCTAAGTCAGGCAACTCCTTCATTCACTGGTTGCCATGGATAGAATATGAAGCTGGCATTTTCTGTGCCCTTTCAGTTCTTTTGTCTGATTAGAAAGAATCACATAATATCTAGGGAGAGGTGAGCACAGATGGAGATGGGGAAAGAGAAAGTAGAAAATTGACATTTTGAGACAAAAAGAAAAAAGAAGAATACTAAGAAAGATAGCCACAAATACCAATAGTCAGGCAATGAGTATTGCAAACAAAATACAAATAATAACACAATATAAGTAGGATGTAAAATAAGTATGTTTGCAACCCTGAGTAAGTAAAGGAAGTCATAACAGCCATAAATGTAGGATAAGAATTTAAGGAACATCTGAGATAAAAACAAGCAGATGTGAAAAAAAAAGAAACTGGAAATATTGAGAATGAAAAATATATTCATTAAAATAAAATAGCATACCTTTAAGACTGGATATGTCAGAGAAATAACCAGCAAAGTTAAAACTACCTCTGAGTAATTCACCTAAATATGGCTTTAAAATGAAAGTGCAATTAAGAAACATGGATGAAAATTTAAAGGATTCAAAAACTTACCTAATAAAAAGTTTCAAAAGAAGAAATAAGACAGAACTTGCTAGATGCATATTTGAAAAGAAAAAAGCAAATGCTTTTTTTTCAAAATAAAAGATAAGACTTTTCAGATTGAAAAACTATCAAGCATTTTAAGGTAAAATAAATTCATATCAAGATATAACCAAGTGCAACTTCAGAAAATTAAGGATGAGCAAGTTATAAAACCTACAGAAGGTTTTACAAGGAAGACAGGTTGCCTTCTAAACAATGACATTCAGCAGAAATGTCATCAGTAAAAAAATAAATTCCTGAAATCTTCAAAGGGTTGAGGGAAAATAATTTCAACATAAAATTCTATACCTAGTTAAACTATTTAATATATAGGACATAAAAAGGCATTTTCAACATTCAGAAGTCAAGATGAGAGGCTACTTAAACACTTGCCAAAAGATTTACTTAACAGTGACATTTAACAAGAAGAATAATGGACATAGAACAAAGAGGTGCAAAGTAAGAAACCATGGTAAGTCCATGGCCTGGAGGAGTATATTAGTAAATCCTCTTAATTCCTAGATGAAAACCAACAACAATAAAAAATAAGCAAATAAAAAAAAAATACTGTAGTTCAGTTAAAATATATTTGTGTAATGTAAGATGTAAGAAGTAATTAACTTGTCATTAATCAAAACACATATAAGCAAATTAATTCAAGTTTTACAAAGCCATTATAAACTTGAATTCACTTTAGAACTCAGGACTAAGATGTTCACAAAAGACACAAAGACAATAAACCCACAAAAAAGGAAGAAAATTAAGAAAATGAATGAAGATTAACCTGGTAAATGACATACCAAAAGAAAGCCAATATAATAAATTAACACTCAAAAGTAAGGTTTTAATTAGAAAGCATGAAAAGTGATGAAAAACATGATGAAACAATGAAAGAAGATATAGTGATTATGCATCTGACAATATACCTTCAAAACATACAAAACAAAAACTGATAGGGTCACAAAGAATAAAAAACAAATCTATAATCATAGGAAAATCTAACACAAGTCTATGCAAAATTAATAAATAAAGCAGATCTTAAAAAACAAGAAGTAAGGATATGTAAGGTGTGAGAAAAAATGAAATGAACAAGATTGTTCTAATAGTATTTTCCATGGAACTTGATAAATTGATTCTAAAGGTGAGATCAAATTTTAAAAGTTCAACCATAGCTCTGAAAATTCTGAATAGGGAAAAGGAGGCTTTTACATCATCTACTGAAATGGTAGACGAGCTCCCTTTGGGCTTACCTGGTGGCTCAGTGGTAAAGACTCCACCTGCCAATATGGGAGACCCAGGTTCTAGCCCCGGGTTGGGACAATCCCATGGAGAAAGGAATGGCAACACATTCCAGTATTCTTGCCTGGGAAATCCCATGGACAGAGGAGACTGGAGGGGTACAGTCCATGGGGTCGCAAAGAGTCACACACAACCTAGTGACTAACAATTTCACTTTGCGCTTCCCTGATGGCTCAGCAGTTTTAGCAGCTTTAGAATCCACCTGCAGTGCAGGAGACACAAGAGATGAGCATTTGAACCCTGTGTTGGGCAGATCCCCTGGAGAAGGGGATGGTAACCATTGCACTTCAGTATTCTTGCCTGAAAAAGTCCATGGACAGAGGAGCCTGGAGGGCTACAGTCCATAGGGTTGCAAAGAATCAGACATGACTGAGTGACTAAGCACAGCACAGCACGCACGTGCACACACACACACACACACACACACACACACATGCACGCACATTGAAATGGCAAAAATCATGAGACTGTTGTGAAGATGAAATGAAACAGGTCCTCAGAGCCCCGGGTGCCTCACTCCCTTTCTCTGCACCTGCAAGACTGAAGGCGGGCTTTGGCACAGGGGCAAGAAATGTTGCTTCCATTCTCTTATTTGAGACCAGCTGGTGATGGCCCCCTAGCCAGGAGCCATGAATCCACCTAGAGGATGAAGAAGCATCAGGAAAGGACAGACAGGTCCACTCTTCCCATCCCGGCTCAGTCCACCAGAGCTCATGTCCATCAAAGCGAGTGGGAAAAGCTGCATTCCTTCTGAAAAGAAGCTCCAGACCAGAAAGAGAACAAATGGGATACAATGTTCTCCAGAAACCATTTCAGGGTGGATACATCAGAGAGCATGTCATCTGCTCACGGATGAACAGACGTCTTGCTCTCTGAATCAAGGAGAACATTTGTCTGAGGCCGCAATGGTTTTGATGGGAGATTTCCACAGGCATGGAGGAAGGAAGCCTCTGTTCATAGATGATTGTGTTATCTACTGACACTTTCTTGTCACCTGACTGCAGCCAGGCAGCAAGTGGGTGGGCAAGTCTTGATGCCAGGCTCTGCTCTAACTGACACGTCTCATTGGTCGAGAATTCCTCTGTCTAGGTTATTTTCCTATAAAAGAAAAACTGGATGCCACAATGTCCAAGCTATTTTGTAGTCTAAATGTATACAATTCCCAATGAATAGTTACGATAGACTGAATAAATAGGCCATTGGCAGAAATGCAAACATTTAGCTGAAGTTTATCTGGAGAGATTTTAATGCTGTATGGACTGGAGCTCTTGGGAATGGGCAAGGGTGCTGTCTGATTTACAGAGAAAGAAAGTGTTAGTCATTCCGTTGTGTCCAACTTTTTGCGACCCCATGGACTGTAGCCCAGGCTCCTCTGTCCATGGAGTTTTCCAGGCAAGAACACTAGACTGGGTTACCATGACCTCCTCCAGCGGATCTTCCCCACTCAGGAACTGAACCTGGGTCTCCTGCATTGCAGGTGGATTCTTTACTGTCTGAGCCACCAGGGAAGCCACCAGGGAAACCATCTGGTTTCTATGATGGACAGTAAGAGGTACCAATGGTTGTCTGGAGCCAGTAGGGCAACCAGCCTGGTAGGGCCAAGGTGGCTCCACCATGCGCTGAGGAGCCCAGAATGTCACAGTCCACTGCTTACAAAGCAAAGGGCCTTGGCAAGTTGATGCCTCCCAGGAGGGGGAGAGAAATAACTCTAGATGGCAGAGTGATGGAGAGCTTTTTAGAGCAGCTTTCTGAGGAAATGCATTCTTTGGAAGTGGGCTTTCTGTTGAGACCAGCAGCCCCTAAGGACCCCAGTGACAACCCCGGGGCTCTTGAGCTGCTACTGCTGTTTCAGCCCTAATGTGCTAAAGAACCACAATGCATAATGACAAACGGGTGGGGGAGAACAAAGAATATTCAGGAGAAGGTATTCCCCCATTAAGCAAACCTGGTTTGTCATTGGAAAGCCCTTCAAAGGACAGCTTCCTAAAGATTAATCCCTAGGCCCCAGCTCAGTAGAATCCTGGAGGTAAGGCCCAAGGCTCTGTTTGTTTGAAGGGCCTCCCATGTACTTCTGGTGATGAGCTGTGGGTCCCCTTGACCCAGATCCTCCAGTCTTCACGTGGGAGGTTCTCGTCATGGATGGCACCTGGCAATTTTGTCCACATCCAAGAGGGAAAGCAAAATGGGTACACCAGGTCTCCACCTTCTTAACATTCTTTCTCAAGAACCCTCCACATCTAGAAGCAGAGGAAACCCTGGGTCCAGCCCATTTCCCCCACCCCTCCTGGATAACACTGCTCTTCTTGGGCCACATCCTGAATCTCCCAGCATCTAACCTGCCCATCTCAAAACAGAGTCCTCAACATCAACAGGTTGGGAATAAATGAGCCTAAAATTGTGAGAGGGCACATGTCTAAAAATGCCTGTGTGTTTGCTGCTACGTGCTTTCTTGCCATACAATCTACAAAAACTTACTTTAGGAATATGTATTCACACAGCTCTTGGGCAAGACTATACTCCTTAGCCACTGAAGTTCAGTTCACTTCAGTCTCTCAGTCATGTCCGACTCTTTTTGGCCTTGTGGACTGCAGCACACCAGGCTTCCCTGTCCATCACCAACTCCCAGAGCTTACTCAAACTCATGTTCATTAAGTCGGTGATGCCATCCAACCATCTCATCCGCTGTCGTCCCCTTCTTCTCCCGCCTTCAATCTTTCCCAGCATCAGGGTCTTCTCCAATGAGCCAGTTCTTTGTATCAGGTGGCCAAAGTATTGGAGTTTCAGCTTCAGCATCAGCCCCTCCAGTGAATATTCAGGACTGATTTCCTTTAGGATGGACTGGTTGGATCCCCTTGCAGTTCAAGGGACTCTCAAGAGTCTTCTCCAATACCACAGCTCAAAAGCATCAATTCTTCAGGGCTCAGCTTTCTTTATAGTCCAACTTTCACATCCATACATGACTACCGGGAAAACCATAGCTTTGACTAGATGGACATTTGTTGGTAAAGTAATGTCTCTACTTTTTAATATGCTGTCTAGGTTGGTCATAGCTTTTCTTCCAAGGAACAAGTGTCTTTTAATTTCATGGCTGTAGTCACCATCTGCAGTGACGTTGGAGCCTGAAAAAATAAAGTCTGTCACTGTTTCCACTGTTTCCGTATCTATTTGCCATGAAGTGATCAGACCAGATGCCATGATCTTAGTTTTCTGATTTTGAAATTTAAGCCAACTTTTTCACTCTCCTCTTTTCCTTTGCCTTTAGCTTCTCTTCTTTTCTCAGCTATTTGGAAGGCCTCCTCAGACAACCATTTGCCTTTTTGCATTTCTTTTTCTTGGGGATGGTCTTGATCACTGCTTCCTGTACAGTGTCAGGAACCTGCATCCATAGTTCTTCAGGCACTCTGTCTATCAGATCTAATCCCTTGAATCTATTTGTAACTTCCACTGTAAAATTATAAGGGATTTGAATAGGTCACACCTGAATGGTCTAGCGGTTTTCCCTACTTTCTTCAATTTAAGTCTGAATTTGGCAATAAGGAGTTCATGGTCTGTGCCATAGTCAGCTCCCAGTCTTGTTTTTGCTGACTGTATAGAGCTTCTCCATCTTTGGCTGCAAAGAATGTAATCAGTCTGATTTCAGTATTGACCATCTGGTGATGTCTATGTGTAGAGTTGTCTCTTATGCTGTTGGAAGAGGGTGTTTGCTATGACCAGTGTGTCCTCTTGGCAAAACTCTGTTAGCCTTTGCCCTGTTTCATTTTGTATTCCAAGGCCGAATTTGCCTGTAACTCCAGGTATCTCTTGACTTCCTACTTTTGCATTCCAGTCCCCTATAATGAAAAGGACATCTTTATTGTGTGTGTTAGTTCTAGAAGGTCTTGTAGGTCCTCATAGAACCATTCAGCTTCTTCCGCCCTACTGATTGGAGCATAGACTTGGATTACTGTGATACTGAATAGCCCCTTCTGTGGGACAATAAATTACATTTGAAACCACACCCTCCCTTAAAAAACATGTACAAGCTTCCAACTGCAAATTGATGCTTTCTGTCCCTCTGAAACTTTTGTACTCAGTCTATGTACACTGATTCTCTATCAGCCTGTTTGTGATCCGGAGACTTCCTTCATCCCTCATTCACTCCCTCCTTCCCTCACTCACTCTTCTAACTCATCAAATGCCTTTTATTGGGTAGAAATTCAACAAAATACTGAGAATACAAAAATAGAAGATATTATTCCTCTCTTAAAAACCCTACAACCAAGTTGAACAGAAAAAAAGAAAAAACAATGTTTTTAAAAATAGTGTAAGAGACTATTATGACAGCATCAAGCATACTAATATTTGCATTATAGGGATCCCATGAGAAGAGAGAGAGAGAAGGGGACAGAGGACTTACTGGGAAAAATAATAGGTGAAAACTTTCCTAACCTGGGAAAGGATACCTCCACCCATGTCCAGGGAGCAGAGGAGGTCCCCAGCAAGATGAAGACAAAGAGTTTCACATCAAGGCACATTTTAATTAAAATGGTAGAAGTTAAAGAGAAAGAGAAAATCTTAAATGCATCAACAGAAAAGCAACTGACTATTTACTTGAGAACTCCCATAAAACTCTCAGCTGAGTTTTCAGAAGAAACTTGCAGACCAGAGGGAGTGGCATGATATATTCAAAGTGTTGAAAGCAAACAACCTGCCACTGAAATACTCTGCCCAGCAGAGCTATCATTCAGATTAAAAGGAGAGATAAAGAGTTTTACAGACAAGCAAAAGCTAAAAGAGTTCAGCACCACTAAACTGGCCTTACAAGAAATGTTAAAGGGACTTCTCTAAGTGGAAAGGAAAGACCGCAGCTACAAATATGAAAATGACAAAAGGAAAAAATCTCACTGGTAAACACAGACAACAGTAAAAGAGCAGATCAGACACTTATAAAGCTAGTGCGTGCACGCTGACTCTGCGACCTCATGGACTGTAGCCCACCATGCTCCTCTGTCCATGGGATTCTCTAGGCAAGAATGCTGAAATGGGTTGCCATTTCCTCCTCCAGGGGATCTTCCCAACCCAGGGATTGAACCTGAGTCTCTTACATCTCCTGCATTGGCAGGCACGTTCTTTAAACCATTAGCATCACCTGGAAAGCCCACATTGGCATATACTCATTCATAAAAAATGAAATCTTGCCAGTGACAACAACATGATGGCTCTAGAGGATATTATGCTAAGTGAAATAAGTCAGGCAGGAAAAGACAAATCCCTCATGATCTCACTTATCCGAGGAATCCAAAAAGGAAACAAACAAAACAAAATGAAAATACTTACAAATAAAGAGGTTAAAAAAAAAAAGAGAGTGATTGCCAGCAGAGGAGGTTGGTGAGTAAAATATATGCAAAGGATTAAGAGGTACAAACCTTCAGTTACATAATAGATAAGTCAAGGGGATTCAATATACAACATAGGAATGTGGTCGATAATATCGTAATAAGATTGTTTGGGGATTTACTAGAGTTATTGTGCTGATTATTTCATGGCATATGCAAATGTCAAGTCACCTGAAATTTACATAATATTGTGCGTCAACTGTATTTCAATAAAAAGAACCCTACAACTAATCTCCAACTCGACCCGCTTGAACAAATCTATGGTGAACCGCTTCATTAAAAATCAAATACCCTCTCTTGTGCAACACATACAAAACTACTCACTTCCTTTCTCTGGGCCTCAGGGAGTGTGTCTGAGGCACTGGCTTTCAAATCATGTTCTCCACAGATCTCATTCAGTGCTCAGCTAGAGGAGCCGTCTCTTCTGAAGAGTGGAATTCCAGCTTCCCTCTGTATCGTCAGCTCTACCGGCGAGCGTGTAACCTGGAGCTGATTTCTCGTGAGGCGCTTTCAAAATCCCTGGTGTCAATGAGATGCAAGGGTCCTTCCAGAATCTGCACTCTGTGATTTTGAGATCATATAAAAGGGCCATATTTGCAGGATATCTGCATGAAGAAGAGTTTGGATTGATGATACAGGGGAAAGGGAACTACGGTAAGAGACAATTGGAGGGCTACACAGGCTGAAATGAAAGTATGAGTGTTTAATTCCTCCCTTGAAGCCAAACATGAGAGGCTGGGAGAAAGTGTCCAAGTGGTTTCATGCAACCAGAATAGATTTTAATGATCACCTGGCACCTTCCAAAATTACAGCTGTGAATGGGGTTATTTTTATCAGTCGATATTCATCAAAAGAAAATTCAATGTGCTCTGTATTCATTAAATGCTGATATACACAGTCCATGACTAAATTATTCATCTTTTTATTGTTTTAAGTGTCCAAGTGAATGCTGCCTGCCTAGACACTTAATAGTAAGGAACCAAGTATTTAAATATTTGACCTGTTCACATAACTGCCAAGAGAAAAGAGCATTTTTAAGCTTAAAAAAAAAAAAAGCAGAAAAATAGAGCTCAAAGTAATGCATACATTAAAAGTTATTTTTATTAGTCTCCAAATTATCTCCATGTTGAGAATTTGTTGTATAGCTTTGATGATGTAAGTTGTGAGTAGGGTTTCTCTGGTTCCTGATGTCTCATTGGAACTGAAATTCATCAGGGTGTAAGAGATTTGCAAGAAATTTTCATCAGTCTTAAATTATCCACTCAAGTTTTTAAAATAAGGAAACATGTGGCTTGGTTAAAGTGCCCCCATTACCACCATGTTGAGGGCAGGCCTGTCCACACAGTCCCAAGGCTGCTAAGAAATTGTGCCCTTCCTTTGTTCTCTGAGTGGACGCTGTCTCAGGAAAGAGCTTTCCTTTTAGAGAAGATTCAGTCATTCTGACAAAGCAGTCTTTTTTTCTCTTCCATTTATGGCAATGTGCGTAAGATGAAAATTAGAGTGAAAAATGGATTTTGACTGAAAACTGAACTGGCAAATATAATTAGTGTCTCCAGTGCAGCACGGGCTTGAGTGTCCTCTGCCCTCATCAGTCAAAGGTCACTGTCTGACCACCTCCAGGCCCCATCCTGCAGCTCTGCTCTGCTGAGCTCCCAGGAAGGTGTACGGAGACAGACACCCTTGTCTCCAGATGGGCGATGGCTCCACACGGGCCTCCTCAGGGGGAGAGGAGGGGAGAGTGGGCGACCCGTGTCCCCGTCCTGCGATGAGGTGGCTCAGGCATCCTGGGGGGGTCAGCCCGCCCCAGGGGACTCCCAGACTCAGCCTGCATAAGCTCTTGATTCCAAGCTTCTCTTTCTTGTCTTACTTTATTCCCCTGCCCACAGAGGCTGAAGCAATGACCCAGTCAGCTTCTCTGTCCATCACCACCCTGGGGCCTCTCATGACCTCAGCAGTCCATGCAGCCGTCCTGAGTTCAACCAGCGTGGACAGGAGCTGCTGGGCAAGCAAGGGGGTCATCGCTCCAACCCTCGATCCATAAGACCAATTTCAGCGTTTCAGGCCGCCCCATGAGCTCGCTGAGCGTGAAAATCCACATCTCTTAACAGACCCTGACCTGCTGTCTTCTCCAGGCTCCCTGTGTGTGAGCCAGTACCGCCTCCCTCAGGAGAAATGGCCCTGGGCTCCGTAAGCGGTCCAGGTGTGCAGACCTCAGGATAAGGATGAGCCGTGATGATGCAACAGTGCTCTGTGGGGCCTCAGTTCTTTCACATGAATCGTCCCGTTTTTTCTTCACACACACACAAACAGAAAACCACACACACACAAAACCACACACACAAAAAACATACACACAAACCACACATACACACACACACAAACACAAAACCACACACACAAAACCACACACACAAACACAAAACCACACACACACAAACCATACACACAAATATACACACAAATCCACTGAGGATGCAGAGGGGAAGGACAAGTCATTTATTGTCACTTGTGGAATATATTTGCAATCCTTAAACTGACACTGATAAGTAAGTTATACCTTTCATTTCACAGAAGGATAAGCTGAGATCACACAGGTTAAATAACCTGTCCACTGCCAGTGCTGTTAGCGAGCTGCTGCTGGATCCAGAAGACAGTTCCTGGCCCTCCAAGCAGCTCGTTTCATCTCATTACATACCTCTGCACCCTGCTAGTGCAAATCCCCTGTGATGGAGGTGTCCTCAGGCTTATCTGGGTGGCTCTTCATCCTATCTGCAAGCAGGCTCAGGGCAGGTTGTAGAAAGACTCTCAGATGCAGTGGGGAAGCTACAGGTGTGCCAGTCTGGGTAGGCACTGGGAGAAGAGGCGAACCCAGCCTGTCAACTCAGGGCTGAAGGTCTAGGGGGTCGTGGGGCTCTGTGGACACCCCCCAGGGAAGCAGGAGGTAGGTAAGTCTCACTGACCCGGATGGAGGCCCACAAGGGGCCAGCCAGCCCCAGTGCTGGAGCTGGGCCGAGGGACAGGGAGGTGAGGCTGCCCAGTGCTGCCCAAACTGGTTCAGCCAGGATGGATGCCCACAGGTGGTCCACACCAACATGAGCTGATGGCCAAAAACTCAGATCAAATGCAGCAACAGCGCTGGTGGGGACAAACAGGGAGCGAGCAGGGCAGCCCCTGGAGTGGACACGGGGCAGTGTCCAGAGGGCAAGGGCAGCACCCTCCTCCCCACCATTCACCTAATGAGAGCAGTGGCAGCAAGAAAGGAATAAGCAGGTTGGAGCATCCTCAGGGGCCTGTTTGGAGAAAGAAGAGTGTTTGGGAGCCAGGTGGGTGGCTCCCAACAAATGGATGGGTGACCAGGCTTCCCAGTCTCCAAGGCTGGCTTCCCAGTCTCTCCACTCAGCTGTGGATCCCTGGTCTCTACTTCACGGGTCCCAGGTGTGCAGCAGCATCACCAACTGCAGGAACAATGGTTTGCACATGCAAACACCTGCAGCCTGTGATAGAGCAGAAGAAATCCCCTCAACCATAGAACACCTATCGGGGGTCACTGTGCTATCTCTTCAGTCATGCCCGACTCTTTGTGACCACATGGACTCTAGCCCACCAGGCTCCTCTGTCCATGGGATTCTCCAGGCAAGAATACCAGAGTGGGTTCCCATTCCCTCCTCCAGGGGAACTTCCCGACCCAGGGATCAAACCTGCGTCTCTTGTGCCTCCTGCACTGGCGGGTGGGTTCTTTATCACTGGGCCCCCGGGGAAGCCCATAGGCTGCTAGGTTTTGCATCCTGATCTTTCTCTCTTGGTTATAATGTCACAGCAAGTCGTTCTTTCAGAGCCAGATTTCCTAGTGGGTTTCAAGAATATGATGGTGACAAACTTGCAGAGCATCCCTGCCACACAACAGGAGGTTATCTAGCTGAGCTCAGTGAGTCCTATGGTGAGTCCAGAGTTGAGCATCCCCATGGCAAGAGGGAGGGGAGGTCGTGGCAGGAGGAGACCAAGGAACAGAAGCGCCAGCAGACGAGGAGACCTCACCTCGGGGAGGCGCTAGGGCCCTGCCTGCTCCCTCCTGGCGGCTCCCACGCTGAGGAAGGCCAGCATGGATGTCCCTGACCCCAGGAGTCCAGGAGGGGCCAGGAACCTAAAAAAAAAAAAAAGTTTGTTCTTAGAAACTCCCCTGAAATGGTCCTGCCGTCCTGAGTGGGAAGCTGCCCGCAGAGCTGCAGAGGCCCAGCCCCCTAGGACCACACCTGGACCCCCACAGACCCCATAGCCCTCTCCCTGCCTCCTCCCCGCCCCCCTACCCTCTCCATCTGAGCATCCACTGCACATCTGATGCTCAACAACAAACAAAACAAAGTTCCCAACCCACTTGTGGCACTTACATTTTAGCTGGAGAGATATTTATAAATAAACAGATGAATAATAGCAAATGCATTATATCATCTTAAGAAGAGACTGTGCCCTGAATCCAAATAAAAGAGCAGCAAAGACTTTCAGGATGTCTGGGAGGAGGTGGTCTGAGTGAGGGGCATGGAGTCCAGCTGAGAATGGAGAGGGCTGTGACACCTGAGAAGGATGAAAGGAGGAATCGTCTAGTGCCATTGAATCTCTGTAGAATCCAGATTCCACTGAAGAAAATAATGATGATGGTTATATTTTTAAAGGCTGATATTTGCAGACCCTGGAAACAAATTCCTTTGTAAATATTTTAAATTATGATGAAAAATTTTAGATTTCAACCTAAAAATGTATAGACACATAATTTTCTAAATTACATTTAGGTGTACAAGGACAAAAGTATTGATGTATATGAATATATGAAGTCCCCTGATTGAGATCCTTTCCCATCACTCACTGCCACAGGTGAACACAAATGATATTTCCAAGCTCTAACTATCAACGCTTCACTGGCACTTTTACTTAACTTTCATGTAAGATGAAGGCAGTATGATTAGCCTTCTTTTGAGAAAAGAGAGACTCATCTGAAATCACAGGAACCAGTGAAATGGCAAGGATGAGACCATGAACTTCTGAGGCCCAGAGGGCGAGGCATTTCTGCCGGAGAATAAGAAACACAGGTCAAGGAGCCCAACCGAAGAGCCACATTTTCTTCGAGGTGTTTTCATTCACCTTCTAAATGTGAGATCTATCTCCTTTTTTGGTGAGCCAGTTGACCAGAAAATTGTCCTAATAAGGACTGCACATAAGTAGACTTCAAGTATCATAAATCTGAATCAGAGACAATCCAATCATCTCATCCTCTGTTGTCCCCTTCTCCTCTTGCCCTCAATCTTTCCCAGCACCAGGGTCTTTTCTAATGACCAAGTTCACCTTATCCCAGGAATACAACATTCCTCTGTCATTTAACTGGAGCCGATTATACAGAGTGAAGTAAGCCAGAAAGAAAAACACCAATACAGTATACTAACATACATATGGAATTTAGAAAGATGGTAACGATAATCCTATATGCAAGACAGAAAAAGAGACACAGATGTATAGAACAGTCTTTTGGACTCTCTGGGAGACAGCAAGGGTGGGATGATCTGAGAGAATAGCATTGAAACATGTATATTATCATATGTGAAACAGTTCACCAGTCCATGTTCGATGCATGAGACAGGATGCTCAGGGCTGGTGCACTGGGATGACCCTGAGGGATGGGATGGGGAGGGAGGTGGGAGGGGTTTTCAAGATGGGGAACACATGTAAACCCATGGCTGATTCATATCAATGTATGGCAAAAACCACCACAATATTGTAAAGTAATTAGCCTCCAATGAAAATAAATAAATTAAAAAAATAATAATAAAATAAAAAGCTATTAAATAATGACATGAAAGTAAGTAGCCTCCAATTAAAATAAATAAGTTAATTTTTTTAAAAAATAATTAATAACATGAATCAATTTATAACAAAATAAATTACAAACCCCATCACTATCCCCATAGATGCAATGAAATCAAGTTCAATATCCATTCAAGATAAATATTCTTAGCAACCAGGGAATAAATTAATAGAGAATGCTAAAAACAAATGCTTCAAAGAAAAATCAACAGGAAAATGTTTAAAACATTCTCTTTAGGAGTAAGAATGAGGTAAGCATACTCACTGTCCCCATTCCTATTCAATATTGAACTATAAAGAAAGGAAGAAAAGAAAAAACTGAAAATATATAAAAAGATGGAAAAGGAAGAAGATTGTACATAGGAAGACCAAAAGAACAGCCAGTTAATTTATTAGGATTAAGAGGAGTTAAGGTCTGCTGGACATGAAATCACCATGTAAATGCCAGCAGCATTTCTGTAGCCAGCAATAAACATTTGAAAATATAAACCTATAATTCTCCATAGCAACAAAAACACACAGAGAAAAAAATTTAACAAAAAATGTGTAAGGTTTTTATGGAGAATATTAAATGCCACTGAAAGACTTTGGTCATCTTTTTTGTGGTCTTTTTGTGGCTATTGAGAAAGATATCTTTTTTGAAACAATATATTCTAAACACATAAAACACCTAATAAGGAGAGGAGAATGTCCATTTTCATGGATAGGAAAGCTTGACCGTATAAAGTTATAAATTCTCCTTGATTTATCTCTCTTCAAAACAGTCTCCCTCAAAATCCCAATCAGCTTTTGAAGACCTGGAAAGCAGTTATAAACAGTGAGCCGGTCCACTTCGGGGATCTGCCTGCTGCTCCCTGGACGGATTTTCTATCCGTGAACCCGCACCAGCCTTCTCCTAACTGTCTGAGCTTTAGTATCTAATGAGGTTAGTGAAGGAATTCCTTGTTTTTCAAAGTTGACTTGAATATTTGTGGCATGTTGTGTTTTACAGACAGACACCATATGTTCTTAACTCCACTCCCACCAACAAGTGAGTGCACATTCCCTTCTCTTGAATCTACAAGGCATTCTGTGACGGACCCACCATACAGAATGATGAAAATGATGCTTTTATGATTTCCGAGGCTAGACTGTGGAAGGATGCAGCTTCAGCCTGGCTCTCTCGGGACACATGCTTTGGATCCCTGAACCAACATATAGGCAGTCATGCTACCCTGATTAAAGGCAAAAGAAGGGGGCAGCATAGGATGAGATGCTTGGATGGCATCACCAACTCAACGGACATGAATTTGAGCAAACTCCAGGAGATAGTGAAGGACTGGAGAGCCTGGCATGGTGCAGTCCATTAGTTCAGTTCAGTCACTCAGTCGTGTCCGACTCTTTGTGACCCCATGGACTGCAGCACGCCAGGCCATGAGGTCACAAAAAGTTGGACACAACTTAGCAACTGAATAACAACACCCTGATGGTGTATAGACCATGTGGAAAAATTATGTAGAGGGAGGAGCTCAGGAACGCCAACTGGAGAAGCACTCAGCAGTTTGCATCTGCCCAGCCTAGGTGCCCTGGGTGAGCCCTGGAGCTGACACCAAAGAAAGGGGAGATGACCCCCACCAGACCCCACCCAGATCACAGACTGGTGAGTAAAACACATAAAGTTTCGGGGTGGTTTGTAGTACAGCCATCGTAGCAAGAATGACATTCTCAGCCCTTTACTTTCATCAGCTTGGTACATTCCAGGAAAAAATCTTGCAGACCATTTAATAGAAATGCTTTGAATGAGGGATGAACATGGACATCTTTCCAACACTGAGTCTTGCCATCAGGACGTGTGCCACGCCAAATCCTTTACTCGGCGTCTATTGAAGTGATATACGTTTTCCTCCCACGAAATCACTGAAATGTGCTGAATTGCATATATTTTTTTCCTAATGATAAATGTCTTTGCATTCCTACCATAATCCCCCCTCTGTCAGAGGTACTTTTATGTACACTTCTGGAATTGATTTGCTAATATTTTACTTAAAGTTCAGCCTATGTTCATAAGAGGGATTAGTATATGATCTTTTTTTTTTTTTTTTTTTGCTAGGACATCAAGGTCAAAGCGAGCACGTAAAATGAACTGCCACATTTTTCTTCTTACTCAGCCAGCTGTCGATGGGCTGTGGTGGCACTGGCTGCCCCTGTGTTGGAGGAAAGCCTGAGGGGACTGAGTGGGGGATGGGTGTCTGCTGACTCAAGTTGGCCCAGGCACCCCCACGGGTCTCCACCCTCTCAGTGCGTCCAAGGGCACAACCGACTAGATGGGCCAGGTGTGGGCGGGAGAATGACTTGAGGAGCCCGCACGCAGTTTCGTCCAACTCGGGGACGACATCGACTGTGAGGCAACCTGCAGCAGCACCTGCTTTTGTCCTGGGTCCCTCTGGGTTCTTCCAGGTTTGGGACCACTTCCAGAATAAATTCCAAATAATCATTCTCTCTCTAAAAGGTGTTATCCCCATGGGTAAATAATTTGTGGGGTGAACCTCAGAGTGGATTCAATATTATTTTTTAATACATGTTTGTTTATTTGGATGCACCGGGTCTTTGCTGCAGTACGTGGGATCTAGCTCCCTGACCTGGAATTGAACCTGTGCCCCCTGCATCGGGAGTGCTGAGTGTTAGCCACTGGACCACTAGGGAAGTCTCCCAAAGTGGGTTCAATGTTCTAACAGTAGTGTGACTTATCCGCTCCACCTACCAGAATGAGGGATGTGAAGGGGAGGCGGGAACTGGCATCTCTCAAGCAAAGCCTTCTGCAACTCCTACCATCCTGGGCTGTGTTTCTGATGCAGACTGGACCACAGGGCACAGCCCTCCCATGGGCTGTGTGCCATCCACCCTGCTCCACAGACAGCATAGCAAAGCTTGAGAGGCTGTGGGGCTAACCCAGAGCTGGTGTGAAATGATGGAGCCAGGATGCAAAGCCGACTCACGGCTCCAGCTCCTCCAATACCGCCCTCTGGACGAGATTCAGGACCTGCCATTGATCAGACCTGTCACCTCATTTTTCTCGGAGCCTCGGTTTGCTCATTTGCAAATGAATGTGTGCTCAGCTGTATCTGATTCTTTTCAATCCCAGGCTCCTCTATGGGATTTCCCAGGCAAGAATACTGGAGTGGGTTGCCATTTCCTTCTCCAGGGGATCTTCCTGACCCAGGGATTAAACCCACGTCACCATTCCATGTTCGATGCATGGGACAGATGCTCAGGGCCGGGGCAGTGGGATGGCCCAGAGGGATGGGATGGGGGGGGGGGGGGGTCCAGGAGGGGGAACACATGTAGACCCATGGCTGGTTCATGTCAATGTATGGCAAAAACTATTACAATATTGTAAAGTAATTAGCCCCCAACTAAAATAAATAAATTTATTAAAAAAAAAAAAAACCCACGTCTCCTGACATTCCTGCATTAGCAGGCAGGTTCATTACTACTAGCACTGCCTGGGAGGGAAGATAAAAACCCCCACCAGACTTGTCCAATTTGAACAAGCCCTTCGAGTGCGCATACAAGATGAGCCGGGGTCATGCATATGGGGCAGGGGGACCTGGCAGATGTTCCAGAGGTGGCCGTGGCTCCTTCCTGGCCACACCTGGGAAGGTAAGGAGGCAAGACACAGACAGGAGGAGCCACAGCCTGCAGCCTGGAGAGCAGCTCTCTGCAGGTGCTGACTTTCCTGCCATCACAGCAGCTCTGAGTGCATCCTGCCGGGATGGCAGAGGAAGCACAGGGTGACGTCAACTCGTTCCCAGGAGTGATCATAAGGGGATGTCACACGGCGAGCTGGCCGGAACGGCTCTTTCCTTGTCCCTCCAGGACGGCCACTGCTGAGGGGAGATCTGAGGCCCCCATGTCTGGGTCAGAGTCTCCCCAGGACCAGTGGATTGGTGACTGTTCTCGTCAGCAAAGCTGTGGCAGCAGAGATGGTCAGATGAGCAGAGAGCCAGCCTGTCTGAGTTCTGGCCTGTACACCAGCAGACATGCCTATATTCCTTATAATACATGAGAAACGTCTTTATTTCTGTGACTGTTGATACAGTTTCCAGCCACGAACAGACCGTTTGCACTTGCCTTTAGCATCCAATCTGGGCCCCTCTTCTTTATCCAAAATCACAGCCCCCCTCTCTGTGCTCACCACTTCCAGGCCTGCGACTGCCCATGGCTGCCCTGAGAACATGTCCATGAAGGAAGAACAGAATCATATTTTGAGCACTCACATCCTATCCCTCTGGTTGACATCTGATTTACCCAGACAAAGGTGCGTCTGCCCATCTCTTTTGAAGTCGTGTCCGACTCTTGCGACCCCATGGACTGTAGCCCACCAGGCTGCTCTGTCCATGGGATTCTCCAGGCAAGAATACTGGAGTGGGTTGCTATTTCCTTCTCCAGGGGATCTTCCTGACCCAGGAATCAAACCCAAGTCTCCTGCATTGCAGGCAGATTCTTTACCAACTGAACTATGAGGGAAGCCCCCTCTTTTGCATATCTACTGTTTTTGTTCAATTGCTAAGTCATGTCCGACTCTGAGACCCCATGGACTGCAGCACAGGCTCCTCTGTCCTCTACTTTTCCTGAATTTGCTCAAATTCATGTCCCCTGAATCGGTGATGCCATCCAATCATCTCACCTTCTGTTGTCCCCTTCTCCTCTTGCCCTCAATCTTTCCCAGCATCAGGGTCTTTTCTAATGAGTTAGCTCTTCGCATCAGGTGGCCAAATTATCAGAGCTTCAGCCTCAGCATCAGTCCTTCCAGTGAATATTCAGGACTGATTTCCTTTAGGATTGATTGATTTGATCTCCTTGCAGTCCAAAGGACTTTCAAGGGTCTTCTCCAGCACCACAATTTGTAAGCATCTAGTCTTCAGCGCTCAGCCTTTTTATGGTCCAACTCTCAGGTCTGTACAAGTCCTAAAGATTATCCTAACATTGTCCTGGTGATCCATACATGAGCTCATGTCACTGCACTGGAATGGAAAAAACCTACCCCCTCCTCCCACGTATCATTCTGCATTCCCAGCAGTGAAGTTTTAAATAATTTGACGATGTGGAAACTTGAAAGGTGATATTTCTTTTAGATCAAGAACATGCTGCTAGATTGAACACAGAGAGAAAGGAAATGCACAGACTGTTCCATAACATTTTGTAATTTTTTTCCTATTTCTTTCGATTTGTCTCTTTCCAATGGTTCTAAGATATATTAGGCTGCTTATTGGTCATGATGTACTTATATAAAGAGCTTTCATATCTTGTGGAGATCAGCCCGGCTCCAGCAGAAATCTATTCGTTGTGACTAAGTAAGTAAGAGCGATATTTTTGCCAGGGAGTACCTGCTACATTGCATTAGCTTTATTTGGAGAAAAAAGGCATTTTCATGTCTGAATTGTGGTATTTTGCTTTGCTCAGAAAACAGATTGACTGATGGATTTAAGAAATGTTCACAGAAGCTCAAGGGATTAAAGCAAGAAATATCTATATATGCCTGCTATGAAAAAATAAATTAAATAAAGCCATGACATTGGTTACTTTTGATTTAACAAAATTTCTCTTTTTTCAGAAACTTTGCTTTTCTTCAAAATGAAGATTGAATAAATATAATTTACATGGTGGTGCGTGAGTGCTAAGTCACTTTAGTTATGTCCAACTCTTATAGTCTGTAGCCCGACAGGCTCCTCTGTCCATGGGATTCTCCAGGCAAGATCACTGGAGTGGGTTGCCATTTTCTTCTCCAGGGGATCTTCCCGACCCAGGGATCAGACCCAGGCCTCTTACATCTCCTGCAGTGGCAGGCAGGTTCTTTACCATTAGCAAATGCTTCTAAAATCAGAAAAGGCTAATAGAGAAGATATGGTATCATGACTTCACCAGGTATTACCTACATGAAGTTTAATCTTTAGCAATTCAAGAATCCTTCTCAACAGTAAAGACTCCACTCAACACGGTAAGGCACTGCTTCAAAGAGGCTGAAATAGAAGACAGAAGCAGCATATCACTAAAATCAGAAGATATACCAGGTATGTACCTGCAGGTCACTCAGGTGGCCTTTCTGAGCCTCCTCATCCCCAACCTTATCGCCATGGAGGCAAGAAAAAACACAGGGGACAAAGAGTTCTTTCAACGGGGCTCGTTATTTTCTTGGCATCTTTGCTGCTACCTTGATGATGATTAAACTCAAACAGCAGAGACACAGAGAAGGCAAAGCACAGCGAGCCCACCTCCTGGACCCACGGCTGCTCACCAGCACCCTGTTGCTGCTCCTGTGGCAACGCTGCCTCCGTCCCCCTCCCCGGGAGGCCCACCCCAAGCTGTCCAGAAGCTGGGGTTTCCTCTTGCTTAATTTAATTTTTATTTTGTATCAGAATAGAGTTTATTTAGTGTTGTGTTAGTTTCAGGCATACAGCAAAGTGATTCGGTGATACACATACATGTATCTGGGCTTCCCCAGTGGCTTGGAGGTAAAGATTTCACCTGCAATGCATGAGACGCACCTAGACGCAGGTTCGATCCCTGGGTCGGGAAGATCCCCTGGAGGAGGGCATGGCAATCCACTCCAGTATTCTTGCCTGGGAAATCCCATGGACAGAGGAGCCTGGTGGGCTACAGTCCATGGGGTCACCAAGAGTCATATATAACTGAAGAGACTGAGCATGCACATACATGTATCTATTCTTTTTCAGATTCTTTTCCCAAGTAGGTTATCACAGAGTGTTGGGTAGAGATCCCAGTGCTGCACAACAGGTCCTTGCTGATTATTTTACATCCAGTATTGTGTGATTTCCTCCATAACACGGCATCATTTCTCTTCCAGGAGCATATTCGTCTTTCTTTCGGGGGATCAGCCCAAACTGAGGGAGGTAAGGATGCCTCCTGTCCAGGTTGTGTGCAGCTGGCAGGTCAGAGAGTATCCCGGGAGCCCCAGTTCCACCCGCCGAATGTACTAGGGAGACGTGGCAGAAATATCCACTAGGCCAGCTTTAGCTCCTTGGGAAGGAAAATGCCTGCCACCTGTACCTGGGGATGAGAACTGTCTGGACACTGCCCCTCCCTCTGGGTCTCTCTCCTCCTGGGCTCTGCCGGCCTCCTGTGACCTGGAGCCCGTGAGCCACTCAGTGTCTTTGGTACCAAGACCTCTCTAAGCCTCCCTCCCACCCTCCCTAAGCCTCCCTCTCGTCCTCCCTGACCCCCTGCCTCTCAGGCGCCCTGGGCCCCCGAGCCCTCTCCCACTACCTCACCCTCTCGTGCTCCACTGAGCCCTCTCATGACCTGCTCCAGGGTATTGTTGCCATAAACCATGTGCTGCCAGAATTCAAACAGGAAAGAAGGTGATTCACGACCCGTCAGATGACTCAGTGCCACACTGGAGACAAGCATCGCTCAGCCCTGGCTGCTCCCACCAGGCTGGGGGCCTCACAGAAGAATGCATCCCAGCGCTGACAGTGGGCACAGTGAGACCAATAACCAGTGGTTTCACGCAGGAGCTGTTCCCGGGCTGAACAAAGCACTTTACGCGAATTATCTACTTTAACCTTGCTGTGAAGAGGCTGGCCTGGGCAACTCCAGGATGGGGGTGCCCTGGTGGGTACCCACAGCTTGTGGCTTCCCTAAAGGAGGCTCATGAACAGGACAGTCTGAGTCGGACCCCCTCTCTGCTTTCCCAGGGGAGCAGAAGAAAGTGACAAACAATAACCCCCATCTGGGCGTCGGCCCAGACAAAACACTTGAGGTTTTGGCCAAGTCACTCACTCCTGGTACTAAAGTGAAATTGCACTAGAAAAGCTTCATGGTTTATTTTTGTCAGGCTTCTAGGTCTTTGGGGGCTTATACTTTACATGGAGAGAGTTTCACCAAATGAGATGTCACTGTCTTCCCTTGAAGCAGAAACAGGTATCAGCATTGTTGTTCAGTCACTAAATTGTGCCCAACTCTCTGTGATCCCATGGACTGCAACACGCCGGGCTCCCCTGACCCCACTTGCTACTGGAGTTTGCTCAGATTCATGTCCACTGAGTCGGTAATGCTAGCTAACCATCTCATCCTCTGCTGCCCTCTTCTCCTTTTGACTGCAGTCTTTCACAGCATAATTAGCATCAGCAAAATCATTGACAAATATTTATTTCACTGTCTATTCAATTTGACTTCCAGGTCTAGTGTGTTATAAACCTACGCTGCTACATATACATCCAACCCTCCCCTTTCTGCAAACGTAGGATGGTGCTTCCTTCCTCTCTGAAGCTAGACAAGGTCACCTGACTCACTGCAGCCACTGAACTATGAACAGAGGTAGCTGTGTTCCCTCCAAACAAATATCTTTGAAAATGAAGACCAGATTCACCATTTCCCCTTCCCCTTAGTCTCACAGCTGGGAATGCCCCAGAGCCACCACCCACTGGGTTGGGACATAAGCTTGAGCAAGAAATATACCTCTGAGAGTTGGAGTGGGAGTGTTTGTTATGCAGCATGATCCAGACTGCCTGGCTAATACATTGAGCATCTTTCATGTTCCAGGCATAGTTCTAGGCTCATGAGATGCAGCAGTAAACAAAGCAACTGGTTAGACCAGCTGTTGTCAGACAGTAGCAAGGCTTCCTGGACAGGAAGCAGCAGCTGGGGTTTTCTAGAAGCCGGTTGAGGAAGGAGGGGGAAGAGACATCCCAAGACACTGCGGTTGGAGCGCTAGGGTCAGAAAGCGTCTGCACCCACGTGCGGCCAGCAGAGAGAGCTCAGCTTCCTCTCCATGTCACGCTGCTCAGACAACACACTACACATTCACTGCCAATGTGTGGATGGCACGTGCACTGGCCAGTCCATCCACAAAGAGGAGAATAATGACTCGGAACAGGCAGGGGGGGAAGGCTCCTGTGAGACTCAGTTCTTATGTGCAGTCCGGAGATAGACATCCAAGTGGGTCATCTTCTGTGCACAGAACAGGCCTGAGCACACCTTCACCAGAAATGAAACCAACTACCTGGACGAAGCACTCACCCAACCATGATTCATGTTCTCAGTCAGCTCCAGGTTGCACAGCTGTTGGCTTATCAAGCCTGCAGTTCTGAACCTGGGCCAAGACCCAAGAAGAATTGATGCCGATGATGCCGATGAGAAAAGCAAGGACACTGAGCAGAGAGTAGACAGACCACAGCTGCCCTGGCCCCACACCTCCATGTTCTCTGTGGTGTCAGCTAATCCTGGACCTTGTCCATTCTTTTATTAAACGTGTATATTTATTTAAAGGCTCTAGAAATCTCTCACCCCCTAATCACTCACTTGGCTCAACATACCATTGATAAGGCAGCAGTTAACAACTAGTATTTTGCATCCTGAAATGAACATCTCAAAATGCACAGTCTTTCTAATTCTATTTCTAATCATCACACTATATACAACCCAAGATGATGGTGAATTGATAAAATATGCAAACAAGCCAACGGTTCATAGAATACATTAAAATTTCCATTTAAACTGTTAGTTAGGCTGTACACATTTGTAAACGTAAACATTAACCCTCAGGAAAAATTTTTTTTGAAGTATAGTATAACTGAAAATTCCACAATCATAAATAAGAGAGCAGGGATTGTTCCACAGAAGGTCACCCTATCTCTGTAAACTTAAGAAGAACACTTCTACAGAGTCGCTGCTGCTCTGAGTCCCTGGAGAGCCCTGCTTCCATTCTCTCCTCCATGCAGGCATTGTGTGTGCCTCTGTTCTTCTAGGAGGAGGCTGTGCCCCAAGGACAAGAGCCAGGCTTGCTCACCAGAGCACTCCCTCCTACGGCCCAGCTAGTCCTCCTTCACATGGCGGGAGCTGAGGTCAGCTGAACTGGTTGAAATTCAACAATGTGCAATGAAACTGGACTGGATGAAATCAAACAGAAACAGTTTACGCGTTGTGTTCTGATGCCTGTGGGTTTCCATCTTAGAAGCTAAGTGCACGCGTGTGTGCTAAGTCGCTTCAGTCGTGGCCTACTCTTCACAACCCCATGGACTGTAGCATGCCAGGCTTCCCTGACCTTCACCATCTCCTGGAGTTTGCTCAAATGCATGTCTGTTGAGTCGGTGATGCCATCCAACCATCTCATTCTCTGTTGTCCCCCTTCTCCTCCTGCCTTCCATCTTTCCCAGCACCAGGGTCTTTTCCAATGAGGCAGTTCTTCCCATCAGGTGGCCAAAGTATTGGCGCTTCAGCTTCAGCATCAGTCCTTTCAGTGAATGTTCAGGGTTGATTTCCTTTAGGATTGACTGGTTGGATCTCCTTGAGATCCAAGGGACTCTCAAGAGTCTTCCCCAGCACCACAAGTTGAAGGCATCAGTTCTTCAAGACTCAGCCTTCTTTATGGTCCAACTTTCACATCCATACATGACTACTGTACTGAAATATAATATTCAATATTAAATACATTATTGGTGATCCTCCGATCACCAATTCTTGGTACATTTTTGCCACTTTTCTTCTATTTATTTCCTTACATCGCTTTTACTATATTCTCTACTGGCTTCATTGGAAATGGACACAAGTTATTTTTGATAATAAATATAAATAACTAATAATCAAAACAGAACAAATATTTAAATTATCTTAGAGCTGCTGGACAAGAAAATCTGTGGTGTATATCCAAATGTTGTGATAAATCCCATTGCTTCTCCAGATCATGTCAAAACACAAACTAAACATGTAACAAATTATATTGGGAAGTGAAGTCTACATTTTAAAATTGAGAAAAGACAAATGATTTGACAAACAGTATTAAAGAATTTCCCAAAGGCCAACGAATTAATGATCTATAAATAGGATCCACAGTCCCATGCTTCATCAGATTCTCTAATTAATTAATTCATTCATTCATCTCTCTTCAAGAGATAGATCAGTTAATAAGAAGGGCAGAGGAGGGAGAAGGAAGGGAATTACTGTGATGTGAGTATACACTGTGTACAAAGTCACTGTGTGTACAGTAGTCCACATGTCGTAACTCTAGGGAGTAGGTTTCATTATTTTCACTCTATAGAGGAGATCATTTTACTGGAGCTCAGAAATAAGTGACTTGGCCAACATCTTGAAGTCATAAGAAGTCATCCGTGTTCCATCCAACTACAAGTGATTTCCTCTGCAAACTCCATAGTGCCCATTAAATCTATAATAATTTCAAGTGTTCTAGATTCTTCAGATTTTTATAATATCTCATTCCTCCAGTGAATGACTCTGTCATGTTATTATTACCTCTATTATTTTCCTAGGACTGATGTAACTGTGGGTGGTAATCAGCATGGGTTTTGCCCATTTGGGGAACAAAGAAATTGGAGTCAAGAGATTTAGGTGCCCAGGCTGGGCCCAGCCCTATGTTGCAGAGCAGAACCAGATCGTAGGTCCTCTACCCTCAGGATGTGATCGCACTGCTCAGGTTCCAAACATCTGTCCTACAGATTAACGAGAGTTAACATTTCATGCAAAGATGGGCGCAATAAAGGACAGAAATAGTATGTACCTAACAGAAACAGAAGATATTAGGAAGAGGTGGCAAGAATGCATAGAAGAACTATACAAAGAAGATCTTCATGACCCAGATAACCATGATGGTGTGATAACTCACCTAGAGACAGACATCCTGGAATGTGAAGTCAAGTGTGCCTTAGGAAGCATCACTATGAACAAAGCTAGTGGAGGTGATGGAATTCCAGTTGAGCTATTTCAAGTTCTAAAAGATGATCCAGCGAAAGTGCTGCACTCAATATGCCAGCAAATTTGGAAAACTCAGCAGTGACCACAGGACTAGAAAAGGTCAGTTTTCATTCCAATCCCAAAGAAAGGCAATGCCAAAGAATGTTCAAACTACCACACAATTGCACTCATCTCACATGCAGGCAAAGTAATGCTCAAAATTCTCCAAGCCAGGATTCAATAGTACATGAACTGAGAACCTCCAGGTGCTCAAGCTGATTTAGAAAAGACAGAGGAACCAGAGATCAAATTGCCAACATCCACTGGGTCATAGAAAAAGCAAGAGAGTTCCGGAAGAACATCTATTTCTGCTTTATTGACTATGCCAAAGCCTTTGACTGTGTGGATCACAATAAACTGTGGAAAACTCTGAAAGAGATGGGAATACCAGACCACTGGACCTGCCTCTTGAGAAATCTGTATGCAGGTCAAGAAGCAACAGTTAGAACAGGACAAGGAACAATGGACTGTTTACAAATTGGGACAGGAGTACGTCAAGGCTGTATATTGTCACCCTGCTTATTTAACTTATATGCAGGGTACATCATGCGAAATGCTGGGCTGGCTGAAGCACAAGCTAGAATCAAGATTGCATGGAGAAATATCAATAACCTCAGATATGCAGATGACACCACCCTTACAGCAGAAAGCAAAGAGGAACTGAAGAGCCTCTTGATGAAGGTGAAAGAGGAGAGTGAAGAAGCTGGCTTAAAATTCAACTTTCAAAAAGTGAAGATCATGGCATCCAGTCCCATCACTTCATGGCAAAATATGGGGAAACAATGGAAACAGTGACAGACTTTATTTTGGGGGGCTCCAAAATCACTGCAGATGGTGACTTCAGCCATGAAATTAAAAGACACTTGCCCCTTGGAAAAAAGCTATGACCAACCTAGACAGCATATTAAAAAGCAGAGACATTACTTTACCAACAAAGGTCCATGCAGTCAAATTATGATTTTTCCAGTAGTCATGTATGGATGTGAAAGTTGGATCATAAAGAAAGTTGAGCACTGAAGAACTGACGCTTTTGAACTGTGGTGCTGGAGAAGACTCTTGAGAGTCCCTTGGACAGCAAGAAGATCCAACCAGTCCATCCTAAAGGAGATCAGTCCTGAGTATTCATTGGAAGAACTGATGCTGAAGCTGAATCTCCAGTAATTTGGCCACCTGATGTGAAGAACTGACTCATTGGAAAAGACCCTGATGCTGGGAAAGACTGAAGGCGGGAGAAAAAGGGGACGATAGAGTATAAGATGGTTGGATGGTATCACCAACTCAAGGGACATGAGTTTGAGCAAGCTCCAAGAGTTGGCAATGGACAGGAAGACCTGGCGTGCTGCAGTCCACTGGGTCATAAAGGGCCTGACATGACTACGTGACTGAAATGAACTGAACAGAACTGTGCCCCCAAAGGCCCACCTTCCTGCCGCCTATGCCAAGAAGGATGGGATTGAATATGCCTGACGGCAGGTTATGCTACCCAGTGTTCTTACACTATAGTCCATGCCTCATTCCCCTACTCTGAAATTACTAAAATATTCCATTTTAAAGATTTGAGTAAGTCCTCGGGATTAAATCCAGAGTCCTCTCCCTCAGATGCAATTCTAACGTTTCCAACCTATGTCCCATCTTCTAAGCTTTATGAAAATCCTCTGCCTCTTGGCCGTTGAAAAGATAGTAGAGTCAAGAAAATCTAAAAATTCCTGGAGACAGGAGGTTAAGTGAATGTCTGATGGCCTCCAAAAATGGTTAAGACTCGAGCCGAAAGTTCAAGTTGCTGCTGAACCTGCCTGTCCCCAAGTCCCTGAAAGCCCAGTGCTGCCCCCACCTCGATGCAGACTGACATATTTCCGATGACGACGAGGATGAATATTCAGCAGCGTAAACACCATTGGCATTTCCTAAATCAATATTAATGGAAGCCCTCGCGCAATCGATACACAAAGGGGAAAGCTAGAGCAAGGCAGCTTCTGCTACAAACAGCAGCAGCACCCCCAACCTCTAAGGAACTCAGATTTTCACGAACTCTATTCCTTGACATGAGTTAAACCTTCAAAGTGTATGAGTAGGATTTCTATCTTTTTCATATGCAGTCATTCCCACAGAGGACCACTCTCAACACCCCTAACACAAATACACCCAGCCTGCCACTCACTGGGGACTTTGGTTAAACTCTCAGTATGCTAAGTGGGCTGTCATTGCTCTTTTATTGTTCGAAGTTTAACCAAGTTCTATCAGGTTGCTTTAATAAACCTGACCCTCACACCGGTGAGCAGCTGAGTGGGTAAAACAAAGGCCTCAGAGCCAACAGGAGCTCACCCAGACCACACAGGTAACCAGCTGAGGGGCTCCTGGGGGCCCTTTGACCTCTCTGTGTACCCATTTTCTGACCTGGAAATTAGAGACTGCTCGGAGCAGCTCACAGGGCTGCAGTGAGGGGTAAATGAAGCTGTGGAAATAGACTTGACACAGGCCCTGCACAGAGGAAGGGTTCAATTAGTGGTAACTACTCCTGGTAACCTGTCGGGAATACACTGATTCAGGAAACAGAAGTGATTTTCTTCCTCCTCACTTTAAAGCCAATGTTATGGTATGGATGATGTGGATGGTGTGGATGGTGTAGGTGGTGTGGGTGGGGTAAATGGTGTGGATGATGTCGACGGTGTGGATGGTATAGACAGTGCAGGTGGTGTGAATGGTGTGGGTGATGTGAATGGTGTGGAATACATGGATGGTGTGGACAGTATAGACAGTGTGGGTGGTATGTATGATGTGGATGGTGTAGACAGTGTCAGTGGAGTGAATGGTGTGGGTTATGTGGATGGTGTAAACAATGTAGGCGGTGTGAGTGCTGTGGAATATGGGGATGGTGTAGACTGTGGGTGGTGTGGATGATGTGGATGGTGCGGATGGTGTAGACGGTGTGTGTGGGGTGAATGGTGTGGATGATATGGATGGTGTAGATAGTACGGGTGGTATGAGTGGTGTGGATGGTGCAAACTGTGTGGACGATGTGGACCATGTGAACGAGTACAAGTCTTACAGAGGAGGTGTGGGGAGGAAAGGGGGCAGGGGACATGCTGACCAGGATCTGTCATATTGGCTTATTGTTTTCCACAGGTCTTCTCATTCACATCCTTGGTCTTACACTTTGGGGAAATTTCAAGAAAGACCTCCCATTTACAAGATCTTGTGGCTCTCCAAGGAATGCTGAAGTTAAGGTGCTGCTGCTGCTGCCAAGTTGCTTCAGTGGTGTCTGACTCTGTGCAACCCTATAGATGGCAGGCCACCAGGCTCCGCCGTCCTTGGGATTCTCCAGGCAAGCACACTGGAGTGGGTTGCCATTTCCTTCTCCAATGCATGAAAATGAAAAGTGAAAGTGAAATCGCTCAGTCGTGTCCGACTCTTAGTGACCCCATGGACTGCAGCCTACCAGCATCCTCCATCCATGGGATTTGCCAGGCAGGAGTACTGGAGTGGGGTGCCATTGCCTTCCCCGGAAATTAGGGTAAAAAGCATTAAAAAAGAGGGTTCAATTAAATAAACCTGAGGCTCCTGCTCATCTTAAGATTGTCATTTTCTAGGTTCTCTGCTGCAGCAGTGAATTCCACCAAGATGATACAGATAGCATTCCATGTGTGTGCTCAGTCGCTTCAGTTGTGTCCGACTCTTTGTGACCCCATAGACTGTAGCCTTCCAGGCTCCTCTGTCCAGGGGATTCCCCAGGCAAGAATACTGGAGTGGGTTGCCATGCCCTCCTCCAGAGGATCTTCCCGACCCAGGGATTGAACCCACATTTCCTGCATTGCAGGCAGATTCTTTACCACTGAGCCACCAGGGAAGCCCAACAGTGTTGTATGAAAGTTATATATGAAAGTTCACAGTCTTGAATTAACTGATGTTGCTGTTTCCAGGATAAACGTCAAGATAGCTCTTGTTTGTGTTAGCAAAAGAACATTTCTTTATGAGGATAAAAGAAAAACATGCACCAATTCCTGCTCTAAATTGCTATGAGGAGAAAATATCATGAATTGAACAACCCAGGACCCACTCTTTTCCCAAGAGAAAGCAGATTACTTATGAGAAATAAACTTGAAATCTCTGCACCTGGAGCTGCTTCCACAGGCTTTGTCCTGACCAGGTGGTGGGTGGGAAAAAGGGGGGGGGGGGGGAAAGTTGATCCTCTGTTGGTGGGGAAACAGCGACATCCAGTGGCCAATTAAATTTACCAATCACATTCTTGCAATTAATTCAACTTCATAGAAAAAAACTGAAAAAAATGGTTTAAAACTCAATATTAAAAAAATTAATATCAAGGCATCCAGTCCCATCAGTTCAAGGCAAATAGAAGGGGAAAATATGGAAGCAGTGATAGATTTCCTTTTCTTGGGCTCTAAAATCACTGCAGATGGTGATTGCAGCCAAGAAATTAGATGATTTCTTCTTGGAAGGAAAGGTATGACAAACCTAGACAGTGTATTAAAAGCAAAGACATCATATCACAGATAAAGGTCTGTATATTCAAGACTATGGTCTTTCCAGTAGTCATGTATGGATGTGAGAGCTGCACCATAAAGAAGGCAGAGTGCCAAAGACTTGTTTCTTTCAAACTCTGGTGCTGGAGAAGACTCCTGAGAGTTCCTTGAAGATCAAACCAGTCAAGCCTAAATACTCATTGGAAGGACTGATGCTGAAGCTCTAACACTTTGGCCACCTGATGTGACCAGGTGACTCATTGGGAAAAAAAAAAAAGCCCTGATGCTGGGAAAGATTGAAGGCAGGAGAAGAGGGAAACAGAGGATAAGATGGTTGGATGGCATCACGGATTCAATGGAAATGAACTTGGGCAAATTCCAAGAGATGGTGAAGGACAAGGAGGCCTGGCATGGTATAGTCCATGGGGTCGCAAAGTGTCAGACAGGACTTGGTGACTGAACAACAATTTTGTTATCTGACAGATGTTTAGAGAATAACTAGAAGATGCAAGATGCTATGAGACATCGTATAACACTCCTCATGCCTACAGAAATTTCCTCCACCAAAACCAACCCCTTGTAGGATAGTTAGGGAGTTTGGGATGGACTTGAAAACACTGATACATTTAAAATGGATAACCAACATGGTATAGCACAGGGAAATCTGCTCAATATTATGTGGCAGCCTGGATGGGAGGGGGGTTTGGGGGAGAATGGATATACATATATATACAACTGAGTCTCTTCACTGCTGCTGCTGCTGCTAAGTCGCTTCAGTCGTGTCCAACTCTGTGCAACCCCATGGGATGCAGCCTACCAGGCTCCTCCGTCCATGGGATTTTCCAGGCAAGAGTACTGGAGTGGGGTGCCATTGCCTTCTCCAAGTCCCTTCACTATTCACCTGAAACTATCACAGCATTGTTAATTGGCTATACCTCAATACAAAATAAAAACGTTCAAAAAAAAAACCCAACCCCTTGTCAACTACAAACTGACACTTGCCATGGGCGGTTGCCATCTATCTCTATGAAAATTAAATAATGAACTGCTGCAGCTGTTGACTTTCAACGCCCCCTGAAGGAGTTCAAGGTGGAGAGTATAAATAAGGTGCTCTGTGCTTGGGGAAAAACTGGCAGGACAGGTCTTCAAGTAGTTAGATATTCTCAGGAACTGATTTCATGAGCCCACTTCTTGTATCTCCTCAAATCTCTAAAAAATCTCTAAAATCCAAGATGACAATCGCTTCTCATGACTAGCAGAAGCTTCACAAGACCAGCAGAAACTTTCTACAAAAAAATATGCGCTTGATTGTATGGACTCCCCCTTCACCAAAATCACATATATACCGACCTTTCCCACTGCCTCTTTGGAGTAGTTTCTCAGAGCTATCTGAGGTCCTGTCTCCCAGGCCGCAGTCCTCATTTTGCCCCAAATAAAACTTAACTCGCAATCCTCACATTGTATATTTTTTGAAGTCGACGACCTAAAGCAGAAACAGGAAATCTGGAGTCCTGAATCTTCTTCAAATGCCCAAGGTGACCTAGCCAGAGAGGTCAGTGAACCACAAGGGAACTGAAAGGCTTTGTCTGGGTTCACCACCCACCACGAACACGTCGACTCAAATAATAGCCGTGGCACATGCCAAGTATTAATCTCAGGACACGAAAAAGTGGGCTTAGTTCTCCTGATTTCCCCAACCAGCCTTTCCATAATTCAGTTGAGCTGCATTAGCTTCCTCTTCCAGGATGAGCAAACCATCACTTTCACAATTGCGTTAGAGCTGATTCAGGGGAGTAAAATAAACCTCAGAATCTTGGATCCACCATGGGCACAAACTTGGCAGCCTCAGGCAAGATGTCGACCTCGGTGAGGCTGAGGCTCTTCGTTATTAAACGGGGTTGTTCCCTTTGCTTCACACACTGTGAGGACTGGATGAACTTGTCTCTCTTCTCCTGGAGCCATGGAGCACCCCCGGGCACCTGAGCCCAGCGGCCACCTGGCTTTGAGCGTCCCTTGGGGCCATCACTCAAGGCATGATGCTGCTCGCCAGCTCGTGCCCCAGTCTCCTGGTTCAGAGTCAGCCTCCCTGTAAAACGTCCCCCAACTGGACCAGCTGTGCCTCTCCAGAGCTCCCTCATGTCTGCTGCAGGTCGAGCAGAGAAAAGAGGCCGTAAAGGGCACACGTCACTTCCAGTATTTACCATTACATCCAGAAGCCTGTTTCAAACATAAGGATATGAATCATACCTGTGACCAAGGCATCGAGTCACAAGACGCTGTGGTTCCTAGACTTTCTTTATGAACTTGGTGTTGCATGGAACTTCATTACGTCCATTTTAGATCAGGCATGCCTGGTTCAAGACTGTTGTGCCGAAGAACCCACAATTATTCCAAAATTAATTCTGTAATGACTTCACCCAAAACAGGAACCAACTCAAAACAAAATAAACGTTGCTCTTTTCTCTGATTTAATGAACTGGACTGGAGTCACTATGCAGAGTGAGTGTATGGCATTTGCAACATGGCAATCCTCTGTCCTCACCACACTGAGCCTGCCCTCAGAATCAGAGAGCGTTTGCTTATACCATTTGGGAGGTAAAAAAACACAAAAGTAATTCATGTGACATTTCACTGTGATGTGTCCTCACTCTAAATAAAAACATCATGAAAACTCTACCTTAAAAAAAAGATGATCAGAGTTGAGACCTCCATAATTGTTGAATTTCAACCAACATTTTTCAATTAAACTTGCTTTAGGACTGCAGGAGATGCAGTTAATATTTTTAAATACAACAATTCTTTATCTAAGATGAGAAGCATTAAAAATTCATGTCATATATTATACATATTCCAATGAAAAAATCAGCTGAGACCTTTAGATATTCAAAAATGAGGTTCAAAGAAAAGGATTTTCCATTAGCCAGTTAGCCAGAAATTAGATAAATTAGAATACACTCTTCTCTAAGAATTTTGGGGAATCTGGGTATTTCTACCTTGTGTCTTTTTTGTGAGCCCTCAGAAAAATGTAGCTAACAATGAATATTATTGAAACTATGACATTTACTTTCTGAGACAAAAAATCCTGTCAAGGGAATCTCTTGTGAATTTTTTAGTATGATTCCAGGGCAAACACTTGAGTGGACTTAGTATACCGAAAGCAAAGCAACAGTAGCACCTGATGTTTGTATGACATCTGCGATTCAGGAAGTTCTTCCCCACCCCACCCCCTACCCATCTTCAATTTTCCCTGAAACCCACCAGGTAGACAGGGAAATCTTATTAGCTCTGTTTTTCAGATGAGAAAATGGAGGCTCGGGGGGAGTCATAAGATGCTCTATCTTCTGGGATCTGACCAGTATAGTCACTAAGTACTTAAAGCTTTTCACACAGAGAAAATGGAAAAGTGCCCTAAGATACCTATGCTGAGTGCCAAGGGTGTCAGATTGGCCAGTCCCGCCCTGAGGGTGGACAGCTCTGCTTCCTGTCAGGCCAGCCTGGTGAGCATCCTTGGGGCTCGTAGGGGTGAGGCTTGAGAGAGGAAAGCAGGAATCTGACTCATGTGCTGTAGTCCTGAGCCTGGAGGACAAGAAAGACAAGGAGAAGCAGAGAAGGAGCTGAGAACAGTTCACCATGAAAGTCGAAACACAGGCGGAGCCCAGAGGCGGTCATTTGAGTGACAGTGGATATGTGAACAGATGAGGAGGAGCCCACCATTCTGAGCAAGGGTATTGTATTGTGCTACTGTGCCCAGTCGTGTCCAATTGGACAGCCCCATGGACTGTAGCCCACCAGGCTCCTCTGTCCATGGAATTTTCCAGGCAATACTGGAGTGGGGTGCCATTTCCTTCTCCAGGGAATCTTCCCACCCCAGGGATGGAACCCACGTCTCTTGCATCTCCTGCGCTGGCAGGCAAATTCTGATTAAAGATGTTCTGAGCAAAGATGATATGTTTTATAGGAAGGACATCAAGGGAGGGAGCCTTCTGTCCAGCATGACCGGAAGAAGTTTCAAGGAATAAGAGGGAAAGCACGCCCGCAAACTCAGGCACACCTCCCAGATCAAGGGGAGTAAGTGTTCACGACGAAGAAAAGCTGAGCCTCTCCTTCATTTGGTTCTTGAGGCCACAGCCATTCCTCTCAGTCTGAGGAATCCTCACACTCTCTCGTTTTCTCATTCCAGGTTTTGCATTAGTTTCAACCCGTTCAAGACATTAAAGCATTAGAGAGTTGAAAAATTCTCGGAGGTCTCCTTTCAAATTCCATGCCAAGGCTTCTAGCTAGCTTTTCTATATTTAATCAAAAGAACCCAGTGCCTGCTTTCAAAGAAGTTGTCACCCAGCGCCCTACCCACCAGCGGTAAACTGCAGCCCTTCAAAGCGCTGGGCGGGCTGACCTCCGCCAATCAGACAGCGCTGAGAAATCTGGGAGCTTCCGGGGGCGAGGACTGAATGCTGAGTGAACGCTCCATGTCGTCTGTAGCTGAGCCACGTCACGGGCGCTGGGGTCATTATCTGTGACATGTGAAAAACAAGACAGAAATCTTTTCTTACTCCCTCCTTGCTGTTTTCTAATCTAATTGACAAAAACCCCACAGAAGTGCAATAAGAATTCCTCTCTAGGCAATAGGTGAAAATCTATTATTGCGGGAGAACTATCCAAAGGTGTACAATGAACGGGAATGGGCCGGAGTAACCTCTGTTTGAGAAGACGGGAACACGCTGCAGGCAAAGAAAAGTAACAGAGAAAACAGGAGGAGATGCGACATGTGGCTGAGGGCATCTGGCTGCCCGTTTCAGGAAGGAAACACATCAGTGCTGCACTCCAGGTGTTTAATTATGAATGGGCCCACTTAATTCTCCAAATTTACTACTGTTTCCTGAACGGCATGGATTTCTGAACTGAAATGCGTCAGTGAGTCATTTCCAGGGCTTTGGCAAAGGGCCCTACACATGCCATCTCACCCAGACCAGCCCAGCTCGGGACAGCACGCTGCCCTCCCCGTGAAGGGTGACCCGCCGATGCCAGGGTCACAGAGTCAGTAACGTGCACAGATCCTCAACAGGTCATTTCAAAATGGTGAATGTTAAAGTGTTTGAAATTATCATCAACCATCATCCCGAGAATTGGGAAGTGGGTAAAATAATTCTTCTGTGTTCTCATAATAAAACCAGAGAGTTAAGAAAGATTTCTTGCCTGACTCTAAAACAGAACTAGGACATGAAAGAGGGAGGTCTTGTGATGTCTTTTCTGAATATTCAGTAATAATATGGCTGTGTAGTTTCATGGAGAAAGCAAATGCTTTCTGCAAATTTAGTTGACATTTTATATATACATATATCTACAAACATATATGTATATATATATGGAGTAGGAAGTGGCAACTCACTCCAGTATTCTTGTCTGGAAAATGCCATGGACAGAGGAGCCTGATGGGCTACAGTCCATGGGGTCTCAAAGAGTTGAACATAACTGAGCTCGCACACATGCATGTGTGTGTATATATATATATATATATATGTATACATATGTATACACACACACACACACATATATATATATATATAAGTAGCAGACTTTTTGATGATGGCCATTCTGACTGGTGTGAGGTGGTACCTCACAGTAGTCTTGATTTGCATTTCTCTAATAATTAGTGCCAAATAGGAAAAGGAGTACGTCAAGGCTGTATACTGTCACCCTGCTTATTTAACTTATATGCAGAGTACATCATGAGAAACGCTGGGCTGGAAGAAGCACAAGCTGGAATCAAGATTGCCAGGAGAAATATCAATAACCTCAGATATGCGGATGACACCACCCTTATAGCAGAAAGTGAAGAAGAACTAAAGAGCCTCTTGATAAAAGTGAAAGAGGAGAGTGAAGAAGTTGGCTTAAAGCTCAAATTCAGAAAACTAAGATCATGGCATCTGGTCCCATTACCTCATGGGAAATAGATGGGGAAACAGTGCAAAAGGGCTCCAAAATCACTGCTGATAGTGATTACAGCCATTAAATTAAAAGACGCTTACTCCTTGGAGGGAAGGTTATGACCAACCTAGATAACATATTGAAAAGCAGAGACATTACTCTGCCAACAAAGGTCCATCTAGTCAAGGTTATGGTTTTTCCAGTGGTCATGTATGGATGTGAGAGTTGGACGGTGAAGAAAGCTGAGCGCTGAAGAATTGATGCTTTTGAACTGTGGTGGTGGAGAAGACTCTTGAGAGTCCCTTGGACTGCAAGGAGATCCAACCAGTCCATCCTAAAGGAGATCAGTCCTGGGTGTTCATTGGAGGGACTGATGTTGAAGCTGAAACTCCAATACTTTGGCCACCTGATGTGAACAGCTGACTCATTGGAAAAGATCCTAATGCTGGGAAGGGTTGGGGGCAGGAGGAGAAGGGACGACAGAGCATGAGATGGCTGGATGGCATCACCGACTCAATGGACATGGGTTTGGGTAGACTGTGAGAGTTGGTGATCGACAAGGAAGCCTGGCATGCTGTGATCCATGGGGTCGCAAAGAGTCAGACACGACTGAGCGACTGAACTGAACTGAACTGAATAATTAGTGATGTTGAGCATCTTTTCATGTGCCTCTTGGTCATATGTATGTCTTCTTTGGAGAATGTCTATGTAAGTCTTCTGCCCATTTTTTGATTGGGCTGTTTAGTTTTCTGATATTGAGCTGTAGGTCTGGGGTAGAACCGAGGAATGTGTCTTTTCCACCCATGTTCCAAATAACTCTGATAAGTATGGCGTTCCACCCACACCACACTTTCCTAACCACTATTGTACTGACATGTGGGTTTCTTAGGTGTTGGTAGAAACTGTACCAAGTATATATGTGGAAATTTTTGCCTTGGAATTATGCAAAAGTGTTGGAAGAAAGGTGAATTTTGTTTCCCCCTTGAAAAAAATTCAATCTAACATCAACTCTTTTTGAGCCCTCTGTGTGTGCCAGGACATGTGAGGGGTGTTTTTAAACGACCTTATTTAATTCTCACGGCAGCGACCCTATGGAGCAGGTGTTGTTACCACCACTTCACAGATGTGGAAACACACGGGACAGGCAAGCTCCAGACCGCACACAGTGGTACTGGGAGGGTTCCTTTATTATTCCTCTCTTCAGAAGCCAAAGATCAAATATGCTTTTTTTATTTTCCACTAGGTTGCTAAGCTTCATTCTTGTCACAGGATACATTTCCTCCTGAGGAGCAGGCTACACCGTGTGATCGTCCTCTGTCTCAAAGATGAAAAATGGGCAGAGGTATATTTACCTCGGCCAGCAGAAGAACAGATATGTAGAAAACAGGCTTCACAAACAATTTTAAGGGAAAGAAGCTAAACACAGTGGTTCACCAACTACATAAAGAACTCTACGGCCAGGTCTACGGCCAGAGGAAACAGGATACGATTGTTAGGCCGTCCACACCCATACAGATGGGAACGTGATAAAGGCAGATGGAGACGCAGTTTTCACCAGAGGCTTCCCTGGGAGCAGGCGGGGCCTCCTGGCTTCCTGACCCCGCTGTGAACACAAAGAACGTCAGAGCAGGCGGCTCCCCTCGGGGAGATTCTTTAAAGAACTCAACAGACCTGGGATCGGAGTGAAACACAGCCCCTGGAGACAGGAAGAATAGGCTTCCCTAAAATGAAGACTGTGGCACCTCAGGCAACTGGAAGAGCTCTGTGTGGAATATTCAAGAGAGACAGAGAACCAAAGTAGGGCGAACGACCAGAGGAACACCAGCACACCCCACAGAGAAGACACCTGGACGTCGATGGGACTGAGGTCAGAAAACATCCATCATCTTCGACTCAAGACTGGAAAAGCTCACTCGCCTGGATCTTAGAGCTCCAGCTTCAACCTACCCTCCTCCAAATGACATCACTTTTGTGTTCCTCTGCCTCCCGGCTGCTGCTGCTGCTGCTAAGTCACTTCAGTCATGTCCGACTCTTCACGACCCCATGGAGGCTCTTCTGTCCATGAGTGGGGTGCCACTGCCTCCCGGCACGTCAGACCAAATCATATCCTATTGTCTCTTTGCAGACTACCTTAATACCTTGAGTTCTCTCTCTTTTTTTTTAATTGAAGGATAATTGCTTTACAGAATTTTGCTATTTTCTGTCAAGCCTTGACATGAATCAGCCATAGGTATACACATATCCCCTCCCTCTTGAACCTCCCCCTCCATCTCCCTCCCCATCCCACCCCTCTAGGTTGATACACAGAGCCCCTGCTTGAGTTTCCTGAGCCATACAGCAAATTCCCATTGGCTATCTATTTTACATATGGTAATGTAAGTCACTCTTTCCATATATCTCACCCTCTGCTCCCCTCTCCCCATGTCCATAAGTCTGTTCTCTATGTCTGTTTCTCCATTGCTACCCTGTAAATAAATTCTTCAGTATCATTTTTCTATATTCCATATATATGCCTTAGAATACGATATTTATCTTTCTCTCTCTGACTCACTTCACTCTGTATAATAGGTTTTAGGTTCATCCACCTCATCAGAACTGACTCAAATGTGTTCCTTTTTGTGGCTGACTAATATTCCATTGTGTATATGTACCACAAAGTCTTTATCCCTTCATCTGTCAATGAACTACCTTGAGTTCTTAACACATTCTCCTCCCAGGAATTTTAAGATGTCAGCAAGAGACAGGTAAAAAGGGCATCACCACCCAGGAGAACTCAGCTACAAGCCTCTTAGTTTATGAAACAATTCAGAAAGTTGCAGTACCGGGACTTCCACTGCTGTTTCATAAAATTCATACTGATATGAAGAATTAGAGAGATTTAGAGAAAGGGGACAACAGAGGATGAAATGTTTGGATGGCATCACCAACTCAATAGACATGAGTTTAAGCAAGCTCCTGTCCTGGTGAAGGACAGGGAAGCCTGGTGTGCTGCAGTCCATGGGGCTGCAAAGAGTCAGACACGATTGAGTGACTGAACAACAACAAGAGACTTCAACTCATTTTAAATGTCAAAGTGAAAGAATATAATGACATATCCCCCTGCATCACCACCTCTCATAGGAATCCTAACAATTTCTATTTTTCACATTGACATTTTTATTTCACATTCTTTTTGTATGTGATTGAAGCCTTATCATGAACAGGCAAATTCCTAAATTGCATACATGTTTAAAGAATCCCTGGTAGTGAACATGATCCCATATCATTCATCCTGGTAGGGAGTTCTCCAAAGTAGCCTGACTTTAGTTTCAACAACAGATAATTTTTGGAATACACAGTTTCCATAGAACTGTGTAAGACATCGTACAAAGAGTGAGCGAAGTTCAACCTCATGGAATTTGTCCTCCATGCTCTCTTTGTTGCTACTAATAACTGTGAACTAATTGAACAAGAGGAAAAAAAAAAGCCATTATAAAGGAAAAACTCAACTTTTTCCCTCCTACACAGGGGAAAAACCTGTCTTCCCTTCTACCACACTCACCCAGAGCACCACACCTCTGGGCACCAGGTGGTCAGTTCTCTGGGACAGCAAGCGGGCATCAAGCCATTTAATTCTAGTCTAGCGTGGTGATCCTGAAGAACTCATCAGACCTCAGATCCCAGGGGTTAGGAGTCCAGCCCTACAGGACTGCCCCTCAGCCCCTGAGATATGGGTCATCAGCATGCTCCCAGTTGACCAGCTATGAGTTGGAGGTTCCAGCAGCCGCCTCCAAATCAGGATGCCAAATGCAACTGCAGGTTGTTACCAGTACTGCTGAGAAACTGGCTGCAGATCAGAGGCTCCCACCACCCCTCCATGGGTTCCATCAACTTGCTAGAGCAGCTCACAGATCACAGGGAAATGCTTCTCGTGTCTACTCGCGTGTCAAAGACACAGATGAACACCTAGATGGAGGAGACACTTGGGGAAGTGAGGCGGAGCAGTTGCACTCCCCTGCATTGTCGGGCAGGCCTTTCTCCCAGCACCTCCACAGGTCCACCAGCTCAGCAGCGCTCCTGTACCAGACCCTTTCCCTGGAGGGTGGCTTGAGGCTCCACTATGCAGGCATGATCCATCATAAACTCCATTTTCAGCCCCTTTCTCTTCTCAAGAGAAGGTGGAGTGTGGAACTGAAGATGCCAAGCTTCTAAATGTGGGCAGCTGTTTCCCGTGACCTTTCCCATCCAGGAGCCACCCAGGGTCGGCTCTTTAGAACAAAAGACTCACCCAGGAAGTCACCAGAGTCTCAGGAGGCTTGTGCAGGAGTTGGGGCAGAGACCAACACGTGTTCTTCATTATCTCACTGCTGTATGTAAAGACAGAGAGAGCAGTACTAACTGCCAAGTGAACGGTACTGCCACTCGGATCTTAGGACTTAGGGAAGGAAAACCCAAGTGTGGGAGCTGGGTGGGAAGACCCTTGTCACTGGGACGTCATCCACCCTTGCTTCCAGCCCCGCCCCCTCCAATTCTCCCTCCCACTGCTGAATTAACCGGTGTTCTAACTGGTCATTTTTCTACCTCAAACACTCTCATCATCTTCTGTCATGTACAGAGACAAGCCACTTAGCCTGGCCTAGAGGCCCCGAGGACGGGACCCTACCCCGGCTTTTCCAAGGAAAGCTCGTCCCTCCACTCCCCCTTTGAGTGACTCCCTTTGTCTTCCACATGAACTTCTATTCATCCCTTAGAACCCTCTCTACAATATTCTTTACCTCTGAAAAGAGACTAGCACACTTCTCCCTGGGTCAGCACCATGCCTCAAGCATATTTCATATTTAAACTGCAATGGTTGTGTTTGGCTCCCTTTCAACCCTATGGAGGCATGTGTGTGTCTATGCTTGTCCATGTGTCTTCCGTACACCCCACGTGGCTGGGTAGATCACAGATGTCCCAGGTGTTCAAAATAAATATTAGTGGAAAAAGGAATCTGGGCAAGGCCTTTGAGGATTTAGAAAAGCTTTGAGACCAGCCTGGATGCTGTAAATGAATTCTTTTCCAGAGCTCAGGTGGGTGTGACTGTGAGATGGCTCAGGGAGCAGGAGAAAAAGGAGAAGAGCTTGAAAAATCATGTTGACTCAAATTCTGGAAAGCCTTGCAGGCCAAGTGAAGGAACGTGAACTTCATCTGCATTGAAGCTTTTAGGTAAAGGTGTGGTGTGAGGAGCATAATATTGGAAAGATGAAATTAGCTGTGAGGTACCATGGATGATGCATTACTGCAATCACATCGTCATTTTCATGAGGGAAAGCTAGATTCTGCCATGAGATGTGGTAGAAATCACAATAGAATCCCTGAGGTTCACCTTTTGGACGGTATTTCAGATACTTTTCACACAGCAAGGGCACCATGAGGTAAGCTGTGGTGGGAGGTTGGGGTGTGTCTTGAGCAAGAGAAGAAAATGCATTTACAATAAAACGCGTCCTGGTTGCTATTACAATGGTTAATAGCACATCGGACCATTGAATGTAATTTTTCCAGGGCTTCAAGTTTAACTAATATGCAGAGTACATCATGTGAAATGCTGGGCTGAATGAAGTACAGGCTGGAGTCAAGATCACTGGGAGAAATATCAATAACCTCAGATATGCAGATGACACCACCCTTATGGTGGAGAGGAACTAAAGAGCCTCTTGAGGAAAGTGAAAGAGGAGAGTGAAAAAGTTGGCTTAAAACTCAACATTCAAAAAATGAAGATCTTGGAATCCAGTCCCATCACTTCATGGCAAACAGATGGGGAAACAATGGAAACAGTGACAGATTTATTTCCTTGGGCTCCAAAATCACTGCAGGTTGTGACTGTAGTCATGAAATTAAAAGATGTTTGCTCCTTGGAAGAAAAGCTATGACCAACCTAGACAGCATATTAAAAAGCAGAGACATTACTTTGCCAACAAAGGTCCATATAATCAAAGCTATGGTTTTTCCAAGAGTCATATATGGATGTGAGAGTTGGACCATAAAGAAGGCAAACGCAGAAGAACAGGTGATTTTGAACTGTGGTATTGGAGAAGACTCTTGGGAGTCCCTTGGACATCAAAGAGATCAAAACAGTCCATCCTAAAGAGAATCAATCCTGAATATTACCTGGAAGGACTGCTACTAAAGCTGAAGCTCCAATACTTTAGTCACCTGATGCAAAGAGCCAACTCATTAGACAAGATCCTGATGCTGGGAAAGATTGGAGGCAGGAGAAGGGGACCCCAAAGGACAAGATGGTTGGATGGCATCACCAACTCAATGGACAGAAGTTTAGCAATCTTCAGGAAAGGGTGAAGTACAGGGAAACCTGGCGTGCTGCAGTCCATGGGATCGCAGAGTCAGACACGACTGAGTGACTGAACAACAAGGGCTTCAAAAGCTCCCAAGGGGCTTCCCAGTTGGCGCTAGTGGTAAAAGAACCTGCCTGCCAATGCAGGAGACACAAGAGATGTGGGTTTGATCCCTGGGTCAGGAAGATCCCCTGGATCAGGAAGGAAATGACAACCCACTCCAGTATTCTTGCCTGGGAAATCCCACGGACAGAGGAGCCTGGCGGGCTACAGTCCATGGGGTTGCAGAGGGTCGGACCCAACCAGGCACACACAAAACCTCCGCTCCTCCTGGCCAGCCCTCTGGATGCACTGTTGCAGTGCACACAGGACAATCTGATCTGACAGGGATGGAGTTCGGATATATGCCTTTTATTCATGGAAGCACCGAGTGAGTCAGCATTCACTTGAAGGAAGATGGTGCATCTGTTCTGAGGGGCAGGTCATAAACCAGCCTGTAACACCGCAGTGCTGGACCTCAGCTCTGACAAGTGTGAGTGGGGTGATTGTTTCAGTGCAGAGGACTCAGGAAGTGCCAGCAGCTGGCTCCAGAATGCTAGAACACAAACATCAAATTTATGTAGTGCATTTAAGGGCTTTCATAACAGAGATTATTTACGTGTCAGGGACCATCCATCATCAGAGTGCATATTTACAAAACTTTAAAAATGCACATTAGCTACCTGAGAGCCCGGCTGCAATAGCGATCTTGAAATTACTGCCGTCTGTCATGTATACATGGAGGGTTGGATCTTTTTTGTAAATGTGTATTATGCATCCAGTGGAGCAAAACCATTTTCTCTGAGCCCTCCTGGTCTGTTTTATTCATCCTCGTAAATCAGCAGTTAACCTTCACTCCGTTTCAAGGCACGTGACAACAGCAACATGAATGGGATCAAACAGGCTGGACCAGCCTTGGACATGACCAGCGGCGATGGTTCAGCTCTGCTTCCGTTTCTGCCACGGTTACTGTGACACCCGCACAACCGGCCAACTGAGCCTTCCTCTTAAGACTCCCCTCAAGAGGACACCTTGCTTCCTGGAGGAGTTGGAGGTATTCCCCCTCTCGGCCTGGGAGCACAGAGGCTCGGGGAGGATGTGGAAGAGCCGGTAAAGACCGATGGGTCGTTCTCCCCTCAGAAGGTGATCTCTCAAGAGTCCCCAACTGAGGGTTATGGTGTGTGTGTGAGAGTGCATAGCAAGTGAGTGAGTAGGGGTGTGTGTGGGGGGGTGAGCATGTAGGGTACATATGTGTTAATGTGTAGTGGTATGTGCATACATGTGTGTGTGAGGGAGAGTATGTAGCCATGTGAGTGCATAGGGGTATGTGTGGGTTTGGGGTACACATGTTAGTGTGTATACGTGTGCATGTAATAGTGCATAGCCATGTGAGTGTGTAGGGGTGGGTAGATGTGTGTGTGTAGGTGTGTGAGCATGTAGGGTACATATGTGTTAGTGTGTAGTGGTGTGTGTATGTGTGTGAGTGATAGTGCATAGCCATGTGAGTGTGTTGGGGTGGGAGGTGTGTGTGTAGGAGTGTGTATATGAGTGTGTAGGTGTGTGTAGGTGTGTAAGCATATACAGTACATGTGTGTTAATGTGTAGTGGTGTGTATGTACATGTGTGTGTGAGGGAGAGTGTGTAGCCATGTGAGTGTATAGGGGTGAGTACGTGTGTGTGTGTGTAGGTGTGTGAGCATGTAGGGTGCATATGCGTTAGTGTGTCTCAGTGTGTGTGAGTTAGTGTGTCTCAGTGTGTGTGAGTGTGTGTAGGTGTGGTGTGTGTGTGTGGCCCTGGGGAAGGGAAGGGAATAACCCTCCACCCCCACACATGTGAAAGTAAGCAGCTCTTCTGGGTTGTTTGATTCACAGGCCTGGAGCTTCTTAAGGCAAAGGAGAAGTGCCCCCATCAGGTGTTTTATTGGTTTTTTTTAATTAAATTATTTTAATTGGAGGTTAATTACTTTACAGTATTGTAGTGGTTTTGCCGTACATTGACACGAATCAGCCATGGGTGTCCATGTGTCCCCCATCCTGAACCCCCCTCCCATCCCCCTCCCCATCCCATCCCTCAGGGTTGTCCCAGTGCACTGGCCCTGAGCACTCTGTCTCATGCATCGAACCTGGACTGGCGATCTATTTCACGTATGGTAACATACATGTTTCAGTGCTATTTTCTCAAATCATCCCACCTTCGCCTTCTCCCACAGAGTCCAAAAGTCTGTTCTTTACATCTTTGTCTCTTTTGCTGTCTCGCATGTAGGGTCATCGTTACCGATTTTCTAAACTCCATATATATGTATTAGTATCCTGTATCCATCAGGTGTTTTTGCTAAAGTGAATCTCCTAGGTAGGTTTTACGTACGTACACATGTCTATATTCTTACTTCTATGGCACAACGTAAAGAAGAACATGTTTTCTTTTCCATAGTTTTTGGGTTTTTTCTTTACAGTTGAGAGTTTTTTTAAAAAAATATGTAACTCTTTGGTTCCTTGCAAATTCTTTTTGAACGCTTTTTATTTACTCATTTTGGGTGTACTGCGTCCTTGTTGCTCTGCAGACTTTCCCTAGTTGCCATGACCGGAGCTGCTCTCCAGTTGCAGTAGGCGGGCTTCTCGTTGAGATGTCTTCTCTCGTTGCAGAGCACAGGCTCTGAGGGTTTCAGCAGTTTTGTGGCTCCTGGGCTCTAGAGCACAGGCTCAGTAGCTGTGGTGCATGGACTTAACTGCTCTGAGGCACATGGGATCTTCCCTGACCAGGGATCAAACCCCTGTTTCCTGCATTGACACATGTGTGTTCTTTACCAATGAGCCACCAGGGAAGTCCTGTGGTTTCTGGTCTTTGAAATCAAATGTCAAAGTTGCCTTTCTGAAGCTGTGAAGCTCAGCTCACAGCCTGTGACTGTATTTGATCAGATCCAGCTGGTCTATACTGCCTGACGCCCCGGAAAAGTGTCTGGGGCAGCAGAGACAAGGGAGGAACCAGCACTCCAGCGTCTTCTTAGAGGAACACTCAAGTCCAGGGGCGGGGAGGTTGCAGAATAACCAAGTGATTAAGAATCTGTGTGTTGGTATCTGACTCAAGCACCATTGACCACGACTTCAAAGGCTGTATGTGTGTGCTGCTCCCCTGGGAACCTGGCAAGTGCCACAGAGCACCAGGCACTAAACTGGAAGGAACTTGCTCAGCCGGAGACAAACACCATGGTCATTTTTAACCTTATAAAGAAGACATTATAGCGAGAGCCATAAATGAGCACTTTCATTTAGTCATTGGAATAATTTTGCCAAACAGCAATATTCAAAAATCCACCAGGAAACTATGAGAATTGTGGAGAATTAAACTTTACACTCAATTATCCCTCCTTGCTCCTTCAAACATGGCTTCATGTTTGCAAATAGACTGCTTCCATCAGAGTCTGAGCAGGTGCGATGCCCCCAACCACGAAAGGAAAACAAGACGTTTTAGAATCACAGCCTTCTTCATCCTCACACTTGAACAGCTCCCAGGCACTCCAGGCATAAGGAAGAGGCTTGCTGTTGTTGTTCAGTCACTAAGCCATGTCCGACTCTTTGCAACTCCATGGATTGCAGCACGTCAGGCTCCTCTGTCCTCCGCCATCTCCCAGAGTTTGCTCAAACTCATGTCCATCTAGATAGCGATGTCATCCAAATGTCTCATCCTCTGTCGCCACCTTCTCCTCCTGTCCTCAGTTTTTCCCAGCCAATTTACCTCGATACCTGGACCTAACATTCCAGGTTCCTATGCAATACTGATCTTTATAGCATGGGACTTTACTTTCACCACCAGACACATCCAAAGCTAAGCATCTTTTTTGTTTTGGCCCAGCCTTCATGGATCACAGCCTTGTCATGGCAAAGGGGTTTGAGTAACTCAATGAAGCTACGAGCCATGCCATGCAGGGCCACCCAAGACAGACAGGTCAGAGTGGAGAGTTCTGACAAAACTTGGTGCCCTGGAGGAGGGAATGACAAACCACTCCAGTGTTCTTGCCTCAGGAATCCCATGAACAGTATGAAAAGGGAAGAGGTTAGTTATTATCAATCCCATAAATAAACACACTGATGAGAAAGCCAGCTCTATCACATAATAAACAAGTTTCTTGGGTGGACTCACCAGGAGCCTCTTAGAGTCTAAGGACCGGATATTACGTGTGAAATGCCAGCATGGTGCTTGGCTCAGAGTAGGGGTGCAATGAAGATAAGCTATTATTTACACTTACTAGTTTTCACTCTAAATAATCTATTCCAATGATCACTTCACCATTAATTGTCTATTAAGCCAAACAGCCTTGAAAGGAAAATATGGAAAAATTCCACTCTCTGTCCCACCGAAAAATATAAATTAAAAACAATCATAGTGAAGTGAAAGTCACTTAGTCGTGTCCAACTCTTTGCATCCCCATGGACTATACAGTCACGGAGTTCTCCAGGCCAGAATACTGGAGTGGGTAGCCTTTCCCTTCTCCAGGGGATCTTCCCAACCCAGGGATAGAGCCCAGATCTCCTGCATTGCAGGCAGATTCTTTACCAACTGAACCACAAGGGAGCCCAACCATAAGAGGACAAATAATTTTCCCATACCAAAATATTATGGATATTTATATTAATATATACGTCTGCAGTTTAAAGGAACCAGATGAAGAGTTCATGGATGATGCGTGTAACCATATGCAGGAATGAAAATGAGACGGGGATGATCCTCTCCAATAGACTCCAAAATAAGAAAAGTTGCCAAGAAAATGAGATGGGGAAATAGGGAAACACAGAAAACATGATATTATTGTGAAAACAGTCAATATATGGGTTCCTTGGCTTTTCATGTGAGTTTGGAGAAATTACCAGTTTGTCAGTGAAAATGCATAACAGCGGGGTGGGGGCGGAGGCTGACCTGAAAACCGTGGTTAGAGTGCTGTTTGACAACCTAATATTTCAGGGGGCCAAGGGGCCGCTGCAGCCCCCATGGAGAAGCGCCCTGGCTGTGACTCAGCCTGCAGTTGCCCCCCCTTACCCACCTGCCACCTGCACGTGAGCTCACATCTCCCACCCTGGGGGGGAGGGGGCACCATGTGCGGCCTGGTCACGTCCCTCCAGGACAGCGCACTTATTCTCTTGAAACTTAAACGCCAGCAGCTTCATGGCTTAAGTCCTGATCATGCGATCGGTTATTAAAAACAATTTTCTAATTTTCAAAGCAAGTTGGGAACTCTGCAAATCAGCCAGCCCATACTCTTCAAAATGTCCATCAGGAAAGACAAGCTATCAAGCTTAAAAGAGACTAAAGAGACGTGATAGCACCTGATCCTTAATTGGATTTTTTTAAAGACATTCTTAAAGGACATTATTGGATTAACTGGGGAAATGCATTAAATAGTTGTATTACAGTAATGCTAAATTTTCCGGGTGTAATAGAATAATGATCTCTATGTTCAGCCTCCCAAAGGTGTTCAGATCTAATCTTCCTTGCCCTGGGCAGCAGGCTAGAGACAACTGCCTGAAGAATCTGACCAGCCAAGGCGACTTCATAACACCATGGTGGTGTTCCCTCCAAACTGGCCACGAAGACCACTCTGCAGCGAAGCCACCCAGAAGCTCAGGGCCTCTTATCATCATCCTAGTGACACCCCAACGTTTGAGAAATATTTTAACATGAAATATATATTTTAATATGGAAACATCCCCTATGGTTTTATTAACAGTATCAGAGAAAAGGAAAAGAGAGTGCATCCATAAAGCAGGCCGTTCAAGAAATTTTTTCGAGGACTATGTGGCAAATGAAAGATTTGGAAAACAAAAATAGCTCTTGTAATTAATAATATAAAAACAGAAAACTTTTAAGTTCAATTAAAGAGTTAGAAGGCAAAGTAGAAAAAACTGTGTGCCCCCATTTTCCTGTTTCCACAGTGACCAGCCACTTGTTTATCAGCTATTTCAACGGGATCACAGTCTAAACACCCTGGCCAGGGGCTCAGGGTCACCATCCCTGCAACTGAGGGTCTGGAACCTCGGCACCAGCTTCTGTCAGTGCAAAATGCATGAACCCCCGCCTAAGGATCAAACTTAAGATGACAGAATCTTTTTAACTTTTTATTTTGTATCGGGGTGTAGCCGATTAACAAACAATGTTATGACAGTTTCAGGTGAACAGTGAAGGGACCCAGCTGTTCACACACATGTATACATTTTCCCCAAACTCCCCTCCCATTTCAAGGTGACAGAATCTCGAAGTGTAAAAACCAGACCCAAAGGTGGGCAGGAGAACAGAGCAGATGCTGGAGGAGGGTGCTGAGGACCAGCCCACAAAGCTGGGGACGCATGGACACAGGAGCTGAGGATCAGCAGTGCCCTGCCACCAGCGCCCTGGGCAGAATAGGAGCAGCTGGGGCAGTTTCTTTGGGTGACTCTTCTGTGTCTGGGCCTGTGCCTGATCTGATCCGTTCTGTTTCGGTTTTAAGGTTTAACTATCAAAAGTCAGGAGAAGGCAATGGCACCCCACTCCAGTACTCTTGCCTGGAAAATCCCACGGACAGAGAAGCCTGGTAGGCTGCAGTCCATGGGGTCGCTAAGAGTCGGACATGACTGAGCGACTTAACTTTCACTTTTCCCTTTCATGCACTGGAGAAGGAAATGGCAACCCACTCCAGTATTCTTGCCTGGAGAATCCCAGGGACGGCGGAGCCTGGTGGGCTGCTGTCTATGGGGTCGCACAGAGTCGGAAACGACTGAAGCGACTTATTTAGCAGCAGCAGCAGCATCAAAAGTCAACCTGATTTTGGCCACTTTCATCCCAGTATTATAGGACATTTTAAAAACAAATCACTACACTTATAAAGCAAGGAAATTTAAATATATTGATTAAGAAACTTATTGCAACCATAGTTCACTCTCTGGGACCCTTCACATTGGTACAGTTTTCCTTTTTGCTGACTTCCACCCAAACACACATGTACTGCTTTAGTTCTTGTCTAGCATTTCCCCTAGCCCCCTGGAATTTTCATTGGGATGGCCCAAAACAAAGTGATTATTAATAGTTCTCATCTTCACCTTTGGGATGCATTTTGTCTTATATGTCCATTGGTGATAATTAACATTTTCATTTAACAAGAATCTATCATTAACAGTATCATATTTCTAGTTCATGGATTAATTTTCCTATTAAAAGCCATTTTTAATTTGCCAAGTTTGTCAAGAATTACAATAATACCCACATTAAGTAAAAGCTATTAGCCATTTGCCTAATTACAGAAGTAATCACAATAACAACTCCAAGCTTGAATTTGCATTACTTTATAACCAGTGCTTGAATGTCACTTATTGGGCTCATTATTCTCTCATTTGAGATGCTGACATCAAAGGTGGGTGCTGTTGGCAAGCTGCATCTTGAAAATTCATCTTTGGACCCCAACCTGCTGGTGAAACCAGGAGTCACCCATGTCCCTTCTGAGTCTAGCATTCAGCAATTTGCTTACTTTTCTTTTTAGAAATTGTCCAAGTCTTCCCAAAGGGTGTAGAATCCCTTAATATGAAAAATAATTTTTTGTGGGATTTTGATTTGCTCTAAAAAATCTTCATTACAGAAAAGGCACAGGGAGGAGTTGGTTCCTCAGGGCCCCCTGGCACTTCCTATGCTGAGAACACAGACATGGGACACACACTTATACTAAAAATGACTTGCCGCTTATTCAAAATTCAAATGTAACTGCATGCCTATATTTGATCCAGACCAAGATGCCCGCTTCCAGTCATGCAAAAGTGGCAGGGTCCGGAACTACACTCCAGTCACAAACAACTGGAAAACCAGCAGACTGCATGAAATAAGCATTTATGGCATTGGACAATGCAAGACGGTGTTCCCTGAGAGGGATAACCGGGGGGAGGGAACCCTGCAAAGCCCAACTTCCCTTCATCCCCCCACCCTCCAGCCATTAATAAATCCAACTCTGGCCTCTGCTTTCCCTCCCCCTCCCAGGGCTGGCAGCCTACAGACACATTTAGTGTGTTTCTCCGAGATAAGCCCACCTCATCCTGCCAACCCAGACTGCGCTGCTCTGAGCTCAGGCCAGACCTGGCCATGTGTGTGGCTGATGTCCTGCCCGGCATGGCTCACCTGCCCCCATGTGTGTGATGCCCCACCTGGCATGGCACACCTGCCCCCAGGTGTGTGGACTCGGCGACTAAAGAAACAGCAGATAACTCCACGACTCCCGTGCTGTGAATCTGGGACACGGCAGGCTCCTCCTTCTCCACACTAATTATGATGGGAGCCTTGTGAGGCGAACCGCTCAGTCTCATCTAAAAACCAACAGGAATGTGTGTATGGCTGAATCCCTTTGCTGTCCACCTGAAATGGTCACAACATTGCTAATCAGCTAGAGCCCAATACAAAATTAAAAGGTTAAATTAATAATTAATAAATAAAATAGGAACGAAGAATAAACTACTGGATGATACAAAGACAAGTGTGAACAGGATGGGGTAAGCTGTTGTTATTTTTCAGTCACTAAGTTGGCTGAGACTCTTTGCAACCCCAAGAACTGCAGCACAGCAGGCTCCTACGTCCTCTACTCTCTCCTGGAATTTGTTCAAGTTCATGTGCATTGAGTGGGTGATGCCATCCAACCATCTCATCCTCTGTCGCCCCCTTCTCCTCCTGCCCTCAATCCTTCCCAGCATCAGGGTGTTTTCCAATGAGTCAGTTCTTCACATCAGGTGGCCAAAGTATTGGAGTTTCAGCGTCAGCATCAGTCCTTCCAATGAATATTCATGACTGATCTCCTTTAGGATGGACTGGCTGGATCTCCTTGCAGTCCAAGGGGCTCTCAAGAGTCTTCTCCAACACCACAGTTCAAAAGCATCGATTCTTCAGGATTTGGGTGTATGAAGTGATTTTGTCACCACGAGTGTCACCTGCATTCACAAGCTCGTGGCCACTTCTAATTAAAGGTGAAGGCCCCTAAGGGCCTAGGGTGATAAGAATTGTATAAAGGGGGAAAGTCTTATTTTCTTCTCAGAATTGTGCCATTTGTTATAACAGTTCCATGGAAACCTATTCAGAAACTTATAAATGTAAAGCTATAGACACACACACACACAACTACACAAGCAAATCGCAGAATAGAGACATTACTTTGCCAACAAAAGTCCATCTAGTCAAGGCTATGGTTTTTCCAGTGGTCATGTATGGATGTGAGAGTTGGACGGTGAAGAAAGCTGAGCACCGAAGAATTGATGCTTTTGAACTGTGGTGTTGGAGAAGACTCTTGAGAGTCCCTTGGACTGCAAGGAGATCCAACCAGTCCATCCTAAAGGAGATCAGTCCTGGGTGTTCATTGGAAGGACTGATGTTGAAACTGAAACTCCAATACTTTGGCCACCTCATGCAAAGAGTTGACTCATTGGAAAGGGCCCTAATGCTGGGAAGGATTGGGGGCAGGAGGAGAAGGGGATGACAGAGGATGAGATGGTTGGATGGCATCACCGACTCGATGGACATGGGTTTGGGTAAACTCCGGGAGTTGGTGATGGACAGGGAGACCTGGCGTGCTGCGATTCATGGGGTCGCAAAGAGTCGGACACGACTGAGCGACTGAACTGAACTGAACTGAGTCAAATATTTCCATTTCTCTAAAATTTCACTAATTGCCTTGGTAATTGCATTTGCAAGACTATAAGATGCTAGTGCAGACTAACATTTTTAATTCCATAAACAAAATGTGAAGGGATGTTTGAGAGACGGAGGGGAAAGGATGCAACACCTTATGCCGTGTCTACATCCAGGCACCCCGCCTACAGTTGCATCACCGACCACTCACTGATTTATTTTTCACGCCATTACAAACAGGAAATTAAACTATATAACAAGTTTTTAAACTAATTTTTCAAGCTGGCATTTTAATGCTTGGATATTAAGAAGTGGCCCACTTCATGGTCGCATTTTCTTCCACCCTTCCAGTAACTGGAATGATTGGGTTACGAAAAGATTTCCAGTGCTAAGTGACTTTACCCTTGATCCACATCACGCTTTACAAGAAGTTCCTGCTCTTTGGTCTCAACTGAGACCCTGATGACAATACATGATTTGGTCCCAAAAGAAGCTAGAACATTGGCAGTGAAGGTGCCACATTTTAATCTGATGGAAGCAGAGATACAAGAAAAATCAACTTAAAATCTGTTTGTGACAGGTAACTTTTGGAGCCGCCTAGTCGGGAAAAGCAGAGAGAGTAGAAATTAGCGTCATGCTCTGTTTGTACAGGATTAAATTTCAGAGTCTTGATCTATCCTTTTTAGAAGTAATAACACAAGCCCTTTGATTTTCTGGCATGCCTTGGTGTGCGGAATCGCTGCTACGTCTTTTTCCAACATCTTTACATTTGAGTGCACATAAATTCAGACTTGATGGAGGTCAGACCCTCATTAATTCACTTCACCAGGCTGGAAAACTGCTCTCTAAGAAAGGGTGAAGAAAAAAGAAATTCTCCCCCTCATTCACAAACAAGGAATTACCAACATAATATATATCAGGAAAATCAGGCCAAAGAAAAAGTAATTCAACACCAGACCCACAATTTTCATCCAGGTTCTACCACAATCCCAATGTAATTGGTAAAAAATAAGTTAAATATATTTTACGATCAAATGTTTCCTTCAGCTACAATTTAGAATGCTCATAAAATCAAGAACTGGCATCCACAGTCCTGATGAATCTTTAAACTTGGAACAGACCTCATATCATGAGAGTAAATTATGACACTGGATTTCAAAATGCTCATATAATGTGATGGACCCTCTACAAAGACCCCGAAGAAATAAATATTCCAAGCCTTCGAGCCAAGGTCGCCCTATTGATTGAACAGGAAAGGGCGTTCTAGAAGGGCAAAGCCTTTTCAAAAATTAACACTACACAGATGCACCTGAGTGCTTTTAAGAAATGTCTTTGGCAAATGGAACATCAATCTAAGGACTGGAAAAAAAAAATCAGCTCATGTTGAGAAAAAGAGAATGATACTGAGAAAGCACAGTATCGCTTCTAATGCAGTGATCCTGCCTGAAAGGAGAGGGGGAAAGGAGCCAAGCTTTCTCTAGGGATTAGACAGTCACCATACTTTAGTGGGCATTGAGCTCCCAGGGGTCCTAACATCGGAATGACAGCAGAACGCCAAAGGTCACGCGGTCTCCCGAGGAGGTCAGGACCTTTGGAAGAACGGCCTCCACTTATAAATTGCCACGTATTGAGTGAAATGAATGGAAACCCATTTATTTTTCGGAAAATGTAATTGGGCCGATGGACTATGAGGAGAGGGGCCCCGGAAGAGAAGGGGAGGAGGTCACTGCCGCCAACGTGCTGGGTCAGCGAGCAGGGCAGACATTCTGGCAGGGCCACGGGGTTGGGGGGTAGGCAGGGCTCTGGGCTCCCTGTGCAGAGAACTGACTCGGTCAGGCACATTAAACCATCTTCCAGGGGCTGCTTTCCCAAAGCCAGAGGTGGAGTCTGTGACCAGGGCTTGCCTCTCACTCTATGATTTCACTTTTTACACTAAATAGCAAGGAGAGGAGGTTCTGGGTTTTTGTTTTCATCTCATGGTTCATTTCCCCAGTCCATCTTGCTTACTGACGTCTCCTGGGATTTCATGCCCGTGGTTTGCAATACGATGATGAGGCAGGAGTCTGTTTTCAGGCGTTTCTTTGCTGGTCACATTATGCTCAGATAAAACCAGTAAGAAAAGTCACAGAGGTGTCTCATCGAATATCACATGCAAATCTGCTGGCTTCTATTCTGCGTGGCCGTTTAAACAGCATGCTGGGATCACACGCTGCCCATCACCCCCGACTCTTTCAGAGAAGTCGACACTAGAAGAGACCTAGATGTGTGCATTACTGTAATGAGCTACTCAGATCGAACTGCAGTTTCGCTTCAACCAACATTCACTCGGCACACAACATCCGCCAGGAACATTGCTATGAGCTACAAACATCACTGAGAAAGTATATTCTCTTTGCTGGTAAGGTGTTTACCGTCTTCTGGACCAGTAAGTCCTGGACCCACAACACTACTCTCACACAGGTTTTGGGAATTCCAGAATATCAAAACCCCAACTGAAAGATTAGATAAACTTCAGACAGCTTGATACACAAGATAATTCAAGTCAACTGATCAGTGGAGGAATACCCACCTCCCTAGTCAATCACAAGTCTTTGTGCTCCTGTTTTGTTTTCATTCAGCCTGAATTTGAAGGCAAAATGTTAACAGCTGACCCAGGATACAAGCATGGAGCTGATGCTCTCATTGTTACCTTGAAATTCCTAAAACTTCTGTAATAAGTGTGTGACAAGGAAGTCTGATATGGGGTCCAGTGACACCCAGGAGGGTTAGCTGAGAGCAGACCACCTGTGAGGAAGCAGGCAGGTAGACCATGAAGGGGGCTCTTCCGCTGGCCAGCCCCTGCCAACCCCCCCAGCCCTCCCCAAACCCCTCCCATCAGACCAGGCTAAGTCCCGGGGCTGGGAAGGTCCTTTCAGCAACACTGCTGCTGGGAAATGTTGAGATTTATAAGCAACGACATTGATTCAATTCTGTCCACTTAGCATGTGTTAAGAGCCAGGGTGATCCTGGGAAAACAAGTTAGGGGAGAAGAGAAGAAAGTGGGGGAGGGTGGAGGAGAGAGAGAAAGAGGGAAGGAGGAAAGCGGGGAGAAGGAGGAGAGACGCCTCTAGGACCCGCAGCTTCGGATCCAAACCAGTGGAGGGCCCCTGGAGCGGCCGGCAGTGGAGACGCCCCGTGAGCCACAGGTCTCATCCTGATGTCGTAGGAGCAAAGCAGGGTAAGAGGTGGTGTTCACTTGGACGGTAGGGTTTATTTAACCTGATACAGACAGAAACACGGTCATATAAACATGAAGTCAATGAAGAAATTACTGACTAGCTGCTTTATACCCCTTTCTCCTGACAAGTCTTGGACCCCGATGGGTTTTTCACTCGCAGCCCCTCGGTCAGGAGAAGTCACTTCCACGCGCTTGGAGACCACGTGGGTCCAGCCCAGGTGACAGACTTGTGGCCCTCTCGGGAAGCGAACCCCTTAGAGAATTGTGACATGTTAGATGAAACCCAGGCGCTGCTTCTGAACTGAGCCACCTCCTTTCTCTTGAACAAAATCCTTTTTCCTGAACCTGTAATACTGGCTCTATTTGAACTGGATCACAGATCTCATTAGAAACGTGAAAGGTTGCCTCTTTCCCTAACCACAGGGCAACAGGACCGGCGCTCACTCAGGCCTGCATCTGAGTGGCCGAGGTGACCGCTCATCCCTGGGAGCCTGAGCAGAGCCTCTCAAGACTGGCCTCTGATGTGCTGGGGTGAGAGTCACCTCTGAGGTGCCTCTCAGCTCTCTTCTGCTCCTTCACAACATCTCTCAGTAAAGGGGTTCAGTTTATGTATCTTTCCTCTTCGCTGATTTAATTAGTGTCTGCTGTCTCTCCCGGGGCCTCTGATGGACAAGTCTGCGGGTACAGTGGCTTTTGTCTCCAAGGCCTGCCTTGCCGCAGGACCGGATCCCCAGGCCTTCTCGCCCTGGGGAATTTCATTTATCTTCCTTTTTTTCCTAAGAAAGCCAGTAAGTCCCACATGGCTTTGTCTCTACCTGATGCCAACAGCGTGAAGCTCTTGTGTTAAAAACCCTTGCTGAAATAATGACACTATATCCTAAATTCCAACAGCATTGGCTCTGATCAAAGAACTTAGAGCTCGAGTAAGATTAACCAAACTTCCATCTCCGTGGCGGGGAGCTCCGTGCAGGCAAATGCAGACAAGTTCTGACGGCAGAAGTTCTAAGCTCAACGTGAAGGACCTTCGGACACTTCCTGCTGAAAGGAAACACAACAAATACACGACAAAGGAGGAGCCGGGTACTCTGTTGATTGCCTGCCTCAGCGCAGGCTGTATGTCTCACCCACCCTCAACAAATACTCTCAAACTGAATCCAACAATACATTAAAAATATCACATACCATGATCAAGTGGGATTTATCCCAAGGATGCAAGGATTTTTCAATATCTGCACATCAGTCAATGTGCTACAATACACCACATTAGCAAATTAAAGAATAAAAAACATATCATCATCTCAATAGATGTAGAAAAAGCTTCTGACAACATTCGATACCCATTTATGATTAAAAAAAAAAAACTCTCCAGAAAGAGCACATAGAGGGAACATACCTCAACATAATAAAGGCCATATATATGACAAGCCCACAGCTACCAGCACACGGAAAGCTGAAAGCATTATCTCTAAGATCAGGAACAAGACAATGGTGCCTATTCTCACCACTTTTATTCCAAATAGTTTTGGAAGTCCTAGTCCCAGCAATCAGAGAAGAAAAGAAATAAAAGAAATCCAACTTGGAAAAGAAGTAAAACTGTCACTGTTTGCAGAAGACATGATACTATACATAGAAAATCTTAAAGATGCCACCAGAAAATTACTAGATCTCATCAATGATTTCAGCAAAGTTGCAAAATACAACATTAATACACAGAAATCTCTGGGCACTTTCTTTTTTAATTACATGACTCTAACCTAGAAAGAGGAGGAGACCTCTGCCAATAATATTGCAGAGGTAGTCGTTGTGAGCTGTATTTAAGGACAGTCTTACATTTAAGAAATACAATATTGAGAAGAACTCAGATAATAGCTTCTGGCATTTCCAATTCTTGACATAATAAGCTAATCATTCTGCTCCTCTCCCAGGTCACGAGTGAACAGCACTCACCGTGAACACCGCAGACCTCCCTCCCTGGTGGTGGGACCGAGTCAGACAGGGTGTAAAACTCTGTCTGAATCCCTCACTACAGTCAGCATCTCCCAGCAGAAACATGGCTCTGAATATTATCTATAGGAGGAACGAAAGGTCCTTGACTTTGTGTAGTGGCTAAACTATTGTTATTTGGTCTCGTTTGACTGTTTCCCTTTGTTTCTGCACTCGGAGCTCTACCCTGTGCCTGCACATTTCCTAGCACCCTTAGGCTGTTGGGTCCAAAAATATGCTCAGCTGACCTTGAATAAGGGAATGAATGGCGTGGGTCCACTCACACTTGGATATTACAGGGCGTTCATACAGGTCTGCACCATCAGGCAAGTAGCTGGTTGAATCCACGGACGCAGAAGCTCAGATACTTAGGACCAGCTTGGTTTTCGCCACAATTTCTTCATTGTTCAGTTGTCAGTTTTCAGTTGTATTTGTTGTGTGTTCCATCCAACAGAGTAATTTGTCTTTGAAGATAAAAAGAAAAAACACTTTCTTATTTGGGTCTGATTCCCCCAAACCTGGCCCAAGCCCAGCACTTGGGAGTATTTAATGAACTCAGGCTTGTGCATGAATGGGGGAATGACTGAGCCTTGCACTCAGGAATCCAGCGGACATTAAGGCCTTTTTAAAACAGCCCCAGTGTCTGATAAGCTGTTTCAACAAGACTCAAGTAGATGGTGAGACGGAGTCCACCCGACTGCAGTTCCCACCCTAAGCTGTGTCATCCCTAGACTCACCTTCCAGAGACCTCATCTCCAGACTCACCTTCCAGAGATCTCATCTCCAGATCACCTTCCAGAGATCTCACCCCCAGATCCCCTTCCAGAGACCTCATCTCCAGATCACCTTCCAGAGATCTCATCTCCAGATCCCCTTCCAGAGATCTCATCCCCAGATCACCTTCCAGAGATCTCATCTCCTGATCACCTTCCAGAGATCCCATCCCCAGATCCCCTTCCAGAGATCTCATCTCCAGATCACTTTCCAGAGATCTCATCTCCAGGGCTCAGGGTACCCACTCCTCTATCACCAGCATGGGGAAGCAGGTGCTTAGGTCCCAGATGTGTTCTGAGCTTTTGCAGCAATTGGAAAAGCGAGTTAAAGGTCTCTGTAAGTGAGCTGAGGAATGTTTTTCAGGCTGAAAGTGGGGGTAAAACTGACAGGAACACAGCTCTTCGTGTTGAAGCAACTGAGAAAAACACATGGAGAAGAAGTAAAACAATATAAAATATAGTTGGGACTCACAAATGATAAGCAATTTATTTTCCTTTCACACCATATTGGATCACAGAGAAGAGTGATGTCATTATTTTATTATTTATAGCTACTGGGACTTAGCCATCTGAGACTTGGCTGGGGTATCTGGATTTCAGACCATTTGTTTTCTGCTTTTATCATTAATCATCCCTCCAGCCAAACACTGGAGCTACGGAAATGCAGAGATCCCAAGCTCCCAGCTGTTGTGAGTGCGGAAGACTAACTGCGAAACAGCGTGTTCGCATGTGCGTCCTTTGGGCCAAAGATGGTGGAAATACACATCCATGTGCAGTGCTAGCAACACAAAAACTATCAGATGTCACCTCCATCCACCCCCCATCCTCCTGAGTGGACAGGACAGCAGGATATGGTGAGGACCAGGGAAAAGAGCCTCAGGTCAGACTCCCCATGTCCTAAACGCCTGCCTTTGGTGAGTAACACACAAGCTCCCAGCCTACTTTCTTATTTGCAAAACCCTCCCCTCACCATCCTCCCCCTCCTCATCACCGTGGTACCCCCTTTCTGACAGGCACACTCTCGAGATGCACATGGTTACACCGTACATCACTCCCTAGTGGTTGACCCGGCCGCTCAGCCTCCCCAGTCCTGGGTGTCCAGCCACTGACGTCCAAAGATGGCACGAGTCTCTCACCTCAAAGGAGCATGACCTTCGATGGCTGCCGTGACACTGCAGTGCCCAGCGTGGCAGCCACCAGCCACACATCACTATCGGGCACCTGAAACATGGCTCCTCCAAACTGAGATGCATTGTAACACAAAACACACACTGGACTTGAAATGTCTCACTCATATCTTATATTGGCTGACACGGAAGACAGAATATTCTGGTCTATGAAGCTCAACATGATACATACTATTAAAATGAACTGTACACATGTTTTCGTTTTGCTTCCTTTAATGTGGCTGCTGGAAGACTTGGACTTGTACACGTGGCTCCCGTCCGTGGCTCCCATGTTCTCTTTCCCTTGGACGGCACTGTTCTAACTCCCCGCCCTGCCCAACTGCTGGGTGGTGTGGGAGTCGCTCTGGTTCAGCCGTGCTCACTGCATGACAGCAAGCCTGGAGGAAGAGGTGGCCTGTCCAGAGCAGCCAGACTCTTGGTTTCAGTCTTAGTGGCATCTTCATTTATCAGTAAGATCTCAGGGGACTTCCCTGGTGGCTCAGTGGTAAAGAGTCTGCCTGCCAATGCAGAAGATGGGGGTTCAATCCCTGGTCCGGTAAGATCCCACATGCCGCAGAGCAACAAAGCTCGTGGGCCAGAACAGACTGTAAAACTAAGAGGAGTTTCCGGTCATCAAAGCCCGGAGGGTGGGGGGAGGGCAGGAAGAGTTGATGGGGGGACAGGTGGGAGCGATGACAAGGTGAAAGTCCGGGAAGGTTGAAACAGATCCAAAGTGGGTGCAGTGGGCCAGGCTGGGGGGCCTAGTGAGCCAGGAGGAAAGACTGAGTGGGGCTGCACACAGCCAAGGCCAGACCCCAGCAAGGCAGGATGGACACGCGGTGCCCCAGTCTAGGTCATGATTATGCCAGAAGGTAAAGCAGCTGCCTAATTCATTTCCTAGAAACCAAACTGCGTGCCCATGACTTTCATAATCTACAAGGGGAAAACCCCTCCACACCCATTTAACTCAAGTTATCAAATTAACTTGGCCACTGGTGTAACTACTTTGAAACCTGGACAAGTGCCTGGTTATTCGAGTCCAGTTCCCCATATAACAGTTCTTCTTTTGTCTTATATTCTGGCATTCTTTAATTCAGAAGTTTGAGTACATGGGCCATTTCTAGCATAAACATTAATATTCCATTACATTCCTTGGTAGCCATCCTGTGAGCAGCCTCAGCTGCACCCAGGCAGCCGCCACCGACTCTGAGAAACCCCGAGTTCAGATCCAAGACCTCAGAGGAGCCGCGCCCGCCGCTCTAACCAGGAGGACCAGAGGGTGGGAGGCCAGCAGAGGGGGGCGGGTTCTTCAGATTTGAGAGAAGTTCCTTCTGCCCCGGAGTTGAAAGGATTAGTCCATTCTGTTCTCACCTGAGTAGGGTCCATTTTCAGTGTCTGTGTGACCCCGGTCAACCTCCCCAACAGGGAGGGACCTGTATGCATGAGGGGACCACTGCCCCTAACAGGGCAGACGGTCATTTCCTGACCAGCCAGCACATCAGGGAACTCCGAGCTCTCCTTTCTCTTACAACACAAAGTGTATCTGTATATTTATATGCATCTATGTATTTATATAAAGGAGGATTTTGGTCCCTTGAGTGTTTAGAAGCATTACTTTCTTTTCTTTTTTAAACTTTCTATCTTATACTGAAGTACAGCAGATTGACAGTGTGATGATAGTTTCAGGTGGACAGCAAAGGGGAGAGACATTACTTTCATAACCCACGTGTGACCGTGTTTTTTCTCTATCTAGAATCCAAAAAGATGCCTATAAAGCATGATGTGGGAACCCCTACTGGTTTCCTCGGCTGTCACAGTTCCTGGAATCGCATCACAGGCCCTCGACGGCCGCCTACACGGCCCACCAGGGTCCCTTCCTGTTGCTTCCAGCAACACTGAGGCAAAGACAGGGACGTGCCAGGCCTACTGGCTTTCCCAGCTCATCAGAACCCAGCACCTCCGCAGGGCCCATTCGAACCCCATCTCCAGATGAACTGCGTGGACTCGGCACTCCCTGAGCCCTCCGAGGCCACGGTCCAGAGGACGGACAGGGCTGGACAGTGGCCAAGCTTCAGTGACTCCGGGAAGACCCCAGGGGTTCCTCCTGGGAACCACGTGTTTACTATTCTGCACATCATGTGCCGCCCTCAGGAAAGAAAAGGAAAGTGAAGTTGCTCAGTCGTGTCCGACTCTTTGGGATCCCATGGATAGTAGCCCACCAGGCTCCTCCATCCATGGGATTTTCCAGGCAAGAGTACTAGAGTGGGCTGCCATTTCCTTCTCCAGGGGATCTTCCTGACCCAGGGATCGAACCTGGGTCTCCCGCATTGTGGGCAGACGCTTTACCTTCTGAGCCACCAGGGAAGCTGCCTTCATAAATATGCCTTTGTTAACACAGACTTACTAACCAGCCAGAGGATCTCAGAGACAAAATATCGTCCTCATTCTTCAAATGAGGAAATGCTGGCTCACAGGCTCCAGTTGGCTGAAGGAGCATGTAGGGTTCAGAACAGGCCTCCCCAAGATGTGCCCTCAGGCAAGAGTGTTATTCTGAACTTAAGGCAGTCAAGACCCTGCAGGTTCAAGAAAAATTCCTGTGCCCCTCCCTTAACTACCTAAAAGAATTTAAACTGTGGGTTTTCTCTAGAGAAGTGACTGCTGCAGTCCGATTCTGTGCGAGTGGCCCCACCTGTGTGGCAGGGCCGGCATCTAATTACCAAGAGCCTGCCCTTCCCTGCGTTGTCCAGGCAATCATCCTCCTGACCCTGGCAGCCCCAGGCCCATCCCATTCCTGAGCTCAGGATGCTGTGCAAACCCCATTTTACCTTTCTGTGTCTGACCCTCTTGACTATGTGAGGTTCCCCTATATACAGATTAAATTAGATTGTCTCCCGTTCATCGCCCTATGCCTTGGGTGGTCACCTGCAGTCTTCCTTCACCACGGCCTCAGTGCCTTTCCCGCAGGTACTGCCATGGGGAATGCACCCAAGGGCCTCAGAAAGACCAGTCAAGGAATCTCCCTTACCTGAGTCTGGTGACAAGGAGCGTGGGGGGATCTGCTAGAGAGAATGGAGATTCTTGCATTATGTGCTACATAGAATTGATGTGTCATTGGGAAAGGCCCTGATGCTGGGAAAGACTGAAGGTAAAAGGAGAAGAGGATGACAGAGGATGAGATGGTTGGATGGCATCACCGACTCTATGGACATGAATTTAAGCAAACTCCAGGAGATAGTGGAGGACAGGGACGCCTGACGTGCTGCAGTCCATAGGGTTGCAAAGAGTCGGACATGACTTATGGACTGAACAACAATAAGAGTTGAATGTAGCCTCTGCCCACATGACTCTGACCTCATGAAAATCCAAAAGATGAGCCAAACAGCATTCCGGATTGTTCTCAACATGCTAGATTTCATTTCTGCCTGGCTAAGGTTACTCCTTTGGGCATTAAACATGAGCATCTCAACACATCACCTCACTAGAAATGCACTGAATGCTCAAAGGAAGGAAGAGAAGGGGCTGCTGCTGCTGCTGCTGCTAAGTCGCTTCAGTCGTGTCCGACTCTGTGCAACCCCATAGACGGCAGCCCACCAGGCTCTGCTGTCCCTGGGATTCTCCAGGCAAGAATACTGGAGTGGGTTGCCGTTTCCTTCTCCAGTGCATTAAAGGGAAAAGTGAAAGTGAAGTCGCTCAGTCGTCCGACTCTTCGCGACCCCGTGGACTGTAGCCTACCAGGCTCCTCCGTCCATGGGATTTTCCAGGCAAGAGTACTGGAGTGGGGTGCCATTGCCTTCTCCAGAGAAGGGGCAGATAGATATAAATGACCTACTTCAGACCATGGCCAGCAAGTTATCAGAGGGTAAATTTTTTCAGAATACTTTCCGTTAGCAAAACTAGGCATGTGTACAGAACAGCTCAAAGGGTGGATATATTTGTAGATTTCTTTGCCTTTCTGATCTGACATTTCTAAAGGTCTGGATTGATTAACTGGGCTTCCCAGGTGGTGCTAGTGGTAGAAGCCGCCTGCCAGTGCAGGAGACATAGAGACGTGGGTTCAATCCCACATAGCACCCTGTGAGTCCATGATATGCAGTTAAAGCCGGGCTTTCTCTGAATTTTCTTTTCAATTGTTTAGTTGAGTTATGAGCTGTGAATAATACTAGACACACCTTATAAATTGGGCTTCCCTGGTGGCTCAGCTGGTAAAGAATCCCACCTGCAATGAGGGAGACCTGAGCTCGATCCCTGGGTTGGGAAGATCCCCTGGAGAAGGGAAAGGCTACCCACTCCAGTATTATGGCCTGGAGAATTCCATGGACTGTATAGTCCATGGGGTCACAAAGAGTTGGACACGACTGAGCAACTTTCACTTCACTTTATAAATAAGAAGCAGAGATACAGCTTAAAAGAAATCCATAATCTTGGTGATAGGCAGCATTCTTCCAGCCAAGATACCATTTCCAGATACAACCTATGCCCACCTGTTTGAATTGATGGCCACATCACTAACACTTCATGAGAAGACAAGATGCCTCTTTGGACAGCGACAGAAAGGCTGCAGCAAATGACCAGGGAGCCAACTAAAAGGATAATAGAATGAACAAAGGTGGGCAACTTCTCTCCCTACCCAGACTCTTATGAGACTCAGGAAGCAAGCAGAAGACACTGGAAGCTGGGGTCACCAGCACAGCATTTGTGCTTCAAAGTCATGCATTTTCCATGGGCAAGACCCCAGAACTCACCCACAGTCTCCAGTATTCTTGATTTCCATGGCCCACAAAGCATGTTTTACTATCTTGTTTCTAATCCATACTGGAATAAACATTTCTCAATTTTTTCTAAATTCTGGTTATAGTCTGTTCAAAATCAGTTGTAAGCTTTGATCCGATTATTCCGCAAACAGAGCCAAATAAAGTGTTTAACCTTATTTTATATAATTGCAACCATGTTTATATAATTTCAAGCTTTGGCAACTTCCAATTATTGAGGAAAAAGCTTAAAACCAGGAGGTTCATTGAAATGTATCCTTAAAAAAGCAAAGCATGGGACTTCCCTAGCAATCCAGTGGTTAAGACTCTGAGCTTCCACTGCAGGGAGCATGGGTTCCATCCCTGGTCTGGGATCCCACATGCCACACAGTGTGGCCAAAAAAGCACAGGAGGCTTTCAACGTATCGAATGATGAGAATTCAAGTTGAGGACGTAATTGGAAATTCCATAATTTTCATGGAATTTTCTCAACTGGTAGGAAGTTTATGAAGAACCTATTTTTTAATTGGATAAATTTATATTTTATCACAATAACACAAAATTGAGAGGCTCTGTGATTCTGCAGCATAAAAATTTAACAAAACATTTTTTAAAATCATCGATAGAAACAACATCTTTGCTGAGTTTTGCTCTGTAAAAATATTTGTCAACAAAAGGCACCCTGAGTGGAAGCAACGGGCAATAACTACAAAAATATTAGCCTGAAATATTTTTTAATTTCAATATTTTTGAAATAGTAGTGAGGATTTTCACTCTTAGAAAAATTTGCTCTGAGTTTACCAGGTCCCTCAGCACCTCTAGAGAGAGTATTTTCTGAATTAAAAATATAATAGTATGCCCAGAAGATGCAATAACTAGACCATATTAAACGCTGATATCTTTCAAAAATACCAGGACATGGTATTAAACAAACATAATTTTAGGAAGGCAATTAACATACATGAATACGTACCAAGAGTGGTTATTCTGCTTTTTCTTAGTTCAGATTATCTATATCAAAAAGCCCTGTTTGCTTTAATGTATGTGGATACTTTTTATTTTATACAAAACTTACTTTTAAAAGTTTCAAAACTTGTTTTTTAATAGAACCATCTACAGATGCAACAATGTGATAAAAATTAGTTTGGAGGTCAATAATTCTCAGTGTGTGTGTGTGTGTGTGTGTGTGTACATGTGCACCTGGGTATATGTCTCTCTCCCTCCCTCCCTTTATATGCACATACATATATTAAATTATTTTAGTAGCCTTTCTCACTATCAAAAGTACCCTAGTTCAGATGATAAATTATAAGATCATCTTAATCATTGGCTTAATGGAGAATGCTTCAGCTTTTCCTTCTCGGCTTCCCTTTAAGTGGAGGAAGACTAACGCTTCCTCCCACATTTACCCAAGAGCTTCCCTGGTGGCTCAGCTGGTAAAGAATCTGCCTGCAACGTGGGAGAGCTGAGTTCGATCCCTGGGTCGGGAAGATCCCCTGGAGAAGGGAAAGGTTACCTAGTCCAGTATTCTGGCCTGGAGAATTCCATGGACTGTATAGTCCGTGGGGTCGCAAAGAGTCGGACATGACTGAGTGATTTTCACTTTCACTTCCCACATTCACCCAAAGTTAAGTGAAGGAGACTCCCACATGTACTGATTGCAGAGATTGAGGACTTCCAAGACAGAGGACTTGACATGCCATTCCTCAGTCTGGTGGCGATATGGGATTGCTGATCTGTTTCTCTGTGTTTATATAAACCAAGAGAGAACAAAATTTAAAACATATGGCAGGTGCAAAAATGAAGGCATCTGCATTCTCACCAGTTGCCACATCAAGAATAACACAAGAGAAGCATGTCTGAAATAACAGAGTAAGGACCATCAAAAAGTCCATCAAAAGTCCACTCCTTCATAAAGGTAACAAGAACACTAGCAAGAAGGGTCAAAATCACTTTTTCAGGACTCTAGAAATTAATCAAAGGGTTGCAGCTATCCAAGGAGCATTTATTCAAGAAAAATAACTGAATTTCAGTAGGAATAGCAGGCTTAGTGACATTTTAACTTTACTTATTCCTAGCTCCCTCTCTGGAGAAGGCAATGGCACCCCACTCCAGTACTCTTGCCTGGAAAATCCCATGGACGGAGAAGCCTGGTAGGCTACAGTCCGTGGGGTCGCTAAGAGTCAGACACGACTGAGCGACTTCACTTTCACTTTTCCCTTTCATGCACTGGAGAAGGAAATGGCAACCCACTCCAGTATTCTTGCCTGGAGAATCCCCGGGACGGCGGAGCCTGGTGGGCTGCCGTCTATGGGGTCGCACAAAGTCGGACACGACTGAAGCGACTTTGCAGCAGCAGCAACAGCAGCTCCCTCTCCCCAGATCAACAATCACCTTGAAAATGGATCATCTCACAACTGTGAAAACCACAGCTTAGCACCCACGGGAGAAAGCAGAATGGGTTTGTGTGAGTCGGTGCATGCAGTCGCTTCAGTCATGTCCAACTCTGAGACCCCATGGACTGTAGTTCCTCTGTCCAGGGGACTCTCCAGGCCAGAATACTGGAGAGGGTTGCCATGCCTTCCTCCAGAGGATCTTCCTGACCCAGGGATCGAACCTGTGTCACCTGCATCTCGGGCACTGCAGGTGGATTCTTTACCCACTGAGCCATCTGGGAAGCCTAGAATGGGTTTGGAGCCCTCCAAAATCTCATACCCAGAATCTCTGTCCAATCGATAGTTGAACACTGAACTCAACAAACTCCAAGTTGGATAAACTCGAAGAGATATGTACCTAGACATATCATGATTGAACTGTAAAAGCCAAAAGCAAAGAGAGAATCTTAAAACAATAAGAAAGAAGCAACTTCTCACATATAAATAACACGTGCTACTTCAGTGGAAACACAAAGAGTTTATTTTACCATATATTTTTGTAAAAGAGAAACATGTTTCCACTCTGCTCATTATCCTTCTGGTTTCCCTACTCAGTTCAGAAGGCTCAGCAGACATTCAAATTCTTTTTCTTACTTCTTCACTTTCTCTTGTGTACTCCAATAGGTTGTGACACATTTCAATGCACACCAACTTCCAAAGTATTTTAAGTATCAAATATAAGAAGTTGACACTGTCGAGCCTGTTACCAATGGTTAAAACTACAATATCAATAAGTGTAACAGAATATATGCTTAAGTTCTCAACATAGCAATGCCCAGTATCTTGGAGACGACAATATTTAAATCTCTAATCTTGGTGGGAGGAAGGTTCAAGAGGGAGTGGACATACGTATAGTTATGGCTGATTCATGTTGTTATATGGCAGAAATCAACACAACACTGTAAAGCAATTATCCTCCAATTAAATAGTAACTATTTTTTAAAAAATAAATCTCTAATTTTGAAAATTTAACCTTTTTGATAGCATATGATTTTTTTTACCAAAATGTAAAGGTAAATAGCCTACAGCTTCTTTAACTATGACTAGAAGGCGAACAAAACCCAGCTAACAGCCCTACGTGCTCAGTGAAACAAGCCCCCAACTCTGAACAGAGTGATTTGAAAGCATATGCTATTTGCTGTAATTAAAATCTTTGCTAAAGAAAACTATTAAATCTTTGCACATGGGTATTACTTTTGTCATTAAGAAAAAGTACATTTTAAAATCCATTTCACAGTTCACCTTGGTAATTTTTTTCTTCCTTTTAGAATGAATCATTCCGCAGATAAAATATTTTCACATTTTGAACTTCACATAGTGGAGGTTCTAGATACCTTTTTGTGAGAACTTACATGCTGCATAAAAATGAAACCATACTTTTCAATACACATTCCAGGAGAAAACAAAAAGTAACGAGGGGAAATGTGCAGACGTTATTCCAAATCCTTCTGGTTTTCTGAACTATCCCTGTGAGCCTTAATTTTAAAGAACCACATTTCACTCTTCTAAACGTTTACTAAAAAGAAATATCATCAGGAAAAGGAATTGGAACAATATGGGATCCATGGAAAGCCCTCATCTCTAGCTCCTGCGGGGACTCTACTGCTCGGGGTGTCGCTTTACCCCGGACATGGTTTTTTGCTGTTAAATTGTCAATATGTGGGATGGAAGCATCACGATGAAAGAAAAACTGACTTCAAATGGATACAAAGGTGATTTTTTTTAATTTAATGGTTTCCACACCCAGGCCATCTGAAAGACATAAAAAAGCAGGTTAAAGGGAAAACTACCTGAAGCTGTGGTCTGGCCACAGTCCACTCCTAGTTCTCATAAGAGCTGGTATTTCTGTAAAGTCTGGATTCTGGGTGATTTTCTGGGCTGCCGTCTGTGTCGTGTTGAGAGTCCAGGATCTACAGTATGAGCAGTGCATCCAGGCAGTGGTTTGCTGCTGGGCAGGCGCTGATGCAGAAAACAACCTTGAAAATTTATTTCAAAATGATTCTGAAATTAGTTCAGGGTTAGTGGCCATCTCATTTCAGTTGATCTAAGGAGATCCCTTGGTCTCCCTCCTGCCCCTTCTCCATCTTCTCCCCTCCCAGCTCCCAGCCCCCATTCTCTCAATGTGCTCAGCTGCTATGGCATTGCTTGAATTTCAATTTTTTTGTTTGACTGTAATACTGAATTACTCCTCCAGCACCCAGACCACGCTAAAGTTAGGCCCCAAATGTGGGTATCATTGGATGCAGTATTTTAAATGAAGCAGTATTTCTGTATCCATTAAAATAAAGACTCTATCTTATACCAGCACACTACTGTAAATTTTAGAGAGTTTAGTTTCATTTGTCACTACAATAATTCTATACTAAGATTAAATATTTGAGTGATTTGTATCTAAAAAAATTTTTTTAAGGGAGAAAAAAAGGAAACCATGAGTCCAAGTCCTACCCTGTCACCTATAAGCTGCACAGGTCACCGGTGTCTTTGGGTCAATTAACTAATCCCAACGGTGTAAATGCCATGATCTCTAGTCTCGCTCCTAGCTCTCACATCATCTTTCTTGCTTTACAGAAGACCAAGGTCAAGACCATTGGGTCCATAAAGGGCCACATGGACTGGACCAGAGGTTCTTACCCCAAATCCATCTTCTTTCCACGATAACACACAGCAGACACAGGAACAGAGGGCTTGGGCAAAAGGAATGGGACATACAGTTCTAAATTCCTTCTCATACACCAAGACATATAGCGAGAATGGAGCCAGATCAAAATCAATGGGTTCTCCATCAGAAATGTATTAATTAACTGAAAATATCTAAAGACAAGATGGAGATGGTTTCCATTTGATTACAATTTCCTTCTTAAGGTGTAACAAATGCTACGGTCAAATCTAACAATTAACCAAGAAACCATGAAATGGTGAAACAATAGCTCTCCTTTCTCCTTCCACATGTAAACACTGTATTACTAATTAACAGATGGTGAAGAACTGGTAGATTTTTAACTAGGGCTTGACAATCCTGAAATCCTTGTTGCCATCTTTGTTCTAGCAGTGGAGCAGCTCAGGTAACCCTCCTAAGAGTCAAATCTGGTAATAATCTTGGCAGAAACTCCAGCTTGTCTTCTCTCATTTAACAGAGAAGACAACAACCAAAATGAAATAACGGTACAGTCAATGCTTTTAGTGCCTCCCATGTGTTCATCACTGTTCAAAGGGCTTTTTAATAACCATTATCACTTTCAATCACCCCAACAACCTGAGTCAAGCATTATTATTAGCCCCAATTAATGGATGAGACACAGACCTAGTTCACATACTTAGTGAGTGGAGAGGTCACACTTGTGTGGTCTGACTTGAAAGTCCATTCTCCTCATCACTAAAAGTACACACCATTTGGTGGGGTTCTATTGCCTATTTCTGACATGTATATGCAGGTGTATGTATATATAATGCAGATATGTTTTTGTGTAGATTTATATACCATATGTATTACGTGTATGTTCAGTCACTTAGTTGTGTCCAACTCTTTGTGACCCTGTGAAATGTAGCCTGCCAGGTTCCCCTTGTCCGTGGAATTTTTCAGGCAAGAATACTGGGGTGAGCCATTTTCCTCCTCCAGGGGATTGTCCCAACACCTAGGAATCGAATCTGGGTTTTTTTGCATCTCTTACACTGGCAGGCAGATTCTTTACCACTAGCGCCACCTGGAAGCCCCAACATGTATTATAATAATGTCTTAAATCACTGTTAAATATGAATAATTAATTATGGATAACTATGCAAATGTGTATCATTTTGGGATGGCTGAGTCCCTCTGGAATGCCAGATATGAGTGAGGTTCTAAGAAAAAGGGATGATCTAGGCCACGTGACCAACGTCCATTCAATCTCACCAGCCACTCCCTCCCAGCTTTACACTCAGGGAACAGAAGAAAGATTTCCGGATACATTTAGTCTCATCATTGTTTGAAAACTTTATGTCTGGGCACCAAAATATGAAATTTACAATTGTAATATCCTACTGGCATACCTCTTCAGCGTCATGTGAAAAAAAAATGCCTAATGTTATTTTCATTTGCCTTTTGATCCTTTCTAGCTTCAGACTGTTGTTCTTCACAACTATAGCTGATCCTTTGTTTTCATGGTCTTTGTTGTTCTTTGTCTTCTGCCTGAGTCAGCTATTCTCGGGATGGTTGTCCCAAGGATGCCTGTTCAGGGGGTTCTTGTTTGTCAGGCACCTGTTCCTGGGACGGTTGTCCCAAGGATGACTGTTCAAATGATTCTTGCCTCCCAGGTGTCTGTTCATCAGATGACTGGCCCAGGGATGCTGGCGCAAACGATTCTTGATTGTCAACTTCACATCTGGTTGTCTTGGTGATGACTCTTGTGACTGCTGTCCCATTGGTGGTTCTTTTTGGTCTTCTTTTTTAACTGAGGTGTCTAGTCGTACAGGTATATTTTTTTTCCTCCAGAATGTCCTTTGGTTCCTTTTCTTGTTTTCAGTAAACAAAATAAAACAAAATCACCAGTAAACATAGTAGGCATCAAAACCACATGAACTAAAATCATAAAATGGCAAGCACTGCTACTATATCACTGATTTCAAAATGACAGTGATAATATTAAGAAAATAGTTTTCACATATGACATTACACTGATAAAGTGCTTTTACATGTTTTATCGCTTTTACTCTCATTCAGCAATGTGATCCATTCACTGTTTAAAAGTTGACAAGCTACTGGGAAGACTTGTTTTTTCTAAGAGTCACAGAGGGAGGGAAGGCACTTTCATGCAGATTAAAAAGAAAGCATCAGTGCAGGAGAATCCAGAGCCACTGTTCTCCAGAAGAGGCACCTAAGGACAGCAGGAAGATTGCTGTGCGCTTATCCATCTCCCACCAGCCAAACCGAGCTCACCAATGCCAAGCGAATCCTACAGAAATAAAAGCCCTCTGTCATCAGAAAGCAGAGGATGTTCCTAAAACCTGAAAACACCACCACCACTGGAAATAGCCCGGGGAAAGACACCTTCAGCTGGAGCTTTGCAGAACCCCAGAGAAGCCAGGCGACTCACAACTCAGCACACTGATACCTTCCTTCCCCTCAAACCTGCTCCTGCTGTTGTTTGCAGGAGTGACTTTACACCAGAGCCCAATCCAGAAACCTCAGCTCCAGCGTCAGCCTCGTTTCTCCTATCTCTTCCGCAGCCAGGTCTGGTCCATGTGGTCCTGAAGTCTGTCTCTCCTGTGCAGCCCTGTGGCAGTGGTCCAGACACTGCCATCTAATAGACATTAGACAGTATTGCTCTTCCCTCTCCCGTCCCCGCCTCCTGCTGTCAGAGTGATGATTTTAAAACACAAATCTGATCACATCATCTCCCTGCTTTAACATTATCTACAGGACAAAGACCAGGCCCCTAGAGTGACACCCAGGGGCATGGCAGCAGTGACCAGCAGACCCAGCTGTGCTCCCAGCCCTAGTGTCCAGCTGCCGTGGACGGTTCCCAGCTCACACCTGGAATGGGGGCGGGGGCTAGGGCCTCGTCTGACCACAGGGCTGTGAACGTGAAATCCGGTTCCTGGCTGACCTGGGGAGGGCCTCATGTAACCTCCTGCCTCACCTCTCCTCTGGAAGGCAGCAGCATCACAAAGCCCCCAGATCCCTGAGTCAGCGCTGGGAAGGGAGACGCCCAGGAGAGCCTCCACCCCGTGGCAAGCTTTGTGCAGCTGAGAAATGAACAGTGATACTTGGGGCTGATACCTTTACTGGCACCTGGCCCCGCCTGGATTAGGGCACATGCGTCCCGGTCTCTTCCCCTCACATGGCCCCCCGAAATCCTTCTGCTCCAGCTGCACCGCCCACTCCCACCGCCCCGCCCCACGTCTGCACATGCGGTCCTCTTGCCCTGATGCCCTTCTCAGCGCTGCCCACCCCTCCCAGCAGATCCCCCCCAACCCTTTGCAGTCCACCTGCACAACCTCCTCCTTTGTAACACCTCCCATCACTCCCTGCATCCTCTCTCCTGGCCCTGGACATCAGCCACTCTTGCCCCGGGACATTTTCAGGGTCTCCAGCCCAAGCCTCTATCTGTGTCTGCGTCCATCTGCGTTCCAACCTGGGAGCAATGAGCGTCCAGAGAACGGCAAAGCGGCTCCAAGCTCACCTGTACTCTCTCAGCACTCGGTGCCGAGCTCGGAGTGGGCAGCTCCCCACTATTCTGTTTCATTTTTAAAGGACAGTTTAAGTGACTCAAGAGTTCTGGTTCATCTACCTACATTCAGAATAATCTTGGACAGATTGCCTTCTCTTCCTGGGTCTCAGTTATTTCTTTTCTGAAAAAAAAAAACAGGTGAAAGTGTGGATCTTCAGAAATGTAAGATCATGGTGATAATTGATCCAAAGCCACAATGAACCATGAACACTGATCCTTCCGTGTGTGTAGTTCCAGGGACCCCATGTATGTCCGGTCCCTTACATGACAGGACATGGTGTTTGCACACAACCTAGGCACGTTCTCCTATATACTTTAAATCACATCTAGTTTCTTAGAATGCTTAATATGATGCAAATGCTATGTAAGCAGCTGTTACACAGTACAGTTAGACACTCTATAAATAGTCACCTGCCCTTGGCAAAGTTTTGCTTTTGGGAACTTTCTGGAATTTTTTTCCTAATATTTTTGACCTGCAGTTGGTTGCATCCATGGATATGGAAGGCAAACTGTACAGATGATACTTATCATTACCACAAAAAGTTTAAAGATAAAAAACAAAGGAGGGGATTATTATAGGAGAAAGACTAAAAACCTTCACAAGGTAATAATCAATTATATGAAAATGAAAGGCCGAAGAGGTGAGAGGCAGGAGGAGCTGAAACTGCACTTGGCAAACTCCCAGGAAGGTGCAACTGCGCACCACTCACAGCCAGCCTAACACTCCCTACAGGCTCCCTCCTGCACCTGCAGGCAGGCTGACCTCTGCTTGGTCAGAGTCCCCACTTGGCAGCTGCCTGAGGGCAGGGGTTGTGTCCTAGGCATCTTTTTTTCCCAAGTGCTCAGTTCAGCCTGGCACATGGAAGGTACTTGGAAAATGTTTGATAAATGAAAAAAAGGGAATAAATAATAAATGGACCAGCAGTGCCTAGTCCCACACATAAAGCATCCCTAAAGATGTATAAAATTAGAATGTGCAAAATTAAAAATGGTAGTGAGATGTGAATAATAGATCACCATACTCTTTAATATGAAATTGCATTAAACATTAATATACAGTAATATATGTGCTGTATTGATATGTAATAAAACACATTTCAAAAATCCCTAAGTTCACTTCACCTTTTAAATGCAATCCTCAGTGAGGTGCCTCTGGTCTTGCACACTTGTTCTATATTGTTTCCATTCAGAATTGAACCCATAATCCAATAGGCCCCTACATGTGGCTAAAAACTTGTCACTTCAGGGCCCCTAAGAATTTCCATATTTGTCTGAAGTCTCCTGTCTGAAACCTGCACCTTCTTACCCCTAGCACAAGTTTTTTTTTTCCTCTTCTTTCTTTTTTTTTCTTTATAAAATGCTATAAATACAGTGAAATCTTAAAATAACTGCATAGTTCAACAATGCAAAGCCCACCTGGACTGAATCGCTGGCTGATGGACAGACAGTGTGGCTATGTTGCTGAGTGAAAACCCTCCTTTGTCAATCCACCTAAACATGGTGCCATGCAAAAGAGGGTTTGCAGAGGTCAGAGCACAGTCATGAGAGGGTCAGCTTTTGTTCCAAGCCAGGCAGGTTGTGTGGACGCTGCCCCCAAATGGAAGTTCCTGGGGTGGCCCAGCAGGGACGCTGTGCACACATTTTCAGGGGTAACTGCCAAGGATCCATCTCACAGGCACCCCATAAACTATCACAATAACCATTCTCTTACCAGGAAACAGAACCACTTTCCTATTCTTGCTGAGGTTCTTGAGAGATGCTGGAAAAAGAAAGAAAGGAAAACCAGATATTAATACACTGACTTAAAGGTTTCCCTCCCATGAGATGGTGATGTGAGACCTGTGGCTAAAAGAACCAGGGAATGCCAGCACGCAGCGGTGGGCAGAGGCGTTTAGGGCCATTTCAGTGAAAGCAGGACCCTGAATGATGACACAGGAGGTCAGACCAATGTTATGCCAACTGTGGTCTCTGAGACTATGGAGCAATGGAATTTTGATCTTCTTGTTTTTCTTCCTCTAATAAAAAGATCAGATTTTAGTTAAGGTTGTTTTTTTTTTTAGCTCCTCCCTCCTGCGGTTTCCCAGTAGGCAGTGGAGGGCATGTGGTAGTATTTCCTTCCCTCCATACAAGGGATCCCAGGTGGCCAGGGGCTCTCCAGCCAGACCAGCAAACTGTAAAGTGCGCATGTTGGGTGTACCCCACCAACAAGCAGAAAACATCGCTCACTTTCCACGGCAGCTGCTCATCAAAAACCTCAACAGTAAAAGGCAGGAAAAATATAATATTCAGTCTCCAGTGAAAAATGCTAAAACCAGAAATGTGTGATTTACATCAACACTTGCAAGTTACAAAGCGCTGAAACACACAAGCACAACATAAAGAAATGCAATAAAACTTCTGCTGAGCACTGTTTACAACAGCCAGGACATGGAAGCAACCTAGATGTCCATCAGCAGACAAATGGATAGGAAAGCTGTGGTACATATACACAATGGAATATTACTCCGCTATTAAAAAGAATAAGAATCAGTTCTAATGAGGTGGATGAAACTGGAGCCTACTATACAGAGCGAAGTAAGTCAGAAAGAAAAACACTAATACAGTATATTAACACATATATACGGAATTTAGAAAGATGGTAACAATGGCCCTATATGCAAGACAGCAAAAGAGACACAGATACAAAGAACAGACTTTTGGACTCTGTGGGAGAAGGTGAGGGTGGGATGATCTGAGAGAATAGCATTGAAACATGTATATTATCATATGTGAAACAGATCGCCAGTCCAGGTTCGATGCATGAGGCAGGGTGCTCAGGGTTGGTGCACTGGGATGACCCTGAGGGATGGGATGGGGAGGGAGGTGGGAAGGAGGGTCAGGATGGGGGACACACGTACACCCATGGCTGATTCATGTGAATGTATGGCAAAAACCACCACAATATTGTAATCAGCCTCCAATTAAAATAAATTAAAAAAAAAACTTCTGCCGATCCTCCCGCTGAGCCTCTTATCTGACAATTCTGCTTTAATTCCTCAGGTATTTTAAAGTTCATGAGCACCTCTGCCAATCCGTCACCATAGCATGAAAATGGTTATTTTATTACAGATATGTGCTCCTAAACACATCGGTGTGTCAAGTTTCCACTAACATAATTAACACAGAAATATTTTTGCTAATAAGCACTCCAGTTAAATTGAACTCAGGGGCCAAAGAACTAGACTGAGGCTGTTCTGAAGACCTGACATGTTGGCAAGTGAGACAAAAAAGACAGGCGAGAACAGCTGGGGGAGCTGCCAGTCATAAAGGAAGAAATTGGAGAAGCTGCTGGGAGAGTTGATTGGAGAGATTAAACTGCCAGCAACAGCAGCTGAGAGGATCTGAAAGTTGGAGCAGAGAGGAAAAGGAATAAGAACTGAGATTTTCAAGAGAAGGCTGATTTCGTTGACAGTCTTGGGAGGTCAGAGGCCACCAAGAACCACAACAGCTGGATGAAATCAGAAAAACCACTGCCTTTGTCCACAAAGAAGTCCCCTAATGCCCGTTTTACAGTCGTGTGATTTGAACGCATTGTTAAGTCCTGTATTCAATACTTGCTTTAAAACCTCGTCTTCATTTTCACTTATTTTTGAGACTGCCGGAGTCTACTGCAGCTGCTCGTTATGAATTAAGACATCAGGCTCAAATTTGTGAAAATGAATCCAATGTTTTGGTTTAAGGGGTAATTACTTTGTGAAAGTTAGAAACCCTAAGTTAGATGGCATTTAATTTCTGTATTTGGTAACAATTATGTAAGCATTGGATTTCTCTGTGAGTGAGGCACGTTTTTAAATAAGTCAGCAAAGACATTTACCAAGTCTTTGTGTATTGTTGTTGTTTTAGTCATTAAGTCGTGTCCGACTCTTTCAAAACCCCGTGGACTGTAGCCCATCAGGCTCCTCTGTCCATGGGATTTTCCAGACAAGAATGTGGGAGTGAGGATCTTCCCAACCCAGGGATCAAAGCCGCGTCTACCATTGAGCCACCCAGGAAGCCCCAAGCCCTTTTACAAATCAGATCAGAAAGTAGTTTGAATTCACACACTCTCTGACAGTGACTTGAAGACCTAACCAGAGACCTAGAATCACAGATCAACATGGTGCACTCTCCTGCAACCGGTAAGGGTCTTTATTCCTAAAATAATTCCGTTTTCTACATTCAAATGCACTGCTCATCACAGAAAACTTGGAGAATGGAGACTAGCCCCCTCCCCAAATGAAAGTAAATATAAGTCATAGACCCACCACTTGTTGTTTTAAGTTGTAACCTAGATGACAACTGGAGATACAAAATAAGCACTTATCTCTGATTTTACAGCCTCAGGAAAAACTCCATGATGTAGACGGCTGGTTGAGAGGCGTGCATGCTGCAAAGTGCCCTGGAGGAGAGACAACCCAAGTCACATCCTCCCAAGGACTTGGTCTCCAGCAGCCCTCTTGAGTGACGGCTGCTCACTCTGCCACATGCCTGAACGTGGGCATCTCCAGGCCTTTATCCCTCCTTGCCCCTAAAACAACCTCAGCCTCTTTGCTGTTCACATCTTAAGACTCTACTGCCCACTCCCCCTCCCTGGAGTAGCTACACCCCGTCTCCTGGACCAGCTTAGCCTGTGGTCCAGGGCTGTTAGCAGACTCTGGATGTAGAGGCAGTGCTTACCGTCCTTTGTCCCATGTGGCAAACCCAAGCATCACTTTACATCAAAGTAAAGGATCACAGAATATCACTAAGCAGGTCTCTCGAGTAACCAAGGGATCTTCCCAACGCAGGGACTGAAGCTAGGTTTCTAACGTCTATTTACATGGCAGGCGGGTTCTTTACCACTAGCACCACCTGGGAAGCCCCTCTCAAATAACACCCCTCATAATTTACGAATGGAAAGAAGCACCAACTTGTTGGTTACTGCGGACAGCGCACTTGTGAGGATGTGCAATGAGACGTGACAGTGGATGCATGGCGTTCACAGCACAAGACTGGGGCCCGGACCACCGAGCCAACAGGAAGCATTTGGTTTGCTTTCAGCTTTCCTCATCCTCAGGTAAAACAAGAGTGGAGTACTACAGTGGAGTAATCGTCTGCATGGCTAACCTCCTTACCTACAGAGCAGGGGTGCACTCACGAGGCTACACGGGAAGACAGAGCAACGGAATTTAGAACTCAGGCTTCCCTTCTGGCTCAGCTGGTAAAAGAATCTGCCTGCAATGAGGGAGACCTGGGTTAGATCCCTGGATTGGGAAGATGCCCTGGAGAAGGGAAGGGCTACCCACTCCAGTATTCTGGCCTGGAGAATTCCATGGACTAAGTCCACGGAGTCACAAAGAGCCGGACACAACTGAGAGACTTTCACTTCACTCACTGGACCCCACACCTCCTTTCTAATAGCCAGTGTCTTCAAAGAAAAGGTGGCTCCATCTACAAGGAAAGCCAAGTCACCAATTTAACCTCACTGTGCACTGTGAGTAATTGATGACAGCTCCCAAGAGCAGAGGCTTATCCACGGACCACCTGGTAGGAAGAGGAGGTGGCAGAAGGGGTCACTCTGAGGTGGGAGAATGTGAGGGCTGAGTGCCCCGAAAACCAGAGAGTCCCAAGGTCGCTCTGATGAAGACTGCATGTAGCAAGGAAGTCCCCCAGCTATACCCAGGGACGAGACATGAGAACTCAACAATAAATCTGGATGCTTCATTTTGTTTGAGTGGGTTGTTCCCACCAAACAAAGCAGAGTGTCAAAAGAGACAGAGCTCAGGAAATCACAGCACAGCCACAATGTGATTTACACTAAAGCCGTGTTAATCACACAGCCGGGCAGGCTGTCCGTGGTGGTCCAGGGGTTAAGACTCTGCCTTCCCATGCAAGGGGTGTGGGTTCGATCCCCGGTCAGGGAGCTAGGATCCCACATGCCTGGCGGCCAAAAAATCAAAACATAAAACAGAAGCAAGCCTGCCATCGCAGAGTCGCACACGACTGAGCGATTGAACAACAACATGCTGTAACAAACTCAATAAGGTCTTTTTAAAAAAGGCCCGGCAGTGGGGTCTATGGGGTCTGTGGTCCCCACTCCTGAGAGGATCCTGTCTCTGTCTCCTGGACCCAAACTCTCACCAACTGTAACCAGCTCTATGAATGACAATCAATAACAGGTCATCACAGAGCCAAGCTAATTGATCATTTTTTAAAAATGTCGAAAATCCATTTTTAACAATTTCTAAGTTGCCAGGTTGACAAAAATCATAGCCTCCACCCCCAGAAAAGGCCTCTAATGAAGCCTTTAAGCAGAGTGAGCATCCGGCCTGGCCCAGCTACAGCTGGTGGTTCTCCAGCTCACAGCACCCAAGGGAACCAAACAGCCAGGAGACCCACTTGTGCAAAAAGGGATTCAGAAGCCAGGCCACCTGGGGACTGGGCAGCATGGTGCTGCTCCTGGGACTCTGCCCCAGGAACTGTGAGCTCTGAAGCAGAGAAAAGCAGGTGGAAATCACAGAGGGGAAAAAAATTTTTTTGTGATTCTTTGATCCTTTGCCACTTCCCAGTTCTCAAAAACAAACAAAAATAATTGCAATGGAACACAGTCAAAAATTATTCTTAATGAGATTTTAAAAAGTATTACTGTTTTGAATTAAACTTCAGGAACTTAAAACTGCCTCAGTCTCCTAGAAAAATGAAACTTGCAAACTCTCACAAAAGATAAGGCACAGCAGTGTTTTGGAAACAGTGTGGGGACCAGTAAGGCTTCCGAGATTTTTGAAGCACGGATTATAGAAGTTGACAGGATGGATGGGCGCTAACAGCCGTGAGTACTCAGGACGGAAGGTAACGCTGTCCAAGTGAGGTGTGAAACAGGCTCATTCCCTTCGCCTAAACAAAGCTTTGTGTTGGGCCACAGTGATCTCCAGCAGCTCTATGTCCTGTGATTGGGTGAAACACTGCTCAGAGGCCTCTGAGGCTGTCCTTGAACTTCGGAGCTCCCAGGTAGAGCCCAGAGGCAGCCTGGCCACTGGCAAACGAACCGGAGGGCAGGGGTGGGAGGGGGTGGGGGTCCTGATATCACTCACAGCCCCCTCATTGGGCGCTCAGGACTGGCGTTACGGACAAGCACAACCTAAGCCCCACTTCCGGGGCCACAGCCACAACCCAGCTCACCCCCATCCCCAACACCCAGCTCAGCGCCTCCCCCGCAAGAGTGGGGAGGGGGAAGCAGGGTGGAGCTGCTTAAATCCCTGCTGTTTCCTCTGTCACCCCTGCCACCAAGGACAAGACAGGTAATCACTCTAATTCCTCCTCTGTAAAATGATGATCGTCACCTGGCAAGGCAAAGATGAAAATAAAAATCAGAAGGAGATATCTGTGCAGGAATCGTGGGATCCGTGCATATTTTTAAATTACTGTTACAGCAGATGGTTCAATACGTATTTTATATACTTAAGGCTCATAAAAGCCGACAGCATTTAATGGGACTTTTTTCAAGTATGCAGGTCCTTGACTGTAGGGAAGGGGCACAGAGAGACTGGAAGGGAAGATGAGGTGGACTCTGTCCACGGAGAGGCCTCTCTGGGGTGAACAGTCACCTCGTGAGCATCCTTCAGTGGAAAATCGAATAGCAAGAAGGAAAGAGAAGTAGGGCCTTAGACACACCCTAAACTGCAGGTGTCTGTCAGTCGCTCAGTCGTGTCCAACTCTTTGCGACCCCAAGAACTGTAGCCCTCCAGGTTTCTCTGTCCATGGGATGGTCCAGGCAAGATTACTGGGGTGGATTGCCCAGATCTTACCAACCCAGGGATTGAACCCTGGTCTCTTGCATTGCAGGAAGATCCTTTACCATTTGAGCTACAAGGAAGTCCCTTAAACTGCCTGGACACGCTTATTGGTGACGCTCAGCAGGTTTCTTTCTGGCCTCTAGGTGGCAACCTGGGGCCCACGTGGCCGTCTGCTCCCCTGTAGGGTGAACACTACCTTCACCTTTTAATACCTGGGGTCCACTTTGTAAAAACCTCTCTTCTTGAAAACAAAATATCTTCTCTGATCACCTTACCGGCATTTATGAATGAGGGCTTTTCTCTTAAGTTACCAAGAAGAGCAGAAAATGGAAAGGTAGACATTCCCCCACATTCAATGGAAATCGTGGTTGGAAGATTTTGATTGTGGAGACGCTGACAATTACAATGCAATTTTAAAACTGAAACCCAAACGTCACAACGCAGGGCCAGTTTGAGGAACCCTGTCCTCCTGGATCTGTAGCTCCTCCCAGAATATAGGTGAGAAACAGCATGAAAGGCCACACAGTGAACTCTGCCGTCTTGGAGCCTGAAACCACCGCCGCCCCCCTGACCCAGGCTCACTGCCCCACCCCCACCCCCTGACTCCTGGTGGCTCTGCCTCCTGGGGTCTGACAAGACTCCACGCTCACCTCTTCCACAGGAAATCTTCCAAATATTCCTTCAGCTCTCTTTGCCCTTCAAGGCTTCCCACGGGGTTGGTTTAATCTATGTTCAGTGTTAATCGCTCAGTCGAATCTGACTCTTTTCAACCCCAGGGACTGTAGCCCACCAGGCTCCTCTGTCACTGGAATTCTCCAGGCAAGAATACTGGAGTGGGTTGCCATTTCCTCCTCCCGGGAATCTTCCTGACTCAGGTATCAAATCCAGGTCTCCTACCTAGCAGGCAGATTCTTTACCATCTGAGCCACCAGATTTTACCACATGTGAATGCTAAAGGAAGTCAGCTATCGAGATGTGATGGTTGATCCCCTGCCCACCAGATGGGAGTCGGGGCTAACCCGCCTCCGTATGAGCGGGGACTTCTTCAACCTCTCCCGTGGCGAACACTCCTCCTCTACCTTCCTCAAGGGGAACAACCACAAGTCCCCACACATGGAGCCCATGAGGAAGGGCAGGGGAGTAACACAGTGTTGGATCATCCTGACTACTAGCTCCCTTCACAGGACACGATTGTCTTGCAGGGTTGTAATCACCACAATTCAAAGAAAGGAGTCTGCAGGTGCTTTGTAGGGGGAATCAAGTCCACCCAAAGAGCATACACTCCTAAAGGAAAGTTAGTCCATCCTAAAGGAAATCAGTCCTGAATATACATTGGAAGGACTGATGATGAAGCTGAAACTCCAATACTATTCTGGCCACCTGATGCGAAGAACTGACTCATTGGAAAAGACTCTGATGCTGGGGAAGATTGAAGGCAGGAGGAGAAGGGGACGACAGAGGATGAGATGGTTGGATGGCTCACCGACTCGATGGACATGAGTTTGAGTAAGCTCCAGGAGTTGGTGATGGACAGGGAAGCCTGGCATGCTGCAGTCCATGGGGTCGCAAAGAGCCGGACACAACTGAGTGACTGAACTGAACTGAAGGAGCCTACAAGCTGCTGATGGAGATCTGAGCCACCTTTCAATGCCCCAAGGGTGAACTGCAGGGTTCTACCCCTACCCCTAGATGTAGACTTCAGATCTCAGAAGACACACCCTGAGGACTTCTGGGGTGGTCCAGTGGTTAAGACTTGGCCTCTTGATGCCAGGGGTGCTGGTTTGATCCCTGGTCTGCGAACTAAGGTCCCACATGCCTTGAGGCCAAAAAACAAAAACCGGAAAACAGAAGCAATATTGTAACAAATTCAATAATAACTTTAAAAAAAATAAAGGAAGACACACCCTGAAGTGAGTTCTGGCTACAATGTTACAAACTCAGGAACCTAGGAAATCACCCTGCCACCCTAGGAAGGATGCACCCTGTCTATGTCTCAGTTTCCTCATCTATAAAACACCCAACTTACTCAATGAAAAGATAAACGGTTAAGAACACATCCATCTTCACAGTCTGCAACACACTGCATCATTTAATACTGTGACACATCATTTCCTGCTGCTCATGGTTGATATGCTACACTAGAAGGTATGTATAGGAAAATCTATTGTAAACTGCTTTTAAAACTACAACTATAAACCACTATGATTATAAATGAATAGGTATGGAAGAAATTAGGAAAGGAATTTTCTAATTTGGTGGTGTTATTACTATGAGGCTTTATGGGGGCAGGAAATAAGACTTTTGCTCTGTCACGTGTTTCATGCATATTTTAACTATGTTTCAGGAGACAAATCTGACTAGCTGTTTATAACAGGATCTTACAGTATCCTCGTGCATGGCTGAATTATTACAGAATATATACATTTCTATTTCTTCAACATCTACATGACACACCTTTTTTCTTTGTGCTGTCTCTTAAGGGAAACTTTTTCTTAAAAGACATTCGTGAATTGTCTTCCTGAAGCAGAAACCATCAGCTTTAGCAGCTGATACTTTGTTCTCTGAACAAAGCAAGAGCCCTTAGGACTGGAACATTCAGCTACACCTGGACACTGAGAACTGATGTTTGCAACAGAGGTCAGGCCACCAGAGGTTGTCACACACTTAAAACAGTGACATGCCAAACCACATAGCCTGTGCTGGAAGGCTGCCCACCTCTCCATGGTCCACCATGGGCCGGCCTTACTCTGGCCTGGCCTGGGAGCCCAGACCAAGATCAAGGAAGCCCACAGGTCACCCTAGACCAGATAAGTTCCCTTAGTCCAGCTTTCAGGGTCCAGTCCTTCTCTGTTGCACTCCAAACCAGAGCCCAGGACCTATGGACCCAGGTCACACTGATTCCCAAATGTTAACTCTAAGTGCTCCATGACCATCCTGTCCTCTTAAACATTTCCCACATTATAATGGCCCAGCTTCACCTTGGGATGTAAGGAGCTGCAAAGAGAATTGCTCCCATCCTAACAACAAGAAAAAGTCAGATCATCCACAGAATTACAACCGTGAACCCATCAGAGAGGTGGGATCACAGGGCAACAACCAGGCTGGAATCTCAGGACAGACAGACTCCTCCAGGAGAGAAAGGACAGAGTGCCAGCTTCCCTAGAGCTGAGCACAGGAGGAAGAGACCACGACAGAGGGGCATGTGGATTTCACCCAGGAGTTTCAGTGAGTCCCGCCAAGCGTAAGGGCATACAACCAGGGCTCCTTAGATAAACGGATTCCAAGGCAGACAACACAAGATGAGCAAGGAGACACCTGCAGTAATAGAAACAAAGAGAGTTCTTAAAACAACAAAACTCATCAAAGGGACACGTCAAAGGAAAACAGGAGCCAAGCTGAAAGAACACCAATGGTCAAAATAGGAGCAACTGCCAACAGACACATGAAAAGATGCTCAGCATTACTAATCACCAGGGAAATGAAAATCAAAATCACAGTGAAATGTCACCTCACAGTTGTCAGCATGGCTAACATCAAAAAGACAATAAATAACAAATTTTGGTAAGGCTCTAGAGAAAAGCTGGAATCAAGATTGCCGGGAGAAATATCAATAACCTCAGATATGCAGATGACGCCACCCTTATGGCAGAAAGTGAAGAGGAACTGAAGAGCCTCTTGATGAAAGTGAAAGAGGAGAGTGAAAAAGTTGGCTTGAAGCTCAACGTTCAGAAAACTAAGATCATGGCATCTGGTCCCATCACTTCATGGGAAATAAATGGGGAAACAGTGGAAACAGTGTCAGACTTTATTTTTTTGGGCTCCAAAATCACTGCTGATGGTGATTGCAGCCATGAAATTAAAAGACGCTTACTCCTTGGAAGGAGGGTTATGGCCAACCTAGATAGCATATTTAAAAGCAGAGACATTACTTTACCAACAAAAGTCCGTCTAGTTAAGGCTATGGTTTTTCCAGTGGTCATGTATGGATGTGAGAGTTGGACGGTTAGGAAAGCTGAGCGCCGCAGAACTGATGCTTTTGAACTGTGATGTTGTAGAAGACTCTTGAGAGTCCCTTGGACAGCAAGGAGATCCAATCAATCCATCCTAGAGGAGATCAATCCTGGGTGTTCATTGGAAGGACTGATGTTGAAGCTGAAACTCCAATACTTTGGCCACCTCATGAGAAGAGTTGACTCATTGGAAAAGGCCCTAATGCTGGGTAGGACTGGTGGCCAGAGGAGAAGGGGACGACAGAGGATGAGATGGTTGGATGACATCGCTGACTTGATGGACATGGGTTTGGGTAGACTCCGGGAGTTGGTGATGGACAGAGAGGCCTGGCGTGCTGCAGTTCATGGGGTTGCAGAGAGTCAGACACAACTGAGCGACTGAACTGAACTGAACTAGAGAAAAGAGAACCCTCACACACTGTTGGTGGGACTGCAATACAGTAAACTACTGACAGATATAACCCATGTAAACACAGGTCTTTGCAGTCCACAACTATTGAAGTATGTAAAGGGGTCCTGAAAATAAGTTTGAGAAGCACCTCCCTAAAGTATCAAATCAAATCAAAATTTGATAGAGTACTATTTAATTCACCCAGCATATTATAAACAATAGATGCTTGTGCATTAACTTAAATAGTGGTGCCCTGAGTCCATTATCACTCTACACATCAAACCTTCAAGACTGAAAATAAACTCAGTCACAACTTTCAAGCTCACCATTTGCAAGGAGAATTTCTGAACTAGAATTAGGAAAAAGAAGCCACCAGCTTCACCGATCAAGATAGCTTTTTGTTACTTTTTTTAATCTGATTCTTTATTTTTGATCACATATTCTTATACACAGCAAGCAAGAAGAGAAACTTTGCATTAAAAACACGGTCCTAAGCACTTCCCTGGTTGTCTAGTGATTAAGAATCTGCCTTCCAATTCAAGGAATGTGGGTTCAATCCCTGGTCAAGGAACTAAGATCCCACATGCCGCAATCTGCACGCTACAGCTACTAAGCTCTCATGCTCCAGAGCCCAGACGTCACAACTAGAGAACCCATGCACCACAACAAAGATCCTACATGATGCAATAAAGATCCCTAGTGCCACAAATAAGACCCGATGTGCGTGCGTGCTGTCTCTTCAGTCATGTCCGATCTACAACTCCAGGAACTGTAGCCCACCAGGCTCCTCTGTCCATGGGATTCTCCAGTCAAGAACACTGAAGTGGGTTGCCATTTCCTTCTCCAGGGAGTTTTCCTGAATCAGGGATTGAACCCACATCTCTTATATCTTCTGCATTGGCAGGCAGGTTCTTTGTCACAGGTGCCATCTGAGAAGCCACAAAGATCTGACACAGATGAATAAATAAATACATTTAAAAACAATACAATCCTAACTCCCTTCCCATTCACTGGCTCTCCCTCCCCAAGCCTGCAGTCTCTGCGCCAGAATTAACAGAGCAGTGATTTAGGAATCAGGTGACAAGTCTGCATCTTAGAGCATCTTCCTGTGTCTGAATGCTGCAGAGTCTCTTTCTTACACCTGAATAGACACTGAAAGTACGGTACTTCCTCACTGGAGATTTGAAATTGCTTTAAAATGCTTCTACTGTGATAGGGAAATTACCAAACATTATGGTATTGAAAGAAGCAAAGAGATGTTTCTATTTCCTCCTCAGTAGAAAGAAAGACTGGAGAACAATCATTGTGGAGGAGGGAGCTTCTCAACCAGCATTTGAAGATCCCAACAGTTCAGTTCAGTCACTCAGTTGTGTCCAACTCTTTGCGACCCCATGGACTGCAGCACGCCAGGCCTCCCTGTCCATCACCAACTCCCGGAGCTTACTCAAACTCATGTCCATCGAGTTGGGGATGCCATCCAACCATCTCATCCTCTGTCGTCCCCTTCTCCTGCCACCTTCAATCTTTCCCAGCATCAGGGTCTTTAGACCCAATATATTCCATGGACAGACGGCTGGAACGGGGAGTCAGTGGCTGGTCTAATGTGGGTTTATTTACCAGGTACGAGTGTGTAGACTTTGTGATGCGTGTTTGGACGGTGCTGACAGAGAACACTGAATGTCACACGGGCTTCCAACACTGAGAATGGAAGGGAAGGATGCTCAGGGGGCATTTCACTGCACCCAGACCACACAGAGATTGCTGACATGCATACATGCTCTATGCTTGTAGTGCTGATTCTTGAGGTGCATCATGGCGTGTAAGGTGGAAACCTGTTTTCTGATATTTTACAACTTCCAAAAAAGCCTGTCTCTTCCTGCTCATTCTATTCACAAGGAGAAATGTGACTTTTACTTATAGAACTTATTTTTGCCCTGCCATGGATTCCTCTCCTTCAAATACCAATATAGACAAACCCTGAAGAAGAATAAATAAGAAACACGCCTTGACTTGAACCACTATTACACAGTCTTGTGGATAGTAACTCTGTGAACTCAACAGTAGACCTCAGCTTTGAGTATTTCTCACCTTAGCTCTCAGGGAAGAGCTGCCAGGGCCACAGAAAATATGTGGAATCAAGACAGGGGGCCCCAAACAATCTCATTTGTCAATTCAATGTTCCTGTGGATGTTCCAGCCCCTCTCCTCTTCAAGTTTCTGATTTTCTTCCCACTAAAACTACTCATGGAAAAGATATTTTTTCTTCCAAAATATGGCTATTAATTTCTAGTAGCTAAGTTCTGAATTCACCTAAAAGTGTCTCTCCAGAATGTGGATGGTACAGGTGGCCAATAAAGCTTTCCCAGAAATGAAAATTTTCAAGGTTACTTTTTGCTTCCAAAAATTATATGTATGGCTCTGTCTACATTACACAGGTCTAAACCCTAGGTTGTCTGGTCCCTTACAAAAACATTGTAGATGGACAGTATACTAATAATTTTCATAATTAAAATTAAGTCAGGTCTCTAACCATGATTTTTAACACTGGCATAAATTCAACAAAAGTGTTTGGATGGAGCCCACCATACGAAAAAACAGATCGGTTCATCTGTGTATGTTCTATTATCAAACATCAATTCAACACCTCTGCTTCATTAATACAAAGCATTTCACAGAATATATGCCTGCAGCTGTGATGAAGATAAAGCCTCTCTTTTATTCAGCAGTGAACATTTCTCTTTCTGCTTGAATCCAAAGGAATCTCCTATGTATAGAGGAATCCAAGCTTTATTTTTCTGAAGCTGTATAATTCTCTAAAACTTTTAGTTCACCGAAGCCCACTTAGCACTGATGACTTACACTTCGCCTTTGAAACTCCACTGCTGCTCAGTATTAACCTTGCCTCTTAGGGAAGGAATAAAACACTCAGCTGTAGTGACAAAGTGGTATCAAAATAATAAAAGGGAAAAATTGGTAAAGATACTGGGCAGGCAATGAATTTAAAAACTCAATTAAAGAATCGATGTAGCTTTCATTTGGTCACAAAAATCCTGAGTCAGAGACAATGAGAGATCAAAAACTCCCCAGCTTTATTGGCATTTCTGGCAAAGGGAATTAAATGAAACCCCTCTGCTGATTGCCTGATAAAGCAGACAACAAGAGTAAATTACTGTTTTGGATGCGGTGTGCATTTTACTTCAGCAAGATGCTTAAACGGTGTTTTCATCAGTAGCTGCAGGCAATGGGAAATGCCTCACATTCTGAGCCCAGCACTTGTTAAGTGTATTAAATCACTTATATGTGATTTTTGTCAATTGAGAGAAACCGCTACTTGATTTTTTTAAGGTTTTGCTGTCTTATCACTCATTTTACAGTTAGAAACATATCAAGTCACTTTTCTGATCTGATCTCATCTGCGATGAGGTGCACCAATACACAGCCCACGTGAAGCAGAGACACACACAACATTTCTTTCAAAACCCCTCATTCTAGGAGGTTTTGATCCACATTATTTACTGTGGAGTCATAATAACAAGAACACCAAAATGCAAGACAGAACATAACTTTTTTAAACAAATAAGCATGCAACATTCATCAATGATAGATAATTTCTGTTCTCTACTGCACCAAAATTACCTACAGTGTTCTATTTTTATTCCAATTTTCTTGTTATTATGACTCCACCCAGAGTCAGAATGGTTTGAAGTTTTCATTTTTTTCAACCACAGGTAAACACTGAAAACTAAAAGCTAGGAGAGCACCCGATCTTTCTCATCTCAGATTTTAGTTCTAGGAGGCCCACGCTTGTTCAGTTAAGAGTTGTTTTAACAACTCATGCTCCCTGGCAGAGAAGAAGACTGAGCAGAAGTCACGGCCCAACAGAAGGAACTGCCACCTCGCAGGAAAAATAGAAGCTGGCACGCGAGAGAGAGCTGCTGAAAACCTTGAAAGCACACACAATAACTTGGAGGTAATCAGAAAAAAAAAAAAATGACAAGATTAAAATAGCATGCATAATTGCCAAAAGAAAAGGGTGTTCAGAAATGACCGGGAAAAGTAATTGATGAGTTTCTTGGAAGAGGTAACTCATGAATTGATTAGAGACACAGCTTTAGGGAAAAAATGGGAGATCAGGGCCGAAGGGGAAACTTAGAAGTTACACTTCTTCAGGGGAAGGATGGGGTTGCGCCCTCCACTAAAAGGAAGAGAGGACGCGGGGAGGGAAGCCACCACCAGCGTCCTCCACGAGGCTGACACCGCATGCTCACTAACGGCACGGCCAGGCCATCTGAAGATGCCCCTTTTTCTCACCTGGGCACTGCTTCTAGTTCAACACTATTAATAGAACACTATTAACAGCACTATTAACAGAACATTCTTGGACAAGAAGATTAAACTCTGAAATCTATTGCATGTGCAGAAGAGCCTTGCCCTTGAAGGGCTTACATTAATTCCAGCCTAGGGCAATAACCTACAGACAAAATGACCCTCAGTATTCTATTGTCAAATCAGACAGCAGATTCTCAATTTAGGCTTGTGTTCTAAATGTTTCAACTTATAAACATAAAGATTTTAACAGAACAAGCAACACCCAAGTATACATTATTTTTAAGTTTACGTAATGTCCCAAGGAATAAATTTAAACAGACGTGAGCTCTATTTATGTGTTGCTGGGTACTGTTTCTCTCTTGCATTTCCAATGGGCTAAATTATAAATGCTTTAAAGTCAGACAAAATCTGCTATTTTTCCATCACATTGACAGCACTTAATGTTCCAGAGTTTTTGAGGTCTGGTCCAGCCTTGCCTTTAACACACATTTGAAGTGACTTTAACTTGATCTAATCATACCTAGTGAAAGTGAAAGTCACTCAGTCGTGTCCAACTCTTTGCAACTCCATGGACTATACAGTCCGTGGAATTCTCTAGGTCAGAATACTGGAGTAGGTAGCCGTTCCCCTTTCCAGGGGATCTTCCCAACCCAGGGATCCAATGGAGGTCTCCTGCATTGCAAGTGGATTCTTTACCAGCTGAGCTACCAGGGAAGCCTGCATACATAACATTGTCATAAAACATACAAAATGCACCTCTATAAGGTGATAAAATGTCTCATAAATCAATGAATATATATGTTAAAAATCTTATCTAGGAAGTGTTTTATGACAGCACACTTATTTGGAGAAGGAAATGGCAACCCACTCCAGTACTCTTGCCTGGAAAATTCCATGGACAGAGGAGCCTGGTAGGCTACAGTACATATTATCAAAGTATACTTGATTTTTGAAGCCTTTGGAAAACTCTTCACAATTATCGTTTTATCTTCTTACACGCTTTGCAGCTAGAACCTGTCACTGTGGCAGCCAGTCTGGATGCCTGTCAGTCAAGAGTGGTCATGTGTTCTGATCATGTCCTACAAAGCAGAAATAAAACCAGACCACCAACTTCAACACCAGGGTGTCCAATTGTCCTTTGCTGGTGTTTGGTTTCAGTTATTATCAGCCGATATAGGACAGAAATAGAGTAATTTCACATCTACTTAAGGTTTTAAACTTTAGTTTCCATTTTTTAATGTATTACTGGATAAACTATTCTATCCATTTGTAGTTGACCCTTGGAGTGGGGCTCGGGGGGCCAATTCTGATGCAGATAAAAATGCGAGCATAACTAGTAGTTGACCCTCCACATACAGGGTCCCTCTCCATCCGAGGGTCCACACCCACAGCTGCAAACAACCATAGGGCTCGAGCAGTGGGGCAATATTTACTATTGAACAGACATGCATATAAATAGGCCCCTGCAGTTCAAGGGTCAACTGTACTTCCCTAAGACTCTCAATATTTCATTGTAATCACAAAAATATATCCAATGAGAAATCAATAGAATATTCATTCCAGTAAAAGAGAAGTAAAACTGCTGGCATGAAATTAACTGATCAAAACAGATGACACCCAAGATGATACCCAAGAAGTGAAACTAATGTTGCTCTGAAAGAATTTCATACAAGCACCTGATTGATATGTCATTTTTGTGGGGGCAGGGTGTTCTTTTTATGTGAATGGCAGCTTTGATCAAAATGTTTACATTTGTTTCAAATAAATAAAACCACCATTCTGAAGTATATTGAGAAAAAAAAGTAAATGCTGATAATATCCTCAATATTGATTCATAGTACTTGTTAAAATAGACTTTTCTATTATTAACAGAGTCATTGTTCCTTTAATATGCTACATAAAAAAATAAATAGAAAATAGCCTTAAGAATATACACAAAAGTGAAAACAGATTCTAAACAGGAATTCAATGTTTTCACTTTTTTCTTATTTGTATCTGCTAATAATTCTACAAGAACACTGAACTCTTTATAGTTTGGTAAAGTATTCTTAATTTTAAAACATGAGATAGCATAGAAGAAGATTCAATTTAAAAATACATTTAATGCTAACTATGAGTAAGGCATTGTATGTGCCTGATGCTGACAAAAATGAAAATATAAAGTCAAATTCCCACTTCCACGGACTTGAAACCTGTGCTAGAAACCACAATGAGACTGGAGAATAACAGTAATAACTGCTATAATTAACTCTCAATCCACTGTGTAAGGCTTTTTAAAAATAATTCTGATCTCCATACTGACTTCACAGGTTAGAAATTCCCAGCTTTACAAACAAAGAAGCTGGGGCTCAGGGTAGTGAAATTTTGTTCACGACACAGTTTATATGTGTTCAAGGTCTGCATTCTTCATCCACTGTGTTTGGTTAAACATTCTGATTAAAAGAGCAAGTAACACCTACATCAAACAAATGGTAAATTTCCCAGAGAATCACCGGACACTGAAAGCCAAGTGGACATGACTTCAATTTTCAGGGACATCGGGGGAACACACACACTGTGATCTTTTCAGCACAGGCTGGTTGCTGAGGGGTCCTTCCTAAGGACATTCCAAAGGACAGAATGACAGATAAAACTGATCACATTGCTTTTAACGAGAGAGCTAAGAGAGGGAAAACCCAGTCCCCACTTTCCAACTGGAAAACATGTGCTTTCATTATTTAGCTTCAATGTAAATCACATAAACATCGTTTTTAAACATAAATATACTTTTCGAGAACTTTCAAATCCACTGTCTCAATTGATTCTTTCAAGGAAAGTAAACTTGTAAATGTACAATAATCATTGATGGAATGAATGAGGTTCAGAGAGGTAAAATTACTTAACAAAGGACACTTGCAGATTGATAGAAGCACTAAAACTGAGATCTGGTACTCTCTAACTCGGCTGCATGTAGAAATACATTCACACATGGAACTGTAGCTCACGTGCGCCTTCTCCCTGAGGCTGTCAGGATTCTCCTACAATTCCCTGTTTCTACTCATACAAATAAAAAGCGTATCATCGAGCATATTTTATCCACATATTCACTAATCCCAGAGGTTAATTTGGTGATAAACTACTGAACGACATACTTGCAGCAGAGGAAACTGAGACTCTGAAATGTCAAGGGGTCTTCCTAAGGTCACACGGAATGAGTGATGGATGAGCTGATCTGATGTCAAAGTTCAGATGGCTTCCAGGTGCTGGTTTTGATTAGGTACCTTCCCAAACATTAGTATTTATGGCCCAAAGTATTACTATTTATGGCTCAGGTGTCTTTTTATGGAGTGATGAGGAGTCTAAGTGAACTTAGGAATAAGTAAATAAATTATGTAATCAGACAAAAATCATTATGATCACGTAAAACATTTAACAAATAACGAGGAGACCTTGATGCTACCTAGGACACAGCTACAGGAGAGTAACACCACGGATCCGGACGCGCCATCGCCTGCCACACGGGGCCAGCTGCACGGCCAGAGCCCTGCCTTCCCAGGGTCTGTGAGCCTTGTGGATTTGGGAGCCCATCCTCCCCTGATGCCCTCAGCCTGTGGACACGTTCATCCTGAGCCTGACAGCATGGAGCATTCCTGGCTCCCTGGACAACCCAGATGGGTGTCTCTGGGTGCCTGAAGGGAGATAACTCAGGGTTGGGGGGAGGAATCTCCTGATACCTGACCCTAAAGGAATCTTCCCTCCCTTGTTTTTCATCTGCTTTTACACTGGGTCCATCCACCTGCTTGAAAAGTCTTAACATTTCCTTTCCTCTGACTTGGTTTTCTGCCTCTAGGGACCAGAGCTATGGTGTATGATGGAGATGGAGATGCTATATTTCTAACAAGCACCTGACAAGGTTTGGGAATGCTTCGATCATCTTGTTAGGTCTGTCTTCAGAATAGGAAACACAAAGCTACAGAATCTGTTGATACAAACCTTCCTTGCATTATCTTCATAAAGCTTTTCATCTTCTTTTCCCTATTACTAAAAAAATAAATATAGCAATCAACTATCTGCAAGAAGGATATTGTCAAATACATCCTTAATCTCCCAAACTCCTCTCATCTTCCTGGTTGGGTCAAATTCTTTCCTGTTATAAATCTCTCTCAGGAGTTGGGTCTAAGCCTTGACCATCCGGGCTACCACTGCTGGAGTCATCTTTCCCTTCCATTTGGTCAAGCACTATCCCTTCCCCACTCTAAACTCTTCATTTTTGTGTGCATTTTGTTACATATTTTTACACAAAATACAGAATATTATATGCTCAGTTGCACCTTTATTTTTTTCACTTAATATAAAATTCTGAAGCCCCCAACCTCAGTACACATGTGTCTATCTTATTGTTTTTACAGCTGCAGTGTTTTCCATTGTATGGATGAAGCATAAATTAATCAACCAACCCCAAAGGATGAATATCTCATTTGTTTCTATTTCTTGTTATTTATGAGCATATTTGTTGGATATTCCTAGCTATGGAAATGATGGTTTAAAAACATGTGCAGATTTAATTTTCATAGGAAGAGCAAAATTCCCTTCCCAAAAGGCTGCACCATTTACCTTTGACCCTGTTAAGAAGCATTTCATCCTCCCTGCATCATCCCAGCCCTGGACACTGTCAACCTGATTTTTAAAATAAACTCACCATTTCTTGTTTGTATTTCCTTAAATAAGAATAATGTGGATATATTTTCTTACATCTTTTCTTTTATGGGATTATATTAATGACTTAATGAACTCTTTGTAAATTAAGAAAATTTGCCTTGCAGATAGTTTCTTCCATATTTTGGCTGACTTTTGACTTTATGGTATTTTCCAACAAGAATTTAATTTTCACGGAGAGAAAGGTCAAGGCTTTGATGACTTCTTAAGACACAGTCTCTGGAGGCTCACTGAATATCCAGCTTCATTTTCAGTTCTCTCTGTTGGGAATCACTTCTCAGCCCCAGCTTTGCCACAGCCCTGCCTCTAGGCCAACTACACAATACGCATCTACTGTGCTCAAAGTTCTTGACCAGATTCAAGGCCAGTTACTCCTGCATGCCGGGTAATGTGAGAGTTGTTAAGAATATAGTAAAACAAACTCTTCCTTCACAAAACTTACTCTGTCAGAGGACACAGGAGAAGCACACAAATAACTCTAAGAACAGCCAACGTGTGATTCAGATGTGTCAGAAATACAAACAAAACACGACTGGGTGTCACGGAGGAAGAGCTACCACCTCTTGGTGAAGGATCCAGAAAAGTTAATGAGGATGTTGGTTTTAGTAAGGAGCCTTGGAGGGCGGAAGAAACTTGAAATGGCAGTGATGAGGTTGTTGTTCAGTTCATTGTGTTGTTCAGATACAATTTGTCTGGCTCTTTGCGACCCCATGGACTGCAGCACGCCAGGATTCCCTGTCCTTCATCAACTCCCAGAGCTTGCTCAAACTCGTGTCCATCAAGTTGGTGATGCCATCCAACCATCTCGTCCTCTGTCATTCTTTTCTTCTCCTGCCTTCAATCTTTCCCAGCATCAGAGTCTTTTCCAATGAGTTGGCTCTTCGCATCAAGCGGCCAAAAGGTGGTAGAAAGTGCCAGAATAACCTCCACGGAGAGCACCACTCTCCTTCCCCACTCCATGAATACACAAAATTATCCAGGACATTTTTAAATGCATAACCTTTTTGAAGGCAGGAAAAACTCAAAAATATCGATTAAAAGGTTGATAACCCATAACTCAGAATTAGATATTAAGGCTTATAGTCCCAGAGGCTGGACAACTCCCATGCAAACCTGCCTGCAGATCACTCTGAACTCTTCCCAGGGCGCAGAATTCCTGCCAGGCTGGAGAGCCTTAAACGCATGGTCTGTGACTTCATCTTCACATTCCTTTGGAAAGGGACTGAATCTTTTCTAAACTTTAAGACAAACTTTTTACAAACTCCCAAATGTTTTACAAGCTTAGCAGGCAGCACTCATGAAGAAGTGCTGCTTGCACATGAAGTACCTTACAATGGATGCACCCAAACAAATCAGGCATGAGCAGGACTGGAGAGATGGCAGCCCACCTCGATTCTGACAGTTCTCAAGCACCCAATTTAATTAAAAACAAATGTCAGGAACGCAGTTTGAAATGGATACAGGGGGAAAGTTCACATGTCATCTTTATAAACTCACAGAAGAGTTTTCCAAATTAGCTAATTAACATTGATAAGATTCCACCTTTTTAAGAAGGAAAATATTTTTGAAGTGTCAGATGTGGGCAAAGTTGTCCTGACTGTAACTAACACATTTAAAGCATCCTGAGGATGCAGCTGTGCAGCACTACAAACGTGCTTCACATCCCTGAACTCAATGGTATGATGAACTAAGCACACTAAAACAAACAGTCAAAACAGCAAGTCTCATGCTATATATAAATATGCTTTATCCTAACAATTTTCAACAAAATGAAACAGAAACCCTTGTGATCCAATATCAGAAATATAATATGTATTTCTAAACACTGTTCATCAGTTCAGTTCAGTCGCTCAGTCGTGTCCGACTCTTTGCAACCACATGGACTGCAGCACACCAGGCTTCCTTGTCCATCACCAACTTCCGGAATTGACTCAAACTCACGTCCATTGAGTCAGTGATGCCATCCAATCGTCTCATCCTCTGTTGTCCCCTTCTCCTCCTGCCTTCAATCTTTCCCAGCATCAGGGTCTTTTCCAATGAGTCAGTTCTTTGCATCAGGTGGCCAAAGTGCTAGAGTTTCAGCTTCAACATCAGTCCTTCCAATGAATATTCAGGACTGATTTCCTTTAGGATGGACTGGTTGTATCTCGTGGCAGTCCAAGGGACTCTCAAGAGTCTTCTCCAATACCACAGTTCAAAAGCATCCATTCTTCGGTGCTCAGCTTTCTTTATAGTCCAACTCTCACATCCATACATGACTACTGGAAAAACCATAGCTTTGACTAGATGGACCTTTGTTGGTAAAGTAATGTCTCTGCTTTTTAATATGCTGTCTAGGTTGGTCGTACCTTTTCTTGTGTTTTGTTCATAACAATATGCTATCCTACAGCTTAGCACAGTCATTACCATTTTATCCCAAGATCACACACTTTAGTTTAAGCGACTGAGTCACAGGCAACGCGAAGCAATTCCATAGAATTTATGAAGCACCTACTGTGTATAAGACACTGTCCTAGACACCATAAAGGATACAAATCAGCCCCTCAGGATTTCACAATCAGTTTGGAGAGGGTGATCAAGCCAGAAACCACATACCTAAGAAACCTATATATCCAAGGTCGAATAAACATCACAAGATCGATTTTTCAAATGAACAGACAAATGCAATGCCAAGAGAAACCCTAGTCCACTGAGAGCAGCTAGATCATGCAGCCTATTGGTCAGGAAGTGTAGAGTATTATTTCTTTTCATTAGTGTTACTAGCTACTTCAATGCTTATACAATGCTTGCCTTCCTTGTGATCCCATAAGAACATGGGCTAGGTTTTAGGGCTGACAACCTTCAACTTCAGAGGCATTTCACACCACGGGGGTTTTTGTCTTGTGCTGGAGCCGAGATGAGTCGTGTTCACTGACAGGACTGAAACATCCAACAGCCTCGCACACACGTAAGCCAGCACCCAGCCCCACCGAGCACCCGTCCTGGAAGCCCAGTGTGGAGAGTTTCCCTGCAAGGAGTGATATGCAGCCAGCCCACTCCCTGGGGAGGAGGAAACACTGACTGTAGATCGTTTGAAACTGGGTTCAGAGCCCAGGACCCTGCTTCCTGACTGCCAGCATGGTAGACTCACTCACATCTCTCCATCTCACTGGTTTTGAGTCTATAAAGGGGGGCTGACACCACCTGGAAGAGCAATGTGTGGGTGAGCTGGGATGCGAGTGTCAGGGGCCAGCACTGTGCCCAGCCCCCGAGCAGAGCTCGGTGAAGATGTGTCGGCCTCATCCAGCCCTTTTGCCCGAGCCCGACTTAAGTCATCCTGTTTGGGCAAGAGAAGGAGGCTCGGACACTCCTTATCACCTTCCTGCCCCAAAGTTCAGGTCCTTAGGCCAGATATGTACAAACAAGATGCTTGTGTTTACCATTATTCCAGTGATATTGCTGGCATTGAGAAAGTCACTTTGATACATGATAAGAAATTGTCTCCTGACTGAAGTCAGCTGCTAATACACAAGATGCCCCCAGAGGCCCGAGGAGATGTATCTACAGAACAAGTCAGTAAGGCAGAGATGAATTCCTACAGTGTGCAAACCTCCAGGTGACGGTATAAACTCAATGCAGATGAAACACTGATGCTGTGTTTCTGTTAAACCACAGTATTCCATTACTCCGCTACTGAATCCTAACTGCCCATTCTTCCAGGGCCCCAACACAAGCAGGAGACCTTTGGCCCCTGGTCACCCAGTGCCCTGGGACCGATGCCCTCCCACCCCAGACAGAGCCTTATACTTGTCACCCACCATGAGGATCCTTGTAAACACCCCCCATCTGCATTTGAAAGGCTTCCCTAACCGTCTGGACACAGCATGTCTTTTCCTGAATGCTGCCTCCTGGTCAGAAATAGTTAAGACTGTAAGGAAGGCAAAAGGATCATTTGAAAGATTATTCCCTCTAGCCATCTGTTTCAGATCATAAACTTGCTCAGGTTGAAAAACCTGAACCAGCTCCCTGAGGACCCACATCCTTTCCCACAAATGCCCGTTTCCAAGATGCGCCAGAACCATGGGCCAACTCCAGCTCCAGCATCCTGCAGTCCCCCACCTCTGGAGTCACGGCTCCCTCTTCCCACGCATGGAGCCTGGACACTGCGGGGCAAGTTTCAGAGGAGGAGACGATCATCTGCAAGGCCATCACACTGCAGATTGTTTTACATTCTGTCATCAGAACACACTCGGACTCGATATCCTACGTGTGTTACACAACCTCCTGCCTGGGACCAAGAATTTAAAAACAAGAAACCACCTTGAAAAAAAAAAATCTACAGAATTTTTAAAACAAATTCCCAAAATCTGTTTCTTAGCTCCATGAACTGTACATTTAAAGTGAATTTTGCCTTGAATGTTCTCACCACACACACACACGTCTCTGTTAATCAGCTGGATTATAGTGATTATTTCACAATCAGTACGTATATCAAGTTGTGCACCTTAAAAATAGACAGCTTTTAGTTGTCAAATATCTCTCAATTAAAAAAGTTAAAATAGAAGAGCATCAATTTTGTTTTCCCAGTACACATATTTCATACAGATTAGTCACATAATCTCATGGATGGCACATCTAAAGCATCTGGACGGGAAAGAGAGAAAACCCAAACCTCACAGTGCATTCTGAGCCAGCTCACACTGCCATCTACAGAGTCTGTGCCACATGCAACCTCAGCCAAGACTTGTGGTTTACACCACACTGCCACCCCATGAAACCAACACCCAGGGTACTCAGAACAACGGAGCCTCCCCCACATCTGCTGCCAAGGTGCCCCTCTCCTTTCTCCCCTTCTAAAAATATATCTTGAAAGTTGTTGGGGAAAAAGCTTTTCAGTCTGTGACTGGAAATACAGCAAAGGGTAATTAGAGTTAGTGTTGAACCATGAAAACTACGCCTGCAATTTCCGACACACAAGAGACCTGAGGTGAGTACAGCCTGCCCGGAAGACACACACTCTGGTCCAACAATTCTATCCTAGGGTGACTTGGCTCTCCAACCCTTGTCCCATCCAACGGGAGCTCCACTCAGCAGGTTACAAGGATGAAGAGGTGCCGTAGACTCAAGCTGGGCAGCACAAAATGAAAGTAGAATTAACTCATCCTGTTGCTTTCAAAATCAGATATGTTTCTGTTTGTCTCTTCAGTGTCTTTGATGATCTTGGCTGGTTCCTGGGGAGAAAATACACTACATGCTGGATTTAGTCGCAGTCAACCTGCATCACAGTCCTTCCAAGCTGCAAAGAGCGGGTGAAGCCCTGTGATCTCCTGACATTTTTACGGACAGAGACGAAAGCCACCCTTTCTCCCAAAGAGGTTTCTTCACACCCAGGATGGCATCTGCTCTGCGTTTTTACCTTTGGCTGTGCCAACAAATGCCAACCTCTGTAATAAAATTGCTGGGAAAAATGTTAAGAGACACTTCAAAACCCTTTTAGGTAAAAAGGAGAGACTGATCACTGCAAACCCTCTGCAATTCCCAGCATACCCATGACGTCCCCGAACAGCATTCTTCTCCGGGTCCAAGAGACTGTCTGGCCCTGCTCCCTGCATGACCGTGGGAACACTACTCTGTATGGGTAACTTCCTGGTGGTCACGGCTTGTTGGCAAAAGGCAACAAGCTGCAGCAGTTGGTGCCCTGGGGCCTCTCTCCGCCCTGGGAAAATCGTGCATTCTGGGGTCAAAATCAAAGACTCCCTTGGGGGCTCCTGGGGCAGAGGAGGGCCTCCTAAAATCAGCCAGTCAGGAGACTCTAACCCCTGGTGCTCCCACAACCTCAGAGGCAGAAAGGGCACGTGGTCAAGTCCACACTGGCCCTCACGGCCTCTGCCTGGACATGGCACTCGTCATCGGTGACAGCAGGTCAGGAAGCCACACCTGACTTAAAGTGAGGGGACAAGTGACCAGACGGATGTTAGTTAGTGCTGAGCCCCGAGGGCCGGACAGCTCCTGCCAGCTGACCCCGGAGGCGCAGCCCTTTGCTTCTGTTCCTGTGCAGGTGACCGGCCTCGAGGTCAGCCCCTCGGCCAGCTCATCTGTCCCCTCCTCTCCTCTGGGGGACACACAGGGCTTCACCTCCCTCCTCCGTGAAGCCGGGAGGATGGGAACGGTGAGTTAGGGTCCACGGCGCGCCAAGCCCTGGACGGGACACTTCCATGTCTCAGTGCCCATGCGGACTGGCTCGGTGACATCATCTCAGCACAGGGACAGGAGGCTGAGGCCGGAGAGCAAGAAGCTAAGAAGGAACAGATGCCTGGTTCCCGACCACGGGGTCTGAAGACATCATTCATCCCGTCTTTCTGCCAGTGATTCCTAGGAGCCTCTTACCTGCCAGGCCCTCTGCTGGGAACAGGGGCTACACAAATAAGCAACACAGACCATCCCATTGCTGTGGAGCTTGCAGTTTAGCGGGGGAAAAGACAGGAACCAGAAAAATGACAAGGCCAAGTATGCAGTCACAAACCTAGATGATTGATCAGAGGGGTCCTGGTAGCAGGAGTGTCTTGTAGGGGGAAGACAGGCAGGAAAATGTGAGGCACAGGATCTGAAGGATGTTAACTGCAGGGGGCAAAGAACATTCTAGAGGGGCCAGGGAGAGCTTTCTGGAGGGGCCGAGGATGCGTGCAGGCAGGGTGAGGGGCCACCCACCTTGTCCACAGGCACTTCCACGTGCACAACTGGGGCCTCCTTGACTTCCGGGGCTCCTTGGGTTTCCTGGTTAGAAGTCGGGCTGTAAACACATCACCATCGGCAGGAAAATAACACAGACAGTGTTTTCAAGCTGACGTGCATTGTACCTTTTCTGACCCAAACCAGAGTTACAGCTCAGCATTCTCAGAGCCTCCTGTGTCATTGTCAGGCAGCCTGGTCCAGGGACCGCAGGCCTTGCACCCCACCTCCATTTCCCCACTGCCCTTGAGTCTGCTTTAGCCCAGGTGCTGGGCTTGGTGTCCCTCAACATCTGCACTGTGTCCACAAAGGTCCCGAACCCTGGGAGTCCGGGTCATCCCTGTGTCTCAGCGCTCATGGGACTCAGGCCAGAGACAAATATAGTGAGCTTTCAACAAGTGTGTATCCAGCTCATTCAGTTAGAAATTAATGCAAAGCAACCACCAGACATCAACATCATATTTTAAGGACACGCAGATGTACTCCTTCAAAACATATTCAAGAACTGGGTTTAACTAGATAGTGGTTGAAGCTGTACACTTGAGTCACTCAACTTAATTGGCAGATAAAATCATGTAATTAGCATTACAACTGGATGTGTTAAATGCTTATAAAATCTCAAGATTCTTGAAAAGTTTATTCTCATCCTAATCAAAAGCAACAGGTGACAGCAAAAAGAAAGTGGGCCAAGCAGTTCCTTCAACATCCGAAAGGACACAGATGTGGCCGCTGATGGGCTCATGAACCAAAATGGGAGACTGAAGTCGCAGCCCATCATCCCATTCCTTGGTCAAGAGTCCTGGACCTCCTCACCCGCATGGGTCCATTCTTGCTCTTTCCATTCCCTGGCCCTAGAAGAGCCACCTCCATGCCCCAGGCTGGAGGATGAGGGACCGAAGAGGAGAGGAAAGGGGCAGGACTCACTGCGTCCCAGAGGTTCCTCTATCTGTGCCTTTGATATTAACACGCAAGGAAGTCCTCAAACAAACCCAGAGGGGCCCCTGCAGTACAGAGTGTGCCCAGGTCCCGGGTCCAGCAGGGAGACAGCCGGAGTGTGAGTCCTAGGACACCACACTCCTCCCAGAGGGAGGGCACACTGCGCGCCCGGTCCCCTGGGCCGCTCCCACAGAGTGTGTCTTCCAAAGAAAGACACTTTACTCGGTGGTTAAATTTTCTACTGCTCTTAATATATTACAGAATTTCAGGTCATAAAGGTGCAACAGGCTCAGTGATAGCCCCAGAGGGTGGTTCAGATCAGTATGACCTCAGTGCTCATGCATCTGCCTGGCCCACCAGGCCGCAAGCTCCGTGGATGGAAGGAACATGTCTGAACACCCCCGTGTGTCCAGACCAGAGCCTGGTGCACAGCAGGACGATGCTTTGTCCCGGGATGGGGAGCACGGTGTGGGGAACAACCAGAGAAAAACGTCAAGGAAACAGCCAACTCTATAGCTTGAAGCAAACACAGGAAGCTAAGAAGCAGCAAGCAAAGAGGAGAAAACTGAAGTCATTTTGTGTGGTACTGAGAGCCGAGGGAGAGGACAGCTTTAAGAGAAAGGACTTCCAAGCTTGTCAGATGCTGCAGAGAAGGCAAGGGGATCCCCCCCTCCAGCTGTTCTCCTCTCTCTCCACAGCTAGCCACAGGACTAGGTATCCATCACACCTACAGGGAACACAGCCACAGAAGCACCTTCTTCAGAGCCTGGACCCCTGCCAGAGCTAATAACGGTAGCAACAGTAGCATGAATAATACTAGTAACAATAGTGCTAACAGTAATAGTAATACTAATAATAGTAGTAACAACAGCACTAATAATAACAGTAACAGTAGTGCTAACAACAGTAATAACAGTAGTCTTAATAATAATAGTAACAGTAGCACTAACTGTAGTGATAACAGTATCACCAGTAATAGTAGTAACGATAGTATTAATAGTAGTGGTAACACTAGCACTAATAATAATAGTAACAGTAGTGCTAACAGTAATAGTAACAGTAATACCAGTAATAGTTATAGCACTAGTGCTAACAACAGTAGTAACAGTAGCACTAATAATAGTGGTACTAACAGTGGTAGTAACAGTAATACTAATAATAGTAGTAAGAGTAGCAGTAATGATACTAGTAACAGTAGTGCTAACAATGGTGGTAACAGTAGCACTAATAATGGTAGTACCAGCAGTGCTAACAGTAACAGTAATACTAATAATAGTAGTAACAGGCCAATAGTAGTAGTAACGATAGCACCAGTAATAGAACAGTAGTGCTAACAGTAACAGTCATACTAATAGTAGCACTAACAATAGTGGTAACAGTAGTACTAATAATATTAATAGTGATAACAATAGTCCTAGGGGTAGTAGTTGTAACAATAGCACTAAAAATAGGAGTGGGACTCGAAGGAGTATATTTTAAATCATCTCCTTTTAAAATCATTTCTGAAATTTCTGTCTTTTAAAAGTCTCTCATACTCCAAAGAGTTCAGATGGCTTTTACGCTCACATTTCCTTCAAAAGGTTGACATGCTTCTTGGTTGTTTTCTGTGTCAATGGCCCTTCAGGGAAAACATGCCCATCCTGACGTCCAGAGAGACAACAGAATGAGTTCGAAGTCCTGTGTTCACCTCGGGCTTCCTAACAGGAGAAGCCCACTGTCCTCAGCTATGGAATTTTGTTTTTTTACTCCCCTCACCACAGCCCTACACGATAACCAATGCATTAATAAATTAGACTGTTACAGTCAGGATTTTATTTTATTATTCTTTATTAATTAATTTATTTATTTTAATTGGAGGCTAATTACTTTACAATATTGTGGTGGTTTTTGCCATACATTGACATGAATCAGCCCTGGGTGTACATGTGTTCCCCATCCTGAACCCCCTCCCATCTCCCTCCTCATCCCATCCCTCAGGGTCATCCCAGTGCACCAGCCCTGAGCACCCTGTCTCATGCATCGAACCTGGGCTGGCAATCTGTTTCACGTATGATAATATACATGTTTCAATGCTATTCTCTCAAATCGTCCCACCCTCACCTTCTCCCACAGAGTCCAAAAGATTGTTCTATACATCTGTATCTCTTTCACTGTCTCACATATAGGGTCATCATTACCATCTTTCTAAATTCGATATATATACGTTAGTATACTGTGTTGGTGTTTTTCTCTCTGACTTACTTCACTCTGTATAATAGGCTCCAGTTTCATCCACCTCATTAGAACTGATTCAAATGCATTCTTTTTAATGGCTGAGTAATATTCCATTGTGTATATGTACCACAGCTTTCTTATCCATTCGTCTGCGATGGACATCTAGGTTGCTTCCACATCCTGTCTATTGTAAACAGTGCTGTGATGAACATTGGGGTGCACGTGTCTGTTTCAATCCTGGTTTCCTCGGTGTGAATGCCCAGCAGTGGGATTGCTGGGTCATTTGGCAGTTCTATTTCCAGTTTTTTAAGGAGTCTCCACACTGTTCTCCATAGTGGCTGTACTAGTTTGCATTCCCACCAACAGTGTAAGAGGGTTCCCTTTTCTCCACACCCTCTCCAGCATTTATTGTTTGTAGACAGTCAGGATTTTAAATCAGATCATTGTCAGACACGTCTCTGCAGGATGATATTGGTCTGGAAAAGCACATTCTCAACCTGGCAGCATTCTGAATTGCCAGTAGCCACACAGAATTTCACCTTACCTGCCCCACTCTGGATTAAAGGTTCTGCCTTTGGTTTCTTTTTTCCTTCTTTGGCATAAAACACAGAATCCTGTGTTTTGGGTGAAACGTTGTCCTGTTGATGAGTGTCTTTCACCTTGGGATCCTCCTCAGGTACAAACAAAGAATAAAAAGCCTGTTAGGATGGATGCGTACAGTCCATCTAATCAGTTATTTTGAGAAGAACCAGGGAAAGTACACGCTCCTCGGGTGATTTGTGGGAGAGGACCCAGGTACCTCCAAGAGATCCCCCCCACCTTCTTGCACCATCTGGATCATGCTGTCGCCTACATTTCTCTTCTGTAAAGTGGCAAAAATACTCCTCTCCCTCCTCTGAGGAACACCAGGGGCAGCCCCTCGGCAGGAAGGGAAGTGGTTCTCTTCCCAAATGAAGGGACCATGCGCCTGGGAGAGGAGGGCATCCAAGGAGGGCCTGCCTGGGGCGAGGGGCAGGTCTGCAGGGGTCACTGGGGCTCTAGAGACACTCCTGACAGCCTCTGAAAAAGTGCTTCAGCAACAACCACCGAACGATACCCCCTGGAACCTCAGGGCAGGATGGAACACCTCTAATTAAAAACAATAATGCCTGGCAGGTGTGTCAGGTTACAACTAAGGGGAACTCATATTTCTAAAAAAATAAAAAAAAAAAACTATAAACAGTAATAACAAAGCATAACCAGATCACAGTGTGAGATGAACTAATTCTGAGCACCGTTCCAAGTCTACCCCATCTTTACATACAAACCATCTTTTTTAGCTCTCCTTTATTCCTTCTTTACTGAAGTATTTGGAAGTGAATACAGGCAAAACTATATAAATAGATACTTCTCATGAGTTCTCTATGTCACTTAAGGAAATGTCAAACTAAAAACAACTACCTTGTACCACTTATATATGGCGCTATTGGTGTATTATGCAAACTACTAGGGATTTCTTCCTTGTGGAAATTAAAGTGTGAAAATAGTCCTTCAGCCACATATAGGCACCACGCAAAATCTTTCTATTTTAGGAGGCTTTCCTGCAAGCTGAAATTGTGTTCATAAGTATAGGAAGCAAGGGCTTGGCAGAATTGGTTTTAGAAACAGAAAATGGTATATGATGTTGTTGTCTTGGAGGCAGCTGGAGGCTGGGATTTAGAAAACTTGCTTGGTTCTTCCTGGCATGACTCACATCTCCTTGTCACAAGCACTTCCATCTTTGGCCTCTAAGAAAAAGACACCATATATTGAGCTTATTATCTCTGGAATAGCGCTCAAAGGACAGTGACAAGAAAATATCACCCACCCTCATTACAGGGGCACAAAAGCAGAGAGGATAGAGAATGCACAGAGCAAAGCACACCCATCGAGGTCTGACACCTGCTGCCGTCACCCCAGGAGTTCCCAGGGCAGCGGGGCGGCAGGTGAAGGCGGACACACGCCCTATTTACACTACGGGGTGGTTTCCTGACACTAGAAACAGGAGCCCCTGCAGAACCACAGGACGGTCACCCCATTCAAGAAACAGGCCTTGAAATAGACTTCTAGCTAATCCACCATCCACGCTCCAATCTGGTCTCCATACCATGACATGCTCCGTAGACCCTAACTCAATCGCAGACCCAGCCCAGAAAAACAACAAAATATTTACAAATTTCCGCTTTCAACTTCCTTTGTCTTTCTTCCTATTAAAACTATTTTTGGAAAACAAACCTGAGGCAAACTGAGTTTATTACTCTGTGGTGTTTTGAGAAATAATATTATCCTGCAGAGCTGCCATCAACCAGCCCAGAGAATTCCATGGACCGTATAGGCCAGAACACTGGAGTGGGCAGCCTTTCCCTTCTCCAGGGGATCTTCCCGACCCAGGAATTGAACTGGGGTCTCCTGCATTGAAGGTGGATTCTTTACCAGCAGAGCTATCAGGGAAGCCCCAAAGTGAAAGCGTTAGTCATTCAGTCGTGTCCGACTCTTTGCGCCCCATGGAATGTAGCCCACCAGGCCCCTCTGTCCATGGGATTCTCCAGGCAAGAATACTGGAGTGGGTTGCCATTTCCTTTTCCAGGGGATCTTCCCGACCCAGGAATCAAACCTGGGTCTCCTGCATGGCAGGCAGATTCTTTACCTACTGAGCTATGAAGGAAGCCCTCCTATTAAAAGCATTTTTGGAAAATAAGGCTGAGGAACATTGCACTTACTACTCTGTGGTGTTTTGAGAAATAATATTTTCCTGCACACCTGCCATAACCAATCCAGCTGTTTTAATGCCACTGTAACGGATCATCCAACACATGAAACACAGCCTCCAAAGGTCACCTTGGATAAATGAGACTGGGTCTAATTGACGATCGCAACGACCAATTCAGAGGCAATCCTTCCTCAGGTAGAAAACGACACGCCTGCTTGGCAAAAGGCACTTCTCTGGCTCCCCAGTGAGTGTCCTGGTTCCAAAGCGGGTCAAGACCTTCCATCAACAAACCAGTCTCGGCTTTGAGCATTGTCAGTGTAGAAGATTCACTAACATTTGAACCTGAGCGTTGCATCCCCAGGCTGCCAGAAGATGACAACAAGCACTGCATGACTGTCCTGTGATGCTGCATGGACTTGACCTCGTCAGCCTGCAAATGTCAGCTCCAGAGTGTTTCTCTCACACTGAACTTCACAGTCTAGACCTGGTTATTAAAGTGTGGGTATCAGGTGCCCACACGCACTCACACTTGGGTTCCAGTGCTTGATCTCAGTTCACTACTATTTGCTTACCAACACTTGGGTTTTATGGCCAAAGGGAAGTAGGTAATATTAACATTCTGATTGTGGATATGATAATGCTCGTTAACTATTTACTGATATTTTATGAAGACTTGCACCATATAATATCATTTTAATATACAAACACTATTTTAAGTGTTTGTTAAATTAACCACACTTCTCTGGAAGGTAATAGATACCTTCTTTGAAAGATATATGTGTGCATGCTAAGTCATTCAGTCGTGTCTGAATCTTTCTGACCCTGTGGGACGTAGCCCACCAGGCTTCTCTGTCCATGGGATTCTCCAGGCAGGGATATGCTAGCCCTTCAGGTGGTAATGGTTATTTACTTGGCAGGGTAACTGTATCAGTCAGGATATATTCACAACAACAGAAAACACACCTGGAATTTCAACAGAGAGAATTTAATATAAGGAATTGGTTAAGTAGTTTTGGCCACCTGATGTGAAGAACTGACTCATTAGAAAAGACCCTGATGCTGGGAAAGATTGAAGGCAGGAGGAGAAGGGGACAACAGGATGAGATGGTTGGATGGCATCACCAACTTGATGGACATGAGTTTGAGTAAGCTCCAGGAGTTTGTGATGGACAGGGAAGCCTGGTGTGCTGCAGTCCATGCGGTCACAAAGAGTCTGACACGACTGAGTGACTGAACTAAACTGAAGTGGTTTTGGAGAACTGAAAAAGAAAAAAAGGGGATACTGAGCTAACCCACAGCTAGGAACTATATGATGAAGCTGTCGCTCCGGGGACTGTAGGGACAAAAGGAGCTTGAAGAAGAGTACCCCGAGACCTGAGACAGCGCCTGAGGCTGACAATTGATGATATCTTTGATTAGGCACGATGAGGCTGGTTCTAGGAGTATTTCCCAACCCAAAGCTCAATACTATAATTGTTAACCACTTGTCGGAAAAGACTGCATCCTTTCTCCCTCCTCTGCCTTGCAGAATCAGAAAATCAACTGGCAAAGCAGAAGTATAGTTCTCACAGTCCCAACCCTAGCATCACAAAGCAGAGTATTAAAGTGTGGGTTTGGACTGAGAGACGATGGTGTAATAACTGGGATAGCTCGTCACTTTGCCTACTCAATATCCATGCACAACTTTCTACATCTATTTCAACTTCTGGTACAGCAATAACAAACTTCAACTTTTCTTTAACAAAATACAACTGTCCTTTGTAGAAATAGGCACTCTCATCTTTTCCACAAAAAAGAAAAGATCACAAATGTTATTTTAGTGATATTTGGGTGATGTCAGTTACTCCTCAACTTTAGTTATTGAATATCCTTTCATATTCAATATGAATATTGAAGATCCTGTAAGCTAAAGATGAAACTGTAAAGTTAACCACTGCCATTAATTCTTACAGTGCAAAGGAAGAAAAAATTAGTTTGTATATACACAAATACATAAGCACACAGATTTATAGAAATACATTAAGCAAAGAAGAAAATAATATTTAGATATTAGTCCTCTCTTCTCTCTGGTCATGAGCCTGTAGTTGATACTTGTAACTTCCTTCTTCCCCTACTCATTCCATATTTCCTTTGCTCTGAGCCAGCAGCTATACCAGGTGGTATGATCCAAAGCTTCCTTCCTGAAGACTGAATTTTCAGAGATCCCCTCTTGTCTTGGTTACTGTAGTTTCCCACTAACTTCTGCAGTGAGAACACAGAGGAGAAAATGGAGATAGGTGACACAGAGGAGACAGACCCCACTGACGTGGCAACTGGTGACGTGGGTGGGAGGAGAGGACAGAAATCCAGATGTGCACTAAAAATTTTACACAGATGTGACCCAGTTCTGGTTTGAGTTTGAATGAAGTGAGATCTGGGCTTTATGTAGGGTTTTCAACTGCCCTGGTTTGCTCCAGACTGAGGGATTGCCCAGAACCTGAGACTTCCTGTGTTAAAACAGGGAACGTCCCTGGAAAACTGGAATGAGTTCATCACCCCACCCTACTATGAACTGGGGAAGGCTGATTAGTGACAGGAGCTTCTTGGCATGAGCACCAAGTCACCTCCTGGGATAACCAGTCCTTAGGGAATAAGCAGTCAAGATGGGGTAGTTAGCCCAGTAAGAAAGTATTAAGTGGTACAGGAAAGTGGTGATTCTTAAGACTCCATGGCAGCTGTCATTCAGATCCATCCCCAGCCCTTGGAACCCATGGGTCCAATGTAAGTTCTAGGGAGAGAAGAAGCCGGGGGTAAAACCTTTGACACCCCCTGCTCAACAGAGTGTGACCCAGAGGGGACAGATTCTTTCTCACCACAGACCACCCACAGCTCCAGAAATTGAAGGCTCTAGTGTATTAATGACCAGTTGAAGATAGGTTGGAAGGTTACAAAGGATGGAGAGGAGGAACTTGGTAACACAGACTGGCATGTGGAAGCTCTGAAATACTCAGAGGGCAGTACAACATTTATGCAGGTGGGGCATAACTCAGTGAAATTTGTGTTATTACAGCAAAACATAACAGGAGAAGGCCAGGAAGTGGGGAGGCCAGAGGAAACTTGGCAAGTTAGGATGTTCTTGAAGCAATTCCTGCTGGCAGAAAAGGATTAAGTTACTTTCTTTGTAATGTTGCGCCATCTAGTGTTAATTTTTATGTACTCCTTTGTCCTAGTTCAGTTGCTAAGTCCCGTTAGACTCTTTGAGACCCCATGGACTGCAGCATGCCAGGCTTCCCTGTCTAGTTAAATGCTTAAAAAGAAGCAGATGAATTAAGAGTCTGAGGACAGTTTCCAAAGTCATCAGCCATGTGTTCTTTTGTTAATTTGACAAATATTGATTGAATAATTTCGATAGGCCAGTTTCTTTTCTAAGCATTGAGAGTACAGCTGTGGGCAAAAAACCTGAACTCATGTACGCTTACAATCTTGTGGGGATGATAAATAAGATAAATAAGTAAAGTATATAGTATGCTATATGGCTATAAATTTTGAGGAGAAGAAATAAATTAAGGAAGAAAGAATTAAGTTTAAAATTTTGGAGAAGGGGACTCTATAAATTTAGACCAGGTGATTAGGGAGGCCTCACTGAGAAGCTGAATAAAACACAGGGATAGTGAGGAACCTTACCTGCCTCCTGAGAAACCAGTATGTGGGTCAAGAAGCAACAGATTGACAGGGGAAATATCAACAACGTCAGATAAGCAGATGCTGCCACCCTAATGGCAGAAAGTGAAGAGGAACTAAAGAGCCTCTTGATGAAGGTGAAAGAGGACAGTGAAAAATCTGGCTTGAAATTTAACATTCAAACAACTAAGCTGATTCATGTTGATGTTTGACAGAAAACAACAAAATTCTGTAAGGCAATTATCCTTTGATTAAAAAACTAAATTAAAAAACTAAGATCATGGCATCCAGTTCCATCACTTCATGAAAAATAAAAGCGCACTTGCTCCTTGGAAGGAAAGATATAACAAATCGTGACAGTATATTAAAAAGCAGAGACATCACTTTGCCGACAAAGGTCCATATAGTTGAAGCTATAGTTTTTTCAGTAGTTGTGTATGGGTGTGAAAGTTGGTCCATAAAGAAGGCTGAGAGCCAAAGAATTGATACTTTTGAATTGTGGTGCTGGAGAAGACTCTTGAGAGTCCCTTGGACTGCAAGGAGATCAAACCAGCCAATTCTAAAGGAAATCAACTCTGAATAGTCATTGGAAGGACTGATGCTGAGGTTCCAATACTTTGGCCTCCTGATGCAGAGCCAACTCATTGGAAAAGACCCTGATGCTGGGAAAGATTGAGGGCAGGAGGAGAAGGGGGCAACAGAGGATGAGATGGCTAAGTGGCATCATCGACTCAATGGACATGAGTTTGAGCAAACTCTAGGAGATAGTGAAGGACAAGGAAGCCTGGCGTGCTGCATTCTATGGGGTCGCAAAGAGTTGGACACAACTGAGCAACTGAACAACAATGAACGAACTTCAGAAAGTAGGTATAGAGGGAAAATCTCTCAACATAATAAAAGCCACTTATGGAAAATTCACAGCTTAATGGCGGAAAGCTGAAAGCATTTCCTCTAAGATCAGGAATAAGACAAGGATGTCCACTTTTACCACTTTTATTCAACATAGTTTTGGAAATTCTGGACACAGTAATCAGGGAAGAAAGATAAAAGGTGTTCAAGTTGGAAAAGAAGAAGTAAAACTGTACAGTTTGTAGATGACTTGATGTTCTATTATATGTAGAAAATCCCCCAAGCCCCCAAAACCCTACCAGAAAACTGCTGGAGCTCATCAATGAATTTGGTAGAGTGGCTAGGTACAAAATTTTAATATACAAAAGTCTTGTGTATATACATATACATATATATTATCAGAAAGAGAAATTAAGAAAACAATTTCACTTACCATCACATCAAAAATAATAAAAGTGAAAAGTGAAAGTGATAGTCACTCAGTCATATCCAACCCTTTGTGACCCCCTGGACTGTAGCCTGCCAGGCTCCTCTGTCCATGAAATTCTCCAGGCAAAAATACTGGAGTGGGTTGCCATTCCCTTCTCTATCAAAAATAATAAAATACCTATGAATAAACCTATCTAAGGAGACAAAAGACCTGTACTCTGAAAACTGTAAGATGCTGATGAAAGAAATTGCAGATGACACAAACAGAAAGATAAACTGTATTCTTGGATTGGAAGACTGAATATTGTTAAAATAACCATAGTCCCCCAAGGCAATCTACAGATGCAATGCAATCCCTATCAAATTACCAATGGCATTTTTCACAGAACGAGAACAAAAATTTTAAATGTGTGGAAACACAAAAGACTCCAAATAGCTAGAACAATCTTGAGAAAGAAGAACAGAGCTCAGGAATCACACTCCCTGACTTTAGGCTATGCTGAAAAGCTACAGTTATCAATCCTGTGTGGTACTGGCACAAAAACAGACATATAGATCAATAGAAAAGGATAGAAAGCCCAGAAATAAAGCCACACACTTATGGTCAATTAATCTATGACAAAGAAGGCAAGAATACACAATGGAAAAAAGACAGTCTCTTCAATAAGTGATGCTGGGAAAACTGGACAGCTGTATGTAAAAGAATGAAATTAGAACTTCTCTAACACCATATACAAAAATAAAATCAAAATGGATTGAAGATCAAAATGTAAGTCCAGATACTATAAAATTCCTAAAGGAAAACATAGGCAGTACACTCTTTGACATAAAGTACAGCAATATATTTTCGGATTTAACTCCTAGAGTAATGGAAATAAAAACAAAAATAAACAAATGGGACCTAATTAAACTTAAAATTTTTACACAGTAAAGGAAACCATAAACCACAAAAAAACAACCTAAGGACTGGGAGAAAATATTTGCAAATAATGTTACTGACCAGTGATTAATTTCCAAAATGTACAAACAGTTCACATAGCTTAAGATCAAAAAACAAACAACCAACCCAACCAATAAATAGGCAGAAGACCTGAACAGACATTTCCCCAAAGAAGATATACAGATGACCAACAGGCACATAAAAGCATGCTCAATATTCAGTTCAGTTCAGTTGCTCAGTCATGTCCAAGCCTTTGTGACCCCATGGACTGCAGCACACCAGGCTTCCCTGTCCTTCACCAACTCCCAGGGCTTGAACAAACTCATGTCCACCGAGTTGGTGATGACATCCAACCATCTCATTTGTCGTCCCCTTCTCCTCCCACCTTCAATCTTTCCCAGCGAGTCAGTTCTTCGAATCAGGTGGCCAAAGTATTGGAGTTTCAGGTTCAGCATGAGTCCTTCCAATGAATATTCATGACTGATTTCCTTTAGGATGGACTGGTTTGATCTCCTTGCAGTGCAAGAGACTCTCAAGAGTCTTCCCTAACACCACAGTTCAAAAGCATCCATTCTTTAGCACTCAGCTCTTTTTATGGTCCAACTCTCACATCCATACATGACTACTGGAAAAACCATAGCTTTGACTAGACAGACCTTTGTTGGCAAAGTAATGTTTCTGCTTTTTAATATGCTGTCTAGGTTGGTCATAGATTTTCTTCCAAGGAGCAAGTGTCTTTTAATTTCATGACTGCAGTCACCATCTGCAGTGATTTTGGAGCTCCCCAAAATAAAGTCTGTTACTGTTTCCACTGTTTCCCCATCTATTTTCCATGAAGTGATGGGACCGGATGCCATGATCTTAGTTTTCTGAATGTTGAGTTTTAAGCCAACTTTTTCACTCTCCTCTTTCACTTTCATCAAGAGGCTCTTTAGTTGCTAACTATTAAAGAAATGCAAACCAAAACCACAATGAGGTATCACCTCACACCAGTCACAATGGCCATCATTAAAAAAAATCTACAAGTAATAAACGCTGGAGAGGATGTGGAAAAAAGGAACCTTCTTATACACTATTGATGGAAATGTAAATTAGTGCAACCGCAATGGAGAACAGTATGGAGGTTCCTCAAAAAAACTAAAAATAGAGGCACCTTGATGTTCATAGCAGCCCTATTTCCAGTAAGCAAGACTTGGGAACATATGTTTAGATTTTTGATCCATTTTGAGTCAATTTTTGTAAATGGTATGAGGAAAGGGCCTAGAGTTACTTTTGTGAAAAGATTTTCCCTTTCTGACTCAATTTCTTTTAAGATATTCTAATTTTCTATTTCTTCTTTTATATTTTAAAAGCCTTAAAAGTTAAAGCAAAAATCAACCATGTGAAGCACTAATGCTTTGTTTAAAGCACTAAGTGAAAAGTTTCAAGCTACAAGAGACAGTCATCACTTCGTAGAGTTTTTCAGTGGTCTTTTTTATCTTGAAATATTTCAGACATAAACATGTAAAGATTATTAGAATGAACATGTATCAACAACGAAGCTTAAGAAATAAAACATTTCAGGTCTAGAGGAAGCATACCGTATTTCCCTTTTGAATTGCATTTCCTTCCTATCATAAAAGTAACCACAATCACAAATTTGGTGATCATTCTTGCAATTCATATCCTTATATTTTTGTTTATGTATATATCCCTCAATAGTATGTCATGTTACTTTGTGCTTTGTAAAGTAATACATAAGTGATATATATACATATAGTATGTGTCCTTCTACAGAGAGAAATGTTTTTGCTGAAGTTTCCTATTTTGTCATTTATTTAGAGATAATTTGGAATTGCTTATTGAAGCATTTTTTTTTCAGTGAAACAAGAACTGGATTTTTAATTTTAAAATTAATTTTTATTGGAGCATAGATTTACAATGTTTTGTTAGTTTCTGCTGTACAGCAGAGTAAATTGGTTATACATGTACACGTATCTACTCTTTTTTAGATTCTTTTCCTATATGGGTCATTACAGAGTATTGAGTAGAGTTCCCTGTGCTACACAGTTATTACTTATTTTTTAATATATAGTTTTGAGTATATGTCAATTCCAATCTTCCAATTTATCCCTCCTCCTGAAGCATTTTTTATGATGGCTGCTCTCAAATCCTTGTCAGATAATTCAAATATTTGGTTTATCTTTATATTGATATCAGTTAATCACCTTTTCTCATTCAGGTTGTGACTTTTCTGGTTCTTGGTATGATCAGTGATTTTTTTTTTTGTATCCTGGACATTTTGAGAATTAAGTTATGAGACTCTGGATCCTATTTAAGTCTTTTCTTTCAGCAGGCAGTCACCTGGTTTATGTTTAGTGCATAGTCCCCTTGCTTACTTTCTTTGGCTTTGGTTCCAATGACAATATAGGTTTCAGAGCCTAGAGAGTGCCTTTCTGGTTCACTGTGTTCGCCTGGCACCACTAGGGCTCCTGTTGGATCCTGTTGATGCTACCTGCAGGGCCTGAGTGTGCTTTCCCAGGCAGGTCCTGCTGGAGGGAGTGCGGGAGATGCTGGGCCATGGGACAGTTACTGCTTCCCTGAGCCTGTTCTCAAAGCTACTACCTAGGGCCTGCCTAATCACTGATGGTACTGCTTGAGTTGGGGTGGAAGGTACTTTCCTGGGCTCCCAATGCTGTTAGGGTAGAGGATGGGTAGAGGATGCTGAGCCTGTGGGACAGAAAGTGTTTCCAGGGACCTTCTCTCTAGGGCACCTTGTGCCAACATGCTTCTTATTCCATCTGTGCCAGTGCCACTGAGGGAGGGAAACATCAGCCTGGGCCTCCTTCTCCCTCTAGTGCTGGGAGTCATTCTTTGCCACTGAATGTGGTCCAGGAGATTTTGGATACAGGTCTCCCTCTGCTGCTGAGCGGAGGGCCAGGAGGCCCCAGGCCTATTGGTACTTCTGGGTGGAGTCAGGTGCCTACTCTTGCAGGTGCTGTGGTGCAGGCAGGGCAGGCCAATCAGGTATGGAGTGAAGATGGAATTCCCCGCTAGGTCTCTGCTGCCTCTTTCCTGGCCCTTCAGCCAGAGAGAGCTGGCTTTTGCTGGAACCTTTAAAAATCTGTACCTTTTGGTGGTTTGAGTTGTGGGCCTTCTTCAGGACCCGTTCAGGATGTATGGGAAGCAAGGAAAAATCCCAGGGGACTTGCCACTATGTTGTTCAAGTCCTAAGGTCCCTGGCCAGCCTGCTTTTCTCTTTCCACCTTTCAGAGTCCTTTTATGGTTGTCTGTAATCATTTCCAGGATTTTTAGTTGTATTTCGAGAGACATGAAAAGGAAAGTGAATCTTTGTCATCTCATCTGGGACCAGATGTTGCAAAGAAAGTGGGCTATTTTAGTACTGAAACATGTATATTATCATATGCAAAACAGATAACCTGTGCAATGCACGAAGCAGGACACTCAAAGCAAGTGCTCTGGGACAAGCCAGAGGGATGGGGTGGAGAGGGAAGTGGGAGGGGCTTCAGGATGGGGAGACACATGTGCGCCCGTGGGGGAGTCACGTCGCTATACGGCAAAACCCACCACAATATTGGAAAGAAATTATCCTCCAATTAAAATAAATTAATTAAAAAAAGAAAGTGGGCTATTTTATTTGATAGTTCTTTCCTCACTTCATTTGCTCACATTTTGTTATAAACAGCAAGAAAGAAGCTTAAAAATCTCTTTATAAAACCAAGCTTATCAGGTGCATGTTCTGTTTTCCACATAACTGGAGGGGGCAGTGTTGTCATGCTTTCTGTCTCTACGTAACAAAGATCTCCCTTCCTTCAGTTTCCAGGAATATGTTCCTTACATCCTTTTGAGCTCTCACTGACAGCATCCTCAAAGTTCATATTTCTACTAACAGTCTGTTCAGAGAAATGTGGGTTCTGTCATGTGCTGGGAAACCTTCCCAGCTTCCATCCACTATCTAGTTCCCAAACCACTCCACAATTTTAGAATTTTTAGTGACATCATCCCCACTTTCAGGTACGGTGTCTGTATTAGTTATCTATCGCTGTACAACAAATTACCCCAGAACTTACTGTCCTAAAGCAACACATCTTTATGATCTCACAGTTTCTGTGATTCAAGGATCTGGGCATGGTTTCTTCTACTTCTGGGTCTCTCACAAGGCTGCAATTAAGGTATTGGCTGAAGATAAGGTCACATGTGAAGACTCAACTGGGAAAGATTTGCTTTGAAACTGACATGGTTGTGGGCGGAATTCAGTTTCTTGAGGGCTGTTGGACTGAGGGCCTCGGTTCCTTTCTAGTTGTTGGTTGATGACTGCCCTTGATTCCTTGCTCAGAAAGTCTGTCCAACATTTCAACTTGATTAATTAAAGACAGCAAGAAAGAGGGTCTGCTAGTAAGATGGAAATCACAACCTTATGTAACCTCATCATGGAATGGACATCCCATCATCTTTGTCATATTCTATAGGTTGGAAGGAAGTCACTACATTCAGCTCATACTGCAGGTGGGTGGATGGGGAGCAGTACATAAGGACATGAATACCAGGATATGGGGATCATTGGAGACCATCATAAGGTCTGCCTGCTACAGTCATCATCATTATTCCTTACAATTTTAGTGTTTTTTATAACCAATAATTCTTATCTTTTGTAGACTACTTACTAAGACTCATTTTTTTCTCCCATAAAAGAGGCTTAAAATAATGACTTATTTTTTACTTTAGAACCTCCAGTTCTTATAACTGTGCTGTAATGCCTCACTAATTTATGGAAACATAGTGGATATGATTACCTAAAGATTCTTTGTTGTTGTTCAGCTGTTCAGTCATATCTGACTCTTTACAACCCCATGGACCACAGCACACCAGGCTTCCCTGTCCTTTACCATCTCCCAGAACTTGCTCAAACTCATGTCCATTGAGTCAGTGATGCCATCTAACCATCTCATCCTCTGTCATTCCCTTCTCCTCCTGCCTTCAATCTTTCCCAGCATCAAGGTCTTTTCCAATGAGTTGGCTCTTCTCATTAGGTGGCCAAAGTACTGGAGCTTCAGCTTCAGTCCTTCCAATGAATATTCAGGGTTGATTAAAGATTCTTATGGAGGGGATTACTCCCTTTGCTGAACCATCATACTATTTTAGCCATGTCTTCCTTATGAGTTTTTGATACTTTTAAACTTGTTAAAAGAGATATTTATAGTTAGTTTTATCTCCCATGCTAGACTGTACTGCTGCTTGAAGGCACATTATATATTTTTGAAACATTCTTTCTATTCCTGATGGCATCTAATATATTTACCATGAAATTCAGTAGATACATAACTTTTTAAAAAATAAAATTCTTGTAGCATTTTAAAAAATGAACGCAATATCTTTGCAACAATAAAAGAAAGATACATATTTGGTACAATGTCTCTAGCTCACCTAAGTTTAATCAGGTACTAGATAGACTGAATACTAATTGAGCAGATTAATCATAAGCAATATATATCTCAACACTAAAAACCTGAGTAGTAATTGATGAATGAGTTGACAAATATTTTTTCCCTTACACCTATCCCTGGGCTTCCCTGGTGGTCCAGTGGTTAAGAATCTGCCTTGCAAGGCAGGGGACACTGGTTACGTCCCTGATCTGGGGAGATTTTACATGCCCGTGAGCCACAACTACTGAGCCAGTGCTCCTGAGCCCATGCTCTACAACAGGAGGGGCCACCACAATGAGAAGTCCTTGCACCGAAACTAGAGAGGAGCCCCACTCGCTGCAACTGGAGAAAGTCCGCATGCAGCAAAGAAGGCCTGAAAGTGAAGTTGCTTAGTCATGTCGACTCTTTTCAACCCCATGGACTGCAGCCTGCCAGGCTCCTCTGCCTATGGGATTTTCCAGGCAAGAATACTAGAGCGGGTTGCCATTTCCTTCTCCAAGGGATCTTCCCGACCTAGGGATGGAACCTGAGTCTCCCGCACTGCAGGCAGACTCTTTACCGTCTGAGCCACCAAAGAACACCTAGTACATCCAAGAATAAAAATCAATTAAAAAAAATGTCCTGTAGATATTTATGTGTGTCTCTATCTACTTATTTATCTAACCTTCTATCTATTATTATTTTTTGAACTAGAATGTGGATGTGTTTCTTCATAAAACATTCATTTTATGCCTCCAAAAGTATTCCTACATTATTTATAATATATATCTATATCTAAATCATATATAACAACATCACTGTGCATTAACATTAGTTAATATTCATTTATTTGTAATTCAGCATAAGTTAGATTTAGGTGGTTCAAAATTGGAAGGCGGAAAACGGTTTATTTTGGAAGATTGCATATTTTTCTAATTTCCTAAAACTGAAAATTTTAATGAGTTTCATATTTGAGGAATTATTGTAATGAAGTTGTTAATCCACAAACCCCCTAATACAACCATCAAACATTTTTTGACTGCCATGCTATCTTAACACATTTAATTTGCGGAGGGGTTCTAAAACTTGGATCCCAGTTGTATTCTGGTGATAATAACTTAGTCGGTTTCTTGATAAAAAGATATTTGTTTAGGTGATGTTCATATGTGCTGCTAAGTTGATTTTTAATGTCTTGAATAGCTCCTTTCTGATACTCTCTAATGAGGTTTAAAATCCCCTGAACTGTGCCACCGAAAATTGCACTATGGTAGTAGAAATCTCCCTCTTCAAAAGGGATGAAAGCTGCCGATTTACGTCTTCTCTCATAAGGGAAAGTGTCACCATTTCGAAAATACCACCATGCACTAAGTTGAGCTACAGATTCTCCCAGGGTTTCCACTCCAAAATCATCCTTGAAGATCTGGTTTGCATTCATAACGAAGAGAAAGTTGACTTCATACTGAATGTGTGTTATGATGTAGTCAAATAAGTTCTTCATGTATATGAAATAAAAATCTTTCCCTATATCACTTTTGACCACTAAAAATACTTTAAATGTTCGAAGGGGACCTAACAGTATGGGAGGCAGGGTGGAGAAGCTATCCAGCAAGATGTAAAAGACAACGTTGTAGCCAAACATGAAGTGCTTATCTGCAGATCGGATGAACGCAATCAAGCTCTGGTTTGAAAACCTGTGAAACATGAAGAACAAACAAACACACAACAAAAAAGACTTATTTTGCCAGAAATCATCAGGAAATTACCTATCATTTAAATGTGCTAACGGCGCTTCAGTCATGTCCAACTCTTTGTGACCCTATGGACTGCAGCCCACCAGGCTTCTCTGTCCATGGGGAGTCTCGAGACAAGAATACTGGAGTGGGTTTGAAACCGTGTACAAGCCTCTGTGTCCTTGTCTTTTGAAGTAAACTGCTGACTCAAGAGTTAATGATTGGAAAATGTGACGATGTGGTAGCAAAGAATAGCTGTTGGGCTAAGGAACTGGTAACAACTGAGACTATAATTCTGCTACATAACAGAATCACCAAACTCTCAGTTTCCTGAAAGATACAGATAAAGGCCTGACACACATTTCTAAGTTGTTTTTATAGGAAGCGGAACCCCCTCCAGATGAAAACTGCTGACCACAAGAACATAGACCCTAGACTGGTTGAAACCAGGTTGATGATGCTTGAAACTTCACCTTGATGGCCAACCAATCCAAGACTTGTCCACAAGCTGATCACGCCCTGCTTCTTGAACACTATAAAACTCCTTACTACCCCCTCCAAGGTGGGTCACATGGCCTTCAGGGCATGAGCCCACTGGGGCCCCCTTTGCCTGGCAGAGCAATAAAAGCTACTCTTTTCTACTTCACCCAAAACTCTGTCTCCTTGTTTCTGTTCGGCACAGGTGAACAGAAGCCGAGTTTAGGCAACAGGTTGCCATGCCCTGCTCCAGGGTATCTTTCCAACCCAGGGATCAAACCCACGTCTTTTATGTCTCCTGTATTTGCCAATAGCAAAACGGGTTCTTTACCACTAGCGCCACCTGCAAAGCTCATCACTGTTGCTTAAGAACTATCAATAGGTAAGGGTAGAGTGTGCGTGCTAAGTCACTTTAGTCGTGTCCAACTCTTTGCGACCCAGTGGACTGTAACCCGGCTGACTCCTCTGTCCACGGGGATTCTCCAGGCAAGAATACTGGAGTGGGTTGCAGTGCCCTCCTCCAGGGGAATCTTCCCGACCCAGGGACCGAACCTGGGTCTCCATTCTCCTGCATCGGCAGGCAGGCTCTTTACCACTAGCGCCACCTGGAAAGCCCCAAGGGTAGAGCAGTTGGGTCTAAAACTTAAATGTACTGGTTAATGAAAGAGAATGTAGTGACCTTGTGGGCCTCAGAAGAACCATTGAGTTTGTTGTGAAAACTAACTGGATATAAACGAAAAGATTCCCACGTAGTATTAAGGATTCAGATATGGCTGAAGAAAATAACCACTAAAAATAATTATACTGTCAGCCAGAAATAATGGTTAGAGCTATTCATAAATAGCTCTTTAAATGTAGAAAGTCTATGGGTGCTTGCTTACCCACATTTCTTCCCAAAATCAAAAAAAAAGGGTGACTATTAGTAGTACCTACTTTCCGGGAACACATATCATAGCCAAGCCTATGGTGATGTTCAGCCTTTTGTAGTATTTTTCCAGGACCGACCTATTGTAAGTTCCTTCCCATATGACTGGAGCAAGCCAGCTGGTTGTTGTTATTACATCAGGACGTTTTCTGTTGAACAGACAAGAAACAAATCAATCAGGTACCACTTTATTATGAGAGGAAAGGTTGTTGTCCAAGTGATAATAACAAATGATTATCAAGTGCCTACTATGTGCCTGGAATGGTGATTAAGTGCTTTTTCCATTACTCATTTAATCCTTGCAATGTCCTATAAGTTCCATTATCATCCCTATTTTTCATAGGAGGGAATTTAGGCCACAGATTTGTTGAGTAAATTGCTTAGTATCACACAGCTAATAAATGGCAGAGTCAGGCTTCAAGATCAGCCAGCTGGGCTTCTGAATCTTTCCTTCAGTCTTTACACCAGACTGCCTTTTGAGCCCAGGGATTTTTTTCTTTGAGCTCTGTGAAAGTGAAAGTTGCTCAGTCGTGTCCAGCTCTTTGCAACCCCATGTACTAGAGAGTCTATGGAATTCTCCAGGCCAGAATACTGGAGTGAGTAGCGTTTGCCTTCTCCAGGGGATCTTCCCAAACCAGGGATCGAACCCAGGTCTCCCACATTGCAGGCGGATTCTTTACCAGCTGAGCCACCAGAGCTCTGACTACCACTTAAACTGAAGTAGCCCAGTGTCTGAACATTTCTCTGATTGTTCCTAAAGCAGACAGCACCACTATCTCCTAATATTCCCCCCCAACCCCCAACTTCTCCTTTTCCTTTTTCTTCCTCCTCTTTTCCTAGAAGATCACAGGATTCTCTTTTCATTTCTCCTTAATGCTAGGCCCCCATCACTGCCACCTGGAAGAAAATGTGATTAGTTCATATAGGAAGAATGATATTGGATTTGCTTGTAATAATAACAAAATGACAGCAGAAGCCACAGTATTCATAATAATAAATATTTTGGCTGGAGGCAGGGTGTTAAACTATTAAAGTCAATTAAGACCTTTCATTTTGGAAGGAACTGAATACAAGGTGAGAAGCTATTTTGCTATTAGTGATCACAGGTGTTAATCAGAAACAGACCCATTACAGTTGGGATATGTCAACCCTTAATAGTATATTAGTTATAATATAATAACAAATTCTTCAAAACTGCCCCTTTAACTGTTTTAGCTTATACATATGTTTATTTTTTATACATTTGAACCCTCCCTGTTCTTAGAATTAATAGTCAGCCACTTTTATTTGGCTCATAAGTCTCAGACTCTACCTTAGAACTGGCCAGATGTAGCCTTGTCACAATTTCTAAGTGATGATACTTAGAAATTAGGCTACAGATACAAATCCATGTCTGTTTGAGACAATGAAAGGGTTTGAAGATTCTCTCTCTTTCCTCATTAGATCAAAGATTTGCTGCCAGAATGAAAGAAAAAAGCATCTCTGAAAGCAGAAAGCAATCAAAAACATGTGTTTAGAAAGTGTTTGATAAAACAGAAGAGGAGGAAGAGTCATTATATTTATAGTGGTCATTAAATTAGATTTAGACTATCGGTATTAAACTCTTCACCTGAGAGGCAAATCTGGCCAGAGGACATCCTCTGAAAGGTGGACAAGATGACCTGCCCTCTGAATGTTAGCCACATGCCTTGTCTAGCCTCCCTGTGGCTGGCTTAGTGTCTGAATAGAGAGAGGCCCCGGCTACTTGGACTCCAGTGCAGTTTATGCATGGACTCAATGACATGAATATTTCCCAGCAATGAGTGCCAACTCTGAGCCCACCATGATGAGGGAGGGAAATAATATATATGGCCTAACATATTTATATTCTTTGAAAAGAGAGACAAGGTATTAAAATGATTTTGATGCTGGAAGGTGTCACTAAGATTTGATGATATGTGAATCACGATAATAATATGGGAGGGAATAATTTGTTCAGAAAGTGTGTCTGAAAAGAGAAGGTGGGGATAATCTTCATAATAATAAAATAATAATAAATAAGAGAGAAGGCTATATTGACCTCTATCTAGTTCTAAGAAGCTGAGCATAGGTCTAAAAGGAGTAAGAATCAGAAATGATATATTGGAAATAAATTTACTATACATGGATAAAATCATGATAGGATAGTACTAGAGACTTTCCACCTCCATTGGTATACAATTTCATTGGTATACAATTTCTCCACCTTCTGGCCAGAACATCATATTTTCAACCTAGTTTGAGCTCTTTTTGATCCTCCATATTCATATAATTCTATAGATAATATGTGAATAATATACATATATACATAAATACACATGTGTATCCAGACTTTTAAAATCTTGTTTTACAATAATGAAACAATGCACATTTATCTGCAACTTGATTTTCTTACTCAATACAATCTTGTGAAAATCCTGCCAGGTTTTTCTGCACAGGTTCTTACTCATTTTTAATGGCTGCATAATATTGTACAATGTGGAGTTTAGCCATTTCCTTACGAATAGGTATTCATTTTATTTCTGGGACTTTTCTCACTATGAAAAATGATACAATAAATTTTCTTAATCTTATATCTTATGCATCGTTGCTGTTATTTTTATCAGCTAGTCGTACAAGTAGGATTCCTGTTTATGTGTATTCATTCTTATTAGCTGTTACCCAGCTGGTTTTTTTTAAGTTTTATTTATTATTCTTATTACTATTATTTTGGCCACATGGCATGGCTTATGAGATCTTAGCTTCCTGACCAGGGATGGAACCTGCGTCTATAGCAGTGAAAGCACCAAATCTTAACCACTGGACCTCCAGGGAATTTCTGGTCATTTCATTTTAGACTGCAAGCCAGTATATGATGCTTAATAATAAAGCACAAACCCTCTAATTAAAGAATGCCTTCTACCACTATTATGTAACTGTATGTTGTGTTATGAAAGTGCTATCATTTCAATTAGTCAAGAAGTTTCATGTATTATTCTACAAATATTGAGTGTCTACTATGTATAGGATTTTTTTTCTAGGTACATTCTATTGGGAGAGGCAGATAATAAATGAATAAACCTGCCAATAAGTATTATGTCAGAAGTTGATGAGTGCAATGGAGAAAAATAAAGCAGAGTGAAGGGAAAAGGGAATGGGAGGTGCCATTTTATATGAGTAGTTAGAGAAGGTGTCACTGATCAAATAACATTAGAGTCCTGATGGAAGTGAGAGAATGAGCTGTTTAACTACACAGAAGAAAACAGAAGGTGCAAAGGCCCTGAGGTGAGAGCCTACTTGGTGTATCTGTGGAACATCAAAGAGGCCAGGGGTGGAGTGAGGGAGACAAATGTTGAAGATGTTGGGCAGCTATTTTATCTATAAATTTTTCCTATTTTAAACTCTTTGAACTCTTTGAAAAGGTATCTTAAAAGAGTATTAGTTCTTTATGTTCATAACAGCAAAAACCTGGAAACAGTTCAAGTGCCCTTTGACTAAGCAGTATATGAACAAACTGTGGTATATTTCCACAGTCAATTATTATGCAACCACCAAAATGAATGACAGTGATATGCAATTAGGGGATGAATTTTAGCAATCTAATTTTAAGGGAAAAAATAAGTCCTTGAAAATTACATACATCATGATATCCTGTGTATAAAGTCATAAACAACTAAAATTTTAAAATTGACTTCCCAGAATACACCTGGAGGATATAAAGTTACACTTAAAAAAAGAAAGCAAGAGGATGATGAACCAGGATTCAGGATTGTGGTTATTTCAAGGGGTAGGGCAAGGAGATAGAGTGGGGGTATTGAAAAGGACATAAGCTAGATATTGAAGTTATGATTGTTGCTGTTTAGTTGCTGAGTCATTGCCAACCTTTTGTGACCCCGTGGACTGTAGCCTTCCAGGCTCCTCTGTCCATTAGATTTCCCCAGGTAAGAATACTGGAGTGGGTTGCCATTTCCTCCTCCAGCGGATCTTCCCAACCCAGGAAGACTGAACCTGTGTCTCCTGCATTGGCAGATGGGTTCTTTACCACTGAACCACCACAGGGAAGCCCTGTTGAAGTTATAGAACTTGTAATGTTTGCTTCATTAAAAATAAGCAAAAAACACAGAACTAAAGTGAATTTTGCATGAATAATGATGAGAGTGAGTCATGAAGCAAGGATTATTATTAATCTAATTCTCTGCAACTGCAATCCATTAAAAATATAAATACAAAAAAGGGATGAAATATAAACAAATAATACACATAGAGAATGCTCAAGTTCATAAGAATTACAGAAGTACAAATGGAATGGAGATATTTCAATTAAGTTTTGCAAGTTACAAACTGTTTGCTACTCCATTAACATTTATCTTTATAGATTAGAAAATAAATAGTATAATTATTAAAGGGCAATTTAGCAACCTGAAGCAATATTTTAAATGTTTATATCCTCTTAAACTAATGATTCCATGATGGGAATTTATAGATAAATTCACACAGCAGTTAACAAAAATATACGTACAAGATTATTCATCGAAATATTACTTACAATAGCCCCCAAGTTGCAAACAATACAAAACCAACAGGGAGTGGTTAATAATTAAATTATGGTATACAGCCATTATACAGAATGAAATTTCTCCCTTAATGTTAATGCCAAAATCAAGAGGAGTTATTAATGACATTTTTCAGGCTGTTACTAAAGAGATTTTTTTCCCCTAATAAAACCAGGAACATTAAACCAGACAACAGCTTTCTCATTATGACCCTTAATTGCCTAATTCTTGATAAATAGGTCCTAGGATTGTATATAAAAACTTTTAAAAGTAAAAAAATCCAAGTCCTGCAAACCTCCCAGTATAGCTACAATTTGATGATGAATAAAAAACTCCCCATTCAAATAGAGTTATATTAATATTATTATACTATTGTTATGTTATTGTAATATAATATTATTACATTATTATTACATTATTATAATTTTATATTATTGTTATTATTTTTGAGTAAAACTTTTGGTTCTTACTTAGGATTAAACCAGTCTGAGAGCTGAAGTTCTCCTGTTTCTTGATCCCTGGGTACAAAATGAAAATCATGTAAGAGTAATCTGCTCATTCAAAAAATTTATGTTGCTGGTTCTGTAACTATGAACACTTAGATCATCTCCTGTCCTCAGGAAGCTGATAGAGGAGCAGGAAAAATGATATTAAATTGATAATTACAGTACAGAAAGATAAGCGCTAGTAGGGAAAACAGATCTCCATGAGAGCATATAAATAAGACATCCAGACTAAATTTGGGGTTAAGGGAAAACCAATTGGAGAAGAAATATGTAAATTGAGTCTGGAATAATAAGGGTTACACTAGGAAAGTGGTGTAGGTTGAAGAGGTTGTGACCAAGGGCAGGAAGGCAAGGAACAGTATTGGGGGGGGGACATATTTTAAAAATTAACAGAGCCAGAAAATAATGCATATTCATAGAAAATGCAGATTTAATTTATCAAACATTAGTACCTTATTATGTGATAAATACTCTTATGTATTAAAATAAAGAAGTTGGAGTAGGGGTCTGGATGTTCATCTTTGGTCTCCACTTAAAGATAAGATACACTAAGGTTTTATTGTACTTTTAAGTTAATTAAATAATTAACAAGGTTATGAGGGGACTTCTCTTTCATAAACTGGGAATTTTTGTAAAATAAGAATAATTTTGTTTCCTGTGCTTCCATAAAAATGGAATAGTCCTAATTTTCCCTATTTCTATCCCTGAGTATACAAGAAAGGTCTTAATGACCTAGATAATGATGATGATGTGGTCACTCACCTAGAACCAGACATTCTGGAGTATGAAGTCAAGTGGGCCTTAGGAAGCATTACTATGAACAAAGCTAGTGGAGGTGATGGAACTCCAGCTGAGTTATTTCAAATCCTAAAAGATGATGCTGTTAAATTGCTGCCCTCAATATGTCAGCAAATTTGGAAAACTTAGCAGTGGCCACAAGTCTGAAAAAGGTCAATTATTCCAATCCCAAAGGGCAACACCAACTGAGAACTTCCAGACATACAAGCTGAGTTTAGAAAAGGCAAAGGAACCAGAGATCAAATTGCAAACATTCGTTGGATCATACAGAAAGTGAGGGAATTCCAGAAAAACATCTACTTCTGCTTCACCAACTATGCTAAAGCCTATGACTGTGTGGATCACGACAAACTGTAAAATTTTTAAGGGGATGGAAGTACCAGACCACCTTACTTGTCTGCTGAGAAACCTGTAAGTGGTCAAGAAGCAACACTTAGAAGCAGACATGGAACAACTGACTGGCTTAAAATTGGGAAAGGAATATGAAAAGGCTGTACATTGTCACCTTGCTTCTTTAACTTATATACAGAGTAGGTGGTGCTAGTGGTAAAGAACCTGCCTGCCAATGCAGGAGATGTGAGGGATGTAGGTTCAATCCCTGGGTAGGGAAGATCCCCTAGAGGAGGGCATGGCAACCGACTCTAGTATTCTTGCCTGGAGAATCCCATGGACAGAGGAGCCTGGCAGCTACAGTCCACAGGGTTGCAAAGAGTTGGACTTGACTGAAGTGACTTAGCAAGCACACACGCCAAGTGTATCATGCAAAATGCTGGGCTGGATGAATCACAAGCTGGAATCAAGATGGCCAGGAGAAATACCAACAATCTCAGATGTGCAGATGATACCATTCTAATGGCAGAAATTGAAGAGGAGCTAAAGAGCCTCTGGATGAAGATGAAAGAGGAGTGTGACAAAGCTGGCTTAAAACTCAGCTTTAAAAAAACCAAGATCATGGCATCCAGTCCCATCACATCATGGCAAGTAGAAGGGGAAAAAGTGGAAGCAGTGACAGATTTTCTTTTCTTGGGCTTCAAAATCACTATAGATGGTGACTGCAGCCATAAAATTAAAAGACACATGCTCCTTGGAAGAAAAGCTATAACAAACCTAGACAGCATATTAAAAAGCAGAGACATCACTTTGTCGATAAAGGTCCGTATCAGTTCAGTTCAGTCGCTCAGTCATGTCCTACTCTTTGCAACCCCATGGACTGCAGCACACCAGAACTCCTTGTCCATCACCAACTCCCAGAGCTTACCCAAACTCATGTCCATCGAGTCAGTGATGCCATCCAACCATCTCATCCTCTGTTGTCCCCTTTTCTTCCTGCCTTCAATCTTTATCAGCATCAGGGACTTTTCCAGTGAGTCAGTTCTTCGCATCAGGTGGCCAAAGTACTGGAGTTTCAGCTTCAGCATCAGTCCATTCAATGAATATTCAGGACTGATTTCCTTTAGGATTGACTGGTTTGATCTCCGTGCAGTCCAAGGGACTCTCAAGAGTCTTCTCCAACACCACTGTTCAAAAGCATCAATTCTTTGGCACTCAGCTTTCTTCAGAGTCCAACTCTCACACCCATACATGACTACTGGAAAAACCATAGCTTTGACTAGACAGATCTTTGTTGGCAAAGTAATGTCTCTGCTTTTTAATATGCTGTCTAGGTTGGTCATAGCTTTTCTTCCAAGGAGTAAGCGTCTTTTAATTTCATGGCTGCAGTCACCATCTGCAGTGATTTTGTAGCCCCCCAAGATAAAGTCTGTCACTGTTTCCACTGTTTCCCCATCTATTTGCCATGAAGTAATGGGACCAGATGCCATGATCTTAGTTTTCTGAATGTTGAGTTTTAAGCCAACTTTTTCACTCTCCTCTTTCACTTTAATCAAGAGGCTCTTTAGTTCTTCTTCACTTTCTGCCATAAGGGTGGTGTCATCTACATATCTGAGATTACTGATATTTCTCCCAGCAATCTTGATTCCAGCCTGTGTTTTGTCAAGCCTGGCATTTCTCATGATGTACTCTGCACATAAGTTAAATAAGCAGGGTGACAATATACAGCCTTGACATACTCCTTTCCCAATTTGGAACCAGTCTGTTGTTCCATGTCCAGTTCTAACTGTTGCTTCTTGATCTGCATACAGATTTCTCAGGAGGCAGGTCAGGTGGTCTGTTTTCCCATCTCTTTAAGAATGTTCCACAGTTTGTTGTGATCTACACAGTCAAAGACTTTGGCATAGTCAATAAAGCAGAAGTAGATGTCTTCTGGAACTCTCTTGCTTTTTCGATGATCTAACGGATGTTGGCAATTTGATCTTTGGTTCCTCGGCCTTTTCTAAATCCAGCTTGAACATCTGGAATTTCATGGCTCATGTACTGTTGAAGCCTGGCTTGGAGAATTTTGAGCATTACTTTGCTAGTGTGTGAGATGAGATCTGTATAGTCAAAGCTATGGTTTTTCTGGTAATCATATATGGATGAAAGAGTTGGACCATAAAGAAGGATGAGCACCAAAGAACTGATGGTTTTGAATTGTGGTGCTGGAGAAGACTCTTGAGAGTCTCTTGGACAGCAAGGAGATCAAACCAGTCAATCCTAAAGGAAATCAACCCTGAATATTCATTGAAAAGACTGTTGCTGAAGCTGAAGCTCCAATACTTAGGTCACCTGATGCAAAGAGCCAACTCATTGGTAAAGACCCTGATGCTCGGAAAGGTTGAAGTCAAAAGGAGAAAGGGGTGGGTGGCAGAGGGTGAGATGGTGAGATAGCATCACGAACTCAGTGAACGTGAATTTAAGGAAACTGTAGGAGATAATGGAGGGCAGGGAAACCTGGTGTGCTGCAGTCCACGGAGCTGCAAAGAGTCGGACACAACTTAGCAACCGAACAACAACCACCCCTAAGAATAGCAAGACACCCTGGACATTGTTTATAAAGCAAACAAAAGAAGACTCTGAAAGCAAAGAAGGCAGTTCAGGTAGACACCCCAGAACTCAAGCATCGTCACGGCAGTGAGTTCCCTGGGTTTTCTGCCACATGTATTCCAGATCGAGTTCAAGAGAAGCCAGTAACCCAGAAATGTCAATGGGTATAAACACAAAAAGAACCTTGAGAAAAGCCTGCTCTTTACAATTAAAGGACCAGGAAAAGGGCAGCCTAGCAAGACAGAAAACTCTGAGATTACTCACTCTACTCCAGCCCAATATGAAAGAATAACGGGGGCCACATATCCATTCCTCCAGCAAAGACCAAGTGGAGAGAGAAAACTTCCTTCCTTGACAGACTGTATGAGGCTCCCCTCCTCTCCTCACTGGTGTAGTGGAGGTTATAACCTTCACCACTGCTTAGCAATCTGGCCATCTTCCTGTGGTCAGTGTCAGTGGAGACCACGTAAGGAACCTAAACTCTCACCCCCACTCATTAGTAACAAGGACTTGAGACTCTTCTTATACAATCAAGGAGGCAGAGTTGAGAACCTGAACCCTCAACTGACTGTAATGGGGAGGTGCCAACCCATTTCCCAGCTAGAGCAGTATCAGAGGATGCCTCTGAAAATGCAAGATTTAAATAAAAATATAAATTTGGTGGTCCTAGGGTTTAGGGAGAGTCAGGGAGAGGAGTTGGCTATGAGTATAAATGGTAGCTCAGAGGAGAGCTTTGTGGTGATGGAATAGTTTTGTATCTTGATTTGCTGTGGTGGTTACATGAATCTACACATGGGATAAAATGTCATATAATTATATACATACATTGTCCCAACATTGATGTCCTGTTTTGTTATTGAACGATCATTATGTAAGATGTGACACTGGGGGAAACTGGGTGAAAGGTATGTGTGACTTCTTTACACTATCTTTATACTTCTTTATACTATCTTTGCAACCCCTGTGAATCTATAATTATTTCAAAATCAAATATTAAAGAACACTTTCAAGTGTATCTTTTGACATTTCATAGATGTTTTTAACTAAAGTTATTTCCCTTTAGGACTACTCAAGATTTATGCTCTTTCAAAATACAAATTGCCCAACTTTATTAAAAAATATACAGTGACAAGTGGAGAACTTTTTAAAAAGTTGTTTTTAGGGTTGGTTTCACCAATCTCTTGGGTCCTACACAATGGGCAATGGTAGAAAACATGATTGACTAAAGAGGGCTGTCAATCTAAAGAAAATGTCATCCTGGACAAAGGTACATACTTAAACTATAGAAAATGTCAAAAACTTGTCTGGCTTAAGCAAATGAATGTGTCAAGTGAGCGAAATTGGAAGATATCCATACAAACTCGTAAACATGCATATATTTATGTACATAAAATATTTCTGAACTGATACCCCCCAAATTTGTCAGTGGTTCCCTCTAGAGAATTCAGTCTAGTTTTCTGTTCTTTCTGACAGCCATTACCGTTAGAACCCACTTGACTCCAGTCAGTTTGCCCTCCATGCAGTTTGTAAAGTACTTATAGAACAAAGATTCTTACCAGCAGAAATTCATCTTCTGTAGGTTCTTCTTTATTCTTTAGATACAAGATAAAAAGGCATTTAAGTGTTAAATTTGAAACATTGCCATTGTAATTGAATAATTGCAATAAAAAATATTGAATAAAATTGAATTAAAAAAATCTAGAATTCAGATCCTTTCATTCACTCACTTGTTAGCCAGATAATTACTAAATATCTACTATATGCCAGGCACAATGCTCCTATTCTGGAATACATGGCATCTCGTTCTGACATGATATTACAGTTCTGAAATCCAGGCTTGCAATGAGCTTATGGTCTATTATTTCCTTTTTGACCAAGCACATTATCTTCAAAAGGATGATATTAATACTACTACAAGTGACCACAAGTCCTTTCTGTTAAGGCACAATACCTCTGAAGGGCAGGTAACACGTAGAACATGAAACCAAAGCAAGTAGGGTTAATTTTAAAAGGTATTAGCTCTCACAGTATAGCTGATTGTCAAATAGCACCAGGATCATTGCATTGTTCTTTTTAAAAAGATCATGAAAAGGAGGCCATGGAGGAAGGAAGGATTTGAATTTTTCTATGTGAGAGAATTTTAGCAGATTAACAAATTTGTTCCCCAGTATAGCTGTGTTTCTATAGGAGGTTACTTTGAGTCTTTTTCTATTAGAAGGATTATTGATGTAGCTTAAAATGTATCTAAAATAGCCTCCCAACACTCTCAATCCTCTCATCTTGCATAATTTCTTTCTTCATAGTGTTATGACATAAAATACAATGCTCCTGACATTGTGTTAAATATTTCCTTGCTCATTGTCCATCTCCTCCACCTAGGATGTAAAGCTTCATAAGAGCCATTACTTTGGGTTGTTCCTGAGTAATAAGTTCCTAGAACTTAGAATAGGACCTGGCACCAAGGATGCACTCAATAAATATTTGTGGAATGTTGAAAAATGAAAGAATTAATATATTTATGATTTTATTTGTTCCCCTAAGGGAAAGTAACTCCTGATTAATTTAGGGAATATTTATTAATAGTTTTTGGACAACATTCAGCATTTTAGATCAACTCTGCCAGTCATTAAAGATAATAACTCATCAGTCTTTTGTATTTACTGAGAATGATGCATAGTCAACATCAAGGATAAAGCAAATGCAATCAATAACAGCAGTTTCCATTTGGTATTCATTGTCTCCTAGAAAAAAAGAGGAGAAAAAGTTTTTTGAGAAGTAGGAAACAACTTTATTGCCATCTTCTAATAACATATTAATTTGTGGAAACTTGGCCATCAGTCCAAGTGTCTGATTCCAGAATGCCCAGCTTTAGGAAGAAAGCAGACGTGAGTCAGGAAAAGCACCTATTGTGTTTGAAGTGCTGGAGAAATCTCCCATAGGGTGAGCCCTTTAGGAGGGATTCATTTTAGATTAGGTGCAAAGGGCCTCTGATATTCTTATCATAAGTGCAAGTTGCTCAGTTGTGTCCGACTCTTTGTGACCCCATGGACTATACAGTCCATGGAATTCTCCAGGACAGAATACTGGAGTGGGTCGCCTTTCCCTTCTCCAGGGGATCTTCCCAACCAGGGATCAAACCCAGGTCTCCCGCATTGCGGGCAGATTCTTTACCAGCTGAGCCACCAGGGAAGCCACAGGGAAGCCCATTCTTTTCACAGTCCTTTATCAAAGTCCATCCTATTTGCATAAACGAAATTCAGTGAAACTCATTCTATTTTGCTTAGGCTTCTGTGACAATAAAATGGGGTACTAAGGATGATATCATTATGCATTAGATATATTCTGCTCCAAAGCTGATATATATATATACATGTATTTTCCCCACAAAGATTTCGACTGATAATTTATTCAAAGTCTAGAGTACCAGAAACCTAAAAACATACACATTCTTTCAAAGGTGAAAGTGAGAAAGTAAAAGTGTTAGTCGCTCAGTCATGTCTGACTCTTTGTGACCGCATAGACTGTAGCCAGGCAGGATCCTCTGTCCATGGGATTCTTCAGACAAGAATACTGGAGTAGGTAACTATTCTCTTCTCCAGGGAATCTTCCTGACCCAGCATCTAACTCAGGTCTCCTGCATTGCCGGCAGATTATTCACTGTCTGAGCCACCAGTGTTGTAAACGGTGATTAAAATTTAAATTAAAGGCAGTAAGCTCTTAAATGGAATATTTGGCTTCAACCAATGACCCAGCTTGTGTTGAAGGTGTTTGGTCAGGTTAAGGGTTATAGTTTACAAGTATTAACTGATTTCATCATCCAAAACCTCCTGCCTGTAGGTTATGTGTTGGAGTAAAATGGAGGTCTCCGATATCTACTTTTTGAACATGAATTTAATGAGCAGGATGTTTTAGATCTGTGCCTCCCAACATGGAGCCCACTAGCTATAAGTGACTAGTGAATACTTGAAATGTTGCTAACCCAACAGCGGACTTGGAAGACTTGGTATGAAAAAATAATGTGGAATTTCTCATTAATAATTGTTTATATTGACTTCATGTTGAAAAGAAATTTTGAATATAGTGGATTAAATGAAATATATTATTAAAGTGAATTTTATGATTCTCTTACATTTTTGCAGTGTAGCTTCACATTTGTAACATTTCAAGTTACAGATGTGGCTTGCATTACATTTCTGTCTTATAATTTTTTTTATAAATAATACCACATTGGGAATGCTTTAACTGCGCACAATTTTAGTGTCCCTGCAATGTGAAATGGCCACCTTTTAAATTCAAGACTGTTAGAGACTTCCCTGGCAGTCCAGTGGTTAAGACTCTGTGCTCTCAACGCAGGGGGCAGAGGTTTGATCCCTGGTCAGGGAACTAAGATCCTGAAGGCTGCACAGCACAGTCAAAAAAAAAAAAAAAAAAATTCAAACCATTAGAAATGCATGCGATAAGATCCCATTTAGCCAGATTATTTTCTGACAATCTGCCCTCAATGACTTTTTTTTTTTACCACTAGCGCCACCTGGGAAGCCCCACTGACATTATTTTTAAAGGCCAGTAGTATGCTCATGTGTCCCCTATTTTGTACAATGTATTTTCAAGGCCAAGGTTTGGGGATGATCCCTATCTGGGAATTTGCCAGATGATCCAAACCTTCATATCTTTCCTTCATAAGAGCCTTACCTTTAGTTTTGGTGATATAAAGAGAAAAAGTCCTAGGATGTTTTCCGTGCGTTAGATTTCAGGGATTCTAAAAGAAAAACCAGATATTGTGCAATACTTCTCTGGTGTTTGAGTCTTTTATGCTAATGGTGATGTCACCACCCTTTTCATGATGAGAACTTTAAAAAGTCATAATGATACTGTCATAATGATACATTTGGTAGGAAGTTTTACTCAAGGCTACCAGATGGTAGAACTTTTTCTTATTTGAAAAACTAAAGAACTTAAAAACGCTTTGCTTTTAGTTTCCTTTGTTGTACTTCCTTCCTTTTTTGATGACTTTTGCCTATAAAAATACATTTTGAATAGTGTGCTATGTGTGTTTATGAATGACAGAAGAAAATGCAACATCTTTTTCTTCATCTTGTTTTAGGCATTGTCCATTATTCCAGGTAAAGCTAATCTCCTCTTATGCTTTCTTAGAATATTTTAAAAGTAATTTTTTTCTGATTATGGAAGAAACACATTTCCATGTTTTAAAATTTGTCAAGTGCAAAAGAGCACAATGGAGAAAATGATAATCATACGGGCTTACACTTCCTGAGATATTCACTCTGTGTTTGAGATAGCATGCATCCTTATTTTCTTTACAAATAGTTTTTCTTATTGAAACATTATTTTCAGAATAGTTTTTCTTATTGAAAAACTTTTTTAAGAACAGTTTTTCTTATTGAAAAACTTCTTTAAAATAGTTTTTCTTATTGAAAAAAGACACATTCTAACAGACAAAGCGTTATATAATGTACACTAAATTTCTTCTACCTCAGCACCAATTTTTCCCATCATCCCTAGTGCAGCCACTGTTCACAGTTTCTTGGGTTTGATTCCATAACTATTCTATGTCCTGAAAGCATAGATACATTTTTAAGTGTATAGTTCCCCTTTTCACACAGATGGCAACATAAAACTGAAAACACTCTTCAGTACTTTGAATGCCTCCCTTATCGGTACATTTCAAAGATCTTTCCAGTACATCTCATATATCTGACTCATTCTTTTTCTAGTGAACTGTGTATTATATGACTATATCATGATTTATTCCACCAGTGTTCTATTGCTAGAGATTTTGGTTGTTTATTGTCTTGGCTATTCTGAGAAATGCCACAGTGAAAAAACTCGAACATGCTGTATGAGCACATGTTGAACTACAGGTGTTAGTTGCGCAGTCGTGTCCGACCCTTTGCAGCCCCATGGACTGTAGCCTGCCAGGCTCTCTGTCCATGGAATTCTCCAGGCAAGAATACTGGAGTGGGTAGCCATTCCCTTCTCCAGGGGATCATCCCAACCCAGGGATAGAACCCCAGCCTCTTGCATTGCAGGCAGATTCTTTACCATCTGAGCCACCAGGGAAGCCCTATCATTGAAGGACGCTGCAGCATAAATTCCTAGAAATGGAATTTTGGGGTCAAAGGTTAAATCCATTTAAAATGTAAATGAATGTTACTGAATTGTTTTTCATAGAAATTGTTCCAGTTTAACTTGCACCATCATATGAAAGCACCCATTTCCTTATACTCTCATCAATGTAGTGCACTGCTAAAATTTGTAGTATTTGACAGTCTGAAAAGTGGGAATTGTATCTCAGTGGAGTTTTAATTTGCATTTATTGTATCATGGCTGATGTTGAGCATCTTTTTGCATATTTAAGAGTCATTGTAATTCCTTCTCTGTAAACTCTTTATAGCTTTGCTCATTTTCTATTAGGCCTTTGCATTTTTATATTTTTAAATAAACTTTTTATTCTGCCATAATTTTATATTTAAAGGTACAGTAATTAAGACTGTCTGATTTTAAGATAGACCAAAAAAAGGATTATTGGGACAGGACCCAGAGTCCAGAAATTGATCTACACCTCTATGGGCAATTGATTTTGACAAATAGGGAAAAGCAACTCATTGGGAAAAAGATAGTCTTTTTTAAACAAATGACTCAAACAATTGGATGTACATATGCCAAAAAAAAAAAGAGAGAGAACTTTGATCAGTACTTTGTACCATACCAAAAAAAAAAAAAATTAACTCAAAATGGATTACTGACCTACATGTAAAATTTAAACAATAAAATGTAAAGGCGAAAAAACAAGTAAGACAGTGAAAAGGAAACTAGAGATTGGGACAACTATAGCTAAAAATGGGCAAAATATTTGAATAGATATTTCACTAAAAAGTTAAACAAAACACACAGAGAAGGTAATTAAGTATATGAGAAAATCCTATTAGTCTTTATTATCGTCAATCTTTCCCTGAAGGAAGGCATGGCAATCCACTCCAGTATTCTTGCCTGGAGAACCATGGACAGAGGAGGTGCTTGGCGGGCTACCATCCTTGGGGTCACAAAGAGTCAGGCATGACTGAAGTGACTAGCACACACACATCATTAGTCTTTAGCAAATGTAAATTAAGATCACTATATTTACCACCACATACCTATTAGAATGGCTAACATTAAGAAAATTGACCACCCTAGCGTTGGTGAGGATGCAAGAACTGGAGCTCTCATATGCTGTTGGTGGAAATGCAAAATGGTACTACTTTGGAAGAGTTTGGCAATTTCTTAATCATTCAAGCAAGCACTGACCATTCAATTTAGCAATTCCTCTCCTAGATATTTACCAAAGAGAAATAGAAGCATATATGCATAGACAGACCAGTTCATGACTGTTCATAGTAGCTTTCTTAGTAGTAGCCAAAAGGTGAAAACAACTCAAATGTTCAACAACAAGTGAATGGGTAAACAAATTGTGGCATGGCATGTCCATACAATGGAAAAATACTCAGCAATAAAAAAGACCAGAGTATTGATACATGCAACAACATAAATGACCTGAAAATATACTATGGAAGAAACCAGAAAAAAAGGACATATGTTGTGTGATTCTGTTTATACGAAATTCTTAAATATGCAAATCAAACTATACAATGCATATGTTAATGTCTTGGCTGCCCCAAAGCCAGGCACCCTTCGTTTAGAGGGAATCCTAAATTCAAGAAGCAAAAGCATCCTTCTGTCCAGAATGGAATCTGAAATAGGCAGAACTTTCCTCTCCCTGCAGGCTGCAGCTTAAATGTGGACACCCGATCTAAACCACCTGCTGGGCTAATCAGATTCTTCTACCTGGGACTTTGAGGCTTAAGGGAGTTCACTTTGAGATTATCTGTAACACAATCAAGGACTAACATTATGGCAGATATTTCCAAGGGTATGGAGGTCAGCAAGCAGATAATAAGTGATGCACTCAGGGTTGGTACTCAGAGAGATTTATACCTACGGCAGAATCTCACGTCTGCGTTTCCTCCCACAGTCCCTTCATATATCTTCAGCTGCTATTTGCTAAGTACTCTGTACTGCCTCCTACTGTTCTGTAGTAAACACTGCTCTTACTCACTACTATCTAGTTCCCTCTTCCTTCCCAGGCAGATGGCAAATAGCATTTCCAGCCCTTCTGTGTTTGGCAGGGGCATGTGATAAGTCCAGGATGGGGCACTGAAAAGTCTCTCTTCCCCTGACACTGTGACTAGCAATGTCACCAGTAGTGGACTCATCATTATTCTGGGTTCCCCAGGGGACCATATGGAGCAGATTATCTGGCTCCAACCCTCACTATTAATGTATGGTGAGGAAGAAAGGTTTTTTTGTGTGTGTAAAGGTCACAAAGATTTGAGGGTTCAATTTTCCTACCCAACACACCATTCCCTAAATTTTTTTCTGTTTTGATGAATCAGAATCATTTTCAATGCACTGATAAATTCAGGTATTGATACCAGAAAGAAGGGTTGTAAGCCACATAAACTTTGGGAAATTGGGGGAATCTAGAATTGGTTATTAGGCCTTGCTTGGGGTTTAAAGGCAACTGAGAAGTCACATTAGTATTCAGAGAGCGGTATGTGGCAGGCTATGGGATACAGAAGTAAAGAGCTAATTAAGTTATCCCTGGGCTCCCATGAATGAGCTGCTCATTGAAGACAAAGGCTTTGGGGAACAACAGTTCCTGCCGTAAAAATATATGATGATGATAATCAGTATTGCTGCTGTTTTTCATCCACTAAGTCGTGTCTGACTCTTTGTGCAACTGTGAACTGCAGCACACCAGGCTTTCTAGTCCTTCACTATCTCCCAGTTCAGTTCAGTTCATTTCAGCCACTCAGTCGTGTCCAACTCTTTGCGATCCCATGGACTGCAGCACACCAGGCCTCCCTGTCCATCACCAATTCCCGGAGTTTACCCAAACTCATGTCCGTTGAGTCGGTGATGCCATCTAACCAGCTCATCCTCTGTCAAAACCTTCTCTTCCTGCCCTCAATCTTGCCCAGCATCAGGGTCTTTTCAAATGAGTCAGCTCTTCACATCAGGTGGCCAAAGTATTGGAGTTTCAGCTTCAACATCAGTCCTTCCAAAGAACACCCAGGACTGATCTCTTTTAGAATGGACAGGTTGGATCTTCTTGCAGTCCAAGGGACCCTCAAGAGTCTCCTCCAACATCACAGTTCAAAAGCATCAAATCTTCGCTGCTCAACTTTCCTTACAGTCCAAATCACATATCCATACATGACCACTGGAAAAACAAAAGCCTTGACTAGACGGACATTTGTTGGCAAAGTAATGTCTCTGCTCTTTAATATGCTGTCTAGGTTGGTAATAACTTTCCTTCCAAAGAGCAAGCGTCTTTTAATTTTATGGCTGCAGTCTCCAACTGCAGTGATTTTGGAGCCGGCTGTTTCCACTGCTTCTCCATCTATTTGCCATGAAGTGATGGGACCAGATGCCATGATCTTGGTTTTCTGAATGCTGAGGTTTAAGCCAACTTTTTCACTCTCCTCTTTCACTTTCATCAGGAGACTCTTTAGTTCTTTTTCACTTTCTGCCATAATGGTGCTGTCATCTGTATATCTGAGGTTATTGATATTTCTCCCAGCAATCTTGATTCCAGTTTGTGCTTCCTCCAGCCCAGCGTTTCTCATGATGTACTCTGCATATAAGTTAAATAAGCAAGGTGACAATATACAGCCTGGATGTACGCCTATTCTTTTTTCGGACCAGTCTGTTGTTCCATGTCCAGTTCTAACTGTTGCTTCCTGACCTGCATACAGATTTCTCAAGAGGCAGGTCAGGTGGTCTGGTATTCCCAGCTCTCTCAGAATTTACCACAGTTTATTGTGATCCACACAGTCAAAGGCCATGGCATAGTCAATAAAGCAGAAATTGATGTTTTTCTGGAACTCTATTGCTTTTTCGATGATCCAGTGGATGGTGGCAGTTTGATCTCTGGTTCCTCTGCCTTTTCTTGAACGTCTGGAAGTTCATGGTTCACGTATTGCTGAAGCCTGTCTTGGAGAATTTTGAGCATTACTTTGCTAGTGTGTGAGATGAGTGCAATTGTGTGGTAGTTTGAGCATTCTTTGGCATTGCCTTTCTTAGGCATTGGAATGAAAACTGACCTTTTCCAGTCCTGGGGCCACTGCTGAGTTTTCCAAATTTGCTGGCATATTGAGTGCAGCACTTTCACAGCATCATCTTTCAGGATTTGACATAGCTCAATTGGAATTTCATCACCTCCACTAGCTTTGTTTGTAGTGATGCTTTCTAAGGCCCACTTGACTTCACATTCCAGGATGTCTGGCTCTAGGTGAGTGATCACATCATCATGATTATCTGGGTCATGAAGACCTTTTTTGTACAGTTCTTCTGTGTATTCTTGCCACCTCTTCTTAATATCTTCTGCTTCTGTTAGGTCCATACCAATTCTGTCCTTTATCGAGCCTATATTTGCATGAAATGTTCCCTTGGTATCTCTGATTTTCTTGAAGAGATCTCTAGTCTTCCCCATTCTATTGTTTTCCTCTATTTCTTTGCATTGATCACTGAGGATGGCTTTCTTATCTCTCCTTGCTATTCTTTGGAACTCTGCATTCAAATGGGTATATCTTTCCTTTTCTCCTTTGCTTTTTGCTTCTCTTCTTTTCACAGCTATTTGTAAGGCCTCCTCAGACAGCCATTTTGCTTCTTTGCATTTCTTTTTCTTGGGGATGGTCTTGATCCCTGTCTCCTGTACAATGTCACAAACTTCCGTCCATAGTTCATCAGGCACTCTGTCTATCAGATCTAGTCCCTTAAATCTATTTGTCACTTCCACTGTATAATCGTAAGGGATTTGATTTAGGTCATACCTGAATGGTCTAGTGGTTTTCCCTACTTTGTTCAATTTAAGTCTGAATTTGGCAATAAGGAGTTCACTATCTGAGCCACAGTCAGCTCCCGGTCTTGTTTTGCTGACTGTATAGAGCTTCTCCATCTTTGGCTGCAAAGAATATAATCAGTCTGATTTTGGTGTTGGCCATCTGGTGATGTCCATGTGTAGAGACTCCTCTTGTGTTGTTGGAAGAGGGTTTTTGCTATGACCAGTGCGTTCTCTGGGCAAAACTCTATTAGCCTTTGCCCTGCTTCATTTTTTACTCCAAGGCCAAGATTGCCTGTTACTCCAGGTGTTTCTTGACTTCCTACTTTTGCAGTCCATGCCCCTATAATGAAAATCACATCTTTTTTCAGTGTTAATTCTAGAAGGTTTTGTAGGTCTTCATAGAACCATTCAATTTCAGCTTCTTCAGCTTTACTGGTCGGGGCATAGACTTGGATTACCATGATATTGAATGGTTTGCCTTGGAAATGAACAGAGATTGTTCTGTCATTTTTGAGGTTGCATCTAAGTACTGCATTTTGGACTCTTTTGTTGACTATGACGTTGGATCATCGAAAAATCAAGAGAGTTCGTTATAAACATCTACTTCTGTTTTATTGACTATGCCAAAGGCTTTGACTGTGTGGATCACAACAAACTGTGGAACATTCTTAAAGAGATGGGAATACCAGACTACCTTACCTGCCTCCTGAGAAACCTGTATGCAGGTCAGGAAGCAACAGTTAGAACTAGACATGGAACAATAGGCTGGTTCCAAATTGGGAAAGGAGTACGTCAAGGCTGTGTATTGTCACCCTACTTTTTTAACTTATATGCAGAGTACATCATGAGAAATGCTGGGCTGGATGAAGCACAAGCTGGAATCAAGATTGCTGGGAAAAATATCAATAAACTCAGATATGCAGATGATAGCACCTTTATGGAAGAAAGTGAAGAAGAACTAAAGAGCCTCTTGATGAAAGTGAAAGAGGAGAGTGAAAAAGTTGGCTTAAAACTCAACATTCAAAAAACTAAGATCATGGTATCCAGTCCCATCACTTCATGGCAAATAGATGGGGAAACAATGGAAACAATGACAGACTTTATTTTGGGGGGCTCCAAAATCACTGCAGATGGTGATTGCAGCCATGAAATTAAAAGAAGCTTGCTTCTTGGAAGAAAAGCTATGACCAACCTAGACAGCATATTAAAAGCAGAGACATTACTTTGCCAACAAAGGTCTAGTCAAAGCTATGGTTTTTCCAATAGTCATGTATGGATGTGAGAGTTGGACTATAAAGAAAGCTGAGTGCCAAAGAATTGATGCTTTTGAACTGTGTTGTTAGAGAAGACTCTTGAGAGTCCCTTGGACTAAAAGGAGATCAAACCAGTCAATCCTAAAGGAAATCAGTCCTGAATATTCATTGGAAGGACTCATGCTAAAGCGGAAACTCCAAAGTAGTGGAAACTACTTTGGCCACCTGATGTAAAGAACTGACTCATTGGAAAAGACCCTGATGCAGGGAAAGATTGAAGCCTGGAGGAGAAGGGGACGACAGAGGATGAGATGGTTGAATAGCATCACTGACTTGATGGACATGAGTTTGAGCAAGCTCCGGGAGTTGGTGATGGACAGGAAAGCCTGACATGGTGCAGTCCATGGGGTTGCAAAGAGTCGGACACAACTAGGAGACTGAAATGAACTGAACTGAACTGAGGGCACAAAGAGTGGCTTCCCTGGTGGCTCATTGGTAAAGAATCTGCCTGCCAATTCAGGAGATGCATGTTCAATCCCTGGGTTGGGAAGATCCCCCAGAGAAGGAAATGGCAACCCACTCTAGCATTCTTACCTAGGAAATCCCATGGACAGAGGAGCCTGGCAGGGTACAGTCCATGGAGTTGCAGAGTTGGATATGATTTAGCGACTGAAGAAAGTTAAGGTAGGAATGAGGGCACAAGGAAGGAGTGTTTCCACCAGGAAACATAGTGATGGTCCCGTTGAATTGGAATCTGAGGCTTTTTTCTGGCCGTCTTGTCTTTCCATCATGCTGAGTCAACAGCCAAAGAAGAGGTCTGAGTGGGGCTACTGATAACAATTATCAAAATGAAAGAGATTGCTCCTACATGATAATGGAAGGAGGACTGTGTTAAGAAGTTAAGGTGTTCCCTTGGAGCTTCTTATTCAACAGTCTTTATGAGAAAACCAGCAATCCAGTAAAGACCCACTAAAGAGTCAGATCCCAAACAACAAAGGTATAAAGCCACCACACTAGGTAAAGAACCGTATTTAGCTGAGCTTCTAACAGAGAGCAAGGAACATGAAATCGGTGATAGAAGGAAGAAATGATAAATGTGAATTTGACTCTGTAACCAGCTACAAAAATGAAGACTGCCACAGGCCTGCACATTTGTCTTATATTTATATTACAAATAGAAACTTAATATATATAGTTATACACAAATGTATGTCTTTATATGTTAACCAAAGGAAATGTCAATCCACTCCAGTATTCTTGCCTGGGAAATTCCATGGACAGAGAAGACTGGTGGGCTACAATCCATGGGGTTGCAAAGAGTCAGACATGACTGAATGACTAGCACACGCAGTTATTTTCCTTATTTCTTTCTTCTACAGTTACTTTCTTAATGAGGAGTGGTTATTTCTTTTCTTTCCAATTTATATCAGAGTTCACCAAACTGTGAAGAGTCATGTACCATTCTGAGGGAGGAGACCTCATATTATCTGGGGTTCTTGAACATGGGGAGGGAAATAATGTCAGATGATAACTTGTGTTTCACCTTTTTGAGAAGAAAGTGATTCTTTACTTGTACAAAAGTCAGTTGACTTCTGCAAAGTGGAAACATAAAGTTGTTTTATGAGAGTTAGGTATGGGTGGAAGGATGAGAATGGCCATTTCAAGGCAGAATGGGTGGGTTGTGGTAGCCATTTGTCTGTCAACTGTTGGGTCTCTCGTTTTTCTCATCTGCCCAATGTAGCAGGGACCTATATTTCCAGACTCTCTTGCCTCTGATTATTGGATAGCACCAGAAAATGGAAAACAGTGGCAGAAGAGAGCAAGGTAGAAGGGAAAAGCCTGTTTCTCTCTCTCTCTCTCTCTGCGTGTCTCTGGTCTGTCTTCTCTGTCTCCTTTGGGTGGCATCTCTAGCAGTGACTAAAAACCCTCTTTGTTGTTTCGTCTCATGCCAGGCAGGCTCATGCTAGATTCTAGCGCTTTCTGGACATCCTACAACTTTTTTCTTCAGTCCCAGGAGTGCTACTGTCTTCATTGAATGAATCAGTTCAGTTCAGTTGCATCCGACTCTTTGCGACCCCATGAACCGCAGCACGCCAGGCCTCCCTGTCCATCACCAACTCCCTGAGTCCACCCAAACCCATATCCATCGAGTCACTGATGCCATCCAACCATCTCATCCTCTGCCGTCCCCTTCTCCTTCTGCCCTCAATCTTTCCCAGCATCAGGGTATTTTCCAGTGAGTCAGCTCTTCACATCAGGTGGCCAAAGTATTGGAGTTTCAGCTTCAACATCACTCCTTCCAATGAATATATACAATATAATTAAACAGTCTACAAATAATAAATGCTGGAGGGGGTGGAAGAAAAGGAACCCTCCTGTACTTTTGGTGGGGGTGTAAGTTGGTGCAGCTGCTATGCAGAACAGTATGGAAGGTCTTTAAGAAACTGAAAATAGAGTTATCATATGATCAAATAATCCCACTCATGGGCATATATCTGGAGAAAACTCTAATTCGTAAAGATACATGCGCCCAGTATTCATAGCAGCACTATTTCCAATAGTTAAGATATGGAAACAACCTAAGTGTCGATCAACAGATGAATGGATAAAGAAGATATATATATATATACACATATATATCTTATTTTCTCCTCAACTCTTTGATCACTTATATATGTCCAATCCCCTGTGTTAAATTCCCACTGTTTGAAATACCTGGAACAGTAGTTCTATTTTCCTAACTAGACCCTGACAATTGATAAAATGTGTATATATGCATCCATGTGAGCATTTACGTGATATAAGTTAATTTGTATAAAACAGTATATAAGCATATATGCACAGGCACACATACATGTGTGTGTATATATTCATGTGGTGGGTATATAAATGCATATAAATGAAATATTGAGTGATAGGTTTTCAAAGGGAAAGTATAGGAAGACTTTCAGTTTTCTTTCTATATTTAAAATTTTCTTATTAGTTTTTACAACAAATAACTTTGTAGTTTTAAAACATATTCTGAACTTATGGCTGCAGATGGGAAGGAAGGGCAGAAGGGATAGTTAGGGAATTTGGGATGGACATGTACACTCTGCTATATTAAACATAGATAACCAACAAGGACCTACTGTATAGCACATGGAACTCTGCTCAATGTTATGTGGGAGCCTGGATGGGAGGGGAGTTTGGGAGAGAATGGATACATCTATTTGTATGACTGAGTCCTTTCACTGTTCACCTGAAACTATCACAACATTATTAATAGGCTACACCCCAATACAAACTAAAAAGTTAAAAAAGAAAAACAGTTCTTTTTGAATAACCCAGTTTTCTAAGTAACTGCCTATCTGGTGGCAGCTTTAATGTCCTCAAAATTTTACATAGAGAGTAAATTAGTATAGTTGCACTGATTTCCCTTATCCATATCCCTAGATTATCCCTTTCCTTAAGCAATATAAGAAATATATACCTAGCTGGATCAGTGAAAATATTTCAGATTTCATTTTCTCCTGAAAGATTCTATTTTGTCCAATGTGATCCAAAAAAATACTTCCTCAAAATTCACACAAGATATGAGAACACTATATTTCCATCTGATGTCAATACATTCATTCTGTAACTGCTATAGCCTATGCTATATGATTCAAAAAGAAAGGTGAGGAAAAGTATGAATATAACTGTGTTGGTGAGTTTGTCATTCTATTAGTGATTTTTTTTTTTTTGGTGCTAAAATTTGTCATGTACTATTTTTTTAAAGACAAGACAAAATGATGCTTTTAAATTCAGTAACACAAAGGAAGGGCTGTAAAATTACACTGATGGTCTAAGAAAGTCATAATTTTTAATAGCCCAATAGAGTTTGAAAGTTCCATTCTCAATATTACTAGATCCAAACTTATCCCAGCAGTATTCCGGTGACAAGATTTTAGTGGGTTTATGGAGGAAAAAATACTTGTTCAAATGACTTTCATCATGCCACACTGCCTCAATGTTATTTTTCTTGTCATTCATGATTCCTCTGAAGCACTCCCTAGCAATATTGAGAACCTGAATGGGAGTACCGCCAAATACAGCAGCATGGTAATAAAAGTCCCCCTTACCAATAGGTATATATGCTTCTGATAACTGACTCCTCTCATAAGGTAACTCTGTAGGACTTGTCTGATACCAGTGAGCATGTAACTGACCTACTGACTCCCCCAGAGTCTCCAGTCCATATTTTCTGACAAAGATTTGATCCACATCCATGCAGAAGAGAAAGTCAACTTCATATTGGATGTGATCGACAACATGTTCACTGATGATCTTCATGCGCATCATACTGATGTCTTGCCATCTCTTCTCTCGCTTTATTTCAAAAACTTTCAGCATTCGGAGGGGAGCCAGCTCTACCCAGGGCACCTTAGAGAAGTCATCTATCAGGATGTAAATGATGACTTTCTGGCCAACCATAAAATATTTATCGGCTGATGTTATAAATGTGTACAAATAACGGTCAACATATCTGTGAAGTAAATAAGAAGCAATTAAGTTCATCTTCTTGTATGTTAGTGAAACACATACTATTTAAATTATACTTACTGTAGTTTTATCGAAAAATGCTACTAAGAAACCAAACACTAGATATGCTTCTTGAGTTGTATTTAAGTAGTGTAAAAATGAAATTGTTTGTCTTTCCTCCCCCTGGTGAGGTTTTATGGATCACAGGAGAAAAGAGGAATTTCTCAAGAGGGGGAATGAAACTTGGTGAAATCAGAAAACTGAACAGTGCCCAGCACAAAACAAAAGCCTGAGTTTTCAGGGTTATCAGAGCAGTTGGGACTTGCTTTAAAGGTTGTAGGCAGGAAAGGTCATAGGTCATTGCAAGAGCAGTTACTGATGCCTGTGGCTTACTTAGAGTAGTTAGTTATGCGTAAAAAGTCATAGGTGACATGCTTTGTATCCACTGTCGGCGCTGGGTTTCTTATTTTGTCCTATGCCCTTTAATATGGTGTTAAGATTGCTGGACTGAAAGCAAACTTTCTCATTTCCAATCTCTCCAGCCAGTTAAGGATTCTTGTAGTAATAAACGGCTTCAGGTAAATTCAAAAAAGAAAAGGTAATATATGTGACTAGTTCAAATGATGTTTATATGATCATTAGAAATAAGTTCTGGATATTGATCAGAGTCTTAAATACAACAGATGGAGTCAGGAGAAAACTCTCTAGTTTGGAGTATCTAAAATTATTAGGTACATTATGAAAAAATATCACTTAAAATATTATATTGAGCTGGAAGCTAGCAACTCAAATCCAAAGTCCATATTTATCCATATTTCTTTTACGGTTAGTGCTTTTGTGTCATATTTCAGGAATCTTTGCCCCCTCAAAGTAGTGAAAATATTCTCCTATATGTTTTTCTAGTACTGTTACTGTTTTATCTTTCATATTTAAGTCTATTATCCATTGGAGTTAATTTTTGTGTATGATGTGATATGGGGCTGTTTTGTGTCAGTCTCTGCCTGTTGATAGTGATGCTATCGGCTAGGAGTGCCTGGGGGCACTCGCTGGAGTCCCTACTACTTGTGGTAAGACATCCCTACTTCCCACCAGACATCGTCAGAGCCTACAATATGGCTGGACCAGTCTTTGTCATTCTTATTATAATTTCAAGGAGCACCTCAACAACCGCCATAGGGAACTTTGAGAAAATAAGCTTTATTAATCACAAATCCTAGAGGATACGAGGTATGCCCGGGGCCACATAGTGAGGTCACAAGTTGGAGGTGGTGGGAGAGAGAGAAAGAGAGAGAAACACACAGGACCTAGGGTTCTGCCTTTACTGGGTTGAGGGTGGGGTGCCTAGGGTTTTGCGAGTTCACTCTATTGACAAATTTTAAATGTAAAAGCAGAAGTTAAAGCAAGGGAGGGGGAAAAACGGGGGTCATGCCAGGGGTCATTTATGTAGATCAGATCACTCAGGACTTTCTAAAGGGAAGATTTCATGGGTAGGGTGACTTTGCTCTTTATCTAATTGTTTAGCTAGTAAGCAATATTTTTATTTGAGATGGATGTATTTAAAGTGGATATCTCAGGGGATTCCCTGGTGGTCCAGTGGTTAGGACTCTGCCCTTTTATGGCACAGGACCCAGGTTTTCTCCCTGGTCAGGGAACTAAGATCCCACAAGCTGTACAGCGTGGCCAATAAATAAATAAATAAAATGGATGTCTCAGCAATCAATCAAAAGCTTAATATCAGGCATTTACAATTAAAAAAAAAACTTACTGTCGCTACAATGACAAACATTTTTCCCCCAATTTTTAAAATACTTTCTATGTTGGAATGCTATTAGACTTGCTACACTGGATCTTAGCTTCCCAGTTGGTGCTAGTGGTAAAGAACCTGCCTGCCAATACAGGAGACTTAAGAGATGTTGTTTCAGTCCCTGGATTGGGAAGATCCCCTGGAGAAAAAAATGGCAACCCACTCTTCTTGCCTGGAAAATCTCATGGACAGAGGAGCCTGGCAGGCGATAGTCCATAGGGTCGCAAAGAGTCTGACACGACTAAAGTGACTTAGCACAGCATTAGGTTTACTGAAAAGTTGCAAATATATTACAGAGTCCCCACATATGCTCTACCCACCTTCCCCTAATAGTAATATATTATATAACCATAGTACATTTGTTAAAACTAGGAGATTATCAGTGGTAAAATACTATTAGCTAAACCACAGATTCTATGTGATTTTCACCAGCTTCTCCCCTAATGACATTTTCAGTTTCCAGGATCCAATCCAGAACACAGTCTGCATTCAGTCACTAGTCTCTTCGAGTCTCCCAAGTCTCTTCCACTCTGTCAGTTTCTCTCCTTGTTGGCCATGACCCTGACCATGTATTTTATAAAATGGCCTTCAGTTTTGGTTTCTCAGATTTTTTCCTAGGTGAAGTTAATTTTAAGCAGTCAGACTTATCAGTCTTTTCCTGTATGATTAGTAGCTTCCATGTCTTGATTAAGAAATCCTTTTCTATCCTGAGTTCATGAAGATATAGTTTTTAACTATTGGTCTTCAAACTACCTAGTAACTGATGTTTGTATGTTTGTACATGATATGCTATAGAGGTACAATTTCAGTTTTCCTGTGTTGACATTGATTTTCTCCAACATTATTTATGGAAATTTTTCCCTACAGGTCTACAATGCTATTGCCAATAAATAGAAGGTCTTTAATATTTGCATGGCATTTTTCTGTTTTATTATATTGGCTTAATTGTTCATTCCTGTAGCAGATATTCATGTTGAAAATTTCCTTATACATACTTTAAATCTACCCTACTAGTTTCAGTCCCACCTATACTCTAACTTCAGAGGAAATTGATGCCATTTATTCCTGAGCTTTCAGAGGTTCTTTAAAACAGAGTGGGGGTTTCATGGTGAGGTTAGTGAGGCTGTGGTTTCAGTGCCCCTTCCCTTACACAGCACCCTTCCAAGACTCTGTGTTCTACTCAGGAGGGTGCAGGAAGGAATCAGAAACTCCATCTGTGTCCTGAAGGTAGCAGCACTGCCCCAGAATGGGGTCACTGCCTACAGATTCTGGGGCAGCAACTTGAAGAGGCCACAGTGAGTCTCGGGAGGAGGTCATGGGAAACTTCAGTAAGGAGTCTTCCCTTCCTCCTCCCTGTCTTCCTCTTTCTGTATTCTTTTTATTAAGCAATAAATTACTATCAATATTTAATAACAAGTTGCTATAAAGCTGATAACTTTATCATTTTAATGAGGGATAAGTATTGTTCAACTTAATACTTTTTCATACTTTTTTTGGTATGATTTTGATATCAAGGCAGCATTTGCTTCATAAAATGATTTGGGATGTGTTCCTTCCTCGTCTCTTTTCTGAAAAAGATTGTGTAGAATTGATGTTAATTTTGCTTTAAATATTTGGTAGAATTCTCTGATGAAACTATCTGCGCCTAAGGACTTTGAAAGTGAAAGTCGCTCAGTCGTGTCCGACTCTTTGTGACCCCGTGGACTATATATAGTCCATGGAATTCTCTAGGCCAGAATACTGGAGTGGGTAGCTGTTCCCTTCTCGAGGGGATTGTCCCAACCCAGGGACTGAACCCAGGTCTCCCACTTTGCAAGCAGATTCTTCACCAGCTGAGCCACCAAGGAAGCCCCTTTGGGAGTTTTTAAAATTATGAATTCTATTTCCTCAATAGCTATAGGGTTATTCAAAGGATCTGTTTCATGTTGGGTGAGTTGTGGTTGTTTGTGCTTTTTAAGGTACATTTCCTCTAAGTTGTCAGATATGTAGAGAATTTTATAGTGTTTCCTGATTATCCTTTTAAAGTCTACAAGTTCTAAGGTGATATACCCTGTTTCTTTCCTGATATTTGTAATTTGCATTAATTTTTTTTCTTGGCTAGTCTTCCTGGGTGATTATGGATTTTATTGTTGTTTTTTTTTTTCCCCCAAAGAACCACATTTTTGTTTCATTGATTTTTCTCTAAGACTTTTCTGTTTTCAATTTCATGGATTTCTGCTCTCACCTTTATTACTTCCTTATTTCTCCTTTCTTTGATTTTATTTTGTTCTACTTTTTCTAAATTCTTGAGGTAGATTATTGATAATCTCCCATTTTCTAAAATAAAACACCTGAATATAAAGGACATTCAGCAATACCTACCTTCCCACAGCAAACACAGTCAACCCCACAGTAATTTTATGACTTGCGTAATAATTTTCCAGCACCGCTTCATCAAAAGTGCCATGCCACACAACTGGAGCTGCCCAGCTGGTAGTTATGTTTGAGCGATTTAAGGCACTGTAAGGAAGATACAAGAATTATGAGCAAAATACTTTTTAATAAAATTGTAGTAGATACTGCTAATCTATAAAGCCTATGTCTGATTGCAGCATTTCCTTATTTCTAACCCAGAGCCTTGATGGTCATGATAAACTGAAGAAACAGTTTATCAGAAATGGCTCAGTTCAGTTCAGTTGAGTTCAGTTGCTTCAGTGGTGTCCAACTCTTTGCAACCCCATGAACCGCAGCACACCAGGCCTCCCTGTCCATCATCAACTCCCAGAGTTCACCCAAACTCATGACCATTGAGTCGGTGATGCCATCCAACCACCTCATCCTCTGTCGTCCCTTTCTCCTTCTGCCCTCAATCTTTCCCAGGATCAGGGTCTTTTCAAATGAGTCAGCTCTTTGCATCACGGGGCCAAAGTATTGGAGTTTCAGCTTCAACATCAATCTTTTCAAAGAACACCCAGGACTGATTTCCTTTAGGATGGACTGGCTGGATCTCCTTGCAGTCCAAGGAACTCTCAAGAGTCTTCAACACCACAGTTCAAAAGCATCAATTCTTCAGCACTCAGCTTTCTTTATAGTCCAACTCTCACATCCATACATGACTACTGGAAAAACCATAGCCTTGACTAGATGGACCTTTGTTGACAAAGTAGTGTCTCTGCTTTTTAATATGCTGTCTAGTTGTTCATAACTTTCCTTCCAAGAAGTAAGCGTCTTTTAATTTCATGGCTGCATCATTAGGGTTAGACCATTACAAAAGTACATGTACTGATTATATTGTTATTCCAAGATCTTTGAGGATGCATAGTTGAAATGTCACCCAAAGTCTAAAGTAACAGTTTCTCTTACAGTTGGACAAGATCTACCATCTTAAGCTTTGGACACTGATTCTTTTCAGAAGCAATATTTTAAAAAACGAACTTCCCAGTTTTCATAATCTGAAATGCTGCCAGGGTTAATATTGTTGCATACTGTCAGAATCAACTTTGTCAGAACTTTAGAAGATAGCCAAAGATTTAGAGCAACCAAGCAAAAGTTATCTCAAAAAGAAAAAAAAAAGAAGACTCAATACAGTAGGACTAGAAAAACTTTGAGGTATTTGAACCCAGCCTTGCACCAACTCTCTTCCTAGCATAACAGTGGTATTGAAAAGACAAAACCATACTATATTCTCAGTGTGGGTATCTGATTTAGCATGGAGAAGAGTGGATCTAATTCCCAGGGATTGCATTTATCTTTTTAACCTATCTGCGAGTTCCCTGAAGGACTGACTCATCCTTCTTTTTTTCTTGTACTTAACTTTCTCTAAGAATTGAAGTGGAGGGTATTCCCCGAAAAAATATTGTAAAAGAACAAGCCCCTTCCTCCAGAGTCAAAAGACTTCAGTTAAAATAAATACTATATGTGCTGAAAGCCTGGGGATGAAACATTTGAAAGACAATTCTTTGGGAAGTAAGGGCTTTGACAAGATCCCGTGTGTCAATCAGATACATGCAGAACAAGGAACTGAGAAATCCATGCACATGCTCAGGGCAGAATGAATGTTCAAAAAAGATCTGTGAAGATCCTAGGCTTTCACCTCTGACTGTTATTTAGGCTCAGTGCACATAAGAAGGAAATGGCAACCCACTCCAGTATTCTTGCCTTGAGAATCCCAGGGACAGCGGAGCCTGATGGGCTGCCGTCTGTGGGGTCGCAGAATCGGACACGACTGAAGTGACTTAGCAGCACATAAGAAGTGAAAGCTAAGGCAGAGTTATAAACAACTGGGCTGTGTTGAAGGAGGGCCCAAACATAGAGCCAGTCTTTAAAGAGTGTGTTTTCTTCTCTTTGTTTTCTTTTCTCTTCTGTTTTTTCCTCCTCCTCCTCCTTCATCTCCTCCTCCTCCTTCTGCCCTCTAACACCTCCCTCTCTCAGGTTTTAGGCACTTTAAGGAAATCTCTGTCAAACAACTCCCTGGCCACAACCCAAGGGTAGCTCAAAGACTTCCAAGACCAAACAAGACAAAGAATACAGTCTTTAAAAAAATAGTTTAGAAAAGCCACTAAGCAAACAACCATAAAAAAAGAAAGATCTCATATTAATAACCTCACCTTCCACCTTAAGGGAAAAAGGGGGAAAACTATAAAAAAAGGGAAAAACAAAACCAAACAAACAACAAATAGCAAATAAGAACAACAAACTCTGAGGAGGTAAAAGTATCTGATTTTCAGAGAAACTATATTATAATACTCAAAATGTCCAGTTTTTAACCAAAATTTAAGAGTTATGCAAATAAAGAAGAATGTACAGCCCATTCACAGGAAAACAAATTAATGAAAACTGTCCAGACACTGACTGAGTTTTTCTAAAAAGACTTTAAATCAATCATTGAAAATATGCTTAAAGTGCTAAAAGAAGCCATGGACAAAGAACTAAAGGAAACCAGAAGAACACTGTCTCAACAAATAGAGAATACTAATAAAGATACAAATTATAAAAACAAATGAAATAGAAATACTGAAGTTGAGAAGTATATAGCTGAAAGGAAAAAATTCACTTTAGGATATCAACAGAAGTTTTGAGCAGGCAAAGGAACGAATCAGACACACACAGAACACTTTACCCAACAACAGAATACATGTTCTTCTCAAATATACATGGAATATTCTCCAGGATAAATCTCATGTTAGACCATAAGACAAATCTCAATAAACTTAAAGTGACTGGAAACATACAAACTATCTTTTCCAATGATAATGGAATGAAGTTAGAAATAAATAACAGAAATAAATTGAAGAAAGTAGGGAAAACCACTAGTCCATTCAGGTATGACCTAGATCAAATCTCTTATGAGTATACAGTAGAAGTGACAGATTTAAGGGACTAGATCTGATAGACAGAGTGCCTGATGAACTATGGACAGAGGTTCATGACACTGTACAGGAGACAGGGATCAAGACAATCCCCATGGAAAAGAAATGCAAAAAAGCAAAATGGCTGTCTGAGGAGGCCTTACAGATAGCTGGGAAGAGAAGAGAAGCGAAAAGCAAAGGAGAAAAGGAAAGATATTCCCATCTGAATGCAAAGTTCCAAAGAATAGCAAGGAGAGATAAGAAAGCCTTCCTCAGTAATCAGTGCAAAGAAATAGAGGAAAATAACAGATTGGGAAAGACTAGAGATCTCTTCAAGAAAATTAGAGATACCAAAGGAATATTTCATACAAAGATAGGCTCGATAAAGGACAGAAATGGTATGGACCTAACAGAAGCAGAAGATATAAAGAAGAGGTGGCAAGAATACACAGAAGAACTGTACAAAAAAGATCTTCATGACCCAGATAATCACGATGGTGTGATCACTCACCTAGAGCCAGACATCCTGGAATGTGAAGTCAAGTGGAACTTAGAAAGCATCACTACGAACAAAGCTAGTGGAGGTGATGGAATTCCAGGTGAGCTATTTCAAATCCTAAAAGGTGATGCTGTGAAAGTGCTACACTCAATATGCCAGCAAATTTGGAAAACTCAGCAGTGGCCACAGGACTGGAAAAGGTCAGTTTTCGTTCCAATCCCAAAGAAAGGCAATGCCAAAGAATGTTCAAACTACCACACAATTGCACTCATCTCACATGCTAGTAAAGTAATGCTCAAAATTCTCCAAGCCAGGCTTCAGCAATATGTGAACCGTGAACTTCCAGATGTTCAAGCTAGTTTTAGAAAAGGCAGAGGAACCAGAGATCAAATTGCCAACATCCGCTGGATCATAGAAAAACATCTATTTCTGCTTTATTGACTACGCCAAAGCCTTTGACTGTGTGGATCACAATAAACTGTGGAAAATTCTTCAAGAGATGGGAATACCAGACCATCTGACCTGTCTCTTGAGAAACCTGTATGCAGGTCAGGAAGCAACAGTTAGAACTGGACATGGAACAACAGACTGGTTCCACATAGGAAAAGGAGTACATCAAGGCTATATATTGTCACCCTGCTTATTTAGCTTATATGCAGAGTACATCATGAGAAACGCTGGGCTGGAAGAAACACAAGCTGGAATCAAGATTGCCGGGAGAAATATCAATAACCTCAGATATGCAGATGACACCACCCTTATGGCAGAAAGTGGGGAAGAACTAAAAAGCCTCTTGATGAAAGTGAAAGAGGAGAGTGAAAAAATTGGCTTAAAGCTCAACATTCAGAAAACTTAATTCATGGCATCTGGTCCCATCATTTCCTAGCAAATAGATGGGGAAACAGTGGCTGACTTTTGGAGACTCTTGTGAGTCCCTTGGACTGCAAGGAGATCCAACCAGTCCATCCTAAAGGAGATCAGTCCTGGGTGTTCATCCAAGGGTCACTCCTTGGAAGGAAGGTTATGGCCAACCTAGATAGCATATTGAAAAGCAGAGACATTACTTTGCCAACAAAAGTCCGTCTAGTCAAGGCTATGGTTTTTCCAGTGGTCATGTATGGATATGAGAGTTGGATGGTGAAGAAAGCTGAGTGCCGCAGAATTGATGGTTTTGAACTCATTAGATAGCTGCAAGTCAAGAAGAGAGGCCTCAGAAGAAACCAAACTTGCCAACACCTTGATCTTCTATTTCCAGCCTTCAGAAATGGGAGAAAATAAATCTCTGTTGTTTAAACACCGCCACCCGTGAAAAAGAAGGAATGGAAATTGAAACTTAAAAGTAGCCTACGTGGAATCTATTTAAATGATTATATGGTTTTCTCCTTTTTTCACCTGTTGTGATTGATCAGTACCTTGAATTATGAGGCTATACCTTACCTGTCTTGTTAGTGGGATGCTGTGTCAGTTATTAAGCTATTGTCTTTCATAGTTACACCCACCACAGTATACCCTGCTTTATTATGTTGAGCTGGGACACTGCAAATCACATTTCTCCTTTGCCAATGGGCACCCTGTTAGGCTCTACTAATAGAGGGCATTGGAGGAAAATTACAAGGCTGGAGGAAAAAGAAACTTGCTTTTTTCTCTTTCCTGTGGGCTTCTTGTCTGCATCCTGTTCTTGCAAGCCCCATTCCAGCAATGCATCTTTACCACAGCAATAGCGGTTCTTTTCCTGAGCAGTTGAATCCAACTTTCAGTTTTCCAACACTTGCAAAACCAGTCTCGCCATGCCCCTCCTTAGAAGGGCTGGTTCTCAGCCCCAAGAGGCTTCCCTGGAGCTCAGAGGCACCCGCAACAGGTGAGCAGCATCGGAGTTTAAGCCCTATGAGATTTGTCTCTAAGTTTTTAAGGTGTAATAATTCCTATCCCTTCCTTTTGTTTCTTCAGAACCAGGGAAAATAATTACTTTCTATAGCTGTTCCCTCTATGACACCTTAGAGTTCTATTTTCAGTTTTTCAGGTTAATGACTTTATGGGAGTCCGTGGGTGCTAAGTTGTTTTAGTCGTGTCTGACTCTTTGCAACTCCATGGACTGTAGCCTGCCAGGCTCCTCTGTTCATGAGATTCTCCAGGCAAGAATACTGGAGTGTCATGCCCTCCTTCAGGGGATCTTCCCGACCCAGGGATCGCACCGACATCTCTGAGGTCTCCTGCATTGGCAGGTTCTTTACTGCTAGCATCACCTGGGAAGCCCCTTAATGACTGTATAGTAATCAGCAATTCTTTATACTAAAATCTTTGTTTAAATAGTTGGTGAGTTTTGTATGATCTGATTAGATCTGACAAATGTAGTGATGTTATGGGAGGATGAGTCATGGATCATCATCCAATAACTGGATATCTCCTTTCAAAGTTTTAATTAAGAGAGGTGCTCAGATCTACAGCATCAAGGTGAAAGACAGGTGCCTAGAGTAAGAAGATGGAGGCAGAGAGGCCAGATGAAAGCTGCTGTATTAAAGCACAAAGTGCACAGAGAGCCCACCCACCTGATTTGGGCCTTGGTTCTCTCATTGGTGAAATGAGGAGAAACAACCAAACGATCTCAAATGTACCCTTACATTTTTGACTCTCCGTCATTCTAGGACTCTCTGTGTTTCTATCATCTAAATTCTCATTCATAGAGGACGTAGGTCCTAATGTCCATTCCCAGTTGATCTCGGGCACTGCTTATTTTTTAAAATAACCATCAAAGATCCATCTGCTCTCCAACATTTGGAATGCCAGTCACAGTATTGTTGCCATCTGTTAATTTCTATTGAGCAGTCTATGGATTAATCTCACATGTATTAGATTTGGAATTCTTACTTGGGAAAAAACCAGTCTGATAGCTTTAATTCTTCTGTTTGAGTATTCACAGACCTATTAGGAAAAATAATGCAAAGAGTCACATAATATGTATAGAGTTTGCGATGCATTATCAGATGTAAAATGCAAAATAAGCATGAAGCAGAAAATTAATAATGAACTTTGATGGTTGTGGCATGGAAAAACCATGATTTCCACCCTCAAAATAATTCTCTGTGCTTCCCAGGAGTCTTTATCTGTTCCCACAGTTCTCATTCTCATCTTCTAATTCACAGAGAAAATGGCAGTCATCAGACAGAAGCTCCCTCAACTTTCTGCAACCTCATCCCCAAATTTACCTGTAGTGCCTTCTACCACAATGAAAATATATTCCTATTTTCTACCTAAGGTTAGCCTTAAATATCCTATCTGTTCAGCAGCCTTGATTTGATCATTATTCTCAGAAGGATTTTTCTTAAGTTCTCTGTCTGATCAACTGACAATCTTCTGGGCATTTTTCTGTGGCTTCAAGTTCTTATATATAATGACACTTCTATGATTTTAAGACTAGTATATCCAACTGTGTTCTGAAGTCTTCTATTTGAATTTCGCACAGATGCTACCAAAGGAAGACGTTAAAGTCATCATCTTTTCCCCAAGTAGGTCCTCTTTGTATGTAGCCTTAACTCACTGAATCTGCTTGGATTTGCGTGGCAGAAATATGAGAGTCATTCTCCACTCAGAGCCCTTCTGAATCCCGACATCAAACCCACCATTAAACCCTGATGGTTTTACCTCCAAAACGTCTCAAATCTATCCCTTATCTCCATTCCCTGCTACCACATGACTTCAGGTCAGCATCATTCCTTGTCTGGGTGACTACCATAGCCTCCTTACTGGTCTCAATGTTCACTTTTTAAAAATTTGTGTACCTTTGAAAAGGCATACAAATGTAAAGAGAGCAATATAATGAACCTTCCTTCATATTTCTATCCATGTAATTAGCGATGTGCTGCCCTCTGCTTATCCCTGCATTTTCCCTTTTCAACTGATTCACAATATATTTCCACTCTGCTCCCAATAACATGTTTCTGAACTCCAATGTTACCAATCATTATTCTATTTAACAATGTCCAGTGGCCTCCCACTGTCCTAAGGATTGTGTCCATATTCCTTAGGTAGCCACGATATTCTGCATGATCTGACCCTTCACACTGTTCCACCCACCTCTCCTACCTAGCCCCACATCGACAGTTTTCCAGACTCATTGGCCTTTTGTTAGTCCCTTAAATATGCCACAGGTTTCACCAGCTAATTCCCACATAGCATTTAGGTCTCATTTAAATATCCCCTTCTTAAGGGGAGTATTCCCTAATCTGCCAGATACATTTAGATGTCTTTCATTAATTGCTAATACTTATTGAATACTTTCCTAAGTATTATCTAATTCAATCCACTCCTATGAAATAAACTGAAGCACAGAGAGCTTTTATTATCTTGTCCATAGTCACAGAGTAGGTGAAAAGACCAGCAATTGTGCCTGAGCCTTTGCTCTTCCTCTTTCATAAGAGTTCTATGGCACTCTTGCTAAGACACCCTGGGAGAGCTGATTCTGAGCTGAGTTACGGGGATTAGGCAGCTGTGGAGCTGAGTCATATGTCATGAGATTGTCTTTGTGCCTATGTGCACAGATGGGTGTAACTGCAATGTTGGAATGTGGCTGAGATGTGACATTCTACCAGGCACCGCTTCCATCAATAACAATGCCTTGGGTGATAAGTATTACTATGCGACAGCTATAGACTCCTGATGCTAAGGAGAGCTAATATTAATAATAGGATGATTGTTAGGTTGTATTGCACTGAATACATTTTGGCAGAAAGCATTTTAATCCTTTCTTTCTCCCAGCATCTGCTGTAGCAGGCTTTCCTTGAATGTTCCCACCTTTGCCTAGGATTTTCCTGCTTTTTTTCAGGTGATGGAGAGTTCCAGTGCCCTGCTAGCCATGAGAAAACATACTCTGCCTGGTACATGAAAACCTTCTTTATTATTTTCACATATAGCACAGCTCACCCAAGTATATGGAGTCTTGGTCTTAGTGGGGATGTTGCAATCATGGAACCATGAGAGAGACAAGGACCCTGAAGACAACAAGTAACATAAAGGAAAGTTGCCTTCACTTCAATATGTGTGTTCCTGTGAGCACAGGGAGAAGCAGAGGAACATCTTATGATACTGAATCTTAGACAAACTTTGAGGAAGTTTCCTCTCTGGACACATTCTAATGGCATGATTTTTCGGGTGGTATGTAATTAATACCTGGGAGTCTTTTGGCCAATACGCAACTCCTATGTGTTTCCCCAGAGCTTTAAAAGATTCAAGGTTCCTGTAGGCTGGCTTCAGGCTTCTGTAACACACTTCCTCTAACCGGGTCTCATTCCTCTATCAGAAATAGCACCCTGCCAGTCTGCTCTTTCTTTGACTCCTGGTACTCCGAACTTAAACAAATATCTCCACTTGTAAATATCTTTATTTGTAAAATTGCTTTGGTTTGCCCTGCCTATAGGTTTACCCTGCCAAGGACTTGCAGGTAGTCCATTGCCCTCCAACTGATTTAGTCTTCAAAGAAGAAGTCATAGCCTATTTTTAGATAAAGACTTACCAGCACTGATATATCCTCGGTAATTTCTTTGTGCTTAGGATAAATGAAAAGCATTGTATTAATTTCAAACTTATATAAAGGGTTTCCACATTTAATATGACCAGAGTTATTTCCCTGGGACTTCCCTGGTGGCTCAGTGGTAAAGAATCTACCTGCAATGCAGGAGGCGCAGGTTCAGTCCCTGGGTTGGGAAGGTCCACTGGAGGAGGGAATGGCTACCCACTCCAGTATTCTTGTCTGGAGAATCCCATGGACAGAGGAACCTGGCGGGCCATAGTCCATGGGATCGCAAAGTGTAGGACATGACTGAAGCAACTTAGCAAGCACACAGAGTTCAGTTCAGTTCAGTCACTCAGTCGTGTTCGACTCTTTGCGACCCCATGAACCGCAGCACGCCAGGCCTCCCTGTCCATCATGAACTCCCAGAGTTCATCCAGACTCATGCCCATTGAGTCGGTGATGCCATCCATCCTCTGTCATCCCCTTCTCCTGCCCTCAATCTTTCCCAGCATCAGGGTCTTTTCAGATGAGTCAGCTCTTTGCATCAGGGGGCCAAAGTACTGGAGTTTCAGCTTCAACATCAGTCCTTCCAATGAACACCCAGGACTTATATCCCTATAAATCCATTCATTTTATTACCTAATTTTGTTATCTAATATTACCAAATATTTAATGAACATGTAATGTTATGTATGAAATATTTGCATACCCCTCAAATTCGTATGTTGAAGTCCTAGCCTCCAAGGTGATGGCATTAGGAGGTAGGGCCTTTGGGATGTGATTAGATCATGAGGATGGAGCCCTCGTGAATGTGATTGATGTCCTTGGGAAAGAGACCTCACGGCAGAGATTTTTCTGCTATTGAAGGACACATTGGGAAGATGGCTGTGTATGAACTAGAAAGTGTGTCCTCAACAGACACCAAATCTGTTGGTGCCTTGATACTGGACTTCTCAACCTCCAGAACTGTGAGAAATTTCTGTAGTTCATAAGCCAACCAGTCTACGGAATTATGTTAAAGTAGCTTAAATAGACTAAAACACACACTAGGTGCCAAATACATTGTTGGTTATAGAGATACAGTAATAAATATGATAAAAATCATTACAATTGTGACTGCATGCTATATCTGAAAAAAAAAAGTAATTATTTGAGATACAAATGACAGAGAAGCTTGCTTAATACATTTAAACAATGACATTTGTGGGAATTCCCTGGTGGTCCAAAGATTAGGACTCTTCTTCTTTCACTGCCGAAAGCCATGCAGCACAGCCAAAGAAACCAAGCAAAAGAAAACGAAATTTCCTAATTGCCAATGAAATTGCCTACTTGCTCAAATATGTGGAGAGCAAATACCACACTTAATGTGTGAAGTCACTAATATTAGGGACTTTTTTTTTAAATGCTACCCATGTAAAAATGGCAGTTTACAACATGTGCTAACATTACACTGTCATTAGTTACATGGTAACTGTCTTGGTAACTTAACATTGCTTCTCCATGCACATGTGGACCTACAAAAATTACATTACCTTTGATCACATTAGAAACAAAGAACATTTATGCTGAAGACTATGTTTATGCTAATATATTTGGATATAATTGGGTATATTGGATCAATATATTTGGATGATGATTCATTCAGGGGGAGAATTTAACACCTTTTTGAATACACTAGATCCTTTACATGAGAATAAAATATCATTAATTTTTTAAAATTACCTGAAATGATACATTCTATGAAAGGTCCACAGAAACAGTAAAAATAATAACAATTGAATTGTTTTCCTTTGGTATCTCATTCTTTCCTGGGAGTAAAAAGAAACAGATAAAACTAGATTAAATAAAGCAGAAGGTACACAGAGTATGCTGTGTTGAATCCTGCTTCTCCATGACTGAAACTGTAGTAAATGAGGTAATAGACACTGTCTGGGGTGTAAGACACCTCTGTTCCTTGGATATCTCCTCATATGAAAACAGAGTGAAGTCAGTAGAAACACAAGACTTAGGACATTAGCTGGCCTAAGCTAGCCTTAATACAAGAGATCTTAAAACTTATGTCTTTTCTAAAGTACAAAGGGCTTTTCCTACAGAAACAAAAAATATAAAAGCCACTTCCAAGCCTAGCTCACAGGGTGGGTGTCAGAGAAAGGGACTGTTATGAAAATACTTAACTGGACTCTAAAGAGTTGTATAGTTATGAAGGAATTAATTATTTTAATTAAACAGTATTATGAAGATCATTCTAAGAAAGGTGATAGGACCAATAACAGCATAAAATATATGCTCTTTCTCGAAAGTATTTGAATATAAAATTGATTCAGACCACTGGCTGGTGGCTAAACTATCATTTTTAGATTATTTGTATACTGACCTTGGAATTTGAGCCAAGTTTACAAAACTGCTTTTTGATATTTACTCTAAAGAATATGAAATCCTCTGTATACAGAAAAGGAACTAGATGTGACTCAATGGTTCACATTAAGGACAAATCCTTACCTTTTGTTTTACAAAGATTACATAGGAATTTTATACAGCTCTTCTCAGAGACAATGTTTATGGTATAGTGGTTTGGGAATTCATGAAGAGACTCCTAAGAGAGTAGACAGACAGTTTCCAGGTAGAACATTTTGAGATCTTTGAAAAATCGTGAATCAGATAACCTAGTATCTGTTCTGTGATGCCCTCCAGTTTGTGTGTTTATTATTTCAGTCTTCTGTGATTGATGATGTCATCAAATTCTCTTTTGATGATGAAAGAATTAGACATTGTTACCATAACAATTCATATGCCAGTAGCTTCTCTTTGTCATCACCAGGGGACTAGATTTTGTCCACCTAAAAAAAATGACTTAAGCTTCTTTCTTTCCTTGGGGATTTTTTAAATGTTCATAATACAGTTTTAACTGGTGTATAATTTAAACAAAGTAAAACACATGCAATTTAAGTGTACAGTTCATTGGATTTGTAACAAATGTACATGTATATGTAAAAACTTCTTTAAGATATAGAACATCTCCATAACTCCCAAAACATTTCTTGTGCCCTTTGGAGTCACTACCTTCACACACCCAGAAAACCAGTTTTCTGATTCTACTACCATAACTGAGCTAGTCCTGCTGTAAAACTTCACATAAATAGAATTGTACTGATTCACTTGTTGTTATTTGGCTTTTCTCACTCCAAAATTTTGCAACTCATCCATGTGATTGTGTGTATTTCACACCATACAAAAAGTTAATTCAACGTGAATTACAGATCTAAGCATAAAAGCTAAAGCTGCAAGTTTTTTTTTTTAAGTTAATTTATTTATTTTAATTGGAGGCTAATTACTTTACAATATTGTAGTGGTTTTTGCCATACATTCACATGAATCAGCCATGGGTGTCCATGTGTCCCCCATCCTGAAACCCCCTCCCTCCTCCCTCCCCATCCCATCCCTCACGGTCCTCCCAGTGCACCGGCTTTGAGCGCCCTGTCTCATGCATCGAAGTTGGACTGGTGATCTATTTCACATATGGTAATATACATATTTCAATGCTATTCTCTCAAATCATCCTACCCTCACCTTCTCCCACAGAGTCCAAAAGTCTGTTCTTTATATCTGTGTCTCTTTTGCTGTCTTGCATATAGGGTCATCGTTACCATCTTTCTAAATTCCATATATATGCGTTAGTATACTGTATTGGTGTTTTTCTTTCTGGCTTACTTCACTCTGTATAATAGGCTCCAGTTTCATCCACCTCATTAGAACTGATTCAAATGTGTTCTTTTTAATAGCTGAGTACTATTCCATTGTATATATGTACCACAGCTTTCTTATCCATTTGTCTGCCGATAGACATCTAGGTTGCTTCCATGTCCTAGCTATCGTAAACAGTGCTGCGATGAACATTGTGTCTCTTTCAATTCTGGTTTCCTCGGTGTGTATGCCCAGCAGTGGGATTGCTGGGTCATATGGCAGTTCTATTTCCAGTTTTTTAAGGAATCTCCACCTAGTTCTCCATAGTGGCTATACTAGTTTGCATTCCTACCAACAGTGTAAGAGGGTTCCCTTTTCTCCGCACCCTCTCTAGCATTTATTGTTTGTAGACTTTTTGATAGTGGCCATTCTGAGTGGCGTGAGATGGTACCTCATTGTGGTTTTGATTTGCATTTCTCTGACATGAGTGATGTTGAACATCTTTTCATGTGTTTGTTAGCCATCTGTATGTCTTCTTTGGAGAAATGTCTGTTTTGTTCTTTTTTCCATTTTTTGATTGAGTCATTTATTTTTCTGGTATTGAGCTGCATGAGCTGCTTGTATATTTTTTAGATTAATTCTTTGTCAGTTACTTCATTTGCTATTATTTTCTCCCATTCTGAAGGCTGTCTTTTCACCTTGCTTATAGTTTCCTTCGTTGTGCAAAAGCTTTTAAGTTTAATTAGGTCCCATTTGTTTATTTTTGCTTTTATTTCCATTACTCTGTGAGATGGGTCATAGAGGATCCTGCTGTGATTTATGTCAGAGAATATTTTGCTTTTAGAGAAAAGCATAGAAGAACATCTTTGTAATTTGGGGGTAGATAAATGTCCCTTAGGTGACAGAAAACAACAGCTGAAAAAATGATAAAGTATACTTCATCAAAATTAGAAAATCTTTGGCTCATCATAATATACCATTCAAAAAAAGAATAAGGAAGCCATTACTGTTCACCAGTGGTTTACAGTTACCTGAAACAATACAAATGTGATTCAGGGCTTTCCTGGTGGCTCAGATGGTAAACAATCTGCCTTCAATGTGGGAAACCCAAATTCACTCCTTGCATTGGGAAGATCCCCTGGAGAAGGGAATGGCTACCCACTCCAGTATTCTTGCCTGGGAAATCCCATGGACAGAGGATCCTGGAAGGGCTACAGTCCATGGGATATCAAAGAGTTGGACACGACTTGGTAAATTGATGCTTTTGAATTGTGGTGCTGGAGAAAACTCTTGAGAGTCCTTTGGACAGCAAGGCAATCAAACCAGTCAATCCTAAAGGAAGTCAATGCTGAATTTTCATTGGAAGGACTGATGCTGAAGCTCAAGTTCCAATATTTTGGCCACCTGATGCAAACAGTCAACTCATTGGAAAAGACCTTGATGCTGGAAAAGATTGAAGGCAAAAGGAGAAGAGAGCGGCAGAGGATCAGATGCTTGGATGGCATCACCTACTCAATGGACATGAATTTGAGCAAATTCCAGGAGATAGTGAAGGACAGGGAAGCCTGGCATGATGCAGTTCATGGGGTCACAAAGAGTTGGACACGACTGAGCAACTAACACTTTCACTTTATACATGAGTCATATATGAAATAAAAGCCGTATCAATGTTAGAGATTTTCTGTTGATTTCAATTCTTCCTAGGAGAAAAAAAGAAGGTGGTGAAGGAGGATAACTAAGTTAAATTAGTGCAGAATTAGAATCTCTTTTGGATAACAACTGAATAGGTTATACCAGACTAATGCTCCTATATATTATGTAACAGTCATATGCTCTGGATTAAATTTAAAGAAAAAGTTAAATAAAATGATCAATATCTCAAGGTAAATGAGAGGGACTAAAAATACGCCAATCCTTGAAAGGAGGGAAGTGTATTGTGTAAAATTCACGTTTATACAGCTTTTCATTCGAGGTTATCCCTCAATTCACATAGCGCTAGGTGGCTAGAACTCACATAGAAAGACTTGAAGAGTCAGAGGATAAAGTTGTAAAAGAGGCTGAAAAGCATAGGGAAATCCCAGAAAAAGGGATACACAGAATGAGGTACCCCAAAGTTGGCATAGAAACTCTTACCAAAACCTTGGATGACAATTTAACTGTCCATGCATAGGAAAGACTTCAGTTTCCCCAGGAAATGGCAACATTCACAAGGATATAAAAATTGAGTAATTTCAACTGATGCCTCTTACAGTAGAAATAGGTTTTGGAATTTAGGTCCAGATCAGTTAACTAACTGTCCAAACAAAAATCAGCACTCTACAGTGGGAAATAACAGATCCAGAACCTCTACATGTCATCCATAATGCCAGATATATATTTTTAAAATGTTACTAGGCATGCAAAGAAACAAGAGTATGTAACACATACTGACAAGAAATGAACCCCAATATAACTCAAACATTGGAAATGGTAAATAAGGACTTTAAAGCAGCTTTTGTAAAAAATGTTTGAGAATTTAATGGACAACTTGTTCAAAATGAATGAACAGATAGGAATCAGCAAATGAATGAAAGCAATTAAAAACTAGAACTTTAAAAGTACTATATTTGAAATAAAAATGTTAGTGGGTGGACTTACAAAGAAACCGAACACTGTAGAAGGAAAGGTCATGAAATGAAATGTAAATCAATGTTAATCATCCACTGTGAAAAAGAGAGGAAATTAAAATTTATTTATAGTTACACTGTATTCAGAAGTTATCTTCACTACTCACATAGGGAAGTTTCTGGATTCTCTCTTTGTGAGAACCTCTCCAAGCTGGGGGCCATCAGGAGGAGGGAACAAAGGTGGTGGTGGTGGAACCAGGGGAGGCGATGCTCTTCAGTTGGGCAAATAGGGTGGTGAGGCATGAATAGGTATAACAATACTATGAAACCTATTTTAAAGCCCATCTCCATTCAGGAATTGTTTTAGATGGCTTACAATTAAGAAGGTGTGGTTGCAATAAACAGGGAAACAATATAAGAAGAACAAACAAAAAGGAACAGAAAGAGACATTTATTTAGTCACTCAGGCAGGTATTTTCACATGACACTGTTCATCCCAGTCACTACATGAGAATAAACGTTTTACCTTTATTTTTATTTACATTTAAAGTAAAGTACTGATAGGGAGGGACTTAACGTCTGTCATTTTGCTATTTGCTTTCTATATGCCTTATAGCTTTTTGTGTGTCCCTTATTTCCTGCATTACTGTCATCTTTTGTGTTTAGCTGATTTCTCAATAGTGAAGTGTTTGAGATTATTTCTCATTTCCTTTTGTATGCATTCTATAACTATTGTCTTCGTGGTAATCTTGGGGTTTGCATTTAACATTCTGAAGTTATAGCACTCAAATTAGAATTTATACCAGCTTGACTTCATAAACACACCAAAGTCGTGTCTGACTCTTTGCAACCCCATGGACTGTAGCCCACAAAGCTGCTCTATCCATGGAATTCTCCAGACAAGAATACTGGAGTGAGTAGCCATTCCCTTCTCCAGGGGATCCTCCTGACCCAGGGATTGAACCCCATTCTCCTGTATTGCAGGCAGATTGTTTCCCATCTGAGCCACCAGGGAAGCCCAAACACACCAAAACTCTGTTCCTTTTCAGCATTGTCCCCACCTCTTGTGGTGGTTGATGTCATGAAATTACACACCTTTGTACACTGCATGCCCCAAAACATAAACTAATAATTCTTTTAAATGTATTAGTCTCGGCAATGGCACCCCACTCCAGTACTCTTGCCTGGAAAATCCCATGGACGGAGGAGCCTGGTAGGCTACAGTCCATGGGGTCGCTAAGAGTCAGACACAACTGAGTGATTTCACTTTCACTTTTCCCTTTCATGCACTGGAGAAGGAAATGGCAACCCACTCCAGTATTCTTGCCTGGAGAATCCCGAGGACGGTGGAGCCTGGTGGGCTGCCATCTATGGGGTCGCACAGAGTCAGACACGACTGAAGCAACTTAGCAGCAGCAGCAGCTCTTAAATTATGTAGAAAACAAAATTTGGAGCTACAAACCAAAGCTATAATAATAATACTAGTTTTTAGACAGGTAATTTTAAAAAGATATGTATATATATTTATCTGTATCTTTAATAATGTAGAAAACAAACCAAAGTTATAATAATACTAGTTTCTAAACAGATAATTTAAATATATATATATATATATATATATACACATCTCTTTAACAATGTAGAAAACAAAAAGTGGAGTTACAAGCAGTTGTTACAATACTAGCTTTTATAATTGTCCATATATGTACTTTTACGAGATCTTTATTTCTCCATGTAGGTTTGGGTAACTGGCTAATGTCCTTTCAGTTCAACCCGCAAGACTTCCTTTTGGCTTCCAAAGCTTCTAATGAGAAATCTGCCAATAATCTTATTGAGGTTCTGTCATATGTGATGAATCACTTCTCTCTTGTTTCTCTCAAGATTTTCCCTTTGTCTTTATCTTTGTCTTCCAAAAGTTTGATTATCATGTGTCTTGGTGTGGGTCACTTTGAGCTCCTCTTACTTGGAGTGTATTGAGCTTCTTGGATGTTTATAATCATGTCTTTCATCAAACTTGGGAAAGTTTCAGGTGTTATTTTTTCAAATACTTTCTCCTCTCCTGCTGTGGCTCTTCCAACGCATATATTGCTCAGCTTCTGTTATCCCATAGGTCTCCTAGGCTCTGTACACTTTTCTGCAATCTTTTTTCTTTCAGCTTCTCAGACTCAATAAGTTCCATTGTCCTATTTTCAAGCTCATGGATTCTTTTTTCTACTTCCTCAAACCTGTCTTTCAATCCCTCTAGCAGATTTTTTATTTCTGTTGTTGTAATTTTCAGCTCCTGGATTACTTTTTGGTTTATTTTTAGATCTTCTCTCTATTGACATTTCCATTTTGTTCATACTTCATTTTTTAAATTTTTCACATCTTCCTTTAGTTCTTTGAGCATCTTTGACAGTTATTTTAAAGTCTTTATCTAGGATATTTGCCATCAAGTATGTTTTTTTTTTAGGAGCAGTTGATATTTTTTTTTCCTTTGAATAGTCCACACTTTCCTGTTTGCTTGCATGACTTATGGTTTTTGTTGTTGTTGTTGAAAACTGGACATTTGAATCAAATACTGTGGTAACTCTGGAAAGCAGATTATCCTCTTTCCCCTGCAATTTGCTGTTTTTTGTTATAGTTTTCAATTATTATTTTTGCTTGTTTTGACTGTTGTAGGCTATCTCTGTGTTAAGCATCAGTCTAACTTACAAACTTAAGATCTTTGAAGTCTTTTCTGAGCCTTTCCCTGGGTATACATGGTCACTTACTAATTTCCCTTTATATGTGTTGTTTTTGAGTGTCCTTGTCCTTAATATCTAGGACCAATGGGAGAAAAAGAAACAAATGAAGGGAGAGGTAATGGTTGTTGACCCTTTAAATCCCCTGGAAGTCACTTCAACTGGAAGGGGAGGGGCTTGCAACAATGATGGGATGTGCAACAACAGTGGGTGTCTGCCTCTCTGTCTGCACCTCCGTGATCAGAAGCAGCAGTCAGCAATCAAAGCACAGATACCCAATGTTTTGAAGACAGGGTCCTTTTTGCCCACCCTGGCTTCCGCAAGCTGTGAGTAAGTCACTCCAGGAACACATGCACAGCAGTCTGTCCAATGGCTGAAAGAAGGGGATGAGTGGCTGCTATGTGCTAAGAGCTGAAACCGATTGCAATTAACCTTAATCTGGGCTTCCCTGGTGGCTCAGTGGTAAAGAATCTGCTTGTCAATCCTGGAGACTCGGGTTCAATCCCTGGGTTGCAAAGATCCCCTAGAGAAGGAAATGGCAACCCACTCCAGTATTCTTGCCTGGGAAATCCCATGGACAGAGGAGCTTGGCGGGCTACAGTCAATGGGGTCACAAAAGAGTCAGACACAACTTAGTGACTAAACCACTATCACCAACAACCTTAATTTACCATTCGAGCCCTTCCCTGCAAGCCTTCAATACAATCCAGGGTTCCAGAATAGTACCCCAGAAAATTCTGCCAGTCTAGGTGGAGGGACAGCTTCCCAGTGCTTCACCTGGGAAGCTCTTAAAAGTCCCAGTGCCTACCCATACCCACTGAATCAGAATTTCTGGGGTTGGAACCAGGCATCAGTATTAGCTCTCCAGGTAATTCCAGAAAGCAACCAAGTTTGAGAATCAGAATACAGCTTTAAGTCTCCTACTACTAAAGAGCAACATATCTCCCATGTCATACTTTGAATTTTGGAGGCAGTGTTCCCACGCATAAAGGTATCCAGCAATCTCCCGCTTGTCTGATAAGTGTAAAAGCAGTGAGCTTCCAGTAGGACCTTGGACAGGAGAAAGCACTCCAGCTGGTCCATGTTGCAGACAAATTGCCCTGCCACTGGACTCTTATGACCTTTAAATTTTACACATTTAAAAGGGTCTGAAGCAGGGAGGCGGGGCTAAGATGGCAGAGGAATAGGACGGGGAGACCACTCTCTCCTCCACAAATTTATCAAAAGAACATCTGAACGCTGACCAAACTTCACAAAACTACTTCTGAAGGCTGGCAGAGGACGTCAGGCTTCCACAAAGACAGTGCATTATCTTCACAAGAGGTAGGAGAAATTACAAAAGATAAAAAGAGAGACAAAAGAGTTAGGGACGGAGACCCGTCCCGGGGAGGGAGTCGTAAAAGAGGAGAAATTTCCAAGCACCAGGAAACCCTCTCACCGGCGGGTGTGGGGGAAGATTTCTTATCTCGGAGGGCAAGGTAACTGGGAGGAAAAAATAAATAAAACCCACAGATTACGTGCCTAAAGCAACTCCCAGTAAAGAACCCCAGACGCTCGCATCATCCGCCACCAGCAAGTGGGGGCTGAACGGAGAGGAGCGGGCGGCACTGCCTAGGGTAAGGACCGGGCCCGAGTGCCCTGAGGGCAATCTGAGGGCGCTAACGTGAGATAGTAACCTAAACTGTGGGACAGCCAGAGAGAGAGAACTATCCCGCGAAAAGCCCAACTCTAAGGCACTGCCGGCCCGCTCACAGAACAAAGGACTGAGCGATACCAGAGGAGAGCTAGCCGGCTGCGGACCGCCCCATCCCCGCAGGACACAGCGGGCAGGCGGGGCCCGCCAGAGCCGGAAAGGGGCAAACTCGGCCCCAGAGAGGGCACCCCCTACCAAACTGCAAACAGGCTCCCAGTTTCTAAGCAAAGACTGCCTGAGATCCCGGAGGGTCGACAGCCGCCGGGAGGGTCGCAGCCAGAGACCAGCTCCCCAGAACCGACACAAAGCACACCGGAGCCGGGCGCGCCCGTAAACCGAGGCGGGGACCAGGGAGGTGATAAGCCGCACCGCCCCAACAGGGGAGAGCGCGCTCGCCAAACTCCTGGCCGCCTGAGCAGCTCTGACCGGGAACGGCACAAGCCGTGGGCGAAACCGAGTCTGCGCCTTTGTGGAGTAACCGGGAGCCTGAACCTGAGCGGCTTAGACCTGGGAAGTGCATGCATCTCAGGGCCCACTCCCCGGCCCACTCCCTGGCTGAGTAACCTGAAGCCTGAGCAGGGTAGACGGGGAAAGCACACACGCCGTGAGCGGGGGCAAACCCAGTGCGGCCGAGACACTGCGAGCTCACCACATACACGCCAGGTTTGCAGTGTTCCTTCCTCCCCACAGCACGATTGAACAAGCGAACCTAAAGAGACCACCTCCACCCCTTTGTTGCAGGGCGGAAATTAGATACTGAAGAGATCTCCAAACAGAAGCCAAATAAACAGAGGGAAGCGCTTTGGAAGTGACAGGCCAACAGATTAAAATCCCTGTAGTTAATACCGACTGCATTGAAAAGGATCTATAGATCTTGAAAAGTATAAGCAGGAACAAGGATCTATCTGAAACTGAGCAGACCCCACACTGCTCACAACAGCTCCAGAGAAAGTCCGGGATATATATATTTTTTACTATTATTTTTTTTTTTTAATATTTTTTTTTAATTAAAAAAAATTTTTTTTTCTCTTTTTCCTTTTTCTTCAAGTCCTCTATTACACCTTTAACTTTCATTTTCATAACCCACTATTAACTTGCAAAAAAAAAAACCCTATTTTTGAAGGAAACTGCATACATATATCTTATACCTTTTGTGTTTTCTTTTTTTACTGTTTTTCTCCTGTTTTACTTTTTTTACTGTTTCTTTTTTTACTGTTTTACTGGGTTTTTTTCTTTTTACACTGTTTCCTTTTTTCCTTTTTTTTTATATTCTAAGTTTTATAAGAGTCTAACCTCTACTCTAGATTTTTAATCTTTGTTTTACATATTTGATATCAATTTTGTACATTTAAGAACCCAATCTTTAGGACCCATTTTTACTCAGGAGTGTGATCACTGGCCTGATTACTCTCTCCCCCTATTGATGCTCTTTCTTCTCCCCCAGGGAACCTCTATCTCCCACCCTCCTCCTTCTCTTCTCAACCCAATTCTGTGAATCTCTGAGGGTGTTCTGGGTACCGGAGAACACTTCAGGAACAGGATACTGCCCAGATCTCTCTCTCCCCTCCTGATTCCCCCCTATCTACTCATGCTCACCTCTATTACCTTCCTCCCCCCTCTCTATGTATCTCTGTGAACCACTCTGGGGGTTCCAAACTGTGGAAAGCACAGAGGGAAGTGCTTACTGGCTAGACTGCTCTCTCCACATTTGAATTCCCCTCTTCCCCTCCTGGTCACCTCAACCCCCCCCCCACCTCATCTCTCCATGTAACTCAGTGAACCTTTCTGGGTATCCCTCACGGTGGACAATCTTTTCACCATTAACCTAAAAGTTTTATTATTGATGCTGTATGGAAGGAGAAGTCTTGAAGCTACTGCAAGAATAAGACTGAAAGCCACGGGAAATATTAATTAATAAGAGACCATCCAATAGCCTCCACATATACACTGAAACCAAGCTCCACCCAAGAGCCAATAAGTTCCAGAGCTAGACATACCACACAAATTCTCCAGCAACGCAGGAACATAGCCCTGAGCATCAATATACAGGCTGCCCAGAGGCACACCAAATCCATAGACATCTCAAAATTAATACTGGTCACTCCATTGCACTCTAGAGAGCAGAAATCCAGCTCCACCCACCAGAACACCGACACAAGCTCCCCCAACCAGGAAGCCTTGACAAGCCACCTGTCCAACCCCAACCACAGTGAGGAACCTTCACAATAAAGAGGAACTTCATACTACCAGAATACAGAAGGGCCACGCCTAACACAGCAATCTAAACAAGATGAAAAGGCAGAGAAATACTCAGCAAGTAAAGGAAAATGAGAAATGCCCACAAAACCAAACAAAAGAGGAGGAGATAGGGAATCTATCTGAAAAAGAATTTAGAATAATGATAATAAAAATGATCCAAAATCTTGAAAGCAAAATGGAGTTACAGATAAATAGCCTGGAGACAGGGATTGAGAAGATGCAAGAAATGTTTATCAAGGACTTAGAAGAAATAAAAAGGAGTCAATATAGAATGAATAATGAAATAAAGGAGATAAAAGACACTCTGGAGGGAACCAACAGTAGAATAACGGAGGCAGAAGATAGGATAAGTGAGGTAGAAGATAGAATGATGGAAATAAATGAAGCAGAGAGGAAAAAAGAAAAAAGAATCAAAAGAAATGAGGGAAACCTCAGGGACCTCTGGGACAATATGAAATGCCCCAACATTCGAATCATAGGAGTCCCAGAAGAAGAAGATAAAAGGAAAGGCCATGAAAAAATACTCGAGGAGATAATAGTTGAAAATTTCCCTAAAATGAGGAAAGAAATAGTCACAGAAGTCCGAGAAACCCAGAGAGTTCCAAACAGGATAAACCCAAGGCGAAACACCCCAAGACACATATTAATCAAATTAACAAAGATCAAACACAAAGAACAAATATTAAAAGCAGCAAGGGAGAAACAACAAATAACACACAAGGGGATCCCCATAAGGATAATGGCTGATCTTTCAATAGAAACCCTTCAGGCTAGAAGGGAATGGCAGGACATACTTAAAGTAATGAAAGAGAATAATCTACAACCCAGATTACTGTACCCAGCAAGGATCTCATTCAGATATGAAGGAGAATTCAAAAGCTTTACAGACAAGCAAGAGCTGAGAGAATTCAGCACCACCAAACCAGATCTCCAACAAGTGCTAAAGGATCTTCTCTAAACAGGAAACACAGAAAGGATGTTTCAACACGAACTCAAAACAACAAAGTAAATGGCAACGGGATCATACTTATCAATAATTACTTAAATGTAAATGGGTTGAATGCCCCAACCAAAAGACAAAGGCTTGCTGAATGGATACAAAAACAAGACCCCTATATATGCTGTCTACAAGAGACCCACCTCAAAACTAGGGACACACACAGGCTGAAAGTGAAGGGATGGAAAAACATATTTCATGCAAACGGAGACCAAAAGAAAGCAGGAGTCGCAATACTCATTTCAGATAAAATAGACTTTAAAATAAACGATGTGAAAAGGGACAAAGAAGGACACTACATAAAGATCAAAGGATCAATCCAAGAAGAAGACGTAACAATCATAAATATATATGCACCCAACATAGGAGCACCACAATATATAAGGCAAATACTAACAAGTATGAAAGGGGAAATTAACAATAACACAATAATAGTGGGAGACTTTAATACTCCACTCACGCATATGGATAGATCAACTAAACAGAAAATTAACAAGGAAACACAAACTTTAAATTATACAATAAACAAATTAGATTTAATTGATTTTTACAGGACTTTCCACCCCAAAACAATCAATTTTACCTTTTTCTCAAGTGCACATGGAACTTTCTCCAGGATATATCACATCCTGGGCCATAAATCTAGCCTTGGTAAATTCAAAAATATTGAAATCATCCCAGCCATCTTCTCTGACCACAATGCAGTAAGATTAGACCTCAATTACAGGAAAAAAACTATTAAAAATTCCAACATATGGAGGCTAAACAACACGCTTCTGAATAACCAACAAATCACAGAAGAAATCAAAAAAGAAATCAAATTATGCATAGAAACGAATGAAAATGAAAACACAACAACCCAAAACCTATGGGACACTGTGAAAGCAATACTAAGGGGAAGGTTCATAGCAATACAGGCGTACCTCAAGAAACAAGAAAAAAATAAATCAACTAACTCTACACCTAAAGCAACTAGAGAAGGAAGAAATGAAGAACCCCAGGGTCAGTAGAAGGACAGAAATCTTAAAAATTAGGGCAGAAATAAATGCAAAAGAAACAAAAGAGACCATAGCAAAAATCAACAAAACTAAAAGCTGGTTTTTCGAGAAGATAAACAAAATTGACAAGCCATTAGCCAGACTCATCAAGAAACAAAGGGAGAAGAATCAGATCAACAAAATTAGAAATGAAAATGGAGAGATCACAACAGACTCCACAGAAATACAAAGGATCATAAGAGACTACTACCAACAGCTATATGCCAATAAAATGGACAACTTGGAAGAAATGGACAAATTCTTAGAAAAGTATAACTTTCCAAAACTGAACCAGGAAGAAATAGAAGATCTTAACAGACCCATCACAAGCACGGAAATCGAAACTGTAATCAGAAATCTTCCAGCAAACAAAAGCCCAGGACCAGACGGCTTCACAGCGGAATTCTACCAAAAATTTAGAGAAGAGCTAACACCTATCCTACTCAAACTCTTCCAGAAAATTGCAGAAGATGGTAAACTTCCAAACTCATTCTATGAGGCCACCATCACCCTAATTCCAAAACCAGACAAAGATGTCACAAAAAAGGAAAACTACAGGCCAATATCACTGATGAACATAGATGCAAAAATCCTTAATAAAATTCTAGCAAACAGAATCCAACATCATAGTAAAAAGATCATACATCATGACCAGGTGGGCTTTATCCCAGGAATGCAAGGTTTTTTTAACATCCGCAAATCAATCAATGTAATACACCACATTAACAAATTGAAAGAAAAAAACCATATGGTTATCTCAATAGATGCAGAAAAAGCCTTTGACAAAATTCAGCATCCATTTATGATAAAAACCCTCCAGAAAGCAGGAATAGAAGGAACATATCTCAACATAATAAAAGCTATATATGACAAACCCACAGCAAACATTATCCTCAATGGTGAAAAATTGAAAGCATTTCCCCTAAAGTCAGGAACAAGGCAAGGATGCCCACTTTCACCACTACTATTCAACATAGTTTTGGAAGTTTTGGCCACAGCAATCAGAGCTGAAAAAGAAATAAAAGGAATACAGATAGGAAAAGAAGAAGTAAAACTCTCACTGTTTGCAGATGACATGATCCTCTACATAGAAAACCCTAAAGACTCTACTAGAAAATTACTAGAGTTAATCAATGAATATAGTAAAGTTGCAGGATATAAAATTAACACACAGAAATCCCTTGCATTCCTATACTCCAATAATGAGAAAACAGAAAGAGAAATTAAGGAAACAATACCATTCACCATTGCAACAAAAAGAATAAAATACTTAGGAATATATCTACCTAAAGAAACAAAAGACTTATATATAGAAAACTATAAAACACTGATGAAAGAAATCAAAGAGGACACAAACAGATGGAGAAATATACCGTGTTCATGGATCGGAAGAATTAATATAGTGAAAATGAGTATACTATCCAAAGCAATCTATAGATTCAAAGCAATCCCTATCAAGCTACCAATGCTATTTTTCACAGAACTAGAACAAATCATCTCACAATTTGTATGGAAATATAAGAAACCTCGAATAGCCAAAGCAATCTTGAGGAAGAAGAATGGAACTGGAGGAATCAACCTGCCTGACTTCAGGCTCTACTACAAAGCCACAGTCATCAAGACAGTATGGTACTGGTACAAAGATAGAAATATAGATCAATGGAACAAAATAGAAAGCCCAGAGATAAACCCACGCACATATGGACACCTTATCTTCGACAAAGGAGGCAAGAATATACAATGGACAAAAGACAATCTCTTCAACAAGTGGTGCTGGGAAAACTGGTCAACCACTTGTAAAAGAATGAAACTAGAACACTTCCTAACACCGTACACAAAAATAAACTCAAAATGGATTAAAGATCTAAACGTAAGACCAGAAACTATAAAACTCCTAGAGGAAAACATAGGCAAAACACTCTCCGACATAAATCACAGCAGGATCCTCCATGACCCACCTCCCAGAATATTGGAAATAAAAGCAAAAATAAACAAATGGGACCTAATTAAAATTAAAAGCTTTTGCACAACAAAGGAAACTATAAACAAGGTGAAAAGACAGCCTTCAGAATGGGAGAAAATAATAGCAAATGAAGCAACTGACAAACAATTAATCTCAAAAATATACAAGCAACTTCTGCAGCTGAATTCCAGAAAAATAAACGACCCAATCAAAAAATGGGCCAAAGAACTAAACAGACATTTCTCCAAAGAAGACATACAGATGGCTAACAAACACATGAAAAGATGCTCAACATCACTCATTATTAGAGAAATGCAAATCAAAACCACAACGAGGTATCATTTCACACCAGTCAGAATGGCTGCTATCCAAAAGTCTACAAGCAATAAATGCTGGAGAGGGTGTGGAGAAAAGGGAACCCTCTTACACTGTTGGTGGGAATGCAAACTAGTACAGCCACTATGGAGAACAGTGTGGAGATTCCTTAAAAAACTGGGAATAGAACTGCCATATGACCCAGCAATCCCACTGCTGGGCATATACACCGAGGAAACCAGAATTGAAAGAGACGCATGTAACCCAATGTTCATCGCAGCACTGTTTACAATAGCCAGGACATGGAAGCAACCTAGATGTCCATCAGCAGACGAATGGATAAGGAAGCTGTGGTACATATACACAATGGAATATTACTCAGCCATTAAAAAAAAATACATTTGAATCGGTTGTACTGATATGGATGAAACTGGAGCCCATTATACAGAGTGAAGTAGCCAGAAAGAAAAACAACAATATAGTATACTAATGCATATATATGGAATTTGAAAGATGGCAACGATAACCCTATATGCGAGACAGAATAAGAGACACAGATGCATAGAACAATTTTATGGACTCTGAGGGAGAAGGTGAGGGTGGGACGTTCTGGGAGAATAGCATTGAAACATGTATATTATCATATGTGAAACAGAACACCATTCCATGTTCGATGCATGAGACAAGGGCTCAGGGCTGGGGCAATGGGAAGACCCAGAGGGATGGGATGGGGAGGGAGGTGGGTGGGGGGTCCAGGAAGGGGAACACATGTAAACCCATGGCTGATTCATGTCAGTGTATGGCAAAAACTATTACAATATTGTAAAGTAATTAGCCCCAACTAAAATAAATAAATTTATTAAAAAATAAATAAATAAATAAATAAAAATAAATAAAAGGGTCTGAAGCAAACTGGGATGATGGGTAAAGACTATTGATAGCCTTGGTAGAAAACTTACCAGCAGAGGCCATCTGAATTCTGGAGTAAAGAAATGTCCTGTTGAGCAGGTAACCGTCATTCCCTCCTTTTATTTTTATTTTTTCCTTCCTTTTGAAAGATAGGAGTTACTGTAATGTTTCCCCCTCTTCCTTCCTTGCCTCTTACTACTGATTCTCATATGAGCTAAATTTGCTATTTATTTTACAGATTGCAGAACAGTCAGATGGGCTTTCTAAGGAACCAAAAGCAAAATGGTTATTACCTGGAAATAGTAGACTCTGAGAAACTTGGCCCTCTGACATTAGCTGTGGATTCTGTGGTCTACTTGTCCCTTCCCTGGTGGCTGAGATGGTAAAGAATGTGCCTGGAATGCAAGACACCCAGGTTCAATCCCTGGGTCAGGAAGATCGCCTGGAGAAGGGAATGGCTACCCATGCCAGTATTCTTGCCTGGAGAATTCCAATGGACAGAGGAGCCTAGCAGGCTACAGTCCATGGGGGTTGCAAAGAGTCGGACACAACTGAGTGACTAACATTTTTACTTTCTGTGGTCTATTAGACAAGGGAGGCTGTGCTAGAGTTGTGCATAATGTTTTTGACTCATGGTAGCAGGGAATATTTTAGATATCTGGAAAGAAGTGATTGACAGCCAGACAGCTATAAGTAAATGTTGTAGACCCTTTTAGAGATATCAACACAGCTCACAACAGCATGTCCTTCTCTGAGAACCACCCCAGAGAGCAATCTACCCTCCAGTAAACCTGCTCCCTGGTGCAGCTGCTGGAAGCATGAAGGGATGCTATGCCATTTGGCTTTTGTTTTCCAGGAATTTAGAGTTTTGAAGGAAGAAACCTTGAGTCTGGAGATAGTTGGAGCTTGGTCCTATCTGCAGACCTTTAGGGGAAGTTCACAGTTTTCAACTCTTGAGGCCCTTGTACTTCCCTGGCTCTTGCTTATGGCCTGGTTGTAGTGACGTGCTAGTAAATTTTTACACAATCACTTCCTTTAAAAAAAAAAACAACAACATGGAAATGGAAAGGAAGGGGATGGAACCCTGATTTCTAGTGTTTGCTGATTTCCATGGTGCAAATATTCCCACTGTGGCCGATATCAAGCTACCACATGAAGTCACTGAACAGGAAGTAGGGAAGTGTTGCACTCAACAGGTTCTCACAGGCAGGTATGAACCGGCCTCAGTGCACCATTATCTGGCTGTCAACTATCCCTTGTATTCAGTAGAACTCTCCAGTAGCCTCCCAGGAACCTCCCTTTGGGATTTATACAACTCAAGGGGAATGTCAGTTCTTTGCAACAAAAATATCTTTAAAACACCTAGCTAGCAAAACCACCTTTTATTCTGAACGGTTTTGTTGTTATTGTTGTTCTTTAGTCGCTAAGTCGTGTCCCACTCTCTGCGACCCCATGGACTGCAGCATGCCAGGCTTCCCTGTCCTTCACTATCTCCTGGAATTTGCTCAAATTCATGTCCATTGAGTCAGTGATGCCATCCAACCGTCTCATCCTCTGCTGCCCTCTTTTCCTCCTGCCTTCATTCTTTCCCAGCATCAGGGTCTTTTCCAATGAGTTGGCTCTTCACATCAAGTGGCCAAAGTCTTGGAACTTCAGCTTCAGCATCAGTCCTTCCCATGAATACTCAGGGTTGACTTCCTTTAGGACTGACTGGCTTGATCTCCTTTCTGTCCAAGGGACTCTCAAGAGTCTTCTCCAGCACCACAATTCGAAAGCATCAATTTACCAAAAGTGTGTTCTAACGTTGGCTGATTTTTCACAGCCACGTACTTTAAATATTTAGAGCGATCTTCATTTCTATGCAAAATTCATATATATTTCTACAAATACGCAGTCCTCTCCAGGTCCAGAAAAGAATGTTTTTAATCATCTTCAGTGTTTTCATCATAAGCTGTTGCCTAGGATTAAATGTTGTCTTTGGAAATTCCTGCCCTCTGGTGTCCAGTGTGGGGAACTACTTTCATCTTAGCTGTGAATGTTACTGGGGACTAAGAACGGATGAATTGGAAGCTTTTGGTACCCATCAGGGAATATTCCCTGCGTATAGACAGGTGGACATTGTGCATATTGGCTGCCCATGTTTCTTTCTTAATGAAGTTCAAGGGAATTTCACAACAGATTTCTCTAGCTCATCACGACTGACATTTTGAGTCAGATAATTCTTTGTTGTGAGGGCTGCCCTGTGCATTGTAGGATGTTGAGGAACATCCCTGGCCTCTGCCTACTATCTGTGCATAGCAACCCTCCCCCTACAAGTTGTACAACCAGCAAGATCTTAAGACATTACCAAATATCCCAGAAGTTGGTGAAGGAGTGGATGTGAGTGTGCAGCAGTGGTGGTGGTTGTGCAAAATCATCTTGCTTGAGAATCACTGTTCTACTCTGATGGAGGAAATTGGTCCCCTGCATCACTGACCTTGAGCTACACTGAAGCCAGTGCTGCAGGTTATGTCTGCAGGTTACAGCCTGAAGCTCTAGAAGAAATAATTCCAGGTACCAGATAGAAAGGGCTTCCCCAGTGACTCAGATGGCAAAGAATCTGCCTTCAATGCAGGAAATCCGAGTTTGATACCTGAGTTGGGAAGATCCCCTGGAAAAAGGAAAGGCTACCCACTCCAGTATTCTTGCCAGAATTCTATGGACAGAGGGGCCTGGTGGCCTACAGTCCATGGGGTTACAAAGAGTTAGACACGACAGAGCAACTATCACCTTTCACTCTGACCAGGTAGAAAAGCATCTACTTTGTAGTAGGACATAGAGTCCACAATCAAAAGAATTTTTCTTAATTGAAAAAAAAGCACTTCTTATGAGGCATGATGAGAGTGGAGGTGATGATTCATTTATTCATTCATCTAATAGATACTCTTCTGGCAGTGCCTGTGAGACAGATGATGTAATCGGTGCTGGAGCTCACAGAAAGGCAGACTTTAACTAACAATTCTAGAAAGGTTCAATGGGGATATTTTTAGTTCTAAGAGAAACCCGATTCCAAGTGTCTTAATGATGGGACTTCGTTGGCTCACACATTCGAGAGCCCACAGGCCGTGCAGGCTTTAGATAAGGCTGGAGCCTCTGGCTCAGGGTTGTCATCAAGGACTATGGTTCCTTCAGGGTCTCTGCTCCTAGGATCCTATGTCAATTTCATCCTAAGGCTGACCTACCTTGTGGTCCCCAAAAGTGTTGCATGCATGCTAAGTCACTTCAGTCGTGTACAACTCTGTGTGACTCTATGGACTGTAGCCCGCCGGGCTCCTCTGTCCTTGAGATTCTCCAGGGAAGAATACTGGAGTGGGTTGCCATTTCCTCCTCCAGGGGATCTTCCCAACCTGGGATTGAACCCACATCTCTTACATTTACCTGCATTGGCAGTCAAGTTCTTTACCACTAGCACCACCTGGGAAGCCAGATGTGTTAGCAGCTTCTAATGTCATCAGTATCATCCTAATGCATCCACATTTCCAGTAAAAGACCTGAGATTCAACTTGATTGGACTAGTTTAGATCATCTGCCCACGGCGGGGGGGGGGGGGGGGTAGGGGTGCGGGGGGGAATGTTGATTAGCTTAGTCTCAGTCACTTGGTTCAACCATGGCATTAGTTGCCATAGAAACCACATAGACTCTAAGAAGGAGATAAAGCGAGAAAGAAAGGCACGGATGCTGGGCAAATGTGCAGCTCCCAACCAGCCAAAGCCCTTTCAAGCTCTTTGCTGCTTTTCACACAGGGTCTCCTATGAGGTTTCATCCAGGGTCTCCCTGAAAGCCTCAAAATAGTCCTCCGTGCTTCATACCTGCTGTTCTTTCCTCTGAAATCTCATTCCAGTTCTACTTCTCACAGTGATCCCCTTCTCTTCTCTCAATGCTCAATTCAGAAGCAGCCCCTCTAAGACTGTTTCCACCTCCCAGACCTTCCCTCCTCTGTACCCCCTCGGCCCTTGAACTTCCCTGAGCCGCGTATCGCTCAGGTTCTATTTGACTGCTTTCTGGCCAGGCTCCAGGATGAGTTTAGACCTACCTTCCATCTCTGAAGAGTTTGAGTCTACTAAGTTCTCTTTCTTTAATACAAGAATTGAGAGCTCTTGGTGGTGATCCTTTGCTGTCCTCAGTTTCAAAAACAAAATGGTTAAAGTGTGTGTGTGTGTGTTTGAAAGAGAAAGACTTGAGCTGTGGAAGGAACAAAGGATTCAGCGTCAGACAGTCCTGGGTTTGAATCCCTGAGACTTTGACCAGTAGATCCCCACTTAACCTAGCCTTCTCTCTTTAAATGGTATGTATCATATATTATGTATTCATGCTTTCTATGGTGTTTCACACTTGTGAGTATGCTACATGCCTGTGTTATTCATGTACGTAAGGTACATTTAGTAAATGGTGATTTAATAAATTCTTAGAACTGTAAATATTGCCATGCTGCTGCTAAGTCGCTTCAGTCATGTCCGACTCTGTGTGACCCCATAGATGGTAGCCCACCAGGCTCCCCCGTCCCTGGGATTCTCCAGGCAACAACACTGGGGTGGGTTGCCATTTCCTTCTATCAGTAAATCACACGGTGACTTTGGCTGAGAGGAAAAAATGAGTCGTTACAAGACAGACAAGCGATGACAGCCCCTTCCAGCCTTACAGAAACTTCTTTCTCTCCAGCTGTATGGGACCCCCAGAGTGGAAGGAGGAGGCATGGCTGTCCCCTTCACCTGCCCCTTTACCCAGCTTTGCCCTCCAAGGCACTGCCTTGACATAACAGCTTCCATGTGCCCATGGGGTTATAGTGGCCCTACAGGCATAACCTAAAGTTAAGAATGATCAAAGAGTCTTTTATTTATTTTTACGTGATACATTTAAACTAATTTAATGCCCTTGGGGCAGGATTCAGTGTTCCAGGTGGCACTAGTGGTAAAGAACCTGTTTGTCAATGAAGGAGATGTAAGAGACGTGGGTTCATTCTCTGGGTTGGGAAAATCCCCTGGAGGAGAGCATGGCAACTCACTCCAGTATTCTTGCCCAGAGAATCTCATGGACAGAGGAGTCTGGCAGGCTACAGTTCATAGGGTCACAAAAAGTCGGACACGACTGAAGCAACTTAACACGCATGCACACACGGGGCAGGTTTAGTGCAGAAAAAGTGGGAAGTGGTATGAGCCTAGGAGCATACCTAGCTTTTAAAATATTAATTCTTATGGCAAAAATTCCCCTTTATTAGACTCTTCCATAAAGCATTTTTCCTGATAGGAAATGCGGCCCTGTGGGGGGGGGGGGCAGGGGGGGGGGCCACTTGAAGAGCCTGAAGTGGCTCAACACATTTATCCTTGTCAGCTTCTCTGGTGTGAGCTACAGTTCAGATGCTTTCTATCTGTGCGGCTTAACCTTTCTGAACCTCACTTTGCTCATCTGCAAAATGGGAATAAGTCTCTACCATGAGGGAGTCATGCCCATTTGTATATCCCATGCACCACACTACATCAGCCTGGTCCACTCTGACTTTGTATTCATAACAAATACACCCACCCAGTCATGCTGGAAATTCAGCAAGTCTCTCTCAGGGCTCCCTTGGCCAGAGATATTCCGCAGAGGTCAGGACAAGTAACCACCAGAAATGGTTATAGCATGGTTTTCTCCCTTTGCCCTCTTGCCTGCCCTGACCTTCAGGGGCAAGCCTAATCCTACTGGCACTTAATTACTTCAGTGCATCACTTTGGGAAGCTCTATATGAGCATTTGTTGTTATAAAAGTTAGCGAATCTCAACCGTGTTCTATCTTTGTAATAGAGCACACATTTTTTAGAAGGACCCAAGGACTTTTTGAAGTCTAAATATTTAAAATTCTGTTACTGACAGTCCTGAATATCTTTAAGAGAAAATGCACAATCCATGACAAAGACCAGAATATATTGAGAAAATAATTTATTTAATTGTAAATCAGGAATTTTATTTTAGTTTTTTAACATTGAACTTTTGATTTTTGAGTTTGTCCATTTGGGTTTTAAATTTAACTGAATTTAAAAAAATCAAGATCCCTTTGAAAGGAAACTTCATTCCTTTTCTCTGATCTTTGAAGACACATCATTTCTTTGCTTTCAGACTTAAACCATGAACTCTCCCTAGTCCAGAATGGATCCCCAAAAACTTGAATTATACAGAAGCAAGAGTCCTAACTGACCTTTGATCTCCTTTTTCTTTTACAAGCCCACTTCCTCAGGATTTTTGTTGGTTTTCTTTTGTTTTCCTGGGATGTGAAAAATTTTGGCAAGAACGGAAGAGTAGGAGGCACAGTAAAACAGCAGAGAAAATGGAGGCTTCATTTTATCAAAGAAGCCCACACTGCTGAGCATCAAGCCAGTGAGGTGGCTCTTCAAGTCAAAAGCTTGAAAACGGAAAGCAATGACGTAAACTGGAACACAAGCAAAATATAAACATGCCTGTATATATAAATGTTGCCTCCTAACTTCCTTTACACTGACTTGCTTAACTTTAAATAATATATAAGATCTCATAGCTTCTCTTAGAGAAAGGAATTGAATGGTAAGACCCATCGCCATCCCCTCTACTTTTGATATAAAGTCAACTAACCATTTTATTAAACACGTCTGGTTGTTATACTTCAGTAGTGCAGATGGGGCAAGGGGAAAGCTCCTTGATGTCAGCCCTCCAACGTGGGGCTTGATAGGCTGAGGGTTAGAGCAGACGGTGGCAGGACTCGCTGACGACTGACTGTCATGAAGCCCAGGTCTGGGAACTGTAACCCCTGGCAGTTCTCTTCAGTCCCCTGCGGGTCTTTGTCTCCTCGGACACCACCCACTTCCTCTGGCCAAGGATCTGGAGACTCAAGTTCCAGAGTCTGGCATACTGAAGATGACTTGGCCAAAACAAGAAGCATCTTATAAGACAACACTGCTCTGGCCGTCATAATGGTTGAGGAGACTGGAGACCACCCACACTGCCTGGATCCATGCCATATTTATGTGCCAACCGCATGCCCTGTGCCCCTCAGAGGAGACACTGCCCCACAGTGATCAGCTCCCTGTCTTTCTACTCTCTCTTTGCTTATTTCATGGCCAACTTACTTGGAGGCTTTGTTTTCATTTCGTGCTGAGCACCCACTGGCTCACTCAGATTGCCTGTGACTCCCAACATCTTCACCATACGCATTGGGAATCTTGACTAGTCTTGGCACAGAAGGCAAACAATGTCCTGATAAGGAAAGGACATTGACTAAACTATTTGAGGATCGCCAAGGTAGACTGTGTCCTACTAACAGTTCTCCTGCTGCAAAAGCAACTCTGTGTTGCTTCAGACCCAGCAGAGACAGGAAGAAAACTGAAATCAAGAGGACAGCCCCTCACAATCGTTATCTTGTTGCCAAACACTTCCCTTTGCATACTTCTCTCCAGCAAGTCAACTGGCACATGTAGAATGTTTCTGGCTTTTTCTTTGTCTATGACAATTTTTTTTTTTTTTTTTTTTGGTTCAGCTGATAGTGTATCCGTTCCTCGCCCCCACAACCAAGAATAGATAAGAAATCACTGGGAATTTACATCTGATTACCATAGGTTCATTCTCTCATATTACAAGGCTCCAAGTGGCAAGGAGAAATAGTATGTACTTGCTGTGTTGGTCTTCTGTTAGTATTTTTTCTTTTTAAGTTAAAATTAAGTGTTACTGTTCTGAGGAAGTAGCCAGAATAATACTCTCTCAAATTCAGAAATGTACTGGCACAAAGTCAGACGTTATTTCTAACCACATTATACTCTTTCGTCTGCCAAGATATCTTGACAAGCTTAATATCCTCAGGCAGGCCTATATGATAATCCCAGCAGTATTCCGGGGATAAGATTTTAGTGGGTTTGTTGAGAAGGAAATACTTGTTTAGATGGCTTTCATCGTGCCATTCGGCTTCTATGTCATTTTTCTTGTCCTCGAGGATTCCTTTGAAGCATTCCTGGGTGATGTTAAGGACCTGAGTGGGTGTTCCCCCAAAAATGGCTGCATGGTAATAAAAATCCCCTTTGCCGAAGGGAATGTATGCTGCAGACTCCTTCCGCCTCTCATAGGTGAACGCATCAGGATCTGCCTTGTACCACCAGGCCTGTAGCTGGGCCACCGACTCGCCCAGAGTCTCCACCCCAAACTTGTCTTGGAAGACCTGGTCCACGTCCATGCAGAAGAGGAAGTCAACCTCATGCTGGATGTGAGCCACAATGTGCTCCCCAATGGTCTTCATGCGCATCATGCTGATGTCCTGCCACCTCCTCTCAGGCTTGATCTCAAACACTTTGAAGGAGCGCAGAGGACCCAGCTCTATCAAAGGCATCCTGGAGACATCATCCACCATGATGTAAAAGATGACTCGGTGGCCAACCATGAAGTGCTTATTAGCAGACGTTAAGAACTCCTCCAAGTAATGCTCAATGTATCTAAAACAAAGAAGAATGGGATAAATGTAACCTCTGGGATTTCTGCAGGCTTCTCCAGTGGATCAGTGGTAAAGACTCGGCCTGCAATGCAGGAGACGAGGGAGACAAGGGAGATGTGGGTTCGATCCCTGGGAAGATTCCCTGGAGGAGGAAATGGCAACCCACTCCAGTATTCTTGCCTGGAAAATTCCATGGATGGAGGAGCCTGGCAGGCTACAGTCCATAGAGGTCGCAAAGAGTCGGACATGACTCAGCAACTGAACACACACACTGGGATTTCTGCAGGAGACGACATGCTGTTCTCATCAAGGCACATCCATTGCTGTACTATTATTTCTGGCCACTCTCCACCATTCAATCACTCAACTTTGAGGAGGTGAAGTGACTTACCTGATGATTCTGGAAGGTGACTGGGCAGGCCCAGCCCCTCCTCTTTCACTCTTGGAAGCCAGTAAGGTGGAGAGAACATGTATTCTCAACCGCTCTGGGCCCTGCAGTGTAGCTAAATAATATAGGCCTTTCTCCAACATCCAGACACCTGCAGTTTCTCGTGCTGCGGATGAGGGATGCCTAAGTCTTTCTAATTCTGTGGTTCAACATTAGGAGGCCCAGGACCTTCAGTTTTAGAACCCATATTCTCCAATATCAGCTTTAACTGTAGCGAAGGTGATCATCACTTACTTATCCCTTTGTCTTATTTATCAGTTGGTTCAGACTTTGGGAAGGCAGAGGGGTGCTAGTCCTTTTTCGTACTGTTTGATTGAGATATAATTGACATATAGCATAGTTTAAGTTTAAGGTGTGCCAAGTGTTGATTTGGCATATTCATGAATTACAAAAGGGCTTCCCAGGTGGCTCAGTGGGTAGAGAATCTGCCTGCGATGCAGGAGACGCAGGAGATGCGGGTTCGATGCCTGGGTCAGGAAGATCCCCTGGAGGAGGGCATGGCAATCCACTCCAGTATTCCTGCCTGGAGAATACCATGGACAGAGGAGCCTCGTGGGCTACAGTCCATAAAGTCACAAAGACTCAGACATGACTGAAGTGACTGAGCATGCAGCACACATATATCACAAAATTATTACCACTGTAGCATTAGTTAAGACCTTCTTCTCATCACATAATCATCATTTCTTTTTTGGAAAGAAGATTTGAGATTTATTATCTGAATAACTTTATAAGTATATAAAACAATGTTATTAACAATAATCACAATGTTTTACTTCAGATCCCCAGAACTGGCTCATTTTATAACTGGAAGGTTGTACCCTTCGATCAACATCAGGGGATGCTAGTTCCCAGGCATCTCTCAAAAACCCGAACACACGCTCCAATGTTATACTGCCCTACCAGATGAAAGGCTGACATGACCCTTAGGTCCTTTGGGGATGCCTTAAGACTAACCATCACCACGCTCTTCTCCTTCTCTGGGACCCAGAGAATGGGTTATGGGACATGAATATCCTTCCACATTACACATTCACTTTATACCAATACATTATCCAGCTACCACCATTATAAGACCCATCCAAATACCAGAGCAAACAACCTCTGATCTAAACTTATTTTAACTATCTCATTTCCTTTTCTAATGGATTTTAACTATTAGAATATTTTTAGGCTTACAGCAATATGGAGCTGAAATTGCAGAGTTCTCATATACCCGCATGCTCCCTACTCCTTCCCACAGCTTCCCCCACTATCAGTGTCCAGCACCCACTGTAGTTCATGAACCCAGACTGACACATTATCACACCAAGTCCACCACTGACATTAAAGTTCACTCTTGGCTGTGTATATTCTATGGGTTTCAACAAATATATAATGACAAGTATTTTTCACTATGTATGATATCATACAGAGTATTTTCACTGCCCTAAAAATTCTGTGTTCTGCCTATTCATCCATTCCCCTTTGCCGACCCATGGCAACTACTGATCTTTTTACTGTCTCCATAGTTTTGCCTTTTCCAGAATGTTACAAGGTTGGAATCCGACAGCAGGTAGTCTTTTCAGATTGGTTTCTTTTACTTAGTAATATGCTTTTAAGGTTCCTCTATCTTTTCTATGGCTTGCTAGATTTTGTGTTTTTTGCACTGATAATATATTCTACCACCTAGATGTGCCACAGTTTATTAATCCATTCACCTACTGAAGGACATCTTAGTTACTTCTAAGTTGTAGAAACTATGAATGAAGCTGCTATAAACATCTGTATGCAAGTTTTTGTGTGGATACAAAGTTTGAGCTTTTTTTGGTAAACACCAAGGAGTACAATTGCTAGACTGTGTGATAAGAATATGTTTAGCTTTATAAGTATCTGCCGAACTGTCTTCCAAAGCGGCTGAACCGTTTTGCATTCTCGCCATCAGTGAATCAGAGTTCTTCTTGCTCCATATTTTTGCCAGCAGTTTGTGTTGTCAGTGTTTTGGACTTAGGTCCTTCTAATAGATGTGGTATTTTAGCTATTTACTTATTCATTCAAAAAACATGTTCATGTCTTTTGTAAGCCAAACTACACATTATCATGTGACACCATGCGGATGATAGAGAAGGAAATAAGGAGTTGGCTTAACACAACTTGCACCACCCCCAGACTTACGCTCAGCGAATGTGGATTAAATTTAATTTGCTGATTACACTCACAGCCAGTTATGAAATTTTGTGAGTAATAATAACTGGCATTTGTTTTTGCTCCTTAGTTGCAGTTTGGATTCCCATTTGTTTCTACAAAAATAAACTGTGGTTTTAATATTGGTCCCTAGAAAAACCCTGGGGTTTACAGTATTGATTCTTTAAATGGAGAGAATATATCTGAGCAATATAGAGGGACTTTGCCATGGCTCTGAAAAAAATCTATTGTGCCCTGAAGCTTGGGAGACAATCCTAGGGGGAGGGGAGGGGGTCCTTGTGAGGTTTAACATTATTTAGAGATGAAAGCATTGCAATTGGCTCCGGGCATTGTTATTTGAAAACAAACCAAACATCACACCTCCTAAAAGTCCAAATCCACTCTTGGGAGGATTTATTGCTGCAGAGTACAAGCAGTCCCCTCCTGCCTCCAAGAGGAGAGCTCAGGGTTTTCACCAGGGCGTACAATTTACTGTTTAGTTCTGTGAAGTTGCGAATACAAGGCTGAAGCCATTGTGGAGCCGCAGGCCACATTCTGTTCTTTGTGGAAACATCAGGAGTAAATCAGTCTGCAGTGTGGCTGGCTTGCCCTCTCTCATACCAAAGGAGGAGGTGGGCTAAGCATCTGCTCCAGACTCATAACAGTACAGATTCTTCCAGTAAAAATGTCAAAACTCCAGAGTCACCCTTCTCCATCAGAGATGCCCCTGGGATCAGCACAGGTGGTGACATCAGGACTTGACCAGTACGGTGAGGGCGATGGCTTCTGGGTTCTGGGTTGGGGATGGTCTTGGGAGTGAAGATGCACAGATCCTCACTCAGATTAACCTGGGCCTTCACCGCTCTTTGTACAAGCGAGAGGTCAACTTTCCATGTGGCTCTCGGAAAAGATACAGATAGGAAGGCCCATGGAGGGGGGTTGCAGGGAGAAGGCTAACAGGAAAAGTGAATTTTTGCTTTGGTTTTGATAAAGAAAAAAAAAAATTCTCCAAAAGGACAAAATGGGTTATATTTTAAACTAATATCACAGCTCCGACTCTTAAGTAAAAATGATTGCAGCATGGGGAGAAATGTTGTTCTAAACAAGGAAATGGAAGCAGAAACAGGAACCCATCCAATCTCTGGAAGAGGAAGTTCTGGCCGGCCAGATCTCCGGGGGCCAAAGCCTCTAGGAGGAGTAGGGCAGAGGCAGCTGAGGAAGCCAGGGAGGAGTGGCCCGCCAGGCTGCGCGCTTAGTCACTTCTGTCCTTGGTTCTCAGTCTGGGGTCTTGAGCACGTGGGAGAAACAATGACCCACGTTCGGGCTGTCTAATAGCTGGCATTTTTGGAATTCCCTGAGAGAGCCACGGAGGTCAGGGTGGAGGCGGCTCTGGGTGTGCTGGAAACTCCAGGCTCAGTGAGCGTAGCAGACACTCTAACCTACAACCAAGGCCTCGCTCAGGTGGGAAGCTGTCCACTCCCCAACCACTGTCTTGTTCTCAGCCTCTCGGGGCATCAGCAAAAAGGAGCCTCAAACAGTCCTATTACTCCATTCTCCTGTCTAATGATTCAGACATGTCCATGAACAGCCTCTGTGAGCCCAGGGAGCCCCTCACCAACCTTCTAACAGTGGGACAAAGGAAAAGTCACGGTCACTTTTATTAGCAACACCTACCTTCCGACAGCGAAAACCGTCAGGCCGACGGTAATTTTCTGCTTGGCGTAATAATCATCTAGGACGGCTCTGTTGTAAGTGCCTTCCCACACCACAGGCGCCTTCCAATTCGTCATGGTCACAACCTCGGGGCGTTTACTGGTGACAAAACAGAGTCCATGAGTCAGGATGGCCTTGCTAAGGTGGGGCAGAGACATCTGATGGAAAACGGGTCAGCCATGGCTGGTGGTGACTGTCCTTGAATCCTGATGGGAGTTTAACCCCAAACAGTCGGCTGGTGGTGTGACATCTGCAGCATCTTCTGGGTGAGGGACAGGTGACTCTCGCCCAGGTGCCTGGGGGCTGCCTTAGCGGGGGTTCTCGGGGGGTCTTACCTGTACAGCTCATGCCCTCTGTCCCCCTTTCCTGCTTTCCCTATCCTCATCTTCCTTCTGTATCCCAACCCCATCTCCCAGCCCCTTCCTAAGCTGCCAGTGACATCTTTAGACATTATTTATCCCAATGGGTGCCATCTGACCCAGGGAAAGCCCTGATGCTTGATGCAGGGGGCCAAGAGAGTGACATTAGAGCTGAAAGAGGAAGAAGCTGTTTCAATCTGCCTTTTGCCAGAAAGGAATTTCTGGTTGTAACCTGGGTATAGGACTAAGAGGTTTCTGGTGTTATCGTTCATTTGACATACAAGGAGCAGACAGTCACTAAGAAAGGATCCTGCAGGCTCACAGTGGCCAGGGATGAAACACGCAGACCCTGGCTGTCCCCTCTTTCAGATCACGTTTCCTCTTTACAAAGCTGGGAGTGGGGGAGGGGGGTGTTCTGTGCACTCAGCACACTTGAAAGGGACTTGGCACAGCCAACACAAACACAGGAAGCAATGTAAGAGTGAAGACAAACCAACGAACTGTAAAGAGTAAATGCAGAAAGTCTGAGCAGCGGCTGGGGCCCGGGCTAAGGCAGGAATGGCGTGGGGACTCAGCTCCAACCCCATTTGTGTTTGCGAGCAACTGCCCTTCCCTGGCGGGAAGTGGAGACTGAAACACGGTCATTTAGAGTAACGCCTGTCACACAAGGGCCCTGCCGTGTGCCTGCACTTCAGCCACTGCGGGGAGAGGGCCAGTGACTGAGGCCAAGTCTTCGTGGCCCCATCAGGCCCCTGCTGACTGTGTGCAGGTGGCCTTGGTGAGGCTATCGAGGAGACACTGGCAAATAGATCGGCCCACTGAGAACTTCCTCTCTCCCTTGCACGTGGGTGGAGAGTGGGTTTTCACAACACTGCCCTTCCACCGTGGTTGTGAAGCTGAGTTTTTCCAGGGAGGCTGGGCAAGGTCAGGTCACCCCATCCTCACCCCAGCCCCCAACAGACCCTCATTCCACCTGCTGTCCTTCCGTCACCAAGCTCTGCGGTCCTCCTGTTCTAGAACCAACCAGGCCCCCCCACGCCCTCCCGGTGCCCTGCGGCAGGCCTGCTTCCCTCCTCCACACACAAGGAGTCTCCTCCAGAGGGGGAGGGACACGGCCGGGCTGGCCCTCCCCACCGGGTCTTGTCTCAAACCCCGCAGCCCAGCTCTCTCCTCACACCCGGGCACGTCAGCGGCATGGCTGCCCTGGACAGCTGCTCCCGGTTTCCCTCCAATCATGAAAGCAGCTATTTTGGACTCTGCACCAACCTGCACGAGACACTTTCACACACACACACACACTTTCTCAGGTACTGCTTGCAAAAGCCCTGTCATGTATTATGTTCTTCGTACAGATAAGAAAACCAAGGCTCAGAAAAGCTCGCTGACTTGTCCAAGGCCAAACAGCTGATGGGGGTAACTAACGTACCCTGGATACTTCCTATGGAACAAGCCACAGTACCCAGGGCTTCACCCGTCAGAGGAAGCTGCTATTTTGATTCCCGTTGTATCAAAGCGGAAACTGCAGCACAGAGCAGTTAAATAACTTGTTGGAGGTCACACAGCAGCTAAGGAGCCCGGCTGGAATCTGAACCCAGAAAGTCTGACTCGGTAAGTCCACGCTCCGAACACTGCATCTACTGCTTATGGCGTTGGAAATTTACTTGCTAGGCTGACGAACTGGGGTTAAATACCAGGTTTGTCATCATTTCCACTCAACTTAGATATTTCAGCATTTTTATCAGTACAGATGAGAAATGAGCTTTTGTATTTTGTTTTTAGAAGCTTACGGGATGCTTTTAGTCACATAAAACCCCCAGCTTTGTGGAATGACTAGATTTGAAACCAGACACACACACACACACACACACACACACACACACACACACTCACACACACAGGCTCATCATTCTGTAACCACTATCTCTGAATGTAAACCCTCTCATGTATTGTCATCTCACCCACTGCAGTTCTCAGTGTAGCCTGTCAGGGATCTCTTAGCCGTTCAGACCCAACCCATTAGCTAAGCCATGCAGCTGCACGTGAATTGATCATTTGGTGAGAAGGCAATATTTTTAAGAAAGGGAAGAGAAAGGGGAGGAGGAAAAGGAGGAAAGGATGGTATTCTTATTTAACACTTCCAGGCATTGGGGCTCAATCCTTGGGTTTCATTCTTTCACTGAACCTCACAACTACCTTCTAGAGCAGGTGCCGTCATCTCCCTCATTTCACAAATAAAGTAGGGGGTGGGAGAGTAGAAGGGAACTACCACTTAATCAACAGGAGGGGTCAGACCAAGGCACTAAACTCCTCCAGGCACTTCTGCTAAGTCCCTGCTCCCTGTCAGGCCCCGTGCTGAGCTCTGAGATCAGGGGAATGAGACCTGCCTACCCCTTGAGGGTCTCAGAGTCCTGATAGGTGGCCAGCCTGCCACCTGCCACTCTTCCACCGCACGACCACTCAGTTCTACTTCTGGAAAGGACTGAGTCAGGACACCAATGTCCAGTTTGGTTACTTGATGCGGAAGAGTCCTCTGAGCAAGGAAAAAACCAAACAAAAAAAACCATGTAGTAATATTAAAAATTAATGTTTCATTAATAATTAAAATTTTCTATTTCCCAGCTGTTAATTATTAAATTCCACTGGAAATTCCCACACGTCAGTGGCCCTGACTAGGAAGCCAGATGACAGGCTGAAAAGGCAGGCTGAGGGGAGGATGAGGGGGTGGGAGGATGGTTGAGATCAGCTTCCTGGATGAACCTCTCCCACCCCATCCTGGAAAAAAAAAAAAGAAGAAGTGCCAGCAGGCAAGCTACACATGTGTAAGACCAAAAGATGTCCAAGGTCACCAAGATGGGGCTCTAAAAGGAGGAAAAAGTACCAGGAAAGACAGAAAACTGCCCAAATGCCTTCTTTCCAAAGCAGCGTACCTGCTGTATTACTTCTGCTTGTTGGGTTCCCCAAGTACAGGCCAAAGGTTTCCCACAACGTAGAAGGGCCTCCATAACCCAAACATACACCTACCTAGGTATTTGGTAGCATTTACATCTTATGTACTTATTTATGGGCTTCCCAGGTGGCATAGTTGGTAAAGAATCTGCCTGCAGTGCAGGAAATGCAGATTAGATCCCTGGGATGGGAAGACCCCCTGGAGTACAAAATGGCAACCCATTCCAATATTCTTGCCTGGAAAAGTCCATGCACAGAAGAGCCTGGCAGGCTATAGTCCATGGGGTCACAAAGAGACATGACTGAGCATGTGCATACACTTATTAATGGGAACACTGTGGTCCCCAGGGGCTGGGCAGAGGAAGTATTAAAATTCTATGAATCAGGCAGCAGTTCACGAAAGATGTAGCATGCCTATAGCATGTTCTTTACTGGACTCCTTCCAGGCAGCAGGACAAAGAGGAGAGCTGTGGGGTGGCAAGAAGGAGATGATGTGGGAAGAATTTTGAAGGAAGAATTAACAGAACATGCTAATGGACTAGACTGTGGGATGGATGAAGGAAAGAGTGAAGGATGAATTGGAGAGGTCTCCTGGCCTCTGACTTAAAAGGAATGAGAAGAATGGGGGTGGGGTGAATCAAGAACTCTCTGAGACACACAAGACAGTTAGACTTAAGCGGGGGCTCAGAGAAAACCTTTGGACTTAAGATGTAAATATGGGAGTCATTCTCCCATGGATGGTATCTAATGCCATGGAAATGGATGAGAGCACATTGGAAGATGGTATAAAGAAAAGAGATGAGGATACTGGACTCAACCTCCAGAAGCTAATATTTGAGGCCTGGGAAGAGGGAAGGGCCCCATTAAGGAGACTGAGAAAGTAGGATGAAAATTAAGAGAAAGTGATGATATGAGGCTAAGAGATATTGATATAAAAATGTATCTACAATATACTTAACATGCTTCTGGTAGTTTACAGAAAAGGATACATTTCTATAAATATGTCTGTCTGTGAATTCAGTTGTTCGTCTTTCATTCATTTATGCAAGAAATGTACTTTAGTGCCCTGAGAAGGCTTAGATTTGGTGTCACTACAAATCAATATTCTTTAAATATCTGCTTGCCATTCATTTGGAGGACAATGGAGAGAGTGACAGCTGCTGGTTGTGATCTGTTTCTCTTCTCTGACCGGAGTAATCCAGCCCCGGCCCCCGCCTCCAGGTCCCACTCAGCAAAGCAGAAGTGCTACAGTGAGATTGTGCCACCCTCCTTTGAAGTAAGCTTGGCGACGATATCACTAAACTCATCTAGCTGGCCACTGGGGGGCTCTCACCCCCCTCACACACACACACACACACACACACACACATATACCTAAGGGGCTTATCAAACCATAGCGCTTCCATATTCTTACATTTCCAGGAATGGTTTAGCACCCCATAGATGGCTACCCTGTTGTCCAGCTTCTTAAATGATACCTTGGGCGGGAGGGGAGCAAAATTCCCATCCTTTCACACTGGCATGGATCTTTTGTCCCAAAATAAGAGAACTTGCCAGAACACATTCAGTCTTTGCAGAACCAAGATCCCTCAGGCTATAATAGCTGCTGTTCTCCCCTGACCTCCTCCTACATCTACGGCCGCTCCTGCTCCTTTTCAGACTTCTCTTCTTCCACTGGCCCTTTAAATGCTGATGTCAGACATCGGCCTAGTGCCTCATCCAGGCCTGCAGATCCCATTGCCACCTGTACGCGGAAGGCTCCTCTTCCTACATCTCCACCACCTATCTTCTGCCACACTTAGGGGCACTGCTACAGACTATGGTGTCCCCCCCAAAATTCATGTGTTGAAACCTAAGGGGTGGAGCCTTAGGGAGAGGATTAGGTCATGAGGGTGGAGCCCTCATGAATGGGATTAGTGCCCGTAGAAAAGACACTCCAGAGAGCTCCCACTCCCCTTCTACTACGTGAGAACACCGTCATGAATACACTAGGAAGTGGGTCCTCATCAGACACCACTCCATCTGGGGCCTTGATCTTGGACTCCCCAGCCTCCAGAACTGTAGGAAATACATATTTGTTGTTTATAAGCCATCCAGTCTATGTTATTTTGTTACAGCAGCCTGAACGACTAAGATAGGCACCCTATGAATCTCTGTCCAGTTGCCCCACAAGTTCCTGAATCCATACACATCCCTAGCTGAGCTCATCGCCCCTCCCCTTCACCACCCTTTTCTGGTCAATGGCACCACCACCCACTGGCCTCTCAGGACTCACGGTCATCCTGGACAGTTCCCACCTCCGTACTCCCCAAACCACATCCTTCTAAATCAGGTTGCTCACAGCTCCTTAATCAATCTTGGCAAATACTAGTTACACATCTAGAGCCCCTACAGGACCATGAACTTCTTGAATATAACCATGCTGATTGATTTTTCCTGTCCCCTATACCTAACACAATGTCTAGTACAGAATTTTTGACCATGATTCACAGTAAGAAATACATCTCATGTCACAAACACATGCACATATACATATATAGAGAGACAAAAATCCACTTAAAAATACCTATCCTTCCTCAGGTGATGCCCTCTGATTTTCTATTGATTTCAATTTTTAAAAGGCTGCTTTTAACCCACTCAGCTAGTTTCTGAACACATTAATGGGTAGTGACCAGTAGTTTGTAAAACACCAGCTAGCATATCATGGGTGTTTGACAAACATTTGTCGTATGCTTGCTTAAAGAATGTACGTATGGTCCTACAAGCTTCTGTAACATCACTGCCATTTTACAGACGAGTTAACTGAATCTCACAATTTTCTTGCTCTGACTCTAGCTTTGTATCTTTCCATAGTACCCTGTGGCCTACGAGACCCCCTTCCAGCCCCAGTATTTTGTGATTCTTCTGCGGCCATTGGCTGACTGCTGTCAGAATCATTGTAGTTATTGCTCAAACAAATAAGTCAAGACAACCAGACTCTCAAGTTTCTCATCTAATCTGGTGTAAAGGTCTAATAGATGCTAAGTCTCTGTCCCCCTAGTCAGGGCTGTTCTCCATGGCACTGTTGCCTCCATAGCCCCCGCCCCTTTATGCTGAGCTATGGATTTACTGGAAACAGGGCGACACTTCTTTTCTTACAATGGGTTGAACCAGTCCGATAGCTTAAGCTTGCTTTCGTCTTCCTTTCTTTGTTCCTTTTCTTCATCTATGTCTTCATCTTCTTCGTGGTAACTGTGGGTCATATATACAAAGGGAAAAATAAGCTGAGGAAGGCAAGGAGGATGACCTACGGTATCAGGATGGTGGCTGAGGACCTTATAAAAATGGGTTCCAAGGCAGAGAACAAGTGCACCAAGTGAGTGTCTGGACAAAGGTTCATGATACTAAACGTTTATTCATAAAGACGCACTTTTGTTGAAATGGTGCAGTACTCAGCTTGCTTATTATCCTTCCAGGTCAGCACAGTTAGCAATTTAATGACCCAACAGCCATCAGGTTATTTCAAGAGGAGGGAAAACTAATAAAACAGTCCTCATAAAAACATTTTAGTTTATGATAGCCTTTCCTGCAATCCCAACTTAGCCTGATTCACTCACCCTCAAGTTAAATGGGGAAAAAATAAAAACATGACCGCCAAACTTAATGGCCCAGTCCCAACCATGAAATAGAGGCCTTGTGTGATTCCAATAAGCCAGAAATACAAATGACTGAGGTCATGGCTGTGAAACCATTCTATCTGGACTCTAACATTGGGTGGATAAACAGATCACTATGCAACCGCCTTACCCGTTGTAAAACCATCTCGGAAACCACCAGCCCTTCTGAATGCTGCTGCCACCAACTTCTGAATTTCTAAGAAATGAGAAAGATGATAAACATTTTTAGAAAATGAGGCAGTGCCACACTGGGGGGGGTTCCAAACTCTTTTTATGGTATGTCATTTAAAATTTTGTTTAAAAATCATTCATTTGTAAAATAAACACAAGTGACACTGCTGTAGCTGAACGGGAGAGGATGCACCTGGCACAGCCTAGATCTCCCCTCCCAGGGGCAGCCCCTGGCACTCAGCTCATCCAGGGATCCCTCACAGGGAGCAGAGAAGAAAAAACAGAATGACAAAGTGGGTGGGGAGATCCATAAATCTGAATCCTGGGTCTGCCGCTTACTAGCTGGGTGACTGCGAGAGGACATGATCCCTCTCTGAATCTTGAATTTTCTCCTCTGAAAAGTCAGAGATAATAATAACAACAACAATAAGAAACCTACCATGAGGGTGGCTTTGAAGCCTAAATATAAGTAGCATACACAAAAGAGCTTTCTAAGATGAAAATTACTGTAGCAAGTTGTAGTCTTTAAACAGAACGGTTCACATTTCCAAGAATGATCTCTTTGGCTAAATGAGGAGAATCTGAGTTGCTACAAAGGTCAGCAGTGACAGACGCAGGAAATCCAAGGGTCTGTAAACCAGAAAGAAGCTCAACCAACTGTAATTAGAAGCCACTTTCACTATGCATATACTGACGTGTCCACACTCCCTGTGAGAGCCTCTCCAGGGTGAGGACCTTCTAGAAGAGGGAAAAGAAGGGGAAGCCAGGAAACAATACCCTTCAGTTGGACAAATAAGGTGGTGAGGTATGAACAGCATAATAAAAAAGAAACATGTTTTAAAGCCCATCTCTTCAAGAAGTGCTTCAAGTGTTTTGATTAGAAGGTATGGTTATAATAAATAGGGGAAAAAATACAAGCATAAAAATGAAGCAAGAGGAAACAAACATTTTAGTCACTCAGTAGGTATGTTCACATGACCTTGGTCATCTGAGCCACTCTGGGAGAATAAAAGTTTTACCTTTATTTTTGTGACTGAGATACTAGTTGAGTGGGTTTGAGCAAATTTCCAAGGTCATACGACATGTAAGCATAAAAGCCAAGATTTAATACCAGGGGAGAAATTATATCAAAAATGAAGGTCAAAGAAAGTACAAGCAATTGAACATAACATTTTGCTCTGAGCTTCCTGGCGACCAAGCCAAAGATTGAAAAATGAAGGCTTGTAGAGTCCTCACGACCAATAATAACAATACTACTACACCACACATTAGTTCATCAGGAGACCCAAAATTTTTTCCTGATCTTTTATCTCAATGAAATTTCTTGCAAGGGTCTTTATACAACATGTGGTGGGTAGAAAAATGGACAATATCTACCCTGATTTTTTTTATAAGCAAGGCAGGAATGTTCTCCAAACAAGACTACTTGAAGAGATAGATACTTGATGAAAAGTAAGGACAAAACATGAGTCATGGCTCTAGAGAGACAAGACTAAGGGGCTGGAGGAATGCAGTCCAGACTCCTGAGACCCTTCCCCTCCACCTGTGACCAGAGCAGTGTCACCACCTGCCACGTTAAGAATGGACTGTAGGGGAGCATGGGGGAGAATCCCATAGATACCTAGAATTAAAAGCACTTACCTTGATGGGTTTATCCAGAACAAAGAGCCTTCTGGGCTAAAAGCAAATGAGAAATAAAAATGTATCATATTACTTTTAATTCGGAAAAGCTATTTTGCAGCCATTATCACTGAAGCCCCAGGCCAAATTGAGAGCTTGGGTTTTGGCTACTCCCAGGTTTCCATTCACTTCACATGCTAGCAAAGTAATGCTGAAAATTTCTCCAAGCTAGGCTTCAACAGTACGTGAACTGAGAATTTCCAGATGAAAAGCTGGATTTAGAAAAGGCAGAGGTATCAGAGATCAAATTGCCAACATCTGTTGGATCATAGACAAAAGCAAGAGAATTCCAGAAAAACAGCTACTTCTGCTTCACTGACTACGCGAAAGCCTTTGACTGTGGATCACAACAAAGTGTGGAAAATTCTGAAAGAGATACAAATACCAGACCACCTGACCTGCCTCCTGAGAAATCTGTATGCAGGTCAAGAAGCAACAGTTAGAACCAGACATGGAACAATGGACTGGCTCAAAACTGGTAAAGGAGTATGGCAAGACTGTATTTTGTCATCCTGCTTATTTAACTTAAATGCAGAGTACATCATGAGAAATGCTGGGCTGGATGAAGCACAAGCTGGAATCAAGACTGCCGGGGGAAATATCAATAACCTCAGATATGCAGGTGACACAACCCTTATGGTAGAAAGTGAAGAGGAACTAAAGAACCTCTTAATGAAGGTGAAGGAGGAGAGTGAAAAAGCTGGCTTAAAACTCAACATTCAAAACAATAAGGTCATGGCATCCAATCCCATTACTTCATGGCAAATAGATGGGGAAACAATGGAAACAGTGACAGACTTTATTTTCTTGGGCTACAAAACCACCACAGATGGTGACCACAGCTTACTCCTTGGAAGAAAAGGTATGACAAACCTAGACAGTGTATTAAAAAGCAGAGACATTACTTTGCCAACAAAGGTCCATCTAGTCAAAGCTATGGTTTTTCCGGTAGTCATGTACGGATGTGAGACTTGGACCATAAAGAATGCTGAGAGCCAAAGAAGTGATGCTTTTGAACTGTGGTGTTGGAGAAGACTCTTGAGAGTCCCTTGGACTGCAAGGAGACCCAACCAGTCCATCCTAAAGGAAATCAGTCCTGAATATTCATTGGAAGGACTGATGCTGAAACTGAAGCTCCAATACTCCAATACTTTGGCCACCTGATGCAAAGAATTGACTCATTGGAAAAGACCCTGATGCTGGGAAAGATTGAAGGCAGGAGGAGAAGGGGACGACAGAGGATAAGATGGTTGGATGGCATCACCGACTCAATGGACATGAGTTTGAGCAAACTCTGGGAGATAGTGATAGGGAAGCCTGATGTGCTGCAGTTCATGGAATTGCAAAGAGTCAGACACGACTGAGCAACTGAACAAGAACGAGGTTTCTACCTTCCTTTGAGATAAAACCAATGACACCAAGGGACTTTGATCACTTCTGGATTACCCAGAACAAGGAGTGGTCAGAAGATCTCTGGAGAATCTCAAATCTTAGTTTAAAAAAATAAATAAATAAAAGATGGCAGCTCTCCATTGTCCACGGTGGCTTCACTGAGGGAGAGAGGCTCCCCAGATGGCTCCTCTCTTGCCTCCTGGTGGGGAACACCATGGCCCAACCGTCCCTTGCCCAGGATTTATCTTCCCCCAGAAAACCAATGACTGCAGAGCCGGCACCCCACCACCTCAGAGCCTCTTCAAAGGGGGAGCAGCCTCAAAGGGCATTTCTGAAGCTAACAAAGGCAGTGAAACCATCTGAAGGCATCTACAAGACTAGACCAGTGACTATCTGACTCCTCTAGCAGACCACCTCCCTCCATTCCACAAATACTTGCTGAGCATGTACCACATGCCTAGCGCTGGGGATACAGTGCTGGCTGAGACAGACAGAGTCCCTATGTATCCTTGTGATACAGACAAGCTAGTGGGGAGGGCAGACCCTATATCACACAGCTACAGGACTTCAAACTCCAAAAAGGGCTGTTAAAAAGCATAAGTAACTAGGAGCACTTAACAGGAAGACCTGGAAGGCTTCCCAGAGGAGGGGATAATGTTTTGGCTGAGTTCTGAAGGAAGAGTAGAAGTCCAGGGGAAGAGAAATTAGAAAGAGTGTCTCTTGGAGACCAAAAGTATATCTGCAAAGGCCCTGAAAAAGGAAGGAGGCATTTAAATGTGCAAGGAAATAAACGGAGAAGTAACCGGCGGTCCCCTTGCTGTGGCCTGCTGTGGATTTTGCCCTTGAAGAGTTTTAGGCAGGAGAGGAACAGGGTCTTCTCTGTAGGCAGTATGAGAGTAAATGGGGTGACTAATCAGGAGGTATTGGCAGTAGTCCAGGCCCAGGTCAAGGCAGCCAAAGAGATGGAGAGAGCAGAGTGCACTGACTTGAGAGATATCTTGGGGGCAAAGGGATAGGACTTGTACTGGATTCTTCCACCATTCTGTGCACGGAAGCTGTGCCCAATGGTTAAATCTTTCTTGCTTCCTTCTCCCTGTGAGTAAAAGGGATAGAGCCTGGTAGAAAGAGTTCTGGACCTGGGCTCAGGCACCTGTCCTGGCTCCGTACCTGTCTGGCCCTAGCTGCCCTCATCACTGAAAAAAATACAAACGACTAATACTTGTTTCAGACTCTGCCTTCTGTCCTTGCTGGGAGTCCATGTCTCTTGACCAGAGTGAAATGCATGCCTTCTTTCCACCTACGGTTACCCCTCTAAGCTCAACACTTGTGGACCAAGTTCTAATATCTCTTGTTTCTAAATCTGTTTATTGATCTGACAAGATTCATAACAGCGAATACTTGGCTGGGGACTGTTCTAAGCAATTGACATGCATTAGCTCATTAAATCCTCACAACAATCAATGAAGGAGGTTCTATGCGTCCTCAGAGGCACCTAGGCATTAAGCAGTTTTGTCTAAGATTGGATTGCTAGAAGAAACAGTACTTGAACCTGGGGAATCTGACTCCAGACCTGACAAAAGGGGGTTAGGAAGAGGGGAAAGAGGAGGGGGAGGGCCCTCTGCAACCTAGCACTCAGACCCTCACCAGGCGCTCAGAACATCCATTTGTAGAGTCAGACTTGCCATCTTGCCCTTTTCACCCTCCCCTCCCAGAGGCCTGTGACAATTCAGGTCCCAGCAACACCCACCTTGCATAGCATGACATTTAACACATATTCATCCTTCAAGGCACAATTCAAATGCCCCCTCTCCTGTAGCTTCCCTGGTACAATCTGAGTATAGCGACTGGCACATAGTAGCCGCTCAATAAATATTTGCAAATGAATGCCTCTCCCCCTCAAAAAAACAGATCGCTCTCTAAGTCAAACATAATCTTTGCCTCCTTGAACTCTCACGGTTCCTTTTCTCTCACTCTGATATCCTTCCTTCGCTTTGCATTGTTGATATTGATGTATACATTTGCTTGCTCCATCTAGAGTTTAACCTCCTGAGGGTAGGAATTCCCTGTGGCTCACACTGTATCCCTCACAGCACTTGGCATGAACAACCAGCTCAAGAAGGGGCCCTGGACAATGAATCAGATCTGAGTTCCAATTAGAACTTGAACATAAATTCACTGCTGAGTCATTTCACCTATTTGGTCTCCATTTTGTCACTTAAAAAATAGGAACCCTCAACTGAAGGAAGGGTTGTATCGTGGGTCACAGAATAAGCTATATTCAGACAGCCTCAGACCTAAATCTTCCCGAAAATGTGACCTTGAACATTCACGTTTAACACTGTGGAGACTCATTGTTCTTCATCTAGATACATAAACTATGTAGGCTAATACTGAGCTTGCAGGACTATTTTAAGAACTGGAGGGAATGCTAGTGCAGTTCTTGGCACATGCAAACGCTCTATAACTAGTAGGTACTATCATCAAAATCACCCTCACCATCATTACTTTATAATAAACATTTAAAGTTTCTTGCATCTCTAAAATTCTAAGATTTTTTTTTTCATCCAACCTCAAATCAAACCCTGTTCTGGATGACATTCTTTCAGGATGCTCTATCAGTAATAGTCTCTCTTTACTAATCAATTGATGTGTTTGATTGAGTTACTTTAAAATCCTTTTTAGCTAAAGTGCTGCCCACCTGTCTAAGGTTAGTGCCCTCAGCTCACCTCACACCATCACAAGGCCAATTCTCAGGGTGGCGAAGAATCCGCTGCCTTTTAAATCTCTTGCAGACATTCAAATAGATTCCCCACATTGAAGAATGATGTGGCTTCAGTCTGGGTGCCAGACTATGGCCCTGAAGAGCAGCCAGAAGCTGCTCTAGTTACTGTGTAGAAAGAGTGTACCCAGCACAGCAAAATAACCCTCTTTTTGGGAGATCAGTGCCAATATGCACATTCGGGCCTTTGGCTCCCATATTTTAATTTTGTGAAGTACCCAAAACTTGGAAGTGTGACTCTGGCTGCAATTCAAAACGCCAAGGTTATCCAATCAAGCATTCAGAGCTCAAATGCTCTCAAGGTTACCTACACAAGCATCTCAGCTCAGGGCAGGACCGCAAAGGACGCTCGCTCTTCTGTTGGATTCTTCCAACTGCTGGAGCTCTTCCTTTTATTTGCCAAAATCCCATCTTACCTCTGAGCAGATGATGAGAACGGTGGTGATGATGGTGATGGTAATGGCAGCTAACGTTTACTGAGTGCACTGTCCTAAGTGCTTTATACACAACTTATTTAATCCAACAACCCTTATGAAGCAGGTACTACTATTATGCCCATTTTAAACAACAGGGCAACTTACTGAAAACCAAGGAACAGAGTGGCGAAGTAACTTGCCCAAAGTCACAGAGGAGGTAAGTCATGGCACAGGACAAGCCCCAGGCACCCTAGTTCCAGACTCCAGCCAGGATACTTCCTCAGCCCTCAAGTAAAGGGAGCCCCAGGGTCCCTGCATCCAACACTGAGTCATCTTTTCTTCGGACTGCGTACCCACAGTTTCCTTCAATTCGAAAGACCTGGTTTGTAGACCCCTTTAACATGGTCACTCTCTAGTTTGTCCTGTTTCTTTTAAAATGAGTTATTCAGAATGAAACAATAATACTCCAGAAATGGTTAGATCACCCTGGGGAAAAATAGCTCCAGAGTCTAGAGATTCCACCTTCCACTGATGTACCTGAAGGTGTAGTCCCTTTATAAGTAGCCAGGACAGTCCTGCCAGCTCATCAAATCTTAGAATTTAAGAATGGAAAGCGACATTCTAATGTTTATCCAAGCCATCATCTTGAACTTGGGAAGCTACTAAGACACTCCACCATGAAGATATCAATGGTGACAAGACAGTGCTCCTGGCCCAGAGTTGTACGGTGGCCTTATTTGTTTGAATTTATTTATTTTTAGTTGGAGGATAATAACAAGATTGTGCTGGTTTCTGCCATACATAAACATGAATCAGTCACAGGTACACATATGTCCCCTCCCTCTTGAACCTCCCTCCCACCACCCTCCCCACCACACTCCTCTAAACTGTCACAGAACATTGGATTTGATCTCCCTGCGGCATCCAGCAAATTCCCACTGGCTATCTGTTTTACATATGGTAATATATATGTTTCAATGCTGTTCTCTCAATTCATCCCATCCTCTCCTCCCCTCACTGTGTCCACATGTCTGTTCTTTATGTCTGCATCTCCTTTGCTGCTCTGCAAATAGTTTCATCTGTACCGTCTTTCTAGATTCCACATGAATGCGTTAATATATAATACTTGTTTATCTCTTTCTGACTTATTTCACTTTGTATAATAGGCTCTAGGTTCATCCACCTCTAGGTGTAAGGTGGCCTTTTCGAAAGAAAGGCTGAACTGTACTGATGCCTCTTAAAGTCAAAACCATTGTGCATTTTTGTAGCTGCCTGGGGAGACTTCTTTCTGTCAGAAGCCTCTCCAGCTGGAAACTCCAAGGCATTAGAGTTTCTCAAAACACAGAAGCAGCTCAAATACTTGAGGTGAATCCACTGATGAATTTGAAAACTCAGAAATATTTCATTCATTTTGTTTTCCAGAGTTAAAAAAAAAAAAAAGACAAAGCACTCAAAAGTTTAGCCAGGCACAAATGAATCACCAGCGACTCAAAGTGTATTTTGCAGCAAAAGTCAACAACTTTGAGTTGTTCCTTTGAACTTTGCAAATATTTTAGGACTGCAAAAACCAGGGTGAATTTCTCGTGGAATTCCTGTCTGAAATTTCTTAATGTAATTTCCATATCTGGTCATATAAATAATTTAATATGACATTTTGGTCTTAATAGGACCTTACTGTTTCTGGCTCTAGCCTGCCCAGAACTGCAAAGGTATATAAAAATTGAGATATTAGGAACATGGCAGGAAGAAAGATAACTAATTACTTAGACAGTGCTTGAAGATCTAATGATTTTAAAGACAGTCTTTAAAGTCTAGGGCTCAGGGTAACAGGAAGGAAGCAATCCTAATTTTAATTCAACCTGGTGACTTGGCTGATGGAGACGTTCATTAACATCACTTTATCATGTTCCATAATTACCTGTGCATATATTCCCAAAACACAACAATGACAGTTGAGATAACCAGCATTGACAGAATCACTTTTCCTTTGACATTCATTATTTTCTCCTGGGAAAAGAAAAGAAGAGGGGGAAAAATAGATTAAATATATCAAGAGTGGGATATGATTTTTTTTTAAGAAATGTTTCTACCCATATCCTTTCTAAAAGGAAAAGGTGATGAATATTTAACAAGCACTAAGGAGCATTTTCTGGGCTTCCCCAGTGGCTCAGCAGTGAAGAATCCACCTGCAATGCAGGAGATGCAAGTTCGATCCCTGGGTGGGGAAGATCCCCTGAAGGAGGGCATGGCAACCCACTCCAGTACTCTTGCCTGGAGAATCCAGGGACAGAAGTGCCTGGTGGGCTATAGTCCATAGGGTCGCAAAGAGTTGGACACTACTGAAGCAACTCAGCACACACGCATGCAAGGAGCAGGTTCTACCTTAAACTGCATGGGTCTGCAACAGCAAATTAGCCAATTCAATGAACTGATGGGGCTGCCTGAGTTGCGAAAGATCCTAAGGCCACTTTGAGGCTCAGAGGGAAGGTATCCTGAGTGATCACAAGGTCCACCGTGGACGTGGGAGAGGGTTTGTTTATTTTTATTGGAGTATAGTTACTCTAAAATGTTGTGTTAGTTTTTGCTGTACAGTAAAGTAAATCAGCAATACATATACACATGTCCCCTCATTTTTAGATTTCCTTCCCATTTAGGTCACCACAGAGCAATGAGTACAGTTCCTTGTGCTATACAGTAGGTTCTCATTAGTTACAGGTTCTCATTAGGTATCTATTTAGTACATAGTAGTATCTATATGTGAATCCCAATCTCTCAATTCATCCCATCTCACCCCTCCCCCACTTGATAACCTTAAATTTGTTCTCTACATCTGTGACTATTTCTACTTTGCAAACAAGTTCATCTGTACCATTTTTCTAGAGTGAGGGTTGAGCTAAGGGTTCCCACGGATGCTGGACTCCTCTGACTTGATAGCATGTGACTTTGGGGAATCATCAATTCCATGGCTCTACTGCCTCTGATATCCTAATTATGTGCTCCTTTGTTCAGATGAGAAAACATGCTGGTCTTTTACAATTGAGACTCAATCATTTCCCAGGTGGCCTTTCCCTACCACACTCACACAGCTGGTGCACAGTAGGTACATAAATATTTCTTAATTGCTGCATGAAATTGTGATCAAAGGGGGAAGGGGTGCTGGGTAGAGAATTACAGCTTGGGAAGTACTTTGATTTGGGTGGTTGGGGAAGGACTCACTGGGGAGATGACTTTAAAGCTTCCCATAGGGTGAAGATAGGATGGAAAAAAAAGTACCATGAGAAGGGATGAGAATATTTGAGAAATAGCATCTATATCAGGCTAGAGAAAAAGCTTCCTGTGTTTGGGAAAAACAAAAACAAAAAACCTGGACAAGAAAAATATAGTACAGTTGTCCCACCTGAGTGAAAGAGGTGGGGTGGTGGTGGTGATGACTGGCAGTCAGAGGGCAGGCAGGGGCAGTCAGAGGCTGGAAGGGCATGGAAAGAGGGCAGAGACCCACAAAAGCATCTGAAGCTGGAGAGTCACCCGACCCATCTTCATTCAGAGAGACCCATCTGGTCACTGGGTGTGGGGAACGGATAAAACGACAAGCTAGACCATTCTAATTGCAACAGAGGAGATGGGCTGGGGACTTCCCTGGTGGTCCAGTGGTTAAGAATCTGCCTGCTGATGCAGGGGACAAGGGTTCGATCCCTAGTCTAGGAAGATCCCACACACAGCAGTGCCTGCACTCTGAAGCCCTCAAGCCACAACTACTGAGCCTATATGCTACAACTACTGAAGCCCAGCATGCTCGGAGCCTATGATCCACAACAAAACAAGCCATTGCAATGAGAAGCCTGCCCGCCACAACTAGAGAAAGCCCTTGCATAGTAACAAAGACCCAGGGCAACCAAAATTAAATAAATAAATTTTTTTTAAAAAAGAGGAAATGGGCTGTTTCAATGGTTGGTTTCATTCAAAATATGCTTTGGAGAGAGAATTGATAGGATTTGGTGGTAATTTAGTCATTAGGGATGAAGGAAGAAACAAGGTTTCTGCTTAAGCAGGTAGGTTGCAGCATTTAGTCAGATTGGTTGCAGGAGGAATAGGCTTGGAGGAAAATAATGATGAGTTCCCTCTTGGATGAGTGAATTTCAAGGAGCGTGTGAACACCTGAAATGGAGACTCATAGGCAAGCGGAATTCAAGTCTGAAGTTCATCAGAGAAATGTGGGCAGGCTGTGCAATTGGGGGAGAATCCATAGACCAAGGACAATATTTAACGTGAAGGGAATAAATTCAATTACCAAGGAGATAATGGAGAGAGATAAAAGGGAAGGAGGAGGGCCCTGGGCTGAAGCTTGAAGATGCTGACACTCAAAGGTAGGATAGAGAAGGGGGCGAGAAGGAGAGGACCCGCGGGTGGAGAAACGTGAGAGTAGAGATCTGGGAGCCAATGTCATTGCTTTGGTGAAACCACTTGTGGAGAAATTGACTGACAACATGGAGTCAGTCAGGCTCTCCTGTCCCACTCTCTCACAGCCTCACAGATTGTGTTCCATAAGTAACAATATTGCTGACCTTGGTAACACTGGGCCTTCACACCTACTTGGCCATGGGCCACTTTTGTCTGTCTTAGTATATCAGTAGTCTTTGAAGACTTGCTACTGGGAGAGAATAAACACGTCTGCAATCACTATGGCTCCTTGAGTCTTCTTCCAGCTTCCCTGGTTGTGCCTTATCTACCCTGGGTCCAGTGAACCGTGTGAGTGGCAAGACATCAATCCCTACCCCCAACCACCAGCGTAGCCCCCTTTCTCTCCTCCCGCTCCCCCATCACTCTGTTCACGTTGCTGCACATATCACCTTGGGAGGCGGCTCACATGGCAACATCCACATTTGGCTCCATCTCCTCTGATCGTTCCTATGAGCTCCCTGAGGGCAGGAGGGATGTCTTCTTATTCAACCCTGAAGCCCCAGTGCCCTCAAAGAGCCAGAGGAGGCCGTCACCTAGTGAGCGTGTGAAATAAAGTAAGCAGGCACCGAGACGGTCCTTCATGGGACAGGTTATTCTCCAACTCTTTTCAAAGAGTGTTCTGAAATGATTCCTGGCTTGGATCTCCTGTGCCCCATCACCTTTATTATTATTTTCTTTTTCCTCCCTACTTTCTAAACAACTTCTTGGCCTTGCCAAGTGGTATGTGGGATCTTAGTTCCCTGACTAATGATAGAACCTGCACCCACCCCCTGCGTTGGAAGAGCGGAGTCTTAATCACTGGACTGCCAGGGATAGTCCCTTCATCACTTTTATTATTAAATCCAGTTAAAGAAGAGGAAGTGCGGGATTACCAGCCACGACATTTCTTGCTTAGAAAGTGAGCTCTGTTTGGAAATGGAAAAGCCAGGGCTGAATTCAAGGTCATAACTCACCCTCCCGCTTTCAGGGTGACCGGTGGTGTTTCAGAGACCGTGAGAAGATAGACCTGCTGGGCCACAGGGACACCTCAGTTTCAGCTTCTTCCCTGTGAATACCTCGTGAGCCAGCACACACAGCCCAGGACCCATGGCAAAGTTACAAAATACAGAGGAATGCTTGCGACTCTTCCTGGCTGCTAGGAAAAGCCACTTGATTTCTACGTCAATACCATGAGCATTGTGTGCAAGGAAAGGCCAGGGTTTGGAAACAAACAGCTCTGGACTGAGACTGTGGCCACCCTGCTCTGCTGCTATGGTCCCTTCCAGAGAAGTGTAGATGGTGATTAGAAAACAGGAGTCTGGGAGTGAAGTAGGGATTTGAGACATACAAAACTGGCTAACTCCAAACACATAGCAGCTTCTCAGACCCTCATCTGACTCCAGCAAGCTCTGAAAACTGAAAGCCTGTTTATAATTCAATTGACATCCAGGCCCTAAATGATGTGAGGCTATTTATAATCTTTATTCCTCTCAGTGAGGCTGTTTAAATGTTTCTTTGTATAAATATTGATGTATTTTGTTATGTGCTGCTGCTGCTGCACTGGGACATTATATAATATATGATAAATACTCTGCATACAAAAAAAATTCTGAATTCCAACATACTTGGCCCTAGGGATTCATAAAAGGGACACTGGACTTGTAATGGATCATAGTAGATGGGTTTCCTCGTCTTTAAAATGCGGATAAAAATGGTGATGGTTGCAAGAGATGGCATCTGTAAAATGTTTAGCATTGTGCCTGGCATCCTGTGAACGCTCAAAAATGGCCAGTTCTTCTTACTGATGTCCATAAAATAGGCTGTTGGGAGGATCCAATGAAGAGAGCAAAGTACTTGGTACTCAGCAAAAGCTCAAAACATATTTGAGAAAAAAGAAAAAGGGCTTTGGAATAAGAACATGTTAAACAAAAAAGTGCCAATCGATGCAAATTAGGGACTCTGAAGGTCTATCCGTCTGTTCTGTGCTGCAGCCTGATTAAGAGCCCTTTGGAAAGGCCAGGTGACTTTGATTTTCTTTGATCAACCCCACCTGCTGAGGATGAAACACAAATTTGCTCCCAGTGTAAGAAAAACGTGAAACAAACAACTCTCGTGGTAGAGAACACTGACACCTCCGCACCCCCTCTCCAAATGCAGGTGTTTGATTTCTTTAATCTCAGGTATTAGCCCCAGAGACAACTCTTGAAGCCCATTTTTAATATTTTTCTCATTTTTTAAAATTTTGGCTGCTATTCCTTGTGGAGCGCAGGCTTAGTTGTCCAGTAGCTTATGGGGCCTTAGGTCCTGGACCAGGGATCAACCATCACCCCCTGCATTGGAAGGGGTTCTTAACCTGTGGATTCTTAACCACTGGACCACCAGGGAAGTCCCTTGGAGCCCATTTCTTTCTGGATCCTATAAATGACATGAATCTGCTGACTTTTTGCTATGGGTCAGGTGTCACTCTTGTTAGAGACTCACAGTTGGAAGCTGCCCAAATGAGTCAATCTCGAGTCCTTCAGCAAAGCACCGGGGACAGAAGGGTTGGCAGGGTGGCCAGTCAGTTCAGTTGTTCAGTCGTGTCCGACTCTTTGCGACCCATGAATCGCAGCACGCCAGGCCTCCCAGTCCATCACCAATTCCCGGAGTTTACCCAAACCCATGTCCATCAAGTTGGTGATGCCATCCAACCATCTCATCCTCTGTCGTCCCCTTCTCCTCCCACCCCCAATCTTTCCCAGCATTAGGGTCTTTTCCAATGAGTCAACTCTTCGCATGAGGTGGCCAAAGTATTGGAGTTTCAGCTTCAACATCAGTCCTTCCAATGAACAACCAGGACTGATCTCCTTTACGATGGACTGGTTGGATCTTCTTGCAGTCCAAGGGACTCTCAAGAGTCTTCTCCAACACAACAGTTCAAAAGCATCAATTCTTTGGGGCTCAGCTTTCTTCACCGTCCAACTCTCACATCCATACATGACCACTGGAAAAACCATAGCCTTGACTAGATGGACCTTTGTTGGCAAAGTAATGTCTTTGCTTTTAAATATGCTGTCTAGGCTGCTCATAACCTTCCTTCCAAGGAGTAAGCGTCTTTTAATTTCATGGCTGCAATCACCATCTGCAGTGATTTTGGAGCCCAGAAAAATAAAGTCTGACACTGTTTCCACTGTTTCCCCATCTATTTCCCATGAAGTGATGGGACCAGATGCCATGATCTTGGTTTTCTGAACGTTGAGCTTTATGCCAACTTTTTCACTCTCCTCTTTCGCTTTTATCAAGAGGCTCTGTAGTTCTTCTTCACTTTCTTCCATAAGAGTGCTGTCATCTGCATATCTGAGGTTATTGATATTTCTCCCAGCAATCTTGATTCCAGCTTGTGCTTCTTCCAGCCCAGTATTTCTCATGATGTACTCTGCATATAAGTTAAATAAGCAGGGTGACAATATACAGCCTTGACGTACTCCTTTACCTATTTGGAACCAGTCTGTTGTTCCATGTCCAGTTCTAACTGTTGCTTCCTGACCTGCATACAGGTTTCTCAAGAGACAGGTCAGATGGTCTGGTATTCCCATCTCTTGAAGAATTTTCCACAGTTTATTGTGATCCACACAGTCAAAGGCTTTGGCATAGTCAATAAAGCAGAAATAGATGTTTTTCTGAAACTCTCTTGCTTTTTCGATGATCCAGCAGATGTTGGCAATTTGATCTCTGGTTCCTCTGCCTTTTCTAAAACCAGCTTGAACATCTGGAAGTTCACGGTTCACGTATTGCTGAAGCCTGGCTTGGAGAATTTTGAGCATTACTTTACTAGCGTGTGAGATGAGTGCAATTGTGCGGTAGTTTGAGCATTCTTTGGCATTGCCTTTCTTTGGGATTGGAACGAAAACTGACCTTTTCCAGTCCTGTGGCCACTGCTGAGTTTTCCAAATTTGCTGGCATATTGAGTGCAGCACTTTCACAGCATCATCTTTCAGGATTTGAAATAGCTCAACTGGAATTCCATCACCTCCACTAGCTTTGTTCATAGTGATGCTTTCTAAGGCCCACTTGACTTCACATACCAGGATGTCTGGCTCTAGGTGAGTGATCACACCATTGTGATTATCTGGGTCGTGAAGATCTTTTTTGTACAGTTCTTCTGTGTATTCTTGCCACCTCTTCTTTATATCTTCTGTTTCTGTTAGGTCCATACCATTTCTGTCCTTTATCGAGCCTATCTTTGCATGAAATGTTCCCTTGGTATCTCTAATTTTCTTGAAGAGATCTCTAGACTTTCCCATTCTGTTGTTTTCCTCTATTTCTTTGCATTGATCGCTGAGGAAGGCTTTCTTATCTCTCCTTGCTATTCTTTGGAACTCTGCATTCAGATGGGAATATGTTTCCTTTTCTCCTTTGCTTTTTGCTGCTCTTCTTTTCACAGCTATTTGTAAGGCCTCCTCAGACAGCCATTTTGCTTTTTTGCATTTCTTTTCCATGGAGATGGTCTTGATCCCTGTCTCCTGTACAGTGTCACGAACCTCTGTCCATAGTTCATCAGACACTCTATCAGATCTAGTCCCTTAAATCTATTTGTCACTTCCACTGTATAATCATAAGGGATTTGATTTAGGTCATACCTGAACGGTCTACTGGTTTTCCTTACTTTCTTCAATGTAAGTCTGAATTTGGCAATAAGGAGTTCATGAGCTGAGCCACAGTCAGCTTCCGGTCTTGTTTTTGCTGACTGTATAGAGCTTCTCCATCTTGGGCTGCAAAGAATATAATCAATCTGATTTCGGTGTTTACCATCTGGTGACGTCCATGTGTAGAGTCTTCTCTTGTGTTGTTGGAAGAGGGTGTTTGCTATGACCAGTGCGTTCTCTTGGCAAAACTCTATTAGCCTTTGCCCTGCTTTATTCTGTACTCCAAGGCCAAATTTGCCTGTTACTCCAGGTGTTTCCTGACTTCCTACTTTTGCATTCCAGTCCCCTATAATGAAAAGGCATCTTTTTTGGGTGTTAGTTCTAAAAGGTCTTGTAGGTCTTCATAGAACCGTTCAAGTTCAGCTTCTTCAGTGTTACTGGTCGGGGCATAGACTTGATGACCAGTAGGTCTTTGAAAACACTTTCATTTTTCTCTCTGGATAAGATGAGGCATTTGGCAGGCAATGTGGTCTAAAAGCCCTTCACTGACGTGTTTGTCTCTCAGAATGTTCAAAACTTTGTCATTCTGAAGACTGGTAGTTGACAATCTTATCCACCATGTAGGAAATGTGCACTTGCTTCTAAATAGCCCATTTAAGAGGTACAGCATAGAATTAGGCCGTGTGTGTACTCAGTTGCTGAGCTGTGTCTGATTCTTCGTGACGCTATAGACTGTAGCACGGCAGGTTCCTCTGTCCATGGGATTCTCCAGGCAAGAATACTGGAGTGGGTTGCCATGCTCTCCTCTAGGGGATCTTCTCAACTCAGGGACTGAACCCACGACCCCTGCATTGCACCCTTTCCTTGTTGCTCAGATGGTAAAGAGTCCGCCTGCAATGGAGGAGACCGGGGTTCAATCCATGGGTAGGGAAGATCCCCTGGAGAAGGGCATGGCAATCCACTCCAATATTCTTGCCTGGAGAATCCCATGGACAGAGAAGCCTGGTGGGCTACAGTCAGTGGGGTAGCATACAATCAGACATGACTGAGCGACCAACACAAACCTCCCCTGCATTGTAGGCAGATTCTTTGCCACTGAGCCACCTGGGAAGCCCCTGAATTAGGCCCTACAGGGTACTAACACCCTGTCTTATATGGGAGAGTGCGACTATCTGAGTCACCTGGCCCCACCCTTCAGAGGATCAGGTGAGCCCTCCCAGCATCTCTCAGCCCTCTTGTCAATGGTGTTTGCAATTTCTCTCTGAATCCATCCTACCACCCACAAGGGCTGCTCCTGGGCCACTCCCAGAACTCAGCCCTTACCATGGCTTCCAAATAAAACCACCCCCACTCCTGGAACACGTGCAGATGGTGCTAAAAACCCCAGTGTATTTCGCAAGGCAGGGTCACAACATCATTTCTCCAACTTCCTTACCCCCTTCCCCTGCCTCCTTTTCCACTTCTGTTTCCCTGGAGCGTCAGACTTTTCCATGAGGCCCATAAATTACTTCTTCCATACAGATGATACCCACATCCACGGCTTCAGAGAATCTCATCATTTCACCCCATCTGGTGTAAGTCCAGGTATTCCTTCCCAACAGAACTCCTCTCTGAAGGGAAGTCTAGTGGCCCTTGTTTTCCCCATCTCACATCAGGGGGAGAGGTGAGAATCTCAGCTGAATCATCGGGCACTCAGAAGCCCTGGAAAAGCCATTATCTGGGGCAGAGCAGGGGGAAAGTAGCGCCTTCCCGCAGGCTAAATCCTCCTCTCGGCCTGTGATTCATCCTCCCCCCCATCCCTGGAACCCATCCCGTCCTGCAACCTCGAGCTGCAGTCACTTCTGGGCCACTGCATGGGGTCAAAAGACTCAAAAGGATAAGCGTCAGACAGCGACAAGTGTTGCAAATGAAACAGAGCCAGGGGGGTGGGTGGTGGGGCGGGAGGGAGGGCCAGGAACTGACTATTAGTCACCCTTCGGGAAACCTCCTATCTTTCATCTTCCACATCCTCCTCCATTGTAACATTTAGATCCAGCGTTCCGGGCAGAAATGAGTCTGGCAGCTAAGGCTGTGCAGCCCTAGAAGCACACCCCAGGCAGATTCCTTGGCTCTGAGCCTCTGTTTACACAGACAAAATGGAGCTTCAAACACCACCCCCGCCCCCAGGGTTCTTGAAAGGACAAAAGGAGACCATGAATACGCAGCGCGTCGTGCTGGTGGGCAGTCGATGCTCCACAAATGGCAGTCGAAGTGAGGATGCTGCTTTTTTTAGGGGAGAGATTCAGAAACACGTGGCTCCATCTGAGGCTGCAGGACCCAGAAGGGTCACGGGCAAGCCCTCCCCGCCCGCTGACTGATGTGATAGTCAGCTCCACTCCCCACTGCCCCCAGCTCAGGGTCCCGCGGGCGTCACGTTTGCCCCCATGGCTCACGATGGGGAGGGGAAGAAGAGGAGGCTCAAATGTCACCCTCAGTGGCCACACAAATGTGAAGTGAGTCATGGTTCCTCTGGCCTCAGTCTCCTCGTCCTTGAAGCAAGTCCTGTGGACTTAACTTTCCACCACAGTCTTTCCTGATTGACCCGGGACCTGGTGAGAAACCAGCCAGAGGGCTGGAAGTCTCGTTGACAAGGACAGGTTCACTCAGCCACCCGAAGCTCATCTTTCCACGATAGCCCTAGTTTCCTGGAAGTGATGATCACGAGAGAAGACTGCCAGCCAAGTCATGTTGAGTCCACAGGTCAACTGACCCGGAAGCTTATGAAACCTCCGTGTCAGGCCCTTTGGCAAACTGGGTCTGCTCTCCGGTTGGGGTGGGGAGTGCTTAAGGGTGGGGAGTGGTTAAGGGTCAAATGCTTCCTGGAGATGAGGTGCTGCCCTGCCTGGGGGAATCACTCCAGTCCTGGGGCTGCAGGTGGGGCCTGAGTCCTGAGCCCACTCCCTGCAGACCCAACCTGCCCCAGGTGGGCCTTGCTGAGCTCCCAGGAGCCTCCCACTGTGATCCAGAGAAGGAGCTGAACTAACTGCTGTTCTGCTGCCCACTTGGGGGTCTCAGGGGTCACAGTGATCCAGACTTCACAGCTACCTGGTGCCCATATTCCCTCAACACACCCCTACCACCCCATCCAGGATGGAAGAGCTGAGTTCTCTGGAGCTCTGGCCAGAGTCACCTGAGCAGGAAACTGCCAAGCAATTCACAGCCATGGTATCACCAATAACAAGCTGTGAAGCTGAAAGAAACTCTTCTAAACTCGAGGTAATAAAGAGCAACCTTTGATTTAACCATGCTAGAGGCAAAAACTGGTTTGTCTTCTTTTTGTCTCAATTAAAAATGATATTACAAAGTCAGCAAAGAGGCAGTCCAAGAGTATGCAGCCAAAATATAACAGGTGCATCCGACAGCTGAGTAATACTAATCATTTTTATATTATCTTCACACTTTATTACAATGTTACTTTCTGGATTTTTTCCTATTGAGAGCATTTGTCAGTTTTTGTTATATGTTCGGATGTCTCCCCCTTTCCTAAATACGGTCAGCCTTCTGTACCCATGGGTGTCACGTCCACAGATTCAACTAAACACGAATCAAAAACATTAAAAAAACAAAAAATTCCAAGAAAGCTTCAAAAAGCAAAACTAGAATTTGCTGCGTGCAGGCAACTATTTACAGAGCATTTACACTGTACTAGGTATTCTAAGTAAACTTGAGGCGATTAAAAGTAAACAGGAGGATGTGTGTGGGTTGTATGTAAATACCATGGCATTGCATGTAAGGGACTTGAGCGTCCCTGGATTTTGGTATCTGTGAGGGTCTCGGAACCAATCCCCAGCGGATACGGAGGGAGGACAGCATTTACTTCCATTCTAACGTCGTATTTACAACTTTGCATTCTTTTTCCTAAAGGGAGCCTGGAAATGGAATAAGCTTCTGGCCCTGCAACACTTGGATGCCCCTCAACTGAACCAGGCCAGGGCCTGGGCTAAACGCTTTACCAGCAGTCTCTCGGGTAAGCCTCATAATGACCCTGTGAAGTCACTCTAGTATTATCCTCATTTTACAGACATGAAAATGGAGGCTCAGAAAGGTTAAGTGACTTGTCCAATGTCACACAGCATAAAGCAGTGGGGCCAGCATTCAGTCCAGAGAGCTGGCCTCTAGTGCTCACCCTTTTATCTCTTTTGTTCTCAGTAAACATGCAGGCTTACCCACGGACTCATCAGCCAGGTCTCTTAGGCACATCCTTTCGTTTTGTCTTTCATGGTTGCATGAGTGGGTACGTGCATGCTAAGTTGCTTCAGTGTCCGACTCTTTTGTGACCTTATGGACTGCAGCCCACCAGGGTCCTCTGTCCATGGGATTCTCCAGGCAAGAATACTGGAGTGGGAAGCTGTGCCCTCCTCCATGGGATCTTCCTGACCCAGGAAGATGGCTCCTGCCTCTCTTACATCTCCTGCACTGGCAGGTGGGTTCTTTACCACTAATACCACCTGGGAAGCCTGCCTTTCACGGTTTTCACTAAGCAATTGGCCCAAAGCTAGCCAATCACAGGCTTCCTTGGACCAGCTGGTGAGCCTACGGGGTTCAACACCTCTGCCATTTCCAGGTGCCTCCTGTGTACCTGGCGTTTGAGCCTTCCTCACTCACTCCATCCTGTTCATCCCTCATCCTGGTCAGCACAGCAGCTTTATAGCTGAGGAAACTGAGCTTTCACAAAGGCTGAGATGGCTGGGCTCACCCTCAAGGTGGTGATGGGGGGATGCTGTGTTCGAAAGGCAGACCCTCTGCCCTCCTGGCCCAGCTCCTGGCAGGGGGGTGGTGCTGGGGGTGAGGAGAGAGAGTTCTGCTTTTACCCTAAAATCTCTCTAAACTGGTGGGCATTAGGGGAAGACGCTCCCTGTTAGAAGAAACATGGTATAATTTGTGGAGGGAAAAAAAAAGGTACATGGAAGTCTGTTTCCAGTTATGTTTTTCATTATAAGGGTCAAAGTAAACACAGACGGAGGAAACTAAGAGACAAGCCTCAGACTAAATATACAACTAGCTGTTGCTCCAGCCACCACAGACGGAACAACCTGTTTTTGGAGGGTTCTCGCAATGCCCTTTCTAGAATCCCCTTCAGGAAATCTGAAGCCTGGGTCCAGCCAGCTTTTCCTTGCTGCCTGACCCAGGAATCATTGCACAAGAGTTTTCCCAGGAAAAATAAGGCGAGGTAAATGAAGGGTCAGCGCTGCCCCAAGAGGGCTCTGCATGCACCCACAGGGCAAGCCCTCCTAACCCCCGCATTGGCACTTTGAGTCCCAGAAAAACCCCAGGCTGCAGCCCCGCCCTGTGAGGTCCTGCCAGGGGCAGCAAACTCCAGCAGAGCTTCCAGGGACGGAGCCAGCATCCCACCAGCACCCACTTCTAGATCCAACACCGGGAGAGGAGGACTTTGTCGTCTTCCAGAACGACTGGAAGATTCCAGCAAGAAGTCAGGGGGAGAGCGGGGTTCCTGCCCCAGGTGTGTCCACGCTGCAGCCAGCTCACAATACCCCCAGGGACCCGGACCCAGCAGAGGTAAATAATTCCAATGTGTTACATACCTCATCGTCTGCTTCTCTCCTCCCAGAGTAAAAGGCAAAAGTACCAAGTTCTATTGAGCTCCGTTCTGCAGAAGGAGGCAGGGCTGGGAGGAAGCGAAGGTGCAGCGTTCTGACTCCTGTCAAAAGAATAAACAGCTGTTTCAGGAAGAGGGGGTGGGTGGATCCCGCAGCCGTCAGGGGCTTTGTTCCTTGCTGGTCCTGGGAAGTGGGCTGTTTATCATGCCTGTTGACTCAGAGCTGCATGCCAAAGGCAGAGATGTTCCTCTCTCGGCGCCCAGGAAGGGCCCAGCCTCCGTCACCAAGCGAAACTACAGGTCCAAACTCGGCCTGGCGTTGGAGGAAGGAAAGCCACCACCCTCGGGAGAGACAGCAGCATCACCCACTCCTGGGCGAAAACCATTCTGAACCCAAACAACCCAAGTGACAACCACCAGGAACAGCTGGTGGAGAATTAAAAAAGAAAAAAACAAAAAAATGCAGAGGGGTGGCTGAAGGAGCGAGTCCTCAAGACTCCTGCCGAAAGGCTACCCAAACGTCCCTCCACGTGGAGCCTCTCCCCCACATCCTGTAGGCTTTCAGTTATGTTTGAAGACTATTTTAACAGAAAGTACTGAGATCTCCCGCATCATGAGCTGAGCTTTAAGAACTCTAAAAAGGTCACTGAGGCCCAGCCCTGCTCTTTGACTGAATAATGCTTAACCCTTCCCACACACCCCTCCTGATCCCAAAATAGAATTATCCGGATGGAAGGGACCTCACAGCGGTGAATTTTCAAATGTTGAATAGCTAAAGCTTTTTTTATTTTTTAAGAAAAACAAAACAAAAACACACGCTGTCATTCTCAGAATCCTACTATGTAAAACAGAGAATACAGGGGGCTTTGGCTGAGGCAGGGGAACGAAGCTTAAAGCCCTCCAACCCATCCCTTCCAAGTGGCCCCGAACACTTCCTTGGGAGTACAGACTGGGCATCCAGACAGACTATGGAGAGGGGAACAAAACCAGAGAGGGGCCAAGGACTGCCCACCAAGGGGCAAGGTCCAGGTACTGATGACAGCCTGGGTTTGAGCTTCCTACAAAGAGGAAACCCCGCCCCCTCTACCTTCCGTCAGTTCCTCTCACCACTTCCTCAGGCTGATGACCCCAGATGGAGGTGAAAAAGCAACACCTGATCGTTCTTATCACAATCTGGCAATGGGTGCGAGGGGGTGCCCTCCCCCCTCACCCCCCTAGAAATTCTCACCCCTCCCTGAGCAGAGAGTCTTGAAGCCAAGAAGGCCAGCACCCCGCCTCAGAGTCGAACTGCTTCCTGAAGCCTTCAGCACCCTCAAGGTCAAAAAGCCACGCCCTGTTTAGAGCTCCCTGTAGAGCTCTACAAAGACCCAGATAGCTTTCACACAACCCTAGAGGGAAGTAGGGTAAAAATCACAGTCCCAAATTGTAAGGAAGGAAAACTGAAGGTAAAATAAGAACCTCACAGAATTGTGTGGTCTGAGTTATCAATCCCTGAAATGGAAGACAAGCTTGGGGTTTTTCCATGATTTCATCGCACCTCAAATTCTTATATCCCCTGTGGTGGTGAAGCCAGACCAAGCTGGGGATGTTAATGGACCCCCATTAGAATGAGGCAGGGGCTGTGAACCTAATGCCCCTGGAACCCAAGAACTACTGGGGTGCGGGGGTGGCTTGTCTTCCATCTTGGTCACTTCCGGGTTTTCCCAGTACCTGGATCAGTACCTGGTACCTATCACCCAGTACCTGGCACCTATTAGATGCCCAATAGATATTTGTGGAATGAATGCTGAGTGGAAGCCAGGGGGATGGAAGTGTGTGACTTTGACCGGGTATAATGCAATAGGAAGCAATGGGGTCTGCAGAAAACTGGGGAACTTCTGCCCGAATCAGATCAAAATCAAATTTTCACAAGAGAGAAAAAATAATGGGATTTCCCTGGTGGTCCAGGGGTTAGAACTCCACACGTCCACTGCAGGGGGCCTGGGTCCACTGCCTGGCTGGGGAACTAAGATCCTGCAAGCTGCTGAGTGTGGCCAAAAATAAATAAAAAGAGAAAAAACAAACCCTGCACCTAAATAGAACTTCTGATTCCAGAATGTGATATATTGGCCATGAGGACTCCTTTTTTAAGGAAAATCATTTTGTACCAGAAGCTAAAAGTACTGTTTGAACCCTTACTCTGCCGTCACCAGACTGTGTGACATAGGCATGTCCAGCTTCCTTCTCTGTACCTCTGTTTTCTCATCTGTGGAGTACAGTTCCTCCCAGTCCAACTCTGCCCTGCCTGGGCCTGAGTCTGGGGTACAGCTGTGAATTGGGCTCTTATAGAAATCTGACTGGAGCAATCTCAGGAGGCTTCATGGAGGAGGTGATATGACTGGACCTTTTCAGATGGACATCCCCTGCCTCCTAGGGACCCGGTGAGTCAACATGCACAGGCTCTTTCTTGTGTACTCCTCTCTATGCACTCCTCTCTTTCTTGTCACTAAAGAGAGGCTGGAAAACTAAGCTACTGGGGGAGGCGGGCAGCCCAATCCTTCAGGATGTGTAAATCCTCTTCTGCTCAAGCCCTGCTCCCCCCAGGTCCTGGGGTCATCTTATGAACGACTAGCTCTGGCTTTTGGAGGAGGCGGGGCGTGGCGGGGGGCGGCGGCGGAGGGGGTAGCTAGGATGCCACAGATTGCCAGCCCACTCAGGAGCCCCACTGAACCCTCCCTCCCAAGGCAGGGGCCCAAACAAACCAGTGAAAGAAAAGAGAAAAGAGGGCACAATTCTGACCCTGAAACAGAGAAGAGAGAAAAGCAGAGGCGGGGGAAACAGCTTTTGAGAGGGAGTCTGGTAGGGCCCCAGAGAAGTCTCTCCCACCCTGGCTCACTGCAAGGCCAGGTGAGAAGTAAAGCAGTTTGAAGATAAGGAGGATGGGCAGACCTGCCCCTACCCAGCCCCGCCCTGGAAACATTTCTTTCCCAAGAGCCTGTGCAAGGGGGTGGTTTGCAGTAAAGAGCGTTTTTTAAAAACTGAGGTCAATAACCAATAATACAACCAGAGAAAAGAAAGCCCAAGAAAATGTTTTATAAATCCAGTGACATGGTTTCACAGGCCATGTGGCCCCAGGCACATTCTTTGTCCCCATCTGGGCCTCACACCCCGTGTGGGCGCTGACGAAGCTGAGGCAGAACTTTCCCAGGATCCTGTGGCTCCCTGGCAGGGACCCACGTGGGCTCAGTGGCTGTGGAGGGCCTGTTCTCACTTGCTCTGTGAAGCTGGCTGATGAACGCACAGCCTTCAGAGCTGAGAGCTCAATGCCACCTCCTCCGAGATCTGCTTCCTGGCCAAGGCTGACTCTCTCTCCCGAATTCCCTCTGCCCTTGTGTGGCCTGCTTGGAGCTCAGGTTGCTGTGTGTGTGTGTGTCCATGTGTCCATCTTGCCTTCCGTGTGCAAGTTCTCAAGGGCAGCAGGGAGCTCTGCTTTGACCCAAGGTCCCTGTTGGTCCTCACACAGGGTCTGGTACAGAGGAGGTCCTGAGGATGCGTGGACTGGTGGACAGATGGACAGATGGTCGGCATATGGGCTTCCTAGGGCTTCCGTAAGAATGTACCACAAACTGGGTGGCTTAACACAAGAGAAGTTTATTCTCTCACAGTTTTGGAGGGCAGAAGTCCAAAGTCAAGGTGTCGACAGAGTTGGTTCTTTCTGAAGGCCATGAGGGAGAATCCTTCTCGCCTAACTCCCAGCTTCTGGTGGTTGCCAGCAGTCACTGGCATTTCTTGTGTCTTGTTCAGCTGCTAAGTCGTGCCCAACTCTTTGCAACCCTATGGACTGTAGCACACCAGGCTCCTCTGTCCTCCACTGTCTCCCGGAGTTTGCTCAAATTCATGTCCACTGAGTCGGTGATGCTATCTAATCTCATCTCATCCTCTGTCACCCCTTCTCCTATTGCCTTCAATCTTTCCCAGCATCAGGGTCTTTTCCAGTGAATCGGCTCTTCACATCAGGTGGCAAAGATACGGAGCTTCAACTTCAGTAACAATCCTTCCAATGAATATTTGGGGCTGATTTCCTTTAGGACTGACTAGTTTGATCTCCTTGTAGTCCATGGGACTTTCAGGAGTCTTCTCCAGCACCACAGTTTGAAAACATCCTTGTGTCTACATTGTGTCTATCCCAGCACTGTCTATGTAGCCACACAGTGTTCTCCATATGCGTCTGTGTCATGTCCAAATTTCCTTCTTCTTATAAGGACACTAGTCATTGGATTGGAGCCCACCCAAATCCAGGATGACCTCATCTGAATTCGAGTCATCTGCAAAGAATCTATTTCCAAAAAAAACCTCATAGCCATAGGCACTTGGGGTTAGGACTTGAACACATCTTTTTGGAAGACTCGACTCTATCCACTAGAGACAGTTACTTAAATAGTTATTGGTTGGGAGCCTGTAAACACTAGCAGAACCACCCATGGGGGTGGAAACCCCGTACATAATTACAGAGTTGAAAGCAACAGTTGGAGGTGGGTGGGGAGGTGGAGGTGGTCTTTAGAAAAAGGAAAGTAGATGGAATCCTTAGAGCATCTCTGTTTGATCAGGTTTGTAGGAAGAAGAGAAACGCCACCCTGGGACAGGCTCTGTGGGATGCCCCAGAAAGATGCTACAGGTCTGTCAGTATTCAGTCCTAGGCATCACTGAGATGTGAGTGGGTAAGACACCCTGGGAGGGAAGGATGTGAAAGAAGAGCTTCCCGGGGCAGCTGGCATCAAGAACACATGGATGCTTGGAGCTGGGCACCAGATTGCAGTGGGTCAAGGAAAGAACCTCAGGTGAGGAAGTGATGTCAGTGAGTGCAGGGACCTCTCGCCAGCAGCTTGCCTTGGGAAGGGCTAGAGAGAGGGTCCAATTAGAAAGGCCATGGAGAAAAAGGGAAATACTTGTGAGTACACTGACGACCCTGGGAAACTCGTGATGAGACAGAGACAAGAGGAGAAGGGTTTGAAGATTCATAGGAGGGAAAGGACGGGTACCAAAGATCAGCTCTGCATGGAGGATGCAGGAGTGTGGCGGGCGGGGGGCACCAAGACAGGCAGAAGGTGCTTCCCCGTGTGCAAAAAGTGAGGAGACAGGATGGGTGGGTTGGTGATTTGGGAGGGGGGGGGGGACAAAGTGGGAAGTTGAGAAGCCCCAATCCAGAACAGCTCAAGTGTGGAGGATGAAGGAGGCAGAATGGAGGTGGGGTGGGGGCAGAGAAGCTGGAGGGTCAAGCTGAATCTTCTCACCACGAGCCTTGAAACTGAGGAATCTGCATTTCCTCCTGAAGGTACTAGGGAATCCTTGAAGGATGTTAGGCAAAGAGAGCTACAATGATTCGCTTTTTAGAAGACTTCTTTGGCTGCAGGTCGAGGGTCAGTGGGAGAAGTTAAATCTCCAGGCAGGGAGCCCAGCCAGGAGGTGGCTGGCCAATGTCCAGTGGGGAACGTGGAGACCTAACACCATGGGGAGAGCTGGGAGATGAGAAAGAAGAGGCATCTTGAGACCTTGGGTCATAAGAACTGAATTCTCTCAAAATTTGCTTCAGTGTCACGTTCTTGGAGAGACGAGACGGTCCTGGATTTTAGATTACTTTCCTTTTGTAGGTAACTTATTTTCCCTTTAAATTTCTTTCTTCCTTGACCAGAATGTCAACTTGACGGGCAGATACATCTGTATGTTTTGTACCAATATGGAAATGTCTATTACGGCACCTGGCACTCAGAACATCTTTGTAGGCTGAAACGCATGCCTGGTACAGGGCTTGGCCCCTAAATGTTCAATACATGTTAACTATGGTAATAATAACAAGAATGTGTGTATATGTTAGTCACTCAGTCTTGTCCAACTCTGCGACCCTATGGACTGTAGCCCACCCAGCTCCTCTGTCCATGGGATTCTGTAGGCAAGAATACTGGAGTGAGTTGCCATGCCTTTCTCCAGGGGATCTTCCCAAACCAAGGGACAGAACCTGGGTCTCTTGCATTGCAGGCAGATTCTTTACTGTCTGAGCCACCAAGAAGCCCCAGTAACAAGAATAATAGTGAGCCATGGGATGAAGGGAGTGAGATGAGTCTAGTTCAGTGAGACTCAGTGTGGATGGAACGAGCAGCAGCCTCAGCATCACCTGGGAGCTTGTTAGAGATGCGAAGCATCAGGTCCACTCAGCTCTAACCAATCAGGATGCCCAGGGTGGGGCCCAGGAATCTGTCTGCAGGTGAGCCGGAAACCCAGCTGGCCCCCAGGTTTCTGGCTGGTATAAAAGATCAGACGGTTGATTGAAAAATGGAGAGGAGGGGTTGGAAGGAGAGGGCGTAGGTGCTTGGTTCTAGAAGCGCTGAGTTTGAAGAACCTCCCAAAGCCAGCTCAGTAGCATTGTTCTAGAGAGAGAGCCTGGGCAGAGCCTGATTTGGGAGCTGCCAGCGTGCAAGCAAGAGCAGGCAGGTCTATTGTGAGCCGAGGGAAGGGAGCTCTGAGAGAGAGAAGTCCTGAATGGGCACGGCCCTGAAACCTGAGGGGCACAGCTGAGAGGCGGGACAGACAGGCACCAAAGTTGTCAGGAACGCTGACAGAAGCCGCATCTGAATTCTCAGCTCAGCGCCACCCGCTGACACTCCTGTGACTGCCTCTGGCCCCACAGGCCCCTGGAAGAGGGAAGGTCGTGTTCCCCTGGCAAGGGTGCTGCTGTCTCAGAATCCCACGGAGTGGGGCAAATGGAATGGTGGCAATAGACAGACAGGGGTCCAATTCTAAGCAACTCCTTGGGTGTACCTCAGCGTCCCCCCCACTAACCCTCCCCATTAGATGAAAAGGTAGGGGCTGTGTCTCCCTGACTCTGCATTGCCTGCCAGCTCCAGGGGCTCATGGCACCCTCGTGTCCAGCCACAGACTCGGGGCGAAGAACCCCCGCATGGGTGCAGCTGGTGTGTCCAGAGCATGTGATGAGGCTCCAGAGACCAGAGTCAGAGGGGAGGGCACAGCCTTGGATGGAGGGAGGGTGCCCTGGGGCCACCTCAGGATTCGGTGTGCCGAATCCCAAGCTCTACCTGGCTCCCATCGGAACAGCTGAGCACTCCAGGTCCAAAGAAGCCTCCTCCTCTCTCTCAGCCAAGATGGGAGGCCCTGGAACCAGCAAGTGGCTGTGTCATGGGAAAAACGGAAAGTCGTCAGGGGCCTCTGCCTGTTTCCTGTTCTCTCTCCTAGAAGCAGATCTCCCCTTCTCAAGGGGCCAGTTCCCACCAGTCCCAAGCTGCTGCTCCTGTGTGCTCCCCTCGCTGGCCAACAGCGTGGTCTTCCAGGTGACGTGGACAGGGACATAAACAAGTCATTCTTCTCAGCTCTCTTCTCCCCCATGTCCTGCTAACCCAGCCTTCCTCCCAAAGGTGGTCACACCATTTATAGCATCCATGCCCGACCACCTCTGCTTGAAGACTTCCAGTGATGAGAAGGCTTCACCACCAACCCGGGTAGTCTGGTTCATCTCTGGACTGTTCTGATTGATTGTAAGACACATCTTTTCAGTAGAGCTGAGCTCTCCTTCCCGGAATGTTATTATTAGTCATCAAGACTGCCTTTCATTTACACATACTATCGCATTGAATCCTATTCTCATTAAGTGTTAGTCGCTCAGTCGTGTCTGACTTTTTGCAGCCCCATGGACTGTAGCCTGCCAGGCTCCTCTGTCATGGGATTCTCCAGGCAAGAATACTAGAGTGGGTTTCCATGCCCTTCTCCAGGGTATCTTCCTGACCTAGGGATCAAACCTGGGTCTTCCAGATTGCAGGCAAACTCTTTACTGTCTGAGCCACCAGGGAAGCCCCACAATCAGTAAAGAGCCCTGTGTTTCCCAGACAGGGAATCCAAAGCTCAGAGTCAAGTAATATGGCAAGATCGTAGAATCAGTAAGTTCTGCCTGCCTCGCCTTTCCCACTGAACCTAACAGCTCCTCACAGACAAGGACCCTGACTCTTCCCTCTGCAAGCCAAACATCATCTCCCCTGGCACACTTCAGGAAAACCATGCCCACTAGCATTTACACCATCATCAGCAAACGCTTGAAAGGTAAGTATTCAATCCTGAGACTGTTGGGACTGGGCTGGGCACAGACTAAACGGCATCCACTCCCTGCACTTGTTAAGTGCAAGTCTGGTGGGAGGGACACGTGTGCCCAGAAACGCCACGTGCTCTCTGCAGACCTCAGCTACTGCTGCTGTGTAAACCAGGCAGGGGCTGGCACAGGGCCAAAGTTGCAGAAGTGTCCCAGGGTGAAAGTCACTGTTCCACCTGCCCCATCTCCTGGTCTCCTGTTCTATTTTCCCACCCTCCTATTTTTGCCACCTGGTCTTTACCTTTTCACAGCCACCCACCCCCCAACCTGGTGTGGGTAGTTTCCCAGAGCCTGTAACATCAAGATGCTTTCCCTAACACAGTTCTGATCTACACATGTTGTGATCAAGTAACAGGTCATTGTTTTAGTGCCCCATTCACTCTCAAAGGTGTGCAGGTTTGGAGGATAAATCATAGGGTCGTTTTATGTAAAAACAGCTCAATAAAAGAAAAAGCATTCAATAAAGTCCCCTTGGACCCTTTAGGATTCAGGGCTTATGTTTACTATCAACCGGTGCCTTAGGTTAGCCTCTCCAGCAGCCAGACTCTTTCCTGTGGCCATTTGCAATCCTGGAGGTGGTACAAGCCCAGTCTCTCTCCAACGCCACCCTGCCCCCCATAGTGCCTGGGGCTAGAATCATCTCAGCTAGCCCTGCTTCCCCTATGTAGGCCAGGAGGTCTTAAGAGTCTAAGAATTTACCAGAAAATCCTGAGGTTGCTTTGTCTTGGGATTCCCCCCACCACGAGATTTTTTTTCTTACAGTAAGTTGACTTGAGCATAAAAGCCTGTCCAAGAATTAATCTGTAGTGATGAGGTTCCAGGAACCCTAGTGAGAAGTTAAACAACTACAAAACGAAGAAAATCTCTTAACGGAGCCCACAGTGGAGGTGCCTTTTTTTCTGCGTGTTCTTGGAATGAGCCAGGCCTGAGCTCAAATTCCAGCTGCCCCTCACCCCCCAACTTTCTTGCTGTGTGGCCCTGAATAAGTCACGTCACTTTCTGAGCCTCAGTTTGCCCATCTATAAAAATAGGGATAATAATTTACTACCCCTTGAGTTGTTAAAGGATGAAGGATAACACCTGTAAAGTTCCTAGTACCTTGTAGGTACTTAGGAAAAGGCAACTTGTATTATTATTATTACCACAAACAGACAAGCACTGTTCCCATCTCATCATGGTAGCGGGAGGCAGTACAGCAAAGTGGTTAGAGCCTGTACTTGAATGAGACTGGTCTGAGCATTGACTAAATACGTGACCTTGGGCAAGTCATTTGACCTCCTGGGACTTGGTTTCTCTCCTCTGTAAATGAGAATGTTTCTCTTTTTGTTGTTGCTGTTTAGTTGCTAACTGTGTCCAACTCTTAGTGACCGCATGGACTGCAGCTCACCAGGCTTCCCTATCGTTCACTATCTCCGAGTTTGCTCAAACTCATGTTCATTGAGTCGGTGATGCTATCTAACCATCTTATTCTCTGCTGGCCTCTTCTTTTGCCTTCAATCTTTCCCAGCATCAGGGTCTTTTCCAATGAGTCGGCTGTTTGCATCAGGTGACCAAAGTACTGGAGCTACAGCTTCAGCATCAGTCCTTCCAGTGAATACTGGGGGTTGATTTCCTTTAGGATTGACTGATTTATCTCCTTGCAATCCAAGTGTCAACTACAAATTGGCACTTACCAAGAGCATTGCCAAGGACTGAGCCACAAAGGCATTTGCCATCTGCCTCTAGGGAAATGGAACCCCATGCTGCTATAGCTATTGACCTTCAATAGCCCCTGAGGGGGTTCAGGGTGGAGTGAGGTGCTCTCTGCTCCAGGGAATCTGGTGGGATAGGTCTCCAGGTAGTTGTATGTTTTTGGGAACAGATTTTATGATCTCAATCCTTGCATCTCCTCATATCTAGAGAAGCACTAAATCCCTTCATGGTGACATCAGATCCTCATGACTAGCAAAAAACCTTTTGTAAAATGAGTGCTTAGTGGTATTGAACTCCCCCTTCACCAAAACCTTATATATTGACCTTCCTCCACTGCCGCTTTGAAGCAGTCTCTCAGAGCTGTCTGAGGTGCTCCTTCCCGGGCTGCAGTCCTCATTTTGGCCCAAATAAAACTTAACTCGCAACTTTCAAGTTGTGCATCTTTTTTAGTCGACACTAGGGACTCTCAAGGGTTTTCAACAGCACAGTTCGAAAGCATCAATTCTTCAGAACTCAGCCAGCCTTCTTTATGGTCCAACTTTCACATCCATACACGACTACTGGAAAAACATAGTTTTTACTATACGGACCTTTGCTGGCAAAGTGATATCTCTGCTTTTTAATACACCATCTAGGTTTGTCATATCTTTCCTTTCAAGGAGCAGGCATCTTTTAATTTCATGGCTGCGGTCACTGTCCACAGTGATTTTGGAGCCCAAGAAAATAAAATCTGTCACTGTTTCCACTCTTTCCTCTTCTATTTACCATGAAGTGATGGGACCGGATTCCATGATCTTAGTTTTTTGAATGTTGAGTTTTAAGCCAGCTTTGTCACCCTTTCACCCTCATTAAGAGGCTCTTTCTTTGGCATTGCCTTTCTTTGGGATTGGAATGAAAACTGACCTTTTCCAGTCCTGTGGCCACTGTTGAGTTTTCCATATTTGCTGGCATATTGAGTGCAGCACTTTCACAGCATCATCTTTTAGGATTTGAAATAGTTCAACTGGAATTCCATCACCTCCACTAGCTTTGTTCATAGTGATGCTTCCTAAGGCCCACTTGACTTCGAATTCCAGGATGTCTGGCTCTAGGTTGGTGATCACACCATCGTGATTACCTGGGTCATGAAGAACTTTTTTGTATAGTTCTTAGAAATTATAGTTCATAGAAGTTAAAAAAGCAGGGTGACAATATACAGCCTTGACATACTCCTTTCCCAATTTTGAAACAGTCCATTGTTCCATGTTTGGTTCTAACTGTTGCTTCTTGACCTTCATACAAGTTTCTCAGGAGACAGGTAAGGTGGTCTGGTATTCCCATCTCTTTTAAGAATTTTCCACAGTTTGTTGTGATCCACACAGTCAAAGGCTTTAGCGTACTTAATGAAGCAGAAGTGGATGTTTTTCTGGAATTCTCTTGCTTTTTCTATGATCCAGTGAATGTTGGCAATTTGATCTCCGGTTCCTCTGCCTTTGCTAAATCCTGCTTTTTCTCGATTCATGTATTGTTGAAGCCTAGCTTGAAGGATTTTGAGCATCACCTTGCTAGCATGTGAAATGAGCGCAACTGTAAGGTAGTCTGAACATTCTTTGGCATTGCCTTTCTTTTGGACTGGAATGAAAACTGACGTTTTCAGTCATGTGGCCAATGCTGAGTTTTCCAAATTTGCAGGCGTATGGAGTGCAGCAATTTAACAGCATCATCTTTTAGGATTTTAAATAGCTCAGCTGGAATTCCATTACCTCCACTAGCTTTGTTCATAGTAACGCTTCCTAACTTGACTTCACAATCCAGGATGTCTGGCTCTAGGTGAGTGACCACACCATCGTGGTTATCCTGGTCAATAAGACCTTTTTTGTACAGTTCTTCTGTGTATTCTTGCCACCTCTTCTTAATCTCTTCTGCTTCTATTAGGTCCTTACCATTTCTGTCCTTTATCGTGGCCCTCCTTTCATGAAATGGTCTCTCTCTTAGACCATAATAAATGAGACAGTGTACATCACATTACCGACTCAAAGGACATGAGTCTGAGCAAACTCTGGAAGACAGCGAAGGACAGGGAAGCCTGGTGGGCTACAGTCCATGGGGTCGCAAAGAGTTGAACACAACTGAGCAACTAACACACAACACTGGCACCTACCAAGTGCCAGGCACTGTCCAGGCTACAAGATTGACAAGGATTAGCCACTAAGGCCTCTCTCTCACAGAGCTCAGTGTAGTGGGAAGTCCAACTCTCCTGCAGCCACACACATCCTGCAACCAAGGTGAGCGTCCCACAGCAGCAATGAGTCACTCCCTTCCTCTGGGTTCCATGGACACTGGAAGGATTCAGAGAGGAGTCTTACCTGCCTCCTCGTCCATGCAGCTACCTTAACACCCTCTGCACCCAGGGCCACTCTCCTCTCAAGTCTGGTCTGAGGATTCTGAGCCACTTCAATCTACGGATGAGAAAACTGAGGCACCAAGACAGGGAAATAACTTTTCAGGGCCCACTCAGCAATGAAGTGGGAAAGCTGCGGCTGGTACACAGGTATCTGGCATCTCTCCAGGAGGAGACGCCTCTTAACCATAGCACAGGAAATCAAGCGCTCCAGGAAGGGGCTGAGGGCTTCAGTCAATGGTCTTCTTCCAGAGTTTCCTTATTTATGCCCAAGAAAACCCCCAGATCCTCTTCCAGGGATGGCCACATCTCTGTCCTTCCCTCCCCCTTCTACCCGCACTGCTCTTGAACGATTTTGGATGCCACGATGGGACATAGACATGTCACTGGCGGGACTTCCCTGGTGGTCCAGTGGTTAAGAATGTGCCTTGCAATGCAGGGGACACAGGTTAGATCCCTGGTCAGGGAGCTAAGATCCCACATGCCGCGACTACTAAAGCCCATGCGCACTGCAGACCATGCGCTACAACTACTGTCCCACATGACACATTGAAGATCACACATGGTTCAACTAAGACCTGATGCAGCCAAAAAAAAAGAAATGCCACTGGAAAAAGGTGAGCATTGGGTGTGCACTGGAGATAAGTGAGGCATCCAATTCAGAAAGAACATCCCTCTCATAAACATCAAATAGCTCAGAAATGGAGCAGAAACACCTAAATGTGCACTCCACTTATAGAACAAACACCATGTAGGTCTCAGATGAAAAACGTGGTTTGCAAACCCTGGTTCAACACGTGTTGCCTCTGCCTTCCCTACACAATGAGCACCTGGAACTCCCAGCAGGCATCACCTGCCCTCTTCACAGCTGCTCTTTCTCATGAGGAGCTGTTTTTGTCCCACCCTAGAGAAGCTGGCAGCTGCATGTGCCTTTTTGTTCCTCTGCTTCACACTTGAGGCTGAGAAATGCCTTGGGGTTTTTCCTCTCATGAAGGAGAGCTGACCGCCTGCTCTATCTGTACCACCAGCCTGGTTATCTCAGCTTGGAGAGTTGATTTAGCACCCTAGGTAAAGAAAGGAGTAACCTGCCTAAGGTACTCATTAATTCTGTCCTACGAAATATTTCCTTCTCTCCATCTTCGTGGTAGGCTTTCATTTCCTGGTCCCCTTGTGGCTGAGTAGGGCCACGTGACTAGTCTGACCAGTAAGATGTGAGCTGGCCCAAGCATTTATTGCCAGTGGAAGACCCTCTAGGGCTCTCTTTCTGTGTGCCATGAAGTACATTCAAAGAGGTAACTGCTCCATCAGCCCAGTTCCTTGAATGAGGAGCACAGCCCCTAGCTGACTCAGTTCAGTTCAGTTCAGTCGCTCGGTCGTGTCCAACTCTCTGCGACCCCATGAATTGCAGCACGCCAGGCCTCCCTGTCCATCACCAACTCCCGGAGTTTACCCAAACTCATGTCCATCGAGTTGGTGATGCCATCCAACCATCTCATCCTCTGCCGTCCCCTTCTCCTCCTGCCCCCAATCCTTCCCAGCATCAGGGTCTTTTCTAATGAGTCAACTCTTCGTATGAGGTGGCCAAAGTATTGGAGTTTCAGCTTCAACATCAGTCCTTCCAGTGAACAGCCAGGACTGATCTCTTTTAGGATGGATTGATTGGATCTCCTTGCAGTCCAAGGGACTCTCAAGAGTCTTCTCCAACACCACAGTTCAAAAGCATCAATTCTGCAGTGCTCAGCTTTCTTCACCGTCCAACTCTCACATCCATACATGACCACTGGAAAAACCATAGCCTTGACTAGACGGACTTTTGTTGGCAAAGTAATGTCTCTGCTTTTAAATATGCTGTCTAGGTTGGTCATAACCTTCCTTCCAAGGAGTAAGCGTCTTTTAATTTCATGGCTGCAATCACCATCAGCAGTGATTTTGGAGCCCAAAAAAATAAAGTCTGACACTGTTTCCACTGTTTCCCCATCTACTTCCCATGAAGTGATGGGACCAGATGACATGATCTTAGTTTTCTGAACGTTGAGCTTTAAGCCAACTTTTTCACTCTCCTCTTTCACTTTCATCAAGAGGCTCTTTAGTTCTTCTTCACTTTCTGCCATAAGGGTGGTGTCATCTGCATAGCTGAAGTTATTGATATTTCTCCCAATGCTCACAATAACTAGAGTAAGAAAGAAAGCTTTAGGGAATTCCCTGGCAGTCCAGAGGTTAGGACTCCATGCTCTCACCGATGAGGGCCTGGTTTCAATCTCTGGTTTGGGGAACTAAGTTCCCACAAACTGAGAGGTATGGCCAAAAAAAACCTCCTACCTTTATGGATTTAGTCCCTAAGATTCAGGGGTTGTTTGTTACTGCAACATGACATACTCCATCCTGACTGATACACTCCCCATCTTACACAGAGTAGGATATCTTCTACTCTTCCCTATAAAATCTTTACCCTCTTCATCAATGAGAGCCTTGCATGAACAAAGGAAAATGAAGCAGAAGTAAGAGTGTTCCTCAGTGTCCTGTAGAAATTTTTTCCTACTTAGGTCTCAAAGATGGGTGCAGATACAGCTAAATTTGAAAGGAATGAAAAGGAAGTTCAGAGGACTGTCTTCTGTGGCTTCCCTTTGCTATGGAATAGGAAGCTGGGTCACTCCTATGAACATGTCATGCTTGCAGCGTGAGAGCCACCCAGGTTAGGAGCAGATGCCTTGGGCACCGAGAGAGGACAGTCGCCAGGAATGAGGACACAGGGTGCCAAGCAGCTCTGCAACCCTGCTGGGGTTGTAACCAAGCCAGCTACACCAGCCCAGGGACAATGGGAGGGATGGCAGCTTGCCTGATCCCTCCCCAGTTAGGGACGGACTGTTCCAGACCAGGGGTGGGGAGAGTTGGCTAGAAAGACAAGGAGGGGCTTATGGTTCAAGGCAATGAAGATGTGTGATTTAACTGGCTGATCATGGGAGGGAAGGAGGTGGTGTCCACAGCATCCTTGTAGATTCTATTGCTATTCTCATTTTACAGGGAGGGAAACCGAGGCTCAGGAAGGTGCTATCTCTTGTTCAAGCTCAGTCAGCCAAGGATCAGAGCCAGAACTCATCCAGGTCTAGCTGACACAAAAGTTTAGCCACCGCCTGGTGCTCTTTCAGCCAGAAGCCATGTCACTCCCTCTGTGTCCACCCTGGCCCCTTCTCAGGCTTCTCTTCTGCATCTTTACTTTTACCTTTAATTACTTACATATAATTACATATATCCCAGTTCAGAGTGTGAGGTACTGAGGAGCAGGAGTCTGTGCTTTATATAATAATAATAATAAAACAACAACAAAGCAGGAGCAGCAGCAAATGCTACTATTTATTGAATGCTGGGCTGGGTTCTCAGCACTTTATACTCATTATTCAATTCTTGCTAAGCTCTCTGAGAGGCAGGTACTGGAATCACCCCCATTTATCGATGAGGAAGTATCTCAGTTTGGTTGAACTGAAATTCAACCCCTAATATTAATATTTTAACAGATGCCAAAGGAGTCCATGAAAGAGCACAATAAAGCCTAAAAACCCCTGCAGAGGCAGAAGCCAGGTTTCCAGAGGCCGGGTTCTGTCTCACCTTATCCCACAGAACCCAGAGTTCCTGGCTGGGATGGGGTAAAGGACTGGAACACCATCTTCATGCAACAGTAGGGAGTGAACAGAAATGGCTATCCCATCCACACAGAGTAAATAGATAAACATCACAACTCCTTTGATTTCAGCGCTGTGAGCCTGTGTATAACATTTATCATAATAAGCAACGCACCTGTTTCCCCAATTAAAAAAACTATTTTAGCATCCAGCGTGCTAATTAGAAAAGCATCAGTTGTTGATCACAAATTAGGATAACAGGAGGGCTTGGAACAACCACCTCTGGATAGCAGGCTGGCTGGCCCCGCCTCCAGACAGTCCCTATTAGTCTTGCTTCCTTAGCTTCTGAGCACTGGCTTGGTCCAAGTGGCAGTCACATAATATCCCACACTGTACATATGCTGAAGTTTTATACTTTGTGAAACTTCATGAAACTGGATTTTACTTGCAATGCCAGGCATCCAGACATGCATACTACATCACCAGCAAGGCAGAACTCTCTGGATTTCAGAAAACCTGGGCTATCATGGGAGGCAGCGGTAAGGTAGTGGAGCCGATGCTCTCTGCTCAGGCCAGACAGCTAATTGCCCTCCTGGGCAGCTGGCCAGTGCCAAGCTGAGCCCAGGACACACCTGATGGGCTGTATGACCTTCCACAAATTGCAGACTTTATCTAGGCCGCAATTTTTTTTTTAATCCTCTAAATATGGGGCTGTACTAGATCCAAGTCCAGCCAATAAACAATCACAAAGCACCCCCGTCTATGCCTTGTACTGTGGGGAATGCAGAGATTATAAAAACTCCCTAAGGAGCTTACATTGTAGTCAGGGAGCCAGGCCTGGAAGCAATTACATACAATAGAAAGAGAGAAATTTGAGTGGCTGAGTGAGCATGAAGTCCCCTGTTGTGTTCTGGGGGCCTCAGAGGAAGGAAGCCTTTGCAGCCAGGCTTCATAGAGGAAGGGGCTGCATTTGAACTGGGCCTCAGAGGGTGAGTAGGAGTTCGGTGGGTGGGGAAGTGCATTCGGGTCAAAAGGTTAAATATGCAAACACAGGGGCTACAATGGGAAACCTCCCCCTGACAGAGCCCAGTGTGGACTGTGGAGCTGGGGACCCTGTCCCGGTCTCACACGCACCTATGCTTTGCAGTCCAGAAGCAAGAGTCCTGGGAACCTGTATTTTCAACAAGCTTCCTAAGTGATGCTGCCATGCCCGCAGTAGGTGTTATGGGTTGAGAAAAATTATGGATGAATGAATGGATGAACAAAAAAAATGAACTTGACCTCGTGCAAGTCCCTTCTTCTCTCAAGATCTCCACTCTTTGTTAAAATAAAAATGCTGGATCAGTATGGTGGTTTTCAAACTGAGTTCCAAAAAAAAACCAGAATCTCCCCGCTAAAGTCCCTCAGAGACAGCGAGGAGCTGGGGAGACTCAGAGAGCAGGACTCTGAGCCCCATCCACCGTTCTCTAGATCAGCTCTCCTTTTATCTGTTGCTATTTTGTTTGTAGTAAAGGTTTCTTGGCAACAAAGAACTTTTAAAAACACTGAACTGGATGATCCCCAAGAGTCCCCAAGGAGAAATTTAAAAATTTCTTGAGGGCAGCCACTTACCTTTGGTGAGTATTTCTCAAACAAGTACGAACAAAACATAAGGCTGTTTACCAAAAGCAAGTTATTTATTTTAACATCATAGTTTAAAATCTTTTGCTGAGGCCCAGAAATCAATGAGTGGGGAGAAAGGAAATATGGTATAACAATGCAAACTTTCGAAAACGTTTTTGAGGAATAGTTAATAAAATGGAAAATTAAGTGAGAAAGTCAGGCACAAAATTGCACATAGGGTTTCCCAGGTGGCTCAGTGGTAAAAAAAAAAAAAAAAAAAATCCACCTGCCAATGCAGGAGATACCGGTTCGATCCCTGATCTGGGAAGATCTCACTTGTAGTGGAGCAACTAAGACCATGTGCTAAAACTATTGAGCCTGCGCTCTAGAGCCTGGGAACCACAACTATGGAGCCTGCGTGTGGCAGATACTGAAGCCCAAGTGCCCTAGAGCCTGTGCTCCACAACAAGAGAACCACTGCAAGGAGAAGCCCGAGCACCGCAACTAGAGAGTAGCCCCCACTTGCTGCAACTAGAGAAAAACCCATGCGGCAACAAGGACACAGCACAGCCCAAACATAAACAAATAAAATTATTTTCAAAAATTTCACATAGACTATGATTTATATTTTGGATCTTATACATCAGAGGTACCGGACATGGAGGACAGTTCCTCAAAAAATTAAACACAGAATTACAATATGATTCAGCTATCCTACTTCTGGTGATAGACCCAGAAGAACTGAAAGCAGGGACTCTGAGAGATATTTGCACACTGATGTTCCAGTAGCATTATTCACAAAAGCCAAAAAGGTGAAGACAACTCAGATATCCATCCACGAGTGAATGGATGAAGAAATGTGGTCCAGACACACAGTGGAATGCTATTTGGCCTGAAAAAGGAATGAAATTCTGGCACATGCTTCAACAATGGATAAACCTTGAAAACATTATGCTAAGTGAAATATTGTATAATTTTACTTAGTTGAGGTACCTAGAGTAGTTGAATTCAGAGACAGAAAGTAGAATAGTGGTTACCATGCGCTGCAAGGGCTTCTCTGATGGCTCAGTCAGTAAAGAATCTGCCTGCAATGCGGGAGACCTGGGTTCGATCCCTGGGTTGGGAAGATCCCCTGCAGAAGGGAACGGCTGCCCACTCCAGTATTCTGGCCCAGAGACTTCCATGGAAAGAGGAGCCTGGCAGGCTACAGTCCATGGGGTCACAAAGAGTTAGACACGACTGAGTGACTTTCACTTTCACTTCACTGCTGCAAGGACTTGGTGGTGGTAGTTTAGTTTACTGGAATGGGTAGCCATTTCCTTCTCCAGGGGATCTTCCCAACCCAGGAATCAAACCCACTTCTCCTGCATTGCAGGCGAATTCTTTACCCCTGAGGCACCAGGGAAGCCTGCAAGGAGTTGGAAATGGAAAATTATTTGCTCAGTTGGCACAGGGCTTCTGTTTGGGATGATGGAAAAGTTCTAGAAACTGGTGGGTGGTTGTCTGACATGCAAATATACTTAGTGCTACTGCATTACACACTCAAATCATGTTAAAACAGTTTATGTTATATTTCACAGCAAGAACAAAACAACACCTAGCATCACATGGTCACAGCAGTGAATTCTGTGCGATGAGATTATGGTAGTGTGATCACTTTATTCTTTCCACTTCTCTACATTTTTAAAATGTTCTACAATGAGAATACATTACTCTTAAAACCAGACCAAAAGCTACTTAAATAAATATAGTGGTTCTCTGACACTTTTCGAAAATGCATTGCTGTCTTTTATGTAAATGCAAGCAATATTTTCTGTGCTTAATTAATAAAAGGAGCCAAGTTCAAATGTGTCATCCAAAGAATACCCCAAGCTGTTCAGTCAAAACAAATGACAGGCAGAGTGGTCCACCTTTCTGAGACTAGTTGTTCTCATCTATATTTAAATAAATTTCAAATAAAAACAGAACCAAAACAAATCTTCTAACGAGCCTCCCAAGAAGCTGTCTGGCTTGGAAAAGCTCAAACGTACACTGCAGAGAGAAAGAAAAATGGGGAACAGCCAGTGTTTTTTTAGGACATTAACTCACTGCAGCTGGGAAAGTGACTTTGTCAGTGAATTTCTATCCCTTCTGCTCTGCAAAATGTTCTTGCGTAGAATGAATTCAGAATCGAGAAGAGGCTCACCACTTGGATTCACTGCAAATCCACTTCCTCCAGCACCGCCCCCCTCCACCCCAGATAAATGTTGAACAAAGATTTAAAGACTATCGGTTTAGCAGGCCAGCCAGTGTGTCTGCCTGCCAGGGTTGCCCTCTGCCCTGGGCCGCGCGGGTCCACTTTCCTGGCGCCTGGACCCTCCGCTTAGGGCTGTCTCAAGGGCAGACAGACTAGAAGGTAGCCGCCAAGGTGAGCAGGCTGGGGCTACCCACCCCCCACCCCCCCACGGAGTGGCCCCTCCCCAGCCACGTGAGCTCAGGCAGGATCCTTCAGAGAGATTCGGTGTCCTTCCCTAGCCCAGGGGCAGAAAAGCACCTCCTTGCAAGGCTGCTGGGAGGAGTAAACAGCGCTGCCTGTTGAAGTGTCTATTGCGATGATGGATGCATAATATTAATAGGCTCCCAAGCATCCTCTTTATCTTCTAGAAGTTCACTGTCCAAGACTCATATTGTCTTGATGGGACGCTGGTACCATATATGGTTAATGCTGACACGTAGGTTATAGGATTGCAGTCAAACAACGGGGTGGAGAGAGGCCCCTTCAGACCCCAGGGCCAGGGCCGACCCAGGAGGAGGTGCGGGACAGGAATCGGCAGTTCCTGGCTGTTTCCCACATTGACCAGCCAGCATGGAGTCCTTTCACGGGAAGGGCTTCATCATTTTACAGATGAAGAAACAGGGGCTCTGAGAGGCTAACTGTCTTAGTCAAGGTCCCATGGTTCAGAAACTGCCCGTTTTAGGGTTTTCTAAAATTCCCTCATCATGAAGGGGTGGGTCCTTGTCATTTCAGCTCTGCTACTAACTCATTTGTTTAGTTAATTGTTTATCTTCTGCCTCTTTCCCTCAAAAAAGTTAGAGAGAATTTGGGGGCATAGAGGGGAACAAAAGATTCTTGAGGGTGCTTAGCTGGATCGGTTTCCAGTCTCTGGGCTTCACCTTTTTCATGTACAAAATGAGGGGCTTCCTGCCTCGGGGCTTTTGCACATGCTCTTTCCTCTGTCTGGGACACCTTTCCCCACCTCCCTCACACCCGTTCACCCCCTCCCTCCATGTCCTTTAGGTCTCAGCTACAAACGTACTTTCTAAGGGAAGAGTCTTATTCTCCATGTAGCTTCCTGTTCTTTTTCTTGAGGGCAGTGACCCCTCTTTGGACACATATGTGTAATTATTGAATTAATATCTGCCTCCCCACCAGATGGAAAGTTCCTTGTTAACCAGCATCGGGTAAGAGGAGGCATTCAATGGTATTTGTTGTATGTTGATTCAAAAAATGAGTTTTCCTCAGGGTTCTTCCAGCAGCCAGCTCTAGGATCTTAAGAAAGCACTCTAAAAAGAGGGGGGGGTGGGGGGGGTGAATATAGGGACCTCCCTGGTGGCCCAGTGGTTAAGAATCTGCCTTCCAATGCAAGGGATGCAGGTCTGATCCCTGGTTAGGGAACTAAGATCCCATATGTTGTTTAGTCACTAAGTTGTATCCAACTCTTTGCAACCCATGGACTGTAGCCCACCAGGCTCCCCTGTCCATGGAATTTTCCAGGCAAAAATACTGGAGTGGGTTGCTATTTGCTTCTCCAGGGGATCCTTCCGACCCAAGGATCAAACCTGTGTCTCCTGCACTGGCAGGCATATTCTTTACCACTGAGCCACCTGGGAAGCCTCCAAGATCGTACATGCCTTGGGGCAACTAAGTCCATGTGCTGCATACTACAGAGTCTATGGGCTCTGGAGCCTGTGCCCCATCACTAGAGAGAGTTGAAACTAAGACCTGACACAGCCATAAAAAATCCTTTTTTAAAAAGAGTGACTATAGGTATAACTGATTCACTTTGCTGTACAGCAGAAACTAACACAACATTGTAAATCAACTATAATCCAATAAAAATTAATTTAAAAAATATCTTCTTAAGTGGCCCAAATTTTCAACAATAAAGTAATTGTTAAATATACTATGAAACATTCAGATCAAATTGCCAACATCTGTTGGATCCCAGAAAAACATCTACTTCTGCTTCACTGACTATGCTAACGCCTTTGACTGTGTGGATCACAACAAACTGGAAAATTCTTAAAGAGATGAGAATACCAGATCACCTTACCTGCCTCCTGAGAAACCTGTATGTAGGTCAAGAAGCAACAGTTAGAACCGGACATGGAACAACAGACTGGTTCAAAATTGGGAAAGGAGTACAGCAAGGCTGTCACCCTGCTTATTTAACTTCTATGCAGAGAACATCATGCGAAACGCCAGGCTGGATGAATCACAAGTTGGAATCAAGATTGCTGGCTGAAATATCAACAACCTCAGATATGCATATGATACCACCCTAATGCCAGAAAGTGAAGAGCAACTAGAGTCTCATGATGAAGGTGAAAGAGGAGAGTGAGAAAGCTGGCTTAAAACTCAACATTCAAAAAACTAAGATCATGGCATCCGGTCCCATCACTTCATGGCAAATAGAAAGGGAAAAAATGAAAACAGTGGCAGATTTTATTTTCTTGGGCTCCAAAATCACTTTGGACAGTAACTGTAGCCATAAAGTTAAAAGATGCTTGCTCCTTGGAAGGAAAGCTATGACCAACCTAGACAGCATATTAAAAAGCAGAGATACTACTTTGCCGACAAAGGTCCGTCTAGTCAAGGCTATGGTTTTTCCAGTAGTCATGTATGGATGTGAGAGTTGGACTATAAAGAAAGCTGAGCATCAAAGAATTGATGCTTTTGAACCGTGGTATTGGAGAAGACTCTTGAGAGTCCCTTGGACTGCAAAGAGCTCAAACCAGTCAATCCTAAAGGAAATCAACCCTGAATATTCATTGGAAGGACTGATGCTGAAGCTCAAATACTTTGGCCACATGATGCCAAGAGTTGACTCATTGGAAAAGACCCTGATGCTGAGAAAGTTTGAGTAGGAGAAGGGGGAGACAGAGGGTGAGATGGCTGGATGGCATCACCGACTGAATGGAAATGAATTTGAGCAAACTCCAGGAGTTAGTGAAGGACAGGGAAGCCTGGTGTGCTGCAGTCCATGGGGTTGCAAAGAGTCGGACACACTTAGAGAGTGAACAACACATACAATAAAGCATTACATGATTAAAAAAAAAAAAAGAGTAGTCTCCCATCCCTGCCCACATCCACCCCAGCCTCAGCTTCTCAACTGAGCAACCGAGGGAGATGAACTGAGGCACTGATTAGATCTCTGCCAGCTCACACATTCTATGATTGTATCACTTCAAAAAGAACAGAAAGAAAAAAAAAACCTAAACCAACTAAACCCTAAAACCAAAACCAAAACCCAGGGTGATCCCAGAGCCCTCTGTGACTTCGGCCAGGTTCTTACATTTGGGGGCCCTTGGTGTCCCTGTCTACAAGAATGAAACATTTAGGCACAACGTTCCAGCAATTCCCCCGTCCAACAATTCGAATTCCCCAAAGGAAGGCCCTGTCCTCCCCTTGCCCTTCCTCAGGGCTCTACCACAACCCAGGCTCACAAACAGGAAATGTGACATCCAGGAGCAGGTGGGCCACTTGTTTCTCCACAGCCTGGAGGGGCTGGCAAGGGAGCCAAGAGTTTCTGAACTTTTCCAGCTAAATCCAGGACTCGGTACCCAAGACCTCTCTCAAGCAGTGTAGGCGGAGGGCACTGTTGGGATCTGGCTGGATGTCCCTGTCTGACCTGAGAGAAGCCTCCACCCCTCTCTGGGCTTGGGTCTCTCCACCTGTTGAGCGAAAGGCCTGGACTGGGGGCTCTGCCAGCTCCCAGCTCACTCTGAAGATAGTGTGCAGCTTTGATGAAGGGTGCCGTCATCTTGCCCGTATCTGAGTCTCAAATCTCTCCCTTACCATGTGGCCCTGGGAAATGGCTGAATCTTTCTGTGCTTTGTTTCCTCACTTATAAACCAGGTTTCGGGGTGATGAAAAGGCAGGGCTTCTATAAAGCTCCAAGACCAGCATCTGGAGTGAGTAAGTGTGAGCTGTAACTGTTTGGTGATGTCTCTGGTTTCTGAATTGCTCCTCCTCCCTGTTTGCCATCTGGAAAAGGGGCAAGCTGAGCCCTGAGAGCCCCACTGGCCTTGCAGTGCATGCCCAAATCCCGGCCCTCAGGGAAAGCAAGTCCGAATCTCAGTGTGAGCCAAGCGTGATAGAAACACAGAACCACGTTAAAAAAAAAACAAAACCCTATGATGCTGCCCCAGAGCAGATGGGCTGGGAGATCAGCTGCTCCCTAGGGTTGCTGGGCACCCAAGGAGGCTGCACCCAGAGTCAGTAGTCAGGGGTGGGCCCATCCCCAGCTTACCCTGGGGGAGGGTGGACAACCAGAGGAAGTAGGGGTTGGCGATAAGATGCAGCAGAAGATATGGCCTTGGTTTATCTCTGTTCCTACTTCTGCCCAGAGCCTCCCAGGGAAGAGGAGGCTGGATTCAGTCAGATCAGCCCCGAGGGAAACAGACAGCAGAGAAGAGACAGGCAGACTCCCTAGACAGCAATGGGTGGCCTCTTCCCTGGGGACAGGGAGGTGTGCTCCTCACAGGGAGGGTCCCAAACCCTGTCCAGCCTCACCTGCAAAAGGAAAAGTGAAAGTGAATGTCGCTCAGTCGTGTCCAACTCTTTGCGACCCCATGGACTATACAGTCTGTGGAATTCTCTAGGCCAGAATACTGGAGTAGATAGCCTTTCCCTTCTCCTGGGGATCTTCCCCAGGAGAACCCAGGTCTCCAGCACTGCAGGCAGGTTCTTTACCAGCTGAGCCACAAGGAAAGCCCAAGAATACTGAAGAGGGTAGCCCATCCCTTCTCCAGGGGATCTTCCCGACCCAGGAATTGAACCAGGGTCACCTGCAGGTGGATTTTCCTGATAGCTCAGTTGGTAAAGAATCCACCTGCAAAAGGAGGAGGCTCAAATACCTGTTTCCACCAGCCGCTGAGAGTCTCAAAGTGTGGCTGCAGATGGATGCAACAGCCATGGATGCCTCAAACTCTCTGCTGCCCCTGAACTGGCAGGGCCTGGCTCGCGCTCTCTCTCTGCACAGCCCAGGAGGATGGGCTGGGGCCAGTCATGGCAGCTCAAAAGAAGCCACACTGCACTCAGTGTGAAAAGCTATCCTCAGAAGAAAAGAATAAAACCCACGGTCCTAAGAACCAGTGCACTGGCTCTCACCCTTGAGGAGGCTCAGCTAAGAATCCCTGTTGGGCTGCACTGTGGATAAGGGATGCCTTTAACAGGTATAGACCTTTTATAGCTGAAGCGAACCCTGGGGGTCTCTGCTCCAACTCTTTTCCTTTATAGATGAAGAGGCTCAAGGAAAGATGCACCCTTTGGGGATCAACATATACACACTATTATATATAAGATGTGGCTACCCTGGTGACTCAGATAGGGAAGAATCTGCGTGCAATGCAGGAACCTGGGTTCAATCCCTGGATTGGGAAGATCCCCTGGAGAAGGGAATGGCAACCCACTATAGTATTCCTGCCTGGAGAACTTTATGGACAAGAGGAACCTGGTGGGCTACAGTCCATGGAGTTGCAAAGAGTCAGACACAACTGAGGAACTAACACACACACACACATATTTGAAATAGATAACCAAGAAGGACCTACTGAATAGCACATGGAACTCTATGCAGTATCTTTTAATAACCAATAAGGGAAAAGAATTTGAATATATATATATATATGCATAAAATATACTGAATCTATTTGCTGTACACCTGAAACTAACACAACACTGTAAAACTACACTCCAGTTTTTTCAAAAATGCACTTTGTAGCACAGGCAAGATTTGAACACTTGAGGGCTTCTAGCCTTGTCTCTGCTCATGCATTCGATCCACGGGTGTTGAGGGTCAGCTCTACGCATGTGGTGTTCTCAGAACTGGGGATTAAGAGATGAACCACCCAAGAAGGCCTTTGTTCTCACAGAGCTCACATTCTAGTCGGTACACAAATAAACAAATCAGTAACTATAATTAACAAGTCATTAAAGACATAATTTCAGGTGGGGACAAGGGTAATAAAGCAAATAGAAGGCTGGCATGTTAGAGACTGCCTCGGGGCAGGGCAAATATGTTTGGGGGGACGATCTATTTTCACTGGGTCCTCTAGGGTCCCCAAGGACCTCCCCAGACAGCAGCATGCTGGAGCTGGCTCATGCAAGTTCAGTTCAGTTCAGTTCAGTTTAGTCACTCAGTCGTGTCCGACTCTTTGCGACCCATGAATTGCAGCACGCCAGGCCTCCCTGTCCATCACCAGCTCCCAGAGTCTACCCAAACCCATGTCCATCGAGTCAGTGATGCCATCCAACCATCTCATCCTCTGTCTCCCCTTCTCCTCCTGCCCCCAATCCTACCCAGCATTAGGGTCTTTTCCAATGAGTCAACTCTTTGCATGAGGTGGCCAAAGTATTGGAGTTTCAGCTTCAACATCAGTCCTTCCAATGAACACCCAGGACTGCTCTCCTTTAGGATGGATTGATTGGATCTCCTTGCAGTCCAAGGGACTCTCAAGAGTCTTCTCCAACAACACAGTTCAAAAGCATCAATTCTGCGGCGCTCAGCTTTCTTCACCGTCCAACTCTCACATCCATACATGACCACTGGAAAAACCATAGCCTTGACCAGACAGACTTTTGTTGGCAAAGTAATGTCTCTGCTTTTAAATATGCTATCTAGGTTGGCCATAACCTTCCTTCCAAGGAGTAAGCGTCTTTTAATTTCATGGCTGCAATCACCATCAGCAGTGATTTTGACAGGAGGGCCAAGAGGAGTTACTCCACATTCAAGGTCAGGAGGGGCCGTCGTGAGTAGATACCCCTTGTCCAAGGTAAGGAGCAACGGCTGCACTTTGCTGGAGCAGCCGTGAAGAAATATCCCACGTACAAGGTAAGAGAAACCCAAGTAAGACGGTAGGTGTTGTGAGAGGGCATCAGAGGATAGACACGCTGAAACTAAAATTACAGAAAACTAGCTAATCTGATCACACGGACCACAGCCTTGTCTGTCTCAATGAAACTAAGCCATGCCGTGTGTGGCCACCCAAGACGATGGGTCATGGTGGAGAGGTCTGACAGAATGTGGTCCACTGGAGAAGGGCATGGCAAACCACTTCAGTATTCTTGCCTTGAGAATCCCATGAGCAGTATGAAAAGGCAAAAAGATAGGACACTGAAAGATGAACTCCCCAGGTCAGTAAGTGCCCAATATGCTACTGGAGATCAGCGGAGAAATAACTCCAGAAAGAATGATGGGATGGAGCCAAAGCAAAAACGATACCCAGCTGTGGATGTGACTGGTGATAGAGGCAAAGTCCGATGCTGTAAAGAGCAATATTGCATAGGAACCTGGAATGTTAGGTCCATGAATCAAGGCAAATTGGAAGTGGTCAAACAGGAGATGGCAAGAGTGAACGTCGACATTCTAGGAATCAGTGAACTAAGATGGACTGGAATGGGTGAATTTAACTCAGATGACCATTATATCTACTACTGTGGGCAAGAATCCCTTAGAAGAAATGGAGTAGCCATCATGGTCAACAAAAGAGTCCGAAATGCAGTACTTGGATGCAATCTCAAAAACGATACAATGATCTCTGTCCGTTTCCAAGGCAAACCATTCAATATCACAGTAATCCAAGTCTATGCCCCGACCAGTAACGCTGAAGAAGCTGAAGTTGAACGGTTCTATGAAGACCTACAAGACCTTTTAGAACTAACACCCAAAAAAGATGTCCTTTTCATTATAGGGGACTGGAATGCAAAAGTAGGAAGTCAAGAAATACCTGAAGTAACAGGCAAATTTGGCCTTGGAGTATAGAATGAAGCAGGGCAAAGGCTAATAGAGTTTTGCCAAGAGAACGCACTGGTCATAGCAAACACCCTCTTCCAACAACACAAGAGAAGACTCTACACGTGGACATCACCAGATGGTCAACACCGAAATCAGATTGATTATATTCTCTGCAGCCAAAGATGGAGAAGCTCTATACAGTCAGCAAAAACAAGACCAGGAGCAGACTGTGGCGCAGATCATGAACTGCTTATTGCCAAATTCAGACTTAAATTGAAGAAAGTAGGGAAAACCACTAGTCCATTCAGGTATGACCTAGATCAAATCCCTTATGAGTATACAGTAGAAGTGACAAATAGATTTAAGGGACTAGATCTGATAGACAGAGTGCCTGATGAACTTCGGACAGAGGTTCGTAACATTGTACAGGAGACAGGGATCAAGACAATCCCCATGGAAAAGAAATGCAAAAAGGCAAAATGGCTGTCTGAGGAGGCCTTACAGATAACTGGGAAGAGAAGAGAAGCGAAAAGCAAAGGAGAAAAGGAAAAACATTCCCATCTGAATGCAGAGTTCCAAAGAATAGCAAGGAGAGATAAGAAAGCCTTCCTCAGCGATCAATGCAAAGAAATAGAGGAAAACAAAAGATTGGGAAAGACTAAAGGCTCATGCAAGAGCCAGTTGCTAAATTTTCAGGAACTTGGCGAGCAAGTTGTTAAACACAGTCACTATTAAAAAATTAAATTCTATAAGCTCAAGACTAAATGCAATGTAGTCAGATCAAAGGTAGTCATCAAAACTCATCACTTCCTAATTGTTTTACTACATGCTATACTCAAGGTTATTTACATCTATTGTATCTAGATGTAGTGGAGAATATAGCACCATGCTCCCTACTCAGGGTGGAAATATTTCTACTATGGAAACTGGCAAACACGACATACCAGAGTCTTTGTTGTTGTTGCTTTGGCTCCGTCATATGGCTTGCAGGATCTTGGCCCCCCAACCAGGGATCGAACGCGTGCCCCCACAGCAGGAGTGCAGAGTCCTAACCACTGGACTGCCAGGGAAGTCCCTGAGCTTTCCTTTTTCAGCTGGTTATGAAGCATTTATGGGCACACCACGACCTCCAGCTCTAATCCAGGCCTTCCGTGTTTGTGGGAGTCTGTTTTTCCAGGGAGAGAGTGTGGCAGTGCAGTCCAATTCTCCCGGGGCTGGATGTGGGGGCGGTGCCTCCAGTCCTGCAGCAGTCAACTTCCCTCTTCCTTTTTTAAGGCTTCCACAGCAAGGAAGCTAGTCCAGGATCTTCAAATGGATCTGTCAGTCCCAGGAAAAAAATTGTTCTCTTCAACAGCAGTATTTAAGGAGGGCCTGTAAGATGGTGATTCATTCCTTCGTTTGTTTACTTATTTGACACATTAAATCTTATCGTAAGTCTATTGTGAAGGTAAAAATTTAAAGGAACACCCTGCAGAGAACCTGTTTGTATAAATGTGTGTGGTCACTTCTTAATTCCTCTAGATTTTCATATGTTGAGTTTCTTCCTTCGGGAATATAACTGTACTGGTATCAGCAGAATGAAGTTACTATTACTTCTACTAATAATAACGGTAACAGTAGTTGCCACTCACTAGCACCACATCAGGCACTAGACACATAGGTTATCTCTTAAATCCACATCGGCCCATTTTACACATGGGAACGTTGAGGCTCAGGGGCTCCATAACTTGACCAAGGCCAAGCTGCCCCTCTGAAAGCTCCCCAGTACACTTTTCCCTCCAGTAGCTGTGGCCCTGTGACTCTGCTTAGACATGTAGGATTCCATGGCACTACTGGACCCCCATCTCGGGCAGCTTCAGAGCATTTTGTGACTTCTCAGCTTAACGTCAAGACCCTTCTTCCTCCACCAGAACAGAATGACCTAGACCCTCCCCCTGGCCATTCATCTGTACTTGGAATGCAGGAGAGTGACCTCAGCATGGTCACTTAGTAGCTTTGTGTCCTAAAGAAGAAGCACTGAGGCTCAGATGCCAGTGAAATGTTACAGCAGCTCCAGTGGCAGCAAAAACTACAATTAACTCCTGTTGGGAAACCCTAAGTGCGCTGTCTGTTGCCCAACCTCTACTAGTTCTGGGCAGCTTGCTTTTCCAGCTTCCCCAGGGATACCATGAACAACAGCAAAAAATCCTTCCAATGCACGCCTCCTCTGCCTCAGTGAGCTAGAAGCTCCATCCGTTGCTGGCAGCCACGGATTCTCCTACACTTTTCAATACATCAGCCTCAAACACTCAGGGAGCTTTTTCATGCCAGAGAATGAATTCCTAAGCACTCAATTAATTTGCACACAGGAATAGAACTCCACCTCGCTCTGCACAGCTCTGGCTAACATGTGAAAATAGTTTGCCATATAAAACACCAATGTACAGACAACCGTAGATCAACCTAGAGCATCCAGACCCCTGTCCCTGCTCTCCGGGGGCCATGTTCCCCTTAAAGGAAACCTCACCGTTGATTTTTTGAAGTGTCTTATCATTCCCTCCAAATGCCAGGCAAGTTCCTCTTGGGGACAGCTGGCCGGCCACTTGAGGACTCGCGGTTTCCCTGACAGAGGAGGAAGGACAGCTGCGCTTCTGCACGTAGATGCAGCCAAACACAACGTCACCCCACTGGGCAGCTGACCCCCCTCAGTGCCCCTCCAGACACCAGGGCCATCTGGATTCGGGAACAGCCCTGGGGAAGATGAGGATGACTGTTTCTCAGGGCCTCCTACCTTTGCCTGAAACACTCTTCCCTCTTCAGCCTCCAAATCTTGCAGGCCACAGTTGGAAGGTCCCTTCCTCCAGGAAGCCCTTCCTGATCACTTGCCCTGACAGGTACAGACCCCTGCCCCCACTGACTGCCCCTTGCCTCCCGTGCTTCTCCTTCATGGCTCCCTCTGTGCAGTTGGCTATTTAATGACTGTCTCCCAAGCTGACTCCCATCTCTGCAGGGGAGGGGGCAGGGGGATTGTACCTCTACGTTTACTGCTAACCTCAGGTGTGTCTAGCAGAGATGCTGAGTACATTCTGGATGCTTTGACCAGGAGTGAATGAAGATCTGGCGGCCCGATGAATGTTGGATAAGATCTGATTCAAACCATGAGTCTTGGCAAGAGGTGCATCTTTCAGAACCACAGTTCGTGGTACCCAAACTCACAGGTGGGAGGCTCAAAGCTTGGGATCTCTCTATACACTTCAGCAGCTACTTCTCCCCAGCACATTTTTAGTTTGAATGTTCATTTCCTGTGAGTTTGGACTTGTCTGCCTTTTGTTTAACAGCAGATAGTGCTCAAAGAGAAGTTTCCCGGATCACAGCCTCAAACCATTTTGTTAACAGGGAAACTGAGGCTCCAACAGTCTCCACGGCCTGTGGGGGGAGACCAGCTCACTTTCAACCCAGAGCTCTTTTCAGTGACCCCACCCCCACCCACCTCACGTGGCCAAGACCAGGGCATGTTCAAGTAAGGCTCTGAAGGATAAGACACCCAGTCTGGGATGGAGTTGGAAACTTTCATTAAGAACTCATCACAAGACCTGGCCTCTCTCTCCACCCTCTTCCAGCAGCTACTTTGCACTCTGGCTAATTCCGGGCAGGGCAGTGCCAGGCAGGAGCCCTCTCTTGGGCTGGGCATGGATCTCCTCCCCAGCCCGCCCCCTCCCCTTCCTTTAGAATCACCTTCACTCCCTCTGCCTGCAGCCCACCAGGCTCTCCAAGTCAAACCATGTTTGGAGTGAGGACTGGGCTTTCACGCCTCAATTCTTGCACTTCATTCTTAAGAGCCTTTGGCCAAGAGATCAAAACTCAAAGCCTCAGTTTCCCCATTTGTAAAATGGGGGGATAATTCCTGCTTTGCCAGCTTCACAGGGCTCTCGTGAGCCTCAAGCAAGGTGGATATATGATCTCATTCGTGTAGAGAACTCTAGGAAGAACAACACTAAAGTATTTTTCCGTTCCCACCAGTGTCCTGCAGTCAACCCACAACCAGCTGAACCCTTCCAGGGCCTAGTCCTCTACTCAACCTCTCAGCCACACAACCCTCTTGACCATATCCTTCTAGACATCCTCTCTCCCTCTGCCTTCCCACATGTGCCCCCTCTATCTCAGAACACTCACTCTTCAGTTAGGACCCAGTCCAGGTGGCAACCCCATGTTTTTTCCTGCGGTTCACATCTGCCCACCACACACAGCCTGAGACACACCCTGCAGGAAGCACATGCCCTTACACCCAGATCCCTGGAGAACCCCTGCATGCGGTTTCCCTGCGGACACAACACGTAAACACACCAGCTTGGGTCCCCACCCCGCTGCCCTCGCCACCTCTCCTTTAGGAAACTCTATTTGGCAACAAAATTGGAGCACAGTGCCGACAAGAGCCGCAGCCAGGTCTGACCAGAGGTAGCCGAGGGGCTGGCGCCTCCACCCCCCACTGCGACAAGCTGAGCAGACCAGCTCTTTGTCTGGAGATTTCTATGACATACTTTTACTTCCTCTTTTTAGAATGGCCAGGAATTTTATAAATAATTCTGGGTTCAGTGTACTAAACGATGACCCCCCCTTGCCTTCAGTCCATGGTCCAAATCTACATTACTCTTTGATTTCCCAGTCTGACCTACCTGCCCTCCCTCTTGCAGGAGCGAGCATGAAGCTTTTTATCAGCAGAGCTTTCAGCCCAGGCTCAGAGGGGAGGTATTTTGTTCTAGGTCTGACAGGCAGTAGAGGCGCAAACTCAGTCAGTAGAGGCCACTCTCAACCAGCAGGGTGAGCCAGGCAAAGAGCACTGTGGTCACGCGCACAGTGAGCTCTAGCAGTTCATGGTCAAGGAGGAGAGAAATATGACATGTGACAGAATGTGTCGGAGTGTGCACTGCAGGATGCCCAGAGATCCATGTGGGGAAGTGCCTAATTCATGGCGGGGGGCAAGAGGCAGAATGAAGAGACTGGCATCTTAGAGATGATTAGGCTGGGTCTTGAAGGATGAGTAGAAATCTGTGAGTAAGTTTTTGGGGGAGGAGGGAAGGGTGTTCTAAGCAGAGGAAGCAGCATGGGAAAAAGCCCAGAGGTACCAAACCAGGAGTGGGTTTCAGGAATTACAGTAGTCCCTGAGGCTGGAGCAGAAGTTCCAAGAGGTAGGATGGTGAGGATGATGAGAGCTTCAGAGAGTAGCTCGTGCAAGACCTTGCATATCAACTAGAGGAATATGTGCTTTACCCTGAGAGCAGAGGTGAGCCTTGGAAAGATGGACAATGCCAACCACCTGGCGTCTAGAAAGAGGACTTGGGTTGCTGGGAGAGGGTATGAGGAGGGTGCTAGTTTAGAGCAGAGAACAGGGAGTGCCCGGCAGCAGGGCTCTTGGTTGAAGAGGGTTGCATGCCAACTCAGCAGGGGCAGTTGTGTTGGCAGTAAAGGGACTCTCTGCAGAACTGGTAAGGAGGTGGGATTACCTAAACTATATTAGATTGTGGGGGCTGTAGGCAAATGGTGGTGTCCAGATAGAAAGATATAAAGACTTGAAAGGCCATTGCCACACTTGAGAAAAGGGGAACAATGGAGCCAAAGAGCAGTAGTGCAATGAAGATTAGTTTGGAGAGTTAAAGGCAGGTGCAGATCTGTTTGAAGGGGTTTCTAATAAATATATGTGGTCAGTTGGATTGCTGGTCCCAAGTATCCATTCTAGACCAATAGGCAGAGCATATATATCTATCCCATTGACTCTGTACTTAGTCACATGACTGTCTTTGACCAATGGAATATGGAGAGAAGTGATCATATGCCAGTGCAGCAACTTTAAGAAACATCACATCATCTCTTTCTTCCTCCAGCTCTCACCATAAAATAACATATATCAGGTAGAAGCAGCAACTTCAGCCTGGGTTCTTGGAGGAGAGGATATACAGAGCAGACATTCTGCTTGGCTGGAACCCAGTGCAAATCTACAAAACCATGTAGTCTTGACTGCCCCCCAGCTGACATGTAGCATGAGTAATAAAGAAACCTTTGTGGTCATAAACTAAGAGTCAGTGGTGGGGGGTTATTTGTTATGCAGCATTAACTGCAGCCAAAGCTGATATATGCTATATATATGAGACAAGAAGGGAAGAGATGGTGAAGAACCTCACATGTCATGATTAGGAGTTGTGCACATGGAGGGTCAACAGAATTTTGTAGTTGGTGAAACTTCTTCATCTTTTTCAAAGCCAACCCTCCTCACTCCCTCCTACTCCTCCCAGTACCTCACTCTATCAGCCATCCCTTCCCTCTCCTGGACTGAATCCTTCCCCTGAGCTTATATTTCACTTGTCTTTTCCATCCTAAATCCTTTTCTTCACCCTGTCTTCCTTCAACTATAGCTCAATAGCTCCCCTGACTTTCTCAAACAAACTTCCTCAAAGAGTTGACTCTACTCACCATCTCCACTTCTTTCTCTATCACCTACCAGCGATCTAGCTTACCTGCCCTCCACTCCACCGAAACTACTCACAGTATATTCCAGTAATCTAATTGCTCAGTGCCATCCAGTCCTTATCTTCCTAGATTGCTCCACACCAGTTAGCTTGGAACTAAATTGAGTATCTCGCTGCCCAACCTCAGACATTCCTCTTTCTGTATTATCTCAGCTAGTGGCACCATTTATTCATTCAGTGACCCATGACAGAAAGCCAACAGGAGATAATGAATTCTGTTCTGGATTTGTCCAGTCTGCATTGCCTTTGGGACATCCAAGAAGAGATACCCAAGGGGCAGTTAAACATGTGAACTGGGGGCCTCCAACAGAGAGCTGAACTGGAGATAAATACGATTGTTATAGAGGTAGCATTTAAAGCCATGAGCATGAGTCAACTTGCCTATTTACAGAGTACAAGGACCAGATCTTTAAATCTCCGTTCTGATATGAGAGAGTTCTTTCCTGAGCCCATAAGTTCCTATTCCTAATATCACAATTCCAGCCACCATTTGGTCCCTTCCCTCTGAGTCATGCCTCACAATAGCCTCCATTGTTGTTGCTGTTTTTCTGTCGATAAGTCGTGTTGGACTCTTTGCAATTCCAGGGACTATAGCTCACCAGGCTCCTCTGTCCTTCACTATCTCTCCGAGTTTGCTCAAATTCATGTCCATTGAGTCAGCAACGCTAACCAATCATCTCATCCTCTGCTGCCCCCTTCTCCTTTTGCCTTCAGTCTTTCTCAACATCAGGGTCTTTTCCAGTGAGTTGGCTCTCATATCTTATTTCATATTCTTCACCCTGATCATGTTGTGTTCTCCAAGAACTCTTAAAATTCTATCATAAAAATAGAAGGTGTAAAATACTACTACCCAGGCACTAAAAAAGTCTTCTAAAACAAAAAAGATGGACAATACCAAATCTTGACAAGGATGTGGAATAATTATGTCTTATACATTGCTGTGGGAATGTAAAATGGTACCCACTATGACCCCACAATTTAACTCCTAAGTGATAACAAACGACCACAAAAGATTTCTCTAAGAAATAATAGCCCAAATTGGAAATAACTCAAATATCCATCAACAGGAGAATAAATATGCAACGATGGTATATCCATAAAATGGAATACTACTCAGCACTAAAAAGGAATAAACTACTCAGATACACAACAACATGGGTGAATTTAACAAACACTACATCGAATGAAATAAGCCAGACATGAAAAAGATACACAGTACAATTCCATTTATGTGATGTTCCAGAGCAGGCAAAATTAATCAGAGATGAGGAAAATCACCAACTGGTTGCTTGGAAGGGTGGAAGGAAAATTCACTACAAATGGGAACCTTCTAGGATGATGCAAATATTTCATATCTCATTTTGGGTGGTGGTTACGTGAGTGCAAACAACTGTCAAAACTTGGTAAACCTAGGACTTACAATCTGTGAATTTTATTGCATGAAAATTATACTTTAGTTAAAACTTAGGAAAAGAAAATAATTGTAAAGTATCTAGAAAATAAAACTAAAACAATGAGAATATACAGGGCAGAAAAGGTGGCTGAGTGGTAAAGAAATTCGATCACTGGGTCAGGAAGATCCCCTGGAGAAGGAAATGGCAACCCATTCCAGTATTCTTGCCTGGAGAATCCCATGGACAGGGGAGCCTGGCGGGATGCAATCCATGGGGTCACAAAAGAGTCCAATTTGACTTAGTGATTGAGTGTCCACAAATGCACAGGGCAGAAAACATTCAGTTAAAATACAAGTATATTTATGCTATGAATGCACCTATATAAATGTCAGGCCCCCCCTTAACCTAGTCCCCCTTTCAGTCATTTTCCCCTCACCCTTGCCCCCATCTCCATGACAATTGCCCATTAATCAGTTTCTAGCCATCATGAGAGATGATGCAATGCAAAGAGCAGAAGCCTTAGAGACAGACAGAGCTGCTTTCAAATCCCAGCTGCAATTTAGGACCTGAGTGCCCACCAGCAAGTTACTTGGTCTCTCAGCCTACATTGCCTCAACGATAAGGTCAGTTGATACCTGTTGGGCTGGGCTAAGCAAGCTGCAATGTGCTGATTAGTTTCTGGAGAACTTAATTCTTTTGACCTCAGCCTGTGAAACCAAACTGCACATGAAAGGCTCTCTGAAGGCCTGGAAAAGCTTAGGGAAGGAGACTCCTGGGCTGTTTCTCCCCAGAGGGTAGAGAGGTGGGCCTGGGGGTCCTGGAGTTAGGGTCTGGGTGGGCCGATGCTAAAAGCTGAGCCAGTGGCTCAGAGCCACCAGGGCCAGGAAAAGGTGTTCCTGACCAATGACTAAAGACACAGGTTTCTTGGCAAGGCTTGGCCACTGGTGGGTCTTGCCCAAATCACTTTGCACACCTCTAGATTCAGTTGCTCCACCAAAAGGGACCAGATCAGACTGGATCTGAAGAATCTGATACTGAAAACAGCCTCAGGGGTTTCCCAGTATCTAGAGTAGGCAAAGGCAGACCTGAACTGGTTCTGGCTGAAAGATGGAAGGGAAAGATCAGCGCCCTGCCGCCCAGGCTCCCCTTCCCCACCATGGTGGCCCTTGAGCCAGGACTCTGGGCCTCTCAGGGGCAAAGTTTGAAATCTCCCTAACCAGATGAACCCGAGGGACGTCTGCAGCGCTAGCCTGTTCAGTCATTGTGCACCTGTTCCATGTAACAATAACTAAGAATCTGCACCTGCCCCCTCCCCCCTCAACGAGGTAGGGAAGGCAAGGAAGACCCAGAAATGACTCCCAGGAAGGAAGAAAGAACTTCGTGTAGCCCAAGAGGTGCAGAAGGACGATGGAACACCCACAACCTTTCCCCAGATACACGCGACCCGCCACCCATCCCAGCCCCTCTGCCCTTGGCATTTCCGTACTCACAGCTGTCTCTATTTCGTGGTCGCGGAAACGGAGGCTCTCCCTGGGAAAGGGTTTCCCAGCTAGGAAGCAGCGAGACCAGATGCTCCCCGCCCCACCTCCGGCCCCTTGAGACCCACCCATTTCTAAGTAAACGGAGGAGGCCACGAGGCCTGCTCAGCAGGAGCGCAAACGACAAGCAAAGCCACCAACGCCGCCGCAGGGGCTTGGGTCTCGCCTCCGCAGAGAGGAGCGCGCTGGCTGACAAACCTCCGCGTCTCCGTCCCTCCCCTCCCCGGCCCGCGGGAAGACTGCGAATCTCAAGTCGCTCTGCTTTCTCTCTTTGCGTGCTGACATTTTTTTCCACTTTACTGTTTCTTGGACGCCTTTCAAGAGTTTGTGCAATCATTCTGTTTAGCTGCTTTTCTGCCATTTTCAAACGCAGGGTGGTGTCCCTTTGGAGTGGGAACGTGGTGGTCTGAAGACTTGAAGGGCCCCGATCGCCTCCCACTATCCCAACGCCTCCGGCCTCGTAGCTGCCAAAGTTACAACGTTTGAAACTTTCCCCGTGCTGGGTGTTGAGCTTGGTCCTCGGCTTTCTGAGCCCCCCAACCTCTCCCTCTCGGCGTCCCGGCTCTGAAGGGTTCCTGCGCCCCTCCCTCGCCCTCCCAGGAGCCCCCTTCCCGGAGGGATCCTCTTCCCACCCTGTCCAGGGCGAGGGGGCCCCTTCCCTCCTCCTGCCCCGTTGATGGGGCAGAGCCCTCCCTCCTTCCGAGACTTCCTCGGTGGTCCCGCGCTGCGCCCCCTGAGCCTGCCTTCTCCCGCCTCCACCCGCTGGACCCCGTGGGAAGCCCTGCCCGCAGCCCTTCAAGAGGCCCGAGTCTGGAAGGCTGGGAAGAGGCTGAGACGGGGACGGGAAGGGGTCAGAGTTGGGCACCGCGGGAGCTATCAGAACAAAAGCGGGGACACGGGCAGGGCAGCAACAGGGCAGGGCCGGCGCGGCGGCCCGTCCTCTCGTCGCGCCGCGCCGACCCGGCGCCCGCCGCCCGGGGGCTCGCGGCCTCAGGGGCCTCGGGCGGCGCCTCGCGGGACCCACCTGATCGGCAGAAGCTGGGCGCGCTGGGGGCTGGCCGGAGCTTCGGCTCCCGGCCCCGGCGGCGTCCTCGGCTGCCCGAACAGTCGGCGCGCTGCCTCCGCCCGAGCCCCGCGGGGCGTGCCGGGGCGGGGTGTGCCGCCTGCGCTCCCGTCGGCCGGCCGCCGGGCGCTCCTCCGGGGCGGCGGGCAGGGGCGCGAGGGAGCCGGCGGGCGCTGGGCAGCGGGCAGCACGCTCCCCGCTTGGCCCGGCCCGCGGCTGTTTGTGCAGAGCGGGTCCCGCCCCGGACACCGCCGCTGGGAGGCCCGGCGCGCTAGTGCGCGAGTGCCGGTGAGCGTGTGTGTCTGGTGGCGGGGCGGCGCAGGGGGGTGTTTGTTTCATTTTCACTCAGGCAGAAAAAAGCCTGAAACCAGCAAAAAAAAAAAAAAAAAGAAAAGACAATCCCTGGTGTGGGTGGCTGGGCCTCTTTGCCTTCTTGGCCCTGAGCGTGGTGGGGGTGGCCGTGGCGGAGGGGGGGTGGCGGGTACCCGGAGCCTCAGAGGGTGGGGTGGGGTCTGTCACCCAGAACCGCAGGGAGAGTACCCGGAGCCCTGGCGCCCCGCCAGACACGAGGGAAGCGGAGAGCCTGGGAGGTCTGATCCACCGTTTGTTTCCTGGGGAAGGGAGGGTGCAGATGACAGCGACAGGCCGGCAGGCGGGAGCCACTCTGGCCGGAGCCCCCCACATCCTGAGCTCTGAACGGGAAGGGCTGGTCACTGGGCACCTAGCGCCGGCCCTGCCAGGGTTTGTTCGCAGACTTAGTAGTCTTCGGGCCCAGAGTTCCTCAAACAATTCTGCACAGGCCCGGTGGTTCTTCATTAGAATTATTTTAGAACGGAACTGGAAAAAAAAAATCTATTTCAAAGTTTGTGCTTCTGAGCCCAGCGTGACTACATTTCACTTCTGGTGAGTTGATGTAGGCACATCCGGCTGACTTAGTTCTATGCTGGTAGCCACAGTTATCTCACTTCTTGGGTTCCAGACCATATATTTTGCTGGTGCAAAACTCAGAATTTTATTTGGCGAGGATCATTTGCCTTTGACCTTCAGCTTCAGGGGCTAAGAAATTAGCTTCTGAAATATTTTAATGCGTTGAAACTGTAATTTTACACCAGAAAAAATGGCACAGAGCCTGGGTATGATGTATCATTTTAATTGTTTCATGCTAATGAGAAAAGAACAGAGCCCTGACCAAATATTTGAAGGATGTAAGAGGCTGCAGGAGGCCAAGTGACTTCTGGAAACTTGGGAGGATGAAGTTTCCTAATGGTTCTGAAACCGTTTACCTCAGATTGGGACTTGAAGCCAGCCAAAACCCAGTTTGGGACTTGAACCCACCTGGCTGGGACTCAAACCCAGCCAAAACGCCCAGTACCTGGTTTCAGGACCTAATGAAGCTCAGGTTCTTGATGTCTCATCGCAGAAAGAATTCAGTGAGAGACAAATTCATAGATAAGAAGTGGATTTATTCAGATATACAAAGCAGCACACTCCACAGACAGTGTGGGCCATTGCAGAGGGCAAACTAGGCCACAAAATTTGATGTGGTTCATTTTTATAGGCTAGGTAATTTCATATGCTAATGAGTGAGAGGATTATTCCAATTATTTTGGGGAAGAGGTGTAGATTTCCAGGATTTGGGCCATCGCCCACTCCTTGGTCTTTTAACAGTGCTGCAGAACTGTCATGGCACCTCTGGGTAAGTCATTTCACTTGTTGATTGAGGATTAAGGTCTAGTCTTGTCTGCCACTTTGGTTTCATTTGATTCTAATCGGTTTATGTTGTATCCTTGGGCTATGTCATTCTTTCAAAAGTTGTGCCCTGCCCCTTTCCTCCTGTTACAGTTCCAGTGGAGTATAAGGTGGGAGAATTGAATCATCAGCCCCACATGGTTGCTCAGGAAGGAGGTGTTCTATGATGATCAGCACAATAGATCCTTTGCAAAAGCACAAACTGCTCCATTATTGTCTTGGGTGAACTCACTTGTTCATTAGTAGTAAGTGTCACAGTAAATATATGAGTGATGTTATACCAAGTGCATCATTCCCCATGTTTTCATTATTGCATCTAAGGATGTATTGTTTCAATTGTTCAGTCCATCAAACTGGACAATAAATCAGTGTTTGTTTGGTTTTTTTTAAGAAAACTATGACAGTAATTCAAGTGGCTCGAATGATAGCTTGTCATGATCAAAATCAAAAGAGGAGGACACAGGAAATGGAACATGTAAAAACATCGCTCTGCTACTATTAAACTCAATGCAAGAGGTTTGATTTCAGCAGCACATCACCAGTCACGTTAATTTAATGTTGTTATTGTGGATTTTATTGATTTTTAGGTTGTGTTTGTATCTACTTAGAATTTTTGTTTTGGTTTTACGGTTGGTTTATAAAGTGTGAGCATGACAGCTTCCTGGTTAATTTTAGGTTTATACCTATTTCAGTAATAATAAAATAAAAATAATTTAAGTCAATACTATGGATCTGGATTTGTTTGTTTGTTTATTTGTTTGTTTTGGGAGGAGCTATATAGTTCTCAGGGCTTCTTCCCTGGCGGCTCAGCAGTAATCTGCCTGCAATCCTAGAGACTTGGGTTTGATCCTTGGGTCAGGAAGATCCCTTGGAGGAGGGCATGGCAACCCACTCCAGTATTCTTGCCTGGAGAATCCCATGAACAGAGGCGCCTGGTGGGCTATGGTCCATAGGGTCGCAAAGAGTCAGAGGACTAAAGCAACTGAGCATGTACGCACACACATATAGCTCTCAAAATCTAACTGGCAGTTCTGCTGACTGATGGCTGAGCTGGAAAACACCTTCAAGATTACATACATTAGCTTTGGGTCAAGACTTCTAGGTTTAAGATCTTAGATGAGTCATTCTTCCTGTCTGAGACTACTTTGCATCATATGCTGAAAGGGAATAAGGTGACTAGTTCATGGGAGAGGCAAAATCAAAATGGGATAATGTTGGGGAAAGGGCTTGGAATCACAGGAGTGTGAGGCTGAATATTGACAGAGGGGAAGGATGAGGCATGTAAGCACAGGTGGCTCTGATGACTTGCCAGGTATTGTTCCAGGTGCCTCTCACATACTTCAGCTCATGTCATCCTTTGCATATGCTAATCACATCCCCCTGATTTCCAGAAAAGAAAGCCGAGGCAGAGGCAAGTTAGGTAACTTTTGTCCCCCATCTCTCTGCTGCTGCTGCTGCTGCTGCTAAGTCGCTTCAGTCATGTCCGACTCTGTGTGACCCCATAGACGGCAGCCACCAGGCTCCCCCGTCCCTGGGATTCTCCAGGCAAGAACACTGGAGTGGGTTGCCATTTCCTTCTCCAATGCAAGAAAGTGGAAAGTGAAAGTGAAGTCGCTCAGCCGTGTCCGACTCTTCTCGACCCCATGGACTGCAGCCTACCAGGCCCCTCCGTCCATGGGATTGTCCAGGCAAGAGTACTGGAGTGGGGTGCCATTGCCTTCTCCCCCCATCTCTCTAGGTCTAACCAAAGTGCTCTGAATCCAGAAGGCCTTCCTCATTCTTTTAACAAATACTTACTGGGACCTCAGTATCTGTCAGTCGCTGGTCTTCAAGCTGAGGATATCAAGGTAAACTTGTAGCATCATACCCCTGGGAGATCTGCAGCCCAGACATTAAACCAAGACCCACCCAATGAACGATTTGGGGACTGTTGTGATCAGGGCTCTGAGGGATAAATACAGGTTGCAGGGGACCCTGAGACCAGAAGAAGGAGGAGTTCACCAGGTGAAGACTTAGGGGAGAGTGACCCAAGCAGAGCCAAAGTCTTTAGCAGGTAGGAGAAAGAGCCATGAGTGTGTGCTGGAAAGCTTCAGCATCACAAAGATAGCCATTTTCTGCAAATCAACCTATATGATCAAAACAAATCCCAGCAGAGTCTTGTGGAACTTGGCAGTTCAGTTCAGTCGTTCAGTCATGTCTGACTCTTTGCAACCCCATGTACCGCAGCACGCCAGGCCTCCCTCTCCATCACCAACTGCCAGAGTCTACCCAAACCCATGTCCACTGAGTCAGTGATGCCATCCAGCCATCTCATCCTCTGTCGCCCCCTTCTCCTCCTGCCCTCAATCTTTCCCAGCATCAGAGTCTTTTCAAATGAGTCAGCTCTTTGGATCAGGTGGTCAAAGTATTGGAGTTTCAGCTTCAACATCAGTCTTTCCAATGAACACCCAGGACTGATATCCTTTAGGATGGACTAGTTGGATCACCTTGCAGTCCAAAGGACTCTCAAGAGTCTTCTCCAACACCACAGTTCAAAAACATCAATTCTTCAGTGCTCAGCTTTCTTTATCGTCAAACTCTCACATCCATACATGACCACTGGAAAAACCATAGCCTTGACTAGACAGACCTTTGATGACAAAATAATGTCTCTGCTTTTTAATATGCTGTCTAAGTTGGTCATAACTGCTCTTAAAACCTGAATGGAAGAGCAAAGGGCCAAGACGGTCTTGACTAAGCAGGGAGGTGAGAGATGGGCTGTTGTTCAGCCAGATATCAAGACACACTATGAAACTCTAACAGCATAGGGTTGGTGCCAGGATGGATTATTGGACAAAGGGAACGAAATAAGGAGCCTAAAAAGAGACCCATACGCATGTGGAAACTCAGTGTAGGCCAGAAACGGGGCTACAGATAAGCAGAGAAAGAATAGACTTGAGAGAGTATTGCTGAGCCCAAAAGAACTGGAAACAGGTGGGCAAACAAAAACTTGCACAGGAATGTTCATGGCATCACTATTTACAACAGCAGAAAAGTGGAAACAATCCAAGTGTCCTTCAAGCAATGACTAGATAAAGAAAACATGGTACATCCATACAATGGAATATTATTTGGCATAAAAAGGAATGAAATACTGATTCATGTTACCACGTGGATGAACCTTGAAAATATTACGCTAAGTGAAAGAAACCAGACACAAAAGGTCATGTATTGTATGACTCAATTTTATGGAAATATCCAAAATAGGCAAATTCATAAAGACAGAAAGCAGATCAATGATTACCAGGGGCTGGGGGAGGGAGCATGGGAGTGACTGCCAAGTGGGTACTTGGTTTCCTCTTGGGCTGATGAAGAACACTATGGAAATAGACAGTGCTGAGGGTTCCACAGCACAGTGAATGCATTAAATGCCCTGAACAGTGCATTTCAACACGGCTTACCCATTTTGAATGTGAATTTTATATTACGACTTTTATCACAATTTTAAAAAGTGTTTCTGAGCAATCCATATGAAAAGTAAAATTAGATTCCTAACACACACACACACACACACACACACACACGCCACATAACACATGGATAACTGACCTAAAGGAAAAGAGAAACTGAAACCTTCAGAGGAAAATATCATTATTACTTCAGAATAGGTAACGGTTTATTTAAACACACACACACACACACAGAGCACTGACCTTAAAGAAAAATATAAATAAATTTGACTACATCAAAATACAAATACAACACATACTGGAAAGACGCCACAATCAATTAATGGGCAAACCAGAAATTGCGAGATGTTTGCAAGGTAGAAAACAAAAACGGGTTGGTATCTTGAGTCTGCAGGAATGCCTGCAGATAAACAGGAAAAAACACATCTTCTTCTATTTTTACACCTGGCTAAGGGCCTGAGTGAAATGTCACTGGGTTAGAGTTCACAGGTGTCCCCTTTGTAGCACTTATAACTGTAGGAACAAAACTTTCTGTGTAGCTACAAGCCCCATCAGTCCATTTCAGTGGATGGAAAATTGTCTGCTGGAGGCTTTTGTGGGGAAGAGCTTATCAGCAGAGGTGTGCTGGGAGTGAGCGGGAGAGGGCGGGGGGAAGACCAGGGTCTGCAGAGTTTGATGAGCCCAACCCACAGAAATCCCAGCTCAAGGAAATGGGAAACTTCCCCAGAACCAGAGACACACAGGGCCCTGGAGCCCCAGGAGATGGCCAGCCGTGCCCTTCAACTTACAGATGAGGAAATGAGTTTCGGACTACGGGGGAGTGACTTCCTCAAAATCACCTACTAGAACTCTTCAGAAATGGGTTTCATTCCTTCTTCTCTCACGTGCTCCTCAGGCCCCAGACAGGAGGGTAAACTCTCAGGGCCAAAAGGGTAAAGTGTTTTACAGCAGCTTCCAGAAATAGTCAAGTTAGGAGAAGCAGGTGAGGCCCAGTACTGAATCCTGGAGGAAGTGGGGGTGCAGGAGAGCAGCTGGGAGGATGGGAACAGGAAGGAGAGGAGCTCCAGCAAAGGACAGAGGATGGGACAGGCAAGGTCCTCCCCCGGAGCCACGGGGCCACCAGCCCGAGGCTGAGGGGCCATGGCCGAAAGGCTTGGAAGGGGGAGACCAAGAATTTGCCTTTTATCCTGTCCACAGAAGGGAGCCTCTGGAGCGATCATCCCCGGGGACGGAGGATGGCAGGACGGAGTTTGCCTTGGAGGGATTAGTCCCACCCCTGCTATCACTGTCACTGAAAAGTAAAGTCACAAGGGAAGGAAGGAGAGAGGAGTCAAAAAGGAAGGAGCGAAGGAAAGAAAGAAGGAAGGAAGGGAGGGAGGGAGGAATTAAGGGAAACGGAGCTTGCCACCCCACCCCATCCCCACTCCACCCCCACCCCTAAAGTCCGGTGGTTAAGTCTCTGTGCTCCCACTGCAGGGGGCAGGAGTTCGATCCCTGGTTGGGAAGCTAAGATTCCATATGCTGCGTGGCATGGCCGATAAAATAAAATAATAAAATGATGGAGCATTTATGTGAACAAAGTTCTCTTCTTATCAAACAAAACAATTAAAAAAATACACCACCCCCAAAATATGTCACTTTGGCATAAAGACTATTTGGAGCTGGAGGCAACTGGGAAGCAGCAGACACAGAAAAAACTCGATGCTACCGCTTTCCCCCCTTACCTTTCTGCCTAAAAGCACGGCATAAATTTCCCTTCATAATGGTGACATAAATTCTCCTTGTGAAGGTCCACTTCCCCCACCTCCAACCCCCACTCATACCAGGAGGAGGAGAACAACCTTTATCACCAGCGATCAGGGTGAGTCTGCAAAAATAAAACAACCTGACTCAAATAACACTTATCTTCCATTAGCTTCCTCCAGATATACACTTTCCCACAATTTACCACCCCTAGTAGCCCCAACTCCTTTTCTTTTGTCTGGTCACTTCTCCACCATTTATTGCCCTTTGTTAAAATTGTGGATAAGACCTCAGGTCTAATCCATTCTTTGGGTTTTCACTTTTATTTTTCCTGTGAAGCCCCCACATATATAAAAATATTAGCATCAATAAAGGAACACATGCCTTTTTCTCCAGTTAATCTGTCTTTGTCAGTTTAATTTGCAGCCTGCATTAACAGAACGGAAGAGGGTAAAGGAACTGCGCTTTCCTCCCCTACTGAGGCAAGGAAGTTGGGAGAGGGAGGGAGAGAAGGAAGGAAGAAAAGGCTTTCTGACTTGGGACTGGCATCAGATAATTGCTTTCCTTCCAGTTGGACAATAAATAAGATGGGAGGAATTGACAAGCCCAGGAGACCAGAGGCTGACTTGGCTCCTTAAAGGCCCATCAGCTTCTCCATCCTTTATTGAACAAAGGAAATGCTATTAAAATCATCATCTCCAGGCAAGGAAATATCCTTTTTACTTGGTTTGGTACTTGGAAGTCATTTGTTTTCTAATGATGTTAAATTCCACCTCTGGCATTTACATATATCTAATTTCAAAAGGCAGAATCAGGGAGAAGGCCAGGTTTTTTAAGGCTTTTGGGTTCCTTTTTGAAAACTGTCAGTGCTTCCAGGGCCAAAGAATTCTACCAGCTGAAATAAAATTTTATATTCGTAACCAAAACTAATAAAGCTACATTCCACCGTGTTAAAAGTGTGTTCCTCTCAACTTTCAAAAAAAGGTCAAAGAAATAATCCACTTAAACCCTTGTATATTTCAGGATTGTTATTCCCTGAGAATATCTTCTCTATTTTTTCAAATTAAGCACATAAATAAAATAAAAATGCAACTTAAAAACTCTAATGTCCTGGGTCTTCTTTGAATAAACGTTATGTTCTGGGCATTAGGAAAAAAAATGTGTAATAAAACAAGCTTGGGATCAGCTCTGGTTCAATTTTTGTTCCTGAAATTCCACAAGCCAGGTGACCTTGAGAGGAAAAAGAATCATTTAAATTTTCTGTTCTATACTTATCTATTCTTTTATAGATAGTTATCTATAAAATGTAGATAATTTCTCTACCTCCCAGGGGTATGTTAGAATAAAAAATGACATATGTTCACATAAAAGAGGTTCTAAATATAGTAAGGCACTGAATAAATGTGAGCTCCTATGTTCAATTATATACATTTATTCTTTGAATTCTTGAGTCACTAAACCCAGTGGGGATGAGGTCCCCCCACTAAGACATGCTAATTCCCTCTCCTCCCCTCCTCACCCTGCAGATCTCACCTCAGGCACAACCTGGCTGCCTGGTCCCTCACCACTCTTCCCGGGCCCCCTAAGGCTCCAGCCACCCTCTCCTCTGTGCTGTCCCTCAAACAGGTCGAGTATAATCCACACCTGGGCATTTGTACCTGCTGTTCCCTCTGCCTCAGATGTTCCCTGACCCAGGCTTATTGTAAGCACGTAGTTTCTCACTTGGTCAGTGGTGTCTGACTCTTTGCGACACCATGGATGGACTACAGCACGCCAGCCCTCCCTGTCCTTCACTATCTCCCAGAGTTTCCTCAAACTCATGTCCATTGAGTCAGTGATGCCATCCAACCATCTCATCCTCTGTCGTCCCCTTCTCCTCTCACCTTCAATCTTTCCCAGCATCAGGGTCTTTTCCAGTGAGTCAGTTCTTCGCACCAGATGGCCAAAGTATTGGAGCTTCTGCTTCAGCATCAGTTCTTCCAATGAATATTTAGGATTGATTTCCTTTAGGATGGACTGGTTTGATCTCCATGCAGTCCAAGAGACTCTCAAGAGTCTTCTCCAACACCACAATTCAAAAGCATCAATGTAGTTTTTAGATCTTTTAAAATTAAAAGCCAAACAAAAACCCTTCTTTAGATAAGAAAGTTGATTCAAATCTGTCTCCATTGGTCCTGTCTTTTGACCTGTGGGCTGTCAAACCAGGTGCTGGGAGCCTGGTCTGTTTTCTGCTTTGCAGCGCTGTCAGGAGGTCCCTGCCCTGCTCTGTGCCTGGCTCCGACTGCCTCATTGGGCAGCTTCACAGTTCCTCCAACGCTTCACCTGCATGCCCCCAGGCTCACAGGCCTGGAGGCACCCCACATGAAAAGCCCATTCTACTCTACTTTTAGAGGCAGAAGTCACAGCGGGGAGGACCCCAAGTCACCAGTGGCTGCCCCAGTAAAGAGAGAAGGTCCTGAATTCTAACAAATCTGGGTGGCCATCTTGGCTTGACCATTACTAGCTGGGGTCTTTGGTCAGGAGGCAGCCCTTCCCAGGATCAGTCTCCATATCTGGGTAAGGAGGAAGCCTCCCTCCCAGGAGCCAGTGAAATATGTGAGGCATCTTTCCATGTATGATGGTTATCAGGACACAGGAATGAACCTCAGATGGTGGAATGTCAGAAATTGAAAGGGCGATTGGGAAGAAACAGGGGCAGGGGGATGGGCATCTTGGGTCATCTCAAATCATTGCCATAGGCAAAACCAAGCTCCCCAAGCGTCCAGTCCTATGTCTGTTTTTGTACAGAAAGCAGAAAGTGGGGTGAGGAGGAGATGACCTCCATTTTCTTTTTTTTTGGCCATGCCACGTGGCATGTGGGATCCTAGTTCCCTGACCAGAGATCAAACCTGTGCCCCTGCAGTGGAAGCATGGAGTCTTAACCCTGGACCACCTGGGAAGCCCCTCATTTTTAATACTTACTATGGTAGCGGATCTCTCCCCACACTGCACACTGCACGTGCTGGGGTCCGGAACAAAATTGACCATGGATCATTTCTAGAGGCTGTCAATACTCAAAGACAGCCTGCAGTTGACTGTAACTATGAATTTTTTCTCTCTGTAATGAGACTCTGTGGAGAGTCCTGGCTTGGTTGAGCATCAGCATTGGAACTCTCTCTGAAAGAGACTCTCACTGTGTGACCTGAGGAGGGCCCCTCCCCTGGGCTCCAGATGCCCCATCTGTACAATGACCTCAGAGAGTAGATGGGTCTCCCCAGGCCCTCTTTGCTCTGGAGTCCTGCCTGTGGGGCATTTATGAGTCAAGGCAATATCTTCTCTGAGTTTGCCAGGCATCGTTACTGTGTGATCTTGAACAAGTGAAATCACATTTCTGTGCCTTAGCTGCCTCATGGACAAAGTGAAAGTAATAATTTAAGAGTGTAGAAAGAGCCTGGCATGAGTAGGTATTGTGTGTGAGTTGATCTCCTCATCACTACCAATAATTCTATCATAATCATCACCCCATCACCGTCATCACCATCACCATCATTATCAACACCATCATCATCATCACCATCGTTATCACAACCATCATTATCATTGCCACCACCACCATCATATTTATCATCCACCCATTAAACTGTGAGTTGGTGTGGCTGGTGTGAGGAAAATAGCTCAGAACAGGATACAGAGACACCTGGGTACAAGTCCATGCTTAGGAAAGTTTCTATCTCTTCCCTAGCCTCAAGCCTTTCTTCCTAAGGAGAGGGGATTGGGTCTGATAGTTGAGGTAAAGGGTACAGCATGTGGCCAAAGACTAGATCCTTTCCTTGTCCCGCTAGCTTTCCAACCAAATTCTTCAAGTTCTGGGTTCCAGGACAGATTTTACTCTTCCTTCCCACTCCACACTCGCTCCCTCAAAGATCATCAGCATCTGGCCCTACCCTCAGCTAAAGGCAGTCAGGTTGATCTGAGCAAAAGAAAAACAGTGGATAAAGTGTCCATAAACAGAGGAATGGATAAAGAAGATGTAAATGTATAAAATGGAATATTATGTAGCCATAAAAAAAGAATGAAATAATTCTATTTGCAGCAACATGGATAGACCTAGAGATGATCAAGTCTTCCCTGGTGGCTCAGATGGTAAAGAGTCTGCTTGCAATGTGGGAGACTTGGGTTCGATCCCTGGGTCAGGAAGATCCCCTGGAGAAGGAAATGACAACCCACTCCAGTGTTCTTGCCTGGAAAATGCCATGGATGGAGGAGTCTGGCGGGCTATAATCCACGGGGTTGCAAAGAATCGGACCCAACTGAGTGACTAACACTTTCCTTCAGAGATGATCAAACTAAGTGAAGTAAGTCAGACACAGAAAGACAAATATTATATCATATTACTTAGATGTAGGATCTAAAAAACTACACTAATGAATTCATTTACAAAACAGAAACAGACTTACAGACACAGAAAACAAACTTATGGTTGCCAAAGGGGAAAGAGGGTGGGAAGGGATAAATTAGGAGTACAGGATTAACAGATACAGACTGCTATATATAAAATAGATAAACCATAAGGATTTACTGTATAGCACAGGGAACCACACTATTCATTATCTTGCAATAACCATTGTATAATGGAAAGGAATCTGAAAATATATGTATTTTTGTATAACTGAGTCACTTTGCTGTACACATGAAACTAGCACAATATTGTAAATCAACTGTAATTCAATTTAAAAAAGAGCGGAAGAAAGAAAAAGCATTGGAGCAATACAAGGGAAGAAAGAAATCCAGGCCCACAAGATTTTCAGGTTGAATTTCTTACAACTGTAACAGGGTTGTAGCCACCCATCTCCTGAGAAAAATAGGAGATAGACTTTGGGAAGGGGACTTCCTAGGTGGCGTTAGTGGTAAAGAATCTACCTGCCAATGCAGGAGACTCGGGAGACTCAGATTCGATCCTTGGGCAGGGAAGAGCTCTTGGAGGAGGAAATGGAACCCCATTCCAGTATTCTTGCCCGGGGAATCCCTTGGACAGAGGAGACTGGTGGGCTTCAGTCCACCAGGTCACAAAAAGTTGAACATGACCGAGCGTCTGAGCATACACACAGACTTTGGGAGAAGAGAGAAGGAGGGGAGAGATGAAAGAGGAAAGGAGAGCAGGAGTGGGAGAAAGGATGAGGGAGGGGGCGGGAGGGAGAGAACACCAAGGCAAGATGTTTCAAGAAACTACACCGCTTGTCATTTTCACTCACTGAGAAATCAGACTGTGTGTGGTCAATTCTATCTCAACAAAGCTGGGGGAAACAAATGGTTGTGTGTATTTGTTATCTATGGTGTGTGCATGTGTGTGTCTGTCTTTGTGTTTGTGTGCATGCTTGAGTGTGTGTGTGTTGTGTGGAGATACTTGAATGTGTGTCTGTGTGTCCACATACCTGCATGTCTAGACAAATCGGTATGGGTGTGTGTGGGTGGGTGGGTGCTCAGTCATTTAGCCATGTCCGACTCTTTGCTACTCCATCACTATAGCCTGCCAAGCTCCTCTGTTCATGGGATTTCCCAGGCAAGAATACTGGAGTGGGTTGCCATTTCCTCCTCCAAGGGATCTTCCCTGCCCAGGGATTGAAACTGCATCTCTGGCATCTCGCATATTGGCAGGTGGATTATTTACCACTGATATCCACTGCACAATGGATATCTGATCACTGAAAGAATATGCTCTAGAGTATGTGTGACTCCTTGAGTGACCCTGATGGTCACATGCGTGTGTGGCTGTATGTACATCCCCATGTTCTTCTGAATGTGCACCTGTGATGGGGGTGAGGTGGGGAGGCATACTGGTATCTGGATGTGTGTTGTAACTTTGTGTCTGCACATGTAAGTGTGTGAGTGTGTGTTTCAGTGCATGCGACTGCAGGGCTGAGTGTGAGGGAGTGGGTGCTTGTGGTTGGCCATGAGCCTGTCTACAAGGGAAGTGCCTGAAAAGGCATCTTGGTGTTCAAGTGTGTGTGGTACATGCATGCTTGTGTGCTGTGGGTGGGTGTGCACCTAGGTGTCCATGTGTGCAGGAAGCCTGGTAGCCCCGGGCTTGATTTCTCTCCCTGCAGTCAGGAAATGCCTGTGGTTTACACAATCAGTCAGTCCCCTTTGCACTTCAGTGGGGCAGGCTTTTATTAGTAGCAGCTCTCACTCACCGGACTATGTTGACTTCCTTTGTGGGAACCAGAAGGAGTGAGTTTGCAAGAGCCCTACTGAGACTGGTTGACACCCTGATGCTGAGTGTTTGGGGCAAGAGCTCCTTTTCTTCCAGGTTCCGGGGGGCTCCCAGATCCCCCCCTTCCAGCCAGGGGAGCCTCGGCCTTGGGAGCAGGATTGTTTAAAGGACAAGAGATTTGGAGGCAGACACACTAGGTTCAAGGTCTACTCCCACTCTTGGCTGAACTAGGCTTTGGACAAGTTGCTGAAACTTTGGAAGGTTCCACTTCCTTGACAACATGATAGGATACCAAGGTCAAGCCCTTCCCATTCCAGTGACCATGAACAGGTACAGTGGAGGTTTCTGGAGCCCACTCAGGTCTCCTTCACACCCACTGGTGCCCTTGGCTTTTTAAAAAATTTATTTTTAAAATCATATTTAGGTGTATGTCATCCATTATCCCTTTCCCTTTTGTTTAAAAAAATGTATATTTTGGCCACACCACACGGCATGTGCGATCTTATTTCCCTAACCAGAGATCCAATCCAGGCCCCCTGCATTGACAACACAGAGTCTTAACTACTGACCACTGGGAAAATCCCAGGATTGCCTTCTGAAGTCTAGCTGCCCTCTTCTTGTCCTCGGCCAAATGGAAGTTGTTTGCTTGGGAGGTCAGGTCCCCCTCAGAGCACCGAGTAACCAATGACTCCTGATTCATCTGGGTTACAGAAAGTCAGCCCTCTTGTTGAAAGATGATACAATTTGTGCTTCAGAGATCCCCAAGGGAACAGGTTAAATCAGCAGCCAAGACCACATCCTTTCATTACTTTCCTTCTCTGTCCCACCTGTGTTCTTCAACACAACCCCACCTCCACCCACACTTTTCCTGAGAACGTGCCTCTCATAAATCAAGTTTTCAAGAAGCCCCTCCCAGGCTCTGCTTCTAGGAAACCCAGCTGAGGACAGTAGAAAAGCATTTTTATACACACAGTAATGCCATGGGTTGCGGTGTGATTATTATCATCCAGTTTTTAAGATGAGAAAATGAATAGTGGAGAGGAAAATGAAATAAACATTCATATTTTAAAAAGTGAATTAATAGGACTTCCCAGGTGGCACAGTGGTAAAGAATCCGCCTGCCAATGTAGGAGATGCAAAAGACGTGGGTTCAGTCCCTGGATTGGGAAGACTCCCCTGGAGAAGGAAATGGCAACCGATTCCAGTATTCTTGCCTGGAAAATTTCACGGACAGAGCTTGCTGGGCTACAGTCCACAGGGTCGAAAAGAGTCTTATGTGACTGAGCACAGCACTACACCAATCATAAAATAAATGCTTAGACTTAAATATTGCAACTCTAAAGGGAGACTAAAAAGTGAATTAGATTTGAGCCAGCTGTCAATATGGGTCTCTCAGACAATAGCCAGCCAGCCACTTCATCATGGGTTCCCCAGGTCTCAAGCTTCTTGGGTTCAAAGGGGACCTGAAAGCTTATCTGGTACATGCATCTCATGCTTGACTCCTCTCTACACATATGTTCCCTCCAGACAAACATCCAGTTATACTTGAATGCTCCTGATAATGGAGGCCTCACTCTCTCCAAAGAAGCATCTTCTATTTTTAGAGGGCGCAAGTCTTGATCCCCATTCCTTCATTCAGCAAATACTCTTTAAGCACCTAGTGTGTGCCAGGCACTACATGAAGAACCAAGGATGCAGTGACTGAGTGAAAGCCAGCTCACTTCCTGCCCTCATGGAGCCTATGAACTGGTGGGAGAGAAAACCAAGGAGAAACCACTGCAGGAAAAAAAAGCTTAAAAGATGCTGGAACAGAGGTGCGGGATGTGAGAAGGGTCCAGGGTGTCCTTGAGGGCTTCTGACGGGGAAATCTGGATGTGTGTCAGGAGGACAGGGAACACTTCCCTGACGGTGTTATGATCCAGCTTGTTATTGAGTCCAAGCTTGCTCTGCTTCCTGCACGACATGCCAAATAATCCAAGAGGAAGTGTTGAGGCAAGGAATATGGCTTTATTCGGAAAGCCAGTTGACCAAGAAGATGGCAGACTAATTTGTCAAAGTAACCATCTCATCTGGGTCTGGATATTAGGTTCTTTTATAGAGCCAGAGAGAGAAGTTTCTCATTACTTCTCCAAAGTCAAAAGGCAGAATAGAGAGGGAAAGGCAGTGAGGAAATAAAGTAAAAAGGACTTTTAGTCTTGTAAAACATCTCCGGGAAGGGCCAGCGTTTGGAAACGGGTGTGTTCATGTCTTCTTTTTTGTAGCCATTTACAGGTGAGCGGGGTCAGATTATCTCCTATGAGCTGGACAAAGGCGCTTTAGTTTAACAGTCAAGCAGAGTGGCAGGGTGCTCTGAGTCAGCTATGTATGATTGTAATAACAAAAGCAACAAAAAGTGAGTCAAAGAAACAGTTTTAACATGGAGTCAGAATTGACTTCTCTGTAACAAGCTGGCTTCTGAAGGATGAGTAGAAAGTAACAGAGGGATGAGAGAGGGAAGAGTGTGAAAGAAGGAGGGAACAGCATAATCAAAGGCTGAGTTGACAGGAAGAACAGCACACATGTGGCCTGAAAGGAAGCCAATGAAATGGGTCAGAAAATGGGGGTGGGGTGTGGCCTCTAGAGCAGAGGAAGCCTAATGGGGTTAGGCAGGGCCTTCCCTGGTAGTTCAGATGGTAAAGAATCTGCCTGCAATGCAGGAGACATGGGTTCGATCCCTAGGTCAGGAAGATCCCCTAGAGAAGGAACTTCTACCCACTCCAATATTCTTGCCTGGAGAATTCCAAGGACAGAGGAGCCTAACAGGCTATATAGTCCATGGGGTCACAAAGAGTCAGACATGACTAAGCAACTAACTTTCTTTCACTCCTCATTCATAGGGTTCTTCAGGCAAGAATACTGGAGCGGGTTGCCATTTCCTTCTCCAGTGGACCACATTTCGTCAGAACTCTTCAGCATGACCCATTCGTCTTGGGTGGCCCTGCGCAGCATGGCACATAGCTTCATTGAGTTACACAAGCCCCTTCACCAAGACAAGGCTGCGATCCATGAAGGGAATCACGAAGCAGAAGCTCCAGTACTTTGGCCACCTGATGCAAAGAGCTGGCTCATTGGAAAAGACCCTGATGATGGGAAAGATTGAAGGCAAAAGGAGAAGGAGGTGTTGGAGGATGAGATAGTTAGATAGCATCACCAACTCAAAGGATATGGATTTAAGCAATCTCCAGGAGATAGTGGAGGCCAGGGGAACCTGGTGTGCTACAGTCCATGGGGTCGTCAACTACAAACTGGTACTTGTCAAGAGCATTTGCTAGTGACTGAACAACAACAAGGGCATTTGCCATCTGCCTATTTCTGTGCTCCAGGGAAACTGGTGGGACAGGTCTTTAGATAATTAGATATTTTCAGGAACTGATTTCCTGATCCCAATCCTTGCATCTCCTCATATCCATAAAAGCACTTGTCACCTACAAACTGGCACTTGCTGAGAGCGTTGCCAATGACTGGACAACAAGGGCATTTGCCATCTGCCTTTAGGGAGATTGAACCCCATGCTGCTATAGCTGTTGACCTTCAACAGCCCCTGAGGGAGTGCAGAGTGTAGTGAGGTGCTCTATGTTCCAGGGAGTCTGGTGGGACAGGTCTTTAGATAGTTGGATGTTTTTAGGAACAGATTTTATGATCTCAATCCTTGTATCTCCTCATATCTAAGAGGCACTAAATCCCTTTATGGTGACATCAGATCTTTGTAACTAGCAGAAAACCTTTTATAAAAGGAGTGCTTAATGGTATTGAACTCCCTCTTCACCAAAATCTTATATATTGATTTTCCCCCACTGCCTCTTTGGAGCAGTCTCTCAGAGCAATCTCCCAGGCTTCAGGCCTTGTTTTGCCCCAACTAAAACTTAACTTGCATCTTTTTAGTTGACAGGGTCACAAAGAGTCGCACAAAGCTTAGTGACTGAACAACAACTTCCCGGTCAGATCATCAGTTGTCTCCTCCAGTTCTTCTCTTGACAAAATGACTCCAATCCATCTGGTTGCGACATCCCTGCTCCCACCAGAATTCATCTACAGGCTCCGACAAGCCCCCTGCAGGCTCTCCTCACCACCCTAGGTGACTCAGAATGCAGGCATTTCGAGATCTCAAAGAGACACACATAGGAATGGCTTTTGCCACCACAAGTTGCATCAAAGACCAGGGTCTTTTCAACAGCCTGAAGGCGAACAGGGTGACACAAAGACCTTGGAACGAAAAGCAAGTTTTCAGGAGTCAGAAGAACCCACCTGGGAAGTCTGGAGTTCTCCTCTTAACAGAGACACACCCAAGGCCTGGGTTTTAATTCACCCGCCTTGTGGTCCACCCGGGCCTGAAGCTGGTGGGGGGAGGACACAGCTGTTGAGGCCGCAGGGGAAGGAGGCTCTTTGGAGGTGAAAGGAACCAGGAGACCGGCCCCCTCCCCATCAGCCCCACCTGCTTCTGCTTTCTCCCAGCCCCCACCTCCTGCCTTCTCACTGCCCTGGGGTAAAACTCCAGAGCCTCTGACTCCACCCCTGTCTGCTGCAGGGGTCCTGGAGTTGCAGTACAACAAGGTGTGGAAGCAGGATACTGGCCCCCTTGGGACCTCCCTGGTGGCCCAGTGATTAAGAATCCCCCTTGCACTGCAGAGGACGTGGGTTCGATCCCTGGTCTGGGAACAAACATCCCACATGCCTTGGAGCAGCTAAGCCTGTGCACTGAAACGCAAGGTCCTGCATGCCATAACAAAGATCCTGTGCATCACAGCTAAGACCTGATGCAGCCTAATTAATTAATTACTAAGAATAGAAAGCAGTAATACTAGTGCCTGAGGACATCCAGGTAATCCCAGAAACTGGGAGTGTGTTACATTACTGTCAAAGGGAGTGGAGGCAGTGGATGGAATTAAAGTTGCTAATCAGCTGATCTTAAAAATCAAATGTAAAAATTCTAGATTATCTGGGTGAGCCCAAGACAAGAATATTTAAAAGTGGGAGATGGAGGCAGAAGAGGTCTGGGAATGAAGAAGAAGTTGGGGTGATGCAATGCAAGGATTCAAACCCTTGTCTCTGGTCTGAGGGTAGAAGCCACAAGTCCAGGGCTGCTGACAGCCTCTGGAGCTGGAAAGTCAAGGAGACAGATTGTCCCCGAGAGCTTCAGGAAAGCAGTACAGCCTTGCCGATGCCGTGAACTTAATCCAGTGAGACCCGTGTCAGACTGCGGACATCAGAACCATAGGATAATAGATGTGTCTGTGTTTAAGTCAGTAAGTGTTTGGTGGTTGTAAGAAACAAACCTTCAGGGACCAGCAGTTAACCTTCCAATTACAGGGAGTGTGGGTTCAATTCCTGGTCGAGCAGCTAACACCCCACATGCCTTGTGGCCAAAAAACCAAAACATAAAACGGAGCAAATTTGTAACAAATTGAATAAAGAGTTTAGTTGGGAAAGAAGCTACAAAGAGCTTATGAGATTTACATAATAGACTAACATCTCATTATTCTGGTACAAGTTTATCCTGACTAGTGGATGATTCAAAGTAACTGCTAGTTCCCTTAAGTGCCTCATAATTCTTTAAGAAAAATAGCTAAACCTTAGAAAAAAAATTTAATAGAGTTCAGAAAATGATACATATAAAAAAATCTCTTAAAAAAAGAAAAAAAAGAAATGAACCCACAAGGGTTTTCATAAGATTGTTCAGTGTCCAGCCCAGCTTGATGATGGGAATGTATGTCTCCAGCCCAGGCATGGGCAACATTGGAGAAAGAGGCCTCTGGTTTTGAAGAGACACTGCTCCAGGGTCCCTGAATGGACATAGACCTGGCCCAGGTGTACTGGCCTGAGTACAGTGTCCCCACCGGTTCAGTTCAGTTTAGTCACTCAGTCCCGTCCGACTCTTCGCAACCCCATGGATTGCAGCACTCCAGCCTTCTCTGTCCATCACCAACTCCCAGAGCTTGCCCAAACTCATGTCCATTGAGTCAGTGATGCCATCCAACCATCTCATCCTCTGTGTCCCCTTCTCCTCTCACGTTCAATCTTTCCCAGCATCAGCGTCTTTTCCAATGAGTCAGTTCTATGCATCAGGTGGCCAAAGTATTGGAGCTTCAGCATCAACATCAGTCCTTCCAATGAATATTCAGGACTGATTTCCTTTAGGATGGACTGGTTGGATCTCCTTGCAGTCCAAGGGGCACTCAAGAGTCTTCTCCAACACCACAGTTCAAAAGCATCAATTCTTCGGCGCTCAGCTTTCTTTATAGTCCAACTCTCACATCTACACATGACTACTGGAAAAACCATAGCCTTGACTAGATGGACCTTTGTTGGCAAAGTAATGTCTCTGCTTTTTAATATGCTGTCTAGGTTGGTCATAGCTTTTCTTCCAAGAAGCAAACGTCTTTTAATTTCATGGCTGCAGTCACCATTTGCAGTGTTTTTGGAGCCACTCAAAATAAAGTCTGTCACTGTTTCCATTGTTTCCCCATCTATTTGCCTTGAAGTGATGGAACCTGATGCCATGATTTTAGTTTTCTGAATGTTGAGTTTTAAGCCAACTTTTTCACTCTTCTCTTTCACCTTCATCAAGAGGTTCTTTAGTTCCTCTTCACTTTCTGCCATAAGGGTGGGTGTCATCTGCCTGTCATCTCCCGGCAATCTTGATTCCAGCTTGTGCTTTGTCCAGCCCAGCATTTTGCTTGATGTACTCTGCATATAAGTTAAATAAGCAGGGTGACAAATATACAGCCTTGACATACTCCTTTCCCAATTTGGAATCAGTCTGTTGTTCCATGTCCAGTTCTAACTGTTGCTTCTTGACCTGCATACAGATTTCTCAGGAGGCAGGTAAGGTGGTCTGGTATTCTGATCTCTTTAAGAATTTTCCAGTTTATTGTGATCCATACAGTCAATGGCCTTAGCATAGTCAGTAAAGCAGAAGTAGATGTTTTTCTTGAACTCTCTTGCTTTGTCAATGATCCAGTGGATGTTGGCAATATGATCTCTAGTTCCTCTGCCTTTTCTAAATCCAGCTTGAACATCTGGAAGTTCACAGTTCACATACTGTTGAAGCTTGGCTTGGAGAATTTTTAGCATTACTTTGCTAGCATGTGAGATGAGTGCAATTGTGCGGTAATTTGAACATTCTTTGGCATTGCCTTTCTTTGGGATTAAAATGAAAACTGACCTTTTCCAGTCCTGTGGCCACTGCTGAGTTTTCCAAATTTGCTGGCATATTGAGTGCAACACTTTCACAGCATCATCTTTCAGGATTTGACATAGCTCAACTGGAATTCCATCACCTCCACTAGCTTTGTTTGTAGTGATGCTTTCTAAGGCCCACTTGACTTCACATTCCAGGATGTCTGGCTCTAGGTGAGTGATCACACCATCGTGATTATCTGGGTCGTGAAGATTTTTTTGTATAGTTCTTCTGTGTATTCTTGCCACCTCTTCTTAATATCTCCTGCTTCTGTTAGGTCCATACCATTTCTGTCCTTTATTGTGGCCATCTTTGCATGAAATGTTCCCTTGGTATCTCCAGTTTTCTTGAAGGGATCTCTAGTCTTTCCCATTCTATTGTTTTCCTCTATTTCTTTGCATTGATCCCTGAGGAACACTTTCTTATCTCTCCTTGCTATTCTTTGGAACTCTGTATTCATATGGGTATAGCTTTCCCTTTCTCCTTTGCCTTTCACTTCTTTTCTTTTCTCAGCTATTTGTAAGACCTCCTCAGACAATCCGGAGAAGGCAATGGCACCCCACTCCAGTACTCTTGCCTGGAAAATCCCATGGATGGAGGAGCCTGGTAGGCTGCAGTCCATGGGGTCGCTAAGAGTTGGACACGACTGAGCGACTTCACTTTCACTTTTCACTTTCATGCATTGGAGAAGGAAATGGCAACCCACTCCAGTGTTCTTGCCTGGAGAATCCCAGGGACAAGGGAGCCTGGTGGGCTGCCATCCATAGGGTCACACAGAGTCGGACATGACTGAAGTGACTTAGCAGCAGTAGCAGTTCAGACAATCATTTTGCCTTTTTGCATTTCTTTTTCTTGGGAATGGTCTTGATCACCGCCTCCTGTACAATGTCATGAACCTCTGTCCATAGTTCTTCAGGCACTCTGTCTATCAGATCTAATCCCTTAAATCTATTTGTCACTTCCATTGTATAATCTATTTGTCACTTCCATTTGATTTAGGTTGTACCTGAATGGTCTGGTGGTTTTCCCTATTTTCTTCAATTTAGTCTGAATTTGGCAATCAGGAGTTCATGATCTGAGCCACAGTCCGCTCCCGGTCTTGTTTTTGCTGACTGTATAGAGCTTCTCCATCTTTGGCTGCAAAGAATATAATCAATCTGATTTCAGTATTGACCATCTGGTGATGTCCATGTGTAGAGTCTTCTCTTGTGTTGTTGAAAGAGGGTATTTGCTTTGACCAGTGCGTTCTCTAGGCAAAACTCTGTTAGCCTTTGACCTGCTCCGTTTTGTACTCCAGAGCCAAATTTGCTTGTTACTCCAGGCGTTTCCTGACTTCCTACTTTTGCATTCCATTCCCCTATAATGAAAAGGACCTCTTTTTTTGGGTGTTAGTTGTAGAAGGTCTTGTATGTGTTCATAGAACCGTTCAACTTCAGTTTCTTCAACATTACTGATTGTTAATGCTGGTAGATACTGATCATGGTATTGCCCTGAATTTTCAGAGATACAGTGGTGGAGAAACGATAGCCCCACTTTTGCAGAGGTTCTAGGCAGGAGAAACAGATCCCTGGTGAGGGAACTAAGATCCCACATGCCACAGGGCAACTAGGCCCTCTCACTGCAACTACTGAGCCTGTGTTCTCTGGAGCCTGTGTGCCACAACCAGAGAGAAGTCCACAATGCAAGGAAAGATCCTTCATGACACAATGAATATCCCATGCGCTTCAACTAAGACTGGATATAGCCAAAAAAAAAAAAAAAAAGCATTAGAAGACAAGAGACCATCAGGCTTGGTCCATTCCAGCATTTAGTGGCTTAAAACCACAAGCATTAATTCTCTCACAGTTTCTGGGGTCAGAAAGCCAGGAGCAGGTTAACTGGGTGCCTCTGGCTCAGATCTCTCTGAGGGCTGGAATCATGATGTCATCTGGGGCTGCCATCTCTTCTGGGAGATGGCCTGTTAGATCCATTTCCAAGCTCCCCCAAGTGTTTGCTGGTAGGATTCGATTTCTCATGGGCCACAGGACTGAGGGTCTTGGCTCTCCCCTTCCTGTTCACTGGACGCCTCCCTCAGCTCCTTGTCTTGTGGGTCTCACCACAGAGCAGCTCACAACATGGCAACCAGTTTCCCTCAGAGTAAGAAGTGAGAGACCGAGCCGAGAGAATGATAGAATCCACAGGGGGTTTATAATCTAAACTTGGATGGGACAGCCATCACTTTTCCTATATTCTGCTCATTAGAATCAAGCTCCTAGTTTCAGCTCACACTCAGAGGGAGGACTCTGTGAGGAAATGAATGTTAGAGGTGAGAATTCTGGGGGGTCATCTGAGAGGTTGCCTACCACAGCCATCTAATCGCTGCTGCTGGGATATTTTTTCAGGATGGAGCTGAGATGGGGTGTAAAGAGGGCAACAGGCTCAGCTCATTGGGGGCAGTCATCTTGGCAAGGGACAGGGCAGACCGGAGTCAGAGAGAGGTGGCTCCACTTGGGTGGATGGTGGTTCCTCTGCTGAGACACTTCTTGCCCTGACACCCGCCAAGCCTCCTGGTATCTTCCACCTTCATTGTATAGGGAAGGGAGCTGACTTGTCCAAGCTGGTTGGTGACAGAGCCAGGGAGAGCCTAGAGCTTTTACCTGCAGAGCAGTTCATGCCTAAGTGTCCTGTGATGTGGTCAGGCAAGTGGAGCATCCAAGCCCCTACCCCCTGAAACCTCTGACATGGGCATATTGGCCAGCATGGTCTCTCAATCCCACATCCTGTCTTCACATTATTGGGACTGGGTCACAGACATGAGGACAATCTTAGACATGAAAGTAGCCTTGGACAGCTCTCCACTCCCTAGAAGTTGTGGAGCTGCACAAGAATACCAATGAAGGTCCCCAGCCCTTTCCTCTCCTCCTCTCCCCACCCATGGCTCCATACCAACCACCATAGGGGCCTCACCTACCTGCACAAGCATCCTCAGTTGCTCTAAACCGTGTCCACATCTGTTCGCTGCACAGCCATCACGGTCCTAGGCCTGTGCACGCTGGCTAATGTGGGCTAGTGTGGTCTGCCCTCAGGAGGCAGGCCCCAGGACCTTTGGGTAGAGAATGCCAGGTAGCAGGGATGTGGTTCTAAGAAGGGGACGATGCAAGCTCTGAGAAAGCATATCCCCTTGGCCCTGGAGACTCCTCTCCCCACAGAGAGGGCGTGGTCGGAGGGGAACCAGAGCACCCCCCATCCTAAGAGCAGGAAAGATGCACACTCTCACCTTCCTGAAGTTCATTTATAGCAATCCTTCCCCTCACCCCTTTCCTCACCACTCTGTGTCTTTCCACCACCACACTTTCCAAATTCCAAATTGCGTCCCCGTTTTCGCCTTGCACAGCATCCCCAGCCAGCCCCGCAGCCTGCCTGCTGCAAGCTCTGCCAGCCAGAGCTACAGTTCCTCAATTTCCTGTGTTTGCACAAGTGAGCAAAAGGGTATCTGCATACTCACGTGACACTGGACGGCTGAAAAGGATTGACCAAAGCGCAAGTTCTAGAACAAGTCCGACACTCAACTGTGTTTCCGTGTCACTGTCAACGTCGATGCCCAGTTGGAAAGAATTCTGTCTAAACGTTTTTTAAAATTTGCTACTACAAAAAATAATGCCAAATATGAAAGGAGCAAAAAAAATAGTTTATATATATATACACACACACATATGTATATACAAACAAACAAATATGTCGCTCAGTCGTGTCTGACTCTTTGAGACCCCATGGACTGTAGCCTACCAGGCTCCTCTGTCCATGGGATTTTCCAGGCAAGGGTACTAGAGTGGGTTGCCATTTCCTTCTCCTGGGGATCTTCCTGACCCAGGGATCAAACCCAGGTCTCCTTCATTGCAGGCTGACGCTTTACCCTCTAAGCCACCAGGGAAGTATACATTTTTGTGCAATTCTGCATATAGCCCATGGGGTTTTTTGTTTTTTGCTTTTTTGAAAATGTTAAACAGACAAACATATATGTCACCTTTTGTTTTTTAAAAAGATTGATTTATTTTTGATTGTGCTGGGTCTTCACTGTTGCTAGGGGCTTGCTCTAGTTGCAGAGAGTGGGAGCTACTCTCTAGCTGTGGTGTGCGGGCTTCTCACTGCAGTGGCTTCTCTTGCTGTGGAGCATGGGTCCTAGGGCACTTGGACTTCAGTAGCTGCTGCCTGTGGGCTCAGTAGCTGTGATTCCCAGGCCCTAGAGCACAAGCTCAGTAATTGTGGCACAAGGCTTAGTTGCCCTGAGGCATGTGGGATCTTCCTGGACCAGGGATTGAGCTTGCGTCACCTGCATTGCAAGGCAGATTCTCAACCACTGGATCACCAGGAAAGCCCAATATATGTCACGTTATGAAGTCACAAAGTATTGCAATGAAGCAAATGTCTGTCCTTCAACCACGTGCATTAGACCCTGGAAGTCGATAATACTGTCATGGTCATCTATGTGCTTCCCTACTCCAGCCCGGTCTTCCTCCCCACCTGCTGTAACCACTACTTAAAGCAGTGTTTCTGATGCCTTTACTTTTACTTTTCAAAAATAGTTTTCTCACAGATGTATCCGCCCCTAAAGAACATATCCTTTGGTTTAGCTTCATTTTGAAACTTTTATACACATGGTATCATGTTGCAGGTCTTTTGTGAGTCTTCTTTCCCCTTTGATATTATGTTTCTAAGGCACATCCAGGCTGCTGTTTCCAGTTGCAATTTCTTCATTTTCACTGCTTTATAATACTCAGATGTGGCAACAGAAACTGGAAACATAAATTATATTTTCTTCCGTTTTTTCTCGGTATACGATTAATAAATCCTCTCTTGGGAAGACGTATGTGTATGTTCTTCCTCCCTTTTTTGGTGTTGATACCAAAAATAGTATTCAAATTTTTATTTGACTGGTTCATGAGACCCAGACTCTAAAGTCTGCAGGTTCTCAGCATCCTCCTCATTGAGTCATCCTACCTCTGACAGAATCCTGTGGGGCCAAGTACTCACTATTACCTGAAGGGATCTGGCTCTCGAAAGTTCTTCCTTGAGCTGAAGGAGAATCTGCATCTGTGTGGCTTTCTCCCATTGGTTCCAGCTCCTCCCACCACCACCCCCGCCCCGAGCTCTGTAGGGAGTTGTGATCCTCCCCCACCCCTGAAGTGAAGTGAAAGTGTTAGTGGATCAGTGTGTCTGAATCTTTGCAGCCCCACGGACTGCAACCCTCCAGGCTTCACTGTCCATGGGATTCTCCAGGCAAGAATACAGGAGTGGGTAGCCATTCCCTTCTCTAGGGGATCTTCCCAACCCAGAGATTGTGCCTGGGTCTCCTGCATTGCAAGCGGACTCTTTACCATCTGAGCCACATATTTTATCTCCTCCCCAGGCTCCACAAAATCCTACACTCTCGTCTTCTTTAAGAGATTTCCAGTTCTCTACCCATCCGATTACCATCCTTCTACCCACTCCAACCTTATTTTGGTATCATCTAACGTTCCCAGAGAGTTCCAGAAAAACATCTATTTCTGCTTTATTGACTATGTCAAAGCCTTTTGACTGTGTGGATCACAATAAACTGTGGAAAATTCTGAAAGAGATGGAAATATCAGACCATCTGACCTGTCTCTTGAGAAACCTGTATGCAGATCAGGAAGCAACAGTTAGAACTGGACATGGAACAACAGACTGGTTCCAAATAGGAAAAGGAGTACGTCAAGGCTGTATATCGTCACCCTGCTTATTTAACTTATATGCGGAGTACATCATGAGAAACGCTGGGCTGGAAGAAACACAAGCTGGAATCAAGATTGCCGGGAGAAATATCAATAACCTCAGATATGCAGATGACACCACCCTTATGGCAGAAAGTGAAGAAGAACTAAAGAGCCTCTTGATGAAAGTGAAAGAGGAGAGTGAAAAAGTTGGCTTAAAGCTCAACATTCAGAAAACTAAGATCATGGCATCTGGTCCCATCACTTCATGGGAAATAGATGGGGAAACAGTGGAAACAGTGTCAGACTTTATTTTTGGGGGGCTCCAAAATCACTGCAGATGGTGATTGCAGCCATGAAATTAAAAGACGCTTACTCCTTGGAAGGAAGGTTATGGCCAACCTAGATAGCATATTTAAAAGCAGAGACCTTACTTTGCCAACAAAGGTCCATCTAGTCAAGGCTATGGTTTTTCCAGTAGTCATGTATGGATGTGAGAGTTGGACAGTGAAGAAAGCTGAGTGCCAAAGAATTGATGCTTTTGAACTGTGGTGTTGGAGAAGACTCTTGAGAGTCCTTGGACTGCAAGGAGATCCAGCCAGTCCATCCTAAAGGAGATCAGTCCTGGGTGTTCATTGGAAGGACTGATTTGAAGCTGAAACTCCAATACTTAGGCTACCTCCTGTGAAGAGTTGACTCATTGGAAAAGACCCTAATGCTGGGAAGGATTGGGGGCAGGAGGAGAAGGGGACGGCAGAGGATGAGATGGTTGGATGGCATCACTGACTCGATGGACATGGGTTTGGGTAAACTCCGGGAGTTGGTGACGGACAGGGAGGCCTGGCGTGCTGTGATTCATGGGGTCGCAAAGAGTTGGACACGACTGAGCAACTGAACTGAACTGAACTGAACGCTCCCAGTCTTGCCAACTCTGGATACGAACAACATCCCACTAACAGTTGACCTTCATTTCTGCAAGTTGGAAACCTACCTGCTCACACAGAAACTTCAGTCCCAAGGAGTGTGATGTGGTCCCTGAGGAGTCAGTCCTGGCAGCCACTCCATGTCACTGCCATGGCCAAGGCTCTCAGAAGTAGAAAGTGACTAATGCTGATGGTGACATTGCTGCTAGCTGAGCAGGAGACATCATCTGATACGGCCAGCCCCCCATCCTCTCCAAGGCTCCAAGGCCACCACGATCCAGCCTGTAACACTGCCACCCACACTTCAGACCTCACAATGCCACCATGGTTTGTTGTATGGCTGCAAAGGAGAAGGCTCTTTCCTCTCTGGGCTGCACACTGTCTCGTAGCCCCATCTCAGGGCTGCTTGGACCCTTACGTGTTACGGAGTTTAGAGAGACTGCTCCTGCATTCCCAGGAGGACAAGGAAGATGAGGGCAGTTTTCCACAATAGCCACTAAGCCCCTGTGTCCCCCTCCTTGGCCTTGGGGCTGAGTCTGCTATGCCACACCAGGTCTGTTGGCCTTTAAATATTTACTGATTTATTTTTGGCTGTGTGGGGTCTTCATTGCTGTGCCGGCTTTTCTCTACTTGCAGTGCAAGGAACTACTCTCTCTTTGCAGCGACTTCCCTTGTTACAGAGCATGGGTTCAAGGTGTGCGGGCTCAGTAGTTGTTGCATACAGGCTTAGTCTCTCCACAGCATGTGGAATCATAGTTGCTAGACCAGGGATTGAACCCCTGTCCCCTGCATTGGTAGGAGGATTCTAAACCACTGGACCACCAGGGAAGTCCCCAAGTCCCTTGCCCCTTCTTTGCCAGTTGGTCCCTCCCTCCTCCCCTGCATTCTGCCACACACCCCTGCATATGTCTGAACCTTAGCATATGTCTGAACACAGATGTCCCTCCCAGACAGCGCCTCAGCCCTGCATGAATCAGTGGGTACAACAGCCTGTGGCTGGGTAGAGGACATCGCCTAACTGGACACACATACTAAGCATCTGAATTCCAACTCTGACCAACCAGGACCCCCAGGACACAGGGTTGATGGTCTCCTTGTCCCACCCCCTCATTAATAGTCAGATTCACCTCCACTTTTAGGTAAATGAAGACAAGGGGAGACAAGACAATTTTTGAAACCTCTGTTTGCTTAGTGTAAATCCCTAAGTTTTGGGGGTTTTTGTTTTTTTATCTCCTCTGACAAAGTGAGAACTGGCATTTTTCAAGTCTATCCAAGAAGCAATGGTTATATACTCAACCCTAAAAGGGGAAATATGGAAGAAATATGGTTTAAGAAAGTCATATTTCAACTGAGGAAATACACTGCCTTACCAGCTCTCTTCTTGTGGTTCTGACCACTCTCTGCCTTGAAGTTCCTTCTTCACATGAGAGAATGAATTCATATGTGCCTATAAGCCCCTGGGATGGGGGGCGTGTGTGTGTGTGTGGGTGGGTGGGTGAGACCCATATCTCTTTTTCTCCCTCTTTTTCTCTCCCAGGACCCAACCCAGGGCGTGGCTCATACAAAACACATAATCAAAGAAATCAAGCATGTTATAGAGAGAGTGCCCATCTGGCCACATCACTTCGCTGCTCAGAAACTTCCTATGGCTCCTCAATAACGGCAAGATAAGCTGCAAGCCCCCTGCCCAGACATTCATGACTTTCAGGTCCCCAGACCCCAGCCCACATCATTTTCTGTCACCCCTCCCCCTCCCTTGCCCATGTTGCCAGTTCTCCAACTCCCAGCCACACAGGACTCAGGGTATCAGTTGGGTTTCATTGGGAGAAGCAAAACCACTAGGCGTGAGAGGGAATGGCCGTGTCTTGCAGGGAGCTGACTTGATGCAGCGATGAGAGGGCAATAGCGCACAAATCGTTTACACATAGCTGTGGTCGCTGCGTCTACTGCTGCATCAGAGGCCAGCAGGGCAGGCAATAGAGAGGGAAAATGATGAGGAATTGAGGAGAGCAAGGGGAAGCTGGTTCTCACGGGAACAAACAAACTCATGTGGTCTCTCTTCACGTCCCTGCCTCTAGCTTCCATCACATGGTTGACTTGCAGTCTTCATTGAAGAAACTGACCCGAAAGATGAAGAAGAAGCTGAAGGAAAACAAGATCCTACTGTGTAACACAGAGAACTATATTCAAACCCATGATAAACCATCATGGAAAAGAATACAAAAAGAGTGTGCATATATGTATAACTGAGTCACTTTGCTGTACAGCAGTAATTAACACAGCACTGTAAAACAATTATAATTCAGTTTAAAAAAAGAAAAGAAAAATTTCACTCTACGCCCTTGTAGTAGTTTCTTAGCAAAATCACAGAAGTGACTCTGAGATTCCCTGCTTTCAACGACTTTGTAAGAAAATAAATGAGAACTCAAAAAAGGAGAAGAAGGAGACCTGGAGCAGGTGTGGGCCCCCCTGCTACATCATACCATGAAAAAAAAAACCACAGAGAGAGCCAGTAGATGTTGGCCAGCCTTCATGAGCTGCAACAGTTTCTCTCCTCATCACCTGACCACAAACACGGCTGCATTCACTTCCACTTTCCAAACCTCATGCAAAGTTTTCTTATGGCCAACCCCAACCCAGAGGAGATTCCAGAAACGTAGTTCCAGCTCAGCTGAATTTGAACAGACACGCACTTCCCCAGCCTGTTTCCTTTGCCGAGAATGTTCTTCTCCATTCTCCTCTTGAGTAACTCCTATTTGTCTATCATTAAAGTCCCACTCAAATGTTTCTCCATCTCTCAAGAGTCTCCTGTCATCCCTGGGCCAACTTCACCAGCCCCTCCCTGTGCTCCAGGGACACTCAGTACCAGCCTCCTTCACCCATCTCAGTCTATTGGATGCTCACGGGTGAGGCTAGATCTGTATTATCTCTGTCACCCTGGGGACTATATATTACTAAACACTAGCTCAGTCCATCTTCACACCCACCCTTTGAAGCAAGATGCTTTTATTATCTCCATTTTACAGCTGAAGAAACTAAGACTCCAGGGGGAGCGGTGACTTGTCCAGTGATGCACAGCCCATCAGGGGCAGAGGCAGGACTCAGTCCCTGTACATCTGATTCCAGGGACTGAATTCTTAATAATTCTCAATCACCAAGCAATTCTTTCTTTATAATTAAAAAAAATCATTTATTTTTGGCTGGGTGGCTACCCCAACTTTCTCTGGTTGTGGTGAGCAGGACTACATTTTAGTTGTGGTGCATGGACTTCTCTTATTGCAGAACGCAGGCTCCAGGGCACCTGGGCTCATGGATCATGGGCTCCAGAGCGCAGGCTCAGTAGTTGTGGTGCATGGGCTTAGTTGCTCTGCTGCATGTGGGATCTTCCCAGATTAGGGATGGATCCCATGACTCCTACATTGGCAGGTGGATTCTTAACCACTGGACTACCAGGGAAGCCCAAGTCATTCTTCTTTTTTTTTTTTTTAATTTATTTAGTTTATTACAAAAAAAAAAACAAAACTCTAACTCTGGCTATATGGTAAGTTGCTTTTAAAATCCAAACAACTTTTTTATAATAACATTTTATATAAAAAAGATAATTGTGCAATAGTTATCAGGAAAGTTGAATGCAATAGTAAGCATGTAGGCTTGGGAATAGTTTTCAAATTTGCAACAGATACGAAAGAAATCCTGTATGATTTACAGTTGTTTGAGTAAAAATAAGAAAACTCTGGGTCAGTTTCTATGAACTATCAAACGGATAAACACAAAAGTCCTATCTCAAGTCAATCAAGTTTTGAATGGCAACTTTTCAACATAATAAAATAAAGGCATATATGAAAAACAAAGACAAAATACACCTTTCTGTTCTAAAACATTTCTTTTTAGTCCATATGTACTTTAAATAATCTTATATTATTCTTAAGGTAGAAAATATTAAAGGTAAGAGCAAACTGACCTCCCAGTTTGCCTAGGAGTGAGCAGGTATTCTTGGAATACTAGCTTTTCTGTTTGAAAAATGAGATAAATCCCAGGCAAACTGAGACAAGTTGATCACCCTTGGCAAAGTGCTCCGGTTGTTTTGCTTTTTAAAATTATTTATTTATTTGGCTGTGCTGGGTCTAAGTTGCAGCATGTGGGATCTAGTTCCCTGACCAAGGATCTAACCCAGGCCCCCTACATTGGGAATACAGAGCCTTAGCCACTGGACCACCAGGGAAGTCCCTACTCTGGCTGTTTAAAGGTGGGAGAGGCACTGGGAAGCCAGGAGGGGACATCCTGAAGCATTGAACTTGTGCTACCAAGACCAGAACGAGAAGAAAGTTTTGGGATTGGCTTTTTATTTGTCTAATTCCTTCCTTCCCCAGGAACTTAGCCCTCTGGGTTATTTGGAAAGCAGTTGGGTGCCAGCAGAGTTCTCGGGTTACTGGCTACACTTGGAACTCTGGTGGGAGGAGACGTGGGATCAGGGGATGGTGGGGGATACAAACTCCTTTCCTACAAAGTCCATCACAAGCCTGCAACCTGGGGTCAAAACTGAGAGTTGCAGAGCCTGCAAAGGCAGGGCAGTCTCTGGGCTAGAGAAGCTTGAGCCCAGTTGACAGAGGTGGAATCCTGGCCTTCTGAGCATCTGCACTGGGAGGAAGAACCCAATCCAATCGCATTGGCTCAACTCTGGGAAGGGATGTAGCCAAGGCCCCAGAGCAAACAGGAGCAGATCTGGAGCTAACAGCCAGGTTTCCAGGCTTCTGCCCCCAGGTGGGGAGACTGCCTGGGCAGGGGAGGGTGGTCCAGCCTGCTTCTGACTTCCGGCAAGTTGCTTCTCTGTCTCTGATGCTCACTTTCTTTGTCTGCGAAAAGAGGGCGGGAGGGGGGAATTTCCAGCTCATATAAGACATGTCAAGCCCTAGGACTGTGCAGAGCGCCTAAGAAATGTCAGGGTCTTTCTTTAGCCACACTGAGCCCACAGCCTGAGGCCCCCAAGTCAAGTCTATGGCCAAGTGGGGAGTCTATTACATATCAGATCTTTAATTAAGCAAGTTCTTTGCTTCTCTTGATGTCAGAAGTGTCAACTGAGGTAACAATGCCTACTCTAGGGGTTACTGAGAATGTGAACAAAGCTCTTATCTTAAAAGCTGGGAACAGTCTTGGGGGAAAACATCTTGTTAAACTTCTTGGAGAGACTCAGGAGGCTGGGTATGATACAACGCAGGAAGGCTTTGTTTGGGGCTGGGATTTCTTGAAAGGGGGAATAAGAGATGAGGTAGAGGGAGAGGAAGATGCAGGGGAGAAAGCCAGCAAAATGGAGAAAGCCAGCATCGGGGAGGGGGGGACCAGCCCCACTTTCAGACAAGCAGGATTGGGCAAAGGAGAGCTTTAGGATAATGAAGCTTCCCACTCTTCCCAGAAGCTATTTGTAACACCACCCCGCCTCCACCTCCAGATTATCAGTAACATGTGCCAGTCCCACCAGTGCTTGATACAGAGTGCACATGTAGGTGTGTGTATTTGTGTAACTCGGACAGAACTAAGTTTCCTGTTTGAGGCAAGGCAACACAAAACAGAGATCACAAGCAAAGAAGAAAATGCTAAGGGTCTAAGAAAGCTTGGTTTGGCAGAGACCACCGGGTCCATGACATCCACGCTCCTCCTTCCTGGGCTCATAGCTCCCTACATTCCCCAGCCTCCTTGAGGTTAGGTTTGACCAAATGATGGAGTTGCAGATGATGAGATGTGATGAGGGCCGTTCCAGGCCTGGCCCTGAAAACCTCCCACCCTGCTGGTCCCCTTTCCGTGTGTGGGATGACCTTGGGGGCCCTGTGTTGACAATGGCAGATCCGTCATCAGCCTGCATCCCACGTCCACCCCACCAACTTGGAACCAAACTCCTAGATCTTATCATGAGAGAAAAATAAACTTCCATTGTGTGAGGTCATTACATTCTAGGTCAAATTGTTAAAGAAGTTTAACTTGCAGAAGCTTTCAACCTGCAGATACTATAAAATCAGGGTGAAGAGCTGGGGTATGGACTTCCCGGGCAGCGCAGTGGATAGAAATCTGCCTGCCAATGTGGGGGACATGGGTTCGATCCCTGGTCTGGGAAGAAACACCCTGTTGAGGAGCAACTAAGCCTGTATGCCACAACTACTGAGTTCACGGGCCTAGAGTCTGTGCTCCACAACAAGAGAAGCCACCGCAATGAGAAGCCCACGCACCACAATAAAGAGCAGCCCCCGCTTGCCGCTAGAGAAAGCCCACACAAAAACAAAGACCCAGCGTGGCCAAAAAGCCAAAAGAATCAGAGTAGAGAGCATTGGATGGATGTTAGCAGATCTCCGACATGGGCAGTGCTGTCTGAGACGTGGGTCACACATGTGAGCTGTTTCATAGGCGCTTGGCAAATGACAGCCTTTCTGATTATGATGAAGTCCATTACGGAAGGGCTTGTCTATCCCTAAAGTGGATTCATGAACCCCGCCTCTCAGGGGGGTTGTGGGGATTGGCTACTGGCTGTGGATGCTGTCATTAGCATGAAGAGCTCGTGTATAGGGAGAACTTAACTTGAGCTTTGTTTTCTCCAAGCAGGGGAGAGAGGCCTCCTTCGCCGATCTGATATGACTGGCTGTGAGTGCTGGGAGGAGAGGTTACTTGGCTCAGGAAGAAATGAGGGGAGGCCCCACCCTCAGCCAGGCCTGAGTACCCTCCCGTCCAAGGAGAGTTTGAAAGTTGAGTGCATTTCCAAGTCCCTGGTCCACATGATAAGTCTCCTGAAGAGAAACAGGACAGAACACGCCCTTAATCTTTGTAGAGGGAGAAAAGGAAGGTGCCCTCCCTCTGGTGGGTTCCTGGGACTGAGGAGGAGGCTGCGGGGCAGGGTGCCAAGAAATGCAGAAGTCTGAGTGCCCCTCTGCCTGCCCCAGAGGGCTTTAGGGGTGTGGGTACCAAGGGCTGGGGCCTCATGCACTAGTGGCTGAGCTCACCACACTGGGGGTGAAGTTGCCGGTGGAGCGCCTCACCTTGGGTGGGTCATGGTGGCCTGAACGAGAACCGAGGCCACACGGGGCAGCCCGAGCAGACAGACTGTGGTCAGTGCCCTAGCAGCGCCACGAGGCCATGTGTTGGCCGCAGAGACAAGACACCCACAGCATCCTCAGAGTTCCCCAGGAACCCAAAAGTGTGATTCAGGACTTGCTGTCAATGACAGGTGAGAAGGGGTGCGACTGGTGTTAACTGAACTGGCAGAGGGGAGACGGGATAGGGTTTGCTGCCGCAGAGAGTTGAGGAGTCCATATTTGTCAGCAGAACTGAGAAGGAGAGAGGCTACTGGTCCCTGGGGACGACTTGAGGGGATCAGGGGCAGGCTGTATCCAGCAGCCCAAGTCAAGCGCTTTCCTCTGCCCACCGCAGCTGCAAGCGTGGCTCTCAGTGTCCTTTGGCATCAGGAAACTCAGAGTCCTGACTCTCCGGAGAACAGACCAGTCCCAGAAGCAGGAGGCCTTGGAGCAGGGCTCAGCTCCAACACTCGTCCGGGGGCCCCAGAGCAAGGACACAGGAGGAGGCGGGATGGGGAGGCAGAGCCAGAGTGGAAGGAAATGAGCTGCCTGTGTTCTGTGAAGGCTCAGAACGACTTATTATGGGAAGATCTTGGCAAGAGTGGAGGTGGGAGGTCAGGAACAGCATTGCCAAGACAACCAGAGGTTCAGCTGTCCACAGAGTCTACTCATCTTGCATTGGACCTGCGGAACGGCAAGAAAAGGTATCAGAAGAGCCAACCAGAGTTCCGTATGGAGGCCCTTAGGATGGAAAATCGTCACCTCTTGGGTTCAGGGTTCCTCGCCTTCCAGAAGCCATGGCCAGTGTCCTCAGCCACCTTGGCCCCCAGGCCCCGTAGGTTTTCTGTTGCTGGAAGAACATGAACTCCAGAGTCAGGCCAGCCAGGGTTTGAGACCCAGCTCCAGCACTCGCTAGCACAGCTTGGGCAAATCACTTCAGGTCTCTGAGCCTCAGTTTCCCCATCTGTAGAGTGGGGGTTATAATACTTGCCAGCTAGGGCTGTTTTGAGGCATCAACAGAAATCGAAAGTAAAGCTGTTTGTCACAATCATCTTCACTGTGACTTTTTTTAATAATGTAATTTTTTAAATTGATTTTTTAATTGGAGGAAAACTGCTTTACAATGTTGTGTTGGTTTCTGCCACACCACAAGGTGAATCAGCCATAATTATACGTATATCCCCTTGGTCTTGAGCCTCCCTCCCCTCCCCCCACCCCACCCCTCTAGGTCACCATGGAATGCCGGGCTGAACTGCCTGCGTTATATAGCAACTTCTCACCAGCTTTCTGTTTCACACTTAATGATGGAGCACCTGCTCTATGCTGGGTCTTTGTCCTGACTTTTCGCATTCAATCTTCACTGCCACCCCTCTCGACAGGTGAGAGAGCAGACACAAAGAGCCAGGGTGATTTTCCCAGGATGGCTCAGCTTTGAGGCGTCTGAGCCTGTCCTGGAACCCAGGAGGTCTGACCTCAGAGTCCAGACTCTGGGCCCCTCCCTGTATTTCTGATTCAGAGCAGGTTATGTATCCACAGTGCTCAAAGGGAGGCTGAAACCCAGGTGGGAGCGAGAAGCAAGGGGGCATCATTCTGACTCAGTTCTAAAGAGGTAGATGAGTCCAGAGCCTATTATACAGAGTGAAGTAAGTCAAAAAGAGAAAAAGAGATATTGCATATTAACCCACATACATACGGAATCTAGAAAGATGGTATTGATGAACCTATCTGCAGGGCAGCCATGGAGACGCAGACATAGAGAACAGACTTATGCACACAGTGGGGGAAGGAGAGGGTCAGACAAATTGAGATAGTAGCATTGAAACATATATATCACACTAAAGCCTTTGACTGTGTGGATCACAGCAAACTGTGGAAAATTCTTAAAGAGATGGAAATACCAGACCACCTTACCTGCCTCCTGGAAACCTGTATGCAGGTCAAGAAGCAACAGTTAGAACTGGACATGGAACAATGGACTGGTTCCAAATTGGGAAAGGAGTATATCAAGGCTGTATATTGTCACCCTGCTTATTTAACTTACATGCAGAGCACATCATGTGAAATGCCAGGTTGGATGAACACAAGCCAGAATCAAGATTGCCAGGGGAAGTATTAATAACCTCAGGTAAGCAGATGACACCACCCTTATGGCAGAAAGCAAAGAGGAACTAAAGAGCCTTTTGATGAAGGTGAAAGAAGGGAGTGATAAAGAAGGCTTAAAACTCAACATTTGAAAAGTGAACATCATGGCATACAGTCCCATCACTTCATGGCAAATAGATGGGAAACAATGGAAACAGTGACAGACTTTATTTTCTTGGAAACAAAAATCATTGCAGATAGTGGCTGCAGTCATGAAATTAAAAGATGTTTGCTCCTTGGAAGAAAAGCTATGACCAACCTAGACAGCATATTAAAAAGCAGAGACAGTACTTTACTGACAAAGGTCCATGTAGTCAAAGTTATGGTTTTTCCAGTAGTCATGTATGGATGTGAGAGTTGGACCATAAAGAAGGCTGAGCACCAAAATTGATGTTTTTGAACTGTGGTGTTGGGGAAGACTCTTGAGAGTCCCTTGGACTGCAAAGAGATCAAACCAGTCCATCCTAAAGGAAATCAGTCCTGAGTATTCATTGGAAAGATTGATGCTTAAGCTGAAGCTCCAGTAATTTGGCCACCTGATGGGAAGAGCCAACTCATTGGAAAAGACCCTGATTCTGGGCAAGATTGAAGGCAGGAGGAAAAGGGGATTACACAGGACCAGATGGTTGGATGGCATCATCAACTCAATGGTTGTGAATTTGAGTAAGCTCCAGGAGATGGAGAGAGATAGGGAAGCCTGGCGTGCTGCAGTCCATGGGGTCACAAAGGATCAGACATGACTGAGTGACTGAAAAACAACAACAACAATTAGATAGCCAGTGGAAAATTGCTGTATGAAGCAGGGAGCTCAAATCTGGTGCTCTGTGACAACCTAGATGGGTGGGATGGGGTGGGAGGTGGGAGGGAGGTTCAAGAAGGAGGGGACATATGTGTACTTATGGCTGATTCATGTTGATGTATGGCAGAAACCAACAATTTTGTAATTATCCTTCAATTAAAAATAAATGTCATATGGAAACACAAAAGACCCCAAATAGCCAAAGCAGTCTTGAGAAAGAAGAATGGAGCTGGAGGAATCAACCTACCCAACCTCAGATTATACTACAAAGCTACAGTCATCAAGACAGTATGGAACTGGCACAAAAACAAAAATATAGACCAATGGAACAAGATAGAAAGTCCAAAAATAAACCCATGCACCTATGGGTGCCTTATTTTTGACAAAGGAGGCAAGAATATACAATGGAGCAAAGACAACCTCTTCAATAAATGGTGCTGGGAAAACTGGACAGCTACATGTAAAAGAATAAAATTAGAACTGTTCCTAATACCATACACAAAGATAAACTCAAAATGGATTAAAGACCTAAATGTAAGACCAGAAACTATAAAACTCTTAGAGGAAAACATAGGCAGAACACTCGATAACATAAATCAAAGCAAGATCCTCTATGACCCACCTCCTAGAGTAATGAAAATAAAAACAAAAGTAAGCAAGTGGGACCTGATTAAACTTAAAAGCTTTTGCACAGCAAAGGAAACCCTAAGCAAGGTGAAAAGACAACCCTCAGAATGGGAGAAAATAATAGAAAATGAAACAACTGACTAAAGATAAATTTCCAAAATATACAAGCAGTTCATACAACTCAACACCAGAAAAACAAACAACTCAACCAAAAGGTGGGAAAAAGACCTAAACAGACATTTCTCCAAAGAAGACATACAGATGGCTAACAAGCACATGAAAAGAGGCTCAACATGGCTCATTATTAGAGAAATGCAAATCAAAACTACAATGACCACTACAATATTATAAAGTAATTAGCCCCTAATTAAAATAAATAAATTTATTTAAAAAAACAAAACAAACTAAATGAGATATCACCTCACACCAGTCAGAATGGCCATCATCAAAACGTCTACAAACAATAAATGCTGGAGAGGGTGTGGAAAAAAGGGAACGCTCTTGCACTGTTGGTGGGAATGTAAATTGACACAGCCACTATGGAAGACAGTATGGAGATAAAAAAAAAAAAACTAGGAATAAAACCACCATATGACCCAGAAATCCCACTCCTAGGCATATACCCTGAGGAAACCAAAAGTGAAAAAGACACATGTATCCCATTGTTCGTTTCAGCACTATTTACAATAGCTAGAACCTAACTCTAATACTTTGGCCACCTGATGCGAAGAACTGAGTCATTGGAAAAGACCCTGATGCTGGGAAAGAGTGAAGGCAGGAGGAGAAGGGAATGATAGAGGATGAGATGGTTGGAAAGCATTACCAACTCAATGGACATGAGTTTGAATAAGCTCTGGGAGTTGGTGATGGACAGGGAAGCCTGCATGCTGTAGTCCATGGAGTCGCAAAGAGTCGGACATGACTGAGCGACAGAACTGAACTGGACTGAACTGAACATGGAAGCAACCTAGATGTCCATCAACAGGTGAATGGATAAAGAAGTTGTGGCACATACACACAATAGAATATTAGCCCTAAAAGGAACATATTTGAGTCAGTTCTAATGAGGTGGATGAACCTAGAACCTGTTACACAGAGTGAAATAAGTCAGAAAGAGAAAGATAAATATCGTATTCTAACGCATATATACAGAATCTAGAAAAATGGTACTTATTTACAGGGCAGCAATGGAGAAACAGGCGTAGAGAATAGACTTATGGACTTGGGGAGAAGGGAGGAGAGGGTGAGATATATGGAAAGAGTAACATGGAAACTTACATTCCTGTAAAATAGATAGCCAATGGGAATTTGCTGTATGGCTCAGGAAACTCAAACGGGTTCTGTATCAACCTAGAGTGGTGGGGTGAGGAGGGGAATGGGAGGGAAGTTCAAAAGGGAGGGGATATATATATACCTATGGCTGATTCATGTTGAGGTTTGACAGAAAACAACAAAATTCTGTAAAGCAATTATCCTTAAATAAAAAAAATAAATTAATTTTAAAAAAGAATAATGGGATGAACAGATCAACAAGTCTCAAGCTGTATATATCACAGGCTGTATATATCTCTTTATCACAGATGGCTATGTAAATCTCTCCAGTTTTTAGGACAGCCATTGGCAAATTATGGCCTGCCCCCCAAGTCCAGCTTACCCTTGGGCTTTTATAAATAAAGTTTTATTGGAACACACACAAAAATAAATAAATAAATAAATTTAAATTAAAAAAAAGGAAGGTTCTTGGAGATGGCAGGATTTGAGCTGAAATTTTCTGAACAGAAACAGGATATCAGCAGGAGGAAAGGGGTGAAGGGGAGGCATTGCCAGGCAGCAGCTGCAGTGGAAGCAAAGTCGAGGAAATAGAGACACACAGGGTGGTGGACAGCAAACCGTAGCCCACGTGGCTGCAGTGAGGCCTCCAGGCAGAGAACTGAGCAGGGCCTTTGCCACTGGAGCTGTTTCCTTACAGAAAGGAGAGGTCATTTTTCCTCTTGGTCCCCTTTACAAATGCATCAGACTGTGAGCTCCCTGACGGCAGGGACCAGGTCAGTCTCTTGCCCTACTGAAGCTCCAGTGTTCACTCTCACACTTGGACCATGCACGGTAGGCCCTGGGCAAACATTTGCTGGATGAACTGAAAGGGGGAGAATATGTACTCCCATGGGCTTCCCAGGTGGCACTAGTGGTAAAGAACCCAACTGCCAATGCAGGAGACGTAGGAGATGTGAGTTTAATCCCTGGGTTGGGAATATCCACTGGAAGAGGGCATGGCAACCCACTCCAGTATTCTTGGCTGGAGAATCCCATGGACAGAGGAGCCTGGAGGGCCACAGTCCACGGGGGCACAAAGAGTCGGACACGACTGAAGTGACTTAGCACGCATGCACGCACTCTCATCCATCTTTCCCTCCCTCTTTATTTTTTTTGGTGGTGCCCTGTGACTTGCAGGGATCTTAGTTCCCCAATCAGGGATTAAACCCTGCCTGGCCCTGGCAGTGAAAGTACCGCGTCCTAACCACTGGGCAACCAGGGAGCTCCTGCAGCCATCTGTTATTTCGTTAGAACTGCACTTGAATTATCATATAACCCCCTTTCCTCCTGCAAAGGAGACAGACTGTAACCAGAGGTGGGGGAGGGAGTTAGCGAGAGAAATGGGTAGAATGCAGCCCCAATGATGAGCACTTATACTGACTCCAGCGGAGAGAGACCTCAGCCATCCCCTCTTCCCCATACCCGGGATATTTTGGGAGTCAGATCTCCACAGGTGTCTCAGATCTTGCAAATGGAGACACTGACAGCTGTTTGTTGCAGACTGTCTTTTCAAGTATGTTTGCACGGTGAACAGCCTTGGATGATGGAGAGTCTTTCTCTCTGAATAAAAAGGCAGGCATGCTCCCTGCCCACTAATAAGGTTTGGGATTCTCAGGGACTTCCCTGCTGGTCCAGTGTGTGGGAATCCGCCTTCCAATGCAGGGGACGGGGATTCCGGCCCTGGTCAGGAACTAAGATTCCCGCATGCCTCGGGGATGACTTAGCCCGAGAACTCCAATGAGCCACAAATAAGACCCAACAAAGACAAAAATAATGTAATAAATATCTAAAAAAGAAAAGGTTTGGGGTACTCAAAGCTCAGGGCTCATCTCTTGTATTGCAACCCACCACATGTGAGGTATCCAACTGGATCTGTGTATCTCAACCCTGTGTAGACTTGCCTATTGAATTATAGTATGTCCATGTAAGGTTGAGTTTCAAATAAGCAATGACTGTTTATTTATTTATTTGCTACACCAGAAGGCATGCAGGATCTCAGTTGATGGAACCCACGCCCCCCTGCAGTGAAGCATGGAGTCTTAACCACTGGACTGCCAGGGAAGTCCCAGCCACTACTTTTTTAGTATAGGTATGTCTCATGCAATATTTGAGACATACTAAAGAAAGGCATCTATTGTTTACCTAAAATTCAAATTTAACCAGGTGCCCTCTATATTTATTTTCTAAACCAGGCATCCTACCCCCGTGGGATTCACTGGGACAAATATACTGATGTTTGTGTATACAAACATACATTTGATCAGTATACAAATATGCTGATATACTCACTTGCCATGCAGTGAGTAATAATGTCTTTGTCTCTGACCCAGGACTCTTGCATTTCCTGCAGGCACCCACGTTAGCTCACAAGTAGGACACAGTCTTATACTTTTCCTAGTTCTTGATAGCTATCCCCAGCCTAAGCTTGAAATCTGGCCTAGAGTTGGCTGCTCAAAATGTCTGTGGGATGAACGGCTGTCAACCATAGGAACTGCTGCCACGTATACAGAGTTCCTCAGGGATTAGAATGGGTTCCTGGTGCTGTAGCAACTTTACATTTCACTTGAGGAAAGCTGACTTGGGGGAATGACATATTCTTGCACGGAAGTTTCCCAGTATGCTTCCTGAAATGTTAGTTTCCAAAAAAGGGCTGGGAAAGGAAATTCTATAATGAAATAAATTTAAGAAATGCCACAGTCCACCTCTTCCTCTTGGATTTACAGAGTCTTCAGTATATGAAAGTCTCTGACAAGTCTTGTAGCAAAAGACTGTTCCATTTTACTCAACCTGGGATTTTCTGAAAAGACCTGATTGGGACATTCCTCTCTCTTTTTTTCAAATGAATTTTTTGGTACTAACTTTCATGCAAGGAGATCAAACCTGTCAATCCTAAAGAAAATCAACCCTGAATGTTCATTGAATGGACTGATGCTGAAGTTGAAGCTCCACTACTTTGGCCACCTGGTACGAAGAATTGATTCATTGGAAAAGACCCTGATACTGGGAAAGGCTGAAGGCAGGAGGAGAAGGTGACAATGGAGGATGAGATGGTTGGATGGCGTCACTGACTCAATGGACATGAGTTTGAACAAACTCCGGGAGATGGTGAAGGACAGGGAAGCCTGGTGTGCTGCAGCTCATGGGGTCTCAAAGATTTGGACATGACTTAGCACGAACCTTTTGAAAAATGCTGGAACTGCCTGAATTTGGAAGCACGGGGTTTCTTAAAGTTCTCCCTTCCCCTCATTTTCAGTGGAACTAAGCCTTAGGGTTTTGGTTCAGGAAATGGAAGGAGGCAGCACCAAGGGCCCTTGTGCTGCAGGATTTCAGGGAACTCTACCAGCATGGAGACCAGCAGACCAGCATCCTTAGTACTTCCTGTTCTTCCTATATGAACAGAGCCTCAGGAGTCAACTAAGGTAGCAGCCTGGGGAGCACATCATCAAAAAGATGTGTCCTGAGAGAGCTTCCTTAGTGCTGCGGCCTTTGAATATTCCCTGTACTGCAGCCAGGGGACGTTTGCTGATAGTGGGCACATGTGAAAGCATTTTCAGCACTGGCCTCTTGAGTCAAAGGAAAGGCAGTGAAGACCAATTCCCTCAGCCCATGTGAAAAAGGTAAGGAGACAGTCTTAGCTCTCGAACCAGCCACAGGAAGCAACGCTGACCAAGTGTGACACACAGTGGGCCAGGCAGGTCCTGCCGCCCCAACCTGCAATCCTGACAGCAATTCCAGGGCCGGAAGTCCTCGCTCTCTGAGTCACCCTTTTGGTCAGTGGGTGGTTTCCAGGCTGCAAGCCTCTTTGCCCCCGGGAAGAAAGATCTCTTGGGTCACACTGCCTCTGAAAACCCAAGAGTGACATAAGTTAAGGAGTGGTCCAAAGAATTAATACATAGGATGTCAGTGAATGTTGTAAGAAAAAAAAAAACAAAACAGTTTCATGCTGGCGTAAGCTCAGGCAATTCAGCAGCCTCTGTGGAAAGTCACAGAGCCTAGTTCAGAGCTGAGAAGCAGTGATGGAGAGTCTTTGACTTATCTGTGCATTGAGTAGCTGTTTAGGGGTTTCCCAGGTGGCTCAGTGGTAAATAATCCCCTGCCAGTGCAGGAGACAGGGTTGGATCCCTAGTCTGGGAACATCCCATGAGCTTTAGAGCAACAAAGCCCCTACTATGCCACAACCACTGAGCCGGAGCTCTAGAGCCTGCAAGCCACAACTAACAAGCCCCTGGGCTGCAACTAGTGAAGCCCAAGGGTTCTAGAGCCTGTGCTCCACAACAAGAGAAGCCAATGCAGCAAGAAGCCCACACACCACAACCAGAGAGTAGTCCCTGCTTGCTGCAACTAGAGAAAAGCCCACACAGCAATGAAGACCCAGCACAGCCGAAAATAAACGAACAAATAAATTAAAAAGATCACTGATCATAGGTCACTGTAACAAATATAAAAATCACGAAAATATTTGAAATGTTGCGAGAATCACCAAAATGTGGCACAAAGACACAAAACAAGCAAATGCTGTTAGAAAAAATGGCACCGATAGATCGGCGGATGTGGGGTTGTGACAAACTTTCAATGTGCAAACAAAAAAAAACCCCAGTATCTGTGAAGTGCAATAAAACAAGGTGGATCAGTACGTTTTGCTGCCTTCATCATCGTGTGCTATTGCATCAGAGCTGGAAGAGGCTTCCCTTGCCTACAAAGTTGAAATAACTGAAGACCAGAAACACGAAGAGGCTTGCCCTAAGTCACCCAGTGCATTAGACTCCAGTCAAGCATTCATTCATTCTTCAGCTATTCACTGAGCACCTGCTCGGCTCTGCAGATGCAACTGTGTAATTCAAGAAACACACGCAGTACACACCAGAAATCTCAGGCTTGGCATTCACATTATAGAAATGTTTACAAAGTGTTTTCAAGATAAATGCATTTTGTAAAGGGACATAAGGAAATACGCATGTCTACTCATTTGAGCAGAAGGAATACAGCAAGGATAAACCAGAGGCTAATGGGATTGGTTATCTACAGGGGTAGGTGCAAACAAGGTAGAAAGAAGAGGAAACAGACTCAAGGTGGTGAAGAGAAAGACCAGTGGAATTTCTTTGACTTTATGTGCAGCTCTGACTCACAGAACCTTGGCAATGTTTCACATACTCTAAAGCTAATTAATAGAAGCAACTAGGGTGCAAGGAGAACCCCCAATGTAATTCACACAGTAACAGATGAACCCAACTGTATGACAAATGTAATAACATCACCCCACTGAAGGCAATGGGGAAGAAAAAAGCTAATTAAACAACTTTGGGGAACAGTTTGACTGGATATAGACATTTACATTCCCACCAATAGTGCGCAAGGGTTCCCTTTTCTCTCAGTTCAGTTCAGTCACTCAGTCATGTCCAACTCTTTGCGACACCATGGACCACACCATGCCAGGCTTTCCTGTCCATCACCAACTCCTGGAGCTTGCTCAAACTCATGTCCATTGAGTCGGTGATGCCATCCAACCATCTCATCCTCTGTGGTCCCCTTCTCCTCCTGCCTTCAATCTTTCCCAGCATCAGGGTCTTTTCAAATGAGTCAGTTCTTCGCAGCAGGTGGCCAAAGTATTGGAGTTTCAGCTTCAGCATCAGTCCTTCCAATGAATATTCAGGACTGATTTCCTTTAGGATTCACTGGTTTGATCTCCTTGCAGTCCAAGGTACTCTCAGGAGTCTTCTCCAACACCACAGTTCAAAAGCATCAATTCTTCAGGGCTCAGCTTTCTTTATAGTCCAACTCTCACATCCATACATGACTACTGGAAAAACCATAGCTTTGACTAGATGGACCTTTGTTGGCAAAGTAATGTCTCTGATTTTTAATATGCTGTCTAGGTTGGTCATAGCTTTTCTTCCAAGGAACAAGCACCTTTTAATTTCATGGCTGCAGTCACCATCTGCAGTGATTTTGGAGTCCAAAAAAAAAACAAAGTCTGTCACTGTTTCCATTGTTTCCCCATCTATTTGCCATGAAGTGATAGGATTGGATGCCATGATCTTAGTTTTCTGAATTGTTGGGAGCTGTTCTGGATCTACTGCCAGATGACAAAGTCACGGCACCGCTTAAGAAGACACTGCAAAGAGGTTTCTCTCCAGGATCAGAACCTTCACTCCTTCCTGTTTCTATGCTTTTGTTGTGGCTAACTCTGTTTCATTCTTTGATGGCTGGAGTTGTAGGGGCTTCCATGATGAGGTCACGAGAGTCCAGGGAAAAGAAAAATGATCCCTTGCCCCAGAGAAACATTCCGAAAATGATTAAACCTACTGGGGCCCCTGGCTGGTGGGTCCCTAACACTCAGCCAGGGAATAAGGCCACGTTCTTTTGGAAAACAAGCCCTCAGCCTATTGTAACATGGCCTCTTGAGGAGATTATTATTGATGACTGGAAAACTTGGGTCATGTATCAGGGAAAATTATAGAAACTAAGCCAATTACCTTTTCTCATAAAGATTGGGATGCTAGAGATATTTGTGCCCCTTAGAATCCAAGCGTAAACAGAAAGAAGTAAATGGTTTCTAGGTAAACTGCAAAAGACTTGTCCTTGCCAGAAATACTCTTGTGGTATGTGGGTAGATGGTAAACAAACCACCACTGACAATGGCTGTACTATGGGAAACTTTTGCCCTCAGACACCACTATAGTACTTATTCACTGAAGCAAGATGCTGTATTCACTGTAGTAGAGGCTGTACAGAATAAGTAGATGGAATAATATGATTCATAGACTATGTTTTAGTAGAATAAAAATAGATTTGGGGATAAACATGTAACCAAAATGTGACAAAGGACTAGGAAAAAACTTTCAACACATCTTAGAATCAGGGGGTGTTGATCTGAACAGAAAAATATTGTAAGAGTCATTACGTAGAAGAACATGTGCTATATAAATAGAGACTAAAGCAATAAAGATTATGGTCCTTGGGCCATCAAAAAAAACTCCGTTTCTTTCTTTCCTCTTGCCGATGCCATTCATCCCTTGGGTACTCCTGGACCGGCTGGAGCAGGACTCTGGCACTGAATGTTGAGTTTTAAGCCAAATTTTTCACTCTCCTCTTTCACTTTCATCAAGAGGCTCTTTAGTTCTTCTTCGCTTTCTGCATAAGGGTTGTGTCATCTGCGTATCTGAGGATATTGATATTTCTCCTGGCAATCTTGATTCCAGCTTGTACTTCATTCAGCCTGGCATTTTGCATGATGTACTCTGCATATAAGTTAAATTAGCAGGGTGACCATATACAACATTGACGTACTCCTTTCCCGATTTGGAATCAGTCTGTTGTTCCATGTCCAGTTCTAGCTGTTGCTTCTTGACCTGCATACAGATTTCCCTTTTCTCTAAAACTTCACTAACACTTTTTTTTTTTTTTTAATAATAGCCATTCTGACAGATGTGAAGTGATATCTCATTTTGGTTTTGATCTTCATTTCCCTAATGATTAGTGATGCTGAGCATCTTCTCATGTGCCTTTGGCTATCTGTATGTCTTCTTTGGAAAAATGTCTTCTCAGATCATCTGCCCATTTTTTAATTGGGTTGTTTGCTTTTTGATGTTGAGTTGTATGAGATTTTGTATATTTTAGATACTAAACCCTTATCAGATATGTCATTCGCAAATATCTTCTCCAATTCAGTAGGTGTTATTTTGTTGATAGTTTCCTTTCCTGTGTGTTCAGTTGCTCAACCGTGTCTGACTCGTTGAGACCCCATGGACTATAGCCTGCCAGGCTCTCCGGTCCATGGGATTTTCCAGGTGAGAATGCTGGAGCAGTTGCCATTTCCTCCTCCAGGGGATCTTCCCAACCCAGGGATTGAACTCGCGTCTCCTGTGTTTCCTGCACAGGCAGGCAGATTCTTTACCATCTGGGAAACTCTTCACTGTACAAAAGGTTTTTAGTTTGATGTAACCCCATTTGTTTATTTTTACTTTTGTTTGCCTTGCCTGAGGACACATGTATATATATAAATACTACTAAGACCAATGTCAAAAAGTGTACTGACTTTGTTTTCTTCTAGAAGTTTCATGGTTTCAGGTCTTACATTTAAGTCTTTAATTCATTTTGAATTTATTTTTGTGCATGGCGCAAGATGATTCTTTAGTGTGTAGCTGTCCAGTTTTGCCAGAACCATTTATTGAAGGGGCTGTCTTTCCTCCTTGTATATTCCTGCCTTCTGTGTCAAAGATTAATTGCTCATATAAGTATGGGTCCAGTTCTGGGCTCTCTATTCTATTCCATCAATCTATGTGTCTATTTTTGTGCCAATACTGTACTGTTTTGATTACTGTGAGTTTGCAATATAGCTTGAAACCAGGGAATGTGATACTTCCAACTTTATTCTTCTCCCTCAAGATTATTTTGGCTACTCAGGGCCTTTTGTATCTCCATACTAAAGTTTTAGAATTATCTGTTCTAGTTCTGTGAAAAATGCCTTTGCCATTTCGATAGGGATTGCCTTGAATATGTATATTGAATTTTACCTCCTCTGTTAGCTTTATTCCTAGGTATTTTACTCTTTTTGAAGCAATTGTGAATGGGATTGTTTTCTTAATTTCTTCCTGATCATTTGTTATTAATATATAGAAATGTAATAGATTTCTGTATATTAATTTTGTATCCCATGACTTCACTGAATTCATTGAGCTCTAACAATATTTTGGTCCCATCTTTAAGATATTCTTTGTGCAGTATCACGTCATCTGCAAATAGTGGTAGTTTTATTTCTTTCTTTCCAATTTGAATTCCTTTTATTTCTTTTTCTTGTCTGATTGTGGTGGCTAGGACTTCCAATACCATGTTGAATAAAAGTGACAGAGTTTTTTCCATTTGCATTTCAACTTGGAATGCTTCTATTGGCATATTTTGAAACTCATTGATTATTTCTTTGGCTGTGTCTAGCCTACTGATATGGCTATCAAAGGTATTCTTCATTTTTGTTACAGTGATTTTGATTTCTAGCATTTCCTTATGATTCTTAGAATTTCTACCTCTTACATTATTTATCTGTTCTTACATTCTGTCTACTCTTTCTATATTAATCCCCTTAATACATTAATCATAGCTTTAAATACTTTATCTGACAAGTCCAAATCTTACATCATATTTGAATCTTGGTGTAATGCTTGCTTTGTCTCTTCATACCAGGTTTTTTCTTGTTCTTTGACAAGGCTTGTAATTTTTTGTTGAAAGCTGGCGGTGAGGTATCTGATACTAGGAACTGAGGTAACCAGGCTTTTAGTGTGGAGTTTTATGTTAACCTAGCTAAAAGCAGGGCTCTCTTTCAGGTTTGCTGCAGCTGTAGGTACCTGAGGCTTCAGTTTCTTCCAGTTCCTTGCTGTTTTCTCTCCTATTGTCTTTGAGTTTCCCTAAGAAGTCTATCTTAAATAGCATCTTTGTCTTGCAGCTCTCTAAACTATAGTTGACCTGTTGACAGGTGCTATGGCATTGGGGAGGGAAGCATTCTGTAGTCTTAAGATTAAATCCCAATTGTTTGTTTCATTTTTGTAGTGTGCCTGAGTGGCTGGGCTGTGACCTTCTTCTGCCTGCCAATGCAAGAAACACAAGAGACTCAGGTTTGATCCCTGGGTCAGGAAGATCCCTTGGAGGAAGAAATGGCAACCCACTCCAATATACTTGCCTGGAAAACCCCATGGACAGAGGAGCCTGGAGATTTACAGTCCATGGGATCCTAAAGATTTGGACACGGCTGAGCACACACGCACTGCATAAATGCCTAGACTGTGAGCTTCTTAGATCCTGTCTCACTCCTATGTGAGACAGAAAGTCTGCCCTTGACCCTTTACCAGATCAGATAAGACTCTGGTGAAGCAGTTTTCCTTGGAGGCAGACCTTTGTTACAGACAAACGTGTTGTGCTTTCATGCTCAATTGGGTCTGACTATTTGAGAACCCATGGGACTATAGCCCACCAAGATCCTCTGTCCATGGAATTCTCCAGGCAAGCACACTGGAGTGGGTTGCCATTTCCTTCTCCAGGGGATCTTCCTGACCCCGGGATCAAACCCACGGTGGCAGTGGGATGCAGTGGCAGATGCAGTGGCATCTTTATCCTTGGCACCACATGGCTTCCTTACAGACAAAGATCTAGGTGTATTTGAAAAATGGTCAATTCTTTCCCTTGTTGCTCATTGGTAAAGAACCCATCTGCAATACAAGAGACTTGGGTTTGATCCCTGGATTGGGAAGATCCCCTGGAGATCCCCTGGAGAAGGAAATGGCAACACACTCCAGCATTCTTGCCTGGGAAATTCCACAGACAGAGGAGTCTGGCAGTCTACAGTCCATGAGGTCGCAAAACAGTCGGACATAACTTAGCTACTAAACAACAACAGTGACTCTTCCTCTGTTCCTTCTAGAAGTGAGAGGGAATTTCTCTCCAGCCTTCTTTGTGAGAACCTGGAGCTAAAACCCACATATATTTTATCTAGGCGTTTTTAACTCTCAACGTGGTCCACACTGAGCCTCCAGCAATCTATCAATTACCATCAGAAGTGTTCCTGCCCATTATGGCTCCAGAGGCCCCCCTGGGAGGCTTATCAGGTTGTGATTCTGTGTTTTCCCCATTAGCCCAGTTCATAAACGTCATCCTAAACATTTTTGGTTATTATCATTTGCAAACTGACAGACTTCTGTCCTCGAGGAACTCACAGTTTGGAAGCAGGTAGCAGAGAGAGTCTGTCACTAATTTTAGAAAATTCTCAGCCATTCTTTCTTCCAAAATCTCTCCTCCTCCTTTGCCTCTTTCTTCCCTTTTGGGTTTTCATTACACATGTGCTTGACCTTTTGTAATTGTCCCACAGTTTCTGGGTTTTTTTCTTTTTCTTACTTTTTCGAGCCACATGGCTTGTGGAATCTTAGCCCCTGCCAACCAGGAATCAAACACGGGCCCATGGCAGTGAAAGCACCAAGTCTTAACCACTGGATCACCAAGGAATTCCTAGTTTTGAATATTTTGTTCCCTTAATTTTTTCCTCATTCTTTTTTTCTCTTTGCATGACAGTTTGAGACATAAATAATGACATCAGTAAATAAATAAGATGAAGAGTGAGGAGTGTTGAGAAGTGTCCCAAGAATGTCTATGGGGGAGCCTGCCCCACCAAGGTGGAGGCTGGGTCAGCATTGCCCACACGGCCACAGTGACCATTCCTCCGGGATCTGAAGGGTGCTGGGGCAGAGAGAGGCAAACTGGAGGAGGGAGGAGGCCCTGGTTTCTCCAGCTCCTGGCCTAGCGCTTTGTCCTCTGTCCTTGTCCCTCTCTGTTTAATCGTCCTCACCTCTAGCTTGCTTTGTCAGCTCTTCTGTGCTCACCTGGATATTGATTCACAGTGTAGATGCTGAATGGAGCCAGAGCGGGGGTGGAGAGTGGGCTCTAACAACCCTCCTCCTCTCTTCTCTGAATGAAGCCACTTGAGACTGATTAGTGATACCCAGTTAGTGATGCTGGGAGAAGAAAGCTGCCAGGAGAGCTCTGGTCCCAGGATCCTGCAGCCACCAGCCTTGAGCAAGGCAAGCAAAGGTCAGAGCTGCATCCTGTTTGCTGCTGTGTGTCCTTGCATGTGTTAGCCACACTTCTTTGACAGCATATGCTGTGAGATAAGCATTATTATCCCCGCTTTGTTGTTTAGTCGCTAAGTTGTGTCCAACTCTTTGCGACCCCATGGATTGCAGCATGCCAGGCTTCCCTCACTCTCTCCCGAAGGTTGCCCAAATTCATGTCCGTGATGTTGGTGTTATCCAACCATCTCATCCTCTGCCACCCTTTTCTCCTTTTGCCTTCAATCTTTCCCAGGATCAGGGTCTTTTCCAATGAACTGTCTCTTCACATCAGGTGGTCTAAGTATAGGAGCTTCAGCTTCAGCATCAGTCCTTCCAACAAATATTCAGGGTTGATTTCCTTGAGGATTGACTGGTTTGATCTCCTTGCTGTCCCCACTTTACAGACAAGAAAATGAGGTGCCGGGGGAGGGAGTGTGCTCATCTGGCCTTTCTGCACGCAACTGGAAAGGGTCAGGACTGGGATTCAAAGCCAGGGTCCCAACTTTTAAGGCCAAGCTCCCTCCCCTTTACCCCCATGGGGGTGCGCAGGCCCAGCGTGAGTGAGCCTTGCTCTCTGTGACCTCTGCTGTCTGCATCCACCCCCCAGATGCACAGGCAAGTGCTGTGGGGGATATCAAAGCAGGCCTGATGGAAATCTGGCTCGCCGCCTCCATTGTCTCAGCATCTTGTAATCTGGTCCTGGGCAGGGGGCTACGGGTGGAGGCCACTTTTCATGGGAACTCAAGCAAGGAGGGAGTGTGAACCATCAGACTGGGACCCAGGCCAAGAGAGCAGAAAGAAAGCTGGGGCCTCGGCCAAGGCTCCAGGCCCACGGGAGCCTCCAGCTGGATGGGGCCATGCGGGCTGGACCAGATGTGGGTCACAGAGTTGCTGACGGCTCCTTGTTGGCAACAGAGGGAAAAAGAGCCAGCTAAGGGGGCAAGCCAGCCAACGAAGTGCTGCCGTCCAGGGAAACAGGGGCCTCTGGCCACTCAGGGAAGGAGCCCAATCTATGACGAGGGAGGCTTCCCAGGTGGCACAGTGGGTAAAGAATCCGCCTGCCAATGCAGGAGAAGCAAGAGATGGGGGTGCAATCTCTGGGTTGGAAAGATCCCCCTGGAGGAGGAAATAGCAACCCACTCCAGTATTCTTTCCTGGGAAAATTCCATGGACAGTCCACGGGGTCGCCAAGAGTTGGACATGATTGAGTGTCTGAGCACCCAGAGGGAGCAGAGAGGCTTCTTAGAAAAGGGAGCCCCAGAGATGAGCAGAGGTTGGTCAGGGCAAGAAGGGAACAGGGCCTTTCTGGTGGGGGTGGGGGTGGGTGGGGGCAGCAGGTAAGGAGAGCTTATTGGTGAGAAGCTGTCTCTCCCAGCTGGGGAGTTCAAGTTCAAACAGTTCAGTCTGGCCTGAGAGTCAGATGTGAAATACAGCATAGCAAGAAATGAGGTTGGGGTGTGGAAAGGGTCCAGACGCCAGAGAGTAAATGGGACATACTTACACTTAAAAAAAAAAAACAGATTGTTTATCTGAAATTCAAATTTAACTGGACATCCTGTATTTTGTTTGCTAAATCTGGCAACTCCAGCCTTGGGGGCCATTTGGACTTAATTCCTAAGTCGTGGGAGCCATTAGTGGCTTGGTGAAATTTGCTTTTTAACAGGAGATGAGCAGCAGTGTGGAATGCAGAAGACAGGGAGACCGGTGAAGAAAAGCTTTAGGGGTGAAGTGTGAGTGGGCACAGAGGGATTTATTAGAGAGGTAAAGTCAGTAGAACTTGGTGAGCAATTGAGTGTGGAAATTGAGAAAACAGGATGGTCAAGGATGACACCTAAGTTTCTGGGCAATTAAACAGACTATGGTGGCCTTTCCTAGGAAGAGAAACAGGTTCGGGAGGAGGGAGAAGCCAAGGCCAGCTTTTGACATGAGGCCTTTCAAGAAGAGGGGTCTGGGACACAGGTGGAGATGGGGTCTGGATCCAGGTGAGGGGTCGGAGCAGGGAGCCAGTATTTGGAAAAGATCAGCTTTTGGAGAGAAACCCCTGAAGTCGTGGGGAGGGAGGAGGCCCTCAGGGAAACTCTCTAGGGTAAGTAGAAATGGGGGCTGACAAGGGACCCCTGAGAAATAATAATAGTTCAGAGGAAGAAGAGGGAAGAGAAGCCAGAAAATTAGATCCAGAGGCTTCCGCAGAGGTTCGGGGAAACACAGGAAGGGTCTTCGTGACACTGTGTCCCTCCAAGAAGCTAAGGCAGGACGGAGTCAAACAAGAACAAGTTTGAAAGGGTCAAACATTACCAAGCCATCAAGTCACGTGAACACACCGAGGAGGTATGTTCCAGGGAGGGGCAGGGGCGGAAGCCAGGTAGGAGGGGGTGAGGAGAGAGTGGGAGGTAGGACTTTGACTGACAGCCGCTTGGACATGGTATCAGCCCAGATATCTGCCCTCTGTCCCTCCTCAGGCCCTCAAACTGACAGTGAAGGGTAAGAGCAGGTATAAACCAGCCCGTGATCACAAGGAAGCTGGGAGGGGAGCACAAGCAGAAAAGATGTCAACAAACCTTTGGAAGAAGGGATGTCAACTGAGAAGTAGCTACAATCTGAAATGCTTGCAGAGGGATTTCTCTGGTGGCTCAATGGTTAAGACTTGACAGTTCCAAGGCAGGGGACTCAGTCAGTTTGTCCTGAGCATCCCAGAGGCTCAGGTCATGGAGGGACCAGGTCTGGTGGGAAGCCTAGACACAGAAAGATGTCTCTCAGGTCTTACAGGTGTAAATGACTTCACCTGCAGACCAGTAAAGAATCTGCCTGTAATGCGGGAGACCTGGGTTCAATCCCTGGGTTGGGAAGATCCCCTGGAGGAATGCACTGCAATCCACTCCAGTATTCTTGGCTGGAGAATCCCCATGGACAGAGGAGACTGGCGGGCTACAGTCCATGGGGTCACCAAGAGTTGGATACAACTGAGCAACTAAGCACAGCACAGAGGAATTGAATCACAAAGGCTTGCAAGTACCAGGCACAACAGAGAAGAAGGCTGAAACAGAAAGTAAGGGACATACATCCTGAGTGATGGGACTTTAGCCCTCTTTCCCTGCTCTGCTCCCTGAATATAACAGCGAGAAGCATTCCCTCTTGCCCTATCCCAAGCTAGCAATTGAAAGAATTCTCTCCAGATCTCGAAGAAATTCTCTCTGGATTAGGGAAGCCATCACCATGGCTTCCCTGGTGGCTCAGTCGGTAAAGAGTCTGCCTGCAATGCGGGAGACCTGGGTTCGATCCGTGGGTCAGGAAGATCCCCCGGAGAAGGAAATGGCAACCCACTCCAGTATTCTTGCCTGGAGGATTCCATGGATGAGCCTGGTGGGCTACAGTCCATGGGGTCACAAAGAGTCGGACACGACTAAGTGATTAAATTTTCTTTTCTCTGGATCTGCAAAGTCCCAAAGGATGGACCTCCATTGATGATGATGACTGGAGGCCAGGACACCTCAAGGAGGAAGCTGATGCGAAAGTCAAGGTGACAAAGGTTGGGACCTGAACCAGGGTAGCCTCAGAGGGAAGAGGAGAGGGGGATTCTGAAAAGTCTTTGGAGACAAACTCTGCGAGGGGAGGAGGTGACAGGCTGACTTCTAGTGAGAGGAACTTGTGGGGATGGAGGGGGCATTTACCAACACGGGAAGCATCTTAAGCAGGCAGGATCCTCAGGGGACCGCCCAAGGAAGGGGCCTGCGGTGACAAGGCCCTTGTTTTGTGTTCTGGGACAGAGATGAAACCGGAGGAGGAAGCTCGGCTGCCACGAACTGAACTTGGTTGAGAAGCCTGGCTCCCTGAGGCTGGCTGAGAGAGGAAGCCTTCATCTTGGAGAGTGGGGAGTCAGAGTCAGGGGATGCAGGGGTGAGCGTGGGCAGGAGGGGGCGAGGCAGCCACAGAAACCAAAGATGTCTCCCCCGCGGTCAGTTGGAAGGAGGAGGACTGTGCTGGAAACAGGCAGCCTCGTCTGTTGAAAATGACAAAACCCAGACCACCTTACACAAAAAAACACTCACAGGGTAGATAGGTCTGCCTTCAGGCATAAATGGATTCAGGACTCAACAATGTGGTTGGCCCTTGGCCACTGCCTACCTGGCCTGGGTTAGATCTGTTCTCCAGCTCCCTGGGGGCGACCCCCAGCAGCTCCCATCACCTCAACACCAAGTCCAAAGGGAGGGAGGGTGCTCATTCTCCCCGTGTGTGTTATTCACTCAGTCGTGTCTGACTCTTTTGTGACCCCATGGACTGTGGCCCGCCAGGATCCTCTGTCCATGGGATTCTCCAGCCAAGAATACAGGAGTGGGTTGCCATCTTCCTCCCTAACTCAAATCAAAGTTCTGGGACTGAGACCTGTTGGTCTTGATGAGCCTGACATAGGTCATGGGTCTGTCCCTGAACTGGTCATGGAAAGCACTACTGGGCTTAGACTAGGTCATGGGCTCCACCCCCAAGATGGAAGGCGGAGTTTGCTACTCTGAAACACGTGCGCTGAGGCACAAGGCCCCCCAAAGTCCCAAGGAAAGAGAGGTTTCTGCATAGCACAAGTTAACTGATGTCTCGCTCTATCACTGGGTCCTGATACCAGGCATCTCTGAATTCCTGGGACCTCTAATTTTACTTTATTAAAAAAAAATTTTTTGTTTTTTTGGCTGCACGGTGCAGCATGCAGGATCCTAGTTTCCTGACCTGGGATCGAACCCTTGTCCTCTATATTAGAAGCATGGAGTCCCAACCACCGGACTGAGTTTAGACCCCCAATACATGTTGGTGGATTGGATGGGTGAATGGATGGATGGACAGATGAATGAACAGGCCATCCTTCCAGTTTCCAGGGAGAATAAGTGATTTCCTTCCTCTAAGTCTCCCTCTTTGCTTATCTTTACCACTTTGTACAAAATCATGTCTTTGTCTTATTTATTGCAGCATCCCAAGCATACAGCACAGCACCTGGCACTGACTAAGCTCAGAGAACATTTAGATGAATGAATGAACTCATGTACAGGCAGAGCTCCCTGTGTGGCCACTTTTCCTCTGAGCCTCAGTTTCCCTATCTGAGGCCAGTGAACGCCCCCCCAACCATGATTGAGCAGCCATAATGTGTACAATGGCTCCATGAACGTCATCCCTGAATGTGGATGTCACCAGTCCCAGCAGAAGCAGCCTCTCACACTAGTCACCAGCTCGACGGGACAACCCCAGCCCTGGCGGGGAAGCAGTTAATTGCCCTCCTTAAAGGCAGGAAACCTCAACAGCACCCCTCCCCCTTCTCTGCATCCCTCCCCTCCCCTGCTTGCTAGATCCAGAATCTAATTGTGCAAAGGCTGGAGGACTAATCCATTTAGCAGAAGTCATGGGGAAGGGAAGTGAGAAGTTAGTTATGGTCCCCAGGGTCAATGATGGGAAATTAAGGTTTGGAATACATTCAACTCCCGGCTGGAAAACTACTGGGAGATGAATCTTGGCCCTGCATGAAGAAGGGTGTTGTAGCCAGAGCTGAACAGAGAAAGAAGGGACAGGTTTCCTCAGAGATGGTGAGTCTCCCGTCACTGGAAGCATTCAAGCAGACATAAGGAACCTACTCAGAGGGGATGTTGTAAAGGGATTCAATGAGTGCTTCCTTCCAGCCCCAGAGTCACAGAATTCCAATCCAGTACACAACGACAAAGCATCATTTGGGTTCTGGCTGCTATTAAGAGGCTATGCTCCCTTAATCCTACCAATAACCTAGGGAGGAGACTATCCATAGTCCCATTGCGCAAACAAGGAAAGCAAGGCTCCGTGGGGGCCAAGTTGCTTGCCCTAAGTGACTCCACAAAATGTAGAATAGCGATGGTCAGCACTGGCTGGAACTAGGTGCCAGGCTGAGGACCTTATATGCATTAATTCTTTGGATTCTCATGACTATTTTATGAGATAGGTATTAACCTCTCCATTTTACAGATGAGGAAACTGAGGCTTGGAGAGCTTAAGAAATTTGTTCAAGGTTAGAATTCAATAAGCAGCCGTGTTCAGATGCTACCTCCAGTCTGAGGTCTGTCTGACATCAAGTCCAGGCTTTGAACCAGAGCAGCAGTTGCCAGCGCTGGTGGTCATGTTCTGTCTATTGTTCTTTCCACTGAAGCTTGCTGCTGGGCACAGCACAGGCTCCTGGCAAATTGCCCTTCTCACTGGCTTCCTCTTCTGGGAGAAGAACCAGAGGACAAGGGGAAGTGGGACAAGTTACTGCCTCTTTTCACCCCTGGAATCTCATTGCAGAAAGAGCAGCTACAACAGAAAGATCAGCCCTGTCCAGCAGGGGTCTGCCTCCGGGTCTGTCCTGCACAGAGAGGGTTCATGATACCAGGGGAGAGAGGCAGAGGTGGTAGCATGGTCTTAGATTGGGCCCCACACCTTGGTCCGTGAAGGAGTAAAGCTACTCACTCCTCCAGAACAGTAGGGGAAGGAGAGCCCCAACAATTTCCTGAGCACCTACTATGGGCTTCCCTGGTGGCTCAGAAGTTAAAGCATCTGCCTACAATGCAGGAGACCTGGGTTCGATCCCTGGGTTGGGAAGATCCCCTGGAGAAGGAAATGGCAACCCACTCCAGTATTCTTGCCTGGAGAATCCCATGGATGGAGGAGCCTGGTGGGCTACAGTCCACGGGGTAGCAAAGAGTCGGACGCGACTGAGCGACTTCACTTTTACTTTTCTTTACTATGTGCCAAGCACTGAGCACATTTGAGCTAGTCTCTCCTTTGCTCCTGACAATGACCTAGAATAATTGAAGAAAAAAAAAGAGTCACTCAGTTGTGTCCAACTCTTCACCACCCATGGACTATAGCCCTCCAGGCTCCTCTGTCCATGGAATTCTCCAGGCAAGAATACTGGAGTGGGTTGCCCTGCCCTTCTCCAGGAGATCTTCCTGACCCAGGGATCGAGCCCACATTGCAGGCAGATTCTTTACCATCTGAGCCACCAGGGAACACCCCTAGAATAGTTATGTGACATTAATTAGCCCAGGAAGCCTGAGGATCATCCCAGCCTGGAGCCAATTAATGCAGGAGATGCATTAATTCCGCCCCAGTCCCTTCCCTCTAAATTCCCCAAGGCCTCTATCTGCTGCCACTGTCCACTCCATACCTGAGCCTGCCAGGCCTCAACCCTGGGATGACTTTTGAGAGCACCTTAGTGCCACCTGCTGGCTGGTGCTGGAAGAACAAAGGGACAAGTTCAGGAGTCCCGCAGCCTGGTTGTTGGTAGGCTGGCTGGTTGATTTGCTCCCTGTCTGGCTGTAGAAAGGATTTGCGGGGAGCTTCCAAGGATGTATAATATACAACCAGAGCAGAAAACAAGTGTGGACAAAAAAATAAAGGAACACCAGGATGGGAACATGAAGGCAGAAATGAAGTTAAAATATAGACCATGACGATTTACTGTTGTGGAGTAAGAGCATAGATGGGAAATTTTTTAAAAAATATTTATTTATTGGTTGCATGGAGTCTTAGTTGCAGCACACAAGATCTTCGTTGTGTCGTGTGGGATCTTTCATTCAGACACGCGGGCTCTTTAGTTGTGGCACACACGCTCCAGAGCACGCAGGCTCAGTAGTTGCCCCGAGTGGGCTTAGTTGCTCTGAGGCACGTGCGGACCTTAGCTCCCCAGCCAGGAATCAAACAATGTCTCCCCTACATTGCAAGGCAGATTCTTAACCACTGGACCCACAGGGAACCCCCAGACTCGGGAAATTTTGAAGATGACTTTTATTACTCAAAGCACCAAGAAATGAAAGAACATCCTCTAGGCATGTTGAGTGATCAATCATCTTATTTCTCATCCGAACAGTTTTGCAGGTTCTTTGTACCTGGGTACAGTGCAGGATTTCACACACACACATACACACACACACACACAAAGTCACTGCATCTTTCCAAAAACTGTGTTGGAGTGCACAGGGAAGGGAGACTCATAATTTGGATTTGGGAAATAATACAAGATACACATTTTGAAAACAAAGAGAGTCACTGTAAACAAAATAATTTATTTACATGAAAAAGATTCAGATATACAGTTTGAAAAGACAGTATTGTTTCAAAAAAAAGGGGAGGGAGTACAATTGTGAAAGTGTAAACATTAAGGATATTTCTGTTTGAGTTTTTTCAGATAAATTTTTATTGGATATAGCCGCTTTACAATGTCAGTTTCCTTTGTACAGCAGGATGAATCAGCCATCAGTTCAGTTCATTTCAGTCGCTCAGTTGTGTCCGACTCTCTGCGACCCCATGGACCGCAGCACACCAGGCCTCCCTGTCCATCACTATCTCCAGGAGTTTACTCAAACTCATGTCCATTGAGTCTGTGATGCCATCCAACCATCTCATCCTCTGTCATCCCTTTCTCCTCTCACGTTCAATCTTTCCCAGCATCAGAATCAGCCACACATATACATATATCCCCTCCTTGTAGACTTCCTTCCCATTCAGGTCACCACAGAGCATTAAGTAGAGCATTAAGTACTGTGTTATACAGGAGGTTGTTCATTGAGTTTTAACTTTTGGGACTGGAGGCAGGGAGTTCTTTTGAGGCTGAGGGCCCAGGTTCCTGCATCGCTATAGTCTTGATATGGAGGCCACACCTGGGCACTAAGTTTCCGACCAGGTGGCACAAAAAGGAAACTGGAGCCACTCACACAACCCCCAGTCTCAGAATGAAGACAAACCAGTCTCCCAGGAGAAGCAGAACCTTAATACCACCATAGAAAGAAGTTGCTCCCAGGCTGGGTGAGGGGGCTCTGGGGAAGAAGACAGATTGAAGGTGAGCGATCTCCTCCGGGATGGCCTTTGCCCTGTGAGCCACTTCACAGGGCATCACACCTGATCTGAAGACAGGACAGCTCTTCTGCCAGCGCCAAGACTACTGACTGGGCGATGACCTGCCCTGGTCCCTGGAAAGGTTTAGACTGTCAGGCAAGTCGGTTCCTGGGCAGTAGGGTCTGATTACAGGTGGGCTGTGGGTACCTTGAGCTTGGGCTCCCTGTGGTTGCCTTGCTCCTGGTCTCTCCTCCAGAGGATTTAAGTTTCCCCCCTAATCCCTTTTAGTTCAGTTCAATCACTCAGTCATGTCTGACTCTTTGTGACCCCATGGACTGCAGCATGCCAGGCTTCCCTGTCCATCACCAACTCCCGGAGCTTGCTCAAACTCACATCCACTGAGTCAGTGATGCCATCCAACCATCTCATTCTCTGTCATCCCCTTCTCCTCCTGCCTTCAATCTTTCGCAGCATCAGGGTCTTTTCCAATGAATCAGTTGTTCACATCAGGTGGCCAAAGTACTGGAGATTCAGCTTCAGCATCAGTTCTTCCAATGAATACTCAGGACTGATCTCCTTTAGGATGGACTGGTTGGATCTCCTTGCAGTCCAAGGGACTCTCAAGAGTCTTCTCCAACACCACAGTTCAAAAGGATCCATTCTTCGGAGCTCAGTTTTCTTTCTAGTCCAACTCTCACATCCATACATGACTACTGGAAAAACCATAGCTTTGACCATAGCTTTGACTAGATGGACCTTTGGAACCAGAGATCAAATTGCCTAAGCCCTTTACCTTTTGGGAAAAACCCCCTGGCTCCAGGTCTCCTCCCCGGAGTGGATCCTCTAGGACCCCACCTGGGTAGCCCTGCCTTCTGGATGCTGTGCCTGGCTCCACAGAGGGTCCCAGCCCTATAACCACCGCGTCAGGTTCTTGGATCCCAGGCTCCTCCCAGGCTGTGCTGAGCCCCACTCTCTTTCCCCCTGGCTGAACTGGGTTGAAACAAATGAGATCTGCTCAGACCAGCTCACAGAAAGGGAGGCTTATGACACAAACACAGGTGGAGCGGCCAAGGAGCTGAGAATCTCCTGAGACCACAAGATCAAACAGATCAGTGCTCTTTGAGATGCAAATGACAAAACCCTAAGTCAACCTCAAGTCAAAAAAGGAAAGGAAAAGAGGAGATATTGGCTCAGATCTGACTTCAGGTACAGCTGGATCCAGAGGCTCAGTCCTGTGTCCCCATCTGCTTCCTGCCCTGCTGACTCTGGTCTCAGGAAGGTGCCCCCTGAGGGAACAAGGTGGCTACAGCATGTCTGACTCAAAGTCACCCTCTCGCAGCCCAGGGAACAGAAAATTTTTTCTCTTCCCATCAGCTTTAACCATAGTCCTGAAAAACTTCAAGTTCACTGGGCCAGTATGGGCCACATGACCATCTCTGAACCAATCACTGTGGCCAGGAGGAAAGAATTACACTGATTGGCTAGGCCCGGGTCTCACACCTACTTCTAATCAATCCAGTCACTTAAACTGAAATGTTAGGAGTTCCCTAAGGAACACACGCCTGTGTGTGTGTGTGTGTGTGTGTGTGTCTAATGTCCAGAAATGAGAATGCTGGGCAAATACAGATATGTTTCATCCTGGAAGCCCAGTATCAGTGGCCAGGCTTCCCTTGTAGCTCAGTGGGTAAAGAATCTCCCTGCAGTGCAGGAGACCTGGGTTTGACTCCTGGGTCGGGAAGATCCCCTGGAGAAGGAAACGGCAACCTACTCCAGTATTCTCGCCTGGAGAATCCCATGGACAGAGGAGCCTAGAGGACTACAGTCTATGGCATCGGACATGACTGAGGAACAAAACCACAACAGCCACCACCACGTCCAGGAGCTAGAGCCAAGAAGCTGGTGGGGCTGAGGCGGGCACTGCAGGGCTGTGGGTCCCCCTGACTCCCTACTACTTCCCTCTTCTGCGTGTGGTGACCCCTCCAGTTGGAGGGGATCTGGAGACCCAGGCCAACCCAGGGTCCGGCCACATGGGCTCACGGAATCACTCACCGTGGATTTGAATCCTAGCTCTGTGCTTACTAGCTGAGGGACACCAGACACTTTTCTTCGTCTGACTGAATCTCAATGGCCCCTTCTAGGAACCTGGGCCAGTAACAGGGCTAACCTCCTGGGTGGTGCTGCCAGAGCTTTCTGAGCTAAGGCACTAAGAATACTCTGCACAAGTTGCTGTGGAAAAAGGCTGGAACCCCTCAAAAAGATAAATATAGAATCACCATGTGACCCAGCAATTGCACTCTAGGGACATACCCCAAACAACTGAAAGCAAGACAGATATTTATACACCCATGTTCATAGCAGCATCATTCACAATAGTCAAATGGCAAAAACAACCCAAGTCTACCAAAAAAATGAATGGATGGACAAAATGTGGTATAGCCATACAATGGAATATTATTTGGCCTAAATTAAAAAGGGATGGAATTCTGACATATGACATGAATGAACCGTGGAAACACTATGCTAAGTGTTCTGGTTTACTATAAAGTAAACCAGACACGGAAAGACAAATATTGTGTGCTTTCACTTGTGTGAGGGACCTAGAATAGGCAAATAGAGACAGAAAGCGGAATAGAGGTTATCAGGGGTGGAGGTCAGAAGAAATGAGGGGTTACTGTTGAACGGGTATAGAGTGCCTGCTTGGAATGCTGAATAAAATTCTAGACGTGGATAGTGGTTATAGCTGCTCATCCTGTGACTGTACTCGCGTGTTAGTCGCTCAGTCGTGTCCGACTCTTTGTGACCCCATGGACTGTAACCCGCCAGGCTCCCTCTGTCCATAGGGTTCTCCAGGCAAGAATACTGGAGTGGGTTGCCTTTCCCTTCTCCAGGGGATCTTTCTGACTCAGGGATCGAACCTGGGTCTCCTGTATTGCAGAAAGATTCTTTACCATCTGAGCCACCAGGGAAGCCCCATGAATATACTTCCTGCCCCTGGGAAATACACTTAAAAATGGTTAAGATGACAAGTTAAAAATAATTTTTTTTTAAGTTTTAAAAAAATTCTTAGCACAGAACCTAGTATATTGTATACCCTCAAGAATCAGTGGCGTATATATGTCAATGCTAATTATTCAATTCATCCTACCCTTTCCTTCCTCCAATTAAAAAAAGTAAAAAGAAGAAGCAGTAGCCATGATCAATATTCATAGCATTGCTCACATTTCTTTAACATTTGTTCTCACTGCTGTGTCTGTTTCCTGGCACGCAGGACTTTGGGTACCAAAATCAGACAAGCCAGAAGGGTTGGTCACCTTACCTGCTAACTCCTACTTCCCTTTGTGTGCCAGGTCCAGAACTCAGAGGGACAGTGGTTTGGTCCAACTCATCTGTTCAAGCCAAGCTGCAAAGTTACCTACAGATCTGCAGAGGGTGTCCTCGGAGCCAGGGCTCACCCTTGGTCATCTGGGTGGGGGGAGTGGGTTCCCTCTGATGGGCCTGTAGGTGAGGCAAATATCAGAATGGTTCCCAGTTAAAACTCATCCGGAAAAAGAAAAAAAAAAAAAAAAAAAAACTCATCCGGGGAGGTTGGCAACTCCTCACCTGGGCCAACCTGACTATCAGACAAACAGCCATGGTTGAAAGCAGACCCCAGCCCAGGGCCCTCTTTCTTAGCCCAGAACCATGCTCCAACCTGGTTTCTGGTCTTTGCCACCCACCCTCCCTCACCCTGATACCACCACCTTGCTCAGGAAGGAATCAGAGACCCCCACCACCCTGCGATCTGGGGTGGCAGCTGCTGTGGTGTGACTGGGTAGGTTCCCAAGGCCTCCCAGCTTCTCCACGTCACTTACAACAGTGACCCTGGGGCCTTCTGGGTGCTGAGTGCTTAACACCGTCTCCTGTAAACCGCACAACAGTCCTGGAAGTACGTTTCCAGGTGAGGAAGCTGAAGCCCAGAGCTGCAAGGTCACTTCTCAAGTTCATCCAACTGGTCTGTGGCTGAGCCAGATTTGAACCTGATCTGTCTGACTTCAGAGCATGTGTTTTTCCTGGCTTCCTGTCCCCCAGAGTCACTCCTCCTCCAGAATTCAGCTTTTCGGATCCCGGGTGCCAGGGACGGGACCTGACAACCCCTACCCCGTCCCCACCAGTCCCCCCACCAGTGAGAGTGGATATTTCTATAGCCTCTTCTGTGGGCCTCCCACTCCCTTTCGGAAAAGAGAGGGGGACTGGTTGGTCTCTAAGGGCCTCCTTGCAGGGGTGGGAGGGTGATGGGGCTGAGGCTCAGGGCTTAAATGGGTCCTGGGCAGGGTGCATGGAGGGATGGAGAGGTTCCCAGGAGTTCTACCTCAGAGGGACTCGCCTGTCACCGTGGTCCCCGACTCTGTTCTAAGGGCTTTCCCAGCAAAATCTCTTGGCAGCCTCACAACAGCCCATGAGGTAGGCATCATACTACTCTCTTTGTTTTGCAAAGGAGGAAATGGAGGTTCAGAGGAGATGATCAGAAGGCCCCAGACTGCACCTCTAGCATGTGGTGAAGCCAGTGTGCACGGAGCCCTTCTCCATAGCAGGTGTCTTATGCGTCTCTGTCTCCCAAACTCTTAGCCTTGCTGCACACTGCCCCATCTCTGTGTGCCCCCCTCCCATCCCCTCAACCCTTAAGGTTACACCCAGAGACAAGTGGCCAGGCCACTCAGGCCAGCCCGTCCTTTTCTCCTTCCACCAGGTAGAGTACAAAGACCTCTAGGAGAAAAGGGAAGAATCGGGCATCTCAGGCCAAGCCAACCAGAAAGGTGGTGTGTGCCAGAGGATAGAGGTGGGTGGGTGGAGGGGTGATGGGCTGAAGGTGGGGTGGGGGCAGGAGCTTGTACCTGGGAGGAGGCCACCTGGCTTGAAGTCCCAACCCTACCACTGCCGTGCAAGGCCCTCCCCTCTGCCAACTGTCTCTCTCTGTCTGTTAAGGGGGAGGTGGGGTCCACAGAGCGTGCTTCTCACCCTGTGATGTGCCTGGGAATCACCTGAGTATCTTTTTAAAAAGTAGATTCTGACCCAGTGGGTTTGGAGTGGGGCCTGGGAAGCAGCATTTCTAACTAGCTCCCCTGGTCAGCGGTGTCCACGCCGCTGGTTCTTGGATGTATCTTTGAGAGGCTTGCCAGCTCTGATGAGTTTGCTTTTTTGAGCAAGGAAGACTTGCCAGGGTTCCAGACCCTTCCACAGAAGTGGTTGTTGATGTGTCGGTCAGTCATTCTTTCATTCATTCACCAAGCATTTTCTGGGCCTCTGTGTGGCCGATGGGGACCTCTGATGGGGTCCCTGCCTGTGCTGGGGACCCAGAGGTGCACAAGACCCAGTCCCACATTTGAGGACCCCATGGACACAGAACCAGAGGTTACAGCCCACAGGACCAGGGCAGGGGGAGAGGGAAGCCAGGGTGGGGGGGTTGTGGGGCCAGAGGGTCCCCTGAGCAGACGGTGGGGGGGATGTTCAGGGCAGGCTTCCTGGGGAAGAAGACTCCTTCACCTGCTCTTGACGAATGAGCAAGAGAGCGCCTGGCAAAAATGAGAGTGGGGGAAGGGAAAGGGTGTTCAGGCAGAGGAAAGGGCACATGCAAATGCCCGGAGGAGAGTGCCATATTTATGGATGGGAAGTGGTTGTTCGGTGAGAGGGGCCACACCCAGACACACAGAGCAAACACTCCAAGACATGAACGCACGCACACACACACCCACACACCCACACCCACCCCTTGGAGGTGTCGATGTGGGTTAGAAACAGCGTTCTAAAGAGATGAGAATCCTTGTTCAGGGAACCTCCATGAGCTCCCACTGGAGTGGGCTGTTGTTAGATGGTTTCCATGGTAGCTCTTTGCTTTCTTCCCCCCCCCAGACACAGCAAGGATGGTTTCCAAGGCTCCTTCAACTCCATGACCTAAGCTCTCCCAGCTGCCAATCTCCAGGGTCCACTCCCCTTCTCTTTCCTGACTCCTGGTCTGGGAAAACCCAACCCCCAGGGCCCCCACCTACCCCCACCCCGGTCTGCTCCTGCCCCTGCCTGCTCTTCCCCACCTCGATCCCTTGCTGGTCCCCCACCCCACCCCAACAAGTTTGGGAGGCACTTCTGGTTGCCTTCTTTCAAGGTGACTGAAGCTCAGAGAAAAGCAGACTTGTACCCAAGTTCGAATCTTTCCACCTGGGGCAGCGATGGGGAGGGAGGTCCTGTCTACAAAAGGTCATGGTCTCAGACTTCCTTTGCCTGGCTGCCGTGCCAAGGCCAAAGCGTTCGGTCATCAATTCTGTGATGCTCCTGTAGATATCTGAAGTTCCAACTAACTTTTCATCTGCTTGGGCCATCAATTCCTGAAAGAGGGGTTGTAAATCCGTTTCTTTCTCCTTTTCATTTCTTTGAGTTTTGCTTTGTATCTTTTGAGGAGACATGACTAGTAGCATGCAAATTTAGCACTGGTGGATCTGTCTGCTATGGAACATTTTTTTCTACCGTGAATAACTATCTTTAGCATTTTCCCCCCTTGAACTCTACTTTTGCTGATATTAATGTAGCTACAGTTTATTTGTGGTTACTATTTGCATAGCATTACTTTTTCCATGCTTTTACTGTCCTTGTTTCTGTATCTTTATACTGGACATCTTTCTCCTGTCAGCAGTATATGATTGAATTTTATTTGTTTTTATCCAGTATGGTAATGTTTGACTTTCAATCCAAGTATTGAATGTGCTTGCCTTTAATATAATTGCCGAGCTATTCAGCTGTAGGTCTTCTATGTTACTCTTTGTTTTCTATTTGTCCCACTCTTTCTGTTACTTTTCTCTTCTTTCTTGCCCTCTCTTTCCAACCTGAAATTACATACTCGGCAAAAAAATACCCTTCGATAATGAAGGCGAAATGAAGATAGTCGGGGCAAGTTCAGAAGAACTGTACAAAAGAGATCTTCATGACCCAGATAATCACAATGGTGTGGTCACTCACCTAGAGCCAGACATCCTGGAATGTGAAGTCAAGTGGGCCTTAGGAAGCATCACTATGAACAAAGCTAGTGAAGGTGATGAAATTCCAGTTGTGCTATTTCAAATCTTAAAAGATGATGCTGTGAAAATGCTGCACTCAATATGCCAGCAAATTTGGAAAACTCAGCAGTGGCCACAGGACTGGAAAAGGTCAGTTTTCATTTCAATCCCTAAGAAAGGCCATGCCAAAGAATGCTCAAACTACCGCACAATTGCACTCATCTCACACTAGTAAAGTAATGCTCAAAATTTTCCAAGCCAGGATTCAACAATATGTGAACTTCCAGATGTTCAAGCTGGTTTTAGAAAAGGCAGAGGAGCCAGAGATCAAATTGCCAACATCTGATGGATCATTGAAAAAGCAAAAGAGTTCCAGAAAAATATAAATTTCTGCTTTATTGACTATGACAAAGCCTTTGACTGTGTGGATCACAATAAACTGTGGAAAATTCTGAAAGAGATGGCAATACCAGACCACCTGACTTGCCTCTTGAGAAATCTGTATGCAGGTCAAGAAGCAACAGTTAGAACTGAACATGGGACAACAGACTGGTTCCAAATAGGAAAAGGAGTACATCAAGGCTGTATATTGTCACCCTGCTTATTTAACTTATATGCAGAGTACATCATGAGAAACACGGGGCTGGAGGAAGCACAAGCTGGAATCAAGATTGCCGGGAGAAATATCAATAACCTCAGATATGCAGATGACACCACCCTTACGGGAGAAAGTGAAGAACTAAAGAGCCTCTTGATGAAAGCGAAAGAGGAGAGTGAAAAAGTTGGTTTAAAGCTCAACATTCAGAAAACTAAGATCATGGCATCCAGTCCCATCACTTCAAGGCAAATAGATGGGGAAACAGTGGAAACAGTGTCAGACTTTATTTTTCTGGGCTCCAAAATCACTGCAGATGGTGACTGCAGCCATGAAATTAAAAGACACTTTCTCCTTGCAAAGAAAGTTATGACCAACCTAGACAGCATATTAAAAAGCAGAGACATTACTTTGCCAACAAAGGTCCATCTAGTCAAGGCTATGGTTTTTCCAGTGGTCATGTATGGATGTGAGAGTTGGACGGTGAAGAAAGCTGAGCACCGAAGAATTGATGCTTTTGAACTGTGGTGTTGGAGAAGACTCTTGAGAGTCCCTTGGACTGCAAGGAGAGCCAACCAGTCCATTCTAAAAGAGATCAGTCCTGGTTGTTCATTGGAAGGACTGATGTTGAAGCTGAAACTCCAATACTTTGGCCACTTCATGCAAAGAGCTAACTCATTTGAAAAGACCTTGATGCTGAGAAAGATTGAAGGCGGGAGGAGAAGGGGATGACAGAGGATGAGACGGTTGGATGGCATCACCGACTCAATGGCCATGAGTTTGAGTAAACTCCAGGAGTTGATGATGGACAGGGAAGCCTGGCGTGCTGCAGTCGATGGTGTCGCAAAGAATCAGACACGACTGAGCGACTGAACTGAACTGAACTTGGGCAAATAAAGACTGTGCTAATTCATCACCAGCTTACCCCATCAAAGGAATTAGTAAAGGATGGTTTTCTGGCAGGAGAAAAATGGATCCCAGATGAAAACTTGAAAACGCAAGAAGAAATGAAGGAAAATAGAGAGAGACAATATGCGGTTAATCTCACCAAATATTGTCTGTATAAAACAATAACAATATCCTCTTATGGAGTTTGAAATATATAAAGAATTAAAATACCAGATGGTGCCAGATGACAATAGCATGTAAGTCAGGAGGGGGTAAATGGAGATTTTAGGCCTGAAGTTCCTGGATTTTCCCACAAGTGGCAATAGTACTGTTCTAATTTGCTGTATATTAGGCTTTACTAAGTTAAGAATATGAGTCGTAATCTCCAGTGTAAGCACTAAAAGAATGGAAAACTAATGAGCTAATGAAGAGATGATATGGGTCAATAAAAAATACCAAATCAATCTAGAGTAAGGTGAGAAAGGAGAAAAAATATTTTTTAACTGAAAAAAAGTAACGCATAAGCTTGAAAGGTAATAAAAATATTCTTCATTTGGGTGGTGGGCACACAGGGTTCGTTTCAACTTGATTCACATACTATACATCAGTTAGATAAATATTCTTTTGTTTCTTCTCCATAGTTAACAAAAACAAATTTATGAAAGAAAGCGAGTTTTGCCTAAAGCAAAACTTTAGGCACATGTAATGTGATCTCATTTGCACAAATGTATGTTAAAAACAAAGAGAATCAAACGGAAAATAGGTGAGACAAATAGAAACATATAGTTTTGTTTTTTGTAGAAAAAAATATCTAGAAGCTTATTTGCCAAAAATGCAATCTGTGGGTGTCTCTGGGTGTCTGTGAGCTAGGGAGGGCACGAATACTGGGTGGAAACTGTCAATTTTTGCCTTACAGGCAGTCTATGGAGTTTGCATATTTTTTCAGTAAGCACGTATTACTTAAAGAATTACAAATCACCAAGAGGCCACAAATGTATTGCCGTTCTGAAAAGATAAATGTTTTAAATGTAAGAATAGGACCTGGTAAGCCTTGCAGCCTGGCAAGTTTGGGATGGGGTTCCCTTTCCTCGGTCGCGCGTTTAGCACCTGGAGCCGGGACGGACCTCCTGCTGTCCTGAGCCGCGTCGCCCACACGGTGGCGCTGCGGGGCAGGTTCGGCCTCTCCCGGAAGGGGCGGGAGTGGGAGTGGGAGAGAGAGGGGTGCTGTCGCGGAGGGGGAGGTCGGGGGGACGGCGCGTCTTCACGAACAGATTGATTTCTTCTGCATCCTGCCGACAGCCTCACCAGGTGGCATCCGGAGCGCTTGCACACGCCCCCGTAGGTGGCTCCGGAGCTTTTCAGCGCCAGCTGCCGGGTCACCATCCACGTGGGGCCGCCCGAGCCACCTGGCCGCGCTGAGTTCAATGCCCTCGGGTATCCCAGTGGCCAGACTGGATTCCCAAAGCCTGTGGAGCTCTCCCGGGGCTTGTTAAATCACGCTGGGATCTGTCCCCAGAGGGAGTGAGCGCAGGGTCCCCGGAGGGGTGCCAGCGTGTGGACCTACCTCACCTATCAAGAGAGCTACAAGAGGGAGAAGGGGGAATCTGGCCTTGGATGATAGTTCCTGGGTCTCTCTGGGCTGAGACTGGGCGCTTATGGTCTCTGTCTCCAAACTCCCCCACATGTAAACCTGAACAAGTCACTGCCTGCTTAAGACACACCTTGGCTCCTCATTGCCCTCAGGAATAGGTCCATGCTCTTCCCACTGCTACACCCCACAACCCACCACCGCCTCCTGGTACCCCAGGCTCCATCACACTGAATCCTTTCCTTCTTCCTACCTGTCCTGCTCTCTGTCCCCTCTGAGCCTTCTGCATGCTGTTCCCATTTGCTTTAACACTTTTCCACCCCCTTTCTTTCCCTTGGCTAACTCTGTCCCACCCTTCATACCTATCGTTTAAATGTTGCCTCCTCCTAGAAGCCCCTGTGACCCCTATGGGCCCCTAGGCCACCCTCTCCTATAACCATATGCATGTGTGTGTGCTAAGTTGCTTCAGTCGTGTCTGACTCTTGTGACCTCATGGACTATAGCCCACCAGGCTCCTCAGTCCATGGGATTCTCCAGGCAAGAATACTGGAGTGGGTTGCCATGCCCTCCTCCAGGGGGATCTTCCTGATCCAGGGATAGAAACTGCGTCTTATGTCTCCTGCACTGGCAGGTGGGTTCTTTACCACTAACGCCACCTGGGAAGCCCCTCCATAACCACACTTGTCTTTAATTATGTATTGATTGCTTGCTTCTCCCCATTGAATGCAGGGCCCCTTAAGGCCTGTCTGCCTGGGTCATCATTGTTTTCTCAGGGCCAGGATGGCACCTGCTCCATAAATTAGGGTTCCGTGAAACAATGTGAGTGTGCACCAAATGGCAGGGGCTCCTTCTGTTTGAGGTACCCGAGGGGACACAATAAAGGTGCTTTGTGGGCTGTGGATGGGACAGAGGAGGTGGGGAGGAATAAGACAGATTCAACCACCCATCCAGAGGAACCACTGGGATCCCCTTGGGTTTCTGCTGCCTGGCAAAATAAGCCATGCCGGCTGGAGGCTGCTGGGGCCCCTCCCCAGCACACGAAGAGCGGCTGGACACAGGCTGACCTCAAGCAGTGCCAGGAAGGAGGCGGGTGTGTGGCCCGGCCTTACCCAGCTCTGCCCAGCATCCTCCTTTCACATGCGGTCACCTCCCAGGCCCCGGTGCCCAGCCCACATGCCCCGCTGATGGGGGACACCTCCCCCCGACTGTCCTCAGCACCCTCCACTTCTTTGAATTCATCGTCCTTCCCCAAATTGCTTTTCCTCCTGCTTCCCCATTCCCCAGGCCACCACCCCCTTCCTCCCTCTCACACCCCATCTCCTAGTCACCAAAGCCTGGTCTCTTATCAAGGACCCCTCCATCTGCCTTGCTGACCTCTCTAGGGTCCTGTGAGGATAACACCCCCACCCCGACTGCCCTTCATCCCTCCCCACACCCCATAACACAGACAGACTTTTCAGTTCCCCGAACAAGCTATGATGGTTCTCTCCTCCTTGGTCTGGTGCTAATCACTTGGCCTGGGCATCCCCTGGCTACCTGGTGAACATGTGTGTGTCCCCAAATCTCCTGCTGAGACACCCCTTCTTCCAGGAAGCCCTCCCAGGTCCAGCACCCTTCCTTGGGGCACCCACAGTCACCAAGGCTTCCCCCCATGTCTGCCTGGGCTGCAGTGCATTGTCAAACCCTCTGCTCAGTGTTTGCCCTCGACTCACTCAGCTGTTCAGCATCACCTCATGCTCTCCTTGCTGAAAGTCCTCCCCCTTGGTTCCTAGGTCCCCACCCTCCTCCTCCTCCTTGCTGGCTGCTCCTTCTGCGTCCTCTTGCCAGGCTTTTCCTCATCTCCCTGCCCTCTAAGGTTGGGGTGCCCCGGGATTGGGCCCCCAGACCTCTTCTCTACTCCATCTCCTCTCTCCCTTGGGGTTGGCATCCAGGCTTTCAGTCCCACCCATGTTTCCGTCTTCAGCCTGGACCTGTCCCCGAAGTCCAGGCTCTGTCCTGTAGGCTGCTCCTCACCTCTCCACTCCATGGCTAATGCGCATCTCCAGTTCGCCTTGTTCAAATGAAGCTCGGGCTTCAAACTCCCTCCTTCCACCTGCTCTCCCTTCACTGTCCGCATTGCTCTGGTTTATGAGGCCAAAAATCTCAGTGTTGTCCTTCATACCTTTTCACCACCCCATATCCAGTCCACAAGGAAAGCCTATGGCTTCAAAGTGGGCTTCCCTGGTGGCTCAGTGGTAAAGAATCTGCCTACTAATGCAGGAGACTCGGGAGATATGGGTTTGATCCCTGAGTCAGGAAGATCCCCTGCAGGAGGAAATGGCAACCCACTCCAATGTTCTTGCCTGGAGAATTCCATGAAAGGGGGCAGCTGTGCTACAGAGCTGAACTCGACTTAACGACTGAACAACACCACCACTGCCTTCAAAGAACACCCCTTTCAACCCCACCCACCACCTCTACCCAACCATCTGGCCTAGAATCTCTTATTGGGTCAAGTTCGATGACCTCTTAACCCTTCTCCCTGCTTCAGCCCTGGCCCCCTTCTGTCTATTCCCAACCCAGCAGCCAATCCCCCTACCCCAGAGCTTCCAAGGCCCCCTCCTGACTCAGAGTAACAGCCAAGCCTTCCCCTGCACCTCGGGGAGCTGACTGCTCTCTCACCCTCACCCCAATGCTGGCTTCCTTGGCTGTTCCCGAAAACCCCCGCCTCGGAGCCTTTGCACCGGCTGTTCCCTCTGCCTTCGACACTCCCCCCGCCCACATGTGTGCAGCCCCCTCCCTCATCGCTCTGGAGCTCTGCCCGAGAGGTCTCCCCCGACCAGCGTCCATACAACCCCACCTCGCAGGACTTCCTGGCCCCTCACTCTGCCTTATTTTCCTCACTAGTCCTTATCATCACCCTGCCTACCGTGTCTGCTTGTGTCTCCTCCATGAGAGTATGAATCCTGGAAAGCAGGGATTTTTTTTTTTTTCCTCTTGTGTTCCGTACTGTATTCTCAGTACCTGGCATGTGTAGACCATCTTTCACCAGACAGTGAAGACCAAGAAGGCAGAAACATGATTGCATTCACCACCAGCGCCAGAGGACTCAAGCCATCTTCACTACTCAACAGATAATGAATGCATGGACGGATGGGTGGGTGGATGGAGGGGTGGATGAATGGGTAGGTGGATGGGTGGATGGATGGAGAATGGGTACTTGGGTGGATAAATGGTTGAGTGATGGATGGTTGGAAGGGTAAATGGATGAAGGATGGGAAGATGAATGGATGGATGTGTGGGTGGATGAAATACAGTTGGTTTACAATGTTGTGTTACTTTCAAGTGTACAGCAAAGTGATTCAGTTATACATGTACATATATATATATATTTCAGTTTCATATTCTTTTCCCTTATAATTTACTAAAAATATTGAGTATAATTCCCTATACTATACAGTAAGTCCTTTTTGTTTATTTATTTTATACATCAGTTCAGTTCAGTTCAGTTCAGTCACTCAGTCGTGTCTGACTCTTTGCAACCCCGCAGCACGCCAGGCCTCCCTGTCCATCACCCACTCCCAGAGTTTACCCAAACTCATGTCCATCGAGTCGGTGATGCCATCCAACCATCTCATCCTCTGTCGTCCCCTTCTCCTCCTGCCCCCAATCCTTCCCAGCATCAGGGTCTTTTCCTATGAGTCAACTCCTCGCATGAGGTGGCCAAAGTATTGGAGTTTCAGCTTCAACATCAGTCCTTCCAATGAACACCCAGGACTGATCTCTTTTAGGATGGCCTGGTTGGATCTCCTTGCAGTCCAAGGGACTCTCAGGAGTCTTCTCCAACACCACAGTTCAAAAGCATCAATTGTTCGGTGCTCTGCTCAGCTTTCTTCACAGTCCAACTCTCACATGCATACATGACTACTGGAAAAACCATAGCCTTGACTAGACAGACCTTTGGTGGCAAAGTAATGTCTCTGCTTTTTAATATACTATCTAGGTTGGTCATAATTTTCCTTCCAAGGAGTAAGTGTCTTTTAATTTCATGGCTGCAATCACCATCTGCAGTGATTTTGGAGCCCCCAAAAATAAAATCTGACACTATTTCCACTGTTTCCCCATTCATTTCCCATGAAGTGATGGGACCAGATGCCATGATCTTAGTTTTCTGAATGTTGAGCTTTAAGCCAACATTTTCACTCTCCTCTTTCACTTTCATCAAGAGGCTTCTTAGTTCCTGTTCGCTTTCTGCCATAAGGGTGGTGTCATCTGCATATCTGAGTTTATTGATATTTCTCCCGGCAATCTTGATTCCAACTTGTGCTTCTTCCAGCCCAGCGTTTCTCATGATGTACTCTGCATATAAGTTAAATAAGCAGGGTAACAATATACAGCCTTGATGTACTCCTTTTCCTATTTGGAACCAGTCTGTTGTTCCATGTCCAGTTCTAACTGTTGCTTCCTGACCTGCATACAGGTTTCTCAAGAGACAGGTCAGGTGGTCTGGTATTCCCATCTCTTTCAGAATTTTCCAAGGTTTATTGTGATCCACACAGTCAAAGGCTTTGTCATAGTCAATAAAGCAGAAATTGATATTTTTCTGGAACTCTCTTGCTTTTTTGATGACCCATAGCAGTGTGTCTTTGTTAATCCCAAACTCCTAGTTTATTTCTCTCCCTTCTTTTCCCTTTGACACCCATAAAGTTTGTTTTCTATGCCTGTGGCTCTGTTCCTGTTTCGTGTATGAGTTCGTTTGTATCATTTTTTTGAGCCCACGTGTAAGTGATATATATTCGTCTTTGTTCTCATGCCTTTTGACACAGCAATTGTGCTTCTGAAAATATCTGCAATTAAAGTCCTAGCACTGGTGCACAGAAATAGATGTGTGTGCTTGTCATTATGCAAAGCAGAGGCCAGCCTGAATATCCCTCAGTGAAGGACCACTGGGTGGATGATGGCACAGCACCACGCAGCACTTGGTGGCCAAAACAAAAATCAAAGAGGAGATGGGAAGATTCAGGATTGAGCTGCTAAGCGACAAGAGCGCATCAGAGAACAATCACAGGATGAGCCACGTGTGGTGTGAATAAGCACATACTCTGCATGTGTGTGTGTGTGTGTGTCCGTGTCCCCACGTCCGTGCGCATAGGAAGGAGGTTGGACTCCTATTCACCCACCTCCTCACCACATCATCCCTAGGGTACAGAGTGGGATTGGAGGGGAAATTTCCTTATTAATCTATATACTTCTTTATTGCCTTTAATCAATCAGCTTGTATTCCTGTGTAATTGGGCGGTTGTCCCTATGTATGTTTCAGCGCTTGATCCAAACACACACTTTTCTAGCTTCTTGATGTCAGGCGGTGGTTGAAGGCAGCTGGGTTGGGGAGAGAGTCAAGGCTCTCTTCTACCCAACTTTCCAGCCTCATCGCCCAGTCTTCCCAAACCTGTACAGCAGGGGTTGGCAAACTCTGGCCTGGGGGCCAAATCCAGCCCACCATGTTGCTTTTGAACAGCCTGTGGGCCAAGGATGCTTTTTACATTTTTTAATGGCTGGGAAATAATCAAAAGCAGGATACTGCTTCATGACATGAGAAAATCATGAAATTCAAATTTCAGAGTTGACAACTCAAGTTGTGGTTGGAACAAGCCCACGCTCCTTCATTGATGTATTGTCCAGGGCTGTTCAGAGCTTTGACAGTAGGCCTGGGTCGTTTTACAGCAGAGGCTGTGTGGCCCGCAAAGCCAAAAATATTGACCATCTGGTCCTTTACGGAAAAAGTGTGCTGGCCCCTGATACATAATACTTAAAAAAAAACTGTGTATGTTTATTTATTCTGAAGTGGAGGATAATTGCTTTCACTGGTGTGTTGGTTTTTGCCATACAACAGCGTGAATCAGCTATATGTGGACATATATCCCCTCCCTCTTGAGCCGTCCTCCCACCCCACCCCATCCCACCCCTCTAGGGCATCACAGAGCACGGAGCTGAGCTCCCCGGGCTATACAGCGGCTTCCCACCAGCTGTTTTACACACAGGAGTGTCTATATGTCAGAGCTACTCTCTCAATTCGTCCCAGCCTCCCCTTTCCCGCTGTGTCTCCATGTCTGTTCTCTGTCTGCGTGTCTAGTACCTCTTATCCCAGGCTAATCAGTGGTCCTAGGACTTGGCCTCTGCTCTCTCAGGTCCTTTCCCCCAACCCACTCTCTCTGTCCCTCCCCTTGTCTATCGTTGTTCAGTCACTCAGTCACATCTGACTCTTTTCAACCCCATGGAATGCAGCACGCCAGGCTTCCCTGTCCTTCACTATCTCCTGCAGTTTCCTTAAACTCATGTCCGTTGTATTGGTGATGCCATCCAACCATCTCTCCCCTTGTCTCCTTCTGGAATACTTGTTGTTTAGTCGCTAAGTTGTGTCCGACTCTTTTGTGACCGACCCCCCCCCAATGGACTATAGTCCGCCAAGGCTCCTCGTCCATGGATTTCTTCAGGCAAGAATACTGGGAGTGGGTAGCCATTCCCTTCTCCAGAGGCTCTCCTGACCCCAGGATTGAACCCACATCTCCTGCTTGGCAGGCGGATTCTTTACCACTGAGCCACCTGGGAAGCCCTCTGGAAAACTAGCCATCCTAAAAGATTGCTTCTAAACCCCCTGGCTGATGCCTTGGGCATCCCTCCCAGGCCTCCCTCCCCCATCCTAGTGGAGATCCAGGGACTCTGATTCATTTCTGTGTCTCCAGCACTTGGCAGTCTCCAGTGAAAGTTTGCTGAATTGCATGGCTGCCGTCATCACAGAACGGGTAAAACGCTTCCAGGCTTCTTGGTTTTTTTCCTGACTCACCACAAAACCTGAACACTAGCCAGGAAGCATGGGGAGGGGTGTGGGTCAGGTGGAGTGCAGAGGGCTGAGCTCATGTGTGGGGGCTGGGTTCTGAGGGTCACAGGGGTTTCCCCCAAGGCCAGGACCAATGTGGAGCAGCACGGGGACAGCACAACATGACTCCATTGAGAGAGGACCTTACTTGGCATTAGAGGCAACTGACTTCCTGAGAGGGAGGGAGCTCCCCGTCCTGAGAGGTAAGCAAGCAGAGTTGGAGCAAGGATGTCATGGGAGAGATTTCTGCCCCCTTGGGAGTGTGCACTGGATGAGCCTCCAACCTGGGGCTCTGGGAAGCCTGGGATCCTCCTGGGGCAGTGACCGGGCACTTGGGGAACTGCTGAGGGCTGGGGGAGGAGGCGGATGGAGAGCAGTATCCTTGCCAGCCACCAAAGATCGCCTCACATCGTGCCAGCCTGTCTGATCCCTGCTGCCGGAAAGCAGGGTGTGCCCATGTCTCCAGGGTTTCCTGGAACCCGAAGCAGGACCCTAGCACCCAGCAACCAGGATGTACCATGTGGAGCCCCACTGCTCATCACCAAATCGAGGACGTCAGGAACTTTGAGGACCCCAGGCCACCATCCTTGACATCCCCTGAGCCCTGGAAACCCCCTAACTCCCGGCATTTATCTAGGGCTTGCTTCTTCCTGGAAAGGTCTGAGATTCTTTCATGATAATTCAGCTTCACATTTGCAGGACAAAAAGCCCACAGCACAATGTGGTTGCGAGTCGGGGCCCTGGAATCCACTGTGTGACCACCGAGGGCAAGCGACTTAACCTTCCCACAGCACATGAGCAAAGGTCTTGGATTTCTAATCCAGCCCAGCAGCGTGGGGTGGTGTAAGAGTCCAGAGTTTGGGCCTTGCTCCTGCCACTTCCTGGCTGTGAGGTTGTGTCTCCTTTCTCTGAGTCCTAGTTTCCCAGGACGACGTGGTTAGGATACCCTGAGAGGGACCCGGAATGCAGGGAGTGGGTGCTGTCATCAGAAGGAGACCCTCCTTGCCCCCGTGGAGCCAGTGACAAGGCCAACCTATAATCTGCCCCTGTCCCCTGCTGGCTAGCTCAGAATTTATTTAAAGGTGTCAGCCCTCAGTTTCGTGGCCATAGAACCAAAAAAGCAAAGCAACTCTCTCCTTAAACGCGGGAGATGGCAGCTGCTTAAAGGGGCCCAGGATGGAAAGTGGGGCTACCAGGGAGCAGCCCCAAGGCTGGTCTGTCTTCTTGCCCACCCTCTCCCATGTCCCACCTCTGAGCCTGCCTGTCGCATCCTCCAGACAAGCTCCTGAGGGCCTGTTAGGTGCTACAGTGGGGCCAACAGGGCCTTCTCATCCTGCAGACAAGGTCTCAAACCCCAGCTCTGCCACTTCTCAGGGATTCACTGTAGCCTCTCAGTGTTCCCATCTGTGAAATGGGACTCAGGAAACTTTTTTGGAAAAGTTGGTGTGAGGTGCAGAAGGGTAGCAGGCTCACAGTACAGCCCCTCATCCCCAAGTAGAAGACCCTCTGGCCTCCCTCCTGTTGGCTGGCCCTGGGGGCCCAGCCCCTACTGAGAAGGGAGAACCCAGTCCAAGCAGATAAGCAGGAAGACGCAGGAGTGTAACTGTGTGTGAGGAGCCCTGGAACTCAGTGAGAGCTCCTGGGTGGTGGGCTGATTATCAAGGCAGGGAGCAGTGGGGGAAAATAACCATTGCAGCTAACACTGAGTCCTTCCACACATGTTTAGAGGGGATCCACTTCAGGTGAGCCAGCTGGGGACTGTTCTACAGCATGGATCTTACGTGAAAGCAGGAACTGGCAAATAAGATGCAAATAAGCATATAGCTGTGGTACTGGAAAAGACTCTTGGGAGTCCCTTGGACAGAAAGGAGATCAAACCAGTTAATCCTAAAGGAAATCAACCCTAAATATTCATTGGAAGGTCTGATGCTGAAGCTGAAGCTCCAATACTGATGTGAAGAGCCAACTCACCGGAAAAGACTCTCTGATGCTAGGAAAGATTGAGGGCAGGAGGAGAAGGAGGCAACAGAGGATGAGATGGCTGGATGGCATCATCGACTCAGTGGATATGAATTTGAGCAAACTCTGGGAGACAGTGAAGGACAGGGAAGCCTGGCGTGCTGCAGTCCACGGGGTTGCAAAGTCAAACACGACTTAGCGATTGAACTACAACAATAATGTCAGGTGATGTCTATCGAAAGGGCTAAGAAGAAAACTAAAGCCAGGAGTGGGGTGAGGGAAGGGGCAAGGGACCTGATATCTCAGAGAGGTGGTGGGGGACCTGAACACAGAGTGGGGATAGCGAGGATTCGAGGATTCGGGGAGATTTCACTCTAAGCAGAGGAAATGGCCAGGCCCTGGGGCAGTTCAAAGAAAAGGCCTGGAAGTCTGGGGGAGGGGGAGGGGAGAGGGAGAGAGATGAGATAAGGAGGGCCTGGAAGGCTGTGTTGAGGACTCTCAACTTTAGCTTTACCGAACGCTTCTTCTGGCCCTGTTCTAAGATCCCCCTGTATTAACTCATTAATTCTCCCACCAGCCCTCCAGGACTCTCCTTACTTCTATTACAGATGAGGAAACTGAGGCTCTGAGAAGTAAAATCACTTGCTGAGGGTCACCCAACTGGTAGCTGGGGTTCAGACTCAGGCAGGGTTACCTGTCCTCACTTGAGATACCAGCCAGGATGCTCCGAAGTAGACTCCAGCCCACGTTGGTCTGTGTTCTGGAGAGGAGCCATGCAGGGAGGGAGAGGGTCTGAGCCTGGGGTCAGGCTCCACCCCAGTTCAGAGCCCCAGGCTGGGCAAGACTATGGACTCCATTTGGCCCTGGACACAGGGTTTAACTAGAAAATCAGAACCCGGAGCAGAAGAGAACTTGAACGCTCACACCACCAGGGATGCTGGACGTCTCGTGCCTTATTCTTAGTCCATGCAATAGTGTTGCCTGCTCTTACTAGTGTCTGCCCGGAGAACACCTCTTCATCCCTGTCTGTCCAGCTCAGTCGGTCTCTCCTCTGCAAAGCTTTTCTTTATTATTATTATTATTTTAAAAAATGTATTGACTTATTTGGCTGCACTGGGTCTTCATTGCTGCACATGGACTTTCTCTTGTTATGGTGAACTGGGCATACTCTTCACTCTGGTGCTCGGGCTTCTCATTGCAGTGGCTTCTCTTGTTGCAAAGCACGGGCTCTAGAGTCTGGGCTCAGTAGTGGCGGCACATGGGCTTAGTTGCTCCACAGCATGTGGGATCTTCCTGGACCAGGGATCGAACCTGTGTCCCCTGCATTGGAAGGAGGATTCTTAACCACTAGACTACCAGGGAAGCCCTGCGAGGCTCTTCTGATTCTGCTATGCAGATTGCTCCCTCCTCCAGCCTCACTGTATTCCCCTCTAGCTTTCAGATCCTGGGTTTTGATTCTTCCTTTATGTGTCTGGCTCCCAGACTTGGCCCAGCCTGGGCGTGGCAGGCACAGAAAGAGTGAGTGGGTGGATGCAGCTGCATCTCTATGGCAACCTGCTGGCCTGTTGCAGTGTGGTCCATCTAATCCATGACCACCCTATGAGGAGAGGCCAGGAGCAGCCCCATTCCACCACCGAGACTCCCAAGTGTGGAGTCAGTAGCTCAGTGTCACTCACCTCATAAGCAGCAGAGTCTGGATAGAAACCCAGATGGTTGATTTCAGCCCTATCACACTCTAGTGAGAAGAAGACCTCAAGTGCCTCTGTGCAAATGGGCCCCCATAGCTCCCTGAGTCCCTGGGACTCCCGGAAGCCCTGGGGTCCCTGGAGGTTGGGGGAAGTAGGGGAAACTGGATCTGAGCTCACCTGTTGACTAGGGGGTCCAGGCTTCCCATCCACCACTCCTAGACCCCCACACCCACTGAGTCAGAGATCCAGGGAGCCTGATGCCTGCAGCTGCCTGGGTAGGGCCTGACCTCCCTGTAATTAAGGCAGCGAGAGGCTGGGCGCTAGGATCTCTGTCATCACAAAGGGGTGGTCACGGGTGACAGAGGAGCTTCCCCCAGGCTAGGCCAACCACATCAGCAGTCACTGGCTGCTCTGGGAGCACTGGGCAGCAGCGGGGGCTGGAAGGGGTCCAGGGGGGTGCTTCCCTCCCTGCCACCCCTGGCCTGGTTCCTCCTGCCAGCCTCCTAGCTTGTCTCTATCTCCTATCTCCCGCCTCTTTTTTTTTTCTAAAATTTTTATTGACAATTTTTTGGGGGGGCCACACCACATGGTATGCAGGACCTTAGTTCCCCGAACAGGGGTTGAAGCCTTGCCCCTTGCAGTGGAAGTGCAGGGTCCTAACCACGGTACCACCAGGAAAGTCCCCCATCTCCCTTCTCTTTTTTAAAATATGTTTTCTTTATTTATTTAGCTGTGCCAGGTTTTAGTCATGGCATGCAGGAGCTTTAAGTTGCAGCTTGTGGGATCTAGTTCCCTGACCAGGGATTGAACCCCAGGCCCCCAGCATTGGAAGCACCAAGTCTTAGCCACTGGACCACCAGGGAAGTCCCCATCTCTTCCTCTTAATGTCCCCTCTGCCTCAGCCTCAGGGCTATGTCTCCAAAACTCTGGTTACTGAGGCTCAGTTTCTAATGTCCCAGTGATCTGTGGGGAGCAGACAGTTTCTCTGCTGTAAGTGCAGAATGTTAAGGAGAATTCTGGGAAAGGGCTGTCCCCAGGGATACCCAGGCACCCATTGGGATGCAGGCTGTCCTCTGCACAGAGGGCTTTCGAGGCTGCCCGTGGTCCCTGGGCCAAGCCCGCACTCCCAGGCTGTGATTCCACGTCCTCTTGTTCTGGCCCCAACCACTCACCTGCCCGACACCCTCCCGGCTACTTGTCATTCCTTCTGCGTGCTGCTTTCATTTGCTGCTGTCATTCCCTTCCTGCCTCTGTGCCTTTGCCTATGCCATTCCCTCTGCCTGGGAGGCCCGCACCTTCTCCCACTCGCCCATCCATATCCTGCTCCTCTCTCTGTCCTGTTCAGATGCCTCCTCCCCCAGGCAGCCTTCCCTGATTGGGCCCACATGACATACTCCCTGTCCCGCAAACCCTGGGGCCCTGTTGTATTCTAGGTCTGGGATGTGGATTGAATTACCACCTCTTTGTCCTCCCCCCAGCACCACCCCCCTCCCCACCAGCATCAAGGCTATGACCTCTCTGGGGGTCCAGGCCTGGTCTGAAGGCCACTCACAAGCCTTGAACAAGTCATTCTCCTCTCTCGTCGGCCTTGTCCTCATCTGTAAAACAGGACGGGCAGGGTTTCTGCTGGCAGGGTCACTGAGGACTGATTGTATCGATGTGGGGAGCATTGGGACTGGTGCCCGGCTCTGGTGGCTGCTTAGTGAGTGGCACCCAGTGTGATTATAGCTGTGCCTGTAGAGGCCAGTGTCCCTCTCCCCCGGGGACTTGACAGCCCCCATCCAGTCCTGCCCCAGCCTCTGCCCTCTTATACAGTAGCCAGAGAGGCCTTTCTAAAGAGTAGCCTGGAATGTCTCCCTCCCACGCGTCATCCCCTGGGACAAACCTGAGAACCATCCCCGCCTGTGAGGCCCTGCCCGATCCCCTCTGCTACTTCTCTCCCACAACCTCTGCCATGGCCGCTGCTCCAACTGCCTGGAACTTCTTGAAGAGCTCACTGAACACCCCAAGTGCCATCTCAGTTCAGGGCTTCTGCACAGGCCGCTCCCTCTACCCAGCACACTCTCCCCCTCACTCCATCCTTCTTCAGCTGGTTAATTGCTACTCACCCATAAGGCCCCAGCTTAAGTGCCCAGTCCTCCAGGAAGCCTTCCCTGACCACCTCCCCCTGTCTGGGTGAGGCAGCCTGTTTTTTTTATGTTCCCACAGCTCTTACCGCACACGCTGCATTGCACAGGCCTGTTTACCTACCTGTGAGCTCCAAGAGACCAGATGCTGAGACTTGCTCCCTCCTGCAAAACCCAGCACCTGGCACGGTGTCTGGCGCCGAGTAGATGCTCAAAAAAAAATCTTAGTGTCTGACTGAATGGATGGATGAGTCAATTTCTGCATCCCCCACACTGCAGGAAATGTCTGTAGAACAGATTTGAGTGGGAGGTTCCAGCAGGGCCTGGGAGAAGCCCCTGGGGTTTGGGCACTGGGCAGTGAACAGAGCGGACCCCCCCATCCCCTCCCGTGGGTGGGTCAGCCTCCCCCCTTCCCACAGACCCCGGGGGCTCCCGGAGCCAGCTTCCAGATGCTCAGCCTAGGCTCACCCTTACCTCTTAGCTTTTCCATTTGCGCAGGCCGGCCAGATCCCCGCAGCCAGCGTCGCGGGCAGCCAGGCCAATCGTCCCGGCGTCTTCCTATTTTAGACATCTCTGCTGCCTCGGTCCCTTCTAATGTTTCCAGCCAGGCTGCGGGGGGAGGAAAAAGAGGTTACTGCTACTTTAAATGTACTGTATGAAGGCGAGGGCTGGAAAGGGGCCTGCTTGCAGGAATACCCAGTCATCTAGTCGGAAAAGCCGCCAGATGGAATACAAAAGGAGAAACCCAGACGCTCATGGAGACAGCCTCGGTTCATAAATCAGGTGGGGCCAGGGGCTGGGGTCCCATACGCCATGGAGCCCGACTCCCTCTTGGACCAAGACGACTCCTTCGGTAAGACCAGAGCGCCAGCAAAGTGGCAGAGTGCTGCTCAGGGAGACTTTCTCTGTTTGCTGCGAGAATCCAGGAATGCGAGTTGAAGCGGGGAGGAAGATGGGCACTGCCTGGTGTGGGGACCTGTGGGTCATGGGTGCCGGGGGTTGCGGGAAACAGAGCTGAAGGGTCCCCGGAGCCAGCATTCCTTGGGACCAAGCATCAGCGGGGTCGGGGGAGGGAGCAGGAGTTTCAGCCGCTTCTGTTTTGCTCCTGGACCAGAAGGAAAGAAAGGAAGTTTGCAGCCCCCCTGCCTGTCTGCCTCACTCGTGGTCATCCCCAGGCCTACCGGGTGCGGTGGGGGATTTAATTAGTGAGATCCTGCAGATAAATATAGATGGACCAGGCAAGAGGAACACAGTCTGTAATTAAAGCCAGGCTGCAAGCATTCCCCACTCTGCAGGGCCCCAGGGGCTGCCCCCAGGGAGCAGCCCCTGCCGAAGCCTCCCTGCAAACCCTGGGCAGATTGTTGGGTGAAAGTTGCTTGGGACAGAGCCCTTGTCGGGAGCCGGTGGGTGGCGGAGACTTGTACATTTCCCAGTGGATCAACCAAGGCAGTTTCTGCAGGCTGGGGGCTCCAGGGCTGCAGGGGTCTAAGACCCGGGTTGCTCAGCCCAGCCAGGCTGTGCACCTTTGGTTAGGATGCTGGGGGGCACTCTGGCCATCTCTGTGATGTGGGAAGGCACGAGGGAAGCAAGAGGGCCAGAGGGTGGCTGAGGGACTGAGGAGGGCTGGGCTGGGCGGGCATAGGTTTTAAGGCTCTGTAAGGAGGGGAGAGCTAGTCAAGGAAGGCGTCACTCCAGTAGGATCAGTCTTTTGGGGACCTGGATCCTCCTGGGCCTATGGTTCCTGCTAAGAAAACTGCATACTTCTCCCCCTGGACTCCCACCCCCGACCCCAGCCAGGCCTGGCCGCAGGGCACAGATTCAAGGCCAAATTTCCTCTCTCCTGCCGGCTCCAGTTCTTTCCAAGGAGAGGGGCTCTTGCTACGTTTGGAGCTGCCCCCCTCGGGGGAGCTTGGCGCCGCCTAGCCTAGCCCGTGGGCCTGGCATCTTTGGGAGGTCGGGTGGCCAGTGGACGCCCGCCAAGTGACCCCCACGTGCCAGGCTCTGTTGGGTCAGGGGTGCAGGAAGAGAGAACTCAAGCCTAAGAAACAGCTGTGTTTAGTGAATGGAGAGAGGAAAGAGAGGGAGCAAGGGAGGGAGAAAAAGGGAGATGACGCCTTGGCCCTGGAAGAGCTCCTGGCCTCCGGTGGGAGACAAATGATATGAGACTGGATTCTGAGTGGTCAGTTCCTGGGAGGCAGGTGGGGGCAGACAGTCTGGGGTGTGGGACAGGCCTGCCCGTCTCCAGAGGTGTCCACCTGAACTTGGCAGGGGACACCTAGATGCCACCCCATGGAGGGCACAGACCCCTGTCTGGGGGACCAACCCAGAGCCAAGCAAGGCTCCAAATCCCTCCGTCTCCCTACCTGGAACTCACTGGTGTCTCAGGAACCCACAGCCTCCACCTGCTGTCCCACAGGTTTGCTAGCAGCAGTCTTGGGGCAGGGTAAGTCCGGGGCCCCTGGAAACAGAGACTGCTTGCGTCATAACCGAAGGGCCCATGCTCCAGCTCCTTGTCCTTCCTTGTTTTGGAAGCCTGTGGTTGGCCTTCTGGAAGCTGGGCAGGCAGTGAGGTGCCTGGGATCTGAGGGAAAGAGGCAAGGGGACAGGGGACAGTTCCTCAGGAAAGTGATGAGCAGGAAGGGAGGGGAGCTCAGGAAGTCCTTGGGAGTGGCCCCAAGCTGAAGGGGCCATCCTGTCAAGGTCCGACAGCTATTCATCTAACAAATACTACTTTCAGATCCTGGACTAAGTTTTGGGGTTAGAGAGACAAGTCAAACCAAAGGCAGAGGCCTTTGTGACACTCCCAGGCTAGTCTGGGAGAGAGGGAAGCACTGGTGGGGAAGGCCAAGGCCCCATGGAACCGTTAACCCCATACCTGGAGTCCAGGAAGGCTTCCTGGAGGAGGTGACTCCCCCACCAAAGAAGTGGATGACTCCTTCTTTTGTGAAACAATTTCTTCACCTGGCTTCTGAGATAGGCCACCCTCCTGATTTCCTCCCATCTATCTCCCAGTCTTTTTTTTCTGGTTCCTTCTCTTGGACCCCTCACTCTCCCTGTTATCCACAAGGTCCCTTCAGCAAGGTTGATCGTTTCTGCCTCCCTCCGTGATCTGACTCTTCTGTCCTCATCCCCTGGCTCTATGGGCTCCAATCACACTGCTCTGTACTCACCAAACTAGCTATGCCCTCAGGGCCTTTGCATATGCTATTTCCTTTGCCTGGAATACTTTTCCTCTCTTTCTTCACGGAGCTAATTCCTCCTCCTCTTCCCAGTCTCCAGTGAAGGTCACTTCCTCAGAGACACCCTCCTTAGATCATGTTACTCTATCTGTCAAATTAGAGCCCACTCTCCTACCCTTTCTTTTCCTTCATAGGACCAGTCCCTAGTCGCACATGGGCTTTCCTTGTGTCTCAGCTGGTAAATAATTCGCCTGCAATGCCGGAGACCTGGGTTTGATCCCTGGATTGGGAAGATCCCCTGGAGAAGGGAAAGGCTACCCACTCCAGTATTCTGGCCTGAAGAATTCCATGGGGTCGCAGAGAGTCAAATACGACTGAGCGATTTTCACTTTCATTTTCAGTCTCCTAGTCGCATGACACATTATGGTACGTGTATGTGTTTAACCTCTGTCCCCCACTCATCTCTAAGTGCCCTGACAGCTGATATCCCCAGAGCATGGCTCTCTGCCTGGCCTGTAGTGAGAATCCAACAAATGCTTGTGAACAAGTGAGTGAGCAGACGATTCGGTTGGCCCAGCCAAGGAGGTGAGGAAAGGCATTCCAGGCAGAGAGAACCTCAGCGTGGGGGGTTCTCTGACACTTCCAGTGAGGGTGATGCTTCTGGTCAAGGGTCGGTGAGCTGAGCTCCTTGGGGACCCAGGATGGGGACAGGGTGGGGAGAGGCACAGCTGGAGGAGGGGCTCTGGGCTGCCCTTCCCTTCTTCAAGCAGAGCAAGACTTTCTTCCATTTGGTGGATATCCTGAGCTCTGATTCCATTCACTAGGTGGTCAGGGGCTGAGAGGAGTTTGGCCACGTCCCCAGCCGCTGACTCTGATGTTCTGGAAGCCTCAGGCACATTCAGGGTATCTTAGCAGACAGGGCTGAGTAGAGCCCCATAGGGTGTCCTCAGATGCGAGACCCTTAGAACAAGGTCATCGAGGACTCAGACCACAGCTGGGGGGAGTGGCAAACACAGGAGCAGAGGTTTCTTTTATACAACAATCAGGGGCAGGAAGGCAAGGGCTTGGAGGCTGCACACTAACCCTAGCAGAGCCCTTCATGGAGGTGGCTCAGTTTCCCCAAGTGTAAATGGGGGTAAGGACCAAACAAGATCTGACTGACTCCCTCTGGCATGGGCCTTTCAGAGCTGCATGGAAAGGCCGACCTGGAGAAGCAAAGCACTGCACTTCCTTCCCGTGTCCTGTGATAGCTGAGGAAGGGGACAAGGGGATCACCCAGTCACTGACTTGACTCCCACTTAAGACCCTGAGATCCTTGTGGGCAGGCACTGTGTCTTCTTTGCCACTGTATCTCTAGGGTCCTGCACAGTGCCTGGCTCTGGGAAGGTGCTCCATATGCATTCACAGGATGAATGAATGAATGAGTGAGTGAATGAGCTGGATCCTGCCCTTAACTTGATCGTGCCTTCAGGCCTCCTCCTCCTCTCTGGGCTTCTGTTTCCTTAACTGCCCGATGAGGGTACTGCTCTCCACACCCCCGACTGTTTCCAGCTCTGACCATCTAAGAGTCTAATTCCGACTCAGCACTTGGCACCCTCTTGCCTCCCTGCGGCCTGAGCCTCATCCATCCCACTGCCACTGGGTGGCCTGGACTGAGTCCCTGCTCCTTGTTCAGACTCAGCTTCTTTGTCCGACTAATGGACAGACTCAGTGCTGCCTTGCCTGTGTCCTGGGTTGACTGGGGTCTCCAGAAGGGTGATGAGATGAAACCACGAGAGGCCGGACACCTGTTGGGGGTAGTTTATGATTCATGGGTGAGGGAGCTGGGCTCAGACAGACGGTCAGGATAAAAGCTCAGGAAGGGGCTGGTTGCTTTGGCAACCCTGGGGGTGGAACAGACAGCTCAGAACCTTCAGTTTCTTCTGATGATAACCGCCAAAGGACTTCGGCTCCAGCTGGGGGCCCTGCAAAGAGGCAGATGGTGGTGATTTTGTAAACTTTCAGGTATGGCAGATACCATACCAGTCCCATTTATTGAGCACCTAATGCGTGCCAGCCCCCGCCCCCCCACCCCCTGCAAAGACAAGGTCCTTTAGGTACACTGCCTACTTGAATCCTCACAACAGTAGGCTGATATTATAGCTCCATCTTCCAGATGAGGAAACTGAGGCTCAGGGAAGGGACGTAACACCAAGACCTTAGAGCAAGGTCAGTGATTTAACCCAGGTTGCCACAGAGCCCGGGGGCTTCATTTTGCTGCGCTTTCCAAGAGCTGTCTCTATGCCAAAGCTGCCACCCAAAATCCTGTCTACCCAGGAGTGTTTGTTAGAGCCGTTCAGGGGATGAGTGTGACAGGGCACAAGCCACCACCAAAGGCGTTGTCAGCTCAGCTGGGGACAGTGAGCGCAGGAGCCACTGTAATGGGAGAGGGTCAGTCTAAAAAGAGGGCTATTTTGGGCTGGAAGCTGTCAGGGAGCTTGATGTCACCGCTCCCTGGCCCTTCACTCATGAGAGGGGGAAGCTGAAGACGTCATAAGAGACATGCCTCAGCTGGTAGCAAATAGAAAATAATCATAAAACAGCAGCTATGTAGCTGGCCACGTGCCTCACATTCATCATCTCGCTTCCCCTTCCTCTGACCCTGCAAGGCTGGTGTTGTCCTTCTCATGTTCAAGATAAGGCAACAAGTTCAGAGAGGCTGAGTCACTCACCCAGAGTCACACAGTGAGTGAGTGGAAGAGCTGAGAGTCCTGTGGGTTTGTCCCACCCAGAGCCCATGCTCTGGAGCAATACCCACTAGAACCTTCTCTGAGGCTTCTGTGTGGGTGGATCCTTGGGAAGATGGGTGCTGTCCAGACCTGCGTTCTACCTCTCAGGGGCAAGGGAGGGCCTGGGGCCTCCTCCTGTTTCTGCCACTTAGCTCACTCAACAGCAAGCCTCAGTTTCTCCAGCTGTGAAACTGAGGTAATGATGGCCACCCAGCCTCCCTGGGGTGGGGAAGGGAGGCCAAATCCGGATTCCTTCCATCTTGTTCTAGGGCTCTGCTGTGGACTCACTGACTGGGCCTCTGGGGACGAGGAAGGAACAGGAGAGGCTACATCCCCACCTGAGGTCCTTTCACAGGTGAAGGAGTCAGGCCACAGAGGTGGAATGGGGATCCCATTTCCTGAGCTCTGGCTATGTGCCCAGCTCTGTGCTAGGCGTCCGCATGCAATCATCGGTTCCTCACATAGGAAGGAATAGCCCCATTGCTCAGATGTGATGACTGAGGTTTTGAAGAACCCAAGGCCACAAGTTAGTGGAAGTGCTTGTGATTCAAACCCAGGGCTCCTAGACGCCTGTGCTTCTGCCCATAACTCTGGGCTGCCTCTCGGGTATCCTGGCCCTGGTCCACAGCCCTTCTCTGTGTCCAGAAGAGCCTCAGTCCTGCTGGCCAGCCTTGCCTGGGCCTCTGACCTTCTCCAGCTGGGCAGGTGGATGAGGGGAGGAGCCCCCCCACCTCTTCTTACCCCATAGGATGCTGGGAAGAGGCAAAATCAGGAAGAAGAGTCAATAAAGAAGAACAATGAGGCCGGACAGGGAGGGGCTTAAATCTTGGATGCCCCCACACCCCAGCAGCTGGCTTCACAAGAAGGCCATGGGGAGTGGCCTACGGAGGGTGGGAGGAGTCGGGCCGGCAGAGCAGGAGGAAGCTCAGGGAAGATGAGCTGCTGTCCACATGGTGAGGGGCTCCTGGTGGGAGAAGGGGGGAGAGGCTGACTCGGGATCTCCAGGTGTTTAGGAAGCAAAGACATTTCACCCTGGGCCCTCCTCAGGGGCCTGGGCTTCCATCCTGCTGCACCTCCCCCAGGTCTGGGCCACGTGGCTTGTGCGGGAGGACCAGGGTGGTGCCCAGGTGGTACCTTGTGGTACCCAGGTACAGATCCTTGTTGAATCACTCAGCAGCAGGGACCGTTCCCCTAAGCTTCTCTCCCACCTGATATATTATTTCCTGGCATGTGTTAATTCCCATTTTATAGATGAAGAAACAGGCGCAAAGAGGTGAGGTCATGAACCCAAGTGTCAGTCTTGTGAGTAATGGGCCCTAACTTACACCGAGGCTGCTGGACCATGGCTCTGGGCCCCCCTTATACTGAGAAGGCTGGTGGGCCTTTTCCATGAGGCCCAGTGTGTCCCAGCACCCTCACACTGGCTGTCCTCCCGAATGGACCACTGGGTGCTCTGAGACCCCCCCTTGGTTCCCACTGCCCAACCCATTCCTTCTATGGGGTGGGTATGCCCTGCGCTCCTGACCTCGCCCCAGGCCTTCAGAAGCTAGAGCTATGCTCCTCCCAGCTGGATTTCCTCCCAAGAGGTCACCTCAGAAGCCCTGGGAGACTAGAGCAAACAGAAAATGGCCCCAAGTGTGAGGAGGCTCAGGAGAGGGTCTTTGGGGGTCCTCCTGCCCATCCCCCACTACATGGTAGGGAGATGAGGGCCTCAGAGAGGAGGAACAAGAACCCCTCACGGGCCATTCTACTTCCTAAGTGGTCCTGAGCTCTGCCCTGACTCTCCACCTTCTGCCCCCACCTCAGGCCACGCCCCATTTTGGACTCCTAGATAGCTGCCTTGTCCCCTCCTGGGGATCCCCATCTCCACCTGTCCCCCAAACTCATCCTCTGCGTGCAGCTAAAGGGGCCACTCTCAGGCATCTGAAAGTCACACAGGGCACTCCTCTGCAGCAGGAGACAGTCTAAACTCATTACCATGGCATCAAGGCCATCCACCGTCTGACCCTTGGATGACACCTCTGCCCTGGTCTCCAGCACTCCCTTCTTTCTCTCCACTCCCTCATGATCAATTCATCTCACCTTGAATGTGCCATCCTCCAGCTCCGCCCTCACCTTTGCACTTGCTGATGCCCCCTGCCTGGAGCCCTACTCTATCTCAATTCTTCCCACTACTTCTCCCCCAATCTGGCTGCTCTTACTCAGCCTGAGGTCTCAGTCTGGGTGACCTGGGTGTCACCTCCTCCAGGAAGCCTTCCCTGACCATCTTGCTTGACCTCCCAGGCACCCATGTGCTGACAGGATAGTACAGTGCCTTTGCTTCCCTGCCTGTCTTCACCTCTCAGCTGTGAGCTGCTTCATGCACCAGACTGAAAAGTTGGAGGCTGAGAGGGTGGCGTGAGGAAAGAGAGCTGGGTGACCTGGTGTCTGACCTGTGTGGCAGGAATATTGCTGTCCACGCAGAGAGGGGGACATGGGTGGAAGAGCAGATTCTGGGTGGGAGGGCGAGTGACGTTCTGGGCTTGCTGTGTCTGAAGGGCCTGCAGGGTCATCCAGAGGTTTTCTGTAGAAGAGTCTGTGATGGTCTTTCCGGATGTGACCTCCACAGAGGCGCCAGCTCCAGGGCGGAGGATGGCAGCGTCTGGGGCTTTCCCAGCTGCAACAATACCACTTCCTTTCTTTAGGCTTTCTGAAATCTTCACTCACCTCCCCAGCCAAGGTTCTGCCACCTCCTCCAGGAAGCCAGCCCTGATCAACCCGGCTTAGGCTGCTCTATTCTTTCCTTGACTGTCCCCTCCTGGTCATTACCCCCTCTAGTCCTAGGACATCTCGCGGGCTATGTCTTGGAAGATTTCAAGGAGGGGCCACACCCGCTTGTCTCTTGTAGACTCCACGTACCCCCCCATAATGATGGACACACAGAGACAATGCCAGGGTGGCCAGGAACCCCGCCCCCTCCGCTGGATGGAGTCAGGTTCCCTGCAGTCTCAGCCAGGCAGATTCTGGGAAAAGCAAACAGAAGCCTAGAGAGCTTCGGGTCAGATTGACACAGGCAAGCAGTGGGGAGGCAGGCAAGGGGAGGGTACATTTCTGTCCAATCTGGAAGTGTCTGTCTGGATGGCTGGGTCTTTGCAACCCCGGGCCCGAGGCATTCCAGCCGGTGACCTACATCCCAGCGTGCCTCTGTGTGTGTGCGTGTGTGTGTGCGTGTGCATGTGTGTGCACATGCACAGAAACGTGTGTAGAGGACACGAGCACCTCACCAATAGGATGGGGCGCCTGCCTCTCGGCTGGCTGTCAGTGAGCTTATGAGGCTGGGGGCCCCACACTCCCACCCTGGGGTGCCACAGACTCGGCACCAGAACGAGGAGGGTGCTGGGCTCCAGAAAAGCCAGCTCAGGGCTCACAGTTCCTGAAATGGCTGGGGTGCCTGTCCGCCAGCTCCCCAGCCCCCACCCCACCTCTGCCCTGGACTCTCTCTCTCCCTTGACCCAAATCTCAGATAAACGGCCTTCCCCGCCTTAGCTAACATGGAATGTGAGGCATGGAGAACAAGGGCAGTGGAGGGAGGGGACCCAGAGCACAGCGTGAGGCTGAACCAGGAGGCGGCCGGACAGGCCTGGAGGGAGGCACCTTGCGCTCTGGCCTCCTGAAGCCCAGGCTGCCAAATTCAGGGTCTTACTCAGGAGCCCTCCAGGGCTGTCCCAGGTCCGTCCCTGGTTTTCTTCCTGGTGCCTGGTAACTCTCTCCCCCACACCTGCCTGGGAAGAGAGAGTAGAGACTCTTCTGTTCTGGGGAGACTGTCCTTGACCAAGTGGCTGTATTAACTTCATGGCCTAGAAGCCAGGGCACCTAGGAGAGTGTCTGCTCTGAGACCCTTCAGTCTTTCCTTTGGCCAGCTCTGTGATGGACTGAGTCGGGGTACCTATTCTCTAGCTTCTGGGGCTCTTCTCCCAGACTCTGCCTCTGACTTGGAGACAATGGACAGCGCCTGTCTCCTGCTGGGCCAGCCTGCTCCAACCCTGCCCCCTCCCCCACCACAGAGCATCCTACCCCCACCCCCACCCCCACTTGGCCTCATTCAGTTGCACAGACTCTAGGGTGAGGCTCCAGCTCCGGAAGCTTCCCCAGGCCCCTCCCAGGCCCACTAATGTTGGTGCTTCAGCTCTGACTCCTTACCTCAGCTCCCTGTTGAGGACAGAAGGCTCTGGGGTCTGCATCCCCCTACCTTTGCCTGCCTGGGGACCCCCTGATCAGTCCTTCCACTAGGCCCCTTCTCCAACTCCATATCTCACCCCCTCAGTGTCCCCAGCCTGCTCAGCTCCCTCAGGGCAGCTCCCTCAACTCCCACACTGTTCTCTGCACCATTTCTTGCTCCAGACTGCTTGACCAAGGCCACCAGTGGAGCCCTGAATGCAGGATGTCCTCCACGGGCACTGGCTCGCTGCTCCTCTGGGCTGAGAGGCCCTGGTGGGGGCGGTGCTGAGAGGGGTGGCTCAGGGCAGTTTCCCTCTGCTGGCGGCCCGTCTACATCAGATCCCTGACCCGTACCAGGCGGTATGTGGCTCCAGGAAAATTGCTTAACTTCCCCCAGCTTCAGTTTTCCCTGTCTGTGAGATGGGCTGATTACGCCAGCCCTGTCTACAGGTTACAGGGAGGAGTTAACAGTTAATACTTAGAAAACAGTCCTTCGAAACGTTCAGGCAGAGTTAACCCTCAGTGGACGTTGGTGGTTATTACTGTTATTATTGGGTTTGTGACTGTTTGCATCTTTCACTACCCGCAAGCACGTGACCATCACACCCCTCCCCACCCACCTCTCTGGGCCTTCTCAGTCTTCTGCACAGGCTCCTCTTCTTCCTCCTGTGGCCAAGCCACCCAGACGCCCAACCACGACTCCCTCCCACCACAATCCCCACCCCTTCCTCACATCTGTGTCTCCAACTCCCCCCACCTCTCCCCATTTGTGGCCTGGTTCACGCCCCCCACCCCACCTCCATAGCCAGCCCCACCCCGGGCCTCCTGCCTTACCCTCTGCCTCCAGTCCCCACCCCCCCAGGCCAGGGGACTCTCTGCAAAGTGCTCCCAGCACCCCTCATCTTCCTCCGCTCCCTGTCACATGGGTGTCAGCCTATCCCTGAGCCCCAGCACATTTTGTTTATTTTTGTTAAATGAATGACCCCATATAAGCCATAAAGGGCTCCTCTGATCAGTGCAACACATGGGGGGCATTAAAGAGCATCGGAGCTCACTCTCCCGGGGTGTCCTCTTGCCCCCAGAAAGGGGGAGGAGACATGGGCTGATTGTGGTCATCCGGAGGGTTCTAATCCCTCCGGGTTGGCATTGCACCAGCCTCACCCCTAGAGATTTGGACTCAATTAGTCTAGAGGGGTTTGAGCCCTGGGTTGGGAAGATCCCCTGGAGAAGGGAATAGCTACCCACTCCAGTATTCTTGCCTGGAGAATTCCATGGACAGAGGAACCTGACAGGCTACAGTCCATGTGGTCTCAAAGAGTCGGACATGACTAAGCGACTTTCACTTACACTTTTTTCACTTTTTCAGTCTAGAGGCGGGCCTGGGCATTGGAATAGTTAAACTTCTCCCCTCCCTTCCTCCACTCCTCCACCCGCCACCAGGTGATTCTAAGGGGCAGTCACTGAAACTGGGGGAGGAAGGCGCTGGAGCCTGGGGGTCTTCTTTCTCTGCACATGCTTGCGTATGTGTGTGCTAAGTCGCTTCAGTCGTGTCTAACTCTAGCAACCCCATGGACTGTAGCCTGCCAGGTTCTCTGTCCATGTGACTCCTCAGGCAAGAATACTGGAGTGGATTGTCATTTCCTCCTTCAGGGGATCTTCCCGACCCAGGGATCAAAACTGCATCTCTTAAGTCTCCTGCATTGGCAGGCAGGTTCTTCTCCAGTAGTGCTACGTTTACTTCTCTTAATTCAAGCTGAGTACTTCTTATAGGCTAGCTTGCTGCCAGGCCCTGGGGAGGTCCAGGAAGACAGAAGGCTGAGTCCCTGTCTTCAAGGAAGAGCTCAGGACAGGGGCCTAAAGCTACAATGATGGCCCAGGGCAGGCAGGCTGGGGAGGTAGGCAGGGGAGAGGCTGAGCTTAACAGTAACCAGGGTTTGGCCTACAGAAGGAGGTAGGGAGCAGGCTGGGGATGGGTCCACTGGAGACTTTTGAGCAATTCGGTGAGGCTGGGCCCCCAAATCCAGATGAGAGGGGTAGGGGAGTAGCCTGGAGAGGTTAGGGGTCCAGGCTCAGGGGCTTGGTTTCCTCCTGCACCCCTGGGAGCCATGAATGGGTCCTAGCACGGGAGGGATGCAGTTGTGCTGTTTCCCTTGAATTTCTAAGAACCCAAACCACACCTCTACTCCTCTCAGCGCCCTCCTCTGAGCCAGCTTAGCTGAGTTTGGGTGACTGTCTACCTCGGGAGGTCATAGCCCCAGGAGGAGAAGCCTAGGCCTTTCCCTGTGGTTCAGTGGTAAAGAAGTCGCCTGCGATGCAGGAGACATGGGTTCGATCCCTGGGTCAGGAAGATCCCCTGGAGAAGGAAATGGCAACCCACTTCAGTATTCTTGCCTGGGAAATCCCATGGATGGGGGAGCCTGGTGGGCTACAGTCCGTGGGGTCGCAAGAGTCAGGCATGACATAGTGACTGAACAACAATAACTCCTTTTCCAGTAGAAGTAGGGGGTTGGGAAGCTGGGAAGAGCTCCCAGAGGAAGAGAGAGGCCAAGAGAGCCGAGAGCCAAGAGGGCAGCAGCTCTCCTGGGCCTCTGGTTTCCTAAACAGGTCTACTTAGCCTCTGGTTTCCTAAACCTCTGGCTTCAGAGGTCTCCCTGCCCAAGGTCCTCAGCAGCCCAGTGTGAGCTCAACTTCTAGGAATAAGTCAGAGGACAATCTAATCCTGCTCTTCTTGGCCCCAAGAGTAGATGGTTCTCCACCCGAGAATGGCCAGGTTGGTGGGAACCTCAGCCTCAACCTAAACCAGCCAGACAGGGAACAAGGGATGGGAGGGAGAGTACACAGCTCGTAGAGCTTTTGCTGGAAAACCTACCCCCATCTTACAGAGGGGGAAACTGAGGCCTTGAGATGTTTAACAATTTGCCCCTTGGTCACACTGCCAGGAAATGGCAGAGCAAGATTGGATCCCTGGTCCTGCTGGCTCAGAAGCCACTATGTATCCCACTGTGAATCTGCGCTGAGTCCCAAGTTGCCTATTCCTGTGCCAGGAAGAGGCAGAAGGGAAGTAGCCTGGGGTCTCTACTCGCCTGGCCCGCCCATTGCGTGTATGTATGTGTGTGTGTGTGTGTGTGTGTGTGTGTGTCCGTGTGCATTAAGTCACTTCAGTCGTGTCCGACTCTTTGCAACCCCATGGACTGTAGCCGGCCAGGCTCCTCTGTCCATGGGATTCTCCAGGCAAGAATACTGGAGTGGGTTGCCATGCTCTCCTCCAGGGGATCTTCCCGACCCAGGGATTGAACCCAGGTCTCATATGTGTCCGCATTGGCAGGCAGGTTCTTTACCACTAACGCCACCTGGGAAGCCCCCACTCATTGCATAGTTGTGCAAACTGAGGACCAAAGCCGGCAGTGGCCACCAATCAGGGCAGGGAGGAATTGGGATGAGGGAGTCAGAGCTGGCTACTGGGAGGGGGCAGCATGGGGTACAGGAGAAGTTGGGGGCTGGTGTAGGCCACAGAGGAGGGTCCCAACAGGTGAGAGGGGCTGGAAAGAAATGAGATTTCGGTAAGTAGAGGTCAGCAGGGAGGACACTCCAGCAACAGGAACAGACCGAGCAAGGGTTCAGAGATGGAAATGAGTGTCTGGAGTCGTCCAGCCTAAGCCTGGGGGGGCGGGGGGTGACTGGCTGGAAGGCTGAGTCACAGCTGAGGACACATGGTGAGGGGGCTGTACCCTCAGGCCATATTTCTCAACCTGGGCACTACTGGTCTGTGGGGCCGGAGAACTCTGTTGTGAGGACTGACCTGCATTGGCGGGTGTTTAGCAGCATCCCTGGCCTCTACCCGCCAGGTGCCAATAGCATATCTGCCCCCAACCCCCAGGCCATGTCATGACCACAAGAAATGTCTCCAGACATTGCAAAATGTTCCCTGTGGGACAAAATTGCCTCCAATTAAGAACCACTGTCCTAGAAGCTCTGGTAACTCAGCTTGTGAAGAATCCGCCTGCAATGCAGGAGACCCCGGTTCAATTCTTGGTTCGGGAAGATCCCCTGGAGAAGGGATAGGCTATCCACTCCAGTATTCTTGGGCTTCCCTGGTGGCTCAGCTGGTAAAGAATCCACCTGCAATGCAGAACACCTGGGTTCAATCCCTGGGTTGGGAAGATCCCCTGGAGGAGAGCATGGCAACCGACTCCTGTATTCTTACCTGGAGAATCCGCATGGACAGAGGAACCTGGTGGGCTGAAGTCCATGGGCTCGCAAAGAGTTAGACACAACTGAGCGACTAAGCACAGCAACACAGCACAGTCCTAGAGTAAGCAGAAGCCGAGGAAGGGGAGGGACAGGGCCCAAAGCTGCTGTCAGAAATTGTCTGTCCTCCAGCCCAGTCGCCAGCCTCTCACTGCCCTCTCCACGTCTCTCCCTTCCCCTGACCTGGCTCCCAGAGTGCCAGGAAAACCTCCACCAAGGCAGTGCAGGGCTGAGGGTCTAGCTGAGTGGTGGAACAAAAAAAGCTTGTGTTTGGGGAAGAAACCTCCTCCCCTTCTCCCATCTCGGTGTGATCAGGCCATGAGGGGCTGCTAGGCTGGGCCAGGGGCTTGTCTGAGCTGGGATCTGGGTAGAAGGTGCTGGGTGGGGGCGGGGAAGCTGACCTGCGTGAGTTCTTGTTCACAAACAGGCCCTGAAATCAAAGCATCCCAGCCTGTGGCGATGGGATCAAAACTCATCCTGACCCTTGGTCCAGGGGGGTGAAGGGGTCAAAGGCTGCCCTCCCGGCCAGGGGCCAGGCCAGGGCCGAACAGCCCAAAGCCTCTCCTCCCTTCCGTCCATGTGCTCTGTCTCTGAGGGAGCCCAGGATGTGGGGAGTATGTTGAGGGAGGGTGGGGGTGGGAAGGTGACAAAGGGGAGGGAAGTGTGCACACACTCCCTCAACTGTGTGCAGCCAGACGAGCTTCTACAATGTACATCTGGCCTCCCTATCTGGCCTGCTTCATTGCTCCTCTGGCTCCCCGTGACCCTCAGGATCAAGTCTACAGCCCCTGGTCAGCCCTTCCAGGACACCAATTTCACCCCACCTCCCATGGCTCCCAAATTCACCTCTGTTCTGAGCCTGGAATGCCCATCTCCTGCCCACCGGCAGTGGCTTCCGTGCTGCTCTAACTCCTGTTCGTGCGTTGGTGCCCCTTAGGTCACCACAGCCTCCAGGAAGCCTTCCCAGCTCCAGCAACTGAGTGCCTGGGGCACTGGTGGCATCTGTCACTCCAGGGTGCAGCTGACTCTGTGTGTAAAGTCGGGCCATTCCCCTGGAAGCCTCGGCCCCAGAACAGAAAGCTGGTGATAGTGAGCATCTGCTGAAGGAAGGAGGGAGCGGGGAGGGATTAAAAAGAACACGTTTTTAGAAAAGCGAGAGAGGAAACAAATGGGCAGAGCTGGGGTGAGAGAGGAGTAGCCTGTCCTTCTGGCTGATGTGTCAGGACAGACTGACCCCATGGGTCTCCGGGGAGAAGCCGGGAACATTTCTCTGCACTGAGACTCCTGGAAAGCTTCCCTGAGGGGCAGGGGCTTGGGCACAGTCTGGCTTTGCTGAGGGGCCCCTTTCTGATTTGTCCCTTGATGCTACCAACAAGGCAGGACAGGGGTTCAAGGGGTGGGGAGCTTTCAGGAGGGCATTTTGCGGCCCACCCAGCATTTTGGGTATCACCAGCCATCAGCGGATCCCAGATTCCTTGGTTATAACCTCAGAGCTGAGACACTCTGTCCAGGCCAGTGGTTTTCCAACTGTGTCTGAGAAGATACCCAGAGGGTGCCAAACAGGAGAGACCCCAGTTGCCCTAACACAGCTCTGCCCAGAGCAGCTCGCTTTCACCTGGTGTAAAATGTGAGGTTTACCTAACATTTTTTTTTTCATTTGAAATGAAAGTTCTGTAGCTCAGGCAGTTTAGAAAGAACCCTCCTCCTTCTGGAGCAGATAAGACCAGGGAAGGCTTAGAGAGGAGTGCGATGACAGGGCCGTGTGGATTTCCTGGCCCTTCCCACCGCAGAACCACAGGGCCCTCTGCTGAAAGCATAAACATATGAGTGAATGAACAGGAATCTGGACTCAGGCTTTGTTTGGTAATGTGGGATGACAGCAAAGGACACTTGGTTTCTGAGGCAAGGGGTGGGAGACAGGGAAGAGGAACTTCCCCAAAGCGGGAAGCAGAGCTGGGTGGCCTGTTACTGCGAACTTATTCTACATTATATCAGCCTGCGTCTGGAGCTGTTCAAAGACACTGCACGGAGTTCTGGTTTTAGCCAGAGTAGCACTGGGTAAAGAATTGGAATCTCAAGGTTCAAGCCCCAACGCCTCCACTTACTCACTGTGTTGACCTTGGCCAAGTCAACCCCCTCTTGGGACTCAGTTTCTTCCTCAACAAAATGGGACTCACAACACTCCCCCGGCCCCCAGTGCCAGAGTTGTTGTGAGGAGTAAATGAGAGCACAGAGTCAAGGTTGAACAATTCCTGGCAGGCTCAGATTCTTCCTTATCTGTGAACTTGTGGAAGTTCACCGTCTAAGGTTTGCATCCCACCTATGCCCTTTACTAGCTGGGCGAATTGGGGCAAATTTTGTAGCCTCTCTGTCTCAGCTTTCCCATCCATAAATGGGAATAGGAGTAGCACCAGCCTGCCTCCTGGGATGTAGTGAGTTAATACGTGTAAAGCACCAAGAATAGGGCTGCCTAAGGGTTTGTTATCAATATTTGTGCTCAAGTAACAGCAGAGGTCTTGCAGAGGAGAGATCCCAGAAATGGAATACCAGAGGGAATAAGATAATGAATGGATGCAAGGAGAATTCAGGTTCTCCCAGGGAATGCCTTGTGGTCCTAATTCAGCCCAGTCCTCACCCATTGGTGGTATCTTCCAGTGGTTCCTCTTATCTGGGAGCCCCCCTACTCCTCCCTTTCTCTGGCTCCCTATCTCTGGGCCTCTCCCCACATTTTTCTGCAAGCATGCAGAGGTAGATTCCATTTCACCCCTAGATGACTTTGGGTGATAAAGAAGTAACTTCAGCCTCCTTGAATCGAATCTTCTCTCCAGAACATGTAACAAACCTGGAAATTGGAATTGCCCTGGAGCTGATTATTCTAGGAGGGCACCTCCTGGCATTAAAACTAAATTAGATCAAGGTACCTCTGTTATTAGCAAAATAATTCCCTGCGATTAGAGCATGCAGCTATGAATCCTGATGGCAGATGAACTTCAGGTGACTTACTTGAGACAAATAACTGTGCAAAAATCACAGGCTCATCTAATCGCTTCTCTATAGCGTCGCAGTCGGGTAATTATGCTAATGGCTATAAGAAATCACCTTTTGTGGTCTGGGATTGGAAGGGCTGGAGACAGAAGTGTGTGTGGCGGATATTGCATGCTCCGAGCTGGAGAGATTGGGAGCCACGCTTGGTTCCAAAACTGGTCCTTTCTGGGGAGCTGGCTTGATTCCTTGTTGATTGGGAAGGAAAGCCATTACACAGTCAGGATGGCAGTGACTTCATTGTCCGTCTCTTTTCAGGTCATCTTCATACGAAAATTTGAATTTGTCTAAGTTCCACTGGTGGGCATGATAATTCCAAGAAGCAATTTAAACGATGAAAGCTCGGTACTTTGTTAATCCAATTCACACATGTGCATTTGTGCCCTGGCACTGATCTAGGCACGGGCAGGGGGAATGCCAACACTGGAGAGAGTGTCTGGTGTTTTCTGAACAATCTCTTGTCCCATTAGCCACTTAAGAGAGGCAGTATTGTCCCCATTTTAGAGACAAAGGAACAGAAGCTCAGAGATGAGCAATGACTCACCAGAGGTGCTACTGCTATTAACCAGAGGAGATGACCACTCCCTTCCACCCAGAGGGGTCTGAGGGCTTTCTGGAAGTGTGGACATGGTACACAGGGGAGGGAACTGTAGGCTAGGCAGAGAAACAACTGATCAAAAACCCCAGAGGTGGGAGATTAAAGCGGTGGTGGGGGGTGTGGCGGGTGTGTTCAAGGCTGGGAGATGGGGTTGGGAGAGTTACTGAAGATCAGACAAGAGAGGGCCTCAAATGACTAATTGATGGTTGGACAATGGGGAGCCACGGCAGGTGTTTGAGCAAGGGCAGGATAAGGGGGACTCTGAGAAGTACCTTGGCCACAGCATGGGGGACCCCTCCGTGGGCTGCTGGTAGGGAGGGGGTGAGGTAAATAACAAATAATTTTTTAGTATATCACAAATACAGCATAGGACACATACTAAAATATTATTAATTGTTTATTTGAAAGTCACATTTAATTGACTGTTTTGTATTTCATCTGGCAATCCTATCCCCAGCTGGGTTCTGGGCACCAGATGTTTCCTCTTGCTGGTATGACTTTCCCCGCTGGACATGCAGCCTGGTGAACTCCTATGCACCCTTTGAGGCCCCGCATTCCCAGTTACTGCTGTGGCAACATTTATCAGACACTATTATTGTTACTTTCTTATGTCATTGTTCTAATATCTATCTTTCCTCTCAGCAGCCAGCCTTACATCTGACTGCATAAGAAAAGAAAAAAAAGACCTGTCTGTCTAGATCCTGACACTCTCCCCACCCCAAATTGCCTCCAATATCCGCTTCTGTCTCAGGAGGAGTTGGTCTCTGCTCCAGAGACCCTGCTCGGAGACCCGTACTCCGCTCCCTAGAGTACGGCTCACCTTTCTCACTGGCAGCTTCAAAGTCACAGTCTCTTCTGGGTCATTCCTGCCAGCCAGGATACAGAACAAGTTCTCCTAGGCACAGGGTGGGTTCCCCAGGCAGCAGGCTCTGAGACATATTAGGGTGTAGGAGGTCCAGCTGGGCCTGCTGGTGGAAGGGCCTGGGCAAGGCAGGAGAGGGAGAAGTCAAGTTTAAGTGCAGATCTCAGCCTCCCCATGGAGGGCTGGGAAGGCCCTAGAGCAGGGCTGGCCTTCCAGAACTGTCCTGAATAGTGTCAAGGGGCTGAGAGTTTATGTACCTGCGGTGACTGGCCACTAGACAGGAAGGAAGGGCACCCTGGGAAGGAACATCACCTCCAGGGTGGTGGCTCATTTCAGCAGAGGCCACCCCCAAAGAGGGCCCTCTTGCAGCAGCCTCATCACACCTGGGGGAGTGAGGCCTCTCTTCTCAAAGCGGGGGTGTGTTACAAATCATAGCATCCACCCCCACCCAACCCAAACCGTTCCTCTTTGCAATCACGCCAGTCTCTTGTCTTCCCTCCAGCCAAGTCCCTCCGAAGAGCTGTCTGCCCCGTTTCCTTACTCCCAGTCAACCCTCCTCTGACTGTGCTCTTTGCAGCCTCCAGGCTGCGCCCTTTAAATCTACCTTCCTCCCCCAGATGGAGGGATTTTTGTAAAATTCAAGCATTGGCTGTCAGCCCCCTACTTAATAGACATGAGTTTGAGCAAACTCTGGGAGATGGTGAAGGACAGGGAAGCCCGGTGTGCTGCAGTCCATGGGGTTGCAAAGAGTCGGACACCACTGAGCGACTGAACAACTCCTGCTTAAGACCTCCCAGGAGCTGCCTGAAGTCACTGCTTCTGGGCGTGGCACTCGGGGCTCCCCGACCCAGCCCCACCCCCTTCCCCCCCCCACCCCAGCTGCTTGATCAGAACCCTTCTCTTGCTGGGCCAGGCCGGCTCAGACAGCCACGCTTTGGTAGAAGCTGTTTCCTGGCCACCTGGTTAACTTCTCTCCCTGCTCCATCAAGACACTCGCAGAAGTCATCCTGGAAGACTTTCCCCTGGCCTCCCCTCTGGCCCATGAGGCTGGCATCAGGCCCCCCACGGTCACTCACCAGCCTCAGTCATGAGCACATGGGCTCAGCACCCAGGGGTGCTACACAGGCCCAGGCAGTGTTGTTGCCTGTCTCTTACTCTGCACACGAGAGCAGCCCACTGTTCTGTTGATCTGTGCCCTCAGCACCAAGCCCAGAGCTGGGCACAGAGGGAGACCCAGTGATATGGACTCTGGCACTCAGGGAATCTGAGATCCGCAGGGGCGGGTGTGAGGAAACTGTAAAGGCAGAATCAAAGCATTGAGGGCTGATTAAACTCAGGCAGGGCTGCACCCACCCCACTCCCCAGACAGGCTTGTCCTGGGAACCAGAACTCCTCCTGTTCAGTGTAATTCAGTGTCTGACTGCAGCTGCATTCTTTCTGCATATTTGATTTGCAAACACCTCTGAGCTGGAAGCGAGGTTTGCACGTTTTACTATTAATCTTCCGTGACCCTCAGGGCCCTGCACACACTGGATCAGAGCTTTGCTCTGCTCCCTTCTCTCCCTCTCCATTCATGCCATCCTTGCCCTGGGGGTGCCTGTGGACCTGGGTATTCATTCTAGCGATACCTCAGTCTCTGTGGTTTTGAATCTCACTTCCATCATCGAGTGAGGTCCCATCACCCCAGTAAACAATTGTCCTTGGTTAGTTTGCTCAACTAGAAAACGGTGGTGTGGCCTTATCGGCTCTGTGTGCTCAGCTTGCTTTGCAGCCCTTTGGAGGTGTAGCCCGCTGGGCTCCTCTGTCCATGGGATTTGTCAGGCAAGAATAATAGAGCAGATTGCCATTTCCTCCTCCAGGAGATCTGCCTGACCCAGGGATTGAACCTGCATCTCTTATGTCTCCTGCATTGCAAGTGGATTCTTTACCACTGAGCCATCAGGGAAGCCTATGGAGATTTGGAGACAGACAGACATGAGTTCAAGGACAGGCGTTGTATTTCCATGCAGTGTGATGTTCTGCCAGTTGCTTAAACTCTCTGAGCATCCTCAGAGGTGGCTGTGAAAATTAATCAAGTGAATACACAAAGCACCTGGCAAAGCACTCCCACTTGTGTACGTATCAGTATGCAGTGGTGTAGAAATTTATGACAATGAACAGTGCCCAACAATGACAAACAGAGTCCAGTGTTGGAGGTGTACAAGCAGGCTTGGGTTCACTCATTCATTCAACAAACACTCATGGAGCACCTACTATGTGCCAAGGCCTTTGCTAGAGGTGGGGAGTGAGTGAAAGTTGCTCAGTTGTGTCTGACTCTTTGTGACCCCATGGACTATACAGTTCATGGAATTCTCCAGACCAGAATACTGGAGTGGGTAGCCTTTGTCTTCTCCAGGGGATCTTCCCAACCCAGGGATCGAACCCGGGTCTCCTGCATTGCAGGTGGATTCTTTACCAGCTGAGCTACGGAGGGATACAATAATGAATAAAACCAGGTGTGATCCCTGTGCTCAGGGGCATCCGGCCCTGGGAGGGCGATACATTCATCCAGTGGTCACATAATGGAGGTACAGTCACCAACTGCAATAAATACCATGAAGGACAGTGACTTGTGCCATGGAATATAGTATGCAGAACCTGAAAAGGCTTCCCTGGGGCTGGGGAACCAAGGCTGCCATGGGAAGAAATAACCGAGGCCAGGATGGGAAGGGACAGAGGAAAGTGGTCCAGAGTGGGGAGCCTTGGGTGTGTAAAGGCTGCATAATGGGAAGGAACATCGCATATTTGGGGACCTGGAAGCTGACTCGGGGGCTGAAGGCGGAGAGGGAGAGGGGAGACGGCAAAGAGAGAGGATGGAGGAGAGAGCAGGGCCGGACCACCCTGGGCCCAGTAGGCCACATGAAGGCATCGAGAAATCACTGAAAGCTTCCAAGCAGGGGTGGGATGGTGATGGACAGGATTGGATCTGAGCTTTAAAAACCTCAGAGGGCAGACTTGTAGGGAGGGGGCAATGGGGAGAGGCCCAGGTAGAGGAAGGGAACCAGTTCAGTTCTTTCTGAAGTTCAGGCCAGAGATGACAGCCAGTACCTGGACTAGCCTGGAAATAACCATTTGGAAATCACCAGCACAAGGACAGCAGTTGAAGCCAGGGGCCTGGATGCAGTTGAAATTGCCCATGAAAGAGAGTCTGGAAGGATAAGAGGGAAGCAGACAATTTCCAACTGCAGCTTTTGTAGCCTAGTAACATGAGGCAACCAAGGAGAGGAAGATGTGACCAAAGAGCTAGGAGAAAGGCTGGGAGAGGGTGGTGAGATGGAAGGGACCAGAGGGTGAAGTCTGCCCAAGAGGTCAGGTGAGATCAAGATAGACAAGTGTCTTTTGGAGTCACCATCAAGGAGGTCATCAGTGACCTCCCTGAGAAGCACCAGGATGGTAGACCTTAAACCAGGTGGGATTCCTGCCTCATGTGGCCATTTTCATGGGACTGAGTGCCAACAACGGCTAACGTCCATGTCATCAGGATAACATGATATTGTCTAGTGTGATCTGGATCAAAGAGGATCAGCTCATTAGTTCAGAAAATCTCATCTGAACCCATGAAATGCACAGCATTGCTCTTTTCCGGTGACTACATAGTCCTGTTGACTTCATATATTTGTTTGCTTGTACAACATGTAACACCGGCCAACTCATCTTCCGGAGTCTGGACTATAAACAATCTGCCAGCCTGTACTTTGCCTTGATGGAAGCTCCCGACAAGTGGACATATGTGGGTTTTGCATACAGAGTAAAGACACATTTGGTAAATCGCCTTAGACGCGTCCCTGGGGAAGGTGCTACAGGCTCCGTTGCCCCTACAGATGGAAGCTGGCAAGGAAAAGACAGGTCCAGATTGGGATCCCTGGGCTACGTGTGAAAACAGATTGGAGGGGGTCAGACTGGATGTGGGGGGCCAGGGAGGGGGTGTGTGGTTCTGAAATGCTGCACAGACCCATACCCAGAGGTAGGACAAAGGATAGGAGGGAGGACCACGCGAAGCACTGACTCAGAGCATACGTCTGACTCTTCCATCTTCTGGATCAGCCTCCAGATGCATGTTTTTGTTCAGAACTGGAGAACATCAACCACGCATTTCTTTTACCAGCTCCCCACTTTCCTAGGAACCAAACTGGGTCCCTTCTACCCTCCCCTCCAAACATCTCCTTCTTGGTCAATATTCCCATAATCACTACCTGTTCCAAAATTGGGGCCATGCATTTGGCCTCTATTACCTCGGTCAGTTTTAAGTGAAATCAACCCCGAATATTTACTGGAAGGACTGATGCTGAAGCTGAAGCTCCAATACTTCGGCCACCTGATGCAAAGAGCTGACTTATTGGAAAAGACTCTGATGCTGGGAAAGATTGAGGGCAGGAGGAGAAGGGGGAGCAGCAGAGGATGAGATGGTCAAATAGCATCACCGGCTCAATGAACATGAATTTGAGCAAACTTGGTGAGATAGTAGAGGAAAGCGGAGCCTGGCGTGCTGCAGTCCTTGGGGTTGCAAAGAGTTGGACACGACTAAGCAACTGAACAACGACATCTCACTGAATCTTTGCAAGAACCCCTTGCAATAAGCGCTAGTCCTATCCTGGTTGTGCAGAAACTGAGCTCAGAGGGATGTAATAGCACAGCTGGCAAATGGCTCAGCCTGGATGTGAACCCTCTCTGACCCCAAAAGTCACAATACCTTCAAGGATGCTCCATGAAGACCAAGCAGTCAATCTATATATTTGGATTGCTTTCCTTCTGAGAGTTTAGCATGACCTCTTTTATTTCTGAGTATCTGGATCCACTTACCCCTGGTAACATTCAACAGATGTTTCTGAGTCTGGGTGGGAGGGCTGCAGTGGTCGCTTAGACAGGGATAATAACCCTGAGGAATTCACAGTCAGCTAAAGGAGACGGATCCATATACAGGAGCAACAATCCATGATGTGATTAACAAGGATAGTGGGGCACGTGGGTGGGTGGGTGCGTGCGTGGCATGGGAACCCTCTGCCTGGGAGCCCTGAAACGCCCAGAGCTGGATTGTAATAGGAGAAACAGACCTTGTCCCAGCAGAGATGGGGGAGGACTTGGAACTTCAGGAACAGTGAACAGTTTATGAAGGCATGTCAGAGGTTGGGGGTTTGGGAGACCTGATTGCATGGTGATACTTGGGTGAAGGAGTCTCAGCTGGCTGGAACTAGGGTGTGAAGGGTCCCAGTGGAGACTGGGAGGCAGGCTATTCGTGTTCTTAAGCTTTACTGAGCACGTCACGGTGAGTTAGGCTTTGTGTTGAGCACTTCACAGACATGATGACCGCGTCACTTAAATAAGGAAACTGAAGTTCAGAGCCAGAGTGGATTTTATATTTTATATCATCATGCTTGCTCTGTATCTTTGAAAATGTTCTGAAAAGTCAAAGAACCACCTGTTCCTCTTCACTCAGATCAAGAAATAAAATCTTACCAATCTAGGTGATGGCTTTTCCCGTCATCCTTCACATCTCCCTCGTCCCCAAGAGGTAAACACTTCCTGAATGGTTTCTGTGTCATTCATCTGAATTTCCTTATACTTTTAGCACATACATGCATTCCTAGCAACAGAGAGTATCATTTTGTTTTTAATGTTTTAGAACTCTACATGAGTGAATTACACAACTCGATTTTCTGCAACTTGCTTCCTATTCCCCCACTTATGATGATTCATCAAGGAATTTCTAGTCATTTTAACTGCAGTGTAGACTTTCACTGCCCTGTCTACAATTTGTTTAAGCATTTTGTCCACTGATGAGGCTGTTTTAGATTCCTTACTAGGATAATGTGGTTGCAGTGAGCAAGAAATTCTCCAGATTCATCCCAGAAGCCAAGTCTCTGGGTCACTGGGGTTTGAGCATCATTTCTAGGTACTGTCAAATTGTTCTCCAGGGAGGTGGTATTCATTCCCCTCTACCAGCAGTGTATCAGAGTTGTCTGTGCTCTACAACATCTCATCAACACTTTCTGCCGTCCTCCCCTTTGCTTTTTGCCAGTCTCACCAGTGTGAAATGGCACTTCCTGTGGTTCTATTTTGCATTTTCTTGATTGAGTGAGGCTGAATCTCTTGATATTAGACATTCATGTTTCCCCTTCTTAGAATTGCCTGTTTATGTTTTTGGTTCAGTTTTCTCTTGTCTCTTTTGAAAACTGATTTGTAGATCTCTAGTTATCACGTTTCACATGATAACTTCTTCTTTTGATAAACAGAAGTTATGCTCTTTAATTAAATGTATCTTTTTCTTGATAGGTTGTGCTTTTTGAATCTTTAAGAAATCTTTCCCTACTAAAAAGTTTTTGCATTTAAGTTTTTAATCCACCTGGAATTGATCTTGCTTTATGCATGGTGTGAGGTAAGGATTCCATCTAATTTTCTACCAACATAGACGTCCAATCGCTCCATAAAAAAACATTTATAGAAAAGTCCACCCTTTCCCCAGTGGCTTGAAGTACACTGTGCCACAGATGAAGTTCCATACATGTGTCTATGTTTGCAGCCTCTATTCTAGCCCATTGGCCTATTTATCTATCCCTGGGCTAATCTTATACAGCCTAGTTGTACCTTTTTAGACCCTTAGCACCTCCTTGAATTCAGAGAGCTAGTGGCTTCCCCCAAGCAGATCCATGTCTTACTCATTCGTATGTCTCTCTCACCATTCATTACATAAACATCCACATCATGCTTTTTTTGCAAAGACCTTCTCACACTCAATCTCTTGGGCTCCCCTTATGCAGAAGAGGAAACTGAGGTACAGAGGTGAAGATCTGCCAAGGTCGCACAGCCAGAAGGTGTTCTTGTAGGATTGTGGAAGCACCCTGTCTATCCATCCATCCCATTTTGCCCAGGCTCTGAAGAACTCTACCTGATCCTCCAGCTCAGCTCATGTGGGGCATAATTTTCACTTTTCCTTCCTTCTTTCAGCAAGTCGATCCTGAGTGATGTGTGTGTGTGAGTGCTCCCGCCAAATCCCACTTCCGGGAGGCTCTTCCCAGTACTGGAGACCAGTAGGGAGAGTGAGACCTCGGGTGGGCATTTCTCGGGAAGTCTGAGGCCTGGAGTCTGCAGGAAGGAAGACCGGCGGGGGTTCGGAGTCGATCTAGTAGAGAGCCCTGTCCCTGGGCGTGCCCTTGGGACCCGGGAGCCGCCTTCGGAGAGGACGCTGGCTTCTCCCAGGAATTAGAGGCTTCCTCCCGCCCTCCCGCCTCCCGAGGCAGGAATGCGAAGGATCAGCTTTCAGCCGAGCCGCGGCTGCCGTTCTGGGGAGCTCCCGGTGAAGGCCTTTCCCGAGCTGTCGAATTAACTGGTTCTGTCTGTCCAACTGGGAGGGCAGCTCTTGCTAAAAATAGCGCCCTGCCCAGCGCGACCTGCGCTCGCCGGCAGCCCGGCCGCGACAGTCCCAGGAGCCCGGGGAGCCCCGAACCAGGAGTCCCCACCCCAGGGCCTGGCCCAGGTCCCACCCCCGAAGCCGAGGCCGAGGCCCCGGGGCACAGCGCTGTCCCTACAGGTGCTGCGGACGGTGGAAGGCCCGCGGACCGAGGAGCTGCCGAAGCCGTCCGGGATGGGAGCCGGCGGCGCGGCCTCCTACACGCTCGCCTGGGCCTCCCTGCCGCTGCTGGGGCCTCCCGCCGGCGCCCTTTGCAAGGACACGCTTTGCTGCCGAGGTAAGGCCGGGCCGGCTGCCGGCGCGCCCCTCGCTCTTCCCAGACACTTGTTGGCGCCTCTTTCTTTCTCTACCCGGATCCGCGGCACGAGGGGCGGGGAGGGGAGGGGGTGGCGAACACAGGCGTCTGAACTCGAGCAGGGCTTGGGGAGAAGAATCAGGCGCTCTCTGCAAACTCACCTTTGATTTGAAAAATGTCTCAGTCTCGCCACCACGTTCGAAAAGCTCTTCCCTCCTTTTGGCCTCAGTCTTCCTATCTGGAAAGTGGGACACTGAAACCGTTCCGCTTTAAATTTGACTGTGACCCCGAGAGAAGTTGGGGAACCTGTCGAAACGAATCGCAAGCACATTCTGGAGATGTTTGCCCCAACTCTGATGGGGTTGAGAATTTGTTGGTGGGAGGGCTGGACGTGCCTTCCCTGTGACACCACCCCACCCCCAACCCCACCCCGCCTCTCCCGGACCGCTGGACCTAGCATCAGTCCACGGCCACTGCGGGTGATGATCGAAGGGAGGCGCACAGTAAAGTTTAAGGGGTGAACGGAGGCGCGAAGATTCTTGCGGGAGAGGAGGGTGAAGAGTGAAAGGGGTGGTCGCAGCCCACTCCTCAGTCTGGTATCCGCATGGTTCTCGGGCTAAAGCTGAGATTAATTCCCGGGAACACCGGCCGCACAGAGGGCCTCCGCAGGCTAGCCTGAGCCCAGGGAGGGGAGTAGGGGGTGTGGCCAGACCCAGGTCGCGGGTGCGAGGTGGTGTGGGATGGGAGGGGGCATGTGGCCCGGCCGAGATCCGGGGCCAAAGTGGGGACTGGAGGCGTGTGCAGAGAGCGGAGGGGGGATCGGCCCTGCCCAGTCCGGCCCTGGCGGGTGGTAGTAGAGGGGTCGACTGGCCAAACAGGTGCGCCCCCGCCCCTCCCCTCCCCTCCTCCGCTGGGTCGCGGCCGGGCGGGCGGAGCTGCGGGTGGCGGGGCCTGCGATTGGCGGGGCTGGGCCCGCTGAGTGGCCGGGGGAGCCAGGGAGTCGGAGCACCGCGGTGCAGACGGAGGCGCGGGGCCGGCCGGAGCGCGCTACCGCGGGGCCCGCCGCCTGCCTGGCCGGCTCCGCTCCTCTCGGCCGCACCGACGCTACGGAAACTTTCCTGGGCTCCAAGACTCCGCGACCTCGCCACCTCGAGACTCCACTCTGCGCTGCTCGGGCTCCCGTGCCTTTGGGATGGCAGAGCCCAGCGCCCAGGCCGGCGAGTAGAGGTAAGAGCTAGGCAGCCCCGAGTCGGTGTGAGGCGGCTTTCCGGGGTCCTAGAGGGATCGGGGCTTGGAAGGGATCCGAGGACCCTGATGGGCGGTGTACTGGTGCCTGACTGAGGAGTGGGCTGCCACTTTGCTTTTCCTACCCCTCTTCTACGCTACAGCCCCCTATGCCGCGAGGACCTTTCGTCGTGGTGCGTTGACTCTTTATAAACTTTTCGTGCACCTTCCTAGACCGCTGGGTCCTTAGGAGAGTAACCCGCGGTGTTAATAAGGGGTGTTGCAAGGAAAGCACCCCAGCTGGCGGGGGTTGACTGAGGGTTTTCTGCAGCCTCCCATCCCCAACGCTTCCAAGTGGTCGCCCCAAATCTCGGCCTTTCTTCAGTTCCCCTCTGGAAGCTGATGACTGGGCAGCCACTCCTCTCTGCCCAGAGCCAGGCACCCCGGGGCACCCAAGTTCGGGGTATTGTTTGGTTCACCAGTTGCCACTCCTCAGTTTTCCGGGGGGGGGGGCGGAGTTATTGAAGTGAGATCTCTTTTCTGTTTCCTGGGCTGCCTTGGAACCCCACCCTCCAGAAAACATCTTGAGCAAGCAGAGTGGGAATAGGGACCAAAGCCATCTCGGATCCAGTCCCCAGCCTGGTGGGAATCACTGTGGGCCTTTCTGGTTTCTGAATGGTCCGTTCTCTCCAGGTGTCACGCTGTCTGGCTTGAGTCTTATGGATACTGTGCTCCTCCTCTCCTGCTCTCTTCTATGTAAGGGAGAAATTAATTTTGATTTGAATTTAATTTTGATTGAGGATGACTAGGTAGGTCACTTGTCACCTATGAGGGTCATCTTTTTTAATGATCATCATTATTGCTTCTCAATGTCAAAGCCAAATGCCTTTCTTTTCTCTTGACCTGAGATGGTCCACTTGAGAGTTAAAAAAACATACCAGACACAGGCTTTGGATCCCAGAGAACCTGGGTTCAGACCCCAGCCTGGCCATTCATCCTCTGTGCGTCCTCCAGCTGGTTTCCTAACCTCTCTGAGCTCAAAGTTTCACTCCTGGAGGGTGTGGTGAGGCTTTTGTGAGTTTAGGCATGGAAGGCATCTGACTTAAAGGACAACAGCTTTGGATTGCCAGTCTGCGTCCTGGAACTTGGGCCTTCTTGCTGCCAGAGTGACCCAGATCCTTTGTGACTCAGTTTCCACTTCTCTCAAAAGTCAGTGTGGACCAGCTGCTCTTAGCTAGTCCTTTTGAGAAAAGTACACAGATACATATCCCCCTCCCAAAGCATATGATTTCAGTGGGTTTGTAGGCCTCAGGTTTAAGACAGCCCCATCCATCCTCATCCTTGTCATGAATTGTTTGGAAGATATGAGGCCTTCTGTCTACCACAATCTCCTCCCACCCTTCTTGAATGCTTGGTGGTAGCGGTTGTAAATGTCAGGGAAGTGCAAATGCACTAATTAACCAGCACATGGGGAGAGGGGTTGACATGCAGAATCTGGCCAAAGTCACCTTCAAGAGCATCCACCTGCTCCATCCCCATTCTGCTTTCTCCAAGCTGCATCTCCACCTGGTGAGCATCTAGTCTTTTTTGCTGGGCTCCTTGAGTGGCAGCCCACCAGGCAGCTGGTTTCATAATTGGGCAACTCCAGTCTGTTCAAAAATTCTTCCGGTTTGGAGTAGAAGTCTGTGTCCCTGTTACTTCTACCCACTGGTTCTAGTACAACCCTTCAGGCATCTCTTATTGGCTCAATTATTCACTGTGGTCCCCTGGTGCCTGCATTCTGTTCCTTCCTGGAGGCGTTCAACACACCGAACTGAATCTGCCAATGATCACAACACCATTTATTGAGTGTTTGTTATATGCTGGACCCAGTACTGGGCACTTTACACGTACTATTTCCATATAAGACAGCCCTATGAGGTGGATTCTTTTCTTATCCTCATTTTGCAAATGAAGAAACATATTTAGAGAGGTTAAGAGATCCACTCAAGATCACACAACCCATAAGGAGCTGGGCTACATCCCAAAGCCAGCATCTGCCTTTAGAACCCATGCCTCCGCTACTACTTCTGTCCTGTGCTGCCTGTGTGCCCACAAATGTGTGTGTGTGTGGTTGTGTGTGTGTGTGTGTGTGTGTCTCGGTCTGTGGTGTTTGCTGGCAGTGCTTTTCTCCCACTCACCTGCTTGTTGCTGTTGTTCAGTTGCTCAGTCGTGTCCAACTCTTCGCGACCCCATGGACTGCAGCACGCCAGGCTTCCCTGTCCTTCACCATTTCCCAGAGTTTGCTCTAACTCATGCCCATTGAGTCGGTGATGCCATCCAACCATCTCATCCTCTGTCGTCCCCTTCTCCTCCTACCCTCAATCTTTCCCAGTGTCAGGGTCTTTTCCAATGAGTCAGCTCTTTGAATCAGGTGGCCAAAGTATTGGAGCTTCAGCTTCAGCATCAGACCTTCAAAATGAATATTCACAGTTTACTTCCTTTAGAATTGACTGGTTTGATCTCCTAGCGTCTTTTAACTCTCCTGAGGTCCCTGTTAAAAATGCAGATCTGTCACCTCTACTCCAGATCCAGGAATCTGCACTGTTTAAAATTCCCAAGACCATTCTTGAACACACCACAGTTTGAGAACCACAGCACTAAGGTATACTTAGGGAGAGAATGTGGGGTATGGCTTTCAAGAGATCTGAATTCAAGCCTTTTTTAAAAAATTAATTATTATTTATTTGTCTGCATTGGGTCTTAGTTGAGGCACGTGGGATCTTCGATCTCTTTTTTGCGGGATGCAAGTTTTCCTTAGTTGCGGCACCGGGAATCTAGTTCCCTGACCAGAGATCAAACCACAGCCCCCTGCATTGGGATCACGGAGTCTTAGCCATTGGACCGCCAAGGAAGTCCCCTGAATTCGCGTCTTGGCTTCACTCCCTTGAGCTGGTTACTTTCCCTTCCTGGGACATGATGTTATACCCACTGGGGCGGGGAGTGGGGAAGATGACTGTTCTCTGTGAAGGGCTGTGGAAGTCTCCTAGGTGGATGTCACACATTATGGAACAGGCTCTCGGAGGACAGAAGTACCCTGATAAGGCCTCTCCCGCCACAGTGGATGTGCATAGCCTTGTGCCTTTGGCTCCCAGGAGGCCCTGAGTGCCATTCCCAGCCCCACTCCCACCCCCATCCCTCCAGACATCGAGCCTCTGCTTTCTAGAAGGATTGGGATATGTTGGATGAAGCCCAGGTGCGCAGATTTCTCAGCCTGGGTGGTGGGGACCCTGGACAGGTGGATAGGACCTACTCCACACACACACCCTTCCTCCTCCACAGCCCCTCGATGGCCTCTGATCTCCCAGAGAGGAGATGCTGTGCTCTAACTTCTGGAGGAGGGGGGTTGGGGGGGCCTGCCATTTGTGCATTGATTTTTTTTTATTTTAATTAAAAAATTTTCTTTGGCCACACTCTGTGGGATCTGAGACCTTAGTTCCCAGACCAGGGATTGAACTTCCACCCCCTGCTTTGGAAACACAGCGTCTTAATCACTGGGCCCCTGGAAAAGCCCTGCATTGGTGTTTTATTTTATTTTATTTTTTTGCATTGGTGTTTTAAATTCACTGGAGATCCATCCTTTCCCCTGGAGGGCTACTCTGCTGGCCGGTGGGCAAGTCTGGGGAAACAGCTGACCTGCTGCTGGCTGGACAGGTCTGGGGCTGGGAGAGGTGAGGGGTTAAGGAACTGCCTGCCTGGGCCTTGGCCAAGTCCCTGTCCCAGCCTCCTAGCTCTGCTGTACACAGAGCCCTTGTTCCACTTGATCCTTTTTGATCTCCTGAAAACACTGAATTAGTAAACACGCATTTTATGGACGAGGTCATTAGAGTCCAGGAAGCTGCAGTGACAGGTCCAAAGCTCTCATGTCTGTGTGTGTGGGGGCGGAGGTGGTAAAGGTCAGAACTTGAACCCAGGCTCCTTGACCATAGCACAGGTGTTTTCTGCACTGTATCCCATGCCTCATTATTTTCTGCCCCACCTGTTTGGGACTTTGGTGCCAGAGTCTTTGGGCCACCATGGGGCTGTGTGATCCTGGGTAGGGCTGATCATCCCTTAAAACTTTGGTTTCCTTGTCTGTGATGGGTGGGTGGGGGTGTGTTTAGCTGGACCTCTAAGATTCCTCCCAACCTTGACATTCACAGGTTACACTTTTTTTCTGTATTTCTGGGAGCAGACTTGGGGATTGTTCATGATGGGCTCAGGGCATGGGTGAGTTGTTGGGTGGGGTTGGAGGGCAGAGTGCTGCACTGGGGCTTGTTATGAAACCAGTTAAAAGGGGTTTTGTGGGCTCAGTGTCCAGGGTCTTCAGGGAGCTGAGCTGGGAGTGGGGCAGCAGGAAGATGCCCAGGGCTGGGTGAGGTGGCTGACTCTGAACAACGCAGGAGGGTGATGGTGGGAATGACTGGGGGTTGCGGATGGGGGCTAAGGGGGAGCACGGGGCTCTGAGATTGATCCAGCAGCACCCCTCTCTCAGCCCAGGACAACCTTGGCCGAGAGACCAAGAGAAGGTCATAGTCTCTCTCTCTTTTTTTTGGCTGTGACACAGGGCACATGGGATCTTAGTTCCCCGACCAGGGATCGAACCCACGCCCCCTGCATTGGAAACGCAGCGTCTTAAGCACTGGGCCACTAGGAAAGTCCCTAAGAACGTCATAGTCTCTTCTCCTCCTGAGCCACCACCGTCTCTCCATAGGGCATCCCCAGCCTTCCCTTGAGTCCAGCCCCTCTCAGCTGGAGTCTGTGTTGGGACTGAGGGGTTTCCAATTGCCTGCTCTCCATGCCCAGGGCCGGCCCCCCGCATTCTGGCTTCCTAAAGCAGGCCCTTGTCAATTGCAGCCTCTGCCAGCCTCCTGCCCTCAGCTTCTCCTCCATCGTGCGTCTTCTTCCCTTCCTGGGAGCGGATCCCTGTCCCCCACCCACGAGATCAAACCCGTAACCCCTGGCCTGGCTATCAAGTCTCCACACCCACTCCAGCTTCCCTCCCTGCCTCTTCTCCCTCTGTTCTTCAAGCTGTCTGCTTCCCGGTCTCCGTCTGTGACTCCTGTATGGTCTTCTCTTTCGGCCACTGCTTCATTGCCCAAATTCTAACTGCCCCTCGGGGTCTGGCACAAATGTCACTTCCACTCGGTCTCATCACTAAGGGGTGGCCCTCCCCCTGTGCAGTCCTAGCTTGCAGGTCTTATCAGCTGCCTTGCTTTACACATTGTCATCAGCTTGTCTGTCTCCTGAGATGGGTTCTGAACTTCTTGAGGGCAAGGCCCAGCTCTATCTCTCATCTGGGTGCCCACGGAGTGGGTGGGGCTCTACGAGGGCCTTTCTTGGTCTGGTAAATGCTCGTAAAGCCTTGTAGAGTCGGACACTGGCTTGTAATTGGGCTTGGTTTTTACGCTCTTGGCTCAGAGCTTTTGCCTGCATCCTACTCCCTGGTGCAAACAGGTGGGGGTCCTGTCTGTCTGTGCTCTGGGCTAAGCCGGCTCCAGCCGAGAGATGCACAGAGGCTTTTTGGAGAGGCTTTTCTGCCTCCTTTGGCTCATTCTTGATCTGCTGTTTAAGAAAGTCTATTCTGGCTTTGTGGCATCAAAGACAGAGAGGCCCGAAACCAGGCCTGAAAAGGGTACCTTGTCAGCTCCCCCACCTGCAGGCTGAACTGCAGGTCTCAGAGGAGTGTAGCCAAGATGCACCTGATTCTCTAGAACTCAGAAGAGTTTGTCAAATATTTCCAAAGTGTCTGCGAGGTTCTGCAGATTGTGTTGGGGGCTCAGAGACATGGTTCCAGAGGCACCCAGGGATCTCGTGACTTTTCTAGGGCTGCAGAGACTGACTATCTTTGTGTTTAGCAAGGGTCATTGAACCAGGAGGGGGGGTCTCCATGATGATGGATCCCCATTCAGAATGAGGCTTTTTTCCTTCAAAACTCTTGCTTCCCTGCTAGCATCGTTTGCTGAGCATGGTCTTAGGTGGTGGGAGGGTGGGCAAGGTGGGCCCGAGGGGAACAGACTTTGGTTAACACCCACATAGCTCAGCCGCAAGACCAGGGAGGAGCTCTGTGTCCCCAAGTAAGAAGTCTCCATCTCCTTGTAGGTCACAGTGATTATTAAAGACCCATCTTGGAGTAAGGTCCAAGGGATGCTGACGGTGCTGGAGGGAGAGAAGCGAGATTGGTGATGGTTTGGCTTTAGGTTCAGATGCTGCCCAAGTCCCTTGCCTTTAGAAGCCAGCAAGGGCCCTTGAAGTCCTGTCGCTCCCAGCGTGCCCTTGTTACTGAGCGTCCTGCTCACTTTTGTTTTCTCCGTTCACCGGTCTCCACCCCTTCCTCTACCCCTGGACCGAGCATCCTAGCACCGGTGCCTTAGAGCTGACTCTTATCTAGGCCGTCCTAGGCCCCACCTCCTCAGAGAGGGTCGGATGGGAGCGTGGGGGTAAATGAATGGATAAATGAGCCAATTCCCCTCTCAGCAGCTTTGGTGACCCTGTCTGTCACCCGCTGGAGAAAATGTAACAACTGAGTCCACCAGGAAATGGCTGTCTGATAGGGGCAGGGGGACCCAGCCAGACATAATGGAAGCTGGCGCTGGCTGGAGTCGGGATCTGGGAGCCTTTCCCGTCCATCAAAGCTGGCACTGCTTCCGGGAGGAGAGAATTCCCAAAGGCTCCGCCAGGCCCCCTGATAGGGATCTGCCGGGTGTATGTGAGGGATTTGTTTTTCGGTCAGGATGTGGGGAGTTAAAAATAGGCCTCCTAATCCCCTGGGTTCGTGTCAGACTTGAGGCTGTGCAGGGCCCTTTGGCTCCATTATCTCACTTGAGTGGCTTGGCAGCGGCTGATGTGGGTAGAGGTCGCACTGCCCGCTTTATAAAGGAGCACGTGGAGGCGTGCGCCGGAGTTCTGCTTGAGGCTGAACCCAGTGTTTGGTGGCAGAACCTAGCCTAGTTTCCTGGCCCCCTAATGCCTGAGTTCTTTATTCTTTCCAGGAGCCCAGTTGAAGTCTAAAGTCAATGGGCGGCAGGAGGGCAGGGGTTGATTTAAACAACAGGGATAGGTTATTAAGAGATGCTTCACTGATAGCCCAACAGTAAAGAATCCAGCTGCCAAGCAGCAGATACAAGTTCGATCCCTGGGTCAGGAAGATCCCCTGGAGAAGGAAATGGCAACCCACTGCAGTAGTCTTACCTGGGAAATCCCATGGACAGAGGAGCTTGGCAGGCTGTAGTCCCTGGGATCGCAAAAGAGTCGGACACAACTCAGCGACTAAACAACAACAGCTAAGTGAAGCAGTGAGGAAGCCTCAAGATGGATCAAGGCCACAGGCGTTGGGGAACAGGGGGGGGATGGATCAAGGACCCAAGGGTTGGGGAGCAGTGGGAGGCTGTAAGTGCTGAAGCAGGGGTGTGGGGGGAGGTGGGGTAGTGATGAGAGTGAGGCAGAAAACGCCATCAGGACCCCAGATCGAACCCCTAGCAAGTCATAATAAAGGGTGTGAACCCGATGCTGTAGGCAGTGGGGAGCCATCGAGGATTCCAGAGCACAGCAGTTACCACTTTATCAAAAGTGCAGTGTGATGGTGTGCCCCTCTGGCTTTGCTACCCACGTCCTTTTATGGTGTTTGGTAGAGCAGATTTGGGGGAGTTTTTTTTTGGCCACACCATGTGGCATGCAGGGTCTTAGTTCACCTGGCCAGGGATGGAACCCGCGCTCCCTGCAGTGGAAGCGTAGAGTCTTAATCACTGGATGACCAGGGAAGTCCCTGTAGAGAAGATTTTTATTTTGATCCCTTTTTATCCAGAAGATACCCTGCCCCTTCCCAGCTCTCCGTCTGGAACCTGGTGCCATAGAGGAGGGCGAGCCCCATGTTCTGCTGCCGCTGGGTTCCAGGGTAAATTCTGTCTGGGCTTCTTGGATTTCTCCTGTTTTTAATCTCGTTCTCCTGCTTGTCTGTCGGTCTGTCCTCGCCGTGGTGGGAGGAATTAAGGGAAAGGGAAGAGGCGGTGACTGAAGTTGGCGGAAGGTGCTTCTGTCCTGGCCTGATTCATTCAAACTTTTACAGGCCGGGCGAGTGCTTCCTGGCCCCTGGCAAGCTCCCAGACCACCAGGCTCTCCTTCCACACATATTAGTGCCTTTTGTTCTCTAACCCATACCTTTATTGGCTCTTTGCTTCTTCCTCAGGTAGAGGGAGACCTTGGTGGGCAGGATGGGAAGTAAACCAGCTCTCTCAGAGCGTTGGAAACCCGTCATCTACCCGTTTTAGAGTTGGGCAGACAGAGGCCCTGGGTTTGCTGGGAATTGAACCCAGATCTCCAGCCCCATCCTGGCTGCAACACTGCCCTGCTTTTCAGAGCCACTCTGCTTCTGGCTCCAAGCGCAGGGGTTCCCAGCTCTCCATGAATCTTGGTTCTGCAGCCTGAGCTCCTCCTGGGGCTGGGAGCCAGCTGTGCTGAGCCTACGGGTTCCCGGAGAGGGCCCTTGGCGTCGGCTGAGTCACACAGATGAGATCACTGCTCACCTCGGGATGGGGGAGGATGCCAAGGTTTGGGAACTTTCAGTCTGAGGCACTTGTCGATTTTGTGTGTGTATGTGTAAGAAAAACAAACCTCTGGGTTTGGACTTTGTACTTGGCCCGTGAACTGCAGTTTCTGGGCTGTGCCATCTCTCAGATTCCAGGAGAATGGAATGACACATTTCAATGACACAGAGCCCAGGAGCTCTGTGTCCAGAGCTTGAACCCAGTGTTCGTGTTTGTTCTGCCCCATCCTGGCTGTATGTGAGGGGCAGCACCTTCGTGGGCTGTAGTAATCATTCCTAGCAGCTCACACTTTCTATGAGTACTTCCTATGAGCCAGGATCTGAGCTCAAGGCTTTCCAAGTATCAGTCCCTCTGGTTCTCACAAGAGACGCAGAAGGTCCTGTTATCATCTCCATTTTGCAGATGAGAAAACTGAGGCCCAGAGAGGAGAAGTGACTTGCCTAAGCTTACCACGCTGGGAACGGGCAGAGCTAGAGTGTAAATGAAAGTCTTTTCCACTTCATAGCTTGAAGTATTAGTCACTGTGCTTCTGTGCCTTCCAGCTGCTAGGCTAACTCCTGTGAAAGCATAAATACAGAGAAATTAGGTGTGACTAGCAGGTAAGGCGGAGAAGGCAATGGCAACCCACTCCAGTTCTCTTGCCTGGAAAATCCCATGGACGGAGGAGCCTGGTAGGCTGCAGTCCATGGGGTCGCGAAGAGTCGGACACGACTAAAGTGACTTAGCAGCAGCAGCAGCAGCAGGTAAGGAGCAAGAAGGGGGTGAATGAATGAGGAGTCCTAGATTGACATCATCCCCCATATTCCTCTTCTAGCACTGGCCTCAAGCTGTCAGAGATGAGGACAGAGGAGAGCAGGTGTGGCTGTATCCAGGCTCCAGGAGGGAAGGGCACGTTAGAAACCATGGTCCCACAGACAACCAGTCCTGGGCCTATCTCTTTTCACCCCCTGTAGCTGTTGGCTTTTTTTTTTTTTTTTTAATAAATTTATTTATTTTAGTTGGCTTTTTTGATGTTGATGTTAATTCCTTTGTCTTTGTCCTCCAGAAGGTGCCTTTAAGGCAAGATGGTTGCTGGGGGGGGGGCGGCATTTCCCTTTGAGTGGAATGACTGATGCTATGTTGATTCAGATTTGGGATAGAGGTCTATTGTTGGATGCTAAATCCTTGGGGCTTGGGGCGGGAGGTGGAGAAAGAGCCAAGCAGCTTGTTCCCACCCCAGAGGGGCCTGGTATTGTGGAGAGGCTAAGGATAGGGGTTAGTTTAGGGTCAATTAAATAGTCCTGGGTTGGAGTCCTGGCCGCTCCACCTACCAGCTGTGTGGCGTGTTGGACAAAGTTGCCTCACTTCTCTGATCCTCGGTATTCTCATCTGTACATTGGGAATGACAATAATCCCTACCTCCTAGGGCTGTTGTTGGGGTAAAACTAGACTTGAAGCTAGAGAACACAATACAATGTCTATACCTTGTAAACACTTAATAAATGCTAGTGTTGTTTATTTATTTATTGTTTTGGCTGCTCTGGGTCTGCATTGCTGCACACAGGCTTTCTCTAGCTGTGACGAGCGGGGACCACCCTCTAACTGTGGTGCTCCGCTTCTCATTGCGGTGGCTTCTCTTGTGGAGCACGGGCTCTAGGGTGCGCAGATTTCAGTAGTTGCAGTGTGTGGGCTCAGTAGTTGTGGGCAGGGGTTTAGTTGTTCCGCAGCATGAAGGGTCTTCCTGGATCAGGAATCGAACCTGTGTCCCCTGCATTGCAAGGAGGATTCTTCATCACCAGACCACCAGGGAAGCCCAATGCTAGTGTTTTTGCTCTTATCACTATTCGTATTAGTATTACTACTGGGGACCTTCTCAGTCAACTTTGTGCTGGTCTTGGGAAACTCTGGCTAATCCCCTTTCCAGAACTTACTGCCTCTGGTCAAGGCAATTCTGAGTATGGAAAAGTCTGATTTAGAATGACTATGTGAATTACTCATTTGTTTTTTCTTTTAAATGTACAGAGTGACAAATTGGCCAAACAAAAAGGTTTTTGAATGTGTGTTTTTAAGTGCAATACAGGGATGATTACAGAAAGGGGATGATGGCGCAAATAGCTCTTTAAAGTCCTGCAAGTCTATCTTGGACGGCATTCGCATTACACTCGAGCTTGTTTTTGCTGATTAAGTCACTGAGGTGAGTGTTTGTCGAAGGAGCTCTGCTGGGTGAGGAGGGTGTGTGTGTGAGGGTGTGTGTGTGTGTGTGTGTATGTGCACATGTGTGCTCGGTCATGTCTGACTGTTTGTGAGTCCATGGACTGTAGCCCAACAGGCTCCTCTGTCCATGGGATTTCCCAGGCAAGAATACTGGAGTGGGTTGCCATTTCCTTCTCCAGGGAATCTTCCCGACCCAGGGGATCAAACGTGTCTCTCGCATCTCTTGTGTCTCCTGCATTTGCAGGTGGCTTCTTTCCCACTAGCGCCATCTAGGAAACCCCGGGGGCGGGTGGGGAGATTCAAATCAGTGTGAGGTTCAGTGCCTCCCTCCCTCCTGAGAGCCTCTTGGTCTGTTCCTAGGGAGAAAGCATGCCCAGTCTTTGGAGAGGCCACAGTTGGTGTGGGGAGGGTGAGAGATCAGGAGGGCTTCCTGGAGGAAGTAGTGTTGGAGGTGGCTGCCCTGGTTTCTGTAAACAGAATTGCAAAATCACTTCTCCCAAGCTTGCTTGGTTCTCTGCAACAACCCTGCAGCCAGGTCAGCTGAGAGGTCCCAGGCCTGGCAGTCAGGACAGTTGGAGAGCGAGAAGATGTCCGATCCCCACTGTTTCCCTGTTTAGACCTGTCCATTCCTAGAGCCCTTTTGTCTTGGGCATGCCTGTAGAGAGGGAGCGGAGGCTTATGCATGAAGATTCGGGTATGAAATCAGAGCTATATTTGTCACTTCCATTGTGTGCCCTCAGGCAAGCCATTTCACTGCCTGTGCCTCAGTTTCCCCACCTGTCTTACAAGGATAATAGTGACCCTCAGGTAACCAAGTTGTTTTGAGGCATCGGTGAGGTCATGCAGGTAAAGTGCTTATCACGGAGCTGGCGCAGGATAAGTGCCTGTCATTAAAAGCTGCTGTCTGCCTGCTGTTGTTTTTAGCACAGGACACACCTCTCCACCCTCGCCTCTCCCCTCCACTGAGTTCCTGTTGTTGACATCCTCCTCACCATCTAGCTCAGGGATTTTAAGTATTTATATCCTTGCTGGAATTTCTCTTTGCATTGTCTAGTTAATTACCTAATTGAATGAAGGCAAACAATTTCGCTTCGCTTCCTTTCCTGTGGAAGTGCAGGAAGCGGCCGGTGCCTTCTTTTCTGTGATTGAGACGATTATTGAAGTATTTGATGATGATGGTGACGCCTTTCCCCCCTTGAGAGGTCCTCTCCCTCTTAGAATAGCTTCTCGGCCCTGTAAATCAAGCTGTAGCCACGTGCTTGGAAGGCATACATCTTGTTGAGGATGTTGATGGGTTTGGCCGCTGTTTCTTTGGGTGCCAACATGCTGTTTTGGCACCTTCTTGCCCATTCCCGGAGGGATAGTTGATAAGACAGCTTTTTTTAAATATTCAGAACTAATGACCTATGTACATATTTGGGGAGGACTGGCTGATGGAGTATGCATCAAAACCAAGGCCGGGGGAGAAGGCGTCCCATGGCAAGAATCACTGACTTTTAATTTCTGCTGATGTTGGTGGCATTGAGTTCTGCCTTGCCCCTAGTGGCTCTGGGGTGGGGAAGTGCAGTGATTAAGGTCATTTTTTGTTTGTTTGTTTTGGCTGTACCATGCAGCTTGCAGGATCTTAGTTCCCTGATCAGAGTTTGAACCTGGTCCCCAGCAGGAAGCGTGCCGAGTTCTAACCACTGGACCACCAGGGAATTTCCAAGGGCATGGGATCTGAACTTGATGTGCTGGGGGCTTCCAGTCCCTACCCTGCTGCTTGGTAGCTGCATGAAATGGCACAGCTGCTTAACTTGTCCTTGGCTCTAAGGTGAGGGTACCATAAATCCCACTTCATAGGAGTTGTAAGAATTGTTCTACCCACAATGCTGGCACATGTAAGTACTCATATGAGTAAGCTGGTATATTAAAGGATCTTAAAAAACCCGTACCGTGTTCTTTACCCCAAGACCCTCCCCATTGGTCTTACCTTGTTCTTCTCCAGATAATAACCGGAACCGGCACACCTGGGGCTCTCCCCACCTCTGGGCTCCTGCCGGGCGGTCCCCTCTATTTAGAATGTCCTTGTCCTTGCCCTTATTTGTTCCTTCAGGACTTATCTCAAGTACTGTGCCTCCATGACATTTTTCTAGAGTGCCCCAACCAGTCCCCCTTAAATGCCCTACTATATCCTTGTTCTGCCTTTTGTCTGCAACTGGTTGTTGGCCCAAGTATGTTCCATGGAAAGGCAGTCTGGAAGATACTTTGTAGAAAAGGAATTTTGGAAAAGGCCGCATACTTGATGCCCATTCGTACAGTACCAATCCACACTAGCAATTTTAAAGGCTCTGAGAAGTTCTGCAATGCAGAAACCTGCTGAACTTGCTTGCCCCAGAATTCTCCAAACCTCTGACCTTAGGATACTTTCTTCTTCTTTTTTTTTTAAATTATTTATGTATTTATTTTTGTCTATGCTGGGTCTTCGTTGCTGGATGGGCTTTTCTCTAGTTGTGGAGAGAAGGGGCTACTCTCTAGTTGTGGCGCACGGGCTTCCCATTGTGATGGCTTTTCTTGTTGTTGAGCACAGGCTCTAGGGTGCACGGGCTCCAATAGTTGTGGCTCCCAGGCTCAAGAACACAGGCCCAATAGTTGTGGTTCACGGGCTTAGTTGTTCCACAGGTCAGGGATCGAAACTGTGTCTTCTGCATTGGCAGGCGAATTCTTCACCACTGAGCCACCAGGGAAACCCTAGGATACTTTCTTCTCGAAATACCTGTTGACAAAGCTTTGTGACCTCCTTGGGGGATGTGGCCTATTGTAGACATCTTTATCATAGTCTGATGCTATCTCCCCGTTTTACAGTCAAGGAAACCAAGTAACTGGTCCCAGGTAAACCTGTGTGCCCCTCCCTCACCTCCTGGATCAAGTGGTAGGTCCTTTATGTGGGTGTTCAGGGCCAGGTGGCAAGGGAGGGCTGACTGTGACCTGCTCTCAAGGGCCTTTTAGCCTTATTGAAAGGGTGTGATGGACACATGAAATAGAGAGAGGTTAACTGTCAAACCATGCATCCCTGAGCTGCTGTGTAACAGGAGCCCCGGTGCTGACCTGTCTGTATCCTGGCCAAGGAAGAACGCGAGAGTCAAATGTCCTTTGGGAACCTAGCATTGTCCCCAGCACTGGGACCCCAGAACTCAGCCACACCGTCTCCCACCCCAACCACCAGGGATTCCTGGGACTCCACTGGGTTCTAGTCCTGAGGGGGCACAGTCAAGGAAGGCAGAGGAGGCAGCCAGGAAGAGAAGAACCTTCTGTTTACCAATGCACACTCCTCCCTTCCTTTCTGGGGAAAAAAATACTCTCTTTTCTAGTCCTCTTTTATTATCAGACATTCTCAGGGGAGCAATTACCTGACAGTGGGAATTATCTGCTGTCTTTATTCTAGTGCCTGTCTGCCAAAATTCCTTCTTGGAGTAATTGATTTTGGTAATTCAGAGGTGCTGAATATTGTATTAGGAGAGGGTGCCGGTGCAGAGGCAGGGGGATGCCCACGAAGGCGTGGGTGGCCAGCGGAGAGCTGCTGGTGATGGCTATGATGGGGGTGGGGCAGAGATGACAGATAATGCAGTTCTTGCCTTTGAATTTGTCCCGCCTTGTGTTGAAGGTGCGTGGGTTGCACAGGAAGTCGCTTGACTGTGGGAACTGGGGCAGGTTTACTGTAGGAAATGAAGAGCTGAGAGGCAAGTGTCAGGTCTGGTCACCCCTCGCCATAGGGGTTTAGTCCTGGGCATTGGCCCCAGCCTGACTCTGACGCTGGCAGTCATCCTGTGGTCTCCCGGAGGGCCAGGGAAGTAGCGGCGACTCCTAGGAGAAACTTGAAGGAGAGCAGCTGCTGTGAATCGGCCTGACCTTTCCTCTGGGCTGCCTGAGGTGCTGACTCTGAACCCTGGTGCCCGGGGCACCACTGTCCCCTGGGCGGGGAGGGCAGGTCAGGGCACCTGCTTCGTGGGGGTGCTGAGAAGGACATGAAGGGAGGACCTCAGTGCTATCTGCTCAGTGGATGAAAAAGGCAGGTGTGGGGCCTTCCTCCCGGAAATGGCCCCAGCAAATGCCCAGAAAAGGCCCAATTTCAAATGAGTGAAATTTGAAATTCTAGCCTGGGCTAGAAGGTTACTCAGGTTTCTCTCACCGGGGGCTTCGATGAGGGGGTGGTGCTCTGCTTCCCCACTGCAATGGGAGTCGGGGAAGAGGGTCTCCAGGGAAAATTGGGGCACTGGCCGCAGAAGAAGAGGGAAGAAGCACAGGCAAAAACAACAACAAGCCCAGAAACACGATTTCCATGTCATGAATGGTTATGAAATTCAGTGGAGTTTTGTAGACACTTTTTTTCCTCCAAAGAAGGAATTTACATCGAGGCCCATCATCTCCTATAACAAAACCAAGCAGACCCTGGGCATTGCCAGGGATCTGAAGCCGCAGCTTGGCTCAGCAGGAAAGAGCAGCATGATCAGTTAGTGAGAGGTGCCTACACCTTGCTGGAGGAGGCGGGGGCTGTCTGTGCTCTGATGGCCTGTGTGCCAACCCTCATCGGGTCTGAGCTTTGGTATTACAGATGTTTTTAAGGTTTGAGAACAACTGGGCTGAAACTAAATCATGTTGAAAGACTCTTGCAAACTTTAAAGGTCCAAATACAAGTCCTTGGAGCCCTTTCTGGCCAGATATAATGCTATCTTACAGAGCCAACAGATAAATTACCATGTGATGGGAGGAGATAAAGGGTGATTGTGGGAAGGTGTGGCTTCTGACACTCCAAGGCTCCAGGGAGGCCTTCTTGTCCTTCGACTGTGACAGTAGTGAGCTGCAAGCCTCTGCCTAAAGGGACACATATTTATTGATTGCCTACTGTATGCCAGGCACTGATTTAGTTTGAGTGCCTACTGTTTACCAGCTTGAGCACTGGTGTGATTTCAGGAGCTCTTCTAAACCAGCTCTCGTGCCTGAAATTCCACCATTAGAGATAGATTTCTTTGGGTTAAACATTGACCTTTCTAGCTTAGGTGTTAGCTATTAAGGGGATGCTGAGTGGGGATCTCATTTTCTCTAAGCCCTCTCTGGGTTGGAAGTTATTATTTGGAAACGTGGAGATAGAGAAGGTAAACAGAGGACCAGGACACGACATCGGGCTGGTGGTGGAAGTCAAGATTTGCACGTCATTTGTCACTGTGCCTACCCCACCCTGAGTGCTAAACTTAGCCACAGTCAAAAATTTAAGTCATCAAATCGTTTTTAGTGGCCATTGTTTTCCAAGTTTGGATCCTAAGGCCAGAATGAGAACTAAAGGTCCTTCCCGCCTCTGGTCCCTTCTGCTGTCTTCCAGATCCTTCCGCTCAGATGGGCGGCTCCTACTGTGGCTGCCCCGGCCAGCTGCTAGAGGAAGTTGCTGGAACCACCCTCCCACTCTTCCCAGCTGGAAGAACAGTTGTCTGCCCCTACCTGGTCACCTTCTGGCCCCTGGGGACCCCTTCCCCATGACAATATCCACCACTGACCAGTCAGCAAACGCTGGCCCTCCTCCCACCACACTGTTGTTGTTGTTTTAGTTGCTAGGTTGTGTCCAGCTCCTTGTGACCCTGTGGACTGTAGCCCGCCAAGTTCCTCTGTCCATGGGAATTTACCAGGCAAGAATATTGGAGTGGGTTGCCATTTCTTTCTCCAGGGGATCTTCCCTACCTAAGACTAGAACCTGAGTCTCCTGCATCTCCTGCATTGGCAGGCAGATTCTTTACTACTGAGTCACCTGGGAATACCCTCCACCCCCGAACCCAGCCCCATACAGTGGTTTAAGTATCTGTGGGCTCTGGAGTCTGGCTGGGTTCAAGACCAGCTGGGTGACTGTACAGACTCTGCTGTAAAATGGGATAACAGGGATAACAGTACTAACTCCAGAGGATTTATGGAGGTGTCATTGAGATAGATGATCATATCCCTAGTTCAAGGCCTGGCATGCATGTAAAAGAAACCAGACATGTGGGGTCTTTGATGATCATAATATTATTAGTGCTTGGGGCCTCAGCCAGCCTTCCCAGGGTGGGTACGAGCCTCTGGCCACCATCCCAGACATACACCTCCTGGCCCTTCTGACCCTTAGAAGGTCCTCCCCTGGATACCTCCTCTTCTCACCTACCAGCTCTCACCTGGGAGCCCCATTCGTGCCCACGGTGTCCACTACCCCTGAACCTGGACTACTTCCATCCCTGGTGGTAAGTCTCTTACTCTAATCCTCCCCGAGTTTTAGGGGGAGCTCCTCTCCGAGTTCCAGACAGAGAAGTGATTTTTACCAGATGCTCTAGAGGTGCATCAGCTAGTCCAGTGAGGAAGTCCTTTCCTTTCCACTAAAACCACTTCCTCCCACTCTCACCACCCATCCCCCACCCCGACTTCCCCCTTTCAGGTGAAGGCTGCGCTGACCAGCCCTGGAGCCAGGGAAGCCTTGGCTGGTACTTCACCTCCTTTCCCTCCTTCCTCTTTCATGAAAGACCAGTAGTTCCCTTGGCTCCTGGTTCTTACCTCCATTCCCTCCCGTACTGTCCACTAGGGGATATGCCGGCCACAGCCTCCTGCTGCCCAGCCTTCCCTGCCTCCTGCCTCCAGGGGACCTTTCTAAACCTTGATCTGATGGAGTCGCTACCTCTGTGCCAGGGGCCTCTGCTTCCCATCTCTCTACTTGGAGGTGATAGTTCCACTTCTCAGGGCCGAGGCTGCTGGTGGATTGAGCAATGGTGTGGGTTGAAAGCAAAACAGAGGTGGACAAACTAATAATTAACAGATGTCAATTGTGAATAGCTTAAAAATACCACCAGTGCCCCACCCCCCTCCTCTGGCAAGGGAGGAAAAGCACACAGTCGCTTGGCCCCTTGGGAGCGATTGATTCCCAGCCAGCTTGGGACAGGTTTGGCAGAGAAAGTGACAGGTACTGTGGGGTGTGTGGGGGGAAAGGGGGGGCGGGGTAAGTGCCATTGCCAAGGCCCTTGGGCTTTGACTTACTGTGATTCCCAGGGCTTTTCTTGGGATGAAGAGAGTGGCTGCTGAATTAAAGAGGAAGATCAGGAGAAGGGGACGACAGAGGATGAGATGGTTGGATGGCGTCACTGACTCAATGGACATGAGTTTGAGCAAGCCCTGCGAGTTGGTGATGGACAGGGAAGCCTGGCCTGCTGCAGTCCATGGGGTTGCAAAGAGTAGGACACGACTGAGCAACTGAACTGAACCGAGGGACTGGTGGTCCAGTGGTGAGGACTGCTCACTTCCACTGCGGGGACTGCAGCTTCATCCCTGGTTAGGGAACTAAGATCCTGTGAAAGGTGTGCCAAGGGGAAAAAGAGAGAAAGATCAGAGAGGTGATTAGGGAGAACCATGGATCTGTCCAGAGTCGCGGCTCCCCGGTTTGATCCAGATCCAGGCTGCCGTCCTCTCTCCTGGCTGATGCTTCTCACTGGACTCACTCCTGTTTGCTCTCCTGCAGTCTCATCTTTACTCAGTAACTAGTGTGCGTGCACTTTTCTAATTTAAGGTAGACTGGTTCAAGTTGCTTTCAGCTCCCACTGCTCTCGGAGCCACGTGTAACCTGCCCTTGGCTCCCAGGTCTTGTTGACCGGTCCCGGCTCACCTCCCCTTCCCCATCTTCCTCACTGCTGTTCAGCCCCGCTGGTCTTCCCTTTGGTTTTGTCCACCTCTGGTCCCCTCTCCTCCTTGGAAGGTGCCACTTCAGCGCTCATCAGAAATGACCCTCCTCTGGAACCATGTGTCTCATCGAGGGTGACCCCTCCCTCACCCCGTTAGTCTCTGCCTCAATACCTGTTATTTTCTCTCTTGCAGACATCACAGTCTTAACTGACATGTGTGTATACCCATGCCTGCGTGTGTGTATTTATAGTTTCCTAATGCTTGTTTTTGTGTGTTTCCCAGGACAGAAAGCTCAAGAGGACAGGCTCTCTGGCTTTTCATCATTAGCACCTGGCAGTTTCTGGTACATAGTAAGTAAAGGTCGCTCAGTCGTATCTGACTCTTTGCGACCCCATGGACTGTACCATCCGTGGAATTCTCCAGGCCAGAGTACTGGAGTGGGTAGCCATTCCCTTCTCCAGGGGATCTTCCCAACCCAGGGATTGAACCCAGGTCTCCTGCATCGCAGGCAGATTCTTTACCATCTGAGCCACCAGGGAAGCCACTGGTTCATAGCAGGTCCTCAGTAAATATTTGTCAGGTGAATGCATGATGGGTAAATGGAAACCTCAAGAGAGGCAGGCTGTTGCCTAGGGTGACCAGTCATCTCGATTTGTCCAGGAATGGCAGGGAAAGGGTTCCTGGGACTTGGGATTTTTAGTTTTAAAACCAAAACAGTTGCAGGGAAACGGAGAAGAGCTGACACCCTGGCCCTGCCCAAGTGCCCATCCCTGGGGGACTGTGATTTTCGAGGTCCACGTGCTTTTTAATGTTCATAGTCTTTAGAAGGAGACCAGGGCAGATGCATTCCTAAGGATGGTGCGTGGAAGCCTGGGGGTGTGCACAGGGGGTGCTGGGCAGGTGGGCTGCCACTCCCCACCTGGCTGCTACGGGCCTCACCTGAGCCTCATGCCATTCCTGTTTAGCTTGGGGCCAGCTCCTCTCGCCCCGTCTTGGCAGATGAGGTTGACTTGACATGCCCAAGGTCAGCTGCAGGTGGCCAGGCTGGGGGCCCTCTCTAACAGCAGGGCTGGATCCCACATGTATTAGTTTGCTAGGGCTGCCAGAAACAATACCACCGACAGCGTGGCCTAAACAATAGAAATTGGTTTTCTTATGGTTCGGGAAGCTAGAAGTCCACGATCAAGGTGGGGGCAGGATTTGTTTCTCCTGAGGCCTCTCTCCTCGGCTTGCAGGTGGCTGCCCTCTTGCTGTCCCTTCACCTGGTTGTTCTCTCTGCACTTGGGCCCCTGGTGTCCAGTTTCCTCTTAGAAGGACACCAGTCAGACTGGACTAGGCCCCACCTAGATGGCCTCATTTCAACTTAGTCACCTTTGAAAAAAATCTTCATTTCCAATACAGTTACATTCTAAGATACTGGGGGTTGGGACTTCACATGCGAATTTTAGGGGAACACGTACTAGTGCATAAAACCACCCTCGGCCTGAGTGACCCCTTCCAAATACGACCTCAAGGGTGGTGGTGTCAGGCCGGAGGAGCGTCACCCAGGACAAGAGCCTTCCTCTTCCTGGGGGCTGGAGGACCCCAAGGGTGGATTTTCCGCTTTAAGGTACTGAATTTTCTTCACTTCCGCACTGTTTCTTTCCATTTCTTCCACGTTTGCATCTTCTCTCAAGAGAGAAACCACCCACGGTTCTCTCACCTGCTTGGGGCCAAGCAGGTTGGTTTTTCTCTGGACTGTAGTTCCAGATCCCGGTCTCAAAGTTTGGGGGGGTTCCTTTCTGGTATAGCCAGACTCCTGCTCCCCTCAGCGTCTCCTCCTCCTTGGAGCAGCTCTTCCAGGCTGAGTGGGCTCCCTGCCCCTGTGCCCCAGCTACCCTGCCCGGAGAAAGAGACTTGTCCCTGGCGGCCCCAGGACTTGGTCACAACCTGACACACTATAGGAATCACAGGGTTTGAGGAGACACGGAAGCAAGGTGCATGAGGAGTGGGGTGTTGTGGCTGCCGAGGGCGCTGGAGTAGACTGTCTGCAGCCAAAGCTATACTGCGTACTAGTGACCTTGGACAAGTCAGGGCACTTCTCTGAGCCCTGGTTTACTCATCTGTAAAATGGAGAGGTAATAAAGTTGTTGAGAAAGTGAAGTGACAGGAACGCATTTGAAGAGTTTCATATGGATGTGAGAGTTGGACTATAAAGAAAGCTGAGCATCGAAGAATTGATGCTTTTGAACTGTGGTGTTGGAGAAGACTCTTGAGAGTCCCTTGGACTGCAAGGAGATCCAACCAGTTCATCCTAAAGGAGATCAGTCCTGGGTGTTCATTGGAAGGACTGATGTTGAGGCTGAAACTCCAGTACTTTGGCCACCTGATGCGAAGAGTTGACTCATTGGAAAAGACCCTGATGCTGGGAAAGATTGAAGGCAGGAGGAGAAGGGGACGACAGAGGATGGGACAGTTGGATGGCATCATCAACTCAATGGAGTTGAGTTTGGGTAGACTCCGAAAGTTGGTGATGGACAAGGAGGCCTAGCGTGCTGCAGTCCATGGGGTCACAAAGAGTCGGACATGACTGAGCAACCGAACTGAACTGATGTGGTGCCAGTCACATCCTAAGTGCTCTGTGCATGTTAATTTCTGTTATGTGGGGACCTAGCGGTTGGGTGAAGAGTGCGCCTCTGTAACAGGCCTTCCTGGGCAGCTCTGAGGCTATCATTTCCTGCTCCATCAAGGGCATGGTTTGGGGCTGGGGGAAGAGGTTGGGGGTCCCGACTTTGCCACCCATACCCTCTGTGATGGGTCTGTGTCCCTCACCTCCTCTAGGCTTAACTGTCACTGACGGTCACGATCAGAATGAGCCCTTACAAGCAATGGGAGTTTTCTCAGGTCCCCAGACCTCTCCCTCATGACAGCCCAGCATCCACACAACACCCTGGAAGGCAGGTACTTTTATTATTTTGCAGAGGAGAAAGCAGAAGCTCAGAGAGGTAAAATTATTTGCTCCAGGTCACACAGCTGGTGGCTGCAGAGCCAGCTGGGCGGCCTTCAGAATGGCTGGTCTCTGAGTCCGCTTGGTGCTGAGGTTTGGGTATGGGCTCTGGGGCCGTTTGGACTGCTGGGATGGCAGGATCTAGGAGGGTTGTTTTGTTTTGTTTCCTTCTTTCTTCTTTTTTTAATTGTGACTGCTCCAAATTCTGAGCTGTTGCTCCCTGAGGCCCCTCGAGGCAGGCGGACTGGGCTGAGTTTGGCCTGCAGCCCTATTTGATGTGACCTGTATGGTGATTGTTTTAAAATGTGAGTCAGTCGCTTACACATCAGGAGGTTTTTACACTAAAATCTAGTAGCTGTTTCTTGATCAGATCTTCTGGCCGTTGTACGCCTGCTTTCCGGCAGCCCTGCCATGGACTAGGGCACGAATGCTCCTCTGGCCGGCCTGCCTACCTCAGTCTCCTCCTTTCCAGGCTCCCACTCGCATTAGCCCTCGAGATTCCTGAGCTGGATGAGCTAGAGGGCTGGGCAGGCACCGGGAATGTGGGCCTGGGAGCCCTCTGGGGAGCTCCCTGCTGCTCAGGGAAGGTAGAGTCATAATTCAAGGCAAAATGAGTGGCCCTGGAGAAATGTCCAGACAGTGCTCTGGGCTTTTAGAGATGTGTCCAGTAGGGCACATGCTTAATGAACTCTGTGCCAGGCACTGGCCGATGCTGGAGGCTACAATGAGATGTTGGGGACATAGACTGTTCTGGGAGAGTCTGCGTCTCAGGACGTGAAGGTGCCTAGAATGGACTTCCACAGAGGATGGTGTATGAACTGACACAATGAAAGTGTAGCAGCATTCTAGGCAGAGAAAGTAGCATGAATCAGAGTTCAGAGCTGGAACCTCAGCAGGGCTCCGCAGTCTGAGCTTTAATTGTCCAGGTCCACCTTCCAGCCCCTTCCCGTGTGGGAGCCAGGCGGGCGCTTAGGACTTGCCCAAGAATGATGAAGGCGCAGGTAGATTCAACCAGGAGCAGTACTGACTTGGGAGAACATAGTTCTGTGGGTTTTCAAATGTCTGAAGGCTTTTAATCTCGAACTCCCTTTTTAAAATTGACTGTATTTTTTAGAGCAGTTTTAAGTTCACAGCAAAATTGAGCGGGAAGTACAGAGAGTTCTGTGTTCTCTGTTCCCCACATGCACAGGCTCCTCCACAATCAACATCCTGCACCAGGATCTGTTTTTTATTTTCCAATATATAAGAATAGCTTATTCCATGATTTAAAATGAAATCATTCCAGAAGGGCATAAAGTAACCACTGTTTATTTTTGGAAGAATATGCAGAAATCTATGTCCATGCTTCCATGGACCTATCCATCCAGGGGTCCATCCCACGTATCCTGCACCTCACCCCGCAGTGCCTCCTGTCGGCACTTACATCTCTACTTCCTGCTGCAAGAGGGTACCACAGGCTTCCATCTTCAGAGAGGACCGCCATTTATTCAGCCAGGCCCCCAGTGATGGACATGGATGTGGTTTTCAGTTTTTTTTTCCATTGCAAACAAGGGCACAGAAACATTCTTGTTCATCTGCTCTTGCACGCTTGTGAGAGTTTATCTGAGGGATGGGATGGAGAGAGAGATTACATGAATTTAAAGTGGACATTTTATGGATTTTAGTTTTTGATACACTTTGCCAAGGTGCCCTCCACAAATGTTGGGATCATTTACACTCCAGCTTATAACGGGTGAGAGATGATGTGGTCATGAGCTTCTGCATCAGGAGTGGAGCTGGGGTAGAGTCTGGATGGGCTTCGAGGGGCAGGACCAACCAGAAGTTGCGGGGGACACTCAGGAGTTCTTTGCAGTGTGTTTTTCTCAGTGCTCTTTGGAGCTCTCACTTATACATATGTATCTATGGAAAATCTGAGATTCTGTTTAACAGTTTAAAAAAAATCATCTATCATTCTGTAAATTGCTTTGTTTTTTTCCTAAGATGTTTTGGAAAGGTTTTCCTAGTGAAGACATGAACCTCTACCTCACTCTTTCTATGTACTACATAGAACATTCTGCATTTCAGGGTGAGATGGTTGATTTAGGCACCCTCCTCAGATGTCTGAGGCTCCCTGGGGTGTCTCAGGGAGCATGCTTTGTGGACCTCAACAGGCCCAGGTGCCAGCATCCCTTCTGTCTAGAGAAAGTGGTTGTTGCTGGGAATGGCACTATTGTTTTTCCCCACTGTGAGCTCAGAGTGAAAGTCTTGGTTCTGCCTTGGCCTTAAACTTGGGTCTGGCCCTTCTCTGTGTTCTTCTCGAACAATGTGTGAGTCCAGGGCATCTGCTGACTTAGTTCCTTTGGTGCAGGGCTCCCCTCTGCTCAGGGAGTTGCTGCAATGCCAATTCCTATCCCCCATAGCCATCCTAGTTGACTGATCCATCACCCATTCTGGTGATCTTAGGGCAGCCGCCCCCTTCCTGTGGCTATATAGACCTGCCTCTGATGGGAGAATGGCAGGAGCATCGAGCCAGAAGCTCACTTATTCATCTACCAGTATGACTTTCCTCATCTTTCCTCTGGGAAGAGCCCCTGTGGTGTGTCTGGGTCTGGCTGAGAGCATGGTCGTGGAGGTGATGAGGGAAAAGACTTGTTCAGCCCCTACCTATGGGCTGTTCTAGTCAACATCCCCATCAGTTTCTGCTAAGGGCTCGGTGGCACTAGAAGGCTTCTGGCCTGCAATCTTGGAAGGCTTCCTGGAGGAGGTGGTATTTGGGCCAGTAGGACTTGGAGATGAGTCTCCGGTCTCTGAGGGAGCCCCTGGGCAGGACAGGAAGGGCAGGGAGGGGCATGTGGAGGGGCCTGACAAACCTCCTTTAGAGACATCTTTAGAGAGAATGGGGGGACCCCTCAGAGGCTGGAGAGCTGATAAAGGGGGATTTGGAGGTAGACAAACTAGAGCTCAAACTCTGGCTCTGTCATTTGCCACCTGTGCAGTCACTTAATCTCTCTGAGCCTTAGTTACCTTGTCTGTGAAATGGGATAACAGTGCCTCATTCACAGGCTGGCTTTAGGGTTGTCTGAGCTCTTGCATGGGCAGTGCTTGGCAGAGACCCACACAGGGTAACTGGTATAGAGTCTCATGCAAGTGAATCAATCACCTGGGCACGGGGTGATGACCAGAGTTGGCAGTGGGTTCTGGGTGAGGCCAGAGACTTCCCCAGTGTAGTCCATAGGACTCGGTGACGGACTCGGGCTGGCACAGGTGACAGAAGTGACAGAGTCAACCCCCTTCCCTTCTCGGGTCTCTCCCCACTGGGGGGAACACTGTTCGGGGGCCCTGTCTGCAAAAAGCAGTCCACTCATGAGTTTTTGCGGGCAGGACCCTGGCTAAAAGGTGACCCTGGGGGATCCCAGGAGGAGGGGAGGTTGACGGAGGGAGGTGAGGTTTGACAGTGGCCCCCAGGCTTGACACTGCATTCAGAAAACACAGGCGGAGATGATCTCTGAGCAGCCTTTGGGCGCGTCGTCACGGCGCCCTTTCTTCCCGGGTAATTAATGGTGCTTTCATCCTTACCAAGAGGGCAGTGGTGGGTACAGCAGGGTGGCTGGGCGGGCGCCGGGCAGACAGTCGAGCCCACTCCAGCCGCCTTTGGCGATTTATCGCCTGTCAGCCCTGCTCTTTGGGGGCATAAAACAAGTTCCCTGGGAGACAGCCAGGGGCCCTGAGGCCCTGGCTGTGCTGTCTGAGGGCACAGTGTCTCCAAGGGGTTATTCTTCAGGGGCCGCTGCCAAGCCTACCACACTGAGGGGCCTCAGGATAAGCCGAAACTAGCAGACTGAGGGCATGGGGCTTGGTTCCTCTGTGATCTGACCACACAGGTGGTTGGAGACAGAGCTTTGAGAAGGTCAGGGACACTCAGGACAGTGCAGAGTTAGCATCTGGACTCTGGGGCAAAGCTTGCTCTTTTCCCTTCAGCCCCTGCCTCAAGCCATGGGTTCTTAACCAGGAGTCTCTAGATGGAATCCGGAGTGTCCATGAACTTGGACAGGAGAAAAATAATCCCACCTTCATTTTCACTAACCTCTGATTACAATCCAAATTGTAAAGATTACAGATGTAGGTGATAAACCACAGTGATATTAACTGTTCTGATTTTGTAGAAGTCATAGAAATCACAGAAGCTAACATGTCATAGTATAGTTTTGTGGGTATCTTGAATTAATGCTTTTTTCTTCCTACTTCAAAATTATAGTAGTTCTTATATCTAGATCTTGTTATTTAAGGTATTAATAAAAAAGCACATATATTGCTGTAGTTTTTAGTAGTATTTTGATTGCCATGCGTGTGTGTTAAGTCACTTCACTCGTGTCCAACTCTTTGCGACCCTATAGACCGTAGCCTGCTAGGCTCCTCTGTCCATGGAATTGTCAAGGCAAGAGTACTGGAATGGGTTGCCATTTCCTCCTCCAGGGGATCTTCCTGACCCAGCAATCAAACCCACATCTCTTATGTCTCCTGTGTTAGCAGGTGGCTTCTTTACCACTAGCACCATCTGGGAAGTCCTTGTCCTTTGATCATCATGTGTGTGAGTGTTAGTCGCTCAGTCGTGTCCAACTCTTTGCGATCCATGGACTGTTGCCTGCCAGTCTCTTCTGTCCATAGGGATTCTCCGGGCAGGAATATTGGAGTGGGTTGGCATGCCCTCCTCCAGAGGATCTTCCCAATCTAGGCATTGAACCCAGGTCTCCCACATTGCAGGTGGATTCTTTACCATCTGAGTCACCAGGGAAGCCCAAGAATACTGGAGTGGGTGGCCTATCCCTTCTCCAGGGGATTTTCCCAACCCAGGAGTCGAACCGAGGTCTCCTGCATTGCAGGTGGATTCTTTACCAGCTGAGCTACCAGGAAAGCCCTTGATCATATTTCAATGTAATTGGTCTCCTTTGTATTCTTCGGTGTTTTATTGTGTGTATTTAAAAACATTTTTCTTAGAAGGGGGCCTTAGGCTTTACTAGAGGCTGTAAGAGTCCATGGCACCAAAAAAGATGGGATGAGGCACTCCCAGGCTGGGCACCCAGGCCACTCTTGCCCCCTCCTGACCACTGGTCAAGGTGTCCTGTTGCCAAGGGGACTAGTCTGCACTGAGCCAGTCTGCCAGTGTACCCAGCCATGTGCTGGGCCCTGGGTGGGACTGGGGAAAGGAGGGACCTAGTGAGGGAAGAAGACCTTGTCCTCCAGGAGCTCCTGGGTTCCTTGGTCAGGGAGAAGGGGAGCAAGACCTGCACCTAAACTGGCTGTACCAGGGGCCCTGGAGACCTGGTGCTGTTGGGGTTCAGAGGAGGGAGAAGTCATTTCTCCTGGATGGACCTGATCTTGGGATGACTTTGTGGAAAAGGTGGTATTGGACTTGAGTCTTGAGAATTTTGAAGTAAGAGAGGACCCCACTGCAAACTCTGGAAGGAGAGGAACTAGCAGGAGCCAAGGCAAGGAAACCAGATGGCTGGGCATGCATGGTGAACATGGAGAAGGGAGGTGGTGGAAAAGAGAAAAGAGAGGGTGAATGCAAGGCAATGAACACTGTGCCCATGCTGTTGGCCCAGGGAGCCCCAGTAAGGCTTTCAGTGGAGAGACATGGTCAGCTGTGCGGTCCAGGGCAGTCCCTCTGGCTGCCAGTGGAGGGATGGTGGGGAGGGGCTGGGGCCTAGGTGACCAGCAAGGAGACTTGGCAGTCACCTGGTAGGGGACATGAAGACCTGAACTGAACCCAAACTGACTTGTCTCCTGGGGACAGAGCGGAAGTTGTCCCCACTGTGGGATGAGGTGGTTGGAAGGTCCCTGAGACCTCAGGCGTTGGAGTCTGAAGTCAGCGTTTGAATCCTGGTTCTGTCTGTTACTGGGGCTTTCCTGGTGACTCAGATGGTAAAGTATCTACCTGCAATCTAGACACCAGGATTTGATCCCTGGGTTGGGAAGATCCCCTGGAGAAGGAAATGGCTACTCACTCCAGTATTCTTGCCTGGAGAATTCCTTGGACTGAGAGCCTGGGGCTACGGTCCATGGGGTTGCAAAGAATCAGACACGACTGAGCGACTAACACATTCTGTCTGTTATTGGCTGTGTGGTCTCGGAGAGGTCAATTACACCCTCTAAGATTCCTTTCCTCATCTGAGACCTTTGGTAGTAATCCAGCCCGCCCTGCAGGGTTGTCCTGAGCGGGACGTGAGATGATGCGTTTAAAGCCCAGCACAGTGCCGTGCACAGAGGAAGCGGTGGGCATGCTGTTACTATGAAAACTGCTGTTATCTCTCTCCTGGGGACCTGTTGGGTGGTAAGGGCCGCAGGGAAAAGAGAGGCCACGTCTGAGATTTCAGATCAGCACTGAGACCTGGGCCAGTGAGCCGGGTCTGAGACCAGGTCCACTGCCCCAGCCTGGGCTCGGGTGGTGTCTTCCATGTTGCCCCGAGGGCTGGGGAGGTGCCCCTTCTCCTGTCTTCCCCCCCTCTGCCTAGCTGTCCCTCAGCCAAAGGACAGCTCTGGCTCCCCAAGTGTAGTCACCCCAGGAAGGATCATGCCCCAATCTTGTATATTTCTGACACCTCTGGTGGTATCTGACCGAGTTCTTTCCATCTGGGAGGTCCCAGGGGCAGGAAGATGTGGTGAACAAGAGGGGTGCTCAGAGAGTGACATTAGGAGCCCCTCTTTGATTCCAAGCCCCAGAGCAGGAAGCATCTAGACCAGCATTCAGCTGGGAGCCCAGGACTCCATCTCCCCCCCACTCCCCGACCCCTGGAAGCAGGGATATCCTAGGTAAGGTAAGTGTTGCGGGAGACTGAGCTTCAGGGTCTTGGAATTCCATTTGCAGCTTCCCACACTCATCCCAGACCCTCCCTGGGTCTCCCGCACCCCACGTGACTTCCCTCCCTCCTGGGTCCAGGGGTTCCAGCTTTCACTCCCTGAGTGATTGCGCCACTCTGGGCAGTGGGAGCTCACTGACGCCCGAGAATAAATTCACTATGTTTTGTAGAGCATGCGGAAGCACAGTTGAGAGGGGGGGAGTGTTAATCTTCTTAATAAATCGTTCTCAGGTTGTATACTCCTTAACCCCCAGAAAATTCACGAGCTCGCTGGGAATAGAGACCTCATCGGGGAGGTTTGACATGAACAACACAGTTAAATGCAGCATCTAAATTGGGTCAGGGAAGCCTCTGGGGCCCAGAGAGAGGGCATTCCGCTCGCCCGGTCCTTCCCGGGTCTGTAAATTAATTATGCACACAAACAGGGCCCTGTCCTCTCTCGTCAGAGCTGGGCTTGTGTCTGCCTGTGTCTGTGCCCACTGACCCACCCCCACTCCCACCTTGGCTGCCAACAGAGCGCCTGGTGAAGCATTTCAGCCTCTGTGCTTTGTTATTCCTGTGTCTCCAAAGCAAACTGGGTGTCCATTTCAGCAAGAGAGATGTAGGTTAGATAGGAGGACGAACTTCCAGGCTGACCGTGGGGTGATGTGAAATCCTGGAATGGGCTGCTCAGGGAACTCTTTTCTTTAGGGATTTTAAGACCAGAGGAGGGCACAGCAACCCACTCCAGCCTTCTCATCTGGAGAATTCCATGGATGGGGAAGCCTGGCGGGCTACAGTCTATGGAGTCACAAAGAGTTGGACTGAAGCGACTGAAGGACTGAGGACATGACTGAAGAGACTTAGCACAGCACAAAAACCTGGCAGGTTCTACCTCTCCACCTACTTCTGCCATCTTGGGGGACTTACCACCTGCCTGGCCTAAGAACGCCCAATTAATTCCACACAGGGCCAACATCCTTTGAGCCCTAATCTTCACCATGGTCTAACCATGGTGGCATTTGGAAAAGGAAAGTCAAGTTAAGTCTCTGTGGTTCCCAGGCCGCCGCTAAACCTCAGTGGGTTTGTCCCTTTCCCAACACCATCTGCCTGTTGGAATCCTTCTCAAAGGATTCCTGGCCCAGATGCTGCCTCCTCTGTGAAGCCTTCCTTGATTTCTCCCTACCCTGTCAGTCAGAACTAGTTCCTTCCTTCCTCACGCTTCCTCTGCCTTGGGCCCTTGTCGGTGGGTCCCTGTAGGAGGTCACGTGTCCCACCAGACTGCCAGCCCCCTGAGGACAAGGACTGTGTCGGAGCCCCCTGGGCCCCACACAGTGCTCTTCCCAGGACCCTGCCAGTGCTTTTGTGGGTGCCGGCTCCTGGGAAGTGTGCACCACGCACCCCGATGCGGGAGCTGAATGACCTGGCTTCCCAGTGTCAGCTGTGGGAATCCTGGAGTCTTGAACCCAGAGCAGATGGAGGACAAGAAGGGAGGCACAGAAGAGAGTCCCTGGCTCTGTCTTCACCCACTTGATTCTGACATTTCCCATTCTTCAGTCCTTTTCCTCCGAGCCTGCTCTGAGCCCTCTGATTCTGCAGGTCTTTGGAGGGAGGTGAAGCCGCCCTCAGGTGTACACTGGAGCCCCTCCCGGAGCCGCCGTGGCTCTGGGCGTCCCCTGCGCAGGGAAACCAGCCCCATCCCAGCACAAGCCTGGGCAGGCGCAGCGGAGAGGTGAGCCGTTTGCAAGGGGTGACGTGTAGGTCTGAGGCTGGGCAAGCAGTGGGGATGAAGTTCATTGTCAGCACCAGAGAAAGGAGGGGGGGCCCTGGGGGAGGGGAGGAGGCCTTTCTTCTGAGGAGAGCACCTCTGGGAGGTGTTCCTAGAGCCCCCCAGACCGTGAGGGAAAGGGGAGGGTCTTGCTGGTCCAGCCTCAGGGGCAGGCATGGAAAGGAAGCAGGTGGTGGAACAAGGGGAGAGGCAGTGGATGGGCTGGTGGGCCGGGGAGCCCTTTCTGGGGCTGCCTCCAGCCCTGCCGCCAGCATATGGGCTTGGCTGCTCCCTGCTGACTCGGGGCTCAGAGGACCCCTCAGCCCCCTTAGCCGGAGTAGTTAACCTGCTGCTACTGCTGCGTGTGTGTGTGTGTGTGTGTGTGTGAGCGAAGCTGGTGGCCGTTCACTGTGGTGTGGATCACTGCCTAGAGAGGTCAGACCTTGGTATGGAGCTGGCCAGACATGGGCAGTACCTGCCTCGGGAGGTCAGCAGGTGGAGAGAGAGAGAGAGCCTTGAGACCCACGGGGTCATGGGGGCCTCTGGGCTATTTATTGGACGGCACTAATCCAGTGTCTAAGTATAATCCTGGACTTGGCACAGCTTTTCAGAGTTTTCCAAGCTCTTTCAGACCCACAGACTCATTTTGGCCTCCAGCGGCCTGGAAGGAAGTGAATTTCATCCCTGTTCCCAACCACAGGGAACATCAAGTTCTAGAGCAAACTTGGGAAGGGTCAGTGGCTAGCTGGGGGTGGACCCCGACCTGGAGCCCTGGTCTCTTTGGCAGTGGGTTCAGCATGGATTACTGTAGGTGGGCTCAGAGATAGAGTGAGGGAGGCAATGCTGTGCTGCCCAGAACACCCTGCCTGCGGGGCAGAAGGCCACCTCGGAGAAGGGTTAGGATGAGGAGGCGGACACAGTGGAGGAGAGAGAGGCTCTGATGGGGTGTGGCTGGTGGGAGGGCTGGATGGACCTTGCTGGTGGGGTACTTTGGAGCCAGGCCCTAGGAAAGGAAGGGTACGCTGAAGCAGAGAGTGTGAGGCCTGGGCTTGGAGGCCATCCAAACGCAGGGCACTTGCAAGTGAAGACAAGCAGACTGAGGCCTGGTCAGCTTGCAAAAGGCTCAGCATTCCATGCCGGGCCAGGCTGGGACTCTGTGCATGAGAGTCACCTTTCAAGAAGCCCACTGTGGAGGAGCCTGTGGGCAGTCTCACGCCCAGGGGTCATTTGGGGGCAAACCGTGGCTGCACCAGCCCCCTGACTGCACCCCGACAGAGGTCACCTCTTCCCCAGCAGCCCTGTCCCTCTCTGCCCTCTTTCTCCTGGCCAGACCTCCTGCCCCCACCCCCTGTGATTCTCCCTTTAGCATGAAGAAGAGAGAGGCTTGCTTGTAAAGAGGGTAAAGTGACTGAGGGAGGGAAACAATCAAAGGAAGAGAGGTGGTTGCTACGGAAACTATAAACTGGAAGCAGAAACTTTGAGGCGCGGGAAGGCAGAGGGAAGCAGACCTAGTACTTGAGGGCCAGGGGAGAGGGCTGGGGCCGGCAGGACAGGGATGCCCCTCTCTGGCCAACACTCCCCCGTCCGCCAGCCGGGCAGCACTGGACCCGCGCGTCCCAGGAGCAGGAGGGCTGTCCAGTCGCTCCCAAGCCTGGGTGTGAGGTGCCTGGTACCGGGGTGAGGTAAGCAGCTTGTGATCACAGGAGGAGCCCGTGTCTGGTGGCCATATCCCGTCATGGTTCAGAGCTGCCGGTCACACTTGGCCAGGAGCAGCCCAAGGGTTTCCTGCAGGTCTTTGCATGATATCTCGTGCCAATGTCCTAACATGCCAAAGGGACGCGGCCCAGGACCGGACAGTTTACAAGGCAGCTTCCCACGTGTTGCCTCATGCAAATCCCGTGACAGTGCTGGGAGGAAGGTATTCATATCAGACAGACAGGGGGTGGGGGATGGGGATGATTTGGCCCAGAGAGATTAAGGAACTTTGCCCCCAGTCACATAGCTAAGGACCCCCAGGGGTGGGATCACAACTTCTGAGCCATCTGACCGTAAGGTCTCGAGCTCTCCCTGCCGCTCTGCCACTTTGTGGTTTTGGGTGGGTCTCTCTGGCTGGAGCTGTGTCCTCCCTGGGGCCTCCAGACCCTTCTCATCCCTCACCCTAGGAGCAATTCCTCCGGGGCACTGTCCGTTTCTTCCTGTACAAGCCCAGGGAAGTTGCTTCTCTCCAAGGCTTGATCTCCCATCTGTAAAATAGGCATAACAGCACCTTCTCCTCCTAAAGATTGTTGTGGTGAGAGAGTTCAAGCCAAGCGCTGGGTACAGAGCCAGCACAGAGGCTGTCCTCAGAAACCTCCGCTGGCTGCGTTGGAGCCTGGCAAGCACCCAGTAGGGGGAAGCAAGGCTGGGAGGCAACTTCCCTGTATTTCAGAGACATTTCTTCATCTGTGAAACGGGTCTGATGGGTTCCTGTCTTGCCTGGGGAGTTGGAGAGGGAGATTAAGATCACGGCTGCGGAGCCTCTGGAAACCACTGAGGCTGGGTAGGGGAAGCACCAGAGTGTGCAGCCTGGTGCTAAAACTGGCCGCTAGGGCCCCAGTGGGCAACCGGACATCTGAGCCTTCATTCTCGCCCACCAGGTTTTCCTGCCAGAGGGAGGGAGCAGGGAGGAGTTGGGCTCCTGCCCAGTTAGCCCCGAGTGTGAGACTCAGACCTGCTCCCAGGTTTGGGTCTGCAAAAGAGCCCTGAGAACCCCACGTGGCCTTGTGGGTCCACTCCCGCATCCCAGAGCCAAGCCTTAGATGATTTGTCCCGGGAGAGGTCCCGGCGAGCCAAACGCATCATTAAATGGCAGAAAGGCGGCATGCTGCATGTGAAAGATAATGGGGCAAATTTATTGAATGGGCTATAAATCACAGCATGAAAAGCACCGAAACCTATGGGAGGAGAATTAGTAAGTCCTGAGCTGTGGGACCTGTTTGGGGTGGAGGCCACGTGGCCCCATTTCACTGTGAGCCCGGGAGCTTCGTGATGGACAGAGGCCTGGAAGTCTGGGGGCTCCAAAGTATCTTCCGCGTCCTCTGATTTCGGGGAAACACGATGGTGATGCCCGCTCCCTCCCCCTCGGTCCTCCCCTTGATGGGCAGTGGCCATGTGACAGCGCCCGCCTGGGCACTGGGGGACAGTGAGCCAGGCAGATGGCCCTCGACCCTCAGGGAGCACTGTGCCAGGAGAGACAAATGTGAGATGAATCATCAAAGACGAGATGTCACGGCACAATGTGGTGGGCTCCCTGCAGGAAGGGGGCAGGAGCCTGGAGAAAATGACTTGGGAAGCAGTCTGGGGAGGGAAGGGGGATGGACCTTCTGGAAAGGAAGAGTGAGTGGGAGTAGACCAGGTGGCTGCGGGTGCGGAGGGGTGGATGAGCCAGAAAGAGTGTCCAAAGACCAGTAAGGCCAAGGTGGCTGGGAGAGAGGGCTGTTTTTAAATGCTCACTCTGGCCGCTTTGTAGAAAATAGACTCAGGAGGGTAAGGCTGGATTTGTGTGTGTGCGTGGTTGGGGGGTGAGGTGCAGTCAGGGGCTATGAGAGTCCCCAGAGCTAGAGATGGCGGTGACCTGGATGCAGGTAGTGACCGTGGAGATGAGCGGGGTGGACAGACTCAAGCTAGAATGTGGAGCTGGCAATAATCCGCTTCACAGAGTCCTGTGTCCTGTGTCCTGGGAGTGGGAATGGTGGGAGCAAAGCCCGGAAGGAGAGAAGTTGGGGGAGGGGGCTGGGATCAGTGTGGCCGAGGAGGGGGAGGTGTTGGGAGTGCTGAGAGGTGACATCGGGGAGGGGTCTAGGGCAGCACCCACTGACCACCACCTCCACTGGGACGAGAAGCCAACACCTCAGCCTTTTTGCTACAGGACAGCTTTTTGCAAGTGGCTCTGTCTTCTTGGTGTCTAGAAAGGGGCTGACAGGTGAATTACCTGGGTACAGGTAAGGCGAGACCATTTGTGGCAGCACAGGGTCACTTGAGATCGAGTTTTGGCTGCTTTCTGTGCCTGTAAAATGTGAGAGGAACAGTGTCCACCTCTTAGGATTGGGATAAGGACTTGCTGAATTAATATGGCCAAGCAGAGACTAAGTGACTGTTGTGGGGTTAATAACTGTGTCCTGTGTAAACTTAGGCAAGGCTCTCCCCTCTCTGGGCCTTGATTTCTCTGGGCTGGTCTTTGCAAACACTCTGGGCAAGGCTCTCTAATCTCACTGTGCCAGCAGTGTCCAGCTCCAGCTCCAGCTCCAAGCTGGCAGTGGTGCCTCTGATGGGACCACGTTCCTTCCAGCCTGTAAGAAGACACCAGGCCTATCGGGGCTGTAAGGGGATATTTTAATCAGCCCAAAACCTGGTGAGGTCAGAGGGCACTGAGACCAGGACAAAGGGAGCCAGTCAGGGCTGCTGCCTGGCCTGAACTGACCTGCTGGGCTCCAGAATCTAGACTGGATTTGGGGAGCCCAGGGAGGGAGGTGGAAGCTGGGAGCTTCACTGTGGGATGGGGACAAACTGTCCTCTGTTCTTAGCCTTAGTTTGCCCATCTGTACTGTGAGCCTGGGCTTCCCAGGTGGCTCAGTGGTAAAGAATCTGCCTGCTGATGCAGGAGATGCAGGTTTGATCCCTAGGTCAGAAAGACGCCCTGGAGAAGGAAATGGCAACCCACTCCAGAATTCTTGTCTGAGAAATCGCATGGACAGAGGAGCCTGGCAGGCTACAGTCCATGGGGGTCATAAAGAGTCAGACACAACTTGGCAACTAAACAACAACAGCAATCCCTGCCTGCCTGCCACACAGAGGTGCTGAGAAAGGCAACAGGCTGCACTTTGTAAGAGGCTACTAACCTAGTTGAAGGGCTAGAGTTCCAGAAGCCTCCACATAGAACTGAGGGCCCGGAGGGAGAGCAGTAGGTAGGCCAGTGTGGGACCTACCCTTACACTGGACCATCCCCTGCTGGTTAAAATGCAGATTCCTGGGCTCTTCCCAGGCCAGCTAAACCAGACCCTCCCCAGTGGGCCTGGACACCTGCATTTTGACATGCGCCCCAGGGGACTGAAAATGCCTTGAAGTCTGAGAGCTGAGCTTCCGCTCGCCCCGCTTCTCACCCAGCGGGTATGGGGCACAGAGGGGGTGGGCTTGTCTAAGTCACTCAGCAGACTGGGACCCTGTGCCAGGCCCCCCTGGGGCCCTTGGGGAGCACACCCTGGGAACCCTGGGTTGGGCCTCCCCACGGTCTGTCCTGCCGGGGCCAAGAAGCGTTTTTTTTTTCCCAGGGTCCTGCAGCCCGGTAGGGGGCAGCACCGGCCAGCTCCTCCAGAGGGCTCCAGGCTGCTCTGTGGGTCTGGCCTGGCAGGGCTTGGAAGGAGCCCCCGCCGTAGGGCATGCGTGGGAAGGCAGGTCTGGACATGCACAGGATGCTGTGTTGGGGTGGGGGGTGGGGGTGGGTACGAGAACGGGAGTGCCAGCAGGACACAAGAAACACAAAGTCAGAGAGACCAGGTCTGGAAATTCCTGAAGCTGCCCTGCAGTTTGCTGGGGCAGAGGCCACAGGGCAAGAGAAGGCCGTGGGGTCAGAGGGGCTGTGTTGAGACCCTTGTAGCCCAGACTGCCTCCCCAGGGCTGTCAGTGGGACCAGGATCAAATCAGTACCCCCTCTCTCTGTCCTCTGGGCTGTCTAATAAAGGTCAGCGAAAGGTCAGCCCACCCCCTCCCCCAAGCCCTGGCATTTTAGCCAGAAGGGTGTGGGGGTGGGACTGAAGCCCAGACTCCCATCCCAGCCCTCTAGGTGTGCCTGTAACAGCTTCATCTGCTGCTGGAAACAAGGAGTGGCTGGAGGCATCTGGGTGACCCTGGGCAAGTCCCAAGCCCTCTAAGCCATGCTTAGAGAGAGGGTGCACACTAGATCCCTGAAGATCTTCTGCAAGGCCTAGCTGTGAGAAGGCATCTGCACGTTCAGCCTTTCTGAGGACAGGGGTCCAGTTCAGTAGTGAGCTCCCTGTCATCCAAGGTATGCTAGATGAGGCTGCTTGAGATTTACTTCTTCGTAGGCCTTTGCTGGGCTTCCCAGGTGGCATTAGTGGTAAAAAGAATCTGCCTGCCAATGCAGGAGATGCAGGAGACGTGGGCTCGATTCCTGAGTTGGGAAGATTCCCTGGAGGCGGGCATGGCGACCCATTCCAGTGTTCTCGCCAGGAAAATCCCACGGACAGCAGAGGTGGACATGACTGAAGCAACTGAGCATAGCACAGGCCTTTGCCTGAGGTCCTGGACAGCCCGTCCCGCCCCGACACACACACACTGTGCTAATCATTAATTACCAGGATAGACCCACCTGGGGAAAGGGGCAAGTCCCTAACCATGGCGGGGAACAGGGCACTGATTTCCAGGATGACCTTGAACTTGTTTTCCTTGGCCCCAAACTTTCAGCTACTTCCTGTCTGAGCAGGCACAGAAATTCTAGGACTCCAGCCCTTCCTCCTCTCCTATGGTGGAATTTCCAGTCAAAATGCCATTCCTTGGGTAGGGGCAGGGCCGGCATTGTTCTCACTCTCAAGGGGAGTTGAGGGGTGACAGGTTGCAGAAGCTGCATTTAATTCTCACTCTGGATTCCAGCTATGGGCTGGGTGGGATCTCCAGGAAAAACCATTAAGTCGAGAACCATGGCTCTGGCACAGCCTGCCCCTCCTCTAGCACCTGCTGGGGCTCCCCTTTCTGTTCCAGATTGAGGACAGAAGCCCTGAGTGTCAGTGTGCAAGGGATCTGAAAGACCACCCAGGCAACCCCATTTTCTAGGAGAGGAAACTGGGCCTATGAAAGGGAAGGGCCTCGCCCAAAGGCACACAGCAAAGCAAAGGCGTGTATTCATTCCTTCATTTCTTCTGCCAGCTCCTGCCTAGAGTCAGGACTTCCATCCTGGCCTCCCAACCAGTCCCAGGCTGCTGTGAGTGAAAGTCGCTCAGTGGTGTCCTGACCCTTTGCAACCCCATGGTCTATACAGTCCATGGAATTCTCCAGGCCAGAATACTGGAGTGGGTAGCCTATCCCTTCTCCAGCAGATCTTCCCGACCCAGGAATCGACCCAGGGTCTCCTGCATTGCAGGCAGATTCTTTACCAACTGAGCTATCAGGGAAACCCCAAGAAATAAAAGAGTGGTTTTTTAAAGGCCGAAGATGCATTTTCTCCCCACAAATTTTAAAAAATGCCCAGGCTGCTGCTTGATAGTAAATTCTGCAGCCCATTGTGCCCATGCCATGCGGAGGAGACCCAGGCCCAGAGAGGTGAAGTACCTTGTCCTCGATTCCCTTCTTAAAAAAAGAGTGGTGGTTTTGAGCCCAGCTCCGTTCGCTCTTCTCATTCATCAGCTGTTTTCTGAGCGCTGCTGTGTGCACGAGGGACATGCCTGGGACAAGACTAAGGAGGCCCCTGCCCTCATTAAAGTTTGGGGAACGACAATTAGTGAACAGCCCAGTGCTCAGATAAGATAGTTTCAGGAAGTGATAAGTTGAAGAAAATGAAACAAGGCAGTGGGATCGGGTGTGGGGATTGGGGCAGAGGTACTTGAGATAAGGTGGCAGGGAGGTGATATTTGAGCTGAGGCCTGAATGGCAGGAAGGAGCTGACATCTGAAGGTCTGAGGTTAGAGTGTGATATAGAGGAACAGCATGTGCAAAAGACCTGTGGTGGGGCCATGTGCATCCCATTCAAGTGTTGGGTGGGTATCCAGTCTCATCTAGAACCGTCTTAGCCAGTGATTCCTCAAGAAAGCTGCTAGGAAACTTCGAATTCTCCCACTGTAGTTCACAGGCATCTAGCCTAGCCCTAGATTGAAGAAAAAGATTAAAGGCAGGAAAAGAAGATTGGGAAAGATTGAAGGCAGGAGGAGAAGGGGACGACAGAGGATAGGATGGTTGGATGGCATCACTGATTTAATGAACATGAGTTTGAACAAGTTTGGGGAATTGGTGATGGACAGGGAAGCCTGGCATGCCGCAGTCCATGGGGTTGCAAAGAGTCAGATGCGACTGAGACTGAGCGACTGAACTGAACTGAGCCTAGCCCCACCCTGCCGGCCTGCCGAATGGGGCCAGCCTCTCCTTTTAGTTGCAGAGTGAGGATCAGAGAGGGCTGTGACTCATTCAAAGTCATGCAGCCACACAGCAGGCCTGGAGTCCTGATCCTTTGCCTCCCCAGCCAGAGTTCCCTCCTTACTATTCTATTTCTCCCTTTCTGGCAGGGCTGCCTGGGCCTCATCCTTCCTTGGATCTATCTCCCATCTCTTCTCTCTGCTCTCACCCTTACACACCCCATAGAACCTGCTCCCAAGTCCCCTGCCTCATCCTCTGTTCTGGCCTCATAGTTCTATATGCTGCCCCCAACATATGCCTTGCTGTTTTCCATCTTTGGGCCTTTGCTCAAGCTGCCGGTCCCTCTAAGAATATACTCCTCTGCTCTCTATGCCAACTCCTACTCAGCCTTCTAGCTCAGTGCCAATGACTCTTCCTCCAGGCAGTCTTCCAGGATTTCTCCCTCCTCCACCTCTCCTCGGTGCTGACTCCAGATCAGATGGGCTCAGCCATTTTTCCTATGCTGCCACCATCTCTCCCATCAGTTTTACTGAGAGCCTGCTCTGGGCCAGTAAATGTGCTGACCAGATCTGACTGTCCTGCTCTCAAGGAGCCCACAGATTGGTGAGAAAGAAAATAGCCTAGAGGGGCAGATGTCAGCCAGTTTGTCCACAGGGCTTTGATTCGCTATGATATTTGACCCTCTATAACCCCACATAATATAAGTATCATCATGCCCGTCTGTAGTTGAAGAAACAGAGGCACAGAGAGGTAAAGGTACTAAGCTGAAGTCACACAGCCAAGAAGTGCTGGTTCCTCACTCCAAATCCCATACTCTTGCAGCTTCCTGCTGAGATGGGAGCTTCCTAGAAGCTGGCTACTGGGCAGGTTCATCTGTCCTCCTCAGTGGGATCTGCAGGGATGGCACAAGACCCCTCCCTTACCCCCAGAACCAAGGCCAGTGCCAGTCACGAAGTGGTTCACAGATGACCAGGCAGGCCTGCCTGGAAAGGGAGGGGACTCTCTGACCTCACCCGGGGACCATATGCCACCCCCTCCTGTCGCCCAGTGGGTGCGGAGCTGTCTGGGCCCATCAGCTGGAAGGGGCAGAAGAAGGCCTGAGACCTGGAGCCTTGGCTCCAGGCTGGGCAGGGAGAAAGAGGAGCCATGGGCCCACCTGGAGCTTGGCAGCGTTTCTGGGTCAGGGCAGGAGAGGAAGTACGCAGAGAGAGTCGCTCTGGGCCTGGCCATCTGGGCTGAAATGCAGGCTGCTGGGATGGGGGTGAGAAGGAGGGGCTGAGGCTAGGGCCTGGAGAGCGAATCCCCTCCTACCCTGGCTGCAGGCTTTGAGCCCCAAGCTGCAGAGCCGTGGGAGTGGAGGCCGGGCACCTGTGGGCAGAACGCATCAGGCATCTGAGAGGGGTGGTCCAGGTCATTGAGAGGGAAAGGGGGTCTTGGGCATCGCTGTTTAAGCCCCAAGGTGGACTAAGCCCCAGCTTCCATGTGTGACCTCGAGGGAGTCCCTCCCTCCCGTGGCCTCATTGCCCCATCTGCAGGAGCGATCATGCTCCACCCTGGCTGCGGGGGTGGGATGGGCCATCAGACCCTCCATGTGTGGAGAATTGATGCCAGATCCCAGCTTGTGATGAATTAAAGGCAGGCATCTCCCGGCAAGTGGCTGTCCACAGCTTCCCCGGTTCCATCACTTGCTCTGAGGTTTCTTTCTAACCCCAACCTTCCAGGATTTACAACAGGCTGTTGACGTGTACAAGAGAGATGTGTCATCTTCTCTGGGCTTCTGGAGGGCGGGGGGAAACACCTAGGTGATAGTTTGGGACTGGAGGAAATTTCTAGATCCTGATGGGATCCATGGAGGTGGATTAGCAGAGATAACTTGTCTTAACATGTGACACCTGAGGCCCAGAGATGTCAAGGGACTTTCTTGGAGTCACACAGCACCCAAAGAAACACAGTGACCCTGCCCACTGGCCTTTCACCCCCTTAGAGCTCTGCCTCTCCCAAGGGCTCAGCCCAGTTTTGGATGACTTGATTTCAAAAAAACACTCACGGTACCCGAGGCCCTATCTGTGTGTGTGTTCCAATATCTACGCTTGATTGGTCCCCTAGTTCTGCCTGTGTTGAGCAGGGCAGGGCCATCTAAGCCTGGGGTCATCATAGCCCTGACTGGGCCATTTTTTATGAAGGATGTCATTAAATTTGTTGATGGCTTTAGGGAGGAAGTCCAGAGGCTGGTGGAGGTGGTGGACAGCTGGCTGGGCCTCGAGCACTTGAGCGTGACCTCTCAGGCTTGTGTGCCCCTCCTACCGTGCTGGTGATACCCGGCTTCAGCCTCCCCCATCTGAATGAAGGTCCTACTCATGGTCCAGCCATATTCCCGGATGAGCAGTGGACACAGGAAGCCGTCATTGCCTGTCAGACAGGCTGCCTCCCGGGGCAGAGACCCGTGACCTCAACCATGAAGTTCCCCCACAGCACCCCCATCCCCACCCTGCCCAGGGCTCCAGCAACTCAGAGATTGGGACCAGCCTGGGAGGCGGATGTATGCAGGGCTGCCTGGCTAGGGACTTCCCCTGGTCACTACTGCGCACCCTCGTCCCGACAGGAAACCTGACAGATCTGAACCCTCCAGACACCCATTGTGTGAAGCCTGGCGTGGGCTCCAGTGTTTCCCCTGTCAGGACTCCATCCCTTTTTGCCTCCTCCTGCTCCTTGTCAAAGCTGGTTTTTAAGGAAAGTTCCAGGCTGTTGCCCCTCCTCCATCTCAGCATAAAGTCCTGCTCAATCTTATGACCTTTGCTCTTTCCAGCCTGCCTGAGTTCACATCCTGACACCTAGTTCAAGCTGTGTGACCTTAGGGGAATTGCTTACCCTCTCTGTGCTGCCAATATTTTTTGTGAAATGAAGGTGGTGACCATCAAATGAGATAATGTGCATAGCTAAAGCAGTCAGTAAGTGCTGAATACAGTTTATTGCTATTAAATCCAAACTTCACCCTCAGACGAACTTGTAATCTTCCTGTGTTAGAGGTCTCTGACTCTGGTCCCCTCCAGGCGTGAGCATCTCTCCTCCCTGAGTGGAATCCAATGTGAGATGTTTGCTGTTGCTGTTGTTTCCTGCACAGCATAGCCCTTCTGAAAAGACCAGGCCCTCCTGCTTTGCTGTGTGCTGTGCCCCGTCGCTTCAGTCGTGTCCGAGTCTTTGTGACCCTATGGACTGTAGCCTGCCAGGCTCCTCTGTCCATGGGATTCTCCAGGCAAGAATACTGGAGTGGGCTGCCATGTCCTCCTCCAGGGGATCTTCCCGACCCCGGGATCGAACCTGCATCTCTTATGTCTCCTGCGTTGGCAGGCAGGTTCTTTATCACTAGAGCCACCTGGGAAGCCCGTTAGTTGAAGAAATGGGTGATCTGTCCTTACATGGGAGGAAACAGTCCCGGATGGGCAATTTAAGGCTTTCCAGGGGGTAATTCTGATTGTATGCTGTGTTCTCCTTCCTCACACAACTGTAAATCTGACAGCCCAGTAAGATGTGAGGCTGCCCTGGGCTGACCCCTCCCTTCCTCTGAGCCCACCTGACCCAGCCCTGGCCTGGCCTGCACTTGACCTGGACTTACAGCCCAGCAGGATGCTATTCCCCTCCAGACCACTGGATCCTGATGGTCCTGTGCCCACAGCGGAATTCTTCAGGTCCATCCTTCTCTGGTCCTCTCCCGTATCCTCACTCTTCAAACCTGACCGGTGGGGTGTGGCGAGAGTGGAGAGTGTCAGGCTGCTTTGATGAGGTGATGTCTGAGCTGGGTCCTGAGGGGTGAGGAGAGTTCGCCAGGTGGGTACAGAAGGGAGACCTTCATGGCAGCCATGTGGCCATCAGGGCAGAGGCTGAAGCCTTTGGAGGCTGAGAGCAGATTAGATCAGAGTGCCTGGTGTGGGTTGGCGTGCAGAGGGAGGGGACTGGGGGCTTTGTGACAGCTTGGTCCTTTGTGGTACTCTGGGAGTTCACCTTTGGGGGCTTTTGAGGGATAATGAAGGTGATGTGCAGTCAGGTTGGATCTGACTTAACCAGCCTCAATCCCCTTGCCTGGCACTTACTAAACATGCAGATTTCCAGGCTTCATCCAGACCCACTGAACCAAGTATCTTGGAGGAACCTCAGAAATACACATGTTTAACAAGCTGGGCCATCTGGGGGCCGGGGGCAACGGAGGCTGCAGCCTTGAACCCCACCCAAAACAGCATGTGGGGTGGTAGAAGCCGGGCCTGTTCAGGAGACCCTCTGGCTCATGGGTGGGAAGGGTCTGGGGAGCCCATGCTGGCTGGGGCTTTCCCCTGAAGGAAGGTCTGTGGCAGGAAGTGGTGGTGCTGTGAGGGGGGGTGCATTTTTAGGTGCCCCCCCACCTCCAGTCTGGGCAGTCTCCGGAAAGCGGTTGCTTCTGTTTGAAGGCAGGAGGCCACAGGGGCAATGGGAGGGGGCGGGTGGTTTGCTCCACAGCCGGATTGATTCCAGATGCTCTTCTGGGTGTGCAGGGACCAGGCTTTGTCTGCCTGGGGGTCCTGGACCTCTTCTCTCACCTCCCACCCTCCCCCTCCCCTACTCAGCCCCCCAGCTGGTATCTTCTTGGTACCCATATCAGGCCCGAGGAGATGTTTGGCTTGGATGCCTGGCAATGCCCACTCCATCCCAAGGCCAGAAATGCAAAAGCTCCTCCCTCCATGAGGCAGATAGGTTAGGAGTCTGTACCTTCTCCTTGTAGGCGGGGAAACGGAGGCACAGAGAAGGACTTGAAAACCCAAGCATAAGCAGAGTCGACGCCAGACGTTTGGATCCCAGCTGTGTTTACAGATGAGATCCTGAAGTCCCCCCTCTACACACACTCTCCTAAATCTGCTAGTTGGGGGTCCCAGACGAGACCCACTCATCCCAGCCTTAATTAGCTTGATCACTTGATCAGTCTCTCGTCTCCTTTGAGAAAGCTAGAACCTTGCCCATCAGGGAATTCCTGCTTTGGAGAGGAAACTGGGCCAGATGACTCTTACCCCCATCCTGAGCTGCACCTCCTGGGAGTCCTCTTCCCCCCAAAACCAGTGAGCCTGACGGCAGAAGTTATTCTTTCTGGAAATGCCAAGGTGTGGATAGGTGGCTGCAGGAGCCCCAGATGAGTGGGACGGCTCCAAACTGGATGCCCTGGAGGAGGCTCTAGAACCCGGCCCACCTCTCCATGGAAGATGGTATTGCTCTACCCAGGGGCCTCTGCATTTGTAAAAGAGGCTCCTGGTAATGTCTGCTATTGCAAATGAGCTAGAGCAGTGCTTTAGCCAAAGGAGGCTAATGGGGTCCTTGCAACCCTTGTGGTTTCCCATCTTCCCCAGGGATTGACCAGAGCTCTGGGGAGAGGGGCCAAGGGAGTTGATTGCTTCTGACAACCCAGACAGGGTTTGGAGGAGCAATACCCCTCCGGCCCCCCCCCCCCCCCCCCCCCCCCCCCCGGTCCTGGGAAGGCGCCTGGCTTCCAGCTGTGATCCAGGCTTCTCCTGACCTGGGGGCCCTCCCCCCTGGCTGAGGGAGCGAGGGAGGGGGTCTCCTTTGTGAGGTGCAAAATCTGGTGTGGATTCCCGCCGACTGTCCCACCCTCTCCAGGGCCCCACCTTTTCAGCTATGCTGGAGGAAGCCGTCCAGACTCCCTCAGGCCCCCCACGTGACTCTCCCACCAACACACCCCTAGGACTACTTGTTGGAGTCCCGTCTAAGGTCCTTTGCCTCTGTCACTGAGGCAGGTTAGATCTCCCTGCCAGGGCCTCAGTTTCCCTTTCTGTACTTGAGGGGTTGGAGCTTAGGCAGATGGTTATGAGAATAATTTTAAAAATAAATGCTGCTCCAGAGGCAAGGCGGAGTAGAGAGAGATACTCCCACGAAAGGCCAGGGTGACCGCAGGAGGTGGGCCCTAGAACAATGGACTTTGGCCAAGCAGAGAAAAGTCGGTAGGAGGCCAGTCCCTTCTGTGTGTGTGTGTGTGTGTGTGTGTGTGTGTGTGTGTGCGCGCGCGAAGTGTGTGCTAAGTCGCTTCAGTCATGTCTGACTCTTTGCGACCCCATGGACTGTAGTGTGCCAGGCTCCTCTGCCCATGGGATTCTCCAGGCAAGAATACTGGAGTTGGTTGCCGCCTCCCCATCCAGGGGATCCTCCTGACCCAGGGATGGGACCCGTGTCTCTTATGAGTAAAGAGGTGTGAGAAGCAGGGGAAGAACAGAGGTGAGGCTGGGGTGGTTTGATGGGAACTAGATCGCTGGAGGCTCAAATACCAAAGAAGTTTCTTTGCACTTGTGGCTTTGGGACCCTGGGGAGCTATGGATGGCTCTTGAGCTGGGGAGTGCCTGACTTGAAGGCTTTCAGCAGGATGCCATAGGGGGAGCCTCAGTTTCCACCCTTACAGTGGGGTAGGGATGGTTCTGCCCTGTCCGCAGCCCTGCCAGAGCTGCTTTTAAATGCCCAGTGAGGGAGACCTCACAGCATCTGAGGTGTTTCACTTGGGAGAGGGTTTAGATCAAGGGCTTCCCTTGTGGCTCAGCTGGTAAAGAATCTGCCTGCAATGCGGGAAACCTGGGTTGGGAAGATCCCCTGGAGAAGGAAAAGGCTACCCACTCCAGTATTCTGGCCTGGAGAATTCCATGGACTGTATAGTCCATGGGGTCGCAAAGAGTCAGACATGACTGAGCGACTTTCACTTTAGATCAAAGGGACAAAATGTTCAGATTTGGCAAAGCCCCCACGGATACATAGGTGTTCCTTCTGTTCTCTCTACATTTTGTGCGCTTGAAATACACACCCTAATTGTAAATATATAAAAGTAATACGTATATCAAACGGGACGATTTTTAAAAGAACGGGTGAATGTCCTGCCTGAAGTGAAGTGAAAGTGAAGTGTTAGTTGCTCAGTCTGTCCAACTCTTTGCAGCCCCATGGACTATAGCCCTCCAGGCTCCTCTGTCCGTGGGATTCTCCAGACAAGAATACCAGAGTGGCTAGCCACGCCCTTCTCCAGGGGATCGTCCCAACCCAGGGATCGAACCCTCATCTGCATCCGCAGGAGGATTTTTTATCGTTTGAGCCACAAGAGAAGGCTTTCTGCCTGGCATGGGCCCTGGTGTGTCAGGGGGTGTGTTTGTGGGACGGTGCTCAGGCCAGGGAGCCTGGGGCAGAAACCAACCCTGCGGCACCGGCCTCATTCGAACCCAATCGGAGGTGACCAGTTCGGGAGCAAGGCGCCCACCTGATCGCCTTGCTTGCGCCCTGCCCGGTGCCGAGAGAGCACATACGCGGGAGTCTATACCCGCCGGCGGAATGGGGCGCCGCGGGCTCCCAGAGGTCCGGTGTCAAGCTCTCAGGGTCGATGACCCCGCCTGGGGTCCCCGGCACTCCGGCCCGCCTGGCCCCGCCGACTCCAGGCCGGGATTTCTCCCGCACTGACTTTCCGGGCCGGTGCCAGCCCGGCCTCCCGGTCCCCGGCCCCCGCGGCGGGGCCGGCTGCTCCGCGGAGGGCGGGAGCGGGAGGAGGAGTTTGAGCGACTTTGTGGGGCAGCCTTGGCCTCGGCGGCGGCCGCAGCGGCGCGCGAGAGAACGCGGGGACGCCCGCCGGGCCGGCCGGAGCTGGCGATGGGGCCCGTGTGAGCGCGCCCAGGCCCGGCCCGGTGCCCGGCGGGCGGCAGCATGTCCGCGGGCGGCGGCGCCAGGAAGAGCACCGGGAGGCCCTCCTACTACTACCGGCTGCTCAGGCGACCCCGGCTGCAGCGACAGAGGAGCCGCTCCCGCAGCCGGACTCGGCCCGCCAGGGGTAGGCGCCACCCCGACCCCTGACCCCCGGGGCCTCCCTAGCGCCCGGCTCACCGCCCGGTGCCCTGGGGTGCCTGGGACCCCAGGTCCTCCTGCTGTCGATTTACCCCGGACCCTCTCACCCGCCCCCTGTGGTTGCCCCTTACTGTGCCTACTTGTTCCCCATTCTCCCAGCTTCTCCCCATCCACCGCGCTGGGGGTGGGGGGTGGGGCGGGGATCGGGGGAAACTGAGGCTTGGGGGGTCTCCTCTTGCCAAGGGCAGGCAAAGTGGAGATCGCAGTTCAGCTTCTTGCCTCTGACCCTCAGTTTGGACCTCTGCGCCTCAGTTTATTCAGTAGCGGTGGATGGGGTGATGGAGTCACCCTGAGCGGTTCTGGCTCAGGTTCTGGCTCTCCCCAGGCCGGCAGGACCCTGTCCTGTCAGCCTACCCTCCCCCCAACCCCCTCATGGCTCCTCTGGGACTTAACCAGGACTCCACCACCTCTTGGGTGGAGGGACATGTGGGTAGACCTCCGGAGGGTCCTATTCCAGGGGTCCTTGGCTCCAAAGGACATCTGTCCAGGACGTCTCTGAGTGGGTGGGCGAGGGTGGGCGCCACCTCCTTTGAAAAGAGTTTCTCTCTTTCAAGGCCAGGAGGCAGGACACCGAGGGGGGAGGTGCAAGCAGCATTTTCTTTTTCCAGTAACAGGATCCTCAGCTGGAAAGGCTTGTGATCCAGGGGGCTGGGTGGGGGCCGGGACTTCCTTCCCTGGCTGGGTAGAAGGGAGTGGGGAGGCCCCCCTGGAAGGAGGAGGCCTTCAAAGGGCCCTGGGTAGGTCCAAGTCCCTGGCAGAGGCTCAGGCCCATGGAGGTGCCCATGGGTGGGAGGAAGGTGGGTGAGTTGGGGAGCTGGGAGCACCTAGTGGATACCTGGGCTGTGTAAACACCATCAGGTTATCTTGGGAATCCGGAAGGCTGGCCTGGTGCCCAGCCTGACCCAGAGGAGTTTGAGCAAATCTGTGCTTGGAATCTGGTCAAGTGCCCACCCCTCTGGGCTCTAGTTTTGTGGCCTGGACCCTGTGGTTGCCCGGAACCTCAGTTTTCTCGTCAGTGAGAGGATATGTGAGGCAGGTAGGCAGTACAAGTTCATCTGCCTCCCCCAGAGTGGGGAAGACTTTTCCCACAGTCAGGGCTCAGCAGCAATGTACGGGGCTTCCTCAGGAAGTGGTGAGTTCCTGAGGTAGTGAGTTCCCCATGCGTGGAAGGGTTCAAGCTGAGGCTGGGAATGCATATGCGCGTGTGTTCTGGGAATTCAGTCTTCAAGCGTCTCCCAAGGCTTGTGATATCTCCTCCCCCCTTGCCTTCCTTAAAGAGGTTCCTGACTGCTCCCTCCCTCCAACCTGGCCCTGGGCCACCAGAAATCTGGGCTCAAGCGCTGTGATGTGGGCAAGGCTTATCCCTTTTCTCAGCTTCCTGGGCTGTCAAAGGGGGCTGGTAGTACATGGAAGATTCGGGGAGAAACAGGTTCAGGTTGTGAGAAGTGGGAGCTGTACAGATGCCCTGGCAAGCTCAGGCCACCAGCAAGCTCAGGCCACCTCCTGCACCCACCCCACCCCTGCCTCATTCCCTCTGTGACCTTCCCTTCACTCTTGACCTCAGCCCAGCTTCAGCCCCGCAGGCACAGAGAGGATCAGAAGCTCCCCTCCTGCTCAGCCAACTGAGCAGGAGACAATCAATGCATGTCTGGCCATCGCCTGAGCCCCAGCTCCCAGGCTCACTTGTGTGAGAGCCCCAGCCGAGCACCCAGCTTGCAGGGAGGTGGGAGGAGACTGTTCTTGAGCAGAAGTTACCTCTGGGGAAATCAGGGAGAACTTCCCAGAGGAGGTGACATTTGGACTGGGTCTCACCACCTGGCTAGAGTTTCCTTTGGCAGAGGGAGTGTTTGAGTCAGATGGGAGTTCAAGCCCCAGGTCTGCACAAAGCCACCCTTTGGCCAGTTACCTCTCAGCCTCAGTGGCCTTGACTGGTAAATGGAGGTGACGACGGCAGGGTTGTTTAAGGACTGAGGGCAGCAAATATTGGGCTGGCCCAAAAACTCCTTCGGGTTTTTCTGTAAGATGTTATGGGAAAACCCAAATGAACTTTTTGGCCAACCCCATACATGGAAAGCTAGAAGCCTGTGCTGCTTGGGACTCGGGCCACAATTGATATGGTGTGAGCTATGGATGTCCTTACTCTGGACAGAGCAGCAGTCCTTACTCATACAGAGCAGATTAAGTCTTACCTGTAAGTAAGTCCTCATCCTTACAGAGCAGAGTAAGTAAGGATGTCCTTACTCCGGACAGAGTGCAAAGATGGGGAGTTAGAAAGTGTCTTGGTATGGTGGCTGAGATGGTAAAGAGTCTGTCGGCAATGCTGGAGACCTGGGTTTTATCCCTGGGTCGGGAAGATCCCCTGGAGAGGGAAATGGCAACCCACGCAGGTATTCTTGCCTGGAAAATTCCATAGATGGAGGAGCCTGGCGGGCTACAGTCCATGGGGTTGCAAAGAGTCAGACACGACTGAGTAACTTTACTTTATTGTGGGCGGAATTCATCCTGGGGTGGCAGAGGGCGTGCATTGGTTAGAGGGGATGGATAGTGGGGAACAGTAGTTGGGGCCTGATTACAGGCCCTTGAGCAATGTGGAATCACAGGTGGGAGCAGGGGAAATGCCTGGCAGGCTAAGAGGTGCAGCTACCCGGCTGGGGGCAAACCTCCCTCCAGTAAACTCCCAGATCCCTGACTCTACCTCCAGGGCCACCCCTCCGCCTGAGGGTAGCACCCCCACCCAGGTGGGAACTCTTGTTGGGGGCGCCACCCCAAGGCCTTGAGCTCATCCTTTGTGACCTCAGGCCTCAGTCTCCCCATCTGCGGGGTTGGGGGGGGTGCTTGGTCCCATGGTGGTGACATCATCAGGTCCCCAAGCATCCCAGCCCTGATCTGGCCCTCGCTTAACACCCATTCCGGCATCTGCCACCAGCAAGGAAGGACAATGACCGAGAACTCAGATGTGTGTGTGTTCAGAAACAGGAAAGAACAGGGAAGAGCTGGCAGGTGGTGGGGACCCAGCTGGGCCTGGCCAGGGGAAGGGCTGTGACCAGTCTGCCACCCGTCTGCCCACCGCCCCCACTGTCTCTCTGGAGTGGGTGGTGGGGAGCTCCCTTCAGGCTTAAGAGGAAGACTTTGTCTCTGGCAGGGCTGCCAGTGAGGGACAGTGTCTGCAGCCCCCCAAGGTGTGACCAGAGCAGGGCACTAAGCAAGGTTCCTCCCTTTGCTGGGCCCTGAATCCTCAGAAGAGGCAGAGTGAGATGAATCCTGGGTGTTCATTGGAAGGTCTGATGTTGAAGCTGAAGCTCCAATACTTTGGGCACCTCATGCGAAGGGTTGACTCATTGGAAAAGACCCTAATGCTGGGTAGGATTGGGGGCGGAAGGAGAAGGGGACGACAGAGGATGAGATGGTTGGATGGCATCACTGACTCGATGAACATGGGTTTGGGTAGACTCCGGGAGTTGGTAATGGACAGAGAGGCCTGGCGTGCTGCAATTCATGGGGTCGCAGAGAGTCGGACACGACTGAGTGACTGAACTGAACTGAGTCTGTGGTTGGTGGGGCTGGGGCACAAAGTTTGATGATGGCCAGAGGCAGGGTGGAAATGGCGACGCTGACGTGACGAGGGTCGTCTGGCTACTTTACATTGGACCTTGTGACTCAGCCCACTTGAAGGCTGGGTATGACCCATGAATTTGAGGGGGTCCTGCCACCCAAAATGTGTCACCAAGCCAGGGTACCTTCCCACCTACTCCCACCAAGGTCAAGATAAGCTTTGTCTGTCTGAGCTGCTTCTACCCCTGGGAAAACTTATATTTTGCCCCTGCGTGAATAAAGTTTGCCCATTCACTCAGCTAGCAAACATGGCTTGAGCACCTACTATGTGCTGGGAATGGGGCCACATGGGGATGAATTGCACAGGCTCCCAGCCCTTGACAAGCTCCCAGTCGGTTGGGGAGGCTGGCTTGTTGAGCTGCTGTGGGGCGCTGAGTCCTTTTTGGGGTATAGGGCAGCAGGTAGTGGGAAATGAGCTCAGATCAGCCATGAGCTAGTTATGTAACTAGGCACATCCCAGGGCCTCAGTTTCCCCATCTGTCAGTTGGGGCTAATCCTGTCCTGTTGCCTCCACATGTCAGGAGACCTCTTGGAGTGCCCATCCCTATACTCAGGGAAGGTTCTTTTCTTTATGTCTTCATCTGAGTTTTTCCAGGCATCCAGACACATGCCAGGCCCTGCCTGGGCGCTGTAGTCTTGGCCTGTGTTTTCGCCTTAAATGGTCAGTTCCTTTGCCACGCCCCCACACACCCCATGGCATGGCCCTGTGCCTTGACTGCTGTGTGCTTCTCCACCCCTCCACCTGGGGGTCTTTTCTGCTGAGCTATGCTGGAGTCAGTGAGAGGGGCCTCGGGAGGGGGCTCCCAGGAGTGCCCCAGCACCCTCCGAGGAATGCAGGCAGGAGGACCTCACAAAGGTGCCCGGGAGGACTGGGGCTGATCCCCTGAGGTGGTGGTCCCCTCCCAGGACTTAGAAGTTGACAGCTGAGTGATCCAACCCCTGGGGTCCAGAGGGAGACAGTGAGGCACAGAGAGGCCACCTTTACAAAGCGGGGTATATGGAACCCTAGTAAGGTGGCAACGTGATTGGGGGGGCTGCTGGTTTAAAGAATCTGCTTCCTACCTGGGAGCGATGGTTAGAGAGGTGCCCGAATGCCATCAGAGGGAAAGGCGGGTGCTGGGACCACTCCTGGGGACCTTGGCTTCAGGGAGACCTACTGAGAGGCCCCTGGGCAGTGGTGTGGGCCCTGGGGGCTGGACAAGCCTGAGAACAGCCCTGGTGGGGGCTGGTTGTACCTTGTGGTCCCCTCAGTCTTTAAATATCCATGCAAGGGCCCCCAACTTGGCTGAGACTGCTGAGACACCATCCCTCCTTTGAGGGGATCGGCCCCAGCTTCCCCAGGCCCTCCTCACCTTTACATGCCTCAGGTCCTGGGAGCCTCACTCCTCCTCGTGACAGGCGATAAAGTTCCAATGACTCCTATCTGCTGAATGCCTGTTCCATGTTGACACTGGGCTTAACTCGGTTATTTGCCTTATTTAATGCTCATAACAGCACTGTGAGTTGGATACTGGCATCATTCTCATTTTTTAGGTGAGGAAACTGTGTCCCAGAGAGTGGGAGCCTTGTCCATCCTCACACAGCTCAGAAAGAGTGGAGCCCAGCTGTGCCTCACTGCACATTCTGAGCTTGTGAACACACGACCTTGTTCCTCCGTAGGCAGATCCTTCTGAGGTCAGGCCTCAGTTTTGATAAGGCCACCTCCTCCTCTTCCTATCTGATTTGCACAGTCAACAACTCTACTGAGTGTTCCCAGCCATCCTGGCCATAGTTCAGGAGGGAGGCAGGGGAGTGACCCCACTGGCATCTACATGCGGCGGGGGGGTCAGTCTTCCTGGTCAGCCTCTCTCTGCGCCTTGGATGACTCAGGCCATTCCCCAGGCCCAGTCTCTTCCCCTGTCCCACCTCTGCTCCCATTCATGCCTGCTAACCATGTCCTTCCCTGGGCAGGTCACAGGTCTTACAGCCTCCGCCCTGTTTTTCCACCAAGTTGCTTTGTGCTGAGGGCTTACTTAGCATCCCTTGATGTGAGGTCCCTGGAGACAGGCAGGTAGTTTGAGGCCCACTTCCCCAAGCTGTCTAGGCTCTTGAGGGAAGCCAGAGGCCCCAGTGCGTCCACGGGAATGTCAGTCTCTTGGTCTTTGTGTTTCTGGCCCATCCTCCTCATCTCTAATAATAAGGAGGAAAATAGCTTCCTTTTGCCCACCTGACCATCTGCCAGGTCCATTGCTAAGTGCTTCACCTGACCTTCTCCTTTTAACTTTCCAACCCTCCTAGAGGTTGGGGTCATCACCATCACTTCCCTTTGCCAGGTGAGGAAATGATCTCAGGGTGTGGAGGAAGAGGCCAGGTTTTGAACGAAGGCCCCTGGCCTCCCGATCTCATGCTTAGAAGCACACTTCAGTGGGTCAGGTTGGAGCTCTGATTGCCGGGCCCCCTGTCTCTGCCTCAGTGCATCCGGTACTTCCTGAGACCTGGTGACACAGGCATGGCCCTAGAGCCTGCTTTGCTTAGCTGCTGATGGGGGAGGTTGGAGGGATTGATCCTGGCGGTCTCTTGCAGCTCTGGCCCTGGGAGCTAACTGTTCCCCATGACAGCTGTGGAAACTGAGGCTCAGAGAGCCAAGGCCCCTTGCCCGAGGTTATGTAAAGATGTTAACTCGATCTATGTCTGAAATCCACACTCCTTTGCATCCTATTTCGGTATTGATTTTGTTTGTTGCTTAAGATTGGCATGGATAGGGAAATTCCTTGGTGGCAGGTCAAGTGGTTAAGACTCTGTGCTTCCAATGCCAGGGGCGCGGGTTCAATCCCCATTTAGAGAACTAAGATGCTGCCTGCTGTGCGTTGCAGCCAAAACATAAAAATAAATTTAAAAATTAAAAAAAAAAAAAAGATTAGCCCAGATGGAGACACTGAGGCAGCTGGGTCTTCTTGGTGGGAGGGAAGAGGGGTTGAATTCCTGTGTAACTTGACACAAACATGCTCACGTCCCGAACCTCATACGTGTTATGCTTTGAAATGACATGTAGCCTTTTGGCTATTTTTAAAAGAAAAGCAATGGCTGTGATATTTCCCCTGCACCTTCCTCTTGAGGCCACTTGGTTAAATGTCAGGAAAGGGAGAGTATTTCCTGGTCAGGAACATTCAGAGCTTGCTGGGAGCTGAAGTTTTGTTTTCTGTTAAGTAGGTGTTTGGGGAGTCGGTTCCTGGTCTGCCCCCCACCCCCACCCCCGCCTGCCTGCCATGTCTCTGGGAAGGTTGTGTTTGACAGTTGCTGGGAGGAGGGCTTTGAGAGGGAACAGCGGAGATGCCCGTGCGTGGAGTGGCAGGGTGGTTATTTTTAGCCATCCCAATCCAGTAGAGGCATTTCAGCGTTTGTTCAATATTTAATTATCCATCTGAAATTGGCCCACGTGGCCTTGAGTTTGGAAGCGGTTCTCTGTGCTGTGGTTTCCTCTGATTGCATAAATAAGGAAGGGGAATCTCAATAGCCCTCCAAATAATACGAATGAAAAAAAATTTAAAAAGAGTAGACTCGGTTCTCAGGAAAGGACGGGCTTGGTTCCGCAGTCTAGACAGACCACCTGTACGTTAGCAGAGAAGCTGAGCCCATGAGGACGCCGATCACGTCCTTGGAAACGCAGCCGTGCTTGGTCTCTGAATCCCAGACTCCACAGCTGCCTGCGTTTTTATTTGGGATGGGCTATCCCCCGCCTCCTCCGGGTTCCTGTGTTGACTTTGACAGCTGCCAGGTACCCGAGAGGAGGTTTGGGGATTTTGGTTTTGGAAGTCTTGTTAGCTTTTATTTCCTTTCTCTCTTCTCCCTGACAGACAGGAGAGCTCTGTCGGCATCTGGGCTGTGTTATTTCTTTCTTCTTGGCCCTTAGCGGTGATGTGTTGACACGGCTGTGAAATGGAAAAGGCAGAGCCCAGGGAGGAAGGTGTGGGGGTGCGAGGCCCTGCCCGCTCCCCTAGGCCTCTGGTGGATGAGGGGAAAAGAGGGGAGAGGAAGAAAGTGGGGCCAGAGGGAGCCAGGCAGCCAATGATGGGCCTCCTTTTGGTGTTCTTTGGCTTGGGGGTTTGTAGAACTTGGATTTAGAGATTGGAAATCAATAAGTCAGTAATCTGGGCTAGTCTTAGGGAAAAGTTGTTTTTCGTTTATTTTTTTTAAATCCATTTATATCTCTATCCTAGGGCTTCCCTGGTAGCTCAGCTGGTAACGAATTCGCTTGCAATACAGGAGATCCCAGTTCGATTCCTGGGTTGGGAAGATCCCCTGGAGAAGGGAACGGCTACCCACTCCAGTATCCTGGCCTGGAGAATTCCATGGGCTGTATAGTCCATGGGGTCACAAAGAGTCGGACACGACTGAGCAACTTTCACTTTTCACTTATATCTCTATCCTGGGGACTGGGTTTGGCCCAGGAGTATGGCCAGGGTGGGAGTCCTCCTGAGTGCACCATAAATGCTGTGTGACCTCTGGGCTCAGAAGTACTTTGAACAAGTAGATGTGAAACAACACAGGGTATCGTTATAGGCTGGGTGAGTTGTCTTTATCTGTTCATCCAAAGCCTGAGGGGTTAATTGTAGCTCTGTTAGGGCTGATCTGGAAATAAAATGTGATGCCTGTGGGGATCGGAACCATCCAGATGGTTCCTTGGCATTCTCTGCCTCCCCCCACCCCAGAGGCTGCTACAAGTGTTACTTGTACTTGTTCAGAGCAGCAGAGCTTTAGTGAGCCACCTACTGTTTGCAAGCCCTGTGCCAGGGGCTGCCGTAGAGCGTACAGTCAGCCCCCACCCGCAGGAAGCCGGGCCTAAGGGGAAGGTGGTCCGGTAAGCGGGTTAGCAGATGGTGTGACTGGAAGGGCAGGCAGGGCCTTGAATGGTGAGCCAAGAGGTTGGAACTCCCCCCTGGCAGGCCACAGGGACTCAAAGGGAGAATTCTGGAAATAACAGTCATTATAATAACACCAACTTTCCTTTTGCACCAACTTTTTCCTTTTTCAGGTGTTCCCTTCTAAGTTCTTCATGTGCAGTGTTTCGTTAAGTCCTTGTTCGCACAGATAATCTTTGAAAGAAAAGTTTTTGCTTATTTATTTATTTTTGGCTGCACTGGGTCTTTGTTGCTGCTTGTGGGCTCTCTCTAGTTGTGGCTAGTGGGGGGCTCCCCTCCATTGCTGTGCGCGGGCTTCTCATTGTGGTGGCTCCTCTTGCAGAGCACGGGCTCTAGGTGCGTGGACTTCAGTACTTGCAGCACAGGGGCTCGGTAGTTGCGGCTCTCGGGCTCTAGAGCATGGGCTCAGTGGCTTGTGGCGCACTGGCTTCGTTGTCCAGTACCATGTGGAATTTTCTCGAACCAGGAATCGAACCCATGTCCCCTGCATTGGCAGACAGATTCTTCTCCACTGTGCCATCAGGGAAGTCCTTTCTCACAGATAACCTTATCAGCTCTGTGTTGCAGATGAGAAAACTGAGGCTCAGATGGGTTAAGTGACTTGCTCAGCATCACCCAGCTACTGAGTGGCCGAGTCCTTGATGTTTCACTCTCATTGTACTTACCAGAGCTGCGATTTAGGGAAATGATTTTAAGCCTCCAGCAAGCTAGACTGACATGATCCCGGGAGCAGGGAGGTGGGGAGAGTGGAAATCAGGGATCGTAGATGACTGTGTCAGCCCTCCTGGTGCAAGAGGAATGGGTCTGAGCTGGGAGAGAGAGGTCAGGGGGCCAGGCTCACAGTGAGAAGGGTGGGGGCTGGTGGTGAGGTAGGCCTGGGCAAGTGGGGCGGCTTTGGGTGGGGAAAGGGGCCTCCAGAGTGGGGAGCATGGCTAACAGGCCTGCTCTGACTCTTGATGCTGCAGGGATGGGAGAGGGACACTGGACTGCAGTGGGGGCGGGGTGCTTTGGGGAGCATCTTCAGGAGATAGATAAAGTACTGGAGGCTACAGGGGGTCCAAAAGTTGGGGGTGGGGGTGGCGGGTAGAACTGGACATTGCTGGAGAAGTTGGGTGGATCTGGAGATCTGAGAGAAGCCTGGGTTTGCCTGTCTGTATAGTCACTGTTCCACCTGGTGTCTAGGAACCAGTTCAGAGCTGTGTGTTTAGCAGCAAGCTGGTTGGGGGCCTGCGCGCCCTCCCCCAGCAGCGGCAACCTCTGAGTCCTCCTGGGATGGGACCCTGGGCTTCCCAGGACCCAGGATGTAACCCTCTGATTCCACCCCCAGAGGCAGAACCATCTGCAGAGGGAGGGGCCCGTTTAAGGAGTGGGGGTCATGGGCTGGGGGCTGGGGCAGCCCTTCCTGCGATGTTGTGAAAGAGGCTCCTGGGTCACTGATAGTCCCCAGGGAAGACCACCGGCTATGGGCCAAGCTCCTCTGTCTGCTTTTTAAAGAATATAATGTTTATGTCAATGTTTTGGAGCTTCCCAGGTGGTGCTAGAAGTAAAGAAACCACCTGCCAATGCAGGAGACATAAGAGACCTGGGTTCCATCCCTGGGTTGGGAAGATCCCCTGGAGGAGAGCATGGCAACCCACTCCAGTATTCTTGCCTGGAGAATCCCATGGTCAGAGGAGCCTGACAGGCTGCAGTCCATAGTGTCACATGGAGTTGGACAGGACTGAAGCAACTTAGCATGCATATACACACGTCAATGTCTTATCCCTTTCCTCTCAACCCCTAGGATTATAAAAGTAATAAAGAAATACCCATTATAGAAGAGAAGAAAATTTTGAAAAAGTGACTTTAATTCCAGCACCCAGTGATAAGCTCTGGGAGAATTTGGAAGGTTATTTCCAGGCTTTTTCCTTTTTTGAATTTTTGGAAAACTAAAATATTTGAAAGTATAGAAAATCATATTGCAAGACACCCGTGCACTCACCTCAGACTGAGTGAATGTTAACATTGCCATAATTGCTTCTCTTCTTTTTCTCCCTCTTTTTCTTAAAAATAAAATTATCAGGTACAGCAGGGGATCTGCAAAGCACAGCTAAGAGGCCAGATCCCACCTGTTTTTATATAGCCCACCACCTGTTTTTGTATGATCTGTGAGCTAAGAATAGCATTTACATTTTTTCAAGGGTTGAAACAAAAATCAAAAGAGGAATAATGTTTTATAATGTGAACATTATAGGAAATTCAAGTTTTCCATGTCCATAAGTAAAGTTTGTTGGAACACAGCCACACTTACTCGTATTGTCTGTGGCTCTTTTCACATTACCTTGGCAGAATTAAATAGTTGAGACAAATCTAACATATTTGCTCTCTAGCCCTTTATGAAAAAAAATTTGCTGACCCTTGAGATATAGCTAAAGCCACCTACACTCTTTCCAGGAATAACCAGCCTCCTCAAGGCAATGCCTGTCCTGCCCACATGTACTATTATGCTTTTACTACATTTGCAAATACTTCCAAATGTGTAGTATTGCACTGTGGGTTTTAAAAATGGGGAGAGAGAAATCCTACATGGTGGAGGAAAGGGAATACTTGTTTCCACGCTGGGACTTCTTTTAGTGTTAAGTGTTAGTCACTCAGTCGTGTCTGCCTCTTTGCAACCCCACAAACTGTGGCCCACCAGGCTTTTCTGTCCATGGGATTTCCTAGGCAAGAAAACTGGAGTGAGTAGCTATTCCTTTCTCCAGGGGATCTTCCTGACCCAGGGATGGAACCTGGGTCTCTTGCATTGTAGGTGGATTCTTTACCAGCTGAGTCACCAGGGAAGCCCTTACTATTCTGAATTCCAGCAACCCTGAGTACATGCCAGCTCTCTGTCTGGCTGGGAATAGGCCCTGTGGCTACAGAGGTGAAGGAGAAAACATAGGAGTGAAAATGGAAAGGTGACCCTCAGGCTAAAGTCCTCAGAAATCCTCAGAAAGGAGCCAAAAGAGATTCAAGGACTCCTTGGTTTGTGTCTTTTACCTGGTAAACATCTGAGAAAGGATAGAACAAGCCCTTTTATATTTCGGAATCGGAATAATCACCAGTTACTAGTTAAACTCAGATATGATGTTATAAAAACCAGATCCATATCTCTTATATTAAAACCACTGGGTGGAGTTTGTTGATACCTATTTTGGTACCTCTATTGATATTTACATTTGTGGAATGTAGTGCTCTAAATAAATGTGTATGTTCAGTATCTCGGAAGCTGCTTTTTGGGGTGTTTTTTATTTTATACTATTTGGTCTGGGTCAGCCTGTGTTAAGAGAGAGGAATTACTTGTATGTCCTCTATTTATACTTGTGTACAATAAATTTGTTACATAATAGTTTACCCTACAGTTAAATGAAATACATGGTTTATTAGCATGCGTTCAATGGTCTATTTGATAATTAAATATATGGCCATTTACTGATAAAAAAAGTCTCAGGGAGGAGAGAAACCTTCAGGCCAGGTAATTCATCCTTGGAAAAGTGAAAGTGTTAGTTGGTCAGTTGTGTCTGACTGTTTGTGACCCCATGGACTGGAGTCCGCCAGGCTCCTCTGTCCATGGAATTCACCAGGCAAGAATACAGGAGTGGGTAGCCATTCCCTTCTACAGGGGATATTCCCTACCCAGGGATTGAACCAGTGTCTTCTGCATTGCAGGCAGATTCTTTACCAGCTGAGCCATGAGGGAAGCCAAATTCACCCTTTTGGAAGGCTGGGGATTCTTTGAAAGTGAGGCACATGTCAGGATGAGGAATAGGAAGTTCAGTTCTGTTCAGTCGTGTCTGACTCTTCACGACCCCATGGACCGTAGCACGCCAGGGCTCCCTGTCCACACCAACTCCCAGAGTTTACAAAAACTCATGTCCATTGAGTCGGTGATGCCATCCAACCATCTCACCCTCTGTCGTCCCCTTCTCCTCCTGCCTTCAATCTTTGCCAGCATCAAGGTCTTTTCCAATGAGTCAGTTCTTCGCATCAGGTGGCCAAAGTATTGGAGTCTCAGCTTCAACATCAGTCCTTCCAATGAATGTTCAGGACTGTTTTCCTTTAGGATGGACTGGTTGGATCTCCTTGGTGTCCAAGGGACTCTCAAGAGTCTTCTCCAACACCACAGTTCAAAAGCTTCAATTCTTTAGCACTCAGCTTTCTTTATAGTCCAACTCTTACATCCATACATGACTATTGAAAAACCATAGCCTTGACTAGACGGACCTTTGTTGGCAAAGTAATGTCTCTGCTTTTTAATATGCTGTCTAGGTGGTCATAACTTTTCTTCCAAGGAGTAAGCGTCTTTTAATTTCATGGCTGCAGTCACCATCTGCAGTGATTTTGGAGCCCCCAAAAATAATGTCTATCACTGTTTCCCCATCTATTTGCCACGAAGTGATGGGACCAGATGCCATGATCTTAGTTTTCTGAATGTATGAATAGGAATAGGAAGTGTGGATGGTCAAAGGCAGTTGTTAAGGGATTTAAGTCAGAGGGGCGTAGAGAAGAGCTGGTGACAGTATCTACAGATGCTGAAAAGTTTGCAGCACTTACCCTAGACTGTTATTTATGAGGCCAACCAGGGGCCAGGGAGTGAACACTGGTACTGTCCTTTCGGAGAGGACATATGCAGGATCTTGGAACACAACAGGGGGAGGGGGAGGGGGTGCATCTTCTAGGAGCTTCCCTCCCACCTCCTGAGCACCTGCAGCCTGATCCCTCCAAGTCTCCTCTGAGGAGCTCTCGGGCCCCCACCAAATGCTCTATGTTGAGGATTCCCGGGGCAGGAGGTGCCGTGGACCCCAGCTCCCACAGTCATCTCCATGCCTTTCTCCCAGCACACCCCTCCTCCGCAACAGTGGGCAACATCCACTGACTCTGAACCACACCCTGAACTTAAAGACAACTTGAACTCTGATACCAATCCACTTGGAGAAAACAGGCTCCCACAGTTCCATAGACTCATGACTCCTTCCCTTCCCCACACCCAACATCGCAGAACGAAATGTGCAGTCGAGCGAGGCATCCTTCATCTCTTCCTGCCATGGGTAGCGGGGCTGAGGTGGCACCTGGAGATGGAGAGAGTGGCCCAGGGCAGGGGGGACACTCAGCCTCCTGGAGGACTTGGAACCCGTTTTCCCACCCTGGGGCGGTCCTTTGATTCGGAGATCACCAGGCTAGAATCTTGCCTTCCTCATTTCCTAGCTGTGTGGTCATGGCCCTTTCTGTTGATGTTGCTGAACTTCAGTTTCTTCCTGTTAAAGTTGGAGCTGATGTTTCCTACTTGGAGTCAGTGTGAGGATAAAAATACACATCAGGTACAGTCCTCATTTCTCTTAGATCCATTTCTCCACTTTTCCTGATGGCCCATTTTTATTACCTACAAATACAGTAAATCCCCTACATATGAACCTTCAAGTTGCAAGCTTTCACAGATGTGAATGTTCCCCTGTGTGCCAGCTGTTGTACTGTACTACTATACTTTTCAAGGTTCTGTACTGTAAGATTAAAAATGCTTAATTTTTTGTGTTTGTATTTAATGTATAATTTGTTGAAAAGTACTATCAACCTGTTACAGTACAGTACTATATGGCTGGTTATGTTAGTTGCATACCTAGGCTAACTTTACTGGACTTATGAACCGGTTCTTGAAACAGAAATTGTTCACATGTAGGGGACTTACTGTATCCAATTGTTCTGCTGTTAAATCTGTCGAAAAAACTATCTTTTCCACCATCAATTTACCTTTGTACTTTTTTCCAAAAATCGACTGACCATTTATATGTGGGACTAGTTCTGGACTCTATTCTGTTCTGTTGATCTACGTGTCAATCCTTGTGCTAATATCATACTCTCTTGATTACTTTAGTTATATTTCCAGACTATAAAGTATCTCTTGAAACCCTGTAATACAAGCCCCCAACCTGTTTCTGGTTCTCCAGATTGCTTGGCTCTTCTAGGTCCTTTACTTTGCCATATAAATTTAAAATTGAGTGCCTTTAAAATGCCTGCTAGGGTTTTGATTAGGATTGCATTGAATCTGTACATCAGTGTGGGGAGAAATGCCATCTCAACAAAACTGAGTCTTCCAATTCTTGAAGGTGGTGTATTTCTCCATTTACTTAGATTTTCTTTAATGTCTCTCAGCAATATTTTTTTAGTTATGTCTTACATTTGTTTTTGTTAAATTTATTCTGAAGTGTTTTTGATCCTCTCTTAATTACTGTGAAGGGTGGGGATTTTACCGTACTTGCAGACTAGCTACTTAGTCTTGTAGAGTTTCATGGGTGCTGGCAGAAGACACAAGACTCGTGGGTCAGAGACAAAGGACTCTACGGTTCATGGCCTGTAGCATCAACTTGATGTTTGCATCAATTTTCTTTGCCTCCGATTCTGTAGGGCAGTCACATGTGTTTTTGTAGAACATAAAACAATGACGCTCTTTTGTTTTTCCAAATTATAACTTCATGTATCTTATAGGACCTGATGTACAATCTGTGAGTCAACCGTTCCTCACGCTAAAAATTATATAAAGAGCTGAAATTCAGTTTGCTTTAGTATTAAATCCTCAAATTAGAAATTTGGAGATTATTTATTTATTGAAGAACAGTTGATTTACAATGTTGTGTTAGTTTCTACTGTACGGCAGGGTGATTCAGTTATGCTTATATATCTATCTATTCCTTTTCATATTCTTTTCCATATGGTTTATTACTGAATATAAATATAGATCCCTATGTTATACAGTTGTTTAGTTGCTCAGTCATGTCCAACTCTTTGTGACCCCATGGACTGTAGCCCACCAGGTTCCTCTGTCCATGGGACTGTCCAGGCAAGAATACTGGAGTGGGTTGTCGTTTCCTTCTCCAGGGGATCTTCCTGACCCAGTGATTAAACCTGCGTCTCTGGTGTCTCCTGCCATTCCGGCGTCTCCTGCCATCTCCAGCATCTCCTGCCTTGGCAGGCAGATTCTTTACTACTATCTGCACCTGATCCGTAATCACCTCTTTGAAGTTCCTTTGCCATTGTAGGTGACATATTCATGGGTACTAGGATCAGGACATGGGCTCTTTGGGGGCCATTGTTCCACCTCCCAAAGGCAGTACTGTCTAAGGACTACCTTTCCTCCTTCTCCCAAACATGGATGGCCAAAACCAGAACTGGAAAAAGCATGTAGGAGACCTACCAATATATCAATACAGTATTTTGGCAAACTCATTGTTCATTTGGCTAACTGTTAATAGCAGATAAGAACAGTACAGATGTGCTTCATTCATTCACACGCACACACGCAGTGGCATCTACTGGACTGCCGTGTCTGAAAGATTCTAACAATCTGAGGGTTCCATGATCTGCTGCCATGATGACCTTACCTTTGGCTCTTCCTGCAGTTTATCCATCTACTACTGCAGTGGGAGAAGATGGGGGCTGGGGACTCCAGTTCATTGGCAGCTCCAGGCTTCAGTTCAGTTTAGTTCAGTTGCTTAGTCATGTCCGACTCTTTGCGACCCCATGGACTGCAGCACGCCAGGTCTCCCGGTCCATCACCAATTCCCAGAGCTTGCTCAAACTCATGTCCATCAAGTCGGTGATGCCATCAAACCATCTCACCCTCTGTCATCCCCTTCTCTTCCTGCCTTCAATCTTTCCCAGCATTGGGGTCTTTTCCAATGAGTCAGTTCTTCTCATCAGGTGGCCAAAGTATTGGAGTTTCAGCTTGAGCATCAGTCTTTCCAATGAATATTCAGGACTGATTTCTTTTAGGATGGACCGGTTTGATCTCCGTGCAGCCCAAGGGACTCTCAAGAGTCTTCTAAACAAATGGGACCTAATTAAACTTAAAAGCTTTTGCACAATGAAGGAAACTATAAGCAAGGTGAAAAGACAGCCTTCAGAATGGGAGAAAATAATAGCAAACGAAGCAACTGACAAAGAATTAATCTCAAAAATATACAAGCAACTCCTGAAGCTCAATTCCAGAAAAATAAATGACCCAATCAAGAAATGGGCCAAAGAACTACACAGACATTTCTCCAAAGAAGATATACAGATGGCTAACAAACACATGAAAAGATGCTTAACGTCACTCATTATCAGAGAAATGCAAATCAAAACCACAATGAGGTACCTTGACTACCTCTTACGCCGGTCAGAATGGCTGCTATCCAAAAGTCTACAAACAATAAATGCTGGAGAGGGTGTGGAGAAAAGGGAACCCTCTTACACTGTTGGTGGGAATGCAAACTAGTACAGCCACTATGGAGAACAGTGTGGAGATTCCTTAAAAAACTGGAAATAGAACTGCCATATGACCCAGCAATCCCACTGCTGGGCATTCACACCGAGGAAACCAGAATTGAAAGAGACACGTGTACAAAGAGACAATGTTCATCGCAGCACTGTTTACATTAGCCAGGACATGGAAGCAACCTAGATGTCCATCAACAGACGAATGGATAAGAAAGCTGTGGTACATATACACGATGGAGTATTACTCAGCCATTAAAAAGAATACATTTGAATCAGTTCTAATGAGGTGGATGAAACTGGAGCCTATTATACAGAGTGAAGTAAACCAGAAAGAAAAACACCAATACAGTATACTAACACATATATATGGAATTTAGAAAAATGGTAATAATAATTCTATATGCGAGACAGCAAAAGAGACACAGATGTATAGAACAATCTTTTGGACTCTGTGGGAGAATGCGAGGGTGGGATGATTTGAGAGAATAGCATTGAAACATGTATATTATCATATGTGAAACAGATCGCCAGTCCAGGTTCAATGCATGAGACAAGGTGCTCAGGGCTGGTGCACTGGGATGACCTGGAGGGATGAGATGAGGAGGGAGGTGGGAGGGGGGTTCAGGATGGGGAACACATGTAAACCCATGGCTGATTCATGTCAATGTATGGCAAAACCACTACAATATTGTAAAGTAATTAGCCTCCAGTTAAAATAAATAATTTTTTTTAAAAAAGAGTCTTCTCCAGCACCACAGTTCAAAAACATTAATTCTTTGGCACTCAGCTTTCTTTATAGTCCAACTCTCACATCCATATATGAATACTGGAAAAACCATAGCTTTGACTAGACAGACCTTTGTCAGCAAAGTAATGTCTCTGCTTTTTAATATGCTGTCTAGGTTGGTCATAGCTTTTCTTCCAGGGAGCAAATGTCTTTTAATTTCATGGCATGGGGAACTTCATTTCCTCACCCATGAGTTTTTTTCCTAAATCTAGTTTTTGGACTTTCCTGATCTACTTTCTCTACCTGGTCATTTGGGCTGCTATTGATTTTGATGTCATTTGTTTTGTTTTCTGATTTTTTTTTTTCTTATTTCTTTTCCTTTTTTCTCTTCAGATGTGTTCAGAGGGTACAGTTTGTACTATCTATTTCTATTTTAATTTAATATTAAGTTTTGGAAGGCTGAATTAATTCTTCATTTAGTAAATGATACTGCTGTAGCCCATCTAATTCTCCAAAGAGGACCTCTGACCAAGTTTTATGGTACTGTTTATGATATTTTTCTATGTAAGTGCACACGCATACAAACAGACAGTAAAACAGCATATTAATTTAATCACATAGACGGCAAATGTATTTCAGTCTAAAGAGTCCACGGTAAACCATTGCAGTGGTGTTTATATTTCTGTGCCTCTCACCTCTAGATTGCTGACCACTCTCTACTTACGTGACACTGGATATGAATACATTTCAGTAGTTAGTTTCTCGGGATGGAAAATCTCCATTGTTTAGACAGATATGGTTTCATGTATTTGAAGTAGGCTATTTACTAACTTTTTATTTTGAAAATTTTTCAGAAGTATAGGCAGTTGCAGAACCGGAACAGAGAGGCATCCTTTATCCCCTGATAGTTACATCTCTTGTAAATTACACTCACAATGCCCTCCAGCCAAAGACCCGCCAGGCACACACCTCCAGCCGCACAAGTTGGGTTTATTATTTATTGCAGTGATGGGGCACACACACTGTGGGGAACCGCAAGGCCGCTCAATCAGATTGTGTTAGAAACTACTCTAAGATTTGGGCTTTGACTGGGTGAGTTGGGGGACATCTAAAGGAAGTGAGGTTCACTCTCGAATGGCTGCTCTCAGAAAGCAACGGCGAATCTAAGGTGGGGTTTCTCAGATCTTATCACTAAGGAGAGGAAGCAGCACCGAGATAAAGCTGTCACGGGTAAAGAAGCGGCAGACCCTCGTTTTCACCAGGGTGGAGGGATGTTCAGTGTTTGGGGTGGCGCGGTGACCAGGCTTTTGACAGTTGCTTAGACAAAATGATCAAGTGGCCTTGTTTTGCCTCATTTTGTCGTGGTAGGCTTGTCTGAGGTTGATATCCTGTGAGGTTGTTTATATGCGGAAGGAGAATAACATGACAGAGCTGGGAACGCCAGGTCAGCTTCTGAACGTCAGTGCCCTCTTTGCTTCTTTCTCTTTCATCTTTTGTGCACAGTGGTACTGTGCATGTGTATAACTCTGTACTGTTTTAGCATATGCTGATTTGTGCAGTCTCCTTTGCAGTCAAGACACAAGAAAGACAGTGCAGTCAAGATACAAGTTATACCCACCTGCCTGCCCCCTAGCATCCCTCACCCCTGGAGGGGTGAGGGATGGAAGGGATGGACAACCACCAATCTGTTTTGCATCTGTGTGACTTTACCACTTTGAGAATGCCATATATATGAGATCCTGCATCATGTGACCTTTTAAAAAAGTTTATTTTTTAATTGAAGGATTACAGAATTTTGTTGTTTTCTGTCAAACCTCAACATGAATCAACCATTGGTATACATATATCCCCTATCATGTGACCTTTTGAGTTGGCTTTTTTGGCTTTTTTCAGCAAGCACGATGCCTTGGAGATTCATCCAAGTTGCTGTGTATTTCAGTAGTGCAGAGTAGTATTTTCTTTGCTGAGTAATATTCTGTGGCACATGTATTAGTTTCCCATTGCTGCCGTAACAGGTTAAAACTTGTTATAACAGCTTAAACAACACAGATTTTTCATCTTACAGTTCTGACTTCTGGTCAGAAGTCTGGCGTGAGCCTTGAGGTACTAAAATCAGGTATTAGCAGGCTGTGTTGCTTTCTGAAGATTCTAGGGAAAACTCCATTTCATTGCCCATTCCTTGTTGGCAGAAGTCAGTTTCCTGTGGTTGTAGGACTGAGGTTCCTATTTTCTTGCTGGCTGTCAGCCGAGAGATGTTCCCAGTTTCTGAACAGGAGTCACCCATGTTTCTTGGCTCATGATCTCCTTCTTCCATTATTCCTCTCAGGTTTAGAATCACTCCTGTCTCTTTTTTCATCGTCAAATCCCTCAGACCCATCCTTCTGCCTTCCTCTTCCACATTTAAGATTATCCCTGTGTGGATAATCCAGTATGCATGCCCACCTCCAAGTCCTTAACCTTAATCACATATGCGGCGTGCCTTTTGCCATATCAAGTAACATATTCACAGGTTCTTGGACTTTGGAGGGAACATTATTCTGCTTCACACATTGTGGATGTACCACTGTTTAACCATTCACCTATTGAAGCACATTTTATTTCCAGTTTTAGGCTATTACGTATAAAGCTGTCGTGAACATTCTTGTAGGAAAAAAAAAGCATGAGTGGATTGTACTCTGTCTGCTGTTGCAATTTACTCGTTTCACTCAACCTCACGTTTCTGAGCATGATTCACGCTGATCTTATAGAACTGGGTCCTTTGTAGGGGTTCATTGTGTTCCATGTGGACATTGTCCTTTGGAGTCCTACCCTATTCCACCGAATGACTGCAGTCATCCTCTGGGGCATCCATTCCCCTGTTGGTGCACATTTAGGTTGCTTCCTATGTTCTGCTATTACAAACAGTGCTGTAGTAGACATCTCTGTGCAGATCTCCTTGTGCAAGGCTGAAGCATTTTTCTAGACCGGACACGTAAGAGTGGAATTTCTAGTCCCAGGGTATATATGTATGTGTCAATTTCAACCAGCTCTTTTCTAATTGTTCTCAAATTCTTTTCCTTCTATCAGCAGGGATGAAAGCGTTCCTTACAACCCTGTCAACATTTGGGGTCATCGTTCTTTTTCATTTTTTGCCTCTCTAAAAGCTGTGAAATGGCATCTGGTTGTGTTAATTTGCATTTTCCTGATCACTGTTGAGCTCCAGCACACACATACACCCCCGCCTCACACCTCCTCTTTTTACCGTGCTGACTTCTTTTCTCCTGCTGCGGGTATTAGAGGTTGCTGCCTTGACCTGTTTTTAAACATTAAGGTCTGGGCAGTGCAACCCAACAACTGAAATTTGGTGTCTTGTCTGAAATTACAGGATGTTCCTCAGGCCTCCGTGTTTCCATGGAAACAAGTAACAGTCATCCTTCATGATTAGGAGGTATCCATGGCAACCAAGCCAGCAGCATTTGAATGAAACCAATTTTATTTATTTATTTATTTTTTTGCAAACACATGAAGGTTAAAATGTGTTTCTCCAACTGTGGCTTCCAAGAGTAGGGAGGTAGCCTGGTCTGCCTGGTGAAATAGACTCTTTTGACCTCCTAGTGGAAAGGAGATGAAGCATCAGCTGGTCTTGTGACCTGATTATATAGACTGGGAGTCCGAGAGGTCATGTGGAGGTCATACAGGGAGTCTGAGCCAAGGGGAAAAGCCTGAATCAGTTCTCTGAGGTCTGGAGGTGGGCAGTGTGGAAATAGGAGGTCGACCAGTTCCTTCCTGGGGTCTGTCCCTGAGGATGCCACCTTCATCCTGCAAGATTTTAGCAAACTCACCCAACATCTCCGGCGTCCTGCTTGTACCAGCTATGTTATTTAGAGGTGGGGGGCGTGAGCCCAAGCCTCCTAGTGTCTGCTTCCTTAAATTAGAAAGGACTTGCTACTCAGTCACGGAGAAGCCGATGGCACCCCACTCCAGCACTCTTGCCTGGAAAATCCCATGGACGGAGGAGCCTGGTAGGCTACAGTCCATGGGGTCGCTAAGAGTCCGACACGACTGAGCAACTTCACTTTCACTTTTCCCTTTCATGCACTGGAGAAGGAAATGGCAACCCACTCCAGTATTCTTGCCTGGAGAATCCCAGGGATGGCGGAGCCTGTGGGTTGCCATCTATGGGGTCGCACAGAGTCAGACACGACTGAAGTGACTTAGCAGCAGCTACTCAGTCAAAGGCCGAAGTCAGCTGTGTTTTTAGATGTGGAGTTAGAACTCAGAGATCAGCTTTCTGCCTTCTTTGGAGATGTAAAATAAAGGGCAGGTATTTTTTTTCTTTTTCTTTCTTTTTTTCGGAGGGGTGGTAAGGAATAGAGGTAGTCACTGCTCTTACTCCCTGGCCCACTGGATTGATGATAAATCATGAATTCAGCGATGGAAAGGGGCTAGCCTGGAGTCACACAGCAGAGTCAAGGTTAAATCCAGTCTCCTAGTCCTAGCCCCACGTTCTAGGCATCCTCAGCCTTTTCTGAACCTATAAGTGTAGGTTTGGTGGGGACAGTTTCAGCATATACTCTTGCTTCTTAACTGGGGAAACTTTAGAGGAAGTCACTTTTGCCTCTCAGAACCTCAGTTTATTCATCTGAAAAATGGAGCTCCCCAAAGCTAAGTTGGTATGTGGGGATTATATTTGAATGGGTCTCAGTGGGGGCAGTATTGCCCAAAAGTGGACAAAAAAATGGATTCTTGGAAGGGGACGTGAAAAAAATCTCTCTTTTTCCGTATAAAGCCTAATATACATGTAGGCTTTGTATGTATATTAAAAAAAAAGCAAGAGAATTCCAGAAAAACATCTGCTTCATTGACTACGCTAAAGCCTTTGACTGTGTGCATCACAACAAACTGTGGAAAATTCTTAAAGAGATGGGAATAGCAGACCACCTTACCTGCCTTCTGAGAAACCTGTATGCAGGTCAAGAAGCAACAGTTAGAACCAGATGTGGAACAACAGACTGGTTCCAAAGTGGGAAAGGCATACGTCATGGCTGTATATTGTCACCCTGCTTATTTAACTTATATGCAGAGTATATCATGCGAATTGCTGGGCTGGATGAAGCACAAGCTGGAATCAAGATTGCCGGGAGAAATATCAATAACCTCAAATATGCAGATGACACCACCCTTATGACAGAAAGCAAATAGGAACTAAAGAGCCTCTTGATGAAGGTGAAAGAGGAGAGTGAAAAAGTTGGTTTAAAACTCACTGTTCAAAAACTAAGATCATTGCATCTGATCCCATCACTTCATGGCAAATAGATGGGGAGACAATGGAAACAGTGAGAGAATTTGTTTTCCTGGGCTCCAAAATCACTGCAGATGGTGACTGCAGCCATGAAATTAAAAGACACTTAATCCTTTGAAGAAAAGCTATGACAAAGCTAGATAGCATATTAAAAAGCAGAGACATTGCTTTGTCCACAAAGGTCCATCTAGTCAAAGCTATAGTTTTTCCAGTAGTCATGTATGGATGTGAGAGTTGGACCCTAAAGAAGGCTGAGTACTGAAGAATTGAAACTTTGAACTGTGGTGTTGGAAAAAACTCTTGAGAGTTCCTTGGACTGCAAGGAGATCCAACCAGTCCATCCTAAAGGAAATCAGTCCTGAGTATCCACTGGGAGGACTGATGCTGAAGCTGAAGCTCCAATATTTTGGCCACCTGATGCGAAGAACTGACTCATTGGAAAAGGCCCTGATGCTGGGAATGATTGAAGGCTGGAGGAGAATGGGACGACAGAGGACTAGATGGTTGGATGGCATCACCCTCTTAATGGACATGAATTTGAACAAGCTTTGGGAGACGGTGAAAAACAGGGAACCCTGGCGTGCTGCAGTCCATGGGGTTGCAAAGAGCCAGACATGACTGAGTGACCGAACAACAATACATGTGGGACAAAAAGATACTTTTACTGTATATCTACAGTATTAGAATTTTGTTGAGGGAGAAACTAGGAAGTTAAAAAGACTCCTTAGAGGGAGTCTTCATGAATAAAAGGTAAAGAAACACTGGTCTATACCCCTACAATCCATGTGGTTATTATTACTAACTTTGTGTTTGGAGCTTGTGTTGGCTGCTGGCTCAGAGTAGGGTGCTGTTTGGAGTGTCAGGTCTGGAGAGAGCCTGGCCTGGCCCAGACACTGCCCCTATGGTTCAATGTAATCCCTAGGCACATCACAGTTTCCCATCCGTGTGTAAAGGTGTCCCACCAGGTCCATGAGTGGGGCCTGCTTCTCAGGCAGCTGAGATCCCGCCTGGTGGATCCATGGGTGTCCAGCAGGAAGCAGATGGTGCTTATACTAGGTTGATTTGAGGTATGGGCAGTTGTGGGGAACCATAGAGAGGAGTGCAGGACCCCAGAGCTAGTAGCAGCTGGGGCTGGAAGGAGGGGAGGAGAGTGTGGTTACTGAGAGGTGAGAACCCAGGAGACTGGGTCATCCTGATGGTAGTCCGGACCTTCAGTGGTGGGAGGTAGCCAGTCCAGGTGACCCCCCTCCCTCCCCTGATCTCCCACCAGGGCTCCCCACTGGCCAATCCCAATGGTAGCCAGGGGCTTCCCCGGTGGTTCAGCAAGTAAATAATCCGCCTTCAATGCAGGAAATGAAGTAGACTTGGATTCACTCCCTGGGTCGGGAAGATCCCCTGGAGGAGGGCATGGCAACCTACTCCAGTATTCTTGCCTGGAGAATTCCATGGACAGAGGAGCCTGAAGGGCTATAGTCCATGAGGTTGCAAAGAGTCAGACACAACTGAAGTGACTGAGCATGCGCACACACACATGGAAGCCAGAGGGCCCAGACCTGGGTTGGTGTGGTCTGCATGGGTTGGGGGTCTGCATGGGTCAGCCCCCTGGAGCAGAGGTGGGGTGAAAGATGCAGAATGGAACTGGGGGTCAAGCGGAAGCTTCCCAGAAAAGTACACAGGTTCTTTGTCCTCTGGAATGCAGGAGGGGGCATGGACTCCTGCCCCGTCCTGCCCTGCAGTCCCTTCTCCCTGATGGGTTTCTACCTTCTGATGCAGATGGGGTACAGCCTGGGCTTTGTTTGCTTAGCTTTGAGGTCATTGGAGAAAAAAATCGATCTGAATTGTGCAATGCCAAACTGGAAGTGGTTAGAAATGCTCCCAAGGCATCTGAATTGAAGTTTATGGCTACTTTGGGAGCACCCATGAGGGTCTTTGCTGTCTGTTTACTGTGTTAGGAGCTAGTGGGTAAGTTCCCTTCCTCTGGTCTCAGCTTCCTCATCTGTAAAACGGGTGGTTGGACCAAGCAACCTGTGGGCACCTCCTAGCTCAGACCCAGCAGGCAAGGGTGGTGTTCTGCAGAGGTTGTGGGGATATCAGACTTGATCTTGGAGGAGAGGCAGCCTCGCCAGGCTCTTCGAGTCCCGCCTGCCTCCTGAGGGCCCACTTGCCTGGGAAGGAGCAGTGAAGCCGTGGTCAGGTGTATGTGTGTGTGTGTCAGGGAGAGAGGATACATCCTGAAAGGCTTCTGGAGACTGAGAGCAGTGCCTCACATGTGGGTTGGACGCCGTGGTTAGTCATGGAGGACCCCCGGGCGGAGGTGACAGGAGGCACTAGGGATGAGGGGAGAGATGAAGGCAGACTGGGCGCGGGGCTGCAGGAAGAGATTTCCTGGGGAAATCTACAGAGAGAAGGGGTCTTTCCTAGAGTGTGACCAGCAGACATGTGGCAGGGGTGGGAGTGAGTGAGGAAGGGAGGTTTTAAGTAGGAAGCACCATGAGGGAAGCAGAGAGGCCCTAAATCATGGCAGCCACTGGGCCGGAGTGGAAGCTTCTCTAGCACAGGGGGCCCCAGGCCTGCCTGCTGGGCAGCAGGGCCTGTACCCATTCCCTTGGGTGGCCCACTTCCTTCAGTTCCAAAATGGCTTGCCAGGCTTGCCCACCAGGGCTCAGCCCTGGCCCGCCCTAGTGGGGAGTGGGCTTGGCTCTGTTCTTCCACACTTCTGAGGGTCCCTGTCCAAGCCAGCTGCATGGAGAGGCTGGACTGGAAGGTGTAGCGCGGCCCCTGATAGCCCAATCTGCCTTGTGGAAAAGCCTGCCCCTAGTCGGTCCTGTGTGTGTGCACGTCCGCACGAGCACGTGCCCCGGGGATGGGCCTGAGCGGGTAAGCGTTGGAGTGGCTACGTGGATGTCAGCGTGTCTGTGTGTGTTTACAGGGTGTGCGCCTCTGACCCTACACCTGGTGTGTTCCCAGGGACCAGGGAAATCTCCGCCCTGTCCTTTTTCCTCTGAGTCAACAGGTCTTTCCCAGGCACTCCCCACGCACCAGACTCCAGGCAGGGTGCTGGGGGTGTGGGGATGCAGCCAGCTTAGGCGTGGGCATCAGGAGTTCCACCAGCAAGCAGAGGACACACATACACACACACAGGAGTTCCACCAGCAAGCAGAGGAGACACACATACACACACACACACACACACAGGAGTTTAACCAGCAAGCAGAGGACACACACACATACACAGGAGTTCCACCAGCAAGCAGAGGAGACACACACACACACACACAGGAGTTTAACTAGCAAGCAGAGGAGACACACAAACAGGAGTTCCACCAGCAAGCAGAGGACACACACACACACACACACACACACACACACACGCTGTGTGCAAAGTGACAGCGTTGATAGGCTGCCCCAGCCTGGCTGTGGCTATAAGAGCTAGGGGCGGAGGAGGTTACCAGGTTTCCTCCAGGGCATACTGAACGGGACAGGCTGGGAGGAGCAGGAAGGGGGCTTCTATGGAGGCCACAGCTGGAGCAGTGGAAAAGAGATGGCCAGTGCCAAGCCCGGTTGGGGAAACTGGGGCGGGTGAAGTGGCCAGGTGTACTGACCTGGTTGTTGAAACAGGCATGCTGAGGCAGAGGCTCCAAGTGTTGAATGAGCTGTCATCATTTAAACATCAGAATATTTCATATTAAAGTAAAAAACCAGATTTCCACGTCCCCTTGAATCTTGGGAAGCTTTGGCTGCACTGGGCCCCCCCATTGCTATGTCAAAATCACCAGCTGGAGCTGAGCAGCTGGCCGCTACCCTTGACCTTGCTGCCTGTCTGGCCCTCGCACTTCTCTCAAGTTTAAAGCCTCAGGAAGAGAAGGTCCCCACTGGAAGCCAGAGATCATAGAGTCTCATGTTTGAAGGAACTGCTTGTATACCTCCAGTAATGGGGAGCTCATTATCACATATCACAAGATGTGTGTTTTGAATTGGGAATTTTAGGAGATCTTTTCTTTTTTTTTTATATCATGGTACATATATAGGAAAGATATACATGAAATTTGCCATTTTAGTCATTTCTAAGTGTATAGCTCAGTGGTATTAATTATGTTTACAACATCACGCCACCATCACCATTGTCCATTTCTAAATGTTTCCCATTACTCCAAAGAGAAACGGTACCATTAAGCAACAAATCCCCATGCCCCTTTACCCCCAGCCCCTGGTAACCTCTCATCTACTTTCCTTCTCTAAGAATTTGCCTATTTTGGGTATTTTATACAAGTGGAATTTCACAATATTTGTCTCTTTGTGTCCAGTTTGTCAGTCAGCTTGTTTTCAAGGTTCATCTAGGTTGCAACACGGATCAGAACCCTCATGCTTTTAATAAGGAATTACCTTCCATTGTATGGAGCGACCACACTGTGTTTATCCTTTCATCTGTTGAGGGACCCTTGGATTGTTTCTACCTTTTTGGCTATTGTGAATAACGCTGCTCTGGACATTTGCATACAAGTATTTGTCTATGTCCCTGTTTTCAGTTCTTTGGGGTATATACCCAGGAGTGGAATTGCTGGATCATGTAGTCATTCTGTCTTTAACGTGTTGGGGAACCGCTAAACTGTTTTCCACAATGGCTGGACCATTTTATGGGGACCAGCTGTGTGTTGTCCTAGCCTGGTCAGGAATGACAGGAGGGCTTGACTTGTTCAGTCGCTAAGTCCTGTCCGACGCTTTGCAACCCCATGGACTGTAGACTGCTGGGCTCCTCCGTCCTCCACCATCTCCCACAGTTTGCTCAAATTCATGTCCATTGAGTGGGTGATGCCATCTAACTGGGTGGCCTCCGTTATCCCTGCTTACCCTCCCCTCTCTCTCTCTCTCTGTTGGCAGAGTCGCCCCAAGAAAGGCTGGGCTCCCGGCGCAGCCTGCCCGGCAGCCTCTCGGAGAAGAGCCCCAGCATGGAGCCCTCGGCCGCTACGCCGTTCCGGGTCACGGTAACTATCCCTGCGTCACCATCGCCATCTGGCCCGGGGGCTGCTCTGCGACCCCGCGGCCCCCCTTCCTGGAGCCTCACGGACCTGGGAGAGCATCCAGCCTCCCTTGCTCTAGGTATCCGTTCACTCAGCTGCTCCCCTCTCGGTGGCTCAGCCCCGCCCCTGGAGGCCACATGGGGGGCCCGTCCTCGAGGGAGGGGGCAGGCAGAGGACAGAAAGCCCTGCAGGCTGCTGGACCCAGAGCCGAGCTGGTGTGGGATGGGAAAGGCTAACATTAGGTCGGAGAAGTGCACCCTCACACATGCATGCACACACCACGCTTCCTTAGGATGTATCCTTTTTATTTCCACATTTTACCTCTCATATAACAGCCTGTGGTGTGTCATAATTTAATTGCTATTTTTTTCTTTCTTGCTGGTGCATAAAACAATGCTGTACCTTACAATCGATGATGTCTTAGAATCGACAAAGAATGGTATATATACAGCTTAGCTATTGATTATAGTAGTCCTACCAGTCCACTCTTTTCTTTTAAACCTGAAGGACTTTATGGAAACAGAACCCAGTGACCTGTAACTTCTGACCCTCCGTGTCCCCTGTGTCCCAGCCATCCTTCCACACACCTGCAGTTTTATGTCCTTTTACTGCCCTGTTTCAGCATGTTACCTTGTGCCCCTCTGTCCATGTGCCAGCCGCTGGAGAAGTAGACAAGTTCTCTTCCCCAGGGAGCTCAGTCTATAGGAGAGATGGATGTCTGATTCATTTGTTCATCCATCCATTCATTCATTCAACCATCCTGACGGCATGCTTGCTGTGTGCTAGGTACCATTCTTGGCACTGGGGCTGAGTGGGAGGAGCTGGCCAAGACAGCACCAGGTGGATAAAGCCCTTGACCTTATGAGCTAACTAGGGAGCTGTGTGTTGGAGCTGTGTGCTGTGAAAGAAAAAAGTAGACTGCTATGAGAGGGAAAACTAGGAGGGCTTCCTTGAAGTGGTGTGGTTGGCAAGTTATAGTTGAGCTGAAGTCCAAGGGATGAGGAGCCAGTCCTCTGGGGATCAGGGGAAAGGAGGTTTTGATGGAGGGAAAAGAGAGGTCGCCGGCCTGGGTGTCACTGTATGGTGTGATATGGGGTTTCAGGTGAGGTGGGAGTGGCTATCCCCTGGGAACTGGGGATATCCAGTTTTTGAACTGGGTCTTGAAGGGTCCTTAGAAATTGGGTGTGCAGGGACAGTGACAGAAGGAGTTCCAGGTAGGGAGGACAGCAGTTGCAAATGCATGGAGGCATGCTAGAAATTGACATGTTTATGCAATGGTGAAATGCTTGCTGAGACTGGAGTTGAGGGGTCCAGAGATCAGGGTAGGAGGCAAGGCTGGGAAGCTGGACCAGGTCTGGGTTGAGTGGAGCTTTAAGTCCCCAGCTAAAGGGATGGGACGTTCCTCAGAGCCACTGATTCTTCTGTCTGTGTGTCATAAAAATGCTCTCAAAATATTCTTGGACCCATTCAAGATTTCAGTGCAGTGGGCCAGAGGTGGGGCCTGGATATCTGCATTTTTAATAGGCTCATATAAAAGGCAGTTCTGAGCCCCAGGCTCTGGATCAGATCAGCCTCTGAGGAGAGGATCAGCTGTGTGAGAAAGGATTCCAGATTACCTCCCTGGGCAAGACCAGGGCTCTTGGGAGATGGTGTCCAGCTGCGGGGAGGACAGGAGGCTGGCACCTGGGAGACCCTGATCGAATCAGCTGGAACAGGCTGAGACCTGCTTTCCCCAGACCCCCAGGGCCACGGCCACCAGGGCTGAGCCTTGGGGATGCCTTAGGGAATGATGACTAATCATCAGGTCTCCCGTGCACTATGTTTATTTTTTTTAATCTGTGAGACAACCCTGAAGCTGATACTTCAATCACCCCCATTTTACAGATAAGAAAACTGAGGCTCAGAGAAGTGAAGTCCCTCACCTGAACTCCAAGTGCTCACAATGTTGGAGCCAAGATTTGGACCCAGGTCTCCCTGACCCCAGTGCACACGCATGTACTCCTCTGACTGGACTGGAATCAGAGAAGGCGTACCCTTCCTCCACATCCTTCCAGAACCCTCCCAGCATCACTTTTTACCCACTTCCCTTTCTTGTGCTGTTCTAATAGGTGTATCATCACACCTCGAAGTTGCTGTAATTTGCAGCTCTTTAATTGCCAGCTAGGCTTGGCTTCTTTCCTGTCGTGGCATCTTCACTGTGTTTCCTGGTGTGGAAAACTGTGGCTCAGAGCCAGAGCCAGCGCCAGCCTTCTGAGCCACTGGGCCCCTAGACTCTTCTTCCCGCCAGTTTAGGGTCTGCAGGATGGAAAGTGTGTTCTGCCATCACTTTAGCCACTTCTCACAGCAACCCTGAGGGGAGGGACCATTAGTGTCTGCATGTCACGGATGAGGGGACTGAGGCTCAGAGAGGTGAAGTCATTTGCCTGGTGTCACAGCTGCTGTGTGACAGAGCCAGGCATGGATACCAGGACTGCCGGGCATATACTGCTTGTGTCCTTTTCCTTGGCGCCTTGGCCCTTTTCTGTGTGCAGCAGTTAAGGCAAGGGGCGTGAGTCGAGTTTCTATCCTGGGCTGGTGCTTGGAGCTGAGCGGATTCGAATAGGAAGCTTGGAGGTAGGGATCTGTGTTCAAATTCCAGCTCTTGTGTGACCCGTGCGACCTCATTAGTCACTCATCCTTTCTGAGCCGCATTTCCCCGTCAGTAAAGTGTGAAATGACTGCTCTTTCTTGAAGGACTTGCTGGACCTTCGTGTGTGCACGTCAGCCCAGGTCCGACCCATGGTAGGTGCTTAACCCCTGTGCATTCGCGTGTGTGTGTGTGAGTCACTTCAGTCTTTGTGACTCTTTGCGACCCCATGGACTATAGCCCACCAGGCTCCTCTGTCCATGGAATTTCCAGGCAGGTATACTGAAGTGGGTTGCCGTTTCCTTCTCCAAGGGATCTTCTCGACCCAGGGATCGAACCTGGGTCTCCCGCTTTGCAGGTGGATTCTTTACTGACAGAGCCACCTACAAGCTGAATTGTGTTTCCTCTTTTGGCTCCAGAACAGTGAAGATCTTCGGAGGGTCGGGGCAGAGGACAGAATGCCTTGGGGAAGGTCAGAGGTGTGCCTGGCCTGGGCCTTAGAGACGGACTTGACACAACCCTGTGCAGGACCAGAAGCACACCCTCTCCCCTGCACCCTGAACTCACCCCACCTGCTCCCACAGCCACATCCTCATGTGCTCACTGACTGCCGCTCTGTGTAGCCCCCAAGGGAACCCAGGGAACATGGTTTTGCCTGGAGGAGGTAGGGGAGATGACACAGGATGTACTTGAATAACTGTCGTCTTCACTGCCATTTCAAACCCGGGTGATGAGATGTCACCACCTTTCACAGCGGTGCCCCTTGGAGATGATGCAGTTTAATGGCGAACCCATGTCGGGATCTATAGGCCTCATTCTGTCTACCTCCTCTGTGCAAACTGAGGCCAGGGAGGGGCTGGACTTGACCTGGGCACCACTCAGCTGGGAGCGCTCCTGAGTCTGGGCTGTTTGCACCCCACATGCGACCCTCACCCCTTTTGTGAGTCAGCCTAGGACCACAGTCACCCCATAGGGCATCAGGGACCCAGTGTTGTTCCCATATCTGTCTCTTGGAGATCATGTGACCCTGGGAGAGCCTCAGTTTACCCTTCTATAAAATAGGGGCAGTGGATTTTGTAGTTTGGGCATACAAAAGGTGTTTAAATGTTTTGATGCACTAAGGGAATGAGCCGTAAAGTCAGCAGACCTGGGACCTAGTCTCATGCCAGCATTGTGACCTGGGCAAGATATGGAACCTTTTGCCTACCTGGTACAACTTCCTTCTACCTGCAAAGGGAGTTGGGGGTGGGGGTGCAGTTTCCCAGGGTCACTCAGTGTTGGCAGGCCATCCAGTCAGGACCCTGAGAGCTCTGTGGGGCCCTGGATGAGGGCAGGATGGGGAAGGAGCTGGGAACAGGTGACCAAAGGGACCTCCTGCCCATCACTGGCCTCCAGTTCTTGGGCTCCAAAGAGATGCCGAGGCTGAATTCAAGCCCCGCTCTGTCTTCACAGCAGCGAATCCTGGAAATGAGAGAGGGTCAGAGGCAGGGACAGCAGGCAGGCAGCAAACTGGGATCTGCACAAGCTGTTGGGTTGGGTCCATGGGCTCTGGATGGACCTATCCCCCGCCCTGAAGCCCAAGGACCCTTAGCAGCAGCATCAGGCTGTCCCCTCTCACCGGCCACCCAATGTGTGAGGAATTCATGGTGTGATTAGAGGGTAAGGAGATGGTGACTGCTACCTGTCTCCCCATGTGTCCCTTCAGCCCACCGCCCTGGGCAGACCCGACCTCCCCCTCGTGTGGGCTGGGTCCTTCCTCCCTCCTTCCTCTGCCCCCATTCCTCCCACCGACCTTGAGGAGAGCTGGCAGGGCCCGGGTGTGGGAGGTGGCAGGGGCTCTGGGAAACTTGACAGCCGATTGATTCCTCCTCGGGAAGTTGAAAGTGAAGAGTCGTGTTTGAAGGTTTAGCTGAAATTAGGTCTCAGGGCTATTTTTTGCGAGTTGGAGAAGGAGAAGTGTCAGGGAGGGGAAGGCCCAGGGGGCTGGTGGAAGCTGCAGATAAACTCAGTACCAGTTGATTGCAGATGCTTCAAGATGCGAGTCTTGGTTCCTTTCAACCACCCACTTTTACTGGATGCTCAAGTGCATGCACCCTAGGTGGTCCTGAAGCTATGATGCCCGTGTGCCCGGGATGATGTGAGAACCCAGAACAAGGGGCAGTTACCACTGGTTGGCGAGGGTGGGGAAGAATTTCTCTAGGAGGGATCTTTGGGGCTGGGCTTTGAGGGAGCTATAGGAGTTTGTTGGGAGCAAAAGGAGAAGAGTATTTCAGTTAGAGTGAGCTCTAACTAAATAGGAACAAGCCAAAGGCTCTGTATGATATGATGTTGAATGAGTTGCAAATATGATGGAAAGGAGCCTAGAGAGAAAAGTGAGTGGGTAAGGGCTTTGGACTTTCCCCTATAGACACAAGAGTCAGAGGGGATGATGAGTGAGAGTGGATAGGGCAGGAGACCTCTGGGATGTGGATCTGAGGTTTCCTCACCTGCTCACCCCTCTTACCAAGGTTTCTCCAAATCGTCCCCACATTTCAGCTGTCTTTCTTTCTCATATACACAGAAACAGATACAGGACCACAAACATGCAGGACTGTGGGTGACCCCCCTTAACACCATGGTGGAAAGGCTGTTGGAAATTATCTGATCCAACCCTTCCTTCTACAGAGCAGGCCCCGAGGCTCAGAGAGGGGAACGTCCTTTCCTGAAGTCACACAGCATGTCTGGAGCCGGGCCTGGAGTGGAGCCCCGGTGCCTCTACTCCCCTGTCCAGTGCTCCTCCTGCCTTGCTTCCTCCTGCCCTCTCTTCCCTGCAGCCAAGCCCTTCCTCCCACCCCCATCGTGTTTCCTGGGAAGAGGGGACTGAAGGGAATGAACTTTGTGAGTCTGACTACCGTTGGAGGCCCCCGAGGGCTCATCAGCACACATCCTTTCTGGTCTGCCCGTCTGCCCCTATTAGTGCCCCTTGATGGCTAAGGCGACTCCCATGGACAGAAAAGCTGATCAAACCCCCAGATCACAGGGAGCAGCTCTGTCCCTGCACAGATAGGGCAACTGAGTCCCAGAGAAGGTAGGTTTGCCTGGAATACCTGCTGGGCCTCCCTCCATCACTCCAGGCTGAAGCATATTTACATGGGATGTGTTTATGTCTGCGGTCCACAGACTGGCAGAGGGATGTCAGCTACGAAGCATGGCTGGCAGATAGGAGTGCTGGACCCCGGATTGGGTGCCCCAGCACCTCGTGGTACCAGAAATTTGCCTGTGAGGCTGATGTCCCTTGCTCTCTTGAGCCATGTGAGCTGGTGAGCTAGAGTCTCCCAACCCAGTGTCTGGCCATTGTTCTGTAGATGAGAGGGTCGGTGGAGAAAGCAGGCCCCATATCCTCAACCCTCCTCCTCCCCTGTCTTTCATGGAGCCTAATTGTTATTAAACTGTTTAAACCCCAAAGGCAAATTACTATCATTTTGGTCTGTGTCCGTTTGGTCTGTGTCTGCCTTCCTGCAGGAGGAATGCAGGAGACGGGAACATCGTCACAGACAGCCCAGGGTGGCCAGGGCTGGCCAGGACAGTCTGCAGGTTGGGAGTATGGGGTCAGGGGCTGTTTGAAGCTTCCTGAATCAAGGCCAGGCCAGCATCTGAGGCTTGGGACTATGGGCAGGCTGTGTTATTTGGTAGGGTTGGGAGGCTGCCTGCCCCATTAATAAACAAGAAGGTGGTTTCATCAGATCCATTTTACAGATTTGGAAAGTAAGGCTCAGGGAGAAGGGACTGGCCCAGGGTCCCCCAGCCCATGAATGGTAAAGGTGGGAGTCAAGCTCTCATCCTGTTGTGGGTATGCACTAACTTACTTTCCTCCCTCCCTTCGCTGCCTTCCTTTTTTCTTTCTTTTAATAAATTTTTAACGAGCACCAACTATGTTTCAGGACTTCCCTGGTGGCTCAGATGGTAGAATCTGCCTGCAATGCAGGAGACCGGGTTTGATCCCTGGGTTGGGAAGATCCCCTGGAGAAGGGAATGGCAACCCACTCCATGGAGAACTCCATGGACAGAGGAGCCTGGTGGGCTACAGTCCATGGGGTCGCAAAGAGTCGGACACGATTGAGCAACTAACACTTTCAACTATGTTTCAGGGCCTGTGTGGGGCATTGACACACATAGGAGTAAAAGGTAGTTTCTACCTGCAAACATACAGGGTTTGTGTGCCTAACAGGCAGGGTTAGCTGAGGCTTCATGAAATCATTTCTGGGCAGGTGAGGGGAAAGGACTGACAGCCAGGATGGCCCCTCTGAAGGCTGAGAGATGGTAAATATTAACAGCTTGAGCAAGGGATAGCGGGAACAGGGAGCAGTTTGAGAGGCTGAAGTGTGAGGGCGTGGCTGGGAAACGAGGGACAGCAGATCTACTGCAGTTTGTAGAGCAAACAGGATGGGAGGCCATATTAATAGGAGTATGGAGTCCCCAGAGAGGGAGGTGAGGGTTGGCCAGAACTGGCCAGAGCAGATCTGGAATGCATTGTGTCCTTCAGAGCAGCATCCCTGACTCGGCTGAGAGAGTCTGGAGCCCCTGATCTCTGCCCACTCTCCCCTGGAGTCCTGGCAGAACAGCAGCCCTGAGGACCACGGGTTCCTGTGCCAGTTTACAGACGAGAAAAGAGAGGCTCAGAGTTGGAGACCTGGGCTGAGCGATCCCACAGAGGGAAGCCGTGGGGCTAAGATTCAAATCCTACCCCTCCCAAGTAGACCTATGGGAAGAGTCAGTACTGTGTCCCCAGGACGGAGGTGGGGGGTGGCGGTGGGGCTCCTGGTGAAGATAGGGAGAAAGATGCCCCCCAATAGCATCAGAGACCAGGACTGGAGTGGAGGATAGAGGATGGGGAGCGAGCAAGCTGCTTTTCTCATCCCTGCCCTCAGCATCTGAGCTTAGAATGCCCTTGCAGGAGTCCCTGAGGGCAGGGCTGGAAAGAAGAACTCACTTCAAGGAGCCCTGGAACCTGCTGCCTCCTTGCAGGAGTTGCCGGCTTGGGTGGGATGATGGAGACGGGAATAAGGACAACCTCTGCCCCACCCACCCAGCCCTTTCTGCCCCCGGGTCCTCCAGAAGTACTTCTAGGACGTCCCTGTAAGGTCCTGCACTTGAGCCTGTTGGGCAACAAGGAGCTGGATAAACTGGTCCCCACTAAGGTGTCAGTGGCTGACTCCCTCGGTCCCTGTGTCAAAGGTTCTTTGCACAGAAGGAGCCTTATCAGCTAGGTGTTTGAGTCATTCACAGTGGAGTGTCAGGCTCTCTGTGATTGGCAGGTGAGATGCTATTGGGGGGCGTCTTTCTTCCTCTCTTCACCAGGAGCACCGCTCCTCCCCCTACCCCCTGGGGTCCACCGTCCTGGGGACACAGTACTGACTCTTCCCATAGGTCTACTTGGGAGGGTGCAGAGGTCCCCAAGAGACCAGAAACCAAATTCCCAGGTGGTGAGTACAGATGGAAGGAGCGGAGGTGTCTGTGCAGGGCGGCTTCTGCCCAGTTGGGGGCAGCAGAGGGCAGCGAGTGGCTGCCTGGCCGGCAACTCCCAAAGGAGAGTGGAAATCCGAGGGTGTTTTGTGTGGCCCCCACCCTGGGGCCAAGGGGTCCAGCGACGCAGGCTGCAGAGCCTACTGCCGGGTGGACGGAACAGCTCCAAACAAGAGTGCCCATGGGCAGCTGGGTCTGACACCTTTGGCTGAGCTGACCAGACTATGTTGACCAGAGAGCTTTAGGACCTGTGAAAGGGGACCTTCATCAGGGACATAGAGATGGGCAAGGTCTGGGGCCCAGGCAGCCTTCCAGCAAGAGGAGGGGCCCACGTGCAGGTGAGTGGGCAGTGTCTCTGCACCGTGGTCACCGGGCTGGACTAATAGACACTCCATCACGGTTGTCCTCTGACAAAGTCCAGTCCACCTGGGTTTGAATCCCAGCTCCTTACTGTCTGCATAAGGAGGGGGCTGTGGTCATAAAGACTGTTTTACGCAGTTCTCTGGCTCAGGCCCTCTGCTGAACCCTCACTGGGTATCATCTCTTGAGGCACATAACACAAATCACATTTTTTTTCAAAGTGACAAAACCAAGGCAGACGGAGAGTGAAGGACTTGCTGAAGCTCGCTCAGGTCGCGAGCCTGGACAGTGAAGGTCTTGCTGAGCCTGGCCCACAACATGCAGCCCAGTCTCTGCCGGCCAGTGTTGCTAGTCTCTCCATCTTACAGACGAGGTCCATAGAGGGGAGGTACGCTGTCCCAGGTCACACAGCCGATCGGGGACAGAGCTGGCATTTGATCTCATCATGTCCAGCCCCTGTTTGCAGCTGCTCTGGCCACCCCCTCCACCCCTCCATGTCAGAAGGGGCGTGTGCAGGGCAGACACCCTGGGGTGGGAGGAAACTGCTCCCCTCTTCCCACCCCAACATGTGGCCCCTGAAGGCCTTCCCCTCTCTTAGGGAACCCAGGAAACTGGGAGTGGGAGGGCCAGAGCTCAGATGCCTCCTCCCAACCCCGTATAGAAATGAAGTGATTGCCTCTGTCACACCAAGTGGCATTTGGGTTGGATCGCAGACATAATTATATCTGAGTCTTTGGGTGGGAATTGTTCCCAAGCCAGGAGGCCCTCTTTGGAAGTGGCGGCAATGGCATCTGTTTCCGACACAAGGCCCTGCCGGGGGATGAGTAACTTTTCTCGTGGAATTGCTTAAGGAACATCTAAAACGAGTCATGATCGTTCCTGCCCCCCTCCAGCACCATCAATGGCTGCCAAGAGGGGGGATCCGGCTACCTCGCCGGCATCGAAGCCCCCAGGCCTGTCCCAGACCCCCTGCCTCTGTGCAGGCTCGCCCATCTCCCCATTTCTCCTCCTTGAAAGTTCCTTCCCTCCCCTGAACCCACCCCCCATCATGGTTCCTGCAGGCATCCCCATCCCAGGCTCCAGAACACAGATGCTGTGACTTAACCATCCACCAGAGAGAGTGGTGACTTTCTTAAGGGCAGCGGCTATTTCTGATTTCGCTGAGCCCCGTGCACAGGGGCAGGGCCTCACCTGTGGCAGGCATCGGAGGGGCTGGTGGGATGAAGATGTGTGAGCGATGAGAGGAGTGAATGCATCCAGTGAGTTGAGTGTGGGGTGAGGTGAGTGGGTGAGCTAACACCCCCTGGCTCCTGACAGCCCACTACGTCTCCGAGGCCCAGTGGCCACCCACTTGGGAGGAGGTCAGGACAGGCCACCTGGACCACTGCAGTCTTGTCTTGAAATTGACCTCGCCTCTGCCGCATGGGTTCCCATGATCCCTCAGGGGCAGGCGGTCAGGTGAGCCTGGCCTGTAGACGGTAAATCAACCCAGAAGGAGAAATAGCCTATAAAATCCTCTCCCCAAACGGTGCATTTTGTATCCTGTAGTGAAAAGGGCTTTTAAATGCACTGCTCACTCAGGTGGATTTATGGGGCTGCCCCTCTCTTCTTGCCTCTCCCTCCTGCTTTGGCCTTTGGGGCTGGAGCACCCTGGGGTCCTGGTGCTCCCTGGTGGTTTGTGGTCCAGGGAGAAATAGGATAGCTCCTCTCCCTTGCCTTGATGCTCCAGGGCTAGCCCTGGCCAGCAAGGTGCCTGGGAGGGGGGCAGGGTGAGGCCATCTTACACAACAGGGCCTGAAGTTCCACCATGAGCATCCTTCCTTCAGGCAAGCTGTTGTCTCTAGAAGGCCCCCTTGTTGTCACCTGCAAATGGGTCACCAGGGAGGGGAAAGATGGCATGCCTAAGCTGGAAGGATTTAGAGATCAGCTAGGCCATCTCCTCATTTTACAGATGGGGAAACTGAGTCACAGAGAGGCTGCGTTGCTTGCTCAGAGCCTCATACTGCAGTAATGGAATGATGGAAGGACTTGAGCTCTGGGGCAGACTACCTGGGTGGAACCCAGCTCCGCCACTTCCTGGCTGTGCAATCTTATGCAAGTAGCTTAACATCTCTGAGCTTCCATTTTCTTATCTGCACATTGGGCTATGAGACTTAGGGTAAGTCATGTAAAGTTCTGATATAGTTCCTGAAGCTGAGACAGAGCTTAATAACTACATCTCGCTTACTCTTATTAATGCGGTGGAATAGTTCTTGTTACCGTTAATAGCAGAGTGGGGTTTTGAATCCAGATTTCTTGTGTCTGCGCATGGTTTTCTTGCTAGTACTGCCAGGAAGCCTCTGTTGAGAGCGTTCTCTTGCACAGAGGGGACAGAGCACAGGACAGAGACGTGCTGATGAGGGATAAGCAGTGAGTCACCCCAGGAAGACGGGCCCGGTGCCAGGACCTCAGTGATGGGGCTGGTAGGGAGGCAGAGGGAGAGAGTAGAGAGCCTGCTGCAGGGGTGTGGCTCCCGGAGGGAGCTGGTTTTCCTGAAGCCATCTGGCCTCCAGCTGGACTCGCCCTGAGGTCAGGGCTGGCTGAGGGCTTAAAGAGCGGATGAAGTGCTCTCTGGGGTGGGCTTATGAGGCCCACCAGAGGACTCATGGGGCAGTGAGTCACTCCTGGCTGCTCTGGGTTATCACATTCTTGCTTGAGACAGTAGGAATGAGTGTCTGGTTTCTGGCCACTGATGTCGCTCAGTCCTGGGCACTGGCAGGTACCAGGACAGCCTCTGTGATGTCCTCATTTCCCCCTCCCACCTTCCCAACTGCATGCCCCCTCCTCTAGACTCTCAGGGTTTCTAAGGGCCCCCCTCGACCTGGGCATCCTCTCCATTGGGGAGGGGGTGTGTAACTTGGAGGTCAGAAGACCTGTAATCACACCAGGGCCTTTGATGCCAATCAGACCTGCTGCTGTCCTACCTCAGCTCCATTGCCTGAACTGGGATTCTGCCTGGAATACCCCCTATATGGCTGCCCTGCCCCAGATGATCTCAGCAAGCCCAACCTCTGCCTCACCTTCAGTGTTTCTATTATGCCCTCAAAAGCTGCCTCCTCCAGCAAGTCCACCCAGATTGACCCCAAGTGGAATCCCTTAAAAAGCCTCTCAGAGCACATTCTCTGTCTGCCTTTCTCTTTTTTTCTTTTATATCATAAATACTTGTTCATTCATTCAGGAAGTATATATGGAATACCTGCCTGGTGTCCAGCACTGGGGACCCAGGCCATGATGGCCCCCATAATTCCGCAGGGGAGAGAGGTCTGAAACAGACATATAACTACAACTGTGATCAGTCTGCAGGGAGATCTCGTTCCATCTGACAGCATCAGGGAGGCCCCTGAGAAGGCTGAGGAGAGACTGAAAGGTGTGCAGGGCCCACTGGGCAGGGAGGCCTCTGTTCTAGGCAGTGGCAATAGCCTGTGCCAAGGCCCTGTGGCAGGAGCGCCAGTGAAGCCCCTGGGATCTGACCAGGGGGAGATCCTGAGGGGCCTCAGGCTTCACCAGGCAGCTTGGCTTTCACCCCAGGAGCCCTGGGGAACTGTGGAAGGGGGTGCAGCTGGTCCGCAGCAGGGTCTAATCTGTTTTTCCAAGGGTCCCTCTGGATGCTCTTGGAGAATGAACAGGGGAGGGTGGCAGGGTTGGAGGCAGCCAAAGCAGCCAGGAGGCTCCTGCAGATGCCTAGGAATGGCTTGGGCCACCTCTCCAGCTGGACGGAGGAGCCTTTGAGGGCAGAGAGCCAGGCTTTCTTGGGGTACAGGAAAGTGGACCAGCCTCCTTCTCCATCACAGGAGCTCTGGGTCCTAGAGATTGCTCTGTGAGCTGCTGCTCTCTATTTCCTTCTGGCTTATCGCTGGGCTGGCCCCTGGGAGCTGAGCAAAGTCTGAGCAATAAAAACAACGACAGTGACAGTGCTGATGACAGGAGCTAATATTTCTGCCATGTGCCGGGAAATGGGCTGATTTCTTTCCATGCATGATCCCATTGCCTCATTCCAACAACCTGTGGGGTGGCTACTATCTTTCCCGTTCTACAAAAGAGGAAATAGGCCCGGGCAGTTAGGTCACTGGCCTAGGGCCCACGACGTTAACACTCTGCTACCATGCCTCCTGGGGGAGGGGGAGGGAAGGTACTTGCGTTTCACCCAGGGATTCCTAAGACTTAAACAGGTGTGTCACATGGTGATGTTTCAAGCGTGGTGATGGGCAGAGGGAGAGATGTTTGGGGCAGGGGTCTCCAGCTCTCGGTAGGGGTGTGATCTTGTAAAACAACCTGCCAGCCCTCAAGGCACCCAGAAACCACACATTCAGGGAACTGTGAAGACAGTTATCAGAGTGCGAGAGAAGCAAGTAGGTTGACCTTGGAGACTGGCATAAAATGAGACCCGCCTGATTGTGGAGACTGCTGCAGGGAGCCAGTTTCTCCCCTTGGGCCCGAGGTCTGGGCTCCTGGCTCTTTGTGCTTACCCAGCCACCCTTGTGAGTGCATGTGGGCTGGTGTGTTTGGCCTGGGTGTCAGTGTAACTCTACGAGTGCCTGATGACAGCTGAGTATGTGTGTCAATTTGTGAGCCTGTCTCAGTATGTTTGTATGTTTACTTGTGTGTTTCATGGTAGTGTGTATTTATGTGTTGGTTTGTGTGCACATGCATTTGTGTGTATATCTGGTGGTGCCAGGGAGACCTGTTCTGTTCATACATGCATTTCTTTGTGACCATGCTCCCCACCATGTGCACCATGCATGTCCTTGAACTTGGGTGTGTTTCTGGCCCTGGGTATTTCTCCTGGGCTTCCCTGGTGGCTTAGATGTAAAAAATCCACCTGCAATGCGGGAGACCTGGGTTCAATCCCTGGGTTAGGGAGATCTCCTGGAGAAGGGAACAGCTACCCACTACAGTATTCTTGCCTGGAGATTTCCATGGACAGAGGAGCCTGGCGGGCTACAGTCTCCATGGGGTTGCAAAGAGTCGGACACGACTGAGCGACTAAGCACAGCACATTTCTCCACGAGAACATGTTTGAGTGTAGTTGGTGATGGACAGGGAGGCCTGGCGTGCTGCAATTCATGGGGTCGCAAAGAGTCAGACACGACTGAACGACTGAACTGAACTGAACTGATCCAGACACTGTTTTTTAATATTTACTTATTTATTTGACTGTGTCGGGTCTTAGTTGCCCCCCAGCATATGGTATCTTAGTTCCTCAACCAGGGATTGAACCTGAGTCCCCTGTATTGCAAGGTGGATTTCCAACCACTGGACCATCAGGGAAGCCCCTCTGGGTAATATTTTAATGCAAGAGTGATCCTTGAGTGTCAGGCTCCAGCCCCCTCCTGGTTCTCATGGCCCATGAATTGGTTCTCTTTGTGTGACCTGAGTAGACTGCTTTCTCTGAGTAGGGTGGAGTGTGGAGGACTTATGTTCAAAGGAGCACAGGCTTAGGGAGGGTTCTATGGGCACAGGGTGGCCTGTGAGTAGATGGCCATGGGGAAGGCACTAACTTGATCCTGCCTTAAAATTCCTCTCCGCTTTCACCTGACACAGTGTCTGACATTCCCCCATTACTGAGTCATTCCCCAACTGGGACCCTCTTTGATGAGGCATAGTTCCCAGGGGAGGCAGCCGGGGAGGCCTGGCAGCTTGCTGAGGGCAGAGCTCCCAGAACTGGGAAAAAGGGCAGGAGGAATTGTGCATCTGAAGGATTGGAGCAAAGCCACAGAATTTGCTGGCACTGTTAGTGCCAAGCATGGGAGAGCCCAGTTGTGGAAGGCAGCTGCTCTAGCTTTAGAGAATCATCAAATGTCAGCTCTAGAAAGGAGCATGGTTATCACCTAACCCAGGCCCTCGTAGTACAGATGGGAAGACTGAGGCCTGGAAAGAGGAAACCCAGGGAGCTGGGCAGTTCTGGAAGCATGCTGATGTTGCAAGAGCACTGGGTAAGGAGAAAGGGGAACCTCGGTTGGACCACGGTTCTGCCACTGCCCTGCTTGGTGTCTCTGGGAAAGTTCCTCTGGTCTCTGGGCCTCAGGTGCCTCTCTGTGTCACGTGGGCATTGGCCTGGCTGCCAGCTGTGGGCCCTCCTGGCTCTCTCCCTGTTATCTTGGAAGCAGGACTCCTTACCACCCCTCCCTTTCCTGTTTAGGTGAGTTTTTGGCATTTGCACAGAGCCTTAGAAAGAAATGGAGAGACACGCTTGTTCAGCCGGCCTCCTCCTTTGAAGGTTCTCTGTTTGGGTGCTGCCCTTAGATATGGTCACGAAGGAGAAGCTGAGCCTGGGCTGAGGGGGCGCCATGGGCTTCTGCCTCCATCCTGAGCCCTGTCGCAGGTCAGGCCCACCCATCCATCGGCAGTGACCTGGAGTTGGTTTGTTAAAGGGGAGAAGGTTCTGAAAGCTTACCTTCAGGATGCAGGACCAAATAGATGATGGAGTTGGGGGCTGCTGGAGCACCTACTGTGTGCCATGTGTGGTGCTGAGTGCTTTACGTTCAGGTGAAAAGCGGGCTGAGAGTCCAGTGATGACCCGTGACTCCCAGGTGCCCAAGTGCTGTTGCTGGAATGCAAACCCATACCACCCCCCACCCCCGCCCCGCCAGATGCTGCCTCCTGGGTGGGGATGGGTGCACCCATGAGGATGGGAGTGGGCGAGGCTCCCCTCTCTGAACCTCCAGATCCTCACCTGTGAGCTGCAGGTGACAGCCCTGCACTCAGGGAGAAGCCTACCTTCCCTTCTTTCCTCCTTTTCCCAGGCCCAGGATAGTGCCTTGGGTGTGGGGAGGAGGGGCTGAGCAGTCAACTTCTGTTCTGGCCTTTGACACTTGAGTGTGTGTGTGTGTCTGTGTGTGTGTGTGGCATGCATGTATGTGTAAGGGGATCCCTGCCCTGCACTCTTAGAGACTAGAACTCTCCTGATTATGGTCCCAGCTCGCCCATCTAACAGCTCTGGCACTCTCTGCAAGCAGCTTAAATTCTCTGAGCCTCTGCTTCCCCACTTGGAAACCCCAAACTTCCTGAATTCTGAAGCACATGTCCTCATGAAGATTCCCCATCAGAGGCATCTGGCCCTCCTAGGATCGCCTCCCTGGGATCCGGATGGGTTGTGTGAGTGCCCCGGGCAGAGTGACTTGGCAGAGCAGGAGCTCCATAACTGGTAACTTATCATCATCATCATCACATGGAATTGATTGAAATGGTGAACAAAGAAATCCCGTGTCTGGAATTCTGAAAGACCTTTGAGAAGGTCTCCCAGAACTTCCTGGAGAAGTAGAGGGCAGCTTTGGGGGACAGAGAATTGGAGTGTCAGGAATAGGGATGGGAAAGCAGCCAAGACCTTGGGTCCTGCCAGCCAGAGACCCCACGGGCCTCTCTGTCCTCCACTTGGGACTTTCTTGCCCTTTGATCATTGACATGGATGGAAGCCCAAGGGGCTTGGAACACTGACATGGATTGGTGGGAGGGTGGACATCCACATAAGCAGTGAGTTGTCACAGAGATGGGCAGAGGCTCTGAGGGCTGTCCACACCCAGTCACCAAAGGGTTGGGGGTAGTGACACCAGGCAGCAGCTGGTGCTAAAGCCCCTGGGGCCATGGCTGACTTAAGCGCATGGTAATAGGGCTGTGTTAGCAGAGGCAGAGCACCCCATCTGGGGAGGGGGCAGGCTTGGTCCCCGTGGACTGGGCAGGCCCCTCGCTGAGCTTTAGACATCAGACCCTGCGCCAGTGAATGAAAGCTGAGGCCTCCACCGGAGCAGCCCCGCCCGGCCGGGCACTTTGAACCTCAGAGTCTCTGTGAGGTTGCTTTAGAAGAAAGCGCATGTTTAAAAGAGTTCAAAACTACCAAACCGAGCCTTATTCTGTGTCTGCAGGATAATTCTGCAAGCACGTTCATTCATTCACTGGGCATGACACCAGCCCTGTCCTTGTTGTCACGTTGCTTTTAAGCTCCTCAGAGAGCCTAGAAGGACTCCCGCCTGGGGTGGTCACATACCTTCTCAGGGCAAAAACTGATGGTTGTATCGGAGCCAGCCTAGGGAATAATGATAATAAAGCTGTGTTTAGTTGCTTAATATTTACCATTTTACTGACAATAGCTTATCTCATTTAATCTTTTCCATGACCCTATAAGCAGGGTTTCCCAGGTGGTGCTAGTGGTAAAGAATGCACTTACCAATGCAGGAGACGTAATAGATGAGGGTCTGATCCCTGAGTCGGGAAGATCCCCTGGAGGAAGGTATGGCAACCCACTCCAGTATTCTTGCCTGGAGAATCCCATGGACTGAGGAGCCTGGCAGGCTATAGTCCATGGGGTCACAAAGAGTCAGACACGACTGAAGCAACTTATTACACATAGAGTAGGTATCATCCTTAACCCATTTCACAGGTAGGGACACTGAGGCTCAGAGAGGTCCACTTATTTGCCCACAGCTTATCTGAACTAGGACTTGAACACAAGTGCTGTGATAGGACTTCAGCTGGCCTGAGGGATGTGATCAGCTGGCCTGAGGGATGTGATCAGAGATGGCCTCCTGGAGAGGTAAATAAACCCAGGCTCTGGGGTGTGAAAGACTGGGGGCAGATTTTTGTCTGTCCTACTTCATCCTCCCTGCAGGCCCCACCCATTTCTCAGAGAGGTGAGGGGCCTTGCATAGCATCTTGCAGCCAGCGGTCTGCGGAGCTGGATTTGAACCCTATTTGTGGGCCTCTGGCTCCCAGCTTTCAGCCATTGGATACTGTCAGCGCAGTGAGTTTCGAGTACCATTTTTTGCTGGAAGAAGGGATGTGATTTGCCCACTGCCTCTCACTAAAGATCGACTTGGGTCTAGAACAAGATTTTCTGACTTGAAGACCAGTCAGTCCCTCTTTCTGAGTTCAAGGCTGCAACTGCTTCCAGAAATCATGTCTTGGGGCCTGCCTATGAAAGGACAAGAGAAAAGGTCATGTCTCTTCATCCAGGGCTAGTGAAGAGCCACCCTTTTCCCTTCACCCCATGCAGGAGGTCAGTAAGCACGCTGTGAGCCTGGATAGAGCAGGGAACTGGAGGCCAGAATCTTTGATTAACCTTTCTGTGTGACCTTGGGAAAGACCCTTCCCCTCTCTGGGCCTTATTCACCCTTGTAATACAGTCTTTTGGATCTGAGTCCCCTTCCAGCTGTGGCCTTCTGGGATGATGAGCATTTGTTCAACCTGCCATATGTAGAGCCCTGAGCTGGGTCCTCAACGGGATTCAAGGTCCTCCGGGGTGGACATGTGTGGTGAGGTGGGGCTTAGTGGGGACTTCTCTGATCCCTGAATAGTCACCCTCCCAGTGAATCTGAGCTCCCTGTCTTCTTCTTATTCTATATACTGCTCACCTCGTAGTGTGCATGGTCTGAGTCATTGTGTGTAGCATGTAGCAGGCTCTTGACAATGGTGAAATGAGTGAGTGGTACAGTTTGAGTCCACAAGGTTATGATCAGTTTGGGTAGGTGCCGGGGGTACATTCAGAATAGGCTTCAAAGATGACAAGTAATGCTTACCAGACGAGTATTAAGGGTTACCTTGATGGGTGAGGGTGGGAAGACAAAGTGATATGTGTCCCACTCAACCTACTAGAAGGAAGAAAACTTTTTTTTTAAACCCAGGAATAGGACGGAACTTTCCATATTGCTACATGATGAGCTACATAAATTGTGAAACATGCTCCCTGGTTCTTTGTACCACAAGAGTGTAAAAATTGTAAACTTGTCATCAGGGTGGAGAAGAAAAACCAAGAAAAACTATAAGCCCATTGGCAGAACTTGCCTGATGACAACACCTGTGAGAGAAGACACCCTCCAAGTTAGCCAGGTGCTTTCCCCTCCTCCCATACCTGGCAAGAGGCCAAGGTTGGGAGAGGCCAGAGTTTATTTGGAGATGCAAGTCCCTGCTTTCTTGCTGTGTCTCCCAGAAAGCACGCTGTTCCCCTGGCCTGCCACCATTTGTGATACGTCTGCATCATGCCTTATACTGTCTGTGGGTTACCCCTCTGGAAGAGGGTCCCTAAACCTCTAGTTGTTGAACTGCAGGTGATTAGAGTACTTTGATGGGTAATACCAGACTGTAGAAGTGAGAGGCATTTGGACTCCACTACCTGGGAAGGCCTGAATAAGATGGCATTTCAGCTGTGCCTAGAAGAATATGCAGAATTTTGACATGTGGCTACGGGAATTGGTCTTCTATGGATGGGAAAGATTGAGAGGGAAGGGAAAGTAGGGGCAGAAAGATGAGAAAAGGGAAAGCTTGAAGGAAGTGGGCAGAAGAGGGGGGTCCTATGGACATTAGGCAGGCCTGGAAGCTGTGTGTCCTTGGGTGAGTCGTTTCACCTCTCTGAGCGAGGTTCCTTCATTTGCAGAAAGTGATGTTTCTCTGTCATTTCTCTTTGTGTGGGTGACATGTGATGATGTGTGCAATCAACATTTGCCCTCATCACATCTAGGGTGCTAGGGTCAGTGAGATGGACAGACCCAGCAAGGGCATGGCCTACAGCAAATGTCCAACTCTCTCTCCAGACCAGAGAGAGCCGCCAAGCCTACCCTTTATTGTGTGATGGATGAAATGTGGTGTTCAGATTGTGTACAATATTAACTTCCAAATGAGTTAATATCCCATTCCCTCTGTCCTTATATCACCTGGAATTGAGGCTGGGGTGGGTGAGTCCCCAAAATCCCTATTGGACAACCCCACTCACAGGGAATCCCTCTTCCCTCAGTTTTCCCTTCCCTTCAACTGCCTGAATGTCCCAAGTTCAGAACACCCCAGCCTGTGTCACTTCAGCCCCCGATCTACCCCATCACCTCTAAAGCGAACACTGGTTCAACTTGCTGTACTGTTTGCTGTCTGCTCCCTGTCCCTTCCATTAGTCCTGGAGCTCTGGCGCTGGGCTCAGCTTAGGCTCAGGTCTCAGAGTCCAGCGCAGCCTGATAGATGAATGGCTACATGGGGAGCCCGGCTGAGATCTTCCATGCTCCTCCCAGGAGCTGAACCAGCCCCCCAACCCCCACCGCCCTGAGTCATGAATGGGCCAAGCAGCAGTCCCTCTAGAGAAGGTCTAGCCTCTCCCCATAGGTGGCTCCAAATCTTGAAGCCCGCAGTGTGGATACTCAGCAAACCCTTCGGCTCCTCCCTGAGCTAGATACTAGGTCACCCTGTCCCTAGGGGGGTTGCCCCTGCTGGGGTACAATGGTTTCAGGCAAAGGGCTCCACCCCGAGGACCTGTGACAGTCACCTGCGAAAGGAAAGACGTCTGAGTTAGGGGTCCAGGTGACCAGGAGCTGTGCTGGTCAGCTGTTTGTTCCCCAGACGACCCGACGCCTGCTCCTGCAGAGCCTTAGTTTCCCGCATCTGTACCAACCAGACTTAGAACATCCACCTTTCCGGTGAAGGCAATCCCGGACCAGGAGAGGGGCGTGGACTCCTCCAGGTGGGTGGGGGGTGTGACCTCGTTACTCTTAAGAGGTGAGGGGGCTGCGGCCGCGGAGGGCCCCCCGAGGGTCCCCGCCCCTATGCAGCCCCGCCCCCTCGGCCCCGGGGGCTCCCCCCGCCCCCGCGCCCGGGGGTGCTCGGGCATCCTCGGTCGCGGCCGGTGCGGCTCGGCTCGGCGTCGCCATGGCAACAGCGGCTTAGGGGGCGGGGGCGACGTGGCTGGCTGGCGGGCGGGCGGGTGGCGCGAGGTGGGCTGGGCCGCGCTGCGCGGGCCGGGCCGTCGGCGCTCGGTCGGCAGGCGGGCGGCGCGGGCCGCGAGCTGCAGGGGCCGAGCCCGAGCCCGCGCCCGCCCTCGGCCGCGCGGCCGCCCGAGCCAGGGCGCGGGTCCCGCGCGGGTCCCGGACCCGCCGCCGCGCTAACCCCGCCTCCCCTTCCCCTTCTTGTCGCCCCGCGCGCAGGGCTTCCTCAGCCGCCGCCTCAAGGGCTCCATCAAGCGCACCAAGAGCCAGCCCAAGCTGGACCGCAACCACAGCTTCCGCCACATCCTGCCGGGGTTCCGGAGCGCCGCCGCCGCCGCCGCCTCCGCCGCGGACAATGAGAGGTGAGCCCGCCGCCGGCCGGCCTCCGCGCGCCGCCGCCCCGGGATGCGCCCGGGAGGGCGCGGGGACAAAGCGAGAACCGGGACTGGGGCGCGCCGAAAGCGCGAGGGCTCCCCACGCCGCCCTCCGGCAACTTGTGGGGCCACCTCGGACCGGGGAGGAGCGACGGGAGGACCCTTCTCTCTTCCCCCGGGGGGGTGAGGACGAGGTGCCCGAACCTCGGGTCGAGGCCCGGAGGGAAGTGCCTTCCCAGAGAAGTCCTGCCTCGCTTCGCCGAGGTGGGCATTGTTTCCCGGGCGGTGCAGTGCCCGGCGCTGGGGGCTGAAGTGGCACCTCCACCCCAGGATCCATCTCCCTGCCTCTGGAGCCCTTGAGTGTCCGATACAAAAGGCATTTCGGCTGGGTTTTGCGGAGACCCAGCGGTGAGGAAAAGGGTGAACATCTGGAGGGGAGGAGCAGGGGGCTGGGTCGCTTAGGGGACACATCTGCTCTAAGTAGGGCGCGTGCTCAGCTGGGGGCTGGGGCGAGCAAGCGGACAGTGCCCGAGGCCAAGGAAGAAGGACCTCATCCTTTCCAGCCCCAGGCAGCTGCTCCCTCTCTCACCTCTCCACTCCCAGGGGTGTCTCCAATTCCCCGTTTCCTTTTCCCGAGCCAGCCTGGAGCAGGTGTGGAAATTCCAAGGGGAGGTGGCTTGTGGGGCAGAGGAGAGAGAGGAGGTGGTTTAGCCTGCCAGGAGTCACTGGCAAGAGCAGGCTTCAGCTCGCAAGGGCAAGCCATCCTGTCCACGTGCGGGGGCACTGGGCAGACACAGCCTCTCCTCTCGGGGCCCAGGTTCCCCTCCTTGAGCGTGCCAGCCCTGGCACCTTTCTGCTTGGGCACAGGCATGGTGATGGATTCTAGTGCCAGTTAGAACGTGTCCCTGCTCAGCTAAGTAGAGGTGAAGGAATGGGCAGGCACCAAGGAGCCTTTTCAGCATTCAGCCTTGTGTCTCAGGCCCCTGGCATCTGCCTCCCTTCATAGGGCTGTGCCCCTGTGTGTGATTGGTGAGTTGGCACTCCCTGTAGGGGAGGCACAGGTAGAATGAAAATGTCTCTCCCCTCCCCCTTGGTTCCAGCAGGCAGAGGAGTACAAGTTATAGCCCAACTCCTGCCCAAGGTTGACTGACTGTTTAACTGACCCCTAGCATCTTCCCGAAGAGTACCCCTTCCACCCTCCAGGAGAATTACTAGACATTTAATTTTCATCCACCGGGAGCTGCTCTCTCTAATGCATTCTAACTGCTGCCTGCGGCTGGTTTCCTGCCCCACGCTGCCAACCCCAGTCCGAGGCAGGACCCTCAGCCTTTCTCTGATGGCCATAGTGCCCCAGGGGACCAGGCGTGTCCTGGCAGGAAGATTTAGCCAGGCCAGAGCTCGGTGCTGGGTGCAGCCACTGCGTCTTTGAAAACCTCGATTCCCATCTTTGTTATTGTCTGGGCGGCAGGCCACCCGGTTTGCTGCCTGCCTCCCTCCGACCGGCCCCTGCCTTCTCCAGCTTTCTCCCTCGGGAACATGCCCTTCGCTGCACTTTCCTGGGTGGTGGTCAGGACCCTCTGCACTCGCATGCGAGACCTTGTGTACGTACCTAGTTTTGTGTGCTTTTATTGGTGGTCCGGGGAGCAGGAGAGATGGCAGGTGGTCCAGCCTCTGAGTGTGTCTGCCCTCCGGGAGCAGACAGCGTGCATGCTGTGTTTACCTCCCTCGAGCGGGCAGCCCGCACTGAGATGCTGCCGAGCAATCGGCTGGCAACCCCGGGCGGAGGTCGGAACGTGGCCGAGATGACCTGGAACAGGTTCTGCCCAGCTTGACTTCAGGTCAGCTTTGCCACAGGCTAGAGGGACGTGGAGTGGGGGCCACAGTGGGGAGTAAAACTACGAATCCGTTTCTAGCGCCGGTGGTGAACGGTAGCTGGAGCAGAATGTCACTGGCGGTGGTGTGGGATTGTCTTATTAATTTTCTATAAACAAAATCTGGCTTGGAGGCTTCTCTGGCACAAGAAGGGAGCCCAGATTTCCCACGGACAGGCAGAGAGATGGAATTTGAAATCCTTCTACCCAGCCTTGGAGCTGAAATAGGCTCTGCTAGGACTGGGATCTCCTGATTTGCTGCCTTGCTTAGAAATAGATTGATCGGCTGCCGCTGGGATGAATGGGCAGGTATGTCTCTAGGGCAGTCCCTGGAGGCGTCCTGTTTGGAGTCCAGTGAGTAAAACCAGCTCTGGCGACCCCACCCCACCCACCAAGCTCATGGTCAAACCTGGGTGAGTGCAGAGACACCTCCCCCACCCCCACTCTGACGTGGTGTGGTGCTGCTGAGGCTGGGTGGACAGATCAGCTGCCTTCGACTTGGCTCAGCAGTGAGGAGGGGGTTGAATTCTGGCTCCATGGGACCTCGCCGAGCTGCCATGCCTCTCCCTGGAAAGGGGGTAAGTGCAGAGAGAGCAGCCTCCGTGAAGGGATGGGCATGGGAAGGGGGGTGGGGGCCTCTAGGGTGGCCAGTGTAAGCTGGCTCCCGTGGCCTCCTCACATGGAGAAGGAGCATCGGGCACTCGGGGGCGGCCGCCTGGGTTCTGACACTGGGTGAATCTGTCTGCTCTATGGCTGCTGCTGAAACGGCTTTGTCGCACGCTTTCTGCCATGCTCCGCAAACTGCTCTGTTGCGAAGGTTATTTTTTGCGCCGGGATTCTCTCATCTGGAGGTTGGAAACCAGTTGGTTCTGTTCTGGGATCTTTCGGCTCCCTGGGAACGGGAGTCTGGTCCAGGTGTGGAGACGGCGGGGAGAGAGGGCTGATGTCTGGTTGTGAGGCTGGAGTCAGGCCAGCCAGGGCTGGGGAGTGGGCACAGCTGGGCTCTGGGAGGTCCGAGGGCCACGGATTTGAGCCTTTGTACTTATTTCCTTGAAAACAGCCTGGGGAGGTTCCCAACTGGTCTCCAAGATCACTGGGCCCCTCAACATTCATTTCTTCTTTGGAGGTTCTGGAGATAAGCACCAAGGTCAGGTAATCGTTCCCCGTGGATAACAGAAATGAATGCCGCTCCGAGGCTTCCCAGGTGAAAGGTGTGCTGGCAAAAGCATTTTTTTTTTTTTTTTCAGACTGGAAATGTTCCTGCCTCATTTACAAGACAGTTTTAATGTTGGTAAAAGCAATCTTGGATGTGGTGTTTCTGCCCTCCCAGAAGATAATTTTGAACTCACGCATTTATTTATTAATGTTCTTAAGTAGCTGGGAGGGTCAGCTGGCAATAACTGTGCCTTCCTCATTTTTTTCCCTCCCTGATATCCTCTCTGGGTAATGCTGGCCCTCCACACAGGTGGGCAAGCCAGGTGAAGTACCCAAGGCTGATCGCGTGGGGAGGAAGGGACTGACTACCCCTTCCAGGGAATATGTGTGTTGCCGGGAGTTCCCACACCTGAAAGTTACTAAGGGTAGGATTCCAGACAGTGTAAGACTAGGGAGGGAGATAATTTGGAGGTAAGGGGTGGGGGCTTTCAGGGACCCTCAACTGGCCCTGAGTAGGCAGGAATCAGCTTGGTCCCTTTGGGTGAGGCATTTCTTGGAGCGGGGAGAGGGAGCATGGTGAGGAACTGGAGAAAATGGAAGAGGGTATCTGTTTTCTGTTGACCATAGATGCAGGCAGTGCTGGGCACTCAGGCCTGGGTGTTCTTGACTCTCTCCCTCCCCTGCTCTGGACAGCAAGTGCCTGGTCCTTCTCTGCCTTCTCTTGGGTGATCGCGAGATGATCGTGCATCTCAGTGTCTGGGAGTAATGGGAAGTATGTCATCTTTGGATTTGAAGCCAGGCAGTTCCTGGGGCAAGTCACATTAACTGTTCTGAGCCTCGTTTGCCCATCAGCAAAATGGGTCTGATGATAATCACGTCGTTGGAAACATTAATATTAATATATTCATCATGTACTTAATAGAAAGTGTCCTGTTCAATATTGTTTCCTTGGCAACTAACACTGGGTTTTGCACATTTCTTAAATGTTACTGAAATTTTATTAAATAAGTTATAACACATGAGAGCAGTTAGACAGCCATGTTGTAGGTTTTCAGTAAGTGAAAGTTAGTATTTGGAGGGAAAAGTCACTCCGTCTTGGTAAGCCTCAGTTTTCTTCTCTGCAGTGTGGGAATAATAATGTGCAATCACGCGGTGTTATTATTCAAGAGATGGAACTAGACGCTACTGTCCCTTGAAAGGTGAAGAGGGCTGTACGGAGGATCACAGCTACCTTGAACACAAGAAATAGCCGAGGAGACAGACCCTGGGACTTGTCTGCCCCCGAGAAAGCAAACCTGTTCTATATGTGTTTTAAAAATCGAGTTTTGATGTTTGGACCATACTTCTTTTTAGTAATCTAGGCGTTTATGTTATGTCTAGTTTTTCTTTATTAAAAATGGTGCTGGTATTTAATCCTTAAATATGCATCATTTGTCTCCATCTGTGATTGTTTCCATGAGGTAAAGTCTTAGAATTACTAGGTGAAAAAATATGAGCAGTTTCAGGCTTTTGATAAATATGCTTCCCATTGAGAGCCTGTAGTAATTTACACTCCCCCAAAGGTTTTTGAGGGTGCCCACCTGTTTCTTTATGCCTTTGAAAACATTGGGTGTCATCGGTAACACGATCTTTGTCGTTTGTATAGGCAGAAGAGTGGCATTTCTTTGTTATTTGCATTTCTTGCTGGTTAGTCATTGAACATTGTTTTCCTGGGTTTAATGGCCAGTAGTGCTGTGCTGCTGTTTTAGAGTCTTGTCTGTTCCTGTCCTTTGCCTTCTGAACGTTCTGACAAGCCCTTTGCAAGAGTCTTCCTTGCCTTGTTTGGCCTTCCTTGGTTCCTTCACCACCATCCATGTAGGTGGATCTTTGTTAAATGGGCCTCTGCCTTCCAAGCAGTATGGCAGGGAATTCATTAATTACCTGCAAGGAGTGCTCCCCAGCTCCCCCTCCTCTGCTCTGCTCTCCATAAGGGAACCAGATTTAATTCTTAATCCGATAATTATCGTAAGGAAGCCTGGCACTTACACAGCACTTTGAGAGGTCTGTCGCTGTACAGCATCTGTAAGCAGTGCAGGGGTTGTTAGATTCAGGGAAACTGAGGCACATGGTCAAAGGCGTTGGTGGTGGGACCGTCGCAGAAGCCCGGCCTTGTGTCCAGGTCCCAGCCCCCCTGTAGTGTGGTACTCGGAGCCCCACGAGCACCTTTGGGTCAGGGCTGACTGGAGCCCTGCCAAGGAGCACGTGATTCTGGGCTTCATCTCCAGAGGGAGGGGGAGCCACAGAACATGACCCGGACGTGGAAAAGAGCCAATTTATTTCTGCTTTCTCATTTTTATCGCCCTCCTTTTAGATCTGCAGCTCCCTCATGTGTATCTTCCAGAGATCCGAGCTGGGCAATATTTTTAGGAACAGCGGAAATTAGCTAGTAAGGATGTGATCAGCCCCAAGCTGGTGTTTTTAAAGGCTAGAGAAGCCTTTTCCTGTACAGGTGTCTGTAGGCATGTACACATGCCTTTGACATGCACACAAGTGCATGTCTTCGTATGTCTTACAAGTACACACCTGCCCTCATGAAGGTGTGTATATGTAAACATCCTTGTACATGTCTGTGGATCTGAAATGAGGAATCGCATATAAAGCATTTGGAACAGTGCCTGGCACTTCATGTTGGGTTGGACCACATGAAGTGTTTTTTGTAGGTCGATTATGGACATATGGTTCATTCTCAGCGCTCAAGGAGTTCTGGCTACTGTTCTTATTGGGTCTGTTTTCCTATGTGTACGTGTCTGCCGGCATGTTCATTTACATACCCCCTCTTTCACCGTGTGTGTGCTATGTTCTGTGTTTGAGCTCTCACATGTGGGTATCTGTGTGCAGGTGTGCAGTTGCTGTCTAGGTGTGCGGCCGCCGAGCCAGCCAGTTTTGTGAACAAAACTGCCTGCCTTCCTGGGGAAAATCTCCCACGACTCAGCATCTCCCCAGGCCGTCAGGACAGCCACCCTTTGAGCCCTCTCGTGCCCATAGGTGCCAGCAGAGCCCAGGCCTGGATGCCAGGCCTGAGGGGTACTGCAGGGCCTTTCCCATTCTCCTAGAAAAACCCTGCGTATTTCCAGGTCCCAGGTCTGAGGATATGCAAATTGACTCTTTAATGGAATTCCTTTGCAAAATATTACTCAAACCAGAAAGTTAATTATCAGGCTCTAATTAATGGCTATTTTAGAGGGCCACAGAAGAGAGCTGGAGATCACAGGGAGACCAAAAAGGCAAGAAGGAAAACATCCAGCTCCCACGGCTGGCATGGTGACCCCTCCCCAGGCGGCCGGGCCCGCTTAGCTGCTTGCCAGCCAGTCCTCCTGGGTGATCGGCCGCAGATGAATGGAAAAAGGGCTTCTTGCATGAAGAACCTCAGATGCTGGGTTTTTCTGGCCACTGGTCTATCAGCCTACAAGGAGTGACTTGGGCCGCATTCCCAGCCTGGGGGTGGGGTGTGCAAATGGCTGAGGAGAGCCCGACCAGATTGGGGTGAGGCTGTACCACTCCCATCCCCACCCTCTGAAGCCCCCAGAGCAGCTAGGCAACATGCCCACGGCCTGGGCTATGGACGGGGCAGTCACCAGCCACTCTACAAGGGAACTAACCCTTGTGAGTTAGTTAGTTAAGGCGACTAACCCCTGAGACAGAGGGAATCTCCATTCTTTGTGGGCCTGTGTGGGTAGGAGCCTATGGGTGAGCGCACAGCGTCTCACACATACCAGGGGCACAGTCTTGGGTGCCCCCTGGTCAGGTCCTGCCTGCAGGCCATGCCACATGCCCCCACCCCGGGCATGCACGTGTAAGAACCTCCCTTTGTCGCTGCCACTTGAACCCAGAGAGCCCGAGGCCAGGCTGGAGCAGACGAGTGCAGGGTGGCAGGAACCTGGCTTCTGGCCTGCCCCACTAACTCAGTGCAGTCTACCTTGGAACAGTCTGTCTCCCCAACTTGTCTCTCCAGACGGGCTGGCAGGGCAGGAACTGACCCAGATGAGGGTTGGGTTTGCATCCCCCCCCCACCGCCCCCCCATCAGGCACTCGGAGAGGTGAGTTACTCTTTGTCATGGTGATTCCCCCCTCCCTTGTCCAGTGGACAAAGCCCCATGGGGGTCCCAGCTAGCTCTGGCCACCCCCCAGTTCACCCTGGGACCATCACCTGCCTCCAGCCCTGACCTTTCTCCCAGCCTCAGGCCCTTGTTTGCAGGGCCTGGTTGTAAGAGAGTGCTACGGGCAGAGATATAGATGCCAGCCTGGTAGCACAGGCTCTAATTTGATGCGACATTGTCGTGGGGAGTTTTCATACCACGGGCAGTGAGTGAGTGCAGCGTCTCCCTGTGCCCACTGACTAAGGGGAAGTTAATTTCATGCTCTGTCTTGTTGACATTCGTAATCAAAGCTTCGTGTTGCAGCTGCAGACTGTTAGCATGTGAAGGATGTGTGCGCCTCAGCGATTACTGTTTCCGGCGGGGGAGGAGATTAATAGGTTGTTAACAGCCCCATCCCTCCGCTCCTATTACCCTTCTTTCCCCCTTTCCGCCTTCCTCAGATTTCATCAGGAAACTCCTTCCTAGCATCAGCTCTGATAAAACCCCACTCTTGTCTTGGAACCTGAGGGTCTGGCCCCTGAGCCGGACTGACCAGCCCACCCCAGGAAGATGCCCAATAAAATGTAGATTCTTGGGCCCCCTCCCTGGACCTTCTGAATTAAGACTCTGGCCTAATTGTGTTTCCCCAAGGTGTGAGAACCGCTGTCCAAAGTTTGTTCCTTTTGCCGAGGACAGGGCTCTGTCCGAGCAACTTGCTTAGGCATTGCTATATTCTTATTGATTCCTCATAGTAAGAGTGTCTTGTGTTTCTCATTTCACTGAAACTCGAAGAGGGGAATGTTCCTGGCCCAAAGTCACATATTGGGGGGCCCCAAGCCAGGCGATCCACTCCCTGGTTGAGACCGAGGATCCTGCCATGAGCGTGCTGTGCCCTTTTTTATTAAGGTTGTGATGTTTTTTGAAATTACCTTCCCCCTTTGATAGGAGTCCTTCCTGCACTTGCCCAGGGCTCCCTGCTGTAAAAAGCACATTCGCCCTGTGCTCCAGGTCGCCAGAGGGCACTTGGAGCAGTTAGGGCGTTTATGACTGTGGTCTGCATTCTACAGGGGAAGTGGGTGAGGCTCAGGGAGGTATAGGGAGTCAGAGCTGGAGCTGGGGTGAGTCTCCTAACTCCAGGTCCAGTGCTTGGCCCACCTGAGCCACTGAGGCTCACTGCTCTTGCCAACTTCCCCGTTATAAGTGGTTCAGAGAGGGGTGCTCAGTCCTCTCTGGAATCACCAGGATCAAGTGAGTAATGTGATTCAAGCCCGGGTCCTCTGGGTCAGAGCCCGTAGGACAGGACTATCTGATTTAGGGCTGGACCAAGTGTCCTTGGCCCCAGCTGGGAGTGGAGCTCTCTGAGGACAGCCTGGAGAGGCTCATGGATGAGTGGCGGTCTGTGCAGAGGCCCTGGAGAGGCCAGGCCAGGCGGCGTAAGCTGTGTCCCCAGCTGGGGGGGCCAGATGCCTGCTGAGGTTGGAGAGAAGGATGGGGGAGGGTGGGGCAGGGGAATCTGGGCCTGGGGGGTGTGGAGCTGGAATGTGAACCCACGACTGCCTTACAACCCCATGCCCTGTACTGTCAGCTGCCGGGGAGGTCAGCAGGTGTAGGTTGGTCCAAGGCCAGCTCCACCCACTGCTTCTCTTTGAACCTCAGTTTTCCTCATCTCAACAAAGCAAAACAAAGACTAATATCTCAGAGCCTAGGATTGTGATATTCCTGGAGGGAGGGCACCCAGCACAGGGGAATGTCTTGTCTTTCCTGGGCTTTGCTGCACAGGCTTCAGGTTGTGAAGTCCCTGGAGGTGGCGTGGAGCTAGGGGGCCAGGATGCCTTTCATCTCTGCACTCTTCATGGCAAGCTGGGTGTTGAGTTACAATATCACCACCACCCACTGCCCTGCGTGGCCACCTGTGATGGGCCAGGCTCCGTGCCCTGTGCCTGTCCTGTGCTTTCTCATGTCATCCTTACACCAGCACTCTGAACGATATTGCTTGTCCTCATTTTACAGGAAAGAAAATTGAGGACCAGAGAGACTGAGCCACTTGCCCAAGTCACACAGCTCGTAGGTAGGATCCAAACCCAGACGGTCAGGCTCTATTATCAAAGGCCCCTCCATCAACCACTGTTCTCGTGGTGTCTGTTTTCCAGACGACCTGCTCAGTCGCTAATATCATCACTAACCTACCTGCCCCTTACGGAGCGTCTGCCGTGTGCCAGGCACTGTGTGTGGTCTGTAGGTCATCTCTAATCCTCTTCACTACCCTCGTTTCATCACCCCCACCCCCATGTTACAGGTGCTGAAACTGGCCTCAGAGAGGTAAAATCACTTATCAGGGATTACCCTCCTGGTGGATTTAGGATCTAGGTCTCTGGACTCAAAGCCAGGGCCCTCTCCAGTGTAGTAGCTGGCATGATGGACAGATCCCGTGGGCTAGGCCTGCTCTCAGCACTTCACAGAGAGGGACTCACTCCAAACTCACGACAGCCCGCGTGCTACTACTGACTATCATTATCACTGGTTTACAACCAGGAAGCGTGGGCTGCCCAGCCGGAATGGCAGAGCTAAGATCCTAACCTAAGAAGCCTGGCTCCCAAGTCTGTGCTCTTCACTACTGCACAGGCCTGCCCCTCCCTGTTTTACAGATGAGGAAACTGAGGCTCCAGCAGGTAAAAGCCACTAGCCCTGATCAGACCGCAGGTGGGTGGCAGAGATAGGGTCTGTACTTAGATGTTTCCGGAGTTTTACTGGCTCCCACAGGCTTCCTTGGTGGCTCCGCAGTAAAGAATCCGCCTTCAGTTCAGGAGACACAGGAGACACGGGTTCGATCCCTGGGTTGGGAAGATCCCCTGGGGGAGGAAATGGCAACCCACTCCAGTATTCTTGCCTGGAGAATCTCATGAACAGAGGAGCCTGGCAGGCTACAGTCCATGGGGTCGCAAAGAGTCGAGCACGACTGAAGCGACTGAACACACCACGTACGCGGGAGAGTGTCCCGGGCCACCCTGGGCTCGGCAGGAGGCTCCTGTGGGTACTGAAGTTCTGGAAGGGTGGGGGAGTGTGGCAGTGGAGGTGGGCCTTCCTCCTGGTCTCTATGGGTGGGGTCCCCAGGGTGTGAGGCCAGGGCTGGCTCAGGGACCATCCCCACATTTGCAGTTGCTCAGTGATTACAAGTGTCTTTCTCCGTGGGCGCCCCCAGGAGTCTGGGCCCCCACACCTCTTTTGGTCTTGACAGAGCAAGTGAGCACGGCTGCCTTTGGGTCTGTTGATTGATAACCTTGGGTGAGGTGGGGGGCGGTGACAGAGGTCTTGGGTGGGCTCACTGGCCTTGCATAGCGCACCCCCCTTCTCCACCTCCCCAGATTAGCATGATCACCCCCCTCACTGCCCAAGAGGATGAGAGAAACCTATGATGCTGGTGGGCAGGGCCTCCCAGTCCAGGCTTTGATCTGTTCATGTGGGAAGACGGTTGCTTCTGGCACCGAGACCTCTGGCTGGACGGGCTGAGGGGGCTGCTAGTCATGTAGCCAGGTTCCCAGCCCACCCAGCCGTCTGTGGACCTGAGATGGCACTGGGCACCTGCACAGCTGCCCAGCCTCAGGGCGGGGACAGAGCCAGGGGTGGTGAGGCTGGGCCGTGAGCAAGCGTTCTGCCAGGAGCCCCACCAGCATGCTCTCAGTGGTCATGTCTAGCTCCTCTGCACACGTGAAGTTCACGTTTATTGATGATGGTTGTTTATGAGACCAGTGAGAATCTATTCCACATATTTCAGGGTCAAGGGATGTTGAACCTGGCAGGGAATTCTGTGTGCGATCTGTCCAGAGTTCATCAGACTCAGCTCCTGGTTCCTGGGGGTGAGACTGGAGGTTCCCCTCCACAGACGTCATGGGCATCCTCACTTTAGGCCCTGAGAAGTCCTGCAGGAAAGAAACCAGTTTCATCTTTTTTAATCCAGGGTTTCCTGTCCCCCACCCCCACCCAGGGAGCAGTAGTATTCTGCAGAACCTTCTTGGGTAAACACTAATTTGAGGTGTTACCTCTCCTTAGAAGTGTGCTTTTTAAGAGGAGACTTTTCAAGTAGTCCATGCCTTGAGGACCTGTGGGAGCAAGCCTTGAATGACAGCCTTGCTGGCCCGGCAGCAGCTTTGGGGGTATATTATTTTTTTGGAGAAATGTACCCCCAGGTCTTCAGAATCAGCTACTAGCTCTTCTGAGTGTGCGGTGGGGCCTGGCTCTGTTCAGAGCCCTCTGTGGGCCCAGAAGGGTGGGGGGTTTATTCCCCCTTTCCTGGGCTGGGTGGCTCCCGTCTTGTACCCAGCTGCTTAGGCTCTGGGCACCCCCTCCCCCCCAGACTCCTGCAGAAAACAGCAGTCGGGCAGAGGCTGCCCACTGATTTGCATAATTGCACCGTCCCCTGAATAATTAATAAAGCTCTGTCCTTGCTGGGAGCAAAGTCTGCGCCATTATGGATGGGTTTGCCATGGATGGGTTTGTCCGAGCTCTTCCAGGGAGCCGATGGTTCCCGGACTCATCAGCTGATGCTGGCATGGAGCCCCCCCAGAGAGAGGAGAGGGCACTGGGGTGGAGGGGTGTGTCCATGCGGAAGCATTGTGGGCGGGACCGGTCTTGCTTGCTGCCTTCTTCTAGGATCCACACGTGGGTCCTGGACACACAGCTGATTTGAGATTCAGTATTCACACACTTCCTGTGATCCCACAGACTCTTCTCCTCGGAAACGGTCAACTGTTGTGGAGACTTAGCCCCGCTTCCGGTAGCCTGGAGGAGGCCCTTGCTGACCCAGAGGGTGAGGGTAGTGATGGTGAGTTTTCAGGCAAGAGCAGGGAAGAAGGAGGCATTTCTGCTTGAACCTTTCTTCTTCTTGAGTCCCTCCAAGTTTCTGGGCTTGTTAAGGGCAGGGAAAGACTGGGAGTGACTCCTCTTGGGCATGTCTAAGTCCTCTTTTTACATTGTCTCACTGAAGTGAGTTTTTGCTCTGGTCATATGGGTTTGTCTCCCTGTCATGCTGCAAAGAGAAGTTAAGGTCTGCTCCTGACTTGTCGTTGATGCTGGGGAAGGTCCTGTAGTCTGTCCAGTCAGGGCTGTACTCGCAAGTACACTGTAGGGTTGTACTTGAGAGTGCATTGTACTTGAAGGTTGTATTTGAAAGGCCTTGTTTTCTTCCCTCGGAGAAGGCAATGGCACCCCACTCCAGTACTCTTGCCTGGAAAATCCCATGGACGGAGGAGCCTGGTGGGCTATAGTCCATGGGGTCGCTAAGAGTCGGACAAGACTGAGCGACTTTACTTTCACTTTTCCCTTGCATGCACTGGAGAAGGAAATGGCAACCCACTCCAGTATTCTTGCCTGGAGAATCCCAGGGACGGCGGAGCCTGGCGGGCTGCCGTCTATGGGGTCGCACAGAGTCGGACACGACTGAAGCGACTTGGCAGCAGCAGCAGCAGCAGTTTTCTTCCCTACGTCCCCTAGTCATTATCCAAAGCGCCCAGAGGAATATTTTTCAAACTGGGTTCTGTGGAACGCCACATCCTGGCAGATGTTAATGGGCATTTGTGATGAGGGGATTCAATAGTCTTAAAGAGGTCAGAGAAGCATCCGATGAACCAAAGCAAGTAAATTTCTTCAGTGCTTGACTGTTGGGAGCCTTTCCTCTGCTATTGTGCATCCGGGTACACAGGAGGGTAAACAGGATGCTCTGCTTCCCATATTCATGGACTATCCAGGGTCTGCTTGCTCATCGCCAGTAATGGGGGAGATGCCATCCCCTTGCCGGGCAATGCCAACTCTTGGAAACCTTCCCTTTTGTTAAGCTTCACTGGCCAGCATTTAGGTAGCACTTCATCATTTACTGCTTGGGCCTCATACCAGCTAGGCAGGTGTCAGGGCGGGCATTATTCCTCTTACAGATAAGGAAACTGAGGCTCAGAGAAGGTCATTATTCCACCCAAAGCCACATAGAAAGTAGCAGAGCTGGTATTTAAGCCCAAGTTTGCCAGCTGGACCTTCAGCTCTTTCCCTTGGCCACCAAGAAGCCGTTTGCTCCCAAGGTAGAGATCAATGTGTCTGGTGGCATTGGTCCCTAGGACCTTGGGGATCTGTTACCCCTACAGCCCCTGTCCCAGCTTGCCTCGAGTGAGTTTCTGGAATTTGGAGGTAGGAGAAGTGCTAAACTCTGGTTTGATAGGATCCCAGCTGTGGGGTCTGGTTTGGGAGCCATATGAAGATATGGCTCATCATAGATGCCCAGCTCATCAAACCGTCCCTGGTTCTCACCCTTCAACTTTTTGTTTTTACAGGTGGGCCATGTTTGAGGTGCCCCACTAGCTGGGTAGGGCCCTTGTCTTGGGCCGGAGATGGTGGTCAGGGGGTAGAAGAGGAGGAAGGTGAGGAGTCCTGCCATTGTGTCTCTCCCTGGGCCTTTCTGCGAGCTACTAGTCAGGCCTGGTGGATGGCCAGGGGCAGTTTGGGGTGGGACCTGTTTACAGCAGGCCAGCTTGGAGGCTGCACTAAGGCAGAGGTGTGCAGCCTTAGGACGCGGATCAAGTGTTTCAGGAGTCTCCTTGGGTCACCAGTGCCACACGCCCCGAATCCCATGGATAGCAAGCCACACAAGGGCGCCCTGATAGACAGAGTTTTACCCTGCCAACACCTCAACCTAGGTCTGGATCCAGCTCCCTAACTTCCTGTGTGGTCTGGGACAAGTCACCTAATCTCTGAACCTCCATTTCCTCATCTTTAAAATGGGTGTGATGATGGTGCCTGCCTCCCAGGGTTCTGTCCATGGGACAGAACACAGGGTCATGGATGTCCCATGATAACTTCATCACATCATCTCATGTGTACTCACTCTCACACGTGTGCACATACCGTGGTTTTGAGCTTCCCCTGGAGACCCCAGAATCCTGTCGGCAGATCCAGCTCCACTCTTCTCACGTCTACCCCATCATGTAGGAGGAGGCAGCCCGAGACAGGCCTGGAGAGACGTCTCGCGGACACTTCTCCCACTTAGAAAATCAATATTCTGTGGTCTGCCTAATTGCTCTGTTGCTGCTAAATGAGTCATTATGGAGGGAAAATAGCAAATGCATTGTGAGATTAATGGGAAAAAATAGTTGGCAAATGACTTGCTTTGCTTCTGAAACTCTGAGAAGGTGTTACTATGAGAAATCTGGAAAGCCACGTGGGGCCAAGTCCTGGGAAGCGGCCTCTGGTGGATGGCCGGGGCAGTTTGGTGCAGGGACCTGTTTACAGCAGGCAGCCTCTGGGGTTGTGAGGCTCCAGAGGTGCCAGACAGCCTGAGAGGGCCCATGCAGGGCAGGGCGCGGAGTGGGGCGCCACAGGTGCTGGAAGCGGGGCTGCCTGAGTGGTCAAGTCTGGAGCCGGGGCGGAATAGGGAGCTCCGAAGGCCTGGTGCTGGATATCCTTCAGTTAGGGCCCCCCATGGGCCAGGCCTGTCCTGCAGGTCCGCGTGTGACTGGCGTGGAGGCCTGTGTCCTGAAGGCACTGGGAGCCCTGGAGGGCTTGATCTGTTGGGGTCGGGGTGGGGGGGGGTGATGTCCCCGAGGAAGAGAGGGGTGGGCTGAGCTCACAGTGAAGAGCCTTCTGGGCAGATGGAAGAGCTTGTGCAGACCTGTGGGTCTGGGAGCATGGGGTAAGAGAGGGCCTCACAGCATTCCTAGGAAATGCATGTTTTCTCATTTTACATACGAGGAATCGGAAACTGAGGATGGTTAAGAGCTTTAAGAGACCTGCACAAGGTCATAGAGCCTTTAAATGGCCAAGACTGGACTTGAACCTGAAAAGAAAGAAAGTGTTAGTCGCGCAATTGTGTCCAACCCTTTTGTGACCCCATGGACTGTAGCCCACCAGGTTCCTCTGTCCATGGAATTCTCCAGGAAAGAATACTGGAGTGAGTAGCCATTCCCTTCTCCAGGGGATCTTCCTGATCTAGGGATCGAACCTGGTTCTCCTGCTTTGTAGGCAGATTCTTTACCGTCTGAACCACCAGGGACTTGAACTTGGACCTGTGTAACTCTCCATCATGGTGGGTGCCCACCTAACTTCAGGCACCTGGCTTAGGCACCTGCTGCTCTGCAGCCAGCATCAGGGACCCACCCCTGCAGGGCAGGGGTCTGCAGAGGACCCTCCTGAGCTGGGGAGGTACAGGACTCCAGAGGAAGAGGGGGCCCCCTACCAGCCCCAAGCCAGGCCTCTCTGTCTTATTACTGGGCTTTGCTTCCTCTTAATGGCAACATGACATGGGTAATTTTCCGATGATCAAAATACCAAGACCACTAATGGCTCCTCTTTGAAAAAAGATCTCTGTAAGCAACACATTTCTCCCCCATGAATTGAGTTGATTTATTCCCTGCCATTAATCTCAGCTGGCCTAATCTCGTTGGGTAGGGCCTACCAGCTGCCTGCAGGTTGACTGGAGGCATGGTCAGCTGAAGGTGCCTTGAGACTGTGGGCCCCCTAGGGTTTTAGAAAGTGGCCACAACAGATAGGAGAGACTACACATGCCTTGTGGGCACCGGGAAGGGGACTTTGAGAGGCATCAGAGATCACTGCGCCTTCTTTGGGTTCCTTGATACAGCTGAGCATCTGGGTGCTACGGGAGCCAGGCAGAGAGATTCCAGAGTCCTGCCCAGGAGAGTTAGATTCACAGATCTAGGACTGGCCTCAGAATCTGTTGTCATGATGGACCCCCAGGGGATTCTAGGACCTCCAGCGAGCAGCTCTGGGATTCTCCCATCCCTGGCAGGGTCCCATGCCTCTGGGGGATGTTGGCGGTCAGGGTGCTCGGTTATCAGGCTACAGAATAACCCTGGGGCCGGACGTACCACTGGCTGCTCCAGCTTGGGGAGCCAGGTGGGCAGCTGAGACCCTGACAGGCAGGAACTCTGCCCCGGGTGCTCTGCTCCTACTGTTGGCCGAGAGTCAGTTCAGCCCAAACTCAGCTTGGATTGGCACTTCCCTACCCCTCTCCAAATATAAACTACAGCCTCACTGGTGAGAGGCTGAGTGTTTATTTGGTCTGGTTGAAGAGCCTCAGCCAGGGCCCTTTGTCCTGCTCAGATTCCACTTCCAAAAGAAGTCGGCTGAGTTCTTCTGCTAAACGGCAGGGCGTCTACTATGGGGTTCCAGGCAGGCCTGGGGCTGGCCCTGAAGATATAAAGGGAGTCCAACTGTGAGTGTGCTGCCCGTGGCGGGGGGACACCAGTGGCTTCCTGGAGTTGGTGCCTTTAGGTCTGCTTTCTGGTCTTGCTCCTGCTTCTCAGGGAGCCGGTCCCTCCCTCGGAGAGAAAGGCAGACCAGACCAGTGCTAGGGGCTCTGACCGTGGGTACCGAATCTCAGGTCTCCTCATAGACAGTCCCTGTCCCTCCATGGTGGCAGAGTCGGGCCAATCTGGGCCAGGCAGACATGAAGCAGAAGAAGCCAGGTCAAGGCTTGTCCCATATTTTTTCTTCTACCTGGGCCGTGAATGGATTCCAGACTTTAGATCCCTCAATCTCTGCCCCAGCTTGGGCAACATGGGCATCTGCTTTGTTTGCATCTGCTCTGTTAATTTGCATGGAGACGGTGGGTTGATCTCAGGAGGTTCCATAGCTTCCTACATTGTCTTTGGACAACTTGGTGGTACCCAGGGAATCAGCAGGCAGCCTGGTGATTCGTCACCACACATTTCCAGTTAGCCATCCTTGCTGTTGGTGTTATTGTTCAGTCACCAAGTCTGTCTGACTCTTTGAGATCCCATGGACTGCAGCACGCCAGGCCTCTCTGTCCCTCATCATCTCCCGGAGTTTGCCCAAGTTCGTGTCCATTGAGTGGGTGATGCTGTCCAACCATCTCATCCTCTGTTGCCTCCTTCTCTTTCTACTTTCAATCTTTCCCAGCATCAGGGCTTTACCATCTGAGCAACCAGGGAAGCATCCTTGTTGTCTCTACCTCCTAAGCCCAGGTGGCCACTTAGCCAGCTGGGTTCCTTCGGTAAATCTCTGCAGCCATTAATGATTAGTGATGGCTGTGACTCTGTCTCTTTTGCTGTTAGTGATTACCTGGAAGTGAGTTTCAGTGAAGGCAAGACTCATACTGTGCCCCGCCCCTAGGCATACACGTTTCAACCAGCTCTCCTCTCAGAAGGACAGCCCCATGGCCTCCCGTGTTCAGTTCAGTTTAGTCACTCAGTCACATCTGACTCTTTGTGACCCCATGGACTGCAGCACACCAGGCCTCACTGTCCATCACCAACTCCCGGAGCTTACTCAAACTCATGTTCATTGAGTCTGGCGTTCCCTTCTCCTCTTGCCTTCAATCTTTCTCAGCATCAGGGTCTTTTCCAGTGAGTCAGTTCTTCGAATCAGGTGGCTAAAGTGTTGGAGTTTCAGCTTCAGCGTCAGTCTTTCCGTGAATAGTCAGGACTGATTTCCTTTAGGATTGACTGGTTGGATCTCCCTGCAGTCCAAGGGACTCTCAAGAGTCTTCTCCAACACCACAGTTCAAAAGCTCAGCTTTCTTTCTAGTCCAACTCTCACATCCATACATGACTACTGGAAAAACCATCGCTTTGACTAGACAGACCTTTGTTGGCAAAGTAATGTCTCTGCTTTTTAATACACAGTCTAGGTTGGTCATAGCTTTTCTTCTAAGGAGCAAGTGTCTTTTAATTTCATGGCTGCAGTCACCATCTTCAGTGATTTTGGAGCCCCCCAAAATAAAGCTTGTCACTGATTCCATTGTTTCCCCACCTATTTGCCATGAAGTGATGGAACCGGATGCCATGATCTTAGTTTTCTGAATGTTGAGTTATAAGCCAAATTTTTCACTCTCCTCTTTCACTTTCATCAGGAGGCTCTTTAGTTCCTCACTGTCTGCCATAAGGGTGGTGTCATCTGCATATCTGAGGTTATTGATATTTTTCCCGGCAATCTTGATTCCAGCTTGTGCTTCATCTAGCCTGGCATTTCACATGATATTCTCTGCATATAAGTTAAATAAGCAGGGTGACAATATACAGCCTTGATGTACTCCTTTCCTGATTTGGAACCAGTCTGTTGTTCCATGTCCAGTTTTAACTGTTGCTTCTTGATCTGCATATAGATTTCACAGGAGGCAGGTCAGGTGGTCTGGTATTCCTGTCTCTTTAAGAATGTTCCACAGTTTGTTGTGATGCACACAGTCAAAGGCTTTGGCATAATCAGTAAAGCAGAAGTAGATATTTTTCTGGAACTCTCTTGCTTTTTCGATGATCCAACGGATGTTGGCAATTTGATCTTGGGTTCCTCTGCCTTTTCTAAATCCAGCTTGAACATCTGAAAGTTCATGGTTCACGTACTGTTGAAGCCTGGCTTGGGGAATTTTGAGCATTACTTTGCTAGCATGTGGGATGAGTGCAATTGTGCAGTAGTTTGAACATTCTTTGAGCTCCTACTTTGTCCTTCTGTCCTGGAAAGTGCACCTTAGGTCCTCTCCCAGGTGATGCCTCTGTTCCCATGGCAGAAACTGCCACCTTTCTCACTGACTTGGGGACCAGGGTCTTCCACTGAGTGGTGGCACTCAGGGACAGACAAGATTCTGGCCCCTAAGAGGCCGCTTGTGAAGCTGGTTTGCTGAGCTTGCCTGACTCTCAGAGCAGGTGCAGACACCTTGGCCATGCCCTGTGGGCTTTTTATCAGTGGTCAGTTTGGAAGCCACTCATCCCCTGGTGGAAACACATTTCTAAATGAGAGGAAACGCTACATCCGTGTGGTGCAGTTGTACAGAAAGCCATTTAATGGTCTGGCTTGTAGCTGCCCCCGCACATCGCAGTGCTGCCTGGGGGCTCCTGTGAGTCTGCCAGTGGGTAAATTCACTGAGTTTCACGCGTGTTTGTCACACGTCAGTCACCCACCCCAGCGTGCTTTAGCATGGCCAACATCCTGCTTCCCAGCACACTGGGTTCACAGAACTGCCCGGCACCTTGCCTCTCCGTGCTTGGTCCTTTCCCTGAGCAGTTATTCTGACCTCGCCAGTGGGGTGTGCAAAATGCTGCGAGAAGCCTGGGGAGCCTCCAGGCAGGAGAGCAGCCTCCCCTTGCTGCTCTCCGCTCAATTCCACCCACTCCATCACCTTCCTTCTCCCCCCCAGCCCCCTAATCCAGGCTCCTGGGTCCCCTGCTGCTGCAGGGCTCTCAGTGGAGGGGCAGGGACCCCTTAGTGTTGAGTGACTTCCTGGATTGGCCTGGGTCGTTGGAACTCCTGCTGCAGAAGCCTCAAGCCCATAGTCCCGTCACTGTTTGGGACCGTTGTGACAAGGCGTTGGTCTCCATCCTGTGAGGCAGGCACACCCACACCTTCTGTCCGGATGGCTTTTCTTGCCGGCAGCCCCCCCTACGGGCACCCCCCTGACATTTCGTGCCGAGGTTTCAGAAGGGCTGGCCACTGAATGGGGGGGCCCCTGGCTAGCCTAGCCGAGCCGGTGGCCCAGGAGAGAGCGACTGGTTCTAAACCACCCTGCCTGGGAAGGCAGAATCTCCGGGCTGCCCTGGCAACAGCTTGGAGCCAGCCTGTCGGTGTGGCCGCTGACAGCCGCGGCTCCTGACTGGCTGCGGCGCCCTGCTCCTCCCCTGCTCCACGGCTCGCTCACTCTCAGCAGCTCCTGTATCCTTCCTTGAAGCAGATGGTGCAAAGGAGGTGCGTGGCTGGGGGTCCTCGGACCCTGTGTGGCTTGCACGCTCCCACGCATGGGTGGGTCACCCTCAAGGGATTTCACCAACACTACTGGCCCGGGTTGGGTGCCATTCATTCAAGAGCAGGCTGCAGGGAAAAACAAAGCCCGACTCTGAGGTCTTAACAAGCAAGCCTCTCAGGAGTGCCCAGACTCCCTGTGTCTCGCTCCCCAGAGCCTCTGTGCCCTGGTCACCCCTGTTTACTCAGACACGGCAGGCGGATGCCTCGGTTTGCATCCTGGCTGCACCGCCCCACAGGGCTGTGACTTTGGGGAACTTGCTTAACTCGGTGAAACGGAGACTCTAGCCATTCCTGTCTCGAAGGTGGTCGAGAGGAGTAAAAGAGGCTTGTAGCTAAATGCTTAGCCGAGCACTCTGAAACGTGCCCAGCATCACCGAGACATATTCGCCATCACTGTGCCAAGGTGTCTGTCTCAACGTTGTTCCCTCGCTCCGGAATCTTCTCTTCTCCCAGCTCTTCCTACTTTGATCCTACCTGTCTTTCAAGCCCTACCTCCTTCTGCTTGAAGCCGGTGCTGAGCCCCCTCACCCAATCCCAGGTGAACCACCCTTTGCTCCCTATTTTCTGTCTGCTCCCCTGGTGGCAAGTAGGGTTTCTTGAGGGTACTGCCTGGGGTCTTTTGAACTGCACTTGTCCTGCCCTCCGGAGTGGAACAAGGCTGGGTCTGGGTCTAGCTCCTCCCCAGCCTTCCATGACCTTGGGGTGAACCTGGAGACGCTCTCCCCACCCACAAATAGAGCCTTGCAGGGCTTAGACTGAGGGGGTCTCGAGATCCCTTCACAGGTAGGAAAGCTGTGGCCAGGAGTGAGGAGGGGGCTACCCGGGGCATCAAGGAGTCAGAGGCATGGCCCCCCTCTCTCTCTGTACTTCTCTGCTGGGGGCATGGGCAGGAGTTGGAATCAGGGAGGGCTTCACTGAAGTGGCAGGAGCTGAGGGTTAAAAGAGGATGAGTTCATCAGATGGCAAAAGAGGGGAGAAGAGCAAGAAGGCAGCGGGCACCCTTGAGTGAGCTCAGGGCGAGAACTTTCGTGTCCTCCTGGGACCTGAGGCTGCCCTGGGAGGCAGGAAAGGGCTCAGAGGTTTAGGGGAGTGGGGAGTCGTTCGGAGGAGCAGAAGCAGCCGGTGAGGAGAGGAGGAGACAGACAGGTGAGCTGGGTGGGAGCCGGGCTCCCGCTGTGTGTGTGTGGGGTGGATTAGGCAGAGGATGGGTGTAAGTTGAGCACTCCCTCTGTGCCAGGTGCTTTGTCTCGGGGCTCACAGGGACCTGAGAGATGGGGAAACCAGGTGCCGAGATGTTTGGTGAACTTGACCCAGCTCTCATGGGCTGGTAAGGGGCACAGCCAGATGGGGGACCCCAGGAGCTGTGACTCTCCAGGCTCCAATGAATACCACCCTTTGGGGATGAGGCAGCATTACCTCTGGGGGTAGGGCCCGTGAGTCTGTATTCTTTAAACCACACTCCTAGCTGGTGTTGGGGCCACAAAGAGAGTGGCCTTAAAAAGCATTGCACAGAGACTCTGGCCACTGTAGGTGCTGTGTGACTGTTAGTTCCTGGCACACATGTCCAGGTGCGCTCGCACAGACGTGGGTTGCTCGCCATACCTGGCAGCTCTCTCTTTAAGCTCAGCTGTAGGGAAATGGGTAGCACACCAGGCATCCTACAGCTGGGCAGCCCTGACTCTGGTCTCCGCTGCTGGGCAGTCAAAACATGGGTCTCTCATCCCACCTCGGGGAGCCCAGGCCCCCCACAGTGGCTCTCGTAGCATCCCAATCCTTACTTCCAGGCAATTTTTCATGGTGTCACAGTTGTCTGCAAGCCCCACTGAAAGGTAGACCCTTTGTTCTGGGCCTGGGTACCTTGCAAGCATGGGTACATGGGCTTCCCCGGTGGCTCAGTGGTGAAGAATCTGCCTACAGTGCAGGAGATGCAGGAGACGTGGGTTCGGTCCTTGGGTAGGGAAGACCCCTGCCCCTGGAGAAGGAAATGGCTGCCCACTCTAGCATTCTTGCCTCGGAAATCCCATGGACAGAGGAGCCTGGCGGGCTCTAGTCCATGGGGTTGCAAAGAGTCAGACACGACTGAGTGACTGAGCACAGCAGCACCTTGCGAGCAGCCTTGGACAGCACAGGGGCCACTAAACACTTAGACCACGAACGGGACATTGAGCACCTACTGCGTGCTGGGCACTATGCCAGGTGCTAGAATAATTAAGTTCGCCATGGCACTCTCTGACTCACAAGCTCCCCCAGGTCCCATTAGGAGAGCGATCGTTTTGGACCAGGTGTTTATCTCCCCATTTTCCAAATGAGGAAACTGAAGCTCAGAGAGAGGAAGTAGGTAGTCTGAGGTCACAGCATCACCCACTGAGGGCCAGAGCTGGGCCGAGCCCCTTCTCCTGGTGGGTGCCCCTCCCCACGCTGGGAGTACACTCTGGGGGCTGTCAGCTGCTGCCCTCCCATCAGCCTTTACTGAGCATGGCACTGTGGACCAGAGAGGGTGCTCCCAAGCTGGCAGGGAAGCCAGGCCCACAGGGACGTGGTTTCCCAGGAAGCAGGGCCCCGGGGCGGGGGTGGGGGTGCAACCAACGCCTGTCTGTCACTGCTCCCCTCTCGCCTGACACTGCTGAGGACCTGGGTGTTGGGGACAGTGACTGTGTCCGGGTAAAGTCAGAGGCAGGAGAACAAAGAGAACCCTTGCTGCCAATGTGACTCTGACCTTGAAAACCCAGAAAAAGGGAAGAGCTGGCTACGGGCTTCAAAGGGGGGCAGGCCTCCTGCAGGCGGGAACGGAGGAAGCCTTGGCTTTGTTAGTTCTTGCCGCCGAATCTCTCCTTCTCAGTTTAATGAAAGTCCTGGGGATCGGTGTCTGTGGGCCGGCTTGGAATCCCGCCACTTTGACTGAAGGCAGGAGATGCCAGCAGCTCGACTCTCACCTCGGCTGGGCTCCAGAAGACACGGCTTCGGAAGCAAAGATCAGACACAGACGTGACCATCCCATCACAGCCCTAGTATCCCTCCGCAGGTGTGCCCAGCTGTGTGAGAGGGACCCAGGACGGAGCAACATCGTCCCGTCCCAGCTTGGGGTCCTGCAGGGAGGCAGGCAGCAGTCAGGGGTCTGAGCCCAGCGAGGCTCAGGCAGTGTGTCTCTTTATAATTCCACACATGATAAGTGAGTCCCTACCATGTACCAGGTCCCTGGGCATTGTGGTGGGCCCTGCGCCGTCCTGCTGGCCGCCACACAGGACCCCCTGGCTGAGGCAGGCGCAGGTGTGGTGGACACTGGCAGTCTGGAGGGTGGGTGTCCTGCTAAGGGGTGGCAGCCCCGGCCCCATGGCACTGGGCCTTTGGACTCACAAGTCAGAAATCTCTAGTGGGCTTGGGTGACATTTTGAAATTTCACATCTTTCAATGTTGGTAATGGATTCAAAACTCAAAAATGTCAAACACCGTGTGGGCTAAACAAATCATGAGTGTGGACCAAATACAGCCCGTATTCTTTAGTTAGAGAGCTTTATCCTACAGGTTGGATAAAACCCAGATGGGCAGTGGGGAAGTGGGCCTGGCGTCCGGGTGGGGGAGCCCCCTGAGCAGGGGTGTGGCTGCGGGAAACCTGCAGGACTGTTTTTTTTTAGGACCGTTGGGACTGAAGCAGGGGGGACTGGAGCGGCAGACAAATGGGGCCATGCCTGTTTGTGGAAGCAGGGCGTGCCTCGCTGAGGGACTGGTCCCAGTCCTGTGCGGCTGGCCTGACCCAGGCTGCCCTGAGCCTGCTCAGCTGTGTCCCCGGTGGGGCCGGGTGCTCCTGCCTGCACTGTCACAGTGAATGAGAGGCTTTGGGCAGAGAAGAGTGCAGGCAGGAAAGGCCGTAAGTCTTTTAGAGAAAGCCCCAGATGCAGGGTGTCTCAGAGGTGTAACTGCACGGCTCTGGGGGCTGTCCCTCTGCCTGTGTGCCTGTGACGCTGTCCACTCCCCAGTCCTTTGCACTTGCTCTCCTGCCAGCTCTGCAGCTCCTCGGGGCTCCGTAAACATCTAGAAGGGGGCTCACCCCGCCCCCTCACCCCCCACAGGGATCCTGCATTCTTCTGAGGGTTTGAACTGTTCTGGCCAAAGCCTGTCTGGGTTTCTTCCTGTTCAGACCTAACTTTTGTTTCTCCACCCTGTCTGCCACTCCCTTCGTATCCTTTTTTTTTTTTTTTTAAAGACATTTTATTTATTTTTAAAAGATTTATTTATTTATTGGCCGTGCTGGGTCTCCGTTGCTGTGCAGGCTACTCTGATTGTGGTGTGCAGGCTCCTCTGATTGTGGTGCGCAGGCTCCTCATTGTGGTGGCTCCTCCTGTTTCAGAGCACTGGCTCTCGGGCTTGCGGGCTTCAGTAGATGCGGCCCATGGGCTCAGTAGTTGCGGCTCCCGGGCCCTAGAGCACAGGCTCAGTAGTTGCGGCTCAGGGGCTTAGTTGCTCTGCGGCACGTGAGATATTCCCGGCCCAGAGATCGAACCTGTGTCTCCAGCATCGGCAGGCAGACTCTTCACCACTGAGCCACCCAGGAGACCCCGTATCCACGTGTGAGGTTTTTTTTTTTTTCCTAACTTCTCCCCAGCGGTTTGTCCAGCAGACTCTCACGGGCATCCGCCGTGCGCAGGACCCTGGGCCAGAGACACAAGGGTCAGAGAAGCCCGATGTGGCCAGGGGTGGAGGGAGGAGCCGGAGAGGGACAGCACAGGGTCCACCCCCAGGGCCTGTGCCAAGGACAGTCAGGCAGCAGATTGGGACCAGGGGAGGTGACTCTCTGGGGAGGTGGCTCCGTGATCCCCACGTGGGTGTGTCTGAAGGTGGGGGGGAGGAGAGGGATGTTCTTGGCCGGTTTCCAGCCCCACCTCCTCCCACTCTTGGTCTCCCACTTGGGCGCTCAGGGTGGCAGCTGTCCTGGGCGAGGCCCCGGGCAGGAGAAGCGAAATGTGAGGCCGGCACTCGGCCTTCCGGAGGAACAGGTGCCAGCGCCTGCCAAATTCCTCACCAGTTCTTCTCATTCACTTCCTTTTCCTTGACTTGACAGTCTTCTTTTTAACATATAGTTGAGAACACAGGCACAGAGGACCGAATTCCAGCCATAGGAGGAGTGTGCAGCAAGCAATGCAGTTTCTCCTTCCACACCACTGCCACCCCGGACCCCGACCCACCACTGACTGTTGCTCCGGGGCTTTGTCTGTGGCTTATAAAAGAGTCCTCTCTGCTGGTGTGCTTGAAAGTGTGCCGTCCGGCTTAATCTTACCTCCTCGGCCAGTAGAGGGGAGAGGAGGAAAGCTGGCTGCTCCCTGGGTTCCCGCAGACCCCAGGCCTCCCCCGCTCAAGCCCTTTCTCCCGGCCCCAAGCTCTGGGGGCAGGCTGCTAACCCGACAGTTCCACGGGTTGTTGGGGAGGGGAGTGAAGTGAAGTGAAAGTCGCTAAGAGTCATGTCTGACTCTTTGCAATCCATGGGATTCTCCAGGCCAGAATACTGGAGTGGGTGGCCTTTCCCTTCTCCAGGGGATCTTCCCAACCCAAGGATCGAACCCAGGTCTCCTGCATTGCAGGCGGATTCTTTCCCAGGGGAGAGGGGTGGTCATTTCCTAGTAGCTTTGCTCAAGCTCAGACGTGGTGGGTGAGAGAAGGAAGGAAGCAGCCTAGCTGGCTTCTTGTGCAGACCGGACTCCCCCACAAGGGGCCTTTGGGATGGAGTTTTCTGTTTTTGCTCACCCATGCCCAGCCCTGGGAATGGGGACAGGAGTCAGCTGCTGCTCCGGTCTGGGCGGGGAGGGGTGTGCGCACGTGTCGTCTTAGGTGGGGCGGGCTGCACTGCAGAGGCCCGGGAGCCCAGCCCCCCAGGAGGGCTTTCCTGGGCTTGGAAGGCTCCTCTAAGATTCAGGATGCTTTCCTCAGCCCTCGTCCCTCATATGCCAGAGCCTGAAATACCTCTCTGTCAGCAAAGTGAGAACGTGGGCAGGAAAGAACTCGGAAACCTGTGATGCGCAAACACGGGCGCTGTTGCTTGTTTGGAGTCCAGTGTTTTCCCCAGCAAACCTGTGTGCCTTGGGCCCTGGGTGGGACAGGGGAGGGCTGCACTGGCCTCGCCTGGCCCTGCTCAAGGAGCCTGGGCACCTGTGAGGGTGGTGAGGAGCTCGGCCCCCCTCCGCCAGGGCTCTGCTGGGCAGCCCTTCAGCTTTGGGACCAGCAGCGCCCTGGCCACCGCGAGGGGTAACCAAGATGTTGATGGTGACGAGGAGAGAGATGGGAGGAACGAATACTGAGGGTTCGCTTTGTGCCAGGCACGTGCTGAGTGCCTTACAGACAGCCACCACTGCCGCCACGTCCAGGCCGCCGTCACCAGGACCCACCGGGACCCTGTGGCCGTGCCATAGGCTGGTCTGCACCTGCGGCTTCACTCCCCTTCAGTCTGCCCTCCGCCCCCACCGTCCCTAAACAGCACAGCATCGGGGGGTCTCGCCCTCCTCCTGGCCCTGTGTGGGCAGCTCACGCCTGCCCAGCTCATCCCCACCCCGCACCCTGCAGTGCCCCAGCCCTGGATCTTTGCCCTTGCTCCCTCTTCCTGGGTCACTCTTTGCCCAGATGTCTGTGACCCGCTGCCACTTCGTCCAGCCACGCTGTCAAGCCCAGCCTCCTCCCCTCTGGCCTGGACCCTCCTGTGAGTTCCCTGTTAGCACTCGAGCTCCCTGTTAGCACTCGAGCTCCCCTGATACTGTCGCCAGCATGTTTGTACGCTTCTCCCATGCTGGGCTAAGGCCCCAGGGGATGGGGGGCGGGGGGTGATGTTGTGTTCCCTAATGTGTCTCCAGCCTCTATGACACAAGGCTGGCGGATGAACAGATCAACACAGTTCCATTGCATCTTTCTCCATGATGTAGGTGCATTGCTGTCTGCCTTTTACAGATGAGGACAGTAAGCTCAGAGAGGTGGACTGACTGGCTCATGGTCACACAGCTGCAGCAAGACAGAGCCAGGCTTGGAGGCTGGTGTCTGTAAGCTCAGAGCCGTGTCTTAGGCAGTAGACGCTCCCACCTCCTTGGAATCTAGGCAGGCCTGCCCTGCAGGGGAGGACAGAATTGTGAGCAGACCGAAACTAGGTGAAGGGAAGACCCCCGGAAGAGATGAGGGGCGGGGCCGAGGAGGGAGTGAGAGAAGAAACTGGAGGGGCCTGAGGGGGCCCAGGGGCAGGTCGGGGACTCAGTGCTGCTCAAGACAGGGTGCCTCTTCCAGGGGGTCCCTGAGGAGGGTCCCCTCTCCGGCATCAGTGCTCCTCAGACCGTCGTGTGGCCCAAGTCCAGGTTCCCGGCACTGGCTCTGTTTCCTGGCATGATCTCAGGGGAAGCTCAGGCGTGGCCCGGCTTCCCAGGGCGGAGAAACACATGGTGAGAATGCGCACGCGTGTGTGTGCGTGTGTGTCCAGCCTTGCTGTTTGCGTTGTCGTCACGTCTTCTTAATCAGCTATTTCTGGGAGCAGTGACTTCATCTCCTGTGATCCTCGACACAGCCATTGTCGGGCGTCCATGGACAGATCAGGCCTGGCACCATCCGCCGTCCCCTAATGAGCCAGGTTGGGAGGTCCTGACCCAACCTGATCCCAGGGCTGGGGGGTGTCAGGTCTGCCTCCGAGAAACTCCCCTTTCAGTGATCTCCCTTAGATCTGGGCCCACCGGCAATGCCAGTGCGGCCAGGGCACACCATGTGCTGGGGGCTGGGGGGGCAGGGGGGCGGTCACACCCAGTCTCTGCCCCTCGTCTCCTGGATGGAGGAGGCAGATGGGTCAACAGACCCTACATAAAGGGGCTGAAGGGGGCCAGGAGGGAGTGGGGGCTCCGCTGAGGCTCAGGGACAGCTCCTTGGAATTGGTGATTGGGCCTCAGGGTGAAGGTCAAGGCTGGTGGGAGGGTTCCCTGGGGAGAGGAGGGAAATCCCATCTGTTGCTGCGCACCGCACCGTGGCCTGGGGAGTGGCAGGGGATAGAGGGGAAAATGCTGGGAAGTCAGGACTCGATCCTGAAGGCGACTTGGGGTGGGAAGGATTGTAAGAGGAGCTGGGGGGGCCTGGACAGACTGGTGATTTGTCAGGGCCCCCCTCTGCCCATGTGAGGGTGGGAGTAGGAGGGGTCTGGGAGGAGGAGGAATGAGCTGACCATCGAGAGCCCAGCCCTCTTTTCCCTTCCTCTTGGTGGGTGAGAGTGTCCTCCCACAACCCTCCCCCTGCACCTCCAGGCGCTCCAGTCCCTACTCCGAAGGCTGCTGGACTAGGGATACGAGGTGATAGGAGGCAGTGGGAGTAGGGATTTATGGTGGTCTCTGGAAAATGTTTTGTCTGGGTTTGGGCAGCTCCAGAAAGGCCCTGGGGCCCCCCGCCCTGAACATACATGCTATTCCAGGCTTATTTGTAGCCTTGTCTGGAGGTGGGGGTGGGTTGAATGACTCCTGGCAGGATATCACCCCTGTGAGGGGTAATACATGGTGTCAGACTCTTGGCCAGGGCATGGAGGTGGGGGTCCCCCACCAACTACCCATCCAGGGGTTCCCTGGGCCCTACCATGGAACAGGCCCCTGAGTGAGACTGCCTGCCTAAACCCGGTTGCAGAGCCTTGAGCTCGCTACTTAACTGGCCCGAACTTCACTTTCCATCTCTGTTAATGGGACACTTGTTCTACCTACTTCCCAGGATATTTGTGAGGATTATTTGTTTTTCAAGGGGGAAGGGCTGAATGGTGCGGAGTTGGGAGGGGTGATGGGAAAGTCAGCAGGTGGGGGGGAGGGGAGCGCCTGGTTGGAGGAGCAAAAAAGTGTGGGTCCTAGTCTTCACCGCTCCCAGACCTCAGGCAACTCTCTCGTCTCGCCCAGCCTCAATTTCTGGGATCAGGGAAGGAGTGAGAAGAGGCCTGATGGTGGTCTCAGCCCGCAGGAGCAGGTGAGGGACTGAAACATCTGTTAAGACTTCTATTTTCAATTCTTCCAATATTGAGAGTCAGCTAACCGCCTGCCTCTTGAGTGGATATACAGTAGGGAGATGCTTTGAAAAGGGCTCGTCCCAAGCTGAGGTTCCCCATGTTCTCCCGCAGGGGGTGGTCCCCTTTCACACTCGCCCTAAGTCCCACCCATCTTCCTTCACAGGCCTTCACTATCCCAGCTGTTCAGCATTGTCTTTTTTGGTAAGAAAAACAGTTCAGCTCAACAAACATTTCCTGAGCATCTTTTGTCTTCTTGGGTCCTTATTGGGCCCAGGGGATACAGGGATGCTGAATATACTGACCCAGGTATTAACGAGGAGGACAACTGTTGAACCGTCTTGTGTTTAAAGGTCTAAATGTGCAAGCAGCCAACTGGCGGTGAGAGGCTCTGGGTTCTAGGCTCTTCTTTCTGCCTATGGTACTGTGGGCGAATTACAGGACCTCTGAACCTCAGTTTCTTCGACTCAGAACCTGGGTCAGCCTCTGATCATCTCCCCTAGTACGAAGGCTCTGTGATCACTGTTGGATTGTAAACTTACTCTGTCCACTCCAGGGAGGTGCTATGTGCAGTTACAGGGCAGAGCTAAAGAGCAAACTCCAGAGGTGGTAGGCTGACCAGACCCACAGTTGGATCCACTTCTGCAACTTAATGTAACATCGGGCAGATTACTTCCTAAATCTCTTTGGTACTGGGTTTTCTCAGATGTAAAGTGGGTATGATGATAAGCCTGGTATACTATGGCCTGACCCTTGGAGAACTCACCAGTCACGTTAACCGTGCTGTGAACCTCTTCTGAAAACAGTGCATGCTTAATGCCAAACACAGCCCCAAACCCCCTCTCCCCTTCCCAGCTCTGCACGTCAGAGGGGAACCAGTTAGTAGAGGTCTTCAGCCTGCCCTGCTGTGAGAAGAGGGCTGGAGAGACAGGAACTGGGAGCCCCAGGCCTGCAGTTGACTCAGGAGCCTAAGGACAGGCCCCTACAAACAACTCCAGGTGGGACACAGGCCCCCACAAAGAGCACCCCCCCCCAGTGACTGGCAGGGGCCAAATGGTTTTAAACCTCCTTGATTTGGATATATACTAGTTTGGCATTCTGTCTTGCTTTATGAAAAACTGTTTGCTAATGAAATTAATAGTGTAAACAAGATTTGAGGAGGGCAGGCGGCCAGGGGAGGGGTTATTTAGCACACACTTCAAAGGACACCCTGCTCCAGCATCTCCGCTGCACCATTTGCATACGTAATGATGGTGCTAATTATAGGTGGCCTCATCTGTTAACAACCGAGTCTGCCAGGCTGCGCTACATTATTGTAATCACCCAGTCAGAATTCTCTGGCATGCTTTTCACTGAAGATAACAAGAACAATAATAATAATGCCTATCATGTTTTCCTCCCTTGCTGCGTGCCAGGCATCCTACCAGGCCCTTGACAGTTGTCATCTCATGTAATCGTCGCCACAGCTCTGTGTCCCAGAGATTCTTATCTCCTGTGTGCAAAGGATGAGCCTAGGTACAGAGAGGTTAGGTAACTTCCCTGGGCACACACAGCCTGGAAGTGGAGGGGAGGACCCAGGTCTCGCCGACTGTCGCGCTCCTTCCGCTCCGCAGCACTGCTGCTCTGGGAAGACCCGTCACGGGCTCACTCTACCTGGTTCTTCTTTGGTCCTCTCAGAAGCCCCCCCTTTCTGCGGAAGAGGGACCTGAGACCCTAACCAGTTGCTGAGGGCAGTGCAGGAAGCAAGCCCATGACCTCTTAACTTCTAGGGTAAAACCAGCCGCATATCTCCATCCACCTGTGTGTGTATGGCTGCGGGGGGAGCGGGGGTTGAGGGAGAAGGCGGCCCCTCCGGCTTCCCAAGGTCTTAGAGGCCTTTATTATTATTTTTTTTAATTTAACTGGAGTATAGTTACTTGACAATATGGTGTTAATTTCTGCTGTACAGCAAAGTGAATCCGCTATACGTACACATATATGCCCTCTTGTTTGGATTTCCTTCCCATTTAGGTCACCAAAGAGCACTGAGTTGAGTTCCCTATGCTATACAGTAGGTTCTCATCAGTTGTTTTCTACGTGGTAGTGTATATATGACACCCCCGGTCTCCCGGCTCACCCCACGCCCCCTCTCCCCCTTGGTGTCCATACATTTGTGCTCTACGTCTGCGTCTCTGTTTCTGCAAATAGTTTCCCCTGAGGTCTGGAGAGACTGGTGTCCCTTGCCTCTCCCACTCAAGCAGGACTGGGCTTGGCCTCACTGCCAAGGACAATTATGAGGCCATGAACAGGTGGGAGGACACCCGCACGTCCTGAATGGCTTTTCATGCATTGTCACTAAGTTGGAAGTTGCACACGGGTGGATATTTAAGCACTCCTAAAACATTCACCTTCAACACTCACCAGAAAAATCTGGATTTCCAGCTTTTCTTGAAAAAAAAACCCCCCAAAACATGCAGTAACATTGGGCCTATATTCCTGCAGGGCAGAGAACTGGCCTCCACGGTTCATGCCAGACTCCTTTACTCCTTGGAGAGCCTTCAAGTTTGCTCAGCCTGCACCAGCTCTTCCCAGTGATCCTAAGAAGAGTATATTGGGGGATAGTGTTCCCATTCTGCAGATGACGAGCTTGGGACCCAAGTGGGCCACCCCACAAGGCTGTTGTCAGTTTGGCCTTAAACCTCCATCTGCACTGTCCACCTTGTGTGGTTTTCACTCCACCTCACTGCCTCTCAGCCATGTCCAACCTCACTGTCCGCCAAGGCAAGAAAGAAACCTTTCACAGGGCTAATGACTCGAAAATAACCAACAGTGAGCCCAGGGGACCGTTCCCATCTCCCCCCCGTCTCCTTTTCCACCCTTCCCGAGGCCGGAGGGGACATGGGAAACCTATTCATTTAAACTCAATTATTTTCTCGAAGACAGAACGGAACTGAATTGGGTCAACGGCTATATTTGCTGTGCTCAGCTCTTTCCTGTATGACAGCATCACCCACCGGCTGCGTTGCTGGGCTCTGTGCTGCCAGCCTCACCAATTAGAACTCCCTACCGGTGGCCATTCCTTGGCAGACTTGACCCTGCAGGAGGTCGTTCACCCAGCAGGCTGCAGGAACAGGGTCTGGTGGCTGCCACCTTCCAGTCTGGGGCCAGCCAGCTCCAGTCTGCAGAGGGAGGTGTTTCTGACCATGGAGTGTCTTACAGATGAGCAAACAAAGACCCAGAGAAATTAAGCGCTTGCTGGAAAGGCCAGCCCAGAGCCAGACACTACAGGGACCTTTTCCTAGCCATGGTACTTGACTGCTCTGCGCTTCTGTCTCCTCGTCTTGTAAATGAGGCATAAGAACTCGACACACCTCCCGGAGCTAGGCAGTCACGATGTAGACGTGACACAGTGTGCCAGGGGCCTGCCCCCGGTCAGCCCATCTGTCCACACTCATGTCCTCTCACGATGTGCCAGGCGTAGAGTGTGGTGGGAGACCCAGATCTTAGGAGGAGGGTGCCCTAGGATATGCCTCCTCTCCGTGAAGCCTTCCCCAATTGCTCACACCCAAGCTGGGACTATTCCTGCCATCAGTAAGGTCCTCCATTGGGCCACACCCTGCTCTGGACACTTTCACAGTTTCCTCTGGGCCCGTGGCCTGTTAAGTATGTTTTTGTTTGGCACCAGTGTCTGTGTGCAGCCCTCCCCCACTGGACTGCCAGCTTCTCGAGGGCAGATGGTGTGTCTCATTGACCTGCCTGTGTCCTGGGGCCCCTCCCTTTCTAGCTGTGTGGCCTTGAACTGGATGTTTAACCTCAGCGGGCCCGTCTGTAAAATGGGAACAGCCGTGCCTCCCTCTTGACACACATCACAGAGAGGAGGCCAGTAGCGTCAGACACAGAAGTGCTGCAGCAGCTTCTCAGAAAACATGTGGAAGAAATCAAATCAGACACTCGCTCTCCACCCCTAGAACTGGGAATCTCCGAGAGCGGGCCTCTGGGCGATCCCGGGAGGGGCTGTCAGTGCCGTCTGGCTGCACAACTTGCAACTGCTCACATGGAGAAGCGAGGACAGGGCCGTGGCCTGTGGGCCTCCCCTTCCTTCCTCTGTCATCTCAGCTGTGGACAGAGGGCTGGGTCCTTGCAGGGGCCTGACCACTCCAGCCTTGCAGGTCTCCCCAGGTCCCCGTGGTGGGGCTGGGGTGAGTTAGGACCCCCAGGTCACAGAGCCTGGCAACGTACATCTCCTTCTGGTAGCATTAGGACCTGGAGGTGGAGTGGGGCCTCCTCCCGGCATCCCCGTCGCTGGTTCCATGGGTCAGGGAGGGGTGCAGGGACAGTTCAGGGAGGTTTGAATTCCCTGAATTCGGGGTGGTGGTGAAATGAGGGGACATGTGTGACCTTGGCCTGATGTAGACGTGGTGTGGTGGTGGCTGTGAAGGCAGGGCCCCGCTCTGATGAGGGCGTGGGGCCTGGGCAGTGGGTGACCCCGTCTGGGACCCAGAAGCTGGGCTCTCAGTGGGAACACAGTGAGCAGCACTGGCATCTCACGGGGACAGGAGCTTAGGAGTGAGGGGGAATTGACCACAAACTGACCCTGCCGCCAGGCAGGCAGTCACAGCCTCAGAAACTGGACCCAACCCCTCTCCCTGGCTTGCTGACAGCGCTCAGGCCCTGGAACACTGTGCGGGCGTAGCCCAGGACTTGGCACCGTGACAGCCAAGGAAGAGAAGTGCTGAACATGTCTCACCGCTGGTTCGAGTCCGTTTACTCCTGTGTTTTTGCACGAAGGCATCACAGGGGTAGGAATTTACTCCCTCTAAATGCTTGGATGGAAACATTACCGTGTTTTGAGTGAACATGTGTCAACATCACTGTGGGGGGGAAAGGTTCCAGGATTCTCTGCCAGCTGAAGTCATTACCACCAGACACTGGTTGGGGGCCTGGCAGATGGGGTGGAGGCAGCCAGGCTGGTGTGGGGGAGGGGGCAGGAGTCCTCATGGGAGCGGGGGAGGGGGTCTGAGCAGGTGGAGCGGGGGAGGGAGCTGGGAGGCTGCAGGCTGACAGTATACATTAACCCCTCTCCCCCAGGTCACACGACAGTGGGCTTGGGGAACTTGAGGGATGGGAACAGAGATCAAAGGGTCTGGAAGGGTGAGCGCTGGCAGCTCAGGCCAGGCAGACAGGCTGGGGCCAGATTGTTGAGGAGCCTGTAATCGCAGCTGTGACCAGTAACTAGCTGTGTGACCTTGAGCAGCTTTTCCAGCCTCTCTGTGCTTCAGCTTCATCTTAGTAAAACATCTGTGTGGCTCCCCACAGCTTATGGCTCTTTGGAAGAGTAAGAAGATAATGTATGTAAAATACCTAGCACTGGGCCTGGCACATAGCAGGTGCTAGGACACATTTATTGTTTGTTGGTGATGATAAAACCACACTAGTATAGATGTGCTCACATAAATTAACAGCTGGGACACACTGAGACTGCTACTCAGAACTGGCCCTCAGTCTGATACCAAGTTTGTTTTTTCACCATCCACTCAGTGCAGCAGTGGTCTCTTCAGAAGCCCTTGTCCATGAAGAGCCAGGGCCCAGGGCAGACTCTCCTCTGCAGGCCATCCCTCGCTGGTCCGGTCTGCTTTTGTCCTGCAGACTCGGGGTTGGAGGGGACCGGGGGAAAGCAGTGGGTTACAACAGCACCCTTCTCTGGAGGACTTCTGGGCAGGCCACCGAGGGCTTCTGTCCTCTACACGGCCTCTAGAAAGGAGAGGTTCCATGGTCACAAGAGAGGTCCTCCCAGGGTCTGAGCCTCACTCTCCCCAAGGGGCTGTATAAGCAGTGCCTGGAAGTGTTCCTTGACAGTCTTGGGGCTAGCTCCCCTGCACCCCAGAAAATGGGAAGCTCCTTGAGAAAGGCGGGTTCCAGAGCCCCCCAGAGAGCCTGGCCTAGTTGGTGAGACACCTTCAGGTCTGAAAGATAATGTGACATCTGGGCTCTGAGCGTTTGGGAGAAGACATCCATCACACATTTATGGAGTCCTAGGACTTGAAGAACCAGAGATGAAAAGACCCCAGAGAGGGTCTGTCAGGACAGACAGCAGGACCCAGGAGAAAGGGAGGAGGACTGGGGATTCGGAAAGAGGGGGAACAGTTCCTGGGCCTGGGCACACTGGGAAGGTGGAGGGGCAGTGAAGCTGGGCCTTGAAAGGTGCATGGGAATTGGAAATTGGGGCGGGGGGGCGGAGATCAGGGGGAGCGGTGGCATGGCCGTGAGAAAGGGGAGGGGTGCACAGTGCACGGAGAGAGAAGAGGAGGAAGACCTGTGGCTGGAGTAGGTGGGAGTGCGGGTGAGGAGTGTGCAGTGGGTGGGTGGGGCCTAATAATTCAGGAGGCCTGGCCACTGGGGGTACTGAAACCAGGAGTAGCTGGATCAGGGCAGTCTCTGAAATTCCAAGGATGTTCCCTGTGTTCTCACTCCATTTTACATATTATTCAAGATGGCTGCGAAGGGAGCTTGCAAGAGGTTATGCAGTCCCCTGAGCTGAGGCTAGGATTTAGAGGAAGCACCTTATTGAAGGTCAAGTAACTGGCAAATACATATTCTGACCCCCAGAGAGAAGCTTATTTCTCTTTTACTTGTGACCTCCTCCCATGACAGCTATCATGTAGAGGGAGAGCCCTGTCACAGGGGCCTGTTTTATTATAAAAAGATATTAGAACTGTGTGGATCCACCAATGGGGATGGCGTCCTGCCTGGGGAAAATCTGAGAAGGCTTCCAGGAGGAGGTGGGTATTAGAGAGGGAGTCCCTCTCCTTTCAGCAAATAGGTACAAATAAATGACTCTGTGGGGTGAGGCACATCTACTTTCCGATTGTGGCTCACCCAACTTATGCAAGTGATTGAGCTTCTCTGGACTTGATTTCTTCATTTGTAAAGTGGTTACAGTGTCTGCCTTACCTGATTAATGCTATTATTGATCTCAAGTGAGAGGCCTGCTTGGGGCCTGCACTCTGGAAGAGTGCTCAGAGATAGGCTCCGCTCTCTCCATCTCTGGTGCCTTTGATGCTCTAGGAGGGAAAGGCCCTCTGCCCTAGGGCCTCCCTTGTTAAGTACAGCCTCACCTCTCCCTTGTTTTGAAATTTTATTCAGTTCAGTAGCTCAGTCACGTCCAACTCTTTGCAACCCCATGGACCGCAGCACGCTGGGCTTCCCTGTCCTTCACTATCTCCCAGAGTTTGCTCAAACTCAAGTCCATTGAGTCAGTGATGCCATCCAACCATCTTATCCTCTGTCGCTGTCTTCTCCTCCTGCCTCAGTCTCCCCCAGCATCAGGGTCTTTCCAGTGAGTCGGCTCTTCTCATCAGGTGGCCAAAGTATTGGAGCTTCAGCTTCAGTCCTTCGAATGAATATTCAGGGTTGATTTCCTTTAGGATTAACTGGTTTGATCTCCTTGCTGTCCATAGACCCAGATGAAGCTGGGAGGGGAAGCCTCACCTCAGAAGGAAGAGACCCACCATAAGGGCACTGGCTAGGAGTTCTCTGGGCTTTGAGGGTGTGAGCAGATGGAGCGGGCAGGTCTTGTTGGATTACCTGTGCTCAGGATCACCTGTGCTCAGAACAGAGCTGAGCCCAAGCAAGGACACCCCGGGGGATGGAGGGAGTTACTTCCCACGATGGGTGTTGCTGTGGAGCTACAGGTAGACCTCTTGACGAGTCCTACAGGTGTCCTACCTGCACACAATAGGTGCCTGACAGTCTGGCACTTAATAGGAGTTCAGTTGTTGCTGAGGGTCTGGTGCAGGCTGAAACCACCATGGACTGAACTGGAGCTTGCAAGCCTCTGGAGTCGAGGCTGTGGAGTAGGCAGGACCCCAAGTATTCTCCCACCCAACTGTTTATCCGTATTTACCTGGAGGGGGTGGATTACATAATCCCATTGCCCCAGAGAGTTATGCAGCAGCCACTCTAGCTTGATTAGCCCCTCTGGATGGTGGCTGTAAGGGAAGTAGGTGTGATTCCCTGTGTGTGGTGGAGGCTCAATACCTGGAAAACATTGCTGTGGCTTTGCAGTAGGATGGAAAAGGGGGTGACCCCAGGCAAAAAGTTCGGGCTTGGCTGTGTGTGCCTTTCCCAGGGGGATTTTCAGTTCAGTGAGGGTGGTATCTGTGTGACTCAAGGGTGAATCCTAGGCCAGTGGGTGGGGCACCACTTGGGCTCCTAGGTCCATCTTGTGGCACTCACAGACCTGGGCAGCTCACCACCTGTTCTTCCACCAGGCACTAAACCTCCTGCAGGCCCAGCCCAGGACAGAGGAGAACAATTGCCCTTAGAGGGAGCTTGAACCCAGTTCTTCCCAGCGAGGGGAACTGTCTAGCTGTCTAGTTCCAAGTTGGGGCACGGAGTTGGGTGTCCTGTTTGACTGGGTGACCGCGGTAGGCAACCCCCTTGGCTTTGCACCGTCTTTGTTTGCATTTTTTAAACGTCTGAATGCAAGTGCGGGGTTAGGGAGGGTATTGGCCCTGGAGAGAAAGTGAGTGGAGGGCCTCCGGGCTGCTGTTGCTGCTCTGAGCCCGACGAATTCCGGCCGGGCCTCGTCCCCGCCCGAGTCCGGAGCGCAGCGGCGGGTTGGGGTGGAAGCGGTTGCAGCTGGGGCAGTTGGCGGCAGCTGGCCACGGAATGTCCGATGCGGCCGGGCCTGGGAAGGCAGGGCTGGAGGCTCGGGGCGGGCGGGCTGGGGGCGGGGCCGGCCGCTTCCGGCCTGGAGCGCGAGGGGCGTGGTGCTGGGCGGGCGGGGGTCGCAGCCTGGACCCTCTGGGAGCTTGGGTTGGGGAGAGGTGGTTTGGGCGCACGCCAGTCTTTGGTCAGTCCCCCCGTCGCCACGGCCACTCTCACACAGCTTTGGCCGGCTTGTCTGAGACCAGCCAGAAGGACGCTAGTATTCGTTCAGGACACCTGTTAGTGCTTGCTTTGTGCAAGGCATGGCCGGAGGTGTGTCGGACCTACCAGGTGAACAGGTCCGGATGTTCTCCCTGGGGAAGGAGGAGGGGGCCCAAGCAAGATCGGTTCAGATCTGTGTCATCCGGAAGCTGAGTGATAACCTGGGGGTGGAAGTTGCTCCTTTAGTTAGAACAGCCTCGGGTAAGGCGCGCAATGTTTGATCTGTGAGCCTGGCCTTGAGCCAGGGCCTCGCGGAGGGAACGGACGGCAGTGCAAAGGCCCGGAGGCGGGACTGGGGCAGGGTGTGGCACCTTGGGGGTGGAGCCGGAGACTCCTCCGAGCCTCTTCCAGTCTCCGCAGGACCCGGAGCTCGGTCCCGGGATCTGCACCCTGCCCAGGTTCCTTGGGAGCTCGACATGCTCCTGGCTGGAAGTGCGTATCTTTCCGGACTTCTTGGACCTGGAGGTTGTGCCATGTGGTTACCTGTATGGAAGGCTGTAATTTTCCACGTGTTCCCTGGAGGACCCGGAAATCTCTAGATGTCACCGCTGTGTTTTTCTTAAGTCATTTTTGAAGTTTCAGCTTGGAAAAGAAGAGTCAGCGTGTGCTTTGCGGGAAGGGAAAGCCCACCTGGTCAACTCCTGTTAGATGCTGGCGTGGGCTGAGAGGTCCCCAGGTCTGGTCAGGAGAGGCACCTCGGTGCATGCCGGCCACAAGAATGAGCCTCTGTGGCTTCGGACTCCTCGGTGACAGCCTCGGCAAGATCATGGGCCGGGCTTCTCTGTGGAGACCCCGCCATCCTCGAAAGCCAGATGTGGCTCCCGAGCTCCTGGTACCGAGACCCTGTTCAACCCAGAGGCCTATCCCACTGCCAAGGTCTGTGGATGGCTCTGCCGAGGGAAGTGGGTGCAGGAAACTTCCTGTCCTGTTGGTGGGCCGGCTGGATGGCTGTGGGTGGGGGCTGGAGGGTGTGAGGGCTGTTTGTCCAAGGAGGTCCAGCCCTAGGACCTCACCCACCCTCCAACCAGGGCCTGGTTGATGCCCCACAGTCCTTTCTGCACAGCCTGGTTTCCATGATGACCCAGGTAGAATGAATGGGAGACTCCCTTGGGCTTGGAAGGAAGAGCGAAGGTGGGGAGTGGCTCCTGCCTCCTGGGAACCAGGCCGTGTCCTTCTGGGAGCTTTAAGTGGTAGGGGGGAGAGGGTGGTGAGATGCCCACTGACCAAGGAGGTGGAAGCAGACAGGCAAAGCTGTGGGGAAAGAGCTCTAGGTGCAGGGAATCTGTGGGGTTGGAAGATGGGCTGTGAGGAGGGGGGTTTGACCCCCAAGTTTCAGAGCCAGCGACAGCCCTCAGGCTTCTCTTTTCCTAGCCTGGGGCTCCCAGCCACTGCCTCTTGGAGACAGATTTAATAATCGTACGCTGTCTCTGTGGCGGTTAGTATTGCAGGAGAGAAGCTTTACTCCTAAAACTTTTATTGATCCAGACACTAATAAAAAGTAAAGAGTTTTTTGGAGCAAGGTTTTTTTCCCTTTTTTCTACCAGTGCAAAGAACATCAGAGCCCTAAAACACGGGTGCGTTTTCCTCCTCTTCCCTACATTTGGTGGTGGGTAGGGTTGGCCTCTTTCAAATTTCACCTCTCCAGGAGTCTTCCCTGATTGTGTAGGTCTGCTTTGCTGTTTAGTCACTCAGTCGTGTCCCACTCTTTGTGACCCCTTGGCCTGTAGCCTGCTGGGCTCCTCTGTCCATAGGATTTTCCCAGGCAAGAATACTGGAGTGGGTTGCCATTTCCTTCACCAGGGGATCTTCCCCACCCAGGGATTGAACCCTTGCAAGCGGATTCTTTACCCCTGAGCCACTGGGAAAGCCCACAGTCATCGCTTTTCTCAAGCAGTTAACAGGTTACCACTGTGCATCTCGTCTGTCCTGTCCCCCGGGAGGGCTGGGGCGTTACCGAAAGTGTTTGTGTGCACCTGAGACCCCTCGGGCAGTGAGCAGCACTTGCTTCAAGGTAGCAGAGGCGCGGCTCTTGATTTGTTGAGCCTTTCTGGGTTTGGTGTTCTTTGTTTCTTTGTTTTTTACATGTTCGTTTCATACATCCTTACTGAGTTCTTACACCTTGCTGGACCCTTCCTTAGGATTCAGAAATACAGCAGAGCTTCCCTTCTGGTAGGAGAGACAGATCATCCTAAATGAATGGAGAAACAAATAAGTAATTCCAGACTGGGTGATGTAAGTCAGGGTTTTTGTCTGCTTTGTTCAGCACCTGGATACCCAGTGCCTAAAATAGTGCCTGGCACATTGTTGTTGTTCGTTTGCACTTAATAAATAGTTGCTGGCTGAACGAGCAAGATGGTAATGAAGGAAACAGCCAAGTGTTTCTGTGGGGAGGAACGGGGGTGGGGCAGGACCTGTTGTAGCCAGGACGGTCCAGGGAAGGAGTGAGTTCCACCGGCCTCCTAAAGCCTGCCTTTAGGAGAAGGGGGTGGAACTGGAGCTCCCGCCTAGGCGTTAGAGAGGACAAAGTCCCTGAGGCGGGAAAGCCTCTGCTTCTAGAGGCGGATGGGGGTTGCCAGATGAGGTCAGAGGAAAGGCAGGTCACTCTCGGCCAACTTCTGGAGTTGAGTCAGTTCAGTCAGTTAGTTCAGTTGCTCAGTTGTGTCCCACTCTGCGACCCCATGGACTGCAGCACGCCAGGCCTCCCTGTCCATCGCCAGCTCCCAGAGTTTACTCAAACTCATGTCCATGGAGTCGTTTGGAGTTATTCAAATTGCTGTTGGGAGTAATTGGGCGGCGGTTTTTAGCCCAAAAGTTAAATAATAGGATTTGCGTTTCTAAAGGGTTTCCCCCTGACTCCCGGGTAGGGGGGTGGGGCAGACTGGTAAAGAGGCTTGGACAGGTGTGAGAGATTTTAGGAGTGGTAGTGACAGGATTTTGGCTTCCCTAGTGGCTTCCCTGGTGGCTCAGACAGTAAAGCGTCTGCCTACAATGCGGGAGACTCGGGTTCAATCCCTGGGTTGGGAAGATCTCCTGGAGAAGGAAATGGCAACCCACTCCAGTATTCTTGCCTGGAAAATCCCATGGATGGAGGAATCTGGTAGGCTATAGTCCATGGGATCACAGAGTCGGACACGACTGAGCGACTTCACTTCCCTTCAGTGGCTTCTTGTGCTCCAAAATCACTACAGATGGTGACTGCAGCCATGAAATTAAAAGACCTTGCTCCTTGGAAGAAAAGCTATGACCAACCTAGACAGCATATTAAAAAGCAGAGATATTACTTTGCCAACAAAGGTCCATCTAGTCAAAGCGATGGTTTTTCCAGTCGTCATGTATAGATGTGAGAGTTGGACCATAAAGAAAGCTGAGCGCCAAAGAGTTGATGCTTTTGAACCGTGGTATTGGAGAATACTCTTGAGAGTCCCTTGGACCACAAGAAGATCCAGCCAGTCACTCCTAAAGGAAATCAATCCTGAATATTCATTGGAAGGACTCATGATGAAACTGAAACTCCAATACTTTGGCCACCTGATATGAAGAACTGACTCTTTAGAAAAGACCCTGAAGCTGGGAAAGATTGAAGGCAGGAGGAAAGGGGGCCACAGAGGACGAGATGGTTGGGTGGCCTCACCAACTCAATGGACATGAGTTTGACCAAGCTCTAGGAGATGGTAACGGACAGGGACACCAGGTGTGCTGCAGACCATGGGATCGCAAAGAGTTGGACACGACTGAGTGACTGAACTGAATTGAGTGGCTCAGTGGTAAAGAAATCGCCTGCCGATGCAGGAGACTCGGGTTCAATCCGCAGATCGGGAATGTACCCTGGAGAAGGAAATGGCAACTCACTCCAGTATTCTTGCCCGGAGGATTCCATGGACAGAGAAGGGTCTCAAAGAGTCGGACACAACTGAGCAACTAAACACCAGAGAACAGCAGTGGTAGGATGTGCTGATGGATTGGGTTCTGAAGGCCAGGGAAAGGGAGGGTGGCTGGCTTCTGAAACTCCTGGGTTAAGCCCTGAGACAAAGCTCCACTTCGGTTATTTCAGATTCGAAGTTCTGTGAGGTGTGCAAGAGATGTCAGGCCAGCATTTAGATATATGAGTCTGGAGCGCAGGGGAAAGGAAGGCTGGGATAGAAGCTTTGGAGTCTTGAGCACTGCAGGTGTTTAAAGCTGAGGAGTAGATGAGCTCCACAAAGGAGAGTGTTTCACCGAGGGAAGAGTGCTCCCACGTCAGAGTCTGAGAAACTCCAACACCAGGAGGAAAGGTGTGTGGAGAGGGGAGGGTGGTGGCCTGGGTTTCAGGGACGGGGCTAGCTGCCCTGTGGAGGGAGGAGGGTACTGGACCCGTGGTTGGCTCTGGTCACCTGTGGGGACCTTCAGGAGAAGGGGGTCAGGCCATGTGTGTGTTGAATAGAAAGGTTGTGAGTTGAGAAGGAGGCAGCAGGGCCTGAGGAGGTCAAGGCGAGTGGGCCAGTCCAGGAAGCCGAGGAGGGTGAGTAAAGGGCTCCCACGTCCTCCGTCTGGGTCTCGGTTTACCAGCCGTGGGCCTCCCCCAGGATCCTCCTCAATGGAAAGGCAGCTCAGCGGCAGCACATCCCCTGGGAGACTCCTAAGGAGGCGAGGGTCCACCCCTTACTAGCGAGTGAGGAGACGGAGGTCCAGAGCTGGCTGGGTGGCTCTAGCCTGGAGAGGTGATGCCTTTTGCTGCCTCCTGACATGTCACGTGGCCTGGAGCCCTTGCACCCTCTCCCTCTCAACAGATCCCAGTTAGCCTGCGGGTGGGGTAGGGCGGGGCAGAGGCAAGGCCTGTTTTTAGGTCGCAAAGAATTCGAACTACAGCCCAGCCTTTCATGACCTGGGTGCTTCTAGATGAGGGTGGGCAGGTGGGATGTGTTACAGGGTGGTCTTGCTTGGGAGTCACTGAGGGTCCCAGGTGGACCCTCTTTTTACAGAAATCAACTGAGTCCCAGAGAAAGATGTGACTCTTGCCCAGAGTCACTACTCAGAAAGTGACCATTTTGTGTCTCCCAGCATATCCTGGGGCAGTGTCCTTCAGCCTAGCTAAACTGGCTGGCCTTTATCAAGTGCTCCCTGGAAGTCAGCTTTGTTCTGTAGCTCATTAAGTCCTCACGGCAAGCCCTGGGGGCTGAACGCTGTTGTTATTGCAGAGAGGGGGAAGCAGGCCCAGAGAGGTGACCTGGCTTGTCCAAGAACACAAGATTGCAAGTGGCAGATTTGAATAGTCTGACTTCATGTTCCTAACCACTAGGCTACACAGCTTCAGACTTACTTGACTGCCAGGCTCCATAGAGACAGACCGAGGGTGGTAAATCCTTGAATGACCTGGCCCCTGCAGAGTTAGGCCTGAGGACTGTGCCTGGCCTTGGCCTTTGTGATAGGATAGCTGTCCAGCACCTCTGGGCTGCCCATCCACTCCTGGTGTCCAGAAGTGGCCCACTTTTCTTGGAGGACTTGCTAGACCAGGTACAGAGGCCCAGGCAATCAAGTCTCTCCTTTCCTCTGCTCTGTGTGGGGTGTGCGTGCTCAGTCATGTTCAACTCCTTGCAACCCCATGGGCTGTAGCCCAGCAGGCTTCTCTGTCCATGGGACTTCCCAGGCAAGAATACTGGAGCAGGTTGCCATTTTTCTTCTCCATTCTTCTCCTCTGCCCTCTCCTATTTTAGCAGCTCACAGGCCATGCCCACTCTTGGAGCCGAGGGGGCCCCAGAGAGCCCCCACCCCTGCAGTCCCACCTCTCCTGTTCCTGTGGACCTTGGTCAGCTTGCCTGAGCCCTGAGCTTGGAAGGATGGCTCCCTTACATACCCCCTCCTCTGACTGTAGAGCCGGTTTGGGAAGGAGTGAGGGCCTGGCTGTCAGGGCCTGTGTGCAGGGCTCCAGACCTTCCTCTTCTCTCCTCCCTCTCCCTGCCTTTCCTGTGCTCGTAGTCTCTAGTCGTCTCATCTGTGAGAAGGGGGAAAGAACAGAACCAAGCTCATAGGGTTTTGAGGCCTAGACTGAAGGCCCAGTGTTGGGGCACCTGCGATGAAAGATGCTAGTGGAGGTGGAACAGGTGGGGCCTCCAGAGGGCAGGTGGGAGAAGACTCCTGGCCCTGGCTGACCTCACATGGCTGAGCCCTGGCTGCAGACTGTGCCATCCTGGGCGAGTTGGGAACCCCTGCCTACCAAGACTTCCTTCTCTGAAAGATGCATCCAGGTGCTACCTGCCTGGCATAGTTGTGAGGAGTGTTGTGCTGGCCTGTTGTGAGGGTTGAAAAATTTGTCTTTCCCACTCTTATTCTTGAGATGTCACCATCCCAAAGAAAAAGAAGGGCAAGAAGGCAAAGTGGTTTTCTGAGGAGGCTTTGCACGTAGCTGAAGAAGGAAGAGAAGAAACAAGAGAGAAAGGGAAAGATAGACCCAACTGAGTTCAGAGTCTAGAGAATCGCAAGGAGAGATAAGAAAGCCTTCTTCAATGAGCAATGTAAAAAAGTAGAGGAAAATCATAGAATGGGAAAGACTAGAGATCTCATCAAGAAAACTGGAGATATCAAAGAAAAACTCCACATAAGGACAGGCGCACGAAAGGACAGAAATGGTAAGGACCTAACAGAGGCCGAAGAGATTAACATGTGGCAAGAATACACAGAAGAACTATATAAAAAAGTTGACCCATAAAACCATGATGGTGTGTTCTCACCTAGAGCCAGACATCCTGGAGTGCAAAGTCAAGTGGTCCTTCGGAAGCATCACTACGAACAGCTAGAGGAAGTGATGGAATGCCAGCTGAAATATTTCAGATCCTAAAAGATGCTGCTGCTGAAGTGCTGTACTCAGTATGTCAGCAAATTTGGAAGACTCAGCAGTGACCAGAAATGGCACCCAACTCCAGTATTCTCGCCTGGAGAATCCTGTGGGTGGAGGAGCCTGGTGGGCTGCTGTCCATGGGGTCGCACAGTCGGACACGACTGAAGCGACTTAGCATGCATGCATGCATGCATTGGAGAAGGAAATGGCAACCCACTCCAGTATTCTTGCCTGGAGAATCCCAGGGACGGAGGAGCCTGGTGGGCTGCTGTCTATGGGGTCACACAGAGTCGGACACAACTGAAGCGACTTAGCAGCAGCAGTGACCAGAGGACTGGAAAAGGTCACTTTTCATTCCAGTCCCAAAGAAGGGGCAGTGCAAAAGAATGTTCAACCTATTGTACAGCTGTGCTCATTTTGCATGCTAGTAAGGCTATACTCAAAATCCTTCAAGCTAGTGTTCAGCAGTACATGAACCGAGAACCTCCAGATGTACAAAATGGGTTCAGAAAAGGCAGAAGAATCAGAGATCAAATTGCCAATATTCATTGGATCATAGAGAAAGTGAGGGAATTCCAGAGAAACATCTACTTCTGCTTCATTGACTATGCTAAAGCCTTCGAATGTGTGGATCAGAACAAACTGTGGAAAATTCTTAAAGAGAAGGGAATACCAGACCGCCTTACCTGTCTCTTGAGAAGCCTGTCTGTGGGTCAAGAAGCAACAGTTAGAACTGGACATGGAACAACAGACTGGTTCCAAATTGGGAAAGGAGTAGGTCAAGGCTATATATTGTAACCTTGTTTATATAACTTATATGCAGAGTACATCATGCAGAATGCTGGACTGGATGAGTCACAAGCTGGAATCAAGATTGCCAGGAGAAATATTAACAACCTTAGATATACAGATGATAGATACCACACTCATGGCAGAAAATGAAGGGGCACTAAAGAGCCTCTTGACAAGGGTGAAAGAGAAGGGTGAAACAGCTGGTTTAAAACTCAACATTTAAAAAAATAAGATGATGACATCCAGTTCCATCACTTCACAGCAAATAGAAGGGGAAAAGTAGAAGCATTGACAGGTTTTATTTTCTTGGTATCCAAAAATCACTGTGGATGGTGATTGCAGCCATGAGATTAAAAGATGCTTGCTCCTTGGAAGGAGAGCTATGACAAACCTAGACAGCGTATTAAAAGGCGGAGACATCACTTTGCTGACAGGACTGTCTAGTCAAAGCTATAGTTTTTCCAGTAGTCATGTACAGGTGTGAAAATAGGACCATAAAGAAGGCTGAACACTAAAGAATTAATGCTTTTGAACTGTGGTGCTGGAGAAGATTCTTGAGAGTCCCTTGGATAGCAGGGAGCTCAAACCAGTCAATCCTAAAGGAAATCAACCCTCAATATTCATTGGAAGTACTGATGCTGAAGCTCCAATACTTTGGCCACCTGATGCGAAGAGCCTGCTCATTGGAAAGGACTCTGATGCTGGGAAAGGTTGAAGGCAAAAGAAGAGGGCGGCAGAGGATGAGATGGATAGATAGCATCACCGACTCAATGAACGTGAATTTGAGCAAACTCTGGCAGATAGTGAGAGACAGGGAAGGAAGCCTGGCCTGCTGCAGTGCATGGGGTCGCAAAGAATCAGACACAACTTAGCAAGTGAACAACAACAGATGAATTTGTATTTTTACTATTGGGCATTTTGTCTAAAATCTTCCCGAGACTTCTAATCTGATCCTGACTTGTGAGGGATTTGGGGATTTTTGCCATCTTGTGTCCTGTACAGAAAAAGGGAGCTGTGCCTTTAAGTCCCCAGCAACCCCAAGTGGGGCACTGGCCCTTTAAAAGCACATTACAGAGAGTTGGAACTTAGCCTTTGTTTAACTAGCCATGTTCAGTCCCAGCGGACAGGGCTGGAGCGGTATGTCTAGGACCAGAGCGGGGTTGGACTGGCTGGGCCCGGTGGGGGACAGCGGGCAGCGGGGGTGGCTGGCCCGGCCCCTCAGTTTCCCAAGCCCGGTGGCCGCACTGAGGGATGGTGAGTGACCTAATGGCCCGAGCGGAGGTCGGGATGAGGGTGGCTGGGGAAGAGGGCAGGGGGGTGGCCACCAGCCTTGGCCCCTGACCAGCCTCTCGGGCCCAGGGAGCAGCTAACCGAGGCGGGTGGGAGCGGCCTGTCAGAGAGGGTGTCTGGCCTCGGGACGGCTTGGGCTGTTCCCCAGCGATGGTGTCTCTGCCCCGCTGCAGGCATCTCCCGCTGGCCCAGAATGTGGAAGCAATTAGGATGGCCCGCCAAAAAGCGAGAGACGGAGGAGTGTTGTTGCTGTTTTTAGTTTTTAAAAGAGAGGAAATCCAGTGTCAGTGGCTCCGTTCTGTGAGCAGGCCCAGGGGCCGCTGTGGCTGCTCCGAGAACCGGGAAATGAGGAGCCCGGCCTTTGCTCGGAGGAGCCCGGCCTTTGCTCGGAATCACCGAGTCCAGGGCTGCGCTGGATGGGGCTGTGCTAGGGTTTGGGGGCTGTGTCAGCTCTCCCCCAGCCCCGGCCCCCAGCCGGAGTCTTTCTCTCTCTCTCTCCTTCTCCCTGCCTCTGTCTGGTCCCTGATCCGGAGGCCGGCCGTGGGATTGGGCTTTGGGTGTGTTTTGTTCCAGCTTAAATGCTTCCAACAGTTGTCAGGAGCCTGTGATACAGCAATGTGTGCCCGGGAAGTTACCCCCTCTTGGGAGAAATCGGGGCTTTGGCTTGTCTCGTACTGTCCTGTGAAGAAGAGTGAGCCGGTGCTCTGAAGGGTCAGCCCTGTGCCTGGCTTCTCATGAGTCTCCGTGGTCTTAAGCCCTGCCCACCTTCACTGCCACGGCTCGAGGGCTGCCGACCCTTACCAGCTAGGTGGCCTTCTCACTATTTTCCGGACAGGTGACACAGGAGGTGACACAGGCAGCTCTCAGTGGAGGCCTGGTGACTCACAACTTTTCTTAAGTTTTAACTTGAAAGTTGGCGTGTCTGATCACACGGTTTCTGTAGGTTTGGTGAAAGCCTGAGGCGTTGACAGGCAGTGGAAAGAGTTTGGAGCTGGAACCCAGATGCCAGGCCTCCCGCCCTTGCCCCAGTGCCTGTAAACTGTGACCTTGGGCAAGCTCCTGGACTTCCCTGAGTCTCTGCTGCCGTGGGGGCGGAGTGCAGAGGGGAAGCCCTGGAGGGAGGAGTCAGTTCGGCTGGGATGGGTGGGCGGCACGGAGGTGGTGGTCTTTGAGCCGGGCATCGACGGAAGTCTCCCTGGCTCCTGTGTGCGTTCTAGGTGTTAGGCGCGCAGCCCAGGGTGGCTGGGTTGGGACGTGCCTCGGAGGCTGTATTTACAGTGTACAGCCTTCCTGGTCCGAGCCCCGTGGGCCAGTGGCAAGTGACAGGCAGAGCTAGCTTATCCTAGAGTCAGCAGTGTAGGGTGGGAGAAGAGGGTGGGTTCTTGGAGCCTGGCACCCTCTCTGGCCTTGGGAAGCCCCTCAAGGCTTCAGGGTGTGTTTTCCTAACTGGAGGTCGGGCGGCTGGACCCCACAAGCAGCAGCGATGTGGAGTCCTCTAAACAGGGCGCCAGGGCACTTCCAGGTGTGCGGGGTGTCGTGGGTGAGGCAGGTGCTGGAGAACCACAGATGGCTTAGAATCGCGGTCACTAGGAGCAGGAGGAACTTGGCAGCTGTGCCCTGGGCTTGACGTGAGTCTGTGCCTTTGCCTGCAACCTGGGAGCCGGGGGCTTGTTGGCAGCCCCCCGCCCCTGCTGTGCTCCTGGCTCTCTCCCGCGAGTTTCAGTCTGGGAAGCGGACCTCTGAGGCCCCGCTGGGACTCCCAGACGCCAGGCTTTGGGAGGATGGGGAGCCGGGCTCCCTAGGCCCCCCTAGGCCCCCCAGGCTCAGCACTGGCATACTGGAGAGGCGCTCAGTAACTGTATACTGGGGCTCCGGGTTAACTCAAACCAGGGGTGGAGGTGTTAGCGTAGCAGACCCCCAGGAGGCTCCTGGAGGAGGTGAGGGCAGCCCATTTGTCAGGTAAGAAAGCCAAGAGGCCAACATGAGGGCTGCGCTCCCTCAGCCTGGTGCCCCTTCTCCTTCGTGTCTTTGCCCCTTGTCTCCCTGAAGCCGCAGAGCTCTCTGTCATAAGCGGTGGTAGGACAGGAAATGGGCACTGCTGCCAGAACCTAGGATGCCCGTCACTCCTTAAATAGGGACCGGGAGGTGCCTACTTAAAGCTGAAGTGCTTCAGGGCGGGAAGGGGCAGAAAGCCCAGGGAAAGCAGGGCTCCTGCTTGTCAGGTTGCACCAGTAGCACCAAAGGTGGTGTCGCCCCCACTTTACAGATGAGAAAACTGAGGCATGCAGGTTAATGAATTTGACCAAAGGCAGAGGAGTGTATGTGTGTGTGTTCTTAAGGAAGGTCACCACATTAGCCTAGTCATCAGCCACTTGATGCCAGGGGCTGGGCTGTGTTGACAAGTGATCTGTCTTTGGTTGAGGCAGGAAGCTTAGTGCCCAGGCACGGGGGAAGGACAGTCCCCAGGTCACCTTGTCACCGTAATGTGAATGCACCAGAAGCCCACCTGGCATGGCACTGTGTCTAGAGTGGAGGAGGGGAGAGGGGAGACGATGACATTCTTCAGAGGGGTCCGCTGAGCCTAGGAGGGCTTCCTGGAAGTGGAGAGCTGGGAGGAATTAGATGAGCCAGAGAGGAAGTTGTTTCCTTGGGGAGTGGAAGTCCTTGGTTCTTCAGTTCACGCTTCTTTTTCATTTCGTCATCCTTCCCCACTTGGGTCATGAGTCCCCAGGGCCTGAGGCAGCTGTTGGAGGTATTTATGGTCCCGATGGGGGTGGGGGAGCCAGTCATAAGCTGGTCGCACCCTACATGATCCGCGGTGTGATACGTGGGGCCAAGGGGATGCAGGGGCGTGTTTATGCATGTAAGGAGGAGCGGGGTGCAGCCTGGGCTCACAGGGAGGGACAGCACTGTCCCTTCATGAGGGTCCTCCAACTGGAGGGGCTCGTGGTCCAGCCCTGGACAGACAGCAGCCTGGTGCTCTGGGCCTGGTGAGGGTGGGGCTGTGCCATATGGGGCTGGTGCAGTGCTCCCATGTGGGGGTGCTTTATGCGGGGACCTTGGGGTTTGGGGGTCACTCTCCTTAGTCTTGCTGAGCAGCTGGACAGTTTCTCCTGGGGACCGAGGGTGGGGTGAGGTAGGGCACTGTCCCTACTCAGAAGCAGGAGGAGTACCCAGCCCTCAGCTCACTTTCCATTTGCCCAAATCCCATCCTGTTCAATGAGTGTTCCTCAGATGCTCTTCTCTTAAAATTCAGGGCACTTCGCTGTTCTACTGAGGTTTATGAATGTTTAAAAACTGCTTTGCGGTCCCCAAAGTAATTTGACAAGTCTGACAGCTATTGATTAAAAACCTGAAATTATTCAGGCTGCAGGATAACTTGGGGGAATAGATGGAAAGTGCTTTTGTTTTTTCTCTGTGTGCCCTTTGCCCTCCCTGCCCCCCTCAAAAATGACGTGAGGATGTGGGGAGGTAAATGTGTTCCTGAATGTTCTCTGCAAAGTCCATTAGGCTGCAGAATTAGAAAGGGGGCTTGGGGGATGGTCAAGATGCTGAGGGGCGCCCCTCCTGCTCGGGGGGCCGCCATCAGCACCACACATCGGTGGTCTCTCCCCAAGCCATTGTGGGTCAGGTCACCAACAGGCAAGGAGGTATCGCTGACCGTCTTGCAGGTGACGGGAAGAGGAGTGGATGTGGTTAGCGTGTGGTCCCTTACGTTAATGGGGAGTTGACATGCTGGGGGTTTGGTCATAGTCTCTGAAGTGAAGAAGCAGCAGCCTGGAGAGAGGTCGAAACTTGTTCAGGGCCCTGCTGATCCAGGCGGATCAAAGGCAGACGAGGAGAGGAAGAAACCCAGGACCCGCTGGCCAGGTTCTCCTCCCCTCCCAGTGAGAGAGCCAGGCCCCTGCAAGGGTGCAAGGCTGACTGGGTCCCCGACCTCCAGGTCTGGCCTGGCCTGGCATGGGGTGGGTACCAGACTGTCCCAGCAGAGGCCAATCGGGCCGTTAGGCTCCCATCTTTCACTTCTGGACACTGCACCCCCAGCCAAGCCCCTCCTCTCCCAGCCTCAGTTTCCCCTGGTGTCCTGAAGCCTGCTTCGTCCAGTCCTGTGGATTGACGGGGTGTGTCCGGGAAGGGCTGCCCCATGAGCCAGGGCTCATCAGGTCTAGTTGAGTTCTTCACCCCCTTCCTGCTGGGGTGATTCCTCCTTTCATGCAGGGCGGTTGGGAGAAGGCCACACGATGGTGTGTGTACCTTGGATAGAATACCTGTCGCAGAGCTGGGCAAGTGGTAGGCGCTTTGTGTCTGTTGAGTGCAGGCTGCCGTAGTATCACTCATTCAGTGTACATGAGGCACCATGGGAGCCAGGCTTTGGGCTGCATGGAGCCGTGGCCCGTGATGAGCCATCCTGGCCTGTCTCGGTTGCCGGCGTGTACCCTCCTCCTCCAACTCAGCCCTGCGGTGTCGGGGAGGCGCAGGCTTCCAGGGTGGGGCGAGACCGAAGACCGGGCACCTCCCAGCCCAGTGAGTTCCCAGCTCAGTGTGCACACAGGGACGGGGTCACACCAGCTCCAGTGACAGCTGGCATCTGCCCCTTGGCTTTAGATGGAGAGAACCCTGGCTGAGAGGGGCCGTGCCTCTAGGCACTGTCATCCCAGGAAACCTTCCCAGGCCAGGCAGCCAACCTCCCTGCCTTTTAAGGACAGGCTCTGTCTCCCCAGGGCTCTGGGGACCACCAGACAGCTGCATTCTTCTCCCCGCCCCTGGGACCCCAGCGGTTCCCAGGCCAGCAGGGCAGGCTGGGCCTGGGGAAGAGATGACTCTGACGGATGTCCTGGGTGTGTGTGTAGGGGGAGAGTGGGGGTGCTGCCCTGTTTGTGTCCTGCTGCTTGATTCCCAGAAGGTCAGCGCCCTCACCCTGATTGTGCCCAGGACCCGCTCTTTCCCCTGTGGGCACAGCTCCCTGGACCTGCCTGCCTGTGACAGGCGGGCGCATGGTTGGCATGTTCTGACCTGACTCCAGAGTCCACGGGTCCTGCCAGCCCTCCAGTGGGTGCCTCCTCTGTGGAGACCAACCTTGTCGAGGGTGTCTGCCCCTTCCAGGCCTGGCTGTGGGCAGTGATGCAAGACCACACAGGCAGGAGAGTGAGAGGTTGAGGGAGTCTGTGCTTGGAGTCCCAGGCAGAGGGGCTCATGTGGCCCCTCAGTAGGGTCTCCTGCCTGCTCCAGACACCTTCTTTTATTTTACCCTTTCACTTTAGGAAGTTAAGAGTTTTTATTGCGGCGGGGGGGTGGGGGGGTTGTTTGTTTTTGAAAGCATCCCAGTGCATTTGGGTAGATGCAGTTTGTTTGCAGGTGGGGGAAACAGGCCTAGTGAATGTAAGGGGTTTGAGTGGTCAGGGGAAAGGAACAGAGAATGGCCCGCAAAGTCCCCATCTCGTCATCCCAGACATCAGAAGCGTCAGCTACCCTAGAAACGTCAGCCTTGATACAACACGTGTAATCCTTAATCAGCCTTGTTCACAGCTGTGCCCGTGCTCCTTACAGGGGTGTCTGGCCTGAGGCAGTGCGTAGAGCGGGGCTGGCCTGAATAACCGGTGTGGTCACTGGCGTTGACCCCTGCTCCCGTGCCTTGTCTCAGTTGACCTCACAGCGGCCCTGGGAGGAAGGTGTGTCAGCTCTCCCCACTAAACAGTCGGGGAAACTGAGGCCTGGACAACATGTTGAAAGTACTCAGGGTTGTGTGTTTCACAGGGAATGGAGACTAGATGTGCTCCTTGCACCCGGCATCCTTGACACGAGGCTCTCCTGCCTTTTCCCAGCTGCAGGTGTGTGGCTGTGTGTTTATCCCTGGGGCTTACTCCGCTGCCAGTTTGTTATGCCAACAGCCCCCAGCAGCGCAGGCAGCGCCTCCCGGCATATGTAAACGAGAGCTCCCAGTGCCTCGAATGCCTCCAGAGACAGCGAGCCCTCTCCTCTAAATCCAAACCAGGCTGGCCCACCCGTCTGGGGACAGTGTGTCTAGCTGGAATCAGCCCGTCCTGGTCCTCCAGCCCCGCCCGCTGGAGGCATGCAGGGCAGCTCCCTCTGCCCCTTTGAGATTTGGAAGGCGATTCTGAGCCTCTCGCTTTCCAGGCCATCCAGTCCCACGCTCAGCTCACCCCGCCCGTAGCTGGAAACGTCCTCCCCGTGTGTCACAGAGGGCTTTTTAATTATCACACGTTTTATTTTCAAGTCTCCTCCCTCCTTGAAATAATAGGGAATTTGCTAAACTTCTGTGTCACTAACCTTTTCAGAGAAGAAAGGATGGAGTTGAAAAACAGCTCGTGAGTTGGCTGGAAGGCTATCAGATAAGGCCGTGGCCCTGGAGCCAGGACAATGTCCCCTTGTTCCCGCTGCCCGCCCTCACAATGGACTGCTGTTGGGGCCTGGCCATATCTCCAGCCCCGGCTCCACCCGCGCCTGTGGTGAGCCCATGTTTCCCTGGGCCCCGGGCACAGGCTGTCCGACCCCGGCCAGCCCCCTGGTTCTTCCTCCCTGACCCGGAGTGAGGGGTCGCGGCGAGCAGGTCAGCTGACTGTGGCCCTGAGAGGCCGCCAGCGGGGAGATGGAGGCTCGGGCGGATGCCGTTAGGCTCGGAGTCTGCCGGGTGGGGCTCGGGTCCCCCTCAGCCACTTGCCACCCGTGCCATCCTGGGCAAGCCGCCTGGCCTTTCTGAGGTGCGGTCCCTGGGTCCCAACGGGTTCTCATGAAAATCGGGTAAGGAGTCAGGTGGGAAATTGGTGTTCAGCCGCCCAGCCTGGGTGTGAGCTCTCATCTGTCTAGGGAGACCGGGGCGGGTGTGATGATGGCCATGTTCAGACTGAGCTTTGAAGGCCGAGAAAGAAGGCTATTGTCGGGTGAGAGAGACTAGAGGGGAAGGTGGGACGCATTCAGGAGACAGCGCAGGCAGAGGCTGCCAGAGGGTGGGAGTTCTGGCTGGCCTGGGACCTGCCGCAGAGGAGGGTCTGGGTCACTTGCTGGGGTGTGCTGTGTGGGGGTAGAGTTGCAGGGAGGGCTCAACCCCAGGTTGAAGCACTGTGAGACTGCAGGGGCAGGGCAAAGGGGCCCATCCGGTGGGAGGGTGCCGTCCCCTCCTCAACTACCCCCAGGTCTGAACCAGGACACCGCTCAGAGGCAGGGGAGGTCAGGGCAGCCTTCCTCTCCCATGGCCTTGGCTCTCCTGCTTGTGGCCTGAGAATTGTGGCATCCCCCGATTCTTCCTTTCCGAGAAGTGTGAGAATTCCATGCGTGGAGAATACGGGTAAAGGCCTCCTGAGCAGCTGGCCCAGGTTGGGAAGGGGGGACATGGGGACCTCCAGGGGCTGGGGGACTGTTGAGGGTCCAGAGATCAGCAGGGTCTGGGACGATCTCGAGGTGCGGCTGCCCCTGAGACTGGAGCTTGGGTCATTTTGTCCCTTCTCCTACTCACCAGCGTCTGAGGGCTGAGAGGACTGTCCTCCTTCCCTCCCCCTGACTCAGCTGACCTTGGAGCCTTGGCCCTAGAACTCCGGGGCCCTGAATCTTAGCCCTGCTCCAGATGCCTCCCTCCCAACAAGAAGCCTCCTGCCTGGCGAGGAGACCCCTCTGCTACGAGCCTTCTAGCACAGCCTGATAAATGTCAGGGTTCGGGGTCCATCTCTGCCCAGGGAGTCTGGGAAGGCTGCCTGGAAGAAGAGGTGCTTTTGCTGGGTGCCCGGAGGCCTGCCCGAGGGAACCGTGACTCCCGGGGCAGAGGAGCCAGGGTGAGGTGGACCCTGGCCAGCACGGCTGCAGCTGAGCTCATATGGTCTTGACGGGAAACTCCCTCTTCGTGACTCCAATGCCTGGGGAGTGCCTCTCCCTGCAAACCATCCTCTGTGCCTGTTACCATTTATTTCCATTTGAGACAGAGTCCTTTCTGTTTCAGATAAGGAAGGGGTCCCTGGGGGTGGGGGTTGCTGGGGTGCGAAGTGACACCAGGAGGGAGCTGAGACCCTGGGTAGGTCACCTGCCTTCTCAGAGGAGGCCTTTCCGGGGTCAGGTCTGTGTCCACCTCTCAGTCTGTGACGACTCAGCCAAGCGCTGTGTATGAGGTCGCCTGCGGGCACAGCCCAGGGCAGGCCAGGCCCGGGAAGGAGGGGAGCCCACAGCCCTGCGGTGAGACCCGGTTCTGTAGCCTCTCTGACCCGAGGCGGTCATGCAGTGTCCCTGGCAGGGTTGGGTGAGAAGTAGCCCAAACCTGGGCTGTGGGGGCAACCTGCGTGGGCAGAGCCCCCCGCGAAGGCCTTTGCCCTCTTCAGTGCCATCTTGCTGAGGACCGAGAGACTCTGGTCCCCAGAAACCACGGGAGGTCCCTGGGAGAGGCCACGCGGTGGGCATACTGGGTCACCTTCTCTCCCACCCCAGCCTCAGGGCAGCAGGAAAGGGCCTGACCCAGGTGTGGGCCTTGCATACGATGGCTCCCAAGCCCAGGCCCCCACACCACACAGGACAGCCATGGGCGGGGCTCCCTGACCAACCGGTCCCCCTGCCAGCAGGAGCCCTGGGCAGATGCAGGGACTGCCACTCCCTGAGCCCATCTTACCTTTCTGTGAAATGGGCAGATGAGTGTTCCTGGCAGAGTTGTGTGCCGTGGAATGTCACCAGCTGAGTGCCCTGGCCTAGGGGAGGCAGGTGCCCATGAGCAGTGCAGGAGCGGGGCACCTTCTCATCTCCTTACCAAGCTTCCTGGGAAGGGACATTGTGCCCGCTCACTGCCCCCGTGAAGTCTGGCAGCCTGTGGTGTCCTTTGCCCTCCCTCCCTCCCCAGATGGGCTTCTGGCCCAGCCTGGGATAAGGCAGGGGCTGGAGGTGAGAAAGGAAGTACTCAACAATGCTGGCCGGAGCAGAAGCGGGCTGGGTCAAGGCCTGCCGTGGTGATGGATGGGGCCGGAGTCCCTGAGTGGAGTATTAGGGGTGCTGTACTGTAGGCCTGGAACAGGGCTGGCCAGCTTCCTGGAAGAGGTGGTTCTTAGGCTGTGAGGTGGGCCTCCTGGGTCCAGGAAGTGACCACATGACCTTTTCCCCTCCCTGAGCCCCAGTCAGTCATTTTATCGGTCACTTCCATGGACAAACTCCTTCTGCCAGGAGGTCCCACCCTGCAAGGTCACATCAGACCGGCTCCCCTCTGGGCCCAGAGCTGCATGCCAGGGCCTGATGGATAGGTGCCCCTTTCCCCCCACAAGCCTTGTGGGGAGCTTGGGTGCAGGTAGACTGCAGGTGAGAGGGAAGACTGAGAGTCTGCATGTGAGTCAGAGCACAGGCCCACTGGGCCTCCCCATCGTGGGGCAGTGGTCAGAGCCCAGCCCTTGACTCCGGTCCCAGAAGCACCTGGGAGATCTAGGAGTGGCCACTGGGCCTCCCTGGCCCCCCCACCCCTTCCTCCTCCTCCTCCTCCTCCTCCTGGTCAGCTTGGGCTGCAGGGGGCTGGGTGGGGCCCCTGCTCCAGGTCCTGAGACTCCCTGGGAGGTGGGGAGGGTCAGGGCTGGGCCAGGATGCCTCAGCCACAAGCTTCCCACAGCACCTCTGTGCCGTCAGAAACCTTCCCAGTGAGGCCCGGGCCAGCCGGGGCATGTTCGTGGAGCAGGATGGTGGGGAAGGAGGAGGAGCGGTCGCAGCCACAGGCTCCAGGAGGCTCTGACTGCTTTGGGGTCTGGCCTGGGCGTGCCAGGCCTCCTGGGGCTGTAGAACCAGGACCCCCCTGAGGTCTTCCTGGGCAGGCCCAGTCCGTAGAACGGGTCTCCCTTGCCTCTCTCCAGCTGGCTGGTTCAGGTGCCCCAGGCAGGAGGCGGCCCCAGCCTGCCAGCTCCTCCCCAAACTTCCTGGGTCTGTGCTCCACCCGCCCTGCTCCCAGCATCTTACCTGGCTGGGGTTTCCCGGCTGGGCCAGAAAGCAGCCCGATCTTGGCCGGTGGGCTGGGTCTTCAGCCCCGGACAGCTGGTCTGGGGGCATGAGTTCCGGCCCATCCGAGGCTGGGTGATTTCCCTGGCATCTGAGGCAGGGCGTCCCTTGCACTGAGGTATGGAGCCGCGTTCCAGGAGGGAGGCCCAGGGTGGAATCTCAGCTCAGTGGACGGCAGCTCTATCCACAACACTGGTCAGCTCTAGGAGGGGAAAGGAGGTTGGGCCACTCGAGCAGGACCCAGGGAGCTTGTCATGGTAAGAAGGCTGTCAGCACCTCGTGTGGAGCGGAGTGGCATGGCAGTGTGTGTGTGTGTCTGCATGTACGCAGTGCTGCCTCCCAGAGAGGGCACTGGAGGTGCAGGGGCACCACAGCTGTGCATGCCATTGGCCTTAGTTCTCGAGTGGGTCCTGGGGAGGTTTGGGTGTGTTCCAATCAGCTTTAAGCCTGTCTCACAGCTTCCCCTGGTCCATTCCCCTGGGAGCCTTCAGAAGTCCTGCCTGAGGGCATTGGCTCGGCTCCAGCGACCAACTGGAGCCCTGCTCTGTGCCTGCTTCCCGCTGGGCATGGGGGAGCACTTAGGGGGAGCCTGACTGAGTCTCTTGGTGGGGCTGTGGGGTCCACAAGAGCTGAGATCCCATTTCCAGCTCTGACTCCCATGCTGCACCTACATGAGGACCGTTGCCAGGGGAGATGCAGAGTGTTGGGCCTGGAGGGTGGCCTCTGTCAGCCAGCCTGTGATCCTGTGATGCCTTCTGGGTAGGGCTGGTCTAGCTCATCTCTGAATTCCTGGGTCCACACATAGGGGCCTCAGCTCCTCTTACTGTAGGTGCTTATGGAAATGGGTTCCAGGGTGTGTGCCCTGCGGGGAGATGTGTGGTGGTCCTACCACGCCTCACTGACCTGAGTGAGGGAGGGTCTTTTTTGGCGAGGCAGGGAGAGGTGATGGCTTAACCCTCGGAGGCCAGGAGCTGAATAGCTGGAGGGTGTTGGAGTTGGGGAGGTCTTGGTGAGCTAAGCTCAGAGTTTGGACATGAAAAGGGCTGCGGCCTGCCCAGCCTCTGCCCTGGGGTGGTCTTAGCAGGCCTGGCTGGTCCTCTGGCTTTTCCTGTGCCCCAGCTGTGGGAGAGGGGCCCTGATGTCCTGCCTGGTGTGTCCTGTTGACTCTGGAAAGGGACCTTTGCCTTTCTGAGTGGACTTCCATCAGGCACCAGGTGCCGTCTGAGATGTTTTCCGTGGAAAGGGCCAGGGAAACCAAGGCTCAGGGAAATGACTTGCTCAGGCCACACAGCAGGTGAGCAGTGGGCCCAGGTCCATGGCCATGTCTGTCAGGGCCCGTCAGTGCTGGGCCCCCGACCCTGGCCTGGCCCCCGAGCCCCAGCCCACACACCCTGTCTGCCTCTTAGCTCTCACTGAGTGCCTCTCAGCACTGCAGAGACGGCTCCACCCCTTCTGTTTTGAGCCCATGGTCCTTGGGTGTAAGAAGGGAGCACAGAGTCCCATGGCACTCCTGCCTCACCTGGGGCCAGTGGGTGGGTCTGCTGGTGTATGAGAAAGGGCTCCGTCGGCAGTGGTGGCCTGAAGAAATGTTGGGACAGGGCTATTGCTTCTATCTTGCAAGGGCACCAGGGGGGTGGGGGAGGCACCCGACTCCAGAAGGCTGCCTGGGTCGGGTCTGCTCTTCCCTGCGGGTCTCTGACTCCAGCACCACCATCACCACCACCACCTCCGCCCCCCGAATCTGCCTTAAGACAGAAAGGACTGTGGGCGTTGAGGGGTGTGATTACCTCTGCAGGGGCTTCTGGGCAGGCCTCCTGGGAGGAGAGGGGAAGGGAGGGGACAGGGCAGGCTGACCTGACACCCCTGCCGCCCACCCCCAGGTCTCATCTGATGCCCAGGCTGAAAGAGTCTCGCTCCCACGAGTCCCTGCTCAGCCCCAGCAGCGCGGTGGAGGCGCTGGACCTCAGCATGGAGGAGGAGGTGGTCATCAAGCCCGTGCACAGCAGCATCCTAGGCCAGGACTACTGCTTCGAGGTGGGTTCAGGGGGCCGGGCGGGGCGGGCCCAGGTGTCCTCCCACAGGAGGCCAGGTCTCCTTCCACCGCCCTCCTGGAGTGTCCTGTGGCCTCCACTCTTTGGGGCAGTGGCCAGAAACCGTCAGAGCTTTTGGGCTCCCAGGAGACCACGTGGAGCTGGGAGACGGGGTCTTCATTCCTGCCGTGTGGTCTCCTTGGAGACTGACCAGCACTGTCCCCCACGTGGGGATGTGCAGGAGGCCTGAGCAGGTGGAACGGATTCACGGCGTATGTGGAATGGCTTCAACCTGCTCACCTCTCTGCAGAACCCCTCCAGTGCCATGTGGGGCCATGGAGAGAACACCCCCTTCTCTGGCTTCTGCATGGTGAGAGCCAGGATCTTTCCTGCCCCGCCGTTCTGTGACCCGAGGTGTGAGGGCAGAGGGGCCGCCACCCCGCCCGGTCCGGCTGTTCCCTGGGGATCCCTGTCCAGTGCCTCCTGTAGACGGGGAATCCATCCCAGAGATGTCAGAGCTCACCCTGGTAGCCCGAGGCCAAGTCAGGACCCGGGTAACTAATGTCGCAGGTGTTCCTGGGAGTTCCTAATTGCCTCTCTAATTATTCGTTTTCTCTTCCCACCTCTGTCTCTGGGAAGCCTCCCACCCCGACGATCTTGTATAATTAGGGGAGCTTTCCGATAGAGGCATGAGCCTGGAACTGCTGTGGCAACCTCCTGGCGCTCCCAGCTCCAGGAGGAGACTGGAGTGGTACCTGGCACTTACCCCAGCCCCGTGCCCCCTTGGGTGCTATTTCTGGTTCAGGACTCCTGGCCCCGCTGGATTCCTTCTGGACTCCGACTTCTCTGTCTGGGGCAGGGGGAGCCTGGTGCTAGTACCCGCTTGTGCACAGCAGGGGATGCTGTGGTTTGTGTGGCCCGTGAATGGCTGGATAGGGCCCTCCGCGAGGTGCAGGGGACAGCGGGACAGAGTAGGAGCAGCTTGGGCTGGGCTCCCTCGCCCAGAGAAGCCTGGAGGGTGAGCAAGCCAGAAAGGGTGGGGAGGGGAAGGGTTCCAGGACAGACCCCAGGGCCCAGAACACCCAGAGAGACCATTCTCAGTTCTCTAGTCCGGTCCCAAATAGGTTAGCCCTCTGTGATCACCACTGCCGTCACACTCAGCAAGAGAAGCATCGTCAGCAGGTGTCAGCTGAGGACCGAGGCGACCCTCACATGGACCCAGGGTTGTCTCCTGGGTGCCTGTGGCTCCAGCACTAGAGGGAGACCTCAGTGCTCTCTGACTCATGCCTGTGCCTTCTGTCTCCACCATCTCCAGGAGAATGAGGGTGGACTCAGAGAGATGCTTTCCTGAGGACAGAGGTCCCGAGGCAGGGCTCAGGTGCCAGCTGGCACGGAGCTGGCCACCGTCCTGTCACTGTCCTGCTCTGGGACCACAGGCCTCGGGGCACCACCTGCAAACATAAAATCCAGGGGGCACTGGGCATCTCATCCTGCCTCCTCCCTGAGGCTGCGGTGCTATCAGACCTGGCAGCCGGAGTCCCTCCTCCCCCCCTAGCCCTGGAGGTCCTCCATCGTGCCTTCCCCTCCCCGTGACACTGTGCTGCCTCTGCAGGTGACGACGTCCTCGGGAAGCAAGTGCTTCTCCTGCCGGTCAGCAGCCGAGCGGGATAAGTGGATGGAGAACCTGCGGCGAGCCGTGCATCCCAACAAGGTGGGCCTGTGTCCCCGGCCCCCAGAGCACGGGGTGGAGGCTGGACCCCGACTCGAGAGAGCAGAGAGCGGGGTCTCTGGAGGGGGCTGGGACTGGGGTGTGGTTGGGGCTGGAGCGGGCTATAGTGCTGAGCTCGGAAAGAGGCTGAGCTGCACACTGAGGAAGCTGGGCCAGAGAACCCAGGGTTGGCCTTTTGAATGCCGGTATCCTGTCTGGAACTCTTGTGCCCCCTTTACCCACCATGGCCAATGCCTGCCCAGCCCTCCGAGTCTAGCTTAGCCACCAGTCCCCTCCTCCAGGCAAGCACTGCCAGCCCAGGCTGGCACCCACTGCCCGGTGTTCACACTGCCCCCAGGCCTCTCCCCAGCTGTCATCACTGCTTCTGGCCAACTTGGCTTGGAGCTGAGTCCTGGTCACCCTGCCATCACTCAGGAAGGACCTCAGCAGCGCTTGTCTCCATGTGACTCTGCGGACTAGCAAGCTGCCCAAGATCCAGTCAGCGGCTGCCACGTGCCAGGCATCGTGCTGGCCTCTTAACTTGCTCTCGGCTTGCAGACTTGCACGACAGAGGGACTTAAGGCTTAGACGGTCATAGATGGTCGCTTGCCCGAGGTCAGTGAGCTAGTGTACGAGGCAGAGCAGAGATCTGGCCCCACGTCCTTCAGACTCTAGAGCTGGCCCTGACCAGTTCTGAGTGCTCTTCCTGGCTCCGGGCTGGGCAGGGGACCAGGCACCAGGCTCCTGGTAACTGCGCCCCCCTCCCACCCCAAATGTGTGTGCAGGACAACAGCCGGCGTGTGGAGCACATTCTGAAGCTGTGGGTGATCGAGGCTAAGGACCTGCCGGCCAAGAAGAAGTACCTGTGCGAGCTGTGCCTGGACGACGTGCTGTACGCGCGCACCACGGGCAAGCTCAAGACCGACAACGTCTTCTGGGGCGAGCACTTCGAGTTCCACAACCTGCCGCCCCTGCGCACGGTCACCGTCCACCTGTACCGCGAGACCGACAAGAAGAAGAAGAAAGAGCGCAGCAGCTACCTGGGCCTGGTGAGCCTGCCCGCCGCCTCCGTGGCTGGCCGGCAGTTCGTGGAGAAGTGGTACCCAGTGGTGACGCCCAACCCCAAGGGCGGCAAGGGCCCCGGGCCCATGATCCGCATCAAGGCCCGCTACCAGACCATCACCATCCTGCCCATGGAGATGTACAAGGAGTTCGCTGAGCACATCACCAACCACTACCTGGGGCTCTGCGCCGCCCTCGAGCCCATCCTCAGCGCTAAGACCAAGGAGGAGATGGCGTCGGCCTTGGTGCACATCCTGCAGAGCACGGGCAAGGTGAAGGTAGGTGCGCGGGCCTTGGGCAGGACGCCACCTCCAAAGGGCCCCGTGGAAGGCCGGGGGACAGGTGCCAGATGACCAGCCGGTCCCCACGTTCACGTCATGGATTTCAGCTCTGCTGGAGGCATCGGTCATAGCTAGGTGGGCCCCCTAAATCAGGAGCTGCATCCCAAAGGGTGGGGGCTTCGTGCACCCCCTCCGTAGTTGGAGCTGATCGCAGAGGCGGGTATGGAGCCCGTGGTCTGCAACACGGCTTGCAGCGAGGAAGTGGGTTTAGGGCCTCCCCGCTGCCCCAGAGGGCCAGCCCCTCCCTGAGGCTCCAAGGGAGCAGGCCACGAGGCCCACCTCTGCCGGCACATGGGTCCCAGCGACCCAGACACACCCATCTGGTAAGGTGTTGAGTTCATCACACATCCTAGCTGGTGACGGCCATGGTGCAGCCGCTGTCTGAGCCCCAGACTCCCCCTCACTCCCAGTGCACACACACGGGGCACACAGTCACCGTCGCAGCCGTCTGTTTGGTGGGCAGCTGCCCCAGCTCCAGAGCCCCCTGGAGCAGAGCTTGCCCGAGCCCTCCAGCAGGCCCTGCTCTACGGTTGGAGGGCCCCCGCTGTCCTCCCCACTGCCTTCCACCTGCCTCCCTGCCAGGCCACACCCAGCCCCACCCACTCACTGGTCTTTGCAGACAGGTCGGCTCCTTCTGGAAGGCTCCTTATGCCTACCTGCCTAGCACAGCAGAACATGGTTCCGTGGGTCTCCTCTCCACCCTGCCTCCTGCCTTGGGGGGGCCTTGGGGAAGCTGCTCAAAGGCGGTGCGGTGGAGAAAGGCTGAACGTGGGGTCCATCCATGCTGCAGAAGGCCTTAGGTGCCTGCCCCAGGGGGGAGCCTCTGCCCTCCAGACATGGCATGGCTTGTGGCCTGTGGTGGGGGTGAGGGACTGCCCTCCCTGGTCAGGGTCCCGAGCCCTCAGCCTGGGCTGGGGGGAGACACAGGTTGGAGGTCAGGCCTCAGTCCCCAGGCAGAACCCAGGGTGCACAGTCCATCAGGGCTCTTATTATCTCTCTCTGCCTGATCCAGAAGGCCTTGGTCTCCTTGGGGCCCTTCAGAGCCCCTACTTGTTGGGCTCGTGGTGGGGGATCAGGAAAGGTGGTCTCCATGGGGGTGGGGCACTCCATTCCTCTGTTTGGACCACCTCCCCTGGCCCCAGAGGGTGAGCTAGAGCAAGGGAGGCAGCAGGGACTCCAGCGGCCTCCTTTCTGCCTCTAGGTCTCTCCTTTCAGTAAGTGGCCCCCGAGGGCTGGGCCGGCCTGGGAGGCTGACTCTGATCTGAAGGGACCTTTGCTCTCAGGCTCACAGCTGAGACAGGAGAAATCAGGGTGCTCATTGTGGAAGGAGACGGAAGCCGGGGCTCTAGCTCCTCAGTGGATCTTCTGTTGGGTGGGGGAGTGACTCAGGCTGCTGGGGTGACATGCATCTGAGCTCCGAGCCCCTGGGGAGCTAAGGGGTGAGATGCCTGTCTCCAGAGCACGTGCCGAGGGCTCCGAGTCTTGGGAGAGGGCCTTGGGCATGCTTTGCCCCCTGTCATCTCTCCCCCCACCCCACCCCCAATCAGTGCAGTAGGAGAAATGGGACCTGGATAATAAGACACTCAGGCCAGATTTGGTCCCGGTAGCTGTGTGGCCTTGGACAGGTCAGTTTCCTGTTCTGTGCCTGGTTCCCAACCCCTTCGGGTCCTGGCTCTAAGGACAGCCCCTCCTCATCCCCACCAGGGCCTCGCACCTGCCCCAGGAGTTCAGGAGGGCCCGTGGGCATGAGCAGAGCAGTACACACAGTACTGACATCTGCTGCTCTGTGTTCAGAGGAGGCCCTAGAGGTCACCGGTGGTCAGGAAGAGTCCTCAGGCTGTGTGGTCCCCGGAGAGACCAACTGCCACTCCTCACCCTGGCCCTCCTGTTTCTCCGTTGGCCAACCGGATCTCCAGGGCCCAGAGTTCAGTTCTGTATTTCAAGGCCCACTTGTGATTTCAGAGGGCCCTGAAGTTGGGCACGTTGGGCGAGGCATTTCCTGAGCATCAGCCCCGACGCAACGCCAGCCACCCGGCCTCTGTGCTGGCCAGCCCCTGCCCTGTGCCCCCACTGCCCCCGGGTCCCTGACTTCTGCCCCCTGCCTGTCCTCTCCCCTCCCCAGATCACAAGGCTGGCTGTGGGTGTGAGGAGGCGCAGGCTCCGAGGTGGGGGGTGTTTCCACCTGGATGGGTGCAGCAGGTTCCTGTGAGCCTCCCTGCAGTCAGGAGGGAAGGCGTGGACTCAGACTCCCTCCTGGGTCTGCCCGAGGAGCTGTGCTGTAACCAGGGCCACCTTCCCACCCAAACCGAGGTCCGTCTCCCTCTGTCTGAGCACCGGCTCGCCGCCTTCCAAGGCAGCTGGCCTGCCTCTGCCTCTCGTTTTCCTTCCCCGTGAGGCTGCACAGAATGAGCCCGTGTCTGGCGTGGGAGACCTCATCACAGTGATGGGTGGACAGTCGTAGCTGCTTGTACAAGGGGGCAGGACAGCCTGTCTGTCCTCTTCAGCCCTGGGGTGGGGGTGCTCTTTTCGGTCACCCCATCAGGCCTGGGCAGGGCTGAGCAGAGATTTGAATCCCACTGGTCTGGCCATGATGCGGGGGCTCTTGCCTCCCTGATTCGGGGTCCAGCTCAGAGGTCACCACATCCCCTCATCAGGCTGCCCTGCCCTCACGCCCCAGAAGCCCCCACAGGTGGGACCCAGCAGCTTGGCGATGGAGCAGCCTCACGGAGCAGGGGCTCCTGGCCAGGGAGCACGGGTCTGGACCCCTGGGGCCTTACCTGCCAGGTCTTCTCAGGTTCCACTCTCCTCACCTGGCTCTACAGGACTTCCTGACTGACCTGATGATGTCGGAGGTGGACCGCTGTGGGGACAACGAGCACCTCATCTTCCGGGAGAACACACTGGCCACCAAGGCCATTGAGGAGTACCTCAAGTTGGTGGGCCAGAAGTACCTGCAGGACGCACTAGGTAGGGGGTGTGGGCCGACTGAGGGGCAAGAGGGTCGGGGTGGGGCATGCCCATTGTGTCCTCACCACCCCCTCCTGCCCTTTTGGCCGCAGGGGAGTTCATCAAAGCACTGTACGAGTCGGACGAGAACTGCGAAGTGGACCCAAGCAAGTGCTCAGCCGCTGACCTCCCCGAGCACCAGGGCAACCTCAAGATGTGCTGCGAGCTGGCCTTCTGCAAAATCATCAACTCCTACTGGTCAGTGCTGCCCCCCACGCCCGCTCGGCCTCTACTGCCCAGGGTCCCACCCCGCATCCCTCCCTCTCCCCTCATCCTTCTGCGTAGGCTGGGTGCCTAGAGCATGCTGGGCACTGGGCTGGCCCCTGTGGATGTCATCCTATCCCGAGAGCTCGGCAAGGAGCTCCTCTGTCATTCCCAACAAGAGAGCTGAGGTTTAATAGGAAGAGAGGATTTAGACCTGGCAGTCCCTTACACACGCTGAACAGTGGGTATGCCTGGCACCATTGTAGGTGCTGCGGCTGCACAAGAAGCCGGACACACAAGGCTCTGCTCAGGCACCTGCGGGGTGTGTGGATGGCTTCACCTGGGACGCCTCATCTGGCCATGGAAGCTGGTGCTCAGGTCACAGGCTTGGGATGGCCCCAGCATGTGCCTGTGTGGGGCCTGGACACCGGGTGGGCCTCCTGCTAGGACCGTAGAGAACCGAGGAGGAGGACTGGGCTTTACTAGAACTGAGTTCTGTGGGCCCCTGGCGGCCCTGGAGAGGAGCGGAAGTGTGCAGGGCAGGCTGCTCTTACAGGACTGCAGTCTGGACCACAGTCAGTCCCAGGCCACTCCGTGCAAGACGAGCATCCCAGCACGTGTGAATGGTGGCCACTGAACTAGTACAGTCTCATCAGAGATGGCTGTGTGACTGTCCAGGGGACCATACTACCAGCCCCTAGAAGTGGCTTTATTTTCACACTGGAGGAGCTGCCCAGGTTTTTGCCTCGGTCCCTGCTCCAGCTCAGGACCTACGTTCCCTTCCCCACCTGAGTGGCTCTCCTGACCCCGCTCCCCCGTCCCACCTCCAGCCGTAGCTTGTTTTCTTTCTTTGGTCGTGTTCTTTGCTGTCATGTCTGGCTCCCCTCTGTGGCCCTTCTTTATTACGTCACCAGATAAGCTTGGCTCACCCCCACAGCCATCCTGGCTCACAGCCCTGCTCCCATCAGAGTGCCTAGAGCACCCTGGGGGTGGGCAGATTCCTCAGCTCAGGGCTGGGCACCAGGGGGGCCTGGAGGTGTTTTGCTGCTCGCAAAGGACAGGCACAGGCAGAGGCAGGCCTGCGAGGAGAGCGACAGCCTTGGGTCGGGGCAGAGCCGGTGGGGTCAACACTGCCGGCCCAGGTCCCCCTGCCCCAGGGTTACACAAGGTGCTCACTGGGGCCTCCCTGACCCTTTGGGCTAAGCTGAAAATGACCCTTGGCACCGGGCCAGGAGGGGCAACCGGAGAGCTTGAAGTCTGGAACACACTTCCCACCCTTGGGCTGTGTTTTCACCCAGGGCGGGCTGGATGTGGGACACAGGAAAACATATCCATGGACAATGGTTTTCCATTTCCTCTTTCTGGCGTTTGTGGAGGTCCCTCTTCAGTTCTGAACGAGGCCATTGATAGATGTTATCACTCAGTGCCTACCCCCTGCCCAGTCCTGTGCCAGATGCTTCAGGGCCAGGGCTAAAGGTCCCTGCCCTCACTTCCTCTCCGGCCACGTCCTTGTTGTTTCAGCCACGTTCACTGCCTGAGTCTGCTGGGCTTGTTGGGCAAAAGCTTTTCAGGCTGATCAAAGCAGCTTAAGGCCTTGGGGGTCCCCGCCTTCGGATAGATGGCTGTGTGAACTCGGCAGGGGTGGCCTTGTTCTCAGTGTGGGAGCAAGGAGACAGAAGCCCCGGGAGGGCCAGGCCCTGGGGCAGAGCACCCTTGAGCTAGTGAGAGAGCCAGGTGTAGGCTGGATTCAGGGAGCACCCATCTTCCAAGGTGAAAAAGATAGGAAGGCCTCTGAAAGTCTGGCCTGGTAGGGCCTCACTGAGGCAGGGTGGAGGTGCCCAGGGGAGAGAGCCCCCAGCCAGGTGCTGAGAGCCCTGCCCACCCTCACCAGGTTGGCCTAGGGAGGTCCCTGCCTCTGCTTCCCTCCACACCTGAGTTAGCGAGGAGCTGTGCTCTTAGCCTGTGGTTAGGATCCTCCCCTCGTCTTGATCACCCAGCTCTGCTGAGAACCTCAGATCCTGTAATGTTATTGGAGCAGAGGGGGTCCGTCTCAAAAGCCGGGGACAGGAACCAAGGAGCGGTGCTCTGTTACTGCTGTGTGTCCCTCCCTCTGCCCAAGACCCCACGCCTGCCAGGTGGGGCAGGGGTGAAGCCCCGGGGGACCTGGCCCCAGCGCTGACATCCCCTCTCACTCAGCCCCTCTGGGAGACCCACCGTCTGTGGCCTCGGCGTCCCCGCCCTGTGCTGGCCTGGCTCCCCCAGCGTCCCTGCCCCGCGGATGGTGGATGGTGGAGGAGTGGGCTCAGAGAACTCGGGCATCGGGCCATCATGTAGCCATTGTGGTAGAGCGGGACAGAACTCGGTTCCATCAGACCCAGAACAAGGTCCCTGCTCTGGTCCCAGCCTGGCAACTGACCCCCTCCCCACCCCCACCCCCCAACCTGTCCCCACACAGCGTCTTCCCCCGAGAGCTCAAGGAGGTGTTCGCCTCTTGGCGGCAAGAGTGCAGCAGCCGCGGCCGGCCGGACATCAGCGAGCGGCTCATCAGCGCCTCCCTGTTCCTGCGCTTCCTCTGCCCGGCCATCATGTCCCCCTCACTCTTCAACCTGCTGCAGGAGTACCCCGACGACCGCACCGCCCGCACGCTCACCCTCATTGCCAAAGTCACCCAGAACCTGGCCAACTTCGCCAAGTGAGTGCCACGTCCCCCTGACAGCAGGCTGGAGCCCGTCCGTGGACGCTGGGTCTGCCCCAGAGCTGGGCTGGGCGACAGGCCCGTCCCTGCCTCCTCGGTCCCTCCTCCTCACCCTCTCTCCTCTGCACCCCAGGCTCCCCTCCTAAAGGTACATGCCTTTGTGGTGCGTTTCCTTAGTTTTCAAGGGTGATGAAGCAAGGTATTTTTTTCTTTCTGCCTCTTTGAATGAACATTTTATCATAAGGATTCTCCCACATACTTAACATTCACAAGCTTCTTTTTGACATGAGTGACTAATATGCCTTCAAGGGAGAAGGGCCCATGTCTCCTGAACCCGTCCACTGCGGTTGGGCACCCGGGTGGCTCCAGACTGTCCTTGTCTAAGGCTGCCAAGGTCGTCTGTTCGTGAAGCGCTTCAGTGTTCTTGCTGTACGTTAGAGCGAGTGGGTGGACACGGAAGGGCTGGCTCGGAGAGCTGCTTTCATGAAGGGTGGATGGAGCCCCTCCGGGCCTTCGTGGGGTTGGGCCATGAATCACCACTGGTCCCCGCCCTCCCGGAGCCAGCACTTCAGCAGGGAGAGTGGTGATGGACAGGGGCGTGGCCTCCTAGGAGGGCCATCCGCCTGTTGGGAGAGGAGAGAGGGAGGCTTCCTAGAAGATGCACTACCCAGCTGAGTTCAGGACGAAAGGCACAGAGGCACAGGCCGGGGAGGGACCAGATGCTCTGCTGTTCCTGAATTGTCACGTGCTAGGTCGGGAGATGTGGGAGACCACCCTAGAGGACAGCAGGGACTTGAAGGCCAGGCAGGAGCTGCCAGAGGGCTCTGAGCAAGGTGGCCCTCATCTGTTTCAAGTCCTGCCAACTTCAGCCTGGCAGCAGAGGGGCCAAGAGCAGAGGGAACAAGACTGGCAACCAAGAAGCCAGGAGGAGAGCAGAGTTATGATTCTAGTAAAGGCAGAGTGGTGGAAGGATTTGGTCAGGGATGATGCAGGAGGTGATGGTGATGCAGGAGGCCATGGCTGCAGGTCGTGGGGTGATCAGACGATGAGGCCAGCAGGCCTTGCCAGTTGTCGGGGAGGCAGAGGGAGCAGTTGAACACAGCTAGGCTTCTGGATCAGTCTCCTTGGGATGGGGAGCCCCGGAGGAGGGTGCAGGTTTGGGGTGACGAAGGTGACTGCAGACTTGGCCGAGCTGAGGACAGAGGGAGGTGCCTGAAGAGGAACGTGTCGGAAGGCTTAGCAGAGAGACCTGGCCAAGTGTGGCTTGAGAGTCAGTTGCACACCAGGGGCCACAGACATTTGGAGGGAAAGAGGAGAGAGACTGAGACTGGCAGTGAATGTGGAGTTAGGGCCATGGAACATTCCACATCCTGGAACAAAAAGTCCAGAAGGGGTCTCCAGACTTGGCCATGAGCGCCCTGAATCCATGTGGGTTGGCTGGCTAGGGAGTAAGTGGCATGGAAGGCAGCCACAGTGGAGGGATAGGAGCCCAGGGGGTGAGGCTGTCTCACAGAAGTTGGAGGGCTCCCGGGCGGGGCCCAGGGCGCTCACCCCATCTGCTCGGCTCCAGGTTTGGCAGCAAGGAAGAATACATGTCATTCATGAACCAGTTCCTGGAGCATGAGTGGACCAACATGCAGCGCTTCCTGCTAGAGATCTCCAACCCCGAGACCATCTCCAACACGGCCGGCTTCGAGGGCTACATCGACCTGGGCCGCGAGCTCTCCAGCCTGCACTCGCTGCTCTGGGAGGCTGTCAGCCAGCTGGAGCAGGTGCCTCTCCACTTGGGCCACGATGGGGTGGTGGGTGGGCCAAAGGGCACTGGAGCTCCAGGCTGCTCCTCCCAGAGTAACCATGAGGTCTGAGGGTTTGCCTGTGCGGTAGAGATCAGCGGCCCCACCAGGGCACCAGAGCCCAGGGGTCCAGTGCAGGCCCTGCCAGCACGCGCTGGGGAGGGATGTCGGCCCATTTCCTCCGTGGGGAGCACCACGTTCATGCACGGTCACCTGCTGGGGGAGCCTGCTCTGTGTGTTGGGGCCTCGGGTGTGCCTCTGAATGGATGGCATCCATGAGTGAAGGCATGCTCCCTACCCTTGGGAAGTGTGATCAGATCTAGCTGCTCCCATCTCCTAAGATGTCCTTGCTCTGGATTTTAAGGCCACTGATACAAAACAGATGGACTGGAGATGCTGTGTCTCCATGTGTCAGGCAGCAAGTTGCAAAACTTTCCAGAAGTGCCCTTGACCATCTGTTGAAACGGTCATTCCCTCAACACCTCTGACACTGCTGCAGGCGCTGTGGCCTGGGTTCCACTGACCCCAGCAGGCCCAGCCTACACAGTGGGCAGGTTCTGGGCAGCAGCTGCCAGGCCCTACTTCCAGAACCTCTGCTGCCTTCCAGGGCTCTGAGAGACCATCTTACAAAAGTTCAGTTCAGTTCCGTCGCTCAGTTGTGCCTGACTCTTTGCGACCCCGTGGACTGCAGCACGCTAGGCTTCCCTGTCTTTCACCAACTCCCAGAGCTTGCTCAAACTCATGTCCATTGAGTCGGTGATGCCATACAACCATCTCATCCTCTGTTGTCCCCTTCTCCTCCTGCCTTCAATCTTTCCCAGCATCAGGGCCTTTTCCAATGAGTCAATTCTTCGCATCAGGTGGCCAAAGTATTGGAGTTTTAGCTTCAGCATCAGTGTCCTCCCAATGAATATTCAGGAACTGATTTCCTTTAGGATTGACTGGTTGGATCTCCTTGTGGTCCAACGGACTCTCGAGAGTCTTCTCCAACACCACAGTTCAAAAGCATCAACTCTTCAATGCTCAGCTTTCTTTGTGGTCCAGCTTTCACATCTATACATGACAACTGGAAAAACCATAGTTTTTACTAGACAGACCTTTGTTGGCAAAGTAACGTCTCTGCTTTTTAATATGCATTTGCCCTTCCAATGAATATTTAGGGCTGATTACAAAAGTAGCTGCTGCTAAACCAGTGCTGGAAGGCCTCCTGCTCTTGCCCCATCCTTAGGGGTGAGCACTCAGGGCAGTCTAGTGTGTGGCCTTCTAGCTACATCTGTGCACATGTTAGGTGCCCACACAAGCAGTTCTTGCCCTTTTCTGTTAAAGTGAGAACTTAGCATGCACTGCCACGTGCATTGCTCACTCTTCTCTTGTGGGCATCTTTCCCCGACCATACGTACCACACACCACTGTGACCTTTCTAATGGCACAGACTGTCCAATCATGTGACTGCACCATTTAGTTCATTGGACACTCAGATCAGTCCCAGCTTTTCACTATGAACGGCTGTTGCAGTCGTTTCTGCTTCTTTATGTCCATTGCCCTTTGGCTCCTAGAGACCCAGGAGGGAGCAATGGAAATGAGGCTCAGAGCCCTGTCTTCCTCCACAGCTGCCAACACCTGTCACTCTGCCACTTGCAGAGCCTCTGTGTTGGGGGCCACCATCCCCCACACCTGCACGACCAGGCGGGAGGTATGGACGGTGGTTTGCAGCTGTCACAGCTGACAGTGTTGCAGCAGGATTTAAAGTCGAGCTGTTTGCTGCTCACGTCTCCCCTCTGTGGACCACATGAGTTTTCGTGCTTGCTTTCTGCACACAGCCCTCAGTGGAAGCCGGGACATAAGCCAGGTGAAGGCAGAGTCCCCCGCCCCTTGGCCTAGAACCTTTACCACCATCGATCTAAACCAGGGCAGTGGGCTTCAGACAAGCCCAGGCACCACCCTCTGCCTGACTGGCCGCTTGTTTGTCTGACAGGTGAGCAGGAGTGCCTGCTCTGTTCCTGGGCCATTGCCCCGGGGACTCAGGTGTCAAAGTGGGTCAGGCCTCAGCCAGCCCTGTGGAGTAGGTGACGTGGGAGGGGGCCTCCCCAGAAGCCTCTCCGATGGGGAGATGTAGGGGAACAAACTCCAGGATTCTCTGGGGTCACTGAGGCAGGACAGACCAGGGTGAAATGCTTGAACTAGGTTAGTATGTTTTCCTGTGGGCCTTGCCCCCATCCCAGAGATAATCTAGGGAGCTGGTAAAAATGTAATTTGTCATTTCTGGGTTCCCTACCCCTCCCAGACCCACTGAATCTGACTGCAGGGGAGGGCAAGCCTGCATCTCTGACTGGCTCCTTAGTGATTTTGAACACGGTTGCTCCAGTGCACTTGGCCTCCCCAGGTGGCCCCCTGGCTCATACCTGCCCCCTGCTGTGTCTTTGCAGAGCATCGTATCCAAGCTGGGCCCTCTGCCTCGAATTCTGAGGGACGTCCACACAGCACTGAGCACCCCGGGCAGTGGGCAACTTGCAGGGACCAACGACTTGGCTTCTACGCCCGGCTCCGGCAGCAGCAGCATCTCAGCTGGGCTGCAGAAGATGGTGATTGAGAACGACCTCTCTGGGTAAGAGCCACCAGACGTGCTGGGTGTGGTGGGGTGCATGTACAGACAGGGCAGAGCCCATCTGCAGTCTCCTTTGGGGAGGAGGAAACCTATAGTGGCGTTTATGAAGCAAACCAAATGAGACTCAGGGTGTTCCTTGGGCCCTAAGGAGTAAGAATCTATTTGGACAAAATCAGGGAAGGCTTCCTAGAGGAGGTAGCGCTTTAGTTTTGAGCTTAGGAAAAGTAATATTTCCATTGATGGAAAAGGCATTTTAGGTAGAGGGACTAACAAAAATAAAGGCCTGGAGAAAGACAGTATCTTTTGTTAAGAACAATTACTGGTCCCAGTCAGCACTAGTCACAGTCACTCTTTTGGGTGTGTATGAGCTAGTATTTCCTGGGCCTGAACCAGAGTCTCTGGAAGTGGAGCTCCAGGGTGTGTTTTCAGGAGGAGTTCAGGTGACTCTGTGAGGCATAGAGACTAGGAGCCCCAGGAAACTAGAGAGATGCTGAGGCCCAGTTCCCACTCTGCACCCCCAGTGCTGGGACGAGTGCCCCATCAGTACGTAGTAGAGGGGGAGGCAGAATGTTCTCGAGTGTTGACGTCAAGACGAGGACCTTAGCGTTTACAGTGAGCTACCTGTACTTGGAGTCAAACACTCGCCTCGTCCAGCAGGACCATCTTGGACCGGCTCACGAGGCTGAGGCTGGAGCAGCAGAGCTGGGTGCTGTCTGGCTCTGAGGTGGTAGGGACAGCAGTGGCAGGCTTTTAGCAGGCAAGGGCATTGAGATCACGAACGTGGGGATGTGATGTGAGGGACTGGAGGCCCAGGAGGAGGCCGGAGATGCAGAGACCTTGACACCTCTTCCCCCCGGGTCCCTCTGAGTCTTGAGGGGCCGTCCCTACAACCTGCCCAGTGAGGCAAAGCAAGAGTTCAAGTGGGGCCACACCTCGGTCGAGAGGTCAGGAGACCTGACCTGGGCGTGTGAAGGGTGGCCCAGGCCCCGGGCTTGTCCGGGTTTCTCCCAACTTCGCCTACTTCCCCCGTCCACTTCTTCTCGGCCCCCAAGTGCCGTGGCCTCGAGTGGCCACAACCTGCCCTGCCCTGTCCCATCACCCCCAACTGGCACGTCCTCTCCATCCCAGGTTAAGCCAACTCCTTTCCAAGCCCACATCGAAGCCCCAGGTTCCTGCTGCCTCCAGCCCACTCAGAGCCTGTTCATCTACACCCACCCCCCCATCCTTCCCTCCAAAGCCCACCTGGTTTCATGCCTCCTTCCAAGGAGCCGGCTTCCTGAAAGGGGCCAGGGAGAGGCTGGGGGACTGGAGTGGAGAGTGGGGGACGTGGCTTACGGCTGCAGGTGCAGACCTTCCCCGCCTGAGTCATTCCGTGAGGATCCTCCTCTGATACCTTGTTTTTTATTTTTTGCCGGAAGCCCCAGCCCCCGCCTGCCAGTCAGACAAGGGGTGGCAGTAGGAGGCTGCAGGTGGAGGCTTCTCTCAGCACAGGGCCCCCCTCTTCGGTGAGCAGCCTGACGAGGGACGGGAGGGAAGAGGCAGAGGGAGCCCCCCGTGGCTTTGAAGTCATCATTCCCGGGGCAGGACCCTCGGGTAGCAGAGAGCCACTGCCTTGTGGGTTTGGATTTAGCTCAGGGGAATTTTCCAGAGCACCCCAGGCCCCAGAACCTACTGTCCCAAGATGCCGCGCTGAGCAGGGAAAGGGCCGCTGCTAGGCAGCCTGGCCTGGTGCTGGGAGCTCGGGCCTCTAGTGCCACGGTTCCGTATAGGAGCAGCCATCCGCCCCGCACCTTGGTGGTGGCTTTTGCCAGGCTCAGTGGCTGCGGTTTGGTTTCGCAGCTGTGCCCCAGGACTCTCCCCTTCTTGCCACCCGCTCCCCTCCCCTCCCCTTCCCTCCTCCTCTCTCTTCCCTGCTCCCCCCTTCCCCCTTCCCTGGCTCAGGCCACCGGGGCGGCAGGTTGGCGGGGCTCTCAGTTGGTCGGGACCCGCCTGGGCCGCATTCACAGTTCTTCTCTTCCCCCTTCTTTCCCTGTGTGTGCTTGTCTCCCTGCAGTCTGATAGATTTCACCCGGTTACCGTCTCCAACCCCCGAAAACAAGGACTTGTTTTTTGTCACAAGGTCCTCCGGGGTCCAGCCCTCACCTGCCCGCAGCTCGAGTTACTCGGAAGCCAACGAGCCCGATCTTCAGATGGCCAACGGCGGCAAGAGCCTGTCCATGGTGGACCTCCAAGACGCCCGCGCGCTAGATGGGGAGGCGGGCTCCCCGGCAGGCCCCGACGCCCTCGCCACCGACGGCCAGGCGCCCGCGACTCAGCTGGTCGCCGGGTGGCCAGCCCGGGCGGCCCCCGTGAGCCTGGCAGGGCTGGCCACGGTGCGGCGAGCAGGCCAGACGCCCACCACGCCGGGCACGTCGGAGGGTGCGCCGGGCCGGCCCCAGCTCCTGGCACCGCTGTCCTTCCAGAATCCCGTGTACCAGATGGCGGCAGGCCTGCCGCTGTCGCCCCGCGGCCTCGGCGACTCGGGCTCCGAGGGCCACAGCTCCCTGAGCTCCCACAGCAACAGCGAAGAGCTGGCAGCTGCCGCCAAGCTGGGCAGCTTCAGCAGCAGTGCTGCCACCGCCGCCACCGCCGCCCCCGAAGAGCTGGGCCGGCGCCCCGGGGAGCTGGCGCGGCGGCAGGTGTCGATGACCGAGAAGGGCGGGCAGCCCACGGTGCCCCGGCAGAACAGCGCCGGCCCCCAGCGGAGAATCGACCAGCCGCCGCCCCCACCCCCGCCACCGCCTCCCGCACCCCGCGGCCGGACGCCGCCCACCCTGCTGAGCACCCTGCAGTACCCACGGCCCTCGAGCGGGACCCTGGCCTCGGCCTCGCCCGACTGGGCTGGGCCCGGAGCCCGGCTGCGGCAACAGTCCTCGTCCTCCAAGGGCGATAGCCCTGAGCTGAAGCCTCGCGTGGCACACAAGCAGGTCAGTGCTGCTGGGCGGAGAGGGCAGGCCGGACTCTGGCCACCCCCCTGGGGGGCGGGCTGACCCCCCACGTCGTGCTGCTCCTCCCGGTCACGTCATCTCCACCCGCACCCAGCTGCCATCCCATGCTGAATGATGCCGCAGTCAGCCCCATCCCACCAGCTACTTCCCGTGACACCCCCCAGTGGCCCTTGCTTAAATCCTGTGAACTAGCTTCACTGTGGCTGGGGTCCCTCTACCAGTTTCCCCAGAGACACCTGGGGTCAGGGAGAAAGAGGGATCTGTCTGCCCATCTCCAGTTCCAAAGCCTGTTAAAGCCCGACCCAGGGTAGGAGTCCACGTGGCCCCCAGTCCCCCTCCTGCTCTGAGCTGGTCTTCAGGGCTCTGCACAGAGTTATGGGTACTTTGTGTTAGACACCGACCTGCCAGGCCAAGCCCACTCGCTCTGCCCTAGGCGGCAGAGAAGCCATGTTCAGCTAGGCTCCCCCCCACCCCAGCTCTTGACGGCCTCAGGCTGCGTCTAGGAGGTGAAACTCCCCGGGCCGGGAGCTGCATCAGAGATGCCCATCTGTCCCTGTGCCGCCCCCGGGACCACCCCCTCCCCACCCCTTCCCCCAAACCCCGCCCCCGGGTCCCTCACCGCTGTGTTTCATCGCAGGGCCCTTCACCCGTGAGCCCCAATGCCCTGGACCGCACGGCTGCCTGGCTCTTGACCATGAATGCGCAGTTGTTAGAAGATGAGGGCCTGGGTCCAGACCCCCCTCACAGGGACAGGCTGAGGAGTAAGGAGGAACTCAGCCAAGCAGAAAAGGTAAAAACCGGACCCTGGCCACTTGGGCAGGGGTGAGCTGCCTCCCCGAAGTGGCCGGCAGGACCCTCTCTCCCCTCGAGCCCTGAACATGGCCAGTCCCCCCCCAACCCCTGGTCCCACGTCAGGATGGCAGTCAGGGGAATTTGGAGGATTGAGCTTAAGCCTGAGGTTTCCTCTATGGGCTGCACGTGAGGCTTGCCCAGGAACTGTGTTGAATCAGACTCCAGGAAGCACATTCCCTCAGTGACTGGGCAGCCAAGCTTCTGAGCACCTGGGGCTTGAGGAGAATCCAGGACTTGGGGCTCAGGGGTGCCCGAGACTTGCATAGAGCCCTCATGCACCAAGAGGCAGAGGAGACAGCGGGGAGGGGACATCGCCAGGACCCTCTGCTCTGGAATGGTCTCTGCCCGCGGCCTGGCTCTGCATCCTGCTCTCCACCAGGGTCTGGAGGAGAAAGCCAGGGGGCGGTGGTGGCAGATGGCCTGGAGGTGTTTTCTTCCTTCTAGGGGGAAAGTATCGGTCCTAAAACCTCCAAACCCCAGCCCTAGATTACATCTAGCATATAGTGGGCAGTGGGGTGCTTCTGTTCTCCAGAATTCTTCTAGTTAATATGGCAACTGCCCTAGACCCCTCATCTCCTCCTGGAGGCCAAAGCTCAGATTGCCACAAGGCCCCGCAGAACAGCAGCCACTTGCCCCTGTGCCGTGGGTGCCCGCACTCCCCTTGGCTCCGGAAAAGCCTGTCGCAGCCTCTTGGGTGAGGGCACACAAGTCAGGGTGTTTGCTTTCCCTCCCACCGGCCTGGGCCTGGGTCCATGTCCATGCTGCATTCCGCCGCCTCCACCATCCCCCTCCTTGATCCACCGCATCCACCTGCTTCCACCATTATTACGTGAAGGGGACCAGGGCACATGGGGCACAGTGCTCCCAGAGCCGGAGTTTGGCTGGAGAGCAAGGAGGGCCCACCTCACTCCAGGCTCTGCGCCTTTCTGAGACTCCATTTCCACATGTGAGTTACAGGGATGGCTCGAAGGATTTCAGGGTTCAGGCTGCAGCTGGCGTGTTCTCTTCCCTTGTTCCTTGGCCCAGGGAGCTGCTGTTTCTCTTACTTTCTTTGCTGTTAACCCTGGCAGGTGGATCCTGGAGTTGCCTTGAACTCCTTGGACACCCGGTCCTGCCTGTGCCAGGGAGGGCCCTCCCAACACCACTCTGAGCAGAAAACCCATGATGGGCCTTTTCTCCCCGAGGTGGGCTCTCCTCTGGGACCAGCTGTGTTTCAGGAGTTAGCCTTGCCACCTCCTGACCTTTGGGCCACCCTTTACTGATGAGGGAGTCCCAAGGAGAGGCCCTTCTTGCTTCCCCACTCCCTGGATTCTTGGGGCACCCGGGCCCCACCTCCCGCTTCTGACCCTTTGATTCTGGCCTTGACCCCACCTTCCCCTCTATTCAGTTCACACGACCTGCTAGCTCACTGCTTCTCTTGCTAATTTACACATCTGTCCTCTTCCCCAAAGCCTGGGAGTGCCAGGCTGAGTCAGACTCAGCGAGCCCTGGACCACTTTGCCTTTAATCTCTCCCCACACTTGCCATGCAACTCGCCATGACTTTAAGGTCAAATGGAGGCTGGGAGGCTAGTATCTCACCCCATTAGTCACTCTACTCCCCATGTGACTGGTTCACTTCCCTTCTGGACCCCAGTTTCCCCTCCTGTAGAGCCCCCACCTCTCAAAGTGCTCTGATTTCCTTTGTTTACCTTTGCAAGGAGAGGTTTACCTTTGTTTATTAGGAGAAGCTCAAGACCCTTACTTCTGAGATCTGGGTTTGAGTCTTCATCCTGTTCATAGCTGTAGGTCAGGCTTGGGGGTGGGAGAGCCCTGGATGGGGGCCAGGCGTTGAGTCTCACCTCATACCCCCAGCTCTGGCTGGGGTCCCTGGGCGTCTCCCCACTGTGTGAACTGGGCTGGGCTGGTGATGACCCCTGGGGCATTCCGAGCCAGGCTGCCTCCCACTGGGCTCATGAGCCTGTGCTTTCTGTCCTGGGTGCTGTGCCCGTGGCACGCTGCCCTCCTGGCAGGACCTGGCAGTGCTGCAGGACAAGTTGCGAATCTCCACCAAGAAGCTGGAGGAGTACGAGACCCTGTTCAAGTGCCAGGAGGAGACAACCCAGAAGCTGGTGCTGGAGTACCAGGCACGGCTAGAGGAGGGCGAGGAGCGGCTGCGACGGCAGCAGGAGGACAAGGACATCCAGATGAAGGGCATCATCAGCAGGTGAGGGCGGCTGGCCGGTCCCTGCTCCGGGCCCAGTCGTGGCCCCGCGCGTGCAGAGGGGCAGACCTGCCCACTGCCTTCCAGGAGGCCCTGGATCCCAGGGACGGGCTGCTCAGCTGTCTTGATGAGCTGAGTGTGGAGAAGAGTCTGAGGCGGTGGGGATTGGAGGAGGGTGGGAGCTTGGAGTGCAGGGCGCCCCCGTGGTACAGCGTGGGTTGATGGTGGAGTGTAAAGGTGGCCTGGCAGAAGTGACGTCAGCCAAGGCAGCGTGCAGAGGGCCTGGGGCCCCCCTGGGGAGTCACGTTTTCTTAGTGAACACTCACAGGAGAGTTTAGAAGCTGGATGGCGGCAGGGGTTGGGGGGGCAGGGGGAAGTGGGTGCCAGGAAACACAATGAGGACCCATCCAGTCCAGGGCAGGGGAAGTAGGGATGCATGTCAGTTACATGCAGCGGTGAGGATGGGAGTGAGGGGGGGAAGTATACAAAATAACCCTGATTTTTACCAAGAGCATCCGGGTGTGTCATGGTGCCAGTTACCGAGGTGAGGACCTTTGGAAGAAGAGCGGTTTGGTTAGGGAGGGGGAGAAGTGGGGCCAGTATTGGGTATGTTGAGTTTTAAGGTGCCTATGGGTTATGCAGGAAGATTTTCAGGTGGACCAGTGACTTCAATGCTGACTCTCATCTTTATTGACGCCTTATCTTTATTTCCGTGTTGATTCGCCTCTCTCTCCCCCTCTGCCCCTGTCTGTAAGCAGGGAGTGTGGTCGAGGTGTAGCATCCTTCTTTATGGCAGTAATACCAAGTGTGAGGAGACAGTGTGCATTTACATGTTAGTTTCCATGGTACAGGAATCTGTCCTCAGCATAGATTTAGCAGGTGTGCAGTAAATATGTTTCCCAACCTGGCCTCATGCTTTGTCCACTATAAAAAAAATCCTTCCTTAATTCCTCCTATTTACACTACCTGTTACTCTGCTCCTGATTATTGTTTACTTGATTTACCTGTGGGATTCCTCTTTATAAAATGGTTAGCATGAGCAGAGGGCCTGTAACTGGGGTGACAAAGGACCCACTGTTCACTTAAGTGCCAACTCTGCTCTTGGCTCACCTCATGTGTGTGATTCCAAAAAAGGAAACACTTTTCAACCTAACCACTTCCTTCTCACCTGGTTCTCTGAGGGATGCATCTTTTCCTGAATTCAGTGGCTTACTTAACATTTATTTCTACTACCCAGTCCTGGTGTATTTCCTCCCTACTATAAATGTCAACTAGGTCAATTTGGTTGATAGTGTTGTTCAGGTCTTCTGTATCTTTAGTGGTTTTTCTGTGTACTTATTTACTGTTCTGCTAGTTATTTAGAAAAGGATAATAAAGTTTCTAATCATAGTTACGAATTTATTTCTTCTTTCATTTGTGTTGGTTTTTACTTTATAGTCACTGAAACTTTATTTTTAGGTGCATACAGATTTAGGCTTATTATGTGCTGTTGATGAACTGACCCCTTCATCGCTATAAAATCACCTCGTAATATTCCTCATAATTTCCTCATAATTATCCCTCATAATATTCCTTTCTGTGAAGTCCACTTTGATATTAATACAGCTACCCTTAACTTTTTTGATTGACATTAGCCCGTTATATTCTTTTTCATCCTTATACTTTCAACAAAGCTATGTCCCTCACTCGCTACATAAAGTGAGTTTCTATCACAGACACCTTATTGTTCCTGCTTTTTATCTAATCTGATAGTTTCTGCCTTTGAGTTGGAATGTTTAGACTATTTACATTTAATGTAATTGTCAATATAATTATGTTTAAACCTATTATCTTGCTACTTGTTTTCTCTTTGCACCATCTGTTCCTTTTCCTGCTCTCTTCTGCTGCTAAGTCACGTCAGTCGTGTCCGACTCTGTGCAACCCCATAGACAGCAGTCCACCAGGCTCCCCCGTCCCTGGGATTCTCCAGGCAAGAATACTGGAGTGGGTTGCCATTTCCTTCTCCAATGCATGAAAGTGAAAAGTGAAAGTGAAGTCGCTCAGTCGTGTCCGACTCTAGACTTTTTATGATTCCATCTTACCTCCTTTATTGGCATATTAGCTATATCTTGTTGCATGAGGGGCAGAGGTTGGAAACTTTTTGTAAGGGGTGGATAATAGATACTTAGGCTTTGCAGGCCATAGGATGTCTGTCACAGCTATGTATCTCTGCTGTTTTAGAAGAATGTGCGTGGTGTGGCTGTTTACCAAAACTAGCAGTGGACAAGATTTTGCCCTTACGTGAGCTATAATAGCAGGGACCTGATAGTATTTTTGTTCCTCTGTACTTAATGTATTGATATCACTTTTCCTCTGTCTGATTTAAAGATTTTTTTTCTTTATCGTCGATTGCCAACAATTTGATTATGAAGTGCCTTGACATGTTTTCTTCATGTTTCTTGAGTTTGTTAAGCTCTTGGATCTGTGGGTGTAGAGTTCTGCCTCCCCAGGCTATTTTCTGGAATTCTCATTGCATGTATATTAGTCTTCTTTATATTGTTCCAAGTCCTACTGGTGCTGTTTTATTTTTTAAATTTTTCTCCTATGTTTTATCTTAGATTGTTACAGTGTGTCTTCAAGTTCATTCATTGTTCAGTGTCTAATATGTTACTCCTATCCAGTACTTTTTTTCATTTCAGATGTATTTTTTGCCTCTAAACTTTCAGTTTGGTTTAAATCCCATCCATTTCTCTTCTCATCCTGCTCATGCTTTCCTTGGTTCTCTTGAGCACGTAGAATGTATTTACAACAGTTGTTTTAATGTCCTTGTCTACTCATCCTGTCGTCTGACATTTCCAGGTCTGTCTTGATAGATGTTCTTCCTGGTTAAGGGTTATGTTTTCCTACTTCTCTGCATGCTTGGTGATTTTTGGTTAGATGCCAGACATTGTGATTTTTTTTACATAGCTGCTGGATGTCTTGTGTTCCTTTAAGTACCTGAGGGCTTTGTTCTGGGACACAATGAAGTTGAAAGAGTCGGTTTCATTCTTTCGAGGTTTATTTGTAAGCTCTGTTGGGGTGGGTCTTGGGTAGTCTTTAGTCCAGAGCTATTCTGGTTCTGCTGTTGAGGCAGTTTCCTTCTGGGGATTCTACTGATGCCTCCTGTGTTTACTAACACAGGAGTGTTTTTACTGCCTGGAGGGATCGTAAACTATTTTAGGGGTAGTTTTGTGTATTCCTTTCCAGTGGCTCTGGCCTGTTTTCTCACCAGCATGCAGACCAGTTCTCAGCCAAAGCCCCAAGGGGACCCCTCAGGAGATAGGTAGAGTCTTCTCTGCTTTTTCTCCTCTCCACTCCACCCCCGCCGCCCTCCCGTCCTCCACCACCACCGTCTCATCCTCCCCACCCCAGCCCCCCAGCCTCCCGGGTATGCTGACTCTGTGACCACTTCCGCCCTTTGCTTGCCTGGACACTCTCAGCAGTGGGCGGGGCTCCCCTCACGTGTTCCCATCTCTCGGGAGTCATGTGCCCTACTGCACTGCCTGTTTTTCAGTGTCTGGAAACCTTTGTTTCATATATTTTGTCCCGTTTTCTAGTTTGGTGTTTCCGCGGCAGGAGGTTGAATCCAGTGCCTATTATTCCACCATAGCTGGGAACAGAAGTTTCTCCCACTTCCTCCGTTGCTTCCACCTCCTCGTCTTCATCCAGGCTTTGCTCAGTGTCTTATGTTCCTGTGACAAAGGAACCCCCACCCCGACCTTGGCAGGATCCCACACCCCTTCCTCCTCAACCCCGATCCCATTGGCTTTTCATGACAGTCCTGTGTGGTACCTGCCCCTGCCCCATTGAGCTTCCTGTGCGTCTGCTGTGAGATGGACTGAGGGCTCGCCTAGGAGTTAGATGCTGTGCTGCACCGGAGGAGTCCCGCGGGCAGACAGAAGGAAAGCTGTGCGTGCTCAGTTGTGTCTGACTGTTCTGCAACCCCATGGACTGTAGCCCACCAGGTCCCTTTGTCCATGGGATTTTCCCAGCAAGAATACTGGAGTGGGTTGCCATGTCCTCCTCCAGGGGATCTTCCCAACGTAGGGATCAAACCCGCGCCTCCTGCATTGCAGGCAGATTCTTTACCCCTGAGCCAGCTGGGAAGCCCAAATAAAGCAGTAAGTGAACTCATCTGAGAAGAGCGTAGGGCAAGAAGAAAGGCAGGCTGAGGCAGAGCCCTGGGGCGCCTGAGGTCCTCAGGGCAGACAGGACAAGGCGTCTCCAGAGCAGTGGCCAGGGAGCTAGAATGCAGACCCAGAGAGTATAGTCGGAAGCTGGGAGTGATCGGCAGTGACTGCCAGGTGTGTGAGAGAGAAGCAGGATGAGCCAGGAAGGGTCTCAGGGCAGGAGCAGCTGGCAACAGGCCCACGCTGGCCCTCGTTCTGCACTTTTGGACATCGTGATCCTTATGTCGTCCCAGCTCGTTCCCCAACCAGCAGACCTTGCTTGTCCTTCGGTGTCCCGTTCGGCGTGTGCATCTGCACCCCACCCTCCAAGATGGTTAGCTGTTCCCCTTTCTCTGTTCCCATGGCTCCCCAGCTCCCCATGCAGAGGGCAGCTGCTGCCTCCCACCTGTGTGCCTGCACCTTGTGGCCTCATCCTGCCACCTCGAGTACCTGGTGCAGCCTCAATGAATAGAGTGGGTGGAGAAAGTTCTCGAGCCCTGCAGGCCCTCTGTTCCCCACTCAAACCAGAGGTCTTATGATGTGACAGCACTTGCTTGGCCTTGGGGTGCATGAGGATCTAATACCCACCCAACCCATCAGAAGGGGGCCGTGCCCAGGGCTTCTGGGGATTTGGGGACAGAATCTGGGGCGGGTGAAATGTAAGGAAGGAGCAGGCTCAGCCCGTGTCAGGTAGTGGAGGCCAGCTGGAGGGCCTCCGTCCCTGGCAAGTGTGGGAGGTGAGTCTGTGGCCCAAGGAGGGGCTCTCCTAGTGTGTCCCCCTCTGTGAGGGTGTGATGACTTGTTCCCACGAGGCCCCACACTCACCCCCTCACTTGCACCCTGAAATGCCGGCCTGACTGTCCTTGTCTCCGGTAACAGGTTGATGTCAGTGGAGGAGGAGCTGAAGAAGGACCATGCAGAGATGCAAGCAGCTGTAGACTCCAAACAGAAGATCATTGATGCTCAGGTGTGGGGCTCTGGCCTTTTGGACAGCCACAGGTGTTAAAGGACCTGGGATTAGGAGGGGGTGACTTTGGCTTCTTCACATCCTCGGTCATACCCCACTGCAGAAGCGAAGAAGGATAGGCGATCGGGATCTCTGCCCCAGGAGTCAGAGTCAAGGGTCTCAGTGGACCACAAGCTCACTAGGACAGGCTTTGAAAAGGGCGGGGCCACTCCGCCCCTGCTTGGGCAGCTTAGTTAGGGATTGATTACCTTTCACCAGGTGTTCTGACCAGAGTAGAAGCTATTGGGAGGGGAATGGGGAAGGCTAGGGTGACAGCAGGCTGGGGAGAGGGAGCAAGGGAGCTCTTGTTCAGACCCTTGGCTTCCCAACTGTGTTGAGGGGTGATAGCAGTTGAGAGACTGGCTTCCGGTCTCCTTCATCCAGGTCTGTGCCCTTTTCCTCTCCAGGGCCAAGCCTTGCTCAGTCAGGAAACTGCACAGGCTGATGGGAGCTGTGACCTCTGTGTTACCCACACCCACATGCACACACACATGAGTGAGGGTGCCTGCCCTTGGGGCTTCAAGGAGCTGGTACTTGGCACCACTAGGGCCACTCATTGGGCTGAGAAGCAGGTAATGCGGTAGAGACACGAGGAAGGCAGGCTCAGCGAGGTCCTCTTCCATGAGGGCGAGCTGCCTCCTCCCGGCTTCAGAAACTCTGCATCCTCGGTGTTTGTGCTCACAGGCGGTGTCCTCCAGGCCACCTCCCTCCGCGCTCTTCTTCCCTGTAGGCAGCCACAGCTCCGGGGAGACCCCTTTCCCAGCACAGATCCCCCCCGCCTTGGGGCCAGCAGCCCTCAACCCCACCTGACACCCTCTTTGTCCCACAGGAGAAGCGCATCGCCTCACTGGACGCAGCCAACGCGCGCCTCATGAGCGCCCTGACGCAGCTCAAAGAGAGGTACAGCATGCAAGCCCGTAACGGCCTCTCCCCCACCAACCCCACCAAATTGCAGATTACTGAGAACGGCGAGTTCCGAAACAGCAGCAATTGTTAACCTGCCCGAGGAGGGGAGGACTCTGGTGGCCCAGGGCGGGGTCCCAGCCTGGGGAGGAGCAGCGCCAGGGGGCCAGAGGCCGAGGCTCGCCTCCCCCCTCCACCCGCGGCCCAGGAGGCAGCCGCAGAGGGAACCGCAAGAGACTGACGCAGCGCGAGCGGGGGACGCCGGCCCACTCCCCCGAGAAGCATGTTGGGTGCAGGCTGGGGAGTGGGTGCAGCCTGGCGGGGGCAGGGGCCTGCCGCAGTGTCTCTGTTTTGGGTGTTGAACTTGGTGTGTGTGCCCTTTCCTCCTTGACCTGGCCGAGTGCATGTACCCCCCTACCCCCCGACACCCCTCCTCTGCACAGGGGGAGCCGCCCAGAGAGTTGGAGGGTCAGAGAGCCAAGGGCCTCCTGCCATGGCTTCCCCTTGCCTCCCAGGGACCCAGGGCTCCTGGGCAGCCAGGCGCTGGCCTGTGGGACCTGTCGCTCGGTTCCAGAAGCTGACAGGGTGGTCAGCAGGCGGGGAGAGGGTGGGGAGGACGGAGCTGCCAGAGCACTGTGTCCCCCCGCCTGTCTCCACCCTGAGCACCTGCCAATGCATGCTCGGGGCCCCTTCCTGGCTGTGAGGAGCCGAGGCGTCACCCCTACACCTGTCCCCAGCCCCTCGGCCCGCCCCCTCCCGTTCTAACTCTGTCAAATAGACAGTCTATAGACCCAGTGAGGATCTCAGCTCTTCCTTCTGGGCCCTCGTACCCGTGGGAAGATCAGAGCCTCCCTCGCCACAGGGGCCCAGGCTGATGCGCTGGGGCCCCCCCCAAAGCCAAAGATCTGGGCAGAGCTGGCCCAGGTGGCACTGTAGCAGTGGCCGCCTGTCTCCCAGAGCTCGCGTGCCGGCACGGTGGCCCTGCAGGGAGTGGCCAGCAGGTGCACCCCCCGCCCTCCCCAGAGACAGGCTGAGCTTTTCTGGTGGATGGTTAGAAAAAGAATTCTAGTGCCCACAGGCCCTGAGAAGGTGGATAACTGTGATTTTTTTTCCTTTCACAGTATGCATTAGAAACAAAAGCCCGCTTGCTCGCTTGCTGGAACACAGGGGCCTTTTAAATTGAGCGTGCGCACTGCATGGGAAATAGCGGCCCTGGAGGATGTTAGACTTGCTCCCTCTCCAAGACCGCGGCAGCCTGCACCCGCCCCCGTGCGTGCGGCCGGCCTCTGCCTCACCCTCCCGGGCCCACCGAGGACCCAGGCGCTGCAGACAGGGGAGGGGCCAACCCACGGCTGGGGCCGGTTTCCCTCAGCCCCAGGCTGTTTTGTAGCTTGTGGGCCCTCCCTACTCTCCCCCTCTGCTCCCGCCCTTGCGGGACATAGGTGGGCAGGAACTTGGGTCTCTCTCATCCTTGTTCCCACCCCTGACCCTGGGGAATTTCGGGGCCAGAGCTGGGGCATCCATCCCGCAGCCAGGAGCCGCCCTGACTGCTCTCAGCTGTGGGAAAGCTGGGGAGACCCCTTCCTGCCTCTGGGGCAGGAGCTGCTCCACCAGGACCCAGAGTTGGGGAGCAACAGGGGGTGGGTGGCTCAGACCACACTGCACCCCCGTCCTGGGGTGGAACCTGTAGTTCAGTTAGCCCAGAGACCTGCTGGTGGGGAGAGGGCAGGACCCCCCGAAAGGTCACAGACCTCAGGAAGGCAGGCCATTGGGGGTGGAGGCCCTGCCCCACTCCTCTGTCCGCATAGGCAGGGCCTGGCCCCAGGGACGTCCACCTCTTGTTCCGACTCACCCCTCCTCTGCCCAGCGAATCCTCCCCACCCGCCCCCCCACCCCTCTCCCGCCGATGCCTCGTTGAGCAACCTCAGACTGAACTGAGCGCCTCTTAGCAATACAGGGGGAGGGTCCCAGGGCCTGCACAGCCGGGCTCCAGAGGCCAGTGGCAGCCGGTGCTGGCGGCCCTTGGCCTGGGTTGCGAGCTCTCGGGCCGAGAGCCTTATCTACTTAGTGCAAAAACTGTAAAAGTGTACAGACTCTCCACAGATTTTTATCTGAACTGCAAGTCTGACAATTTTTGTAAATGTTCTTGGTGTTTGACTGTAATGTAACTATTTCACCCAATGGTTGTACATAGTCCTTCAGTCCTGGTGCTGCCGAGGGCTGCCCGGGACCGCTGCTCTCCGATGGTTTTTTATTTTATTTTTAATCTAGAGGACAGTATTGGGCAGGAGGCAGAGGTCGGGGATCTGGGGGTTGGGGTTTTGCAGCGTGCTATCTGGGTGGCTGGGGAACACGCGCCCCCTCCTGGGTCACCCTGAACCGGGATGAGGAAGGGCGGGGGACCCGAGCCCAGCCCCCCTGCCCGAGAAGGCTCTCCCCCGGCCCTCTCCCGCCAACAGAGAGGCCTGACTCTTTCCGCCTAACTTTTATGTTTAGGGTGAAGGAAACTGCCAAACTTCCTATAAGTGAAGACTCTTTCCAACCGCCCAGAATGGGGGTGGGGAACCCAGGGCAGAGCTCCAGGCGCCCCCTGACCCTGCAGAGCATCTGCCCCGGCGTCCACCTCTCACCCCTTCCCACCCCATCCGTCTGCGTAAGGCAGACCCCAGGGAAACAGCCCCTCTTTTTCTACACACTCCCCTAGCTCCCCCAGCCCCACTCCACCTCCCACCCTGCCTTTTGTAAGTATGTGAAAAGGAAAAAAATGCAAACGTTGGAGTCTTGGCCAGAGCGCCTCCCTCCAGCTGCGACTCTATGTAATAATGTACAGAGAAAGTTGTTGGTGTTCTAAGACTGTGTGGCTGTGCAATTTCTGTACATTTGCAATTAGAAATATTAAAGATTTATTTAGCTATTTTAAGCCTGACTCGCCTCTCCATGCAGCTGTGTCTCGAGCTTTTCCAGGGGTGACTCCCGAGTTGTGGGGTGACTCCCAAGTCATAGACTGACACTGTTTTGTACCAGGAGACCCCAGCAGTCAGTTCACCACAGTGGCAGTTGAGGGTCGGGAAGGAAGTCTGGGGTCTCTTCCTCCCTCTAGTCCCCCAGAGCATGACCCCCTGGACTCCCCTGTAGTGGACACCAGCTCCTACCAGACTCTGCTGCCCCAGCCCCTGAAATCTGGCTCCAGGAGGGAAGGAGGTTGGTCCAGGGTCACTAGCAGGTCGTGACTGAACTAGACATAAACCCAAGCCTCTGACACCTGAGAAGCCCCAATGCGTGACCCCCTTCCTGCCCGCAAAGCTGAAGCCAGGGCCTTTGCTGGGAACAAGCCAGTACCCAAGCCCCTCGGCCGTACCTACGCAAGGTGAGGACTGCAGGGGAAAGCAACATTCCCCTTTCAGACCGGGCCCCTGGGCTCCCATCTGCCCTCCCAGCAAGGCTTTCCCGCCCTGTTCTCCACCATGGTACCTCTTAGCAGACCTCCCAGCCAGATGCTCCGAGAGCTGCCATCCTACCCCACGGGGTGGGGGTGGGGTTGGGGGTGCCACAGTGACCCTCCGCCCTGGCTCACCACCAGCTGGGCACCCCTGCCTCACTGTTCCCTCCCTGCAGTGGCAAGGGAGAGGCAGCCCTGGCCACCCCTTGCTTTCATCCCTCCTCACTCTTCAGCCCCTGCTGCTGCTGCTCACAGCATTTAGAACACCAGCTCTCCACCTGCTCATCACCTGCTCCAGGCAGGTTTTCTTCCCTCAGACAGCGTTTTTTAAAGTGTACTGTCTGCAGGGACCTGCCGTCTCCACTCCTGCCTCCTGCCTGCCCTTTCCCCAGCCTTCTGTCACCTGGCTTACCTGTCACACCTTTACCACCTCATTGCCAAACCATGGGCCACCTCAATGCTTCTGCACCGCTGACCCTGGTCCCTCTGCTGGGGCAATGCTCTGTAAATACAAAACTCAAGGAAACAGCAACAGATGCAACCGGAAAATCATTTCATGTTGACAGAGGCGCTTATAATGAAGCTACAAGAGCCACAAACCTCCACATGTGGATTAAGGAGCATCGGATAGAAAGCAAAAACAGCCAGAAATGCAAGAGGAAAAAAAAAATTGACAAAAAACACAATTGCATTTGAGACTAACACACCACCAGTATTCGTTTATGACAGATCAAGGAAACATTAAGAACCCAGAGGATTTTAATAATTAATAAAGTTTATAAGCAGGGATACATCAAGCTCTTACCCTAGGGAGAACACACCTTCTTTCAAGTATACTTGGAACATTACCCAAAGGTGACTGCATATGTCGAGATGGGAAAACCTCAGAAAGTCAGCCAAAGAAACAATTTGGGCCACATTTTTTACCTTGAAGCAATAAAACTAGAGATCACTAAAAAAATGTTTACTTGGTTTTTCTATCAGAAAAGTTTAAAAAATATTGAATCAGTAAGATTAGGTTTTTAAGAGAAATAGATTTCTAATTAAACAGGGTATATTGATGACATACAGTCATCTCTTTTCCTTTGCAAGCACCACTCTACTGACAGGAAAAGACTGAAAAGATTATCACTCATAAGGTCAGAATTAATGTGGAAGGAGATAGCACTATTTAAGAGAATTTGAAAGGCTTTGGCAGCTGAAAGTTGATGAAAGATCATTGGCTAAATTAGCAGGGGGAGAGATGAACCAGAAATGAACTGATTAGCCCTGTGGGGCCCCAGCATGATGGGCCAAGCAAGGGTCGTTGTTTAGTCACTAAGCCATGTCTGACTCTGCAACCCCATGGGTTGTAGCTCACCAGGATCCTCTGTCCATGGGATGCCCCAGTCAAGAATACTGGAGTGGGTTGCCATTTCTGTCTCCAGGAGATCTTCTCAACCCAGAGATCAAATCCACGCATTGCAGGTGGATTCTTTGCCACTGAGCCACCTGGGAAACCCTCAAGCAAGGGTACCAGGTTGGAAATGGGGGAACCAGACTCCAGCCTTCTCCCTGTGTTCTGCACAGCCAGCTGGACACCCTCTGGAGGAATCGAGCCAGGTAGGCTCTGGACGTGGGGACACCAGGCAGAACAGAGAGCTCTGAGAGGCACAGGTCTAAAAGGAGGGAGGAGGGGTGAAAGGAGCTGCCCTCAAGAGTGCCCAGCCCACTAGTACTTGCAAGGCTCCCAGAATGGACCAGGCATCTGTCCCCCAGAGAGCTGACTGGAACATTCTTCATTGGAAAAACTGACTTCAGAGAAAAGACCTCCACATATTTCTCAATGTAAAGACTGTATCACTATTCCAACATCCTACAACGACACTCACTGATCAGTGTATATCCTGGGCCTTTGCACACACACACATATAAAGAGCACAGAGAACCAGGACCCCTCAGACAGCAAAGCTTCCAACAAATAAACTAGATATGAATTTCCCTGGGCCTTTGCTTCACTAGTCCTAACAAACTCCCCTATTTGCGAATATAATAGCTTAAAAAAAGTTTCAAGGAAGAGTCCAAATCAACCAGCCAAAGAAAAGAAACAAGAAATAGAGACAATGTAGGAAAGAGAAGAGCGTTAAAAAATAACCCTCCACCAAAATATAATACCCTTAGGGAGATAAAACAAGAATAGGATGTTATTAAAAAAAAAAAAAAAACCCAGATCACAAAAGACCTGCTATTAGATTTTTTGTATAATCCAAAGATAAAATATCTAACGGGACTGACAGAATACAAAGTTGATGTATTCTTCCAGAAATAGAAAATGGGAGTGAGACCTAGTCTTCAGCCAATACTACAAAGCTACAGTAATCAAAACAGCATGGTATTGGCACAAAAACAGACATATGGTTCCATGGAACAGAATCCAGGAATAAACCCACATAACTACAGTCAGTTAATCTTGGACAAAGGAGGCAAGAATATACAATGAGAAAAAATCTCTTCAGCAAATAGTGTTGGGAAGTCTGGACAGCTCCACATAAATCAATAAAGTTAGAACACACGCTCACACCATATACAAAAATAAGCTCGAAATGACCTAAAGACTTAAGGATAAGATGTGACACCATAAAACTCTTAGAAGAGAACAAAGGTAAAACATTCTCTGACATAGATCATAGCGCTGTTTTCTTAGGTCAATCTCCCAAGGCAATAGAGATAAAAGCAAAAATAAATGAATGGGACCTAACCAAACTTGCAAGCTCTTGTACAGCAAAGGAAACCATAAACAAAGTGAAAAGACAACCTGTGGAATGGGAGAAAATATCTGCAAATGATGCAACCAACAAAGGATTAATTTCCAAAATATACAAACAGCTCATACAACTCAATATCAAAAACAAAGAAACCAGCCCAATCAAAAATGGTCCAAAGATCCGTAAGTAGACATTTCTCCAAAGACATACAGATGGCCAACAGACACATGAAAAGATGCTCAACATTGCTAATCATTAGAAATGAAAATCAAAAGTACAATGAGGTATCACCTCACATTGATCAGAATGGCTTTCACCAAAAAGTCCACAAATAAATGCTGGAGAGGGTATGGGGCAAAGGGAACCCTCTTACACTATTGGGAATGTAAATTGGTGCAGCCACTATGGAGAACAGTATGGAGGTTTCCTTAAAAACTGAAAATAGAGTCATCATACGATCCAGTAATCCAACTCCTGGACATATATCCAAAAAAGATGAAAATTCTAATTCAATAAGATACATGCTCCCAATGTTCATAAAAGCACTATTTATAATAGCCAAGACATATAAGCAACCTAAATGTCTATAAACAGATGAATGGATAAAAAAGATGTGATATACATACACATTGGATTATTACTCTGCCATGAAAAAGAATGAAATAATGCTATTTTCAGCAACATGTATAGACCTACATTCATACCAAGTGAAGTCAGAGAAAGACAAATATATGATACCACTTATATGTTGAATCTAAAAAAATGATACAGATGAACTTATTCACAAAACAGATTCACAGACATTGAAAACTAACTTATGGTTACCAAAGGAGAAGAGAGGAGGGATAAATTAGGAGTTTGGGATTAGCAGATACACACTACTACATATAAAATAAATAAGCAACAAGGACCTACTCTACAGCACAGGGAATAATATTCTATAACTTGTAATAATCTATAATGGAAAAGAATCTGAAAAAGAAACTATATTTTGAATATATTTTATATGTATATAACCAAAATGAGCATGTGAAATGAGCACAATTGTACAGTAGTTTGAATATTCTTTGGTATTGCCCTTCTTTGGAAGTGGAATGAAAAGTGGCATTTTCCAATCCTGTGACCACTGCTGAGTTTTCCAAATTTGCTGACATATTGAGTGCAGCACTTTAACAGCATCACCTTTTAGGATTTGAAATAGCTTAGCTGGAATTCCATCCAACTCCACTAGCTTTGTTCATAGTAATGCTTCCTAAGGCCTACTTAACTTCACACTCCAGGATGTCTGGTTCTAGGTGAGTAACTACATCATTGTGGTTATCTGGGTCATTAAGACTTTTTTGTACAGTTCTTTGTATTCTTGTCACCTCTTCTTAGTGTCTTCTGCTTCTGTCAGGTCCTTACTTTTTCTGTCCAATATCGTGCCCACCCTTGCATGAAATGTTCCCTTGATATCTCCAATTTTCTTGAAGAGATCTCTAGTCTTTTCCATTCTATTGTTTCCCTCTACTTCTTCGCATTGTTCATTGATGAAGGCCTTATCTCTCCTTGCTGTTCTCTGTAATTTTGCATTCAGTTGGGTATATCTTTCCCTTTCAAGCTAGGCTTCAGCAGAACATGAACCAAGAACTTCCAGATGTACAAGCTGGGTTTAGAAAAGGCAGAGGAACCAAAGATCAAATTGCCAACATTCACTGGATCATAGAGAAAGTAAGGGAATCCAGAAAAATACCTACTTTTGCTTCACTGACTATGGTAAAGACTTGGACTGTGTAGATCACAACAGACTGTGGAAAATTCTTAAAGAGAAGGGAACACCAGACCACCTTACCTGTCTCCTGAGAAGCCTGTATGCAGATCAAGAAGCAACCGTTAGAACATTACATGGAACAACTGACTGGTTCAGTTGGTTCAAAATTGAGGAAGGTTCAAAAATTGACTGGTTCAAAACTGAGAAAGGAATATGACAAGGCTGTATAATTTTACCCTGTTTATTTAACTTCTATGCAGAGTACATCATGTGAAATGCCAGGCTGGATGAATCACAAGTTGGAATCAAAATTGCCAGGAGAAATATCAGCAACCTCAGGTATACAGATACCACTCTAATGGCAGAAGAGCAAGTAAGCCTCTTGATGAGGGTGAAAGAGGAGAGTGAACAAGCTGGCTTAAAACTCAACATTCAAAAAACTAAGATTATGGCACCTAGTCCCATCACTTCATGGCAAATAGACAGGGAAAAAGTGGAAACAGTGGCAGATTTTATTTTCTTGGGCTCCAAAATCACTGTGGACAGTGACTGCTGTCATGAAATTAAAAGACACTTGCTCCTTGGAAGGAAAACTGTGACAAATCTAGACAGTATATTAAAAAGGAAAGCTATCACTTTGCCAACAAGATCCCTATAGTCAAAGCTATGATTTTTCCAGTAATCATGTATGGATGTGAGAGTTCGACCATAAAGAAGGCTGAGCACCAAAGAACTGATGCTTTTGAATTGTGGTGCTGGAGAATCCCTTGGACTGCAAGGAGATCAAACCAATCAATCCTAAAGGAAATCAACCCTGAATATTTATTGGAAGGACTGATGATGCTGAAGCTCCAATATTTTATTTTACCCGATGTGAAGAGCCAACTTGTTGGAAAAGACCCTGATGATGGGAAAGACTGAAGGCAAAAGGAGAGGAGGGCAACAGAGGATGAGATGATTAGACAGCATCACCGACTCAGTGGGCATGAATTTGAGCAAACTCCAGGAGATGGTGAAGGACAAGGAAGCATGGTGTTCTGCAGTCCACAGCGTCACAAAAAGTTGGGCATGACTTAGCGACTGAACAACAACAACAAAACACCAATATAATCCAGCACACAGTTGCTCAGTTGTGGCCAACTTTTTGCAACCCCATGGACTATAGTCTGCCAGGCTCCTCTGGCCATGGGATTCTCCAGGCAAGAATACTGGAGTGGGTTGCCAAGCCCTCCTCCAGGGGATCTTCCCAACCCAGGGATCTATCCCAGGTCTCCCGCATTGCAGGAAGATTCTTTACCATCTGAGCTACCAGGAAAGCCCAAAAATAAACTCTACGTCAATTTTAAAAAAAGATACATGCTCCCCAATGTTCATAACAGCAATATTTACAAAAACCAAGACATGGAAGCCATCTAAGTACATGTCAAGAGATGAATGGATAAAGTGTACAGTCAATATATAAGTATATATATTTACTGTAAAGCACAGGGAACTATATTGAATATCTTGTAATAACCAATGATGGAAAAGAATCTGTATATATAGACTCACAGTCAGACACAACTTAGCAACTGAACAATTCTATATATATACCAGAGAAGACAATGGCAACCCACTCCAGTACTCTTGCCTGGAAAATCCCATGGATGGAGGAGCCTGGTAGGCTACAGTCCATGGGGTCGCTAAGAGTCGGCACGACTGAGCAACTTCACTTTCACTTTTCACTTTCATGCACTGGAGAAGGAAATGGCATATATATATATATATATATATATATATATATATATGCCATCTATGGGGTCGCACGGAGTCGGACACGACTGAAGCGACTTAGCAGCAGCAGTAGCTATATATACACACACACATGTAAAACTGTCTCACTTTGCTGTATGCCTGAACTGAACAACTGTAAATCAATTATAGTGTAATTTTTTAAATATTTTATAAAGATAGATAAAAATATTTTTAAAATGATGGATAGATTTGGAATGATGTTCGTGATATATTATGTATGCAAGTCAAGCAGTAGATTGGTATACCCATTCTTCTAGAGAAAATTAGTTGGACACGACTGGGCCACTGAACTGAACTGAACTTACATCACCTATAGTAAGTTACACAGAAGAACTATAGGAAAGCAAACACATACTATTAATGGTAACTTCCTCTGAGGAGTGGGGCTGAGCAGGATGGAAAGGAAGACTTGCATTTTCTACTTTATATTCTTATTATTGTTTAAATATTTTATGACCACTCTTTATTTCTTGTTTTGATATGGAGCCATTTAAGAATAAATAAAACATATCCACATAATGAAACTCTATGCAGCCATTATCTGTAGAGGATATAAATAACACTGAAGATGTTAATAATATATTAGGTGTAAAAGCTGATAAAGAATAATACGTTCAGAAGGATTCTAGCTTAGTTTTAAAAATCTATTTTCAAAAAAACTTCTGGATTAGGAGACAGTAATGTAGATAAGAACCAGAGCTTAGGCATAAGGGAGACCTGGGTTTTGCTCTTCATGGCTGTTGATTAGCCTATGATCTTAGGTAAATTGGAAACATCCTCAGTCTGTTTCCTTAACTGTTGTTGTTCAGTTGCTCAGTCGTGTCCGACTCTTTGAGACCCCATGGACTGTAGCACACCAGGCTTTCCTGTTCTTCACTGTCTCCCAGAGTTTGCTCAAACTCACGTCTATTGAATCAAGATGCCATCCAATTATCTCATCCTCTGTCACCCTCTTCTCCTCCTGTTCTCAATCTATCCCAGCATCAGGGACTTTTCCAATGAGTCAGCTCGTCGAGTCAGGTGGCCAAAGTATTGGAGCTTCAACATCAGTTCTTCTAATGAATACAAGGAAATGAGTTGATTTCCTTTAGGATCTATACTAACGATTTGCTGAAATAATGCTTGTCACTCCTATACTCAGCACTGTGACTGTCACATAATAAATAAGTGCCACCTGCTCTGGGAGCAATAATTATTAATAAAATCTTAATTATTATTAAGGATATATACCAAAGTGTTCACAAAACACTGACCTAGAGATAAACGAGAAAATGAATGACTTTTTATTCCTCCCCACCAACTTGGGGCTTAATCATTATTTTTTAAGTCTTTTTTTTTTCTGACCATACTTTTGCTTTTGTAATAGACACATTTAAAAACTAGAATATCTCAAGTCAATATCCAATATCATCCTTAAGAGTAAAACATAACAGCCCTTCCCAATGAGGTAAGAAACAGGCTTAGATGCAGGATTTTACCATATTTCAAGGCAAAAAGGCAGGAGAGAAAATAATTATAACTATTGGGAAAGAGAAGGCAAAAGATAGGGTCATCTTAGAATTTCCCTTGGAAGCAACCAAAACGTGCTCCTGGTTCAGTCGAGTGGCTGAATACACAATAAGCACACAAAATTGAAACTGCTTTTTCAGACACCAGCTGGTGCCTATTAACAGGCTGGGCCTGTAGGTACAAGAAGAGGCAGGTGGACAGGAGACCTCAAATCTGGACAATCTGGTGAGGTTGTACGCACAAGGTAGATGGTGGGTGTACAGGAAACAGCCAGTCTCCAGAGCACACCTCCGTTCCAATGAACAGTACAATTATACTTCACTGTTACTGAATTTGTATTAAAACATTTGTGGATTCAACATAAATGTTTAACATTTATTGCTATTTTTGTGACTCTCCATTGGCATCGTTTTCATATATCCTTGAAACATCCAGAAAACAAATTAGCCTAGGATGTATTGCCTTCTGAGAGGCCCAGCCAATCAGAAACATAAATAGTTCTTTTTCCCTAGGATGGTAGTTTGATTTTGGCCACACTCTGTCAGCCAGTGACTCGGGGACTGGGGACCCCACTCACCTGAGGCACAGAGTCCCTGGGGAAGGCTGGGGTGGGTTCCTGGGGTGTCCACGCTTGGCTGATGTGTGAAGTTTGGCTTCGTGCTCATCGGGGAATCAACACTGCCCAACTGGAAGGGAGACCTCCCTGCAGGTCTCAGATCTCTGGGAGTCTCTGGAATACTTTCACAATGTTTCTAGGCTTTACCTGAATTATAAAAGTAAAAAACACTTGTGTTAAAGGAAAATTTTTTAAATAGGTAAAGCGTAACTTTCACACAAACATAAGTTGAACATATATTTAGTGTTTTTAACTCATTAATTGATTTCCCTGGTGGCTCACTGGTAAAGAATCCTCCTGTCAATGCAATGGATTCGATCCCTGGGTCAGGAAGACCCCCTTGGAGCAAGAAATGGCAACCCACTACAGTATTCTCACCTGGAAAATTCCATGGACAGAGGAGTCTAGCAGGCTACAGCCCATGGGGTCGCAAAGAGTTGGACACGACTGAGCATGCACAACTTATTAATTAAGGATGGAACCAGCCAGCTGTCATAACCAATTCAAAGGAGAATTCAAAGAGCCACACTTACAGAGGCAATCACAGATGCTGGAAAAATTTTACAAATAGAAACACAGGACTAGTTCATCCACAGGCAATAATCAAGTGTATTCCACAAGACAGAGTTTATTTTGGTTTCTAAGAACAAGTATCACATGTATCAGTTTTTTTTAATAATATAATTGACAGAGCTGCACAGTATCTCAAGGGCAGTGAAACTGGTTATGGATTTAGGAGGCCCAATCATCTTCTTTTATTTCAATGTTTTTCACAATTTTTCCTGACTCCCGTTTAAAATAAACACAAAACAAAACAGAAACATGCAAAGTTAAAAGGAACTCTGTCATCCACAAATCCCTCTCTCCGTGGCTATCTGTTGTTAGCAGTTTATCAAGGCTTCTGGAAGACTTCATTTCTGCACATACAGATGGTTTTTTTCTTCCTAATGATTATTTTTGAACATTGTCTAAAATTTCAAGCCCTAGAGTCTTAAGTTTTAAAAGAAAACTTTGGATTTGGAAAGAATTTCAAACTTAGAGCAAGTTTTCTAAGATCAGCAGTATAGGGAACACACATGTGTCTTTTAATAGATGATCCTATTAACATTTGTTTTGTTGTTCCTCATTTATCATTCCACACCCTCTCTCCACACACAGGTTTTTTCCCCCTGAACTCCTGATGATAAGTTACATTTGTCCCAGCCCTTTACTTCTAAAAACTTCAGTGAATATTTAGTAAGATTAGAGATATTCTTACATAATCACAGTATAGTCACCCACCTCATTTTAACATCAGTACAGAATTTTCTCTCAACTAGCATTCACATTCCAATGTTCTCAGTAGAACCGATAATATCCCTTTATACCATTTTTTCCCCTCCAGCACAGGATCCAATCTGGGGGTCAGAGATTGCATTTAGCTGTCATGTCTCTTTAGCCTCGTTTAATCTAGAACACCTCTGTGGTGTTCTTTATCTTTTACGGCATTGACATTGGAAGAATACGACCAACCGTTCCTCCCCACACGCCCTTTTAAAAATAGCATTTTGCATTTGTCTGATGTTTCCTTGTGACTAGTTTCTGGTTATTCGTTCTTGGCCAAAAGACTGCAGAGAGCATATGGAGTTCCTTCTTAGAGTAAGGCATGTGGAGACACCTGACGCCTGTCTCTCTCTCCCTGGTGATGTTAATTTTGATCACCTTATCAGGGTGTGAGCCAGTTTCTCCACTGTATATTTACTGGGTTTTTTTTTTTTTTAAGTCTTGCTTGCAACTAACCCGCAGTCCATGGGGAGATAGTCTGACACCAAACAAACATCCTGCTCATTACCAAAATTCAGCAATGCTTAATGACGGAGTGATCCACTCTTTACCAGGATGGTTGCAAAAGATAACTTTCCAATTCTAAAACTTCCTCTTCAATGGCTGATTCAGACATTTACTGTCAGCAAAGGTCTTCCCTTTCTCCCAAGTCAGTGTGGACTTAAATGTCTGTTTTTTAGGGCTTACAGTTCATTACTCAACTTGATTGTTTTGGTGCTCAAATACTCCCCAGTTTGGCCACTGGGAGCCCCTCCAAGCTGGTGCCCCTGTCCTGTGACACACCTTCAATGTGGTTTTTGAACATTCCCTTACTTTCTAGCTTCACCAGTCTCATCTTGCACCTACCCTGCCCCAGCTCTGGGATTAGTCATTTCTCTGTAGAACTCCGGGGAATGCAATTACAGACCAAGACCTGAGAGCTGCTAGAATGTCCTTTCTTCTTGACCTTTCCAGCAGACAGAGCTAGGAAACAAATATATTGTGTATATATATACAAGTATACATTCAAACCTATATACATGTGCACATTTTAGAAATCACAAATTTGCATCTGTATCTCTAGTTCCATGGAATCTAAAGTTTAACAAGTGTTCCAAGACGCCTGTGTCAGGTGTAGGCTGCTCAGAGAAGGGGGAGAGGGAGCTGCTCCCAGACCCTTGCCCCCAGTTGTCGGTTGGCGGGGGGGGGGGGGAGGCGGTGCAGGCACAGCCTGAATGGAGGAACAGATGAGAATGCCAACCTCGAGGGCAAGTTCCCAGGGAGATTCCTTCCTGAACTGTCATCTCCACTGGCAACAGTGAGTCTTACTTTGCTCTGCATGGTACAGCAGGTCTTAGTCTGTCAGCCTGCAGAAACCTCTCCGTAGGTTCTGAATGATGCTGAAATACCCAAAATGATGCTTCCTCTATAAAAGGGAATGTGCCAAGAAAAAGGAGTGACTTGAAAACAAACTTAGGATTAAAGCGTATTATTGCTAAGAGTGAAACAGAACACATGTGCTTAAAAGTCAAAGTCGTGACCCTTGCTAGCATATCAGCTTGAAGAATTATCCAAGAATATTGCAAAAGACAAATAATTGGAAATTTGGAGAATTAAACAATCATACTAGCAGAGAAGTTGGCAGAGGATATGAAATGGCAAGTCACAAAGAAGGAATACAAATGGATAGTAAAGAGAAGAAAATATGCCCATTCACACCAGTAATTCAAGAAAAGCAAGTGACTATAGCAATGAAAATATTTTTTGGTCTAGTAGTGTTTAGGTGATAGAAACAAAAGAAATCAATCTAAGTAGAGAAAAATACATAAAACATTAAGAAAATATAGGTGCTAGGTGCTGGGATTCTGCTCTATAAGATGTTACATCAGACTGTCAAAGTGAATTTGTTTTCTGTTATTAGGCTGTAGGATCCAAGTTCATTCAACTTTGTACACTTAGCACCTAACACCATGCTAGGCACAAAGTAGGTTCATAAGAGGAAAGGTCATATCTCTTGACCACAGAGCAATGAAAGTAGGAATAACAAAATTGTATCTGCTGCTTGGAAATTCAAAATGCATGTAGAAGTGCATATGTGGGTCTATGTGTGTATGGGTGAGAGGGTCAGGAACACAAACTGTGATGGGTGTGGCATGGATCTGTGTAGCCTACATGTTGGGATGGGAGCCCATATCCAGGGGTGTGTTTGAATGTGCTTCTGTCCAGGTGGTCTGTGTATCATTGTGGGTATATGTTGGACTGCACCCTGTAGGCCTGCAAAGCTTGTAGATGCCCAGCCTCTGGACCGAAGAAAAAGAGTCTGGAAAGAGCCACAGAGACATCAATGGCTTAGTGGACCAGTCCAAAACAAACGGTCCTGGAGCAACATCCCACAGTGTGTAGCAGATGGCAGGCAGGACATGGTAGCAATCTTGGCTCCTTGGGGGAGAAGTAGGCTGCCATTTATAGGGGGGAATTGATGTCAGATTGACTCAGTCACCAGAGAAACCAGCAGCTGAGGCACGTCCCTCACTGCCCCTCAGGTTAATGCCCATTATGAGGGCAGATATTTCCCTTCAATAAACTAGCAGGTGGAGCCATTCCGGCCTAAGGACTAGAGCAGTCACTAGGGGCTAAAGATGCACAGGTGATAGGGAGCAGGAGAAGCAGGGCCTGGTCGAGCTGGGAATGCAGAGAGCAACAGCGCTGCCATCTTGAGTGGCCTGACCACACACACCTCCCCTACATACCCCGCACGACCCTTACAATTTTTTGGTCGACCCCTCCTTCAAGATATCCCGGGGATCAGGTATGCAGAGGTGCACTGCAACCAGAGCCCACAAATGCGAGCTGGGTACCAGCACTAATGAGGATCAAGAGTAAGCCAGGAACTTATCCAGTCAGTTTTTCATGGCAGTCCAGGGGAGGATGACCACAGCCTGTCACTGTAAAGCCAGCAATCCGACTCCTTTTGCAGAGAGGCCACCATTGTAGCCCAGTCCATGAACAGACTCTCTCCACCCAGCCTGGATATCTAAGACGTTTAACAGGCACGATACAGGGCAGATGGTGATCACTGAGCAAAATACGAGCAGTGATTGCATCCTGAGATGGTGTCACCCCTGCCTATAGCTTCTGTCCTGTAGCGTCATATCACATAACAACCACGTAACAACCGACTGCAGGGCTAATACAATGCTTTCTCCAGTAGGGGAAACCTGTCCTGTTCCCCACAGGGTAGGGAACCCTAACCACCAGGGACTTACCTGTTTCAGCCCCAGAACCATCTCATAATGTGCTCCCTTCACAAGGGCAAAAGTGAGTGACTGTCCTGACCAATAGCTGAGCTCGGATGGTGACTAGTTGCCTCTGGGTGAGCATGGCATAGGCCCTGGGATGATAACTGCTGGGATGCTCACTGACAGTTTCTGGTCCACAGCTGAGAGTGGCTCCCATCTGTATGATTACATGGTCCATCATGTTTTCAATTAGCCCCAGAACAGTGGGGCTTTAGGACGAGTAGAAACGCCAGCCTGTGGCATTCTTATCAGTCCATTTCTCAACTTCAGGGTGGCTCCTTGGTCACTGTTGATGTCCATGGTGGTCCCGTATGGTGCACACAGCTGTTCTAGATCCCCAATAGTGGGTTTTGCATTGCTCAACCACTTGAATGGGCCTTTTGTAATGTCTCTCACCTGTTGTAACACACTGTAGGCTGCGTATAACTTTGCCCCCTCCTGCGGGTGAGACCAGAAGCCCCAGGCTACTCTATTATTTTGCTGTTGCCACAGGCCCCAACCAGTCCATTCTGGGTAACTAGCCACGTCCAGGTACCGTTGTCCCTAAAGCCTGTGTCTGTAGTTGTTTAGGGGTGGTGGGTGGGGGGGTATCTAGTCTTACCCAACCAGAGAACACCCAGGTATTTGAAAATCTAGGTCCATGCATTTTGTCTGTACTCACCAACCATCCCCGCGTGGTCAGATGAGCCAGGAGCCCGGGACTACTACATTTAAACTAGAAAGAGACTGAGGTTAACAGAATGTCATCAACACGGTGAGACGGAAAGATATCTCTCAGGGCAGTCAGTGATCACAGGGCCCCATGGGCTAGGGGATGGACCCACCCCCAATGACTCCACAATTGTTGGTTCCCCATCCTATTTCCACAACTCTCCGTGCTCATGAAGCTTCCTCCGCTTCCTAGAACGTGCTCAGCCACTCAGTTGTGCCCGACTCTGTGACCCCATGGACTGTGACAGGAGCCTGCCAGGCTCCTCTGTCCGTGGGACTTCCCAGGCGAAAGTACTGGAGTGGGTTGCCAGTTCCTCCTCCAGGGGATCTTCCCGACCCGGGGATCAAACCCTTGTCTCCTATGTCTCCAGCATGGCAGATTCTTTACCACCTGGGAAGCCCTTGCATTCCTGGCTGACTCACCAGTTATTGGGCTGCATGCTGCAGGCCTGCAAGCCTACAAGTTGTCCAGCCTTGAGACTGAAGAAAGCGCCTGGATACAGCCACAGAGATATCAGTGGTTTATCGGACAGGGGAATCTTACATGTCCGAAACAACACCCCATGGGGAGCGCAGGCAGGGCGCGGCGGCCATCTTGGCTACTCAGGGGAGAAGGAGGCTGCCATTTATAGGGAAACTGACTTCGGGTTGGCTCATCAGTCACCAGGGAAACCAGTGGCTGGGCCCATCCCTCACAGTGCCTCAGGTTAATAACCATCTCGAGGGCAGATGGTTCCCTTTAATAAACTAGCAGGTGGAGCTGCTCTGTGGCCTAAGGACTAGAACAATCACTAGGGGGTAAAGACGCTCAGGTGATAGGGTGTGGGGGAAGCAGGGCGTGGTCAAGCAGGGGGTACACAGAGGGCAAGAGAGCTGCCATCTTGAGCGGCTGATCATAAGGGATGTGCCGCAGTTTAGTCTGAACAGAGCTGTGACTGGTGTGCATGGCACCTGCTGAAGGCAGACACCCAGGCCTGTGGGGTCCCAGAAGGTGGGACAGAGGCAGACATACCAGGCTCTGGCCAGGCTATGGGCATCAGTGGCTGAGTCCCTGGCTGGCCTGTCCATAGGTGATGCTGCAGCAGTGGCCGAGGGCCAGGAGACCCAGGGGGAGGGGGAGATAAGTAGGCAGACACAGGACAGGGGGTAAGAAGTGTGGGGGACAGGAGGACAGTACAACGCCTCGAGACCTTTTCTCTGCAAGCAGCACCCAAGGTCAGCCCCCAGCACTGGCCCCTGCCCCCCCCCCCACAATCTCCCCCTTCCCAGTCATTCCCTCTTCCTTTCAAGCTGTAGACAGGGAGTGAGTTCAAGGTCCTCCCACCCCCACTGGAGGTGTGGGGAAGCAGTCCTGGCAAGAGGCGGGGGCAACATGTTCATTATAGGAAATGAGCAGCAAGATCGCATTGTAATAAATCAGCGCAGATTTCCGAGCAGCACGGGGTCTCGCGGGCTCCGCGGGCCGTGGAATTCAATATGATATGCTTCAGCCTGTCAGCTAATGGGCTGCTGCTGGATGCCACGTGATCCAACCTTCCCGGGGACGTTAAACGATGCTGAAAAGCGGCCCAGATGTATTTACTGGGGCGGTGCGTGCTCCTGCCTGTGGGTGTGTGGGGAAGTGACAAGTTGGGGAAACAGGTCTTTGTGAGCACGGTGGGAGGGGATGGGGTTTTCTGGCTGCCCTGGGGCCTGGGTGGACAGTCCAGGGCCTCCCCACTGGCCCTGCTGCTGGGTTATGTCCCACACCGGGGTTGTCACCAGCTCACCGGGTAACACAGTGCCCCATGATGTAGAGCATCAGTTCTCCACCTGTTAAATCCATTCATTTGATTACTATTCCCGCTCTCGCCTCGCCTTCCTTCCTTCCTTCCTTCCCAGAACACTCCACCTACTATGTACTGAGTTGTGTGCTGGGTGCTACCAGGGCGGCCAATGGGATGGTCAAGGGCCTGCCCTCCTGGATGGAGGGGAGATGGCATTAATTCTGCCTCCTGCAAGCCTCTTGAATCTGTGCCCTTTATCACGCGGGCTGCTGCTACCAGGACTCCTGCACCCCCTGCCAACCAGCCTCTCCACCCTACTTCGTAGTCCACCATCCGAATCCTAAGTTGAGTTATCTTTCAAGCCACAGTTAACCCCTGCTCTTGGTTAACCCCTGTCTAAGTGTCAGGTCCAGGCTGGCAGGGTCATGTTGGTTTTGCTCATCTCCTCGCCTCCCCTCGGGCGGGCATGGGGCTGGCCCAGGGAAGGTGCTCAGGAGTTAATGACTGGGAGGAAGGAGCAGGAAAGAGAGAGGAGTGAGTTGGCTAAGCAGGCCTTAGCCAGGTCAGAGGTGCCCTATAGGGGCTGGAAGAGCTAGAGATCCTCATGGGGTGCGGAATGCAGGAACCCAGAGTAGCCACCGGAGCCAGGCAGGGAAGTGCAGCTGGGAGGACCAATAACCTTCCCGGAGAAGGACTGATGGCAGCTGGAGGCCTGGGGGTGGGTGGAGCAACAGGAGTTCTTGCAGGCACCTGGGGGGGTGGGGGAAATGGTGCAGGGGCACCTTCCTCATTGGAGGAGGGGGTTGAGGGCTGGCCCAGACGGAAGAGGGGAAGGGTTTGGGGTTTAGGAGGAAGGACCTGCTTTAGAGCGTACATCCCACTGGCCCCTGCAGACCAGGAAGGGTCCTTAGGCCCCTGCTCCCCTGGGCGCGCCTCTTGGCAGTGGTGTCTGTGTCCACCGTGTCCTTCTGCAGTGCCCCCTCTGGGGGATTTAGAGGAGGGGGAATAACCTGCCCCTTAAAGGGCTTTCATTTATAATCTGGAAAGAGCCCTAGACCTACTAAATAAAATGGCCTCAGTGCAGACCCGCAGGGGCGACTATAATTACCTGGGAAGAGCCACTTTGCTACTTTTTGGAAAAATTTGTACTTTTCAAAGTGTTTAATGGATATTTATACAAAAGGACAGCCTGTTGGGTAAGTGCACAAGTTTACATTAGGCTGAGAAGGCTTGGGGGAGGCTGGGTCTTCACCTCTCACGCTTGTCCACTGGGTTTGGCAGGCAGAGGCCCCGCCTTCACAGACAACAAACTAGTGGTTTTCTGTAGGGGGAGGGGTGAGGGAGGGGCAAGACAGGAGGAGAGCAGGTGGTACAAATTATTATGTATAAAGTAAGCTACAACAATATATTCTACAACACCGGGAATATAGCCAACATCTTATAATAACTATAAATGGAGCAAAACCTTGAAAAATTGTGAATCACTATACTATATACCTGCAACTTATATATTGTATTGTATGCACCTGTATACATCAACTATACCTCAATGTTCTAAAACTTTCAAAAAAATAAAAGGCCTGCCTTCACTCAGTCCCTCATTTGTTCATTACACAAGCATTTCCTGAGCACCTCTGCTGACCAGGGATGGGATCCAGACATGAATGCTCACAGCCTTACCCCAGAGAGAAAAGCACCGAGCAGTGGGCTAAACGGACACACCAGTGCTGGCCACCCCCGGCCATCCTGCGACAGTGAGGTCAACTTTGCAAAGGAGGAAGCTCACCAAGTCACAGGAGAGGAAGTGTGTCAGGGGCAGAGGGAAGATCCTGGACGTAGCCCTGGAGGAGTGGAAGAGATGGGCTTTGAGAAATGGCCGAAGTGTATTGTTTAGTCGCTCAGTCGTGTCTGACTCTTTGTGACTTCATGGACTGCAGCCCGCCAGGCTCTTCTGTCCCTGGGATTTTCCAGGCAAGAGTACTGGAGTGTGCTGCTATTTCCTTCTCCAGGGGATCTTCCTGATCCAGGGATCGAACCTGCAGCTTGTGCCTTGCAGGTGGATTCTTTTCCGCTGAGCCACTGGGGAAGCCCTGGGGGGTCCTGAACTGAGGTTCCTGGACTTAGGGAAGGGGGCGGCTGCTTGTCAGGCTGTCCTGCTGTTCACCTCCAGGGGGCGCCCCGAGGCCCTGCTCCAGATGTCATTGCGCAGTTCATGACCCTTATGGCTGCACCTGGTGGTCCTGTTGGTGGGACTGGGGAAAGCTGGGCCTCGAATGGGCAGGTCCCCCAAACCAGGTGGGGAGTTTGAGCTGGATAAGGTGGCAGGAAGCTGTTTTGCCTCTCTAGGAAAGAGGGTGACACAGTCAGATTGGCATTTCGGAAAGGCCACTCTGGCAGTCTGTGGAAAATGTGTTGGAGGCAGAGAGACAGTTGGATGCTGAAAAATGGCCCATATAGAACACATATTTCAAAAAAAAAATATGACAAAAGGCTCTTTTCATCTGCAAAGTGATGCTACAAATCAACAGAAAAAGACCAATAGGAAAATGGGCAAAGAGCAAGAACAGCCAGTTTGTAGAAAAGGAAATAGTGATGACTTTGAAACACAGAAGAAAGCTTCTCAGCCTCATTCATGAGAGAAACATTAAATCTATAATGAGTGATGCCATGTTTTTTCACCCACCAATGAGCTGTTAGCATTTTGACAACATGCTGTATTGGGGAGGATGGGGTGATCTGGCCCTTAACTTGACAGGCCTTTAGCTGGAGTTCGCTTGCTGGACCACCTGTCCCTAGAACTGAGGATCCCAGAGCCTTGGACTGTGTGCTTTACTCCTTCCTGAGAAGGGCACACACTCTGTCTGGGTTCCTCCTCTATTCTCCAGTCCTGGCTCCTAACCCTCTCAAGGGGAAATTTCAGTGACCTGCTTTGGACTGAGTTTTCCAGGGGATGGGAAGTTTTCCCCAGGAGTTTGGAGCTGAGTTGCAGCCAAGCTACAGAGCCTAGGATTGGAATTCTTGGTGGGAAGATCCAAGATATTCCCAGAATCCCCTGCAGTCTCAGGAACCCGCGTGCCCTCCACCACATTGTGCTTCCCAAATGGAAAGTCCATGACAGGGGTGAGAGATGCTCGTGCAGCTGTAAGAGAAACACAGTTGTTTTCTTGGAGTAGCAATTTTATTTGAAGATGGAAGGAGAGTAAAGCATTTTTATATTAAAACAAATACGAATTGAGGAAAAGCCATAGTATGCGTCCACTGAGTCCCATTTCATTTTTTTCAACGTGGATACACAGGAAGAACACATTGCCCAGTATCCCCTGCACTTAGGGTGGGTCCAGGTGACCAAGTTCTGGTCGAGTGCATGTGGGTAGAAGTGAGGCCAGCACTCCCTGAACAACCCACTCCTGCAATCCTCCTGTCTTCTCTTCTTCTTGGAGGCAACTGGGAAACCATCCTTGAGGGGGAAGAGCCCAGGCCGGACTCCAAATAAACGTCATCCTTGACCCAGTGAGAGTTGCACAGGCAAGAATAAACCTCAGGGTGAAGCCACTGTGATTTGGAGGTTAGCTTAGCATCATATGAGTCAGCATCCTGACTAAAGTATGGATAAAATATGGAGCCCAAGGCAATAGTTACAGGACTTTTAAAGCTAAGACATGAAACTTCAAGTAAGTAGCTGCTTGCGCCTGGCATTTCAGCCATGCCCACAGACTTCTGACCTGCCAGTCTGGGCTATATTTTTCTCCAGGACCGTCAGTGATAGACCCAGAGACCCACTGATGCCACAGCCACTGGCCCTGGAAATGGCTCAAAGCAGATCTATTTAAGCGCCCGGGGAGGAGCTATTGAAGTTGAATGTCCAAGCAGATCAAATGGCCAGTGCCTGGTGACTAGAGCCAAGTGATAAACAAACCCAGCGCCAGCCTCCAGCGCCTCCAAAACCATTCTCTGGTGCGTGAGGGAGGACGATCTGGTTCCTGCCTCAGACTCCGGGGTGAACCTGCCCAGTGACTGGTTACTGTTGCCAGCCCGATGCACGCCTTCCAGGGTCCAAGTGGCTGGAGCAGCAGCAGGAGCCATGGCTGGGCTCAGAGGGGGTGTGGGGTAGGAGGTTGCTGTGGTCATGACTTCAAGCCAGGTACTTCTCCCAGACCCCCAGCTTCGTCTCAGGTGAAAAATTGGAAGCGATGATGATGATGATGATGATGATGATGGCATTTGAAGCTTTTTCCTTACATGCGACCGCAGCATATAAAACACAACAACGAGCAAAGAACAAACAAAAAAGAAACAAACAAACCCGGAATTAGCAGAGCTGCTCTTGGCTACCATGGAATCTACTTTAAAATCTTTGAACCAGAGGCTGATGCTGGCTTCTGCTCTTCAGATCCCCTTGCTGAGGAGGCCTGAGTGTACATCCCTCCCTTGCTGGGCATTCTGGCAGGGCCCATCCCTTTGGTGGGCTTCCGGTGCCCTGTCTGTGAAATTGACATGTTGGAAAGGATAGAATCTGTGGAGGCGGATAGAATCTTGTAACAAAACTCAGGACTTAGTGAGAAAGCTGGAGCTGCCGGAGTTTAAAACAGAGTTGAGTTGGGTCTGAGCCCTGACGGGCACCACCACACACCCAGGGCATCTAGGGGAGGCAGAAGTGTGGAAAAGGCCCCTGGAAGGCGTGCCCAGGCTGGCTGCCGAGGGCCAAGGCTGTGCTAACCTTACGTGCAGCTGGGGGGGCCTCCCCAACTGGCAGGTGGGTGGCAAACCTGGGTTTTTGCAGCAGGGAGCGGGATGGCAGCTCTACCTTGCGGCCGAACATGACCTGCTGGCACAGGTGCTAGGACCGAGGGGCTGGCACAGAGTCGGAGCACGAAGCATGTGCAGGGTCTGAAAGTTTCATAAAATGGAGAACCTTAGGGGTCCCTGGGGTGGGGACAGAGCCCTCCTGAGTGCTCCCCTGTACTGTGGAGGGGCTCTGAGAAATGACACCTCTCTGATACCATTGGGTGTCGTTTCTAGCGGGCAGAGATTCCACTTTATTTATCACTCAAGGCTCTGTGCCTTTCTCATCCTACCAAATGGTCCAGAGGATGGGAAGCATTCTGAGCAGACATAGGCTGCTCCCACAGGGTCAAGGGCAGGGGTGACGCCAGGATGGGGTCCCCGGGTGTGTCAGCAGCCCCAGGTGGCCTCTTAGCGGCAGTCTGAACCATCAGTTCTCCAGGGAGCTGCCCTGCCCCAAGCCTCCCCATGGGAGGAGGCAGACCTTGCTATGCACCCCGACCCAGCCTGGTGCTGTGCGCAGTGGCTGCTGCATCCACAAAGCTGGAAGGGGCCGCCCTCTCCCCCGGGTCTGTCACTCCGCCAGAGTCTCTAAGAGGTGGCCAGACTAGGGACCCGTCACTCCCTCCCTCAGGAGACTGTCTCCAGTGGATCAAGTGCTGGGGGCTTTTCCAAACTCCTTCCTCCATCTCCCCCAGAATCTCACAGGTTCCTTGAGGCAAGATTTAGCAACCCCCACCCCAACCCAGGCAAACATTAACCATTAGGGGAGGAAAAAAAGTAAAAAAGGATCCCCTTTCTCCTCAACTGACCCCAAATGAACAAGCCCTGTCCACCTCGCTGGGTTTGCTGTCACAAATTATCACGCAGAAGAAATGGCTGGTACTTGGCAGCCGTTTCTATGATGGGCCTGTGTGCAGCAGCACTCTGCTCTGTTTTATTATTGCCTTTTATGAAGTTTCCAAGACAACTGAGGCCAAGTAACAGAACCTTGACTTTATGCGCCATGAAAATTTAATAAAGAATTTTTTAAAGGCTTTTAAGAGGCAGAAGCTGCGGCCCAGCAGCAGAGCCCCCATGGAGGGAGGAGGCGTGAACACGCAGGCTGCCCGCCAGACCTGGAGGAGCCGGGCCTGTCAGGGCCCTTCAGCGTGGGCAGAAGTGATCTCTGGCTTCTGTCTAGTTCAAGCCTATCGAGATCGGTCCTTTGCTCAGTGGCCATTTATTAAGACACTGCCCAGTGCCAAGTCCACGCCAGGCTCTTTCCATTGGTTATGACCCACGTCCACGGTGCAGGCCAGGAAGCGGGCAAGGGGCTGGAATCACTGGTCCATGGTCATGATCACATAGCCAGAGAGCCCCAGATGTAGCCAAAGACTCTCTCAGAGTCCCCGCTGGGATTCTTGTTTTCCCTGGTCTGATGCTAAGAGTTCTGAAGGGAAATACCCTGCTGACTCTTTTCATCGCCCAGCTCCTTGCCTTGTTTCTGCAGCCTCGGAGAGGGCTGGGGGAACAGGGCCGGGGTGGGGGGAACATGGTGAGGAGCAGGCAATGTCCCCATGGCCCGAAACCACCATCCTGGTTGGACTCTTAGCAACCGCCTCCGCGTCGGAGGAAACATTCCCCACCAGCCTCCTGGTGAGCATGTTATATCACTCCAGGGCTGCAAAGACCCCCTTCCGTCTGCTCTCTGAATAAGGCTCAGAAGCAATTTGTCAGAGATGCGCAAAAAAAATCAGGAATTTTGCCATTTTATACCAAAGCTCAACGGCACTCTGTGTCCGTGGGCGCATGCATGCATGCATGTGGAAGCTGTGTGCTTCGTGGATTTCCTAGTTACAGGAAAAGCAAGACTTTTGGTTACTAGAGATGGAGGTAATTGACTTGTGTTGCCTGTTCTGCAAAGCTCCTTTGCCCCTGGGAACAGAAAAAAAAAAATTAGAACTTATTTCATGAGGGAGAAATTCATATACCATATGGGAAAATGTCTCCCGTATCTGTCAGACTCAGTGGGAGATTGGCAAAAATATCAATCAGGGCGAGGTGGGTTTTAGGTTAAAACGCACCTTGCTGGGAGAGTAGGAGAGGTCTGAGCCACTGATGGGGGAATCGCGTCATCTCTGAGTTTTAAGGGAAAGGGCTCAAATGCCAGACAGTCAAGCCTGAATCTCAATGCCGGGACTGAAGGAGTTTAGGGTATTTATCAAGAAATGAAAAGAAAAAAATGTTTAAGCTATTTTTAAAGTAATATACTGCCAATCACAAGGCAAATTCCAGGTGTCGGAGAAGCAGCAGAGACCATTTTTCAACCCTCGTGTCTTCAAATATGCAAGGAAAATGAAAGAGGGTGGAGCGGGAGGAGAGCTGAGTGTCCCGACTTCATTTGTCCTGATGGATTACAACATTCAAGGAGGAACCTTCTCCCTTTATCCCTTCACACTTTGCAGGAAACCAGAAGCCGGTCTGAGGATAACACAGCATTCCAGCACTCGGGTCTGCAAACCGCTTTCACGCGTGTTATGCTTTCCAACTTTCATCTTTTGTTCCCAAAGTGAGAGATCACCCCCTGGTGCAGCCGAGGAACCCGGAGCCTGTAGAGTGTATGGGCAAAAGAGAAGGTGGGACCTTCACAAGCTGAGCCCCAGAACCCCAGGACTAGCTGAGCCATCACCCAGCCTCTCTGAGACGTGGGTTTCTGCATCTGTGAAAATGGAGCCAAACCCCTCTCCCTCCTGGGCTGTAGGCCTGTCAAGGCTCCATGCAGAGCGGTTATGGGGCAGAGAAGGGGTTGGGGGCCGGGCTCTGCCTTCCACCACCTGCGAGGCCTTAGGCAAGTCGCCTGACCTGGGCCTCAGGTGCCTAGCTGTGAAAAGAGGGCAATGAGCAGCCTCATCCTTTGCGGGGTCACTGGGAAGCTCAGATGAGAGGATGGAGGCAAAAGGACTGTGTAAACTATGAAGCATCAAACAGATGTCACTCTCTCATGGAAAATACTGTTGCTTCTAGAAAGGCACAGAACACCATGCCAATGTCTGGGCTCCTCCCCAGCCTGGTCCTACTCACCCTGACCAACTACATTCACATCAGCATTGTCTGCTCTGAACTAACCAAGCCCCCACAGAGGCTGTGGGGCTGGAGAGACAGGCCGGATGTCTGATGGAGGAGCCGAGGCGGACACAATCCAGCCCGGTGACCCTCGGTCTCCGAGACTGAACGAGAAGGGCGTGCCCAACGGGGAATGGAGCCCACACCTGGATCCAGGCACAAAGGAACTGGGAGAGACTGCCAAGGGTCAGAGGAGCTACTGTCGTGCCCAGGACACGGAGGTGTTCACAGATCCAACCCTCAGGGCATCTGCACGGGGAGAACTCGGGCTCCTTCCCCTGATCCTCTGAACAGTCCTATTATTTCAACCGGTACCTGAAGGGCCCCAGCTTGGTGCCCGAGCAGCCAGTGTCAAGCCATCACCCACCTGACCATGAAAGAACTCACAGCTTGGCGGACGTGAACAGTGACACCAGGCGCAAGTATAATCACAAAGGACTTCTTGGTTCTCCCAAGGAGGAGGAGGGGGTGGCTCATTGCTTGAGGGATGGCAGCGGAGACATGTGAGCTGGACTTTGAAAAATAAGTAAGCTTCCACTTACTTGTGGAAGCTGGACAATAAAAAAGCCTGAGCGCCGAAGAATTGATGCCTGCGAACTGTGGTGCTGGGGAAGACTCTTGCGAGTCCCTTGGACAGCAAGGAGATCAAACCAATCAATCCTAAAGGAATTCAACCCTGAATCTTCATTGGAAGGACAGATGCTGAAGCTGAAACTCCAATACTTTGGCCACCTGATGCGAAGCACTGACTCATTTGAAAAGACCGTGATGCTGGGAAAGATTGAAGGCAGGAGGAGAAGGGGACAACAGAGGATGAGATGGTTGGATGGCATCACCGACTCAATGGACATGAGTTTGAGCAAGCTCTGGGAGTTGGTGAAGGACAGGGAAGCCTGGCATGCTGCAGTCCATGGGGTGGCAAAGAGCCAGACACAACTGAGCAACTGAACAACAACAGCAAGTTTCCACTGGGCAGAGGGAGGGTCCAGCAGAGGGGACAGCTAAGGCTGGAGCGCATGGAGCAGATGCAGGCCCTGTGTCCCCCTCCCATGAAGGCAGGAACCAGCACATTCTCTCCAGAATGGTAACAACAGACACAAAAGGCTGTGGGAGCACAGAGGCTGCTTCTGAGATATGGGGGCTGAGCGTGGATTTAGGATGGAAAGGAAGGAGAGGACTTAAAGGTCAAGAAGCTTGGGCTTCATCTGGGAAAAGAGGAGGGTTGACAATTAGGGGATCGTGCAGTCAGCATTTTGGTTCTGAGTTCTTCCTGAACTGATAAGGATGCAAGGTGGTTGAGGGGGTTAAGAGGCAAAAGACTGATGCAGCGTAGGCCAGAGACGATGAGGTCTGAGCTGGGAGAGCGGACAGAGGACAAACAAGAGGGATTCGGGAGTTCTGGGGATGGAGGCACCTGTCTCCAGGAGGTCCTGCCTCTTCACCTGGGGAGGGGTCCGTTGGGACCAGCACTGCTAACAGTCCACCTGCATCCTTCACAAGCCCCTGCTGCAAGCTGCATTCTGCCCGGGCTGTGGGGATGGAGCTCCTGACGATAAAGGCAGAGAGGCCAAGGACACCCCTGGGAGGCAGGAAGGAGGGGAGCAGGCAAGGCCAGCCCTGAAGAGGGGAGGGTGCTTTCCAGGTACACCAGAAGCGGCAAGGCAGGAAAGGAAGTGGGGGTCAGTGGTCCAGGGATGCATGCAGCCCAAGATGGATGAGGCTGAACCTGATCTCATTTGTTCATTGAACCCGCTCTGGGTGCGGGCCGTGAAGGGACCCAGCCAGTGAACAGTGACAAGGTCAGTGTGGCCGGACTGTGTGTGAGGAGGGCACCAGCAGGAGGGGAAGGAAGGGCAGGAGAGGGTAGGGGGGGAGAGGTCCAGATGGCATCCATGGGCCCTTCTTGGGGATGGGCCGATCCTACGGGCAGAGAACAGGGACGCAGCTCCACACAGAGCATCTCTCTTCCAGGAGGAAGGAAACGCCTGCTCTTGTGATCACTCCAATTACCCCTACGAAATGAGCAGCCAATTACCGAAGGGTATAAACACAGTGGGACTTCCTATTAGGCACGAGGTGGTGGGGGAAGTCTCCGATCACTCACTCCAGTAATGGAGCAGCCTCTGGTTCTTCCTGATCAGTGGCATCGAAAAAGCACAGGGCCCGCTCTGGTGCTTGCTGACTTCCTGTACCACGGCAACCTCGGCTCCCCAGCGCTCACCGAGGGCCACGGGGCTTCTCAGGCCCTGTCCTACCCTGGAGGGGCTCCTTCTAGACTGTGACCCTGGGGGACCACCCAGCAACTATGCGTCCAGGTGATAGGCAAGGGGTGAGGGGAGGACGGTCTTCATCCTGGGAGCTGATATTCACATCTCACTCCAAACAATGCAGGTGGAATTCAGCCTATTTTTTTTTAAAAAATTTTAAAATTGATTTATGTATTCTTGGCTGTGCTGGGTCTTTGTTGCTGTGCATGGGCTTTCTCTAGTTGTGGTGAGCAGGGGCTACTCTCTAGTTTCAGTGTGAGGGTTCCTCTTGTTGCAGAGTGTGGGCTCTAGAGTGCAGGCCCGGTGGCTGCGGTGCACGAGCTTAGTTGCCCTGTGGCATGTGGAATCTTCCCTGAGCAGGGATCGAACCCATGTCCCCTGCACTGGCAGGCGGATTCTTCACCACTGAACCAATAGGGAAGTCCCCTAGAATTCAGCCTACTGATTATTTTTTTTCCTAAAAAATTCAATGTGTTTGGTTGGTTTGGAACCTGATGATGGCATCCCATTTTGACAAGTGCATACTTTCTGGGAACCGACTTTAAGAAATGATATCAAGTTAGAACTTTGTCTAAAAGATGCTTTGCTGCTCCCAGCCACTAATAAGCGTGCGGGGACCATTTACTTGGGTCGTTCACTGTGAAATCCATCTGCTGTGGTCACAGGGTTCTGGGAGAGCAGACACAGGGTTTTCAAACTCATTTTCTCACAGTGGACAGTTTAGGAACGCTGATGGCCCTGGCCTATGACACCAGGCAGTGTGCAGAGCCCTGGGGGTCCCTGGGCAGGAAGGACCCACCAGTGCTCTGTTTGGAGCTGGATTCATACTCACCTGGGGACCCAGAGGGGATGGAGAGTTGACTGACAGACCTGGACCAAGGCCTGACCTACCACGTGACCTCCCAGGTCTTGTTTTCCCTTCTCTGAAAATGGGAACGGCCTTACAAAACTGCCCCAGATGACTGGAAAACAGAGCTGATGACACCTCTAAAATGTCCCCACTTGGGAGGCACTTGCTGCTCATCAGGTACCTCCTGTCCCTCCCACCTGTGGCCACCTTCTGCTTTTTGCTGGGAAAATAGAGGCATTTATTTTCTTTATAGAAAGACAAGGTCTCCCATCACCTAACAGCCCAGCATGGGCCCTGCAGGGCTCAGGGACCGCCGGGGCCCCTGGGTTGGGGACGGGCTGCAGACCTGGGTCTGCCCTGGGCTTCCAGGAGCAGGATTGGAGAAGCAATGGGATGAGGACATCACATGGGAGCCACCCTGTGGGGGCGGGGGAGGCAGACTTCACACCTTGAGGGAATGGGCGTCTGGCTAGAGGGAAGGTCAGGCAAGGATCAACAGACTCTAACCCCATCCCCTCAACTGGCCAACAGCTGGAGCGATCTTAGATTAACAGCCTTCCCTTTGGGTTGGAAAAAATTCCAGAGAGGATGACTCCCAGCCGTGCATTTCAACAGATACTTTTTGAGCACCTACAAAGGACCAGGTTCTGTGCTGGACCTTGACACATCTGCTCCCCACTGGTTGGAGTGAAGGGGATTTGGCTCAGAGACAGGGAGGAGTGTTAGGAGGAAGGAGGAAAGCAGAGGAAGGAAGATGTCTGTGCTGGTCTAGGACACATCTCTGACACTGACACCCATGACCTTTCCCGGGCCCTACATCCATGAGCATTTTCTGAGTCCTACTGTGTGCCAGGCACCATGCTAATTAATGCCTTCAAAGACCCTTCATCCTCCTCCCTCAGAGCCTGGTGGTGAGCTCCTTCCAGGGCCCTCCAGGGTCCTTTATAAACGGGGACCCTCTGGGAAGGGCCAAGTTAACCCCAAACCCAACAGCCCTCTGGGGAGATGGGCTGTACAAGGGCAGCTTCCCATCTGCCTGTGGTCAGCGGGCCCTGGACCCTGACTTGCCTGTGGCCACTTTCCAAAGTGCTCCTTTTGGCTGCTTCTGAAGTTTCCCACCTGAGCGGGGACTGTCTGGGGGCATGGAAGGAAACGAGGGAAGGGTCTCCTTGAAGGGAGAGTATGCCTTCCCTTTCCCCGACATTTCTAATATCACGTTCTGACTCGCTCTGATCCTTACGCAGGGCTGATCGACACATTCCTCCCCTCTGAAGCCCCCACCTTCCTCAGGGCTCCCCGCACACTCTGGGCACACACGGTGATCATCCCCCCCCCCGTGGAGAGCTCTGACCAGAGGACACATGGCTGGGGAACTCAAACCAAATGGGATGAAAGGTGGCTCACAGGCTCAGCCAGCTCTGAGACTCCGGGAGCTTTCCTGAGCCACCTCTCAGCGAAATCTGTATCTTAATGAGTAACACACAGAACACTGCCGGCAACAGACAAGCTCATGAAATCAGCCAGGTCGGTCTGTTAACTGCACCCACGCAGCACATGATTGGGGTGGGAGAGTGCGCAGGCCTCCTGGGTATTTCCACTTCATTTTCACAGAACGGGGTGGTAGGGAGTCAAACCTGATGTTCCTAGGCTCTAACCATATTCTCTCTGGGCCCCACCCCCACCCCGGGCAGACCCCAGACTCGGCTGCCTCGAGTTCTCTCCTCTCCATGGCTCTCCGTCTTGGGGCTGTTGGTACCCCCACCCTGCCCCAAACACAGCAGCTTTTTATCCCCAGTTGTGGCTTCTCAAGAAACCAGAAGAGAAGAGGCCATCTGTCACGTTTTGGATATCATATGTCCGCTGATGGCTCGCGAGCAGGTGGGCCACCAAGAGGTGCTGGGGAGGAGAGCGGGCGAGATTCAGGCGGGCTCGCCAAGCGCAGCGCAGCGGAACGCGGAGATGAGGAGCGGGGTCTCGGGCTGGGACTTAGCATCCTGCCATCTCTCCACCGGCAGGAAGCCCAGGGGTGGCGTCTTCCGAGAAGACAGAGCGGCCCTCAGGACAGAGTGTGCCTGGAGTGGGAGACCTTGTGGGCGCTGTCTATGCAGGGCTGGGGCCGACCCTCGGCCGGCGGGGCTGCGGACGCGGCCTCCTGCGGGGTGCCGCTGGGCTGGAGCCGGCTCCCCGACGACGTGCCACTGCGGCCACACACCAGGCGCTTCTCGTCCAGCAAGGACAGGTGGTATTCACACAGGTCGATCAGCGAGGCCACCTGCTCGTGGAGCGGCAGCATCTTGAACTTCCTCTGGGCCAGGTAAAAGAAGGCCTCCACGAAAGCCTGCAGGCACATCCCTGTGGACGAGAGACCGCATTAGCGGGGCGTGGTGCGTGCGCGCAGGCGCCCTGGCTTCCCGACGCCAACCCGCAGGCTCTCGGCCCACCCCTGTTTCCTTTCGGAGAGGAAACGGGCGTCTCAGCGTGCGTGACCAGCGCCAGGCCTTCACCACCACTGCCAGATTCACCCTTTAAGCAGCCCTGTGAAGAAGGGTCAGTAACCTTGTTTTACTCATGGGGAAACTGAGTTTCAGAGAACTGGAGATACCTGGGCAAAGTCCAGTGGTAGAAAGCGGTAGGGCTGGGATTTAAACGTAGCCCAACGCCTTATCCCTTTGCATCGCCATCAAATGTTTCCATTAAAACCCAGCCCACAACTTTTATAATAAGGAACAGGGTGTGAAGATGAGTCCAACAGGATGGCCATTCTATAGCCTCATGGAAAATGCTAGGTGCTCAGTCATGTCCGACTCTTGATGACCCCATGGACTGTAGCCTGCCAGGCTCCTCTGTCCCTGGGATTTTCCAGGCAAGAATACCGGAGTGGGTAGCCATTCCTTTCTCCAGGGGATCTTCCCAACCCAGGGATCGAACCTGGGTCTCTCACACTGCAGGCAGATTCTTTATCATCTGAGCCACCCAGGGAAAGCCCTCATAGATGTGTCAGTTACATGAGCGTGTACGTTTCTCGAAATCCACAAATTGTACCTTAAGTTAAAATCTGTGCATTTTGCTATATGTAAGTGAAGTGAAGTGAATTCACTCAGTCATGACTGACTCTTTGCAGCCCCATGGACTGTAGCCTATCAGGCTTCTCCATCCATGGGATTTTCCAGGCAAGAGTACTGGAGTGGGTTGCCATTTCCTTCTCCAGGGGATCTTCCCGACCCAGGGATCGAACCCGGGTCTCCTGCATTGCAGGCAGACGCTTTTACCCTCTGACCCACCAGGGAAGCCCTGCTATATGTAAATTTTACCTCAAAAAGTAAAACATACCTGACCCCTTCTCTATACTCAAAACTATATTCTGAAAGGTATTAATAGGAGACCCCATTCTGCGCCTGGAAGGTTCTTCTACTTTGCCTCATAAACTCCTACTCATTCTTGGGATTTGAGCTGAAAATCACTTACTCAGCAAAACCTCCTCTGAGTCCCAGGTAAGATCCAGCCCCTGGTAGAGGCTTCTTGCCTTTTTCTTGGTAGCACCTTTGGCTGCTAGTTCAGGGTTTTATTAGAGCAGTTCACTGACAATCTCTAGCTTCCCTGCTGGACTGTGGGCTCCAGCTCACCTCAGTCCCCCCAGTGCCAGGTCCCCAGAAGATGCTCAATACAGAGGGACTGACTACATGAGTGAATGAATGAATGAGTCAGCGCTAGGCGCTTCACAGACATGCCTCTGCAAGGTCACTATTATGATGTCCTATTTTACAGATACGGAAACAATCAGAGATGTTGAGTAACTTCCCTAAGGTCACACAGCCAGAGAATTGTGGCTTGGAAATTCACACTGTGACTCCCAATTCTCCCAAGTTGTACCCTGCAAAAGGTTCTGAGTCTTCCCAACGTTCTAGTGAAAGTGAACTCCATGATCCAAAATCATGGGGCTCCCTGGACTCCTTGGGGAAGATGGCTCTAAGGCTGGACCAAACGCCACATGGTATTTTTAGAGAAGCCAGCTCCCACTCGGCTAATCCACACCTTCCTAGGGGCCTTGCTTCCTTCTCAGACATATTAGTTGCCTGCTCTGTCAGTGTAGGCGGAAGCCTGGCCTGGAGTTCGTAAATGCTGGATGATATATGGACCCTGGGATCTGAGAGATCTTTTTGTGTTGGAAACTTGAGCTGAGCAAAGATGTTGCTTTTTTGTTTTTTGTTTCTAATCTTCTTCTGAGTCCATCAAAGCTTTTTTTTGCTCGCTTCTCTTGACTCCAGACGTTCTGCAAGTCCCCTGCTTGGTCTTGACAGGAGCTGATAAAAAGAACAGTAACCCTTTTAATGTAAACAGAGGCCTGGTACCGACCGAGGCGCAGGGGATGAGGCCTGAGCCTGTATGAAGAGACAGACGTTTTCTAATCACTGACTCTGGGCCAGGGCTCTCCTAGGGTGTGCGTGCATGTGTGTGTGTGTCACAGTCAGTGGGAGGGTCCAGGACACGCAGGCTGAAGAGGCTGGGATCTAAAACCAGAGAAACTCAGGGCAGTCTCAGCCCCCAACTTCACAAGCGTGTGATCTCCAGAGCGCTGCTGCTCCAAGTGTGGTCGGCAGACGGGTGCCGGGTCCAGGAACGGCATGTACCTGGTCCCTGACAAGATAAGGAGCTTGGGCCAGAATGTAAATCACCCTCCTCATCAATCACATTGTTTAGTTTAGCTGGCAGTGCTTTGCGGCAAGACTTTCCGTTTATAAAGGAAGCCGCACGCATTTACATGCTAGCTGGAGTCTCCTATCCAGGACTGGAAGAACAGTGCATGACTGCAAGTTTCATAGCTCTGGGGTCTACAACCCACCTCCCCCAGTTTAACCACAGTCTTGTCAAAAAATGCAGATTCCGGGATGGGGTCCAAGACCCTGCATTTCTGCCAAGCTTCCCAGTGGTACCCAGGCTGCTGGTCTCTGGAGCACGCACTCTGAACAGTGAGGACTGAGCACCTTTTACTCAACAAACACCCGTTTCCTTCCCTTAATTGGAAGCAGACTGTGATTAGAGCAATAACAGCACCCCCCCCCCACCACAACATACAATTAAGACCTCTTTGGAGAGAAAAAAGTATGGCTAAATCATTGAGAAATCATTATCAATATCTCATTATTGATAAAATGAGAAATGGGGTTGACTGTGTTATCCTTGGTTTTCTTTTTGCTTGTCTACATTTTCAGATTTTCTATAGTACACATGTGTGCAATAAAAAATATGCAACTGGAAAATCTAGAGAGTGGAAAAAGGTGATGCTGGGACAGCTGCTTCTAATTATGAAGACTTTGCTACTATTTGAAGTCATTGCTTTGAAAAATTAGAGTGCAAACTTTCTGCATACATGTTCTGCTTTGATAAAAAGTTATATATATATAAAGTATATGTAGGAGAATGAAGGGGAATGGACATTACTGACTCCTGCATGGGTCACGTACACTATGCCAGTGGTCTGACCCTCACTACAAGTGCCACTGTGCAGATGAGAAAACTGAGGCCCAGAGAGATCAAATAACTTGCCCTCAGGTCACATAACTTGCTCTCAGGTAAGCGGCAGGGCTGGGATTTGAATCCAGGCCTCAGGCTCTGCTGATTGTGTTCAGAAGCCATGTTGGAATACAGACTGCAGCTCCACCCCAGGGTTCTTGGTGCTAAAGGTCTGAGAACCTGCACTTTGAACACATCCCTAAGTGGTGACGAGGCACCTAGTCGGGACCCCACTTTGAGAACCCGTCCCTGCCTCACCTCCTCCCGCTGCCAGGTTCAGTCTGTTCTTTCTCCACTCTGAAAGCCCATCTGCAAAAAGGGGCCTGCTTGCAAAAGGGCTGGCCCCCGAACTGAGAGAAGCTTGACTTTGGGCTAAAAATGACGGCCTTTTAAGACACTCTGATTGAAAGCAGACTTGGAATCAGTTATTTTTCAAAGACTAATGATGGAGCTGGAAAAGCATGAACTTGTTCCAACTTTGCATTAAGTCCTCTCTTGGTTTCTGAGAAACCACACATCCCCGGTTTCTTCTAGCGTCACAGCTTGACCACTAGGGCGGGGGGTGGGAGGCAAGCTCTGTTGCCCTCTGCCAGGCCCTGCCCTGCTCTGTCTGTACTGATGGAGTGTGGGCCTGAAAGGTTCTGGTGGGCCAGGCCATAAGGGCCCTGTGGACCAAGGTGGGGCTTCAGATCTCATGCTGAGGAAGACAGGTGGCCACTGGGAAGTTTCCAGGTGACATGGTCAGGGTGGGTGCTGTGTTGCCAGCAAGTGGCAGGGTTACAGGAGAGAAGAATCGGGGAGGTGCCTTAGGGAGTTACTGCACTGGTCCAGGTGAGGGCTGATAGTGACTCGGACCAGGCAGCAGTTGGGGGGGTGGGCGTGGTGAGAGGTGATGATGAGGTTCTGGATAGAGTCTGGGGGTCGTGCCTATGTCTCTGAGGGGCCAATGGGGTGTATGGGGGCGTGAGGGCAAGTCAGGAGTCCTCATGAAGAAGGGGCCCTAACAGCAGGCTGAGGGGACTGGCCTTCCCCTCAAGGCCTGTGGTTTGCTAACATTTTTTTTTGTAAAATAACCTGGGGACCTTGCCAGAAATGCAGGTTCCTGTTCCCGTCCCCTGGGGGGCTATCTGTTGGTGATGAGGCCCAGATACTGCTTGTAACTGCAGCGCTGGGGATCCGACACTCAAGGGTGATCAGGAAGCTTTGGGATGAACACTCCCTCTTGGCTGTCTCTTGAAGGGCTCTCGAGGAGGCAGTGGAGTGAAGAAGTTGAGAGCATGGTCTTTTGAGAAACCTAGTGCTGGACTAGCCCTGCCATGGGTGATCAAGAACCTCTGGGGGTGCAGAGAACAAGCGCTCTCCTCTGAAATCCCACTGCCCACCTGTCTCCACCATCTTCACCTGCTTGGGCTGCCAAATACCATAACAAAACACCATAGCTGGGGTGGCTCAGACCACAGATGTTTATTCTCTCAACAGTTCTGGAGGTGGAAAGCCTGAGATCAGAGTGCTAGCGTGGTTTGGTTCTGGTGAGGGCTCTCTTCCTGGCTTGCAGACAGCTGCCTTCTCTCTGTGCCTTCCCAAGGCAGAGAGAGAGAGAGAGAGAGAGCCAGCAGTCTGGTATGTCTTAAAAGGACACCAGCCCTATTGGATCAGGGCCTCACCCTTATGACTTCATTTAGCCTTAATTACTTCCTCAGGGGCCCCAACTCCAAAATCAGTCATACTAGGGGTTAGGGTTCCAACATATGATTGAAAGTGGGGGATAGGGCATGCTTTAGTCCATAGCACCCTGGTCTGTAGCTTGGTTCTGCTGAGGTGCACCCAGTACTTGAAATGTCTCCTACCATTTACCAGGTCTTCGAGATTACTTGAGCTATTTAGGAGAAGATGTAAGAAACCCTGCCCCTCTCCCCTGCTCCTCCACCAGCCCTGCCGGATCACTCCTTACAGCTCTAATGCAGAGCTGGAAGCATCTCTTTGGTAACGTTGCTTCAGTGACCCATTACAGTAAAAGGGATGAAAGGAAACAATAGCACTTCATATTCATTGAGCCTTCATTACGTGCAAGCCCTGGGCAAAGGCCTGCACTTGCATTATTTAACTGAACGAATCTCTCAGAAATCTCAGGGAGCAAGTGTTACCATCAATCTCGTTTTATATTCAAGAGGCTTGTCAAAGTCACATAGCCGGTAAGGTGCCTGAGCCTAGGACTGTTTCCGTAACTTTTTGACTCCGCTATGGCTTCAAGAGCCGTCAAAGAGACGGCCAAGTCAGGGTGTTAATTCCAGTCACTTAGAAAGAAGAAATGACGCTGCCTTGCAGTGAATGAGGGAGCCCACCTCCCACCACTCCCATTTCTGCTGGATGTCAGCAAGAAGGTGCAGAACTGTCCCCCAGGTTTTGCAAACAGGCTTTCCCCTCCTGCCCGCTGTGCCTGAAGATCAGCTGCTGAGTGTTTTTCTAAACTTCATTTGGGTTCATGGATCTCGCTGGAGAAAGCAGCCTTCGGAAACTTCCAGTGTAGCCATCCACGTGGCTCTCACCGAGACTGCCACTTGCATATTGGATGCAGCCCCTGACAGGCCATGGCCTCATTCTGTCCATCAGCCTGGTGAGAGAGGGTCCACCGGCTCCTGGCCCCCAGCCTGCTCCTCTCTCCGCCCAGGGAGAGGCTCTTGATCACCGGACTTAAGGACAGTGCTGGCGGCTGTGTCCTGATAATCTCATCATCTACTCTCAGGCTTAAGGATGGAAACAAGAATAATGCGGTCCGTGCGTAGAGCCCTGCCAGTTTACAAAGAATATCTGTTTTCTCATCTGGTTCTCTGAGTCGCTTTCGGAAGAGGACTCCCTACTTACAGCTGAGACCCAGAAAGGCCAAGTGGCTTGTCTAGGTCCCCTTAAGTAGACGAGGCGGCATTTAAACCCTAGCTGACTCTCATAGCCACAGTTCTCTTTTCGACAACGTGTTCTTTCTTAACATCTGACATTTATGTATTATTTTATAGCTTATAGAACACATTTGCATATATGATATAATTAAATCCAAATCATTGTCGACAGCCACAGATATTACCCCAGACTGAATATGAGATCTATTTTTTTACCTCTCAAATATACCTGTGCTTCCTTGCTAATAATTCTATTTCAAAATATTGGTGTGCTGGGTTAGGACAGCTATTTGCTGATTCTTTCTCTCATCCCAACCTTTAAATCTCTTTCTCATTGCTCACCTGGAAGAGAGGTTTCTGTCTCGTAGTGAATTTTTAAATGTGCAAGTATACGGGCTTTCTGTTTGGAATCGGTGGTGGGAAATAAAGCTGAGTGATCTTGACTAGAATTACTTTAGTGGTTCCTCTCTGTGCAGCAGAACGCTCCCCAGAAGAGCTATGTGAAGGCTGCACCAACTCTGAGGTGGTTAATCACGAGGATCTGTCTTCTCTCCATTCTTGGGGTGGCTTGCAGTGTGCTCTGATCTGTAGCTGCAGTCAGTCCCCCTAAGCATTACCATGGTCCTTCCCCCAGGCCTGGGGCTGGGGTCTCAAAGGGCTGCACTGTGGGAGATGAAAACTGGGGCTTTCCCGAGAGATGGCATCTGGCTCCATGGAGGAATGACTGATTGGGCTGGGCTGGTCCCCGCTCTGCTGCGTGCTAGCTGTCTAGTCTTTTGGGAGCCGGTTCTCCTCTGGAGGGCTTGGTTTCTATGTCTGTAAAGAGTGGCTTTTACCAAGCACCCCCTAGAAAAAGCCCAATATAGCACTTAAAAAAGACCAGTCATCTCACCACTTTAACGCCTGCCCTTTCACCTCCCGCTGCCTGGAGTGCTATCATGACGCTGGTTTCATTTGCTTCTTTTATTGCACTAACCGACTGCTTGTCTCCACACTAGGCTGTCCTGAGGCTGGGGAGCCTGTGTCCCCATCTCTGGCTGTCACAGAGTAGGCTTTCAGGAAGTGTTTGTGGAATCAATGAGCCGACTGACTGGGATTACAGGAGGAAAAATTATGCTGCAGGGTTAGAGGACCAGGATTCTCACCTGGTCTCTGCCTTCCGTGTGGCGTGGCTTTGGGCCAGTTACTCCCCCTCTCTGGGCCTCACTTTCCCCTTCTGTAAAATGGGCGGAGGATCGGGCCATTTCTCAGGATTCCAGAAGCATTAGGAGGGATGGAGGCTTCTGAATGTTTGAAAAATAATAGTTGGGCTTCCCTGCTGGGTCAGTGGTAAAGAATCTGCCTGCCAATGCAGGAGACACAGGTTCGATCCCTGATCCAGGAAGATCCCACATGCCGGGGAGCAACTAAGCCTGTGCGCCACAACTACTGAGCCTGCGTGCCTAGAGCCTGTGCTCTGCAATAAGGAAGCCACCGCAATGAGAAGCCTGCGCATCGCAACTAGAGAGCAGCACCCTGCTCTCCATAAGCAGAGAAAAGCCCGCGCAGAAACGAAGACCCAGCACAGCCAAAGATAAAATAAATACATATATTTTTAAAAAATAATATCTTTAAAAATTCTATTATAATAATTAAAATCTCAAACCACGTTTATTGAAGATGTTCTGCCGCCAGGACTCACGCTGTGCATTTTCCCTGCACGTGTCCCTTCAATCTCACAACAGCCCTGAGAGGCTGGTACTGCTGATATTCACACTGTGCAGCTGAGAGGCCTGAACCCAGAGAGGCCCAGCCACTTGCCCAAGGTCACATTTCCTGTGCCCCAGTTTGCACTGTCCAGAGTGGCGGTACTGGGTCCCCCATTGCTGGTCTATACCACCTCATCCCAAAACAGATGAAAACTTCCTCAAGGCTCACCCTTTCAGGGACAGAGGAGACAGCCATTCCCCTATAGTTGGGGAACAGAAGTCTTACGCACAGAGTTCTTGTATCTAAGCATTACAGCAGCGAGTCACCATCACCTTTGTCCTTGGCTAGATGGAAAAATTACTAAGTGTCAGGAGTGAACCATAAATAGACCTTGGAGAAAAATCATTACCCCCAGAAGCCCGCAGCACCCACATAACAAACATAAGCAAAGATGAAAGCAGTTATTCCATCATTTCATTAATCGCAGGTCACACTGCTGGCAGGCGCAGTGTGGCCTGAAGGTCCCGCTCCAGCCCCAGCCAGGGTCACCCCTGATTCCACTGTGAGGTGGATGTGAACTCCTGAGTCATCGTCTGGGGAGATGGGCTGCAGGGCTGGTCACCACTTCCTGCCACCTCCTTGGTGCTCTTCCAGATGCTTCTGGTAGGATTAATGGCTCCCACGGACCTTCTGAGGTACAACATTCATCCCTCAGCAAGGGGTCATGATCTCTGGCTTGGAAAGGACTCCAGAGATCACAGAATCCAGGCCCTTAGAGGATCACAATACCACTCGGTGAGAAGTAATAAGAGTAGTTGGCATAGAGCGCATGCTTTGTATGTATCAGGCACTGGGGTGAGCTCTTTATGGGGTGCCTCTACCTCACCCTCAAAACAAAATCTAGGGACTTCCCTGGTGGTCCAGTGGTTAAGACTCCATGCTGCCAATGCAGAGGGCATGGGTTCAATCCCTGGTCGGTGAGCTAAAAGCCCACATGCCACGCAGTGCGGCCAAAAGATAAATAATAACTTTAAAATAAAGAAATAAAATCAAAAATAAAAATTTTAAAAAGCAAACCTCTTAAAAAAATCCAGATGGCAGCTGCATTTCTGATTTCCATTTCACCCTGTGGTTGTTCACCTGTGTTTAGTGATATAGTGAAATTTTGCTTTTGTCTTGGCTGTTTATTAGTTGGATGCTACAGCTTCTGGGGTGCAGGAGATAGAGACATTCACCTGGAGCCCCACAGCCTGGAGGTGGCAGTAAGGTACGAGCGCAGCTCTGAGAATCTGCCCTCCCGACCCCGGGTTCACCCAAAGAAGCAGGGAAGGGGCCATAAGTCATGGGCCAGCAGGAACAGCATGATTTCTGCTGCTGTCTCTGGCTTCCTGCGGTTACCCCGTGAGGTGCTGAGTCGAGGATGCCCACCCTGACATTGCTGATGGTGGTCATCTAGCCCTCACTTGGACACTTCCAGTGACTGGGTGTGGGGGGTCTCATCACCTCCCTAGGAGGCCCCATCTCGCTGTGTGCTCTCTGCCACTGGGGTGAAATATGCAAAGCTTCTGCACTGGCTCTACTTTTCCAGAGAGCAAATCTAACTCTTCTTCCCCCCCATGGCTTTGCTCTGAAAGGATCTGTAAGGCAGTAACCAGAGCAATTCAATTCCACAGACTTTTGCTGACCACCAATCAGGGGGATATGGAGCCAGGCAAGCCCTCATCCCTCATCTGAAGGAAGGGAAGGAGGAGAGGAGAGGGGAGGGGAGGGAGGGGGTGGGGCCAGGAGAAGGAAGGGTTAGGAGGTAAAGGAAGAAGCAGATGATGCCTGTGAGAGGCAGGAACGTGGCAGAGCCTAAGGGAGGAGGGGCACGTGGTCTGGAGTCAGTGCCCAGTGCCCCCAGATCATCAGGGTCTCCCTCCTGAATTGTGCTCACTGGCCACAAACAGACCCGGTCTTACATGAAAAGGCTGCTTTGACATTGCATCCACAAGTCACCTTTCCATCTCTGCTCCATGCTCAGCCAAATTTCCCAAAGGGATGCTGGTGCAGGCACCGCCTCCACAGCCTCCCCTCCGGAGCCTCAGGTGGCTGGTTCCCTACCTCGCCACCAAGCTGCTGTTGCCAAATGACTGGCCACCTTCCCTCACTCTCTTCTTAGCTCGCTAACTCTCTGCATTTGTCCACGTGGAGGTGACAGGGACAGAGTAAGGGGACAAAGTAGGTGATTACATGGTTAATTCCCCTAGGGGGATTGTAAGTAGAAAAGCTATGGGAGACCCCTGTAAGTTAAGGATTACTCAAGAAAGCAGGTTTGCTTAACCACAAAACCAAGCAGGCTGGCTTAGCCACAAAACCAGGTAACAGAAGCACTAGACATGCCCCCAAACAATAAAACGACAGTAGCATGAGAGCCACATCCTGCCCAGTGAGCTCAGTACGTTAATGATCCCTAGGATGGAAAGGTACTCTCTGTACAGAGACCTGAAGTAATTTTTACAGTCCCGGCTTGACCATGTAGGGACAAAAAAAACTCCCCTGCCCAGCCTGGAGAAGGAACATGATGGAAGCTTCCAGCCTGATGATGGAAGCATGGCATCTACTCAAGAATGAGGAAGAAAGTGGTCTTCTCCACCTCCCCCCAGTTTTCCTTTGATTATAAAACTGTAGCTCAGTAAGTTCTCGGAGTGTGGCACTCTCTTGCTAGCCCGCCTGTAAGTCTCATAAACGTCCTATTGTAATAAATTACTTCTCATCCATCACTTTGCCTCTCACTGAATCTTTTCTGTGCTGAGACATAAGGACTATGGTATCAGAGCTCTTTAGAGTGGTCCCTGCCCAACCCCAGAAATGCCATCTAATGGTTTCAGCAGCCCCTCCTTGAACACTCTCTCCCCTGCTTTTCTTTGTCTGTCTCTGGGAACTCCGGGCTCAGGCTCTCCCATGTTCCACTGGCTCTCCTGCGCGTGGGGTCCTGCAGGGCTCTCCACCTGGGCTCAGCTCTTGTCTCTCCCTGTCATTCATTCCCTAGGCTTTAAATATCCTCTGTGAAATCAATGCCATTGAATCATTATTTCCAGGCCTCACTACTTTCCCTCACCCCGCCACTGGGGTGTCTCATCAGCATCTCAGAGAGCCTGTTAGAAATGGATCTCCAGGTCTTCTTTACCTGACGTCGACCCCATTTAGATAAGTTATCTTCACCCTCCTGGTTGCTCCAGCCGGAATTCTGAGAGCCATTGTTGAACCCTTCTCCCACAGTCCCTGCCTCCCCCCGGCACCCCAAGTACTCTCCACCTCCCTCATCCTCCCCACCCTCCGCCTGCAAGACCTTCACTCTCCTGAACCCCCACGCAGCCTCCCAGCTGGCTGGTGTCCCAGCTTCTAACATAGCATCCAGAATGACCTTTTAGAAACACAAGTCAAGCTGTGTATTCCCCTGCTTTAAGCTCTTCAACAACGTTCAGAACAAATCTACATCCTTAACGTGCTGTCAGCGCACGGTAAGATCCAGGTAGGATCCAGCTCTTGCCTGCTTCTGCAGCTGGGCTGCCCCGTGAGCTGGAGAATCCCCTGCTCTGATGAAACCCTCTTCCCCACCACCTCTCCCTGGGGAGCACTTAGATCTCAGCTCCAATGTTACTTTTACTGATAGCTCTCCCTGACCCATCTCCTTATTAGGTCTTCTCTGCTATCCTCTTTAAAACTTCCTGTAACTCATGGTAACATGTAATTAAGTGTTTATTTCTGTGTTTCTGTGCTTAATGTCCATCTGTCTTTGCTACCATGCTGTCAGGGGTGTGGGGCCTGGGGGGGGGTCTGTCCTATTGGTCACTTGCAACTGTTGTCACCACCTGTGCCTGGCAAGTGGTAGGTGCTCCCTGACCATTAGTTGCCTAACTGAATGAAATCAGTTAGTATAAAGATATGGAAGCAACAGATGAGTGGATAAAGATACACACACACACACACACACACACACACACACACACACACAGGAGAATATTACTCAGCCACAAAAAAGAATGAAATTTTGCCATTTGCAGCAACATGGATGGACTTGGAGGGCATTATGCTAAGTGAAATAAGTCAGACAGAAAAAGATAAATACTGCATGATATCACTTATATTAGGAATGTAAAAAGTATAACAAACTAGTAAATATAACAAAAAAGGAGTAGACTCACAGATATAGAGAACCAACTAGTGTTTACCGGTGTATGTGTGGGGAGGGCCGATATAAGGGCTGGGCGGGGGGACATGCACGCTATTAGGTGTAAGGTAGGCTCGAGGATGGATTGTACAACATGGGGAATACAGCCAATATTTTGAAATAACTGTAAATGAAAAGTAACCTTTAAAATTGTATGTTTTTTTAATTAAACAAATGAAAAATAAATCATTCTACTGCCCCCCCAAAAGAAAGAAATCTATAGGTGTAGTGTATGGTACACGGTAGGCGTTTGGTAAATGGCCATCCTCTCCTCCCTTCCTGCTGCTTGGGTCACTGATGCTATGAGCATACTTTTTAAAAAAATAATTTTATTTAATTAGTTATTTTTGGCTGCGCTGGGTCTTCATTGCATTGCACAGGCTTCTCATTGTGGTGACTTCTCTTGTGGTGGAGCACGGGCTCTAGAGCGTGCAGGCATGAGTAGCTGTGGCACATGACTAAGTTTATGAGCACACTTTTAGCATCTATTTAGTGCAGAAGGAATCCAGGCTTTACGCCACACACATCTAAGGTCAATGGCAATAGGTGACCTCTGCTCATTCACATCACTCTCAGAGCTCATTTTCTGCCTACCCTGTCTGGCTCTTAGGTCAGTTCAGTGAGAGAACTTAGATGTTAAGGGGGCCCAGTCTGGCACTTGGAAGACATCCCACAAATCTGAGCTTCCTTCCTTATTATCTTTAGATGATGAAAGGGGCCAAGGCTGCCAGGGAAACAGTGTGCTGCGGTCCTGGAGGGCAGAGGCTCAGAATTTCCATCCCATTGTAGTTGCTCTTTATTTCCAGATAACAGGTGACCTGGGGGATGTTAGGTCACCCCTGGTGGGTGGTCCAGTGGTAAAGATTATGCCTGCCAATGCAGGAGATGCGGGTGCAATCCCGTGTTGGGAAGATCCCCTGGAGAAGGAAATGGCAACCCACTCCAGTATTCCTGCCTGGGAAATCCCATGGACAGAGGAGCCTGGTGGGCTACAGTCCATGGGATCGCAAAGAGTTGAACATGACTTAGCGACTAAACAACAATAGGTCACCCTAACTCACCCACCAAATGCAGCTCTCTTCCCTAATCCCCAGGACCAAGGCCTGTCCTAGAGAAGAAGCCCCACCAAGGAGCTCCGAGGACTGGGCCTGTCACTTGGAGAAATGATGCGAGGCAGATCAGTGTCAAAAATAAGACAGAGAAGTGGGTTTCAACTTGACTTCTATTAAGAATGTCACTTTAGAGCACAAATGAGAGAGAAGAGAAATGCTCTTTTATGCGGGAGTTTATTTTTGTCACTTTGTCAGAGAGAAATTGCAGCCCTGAGGGCACTGGAGCTGCAGAGAATTACCCAAAACATTAACATGCAAATTGCCTTCTTTGGAGAAGGTAATTTTATTAGTGCACGAAAATATTTCTTTCACTGCACTAGAGCTCAGAACCGTGCCGTTTGGGGGCCAGTTGGGGCCACGGCAAATGGAGAATTAGGGAGAGCTGTGAACTTGGTTACGATTTTATTACTTCCTCGACCGGAGATCATGCCTAGGACAGGGTACCACATTGCAGCTGGCTACTGTGGGTGTACCCAGAATGAAAGTGAAAGTGAAAGTGTTAGTCGCTCATTTGTGTCTGACTCTTCATGATCGTATGGATTGTAGCCCACCAGGCTCTCTGTTTATGGGATTCTCCAGGCAAGAATACTGGAGTGGGCAGACATTTCCTTCTCCAGGGGATCTTCCTAAGCCAGAGATCGAACGTGGGTCTCTTGCATTGCAGGCGGATTCTTTATTATCTGAGCCACCAGGGAAATCCCAGTGTAGAGAACACGTATGTGCAAGACCATACAGCATCCATGGCAGGGGAAGAGGTTGACCTGAAGTCAATGCATCCTGTGTCTCAAGTAACTAAGTGAGCAACAGGGGATCATTAGGGGGTGCGGACGTAGCCACCTTGAGAACAGGAAGCAGAGACATGCCATCCAAGCACTCGTTCATTCATTCTCTCACTCACTCCTTCAGTAAGCTTTTGCTGTGCTAGGCCCTGGGCCCCCAGTATGAAGCACGTATGAAGCGCGCATGAGCATCAGTATCCATGCAGGCAGCTGGGGAGGGGACACAGACAGACACTAACACTATGATCCAGCAAAGTAAGACCTGCAGCGGGTGGTGTGCCAAGAACCGACAACACAGAAGACAGTGTGACGGGCAGGGTGAGGGACCTGAAAGCTTCAGGAAGGAGGGTCATGCCTGGCGGCATTGCTGAGGCAGTCAAGTTAGGGAAGGTAGGCTGCAGGCAGGGAGGCAAGCAGGAGCAGAGCAGAGGTGCAGAAGAAAGCACTTTGGCCTGGCCCCTGAGAAGCACCATGAGTGGCTTGTGAGAGGAGAGTGGGGCTGGGGCGCTGGGGTTGCAGAAGATGGACAGGAGGTTGGCCGGGCCCATCCCAAAGGCTACAGAGCACAGATTTTACCGTGCAGGTGGCTAGCGTCCCTGCCGGGCCTGTTCGGAAGAGAGCCACGTTCCCTTGAGACTTTAGGAGGGAGGGGTTCCCCAGGCCCTGGAGTGCCAAAATGACAGAAGGTTGCGTGAGGCTGCGCTTATATAAGGCTTCCTCCTCCCTCCGCAGACGTGATCAGCGGGGAAGTGTGGGCAGAGACACCCACCTGCTACCAAGAAGAAAGCACCTCAGTCATGTAAGGTCTTGTAGAGCACTTTGGGAGCGCACCCTTCCTGGGAGGCTGCTAGCCCTCGCCCCGAGTTGATTGGCAGCTACATCACGTGACCGCGGTGGGGCCCCAGGAAAGTGCTTCCACGCCCCAGGAGCTGTCTTTTAGGAAAGCTGAAGGGAAAATGTGGCCGTTTCAAGCACACAAAGAACTACTGTGGAGATCCTGAGTGAACATACTCCACCTCAGGGCTTCTCGACCTTGACAGCTTTTTTAGATTTGGGGCCAGAAAGTTCTTCGTTGGGGGAGGGGGAGTGTCCTATGCATAACAGTGTTTAGAGCGTCCCTGGCCTCTACCCACTAGATGCCAATGGCACCTTCCCTCCTTCCTTCCCCAGTTGTGGCAAGCAAAGATGTCTCAAGACCTGGCCACATGTCTCCAGGTGACAGGGGGTATCAGCTCCAATTGAGAACCACTGGTTTATCCAGACCTCAGAGAAGACTGATGGAAGTCAAGGATGCCTGATCACTAGAAGTCTCCTAAGTCTTTGCAGTGAGATGGAGGGCACCCCAAGGGCATGGTGTCTGCCTTCTCCCCTCTCCCATGGGGCAAAGTATGGAGCAGAACACAAGTTTTAGCACATGACTATGCACTGACTGGGACTTCCCTGGTGGCTCAGACGGTAAAAGCATCTGCCTTCAATGCGGGGAGACCTGGGTTCGATCCCTGAGTTGGGAAGATCCCCTGGAGAAGGAAATGGCAACCCACTCCAGTATTCTTGCCTGGAAAATCCCATGGACGGAGGAGCGTGGCAGGCTACAGTCCATGGGGTCGCAAAGTGTCGGACACGACTGAGCGACTTCACTTTCACTTATGCATTGACTATTTCAAAAAGGAGTGTGTCTAAATTATTCCTAGAAAGATCTAGGACAAAGAGCAAGATAAGGAGGTAGAAAGCCAATGGACAGCAGGGAGTTCAGAGTCTCAGCGTCCCTCATCTGTAAAGCAAGGGGGTTGAATAGTTGATCTCCAAGGCCTCTCTGGTTTTAAAGACTCTGATTCCACACCAGTAAGATGAGCATGCGTTAAAGGATGCTGTTAGTGAATACTGAAGTTGGCTCCATGTGAGAGATGATGAACTCTGGGCTGGATAAGGCTTTATCTTGGGTTAAGTTTCTTGTTTAGAGATGGAGAACTGACTAGATGACTCATGAAGTTCTTACTTCACTCTCAGGTTAAATGATTAAGCCCAGATTTCACCAGGAATTCCATGGAAAACCTCTGAATGGGCCTGTATGGTAAACACCTCTGGAATGTTTGGGATTGGTACAGTTTCTTAAAGACCACTGGAGTGGAATAAAGAATTTTGGCTGTACCACCCATCAGTTGGGTGACTCTGGGCACATTTCTTAACCTCTCTGAGCTTCATCTCTCTCTTCTTTGCAAAACAGGTTGGTGTGCAAAGTATAAAATGGTTAGAGAGGCCGTCCAGATACAGCTCAGACACATAAAGAGTTTGGAAATCATCACTCCCATCCTTACAACAAGAAAAAAGATGAGCAAACCAGAAATGGATGGCTTTTCTTACATCCATCAGAGAAATGAGGTCACAGGGCAAACTGCCAACCTGAAAACTGGACAGACGAGTGAATATGGAGAATCACAGCTGAGATCAGCTTCCTGAGAGCAGAAGTTGCTAGAGCCAGTAACTGATAGGAACACTTAATTGGTAACTGATGAACTGCTGGATGGACTAGATTGAGAGTTAGAAATTCTTGGGAGCTCAGTCTTAGGGTATCCCTGACATCCAGAACCTAACCAGGTTCTTAAGGTGACTACAGGAGAAGAATCTCTCATGCTTCAGGCAGGGGTGAGGAGAAAGTAATCATTTTCACATATGCCCAGAGTGTTCTCCATAACAAAAGCCTACCCTCAAGGGGCAGGCTTTACCTGAGGCTTACCTGACCCGAGGGAAGGGCAATTAGACAACTCCGGCCTCTCCAGCCTTCCTGTCTCACAAAAGGGGAGAAAAAAAAGGCTAAGAAACACTTTTGAATGTCACAGTTCAAGGACTCAAGCCTGTTAAGAAACTAAGATTTAAACAGGCTATCAAATGTTCTCTCTCCCCAACACCTTATCACCACATCAATGGGGCTCCAACATAACAACAATGGATATAATCAAGAGCTGCAAAACAATTTAAGAAGGAGTTTTTAGGGAAACCCAAAGACAGTTGGAAGTAGAAAATAAAACCAAGGAAACTGAAGCCTCTGGCACCTACAGCCACAGCAAACATTAATTACAGTCCAGCTCCCAGCCAAGTTAACATAAAACCTCACACTTACAGCCTGATTGTCTCAGTTCTTAGTACCTGATATATCACATCCAGCTTTCAACCCCAAATTACAAGATCTGCTAAAAGATGAGAAAAAAAAGTGGTCTGCAGAGACAAAGTAAGCATTAAAACCAGATTCAGATATGACACAGAATTGGAATTATTCAATGGAGAATATAAAATAATGATGATTAATGTGTTAAGGGTGCTGATGGAAAAAGTACATTCCACAACAGATGGGTAAGGTAAGAAGAGAGATGAATACTTTAAGAAAGAATCAAAAGGAAATGCTAGAAATTAAAAACACCATAACAGAAATGAAGCCCTCAGTGGACTCAGAAATAGATTAGACATAGTTAAGGAAAGATCAGTGAGCCTGAAGATATGTCAATAGAAATGTCACAAACTGAAATGCAAAGAACAAAAGAATGGGAGGAAAAAGCAGAATGTCCAGGAAAAATGTCTTTGGACAACCTAGAAGAAATGGATAAATTCGCAGAAACAACCTACCAATACTTAGTCAAGATGAGATAATCTGAACAGGCCAATTAAGTAAGAAAACTGAATCAATAAAAAACCTCCCAACAAACAAAAGCCCAGGACCAGATGGCTTCACTGGTGAACTCTACCAAACACTCAAAGAATTAATACCAGTCCTTTCAAACCCTTTAAAAAGACAGAAGATGAGGGAATTCTTCCAAACTCATGTTATGAGGTCAGCATTAGCTTGATACAAAAATCAGACAATGATGCCACAAGAAAAAAAGTATAGATCTGTATTCTTGATGAACATAGATGCAAAAATCCACAACAAATTATTATCAAACTAAATTCAACATTAAAAGGATCATACACCATGATTAAATGGGATTTACTTTAGGTATACAAGGATGATTTATTCTAGGTATTCAAGGATGGTTCATCAACTGCAAATCAGTCAATGTGATATACAGTAAGTCACCTACATATGAACCTTCAAGTTGCAAGCTTTCAAAGATGTGAACTTGCATTCCATCATCATCTGACATGAGTGAAATTGTAGCTTGCCCTCCATCTCCTATTGCTGATGATCCTTCAGCTTTACCATCTCCCACCTCTTCTTCCTCCTCCAGTCAGTATCCCTTCTTGCCTGTTCAGTTGATGCAACTCTTGTATACCAGCTGTTGTACTGTACTACTATACTTTTCAAGGTACTGTACTGTAAGATTAAAAATGCTTTCTTTATTTTCTTGCATTTATTTTGTATGTATTATTTGTGTGAAGAGTATTATAAACCTATTACAGTACAGTACTATAGAGCTGCCTGGGTTAGTTGGGTACCTAAGCTAACTTTGTTGGACTTACAAAAAATTGAACTTATGAACACATTCTTGGAACAGAACTCATTCATATGTAGGGGACTTACTGTACCACATTAATAAAATGAAGGATTAAAAGCATATGGTCACCTCAATAGATGCAGAAAAAGCATTTGACAAAATTCAACATCAATTTTTGATAAAAACTCTGAGCAAATCAGGTATAAAGGGAAGGTATCCCAGCATAATAAAGGTCATATATGACAAACCCTCAGCTAATATCATGCTCAATGGTGAGAAGCTTGAAGTTTTTCCTCTAAGACCAGGAGCAAGACAAAGATGTCCACTCTTATCAGTTTAATTTAATATAATAGGAACATAATAGGAATTATCCTATCCAGAGCAGTTAGGCAAGAAAAAGAAATAAAGGGAATCAAAATTGGAAAGGAAAAAGCAAAACTGTCACTATTTGCAGGTGACATGATATTATATTTAGAAAACCCTAATGAATCCATCAAAAAACTGTGAGAAAAAATAAATGAATTCAATAAAGTTGCAAGATACAAAATCAATACACAGAAATCTGTTGCTTTTTATATACTGATAACAAACTATCAGAAAGAGAAATGAAGAAAACAATCTCATCAAAAAGAATAAAATATTCAGGGTGAAATTTAACTAAGGTTTTGAAAGACCCATATGTTGAAAACTGTAAGATATCAACAAAAGAAATTAAAGACAAATAAATGCAAAAATATTCTGTTCTCCTGGATTGGAATAATATTGTCAAAATGTTCATACTTCTGAAAGCAACATACAGATCCAATGCAACCCCTACCAAAATTCTAATGGCATTTCTCACAGAAATAGAACAAACAATCTTAAAATTTGTACAGAACCAAAAAAGACTCAAAATAGCCAAAGCAACCTTGAGAAAGAAGGACAAAACTGAAGGCATCACATTTCCTGATTTCAAACTATATTACAAAGCTATAGTAGTGAAAATAGTGTGGTATTGGAATAAAAAAAGACATCCCAGGTGGCACAGTGGTAAAGAATCTGCCTGCCAGGAGATGTGCAGACATGGGTTTGACCCCTGGGTCAGGAATATCCCCAGGAGTTGGAAGTGGCAACCCTCTCCAGCATTCTTGCCTGGAAAATTCTATAGACAGAGAAGCCTGGTGGGTTACAGTCCATGGAGTTGCAAAGAGTCGGATGCAATTGAACACACACTCATTGGAATAAAAACAGACACATATATCAGTGGAACAGAGAGCCCAGAAATAAACCCATGCATATATGGTCAGTTAATTTACAACAAAAAAGTCAAGGATATACAATAGGGAAAGGACAGTTTCTTCAATAAATGGTATTGGAAAAATTGTATAGCCACATGCAAAAGAATGAAACTGGGCCACCATCTAACACCATACACAAAAAATTAATATGAAAAAGACTTGACCCTAAGACCTCAAACCATTAAACTCCTAGAAAAAAACAGGCAGTAAGCTCCTTGACATAGGCCTTTGTAAGCATTCTTTTTTTTTTTTTTAATCTCCACACCAAAAGCAAAAGTAACAATAGCAAAAATGAACAAGTCAAACCACACCAAACTAAAACATTTCTGCACAGCAAAGGAAACCACCAACCAAATGAAAAGGCAACCTACTGAATGGGAAGAAATAATTGCAAATTGTATACCTAGTAAGGGGTTAATATTAAAAATATATAAGAACTCATATGACTCAATAGTCAAAAAACCAATCAGATTTTAAACTGGGCAGAGTATCTGAATAGACATTTGTTCAAAGAAGACATATAGATGGCCAACAGGTACTTAAAAAGATGCTCAACATTATTAATCACCAGGGAAATGAAAATCAAAACCACAATGAGTCATCACCTCATGTCTATTAGAATAGCTATTATCAAAAAGACAAGAAATAATGAATGTTGGCGAGAATGTGGAGAAGAGGGAATCCTTATGCCCTCTTGGAGGGAATGTAAAATGGTGCAGCCATTGTGAAAAACAGTATGGAGGGTTCACAAAAAATTAAAAATAGAATTAATCTGGCAGTTCCACTTTTGAAATGAAAAAAGGGAGAAAGTCCTGAAACAGTGGAACAATACAAAAGGCTTGAAATACAATGAAAATACCAGAAAGAGAAAAAAGAAAGGAACAGAAGAAATATTGGAAGTTATAATGGCTCAGAATTTTCCAAAATTAATGAGGCACCCAAACCACCAATCCAAGATGTTCAGAGAATGACACACAGGAGAAATACCAAAGAAATTTATACCTATACATATTACATTCAAACTGTAGAAAACCAGAGACAAAGAGAAAACCTTGACAGAAGCCAGAGGAGGAAAACATCTTACCCATAGAGGAATAAGAAAAAAAATTACATTACCCTCTCATCAGAAACCATGTAAGAAGAAAATGGAGTGAAACATTTTAAATGTTGAAAGAAAATTCCTATAAACCTAGAATTCTGTATCCAGAGAAGTTATCCTTCAAAGGTGAAGGAGAAATAAAGACTTTTTCAGATAAACAAAAACTGAAGGAATTTGTTGCTCACAGACTTGCTTTGCAAGCAATGTTAAAAGAAGCTGTTCAGAGAGAAAGAAAATGATCTAGGTCAGAAACTCAGATCTACATAAAGAAAAGAGCATCAGAAAAGGAATAAATAAGGGTAGAATAAATCCTTTTTACTTTTCTTATTCTTAACTGATCTAACAGAAAACTGTTCAAAGTAATAATAGCAACAATGTGTTGGTTGATTACAGCTTAAGAAGAAATGAAATGAGTAACAGCAATGTTATTAGGGAAGGGAGGGAGGAATTGTGAATATTGTTTTACAAGGAACCTGTACTCTCTGGGAAGTGGTATAGCACTGTTTGAAAATGGACTTATAAGATGAAAAAGTACACTGCAAATTCTTGGACAACCACTAACTTTTTTTTAAAAAAGAAGTATAATTGATATATTAAGAGAGAAAATAGAATCATATAAAATTCTCAGTTAAAACCACTGAAAATCGCTCATTCATGTCCAACTCTCTGCGATCCCATGGGCTATTCAGTCCATGGAATTCTCCAGGCCAGAATACTGGAGTGGGTAGCCAATCCCTTCTCTAGCAGATCTTCCCAACCCAGGAATCTAACCAGGGTCTCCTGCAGTGCAGGCGGATTCTTTACCAACTGATTGATCTTTCAGGGAAGCCCAGAGAAGGCAGAAAAAGAGGGAAAGACAACAAAGAACAAGGAAAATAAACAGAAATGGTTACAAACATGGTATATAGTAATTTAACCATAGCAATAATCACCTTAAATGTGAATGGTTTAAATATATTAATTAAAAAACATAGATTGTTAAGAGTGGATAAGAAAAGCAAAATCCAACTATATGTTGTTTACAAGAAACCCTCTTTAAACATAAAGACATAGATAAAAACTAAGGAGATGGAGAAAGACATATCATGCTAGCCCTAACTCAAAGGAAGTTGGAGTAACTATATTAATTTCAGACATTGAAGACTGCAGAACAAAGAAAATTATCAGGGATTAAGCTGGGCATTATTAATGAGAAAGGGGTCAATTCTCCAAAAAGGCATAATCCTTAACATGTATGTAGCTAAAAACAGAGTGTCAAAATATGTGAGGTAAAACAGATAGAACTGCAAGGGAAAAATAGACAAATCCACTATTATAGTTAGAGATTTCAACACCCCTCTATCAGTAATTGACAGATCCAGCAGGCAGAAAATTGGTAAGGATATAGTTGAACTGAACAGCACCATCAATCAACTGGATCTAACTGACATGTATAAAATACTTTATTCAACAACAGCAGAATACACATTCTTTTCAGTTTGCACAGAACATTAACCAAGATAGACTACATTCTCAGCCATAAAACACACCTTAACAAATTTAAAAGAATAGAAATCATACAAAGTATGCTTTCATACCACAGTGAAATTAAACTAAAGATCAATAACATAAAGATAGCTGAAGATATTTGGAGATTAAATAGCACATGTCTAAACAATATATATATTGTCACTCTGCTTATTTAACTTATATGCAGAGAGCATCATGAGAAATGTTGGGCTGGAAGAAACACAAGCTGGAATCAAGATTGCCGGGAGAAATATCAATAACCTCAGATATGCAGATGCTGCTGCTGCTGCTGCTGCTGCTAAGTCGCTACAGTCGTGTCCGACTCTGTGCGACCCCATAGACGGCAGCCCACCAGGCTCCAACGTCCCTGGGATTCTCCAGGCAAGAACACTGGAGTGGGTTGCCATTTCCTTTTCCATGCATGAAAGGGAAAAGTGGAAGTGAAGTTGCTCAGTCGTGTCCGACTCTTAGCAACCCCATGAACTGTAGCCTACCAGGCTCCTCTGTCCATGGGATTTTCCAGGCAAGAGTACTGGAGTGGGGTGACATTGCCTTCTCCGGATATGCAGATGACACCACCCTTATGCCAGAAAGCAAAGAAGAACTAAGGAGCCTCTTGATGAAAGTGAAAGGGGAGAGTGAAAAAGTTGGCTAAAAGCTCAACATTGAGAAAACTAAGATCATGGCATCTGGTCCCATCACATCATGGGAAATAGATGGGGAAACAGTGGAAACTGACTTTATTTTTGGGGGCTCCAGAATCACTGCAGATGATGATTGCAGCCATGAAATTAAAAGACGCTTACTCCTTGGAAGGAAGGTTATGACCAATCTAGATAGCATATTTAAAAGCAGAGACATTACTTTGCCAACAAACATCCGTCTAGTCAAGGCTATGGTTTTCCCAGTGGTCATGTATGGATGTGAGAGTTGGACGGTGAAGAAAGCTGAGCGCTGAAGAATTGATGCTTTTGAACTGTGGTGTTGGAGAAGACTCTTGAGAGTCTCTTGGATTGCAAGAAGATCCAACCAGTCCATCCTAAAGGAGATCAGTCCTGGGTGTTCATTGGAAGGACTGATGTTGAAGCTGAAACTCCAATACTTTGGCCACCTTATGCGAAGAGTTGACTCATTGGAAAAGACCCTAATACTGGGTGGGATCGGGGGCAGGAGGAGAAGGGGACGACAGAGGATGAGATGGTTGGATGGCATCACCGACTCGATGGACATGAGTTTGGGTAAACTCCAGGAGTTCGTGATGGACAGGGAGGCCTGGCGTGCTGCGATTCATGGGGTTGCAAAGAGTCGGACACAACTGAGCGAGTGAACTGAACTGAAACAATATATGGGTCAAAAAATAAGTCTCGAGAGAAATTAAAAAAACATTTTTAACTAAGTGAAAATGAAAATAGAACTTATTGATTTTGAGGTATGCAGTGAAGGTAGTGCATAGAGGGATATTTAGAGCATTTAATGCATATGTTAGACAAAATGAAAGATCTTAAATCAATTATCTAAGCTCCCATCTTAGGAAATTAGAAAAAGAAGAGTAAATTAAATCCAAAGTAAGCAGAAGAAAATAAGTAATAAAAATTAGAGCAGAAGTCAATGAAATTAAAAATAAGAAATCAACAAAAATCAATTAAGCCAAAAGCTGTTGCTATGAAAAGATCAATGAAACTGATAAACCTCTAGCCAGGCTAAGCAAAAAAAAAAAGATTACTAAACTACTAGTTAGTAATTAAAAATTACTAATATCAGAAATGAAAGAGGGTTAGCACTACTGATTTCATAGTCATTAAAAAGATAATTAAGAAATATTATGAATAACTTTGTGCCCTCAAATTTGATAACTTAGATGAAATGGACCAGTTCTTGAAAGGCACAATTCACCAAAACTCACACAAAGAGAACCAGATAATCTGAATAGGCTTATATCTATTAAAGAAATTAAATCAATAATTAATAACCTTCTAAAAAAAGAAAGAACTAGGCCCTGATGGTTCTATTGATAAATTCTACCAAACATTTAAGAAAGAAATGATACCAATTCTGTACTATCTCTTACTGAATATAGAAGCAGAGGGAATGTGTCCTAACATATTTTATGAGGTCAACATTACCCCAATACTAGATGATGGCATTACTAGAAAGGAAAACTGTGAACTAATATCTCTCATAAACATAGATGCATAAATCTTCAATATGACAAACAATGAGATTTATTCCAGGTATGCAAGGCTGCTTCAACATTCAAAAATCAAGTGATGCTATTTATCACATCAATAGGCTAAAGAAGAAAAATCATATGATTCTATGAATAGATGCAGGAAAAGCACTTGACAAAATACAACAGTCATTCATGACCAAATAATAAATAAACAAAACAACAGACCTAAACATCTATGCAAACTAGGAACAGAGGGGAACTACATTCATTTGGTAAAAAACAGCTACCAAATATAGCTAACTTCATTCTCGATGCTGAGAAACTACACACTTTCCCCCTAAGACTGGAAACAGACATGGACGTCCCCTCTCACCACTCCTGTTCCACACTGCACTGGGAGACTAGTTAACACTGTAAGACAAGACAAAACAAGACAAGAGTGGAAAAGAAAAGGTAGACCGATTAGAAAGGCAGAAATAAAAGTGCCTTTACTCTCAAATGACACAACTGTCAATGCGTTAATAGGAAATCCCAATGAACTGACCAAACTTCTGGAACTAAGTGCTTATAGCGAAGTTGTAGGGTACAAAGTAATTACATAATAGTCAACTGCTTTCCTATATTCCTTGGGCTTCCCTTGTGGCTCAGCTGGTAAAGAATTCGCCTGCAATGCGGGAGACCCGGGTTCAATCCCTGGTTGGGAAGATTCCCTGGAGAAGGGAAAAGCTACCTACTCCAATATTCTGGTCTGGAGAATTCCATGGACTGTATACAGCCCATGGGGTCACAAAGAGTTGGACACGACTGAGTGACTTCTCACTTTCACTTCCTATATTCTGCCAATGAACACTTGGAATTTGAAATGATAAACAATGTCAAGGACTTCCCTGGTGTTCAGGGGTTAAGACTTCCTGCTTCCACTGTAGGGGGTGCGAGTTCAATCTCTGGTTGAGGAACTAGGGTCCCGCATGCTGCACACGCAGCATGACAAAAAATTTAAAAAACAAAACAAAAAATCCCGTATCATCATTTACATTAACACCCAAATAAAATCGGTATAAATCTAACAGAACATATGATAAGTGAAAGTGAAAGTCATTCAGTCGTGTCTAACTCTTTGTGACCTCATGGATATAGTCCATGGAATTCTCCAGGCCAGAATACTGGAGCAGATAGCCTTTCCCTTCTCCAGGGGATCTTTCCAACCTAGGGATCAAACCCAGGTCTGCCACATTGTGGGCGGATTCTTTACCAGCTGGGCCACCAGGGAAGCCCAAGAATACTGGAGTGGGTAGCCTATCCCTTCTCCAGAGGATCTTCCTGACCCAGGAATCGAACCGGGGTCTTCTGCATTGCAGGCAGATTCTTTACCAGCTCAGCTACCAGGGAGGCCCTTAACAGAACATATGGAAGATACATATGAAGAAAACTAAGGCTGGTTCAACATTCAAAAATCAATTAATGTCATCTATTACATCAGTGAAGAATTGATGCTTTTGAGCTGCGGTTCTGGAAAAGACGGATTTCAAGGAGATCGAACCAGTCAATCCTAAAGCAAATCAACCCTGAATATTCACGGCAAGGACTGACGCTGAAGCTCCAATACTTTGGCCACCTGATGCGAAGAGCCGACTCATTAGAAAAGACCCTGATGCTGGGAAAGATTGAAGGTAGGAGGAGAAGGGGACAACAGAGGATGAGATGGTTAGATAGTATCACCAACTCAATGGACATGAACTTGAGCAAACTCTGGGAGATGGTGAAGGACAGGGAAGCCTGATATGCTGCAGTCCATAGGGTTGCAAAGAGTCAGACATGACTTAGCAACTGAACAACAACAAATCACATCAACTAAAGGTTAAAGAAGAGGAATCATATGATCCTATGCATAAATGCAAGAAAAGCACTTGACAAAAATCCAACACTCGTTCATCATAAAAACTGAGTAAAGTAGGAACAGAGAGGACGTCTTCAACTTGATAAAGAACATGTACTAAAAACCTACAGTGAACGTAATACTTAAAGGTGAGATCATCAGAAACTTTCCCACTAAGATCATGAACAAGGCAACTCCTTTTCAGCATCTTACTGGTTCCTGCTCTGTACCCTGATCCTTCTTTACCACTCTGAGCCTCGGTTTCCCCCTCTGTGAGTGGGGTCTTGGGAACAAGACCACGCTCAGGGGCAGTGTGAGCTTTCAGTGCACAAGCAGAGTGGAAAACTGTTTTGTAATGTGGAAAGCACGCATACATGTCAAGAATGACAACGGTGGTTAAAACAAAGTAAAAAAAAGAGAGAGAGAGAGAGCCAGGCGAACACTTCCTAACTCAATCCTTACAACAAACCAAGGCGGATATCAGTGACCCATCTAAAGGAAACTGTGGTTCCTGCAGCTGAAGTGCCCATACCCCCTCACCCCGGGCTCCTAGATGGGAGCCGGAGGAAACCAAACTCAGCCTGGGTGACTCCTTGGCTCCTGCTTTTCCCATAGCCTCCATCCTGCTGCTGCTGTTTTTGCAGGATCTGGGATGGTAAGCAACAAGTACAAGAAAAGGAGATGGCTGCATTAAAAAATCATCATCCTGCTTTTTCCCTTTTGTCTCTTTTTGGAGGTGGGGGGTAGGACCAGACAATGGCAGAGATCCTGTCCCCTGGCCCTGGAGGTGATGGAGAGGACGATGAAGATCAGGTGCTCGGAGGCAGGGGCTGTGGGGGTGATGGCAGTCTCCAGGCGACACTCGCGGAAGGAAAAGTCATTACAGAAGGTGCAGCGTGCGCGGCAGCAGCCCCAGATAAGCGTCTGCGCGGAGAGGGCTCGCTGGCATTTCTGTTGGCTCACCTGCTTTTATTAAAAATAATTCTGACGCCGACTATTTTGTAAGCGTGGAGGGCACAGATCCAGGGAGGCCCATCTGACTCTGAGATAATTTCAAGGCTGAAGAACGTCGCCCGTGCCAGACACAGCACCGCGTGAAATCTGCCTCCCGTCCCGCGGAGGGAGGGGGCCGTCCATGTATATGTATAAGTCAGGCTTTGCTAAACCCTCCAAGTAAAAATACTTTTAAATATTTCAGTACGTCGTTAACCACATACATTTCAGTTGGGGCTCATTCCAGCTGGGGGAAAGTAGAGGAGGCAGATGATTTGCATAAGTCGACTGAGGAAATCTGGTGAGAGATGGAAGGAGACTTAGGCACCCACAGATGTCAGCTGATCGTCAGGGCCCCGTCCCTCGGCCATCCCCCACGTGTGGTGAGCACCTACTATGCGCCAGGCACAGCGCTAGGCTTCCTCGAGGCAGGAACAACTTGGCATCATGGCAATGAGTCTAGCTCAAGGGCCAGAGGCCACACGCTCGTTCCACAGTGTGTAATTCGAGCTGTGATCAGCATTGTGGACCTGATGGAACTGGATGGGAGGCTATTGGAGCTGATGGAAAGGGGGGATTGGCCCAGCCTGAGGGCAGCTCCTGGAGAGGAAGGCTGGGCAGTGGTGTGTGAGCAGAGGGGGCCTCGGGCAGAGGCGAGTGCCCCGATGGAGGGATGCCAAACTGGCCGGCCACCTTGGCTGGAGCAAGTGCCTGTGAGGCCAGTGATGGGAAGGGTGGCTGCACACACAGAATGGAGTTGACTGCAGGCAGTTGATGGTGGGCTCTGGGTTGAGGGGTGATGCAGGAGGTGGGCTGGAGGCCACCGCAGCCAGGGGATGGCAGGAATGCCCACCAGAGTGAGAGCAGATGGGGAAAGCTGGTCTTCAGAGACCAAGACCAAGTGGTCCTGGCTCCCCAGGGCCGGGGGCCCTGACGTGGCAGTCCTGCATTTCCTGCTCAAGGTCCCCAGCTTCACAATATCTACCTTGCCCCCACTGTCCTTGAGTTGGACACATGGGTTCCTCTTCCTAGCCACTCCCCACCCTCCGCATCAGTACCACACAAGAGGAAGGGGCAGGGAGGGTGAGGAAGGAGCAGCCAGACTCCAGGGTGTCAACAGCAGTAGCCCAGGCCAAGGGCGGCTGAGGGCCATCTTGGAGGGAAAGAAAGGGAGGGCCTGGCACTCCGTCGGCGCCAAGGGAAAGTCTGTTGCCACCACGTCCCATCCCTCTCGTGCCTGCGAGCGTCTCCAAGCGGGCATTTCTTCCTGTCTGTTCCCAGCACCTGCAGAGTGCCTGGCACAAGACGTTGCCCAGGAAGCATGTCCCGGGAGATGGGTGCAGTCAGAGCCAGCTGGTGACAAGGGAAGCAGCCCCTGCCTAGTGAGCGTTTCCTACTGAGTGCCTGCTCTGAGCACTTTCTGCTTTGTCCCGTTTCATCCACATCCTTGTCTTTGTGAGGCGGGCACCTTTATTATCTCCACTTTTCAGGAGATGACTGGCAGGCTCAGAGGACATTACATAACCTGTGGACATCGCCTAGTTTGCAACTTATCAGGCTCAGACTTGAAGCCAGGTATGTCTGATCCCAGAGCCCCTGGCTCTGGTTATGCGCACGTGCATGCTCAGTTGCTTCAGTCGTGTCTGACTTTTTGCGACCCCATGGACTGCAGCCGGCCAGGCTCCTCTGTCCATGGGATTCTTTAATCAAGAATCCTGGAGTGGGTTGCCATGCCCTCCTCCAGCGGATCTTCCCAACCCAGGGGTCAAACCTACGTTTCTAGCATCTCCTGCATTGGCAGACAGGTTCTTTACCACTAGCGCCACCTTGGGTAGCCCAGCTTTAGGTACATATACCTCCAGTCAAACCCAGGCAGCCCCACAAAGGCCTGCACATAGTTTAGGAGTTCTCCAAACAGTGGAAGAAGTGTTTCTTATCTTGGTCAAAGAGTCCACAGTGTGTAAGAGACATTAACTATGCCACCTTTTGGTTTCCTTCCACAGGCCAGGTGTGCACTATGCATGCATGTGTCACATGTGTGCTCACATGGGTGAGGAAGGCCAGTGGGAAAGATTCCAACCCATTCTTCTTGCTTTGCCATCATGTTTCCATTGCTTACTGGGAGGGACCTCTAGCTTATATATATATATATTTTTTAATTTGTGACTTTTCCCATATAACTTTTTAAGTCAATATTTTCATTTTTATTCAGTTTAATTTTCTTTCTTTCTTCCTTCCTTCCTTTATTTTTTTTTTTCTCGCCTTGCAGCATGTGGGATCTTAGTTCCCTGACTCAGGATCAAACCTGAGGCCCCTGCAGTGGAAGTACAGAATTTCAGGCATTGGACCACACAGGGAAGTCCCCTAGCTTATATCTTAAAATAGCCAAACATCTGGCTGCTAAGTGAACAAAGCTGTTCTGAAACCCCTAGTTGCGGGTTAGATGAACCAGATACCCAGATGCTGAGCTCAAATGTTCCCTTTGCAAGTGAAATGTTTGTCTCACATAGATGCTGCCAGTGATACTGCCTTTTATTGCCTAATCTTGATGCTGTCCTTGTCTCTCACCACAGAGGAGTTTGAATTCCACTCTGGGAAGAGGTAAGAGCAAAGTCTCAATGATAAGGAGGCATTCGTGAGTGCAATTTCCGTAACATAACAGAACTGCATCTTCACTGACAAACATGCTTCTTCATTCGATTCTGGGCAATGGGAGGGCTACCCACACCCCATTTTTGCCGATAACATCCTTATTTAGATTTCTCTGTTTTGCTAGAGATTCTAGAATTGGAAACTGGAAAAAAAAATTTTTTAATGACAATTGACAATTACATTGGCCTGCTGGAGAGTGGGAGACGGCCTCTTATGAAATTCCACTGAGCTCCTAAACAGTCATTGGCATTCTAACAGACAGGAAGAGTCTATTTAGGGAGCCATGGGCATGGGATCCAGATGAGGGCTCCTCAGGTAGAAAGAGGCAGGAAATGAGCTGGTTTGGCTGGGAGTGGGGAGGGGAGATGAGGGGAGGAGATGAGAGAGAAGAACCACGCGTGAGATGCATGTTATCATCAAGTCCTAGCTTTTGCTTTGGGTCATGAGAGTGTGTGGATGCTTATGTCATTCTTAAAAAGAACTAATTCAAGAAGCTAGCTAAATACAGCAGGCTATGTGCATGGATCTGCATGGGAAGTGTCTCATGAACCAAGGATTATCATTAACCCAATTCTGTGCACCTGGGGTCCAATTAAAAAGCAATCAATAACAAGCCTATTTAAAAGGATGGTCTGAGATTTAGATTTCATAACATGCATGCTTTTTCTTACTAGTATTTTCCCCCCCTCTCTAATCTTTTCAAACACCATTTTTCTTCTCCACTTCAGTAGCAGGTTCTCCTTGTGCAGGTCAAAGCCCCATAAAGGCCTCAAGCATCAGGAATCTGTTTAAGCCCCTCGGTGGGTACCAGAGTTCCATCAGGGCAGAAGGAGGGCCTTGGATGGCTTCTAGAAAGGTATGGCGCATTAGCACCTGGAGACACTAGGGTCTGGGTGTGGAGCGATGGTCTTATTCCAACGAGCTGGCATTTTTACACCGGACAGTAGGAAAGCAGAGGGAGACCCCTATAGACCACTGCTAGTATAAGCCATGCTTCTCTTCCTTGGAACGCCCTGCTTTGGGGATGGGGATATATATTTTATCTTGGCACTTGTCTGCTCACCGAACATTCACCGGGCACCAAGTGAGATGCATTTGCATGCTCTGGGCGATGTGCCAGGCCCTCGGGGGTACAGAACGAGTAGTGAGTGCCTTTTCTGGGCTGCTAAGTGCTCTGCTTGTGTTCTCTCTTCACCCTCACGGGCCCCTTCTTTGTGGCTTCCCCCATGGGAGCTCTGGCCCCACCCTGTCACAGTTGCACCCTTTGCATCTGTGTGGCTGGAGACGCAGGGTATCACGGAAGGGCCGTGGCTGAGCTCTGAAGGCTGACTGCTCTTGGTTCAGATCCCAGGCTCCCCACTGTGAGACTGGACATGCTGGCTTAAATTCACCCCTCTGAGCCTCAGATTTCTCATCTATCAAATGGGAATAACCACCCTTATCTCACAGGCCTGTGTGAGAATTAAATGAAACGATTCACAACCGGCACTTTCGGTTTCTACCACAGAGTAAATGTTCAGTACACAATCTCTATTGTGTTTTTTTTTTCCCTTGAGAATAGAGTCCATAAAATAATGTCTTTCTAGTCCCGTAGGGTGGGATACGTGGTAGCATGCTCATTGCCTGCTTGTTGAATGAATGAAAATGAGTAACTGCAGCCCTTTGGGACTGAGACCTCACCTTCTACCTGTTTTCTGACTTCTTTCTGGCCAGCCCCACAGCAGCAGCTCTGGGGCAGGTAAAGCTGCCCCTTTCTCACACGGCGCGCACACCTCTAGCCAGGCCTGTGCTAGAACCCAGGGCCTGAGAACCCCTCGGCCCTGCACGACGGAGGGAAGGAAGGAAGGAGGCCTCCTTGGTGTCTCTGCTGACCTTTGCCAAGAGGAAGAACCACCACTCAATCACGAAGGTCTTCTTTGGACATCCGGTAGCTTCCTGCATGGTCCTGAGAACGTGGCTGACTTCAGAAGCCCCTTCTCCTTGAGAAAAGGAGATGCTAGAGTGACCTTCTTAGGGGGCTCCTGGGTCCCAGCCTGCACCAGCTGAAAGAGCAGTGGCCCCTGAGACCGCGGGCACAGCAGCTTCTCATTTCTGGCTTTACTGTCTAGCCCACTGCCTATATGCTCCCCCACACCCTGCCTCCAGACCCTGTGATTTCCTTTCAGGAGTGATGGAAACAGGAGTATAAGCTCTGAGGGTGAAGGAAAGGGAGACAAGTGCACGGACCTGGTACCACCTCCCACTCCATTTCTGTCTTCCCTGGGCTCTGTGAGTTGACCTTTCACTTACTGCCTCACAAGCTCCACCTTCTCCCCTGTCACTGCAATGAAAAAGCACCGTTCTGCGTGGCCCAGGGTTGGGGATCAGGAGGCAGAAGGCTTGAGTTCCAATCTGGCTTCTGCGACTCACTGGCTATGGGATTTCAGATGAGTCACCTTTGTTCTTGGAAGCTCAGGACCCTCCTCTGTAAACTGAAAGTGAAGTCGCTCAGTCATGTCCGACTCTTTGTGACCCCAGGGACTGTAGCCTACCAGGCTCCTCCATCCATGGAATTTTCCAGGCAAGAGTACTGGAGTGGATTGCCATTTCCTTCTCTAGGGGATCTTCCTGACCCAGAGATAGGACCCAGTTCTTCTGGGTTGCAGGCAGATGCTTTACCTTCTGAGCCACCAGGGAAGCCCATAAACCACGATCTGATTACACATCTAGAAGGTCTGGTGTGAGCATTAGCACTGATGTTTGCACACCGGAGGTGATCTCAAAACTGCAGTTCCTACTAAGGTTGTTGTTCCGCACATCCGGGGGCTGAGGCAGGATGGAAAGACCTCGAAGGTCCCAGCCCCGGATTAGCGCATCAGTATGTTCTAAAAATAAGTATTTTTTTCCACCTCCTCAGCTTGGTCAGCAGACAGAGAGACCCAGCAGACCCCAGAAAAACCTCACCCGAGCCTGTTATTGTGGGCAGCCCCTGTGGATTCCGCTTACGGGGAACAATTTGAGAGGCAAACAAAACATGAAAAGCTACTCAGAATTAACAATGGGCCAGATGGTAATGCTAGTTTGAAGCAATAAAACATGATAAATAGCTTCCTGCTGCTACTCCTGATCAATTTCAATATTTAATAATTCCACTGTCACCCACCCCCTCATCTGGCCCCCTCCACAGTCTGCTGTGATAACGACCCGCATTCAGCTCACAGAGCAAACACTCCTTCACTTTCTGAAGGCGTCAGCAGAAAGCGGGCAGCTCAGCTGTCACAGGAGCGCCCTCCGTCCTCGAGATAATTCAACTACCTGCTTCTAAGACACTCCATCTCCAGCCTCTCCTGGTTGCCGGGGAAGACTGGGAGGGAACTCCGACAGTGGAAATGCCATGGGAGCGGGCAGTGGGTGTTAGTATTCCCTGAGTCTTGCTTTTGAATTTAAGAAAGGGAAGTGGTTGGGAGACGGGTGGTCATCTTACTCCAGGACCAATTAGCAGGAGGAGGAGGCAACCAGAAGGGGATGACAGCAGCTTGGTGTTAAAGCCTTACCCACTGGCCATGCTTCTGAACCTCAATCTCCTTCTCTGTATGAAAAAGAGAATCACGTCTACTCGTAGGAGGAGTCCAGCCTGCCCTGCATGGGTCAAGTGCCAGGCAGCATGCTCTGAATGTGGGAAATGACTGGCAGCAGGAAGCATCATTATCAAATGTGAAGCCAATTAGCAAATGATGCCCAAGCACCACTACCTGTGGGAAGGGCTACTGGTCCTTGTGGTCAGGGAGCTGTGGCCAGGGCAGACGTAGGGTGCGGGGCAGGAGCTGGCAGGGAGCACCCAGGGTTCTCTCCAAGTGGAGCCCACTGGCCTTGAGACCCTCCAACACAGGGCACCCCGGAGAGCAGGTGATGCAGGCGCCGTTTATGGAGGAGGAAATGGACAGGATGAGGTGAAATGACTTCTCAGGCTTACATCATATGAAGTGGCATCATCAGTTCTAGTCTGGGTCTCCAAACCTGCCCCCCCAAACCCCTCTGATTTCATGTCCTCGCTGCCCCATTGCAGGAGAAAACTGCTCCCTGAGCCCACCCCCCTCCCCACCCTGTCAAATGCTGTCTTTTTGCAAGGAGGCAGCTGTGGTCTGGGGTGGGGGGGGGTGCCCTGCCATCATCTGAGCTGTAGGTCACTAGGCTGTGAAATGTGAGCAGTAATACCTACTGCACTGGTTCACAGGGACGTTTAATGAGGGAATATGCATGAGAGCCCGCTGTAATTTTGTGATGAGCTGTACAAATGTCAGTTATGGTTATTATGACTTTTTAGGAAAAAACCCTCTGGGAGGAAAAATATCAGAAATTCATCCACCAAAGGGTCGATTCTTCTTACAGAATCCTTCACTGGCCCTACATCCTCTAGGGCAGCAGTCCCCAACGTTTTTGGCACCTGAGGCTGATTTCGTGGAAGACAATTTTTCCATGGGTGAGGTGGGGGGTGGTTTCGGGATGATTCAAGTGCATAATATTTATGGTGCACTTTATTTCTGTTATTATTACTTCAGCTCCACCTCAGATCATCAGGCGGTAGTTGGGGACCCCTGCTCTAGGGGATCAAGATCAAGCTCTTTGCTGTGGCCTTCAAGACCTCGACAGTGCCTGCAACCCCATCTCTGCCCCTTCTCCTTTCCCTCCTTGCAGACCCTCCAGGCTACTTGGGGTGACCTGAGCCTTTTACCTTTATCTCTGCCTAGGCCGGGTAACACCCCTGCAGGAGGGGACTGTCCTACCCTGTCCCTCAGCTGATCCCATTCTGTCTTCTGTAAGAAGTCTTCCTTGCTCCCCTGCCCCCTCTTGCTAAGAAGCTCTTCTGCTGGGCTTCCTGATAGCCTGTGCTTGCCTCCATCCTAGCATGCAGCACCTTACCTACTGCTGTGTTCTCATCTGCCTCCTAACTCTACAGCCCCTCCCTCCTGGGTCAGAACCAAGTGCTGTTCACTCCAGTCTATCAGGGGCCTGGCCCAGCTTCTGTCCAACAACTGTGCACCAAGGAACCAACCAACAAGTAAGTAACTGCTTCCAATATTAATGGAATCAAAGCTTTAGGCAAAGGATTCCAGTGGTGGAATTAAGAATTTGGGCGGGCAGGGCCTTGCTGAAGTTACAATACTTTGACCACCTGATGTAAAGAGCCAACTCATTAGGAAAGACCCTGAGGCTGGGAAAGATTGAGGGCAGGAGGAGAAGGGGTTGACTGAGGATGAGACGGTTGGATAGCATCATTGACTCAATGGACATAAGTTTGAGCAAACTCCAGGAGATGGTGAAGGGCAGGGAAGCCTGGCGTGCTGCAGTCCATGGGGTCGCAACGAGTTGGACACAACTGAGCGACTGAACAACGACGGCCTTGGTAGCAGAAGTCAGAACCGTGCTTCTGATTTCAGACTCAGTCCAATCCCCTTAGTCATGTCTAGAGCTCGTGGCATAACCAAGACTTCCCAGGACAGGCCCCCACCCCACCCTATATCCTCTGCCTGCTTTTTGTTTGTAGAAACACTTTAGTTGCCTAGGTCTTCCCCCAAGTTCCAAAGAATAAATTTAATCAGAGAAGTGAGAAAATGCAGATACAAAGGAAAACAGTCAAGCAAGACAAACTAATAACAGTGAAGCCATTAAACAAAGTCAAGGACCTTTAGTTCCTCCTCAGAAGGGCTATAGATAATATTCTGAGCCGTAGCCATTAAGCAGTTTTGCAGGTTCTGAAACCCCCACCAGGTGGGAAAAGTTAACTACATGCCACCCACAAGCACAGAGACCCAGACAGTTTGGAACCAGAAGGTTGATGATGTGGACTCCTGATTACCGCACAGCCAACCAATCAGAAGAATGTCCACGAGCTGATCATGGACCCTGCCACCCGCTCCCTCACCCTGCCTTTAAAAACCTTTCCCTGAAAACCATTGGGGAGTTCACGCCTTTTGAGCTGCCTGGACCCCTCGCTTCGCCTGCAGTAAACACTGCACTTTCCTTTACCACAACCCTAAGTCAGTAGATTGGCTTTACTGTGCACAGGCAAACACACCCAAGTTTGGTTTGGCAGCAATAAAAGGATTGTCTTCCTCCTCCACCCTGACCTTGAACAAGAAGGAAGAGAAAAAGTACTGCCCATCCCTGTCTGTCCTCCCGCAAGACACGAGGGAGGCTGGTGATGAGGTACCTGAATCCCGCTGGTCCATGGTCATGGAGTTCCACCTCCTCGTGATGTCGATGTAGAGGATGTCCACCGCGGCCATGGACAAGCTGCTGCTGCTGAGCTTGCAGTTCCTGCCCAAGACGGAAGAGGACACGTCACTGCCAGACCTGAGCTGACCTGTCCTGCCTGGCCTCTGTGCCTTTGCTTGGACTCTGTTCCCCTCCTGGATGCCACCCCACCCCCACCCCCACAGCAGAAACTAGCCAAGGGTGAATGGCAGCAAACCATCCACTACTATTGCAGGTTCCTGTAACGTGGTTCATTAGGGCTCTAAAGGGCTGGGAAGAGGAGGGACTTTAGGATGGCAAATCTTGAGTAGAATCTAGCTCTGCCACTTAGGAGCAAATGGCCCTGATTAAACTAGTTCCCCTTCTTGAGCCTCAGCCTCCTGACCTGTTAACCAGTCTTTATTACAGTCACTGTGGGCAGGCATGCTGCAAAGAGCATGATTTGGGCATCGACAGACCAGGGTTAAAATCCTGGCCCCGTGGCTGCTTCTAGCTGTGTGACTGTGGACCATTCACTTTGGAGCCTGTATTGGCTGATCTCTTAAATGAAGAGGATAACACCCGCCCACACGGCCGTTGTGAAGAAGACATGAGGTTGTGCATCCTGGGGCCTGGCACCTGGTTGGGGCCATGACAACTGCTGATTTCCTTCCTCATCTCTCTCTAGTTTCCCTCTTTCTCTGCCAAAGCTAGAACCATCTCAGCCCTGTCAGAGGCTACCTGAGGCTGACCTTTCAGTGAGGGGCCCTGTCCACTCTGGAGAAACGAGACTCGCCAGTCAGAGCATCTGGGTATGAGGATGAGGGGTCTGTTAGAATGCAGGCAGAACTCAGCTGGTCCAGAGGCACCACCTTTTTGAAGCGGATTGTGCTGGGAGGCGAATCCCCACCCAGGCTGGATTTGCCCTGGGAATCCTGAAAGCTACACCTTGGGGCCAGCTGTCTGTTGGGCTGAACTATATTCCATGCTGCTTTCAACCTTCCAAACGTGTCCACGTCCATCGCCCCGGCTAATGATAAAGTGGTTCTTTGGTTTCCCATTTGTCATCATCTCTTGCGTGAATAGCTCCCTTAGGAAACCGAGAGGCTGGGGGTTGATTGGCAAGCAGGACTTGGGCATTCCAGGGGCCCCTCTCCAAACCCATGCACACCCCTGGTGTCACTGGGTGGGTGCCCAGCACGGTGCCCAGATGAGGCTGGTGCTCCTTATATGCCAGCATCCTCCCTGCCTCCCACCTTCCCTCCCTCCCTCCATCCCTCCGGCCCCTCTCTCCTTTCTTCCCCGCCTGTATTCCTCAGGCCATCAATTCACATCCTGCTTCCTCCTGGGCTCCGCTCTTTATTTCCATCACAAGTCACCAAGGCAGACTTCAAAGCACATCAGCACAGTTATTGAGCCCCAGTAACAACATGTCAGTGGACGCAGAGCTTTTCACGTCACCTGTCACTGAGATGGCTATCTCTATTGGGTCCTGCTGCGGACCCGCTCCAGTCCCTCCCAAGGTATTCTAACAACCTGCGCTGTTTGTTTCCCAAGCTTCATTAGAAGCAGCTATGGGTTTTTGCTAATTATCATCTCTGTGTCCTCTGGACAACCTGTTCCCCACAGGACAGGCGCTCTGCCTGCCTTACCCTGTGGGTTAATGGAGTATAAAAAGGGAAACCAAACTGACCACTGGTATACAGTTATTTTTTTCCTGACAGGCAGAAAATAGAAGTGTCAAACCTTGGGTAGGAGCTGTAATTTACCAAAGATGATTCTCCATCTATCCCCTTTCCAAGGTAACTTGTTCTCCCTAGTGATACCTGCAAATACAGTTGATGATAACATCTGGACTGGGGCAGGAAAGGGAGGGATCCACGTTGGCTGCAGTTGACATGAAATGCTTGCGAGAATTCTGATTCTGTAGGCACTTTCTTGGGGACCATCTGTGTGCCAGGCTCTTTCCTGATTATTAGCTCTCTGGAGCTTTATAACGTTTTATGAGGGAGGTGTTCTTAGACCCATTTCAATGCTGGGTAAGCTGAGACTCAAGAGAAAGGACATGACTTGCCCAAGACCACACAGCTGGGATTCACATTGAGGGCTCCCCTGGAGGATAGAGCAGTGGACTTGGGAACTTTGGGAAGAAGTGGGGAAGTGGCCCAGCCAAGAGCTGCGGGAAGAACCCAAGATTCCAGAGACAGAGGCTCAAGTAGCCCAGAAAGGCTGGAGCCTCTAGAGAGGCCCTGTTGGGACACTTTGGGATATAAGGCTGGGGGATGGCGTAAGACAACCAGGGTCACTAAGTTTTCCTAGGTTTTTTCCCCGTGGTCACCAGTGGACTCAAGCAGGGAATGTCTCCAAGGGTTAAGACTTCGGAGTGAAATTTTCATCCATGCATCCACTCAGTACAGGATTTATTTTGTGTTTACTGTATGTAAGTGGTATTCTGGGCCCAGTGAGTGACACAAAGCTTGGATCCAGATGAGTCTTGGATATGCTCTTGGACAGTAGACGTCATCTCACAGTCTGGGATAAAAACCTGAGGCCTTGGTAGCTCTTGATCATTTGGACCATTTCCCCTTATGCCCTGGGAGGCAGTTCCTCAAATTACTAATGAGAGGTGGGATGAATTCTTCAGTGGAAGAGAAGTCCAAGAAATACGGTAACATGAGAAGCCAGAAAGATTCCTAAGAAAGGATGGGCTAGAAATGTACATAGGAAAAATGAACTTTGGAGTCAAGTGCACATGGGTTTGAATCTTGACTTTGCTATGTGACCTTGAGCAGGTCATTGATACTCTCTGCATCTAAATTTCCTTATTTGTATGATGATATCGTGACTCACCATACAAAGTTATTTTAAGGACTAGCTCAGTGCCTGGCACACATGACGGCTTTTAGCCTTCCTCCATGATGTAGAGCCAGTTTCCAGAAAGGATTTTAGGGGTTTTTTTGTTTCTTCATTTCCTTCCAGAATCAGAAGAATATGGGTGCACAGAATGAGAATCACAAATCGTTCAAGTTCATTAGGAGTCTAAGATTAGAAAGATTTGAAATTATCATCCCCATTTCCTCTCAACAACTACTGACATCTCATGGGAAATTTAGAAACCAACTTTTTCCACTCCATAAAATCCTATTTATAGAATTTCTTTTGTGTTCATCCTTCTCTGTGAAAGAAAAGATGCTTATTTTTTCCTGGAGAGCTTTCTGTAAGGTGAAAGTTAACAAATAATCAGCATTTGTTTAAAAAAGAAAAAAAGAAACACCTCTAAACATCCTGGCTGGTGGTGGTGGGGGGCGGATTGGGAAAGACAACTTTGGTTTTTAACTTATCTATTTTTAAAGGCTATTGATATCCCAGGCATAATATCTCATGATATTACTGGAAGGAGATCATCACGGGAACAGAGGAAATTTTCAAAGTCACTGAGGAGTTAATGACAGAGGGGGAAGCAGGGCCCCCTGACACTTCTGTTCCAGAACATTCTAACACACCCTGCTGCCTCTCAGAGAAGAAACCCTGCACAGCTACACATTAGGAAGCATATTAATATCTCCTTACGAGAAAAGGCAGTGGAAGGAGGGGGAAAAAAGGCAAAAGAGAAAGCCGTTTTCTAATTTAGAAGCTGCCTGGGATTAGAAACCACAGCGGAGAGGAGTGGGGGGTCTCCAGGCTGAACGGCCGGGCGTGAAGCGAACACTCGAGCTGTGGAGAAGCTGCCTCCATTTTCTAGAAATAAACTCCAGTTTTGGCAAACCGTTTCATCTTCAGGCTGCGGAAATGGAAACTGCAGCCTCTGCCAACTGATGTCAGATTCCGATGGAGGATACGTCTGGGAAACGTGTTCTTAGTGAATTACACAGAAAGCTCCCCAAATGAGGAACCCGATGGGAGGAAAATAACAAAAATGCATTTCCCTCAGAGAAAGCTGTCAAACTGAAGGAGCAGATCATTTCCATTTCTCAGAAAAAGAGATGTCTCCACACCTCAGCAATTATCATGAAATTTTTTAAAAAAGTGCTTAATTCATGGTGATACTTGCTGCTGTTATGTGCCTCCTGAGGAAATGACCCGACAAGCTGGTTAGATAGAGTTAACTCTAGACAAGAGGACGACAGTTCACTATTTCTCATTTCTTGGTGGAAAAGAAAAATAGAATATGGCCAGACTTGTATTAGCATAATTCACTCCTAAAACTGCTGATCTATGCAACACATTATGAGAGATGGTCACTGGAAATAAATTCAATCGGAATGTTTATTATTTTGTTCCCTCCAGTTCTCTTCCAAGAACTTGGAGAGGAAGAGTGGGTAGGACAGATGAAAGCCAAGTTCAACTTCTGCCGTTTGTGTGGGAGCTCAGAGAGGAGGTTCTCTAGCCAGCAAATATGTCTCTAGCACGGTGCTCCAGAGAAGGGCACTTGGTTTGATTTAACATATGGCACACATATTATCAATTCATAATGAAGCAAAATTTAAATGCAAGTGGAAAAGAGAGAGAGAATAGTTGTTAGCAAGAGAAAACACTCGCTGTCAAATTTAGCTGGCAAGACGGAACATATTCAGATACAAATCTGAAAGCAGAGAAGATCACCTTTTACGATAAAGTTGCTGTTGGGATGTCTTAGTACATTTTTAAAGGAGAGATGTATTAATTGTTGTGCAATGTGTTCTTCTTGTCTTCCTTCATCCTTAATTACCCGGGACACTTGCCAGGGGAGGTGCCGAGGGAGGGGAGAGGGGCTCACTGTCTGGGTCCTTCTGCTCTGGCTGCCTCTCCTCCCCCTGGAAACACTGTCACTTGTCAAGGTCACCACAGCTCCCACTAATGGTGCTCGGCCACAGATTGGGAAAGACAGCTGCAGGACCGACTAGTCGCTAACATCACGTATTCGAGTTTTTCGTGCAAACACTCTTAATTAGAGAGAACAAAGGTATGGAAGAATCATAAAGCCTCTCACACAGAGACAGAGTTCTAGCAATATCCCTGATAGCATCCAGTTCCCGTCTGACTGCCTTTTAAGAACCTTCTTTGCTAGAATGGGTCTCAAATCTTTTTAAGAATTTCCTTTTCCAGATTGTGTATGAGCATAGCAGTCCTCTTAATATGTACCTCAGCCTTTCACAGGTCACACACCGGTGGACTTGATGGGCAGTCACGCTTTGATTGAACCCCAAATAATTTTCTGAATCACCAACATTCTGTATATACATGCATTGAGATTTCACATAAAAATCGGTATTTCTAGCTTTTCTAGAAAAACCAAAAGCTCTAGTGATACTGTTCCCCAACAACCTTTCTTTTTGCCACAGTTCTGCCCTCCTCATCCTTCTAGATCCCACCCACTGGCTTGTTTATCCTTCTTACCTGCACCCCCACCCACCCCATCCCCCAGGCAACTGAGATTGTGATTCTTGTAGTATGTCATCTTTTCAAATCTCCCCTGCCCTCTCACAGTTTAGTAGAATGGTATTGATACTAGGAAATAAAAGGAAGTATCTGACTGATGTCTTTTGCTCTTTCTTCCTTCTTCCTTTTTCCTGCCTGGAATTCGACCATAGTGGCTGGATTTTGAGCAGCCATCTTGTAACCCTAAGGCAACTCTGAAGCTTGAAGCACATGCTCAGGATGGGTAAGCAGAAAGACAGAAATTGGGGAGTTGATCACATTTAGAGTCATTAACCAGCCCTAGAAGCCCCACTGCCAAGCTTCCTGTTATATGAGAGAAAATCAGTCTATTTAAACCACCTGTAGAGGGGTATCTATTCCTACAAGTCAAATGTAGTTCCTAAACGAGTCAGCGAGTATCACGTTAGGTAGTTTCCTCAGGGAAATAACAGTACATGCCTGTTGACTTTCTTGAAAATTCCCTCTGCCTCATGGAAATAATAATCACAAGACTCCCATTTCACAAACAGCTCCTGTAAACCAGGCAGTGGGCCAGATCCTTTATGATATAATACATTCCAACCTCATAACAACCCTGTGAGGCAGGAGAGATGATTACCATTTTACAGATGAGGGAACTGAGACTCAGAGAAGACAAGGGATTTGCTCAAAGCCACACAGCTATTAAGCAGTGTGCTTGGCTCTGAAGCCAAACCCCAAAGCCTGTGTTCTTTCCACTGGGCTTTCTTTCCACCTGAAACGAACACAAAGCCCTTCTCAGAATCACTGTGCAAATATGACTTAGGTTTATTGAGATGGCAAAAATTCCTGCTGATACTTCTGCATGCTATCTTATCAGGAGTATCAGAGGGCTGGAGTTAGGATTTATAAAATTCATTTAGGGAAAAGCACATGACAAAGTGGTTTCCGGTTTCAGACTTCTAATTATTTGCCTTCATGAATAAAACTATGAAGAGGGTGACTTTGAGTTACTAGATAGAAATATTAAAACCAATGATGAGGGAAACAACAGCAGCATTGAACACCAGCAGATAGTTTCTCTGAGGTATATAACATACAATCCTAGGGCACTGGTAGCTTCATCCCCATTTTCTAGGACCATCGAGGTTCAGAGACCGTCATTAACTTACCCAAAGTCACACAGCTAATAAGTGCTCCTGTACTGCCCTCAAAGTGCCCTAGAGGTAGAGGCAAGTTAATGAACAATCTTGGGAGGTCAGGTGGCAATGGCCTGTTTTGTAGGATGTGGCAAAAACACAGTTTCTTTGTCTCCTGCTTCGTGCGAATTTTGTATTATACTTCATAATATAACCACATTATTTTTATGCTAGAACAAATGTATTAAATTATTTATCAACTGAATTATTTAACCTTTCTCTCCTGAAAATGACACTTTGGAAAGATAGGCCTTGCTTCTCTGCTGTGCCTTCACAAACACTCAGTACTCAGCCATGCCACCCCTGGGAGAACTTCACCCAGTTTAGGAAGCACGAGATCTGCCTGAGTCCAAGGGGCAATTATTCATCTCTGGTCTCAGGGTCCTGCTCAAGGTAGTACGGAATTGTTTTTTAACTACAAGCACAAGGTTGTGAATGCTGTCACATCTGTAGCATTCATTAATTCGTTCAACGAACAAGAGTGTACTATATGCCAGGCCCAGTGCCAGCTGCTGGGCCAACCCCAGCCCAGTGGGGCCCAATCTGGCATCACAGATTCTCCCAGGGGCAGTCAGGGAAAAGGGGCCAGCCAGATGTCGGGCTGATCTCCAGGCTGCCTGAACCCCAGCCAGAGGGGGCTGGTCTCACTGACCTGATGAAGGTACGGAAGCCTGTTGGTCCCAACTTCATCGTCCCCTTGATTCCCAGGAAGCGGATAAACAGGTTTGCCATCCTGTCCACCAGGCGCAGGTAGTTGAACTGCTTTGCGTACTTGGGGAACACCTGCTTGAGGCAGATGGAGGGCAGGTGGGCGTCGGGGTTGGCGTTGCCCCCTGAGGCACTGGCCAGATCACTGTGCAGAGGATTTTCTTTTGAGGCTAACGGTTTCCCCAGCAGCTGAGACCTGTTAACACACAAGGAGTTAATGATAGAACCAACATTTAGAGTGGGTTTGCACACAGAACACTTTCCCTTGCAAATTCTCCTTTCCTTTAGATTTATAGCAATGGGGGTGGAGAGTATTATTACTATTCTTTTCTTTAATTAACTAGGCTGTGCTGGGTCTTACTTGCGCCATGTGGGATCTAGTTCCCTGACCAGAGATCGAACCTGGGCGTCCTGCACTGGGAGCCCAGAGTCTTAGCCAATGGACCACCAGGGAAGTCCCTATTACTACTATGCTTAATATATAAACCAGAGAATTGACCTCAAAGAAGCGGCCTGCCCAAAGAGTCATACCTGTTTATACCTATGGTATATACATGATACCTAATCCATGCTGATGTATGGCAGAAACCAATCCAATATGTAATTATCCTTCAATTAAAAATAAATAATATTTTTTAAAAAGTTAAAAAATAAAAGTGACCTGCCCAAGCTCACATGGCTGAGAAATTGAGCCCAGGACAGAGCCACAGGACGAGAGATGTACACTTCCTCCGTTCTACCATCTTAGTTTCCCAATATGGACAACTTCCTTTCCTGTACTCATGATTCAAGAGAATACTCAATTATGAAGGAGTCTGGGTTTGGTTTCAAATTCCTACTTATGGATAGTAATTGAATAATTAGGAAATATAAAAATCTCATTGAGGGCTGGCAGGAAGCCATAGGCACAGTTCAATGAACAATTTGCAAAGATACATCAGTTACCCAATTCTAGGAATAGGCACAATTACGTTTTCTGGCTTAACTATTTTCTTATTTGGAACTCACACACAAAAAAATGATTAGAGTGTTGTGATTCCTGCCTGGATATTTTATTCTGAATTTTTCCTGAGAGTCAAGAAAGTTCACAGCCACTCACACTCAGATATGCCCCTCCAGCTGGAATGTTCTCACCTGTAGACCCAATGATCACCTGTTTACCCTCCAGGATGGCCCCCAGGTACCTCCCACTGACACAGCTATTCCCCCTCCCCCAAAATCTGCATTCCCCGTCTCCTCTACTCCTCGAAGGTCACCACCATCTGCTAGTGACCTAAGCAGGAAACATCAGAACAAACACCAACCGCTCCTCTCTTCCTCTACCTTCACAGCCTCCTTGGTGTTTCCTGGAACCCGTTCCACTGTCCCCACTGCTCTGGCCTTGTCTGTCCTCTCCTGGACTCTAGAAACAGGGCCTCCAGCCTCCGGCCTTTCCCATCCACAGATCCATCCTCCACAAGGTATCCAAGGCCGACTTCTAAAGCAGACCTGGCCGGGAGGCCCACTTCCGACATTGGTCATCTTTGAGGTTCCTGAGTGCCTATGTGATCAAGTCCATAGCCTCCCTCTGGAATGCAAGCCCCTTCCTGGTTTCCTCTCTGCCCTCCTCATTTCTTGTCACTGCCCTGGACATGCTGTACCTTTCAAAGCCTTGACTGCCGCCGCCGCCCCAGCCTGCTGCCCTCTGGCCTGGCCTGGAGGCAGAGACTCGTGCTTGCTGGACACCCAGCTCCCTTTTTTCACAGGCAGTGCCCATCTCTGCACCTGCAGCTCCTCTTCTTTCCCCATCTCCTGTCCTGCCCATAGCTGATGGGGTGAGGGTGGGGGAGGCATAACCCTTTCCACCTGTGTGTCCATTCCAGAGACAGAATCCTTGTAATGGGGAAGAACAAATCTGACTCCATATTGAATCTGTTACTTTTACTTTAGCCTTTGTGTTCTATTGTTTTTGCTGCAAGTCCATCACTAAAGGGATGTTGCCCATAAGCTTAAATGACACGTAATGGTCCATCTCTGGGAAGGCTGTCTCCCATGGAATGAGCGTCAAGCTAAAATACCATTGTTCAGTTCACAGGAAACCTTCTGACTAGGCCCGCCTCTGAATGGCTGCAGGAAGGAAGAAATTAACACATTCCCTCTGGAGTCTGACCGGAACCAGGACTTTAGCCACTCCTCTTTTAGTATAAAGGGAGCCTGAATTCTAACTCAGGGAAGAAGGCTCTTTGTGATGCTGGTCCACCATCTTCTCGGTCTGCTGATTTTTTGAATAAAGTCGCTATTCCTTGCCCCAGCAACTTGTCTCTCTATTTATTGGCCTGTTGTGTGGCGAGCAGTACGAGCTTGGACTCAGTAACCCCCTGAGCACGGTGTACACAGCCAATAAATACTGCCCAACTGGCTAAGAGATCCAGGAAAAGAAGAGCCGCATCCCACGGCACTGAGATCAATACCAAGGCCATTTTCTACTCTTCTTTATTAAATGGCCTCGTTCTCAGAGCTCCCACTTCCAAGCATGCCATCAGTCACCAAGTCGGGCTATCTTAGTATCTTCGTACCTGCTTTCTGACTCAGCCTTTGAAGTCTTCCTCGGCCCTGGCTGCCTGGCACATTTCTGCTCCACTTTCGGAACCAGCTCATCTGTTCCCTTGACCACACTGAAGATTGTGTTTCAGGTCCACTCCAGGTCCCTTGGACGTCTGCATTTCTTGAGTCAACTGCACTGTATTTGCTTATGTGCCAATCCCTCTTGCTATTTTGTGAGCTCATTGAAGGCAAGGACCACATCTTATTCAACCCTATTTCTATAGGACTTGATACATATTAGGTGCTTGGGAAATGTTTCATTGAATTCGTTGCATTGGGAAAGTGTGCTTTTAATAGCAAATGAAAGTGTTAGTCACTCAGTCGTGTTCGACTGTTTGCGATTCCACGGACTGTAGCCTGCCAGGCTACTCTGTCCGTGGAATTCTCCAGGCAAGGATACTGGAGTGGGTTGCCATCCCCTTCTCCAGGGGATCTTCCTGACCCAGAGATCAAACCCAGGTCTCCCGCATTGCAGGCAGTTTGTTTACCAACTGAGCCACCTTTAATAGCAAGGTAAGCGTCAAATAAAATATCAAGCTAATGATGCTTTGTATCTACCCCATAGGCTCATTTAAATAGGAAAGAGGTTCGATAGAGATACAGTGTACTTGACGACTCTGCCAAAATGGACTTTTGTTCATGCTGGTTCAAGGAGCCCAAGTCTGAAAGAGAACCCCCTGGTGTGAATAAAAGGTCCTGTAAGTTATGGTTCCTTCAAAGTGGGTCTCAAAGCCAGGACAGGCAGAACCAGATCAGCGCAAAACCCCTTCTAAAGTTCAACAGTGTGGATGGTTCAAGGAAACAAATGCCCCCTCCTTCAAAGGGGAGGGACCTGATTCCTCGGGAGAAGCACTTGCTTCCAGGGGGCGGGGGGCGGGGGGAGGATGGGATGGGGGAGTGGGGGGTGCAGGGGGCGGGCGGGGGGGGATGGGATGGGGGTGGGATGGGTGCAATTTCCCTTCAGCTAAACTGGTTTTTATCATCACCTCCTTGAATTTAAGACTGTAAATAAAAGTCAGGTGGTTACTCTTCAGATGAAATAAAATGTTTTCACATTAAGGTTATAGGAAGAAAGATGAGAACAAAAAGCAGCCCGTTACCGGAAATGAGCTCTTAAATTCCTGGATAAGTGGCAATCACTGACTTTATAAGCACTCATTAAATTTTTGTTAAAGGAGATTTTGTTGAAGGAAATGTACGGTACGAATGCACTCCATGACAAAGAAAACGGGCTGAGAACTCTTCAGTCAACAGAACCGTCCCACTTGGGCGATCTTACTTGCTCTTCACGAAACATGTGCAGTCTGCAGTGGTTTCTATACCCCTGTTCCAGATGGAGAAACTGAGGCCAGTAGGGTGAAGGGGCTCTTTGCCCTGGCTGAACTGGAATTACACTTCAGTTCTCCTGACCAGGGCACTTTCCATTTTGTTGACCTGTTTCTCCAAAGCACATCCTGGTTCACATTGAGGGTTACAAAACCCAGAGGGCTGTTATTTATTTATTTTTTGTTTTTAAGTAGTTTTTTTTTAATTATAATAATCATTATGCTCTTCGTAGGCATGTTGAAAACTGTATAAAAGGATAAAAGGAATCAGAATCATTTGTAATCCCACAACTCAGGGATAAACACTAATGTTTTAATTTTTTAATCTGTATTTATAACTTAGGATCACACCACGGGTAGTTTAAATCCTTTTTCTTACACTTTACTATTACATCATGTTTTCCTGTGGCCTTAAGTGTGTTTTCATGAGCATAACATCTCATGGACATAGGCATGTGCCAAGTTGCCTCAGTCGTGTCCAACTCTGTGTGACCCCATGGGCTGTAGTCCACCAGATTCCTCTGTCCATGGGATTCTCCAGGCAACAATACTAGAATGGTTTGCCAAGCCCTCCTCCAGGGGATCTTCCCCACCCAGGGATCGAACACTGTCTGTCTTACGTCTCTTGCATCGGCAGGCAGGCTCTTTACCACTAGCACCACCTGGGAAGCCCATGTAATATTCCATATTATGTCTGAACCAGAACTTAATTGGCCATTCTCCCCCTCAGTCAGATATTATCTACATGACTTGTCTGTGCTAAATAAGAGTCTGCTGACATACGTCCCCTAAGCCATGTGCTCCCTCCCAGAAACATTACACACTACAGCTAGAAACAGCTTGGAAATCATTCTGTCCAATGACGTCATCTATTTTCTTTTATTGCGGTCTAATGCACACAACATAAAATTCACCATTTTATTTTTAAATTTTTCTTGCTCTATCTCAAGACATGCTGGCTCTTATTTCCCAACCAGGAATCAAATCTGCACCCCCATGCCTTGAAAGCATGGAATCTTAACCACTGGACTACCAGGGAAGTCTTCAGATTCACCGTTTTAAAGCACACAATGCACAATGTTATGCAACCACTACCTCTATCTAGTTCCAGAGCGTTTTCACAATGATGTCATTTTAGAGGAAAAAAAAAATGAGTCCCAGGTAGACAGGACATTAGCACTGGTAGGTCATCTGACTGGCAGATCATTCATCTGGGATTCCGTGGCTGGAGCCTGGGTTGCCTGCTGAGGGGGACCGCACCACCTCCAGGGCACCTCTCAGGCTGGTTCAGGATGGTTTCCTGAACTGCATGTCAGAGGCTGTCTCCTTCCAGTGTTTGCAGCCTGCCTCCCATCCCACCTCCAGAGCTGCCCAGAAGGAGTCTGCTTTCTCCGTGACAGCCTCTCACATTTCCTTCAAGGGTTGCTGCACTTACTGGGTGATTACCATTGCCCTTCCTTCCTGAATCGCAATTAATAACCTCAAGATGAAAAGGGCCCTCAAAGCCACAGATATTTTCATGAACTTGAAACCACAAATTCAGGCGGAAGGGGTTTTACTCAACTGGAAGAAGGCAGTAAAGATACAACTGGTACAGAAGAAGAAATAAAACACGGAGAAATGGTATTTTCCTCCAGATAATTCCAATTATCACATGGAGATCCAAGGTATCACAAATACTGTAAAATCCTGTTTTTAGTTAATAGCATTTTGATGGAAAAGTCAGACTTATGAAATAGAAGTGACTGGTAAAGAAAATATAAATCAAGCTTACTAGTCCTTTGGGGCATTTTAAAACAATTGAATTCAGTGATCTTTGATTGATTAAAACAGGGAAAAGAATCCTGGAATGTTTTATCTATTATGGTTTTTCAAATAAAATGGAGTTTTGCTTTATTAAAACTCCTGTGAAAAACCCCCTACTACCATTCTGCCTGAAAAGAAAATCACTAGTATTTATCAGAGATCCACTCCTGGGGCTTCCCAGGTGGTGCTAGTGGTAAAGAATCTGCGTGCCAATAAGAGACGCAGATTCAAACCCTGGGTTGGGAAGATCACCTGGAGGAAGAAATGGCAACCCACTCCAGTATTCTTCCCTAGGAAATCCCATGGACAGAGGAGCCTGGCAGACTACAGTCCACAGGATCGCAGTCGGACATGACTGAGCAACTGAACCATGCACACTCGATGTCAAGCGGCTACTTGATATACGATTCCATTGGTTTCTCAAGACAATTCTACAAGGTAGGCAGAAATCAGTCCCATTTTCCAGATTAGGAACCTGACGCCCAAAGAACCTCAATACTTGCCCAGTCTCGCCCAATTCCATGAATCAATAGGGGAGTCAGAATTTGTCCTCAAGGACTTCCCCCGCAATCCAGTGGATAAGACTCTGCCTTCCAATGCAGGGTGCGTTGGTTCAATCCCTGGTCGGGGAATTAAGATCTCACAGGCTGTGCAGTGTGGCCAAATAAATAAACAGAACTCTTAAAAAAACAACAAAAAAAGAATTTGTACTCAGGACTGTCTTAGTACACACCCGAGGCTTTGCTCACTATATAACTCTTGTGCTAATTTGATTTAAATCAAACCAAAGACTTTTCTTCTGATGTTTAAACAATATATATATTATTGTAAATTAACAAAATAGGAAGGCAAATAATGAAAGATCTAGTTTCAGAGAAGATGCTAGAGTGTTCTCAGAGAAATAATCCCCCCCCCCTTTTTTTAGTGAAGCATCTCTTCAATCATTTATTCATTTATGAACCACTTCCCTAGCTCTTACCTGTCCCATGGGCCTGGGTTACACAGGTAAGGTTGACACAGTACCCCTTGCTACCCAGAAGCATGTGACCCAGAGAGGGAAGACTAGACCCATCCACAAACAACTTCTGAGCCAGGTGAGAGTGGCTAGGTGAGCATCCAGAGATGGGACCCAGAACATATGGAAGGAGGTCAGTTTAGGGGGTCTTAGTCATATACATGAAAGGGAGCAGGTGGGAATATGACCAGGAGGCCAGCATGGGTCTGGGTCTTTCTAGGATCTTGCATGTTAAGACTAGCAAGCTTGGACTTGGCAGTGTAGGAGATGACAAGGTTGTGGTGGATTTGGGGGAGAAGAGTGGCAAAATCAGAAGTTCAGAGAAGAGGAACAAGTCTGCCAGAGGTATGTATGCTGAATCGAGGGGGCAGGGTGTTGACAATGTAAGGAAGCCATAGGAACATTCAAGGTCAGTGATTTTGAAAGCATGGACCCTGGACCAGCAGCATCGGCATCACCTAAGACCTTGTGAGAAATGCACGTGCTTGCCTCCGCTCCAGACCTATGGCCTCAGAAACTGTCTCAGCAAACCCTGTGGGTGAGTGTGATGAGGAGTGAAGTCTAAGAATCACTGGTCCAGGTGAAAGAAGATGGATTTGGCGTTTGATCACAGGGGACAGAAAGGGAGGGAAGGCCCTGGATCATGTTCCCAGGCAATCCTGTGGCTTGGCAGGAGAACCTGGTGGGCAACGAGGCTGAACTGGCAAAAGGAGGTAGGCAGGTTCCTTTCCCCACTGCTTGGCCAAGGCGTTTCCCCTCAGCCCCTTGGGGGTTTCAAATGCACACTGGCATTCTGGGAGAAACTGCCAACCATGCATCAAAGAAATCCCTTAAATTAGCCTGGCAGCTAATTTAAATTGTTGGAAGCTGAAGTTACTAAAAATAAACATAACTCCCATGTAGCCTGGCTCTGTCATTTGATAAATCTCTTCCATCACAGGGGCTCAATTTGCTTGATGGTGACGCTATCCTGTTTGAAGAGAAGGCGATAGATGGGTGAGGCATGTGTTTCAAACTGATGAGGAGAGGGACTTAATGAGAGACCTGGCTGATGTTCTAGTCCCTGTAAGACCTAGATCCATGCTGGGTCTATTCCCACTGGCTTCCCTTTATGCAATGTTCCTCAGAAGGCTCACCTGGCCACTTTTGGACCCCCAAACACTTTCCTCCATAGCACAGTGTAACATCAACAACAAAACACAACGGTGATGATACCGGCTATGTGCCAGGGACTGCCATCCTAAATCATTTAATCTTGATAAAATCCTACGCAGAAGGTACTGTTATTCCCATTTTACAGATGCAGAAACCAAGGCACAAAGAGAGAAACTAATACGTTGTAAACCCCAGATAGAGACCCAGGCAGGCAGGTGCCAATGTCCTTGTTTCCAACTACTGCGCTATGCTGCTTCCATACACAGGGAGTTATCAGGCACTGAGTACCTGAGAGTCAGATGGGTTATTTGTAACATCTCATTTGACCCTGGCAATCATCCTTAAGAATTAGGTATAATAATAAGTGGCTCCATTTTGCTGTTGAGAAATGAGCTTCAGAGAGATTAGGCGACTTTTCAAAGGTCACTCAGCTGTTAAATGGCCGAGTGATATTTGAATAAGGATCTGCTTGAGTTCAAAGCCCAGGCCATTTCCACTCCAACATGTTACAACTCAGTGTAGTGATGAAATCTCATTTTCTCCTCCCTTTCAGTGGAGGTCACTTACTTAGGAGGGATAGTGACTGGGTTGGTCGGGGCGGCGGCGGTGGGGGGGGCACTTAGTCTAAGCCTAGCTCAAACTTGTTGCATTCTTTAGAATCAAACACAGATGATTAGACCTCCAGATGATTCTGCTGCAGCAGAGTGGGTAGGTGGGTGGGTCTGTCTGCTTGTAACTGACCGCAGGGTATGTGACAACCAGCGTCTATCAGAATGGGGCTGTTCTGTTTTGACTGTTCAACAAATCAACCCGTTTCACAGTTACAGGCCCACACAAGTCACTGGTGCACTGTTTTGTCATGTATGTGAATGAACAGAGGCCCCCAATGGCAACAGCAGTGGACTAGGTCCTCATTCCTGGTTGGGATGAATTCTCGGAGGCACCAGGCTGGGCTGCTGCAGGAGCATCCTCCTGCTGGGCCAGGCAATCAATTAACAAAAGAAGAGACAAGTAGACTCAGTCTAACACCCTCTTTCCCACAGACCCAGAACTCAGGCTATTTCCAAGCTGGAAGTGCCTTTAGGGTCATGGGGCCCAGCCCTCTCATTTTCCAGATAAAGGAAGTGACAGCTCATTTTACAGGGATCCCCCCGCCCCCCGCCAATCCGATTCTTTTCCAACAGGGCTGTCTCTGCTCTGCCCCTCTGCACAGAGCAGGGATCTTCACCCTGGTCCCTCTGGCTTTCTTTGTCTTGAGCACGGGCAGTGAGAGTCAGTGAAATGCATGGTCACTCAGGCCAAGGAGGGGGGAGATGCTGCCAGGCAGCTCTGCCCCACGGGCATGGGTCTGGGGAATCGGGGTGTGAGCTCTGGGGACAGTCCAAGGCACCATTGTAATCCCAGTTCTGTCATTTTAGGCAAGTCATATAACCTCAAAGCTTTAGTATCCTCTTATATAAAATGGGAAAAATAATGGTACCTAAAAGCAACACCCAACTTATGCATGCGTGTGTGCTAAGATGCTTAGGTAGTGTCAGACTCTTTGTGACCCCAAGGACTATAGCCCACCAGGCTCCTCTGTCCATAGGATTCTCCAGGCAAGAATACTGGAGTGGGTTGCCTTGCCCTCCTCCAGGGGAATCTTCCCAACCCAGGGATCAAACCCACATCTCTTATGCCTCCTGCATTGGCAGGCGGGTTCTTTACCACTAGCGCCACCTGGGAAGCCACCTAACCCATAGGACTAATGTAATTATAGAGAAAATGGATGCATGCCACTTTGATTATGATCACCAGCCTCTTTATCTCCCATGGGTCATCATCTGGAGAGGCTCACTGTCGAGCCCCCAGCCTCAGTGGGATAGGTCCACACATACCTCCAGGAACCTGGGGGGATAGAGCATTTCTTTAACTGCTTTTGGACATTCTTCCCCACCCCCCAACCCAGGTAACTAGACACCGGCCTGTCCTCCTGCTCCTCGGACTGCCCAGAGGCTGTCTGGGGGATCTCACTGCACGCGGCCCAGGGTCCAGCTGCACCTGCCCTCTGGTCCGAACCTAAATACATCCCTTCAACATAAGTGAGTCTCATTTTCTCGGGCCTTGTTGGGTGAACGTTGTTCATCTGATAGCCTGGCTGTCAATGACCGATGTCACAGAATCATGCACACAGAGATGTTTGCTGCTCCCCACATAAAGCAAAAGTTAAACTGAGGAGTCGAAGGGACCCTAGTGATCCTCTCATCTCAGTTTCCTTTTGAAATAATATTGGAAAGTCCAGGCAAAGTCCTTTGCTTGAGGGGTGGCATCAAGTGAAAGGTGGTAGCAAAGGCAGGTCCAGTCCTCCTGACTTCCTGCTCAGAACCTTGAAAAAAGAAGAAGCAAGAGAGAGGGGATAAAAACAAAAAACAAAAAACCAACAACCCTACACCACTGTTGAGCTAAAACACTAGAGCGGTCCAAACTCTGATTCTGAAATGAGAAGCTTCAGACTTGCCCGACCACGCTGGCAGGCACGGAGGAGAATCATTTTGCCCCACGGGCTGCAGAATCCCTCTTTAAACCCATAAGTAGTTGGCTGCTGTCTTTGTGAATGACTGGACTTGTGTCTAGCTTTCCACTGGATCCCGGAGGGACAGTTTTCAGATGACAAGCCTGGCCCACACGAGCTGCCTAGGTGCTCTGGACAGGGCCTTACTCCCGACCAGAGAGCTCCAGGCCTTGTGGATTTGATCACCGCCTGCTTTGCCTGCCTCATCATCCAAATTCCACATCCATGGGTGCTAGGTTGCTCAGTCATGTCTGACTCTTTGCGACCCTATAGATCATAGCCTTCCAGGCTCCTCTGTCCATGGGATTCTCCAGGCAAAAATACTGGAGTGGGTGGCCATGCCCTCCTCCAAGGGATCTTCCCAACCAGGGATCGAACCTGCATCATCTCTTACCTCTCCTGCATTGGCAGGCAAGTTCTTTGCCACTAGTACCACCTGGGGCTTTCCTCCCTCTGTTTGTAAAGGCTCTTTCCCAAATTATCCACATGAGAAACACTCATCCTTCAAATCTGAGATTCCGGCTCACCCTTTCCAAAAAGCTTCCCATAACTTCCAGAGTTAAATCAACCATGCCTTTACATAGAATGTTACAGGCTTGGTACAGCATCATCATTGTTGTCATCATCATCACCATTATTTTTTCTTCAGAGTCATTATCACAATTACACCTACATGGTTATTTGTACAACTGTCTCTTTGATGCCTGTTTCTCTCACCCCAGACTGAAAGCCCAGGAGGGTGACACCTACAGTTTATGACTGTAGCCCCCACGCAGTTCCTGACACACAGTAGGTGTTCACAATAACTGGCAGTGAATATAGTCATCCTTTCAGTGAGTATCCACAACCATGCTATTCGGCCCCAGTCAACATCTGAGGATGCTGAAGCTTTGTGAGGTCGAGTCAGCTGATTAAGTGATGAAGCTGGGACTGGAAGCCAGCAGCCTAACTCTCGAGGTCACATTTTTAACCCCTGCACTGCCACACCCCTCCTTCTGGTTGCTGGAATGAATCTTTCTCCTACTTTTTCTCTCCCAGTGACTGGGAAGATCCTGTCTACGTTTGGGGAGAACAAAGATTTCCTGGAAGCGACAGCAAGGCACTGTCTGTGTGACGGTTGTAATTAGTGGTTGTATTAGCCTCTGTTTTACCACCTCCAAAATTAGCAGAAAAGGCCAACTTGCGCTTGCGTCGTGTAGTTCTGCTAATGAAGGGATCCTTTTAATTACACACTCAGAGCCTATCTGCGACACAAAGCATTTTAATGCTTAAACACAGCTCTGCACCAAAGTATAGGGCTGCGTGAGTCCAGACAATAAGTGGGAAAACTCATGTGAAGAAGCCATCCTTGGCCCAGACTCTAATTCTTCTTGGCATTCAATTTCATCCAAATCTAGTTCCTTTCCAATGTAATCCTAATTCCCTTTTGTATACAGTGTACACCCAGTGAACCCTTATTCAGGGATTCAGTAGGCATATCCTGGTCAAATATCCTTTTTCCTCCAGATTTCAGATGAAATCTGTTCACTTCGTGAATTTCACTTGTCACGGACTTGCAGGGCAGCAGCTGGCCAATCTCTGCTGTGCGGGTGTTGAGAGCAAAACCATTCTCACTCGACCCTGCCCCAGGGGCTCATGGCATTTACAACCAACTTCGCAAGATAATTCTGTGTCCCTACGCGTGCGGTTTTCACTAGTGTCAGTGAGGACTCATGGAGGTGGTCCCATAGGCCTCTCCCAGGCCAGGCCTCCCTGACTTCAGATTTGTGGTTGGTCAGGGAAGGGGAGTAATTCATTGAGCCTCCTTTAGGCCAGGAACTTTCTTGTGCCTTGATCATCCTGCCTAAGCTATGGTGAGACCTGAGGACAGATACATTAACATAAACTCTGGAATCATGCTTGGGCTAGAATCCTTGCCCTGTCCATAACTAGCCGATGACCTTCAGAAATGTCTTAACCTGCTTGTGCTTTGGTGTCTTTATCTTTATAATGGGGATGAAAACTCTATCTGTTGTGATGATTAAATGGGCTAATATATGTGGAGCATTCAGAAGCGTACCCAGTGTGCCGTAAGCACTCAAGAAGTGACAGCTCTTGTTATCTATCAGATGAAGATGAGTTCAGGAAAAATAAAGCATGTACTCAAGGTCACGCCACCCCCCCACACACATGGTTATCAGTTGGTGATCTGGGTCTTTGTGACTTGCAAGAGTCTGTTTTTTTCTCAGGCTTCCAGCAAGGTTGGGCAGCTCTGGGGGTTTCTCTGCCGGCCCCTCCTCTAGGAGACTGGAATCATAGCCCTTGCTGGGTGGAATGTGACCTAGAGAAAATCACTCTGTGCTGACCCCCTCCTGGCCCCAGGATGAGCAGCTGGCTTCTGTTTTTACTGCTCCAAACAGACTGCCCTCTCAGTTTACCAGGGACCTCCGCGGTAGCCCTAACCCCCTGCTGCTGCTGCTAGGTCGCTTCAGTCGTGTCCGACTCTGTGCGACCCCATAGACGGCAGCCCACCAGGCTCCCCCGTCCCTGGGATTCTCCAGGCAAGAACACTGGAGTGGGTTGCCATTTCCTTCTCCAATGCATGAAAGGGAAAAGTGAGAGTGAAGTCGCTCAGTCGTGTCCGACTCTTAGTGACCCCATGGACTGCAGCCCACCAGGCTCCCCCATCCCTGGAATTTTCCAGGCAAGAATACTGGAGTGGGTTGCCTTTGCCTTCTCCAATGCATGAAAGGGAAAAGTGAGAGTGAAGTCGCTCGGTCGTGTCCGACTCTTAGCGACCCCACGGACTGCAGCCCACCAGGCTCCTCCATCCATGGGATTTTCCAGGCAAGAGTACTGCAGTGGGTTGCCATTGCCTTCTCCTCCTAACCCCCTGACCTTTCCTTAATTCAGTTTCTTCATAGCGCTCGATGCAGTCAGTCACTCTCTTTCTGTAACTCTCGTTCTAAGCCCCTGAATTCTCCCAAGTGTTTTTCCATCCTCTGCTTTTCTTCTTCTGAGGACCCTTTGAGGTAGATGGTCTGCTAAGCCTCTGTCCTTGACCCGCTCCCTGCCTGCCGAGTCTCCCTGGGTGATCTCAGTTACACGTGGAGATGTGTGTGGGCCTCGAGCCCGGGAGCCTGTGTCCTGCTAAACCCTGCTCACCAGCAGCCAGGCCCCAATCCTGCTCATCCTGCAAAGCTTGCTTCCTTGATCCCTCCTACCCAAAATACTCTTCTCTCTGGATTCCCCACAGCACTTCATTGGCAGCTCTCTTGTGAAATGTATCAGCTTCTGGACTTATATGATGGCCATTGAAGTCTGTGGCTTCTTTCCCCTGAGACTGAGTTTGCCAAAAATAGAATCCATGTTTGCTCCCAGTACTCTACATCTAATAGGTGATGCAAAAAAGAAAAAAGACATGCTGATAAATGACTGTGCAAGAACAGTATTCTTTAAGACAAATAACATGAAGAATTTGTTGTAATTTTACCAGAAGGCAAGAAAACGGGCAGGGTGAACTCTGGGTGTCATTTTCAGCTTCAGGTTCTCTAAAGCCACTTTTAGGGTAATAATGCAACAGTAATAATTTATGATAATAAGAATAATAGTCATTTTGGTTCCACTCCTTACTAAAGGTATGGCTTTGGGGAAATGGCTCTATCGTCCAGCCTCCACTTCTGTTCTGTAAAATGGAGACAGACACTAGAACCTCACGTGCAGAGGTGTGGGCAGATTCAATGGGGGGATGTAAAACGAGGGGCTAGCATCTCGGCCACGGCTTAGTAAGTGAGAAAGCGATGGTAATTGTTATCATCCATTTGACACGTATTTAGCGAAGACCTCCCTCCAAAATCATGGACAGGGACTATCCTAGTGGTCCAGTGATTAAGAATCCACCTTGCAATGCAGGGGATGTAGGTTCGATCCCTGGTTCGGGAACTAAGATGTCACATGCCATGGGGCAACTAAGCCCATGTACGGTAACTACCGAACTCACCACTACAACTAGAGAGGCCATGCAATGCAACAAGGGATCTGCATGATGCAATGAAGATCCCATGTGCCGCCACTAAGACACAATGCAGCCAAATTAATTAATAAAATACTTTAAAAAATTCGCATAAACTAAAAAAAAAAAAAACATGGATATCAAGTCAGCTCAAGCCCAACCTCCTCCAAGAAGATTAAACTTGCCTCCTCCAACCCACAACCCTTTTTTCCTCCAAGAACTTTGGTCCTAACAAAACTAGAGTTTTTAAAGTGCAGCTAATAAATTAGGCATGCATAATGGTAATCAGGTCCAGAGAGAAAGTCTACTTTTTTTTTCTTTATGCAATTTGAATTCCCCCAACATAGAGTTGTTGTCAAAATCCATTAAGGTATTTAATTTCTCTTGTCATTGCCTAATTCTCCAAGCAGGCATCCAGACAGTCTGCACCGGTGTTTCTCACAGAAGTACTAAATGTTTAGCTATCATGGTACATTTTTTAGAAGATGTCTCCCTGATGGCTTTAGAGACCCTGAAGAGATCGTGTAAGTTCAAGTACAAGGTTAAGGCGGGGTGTCAGAGGAGCAAGAGTTGTAGGGATTACACAGTAAACAGGTCTGGGTTTGAGCTCCAACACAGTCACTTGCCAGCTGAGTGACCTTGGGAAAGGTACTTAACCTTTCTGAGCATCAGCTTTCTCATTTGCAAAAGGGGACAATAATATCAATGCACAGGGTCATAGTGAGCACTAAATGGAAAGTGCCACACGTATACAAGGCAGCTTAAAAATCCCAGCGACCTGGACACACACAGATTGGGGTCTGAAGGCCACGGTGACCACCCACCACCCCTCCCCGAGGAGCAGGGTACTCATCATGTCACAGTGGCCAGAACCATCGCATCCTGACGCTTTCTCCTTTCACAGTGGTCTCTCCAGGCGCCCGTTCAAATAAATTAATCTCCCCACTTGATGACCTCACCTGGTGGGAGTGAAAGGTTTCCATGCCAACAGGAACATGGTAGGGAACCCTCTTCCCAAGAAAGAAAACAGAAGAGAGTCTGTCACTTAGTTTCCCTGAAACTAAGAGCTGAAGTCAGGGCTGGCCTCTTCCTTGGTCGTCATGGCAATGTCGCCGGACCGACCCCATCCTGCAGACACGAGCTAGAGGGCGAGTGGGACGTGTGGGCGGTGGTGTCCAGGTATGAGGACGACGCCGTAGAAGCTCTCCACTAGGGCCACGAGAGAAGTGTTCTGCCTGCTTTTTCAAAAAACAGAAGCCAGTGGCAAAAGTACTCCCCTCGCCAGGGAGTGGGGAAATTCTAGTTTTTATCACATGGTTCCTTGGGTGATGATGAATAGATTTAGAGCCCACCATCAGGGCCAGTTCAAACCTAGTGAACGAGCAGTTATTACTTCCCCAGCCATGACGCAGAGCTAGGAAGCTTGCCCTTGTGCCTCTCCTGTCGTGCTCGGGATTGGGGGACGTGGCTGAGGCCGTCGCCTGCTGCCCATTGCTACAGTTGGGTGCGCAATCTCTGTGTTGATTTCCCATCCGTGATCTAACGCAACCTGAGCAACAGCTGGGGGAGAAAAACGCAGCATGCCCATTTTACAGGCAGGAAAATGGAGTGCTGTGACCATGAACCAATGTGTGTGAACATGACTTTCATTTTCTCTTTTCTAGTTTGCTCTCTGCCCCTTCCCACAAAATGCTTTCATCTCTGACAGCACTTAAACTTGCCAAACATGTTCAATTCTTTCCCTTACTCTTAAGCTCTGTGTAGCTTTTTAAAGTCACCTTCTGGACTTCCCTGGTGGTCCAGTGGTTAAGAATTCCCCTGCCAGTTCAAGGATCACCGGTTCGATCCCTAGTTGGGAATGATCCCACACGCCGTGGAGCCCCTAAGTCCATGCACCACAACCACTGAAGCTTGTGTGCCTAGAGCCTGTGCTCTGCAACAAGAGAAGTCACTGCAGTGAGAAGCCCAAGCACTGCATATAGAGTAGCCCCCCGTTTACCACAACTAGAGAAAGCCCAAGTGCAGCAACGAAGACCCAGCACAGCCAAGAAAATAAATAAATAAAATAAAAACAAAAACCAAATAAAAGTCACCTTCTAAGTTCAACACCTGCCAGTCAAATCTAACCAGATGTCCCCCTTGCATCTAAGTGCAATAGAATTTATTCCCTACCTATCTCCCATCCCCTACCTCAACCAGCTTCTTGCTGTCTTCATGTTATTATTGGCAATTTCATCCTCCCAGCGAGCCAAGTTCAAAACTCTAAAGTCAGCTTTGGCTTCCTCTTCTTCTTCACCCTGGCTTCTGGGAACCTAAACAGAAACCTCCCACTGTCCTTCTTTCATTGAGGAGCTCTGATTCGAATATTTGAGGAGTTCCTACAGGTAGAAGCATCATGGAGCATGGTGGTTATGGGCAGAGGCTGTGGAGTCAGGGTGCCTGGGATCTTGCTAATTTCAGGCCCCTCTCATTTGGTCCCATCATAGCCTTTGGAGAGTATTGCTATTCTTACTATGATTCCCATCTTCCACATAGTACTCTTGAGACACAAGAGTGTTGACATAACTTGCCCAAGGTCATCCGGATTGATGGGATGCCCTCATAACCAATATGCAAAGCTCCTTCCCACCCAGTCACAGGTTTCTTAAGAGCAGGGACCTGCCTCACAGTGTCTGGGGAGGGAGACACTGACTGAGGGCCCTCAGAGCCAGCCAGCCGGGGTCTACTCCCCACAGCAACCCTTTCTCGCTGAGTGGCCTTGGGGACACAACCAGATAATAGCTAGAGGTCTGCAGCGAGCCGAATAGTGGCCACACACCTCTGGAATCTGTCAATGTGACCTTATTTAGAAAAGGGTCTTTGCAGATAAAATCGAGCTGAGGATCTTGAGATTATCCTGGATCTAGAGTAGGCCATAAGTCTAGTGGCAGGTATCCTTTGAAGAGAAAGGCAGGGGGACATTTGACACAGACATATACACACAGAAGATGCTGCTATGTGAAGACAAAGGCAGAGATTGGAGCAATGCTGTCATAAACCAAGAAACGCCACCCAGATCTGGAAAGAGCATGAAAAGACTCTCCCCTCGGGCCTTAGGAGAGAGCACAGACCTGCTGGTATCCTCAGATTTGAGACTTCTTCCCTCCAGAACTGTGAGAGAGCACGTTTCTGTTGATTCAAGCCACCAAGTGGGTGATAAACTTACTATGGCAACCCTAGGAAATCAGGACAAGGTCTCAGTTTCCTCATCTCTGAAATGGGTGACCTTGAACAGTTACTGTGAAGTAATGTACCTGAAAGCAACGAGAACAGTGCCTGGGGCACTGGAGGCCCTCCATAAATGTTGGTTGGACCAAATGAAATATATTCTGAGTCATTATCTTGGACACTTCTCCTCAGGGCACACCTGGCTGGCTTCCTCTGTCTACAATAATCCCAGGTTTGTAAAATGTTTAGCTCTAGAACCCAAGAGCCAGAAGGAGGAGCCACAGGGAGTCTCTCCTCTGGCCTAGGTGCCTAGGGGGTGAGTTGGGGGTGGGGAATGGATGGGAAGCCGGCTGGGTGGTATGTGCCTTTGTGAGGCTGGTAACCAAGCATTGGCCCATTGCCAGCTCTGATGAGCCTGTCACAGTAAGTTTTACAAAACATCTATTTCAGGTACAAGCCGGTTCTTTCAGGCGAGCTCCAGAGATAATATATGTTTTTCCTAGAAAGAGCCATGACATGTTCGCTGAAGCTGAATATGTCTAAATGTGACCAATTTCTTAAGTGGCAGAAGCCCATCAGACTCTTCAAGAACATGGATTGCATGTGGGCAGCCCGAGCGGTGTCCTATGACATTCCAGAGCTGGGGCCACATCTGCTCTGGCCTATAGGGAAACGGTCAGGGGTAGAGGGGCAGGAGGTACTGAGCGCTCAGACACTGGTCCCTCTGAAGGTCACACCTACTTCTGCAAGGGAGTTGGGTTCCTCGGGTCCATGCATATGGATGGTGGCCAAGGCTGAAGGATAACGTGCTATTTATCTTCCCCCTACTTGGGTTGGCTACTGAGAATTTGACTGGGTAACACTATGACGGTGCACATACCAAAGATGCTCAGGCCCTGAACACAGCTTTGCTGGTTTTGACTCCATTCCAGCCTGAGAGAAGAAAGCTCAGGTGTGGTGTCCCATGTGAAATGAGCAGACGGTGCCGTGGCATGAGATACAGTGAGGACCAGAAGGCAGACAGTAATCAAGACAGTGCCAGACGCAGCCCTGCAGGTCGAAGGGCAATGTGGGCTGACGAAGCAGACTCCCCAAGACCCTCCAAGCAGGAGGCTTCCTGAGATGAGACACACAAGTGGTCCACAAGCTGTGCCCAGCTCCCAGTTAGTTCGGGGCTTCCTCGGCTAAGGAGTCTCTGCTTCTAATCCTCGCAGCTTTGGCCTCCCATCCCTACTCAGGGTATTTGCATCCCAGGCTCTTCTTGACATCCTCCCCTTCCTCGCCAACCTGCTGCTGGGGTCCCAGCATCCATGGGTCAGGCCCATCCTGGCTGGTCACTAAACTCCCAAGACCAGGTTATCTGGTTGATCACAGAAGGCTGTGACTCTGGTCCAACTTTCCTTGAATATGCTGTAGGCTGCTCTCAGAGGGAGCACTGGAGCAACAGAATCGAGGCATTTCGAAAGGAAATAGCTTCAAGTCAGAGACTGGAAAGTTCAAGGTCCTCATTTTGTAAGTAGATAAAAGACTGAGCTCTGGAGGTGGGAAATGATTTATCCAAGGTTTCCTGGCACTTGGGTTTTCGTGGACAGTAAGAACGCAGGTTTGCCAACTGCTGGTGCAATTTGCTGGGACAATGTCCTTGGCTCTTCCTATAGCCTAGGTCAGCTCTTTGCAGCTGGGGCTCCTCTCTGACTCACTGCTGGCTCTGTGGCAGTAGCTCAGGGCCAGGCCCAGACCAGTGGCCCCATGACTATTACTGAGATGTGGTCGAATGGGTCTCCTTTGTAAGACAAATCAAGAGACTGACGTGTTAGTGAAACCAACACAAAGGTGCAATTCAGGATTCTGTGAACACCTAGACTACCAGAAGGGAGGTGCTGTTTTTACCTATAAAATAGTGTGGAAATCAAGAAAAAATGTTAAATTTACAAGTCATGTCACTGTTCATTTTTTCCTTGCCTAACTGTCATCTCAGGTCCACACAGTAATAGCCTCTGTTTATTAGAGGCTATGGCATCCAGGTGTGATTAAGTATTGCCCTGGTTGGGCTTCCTTGGTGGCTCAGATGGTAAAGAATTCGCCGGCAATGCAGGGACCCAGGTTTGATCCCTGGGTTGGGAAGATCTCTTGGAGAAGGGACTGGCTACCCACTCTAGTATTTTTCCCTAGAGAATCCCAGGGGCAGAGGAGCCTTGCAGGCTACAGTCCCTAGGGTCCGACATGACTGAGTGACTAACACTTTTACTTTTCCTCCTGGTCCGGTAGGAACTCTCACCTTTCTTTATAGGTGGACACTGAGGCTCAGGCAAGTTAAGTGGTTTGTGATCCAAGCTCACATAACTTACAAGTGCTAGACCGTGGATTCCAGTCTGTGCTGTTTTACCAAAGTCAGGGCATTCTGACATAAGAACGGTAATAAAATGTAATGAGACGTAAGGAGAATTTTCTCTCTGCCAGGCCTGTGATGTGTATGAGCTCATCTAATCCTCACAACCACACCGTGTTTTTCCTCTCCTGAGGGAAAACAGGCCCAGAGACTTAAGGACCTTTCTCAGGTGATCCCAGCCAGTCTAGCAGATGGGAAACAGCCAGAGGCAGAGAGCTAGAGGCAGGATAAGAGGTAAGGGTATGAGAGGACCCTTGGAAGGGGGCTGGACTTGCTGGTTGTGGGATTTGGGACAAACTGCTTTAAAAAAATTTTTTTTAATATTTTCATGAAATTTACCATTTGTATGAACATAGTACCATTAGGTACATTAATACTATCATGTAACCATCACCACTGTCCATCTCTAGAACTTTTTCATCTTCCCAAACTAAAACTCTGCACCCATTAAATACTAACTCCCCATCTCCACTCCAGCTCCTGGCAACTACCATTCTGCTTTCTGTCTCCATGAACATGACTCCTCTAGGGACCTCCTATAAGTGGAATTAGGCAGCATCTGTCCTTTCATATCTGGCTTATTTCACTCAGCACAATATTCACAAGACTCCTCTGTGGGACAGCTTGTGTCAGAATTTCCCTCTTTTAAAGGCTAAATAATATTCTATTGTGTGTATAGACCCCATGTTGTTTATCCAGTCATCTGTCAGTGGATACCTGGGTGACTTCCACTTTCTGGCTATTATGAATAGTGCTTCTATGAACATGGATGTGTGTGGACAACTGAGGTTCATCTTTCGGGGTCTTCTACCCCACACCTGAGCCTCTAGCTTTGTCCCAGATGCAGAGGCCCATGCCTGGGCCAGAAGCCAAAGAGAAGAGATCCGTTGTCTCTCACCCCCTCGTTGAGTAGCCTGGCCTTGTCCCCTGTCATCTCGATTCACCCACTCTGCCCATCCCCACTGCTCGCTTGGTAATCCAAGCCGCCATCAGCTGTCACCTCATCAGCGGGTCGCCTGAATTCCAAAAGCCCCTTTGCCAGTCTCCTGGCTTCTAACCTTCCCTGCCGACACACCCTCTGCGTCACAGCTAAATTGCAGATCTGAGCGTGTCCCCCGAGACCCTGCCCTGGATCTCTCCCTCTTTTCCTTCCAGTGCTTGCGGCAACAGCAAGACAGGCCTTCCCGACCTCCCTGCTCATAGCTTTAACCCGCACTTCCCCAGCATCCTGAGTCCCTTCCTTGCTTCATTCTTGCACTCATCACCATCTACCAGAATAGAAATTGTACTCATTTACTTTGTTTATTGTCCACTTCCTGCCCTTTCACCCCAGTAAAGTACGTCAGTTGCTCGAAGGCGGGGATTCTCAATGCTTCGTTCATGAGTGACTCCTCGTCCTGGCACAGAGCCGGCGCTCAGCAAACACTGCCCGAGTGCAGGAGTGACCAGCCATCCTCGGCCTGCAGGTCAGGGCCTTTGCTCTCCGGCCTGGTCAAGTCCTTTCACGTTCTGGCTCTGTGTCCGGCTCCCGCCCATGTCCCACCATGTTTCCAGGTAAACTCCAGGCAGACGGCACCACTGGCCACGTCCGCCTGCCGTCCGCTGGCCGAGGGCCTCTGCACGTGCTGGCCGCTGCCTGGGATGCCAATCCCCACCTCGCCCCGCCCTTCACCATGCTTCACAACACCCCGCTTCCACCTCTTCTGAAGCCCTTTTCACATGGTACTATGATCAACCATTTACTTGTCCATAGCTGTTCCTAAACTGCCAGCCCTGAGTGTGTGTATGTGGGGGTCATCTTGCTCTCTCGATTTCCAAGGCTGTGGCCTGAGCACACAGTAGGTGCACAGAAAATGACTAGTGAGGAAAGGGAGCCAACCACTGGAGCCTCAGCTGCTTCACCTGTGAAACCAGGCAAGGCTAGTCCTGCAGGTGCCCAAAGATTAGAGACACCTGTTACTCTAACACCTGCCACAGTGCCTGGCACACGGTGGGCATTTAATCCCTAGTAGCTCAGTCTCAGAAGAAGGATGGTAAGGACTCATGCAGGATCTGCTGTTTTTCTTGTTCTAGGAGCCTCTAGCTGAAGTCCTACCATCATGTGTCACCTCTGGGGGCCACACCAGTAAGTGTCCGCCCTGGAGAGAATTCCTGTCCTGTCCTGCCTTATCCACATCACATTCTGGCAGCTGGCCCACTGAGCAGAGAAAAACTCCAAGTCCACCTTCATCTCAGAACCTACTGCATTTATAATCAGCATGCCATGGAATTGAGCATTTCCAGGGACATCAGGAAGCAACTGTGCCCATCTCTCATTTCACACCTGAGGACACAGGTTCAGAGAGGTTCCCTGACCTACCCACAGTCACACAGCTAGTTTGGGATTTCGCTTTTTCTGTCCTCAATGCAGAATTTTATTTCTCTCTGGTTGAACCTACTGGACCCTGAAGAATTTGATCATTTAGTCTTAAACTCTCATTTGGGCTAAATCTGGATCATTTTCATCACTATCTGATAATTGAAGAGAGCAGTTGTTGTTTAGTCACTAAGTCATGTCTGACTCTTTTGCAACCCCATAGACTGTAGCCTGTCAGGCTCCTCTGTCTATGGGATTTTTCAGGCAAGAATACCGGAGTGGGTTGCCATTTCCTTCTACGGGGGATCTTCCCGAACCAGGGATTGAACCCAAGGCTCCTACCTTGGGCAGGTGGATTCTTTACCACTGAGCCACCAGGGAAGCCCAATTGAAGAGAGAGGAGCACGTTTATAACTTGCATAATCTTCCAACCAGCAGCATCAAGTTAGTTTTAAATGGTGGGCAATGCGTTTACCAAGAATCTTCTCTGCTATTCAAACAGACAAAATAGAGGTGAACCTCGACCCTCTCACTCTTACTGTCTCCCTAGACAGACAACCTGCCATCAACACGGGGACGACAGTATCCTGCCACAGGCACTGCTGCTCTCCTTGAATGAGCCCCTCCGTGGAGAGTCCCATGGGGAACACCTCTGCCGTCTCCCCTTGGTCTTGGGCACAGGAGCTCTGAGCTGGGCTGTTTGGGTGGAAGGACGCAGCCTCAGCGAGCTTGTGGAGCCCGGAGCCCAGGGTGTCGGCAGAAAGATCAGGGAGACAAGTGAGGGGTGGCCCTGGCTGGAAGTGAACCCAGAACTCCCCTTCACTGTGAGTCATCAGCCACCAACAGACTAATTCACAACCTCTGGTCCCAGAGGAAATCATTACTCCTAATTATTATTATTAGGCATAATGACTAATTAGCAAAAATAGCTACCATTTACTGGGTGCCAACTTATCCCTGGTACTTAATGCATATTATTTCTTTTTTTCCCCCCGTTTTATGCTTCTTAGTTTTCTTTCTATTTTTCTAATTATAAAGTCAATATATGTTCATGGGAAAAAAATGTTTAAAGATACGGAAAAGCAGAGAAAGGGGGAAAAAATTCACCCTTTGTTTTACCACCTACACACAGCCAGCCACTGCTAACATGGTGGTGTTTTCTTTCCAGGATTTCTTCTCTGTCTGTCTATCCATCTCCACGTGAGTGTGCAAATGTACGTGTGTGCAGTATATAAGGTTTAACATAGCTGTCATCATATTTTTACAAAAAATTACTTTGAACTCTCACAGGGATCCCAGGAGTTGGGTACTAGTATCTCCATTTGACAGATGAGGACCCCCAGACTCAGAGAGGATAAGGAACTTGTCCAAAGTCACACAGCAGATAAACGGCAAGAGAGGAGTTCAAATCAAGTCTCTCTGTGTCACCAAAACCGGTCTTTTCCCACTCTGCTGTGTTTCCTACCTGTGAAGGGAAAATCAGGGATAGTTCTGATTCCATCTCAACCCCTGCTACCCCAACTCCTCTGCCTGTGCCAGATGGACCACCCTCTACTGGGAGACATGGCTACATTTATGGGAGACACAGGCAACTCCAGCTATGTCCACTCAACTGGCCAATACCTGACTATGGAAAGCTTCGAAAGCTGAAGCTTCAATGAAGACATTCTTTCAGAAACTGGAGGGAATCTGTGTTTTCTGTCCATATAGATATCTGGAAAGCTGAAATCAGAAAGCATAATGGACTAGTTTTTGCAAACCATTTTGCACAAGACAAATACAAGTAACTTCTACAGAGTAGGTGCTGGAAGGCTCAGAGGGCCTCCCCTGGCCTGGCCTGCAAACATTCGTGGGGAGCGAACAGTGAGGACCTGGAGACCACGTTTGCACAAAAGGTTTGAACAAAACCATAAATCCTAAACATCCTTAAGTTGGCACCGAGCAGGTCGGCACGTGGCACCTCCTCTGTGCTGAACCCTGGCACAGGGCATCTAAAATCAATAAGGCACAGTGTCTGCCTGCAAGGAGCTCACAATTGGTACAGGGAGAGAGTTCCTGAAGGGTGTGATCGGTGCCAAGACACAGAAACCTCTCTGTTCCCCAAACCTTAAGGGCAGATTCCTAAAACCTTTAAGATGGGAGAATTCATGGGGGAGAAGTTAAGGGGACCAAGGGTGGGAACAAATTGATTAAAGGCCTTTATGAAAGTCCTCTGTTCATCGAAAGAAAACAATAAAGGGTGAGGACTAAATAATATCTGTTAGGTTGAGCTTCTATTTATTAAATTTAGGAACAAGAAGTTGTCACACTTTGCCCCCTAGATAATTTTCAGGATCTCTCTCCCTTACATTTTGAATAGGATGCCTGGAATCTTTTTGGCTTTCCTGCAAAGCAGTATTTACATGGAACCTCATTTCTGTGTGTATGTTTCTGTGTGTGTGTGTGTGTGTGTGTGTGTGTGTGTGTGTGTGTGTGTGTGTGTGTGTGTGTGTGTGTGTGTGTGTTCCAGCACCTAAAGCTTCAGACATCTCTAACTGAATATCCAAGAGTTGTTGAATTCTACCTTCTGGATCCTACCAGAGCCACAGGAAGCTGTGAGTGTGAAAAGCTTGTAATGTTCCCACCTTCAGTTAGGTGCTTAGATACACAGCAATTTTCCAACATGCCTGCCCCCACATTCTTGTCCATAATTAGCGTTGGGGGATTTCAGCCCCACCTCCTACCTCCGGGCCACGGAGCCCACCGCATCACCCCCTCACCAGGGCATCCTCTTGACACGTGTGTGGGTGTCCAGAGCCCCGTGCACCGTCCCTCGGCGCCCTCATCTCCATCGCAGCTGGAGCTGCCACTGTTTCGGGTCCCTTTGCTCCTCTCCCTGGTCCCCCTTGGCTTCCCAATGCCCAGACCTTCTTTTTCTAATCATTCCCAACAGGAGTCACTAAAACTTCTTATCTGTGGGAAGGGAAATGCCTGGACTCAGTGAGGGGGCCGGGAGGGCCTGTGAGAGTAACCGCATGGACCCCAGCGCAGCAGGAGCACAGCCGGAAGAGGAAGAGACACTCACCCTAGTTGGGTTCAGATCCCAACAGTGACGCTGAAATGCTGTGTGGCTTTGGGCAAGTCACTTAGCTCTTTGACCTTCTATTTTCTCATCTTTAAAATATAGATTCCTGGGTCGGGAAGATCCTCTGGAGAAGGAAATGGCAACTCACTCGAGTATTTTTGCCTGGAGAATCCCATGGATAGAGGAGCCTGGTGGGCTACAGTTCATGGGGTCGCAAAGAGTCAGACATGACTGAGCAACTAGATGACATGAAGATATAGATAAAATCGCCCTTGCAAAATTGTTGCGAAGATTAAGTGATACTTTGTATATATATATAAATATATAAAATATGAGATTATGCATATGTATTTTTTATAAAGTGTTATAGAACACTCATTTTGTGTAGACACACACACACCCCCAGGTACAGACAGTGGCTGGCTTAGGGCAATCACCAACCTCTCTGGGTTGGCCGATCTATACTTCCTAAATCTGTCATGAAGAACAGAAGCCACAGTGTAATTGAAAGGATTAGGTAAATGTAAAATATTTAAAGGAAATACTGAGGTGCATTTTTTTTTCCTTCTTTGCTTTGAATGGAATGATATCCATCACGTCATTTTACAGTGAGGGGTTAGCAGGTTTTCCACATGGCACAGGGCTACCAAATCCAACAAGGGCAAAAGCACACAGTCCAACTCAGCTTCACATACAAAGTCTGAAAACGAAACATAAGTGGCTTGAATTCCCACATTCACGACAGTGCTCTCTTTGGAAACAGCATGTTCTCTTTGAAGAAGATGCTTACAGCTAAGAATACTTTCACATTTCATAATGATCATCAAAGGGACATCTACAATGGCTCGGCTCATATATTATTATGTGTCTGATACACTGCTCAATTAGATACATCAGCCAGCCCCTCGCAGCTGGAGTCCCATAGTCCTGAGGCTCCACTGGCCGGCTCAGACCTGTCCAGTCTGGGCCATGCCTGGTCCAGCACCTGGATCCTCAGACACCCGAGCCCCCGTCTTGTTGTTTCTGCTGTCAGCCTGGAATCCTCAGGCCTAAGCTGAACCTCAAGCTCTAGCAGCTCCCAGCCCCATCGTCATAGAGGAGGTCAGTTTCATTTGCTAGTTTCCCACTAGTTGGATGCCCTGACCACTATCCCTGCCTAATTTTTTAAAAAATTATTTATTTATTTATTTTTGGCTGTGCTGGGTCCTCATTGCTGCATGAGCTTTTCTCTAGTTGTGGCGAGCTGGGGCTACTCTTCACTGCAGGGCGCAGGCTTCTCATTGTGCTGGCTTCTCTTTGTTGCAGAGCACAGGCTCTAGGGTGCATGGGCTTCAGTAGTTGCAGCTCCTAGGCCCGATAGTTGTGGCACATGGTCTTAGTAGGTCCATGGCATGTAGGGTCTTCCTGGATCATGGATTGAACCTGTGTCTCCTGCATTGGCAGGTGAATTCTTTACCCCTGAGTCGCAGGGAAGACCATCCCTGCCTCTATGACTCAGTCCAGCCAAGTCCTTACCTGCTTCCTCCACCAAGGCAACAGACACCATTGTCCACACTCCTTTGTGCCATCTGGGTCTAGCTGTGAATGATCTGAGCTCATGAAACCAGGAGGTCATTATGACTGGTTGCCTATGCCTGGCCTTCCATGCTCCTCTGGCCATCATGGACCCATAGCCACGGACCCCATTGAATCCAAGTCTGTTTGGTTATGTTCTTTCGTTTGAAAAGCTTTGCTAACTCCCAGGGCCCCAGACCTCAGAAGCTACTGGCCTCTGATGTACGTTCCTACTTAGTGGCTCAGGTTGTGGGGGTCCTCTCAAATATTGTTGGTGTTATTACTGAAAAATCATTCTCTTTGTAAAAGACACAAAAAATGTAGAAATATGTAGGTAAGAGAACAAAACTGTCATACATAATCTCACCATCTATAAATGATCATTTTTAATCTTTTGATAAATTTTCTTCCCTTCTATGAATATAATTTTTTCACATAGTTGAGATCTTACTATGCATACAATTCTGTAGCCTGCTTTTACATTTAACATTTTATTATAAGCATTTTTCCATATCATCAAAAATTATTTATAGATATGTTTAATGACTGAACGACTATCCCCCAAGTTAATGGACATTTAGATCGTTTCGGATTTTTCACTACTTAGAAGAGCATAATAAATTTTTCTCACTGTATAAAGACCCAGAAGTGAAATTTCTGAGTCAACAAGTATTAACATTTTTAAGACCTTCAATATATAATCTGGCTTTAGTCTATGACCCTAGTAAGTTACTATGGAATAAATTCGTAGTCTCCAATTCAAAGCTTTTCTATCTATATCTTTTGTTTGCCCTGAAGTTAACTACTGAGACCACAATAAAATAGGGTGACACATTTTTCTATTAATTTCAACACAAATATGGGTTTAAAAATATTTCACATAGGAGTGTGTGAAACTAGAAGTGAAGAGATTAAGCAATATTTTCAAGTGACCCATAGTCACTTTCCCAATAATGGGAAATAGTCATTGAGATTTGTATCTTTAATTATTTTTTAGACTTGCCTTCTCAATGCTATGAATGTGGGTCTGAGTCAGCACCCTAAACAACCAGAATTGGAAACAGTGAACTCTATTTTTGAGTTTCTTGTGCAGATTATGAACTTGGGATGTCAGCTGCTCAGAATCCATTTATGTAATAAATTTTCCTTAATATCTGTCTTCCCCATGAACCTTCCCTGGGTTCCTCCAGGCAGAATTAATCACCCTTCCTCCCCAAGCTCATCACCAGTGTCTCATTTAAAACTTACTTCAGTCTTTTTATATTTGAATTATTTGTCAAGTCGCCCACTCGGCTGGGAGCTCCTAGAAGGCAAAAGCTGGTGTGGTTCCCAAGACTAAGCATAGAAATCAACTCATAACAGGATGAGGATTGATGTTCAGCTTGCCAGTAAGCACGTGGGCTGGGCCTTGTTAGGAATCTGGTGTACAGAACACATCCAAAAGGGGCAGTGGAAGGAGAGCCAGTGCCAGCCCACAGGCTGAACTCAGAGCAATGGCCAAAAGAAGAGACTATTTCTTCTAAAACGTCCATGGTTCCAAAATGAAAGGAAAATTCATGGGTTATTTTACAGATATTTATGGAGTACGTTCCAGATAGAAAGACTGTGCTAGGTGATGGGATCCAGGGAGGAATAAGAAGTTCTTTTTGCCTTCCCAGAGCTCATGGCAAAATCTACAACAAATAGAGGTTTCCAAGGGCTTCCCAGGTGGTGCTAGTGGTAAAGAACCCACCTGCCAATGCAGGAGACATAAGAGACATGGGTTCGATCCCTGGGTCGAGAAGATCCCCTGAAGGAGGAGGGCATAGCAACCCACTCCAGTATTCTTGCCTGGAGAATCCCATGGACTGAAGCAACTTAGCACGCACGCATGCGTGGTCTTACTAAACAGTTATCCACAGGTGAGGATGCAAAAACCAACATAGGATAGGCGATCATCTGGTCTTCCATTAACTAGACACCACCCCCTTTAGTCAGTTAGCTACAAATCATTCAAGATGCCTTCCAGCCAACTCCACAAGTCAGCCCTGGCCACATCTTGAGCGTCGGCTCACTCATTTCCATTCCGAAGTAACCTTCCGAGGATAAGTCAGACCTTTGAAATCTGCTAAATCTTACTGCAGATTTCTCTAGGGATTCTCACACGCACACTGGTTTGCCATGAAAAATTTATTACTTCTAACCAAATGGATATTTTAAAATATGTTCTACATAATTGGGATAAAATGTCGAAGGCCTAGGGATAAAGATCCATTAAGAAAAAGCATGGAGTGGTGGAAAGTTTGGGAGTGGGATGGCTGGGGATAAAACCATCATCACCACTCTGCTGATGAGTAATCCTGTGACACTGATAAGTTACTTAACCTTTGTGAGGTTCCGTACTGTCATCTGTATAATAGGGATAACAAAACATACCACCGGAAGGAGAAAGGACAAAAAGAAGAAGGAGAACAAAGAAAAGGGCCATCTAGGCAGGTGAGACGGATGCCTAGCATCCAAGCAGAGGGCACGTGGACCATTTAAGAGAAGGGAGGAGACGACTTCTTCTGGTGGGTGGAAGGATGAGCAGGAGACGCAGATGACTCAGATTCCCAGGCTAGCCTGAGTTCCAGGGAAGTCCGTTCCCCTCTAACCACCTCAGTTTTCCCATCTGTAAATTCCGCAGGCTGGAATACGTCACCTGAGAGCTCATCCCAGTTCCCACATTTTATCAGACCCTCTGTTTCTCTCTTCTGAAGTGGGCGAGGCAGGGGACGGATATCCTGGTAAGGGCAGTGCCAATGCAGACCTACATCAGAAAGGCACTCCCTGGGGCTTTCACGGGTCCAGGTTAGAAACTGCTAGCCTAGCTCACCGAGCGGAAGATTTCATGCTCCTGAAAGAGCCTGCCACGTGCTCATGTTTCATGAGCGAAGAAAAAAGACGTTATTGTACCAGAAATTCTGACGTTATTGCGCCGGAAATTCATAAAATATTGAAGTGACTGATAAAGTCATTTTTCATGTCAGTGGCGGTTTTCTTACTTATCTCTACATCTGCCTGTCCATCCAGTCACAGATCCCTTCAAGTACTCAGAACAACCATTATGAGGACCACCAAGCAGAGACGTGGCTTGTCGCCTAGGAGCTGGGGTTCCAGGCTTTTCTCTGTGGCTTATAGATGGCTGTCGACTACCTGCGTCCTCACATCATTTTCTCTTCTGTGTGTGCCTGTGCCTGAAATTTCCTCACTGTATACAGACGCCAGCCATATAGGATTATGGCCACCAAAATGATCTCATTTTAACTTGATTATCCAACGCCCCTATGCTCCAGATAAGGTCATATTTTGAGTCACTAGGGGTTAGGACGTCAACACAAATTTGAGGGGGGAGGGTGTGACACAATTCAGCCCACAGCAGGCAGGCAGTTTATTCATTCATTCATTTGTCCGTTTGCTTGTTCATTCATTCTTCCAACCCTACTCAAGTAGGTCACATGTGCTAGGCATTGAGCTGGGTACTAGATACAAAGCTGAACAAGGGAGTCCTAGCTCCAGAGGAGCTCGTATTGGGTGGAGGCGTGATCTACCCATAGAGAGTTCACTCCATACGGTGTAAGCATGGATGGAGAGGTGGGCACAGGGACCGTGGGGGCACTCTGCTCCCCTGGGAGTGCAGGGCAGGCTCCTGAGGCTCCCAGGAGGTAACTGAGAGATGAAAGGCTTGGGTAGAGCCTTCTAGCTGGTAGATAGGAAGAGAGGAAAGCCTGGATTCTACCCAAAGGAAACCACTGGTATAAACAAACTGAGCATGGGAGGAAAGAGCCCAATCCTGGAACTCAAGAGATGAGTATGGAGCAGTGAGAGAGGAGAGATTTGGGGTATGGGCTGACCCAGGCCATCACCATGAGAATACCAGGCAGCAGAGAAATCTCCCCAACAGAAGTCAGGCACCTAGCCCCCTCCTCCACGTACTCAGAACACAACTGCACTCAGAACTAGGAGGCAAGTGAGGAGCCAAAATCAAGATCTGCAAGTTAACGACCTGAAGTTCCAGCCTATAAGTGAAAGGAGGGCCTCTTGGGGCCTCACTCCACACCTATGTACTCTTACTTTACTCATACTTCTAACACACAGGGCACTTGGATTCTCAGACCATCACACAGCACCGCTCAGCCAGAAAATTATTAATATTTATAGAAGGGATGAGCCAGGATGCCACAGCCACGCAATCTGCCATACATGAAGTGACAGCTGCCGGCCTGAAAACGGAGGAGGAAGCATTAAAAACTCTCTGGAGCTGATGCAAGATATCTCGGGGCTCTTCAGGGGCACCAACACATCACAGAACAATCTAAAACCAGTTTGCGAAATCATCATTCAAGTAAAAAGTCAAATTCGCCTAAATGTATTTAAGAAGCCAATATTCCCAATAAAAGGGATAGGGTTTAGTGGCTAAAGGATTAAACACAAGACCAATTAGAAAATATGGGGACCAAAGTCTCATTCCGCCGAGGGTCTCCAACAGCCCAGGTTTCACTGTATTGACAAGGACCAGCTGTGGCTGAACTGTACATGCTCAGGGACTTCATTTTCTGTAGGAAGTGACTTCAGAGATCACTTCCGCCAAATCTTCATTTTCAGATCCCAGAAAACGAAGCCCAGTGTGGGGAAAGGACTTGCCCAGAACTGCTCAATAAGAAAGGAACAGAGGGGCCTCCCTGGTGGCTCAGTGGTAAAGAATCCGCCTGCCAATGCAAGAGACATGGGTTCAATCCCTGATCTGGGGAAGACCCCACAGGCTGCAGAGCAACTAAGCCCATGAGCCGTCAGTACTAAGTCTGTGCTCTAGAGCCTGGAAGCCACAACTACTGAGTCCACGCGCTGCAGCTACTGAAGCCTGTGTGCCTAGAGCCTGTGCTCTGCAACAAGAGAAGCCACTGTAATAAGAAGCCCTCACTGTGCATCAAAGTGTAGCCCCTGCTCACCTCAACTAGAGAAAAGCCTGTGCATCAACGAAGACCCAGCACATTCAAAAATAAATAAAATATATATATATATATACACACACATAAAGGAACAGAGCCAGAGCTGGAGTGGGCTTCTCTTGACCCTGTCTCCAGGACTTAGGGAGATCCCGACCGGGACGGCTCTGCAGAGGCAGAACCAGCGATGTTTCCAAACAAGAGAAATCCAGAGGGTGTAGAGAAGGGAAAGGGGCATGTAGGGTCACCAGGGGGTGGGGGGTGGGTGTGGTGGGGGCGGTGGACTACTAAAGAAACCTTAAGGATCCTTCCTGGGACTCCACGCTTCTGTTTGTACCCATCACCTCCCTGGATCCTCACAGCAAGGCTGGAAGCAGGGCAGAGATGACTACTCAACTTCCGGACTAGGAAACTGAGGCCCAGGGTGGGGAACTAGTTGGTCCGCACAATACAGGGTCAAGTGCAGGACCACGTCATAGAACTGTGGTCTCCTACCCTCTGTAGATTCTGAACGCTGGTAGTTTAAGAAGCCCCAGCAGTAGGTCCTTGGGGAAACCAATCTGCTTGCTTTGTGCACATGACCTTGGGCAAGTCTCATATTTGGACACTCTCTCTCAAGGCACATCTGAGATCACTTAACCGTCACTTGGGCCAAAGTAGGTTATTTATCTGCTATGAGCAGTGTGGCTTGGTTTCACTTCTCATCCTCAAAATAATAGTCCTTTAACATTCTGCCTCTGCAGTAGCCGTCCCTGTATTATGTACAGTGCTTTTTAGAAGCTTTGCAACTCCTTTACAGCTTCCTCATCAGCTGAGTCTAACAGTTTGGAAAACAGTGCACTATCACTATAGCTTCCAACCAAACACCAATTCTAGCCTGGGACAGCGGCGGTTTTCTTTAGAAAATATTTAACATTAAAACAAAGGGTTGTGGGTTTGGAGAGAAACTGATGCTTTGAGCTGTCAAGACAGTTGAAAATATGTGGGGAAACATTGTTTTTAAGATAATGCTTGTTTTGTAGGTAGGTACAAGTTCAGTGGGGTTTTTTTCCCCATAAATTAACATTTTTTAGATTACATAGGAAACAACCCAGATACCTTTAATAGTCTCAAAATATAATAATTGTTTTGACTGATTTTTACAATATTAAAAAGGCAAATCACTAAATGTAACTATGCGGTTTGCATTTCTTTGTATTTTTAAAGGGCATGTGCTGGGAGAGTCAGTGGTAATAATACAGACATTTTTTTAATGGGTGAGAAAACTGGTTTTTCAACATTGGTGCAGGTTCTAATTGGTGTACAACTCTTTCGCGATTACGGTGATGATCACACACCTCTATCTGAATAAACCCTGAGACGTTGCCAAGTGTGTTCACCTCTGTGCTACCCCTGGTCCTTAGCGACACTGTGAGGGAGGCAGGATAAAGACGCTCAGATGGGACGTCTGAGCATTTACTCAACAAACATCTGAGGAAGACAAAGTGCCCCTCCACCCGGGAGGCGTAGGTGAGGTCACAGGCCGGGAGGTAGCCTAGGGACTGGGGTCTGGCCATCTGGACCCCCTCTTCCAGTGCATTTTCAGCTCTACCACCGGCTTCCTCTCTGATCTGCAACTCCACTGAAGCAACAGTGGGAGTTCCTTCTGGAAGATATATCTTTGGGTCTGAATGTTTTACACACCTCCGTGGGGTGGCAGGCACCCCGTGGTCCCTGCCCACCCTCGGTGGCCCAGATGAGGATATTCAGGGCACTTTGAATCCAGCTCCCCAGAGGGTGCACCCACATCAAGAGACACTCTGTCCTTGTGGTTCTCCCTCCCCACTCCTCCTGTCTAGAAAACCACTCTGCCTATAATCCTCCAACTACGAGACACCTCCCTACATGCCTTTGCCTAAGCCATCCCTGCTGGGCTTTCCTGGTGGCTCAGACGGTAAAGAATCTGCCTGCAATGCAGGAGACCCGGGTTCTATCTCTGGGCCAGGAAGATCTCCTGGAGAAGGGAATGGCTACCCACTCCAGTATTCTTGCTCGGAGAATTCCAAAGACAGAGGAGCCTGGTGGGCTACAGTCCATGGGGTCGCAAAGAGTCGGACACGACTGAGTGAATAATGCTTTGATTACATTTTTCTGCTCAGAATGCCCCTCTCTGCCGAGGTATCGTGCCAGCTTCTCTGTCATTACAACTTAGCAGATGTCACCACTCCCTTCTCTGTGTCACCCCTGTACCTTGTTGGACTTGTCACCCTCAGCTGTGTTTCTCTTATTTCTATGACTCAATCCCATCTTGGGTCTGTGAGCACCTTAAGAGAGTCGGCTGTATTTTATGACTTTCTGCATCCTCAGAACTCTGTCTTGAATCTGGCATGATTCAGATATTCAACAACTATTTCTTATACATATAAATATTAAGCATTCAGGAAGCACCTGAGAGGTGATGAGTTCTAGGCACTAAAGTTATCTCCAACCTTCACAATGATCTTAGGAGGTGAGCATTATTCACCCCCTCTTACAGATAGGACCTTGAGACTCAGAGGAAATGTATGACTTGTTCAAGATCAGAGTCTGAAAAAAAGAACCAGTATCTGAAGACAGGTTTGTCTGCCTTCAACGCTCGGTCTACAACACCACTCTGACTCAGCTGGGTTTCCTTCACGGGGGTCTTTCCTGCAATGTTAATAAGGAATGCAGTGACCCTGGTCACTGTTTCCATTCTCCATTAAAGAGAAACAGAGGCCAAGTCAAGGAGGGGGTTCTGTCTCCGATCTCCGGGTGATACATTGCTGATACCTCTCTTTCTGTTTGTTTTTCCCTAAGAGCACTTTCTACGTCATGGATCAGAACAACAAGATTTGAAGAACTTTGCTGCTAGTCATCTCGACTCTGAGTTTCATTTTATTGGGGAACAGCCTGACTGCTTCTGAAAATGGTCAAAGGCCAGATTTTACCAAGACTAATTATTTCTTTAAGACGTACAGATATATCCGTTGGTGAAAAGAAGACCAGGAGGCAAAGTTAAATTACATAGTACATCACTGTCCCCGGCCCATTCATCTTGCCACTCTGTCAGTGTAAAAATTTACAGCAGAGATTATCTCTTTGAAGGGGTTCGGGTCCTAGAAAATACAAGGTAAATTTTAAATAGATTTTTAATTTTAATGAAAGCTGCAGGGAATGCTGTTTATGTTGCGTATCTTTCATACCTGGTGATTAAGTTAATTTATGCTTAATGGAAAAGGATATTTCTAATCCCCAGACAGGTTTGACATCTGTCTAGGACTGTGTTTTTGGAAGCCTCAAGCTCCTTGTGATGGATGTAATAAAACCAGCATGCTACTCAACTGACACCTGAAGGCTGTGTGCAAGGAGGGCCAGGGACATTTCGTCTCTGCCCAGAACTCGTGTTGAAATAAAATCAAAGTCCCATGCATTTCATTCTGTCAGCCCTTAAAAAATCTTGCCTCCTGTTCTTTCGTGTTGTTCCTTGGGCGGCCTGAGGGAAGGAAGCTGGGATCTGGGGCTCTGGATGGCTTTGTGCTTCGTGAAAACTAGACGTGCTGGAACCCCTCCTCCATGTATGCGCCTATGCTCTGCATGCGCTATCTCATGTAACTCTACAGCAATCCTGAAGGCAATCCTGACGACTATTATCCCCACTTTATATTTGGGGTTCTTTACCACTAGCGCCACCTGGGAAGCCCATATTTGGAGAACTAAAGCTCAAAAAGGTGGTATAATCAGGACTTACCTCGTGGTTCAGTGGTTAAGAATCTGCCTTCCAATATAGGGGACTCAGGTTTGATCCCTGGTCAGGGAACTAAGATGCCACATGCCATGGAGCAGTTAAGCCCGATTGCCCCAACTAGAGAGTCCATGTGCTGAAAGTACAGAGCCCACGAACTCTGGAGCCCGCGCACCACAACTAGAGAGAGAAGCCTGCACACCACAATGAGAGGTCTCGTGTGCTGAGACTAAGACTCGATGCAGCCAAAAATAATATTAAAAATTTTTTTTAGAAAAAGGTTGCATACTCACCTGGAGGACACAGCTTGTAAGGGACCAAAGTAGCATTTAATTCTAAGACAGGCTGCTCTTGTTCTTCCCCTGATGTTACACATAGGGCAAGAGTCTGCAAACTATGGTCCTTGGGTCAAAAACCACTTGTCATGTGGTTTTCGTTCTTTTCTTTTGGCAGCATCACAGCATGCGAGATCTTAGTTCCCTGACCAGGGATCAAACCCACAATCCCTGCAGCAGAAGTCTTAACCACTGGCCCGCCAGAGAAGTCCCAGCCATCAGTTTTTATAAACAAAGTTTTATTGAAACTCAGCCACATCTCTTCATTAATGTCTTTTCTGTGGCCAAATTAACCAGATGAGACAGAAACAATATGGTCAAGGAGCTTAGTTTACAGGAAGGACTCTAAGATGAAACAGTAAGCCCCCGTGCTTACTATCTCAGCTGCCCTCCACCAGTAACGTCCAGTAACAGAGCCAGAGTGTGCCCTGCCCTGTGCCCACCCAGCACATCACTCAGGCTTTCCAGAGAGTTCCTCGTGAAGACCTCAGGAGCACCCATGACTGGGGCTGAGCCCTCATCACCAGGCAGTCTCCTGTGCTTCCTCCTTGCATAGGCTCCCAAGGGGCCGCTTCCACTGCCCACAAGGCTGCTGGGAGAGGGGGCCTCGCTTCTGAGCTGGGCTGTCATGTGGGTGCTGAGCCAAAGGACTGGTTCTTTATGTTTGCTAAACTTCCAGGACTTCCATGGAGAGATGAGGAGGGCTAAGCTCCTTGAAGCCATGGACTACGTCTTCTTCAACTTTGAGTCCAAGCCTTGCAGGTAGTAAGTGCTCAGGGAATTCCCTTGTGATGGTTGAAGCCCCATTCTGAGGGTTGGCAAACTGGTCCTGTAAAGGGCCTGATAGAGAATATTTCAGGGACCAGGGGATATCCTGGGGTCCCCCGCTTTGTGCCAAGTATCATACCAGTCCTCTCACCCAGATACATCAGCTTCTGCCTCGCACCTCCTTCTCCATAGCCTCTTAAAATCATTGCAAGGGACCAAGGACAGGAAGAGATGTCGTTTCATCTACATGCCCACCCCACCATGCTGCTCCTCATGTGAACAAGTCCTCTTTCCTAGGGACAGACTTGATAGACACTGGCGGCGGAGGTGGGAGGGAGACGCTGGTCAATGACTCTATGCAGGTGATCCCTGGATGTGAGATTAAATATTCGCCCATATGATGGGTAAAAAGAGAAAACAAATAAGGTGTGTGTGTGAATGAACATGTGGGTCCCTTCTTTTATGAAATCATGCTGACGGTATTAAGTTAGACCATATTCAATTGCAAATATTAGATGATTTTGACATACAAAAATGTCCATTTCACATGGTTCAGACTAAAGATTGGCACTTAATTTTTTTAATGTCCTTAGCTGGGAAAATAAAATGTTGCCTATCTTCTTTATGTTGTCTCCACAATTTTAAAAAATTTTTTATTGGTTTATAAAGTCTGAAAGTCTGGAAATTACTCATCTTATACCAACACCAGCTGGTTCCAAAACACCCTCATAAAATTTGACAGTAGCTATCAAAATTTAAAAATCACATACTCTTTGACCCAGAAATTTTCTTTCTAGCAATCTAGCCTGCATTTAAATCTTGGTTTGTGTAGACAAAGATATAAGGGCGCGCGCACACACACATGGGGATTTCTGGCAGTACTGTTTGAAATGTGGAAAAGTGGAAATAAGTTAAGCACCCAAACTCAGGGTAGTGGCCATAAAAAGTATGTTAAGGCCCCAAACTGGTATAAAACTCAGGCCATAGAAATGATATCTAGCTCTGGATCAGGTGATACTAAAGATGCTTTCACTATATTGATAAGTAAAAAGAACAAGTCATAGAATGCCATGTGTACATTATAGCTCAGAGACTGATTCCATTTCTGTAATGATTACAATAACAGAGTGAATTCAAATAGAGGTTAAATATCACATTAAAAAGTTTGGAAGGATAAAAGCAAACTGATTAGAGGATCCATCACTGGAAAGTAGGGTTGGGATTGAGAGGAAAGCCGAATGGGAAGATTTGCCTTTTCAACTTACACACTTTATATATTGTTTAAATTATTGACAAGGAAGAATTATTATTGTTTTTATCATTTTTTAAACAAAGAAAGAAAAACAAAAGCCTGCATAGACAGTGGTTATACAAAGCAGAATGAAGGGGAATATGGAAAAAGGGAAAATTTATTTCAATTCTGGGGTTCAAGGGGGGATGTCAGAGGAAATGCTTTCTGAGCTGAGCCTGGAATGATGGCCAGAAATAAGAACAGAAGAATAACATCACAGCTGAAAGAATCGTGAGCTCACGTGAGCCCTGAAGACAGCTAACCGTGTTACTGTTTGATCTGTAACTGATGACAGTCAGACAGCTGGAAAAATTGTTAGGAAACTTGATCTCCAGTTAAGATTCTTATTACTTTATTCAGACAAAACTAATTTCTCACCAGGTAAGCGTCTCTTACTTAGAACCTGGGCAGATTCATTTTCGGGTTGGGAAGTTCGACATGATTGATGGCCCATCCAAGGCCTATTTCCTCCCTTCCCTCTTCCTACCAGAACTCACATCTTGTTGAGGTAGCCCTGCTCTTCCTAGTGGGCATGTGCTTCAGAGGAGGCTGACCCCAGCCACAGGCCTAACGGAGGGAGAGCTCTGGTTGGTCTAAGCACCCTTGGCGGGTCCATTCCCCTTTACACTATGGTTGAAGCTTGGGTGTGCTCAGTCACTCAGTCTTGTCTGACTCTCTGCGACCCCACGGCCTGTAGCCCGCCAGGCTCCTCTGTCCATGGGATTATCCCAGCAAGAATACTGGAGTGGGTAGCCGTTTCCTCCTCCAGGGGATCTTCCTGACCCAGGGATCAAACCCATGTCTCCTGTGGCTCCTGCATTGGCAGGCAGATTCTTTATCACTGATGCAGCTTGGGACCGTGACCCAATTCTGGTGAATGGCATGTCTGGCTAACGGGATGTCTATTAGGGGGCTTCTGATAAAGGTTCTTTTGCTCCTTTAAAACAATTTTTATGGCAGTTCTTTGCTGGTTATCTGTTTTATTTATATGTATTTATTTGACTCTATCAGGACTTAGCTGCGGCATGCGGGATCTTCCTTGGTGCTCACAGACTCTCCAGTTGCGGTGAGCGGGTTAGTTGCTCTGACGCATGTAGGATCTCAGTCCCCCTACCAGGGATGGAACTTATATCCTCTGCACTGCAAGGTGGATTCTTAACCACTGGGCCACCAGGGAAGTCCCCTTCCACTCCTTAAAGACACATGAACAGATGTCATCCCCTTTTCTGTCTCGAAATACTGCTGTTTGGGGATATGATACCAGAGACAGCTGTGGCCATCCTGAAACTAGGAGGAAAACAAACCTGAGGACCAAGCCACCAAGCTGGGGATGGAAGAACAAAAGGACAGACAGTCCCTTGGGGGTTCAGTGACGTCATGAAGCCCCCACACTAACCAACTTCAGAGCTACTAATACTTTTAACTTTTTGACATCTTTTCATGGAAGGTAATACATTTCCTTGATACTTATGCCAAATTAAGTCGGGTTTTCAGTTACCTGTAGCCAAAAGCATTCCAACAAATTCATAAACGTTCTTTCTGGTGACAGGATTCAATCACATTTGATTCAAATACTCTCGTGTGGGCCAGGAGTCAATTTTAACTTCAATAAATACACTCACCTTTAACATCTCTTAGAACTGATGGTTAAACAGTATTGTGAATATACTTAAATGACACTGAACTGTACATTTTAACAGTCATTAAAATGATAACTTTTGTGTCATGTAGGTTTTACCATAATAAAAAAAGAAAAGGAAGAAAGAAAAGCAATCCATAGAACCTGGTGAAGCAAGCCTGAGTAAGGGGTGAGAATGAATATAATCTCTACATCTTAAATTTCTCATTGCTCTACAGGAAATAAATTGCACTTTAAAAATCCACTGGAGTTAAGTGGCTCAGCTGGTAAAGAATCTGCCTGCAATGTGGGAGATCTGGGTTCGATCCCTGGGTTGGGCAGATCCCCTGGAGAACGGAAAGGCTACCCACCCCAGTATTCTGGCCTGGAGAATTCCATGGACTGTATCATCCATGGGGTCGCAAGAGTTGGACATGACTGAGCAACTTTCACTTTCACGTAATGGAATAATATGAGGCCATTGAAAAGATAAGGATACTTTGGGCCATGACAAAGCAATAGCAAACTCACCCCCTGACCTAGATGACTATGAAACTAGGCATGCTTTTTGAGGAAAGTGCTTCAAGACACTTTGTTCAAGGCAGCTTGAACAAAGGCAAACAGGAGGTGAAGCCCAGATACCCAGTCTTCAGTGTGTAGGCACTTTATAGACCACAGGCCAGAGATGTGTTAAGAGAGAGCCTCCCTCTGAGCTGCTGAAGCAGGATCAGCATCTGGGGAGTTAAGGCATCTGAGGAGGAGTAAGTCTGTGCATGGGGTGGGGTTGGGGTACCCTGAGCATCCTTGGTTGAGGATTGAATGTTCAGGGTGAGACTCCGAGAGGGCTAACAGAGAAAGTGGATGCTACAGGGCACAGCCCTGCACAGAGTGATGGAAAGCATCAGAGTGGAGGTGGGGAAAGCCCACATTCCTGGACTTCCCTGGTGGTGCAGTGGATAAGAATCTGTCTGCCAATGCAGAGGACATGGGTTTGATCCCTAGTCTGGGAAGATTCCACATGCCACGGGGCAGCTAAGCCTATGCACCACACCTACTGAGCCCACACTCTAGGGCCCTCAAGTCACAACTAGGTGCTCGAGGTGCCTAGAGCCTGTGTTCTGCAACAAGAGAAGTCACTGCAATGAGAAGCTTGTGCATCACAATGAAGAGTAGCCCCTGCTCACTGCAGCAACAAAGCCTAGCACAACCAAAAACAAATACTTTAATAATTTAAAAAAAAATCCATTTGTTCATTCACTCATTTAACTTGATTTCTTCTATTACCCATCTTGTTCCCCTAAAAGGACATGAAATGACAGCCAAATGCTGGAAATAACCCATCAGTTCTAGAATGCAGAAACATATTGTGGTACAGTATGTATAACTCCAAACGACAATAAAAATAAATTTCTGCTACATGCAACAACATATGTGAATATCGCCAATGTAATGTTGAGCGAGAGAAGCCAGAGACAAAAGAATTTATATTGTCCGACTATATTTATATGTAAAGTTCAAAGACAGGCAAAAAGGACAGACGAGGTGAGAAATCAGGATGGCAGTTACCTGCGGGGAGGAGGCAGTGGGCAGTGATTGGGAGGGACCTGTTGGGAGGACCCAGGTTCTGTCAGTCTTGCATTTCTCCTCTTGGATTCAATTACCCCAAAGAGCTTACTTTATGATAATTCATGGAGCAGTACGCTCCTAAATGATGCACTTTTCTCTGTAAATGGTATGTGTCAATAAAAAACTGTCAATTAAAACTGGAATATTTTACAGAGATCAGAAGTTAGACTAAATGATGGAGAAAACGGGGAATTATAAATTTAAGAGTACCCTTTTTCGTGTTTCTTAGTAAAATTGATATTAGACAGTTTTAAAGATGGCAATTAAAACTTCAGGGGTTTCATCTCTTTGAAAGATTTTAAAACAGTGTGGGTTTTTACACTGTGTTAGAACACACATAATATTTACCATCTTAACTATCCTTAAGTGTACAACCCAGTGGTATCAAGTACAGTCAAACTGCTGTGCAGTCAAGACCACCATCCATCCCCATAACTCTTTTCCTTTTGAAAATCTGAAACTCTACACCCTACTCTCCCCAACCCCCTGGAAACCACCACTCTACTTACTGTCCAAGATTCGGACTACTCTAAGTACCTCATATAAGTGGAATCACACAGTATATCCCCTTTTGTGTCTGGCTTATTTCACTTAGCATAATGTCCTCAAGTTTCATTCATGCTGTAGCCTACTTACTGCACAATCTCCTTCCTTCTTAAGGCTAATATTCCGTTGTAGAAATATGCCACATTTTGGTAATCTATTCATTGGTGGATGGACACTCGGGTGGGTTCATCCCTTTTGAAACACTTGAAAAAAAATTTTTTTTAAGAAACACATACATGTCCTTTAAAAAGAGTCTAGGAAGAGACGTACAGAGATAGATAGATTAAACAGTTTGGATAGGGACCCACATGTAAGTAGCGGTAGATGAAGAGCCTGGGCAGCATCAAAAGTTAAGGTTAAGGATGATGTCAGCACAGACAGACACAGGCTCCCAGGGTCTGCACAGGTGCTGGCAGGGGTGGGGTGGTCACAAATTTGGCTGCCAGTGTCCTGAAAGCCAAAGGAAAGAGGGAAGCAGAAAAGTTGAAAGGTGCACATAGACAATAAGACGTTATAATTTAGAAGATGTCTCAGTTGCTCAAGGGGAAGGCTCGCTTTTCCTAGAACTGATGCTGGAGAGTAACATTCCCCATGGCGAGGCAGCAAGTGACATAGGGCATGGTGCTCCAATGACATTTCAGCAACGCTAACATATACAATGTAAGTTTAAAATCAATGCTTCTTATAAAGTCTCCCACTGCAGGGCAAGCACCGAAGCAGAGTTGACTGAGAAAGGTTGCTGGAACGACGATGTACCAGAGCAAAGCCTTCTGATAGTTTGGCTTGATCCGGTGATCTAAGACCCATATCCTCCAAGTAAACTACTATGGATGTCACTAGGCAACAAATCACTGGGATGCAGATAGCCTATCTTGCAAATCTGGACCCAAGCTATTTTCTTCCATAGTCAATCAAACCAAAGGGCAGGGTTGATATCCTTTTCTTAAGTTGATGTATCTAAGAAGACTTGTTCTTTTTAAAAATTTTTTAAATGCTGTATTTATTTATTGACTGCACTGAGTCTTTGCTGCTGCTAGAGGACTTTCTCTATTCGTGGTGCATGGGCTTCTCGTTGTGGTGGGTTCTCTTGTTGCAGAGCACAAGGTCCAGAGCATGCAGCCTCAGTGGTTGTGGCGCACAGGTTTAGTTGCTCATGGCATGTGGGATCTTCCTGGATCAGGGATCAAACCCATGTCCCCTGCACTGGCAGGCAGATTCTTAACCACTGGGCCACCAGGGAAGCCCAGAAGACTTGTTCTTGAAGAGATGGCCACCCCATCTCAACAGGAGTGGGCTGAGGGGGGAATCTGTGGCCAAGCCCAAGATGTCCCTCTGGAAACTGTCATGGGTCTGCTTGGACTCAAACACCAGTAGCTAAGACTGTACCCCCAAGTTTTTGTCACCAAATAGAACCAAGGTCACTTCAACCTCCTGCATGATGCGAATATGAACAGCCCCATCATAGGAGAGGAAATGCTCTCAAAGAGGGAAGAAACCCTCACCCACTACAAAGGGTCAGGGGCCCCTTTCCTGGGGAAGGTAAGGAGAACAGGACACCCAGTTAAAGTGTGAATTGCCTGGAGGGCATCCTCATGCTTTTGATTTACTTTGACTCCTGCCAACTAATCTTAAAATGTTACCTCTTTGTTGGGACTTCCCTGGTGGTCCAGGGGTGAAGGATCCACCTGCCAACGCAGTGGACATGGGTTCGATGGGCTCGATCCCTGGCCTGGGAAGGAAGATCCCACTTGCCACAAGGCAACTAAGCCCACACACCCTAAAGCCCATTGTCTGCAACAAGAGAAGCTATCCCAATGAGAAGCCCTTGCACCACAACTAGAGAGTACCCCCACTCACTGCAAATAGAGAAAGCCTGTGCACAGCAAAGAAAACCAAATGCAGCCAAAAATAAATGAATAAAATTAAAAAAAGTATACCATCTCTTTGTTGCTAACAGAGGGGTTTACATAAGGGATAAATTAAGAGATGTTAACTGGTTTTCAGTTGCTTACTCATCCACATATCTGTTGACCAGTGGAAGAGGGAGCTCTGAGTAGAAGACCCTTGCTATTTCTATGCAAAAAAAAAAAAAGAATTAAATTATATATACTTCTTTCCTTCAGGGAGTGAGCCTAATTTACAGGTTCCTTCTTTCATTGACTCAACAAACATTCATTTCACATCTTTTTTGTGCCAAGATCTATTTATATCACAAGGCAGAGTGGATCACATGCTAGGCTGAGGCATCACCAATATCCTAACGCCTCTTAGATGAAGGAGTAATTAATCCAGGCAGGGGAGAGAGAGAGGTGATCAGAGAGAGCTTCAAGGAAGAGGTGATATCAGAGCCGGACCTTGAAGGATCAGTAAGATTTGTTTTGCAAAAGAGCTCGCCATAGGATTCCTCTAAGTAACAATTACTTTTCCCAGTGCCTTTCAATTACCCCTGGACCGATTTACACACCCTTTTAGAAGCACAGCTGTTGTGAAAATTAAACCTCAGTAATCCCTCCCCAGGGTTGAGTCCCCCTTAGGAGAAATGCTGGCACCTGCTGATTTATTTCTGTGTACTTGTTCAGCACCTTGAGAATTTCAGCTTCAGTCATCACAGTGGGGACAGTGAGACAAAGTGGGAACAGAAGATGAAACAGAGAAAGTAGGAGAAAAGCAGACAGCTGAGAAGGGCAGAGTCCTGTAATGACGCCTGGGGCCAGATAAAGGGAGTAAGCCTGAGCTTTAGATGTGCAGGGCTGCCTCTTCAGTTAGAAGGCAGGAGAGCTGAGAAATGGATAAGAGGGGCCGACGGTCCCCCCTGGAGAGCCGACTCTGAGCCCATGGAGGAACCAGAGAAGCCGGATACTGTCACACATCTGTGATTCCACTATTCTGAGATTACATCTTTAAGGAGTTTAGCATGCACCCTGGCAGATAGCACTCCTTAAGCTGTAGCTGCTGCTGCAGTGGCTCTTCAACTTCACCTCCTAGTTCCAGAGGAGATTTCAGGAACCCAACCAGTTAGGCTGAACCAGCTGCGTGGGAACAGCTGTGTATCTGTACTGGCCAGGGTACCGCAAACCCTGAGGAAATCTCCTGTAGACCAGCATTTCTAGCGAGATCCCTGAGGACTCCACAAGTATTTGACCCTTCTGTATTCATTTACTGATATTCTTCTTCAAAAATGTAAAACAGGTCTGTTGCTGTCCCCTAGTTTCCTTTGTGTGCATTTAGGCTAACTATCTGTAGCCTTGGAGCTAAGGAATCACCTCAACTGTTGAGTTTTTAATGTGGCATGTCTCACTGGGGTTCCTCAAAGTATTCTTAGGGTCCAGGAGTCCTCAAGTTTGCAAGATGCTACATTAGACTAGCAAACGCCTTGGAAACAAGCTGCCCTTGGGCCAGTGGAGATACAAAGCCCACAGGGACATTTCAGTTCCCCTGGAGTCAGCAGAAAGTTCTCGTTGGCTAATTGCAAGTTTGAGACTCTCTGCATCACTATCACAGGTGATGGCAGGGGCTGCCAGAGGATTTCCAGAAATTAGAGACAGGGATAGAGTAAAAGGGCAGAGTAGGTGATTAAATAGTTAATCCCACTAAGGGACTGTAAGTTAAAAATATGGGAGACCTTTGTAGGTTAACGATTACTCAAGAAAGCAGGTTTGCTTAACCACAAAACCAAGCCAGCTTGCTTAGCAAAAAGACCATGCAACAGAAGCACGGGACATGTTCCAAAGCAATAAAACAAGGGTGGCATGAGACCCACATCCTGCCCAGTGGGCTCAGTAAGTTAAAGACGCCTAGGACATGCTCTGTACACACATAAAAAAGGATAATTTGTGGATCTAGCTTGACCATGTAGGGACAAGAAAATTTCCCTGCTCAACCTGAAGGAGGAGCTGATGATGAAAGCATGATGTCAACTCAAGAAAGAAAAGTTCTTCTCCCCTCCCTGCTTTTCCTTCAATTATAAACCGTAGCTCAGTAAGTTCTCGGGGCGTGGCACCCCCTCACCTGCCTGTTTATAAGCCTCACAAGCATCCTATTGTAATAAATCACTTCTTATCTATCACTTTGCCTCTCGCTGAATTCTTTCTGCATGATACATAAAGGAGCATGGTATCGGAGCTGTTCAGGGCCCCCCAGATGACACCAAGAGGCTTCATTGGTACCCCAAATAGGTCCCCATTGCTGTGTACTCTTGCCTGGAAAATCCCATGGACGGAAGAGCCTGGTAGGCTGCAGTCCATGGGGTCGCTAAGAGTCGGACACGACTGAAGCAACTTAGCAGCAGCAGCTGTGTGTTTGTCAACAGGGGACTGTAATTCCCTCTGCCAGGTCACATTCACATGACAGTGTTTAGGATTCAGGGCAAGGGGTTAATAACTGTACTGAGTGCATATCTGTGAGTGTTTGTATCAAACCTCAAAATCCCAATGGCTAAATGGACAAGAAAAATGGGAAAATAACTGTCCAAGTTCCATAAAATAAAATACCAATAGTAAACACTTACAGTTACCAGGAAACATGTTCATACTCATTAACAACCAAAGATGTTTGGTTTTAAACATGTTTTAAAATGACCTTCTGCACCCTAAATTGGCAGCTGGTTTTATAAAGGCAGCACCTAATGCTTTGCAGGGGAAGGGACACACAGGCATGGACAGTGACAAAGAGCAATGACAGCCCTTTGCAAAAGTGAAATGGCACTTTGGGGCAAGATCTTCAGAGATAAGCATTCCCCTTGACTCAAGCCGGGTCTTATTCAAAGAAGGACAAAGTCAAACACCCCAGAAACGTCCAGTGATGGGGTAAATGGTGGTGGAGCAACTCCCTGGAATAGTCTCCAGTCACCAAGAATGAACAGGAGGACAGCATAGCCATGTGGAGGAAAGCTTAAGCCACACCATCCCTTAAGAACTGGCAGAATTCAAAGAGCTTGACCATGACACGAAAATAGTAAAGGTTCACTTGCCAGTAGACACAGTCCAGAGAAGCAGTAACTTTGTTGGTAGAAGCTGGGGTTGGAGGGGGGAGGGCTTTTCTTTTCTTTTTTTTTCCATTTTCTTCCCAAATTTGGTTTTTAGCTTTACTTTAGTTACTCAGGGCTCAACCTGGCCTGTTTGGCTCCACGTTCTCACAGCTCTTGGGAAGGGACACTCTGGGTTTTGTCCTCAAGGGAGAGAATTCTTCCTTCGGTGGCATTCTCTTTCTTGCTAGAGTAGCCGTTGGTTTTCCACAAAGCTTTCCCAGACATCCCTAACTATAACTCTAACCCCAACTCGCCTGAGGTTGGCATCTAACTCAGGCTCCCAGTGCTGGACACAGCATCTGGCACGTAGTAGGCGCTCGGTGCCTAGTGACGCCATTGAATTGGACCCTAGAGGGTCTCCTCCCCTTCGTGGCTCCATAAAGCTGCTGATTTACAAGGTGGGGCAGAGAGGCAGGCAGAGACCCAGCCAGAGACCTCCATTTCCTGAGTTCCCTACCCTGCAGCATGCTGTTTGCTGGCTTGTTTTCATCAAGATGTAAATTCAGAATTAGAAGTTGCTGAGAGGTAGCCTTTCAGAGGAAATTAAAAAAAACAAAAACAAAACACTTGGCAAATCAAGATGCAGGTTGGGGAAGGGGCAGCTGAGGGTTCCGCAGCAGAGGACAAGAAGTTTGAAAATAAAAAGGAAGATGGCAGGTGGAGGGAATAGCTTTGGGGAGAGCCCTGAGGGAAAGGCAGGGGTCAAAGTGAAATTGGGCCCTTTCAGAAACAGGAAAGAAAAAAACACAGGCTCAGGCAATTTCCTGCAGAAATACCTGTGGGGATAGCAAGCCATTTTTTTTTTTTTTAACCTGAGCAAAATCGTCAAGCCTGGCTACATTTATCATCTAAAATTCCTTCTGGAGGCTTCTTCCAGCTCTCCCTGAGACTGTCATTCGTTACAAGGTGGAAGGAGGGGAACTCACCAAAATGTCTGTAAAGCAGGTGAAAGAAGTGAAAGCATTAGTTGCTCAGTTGTTTCTGACTCTTTGCAACCCCACGGACTGTAGCCGGCCAGGCTCTAGGCAAGAACACTGGAGTGGGTTGCCATGCCCTCCTCCAGGGGATCTTCCTGAATCCGGGTCTCCTGCTTTGCAGGCAGATTCTTTACCATCTGAGCCACCAGGGAAGGACTGAAAGCAGGTAAGGGGGCTCTACATAATGAAACACATGGCAAAATACTGATTTTGCTTTTTTTTTTTTCCACCCTGTTTTAATCCAATTCTATTGGATTATATCTAATGACAGGAATTTTCTCCCATCACAGTGAGGAGGCCAGGCTTTGCTGAAGGAGTGAGACCCGGGTGGCTGGCTTTCTCTGAAAGCCTCCTTTTGCTGCATCTCTAACATCACCAGCACAATTTCATTTCCAATCTTCTGCTGTGACATTTCTGAAGGAAAGACCGAGGTACGGAATAACATGACAAAAGACGTTTTGTGGTTTCCCCTCAGAGCTGGAGATTAGAAAAAAAGTATTTTTGAACCAGAGAAAGTGAGTCGCTGTCCTTCCATGCAGGTTGGCTGCTTGGAGCCCAGGGCTCAGCCTGGGAGACAGGGCTCAGGCTTGAGCCCAGGACTCAGCCTGCAGACAGTGCACACCAGCCTCCTGGCTGCCCCGTCAGCCTCATCCCCACGATTGTCTTCACCGTGTTCTGGACACGCCAGGCATGTTCATGACTCAGGGCTTCTGCTCTGCCCTCCCTTCTACCTGGGCTGCCCTCTTCTCTTCCTCTCATAAACACCTATTCAGTCTTCAAATTCCAAGTCTTCCTCCTCCAGGAAGCCCTCCGGACACTCTCAGGCAGAACGAGCTGCTTCCTTCCGAGGTGCCCACAGCCTCCTGTACCAAGACTCTTCTCAGGCTCCCTGGGAGCCTCAGCGGCAGGGACTGGTCTTCTAAGTCTGTTCACGGAGCCGAGTCCAGGGCCTGGAACTGCAGGGTCAGCTCAGGGCAGGCTTGTGGAATGAATGAATTCCCCACTCCCGTCCCCCAACCTCCTTCTTTGTTGAAGATCGTCACCCATTGAGGAGAGGGAGCCTGGCATCCAGGGCCTCTAATCTCAGGAAGAAAGGCACGGCTGGCTCTTCAGAAGATAAAGCATTCATCTCTCTTTTCCATTTTTCTTGTGCCGCGGGAGCTCTGAGAATCCTGCCATATCTATCGCTCCCCGGTTCTGTGTTCCTCTCAGAAAGATACCCCCGTTTACCCATGTGAAGGCTCTGAGGTAACTTTGTCTCTTGAGGGGCTTTTTTCATCTTTAGAAGCCCTCAGGGGATCCCGACACACACTTTGAAGTGCCCTTTCACACACGCCTGCCAGGAAGTAGCCACGATTTTTTAGATGTGAAGCGACTGTGCTTCAGAGGGGCCCGGGGCTGGGGTCCACTGCCAGGACCGGCTGGCACTGCCCGCATCCCATTCCCAGCATGAGGCGTTGGGCAGAGGGAGCCAGGCACTCCGAAACTCTCACTGCCATCCATGTGCTCTCTCCACTGGGCCCCCTGGGCCCCGCTGGCCAATGTATCTTTGGCTTAGATTCTGGGAATAACATCTCCCTTCTGTTCAACGCCATCCAGTTTACTGAGGAAATACGTTCATTGATTTCTTTCATTCTCAGCATCACCCCACGGAGGGAACAACACCTGGCATCTACTGAGCATCAGCCACATGCCAGGTGCCAGGCTAAGGATGTCACAGAGAGGACCCCCCATCCCACCCCTCCGAGGGGGCCCCCATCACCAGTGCACAGGCCAGGAATCGGTTGCTTGGGGTGGAGTGGTCAGGGTGGGCAGTAGAAGCAGTGTCTGCCACGTCTCAGAGTTGCTCAGTGGACGGCATCTTCCTGCAGCCTGGTGTCTCCCTCCAGTGGTCCCTTCTCCTCCAGGTTGGAGCAAGAGCTTCGGGACCAGACAGACTGGGCTCTGAACCCTATCAGCATGGCTAGATTTAGGCACAGTATGGTATGACCCACAGCCTCAGTCGCCTCACCCATCTAGTGGGGAAAACATGAGTGCCTCACCCTTCAGCACTGTTGTAGAAGTTAATTGAAATAGTGCTTAGAGAGCTCTCAGCAGTGTCTGACAGAGACCACGTGCTCTGGTGCAGATACATAGCTACACAGATGATAGGTAGATAATAGTCGGTAATAGGGACATAGATAATAGGTAGACAAATGGATAATATATAGATGATAGATAATATAGATACATAGATAATAAATAGATGATAGATTTTTTGAAATTGTCAGTTTTATTGTCTCTCTTTATACCTTCCCCTAGAATTTGACCTTCAAGGTGAAACAGAGCAGGACCCTATGGTCCTTGCCCCCCACCATGTCCTCTGCCTGCCTTTTGCCTCTGGAAAACTTTAGCCAAAGAATAAGTTTAATCAGAGACGTGAGAAATGGGGAAACAAAGGAAAACAGTCAAAAGAGACTAAATAATAATAATGCAGTCATTAAGCACAGTCAAGGATCCTGAGCCATATCCTGTGAGCTGTCTTATAGCTACCAAAACACCAGGTGGAGAAGTTAACTACATGATGACCAGACTGCACCCAGGACTTGAGCTGCCACAATTCTGAGAACTGATCACAAAGAAATGGGAACAAATGGACCCTGGAACTGAAGAGTAACTGTACCTAAAACATTCAAGATGATACTAGTCAGAACACTGATGACCAACCTGAAGATGACTGTTAGAGATGACTGTGCTGTTTCTGTGTGTAATTCCTCCCCCCGCACACACACTCCGTCTATAATACTCTCTCTCATCCCCTGCGTGTTGGGGGAGAGGGGAGTCAGCCTTTGGACAGATGTCCACCACCCTCCCCTGCAACTGTCGGCATCTGAAATAAAGCAAACTTCCGTTTCCACCAACCTGGCCTGTTTACTAGCTTTTGAGCCGTGAGCAGCTGGACCCCTCCTCGCCCCGCACACCCCTCACCTCCACGCCGCCCATGCATACCTGTTGGTCACAACAGGGACAATTTTTGTTCAACAAATGTCAGCACCATGATCTCTACAAACTGCCAACCCTCCCCCTGAACTCTGATCCCACCTTTTGGATCACAAGTCTCAAAAAAGCACTGTTGGAATTCCTGCTAAGTATGAGACCTTTTCTTTGTCCCCAGGAAGTTCATAGTCTATGGCTGAAAAGAATATGTAGATTGATAGTTTTGAAAAAATAAAAGTAAGTGCTGTAAGAGCACAGAAAACGGGCTATTTAAGCTAGGAGAAGACAGGGAAGACTTCTGCAGGATATGGTTGTGGACATAGACGGAAGCGCAGGGCAGAGATGGAAGTGGAGGAGTTCGCTGGGCAGAGGATGGGTTGAAAGCTGGGAGAGCAGCGGCAGCGCTGGCTGTCAGCTACCATCACGCGGGACTGTAGTCGGGACAACGGGAGGCAGTGGGACGGTGGGAGATCGCTTCCTGGTCACGGAGGGGCTTGTCTACCCCGTGGAGTTGGGTTTGGATCTCACCGTGGTGGCCAACAACCCTCAGACTTTAGTGTGCTTAGGAAATCACCCAAGGAGCTTGGTAAAATGCATGTTTCTAGTCTCAAACCTGGAGACTTTGTTTTATTGAATATGCAGCCAAGTGATTTCAGCGGGGATGCGCCAGGGACCACAGACTTCAAGGTTCGCATTGGATGATCAAGAACCATGGGGGGTGGGGAGGAGTGGAAAGGGGTATGCGACACTTGGTGTCTGTGATTTAGAAAGATCAAGAATTCTGTTTCACATATACATTACCATAGGTAAAACAGATAGCTAGGAGGAAGCTGCTGTATAACACAGGGAGCTCAACCTAGAGGGGTGGGGGGAGGGAGGTAAGAGGAAGGGGCATATAAACACTTACAGCTGAGTCACATTGTTGTTTGGCAGAAACCAACACAACATTGTAAAGCAATCATCCTCCAATTAAAAATGTTAAAAAATAAAATGAAAAAAAACTGAAAAAAAGAAAAAAAGGAATTCTGTTTCAGAACCATGTCTCAACCAGCCCCTCCCTGGTAAGCACTACAATTTCCAGAAAATGTGATGCTATTCCTTTGTAGTCATGATAGATCATCTTAAAAACTTTTATTCGATCTTATGTATACATACAACGTGCATTTGTCACACTACTATAAAATAAACTTGTGTCTTCTCATTTGGACAGAAAAAAAAAAACAACTTTAACCTACTAGAGACAACCTCTGCGATTTTAAGTAGAACATGCACTTTCAGGCAATTTCAACTATCAAAACATAGCCTCCAAACATGAAGCGAGCCCCAAAGGGCCCAGAACTGCCGAGAGTTTCCATAAAATTTATGCGTTTTATTTTAGGAGCGCCGGGGGCATGTGTAGCTTCCCTCTCAGACAAGTAGTGTGTATGAAAGATGGGGTGGGGAGAGGCGGACAAAACGTTCAAGTCAGACAGCAGTGCTACAAAGCAGAGCCATTTATGGGGCTACAAGCTGATCCACTCACTCCTTACACAGTGATTAGTGGGCTCTCCAAGCTGGTCCTGTGCAACACAGGCGAGGTCTCAGGGCGGCAATTCATTAGAAGGAGACAGACAGGAAGAAGATACTCTGGACAGGAACACGAGGCCAGCTGAGGACCCACACTGTGCTCCTCTCCAGCTGTGACCTGAATTTGCTCCTTAAGGCATTTGCGGGAGAAGGGGAAGGGTGGCCGTTCTCTTGGGCAATAAGGTCCTACATACAGTTTCAGTGCAAAATGACGCTCTTAATTCATCAAGAGCATGTTTAACATCTACAGTTGCTAAGAAAACAAATGTGTGTAGGCCTCTGAAAAGATTTCCAATTTTACGTGACTAAACTGTTGAATTTTGGAGATTAGTGGGCTGAGTACCTGTCCTGTGAAAAGAATTCACTTACAGGGACGTCTCCACTCCCCTGACGAGAGCAAGGGGAGGGTGAGAAATAGCAAATCACAGACTTGGAGCTCTAGGAGTGTTCCTCAGAGGGGACCCGATCCAATTCCGTCATCTGAGAACCCTGATATCCAGGGAAACCAACTCTGACCACACAGCAAGTTCAAGGCAAAGAGAGAGGTAGGCGGTGGTCCTAGTGGACCTGGATGAAACGCTGAGGTGTACCACGTCACTGTGGTTTCCAGACCGTGGAGTAAAACGCACTGTAGCAGTAACTGGGCTCAAGGGGCGAGAGAAAAGCATTTTGATATTCAAGATGCTTTGCCCTTAGGAGCTCTTTTACTCAAATAGATTGAGAACTTAGGAAAATAGCCCTGAGTGATCATTTGGGGGAAGTACATATACAAACTGGTTCATTTTCTTAGTTATACAATTATAAAGCCATGTTCCACATCTCCACAGATAACGTTTATGCATGTGTGCTAAGTCACTTCAGTTGTTTCCCACTCTCTGCGACTCCATGGACTTCAGCCCCCCAGGTTCCTCTGTCTGTGGGATTCTCCAGGCAAGAATACTGGAGTGGGTTGCCATTCCCTCCTCCAGGGGATCCAACTCAGGGGTCAAATCCACGTCTCTAATGTCTCCTGCATTGGCAGGCGAGTTCATTACCACTAGCGCCACCTGGGAAGCCCAAAATAAAGTTTATGGGTGCTGATAAATCAAACTCAATCCCATATCAACCAGAAGCAGAGAACGCTGGCCCTCAAGGCCCCCCGCTGCAGAGGAAGTGGTTGACCAGGGCCAGCCAGCCAGCTGGCAGGAACAGAATCCCAGGCAGAGGATCAGAAGCACCAGGGCTCCTAACTGCTGTCACAACCCTGCTTATTATGGGTTAGAGGCATGCCAAGATGTGGACACTTCAGCCCTCAAGGGCCCAGGCCACTTACTCCAGCATGGAAACAACCAGACTTTCCAGGAAGTGGAGAGGGCACCTATATCAAGAGGAAACGGGATCAGCCTGTGACCCCTCGAGTGGGCTCCAGCCAGCAACCCGCCGCTCCCCGCTCATGGGTGAATTAAGGATGAATACCACCTCTGCACCCTGCAGAGTGGCCTGGGGTGGGGGAATGAAAGGAGACATGAGCATGGAAGCCACGTGGTGCACAACGGGCAGCAGGGAGGGAGTCAGAGCCTGGACTATGCGGTCAGCAAGCCTGGATTTGAGTCCCAGGTCTGTCACTCAGCCAGCTGGTCCTGGCGGTCACTACATTTCTCTCTGCTTTGATGTTTGCATCTCTTAAGACGGAGCTATTGCACCGTCCACACCTCACAGGCCAGTTGTGAAGATAAATGCAGACAGAAATGCCTACTTCCTATCACTGACTCTGGCACATAGCAAGTGCTCATTTAATGCCTCCAGCAGACGGCAGCCATCAACGTTAAAATTATAATCCCACACCACCCTTCCTCCTCGTAACTGAATTTGTACTCAGCTTGACGCAGTAAGGAGACGGGAGGCACTCAAGCAGAGAAGCACAGCCAGTGGGTTGGAATCCATCTAATTGCTCGTTTCACTTTATTCTCCCATTAATTGGTAGCATGGCAAGGTTCAAAGACCTAATGATTAGTATTAGCTTTCCCTGTTGAGTAAGGCCGGCTATATTCCCACTCCACCTGGCTCAGTCATTTACTAGGAAATTGCCTGAGCGGCAGCTATCCCACTTGTCAAACGCGAAGGGCGCTCGGTAATGATCTAATGCGCTTGGGGCAGGGAGCACGTGCTAACGGCACTAGCCCACTGCCGGCCTCAGGGCCCCTTGTGGGCATGCAAACCTCTCCGGATAGACGCAGAGGAAGCTAAGTGCCGAAAGGTTAAAATTAGCTGCCCTCTTACTAGACTTCTTGTTGGAGGGAGAGTCATACATTCTCAAGTCTGGTGCTCCGTCGCCATCTCAGCCCTGCCTCTCCAGCCTATAATAGTCAACCCCCCTCCCCACTCCAGATGAAACTAAAATGCCCATGAACTGCAAACAATTTCGTGAACATTGGGAATAGGCTTCCAAACATGGCAGAGGGTCCTCTTAGAGCAGCGGTCCCCAGTGTTTTTGACACCAGGGACCAGTTTCAGGGAAGACAATTTTTCCACAGACTGGGATAAGGGTGATTGTTTGGGGATGATTCAAGCACAGTTCACAGCAGGGTTTACACTCCTATGAGAATCTAATGCCATCCCTGATCTGACAGGAGGCGGAGCTCCAGCAGTAATGAGAGTGATAGGGAGCGACTATAAATACGGATGAAGCTTCACCTGCTCATCGGCTGCTCACCTCCTGCCGTGTAGCCCGGTTCCTACCAGGCCATGGACCAGTACTGGTCTGCCGCCCAGGGGTTGGGACCCCTGTGTTAGAGGGCCTTGTCCCCTTGGACTAGCCATCACAGTCACTCCTCAGTTCAGCTGCCCATTTTGCAGAGAGTTCCACCAGCCCCATCGCACATTCAGCAGAGAAATTCTGGGGCCAACCCCCTGCACAGCATCTTAGTGATGCCAGCACATTCAGAGGGCCCTGTGTTCTCTCATTTCTTACAGCCTGTGCCCTGCATATTGAGATGTGGGGTCTGGTGAGCTGGATGTTCATTTCCACTACAACCCTGTGAGTTCTTGAGAGCTGACCTTCAATACGCTCTTCATTTGCCTCCACTCCGGCCCAGCTGGTAGGTAGCAAGGGGCTTGGCACAGATGTGTGCCTAAAATAAATATATAGATACACATATATATATATATATATATATATATACCACTGGAATGGTACAACTCAGGGGTGCCCACCCTCCCAGGGTTGGAAAATCCACGTTTGACTTAGAGTCGGTCCTCCGTAGAGTAGGCTCCTCCATATCTGAGGTTCCCCCGCATCCCCAGATTCAACCACTGTGGATCATGTAGTACTGGAGGATTTACTACTGAAAAAATACACCTCTAAGTGAACCCTCGCAGTTCAAATCCATGTGGTTCTAGGTTCAGCTATATTATTGCTATAAAACGAATACCATTCCATATTGCATCTGATGTTTTCAGAGATTCAAATGTTTGGTTTCCAAGGACACCGTGCTCTTCTCTGCAAACCCAGGCTTGTTTCCTCCGGCATCCTCCTCCCTCCAAGGCAGTGAGCACAGCTGGGGAAGGTACCGGGTTCCCAGGATGCACTGGGATGACACAGTCCTAGGGCAGGATATGCTGTAGTGAACACCCCCAGCCCATTCATTTCACAAATGGAGAAACTAGGTCCTGGGAGGAAAAGAGCCTTGGCCAGCATCATTAGTCTCTAGAAGCTTCCCTCCCAGCCCTTCCTCACCGACAGCACAGAGAGCCTACGCTGTTACAAAGGCCTTCGTAGCAGTTCAAAAAGAAAATCTTGTCAAACCTTTCAGAGCTGGATGGCAGGCTGATAGATCTAGATAACCCACTTTTTTTTTTCTTTGCTAAGAAAAATCGAATAATAAGGCTAATTCCCACTGATCCTGTGGAGAGGTGAGGCCTGAGTTTACACTTCAAGGAGTTGGAGCTCAGAGAAAAGATGATGTACCATTAAAATAGGAAGTTTGGCAGATACAAAAAAAAATAATAATAAGCACATACTTCAGGGATTTGCAACTACAAGAGATAGGAAAATCGGCCTCATTAATGACAAAATGCAGATGCTTTTCTTCTCAAGCTGAAAAAAACCAGAGTAAATTACACTGGAGCATGTAAAGAGGGATGTGAGAACCCTCTTAAAAATGTATGAAATCTCAAGGAAAAGATTGATCAATTGGCTCCCTTGGCATTGAAACGTCAGTTAGTTTTTCCTCTCTCTTGCATCAGACAGGTGGTGATTAATAGAATACAACAGACAGCAGAGGAGGTGGTACTTGTGAAATAGGCACAAAGAGGAAATGACAGAGGAGGGACATAATAAAAATTTAAGTCTGAAGGTAAGAGTAAAAGAAAACAGATGAAATATATTAACCTGGAGCCTGTGAAAGGGAGGGAATCAGAATGGATACGATGACTACAGGGAAAGAGAGGGCCTTCCTGAGTGGTGATGCTGCGAAAGAGTAGAGGTTAACAAGAGAATACTGAAGAATAGGGAACAAATGTGTTTTAGGCAGAAGGAACTGAAAGTTCAATAGCCCTGTGGCAGAATCTAATCAGACTGGAAACACTGATGGAATTATGGAAAGAAGACAGTTTGGAGGGAGCTCAGGAAATATTAGGAATGATGAAAGAAGAGGCTGAAGACCTGGATCTCTAGCTCTAGGGTCTACATCAGTGGTTCTCAAATTTTGGGATCTCAGGAGTCCTTTACACTTACCATCTGTCGAGTTACCATAATAGAAATTAAAACAGATAACTTTTAAAAATATACATTTAAAAATAACAATAGGGGGCTTCCCTGGTGGCTCTGAATCTGCCTGACCCAGGAGACATGGGTTCGATCCCTGGTCCAGGAAGATCCCACATGCCACAGAGCAGCTAAGCCCATGAACCACAGCTACTGAGCCTGTGCTCTAGAACCCAGGAGCTGCAACTAATGAAGCCCGTGAGCCTGGAGCCTGTGCTTCACAGCAAGAGAAGCCATGGCAATGAGAAGCAGGTGCACCTCAGCTAGAGAGTAGCCCCTACTCACTGCACCTAGAGAAAAACCTGCACAACACAGCCAGGAGACCCAGCACAGCCAATAAATAAATAAAATTATTAAAAATGAAAATAATAAATTCATGACATAAATTAATGTTAATAACATTTTTTTTGCAAAAAATATTTTTCCCAAAACATCACCAAACACGTAGTGAAAGAGTAGCCCTGTGTTAATGTGTCTTTTGCAAACCTCTCCAATGTCTGGCTTTAAGGAAAGACAGTTAGATTCTCCTCTCTGTGTCTATGTCGTCTGCTGTGATATGTTTGGAGTTGAAATGCATGATGGGAATCTGGCATATACCAAAATCTTGTCAAGTGGTGCTTTCTTAATGGTCAGTTGCAAAAAAAAAAAAAGCCGGAATCAGATCAATGAACTTTTCAAACCAGCGTAGGAAAACCTATTGACCACTCTGACCCTTCCAGTGGGTCTTTTGCCTACGCACAATTTTATCCCATCGTGTGCATCATTTGAATACTGGTTTATACAGATCTCCCAATGCTGAGCACTTCCTTATAGGAAACCAGAAAATTGCTTTCATTAATAGCACCACTGATCTCATCAGAGAAAAATCTTTAAATTTTACAAAGCTGTTAAGCTCATAGTGGCAGATACAAATTTCCTAAAATTCTAATTTTTTGTGTAAACATTCTAATTTTATCATTGGCGGCAAATTGTGGTTGGTTGGTTTCCTTGAAAAGAAAAACTCACTTCATTTAGTTTCAAGAAAATGTCTGCCAGATGCCCAAATCGGGATAATTGTAGTTTGCCTGCCAATCGTTCCTTCCATGAAAAAAGAACTTTCCAATCATGCCATGACAAAAGGGGCTAGTTCAGCTTGTAACCCAAACAATCACAGAACAGCAGAAGCGCTTTAAGCCGACTTGCCATTTTGCCACAGGGAACTTTAAAAAGACGCATACTCAAGGGCTGAGATTTAATTAAATTCATCATCTGTACTGTTTCATCAAAGACTTGCTTAAGTGAACCTGGTTTTTCTGTGTGTTTGTTTTCAACTGTGACCGAGTATGAGGCAGTGAAGAACACAATAACTGCTAACACAGTTTGGCTCCACTGTCTTCAGTGGTGCTAAGGAGCCAGGAGTTTTACTCACCACTGCTTTTACACTTTCGCTGTAAAAGTCAACACGACGAAAGGCAAAGAATGTCTTAGTATTATAATGATGATAACAGTTCTTTCCAAGACACCCCGCAGGTATCCTGGAAAGATCTCAGAGAACCCTGGCGGTCCAAGGACCTTACTTTGAGAAACACTGGCCTAGATTCGATCATTGGAAGACATTTAAAATGATTTTATCTGTAGCCCCTGAGAAAATGAAAAGACACAGGAAGGGTTTTGAAGCAGAAACCTAATCCAGTTAGATTTGGGTTTGGAAAGGATCACTCGGGCTGAGTGACATGGATGGAGAAAAGACTGGGTGAAGGGGAAAGAGTTAGCCAAACTAGAGAGGATAGTGACCTGGATGAGAATTAAGAGCTCTCTAGGAGGTGAACTCCAGAGGACTCATTGAGAGTTCCTGAGAAACTCCAAGGTTTCTGACTTAGGTACCAGGACAAACTGAGAAAAGAGCTTAAAGAAATCAAGCCTGTAATGCACAGAGCACAGTGCCTAGCTCTCCGTAAGAGCTGGTTGAGAACCAGCTGCCCAGACATGGACAGACCACCAAGTCTCCAAAGTCTCCAGGTACACTGACCCCTACTGGCTGTTCCTAGAAAAGCAGCCTCAGGTAGTAACTTGTATGATTAGTGACTGGCTGAGACAGAATGGTTCAATGAAGACCTACAAGACCTTCTAGAACTAACACCCCAAAACGACGTCGTATTCATCATAGGGGACTGGAAAGAAAAAGTAGGAAGTCAAGCGATACCTGGAGTAACAGGCAAGTTTGGCCTTGGAGTACAAAATGAAGCAAGGCAAAGGCTAAGAGAGTTTTGCCAAGAGAACACACTGGTCATAACAAACACCCTCTTCCAACAACACAAGAGAAGACTCTACATGTGGACATCACCAGATGGCCAACACTGAAATCAGACTGATTATATTCTTTGCAGCCAAAGATGGAGAAGCTCTTTACAGTCAGCAAAAACAAGACTGGGAGCTGACTGTGGCTCAGATCATGAACTCCTTATTGCAAATTCAGACTTAAGTTGAAGAAAGTAGGGAAAATCACTACACCATTCAGGTATGACCTAAATTAAATCCCTTATGGTTATACAGTGAAAGTGACAAATAGATTCAAAGGATTAGATCTGATAGACACAGCACCTGAAGAACTATGGACGGAGGTTCATGACATTGTACATGAGGCAGGGATCAAGACCGTCCCCAAGAAAGAGAAATGCAAAAAGGCAAAATGGTTTTCTGAGGAGGCCTTTCAAATAGCTGAGAAAAGAGAAGTGAAAGGCAAAGAGGAAAAGGAAAGATATACTCATCTGAATGCAGAGATCCAAAGAATAGCCAGGAGAGATAAGAATGCCTTCCTCAGCAACCAATGCAAAGAAATAGAGGAAAACAATAGAATGGGAAAGACTAGAGATCTCTTCAAGAAAAAGGAATATTTCATGCAAAGATGGGAACAATAAAGGACAGAAATGATATGGGCCTAACAGAAACAGGAGATATGAAGAAGAGGTGGCAAGAATACACAGAAGAAATATACAAAAAAGAGCTTTATGACCCAGATAACCATGATGGTGTGATCACTCACCTAGAGCCAGACACCCTGGAATGCAAAGTCAAGTGGGCCTTAGGAAGCATAACTACAAACAAAGCTAGTAGAGGTGATGGAATTTCAGTTGAGCTATTTCAAATCCTAAAAGATGATGCTGTGGAAGTGCTGCACTCAATACGCCAGCAGTGGCCTCAGGACTGGAAAAGGTCAGTTTTCATTCCAATCCCTAAGAAAGGCAATGCCAAAGAATGTTTAAACTACCACACAATTGCACTCATCTCACACGCTAGCAAAATAATGCTCCAAATTTTCCAAGCCAGGCTTCAACAGTACGTGAATGATGAACTTCCAGATGTCAAGCTGAATTTAGAAAAGGCAAAGGAACCAGAGATCAAATTGCCAACATCTGTTGGATCACAGAAAAGCAAGAGAGTTCCAGAAAAACATCTACCTCTGCTTTATTGACTATGCCAAAGCCTTTGACTGTGTGGATCACAACAAACTGGAAATTTCTGAAAGAGATGGGAATACCAGACCACCTTATCTGCCTCTTGAGAAATCTGTATGCAGGTCAAGAAGCAACAGCTAGAACGAGACATGGAACAACAGACTGGTTCCAAATAGGGAAAGGAGTATGTCAAAGCTGCATATTGTCACCCTGCTTATTTAACTTATATGCAGAGTACATCATGTGAAATGCCGGGCTGGATGAAGCACAAGCTGGAATCAAGATTGCCGGGAGAAATATCAATAACCTCAAATATGCAGATGACACCACCCTTATGGCAGAAAGTGAAGAAGAACTAAAGAGCCTCTTGATGAAAGTGAAAGAGGAGAATGAAAAAGTTGACTTAAAACTTAACATTCAGAAAACTAAGATCATAGCATCCGGTCCCGTCACTTCATGGCAAATAGATGGGGAAACAATGGAAACAGTGACAGACTTTATTTCGGGGGGCTCCAAAATCACTGCAGATGGTGACTGCAGCCATGAAATTGAAGGACCCTTGCTTCTTGGAAGAAAAGCTGTGACCAACCTAGACAGCATATTAAAAAGCAGAGACATACTTTGCCAACAAAGGTCCGTCTACTCAAAGTGATGGTTTTTCCAGTAGTCATGTATGGATGTGAGCGTTGCAATATAAAGAAAGCTGAGTGCTGAAGAATTGATGCTTTTGAACTGTGGTGTTGGAGAAGACTGTTGAGTCCCTTGTACTGCAAGGAGATCCAACCAGTCAATCCTAAAGGAAATCAACCCTGAATATTCACTGGAAAGACTGATGCTGAAGCTGAAACTCCTATACTTTGGCCACCTGATGCAAAGAACCGACTCATTTGAAAAGACCCTGTGATGGGAAAGATTGAAGGCAGGAGGAGAAGAGGATGACAGAGGATGAGATGGTTGGATGGCATCACTGACTCGATGGACATGAGTTTGAGCAAGCTTCGGGAGTTGGTGATGGACAGGGAAGCCTGGCGTGCTGCAGTCCATAGGGTCGCGAAGAGTCGGACACCACTGAGCAGCTGAACTGAACTGAACTGAGACTGAAGCACTTGCCCTCCAAAAGATACCTACACAAATGGTGGTTTGGTCAATGCAGTTAGACCCTCCCTGCTCTAGATAAGAGATAAGAGGCTGGAGAGAAGAAAAACACCGTGATGGAGCAGGAAGAAGAAAACCTCACGTGGGATTTAGAGTAAGGTCTCTCTTACCTAGGACTACCTGTGCAGGTACTGCTCAGCAAGCTGCAAGAATCAAAGCAGCCCAATCATTAAAGGCTCACAGGAGGATATATAATCCAGACCATTAGTATCAAGTTGGGTTTGGAAAGAAAGGAAACAAGATTCCACTTTTCTTCTGCCCTCTGAGGGCCCACGGCTGGGTTTCTAAGCCCCACTCCCCCCGCCCAGCTCCAGCACATGCCTGCAAGTAGGGAGTCCCACCAGTCCCAAGTCCTCTGAGACTTGAAGCCAAGCTGCCCTCTCACAGGTCTGACAGGCAGGCCCTGGCTCCCTCGTTCCTTTCCAGAGCAGACCCATTGTAGAAACTTGGAAAATACAGAAAACCTTGAAGAAAAAATTAAAATTATGTACGACCTTACATGGTCATCATTCTTAGTGTCTTTCCTTCCCATACATTCTATGCACATAAACCATATATTTTTTTTTAATAAATTGGTACTATATGCAAATAACTTTCAAAATATTTACTATATCATCTTATAGACATTTAAAAACATACTGGTAGCACCTAAATATTATTTTCTCATGTATTATTATTAAAAGATATTTGCAGTCCTTTCTCTGATATTATTATTAAATGATATTTGCAGGTGTCTCCCCTTTTCAAACACCTTAGGCTGTTTTTCTGGGTCTTCCACATGATTGTAAATTCCTGTAACAACACCTCTAAATACCAATAAGAATTTGGGTTTAAACCATCTCAGAGAATGACATTCCCTTCCGTCTGCATGATGGTTTACATTTACCAAAGCTCTTTTACATACGTTAATTTAAAAATCAGCATGTTAATAATATTCTACTAAATGTGTCCATGTGCTTCTATAACATCTGTCAAACAGTAATAATAATCCATCTCATTATGCAACTGTGAGGATCAAACGGGAAGATGGACACAGATAATGACAACAGCTCTCCTTGACTGGCTCTCACCAAGTGCCAGATACTGAGCTCTGGATTTTATGGCATGCACACACTGATGTGCTCTATGGAGCAGACAACTATTACTAGCTCACTTCAGTAGGTGAGGTTAACTGAAACTTGCTGATGGTGACATAGTTAATAATTGCTGGAGCCAGAATTTTAATCCAGATTCATCTGACTCCAAACCCTGGGCTCCTGGATCCCTGCTGTGCAAGGACTTCCCAAACAGTGAGCACTAATTGTTTGACAGATTCTTGGAGTCCAGGGACTTGCCCTTTCCCCATCCTACTCAACTGGTATATGATAGTTGCTTAATAAACGTAAGCCAATGGACGCAAAAGACAGGCACAGTGTGAAAAGCACATAGAGATGGCTCTCTGTGCAAAAAAAAAAAAAAAAAAGCAAACCACAAGATCCTGAAACAAGTAGGTTTAAAATAATTAAAATTTCAAACAAAGGAAACCAAATCCTAAGGGGAGAAAAATGATTAGGAAAGAAAATAATAACTTTAAGAAAAGAACCAAAGAGATATCTGAGAACAAATCCAAATGAAAAAATAATTTACCATTACCAGTGTTTATCCTAGGTTTGCAAGGATGGTGTAAAATAACCCGATAAAAGATGTCTACCAAAACAGACCACTGACATCATACTCAGTGGTGGAGCGTTAGAAGCATTCCCTTTACAATCAGAAGCAAGAGAAGCTCGTCCATAATCATTAGAGCAAAAAGACCTTTAAAGAGAAGCCAAAAGTATTAGGATTAGAAAGGAATTAGAATTAGGAATTAGAAGAAATAAAACTACCATTCTTAGCAAACAATAAGACTGAAAAACTCTACTATATAAAATTGAATAAACTTCTGCTTATTAAAAGGCAAACCCAAATAAGATAAAAGGCAAATTACAGCTTGAGTGAGCTTAAGTATAACCCGTATAACCATCAAGGAGTTTTAATCCCAGCTAAACAAAGCATTTCTACAAATCAGTAAGCATACGGGAATGGCAAAGAATATGAACAGGTAATGCATAGAGGAAGCAATCCAAATGGCCAAAAATCTATGATAAGATCATCAATCTCATTAATGATCACAAGGATGCAAATTAAAACAATTTGACACCACTTAATATCTATCAGATTGACAAGTGTTAATAAGTTTAATAAACAAATGTTGACAAGGATGTTGGAAATGGAAATACTCCTATAAACGGGGTGGGGGTGTAAGTTAGCACTACCATTTTTGGGAGTAATCCATCATTATTTATTCTTTAAATGGATGTTTATTGACTACTTACCAGGCACTGCTATAGCAGCAAACCAAACAGATAAAGTCGGATGTTAGAAAATAACCCAAACCAAAGAAAGCGCTCTTTTCCATTTCTAGGTAATGATCCCAGAGAAACGTCTGCATGTGTGCAGGGGCATTCACTGCAACACTGCTTGTAACAGCAAAGATGAGAAGCAACCTGGCTTTTCCTTAGTAAGAGTAAACTAACAAGGAAGGGATAGATAAACTGTGGCTTATTAAATGAAATATTATGCAGCAGCTAAATCATATGGATCCAGCATAGATCCAAATTAATCATACTAGATAAAATATCAGAAACATAAGGTTAAACAAAAAGGCTGGTTGCTAAAGGATACAAGTATAATATTATATCATGTATATAAAAACTGACAGACAAAATAACCACACCTATATACTGTTTGCTGCTACTGTTGCTGCTAAGTCGCTTCAGTCGTGTCCGACTCTGTGCGACCCCATAGACGGCAGCCCACCAGGCTCCGCCATCCCTGGGATTCTCCAGGCAAGAATACTGGAGTGGGTTGCCATTTCCTTCTCCAGTGCATGAAAGGGAAAAGTGAAAGTGAAGTCGCTCAGTTGTGTCCGACTCTCAGCGACCCCATGGACTGTAGCCTACCAGGTTCCTCCGTCCTTGGGATTTTCCAGGCAAGAGTACTGGAGTGGGGTGCCATTGCCTTCTCCGTACATACGGTTTACAAATACATATATTTAGCAAAAGTTAAAAAAAAACACCAAGTGGTTCCTGGGGGCAATGGGGAGGGGGAAGAGAAGGGATGCTATATCTGGAAATGATTTTTTTTTTTTAAAGAGATCTGAAGGAGATAAGACAGCATTGTTCACATCCATAGAACCTTGGAAAGGAGTATGTAAATATGTACTATATTGTTTTCTGAATGCTTAAAATATTTCATAGTAATTTTTTTTTTTAGTTTTATAATAGGAAAAAAAGATGCTAAGACAAATCTCCAGCCCTAGGTCAAGCCCCAAAGAAATCCCTGGTACTCCTGGGTGTCCCCCTCTTCCTGCACCAGTCCAGCCTGTGCACTGCACGCCAAGTACCTCGCAGATGTGGTGACAGCTCTGAAAAGCAGTTCATCGGTCCAGCCTTGACTTCTGCTCAGCACAGGGAGGAGCAGCAGGCAGAGGGAGGCAGGGAAGTGAGCCTGTGGGGACCAGAGCTGAGCGCATCTCTTGCACCATCTGAAAAGCGAAGGGACATTCGCTTTCCCTCCTGTAGCCTCCCAAGCAGCCTGGCTTGCCTGCCTTCCTCAACAGGACCTGACAACCCAGCTCATTTTCGTGGTTTTCAACAGTGACACAGGTCAAGTATTTAATCCAGTCTCAAAGCACAGCTTACCAGCAAAGAGCTTGTAATAGCTAGGTTAGGTTTTCTGAGTATGTGTTTGATTGACGCTCATAAATCCTATTTCTAAATTACATGAAACTGCATGCTCGTGGGAAACCTGCAGCCTCGTCCCTTGCCCCACTCCCATCTCTTTCCCTCCCTCCCTTGGAGTTCTACCCATCTGTGATCCACGACCTCCTCTCTCTTCCTGATTTATCCCTCTCCACGTGCCCACTCCTCATCAGCCATCATAGGAGAGGTTAATGCTTCTCCAAACTGTCCCCAGGGGTCAGTGCCTGGTTCAGACCTCCTTGGTGCTTCCTGGACCACTGCAATGTCATCAAACTGGTCCCAGTTAGATTGGCATCCTCCCCTTTTCTCCCTGGCATCCTTCCAGGCCTCCCTCAAATGTCACCTTCTCCGGGGAAGCTTGCCGACTCACCTGACAGGGAGTCACTTTCCCCCTCTGAGCTCTGACAGCAGCTTATCATCACTGCTTATCTCCTTGAGTTGATTTCATTGTTTCCAGGCTGCCTCCAGTGGCAAACCCCGGGCTGCCTGAGGACCAGGGCCAGGCCTTACTCCTCTCTGGATACCCTGTGTCACCACAAGGTATGGAGCAACAGCCTCCATAAATATCTGCTGATCCCTTCTTCTATTTCATATAAACCGGAAATATAATTTTAATTAGATGACTAACCTCTTAAAACATGATTCACCGTCGAACCCGAAATGTTGGCTAAAGGTAACAGGAAAGCTGGAAGCTCCCCAGAACCCCAATTACGGCAGGAGCAGGCTATATTTGGGAGCCAATTAATCTCACAATGTTGAAAATTAATGCATTTAAGATTCTGATGTTCACACTCACTTCTCCCCACTAAAACATTTTTACTGTGCTGAGCCTGTCATTATCTTACTCGTGAGTTCAGAAGAGCTCTCATGAAAAGGGAATCCACAGGACTGCCGATTCAAACTGTGGCTTACTCCTTACCTTCTAATTGCAGTTAATTTTGAGAAACTTTCAAGTCAAGCCACATCCATGACAAAAGCGAGCCCTGGATCCCAGAACATGCCCTTTGCAATGGCTTCTTGAAGAAATGGAGGTGGAAGCTGTTTTTTCTCCCTACTCTCCTCTCTTGCTCTCCACACTCCACCTGGTGGATCCCATCTCCTGCAATGGCCCCCACGACCCCAATGAGCTGATGGCCATGAAATCAGGAGTGACGATGACAAGGGTGATGATGGCCAACGTTTACTGAGTGCTGACAGCGCAGCAGGCACCCTGCTAATCTCACATGTGTGTCTCCCTCATGCAATACTCTCAATCTGTAGTGTAGGTGCCGCAAATGTCCCCATTTTAAACACACAAGAGACTAAGGCTGAGACCTCGCCTTGGCCACTCATCTAAGTGCAGGTGGCACGCCTGTGGTCTGGCTTCCCAGCCCGTGTTAAAATGCCTCTTGTCTCACCTCTTCGAGAGCCTCCGTTGCTGCTGCTGCTGCTGCTGCTGCTGCTGCTGCTAAGTCACTTCAGTCGTGTCCGATTCTGTGCGACCCCATGGACTGCAGCCTACCAGGCTCCTCAGTCCATGGGATTTTCCAGGCAAGAGTACTGGAGTGGGGTGCCATTGCCTTCTCCGTCAACAGCCTCTAGACTGGTTTGATCTGCATGTCTCCCACGTAACTTAAAGTCGACCTGTTCCAACTAACAAGGTGTTGTAAATCAACTATACTCCAATAAAAATTGAGGGCTTCCCTGGTGGTCCAGTGGTTAGGAATCCACCTTGCAATGCAAAGGACATGGGCTTGATCGCTAGTCCGGGAAGATCCCGCATACGGTGTTTCACAACTGTTGAGCCTGAGCTCTAGGGCCCGTGCTCCTCAAGAAGAGAAGACACCGCAATGAGGAGCCCACGGACCACGATGAAGAGCTGCCCCTGCTTGCTGCAACTAGAGAAAGCCCTTGGGTAGCAATGAAGACCCAGTGCGGCCATAAATAAATAAATCTTTTTGGAAAAAATTGAACCAAAAAAAAAAGCCGACCTGTCCCAAACTACTTCTTTCCTTCCCCTGAAATCTATTCTCCCAGCTGCATCCCTGACTTAAATTCATCATTTCACTCTCAACCCAGCATGAGTGAGTCCTCCACCTTCATACATCCGATCCCAGGGACTCCTCCAGTCTGCTGAGTCGAGCCTGGCAGGGTCTCTGTGGTTGCTTCCTCTTTCTCCAGCTCCACTGCCAAATGCCATTCCTCATCTGTCAACTGGCCCTGCAGCCTTCGAGCCCTCACTGTCTGGCCTGTCCTGGGGACTGTCCCGGGAGGGGTATTTGTGTGATACAGATCAGCGCCCCTGTCTTCCCAGGCTCGACCCAGTGGCTTAGGCCAAAGCCCCAGAGCATCCTTGACGCCTTGCTCCGTCCCTCCTCCACTGCAGCCAGAAGGAATCCTGTCAACCTCGTCTCTGAACACGCTCCGGCCTTTCCTCTGCTGCTTCCCACCTCTGTTTCCAGATTCATCTCCTGCCAACTTCCTGCTCCGCCCACGTTTCTGGTCTCTGTTGTGCCTGAATGTACTGTGGCTCTCATATTTCCTGCCTCTGCACATACGGCTCGCTCTGCTTGCTGCCTCCCATTCTCTGCCTGACGAACACCTCTCCTTCTGCAAGACCCCATCTAGTGCCCCCTCCTTCGAGAAGGTACATCCGAGGACCCGCAGCATCTGAACTGTTTGTGTTCCCATAGCCTCTCATGCCTGTGCTACAGACCTCAGGATGGATGACAATAAGCCCTTGGCATTGGCAATCTGGAAGGCCTGGCAAGTCAGGTCGAGTGAGTGGAGATGATAATCCTGATCACATGACTGTGGTTGGGATGAAATGAGATGACATGGGGACGGCACCTTGCATGACCTTGAATCACACTTTCCCTGAGGCAGGCATGAATTAACAAGTCATTTAACTAGTGAATGGGTCCAGCTGACCAATGAGCAATTGGCTCATTTCTGCCTAATTGTTAGTAGTACAGTGCTGCGCTCTGCTTAGTCGCTCAGTCGTGTCCGACTCTTGGCGACCTCATGGACTGCCAGGCTCCTCTGTCCGTGGGATTCTCCAGGCAAGAATACTGGAGTGGGTTGCCATGCCCTCCTCCAGGGGATCTTCCCAACCCAGGGACTGAATCCAGGTTTCCTGAGCTGCAGGCAGATTCTTTACAAGCTGAGCTACCAGGGAAGCCCTAGTACTACAGTAAGTCCCCTACATACAAACCTTCAGGTTATGAACTATCAAAGATGTGGATGTGCATTCATGTCAGGCATGAGTGAAATTGCAGCTTGCCCTTCATCTCCTATTGCAGATGATCCTTCAGCTTTACCATCTCCTACCTCCTCTCCCTCCTCCAGTCAGTAACTCTTCTTGCCTGTTCACTAGATGCCAGCTCCTGTATGCCAGCTGTTGTATTGGACTACTGTACTTTGCAAGGTACTAGACTGTAAAATTAGAAATGCTTTATTTTTTTGTGTTTTGTGTGTGTGTGAAAAGTATTCTAAACGTATTATAGTACAGTACTACACAGCCAGTTGTGTTAGTTGGGGACCTAAGTTATCTTCTTGGACTTAACGAACTCGCTCTCAGAACAGAACTCATTTGTATGGAGGGGACTTCAGTTCAGTCGCTCAGTCATGTCCAACTCTTTGCAACCCCATGGACTGCAGCACCCCAGGCCTCCCTGTCCATCACCAACTTCCGGAGTTTACTCAAACTCATGTCCATCAAGTTGGTGATGCCATCCAACCTTCTCATCCTCTGTCATCCCTTTCTCCTCCTGCCTTCAATCTTTCCCGGCATTAGGGTCTTTCCAAATGAGTCAGTTCTTCGCATCAGGTGGCCAAACCATTGGAGTTTCAGCTTCAGCATCAGTCCTCCCAATGAATATTCAGGACTGATCTCCTTTAGGATGGACTGGTTGGATCTCCTTGCAGTCCAAGGGACTCTCAAGAGTCTTCTCCAACACTTACACCTCAGTAAAATGACAAATGGCTACATCTCACAGATCTCCATATTGCCCCAAAATATAAGTGTACATGTTAAACCCCAAAATGCCCAGAAACTAAAGTTTGTATCCATTTGTTGAAACGCCTGTCTCCCCCCTGGCACAGAGAGCACCTCAGAGAAGGACCACATCTCTTTGTGCCCATTGCCATCCCACGGCCAAGCTCATTGACACCACAGCAATTTTTTTTCTACTTCTCCTGTGTGTGTTTATTGACTGTCTGCCCCTCCTTTGCAAAGTGGGCTGCATGAGAGGGGACATCATGGGGCTGCTTCACAGCTCTGTCCCCTCCCCCTAGAACAGTATCCGGCACACAAAAGGTGTTCAAAAAATGTTGGTTGAATAAATGAAAAAAGTGATTCTACAGTCCCGCCCATCTCTTTTTTCATGTCTGATCAAAGAATACAAATCTATCCTCATATTATAAAAATGTAAACAGCTAAGAGTGAGAGAGTTTTTATTTGAAAAATCAAGTTAATATGATGTTTTTGAAATTCCAAATCAAAAGTGACTCTATGCAATTACCATTTTCCTGGAAGGAGGAACAAACTCTGACCAAATTAATGAAATGATAAATACAGCCTAGGAAGGCTGGTTATACCATGAATAATCATAGAAGAACTAAACTCTTGCCTGTGGGGTAGTTTTAGAATTTGGAATGTCACTGCTGTAGTAGGGAAATATTGAATTTGTTCCTGTAAGTGAACCCAAATGGAATGACAATAGTCTGGGGGAAGTATTAGTGGTATTTAATCTACCTCTGTACTATATTTTTAAGCTACATTTAAAGATTATTTTCATTATTTTTCAGATGCTATTGGACTCAAATACAAATTCCTACATCATAAAAGATGGTCAGTGAAACACAGGCAAGTGGACAGCAACAATACAGAGAAGAGGTTATAGCATAGAACGTGGCCAAGGGCCCAGCCTAGGGCTGAGCTTGACCTTTCTGGCTGCATGACCTCGGGCGGTGACTCAGCTCTCAGAGACCAGAATTTCCTCTTCTGGGAAAACAGTGTCTGCAAAGATCCTATGAGAATTCAACAAGACAATAATATTTGCAGAGCACCCAGTTCCGCCCCTGGTGCCATAAATAGTAATAGTAACATGTAACAGTAACAATGACAACAATCTGACAAGGATCTCAGAAAAATGTGGCAGCAGCAAAGAACCGATATGCTTTGTGTTCAGGGTGGAGCAAAAACAAAAATTACCATCAGGGTTTCCTCACGGAAAAACTAGCAATTTTAGTAGCCCAATCTGGAGGCCTGTGGTTTAACAAGCAACTAATTAGAAACTGCTGCTCTCTGAGCTCTGAGTGACACCTGCTTTTCCAAGTGTGCACACAGAGGGAAGTCAAGGGCAAGGGCAATCATTGGCCATGCCCCCTCTGGAAAATGCAGCTGAAAACAAACCCCAGATGATCTCTTTTTAATAAAATTTTCCCTGAAAGATAACCCGGGTTAATAATAGGAACTAAGGAGGTCTTCTGAGGTCCCATCAGTTAATTCCACACTGCATCAGACCAGCCCTGCCAGTTCATGCTGTGATAATGAAAATGATGAAAGCCATAATAAGTAAAGGTAAATTATGCAAATGGGGGAAGAGCAGGAACACAAAATGGAGGGGTCGGGCAGGGAGGGGGATTACTCTGAAGGATGAGAGATTTCAGCTGGTCTGTTTAACGGACCAATCACAGATGACTCTCATCACAGCTTCTGCTGTCCCTTCCCTGACATGTCTCCAGGGTCTCTGCCTCTGCCCACAAGGCAAATCAAAACCTCCTTGGCCTGGCATTCAAGGCCCTTTATAATTCAACCACTGCCAACCATTCTACTCTATCCCCTCTGCTTCCCACACATCCTACCTCCTCCATCCCTATCAAACTATTTTCAGTTTTCCCAAACTCACCCTAGGTATGTTTTCGTTTAGGATAATATTGAAGAGGGAAATTATTTTAGAAGTCAACATCTAAGTCCTTTAAAGCAACAATCCTCAACCTTTTTTGGCACCACAGACCAGTTTTATGGAAGACAATTTTTCCACGGACTAGGGTGGGGGGCAGGGGCGGATGGTCTGGGGATGATTCAAGCACATGACATTTACTGTGCACTTTATTTTTATTATTGTCATATCAGTTCCACTTCTGATCATGAGCCATTAGATCCCGGAGCCTGGGGAGCCCTGCGTTAAAGAAAGTAGTCCACAATTAATACCACAGTGAGCAAGTCCTGTCATGGGGATTGATCTCCCTGTGGAATTTTTAGAAATGACAACAACATTCCACTTACTGCCTCCCCCAGACCTTCTGGTTTAATTGGTCTGAGATGGAGCCCAGGCACATATAAGTTCACCAGCTCAGCTTGAGAACCACTGTTTCAGGTGTTGCCCCAACTGCCCATTTGCACGCTATGGTCATCATGTCACTGGCTTGGCCCCCAGAGCACTGAAGTTTGGGACCCATGACTTAGGTCACCTTGTTGAGTCCTCACCGTCACCGTGGATTGATCATTTTTACCATGGTTCATATGAAGAAACCCCAGTTAAGTAGCCAGTCCTGGGTAACCCAGCTCTCAAGTGGGAAAAAAAAAAAACCAGAACGAAAGCCCAGCAATCCCAGGGCTGAAGATCAGGTCTGAAGCATCGCACCCGCACACTGCCCCCTTGTGGCGGGGGAGGGCAGCTCAGATCTCAGGAATTTTCCAAGCTGGTTGTCACAAACCATCGACAGCTTGAAACGGTAGCAGGAATAAATTTATGCCATGGAAATGGGCAAACACCAATAATGAGAGTTTTGTTCTGTTCTGGTTTTTGAGACCCAGTTCACAGAACCCCTTTTAACTCCAAGATACCACAAAAAAAGGGGAGGGGGGGGAGAATGTCAAATTATGTTTGTTTGTTTGTTTTTAATTTCAGGAAGCAGGCATTTTGGAAAGACAAATTCCAAACAGTTAAAATTGGAAAAGTTTTTTAGTTTAAAGAGATAAGTCTCAAGTATCTGAAAGACACGTATCTGGAATTTTTAATCTGACACCACCTGGGTATCAATGCTTCATACATGTTACTGTTTGCTAAGCGCCCCAGACTCCGTGCCAGTGAAAAGGAAAATATAAGTGGAACAGGTTGTCTGGAGGTGCTCCCTGCCTCCGCCAGCAGGGGCACAACGGGGAACATTCTCTGAAACGACCCATCCCTCCAGCAGCCCTGCCTCTGCCTCAGCCACGGAATGTGCAGACTTCCGATACTGGAACGCTAGAGTGGAGCCTGAGTGAGGAACAACATGAGGGACCAAGAGAAGTTACCTGCTCTCTGCAGTCTCTCGCCACCTCAGCTGAGTTCAGCTGTACATGGTTTCCACCGAACACAGACCCAGGGTGTTTTCCCCTCACCGCATATTCTGTAATAAGAACAGCTCGATAGCTATAAAGCCTCGTTAAGCTGGTATGATGCTTGTAGAGGATAAAGGAGAGTGTAAACTGAAAAAGAATAAAGCAGGCTCCTGCTTACCGAGTGCCTACTTTTACAGCCAGGCGCTGAGCCAGTCCGTTTCATATATGGCACTCGAATTGACATTTATGGAACGACTATTACGTATCAAGTCCTGTTCCATGTAATTATCTTATTTAGTCCTTAGGTATTAAAAAGTGTAGAAACACAGGTGGATAATAAGTAGGTAGATATATACACACACATATACAGTAAACATATAAAGTCAGATGGACCTCTGCCTGCTATTGCATGACTCACAGGCTAATGGTTTTACATTCTTTAATGGCTGAAAAAAAACTTAAGAATAATATTTCATGACATTTATAAATTATATATAATTTTGGAAATTCCCTGGTGGTCCAATGGTTAGGACTCTGTGCTCTCACTGCCAAGGGCCTGGGTTCAATCCCTGGTCAGGAAACTAAGATTCCACAAGCCATTCAGTGCAGTCAAAAATAAAATAAAATAATATAGAATTCAAGTTTGTGTCCCTAAATAAAGTTTTATTTGAACATTAAAAAAAAAAGAAAAAGATTTGTGAATTGAACCAACGTTAAGTTCCTGTTTTTGACATGTATAGTTACACTTTTCCCATCTGGTTCCACTTTAGAGAACCCTGATTATCAGAAAGCTTTTGTTGAGACGTGTCCAAAGTCTGCCCTCTGGTATATTGTTTGTCTTAGCTCTTCCCCGTGGAGCCCTATGGAATAAATGTGGCTCCCCCCTGAATGGGGGTTTCCCAGGTGGCGCTAGTGGTGAAGAACCTGCCTGCCAATGGCAGGAGACTAAGAGACACGGGTTTGATCCCTGGGTTGGGAAGATCCCCTAGAGGAGGGCATGGCAACCCACTCCAGTATTCTTGCCTGGAGAATCCCATGGACAAGAGGAGGCTGGTGGGCTACGGTCCAAAGTGTCACAAAGAGTTGGACACGACTGAAGTGACTTAGCATGCACGCACGCCCCTGAAAGGACTTCCCACAGGTGGGGATGGTCACTAGTCTTCCCCAAGCCTGCTGTGCCCCAGGCTGGATGGCCCAGGCCTTCAGTTCTTCCCAGTCTGACAGAGCTGCGCACCCTTCTCCAGCCCATTCTCCACTTTTCCCATCTGGTCAGCCTCTCCTCAGCCCGCGCCCTCTGATGCTGCTCTCACCGAGCAATACAAGAATCATCATAAGTGTCCTTCCTGCCCCCCGGGAGCTCCCAAGGCCCCGAACTGGTCAGTACTGATAACCACATCACAGCTGCCCTCCCCGAGGGGCCAGGAGCACGACATTGTGGCTTCATTGTGGCCCACGACACTCAGCCACACGAGATGGATTCTATCGTTTCATTTCCACCCTGGGCCTGGCAAAGGGTGGCGGCTCATACGTCTTTTCATAATTGAACAAATCTCCAGTGATTCACCCTCACACCTGGTGCCAGAGCGCGTGCTTCCTTCACCGTAGCAGACGGAAAGGGGCTGCCCCAAGGACAGAGGGGGTGACACAGGCCTTCCAGACAGCTCACTCCCCACAGCGATGCTCATGTATTCCCAGCTCCACGCAGAAAAACAAATGCTATTTAAAGAAACTAAGTAAAACCAAAAATGAGGCTGCTTTTGACCTTAGCAATAATGAAAAGTGAAAGTGTTGGTCGCTCAGTTGTGTCCGACTCCTTGCAACTCCATGGACTGTAGTTCACCAGGCTCCTCTGTCTGTGAAATTTTCCAGGCAAGAACACTGGAGTGGTTAGTCCTTCCCTTCTCCAGATCTCAGCAATAACAGTTGCCAGGAAAAGGGGCGTGTGCTCTGCTGGTTCCTGCCTGGTGCTGGTGACACAGAAGTGGCAAGGGTCCCTCCAAAGCCTCCTTCCACGTTTCAGGTTGTCACCAAGGCTCCCGATGAAGAGATCACAGGCTCTGGAATGAATCAAACCTTCCCAGTCCTGACTCTGCCCAAGTCAGTGGGCAAATATGATACCAGTACAGTGCAGAATTGTAGAGCTGGAGAAGACTCTTGAGACTCCCTTGGACTGCAGGGAGATTAAACCAGTCAATCCTAAAGGAAATCAGTCCTGAATATTCATTGGAAGGACTGATGCTGAAGCTGAAGCTGAAGCTCCAAACCTTTGGCTACCTGATACGACGAGCCGACTCATTAGAAAAGAAAAGACCCTCATGCTGGGAAAGATTGAAGGCAGGAGGAGAAGGGGACAACAGAGGATGAGCTGGTTGGATGGCATCACCAACTCAATGAACAAGAGTTTAAGCAAACTCCGAGAGATGGTGAAGGACCGGGAAGCCTGATGTGCTGCAGTCCACGGAGTCACAAAGAGTCGGATGTGACTTAGTGACTGAACAACAATGATAACAATGTGCAGGTAATAAAAACCGTACATAGCCAAATTAGACAAACAAGAAGCTGGCCACGTAACACTGAATAAATATGATGTGGAGGATGATGACAGAGGAGGACGAACAGGAGGCAGAGTGAAACTACAACAGCCCCCTCTGACCCCCACCCTGGTTTTCTCCTGAGTGAACTTCAAGGGCTCAAGTCAGAGGGAGCTGTCCCTCGAAGCCTGGTGGTGCAATATGGGCTTGAGAACACTCCAGGCCTGTGTCAAATTCCCACTAGTGATTTTTCAGCATAAATTAAATGGAGTGAATACTTTCTAATGACTGCTACAGAATTACATGACAGCTTCCAGAAGAATCTACAAAAATAGCTGAAATCAGAGGACTGGTCATTCGACTGCATGGGAACTTCTCATTAATTTAATTTCTTCTTTCTTTCTGGTGTGTGGATTCTGCTTTGTATTAAGAGCTGATAGAAAAGAGATGCATAACAAGCCACCCAGTACTGCAGCCTATTTCAATCAGCCTAAATCAGGAGGTGCAAACAGTATTGTACAGCAAGTGGAATTCAGTATTATACTAATAATACCACCATCAATGATAATACTTCTTTATATAAAACTGTATAATTTACCAAGGATATTTATATACATCTTCTCTTTTGACTTTCTACTCTTTATTGAGCACTTGTCACGTGACTTACATTCTAATGGATTATCTCGCTTACCTTGCACAATGACCTTTATTATCACTTGTGTTTTACAGGTGAGGTTTAGCAAGGTGGAGGAATTCATCTAGGATCACACAGCCTGTGAAAAGAGGCTGGCATTGGAAACCTGGGTCTATCAGCCTCCAAAGCCTGTTCTTTTAACCCCTGCTGCTCTGCTTCCTGTGAGGTAAATGTGATTGGGCTTTTATGGTGGGTGGGGAAGGAGGGGGAGCCGGGGAGGCACTTTTCCTCCCACCCACTCTCCATGTGCCAGGAGTGACCTCAGATAATATTGTTGGCCTCTCTTGGCCCCACCCCTGGGGAAATGAAATGCCTTTTGGATCGGTGGATTTGGAGGGAGAAATCCGGTGAAAGTAGCTCAGTCCCTTCTCCCTTCCTCCTGGGAGCACAGGTTCTGCTGCTCATCAGGGAGCTGGACCCGGTCCCCCAGTTCTGCCTGGGGGTGGGGGGACAGTTGTCTGCATGAGTCTCACTCTGGATCTGACATCAGGGGGCTCATTTGCCCGTGGACATAAGACACCCTCTCAACATCACCTCTTCCTTGATGGAGGTGATATTTTGTCTTCTTTAGTCCTCTGTCTTACTCTCAATTAATTTGGAACTTAGGGAGAAAGGAGGATGCTGACTGGACCTCCTTCACGGGTTCTCATGATTATAATCCTCATTTTACAGATGAAGCTCAGAAAAAGGCTGAGATCTTTCCTAAAGAAAAAATAGCTTAAATGTCAGCACATAGGTGATAAATAGCCCAAGACATTATTTGCCATACAATGTAATTTCTTTAATTCAGATTGGGACACATAGTTTAAGGAAGAGAAAAATGGGAGAATAGGGTGATATCACCAAAAGTAACTTAAATGTGAAACAAATCAAAAGAGAAAACACAACCTCAAATGATGGCATCGTAAATCAAGAAAATGTCAAGCCCCCACCAATTCTGAGATAACACATAAAGCAATTTGAACACTACTAAGAGCCTGGAATAGAAAATTAGCCAAAGCACTTCTCATGGCCATTATCAAAAAGTCTACAGATAATAACTGCTGGAGAGGATGTGGAGAAAAGGGAACCTTCCTACACTGACGGTGGGAATGTAAATTGGTGTAGCCACCATGGAGAAGAGCATGGAAGTCCCTTAAAAGCTAAAATTAGAGTTACCACATGATTTAGCAATCCTACTCCTGGACTGTATCAGGAAGAAATGAAAATGCTAATTTGAAAAGATATATGTACCCCAATGTTCATACCAACACTATTTACAATAGCCAAGACATGGAAGCAACCTGACTGTCCATCGATAGATGAATGAATAAAGATGATGTGGTGTATAAATGCTTCCCCCGTGGCTCAGTGGTAAAGAATCTGCCTGCAGTGCAAGAGAGGAAGGAGATGCAGGTTTGATCTCTGGATGGGGAAGATCCCCTGGAGGAGGGCAAGGCAACCCACTCCAGTATTCTTGCCTAGAGAATCTTATGGACAGAGAAGCCTGGCGGGCTACAGTCCATGGGGTCACATAGAGTCAGACACAACTGAAGCAACTGAACACACACACGGTGTATAAATACACAATGGACTATTACTCAATCACACACACAAAAAATGAAATAATGCCATCAGCAGCAACACGGATGGACCTAGAGATAATCATACTAAGTGAAGTAAGCCAGAGAAAGACAAATACCATATGGTATCGCCTGTATGTGGAATCTTTAAAAATGATACACATGAACTTATATACAAAACAGAAACAGACTCAGAGACATAGAAAACGAATTTATAGTTACCAAAGGGGAAAGGAGGGGATAAATTAGGAGTTTGAGATGAACAGACACACACTACTATATAAAAAATAGATAACTAACACAAACCTTTTGTATAGCACAGGGAACTGTATTCACTACCTTGTAATAACCTATAATGGAAAAGAATCTGAAATAAATATATATGGATCACTGAATCACTTGGCTGTATACTTGAAACTAACAAAACATTGTAAATCAACTATGTTGTTGTTCAGTTGCTAAGTCGTGTCTGACTCTTTGTGACCCCATGGACTGCAGCATGCTTCCCTGTCCTTCACCATCTCCCGGAGCTTGCTCAAAGTCATGTCCATTGAGTCAGTGATGCCATCCAACCATCTCATCCTCTGTCGTCCCCTTCTCCTCCTACCCTCAATCTTTCCCAGCTTCAGGGTCTCTTCCACGCCCCAAATCAACTATACTTTAATAAAAATAAAAATTAAAAATCCCAAAGCATTTCTCAACTACTATGAAAGAGCCAAGAACCAGTTTATGGAGACCCCACTCCAAAAAAAAAAAAAAGCCAACAATAAACCTCATGAGTGGAATAACCAAGTTCAAAAACTAAGTGCACTTTTTGGAGACCTGTGGAATTTGAAACTCATCCAGAGATTTACCTGCTGTTGGAATTCTACCAAAATGCCTACCTAAATAACAAGCCTGAGATTTAATTTTATTAATAATTGAGTGAACACAATGTTGGAACAGAAACAGTCCTCAGAAATCAACCCCAAGCTCCTCCGTGAAGGAATGAAAAAAGGCCGGATGACAGAGCTGGATGGAGGAGCCAAGATAAATTTCCTTAGAATCCAGAGGCCCTGCCCAGAGAAGCAAGTTGGTACCAGAGCCAAGACTAGGACCCAGGTCTCCCACTCCAGCGCTCCTTCCCTTTCCTATGCTGTGCGGCCCACAGTGATACTTGTATGTCCACCTCACGGACACCACGCATTCACACTACAGGCCATGTCTACAGGCTTCTGAGACCAGTGCAACGGATGCCCACGAACAACTAGTAGATTTAAGATTTAAACCGTGGAAGACATTGGGCCACTTCTACCACAGCTCAGCACAGAGAGGTGCATCATTCTACCCCCTGATTAGGAGCACTGGTTCCCCAGTTTCAAAGATGCTACCACTGAACTTGGGCAGAGAATAAAAGCAGAGTGAGCTACCGTCATCCTCAAGAAAGCACCCAGATTATAACAGCACCAAAAATGGCCTTCGGTATCAGCACTGTTTTTAGAAACACAATCCTGTTTCTCTTCTTCAAACTAATTAACGTTTGTAACCAGGACTAAAGTGTCTCTTCTGAATGCAGTGGAGAAGCTAATCAATTCCGGTTGGAAGCAAGTAGCTGGATGGAGAGAGACTGTCAAAACCACATTTAGTGTGTGCACATACACTCCAGATGATAAACACAACTTCCAATTAAACCACCCTCAAATATCTGGCACCTAATACCTAGTGGTTTAAAAGCAACTGGCAAAATGTGCAGAGTCTAAGGGTTTTTAAAGGATGAAATCTCCCTTTTTTTTTTTAAATCTCTCTCTTTTTAAAGGGAATAAATCACATGCTCTTAGAGAAGTGCAGCATTTTTGCATCAGAGAGACTCTAGAGATGAACAGACCATAGCCCAGAGAAATGTGGGGACTTGCCCGAGGTCAAGCTCAGAGTGAGGCCCAGGACCTTGATTCCCCCCACTTCCCATCCCCAGTCCAGGTCACCTCCCATGTCAGAGCTGCCCTTCCATAGGAAGAATGTTCTTATTTAAGGTTCCCAAACCCATGCACAGCAAAGAGGAATTCCTGAAAACCTAGGGGACCCATTTTTATTTTGAGGCACAAACTGAACAAACGTTTTGCATCACGGGTTATCTTAAAACTATTTATATGAGCACCTTCAATTTACTTTAATCTTGCTGAACTCCATTAGGCTGTCCATTTACTTACATAAATTCCTGTTGGCTCAAATATCTTAAAAAATAAAACACATATGCTTTGCATGGTGGAAGACTGTATTTTTAATCTATGTCCACCTGTGAGAATTATAATAATGCTAATGCTAATAATAATAATGACCATTTGTCAGCTTTCCCTGGTGGTCCCGTGGTTAAGAATCCACCTGCCAATGCAGGGAACATGGGTTCAATCCCTTCCCATAGTCGGGGAAGATTCCACATGATGCAGAGCAACTAACCCTGTGTGAGACTGCTGCTCAAGCCTGCACGCCTAGAGCCTGTGCTCTGCAACAAGTGAAGCCACCACAGCTGAGAAGTCCGTGTCCCGCAACGAGAAAGTAGCCCCTGCTCGCCGCAACTAGAGCCCCAGTACAGCAGTGAAGACCCAGTGCAGCCAATAAATAAATATTAATGTAAAAAAAATAATAATGGCATTTACTGAACGCCTACATGCTCAGTACTGCGATAGGCACTTCACAGAGCAAAAATAAGGATAATCATAAAGTAACTATCACTTATTGAATACATAACATATCCAGTCATTATACTATGTATTCTAGTACTTTAATTCATGTAATAATCAAAATCATCCTGTTAAGGTAGTTATTGTTATTATTCACATTTTACAGATGAAGACATTGAGGCCTGGAGAAGTACCTGCCCTGCATTTCATAGTGAGCAAGTGGAAAGTCAAGATTCAAACTCAGGCCCACGAGATTCTGGAACCCTTTGTCTTCCATTCCTACCACGCAATGCTACATCCGCTTTACAGAAAGAATTGCTTCAGGTTCTGTTTCCAGCAAGGACATTTACAGATCCAAGGACAAACTAAATGACGCTAAGAAGACCTGTTCCCTATAAATGTCTCAGACTTCTTCATGATTTGGAACAAAGTAACTCTGCTACCAAATTCTCTGAAGAAAAATCGAGCTCACAGCTTCAGGGCAATTGGATAAGGTTGAAATCTGAAGTGGTTCCAAAATACAATGAAATTTGGGCGTGAAAGACAATTTGTCTATTGCTCCACATTAAAATATTCATGAGGCAAGGAAGCATTCCCATTTTCAATAATTAAATGGCTAAAATCCGCAACCTGATATATTTACTGTTCACGAACGTCGCATTCCTAGAAGGGCCTAAGTTCGAATTAGCAGCCCCACAAGCTGTCATGTTACAGAGTGAAATCAAACAAATGAGACAGAAATGTTGCCGTTGCCTAGAGAGGAAATTTTCCCCAACACTTGTTCGGCTGTAGAGAGAGCCCGAGTCAAAATTAAGAAATCATTGAGGACCTTGCCTGCAAACCAGCTGGAAGAGAATGAAGAGATGGAAAAAAGAAAAATAATAATAATGTACATTTCCCCTCATTAGAAGAACTGTTTTAAAAAGGTTTGATTGTGCCTTAAAGGCTAGATTTTACAATCATTTAATATTTCACTTGTCTTGAGAAACCCGCACAGAAGACAGGGAAAGGAAATAGATTAATAAAAACATGCATTTATGAAGTGGCCCTGTTTCGCTTTTGCGGTCCTGGGATCACGTGCAATATACGTGACACCTGTGAGTAGAGCTGGGGGTGTGTTGTCTCTGTGTTATCGGCAAATTATCTCCAGGGGCTGCCTTCACCAGGGGCATCATCCGTGTCTTCTGCATAAGGATGAGTCCTACTGATCCTACTGACTGCTCACCGTCTCCCCCATGGTGCGAAACCCCAGCAGGGGCGCAGGGGCCACCGCCCTGAGTCCTCAAGTGGTTTGGGACAGACCCAGGACCTGGGGCTGGCAGGCCAGTGGTTCTCAAAGTGTCCTGTTGTGCCTGGACTAACACTGTTGACATTACCTGGGATCCTGCTAGAAATGCAGATGAATCAGAATCTCTGGTGCTGGGACTCAGCCATCTGGGCCTTTTGGTTTGTGGGGTTGTTGTTCTTTTTTGGCCATGCCGCAGCATGCAGGATATTAGCTCCTGGACCAGGGATGAAAGGGACTTATGCCCCCTGCAGTGGAAGTGTGGAGTCCTACCGCTGGACTGCCAGGGAAGCCCCCATCTGGGCTTGAACAACCTCGCCCCTCTGCCCCTACTCAGTTCTGAGGTCCCGCATCCAAGGACTCTGCCTCCAGACAGCCTCTTGGCCTGTGCTGGCCTCAGCAAGGAGGACAGATGCCAAAGCCTCAGAAGAGGATCTGGGGTGGTCTTGCTGACTCAAACCCAGTTGTGCCGTCCCTGCCGCCATGCTGGCTATTCTAACAGGGCTGTGGTTGTGTCTAAAACTCCAGGCGAGATGGCTGAAGCCTGTCCTTGGCACCGTCTCCCTGACCTCCAGCGCCAGCCCCACTCTCAAGGGGAGGTTCTCATGCTCTCACTTCTTCCTCAAATGGGCTGATAGCGCAGAATCAGGGGGCTCCTCCCGCCACGGTCCAGGGATTCCTATAGTGACATCCTGCCCACAGAGCCTTCCACGATCATGGGAATGAGAACCCTGACCCAGGTTACAACTGGGGCTGCTGGCACTGCCCCACACCCCCCAGCCCCCTGCCCACTCTCCGTTTCCTGACTTTGTCCCCTTCCTCTCAACCTGTCGCTGAGAACCCAGAATGGCTCACAGACCAGCATATGCAAGATCACTAAGCACCACCACTTAGGAATCTTGCAGAAAATACTGCACTTAGAAGACCTGGCCGCCAGGCCCCTGTTCTGGCTCTATGTTTGAGAGGGTCCTGCTGCAGCCCAACTCAGGCAGCCCTCCTTCCCAGGGGGCACGGAGTCCTCAAGGCCAAGGAGACACGCTCACCTGGGACCTGTAGCCCACCCCCTCTGGACACTGACTCTGGTTACCAGGAAGTGTCTTCCTAAGTGGCTGGAGTCCACCCTCCCAAGGGCAAATGGCTTTTCAGGTGTCCTGCTCCCTAGACAAGGAGACGCCAGGAGAGCCTGGTGGGGCAGGGCTGGTGTGGACAGAGCTTGCCTGTGTGAACTGGAGGACCTGCCCAGCCCTTGCAGGGGGTAGTCATGAGTGGGAAGAGGAGGAGGACTGGCAGTGGGCTGGGACTACCCGGCATTCTCTTTCTCAGGTCCCACAAATGTTAAGGGGCAGTTCAGTTCAGTTCAGTCGCTCAGTCGTGTCCGACTCTTTGCGACCCCATGAATTGCAGCACACCAGGCCTCCCTGTCCATCACCAACTCCCGGAGTCTACCCAAACCCATGTCCATCGAGTCAGTGATGCCATCCAACCATCTCATCCTCTGTCATCCCCTTCTCCTCCTGCCCCCAATCCTACCCAGCATTAGGGTCTTTTCCAATGAGTCAACTCTTCACATGAGGTGGCCAAAGTATTGGAGTTTCAGCTTCAACATCAGTCCTTCCAATGAACACCCCGGATTGATCTCCTTTAGGATGGATTGATTGGATCTCCTTGCAGTCCAAGGGACTCTCAAGAGTCTTCTCCAACACCACAGTTCAAAAGCATCAATTCTGCGGCACTCAGCTTTCTTCACCGTCCACCTCTCACATCCACACATGACCACTGGAAAAACCATAGCCTTGACTAGATGGACCTTTGTTGGCAAAGTAATGTCTCTGCTTTTAAATATGCTATCTAGGTTGGCCATAACCTTCCTTCCAAGGAGTAAGCATCTTTTAATTTCATGGCTGCAGTCACCATCAGCAGTGATTCTGGAGCCCAAAAAAATAGTCTGACACTGTTTCCCCATCTATTTCCCATGAAGTGATGGGACCAGATGCCATGATCTTAGTTTTCTGAACGTTGAGCTTTAAGCCAACTTTTTCACTCTCCTCTTTCACTTTCATCAAGAGGCTCTTTAGTTCTTCTTCACTTTCTGCCATAATGGTGGTGTCATCTGCATATCTGAGGTTATTGATATTTCTCCCGGCAATCTTGATTCCAGCTTGTGCTTCACCCAGCCCAGCGTTTCTCATGATGTACTCTGCATATAAGTTAAATAAGCAAGGTGACAATATACAGCCTTGACGTACTCCTTTTCCTATTTGGAACCAGTCTGTTGTTCCATGTCCAGTTCTAACTGTTGCTTCCTGACCTGCATACAGGTTTCTCAAGAGACAGGTCAGATGGTCTGGTATTCCCATCTCTTTCAGAATTTTCCACAGTTTATTGTGATCCACACAGTCAAAGGCTTTGGCATAGTCAAGAAAGCAGAAATAGATGTTTTTCTGGAACTCTCTTGCTTTTTCGATGATCCAGTGGATATTGGCAATTTGATCTCTGGTTCCTCTGCCTTTTCTAAAACCAGCTTGAACATCTGGAAGTTCATGGTTCACATATTGCTGAAGCCCGGCTTGGAGAATTTTGAGCATTACTTTACTAGCGTGTGAGATGAGTGCAATTGTGTGGTAGTTTGAGCATTCTTTGGCATTGCCTTTCTTTGGGATTGGAACAAAAACTGACCTTTTCCAGTCCTGTGGCCACTGCTGAGTTTTCCAAATTTGCTGGCATATCGAGTGCAGCACTTTCACAGCATCATCTTTCAGGATTTGAAATAATTGCTCAACTGGAATTCCATCACCTCCACTAGCTTTGTTTGTAGTGATGCTTTCTAAGGCCCACTTGACTTCACATTCCAGGATGTCTGGCTCTAGGTGAGTGATCACACCATCGTGATTATCTGGGTCAGGGCAGCACGCAAACTAGTGATGATTAAGCCAGACAACAGATATCACACACAGACCTACTTGTGGAATGAGTGCACACAGAAGGCTGCTCTGGCCCCTGCTGGACCCTCGCAGCCAGTCTGCACCATGATCCTGCCATGCGGATGAGGAAACTGGGATCCAGAGGGGTTGGGTGACCTACCCAAGGTCACACCATTAGGCACTGAACCCATATCTGTGCTTCTTCTCTACACGTGGCCATTCAGTCTTGGCTTGAATATTTCCAGCTACATGGAACTCACTACTCACTACTACTTTGAGTCAACCTTTATCACTTCAGGCAAAGTAAGGGGGTGGTGATGTTTTTCTCCCATTTCCTTGAGCTTAAATCTCTCTGCCAATTTCAGCTATGTTTCCTGGTTCTGTCCACTGAGGTCCTCAGAGAGCTTATCCCCTCTCCATGTAACCACTTTTCAAGCTACAAATCATAAAACCATCCCCTGGGCTGTTTTATTCTCCTTCACTCTCTGCTCCTGGCAGAGGATGTCCAGAACCACTCCCTAATCAGGCCTCTGAGGACAGATTCTGGTCAGCATCCGTTACGGCACCTAAACGGGTCATGACGTGCAGAAACGCAACCTATCTGAGGCCTTGGCTGGCAGATCTGCACAAACACACAAACGTTCCCATCACTGGTAACCTCCTCTCTCGTGGAGAGTCCAAGAACCCCAAGCCTGTGAAATGTCCATTGTTCTCTGAGTCTTGGTTTCCTCACCGGTAAAACGGGAAAAAATTAGAAAAGACTCTGATGCTGGGAAAGTTTGAAGGCAAGAGGAGAAGGGAATGACAGAGGATGGGATGGTTGGATGACATCACTGACTCAATGGACATGAGCTTGAGCAAGCTCTGGGAGGTGGTGATGGATGGGGAAGCCTGGCGTGCTGCAGCCCATGGGGTCGCAAAGAGTCAGACATGACCGAGCGATTGAACAACAACAACAACAGCAATGGGACAATAGCTCATATCCTGCCTACTTTGCATGGACAACTGGCTCTGAAACGACACTGCAGAACACTGAACAGGTATTGGGGTGGGGAGGTGATGATGGTGATGACAATGAGCAGAAGAGGAGGAGGCTGATGGGGAACCCTGCAAAGCAGTGCTGCAGAGAGATCCTCCTTGCCCACCCACTCCCAACCCCCAAGCTTACTTCCTCCACCACCCTTCCCACCAGGGCACAGGGCCCAGTGCTCATGAAGGACACCAAGGCACCTGCAGCGCTCCAAAAGCCGAAAATTAAATTAAGACAGTGTGATGGTTTGCAAAAGATGCCCTGAAGACAGGATGCTCCTATGCCTGGCAACTAAGCCAACAAGTGGGGCTGAGCTCTGTGAGCAGGATGCTGGGAACAGAGTTAAAGAAGGTCAGAAAGATAGTCAGAGTCAGGGTCTGAACCCAGGCCTCCTGCCCTGGCTCAGCCCACTTCACCACAGCTCCCGCTGTAATCACTTGACAGAGTTGGGTGCACCCATATGGATGTCCCAGTCTACTCCAGGGAACAGCTATCCCCATAATGGGCCGTACCTCCTCAGAAGACCCCAGGCCCTGTACCCAGCTACCCAGCAGACAGTTTACTGGAGGTGCAGAAGGTCTCATGACCTGGCATCACTTCCCCCCAGATGCTGCATCCCCAGGGCTTCCTGCCACCAACAGCCACTGAGTTGCTCAACCAGCCCCCTTTTTTGACTCCTCCTTCACCCTCACCTCTCACACATAATGCATCCCCGAATTCTACCCACCCATTCTCCTAAAGTCCTCTTAAATATGATATTTCTCTCTGCCCCTTCCACTGCCACCCTAATCCACACAACCACCGTCTCTCACACCTCTTAGCTACCCCCCCCCCCACATCCTCCCTAGCCCCACTCCAGTTTGGTGTTCACACCGCAGCCCAAGTGACCTTTTGAAAACACAAATCTCACCTTGTCATCCTGCTGTTTAAAATCCGTCTGTGGTTGAGATGAACAGATGCACACTCCCATGGATAAAATAGATGAACAGAAGCTTCCCTGGTAGCTCAGTGGTAAAGAATCCGCCTGCCAGTGCAGAAGACACGGGTTCGATCCCTGATCCGGGAAGATCCCACATATCTCGGAGCAACTAAGCCCGAGTGCCACAACTATTGAGCCTGTGCTCTAGAGCCCGGGAGCTGCAACTGCAAAGCCGGAGCCCTAGAGCCTGTGCTCTGCAACAAGAGAAGCCACTGCAATGAGAAGCCACTGCAACGAAGAGTAGCCCACACTCTGCGCAACTAGAGAAACCAGAGCACAGCCATGAAGACCCAGCGCAGCCAAAAGATAAATAAAATTATTTTTAAAAATAGATGAACATCAAGGATGTGCTGTATAGCACAGGGAACTATATTCTGCATTCTGTAATAAACCCTAATGGAAAAGAATCCAAATAAAGAATATACATACATACATATATATATATGTCCAAATTACTTTGCTGTATACCTGAAACTAACACATTATTTTAAATCGACTATACTTCAATCAAAAAATGAAAAGCTTTTCATTAGAATGAAAAGCAAAATGCTTGGTCTGCCCCCATTAGACCCTGCAGCATCTGTCTCCCAAGACCTTCCCTGCTTACCGGATGTAATCCTACCACAAGGACTTCACCTGGGTTAAGAGACTGAACACAGCCAGGATCTCAATGGCCCACCCGTACCCCTCACAGGTCCCTCTCCCACCTACGCCCAGAAGCACTCATCTTAAACTCTCTGATCCTTCTTCCTTGCTTTCTTTCAAATTTTTGCCATGTAGGGTTACATCTCTATAAAATAAAGTTTATGCATCCAGGCAGATTACTATAATTCAGTTCAGTTCAGTTGCTCAGTCGTGTCTGACTCTTTGAGACCCTATGAACCACACCATGCCAGGCCTCCCTGTCCATCACCAACTCCCGGAGTTTATCCAAACTCATGTCCATTGAGTCGGTGATGCCATCCAACCACCTCATCTTCTGTCATCCCCTTCTCCTGCCCTCAATCTTTCCCAGCATCAGGGTCTTTTCAAATGAGTCAGCTCTTCGCAGCAGGTGGCCAAAGTATTGGAGTTTCAGCTTCAGCATCAGTCCTTCCAATGAACACCCAGGACCGATCTCCTTTAGAATGGACTGGTTTGATCTTGCAGTCCAAGGAACTCACAAGAGTCTTCTCCAATACCACAGTTCAAAAGCATCAATTATTCTGTGCTCACCTTTCTTTATAGTCCAACTCTCACATCCATACATGACTACTGGAAAAACCATAGCCTTGACTACACAGACCTTTGTTGACAAAGTAATGCCTCTTCTTTTTAATATGCTGTCTAGGTTGGTCATAACTTTCCTTCCAAGGAGTAAGCATCTTTTAATTTCATGGCTGCAATCACCATCTGCAGTGATTTTGAAGCCCAAAAAAATAAAGTCAACCACTGTTTCCACTGTTTCCCCATTTATTTGCCATGAAGTGATGGGACCAGATTCCATGATCTTAGTTTTCTGAATGATGAGTTTTAAGCCAACTTTTTTACTCTCCTCTTATACTTTCATCAAGAGGCTCTTTAGTTCTTCTTCACTTTCTGCCATAATGGTGGTGTCATCTGCATATCTGAGGTTATTGATATTTCTCCCGGCAATCTTGACTCCAGCTTGTGCTTCCTCCAGCCCAGTGTTTCTCATGATGTACTCTGCATATAAGTTAAATAAGCAGGGTGACAATGTACAGCCTTGATGTACTCCTTTCCCGATTTGGAACCAGTCTGTTGTTCCATGTCCAGTTCTAACTGTTGCTTCCTGACCTGCATACAGGTTTCTCTCTGGTCTGGTATTCCCATCTCCTTCAGAATTTTCCTCAGTTTACTGTGATCCACACAGTCAAAGGCTTTGGCATAGTCAATAAAGCAGAAATAGACGTTTTTCTGGAACTCTCTTGTTTTTACATAGCATTTAATATTTTTCTGTTAAGAAAGTAGAATCTTTGGTTTTTATTAAAGTATAATAAAAAATAATAAAGTTTAGTTTTTCCTGTTTTGAGTTGGAACCCTACTCTAGATATTCTTTTATGATTTGCTTCTTTTTCTCAACGTGAGTATCACCGCACTGGAAGTACATCCTTCATGCATTTCCATTGACGTGTAATATTCCAGTGAGTGAATACCCATCATGCGTGTATTTTTCTGTTGGCAGATAGACTGTTGCCAGCTTAGAGTGTTTTACAAACCATGTGGCTGGAGTTCTGGAGCTCTTGCTGTGCTTTGAGAGTCCGGTGCTCTCGCCTGCTTCACGCCCTCATGGGAACGCGTTGTCTCTGCCGAGGCCTCTCACGCCACCTCCATCCCGCCCACCTTGCTGTGCTCCTAGTCCCATACATCTCGCATCTCACAGAGGCTCATCCTGACCCAGCCTCTAGCCCGGGGCCCCCGCAGGGTGCTCCCTCCACGCTCATCCATCCACGCATGCGCGCACGCGTTCCTTCACACAGGTCTAAGCAGCTTCTTCAGGCTGACCTCCGGTGCTGCCCAGGCCTGGACGGACTGGAGGAAGAAAGCGAGCCCCTCTGAGCAAATGAAGGCTCCCCTGAACAGGCAGCACCCCCACCTCACCCCAACAGGAAGCGCACACCCTGAGCAGGCAGTCCGCCACCCCCTCCCGCTCAGCTAGGATGCCAGCGCAGCGCAGGAAGAGCTGGGGGGCGGATCCTAGCTCTCTGAACTGTTCGATTTCCACCCTCTCTCCACCCCCTCACATTAGCCTCTGTGGTGCGAGTTGCAAGGGTCTCTTCTACTGCTTAAAAAGGGAAGGAAAAAAATGCAAACTGAGTAAAAAGGAAAGGAAAGAAAGCAGCTGGAGAATGCTGCCCAGCATTTGGTGTAACCACCAGGGGCTTTCCAATGACAGCTAAAACTGGTTTTGATTTCGAGGTTTCGTTTCTTTTAATCTAGCAGATAATTAGAGGGAAATCAAATCCAGCCTGGCAGCCGAAGATCAACCTGTCGCTGTTGGGATCAATTCCCACTTATTTTACCATCTTCTCCTCCACACATTAAAAAAAAAAAAAAACAACCCACATCCCCAGGTTGCATATATCATTTGACCTAAATAATATACATATTATTTAAATACTACTTTCAGATTGGATATTTCCCATGACAAACACTCTCTTAGGAATAAGCAGCATCTTCTTTCCCTCCAAATAAAGAACTCCTTGCTTTGCAGATTTAAAAACATCCAACTGCAAACACCCTTAAATGGATGAGAAAGATCAAAGTGCAGAGAGGGGAAGAAACTCTGTACCATGTACGGCTTCAGATGGCAGTGACAGGATTTACCCCAAAGCACCGACTCCAGGGCTCCAATTCTTACCACTCTGCTCTCCCACCAGGACATTAACAACAGCAGTGCCTCTCCAGTTCTGCTTCCTGAAGGGCTCTCTCTAGCCTAAGACAGACTTCTAAATAGCACACAGAGGATTTCCCTGGTGGTCCAACGGTTGGGAATCTGTCTGCCAATGCGGGGGACATGGTCTGTGCACCGCAACTACTGAAGCCCATGTGCCTTAGAGCCCATCCGTGCTCTGCAATAAGAGAAGCCACCACAATGAGAAGCCTGCACATAACAGCTGGAGGGCAGCCCCCACTTGCTGCAACTAGAGAAAGCCAGTGCGCAGCAGTGAAGACTCAGCACAGCCAAAAATAAAATAAACAAATAAATAATTTTAAAAGTAAAATAAATAAATAGCACACAAAGCTTTAAGCACAAGATGCTGGAAATAAACCAAACATTGCTCCATACGGAGGCAGACTCTGACCCAGCCATTGATGAAAATGATGTTTACTGAGCTGTTAATAAGAAGGGGAAATTGCTGTTGCATAAAATGGAGAAAAATAAAAACAGTATACAAAAATTATATAGAGAGTATGGCCTCAGCTATAAAACAATATAGACAGGAGAAAACTATACCATTTTTATGAACTAAAAAGTTAATCATGATTAGCTCTGGGTGGTTGAATTTGAGGGAGATTTTTATTTCATGCTATACACTCTGGTATTTCCCCTTTTTTTCTATAATGAGCACGTATTACTTTTATAATAAGAAAAATTTCAAGAAGCATCTGTCACAGAAGCAAGATCTGTCTTCTCCAACCCCAAGTGCCATTTTGGAGGTCTGACTGATGGTCCTTCCTGACCCTGCCTAACTCCTATGCTCAGCTTCCTGCCTCCATCCTTCTCTCCCACCAAGCTTATTTATGTCTTTCTCACCCAATCAAGCCCAAGAAAATGTAAGCCCCACTTCATTCACCATGGCTGCCTTGACCACTCCAGGCCAGCTATTAGTTGAATCATAGGAAAGTGTCAATGGTTGTAGGTTAGAAAAAAGGATCTAATACCTGTAATTTCATATGATTCCACCTCATCTGTGGCTCATCCTGCCCGCTTCTGAACTTCTAGCATGTTCCCAGTCTGGGACACCCTACTGCACACAAATAGCCTGGTTCTGTTTCATTTTGGGTCATGTGTAGATCTTGCTTTAAGCTAGTGTTCTCTGTACTGGCTTACATTTCATTCATTGTGAATCTTCATTGATTGAAGATTAGTGAATATGAAGTAGCCACCTAGCTGGCCAGAGAGCTCCCTCACATGGACCTGATCAATCTCTCATGAGCACCTACTTATGTTCAGTGATTGAAGCTAAAGGGATGCGTCCCTGCCTTCAGGTTTGGGTGAAGACACAAACCCAGTCGGATACGGACAATGCCATGTGGGTGCACATCTCCTTAGTGCACTTAATACCTTCACATCCACTCTCTCAAGGCAAGATCTAGACACACTTGGCTTTAAATCGCAGGCTGTCACTTTTAAGTGGTGTGGGCTTGGGCCTGTCACTCACCCTGCCCAGGCCTCAGTGTCTGTCCCCTTAAAACAGAAGCACCTACGGCATATGGCTGTTGTGAGGACAAAACAGGAATAACGGTAAATACCACCGTCCTGTGCACCATAAGCCGTCTACAAACGGTCCCTGGTAACAGAGGCAGAGCAGCTACTATTATTCCCTTTCCTCCCCTTATTTTGTTTGTTGTTGTTTGCTTTTTCGCTTGTTTTTGGTTTGGGTTTTTTGGGGGGTTTTTTTGTTTTCGTTTTATTTTGATGAGGAAACTGGGCTCAGGGGAGTCCAGTGACTTATCTGAGGCCAAGCAGACCTGGTATCTAAACCTCCATCCTGAGCCCAGACTGCAGGGCCTCCTTCCAAAAAGCCAACGACGCCTCATTGCAGAGCCCATGAACATTTAGGGCTCACTGGTGCAGCTCATGAGGAAATTTCCAAACACATTTGCTCGCCCGTCACTACCTGGAATAACTCTGGAAGGGCCCACACAGAATTCCGCTCTGTCATTTTCCCAAAAGTGCTGACTGACGGGCCATATGCTCGTCTCGGTTCCCATCTGCTCGGCGTCCGGGGCCACGGGGAGAAGCGGCCTGCCCACTGTTGGAGGGGCCCGGGTCCTGTCTAATGGTCCCCGAAATGATGCTCTCACGTCGGCCCGGGAGATCCGCCTTCCCCATAAGCCCCGGGAATGGTTCCTGCTCAACACGCTGCAGGCAAAAGAGGCTTTCTACTGGTTACTTCTGACTTAACGCTTAAACGTTTATGGATGGGAGAGAGCTGTCTGGTTTTATTTCTTGCACATAACATAACACACGTATCATTAGTCATTTCCTGTCCATCCTTACTTAAAAACACACGCGTGTTTTACTAGTTTGCTGATGGCCATCTGAAATGTGAAGCCTGGCCAGGTACGGTGGGTGTGACGGATCCTGAAGCCATGACACCCCGAACCCCAGGGGCAAATTGCTCCAGCTCCCTGGAGCCTCCAGTGACAATAGGACTGCTGGGTTCTTAGCTTTTTGAAAATATGATGAAAAATTTCTGACATTTCCTCCAGGAAAAATACACACAGACATGAAATTTTTTGTCGTTTCAGGGATCACAGACCCTCCGAAGGCCTTCGTGTTTCTGAATCAGGTTGAAGACAAGCTTGGATTTGCTCGGCCTGTCACCCCAGGTCACCCACCTCTGGCCTCTGGATCTGCAGCTACCTCCCCACCAGCCCCTCCTCTCTACTCATCCGCTTCCTGCCTCTGCCTCGCCAGCTGACTTAACTCCTCACATTTCCCCCAACAGACCCCCGTGTCTTTGTTTCCTCCACCAGGGGATCCTTCCCTCCGTCTGTGTGTTCCAAATATTACTCATCCTTTAAAGCTCAGTTTTCTTGCCACCTCTGCCTTGTCGTTTTTTTTTTGTTTGTTTGTTTTTTTAACTCTTCTCATCAGGAAATTATCTTTCCCCACATTTTCTTCCCTCGTTACTTCATCTTTACATTTCGGGCACCTTGTACTTTCCACCTCATAGATATTTGTGGGTCTTGCCTCCCTTATGGACCTGTGAGCTAATTCACTTCCATAGTCTTCTCCCTGGGCCTTTCGCTGGTGGCTCAGATGGTAAAGAAATCTACCTGCAGTGCGGGAGACCCAGGTTCAATCCCTGGGTCGGGAAGATTCCCTGGAGAAGGGAATGGCAGCCCACTCCGGTAGTCCTGCCTGGGAAATCCCCTGGACAGAGGAGCCTGGTACAGTCTGCGGGGTCTCAAAGAGTCGGACACCCTCACTTAACTTTCAATCTTCTCCCTGGCACACAGTCAGTGCTCAATAAATGCTCTAAATAATCAGTATCTGTGTATGTGATCCTGATACAGGGTGTAAAATGAAACCCCAACAAGTGTGCAAATATTCATTTCTCTGTGACTCTGATTTATGTGAAATCGTCAGAGGTGCTTGGGGTCAGGGCGTGCTTGTTTACTACAAGCTTGTTTGCTACAAAGAAATCATTAGGGGTCAACAAAGCCCCAGAATTTCAACAAAATGTCAGCTGTGTGCATGTGGATGGGCCATTTGACAGGGTGGTCGGATGATTCTCCTGAAAGAATGCTTGCTTCCAGAAGACTACTCTGAAAAGTAAGAAAGATACTGTTCTACATTCACAAAGGCATGTTTAGTCCAAATAGTTTAGAAACCCTTCCTGCCTATCACTGAGGGGATTTCAGTCGGGATGTTCTGCCAATTTAAGGGGTAGAGATCCGGGCTTGAGGGAATTTCTGGTTAACGTATGTTTGATACTCTTCCCTAGGACAGGACGGAGTTACATTCCTTGATCAGACTACCAGACCTCAGCTGTGAAACCAAACCACTGGGAGATTCCTTGATTTCTGTTCTCTTAGAATGTGTGCATGCTAAGTCGCTTCAGTCGTGTCCGAATCTGTGTGACACTATGGACTGCAGCCTGCCAGGGTCCTTTGTCCATGGGATTCTCCAGGCAAGAATCCTGGAGTGGGTTGCCATGCCCTCTTCCAGGGGATCTTCTGCACCAAGGTATCGAGAACTGGCATCTCTTTATGTCTCCCATATTGGCAGGCGGCTTCTTTACCACTAGTGCCACCTGGGAAGCCCTAAGAAGAGAATGTTATATTAGAATGTTTCACCTTTATTCTAGATTCTACATAGAATCAACCTAATTTGAGGATTCGCCTAGTGTGTGGGCTCTAAACATGTCACAAGATCCAAGGGACACACTTGAGAGTCAAGGTAAGAAGTGAAGCCTGATCTCCCAGTGAAGCCTTCAGAAGATGAACCTCTCTGAATCAGGGACGAAGCTGTACTGGCAGGCTGACTCCACCCTACATTTAAACCTGGTTGTCATGGTGATAGGAGGTAAGTGAAGCTGGGAGAGGACCATGAAGCGCTGCCGGGGGAAAAGGGCTTCTGTGACTTACATAGGCATGTTCCAAATGTATACTTTTGAATAACAGGCAAGGAGCCCCCAGCTACCCCCAGCTCCCAGGCACTCATGACATCAAGAAATCCCCTCAGATTCCTCCAAGCCTGTCCCCGGCTTTATTTATAGTACTCTGGGGGTCCTAAAGGGTAATGATTCCTAAGAATCATTACATCCAGGAAACATCTACATCCAGGAAAAGGAGCAAAATACTAGAAAAATAGCTCCACCAAGGGGTAAACCCATCTTCCAAAAATTAATCAATTGATGGAATAATCACTTTGTTTATAAAATAATCTAAGAAAACAATTTATCCTCTTCTGCTTATGATAGAAGTGTTTCAAAAGAAAACCTTAGGCTCCCCAAATACCTTGAGAAAAGAGGACAGCTTCCGTTGGTTTTCCTGATTTCCTCCCCCGGCAAGTGATGGATCTTCTTCACCTTAGTTTTGTTGTGTACAATTCAGACAGGGAATCATTACATACACAACTCAAATAGGCTGCTTCAGGAGCTGGTGACTTACATGTCACTATCAGCATAACTTTCAAACGAAGCCTGATTGACCATGTGGTGACCCTAAGAACTAGCATTTGTCTAATGCCCTCAGATGCCATGAAGGCCTCTCATATGCGTCATTTCACCCGATGTCGGTGACAGTCCAGCCAAGGAGAGCCCTTGATCCCCATTTCAAAGACGAGATCAGAGAATAGAGCGACTTGGCCAAGCTCATTGTGCACTGATCAAAGATTAAGGACTTCGACCCAGATCTTGCTGATGCCAAGTCCAGTGCCTCGTCAGGACACGAGCCACTCCTCCGTCATGGATGCTCAGGAGGGACATTCTTGAGCCCAGAAGCTGACAGGCATGCTGATTTCTAAGGTCCCTGCCAGTTCTGTGCCTCTATCGATAAAATGATGGGGCTGGATTAAACTGGGGGCTTTAGAAACTTCTTGTAGCAGAAAAGATCCTTCCCTCTCAGAGGAAATCTAGAGAATGCCAAAGTATAAAATAGGTCATCCCAGCTCCCCTCTGGTTAAAAAAGAAATGACTCCCCTGGAAATGTCCATCAAGTGACAAATGGATAATAAAATATGGTATATCCACAGAATGGAACATTATTGGGGCATAAGAAGGAATAAAGTACTGATACATATTATAACATGGGTGAACCAAAAACATGCTAAGTGAAAGAAGCCAGCCAGAAAAAACTGCATTTACATGAAGTAACCAGAAAAGATAAATCCAGAGATAGAAAATAAGTTGGCAGAGGTGGGAATGGGGAGTGAGTGCTTAATGGATAACGGGTTACCTTTTGGGGTGACAAAATATTTTGGAGCTAGAAAGGAGTGCTGGTTGTACAACATTATGAATGTGCTAAATGCCACTGAACTGTATACTTTCGTGTGGCTAATTTTATATTGTGTGGATTTTACCTCCCTATGTGTGTGCAGAGATATAGGAGGGTTCTAGAATCCTATCCCATCAATCCCCCTTCCCCCGCTCCTGCAGTGCCTGTAAAGAATCCTAGGAAGTAAATCAATAGAGTCATCAGATATTACAAAAAGTCATCATAGTTCAAAACAGTTCTCATATGACAGCTATTTTGTTCCTTCAGGGGCCAAAGGTATATTTTCTCCTAACCCAACAAATAAATTTGTCTGGGCGAGTGACATCATGCTACATGGAAACAAAATTTTCCATTGCAGTCAGCTCCAATGTCAAGTCTAGTTACAGCGGTCCAACAGCTTTGGTTTTAGGATGTGTCATTGGTTTTAAACTCGAAAGTCTACTTTAAGTATACCAGAAAAGAGCATGGTAAGCACTTTTTGTTTGTTTGTTCAAATTTTAGCAGATAATTTTATTGGTGAGTAGTAAACTAAGCATTATTAAGTGCCTACTATATAGTAAGGTGGCTCAGTGGTAAAGAATACGCCTGCAATGCACGAGACAACTCAGGAAACTCGGGTTCAGTCCCTGGGTGGGAAAGATTCCCTGGAGAAGGGAAAGGCAACCCACTCCAGTATTCTTGCCTGGAGAATTCCATGGACAGAGGATCTTGGTAGGCTACAGTCCATGGGGTCACAAAGACTCAGACACGACTGAGCATACACACACTATATAGTAAGTCTTGCACGTTGCTTCACTTAAACATCATTATCCCCATTTTACAGAAAAGGATACCGAGGCTCAGAATAGCTCTCCACATCTTCAACGTCAAGATTTGAATCTCAGTCTCTTCAGCTCAGGAGAAAGTTCTATCCACTATGCCAAGATGGGTCTCAGTAGGGTCACAGGTCCCTCTCCCCGTGGAAGGCATGAGGACTGCTTTCTGCCGCATTAATATACTGACCCCAGCCTACATGGCCCCCCTACTCCCAGGGTGTGTGAAGATGCAGAACACACAGACACAGGTGTCTGATACCCTTCCAAGGCCCCCTCTGCACCTTTCTAGAGCAGTTTAGATCAGCTTAAGCCTTTTTGCTTCAGTCTGTGCAGGAAAAGTGAAAACTACCTTCAACAGTCTTGCTGACAAAGTGTATTCAATGAACTGATGAGGGATACATCAAACTCTCTTTTGCTAAGGAGTTGAAGAGCAAGGCAAGGATACCATTTGTTTTTTAAATATTTAGGTTGGATCCTATTCAAACACAAGAAACTCCGGCTTCTAAAATTAACTGCTGGCCTAGAAGTCCTTGTGACGTCACTTCCTGCAGTTGGCGTGACTTGGTCCCAGATTTGAACACACAGTTCAGCACTACAACACTGTGCCTTATCTATGGGCACAAATACGGTGCCTTTCCAAGTTATTCTGAAACAGTTTTACACAAAGGAGTTGAGAATAATTTCAGCCTTTTGTTTTGTATGCAAGTGTTAGTTGCTCAGTCGTGTCCAACTCTGTGATCCCATGGACTGTAGCCCGCCGAGCTCCTAAGTCCATGAAATTCTCCAGACAAGAATACTGGAGTGGGTTGCCATTTCCTACTCCAAGGGATCTTCCTGACCCAGGGATCGAACCCCGGTCTCCCTCATTGCAGGCAGATTCTTTACAGTCTGAGCCACCAGAAAAGCCCTTGGTCTGTATGGTAAAGTTATCAAAATGCTGATAATATTTCCTTACATATAATGCATTTTACAGATTACAAAATGCTTTCATGGACAATCGTTGCTCGTTTTTGTTTTTTTTTTAAAAAAGTACAATTAAGGAAAAATATCAGTAAATGCCATTTAGCTATTAACATACTTCCTTGGCAGCTCAGATGGTAAAGCATCTGCCTACAATGTGGGAGACCTGGGTTCGATCCTTGGGTCGGGAAGATCCCCTGGAGAAGGAAATGGCAACCCACTCCAGTACTATTGCTGGAAAATCCCATGGATGGAGGAGCCTGGTAGGCTACAGTCCATGGGTCGCAAAGAGTTGGACACGACTGAGAGACTTCACTTCAGTTATATTGTAGGTAGGGAAACGGTGAGATGAAAGCATTTTTCTATTAAGATTGAAGTCAGGTTCTTGAAGTTCTGTACTTGGTTATCAGTTTAAAAAAAGAAAAGAAAAGTCAATGCTTTTTAAATTAAAAATGAGGTGCAGCTACTTATGATGTGATAAGTCATAAAATGCTTTTCCCATCCCTCCCAATGGTCCTGGGCCCATTTAAATTGCTTTTAACTTTTAGATCTGCAGCTCATGTGGATCACATCAAATGCCAGGTGTCAGTGAAAAAAAAACCAAACAACTAGAACCAGAAAATGAAAGCTGATCATGTTTTGAGGCCATCTAATGTAAAATACAGCAGTCCCCTTTCCTCTCTTCCTGGTTTTGGTGGCAGAGGTTAAGAAGGCTTAGGCCACACAATAGCCTTTGAACTTGTTCCCACCAAAGGGATCAGACGGTTAACACGTCAAGGTCATCTTTAAAAATCTATCCCCCTGGGCCATCCTGGCATGATAGCCACCAAAATCTCCCTGCAGTGCAACCCAGTCACTCAAGACCTAATCTCTACCAGTGAGATCAATAACCATTAGAGAGTGGATTTTTGAGAAATGAATTATATTGCAATGAATCTGACCAAACTGCAATTAATCCACTGCTTTTCCTCAAGGATGGCTAAAAAAGGCAGCTGCATGTGTGTACGAGTAGACCCATTATCCAGCTGCCGTGAGCTGCTCCCGTGAGCTGCTCCCGTGAGGGTTCCGCAGACCTGACCTGCCACCGCTTTGAAGCCCTCGTCGGTGGAGGCCACACCTGGCGGGATCAGCCCACGTGAACCACAGGTGAGCATTCTCAGCGAGCCTTGCTGGCCTTGGATCCGTGCCTCACACAGCAAAAAATGCTCTGGAAGAGAACTCAACCAAGCAGGCACCATCCAGCCTGACTCAGAATATGACAAATGCTCCTTCAGAGTGACATTTCCTGCAGGGCAGCGGTGCCCAGCCTCGGCTGCGAGATAGACTCACCTGGGGAACCTACACTGTTTCCGTGGCCGGGCCTCCAGCCCAGGCTGATTAAAAGCAGCATCTCTAGAAGTGGGGGCGCTTGCACTGGCATTTACAAGAGCTCTCCAGATGGTTCTGACGTGTGGCCAAGGGGAGAAGCACTACTGGAGGGTGATTCTGACAATATCTGGGCTTGAGCCCTGTCGGTGAGGGGCAGCAGTACGAGGAGCCTGCGAAGCACCACCTGCTCAGGGAAGTCGGGGTTCCTCACGTTCCTAAACCACAGCTGACAAATGCTTTACTTGTCTGGGGGGTGTTTGGGTCCAACTGATATGTCAGGGGTACCAAGAGTGCTGTTTGAAATGCTTGTCTTTGGTTTTTCTGCCTAAAACAGGCACAGTGATATTTACTCAACCCTCACTTTGCGAAAGCCAGGAATTTGGTGAAAACAAAACTTACAAAATACCCAAGTGACATCATGTCTTTCACTTCAGGGGTGATTCCATGGAGGGAAGGGCTGGGCACATACTCCCATCAATATTTCAGTTAGATGTTACTGGGTGGGTGGGATGAACAGGTATTATGAGGTTGTAAATATTATAGAACTGCCACAGGTTTGACAGTTGGTTCTGCAGATTTTGAAACAAAAAGTTTATATTGCAAGAGTGTTAACACCATGAAGAAAATTAAAAGAAAGCGATCCTTACTACACACGTCCAAGTTACCTGTGGCCCCCTTCTCCAGCATTTTGTACTCTTTCCCTATGCTCGAGGGTTTCATAGAGAAGCACCATGTGGGCAATGGTGAGGGAAGGGAGAATCTGTCGCTGGGGGAGAGTGGGTTTCCAGAAAGACTTTCCAGACTCAGATAACGATTGGCTAGAAATTCATCTGCTGAACTGCAAGTGTGTCTCCATCTCTTGACCCTGAGTCACTATATCCGGAAGGTAATACTCATAGATGAAAATATGATTCATTAGGTTGTTAAGGTAGAAATCTCACTCACGATGCTAACATGTTTCGAGAGCTTACCTGCTTAGGACACGGGAAGCAGAATTGATAGAAATAAATGATGTAAAAAATACTTACTGGCTCTCTCTTTTCTTTTTAAGTGGGTCCATGAGACGCAGAGTGTCTCTGATCACAGCCACTTTCACTTCTTCATCGACAAGACTGGGGACATTCTCAAACACCCCTGGAGAGAGCTTGAAGGGTAAGGATTGCGCATTATGGTAGAGACAGTGATTCAGCACCTACTGACCACAAGCACTAGCCCCAGTGGCTGTGCTGTCAAGAATTGTTTAAAGGCTCCCTTCAGTCTACCTTTAAAATGTCAGTTTCCTTTTACAAATAAACAAAATACACGAAGGGGGAAAAAAATAGCACTGGGCTTTTCTCATTATCAAAATGATATATGCTCATTGTAGAATATTTGCAAATATGGAAGAGGTGAAGAAAAGAACCCTCATAATCCACCCCCACCCAAAACCCAGGATTAATAGTTGGTGTATTTCCTTCCAGTCTTTTTTAATGAATTCTTAAGGGGGGGGGGCTGGGGGAGGGAGATAAGCACCGCTCAATGTACTATTTATCTTAGGGACTGAAGCATGTCGACATGGCTAAATCATATTCATGGAATTTCAATTAGTTCATCTCCTGAGGCTAACTAATTAGTTCATGTCAAAACTGATGGAAAGGCTCAGCTGCTTCTCCATTTGCAGATCTTCAGAACTGGAGAAGGGCACGCGGGGAAGTCACCATAGGTTGGATAGGTCTTATATTAATAGACGACGTTCTGAACTCAACAAAACTGAAGTTATTTAGTCAGGAACAGAACTTGGCCGGGCAAATCTGACAATGTCAAATCTTGTTTAGCCAAGGGAGCAGCGAGAAGAGTGGGAACATTCAGTTTGCCTGGTAATACATTCAACGAGATACTCAAAATACTTACTTCTTGCTCATGTTCGATTCTCATGCTGGGATTTGCATTTACTTCAAGTAGTATAGGCTTCAGATTTTTCATGAGAAGAATGTCAAAGCCTAAAATCTAGGGCAGGATAAACATAATTCAGAATTAGTTACAGTGTCTTTTCAGGAATCGGGTACTATATTAGGGGTATTAAGGTGAAAATAAATTCCAACTCCGCCCCTAGCCTGGGCCTTGACCCTGGCTTCTCTCATCCATAGCCCCTCTTCCTCTGGATGGACTTGTCAGGCCAAATGGACAGCAGAAAATTTTACAGGGGCCTTGGTAATAGGATGAGGTCCCATGGTTCATTTTAGCACCATCAATGTCATCTGAAGGGCTGTAAGATGATGACCTCGCTCTTTTTTAACAGGTTTTTTATTATGTTAAGGATCAGTAATAGTCCATCAATTTCTCCCTCTGCTTCTGTTCTCCTCTTTTAAGTTGCTTCTTAGCTGGATCTCTAAAAAACCCGAAACTATGTTTCTTAACCTCAGGTATATATCAGCATCACTTAAGGACCCCTTTCAAAACCACTGCTCATCCCTAGCCCACACCTATGAGTCAGAGTATTTCAGAGTGGAACACAGCCAGTGTATTTTCAATAACAAATACCCTGGATAATTCTGATGGACCCTCCTACCCAAGAAGACAGGAATATTTATTAGGTGCCCACTAGGCACCAGTTATGATACAATGCACCAATTATTCACAATCTTGATTCATTCTCACGACAGCGTATTTGAAGTAGGGATCATGCCCTGCATTTCACAGAAGCAGAAAGTGAGTCTCGGAAAAGCCAGTGGGTTTCCCTGAGACTGCTCCTCTCGTAAATGACAGAGCTGGATTTCAGAAATGCAGAAATGGCTATGTAGTTTGTGGGACCCAGTGCAAGATGGAAATGCAGTGTTCAAAAAGTATTAACAAATTTCATGATGCTGAAACAGAGCATTAAACCAAGCATGGAGCCCTTTGGAGTGTGGGGCCCTCTGTGACGGCACAGCCCACACGCCCCTGGAGCCAGCCTGCACCCATGGCCAGCTTTAGCACCCTTGCCAACCGGCCAACCGCCTGCTCTTGAACCTGGCATTCTGCCTCAGGTGTGGCTTTGTCTTCTGGCCTCTTTCAATTCCTCACAAGTCCCATGCTTGGGGTAAGCCACCCTGTGCATTTCACTCCCTCCGCCTGAAAGAGCCCTTTATCTAGATAACGTCTCCTCACCTGTGAGATCAAAGTTTCTAACTGGATTCAGACGTGGACTACGAGGATGCCAGATTCTTGGGAGGACAGTCATTATCTCTCTAGGAGGTGATAAGGTAGAAAACTCCTAATATGAGTGATACCATCCCAAAACTTCAAAAAGTAACGGAGAATAAAGGAGGGGAGAGAACAAAGATACAGCTGCATCACCTCCTCTGTGGACTCAAGAAGAAAATATGAGGGGAAATCCATCTACTTGTCTATCTAGAATATGCATTAGTTAAATGATAATTGGGATCGGATGTATGAAGGTGGAGGACTCACTCATGCTGGGTTGAGAGTGAAATGATGAATTTAAGTCAGGGATGCAGCTGGGAGAATAGATTTCAGGGGAAGGAAAGAAGTAGTTTGGGACAGGTCGGCTTTTTTTTTTGGTTCAATTTTTTCAAAAAGATTTATTTATTTATGGCCGCACTGGGTCTTCATTGCTACCCAAGGGCTTTCTCTAGTTGCAGCAAGCAGGGGCAGCTCTTCATCGTGGTCCGTGGGCTCCTCATTGCGGTGTCTTCTCTTCTTGAGGAGCACGGGCCCTAGAGCTCAGGCTCAACAGTTGTGAAACACCGTATGCGGGATCTTCCCGGACTAGCGATCAAGCCCATGTCCTTTGCATTGCAAGGTGGATTCCTAACCACTGGACCACCAGGGAAGCCCTCAATTTTTATTGGAGTATAGTTGATTTACACCACCTTGTTAGTTGGAACAGGTCGACTTTAAGTTATGTGGGAGACATGCAGATCAAACCAGTCTAGAGGCTGTTGACGGAGAAGGCAATGGCACCCCACTCCAGTACTCTTGCCTGGAAAATCCCATGGACTGAGGAGCCTGGTAGGCTGCAGTCCATGGGGTTGCACAGAGTCGGACACGACTGAAGTGACTTAGCAGCTTGGCAGCAGCTTTATCCTTATTAATGAACTCAGAGCCCGGATGACCATTTGGGGGTTGGGGGCAGGGCACATAATTCAAGATGAGGTTATTCTTCAAGAAAGGACAATAAGGATGAAAAGTTGGGAAAAGTCATCCTCACTCTATTTTTCTTTCCCTGGTCATAAGAAGAAAGGAATGGAAATTCAGTAGAAAATGTTACATGTATTATAGATCTGCTAAATAATATATGACAAGTGGATATGAGTAATGAGGCCTGTAAGAGACTCTGGTGACATCATCAGTCTAACTTCAGACCTGGTCTGAGATCTGATGTTGATGAGCCTACGGAGAACAATGGGGGCAGTGTCAACGTTTATCATCCCGAGTCATGGACTCTTACTTTTTGCTACATCTTAGAAGCTTGGACTTGTCCTTTCTCAGCCTGGTGGATTCGTCTCAGCTCAGTGCACAGGGATTTCACGAATCCACAGCTATCGGAAAGCTGGAGGAGAGGAGTGGCAGAATTTCACCGGCCGCAGGGACCTGCACCCAGCAGCAGCATAAAACTTTCCAGAGCCCAAACTTTGGTGCGTGTAGTTGACTGTGTTGAGTGCTCTGGAGCCAGACTTGGGCTTCAGTCCAGTTCAGTCTCTCATATTTGCTACATGACTCTAGGCCTCTGTGAGCCTCACATAACTCATCAGAAAAAAAATGGGCATAACAACAGCTTCCTTGCAGGGTAGTTGACAACGGAAGCAAAAAAAAAAAAAAATCCCTAGAGTTATGCTCATCTTAAAGAAAGTACTCAGTATACGCTGGCTCCCTTTCTGGTTTCCTACTGATCCCATCAACAAGAAATGGCATTATTAGTTTTGGAGTCCAGAGGAACTCATTTCAAATCTTTTGCCTTCAGCTTGTGTAACTACCGGCAAGTGACTTGCAGCTCCAAGCCCCAGTTTCCTCATCTGTAAAATGGGACTAAGAATAGTGCCTGCCTTACTCCATTCATTCATTAAATACTGAATGCTTCCTGTGCCCTAGAGACTCTTCCAGCTTCCGGAAATACAGGAATGGACTAGACCAAGTCCTTACCCTCATGGAGCCCAGGCAAAGAGACAGGAGCAAGTAAAGATAATGGGATGTAAAATGCTTTGCATGGTATTTTACACATAGTATTTAATGAAAGTCATCTTCATAGTTCTTCACAAGTTCAAGGAAAGATGAATTTTTCCCCAAAGTTTAATGAAAAATGGAGCAGCAGTGGACCTCAAGAAACAGAGTCACAAGACTTGGAGGAGCTTAGAGCTGGTCTTTTCATAAGATCCCAGAATGTCAGAGCTGGCAGAAAATCAGGAATTTATTTGATTCAGTGTTTTTCAAAATGAGATTATTTTAAGGGGGAAGCACTGGGGAGACCAGATCAGATCAACTTTTATCTTTTTTTACATCCTGGGGTTCCCATGGGAAAAGTATATATCTATATCTACATATCTATCTATCTACACTAGATTAGTAGTATATATACTACTAATCCAGGCTTCCCTTGTGGCTTAGTGGTAAAGAATCTGCCTGAAATGCAGGAGACCTGAGTTCAATCCCTAGGTTGGGAAGATCCCCTGGAGAAGGAAATGGCAACCCACTCCAGCATTCTTGCCTGGAGAATTCTATGGGCAGAGGAGCCTGGTGGGCTACAGTCCACGGGGTTGCAAAGAGTCAGACATGACTGAGCCACTGAACAACAACACTACTAATCTAACCTAACATCCACTTTGCACACCAGAAACCAGGAGTTTAGAAATAGGAATACCTCTCTCCAGTTGGGTGGCAGAGCAGGAAATGTCAAATGGAGAGAGAGAGAACTTTTCAATTATGTGATACTCTCCACCCTCCAAGTCATTCAATCAGCAATGATGTGTTGCTACTTACAGGGTGCCCTGGGGACTCAAAGATATCTTGTCCTTCATCCCTCCCCTCCGGAAACTTCCAAAGCAAGCTGGAGAGAAAAGGGCCCTGAGCCATTCATTGTAAACTCAGGTAAAGCCTCCAACCTGCTTTCCAGTAAGAGGGAAGTACCTCCTGAGCCCCAGAACTACACATCCATCTGCATCCAGAGTATTCCCAACTTGGAGATCCCACACCCCTCACATTCAACATAACCAAACTCACTATCTGTGGTCAGCAGACTCTAAGATGGTCCCAATGATACCACCTCCTGTATTCATACCCTTATGTAAGCCCCTTTCCCTGAGAGCAGGCCGCACCTAGTAATGTTTTTCTAACAAACAAAATAAGGCAGAAATGATGGGGTATCATTTCAAATATTAGGTTATATAAAAAGACTGGCTTGCATCTTGCGATGCGTTCTCTTACTCTCTTGTTCCCTCAACACTAAGGGAAGCTCATCTTTCCTTGAACTTGTGAAGAACTATAAAGATGACTTTCATTAAATACTATGTGAGCTGCTTGATGGAGAGGCTGAGATGGCCTCTGGAACTGATGTCCCAGCCAACAGGCAGGGGGACGTGAGGCCTGCCAACAGCCATGTGAGTGGGCTGGGGAGGGGATCTTTCCCCCGTAGCCTCAAGATGACTGCAGTCCTGGACAATATGTTAACTGTAGTCTGTGAGGGACTTTCAGCCAGCAGCAGTCAGCCAAAAATCTCTCCTTCCTTCACATCTAGCTGCTCACAGGCTCTGTACATTCTGCCCCCAAAAGAGCTTTCTAGACCTGGCCCAATCTCCCTGTTCCTAGTCTAGATCAAACCTGTACCATCTTTCACCTGGACTACTTTAATACCTTCCCCCATTCATTTCCCTGCTCTCAAACTCACTCCTCTAATCACCTGGCACAAAGGGCTACCAGAGAAATTTTTATAAAATGTATATAAAATGTTAGGACTCCTCTACCTAAAATCCCAACTTACAGGAGGAAGCCCAAGTTCCAGAGCATGTCCTGCAAATTCCTCTGTGACCAGCATCTGTGTCAAACTCTAGCTTTCTTTTCTCCTACTCAATGCTGCACATCTTGAGCTCTAATTGTGCTGAACTGTTAGTAATTCTGGGCTTCCCAAGTGGTAAAGAATCTGTCTGCCAACTCAGGAGACCTGAGTTCAATCCCTGGTTTGGGGAGATCCCCTGGAGAAGGAAATGGCAACCCACTCCAGTATTCTTGCCTGGGAAATCCCTTGACAAAGGAGCCTTGCAGGCCACAGTCCACAGGATCACAAAAGAGTTGGGACACGACTTAGCAACTAAACAACAACATTAGTAGTTCTAGAATGCTTTCCTGCTCTCTGCCCTTACACTCTTCTTCTTGGAAGACAACTTTATTTTTCAAATATTTATTGAGCAGCTACCAAACACTAAGTAGTATTCCAGGCACTGGGGATAAAGCAGTGAAGAAGACAAGGTTTGTTTTAACTCCTGCCCTCTTGGAGCTTACATTCTAGAAGAGAGACCACAAGCAAGTAAGTATCTATGACAAGGTAAGAACATAGAGCGTGTACAGTGGATGGAGGGACGGGCTTGGTGGTCAGGAAAGGCCTGAGATTGGTGAGATTTGTCATCTTGTTGTCTTCTGGTTTGCACTGTTTCTGATGAGAGGTTTTCAATTATTTTTCATTCCTCTGAACATAATATGTCTTTCCTCTCTAGCTGCTTTTAGCTTTCCTCTCTAGCTGCTTTTAAGATTTTCTTATTGTCACTGGGTTGATTTTGATAAGCCTTGGTGTGTGTGTGTGCACATTAGTGTAAGTATGGCCATTTCTTCAGATATTTTTCTGTATCTTCCTTGTCTCTTCTGCTCAGGAAACTCCAATTATACAGATGTTAGACCATCTGATATTGTACCATAGGTAACTGAGGGTTCATTTATTTTTCCTGTCACTTTCCTCTCTGTGTTTCATTCTGAATAAATTCTATTGCTATGTCTTCAAGTTTGCAGATCATTTCTTCTACAGTATCTAATTTGCTGTTAATCCTATCCAGTGAAATTTTCAGTATAGATATTGCATTTTCTCCCATTTGGTTCCTAGAAGTTCCATTTGGTTCTTTTTCATGGCTTCATTTCTCTCTACAGTAAACTATTTTCTTTTAAACTTTTGTACATAGTCGTAGTAGCTGTCTTAACATCCTTTTTCTACTAGTTTCATCATTTCTAATATTTATGGGACTGTTCCTATTGATTTTCCCCCTAGGTATGAGTTACCTTTTCCTGCCTTGGGGAATATCTAGTGGCTTTTTATTGGATACTGGACATTTAATGCTCAGTATCTGGATTTTGTCTTCTTTTTAAAAAGTGCGAAAATTTTAGGCCAGACCACCTTATCCGCCTCCTGAGAAACCTGTATGCAGGTCAAGAAGCAACAGCTAGAACCAGACATGGAACAACAGACTGGTTCCAAATAGGGAAAGGAGTACATCATGGCTGCATATTGTCACCCTGCTTATTTAACTTATATGCAGGGTACATCATGTGAAATGCCAGGCTGGATGAAGCACAAGCTGGAATCAAGATTGCTGGGAGAAATATCAATAACCTCAGATATGCAGATGACACCACCCTTATGGCAGAAATCGAAGAAGAACTAAAGAGCCTCTTGATAAAAGTGAAAGAGGAGAGTGAAAAAGTTGGCTTAAAGTTCAACATTCAAAAAACTAAGATCCTGGCATCTGGCCCCATCACTTCATGGCAAATAGATGGAGAAACAATGGAAACAGTGACAGACTTTATTTTGGGGGGCTATAAAATCACTGCAGATGGTGACTGCAGCCATGAAATTAAAACACTCTTGCTCCTTGGAAGAAAAGCTATGACCAACCTAGACAGCATATTAAAAAGCAGAGACATTACTATGCCGACAAAGGTCCGTCTAGTCAAAGTGATGGTTTTTCCAGTAGTCATGTATGGATGTGAGAACTGGACCATAAAGAAAGCTGAGCACCGAAGAACTGATGCTTTTGAACTGCATTGTTGGAGAAGACTCTTGAGAATTCCTTGGACTGCAAGGAGATCAAACCAGACAATCCTAAAGGAAATCAGTCCTGAATATTCATTGGAAGGACTGATGCTGAAGCTGAAACTCGAATACTTTGGCCACCTGATGTGAAGAATTGACTCATTTGAAAAGACCCTGATGCTGTGAAAGATTGAAGGCAGGAGGAAAAGGGGATGACAGAGGATGAGATGGTTGGATGGCATCACCAACTCAATGGACCTGAGTTTGAGCAAGCTCTGGGAGTTGGTGATGGACAGGGAAGCCTGGCATGCTGCAGTCCATGGGGTTGCAGAGTTGGACACGACTGAGCGACTGAACCGAACTGAAGTTTTTAGGCAGTCAGTTATTTGCAGATTACATTGATACCTTCCGGGCCTATTATTTAAGCTTTACTAGGTTGAGTCTAGAGTAACTTTCATCCCAGGGAAGATTCAATCCATTAGGACAGAACTTCTCTGGAGTCTCCCTTGAATGTGTCCAGTAACCACCAAGCACTCTCCACACGGACTCTTTGGAGCTTGGACATCTCCCTGCTCTGTGTGAGCTCTGGTTCATCTTCTCAGTTCCCTGGTCATTCTTTGCCCAACTCTGTGGATTAACCCTCCACATATGAATGGCCCAGCACTCAGCAAAGATGTACAGGGATTCCCATGCCAGTTCCTGGAACACTTTTCCCTCTTGGGTTGCTCCTTCAAAGAATTCTGCCCACAGAATTCCAGCCACCTTGGCGTTACTAAATGCTTATCTCCATCTCCTCAACTCACTGAGATCACAGGGCTCTGTTTAGGTGCCCCCTCACCCCCGCCCATGTCTTGGAGAGCGCCTCCAGACAGAAAGCTGAGGCCACCGTAGACGCATCTTGGCTTTTGTTCCCCCCTTTCCTTGGGGATTATGATGCCGAGCTGTCTGTTGTACAAAATCTGAAAACACTTCTTTCATGTACTTTGTCTGGTATTCTAGTTGTTTTCAAAAGAAGGTTAAGTCCAGTCTTTGTTACTCCATCACGACCAGAAGCCAAAGACTCAGGAGGTGATGTATGAACAGGGACTGAGTGAAGTGAGCAAATAAGTCATTTGAAGAGCTGAAGAAGAGCGTTCCAGGCAGAAGGAACGGCAAGAACATAGGGCACTTCTGATGAACAGCCAGGAGTGAGAGAGAGGGAGACAGGAGATGAGGTCAGACAGAATGGCAAGGGATAGATCATGTAGCATCTCGCAAGCCATGGTAAGGAGCCAGGATTTTAAGTGCAATGAGAAAGCCATTGGAGACTTTACACAGGGAAGTAATTTGATCTGACATGTTTTAAAAGAATCACTTTAGCTACAGTGAGAAAAATAGGCTACAAGCAGCAAGGGTGAGAAAACGAACATCAATTAGGAGGCAATTGCAGTGATACAAGTACAAGATGATGGCTGTCTGGACTGGGATGGAAGCAGCGGTGTTGGTTAGAAGTGGTCACACTGGGATTTCCCTGGTGGTCCAATGGTTAAGACTCCGCACTTCCAACGCAGGGGGTGCAGACAAGCTGCCTTGTCTCTGCTCTCCCATAATCCTGCACATGTCCCCTCCACGGTGCTCACGACTCCCACGTGGCAGTGCCCCCACTACACTGCACGCCTCTTAGGGGCAGGACTGCAACCTCGCCCACACCACACGCCCACAGCTAGCTCAGGGCTTGTGTCAGTGGGTGACCAGCATATGTGTCTTAAAGAAGAAGAAGAAAAAAAAAGCTTACATGTCAAACGTGGTTGAGGAAGGCATCATGAAGAAGGCGGGATTCGAGCAGTACCTTGCCAGCACTAGATTTTAAAAGAGAGGGAGAAGAGGAGAGAGCGTGGCAGAAGAGGCCAGGCCAGGAGAGAACAAAAGGGCGGAATGGGGGAAACACAGAGGATGCCCAAGAGACAGGAGTCAGCTGTGTTTGGCAGACTCGCGTGGATCAGAGAGGAACGGGGAAGCGAGGCTGGGGCCAGGCTGGGAGACAGCAGGCGTCAGGACCTGTTTCTCAGACTGTGCTCCTTGGCACATCAGTGTTCCATTAAGTTGGAAATGTGACTTGCTTCCTGGTTTCCCCGTAAGTTCAAGGCACTTATTCGTAGACCAGTTTGAGAACAACTGTCGTGACCGATAGCAAACGATATGACATTATTTATTAAGTGATTGCCACCTGCTGGGTACTCTTCAACACAGTTTTCTCTCACTCAGTCTCACAACAACTCTGTGAGGCAGGGTCCAATATCCTATTTGCAGATAAGGAAACTGAGGCAGAGAAAGGTTAACTTGCCAAGCTCTCCAGCTGGAGCTGCTGGAAGCAGGAGCTGGGGTTAGCTCAAACCCAGGGCGTCTGAGAACTAAACTCAAGCCCATGTGTGAACACTAGGCTGCCCCTTCCCCTCCTTCCTGTGGGGTGTCTGGGGCTGGTGGTGGGGGAGATCAGAAGAGCAAAGAAGGGAGAGGAGAAGCACCTTAGCACTTAGGGAAGGTGACTCCTCCAGACACCGAAGGGAAAGGATCACAGCCAAGGAGAGAAGTGGACCCAGAGCGAGAGGAAGACAGAAACCCAGCCATGGAACCGGGATAGAAAAGTTCACAAAGGCTGAGCTGGAAAGCTCTCCTCTGCGTGTGCATTTCTGCCACATGAATCGTCTACACCCAGACGGGCCTGACTCTCTGAGCTGGGGTCACAGGGCTGCCCTCCAGAAGACTGGCAGGGGGAAATGTTGCTGGGGGCTGTCTGGGCAATGACAGGGGGACAGACCAAGATGACAGGGCAGCCACGTTCCTAGGCAACAGATTACAGGAAATCTGCCCACAGCCCAGCCGTGCCAGCCCCTGCTCCGGGCCATCACAATTTCCCAAGTAGTTATTGTGGCTGTGATTGGAAAGGGGTCACAGTCACATGTTTAGGATAAATGCAATTTTGTTGGCTTAGAGTGTATGTTCTGGAATGCTGCAGTTTGGGCCAGGCCTGGCTACAAGCAAAAGGGGCATCCATGACAAAGAAAAAATGCATTACGTATGCACAAAACGTTATAGTTTGCAAAGCCCTTTATCATCTTGATCTCATGTGAGTTAGACGACAGTCCTGTGATGTAGGTGAGGGAACAAAGACACAGAAAAGTCAAGCGACTTGTATAATGTCACACAGCAAGTCAATGTCAAAACTATGTGTTGTTCCTAAATCTTTGGGTTCCAAGTTAGTTCAGGTGTTTGAGACCTAAACTACAAGTGTTTTAACAAGTGATAAGGATAAAGAAAGCAAGAGAAGACTCCAAGGAGAAAAAGGTACTATTTTCTCAATCACTGTGAACCTGAAATGTACGTTAAAACAGATTTCAAGTATCTAATGCTTTATGGGCTTCCCTGGTGGCTCAGTCGGTAAAGAATCCACATGCAATTCAGGAGATGTGGGTTGGATCTCTGGATCGGGAAGATCCCCTGGAGAAGGAAATGGCAACCCACCCCGGTATTCTTGCCTGGAGAATCCCATGGACAGAGGAGCCTGATGGGCTACAGTCCCTGGGGTTGCAAGAGTTGGACACAACTTAGCAACTAAACCACCACAATGCTTTATGCCTCATCAAAGCATTTCACTCTCATTACTTCACACTGCTCCCAAGATGGCAGGTAAGGAGGTGAATGTAGGTGATTCACAGAGAGAGCAACAGAGGCTCGGGGTGGTGAGGAAACGTGCCCACGGGGCCCCCAGCCAGGAAGAGGATGAACTCCTCCTGGAGGGTTGCTTCCGGCCTTGTGCTCCTCTCCCGACCCCAGGCCTGGCAGCACTCGGCGTGGTCGAGCAGTGGAAAACACTTACAGTCCTGTGCTTCCATGTGCCAGCTGTGCTCTGTCCAAACCAGTGGCTCCCTCTATGTCTGCCCTCCAGCTGGAGCCCTGGTTCCACCCCATGGCTGCCCCATGCCGCTGGTCCACAGCAAGACAGGCAGAAAAACCACGGCCCTGGCCCTCCACCCTGCACCCTCGCTGTGCCAGGGCTCTGTGGCTTGGCCACGCACGAGGACCCACATGATGCTCCCGGAATAGCTGTCACTGTCGAACAGATGTGACCACACCGTCCCCTGGGATGACCCCTGGATGCCTCCACGTTGCAACTCTCTCCTTCGCCCTAACCTTCTGATGGCTCAAGCCAGGACTTGTTTCCTCTGGTCCTGCCTCTAGGCTGTGCCCACTTCCCCTTTCTAATGCCCTAAGCCTGATGGCTGAGTTGGACATCCTGCCTGGGGTCCAAAGCCTGGGGTCCAAGTGCGTAAGGACAGATTTTGGATGACAATTACCTCCACCACCACCACCCCGCCCCCCGCCCCCAAAACTGACCACTGCCTGAATGCCCCTCCAAAGGCTTCCACCAGCCTTCCTGGAAATCCTGCTGACTGGCTCCCACTACCAGGGTAGCCTCTCTGGATCTGGGGCTGTACCCTGGGACCAGCCTCCTCTCCTGCTGCCAAACGAGCATCCTCTATGTCAGAGGTGCCGCCTCACTGTCTCCCCCTCCCCTTCCTGTTCCATGCTACCCGCGTCTCTCCTGCCACAGCCTTTATAAAGGACTAGAAACAACTCAAAGGTTCAATGATAGAAGAACCGATGAACAAAGTGTGCATATTTACAATGGGATGTACAGCCATGCAAATGAAACAGAACCAACGACCTACCTCCACACAGAGTTGAAAAGAAAGTTGCAGAAGACTATGTACATGATCGCAGTGTTTTTATGATGCTCAGAAACAAGCAAAACAATATACTCCTTAGGGATATATTCGCATATAATAAAAGTGTTTTTTTTAAAGCAAAGAAATGGTAACGAGAACATTTGGGGCAATGGTTACCTCAGGGTGAGGAACGGGATCAAGGAGCAGCACTATAATTGGGGACCTTGGGTTGGGAGGTAGGTTGGAGATGATGGTTTCGTGTTTCTGCTTCGTAGCTTACACACGTTTCACATATTCTTTCTTATATATTAACTGCTTAAGATTAGATCGAGGGGGTCCCAGAGGTGGTATTTTGCATCATCTGCTCCCTACCCTGATTTATCTGCAGGAAACTGCGTGCCCACCAAGCACCTGGTCTCCCCCCACCACCTTCATGGCCAAATGACCTGAACGGATGCGCCACCCGCATATCCGTCTCCTCCCCGCCACCGGCTGACTCAGTGCTCCACACATCACCTTGTCCCTTATTGAATGACGGTGCCCAAGGGGGTCTTCTCTGGCCTCTGCTCACCTTGCAGCGTCTCACAGCCCTGTGACTATCTGAACGCTGATGCTCCCACTCTCTCTCCCGCCCAGCCCTCTCTCTCCTGTACTCCAGGGTCAGATGCCTAATGTCCACCTAACCTCCCCACTTGGGTGTCACACAGGCCCTTCAAACCCATGTTCAAGTCCAACTCCTGACCCCTGCCCACAAGCCTGACACCCTTCCGGCAGCTTCTCTCCATCCATCCAAGCACCTAAGCCAGCGGGGAGTCGGTCTGGGTTCTCCACCTCTTCCCCGCCACAGTCTCTCCACGGTTCCCCAGCCCCACCCAATCACCCAGTCTGGTTGTTTGACCCCTTCCATGGTTCTCACATGGGCTTCCTGCATAGCTCAGTCAGTAAAGCATCTGCCTGCGATGCAGGAGACCAGAGCTCGATTCCTAGGTTGGAAAGATCCCCTGGAGAAGGAAATGGCAACCCACTCCAGTATTTTTGCCTGGAGAATCCCATGGACAGAGGAGCCTGGCAGGCTGCAGTCTATGGGGTCGCAAGAGTCGGACACGACTTAGCGACTAACCACCACCACCACCATGGTTCTCACATCTGTTCTCTCCAACGCCACCGAGCCCTTCACAACCCAAGCCAGCATCCTCTCTTGCTCGTAGGAAAGCACTCAGCTCACTAGTTCCCCCCACAATCCTGCTCCTAGTCTCCCCTCAATCTGGTCTTCACCCTGTGGCCAGTTTGGCCTTTGTCACACGCAAGCCGGGGTGCACTGGTGCCCTTTGGGCACCCTCCTGTGGGCCCCACTGCCCTCAGCTTTCCCCGACTTACCCCACCGACCTCTCCCACCTCAACTTCCTCATCTGCCTCCATGTCTCTGCTTCAAACCCCACCCTCCATCCAGACTCACCTCTGGGGCTACAAGCATGTCCCCCCCAGGATGCTTTGTCTCCCCAGACCTCTCCAATCTCGCCTGCTCCATCTAACTCTTACTCCAGGTCCTAGTTTAACTGCTGCTACTTCTGAGAAGTCTCCCCAGACCACCCTTGTTTCCACTCAGAAAATGTTAGATGGCCCCACGATCTCACAGCACCTGGTATGTTTCCTGGTATGTTTCCTCTATTCCAGCACTCGTGACACTTTATACTAATGGCTTTTTTCTTTCTTCTGGCCATTCTACACAGCATGTTGGATCCTAGTTTCCCTACCAGGTAGCGAACCCAGGCCCCATGCATTGGAAGCGTGGAGTCCTAACCACTGGACCACCAGGGAAGTCCCTACACGAATTGCTCTTTAACGTATTTATCTCCCACAAGAGCACAGATTCTCCGCATCAGCCAGCAGGGACCGGACTTCCTGTCTCACTAGTACCTCGAACAGTGCCTGGCCCCTGCTAAGCAGGTGGTGAAAATTGCAGGAAGAAAGAATGAATGGGAGGCACTGGGGCTTTCCATTCTGCTCATTTGACTCTTACAAGCATCCTTTAAGGGAGGTTTACTCTTAGTCTCATTTTACAGGTGAGAAAATGGAAGTAACTTGCCCCAAGTCACACAGCAGGAAGTTGGACCCTGCTTTCACACCAAAGCCCATTCGGGCAACCATCCCTCCACCCCTCTGACAACCCCACCCCCATCCCTCACCCCACAAGAGACCAGGCAGCCCTCCAAAGGCCCGGTCAAGGCCAAGAACTCCGGCTGGGAACTGGCGCTGGTTACCTGGAAGCAGGTGGGGCCTGGCCTCCCCGCGGGGATGTCCGACTGGTAGAACACTTTGAGTTCTGGAGTCAGGGCAATGACAGTCTTGATCACCAAGGAGATGATATCGGACCAGACCTTCTTGATGTCAACACCCTTGGAGGACAACCTATAGAGAATGCTAGAAAAAGTCCTTTTGCTGCCTGTGCTAGTACTGTCCGAATGGACGAAGTTCCCGCTGTGGATATTCAGGGAGTAGTTAGTCAAATGCATGAAGATGTGGTGCAGGTTTTTGGGGCTGGGCTCCTGGTAGGGCTCTGTACAAAACCGAGAGAGTCCATCTTTGGCTATATAGATCTCTAAGGGCTCTAGAGACTTTAGCAGGACGTACAGACGGATATCGAACTTGAGTTTGTCGATGAGGAGGGGCTTGCAGATGTACTCCTGGACCACCGCTGGCCTGCTCTGGAGTGTCCCTGACAGGCGGATGTCATTGGGGTCTTTGATGAGGTAGATTCCGTCACCCTGACAACCACTGTCAGGTTTCACAATAAAAGTGGGCTTCCAGGAGGGGTCCCCATCTTTCACCATTTGAACCTGGGGGGAGAAAAAGGATGGTTAGCACCATATTCCTGTCCTCTCTGGTCCCCAAGACACAGCAGGACCTTGGCAAATGGTGAATGAGTGACAGAATGACCCCACCTACGTAAGGACTCACTCAGCACCTGACAGAGAGGTTAACACTGCGCCAGGTACTGAGACTGTGATCCCCAAATTGCCCCTGATCTTGTCCTCCACAATGCAGCCAATTTGCAATCACGAGACCGGGGTTCCAACCCCAGGTCTTGGCCGGTTATTGCTATCACCCTGAGCAAGTACTGATAGCTCAGCTGGTAAAGAACACGCCTGCAATACAGCAGACCCCAGTTCGGTTCCTGGGTCGGGAGGATCCGCTGGAGAAGGGAAAGGCTACTCACTCCAGTATTCTCGGGCTTCCCTAGTGGCTCAGCTAGTAAAGAATCCACCTGCAGTGCGGGGGACCTGGGTTCGATCCCTGGGTTGGGAAGATTCCCTGGAGAAAGGAAAGGCTACCCACTCCAGTATTCTGGCCTGGAGAATTCCATGGACTGTATAGTCCATGGGGTCGCAAAGAGTCGGACATGACTGAGTGACTTTCACTTCACTTCACTATGTGTGGGGACTATTTGAGGCACTTTACAGAAGTTATTTCATCCAGCCCTCACAGAACATATGGTTGTTCCCTTTTCATAGGGAACAGGGAGCGCAGGCCTGGAAGTCAGACTGTCTGGGCTCATATCCCCGCCCTGCTACTTCCTGTGGGACCCTGGGCAAGTTACGTAAATTATCTGTGTCTTCTCCGTATGTAAAATAGGAGCAAGATTGTTCTGAGGATTAAATGAGATAACACATGCAAAGGGTGAAGCCCACTGAAGCTGACACATAAAAGGCAGCCATAAAGCCTGGGTGTTGCTGATTGTGTGTTTTTTTTTTTTTTTTGAAACTTTATAAGAAACTCCGAAGTCTTTATTCAAAGCGATTATAGCATTGCTGTTTTTTTAAAGATGAGGTAACTTTCTGGCAGACCGAGGGGCAGAACCAGGATTGGAACCTAGATCAAGGGCTCTGAGGTACGCACACCTCCCTCTGTACTTCCACATCTCAGTCTCCTCATTTTAAAAACAGGGATATAAAAACCTTCCTCCCCGGATCACTGTAAAGAGGAGATAAACTTAAATGTGCACAGGGCAGAATGCACCACTACAGAGAGCCTGCGCACGCGGACTGTTAGTTTCAGCTTCCGTGTCTCTCATTAGGTTCATCTGGTAGACTCACTCAATCCTTTGATCTGTTGAGATCTTTTGAAACTAGATTCTGTCATCCTAAGATCTGCTCTACTTCCAGCTCCAGGTCAGCAGGACACCCACATAATTACTTGGGGGGCTTGGCTGGTGCAGACACTCAGCCTGGCTCTGCGTCACTCACACACGCCCAGTTCCCCCAGACACTTGTCTGATCCTTGAGAGGTTTTCACCAGGGGAGGGGAGCTGGAGGAAATTTAAAGGTGAATCTGGTTTTTCGTTGTTGTTGTTTTTAAATTTTTGATTTTTCTTTTTAAAAAGGTTTGTTTTTTTTTTTTTTAATGTGGACCATTTTTAGTCTATATTGAAATTGTCACACTATTGCCTCTGGGTTTTTATTTACTTGTGGCTTTGCTGAGTCTTCGTTGCTGCATGGGCTTTTCTCTAGTTGCTGTGATCAGGGACTATTCTTTGTTGAAGTAGGTGGGCTTCTCATTGTGATGGCTTCTCTTGCTGTGGAGCACTGGTTCAAGGGCCTGAGGGCTTCAGTAGTTGCAGTGTGTGGGCTCAGTAGTTGTGGTTCTTGGGCTCTAGAGCACAAGCTCAGTAGTTGCGGTGCACGGGCTTAGTTGCTCCGAGGTATGTGGGATCTTCCCGGATCAGGGATTGAACCCGTGTCTCCTACATTGGCAGGCGGATGCTTTACCACTGAGCTACCAGGTAAGTCCCCTGCCTCTATTTTATCCTTTGGTTTTTTTTAGCCGCAAGGCATGTGGGATCTGCACTTCCTGATCAGGAGTCAAACCGGTATCCCCTGCATTGGAAGGCGAAGTCTTAACCACTGGACCGCTAGAGAAGCCCTTTACTGGTACATTTGAAAGAGAGAGCCATTCTCCCTGCAGCTTCTGTCCTGAAAGAGCCTGTGAGTGAGCTTTCCTTCCTTGCTGAACCTTAACTCAGAGCTGAGCCAGCGAGCCCCAGCGTTGGACTCGCCTGGCCGCACACCTTTGCTGTGTAAGCCCAACCCAGGACATCTGTGCTCTGGGTTTTACTTATCTCTCTGACCAGCCTATATTTCTAAGTGAAGCTTTTGCCAATTCCTTGGGCACTATCAGTTACTCCGGGCTTGTAAAAGATCGTTAACAATGGAGGAAACACTTAAAGCCTTAATAATGGTCCACATCCATTGTTTCCCCTCGTCAGCAGGATTCAGAGAATGGAACTTCACGGTAGATCAATGCCGGCCTCCCAGGGCCCTCCACCGAGCCTCCCTCGCAACAGTGACCTTGACGCTTATGTAGTTATTTAATATTCATCTGAAGCATTCATACGTTTGGCCCTTTACAGTAAATATAAGTGTACTGGAGAAATGGCAGTTATGGATCAAGAAGTGAAAAATGTCAGGTTTGCCCTGATGGGTAATTTTTCCCTCTGGAAAGCTTTTGCTGTGCTGAAGATACTAACAGTTCAATATATTATTGGCCACAATATTTTCTCCTTTGAATTCACTGTATATGCCTTAAATAAATTAAACTACATGGTCAATAGTCTCTGTCATTCACTGCTTTACTGAATATTTCTTCTGCTCTTTGCCAGAGTAGTACCATACAAATCAAGATTATTAATACCAACAGGATCATGGAACCTTTAGAACTGGAAGGATCCTCGGAGATCAATGGCACCCAATCCTCTCATAATTCAAACGGGGCAGTGGAGGCTCAGAGGTGACATGAGTGGCCTTGGGTCCCCTAACTGGCAATGGGGATGGTTAGGATGAGAACTGGGGCATCCCAGGTGGTGCTAGTGCTAGGGAACCCCCCAGCCAATGCAGGAGAACTGAGAGACACGGGTTCTATTCCTGGGTCGGGAAGATCCCCTGGAGTAGGAAATAGCAACCCACTCCAGTATTCTTGCCTGGAGAATCCCATGGACAGAGGAGCCTGGTGGGATACAGTCCATGGGGTCACACAGAGTTGGACACCACTGAAAGCCACTCAGCACACACATACAGGATGAGAACTGAAGCCTTCTGACCTCCTGGCAAGTTCTCTGTGCCATCTTTATCTCTGACAAGATAAAAAAGGTCTCTTTTTCCCTGAATGCTATTGGAAAGGTTCTCTCAACATGGCAGACAGAATCTGAGCTCTGGCCACACACTGAAGAGTTTGGCCTCTGAGCTTGGCCTTCTTGGAACTGTCACCATAGATCCTGAGTTTGCCAGGCCTGCCTCAGTTCCAGATCTTCTGTCTCCTGGCTTGCTCTAATATAAGGCACCATTTATGGGAAAGCTTCATAGTTGTTCTGAATATCGTTCCCCAAGCCACCAGACCCCTTCAGTAACTTCTATTTTAAAAAGAGAATAAAATTCTAGAAGTCACATTCACTTTCCTCAGAGGTTTTACTCAAAGGTGACCTCTTCCCCCCAGTTATTAAAGTTATTAAAGAATGAACGCATTGGTTCTTAGCAAGAAGTCACGGACCAGAATCTAAAGATAGTCTACATCACTAGACCCCAGGCCCAGAAATTCTGACTTAATAGATCTGAGATGAGACCTGGGCATATATGTGTTTGAGAAAAAGCATGACGGGTATTTCTGGTGTTCACTCCATTTGAGAATCACTGGGCTAACATGAATTAAATAAAAATGCAATCTGGACTCTACATACTGAATGAAGTTTTATGCATTAAGGTTAGCCTGAATATGAGAAAGACTTGTGCTCGGGCTACAGCTGATGGTATCGCCAGTTTCACCCAAACATGCCCTTACGTGTGAAATTCATTATCTTGTAACTATGCACACAGAGCTGAGAGAGATGCAGAGGACCCAGTGGCCAGATTGCCAGGCGCTCATTGGCACTATTAAAAATTTTTATGTCTCTTACTGCCCCCTTGTGGATATTTAAGAAATGTAACCGGGAAAGATCCACCCCCGCCCCGCACACCGCCCCCCAATTCAAAATTTGATTCTTCTTAGTAATTTGGCCACCTGATGCAAAGACCTAACTCATTAGAAGAGATCCTGATGCTGGGAAAGATTGAGGGAAGGAGGAGAAGGGGATGGCAGAGGATGAGATGGTTGGATGGCATCACCGACTCAACGGACATGATGAGTTTGCGCGAACTCCAGGAGATGGTGGAGGACAGGGAAGCCTGGCGTGCTGCAGTCCGTGGGCTCGCAAAGAATCGGACACAACTTAGCAACCGAACAACAACAAAAGCACTCTACAAAGTGCTAAGGGTCAATCCCTGGGTCGGGAAGATCCCCTGGAGAAGGACAAAGCAACCAGTATTCTTGCCTGGAGAATGGACAGAGGAGCCTGGCAGGTTACAGTCAACAGGATCACACAGAGTCAGACACGACTGAAGCGACTTAGGACCCACGCACACAGTCTTAAAGACGCACCACCACAAAAATTTCCCTCTGCACTACTGTTAAGGTAAGCTCATACTTTGAATGAATGAAATCTCCAGAACGCCATGGTTATCCAAGGTCATACTCAGTTCTCACGCTGTCTCTTAAAAACACTTCAAGTGTTCTCCTCAATACACAGATTGTTGAAAAGTCTCCCTCAGTTAAAATTCTCTGTCTGTATAAAACTTTTAGAATTATAGGCAACATGAGTATGAAATACAGGAGATACATACCAGGTAAAATTAGTGACTTTTGTATTCTTCAAGGTGGTTTTTTGTTGTTGTTGTTCTTTTCCAAACTTACCATTAAAAAAAAAATACCAGTAGCAGCAAGTGTCTCTGAATATATTTTCATAAGGAATAGCTCTTGGCAAGCAGATGTTTGTATGCTCATGTTCGTAGCAGCTTTATTGTCACTAGCCAAAATGTGGGAGAAACCTGAGTGTCCGTCAACAGATGAATGGATAAACAAAATGTGGTATGTACATACAATCGAGTATTATTCAGCTATAAACAGGAAGGAAATTCTGACATACACTACAATGAAACTTGAAGACATTATGCTAAGTAAAATAATCCATCACACTAAGGGAAAAACTACTATATGGTTCCACTTGTATGAGGTACCTGTATGCTATGTATGATAAATGGCTTCAGTCGTGTCCAACCTTTTGTGACCCCATGGACTGTAGCCTGCCAGGCTCCTCTGTCCATGGGATTCTCCAGGCAAGAACACAGGAGTGGGTTGCCATGCCCTCCTCCAGGGGATCTTCCTGACTCAGGGATGGAACCTGAGTCCCTTATGTCTCCTGTGATGGCAGGCGGGTTCTTTACCACTAGTGCCACCTGTATCAGGTATCTAGAGCAATCAAATTCAGAAAGATAGAAAGCTGAAAGGTGATTACCAAAGACTGGGAAGGGGGAAGAATGGGGAGTGACTGTGTGATGTATACAGAGTTTCATTTGAGAAGACGAAAAAAGTTCTGTAGATAGATAATGGTTATAGCTATACAATAATATGAATATACTTAACACCACTGAACTGCACGCTTAAACTGGTTAAGACGGTAAATTTTATGTTGCGCATGTTTTTACCACTTTGAGTTAAAATTATTTTCATTAAAAAAAAAAAAGAAGAAGAAATAGTTTTTGGTTAGAAAGAGTACTGAAGTGAAAAAACAGGAAATCTGGATTCCAGTCCCAGTTTAGTTAGAAAACTTCTGACTGTGTGACCATGAGAAAGTCACCTGACCTCCTAGACTTTGTTGTATTCACCTATACAATAAAGGGGATCACGGTGAAGTCCCTGGCTGCCGCCAGCTAACAGGTTCTGAACAATGATTTATCTTGACATCACCCAGCAGAAGGCTGTGCTACAAACACGTGAGTGACGTGAATCAGAGGAGGAGGGCTGATGCGGGGCTGCAGTGATCAGCGCACCAGGATGATCTACGGGAACAGAAGCCCCCAGATGGGAGATTTGTGATGCACCTGAGGGAGTTGGCTGGGCAGGGGGGGGATGCAGGCTAAACTATTTCAAGAGAGAAATTCAGTCACCGGGATACCAAGCCACAAAACATTACTAGCAGCGAGGGGGCAGGTAAGGGGACAACTGCCGAAGAAATACTGTGTCTGTGATAGCGGGGATGTCAAAGCCAGTGAAAGCGGTCCTCTGTCACTCAGGTGGATTTGCATCCAGTCTTAGCAATCGAGACCCTTGGTGTCACCGGCACATGGACCAGCTCGGCAGCAAAAAAACCAGCCTCCGGTAGACAGGCAGATGTTATACAGTACATGCCGGGAGGGGGCAGGGAGCAGCCCCTTCCGATCTCAGCCAATCCACCCTCACATGGCCAGGGGCAGGGGTGGGGGGTGAGGGGGGAAGGAGAGGTGCAAATTCCTCCTCCCAGTGTAGCATGTACCAGGCAATTTCTGAGTCAGGAGAGGAGGCGGCGGTCTGCAGCTAGGTTACTGAGGGCCAGGCAGGAAGGGGCATGCTGGAAGGAGCCAGGTGAGGCCCCAGGGAAGAACAGGTAGAGTGCTGTAGCAGTGGGGTTTTGAGAAGGCAGGAGAGAGCAGGATTTGTTCCAGTGGCTGGAGAATAGCCAGCGGGTGGAGTGGGGAGTGCCCTGGAAACCCCACAAGTGAGACTTTCAGGGGCCAGATCAGCAGGGCAATAACATTAGCACACACCTACGGGGATTTATTATGGTCAGGTGCAGTTCCAAGTACTTTACCTGTATCATCTCATTTAACCCTCAACAACTCTATTTTACAGATACGGAAACAGAGGCCCAGAGAGGTTAAGTAACTTGGCAAAGGTCACACAGCCAAGTGGATGTGGAACTGGGATCTGAACGCAGTCAGGCTCCTGGGCCCATGTCTAGAATGAAGTGTGGGATGCGTGTGAAAAAGGGCAATGGAAGAAGACCAAGCCTGGGGAGGAGGCGGGGCCTGACAGGGAAGGGTCTTGAATATCATTTGAGTGGAGTTTGGACAATTTCCTGAAGTGATGGTGAGCCACTCCAGGCTTTTGAGAACTTAATCACACAACTGAATTCTGCAGGTTCTGTGGGGAAAAGTCCTCTGGTTGGACGGGAGGGGACAGACATGGCGGGGGGCGGGGGGAACAGAGAGGATGAGCCTGAACTGATGCCAGCAGTGGAGTCAGGAGAAAGGGGAGAAGTCTGGGATCGTCAGGCCCCCCGATGATGGGGAAGCCTCTGCGATGGACCAGGTTACACAGGGCAAGTATGAAGGGGAGAGATGCCCCTGGGAACAGAAGGCTGGAACAGGTAGAAAAGACCCCAAACACCTTGTGTTTCTACCTGATCTGTAGGCAACCAGTGAGTTTTAAACTGCTGGGTGACCTGGCACCCACATCAGTCTGGCGTCTGAGAGGGGATGGTTTGACAGGGACAAGATTAGATGCAGGAAGATGCGGGGCTATCCAAGGCCCAAGAGGCTGAGCTGGGCAGTGGTGATGGGGTCGGGATGCAGAAATGAGACAGAGGTGGATTCGGGGGCAGCTGGTGGCTGCATGGAGGTGAAGGGGCAGAGGGATGGTGCTATGTACAGATTTACGGGGAACTCAGGAACAGGAGTGGGTCCTGGTGGGCAGGGGGGTGAGGAGTTCACCTCATTGACTGACTATCCATTGAGCACCTGCAGCCACAAAGCCAATTTAAGATTTTTCTATCACCTCCTCCCACAAGCCCCTCACTATTCATCAGAACAGGACCACATTGTTCAATATCTCATGCAGATGATTAATAATGATATAGCAACTCTCCCGGCATTAGCAAAAATAAGAACTGCTGTCTGGCTGGCCTGAGACGCCAATTTTGGGGAACATGATGGGGAACATCTTGAACTGGAGGAAGAGAATCCAAAGAAACTTCTCAGCCTAGCAGTTACTGGGAGCAGAGGGACTCTTACTGCATCTGTCAAGCACCTCCCCACACCCTGGCTTTTGAAGAGGTACAATCAACAAACTGTGGAACATTCTTAAAGAGATGGGAATACCAGACCACCTCACCTTACCTGCCTCCTGAGAAATCTATATGCAGGTCAAGAAGCAACAGTTAGAACTGGACATGGAACAACAGGCTGGTTCCAAATTGGGAAAGGAGTACGCCAAGGCTGTATATTGTCACCCTGCTTATTTAACTTATATGCAGAGTACATTATGCAAAATGCCAGGCTGGATGAAGCACAAGCTGGAATCAAGATTGCTGGGAGAAATATCAATAACCTCAGATATGCAGATGACACCACCCTTATGGCAGAAAGCAAAGAAGAACTAAAGAGCCTCTTGATAAAAGTGGAAGTTGCTCAGTCACTTCAGTTGTGTCCGACTCTCTGCAACCCCATGGACCATGCCTGCCAGGCTCCTCAGTCCATGGGATTCTCCAGGCAAGAATACTGGAGTGGGTTGCCAGTTCCTTCTCCAGTGATAAAGTATGAAGTGAGTGAAGTGAGTGGAATGAACTCGCTCAGTCGTGTCCGACTCTGCGACCCCATGGGCTGTAGCCTACTAGGCTCCTCTGTCCATGGGATTTTCCAGGCAAGAGTACTGGAGTGGGTTGCCATTGAAAGAGGAGAGTCAAAAAGTTGGCTTAAAACTCAACATTCAGAAAACTAAGATCCTGGCATCCGGTCCCATCACTTCATGGGAAATAGATGGGGAAACAATGGAAACGGTGACAGACTTTATTTTCTTGGGCTCCAAAATCACTGCAGATGGTGAATGCAGCCATGAAATTAAAAGATGCTTGCACCTTGGAAGAAAAGCTATGACCAACCTAGACAGCATATTAAAAAGCAGAGACATTACTTTGCCAACAAAGGTCCATCTAGTCAAAGCTATGGCTTTTTCAGTAGTCATGTATCGATGTGAGAGTTGGGGCATAAAGAAAGCTGAGTGCCAAAGAATTGATGCTTTTGAACTGTGGTGTTGGAGAAGACTCTTGTGAGTTCCTTGGACTGCAAGGAGATCCAGCCAGTCAACCCTAAAGGAAATCAGTCCTGAATATTCATTGGAAGGTCTGACACTGAAGCTGAACCTCCAATACTTTGACCACTTGATGTGAAGAACTGACTCACTGGGAAAGACCCTCATGCTGAGCAAGATTGAAGGCAGGAGGAGAAGGTGACAACAGAGGATGAGATGGTTGGGTGGCACCACCGACTCGATGGACATGAGTTTGAGCAAGCTCTGGGAGTTGGTGATGGACAAGGAAGCCTGGCTTGCTGCAGTGCATGGGATCACAAAATGTTGGACACAACTGAGCGACTGAACTGACTGACTGAATTAAGAAAAACCTAAATGGTAAAACAAAACAAACAACAACAGCCAAAAAAAAAAGAAGAAGAAGAAAAACCTGTTGGTTTTGATCACTGATGAGTGTTTTGGGTTTACTTGAACAGCTTAAAAGAAATAACATGAATTATTCCCAAGGATGTACAGCTGACCACTCCGGTGCAACTCCTTGAAAGGAGTGGCTTAAAAGACCCTCCTTCCTGGGCAGAACCACTGCTGGAATCTGAGCAGCCTCACTTCCTGCCCCTCCTGCTCTCCCCATCCCTCTTCCACACCTCTAACTCTTACCTCTAAGTCTTCCTCTCCCTTCTTCGATGGCAGGGCTCCTGCTCAGCACCAAAGGCCCACCAGCTCAAAGGATCCCTCTGAGAATTCTTTCCTGCCCTAGTAGCCTCCAGGCAGAATGGCCCCTCGTGTCTGTCCTCTGCGCTCCCATGGTTGTGGCCTCTAACCCATCTCCAGCACGTCTCCACCACACTGTAACGCAACTGCCTATGTGTTTTTAAGTCTAGAGCTAAGGTGTTTGATAGTTGCACCTTTAAGTCTATCGAGCTAAGAACACAGACTCTGCCTGCAGCGCTCCAAAGCCCAGCGCGGCTGCCCTTTCCTAGCTGTGGAGCCCTCGACAGGTTTTTGACCTCTCTGTGCCGCAGTTTGCTCAGCTGGAAAACAGGAGTAAGAGCAGTGCCTCTGCCATGGGCCAGTTGTGAGGATTCCACGAGTTAAAGTATGTGACTTGCCCGGGCTAACATATGGTGGGCTATTATTATTATTTATCGTTATGTTCTCTCTCCCATGAGCTCACTGAGGATCAAGACCACGCCTTATTTTCCTCACTATTCCCAGAATGTAGCACAGTGGGTGCTCAGTAAACATTTTCTGAACTGAAATTATTAGGAAGCTTGATTACAATGGCATTTATGAGCCCCAGGGACATCAGTTAATAGATATCTAGTTGACAGATTGCCAGATACACCAGTTTCTCCGGTAGAAAGATTATTCTGGTAAGAAAAAAAGGGAAAACAACTATTTGTAGAACCCATGCCCTGTGCTCTGTGCTTTCTAGCCATGATCTCCTGAATCCTCACAACCAAGGAAACAGAGGCTCAGAGAGGTGGAGTCCCAGGGCCAGCATCACACAGCCAAGTCTAAAGTCTGAGGTCTTTCCATGACAACCACGTCCTTTGGGAAAACTCCAAGCAGTCAGATGTTCGGTTTAATAGGTAAAGTGAGGAAAGAGAGAGGTGTGGGAATGCAAAGTGACACTGTGTGACATTGAAAAAGTGTCATTGACAAAGTGTCAGCCCAGCTGACAGGGCCTTGCTGGGGCCCCCACGGTAAGAAGAGGCCTTTTCCACAGCCCAGAGCCGGCTTGAGCCTTCACACCCAGCCTCCACTCCCAGAGAGAAACCATCTCACACACACAAACACACACACACGCACACCCACCCGCTCCCCACCACTCTCACCCCGCCTCTACAGCACAGGGGGGCTCTAACCAGGCTGGCTGAGGATGAGCCTATGGGACTTGGGGGTCCCTGAGCCCACAGGGGCCCCCAGGCTGCAGCTGACCTTCACCTCCACTGGGTCTCTGGGGCTTGAGTGTCTGTGGGGAGCGGCAGAGACCAGGTCAAGAGCTCCCGTCTCAGAGCCACCGCTGAGCTGCATGGCCCTGGCCAAGCTCCTCAACCTGTCTACATCCGGTGTCCTTACCCGTAAACCTGGAAAAATAGGGCCTGCTTCCTACGGCTACTGTGAGGATTAAACAGTATCTTGCCTTTGTACTTAACACAGTATCATTTTTTGTTATTTCACTTGACTTCAACGTTATTATTCTGCCTCCCTTTTCTGATCACCCTTCTGATTCCTAGTTTCCCGGCTCATCCCCGACCTCCTGGGCTGGAGTCTGAACGATGGCCTGCGCTGTGCACTGCGCTGCCCCTGGTGACCTGTCTCCAACCCTCAGCTGTTGGCTGGTGCCCTTGGACAGCAGGCTCACATCCCCATGCTCCTGTGTGGGTCACCCCTGGCCTCACCCCTCCCCATTTCCTCTCTTCCCCACAGTTTCCTACTGAGATTCCAGAAGCATTCCAGCTGGTCCCACCTGGAACACACCACCCTGGGTTGCTGAGTAAGTGCCCCCTGCCAGCTAAACCCTCCAGTACTGAGGGTTTCCTGCTAATGAATGGACTGAATAATCTTCAGCTTACCTCTAGATACAGATGGGACAAGGTTATCATCAGAAGTGCCTCAGGCCACCAGCCCTAGCTTTTCCTCCTTCCCAGCACCACAGTCCTTATGTCTGCCCCTGGCATTCTTGCCACACTTTACACTGAACTTTAAAAAAGTACAAGAAGATCAATGACACATTTTGCAACACTGAGACCAGGTGCCCTCCCTCCGATGTTTCAGCTCTTCAGGCTAAAACAGCGCTGCTATTTGCAGGACTGATTAGCGCCAAGCTTCAAGCTAGACTCATCAGGATGTATCCATGAGATCCAGCCCTACAAATGGGCAATGGTATTTTCACTTTTATATTTTGTAACCAGAGGTCTCCCCTACACACTCCGAGACCCTCAAAAAAGAGACAGTTAACTCAACCGCTCATTCCTCCAGGGCAGAGAACGTGACTCCTGCCTCTCTAGGTTTTCCTATCCTGTCTCCACTCAGAAGGCTACCTCTTTGGTATCCGACTCACCCTGTCACTTTGTTCAGTGCCATTCTGTTTGGTCCGGGATCACAGGAAACAGGACTTCAAATGCTCAACCCTGGGTGATCTCCACTATGCCCAGGACTTCCATATGCCCTGGATGCGGGGGACTCCTGGCTCTCTGTCCCTGGGCTCCAGCCCCGTAGAATCAGACATCTCCACAGGCATCACAAGTTCCACGTGGCCAGTACTAACCCTTAATCTCTCTCCTCACATCTACGCCTCCTGTGCTTCCTGCATCAGTAAGTGGTACCATGTCCCCGAGCTGGAAACCTGGGGGTCACCCTAGCACCTACCTTCCTCCACGTTGCCCATCCCATGTAGTCCCCCAAGTCTGACTCCTTCTTTACACATCAATCAGACCTCAACGCCTCACGCATTCCTCACCTGTAATACTGGAAGAGCTTCCTAAGTCACCTGAGACTCGGCAATCCAGGCTCTATCCTGAGTGGTCCTGTGTATGCTCTCCAGTCCTTACAAGCAACCCCATGAGTCAGGCATTAAAGAGTAAGGAAATTGCTATTTTTATAGGTCAAAAACAGCCATATGGATAGTGGCAATTTCATACGGTCCAAACTAATACTAATGCTATTATCGCCTCCCTACCGCAGGTGAGGAAACTGGGACTGAAAAGATAAGTTATTTCCTCAAGGTCAAAGAGGTTGTACCCTGGGTGTGGGGAGGGTCAGAATCTGAACCCAGGTGTGGGTTCACATCCCCAAAGGCTATACTTCTTTCTGCTAAACTGTACCATCTTGCAGGATTCATGTATCGATTCCTGGAGGAAAGCTCACCACTTAACAGTTTAAAATATAATTAATAATAACATATGAATGACTACCATATTGGGCTTTTCAGGTGGTTCAGTGGTAAAGAATCTGCCTGCAATGCAGGAGACACGGTTTCAATCCCTGGGTTGGGAAGATCCCCTGGAGAAGGAAGTGGCAACCCACTCCAGTATTCTTGCCTGGAGAATCCCATGGACAGAGAAGCCTGGCGAGCTACAGTCCATGGGGTTGCAAAGAGTTGGACATGACTTAGCAACTTAAGAACAACAACAAACGACCATTTATGAGCACTTACTATATGCCTTACATTAATTATTTTACCTAATTTCACAACCATGCTTTGAGAAATCTATGGATATTGATTTTTCTTTTTGTTTTTTTTTAAATCATTTTCTTTGTATTCTTGGGCAAAACATCTAAGTTCTCTGCCTCATTTTCCTCAAGAATATGATGGGGATAATGTATTTACCCCATCCATATGATGGGGACGTTTTGAGGACTGAATGAGTTCATGTATTTAAAGGTGTCTTAAAATATGGTGCTGGGCATATACTAAGTGCCACATGCATGTGCATGCTCAATTGTGTCTGACTTTTTGTGACTCCATGGACTCTACACTGCCAGGCTCCTCTGTCTATGGGATTTTCCTGGCAAGAATACTGGAGGGGGGTGCCATTTCCTCCTCCAGGGGACCTTCCCGACCCATGGATCAAACTCACATCTCCTGAGTCTCCTGCATTGCAGGCAGATTCTTAACTGCTATGCCACCGAAGAAGCCCTAAGTGCTACGTAAGTATTCGCTATTACTATTTTTGAGAGGGTAGGACGATCAAATTTTCAGTTTATGAGCTATCACTTCTTCAGTTCCATTTATGAGCTATCACTTCTTCAGTTCCGTTTATGAGCTATCACTTCTTCAGTTCCGTTCAGTCGCTCAGTAGTGTCTGACTCTTTGTGACCCCATGGACTGAAGCACACCAGGCCTCCCTGTCCATCACCAACTCCCAGAGCTTACTCAAACTCATGTCCATCATGTCGGTGATGCCATCCAACAATCTCATCCTCTGTCATCCCCTTCTCCTCCCGCCTTCAATCTTTCCCAGCATCAGGGTCTTTTCCAATGAATCGGTTCTTCGCATCAGGTGGCCAAAGTATTAGAATTTCAGCTTCAGCATCAGTCCTTCCAATGAATATTCAGGACTGATTTCTTTTAGGATGGACTGGTTGGATCTCCTTGCAGTCCAAGGGACTCTCAAGAGTCTTCTCCAACACCACAGTTCAAAAGCATCAATTCTTTGGCTTTCTTTACAGTCCAACTCTTACATCCATACATGACTACTGGAAACACCATAGGCTTATAAGCTTTTTAAAAATTAAAATATAATCACATGCAACATTATATTGGGCTTCCCAGGTGACGCTAGTGGTAATGAACTCGCCTGCCAGTTCAGGAGATGGAGGAGACGCAGGTTCCATCCCTGGGTTGAGAAGATCCCCTGGAGGAGGGCATGGTAACCTACTCCAGTATTCTTACCTAGAGAATCCCATGGACAAAGGAGCCTGGCAGGCTACAGTCCATAGGGTCTCAAAGAGTCAGACATGACTGAAGCGACTTAGCATGCATGCACAACATTGTATTAGCTTCCAGGTAGTACAGCATAAGTTAAGTGTTAGTCATTCAGTCATGTCTGACACTTTGCCACCCCATGGACTATACCCTGTCAGGCTCCTCTGTCCATGGGATTCTCCAGGCAAGAATACTGGAGTGGGTTGCCATGCCCTCCTCTAGGGGATCTTCCCAACCCAGGGATTGAACCCAGGTCTCCTGCATTGCAGGCCAATTCTTTACCGTCTGAGCCACCACATAATGACTTGATATTTACATATATTGCAAGATGATCACCACAATAAGTCTGGCTAACACCTTCCACCTTACATAATTAAAAAAATTTTTCCCCTTGGGATGAAACTTTTAAGATATACTCTCTCAGCAACTTCTAAATATACAATACATGGCTGAGTCCCTTCACCACTCATCTGAAACTGCCACAACATTGTCTGTAATTGGCTACACACCAATACAAAATAAAAAGCTAAAAAAATAAAATAAATATACAATACAGTATTATTCACTATAGTCACCATGCTGTACATTATATCCCTGGGACTTAGCTATTTTATAATTGGAAGCTTATACCTTTTGACCACCTTCACCCATTTCACCCCAAATGTTTTTGCTTTTTTTGTTTTAGTCTTTAGTATCTTTTGTGTACATGCATGATTGTGTACTGTTAACAAATAAAAGGTCTGTGGTGCAGATAAGTCAAGTGCCCTGTGAATCACAGTCAGGAAGCGATGTCAAAACATCAAGAGGGAAAAACAGTAAACAGCGAGGGTGGGGAGGCAGGGAAGCCTGAGATGACTCCAGGGACCAGGGCCATGAACCTGGGCGCTTGCTTCCTGAAGTCCCAATGGCACAGTCTGTCGCTGGGTCCACCGGGCTCAGGGCGGCCGGCTGGACACGGACAGCTGTGCAGTGCTGAAGCTGCCGGGTAATGGTTCTGATCTCTACTGGAAGGGAGCTGAATGGAAACCGACCGACCAAGAAACCAGTCTCCTCTGAGAACTTGGCCTAGCAGCCAAGTGCCTGCCCAGGAAGGCCTGATCATTCACACCAGGAGAGAGAGAAGGAGACCTCCTGCAAGCCCCAGGATTTCAGCCATGGGTTTAAATTTCAAGGAGAAGTGTGAAGGTGTTGACATGTAGGAATTACTTTTACACACCTTTGATCACTCTGCAGCGCTGTGGCATTCTAAGTGAGCCTGATGGTCGAAAGGCAAGCTGGGCGGAGTTTTACAAAGAAACACCTACTGTGCCCCTGGAGGCCAGCTCTGCAAGCCCCTTTTCCTTAAATAAATACCATTTCCTTCCCCACTTTACTGCAGTGGTATAACAGGTGGCCTGGATGGTGGAACCTTTGGCTAAGCTCTTGGATGGGCTCCCGGCACTGTTGGCCTGGTGCCCCCTTCCTGACCTTGGTGGGAAACTTCCCTGCTTCCTTCATGAACCATAGAGGGGTGGTGGAGGTGGGAACAAGCTCCCCTGACTGTTCCCCCAAACCCACCTTCCCCTTGGGGATATCTCACAAGTCACTGGCCCCACCACGTACAGGAGGGGAGGAGTTTGATCCCTCTTAGTGCTCTGAACCAAGCATGGGCTCTAACCCTCCTCGGCTCCCCGGAAGCCCAGATGATGCAACCAGCCTCTCAAAGACTTTATTAATGAGTCAGGGAGAGCAGGAGGGAAATAAACACAGAGACGAGCTACCGATCATTCTGTTTACAGACACTCTCATCACAGTATGACAGGGCTCTTCCGTGGGCCCTCAGCTGGCAGAAGACAGCGTCTTCTCATGACCTAGGAGCACAGCCAGGTTCCTCAGAGGCTCGGCCAACAGTTCCCCTGACATTGACCTTGGAAAGACTGCCCTCTCCAGGGGAGGCCTCACCTATGACCCATGAAGTCAAGACAGCTACCCTGCAACCTCAACACAACAGCTTTTCAGGATCTTGGGATACAATCCCATAAACTAAACAGCCCAGAGAGTTATGTCTAAGAAATAGGAGGGTTTCTAACACTAGAGCATAAATATCATCATCCATCAAATGGGGATTAGAATAAACCTCTCTGGTCCAGGATTTCCCAGACTCTGGTGACCAGGGAACACTTTAAAAATTATAGTGTACTTGGAGAACACTGGAGCAGCTCACATATATTCAGATTAATACTGAGGACTGACTGTGATTTTTTTTTTTAATTTATTTGGGTGCACCAGGTCCTAGCTGTGGCATGTGGGATCTAGTTCCCTGACCAGGGATGGAAACCTGGTCTCCTACATTGGAAGTGTGGAGTCTTAGCCACTGGACCAGCAGGGAAGTCCCTCGAATATAATTTCAATGTATAAGATATGGTGACGTGGTGACATTAATCAAAGGTGACATGAGTCAATACATATTATAACATTAAACATACAACAGTTAATCTGAGAGTCCATCTACTTTTTTGCCTTCAACTTGAATCCAAATAGGCATCATCTCTTGGTCAGTGTTTTGCCCGTATCATTCTGGAGGTACCCTACAGTTATCTAATAAAGGTAAGGAGCAGCAGAGATAAGTCTGAGTGGCTTTACTCTGAGGAATCATTTTATTCCAAGCGTTAAGCCCTGTCTAAAGATCTAGAAGTTGCTTCAAGTATGTCACAGAGTGGGAAGGGAAAGAATAAGAGAAAGAAGTAACCATTTCTTGAGCATCTGCTTCCAGGTGCTGTGCAGTGTTCTTCTTTAATCCTCTATCTCGTGTTCACCAACTAATAGCCCTACAGGGCAGTCACTGTCTGAATGTCATGGAAATAATTCAAGGCCACACGTGTAGCTGTGAACGGTATCACGGCAGGGGTGGCCGGCTCCAGAACGCAAGCTCTTCCACTACGCCACTTTGGAAAGGGGAGCGGGGTATTCAGCCTCAGTCTGTCCCTACTTGTGTAGTACCTGCCTTCCTACTACACTAAAAGTGACGTGAGGACAAGAACTACATCCAGCATGTTCACCACAATAATCTCAGTGCCGAGTACAACGCCAGAGACTGAGCGCTCAGGAGACGTGGGTACCATTTTGAAATTTCGGAAAGGCTGTCATAGGGTCTACGGGGAACATACGTGTTCCACGGGACCAAGAGGGGCAAACTGCACCCAGTGGGAGCAGGGAGGTGGAAAAGTCTCAACTCACGAGACTTCCCTGGTGGTCCAGTGGTTAAGAACCCACCTCCTGATGCAGGGGACACGAATTTGATCCCTGATCCTGGAAGATCCCACCTGCCGCGGGGCAACCAGCCCGTGCGCCACAACTACTGAGCCCGTGTGCCCCAACAAAGATCCTGCATGCTGCAGCTAAGGCCTGATGCACCAAAGAAAGAAAGATGCTCCAGAACTAAAACAAAATAAAACTGGAAATAATCCTTTAATACTTATTAAAAAGAAAAGGTCTAAATTTAGGAATGTTTTAAGACCTAGAACAGTCACAAGGTGGCATGAACCGCCTAGAAAAACATCAAATTGCCCATTTCTGAAGATGATAACCTGTCCAGGCATGGAGGGGATTCACCCAGAAGGGTGCAGCGGAAATGTTCTCTCAGGTCCTTTCCGATCCCTATGGCTGTTTGGTACCAGTTTCTTCAACTCTAGGCCTAATCAGTATCTTTGATGTGCTGTGTGACTTGGCCAAGTTGCTTTCCCTCTCTGGGCCTCAGTTTCCTCACCTGTACAATGGAGGTCTCTATCTGCTTGGGGCTACCAGCATTCTCCCTCCGCACTCTCTGATGAGCAAGGCTTATGACGAAAGTGCCAGCAGGATGGGGCTGTGCCCCCAGAGGGCACAGACCCTCCTCCCTCCCACCAACACCCTCCTGCATGCTGGCTCTGGCCCCCCGAGGCAGTGAACTAAGGCCGCTTCCCCACCCAGGCAGAGGATCTGATCAGGGTCATCCTCATTTCAAGGTGGGAATCAGGGAAACTGTAATGTAGACGTAATTCTGCAAACTCTTCAAAAAATTAAACAACTTCAAGCAATATAACAGGATTTGTGTTTGAAGGAAGAAGGGTGAAAGTGTTTCTGTTACATAGAGATGGATCCACGGTTCTCAATGAGGCTGGTGCTGCCACCTAGGGACGGTTTGGGGAATTTCCAGGAGCGTGTTTGCTTACAACAGTGAGTGCAGAGTGTTGCTGGCATTCAGTGGGCAGGGGCAGGCCCACTGCACTGCACCGGGCAGTTGGGAAGGGAAAGATCTATTTACAGCAAACATGAAGAGAGCCGAGACCCCAGCTCCAGGTCACATCAAGCCCAAAGAATTTTCCACACGATTTAAATAGAGCATCAGAATTTTCTAGGGATGCAACGTTCATGTAAACAAAGGGAAAATTATACTTTACCCTCTTTTTTTTTTCCCCTGGGATTTTGCCAAGAGTTGTTCATTATTTGTTGATGACATAGTGGCTTATGGTATCTGAGCCACCCACACAATGTGCAGTGATTCCATATGAAAAATAGCTTGAAATGTCAAAAATTAGGAAATCTAAAATATATATATGCGAGTTTGTGTGCTTGGCCACTCAGTTGTGTCCAACTCTTTGCGACCCTATGGATTGTAGCCCATCAGGCTTCTCTGTCTGTGGGATTCTCTAGGCAAGAATACTGAAAACACTCGAGTGGGTTGCCATTTCCTACTCCAGGGGATCTTCCTGACTCAGGAATCGAACCCAAGTGTCCTGTGTCTCCTGCATTGGCAGGCGGATTCTTTACCACTGTGCCATCTGGGAAGTCCCATATATACGTATATATACATATATACACATATATATATATGCTGCTGCTGCTAAGTAGCTTCAGTCATGTCCGGCCCTGTGCGACCCCATAGACGGCAGCCCACCAGGCTCCCCCATCCCTGGGATTCTCCAGGCAAGAACACTGGAGTGGGTTGCCATTTCCTTCTCCAAAGCATTAAAGTGAAAAGTGAAAGTGAAGTCGCTCAGTCGTGTCCGACTCTTAGCAACCCCATGGACTGCAGCCTGCCAGGCTCTTCCATCCATGGGGTTTTCCAGGCAAGAGTACTGGAGTGGGTTGCCATTGCCTTCTCCGATATATCCAGTCCATGGGGTTGCAAAGAGTCAGGCACGACTGAGCGACTGAACTGAACTGATATATATATAGATATACATACACAGAGAGAGAGCAGGGGAGAGAGCAGGTATGTTTAATCAAATTGTCTTGTTTTCTTATATCCCAATGTATTCATTACAGGTAGATCCAAGCATTTCATCACTTCATTATGTCGTTCAGTGTAATGGTGCCAAAGTATTTACTTATTAAAATGTATGACATATAGAACTTTTCCTTATTTTCTGTTTTAGAGAATTATTTAGGGGGAGTTTGATTGTTTTTTTCTGTGTGTGTAGGTTGATCGTATTTCATTTCAGGATAGTAAAGGGAATGTCACAAAATATTTTTTATAAAAGGAAAAGGGTGTTGGAATAACAACTCTGCGGCAGCAAGCACACTTAGCAGCCACCAGAGGAAACTAGGGCTGGCTTCTTGGAGATCTGGATGATTTCAAGGCTGCTGTAGGGGAAATAGAAGAAAAGCCTGGAACATCTTTTGGGGGCAAAAGTAAAAAAGTGCTCAAAGACTCACAGGGAGGGACTTCCCTGGTAAAGAATCCGCCTTCCAATGCAGGGAATGCAGATTCAATCCCTGGACGGGGAACTAAGATTCGACATGCTACAGGGCAACTAAGCCTGTGTGCTGCAACTAGAGAAGCCTATGTGCTGCAATAAAGACTCAGCACAACCAAAAAAGAGAGAGAGAGAGTCACGGGGACTGCTAAAAGGACACAGGAGCCCACTGGCCAAATCTTGGATAATTTGAACACTGAAATAAATAACAATAGTAAAGGATTGCAATCCATTCAATAAAATAAGATTCCACAAGTCCACACTAACAGGCTACATACATAGTTAAATAAATGAGAAGGTCAAGTTCTTCCCTACAGTAGGAACTCCACTAACAAGTGTTGAAGGAATGGTGGAATTAGATAATCACCATCTGGCAACCATCACAACAACTGATTCAAGCAAGGATCATTAACAGAGGTTAAAACTAGATGTGAAAGTTTGAGGAGTAATAGCATAGTAGGTAGTCTTAAAGCATCTTCCCACAAGATACTTACATTATTAGAAAGGGGGGAAAGAGTAAATTTTCAGTGGAAATCTGGCAGACACCACCTTAACCAAACGATTGAAGTTAACATCACCAGTAATAAGACACGCTGACATCATGCACCCCAGAGATGATACCCCAGTGAAAAACAGCACTGCTTCTGCACTGGCCCTGCCGAACACGCATATCCCCAGTGTAACCACGAGGTAGCCCCGACAAACCCAGATGGAGGGGCAGCCTGCTCAGTAACTAACCTGTACTCATCAAAAATGCCCATGTCATGAAACACACAGAGAGACAAAGAAGCTCTTCCAGCTTCCAGGAGGCCAACCAGATATGACAACGAGATGGAACATGTGATGAGGGATTTTCTGGTGCTACACATCAGTGGGACGATGGTCCCAACCCACATAAATTCTGGATGTGATTAGACCAGCTGATAGTGTCGGCTTAATGTTCATTTCACAGTGTTGATAATTACACTGTGGTCATGTAAGAAAACACTCTTTTATTGAGGAAAGTCAGGCAGAAGAGTTTAGGGATAAAGGGTCATCAGATATGCAATTTCTTCTCAAAGAAGAGAGGGAGAGAGAAGGAACATAAATGTGGGGAAAATGTTAACATTTGGGGTTGAGTGAAGGATGTATGAAAATTCTTTGTATCATTCTTACAATTTTCCAGTAAGCCTGAAATTTATCAAAATAAGACAAAAATAGAGAGGTACCATTAGGTCCAAGGGAATAGAGAAACACTGTTGTTAGATCCATCTCAGCCCAAGAAATGCTTGTATCTTACTCTTCTGATGCTTCTAGAAAATGTAGGGGGTAATTTCAGAAGGAGGGGGAGGCAGGGGGGCATGTTTGGGTGACAGGAAAGGACAAGAGAGTGATTTTATTAAAAAGGCCAGAGAATTCGATAACAGCTCCTTTCTAAATGCGAATCTCTCCTTTGCCTCTCCTTTCATTAGGACTCCTCCAAGAAGCAATTATACAGAAAGGAAGTGGAGCAAAAGAGCAGGAGAGATTTTTTTTTTTCATTTCTTTGGAGATGAGGAAAGAAGGTACAGGTAAGAGCAGTTTTCATAATTTCCCTTTGAAACAGGCTCTGAAGTCAAGACTGACTCCACCATTTTCTTATAGAAAATTAGACATCTCGACTCAAGTGATGAAGGGGACATCACCCAGAACTTTTGCAGAAAGAAATGAAAGGACAGAAATTGAAGGGTGAGAGATGACCTTTCACTTGCTTTGGGAAGCAAGGTTTTCTTGACCTTTAAAATAGACTCCCGGAAAAATGTTTACCTCTTTCACTTTTTTTTTCTGTAAAGCTTGCCATTAGAGGGGGGATAAAAAAAAAACACATTAAGGCAATGGCACGTTAATGATCATATGCATCGCAAAATTCCACATAACAGATCAGTATTGCAAAGCAGCAAGATTATAACGGTTGTGATTTAAAACACTAAATGCACTGGGGGCCCGATTGAAGTTTAGAAAATTAAACAATAGAGCTTTACTCTTAAACAGTATTAATTCACAGGGCTGTCTTGGGAGGGGGAGGGGTGGTGGGGAAGTTAAAGGGAAAAAGAAAGTTAAGCCAAGCTGGGATGCCATTCTGTCAAAGAGAAATCTTAGCTCTTTTCCTCTCCTAAATGATCTATCATTGAATAATGAGATAATTAGTCTCAAGACTAGATTTTTCATTAAAAATTAAAATAAGTCCATTTCCACAGTTCCATAAGCCAGAAACACCCAGAATGCTTTATCTAACTAAGCATTCCTGGTTCCAGCTTAAATTTCCATCTGACGACTGCAAAACCGTTTTCAGTATTCATTCATTTCAAATGCCTGCAGGTCCTCTTTGTGCTGGATTTGGGGGAGATAGAGATGAATGTAACCAGGTTCCAGCTCCCGGGGGCCCCCAGTCTAACAGGGGCAGCAGATAAGTCGAGGTCCATTCACCGAGGGGTACAGGGTTCTCATAGCATTCCTCTGGTCTACTGAGGCAAGGAAACCGAGGCTCAGAGGGACTGACTTACCCAAGGTACATACAGAGAAAGTGATGAAAGGAGAGTTTTAACCTAGCTCCATACTGACCCCAAACTTTTGCCTCACTCTCAACCAGGAACACTGAAAGAAAATGCCGAGTTTGGGGTCCCAATCACTGAAGTAGAATTGAGGCTCAGAGGAACGGTCCCTGCGTCAGGGTGGCAGGGGAGGGGCCAGGGAGGGGGAAAGGATTTAGCAGAAAAAGTCTTCATAGATTTATTGACATCACCTCTGACACAGGGAAACTCAGTAAGAATTTGTCAAGTAGACGAGCTTAAGAAGGGAATCCCCAGCCAAAGAAATACCCAGGAAGGGTGAGAGCCTGGGCAGGTGTGAATCTTTCTGAATGGGCATTGGAGGGAACCAACAGGAAGGTTGTCTTGGCTTAGCCAATATATGCCCAGACCACAGGACGACTCTGGAAGGAAGGTGCAGACACGGCTTCAGTCACTCTCCTAGGAGGGGGTGGGTGCAGGTAAGGGGACTGTCACTGCCTTGGGGGCCGGGGGCTGGGGGCCCGGGGCGGGGCTCAGCCAGCCTTGAAGGGCAAGTCCAGAAGCAACTGTAGGTCCACCTTCAGCAGCTGCACTTCACACTCCAGGCTACAATGAGCCAGCATTAGCAAGGAGATGATTGACTACATAAGGCCGACTGAAACTCGGGCAGCAAAAATTTGTACAGAATGTTAACTCCAGTGGGGAATTTCATGGATGTCCAGGAAAGCTACACTCACTGAATCATAGAAGATTCAAACTGGAAGGGACCCAAAGATGCTGTACAATCATCTCCTCTTGCAGAGGAAGCACAGAAGCCTCGGGGACGAGGAGACAGATGATTTGGCCAGATTCCCAGAACCAGTTAAGGGGTGGCACCAGGATATGACACCAAAAGCACAAGTAACAGAAGCAAAAATCAACAAGTGGAAATATAACAAACTGAAAAGCTTCTGCACAGCTAAAAAAATAATAAAATGAAAAGGCAGCCTAGGAAATGGGAGAAAACATTTGCATACCATATATCAGATGAGGGGTGAATATCCAAATTATATAAGGAACTCATAGAACCCAATAGCAAAAAAAAAAAACAAAAAAAAACCTCCAAATAATCCAATTTTAAAATGGACAGAGGACTTCAACAGACATTTTTCCAAACAAATAACATACATGTGGCCAAGAGGAATATGTGAAGATGCTCAGCATCACTAATCATCAAGGAAATACAAATCAAAACCACAGTGAGAGGCCACATCACACCTCTGGGTGAGAATGTAAGTTGATACAGTCACTATGGAAAATAGTATAGAGGTTCCTCAAACAAATAAAAAAAGAACTACCATATGATTCAGCTATCCCACTCCTGAGTATATATCTGAATGAATTAGAATCAGTATCTCAAAAGGTTATATGCATCACCATACTCACTGTAGCATTATTCACAATAACCAACACATGAAAACAGCCTTAAATGTCCCTCAATGAGTGAACAGTTCAAGAAAATCTGATATATAGGTATGGATATGTATCCTTGTTAGAGTTTTGTACACACACACACACACACCCCCCAAACACATAGAGGAATATTGTTCAGCCACGAAAAAGAAGGAAATCCTTCCATTTGCAAAAACCTGGATGGACCTTGAGGGCATTATGCTAAGTGAGATATACAAATACTGTGTTATCTCATTTAGATAGTGAGAAAGACAAATATTGGATGATGTCACCTAAATGTGGAATATTTTCAAAAGTCAAATTTACAGAAACAGAGAGTGAAATAATGGTTGCCAGGGGCTGGGGGATGAGGAAAATGGGCAGATGTTGGTCAAAAGGTGCAAACGTCCAGTTATAAGAGGAGTAAGTTCTGGGGAGCAAGTGTACAGAGCGGTGACTGTAGTTAACAACACTGCACTATATGACCGGTGCGTTCTCTCGGCAGAACTCTATTGGCCTCTGCCCTGCTTCATTCTGTACACCAAGGCCTAATTTGCCTGTTACTCCTGGTGTTTCCTGACTTCCTACTTTTGCATTCCAGCCCCCTATAATGAAAAGGACATCTTTTTTGGGTGTTAGTTCTAAAAGGTCTTGTAGGTCTTCATAGACCCATTCAAGTTCAGCTTCTTCAGCGTTACTGGTCGGGGCATTCACTTGGATTACCGTGATATTGAATGGTTTGCCTTGGAAACGAACAGAGATCATTCTGTGAAAACTCAGCAGTGGCCACAGGACTGGAAAAGGTCAGTTTTCATTCCAATCCCAAAGAAAGGCAATGCCAAAGAATGCTCAAACTACCGCACAATTGCACTCATCTCACACGCTAGTAAAGTAATGCTCAAAATTCTCCAAGCCGGGCTTCAGCAATATGTGAACCGTGAACTTCCAGATGTTCAAGCTGGTTTTAGAAAAAGCAGAGGAACCAGAGATCAAATTGCCAACATCCACTGGATCATTGAAAAAGCAAGAGAGTTCCAGAAAAACATCTATTTCTGCTTTATTGACTATGCCAAAGCCTTTGACTGTGTGAATCACAATAAACTGTGGAAAATTCTGAAAGAGATGGGAATACCAGACCATCTGACCTGTCTCTTGAGAAACCTGTATGCAGGTCAGGAAGCAACAATTAGAAATGGACATGGAACAACAGACTGGTTCCAAATAGGAAAAGGAGTACGTCAAGGCTATATATTGTCACCCTGCTTATTTAACTTATATGCAGAGTACATCATGAGAAATGCTGGGCTGGAAGAAACACAAGCTGGAATCAAGATTGCCGGGAGAAATATCAATAACCTCAGATATGCAGATGAGACTACCCTTATGGCAGAAAGCGAAGAAGAACTAAAGAGCCTCCTGATGAAAGTGAAAGAGGAGAGTGAAAAAGTTGGCTTAAAGCTCAACGTTCAGAAAACTAAGATCATGGCATCTGGTCCCATCACTTCATGGGAAATAGATGGGGAAACAGTGGAAACAGTGTCAGACTTTATTTTTTGGGGCTCCAAAATCACTGCAGATGGTGATTGCAGCCATGAAATTAAAAGACGCTTACTCCTTGGAAGGAAGGTTATGACCAACCTAGATAGCACATTTAAAAGCAGAGACATTACTTTGCCAACAAAAGTCCATCTAGTCAAGGCTATGGTTTTTCCAGTAGTCATGTATGGATGTGAGAGTTGGACGGTGAAGAAAGCTGAGCGCTGAAGAATTGATGCTTTTGAACTGTGGTGTTGGAGAAGACTCTTGAGAGTCCCTTGGACTGCAAGAAGATCCAACCAGTCCATCCTAAAGGAGATAAGTCCTGGATGTTCATTGGAAGGACTGATGTTGAAGCTGAAACTCCAATACTTTGGCCACCTCATGCAAAGAGTTGACTCATTGGAAAAGACCCTAATGCTGGGAAGGATTGGGGGCAGGAGGAGAAGGGGACGACAGAGGATGAGATGGTTGGATGGCATCACCGACTAGATGGACATGGGTTTGGGTAAACTCCAGGAGTTGGTGATGGAGAGGGAGGCCTGGCGTGCTGCGATTCATGGGGTCGCAAAGGGTCAGACACAACTGAGCGACTGCACTGAACTGTATTATATACCTGAAAATTGCTAGGAGAGTAGATGTTAAATGTTCTCACCACACACACAAAAAAATGTAATTATGGGAGGTGATGGATATGCTAACTAACCTTATTGTGGCCATCATTTCACAATACATGCGTGGACCAAATCATCATGTCGTACATCTTAAACTTACACAGTGTTATATGTCAATTACATCTCAATAAAGTTGGAGGGGGGAAGGAAAATAAAGAGGGGAGCCAGGAATTGAGCCCAGGTATCCTGACTCTGGTCCAGCATGTCATCCCACATTAAGGGATCACATAGGAGCATTTCCTGATGTCCTCCACCTCCCCATCTTTCCCACTGCCTGCTACTCTGGTTTCCATAACACCCTGCACTTAATTCCATCACAGTCTTTATCAGCTTGAACCATCTATCTCCTCTGCTAAGCAGGGTCCTCCCTCTTAAGCAGAGACCTTCAGCTTTCAGCTTTGACTCTCCAGTCCACCAGTGCTGGACCCATAAAAGAGAATCAGTAATATTTGTTCATTAAAGGAAATTGGGACAGTCAGAAGACATAGGTCTCAGTCATGGCTACACGTACCTGTAGGCCATGTGACTCTGAGCAAGTTACTTAGCCCCCTGATTTTCAGCTCCCTTATCTATAAGATGATGAATAAGAACATGATTTAGTAGGAAGAAAATGAGATCTGGGTCCCAGAAAATGTCTGAATGAATGAATGAGTGATCACCCTTCTATACAAGAGACTTCACGAAGGCAAGAATACATCTAACTTGTTTTGCATCCCCAGCATACCTAGCCAGTCTCAGAAAATGTTTAAATTAAACCAAGTCAGAGATCTGAGGGCACTAACAGTTGTAGAGTCATGGTACAACCAAGAGCAAGTACCTTCAATTCTGAATTTCTATTTTCTCATCTGTAAATCGCAGGTAGCGATACCTCCCCAAATTGAGTGAGGAGGAAAAAAGGTCAAGTCTATAAAAGGCACTTGGTAAACAGCAAAGCCCTGCACAGATGCCAGTTTTCCCCTGGGCTATTCACAAGGACTTCCTGGCCAGGACCTAAGGATGTTCGTCCAGAGGGGAGCAGCATCTTGAGTTTCAGATTATACCATTTCCCCAATAAACAAATTGAGCTGTTAAGTGAGGGGTCACAAGAACAGCAGGACAGATCTAAGCAGGAGGTGAAGTTCTATTCTGGGCAACAAAGAAAATAAAACTTGAAGCAGATGGGGAGGTGAAGACATGGCTCCTACAGAGTCTCTGCCAGCAGCCCTGAATCATCTGCCTTCTTCTGACAGCTGAAGTCCCCTGGCTTCCGTCTCTCAACTTTCACTAGTTACACATGACCCTGGGCCACTGCTTCAGCCTCCCAGGATGCCATGCTGCACCAGCAGAAGGCATTCTGGCCTCCATGTCAGCTCTCAAGCTTGCTGAGGATGTGTGAGAGCTCTGGATGTGGGTGGAGGTTGGGACATCACAGGGGCATCACCGACCACCTGACGCCCTCACTGGCTGGCATCACTTTGGTGAGTTCTTTATGGCTCAAGTCAAGCCTGCCCTCCTGTGAAGTTGACAGGCTGGGTCATGCTGATACCCTTGGCTGCAGAGAAGCTAACTTTTGATGACTAAAGTCACAAGAGATGAAACTTTTAAACCAGTCTCTGCGTACTAATCTGCAGTTCAATTTAGCAAATATACTTGAGTTCCAGCTGTGTGCAGGCCCTAGGATAGGCAACAGGGACACAAAGGTAAATAAGATGAATCCAGTTACTCGCTGCTCTTGTGGTCCTTAGAGCAGGAGAGAAAGATAATTAGACGTGTGGTCACTAATTAGTGTGACAGGCGTAAGGACCATAAAAAGGAGGAAAACGAAAGTACACCCACAGCCGTGGGGGGCACAGACTAGGTTTTATAGAGAAGGTAAAAGATGAGCAGGGATCTGAAGAATTAGCAAAACATGTCAGGTGAAAGAAGGCAGCCTTGGAGGTGGGAGCAAGTGTTCCAGGTGCAGGGAGAACAGAGGAAGCAGAGGCTAGGGTGCTGCTGAGGGCCTGCAAAAGTTGAATATGGGACTTCCCTGATGGCCCAGTGGTTAGGAATCTGCCTGCCAATGCAGGAGACACAGGTTCCACCCCTGGTCCAGGAAGATTCCACGTCCTGCAGGGCAATTAAGCTGGTACACCACAACTACTTAAGTCAGCCTGCCCTAGAGCCCAAGCTCTGCAACAAGAGAAGCCATCGCAATGAGAAGCCCACACACCACAACTAGAGAGAAGCCCCTGCTCACCGCATCTAGAGAAAGCCCGCATGCAGCAACCAAGACCCAGCGCAGCCAAGAATAAATAAGTTATTTTTGTTTTAAAGTCGAATATGGAAGGAGATCAGGGAAGAGGTCAGAAATGGTGTGAGCTAAGGCTGCAGAGGTGGGAGGGGCTCTACACGGCAGGTGCAGGAGTTTAAGGTTCATCCTCTGGGTAAACCTTCAAGTGGCCCAAAGTCAGCCATATCAGCATCTCGTGTGTATAAAGGGAAATTATTCAAGTCATCAACTCACCAGAAGGTTCTTTGATAAGCGTAGAATCAGGACAAGGAATATAAGCTCCACAGTGCAGGTTTTCTTTCCGCCTTGACTCTGACCCACTTACAACTCCACATTTTCTGAGTTCTTAAACCCAGCGGAGAACATTGTTCTCTGAGGGATTTTTTTTGCAAAGAATGCATTCCTCAAGGAGCTGAATCAATAAAAGCTAACTGAGGATGGAGCCACAGAGGAAAATGAAAGGACCCCATATTCTCTGGCTCCCTCCAAGAAACTGCAAAACATTATTGAACAGGTTTGGGGGCTTGATTTGCTGAAAAATTCTTCTGCGACAAAATGCAAACTCCTTTGCCACAATAAATGCTGTTGTGATAACAAAACTGTACTTTTCTCAAATACCCAGATGGAAGACCATATGCAAAATAAACTCCAAGGATTTTTTTTTTTTTTTTTATTGGCCATCTGCACAAATTGGAAAGAAAGCCAGCATCCTCCTCTAAACTTCCCAAAAATTTCCACTGAGAATCCTACTTTCTTCTGCCTAGTGCCACCTGCTGATGGTATTTGGGTATCAGTTTTGCAAATGAATTGCAGGGCAGGGCTGGGTGGGGGGGGGGGTAGGGGTAGGGGTGTGGATCTCCCCTCTCTCGTGAACAAAGTTACTTTAATCCTACTTAGTAGGAGAAATAAAATACCCACAAATTGCCAGGTTTTAGAAGGCTTTACAACTACTCACACTTCTTCCTGTTGTTGGCAGGAATCCCAAAGCAACACCCCACACACACTCACACCTCTCAGGATTCACTTCCTAGGCACTGGGAAGACACTGTTTACCCTCACAATTAAGTGTGCAGTTCATGAAGCCTCATGTTTGACTCTACATGTCACAAATGTAAGTGTGTGTGCATGCATGCTAAGTCACTTCAGTCATGTCCGACTCTCTGTGACCCTATAGACTGTAGCCTGCCAGGCTCCTCTGTCCGTGGGATTCTCCAGGCAAGAATACTGAGTGGGTTGCCATGCCCTCCTCCATGAGATCTTCCTGACCAAGGGATTGAACACAGGTCTCCTGCATTGGGTAGGCAGGTTCTTGACCATACAGCCACCTGGGAAGCCCCAAATGTAAGTGTACATACCCTTTAACACAGGAATACTATTTTGAGATTTCTATTTGAAGGAAATGCTGGCACAGATGTATAAAAATACCTGTAGGAGTGTGTTTCCCTCAGGCTGAACCAAAAAATATGAGAACTACATCACATTCATCAACAGGGGAATGCTCTTAAAAGTTAGGGTATATTCGTACAATGAAATACTATGTGGTAGTGACATGGGAAGATGCCTCAAACATATCCAGTGGGGAAAAGGCAGGCTAGAGAAGAGAATATATACTGTAGTCCCATGTGTTAAAGAAACAAGGCTGTGAGTGTTACAATGTGTGTTTATACATAGGAAAGCTAGAAGGTTACACACTATATGTCCAGTAATTTCTGAGAGTAGGGACATTTTTTCACTTTTAATTTATATACCCTATATTATTTGAATTCTTAATACGAATACATTGTTTTGTGTTAAATGAGATATTAAAATAAGAATGCTAGGAGTTTTATCAGGTTTGCAACCAAAAAAGCATTTCATCACCAAATATTCACTGGATGCCATCATCATTCCAAAGTTATAGAGGCACTTCCCCACACAGAAGCAGATGGAGAAATGGGACTGAAAAGAGGAGGGACTTGCCTGGGACCATATGAGGAATAAGTGACCTCAGGGCCAGGGCTTTCCAGTAAACAGCAATGCAGGGGTTATAGTCTTATTCTGCCTGTGCCAGACCCTGAATCAGCATATTCTAAATCTGTGCTATTTTAGAAGACAAAGAAATCCTCTTTTATATTAGAGAACTATCCTCCTCTAAGGACCTTCAGTTTCTCCCACCTGAAACAACCAAAAAATGAAGAAAATACATTAAACAATGATTTTCAAGGCACTGGGACACCAAGCAACAAAGAACAGTAATTCCTGAGAGATGGGTGTCAAACGATGTGATTGTCTAAGTTTATTGTCTTGTGAGAGATTCTGAGCTGTAGTACAGAGAGAGAGAACTCCAGTGGGAGTCCAGTGGCCAATCTGAGTTGAGGAAATGAAAGTACGAGTCAGGGAAACTAAGGCAGCCAGAGTTCTCAGGGAAGAGTACTGGAGAGACTTCTGCACAAAGAGAGATCTACCGAGATCTGGGGATCCACCAAGGGTCTCCCTTGTATAGTTAGCTGAGTTCAGATCAGTGCATGCATGAGTGGGAAACACCCAAGGCCAAGGAAAGAGGATTAGAGGTAACAGTGCCTGGAACCACACAGAACCTGGAATAGTGTCTGTTTTTACTGACCAGACTGGAAAACACCATGATGCACAGAGTATTAGTGGAGTCCACATAGGATTCTTGCCTCAGTGGTGAGGAATAACTAGCCTGGGATGGAGCATTACCTCCAGTCCTGCCTAGCAAACTTTGAAAACAAGACTCCAAACCTATTTCCATGTAACTTAATTGGATCCCACAACAAAGTTCAAGAATATTTATGAGAATACAAAAATATTCAACATCCCAATAAGGTAAGATTCACCACATCTGGCATCAGCTAAAAAGTTATCAGGCACAAAAAGAGGCAAGGACATATGAGTCATAATGCAGAGAAAAACCAATGAAAACCAGAAAAAAAGGACACATTATATACAGAAGATCAAAGATAAAATGAAAAAAGATTTCTTGTCAGAAGCAATACAAGCAAGAAGACAGAGGAGCAATATATTAAAAGCACTGAAAGAAAAAAATGTCAACCAAGAATTCTATACCTAGGGAAAATATCTTTCAAAGTGAAAAGCAAAATAAACTTTAACAAACACAAACATTGTAAAGATTCATCACCAAAAGATTCCTTAACACAAAAAGTACTAAGGGAAACTCTTTAGACTAAAGAAAAATTATACCAAACAGAAATGTGAATCTACAAACTCCAATACTTTGGCCACCTGATGTGAAGAACTGACTCATTTGAAAAGACCCTGAATGCTGGAAAAGATTGAAGGCAGGAGGAGAAGGGGAGGACAGAGGATGAGATGGTTGGATGGCATCACTGACTCAATGGATATGAATTTGAGTAAACTCTGGGAGTTGGCAATGGACAGGGAGGCCTGGCGTGCTGCAGTCCATGGGGTCACAAAGAGGTGGACATGACTGAGTGACTGAACTGAAGATAACGGAATAAAAACCACTGGAGATGGTAACCATATGAGTGTGTGTTTGTTGCTCAGTCGTGTCCGAATCTTTGAGACCCCATTGACTGCAACCTGTCAGGGCCCTCTGTCCATGGGATGTTTCCAGGTCAGAATACTGGAGTGGGTTGCCATTTCCTTCTCCATATATGTACCATATGAGTACATATATGATTTTTTCTTGTTGTTATTTAAATCCCTTTAAAATACAATAGATTGTTTAAACAAAAAAAAAATAATTTATTGTTGGGTCTATAATATATGTAAAGGTAAAATGTATGACAATAAAGCATAAAAGCCAGGAATGGGAAGATAGGAGTATAGTATTATAATGTTCTCATACTATAAGTAAAATGACATAGTATCATTTAAAAAATAGATTGTCATAAGGTAAAGATATATACCATAAATCCTAAAAGAACCACCGGAAAAAAAAAAAAAAAACCCAAAAGAATTAAAACTACAAAGCTAACAAAGGAAGTAAATAAAACTGATAAATTTCCATCCACACTGATGAGGAAAAAGAAAGAACATAGATTACAAATGTTAGGAATTAGAACTGACATCAGTAAAAATTCTTTAGATAGTAAAAGGATAAAAGGTAATATTATGATGACTTTATGACAATAAAAGTGAAAACAGAAAAAAAAGGACAAATTCCTTGAAAGATACAAACTGTCAATGCTTATTCAAGGGTAGATAATATGAATAGCCTATGTCTGTTAAAGAAATTGATTTTAAAATGTTAAACAAAGCATGCATTCCTAAGGCAAATTCTACTTCGTCATGACATATTATCCTTTTTATATATGATTGACTTTGACTTATTGAAATTTCATTTGGTATGTCTGAATCTATATTCATGAGGAATATTGGTCTGTAGTTTTTATTTTTTCTCTTTTGCAACATCTTGGTTTGACAGTGAGGTATTGGCTTAAAGATTGACAAGCACATTGATAGAATAGAATAGAGAATTCAGAAATGTACCCACACACACTTGAGTAACTATTTTCAACGTAAGTGCAAAAGCAGTGGGGGGAAAGGTTAGTATTCTCATCAAATGTTTCTGAAGCTGTTGGATATCTCATGTTAAAAAAAGTGAATCCATATCTCACATCCTATTAAAAAACTAACTCAAAACAAATCATAGACCTAAACTTAAAACTACAAACTTGGTGACAAAAACATAAGAGAATATCTTTGTGAACTTGGGTTAGGTAAAGATTCCTGATACATGACACCAAAAGTATGATCCATAAAGGAAAAAGTCAATCAATTGATTCATCAGATTTTAGAACTTGCTCTTCAAAAGATACTGTTAAAAGGATGAAAAGACAAGGCACAAACTGAGAGAAAATATTTGTAATTGGTATAGCTGATAAATATATATGTTCAAAATATACAAAGAACTTTCAAAATTCAATAGTAAAAATAACTCAGTTCTTAAAATGAGTGAAAGATGTGAATAGATATTTCATCAAAGTATACATTTGGATGACAAATAAGCACATGAACAGATGCACAGAATCATTAATAATTAGGGAAATACAAATTAAAACTAATGAGAAACCACTGCACATCTGTCAGGATGGCTGAAATTAAAAAGACTGACTATTACCAAGTGTTTGCAAGGATGTGGAAGAATTAGAATTATCATATGTTGCTGTTGGGAATACAAAATGGCACAACTATCTTTGGAAAACAATTGATAATTTCTTTAAAATTAAATGGACACCTACTCTGTGATCCAGACATTCTATCCCTAACCTTTTATTCAAAAGAAATTAAAACATATGTCTACACTAACACTTATACAGGAATGTTCATAGTATATTTATTTGTAACATTCTGTAACATCCAAACCTGGAATCAATAAAAAATATTCAGCAGCAATTGAAAGTATAAACAAACTGTGGTAAATACATTTAATAGAATACTGTTTACTAACAAGAGGGCTTCCCTGGTGGCTCAGATGGTCAAGAATCTGCCTGCAGTGCAGGAGAGCCAGGTTTGATCCCTGGGTCAGGAAGATCTCCTAGAGAAGGGAATGGCTACCCACTCCAGTATTCTTGCCTGGAGAATTCCATGGACAGAGGAGCCTGGTGGGCTACCATTCATGGGGTTGCAAAGAGTCAGACATGACTGAGGGCCTAACGCTTTCACTTTCACTGGTAAGAAGGAATTAATTATTGATGAAACTACAACATGATGAATCTCAAAATAATTAGGTTGAGTGAAAACAAGCCAGACTCTCCCACCCCCAAAACACATACAGAAAAGTATCTCTGTATGATTCCATTTATAGAAAATTCTAGAAAGTACAAACTAATCTTGACTGAAAACACATCCATGGTTGCCTGGTGATGGGAGGTAGAGGGCAGGGAGGAGAAGAACGAAAGGATTACAATAGAACATGACAAAACAGTCTGGGGTGATGGATATGCTCGTTATCTTGGTTGTGATGATGGTTTTACACATTTTTGCATGTATCAAAACATATCAAACTGCACACTTTAAATATTTGCAGTTTAACTGTACCTTAATTAGGACTTTTTTTTTTTTAAGTATGAGACAAATAGGCCATCTGCACAGTCTCAAAATATCTCCCCACAAGATAATGATTACAAAGGAAAAATAGTAACTGTACAGGAGAGAAACTTAGTAGATACTACCTTAACTAAGTGATCAAAATTAACATCACCAGAATTAAGACATCTTGGCATCCTGTGTCTCCTGACAGACTGTATTGAGAAGGTCATACTATTACAAAGATGCCAAGGTAATTCAATGTGGAAAATGACAATCCTTTCAGCAAAGAATGATGAAGCAACTGAATATCCATATGGGAAAAGTAAACTTCAATTTTAATCTCATGCTGTACATAAAAACTAACTTGAAATGGATCACAGGCATAAATGTAAGACTAAAAGTATAAAGCTCCTAGAAAAAACAAAGCATAAATTTTCAACAACCTTTAGTTAGGCAAGAGTGTCTTAGGCATCACACAAGAAGCACAAACTATAAAAGAAAAGAACTGATACATTCAATGTTATAAAAATTAAAAATAGGGAGCTCAAATCCGGTGCTCTGTGACAACCTAGAGGGATGGAATGGAGTGGGGGTTGGGAGGGAGGTTCAAGAGGGAGGGGACATAAGCAACTGCACATGTGCTCAGTCCTGCCTGACTCCTTGTGACTGCAGGACTGCAGCCTGCCAGGCTCCTCTCCAGGCAAGGATGTTGGAATGGGTTGCCGTTTCCTCCTCCAGGGGAACTTCTCCACCCAGGGACTGAACCCACAACTCCTGCATCCCTTGCATTAGCAGGTGGCTTCTTTACCACTGAGCCACCTGGGAAACCTGGACATAATGTATACCTATGGTTGATTCGTGTTGATGTTTGGCAGAACCCAATACAATATTGTAAAGTAATTATCCTCCAATTAAAAATTAAAAAATTAAAACATTTGCTCTTCCAAAGACAGAATTTAAAAGTGAAAATTCAAGGTTAAGACTGAAAAGCCAAGTGTGAGAAAATATTCACAATATATTAATACACATCACAATACATACACAAAAGAGTTGTATAGAAAGAACCTACAACTTAAAAATAAAATGCTAACAAAATGAGCAGAAGTTTGAATACACACCTAACAAAGGAAGATAGTCACAAGGCCTAAAAGCACAGGGCAAAGATGCTCAATATCTAGTCATTCAGTTCAGTTCAGTTCAGTCGCTCAGTCGTGTCCAACTCTTTGCGACCCCATGAATCACAGCACGCCAGGCCTCCCTGTCCATCACCAACTCCCAGAGTTTACCCAAATCCATGTCCATCGAGTCAGTGATGCCATCCAACCATCTCATCCTCTGTCATCCCCTTCTCCTCCTGCCCCCAATCCTTCCCAGCATCAGGGTCTTTTCCAATGAGTCAACTCTTCGCATGAGGTGGCCATGATAAGTCATTAGGGAGGTGTAAATTAAAACCATAAAGAGATACAATTATACAGGTACATAAGTGTCTAAAATTCAAAAGACTAACTATACCAAGTACTGGCAATGACACAGAACAAATAGAATTCAGGCACTGCTGGAGAGAGTGTAGAGTGGTCCAGCCACTTTGAAAAACAATTTTGCAATTTTTCACAAAGTTAAACACACACATACTATATGATCCAGTAATTCCACTCTTAGGTTTTACCCAAGGGAAATGAAAACATAGATCCACAAAATGACTTGTATATGATTAGTCATGGCAGCTTTATTTATAATATCTCCAAACTGGAAAACACCCAGATAAACATCCATTGGTGAATAGATAAACAAGTTGGGGTATATTCATCACATAACACTATTCAGCAACAAAAAAATACTAACTACTGATACAACAAACAAGGATGAATCTCAAAACCATAATTCTCAAAAAGAAAAAAAAAGAGTACATACTGTATGATCCCATTTATATAAATTTCTTGAACAGGCAATACTAATCTATAATGAGAATGCAGATCAGCGGTTACCTGGACTAGGGGTTGTGGGGATTGATGGAAAAAAGGCACAGAGGGACTTTTGGGGATGACAGCAATGCTCCTCTCACTTATCTGGTTTTGAAGACATAGTTGGTATCTCATTTAAACTCAGCCTTGCAGAATACTTAAATAACGAGTTGTAGAAATGGGACAGAAAGGTATTCCATGTAGTAACAATTGTCTGAGCAGATCAACAGAAGTGGGAAATTGAGGGGTGAGGATAGGCACCAGCCAAAATTTATTTTTTTAATTAACTGTAATTTAATTTGCATACAACAAACGCTCCCATTTTAAGTTATTAATTTGAAGAATTTTAAGAAATGTCTACAAACCCATGTAACCACCATTCCATAGAAAGCTGCTTTTTCAAAATTACCACTTCAAGTTGTTTTTCTTTAAGTGTTTGAGTATGGAATGGGTCACAGGAAAATTGATTCTGGAACAAGTTTAAAGCAGGACACTTAAACGGTTTGCCCCTCTGTTGGTCAGACCTACTCACTGGCCTTGAAACAGAGCCTGACCACCTATGTTTCACACCACGAGATGCCGGGGAGACCACACCTTTGGGATTCACCCAAACAGCCCCAGTCCACTTGTGGGCTCACCCGCCTGCTTCCGCTATGTCTCCCTGGCTCTTCAAATGCCCCGACTCGATGATTTAGCTCCTGATGACCATCCTCAGGCCTGTCTTTTGGTGTCAGGACCCACTTCTTCAGTTTACCTGTCATCCTATCTGTTCAACTCTGCAAGCTGCCCTGATCGCTGCAATATCTGCTATGTCCTGTTAAGACATACCCCGGGCCAGTCTCAGCTTCCTAGGGACCCCTTGCCCCAACTCCCAACAGACGTGACCCAGGATCCAGTTGCAGCCATCATAGCATCCATGGGTCACGGGGATGGGGTGCCACCTACCTGAGCCACAAAGAGCTGGAACTCGTCAGGCAGAATCCACGAGCGAGGGTAGAAGTTGTACTCCTCTGGAAAGAGATTCTGCATGATTCTCACGGCTCTGCTCAGCGTAATTTTCCGCACCATCTCCGTCATGCCTGGGGAGAAGAGAAGTTGTGGGGTTTCAACAACAGTGGGCCACTAGCTATAAAACAGCCATTACTGGGGACTTTTAAAACCACCCACCCGGCACATTCACTTTTTCAGACAGGATTTTAAAAAAAGGTATGAGTAGTTTCCCACAGCAGTGATTCATGGTTTGGAAAGACCTGCCAAATTAATGAAAAACTTGAGGGAATAGACAGATCTTTTTTTTCTCCTGGTAAAAATGAAGCATCAATTTGAAAGAATGAGTTTCCACCTAGTTTATTATTCCATTCTTTGTCAGCCCCCTAGATAACGAATAAAGGGAAGAATTTATATCTTGCACTTAAAACTTAATATCCTCTTTAATTTTGGGCCACCACACGTACCTCTGGGATTCTTTCCATCTTATACCCTGGAGAATATTATCTAGTGGACTCTGGCTACATTATGAGAAGCTTAATTAAGTTGCTTTGTTTTAATCTTTCATGAGTATTAAAGGCATAAAGTAGAAAAATATATACACCTTTCAGCAGAAAATCTGTCTCCTTGAAATCAGGACAGGAAGTAGAGAGGATATTACAGCATAATTTAAGGGGAAAAAATGGAAACCGTAGGAGTTCTTCAGTTATTTAAGTACTGACACTGACATTGATCAGATCGCATTAATTTGCCCAGAGGGAACAGAAAAGTCTCACTTATAAAACATTTTAAAAGAATGGTAGATTTTTTTCCTTGTAACATCTTTAGAAATGCTGACAAGAAAAGGAACTTAGTATACATCTTAGCAGATTTTAGGCAAATAGGTAAAAATTAAACTTTAGCATGCTTACTTCCTAAGGCAAATATCACTGCTCAGAAAAAAATAAAGGACACTAAAAATGGCTTTCACCCCAAAAGAGGCTTCACAGTTCCATTAATGACTTGAAATCTGCCAGCAAAGTAATTTTTACTAGAGAGTACAAAGTTCCACGTCAGCTTGGCATGTCCAAATTACCACATTCCAATGGGCAAAGTCAGAACGCATGAGGTTTCTCTAAACTCCCATATTCAGGAAGCCAAGGGTGAGTGTTTGAGAGTGAAGGTTTTAAGAATCTACTTCTTGCTTTCCCCAGCATATTAAAAAGAGCAATAAAAATCTAAAATGTCACAGCTTGAAGATGTCAGGTTCTTACTTCTTGTTTAGAAGGAGATAGGGAAGGATTAAGTAAGAAATAAAGGAGCTTTAAAGGTACTAATAAACTGTGCCCTAACACGGATTCTCTGATATTAGAGAAAACACTGAGGACTCTTTCGGAACTTCCTAAGAAATCGGTATGAGTTCAGAAAATTAGAGCTATTTCCTTTTATTCCCCTACAAAATTAGAAGTTTTGAGTTATAAACATGGGAGCTGAACACAAAGTACACAAAATTCCAACTTCTTGGAGACATTTTATGGTTGGATTTCAAGTTTTAGTTATGGTATTAAACTAAAACAGACTATAATACATAACTGTTACAGACTTCATAACAGACTGTAATACAGTGTGTGTGTGTGCTAAATCATTTCAGTCGTGTCTGACTCTTTGCGACCTTGTGGACTGTAGGCCTCCAGGCTCCTCTGTCCATGGGATTCTCCAGGCAAGAGTACTGGAGTGGGTTGCCGTGCCCTGCTCCACCAGATCTTCCGGACCCAGGGATTGAACCTGTGTCTCTTATGTCTCCTGCATTGGCAGGTGGGTTCTTTACCACTAACACCACCTAGGAAGACCCTATAATACAGCACCTTACAGCAAATATATGATGGGACAAATAGCGCTGGGGTGTTTTCCCTGTTTTAATGGCCATGTGACAGCAGGGAAGGTTTGCTTGCAGAAATCCCTCAGCCCGTGGAAGGACTCGCACAACACAAATACGAATGCTGTGAGTACAGGAGTGTGGTTCAAATGCTCCGGAGAAGTTCTATGAAAATCAGTGTCCAGCAAATTGAACAAACACTCATTTGAAATCTGTGATGGCTCCCTTTGTTATGTGGCTCGCCTACCCCCCACACACACAGCAGCTCACAGATCCGTTTTCTGAGTTTACGCTTGGATCTGTCTCCAGGTAGTTCTCTACAAACAACAGCCAACTTAAGAAGCCATCCCAACAAGCCATGGCTACTTTTCCCAGATGCTTCTGACCCGCAGGCTGTAGACAGCCCCCTCTAACCCTGCCTGAACGCCTGTCTCCAGGAGGCAGCAGTGTAGACCTCTCTCAATCCACTTACCACTGACACCTTTGGTCCTCCGCCATCTCTAAGCTGCGTTCTCACCCAGCGCTTTGGGAAAGTATCTCTGAGCCCCCGCTAGGCCCCAGGCGGGGGCTGCTAGCAGCCCCCGCCTGGGGCCACAGCTCAGAGTCAGATGTGGGCTGTGCCGTCACTCAGGAAGATGCTGACAAGAGTAGCTGGGTTTCTAGCTGGGCCAGAGCGTATGTTTCCAAAGTAAACATGTATAGAGGGAGGTCATTGCCAGACCCTGCTGGCTCCAGACTCTGCCTCCCTTCTCCAGGCAGCTGTAGCACCGGACCCCTACCTGTGACCCCTGCCCGAGGCTCTGGGACCCATTCTGACCTGAGGTAGAAGCTCTGGGTCCTACCACCAGCTCCCCTTTGCTAACACTGGGACCCTTCCTTCGTACTCCAGCTAGATAAGGAGGATATTTTTTAATTAATTTACTTATTCATTCATTGTGGTTGTGCTGGGTCTTTGTTGCTGCTCACGGGCTTTCTCTAGTTGTGGCAAGTGGGGGCCACTCTTTGTTGTGGTCCCTGGGCTTCTCATTATGGTGACTTCTCTTGTGGAGCATGGGTTCTAAGTGCACGGGCTTCAGGAGTTGTGGTGCATGGGCTTAGTTGCTCAAGGCATGTGGACCAGGGATAGAACCCGTGTCCCCTGCATTGGCAGGCGGATTCTTACCACTGTACCACCAGGGAGGGCCAGATAAGGAGGAGTTTAGCTATTTCTCTGAGGTGCCTTTGCTTGTCTTCAAATGTTGGTCACCTGTTCTTGGCTCCTGGTGCCTGAGTGGCTGCCTCAGCGATGCCTTTGCCCAATGTCTCCCATGTTCCTCCTCTCAGCGGAGCCCCTAAGCCTCCGCTGCAAGGGCTAGAGTCCTCCTGTGACTTGAGCCCAGGGGCTGGGCTCCTGCTGTCCAACCAGGTTCTCTTGAGGCTGACTGTCTACCTGGGCTTCTCAGGAAGGTCTGTTCTTAGATGTCCTTGTTGTGGCCATTCCCCTACTGGGTGGGAAATACCCCTCACTCAGGCTAGAGCGTCTCACTCAAAAGCTTGCCTCCTGCCATTGCTTCTGAGCCTGGGTTCTGCTGTCTGCCTCACTGCAGTCTCACGGCCTAGGGCGGTGGGGGTGGGGTGGGGGGTCTCAGCCCACTGGAGCTACACGTAAGTGTAACAGTCTGATCCTCCGGCCTGTCTACACAGACCTAGCTAACCCAATTTAAAAACAAAACATAATGTGAGCTATGTTGGGAGTACTACCTAATCCAAGTTTCATTTATAACAATAATTCTTGGCAAAAACACATCATGACCATCAAGCAGCAAACAATACTCTCAGATTCTGAAAAATACAGTAGCCTCTTAGCCGTTTCCTCTCTCAGCCACTGCACGCCCCCACTCAGCCACTCCCACCTGCAGTGCATCCCCTCTGGAATATCTTTCCAACTGCACGCCGGCCCGTGTCACTCTCTAGCTTGGAAATTTCTCAGTGGCTCCCCGTGACCTTGGTCCCTGCCTCTCACCTCCCCACTGCCCCATCACACATGACCCTTTCTAACGACCACGGGCCGCTTGCCCTTCACTGCACGAGCAACGTGCAAATCATTCTACAGCTTTGCACCACCTCTGCGCCCTTGTCTAGCATGAGGGTCAGGTCCATCCTGCCCTAGAGGCTCAGTTCACACTTACAATCCTCTCCCTCCAGGATCTCTTGCCCCACCTGCCCCCCAGGCAAATCTGGGTCAGGTCACGTGCCCTTGCTCCTTATTCTCACAGCACCCCAAGCTTCCTCTGGCATAGTGCTTTTCTTGTATTTGACTTCTCTCTTTAAGCGCTTTTCTCCTTGTCTTTATATCCCTAGCCCAGACCAGAGATTGGCAGATAGTTGCCCCCAGAGATCCCTCCCTGGGGCCCCCTCCTTCTCTGACAAAGTCCCCCCCTCATGGTGGGCTCTCAGGCGCCACCTGCCACATGCTGTCATATATCCCAGAGCCGGCAACTCAACAAAAGAAAAAACAAAACTCGTTGCTTGTAAAGTCGAGAATTGACAGTTCTGGGCTTTCTTAAGGCAAAGATCTTTCTAAATCAGATTATTTTTAGTAAAAGTCTTAATTGATCAGTTAAGATATAATAACACATCTTGAAGGAAATTGCCCACAGAAAAGTGGCTAAAATCTAGCGTGCTGACATGAACAAAATAAATTACTTCCATATGTGTATCCAAAAGTTTTCAGTTTATTCAGCATGTGAAGTGCTTATCCTTGCCTGGCACATCCACTGGAACTTGCTCTAAGTAATACATGATGCATACGAAATGCAGCTTTGGAATAACGCGATGTATCAGAGACAAAAGATAAGTGTGGACACCAAGCCGAGCACAGTTCTGGAATCGTCGCTAAGGATGCTGCTTTTCACAGGGCAGAGGGTGTGGCAGCGCTGGTCCACTGCCTAGAGGTTCCAGAGCCTTCTTTGTCATTACAGCTAATTAGCTGGTGTTAGTAAAGAGAATAATTCTATGTTCCTATCACTGGCACTTGGAATATGAGATGGGGTGAGTGTGCTTCTTTAGAATAAATGTTCTTTTTTTTGTTTGTTTTATCATTTTTTTTTATATAAATTTATTTATTTTAGTTGGGGGCTAATTACTTTACAATATTGTAATAGTTTTTGCCATACATTGACATGAATCAGCCATGGGTTTACATGTGTTCCCCTTCCTGGACCCCCCACCCACCTCCCTCCCCATCCCATCCCTCTGGGTCATCCCATTGCCCCAGCCCTGAGCCCTTGTCTCATGCATCGAACATGGAATGGTGTTCTGTTTCACATATGATAATATACATGTTTCAATGCTATTCTCCCAGAACGTCCCACCCTCACCTTCTCCCTCAGAGTCCATAAAATTGTTCCATGCATCTGTGTCTCTTATTCTGTCTCGCATATAGGGTTATCGTTACCATCTTTCAAATTCCATATATATGCATTAGTATACTGTATTGTTGTTTTTCTTTCTGGCTTACTTCACTCTGTATAATGGGCTCCAGTTTCATCCATCTCAGTAGAACCAATTCAAATGTATTTTTTTTAATGGCTGAGTAATATTCCATTGTGTATATGTACCACAGCTTCCTTACCCATTCGTCTGCTGATGGACATCTAGGTTGCTTCCATGGAAGAATAAATGTTCTTATATCACCTTTAATGAAATTAGTCCTCTGAAGGTAATTTTTCCTGTATTTCTATCTGCACCCCAAATGTTAAGCTATAGCGACTCCTTCCTTCCTGCTCTCAGCCATCAGATGAAGCAAGAGCAAATGGGCAAAATGTCAATGAAGCTCATTTGATGATTCATGTCTTAGGAACTCTGCCCTCATTCAGAGTTGCTTTCTTCCAAATTTTGTTCTCCCAATATCATAGTAAGTCCTGTTAGTGGCATTAAAATGTCATCTTTTTTTCAAAAAAATATTTATTTATTTTATTTGGCTGTGTCGGGTGCAGCACATGGCCTCTTCATCGCAGCTCATGGGCTTCTCTCTTGTGCGACATGGGCTCTAGACTGCACAGGCTTAGTTACCCCATGGCATGTGGGATCTTAGTCCCCAAACAGGGATCAAACCTTCATCCCCCAAATTGGAAGGACTCTTAACCACTGGACCACCAGGGAAGTCCCCCAAAAGTCATCTTTTATGAGCAGCCAGACAGAGAAAATAATAGCTATTCCATTAAAACCATGCAAGAACCCTGGCTGCAAGAGTCCTCCTGTCCTCGGACAAAGCCCTGCCTCCTCCGAGAACCGATCTGATCTTGAGTTAATTTTCTAGCTCTGTTCCCCAGGAAACCTCTAAAGGGGGAAAGTTAGCTCTGTGACTAGACAACAGAGCATATGGTTAAAATAATCATTTACTGGCATCTCGCGTAACTACCTGGTCAGGAGCCATAGCTCTGGGCTTTCCTGAGTGTAATGAATCTTGTAACTTAGCATGACCCTGGCGGGTACCTTGGAAGCTATGGTATGGAGGAGCTGCGTGGGCTATTGGCTCTTACAGGGTTTCTGAGTCAAGGCAGAGCCACAGCCACCAATATGGATCGTGTCTCCTTGCACCTGAGCTTTCACTGGAGGAGCCAAAGACTTAGCTCTGGAACCCTTGTAAAGACTCAACTAAAAAGAAATGCATGACATTGACTGGCTGGCAAGCTGTGCTTCCTGTCCTGTGTCCTTCCAAGTGAATCTGAGCCAAGGGGCCTATGAGAGTCTGTTGGCTTAGTTGAACCCCCCCCTCCAGCGGACATAGCATAACTTGCCACTGTATAATGTATGTATACTGGGCTTTCTGAGAGGTATTTTCTTAACCATGTGGCATGGACTGCCAAAGAAAAAGATCAGTTGATTCTCCTCTTAAAAATAAGCATAAATGAAACACTAGAGCAAACATCTTATAGTCAGGCAACTATGTAAAAATGATACACAAACATGATTAAGGTTTGGGAGGAAATAAATATAGAAAAGAATTGGACACAATTTAGCAACTAAACAATAATAAATAGAAATATTCACCTCATGGTTTCCTTCAATGAGGAATGGGATTCAGGGTGATGTTCTCTTTTTTTTAGTTTTTTTTTTTAATATGAACCATTTTTAAAGTCTTTATTACAGTATTGCTTATGTTTTTAGGTTTTGGTTTTTTTTGGCTGCAAGGCATGTGAGAATCTTAGCTCCCCAACTAGGGATCTAACCCGTATGCCTTCCATTAGAAGGCAAAGTCTTAATCACTGAACAGTGAAGTCCCTGTTCTTTTAAAAATTAATCTGTTACTGTGTTCTATATGGTTTGTGTCTTCTGTAAAAATTTCTGAAAATGAGTGGCACCTCTTTCGCTGAAATCATACCCTGATTAACCACATGTTCATTTCTCCTTACACACTCCCACTCACCTTAACCCCTCCTCTTCACTTAACCAATGGAAATAATGAATAGTAATCAGGGCAGAAGAAGGTGGTAGAGATTAAAAGGAAAAGGAGAAGTTATACGATAGGGTGGCTGGGAGTGGAGTGAGGAGGTCTCTTAGAATGTTGGCAGTGGCACTTATCCAGCACCAAGTCTCCCATGCAGTCTCACCAGACAATCATCGCACCAGATAATGCCCTCAGGGTATAAAGACAGAGGCTGTCCAAACCTCCTATTCCCAATGTGGAGATGCTGCATTTCGATTTTAAAACAGTACCTCCAAACATGACACTTAAAGGAAATGGCAACTGTGAATCCCATTTCTGGGACAAAGTCCCAGAATTTTAGTACCTCTGTCTCCTGCAAATTAATTAGAAATTTAAATGGTTTGAGTGTTTACTTATTTTAGTGCAACATGAAACTTTTATTAATGTTAGACTAACTCTGTAGGGGAAATGGTTCATTTTATTGCTTTAATGTCAGGCTTTCTCGTTCCCTGCGATGGGCATAAAACTGGGGCTGCCTCTGAGTTTCAGTCAGTCAGTGAGAAAGCAGTTACAGAGCACCTCAGGTGTGTCTAGAAGGGCTGCAGGAGCCACAGGAATCTACAGAGGTATGGGAGTCACGGACCCTCCCAGGAGCTCATGATCTACTAGGGAAAGCCAAACACATAGAGGTATTCAGAGTCCACATTCACTGAGTCATTGAAATGTTCCAGAAACTATGATGAGTTTAGAAATGGTCTATTTTTTTTTTCATTTTTAAAATATCATCCCTTCATGACACACCCATATTATATCAAAAACCCCAAAGTGAAAGTCATGTTCTTCCACCAGTGGAATTAGGCCAGAAGAGCTGATCTCTTCACATTTTGGAACTTCCAGTCTTAAAGCCCTTGGTGGGTTAAGTCCTGATCATCTTCCCTCCCAAGATCACAGCACGGTGGCAGCCATTCCCAATTAAGAGCCCTCCAGTTTGATCTCAAAACACTGTCATGTTTTTGTCCAAGAATGTACCCTAAGACTCAGCCCTAGACACATTTTTAAATGCCAGAAATAACAGTAGATACCTGGAAATTTGTTCACTTGACCGGAGAATATGTCATTGTCGTGAAATGAAACTCCATGCCAGTAGATGTCACAAGGCAAGCGTCGGCCAAATGGGAACTGGAAGAAAGAGGGGAAATGTGATTAACTACCGCCCTGAGTGTCTCTTCTGTACTGATTCCCCGCGCCCTGGCACACATCAGGTGATTGAATCCTTGTAACAAGCCTGTGAAGTTGCTGACATTCTTTCCCGTGTTACAGGGGAGGGAACAGACTCAGCCAGGCTAAGTAACGTTCTCAGGGTCATGACCACTGAGAGGCAGGGTTCTGATTCAGCATGGCTGGCACTCTACAAGTGATTTTACAGGCACCCATTCATTAGAATCCCCATAACCATTCGAGAAAGGATGATACGCATTTCACTGATGAGAAAATCGGGGCTGAGAGAGAGGAAAGGTAACACGCCCAAGGCTGCACAGAGCTGGTAATAGGCGGATCTGAATCCAGGTCTATCTGAATTCCAAACCATACTTCTCTTTCTCTGAAAACTGCAATGTGCAAACTGGTGCCCCTAAAACAAGTTCTCATAACCTCTCTCTCCTCTCTCTTTCTCAACACATACACACATACACAGTCCACAAGGGCAGGATGTATTCCCGGATGCCTAAAACTGTTCCTGGCATTCAACAAAGACTTTTTGAATGAATAAATGAACAAACCAGGAATAGTCCTCTGACTCATGATGAGATAACCAGATTCTCTCTTCCAGGAATATGGAAATCAGAGATGCCCAGCAGCCTCTGCCGGCCCTTGAACTGAAAGTGATCAAACGCCAGAGCCGGGCAGCTGTGCTTGGCCATGTGCACAGAGAAGCAAAGGCAGCCAGTCTACTAAGAGAGGAGAAAGAAGCAGGTGCAAAGAGAAAAGCAGAGATGAGGCCATGTGGCCCTGGCGACACAGATCAAGTGACCTCAGTTCCCAGGGCTTCTAGATCTTGGGCCCAGGCCCTTCTGAGCCCCACTGTCCCTTCTGTCCTTGGATCCTGTGAGGCAGTCTCATACCCTTAGAATACAGCCCCTTTGCATAAGCTAGAGGGTTTCGATTACTTGCAACCAGAAAATCCCTTGCTAAGACCAAAAGGCCTGCTCTTTCTATATCTTAGTTCCTCTCCCAGTTATCAACAAGCTCTGCATTTACACAATGTATTTTTTAAACGGGTCACTCGACCCTCCTTAAGGGAAAAGAGCGGGGACATGTTAGTTCATATTCAGAACCTACTTGTTAGAAGTCCGAATGAAGAGAAATATCAGCATATTAATTACAAGCATCCAATTTTCCCATCCTAAGACTATAGTTAATCAGAATTTTTATCCGCTCCAAGCTAAGAGGGTGAAGTTCCAATGAAAGAACATGGCGTTACCAATGAAATGGCAGTGACTCAACGCTTCCCAATGATTCCAAATTAAAATGAAGGCAAACAGACTCAAGCCCTTTACATCATTCACATTTTCTCAAAACTGTGCCAAAGTGAGGCATATGTTACACCCTCTATTAGCGTTAACAACTTCCATCTATAATTTACAGCACTTCACTCATTTTCTTTGCATCCAGTGGATTGAAGTTATTAATTCGGCAGTCACAAATACAAGGAGATACAACATATGTTATTGTCTTCCAGCTGTGAAGTACTAGTACAGAAGAGGGAAAATAGCTTGCAAGGAGGTTCCTCTATAAAGCATGCTATCCAAGCAACATTTACTACGATCTGGGTGTCTTTGCTGCCCACACCATGGGATCAACACCTGCTCCGCGTCAATGGATAACCTAGGAATCCTTATCACCCTTAGGATCACCTTGCAATCCTTGACACTTTCATGATTTCCAAGTCAACCTTTCATTCAGAGCCCTTAGCTCCTTCAGTTTTGAGAAACTGTCTTTTTCTAAATCAACTTATTCAATAACTTCTATGTGCCAGGCACTTTGCTTGGTGCTGAGAAAACAGAGAAACACGATATTAAGTAGGTCCCAGGATCTCATCTCTCAGGCTTCCCTGGTAGCTCAGTTGGTAAAGCATCTGCCTGCAGTGTAGGAGATGTGGGTTCAATCCCTGGGTCTGGAAGATCCCCTGGAGAAGAAAATGGCAAACCACTCCAGTATTCTTGCCTGGAGAATCTCATGGACAAAGGAGCCTGGCAGGCTACAGTCCATGGGGTTGCAAGAGTCGGACACAATTTAGCAACTAAACCACCAAACCAGCATCTCATAATCCTATGTCTTTTTAAGATCTTTTTAAAAAAACTGTTTAAACAGCTAACATCATACTCAATGGCAGAGAAGGCAATGGCAATCCGCTCTGATACTCTTGCCTGGAAAATCCCATGGACGGAGGAACCTGGTAGGCTGCAGTCCATGGGGTTGCTAAAAGTCGGACACAACTGAGCGACTTCACTTTCAATTTTCACTTTTCACTTTCATGCATTGGAGAAGGAAATGGCAACCCACCCCAGTGTTCTTGCCTGGAGAATCCCAGGGACGGGGAAGCCTGGTGGGCTGCCGTCTATGGGGCTGCACAGAGTCGGACACAACTGATGCGACTTAGCAGCAGCAGCATGCTCAATGGTGAAACTGAAAGCTTTGCTTCTGATATCAGGAAGGAGACAAGGAGACTCACTTTTGCCACTTTCTATTCAACATGGTATTGGAAGTTCTAACCAGAGCAATAGGAAAGAAAAAGAAATAAGAGACATCCAGATTGGAACGGAAGAAGTAAAATTATCTGTTTGCAGATGATATGATCTTATATGTAGAAAATTCTGAAGATTACATATACACACACACAATAAATGAACTCAACAAAGTTACTAGATACAAAATCAATACACAAAAAATCAGTTGTTTTTCTATATACTGACCATGAACAATCCAAAAAGAAAATTAAGAAAACAATTCAATTTACAACAGCATCAAAAAGAATAAAATAATTAGGTATTAACCAAGGAGGCAAAGACTTGAACACTAAAAATTACAAAATGTTGCCAAAAGAAATAGCAGACACAGATAAGTGGAAAGATATCCCATGTTCAAGGATGAGAAGGCTTCATATTATTAAGATGTCAACACTACTCAAAGTGAGCCTCAGATTCAATGAAATCCCTACCAAAATTCCAGCGACTTTTTTTTGCATAAATAGAAAAATCCACCTTAAAATTCATATGAAATATCAAGGGATCCCAAATAGCCAAAAAATTTTGTAAGTATCACACTTTCTGATGCCAAAACTTATAACAAAGCTATAGTAATCAAAACAGTGCATAAAACAACAATGAGATACCGCTGCACACCTTAAAATGCCCAAAATCCAAAACACTAATAACGCCAAGTGCTGACGGGGGTGAGGAGCAACAGGAACATTCATCTATTGCTGATGGGAATGCAAAATGGTACAGCCACTTTGGAAGACAGTTTGGAAGTTTCTTACAAACCTAAACATACTTTTATCATATGATCCAGCAATTATGCTCCTTGGAATTATTCAAATTAGTTAAAAACTTATGTCCACAAAAAAGCCCTCTATGTAAATGTTTATAGCAGCTTAATTCATAATTGCTAAGGCCTGGAAACAACAAGTTGTCCTTCAGTAAGTGAGTGGATAAATAAGCCATAGTACAGTTAGGCAATGGAATTTTCTTTAGTGCTAAAAAGAAATGAGCTATTGAGCCATGAAAAGACATGGAGGACCCTTAAATGCATATTATTAAGCAAAAGAAGCCCATTTGAAAAGGCTATATACGGTATGATTCCAGTTATATGACTTTCTGGAAAAGGCACAACTACGGAGACAGTGAAAGGATCAGTGGTTGTCAGGGGTTAGTCTTAGGAGGGATGAATAGGTAAAGCACAGATTTTTAGGGCAGTGAAACTACACTATCTCATACCACAATGGTGACTTCATGCCACTATACCTTTCTCTAAAGCCACAGAATGTACATCACCAAAAGTGAACATTAATATAAATTATGGACTTCGGATGATAATGATCTGCAACAAAGGTTCATTGATTTTAACAAACCTATCACTTTGGTGTGGGATTTTGATAGTGCATACATGAGGGCAGTGATTATATGGGAAATCTCCATCCCTTCTGCTCAGTTTTGCTGTGAACGTAAAGCATCTCTAAATTAAAAATAATAAAAATAAATTAAAAACAGTGTGGTACTAGCATAAAGACAGGGTTATAGACCAATGGAATAAGACAGAGAATCCAGGAAAAAACCCTCCCATATATGGTGAAATGATTTTCAACAAAGATGACTATTTATTTGCAGAAGGAGAGTCTTTTCAAGAATTGGTGTTGGGAAAGCCAGATATCCACATACAAAAAGATGAAGCTGGACCCTTACCTTACACCATAGACAAAAATTAACTCAAAGTGGATCAAAGACCTAATCATAAGAGCTAAAGAAATGAAACTCTTAGAAGAAAATAGAGGTAATAAGTTTCATGATGTTGGACCTGGGAATGATTTCTTAGACATGACACTAAAAGCATAGGCAACAAAAGAAAAAATAAATAAAGTGAAAAGAAATGTTAGTCACTCAGTCATGTCCAACTCTTTGCGACCCCATGGACTGTAGCCCACCAGGCTCCTCTGTCCATGGGATTCTCCAGGCAAGAATACTGGAGAGGGTTGCCATTTCCTCCTCCAGAGGATCTTCCCAACCCAGGTATCGAGCCCAGGTGTCCAGCATTGCAGGAAGATTCTTTACTGTCTGAGCCATCAGGGAAGCCTCAACTTCATCAAAATTAAAACTTTTGCATCAAAGGACACTGTCAGCAGAATATAAGGGCAGCCCATGGAATGGGAGAAAATATTTGAAAATTATAAATCTGATAAGGGATTAATATTTAGAATATATTTTTAAAGACTCCTACAACTCAACACAAACAACCCAATTTAAAAAATGGGCAAAGGACTTGAATAGACATTTCTTTATGTCTATTCAAGAGAAGATATACAGATGGCAAATAAGCACATGAAAAGATGTTCAACATCACTAATTATTAGGAAAATGCAAATTAAAACCACTTCACATCCATTAGGAAGACTATTATAAAGATAATAATACAAAGGAAATAAGTGTTGATGAGGATGTAGAGAAACTGAAACCCTTGCACAGTGGGAATGTAAAAATCGACTGGGGAAACAGAAATTACCACCTGATTCAGCAATTTCTCTTCTGAATATATACCCAAAAAGAATTGAAATCAGGGACTCAAAGAGATATTGGTACAGCAAATGTTATAGCAACATTATTCAAACAGTCAAAACGTAGAAACAGCCCAAGTGTCCACTGACTATCTATAGTGGGTAAACACAATGTGGAATACAGGCACACTGTAAGATCACTCAGCCTTAAGAAGGAATGAAGTTTTGACACCTACTACAACATGGATGAACCCTGAAGACATTACACTGTCAAGCAAGTGAAACACAAAAGGACAAACACTGCTTGACTCCACTTTTGTGAGGTAGCTTGTTGTTTTTGTTCAGTTGCTCAGTCGTGTCCGATGCTTTGTGACCCCATGGACTGCAGCACGCCAGGCTTCCCTGTCCTTCACCATCTCCAGGAGTTTGCTCAAACTCACATCCACTGAGTCGGTGATGCCATCCAACCATCTCGTCCTCTGTCGTCCCCGTCTCCTCCTGCCCTCAATCTTTCCCAGCATCAGGGTCTTTTCCAATGAGTCGGCTCTTCGAATCAGGTGGCCAAAGTATTGGAGCTTCAGCTTCAGCATCAGTCCTTCCAGTGAATATTCAGGGTTAATTTTCTTTAGGATAGTGAGGTAGCTGCTGCTGCTGCTGCTAAGTCGCTTCAGTCGTGTCCGACTCTGTGCGACCCCATAGACGGCAGCCCACCAGGCTCCGCTGTCCCTGGGATTCTCCAGGCAAGAATACTGGAGTGGGTTACCATTTCCTTCTCCAAGTGAGGTAGCTAGAGGGGTCAAATCCAGAGCAACAGAAAGTGGAATGGTGGTTTCCAGGAGCTTTGTTGTTGTTTAGTCGCTAAGTCATGTCCAGCTGTTTTAGGAACCCCATGGACTGTAGCCCACCAGGCTCCTCTGTCCATGGGATTCTCCAGGCAAGAATACTAGCAAGAATACTGGAATGCCATTTCCTTCTCCAGGGGATCTAACTGACCCAGAGATCGAACCCAAGTCTCCTGCACTGCAGGCAGATTCTTTATCACTGAGCCACCAGGGAAGCCCATTCCATGAGCTAGGGGGAGGGAAAAGTGGGGAGTTATTGCTCAATGTGTACAGAGTCTCAATTTGGGAATATAAAAAGAGTCATGGAGATGGTTGGGAGTGATGAATGAACAACACTGTGAATGTATTTAACACCACTGAACTGTACACTTAAAGATGGTTAGGATGGCCAGTTTTATGTTATATATATTTTACAATAAAATGACAGAGACAAAACTGTCTGCTTAACACCCCACCCCACCCACCCCAGGCTAAAGGGCCATTCGTAGCTCTACTAGGACTCTCTGGAGCCTGGCACACTGCGTGGATTGTCACAGGCAAATGAAAACTGACAAGTGCCTCTCAGATTCCTCACTCCCCATTTTTCTCAAGTTCATTGCCATCCTCCTGGTTACCTGGGTTCTAAACCTGGGAATTATCTTCCCTTTTCTCTTCTTCAAACCCTTTTGGAAAAAGCACTGGATTTGGGGGTCAGAAAGCCTGAGAATCCCACACTTGTCTCTGTTCACTTACCAACTTTAAGAGCTCAAGCAACCAGAACCTCTGTTCTGTGTTCTTGGGAGACTGAGATGAAAAAACCACCAGGTACCGACAGGGACCAAACAAGATAATGGAAACGAAAACGCTTTGTAGGCGTCAAAGAACAATGCAAATCTGAGCTCATCATTAACTGTTTTACCTGTTAAGTGTTAAGCACCTACTTAGTGGCACAAAGTGTCTCAGATGCCAAAGGCACAAGGGAACACGTCTGTCTTCCTGGGGCACACAGTCAGTCTGTGGGGAGAAAGCGTTTTTGAAAGTGTCAGTCATTCAGTCATGTCCGACTCTTTTCAACCCCATGGACTGCAGCCTGCCAGGCTACTCTGTCCACAGGATTCTCCAGGCAAGAATACTGGAGTGGAAAGGTTGAATCAAAGTCAAAGTCACACCAGTGTATCACTACAAACCATGGTAAAGGCTGTGAGATGAGCCCTAGAGAGCAAGAGAGCACAGGGGACTGAGCAGATCCGGGGAGTAGGAGAAGCGGACCCCGAGTCAGGAGGCCCCAAGTCCACCAGCCAACACCTGGCTGGCCCAGTGTCATCATCAACAGGGCCTCTTTTCGCTTTCGAATATATCCTAGTTTGGGCAACAAATTAAATGGTCATCCTATTCCTAAGACAGGGCTATTAGAGCTGAGGCTGGGAGGAAGATCAGATAGAAGATGGGGAGGAAGCGTGTTCCAGGCAGAGAGGACAAGCGTGTGAAAGCCTAGGGCAGGACTGACCAGGGCACACTGGAAAGCCCACAGGAAGGTCAGTGTGGCTGGAGCACAGAGGGCGAGAGGAAGGTGTGTGAGGCCAGGCTGAAGACTGGGGCAGAGACCACCCACGTGGGCCTGGACCCTGGTGCGCAGTGGAACAGTAAGGAGGTCCTGGGGGAGGAGGATGAACCCGCTGAGCAGAATGAGTAAGACGGACTGAGAGAGACAGCATGAAGCCTAAACAGCCAAGGGGAACAGTGGCTGGGAGGTCAACCAAGATGGGAACTTGGACATGATAACATGGAGAGCCTCAGAGCCACGTCAGCACACAATGATCTCCATGCTGATCGATTCAGCAGGCACCACGCTTACATTGGAAGGACTGATGTTGAAGCTGAAGCTCCAATACTTTGGCCACCTGATGCAAAGAGCTGACTCATTTGAAAAGACTCTGATGCTGGGAAAGATTGAAGGCAGGAGGAGAAGGGGACGACAGAGGATAAGATAGTTGGATGGCATCACCGACTCAATGGACATGAGTTTGGGTAAACTCCGGGAGTTGGTGATGGACAGGGAGGCCTGGCGTGCTGCGGTCCATGGGGTTGCAAAGAGTCAGACACAACTGAGCAACTGAACTGATGCTTATAACTGGTCTGCCCTGTTAAGTATTTCATGTGTAACCCTGACCCCCGCATAACAGTGTGAATTTCTAGCACCAGAACAGTGGGACATACTGTCTTAGGTCTTCAGTGATGTCCAGCCAGGCATCCAGTGGACCCTAGGCCCACAGAAAAATGAGAAGCATAATCCTGAAAACCTTCCTGATGCCCTCTTTCTCCCCCAAATCCCACTGCTCAGCATGTCTTCTGATTTATCTCTTTGTTTATCTTTTTAAGTATTTATTTATTTGGCTACAATGGGTCTCAGTTGCAGCACACAGAATCTAGTTCTCCGGACAGGGGTTGAACCCAGATCCCCTGCACTGGGAGCACAGAGTCTTAGCCACTGGACCACCAGGAAGTCCCTCTCCTCATTTATTTAAGTTTCCTCTTCTTCTTTAATCCCCACTGCCTTACTTCAGGGCCTTCTTTCACACCAGGATGAGGGCTACACTGGCCTCCTCCCCAACCTTCCTCCTCCCCACCCCCACCAAGGCCTCCTCTTCTAGTCTACCTGACACACAGAGGGATTTTTTTTTTAAAAGCTCTGACTACATCACTCCTTTGCTTACAACTCTTCCTACGCCTAAGCTCCAAGCCTGGACTCAAAGATGCTTCCAAAACTCCCTCTGCCAACTTGCTTGCCTCAAGTTGGGCCACATATACCTTGGGCATTTGCACTGTTAGTGCCAGACTTTGACTTTAAGTATGTAGCACTTTTTCCTTTGCATGCTGTTCATGGGATTCTCATGGTAGCCCTGTGGGGGTGTGAGAGTTGTACCATAAAGAAGGCTGAGTCCTGAAGAATTGATGCTTTCAAACTGTGGTGCTGGAGAAGACTCTTGAGAGGCCCTTGGACAGCAAGGAGATCAAACCAGTCAATCCTAAAGGAAATCAACCCTGAAATAGTCATTGGAAAGACTGATGCTGAAGCTGAAGCTCCAACACTTTGGCCACCTGACTCACTGGAAAAGACCCTGATGCTGAGAAAGATTACAGGCAAAAGGAGAAGAAGGTGACAGCAGATGAGATGGTTAGATAGCATCACTGATTCAGTGGACATGAATTTGAGCAAACTCCAGGAGACAGATAGTGAAGGACGAAAGCCTGGCATGCTGCAGTCCATGGGGTCACAATGTCACACACAACTTAGCAATTGAACAACAACAAACAGCACTTTTCTGTTTTGTGGCCTGAGTTTCTGCATGCTTTTCCTTCAGCTTGGGATCTTCTGACTCAGCTTGACCCTCCAAGAAGCTGTCTCACCTGCTCTCCCCTCTACATGGCCTCCATCACTTACACCCTTCACAGGTCATTCAGCAGCAGCTTGCCTGTGAAGTCTGTCTGCCTTCGCACTCTGTAGACTCTTTGAAGATGAAAGCACCTTTCTAATCTGGTGTATCTCTATTTTTTTTTTTTTTTGCCATACCACGAAGCTTGTGGCATCTTAGCTCCCCGACCAGGGATCAAACCTGCGCCCCCCCCGCGTTGGAAGCTCAGAGTCTTAACCACTGGACCAAGCCTGAGACTATTTTTAACCTTTGTGGGGTCAAGGAGCACTTTGAGATTCTCTCTAGAAAAACACACATAGGCACAAAATTTTCCATGTGATTTTAGGAGAATTTAAAGACTCCTTGAAATCCCTATTTGCTCACAGACACCATTGTTAGTAGCAACATCTGCAGCTCGTTTCATGAATGAACACATGAATAAAAGGACTTGTGAATAGCAGCTACTCAAAGACACTGTCATCACCATCATCATGAAAGAGAGCTGTTATGTGAGGCTTATTTCCAAGTCTATGTTAAGAGTCTTTACATATATCACCTCATTTAATCCTCACAACAACCTCATGAGAAGGGGGCTCCTATAAATCCTTACAGATGAAGAAACCAAAGCTTGGAGAGATTAAATAACTCTCCCAGGGACACAGAGCTAGTAGGAGCAGTTGCTGTTGTGGTTGTTTAGTCTCTCGGTCACGTCTGACTCTTTTGTGACCCTATGGAGCATAGCTGCCAGGCTCCTCTGTCCATGGGATTTCCCAGACAAGAGTACTCTAGTGGGTTGCCATTTCCTTCTCCAACTAGAGGCAGAGTCAGGAGCAAATCCAGTCCTGCCTGATTGCAAGGCCCAGGCTCTTAACCACTGCACACAACTGGTCTTGAGCTGATCGCTGTGGTGGTAACTAGTCCGTCGTGGACTATAGTAACTAACCTACTCTCAGCCTACATGCTACCATCTTTGCCATAAGGGAAGTTCCTCCCTCAGTGCCTATGCCTGTGTGGACCCAAATCCTTTTCCCTCTTGCCCAGAAGGGCTTCAAAAAAAATGCTTGCAAAATAGCCGGGTTCTAACAAGAACTGAAACTGTTACGTCCTTTGAGCATATTTGCATTTGAGGGACTGATATTCTGGTCAATCTTCCGATGGCCCAGAGAGGAAGTTCAAGCCCCCCAAGGGATTCTGTAAAATTGAAATTTCACAGTGACTGCTGATGAAAGCACAATTCATGTTTCTATACTTTGTGAATGATTTTCTCCATAAAGCCTCTTCATGAACAGAAAACCTTTCAAGAGACTGGACATAAAAGTAGCAAATAAACTTTGATATGGGCAAGCGTATGTGTAAAAAGCATCTTCGAGGGAAATGACCCAAACTGCTGCTTTAAAATGAGGGGTCCCGGGACTTCCCTGGTAGTCCTGTTGTTGAGACTTCACCTTACAATGCAGGGGTACGGGTTCGATCCTTGGTCAGGAAGCTAAGATCCCATGTGCCTCGGGGCCAAAAAAAAAAAAAAAAAAGACATAAATATTGCAACAGATTCAATAAAGACTTTAAAAATGGTCCACATCAACAAAAAAAAAATCTTAAAAAAAAAAAAGAGGCACCCCAAGCATTTGGAGAAGAGTGATACAAGGAAGGTATTGCAGCCAGAGCAACACGCTCGGACTAGGAAGTACCTGGCTCAAGTCCTGACCCACCACGACCCTCCCGGAGACCTTGACACACTGATCTTGCCTCTCTAAGCCTCAGCAGCTCGTCTACAACAGAGGAAAATGGCTGCAATAAAACCTGTCTGCCTCCCAGGGCTATTATGTAGACTGAAGTGATGCACATGAAAGCACCCTGTAAACAGGCAATTGCTGTTATATGGGATAGTTATTATTTTTAATGTCCAAGGAAATCACCCCAATGAGCAACTTCAATTAAAAGAGAGGCCCACCAAATATCAAGCATCATTAGGACAGCTGTTGGATTAGAACCCTGACACCGCGGTGGGACACCTTCCACGACGCCCTCAGGCAGAGCTGATAGACTCGTCTGTGCTCCATGGATGCCTGCAGTCCAGCCGCTGCCTTGCAGGGTGTTTATGTGTACGTGACTGCCTCCCCGTGAGACAGGAGGCTTCAGGGTAGAGACTTCTATTCTTTCTACTCTCTCCGCTACCTACCCATCAGTGGGAGGCAGCCTCTAAGATGGTCTCCACGGATCCCTGCCTCCTGGAATTCATACCCTGTGTCGTCTCCTCTCACACTGTCACAGGCTTGATCGGTGAGACCGACAGAGACAGAGGAAGTAAGGGAATGAAACTTCTGAAGGGCATCTCTATAAACTGTGCCCTCCTCTCTCTCTCAATCTGTTTCTGTCTCCCTCTCTCTTCCTCTCTCTCCTATTCTCTCTCTCATCATCGCTCATGTTGAGAAGGCCCAGGGAGAGGTAAGAATTCAAAGCCCCCTGTCAACAGCCACGAGAGTGAGCTTGGAAGTGGATCTTTCCACCTCAGTCAGGTCTTCAGAGACTGTGGTCCTGGCCGACAGCTTGACCACAGCTTCCTGAGAGGCTCTGAGCCAGAACCCCCAGCTGAGCCGCGCTAGGATTCTTAACCCTCAGAAGCTGCTGTGGTAAGCTGCTGAACTGAGGGGAAGCCGGTTACACAGCAGTAGACGATGGATATACCACGCCAGTTCTAGAACAGGGTCCGAGAGAAAGAAAGCATTCGGAGAATGAAATAATTTAAGACTCATATATCCTTAAAATGACTATAATACTATTTATTGAACGCTTAGTTATGTGCCAGGCATCTTACATATATGCCTCCATTTTGACTTGAAAAAATGCAATCCCATTGCTAATAAAAAAAATCCAATCCCAGAATTTACAGCCATGTTGGATCTATTTCCAAGGATTGTGCTCTTTTCACTCCACTAAGTTGGATGGTTGGACAGATGGGTTAACTGTGAAAAACAAATTAGGGGGATTCCCTGCTGACGCAGTGATTAGGACTCGGTGCTTTCACTTGGCATAGGCCTGGGTTGAATCCCTGGTTGGGGAACTAAGGTCCTGCAAACTGCCTGGCACAGCCAAAACAAACAAATGAGCACACACGTCTATTAGTAAATGAGTTGTGGTTAACACTTCAAGGAAGAATGGAGCATGGAAGAGTCCACAGAAGGCCAATTAAGATAAGGAAGGTGAAAGTGGGGGCTTCCCTGGTGGCTCAGCCAGAAAAGACTCTGCCTGAAATGCAGGAGACCTGAGTTTGATCCCAGAGTTGGGAAGATCCCCTGCAGAAGGGAATGGCAACCCACTCCCGTATTCGGGCCTGGAGAATCCCATGGACAGAGAAGCCTTCCAGGCTACAGTCCATGGGGTCACAAAGATTCAGACGAAGACAAGGAAGTGAAGTGAAGTGACGTGAAAGTCGCTCAGTTGTCTCCGACTCTTTACAACCCCGTGGACTATATATAGTCCATGGAATTCTCCAGGCCAGAATACTAGAGTGGGTTGCCATTCCCTTCTCCAGGCGATCTTCCCAACCCAGGGATCAAACCCAGGTGTCCCACGTTACAGGCAGATTCTTTACCAGCTGAGCCACCGGGGAAGCCCAAGAATACTGGAGTAGGTAGTCTATCCCTTCTCCAGGGGATCTTCCTGACTCAGGAATTGAACAGGGATCTCCTGCATTCCAGGCAGATTCTTTACCAACTGAGCTATCAGGGAAGCCCCAAAGACAAGGAAAGGACCAAGCAATTGCCCTTGAAGGATGGACTGAAAATCCAGCACTCTTTTCTTCAATGGAGAAAGCCGACAAAGAAAACTCTGGTGGAAATCCAAATTCTGAAGGGTGTGCCCAGATGGAACATGGTTCTATCTGCCAAGTGTGAGTGAATCCAAAGAAGGGGAGCCCCTCTTGAGCCTGGGAGAAGGAGGCTGGTTCACCCTTCTTCTCTAGTGCTGGAATCCCAGCTAACAGCACCACTCTCCTCCCAGATGGAGGAGAAGAGACCCAGCTGAGGGGCCACCCACTGAAGGGCCACCAGAAGGTTCTGAGGTGGGAGCTAGACGAGCTCCAGGTTGGACAGCTACCATTGGCCAGCCTCCTCCTTGCACTTCCTGAGGTGAGAGATAGGTGGGCTCTAGTTGAGGAATTTATAACCAGCCCCCCGTTTGCTCTCAGAAATGGAAGTAACAACAGAAACAGGAGAAACAGTCAGTTTTCATACCCTGTAAACATCTCAAGGGAATAATCAAGAACAAAAGAGGAAAAACCCTGAGTAACGGATAAAGGAGACACTACACATGCGCACAAAGGCTCCTTGGAGTCAAAAGTCAGGGGATGAACTGCAGGCTATAATGAGTCTTGCTCCTCCCAAAAGCCTTCACTTGGAGAACCATCGTGGCTGAGGGGTGTGTGCGCACCCCAGGAGAGGGTCTAAGAGTAGGTCAGGTGTGGAAAAAGAAACCAGATAATTGGCCTGAAGGAAGACAAAGACCCGGAAGAACTGCCCTATATAAATGAGGTAACCACCTCGTGGCCGTGCTGCTCCTCACTAGGGGGGACGCCCGCACCCTTGCTCTCCGGGTGTGCATCTCTGCCTTGCTTCTATCTCGACTGAACAGTTTCTCTCTGTGCTTCCCGCTTCTTGCTGTGCTATGCCTCTAATAACAAACTTTGTACCTGAGTTTACAGTTTCAGCCTCTGTGATAAATACATTTTTCACTGGGGGCAAAGATCCAGGGAAAATTAGCTTCTAGCCTCTAGCCCTTGCCAGTTTGATGGCTGGGCTTCCTGGTTTTCATCCAGGCTACCTAGGTTCAATTCCTGGTCAGGGAATTAAGATCTTGCTTCATGCCCCTGCTCACTGCTGCCTCACTGAGATCAGTTCCAGGCTTCCTCTTGCCAGTGGAAAACGTGGCTCATAAGAAAAGGCCTCCCCATGCTGGGGAGGGACCTGCCAGCAGCCTGGGATGGAGCTTCAGGGAAAAGCTGCAGGTGGGGTAATTCCAAGCCTGTTTCCTCAGTGGGAACAAGCATGGCAACATGATTGGGTTACTAGATGGATTAATAATGTGTTTAGCACTTTGCCTCGCACACAATGGAGCTTTCCAGGTGGCTCAATGGTAAAGAATCTGCCTGAAGCGCAGGAGATGTGGGTCAGATCCCTGGGTTGGAAAGATCCCTTGGAGGAATAAATGGCAACCCACTCCAGTATTCTTGCCTAGAGAATCCCATGGACAGAACAGCCTGGCGGGCCACAGTCCATAGGGTCGCAAAGAGTCAGACACGTATGAGTGACTGAGCACACACACACAGGCACACACTGCCTGGTACACACACAGGTATTTAAAAAAAGAAAAAAGCTAGTTTCTTTCTTTGCTTCCATTCTCTCCCATCACCCTTTCCCATACCTATTGACTGGTAAGATATCACCCAAGGAGCTGGTGGACGAGGGTGTTCTCTAGGATGAGCCCAAGGTTGAACATGCAGAAGTTAGCTCAGGGCAGTGACAGCCATGCAGGTCTTCCTGTGTGTGCATCTAGCTCTAGGGCAAACCTGTACATACACAAAAGCTGCTTGACTCAAGTTTAGGAACCTGGATTCAAATCATAGGCCTGGCAACTACCAAGGGCCTTAGTTTTATCATCTGAAAAAAGAAGACTAGCAAACCCCCCCTCTCTCAGAAGGTGCTGGAAAGATGAAACACAACCCCATAAGTGAAAGGATGTTCGTGAACAGCCTGGCACATAGTAGGAGCTAAATTAGTCCAATTTAGAATATTGAGATGGCCTCTTAGATTGTTCTTCACCTAATGAAGTCCCTCAGTGAGAAGGGCACAGAGGAAGGGTCCCAGATTTTTTTTCCCCCGATGGTAAAGAAAGCAGAGACTGGCCCTGCATAAATGCACTTCTTGAAAAACAATAGTGAATCAGACATAGCTCCAGGGGTGTGGGGAGCCAGCCTGGGGGGTAGAGGTAGATCCTTAACAGATGAATGGGTTCTGTGTGACAACATGCTATGTCCGATCCCAGGAGAGCCACTGCTCCAGCTCCAGGTAAGGGAAGTTTAACCAAGGAGGGGTCATTTGAGCTGGACGTGAAGCTGGTGTCTGCCAGGCAGAGATGAAGAGAAAGAAATTGGCTGAGGGGAGAGTGCGGGCCAGGCAGGGCACCTGGAAGAACAAGGGGTGCCTGCAGCCCAGGGTCAGTAGAGAAACTAAGCTAGAGGGATCCACGTGGTCTGATGGGTGGTGAGGGGCTCACAGAACAGGCGGAGGAGCTTGAACTTGATTCTACAGGTGGAAGAGAACCAGGGACGTGCTTAAGCAAGGCTGTGTGGACCTGGCTAGAATTCGAACAGAGGGGAGGTAGAGAGGGACTGGAGGCAGCCCGACCCAAAAAGGAGCCAAGGCTGGGAGAAAGGGGCTGGAGTGGTGGAGGGGGGGGAAGGGGGCGAAATGACTTGGCAAAGAGAAAAGAGATATGCTGGGAGCAGGCAGAGGGGGAAGGCACAGGAGGGAGGAGAAGAGGAGGAAAGGGAAAGCCCCTCAGTAGTTCAAGAGAAATAACTGCTCTGACAGCCCCCTTCACTTTGTTTTTGTTTTTTGATGTGAACCATTTTTAACGTCTTTATTGAATTTATTACAATACTGTTTCTGTTTTATGTTTTGGTTTTTTGATCGTGAGGCATGCAGGATCTTAGTTCCCTGACAGGGGATCGAACCCACAGCCCCAGCATTGGAAGACAAAGTCCTAACCGCTGGACCACCAGGGAAGTCCCAGCCCCCGCACTTTGAAGGAGCCATGTCTTCTGTGCACATGGGCTGACTTTTCGGTCTCACCGTCTCCGAGTTTTGCTAGAGGCTGGAGAGGATCCTTCAGGGATAACCAGCACTCTAAGGAGACTTCCCCGGGATAACCAGCACTCTAAGGAGACTTCCCCTGTAGCAAAGGCGCCGCCTGGCTCCAGTGGATTTCCCAGGAAGACAGCAATTCCTCATCCTCTAATAGAGCCAATAAATATAGTGAGAGGGTAAGTAATTAACAACCTTTTGCTGGAAAGAAGCAATTCTTGTGATCTATGGAGTTTCTTTTCCTGTTCACTTCTTTGTTGTTGCAAATACGATACTCCTGGTAAGCGTATGGTGCGTTGTTCACTGAGTTAATCACCAAAGCATGTTATATTTTTTTATTAAATCCATTCATTATAATTGACTCATATGAATTAAAGCTGGAGGAGCTGCGGTGAGAGCTGTCGTCCACCTTTGCGTCTGCTTCTGATCTTAATACTTTTAATGAGATCAAAACGGTTACCAAATAATTTAACCACAGGAAAAAAAAAAAGCTCGTATTAGCAGGCAGGGAAGATAACCTTGCCCCTTTCATAATTTCCGTGCCCTATAGCAACCTCCTTCATTTATTTATTCTGGTGTCTGATTTCCCCCCCGTAAAGAAGCTTTATTAGTGGTAATTATATTAGGCAAAGGGAAGAGAAAAACTTTGCAAACTTCTAAAGTGATTTACCTCTTGGCTTGCAGTTTTAATTAAAATTCCAGTTTATTTAGCAAATAGCTCTGAAAAGATTAGATACCAATTTAGCACTATGTTTTTTTCCCACTTTCCAATTCATCAGGGTGACACAAACAACAAAATAACGCATTTATGACTCTTACTCCATCCCATCATAATTCAGCCTATGGAAAAGAGCTCTAATATCAATTATAAATTATAAATTAACTCCATTATGCTTTGCAAAATTCTCAACAGTTATCTCCCTGCTCTCTATTCCCTCCCTCACTGTGAGTAAATGATCTCAATTCACCACAAGGCATCAAATTACCCAGTCTCTCCCACATCAAAACTTCAAATGTGCTTATTAACTGGAATGGAAACAAAGCGAATCAGGTTTCTGTTTCAGCAGCCCTTCCTCCTACTGGGGATTGTTGTTGTTGCTTAATAGCTAAGGTGTGTCTGACTCCTTTGCGACCCCAAGGACCATAGCCTGCCAGGCTCCTCTGTCCATGGGATTTCCCAGGCAAGAATAATGGAGTGGGTTGCCATTTCCTTTTCCAAGGGATCTTCCTGAATCAGGAATTGAATCTTCATCTCCTGTATTGCAGGCGTATTCTTTACTGCTGAGTCACTGGGGAATTCCCCCCAACTAGGGATACCAAACAACTTTTCCCGAAGTCATTCCTGACAGCTCATCCCTAGTTGACCCGCTACCCAGCCAGCTGAATGGTTTCCATGACGGCAATGCTCTCCAGAAATTCGGTCTAAATGCACTATGTTTAGCTGCAACATCAATTCATTCAACATACAAGCAAGTCATGCCTTTGAGGTGGGTGGCATGTTCAGGGAATGCTGAGAGATCCCACATTGTAGGGGCAGAGGGTTAATGGCAGGAGACAGAGCTGGAGAGGTGAAAACAGGAGGACAAAGGATGCAGTCCTTACCTTCAGGGAGCTTATAGTACAGCAGGTGAGTCACACACATGAACAGGTCACTGTAATGCCTGCAGCCACATCTTACTCAGCGTCTACTATGTGCCTGTGTCAGAGCCAAGCTCTTTCCTCATATCGTCACTCTCAGTCTCCACACAACCTGGTGAACAGCAGTGTATCCCCATTTCACAGAAGAGGTGACTGGGGTTCAGAGAGCTGACTCTTGGTGAGAAAGAGAGAAGTTGGCAAGAAGACTAGAAAGGGAAAGGACTTCCCATGGGAGGAAGCAACAAGATATGCAAAGACCTGGTGAAAAAAGCAACCGACAGCCTGGGAGATCCTGTCTGTGGCCCCTCGGGCGTCATTGGATCTCTTGAGCCTGTTTCCCCACTTTGCACAAGCAGGGTATTACCTATTCTGTAAATCTGCAAGGGCCTGCTCTTCTTTTCCAACAATTGACTATGACTTGGGCCAACCCTGAAGTACCCAGTGCTATCTTAATTAGGTACCCAAGCGACAAAGAAGTTTGCCAGAGGACTTGCCCCACTAAACCCATCTACTCCTCCTGACCCACAAAACCAGTCTGTCAATTTTCATAGACATACCACTGCCATGAGAACCTCAAATCATATAATTACACCTTACTAAAAAGAATACAATGTTTCCAGTAATTTCTATAATAATAAACATTGTAGCTACTAATCCTTGAGTTTATATTATGTGCTGTGTACTTTATATGTGCTGTCTCAATTCACCCTCACAACAGCACTCTGAAGTCGGTAGCTACACTGCCATTCTACTGTATATAAGAGGAAACTGAGGCTCAGAGCAATTAGACAACTCAGTGTCTAATAGGGCATCCAGTAAGCAATAGAGCAAGGACAGGACTCAGCCCCGTTAAGTCGTCAGTCCCCAGAGAATTAAGCCTGGGAGAAATAAATAAGGTTCCTCTAACAAACACAGGATTCCAGTGACTAGGAAGTATATATGAGGCGGATCTGTGCAGGGAAGGTGCAGAGGAGGGACCAGAGTCGGGCAGCCAGCCCCATTGGGAGCTCTCCAGAGTGCTGAACTGCCTCTGCCAATGTCCTCTGATTGACAGCGCCTGCCACCTGGGCACCCGTGCCTGTCCTAACCCTCACCTCCTGGTTTCAGCGTCTAAGAGGGCACTGATGAAATAGAGTGAGTGGGAGTGGAAGAACACCCAGGAGAGAAACAGCTAACTTTTAGAATTAGCAAGCTTGAGGGGATGATGGGACACCTCACTGAAACTATCTTACAAGGGATTAGAAATGCGGGAGTGGAGGGAAGTCAAAGCAAGAGGTGAGTTAGAGAAGACAGTACTGGAGAAAGACTGAAGTGGTTGTTGAGAAAGAAAAGCAAAGGGCCAGAAGCAGAGAGGGAAAGGGACTCCTCCTAGCAGTCCTCCACAGTGAGTACCAGGAACAAATAACTAAACTCTCCAACCCTGATATTTCATTAAAAAGTGTTCAAAGAGGGCAGAATTGTGTTGCCTGTAGGTTTGAATCTGTGAATAAATAATTGCCACTACCCCTCAACTCCCCCCCCCACTCCCTGAAAAAGGAAGAGAGAATGACAAACTATTCAAGGGAAAAATAGAAAATAAACTGCCATATGGTCACATGATTCTAGTTAATCAAGATCATAGCAACTGTTACATGAAGTAAAATACTTCCTGATAAATTTGAGAGGTCACCCAGAAAGCCTCTCTTTGGCCTCTCAGAACCACAGATCCTAAAGGCTTACATGATGGGATATTTATTTATAAGCACATCTCTCCCCCTACTGGCAAAAGAGATATTAGAAAAGCACATTTATTCTCTGGCTTCACCCCTACTTCTCCTCTCCTATACACCTTTCATATGAATAGTTATCCTCTTTTATTAACTTAGTCTTTCATTCAAGCATCAGTGCAATTTATGCATCAACTCAATGTCAAGCATTGGGAATTCTAAGGAGAATAAGGCACAGTCTCTGTCCTTGAGATGGAGACTTGTAAATACATCACAATGCAAAGTGACAAACACTCCAGCAGATGCCTGTTTCCCCATTTGGGTTAAAGGGCTATGGGAGCATGAAGCAAGTTGTGAGTTATTCTCCTGGGGAGAAAGTGGAAGACGAGCTGGAATTCGCCAAGCCCAGAAGCCAGGAACATAGTCTAGGCTGGAAGAGGAGCCCTGTGTGCAAAAGCAGGGGAGCATGAAGAACATGGTTAAAAGTCTCTCCAGGTCAGGAACAACAGCTTAATTTTCTCTGAACTCTGGGTGCCTAGCCCAGTGCCTGGGAGGGAGTGGCACAAAACAGATACTGGAGGAACAGATGGCATGCAGTTGAGTGTGGAAGAATAAAGTATGACTGTGGAGTCTTGGAACAGAAGGGAAATTGAATGGAACCAGAATCTATAAGCCTCATAACAAATTTTGATGCGAAACTGCTCAGCCTATAGCAGATGCAGGCAGACTTTGGTCATTCATTTCTCCAGCCCAGGGCTCGATACTGACTGACATATCCATCCCTGCAAGTGAACAGGGGAGGGAATGTACACCCTCAAAGTGGCCAGTTCAAGAATGGTGCGCTAGCTCACAGCTAGAGTCTACCTTACTGATTAGAATTTTAAAAGGAATTATCAGGACTTTCCTAGTGGTCCAGTGGTTAAGAATCTGCCTGTCAGTGCAGGGGACATGGGTTCGATCCCTGGTCCAGGAAGATTCCACATGCGAGGGATAGCTAGGCCCCTGTGCCACAACTACTGAAGCCCATGCACCCTAGAGGCTGTGCTCTGCAGCAAGAGAAGCCACCGCAATGAGAAGCCCACACACAGCAACTAGAGTAGCCCCCGCTCACCACAACTAGAGAAAGCCTGTGCAGAGCAACAAAGACCCAGCGCAACCAAAAGTAAATCAATTTTTTTAAAAAGGAATTATCAACAATTACAATCCAAATGTGATGGGTAGGGGGATATCTGAGGATCTTGTACCAAATTTTGGTTATCTTCTTATGTTTCGGAATGTTGAGTTGTATTGTCAACTTCCAAATCTCATTTTCCACAGCTCAACATGGCCAACAGCTGTGACAAAAAGTCCTGCTTTCACTAGCTCCTAGAGATGAAAGTTGCTATTCCTCTCCTTAAGTATTTAAGCCATACCTTTTCATTTACTTAATGAACTCAGAACAAACTGATTGACGGCCCAGCTCAGTTGGCAGTGATAGCTGCTATTTCCCTGACGACCAGATAATTAAGCAATTGCATTAAGTGCACGTCACCCCGATCAAGTGACAAGGTCTATTAAGACAAAGCCAGCCTACCTATGGCTTTCAGTTGGCTTCAGCAGAGCACAGGTTTTTAAGCACTCTGGTACCAGTTTAAACACCTCTGTATTTTCACAGTGTTATGAGTCAAGTGCTTTCTCAGTGCACTCTGAAGAAACTGGGCCAGTAAAATTAGCTTTGTATCCTATTGCAAATAATGATTAGTAGAAATATTATTAGATTAAGAATCAGGAGACTGAGATTCTAATTCATCCATCCATCTACTCAACAAACATTAATTTAGTGCCTATTACCAGCTAGCTACTGGGCTAAGTGCCGTGTTGTTATTGTTGTTGTTCAGGTCCTACGTCATGTCTGACTCTGTGTGACCCCATGGACTGCAGCGCGCTAGGCTTCCCTGTCCTTCACCATCTCCGGAGTTTGCTCAAATTCATGTCCATTGAGTCGGTGATGCCATCCAACCATCTCATCCTCTGTCATCCCTTCTCCTCTTGCATTCAATCTTTTCCAGCATCAGGGTCTTTTTCAATGAGTCAGCTCTTCTTGGGTATAACAAAACCATCACCACTACATGCCAGGCATGGTTCAACACTTCACAGAGTCATTTAACACACCTTACAATCTTGGGGCATAAGTACTATTATCACACCCATTTTACAGATGAGGACAATGAGGCACAGAAAAATAAAACAACTTACCTCCGTTTTCAGCCTCACAAGTGGGCAGAGCCAGGGACCAAACCCAGCCAGTCTGACTCCAGAGACAAATAAGATGTAGTTTCAGCCTTAGCGGAGCTCAGAGTTTCCTGGAGGGATATATAGACATGTGTACTCAATGGCTCTATGACCCAGGGAAAATCTTTTCCTCTCCCTTACTAGTTTTTTATTGCTGCACAAAAAATACAAATACAAACCTAGTGACTTCATACCATAGTCATTTATTGGCTCAGAGTTCTGTAGGTCAGAGGTCCACCATGACTTTAGCTGGATCTTCTGCCTGGGTCATCACAGGCTGAAATCAAGCTGTGGCCAGGGTTGGTGATTCTTGTCTTGGCTCAGGGTTGTCTTCCACGCTCACTGGAAGAATTCATCTCCTTGCAGCTGAAGGGCAGAGGTCTTCATTTTCCTTCTAGCTGTCAGCCAGGGACCACATTCAGCACTGGTGACTGCCCACAGTCTTTTTGCCATAACGACCCCACAGGCAGCCCAGAATGTGGTTGTTCACTTTCTTCAGACAAGCCAGATCACATCTGTCTGACTTCCTCTTCTGCAACCAGCCAGAGAAAACTGTCTTTCAAGGGCTCACCTGATTAGGTCAGGCCCACCAAGGGACAGTTCCCTTTTGCTGTATGTCATCACATAATCATGGAAGTGATATCTCATCATATACACAGTCCCTGTTGTTGCTGTTCAGTCGCTGTGTCCAACTCTTTGTGGCCCCATGGACTGTAGCACACCAGGCTGCAGCACACCTGTCCTTCACTATCTCCCCAAATTTGCTTAAACTCATGTCCATTGAGTCAGTGATGCCATCCAGCCATCTCATCCTCTGTTGTCCCCTTCTCCTCCTGCCTTCAATCTTTCCCAGCATCAGTGTCTTTTCCAATGAGCCAGCTCTTCACATAAGGTGACCAGACAAACTACTTGAACTTCAGCTTCAGCATCAGTCCTTCCAATGAATATTCAAGGTTGATTTCCTTTAGGATTGACTAGTTTGATCTCCTGGCAGTCCAAGGGACTCTCAAGAGTCTTCTCCAACATCACAGTTGAAAAGCATCAATTCTTCGGCACTCAGCCTACTCAGGCTCTGCCCACACCCAAAGGGGAGAAGACTATACATGTGGGAAAATCCTTAGGGGCTATTTTAGGGTTCTGCCTATCACATTTTCTGCCTTTTTTTTTTTTTTATTTTCTGTTTTTGCTTTCCTAGTCTGAGGCTAGACTAGATAACAGTGCTACCTACTACTTATATAGTGGTTGACATTTATTAAAGATGTTTTCACATATTTTACCTTATTTGAGCCCTACAATCCAGAGATTTAGGTGCTCTGGGAGCAAGGTTAGTCTCACTGTCTGTCAGAAAGAGGAATCCGAGGGTCAGAGGAATTAACCTTCCCCCTGCCATGCTGGTAGAGCCTGGGAGACCAAAGCCTTAGTGCCAGTCCTGATTCTAGCATCCGGGCTCCCTCCTCAAGCCCGTGCTGGCAGGATGATGTGAGAGGACTGGGAACAACTGAAGCAGAAAGAACACAGGCTTTGGAGTCAGACAGACCTGGATTCAAATCCAAGTTCTGCCCCTTATGAGCTCCAGGATCTTGGGAAAGTCACTTCCTCTGTCTGGGCAGCCTCATGTTTAAAATGCGGGGAGTTGGGCTACTCGGTCTCCAAGGGCTCCTTCATTCTCAGATCAGGACAGAAATGCTTCAGCTGCACAGTGGAAGATTACTGACTCCATGATTCCATTCTCCTGGTTAAGGGAGAACCTCTAACTATACCCTTCATCCAGGTATTCCTGTGGTTTGGGTAAATCTTTCCATTTCATTATTCTCCCAGGGCCAACATGGCTTAAGCAACAGAAATTCATATTCTCACAGTCCTGGTTCCCAGAAGTCCATAATCAAAGTGCTGACAAGGTTGGTCCCTGCAGAGGACCCTGAGAGAGAAGCTGCCCCATGTCTCTCTCCCACTCGAGGAGGCTGGCAACCCTGGGGGTTCCTTGCTCTGGACATGCATCAATCCAAGTCCTGCCTTTGTCTCCATACGGCCTTCACCCGTGTGTCTCTGTGTCCTTTTCTTTTCTGTTTCTTGCAAGGACACGCATCATTGAATTTAGGCCCCATTAATCCAAGATCATCTCATCTCAGGATCCTTAATTTAATTAGATCTTCAAAGACTCTATTCCCAAATAAGGTCATGTTCACAGATACCAGTTAGAACTTGGACATATCTTTTGAGGGGGACACAATTCAACCTACATCATAAATTGATTTATGGATCCCACGGTTGATGGAATAGAGGTGATTGCCAATTTTTCCTTGTTACAAAGAACACTGCAGTAAACATCCTCATTGCATCTCTTTGTGTACATGAACAAGACTTTCTCTAGAACTGGAATTGTTTCTATCACAGAGTGAACATATTTTCAACTCTGCAAGCTACTGCTAAATATTTTTGCCATTCTAACTGATGTGAAATGGTATCTCATCGTCATGATTATACTAGTGAGATCGAATATTTTTGCAAACATTTACTGGACATTTGGGTTTCCTCTTTGAATATTTTTTTTGAACTCTAAATAAGTGGTTCCGTATCAGGATTATCCAGGATCTTCTCAAAAGAGATGATGATTTAGCAGAGGTGAGCTGCTAGAAATCTGAATGCTGAAAAGCACGCCAGGAGACTGAAGCCTGGACCCAAGGAAGGTACATGCGTGCTCAGCTGCTCAGTCATGTCTGACTCAAGGACTGTGGCCTGCCAGGCTCCACTGTCTATGGGGTTTTCCAGGCAAGAAATACTAGAGTGGGTTTCCATATCCTTCTCCAGGGGATTTTCCTGACCCAGAGATTGAACCTGTATCTCCTGCATTGGCAGGCAGATTCTTGACCACTGAGCCACCTGAGAAGTCCCTCCCAGGGAAGAAGCACTGTATTAATGGTAGTAACTGCTTTATTGAGGCTTCCCTGGTCATACAGTGGTAAAGAATCCATCTGCCAATGCAGCAAAAGCAGGTTCGATCTCTGGGTTGGGAAGATCCCCTGGAGAAATGAATGGCAACCCAATATTCTTGCCTGGGAAATCCCATGGACAGAGGAGCTTGGCGGGCTACAGTCCATGGGGCTGCAAAGAGTCAGACATGACTTAGCGACTAAACAACAACAAATACATTTATGTGAGTCAAGGCCTTTCTTTTAAAATGGAACTGTTTTCAAGATTCACAAAAGATAATACCAATTCTACTGTCGAGATTAACCCGAAAAAAACAGTTCAAAGATGAACTATTCACAAAACGTCAATGAAGATGATTAATACTAGAAAATGGCAGCATTTCAAAGCTGAAATTCAGGTGCAAAACATACAGGACTGGGTTTTTGTTTGTTTGTTTTTTCTTGTTTTTAATTTTTATTGGAGTATAGTTCATTTACAATGTTGTGTTGGTTTCAGTTGTACAGAAAAGTGAATCAGTTATACATATACATATATCCACTCATTTTTTATTCTTTTCCCATATAGGCCATTACAGAGTATTGAGTAGAGTTTCCTGTGCTACTCAGTAGATCTTTATTAGTTATCTGTTTTATGTATGTTAGTGCTTGTATGTCAATCCAATCTCCCAATTTATCCCTCCCTCCCAGGATTGGGTTTTACAGTACAATACACACATACACACCATTTGTTTCTAAATGATTATCACTGAGTTTTTAAATTATTATTATTATTTATTAATACCTTATAATATTACTATGATATAAGACCACCTATATCTAGTTTAGTAGCTTTAAAAGTTAAACTAACTTTCAAAAACTTTCACAAAAATTTTCAAAAGGCAGTTTTAACTTCTTGTGGCTCCTGTATATTCTAAAACAACAGGAAGGCATGCTAATGCTTACCTCACTGTTACTCCATCAACAAGCTCCTCTGCACGAGGTGGAGAGCCAACCAGCTCATCCCAGCTTTCCCAGGACTATCCTGACTTTAAACATGGAAGTCCAGCGACCTGGAGCCTCTTATTCCCAAGCAAGCCGGAACAGCTGGTCATCCCAGCACAGGGGCAGCTTCCTTTCGCTGTTGTGTGGGAGGAAGGCCTGATAGTAGCAAGCCCTGCTCCTGTACTTTAAACCTGAAAGGCAGTCATACGTCTGAGAATTATTCCTTACTGGTAGGGAAAAAAATAAAATTTTGCATGTGGTTCACCTAATAATACCAGCCTGGATTTCACAGCCAAAGGGTTAGCAGAAACCTTCACAAGTCAATGTTCTTAATTCTCTTCTAAAGAATTCTAGGAAAAGAGATTCCATAAGGCCACCTTTGAAACCCATTCTACCACCCATGATCCTTTTAAAATATTCAACTCTATCTACCATCATATCATTCTCACTCTCACCACTGAGCTGAATAAAGAAACTTTAAAGATACGCTACCCACAGGAAAGCAGGTGAAATTATTAGAGACCTTGAAACGGGGCACCAGAACAAAGTCTGGTGGAAGCATCTTTGGACTTCATGGGGAAAGAAGACTAGATTCTAAAACCTTACAAAATAAGAATACTAGAGACTTTTTAGAACAGAGTGTCAAGCAAACAGCTTTAAAGCCTTGGTTATAATCTGTTCTATTCAGTACAGTAATCCTAAGTAGGCTCTCCAAAGGAAGGCAAAGACTAACATTTATGAGATGCCTACTGTATGCCAGTTGCTCTCATACTCACTAATTCATTTTAATCTCCTAATACCCCAGTGGAGAGATCATATTTTTTCATTTTTACAGAAGAGGAAAGCATTCATACCACCCTATGCTAGGTGCTGGATGTGCAATAACAAACATGAGAGTCATAAAAATAAAACGATAAATAGCAAACATGATATTCACAAGTAATAAACATGAGAGTCATGGTTTCTGCTTTCATGGACCTTAGAGTCAAGTGGGGAATGCTAGACACTTAAAAATTATTACAAAAATAATTATGAGTGACCCAGCACAGGGGGAAATCAAGGCATGTGCTGGAGAGCTGATGAATAAGAGGACAAATGGCCATGATTTTAAAAACTCTACAAACATTAAATGCTGGAGAGGATGTGAAGGAAAGGGAAGCCTCCTACACTATTGGTGGAGATGTAAATTGGTGCAGCAGCTATAGAGAACAGTATGGAGTCTCCTTAAAATAAAATAAAAAAATAAAAACTAAAAACAAGAGCTACCATATAATCCTGCAATGGAGAAAGAAATGGCAACCCACTCCAGTATTCTTGCCTGGAGAATTCCATGGACTGAGGAGCCTGGTGGGCTAAGTCCTTGCAGTCGCAAAGAGTAGGACACACTTTAGTGACTAAACAACATATTCCTGGAATCCCACTCCTGGGCATACATTCAAAGAAAGCCATAATTCAAAAAGATACATGCATCCATATGTTCACTGCAGCACTGTTAACAAAAGCCAAGACATGGAAGCAATCTAAATGTCCATCGACAAGAATGGATAAAGAAGATGTGGTACAGATATACAATGGAATATTACTCAGCCATTAAAAAGAGTGAAATAATGCCATATGCAGCAACATGCATGGACCTAGAGATTGTCATACTGAGTAAAGTAAGTCAGAGGGAGGAAGACAAATCTCATATGATATCATTTGTATGTGGAATCTAAAAAAACGGCCCAAGTGAAGTTATTTGCAAAACAAAAATAATCACAGAAAACAAACTTATGGTTACCAGCAGAGAAACTAGGAGGAGGGATAAAATGGGAGATTGAGGTTGAGACATATACTCTACTATATATAAAATAGATAGGGCTTCCCCTGGTGGCTCAGTGGTAAAGAATCTGCCTGTCAATGCAGGAGACATGGGTTCGATCCCTGGTCCAGGAAGATCCAACATGCTGCAGAGCAACTAAGCCTGTGCACCACAATACTGAGTCTGTGTTCTAGAGCCCAGGAACCACAACTACTGAGCCCAAGTGCTGTAACTACTGAAGCTAGTGTGCCCTAGAGTCTGAGCTCCACACTAAGAGAAGCCACTGCAATGAGACTCCCATGCAACACAACTAGAGAGTAGCCCCTGCTTGCCACAGCTAGAGAAAAGCCCTCGCAGCAACTAAGACCCGGCACAGTCAATAAATACATTTTTAAAATTAAAAAATAAAACAGATAACTAATAAGGACCTCCTGTATACACAGGGAACTCTTCTCAATACTCTGTAATGACTTAAATGGAGAAAGAATCTAAAAAAGAGTGGACAGATGTGTAAATGATCCACTTTGTTGTACAGCAGAAACTAACACAACATTGTAAATCAACTACACTCCAATAAAAAATAAATTAAATATATATATGTGTGTGTGTGTACATTGGGGGAAAAAAAAGAGTAAGAGGACAGGAGTTGAGAAGAGGTGGGAGAGAAAGGGAAACAACCTCCTGTTTCCAGGCAGAGGAAGCAGCAGACAGCCCAAGGGGCAAATGGTCAGTTATGTGCCCGAGACAACACAACTTATCAGTGGGTCAGACTGGGGTTTTGAATCCTGTGCTTTCTGACTACAGAATTCATGTTCTTTTCACTGTAAATACAATGTGACCAGCTGTGCTTCAAATCTGAAAGGGACAGTCCACAGAATGGAGCTAGTTTCCAGCAATGATACCCAGTGTTTCCCAACCTGGTCTGATCAGAAGAATCAGTCCACAGGGGCTTGTTAAAAAAAAAAAAAAAAAAAGATTCACCCTAGCACTACCCTTACTGGCAAATCAAAGTTTAACAAATGCCCCAGGTGCTTCATATGATCAGACGGAGTTTGAGATAACGCTCAGTCATGGCTTTGGAAAACCAAAAACCCAACACACTGGCAGTTTACCATTGCAATCTCCTGGACATTTTTAGGGACTGGGTGGAACTCCTGGAAGTAATCTAGCCTTTCAAAAAGAAAACAGATGGACAAAAAGTAAACAAAAACTCTCTAGAGATCCATCAGTCAGCCAAATAAAATGGTCTCCCTCTCTTCCAGATTTTCTACGGATTTCTACCGGCTCTTCTTTCTGGATTTAAGTAGTGTCTTTTCAGTATAAATTTTGTGACTGCTGTCAAAACAAGATCCATTTCCACACCAGAAGGCGCAGTAACATGCTGCTAATCACTAAGGAGTTGAATAGAGGAACCAAAGCAGCAAGAAGTAAGAAACCACAGCCTTGGCTTTCATCTGGGAGGGGTTATGGATTCAGAATCCAAACACTTGGGTTCAAATTACAGGCCTTACCACTTACAAGATGGACAAGGTCATGAACTTCTCTGAGCCTCATTTTACCCAGCTGCACAGGGGGCTAATAACACACTCTGCGGAGTTATTCTGAGGAATACGTGACTTAATAGAGCGGTGATCTGTCTGGCTCAGCCTTAACAAATGTTTGTTAATAAATAACAAATAAATAATAAAACAAGGGACCTCCGGCAGGGCCAGACAAAGGGAGGGCGGAGGGAGGGTGTGGAAAGGCCAGGGACACCCTGCTCCGGGTGGCAAGGACATGCCAGACTCCCCAGGCCATGTGTGCCAGGGCGAACAGACAAGCTCCTGCCTTTGGGCGGTGCAGGTCTACACGGTTGGAGGCTGCTGACCTCTACACTGTTCGTCCTTTGCACAAAAGCTGATCATTGCTTGTCTGGTGGAGGCGGGTGCAGTGGGAGGAGCAGTCGCCGTGGGGTCGGACCAGGGCTGGGGTTTCAGTGCCACCCCCAGGCCCACTTGCCTGCTGCTACCGTAAGGCAGCTTCCACTCGGCGCTTGGCCCCGGGCGGACTCTGGATGACGCTTCTCCGCTTCCCTTTCTCCTCAGGAGGAGAGTCGTGCCTGGGTGTCGCCTCTTCTTCTAGCTCCACACGGCCTGAATTTGATTTAACTCTGCGTCTTCCTCCTCAACGAGGTTGAAATATATCAGCGTTTACTTAATGGCCCATCAAGCAACGAGGCCTTTATTAAATAGCAGCGTGGTACCCAGGCGCTGAGGTGTGAGGAGCCCACAAATCTCTCCTCACTGCTTTGGTGAAGACAGCTTCGCGTGCCCACGGCACCTCCAACTCTTGCTGCCCGCAGCTGGCACCGTTGCCTGGAGGTCACCGGAGATGCCCCCATGGCTGAATGCCTGAGCCCCCACCCCCATAAGAAAGGAGGACGGTGGTCCCCAGGGGAGGGAGGCTCCAGGGAGCCAATCCCCTTCCAGCATGGCTGTCTGCTCCCCCCCAACCCCTAGCCTGGGGCGCAGACAGCACACTGGACTTGGCGCACCCAGAGACCTGGGTGTGGGTCGCAGCCTCAGCTTCCTCATCTGTAAGGTGGAGCTAATGACGTCTACCCGACTGGCCTCAGGGGGCAGCTGGGAGGCCCCCAAAGCGCAGCAGTAATTCTGCTGTCACCGTGCGGTGAGGGCCTGTGCTGGCCAGTCACACAGTATCTCAGCTGCTGACCAGGCCCCGGCCATTCACCAGAGGCTGGGACTTGACCAGGAAACGCCTCTCTCTGCCCCGGGAAGGTTTTCCCTACTTCCAGTTCACCACACAGAGGGCTCTGATCTAGACGTGCGGCTTTTGTCTCTCTCTCTCTCTCACACAGACACACACACATGTTGAAGCCCCTCCAGGGGCTCCCAGCTCTTAGTGTGCAGATCAGACCTTGAGGATGTGGCTCCCGCCTACCTCTCAGGTCACAGCCTTCCTTGCCCTCCCCTCTTCAGATCCTGTATTCCAGCCCAAGTGAGATGTTTGCCCAGGTTCTCGCCTGCCACTGTGCAGCCGTGTATGCTGAACCCTCAGCCCGCCTCCACCCCCAAAACCTTGCTCACCCCTCTCTTCCTTCCAGACTCAGCTCAGAGACCCCTGCTCTGGGAGACCCTCACAGACCGTGCATCTGAGTCAGCTGTACCCCCCCCCCGTTCATACTGCCCTTCCTCCACGGGGGCGCAGTAACCAGACAGTGAGCTCCCTGACAGGAGGGGTCTATGAGTGTCATTTTTTTGCTCACTCAGGGCTCAACGGAGTCCCTGGCACAAAATAAAGAGTTCAAGCAATGTTTGAGGAATGGATGAAAAAAATCATTCCAGCCAATGTCTATGAAAAGCTTATTTTCTGGGCATTGTGCACTGGAGTGTGAGGACCCAATATCAAACAGGACAGATATGGCCCTTTCGCTAAGTAAGTGTTAGTCGCTCAGTCATGACCGATTCTTTGTGACCCCATGGACTGCAGCCCACCAGGCTCCTCTGTCCATGGGATTTTCCAGGCAAGAATGCTGGAGTGGGTTGCCATTTCCTTCTCCAGGGGATCTTCCCAACCCAGGGATTGAACCCAGGTCTCCTGCACTGCAGGCAGATTCTTTACTGACTGAGCTACAAGGGAAGCCCTTTCACTAGCTGAATTTAAAATATGGTGGGAAAGAAAGAGAATTTAACAAGTCATAAAATAAAGTCGCTTCGTGCTGTGGAAGCAGAGACCTGGAGATAGAAAACAGGAGGAGACACTAGGCAGGAGGAGAGGTCAACACAGTGCATCTAAAAAGAGAAATGCCTTGCCAATCTGGAGCTCGGCTAGGCTACCTCACTTAAACGGAATGTAGAAGGAACCCAGAAAGAAGGCTTCGAGGCTTCTAACTTGTCAAAATATGTCCAAAAAACTAGGCCCCTTACTCACCTGAGTGCCTCTCACACACAGCGGCCTTTGCCAATACCTCCCATTTCACCTCGGCCACCTCCCTCTGTCTCCCAGCACCTTCGTGCACACTTCTAATAGAACTCTTAGCGTCTCGCGCTGGAATCATTGGCTATGTCTGCACCCCCAAGACTGGGCCTCCCAAGGCCACCCTGTGCGGCATCTAAGCCATGCACAAGGACGTGGCCATGCTGTCCACATGCAGGCATCTTTAGTATCCGGAATACAGTACTTTTCACATTTCATATTTATAACAAATGGACTATTGATGATAACTATAAGATATAATACTTACATATTATTGTAATGAAAGTATCTGTTGATTTAAACTGGGAATTCAGAAATATTCTGGTTTGGTAAACAGACAAGACTAAATCTGATGATTTAGTTTGGGCCAATTTATATTTATGATGAGAACTTTCTGGCATGTGATCGTCCCGTGTCTCATGTTAACAAGACAATATATATCATTCCCCTTTGACAAACTAGTTATCAAAATACTCTGTTGATCTAATAAAACCTAAAACAGACTGTATTTCTAAATGAGATCTGTTTTTACTTCTAATGTATAAGTGGTGATTACTTTCACCTTTAAAATTCTTTTTGGTCACGGCATGTGGGGTCTTGGTTCCCCAACCAGAAAGAGAAGCCTGGCTCCACGCAGTGGAAGCATCGAGTCGTCATCACTGGACCACTGGGGAAATCGCTACTTTCAACTTTTAAAAAAGATCCCTCATTGATATTAGCACACTAGCTACATCTGAAGTTTCATATTGTAGTTCAATCATCTGATGTGTATTGTGCCAGAATATTTCTGAATTCTAAGTTTAGATCAGTAAGTATTTCATTATGATACCATGTATATCTTATTTAATAGAAAATATTCACTTGTCCTTAATAATCCATTTGCTGGATTTTCAACAACAAATTTGTTGTTGAAACGAAAGTAATATATTGACTAATATTTTTTTTTCCTTGAGGAGAGGGCACCTTTCTCTAATTCACACAAAAGCTACACTGTGGGCCAGGAGCGATCCTGGTCTGGGATAGTGTTTGTGTTTTTAGAGCCAGTACCTTGCACAGGGCTTGGGGCTCAGCAAACAGACAACATACATTTGTTTAAATGAAAATCCTCAAGGTCTCAGAATTTAAAATTATATAATATGCTTTATTTCACTGTACTTTCTAGAAATACTTCTAGTCTAATGGAATGTGAGTGTGCTGCACGTGTCTGACTCTTTGTGACCCCACGGACAGTAGCTCACCAGGCTTCTCCGATCATGGGATTCTCCAGGCAAGAATACTGGAGTGGGTTGCCAAGCCCTTCTCCAGGGAATCTTCCCAACCCAGGGATCGAAGCGGCAGGCAGGTTCTTTACCACTAGCACCCCCTGGGAAGCCCTTCTAATGAAATAGTAATGCCTAAACTTTCAGAACAACAGGTCCTAAGTGGCCAGCTGAAGCTTATTAAACTGTTGCCCAGCAGGGACCAGCTGCCTCTCCTTTTGTTCCTTAGAACACTTTTTCCCAGAAAGATTGTCTTAGGAGTCAGAAGTTTTCACAGTTATAACATACCATTAGAGAAACATCTTTGCAACCTGCCTAGAAAAAAAAAAAAAATCTGTAAGATGGTAAGGCTTTACGTAGGTCGTTCCAATGAGAGTCTGAGATTCCTTAAGAAAGAATAAGTGCAAAGGCTAAAAGAAAACTATGCTATCATGGACAGAAAGCCCAGCCGAAACTGATGACTGGCAGGGGCTTACAAATAGCTGGCTCTCTATTTCCGACTTGAGCTTCACAATGCCAGAGATAGGACGAGTTCACTGCCTGTAATGCCGTTATGTCGTTTTCCCTTTAAAGAAAGTAGTCACTTTGAAGGCAGTCCAAAAAAACAGAACTAGAACCATTCCTGATTACACAGTTCAATTCGGTTAACTGTTGCTGAATGCCTTCTCTGTGCCAGGCATGAAGGACTCAAAGATGAATAAGACAAGTTCCCTGTTACTGAACGTCTTACAGTCTAGCAGAAGAGACAGACCATCTCAATCAATAACCTCCCCCGCCACCACCCCCCCTCACCCCCTGGTACCATCCAGGCCCAGGCAGCACTGTCTCTTCCCTGCGGTCTACAATAGCATCTGAACTTGCCTCTGCCTCCACTCTGGAATTCTAACCCATGCTCTGTAGAGGAGCCAGAGTGAACTTTTTAAAATGTAAGTGGAATTATCTTTTCCCCTGTACATAGGCAATAGGCAATGGTCTAACCTCTGCATGTGGTCTGGCCCCTGAATATCATCTGCTGGCAAGACGGGGGTCACACTGGAAACTCCGTATCAAGCCAGACCCTCTGCAAGGCTGTATCCTCAGAGGGTGAACTAGAAGAAGACATGCCTTGTCTTGGCTGTGGCTCGGGGAAGGGGAAAGAGAAGGAAAGAAGTCTCCTCTCAGACTGCCACTACAACACCTTCCTCACATAAGCCTGGAGTCAGAACTCAATTACACCGATAACTGGAAAAACCTAACACCTAAACTTTGGTTTTAAGTGTTCTGGGTTAGTAGAGACCTTTGGGGCAGCTGCAAAAGATGAAAATCTTCACTTTCAACCCAAACCTCAAAGAATTATCAAAGATTAAAATCCCAAGGAACATTTGTGTGTGTGCATGCTCAGACGAGTCCAACTCTTTGCGACCCCATGGGCTGTAGTCCACCAGGCTCCTCTGTCCATGGGATTTTCCAGGCAAGAAGACTGGAGTAGGTTGCCATTTCCTACTCCAGGGGATCTTCCCGACTCAGGGATCGGACCCACGCCTCTTGCGTCTCCTGCATCGGCAGGCAAATTCTTTACCACTGTGTAACCTGGGAAGCCCGAGCTCACCATTAAAAAAAAAAAAAAAAAAGTCTAACAAATACCTAACTCAGAACTCCAGTAAGAGAGAAGAGAAAGACTGGGTGAGAGACAATACCAACTGAGAAAACAGATGAGAATTTTCTAGAATTAATAAGATAACAAAGCTCAGAAACAAGAATCTCAACAAACAAGAATCTCAATAAATCCCAAGCAGAAAAAATAAGTCCTAGGAAGTCTTAATGACACTGAAGACATCTAAGACAGAAAGAGGATTTTAGAAGCAGGCAGAAAGAAAAAGGCACTTTACGAGCAAAACAAACAAACAAAAAACCAGACTGAGGGCTGACTTCTCAACAGCAAAAATGGAAATGATTAAACAGTGGCATGGGGACTTCCCTGGTGGCTCAGTGGTAAAGAAACCACCTACCAATGTAGGAGACGCATGTTCAATCCCTGAGGAAGCAAATGGCAAACCACTCCAGTATTCTTTCCTGGGAAATCCCATGGACAGAGGAGCCTGGCAGGCTATAGTCCATGGGGTGGCAGAAGAGTCAGACACAACTTAGGAACTAAACAACAAAACAGTGGCCTATCCTCAAAAGGCTGAGATCATCTAAATATCAACTTGGCAATGCATGTGCAGCCATACTGTCTCTCAAGAGTGAAGGCAAAATGAAGATGTAATTTTGAACAAATAAAAATGTTAGTCTATTAAAAATAGTCTCTCACTAAGTGAGTGAAAGTCACTCAGTCGTATCAGACTCTTTGCAACCCCATGGATTATACAGTTCATGGGATTCTTTCTCCAGGCCAGAATACTGGAGTGAATAGCCATTCCCTTCTCCAGGGGATCTTCCCAACCCAGGGATCAAACCCAGGTCTCCCGCACTGCAGGCAGATTCTTTACCAGCTGAGCCATCAGGGAAGCCCAGTCCCTCACTAAAAGAACTTCTAAAAGATTACCTTCAGGAGAAAGAAAATAATCCCAGAAGGTCTGAGTTGTAAAATAGAATAATGAACAAAGAAAATGGTAAATGTGTGGGTAAATCTAACATATACTGAGACTAGGTAAAATAAAGATAATGTCTACTTTGTGAAGTTAAAACAAAGACACAGTATAATAGAAGTAAAATATTGGGCAACAAAAGCACATAAGTCAGGAGAAATGCAACCACAATGAAAGCATCCTGAGATCCCTGTGTTATTAAAAGGAGAGTAAAGTTACTTTGCAAAATTATACACATATTAAGTTTTCTAAGATAACCCCTAGAAGAATAAAAACAGATTGTATAACTTCCAGATTAGGATAAGGGGAAAATGGAAAAAGAAAAAAAATGGATTTAAAAAGATATGCAATCTATAATCACAGAGGGAAATGTTATTAATAATAAAACTCTTCATGTAATTAATAGGTCAGACAAAAATATTAAGGCTACAAAATTTGTACAGTGCAATATACAAGCTAATCTAATGTACATATATAAAATACTGCATTTAGTAACTAGAGAATACACACTCCTTTTAATCACATACATAACCATGTATTAGGCTATAAAGGAAAAAAAAGTAAAGATAGAGGACACGAAGAAGGGAGGAAAGAAAGAAAAAAGAAAGAACATCCTTTAACCACATTGCCATTAAGTTAGAAATTAATAATAAAGTAAGAAGAAATAACCTCATATGTTAGAAACTCAGAAAGCCACAATCCAAATAACCCGTGGGTCAAAGAAAAAATTTTCATGAAAATTTAAAATATGCAGAACTAAAGGGTGATTTTTTAATGCTACCTAGCAAAACTTGTGGGTGCAGCTAAAGTAGCACTTAGAGGCAAGTTTGTAGTCTTGAATGCTTTTATTAAAAGATGGTAGAATAAGCATCCACCCTAATGTCAGGGGGAAAAAAAAACAGAATAAACTTCAAAAAGTCAAAGAAAACAGCAGAAAGCCATGAAACACAAAACTAAGTTACAATGGAGATGATCTTCGAAAACTTATCAGTTGAGATACTTGAAGAATGTGTAAGAGTTAGCCAAAGAAATGACAGGGACATTCTAAGGAAAACGAAAATATGAACAAAGGGAAATGGCCCAGCATGAAGGTTCAAGATGTCATCAGTGTGGTGTTGGTAGAAGATCAAGTTCAAGGCATGGAATACGTGAAGTGAGTCTAGAGAAGCTTAGAGCCAAATATGAATTAAAAAAATAGTCAACTGTACCAGATATTTATAGGCGAAGTACTTTACATGATTCCCTAGAGAAGGAAATGGCAACCCACTCCAGTATTCTTGCCTGGAAAATCCCATGGACAGAGGAGCCTGGTAGGCTATAGTCCATGGGGTCGCAAACAGTCAGACACGACTGAGCGACTTCACTTACTTACTTTACATGATTATATCTTTTTACTCTGGCAACAAACAACTCCGTGAAGTGTGACTGTATTATGCGCATTCCACAGATAAACTGAGGCCTGGAGTAAAATTTTTCCAGGGTTACACAGTGTAACAAAATGGTCAACAGTTACTGAACACAGTTGTTCAAAACAGTGACAATGTGGCTCAAAAGCCCATACTTGTAATTGCCATGCCATACTACATCACTGGAAGGCTTCATAACAGCCTCCATAAACAGACCAAACTTTATTCTTCAGGCAAACATTTGACTCCCCCCAAAAACAAAACTCCTTCTTATAATGGGGTGCTGTTACAGCTGCCACTACTTTACGTCACCAGGACAGGATTCTACTATATACAGGTATTCAGGGAGTCCATGTACTACTAACAGGCAACATTGCAACACAGGACTAATGTGTGGAATTAACAACAGGAGGCACTGGACTAAATTGAGTTCCTGAAGCATATTTCCAATTACTACCGAGAAGACAAGTACTGTTCAATGATGAGGACTGGATCAGCAGACAGCATTTTTTCAACAGCTTTATTGAAATGTAATTCACAGATCATACAGTTCATCCATTTAAACTGTACAATTCAACATTTTTCAGTATAGTCATAGAGTCATGGAACCATCAATCAACACATTTAAGGACATTTTCATCACCCCAAAAAGAAATCCTGTATCCACTAAGTCACTCCTCACTCCTCCCACCAAAACCCTCCCTCATCCTCAGCTCTAGGCAGTCACTAATCTACTTTGTGTCTAAAGATTTCCCTATTCTCAACTTTCATACAAATGGAATCACATATATATGGCCTTCTGTGACCGACTTCATTCACCTAACATGTTTATAAAGCTCATCCATGTTGTGGCATGTATCAGCATTTCGTTCCTTTTTATGGTTAAATACTATTCCACTGTATGGATATTTCACATTTTATTTATCTTTCAGCTGACGGACCTTTGGTTGTTTCCACTTTTTGTCTATTGTGAATAATGATGCTATGAACATTAGTGTACAAGTGTTTGTGTGGACCTATGTTTTCAGTTCTCTTGGGTGTACACCTAGGAGTGAATTGCTGGCATGGGGCAATTCCGTGTTTAACACTTTGAGGAACTGCAAAATTGTTCTTCAAATGACTGCATCATTTTACTTTCCCACGAGCAGTGTACGAAGGTTCCAATTTCTCCACCTTCTCACCAACACTTATTATCTGTCTTTTTTATTACAGACATACTAGTGCATACAAAGTGGTATTTCATTGTGGTTTTGATATTCACTTTCCTAATGGCTAATGATGACATGACATTTTAACTGGCTCTTAATGTAGCCTTTTTTCACACAAGAGATATTTTTGACAAAACCTAAGAAATTGCCTATGGAGACTTCCAGCAGTTTCACTGCCCAACTGTACATGAAATGTTCAAGAAAGAAAAAAGAAAGAACATCCTTTAACCACACTGCCATTAAGTTAGAAATTAATAATAAAGTAAGAAGAAATAACCTCATATGTTAGAAACTCAGAAAGCCACAATCCAAATAACCCGTGGGTCAAAGAAAAAATTTTCATGAAAATTTAAAATATACAGAACTAAAGGGTGATTTTTTAGTAGAAGTACTACTTCTTCTAGTTGGGTAGAAGAACAGGGATGGGATAAAAACTCAGATGCAAGGAGAGGGTCAATGATGGGTAGAAAATCAAGCATGTCCACTGAATACATTATTTGAAAAGTTAAAAGTGGCTTATATTTTGATATGGCTGTTTTGATTTAGATATAATGACTACACCAAAAGAGCCATGTCAAAATGCCCTGCTTTGAGCCAGGCACTGATTATTAGAATTAGATTTCATAAAGACAAAGAGAAGACTCATTTATTTCACTCTTTCCCCAATATTTGTCATTATATTCTTCAAACTTGAGCACTTATAGGAACTCTCATACACTATTCAGTATTAACTGCTACAACTTTTTTGGAAAGCAGTTTGGCAATATATTTCAAAGGCCTTAAGATGTATATGTCTTTTAACCTAATTATTTCATTTCTGGAAAGTTGTCGTAAAATAATGTGAAATAAAGGGAAAACAACTAAACTGTAAATATTTTCACAGAAAAATCAATCTAAACATTTAATAATATGGAAATAAATAATGAAATACATTTCACTGAATGAGTTATTTTATACAATTAAAATGACATTTATGACAAGTTTATATACTGTGAAAAATGTTTATAATGTGGGTATTAATACTAATATAAACTAATATTAGCTTTGTCAAACATTAACATAATTTTATCAGCTTTATAAAATATAAAAATGTATGCCTAGAAGAAATATTGGAGTAGAATTCTTCAAAGTAAAAAGTCATTGCATCTCAGTGGTGGGATGATAAGTGGGTTTTTTCCTATTTTTTGCAAATTTTTAATATTTTAAGCAATGTACAAGGATGATTTACATAAATGATACATGTGGTTTCAAATAAAACTAACAACCAGGCTCAAAGCCCAGGCCTGCACTGAATGATTTCAGTAAACACTAACTTCCAGTGGTCTTGCTTCCAAGCACCAGGAAATAATACTCCACTTAGAGAAACAGTATGATCCACTGAACAAGATCTGGCTTGAGAGTCAGGACTCTGCCCTTGGATTCCGAGCAGTGTGTGACTTAACACCTTTGAAGAAGGGGAGAGTTGAAACAGACGACATACTTACTGCATACTGACTTTGGAATATGGTTACGTATGTTATTAAAATGAGATAAGTATCACAGGGCCCTGTGTGACAAACTAATAGTGGTGGGGATTCAAACTCAAACCTAACTCCACTCCACAGTGACATCTGTGAAACAGAAATAAGGAGTCTACCATGCTTACTGCACAAAGTAAAAGTCAACTGAGATAAATGTATATGACAGTTCCCCAAAAAATATCTAGTTTCTTGAAAGGTAAGACTCTAACGCCCTCCACACTGCCTCCTAATTCTCTAAGAATTTAATAGCACTTGAGGATGAAACAGTGTATTTTCTCTGCCTTCTTAAGCTAACAAGTCAATAACAGAGGTTCAGTTCAGTTCAGTCGCTCAGTCATGTCCGACTCTTTGCGACCCCATGAACCACAGCATGCCAGGCCTCTCTGTCCATCACCAACTCCCGGAGTCCAACCAAACCCATGTCCATCAAGTCGATGATGCCATCCAGCCATCTCATCCTCTGTCGTCCCCTTCTCCTCCTGCCCTCAATCTTTCCCAGCATCAGGGTCTTTTCAAATGAGTCAGCTCTTCACATCAGGTGGCCAGAGTATTGGAGTTTCAGCTTCAACATCAGTCCTTCCAATGAACACCCAGGATTGATCTCCTTTAGGATGGACTGGTTGGATCTCTTTGCAGTCCAAGGGACTCTCAAGAGTCTTCTCCAACACCACAGTTCAAAAGCATCAATTCTTTGGCGCTCAGCTTTCTTTATAGTCCAACTCTCACATCCATACATGACCACTGGAAAAACCATAGCCTTGATTTGACAGACCTTTGTTGGCAAAGTAATGTCTCTGCTTTTTAATATGCTGTCTAGGTTGGTCATAACTTTCCTTCCAAGGAGTAAGCGTCTTTTAATTTCATGGCTGCAGTCACCATCTGCAGTGATTTTGGAGCCCAGAAAAATAAAGTCAGCCACTTGCTTTTAGTGAATAGTGAGACAAAAATGTTTTAAATTATAATAATGTAAATCATGCAAGGCAAATGAGTATTAGATGTCTAAATATCAACAGGAGGGGAAATATTTACAATACAAATGAGAAAAACAGTAACTACCCATAATATTTACAAACCAATAAGAAAAACATAAACACACAAAATATCAACATAAACAACCCAAAAGATAAATGAACAAAAAATATACATGTAGGTATTTCACAGATGAAACAGTACAAATGACTAAAAAACTTACACAAAAATCTCAACCCTGATGACAATCACAAAAATGTAAATTAAAAACTCACATTTTTACCTATTAGTTTGGCAAAGATTTAGCAAATTAACAGGATACAGCATTGGAGACAATATGAGAAGACAAGCACTTTCAAACACTACTGGTGGCAACTTGACAGATAACTATCAAAATATAAAGTGCACATAACCTTTGACCCAACAAGTCCTACAGAAGCATTAGCACAAGTAAATACTTAATGTCTGAAGAGGAATGTTTACTGCACCATACTTTGTAATAGCAAACAAAACATAGAAACACATCCATCAATACATTTGATGGTGGTACATCCATCAGATGGGCTCTTTGGTTGTTAGCACAATGAAATGAACCCGTATGCACTAACAGAGCATGATGTCCAGAAAGTACTGCTAAAGAAGCAGTTGCCAGACACCATATACACTGTATAACGGTGGCATTTAAAATAACGTGAAAATTGTTTATATATATATATATATATGTATATATACATACACTTGTGGAGAAGGCAATGGCAACCCACTCCAGTACTCTTGCCTGGAAAATCCCATGGACAGAGGAGCCTGGTAGGCTGCAGTTCATGGGGTCACTAAGAGTCAGACACAACTGAGCGACTTCACTTTCACTTTTCACTTTCATGCATTGGAGAAGGAAATGGCAACCCACTCCAGTGTTCTTGCCTGGAGAATCCCAGGGACGGGGAAGCCTGGTGGGCTGCCGTCTATGGGATCGCACAGAGTCGGACACGACTGAAGCGACTTAGCAGCAGCAGCAGCAGCAGCTTCCTCTCGGTGACTCACTGAAGCAGGTGCTGAGCTGGAAGCCTGGGTCTCTGGATAACCAAGATGGTGGGAGACCCTTGTCCCCACACCCCCACCAAACCACATTGAACCCCTAAGTATGAGCAAGAAGGAAACTTCCGTTGTACTTCTGTCGATATTCCAACACAATTGAGTGGTCCTGATATACACAGGAATATGAAAAATATCTGGAAAGATACATACCAAACTGTAATCTTGATGTTACCCTAAGGAGAAGAGATAGGATGGGAGACAGAAAGGGCAGGGAATGGGGGGGGAAGCACTTTGCGGTTTTACTTTATGTATTTGGGAATTATATAAATTTTCATAAGTACATACTGTTTTTAGAATTTGAACACAAGGTATTTGTAAATAATGGAAGATGTCCAGAAGTTTTTAGACTGTTGCTTTTAAAAATTCCAATAACCACAGTTCTAACACAAAGAGAAATAAAATCTCCCTGCAAACACAAAGAACAGAATACGAAAACTGGCCTCTGCAAGAGTTCTAGGCAGAGGGACTGAAGGGCTCCTTTGAAAAGTAACACTGTACTTAGGGATGCACACTAGACAAACCGCCCTATTCTTTCAGCTCCATTAAGGATGCGAAGGTTTTACTCAGATGGCACAGAAGCAGATGGGGAAGAGAAGGAGCCGTCGGCAAATGGCTGCTAGCTAGGACTTAGGAAGCATTTACAAAAATTACTGGATGACGGTCCCCAAACACTCAGAGAAACAGACATGCACACAAATGGCTGCCAAGGCAGCTGTGAAGGCAGGACCCGATATGATGTGATGCAGAACGCGAGATGTCAGTTCATCTGGAACACAGAAGCTACATCATCGTGCTCTCTGGCAAAACCACAGCCTTTGTGGAGGAATCTCAGGGCTGCAGAGGAGCAACCACACAGAAATGAGGGTTCAAAGCTAATCAAAGCAACAACAAGGTTATTTGCCTGTTGACGCCATCAATTTTGTATTATAAAACTGAATTAAAGTGTCATGGAAATTCATCAGAGGGAAAGCCAACTAACAGGTATTCTTATTTGAAAGTACCAGGCACTTTCAAGATTTTCAGAATTAATCCTCACAAGCCTACCATGTATTTTATGCTCTTTCTTAGAGATGAGGAACCTTTGGCTCAGAGAGGTAAAGGAACTCGTCCGGGGTCACAGAGCCAAGATTCAAACCCATGTCTGGTATGGTCTTTCCAAGGTCAGTGGGGAGGGCTGCTTAGGGATGAAAGGAAGAAGTAAAGACATCAGCCCAGGGAATTTGCTTCTCTTTTCACATCAACAGCCTCCTTATTTGCTTTATGACCACCAAAGTTAAGTACTGATGTCACTCAAATAGCTAAAATAAGTTTCCAGTATTGACATACATAGTTAATATACCAGAGTGTGAGATAGGCACCAGGTTAAGAATGGAAGCCTTAAAATAGTCAGTTAAACCCATGAAACTTTAAAAGTATAATTGACTTCAAAAGAAAATAACTTTAAATCAGTGTTATTTAAAAAATTTTAGGGACCTCCCTGGTGGTCCAGTGGTTAAGACTTTGCCTTCCAATCCAGGGGGTGCACGTTTGATCCCTGGTCAGGGAGCCAGCATCCCACAGGCCTCGCGACCAAAAAACCAAACCATAAAACAGAAGCAATATTGTAACAAACTCAATAATGACTTTAAAAAGTGGTCCACATCAAAAAAAAAATCTTTAAAAAAAATTTTTTAAACCAAAACTACATCACATTGATACTCGTGCAAAATGTACCTGCCCCTTATCACAGAAGTCTCTGGGTGTGTTTGGTATCTACTATATCCCAAGAACTCAAATATAGCCTGGCACAAAGTAGGTCTCAGAGTATTTGTTAAATGATTCAAATGAGCTGTCATGTGTGTTTAACCAGTAACCTATATATGCAGATGAAATTCTATACTAGTTGTCTTCTAGTTTAAAATACACATATAAAAAAAAACATAAAAAAATAAAATACATATATAAAATCAAATAACCAATGTCTATAGTTACCCAATAGAAGGAAAAGTACCATTAACAGAATACAAACCACGTGCCAAGCATTGGATTAAGGCAATTTACATACTTCCCCTCATTTAATCTCACAAGAACTCAGCAAGAACCACTATGGCCCATTGATACAGTTGAAGAAATTGACACTCAGAGTGGTTCTGTATGCAGGACCCAACCTGCTTGGTCACACAAGGAATTAGTGGCAAGGATTTTAACTCATCTGTGTGAATTTCAAAGTCCCTGCTAGCTCCAGGACATACTACTTTCCCTCTAGGGAAGCTACTTAAAGAGTGGCTGATTACTTTTATAATATGTTCTTTTCAAGGGATAGATTTAAAAGAAAATGTATAATTGAATTCTTGAATTCAACTTCTGACAGAAAACCAGAATCCAGAATACCTCCAAAATCGAGGCTATTTACAATAGAGAGCATATTTCTGTAACACGGAAAACTACTCTAACAATTGTAATACCTGCTTAAAAACGAAAATTTTAATTTGTACTAGTTATAAAACTGGAACATGAGCTCCTAGAATACACTGTCTTTTAAGTGAGAGGCATGAGTGTGGATTCATGAAGCTTTTATACATATTGTATTGTTCAAGCAGGAGTGGTAGTGAATTGTGATTTTTATGGCGTGAAAAGTTTAACTTGCAAAGGAAAAATTCTAGTGCACTAGGCGTTAAAATAACATGTGTGTTGAAGGAGAACATTGGATGGAGTAGGCTATAAACTGTCCTTAAACATTAGGCTGTTTTCAAAAACTGGAAAGTAAATTGTAATGACTATCATTAAAATGAGGAAGGGGAGGAAGGTTAAACTATCCAATTTTTCATTTTATAATCTTCCTTCTTCCACCAAGAGTCTGAGACACAGCGGTTCATGCAGCAGGCTCAGGTCCCGCAGAGGAGCAAGGCCCCTCGGCTAGTCAATGCACCAGAATCTCTTTCCCCTCGTGGACAGCCACGAGATAGGATTCAGAAAGTGCAGGCACCAAAGGCTCCCTCTGCCAGGCAGGATATATTTCAGTGTGTTTTATTTTAAGTCCTATTTGCTACGTCAACCTCCTGGTTCTAAGTGACACCATTGGCATTCGAGAGTTATGAGTCAGATGAGGAACGCGAGGGTTCAGAAGTGGATGATTACACAACACACTGAAAAGTAGGCCTGGGAACAAGGCAGACTGTTTGAACCCCGACTCTCCCACTTCTGCACCCAATTCCATTTCTTCAATTGTTATCTAGGGGGGAACTCCCTGGCGGTCCACTGGTTAGGACTCCATGCTCTCACTGCCAAGGGTTCAATCCCTGGTCAGGGAACTAACATCCCACAAGCCTTATGGTGCTGCCAAAAAAAAAAAAAATGTTATCTGGGAATAGTAATAATAGAATAACTCCTTGCAGGGTAGATTTTAGCAAAAGATTAGCAAAGAAGACAGTAGAAGGTTGTGTACTGGCTATAAGCACAGGCCCTGGATAGCTCAGACACCCGTTACCTGTGTGGCCTTGGGCTACCCCTGAACTAACCTCTTCTCAACCTCAGTTTCCTCATCTGTAAATTGGAAATAAGGGGGAAAAATGAAAGGAAATAATGGGGTCCACCTCAGAAGGCTGCTGTGAGGATTAAATAAAATAATACATAATAAGTGTTCTATTCAGGTTTTAATGAGCAGAAAGCACTTAAAACATAAAGCCTAGCACATAATATGATATTTCATAGACAGTAACTAACATCATACAAGCTGCAAGTAGGATGATATCCTAAGTATATACATGCTTCAAAGAAAGGCTGGATAGAGTTCTGAAAACAACACATGATTTGGACACTCTTGAAGCAAAAAGCTCACACTGTAATAGATCTTGTGAAAGTCGCTCACTTGTGTCCGACTCTTTGCGCCCCCATGGACTGTAGCCTGTCAGGCTCCTCTGTCCATGAAATTCTCCAGGCCAGAATACTGGAGTGGGTAGCCGTTCCCTTCTCCAGGGATCGGCCCAACCCAGGAATTGAACCCAGGTTTCCCACATTGCAGGCAGATTCTTTACCAGCTGAGCCGCAGGGAAGCCCTAATAGATCTTGGGACAGGGCTTATGCCAACTATTATCAACAAAGGTCCCTCTATCAAACCTCTTAGAGCCTTTGCTCACGTTAGCTGGTGTCCATGACACCACTGCGTACATATACACAACTGACATCTCCAAGGAGGGCAGCTCGCAGAAACAGTGGCATCTATTCTCCACAGTGTCTTTTCCCTAAGGTTTTCTTTAATGAGGGTGTCCAAACTGCAAAAAGAATATACAGGAGAGGCAGAGAGAGGCTCACATGATTAGAAGAGAACCATGCATTTCTGTAAATATTTACTGAGCTTCTACTATGAGCGAGGAACCGTGTCTCTCTTTCATGTCTCAACTTCACAGTGACTCTATAAACATGATTTTGCTCTTCTAAAATAAACTTTCATCTTACCTACAAGTGTACAGAGCTAACATTTATGAACTGTCCTTTGAGAAACAACTTTAGCACGGTGGGCACCATTACATTAGATCTGACCGGAGTGGATACAACTGAAAACTGAATCATTTCAGAAAGTTGGTGTGGCTCCCTTGAGACTGACAGCGTGGGCAAGGGAAGCATGGTCTGTATATGGCAGGAATCAGTGATCATACTCAGCCAGAAGCACAAGCTTCTTGGCATGGCCTTCAGCGTCCTCCAATCTGGCTCCTTCTTCATCTCTCTCTGATCTCTAAGCCACCATCACCCCATCCTGTGTATAAAACCAAATCTCCCTGCCTTGGCTTCTCCTCTGTATAGAATGCCCTGTACCCAACAGTGTGCATGTCTGTCCCTGGAGGGTACGGAGGGAATCCCATTCGTGTCTATACCTGCCACCCCTCAGGGTCCACCAGCATCAGCCAGCAGGGAGCGGTGGCAAGGGCACAGAATGGGAGGCCGGTTTCGAAAGGAAACCTGTTTCAGATGCTAGCTCTGCCCCTCACCAGCTGTCTGACCTCGTGTAAGTTAACCTCTGGGTACTTCGATTTCCTCCTGGGTAAAAATGGAGACCAAAGGGTTGTTGGGAGAATCAAATCCTTGGCCATATGTGACGCACCCAGAAGAGTGCCTGGCACGGGGGAAGGGCTGTGGAAGGATTCATCATAGTTGTACATTATCACTGTCACTATTGGTTACTGTTGTTAAGTGTCTGTTAATAGAGAAAAGTGGGGGAAGAAGGAGGATTGTGCCCTGAAGCCAAGCAAATGCTGAACTCCCTCGCTGGCTCGGTGCCACCCTGCTGAACAGCCCAGTGGTGGAGCCCCTCACCACTTACTTACAAAGGAGACACAGACCTTTCACTCTAGGTGGTACTCATGTCCTTATTTCTTGCCTGGGCTGCCCACCTGACCCCTGCCAAAGCCAGCTGGCTGGGGACTCCCACATCCTGCAGTGACAGCAGAGCATGACATACAAAGTACACTGCAGTTCAGTTCCTTGCAACCCAGCCCCCAGCAGGGTTCCTGCTCCTAAAAACATCATTGCTGAGCATTAGAGGTGAACTCTTCCAACAGCACCCCTGTAACAGATAGGGAAGCAAGCCTGGGGAGGTTGTGTTTGCACTTTGTTAGTACCCAGTTTATATATATATATGTTACCTATCATGAAGCCAACTTTGCTGCAGGTACTAAAAATACCATAATCACTGTTTAAACCTGGAAAGAACTTTAAAGTTTTCCTAGCCTGGCACTTTTCGAACTCCACATTCTATGGTGTGAAGATGAGATGTCAGCTCTGTGCTAAGTCATCCATTCATTCATTTATGGATCACCCACCACCTGCTGGGCATCAGGGACACAAGTCAGAAACCACTCCTGTCCTCGGGACCTCACAAGCAAACAGGGAAGTGGGATGGTAGCTAAATAATCACACATCTAATAGTAAAGTCCTGTTGGGAGTAAATTATGTTAAAACATCCTAGAATGAGCATCTCCACTTACACGCCAGTATGCTTTCTGAGCAGGAGAACAGGCAAAGTAGGGCCTGGAGGAGACAGTTACAGATAGCACCTCGGAAAATGCTCACCCCATTGAGTTCACCTGCACGAGGGCCTCACACAGAGTAAACACTACCATTATGTTCCTGCAGCATGAGAGAGACTGGGAACCACGGACCTAGCTGCACCCACTTCCATTTGACAGACAGGCAAACTGAGGCTTAAAGAATTTAACTCACTTGCAGAAGTTGCACAGTAGATAAACGGAAGATGCTTAAGATTTCGTAGTGGCTCACACAGGCCTTCAAAAAAGTCCACATCCCATAGTGTGGCACATGATCTGACCCCTGCTCACCTCTCCTGCCTTCTCTCTCACCATTCTGCCACCCACTCTGTGACCCAACCCTACTGAATTAAGTGTGAAGCCCCAAATGCACCTCTGCCCTGTCTGTCCCACTCCCTGTGCCAGGGATCCAAAGTCAACGATCCCTAATAATAATAATAATAATAAATAATTCCCAGAACTCAGCTCAGGGCGCTCTCCTCCAGGACATGGCCCTGACATGACGCTCCTCTACCTCCTAGAGCAGGTACGCCTTTACACAGACACAGAAACACTCATCACATAAGGTGTTCATCCATTCAACACATATTTATTGAGCACCTTCTGTGTGCCAAGCACCTGAGGAAACAGCAGTACATAAAACAAGGCCCTTGCCCTCATGGAGCTTACATTCTAGCCAGGGAAACAAACAATAACCAATACAAAATCCAGTGTCACTAGAGTTCAGTGCTATGAAAAAACCAATAAAGAAGAGCAAGCATCCGTTGGTGGGGCGGCGGGGAGTTACAGGTGAAGGCCTCTCTGAGGGGGTGGCATTTGATCAGAGATCTGAAGTGATAGAGGAAGCCATGCCAACAGCTGGAAAAGGAGCATTTCAGAAGCAGCAGCTTGGGACATCCCTAGTGGTCCAGTGGTTAAGACTCTGCACTTCCCATGCAAGGGGTGTGAGTTTGATCCCTGATCAGAAGCAGCAGCAGAGGCCCTGTAACTACTGCGGTGATTACTTACTTGTGTCTTATCGCTTACTGAACTTGGAGGGCCTTGAAAGCAAGGGTTACATCTTAACCATCTTTGCTTCGCAGGGCCCAGCATCCATAGTGGACACTTATGAAATGAGTGACTGAAGCTGGATCAGCATATGTGGCTGCTGATTTCTGAGTCTGTGTGGCTCCTTCTCTTGAGATCTGGCCAGCTTTGTGTCTCTCTCCCGGACCCTTGCCCCAGGGCTAAGCTAAGTACAGGCCATGCTTGGGCCAAACAGCATTCCTTCATTCTGTGGCCTGGTCTCAGTCCCTGGATCTTCCCTTCATTAGGACTATGGTACTGACAAGTTCTCCATGTTTATTTCCTTCTGGTCTTCGTATCTCCCACCTCGACCTAGGCCCCTGTCCCAAAACCCAGACACCTAGTACTGGGAGCCTCTCTCACTTTCTCCAGGTTTCATGGGCATGAAAGCTCTCCACTGATTCCCAAGCCCCAGGGCTGGGGGGGGCCTGACACCTGGAATCAGACTACTCAATGGCTAATCCCTTCCTATCTGGAAATCTGCCCTGCCTGACTCTCAACTCCCCTCCAAACCACATGACTCCTACTGCTGGGACATCAACCCTCTGACCTCATTAGTCCTGTCTGTGGCCATCTCTCTCCATGTTCCAGCTTCATTATACCATTCCTGAAAGTCTTCTCTAGCCAAGGCCCAGGGCTGCTAAGGTCCTGCGTCCTCGTGTCGCCTGTTACAGATTCTGTTCCACCAGCAGACCATGTGGGTCCAAGCCTCCAGATTCGACTACCCTAAACCACATCTTGACACTCCCAAAAGCACATTAAATAACATTAGGGCTGCAAATAAAGTCACATGGCTTTATCCACACAGTCAACTGGATGTCACTGGTGCTTCATCCCAACCCTTTCCAGATCTAAAATAAGTTCAAGGACAAATAACCCATTCCTTCACTCACTCTTTTGCCCAGCAGTTCCTGATGCCTGTTTATATGCCAAGCCTTGGGACATAAAACCCAGCACCTACACTGTTGACAATGATACTGACAGTGATGTGATGGTGATGGTGGAAAAGAGAGAGGAGTGGGTGGTAAGATGAGTTCCCATTTACTGCAGACTTGGGTTATATTATAATACACAGTGAGTCTTCTAATACTAAGAAAACTATGAGACAGGTAGATTTAGCCTGACTTTACAGAGGAAGAAACAGGCTAAAGAAGTGAGGCAACTTGCTCAAGGTCACACAGCTCAGTGACAGGTTGCTGAGACCCTAGTCTTGTCTGCCTCCAAAGTACAAACAGTTCAGCCTCAGCAAGGGGCCACCCAGTAAATGCTAAACAAATAAAACTTAAGGAAGAAATGAAAGAGAGAGAGGATCAGGGCTTTGGGGACTCACAAGCGGCTGGAGGAGACAGACACATAAACAAATATCTACAATGTGGGGGAGGCGAGTGCTGATGGCTGGAGATCATAGAGCCAAGAGTAGCTGCAGGGGAGCTAGAGGAACCACACTAATTCGACCTGGAGGGATCTAGAGCAGTCTTGAGGAAGTGACTTAGGGTCTAGGTTTTGAAGGAGGAGCAGTTAGAGGCTGACGAGCGTGGCGCACAGCAGGAGCTTGGCCCTGAGATCTGGCCTGAGCCAGCAGCCTCCTCTGAGGTCTTCCAGTCCACCCCCCTGTGCCAACGCGGCCGGGCCGGGCCTCACCTCCTTCCACTTGAGCTGGCGGATGCTGATCTTCAGGGCGTCCAGGGAAGTCCTGGCCTTGGAGCTGTCCACGGTGACCGGCCGCAGAGAGCAGTACTCGGGCTGGCCCGAGCTCCGCTTGCAGCTGCGGCCCTTGATCCTAGACTTCCCGTGCGGGCAGAGGCCAGACGCCCGCTCCGGCTTCGCCAGGGACACGGGCAGCGGGGGCGGCGGCCGCGGGGAAATGCGGCCGTCACCTTCCTCGGCCGCGCAGGGTGGCGCCGGGGCCGGCTCCTTGGGCGGCTCCTCCCCCGCCTTGCGCTCCGGTTCCCCGGCCGCGCCCGGGTCCACGCGGACCTGCTCCTTCGCCGCCTGCGCTTTGGTCGCGGCCACGGCCTCCGCCTCCCACCAGGCCGCCAGCTCCCTCTCGGGGCTGCCCCGCAGCATGGCCCTCAGGGCTGGTGCCAACGCCAGTGACGGAGCCGCCGCCGCCGCCGCCGCTCCGCCGCCCCGGCCCCCGACCAAGCTGCCGTCGCTGCCGCGCGCTCCCCGCCCGAGCCGGTTGCCATGATCGCTCAGGCTCCGGTTGACAAGGGCAGTCGCCCACTGGACGGGGCCCGAGAAGGGACAATCGCCGTCACAGCCCCGGCGACCTCATAGGGGAGGCTGCTCACGTGGTCAGGCCTGTCACAGAGGCGGCGGCGGACATCTTGGAAGAGGGCGGAAGCGGCCTCGGCCCGCCCATTCGGAGAACACGCGGGGTGGCTGAGTTCGCAGAACTTGGAGCCGACAGGCTGGAGGTGAGCTTGAGGGTGGCAAGACTATCGGAGCTTTCAGGGCTTCTGAGCCCTGGGACTGGGCCGGAGAGACGATGATTTCAAACAGGAAACCCACTTTCCTCCACCCATACACACTCACTGGGATAACTCCTGGTCCGATGGAGGAGGCACAGCCTCACCCATTCTAGGCACTTCACGCTCAGAAAGAATCTCAGCCTGATGATGGAGATAACAAGCCCAGGCCCTCAAGGAGCAGCTGCTCGTTTGAGGAAATCGCTTTCTCGTCCTGGGCGAGCCCCCAGACTGAGGCGGGGACACCTTTCCCTGTTCTCAGGGAGCTCGCAATGGAATGAGAAGGCCATGGGGAAACCTGCAGATTCACGGTTTAGTTGAGGACTAAACTTTTCATATTATGTCATTAAAAAAGAAATTTGGTATCAATAAAATACACATAAAATGTGTCATTTTAACCATTTTTTTAGGTATAGCCAAGGGTGTTAACACATTCACGTTGTGCAAACATCACCATTTCTCTCCTGAACTTTTTCATTTTCTCCAACTGAAACTCTGTACCCATTAAATTCTTAACTCACAGCCCCCGAACCTCCATTCTCCTTTCTGTCTATATGAATTTGATAAACTGCCTCATCTAAGTGGAATCATCCAACATTTATCCCTTCCTGTCTAGCTTATTCACTCAGCATAATACCTTTGGGGTTCATCCATGTTGTAATATCATCAGAATTTCATGCCTTTGTAAGGCGGAATAGTGTTCCATTGTATGGATAGACCGCATTGTGCTTATCCATTCATCCGACAGTGGACATTTGGGTTGTTTCCACATGTTGTCTATTGTGAATGATGATGATATGAACATGAATACACAAATACCTATTCCACTCCCTGCGCTCAATTCTTTTGGGGTTGCCATGTATTTTTAAAGCCAATCCAAGGAGAGGGCTTTCCCGTCTCACCTTAGGGAACCACATTTCGTTTTTTCAGGGAATGGGGTTGGGAATGGATAGCACCTCATACTGAGGACAGTGGCTGTGACAGCCCTCACCAGTAAACTTTGCCACACTTTGCAGATGAAATAACGATACAAGAGAGGAAAAGAAGAGGAATCAAAAGGAAGTATGTAATTAAGTGCCAAATGAGCCAAAGAGTTAAAAAAAATTATTTAGGAGTTCAAAGAATGGAGAATTTACTGTGAATGAGAAAGTTAGATAAAACTTCATATAAGAGATGGAATATAAACTGAGTCTTCAAGATAGAGTAAGAATCAGGTAGATAGAAGGAAAGGGATTTCCTTCTTGGTCCAGTGGCTAAGACTCTATGCTCCTGATGCTGGGGGCCCGGGTTTGACCCCTGGTCAGGTAATTATATCCCACATGCCGCAACTAAAGATCCCACAGGCTATAACAAAGATCAAAGTTCCTGCACACCACAACTAAGACCCAGAGTCAAATAAATAGATACATAAATAAAAAGAAGGCAGGTGGGGTAGTCATTCCAGAGGCTGTGGACATGGCAGCCGTGTACAGTCATGCAGATGACCCAGGGGGCCTCAAGGGGGCTGAAATCCAACTTGCTCTCCGCCCACCAAGCCTCACCCATTGAGGCTTTCTTCCTCAGAAAGGGGCACCTTTGCTGATTGGTTCAAAGGCTCCCAGGGCTAATGGAGGCTCTGTACTGAGAGGGAGCTGAGGAAAAGATGCAGTACAAGTAAATTTAAGAAGGGAATGGTTTCGGTGATCAGCTTGAAATGTATAGAAATATCAAATCACTGTGTTGTGTACCAGGAACTAACATAGTGTTGTAACTCAATTATACTTCAAAAACAAATTCAGAGAAAAAGAGGACAGATTTGTGGTTACCACATGGGCAGAGGAGCCTGGCAGGCTACAGTCCATGGGGTAGCAAAGAGTCAGACAGGACTGAGCACCTAAGCACAGCACACAGAGTTGGGGAGGTGAAGGGTTTGGGGGAGGGAAAACTGGATTAAGGCAGTCAAAAGATACAAACTTTCAGTTATGAGGTAAAGAAGTACTAGGAATGTAACCTATTACATGTTAAATATAATTAACACCCTTGTATGCTATATGTAAACATTTTAGAGTAAATCCTGTGTTCTCATCTCAAGAAAACATTTTTTTTCTGCTTCTTTAATTTTGTACCTATCTGGGATGATGGATGTTCAGTAAATTGTTGTGCTCATCACTTTGTGATGTATGTAAATCAGATCATTATGTTGTACACCTTAAACTTATACACTGCTTATGTCAATTATATCACAATAAAACTGGAAGAAAAAAATAAAATGTATTATCCTGTAAAAAAAGGGGGGGGGATAATTGATGCTTTCAAACTGTGGTGCTGGAGAAAACTCGTGAGAGTCCCCTGGACTGCAAGGAGATCAAACCAGTCCATCCTAAAGGAAATCAACCCTGAATATTCTTTGGAAGGACAGATGCTGAAGCTTGAAGCTCCCGTACTTTGGCTACCTGATGTGGAGAACTGACTCATTGGAAAAGACCCTGATGCTGAGAAGGATTGAAGGCAGGAGGAAAAGGGGAAGACAGAGGATGAAATGGTTGGATGGCATCACCGACTCAATGGACATGAGTTTGAGCAAGCTCCAGGAGTTGGTGATGGACAGGGAAACCTGGCATGCTGCAGTCCATGGGGTCACAAAGAGCCAGACACGACTGAGTGACTGAACAGCAACAAAAATCATAAGCCTTTTCAGGAGGGCAGGGAACACACTAGAATTGTGGAGATACAAGCCTTAAAGGAAGGGTGTTCAGTTCAATTCAGTTCAGTCACTCAGTCATGTCTGACTCTTTGCAACCCCATGAACCACAGCACGCCAGGCCTCCCTGTCCATCACCAACTCCCGGAGTTTACCCAAACTCATGTCCATTGAGTCGATGATGTCATCTAACCATCTCATCTTCTGTCGTCTCCTTCTCCTCCTGCCTTCAATCTTTCCTAACATCAGGGTCTTTTCAAATGAGTCAGCTCTTTGCATCAGGTGGCCAAAATATTGGAGTTTCAGCTTCAACATCAGTCCTTCCAATGATCACCAAGGACTGATTTCCTTTAAGATGGACTGGTTGGATCTCCTTGCAGTCCAAGGGACTTTCAAGAGTCTTTTCCAACACCACAGTTCAAAAGCGTCAATTCTTCTGCACTCCGCTTTCTTTATAGTCCAACTCTCACATCCATACATGACTACTAGAAAAACCATAGCCTTGACTAGACGGACCTTTGTTGACAAAGTAATGTCTCTGCTTTTTAATATGCTGTCTAGGTTGGTCATAACTTTCCTTCCAAGGACTAATCGTCTTTTAATTTCACGGCTGCAATAGGAAGGGTGAACAGGAGGCAAATCCCATTAGAGCTCCCAGGCAGGGCTCTGAATGCTGTGGTGACCTCTGATTTCTCAGGAAATTCTAAAATGTATTGGTGGAAAATCCAAGCCCTTGTGGGTCTCCTCACAGAGAAGCTTCAGTTATGGCTGCTGAGGAGCAAAGAGCAGCGGAGACTCGGGGACCAGGAACACTTCCCCAAACACACAAATACATAAAGAAGTACCTCTCTTTCCTTCACACACTTACCACATCTTAGAGTCAGAGTCTTATTTGTTTGTTTACTTATAATGGACTGTCTCACCGACCAGAGTCAAAGTGCCACAGGTAAGGGTGTCCTGCCCTTGTTTACCATATCCCAGCACCCTGTCAGTGCCTGGTAGGCAGTAGGCATTCAACAACCATTTTTTTGATTGATTAATGAATGAATGAACTAATGAATGAATGAGCCAAACGAATGAATAAAAGAAAAATTAAACTGCTCAGGTATTTGACGATAAGAAAATGCTTAGGCAAATTATGGCAAATGTCAATCACAGCTTTAGCCGTGTAGGATAAACATTATCCTGGTGGTGTAACATCAAGCAAATTGGTGCAAGCCTGGTAATCACAATGCTTGAAGACTGTTCCAAGTAAACAGGGCCTGGAAGAAGCTAGAGACAAATGAGAACAGCTGTGATGCTGGGGTCATGAGGTCTTGGTTGAAATTTTCCTCTCAGTTTTGGCAAACTCTATCCACCTGGAGGCCCTCCCTAGCCCTGGTTCCAGAAAGTCATCCCATTTCTAGAGGTTTCTGCTGTGAATCAAAAAGGCAGTCTAAGTTTTCCATGGTAACCTAGTATCAATGAGAAACCTCTCTGTCTTGGGCACTGTACTAAGCATTTTGCATATGTTGTGTCATTTAAGCTTCGTAGCAGCCCTGGGATAAGTCCCCTTATTCAGCACATTTTACAGATGGGGAAGAAAATTGCTACCCAGAGAAGTCATTTGCCTAAGTCACACAGCTTATAAAGGCAAAGATACGATTCAAACTCAGGATTATCTGACACTTACACCCAGCTCCCAAACCCACACTAACCCCCACACCAAGCCTTTGTTCACAAAACATAAGCCACATATGTTTAAACATAATTGTGTCCATATATATGTATATATCTTTATACCTAATATACATACATATATATATATATATATATATGCTCCCCAGTTGGTGCTAGAGGTAAAGAACCTGCTTGCCAATGCAGGTGACATAAGAAATGCAAGTTCGATCCCTGGGTTGAGACGATCCCCTGGAGGATGGCATGGCAACCCACTCCAGTATTCTTCCCCGGAGAATCCCATGGGCAGAGGAGCCCGGTGGGCTATGATCCACAGGGTCACAAAGAGACACAACTGAAGCAACTTAGCACATAGCGCATGCACACACACACACACATACACACACACATACACACACACACTAATCCTCAGTGTATGTGGATTACATGAAAATTACATGCAGAGAAAATCTCTGGATTCAAAGATGTCAGTATCTTAGTCAATATATGTAAAATCCACAAAAGACTTTATCTCGAAAATATAAAGAATTCTTTATATAACAAAGAGGTGATCAAAAATGGGAAAAGACATGGATAGTCATTCACAAAAGAAGATATCCAAATGGCCAATGAACATAAAGCAGTGAGAAACTTCATGTGTCATCAGGGAATTGATCGTTTGAGCCACAATAGATAAGTGGAAAAGGCTGACAACACCAGCACATCCTTGGGCAAAAGAAGCTAGCCATAAAGCAGTATTTTTATTATTACATAAATTTCCAGAACTTTGTGATATTGGCAGTCAGTTTAGTTGCTACAGTTGGGAAGAAGGTTGGTGGATGTGGTTGGAAGGGGACAAAAGAGACTTCTAGGATTCTGGTATTGCTCTATTTCTGGACCTAGTGATGGTCTCGCTGATACTTTCTCTTTGTTATAATTCATCAACTTGTATGAGTTGGGCTTTTCTGTAGGTTACATATATTTCAATAAAAAGTTTGGATAACAAAAAAAAAAAGATGTCAGTATCTTAATAGTGGTTATTCTGAGCAATGGAACTAAGGGTGACTATTTCCCACTTGATTAAACTTTTGTGTATTTTCCCAGTTTTCTACAATGACCATGCTTTGTTTTGATAACTGGAAAATGTAATCCTTAAATAAACAAGTTGCTTGATGATTGTTCTATCGCTTTTATAGCAAGTCCATTTCTGAGGAGAGAGGCAGGAAGGGACAGTTCAGGGGACAGAAGTTTGGGTAGCATTCACTCCCATTGGTGGTTTCTGCCCTGTTAGTATCAGAGGCTGCCACCAGGTGGCACTTGAGGTCCGGTTTTTGAAGAGGCTGGAGGAGGAGGGGCAGAGAAGATCCCCTAGCAACAAGCATCTGAGTCAAATCCAACAGCCCTCACAACCACCACCACCCCCGCCCCCGGCCGGGCTCTACTTGCAAACACACACTTTTGCACCTCTAGGCTTTTGCCAGTGTTGCTCGCTCTGCCTGGTGCATCCTCCCAACAGCTTCCTGTCTGCTAAGTGAGCTGTTTATTCCTAAGGCTCAGATCCAAAATCTCCACCTCCTCCTAGACAAGGTGTGAGACAGCACCTGGGAGCACCCAGGAGCACCCGAGTTCCTGGAAGGGGGAGTGAGCAGTCCTAACGAGTGGGCAAAAGGCTTCGTGAGCAGTGCTGGGTTAACTGATTCTAGAATAGGTGGTTTCTTTTTGAATGATAATAATAGCCATCTTCACTGAGCACACCTGCATATCAGGCCACGTTGCGTATTCCAGCACTTTAATCCTCCCAAGCAGCTCTCCAGGGAGGAAAGTACCATGTTCCCCCTCATGACAGGGTTGGAGCTTGTGTTCTTCTTTGTGACCTCAGGCAAATCTTATGACTCCTCAGTCCTTGACTTCCCTCATCTGAAAATTGGGCTGATGATAATAGTACCTATCTCGGAGCGCTGTTGTAAAAAGTGAGTTGAAATAGAGAACTTGCATTCAGTGGTCTATGAATGTTGATGATCATTACAGTTCCCATTTTAGAGGTGAGGGAACTGAAGCTGACCAGGAGGAAGTCAGTGACTAAGTGACAGAACTGAAGGCCAAAGTTCAGTGTGACCAGCACTAAGCCCAAGTTCTTTCCATTCCACCTGTCCTTTGTGCTATCACCTCCAGGTAGGTCCCAACCCACTGAGAGGCCCTGACCGGGCCTTGTGCCCTTTGGGCTTCCATTTGCCCCATGCCAAGTGAAGAAGTTGGCCAGGATGCTCATAAAAAGTATGACGTTTTAATAAACTGGTGAAGAAGATGGTGTGGAAATGCCGGGTCTTGAGCTCCCAGCTCCATGCACCATGCATCTGGGCCTTCAGCAGTAAGCCTAGAGATGGATTTCCTACTTCCCTGGATGGACCCTCACACCCGCCCTTGGAGAAGAGGAGATGCACAACCCTCTACCTGCAGGTAATAGAATCATGGCCAGGTCTGTGAAGCTCTAAGCCAGGAATAACATAACTGACAACATGATGCCACCTTGCATTCTCCACATGCTTGGTGAAGACGGAAAATAAACAACACATTTCAAAATACTTTTCCTTAAAGGTCAAGAGAAGTTGAAAGCCACTGCACTCTTCTAACAACAGCCTTCGCTCCTGGAGAGATGTCAGGGTTTAAAAATATTTTATAAAGCAATCATCGGTATGCAATCAAGAGAGGTGCCTCCCCAGGTCAGAAAGTGGGGCCTGTTGAAGTGTTTCAGTGGAGCTGTATTAGGGGGAGAACACACTAGTGACAGTTCTAGCTTAACACAACTTTGGAAAGCAGTGCTTAAGAAAGGAAAGAGAGGAGGGGGAAAGAAGGGAAAAAGGAAGGAAGGAAAGGGAGGGAAGGAGGAAGATGGGAAAGAGAGAGAGAGAGAGGAAGAGAGGGAGGGAAAAATAAATCCCTAATATTCCCAGTGGCCTGGGGTGGAAGAAATCCTTTTCCTGGTTGGTTCAAGGGTGAATTAAGGGAGGGGATTTCCTTCTGTTTTTGGAGCCCAGTTCCTTCATTTCCCATACCCCTCCATAACCGATTAGCCACTAAGACCCATACTGACTTCCAAGGAATTTATCAAATAGATTTTGAAAGAGCTTGATAGAGCCTGCCATTTTCCTGAAAGGTTGGTTATGAGGACTAGATAGGTGATTCCAGCAGCACTATTGTCTCTTGTGTTGAACCTGAGTGTGTATATCTGTCAACAGAGGCTTTATGTTAAGCTGCAGTGACAAATATTCCCCAAATCTCAGTGACCTAACACAAAAGTCTATTTCCCACTTCACCACATATCCAGGGCAGGAGCTCTGGACCTAATAATCACACCAGATCATAGTCTATCAGAAGCTCCATTTCAACATGTGCTTCTATGGCCACCATGGATAGGAAGAAAGGCAATGTGGGGACTTACACGTTGACTTGTAAAGCCTCTCTTGGAAGCGATGCATGACAGCTCTGCTCACGCAGATTTGACCAGAGTAAGCATAACATGAGAGTAAGGAAGATAGGCAGCTGTCCCATGTGTTAAGGGAGGAAAACCGGAGATGTCTAGCGAACTGTCTCATGACAACCACCATGCATCTCAGAGAGGGACCAGGAACCAAACCTCAAAGGACAATCTATGAAATTCAGGGAGCTTCTAGGGTTAGAGCAGATACAGTGCCCAGGTACCTGCTAGGCATTCAATAAATAAAGCCTAACTTGGTCCCAAAAGGATGTTGATGGAAGAATAAACATCTTAAAGGTCATTTAGCCTAAATTCCTGAATCAGAAATGGGGAAATAGAAAGAGGAAAGGACCGATGGGGAGTGGGGAAAGGGAGGGAGAGATTCTTCTCACCTGCCCTCTCCAAGCAGCAAAGCCCTCCATTGAGGGGGAAACTCCTGCTGTTACACTCCTGGTAGGAAAAAAAAAGTACCGCTCCATCGTCCACTGATTTAGCAACAGGTGTCCCATGGGAGGGGTCTTTTCTCAAAGACTCAGGCTCCCAGGGGTAACGTGGATGATCCACACAGAGGTTGGAGCTGGGTGTCTCCCTGACTGTTCCACCCGCAGACTCCATTAACGGGACAGGTCCCAGTCCTGGCTGGGTCTTAGGTTCAGAGCAAGGGGATCAGAAGTCACTTCAAACTGCTTTTGACTAACTCAGTTTGCCTTGACCTGACAGGTAGAGAGGATCCACAGTTGTACTTAGGGCCATTTCTGCAAAAGGAGACACGACCATGGTGGACAGTTAAACGGATGACCCCAGTGAACAGAACAAGTAATGGGCATATGGCTTACTTTGGTCAATGAAATGTTAGGAAGGATGATGCAAGCAAACGTCCAAGAGGGTCTTCCACACTAGGACTAGTCTCCTTGGAATGGCCCCTGATGGGGGCTCTAAAAATGCTCAGGCAAGACTGCAGAGTGATGAGAGGCCACATGGAGAGACCCTCAAGGGTGAGAAGCCCCAGCTGGGCTCCCAGTCGAATGCAGTCACTGAGGGTCCTCAGCTACACTGCATGGAGCAGAAGAACATCCCAGCAGAGCTCAGTCAGTCCTCTGACCAGGAAAACCAGTCAACTTCCATTATTTTAAGCAACTTTGTTATAAGGTCATTTATAAACGAACTTACTGGGTCACATCCCAGTCAGCTCTGCATCACTGGCCCCAGTCTTGATGTCCACGGACCCAGCTGAGTCGGGTACCACCCCACCGGGCCCCCATACCTGATAAGCCTTCTCTCTTTCTCCTGTGGAGGAGGGGGCGAGTGCTCAGGCCTTATTTTTGGAAGGTGAGGCGGGTAAGTTTCCTGCCGCTCCCATGCCTAGCTCTGAGACACCTGTCGAGTAAGTAGCTTAGTTTTCCTATCGGCAAAGTGGGGATGGCCTCACTGCCCACTTCCCAGGGCCAGAGGGGGAGATCTAGAGACGTAGAGTGAGTGCGCTTGTTTGCAGGGCACCGGGCATGTGGGAGGCGCTCAAAAACATCCCCTGTTGCTGTGACTCAGACAGGGGTCCGCTCTCAGGGATTCACAGTCTCTGCAGGGGAAGCTGCCCCTCCTGGAATAAACCTGAGATCTAGGTAGAAGAGGAGATGATGGCCCAGCCTTCTGACTTGATGGAAGGAGAGAGAGAAGAGGAGGGATGGGCAGGGTGGGCTTCCTGGAGGTGGCAGCCGTGAAGCTCAGCCTTGAAGGGTGGGTGGAGGTGTACCAGGAGACCTGGAGTGTGATCTCTGGGGGTTGGTATGGGCTAGAGTCCTCCAGCCAAGCCCCTCTCCCTTCTGCCCTGCTGGACTCAGCCCCCCTCCTCCACAGGAGAAACAGAGAAAGCTTATCAGGTACGGGGGCCCTGTGGGGTGGTACCTGACTCAGCTGGGTCCGTGGACATCAAGACTGGGGCCAGTGATGCAGAGCTGACTAGGATGTGCCCCAGGCCACCTCTGTCTGTAGCAGTCAGTGGGGAGGGAGCTTCTCTCCTCTGCTCTCAGCCTCCTCCCGACCCTGGCTCCCTCTCCCTTCCCTCCTGGCTCTATTAGATTCTTCCCAGCCTGGGGCTGAATAGGCCTCCCCAAAGTCTCTGTTCTCTGTCCTTAAGTCTGCTCTGCGGCTCACGGGCTAGTTGGGGAGACAGAACATGGGAAGGAGACCGAGGGGCTCTGCGTGATACCCAAGGTGGGGGACACTGGCTGCTCTACCAGCGAGTACAGGCCCCAGTCCAGCCCTTCTGCTGGCCCTGCATGGCCCCCTCCACCCTTTCCTTGCTTCATGGGCAGCTGTGACTTGGGGCTCCATCTGGCGTTTGGGGCCGTGAGGGGACAGTTATCAGTCTGGCTCTTGGGCCTGTGCCCCCAGTCTGATTCTATCAATCCTTCAGCGCAGGGGTCCCCAACCTCCAGGATCTAATGCCGGGCAATCTGAGGTGGAGCTGATGGAATAATAATAGAAATTAAGTGCATAATACATGTGATGCACTTGAATCATCCTGAAGCCATTCCTCCCCCACTCATCCATGGACAAATTGTCTTTCCTGAAACCGGCTCCTGGTGCCAAAAGGGTTGGGGACCGCTGCCAGCCCCTCCACATCCTCCACCCTCCACCAGCACTTGGGTTTCTCCGAGGCAGCCTTCAGGTGCTGGGCCTGCTAGAATCCCATTAGAACAGCCTCGGGGGAAGTGGATTCCCCTCAATCGATATTTACAATCACAGTGGAGCTGAGTACTGAGAGCCAGGGAAAAGCAAACTCTGAACTGAGCCAATGCTCACAGCTGTCCCGGGAGGGCAGAATTCCTTCTCTCTCTCTTCCACAGACGAGCCTCCCGAGGTTCTCATGAATCATTCATTCGTTCATGTCATGATGAAAGCATGAGTGCGTCATGCACCAGGCGGGCAGGGCCCCTGCCCTGAGAGGAGCCCAGGGACACTGAGGGAGTCATTCTCAGCGAGAGGAGGAGGGTAGATGGAGGGGAGGGGTCAGAGAAGTCTGCACAAGGAGGCAACAGAGAAGCTGAGACATGAAGGAGGAGGACCGGGAGACAAAAAGGCAGGTCGAGAAGCAGCTCAGGTTAGTATTCACCTCCGCACGAATCAGAGCCACGACTAGACCCACTGGACTCCTCTGCTTCTAGCGCTCTCCCCGGGGATCATGCGGCAGCACCGACTGCCCACATGGCCAGGCCCTAGGCCTAGGAGGGCTTCCTAGAGGAAGTGACACGTAAGCTAGATCTTAGAAGATGGGTAGGAGTTTGCCAGCCAAAGGAGGGCTGTCCATGCAGAGTAAGGTGTGCAAAGGCCCAGAGATGAAAGTGTGATGAGCATTTTGAGGGCCTCACCCTGGGGAGGTGAGTGAAGGAAGGGGGTATGTCAGGTGGGGAGCCTCTCTCAACCCCTGTGGCTTCATCAGGGTGAGGATGAACCCTGAAGAGATCAGAGAAAACCAGGCAGAAGGAGGAAAAGCTGGAATTGAGAAGGGGAGCGAGGCGCCAGCGTCAGGACTGCCCGTGGGGAGGGGACCAGCTGTCAGCAATCCAGTGTGCAGTGGCTCCTCCGTTTATCCCCCAGGCTCTCTCAGAAACTGATTAGCAATTGTTCCTCCAGATTCCTAGGAGGCCAGGGGATTGCAGGGAGGGAGGAGGGTGCTTGGGGAAAGGCCACACTTCAAGGGAAGGGTCCAGATGAAACTTGGGAGGCAGAGGAGACCCTTCTGAAGCCACCTCTGACCCCTCCATGCTCCCTCCCTTTCCAACCAAAGCTGGGAGAAGGGGAGGAAAAAAATTCCTAAAAATACGGAAACAAACAGAAGCACATTCTGAGGCAGAGGCGTTTCAAACCCCGGAGTTGGAGGATGAAGAGGCCAGTGGGGAAAAAAAAATCCTTGGATCATCAGACAGACCTGAATTTTCTCTCAGGGCACACTTCCTGTGTGACTTCAGGCCAGCAGCCTAACCTCTCCCAGCCTCAAATTCCTGGCAGAGTGGTTGAGAGGTTTGGGGAGACAATGCTGGCACTGTGGTTGGTAAACAGTTGTCCTTGTTCAGTCGCTAAGTCATGTCTAACTCTTTCCACCCCATGGACTATAGCCCGCGAGGTCTTCTCTCCTCCACTATCTCCCAGAGTTTGCTGAAACTCATGTCTATGGAGTCGGTGACGCTATCTAACTATCTCATCCTTCTCCTTTTGCCTTCAATCTTTCCCAGCATCAGGGTTGTTTCCAATGAGTCAGCTCTTCACATCAGGTGGCCTAAGTATTGGCACTTCAGCTTCAGCGTCTGTCCTTCCAAAGAGTTGATTTCCTTTAGGATTGACTGGTTTGATCTCCTTGCTGTCCAAGGGACTCTCAAGTCCTCTCCAGCACCACAACACAAACAGCAGGTGCTCAATAAGGGGCTCCCCAGGTGGCACTAGTGGTAAAGGATCCACCAGCCGATGTAGGAGACACGAGTCGTGGGTTCGATTCCTGGGTCGGGAAGATCCCTTGGGAGAAAGGGATGGCAACCCACCCCAGTATTCTTGCCTGGAGAAACCCACGGACAGAAGAGCCTGGTGAGGTACCATCCACAGGGTCGCAAAGGGTCTGACACAACTGAAGCCGCTGAGCACACACACGCTCAGTAAATGCATAATGGAAGAGACTGAGGGAACTCGATGGCATCTCCATCATCAAGTCTCAGCGGGGCTGTCCTGGGGAGAGACAGCCCCGATGGGGAAGAGGTGCGGAGAGAGGGCGGGGCTGGCTCAGCACCACAGACAGGAGAGGCCAGCCTCCGTCACCCCCAAGACACTCACAAGCAAAGGCCCTTTGCAGTGTCTTGACTTGAGCCCCCTGGGGCCAGCATCCTAGGCGTGGTCCACAGCTCAGCTGGGGCAGTGATGCAACACAGCCCACGCTCCTCTGCCTCTCTCTGCAGGGCTTCCCTTTCCCTCTGTTTCCACCTCCACCCCCTCCTTGGGTGTGTCCCCACGGCCCGCCCCCTCCCACATCTCCCTCTGTGTTTGTCTCCTGTCTCTGCCCTCTTTGCAATGGTCCTATCCACTCATCTCTCCCTCGCTCTGTGTCTCTCTGTGTGTCTATTTCTGCCTTTTTTCTGCCGCAGGCCCTGTTTCTCATGTTTCCACTTTTGCTTTTCGTCACCTGTTCCACCAGAAACAGAAACTGCCCGAGTCTAAGGACTAGAAAATGGCCACTTTGTCCAATGTGTTCCACTCCTGTCGTCCCGGTCCCCGCGGCATCTCTGATGTTGGGTGGAGGGTGGACCACCCCTCAACCCCTAGGCTGTGGAGGCTGCGCCTGGATAAGAACAGAGGCCACGCCCTCCTGGATAAGACAGCTTCCTACACGGCTGCCATGTGCCTGACACCATGTGAACTAGCAGTGTCGGATTATGAAGTCCTATGGACTTGAACTCAGTTCCCCTCTTCCTGCCCTTGCCCTGGGTCCTCACCCCCTTTCAGACAATCCCCAGGTCTCTGAACTGAGGACCTTCTGCCGTGCCTGCCTCCCAGGCTACCCATCTTCCGCTGCCCCAGAGGGCTCCCACCAGGAGGAGCCAGGCTCCCCAGACAGTCTACCCCCTCTCCCACTCTTGTCTTGACATTTTCCAGCTTTACCATTGGCCTTCCTGCCACTTCCTGCCCTCAAAGCCCAGCTCCAATAGCCTTTCCTCAGCAAACAAGTGGGTCATTCTAGGCTCTGTGCTCTGCCAACCCTGGCCATCCTTCCACATGACCTTGAGCCCTCTGCCTTGTCTCTTGATCTTCCTCCCAAGAGCTCCTCATTTCTGAGACTGCACAAGGGAGGGGCTCAGGCAGGCAGATGAGCCCACCAGATCCTGCAGGGGTCTGTCTGCAGCTGCCCACCCCTGCCAGCCAGCCCAGGACCAAGGCTTCAGGCCAGCCTCCTGGGGCTCCTAGCCAGACTCCCCGAGGGAGGAGGACATCTTCTCCCTGGCAGCTGCCCAGCCAGGGACCTCAAGGGCTGATCTTTGGCCAGGAGCAGTCCCAGCCTCTTCAGAGCTGTCCTTGGAGACCCTACAGACGTCTTGTACCAATGAAAGAAAGAAAGAAAGTGAAGTTGCTCAGTCGTGTCTGACTCTTTTTGACCCCGTGGACTGTAGCCTACCAGGCTCCTCCATCCATGGGATTCTCCAGGCAAGAATACTCGCCTGGGTTTCCATTTCCTTCTCCAGGGGATCTTCCTGAACCAGGGATGGAACCCAGGTCTCCCACATTGCAGGCAGACGCTTTACCCTCTGAGCCACCAGGGAAGTCTCTGGGGGCAAAATACCACTCTTGTTGTGCAGCGCATCAATCTTCCAATGATGGGGTCAGAGGTACAGGCTGGAGTGGGTGGGGTTGCTGAGGGTGGGGCTCCCCCCATGTATCATGTGAGCCTCGCCTCTTGGCGGCGCCCGCCAGCTGGCCATCTCAGAGGGGCAGGGGCTGTGGGGCAAAAGCAGGGCTGGGAGGCCTCAAACCTGGGACCTGGTCCTGCAGTTCCTGACCTTGGGCTGCGTGACCTTCTTGTTTAGGAGCCCGCTCTTGTCCGGGACTCAGACGGGACGCCCCAAGGGGCAGCAGCAGGTAGTCATGGCCACCACTTTGCACCACCCCCCTTCCCTCCAGTCTTGGGCTCAGACCTGATGGTGTCACTTCTTAGTGGGGTTACTACATCAGACTAAAGGAAATCAGTCCTGAATATACATTGGAAGGACTGATGTTGAAACTGAAACTCCAATACTTTGGCCATCTGATGCAAAGAACTGATTCATCTGAAAAGACCCTGATGCTGGGAAAGATTGAAGGCAGAAGGAGAAGGGGACAACAGAGGATGAGATGGTTGGATGGCATCACTGACTCAATGGACATGCATTTGAGTGAACTCCAGGAGTTGGTGATGGACAGGGAGGCCTGGCATGCTGCAGTCCATGGAGTCGCAAAGAACTGGACACGATGAGTGACTGAACTGAACTGAAATCAGACCAAAGCCTCTCAGCCTCAACCTTCTTGCCATCAGGGGATGGAGGGTGAACTCCCTACCCTTCCCCTGTACAGTCCTGACCTGGGTTAGGACAGAGGTCACACCCTCCTGGGTAAGAACAGGGGGACTGTCTTCTGCTTCACAGGGTGTTTAGCAGCATCCCTGTAGCACCCCCTGAGATGTGACAACCACGAATGTCTCCAAACATTAACTAAAGTCCCCCAGGAGTAAAAGGACCCCTGGCTGAGAACCTCTGCCCTGGACAAGTCTCTCTATTTCCTTTGCCCTCTGTTTCCTGATACATAAAATGGGAATTAACAGTGGTCCAGGAGAAAAGCTAACTTGCATTAAAGTACTCACTGAATATGTTCAAAGTTACTATGAGTTTTAGCTTTTAATTCATTGAATCCTCACCGTAGCCTTAAGGGTGGGCTTTATTCTCCCATCTTACAGGAAAGGAAATAAAGGCATTCGGAGGTTGAGTAACAGCCCCCCACCCAGGGTCGTAAAGCTAACAAGTGGCAGATCTCAGCAAGGCTGCTTGACTTGCAACCCTGGGCCTGTAACCAGCGGTGCAAATTTCAGGCTGAACCAGGTAATGCGTGGAGAGTGCTTTGCACTATATCTGGAATGTCTGAGCTCTCAGTAAATGCTATCACTGGGCTGCGGTATCTCCAGTTTGTTCTGAGACAGCTAAGAGTTACTGAGTCACTACTCTGTGCCGAGTTAGCGCTCTCCATCCTGTGAGAAAGAACATTCTCCCTCCAGGTTGCTGAAGGCAAGTGGAGACTCAGAGAGGGGCAGGGCGTGGCCCAGGGTCACACAGCCAGGTGCAGGGCAGCCCGCCTCAGCATGGCCAGTGGTTGGACCCAGGATGCCAGGGACAGGCTCTCCCTGCCTCGGCCAGAGCTGTCAGGACGAAGGAGGTGGGCCGAGTGGCAAAGGTGCCCGCCCTCCCCTCCCTTTGTGTTAAACCAAGCTTTCCAGGCTGTACAGTGTTAAAAACCAGTTGCGGTTAGTTACCAACATTTAGAAACCTTCAAAAGGTTGAGATTTCACATTAAAATCTGTATTTACTTCTTTCGTCTGAAAACTTGCAAGAGGTAGTTCACCAGTACAGGTAATAAGAGCAGGCACTGTGGATTCCGATCCCACCTCCGCCGCTAACTTGCTGTGTGTCCTTGAATTACTTGACCCCTGTGCTGTGGTCTCTTCATCTATATAATGGGGATTACGATATTGCTTGCCTCGGGATTGGCATGAAGACTACATGAGAAAATGCGTACATATCACTTCTTTAGGACAGCCCTGGGAATTCCCTAGGCTTCCCTGGTGGCTCAGACGGTAAAGAGTCTGCCTGCAATGAGGGAGACCCGGGTTCGATCCCTGGGTCGGGAAGATCCCCTGGAGAAGGAAATGGCAACCCACTCGAGTATTCTTGCCTGGAAAATCTCATGGATGGAGGAGCCTGGCAGGCTACAGTCCATGGGGTTGCAAAGAGTCAGACACAACTGAGCAACTAACACTTTCACTCTTTTCAGGAATATCCTGGTGATTCAGTGGTTAGGATTCAGTGCTTTCACTGCTGGGACCCAGGTTCAATTCCTGGTCAGAGAACTAAGATCCCACGAGCCATGCAGTGCACCACCCCCACCGCCCCCCATAAAAGAAAAATCTCTAGACACAAGCATTCAAGATGTTAGCTGTTATTGCTTTTATCATTATTTGCTAGTGTTAGTATCAGGCAATGCTGACTCCACATTCTCCCCCATGCATGGCAGCAAAAAACAGTCACCGCTGAATTATGCTGCCCATCAGATGGGGAGTGAGATTTTCCATTACCTGCAGCTCCCCACACCACAAACCCCAAGCTGAGGCCCTTAAAAGGGCACTGTATAGGGGCCTGATTCTTGGTTGCCAAGTGACTCTGGATGGTCACTGTGTCTGTGTGGGCCACAGTTTCCCCTTTTATAAACAGAAGCACAGAACCTGGAAAACTGAAAGAAGCCAGACACAGAAGGCCACACAGGGTATGGTTCCTTCGGAACGTGATGTCCTGAAAAGGCAAATCCACAGAGACAGTTAGACGAGTGATTGCCCAGGGCTGGGGCATGGGAAGCGACTGTCAAGGGTACAAGGTTTCTTATGGGGTAGTGAAAATGTTCGGGAATCAGACAGAACCAGAAAGAATTTGCATGACCCTGCAAATATACTAAAAAGCACTGGATTGTGTACTTTAAAATGCTGAGTTTTATGGTAGGTAAATTCTATTTCAATTTCTAATGTTCCAAAAGGGGAGCGCCAAGGCTCGCCTGGTATGAGGTTTGATGGGATCAAGTGAGAAATGGGCTACAAAGAACCAGGCTCCAAATGGGGACATTCCAGCCACAGCTGGCTTGGCCCCCTTCTTGGAACTGGCGGGTGGGGGCTTCTGACCTTTTGCCTGGATTTCTTCCCTCCTAGAATTCTGTGTGGTCAGGATCTGGCTGGAGTCTTTTCACCTTTGGAGGCCAAGGCCACAGCCAGTCTTGGTCTTGGTCAAGGACCATGTGCAGGGCAGGACTGGCCAGCTTCCCTGCAGGTCACAGCGGCCCTCGTGTCCCGAGGAGCCCCCATTCCCATGGTGAACTCAGGTACCCCCTAATGATCCTGCCCTCTCTGCACTGGGCCTGGGTCTGTTCATTTCCTGCATGGGAGGCTGGGATCTCACAACCCTCACCCTAGGGCATGGCCTGGCCCTTCTCATATCTCCCATCTCTCTGCAGAGGCCAGAGCTGCCAAAGGATGAGGGCTCGGCCCGAAGGCTGCATGATCCCATCCACAGGTCTGGAGACCCCTCAGCTCAGCCTCAGCCCCTGACCTGCTTGGTCTCAGCTCCTGCCAGGCCTGGTGGCTGCCAGGTGTAGCTCATGCTTTGCATCTCCCTGTTCTCCAGAATCTTCTATGTGTGCCACGACCCCCTGGACCTGGAGACGTTTGACTGTATCACCCAAGATGTCCCTCAAGACACCCTCCATCATCATGTCTTCCAAGAAAAAGGTGAAGCTCCCTCCCCTAGGCCTATACAGACCTACCAATGTCCACACTTTCGTGTTCGCTGATCTCGGCCTGTGTGTGTATCAGCATTCTTGCAGCCCCGCTGTTTACACTTGCCTCAGCCTGAGGGGCTGTGCTCCCAATGCCTGCCCCCACATCGGTGTACACAGTCTGTTCCGTCTATACGGAGCCTGCCAGCCCTCACTGGCACCCACTGCACGTGGCAGACCAGACCAGCGACATGCCATGGACGTTCAAACACACACAATTCCAGCATCACCATCACCAACAAGACCAGCACTGCTCCCAGGCTCCGGGGCCCCAGATTCTGGAGGGCCCAGACAAGCTGTTGGCTTCAACTGCCTCAAGGTACTCAAGGCAGGTGTGCAGACGCAGCTGGGAGGCTGCCCACAGGTGGGTGGTGTATAGGCATAGCGATAAGGAGGTACTTCCGGTCTGAACAGCATGGAGTTCACAACCCTCCTCCCACCTGAGCCTCTCCCAGCACCTGCCTCTCGACTCTCTATGGGGCACCCACCATGGTTCCAGACCCTCAGTCTCGCTCCAACAGCAGCAGATGCAGAAGGCTGAGGCGCAGGTGACAGTGGCTAGTGGGCAGATGAGCAGGGTGGGTGGGTACCATCCTCCTGAGTCAGGCCTGACTGGCTGTGGCCCCTGAGGTCAGCTCCTTGAGGCCCAGCTAAGCACTGACATAGTGGCCTGCTCATGCATTGAGATTGGAGACCCATTCTCCTGCCTATTTGCACACTTGTGGCTTGGCACTCTTCATACCTGCTCACATTCCAGTAATGCCCAGCTGCCCCATTTTGCAGGGAAAGAAATTGAGACCCAGGCAACTCCAGATCACCCTGCAGGATCTGGGGATACAGTCCTTAATGCGGAACGCTGGGCCAAGGAGTGACCTGTTCTCGTGCTGTCCCCTCGTGGTCAGAGGAGGGACTGCAGCCAGTTGCTCGGCCGCTCAGCTACTCGCCTGCAATGGGTCTACCGATGTATTGATCTACTTTTCTCCCTCCCAAGTCACCTCCCGTCAAACCCCACCCTGGGGTACCATCTACACCCTGTTTCTCAGTCTGGAGGAGCCTTGAGGTCAAAGGGTACTCTTGTTTCCCCATGCCAGGCTGGCTCCCTTGGGCAGGGCCCCCTAGAGGGGGGCCTTGTTGCTGAGGGAGGGGTTGCAACACAGCCCACGTGAAAGCCCCACTGCCATGTCTGGGGCATGTCCTCAGTCCTCACCTCTTTGCCTCCTCTGATCACACTCTCTTTCTTGAATTCTGTCTCCCTGGCTCTGATGGAGAGAGGCTCTCCTGGTTTTCTTCCCACCTCCCCGACTGTTCCCTCTTGGATTTGGGGGGCCTCTTGCTCCCCTTTGTCCCTGAGCCTCTAACTTCCCATCTCTTACCTGGACTTGGAGCTGGATCACCTAGCAGACAGGCAGGTAGGTAGACAGCCTCAGGGTGCTGAGGCCCCAAAAAGGAAGAGCAGGAGGAAAATGTTTCTATGAACGCACCCATATCCATTTGGTGATGATGAAATCTTTATAATACGTGTAAGTGGTATGTTTTACAATGTAGCATCCTTCTTTTTGACTAACGGAGATAGGACAAAGGCCCCATCTAAGTGACCTCACCTATTTGTTACTTTCAACCACGTGTCAACAACCTTCCAGCTCCCAGGATGTCACCAGACCTGATTCCAACTGCCTCCCAGACTTCTCCCCTAAATGTCCCCAGCCTCTCAGGCTCACCAGATCCAAACCATTCTCATCATCTCTCCCCCAACCCCTCAACCAGCACTGATATCCCCCAAGGTGAGTCCACCATCATGCTCACTTCCTCCGGTTCCCTCCCACCACAGCCAATCCCTCACCAAAACCTGCTGGCTCAATCTCCTTAACAGCTCTGGCATCTTCATCCTTCTCACCACCCCACAGCTGCCCCTGCCCTGGTCCAAGCCACCACTGTGTCTCCCGACTGGCTCTCCCACCCCAGCTTCGTCTCATTAGCTGGTTCTCACATGCCCATCTGATCATGTTGCTTCCTTGTCTGAGCCTGTCTCCGGATCCCTGATACCCCTCAAATAAAGCATTGACACCTCCAATGTGCTCAAAACTGGCCTTGAAGCTCCCCAAGATGTGGCCTTGTCACCCCTGTGACCTCATCTCCCATCATCCATGATCTCACACTGCCGCTCCGTGTGCTGAGAAGTTCTCAAAGTTCAATAGCTACTGAATAACTGAACAGGAGGGTGTCTGCACTGGGTGGGGGTGGGAAAAGTCTGGACGTGTCATCCCAAGCTGGTGATGACTTCCAAAGTTGTCTACTCTGCCACTTAAGGCCACCATCAGGTCACCAATCTTCAGGGGGTTCTAGCTCAGCTTGTACACCTCCCATGATGGGGAGCTCCCTTCCTCTTCGCCTTGCTGGATGGGTCCTGTGTTAGCAAGCTCTGCTCCTGGAGTACATGGGGATGGGGCAGGGAACTGGAACTGTACAAACCCCCATCCTCAGGGGCATTTAAATGCTTCTTCCTCCCTGGGAGTCCCAGTTCCTTGGGTCTGGGTGACCCCCATAACAGCTCAGCTGTGGCTCTAGAAAGTCAGTCTGGCTCTTACAGAAAGACGATCATAAAGGCCACCAGAGGGCAGTGCTGCCGCATACACAGCCCCTGGGACCAGTCTGTCTTTGTGTCTCAGATGGTATGGGATTTTTCAGGGAGTGTGTGTGTGTGTGTGTGTGTGTTATGGGATTTTTCAGGGTGTGTGTGTGTGTGTGTGTGTGTGTGTGTGTGTGTGTGTGTGTGTGTGTGTGTGTGTGTGTGTGTGTGTGTGTGTGTTACTTTGTGCGTCTTCATTGAGGTTATTTATCCAGGCCAGTTTGTATGCGGTTGTCCATTTTTGCTCACATCTTGGTCCCCCAGTTCCCACCCCATCAGAGTGTGTTGGTCACTCAGGGAACCCCAGGAACAGACACTAGGGAGCACAACCTCACCCCACGCAGTCCTCACCCTCTGAGAAGCCCCCTGCCACCGTCACCATCATCACAAGACAACTCGCTGCCACACCTTAGCCTCAGGCACTTATCAGACTGGGGCAATAACCCTAGTCAGTGAGAAGGAGTAAACAGGCCTGATGCTGACTGGAGGTCCAGGGCTTTGAGACAGAGCAGATTGTGACCTGTGGGGTCCACGTGGGCTTGGAGCCCCCAGGCCCTCCCCAGCCTCACATCTACATCTGCCCACTGACACCCTACAAGGAGGAGTGACTTATACCCATATTACAGAAAAGGTGTGTTAGTCTGGTCAGTGTCAGCCCTGAGCTACCCACTAGGGCACCAGGAAGACTCAGTCCTTGTCCCCAGGCCTCAGAAGTCAGGCCCCCAGAGAAGGATGCAGGTGTAACCCTGTCCACAGCTGTAGCAGAGGGACAGGCCTGGAAATGAGGGTGCCTGGGGGAGGGAGCTGTCCTGTTGTCTATGGTGATGAGAAGGAAGGCTTCTTAGGACCATACTTGAGATGGGTCTTGGGGGACAAGACAGAGTGCCAGCAAGAGAATAGCACGTGCAACTGGGGCTTCCCTGGTGGCTCAGATAGTAAAGAATCTCCCTGCAATGCAGGAGGCCCCCCATTCTATCCCTGGGTTGGGAAGAGTCCTTGGAGGAGGGCATGGCAACCCACTCCAGTATTCTCACCTGGAGAATCGCATGGACAGAGGATCCTGGAGGCCTACAGTCCGTAGGGTCGCAAAGTGTCGGACACGAAGGCACCACTGAGGTGTGAATGCAGAGCCTGACCAGGCCAGGCCCCCTCACTGCAGGTTGTGTGCAGGTGATGTTCCGGGGAGACGGATGATACAGCACAGGAGGAACCTTCCCCCAGACACCCGGTTTGGGAGACTGCCAAGCCACCCCATCCTCAAAGCCAAGGCCGAGTGGACTGCTCCTCCTACCTCCAGGGCCTCCGCAGAAAGGGCAGGTCCCCATCACTGCCCCCATTGTTCCTAAGGACCCAGGAACCCAGGGAATTTCTGCAACTGAAGGGGGAGGGGCGACAGGGCTGAAAAGGGTCCATGAGATTCGCACACACAGAGTTAGAGACTTGGAATCCAAGAAAATGTGTCGGACAGACAGAGAAGGAAGAGAGGAGAGAGGCAGAGAATCCAGGGAAGAGAAATAGACAGGAAGAGAGAAAAGGAGAGCGGGAGAGATGGGGAGCTCGAGGAAGGCAGGGAGAGGACGGAGAGAGGGGTGCAAGAGAGGGTGGGGGCGGCAGGGCGAACTTTCTGGGCCTCCCTCCTTGCGCCTCCGGGGAGGGCGTGTGGCCGGCAATCAGGCCGGCAGGAGGCAGGTGGTCGGGGCAGACAATGGCGCGGAGGAGTGCGGAACCTGGGACTAAATTTGGCGCTGCCTTTGCAGGGCGTGGGGCCGCCCGTTCATCTCGATGCAAAGGAGACACGAAATGAATATGCAGCGCGGGCTGTAATTGGGCCGCCGTGGCCGCCGCCGCCGCCGCCGCACTATAATTTTCCAAACAGGATCTTGCAATCAGGGCCTTATTCATTAGCGCATAAACAATTTTGTTTCTCGGCACTCGAGCCTGTCAATCACGCCGAGAGGGAACATCTTGGCCGGAGGCGCGGGCCCCCGCGCGAGCGCGCTCCCACGCGCGCCCCCTCGAGCGGCGCTGCGTGGCTTTGTGCCCGGCGGCCCTCGGGTGCTGGGGTTGGAGGGCACGGAGCCCGCGGCGGGGTCCCGCGCCGAGCGGGTTGAGGAGTGGGCGGCGGAGGAGAGCGCGGGCTTGGGGAGCCCAGAGCCCCGGGTTCGAATCCTGCCTCTGCCATCTCCTGGCTTTGACCTTGGACCGTCCGGCTCCTCCTCCTCGTAGCCTCTGCTTGCTCCCCTGAGGGAGACGCTAACTGTACCCCCTCGCTCAACAAGCCGGGTATCCGCTGAGAGAAAGGATGCCCGGTGGTGCTTTGGATGCTGGGGCTGGGGGTGCCGGAGGATGGGGGAGGGGCCATTGAGCTCCTTCTTTTTAAAGAGAGGATCTGAGTCCCACAAAGGGCTCCTCATCGTCCCAGGCCCCACCCAGAGCGGGCTCTTGTCGCCTTGTGTGCCTCTATGAAAAGTGGTTCCCCAAGGAGCTGGCCACGGCCCTGAGCCCTGTGCCCGTGTGAACCTCGGGGCACCCCAGACTGTGCAAGTCAGCTCTGCGCCTGTGTGGTTGTGTATGAGTGTGTGACCGTGTGTATGACTGTGTGTGTGCACCCATCCATCTGCAGATACACCTGCTGAGTGCAGCGGGCTGTGATCATGTGTGTGTGTGTGTGTGTGTGTGTGTGTGTGTGTGGTTGCTTGGTTCCCTGTGAGATCACGAGCTGAGTGTGGCTGCCCGCCAATGGCTAAGGGACAGGGACCGAGTGTGGCTGTGTGGTTGAGGGGAGGCTGTAGTTGTAGGGCCGTGTGACTCTGGGTGTGTATCTGTTTGTGGATGTGGGCCCTCTGGAGCCATGACCCAGAAGGATTGTGTGTGTATGTGTGTGTGACTCAAGCAGGGGGTGGGCGCTGTTTCTTTCAGGACAGATGATGACTTTTGCCCTCCCTGATGGCCCGTTTATCAGCTTCACTTCCCCTGCACAGACCAGAGAGAAGGCAGCTTTTGCCCTCCGGGCAGGCCCTGTGGCATGGAGGGGTTCACCTGTCCAGCCTCCTTCAGACAGTGCTGGGACTCAGCCCCCGTCCATCAGGAGAACTCCAGGGCTTCCAGAATTTCAGGTCCAAATGCTCCCATCAGCTCAACTTTACACTGTTGTTGTTGTTCAGTCGCTAAGTCCTGTCCGACTCTTTGCAACCCCAAAGAGGTTTACACAGATGACAGCATGTCAGAGCTGGACTGATCCATTGCACTGATGGGGAAACAGAGGCCCAGGACTGGACAGCAGGCCACAGAGATGCCCCACTGCCCCCCCTCACCGCTCGCCACCCCACCCCCTCCTCTTCTGCAGTGCCCCACGCCCACCCCTCTGCACACAAAGACTCTGAGGATGTCCCGGCAGACAACTGACAGGCCATCAGTCTGTGCAGACACTCTCTTCACAGCAGCCCGGATACCCACCCCCACCCACTGGTCACCCCCAGCACCAGGCCAGGAAGGGAGGCGGCCGGGGAAGGGGCTGCGGGGAAGGCACGAAGTCCGGAAGCCCTGAGGAACAGGCTTCAACCTGTGGATCCGGCCGCGCCCTCCCTCACAGCCTCCCTGCCCCTGCCCCTGCCGCCTGCGTGTCTTTTTGCAGGGCTGACCCCAGCCCTGGGGGACCCAGGCTCTCCGTGAGGCTGCTGCCGTGAACGGCTCCCGGGACAGCCAGTGCTCACCTCAGCATGCTGGGCAGTGGCAAGAGGGAATGGCTTTGAATAAGGAGGCCAAGGGGTAACATCCAGCCCTGCAGCTTCCTGGCTGGGAGACTTCGGTTTCCTCATCTGTAAAGAAGAGCTGTTTAACCTCCTCTGCATCTATGTGCCCCTTGGTGGTCAGTATTGACAGGGTGAAGACAGCGCAAAGGAAGAGACCCTCATCCTGGGCCAGATTCATCTCCCCGAGTCCCTACTCCAGACACGTTTTAGAGCTTTCACTCACGAGGAGCCCCTGCCAGGTACCCAGCTGCTGGAGGCAACTCAATCAAAGCAAAACTCACACAAGTTGGTCTTTCTTGAAAAATGGTCCCTTTCCAAGCCCTGTGTGACCCTCCTTTTTTTTTTTGGCTGCACCACAGCATGTGGGATCTTAGTTCCCCAAAAAGGGATCGAACCCCTGTATTGGAAGTGGGAGTCTTAACCACTGCACGAACAGGGAAGTCCCTGTGTGACACTTCTTTGAGACCATGTGTTTTCAGAGCCATCATGTCGCCTTATGCTGGAGGATAGACTACTTTGCTCATTTATGGAGGCAAAACCCAGAGACTCGAGGGTCAAAGCCTCTTCCCCAAGGTCACCAGCTGGGACAACAGGAGTCTAGACGTTAACACACTAAGAATAGTGCTTCCCTTGCCCCTGCTCCCACCTCTCTGCTGCCGGGTGAGAGATGGGCCTTCCTTCAGATCGGGGACGTCGGGCTGGCCCCAGCCCAGCCTCTGAAGTCAGCAGGTCAGCAGTGGACACCAGTCACTGTCCCTTTGGCAGGGTTGCTGGTGAGTAGAACCCAGTAAGAAGGAGGCCTACATGGAGGTTCATCAGGAAAGAGTGGTTCCAAGGCCCAGGGCATCAGAGCTTAGGTGGTGGCGGAAGCAGGGTTGAGGAACAGGGAAAGGAAGCACCTCTCCAGGGAGGTGTAGAGCCCAAAGGCTTTGGTCTCCTTGGGGAAGACCATCTGTAGATCGTACCTGTACCTCTACCTCCTCCATCCTGGGGGCTTTATTTGCATCTATGATTTGCATCCAGGTGGCCCAGGTGACGTGGGCTCAGGAGGTTCCTCACTTGCTACCCCATGTCTGTCTCACTCATACCTAGCCCAGAGCCTCACACATAGGAAGTGCTCAATAAAATTCTGTCACCTGAGCCAGTGCATGAGAAGGGCTGAACCCAAAGAGAGCAATGGAAGAAGCCTGGGCGTTGACCCTTATAGTTCCCGTCTCCCTGCCCCAGCCCCCATCAGTTGGTGTCCCTGAGTGCCTCTACACATTCAGCAACCCCACCCAGAACCTCATTTCGGTGGGTGGGCTCCAGGATCTAGAGCTGTGCTGTCCAAGGCAGTAGCCATTGGCCACATGTGGCTACTGAGCTCTTGACACGTGGCTAGTCCAAATGGAGGTGTGCTGTCAGTGTGGAATATACACTGGTTTTCAAGGTGGTTGTTGTTCAGCTGCTCAGTTGTGTCTAACTCTTTGTGACCCCCACGGACTGCAGTACGCCAGGCTTGCTCAAACTCATGTCATTTTTTGGTACCAAAGAAAGAACATCAAATATCTTCTTCAGATTCTATGTGAGCCAGCGTGCCACATGCCCAGGCGTCTTCCCCCTCAAAGAGGCCCAACCAGGCGCAGGAGCTGCGCAGGTATGTCTCGACTTCCCAGAGCCTCAGCAGGAACAGGCCATGTGATTCAGGAAGTCGCCATGGCAACCAGCGAGTCCTTGTGCCATCTCCTGCAATCAGCACTGGGACCTGGCCACCCGCCGGGCTTCCTGGAGATTTGTTCCCTATAATGGGAGGCTGGGCAGGGGGGCTCCTAACTGCCCCCTCATCTTCTTCTGTCCTCCCCTCCTCCGCCCTCAGTGTGGCAGGGCTGTCGGGACAGGGCAGAGAGTATTTGAGAGAGGGCTCCCTTGAACTGAAAGTAGGGACTGGGATTCTGGTCTCCAGTAAGCCACTCCGTGGGAGGGGCTTCCCACATGCTGCTAGTGGTACAGAACCCACCTGCCAATGCAGGTAGATATAAGAGACACAGGTTCAATTCTTGGGTCGGGAAGATCTCCTGGAGGAGGGCATGGCAACCCACTCCAGTATTCTGGCCTGGAGAATGCCACAGACAGAGGAGCCTGGCCAGCTACAGTCCATGGGGTCGCCGAGTCAGACACTACTGAGAGACTAACACTTTCACTGTCACCCCAGTCTCAGAGCCCTCTTCAGGGGACAGAACCCTGAGGTGGGAGGCCTGGGGTCCAGTCTTGACTGTCTCTGTGATCTTGGGAGAGAGGGAGGCTTGTCATTTCCTGACTCTAGATTGTAAGGTAAACCAGATGACCCCAAGGGCACTCACTCATACAGGCTGTGGTTTCTGGTCTATAGCAGGACAAGTTCAAGCAGCATTACCCCCTGGGCGACACCAACCTATGAGTTTGTCAAATGCCAGGCATGGACCTCCCCTGCCAACTGAGGGGCCTGGCTTCACACACCCTCTGTAAGGTTGGGCAACAGAACAGTGTCTTCGTTCTCCCAGCTCCGCCAGAGCCTTGAGTTTCTTAATTAGGCTGCTGCAGTGTCTGTTTCTCCATCTCACTCCAACGCCTGCCAGAAAAGTCATCAAAGTGAGGGGAAAGGCATCATGCGCTTGCCTGGTGCCCTGTGGTCCCCCTTTTATGCCTGTGACCCCATTTAATTCTTGCAACCACTCTACAGAGTAGGTTTTACTGTGTGCATTTCATGGCTGAGGCAACAAAGGCTCAGAGAGGTGGAGCGACTGATTCAAAGTCACACCACCAGGAAGTAGCAGAACTGGCATTAGAACCCAGGCCCATCTGATCCCAGAGCCCAGTAGAAAGACCATTCTTGATTTCCACTCTACCCAGCTGCCTTGTCCCACCCTCAGTGACAGCTCTGCTCCCTAGAGCTCTTCCTCCCCTTCCTGGGGCCCCAGGTGCCACCCACAACACCCCTTCCTCCTTGTCCAGGCAGGAAAGATGTTTAGATTCAGAATTCCAGAGCATCAGGGGTGAAAGAGCCCTTTGAGGTGACCCACACCAGCCAGACCTGACCTGTTCTGCCTCCATATGAGATGGAAGCTGGGGCCCTATGAGGGAGGGCCAGGCCTGGACCCAGGATTAAAGGCATAGACTCCTATCATCCCGCATGGGATGTGGGGGAAGGTGTCCCATCCAACAGGACTCAGGGGCGCTGGCGGAGCTCAGGTGATGCCGTCTAGCAGGCAGGTCTGCTGATGGAGGTTTGAAGGGTTTGGATTTGGATCAGCAGAGAGTAGGGGGAGCTGGCCAGACACCAGGGTTGGGGGGTTGGGTGGCCTGGCTGAACTGAGGGGTCAGGCAGCCTTGGCGAGGCTCCCATCTCCAGCCCCAGGGCGAGCACACGAGGTGGAGCTGAAACATTCAAGCAGCTTCCTCTCCTTTGTTGGGAGTGATGTCGCCCATTTCCTGGATGTCCAAGAACCGGCTTCAAACAATAGCGCTGTCAGGAAGCCAGGAAGGGGCTGCTGCCCTGCGCCTGGCCCTGCCCCATCCCTCCCCACCTCCTGAGACCTGGCCGGGCCATCCTTTCTGCTTATCTCTTGGAGTCTGAGGCCTCACTCTGTCACCAGCCAGCTGTGTTCCTGTGGGCTGGTCACCTAACTTCTCTGGGCCTCAGCTCCCCATCTGAAACTTAGGTATCCTATCCTCACCCTGCCCACTGATCAGAGGAGATAAGAACGATGGTAGTAGTAGCAACGGTAGTGGTGAATACCCTGTACGTAGACAATATATCAGCAAGTGCTTGGTACTTAGTAGGCATTTAAAATGTGACTTTGGCTCTGAATCCTGGAAACAGTCAACTCACATTTTCAAGTCTACTAAGCATCAAGCATCTCCATGTGCTTTATCTGTGTACCATGTGTGAAGGCCTACAGTTTTGTAGTCAAACAAAATTGGATAAAGTCCCTGGTGACTCAGATGGCAAGGAATCTGCCCGCAATGCAGGAGACCTGGGTTCAATCCCTGGGTGGGGAAGATCTCCTGGAGAAGGGAAAGGCAACCCACTCCAGTATTCTTGCCTGGGAAATCCCATGGACAAAAGAACCTGGTGAGCTACAGTCCATGAGGTTACAAAGAGTCAGACATACCTAAGCAACTAGCATTTTCTGTCAATTATGAACTGTGAGGCTTGGGACAATGTCGTGGCCTTTCTGAGCTCGTTTCTTTTGAAATAAAGAAAACTAAGAATAAACAAATAGGGACGTCCCTGATGGTCCGATGGCTAAGACTCTGAGCTCCCAACACAGGGGGCCTGGGTTCCATCCCTGGTTAGGGAACTAGCTCTTGCATGCCATAACTAAAGATCTGGCACAGCCAAATAGATAAATATTTTTTTAAAAAACAAGAAAGAATTCCTATTTTGTGGCAAGAATCCGTATTTTGTGGCATCAAATGAGAAATAAATGGGCCAAGAGATGTCAAGCCCAGCAGAGTAGACACCCAGCAGGTGTTAGCCCCTCTTCTTACTCTTTCCACCATGGGCCTCTTTTCCTATGTTTGCTCACATTGTTGCCCCAGCCTACAAGCCCTTCCTCTCTGCTGTCCATGCCTCCACCTCTGCACAAATCTTAAGCATCCAGTTGCTGCCCCACAGGTAATCCAGGGTGGGGACATTAGAAGTGTTAACTTCTGAGCCCTTCCCACCTGCGGGCCTCCGTTTCCCCATCTGGAAGCTGGTTTCTAAGTTCCCCTCAATTCTGATGGCCCAGGAGGCAGCCCATTCCCCAGTTACATCCCTGGTCACTGGACCTGCCACAGACCCAGCACGAGAGGGTGCCTGTGTCCCCGGTTCACCAGCAGGCTAGGAGGTGAGAGCCGCACAGCTGGTTCAAGCTGTCCACAGGCTTGGGAGCTGGGGGGGTGCCTTTGTCCAGCAACATGGCCTTTTCATTAGCACCATTGTCCACCAATTAGCCCAAAGCTGACTCACAGGGAACACCGCACTGGGGGCCGGCTTCGGTGGGCACTGTGTTCCCTCAGCCCTTTTCCTCCTTCTCTGGAAAACCGTGGCTCCACTGGCATTCCAGTTTGCCCTACACCCAGCCCGGGTGCACCTGTGCCCCTGAGAGGGTCACAGCCACCATACACTGACATGGTGCTGGGCGATGCAGTCATCTTGTTACCCAGTCAACGAAACCAGCCCAGAAGGGGGGCACCATTATCATCCTCATTTCTCAGAGAAGTCATGTGTTTCTCTCTGTCCCACTGGGAGTGAGTCATCTCATGATCAGCAGACTCCAGAGCAGCCTCTGGGATCCTGTTTGTCAAGTGAGTGCAAAGCAGTGTGGCCCTGGACAGGCTGCTTCCCTCTGCATTTTCTTTCTTGTCCCTCCTGGAACCTCCATCATCTGATTCACCAACTCCAAACTGACAGCTCAGGGTGGAGCAGAGTAAAGAACTCCAGGTTCTGGAGCCAGTTAGGCCCAGGTGATAATTCTGCTTCCGCCAGACATTAAATACACCTAGTTACTGGTTTTTGAGTTCAAGTCCAAAAAGGAAGGTAGACCAGTAGGCAAATAATCACCATGTAACCTGACATACAAGGAGCCATGTTGCTGTTGTTTGTTTTTTCGTCACAAAGTCGTGTCTGACGTTCGTCACAAAGTCGTGTCTGACTCATTGCGACCCCAGGGACTGTAGCCTGCCAGGCTCCTCTGTCCATGGAATTTCCCAGGCAAGAATACTGTCGTGGGTTGCCATTTCCTTCCCCAGGAGATCTTCCCGACCCAGGGATCGAACCCACCTCTCCTGCATCTCCTGCATTGGCAAGTGGATTCCTTACCATTGAGCCGCGAGGGAAGCCCTGCAAGGAGTCACAGCTCATAGCAATCTTCCAGGGTCAATGGAGAATCACTTCATCTTTTTATTGGCTGCCAGGACTGCATGGTAGGATTCTAATGCATCTCATTCAACTGCTCTGTTAATACTGATGTAGGCTGTTCCTCTCTCTGTGTCCGTTTTTACAAACAATGCCACAGTGAACATTCTTGAACATTCTTGTACACATCTTAAAACACTTCAGTCAGCACTTCTGTAGTATGAATGCTGACAGGTGTGGAATGTACACACACTCTGACAGATGCAGCAAATTGTCCTCCAAACATATCAATGGATCAGTTCTACTCCTATGGGACCCCATTTCCCCACATCTGGGTCAATAGTGAGTGAAAGTGAAGTCGCTCAGTCGTGTCCGACTCTTTGCGACCCCATGACTGTAGCCTACCAGGCTCCTCCGTCCATGGGATTCTCCAGACAAGAATACTGGAGTGGGTTGCCATTTCCTTCTCCAGGGAATCTTCCCAACCCAGGGATTGAACCCGGGTCTCCTGCATCAGAGGCAGACGCTTAACCTCTGAGCCACCAGGGAAGCCTTAATGCTCACATCTGGGTCAATACTTGATATTATTGTCAACTAGTTTTTGCTAATAAAATGGCATCTCACTGTGACTTTATGAGCATTGTTCTGACTACTTTGGAGGTTAAGCATCTTTTTACATGCTGATTGGCCGTTCTGATATTCTCTTCTGCAAAGTACCTGTTCACTGCTTTTGCAGATGTTTCTATGAGGTGTCTGTCTCCCAACTAGTCTCTGACTTGGTGCTGCCTGTTTATCCCACTTCTACCCTTTTGGCATCCAGTGCTCAGATCCACTCTCATATTCCGAGAGCTGCAGCCCACTCCCACAGGTGAACTATGTCCCCCGCCCCCAGCCCTCCATGGTGCAGGCAGGCTCCCTGTCAGCCAGCCTGAACCCACAACAGCAGAGGGTTTCACACCAGACTTAGCCCAATCAGAAGGCAATTCAAGTAGAAGATGATCCCTAAAGGTTTCCTCCTTTAATTTCTAAGATCAAAGCCTTTGTAATAATCCTCTGAACAAACTCAGCTTCAATTAACAAGAAAGCTGCACGAAACAATTTTGAAATGGATGACAAAAATCCCCAAATCTCTTCCATCTCACGTTCTTCAAAAGGCAAGAGTGGGTGATTTATCTAAGACCAAGGCCCAAAATGCCCTTCTCATTTTAATGAAATGTCCAGAATGGACTGTGCAGGTCATTAGATCCCCCTTAAGAATATCATTGAAATACCTCCATCTCAAAGAACAAAAAAAAAAACACCCCAAAACACCTCCATCTTTCCCAACAAATTGACTAGTGGAAAAACTATGTTTCATATAATTCTTGGCATGGAAGCAAGCCCAGATATCATCTTAGTCCATGACTTCATTTTTTAGTTAAAGAAGCTGGCTCAGAGGGGAAAGTGCTTTGCCAAGGCTACAGAGCAAGGTCAGAGATAGCACGGGAACAGCATCTCAGGCACCTCCTCCAGCTAGCCTGCTCCCCATCAAACTGATATGAAAGAAAAAAGGCCAAGGGATGTTCTCAAAGTTCTTTAGTTTGAGTTCAGCTTCTTGGAACCCAGCAACATAAAGGTACTGCGTGCTCCACAGATAATAAAACAAACACATACCTAAAACCTGTACATCAAATGACTGTCATATCACCTAATACCTTAGTTTTGGATGGCAAGTGAAAGAGACGTTATCATCATTTTCTTTTTAGCTTCAACTCTTCCACCAGAGCAACAGAATTGATTAAAACAAGGCTTCCAGAAAAGGGCATGCCTGCTTAATTTGCATTCAACCCTCAAATTAAGGGAATACTGGCATGCAATTATATTTCTCATTACCATAGCCTAATCTGACCTTATATGCATCCTCCTCCATGTACTTCACAGACGGCACTTTTTACTGCCACTGTGACGGGGATTTCTGGGCTCTTTTTGAAAAATAAAAACAAAAAACCAGACTGTTGCCTTCTGTCTCCAACAGTGCTAACTATTATGGTAGAACCCTGAGCCTCTCTTAGAATAGAAAACAGCCTCCTGTTTACATAGAAGAGCACACAGTTAAGGATTAAATGGCTACTCCTTTTTGGAGAGGCCAATGGTTGTGCAAGATTCATTCAACAATCAGGCACTGACATTCACCAGGTGCTTTGCCTGAAGGGGTAGCCACGTGGAAAACAAGAGAGATGGCTTACTCCCAAAATGCACAGCGGCTGATGTACAGAAGATGCATCTGAACACGGAGGAAGGAGAGATTCACTCTGGGGGAACTTGAAGGATGCTTCACCAAGGAGACAGGTTTGAACTGCATTTTGAGAGAGGAGGTGGAGGAGACCTTTGGGGCAGAGGAGGTAGCACCAGGAAAGATGCATACATGTGAGATGGCATGGATCCAGCTTGGGGGACAATCGTGGGAGACAAAGCTGGTGAGCTCTGAGTCAGACCCCAGACCAGCTGTCACTTTGAGGAGCGTGGGTTCTCTCCTGCAGGTTGTGGAGACACGAAGGACAGAAAGTGTCCCCGTCGCGTTAAAGGCAGAGGTGGGGAGTTGCGATGGCACTGGGCTCATTCCCACAAAACCACACTCCGGGCAGACTGTTCCTAAAGTACACAGAACCCGTTCTGCAGTCCCCCAAGGCTGGGACATGTTTCCATCAGCCCTCTAACTGGCTGCTCCTGGAGGAGGAAGCTCAAACTCCACTTCCTTTGAGAGACCCTCCATGGCCTCTCTTCCCAAACAATCCTCACCCCCCACTTATTCCTGGTCACGTTGACCCTTCACATTGGTTCCTCACAGGACTCATCACAATCTGTAGTCACCCTGTTTCTGTGTTTACCTGTTTATTGTCTCCCACACTGGGATGGAAGCCCCATGGAAGCAGGGCCCCTGTGTACGCAGCTCATCATTCGTGCCTAGAATGGTAACTAGCACAAAGGAAGATGTTAAATATTTGTTGAATGAATTAAAAAATGAATGAATGCATTTCCAGGGTTCTACCGGCTACTACACCCCTTCTCTCCCATTGAAGAAAGTATGTGTGTGTGTGTGTGTGTGTGCGCGCGCTAAGTCACTTCAGTTTTGTCCCACTCTTTGTGACCCCATGTACAGTAGTCCACCAGGCTCCTCTGTTCATGGGATTCTCCAGGCAAGAATACTGGAGTGGGTTGCCACTCCTCTAGGGGATCTTCCCAACCCACAGATGTATATTTGAGTGTAAGTGAGCAAGAATGATATTATCTGTTACACAATCTGTATGCCCAGGTCACACCACAGAACTACCAGGGAGTGGACTACCAGGGAAATCCCAACAACTGGTATATTTAAAGCCCAAATATGTCATAATCCATTTCAGAGCCTAAGAATACATCTTTGATTATACCCAACTCCTCAGTTAGGATTTGATACCTACAAAGATGGTAATTTAATCTCAAAGATTTACTCCTATCTCTACAAAGTTGAGGGGCTTCCCAGGTGGCGTAGCGTTAAAGAACCTGCCTGCCGATGCAGGAGACACAAGACTCAGGTTCAATCCCTGAGTCAGGAAGATACCCTGGAGAGGGAATGGCTACCCACTCCAGTATTCTTGCCTGGAAAATTTCATGGACAAAGGTGCCTGGTGGGCTACAGTCCATGGGGTCACAAAGAGTTGACACAGCTGAGCACATGTGCACACACCACACAGTTCATGTATTTATTGTTCTATACCATGGAGGGAGTTTAGAAGTTCTTTGAAAAGATAAACTCGAAAGTGAAAGTCGTTCAGTTGTGTCTGACTCTTTGCGAAACCATAGGCTATAGAGTCCATGGAATTCTCCAAGCCAGAATACTGGAGTGGGTACCTGTTCCCTTCTCCAGGGGATCTTCCCAACCCAGGGATCAAAGCCAGGTCTCCTACTGTGCAGGCAGATTCTTTACCAGCTGAGCCACCAGGGATGTCTTTCATGTGCTGGGCACTAGAATATGGAAATATAAATAAGATAAAAGTCCAGATCTTATAATAGTAAGACCAGGAGAAACAAGATACACCCTGCCATGACAGGTGTTACTCAACTAGAGGGCCGTGACAATGACTTTCATTTACTTGAGAAGGACTTTTTAATCTTGAAGGATCCTTAAATTTTTTCCATTTATAAAAGCTTTATCGAATTTGTTACAATATCGTTTCTGTTTTTATGTTTTAGTTTTTTGGCCTCGAGGCATGAGAGATCTTAGCTCCCCGATCAGGGATTGAACCTTCACCCCTGCTTTGAAGGCAAAGTCTTAACCACTGGGCTGCCAGGGAAGCCCCAACAATTGCTAGCATTGGCCAACACTGTAACACAAAGCATTTCATGTGTAAACCTCATTAAATCCTCATAGCCATCCCCAGGATGTGGGTACTATCCTTGTCTCTCCCATTTTACAGATGAGGAAAACAAAGAACAGAAAGGTTAAGGAACTTGCCTAGGGTCACACAACTATTAAGACGACAGAGCCTGGATTCAGATCCAGACAGCCCAGCTTCAGAGTCCTTGCGCTCAAACCTCAGGCCTTTTGTGTCATGAGAACAAAGGGGCAGGAAAGAGCACTCGTGCCTGTAGAAGGGACACTTCCTGGGGAAGACAGTGTGAGTGTTTGCCTTGAGAGATGGGTCGACTTTCAAGAGGCAGAGATGGGGGCAGGACTGTTTCCCAGCAAGTGCACGGCGGCGGCATTAGTGGATATTTGGAAGTTGGAAAACACTCTTTAGCAATGGCATTTGGGAGACTGTAGGGTCCCTGATAAGGAGAAATAAGATATAGTGAGGGACATGGGCCAAGCGAAGGCCAGATTATGGAGGCCAGATTATGTCAGGATACCAGTAAGGATCTGCATTTTGGTTAATAGCCATTTAGGAGTCACCGAAGGTTTTCTTTCTTCTTAATTAGTTAATTTGGCTGCGCTGGGTCTTAGCTGTGGCATATGGGATCTAGTTCCCTGACCAGGGATTGAACCTGGACTCCCTGTATTGGGAGCATACAGTCTTAGCCACTGGACCACCAGGGAAGTCCCGGCATTGAAGGTTTTCAAATGGCAGGGGCAAGCGCAAGCTGGAGCGTGGTCTGGAGGGTGAGAGGGTGGCAGGAGACCAATTTGGCAGCAGTATTAATAATCCAAGCCCAGGGAACAAAAACAGGCTAGGAACAGTGACAGGGAGATAAAAGAGGAAGTATCAGACGTGAGAGGTTATAGAAGGACTTGGTGTGGGATTGGAACACGGAGAGCAGTGAGCGGAAGGAGCCACAGGAGCGGCCCATGTTTTGCACTGGAAGGATGGAGACACCATTCCCTCTGATAGGGAAGACAGGAACAGGCCTGGCGGAGCAAAGGGGGCAGATAAATTTCCTTTGGGAATATAAGGAGTCCATCTCATTATTCTTAAGCCAAGCCAGCAGGAAGATTTTCTGACTATTATTTGAAGCCCCGCTCAGAGATTCTTTGCACCAACTGCTTTCAAATTGTTCTGTGACCTTTTACCTACTGAAATTGTGAATCCATCTGTGGTGAGAGATTTTAGGAATTCTGCCTTTACTTAATTATGACTCTTCAATCCTAGAAGGCTGTGATGTGGTCTAATTCCATCAAGAATACAGGAAAGCCAGAAGTGAGTTTCTTTGTTCAACGAATTCAAAGCAAGGTGGGGGGGGGGGGTGAGCTTCTGTCCAACTTGGGCAAAAGTTAAAACATCCTTGAATTGAATTTGAAGCCATTAACAGTTCAAGACTTGTTGCTCTGGACTCTATAAAGAGGTGATTAACTTTCAGGGAGGGCCTGGTGCTAGATCCTGTGGCTAGATAGATTTATCATAGATGCTATCCACAGCGTGGTTTATTCTCCCGTTACCCAAAGTGTGGTCCATGGACCAGCAGCGTTAGCATCAAGAAACTTACTAGAAATCTCGGGTGCCACTCCAGGCCTATGGAATTAGAATCTTCATTTAATAAGACCTCAGGTGATGTACATGCAGTCATACAGACTAAGAATATAGGCTTTGGGGATTTCCCTGGTGGTTCAGTGGTTAAAAATCCGCCTCCCCAGAGAATGTGGTCTTTGGTTGGAGGACAAAGATCCTACATGCTGCAGGCCAACTAAGCCTGCGAGGTAACTACTGAGCCTGCGCTATGAAGCCCAGAGCAGGCAAAAAAAAGAGAAGAGTATGGGATTTGGAATCAGATGTACCTGGCTTTAAATCTCAGCTTAGCCATTTAACTACCAAATCTCTTGAACCTGCTTCACGTGTAAAACCAATCAGTGGCCCTAGACTTTGGTTTCACCCGAGAACTGGAGAGCTTTCCAAAACCACCATGGCCCGGGCATACTACAGACCAACTAAATCAGCATCTCTCCCAGGTAGGATCCTGACATCAGAAGTTAAAGGCCTCCAGGGTATTCCAATGTGCAACCAAGGTGGACAGCCTCTGATGAAGGACAAGGGTGTGGCCACTGGAACCAATCTTCATAATGTATTCCAACTCTATTTCACATGAGGACTTAAGTTTCCCTAAGCTTGAGCTCCTCCATCTATGAATGGCATGACATGTTAAAAACTCTTTCAAAGGGCTCTGGGCACTGAAGGAGTTGACAAATGTGGCCATGATGCACAGTGCTCAATGAGTATTTGTTATTATTTATGCAAATCCCAGCTAGCTTCCTTTGCAGAAAGAACCTAGGAAGCAACACATGGTTTGCAGTTATCACATAAACACCGGTCTGTGGTCATGATGGTGGTGCTTTCCCCACCAAGGTTGACTTCCAACAACTTGGCCTCCAAGAGGTTAATGGGTGTTGCCTTTGCTGTTGTAAAAACATAAGAACCTATTGTTTTTCTTCTTATATTAGAGAATGAGACAAAAGCGGCTGGCAAGGAGCTTTCGCAGAATGAGTGAGAGTGAGGTTTACATAAAATGCTTCCAACTGTGGGGTCAGGGTGGGGTGGGGGCAGGGGCAAGGCAGATCATGCAATGTTTGGTGCTCTGCCTCCCAGAGCTCTGCAAATGGGAAAGCAAGGCCTGGGGAGCTGAGACTTATACACAGTCACGTGCAATTTAAGGCCATGAGCAGAAGATGTAAAGTGACCCCCGGTCAGATGGAGAGGAAATAGCCTAGTCGTGAAAAAGAAACTGAACTAAAGGGAAAATAAAGACATTAATACGGCTTTGAACCAAAGTGCTTTTCAAATACTTGTGGCTCTAACCTGCCCAGGAGGTAGATAAGCATGTTCCCTTTAGTTTGTCCTCAACTTCAACCTCTCGTAAGAGGTTAAGAAACACACCCAAGGCTGGAACTGACACTCAGACCTCCCGACTTCCTGGCTTTGGAGCTGGGAGTTCAGCCTCCAACTCCCTTGTCTATCAGGAAAAACATCTGGGTTATAATGCTTGAGGATGGGATATCGAGGGGAAGTGGTGGAAGTTTGGTTCTTTAAGGAACTTTGAGCAAGACTGCAGAAGACCCAGCCAGGCGCCCCGCCCATGGCCTGAGTCACAAGCGCAAATGTTTCTGTGCTTCTTCCATCCTGGACGCTTCCCTTGTATGACCTTCAGAGAACTCTGTCTGAGATGTTGGATGGGAAGAAAAGTGGAGACTTCAAAATGTGTGAACACAGACCGGTCCTGAGGCGCCATCACGGGTAACAAAGCCTTTCCTTTACACGTTCACCTGTCCGTGATCCCACGAGGCTCCCCTACTGCACTGGCAGATGCCTACTTAAAGCAGAGAGAGAGAGGGGAACAGGCAGGACCACAAGGAGAAAAAGCAAGGGGAAGTCATCTTTAAAGGCCAGAAGGTTATAGAAAACATAATAAAATGCAACTGTTTCCTTTAAAATTTTTAATGGGCAGGAAATGGTATAGAATAACTGCCAAGTCACATAAATTAACGTTTTGGTTAATGTCTGTGATCCCGGAAAAAGCCCTCTATTGGTTGATGCAAACGGCGGGAGAGTTTTCACTGCCCGCTGCCTGGGCGCGTGCCTGGGTGTGGGCCACGGACCCATCTTCACATGGTCCAGAAAAAGAGGCGGCTGCCATGCCTGGCGGGCTTCAGATCGCCTTCCACCTCAGGGATGGGCTCTGGCCTTGCTCTTGAGTGATAGGGATTCTCTGGTAAAGGCCGGTCTGTTTTCACTTTGGTGACCTGCAGAGGGAGGAGGAGGAAAAGGGAGGCTGAGAGTCAGGTGCAGCAGCTGTGACCACAGACACACCTCCGGGGCTCCTCTCTGCCCCGGCGGCCCAGCCCCTCCTCGTCTTCGAAGCCCTAGCACATCACACTTCACCCTGAATACACACTGAAGAATGCCTACTGTGTGCCACTCCGTGTGGAAGAAGTTAGGATACAGAAGGGAACAAGATTCACATAGTCCTCACTGCAGAAGCCAGACAGGAGCCATCCCCGAGGCCTTCCCAGGCAAGTCACGGGGGAGGAGCAAGACCTCCACCCACCCGCTGTTCTCCAGGAGCCCCAACTATTTCTGAAGGGGGAGTATTTAGCTCCATCTTGAAGGACGAGTAGGAACCAATCAGGAAGGCAGAGAGGAAAAGACCTTCCAAGTAAACCCAGAGTACACACAGAGGGAGGGAGGCATGTCCTCAGAACGGCCGAAGGACAGGCTGTGCGCCTGGTCCTGTTGTGAAAGACGACATTATTCCAGTTCATGCTGACACCCCTCAGAGTCAACCTGCAGGTTCACTGGGGCCACCCAGCTAACAGTGGAAGCACCAGGACTTGAAGCCAGATCTGCCTGCTCCAGGGCCTGTGCTTTTTACATGTCACGAGACGCCGGGAGGCAAGGGCCAGATGATGGAGGGCGATGAACGACATGCAAAGATGTTTGAATTTTAATCCAGTGGCAACAGATGTTACTGGAGCGAGGAAGAACTTAATCACGTCTGCAGGCAAGGGCAGAGTGTGCAAAAGCTAGACTGGGGGTGCTGAGCCAACAGGCCGGGTGAGGGTAGAGACAGAACTGGGGTCCAAGGGGAGAGGAGGATGGAATTCTGTACCCACATGAGCCCACAGAAGTCTCCATCAGAAACCCAGCGGAAACTGTTCTCACTGTAAAGATGAGGAAATGGGCCCAGAGAAGCAGAAAGACGGAAGGCCACGATTATTAACAGCCTTGTTACCTAGTGGTCTCCCAAGCCACCCCATGTGATACGACCAGATCAATCTTCCCAGATGTACAAATTCAAACACCATTTATTGTGAACAGAGCTTTCATGGAAACAGTCCCCCAATTCTTATTATAATCACCCTCCGAGGTATAATTATCTCCAGCGCACAGAAGAGGAGCAGAGATGCTGGCTTGTCTAAGATCAGGACACTGTAAATGTCAGAGCTGGAGCTGGAACTCCAGTCTTCTGACTACAAGTCCAGAATAGTTTTTCATTTGCTTTTAAAACAGTTTTCTCATCTCTCCGCTATAATTAGAGATCACTAATGGTTCCTTGTTGCTTGACAGAGTATTCCAAATGCCTCCAGCTGGCATTTGAAGCTCCTTTAAGGAATTCAAGATGTCTGTGAAATAAATCTAGAGAAAATAAAAGGGCCCCTTTAAAGGACAAATTACTGTGGAAAGGACAATGAAACAACTCCCTCTTCCGCACCACTCAAGACAGAAGGAGCAGGAGCACGCGGGCAGACTAGTTACTTGGTAAACGACCTTGGGGATCCGACTGAACTTTCAATTCCCATCTGTAAACGGGGCCAACAGTAGCTCCCAGGGTTATTAGAATAACACACGTGAAGTGCCTGATGTACGGAGCAGATGTTCCACTAGCTATTTTCAAAATTAACAATATCAGGGAGATGGAATTACGGGTGAGAGAGCGCAATCCTACCTAGGAAAGCCAGAACCTTCAAAAACAGACCTGACACCTGAGCTGAGACTGGATGAGGGATTCACAAGGTGCCCGTGGGAGGGCAGGGACCAGGATGCGTGAGTGAGCGATGCTGAAGCACAGACTCTGTCCGGCCAGTTAGGACCCTTCTTAGAGACTGAACTGAAGTATAACTAAAGCTGGTCATCTTCTTAACGAAATACACTTTTGGAAAGAGTTCAGGTAACAATATCTTTTTCTTTTCAAGGTTTTTTTTAAAAGGTTAATACAAAGATTCAGGAATAAATATACTTTCTTAACAGCATGATTTGTAAATTCTCCTTTGATGAGACAGAAATGAGAAAAGGCAGTTTTCTTTACTAGATGTAAAAGTTCTACCACTTTCCAACTTAGAATTATCAACTATTCAAAATAACTTGGGAGACTTCCCTGGTGGTCCAGTGTATAAGACTCTGAGCTCCCAATGAAGGGGGCCCAGGTCCAATCCCTGGTCAGGGAACTAGATCCTGCATCCCGTAACTAGAAGATCTTGTGTAATGCAATGAAGATGGAGGATCTCACGTGCCACATTACTAAGACCTGGCGCAACCAAAATAAATAAATAATAAATAAAAATAAATATTTTTGTAAAAAATAAATAAAAACAATTTGCTCATTTTGTATTAGAATATATACACTGCTGCTGCTGCTACTGCTGCTAAGTCACTTCAGTCGTGTCCGACTCTGTGCGACCCCATAGACGGCAGCCCACCAGGCTCCGCCATCCCTGGGAGTCTCCAGACAAGAATACTGGAGTGGGTTGCCATTTCCTTCCCCAGTGCATGAATGGGAAAAGTGAAAGTGAAGTCGCTCAGTCGTGTCCGACTCTTAGCGATCCCATGGACTGCAGCCTACCAGGCTCCTCCGTCCATGGGATTTTCCAGGCAAGAGTACTGGAGTGGGGTGCCATTGCCTTCTCCGATATATACACTACTATATATAAAATAGATAACCAACAAGGACCTATTGTATAGCACAGGGAATTATACTCAGTATACTGTAAAAGCATACAACGATGAGAATGTTTTTTAAAAAAAGAATATATATATAAAAATATACATGTATAACTGAATCACTTTACTGTATACCTGAAACACAGCACTGTAAATCAACTATATTTCCATAAAAATTTTTCAAAAGTAAAAATAAATAAGTTGTTCACTGCAGCAAAAGAAGGCATCTGAAGGAAAGATTTGCCAGATACCAAAAAACAAAATTGCTAAACCATTCTTCTACTTTTGGCAACAAGCTTAAGACCCAACTATCATCCACAGATGCCACATACAAAGGGAAGGGAACATTAATAATTATGGGCCTATGGGTCAACACTATGTTGGGGATTCACATAGCCTCCTTAGCTTAATTCCCACAGAAAAACAGGGACTAATACTGGTCCCATCTTATAACTGTGGTGGGAGAGGAGAGGGTTAGCAATTTGCTCAAGATCCCAGAGCAATGAAGTCATGAAACTAAGATTCAAACCTACTTTCAGTCTCCTTTCAAACCAGTCTTTCCCACCATGCCTTGCTACCTATGCTTCCCAGAAGGAATGGAGGAGACGATGCTTAAGAAGCAGGGACAGTTCAGATCACAAACCAGCCATGCGTCTCAGGATACAGAGGGGATGCTCAGTTTTATGAGCAAATAGGAAGCCCCTTTGAAAAAAAAATTTTTTTTAATGGACAGTCATATTTATTTTCCACACAGATCATGCCTATAGTCATCCACCCTGCCCTCCCAGAAGCTCACGTAGCCCAGTTAAGAACGCCTGTCCAAGAAGTGAAGACAGTGCAAGGATTCAAAATAATATTCCAGGAGATGCTGAGCTAGAGGAACTGAGGACTGGATCAAGGAAGACAGAGGGCTAAGTGAAGAAAAGAGATGTTCAGGTTTCTTCTAGCTCTGAGGTTTCAACAGATGGTGGTGTCACAGCTGAGACAGGAAATAAAGCAGAAAGGAGAAAAACACACTTTTAAAACTACAGGTGTTACTTTAAAAAAAAAAATCTCAGATATGCTCCTGAAAAATCAGGCATAACCTCAAACCCATTTCCCCATAATAACCTCAATGTTTTCAACTGACCGAGCCCCTTAAACACTTTATCCTCACCTACTCCATTCTTCTCCAGCTATTAATAATTAACCAACAAGAAGCCTGCACACGCTGGAAGATCCATGTCAAGGAGCATTTCTATTAAGTAAACTCTGCGCTGTGGATAATCACTCCCCAGCTGAGCTGACTGGTCAGTTTGGATCTGTCACATCAGACCTGAACTCACAAAAGACCCTTTCTGGACCTCCTCCTGCCTTTCCCCACCCTCAGGGAGAGAGAGACCAGCAGGAACCATGTTACCTTTGACAGCTCCCCCAGGTCCGGCCGCACCCAGCCCAGTTTGTCCAGCACACACTCGTCAAACTGTGCCTGCTGTTTGCGACAGTGACGAAATAGCTGCAGGCCGGAGTAATCGATGCAGGTCCAGTATTCCGTAAAAGGCTCCGCGCAGTGCCGCTTTATCTGCCTGGAAAAGAGGCCTTGGTTAGGAGTGTGCGTCTGTGTGTGTGTATGTGTGTGTGTGAGTGTGCGCACGCTCTCAGTCACATCTGATTCTTTGTGACTTCATGCACGGTAGCCTGCCAGGCTCCTCTGTCCACTGGAATTTTCCAGGCAAGAATACTGGAGAGAGTTGCCATTTCCTACTCCTGACCCAGGAATCGAACCCCCATCTCCTGGGTCTCCTGCACTGGCAGGCATTTTCTTTTCCACTGCGTCAGCTAGGAAGCCCTTGGTTAGGGGCAGCTCTTTGCAGAACCATGAAAAACAAAAAAGTGGGGAAAAATTTGATACAGACCTCAAACACACAGCCTTGCTTCCTGAAAGGTATGAGTACTCTTACCTCACTTGCAAGGCAACTTGGAAATCCTCAGGTTGAGGACCAATACGTAAAAAAAGATCTGAGGCATACGACCTAATTTCTTTGTACAGCAAAAACAAATGAAAAGAAATGCCAAAAGACTGTCACCTGGGACTTTCCTGGTAGTCTAGTGGCTAAGACTCCATGCTCCCAATGCAGGGAGCCCGGATTCAGAACTAGATCCAACATGCTGCAACTAAGACCCAACACAGCTAAATACATTAATAAATAAATATTTTTAAACCAAAAAAGCCTAAGGTGTATATATTTTCCTCAAATAACTCCTCACTTGGGACCTATTTATTCCCCTTAGATCCAATTCTAAAGATTACCAGCTTTCAAAATTTAGAAGAGAAGGAGGCATACTCAGAGATGTGCGTGCTGACAGAAGTCAGAGGTGACAGACAATGACAAAGGAGGAGATAGAATTATAAAAAGCAAATTCACAAATTGACAAGGATCTTCTGATCTTGGGGGTCAATCACTGTAGAGGCAGACAGCCCTCCACACCTCCAAAGCTCAAGAACTTCATTCTATTTGTGCACTGAACAAAAACAGAGATTGATTCTTGTCATTAATAAGAAAGTTCAACTATATTTGCTCTCTTAAGAAGCAACATAGAATATAATTCATTTTGTGGTCACCAAAAGTGGTTGAAGAAAAAGTAACTTGTGTATGAAAGGGATAAGCCTTCATTATTTTGTAAAGTTCCCCTTCTCTTACCATTCAATGTTGCTAGTAATCAAATAAATGCAACTTCAGGCAAGAATAAAATACTGTTATTTTACGTGAACGGCTATCTGAGGCAGTGGAAGAAGCCTAGAGCGCCTCCTTCCCCTGTTGGAATAACAATGAAGAACTTACTTGTCATTTTCCAAGAACCTAGCTACAGTGAAGGCAGGAATCGTATTTAACCTAAGAACTTCAGAGGTGACTGAAGGAAATACATGAGAAAAATTGGCTTTCCATTCCTGCTCAGTCCCGCTCCTGTGAGGCAACCAATGGATATCAGTTTCTTATACCCTTACCCTTTCAGGTATTTTGAGAATAACCTTTGGAGGGGTGACAGGAGGTATAATAAGAAGGAATGTCAAAGCCTAGGGAGCTTTTCCAGGTTATCTCTAGTCTCACTAACCTACACTTGTATGGTATACAAAATTGCACCCTGCTAACCTCGACTAAAGGAACTTGGAACTAAAGAGCCTCTTGATGAAGGTGACAGAGGAGGATGAAAAAGCTGGCTTAAAACTCAACATTCAAAAAACGGAGATCATGGCATCTGATCCCATCACTGCATGGCAAATAGATGGGGAAACAATGGAAACAGTGACAGACTATTCACTTGGGCTCCAAAAACACTGTGGACAGTGACTGCAGCCAGGAAATTAAAAGAGCCGCTTGCTCCTTGGAAGAAAAGTAATGACAAACCTAGACAGCATATTAAAAAGCAGAGACATTACTTTGCCTACAAAGGTCCGTAGAGTCAAAGCTACGGTTTTTCCAGTAGTTGTGTATGAATATGAGAGCTGGACAATAAAAAAGGCTGAGCACCGAAGAATTGATGCCTTCAAGCTGCGGTGCTGGAGAAGACTCTTGAGAGTCCCTTGGACAGCAAGATCAAACCAGTCAATCCTAAAGGAAATCAATCCTGAATATTCATTGGAAGGACTGATGCTAAAGCTAAAGCTCCAATACTTTGGCACACTTGATGCAAAGTGCCGACTCACTGGAAAAGATCCTGATGCTGGGAAAGACTGAAGGCAGAAGGAGAAGGAGACGACAGAGGATGAAATGGTTGGATGGCATCACTGAATAATGGACATGAGTTTGAGCAAGCTCCGGAAGATGGTGATGGACAGGGAAGCCTGGTGTGCTGCATGCAGTCCATGGGGGTGCAAAGAGTCGGACATGACTGAGCGACTGAACAAAACCTTAACTTGAGAATCACACTTGGTAGTGAGCTACCATGACCAGTTGGAACTTTAGACTCCTTCAATATGCTGTGGCAGAAGAAGGGTGCAAACCATCTCTCTGTGGGGCTGTGATCTGAACTCTGCTACCCTGGCACCTACATGAACAGACAATCATCTACTAGTTCTTACAGCAGGCAACTTCAGCATCCTGGAAGCTCGTGAAATCCAAACATTTCTCACTTATACATACTTTCTTTGAGTCAAAGGAAAAATGCTTTGCCAAAGTTCTTAGAAAATAAAACGCTTTCAAATGAATACACATTCTACCTTATTAGCAATCAAATGAATACAAATTCAAGCAGGAATAAAATACCATTTTGTACCTATCAACTATTTAAATCAAATGCAATGCTGGTGAAGGATATCAGGATACAGTGCTGAGTACAGCATAAACTGACCCAACTTCAAAAGAAAGGGCAACTGTAATTCAAGAGCCATAAATCATGTTCAAAGTCTTTTAAAGTATAATCTCATTGCTGGGAAATGTATGCCAATGAATTAATTAAAAAATGAAAATGATCTCTACACAAATGTAACCACTGCAGATTTATCCAAAACAATCAAAAACGGAAATGAACAATGACGTTTACTAACAAGAATCATGAAGTACATTTTGGCTGGTTTAATCTACCAGTGGAATATTAGACAGCCATTAAAAATGATGATCGCAAAGAGGGAGCAACTTGAAAGAATGTTTCCAACAGTTTCAAGAGAAAAATGAGTATTTTGAATGAATACACACACTATGACTTTAAGTACAAAAATATCTCTGCATGTGAACAAAGACAGCAGAAGCAAGAAAGAAGGAAAACAGCTATTGTGTGAATAGCTCTTACGTCACTGTAGGGGACATCTGTTCGTTTGTGTAGCCAGCAGTCATTCCCCATTCTTCTGGAACACCCTTAAAATTCTCCTTTGGGGAACAACCCCTCCCTACGGCTTGGCAATGTGATTCAGATGAGTCTAAGTCTACTCCCCACTTAAGGCAAGGCCTGACCAGTCACAGTATTTTATTTCTCTCAAAACCTAACTGATTCAGAGACACGTACATGAAGTCGATCAGCCAGGATAATGAGACTCAGTTCCAGGGACCTCGGCTCATGCTACTGGATGGCACTCCATCCATGCTACTGGATGGCTTATGCTACTGGATGGGTCCTTACTTCTAGGTTAAGTAAGGAGCCTAGAAGCTTGGAGAGGCTGGAGGCCATTTCTGCTACAGCAAGGAAAGTCTCTTTGAAAATGAGTATGATAGAGAAAAGCAGAACTAAGAAACTGAGGGGAGAAGAGGTGAAGCAAAAAGACACCAAGTAGTTATGAAATTATTTAAGCCCTTGGATCCAGCCCTGCCTGATGCCAATTCTATTTCTGGACTTTACACTTAACATGAGTCAATTCCCTATGAATTCAGTTTCTGTCCCTTTGAGTTTTGACTAATATGGTTGTTAAGACATTTTTCTACAACTAAAATTTGGATTTTTTCTACTTATAGTACTAAGTATAGTGGCCTATCTAAACATTTGACTCTAAACACACCTTCCTTTCCATCATAACTGTGGTAATAATAATGATAACAAATTAGTGAATGCCTGATAGCTAGCAAGCACTGTGCTAAGTTGCTTTTATGTGCCTTTTCAAATTTCTCACAACAATCTTATATGACAGGTATTACTCTAGTTTGGAAATTGTGATTCACAGAGATTAAAGAACATGCTAATATTCACAATAGACATGACATGGAAAACAACCTAAATGTCCATCAATAGATGAACAGATAAAGAAGATGTGGAGTGTGTGTGTGTGTGTATATACAATGGAATCCTGCATGTTAAGTTGCTTCAGTTGTGTCTGACTCTTTGCGACCCCATGGACTGCAGCCCATCAAGCTCCTCTGTCCACAGGATTCTCCAAGCAAGAATACTGGAATGCGTTGCTATGCCCTCTTCCAGGGGATCTTCCTGACCCAGGGATTGAACCCACATCCCTTACGTCTCCTGTGTTGACATGTGGGTTCTTTACCACTAATGCCACCTGGGAAGCCCGTACAATGGAATCCTACTCAGTCATAAAAGAGAATGAAATAATGCCATTTGCAATAACACAGACAGACCTAGAGATTAAACTAAGTGACATCAGACAGAGACAAACATGTATGATATCACTTATATGCAGGATCTAAAATACAGCACAAATGAATACATCTATGAAACAGACTCACAGATATAGAAATGCAAATTATTATATATGGGATGGATAAAAAACAAGATACTACTGTATAGCACAGGGAACTATAGTCAATATTCTGTGATAAACTATAATGGAAAAGAATATTAAAAAAAGAACACATACATGTATAACTGAATCACTGTGTTGTACAGCAGAAATCAGTAACATTGTATAATGCCACACTAACAGTGTAAATCAACTCAACTTCAAAAAAAATTTAAAAAGAAAAAGAACATATAATAAGAACAAATAATAAAAACAAATAATAAAAATAAGTATCATTTATTGTGAGCTTTACAGTGGTCTATCTGACTGCAAAGCCTTCTATTTCCTACCAGAATTAGTCAGTAAAATTATCCTTCCACTTAATTTAGCTGGACATTCACCAAGATAACACACACCTTGATATTTCAACCCCCCGGCACTTAGGTGAAAAGATCCTACCTGAAGAACTCCAGGGCGCACTGGTTGACAAGCTTGCCTTCCTCTAGACACCGCCGGGGGTCCTTCTCTTCCCACCGGCACAGCATGAACTCCTTGTTGGGCTTGTCGCACTGAGCTCCGTAGTGATGGGCCGCAGCTTTCAGCACAGCCGAACTGACTTTCACCTGAGGAGAGGGATGGAGGAGAAGGGTCAAGATTCGTGACCAGAACACCAGGTCCTCAACCTCACCTCATGATCAAGGTGATCCTCACCCTCTCACAAGACAGAGGGAACAGGAAGGTAGCCTTGTTCTGACTTCGCCCAGGAAACTAAAGACAGGGACTCCCGTAATAATCCCTTAGGATCCACAGCACTTCCAAGACCACAGATCTCTTTCATGGTGTGACTTTCACACCTTTGTAATAATCTCATCAGGCTGGTATCACCAACTCCCACTTGAGACATAAGGGAACGGCAGCCCCAAGAGAATCCTTAGATCTTTGTGAGACAGAAAGTGGAGCTCTGAAGGGAGATGGAGGCTTCGGGGATGTAAGGGGAGGAACCAACCCTGAGGAGTGTGGATGAGTCTCCTTTCCAGGAATAAAAGTCACAGTGGAAGGACATGTAAAATTTCCAGAAGACAGAATCACAGATGATTATAGAGACCTGAAGGGACCAACAAGAGCCTATAGTCCAGCAAGTTATTAATAATAAAGTACTGCATTTGTGGACTTTGTGAAGTTCAGAGTATATTCAAGGCAACCATCCCTACAGCTACGCCAGTCTCACTCACTTGCAGCCCAGCAGATTCTCGAGAAGCACAGAGTAGCCGCAGCCAGCTCACCATACAGCCCAGAGCCTGTCTAGCAGCTGCTGCAGCAGGGGTCCCACTGGCCTCTTTTCTGTACCACCTCTTCCGGTACCAGTCCCAGGGCAGTTTTAATTACTGTTTGTTGTCTGGGAAGACCATCCTCCTCACCAGCCCTCCTTTTCAAAACTGGTCCAGCTGTTCTTACAGATGAATACCCCTCCCCCGAGAGTTTGCACTGCAATCGTGCTAAGTCTAGTTATATATCAAATTAGAATGGAAAGGGCACTTTTACAATACTGGGTCTCTGCTCACATTTTATCTCCCCCAGAGAGTCTTTCCCTGATCACCTTAGATAAGCTAGCCCCGGCGGTCACTCGATCTGTGACCCCTGGAATGTAAGCTCCAAGAGGGCAGGGGTTTTGTTTCCAATAGAGGTCCACTACTGTAAATATGTCCATTTTCCCTAAATTCTAATTAAGGTGATATTTACCGTGGTCCACCAAGCACCCAAAACGCACCAGCACAAGGAGCTGTCATGAATGAGAACAAGACAGGGTAAAACGAGGCATTAAATACTTGGCTTGTGATGGCAGCTGGGGAACGAGAGCAGAAAGAGAAATTGGGGGGGGGGACAGGTTTTTCTGGCCGTGGGAAGGAAACCCCTGACACAGAGACCTAGAAAGGATGCGGTGGAGAGACTGGGTTTGTGTGGCTGAAGGAGGAAGTGTGGACCAGGAGTGGGGAGATGAGGCTGGTGCAGCCAGGGTGCTGGTCATGTAGGGGGCGCTTTCTGAGGGCATGGCTGGCTTTTATACCTGGTGCACAGAACTCACCCCAGCTGGGCACCAAGGGATGTAACAGTTACAGGAGAGGTTAAGACTACCTGGACGATGCCTTCTCATCCAGAACATAGTATCAGTATGTCTCTCCAGTTAGCTCATTCTCACTTCCCTCGGTTAAAATTAGTTTCCCATACAGGAATCTTGCACATTTCTTATTTATTCCTCAATGTTCTCATATTTTGGATACTCTCTAGATATTTCCCTTACATTTTCAAGTTAGTCATCGCTAGTCTGTACACTGTATCTTCTCTGTAGCCATACTTCACTAACTCTCATCAGTTCTGATAGAAAACTAGAGGATTAACAGAAAAGCTTCCATGTACAAGTAAAAACTGCCTCCCTTCCTCTCTGATGTGCTTAGTTGCTCAGTCGTGTCCGACTCTTTGCGACCCCAGGGACTGTAGCCTGCCAGGCTCCTCTGTCCAAGGGGACTCTCCAGGCAAGAATACTGGAGTGGGTTGCCATGCCCTCCTCCAGGGGATCTTCCTGACCCGGGGAATGAACTCAGGTCTCCTGCATTGTAGGCGGACTCTTTACCATCGAGCCCCCAGGGAAGCCCTCCTCTCTGATACTTCTTTTCCTTCTTCTCTTTTCCTCTCTTAATGCTCTGACCAGAAGTTCCAGGATGACACAGAGAAACAGCAATGATAGCAGGCTTCCCTGCTTTGTTCTCAACTTAAAGGTAGTTTGGTATGATAAGTAAGGCTGTTGGTGTCTGGGATATACTTGCCTACATGTTCCTCATTAGGGAAGTTTCTTTCTAATCATAACTGGCTTTGTTTCACTGCTGATTCCTCCACCAGGAAAGACTGAAATTTTCAAGTTTCTTTTTCACTAATCTATAAATGTCATGTAAAGCATTAACAGATTTTCTAAATCTGATACAGTATACTAGAATAAAATCTAGTCTGTCTTCATGCATTATGCCTTAAGATACCACTGGATTTGATTCGTAAATATTTATCAAGAATTTTTGTATGAGAATAATTTTATAATATCATTTATAATAATAAAATTTTTATTATTTCATTTTTTACAAATTTCACACAGCCTAGGTTAAGTTATTATTACTTTTAATAAGACCAAAGGCAAGAAAAGATGAAAAGATAATTCATCTAAACACTATAGGAAGAGAATAAAGTTATGGTTGTGACTACTATTACATGGGCTTTCCTGGTGGCTCAAATGGTAAAGACTCTGCCTGCAATGCAGGAGACCTGGATTTGACCCCTGGGTTGGGAAGATCCCCTGGAGGGAATGGCAACCCACTCCAGTATTCTTGCCTGGAGAATTCCATGGACAGAGGAGTCTTCAGGCTACAGTCCCCAGGGTCACAGAGAGTCAGACATGACCGAGCGAGTGACTAATGCTACACTAATATTACAACTGTTAAAATTATCAAAGCAAAGGTGAATTTAGGATGGAAGTGAAATTTACCATGACAATTCTAATAAGTTCGTTTACACATCTGTTAAAATTTTGTATTCCAGTTTTTGATAACAGTTTTTTTCAGTTAGTTGAGCGGTACATGCTTGCTTGCTATATTACCTAGAGAGAGCTGGGAGACTAAAAATCAAGACAAACTATTTTTAAAGCCTAATATATTTTTAAAATTAAGTTAGCTATTTTGATTTCCTCGTTGAATGCCTTAGAACATCTTTAAATGGCTGATTTAATTACTCCAATGCTTCCACAGCTATCATGCCGCCAAAAGTCCATGGCTTTCTTTGCTTTACTTCCCTACAAATGTCTTATCCCAATCTAGGTATGCCCATGCTGTTGCACACATAATAGATGCCCTGTTGCAGGGAAATCAAGGCTGAGAACTCACTGAACTTATTTCCTGAGGAAGAGGAGCCGTGTGCCCAAGATGGCACGGCACGGCAGTGGCAAGCACAGAACTGGCAAGAGAGACTGTGACCTCCCATCAGGCCACTTGCCACTGCATCCCGACCACAGATGTCACCAACAGCCCTCACCTGCTTCTTCACTAAGACTGATTTGAGTTCCAGCAGAAACCACATCCCTGCACAGCTGCTTACCGTGAATACCCTCTTAGATCCATTCAGCTTCCTTTGTCTCAAAAGAACACGGAATTTCAACGCCCTTCCTTATCTGTCCTCATAACAGCCTCACTGCACACCAGGTTTATATAGTCTGCAGGTGCAGAAAGGGGGGCAGAAAAAGTCCCACAATCTACAAGTAACCTTCTAGTCCTATTCTCTCTTCCTTACACCCTATCTGCACCCATTTCTTTTTTTTTTTGGAGTACTTAATTTATACTAGGCTTTGTATTTTGCTTAATTTACATAAAATGGAGGATGACAGTACTCAGCTGATGGCACTGCTGTGAGGCTTAAGTGAGTCAATACTCATAAAAATATTATGAAGTGCCTAGCACATAGAAGTACATCGTAAATAAGTTCAGTTCAGTCGCTTAGTCATGTCCGACTCTTTGTGACCCCATGGACTGCAGCACACCAGGCTTCCCTGTCCTTCACCAACTCTCAGAGCTTGATCAAACTCATGTCCATTGAGTTGGTGATGCCATGCAACCATTTCATCCTCCGTCGTTCCCTTCTCCTCCCGCCTTCAATCTTGCCCAGCATCAAGGTCTTTTCCAATGATCAGTTCTTCACATCAGTGGCCAAAGTATTGGAGTTTCAGCTTCAACATCAGTCCTTCCAATGAATGCTCAGGACTGATTTCCTTTAGGATTGACTGGCTGGATCTCTTTGCAGTCCAAGAGACTCTCAAGAGTCTTCTCCAGCACCACAGTGCAAAAGCATCAATTCTTCAGCACTCAGCTTTCTTTATGGCCCAACTCTTACATCCATACATGACTACTGGAAAAACCATAGCTTTGACCAGATGGACCTTTGAAGGCAAAATAATGTCTCTGCTTTTCAACATGCTGTTTAAGTTGGTCATAGCTTTTCTTCCAAGGAGCAAGCATCTTTTAATTTCATGGCTACAGTCACTATCTGCAGTCACCATGCAGTCAATTTTGGAGCCCCCAAAAATAAAGTCTCTCATTGTTTCCCCATCTATTTGCCATGAAGTGATGGGACCAGATGCTATGATCTTAGTTTTCTGAATGTTGTGTTTTAAGCCAACTTTTTCACTCTCCTCTTTCACTTTCATCAAGAGGCTCTTTACTTCTTTGCTTTCTGCCATAAGGGTGGTGTCAGCTGCGTATCTGAGGTTATTGGTATTTCTCCCGGCAATCTTGATTCCATCTTGTGTTTCATCCAGCCTGGCATTTCGTATGATGTACTCTGCATGTAAGTTAAATAAGCAGGATGACAATATACAGCCTTGACATACTTCTTTCCCAATTTGGAACCAGTCTGCTGTTCCATGACCAGTTCTAACTGTTGCTTCTTGACCTGCATACAGACTTCTCAGGAGACATCATAAATACTGGCCACTACTTTTACTCAAAATGGTCAATGTGTCCAAAGAGTTTCCTGCCCAAAGCTTCTGACTAGTCTTCCATAGGCATGTGTCATTAACTCCAAGGTCAATGAGGTCCAAAACAGGTTTAACTTGCTTCTCAAACCCACTCCTTCTGGCTCCCTCAGTCCTATTGTCAGGGTGCAAATCTGACATTGATTCCTCAACCTTTCCTGCCTCTGCTATCTAAGTCACTGCTAAGTCTGATCAATCCTAGATAAATATGTTCTTTCCTCTCTGTAAGCACAGTCACCAATCATACTGGGGTCAATAATATCTTCCTCAGTTATTTCAACAGCCACCAAGAATGGTCCCCTTGTTCTTCTTATTCCTCTCTTTCAATCATTCTTCATACAACTGCTGTCCTAAAAGACACTTCTTATGTTACTCTGCTATTAAATCTGCTACAAAACCCTTGAAGGATTCATGCTTAACAGCAGACTAAAGCCTAAGTTTCTTACAAGGTATGCAAAGGCTTCTGGATCCCAACTATCCTTCTGCCTTTTCTCAACGCACTGGACTTCAAAAAAGTACTGGCTGTTCTCTAGCACCCGGAACTCACTGTTCCCAGACCTGTCTTTTGGTCCCACCTGCTTATTTCAGATCCTGTCTCATTTAGAAAGCTCTTCTCTCCATCTCTGCCTAGAAATACCATCCTGCAAATGCGATTTAGCCAAGTTTCACATTATGCCCAAGAAGTGCCTTCTGTTCCCTTCATTGCCTCAAAGGATTAGACAGCTGGAAGGATTTCATTTTACAAATAAAATAACTGTCTGCAAACGAGAAAAGTGACTAATCAAGGTAACTGAATGGCTAGGCCTAGAATTTAAATACAACTTCAAATCCTCTCTTTTTCACTGTTTTTAGCCCTGCCTCCCAGCAGGCAGGATCTCAGTTCCCCAACCGAGCATGGAACCCATGACCCTTGTAGTAGAAGTGCAGAGTTCTAACCACTGGACCACCAGGAAGTCCCCTACTCTCTTTTCTTAAATCATATTTGCCCTTGTCCATAGCATTTAATTATATTTTGTCTTGTGTTTTAGTTATTTATGCAATTATCTGTTTCTCAATTCAGCTATGTGAACTCTAATGGCAAATTTACTCCAGAAATAGAATATGGCCAAGAGGCAGAACCTCAGATGACTGTTGAAACAAATTAGAGTGCCAATGATAAAAACAGTAACTCAAAGTCTTAACCCAGCTTCACAGTAGGGTAAGAAACAAACAGACTGCTGGCAGTACCCACTCCCCACCTTTTACTAAATGTCACTTTATTATAAAGTCTCCAAACACAGCTAAAAATCCTTTCATCTGAGGAAAATAATAATTGCCATTCTCACAGGCATACAGGATGAACTGAAGTAATCTAGGTAAAATACTTAATACTGGGCCTGTGATAGAATTTTTGGCATGTAATTTTTCATCTTCCTCTCTCTCCTCTAATGTAACCTGATTATCCAGTCCTGCCCTAACACTTCCTCGCCTTAAAATCTTCCACCTCTCCCCATCACCTCACCCATGGGATCCAAAGTCCAAACTGCTCAGTCTGGCCCTGTGAAAGTTGCTACCCAGCCCTACCTCAGCCCCAGGTACCTCTCCAGGCTCAGCCATTGTTGCTTTCCACCAAAAGTCACATCAAACAGCAAAACACAAAAGGTTCTGCTAAACCTTCTCTATCTTCTGAGCTTTTGTCCCTAACACGATCATTTACAAGTATGGCTTTAAAATCCAGACCTGAGTTCATATTGCAGCTCTACGGTGTGAGGTGCGACCATGGGCAAATCACTTCTCTCAGGACCATATCTATAACATGGAGAGATCAATTATATCCTCACCATATGGCTGGGAGGAGTCTATGAATTAATGTCTGCTGTTAGCATCCTGCCTGAGTCTAGTGTTTGCTATAATTAGTATTATCCGTCTTCACTTCTCATAGCTCTAACTACACTGTACTGTAACTGTACTGTCTGTTTCCCTATTAGATTATAAACTCTATGAGGTCAGGGTCTATCTCATTTTCCAGTGTATGTGCATATGGTAGTTATTCAAATGACAGCTCTTGAGTAAATGAATGCTTTAAATGTTGTTTTACCAAACACTTTCCCAGGCTGTTAGCAAATTCTCTCTCCAATACTATCTCCTTTTTCTGCGGCTTTCGAGCTCCACTCCAATGCACTCTGCAGCGACAATGCTACTTTAAGGTGACTGTCTCTCTCCCTCGACTGTGAGCACCCGGGGCTATACACTCACTTCGCAGAGACGTTTGAGTACTAAGTGACATGAAGTAAAAGGGCCCTGGTTGGTGCTTAATAAGAAATACCACTATTATTCATGTAAAGGAGAAGCAGGTTGCTGCCAGGAAGCAGAGAGTTCTCGAGCTACTGAAGGATGGGTTTCCCTGAACTGACGAGGGGACGTCCGAGGGCCAACCTGTGTACATGTTGGGGGCATGGGTTGGAATGGGGGGTCCGGGGCCCAGGGTCCGCTGAGTGCAAGCCCGGCTGGGCCTAGGCCCGGGAAGCTGCAGCCCTGTGCCCCGCTTGCCTTCCTCCGGACGAGTCTCACCTCCTGCACTTTCAGATCCTCCAGAGTGGGCAGCTCCACTATCCCCGGCATGATGGCTGTAGCCGCGACCCGGAGGAGGTGCTCGCTGCCGCCTCTCCCCCGTCTCCTTGAACTCCCCTTCCGACCGCTGAGGGCCACCTACGGTCTGCGCACGCGCAGCGGCGGCGGCACGCAGGCGCACTGCTCTGCCCAACCGCGAGCCACGGAGCCTGCGCAAAGCCGGGAAGGTCCCGTGCCCTGGGGGCGGGGCTTCTTCTAGGCCCCGCCCATCCCTCCTGGTTGTCATGGTGAGGCAGGATGCACTGAGACTCCGGTGTCCCAAGCCTGGAAGCTAGAGACAGGCGCCATGGAGTACACGGGGAGCCAATATATTGGGGAATTTGTAGATGGCAGGTAAGGGGTTCGTTTGATTCACTATGTCCTTGAGCATCCGTGACTGGAAAAACACGGCGGTCTTTCTGTCCCTGCAAAGGATTTTGTATCAGACACTTTCTCAAATTTTTTCCCTTTTAAACTTCAGGACAACTCTTTTAGGTAGGAATGTTTATTCCCATTTTACAGTTCAGGTAAATGAGATCCAGAGAAGTGAAGTAACTTGTTCAAGGACGAATATTCTAACTAACAGCAGAGCTGGATACATCCATTCCATGTATATGTGTGCGTCTGCTATCTGCCAGTATTAGGTACAGGGATAAGAATATTAAAGATCCTTGCTCTCATGCAGTTTATCGTCTAGTTAGCATATTGCCAACAAACAGAGAAGATAATTTCAGATGGTGGCTTTGCTTGAATCTTCCCTCCTCACAGCAACCCTATGAGATAGATATCCCCATTATACAGATGGAAAAAGTGAGGCACAAAGTAGTTACATAACATGCTCGAAGTCACCTAGTTGGCATTTGACAGAGCAGAGATGAAAACTGGGTCTGCTTCCAGAATCCATGATCTTTCTATTATAGAGTCTTGCTGCTGAGCCCCTGCAGACGATGCATCTAGTTGGAACAATCCTAAAAGGCTTTGTGGAGGAGATAATATTTGAAATGGGCCCTGAAGGTTGGGTAGGATCTAGGTGGGTGGAGATGCAAGGTGAAGAATGTTTTCAGGCAGAGGGAACAGCATGAGCAATAGCTCAGAAGGCTTATATATGAAGGAGAGAGCATGCAGTTCAGTCTGGCTGGAGTGTAGGATGTGCTTAGGGGAGAGTGAGAACCCAAGCTGGACAGGGTGGAGTCTGTGCTCTGATGTGGAGAGATCTGAATACTCAGTACAATTCTGTGGGTGGGAGGAGCTGTGGATAGACCAATTTATTTCATCTCTATATCCCTCCTCATCTAAGTTACACTTAAAAAAAAAAAGGAGAGGAGATGCCAAATTTCAGAGATGGGTTTAGATGGATACTGTGTTAGAAATAACAGATATAATCTCAAGCAAAGAGGTAGAGGGATGAAGACGAATTCTTTCTCCTTCTATGTTTTGCAGCAAAATAAAAGCAAATTAGTTTTTAAGCTCTTCTGCTATAGTTTCATAGCCATTAATGCAGTAATTTTGCAGAAGTGTCATTATCCCTATTTTACAGATGAGAAACTCAGGCTTAGAGAGGTAGAGGTCATACAAGGCATAGAGAGGTGGAGCCAGGCCTGGACTCCAGATCTGCCCGGCTCAGAAGCTGTGCTTAACCACAGTGCTTCCTGTTTGGGGCCTGTGTACGCCGGCAAGTTCTCTCATCCACTCATTAAGTTCACTAGTTCTTCTGTTTTCTTCATTCTTTACTTAGTTGCACCTATTTAAGAAGAAACATGTTTCTAGGAGCTGAGAATACCAAGGTCTTCCTCTCAAGATGCTTGATTACATAGGAGAGATGAAATATACAATTATGATACAAGGCAGAAAGTGCTAGGCATCCAACAGAGGTACAAACAAAACCCAAAATAAGTTTAGAGTTAGGAGAGATGAATTCCAGCCAGTGGGGAAAAACAGAGAAGGCACGAATGAATGACTGAAAGCTTGTTTCTTAAGCTCTCACTATATATCAGGCCCTTTACTAGGAAAACTGTTATTAGTATCTGGGTTCATCTTGGGCATTAATCTCAGCCATTTCCCCTATGAAGCAGGTGGTCATCTGGTCCAGGCGGTACCCTGCGCCTGGCTCCCATAGGGGCCCATCTTACCTTGCAGGGCACTGATCACGCATTGTGTAACTGTTCAGCTGTGTCCCTCACTAGACTGTGAGTCCCTCAAGGACAAGGACTGCATCTACCTTGATCACTGTTGTGTCTATAGTATTGTATCCAATAAAGTAGACTTGGCAAGGCGCCTGGCATATAGCAGATGTTCTATAAATATTTGTTGGAATAAAGGAAGGAAGGAAAACAGAGGTTTAGGAAAGTCTCCGAGATGGGACACCTAGGATATGATGAAGTAAGACTCAAATTCTTGTTTCCTCAGGTGCACACTTTTCCCAGTCTCCTTCTTGGGGTGCAGTGGGCAGGGACGGGCTGGTTGTGGGGGATGGAGAAGACCTGGAATCAGCTCACAGAAAGCCTGATCCCTGTCTCTGCTTCACAGTGCTTGCTTTATGGCTTTGAGCACATTGTTCCCCTCTCTGGGCCTCCAGAGGGGGACTTCCGTGGGCAGCATGAAGTCCGGGACAGCCCCTACTTGAGAGTGAGGAAGAACAAATAGACCAAATTTTGCATTCCCTTCAACACACAGCCCCTCTTACTTTTGAGCTCTAAGGGGAACATTTTTGTTTCTGAACGGAATAGTGTAGGGACAATAACATCTGGGGACCCTGAGGTGCTGGCTCTCCTGCACCCCTACCTCTGACCCTCCAGTTGCCACGAGGGTTCAGTGACTTCTTTTTGTCCTTACAGGATGGAGGGTGACGCAGAATACATCCTCCCAACTGAAACAAAATACATTGGGGAAATGAAGGACGGCATGTTTCATGGCCAAGGAACCTTGTACTTCCCCAATGGGAGCCGATTTGATGCAGTTTGGGAGAAAGGGTTGGTTGTAAAGGTAATCAGGTGGGGAGGGGAAAGCCTCAGATGGAAAGAGCCCCCGACAGGCACCCTGCCCTCCCCTCTGCTAGCCCTCCTCTCCAGCCTCTTGATCTCCAGGGCTCTGGAATCTTCTCCCTCTCTATCCAGAAGGCCCCTGGAGAAGCCATAATGAGTCTGAATCCTCTTATGCCACCAACTGTGTGACCTTGGGCCCATGACCTACCCTTTCTAAGACTCATGTTTCTTATCTATACACTGCAGACAATAGTTGTGTTAGTATCATATTGCTACTGTAACAAATTACTGTCAACTCAGTGCCTTCAAATGACAGAAACTTGTTATCTTTTAGTTCTGGACATCAGAAGTCTAAAACAGGCCAGCAGTGCTGCATTCTTTCTGGAGGCAATGTGGGAGGATCCACTTCCTTGACTTTTCCAGCTCGTGGAAGCTGCGTGCATTCCTTGGCTCATGGCCACGCATCCCTCTGACCTTCACTTCCGTCATCACATCTCCTCTCCCTCTGCTTTTGTCACCGTCTCGTCTTCTATCATTCTGACCCTCTTGCCTCCCTCTTAAGAGAACCCCTATGATTACACTGGACCCACCTAGATAATCCAGGATAATCTCCCCACTTCAAGATCCTTAACTTAATCCGACCTGCGAGTCTCTTTTGCCATGTAAGGTTAACATATTCATAGGCTCAATGATAAGACGTGAACGTCTTTGGGGGACCACAAGTCCACCGGCCACAGAAGTACGAGGCATCTCCTTAGGATGGTTATGAGAATAAATGAGGCAGAGTGTGTGAGTACTCTACTCAGTACCTGGCACACAGTAGGCACTCAGTAAGTGCTAACTCCACCATTACAATCAGATGACTTATCAGTCATCTAAGTCAAGAGTTCTTAGCCTGGGATTTGTGGGCCACAAATAGAATTCAGGGTGTCAGTGAAATCTCCTGATTTATATACAAAAGCCTCTGTGCATATGGGACTCCGATTTCCCCAGAGAAAGGATCTATAATTTTCATGGGTTTCATTATGGGTGGGTACAGGGGCCGGCTCATAACCTAAAAAAAGGTTAAGAAACACTCCTTGCTTTTCAGCGTGGAGAATCTAAGCCCCAGGAAGGGGATGTGACTTACCCAAGGTCACCCTGTGAATTAATAGTATTGGAATTTCCACCCATGTTTCCTGATGCCCAGGCCAATGCAATGTGTACATCCTGAGGCTTCCTTTAGCACTAAGGCAGCAAAAGACGAATGTACATGTTTGGACAAAGAGCGTGACTGAGGGCCCTGACCTTTCTAGCCATGATAATAATAAAAGAATAATAGTAACATTTATTGAGTGTTTACTATATGCCAGCCCTATGCTAAATGCTTTTCATGCACTATCTCACTGAATCTCATTGAATCAGTTCTATTAAACATACAGCATGATTTTCCAACTGGATGGAGGAGGAAACTGAGGGCTACCAAGGGTAGGTCATCTGCTCAAGGTCACACAGTGAGCCAGACACACAACTCAGGACTTACAATCATGCTTCCCAATCACCACGGCTGTAGTAGCTGTGATAGTGATCACTTCAATGAAAACACCACCCCTTCCCTTGACTTCCATCCTTCTTGGCAGGTGGGCTGTGGCTTCCTCAGACCCACGTGTGTGCACCTTATCTTCCAGGGCACGTACACCTTCTCAGACGGCCTGAAGTATGACACTGAGAACTGGCATTACTGTGACAGCTACGATAGGAGGTTTTACACCGAGATTTGCTACGGCTTGAAGCCTGCAGGTACCCAGGCAGTCTCACTTCCCTTCACACCCAGATGGGGAGGGAGACGAAAGATGGATCTAAAGAAGTGGGTTGGGTCCCTTTGTAGTAACCTACCCAAAGGAGAGGAGAGAGGAGCAGGACCGCAGGATGCAACCAAGTTCTAGAGCCAGAAAGACCAGTCCTCAAATCTCAGATCCCCTGGACCAGCCAGGGACCAAGGGCAGGGCACTCACCTCTCTGAGCCTCAGTTTCTCCCCCTGCAAAATGGGACAATAACTTCATTTACCTTACAAGTCTTAGAAATAAGATCACATGTGTAAAGTGTTTACAGCAGTGTCTTGCACGCACAGTAGATGCGTGGTACACCTCAGCTGCCGTTATTCATCAGATCAGCTGCAACACTGACATGGGGCAGCACTGATGGACTGTGTGCTCTGTGTATCGGAGGCTGGGTGAGGCTTTCTCTCATCTCTGTCACACTGAATCTCCAGATGACCCTGCCATGTCAGCTTCCTAGTCCCATGTCACAGAGGAAGAAGCTGAGGCCATGGAGCTCAAGCATGTTTTGAGTGGGAGAGCTCCGATGGCTCCCCATGTCTACCTCTCTGAGGTCCCTACATCACATTGCCTCCCTAGAAAAATCGAGTTCCATCACAGAGAGGGGCATTGGGCCCTAGAGTCTGTGTCCAGAGAGTGGCAGCTGCAGGGGCGCCTCTGTGTTTCTGAGACTCATGTGAGGTCAGCTGAACCTCAAGAGGCACAGCCCAGACAATGTAGCCAAATACTGGAAAGGGACCTGTAAACTGTAAAAAAAAAAAAAAAAAATCCTGACTTAGAGGTAGTATGGTGGCATTGACAGAGCAGAGAGCTGGAAGGTCAGGGTTAGAGTCCCCGCATTCCCCTCAATAACTGGATGAGCCTGGGGAGCTCAACGTCCCCAAGGACAGACACCTCCAGAAACCACTTGGGGTTGGGGTCCAGATGCCCGGAGCGCAGACCCTGGCTTTGTGACCAGGTGAGCCACCTCCTGTCTCTTGGCTTCCCTGACACCTCACCCTCCTACTTTCTTCCTATCCCATCTCCTTTTCCAGCTCCCCATCCCCCCAGTTATTAATTCTGGGGTTTACCATAGCTCTCTGGCTTAGGCCCTCTTCTATTTTCGTTCTGTATCTTCTCCCTACAAGTTGATTCATGTCTAAGCCTTCATTTGTTTTTGTTGTTCAGTCACTCAGTCGTGTCTGACTCTTTGTGACCCCATGGACCACAGCATGTCAGGCCTCCCTGTCCCTCACTATCTCCCTGAGTTTGCTCAGACTCATGTCCATTGAGTTGGTGATGCCATCCAACCATCCCATCCTCTGCTGTGCTCTTCTCCTTTTGCCTTCATTTAATTGAAATCAAAATCTGTGATTCTCAGATTCCTGCATCCCATTTCCCCAACACCTCTATTGGGTCATCTCTCAACTTGTCTGCACTGAGTTCATTACCCTGCCCACCAGCCCACTGACCCCCAGAACTGCTGCCCCGGAGACCATCACTCCCATTCCCCACCCCCACATAAGCCTAATCCTGACTCCTCCTTCCTCCATAAGTGTGCGATCCATCACCTGGTCCTATGGATTCTGCCTCTAAAATATATCCATTCATTTGTTCATTAAACAGATATTTACTGAGCACCTCCATGGGCCAAGCTGAGCTTCTTCATCCTCTCTCATTGTTATTGTTCAGTTGCTAAGTCATGTGTGACTCTCTGCGACCCCATGGACTGCAGCACATCAGGTTTCCCTGTCCATCTCCAGCTCCCGGAGTTTGCTCAAACTCACGTCCATTGAGCTGGTGGTGCCACCCAACCATCTCATCCTCCTCGCCCCCTTCTCCTCCTGCCCTCAATCTTTCCCAGCATCAGGGTCTTTTCCAGTGAGTCGGCTGTTCACATCAGGTGGCCATCCTATCTCTTCTGCACTATTCCAGACCTTCACCCTCTCCCCTTCTTTACCTGAACTCATGAGGTCAGCACTGGACCCCCTCTGGGCCATTCTCCCCCCGAGCTCACTTTCCTCTCTGAAAACCGTGGATCTGATGCCACCAGCCCCGCCCCTCCAGCCTCTAGTGCCTCCTCACTACCCTGAAGATGAGGCTCCATGCTCTTAAAACAACCAGTGTTCTCCAGCTCCCGTGAGGTCCCCAGCCTCACCCCTCGCTCCCTGCCCTTCTCAAATGTTCTCTCTGCTTCCTCATCATGCTTGCTCTCTGCTTCTCAAAGAGACCATTCTCTTCCCTGCCAGTCCCCCTCCTGCCTGGAATGCTCTAACCCTCTCGCTTCACCCAGATAACTCCTTCCCATCCTTCAGATCTGAGCTTAATGTCCCTTTCTTGGGGCTCTTCCTCGAATTCTCAGACCAGGTAAGGCCTCCCCATGACAAATCACAGAGCAGCCATGATCCCCTCCCTGAGCTCTGTCACAAATGTCTGCCTTCCTGAGCTGGCTGTGAGCTCCTGGAGGGCAAAGGCTCTATGTTCCCAGTGCCCGAGCACATTGTCTGGCACACAGTGGGTGTTCAATGAAGAGTTATCAGACAGGAGCGATAGTACTGACATCGCAGTGGGAGGTGATGGGGTGCACTTAGGGTAGGTACAACAATGACCTTCACAGACATTTCCCAAGCACACGCCCTGTGGCAGCCACCAGCTGGATCCTGGGGGAACGAGAGCTGTGAGGACACAGCCTGTGTCTTCAGAGAGCTGCCAGTCTGATGCCACTGAAGAACCTTGTAAATGATTCCTCATGGGGTAGCGATGACTTGGTCACAGGCTCTTCACCCCAACTGAGACCTGTAGGCCAAGAGCTCCCAGCCTTGGGCCCTCAGCACTCACACAGCACAAGTTTTGCTAAACCGGGCCTCTGTCTCGAGGCAGTGCACAGATTTCCCGCAGCCTCGCCTTCTCTTTCAAGGGCCCCAGCAAAGCAGCTTCGTCTAAGTACCCACTTCCTTCCCAAGTGACTCTGCACACCTCTCGGAAGAACCCCTCTAAGCCTCGGGGGCAGGCTTTGTTGGAAGTGGAGAGGGTTAAGGCTACGCTTCCCCTCTCTGGGCATCTGTGAGATGGGCTTTGGCAGGAGGCTTCAGGGAGAGAATGGCTGTGAAGTGCTCAGCGTGGAGTGTAACCCTCAACCCATAGTGTCCCGGCTCATCATGGTTAACCAAGCTCAGAGCACAGCTCTGGGCGGGACCCTGAGCCGTGAGCATGGTGCTGTGCTGGGAGCATCCCCTTCAGTCCAGAGGACAGGGAATTACAGAGACCACAAATAAGAGGAAACCAGGAAGTTCCTTCTTCCAACCTATCCCCTTTCCTCAGGCTTCAGCTTCCAAGAGAGATGACACACAGGGGTCATGACCTTAAAGGTGCACTGACTCTTCTTTTCCTCCTGGTAGTTCCAATGTCCCCAGTCCTGGGAGACAGTGCCTGGGTCCTCCTCTCCCTTGATGTTAGCAGCTTAATTTATAGGGCTAGAGTTTTATATATAGTAGTGTGTATATATAGTAATACACACACACACACACGTATATATGTATATATCAATCCCAGTCTCCTAATTCATCCCACCCCCTGATATCCTTTCAAGGTATCTCTCAACTCACCAATATGGACCCGCCTAGAAAGATCCCTCTAGGCTATTATGACTGCGGAGACGGCTTCTATAACCCGAACACAAGGATAGTCAAGGACTATAGTTTTCGCTTTCTGAGAAATGCAGGTATGTTTATTCCAAACCCTGCGGCATATGTTTTCTCCTCTCTCATCACGCATAGATTTGTGCACACGTGTACACACACATACGTGCATTTAGTGGGAAAGAAGCTTTTGCCGATGAAAGACAAAACTTGATCATGTGAGTGTTTCACTCTTTGGAATTCTCATGGCTAACAAGTCCATACCTAGTCATAGAGTGGGGCAGAGGACGTTAGAGATCTAACTGTGACAGCACATTAGTATAGCACCGAAAGGATTCAAGTACCCATCTTTACATGTTTCCGTGCAGCTAATGAGTGCCTGCTGTATGCCAGACACTCTACTTAGTCTGGGCACCAAAGCAGGGAAAAGCTAGTCACAAATCCCTTCCTCATGGAGCTTCTTGTTGTTCAGTTGCCCAGTCATGTCCAACTCTTTGTTTGGCAAATAGCAGAGAGGTATGATAAACAGTTAATTGCATCATGGAATAAGCACAATGAATGGGAAAAAGTGTCCCTAAATGAAGGGTAAGGGTTGAAGAGAAGGGGGTGGGGTGCCAGAGAGATGGAAGTGATGCTGTGGGAGCACAAATAAGTGGTACCTAATCCAGAACCAGACGTCCTGAGAAGGATTCACGAAGGAAACAGCCAACTTGAGATCCAAAAAATGTTGGGGAGTTGACCCCACGGTGTGGGGAGAGGGTTTCCAGCCAGAGGAACAGCACAGATAAAGGCCTGGAAAGTGAGTGATGCCACATGATTCAAGAAGCCTGCTCCTCAAGCAGGGGAGTGAGTACCTTGGAGGATCCAGAACCTCAGTTTGGTGAGTGAACACAAGCTGATCAGACTAAGAAGGACTGACTTACAGTGACTGAACTTGCAAGAGATCAGTGTACAAATAAGAATGAGAATATTTTCCTTTAACATCATGATTCCTAACCTTTCTCTTTTCTAGAGTCACAGTTCCACTAAGAATAACAAAATCTATGAACCCTCTCCCTAGAAAAGTGCCCGCATATGCACACACACAAATATACATGTGTACACACACACACACCATTTTGCACATGGTTTTAAGGGGTTGATGGTTCCTCTAAATACCCTGGTCAAAAAATCCTACTGTGTAATGTGAAAGAAACTGCTAGGTAGACCAGAAGGCCTGGGTTGGCTGATGATGGTCTCCACTTTCTGCAGGCAAATTTACTCAGTAATTCAATGAAATGGTTGGATGGCATCACCAACCCAATGTGGAGATGGGTTTGAGAAAACTCTGGGAGATAGTGAAGGACAGGGAAGCCTGGAATGCTGCAGTCTATGGGGTCGCAAAGAGTCGGACACGACTTAGCAATTGAACAACAACAATTCAATGATGATAAGAAATTTGCTTTGCGGTGCTGAAATAAGTACAGAGGGAATTGTCAGCTGATGTTGTGGCTGAATCCTGGAGCTGAGATACCCTTCACCCACTGGGTGCTCTTGGGGAACGTGGCAAATGCGCGCACTCCAAGTCCCTGACACTTTTCTCTAATGACTTCCATCTTCCACAAACAGAGTGTGTTATATGCATGCGTGCATGTGTTCTCAGTCATGTCCGACTCTCTGTGACCCCATGGACTATAGCCCACCAGTCTCCTCTGTTCATGGGATTTTCTAGCAAGGGTACCAGAGTGGGTTGCCATTTCCTCCTCCAGCGGATGAGTGTACTGTGTAGAACGCTAATTCTGCTGGATGTTACTAGGCTCCCCTGAAGTTTCTTGATCAAATAAAATAAGGAGATACTGAGTTAAGTAGAACTCAACAATTGTACTTACTGAAGGGCTTCTCAGGGCCTGTAATATCCTGGGATACTTTGTAGTTGTCCTTCCAGAGCAGGAACTCTGTCTTCTTGTCTCCACTTGTATTAGTCAGAGTCCAGTCAGAAAACAAAGAATTTAACATCAAAAAATTGATTAAATAAGTATTGGAGAACTAAAAAAGCAAAAGGAAGACATTGGGGTATGAGAAAGTAGTTGCAAGAAGCAATTACCACCTCAACACTGGGGGGCAGGGGAAGAGATTGGGTTATTAGAATATAGGTTGCTGGAGGCGCCCCCACCAGGAGCTATAATTCAGACCTCTGAGGAGGGGGCACTGCCCAGCGGGGTCTCTGGAAAGAAAGTGATGATGCCAATTCTAGAAGTGTGGGGAGAGCTGGAAATTTGACATGAAAGGCCATTGCTGAGACACTGACCGGAACAGCAAGCAAAACAGGAAAGAGCATGTTCCCTCCCCCTCCATCTGCCTCACTGCACCTGATTGGGGACCAGCTGGGAAAGGAGAAATGACCTCCATGGGGTCCCAGTCCCGGCATTGCCAAGCAGGGTGTGGAAAGGTAGGTTTGGAGCTGAGTGTCAGTAGCTTCATAACTGGCACCATCCACTGCTTTTTGTTGCTCAGTATCCAGACACACTGTACTCTGCTGCAAAGATGACACGTTTGTGCTTTTTTGTGTGAGAAGTTCCAACTACCCTTCCTATTCATACGAAGAGACTCCCACCTGCTCCTCTAAAAGAGGAGACCTGAAACCCAGGGGCCATTGTGTCTGTCTTTGATTGATATTATCCTTTGATAGTCGTGCCTAATCTACAGCCTACACATCACTGCCAAGAATCTTTCTATAAAATATTAAGGAAAAAAGAGGAAAGAAATAAATTAGTTAATAAAAGCAAATACATTGATGAATAAGTGATACAGATACACATAAACATACAAGCGAGGAAGAAAAGCTGTACCATTGATACAGTCCTCTTTCTATAACTGGTCATGCGTGTGTACTAAGTCGATTCAGTCGTGTCCGATTCTTTGTGACCCTATAGACTGTAGCCTGCTGGGCACCTCTGTCCATAAGATTCTCCAGGCGAGAATACTGGAGTGGGTTGCCATGTCCTCCTCCAGGAGATCTTCCCGACCCAGGGATCAAACCTGCATCTCTTACGTCTCAGGCATTGGCAGGCGGGTGGGTTCTTTACCACTAGTGTCACCTGGGAAGCTCAACTGGTCATGAGGCTGTAGTTAATATTTACCAATTCCTTCTTCCATTATAAATTCCACATTCCATTTGCTTTCTGCCCGCATTTCAGTCAGTCTGGTGTTCTAACTGGTAGGGCAACCCAAACCTTCATTCTTGAGCATTCTGAATCCCGACTGGTCCTGCCTTTTTTGCTTGTTTAGTTGGTTGGTTTAGTTTTCATTCATTTTTACTATTGGCAGTGGAAGTACTAAGAATTGCCCTAGAGAACCCCTTTGGGTTCCATACAGCATCCCCTTTCCCCCACTGTATAGCAGCAACCCAGTCCCCCCCGGCAATCAGGATCCATCACTGCAGCCAGAAATGTATTCCCCTTCTTTGCCTGTTGTTTCAGTGTCATAAGGAGCCAAAGTGGCCAGGTGGCTGCTCCCACTTCCAATTCAGTTGAACCCTCGTTGTATCACTTGGTGAGGCCATTTCTCCTTGAGAACGAAGACCTTTGAATCAATAAGGTTCCAAGTTACAGGAAGAAGGAAGCAAAAAATTTTCCTGAAAACCTGGCATACTGCTACCGCCCTGGCACCACGCACAGACCCAGGCACGTAGTAGGTGCTCATTAACTGTGTATGAAACAGATAAACCAAGGAATGAATGTGTACTGTGAATCTCTGCCAGGGAGATATATGTATATCATTTCCCAAAACTGTTTGACTAATTGTAAAATTAGTTAGGAGATGAGGCAGCAGGGAGAAGTTCTCTAGAACCAGGGTTCTGGGGAGTTCTGTGTTAGCATAATCTTTCTTCAGTTGTGGTACAATAAATGCAACTGGTACACAGACTAGTAGAGGAGACAGACACAGAAACGTCTAATCACAGTAGTGTGTGCTCTGGTGAGGGGGATGGTGGTGGGGGATGGGAGGGAGGAATTGATCACCTGGCCCAGATGGAGGGTGTCAGGCAGGAAAAAGGTCCCAGAAGTGATGCGTCCTAAAGAATGAGTAGGGGTGTCATAAACAGGACTGTTGGGGAAGGGCATTACAGGCAGAGGGAACAGCATGGGCAAAGACACAGAGGCATGAAAATGCGTGATGTGACCGGGAAACAGAAATTGTGGTTCCCAGAGTCCTTTATCCCGGTGTAGAGTCCGCCTGCCAATGTAGGAGGCCCGGGTTTGATCCCTGGGTTGGGAAGATTCCCCTGCAGAAGGAAATGGCAACCCACTCCAGTATTCTTGCCTGGAAAAATCCCATGGACAGAGGAGCCTAGCAGGCTATAGTCCATGGGGTTGCAAGGTCAGGCAGGACTTAGCGACTAAACCACCCATGAGAAACCTAAAGAAGAGCAGACAGGTGCAGTGGAGTTGGGAATAGTGTTAAAGACAGAGAGAACAGCATGTGCAAAGGGTTAGAGATGGGGAGACCGATGCACATCAAAGAGGCTGCAGGTCCTTCAGGAGCATGAGACACCAGTGCGTCAGGGGAAGACAAGCAGGAGAGGAGGCCCAAGAGGGCAGGAGGAAAGATCACAGGGGTCTTTTTCCCTGGGGGCTTTTGGGCAGCAGGGAAGTTTAGGGTCAAGCAAAACAGTCACTGATGTATCCATTAGTTTTCTGGTTACATACAGAGAAGGGGCCAAAGGAGAGGAGATAGGAGATCTTTCCAGCAAGATGGCAGAGAGGGGCATCTCCAGGGCTACATCTCCAGGGTGGTGGGGTGGAGATTTGGCTCCTGAGTTCTGGCCCCAGCTCCCTGGGTCACCTGCTGGCTGACTCTGGGCTAGTACCTTCCATCTCTGAGCCCCTTTCTCTTCATCTGTAAAATGAGATGGTTGGGCTGGATAATTTCTAGGGTCCTTCCAACCTTAATAGTCTATGATGGAGGAGAAAAGTAGCCAAGGGGTATTTTGGTCCTGATATTATAGGATGGATCAAGTTTGGAGTATCCTGGAAACCACTAAGAGGGAGTCTCTGTTGGTGGCGACCTGGTCATTACCCTTGACTCACCTCACCCTGCCGGGGACAGCGGTGACCTTCTGCCCATCTTCTGCTTCCCCCCGGGGCCCTTTCTCCCTGAGTCCAATCTGCCCCTTAAACGGTGCTTCCTGTTGGCATCCTGGAGGCACAGGACTGCTGGCCACGTGGGCCTGCGATGGATGACTGAGGCCATCCCAGAGTAAACACAGCGGTCTGAGTCACTGCTATTATGAGGCACATGCCACCTGGGTGGGTCAGACCCAAGGACACTGTTTCCTAGGCGGTCACAGGCTGGGGGACCAGCAGAAGGGTCGCCTTCCGCTCTCCTTCGGGCGTCTCTGAACTGCCTTGCTCCTCCCCCATCTTGGGCTGACTTCCCCACCACTACCATACAGGCAGAGAGAAAACCCTGGACGGCTAAGCTGCCAGCTGCTAGGCTGTGAGCACACTTGACAGATACAGGTTTGCTAGACTTGGGTTTCTCAGTGTGCCTTTTTTTTTTTCTTTTTTAATTTTTGACCACACCCCATGGCCTGCGGGACCCTAGTTCCCTGACCAGGGCTCGAACCTGCACCCCCTGCATTGGAAAATGGAATCTTTAAGCACTGGACCGCCAGGGACGTCCCATGAGTGTGTCTTTCTTAACTGGGAAGGACAGTCCCAACTGCTAGATTGAGGTTAGAGTTTAAATCCCTCCTCCCACTCATCCAAAAGACTTTGAGCGCTGCAGTGCACCAGGCTTTGGGGAGCACAGCAGGCAAGAATTCTCTCCAACTGTGGCTCTCAAACCTTTGAACCCTGGCTCACTTCCAGAGTGATTTGCATCATGACCCAGAACGCACACAGACTCACACTCACATATGTATTCTTTGTACGTGAGATGTGCGATGATATTTTCTGTTCAGTTTTTTTTTTTTAATGCTGGTTGCTCTGCACTAAATTGATTTCACAACTTCCTTAAGGGTCAGGACCATTGTTCCAGGCAGCCTTCCCTGAACAACCCCTCCCTCCACCCTGTCTGGGTACGATGTCCCTTCTCGGGCCCTCACAAACCTCACAGCACTCAGCCCACAACAGCAGAAGTATCTCTGTTTGCCTGGCTCCCCCGCTAGACTGGGAGCTTCTTGAGGGTGGGGACCATGTGTCGTGTCTGGTTCAGCACCATGTCCCCTGCACCTCACACAGGTCCCACTAGTTGGAGGTGATCAATGTTTGTGAAAGAAAAGCAGACAGGCGGGCCAAGGACATGCCTACAAGTCACTCAGATTCTTCAAAAGATTATATACAATTCAATCCCTGGCAAGTATAGACAATTTACTATTTTGAATAATAAAAATAGGTCATTATAGGGATTTCCCTGGTGGACCAGTGGCTAAGGCTCCTCACACCCAATGCAGGGGGCCCAGGTTCGATCCCTGGTCAGGGAACTAGATCCCACATGCCACAACTAAGATCTGGAGTAGACAAATACATAAACAAATATTTTAAAAAGCAGGCCATTATATTTTTCTGCACCGCTAAGTTTGAAAAGCTTAAAAGCTTAAGCATTAGAGATCTCAAATCAGTGGCTCTCAGGCCTGAGTTTTTGTTTGGCTGGCCCCATGCTTGAAATTGCTTGGGTTTGCACACAATTGCAGGAATATTAGTTCCCTGACCAGGTATTGAACCCAAGCTCACAGCAGTGAAAGCTCCAAGTCCTAACTGCTGGACTGCCAGGGAATTCCCAGCATCTGTCATTTAAGGTAAAGCCCATGAGCTTTTGAGCCCTGCGTCTCCTCGGAACTTCCCATACATCCAGTGAGCCGAGGATGGGTGTGTCCTGAGAGTAGGAATCAAGGTCAGGGAGTGATGGATGATAGACCAGTGATGGTGAAGCTGAAACTCTAACCCACTTCTCTCTTTCTACAAGTCCTGTGGTCTTTTCACTCCACCCTGATGCTGCTTCTGTTGGGACCATAAAAGCATAAAGACAGAAACTCTGTGTAGGCAATATTCCAATCAACACAGCAGACATAAAACAGAGACCGAGATAGGAGCTCCCTACTTCAGGATGCTTGAGAGCAGGAAGAGGTCAGAGAGATGGTGGAGAAATGCCCAGGACCTGGATCCACGTCTCTGGTTGTCCTCTGGTCCCGGATCCACCACTGGCCAACTGGGTGACCATGGGTAGCTTACTTCTTGTCTCCTCTTGGAGCTTCAGTTTCCTCATCTGTAAAATGGGCATTATAATAGTACTTAATCTGGAATTGGGGTTAGAAAAGATGGGGTTAAGTATGAAAAGTACTTAGCACCCAGCTCAAGACACACGTCCAGCGATCGGTAGTTGTGACTGATATCATTGTGCTGATTACTGCCCCAGGCTGCGGGAAAGAGTAGAGAGTGCGCCCAGGGGGTTGCTAAGATTCCTCTAGGTGTTTGAGAGTAGAGAAGGCACTGGGGAGACATGCGATTGGATACTCTAGGTCTTTCTGCCTCCTCAGGGGGGTTTGCTTGGGAAATGAAATCCTGCTGAAACTCTGGGGTCTGCAGACTCTTGGTTATGTTGTTCAGTGCCCCAGGCCACCTTCTGCCCTCCTGTCTCTCCCCTCCCCGTGTTCCAGCCAAGCAGACGAGCTGCCCTCCGTTGATCAACACGGCTGTGTTCTCACCTCATCTGTTCCCCCGTTCCTCCCCCCATCACAGTCCTCATCTCTGCATACTCAGCACACAGCAGAAGGCCATGAAGCCTTTGCCCGCGGCCCTGGAAGAATGGCACACAGCTTCAGCTGTGCCCCCATGGCTCAGGGCCACGAAGCTGGGCAGGGAACACGGGACATGAAGGCGCCTCGCCAGGCCCTCACTTGGCACCTTTCCTGTTTATCTTCTCTGCTTTTCACACCATCCCAAGGGAGAAATTTTTCCGGAGCCACAGTTTGCAATGAGACGATCTGGTCTCAAATAGATTAATAGTTACATAGCTGGTGACAGAGTCAAGAGTCAAACCCGGCTCTACCCAAACCCTATCCTTCTCCTTTGCTTGCCAGCTTTGTGTCCTAGCTCATTCTTTTCTTTAATATTAGTTTACTTGGCTGCGGCACTCGGGATCTTTGATCCTCGTTGTGGCAGGCAGGATCTTTAGCTGTGGCATGTGGTACCTACTTTCCTGATCAGGGATCGAACGCAGGCCCCTTGCACTGGGAGCGTGAAGTCTTAACCACTGGACCACCAGGGAAGTCCCCATCCTAGCTTGTTCTTTATTTAACACCTCTGCTCCCAGACAGGACCGTGTCTCATTCACAAGTGCTCCTGCACCAAGCACAGTTCCTGGCACCAGCGGGAGCTCAGCGACGCTCTCAATGAATGAAAAGGTCCATGTGATAATCTTGAGACAAAACCACCACAGTCCTCAAAGGAGATGCTACCTTTTTTTATAAAGGGTCCTTTGCAGACTGTGGGCCGATGAGGAAGCATTGGAACATATTTGGGAATAGTTGCCTTTAACATATTGGGAAATTGGGAGACTAACTAACCCTTGGCCCTCCTACCTCCCACTGTCCCCCCCACCGTCCCCCGCTGGCATTCCTCTCGGGAAGGACGCGCCCAAGTCATGCTGGCGCTGCGTACATGTGTCTCTTCATGGAGCCGTTGCCTGCCTCGACATTACTAGCAGGAATCATTTGCAAAATAACTGCACCACTAAGCCTTCCTCCCTCCCTGCAATTAATGACACCCCATGCGCGTGTCTCAGATGAAAGGCACATTATTAATATTCAAAGGAAAAAAACCCTCATAACCATTTTAACATATACAACTAACAATGAACTAAATTTGCTTTGTGGAAGACAGAGAGTGAGCATCCCAAATTAGTTTATGTGAAAGCTGAAATTCTTCCCCCGAAAGGTCTCAGTACCATCTTCAGAGAATATCCTGATCATCAGAAATGCCGTCAAGATTCCCGCCAACATTATCCCCTTTGTTGTCTGAAATGTCGAATCAAGCACATCTGGCAAATGTCCTAGAGCTCACAAATCTTTCAAACAGCATATAATTCCCAACAGTTAAAGAGAGAACGCCACTGCTTAATCGTGCTGCTCTTCAAAATAGCACCAACTTTCCTTCAATCAGAAACAATGGCTTGGGCTTCTTAAAAATATCACATACCAGCGATTATTTGCGGAGAAGGCCCCTTTGCATTTGAACCTGTGGGTGCCAGACAGAATTCAAAATCAAGATCGCAAGCCTTGTTGGAATGTATGCTGGGTGAAACGGACAATGGGAAGAAGGGGTGTGAGTGGTGGTCCAGAGAGTGACCTCACATGGGTGATTCGGAGACTTTGGGAGGTGACGGCTGGCTCTACCAGAATGAGGATGGAAAGGATAAAGAGGGTGGGATGGGGGTGGGGGTGACTCAGCTGGCCTTGACAGAGCGTTGACCCTGCACCAGACGCTCAACTCCAGGGGAGGGGCGTATTTGCATGAACCCTGTTTGACAAATGAGGAAAGTGAGGCTCCATGTGGCTAAAGAATTTCCCTAGGGAATTTGGCAGGAATTGGGATTCACACGTGGGCTCATCTGTCTTCAGAGCTTTGCCTCTTTCCACTTTGCCTGACCAACTCCAAAACTCTGTCCATGGAGAAGTGGGCATGGAGCTCCCAGAGACTGGTGTTTATCTGCTTCTAACCTAACTTTTGGGCTTCCCTGATAGCTCAGTTGGTAAAGAATCCGCTGGCAATGCAGGAGACCCCAGTTCGATTCCTGGGTCAGGAAGATCTGCTGGAGAAAGGGATAGTCTATCCACTCCAATATTCTTGGGCTTCCCTTGTGGCTCAGCTGGTAAAGAATCTGCCTGCAATGTTGGAGACCTGGGTTTAATCCCTGGATTGGGAAGATCCCCTGGAGAAGGGAAAAGCTACCCACTCCAGTATTCTGGCCTGGAGAATTCCATGAACTGTATAGTCCATGGGGTTGCAAAGAGTCGGGTGCGACTGAGCGACTTTCACTTTCACTTTCAACCTAACTTTTAAAAAGCTGTGTAGTGAGCACTTTGGAAGTGAAAGACCGCTTGGTCTTCTAAAGTTTCTCCAGTTATTATTTAAACAGTTGAAAACCAGAAACATCCCAGATGTCCAACAGGAGGGAATTCATTAAATAAAATATGATATATCCTTAAAATAGAATGCAGCCATCAAAATGGCAGTGGAGGAATGGATGTATTGATATAAAAAGGTATCCATAGTCCAGGTGAAAAAGCAGGTGATAATAATAACCAGCAATGACTAAGTGTTTGTGATGTTCCAGGCACTGGTTTGAGCACTTTCAATAACTGATTTTCTTTTACCTAACCCTCACAGTAACCCTGTAAAATAGTTGTCTTTATGATTTCCATTTTACAGATGATGAAACTGAGGTGAGGTGAAATGCTTTGCCCAAGATTACTCAGGTAACAGGTGGCAGGGCTGGAATCTGAACCCAGGTCTAGCTGACTCAGAGCTAAGGATGACATTTGAGCTGGTTCTGAATGAGAAGCTGGAGTTTACTAGTGAAAGAAAGAACCGAGGGCCTTCCTGGTGGCCCAGAGATTTTAAAATATCCAAGGAGTGTAAGATGGTAGTAGTGGCTCTTTTCCCCAAGATAGTTCTCTGCCCACTTTATTGCTCAAAGCCTGGCCAAAGAACAAGAGTCTTTCAATGCCACCCATAAGCCAAGACTCTTCTCATCTTGAAGCCTCTGCCTCCACCAGACAGGTGAGAAAGCTGAGACCCAGAAAGAGGGGATGAGGTACTCGACCCCACACAGCCTGTCTGTGGCTGGACCCACCTTCCCACCACCAGCTGGGGCTCCTCCTGCAAACGCAGGCTGCCCCCCCAACACACCCTGCTTCCCCCCGTGGTTTCGGCAAAATGGCTGAGCGAATCTTCCCTCCCACTGTCATCTCTCCGTGAGACAAAAGGCAATTTACCCAAATGTTATAATCACCTGCAGGCTGGCACGCAGGGCCGTGCCTGCCTTATCTGCGGTATTGTTAGCGGCACCATAATGAAGGCTTTGTGGAGGGATAATATCACCCTCGTAACTGCCAAATAAAATGCCCACACGGGCCCCAGATCCCGGCATCTGCTTTCAGCTGAAGGGGTAGGAAAGGAATTCTGAGTTATCAAATGCCTTCACTGTGCCAGGGACTCACCACACCCTGGTCCTTTGAGGAATGCATCACTATCCCTATTTGGCAGAGGGGGAAACTGAGGCTCAGGGAGTAAGTTACTTACTGATGGGTGCAGTTAGTAAAGGGAGCAGTCGGGATTTGAACCAGGTGTGCCTGATACTAGAGGCCACGCTCTGAACCAATATGAGCTTCTCCAAGAGTCTGGCAAAGCTGTGGGCCTTCTCCCCCGAGAAAAACATTAGAACTTCCCCACCCCCACCCCCAACAGAGGGTGGGATCGGCCCGTGAGGGTCCTCGCTCTAGGAATGACAGCCCACTGCCCCTCCCTGACCTGTGGGAATCGCTCCCTGCCCTCCTGTCTCCCCACTGGGATTCCAAAGGCCCTGGAAATTCCCCTTCCAGCCGTTGTGCCCACAAGACTCTTGACAACAATACATCCCCCGCCGCCCCGCCCGCAGCAGCCTCCTGGAAGCATCCAAAGGACACAGCTTCCCCTTCCGTGGCCGGAGTCCACCCGGGCCAGCACCAGCGTGGTTTGTTTTGTCTCCTTTAATAGAAGTGGCTGCGAGGCCAGAGCCCAGGGGACAGGAGCCTCATCTCACTTCCTCAGCCCACGAGCTGGAACTCTGGACAATTGGCTGCGAGCCTTGCTCGACCTCAGGTCCAGGAGAGGCGTTGCAGGGCTGCGGGCCTGTCTGGGAGCCTGCCAGATCTGGCCTCAGACCCCGACTCTGCCGTTGGCCAGCTGTGCGACCTTGAGCTAGTCACTTCACTTCTCTGAGCTCCGGTTACCTCATAGGAAAGATGGGGGTAGAACTAGGACCTTCCTTCCAGGGTTGTGGTTTTTATTGAGATGATGTGGGGGCCCGTGATGAGGAGCTTCATGTCTGTTGGCGATCACAGTTGGGGTTTATATCTCAGGGACTGGTGCTGGTTGAGAGGCAAGGTCTCCTTAACCCCATGCCCCAAAGGGAGGAGCCGGAGTGACCTTGACAAGGTGCCCTCTGGCCTCCTCCCACCTGCATTTGATGCCAATTTCAAAACTGGGCTGGAGGCCTGAAGTCTCTAATCTCTCTAGCTTGCTTTTGGTAATGTTCTGGATGTGTTCCCATCACCCTCATCATTTCTGATTCATCTGAAGCCTCAGACCATCTAAGATCCCCTCAGACACTGGCCTTAACTGATCCCCTACAGATACCAGGGTCCCACCTGGGAGCCAGCTAAGTGTCTATCGCCTCCCCCTAAGCCCCCATGCCAAGGCAGGGTAGGGGGGTGGGGAGCCGATGCATAAGTAATCAATCCCAGGACCCAAGATGGGCACTCTCTGGACCGAAGCCTAGAGACTAAGTGTTTAAAAGGCTGTAGTGAACCTCCCATCCCTCAAGATATAGGTCAGAAATTAAAATAACAGAAACTATAAAAATAAGTGTATGGAAGTCCAACATAATTCTATATTCTATGTTTATATTCATGTTTAATGTGGAATATCAGATATGAGATTCTTTCTGCAAAAACCTGGGAGTGCCCCAGCTTTGCTGGTGCCAGGAGCCAGAAGCGCAGTGTGCTAGGGGAGCAGAGAGCAAAGGGAAGTGTGTCCCAAGTGTAGTTGAGTTGATGTTCTAGAAAAGGTGGTGTTTGGCTAGGCTTTGAAGCTTGAGAGGTGGGTTTTGCTGCACAGAAGGGAAGGAAAAGCTTGAGCAAAGGCACAGAGAGATGCAGGGGCCCAGGTACTCAAGATGGAGTACCTGAGACCCAATACTGTGTTGGACAGGGGAATAGTCGAGGAAGACCTCCCTTAGGCAGTGATGGACAGAGTGGGCTTTGACGGGTGTGTCGGAGTGTGTCTGAGCTGGGCGTTCAAAGCAGAGGGACCCAGGGTGGGAGAGAGCCTTGAATGCCAGGTCAGGGAGCTGAGCTTCAACACTTCAGACAGTGAGGAGTAAAGATGTGGCAGTTGCACAAGGATTTTCCAGGAAAGTGTGTAGTGGCTGAAGGCTGCAGCTCAAGTGATAGACTTGAGTGTGAGCCTGTGCCCCTCATTAGCAGAGTCAGCTTGGGCATATAACCCCACGTCTCTGAGCCTCAAACCTTCCCCCTGTAAATCAGGATAAAAACACTGACTTTGCAAGATTGCCGTGAGGACTGAGTTCACGTCTGTTGCTGAGTTCCGTAGGTCCTTAACATCCTAACATTCCCTCTGGCCATCCCCGCTGTGCCAGCCTTAATTCTGCCCTCAGCATCTGCCACTTGGAGGACAGGCCCAACTGCCAGGCCTGTCCCCATCAGTCCATTGTCCACATGGAGCTGGAGAGCAGGGGCAGAAGGGAGCAGAGGGTCAGAGCAAGGGCCAACCGGTGACCTTGGGCCCCACACTTGGCTTCCCAGCGCTGCCCATGCACAGCAGCCGGGCATCACAAACATGTTTAGTGAATGCAGATGCCATTGTGAGTGCTTGAAAAATAAAAGTGGGCCTCAGGGAAACAAGAAGAATGGCGATATAAATGATGTACCCTCCCCCGCTTAGCACGCATGTGCTCTGGAGTGAGTGGGAAGATGTGAGTTAGTGGTCTCCTGTTCTGGGCTCACCTGCCACACATGGGCTGATGCTAGTATTTTTTTTTTTTTTGATGCTAGTATTTCAGGATGTGTATTTTTGTTTTTACCAATATGGCCCATAAACTCAGGCCAGCTACCCATCAGGACTGCAACAGCAGGAATAACTCTGTCCCAACAGTGTCAGAATCCCATGTGACATCTTCGTGAGATGTCCTTCTCCAGCCTGGGCCTTCCTTGGAGATTCTCATGGGTCATGGTGACTGTGGGCATTTTTCCCCTTTACCCACCGACTGTGCTCTGAGTGTGCTGTGTGTGCTGAGTCGCTTCAATCGTGTCTGACTCTTTGTGACCCCATGGACTGTAGCCCACAAGGCTTCTCTGTCCTTGCGATTCTCCAGTCAAGAACACTGGAGTAGGTTGCCATTCCCTTCTCCAGGGGATCTTCCTGACCCAGGGATTGAACCCACGTCTCTTATGTCTCCTGCATTAGCAGGCCAGTTCTTTACCACTAGTGCCACCTTACCCACTGACTGGAGCAGTGGAAACACCACCTGAGCCATCACCAACTATACACACAACAAAGCTGGTGTGAGGATCACATGAGCTCAGGCACGCAGAGTGCATGCATGCGCCCGGCACACAGATGTGCTTCCTGATACCAGGCCACCATATCCGTTGTCCAGCTTCACTCTCCCCCCAGTTTACAGCCTGATCCAGCCCTAGGTCTGACCTTGGAGATCTCACCCCAATTCATTTCAACATAAACAGAACATATCCACACTCCCACATTAAATATCATTTTTTGCTGTTAAAACCCCAAAAGGATTTTGAAAACTTTGGTGGATTGGTTGACTGCAAGACTTTAACAATTGGCTGTGATTTCTTGAAAGCTTGTGTGCACACTGGAGAATTCTTGAAAACTGAAGAAACCAAGCCCATAAATTGATTTCAAGTGTAATAACATTGTTTGGGTTTCTAAATTTAATCATTAATTCAGGCTTAATGCATTAATTATCACATTTATTAATTTCAGTGTCGCAGTTTCCCTTCTCAAGTTCCCGAGTCAGTCATTTTCCCCATGTCTCTTACACTTGAATAGGCCTTGACGAGCCTGTGGGTGCCGGGCCCTGCCCCTCTATTCCCAGTGGGTGAAGCAGCCTGGCCTCACCTGCCCCCCCCTCACCCCCACCCCCAAGACCTCCACCCACCCAGCCCAGAAGATGCTCCTTTTCGGGGAAGCAAGAGCGGCCTAGGCCTCCCTTCCTGCCCAGTAGCAGGCTCTGCTGGGGCAGCGATCCCTCGGTCAATATTGGCCACGCCGTGGCCTTGGCTTCTGGCCACACCGCTGCCAGCCAAGTTCAAAGCCCCTTTCTTGTCGGGCGTTGGGACGGGGCTGCCTGGGCATTGGTGACCGCCCTCACTGTGGGCACTGGCTCACCGGGGGCCTAGCCCTGCCCTCCAGCTCCCAAAGCCCTGCGTTTGCACAGAAGGTGTGCCTGGACTTCGGGGTTTCGGGTTCGGCTCCTGCACCCCTCCTCCAGCTGGGGCGCCAGGTCTGCCACTCAGCTCCCACCCCAGCCCGAAGCTATGGTTCACAAAGCACGTCTGAGCATGCACTGGCCTTGACCCTGGGGAAAGAGGGCAGTTCTCACGGCCCAGCTCCTGCCCCAGAGCCTGGCGTGGCCTGGTGTTCTAGATGCTTGCTGGGCTATCACTGAGGGTGGGATGCACCCCCTCCCTCAACATCTGACCACACACCACAGACTCAGGTACTCAGACACTGCCTGCCACGCACGTGTCTTGCACATACCGCGTGTCACACGCAGGCTGAAGTTCCCCGAAGGGGGGCACTCTCTTCTCTTCACTAGGCACCTCAGACACAGCCAACTACACACTCAGCACATGCCGATGCATGCTTGAACACATTTACTCTCACAGTGGGGTAGATGCTCACACTTGGAGGGAAGCACATCACTTGTGCCAGCCTCAGTGAGGGTGACGCTCACACCAGCACGCTGAGCCTTTCCCCTCCACACTGGTGGAATGAAGTGGAGAAATGCTTTCACCACCACCTAAGCCTCCATGTCCTCGTCCTAAGGGGGGACAACCCCGTTTACTCACTAAGGAGGGGACAGGTGTGACCCTCTTCCCCCACAGCCTGCATCTCCTGGGTGCTCGGCCACTGTGACCCTTATCCCCTTTCCCGAGGCTGGACACCTCGATTCATCCTGGTCTCCTCCCTTTCCTAATACCCACCCAGGGCCCCTGCACACCGGGTGGGCCCTGCAGAGCCCTGGTGACCGCAGGTGCGGTTGGCCCAAAGGCGTGCCAAGAGCTAGTGACATCTGGCTTGTGGGTACCTGGTGCCCTGAATCCACCCCTTTGCCTTCTCTGGGCCCGCCTGCCCTGGCCTGCCCCTTGCTTTAAACAAAATCATTAGCTGAGCTGCAGCTCTTGATCCTTATGATGCTGATCCTTGTGTAAAGACCTCCTCCTCCCCGGCTCCTCCCTGCACCCCCTCGTAGGGAACCAGAAGTCCCAGGGGTGCTGAGTTCCTTAAGAATGCTTCCTTGAAGGTACCCAGTTTGGGAATTAAGGACCCATCAAAATGATGATCCTAGCTCGCACCTCCTGGGTGCCCACCTAGGGCTGCTCAGCCCTGCCAGTCCCCACTCTGCCCTTTGAAACCCCCTGTATGGACAAGCCCGCTCAGAGAGGGGCAGTGACTTGTCTAAGATCACCTAGCAGGCTGGCAGCTGGGCTCACATAGGACCCAGAACTCCTTCCAGCCTATACTGTGCGGTCACAGGTGCCTGAAATCCCACCTTGCGATGACAGTTTCTGGCCTTCTTTGGTTTGGGGGCATTTCCTGCAGGCAACATACTGAGCACTTTTTGGGAAATGGTCTCCATGGACCGTGCCAGGCAGGCACCTCTGCAGATGAGGAAATGACACCTGGAGAGGTGTGAGGCCACTTGCCCAAGATCTCCAAGCTAGCAGCTGCCACGCTCCAAAGCTCATGCCCCTAACCCACTGTGCCACAGCGTCCCCCTGCCAGCCATCAGGGGAGCCAAGATTGCCTTGCGTTTGCTGTTTGATTTTCAAACTCTTCTTCCCTCAGCCCTGCACTGACCTGCAGGCTGCACGAATGCCACCCTCGGTGACCTGGGCCGCACTCAGTGGCCTGTGCAGGCCTGCCCTTACTGTGAGGTTGGCCCCAGGCCAGTCAGGGCTTTGAGCTTCCTGAGCGTGGCTGGCGCCCAGGTATGAGCCCAGACAACCCACCCTCCCCGTGCGGTGGGGCTGCCCCGTCCATGGCCTCCAGACAGAAAAGGAAAAGGAGCCAGAGGCCTGGGCCCTGCACTTGGCATGTCTGCTTTGCCCTCTCAGCTCCGTTTGCTGAGGGTGGGGAAGAAATTCTTTTCCCTTTGTCTCAATCCCACAGGGTGATTCTTACTTTTATGTCTCCAAATTTACATTTCTTTATTCATTCATTCACCCTGTATTTATTAAATACTTCTTAAGTGCTCGATCCGCACTGGGCTCTGAAGACCAGAAGTGAATTGATCGTGGCTCCTCTTGGCTGGCAGGGGTGACCATGACCAACACCATGACCTCGACCTGGATCAGAGAAAGTGACCTCCAGGCAGGGCCCGGGTTGGGGGAAGAGGGCTTGGAGGACACACGTTCTTCAGGGCATGAAGTCAGGACCGTGAGAGGCCTGAAAGAAAATCATGTTTACGCAGGCAGCCCCGTTTCCTGACCATACCGTCCTTAATGCACTGTGAATTTGTACTTCTTTGACAGAAATTCTAGAATAGCACATTTATGTTATATTTGGTTCTTTGTGTTAAAAGCATTAATTTGTTAAATTGTGTTTAAAATATACTGCAATTGTTATTACTCATGTTGAGGTCTTCCTTCACTTTTACATCCAGAAAGGTCCAGAAATGGAACATGCCCTGGGCCTCTCTCTCCTAAAAGGATGAGTGTCCCCCCTCCCCGGAATGGCATGTACAAAGGCACGGGGCACTGAGGACGTGCCTGTGGTCAACTGCAAACAGCAGGGTGGCTGCTTTTCACAGTGTGAGGCCGGCCGGGGAGGCCAGCTGGAAAGGTCTCAAAGTCCAGGCGAAGGAGTGGAGAGCCTTTGCAGGGAAGACTTCTCAGCTGGGAACCCTGTAGTCGGATGTGGAGTCTCTCTTCCCAGTCCCTTTTTGTCCCTACAAGATGCCTCTTTCTCCTGATGATGGGTGAGACTCATTGGGTCAGGCAGGGGAGGGGATGTGGGGAGCAGCAGGGTCACTTCTAAAGCTTGAGAACCAGAATAAAGAAATCTTTGGCCACCTCTTGTGGCCCAAGAGGTGGAATGAATTGGGAGACTGGGATTGACATACATATATATACACTCTACTATGTATTTAATGGGCCTCCCTGGTGGCTCCCTGGATCACAATAAACTGTGGAAAATTCTGAAAGAGATGGGAATACCAGACCATCTGACCTGTCTCTTGAGAAACCTGTATGCAGGTCAGGAAGCAACAGTTAGAACTGGACGTGGAACAACAGGCTGGTTCCAAATAGGAAAAGGAGTCCGTCAAGGCTGTATATTGTCACCCTGCTTATTTAACTTATATGCAGAGTACATCATGAGAAATGCTGGGCTGGAAGAAACACAAGCTGGAATCAAGATTGCCGGGAGAAATATCAATAACCTCAGATATGCAGATGATACCACCCTTATGGCAGAAAGTATAGAAGAACTAAAGAGCCTCTGATGAAAGTGAAAGAGGAGAGTGAAAAAGTTGGCTTAAAGCTCAACATTCAGAAAACTAAGATCATGGCATCTGGTCCCATCACTTCATGGCAAATAAATGGGGAAACAGTGGAAACAGTGTCAGACTTTATTTTTGGGGGCTCCAAAATCACTGCAGATGGTGATTGCAGCCATGAAATTAAAAGACGCTTACTCCTTGGAAGGAAAATTATGACCAACCTAGACAGAATGTTAAAAAGCAGAGACATTACTTTGCCAACAAAGGTCTGTCTAGTCAAGGCTATGGTTTTTCCAGTAGTCATGTATGGATGTGAGAGTTGGACTATAAAGAAAGCTGAGTGCCGAAGAATTGATGCTTTTGAACTGTGGTGCTGGAGAAGACTCTTGAGAGTCCCTTGGACTGCAAGGAGATCCAACCAGTCCATCCTAAAGGAGATCAGTCCTGGGTGTTCATTGGAAGGACTAATGTTGAAGCTGAAACTCCAATACTTTGGCCACCTCATGCGAAGAGTTGACTCATTGGAAAAACCCTGATGCTGGGAAGGATTAGGGGCAGGAGGAGAAGGGGACAACAGAGGATGAGATGGCTGGATGGCATCACTGACTCGATGGACATGGGTTTGGGTAGACTCCAGGAGCTGGTGATGGATAGGGAGGCCTGGTGTGCTGCGATTCATGGGGTCTGAAAGAGTCGGACACGACTGAGCGACTGAACTGAACTGAACTGAACTGAACTGAACTGAACTGAACTGGTGGCTCAGGTGGTAAAGAATTTACCTGCAGTGCAGGAGACATGGTTTCGATCCCTGGGTTGGGAAGATCCCCTGGAGAAGGGAATGGCAACCCACTCCAGTATTCTTGCCTGGAAAATTCCATGGACAGAGGAGCCTGGCGGGCTATAGTCCATGGGGTCGCAAAGAATCAGACACGACTGAGGGACTAACAGACACAGACACACACGTATATAATAGGTAACCGATGAGAACCTACTGCATAGCACAGGAACTCTACTCAGTGTTCTGTGGTGACCTAAATGGGAAGGAAATTCAAAAAAGAAGAGATACATGTATATGTCTAGTTGATTCACTTTGCTGTACAGCAGAAACTAACACAACATTATAAGGCAACTATACTCCAAATAAAAAAAAAGAGAGAGAAAAGGAAAGATATGTTTGTGCCCCAAAAGCAGACAGATTAAACCGATAGAGTGCCTAGGTCAAGCCTTTGAGTCTCAATCCCCTTGTCCCCAACATTAGGCACACGGCAGGCCACAGGATTGGGCTTTTTGATTCATTCATTCATTCATTCATCCAACAGATGTGGGCTGAGCACTCTTGTGTGCCAGACGCTGGTCTGATGACACCACAGTGATTAAGGCCCTGGTTTCACTGGAACTCACAGAGTGGATGGGGAGACAGACAACACATAAATAAACAAGAAAATTTCAGCAAGAGCCATACACCATGAAGGAGATAGAATGAAAGCCTCTAGATAGAGTTACTGGGAGTGAAGGTGGCTGGATCAGGGATCACTGAGAAGCAACATTTGAGCTGAGACCTGGATGCCAAGAAACAGGTGTCAGGAATGTTTGTTGATAGCAATCAAAGACAAATCAGAAGGCAACAGACTGACTTGAGATTTCACCTGGCAAAGCATATATTGGTTGCCTACTGTATGCTGGGTGCAGTGGTCAACAAGACATATACCTGCATTTCCCTCCCTAATGGGAGGGAAAAATATATAAGGGAATATGCCAATAAGCATAGACTCATAAAATTTTTTAATTGAATGAAAGATTCTTTAAATTCTTTATAATTTTCAAGTTTTATACACGATTTCATATAATCCCATACTAACCCTTCCCTCCTACCCCTGTATTGCCCCTCCCTCCTTCCCTGTCCCCACTGGTAACCACTAGTTTGTTGTTCATAGTTGTATAGGCTCATAAATTGTGATGTGCAGGGCCCAGGAAAGAGAAAAGCGTGTGAAGGACTTTATTCTAGATGGTTGAGTGTGTGAAAAGACTTCCACTACTCTTGGAGAATGTGATAATCTCACCTTTTACAGAGCACTCTGGATTTTCAGGCATTTTTTTTAAATAAGTGTTTTATTTTAGAACAATTTCAGATATACAGAATTTACTGAAGTGATAGTACTGAGTGTTCCCACTATACCCCACATCCAGTTTCCCTATTACTAACATCTTACGTTGTACTGTGCATATATCACAATTAATGAATTAACATTGACATATTTGGAGGAGGAAATGGCAACGCACTGGAGTATTCTTGCCTGGAGAATCCCATGACAGAGGAGCCTGGCAGGCTATAGTCCCTGCAGTTGCAAAGAGTAGGACACAACTGAGAGACTGAGCACGCACTGATATATTAGTAACAACATACTTCCTTCTTATTTCCTCCATCTGTCCGTGATGTGTCTATTCGGTCCCAGGATCCCACTCATGACACCACGTTACATTTAGTTGTCACATCACCCTAGGTTCCTCTTGACAGTGAATGTCTCTGACTTTCCTTGTTTTCAATGACATTTTTGAGGAGTGTTTTCAAAATGCCCCATGACTGGAATTTATCTGACGTGTTTCACATGATTCGACGGGGGTTATGGGTTTAGGGAAGGAGGTAAATGCCGTTGTCATCAAATCAAAGCTACACATTATCTGCACAACTTATCACTGCTGACATTGACCTTGATCACTTGGACGAGGTGTGTTTGTCAGGTTTCTTCACTGAAAAGTTACTCCTTTTTTTCTCCCACCCCCTTCCTATACTGTCCTTTTTAGGAGGAAGTCACTGTTTAGGAAGTCCTTTTTAGGAGGCAGCCCACGTCTAGGGAATAAGGAGTCATGCCCAGTCTCCTCAAGGGCAAAGTATCCACCTAAATTCTTTGGAAGTCTTCTGCAGAGAAGATTTGCCTATTCGCCAAATGTTATGCATTTTTACCAATATTTTTATGCTGGGTCTTTTTACTTTTTACAAATTCAAGAACCCTATTGGTGTTTCTGGGAACCTAGGAATATCTTACTTCAATTACTAAGATGCATGAAATTACCAAAGCATTAAATTAGAGGGTAGGAAAAAAGCCAATGATTATTTTTATTTTTTCTATTGTGGATACATATTAACAAAAGACTTGGGAAATACCCAAAACAGGAGAACCTCTCTAGCCCTACTGCTAGGAGCTGACCATTATTCCCATTCAATTTATTATTTTTAATTTTTCTTCTGTGCATAATTTGTACACAGATTATACTATGTAATTTTCTTTCTTACCTCCTTTCACCTTTTTTTTTTTTGCTTCTTATCATATCAAAAACGTTTCTCCTACGTTGCTATATAGACTTCATAATCATATTTTTTTCAGTAGCTGCTAAATATCCCCTCATATGGCTCATGGTATCCCCTCCCACCACCAAACTATAGCTATATGCCTGGCATATAGTCAGTGTTTAGAAATTACTTGTTAAATGAATGAATGTACAACAAAGTAATCATCCTCTTGTTTTAGAAGCGTGGGTTATTTCAGTTTTCTTGATTCTAAATACTACTGGGACAAATAGATTATTCCCTTAGGATAACATCCCAGAGTGGAATTACTGGGCCAGTGGGGGCCAAAACTTTTCAAGATAAATGCACCAAACCAGAAATCTCCCTCCCCTTCCTCTGAACCACCAGCAATTGTGCCGAGGGTAATAATTTACAATTGATTAAAGAGTTTGTGGGGTGTTTTTTCCCCATCTTTCTTTCCCCTCCTCTCCCCTTCTCCTCCTACCAAAAAAAGAGGGGGGGGGAATTATCTGAGAAGGTGAAGATGTTCTCAGACAATCATATTAACATATTCCAACAATCGCAATTTGCAAAATAGTAATCACAACTCCCGGGATCGGGGAGGCATTAATCAAAGCTGCAGGTTTAATTCCATTTTAAATATTGATGAAATGTGCTTCGGCAGCCTCACCCTGGTGTGGCAGGGCCAGGGGAGCCGCCTCGAGGCGCCAGGGAGGTGGAGGGAGGGTTGGGGAGCAGCTGCTGGGAGGAGAGGCTTCTGTGATTCAAATTGGTGGCTGTGCGGCCAGGTAGAGAGTGAAAGGGGTGGTGAAGAGGGCTGTTAAGTCCATTGCTGTCAATTTGTAACGATCAGGGAGGGGCCGGAGGACTGGTTCAGCACAATAAACCCCGTTGGTCTGGTTTCAGGGTTACCGCTGAAGAGGTTGCAGCTGCACTGATTCGAATAGCCTGGAGACTTCAGAACTGTAATTATCAACCAGGCTGCTTGCGGTGTGGCAAAAGTGGGCTTCACCAGTGCTTAACTCCTTGTGTGCCGCACTCTCCCCGCCCTCCCCCGGGGGGTTGGCAGCCACGTGCGGATTCCCGGTAGCCTCCCCAGGGGAAACTGAGGCCCACCAGCTGCTGAGTGAGGGCAGTCTTCCCAGGCCAGAGCTTGCAGGCAGCGAGCCTTTGTCCTGAGGTCACAGACAGAGATCTATCTAGTGGGGGTGGGGGACAGAGGAGGCTTGCTCCATGGGGGCAGACTCGCCTTCTGGCACCTTCAGGCCTGCCCTGGGGTGGAAAGTCAGGCTTCAGGGTCTGATGAGTCTTGGCTTAAATTCCACTGGCCATGGATACGAGGCAAGGCTTGTCCTCTTTGTAAAATGGGGTGATCTCCCCTAGCTAAGTTGCTTTAGTCATGTCCGACTCTTTGCAAGTCTATAGACTGTAGCCCATCTGTCCATGAGATTTTCCACGCAAGAATACTGGAATGGGTTGCCATGCTTTCCTCCAGGAGTTCTTCCCTACCCAGGGATCTAACCCATGTCTCTTAGGTCTCCTGCATTGGCAGGTTGGCTTTTTACCACTAGTGCCACCTGGGAAGCCCCCTACCCTACTGGGGTCTCACAAAAGACTCCATGAGATCCGGCATTTGTAAAGCTCAGAGCACACAGTAAGCTGACAAAAAGTCTTGTCTCCCTGGGTCCTGGACCGGAAGAGGAAGGGGTTCCTGGCAGGGGGCTGTAGTATGGAGGGCAGGATTTCTGCGGGATTGCCCATGTTTTAGCTCTCAAGGAGTGTCTTTTATCTCCAGCTTCTGCCATTTGTCACCCAAGTGCTGAAGTGAAAGTGTCAGTCGCTCAGCCGTGTCCAACTCTTTGCGACCGCATGGACTATAGCCCACCAGGCTCCTCTGTCCATGGGATTCTCACCCAAGGAGGATGAGTAATTCCATCCTCCCATCTCTTAGGTGGGAAGCACCAAGCTAGACACAGGGTGAGGACAGGAGGCAAGACAGGAAGGCAGGGATTGGGGCCGGTCCTCTTTGTCCCCAGGAAGCGGGCAGGAACAAGGGAGGGACCACTGGCAGGCAGTGCGGTGCTGGGAGGAGGAAAAAAACATGGGCTTTGCTGAGAGTCCTGGTGAATGGAGTTACGTGTATGACTCCGTGACCCTCCTCCTGGAACACAGCCCCAGAGAAATTCTCCACAGACCCACCAAGAGATGTGTCCAAGAACACAGCATCTGTCCCAGCATCATTCCTGGTACGGGAGGTGGAGGCAACCTTCGTGCCCACCCAGGGAGGATGAGTAGACGGAAGCCCACCATGGAATATTAGGCAGCGGTCAGGAGCAAAGAATGAGATGTCCACATCGCAATGAGAATAGATCTTGAAAATGTCGTGTTGAGTGAAAAAAAAAAGTGAGACACAATGAAACTCACAGCACAATGCCATTTGTATAAATTAAAACCACATTCCCACACAAAACAGCAGGATATATTTTACAGAGTTTTGTGCATTTTTAGGGGTACACATCCCACCATTGGAGTGGGTCTCTAGTCGTGGTGAGAGGAGGGGCTGGGTGTGGCTTTAGAGGAGAAAGGGGAAAAATGAAAATAGAGTCAGTCTGCAGAGGGGCCTGGCACAGAGAGATGCTGGTGGTGTGTTATGGTCCCTCCTCCACTTTCTCTCTCTCTCTCTCTGAGGTTTCAAAACAGCACAGGCCTTGTATGCAGACAAGTTCCCGAGGCTCAGGTTCTAGGCTCTCCCACGTGCTTACCCCATGACTGTGGACAGACGACTTGTCCTCCGAGCCTGTTGGTTTGTCCACAGAAAGGCGCGGCCCCGAAGATTAAGTTGAGGGAGATAAACATGTGTGGGCCTGCAGGGCCCCCAGCTTCTCCTCTCCACACCCCACCGAAGGGACCCGAGCAAAGAGAGCGTCGGCCCTCTGGAGGAACCATCGGTTCTCTGAAGGGTCCAGAATGGAAAGCCCAGAGAAGAAACTAAGGCCTGGACCTGCTGTCCCGGGGTGCCCTAAGTGGATGTCACACCGGGCAGGGGCCCAGCTTAGAGCAGCCCAATGATGTTGCGCCTGCCTTTGTCCGGTCAGCAACGTCCAGCTCTGACACCACCCCAGTCCTGAAACCCTGCCTGGGGGGCTCCCAGGGCAGGGCGTGACCAGCTCCCCCTCCTTCCTTACAGATGACGATGAGCACGAGTGGATTGTCCGGACGTGTCGGAAGGGCTGGGACGAGACCGTGGGCCCCAAGCCCAAGTCGTGAGTGCTGTCGCCTCTCCATCACAGGCTTCTGTGCGCCCAGCCCAGGGGGGGCAGGCTATAGTTCTAGGACCTGACTTTGGACTCTAGGAATAAAGGTTTTCTGCAGTCAGTGGCCCTGATTTCCTTAGACTGTTCCTTGGGACGGGACCCTCATTCCACTTGCGTCAGAATCACCTCGGCAAAATTGTGAACTAGCTATGCTCAGCCCCACCCTAGTACCTGCTCATCAGAATCGCTGAGACTGGGGCCCAGCAATTTGCATTCTCAGCTATTTCTTACACATATGGAAGTTTGAGAGCCATCACCTTATAATGATAGATACATGTAATTGAATGAGTAATTCATAGGTGCAGGCAGCATGAGTATGTTACCTCAGCTCCTCATAATAGCCTTATTTGTACAAGAGAGCTTAACGTCACCTTTACAGAGGGGGAATCTGAGGTTCAGGGAGATTTGACCTGCCCTTGGTCATACAGCATTTGAATCTGAGTCCCTCTGAAGATAAAGCCCAGCTTTATTACTTTTTTTTTTAACCACAAGCAGCCTGCCTGATCAGTTTTGGTATCACAGAGCAGCAGGACAGGATGACTGTGCCCAGGTTCACAGCTGGTATCTTGTAAGCGCAGAAATGGTTGCCCACAACAGCTGCTCCCTCTCTGAAGCTTCCCTAGCTGGGTCTCATACCCTAAGCACAGAATCAGTACGGTGCCCCAGAAAGAATCCAGTGTTGGCATCATACACACCTGCGTTTGGATCCCAGCTCAATCACAGGTATCATACAACTTTGGGCAAGTCACTTCACTTCTCTGAGTTTCAGATTCCTCATCTGTAAAATGGGTATGATGATGCTTAAACCCAGAGGGTAGCTGTGTGGGTTGAATGAAACAATACAAGGAGTTAGCACTTAGCAGGAATTCAATTCAGTATGTGCTTGCTTTAAAACCTAATTTGTTAGCTGTGCATACGGAGTAATTCTTCTTCAGAATCACCCCCAGGGATCTTATGTGTCAGCTGAAAACGAGCAGAGGAAGTAGTAACATGTTCCAGGGCTGTACTTCGGCCACAGGCATCCTGGATCTTCGCCTAGCTTTCCCACCCTAGAGGCTGCTGGCTCCTGCAACTCCCTGCGCCTTGTCCCCTGGCTCACCAGGGGCTGCCCAGGAGAGGGAGTCAAGCCTAGGAGGGCTCTGCCAAGGTCTACAGGGACAAGAAACTAGCAGTTTGAATTGGGGACCCATGAGTGGCATGCTGGCGCAGAGCCGGGGTCAAGGGAGGTCTAGACATTTTCAGCTAAGCCATGGAGGGATGGGGTGGGGTGGGGTGGGGAGAGATCACCTTTCCCCTTCAAGGCAACAGTCACCTCAGGAGACAGGATGGATGGCCACTGGGGGATTCCAAAGTGTGTTTTGAAATACAAAGTACATTCATGTAGAGAAAGACACACAAACTTAAACTAATTTCAAAGATACACATATATCTAAATCAACATTTGATAAATGGATTGGAAGAGTGGAGAGGGAGGGAAGGGGTGGGGTCAGGGATGGAGCATGCAACAACTAACAGAGGGGCCCTGCGGGGGCGATGACCACGGCCACTACCCTGAGACCAAAAGCGGCTCTGTTCCAGGCCACAAGGTGGGGGTGGGGCAAGGGCGGGGCGGGCTTGCTGGGGAAGCCTCCGCACCAGGCAGAGCCAGCCCACTCCCTTCCTGGTGAGCCTGGGCTTCCACAAACGTTAAAAGAAAATTCGGCAACCAGCAGCAGGATGCCTGCTCCCCAGATTACACGGTGGCTCTGGAACCCGACCAGGCCAGTTGTCACCCCCGTCTCCAGTCCGTATTCCCTTCACTTCACCCCATTTCCCAGTCAGGCTCCTCTATGCTTCCGTCTGCGGCCTCCCAGCATCTCCTCTTGTGAACTTCTCATCTGAGGATACAGCTCAAGTACCCCCCTCCCCAAGTCCAGACAGCACATGAGGAGGGATCCGTCCATCTACAGCATTTGGCTGACTGAGAACTTCTCCCAGGCTCTTTACTGAGCCTGCAAGGTCAACACGGGGCCCAGCAGAGTGTGGTCGGGAGTGAGGTGGGACACCAGCCAGTCTGATTTCTGGCACAGCACAGACTAGAGAAGAAATCCACCATGATGCCTTTACCCTGCTCAGCCTCCTAGCTGGGAAACAGAACCAACCACCTAGGAAGGGGTTTCACTGTCTAGCAGCCCTGCTACTCTGGGGGCCAGGCCTGAGCCTGAGCCCTTCACCAGGGAACAGGAAAGAAATGGAATCCTGTTGTGCTCTGGAGGTCAGTGCCAGCACTTCTACTTGCATTAACTTTATTTATTACACAAATAAGACATTTACAAAGCACAACATGAAAGATATGTAACAAAACAGACATTGGTTTTACAAAAAAGTGCTTACAATTTTTTTTTCCGTGTGTGTGTGTGTATGTGTGTGTATGTTTCCCCCTTTTGCTTTGTATTTAAATAAATAGTCCTGATGGCCTGTAGGTTCTCAGGCTGCTCTATCAGGCTAGTGGAGACATGTCTGAACCGCAACATGCTACAACCACGTGATCCACGCAAGGAACAGACCCTGACGGGGAGGCTCAAGGCAGAGTGGGTACTAGGTGACCCTGGGCAGGACTCGGCTGGCCACTCACCACATGATGGTGCTTGGGACTGCAATCACTGGGAGCAGAAATCAAAGGAGAGATTAGAGCTCCCCAATCATCAGGGATGGGGCTCAGCTGCTCCTGTTAACGTCAGCTCTGAGCACAGGGCTAAGCACACATTATTTACTAGGTGAGTTCTGAACTGAGCTGCACCAACCACATTCAGAGGGGTGCCTTCTCTTGGCCCTGAGTCAGCTGGAACTGTCTTTGAAAGCAAAAAGAAGCAGGTTCCGTTCAGGAGCTGCAGCTGGGCCCAGCCCTCCTCCAGATCCCAGAGTGAGAATGGCATATAAGTTTTCATCTTAAGCGCCAACTTCAAGCATGTGGATTCCAAACTCTTACCAGACTCAGTGAGATAGTGCCGCAATCGATTATCAATGTCTGCCACAAGTAAAACCAGGGACAGCAGATACCTGTGTACCATGAACTTGCTTTCCCTGTCCTAGAGTCTCCTTCCCAAAGCAACATACCAGGTGAACCAAAGGAGGATGACTTGGGCTGAAACATGCTTACTAGCAGCCTCTAGTGGGAAATGCATCAGGACACAAAGTAATTCTAAAATTACAGGATAAGCTTGGGACAAATGGGCGTCCCTTGAAAACATAAATCATGGTCTTGTGTAGCATGAGCCCTTTTGTTTTGGGGAGGAAAGAGTTGTAGCAGGATGGGGTGGGTGTGAGCACAGCTGTGTCTGGTCTGCGTTCTCAGGAATGGGCAGGGTTGGCTCTGGGCAGGGTTGATGGAGAAGCCCAGAAGTGCTAGCTAGAACCCTGGGCTTGGCACACTCACTCAGCATCGGGACCCTCTTTCTATGCAGAGATGGGTCCAGAATGAATGCTCTGACTTCCCTTTACCTGGGCTCCATTCTCCAGTCCCTTCAGGAGATGCCCCCCACCAAAAAAAAGATGTGGCCCAAGCACCCCCACCCATCGGGAGTCAACAAGTAGCCAAGAAGTGTCCCCAAGTGTAACCTGTCCAGACATTCAGAAATGTCACCACACAGATCAAAAATCACCTCTGCTATGTCTCCCGCACATATGCTAGATAACTGGGAGAAAGTAGGGCCCCCAACACACACACCCCGAGTTTCCTCTTTCCTCTCCTTAAAATGGCTCGTGCCCCTCCCAGCCCAGCATGCCAACTCCTTCTCCTGGGCCTCCAAACTAATGGGGGTCTTTGTTCCCCCCACCCCCTCCCTATCCCTCTGCCTCTTGGTCTGGGCAGGCCTCCATCTTTGCCCTGTTGGGCCTCTCAGGGTTGGTCAGTGTCTCTTCTCTCTCTGAATTAACTTGACATAACCAGACAGATGGAAATGATAAAATTAGAACATAGCTTTCCTTTGGGGACATCCCACAAACACTGTAGAGTTTTCCAGACAAAAGCAACAGAGCGGATAACACTGGGGATTGTTGACTATTCAGCATTTGGAGATGGTTCCAAGGAAGTGGTAAAGGCCAACATGGGAGGAAAGAAAACCTGTAAATTGGAAGGCTGTTGGCGTCGCACAATTCAATTCGGCCTTTTGCTATTGTGATCAGCTTAAGTTGAAGAGGACAACTCCTGTCTAAATGGGAAACGCGGGCTGTTGTTTTCACCCTGGCTCCAAGTATCAAGGAGCTCTGCTTTCCTGGAGGGGGGGCTCCGCAGTGCTCCTGGTGGGTTCTGGTTCTCAGCAGGAGACGGGGAGGCCAGGCCCAGGGGCCCAGCTGGCAGCGGGCAGGATGGTAGATGAGGGGTGGACGCGGAGCGGGTGATCCCTGGCAGCGGCTCGGACTCCGGGTTTCAGCGGCTGAGGGGCAGCTGCAGGTCGCCCATGGACAGATGCGGAAGTGCCGGCAGCGTCAGTACTGAAAAAGGATGACCTGCAAGAGAAGGGCGTGGGAGGGGGCTCAGCCAGGGTCGGCGCTGCCTGGCAGCCCCCTAGAGGTCCTCAGAGGCCTGGAGAAGGAGGAGGACCCAGGGCCCACATCTGAGTTCAAATCCTGGCTCAGTCACTTGCTTGCTTTGCAACTTTGGGCAACTTCACTTCTCTGAACCTGTTTCCTCATCTGTCAAACAGGGATGAGCACCTCTCTCAGAATGGAGAGGAATCAGGAAGATTCAAGAGCAGCAGCTAGCACATCCTGGGCACACTCCCTGGCATTAGGTATAATGCACATGGGTGTGATTTCACAGAGCCTGGCCTCAACCCCACCAGGGTTCCCTGACACCATCTCCTTTTTACAGGGGAGGCCCTGGGGCCAGAGAGGTGAAAATCAACGAGCCTGGATCACACGGCCTGGAAGAGGTAGACCTAGCATGGCAACCCCAGCCCGGCTCTAGAATAAGCTCACCTCATTAGACCCATTGCCTCTTCCTCTCCAGACCACCCTGAAAGTTACCAATGGTGCTTACCAAGTACCAGGCAACAGGCCAAGCCCTTCATGCATCCGAGCAGTTGGAGAGGCAGGTGGCTGAGACACTCCAGGTGCCTGACACCCAGAGGGTGTTCAGGGACAGACTGCCTCCTCTCCCCATCTCCCACCTAAGATGCCTGGCTGACCTCGCACCACCGCCAACACAGCCCCAAAGGTTCAGGTCAAGGATTACTGTGTGGCCAATGGGATGTGCCTTTTGACAGTCCAATGCCAGGAGGAGATTTCAAGTGGGCCGGGGACATCCAGTGGGCATGGCCATATGGCTGTTCCATTTTTCAATCAAGAATGTTAACGGCCCAGGTCGGTTTCCATGAGGAGGAGATGGAAGAAAGCAATGGTGATCCTTGCCGTAAGAGTCATCGTAATAATAACCAACACACATGGAGCACTTCCTGTGCACCAGGCATCATGCTAGGCCCTGTACATATATAACTGCATTTGCTTTCAGCAACAATCTTGCATGGTAGGAACTATTATCCCCATTTTGTGGATGAAGGAACTGAGGCTCAGAGAAACCGTGTTCCCAAGTCCCATAGTGAGAAGGTGGCCGAGCTGGGGTTTGGTCTGCCTGACTCTGGAGCTCACCCCCACCTTAGACTGTGTTCTCCTCTAGTCTCTGGGTTGCTTATCTGGCTTTGGGCTCTTCCTAATAGAGGTTTTCTCCAGAGGGATGACCCTGCCTGTCCATGAGCTTCCGTCTATCTGATGACGGCCGGGCCCTGATTTCTAAGAACTTTCCAAGCTCTGAACTGTGGGATCAGGAGCCATGACCGGGAAGAAATGCTGGTTCTGGAAACTCACAGGGATGAGCAGTCCAATGACAACATGGCAGAGGCACAGGATGCTACCCTGATGCTCAGAGCACTGTTCTCTGGGCCAGGCCAGTGCTGGTCTTGATGAGTGGGTTTGAGGGGGCTGTCCCAGGGGGCCCTGAATCTCCTCCTCACCAGGCTGGATCAGGCCCAGAGGGATTTGGAAGAAAGCCCACAGGGTTCTGCACTGCCTGGACACACACAGTCTGCCAGGCCCCAGGGGTTTGGCAAGATGTGGACAGAAAATGTTCCTGGGAGCTTGTGGGAAGGTCTGACAGTGAAAGGGTGGAAGGTCATGAGGAGGGGGAAATGTTTTTCTGTAGAGTTGCTGGACGTGAAGTTGGGGCTCTGGGCCAGCAAGAGAGAACTCTGGCACGGCAGCCAATCCTAGGGGCCAGAAACCTTCCCCATCCAAAAGCTGCCAGACCCCCAGACTGGCTCATCCTTCAGGCTGAACCAGACATAACCACAGGCTTAGCTGAGAAACCAGGAGAAAAGGGCTCATCTCCAAGTGCTGAGCCCAGAGCTAATTCCTTCCAAAGATGCCCTCTGACCCCAGATAATGCCCAGGCCCTTTGCTTGAAGGTACAGGGCCCTCATTCCGTAACCCCCCTGGTGGCTTCCCCCACTTCCCTGGGCCCCCGCCACACTAAGCCCTCTGCTGTCCCCCCAGTTCTTCCAAACCTCTATGCCTTGGCAGGGACTCCTCACGTCCCCTGCCTCTCCCCTGAAGCTGGCCATTCTGTCTTCTGGGTCCTCGAAGATCCACATTCATCCCTTATCCTCAACTGCCCTGGGTTGTAGCTGCCCAACTCCTGCTCTAAGCTACTCTAAGCTACCCTGAGGACAGGAACCACGCCAGCCCGTGTGCAGGGTGTGTCCTGAGTCCCAGTGCAGGGTGTGACAGGATGAATGCTCTCCTGCAGGCCAGGGGGCAGCTGGCCCTAGGATCAAGGGCCAGCTCTGTGTGTCTCTGCGCGAGCTGCTGCTCTGGCTAGGCCCGTGTCTGCAGGGATGAGATGGAGTCAACCACAGTCATCATCCCAGGGAGGCTGTGAAGGGTGAGGTCAGAGAGAGCGTCGTGCAGACTGTAAAGCATGTGATTACTTACTGAACCAGGTGGACTTCAGAGCCGAGGGGCTAATGCATCCCTGGACAAGTTGGGTCACCTCTCTGAGCCTCTGCTGCCTTATCTTTACCATGAGGACAACATCCTCATATCCACAGGGTGATCAGGAGCATCAGACAACACATGTAAAGTGCCTGCCTTGAACAAAGAAGCTGTTCACCCAACGGCAGCCCTTCCTGTGAGTATGACAGTCTCAGAGGGAACATTCCTGGGGTGAGGTCACCCACCACTGGGGTCTCCAGGTTTTGGAACTACATATGCACTACCATTTATTTATAAATCTACTGGTCCTACTGGCTGGCTGTACCTCCACACCATCTACTTTCCCCATGGTGCCCAGCCCTCAGCTCAACCCCACAGTAGGTGCTTAATCAGGAGGTGGAGTTAGGGGGGCTGTCCTGGAAAGGTGGTCACACTCCTGGCTGCCTGCCAGAATCACTGGAGCTGGGTATGACACCCTGGGGCCCGCCCCAGCTCCCCAGAGGCGAGGCTGGGGAATCTGCCTCTCTAGGAGCTGCCCAAACGATGCTGAGGCACAGAAAACTGAGCTCAGGCCTGGCCCTGTTTCTCCCCAAGCCCAGCACATCCTGACTCCCGGGGCTTCCTGCCTTTCTGAGGACCACTACAGTGATGCTTCTAAAAGAGACCTCCAGGGCCCACCACGGTCCACGCACCTCCACCTGGCAACCTGAGGGCTCTATCCCTCACTCTTATTCCTCCCAGGCTTGTGTGCCAGCAGCTCTGAATCACTCTGGGTTCCCTGAGAGCCATGGCGGCTCCTGCCTTCCCTGCCGAACCCTGAGGCTCAGGCATGCCTTCCTCCAGGAAGCCTTCCTGTGTCTCTCCTGAGCTGTGCTCCCACCCCCAGCTCCTCTGGCCCCAGCATCACAGTTGAATCACGCTGTGTCCTAACTGTTAGCCTCCTCGAGGGCAGGAACTACATTTCCTTCATCTCTGTGCTCCTGGCAACTGACTTGGGGCTCCTGGGCACAGCCTGTATGTAGCAAATGTTGGTTGAAGAACCAATTTTGTGAACAAATAAAGGCACAAGTTCTCATTCCGGCTCTGTAACCTTGAGCTACCTGGGCCTCATTTCCTAAAAGAAGGAGTTTTCTGAGAGCAGTGGCTTTCAAGGCTCTCTGCAAGCTGTCTTGGAGCTGAGTGGGAGGTGGGGGCTCTACTCTCTCTGCAGTTTCATCCAGAGTGGCTCCCCACTGGCCAAGTTTCATCTCCATCCTTCATTATGAGAAAGAACAAACAAATGGGTTCCCGGGCTTAAGAACAGAGCTTTCAAGCCACTGGACTGGGTGACATCCAAGCACCCTTCTGGACATCCAGTCCTACTGCTTGAGACAACCAGAGATCGGGTTCCACAAAAGAGGCCTTACCAGTTGACCAAGGGCCACTGGCTGACCTGCTGTCCCTGGGCCCCACCAGCTCAGGATATTCACTTGCAACAGACAGGAACACAAAGGAGGAAGCAGGAGGAGGAAGGAACCCGTGAGATGGTGGGAGGCAGGGTGGTGTGTGATATAAGCCCTGCTCAGAGCCGCAACGTAACTAAATCCGTAAATCTGAAAAAGGGAAGGCTAGCCGTGGTGGAGAGCCACCAGGGGGCTGGCTGTACATACCGAACACACTGGCACCAGATCAAGGGACTGCGTGGTGGGGAACAGGGGGTCCTGAGTGTGCCAGGCAGAGGGTGCCTGCTCAGCAACGAGAATCCTGCCAGAATCCCAATCCCGGCGGGGTGGCTCTGACCCAGCCCACCCAACCGGGCTCCATTTACCTTCTCCCCCCGGTTGGAGAGTGGTCCATCCATATCAGCTTTGAGGTGGACCGGGGGCGCGGTGTAAGGCAGCCGGCAGTGCACCTGCCCGCACTGTACCTGACCTGTGGACGAAAGGATGCCTTGGAGCCCATCCCCCAGTCTCCATGCAGCATCCCACCAGCCCTGGGCTCGGTAGGCTGGAGCCCTGGGGCCATTTTCACCTCTGCCACTTACCAGTGGGATTCCCCTGGGCAAAATTTCAGTAGGGTTGGTTGCAATACCCTATGTGAAAGTCTTTTGGCTTTTGGAATCTTAGTTCCCTGACCAGGGATTGAACCCGTGCCCTCTGCAATGGAAGCACAGAGTCCTAACCACTGGACCACCAGGGAAGTCCCTGAAAGTCTTTATGAGCAATGAAGCTATGTGTGATAACTGTCTATCGTGTGTGTGCTCAGTTGTGCCCCACTCTTTGCGACCCCATGGACTATAGCTCATGAGGCTTCTCTGTCCGTGGAATTTTCCAGGCAAGAATACTGGAGTTGCCATTTCCTTCTCTGGGGGAATCTTCCTGACCCAGGGATTGAAGCTGCATCTCTTGTGTCTTCTGCATTAGCAGACAGATTCTTTACCAACTGTGCCACCTGGGAAGCATAGTTGATGATAACTAACTCACTGATAAACACTCATAAATGAATATGGACATGCACCTCTATATTCACAATAGCCAAGTCACGTAAACAACCTGCCCATCGATAGATGAATGGATAAAGAAAGTGTGGTACATATATATATAATGGAATACTACTCAGCCATAAAAAGGAAGGAAATAATGCCATTTGCAGCAACATGAATAGACCTAGAGATCCTTATAATAAGTCAAGTCAGAAAGAGAAAGACAGACACCATATGATATCACTTATGTGTGGAATCTAAAATACGACATAAATGAACTTTTATGAAACAGAAACAGACTCACAGATATAGAGAATAGATTTGTGGTTGCCAAGCAGGGAGGTGGGAGAGGAATGGAGTGGGAATTTGGGGTTAGCAGATGCAAAATATTATATACAGAATGGATAAACAAGGTCCTACTGTATAGCACAGGGAACTATATTCAACATTCTCTGACAAACCATAATGCGAAAGAATATTTAAAAAGAACATATATATATATATATAATAGAATCACTTCACTGTATAGCCAAAATTAACACATTGTAAATCAACTATATTACAGTTAAAAAGTTTTAAAAAGAGAGAGAAAGAAATGAATATATACATTCAAGGCTGTACATTCCTACACTCAAGGCTCTACCCCATCCATTCGAGTCCTTCCTTGGTGCGTTGTACCTTCTTATCTCCCAAGTATCACCAGGGTTTTACCCACCTCCCCTAGAGGACTCTGTACTCATATGTCACCTTCTTTAGGATGCTCTCCCTGACCACCCTATTCACAACTGCCACCCAACACCAACACCTCCCCGCTACCCTCCCTGCCTATCTTCTCAGCTTTATTTTTCCTTCTTAGCACTTACCATCATCTGACTTATTGTATATTTTTATTGTTTATTTGATATTATCTGTCTTTGCTAGCTAGAATGCAAGCTCTAATGAAGGCAGGAATTTTTTATTGTTTCTAGATTCTAGATCTTTGTGGATTTCCAGGACCTAGAATAAGGCATGACATCTAGTAGGTACTCTTTATGTATTTGCTAGATGACTCTCTATACCTTATTCCAATATCTAAAACAGCTAGGGGTTAGGCCATCCTTAGATCTGACCCAAATCTCTCATGCTTCAGCCTCTTTACCAGTACAGTGTAGTCTATGGCCTTACTCTTCTCTGAACTTCATCCTCTTTGGGTGCAGGGGAAGGAGCCCTGTACAGAGACCTGCAATTAATATGTAACAGGGCAAGTCACTGTGCCTTTTTGAGCTATAGTCCCCTCATCTGGGGAAGATGGAGGAATTCTTAATATGGGGTGTTCTAAGGGCCCATGAACAGCCTGAGATTATGTGGAGAACTATGTGCATATGTACGCATTTCTGGAATCTAGTTCCAATCTTTTTTATGAGATTCCAAGCTTGAAGTAAATGTTAGTCGCTTAGTCATGCCTGACTCTTTGCAACCCCATGGACTGCAGCCCACCAGGCTCCTCTGTCCATGAGATTTTCCAGGCAAGGATACTGGAGTGGGTTGCCATTTCCTTCTCCAGGGGATCTTCCCAACCCAGGGATCGAATCCGGGTCTCCTGCACTGCAGGCAGATTCTTTACCAACTGAGCTAAAGGGAAGCCCAAGCTTGAAGGCTCTGGGAAACTCAGGAACCTGTGAATTCAGTGAATGGCAAAGAAAATTTCCAAGGGGACCTTCAGTCACACAACAGGAGGCAGCACGTTCAAACACCCTTGATGCCTCCTGCCCCAAGCTGGATTCACCTTGAGGGGAAGAGGAAAGGGCACTTCAGTCCTTTCTCTAGGTGTCCCTAGGTTTGGCCAACAAACTATGTGGACAGAATCCTGACAGAACTCTGGATACCATGGCCCCACTCTCCGTGGGGAGAGTTGGTAATGACCAACTTCACAGCAAATGTTGGCTGGTGGCCCAGACTCCTGGTACCTTGAGAGCCCCTGGTGCTTGGCACCTTTAACAGATAACTAGATCGTCAATGAGCTCTCTGCAGCTTGAACACATCATTGTTTAGAAAAAAAAGGAAGAAAAGAGTCCCTCCTATTGAGCAGATGGTTCAGAAATGGAACAGAACAAAGAGACACTGGCAGATACTGCCACTTCCAACTGGCAGCCTGGTGCAGTAGGCAGGATTCTGCATTCGCAGCTCTGCAAATCAGAACCACCGCCACCGTCACAAGAGCAGCTAATACTTTTCCAGAACTTACTAAATACCAAAGACATTAAGTCAATGATCTCATCTGATGCTCACAATTACTGCTTTGAGATAGGTATTCTCCTTTTTTAAAAAGAGATTGGATTCTTATTGTCTTCATTTTTACAGATGAGGAAACTGGTATTCCAGGACAATAAGACACTTGCCCATTGTCTCACAGCTTGTAAGTGACAGAGATGGGCTCTGAAGCCCCACAGTATGACACTAAAGCCCACATTTCATCATTAAAGAATCTTGGCTCCCACTAACTTACTGTGGACCATTGGTTTCCTCATCTGTGCAGTAGGACAGTAATGTTCAGAAACACCTGTCAAGATAGTGCCTGGCACATGTCAGGGACACAGGGCACAGCTGTGCTCTCTCTGACCTCCCTTCTCTTTCTCTTTTACTTGAGCCAGAGAAGAGAGGGTTTGAGCTTGTGGGTATGTTGTCACCATCTATTTTTCTGGTCATGCCCAGCTTTGAGGAAACAATCAATAGAAATAACCTCAAAGGGAAAGAAAATCTGTGATAAGCACCCATTCAATAGCAAATTCACTAAATGCCCATCCTCCAGAAATGCACTAGGCTATTCTTTCTGTCTCTCCCTCACGTTTCTTCTCTCAGATCACTCCACCATGACCTGCCACCCCTCACCCACAGTGCTCAGTCCCCACTGACACACCTGCCCTCCCTCCTTTTTATGGTCTCCTCTCCTCCCCATCCTGCCACCTGAGCCTCAGGAGCACTCAGGCTTTGGTCTGTTGTATCCCAGTGCTTGGGATTTCCCAGGTGGAGCTAGTAGTAAAGAACCCGGCTGCCAGTGCAGGAGACATAAGACATGTGGGTTCGATCCTTGTGTCAGGAAGATCCCCTGGAAAAGGAAATGGCAACCCACTCTGGTATTCTTGCCTGGAGAATCCCGTGGACAGAGGAGCCTGGTGGACTACACTCCATGGGGTCGCAAAAGAGCTGGACACAACTGAAGAGACTTAGCACGCAGGCATCCCGGTGCTTAGGGCACAGAAAGCACTCAAAAAATACTTACTGAACACATGAGTGGATCACCACCCTGTGAGGTAGCATCATTAATGTCCCAGTGTACAGATGAGGAAACAGGTTCAAGGAAGTCAGGTGATTTGCCCTTGGCCTCAGCTGTGGGTACTCCTGTCACCCTGGCTCTCTTCTGTGACCCAAACGCACTCATGCCAGGGCGCTTCCTGCCTACACTTGGTTCCTCTGCTGCCTGCACTCCTCTTTCCCCACTCCTTGTGTCTCACTCATTCCTGCCATCCTTCTGGTCTCAGCCGGAGGAGAGGAGAGGCGACATCTTCAATCAGCCATGGGATTACATGTGTTCCAGGAAGGCGAACACATGTAAACCCATGGCTGATTCATGTCAATGTATGGCAAAAACTACTACAATATTATAAAGTAATTAGCCCCCAACTAAAATAAATAAGTTTCTTAAAAAAAAAAACAACAAAAAAACCCAGACACTCCCATCCAGAATCCCGACTACAGGAATCACCACGATGAAAACCAAAGGGCTCATCTATCTGGTATTGTTTCCTGTCTCTACCAACAGAACGCAGGCTCGCCCAGCGAAGGGACTTTACCCATTTTGTTCTTTTCCTAGTTCTCGGGCCCTGGCACAGAGTGGATGTTGAGAGAGTACGTTTTGAATGGCTTGCCTCTACGGAAGAGTCCAGCTCCACTGCGGCGGAGCTGGGGAACTTAACTCCTCTCCCCCACCTCTAGGTCCGAGTGACTGAGGAACCCTCAGCTGCACTCACGAGGCGCAGCAAGGCCTCCCCACGCCTCCGCCACCCACGAGCGCTCGTCTATACCCGCTCTCCCACAGGCCGGGCGACCGGGGTGTAGCGGTCACTTACTCTCGATGTAGCCGTGCAGGGTGACCATGCGAGCCCGCTCGGGGCTGCTGAACGGGGAGTAGTGGATGTCGTCGGACAGGGCGGAGGGGAGGCGGGACGGCGGCGCCCCGGAGGGTGGCACGGGATGCTGCGGCGTGTGCTTTTTATGACGCGCTCGGCAGTTTTGAAACCACACCTGGAACGACAGCCTCAGCAGCCTCAGCCTCGCGGAAAAGGGCTGGACGCGCCGCCGCGGGGCCCCAGGCGGGACTGCCTCGTAGCCACCTGAGGAAGGGCGGCCACGTGTGCCCCCAGGACCCGCGGCTCCGCAGCCCGGCTACGCGCTCGAGGGCCCGCCCCCAGGCCCCTAGGCCCCGCCCCAGACCCGAAGGCCCCGCCCACCCCGGCCCCACCTGGATGACCCTTCGGCTGAGGCCCGTCATGTCCGCAAGCTTCTGCAGCGTCTGCGCGTCGGGGTTGTTGTCCTGCGCGAACTGCGCCTGCATAACCTGCCAGGCGCCGCAGGGCGGTGAGGCACGAGCCCGCCGAGGTCGCCAAGGCCCCGGCCCAATCAGATGCTCCGGCCCGGAGGCCACGCCCCCAGGCAGCTACAGCCCCTCCCCGCCACCCGCGGGTCGGGCAGAGGGGAGGAGTCAGGAGGCCCTCTCAGCCCCGCCCACTCCGAGGTCCCGCCCACATCGGCCACTTGCGGCCAGCCCCGGTACCTGCAACTGCTCGGCGGTGAACGACGTCCGGGCGCGCTTAGCCGGCTTGGGCTGACTGTCCTGTTCCGAGGGCACTGCCCCCTCCAGCGTGAGGCCGTTCCCTGGGGGCGACAGAAGTGGCTGACCACGCGTCCCCATCTCTTCTAGTGGCAGCCTGGAAAGGACGGGGGTGGGGGGAGCTGGTCCCTGGAAGTGTCAGGAGCGGAGTTGGCTGGGAGCGGGAATCCCAGGGTCCCAAGCCCCTGAACTCAGTCTTTGGGGAAGGGGCTTCTACTTCTGAGCATCTGCTCAGTACCAGACGCTTCTCTTTGGGGGTGCCCTGTACTTCTCACAACCCTGAGGATTGGTGACATTATCTTCGTGTTACAGAGGAGGATACTGAGGTTCAGAGAGAAGAAAGTCCCAGCTCTGGACCTTTCGACTACTATTCTGAAAGCTGGCTGACTCTAGCATCCCAGTTTGGGCTCCCTCCTTGACATACTGGGGAAACCAAAGACTGATGGAGATGTGAAGCAGCCAGGTTACAGAACTGTGATCCTAATTTTGTAAAAAAAAAAAAAAAAAAAGGATGGAAGCAAAAAGGTTGGAAGGATATACACCAAAGGGAGCGCAATTATGAAAACTCAATGTTTCTGCAGCTTCTGAAGTTTTTCCAACAATCACATGTCATCACCTTCTCTAAGGTTTAATTTTGTTAACTGGAATATGTGTTATTCTCTTTCCACTTAACATTACTTTTTTAGTCACACTAAATATATTCCTTTCTTTTAATATCTCATTTTTCTGAATGCAAAGGTAATATATGCTCCTTATCAATAACTCAGAAAATTCAGATAAGCACAAAGAAGAAAATTAAAATCTCCAGAAACCCAACCACTATTCATGATTTTTTAATTAGGAAAAAGTGTGCTGAAAGGAAGAAAGAACAAAACAAAGACTCCAACATACATACATAGAACAAAATCTGGGAAGATATACACTAAAATGTGAGGGGTGGTGGCATTTGGAGTGGTCTTTATTTTCTTCTTTTTGCTTAACCATCCTTTCTAAATTTTCTATAATGGACATGTGTGTGTTTAAGTTTTACAAGTAAAGCAGTAGCCAAAACTGAGGGCTGCCCAGTAAAGGAGATCTGAGGTCATAAGCCTTCAGGTTCCCTGCATGGTAGGAGTCTGGGGTCAGGCCTGGCTATGAGAGCTGGAGTGTAACTGGTAAGGCTGTGGCTAGCGGTGGTCCTGGTTGGTCCAGGTTTGGAAGGAGCCTGGAGTGACTGATGGCTCATGGTGTGGGGGAAACGCTGACTCCTGGACTTCCATCCCAGCTCCACAACTGACTTGCCCAGTTAACTTGCAGGTAAATTCAGAGCACCCCAGCTTCACTTGCTTCCCACCCAGACCCACTCAGCCCTGATCCTGGCAGGACAAAGTGACAGCCCTGCTGTGGCCAAGGCTTCCCAGGTGGAGCAGTGGTAAGGAATACACCTGCCAAAGCAGGAGACGTGGGTTCGACCCCTGGGTCAGGAAGACCCCCTGGAGTAGGAAATGGCAATCTACTCCAGTATTCTTGCCTGGAAAATTCCATGGATAGCCAAGCCTGGCGGGCTACAGTCCATGTGGTCTCAGAGTCAGACATGACTGAGCAACTGACTGGTGCTGTGGCCATGGCCAACAGCACTCTGGGGATTCCTGAGGAGTCCTCTGACCGGAGACTGAGGCAGGGTGGTCCATACTTCCTGAGAGGCACTGGGGATGGGGCAGACACTTTATGACTTAGCCCCTACAAACCCGGGAAGACCTGGGTCCTGTCCCTGAGCCTAAGCGTCTTTGGAAATCTCACAATTAAAGTCAGAAGAGATTTAGGGATCTTCCTAGTCCAAGATCCCCTGAAAAAGGGAAAGGCTACTCACTCCAGCATTCTGGCCTGGAGAATTCCATGGACTATCCATGGAGTCACAAAGAGTCGGACACGACTGAGCGACTTCCACTTTCACTAGTCCAATAACCATTTCCAATAGGGAGAGTGAGGCCCAGAGATAAAAAGGCAACTTTGTAGGTCAGCGCAACCTGCCAGAAGCAAAACTGAAGTTCGGGTCTCTAGACTCAAAGGCCTTTCTCCTTACAGCCAAGAATGAAAGCCCCATCCCCAAACCTCTGGCTTGTAGCTGCTGGGGTGGGAGTTGGGAGGAGAGGGTCACATCATCTCTGGCTGGCCGACTGGCCCAAGCCTGGTTCCAGTAAAGGAGAGGGGATGAACCTCCAGGCCACCCAGAGCTATCCAAAGGCGAAGTAGGCTACCTGTGATGAGAGTCACCGTTAGGGTTCATTGAGTGCCTCTCGGCTTTTCAGCACATAAGCTCATCTATCTCTGAGGTGTCTTACTGTTAGCCCCATTTTACAGAGTAGGGAACATAATTTGCAAGGACCAGCAGTGTGACTTCAGACTTTCAAATGGTGGAGCCAGAAGCGCAAGGTCCGAGCGTAGCCCCACCCCCATGCTGCCCCCAGGTGATAAAGGGGGCGCCTGGATCTAGAGAACTGTGAGCAGTCCCTGGGGTGCTGAGGGGGCGTGGGGGTCAGAGAGGGCTGGGGGTGGGGAGGGGTAGGGGCGGGTTGGGTACCGTTCTCCGCGGCCCTCTTGAGGTTCTCGATCATGGTGTCGTAGTGAATACGGCAGAGCACCTTCTCCTCGACCAGGCCAAACTCCTCGCCTGTAGAGAGTTGGCGCTTGCACGAGAAGCAGGCGAAACAGGCCAGGTGGTAGGCATTGCCGCGCGCCCGCCGGACCCAGTCGCTGGCATAGATCTGTCGGCCGCACCGAGCGCACTTGGTCCCAAATCGGCTGTGGCACATGGCGGGGGAGGGGAGAAAAGGGATGGAGAGGCTCAGACCAGCCATCCAAACCCCTGAGTCTCGGCCACAGCCGGGTTCCTGAGGGACTTCACTCGTGCATTTCCCTTTGTCTGGATTCACCATCCCCTGCAGCCAAGTCCCATCTGGAAGGTGAGCTGGTGGGTGGTTTCTTACTTTCTTCTTGGTGCTTTTCTGAGTTTTCCAAATATTCTACCATGATCACTGAATCTGTATATAACATTACTCTGCTCAATACAATATAGGGGAAATATAATAATAGTAATAATTTGGCAAATTTATGAGCACTTACCACTTGCCCAGGAAGATTCTAAGTGTTTTATGTTGATTGTCCCAATTAATCTTCATTTTGCAAATGAGGAAAATGGGGACCAGAGAGGTAAAGTAATTGGCACAAGGTCACACAGCTTGCAAGAAGAGAAGCCCTAGCCAGTCTGACTCTTGAGAAGAATAAACTGTAACCTAGCTGTAGAGAAAGTTGAGAGTTTCTTGAAAGCATAGACAGATATGCACTTACTGGCTTTGTGACCCTGGACACAGTGTTTAGCTTCTCTGAGTTCTCATTTTCTTGCCCTGAGCTGAACTAAGTGGCAACAGCAATGGTTAGTGCTATTGGTTTAGTGCTTTGCAATCTACTCAGTAAGGAGCTAGTCTCAAACTCCAGAGCCCTGTGTCATTTGAACAAGAGAGAAAAGCCCAGATCAGATGCCTCACTCTCTCTCAAGCTTTCCTCGGTTCTGCCCCTCCAGGAAGCAGCAGAGACTGGTTTATCCTGTCCCAGAAGTCAGCCCAAGGCCTGTCCCGGGAGCACCAGGGAAAGTCTTTTCTTGAAGTGGATGACTCATCCAGTGACCCTGCGCCGACCCTCTGGTGCACACTTTTTTTCAGGGGATGGTGACCCCACATCATCCAGCCCCTCAAGCTTAGAAACCTAAATCAACCACTCCTCCTTCTCCTCAACCCAGCAACCAACAAATCATCAGACACTGTAGGTTTCCTTTCCTAAGTATCTCTGGGACCCATCTCTTCCTCTCCACTGCCACCGCTGCCTTCCTAAGCCTTGTCTCATCATGCACCCCTCACTGCCAATCTTTACGTCTGTTTCCAGCGTCACCCTGGCCAACTCAGCCTCCACACAGTGGCTATAGGGAAGTTTCCAGCACAGATGCTTTATGCTGTCCCCTACCCAGCTTAAAATCCTCTAGTGGCTCCACTCTACACTCAGGATCTGGTCCAAGATCCTTGGAGTTGACAGAGCTCAACAGACCACATCCTCTCTTGGCTCATCTCCTCCCTAACCTTCCTCAAGATCCCTCACCCCACACCCAAGTATGAGCCTGAGTCAACCACGATGGAAGGTGGTCCCAGGTCTTATGACCCCTCTGAAGCACTCCCCACTCCCCAGACTTTCGCACAGACTGTTTGCTCTTCCCACCGCTGCCGACCTCCCGCTCCTAGTTCCAGGGCTCCCAGCACCACCTTCTCAGCACTGAACACATCGGCTTGTAAAAGTCGGGTTTCTTGGCTCTCCTTTCCACCCCGGCATTCCTGGGAAAGGATTTAGAAGATTTGCCCCTGTGTCCCCAGAGGCACATTTCCACCCAAAAGAGCACTGGGAAGCGCCTTGAGAGCGCGCAGGAACCAGCCCAGCAAATGCGCTGTGGTTACAGCCTCGCCCGCCTTGGCAAACACAAGCAACTGCCGGTTGAATAAACGGTCTAGGGTTGAACTGAGTACAGGAGCGGAGGCCTCGGCCAGCACCGACTCTAGGCGTCCCCCCAGCGCCACGCCGCTCTCTTGGAAAAGGGGCTCTAGGGGACCCTGTCGGCAGTCGCGGGGTTCGCTCAGGCCGCTCTGCGCGCCTTGGCCGAGTCAACCTTCCTTCAAACAGACAGAAGTGGTTCCCCACCCCGGAAATTCGGCTACCCCAGCACAGCCCGCGGTCTCCGTTTCCAATCCTTCAGTAAAGAGGAGAGGAAACCATTTTGCTCATTTTAGTCTGCTCCCACCGAGGGGCCGATTCCGAATTCCACTGCCCGGCTCCGGACTGGGAGAACTTTCTGGCTTCTGAAAGGAAGAAGAAGGAAGGGCCAGCCGGATGCAGAACCCTCCCTACGCTCCAGGGTTCTGGGCCGCAACTTTTTCCTTGCATCCCCCTCTCCGCAGCCATGTGAAGTGGGAACTCTGACACCCAATCTGCACACGTGGAATCGGAGGTTCAAGATGGACAAGTGACTTGTCCAAGACGACACGGAGTGTGGAACACGGGTTGAGGTCCCTTCCGACGTGCAAAAAATCCCCTAGAACCTGCGGAAGCAGCAGGACTGGAGATGCGTAGAGTTGAAACCCGGTGGTTTGAACAGGAAGGGGGCCTGATTTGACTGCGTCGCATTCCCACTCCGAGCCTTGGGTCCTTGGAAGCTCCCTCGCGCAGGGCCTGGGGCCTCCGCAGGCTCGAGTAGAGGGAGCCTGAAAGAGACAGTAGAGGAAGGTCCCGGCCTTGAGATGCAGGCGAGAGCAATTGCGTCTCCAGCCAGCGGTTTCCGTGTTCCAGGATCGGAGCGCAGAACCAGAGTTTCAATTCCCGGATCCCGGCGCTTGGCTCTGCGGGATTCGTCGTTTTCCGCCAAGACGCATCCGATACTACTCGCACATCCCTGATCTTCCAGCTCCACGAGTCCGCGACGCCGGGCGCGTTCTGCGCCTCCATTGGCCGCTCGCAGACCCCTCATCCCCTTGCTCTGAGGCGGGAACCGCAGGCGACCTTTCAGCAACTTTATCGCCCTCTTCGTATCATCCCAAATGACGGGAGCTGTCCCCAGCTCTAGGATCTCCCTGCGCACGCCGTGTCTCCGCCCAATCAATGAAACCACCTCGCGTTTAAATCCTCGGATGGGAAAGGCAGTCATTTTGCAGTTTGGGATGCGTTTCGGGCCGCTCCTGAAGCGTGTCCCCCACGTGGAAGGTGACATAAACAAGGGGCACCAGGAGGCTTGCGGATCCAGGCTCTGACAAACGACAGACTCCTTTCCCAGGCGGGCAGCGAGGCCCGAGCCGCCGAATTCCGGAAGCAGCGAAATCGGCGGTAGAGACAACGAAACTTCAAGAAAGGGGTGTTCGGGAGCTGCGAAGGCAGCGCCAAAGGGATTAGGGGGCGCGGTCACCGCCGGCCTCCCCCCTGCCTTGTGTGCGCCCCTCTCTAGGTCCCTGCGCGCTCCACGGGGCAAAGGCGCAAAGCACAGAGGCGCTTTGGGAATGGAGAGGTGTAGGAGGTAGGAAGCACGGCCCGGCAGCTGCTGCAAGGAGTGGAGTGGGCGCCGCGCACCGCCTTGCCCTCTCTCCGCGGAAGCGGCAAACGGACATCTGGGTACTCGTGGCTTTGCGGAGGGAACTGTGCGCCAGGGACAGAATCAGGCTAGCTCTCTCGGCCTGTCTCTCCTGGATACCGACTAGGTGCCCGGCAGTTATTTGTTGCATGAATGAGCCTCAAAGAAAGAGCCCATCGGAGTTTCACTACAACTCCTGTCCCCATTGCTAAGCTACCCCTTTTCTGGAAACCGGAGCTCAGAGTGGGAGGGCCAATGTTAAGAAGCTAGTGAGAGAGACAAGGCGCTGACACTCAAAACCAGTGTTCGCTTGTTTTGCGTTCGGGACACTCACTTGAGAGCCTTAGAGAAGAGATTCCATGAGGCAAACAAGTTGCGGGGTGGGGCGGGGGGAGAGTGGTCCTACGCCTTCTGCTTCTTCCCTGCTTTGCAAACCCACAGGAGAAGAAGCCGAAAACAAAAGAACCAGCATTTAAGAGGTTAAAACGCCCCAGTCCTCGGAGGTCCCAGCCCAAGCCCCTCCCCAACGCCTCTCTCAGCTCCCCCAACATCTGTCCCCCAACAGCTGGCGGCCTCTGGGCTGCTCTCAGCCGCGGTGGGGGGCCACTTCCCAGCTCTGAGCCTCCCGGGGGACCCTCGGGGTCTGGGGGAGGGGATGGGATTCCCCCGCTGGACTATGCGGTCGGAGCTTGGGTTCAAGGGGAAACGAGGAAGAGAAGCCGGCAGGCTTGCCCTAAGTCACTAGGGCCAAGTAGGGGACAGGAACCTTTGTGGGCAGCCCCCCTTCCCAGGCCCAGCCCCGGGCACCCTCTGAACCCCACCCCCATCAACGCAAGGAGATGTAGTTAACCCTTTACTCCCCACGCCCGTGGTCACAAGGCAAGAGGGCTAAGGACCTTGTGACCTGAACCTTCCAGTCACTGGGACTCTTAGAAGTTCACTCCTGCCCAAGTACTCCCAGGGCCCACTCAGGGACAGTCAGTCAGAGCACAGAGGGTACTGCCTGTGGGAAGCCAGCCAGCCAGGGTAGGGAGTCTTAGGGCCAGCAGGGGTGGGTGGGTGGGTGCGGTGTTTGCCATTCCTGGGCCCCACCTTGCACAGGCAGCAGGTTGCTGACACGTCTCAGCTACAGAAGAAGAGTGCCAAATATTTAGACGTAAGGATGGTAAGTCAGGCAGCCGTGAGGGTTATCCAAGTTCTGCCCCTTATTAGCTGTGTGACCTCACTACTCAGGGCCTCAGCTTCCCCTCCTATAATGTAGGGGTTATGACAATTACCTACTCACAGGGTGGATGGGAGGATTCAATGAGATAAAGCAATGAGATGTAAACGGTTAACACAGTTCCCAGCTTAGAGAAGCGCTCTGTTCAGTCTCCCAACAGCATCCTCCGTCCTGTCCTCTTCCACTCTCTTACTGGTGGGACGCATTCTCCATTCTCTTGGGACATTGTCTCCCCCAGTCTACAGAGGTATGACACTTCAGGAGGGGATGCGCCTGAGGGGCACTACAGATCAGTCCATGTGGAGCAGCAGCCCCAGGTCGGTGGATGGGAGGAAGCTGTCTGGTTGGTTTATTTTTTTAAAAATATTTATTTGACTGCACCGGGTCTTAATTGCAGCATATAGGATCTAGCTCCCTGACCAGGGATCTAACCCCGGTCCCCTGCATTGGAAGCATGGAGTCTTAGCCTCTGGACCACCAGAGAAGTCCCCTGCCTGGGGTTTTGATTGTTGAGACATGAATCCTCCAGAAAGGAACACTATCTTCCCACCCCCCTACACACAGGACTTTTTTTCCCCACTTCTTGGAAGCAAATAGAAAGCAAAACGGTCTTAACCCAAAAAGTGAAGAAGTTAAAAGCATCACACATTTTCCTGGTGGGAAAATTTTTTTTTTCTGCTAGGACTCAGCGAGTGAGGGGAGGTGGGAATCTGATTGAAGCCACAAGGGCTGGTGAGGTCCCTGTTTGGATGGTGAGTTGGAGAAACTGAGGCAGAGAGGTCCAGTGAACTCAGAGAGGGCACACAGTCAGTGGAAAGCCAATCCCTTCCAACAAAGCCAGGAGCAGCAATGGCCCTCCAGACTCTACCCCACCCAGGGGCAGCCACCTGCCTCCTGCCCCGGTGAGCTTGGAGTGCTTTCCTAACATCTAGCTTCCTGAGCCCCCAGTGCTACCAGCTCTGCCAAAGAAGATAGAAGAGGAGTCTACAGACCAGTGTCAGGGAAGGGCAACATAGCAGATAGAACCGAGAGGAAGCCCTTCCCTGGGGAATAAGACCAGAAGTCAGAGGACCTCAGAAGCTACCAGTGGGGTCTTGGCCACTTCCTCCCTCCCTGCATCCTGTTCAGAAATCTTGGCCTCTCTTTGGGGTGAGTGCTCCAGCCCATTTCCCATCAGATCCTTGATCTTGGGTTTCAGGAAACAGAGGGACAGAGAATCTGAGTGCTAGGCCCTTCCCTGAGCCCCAATCTAGAGAGGAGGCTCTGCCTTCCACGCCACCATGCTCTCTCCAGGAAGAGCTCACTTTCAGCAGCCACCCAGAGCCCGAGCTGCCGCTCAGAGCAGACAATAGTCCCTGGCTGGCGCTCTGCCTGCTTTTTTTCTCTCCCTTTTTGTGGGTTTCATTATTTTTGCTACAGGTGGGGCTGCCAGGGGTGAGTTATGCCTGCAGGGAGACCTGGCTGGGGGAGAAACGATCAGAGAAGCCACAATTCTTCTCTCATCCCAGGGAATGTGAGCCTTTATTTGCTCTATTTTCTTAACCAATAATCTGTTTTAGTTTTGCTTTGGGGGCTATTGTCACTAAAAAGGGATTAGTGCTCAGAACCTGCAGCCCAGAAATGACCCAGCCCCATTCTTGCTCCCCAAGCTGTCTGAGGAAATGCCACCAGGGCGGGATGCCCCTGCCACCCTGCCAATGGTGACACCCATAGCACCTAGCCTTTAGGGTGCCTCTGCTGAGCCTTCCTCCCTTCACTGGCCTTCTTGGCAGCTCAGAGAGATACCCTGGTAGGAGGACACTGAGGGCAGAGAGATACAGTGATTTGCCCGAGGTCACACAGTGATTCAGGATTGGCCTCATGGAGCCTGGTCTCTGTGTCTCCATGATAGCTGGATATCTCATTCTTCATCCCACTGCTGTGGGAAGGAAGGCAATGGAGGCTTTGAACAGTAGGGTCAGGATCTGAGTTTCGACTAATCCTTGAAGATCTAGGAAAGCACATCAACCAAGGAGACTTGGTCTAGCCTTGGGCATGAGCTGGGGCTGGAGAAGCAGCACAGACACGTGGGCAAGTGGCTCACAGGGTGGTGGGTCTGCCACCAGGAGAGGGGGCCAGGCCTGCCTTACTCTGCGGGAAGAGGCCAGCTGGGCTCCCCAGGCTGTCCTGGCCCACTGATGAACACAAGGAACCCTGAAAGGGCAACTGGCTTGTTTCTTTACCAACTGGAGTCAGGCCTAGAGCAGGAACCCTAACCTCTGCTTCCTGCCCTGGCCAGCTAAGGGTCAGGACAGTAGAGGGAAGAGGTCACACTCTGGTTACACACCACACAATGACAGCCCTACCCTCACATACACACAGGCTGCAGCCCATACCTACAAATCCACAGTCACTTCACACCCTTGAGACCTCAGTGCCTGGATTAAGTCCATGAGCAGAAATGCCCCTCAGAGGAGGGGTGTGTGGCGAGGAGGGGATTGACGGGATTTCAGCCTCTCACCTTCAGACCCCAGTCCAGAAGGAAGTTTGTCCTGACCAACTTGCACAACACACACACATACACACGCGCACGCGCATGGTCTCAGCATTCACAGAGACACACACTCTCCACTCACACATGAACTGACAGACAAATGCTTGCTGTAAAGGAAAACCCACGCTATCCACACGCCCCTTGCTCTGCTCAGCTGACACATTCACCCAGGCCACTGCACAGATCCGGACAGACAGACACGCATGCATCCTCGCACTTGGAGTCCCAGGCCACCTGGTAGAGCCACCCTTGCCCATGTGCACCCTAGCTGCACTTCCATTCACACCCATGCACCAGTGGAGAAGAGTCCATTTTTCCAGCCAGGCTTCCTAAGGTGTCCTTAGAGCACCCCAGCCCCAAATGCTACAAGCCTCCCCCTAGATTCAAGGTCCTCTCTTTCCAAGTTTCCAGAGACTCAAGCCAGGGGGCAGGGGAGGCAGCATTGCCTTACATAGCATCCCCTGACTTAGAGGATCTTTCTGGGGCTTGGGTATTCCCAGAAAGGCTGCATCGGTGACCTCTTCCGAGGTAGGGATGGGAAGGATGTCCGCGAGATGGGGGCTGCTGGTTGTAGGGGAGTAGCTTTCTCCACTTCCTAAGAAAGCTCTTGGGAACAGGCGTCCTGCCCAGGAACCAATCCCACTCAGTCTCTGGACTCCATAGGCCCGAGTTCAGGCCTGCTTCACGCTTCCCCTAGGGATCGGGCCGACAGTCGCTGCTCCTCTGACCTCGCCGTGACCTCGACCCCATGACCCGGGCAGGGCCGAGCCAGGCGAGGTGAGGAGCCTGGCCCGCGCAAGCGGCGGAGATGCCGCGGGAGGACCAGCTGGGCTGCTGTCTAGAGCTGCCGGATGCGGCACTGCGGGGTGGAGGGTGCAGCCCAGGGTGATACTACTGGGGGTCCCTGGCTGCGGCGGCCCACTCCTCGTTCCTGTCCCGGCAGCCCAAAGTCAGAGCCTAGACCTGGGAGAGGCTGAAGCCGGGGCCGAAACGGCGACGGAGCTGGGACTGGAACCGGCGCCCGGGCCGCAGGCAGGATCCCAGACACGAAATCCTACACTCGAGCGATGCCGGGGTCTGAGTTGAGGCGGAGCCGGAGACCGAGGTCGGGGGTTAGTTAGATCGAGAGCTTGAATATGGGTTCGGATTTGAGACCCATGCGAGGCTAGTGCTTGAGGCCGAACCAGACCTGAATCCAGCCTCGAACTCAGCCGGGGTAAGAGCCGGGGCCCGAGCCGGGACAAGAGTCTGGAGCCCAGCTCGTGGTCCTGCCAGGTAGAGACTCCAGCTTTGCTGGAGTGGGAGTAGGGTTACAACCCACGGCCGGAGACCTCAGACCTCACAGCTCGAGCAACGCGCTGGGAGTCGGAACGGGAGCCTGAGGTTCGGGCAGGAACCGAGAGGGAGCCAGAGACGCGACCAAAACCGAGTGGGCCTCAGCAACCAGAGGCTGATCACCGGCCCGAACCCCTGCCGGCACCGGCGCGCGGCGTGGAGCTCCTGGTGCTTGGCGCTGAGAACGGGCGGGCTGCGACCCCGCGCGGCGCGGCGCCGGGGCATTCGGGACGCGGGGGCTTCCGGAGCCAGAGACCCAGCGCAGCTGACAAACGGCCTCTGCGCCCCACAACCCCGGCGACACTGCTGGCCCTGCGGCCGCAGCCTACCTGAAGTAGTCCATCTTGCAGAAGATTTCCTTGTTCTTGATGTAGCAGCTGTTCTGCTGCCTCAGCGACGTGCGACACACGGAGCACTCGAGGCAGCGCACGTGCCAGATGAGGTTGTTGACCTGGGGAGGGGGCGGAGATGGGGGCGGCTGAGCGCGGACCTCTGCGCGCGCCCGGCTCCAGCCTCCCCGGCCCCCTTTGCAGGCACAGGAGCCGGAGCTCTGAAGGAACATGTGACTTCCCCCACTTTTCTTCTGTAACATGGAGGCTCAGGGAGGTAGAAATCAACTCTGCCCATATTTCAGACGGGAACCCGGGGGCGCAGAGAGACGCTAAGATCTGCCCGAAGCCGCGGAGTCTGGCCGGGGCTGAGCAAGGATTCGAATTGAGGGGACACAGCTCCGGCGTGGCTCCCCCTGCAGTCCTCGGGGTCACAACCCACACCCCGCCAACACACACGCAACACCCCGCCCCTGTCTCACCTTGAGCAGATAGCGGTCCAGGATCTCCAGGCCACAGCTGGAGCAGATGTTCTTGCCGGCGGACGGCACGGAGGAGGCGGCAGAGGGAGGTGAGCAGACGGATGGCGTGCTGGGCGTACAGGGAGAGGCCCGGCCTTCGTCCTTGTCCAGGGCGCCGGCCAGGGCCTCAGCGTCCGACTGAGCCTGCCGTGGGGGAGAGGGAGAGCCGTACTCTGAGCTGCGGGCCGAGTCGGGTGCCCAGCTTTGCTGCTGCCTCGGAGACAGACCAGGGCCTCAGCGAACCAACCGACAACGAAATCCCCCCAAATCGACAAGCCACGGGCTACAGGACAGGAATGGAAGGGCCTACTGGAGAGGAAAGGATGGCTCCAACTTTTAGCACGCACGTCCTAGGTGCCAGGAGCGGTCAAAGCTCGCCTTCCCGGCCAGAAAACCGAGGCTCAGAGAGGGGCGGCGCCCTGCGGCAGTCCCCCAGCGCACGGGGCAGCTGTTTGGGGCAGGAAAGCCGCGTCAGCTCCCCAGGGCCCGGCCGCCAGGGGACCGGGGACCGAAGGCAGAGCCAAACGAACTCACCATGGTGGGTGGCGCGGTCCCTTCAAGGCAGCGGGTGGTCGCTTTGCAGCCGGACCCTGGCTGGGCCATCACCTGGGGGAGGGGGGAGGGAACGCAAGCGGCGGCGGCTGCAGCACTGGCTCCGCGCAGCCTGAGCCCAGCGCCTCCCCGCGCCTGTTATATAAACCGGCGCGGAACAATGAGTCCTAACTTTGTAGTGGGCATTTAAAGCCCTTCCCCACAAAAGCGGTGTCTCTCTAATGAAGCAATTTGAATTTGGATTGGATTTTTTCCCTCTCTCTCCCCCTCTCCCTGCACTTAACCCGTGGCTCTTGAAGTAATCGCTTAGTTCCCTTGCAATCCAAGCCTCTGAGGGGGAAAAAAAACACGCGCACACACACAAACTACCTGCAATTAGAAACTGTCGTGAATGCCCAAGATAAGAGGTAGCCAGAGTGTCAATTCCAACTGTCAATCAGTGAGATCCATCAGGCCGCCCAAAGAATTGCAAATTTGATTTTTTAATGGTAGTAATTAAAAATCGAATTTTTTCTCCCTCCACCCACCCCCCTTCCTTGCTCTCTTCTCCTCCTCTCGGCGCAAAATGCAAAAAGGAGAAAAGAGAGAAAGAAAGAAAATAAAAAAGAGATTGGGGAGGGGCGCTTGAGGAAAATAAAACCCTGAGCGCTGGGAGCATCAGCCCGTCCGCCCCGCGCGCGCGGCGAAATTGATGCGGCGATGCTGACGCGGATTCAGGCGCTTTCCGAGGGCCAGTCCGAGGGAAACCCAGAGCAAAACGGGGGCGAGATCGGGGGCGAAACGGGGCCCAAAAGAGAAAACGAAGGCGTCCGAGAAGAGGAAAAAGCACCCTCCAGCCCCTCGGAGCTCCCGGGACCGGCTCCGCGCCGCGATTCTTAGCGTTGCGCCTGCACAACCCCCGGCGCATCGGCGCTATCAGCGCCTATTCAGACGGACAATACCCGCCTCGCTTCCTCTTGATTCGCCTGTGTCTTTGCTAAATCGCTTTTTGAGAAATTCCTCCAACATTTGCATAATGTGTTCCCGCTTTCCGCGACCCCCCCTCCTTGTGCTCGCGCGCGCTCACACACTCACGGACACACACTCCCAGGCGCACCCCCGCACCCCTCCTCCCCGCGGCCGCCAGTCGCCCGGCCCGGCCCGGCCCGGCTGGGTCCCGGCCCCGGTCCGACCCCGGCCCGGGCTACTCACCCACTCGCTCGCTCGCTCACCTGGTCGGTGGCGGGGCCGCCCTCGGCCGGCAGCCGGCAGCCCTCGGGCAACGCCGGGGCGGCGTTCTCATGCTTCCAGTACATGGGCCGGGGAGCGGCGGGCTCGGCGGGCGCGCGGCTCGGAGAGCCGTGCCTAGAGGGGCCACGGCCGCAGTGCGAGCAAAGGCTGAACCACGAGCAGGAGGAGAGCGGAGGCGCCGGCCCCGCAGCCCCGGGCCCGGCCCCAGCCCCCGCCCCCGGCCCGCGCGCAGCCCCGGCCTCCCTGGCTGCCGCCGCCGCTGCCTCGGAAGAAGGTCCCGACAAACTTGGTGAGGCCCCCGCCCCCTCCTCCTCCTCCTCCTCCTCCTCTCCCTTCTCCTGGTCCTCCTCCCCTTCCAGCTGCGGCGGCGGCCGCCCTGCCGCTGGAGCCCCGCTCGGTTCAAGATGAGTCATGCGTGACCAATCCCCTCCCCTCCAAGGGAGAGCGAGACACACACAGCGAGGCGGCGACCCAGAGACACACACACAGACCGACAGACACACAGAAACTCAGAACCGCTGATAGAGAGACTGAGGGACACGCTGACATACAAAAGGTACCGGCAGGCGCACAGACACCCAGCTCTCATCACCGCCCCCTCCGCCCCTTTACGGGGCACCCACAACTCTCGGCCACAGCCCCACTTACAGGTACAGGAGGGACCCATGCTCACATATTGGGCCGAGATGGGTTTCATATAAAGTCACACATCAGACTCGGTTGATGCAATCCCATGCCTGGCACGTTTGTGTACATGCTGATGCAAATGATTACCTGTTTGCCTCATTTACACGAGCACAAGGCATGCACACATAACTCATACACCTGCACAGCTTTCTCTGCTCCATAACAAACAGAGGGGACACCAGTTCCTAAGGGTTTGGGCTACATCCCATCCTAAATAGGATTGGGTTGGGTGGGAGAGGTTGGGGTGGGGGGTGTTGTTCCCCTGAATTTTCCAGGGAGGGATTGCCTGAGACATTCCCCTCCCCTGCAGAATTTGCTAAGCTAACCAGTCTAATGCCCGTCTCACCTTCTCTAGGGGTCAGCTGATAGTGAGAGAGGCGGGGGAAGCCCTGGCACTGAGAGAGGAGACACAGCCTCCAATGACCCAGACACAAAAGACAAACACAGAGCCTTACACACATGCAATGTACACACACATAAGTGGACACTCACAGCGTTGGCCCCTTTCTCTACACACAAATTGAGCTCAGAGAGACATATAAATATACATCATCTTCTAAAAACAAGTATGCACACTTAGATCCAGCCCTACAGGCACCACACACCCCACCTCCACATAGTCGCACATACCATCACCTCCCTAATTGTCTTCATTTACAAATGTAAACACCCCACACAACTGTTCTTAGATGTGTACACACATCCATAGTTAAGAGAGCAGATTCCCACAGAGAGCTCCAAACCCATGTGACACCCCGTGTCCTCTACTCAGATACTCTCAGATATACACACGTATCCCTACAGATGGCGAGATAACCATTTATAGTCAGAGACAGACCATACACCTCTGAAGACACAGGATTCCTGGTGGGCACAGCTTTAGTCGTACACAGACAGACACATCCTAATAGGCACAGGCAGCTGAGGTATCTGCTCTCCAGGGTAATACTACAGACTCACACCTCCTCTAGCCTCAAAAGAGACAAATATCTGTTCCTTTATACACACCAAGGTACACAGAAATGACTCCAAACGCAGCCAATGGAATCTCTCGCTGCATTTTCAGCCATTTATTGCTCTCAGATACACAGAGTGGAAAGTTTCTCTTTGGACCCTAATCGTTTCTACTAAGAGCACAATTGCAGTGTGAAAGCTGGTGAGGTGTGTGCACAGGCACACACATATGCATGCACCCTCCAACATCCACCAGAGATGAACCAGAGATGACCAGAGGAACAAGCTCCTCCTCAACTATCTTCTTTTGAACATAATAAACCCAGCTGCTACTCCTCTGTACTTCAATCCAGGGCAGGCATTTTACAATCATGCTATTTATTTTTTTCACAATAACCCCATTAGGTAGTGTCTCTTATTGTACCCATTTCATTGACGAAGAAACTGAGATTCAGAGAGATCATATGATATGTCCAAAATGGTGCCACATGGCTAAAAATTGCCAGGGCCAAGAACTCAAAACCCAGATTCATCTGACGTTAGAGCTTATACTCTTAATTTCTAGGCTACATACATAATCATGTCCACTCTATGCATATACGCACAGACACGTGCACACACACACACACACACACACACCTTTTCCATATTATCCATCAAAAGCCCTGTATATGACTCCTGGCTTCACCAGTTATGGGTTAAGCTTTCTTTGTCATCTGCAAAATGGGAATAATAATTGGGCAAACTTTATCTCCTTCCCTTCCCTTTCCCGGCAGCTGTGGGAAGCAGAAGGTCATTGAATGTTATATAAAGCTGTACAGATGTGTGAGTGCAGAGGGACTCCAGGAAAGAAGAGGCCACGAGGATGGCACTAGCTCTTCAGGCAAGAGGTTGGGAGAGGTATGGAGGAGGCTTGAGCTAAAATGAAAAAATGAAAGGGTAGATGAAATATAAATGGATTCAGGGGAGAGAAGAAACTATTCCAGGTAGAGGGATGAATGCCAAGACTCAGAGGCTAGACAAACAAGCTGTTGCAGTCCTAAGAGAAGGAATGTGAAACACATGCTCCTTGAGTGATAATACTAATATAATAACTACTGTTTATTGAGCATTTATGTGCCAAGCACTGTTTTACATGCATTATCCTCTTGACCCCTTGCTGCAACCCTGCCTGGAGGTTATATTATTTTATTTATTTTGTAGTTGAGGAAACAAGCTTACAGGAGCCTCATTTCAGGCTCTAGCACTCAGACTCCAGAACCCAGACACTTACCTACTCTGTAATTCTGATATGGTGCTCAGAAAATCAAAACTGGAATAAGAGGCATTAAACTCAGTAGGGAAATACAAATACTCTAGAGCCAGACTGTCATGGTGCCGATCTTGACTTTGCTCTTTATTACATAAAGGACTCTGGAAAAGTTATTCAGCCTCTCTTTAGTCTCAGTTTCTTCATCCATAAAGTGGGGATGATAGCTGAGTCCATTTCTTATGCTTGCAAAAATTATGCAAATGACCCATGCAAAAGGGTCAGAATCATGCCTAGCACGCAGAAAGCAACCAAGAAATAATAGCCTTCAGTAACTATAGTCCCTTGTAGCTCAGTTGGTAAAGAATCTGCCTGCAATGCAGAAGACCCCAGTTCAATTCCTGGGTCAGGAAGATCCCCTAGAGAAGGAAATGGCAACCCACTCTAGTATTCTTGCCTGGAGAATCCCATGGACAGAGGAGCCTGGCAGGCTACAGTCCATGAGGTCACAAAGAGTCAGACACAACTTAGTGACTAAATCACCACCATCATTAACTATGTATGGACTGGCTGCATTTTCCAGTTGTTATTCTAATAGGTGCCACATCAAAAGAATTTTTATGGAGAAAGGCAGGGTGTAAGTCAACCAAAGAATCACATATTCTCCTGAATAATTGCAGAACCATTATTCCAATCCAGGGCTTGCCTGACTTAAAAGAAGACAGAAGTGAAATTAATTTGGAAGATATATCTCTTCCAACAACTCCTGACTCCAGCAGGAAAGAGAGTCCGGATAGGACTGACCTTGGCAAAATCAGGATGAGCAAAGTCAGTACATTCTATCAGGATCCTCAAGTCCTTCCTATGGGAGACTGTGAGCAGGTCACTGAGCTTCTCTGAGCCACAGTTTCCTTACTTGCCAAAGGGGGATAACAGTATTTACCCCTCAGCATTTTGGTGACAATTAACCATATAATAAAGATGAATATTTCGAAAGGGTTTCCTCTATTCCTGGCCCTGTAGAAGCACCTTACATGTATAATGTTGTAAGTAGTCCTCGTGTATAATGTCCTCAGCATCCTACATGTACAATGTAATAAGCATCCTAGGTGTATAATGCATTCTGCTTCTCACCTCAGTTCTTCTCCTGGTCACGAAACAGGATGTGATCATCCCATCCCCCCGGGGTGAGTTTGCTGTCCTCCTCCACCTGAGTCGTGGTCCAAGATTTGGGTTTAAAGAGAGACTTCATTAGTAACTGGATGATTCTGTAGGAGCGCCCCCAGCAGCGGTTCCGCCCCGCCCGGGAGTAATTCTAGGAAGGTAATGTGAGCTGGGGGAGGCTGGAGACCCAACTTCACATTTATTTACTCTGACAGCTAAATTGGTGGGTAAGGGGGGAAAATCAGATGAAAGGAATTTCAGAGTAAATACTAAATACAAAATTTAAACATACAGGTTGTGATAAATGGGAAGGGGACAACGGGAAAAGACACAGGCAGGACTGCCCTCTCTGGCTCAGGCCCCCATCCTCACCTCACCACCTTTCCGGGCACTTCCTGTTTGAGTAGAGGAAAGAGCACAGAATGGGGTATGGACCACATGACCCTATGTACCTCTCCTGGCCTCGGTGTCCTCATTGGTGAAGGGTGTGTCATTTGAATCAGATGATTGTGGAAGTGATGGAAAGACCAATAGCCTTGGAGTCAGATAGACCTGAGGTCAGATCCCAGCCCAGTTACTTCCCGGCTGGGTGAACTTGGACAATTCACTGATCTGAACCTCAGTTTCCTAGACTATGGGGACAATAACCTCAGGTGGGTGAATGAGATGATTGGTGTGGAAGAGTTTTTAGACTTCAGGGTGTATCGCACACGTGAGCAGCTGTGACCACGAAGTCGCTTGGTCCTCTTCTGGTTCTGACGTCCACTGGGTAAATTAGCATTAGCCGATATTTATGAAGCGCTGACTTTGTGCCAGGCTCCAGGCAGGGCACAGGAATCAGAGTCAACCGTGAGGAGCCCAGTCCGCAGGGCGAGAAGAGAGACAGCACTTGCAGGGCATCAGGACAGGTGCTACACAAAGGGGAACACAGGGGCTAGGGAAGCAAGGAGGAGGGACGTTGAACGTGGCTTAGGGGGTAGGGATTAGAAATGGCATGCCAGGGGAGGTGACTTTTCGGTGATGTCCTAAGGGATAAGTCTGAGGCAGGCTAGGACTAAGAGGGGTTGGATCAGGATGGAGGATGGGTGAGCAGGGAGTGTCTTGCTGGAGGCAATGTTGGGAGGTGGGTAAGGTCCAGACTGTGGAGGACTGAGCGCTGAGTGGAGGAGTTGGGATTCCTTTCCAAAGCTATGGGTCTGTGAGTCAACAGGGAAGTAGCATCCTTCCCGGCAGATGCAGCATGATGTAGTGGTTAGGGAATCTGGGTTGGAGCCAGGTAACCTCAGTTACCTGAGTCTGTTACATACTGGTCGTAAGACCTAAGGTGGGAGAGAAACTCCATAGAGCCTGAGTCTCTTCACCCACCAAATAGGAGTTAACAGAAAAGAGAACCCATTTGAGGGTGTCCTCAAAGGGCTAGAGGTCTTCTCAGAGAATTCTGCCCTGGCCACACCGCTTGAAATGAATCTCTCTTACTAATCTTTTTCCAGCAGAAGGTAGATAAGGCTTAAAAATAGGCTAGACTGGGATAAGCCTTGTATAATATGCAAAGGCATTTCAACTTCAGCACATAAACTGTGAAGGGCCATCCATATCTTTCCAGCATATAGGTGACATGGTCAAATTGGGGGTTTGGAAGGATGACTTCAGCAATGGCTTGAGGATAGATTTGAAGGGTGTGAGTCCTTCCCTGAGTCCTGAAGACATTGGAATAATCTAAGGGAGAGATGCTGAGGCAGCTTCAGGGACAAGAAGGATGGAAAGAGGGCGTGTAATGTAAAGTTAATTATTATGTGTTCCTTATTAATCATTATGTCACTTTATTACATTATATATGATCATATATTATATATATTTATTACTATATATATAATACAACACATCCAGTTTCCTAAATAATCTTTACATATTTAAGCTGTATATTTATAGAATCATATATTACATCATATAAGTTATGTATGATTCTATGTGCGTGCATGCATGTATGATCTGTCGTGACTGACTCTGCAACCCCATGGACTGTAGACCACCAGGCCCCTCTGTCCGTGGGATTTTCCTGGCAAGAACACTGGAGTTTGCTCAAACTCATGTCCATTGAATTAGTAATGCCATCCAACCATCTCATCCTCTGTCGCCCCCTTCTCCTCCTGCCTTCAGTCTTTCCCAGCATCAGGGTCTTTTCCAATGAGTCAGGTCTTTTCCAATGAGTTGGCTCTTTGCATCAGGCAGCCAAAGAATTGGAGCTTCAGTTCTTCCAATGAATATCCATTGAATATTTGGCTGTCTTAATTCCTTTTATGATTAGCTCTAGGGATCACTTCACTGGGCTTTGTTGTTCCTTCAACACTTCTCTCACACCTTCTGCCTGGTTTGTGTGTAGACAGCCTTCAGAGCTCAGTTCTGGGAAGTCATCTCTGACCCCGCCTCCGTTTCCAGCTTGAGTAAGAACCCACCTCCTGCACTCCTGCAGCTGCCAAATCTTCTCTTTATCAAGGCACACAGTGGTGTATGGGACCACGCCTCCCCATCTATACACCTTCCCCACCTGCCACGTGTAGATGCTTGAGGAAATGACCCACTTTCCTTTTGATGAGGTTGCTGGCCAGAAAGCTTTCCAGCAGAGAGAGAGGCCTGTTTTCAGAGGAGGGAAACTTAATTTTGTTTTTCAAGGTTAAATTTTAAATTCTGTTTCTACCTTAGAAAGGTCACAGGGCATATTAAAAATAAAATGCCATTCTGTATCATCAGGAATCCTAGCCAAGTCAGACTGAAAGCAGAGGAAGGATGATGTAGCCCCATGTCCTGAGAGAAAGAAATTCTGACAGGCCTGTGTTTTTTAACTTGGGATTCGAGTGTCTCTCCAGAGACCATTAAGGGGCGCCTGCCTGAGAATGAAACCAACCCAGAGGAAAACACAATCAAGAGGCAGACAGATTCCTGACCATATCATTTGAACACCTGGACTTCTTAGTTCCATGAGCCAATAAATTTCCTACCAGAAGGTAGCTGGAGTAGGGTTGTTACTTGAACTGGGTCCCAACTAACCTGCTCGCATAGCTGGGGCTAGAGGTCTAACTCAGGCTTGTGTGTGTGTGTGTGTTTGCTCAGTCGCATCTTACTCTTTGCGACGCCATGCACTGTAGCCCGCTAGGCTCTTCTGTCCATGGGATTCTCCAGGCAAGAATACTGGAGTCGGTTTGCCATTTCCTTCTCCAAGGGATCTTCCCGACCCAGGGATTGAACCTGCATCTCCTGCACTGGCAGGTGGATTCTTTACCAGCCACCTGGTTAGCCCATACTGAATGCCAAAACTTTTTGGCCCTTAGTTTCCTCACCTGTAGAATGAGAGAATTTAGCCTACAGTTGTATAGTTTTTTTTTTTAAGTACAGTGATGCTATTCAGCTTGGACAGCCGGTTCTCCATCCCAAAAGATGAGACGTAAATGGGTCCAGAGATGTGATAAGAAACTGACACCATTTTATTGCCTCTGTGCTGCTTTGATTTGCTTTTAACACTGGAACTGTTGACACCAAAAAGGTTTAGAAAGACATTTCCATGAATGGAATAAACTTCAGAGCAGGGGTTGGCAAATTTTTTCCATGAAGGGCCAGATGGTAAATATTTTAGGCTCTGTGAGCCATACAGTCTTTGTTGCACTAAACTCTGTAATTGTAGTGGGAAAATCACCCTGGACAATATGTAAATGAACAGACATGGCTATGTTCCAATACAAGTTTATTTATGGACACCGAAATTCAGAATTCATCTAATTTTCATGTGTCACAGAATAGTATTCTTGACTTTTTCCTCAACCATTTAAAAATGTAAAAGCCATTCTTAGCTCTGTGGGCTGTACAAAAAGAGGGCACAGGCCAGTTTGCTGACGCAACAAACACTGGGCTAGGATTCTATCTAATGCTCTCCTATTAACAACGTGATCCTGGCCAAGTTGCTTTGTCTTTCCGCGTTTGTGCTTTTCCCATCTGGACAGTGAGGGGGTTATGTGGGAGGGCCTCTCAAGGCCCTTCAGTTCTCAAGTACCATGATTCTGATTTTTCATCAACAAATATTTATTAAGCATCTATTACATACCTGGCATTGTTTTTTTTTTGGCCTGACCGTTTGGCATACAGGACCTTAGTTCCCTGAGCAGTGATTGAACTTGTGCTCCCTCCCTGCATTGGGAACTTGAGAGTCCCAATCACTGGACTTCAAGTAAGTCCCCACCTGGCATGGTTTTCAATGTTGGGACATAGCAGTGAATAGAAGTTCCTGTTCCCAGGGAACTTACATTCTAATAAAAAAAAAGAGAAAGAGAAAATAATTTTGCATATGATGTTAGGTAGTGACAAGGACTATTTAGAAAATGAAGGAGGAGGAGTGATTGGAAGTGACAGGGCTAATTTTAGATAGGGAGGTCAGGTAGCCTCTTGAACATGGTCCTTTGAACAGGGACTTGAACAAATAAGGGAATGGACTCTATGAACAGCCAATGCCAGGCCTCATGGTAGGACCTCCTAGCACTCAAAGAATAGCCAAGCCATTGAGGCTGGAGCACAGTCAACAAAAGGGATAAGAGGCTTACAAGGTCAGGCAGGTTGTCAGGGACAAGTCATTTAGGTCTTTGGATTTTATTCTAGGTGTGACAGAAAGCCCATGGAAGGGAATGACATGCTCAGATGGGGAAAGGATTGCTTTGGGTAAAGTGGAGGCACTGAGTGGAAGCTGGGAGATAATTAGGCAGGTACTGCAATAGTAAAATGATTGGACTTAAGATGAGGTTTTTTTAAAGTTTTTTCAAGAAGTATTTTCAATGTGGAGTTGACAGGATTTGTTCAAGGACTGGGTAGAAGGAACAGGAGAGAAAAAGAGAAATCAAGGATAAATATGGTAGAATCAAATCATTTTTAGGAACATAATGATCACATAAAGGAACTATTTAACATTAACTTGTAAGGTAAGAATTAATCTTATTCTTTTATATAGTAGTATTAAAAATGTAGATATACTTGGTGATTTAGAAAATATCCGTACATGCCTTAATAGACAAGGGAACAGCTCTAGAATATCTGGTTTTACAAAACTGCTGTTGTTGGTTTTTGATATGCTTTGAAAAATCTTTCATGTGATTTTTTTTCTCCTAATATTGAGATTCCAGTTACAGAAAGTCTACTGGTTAGGGTTACATTTTGCAAGGGATAAAGAAGAGCTGAGATTAAGGAGATATTCCCCTCAATTCTTCACTCTTGTAAAAATCAAAACTGTGACATAATTTTAGCAAAACAGTAAGCCAACAAATAATTTTAAAGTACAGATAACCTCATAACAAGGAGTTTACCAAGTTAACACTCATATTTAACAAATCTTTAACCAAACTGCTTTCAGCGTATTTATAACACGTATCTTTATTCTTCTGAAACCCTACTTTAAAAGAGGGACCAAACACATTTTCCTACTTCAGGAGCCTTCCATTAACAACTTTTTTTGGAACAGTTAGATGTACAGTGAGAACAGCTAGTCTCTTTACACATCTCTAACAGAAGGAGGCATGCAGAAAGGGCGCAGAGACCTGCCCCTGGGGTCAGAGAAGGCACTTAGAAGCAGCACCTTGCCTGGACACCTTGGCCCCGGAGAGCTGCAGTCTTTAGTGCGGGAGATGGACGAGAGAAGACACAACCACAGACACTATCTTGCATTTATTCACACAAAGGAGTAAGAATCGGTACAAATAATAAACATTGCTTTAAATACAAATAAATAGCTCTGGTTTCTAAAGGAAACAACTCTAGATAATCCAAAGTTAAGTATTTTCTAAGTTCCTATTAAAAATAGAAGACTATTTATTTTGCATTAAGTCTTATTCCACCATAACTCTTAGGGGACCTCAAGGGTAAAACGGTGAATTCTATATTCTTAGAGAAGTCACCAGAAAAATGGGAGATAATGCTCCCACCTCCCTGAACTATCCCCCAAACAGAAGGAGAGTTACTTGCATGTTACACTGAGCTCATAAATGCAGGAAGAATAACACTGAAAGATATCTGAAAAGTTTTACCTTGGGAAAAGTGATAGGAATTTCTCTGAACCACTTCTGTGAATTGTAACACTTCACTATGCTGAAGTTTTGGTTCAAGGGTCTTAAATTCATTTCTGCTCATAGGAAGACTTAAACTCCTACAATGAGAGCCTCCTCTTGCTGGGAACAATGATAGTAAGCAGTCGTAATCACAAAGAATGGCACCTTGAATAACAAAATGATTTACATGATAAAGAAGCAATGGTGCTGCCCAGTGAAACAGTCTACCCACCTGGCACCAAAATGACCAACCAACACTGCTGACGGAAACAGACTCCCAGGTTGGTTGTTTTTCTTCCTCTGTTGTTATATTCAAAATGTTCAAAGTGGCAAAAAATATCTGAGGAGAAGTAGGTTCTACAAACGAAGAATTGTTTTAAAGTCATGCAATCTTCCAAGCCTTTATAAACCACATAAAACATGAGGTCATTACAATCTTGGCGCCAGAGCAGTGTCTGCTCCACTGACTTTCTGTGTCCACTGTGTGTCCCCATCGCACCCCGCACAAGACAATTTCTTCTACTCAGACCCCTACACAATTATTAATAAAGGTATAAGTTTGATAGAGAATCAATATAGCAATGTTTACATTTTCAAAGATATCTGCTTTCCTATTTAGATTGATCATGATATAATTCCAAACAGAACATTCTCATGCTATTAAAAACAACCTCATGCAATAAAGGCAGCTTTAAAAGTCCCACACTAATAATGACATTTGGTATTATAGAAGGCAGGATTATTTAGATTTTTTAAAAAAATGATCATGATAGAATACAAGTTGGATTTTCAAATAGGACTTCCGCTGTGGTACAAAATGCTAAATTTTCTACAGTTTTGTCGACGCAAACACTTTTTAAAGATATACACCATGTTTTCCTAATTGGGATTTTGAAACAATAAGCATAATTCTTAAACAGATTACCACAACATTTGCTCAAAGAACCAGCTCTTTTTGCCAAGAACTTTTTCTTTTCAGTCCAGTTGGAGGGATTTCCATAGAAAATTCTGGAACAGCAGTTTCAAGCATGATTCAAAATTTCTTACTTCCCTCCCTTGTTTTTTCACTTTTTCTTGATGTTGTAAAGACAACTGAGCACAGAAAAAAAATTTTTTTTTTAAAGACAGCTCTTAATAAATTAAGTTTCCTGATTTGAATGATAACGTTCTTTGTGTTTGCCTTTCTTTCTGGCACACTATATAATGTTTCTGGAGTTACAAATCCAAACAAACGAGCCAACTAGAGCATCCCAGCATTCAAGTCACAGTTTTGGATAAAATCCTATTTATTCTGGATGATGCTCAATTCCACACATATTTCAGGGAAGAAACATCCGTAAGAAGGACATCCAGAAATGTTATGTTACCAAACTCTAACGTGTGACTGTGCTCTGTCGGGTAGTACTGTTCACAGCTACAAAGGCAGAGGGTCTCAGGTATGGACAGCAGTCATTCATAACCATCATCTTCGAGATTTCCAAGCTGTTCGAGAATAAGGAGTAGTCCTTTTTTTATCTGGTGGCTTGAAGTAGGAATAAACAGGTGCTGCTGGATATTCTGCATCAGGATTTTCTGCCATCATTTTCAGCTTTGCTTCGATGGCTTTGATCTTTGCAGTGACACTGGAAAAAGGACAGCAGAGCATCAGAGGGGGCCTGCGTACATTCGGAGAATACCTATGTATTTCATCTTCTTTGTGGCTCTCAGGCATATCAGAGAAGCAACAAGACACTCAAACACAAACACACAAACATTTCATAGAAAACAGGACTTCCCTGGTGACTAGTGGTTAGGATGCTAGGCTTTCACTGCAGTGGCCCAGGTTCAACCCTGATCAAGGAAAATCCCACAAGCCACTGGGTGCAGCCAATAAATAAATAAATAAGAACAACAAAAAGAATACAGTTTTATTTGGGAGGGAAAAAAACCCCACAAAAATAATTGTTCTTATTTTAGGAAAGAGATCAAGGGTGAAACATCTATTAAGCTTTTTCCGTAAGACACTGTTAGGAATACTTAGTATATTGTTACACTTAAACCTCAGACACCAACACTGTTCAGCAACTTAGTACTTGCAGACAGTAGGCACTCAAAGATAATTTGTATAGGGATTGAAAGCAGAGTCTGAGAGAGAGATGTGTGCTCCCATGCTCATGGTAGCATTATTCACAACAGATAAACTGTGGAAGCAACCCAAGTGTCCACTGAAGTAAGAATAGATAAGCAAAATGTGGTATACACATATGCTACAATATGGAAGAACCTGGAGAACTCTATGCTAAGTGAAACAAATGAGTCACAAAAAAGACAAACACCGTATAATTCTACTTACATGGAATACTTAAGAGAGCAGTCAAAATCAGAGACAGAAAGTGGACGATGGTTGCCAGGAACTTGGGGGAGGTGGGAATGGGGAGTGATTGTTTAATGGGTATAGAGCTTCAGTTTTAAGAGAGGGCAAGAATTATGGAGATGGATGGTGGTGATTGTTGCACATTATGAATGTACTTAATAACCACTGAACTGTACACTTAAAAATGGTTAAGATGGTAAATGCTGTATTATGCGTAAATACTATATTATTTTACCACAATAAAAAATGGAAGAAATAATTCATGTAGGTTATATTCTTCATTTTGCAGACAAAGAAAAAAAGGCATAGAAAGGTTAGTGCCCATAGCTAGTAAGTGGCAGAGCTGAGATTTGAATATAGCTGGACTCCAGAGCCCTACTATGAGCTATTTCTTATAGTACTACCTTCTGAAATCACTGAATAATAATGGAAAAAACATCCCAGAAATCCTATGAAGTCCCTTTTTACTGACAAATGTGTGTTTAGGCTATCATTTACAGAGCACTTACAATAAGCCAGGAAGTGTGCCCAGCATTTTACTTATACTGTTTCTAATCCTTGCAACAGTATTTCACGGGTTATCAACCACATTTTTGTTGTTGTTGTTGTTGAGTCGCTAAGTCGTGTCTGACTTTGCGACCCCGTGAAACTTCAGCACGCCAGACTTCTCTATCCATCACGATCTCCCTGAGTTTGATCAAACTCATGTCCACTGAGTCAGTGATGCTATCTAACCATCTCATCTTCTATCGCCCCCTTCTCCTCTTGCCCTCAAATTTTCCCCAGCATCAGGGTCTTTTCCAATAAGTCAGTTCTTCACATCAGGTGGCCAAATTATTGGAGCTTCAGCTTCAGCATCAGTCCTTCCAATAAATATTCAGGGTTGATTTCCTTTAGGATTGACTGGTAGATTTCCTGGCAGTCCAAGGGACTCTCAAGAGTCTTCTCCAGCATCACAGTTCAAAAATGTCAACTCTTCGGCGCTCAGCCTTCTTTATGGTCCAACTCTCACATACGACTACTGGAAAAACCGTAACTTTTGACTATACGGACCACATTTTTTAGATAAACGAATGCAGAGGGGTAGTGATTCACCCAAGGTTCACACAGCTAACAAACCGTGGAGCCAGGATTCGAGCCCAGTTTATCATCAAAGCCCTTGCTTTTTCCTCTTCATTAGGCTGGGAGCTGAGTAGCCATGTATTAGAGAGAAGGGGTGAGGAGACACTCCAGAAGCTATGAGGAATTTTCTTCTGATCAAGGATACCACTATCCTAGGTCAGAATGCAACACACTCAACTAGGGTATTTTTTGGCTTATGGCTTCCTTTAGTTTCCACTTTGATGCTGTCAATAGGCTACAGTCAGGGATAGAAACTTGGGAGGGAATGTATACACAGCCTTTAAGAAATCCTCAAAAAGCATACGTCTGCATATACTCAAGAGTTTACATGGGCAATGTAAAATTAAAAAACTTAGTTGCCATAAAAAAGAACCCTGAGGTCTCACTGAGATGCATTCCACACCTTTTCCACTAATGGAAAATTAACAGCCAGCTATTCATTCTATATGAGTCCCAGGGAAAACAACTTTCTCTAATTGGGCATAGATGTTAATCAAAACACGTAAACTGAGGTTCTCTGGATTAAAAGATAGATGGAAAACAACAGGCTAGATTATTTAGTAAAAAGAACAAAGAGTGAAAGAAACGAAAGACACATTCATAGTACCATGGAGATCACCAAGCATCAATGCAGCTGTCTGTTCCCAAGAGAAGTCAGATTTATGAAAACCTTCATGAAACCATAGTGACTGAGGAGGTTTAATCTTAAGGGGAAAATAGGACAGCTGAAGTAAGCTCCTAGTGAACTCACTGAAGTTATTAGTTTAAAAAATTGGGGGAGTACAGAATAAAGCAGCACAAAATTAAGAAAACATCAATGATATTAGACAAATTGGTAACTATAAAATTAACTTTATCAATTTTATTACTCCTGGAAACACTTCAGTATCTCCCTTCCTTGCAGTTGAATGAGATGCTTGTAAATCTCTTCTGTTTGGTGCAGATAATATACAGAAAAGTCTTTTTTTTCCCCTAGCCCTCTATCCAAACAGGTATCACTTTCCTGACTATGATGTGTTGATTTCGGATGCATATGAGAGGCTGGTGCTCTTTCACACGTCTTGCCCTTTCTTGGAGCAGGTGTTAGAATTGCAGTCCTGCACTGACAGCCTAAAGCTTCTTGGAAGCAGTAACTGAAAGACTGAATTCTCAAGTTCAGTAAACCTGGCTTTGAATCTGTACTCGGCTATTTTCGACCTGAGTGATATTGGCCAAGACACCTCCCTAAACTTTAGTTTCTTCTTTTATAAAATGAATACAAAGTACTTTCACCAGAATTTTTATACTTCAGTGACATACAGCATGTAAAGTGTTTAGCACAGAGCCTGTTTCGTAGTAAGCTCCATAAATCTCAGCTTTTGTTCTTGCTAACATTTCTCCCTAGGCTATGGTGCAAAGTCAACCCCTCTACTTCTGCTCACCCTTAACTTGCCCTTTCTTTACTCAACCCTCAACTCCTTCTGTTTTGAATTAACTCCAAGGAAGTAACTGACAATTTGTACATACTGGAACCAAAACTGTTACATTCGCTGAAATGGTAGATAAAATTAAAGTGCTGCAAACCCAAATTCTGTATAAAGGAACTCATAGTTGGGGAGGAATTAGCGTATAATGACACATGTTGAAGATAATCAAGGTCTTATTAAAATGCTTGTTTTATAGCAAGGACTGTATCTGATTTACCTCTGTGTTCCCGGTGCCAAGTATAATAGCTGGTATGTGGTAGGTATACTCAGCCTCTGTATGAACTGTGTAAATAGCTGGTACAAATTCTTGGGGGTACGGAAGGAGGTGACATGTATACATTCTGGAGATTAATTGGACACATCTCTCAGCATGCCAACAGTTAGTAGACTCCACTCTAAAGGGTCTGAAGGGTTTCTAGTGCCAGAATGAAGAAATGGCTCCAGCTCTTGCAATACTTGTGTCTTCCTACAGGACAGCTTCTTACCTTAGGTTAGACTGTGCAGGCTCAGTGCTTGAGGACGGCTCAAGACTAATTGGAAGGATCTTATCATTCTTATTATGATCGTATCTCTGGAAGTAAGAAAAAAGGCAAATTACCCTACCCAGGCAGAAACCAGTCCTTTACTGTAATGCATTTGTTCAGAAACCCTAATCTCATCAGTGTATCACTAGACAGCACGTGTGTTCAGTCTCTCAGTTGTGTCTGACTCTTTGTGACCACATGGACTGTAGCCTACCACGATCCTCTGTCCATGGGTTGTCCCCAGGCAAGAATACTGGAGAGGGTTGCCATTTCCTCCTCCAGGGGATCTTCCCAACCCAGGGAATCAAATCCAAGTCTTCTGCATTGGCAGTAGATTCTTTACCACTGAGCCACCAAGGAAGCCCATTGTTAGATTATTTCTAGACAATCTTAGGTCTGCTTTGCGTTCAGAATTAATGCAGAAGTCCAGACAGCTTTAGCATAAAGGTTATAAACTTAGAAAAAGAAATATAGACGAGGCTTCCCATCTACCCATTAATCCTCCTTATTTGGTGGAGAAAGAATTTCAACCTTCAAATTCACAGATGGTACAGCTACACAGCAGGAATGCCCCCTCACATTCTGATTCTGTCACATATCACTTCTTCCAATAGTTATTTTGCTTTATTTCAAGTACTTTAAAGTTTTGCTCGATTGCTGCAAAGTAACAACTGTAACAGTCAACTCTTCACAGGTTTATGTGGAGAAGAGAAGTAGTAATGGCTTTTAGCCACTGATACAGAAAACATTCTCCAGGAAAAGTGCAGTTTATTTGATGTCAGATAATTATATACTTCTTTTAAAAGGTAAATACAATGTTAAAGAGCAATCAGGAGTCTCTCGTCAGAAAGACATGCAGGGCACAGAGATTCTCAAATGAAAGACAGAACGAAGGATGATTTATTTCTCCTGCATGTCTTCAATGAGATGCAGGATGAGAAGATGACAGCCAGTCTGGCAAATGAGACTTGATTTTCTTTTGAATAAAAAAGCATTTAGAAATTCTCCTTGTTGTTTCTATTTTTAAGGTGATGGATCCTGGAAATTGAGAAGGCTCTGTGATTACCTGAAATACTCATAAAGATCCAAAGTGTCTGACATCTGTTTTTGAATTTCGACACTGAACTCAAATGTCTTTATTTCGGTGCCTCTTTATTGGGGAGCTTGCTGGGTGGAGTCTCTGATCAAACACTATGGTCATTTATAAAGACTGAGGCTCCAAATCTGGTTGGCAGATCTGTTAAGACCACAGTGCGGGAGGAAGAGAATCTACTTAGTGGACTGCTCCAGTGTAAACGCATGCTTCACCTGTGCTGGCTGAAACAGAATACCATGCTTTCCTTCTTTTTTCTTTTTTAATGGTTGTAGCTTTTCCAGCACATTTTCCCAAGAGAATAACTAGGAGATGAACACAGCAGTTCGCCACTGCTTGGGCCTTGGAGTCAATACAGGCATTGCAAATCCCACAAATAACTCTCAAAATCTCTTGAGTAAGGAAATGCCAGTGCTTTAAGCACCCTTACAAACTACCCATTTCTCAAGCATTTAGAATAAACAATTCAAACCTGCCACAGAACTGAGAGTCTGGGAAGAGTCTAATAATGCCTAAAGCAACTAATTTAAAAAATAAATACATTTTTTTCCTCTAAAGAACAACCTCTACCAAAAAAAATAAATAAATGATAGAGGTCTGAGTAGACACATCAGTCACATGGAAAAACCAATCAAAAACAGAATCTGTGGGTATGTGGAGGGAAATGGCGAAGGAACTTAATCCCTCCTGAGATGTTTCTCAAAAGAAAAATCTGGCAACACACATGGTGAATACAAAGAGGAGACCAGTGTGTGGTTGTTCCAGATGTGCAGAGGCTGCAATGCAAATGGGCGAGTGGACAACTGTCTTTTCAAAGACTCATTTAGGACAAGCTGATGTGGTCTTTCTAGCCTGTTAGACTCACCTTCACTTGAGCGTGTGCCCAGCGCACCACCAGCTTCTTAGACAGGGCCAGCTTGCCATTGAGACACTGGATGGCCTGTTCTGCTTCCTGTTCAGGAAAGGGATTAATGTCAGTAGAAGACTCAAATGCCTCACTAGCTTTGATGGCTGAATTTCTTACTGTTTTGGTAAACAAGTGGCAAAGGATTTACAAGGGGGAAAAAAAAAGACAGAATAATAAAAAGGGTCTGAGACTTTGTAAACTCAGTCAAACAAAAATTTAAATCCTGCCTCTGCCACTTACTGGCAGTATAATATTTAACAGGTCATTTCATCTCTCTGGATATTAGCTTTTTCACCTGCAAAATATGGATACTGCTTATTCCGAAGTGGTCAGAGGAGTGGAAGAGCACATGTAAAGAATGGAGCATGTGGTATGCACTCAACCAACGTCAACTAACAGTGTTGTTCCTACTGGGTGATATCTTTCTACACAGTTCTGTAAGTTAGAGTAACACCTACTATGTCAAGAAAGTGTACTCCTCCTGGGGACTCTGACACTATATCCTGGACCAGGGCTGATACACCCTGAATCCAAAGTGAGCTACAGTAATGGCTTCAAAGGATATGGGAGTGAAGGAAACCAGGCCGGAAAAAGCAGGAGTGAGTCAAAGAGGCTATGAGCAAGGTATCTGTGTGAGCCAATCTCTGCACCTGGCTTTCAGAGCCAGAAGTTCCCTGACCCTTTCCCCATCAGATACGGGAGCAAGGAGGTTGAAAGGAATTCCTGAGGCTGGATAATAGGCACTCGAGGACATTCCCAGGAAGCCTGGCTGTACTTTTCCATCCTGCCAAGCCTCCTCTGCTCCATTTGTATCCAGGAGGCATTCAGCCAAGTGTTACCCACATTTACTGGGAGTGAAGAGGCCGTTAAGGAACAGGAAGAGGAACAAGGGGAGTCCGAGGCCTCAGCAGATGACATTCTAGTCTGGTTTTACCAGTGATTCTCTTATTCCTCTGGGTCTGGCCAGTATGATATTCAACAGATATCTGAGTACCCTCTATGGGTACTCACTGGCATCTGTGCCTCACTATGGCACACAAAGTTAGAGGGACAGAGGAGATACTTTATTCTTTTAAGTTTCACTTAGTGAGCTAGAATTTACATGACACTATTAATTCTGCAGCATCAATAGTCATAAGATGCCAGCAGGTGATAAATAGTTTTAAAAATAGTTTCCTATCTTTCTAACTTGTTCCAAAATTCATGTATCCAACAGTATAATAAAATGCCAAATATGCTTTCATATGAACCCTTACCTACTCTCTCAACTTCCTACAGAGTAAGGAGGGTGTGTATTTTAATTTCCATTTTTTGATGAAAACTGAGGTCAAAATAAGTTAAACTAGCCCAAAGTTAATAAATAAAAGAGCCAGAAATAATCTTTGTGACTTTTAGTTCAGTGTTTTTAAACCAACATCTATCTTCAACATGACCAATGATTTTAGTGGTCATGTAAACATCCTCAACACACTCTATCATGAGGGAAGAATTCAGTATTTTAGAATATGAACTATATAGAGCACACTTTCAGTTCCCTCCAAAAAAAAAAGCCTTGGACAATTGGAACAATAATGTATCATTTATTGCCTATCACCTTGGCAAAAATTAGAGGAAAGTTTTAAAAAATCCCCAACACTTGTAGGGACAAGTGACATTCTCAAATAGTCTCAGAACATACTGACACATTATTTCTTGAAGGCAATTTGGCAGTCATATTAAGGAAAAAATTCGTGGCCTTTGTTGACATCACTCCATTTCTATGAATACAGTAAATATTCACATAGAGCTAGAGATATTGACCCCATTGCTTACACATTTGGAGGTTCGATATGCAACTTATCACATATTCACATAATAAAATATTATGCAGTCATCAAAGACGATGCTGGTTAGTTTTTAAACTGAGGTCTAAATAATAAAATGTATTATAGATATAGATCAGTAAATTTTTACATCTATCTACAGCTATACCAGTGAAACCACAATATGATACAGAATGTTATCTTGATATGTATTGGATGACAGAAAAAATTTTAATTTACTTTCAGTGGTAAATAGGATACACGATCCTATTTGTGTGTTAAAAGCTGTACACGTGTTCTTTTAAATTGTGCACATGTGTTTTTGTCATTTTATGTATATGTGTGTGTGAATGTGAAGAAAGAAGAGACTAGAAAAATATATAGCTAAATATTGAAAACTGATTATATCTGGGTTTTAGACTGATGTATGAAATTATTTATCTACATTTCATCTGTAAGAAACAAGTTATTACTTTTATAGGAAAAATATCTGAATACAATTATTATTAATAAAACAGAAACTAGGCAACATTCTCACACATGACTAATAAAGTCTCAGAACTATAAATAGTGTCTCTATATTTAGTAACATTCAAATTCAAGTCCTTTATCAACGCATGTCCACTCTAAGGACTACATTTTAATAGTAGATCCGTGGACACACCACGGTTGAAGCTGGCGCTCTCTTTCTCTGTATATATTCAAACTTGTCCACATTTATTCTGAGATGTTGAGGAGGAGGATACATTTTTAAGAAATCAAAATAAAAGAGAGTTTGTGGGTGGTTCACCACAGACAGGGAGGGTTTCTGCACCATGGGGCCAAACTGAAAGAAAAGGAGGCTTTGTTGGCCAGCCACGAAAGGAACAAACAAAAGAGAACAGGGAGGAGGACGTCCATGTGCTTAATGTGGGCACCCCAAAGCATCTGGTCAGAAAAGTAGGTCAGCCGCCTCAGCCTGCCAGCCGGTGAAGGACAGACTTTGAAAGCTGGTCACTGACTCGGCTGTTGACTGAGGGTATCCTTTAGGACTCAGAGCACAGCATATAGGGGTGAGTCAGACACGGCTCCTGCCCACAAGGAACTGCTATTCTAGCAGTCAGCAGGGAGGCAAAGATTAACTACGAGAGGACAAGTACTGGGAAAGGGAGAGAAGTTCAGTTACCTGCTTAGTTTCAAAGTTGACGAAACAGTACCCTCGAGGCTGTCCCTCCAGAGCACCTGACTTGTGGAAGAGGAAGTCGAACTGCTTCACCGTGCCAAACTTCTGCAGCAGCCTGAGGAGATGGTATCTGTGGAGAAAGAAGAGCCCCTGAGACGCTCTGGGCCTTTGGTCGGCCACTCAGCCTGAGTGCGAGATAAAAGCAGGAGATAATTCACCCCAGGGACAAAAACCTCACACCCCCTCCCCCCCTTGCCGGCTCTCCTCCAAACTGCACCGTTCGTTTATCTGGCAACCAGAGTTGTTTGCCTCTATTTGGAATGGGAACTAGAATTGTCATGGCTCTGCGTCTGTCCAGCACAAAAATACCAAACAAACAAACAAACAAAAAAAACCACACCTAACAAACAGCTGTCTGGCCCACAAGCACCATTTGTTTTTTTTTAGGAGAAAAGTTCAAAAATAGTGTCAATTGATTTATTTTTAATTTCTTGGCAATGACACAGTATTTGTGAATAACTTGTGAATAACTCCATCAGAAACACACAACCACACTCCCAAAGCCAAAGCCAACCCTACCTCAAAAATAAACAAAGTAACACTTACATATTCACACAAACAAGAAAACAATCCCAGAAGACGTCCCCATTGGATCTCACAGTTTACCATGAGTTCCTACTTGCACTTGAGACAAACTCTGCCAAAAGCCAAACCACAGCGAGCGGCAGTTCCATACGTGCTTGAGAGTCTCCACCCCTGATGCGACTCATGTGGACCATGTGGAACCACAACATGATGGAGGCCAAGAGTTTCCATCCCTGAGGCAACTGAACGACAGGACCACGGGGAACTGCAACACGATGGGGGCCGGTCTCACATGAGCAGGGGAACCTGTGCTTAGTCGCTGAGTTGTGTCTTATTCTTTGCAACCCCATGGACTGTAGCCTGTCATGTTCCTTTGTCCATGGGGATTCTCCAGGCCAGAATGGAGTGGGTTGCCATGCCCTCCTCCAGGGGATCTTCCCCACCCAGGGATCCAACACAGGTCTCCCACACTACAGGCAGATTCTTTACTGTCTGAGCCACCAGGAAAGCCCAAGAATACTGGAGTGGGTAGCCTAGTCCTTTTTCAGGGGATCTTCCTGACCCAGGAATCGAACTGGGGTCTCCTGCATTGCAGGCAGATTCTTTACCAGTTGAGCTACCAGGGAAGGCCTGGAATCTGCCTGGTCCTATAGATCATCCCACTGCGAGTAACTTCCCAACCTCCGCTGCTTTAACACAATACATGTGTGGTCGAATAGAGAATATATATGGCCAAGGAAGACATTTACTCCTGGCAGGCAGTACACCCCAAGCTCTCGACTGCCACTCTGCCCCTCACCCTCTTCTTGGATTCCTTTCCCTAAAACTTATTTGGTTTCTATAGAGCTTTTAAGTTATTCAAACAGATGTGGCCTTAACAGGTTGCTGTGGCCAATCTCAATTCCGACTTCCTGTCATCTGATGTGAGGGTGAGACAAACCAACCGCTCTCCCGTTTCCTTTTCCTTTGGCCTTCCTCCTGGCATCCTCCGCGCTATTCAAATGGAGTCAAGGCTTTCTCTAAACAATGCTGTCCCTGTGATACTAAAAAGGTATCAGCCCACATGCTAAATCTGTTATTACTGGGAATTCTACCCCACAGGGAGTCAGTAAAGCTGTCGTTACAGCCGCATTTGTATTCACATTGTTTTCTAGGAGAAACTCATCAAGATTTTATTCTTGAGTAAGAATCTCCTTTGGGAGGCAGAAAGATATGAAATGGATCATAAGCTACACTAAATTTGAGACTAATGCACACCAATAAGCAAGCCCATTATCCTGGATCAGGTGCCTGACACAGTGGAGCAGGGAAGACATAATACAGGTCTTATTTTGGGACAGGATGCAAGGATCCCAAGGCATATTGTGGATATTAATCTGGTCTTTAGACCTGTTTTGAAAGAGAAAAGAACTGTAACCCTCTAGTTTCCAAATTCTTAACTCCCATCTCAATACCTCAACTGCCGGTGAGAATATAAGAGGTGATTCTTTAGGGGCAAGGGACATACCTAAAGTGCAAATTTCTGGTTTTATTTGATTTTCTGAACATGCTAATGGCAAGGGTGAGTCTCTCAAATGCACAGACAGATGGGCTGGAAGAATCTCTCAGGGTCTTTCATTCACAGCTGCATCTTCCACTTAATACACCCATTCAAACCTTAACGCAGCACCAGTTGCCATGAATGGTGGGTCAAACCTGTTGTTTTTTTTTTTAAACAACCTAAGGCCAGTGTGGGCTCGTCATCTTTTCATTAGCTCCATTCTGCTTAATAGCAGGAAGGTAAGGCGATCGGCATTTCCTAGGAAATGAATTTTAATTTACTCAGGGAAAAAAAAAAAAACAAACCTCCGACAGATTATTCTTTGAAAAGCTAACAAATGCGTTCTGCCCGAGAAGAGCGACCTTAAGATTCCATGAACATCTGCTTAGGTCCGTGTCTTTCAACTTCTCCAGGATTTCTTTTCTTGTTTGATAATTTCTTGAAATTATCAGAACACCGAAACAAAAGGAATGAAGTGTTTACTATTTTGCTTCCTGGAGATGGGGGCTGCAAGCTCTGATAGTGAAAAAAGCCTGAAGACTCTTGCTTTCACATCTGCAAGCACTTTCATCTGCTATCGGAGCATGGGAGGGCCCGCTGCTCATCAGAGCCCTGCTCTTAATGAAACGTGGGCCCTGCAGCCTCAGGAGCTGAAGAACTGGTACAGCAGTCCCACAGATACTTCTGCATCACAATTAGGGTTGTCTGAAATGGATTTTTAAAATGGCCTTCCTGCCTGATGGAACGGAGGGAATTAATCTGTATGAATTGGATTAAGATAGACACCTCTAATTTGTCAAGAACTGTACTAGGCACTTGGACTAACTATCCAGATGAACACAGCTAGGTCTCTGTCTTCAAAGACCTGACATTCTGGTTAGAGGAGAGAGATACATAGTCAAACAATTTTAGAACAGCATGAAGCTTGCACACAGAGGTATGTATGTGAGCACACAGATGAAGAGGACCTAGTGTGCAGGGAAGGTGGTGGTTAGTAAATACCCTGTGAGAAGACACAACGCAAAAAAGACCAACCCATCAGCAGAGGGTGTGAGCTCTTAGACAGTAAGAGAGGAGGCTGACAGGCAGGCAGGGGGACAGGTTGTAAAAGACGTGTGCTAAGTGAGGGAATTTAATGCGATGTTGTAGGTACTGGGAAGTCAACGAAATGACACTGAAGATTGATTTTAATGCCCAATTTGTTTTAGAGAAAACTATGAACTTATAGAAATTATTATGTGGTGGGTCTCTATAGTCTATGCCCTATATGTTATTAAACGGTCTTACTTTGTTTCCAATTTGAATAAGCAAATAGTACAGGCTGTTTCATGCAAACCAAACCATGAGAAGCAGCATGGGTCACAGAGGAAAAATAAGGAAGGTGCTGAGAATCAGGGGTGTGTTCAGGGGGAAGTACGGTTCTTACACGCTCATGAACTCATGATCCCTCGCATTTAGCTCTGAAAGTCTGCATGAGAAGGACATTTCCACCCAGGTGCCTCTCCTCTGCTTTTAAGTTTACTTAATATACCAATGGCACCCCACTCCAGTACTCTTGCCTGGAAAATCCCATGGACGGAGGGGTGGTAGGCTGCAGTCCAGGGGGTTGCTAAGAGTCTGACACGACTGAGAGACTTCACTTTTCACTTTCATGCACTGGAGAAGGAAATGGCAACCCACTCCAGTGTTCTTGCCTGGAGAATCCCAGGGACGGGGGAGCCTGGTGGGCTGCCATCTATGGGGTTGCACAGAGTCAGACACGATGGAAGCGACTTAGCAGCAGCAGCAGCAATATACCTCAGACTGACCTCCTCCTCCCCACAAACTACACCCCTCTCCAGCTATTCCACTGGTCAATGTGGACATGATTCTTTTCCATTTCTCAGGCAAGAAACAATGTGATCATCTTCAGCTCTTAGCTTCTCTGCAGTCATTTCCCTCATCTCTCAGACTCCACCCATTGGTCTCCAAGTTCACAGTCTCTATCTGGGTGATATTAATAGAAGAACTGTAGCTAATCAGCATCTTTGTCTTTGCCCCTCCTGTTCATTCTACCACTGGTGTCTGATTTTCCTACTAAAACGTCATTTTCACAATGTCAGTCTCCCGCCAAACACCCACATGAGTCTCTTCCATTGATGCATGAAATTCAAACTTGTCTGAATCAATTTTACAGATCCTGTCTCAATCTGATGGCATTCTCTCTCTCCAATTACTATTTTCATTATCATTTAGTACCCCTTTCACTAGTGGCTCAGATGGTAAAGAAAATGCCTGCAATGCAGGAGTCCCGGGTTCAATCCCTGGGTTGGGAAGATCCCCTGGAGAAGGGAATGGTTGGCTACCCACTCCAGTATTCTTGCCTGGAGAATTCCATGGTCAGAGGAGCCTGGCGGGCTATAGTCCATGGGGCTGCAAAGAGTTGGATATGACTTGGGTGAGTAACAAAAGATCTTAGCCAAAAAGGTCTTCCTGATGTTCTACTCACCCACTACTGGTATTCTTTTATTTATGATTCACCCTCCGTCAGGAATGTTCTTTCTTTTACAATTTCAGCTGACTTTGTTCTTTCATACTTCTTATGCATAATGCAGTGGCTATTAATTTGGCTTTCTATACGGTACATTTGATATTTGAAAAAGAAAGCAGTATTAAACCTTTCAGAAGAAACCATGGTATGGAAAATAGATAATGTCTAAAGACAGTAACTTGTTAGCTTCTCTACCGAAGGCACTAGTAGTGATGTTTAAAGTTGTTATTTTTACTCTTACGGTTAGACTGTGCCCCATAACATTTAAAAGAAGTCCTTACACTGAAAAACTTAGAATAGGATGCTTTTGGTTATGACCGCCCAGTTATGTGGACTGTTAGAATATTTGTGCCAAGATAACTAAATTAGGTGGTGGGAAATTAGTTCTATCATTAACTGCTTTAGTGAACTGAGTCAACTCTTAACCTTTCTTTACTTACAAAACAGGGAAACATTTATCTGTTCCACTTGCATTACAAGATTTCTACAAGCTTCAATAAGAGAAACTAATGAAATATTAGAGCTGGAAGACATTCAGTTGAACAGTCTCACTTTAAGAACTATCAGACATAGTATAGTTTAGAGGAATCAGAATGGAGTGGAAAGAACAGAGGCATGCAACCTGCTACCTCTAAAACTAAGAGTTTGTCATCATTCCCTTAAGTCCAGATCGTTACACAGACACTGCTGGCATGGAACATGGTCCTAAAGTGGTCAGTATTGCGGCTACAGTGTAAACAGAATATCAGAGTGCTCACAGTCAGTCAGCAATGCACATTCTACTGAGAAGAGGCTGATGGACACCCTACTGTAACTTGAACAGGACTTGGATTAATACCGGGCACACACATGTAGGATGAACAGAATTATTATGAAGTAAACTTTGAAAAACTTGAGTGGAAAAAGTTTTTTGCTTTAAGTGCCAACCACTCATGACAGTAAATATATACCATCACTTGTCTTCTAACAAGAAGTGAGAGAACATTTGTGTAGGAGGGACATTCAAGTCAGTATATACGATAACAGGAAGAGGGATGGGACAGAGTAGGCACTTGTGTAGGAGAGAGAGATAAGAAGGGTCTGTCAAGAGGGAAACAGCATGAACCAGGAGAGATCTGTGGTGGTGTCCAATTAATTACAAAAACTGGAGGCTGCTCTGAAAAATTGTGTAGCGTGACATCAGAACTTTGAGAGATTTGGAGTCAAATAATGTTTTCTGAGACTGAGCTATAAGCTGGATACCACATGCTTATACAAGTTTCAACATTCTTCAATGTTTGGGAATGATTGTATTTTAATAATTAGGCTAGGTCCATCATCACCCACCTTGAAAGGAACAGGATCTGGAAGTTTATGTACTTCAGAAACTTGGAAGAAGATCACGTATTTCTACAAGATAAGACCTACCTTAACCACAATGTTAGGTTTCTTTGCTATTTAATTACAAAGCCACACTAAGCATTTGACGTATCTTTAAGAAGAAACTTTAATAGATCAGTTTGTTTAATTGAGAAAATGTTTTAAGATAAGAAATCCATAGATGAAAGATAGTAGAAATGATCTCTGGTGATACAGAGGTAGGAACCCATAGGAGGAGCCAGCAAGGCCCTGATTTGTTGTCTGGTCCTTGATATCTTGAGTAATGGATATAAAAAGAGCAGAGATATCAGGGGAAGAGCTTTTGATGCAGTGTTCCTGTTCATGCTCCAACTAAAGAAAATACTCATATACTCCCACTTATGACATAAACTGAGGTGGCAGTTGCCCATTTGAACCTTCCTGACAAGCAGCAGGATACAATTAGAACAAGAGTATCATTACAGGGAATCGCAGCCAAAACAATGGACATTGTTTCCACACTCCAGATTTCCATTCAGACAAGCAGAGGTGGGAATGGAAACCACTCTTGGGAGCATCCTCTCACAGCTTGGGTTTTAGATGATGGAAACGGCTTCTCTGTTTAATTTCCTCATTAACTGAGAGCCTGGGCAGGTTCACACATTCGTCCTCAAGGCCGCAAGCCATAAAAAGAGCCAAAATAAATGCACGGTCTATACTGAAGGGCCCTGGTGACCAAGGTACCATAATTAGGGGGCAACACATCTCAAATACCATCATATTTCCTAGAGGGAGCCGACAACACCAACACCGAGCCAATCTGAGCTTGAGCAGGTTTAAGAAACCGAACACTGTCATGATCCTTATGTATCACTTTACATCTCTTTCCTCTCTCATAATCCCAACCCTTTTATACACTTCCTCTGACCCCCAGACTCAAACAAGCAGATTCCCTTGTCTCTTCTCTCTATGCTTTTAACACCATCCCCAAGGAAGTGACTTCCAGCACTGAGGATATACCCCATGCTTGCTTTAAGCACTGACCCTGTACACCGCAATCCACTTACCCTTTGGTCTCCTGCCACCAACCACCATCAGTCTCTACTTAAGGAAAAATCTCTCAATTCTCTCTGCTAAGAGACTCCTTTCCACTACAATATCTACAATGGAAAGAGTGGGGAGTTGAGACAATTCAATCAGTTTTGTCACCATGGACAAGGCACTTCCGTTTCTTAGACCTCAGTTTCCTCTGCTGTAGGATAAAAGAGATGGAACAGATCAGAGGTTTTCAAGAGTCGTCCACAGAGCCCTGTAAGTGACTGCCCAAGAAAGGGTGGCTGCTGTCAAAAGGCACTGGGAGCACCTTGTCCTCCCTTTAATCAGGGTAGCTCTTGAGCTTTTCTTCTACACATAGGTTCTGTACTTTCAGAAGACATGGCTCCTCCGATTTAAAAACTTTGAAAATTGCCTAGCATGGCACTTGGCACACAGTGGGCACTCAAATCATTTAATGAATGAATGAACACCAAAGAGACTGGGGTATTTCTAAGATCCTTTATGAATTTGCTTGGTTCCATGGCTGCTTAACACGAATTAGAGTCAAGTTGTATCTCTCTGCCTTTTTGTGAAAATACTGAGACTTCTGCTTGTTCCTTCATTTGAGGTAACAAAAGTATGCCCATGGCTGATTCTAGAATATAATTTCCTCGTCACTGGGTACAAAGATTCAAAATAGTTGAAACTAAGAGAACATCTTGAGGCAAGCAGGAAAAAGAAGTAATATATGGTTTAAAGGGTATTCAAGTTTGCGCCTTTGCAGTAGAAGAGTCCAAATGTAAGAAAAATGACCAGATAACAGGCTAAAGCAGCATCACAATCCCTTTAAAGATAATTAAAACATAACTAACAGGGTCAAAATATATGCAATAGCCCTTGAAAATTCTTCTGAACATCATCACCACGAGCATCCCAATTCTGTAGGCAATGAGTTAAAATATCTTAGACTTACTCTGTGATTTTGGGGTCCAAGTTGCCAATCCATAACCGGTGCCCTTCCTGTAGGGAGCCCTCTGAAAGGATGGATGCATTCTCCAGGGGAAGAGTTTTAGTTTCTGCTTCCATCAATCCCTATGAAATACTAAAGGAAATGTGAACATTCAGACAGGAAAGGAGCAACACTTTGTGAACAGGAGGCTTCAAACTCAATTCAACAAACATTTACTCAAGGAGGGCATGTCCTGGGCAGCCCTTCAAAGCCCTCAGTTATTCCACAACCAGGGCCCCAGCACCAGTTCCCTTGGGACAGCTCCTCCAGCAGCCAGAGAGCAAAAGCTTCCATTTTAGGTGAAAGGGGTGTGGTTCTGTGTGCAGAAACTAGTTTTTCTCTTCTGAAGCCAGAGGCTGACTGGGCAGGAGGCCAAAGTCTCTGTTACTACATGATACACCAGTTCAACAACTGTCACCCAAAATAAGCCCTGGAAATCACCAGAAAGAGAGTCCTTCTGACACTTAAGAGTATGGGTATGGAAGAACAACAGTAAGTAATCGATTAGCTCTTATAATGTTTAATATTTTGGGAGACATTGGGAAGAAGAGACTAACTTTCTCCTTAGTTATTCCAGTCCCCCCATTTACTAGTTCTGCAACCTTGGACAAGTTACTTTAGCCACTTAGTGCCTAAGTTTCCTCATCTGTAAAACTGGGATAATCAAGAGCTATGCCGATTCACTGAGGTGGTACACCAAAAAACATTAAGAACATGGCATGGCACCTAGAGAAGCATTCAATTAATTTTACCTTAAATTATTACCAGGTTTAGTTCCTGAAATGTCTCATCACACAGTCACAAAAGGAGGATGAGGGTTATGATGGAGATAGTAATGGAAAGAGCAAGAACCTTGAGCTCAGAAAGCCGGGTTTCAACTTTTGGCTTTTCCACAGGAAGCCACTTCTCTCTTAGCTTCAGTCTCCTCATCTCTACATAATAATACACCTCGCCCTGCTTATAACTTAAGAGTTGTTGATAAGACCAAAAATGAGACCACAAATGTAAAATCAAGCTTCAATGTATAATGTGGCAGAGAAAGAAAAAATAAAAGGACTGGGAAGATGGCAGGCTGTGCCAGACTTTAGAACTCCCTGTTAGAGAAAATGTGTCATATAAAACCAGGAGGGCCTCCGAGATCAGTGCTGCATCTTAATAACAACAGCTGACATATCAAACATTGCCATCACCTTTTATTTATCTCAGCATAGATTATACAGGCTAGTACACAGTAAGCCCACAGTAACCATCAGGTAATTGTTTGTTAAATGTGTCTATCTACCCCCACACAGGGGTTCCCTGGTGGCTCAGATGGTAAAGAATCCACCTGTAATATGGGAGACCTGGAGTTTGATCCCAGGGTTGGGAAGATCCCCTGGAGAAGGGAATGGCAACCCGCTCCAGTACTCTTGCCTGGAGAATTTCATGGACAGAGGAGCATAGTGGGCTACAGTCCGTGGGGTCTCAAGAGTCGGACATGACAGTCCATTGGGTTACAAAGAGCTGGACATGACTAACACACACATACGGGTATTTTTCTTCCGCTCTCACTCACATGCTCAATCTGTTCTGTTATGTCTGTCAAGTAACTACTAACTGCTAAACCCTCGTCTATGAAAACATAGAAATGAACAAGCCACAGTTCTTGCTCCTTCCTGGGAGAAAGGTAAAACAGGCATAAATAGAATCCCAGGTGTGGAAACTGGAGAGGAGAAACATTTTGTCTTCTCCCTGCTTTCCTTTTACTTTCTTATAGATCATTCATTCAAAAAATTTTCTCACAGAGCCTCTATTTTCTAGGCAGTGCCTTGGTCCTGGGGACAGAGCAGTGAACAAGCAGTGTCTGTCCTCTAGATGCTTATATTTGAAAGAGGAGCAGGATAAGACAAAAGCAAAATAAGTAATCAAGATGTAATTTGTGCTAAGTGCTCCAAACAGTTAAGCAGAGGGATTTGACAAGGAGACTAGGAATGGACTACTTTGGAATTAGCGGAAAGGGAAGCTATGGGAGACGACATTTGAGACGAAACTTGAATAATAGAACCTTCTGATTTTCTCATGTCTAAAAACAGGAACAATACCAACAGGGGTTAATATCACACCAGACAACTATTTTTAGTGGGAAGAGTGCAGCATATAGGGCCGAAAGATAGGCACTCAAATCCTGACTTTTGCACCCAGTTATTCTGTGACTTTAGTAAGTCATGATCACCCTTTAAATGTACCTCCCTTAGAAAAGTTTTCCCTCATAGAGCAGAGCATCTTGTTCATCTCTATGACAGCTACCTTTTTCTTTCCATATAATACTAGTGAAATGTGTCATATACTGATTCACCTTTCCCTCCCCTCACTAGAATGTAAGCTACTCGAGGGCAGGGCCTTGCCTATTTTGAGGATTCCATCTCCGGCACTCAGTACACTGCCTGGCTCCTGGCTGGTGCTCAGTAGTTACCGAATGAATGAATGCAGCAAGCCACTTCCCCACTCGGAGCCTCAGATTCTTCTTTCTTCCTACAAGGGGCATAATTATCCCTATCTTAAGAGTTGTTATGAGGCTTAAATATGACAACATACTTGACAGCTCAGCACAGGACTTTCCGAGGAACGGTAAAGTATGGTAAGCGAGCAGGATGGCCTACGACAATAAAATCCTTTGGGTTTGCAGTGGCGACAACCTCTTATATTAAGAGTTCACAAAACGCTTTTTCACCTACCTCCCCTCGTCCCCCGCCCCCGCTCCGCACCACGCCGACCTACAACTATCCTGGAAGCCACGAACAGTCATCTGGGGAAACTGAAAAGCCGAAAAGCAAGGGCGCCTGTTCCTAAAAAGCTAACGGTAACGGTGGGGTCAAGCCTGGAATACCGGCTTCCCGATCCTTCGCCCCAAATTCCCAGATGCGATGGGTCATTACTAGACTTGTTATTTCCGGGCCAGCGGCGGGACAATCCGGGGCGGGGCCTGAGAAGCAATCTTGTTACGGCAGCCTCCTCTAGGGAACCCCTCGCGTGACTGGCGCTTACGTGCCGGGGGCTTGCCCCGGCCAGACTCACCTCGCGATCTCGCCGTCGTCTCCTCTGTTCATGCCCCCGAAGCAGGTCCCGACTCCGCGGCCCGACGGCCCTCTTAACGCGTATACACCTCAACGCCGCAAGCCGCCAGGCCGCCCGTGACGCACTACGCCTGCGCCGCCGCACCGCCCCGTGACGTCACGACGCCCGCGCCGCCGTCGCCGTGGTCGCGGGAGTCTTTTCCTAGTAACCTGGGCGCTAGTTGGTGAGTGGCCTCAGCACGGCCTGGAGGCGCGAGCGGGGTCCGGGTTCCGGAGACCTCTACTCAGGGACCTCTGGGATACATTAAGGGGGCGTAAACACCGTCCCCGACGCGTTCCATTAAAATCCGACTTGACCTTTACGGCTGAGGGCGGGACCTGTCGATCCGAGCGAGTCTCACGGGTTGGGGGCGGGGCTCATTTCGTCACCTAGGGATCTTCGGAATGAGAGCCGGGCTTACTAAATAGTAGCAGCTATTTAATAGCCTGCTAACTGGCAGGAACATTTAATTTTCAGAACAATCCTGTGGGGATAGGTTTTTTGTTTTTTTAAATTCCGTATGCTGGAGAAATGGAAACTCGGGGAAGTAAAATCAGGGTCGTGTCGCTATGAGTGACGTGAAAGTGAAAGTCACTCAGTCGTGTCCGACTCTTTGCGACCCGATGGACTGTACATACAGTCCATGGAATTCTCCAGGCCAGAATACTGGAGTGGGTAGCCTTTCCCTGCTCCAGGGGATCTTCTCAAGCCAGGGATCGAACCCAGGTCTCCCGCACTGAAGGCGGATTGGGTGATGGCGCCCAAATTTAAAAGTCTCACCTTTTAACCATTACTCTGTGCCGTCTAGTGGTAAGACGATTGTCATTTCAATTGCCCTTCTATATTTATAAAGTGCTTCTGCAACTCTTAGCTCATTGGATCGTCCCGCTAACCCTGATGAATAGTATTGTCATCTACAGGTGATATTGGGGCCCAGAGATTTTGACCTACCTAAGGTTACATACCTATGAAGTGCTGGAATCAGCACTCTTTCCCAGGTCTTCTCTAAGTTTGTTGCATTTTTTCTTTCACCCACCCTATTGCATTCTCAAAATCTTGGGGAGCTTCGTAGTTAGAAAGAATGACAACCTGATCTGACCCTCTGTATTATAGTTGAAAGAAAACCTGGGTAGAAGAAATGACTTAATAGAAGTCTCAGGTCAGCTTCCAGAGGTGCTTTTTGAATACAATGTACAGTAAGGTCCCTGCATACAAACCTTCAGGTTTTGAACTTTCGAAGATGAGAACGTGTTATAAACCTATTGCAGTATAGTAGTATATAGTTGATTGTGTTAGGTGGGTATCTAGGCTAACTTTGTTGGACTTACTAGCAAATTGGGCTTATGAACAAGCATTCGGAACAGAGTTTGTTTGTATGCAGGGGACTCACTGTACTTATGAATCTAAAAAGGATGATGGGCAGGGAGTAATGAGGTAGGAATGTCGGAAACCAGGCCTCCTTAGACAAAAGCTCTTTCTCCACCTGATCAAGTGTCCCATCCTTCCTTTGGCTGTGCCAGGGACATGATCCTGCCTATAGTCAGATACTGTAAATGCCTTCACTTGATGCTGAATTTAGAGAAGAACATGACCTCTTATCTCTAAGTGAAAAATCTGGCAAACCAAGAGATCATGGAAGCAGTGTTGGGGAGTAGAGCCCAGGACCTACTGTCTGTGGCTTTGATTTCTGTTTTGGTGCTAGCGATATGACTTAGCGGAAGGACAATCTAGACTTTCACTCATGTAGTCTTCACATTTACTCAGTGTCCCCCGTGTTCAGAACTGTGCCAGGGACTGGCGATGCAGCCTTGAACAAGACAACCATAGTTTAATCCTTGTAGTACTTATAGTCAGTTCCTATGGAGAGAATAAGACTGATCCAATAATTATTGTTTAGTCACTAAGTCATGTCCGACTCTTTTGTGACCCCATGGCCTGTGGCCTGCCAGGCTCCTCTGTCCGTGGGATTGCCCAGGCAAGAATACTGGAGTGGGTTGCCATTTCCTTCTCTGGGGGATCTTCCCAGCCCAGGGATTGAACCCGCATCTCTTGCATTGGCAGGCGGATTCTTTACCACTGAGCCACCAAGGAAGCCCTATCAAATAATTACACAAATATTAACTGATATTGTTTAAGTGAGTTCCATGAAAAAGTACATGGTACTAAGAAAGGAGGCTATAGGACATTTGACCTGTTGGGCTAGAGAAAACAGTCAAGGAAGGCATCCTCTGAGGAAGTGGTGCTTCAGCTGAAGTCTGAAAGAAAAGTTCATTAACGAGGTGAGGGAAGATCATTCCAAGCAGATTCAACAGTATTTTTGAAGATCCTGGCGCAGGAAATTATTCAAGGAAATGAAAGACCAATTTACCAATTTGTACAGTGTGAGCGGTAATCACAACATTGCCTGGTTATTGTGGGAATCAGGCAATACATGTGAAAGTATTTTATATACAACAAGGACCTGTGTGTGCACACCCGTATTATAAGAATCTACATGTTATGAACTAATATACAACTGAATTGGTAGGGGTTGCTGGAATGGTGGATAAGCCAAGACTTTGTCTTCCTCATCTAGTTCTTTCCAAAGTTAAAATGCACCTTCCATGAAAAGTGGGAAAATTCAAGTTTTGAGAATCTCAGCTTTGGATAAAGAATATATGCCTCAAGTAGTTTTAAAAAAATATTTAAACAGTTTGAAAAATAATGCCAGTAATTGCATTGTTTTATGTACACAGTAAGGATAGTGCTTAAGAGCACAGACTGTGGAACAAAAGTGCCTGAATTAAAATCTTGAGCAAATTGTTTATCTTTGCCTCTGTGTCTTTATCCATAAAATGGGTATAATAATAAGTACTTATCTCCTAAGGTTATTATGAGGCTCAAATGAGTTAATGTATGCAATATACCACTTAGAACTGTTTCTGGCACATAGTTATTACTATAAAATTATAAGCTATTGTTTCATTATTATTGTTATAATTACCTTTTTAAAGGCTCATTAATATCACCATGAAAAAGGTGCAGTGGAAACTATACCTCAGAGAGGTTGATCTCCTTAAGTTCACACTGCTAGTAAGTGGGCAAACTGACATTTTAGTTCAAGACTTCATCCAAAGGTCAGATGTTTCCTGCTGCATTTTTTTCCTACTGTAGGTTAATTTTGTTGTAGAATACTTGGGCTTGCATGATGGTTCATTTCCTTGTCTTTACTTGTGAGCTGAGCTGAGTGCTGATATGAATATTCTTAAGGTAAAGAGTCCAAGGGGCTGCCTTTATTGAATTTCCACTTTGAAGTTTCCTGACTTCTGTGCAGTTTAAAATCTGTGTCTTAAGCATTGCAATGTGGTTTATTTATAGAGGAGTCTTCCGGTTCATGTGTACTGGGTCCGCTTTTGGGTGTTGAGTTTTCTGTCAAAGGTTGTTTATTTCTAACCCATTTTGATTTCCTGTTGCTTTGTGGATTGGTATTATGACCTGCAACAGGAACACCAGGAAACCTGTCTTAAATGGAACAGCCAGATTGAGACCCTGTAGATTAAAAAAAAAAAAAAAGCACCTTATTATACAGCCATATTTGGATATAAGTGTGGGTTAGGCATTGGCTATATTAGGCAAAAACCTAGATATAGAAACCTCACTTAGAGGCAAAATCTGTGAACAGTGCTGCTGCTACAGAGCAAAACTATTAGCTCCAGCCTCTTGGTCAATGACAGTCTCTTAGAGCCTGAATTTCTATGTCTATAAAGAGGAGATTATTATACTTTTTGTGGCATTTTTGAGAGGATTAAATGAATACTATGGGTAAAACAAGCAGGCCAGGCCTGACTTCTCTTAATAGTAGCTATTGATAATGATTAAAAGGAGGAAACATTTTTTATTTTTTTATCTAGATCTGTTTTTACTGACATCATACACCGATCACTGAAATCTAGCATCTCATGCTATTGAAAAATCCATCGGGAGAAATTAGTTGCCTTTGTGCAACTCATTTGCTTTTCTTAAAAAAAAAGAGTAATAATTATAGCAGGTGCCATATTCCCAGCATGGTACTTGGTTGTTACATGCATTCACTATTTCATTTTATTTTAAAACAGGATTGTTTTTTTCTCACTTTACAAATGAGGAAAATGATGCTCAGAAAGTGAAATGAATAGCCACAAGTTGAAATTCATATCCAGATATGACTGACTCTTGGCTTCCTTGTAATTTAGTAATGACGTGTAAGATTTCTTTGTTGTGTCTGACTCTGGCATGGAAGTTTTTGAAAGGAAAGGTGATAGCTGTCAATAGATGTTCTTTAGAGGGGACTCCTGTAGTCTGTTAGACATTGTGCCACGTGTTTTACTTACGTTGACTAATTTATTTTTCCCAACCTAAGAAATAACTATAATTGTCTCCATTTTATTACTAGTTGAGGAAGTCGAGGTGCAGTGATGTTTAGAGGCATTTGGGTGGTGGTGGAGATGGGCTTGGATTCTGGATCTTCTGGCTGCAAAGCCCATGCTCTTACTCAGACTGTAATGTGTGTGTGTTTATTAGTTGATCAGTTGTGTCTGAGCCTTTGCAACCTCATGGACTGTAACCCAACAGGTTCCTCTGTCCATAGAATTTTCCAGGCAAGAATACTGAAGTGAATTGCCATTTCCTTCTCCAGGGGATCTTCCCGGACCAGGGATCAAAGTTGTGTCTCCTGCATTGGCAGGCAGATTCTTTACCACTGAGCCAACAGGGAAGTCCCACATTTGCCTGTAAGCTAGAACTGTTGTTCTATCCCAGGGGTAGCTGTAGGCTTTAGCATCTTTCCACAGTCAAAAACCTCAGAAGGATCATGTGTAACTTGTGTTAACACCGAGGAGGGTGGCATTTTCCAGAGCTTTAGTTCTATAACATGGAAGACCTCAAACCTCAGCCATGCTTCAGACTCACAGTAAAGTGCATTCTAATTGGTAATCAGTGCATAAGGAACCAAAGAAAATTTTAATTAAATGCTGTTGTGTGAATTTTCCAGTCATTTTATGCCTGTTGAAATGATTTTATGTAAAATTCTCTTCCAGTGCTCTGCCGTTACTCTTTATAGTGTAACTTTATCAAGATTTTGTGCTTTTTTTTTCCTGTAAGGGTTTAATTACCATCATTAAGGATTTAGGCTGCTATGCATTTACTTAACTCGCTTCCCTGTGTACTAATTGGCATTTTCTGTAGTGGAAAAAGCGTGGCGATTTGGCGTCCTACAGACTGTGAGCTAGATATTTAAATCTCTGAGCCTTAGTTTCTTTGTCCTATAAAATGGGGCTAATCATACATCCTTGTACAGCTGTTAGGAGGAGGGGTGGAGATAATGTATTTAAGTTACCTAGTACAGTGGTCCCCAGCCTTTTGGCACCAGGAACTGGTTTCGTGGAAGACAGTTTTCCCACTGACCGGAGCTGGGCAGGGGGTGGGGATGGTTTCAGGGAATTCAAGCGCATTACATTTATTGTGCTCCTGTGAGACTCTAACGCTGCAGTTCATCGGACAGTAGGTGGAGCTCAGGCAGTAATGGGAGGGCTGGGGAACGGCTGTAAATACAGATGAAGCTTCTGCAGGCTCACCTGCCGCCCACCTCCTGCCCTGCTGCCCAGTTCCTAACAGGCCACGAACTGGTATGGGTTGGGAATCCCTGACCCAGCACACAGGTCAAAACAGATCCATAGGCTCTGCTGATAGGATTTGCTTTGCTAACTGGTACAGATTATTTTCTGAAGTTATACTAACAACAGAATCTGTTTTACTTAGATCTCCTTTTTGTCTTGTTCTTTTCAGTGGATGTTCACAAGGATTGTCTTCAGTCATGGCCTTGGGTTTAAGGTGCTTCCGCTTGGTCCACCCTGCCTTTTGCAACTCCCTTGCAGCCTTGACCAGACCTGTTTCAGAAGTCACGCTGCAGACAGTGAGAGGAAGACAGAATGACCATGGGCAGTACACGGCCTATCCTGCCGTACCAGTCCGTTATTTTGCTACCAAGAAAGCCAAAGGTAGAGACGTGACCTCCTCGCCCCTGTCTTATGTTTAGCCCTTGAATGATCAGAGTTGGAAGGGATCTCAGAAATGTTCTGAATTTCTCCTTGTGCCTCCCGAAGAAGTGGTGTCTCAGGTGGTTCAGCTGATAGGCTTGAAAGGTCACAGGGACAGATATGGTATTAGAACCGAGGGTCTGTTTTCTCACTTCTGTGCTGCCTCATATGTTGCCACAGCTCAGAAAACAATTGTTTTGTATTAGATTTAGAATCGGAAGTGTAAGTGCCAAGCAAGCCAGAATACTTGGGACAGGGATCAATGTATGTTCTCCTTCCAGGAAGATCTGTGTTGGAAGTAAAATTAAAAGCAGAAGTTTGTTGGGTGAGGACGTATGAGAGCCGAGGATTTAGATGGATGATCTTAATGACTTGTGTCATCCAAGAATGAGACTTTGATATAACTCAGGTCTCAGCTTAAACGTCGCTTCCTCAGGAAAACCTTCCCTGACCTCTTAGGCTGGGTTAGTTCCCTTGTTACATGCACTTGTGCACACTGTTATTTTATCTTTGATGTCCTTAGCAAAGCACTCATTAATTAATTAATTAATTAATTGTAGGATTGATTATTGTTTGTTATGTCTTCCCATACTGGACCCTGTGAGGACAAACTCTGTCTCTTTTTTTTTTTTCAATCTGTGTCTTTTGTTTAGGAACTAACAGGGCCTGACACATAGTATATATTAAAAAATTTTGTTGAAGGAATAAATGAGTGACAGAACATTGTCAAGCAGACCTGCTGTTAATACTTGCAGCGGTGGGTCAGGGAGTTCATTCCCAAGGATGGTGCTTGAAATACGCTACTGAATATTTTTTCCCACTGCTTTTCTTTTATGAAACATGAATGAAACATGAAACATGCAGACCTTCTCCTTTCCTGTTAACAGGAAAATTAACAAGTCGCCAGAAAAGCATTAATGCATAGAAAACTTATATTCAGTTAATAGTGATAATGGTAATAACTTTTGATGTGTAGGTAATAACTTTTGATGTGTAGGTTGCTTTATATTTTTTTTTAATTCACATACATTTAATAATTTAATTTGATCTTTGTAAATTATCCATTGAAGGAATTATAATTACCCAGTGAAGAAATTCTTCTGAATACCTAGTGAACCACGTATCTCACCATTTTGCAAGTGAGGAAACTGAGATTCATGTGTAAGACCTTTGCCCGTGATCATATCCGGTCAGTGGCAGAGATGGAATCCGGGGCCCTGTGCCCACAGCACTGAGGTTGTCTAGTGCACCAGGCGGTAGCTGCAGCCCGTAAGCAGCATCTTTTCATATTTAATTGCATATGCAGCTTTTATCTTCTGAGGTGCCTCTTTAAAAAGTTGGTTGTTTGACTTTTTCCTTTAGATTTATTGGATTCTTTCTATATTAAGAAATCCTTTGTCAGTATGTATATGTTGCAGGTATCTACTTTGCCTTTTTACTCTATAATGTCTGTCACTGAACATCAATTTTAATGCAGTCATATTTTTCAGTTCTTTCCTTTATCATTTGTGCTTTTTCTGTCTTATGTAAGATACCCTCATCTAGCCAAAAGTCATAAATCTCTTCTTCTGTATTTTCTTCTAAATATTTTGAAGGTTTTTACTTTTCATATTTGGGTCTTTAATCCATAACGGAATTTATTTCTGAATATGATATGAGATAGGGAATGTAATTTTATTTCTTTTTGAAATGAGTAATAAGTGTGTCAACCTCACTTAATTTTTCAAAACTAAAAATACTTTAAAATCTATTTATTTTTGGCTGTGCTAGGTCCTCATTACTCCAGTGGGTTTTCTCTAGTTGGCGGCGACTGGGGCTCCTCTCTAGTTGCGGTGCACAGCTTCTCATTGCAGAGGCTTCTCTTTTTGTAGAGCATGGGCTCAGTATTTGTGGCGCACAGGCTCAGTTGCCCCTCGGCATGTGGGATCTTCCTGGACCAGGGATCAAACCTGTGTCCTCTGCATTGACAGGTGGATTCTTAACCACTGGACCACCAAGGAAGTTAACCTCACTTAGGGAAAACTCTTCTTTACTCCCAGGTCTGTAATGCCTCCTCTGTCATATGTTATGTTTCTTCATATATATGATTTATTTATGAGCTCTGCTCTTGATGTGTTGAACTGCTCATCTCTCCCTGCACTAAATTCCCTATTGCCTGAATCACTATCATAAAGTCTTGAATCTGGTGGTACAGATCTTTCCCTTCAGAACACACTAGCTTTTTTTTTTTTTCTTATTCTTGGCCTTTTCTCTTCTCTGTGACATTTATAATCATATTGTCAGGTTTTCTCTATACAGATCTTGCACAGTTCTTCAATTGGGTTTATTTCCAGACTATCATCATTTTTTGTCACTTTGGTATATGTTTTTTAAAGTCAACTTTTGAGTTATATATACAGGAAAAGTATGTACATAAATTATAAGTGCTCAGTGAATTTTCACAAAGTGAACACAACCATGTAATTATCACCCAGATTAAGATATAGAACGTCGCTTGTACTCTGGAAGCTTTGCTGTTGTCCTTTTCAGGTGTCCTCCTTGAAAAGACAACCCCCTCTCTTGGCTTTAACACTACAGATTTTGTTTTGCCCTTTTTGAACTCAGAATGGATTCTTTTCATGCCTGGCTTCTTTTGATAACAACCTACATGTGAGATTTGTCCATGTTGTTGTCTGTAGTAGTTGTTGGACATTTTAATTTTTTTCTAGTATCCCAATGAATGTGTGTACCACGATTTATGTATGTTTTCTGTAGTCGATGGATATTTGAGTTGCTTCCAGTTTTGAACTAAAATAAATAATGCTACTGTGAACATGCATTTTGGTGCCCATAAGTTTGCCTTTCTACTGGGTGTATACCAAAAGGAAGGATTACTGAGCCTTGGATTATGTGTATATAAATCTCAGTTCAGTTTCAGAATATACAGTTTTCCAGATTGGTCACGTCAGGTTACTCTCCTCCCCAGGGTGTTTTAGCTTTCTATTTGCTAAATACCCGCTATCTACTTGTGAACACTTGGTATGGTCAGCCTTTTTAATTTTAGTCATTCTAATGAATGTGCCGTTACATCTCACTATGGTTTTAATTTGTATTTCATTGATGAATAGTGATGGTGAGCACCTTTCATTTGTTTAACTGGTTATTTGGATATCCTCTTTGTTTCCAATCTTTTGCCCATTTAAAAAAATTGACCTGATTTTAAAAAATTGACTTGTAAGAATTTTAATGTACTCTAAAGACAAGACTTTTGCATATATATGTATTGCTGATAATGATTACCTTTTCATGGTGTTTCTTTCTGATGAACAGAAGTTCTTAATTTTAATGTAGTCCAGTTTGTCAATCTTTTTCTTTTATTAGTATTGCTCTTTTTTTCCTGTTTAAGAAATTTTCCCCTGCCTTAAGGTCAAAAATATATTCTATATTATTTTTTGCAAGAGTCATTGCTTTAAGTTTATGTCTTTTAGAAATTATGTGTTCTGTTTGGCTGCTGGTGAATAGAAATACTTTTGATAATTATACACTGATTTTGTATCTTGCAACTCTGCTGAACTCTTTTATTAGAACAGTTGTTTGTGTATTCTTTTGGATTTTCTATGTAGATAATTAAAATACCTATATTTAATGATAGCTTTTTTTTCCCTCCCCAATCTATATACCACATAGCTTTTATTTCTTTTCTCTCTTTCCTCCATCCCTCTTCCCTCCTTCTCGCCTTTCCTTCCAACTACATTGTCTAGGAATTCTAATATAATTCTAATAAAAGTGATTTTTTTATTGGAGTATAATTGCTTTACAATATTATGATAGTTTCTGCTGTACAACAAAGTGAATCAGCTATATGTGAATTATTGATAGTAGTCATCCTTGTTTTTGTCCTGACTTTATAGTGAACACTTCTTATGTATTAACATCAAGAATTATGTTTGCTTCATTTTTTGGTAGTTGCTCTTTTAAGCAAGTATCTTCTGTCCCTGTTTTGCTAAGAGTTTTTATTTTGAATGGGTATTAATTTTTTTATTGGTGCTCTTACTGCATTTATTGAGTGAGCATTTAAAAAATATTTTCAATCTATGAATGTGGTGGTTCAACATTAATAGTCTTTTCTGATATTCAACCACTTTTGCATTCTTGGTATAAGCCCTCCTTGTTCTTATATGTAACGTGCATATACATTGCTTGATCCATAATCTGTATGTTGCTGGATTTGGCTTGCTAATATTAATTTAGGGCTTTTGAGTCTGTATTTGTATGTGAGATTAGTCTTAATATAACTTTCTGATACTGATGGGCATAAATTCCTTTATGGGTAATTTGTCTTTTCTCTTTGGCTGTTTTCACAGCCTCTTTGTCCTTGGTTTTCTGCATTCACAAAATGTCTAGGTATGAATTTGCTTTTACTATCCTGTTTAAAACTGTTTCGAAATCTGAAAATTCAGCTCTTTCATCAGTTCTGAAAATTCTAAGCTGTTAGCCTGTTAACTTCAGAGCTTTCAAGCAAGATGATGACACAAGCAAATAAATGTTAAAAAAAAAATCACTTTGCCGCTTACTAGTTGGTTACTTTGGCCAAAACATTTAAATAGCTGTTCTTCAGATTCTTCATCTGTAAAATGGGAACAATAATAATCTCTGCTCTTCCTATGTCAGAGAGCTGCTTTGAATTCTAATAGAAGAATGTACTTGAAATTGCATTGCAAATTGTAATATGGTATACAGATAGCACAGGATCTAACTTGTTGTAGATGTTTAATGAAATTAGTTGTGAATGATCTCAATAAATGTTGAATATTTAATAAATAAACAAGTATAGGATAGTACTGTTTAAATGTTTTTATTCTTTTACCTCTTCCCACACCCTACATAAAGGAATGCAAGAATATTTGTATTACTCACGGGAGTGAGCTATGCATATATATATATATTGTAGATGCTTATGAAACATCACTATGATGGTTTAGATACAAACTAGAATTTTACTCAGTTCTCAGTATTGTTGGTTTTCTAAAATATAAGCCATTGTCACTACCGCTGGTGGTGTTTCATGTTGCTAAACCACTGTTGTTCTTTCTGTCTGTACCAGCCATCAGATACTTTGCATGTCCTTGTTTTAGGATTCATTTTTAAATGAATTAATACATTTTCTGTGTCTCTGTTTTTCTTAACTCATTGTTTATTGTCTCTATTTATGTTTTTTTTTTTTTTTAATTCATTGAATGTTGACTTTCTAGCCAAAGGGAAAGGACAGTCCCAAACCAAAATGAATCTTAACATTGCCTTGGTTGAGGATATCATCAACTTGGAAGAGGTGGATGAAGAGATGAAGTCTGTGATAGAAGCACTCAAGGATAATTTCAATAAGACTGTCAATATAAGGACCTCACCAGGTTAGTAAGTGAACCTGTGTTTTGGAGAGGGGCATGGTGGCAAGCACATTGCTTTGGCAGAACTGGATTTCACGTATTAATTGGTGACCAGTGGCAGTTACTTTACTTCTCTGGTGTTCAGTTTCCTTGTCTAATTCCTGCCTTCTAGCTTTGGGATGGAGATGAAAACAAGTGAGGTAACATGTGTAATGATTCTTGTTCAGTGCCCAGCATGTGTTAACACTGTATTTATCCGTTTAGCAAATACTTGTCTGCTATGAACTAGTCATTGTGCTGGTTCACAGTAAACAAAAATAGGCATGATCTTTGCTCTCATGGAATCATACTGTCAAAAAATGGGACTTTCATTATTACTGTACTCTAAAAACTTGTAGGTACTTAGTCTCATAGTAACTGACATCTTTGGTCTGATTTGTCCATTTTTTGTCTGATTTGGCCATTCTTATCCCTTACTGGGGACCAACTGGTTGCAGACATGCCCACCTGAGGCATTTCTATACCCCTGGGCTTGACCAGGAAGATTCCGTTTGGGTTAATAACTTCCTGAAAGTGGCTTTTCTAAGTGGGAAATGTCAGAACTGTCTAGGAGAACTGTTTGCAGATGTGATGGAAGAAGTGAGTTGTCAGCTAATGGTGCAGGCAGGCAGGAAAAATCCAATTGCTATTAAATTGGCCTTTTGGAAATTGTCATCATCCTAGAGTCAAGCCCAGGACCCCCTCGGAAAATATCTGTGGGAGCTTGGGCTGCTCCCACTCACATCTTTGTTGGGATAGTTCATAAGAAAACTAGAAAATATTTCATGAACTTGTTCTTAAGAAAACCAAGTGAAAAATTTACAGCTCCATCTATAAACACCAGCAGAAACATCAGAGATGAGATCCAGTGTGAAACCAGAAGACCATTCTATCATTTGTCAACCCTGGACTGGGGCATTTCTGCCTTTGCTGACAGTAGAGCGTGCCATTCAATCTCTCCCAACTGTTTATTTTAAACTTGCTTATTATTTTATGTATGAAGCTGATAAAGTGCTTTGTCTCCCCTGTGCTTTCTGGCCTGTTAACATTCTGCAGCCGAAACCAGAGAGCAGTTTGAGAGGAGCTCGGGGAGAAATGTGATACTTCAAATTGGCCAGCAAGCTCCACTCTTGTTGAACTTAAAAAGATGATGGGCCTGGAAAGAGGTTGGGAGTGTAATTTGTTAAATGTTAACCTCTGCAAAAATGAGGGGCATGAATGAGGCTGAGGGAGATGCTCGCTGGGGACAGATTGAGGGAAAAGGATTTGATGCATTATGTCGATACGGATTTGGGGAATGGGAACCACCACAATTGTGTGGTGAAAAGCCCATGTTGGGACTTCTGTGGCAGAGGATCTTATGGCAAATCAGGAAGGCTGAATTAAGATCCATTTTCAAAAGGCCTCCCGCTGGTATTTCCTCTTTGCTTCTTTCTCTTCAGGGTTATGTTTGTATAGCGTTCTGTGTAGAACTTGGGGCAATGAAGAGACTGGGTGAAACAGAACTGAACTTACCCAGTCTTTCATTTTATTTTATTTTTTTGCCAGATTATTCCATATCATCTTTCAATACTATCTGAACCAGCAGACACTTTTCCCCTTATACCTCTGTCTGTCTACCAGCAATTTCTGTCTCCAAGATTGAAGACAGAATTGATTGCTTTTAATAGTTGTCTAAAATACAGGTTTATTTGTTTCTTCATTCTTGTCCTCTCATTCATTCATTCATACATTTGTTTATTCATCAGTGCATTATTAAGCACTTATTCTGTGCTGTTTAATAGGTGCTGTAGATTCAGAGAGAAAAGACATTGTCCCCATCTTCCAAGAGCCTAGATCCTAGTTTGTAGGGATAGACTAGTAAACCAACATGTAAAACCACATAGCAAAGCAGAGTGGTGAAGACCATGACTTTGGAGTTGATCAGGTCTAGGTTTGAATTCAGGCCCCATTAAGGGCTCTTGTGACCTTGGACAAGTTATTTTCTGTGCCCCAGTTTCCACATCTGTAAAATGGTGGAACTGTCTCACAGGTTTATTGTGATGATAAAAGCAAATAAATTAGAGAAAGTATTTAGAACCATGTCTTGCCCTAGGAAGTGTTCAGTAAAGATGGGTCGTCATTATTATAGATTTGTGTGTAGGATCCTGGAGCTCATAAAGGATTTGTAATCCAGCCTAAGAGGTCAGACAGGATTTCTGAGATTAGATGCAATCATAGCTGAGTGTTCAAGAGTGAGCAGAAGTTATCCGAGCATAGAAGGGTGTCCTTAGTAGAAGGAAAAATATATGCTGAGGATCCTAAGGCAAGAGAGCACGGACTGTTATTAGAGAAACTGTAGGTAGGTTAGTTTGGTTAAAATATAGGAGAAAGTTGAGACATAATGATAATAGCATGTATTGGGCCCTTGTATGTGCCAGGACAGTATAAGGACTTTCCATAAACTCTTTTAACTCTCATAACAACTCAGTGAGATAAGTATGATTTTAATGCCCCATTTAGAAATCAGGAAACAGACGCCCAAAAGGTTGAGGAGACCTTCCCAAGGTCACACAGTTCAGGAAGTGGCAGAGTTGGTATTTGAACCCAGGTCATCGGTCTTCAGAATCATGGAGTTTTCCAGACTGAAGCCAGTGGTATAAACAGCCTTCTAACTTGTGATGGCATTGAATTGAGTTGAGTACTGTGCTTCACATCAGATCTTTGGGCCATAGTGTGGAACTGCATTATCCTAACAATTTGCTAGGACAACTCCCAATTTGTTTAAAAGACTGACACCTCTACCACCACCACCACCACCACCACACACACACACACACACACCAACACTTGGTGTGTCAGAATGAGCCATTCTCGAGTGATTCTTAAAATGAATGGTAAAGTTTTCTTCTAGTTCTCATTTGCATAGGAAATCAGGGAGTTTGAGTAATGCCCCTTTTCTTGTCTTGTAACAATATACTTGCCTTCTTGACAAGAAAATTTTGCCCAAGGTGTTCCCTAGTTCAGATATGGACAAAGATCAGATCCAGGGTAACAGTGAAGTGGTGATAATTGGTGGGTTTTTTTTTTTTTTAAGTTCCTAAGGGGAGTCTAAGTGCCAAAATCAAGGCGGTATGAGGTAACAGTTCCAAACCTGGCTGCATGTCTGAATCATGTGGTCATCATGAAAGAAAACTACAAGCGCCCCCAAAATCACAGGCTCCTGAGCCCCTACAGAATCAGGATCTCTGTGGAGTGGGACCCAGGAATCTAAATTTAAAAGCTCCCTGGGGATTTCTGAATGCACAGCTAAAGTTGAATTCCACTGATAAGGGAAGAGCCTTGATTAGAGTTGGAACTAAGCACACCTGAATTGGGGCTGGGCTCTTGCTGGGTTTTCCTTTTGTTAGCTCTGTTAGCTCTGTGATTTGGCTCATTTTACTTCCCCAAGTTTCTTTCTCTGGTGTAAGGTGGATATAGTGATACAATGTTACAGACTAGTTGTGAAAAGGGCTAGTAAGAGGTACCTATTTTTATGTTTTTGTGTGTGTCCATTGTATATTTGCTTATTTATATTTAGTTGTAATCTACACTTTAATCCTGTAAAGTATTTTTTAATTGAGTTGGAAACCAAGGTACTGAGAAGATGACTACCTTGCCTGAGGTTTCATGTTAGTGAATGGTGACATAGCTGGAAGGGTGACCAACACTTTCCAGTTTCAACTCTCAAAGTCTTGTGTCACAGGAAACCATGCAGGACCAGGCAAATCAGGATTGTTGGCCACTCTGGTGCTGGTAAGGAATTCCAACCTAGTTTTGTCAACTTTTCAAAGCTCTTTCCATCACATGACACCACTGCTTCTATAAAAGTCTGGAGTCCAAGAAAATGAAGTCTGTCACTGTTTCCAGTGTTTCCCCATCTATTTCCCATGAAGTGATGGGACCAGATGCCATGATCTTCGTTTTTTGAATGTTGAGTTTTAAGCCAGCTTTTTCACTCTCCTCTTTCACCTTCATCAAGAGGCTCTTTAGTTCCTCTTCGCCTTCTTCCATAAGGGTGGTGTCATCTGCATATCTGAGGTTATTGATATTTCTCTAAACAGTAGTTGAATCTGAATTGATAGAGACTTAGATGCGAGGTTACTAAAAGTCCTTCTGAATTCTAAGACCCTTTCTTTAATTTTCCTTTTAGGATCCCTTGATAATATCACTGTGGTGACTGCTGATGGGAAGCTTGCTCTCAACCAGATCGGCCAGATCTCCATGAAGTCGCCACAGCTGATACTGGTGAATATGGCCAGCTTCCCAGAGGTAAGGTAGCCTTGCTCAAGGGCTCCCTCTCCATGGTCTCCCTTGTAATGCAGGAGACTACAGCAAGTCAGGAGGAAGTATTCCCTTCACTTTGGGGTGAAACAAGAGACAAGGCATAACGAAGAAAATTTAAGGATAAGAAAAGCTCTCTTCCTGTTTCTAAATTCCTTTTCTATTTTACTCAAACACTGTAGCACCCAGGCAGGTATTTGAATACTGACACAGGCCCCATCTAAGACAAACAATAGTGGCAGTGGGGTAATTGGAGGAGCGGGGGTAAACTGTAGAGCTTGTGCCCTGTCTGAAGGGAGCAGGCTTTGCCCAGTTGCTGCTGATCCTTCCCAGGCAGAAGTGTAGGCCTGGTAATCAAATACTACCAGATACTAAGACTTTTATTTACAGAAGAAGCCAATAGCCCCAATTTAAGATCTTTGCTAAATGTTGATAACTAATTCCCTTTTTTGGTGTGTTTTAAGTCTATGACAAAATACATTGATGGGCCATGTTTGGCCCGTGGGCCACCAGTTTGTGACTTTTGCATTATTTGGAGTAGTGCTGTGCTATGCATAGTCACTCAGTTGTGTCTGACTCTGTGACCCCATGGACTGTAGCCCGCCAGACTCTGTCCACGAGAATTCTCCAGGCAGGGATACTGGAGTGGGCTGCCATGCCCTCCTCCAGGGGATCTTCCCAACCCAGATGGGTTCTTTACCCTTTGAGCCACCAGGGAATCCCTATTTGGAGCAGACCTTCCAGGAATTCACATTCCTTTCAGACTCTACTGACCGTTGCAGAATATTGCCCAGAGCACAGTGCTTCCAGGGCTGGAAGGTGGGTTACATTAGATCATTGCAACCTGGAGGCTGTGATTTTAAGTCTGGTTGAGGAAGGTAAGTAGTCTTTTCCTTACTGGTACAGTAAGAAGTGACCTGGATTGGGACTCCTTGAGGACCTGGAATCTGGTCCCACCTCTCGCCAGCTGGCTATATAGGTTGTGTCACTCTCTGGGTCTCCATTTCCTAATCTGTTCACGTGAGGTGAAGGAATCTGAAGTCTCTGTCTATTCCGATGGTCTCTTTCAGTAATTCTAGCCCAAAGACAGAGACCAAAGTTAAACCTGCTGGATTTGACAAAACTGGGTTAGAGATAAGAGTAAGCCCTTTCTATGACCAAACTGTTTCAAATCAGGGGGCTCTTGCAGCCGATGTGCCCATATTTGTGGTAGTATTGCTCACTACTCCCCTAGTATGTTCTCCATACTTCAGCCAGAGCAAACTTGTAAAGATATTAACATCTATTGGATTCTGTCGTTCCTGGGCACTGAGTTCATCAGTGGCTTCAAGTGATCTTTAAGAAGAGGAAGACTGGCCTAGAAGGCTTTGCGTGAAATGGCCCCTGCCTGTCTCTGCAGGCTCTCCCGTCTCATGCCACTGTCACCCTTGCACACTGCTCTACTCACTAGCCTTTCAGCTCCTCAAACCCTTAATATCCTCAGGGCCTTTGCATATGCTGTCTCCATTGCTTGGCTCACTCTTGTCTGGCTAATTACTATCCGTATTTTGGACCACAGCTTTCATATTACTTTCTCAAGGAAGTCTTTCCTAGTCTATGCAATCTCAATTATTCCTCTCTATTAACCACCTTTATATGGCACGGTTCTTTTTCTTCATTGTACTTATTAATAGTTATGCACTTATCTAAATCTTAGTTTTCCATCTCCCTTTCACTAGATCATAAGTGGAATGTAGGGATCATATCCAACTTGCTCATTCTGTCCAGCACCTAACACCATGCCTGACACATAGACACACCCAGTAAATTTCCCTCAAATGGGTGAATACACGTCATTAGGTTGATGGAAGGGAGGCACTCATTCGTGGTGTTCCCGAAGATCAGAGAAGTGGACAGAAAGGGAACTGTTAGCTCTTTCCCCTTCTGGCCCCTCTGAACCACTGAAGACTCGCTGCCTTGTTCATCTGATCCCACAGGCACCGCGGGCCAATTTAGGGAACAACCTCCTAATTACACAGCTTGAAGACCTCATCAGGCAGATTGCTTTTCAGAGCCAACCACTTCTGTTATTAAATAGCAAATGGCATTCACAGAAGAAGCACCTGATTGGCCACCAGAGCATCTTAGGAGGCAAGAGGAGGTATTAACAGCTTAATTTTTTCTTAGGAAATTGGAATATATCTTCATTTTCCAAGCAAGGCATCTTTGCCATTTCTCCAAGTTGAAATCCTGTGAGTTTTGAAAAAAAACACCACATCCACAGTTAACCTCAGTAGAGAGGCTCCTCACAAGGACAGAGTGAGGAAGTGTGAGTTACGTTGTCTTTTGAATTCCTTTATCTCATCTGGTGTATATATTAAACAAATAGCTCTAACTAAACATTTCCTTCCTCTGGTTTAGAGGCTGTCCATGGAGTGCCCAGGTTTATAGCTTCAAAATGCTGAGCTAATCCTCTCTGTGTTTATATACTTCCTTTCTGTTTCACATGAGGCTGGCTTTCTTTTCAAACCTGAGCATTTCTGTGTCATGCTGTAGAGACACGATGCAGATTTACATGCATAATCTTTTCAGATGCATTGAGGACAGAAAACTGCATTGCATTTGTTTAGCATGTGTCCTGCTTGATAAATGATACACACAAGTTACTACCTTCCATAAACTTGCCTGCAGCTAGAGTTAATGATGGGAGAGAAGGGAGTGGAAAAAAAAACAGACCACAGCATGATTTGAGCAAGGCAAATGGAAAAAAAAAATTCTACAGGCTCCTTTATTGCTCTTGTGGAAGGAAGAAAGGTGTGTTGAGTGTTTACAGGCATTGCTAGGCATTGCTTTCTCCTGTTTCATTTCACGTGATCAGCACAGCTACTCTTTAAAGTTAGACTTAAGTCCGTTTTCTAGAGGAGGAAACCGAGGCTCAGAAAAGTAGAATTCTTCCACAGATTGACGCTGTGGCAGTAGAGCCAGGACTTGAGCTTAGGTCTGTCTGACTCTAAATCCTGTACTCCTTTCACCATCTGTTCCTTAATTCCACAAGTATTTTTGTTGAGTCTCTGCAAATCAGCTGTTGACTTGAACCCAGATTGTCAAGGACTTGTCCACCTGTCTACAAAAATTTCATCGTCTTTTGTCCTGTAGTATACACATGCACATAGATGTGAGTGTAGACGTGAATTGGATTTATTAGTTTAAGAATCCCTGGAGGAGGAAAGGCAACCCACTCTAGTATTCTAGCCTGAAAAATCCCATGGACAGAGAGCGTGGCAGACTATAGTCCCTGGGGTCCCAAAGAGTCAAACACTACTGAGTGAGCATGCACGCACGCAGTAATAGCAGACATTGCTAATTGATCCCAGCACTCGGTCCTGCCTAATACCACATGGGATCTGTGATCTTTCTCGACACAGTACTCCGAGCAGCCACAACCGGTGGGTCATTGTTGCCATTGGAGAGCATCTGTTAGCACTGGGGCACTGGTGCGCATCTCTTCAGAGAGGGGTAAAGGCTAGGAGATGGAAATGGGATAGAAATGCATGCCTTTTTGTCTGAACCATGAGTAGGTCAGAAGTCATGTTGGGAAAATGACTATAATTCCCCGAGTTTCTGTATTCTTCCATATCAAACTAAAATGTACATGTTTAAAGTATTTCAGAAGAACTACTTCTTTCAGTAGGTTTTTTTTGCAAATGAAACCACTCTTGGTTCACATTTTTTCTGCATGCGAAAGGACACAGAACAGGTATAAAATGGTACAAAGTAAGGCTTTTGCGGGGGGTATAAACATGAAGAGTTTCTCTAACAGGTTTGAGCCAGTGCTTTAATATACATATTAATCTACTTATTCAGCGAGCTTCTACTGAGCACTCACCGCATGCTTGGCACTGAGCCTTGGACAGGAAAGGTGTAAATATCCAGCTGTAGCTCCTGCCCGGCTTGGAAGCAGCAGTGGGTGCTCCCGTGCTTGCCTCGGAAGGCTGTGTGGCAACACTTGGGCCAGACTGTGAAGGGAGAGTGGAGGTGGTGGTGGTGGGGGGGGGGTGGTCCACCTAAGTGCCCAGTCTTTCCTTCAATGAAAAGCTTCAGAAAAAGATTAGGAGACTTGAAATCAGGTCAGTCCTTCAAAGTGGTGATTCTCCCTTTTTAAAAAAATTTTTTTATTTTTTAATTAATTAATTAGTCTATTTATTTATATTTTGGCCACACCGAGAGGCATGTGAGATCTTAGTTCCCCCGACCAGGGATAGAACCTGCGCCACCAGCATTGGAAGTGCGGAGTCCTAACCTCTGGACTGCCAGGGAAGCCCCTCCCTTTGTGTTTAACTTTAGAAATCTGTGTTGCATTTTATTAAGGAAGTTGGTAGTTCTCTTGTAGAGGAAAATTTCATTTCTTTAATCCAGCTCTTTTATTTACCTTGGCCACATGCTTTATACACCAGATCTAGTTCCAAATTCTTTTTGGCTATTAAAAGAATCAAATTCCCTGTGCCATATTACTGAATACATTGAGCTGGTGGATCTGGGAGATAATAGAGACTAAGTAATGTCACTGGATGGAGAGTTGAGGAGCTGAGCCTCCTCTTAACTGCCAGTAACCAGAAGCATGATTGGCGAGGTCTTCACCCCATTGCTCTTGGCTTTCAGGGACTGTGTCTTTGTGTAGGGGTGTGACCTTTATCAGCAGGTCCCTGCGCACATAAGGAAGGGACTGTACTGGTTATGTCTGAGATCCCTTCCAGCTCCAGTAGTCTGTGGTCAGAGGTACATTTTAAGAATTTATCATTTTAAGCAGTGGCTGCACAGTTAAATTCTGTAGCCCAAGGGCATGATTTGTCTTCTTGTGGAATGCTGGTTTGTCTTTTTGACCTAATGATAACATCTTATGTCCGTGTAGAATTCAGATCATTTTACCATGAAATGGATGAGCTTTTTAGGCGCTCCCTTGAAACAAAACCCAACCTGGAAAAATAAAATAGGTGTGCAACAAACCCCGTTTATTTAAATGGGAAAGTCTAGGGAGGAACTCAAGGCTGGGAACTGGCTCTGTTGAATCCAAGTGATGTAGATTGGCACTGGTCAAACCTAAAATTCTTTTGAAAATCAAGGGCCTTGTTTTCATGAATTCCTCATTGTCATGCCAATGGAATTCTCTCTTCCACACTGCCTTCTCTTTTGTGGTAGGATTGCAAACCAGGTGTGGTTATAATGTTGCTTGAGGTTGAGATGAGGCAGTTTGGGACGTCAATGTACCAGTGTGCCACCTTGCCCGATAGAGAGCAAGGCTGTGTCAGAAGAGACCCTGATGGACCTCAGGACAGCAGTGCATCAGAGAACAATATTCCGTGTTCTGTAAGAAACCATAATGGAAAAGAATATGAAGAAGAATGTCTTTATGTATAATGGAATCATGTTGCTGTACAGCAGAAATTAACATTGTAAAAGAGCTATATTTCAATAAAATAAATTTTTTTAAAACAAAGAGGGACTTCGATGGCAGTCCCGTGGTTAACACTTTGCACTTCCGCTGCAGGGGGCATGGGTTCGATCCCTATTCAGGGGAACTAAGATCTGACATCTGCATGCCTTGTGGTACAGGCACAAAAAAAGAAAAAAAAGACATCAGTGCATCAGCTAAGTGATGACATCAGCTCATCATTCTTTGGGGGTTTGTGCATTCTTATCTTTATTGAATATGTTTATATAATAGCGCCGCTCCGCTTGCCTGGGTGTTATAGGCACCCAGACACAAAGGAAGATGCATGGCTCATGTTACCTCATTTAATCCTATCTGAGGTACAGTACTGCAGGATCTCAGATTACTGCATGGGGGCTCAGAGAGGTCAAGCTTATTGCCCAGGGTCACATGGTTAACAGAGTGGGGATTTGAACTGAGATCTTCCACGCTTCCTTTCTTGGCACGCACACCAGCCGAGATTCATTGCTCATGCCAAAACACAAGTGAGGTTGGTGTGAGCATAGATGCGAGTGAGTTAAATTTATTTACTCATTCCAATCGGCACTGGTATATTTTGAGTGTAAAATGTCAACTGGAATTTTTAATGTATAAAATCTTTCAGCTGTCTTTACACCAATCTTTGCACAGACCAGTCCCCCTCCCTTGAGGATTTATTGTGGTTTTGATCTGCATTGCCTCAAACCATTGAAATCTTTTCAAAGAAGCAGAGCTGTTTTCTTTTTATTTTTTCCTCTATGCTTTTTTTCCCTCCCGCAATACACTGGTACCAGGAGTGGACATAGTTTGCTATTCAGCTTGATCAAAGCACTCTACACCAATGTAACTTCCTGATCTTACTGGTAACAGAACTAAATGTTTCCATGTTCTGCCAAGATGGGTTGCCAGTTATCGACAGAGGGCTTGCATCTGGTAATAATTATTTACTAATTCTGTTTACCTTTTGATCTGGTTTTCAGTGTACAGCTGCAGCTATCAAGGCTATAAGAGAAAGTGGAATGAATCTGAACCCAGAAGTGGAGGGGACGCTAATTCGGGTACCCATTCCCAAGTGAGTCTGGCTGACATTCACATATTTTGATGTAATGGGGCAGCTACCTTTGGAAGGAAACCAACACCCCATGATACTGTTAGTCCAATGGCGTACTTTACCTGTGTCTCTCATCCTGGCCGGCTCCAGCATCTTTTGAGATCCAGTTTATTGATTCAGATGCAGCAGTAAACCTGACAAAGTTCTTGTCCTCATGTATTTTACATTCTGATTGGGAAGATAGGACACATAAATAAAGTCATTCCAAATAATGAAATGCTGTGAGAAAAGAAAAGACAGTGTGTTCCAATAGAGGGTGACTTGCTGAGAGTGATGGTGGCAGGGACAGCTTCACAAGGAGGTCATATTGCTGCTGACAGTTGAATGATGAGGACAAGGCAGCCTAGGGGAAGAGCTTTCCAGGCAGAGGGAACAGACAGCCCAAAGGCCCTGAGTCTGAAAGGACCTTGACGCTTGTAATCTCTAACCCAAATTCCTGGAAGAGTCATTTTCCCATTAGTCTTCACTTATTGAAGAATTTTAGATATAAGAAAGAACAGAATATTGTTGGTTACGTAAATATACAGAACTTAGAGTTTCAAAGACATAAAGTGTATGTTTATTTTTAAATTAAAAAAGAAAAGAAATAATAAGACCTTGGCATATTTGATGAAGAGAAAGCCATTGTGTCTCAGTGGTGGTGTGGGGGTTGGATTGGTAAGAGGCCTGTGCTCTAGGCATGACAGGCCCTGATGAGTAGCGTGGGCTATGCTGTCATTGTAGTGGGAAGCCACTGGAGGCCCTTCAGCAGAGGAGTGATCTGATGTTGACTTTTTAGGAGCTCTCTGGCTGCTGATTACCAGATGAAATGTAGGGGGGCAGAATGGACCCAGAGAGTATCGTTTGGAGGCCACTGCAGTAGTCTAATTCCAGGACTTGGTGTATGCTAAGTCACTTCAGTCATGTCCGACTCTGTGACCCTATGGACTGTAACCCGCCAGGCTCCTCTGTCCATGGGATTATTGAGACAAGAATATTGGAGTGGGTTGCTATGCCCTCCTACAGGGGATCTTCCTCACCCAGGGATTGAACCCACGTGTCTTACAGGTGGGTTCTTCACCACTAGTGCCACTTGGGAAGCCCAGCAACCCCTAAATAAGTGTTGAATTCATTCAGTCACTCAACAAATATTTATTAAGCCCTAATTACATGCCAAGCCCTTTCCTGTTTGTTGAGATAGGACAGTAAATAGCACCAGCAAGAAAAAGTCCCCATCCTCCTGGGGCTTATTTTATAGTCAAGTAGGCACAGTAAAGAAACCCATGGCTCAGATGGTAAAGAATCTGCCTACAATGCAGGAGACCTGGGTTTGACCAGTGACAGATTTTATTTTCTTAGGCTCCAGAATCACTGTGGATGGTTACTGCAGTCATGATTTTAAAAGACACATGCTCCTTGGAAGGAAAGCTATGGCAAACCTGAACAATGTATTAAAAAATCTGAGACATCACTTTGCCAACAAAGGTCTGCATAGTCAAAACTATGGTTTTTCCAGTAGTCCTCTACGAATATGAGAATTGGACCATAAAAATGGCTGAGTGTCAAAGAATGGATGCTTTTGAATTGTGGTTCTGGAGGAGACTCTTGAGAGTCCATTGGACTGCAAGGAGATCCATCCAGTCAATCCTAAAGGAAATCAACCCTGAATATTCATTGGAAGGACTGATGCTGAAGCTGAAGCTCCAATACTTGGGCCACCCAATGGGAAGAGCCAACTCATTGGAAAAGATTTCCTGATGCTGGGAAAGACTGAGGGCAGGAGGAGCAAGGGGTGTCAGAGGATGAGATGGTTGGAAAGCATCATTGACTCAGTGGACATGAGTTTGAGCAAACTCCAGGAGATGGTGAAGGACAGGGAAGCCTAGTGCGTTGCAGTCCATGGGGTCACAAAGTCTGACACAACTTAGTGTGTGAACAGCAACAACAGGCAAAGTAAACAAAAAAGCAAATACATAATGTCAGGGGATGGTAAGGACTATGAAGAAAAATAAGCAGGCTGAGGGGATAGTGAGAGTTATGGGTTTTATTTGTAGGTAGGAAGGTTCAGGAAGGAAGTGACATCAGAGCAGGGACCTAAGTGACATGAATGAATGAAGCTTCCCAATAACTAGAAGGGAAGTGGGATGTGAACTTGTCATCATGTGCCACATATCATTCTGTATTTCTTTATATAGATTGCTGCATTTGTCACACAACCTCTGTAAAGTAGATTTTTTTCCCCAGGTGTGGAAATTCAGGCTCAGAGAATGTGTATGACTTTGAGGTCACACAGCTTACGCTGAAGCTCAGGTTTAGTTGATTCTGGAGCCTCATGATGTACCCACGCTAGCAACAAGAATTAATACCAACACTAAAGAGTCCAGGAACTTTCCTGCAGGACTTCTTTTTCCTGCTTTTTTGCCAGAAAATGGCCTCTGTAAGTCAGAAATAGCACTCTGCTTTGAAATCCTATGAACTGGGAGCAATATAAGAAGCAAATAGACCCAAGTTCAAGTCCGGTACTTGTTTGCTTGGTTAGTTCATTGATTCGCTTAGCAAATTTTCTACAAATGTGTTATCTGCCAGCCTCTGCTGGGTGTTCGGGTTGTATGTGGACCTAATGTTGGCCTTTGTGTAACTCAGGGCTGTGCAGGCCCCTTGTTTATATTACTGGCAGCTTACTTATGGAGTTTACTATTACCTACAATTTATAGATGAAAAAACCTGAAATTCAGAGAAATTAAGGGACTTGCTCAAGATTACACGGCCAGCTAGTAGCAGTCAGGATTTGAATTCTGGGTTTTTCCGTTACCATATTTCAGGCTCTTTCTTCCGCACTCTGTGTATAGGTGGGTAATTCTGGAAAGTGCCAGGTGTACTCATGGCCATCAAAAGCATGACTCGCAAGTGGAATGGATATAGTCAGCAGCTTAATTTTTTCATTCTTGTTCTCGTGTCTGTAAAATCTTGGCAAAGCCACTTACCCTCCCCGAGCCTCGGGTTCTTCATGCACGAGATGAAGGTGTTGTTCTCAGTGGTCTGCCAGGTCCCTTCTGGAGCCCCAGAATGAACTGATGCCCCTAAATGCTTGTTGCTGACTTGGATTCTTCTAGAGTGGCCCAATTGTGGATCATGTGTTTCTTTCAAAGAACTCGCTGACATCATGTGCACCTCTGCAGCCCCACTCGAGTTAATGGCTGCCCTTGTGCATTGTATATAAGTTTTGAAAGATCAGTGAGTTCAACTTGAATTTCCAAAGACATGGGGATCTGTTACATTATATTTTGCATTATTTTTTGTTGGTTAATGGGTGTAATCCAAGAGAAAGTTGATGGACCAAAACCGTCTGCTCCTGCAAACCTCATTTTTTATATACTTTCTTCCCTTTGACAAGGTGGTAAGGTCATGGGGCCCCTTACTGAATTATACGTTTGGTAGTTTTCCAGATAAAAAATGAATGATCTGTTCTTTATTATGGAAGTTGTGTCATGTGAAAGGATAAAGGCTGATTTAGATGTAAAGAGGACCAAGGTTTTTATTTGGTTTTGGCAGTGACTTCCATATGACTCTGGGCACGTCACCCTAGCAGATTGTTGCCTTCTAGTTCCTCATTTGTAAAATAAATGATGTAGTACACAATGATAGCTAGATCTTTGGTGAAATTAGTAGAGAAAATAAATTAAGCAGTGTGATCTCCTTAGAGGAAAAGAAGCTATATAAATATAAGATACTAATAATATTTCAGTAGACATACAATTTTCCTTACATACATAATTTTACTTCAGGAGAAAAGGAAGGAGTAAGGAAGGGAAGAAGTATGTTGGAACTGTTAGGTGCTTGAGATACACAAAAGAAGTGCAAAAGTCTAACAGTTAAATTTGCACCTTGGTAACACAAAAGCCTGGAATGGAGTTCTGACTCTTCTACTTTTTAGCTTTGTGACAATGACAGCTGCCTCTACCTCTCTGAATCTCAGAGAGCTCATCTGTAATGTATTTATAGGGCTTGCCTTTTATAGTTATTGGGAGATTTCAGTAAGATAATGTACGCAAGGCTTTTGAAGTTTAGTAAGCAGTCAGTTAATGCTGACAAAGGTTCCTTCATTCATAAATAGGCAGGTGCATCCCTCCCTTTAATGGATGGGGGACCTGAGATTCCGAGAGGTGAGGCGTTGCTTCCAGGTCACCCAGCAAACCTGTGATGAGGAAAACAACACGTTAAAGCTTACGTTGGGAGTCTGGGAAATGGGAGGTCATCAAATGCATAAATTCCCAGGATTGTTTTCTGGTGATAACATTTCAAGTTTAATTCTATAAAAATGTACCTTCCCAGGTGATTATGATTCTTCCCCTAGTGACAGTCTACTGGGTTGCTTTTCTGCCCTCAGTCTGGATGCCCAGAGCTAAGTTTTATTTTCAGTTGCAACAGATCTCAGCTGGTACCATACCCTCTAAACACTCCTCTGATTCTCCTATTCTTATTTAAATGAGTCTGCTGAGTACGTGACTCTTCCTACAATCTGCCTCTGATCCTTTTGGGAAGAAGGCAGAAGATAAATCCTAAAGCAATAACAGGTCAGACTCGGAGCCTGGGTGGTTCCTATTACCAAGCGTTCTCTTTATAGCCTCTGCAAATCCAGCTGTGTGTGACTGTGTACAAGTTTTCCTCCTGGCTGTCTTCAGTAAGATGACCTTGGGCCTCCCAGGCTCTGCGTTACATCTGTCCCCACTGACAATGTATATGGTTTTTGTTTTCTTCTCTGGCTGGTCTTCTGCCATTTAGAGAAGTTAATCAACTGGATGGATTCTTTGAACATTCCTGTTAATCAAGATTCGCTGAAATAGTTTCTTCTCTTTTTGTTATTTATGTCATCAAGTTCTGGGTCCTATGTATTAACCACCTGCGCTACAGGTATAAAGCCTGAAGGTACTGTGCTGAATGCCTGAGGGTTTCTCCCTGCATTCTCATAATACCACTCCGAAGTCAGGAGATGGTTCTTATGCCCACTTGCCTGATAAGAGACCTGAAACTCCCAGGAATCAGTGTCCACTGTCATAGGGCTACCTGGGGGGAGAAGTAGGTTGGAACTCAAGACTAACTGACTGCCGTTTCCCCTGTTCTTGCCTCCTGATAGCAGCTTGTTTTGGTATGTCAGTTTTTCATTTCTTAATCAGGGACCCTGAAAAGTTTTGAGCAGGAGTTTCTTTTGGTCAGGCCCCCAGCCCATTCACATCTTCTTTATGCCCCTAAACAAACAAACAAATACTCTCTTACTAATTGTTTTACCAAATATTGATGAGAAAACCACACAAAGTAGAATGAAGCTGTTTTGTTTTGAGAGCACTGAGTTCATCTCTGACTTTAAATAAAACTGTTAGGAATCATGAATTCACCGAAGAGATTGAAGTACCTGAGGTCGACTCATTCCCTGGTGAAGCTGCCTCCTTCCTGGATTGTCCTCCTCTTTTATTATTTTTTGTCAGCGTCTGCATTGGTTTTACTTTAAGTAGGATTAAATAGAAAATTAAAATACTTCCATTCTGTTCTCCATAGGGGACCACTTTTATTTTTAAATTTTGTTTTGGAGTATAGCCAATTAACAATGTTGTGATAGGAATCCAGAAAGATGGTGCTGATGAACCTGTTTGCAGGGCAGCAGTGGAGATGCAGACGTAGAGAACGGACTTGTGGACACAGTGGGGGAAGGAGAGGGTGGGATGAGTTGAGAGAGTAGCATTGAAACATACGTATTACCACATGTAGAATAGATAGCCAGTGGGAACTTGCTGTATGATGCAGGGAGCTCAAACCCGGTGCTCTGTGACAACCTAGAGGGATGAGATGGGGTGGGAGGTGGGAGGGAGGTTCAAGAGGGAGGGAACATATGTATACCTATGGCTAATGCATTTTGACGTATGGCAGAAACCAACACAATATTGTAAGGCAATTACCCTCCAAGTAAAAATTAATTAATAATAAAAAAACAATGTTGTGATAGTTTCAGGTGAACAGTGCAGGGGACTCAGCCATACAGATACATGTATCCATTCTCCCCCATACTCCCCTTGCATAGGGCATAACTTTTAGCACCTTGTTCCAGATTTTTTTCTATGCAGCTTCAGACACATGTCTAAATCTCCTTCTCCATTTTTCTTGTGATGACATGGGATTATATTATACACACTCTTCTGCACTTTCCTTTTTTAACTTAATGTGTCATTGCTCTCTGGTGAGAGTTCTTCCTTACTCTTTTTAAGGGTTGCATAGTGTTTGCCTGTTATCTGTAGCACTAAATAGTTGCCAGTTGTTGAATATCTTAGTTGTTTAAATTGTTTTCTTTTTTGCTAACAGTGTTGTAATGATCTTCTAAGGATCTTCCTGTGCTTCTGCTAGAGGTGGGAGTGGTAAATGGGGGACTGTAACCGGAGGAGATGTGAACAGAATGTGGGGCGCCGTGGTGTAAGTTTTGCTCCTTGATTGTCACAGTGCTTATTTGTACTAGTGTGCTGCATATTGCTGAGCTTCATGGAGACATGGACACTTCAGGGCCAGGCGAACATCTGCAACACACCTGAGTGACCCCTCCAGTGGTCCACAGACCCAAGCTTGACATCACTCTCTTAGGAAATCCCATTGATATTTCAGTGGCTCTCCTGGCTCACTGCTTGGTGATAATAATACTAAGCAAAGTGACTGCTTAGTGCAAACTATATTTAGGCCTTATACTACATTATTTAGGTCATAGGAATAACCCTATTTTTTTGGTACATGAGCTTAAGTAAGCCCAAGAGAGGTTGAATAACTTGTTCAAGCTCATCTAGCTAATAAAGATAGAGTTGTGCAGGATTTAAATATGGGTCTGCTTGACTTCAAAGTCTATTCTTAACATCTGTGGACCTCTGAGAGCACTTTTTCTTTTTGTAATAAGGGGCAGCAATTAGTATTTTAAAGTTTAATTATATACCAACCCACACCATGTGGAGCGTAATTGCCAGAGCCCGAACCAGGATGCATAATCTAAAAGTGAATTTGTACACCACTTTTTGGTGTGGAGGCAGTCTGGAATATAAACAATATGGGGATTTTTTTTTTTTTAGTCAACTATATTGAGGTATATCTTTCATACAAAAAAAATGGACCCATTTCAAGTGTACATGATAATGAATTTTGACTAATGTATGTGTCCCTGTAACCACTATCTTAGTCAACCTGTAGACCAGCTCAGTCATCCTGAAAGTTCCCTGTGCCCCTTTGCAAATCAGTCCCTATCCTCCTCTGGCACCAGGTGACCTCTTAACTGCTCTTATGATCATATAAAATTGTTATGCTGAAATATGAAACTTCTAGGATATTTATAAATTTATTCAGCAGATATTTATTGAGCACCTACTATGTGTCAGGCATAGTTATAGACATGGAGGATTACAGCAGTGAGAAAGCCAGACACAACCTCTGCCTTTGTGGAACCTCTACTGGGTTCTATCCCGGGGTTGGGAAGATCCCCTGGAGAAGGAAAAGGCTACCCACTCCAGTATTCTGGCCTGGAGAATTCCATGGAGTGTATAGTCCTTGGGGTCACAAAGAGTCGGACATGATTGAGTGACTTTCACTTTTCACTGGGAAAATGGACAGTAACACACATATACAGTGTGTGTGTCAGCTGGCCACATTTTTCTCTCTGTGGAGAAAAATAAAGCAATGAAAAGAAATAAAGGACATTATAGATGGTTGTAGGGGGCTGGTGCAGTTTTAAGTGGTGTATTCACCGAAGGCCTCGGGGGGAAGGTGATAATTTAGCAGAGAACTGAGGACATGAGAGAGCAAACTGTGCTTCTATTCAGCACTCAGGCAGGGGAAGCAGCAAGTGCAGAGACCCTGAGCTGGGCGTGCAGGGAGTAGTGAGATAGTAAGAGTGCCCAGCGGCTGTAGCAGAACATGGGAGGGGAGAGAAGTAGGAGCTGAGATCAGAGTGAAATGGGGAGGCCAGTACCATGTAAAGTTTTTATTAGTCAGTGTTCTCCAGAGAAACAGAACCAACAGAGTATGTATATATATAAACAGAGATTTATTATAAAGAATTGGCTCATGTGATTATGGATGCCAACAAGTCCCAAGATCTTCAGTCTTGGGAGACAGAGACTCAGGAGAGCTGGTAGTGTGGTTCCTGGTCTAAAGGCCAGGGGACTGGAGACCCAGGAAGTGCTGATGTTTCAGTTTACATCAAAGGCGGGGAAAAAATAACCGTTGTTGTAGTTTGAAGGCAGTTGGGCAGAAGGAATTCCTTCTTATTCAGGGGAATTCTGTATTATTTTGTTTTTTGCAGGCCTTCAAGTGATGTAAGTGAGGCCCACCCAGATTAGGGAAGGCAGTCTGCTTTACTCAGTCTAAAGATTTGAATATTCCACTCGTCCAGGACATCCTCAGAGAAACACCCAGAATAATGTTTGACCGAATATCTGGGACCACCATGACACAAAAAATTAACCAACTGCTGTATACCTGCAGCTAATACAGCATTGTAAATCAACTATACCCTAATAAAAATGAAAATAAATAAATAAAAGTTAGCCATCATAGTTCTTATAGACCCATATAAAGATTTTGGTTTCTGTTTTGAGTTAAATGGGAAGTCATTGGAGACTTTTGAGCTAGGGAGGGACATAATCTGACTTAGGTTTTGAAAAGATCATTCTGGCTGCCATTTTGAGAATTACACTGTCAAGGTGAGGGTGAAATCAGGGACCAGTTGGGAGCTATTGTAGTAATACAGGTATGGTGCCTGGACTAGTATGGCAATGGGATTGGTTAAAAGTGGTTAGATTCTGGGCACATTTTAAGGAAAAGCTACCAGGATTTGCTGACAGATTGGTTGTAAATTTAGAAAGAAAGAACTCAAAGATGACTTCAAGGTTTTTGGCCCTAGCAGCTGGAAGGATAGAGTTGCCATTTACTGAGACAAGGCAGATGTGGGAGGACAGACCGGGTGTAAGAGAAGACCAGGTTTTGTCCTGTGTTTAATTTGCGATACTAGTAGACATCCAAGTGGAGAGGTCAAGTAGGCTGTTAGGTATGTAACTTTAGAGTTCAGACAATTCCCAACAATTTCTCGAGAGAGAAATCTGGGAGGCATGAACATGTAGAAGAAGCCATGAGATTAAATGAGATTATTTTGGAGAGTAAATGTAGATAGTGAAGAGAAGAGTTTGGAAACTGAGCCATGGACAATCCACATCAAGGTTTCTGGGTCAAGATGGTGAGGAGGAATCAGCCAGAGAGACAGAATTAGTGGCCAAAGAACTCTGGAAGAGTGTAGGATCCTGGAAACCAAAGGAAGTGTCTTAGAGGAAGGACCCATCAGCTGCACTGGATATTGCTGATAGATCACAGAAGAGAAAGCCTGAGAATCAGTCATTGGAGTTAGCAATGTGATTTATTTATCAGTTGATCTCTGGGTATAAAGGCAAGAAAGCACAAGGGGTTTGGGCTTAGACAGACCTAGGTTCAAGTTCCTGTTAAGTCATTCTCTAGGTTTATCTACCTGGGTCCTCTGAAAGCAGACACCAGGACAGAATTATATGTGCAAGAAATTTATGGGCAGAATCCTGTGAAAGAGACAGGGTACAGGTCTGCCACTGGTGAAGAGTGGAAAAGAGGAGGACTGCGTAGAAGACAATGCACTGCAGTGCATTTCTGAGGACTTTTGCTGGACTGATGCTGGGATGTTCCTGCATGAAAATTGCCCGTTAAAGGAGACTCTCTACCATTGGCCAACAGTGCCCCTGAAACGTGCCCACTGTAGTGGTCTTGGGCAAGTCATTTGATTGTTGGAAGCTTCAGCCTCCTTATTTATAAAACGGGCATAATTTCTATGATTTTTTGAAGAGTAATGGGATATCATATAGAATATTATGTGTCATACACTTTAATTCCCTTTTCTTATACTCTTTGTTATTATCTTGTTATTATCTAATTCTCCTGGTTAAGGAGTTATTGAAAACATTCTTTTCTGATTATTTGGGAGCAAAACCAATGATATTTTCTTTCTGTTTGCTGATTACTCTTTTAGTCCTTAACAGTCTCTTTCCCTTTCTTCCTCACTAACCCCCTCCCCCAACCCCATGTTCTTTTTTTTTTTTTTTTCCTGTCTTTTCTTCCATTTTTAGAGGTGGGAGGAGTTGAGTCATTATGTTGTAATTATCTTAGAATTTAAGTTGCTCAGGAACACTGTAGTTTGATTGTTAATGAGCACTTGGTTTGTTCTTTGAATATGAATTATGGTGAACAAGACCTCCTGGAAGGTATATCCAAAACAAGAAAATCCAATGACTAGTCCTGCCTGTGGTATGAGACTTGCTTAGTGTTTCTGGAAAGGCCAAGGAGCTTTGACTCTTCTTGACAGCCCCGGCCCACTGAACTGCTCCCCAAGTCCTCACAATTGGCTCCTACTTTTCCTCCTGACATTGACAGCAATGATAGATCTTGTGCCTAGGCCAGGCTTCTCCCTCAGACTTTATTCCAAGGTGACAGCATGGAGAATTCGCCTTGTGATTGGACCAGGCAGTTAAAAGCCCTGGGTTGTGGTTCTCTTAGCCTGGATTTTCTTTCTGAAGTGTTTTTTTTGCAGCGTATGCTGATGTACAGTCTCTCATGGATGATTCCCAAGTTTTTCTAGGGAGAGCAAAGTCATAAGACAGGGAGGCAGGATCCCCAGGCTGAGTTAATAAACAGGGTAACTGCTGTACATCCAAGGAGAGTGGAATTGATACCTGGAGGAGCCAAGGTCAGAACAACTTTAAGAAGAGAATCAGTAAAATGGGTTGTGTGACTGTGGGCTAGTTATTTCAACTCGTTGAGTCTCAGTTTCCTCATCTGTAAAATGGGGTAGTAGCAAAATTTACTTTTCTGGAGGGGTATTGGGAGAAACTCTTGTGAAGGATAAAGGGGAGAAGGAGCAGGAGTTGACAAGGAGAGTCTTTAGCCTGTGATGCAGGTCTGATACCAGTGAAGAAAGGAAAGAAATCCATTCAGTGAGAAATAAATGTTGTTTTTAAAATTGTCGTTATCAAGTTAATTGCTGTTACTGAGCGTTTCCGTGACCTCTTATGCGTGGTGACTATTAACTGTTATGGGGGGGGCAGTACTGCTGTCCCCCAGCTGAGGAGACCGAGGCATGCAGTCTACCGCTGAGCCTTCCACCTAGGAGACAAGTACTGTTCAGTGATGAGAACCAGGTAGGCATGCGGCATTTTTAACAGCTTTATTGAGGTCTTTATTCACCCATGTAGAGTGTATACTACAAAGATTTTTAGTATATTCAGAGTTGTGCAACCTTCACCACATTCATTTTAGGACATTTTCATCACCTCACAAAGATACCCTGAGCCCACTAGCAATCACTCCCTACTTTACCCCAAATCACCCTCATAAGGATTGCTCTAGGCAACTACTAGTCTGCTTTCAGTCTCTATAGATTTCCCTATTCTGAACGTTTCATATGAATGAATTCACACAGTATGTGGTCTCTTGTGACTAGCTTTTGTCACTTGCATAATATTTTCAAGGTTCATCCATGTTGTAGCACGTGTCAGTACTTCATTCCTTTTTATTGCCAAATGATATTCCACTGAGTGGATATGCCACATGTTATTTTTCCATTCACAGGCTGATGAATATTTGAGTTGTTTCCACTTTTTGGCTATTATAAATAATGCTGCTATGAGCCTGCTTTTAGTTCTCTTTGGTATAAACATATGAGTGGAATTGCTAAAGTCATGTGATAACTGTTTAACTTTGTGAAGATCTGCCAGACTTTTCCACATGGACTGCACATTTCACATTCTTCCCGGTAACACTGAAGGACTCTAATTGCTCCATCTCTTTATCAGTACTTGTTGTTGTCATTGTTATTATTACCATCCAAGAGGGTAGGGGGTGATGTCTCGTTGTAGTTTTGGCTTGCATTTCCCTAATGTTAGTGATGTTGAGTATCTTTTTGCATGCTTGTTTGCCATTTGTACGTCTTTAGAAAAATATTTATTCAGGTCCTTTGCTCGTTTTTAAATTGTGTTGTTTGTACTTATATGTTGAGGTGTAGGAGATCTTTATATGTTCTGAATACTAGACTTTTATTAGATATATGACTTTCATCTCTTTAATTATAAAAATAGTACACATTAATGTAAAGATTCAAGTCCTACAGAAAAGTAAAAAGTTCTTTTGTTGTTCCTCAAGTATTCTTCCCTGAAGTAACTTGTTGGTAAGTTTAATTTATAACCTACCAGATTTTAAAAGGTGCATACGCACACATATTTAGTTTACATAAGTGGGATTAAGTTTCTGCCATCTGCAGTGCCACAGCTTGTTTATTTATTTACTTATTTTCAGCTCAAGAGAACCTTCCGTACGTCTTTTCATGGTGATCTCATTGTTTCTGTGCCTACAGAGAAACACCATCTTGAGACGGGTGTAACACAGATGAGAAAACTGGGGCTCAGAAAGTTACATAATTTGCTCCGGTCACAGATTAGTAAGCAGAGGGGTCACGGCTCACGTCGAGTCTGTCTGTTTCCATGCCCCTGTTCTTGCCACACTATCACCTGACTTCCCGGGCTGCTGGCCAGGACCTTCCTTCCTGCTCCTCGTTCTGCGGCCCCTCTCTCTAGCTGCTGCGTCACTCTGTGGATCTTGAACCAGGGAGTGTGTCTCGTGCACATTCTTGGAAATATTGATAATAGCCTTTTCTCACAGAGCTCACATACATACAGACTTTTAGTGATGGTGAAAGAAGAAAAAAAATCAGAAGAGACCGTCTGAATGACCTCACTTGGGCGGGAGCAGCCATCAGCTGCACTTGAGCAACTGCATCTGCTTCTCTGGCCCTTTTCGTGCCTGCCACCTGCTCGCATCGCTGCTCTCCAGCATCGTTCATTCCTTTATTCACCTGGTGGACGTCCAGTCCATTGTTTGTCTCCCCTTCCAGGCCTGACAAGCCTCTGTGCAGTTATAGGATGCCCCCTTTCTCCTCACCCAGCCTGTGGCTCTTTAGGAACGCCTTCTACTATTTCAGACCCCAAGTGTGTGGAATGGGAGCTCCCTCCCTGCACAGTGTTCTGAAACACATAAGAAAGTGCAGTCAGGAATCGAGCGGAGCATGCGCTGAGCAGAAGGCGCCATCAGCACCTCTGCAGAAGCTGCACCTGAAAGGACAGTTTCCTTCTCCCCCACCTCTCTGTTGTCCACCCTTTGTGTCCTGTACCAGCTAACAGGACCTGGCAGTTGGCCGCCCGAGGTCAGATCACCGTTCCATGGCTGACCTCTAGGGAGCCCCTCCTCCTTTCTCTCCACTGTGTTTAGACTTGTAGGGGAGCTGGAGGAGTAGCAGTGAACTCTAAGCAGGTCTTGGTGAAAGAGCGTCCGCGTCACTGCAGCTGGTAAGAATAGTGGCTTAGGTTTGTCTAGCACCAGCAGGGAGGCCTGGGATTCATGAGTGAGGCTGCACTGGGCTCAGATCCCAGGTCTTCCAGGAACCTGTGTGGCCTTGGGCAGGTTACTTGATCTGTCTGAGCCTCCGTTTTTCTAATCTTCAGAAACCAGGTAATAAGACCAGTAATGTCGTAGGAATGATGCAAAAGTTCACTCAGCGAGTGCACAAGGCGTGCGTCCTCTCAGAGCCTGGCACAGGGAAAGAGCTCGAAAATGTTCGTCACTGTTACTCTGACTGAAGGGGAGCAGATGGCACTGGAGCCAGAGGGCTAGGCAGTTAGCAGTGAGCCCTTACCGTCCTCACAGTAAGGCTCCTCCTTCTCTCCCGGTCTTGCTTTATTTTCTTCATAGCACTTAAGTGTTGGTTTACAGAGTTGCAGGTGCCCTCTCTCTCCTTCACTCGAGTGTGACTTGGTGGAGCTTCATCTGTTTTGTCCCTTGCTGTATCCCTAGCTCTGGGGACAGGACCTAGCATGTAGTAAGGGCAGTGATGGCCCAGGGTGCCGGCTGCTGTGCTGGATGCTATTTGTATATGAACTACGATATTCATAACAGTCTTCAGAGATAGGTGTATTATTTCCCCTATTCACACCTGAGGATGCCGAGTCATAGGGGAAGGGAGTTGTCTGTGCCCAGTGTCACATGGTGAGTGAGGGGAAGGACAGGTGTCTTTCTCAGACCCTGGGCCTGTAGCCACTATGCTCTGATCTCTCAGTGGGAAACTTCACTTATTTTTATTACTAATCTGACAAACAGCTTTTAAAATAGTCAGTACCCATGTATGCAGAATTCTTCACCCATCACCTCTCATTTGGTCCTGACTGTGGAAGAAGAAGAGTAACATTTTTATTACTTTTCCCACCCCACCCCCATTTACACATAAGAAAACAACAGATAGCGTTTATTGAGCATGTCCCCCTGACCAGCACATTTAGTAACTCTCTTAATCCTTGCAACATTCTCATTAACTTAGTGGTATTATACACATTTGACAGATGGGAACACTGAGGCAAAGAAGTGAAATGACTTGCCCAGGGCCATATGGCTAAGCAGTGATAGATCTGGGGCCTCAAACTCGGGTTGTGTGGCTTCAGAGACTGTTCTTGTGAATGCTTCCTTGTGATCTGGGGAGGAAAAGCTAATCGTGCACAGCTACCCAGCCTCGAAGTGGCAGAACTGGGGGTGAAAATCAGCCTTGGCCACCACACCTGTGTTATCCTGTACATGAGAGCATAAGGGAGAGTTACTTCCATGAATCCCTAAACTTGGGTTTCCAACCTTTGGGTGACAGGGAAGGAGAAAGCGAGTGACTTCATCTTGATCACTCAGCTGGGAATGTGGAGCTGTGACCCCTGACCTCAACTTCCTCTCTCTTTCCATCATGCTGGGCTGTATTTCAGGATGGCATGTCTGCTTAGCCAGGCCTTGGTCACAGGACAGGCCTTTGAAAGCAGGTACCTGGTTATATGTCCCCAGAGAAAAATCGATGGTACTGCTGATGGTAGAAGTCCTTCCAAAGTGTGTGTATGATTTTCTTTGGGCTAGAAGGACACCGCATGTCTTTATGAGACACATTAGTGCCTGTTAGACTGGCTGGTGAGCTGTGGGCGGGGTGCAGTATGCAGTTAGGGGTGGCTAGGAGAGAGGGGAGGGAGAATCATGTCTCTAAGAGTGTAGGAAGTCTGGCAGTACTACACAAACAAAACATTTCCTTCAGGGCCAGCAGCCCCACAGCATCGGGCAGCGCCCACCAGCGAACAATAAAACAGGGCCTGCGACTGCTGCTGATTGCAGGCCGATGCTGCTGTGTGGGGAGGCAGCGCATCACAGAGGCGGGCATCAGGGGTTCTCTCAGTGGAGCTGTCAGAGATGTGTTTACACGGGCTATTTGTTCCCTGGAAGTGCAACTCCCTTCTCCCTCATCTTGTCCTGCGCTGCTGGAGCCCAGCTCCCGTCTCCCGGGACCCCCATGCCCACTCTCCTCTCTTCCCATCCTGTCCCCCGGCAGCTCACCAGCTGCTCAGTAGCCTAAGCTGCTAGTGACTCAATCTTCTCTGACCACTTTCTCCCCAACTGTGCACATACTGTGGTCCCCCAGCCTTGGAGATTCTGCAGTTGGAATAAGAAAGTGGCTGCACTCTGTGTGCTGGAGTGTGTGCACACTGGCGGTGTGCTGAGCCCGTGCCGCCGTCATCTCATTTAATCCTTGCTCCCGCCCTCTTAATGATATTCTTACTCCTACTCTACATGCGAGGAGACTGAGTCTAGAGAAGTCCAACGGCGTGCTCATGGTTCTGAAGCTAACAAGTGGCAAAGCAGGGATGCCAACTTAGGTCTTCCTGGCTCTGAAGCACATCCTTTCTACCTGTTTAAGTCCCCTCTAAGTGACCAAGGAACTTTTGAAGTCTGACATCTTGTAACTGGTTTTTACCACAGTTGCCACGCCGAGCATAGCTTCCTCTGATGTACCCCTGGTGAGTGTCTTTGCACATGTCCCGTTCTTGTTGAAGCCATAAGAAGTAGCGTTTCAGTCGAGGGGATCCTTATTGTGTGAGTTGCTGGCCGGGCATGCCCCTCAGCTTATTGTTCATGGGAACTCACTCAAGGAGTTCTGCAGGAAGGCCCCCATCCAGGGTGTTCCTGGAAGACCCGCCTGGTGGGGTTTGTACAAACAAAGTGTGACCCTGCCAGCTCAGCTCAAGCCCTGCCTTATGCCGGGAGGATCTCTGACCCCAGCGGAAAAGGCTGCTCTCTTCATCACTCACCCGGGAGGCTGCTGCAGGCTAGTTGTGAGCTCTCTGTCCGCCTGCCAAGAGGCTTCTGGTCAGACTCTTGCCTTATGCTTAGATCTGGTTGGTACCTTGGTTTCTGCACAAAATCCAAGTCTGATCTCACTTCTGCTTCACTCAGACATCTGTGATACTCTGTGTTGCTCTTAGAAACAGTCTACTCTTTTTTTTTTTTTTAATTGTAGTGAGATATATATAGGACTTCCCTGTAGCTCAAGTGGTGAAGAATCTGCCTGCGATGCAGGAGACCAGGGTTCAATCCCTGGGTTGGGAAGATCCTCTGGAGAAGGGAATGGCAATCCACTCCAGTATTCTTGCCTTAAAAATCTACCATTTCAGTTATTTTTAAATGTACAGCTCAGTGATATTAAGTACATTTACACTATTGTACAGTCTCCAGAAGTCTTTTAATCTTGTGAAACTGAAACTTTGTACCCATTAAAAGCAACAGTCCCCATTCCCAGATCCCCCAGGTCCCTGGTAATTGCTGTGTTACTCTCTGTGTCTGTGAATTTAACTATACCAGATACATCATACAAGTAGAATCATATAACATTTGTCCTGTTGAGTCTAGCTTATTTCATTTAGCCTAATCTTTTCAAGGTTTATGCATGTTATAGCAGAATTTTCTTGCCTTTTTAAGGCTGAATCATATTCCACTGTGTGTATCTACCCAGTGTATGTGTCCGTTCATCTGTCAGTGGATCTGCTAGGACAGAATGTGGCATTGAAGGGCCTGCGTGTAGTCTTGCCCTTGCCAGGCTCACCAGCCTCCTCTCTGGGTATAGTCCTCCTCCTCTGCTTTCTGTGCTGCAGCCACACTACCTTTTTTCAGTTCCCCAAGAGCAGGACCCTCCTCACCTGGAAAAAGGCCTTTATTTTACCTGGACCATTTGCTCTGGTGGGAGTGACCTTCGCCTAGCTTCTCCACTCTTACTCATCTGAACTTAAATATCCCTTAACTTAAATATCGTCACATTTTCTTCTGAAGTCCCACAGGAGGGTGTGGTCAGCCCCCTGCTTATTATTTTTGTAGAGCTCTTCAGGTCTTTCTTATGGTTCTTACCACTGTAACTTATTGATTAACTGTGCCTGTGTTTGTTTAATGACTGCCTTCCTTGCCAGACTGTAAACTCACTCTGACATAGTGGATGGAACACAACAGATACCCAGTAAATAGCTGCTGAATGAAACTATAAACTAAGTGAATGAATTAATACTAGAAAGAGAAATGTTAGGTTACTAGTCAGGTCTCAAAAAAAATCATCTTGCTGGAGCCTAGATTGTTTGCCCTGTCATTTCTCAGTTGATAAAACTTGAATAAACTCTTCATTATTTGAAGATACCTCTGTAGTTACCATCGGGCTTCCCATGGGGACTCAGTGGTAAAGACCCCAACTGCCAATGCAGGAGACGCAGGTTCCATCCCTGGGTTGAGAAGATCCTCTGGGGGAGGAAATGGCAACCCACTCTAGTATTCTTGCCTAGAAAATCCCATGGACAGAGATGCCTGGTGGGCTATAGTCCATGAGGTCACGAAAAGTCAGACACGACTGAGCACGCACACGATGTAGTTACCAAACATGAAGAACAATAGCCACAAAAGCAACCTACGTTTTCTGATTGTTTATTTCCTACCATGCTTTGTACTGTTCACTTTCCATATATTATCTTATCCTCATAAGAACTCTGAAAGGTAGAGGCTGAGGCTTTCTCTTTGTTTGTTTTCAGTCCCTATTTCCAGATGAGAGGGCCAGGACTCAGAGAGTTTAAATCGCTTGCTTAATTCACTCAACCAGTACATGGCAGGTGCAGAAGTGGAGGGGTGTCAGGGTAGGATGGAGCACCTTCCTCTCTGCTAGTGCCCTTCCCTTCATTAATGGAGAGAACTCACTTTCTCTCTGTTTTATAAATGGGGTGTCTGCCTTGGTTTTCTTTGAATCCAGAGTTTTATGGCTAAAGAAGAATTTGAAAACCCCAGTTCTTCAGAATAAATTCGATGCCCCTTTTTGAGCCTCACGCCTTCCTGCCAGCATATCTCCTACCGTGCTTCTGCCTGGAGTGCCCTGTCCTTTCTTCTGCAACCAGTGCATCACTATGCATCTCTAGGGCACTTCCCAACCTCACAGCAGAATGGGCTATGCTCTCCACATGCTCCTTCTCCTGCAGAAAGCCTGTCCCTCCGTCCCGGCTGCTCTCGTGCTCTTCCTCAGCAGTGATTGGCAAGTCTGTCTGTGCTGCTGGACTGAGCCTCTGGAGAAGTTGGACCAGGCCTCCCTCGTCTCTGGCGCTCCTCAGCCCGGCCCAGGACCTGGCAGTGAACACTGGGGCCCCCGCCAATGCTTGATGAGTGAATGCAGGCCAAGTGCAGAGCGGGTGCTCAGAACCAACCGGCCAAGCCCAGAACCTGAAATACAGCTAGCCTGAGCTCACAGAACCCTGTGAACGTGAGATGGAGATGATCAGATGTATTAATCACTGGTTTGGAAAGGCATTACGATATTTCCATAATAGAGTATGTTTCTTTTCTAAAACAGATGTGCCCTCGTTGTTTCATGAGGAAGTAATTAAGTGTGTTTGATTAAAAAACATTCATAGACGCTATCATTTATTCAAGGCTACTACTATATGCTGCTGTCTTTACCCGTACTTTATATACGTCATGTCTGCTTCTCCCAATCCTCCGGACAAAGTGTTTTCATTATCTTCAGAGATGAAGAAACTGAGGCAGAGAGAGATTAACTAGCTTGCCCGAGGACAGTCAGCTTCTGAGTAATAGATACAGGAATAAAACAGGTCTGACTGTACTTCAGAACCGAGCCTTTCCATCACCCTGACTGCTTCAAATCTTGTATTTTGGATTCGTTCAGCTCAGCACCACCCAGAACCAGCAAGCAGATGCCTTTCTTCCTCTCAGCACTTCCTGTGCCTGGCATTCCCTCCCCCTTCTCCCTTCTCCCCTGCACCCTCACTGTACCCCTCCTCACTTTCTTAGATTATTGCCTCTGTATTTGCATCCTGAAACTGACATATTTTTGTCAATGTCAATAATTAAATACTACAACCTGTGGAAACTGGTGTCAATAGTGTAATAAAGTCACATTTTCATTAATAAATATAAAAAATACTTTATTAAGGCCAAATTACATATATTATGATTGTTTTCTTTATGTAGCCATTTACTCATAAGATTTTTTGAGTCTCAATTTGTATAGTTTTGAACGTGTGTTTTTTTCTCCACGTAAAATATAACAGTGTAGTAAAAAAAACAGTTGGTTAGATACATTTTTAAATTTTTTTAAAGATTGTCTAAAAAGCAAGCTATTTCAAATTATATATGAAATGTTAGATTGAAATACTTCTCTATAGAGAAGTTTAAGAGGTTTCTTACAGACTTAGTTTCATTTATTTTCTGCCCCTCCTAGTGTTTCAGCAGGATTAAGTTTTTTGAATCAGCGGATCAAGTTTTAATTTTCCTGTTCCTTCCTTATACTGACATATGCTTTGGCAGAACAAAAAAGAGACCTAAACATGTCAGCATGATTTTTGTTCAATGAATTAAAAACCATAAAAGTAACAAGATCTGATCCAAATCCCTAAACTCCTGACATGGTGGTTTTGTCCTTTTCAGTCCCAAGATTCATATTACTGACTTTGAAAAAAGCTTTCTGCCTGGAAGCAGAAGTAATGGCAGCAGCACATAATTTATTTGAAATAGACGGCAAGGGGTAGGCAGCCTGGAGTAGTGGGAAGAATGTAGGCTAGAAAGAGCTGGATTTGAATCCTAGTTCTGTCACTCAAGCCCACAGGCACGTTGGAAAATGGGGGTTTTAGAATCTGGTTTGACGAGTTGAGAGGTTCAGTGAGGGAATAAAGTACTCACCTAGCACTGAGGGTTTAATACTGGTAGGAGTCAGGATTATTTTCATTTTGAGAATATTTTAAGAATTTAAGAATTTTGTGAATTCAAATAGCTGGATCCGGAAGGATTTATTTATCACTCAGCCTTCCACTTTATCTTCACAGCTTGTCCTGTCTCAAAATTCTTTCATTTGTTTTCTCATCCTATCAGAGAAAAAGTACTAGGTAAATGCCGCTAAATCTTTAACTCCTGTTTGTCACTGTTTCACATGGAACACTTATAGCTAGGATTTGGGATTATCCTTTGTAAGCCAGAACCATGTTGACTTAGGGTCAGGAACCATATGCCAGTGAAGTCCAATTCAGGATTCAGGAGGCAGAGAATTTTTTCATACTGAGACCATTGGCTTTTGAAGCAGGCCAGCATAGGTTTGGCTTTGTGTAAGATACCAAACTTTTTCATCCATAAAATGGAGTCTGTGATCTTACAAGACCCTCTATGATACGGCTTTCCAGCCTCTTTTCTTGTTACTCTCTTCTTTGTTATCTGTGCTCCATTCGGTTCTTCATATGACCATAATCTCCTGGTAACCTAAAGCCTTTGTGCAGGCTTTTTCTTCCTCCTGGAAATCCCTACCAATACTGGCAACTTGCACTCATTCTTTAGATCCTTGTGGGCTGTTAGTCAGGATAGGATGAGCAGTGCTGTAGTAACAAGTAGTCCCCCAAATCGCCGTGGCTTAAACAACAGAAACATTTCTTGTTCATGCCAAGTGGGGCACTGTTCACCATTGTCTCTCTGGGACCCAAACTGATGGACGTTCCCTCTCAACTTGCATTGTGGCCAGCAGGAACAAATGTGGTAGAGCGCATGCAGGCTCATAAAGGCGACACCCATTCTGCTCACATCTCATTGGAGCAAAGCAAGTTGTGCCGCCACACCGAACTTCAGAGGGGACAGGAAGTGCATTCCTACTGGAAGGAATAAGAATCAGAATACCAGTGAACAAACCTATTGACAACCACACTCAGATATTGTTTCCTCAGGAAAGTCTTCCCTCCCCCAACTGACCCCTCCCCAAACACAGACACGCTTTGTAGTAAAAGTCTCTTTACTTAGCTCTCTGCCTAGCTAAGTTCCCTCAGAAAAGGACAGAGGTCTTTCACCTTCATCTCAGCACACTTGCTACAGCCAGTACTCTGGTCCTGACAGGTAGTAGTATGCACACAACCAAGAAACCAAGGCAGGACAAACATGTTGGCTTTTGCGATGAATAAGTGTAAAATAGGAATAATAACTGCTTCATACAATTGTAAGGGTCAGCTTACAAAAAGTTCTAGAGTGCCTGTCCCAGGGATTTATAATAGGCCTTCAGTGTGCTCACTGTTGTTATTATGATAAGGATATTAATAGTTAAAATAACTGACATTTATTAAGCATTTTTAATATGGCAGACACTCTCATGGGTACTTCGTGGAAGTTAAATGGTATAGTATTCTCATGTGTTGTGTCTGGGTCAGTGCTAAAGCGATTCACAAGTAATTTGTCATAATAATAGTTAAGATTCTGAAGGTTACTACTTTTTTGTTTTGGATGATTTAGAGGTATAGAGATGATGCTGTTTCTGTAGCATCTCATTCATTGGCATTGCTTTCTTTAGATGGAGAGAAAGGGGTGGAATTACAGCTAATAGTTGTTTTCTTTTAAAATGTGCCAGAGTCAGTGCTAAACAAGTTACACAAACCATCCCATAATCTTCACACCACCCCTTTAAGCCAGGTACTGACAATCCCGTTATACAGATGGGAACTCTGAGGAAAGGAAGTCAGTTATGCATCCAGTAAGAGGCATGGCCAGGATTTAACTTCAGGGCTAGTTAGACTTTGGCTCATGATTTTAAGCAGCACGCTTCCTGGCTGTCCTCAGTTATCTCACCGGGAACTTCCCTTGACCCTGAGCATCCTCCTGGGCGTGTGTCAGGAATGTGAAGATCTCCCACCGATGGAGAGTACGGTTATAAACCGCTGAGCTAGTGCACAAAGTAGTGTTGAATTCTTGGCAGGCTGCTCATACATGGGATGATTTTATTGAACTTTTTTTTTTTTGGTCTTTTATCAGAGTAACCCGGGAGCACAGAGAAATGCTGGTGAAGCTTGCTAAACAGAACACGAACAAGGCCAAGGACTCTTTACGGAAGGTTCGTACCAACGCAATAAATAAGGTGAAGAAATCGAAGGACAAGGCCTCCGAGGACACCATTAGGCTCATAGAGAAACAGGTACTGTTGCCAACAGATGTCATGTTTACGTATCTGACCCAGAAAATCACTTGTTCACATCTGAAGTGAGGAAAACGAAAACAGAGTACCTCCAGTTCTTTCACTGACATGATCGGCATTGGCCGAGTCTGTCCTGAGCCTGACCCTGTGCTGGACCCTGGGAATACAGAGGACGGGAGGAAGCTGCTCACCATACGTGTTCCAGGCTCTAACCTGAGCACTTTACAACACTTAATTTACCCTCGTCACTGCAAAGTGAGGTGGGTGGGTGGTGAGGAAACTGAGGTTCACAGGAGGGAAGTCACTTGCCCAAGGTCATGCTGCTGGTAAATGGTAGCCATAGGATCCAAACTCAGCGAACTGATCTCAGAGCCTGAACTCCAGGGCTCTCCTGTCTGTGCTTGGTTGTCTGGGTGCTGAGAAGTGAGGACCTGGCCCTGTTTTTACTGTGCTGAGTAAGGGCACTTGAACAAGTCTTAAAGGAGCAACTGGAGTGAAACAGAGACAAGGGGGAACGGTTAACAGCAGGTACAAGGTATGCTGATGGAAAAGAGCGCTGTTCAATGAGATAACCGTGGCTTGGACCCAGGATGACATAGGGAAAGGGCAGAGATGGCAGAATGGCCAGTTCATTGTGGGTCTCCTATACCAGGTTGAGGAGTTTGAATTTTAACATGTCCAGAGATTCCCATGTAGGCTCTGCATCTTTATTGGTCATTCGTGGCCACACTGATGCTGCATAGCAAACTACCTGGAAATTCAGTGATGTATATGTCAAGCATTTTCTTATTCCTGTCTCTGTGGGTCAGCTGGGAGGTAGCTCTTCTAGGCTGAGCTCAATGTGGCCCAGCCATTGGGACTTCCCAGGTGGCTCTAGTGGTAAAGAACCCACCTGCCAATGCAGGAGATGCAAGAGATGCAGGTTCGAGCCCTGGGTTGGGGAGATCCCCTGGAGAAGGAAATGGCAACACACTCCAGTATTCTTGCCTGGAGAATCCCATGGACAGCTGGCGAGCTATAGCTTGGAGTCTGTTTCTTCTGTGAAAAGGCATAGCATCGCACCGAGTCAGACACAACTGAAGTGACTTAGCATGCACCTTCTCAGATCTTGGATGGGGCTCAAGTCGGCTCTACATCTCTCTCAATCTTCTGGAGTCAACAAGCTTCCCAGAACATCTTTTCACGGCAACAGCAGATGGCAAGAGCATTAGCTACTCAAGTACATTTTAAGCACCTGCTCTTTTCACATCCCATTGGCCAAGCAAATCTCACATGCCAAGCCCAGTATCACTGTGGAGGGAAAGTGTATATGTTCGTGGAGGTCTGGGGGAGGGGGTGAATACTTGTTGAGCAATAATCTAATCTATCACAGCATTAGCGTCACTTGGAAAGGAAAGTCGCTCAGTCGTGTCCGACTCTGCGACCCCGTGGACTGTAGCCTGCCAGGCTCCTCCGTCCATGGGATTCTCCAGGCAAGAATACTGGAGTGGTTTGCCATTTCCTTCTCCAGGGGATCTTCCCGACCCAGGGATCGAACCCAGGACTCCCGCATTGGAGGCAGACGCTTTAACCTCTGAGCCACCAGGGAAGTCCTAGAGTCACTTGAGGAGCTAATAAAAATATAGTTATATGGAGCCCCTGCTCCCAGAGATTCAGTCAGTGAGTCTGGGGTGGGGCCTAGGGTTCTGCATTTTAAAATGCTTCCCAGGTGATTCTGATGCTGTGACTCCCTTGAATGATTGTTTTTTCAGACAGCAGAGCATCACACTTGTGTTTGAAGGTTGACTGTGGTGGCTGGGTAGAAAACAGATTGTAAGGGGCATAACTGGAAGCTGGGAAGCTGCTGCAGGAATCCAGCCAGGAAATGATGATGGCCTGAACTTGCATGGTACCCGTGTAATTAAGACAGAAAGATTTAAAAAAAGAAAGAAAGATGAATTTACCGGTATTGAGTAGACAGAATATTTAGCTTATAAACGTTATAAAAGGGCTTTCCCAAAGCGTCCATCATCCACGATAAAAGCATTATGTTATGAAGATTGAACAGTAGTGTGGGCAGGATAGGGCATAAAGAGGCAAGATGGGGAGGCCAGGAGAGTTGTTAGGGGGTCATGCTGCTGCTGCTAAGTCGCTTCAGTCGTGTCTGACTCTGTGCGACCCCATAGACGGCAGCCCACCAGGCTCCGCCGTCCCTGGGATTCTCCAGGCAAGAATACTGGAGTGGGTTGCCATTTCCTTCTCCCCTAAATTGGCTATTTCTTCCTCTTAGACTAACAGAATGCTAGTCATAGACCAGGCACAACAGTTACTCAGGGAAGAATTTTAGATGAATGTTTGGCCCTCCTCCTACATTTTCTGATTCAGTAGGTCTGCTTAGGAATGTGTATTTTTGAAACGCTCCCCAGTCAAGGAAAAACAGAAAAGGTAGTGACCCAGAAGCATGGCAGTGTACCCCTATAATGGCACTTGGGTTAGAAAGAGGTTGTTCTATACTTGATGTCATGTGACCTTGGGCAAGTTACTTGACTTCTTGGAGTCTGTTTCTTCTGTGAAAAGGCATTTGGAATTCTTGTTGTGAAGGGATACGCTGGGGATGCTAGAAGCACCATGAGAGTGTCTGACACTGAGCCCCTTAGGGCTCCCTTCCTGCCTTCTCTGTGGCCTCCTCTTTCCCTGCATTAGCTCAAAGAGATTTGTAGACTGGCCTGGCCTTTTCTGAGCACTCACTAGACCTTGTAAGAGTCCAGCTGGGCCAGCTCCTTGTCCATCTCCCAGGGGATTTCATCGCTCTAGCAGACGCTTGGCCTTTTCCATGCTTTCTGGTGGTGAGCCTGTAACCTCTGATGCCCTTCAGGCACTTTCTCAGCAAGTCTGGGCCTCTGCCTCAGGGACCAGAGCCCAGGCTCCTTGGAAAAGGAAGAACGATCACATAACCAGCACTTGCTTTTTTTAAAATGTTTTCTTTACTTGTACTTAAAAAAAAAAATTATTCAAGTAACGTTAATTTATAACACTGTACGTTTCATGTATACATTATTCTACAACATTCTTTTTCAACTTCTGTATACACTACAGTATGTTCACCAGAAGTTTAGTTTCCATCCATCACCATACACACTGATCCCCCCTTTAACCCTTTTGCCCTCCCCTCACATTTTTGGTGTAGGCCTTCAGGTTATCTCTGTAAACATATATGTAATATTACAAGAAAAAAGGTCATACTATATATAGTGTTACATGATACATCCAGTGCAATAACCTTTATTATTTAAGATACTATCACTTAAATATTAGCTCTTACCATTGTTGTTAATAACTTTAATTATTGTCATATGGTTAAAAGTTTGGGTAAGAAAATATTCAGGAGACAGCCATGCACACACTTCATTTTGTTCTTTTTTCCCCAATAGAAGGCATCAATCTGGAGTTTTGTGTGTGCTTTTTTATTGTTGTTATTTATTATTTTTTTAAATAAGGCAGGAACTGATTGCTGCTTTATCAAAAAGCTTTTTAAAATTATTTTTAATTTTGTTTCTGATTACCAAAGCAGTGTAGGTTCATTGTAGAAAATGTAGAGAATTCAGAAGACTTTAAAAATGGGGAAAATTCACCCTATAGTCCTGGATTTGGGGATATTTCTCCTTTTCCCCCCTTTTTAACTACTTAGTTTTAAAAAAATATTTGGTAGTTTACTTATTAATATATCCTTTATTTATTGTATCTATTTTTCAGTTTTTTGACCATGCTGGGCAGCATGTGATATCTTAATTCCCTGACCAGGGATCAAACCCACACCCCCTACATTGGCAATGCAGAGTCTTAACCTGTGGACTGCCAGGGAAACTTGGGAACTTAACTACATAGTTTTTAATGTGATCAAATAACTTTCTGTCTGGTTTTTTATTTTCTGTTTACCATTAAGATTATTAGCATTTTCTTCTTCTTAAAAAACTCTTTGTAAACAGCCACACTCTGATGGTTGCAAAATAGTCCATCTTGTGGTTATACCGTAATTCACTTTCATAAGCCCTCTTTTTGGACATTTAGTTTGTTTAAACTTTTTTGTTATTATAAATAAGGTTGCAGTGAATGTTTTTATACTTAGATCTTTGTTGAGATGACTTCCCTAGGATAAAGTCTCATGTGTGGAATTACAGCACAAAGAAAATGCATATTTTTAAGATTCTTGGTTTGTACTGTCTGAATCACTTGCAGGGTGTTTAGAATATGTGCATTTTAAAAATTCTTGACCGTTTCTAATCCTTGACATTTGAACCTAGCATTTTTGATGTGAACTTAAAGTGTTGCTTACCTTGGAAGTATTGCTTTTACTTCTGCATTCCACAGAAAAGATTTATTCTTTCTATAAATCCATAAACCTTTCTAGAGGATAATATACCTATACATTTCTGATTTATCAACTTAGGGATTTATCCAAAATAAGTTATCAAGAATCTTATCTACAGAGTTGTCCATTGATGTATTATGTATAATAGAAAACTAGGGAGAATTCCCTGGCGGTCCAGTGGTTAGGGCTCCATGCCTCCACTACAGGGGACACAGGTTCCATCCCTGGTTGGGGATCACACATGCCACGTGTTGCAGCTGGAAAAAAAAAACAAAAAACCCCCTGAAAACTCTAAATTTCTGATAGTAGGAAAATAGCTTGTTTTACATCCATTCACTGGACTCTATATATAGACATAAAACCCTTTACAGCCACAGTAAAGTTTTTTTTAAGGTAGGATGCAAAACACTTATTATAAGTTTCATGTATGTGAAAAGGTTGGCAGCTTATTTACTTCAAAATATTAATGGTGGTCACTTGGATTATGAACAATTGTAATTTTATTCTTTGTGAAATTTTTTTTTTTTTAATTTTTTCCAAAATTCTTTTGAGGTCAGATTTTTTTTTTAAAAAAACTATATTATAAAAGTGTTTCATCTTTGGTATACAAGAATAAACGGGTTCAGTGGTATGTTCTCTCCACGTAGTCATGTCTGACCCCTACCTCTTCCCCACAGCCTTCCCAACCCCCATCCCAGGCCAGCTCTGCTGAAAAAGGACCAGGGTCTGCCCACTTGGGACTCTTGACATCTGCCAGCCTGCTGTTTCACCTTTGCTTCAGTTTGCTACAAGTGGGTCTGCTGAACATTAAAGCACTTGGCAGAAACCACCAGTAAATCTAGCCAAGATCCTTTCACTGCTCCCTTTTTCTGAGAAACAGAGCCGTTCTGAAGTGAGGCTGGGTGCTAGTGGGGTGAAGGGCTCCTAGCTGACTGTGCGGGCCGGCAGGCAGGTAGGCTGCGCAGAGTGAGGCAGTGGGCGGGAGACACACCCCGTGGCACTGTGGGCGTTCTGAGCTGTGCTACCCAGGTCTGCCCCATGGGTGTACGGTGTGCTCTTACCTTCCCCCTTTTCCATCTCTGCCTTCCATTTTCCTGAACGTATAAGGAGCCAACGTTGATGATGACAGTCATGACCATGACAGTGATGGCATTGATGATGTTATCGTCTTCATGAGGCAGCGTGTTGTAATAGAAGGAGCTCTTGCTATGGAGACTGGCCTTGGCCTGAGTTCAAATTCTAGCTCTTTCATGTCTCAGCTTTAAAGGTCAGCAAATGGCTTCACCTTTCTGAGCCTCTGTTTCTTCATCTGTAAAGGGGGAGCAGTAATGCCTGTCTCACAGGACTTGGCAAGAGGACCAAAGGACACAGCATACTTAAAAGCAGCTAGTGTGCTGGCTGGTCTTCAGTAGTCATTTGTCCTATTTGTCCATCCTGCTTCTGTCCCAACCTTGTGACTATGACTGTGGGGCTGGGATGGATGGTTTTAATGAGTCTAGCACAGCCTCCTTTGAATGAAAAAGGGCTAGGCCAGGTGCTATGGGCTCCCCAAGGGGAGTAGCAGCACCAGACTGGTAGTCAAGGGTGGGTGAGTTCTTGGCTCAGTCACATCACTCACTTTTTATGTGATCTTGGGCAGGTCAGTTAAAATCCCATGCCTTGGTCTACTATTCTGTAAAATGGGGATAATATGTGTCCCACCTGCCTTATGGTATAGGTATGTGAGGTTGTTGGATCTGAATGAAGTCACAGAGGACAAAACACTTCTGCTTAGTGTGAACTGTTGTGCAACTATCAGATGAAATAATATTAAAAGGAGATCAAACGAGTCAATCCTAAAGGAAATCAGTCCTGAATATTCATTAGAAGGACTGATGCTGAAGCTACAACACTTTGGCCACCTGATGTGAAGAGCCGACTCATTGGAAAAGAGCCTGATGCTGGGAAAGATTAAAGGCAGGAGGAGAAGGGGGCAACAGTGGACGAGATGGTTGGATGGCATCACTGACTCAATGGACATAAGTTTGAGCAAGTTTTGAGATGTGGTGAAGGACAGGGAAGCCTGGTGTGCTGCAGTTCCATCAGGTTGCAAAGAATGGGACATGACTGAGCGGCTGAACAACAACAAAGGGAGATAATAATAGTATTTTCTACATTTTGAACATGATGTGAAGTAATGCATGTGAAGTAAAGTTTTTAGCCCAGTGTTTGGCTGTTAGTAAATAGATGCTGTTTTTTGTATCCTTGTTGTTAATCATTGTTATTTTAAGATGGAAGAGATGAACTTGCAGATGGACTGTCCCCAAGGACACTCTGTGCCTGTAATACGGCAGAGAGTTAGTAAATATTTTCATTAATTGATTAATTTAAAAAGAAGTCAGAAAGTGATAGTGAAAATCAGAGTAACACAAGCAACATTTGCATAGCAAATAACGAGTTTAAACATACTTGCATATTCATGATCTTATTTAACCCTCACAATTCCTTTCTGAGGGAGGGACTCATATCCCCATTGGAGAGATAAGGAAACTGAGACTCAGGGTGGGGAAATGACGGGCACCCTGTCGCCCCACTGAGAACTGAAGCCAGAACCGTGTTACCAGCCAGTTCCTCCAGATACCCTTCCTCCCCTCAGTCCCAGTCTCTGTCCTCAGACTCCATCTTTCCAGAGGAGGCTTGCAGCCCTCGTTCCTGGCTGTCTCAGGCTACCAGCATGCGGGTGCTGGAGTGCTGCTGGGCACCACGCCACACCCCCCACAAGGAGGCTGCTCGGGGTGGGGGCACAGGAAGCCTCTCAGGGGCTTGTGCCAGCTGAGCGAAGATCCCAGGCAGCCGCTCTGAGCTGGTCCTGTTCCGAATGCCCAGCAGCCCCAGCAGCTTTGCTCTGCCCTCCTCCAAAATGTGCAGCTGTTGCTATGGCAAGAGTCTGGCTGTCTCCCTGCCTGGGACCAATTGCTCCAAATCCTTTTTAGTTGCTATCCTTTCCAGGGCATTTATTTCCCAGTTCCTGGCCAAGGCCTGTGGTCTACAAATAAAGATGTCAAACAGCCGCTATGCTGCTGAGCACACAGAACTGGGTACCACACTGCCCCTTTGAAAGCTTCCTGCCTGAGGTCTCTTTTAGACATGGGGCTGGAGGCTTGCAACACTTACTCAATTATATTGTTTCTTTTTTCTTTCTTAGAGGGAGTTTATGTTTCCTACAGAAAATGTGGAGGATACAGAAAAGCACAGAAAACTAATAATTATTTATTTAGGAAATACTTCCTGAGCACTTGCTATGGACTAAGTTTTATGCTGAATGTGACAGATACTGACATGAATAATACATTTCCTGTCTTCCCATCACTAAAAGATAATCACTAGTAATATTTTGACACATTTTCTTCCAGTTTTTAAAAATATGCATATTTTAAATATATTTGAGATCATTTCTACTATGTATATACACATTTTGTGTTCTTTTTTCTTGAATTCAAGGATAACATGGGCATGTTTCCATGATGTTATAAATAATATCTTGAAACATTATTTCTTTTTCTCTGATTACAAAAGCAATCCATGCTTGTTATAAAACAGACATGTCAGAACCGAATACTGGAATGTTATTTGTATTTATACCCTCTCCATGAGAAGTAGACAGTCTTAACCCTTTTAATGACTATATGTATTCAATTACATATACTATCATTTTAAGTTTTCTTATTTTTGATTATAAGCTTTGATAAATATCTTTGCATATAGAACTTAAGGACATTTTCTCAGATTCTATTCATGTGATAATTTCCCAGTTGAGAGAGTGTGGGGTTAAAAAATGATATGAACACTTGCATCAATTTGAATTCCTATCCATGATATGTGAGTTCATCCATTTCACCACAGCTCTGGTATTGACTATTATAATTAAAAACCACAACATCAAATTTTGTTAACTGTGATAACTAAATTATATCTTGGTTTAATTTGCATTTCTTCAGTGTCTATTGAATTTTCCATGTTTGTTAACCAGATGTACTTCATCTTTTTTCAAGATTTTTTTCTTCTGCTTGTTTATTGGGATCTTAATTTTCTCCTTGTCAGTTGGTATGAGGGCCTTATATAGCAGAGTATCTGAAGTGTAGGAAATTCTAGAGTTTCATTAAGGGACAGATTAGACTGACTTCTCTGTACTGTTACAATTGTTAACTATTTGGGGGCTGTGCAGTCAGACTACTCAGGATTAAATTCTTGTCATTGCTACTTTACAGCTGTGGATCCTGAACAAATGATTTTAACTGCATCAGTTTCTTCATCTGTGAAATGGGGACATAACACTGTCTCATGGTGTCTATTTCTTCCTGTCTAGAGTCAATAAGAGTATGTGTACAAAGTTCTTGGTTCAGTGCCTGGCTGGGATGCAATTCACATGAGCTTTTGTCACCATTATTATTTCCCAGATAACCTTCATAGTTCTAGAACATTTCTCCCCCTCCCCTTCTCAGCCCCAGTTACCAGGTTGTCTCATTTTGTTTTTCTGCAGATCAGCCAAATGGCCGATGACACAGTTGCAGAGCTGGACAGGCATCTGGCCTTGAAAACCAAAGAACTCCTTGGATGAAAACCCACCAGGGGCAGCAGTGCCCCAGAGCCCAGTTCCTAGTGGATCCCATGGATGGCAAATCGGCACTTCTCTATTCCATCCACACGGAAAGTTGTCACCTGCAGTTGTCAGTCCTTGTGACTGACGGACTTCCAGTGGGACACTGTTTATTCTCTTCCTCCTGTTCCCTGACCACCGTATCTGCTCTGGGCCTTCTGGCATGGATGGTCCTCAGAGATGCTCTGTTGCTGACAGAAGGCCTTCACTTGGGCCATTTGTTGTGACCATGACGTCACCAAGCTGTCAGGACCATTGGCAGGCTTGCCACTGTCTGCTCCTCATCTCAGGAGCCTCCTTTTCAGACAATTAGTCAGGCCCCGTCCCCACTTTTGAACTCTATTTGAGCCAGTGTGAGCCTTCACCCATGTTGGATACCTTTGCTAGAGGCCCATTTTCCCCAAACAGCAAAACCTAAATAAATTGGAAAGAATAACAAGCACAAAGGAAACGATGGGATCGGTCTGGATACATGATCTCCGAGGACCAGCGAGTAAAGCATCCGGAACAGTGCTTTCGCTCTTTCCCTTACCGTCCTCCCACTCCTTGCCTGGCCGGTCCTGTTCACCCTTGGGTCTCAGCTTGGATAGCATGTCCTTTCCCCCTGCCCCAACCTAGGATGCCTGTTACTGGCTCTGCTAGCACTGTCCACTGCTTTTATCTGAACCGTAATTATTCTTTTTGATGATTAGTCTGTATATTTTTAGTTTCCTTAGAAGTCGGCATAATGTCTGGAACATGGTAGGCATCCAGTGTGTTGTGAATGAATGGCACATAGAAGCTGCTCAACAAATGCTGGCCTCTTCTCCTTTCTTTGTGCTCTGAACACAGTTCTTCTGTCATTTTTCACTCTTGCCTCTGTCCTCACCATTTACTCAGTAATGAGATCTCTGTCCCCAGGGCCTGCCTGTTGCTGATGGACAAGATGTTTATTGTGGCGCATCTTTGGGTACTAGGTTAAGTTACGTTCTCCCCCCAGTAATTTTTTTCCCTTTGTTAGTTCATTTATTCCGTCATTCATTCATAATCTAGCCGTCATGAGCTAGATTCATAACAATTCTAGGTAATCTTTTTAATCCTCACAGTAAACTCAAAAGATGTAGATTATCTCCATTTTGCAAGTAGGAAGACTAAGAGATGATGATATTAGATAACTTGCCCAAAGTGTTAGAGGGTTTCATTATTCATTGTCAGCCTCATTTTACAGAGAGGGGAGAGCTCAGAGAGGTTCAGCTGTGGGATTACACAGCTATCAACGAGCAGACCTGGGCGTCACAGCGAGGCCTGATCTCAATCCTGTGCTCTGCCTACTGCATCCTGTTGCCTTCACAAACAGTGGAGCGCCCACTTTGTGCCAGGGACTGTGCTCCGTGCTGGGACTACAAAGATGGGGGAGACACGGCCCCTGTCTTTGAGAGGTGCATGGTCACTGGACTGTGTTGCTGTCTGTGGCCTCTTGGCCAGAAAGTAGAAGGTCTATTCCAGTTCTGCCAGATGTCTGCCTTTAGAACGGCACCCTTTCTGGCAGCAGCATGGCCCGGCTACCTCCCTTCCAAGCAGCATCCACATTCTCTCTGCTGTTTGTTTCCCCTCAGACTCTGTCCCCTGCGAGAGGTGATAAAGGTTGCGCTTCCCCCTCTGCTTGTACTGGCAGAGCACGCTGCACAACAGCCAGTGGGACAAGGTCAGAATTAGGTCAAAGATGAAAGCCCCGCTTACCTGTCCTCAGTCCAACCACATTCACCAGCCTGGAGTAGCCATCGCACGGTCAGAGGTCAGCTAGAGGGAGGGACAGGGAAAGAAATAGCAATCAAGGGAGATATTTTTTGGGGGGTAAGCCACATGGCAGGGGCTTTGCAGCAGTCTTTCGTGAGTGGCCGAAATCCCCCACTCCCTACAAATGTGCTTCTCAAAGATGCAGGATTTTTTAATAAACAGAGGAAATGATAAATTATGTTGTAACTCCACTCCAAAGGCATTTGGTTCTTAACAGCCAAATCCTCTGTAGTCTTTAAATAAACAAAAACTTATTTGGTGAACAGACGGGGGGGAAAATGAAAGATTTTCTGTACTTGGGTTCCACATGTCAACAATTTCTCTCCTGTGTGTATGTTGGCCAAAGCCGTATATCATGATAAATGAATAAAGGAAAACCTCGAGCCCAGGGCAGTCAGACGGCTCAGCAAATGGCTTTCAGCTGATTGCTCTATTTCGGTTGACATTTATCAAAGGGTTTCTCTGCTACTCTGCATGTCAGGCCTGCCATGGTGGCAGGGACGAGAGGGAAACTACCTGTTTGGATGTGCTGAGGAGTGAGTGATGCTGAAGCAATTCATCCTCCCTCCTCCAGTCTCTCGTTCACAAAGAAAACCCAGGTATGGAAATTCTTACACTTGCCAGAAAAATTAACCACGTCCTCTATTCAGTTCAATGGCTTTCAAAAGTCCCATGAAAAATACAGGCCAAAGAGAATTTGAGAACTTCTTTATCTGTTTATTTTGTCTTCTTTCTTGTGTAGGTGTGTGTGTGTTGGAAATTACAGAAGAAACTGGAAGGTAAAATAAAAAGAAACATCTCTTACAAATCCTAAATTGCATACTTCCCTTTAATAATTAGATGTATGTACTTCCAGACCTTTCCCTGTGTGTGTGTGTAATTTTTTGAAAAACAGGGATGTGCACCATTCTGTTGCTGTTTTGAAACTTGACTTTTTTTTTTTTTAATTCAACATATGGCCCTCTAGCCATGTGTGAACACATAGAAGAAAATTCATCCTTTTTCATTGCCTTACAGTATTCCATAATAAGAATGTAGTATAACTTATTCTCACTCCCATGGTATTTTAAAAAATAATTTCAACTGCATTGGAAGATGTTTCTATTTATTTTTTTATTTTGAGAAAAAATAACCCCTCATCTAAGTTGATCTCTTTTTGAGGTCCTAGTCAGCCTCAGACTACCATTTATTAAGTCCCTACTGTAAACCAGGTACCATGCTGAACACTTTACGTTTGTTAACTACATTTAAATGTCTGAACAGTTCTAGTTGGTGTGGGTAATACTCCTGTCTGTGTTTACATGTTAGAAAATCAAGGTTCAGAAAGGGTATTTAACTTGCCCAAGGTCACACAGCTATTAATAGTAAGTGCTGGAGTGAACTTTGAGACTCAGATCTAACTTTTAAGTGGGCCCCTGATCTGTGCACTTCAGTTTGTAAGTGTTCATTAAGTACTGACTCAGAATGCACCCAGCAGTTTCTGGGCCCTGAAGGTGATATGAGGGAAGCAGAGAGCTCACTTTCATAAAATGATTAGAAAACTCTAGCAAAGGGCTGCGTGCAAAACAGTCCGGTGGCTGGCACACAGACAACATTGAAGAAATGGTAGCTCTTATGGAGACAGTAAAGATTACGTATTTATTCCTCCTCTAGAACCTATCGGAGAATCAGGGAGCGAGTGGAAGGACCATCCAGAAGTGAATACTGATAATAACCACAATAATAGTATTGAGAGCATCAGTAACTAATATTTGCCTTGGTGCTTTTTAGTTTTCAAAGTTCTATCAATACATCCTTTATCCCATTGGAACCACTGGGCAAAGCTTTGCAAGTTCTTCTGCCCTAATAAGGGTCAGTTTTCATGATGTATGTAAACAGGTACATTCTCTATTTTGAGGGTTACAAGTTTTGAAATGGACACTATACATGGATATATATATCTATATATATGGAAAATATATTTTGTACATTACATTGTTTACATTTTCTGTATTTTTGCTTATTTTTTGACCCTTGGATGAGATTTGGACTGAAAGTGGTGTGTTTCAGTCTCCTGTTATTAGCATTTCTATTTCTCTCTTCATTTCCTGTAATTTCTGCTCTATGAAAGTGCTGGTGTGTTGTTTGCTGTAGAGATAGTGTGAGTCATACCTTCATCTCATTCAGTGCCAGGAGTCTGAATTCTGTCTTGTCATAGATCAAAATCGCAGCCCTTGCCTTCTTTTTGTTTACATTTGCTTGGTGTATCTTTCCCATCCGTTTATTTTTAGGCTTTTCAAATCAATGTTCTTGGGTGTATGTCTTTTATAGAGTTAGATTTTGTCCTATGAACCCTTCTAAAACTCCTTTTAAGTTTTTGTCTTTATTTTTCATTGTAGTAGAATACAGGTTGCATAAAATTTGCCATCTTAACCATTTTTAAGTATAGAGTTAACAAGTGTTAAGTACCTTCACATGGTTGTGCAACCAGTTTCCAGAACTCTTCACCTTGTAGAACTGAAACTCAGCCCCTTAAACAGCTCCCATCCCTCCCTCTCCCAGCCGCTGGCAGCCACCATTTACTTTCTGTCTCTGTGAATTTAACTGCACTAAGTACCTCATATAAATGGAATCACACAGCATTTGTCTTGTTGTGACTAGCTTATTTCACTTAGCATAATGTAGCGTGTGTCAGAATAGCTTTCTTTTTTAATGCTGAAAAATGTTCTATTGTCTGTATGTATAAGACTCCTTTCAATAGATGACTTAAACTCATTTATATTTATTGATAATACTGTTAGGTTTAGTAGAACCCACTTACTTTTTTTCTTTCTGTGCAGTGTTAACAAAAGCTGGTTTGGTGTTGAAACCCTTAGCATTAGATGGAAAAGGGTTGCTTCTGCAGAGAGGAAGTTACCATTTGTTGAATGAACAAATGAGTGATGATCCTTGTCTCTTCTCTTCCTCTCTTCTGGTCTCTGTTTTAATCCTTCCTGTGCTGTTAGGTCAGATCAACCTGAAACATAGCCTTTATCCTTTCATTCTTCTGTCCCCACACCTTCAGTGGCTCCTCATTGGCTGCTGAATTATGGTCAAACTCTTCTCCCTGCCATCCAGTAACTTCTGCAGTCTCTCTCTTCAGTTGTGACACACCACCCACAGCTACCCTGCTGAGGCAGCCAGTGCTTATGCTGAGTGGAATGATAGCTTTTCTGAAATTTTGTGCCACTTTCTTCTACCTCCATGTCTTTTCTTGGGCTATTTTCTTTGCCTGGTGTATGCTCCTGTAAATCCCTGCCCCACCCAGTAGGCAGAATTTCTGTCTGGTCTTCAAAAGCCGTGGTCCCATGTCCTTCCTTACACTAACCCATTCATTTCTTTAAAAGACATTTTTTTTAACTCATTTGGCTGTCTCGGGTCTTAACTTGCGAAGTACAGAACCTTCTGTTGCAGCGTGTGGGCTTAGTTGCTCAGTGGCAGTGAGATCTTAGTTCCCTGACCAGGGATTGAACCCTGCTTTGGAAGGCAGATTTTTTTTTTAATGTATTTACTTTTAATTGAAGGATAATTGCTTTACAATATTGGTTTCCTTTCTGCCATACATCAACGGCAAGGTGGATTCTTAACCCCTGGACCGTCAGAGAAGTCCCAAACCCATGCATTCATCTACCTGTTCCTCCTCACCCCTAGCCCTACGTATGCGTAGGAAGCATCTCCACTTGAACGTTCCTCGTGCACCGGAACTCCACGACCCTACCTGGATTGCTCTTGCCCCCGATGCCTGCTTCCCTCCTGCATTTCCTCTCGGAATGGCATCACCTCCACCCAGGTGCCACGCCAGGACACCGGGAGCCACCTGGGCTCTGCTTCCCTCACCCCATTCATCCAGTCATAAGTCCTGTCATCTCTGACTCTGCTTTCCTCTCTGGGGGCACTTTGAGGCGTACAAACCCAGGAATAGATGTGGCACGTGTCCCGGACTGGCCTTGCTGGGGTCTCTGGCCCTGCCTCGGAGGCAGAGCGACACTGCCATTAGGTGAGCCCTGGGTGAGTCCCTTGAAAGGAAGCTCCATGCTATTTAACCTTTGGCCCCCTGACTAACGTAGTGCTGGGCGCAGAGCAGGTGTCCAGTTGTAACGGACCTGCCAGGACGTGAATACACATGAAGTCCCTTTGCATCGTAACCCAGAGTTTCCCTAGTCACTCTCACGTGCTTGCTCAGATCTCCAGCCTCATCTGAGGAGTCAGCCTTGGAAGTTTCTGGACATCTCCTAGTGGCTGCCTCCTGAGTGTCCACGGCCCCTGGTACCCACCACACTCCTCTCCCACCCAGGCCCCCCTCACTGGCACCTGTGACCAAGAATGCCACTTGAGGGGCAGGGGGCTCCTATATTCCTACTGGAATGTCAACTTTGGTGATAAGAGTGCTGGATCCTGGACTTGGGGTGCTTGAGCATGTTGGGTGGGGTCTCTGAAGAAAAGGGGGAAAGGTTTCTTCCCTAATCCCAGGCTGCCCTTGGGCCCCTGAACTCCAAAGTGGTCTCCCTGGTGTGTGTGTGTGTGTGTGTGTGTGTGTGTACGCACACACATGTGCGTGCTTAGTCACTCAGTCGTGTCCAACTCTGCAACCCTGTGGACTGTAGCCTGCTAGGCTCCTCTGTCCAGGGAATTCTCCAGGCAAGAGTACTGGAGTGGGTTGCTATGCCCTCCTCCAGGGGATCTTCCCAATGCAGGGATTGAACCCAGGTCCCCCAAATTGCAGGCAGATTCTTTACTGTCTGAGCCACCACAGAAGCCAAGCCCCGAAAGGCTGCAGCACAGTGGTCCTCACAGGCTGATTCCTGCCCCGGACGTGGTCTCTCAGCTGCCACCAGGGGCCGGGCACACGCGGTTTCTCTCCTCTGCAGGCTCCAGCCTCGGCTAAAGTCACCCCCTCTTTAGTGACGAGAAAAACAACAAATCCTGGGTTTTTGCTGTGTATCAGGCAACTCTACAAACTATTATTTTGCTCATTTTAAGAATGAGGAAGCAAGCACAGAGAGGTAAAATTACTTGTTCAAAGAGGTAGACCAGAGGAAGACTTAGAATACCGGGAGTCTGGTGTCTGACCCCTAGCTAGGCTGCCTCAATACATTATTTTTTAAAATCAATCAATCAATTGATTAATTTGGTTGTGTCAGATCTTAGTTGCAGCATGAGGGCTTCTCCAGTTGCGGTAGGTTCAGTAGTCACTGCATTCAGGTTCAGCTCCCCACCCACGTCACATGGGATATTAGTTCCTCGACCAGGGATCGAACCGGAGTCCCCTGCATTGGAAGGCAGATTCTCAACCACTGGACTGCCACGGAAGTCCCTCAATACGTTATTTTAACTAAGAGACTAGAGGGGCTGGAAAGGCCTTGTGAGGTGCTGAAGTGGCCAGAGAGAACGCACAGGTCCTGTCCCAGTTTTGTCCTTTCCAGAGAAGGGCATGGCAACCCACTCCAGTATCCTGGCCTGGAGAATTCCATGGACAGAGGAGCCTGGCAGGCTATAGTCCAAAGGGTCGCAAAGAGTAGAACATGACTGAGTGACTAACGTGTGCTCAATAAAGGTTCCTTCACTTCCCCAGGAGTCCCAAGGAGAGACAGGATCAGTGGTTTCAAAGATGGCCAGAGAATCCCTGCTGCTCCCTGACATGTTCACCCATTTGGGGCAAAATAAGAGCAATGTAGCAAACGTTTCCACAAAATTATTTAACTAAAAGACTCATCTGCATTCTTAACATCTTGCTCTTCCTACTTCTGTTATTGATGTTAACATATTCTTTTTCTAATGGAACGATAAGAAGCTGGTGATTCTAAAAAAAAAAATCCTCATTTAGAAAAATAAAAAGTTGGTCACCTTCTGTTGGTCCCCTCAATTTTTTCTAACTGTACAGATGCTTGAATCCCCAAGAGTGGGAGCCGTAGGACCTCGCCTACTCTCAGAGCTGATGTCCCCAGGGCTGTCATCCCCACAAAGCCGGAGCTGTAACCAGGGAGAGAAGTGAAGGGGGCGGTTTCACCTGTGTGGGTGTCAGGGACCCGGTGGGTGAACAAGCAGTGACGGTGAGGCAGGGGTTGGAACAGGACAATAGTCAATCATCAGGGTTCAGAGTCCCTCGAGGGAGGAGGGGCGGGCAGAGAGAGGTGAGTCAGAGAGAGGAGAGAGGGAGACAGAGACAGAGAGATGCACGCAGGGCCAGAGGGAGGGAGGGAGGGAGGCAGAATCAGAGAGACAAAGAGATACAAGCATGCACACAGGTACAGGCGCAGGGGATCAGCAGGTAGAGACAGATGGAGGCGGCCCCAGAGAGAGCAGCTGATGGTGACAGACAGTTAACAGGTACTCCAAAAGAGAGGAGAGACAGAGACACGGAGGGAGCTAGAGAAATACAAAGAGAGAAAGCGACAGAAATCTGGGGAGAAAAATAAAGATGGTTTTAACAGGAAAAAATGGAAAGGGACAAATACCTAGATGGAGGTTGAGTGAGGCAGACAGGAGAGTGGGCCCGGCGGGCAGCCTTGCGGGTGGGGGCCCAGGTCTGCAGCACAGGGTGTGGGCGAAGGAAGAGCCTGCAGCAGCCCCGGGCCAGGGCTGCTGGGACAGATAAGCTTGCCTGCCAAAGGAAAGCAGGGGAAGGAAAGACGTTTACAAATCCCCCGGGGGGGAGAAAGCCAGCAAGGCTGCCCCTGCCCTGGAGAACAATGGGTACTTGACTTCAGTGGGTCATTAATGAGACAATTAATGGAAAGAGTAACAGAGGCCTCCCCAGGGAGGACTTGGAGAGTGGATAAGTGGAATTATTGTGGGGCCAGAGCGGGTGGTTCTAAGGCCGGGGGGGCTGTCCCCACAGTCCCAGATGTCCAGCATGCCAGCTGCAGATTCTGGGCCCGGGGCATGGGGCCTCCCCCAGCCCCCCACCACCCCATATGCCCTGTGCTCCCCCACCCTGGACCCCTGCCAGCCCTCAGATGGAGCTCCAGCCTCTCTATCCCCATGTTTTTGATGCTGTTGCTCTCTCTACCTCGAATGTTACCCCTTGATTATCTGCATCCATGGAAACCCCACCCATTCCAGGGATAAATAAATGTGGTGCATCTGTCCAGTGCAGCGAGTCAGGGCCATATGTTTCCATAAGCATAGGGCCCCCTCGACATATAATGGCAGTGGAGAAAGCAAATGGAGTCATATGAACAGTGTGACACCATTCATGTACATTAGAATGATTCGAACACAAAGCATTTCTTTTTTAAATTATGCTTGTCTTTATTTTGCATTATAAAATTGTATTTTTAAAGAGAGGGTTGTGAAGGGAGACTTCCTAAATTCATAACAGTAGATTGCTACTTGGGGGGGTGGGTAGGGGGGTGGCTTAAAGGGCACCTAATGTCATCTTCCATGTATAAATACAGCTGAAAACTTGACAGTATGGTAACTTGGGGTTGTAAAAATAGAAGTGGTTGTTACCTTTTCTGCTTTTTTTTTTCTTTCTGTACTTAAAGTTTTTTTTTTCTTTATTGATACAGAGACATCCTAGTTATCCTCCAGATCCAGCTCAGTGCTCCAGGAACCCCCCCACCCCCCGAATCGGATGTTGTCTCCCTGCCCTCTCCCCCTGCCAGGCTCTCAAGGCTGTCATTGCTGTCCCTCTTATGTCCCCCTTTGTGAGTGTGTTTCCGACGGATAGTCTTCCACACGGGACTTCCACGAAACCCGGGGTATCTGTGTGACTGAAGCTCACCCTCCTTCACATCACTGAAGGAGACAACCCAGCAAGCTCTGTTCACATCTCAGATCCAACACATGATCAGTGTTGGGGGATGGCAGAGGGGTCCTGAAAGTCAAAGCATGGCTTCCAGAATGGGGGTCTAGGGAGAGGAGCAGCTGCCATTCAAAAATATTCAGAGGATCTCCCTGGCGGCCCAGTGGTTAGGACTCTATGCTTCCACTGCAGGGAGCACAGGTTCGATCCCTGGTTGGGGAACTAGGATTCTACGTACAGTGTGGGGTGGCTTATACATGTATATATACATATACATATATATGTATATATATATATATATATACACATTCAGGAAAGAAGAGAGGTGAACTTGTTTACTGCGACCAGAAAATCACCCCACCATCATCAACTGGTTGTTAGTGGTGACACTGCTAACAAAGCCACAAGCTAGAACTACAACAGAGTCCCCACTCCCATGCCCCAGCTGAAGCAGAGAGGCATGTGGCTCTTTCTACCCAAATCTACTCACTAAAAACCTCCCCCCAGTTCCAGCCAGTGAATCTCAGAATTGCTGGTACAATGGAGCTGTTGTAGAGCTGGCAGGAAGGCCGCCAGTCCTGGCCCACCCATCCGGGCAGATGTGATTCCATCCATCACAGCAGTGCCATTTACTGAGCGACTCCTCTATGCCAAGCTATATTAGCTAATTTAATTCTCACAATAGCCCCTGTTTTACAGGGGAGGCCTCCGGAAGGCTGACTTGCTCCAGGTCACAGGATGGCTGTGCTGGGACTGAGTGTTGGGGATGCAGAGGTCTCCTTACTTGCAGGCAGCTCCCTTGTTGTACAAAAGGGGGAAATGGGATACCGACTCCGGGAGGGGGAAGAGCTCACCCATTAACAGCATAACAAGTGAGTGCCAGAGCTGGGATTTGATCCCAGAGTTCCTGACTTACCCATCCCCAAGCCCCAGATTCCCCATGACAGTCTACCATCTAGCAGGATTTTTCACCTGCTGGGGCTTGGCCATGTCATTATGTCTTCAGGGGACATAAAACTGTAGGGTCTGGGGAGCAGGGAGGGGCCTTGGAGACCATCTTGCTTGGTTCCCTCTTTGTAGTGACCAGGAATTTAAGGCCTAAATTAGGCAAGTGACTCATGACCCACAGAGTAATGTGGGTTCTCAGAATCTATTGACCCCCAACTTTAGAGTCCATTTTAATAATAGTTAACTTGGTAGCCAAACCTGGAGCAGACTGGAAACAATAAATTAGAATATGGAGTTTGTCGTCCACACAGAGATATCTGTTCAATGTGAAATACATGAATGAATGGACTTCCCTTGTGGCACTAGTGGTAAAGAACCCACCTGTCAATGTAGGAGACTTAAAGGAGGTGGGTTTGATCCCTGGGCCAGGAAGATCCCCTGGAGAAGGGCATGGCCAGTATTCTTGCCTGGAGAATCCCTTGGACAGAGGAGCCTGCCAGGCTACAGTCCATACGGTTGCAAAGAGTTTGACATGACTGACTCGACTTAGCATGAAAGCACGCACATGAATGGATGGATGGATGGATGGATGACCGCCAGGCTGATTTCTGCCTCCCACCAGGTTTCCCTTCCTGTGGCACTTCCCTGGTGGTCCAGTGGTTAAAAATCTGCCTTCCAATTCAGAGCATGTGGGTTCAATCCTTGATGGGGAAACTAAGATCCCACAGGCCAAGGAGAAGCTAAGCCCACGCACCACAGTGAAAGATCCCACGTGAAGCAATAGAGATTGTCCGTGCTGCAGCTAAGACCCAACGCAACCAAGTAAATAAATACTTTTTAAAAACCAGATTAATCATCTTAAACCAGCCTTTGCCATTGTGGCTTGGTTCAAGAGTCCTGTAGCTCCCCATTGCCTGGATAACTGAATCACCTTCTTCGTTCTTTTATTATGGTGGAGGCCCCTCTGACCTGTTGTCCATGTGGTGAACCCTTCAAAACCCAAATCATACTGCTCCCCTTCACAGTTCCCTATTGCCTTCAGGGAAAAGGCCCAGATTTTCACCCCCAGATCTTAACTGCAAGGTTTAACTTGGACTGTCTGTCTAACCCCATCTCACAGCAGGCTCTCCTTGGCTCTGGCTCCAGCCACCTCTGGCTGTGACTTCTGTTAGGTGCCCACATGTGCCTGTCACATCAGAGACATGCCATTCCCCCTGCCTGGGAGCACTCCAGACCCTACCTTGCCTGGCTAACTCCTTTACATCCTTTAGATCTCAACCTCATGTCACCGCTTCCAGGCAGCCTCCCCCAACCTCCCCAGATGGGCTTCATACCCTCCGTTGGCTGTTCCTCACAGCCAGCAGTCTGTCCCTAGGACTGCACCATCCCATTTGATTATACATAGCATCCTCAGTGCTTGTTTTCTGCCCAGACATGAGCTCCAAGTGGGTAGTCTTATTCATCAATACAGGCTTAGTGCCAGAACAAAGCCTGACACATGCTGTAAGTGTCAGTAATTGCAAGTGCCAAATACTCAGTATTTGCTGAATGATTGAATAAATACATTTGGCTCCTTGAAATTGATTTATTCATATGACAAATATTTATTGAGCAGCTACTAGGTATCAGGCATGATTCTCACTCACACCCTCACAGTGGTGAACAAACCACCGTAAAGTCCCTGCCCTCATGGAGCTTTCAGTCTACTTGAGAAAGGGAAAATTTAGAGAGATAAAGAAGTAACAGAAGGCCAGGCAGAGCTAAGTGCTATGAAGGAAAACAAAGCAGGGATAAGGGAAGAGCCCTGTGTGTTTAGGTTTGGTGGGGGGGTTGCCAGTTTCCAAGGGGGTAGTCAGGGAATGCTGCCTGGAGGAGGCAACATTTCAGTGCCAAACACAGAGCCTCTGCCTTCCTTGGGCTGGCTGGGCTCTAGGTGTGTCCAGGCATGACAGTCCCAGATTCCCAAACCCTCCCTGCCTCCCAGGGTGGGAGCAAAAGGAACCCAGAAGAGGCCTTTGGCCAAGGTCTTGAGGCGGAATGCGGAAGCCTAGAGCTGCTCTTCACAACAGCGATGATTGGGCTCCTTCTGCGTGGCGAGAGGCGGTGATTGCTTTGTGCACCGAGGACTTGGCTGATTGTGGCTGGGCGATTGGCACCCACAGACCACGGCCGCCAGGGTTTACCACACACCCCCAGCCCCGCGGTGGGCCGTGCGCAACGCGCCAGCCCAATCTCGCCTCCTATATTCAGAGTTGATTAGACGCTATTTCTGCCTGGATTTTCAGAAGGCTCAAGAGCTTTTTTAATCACTACAGTGGCTCATTACGGTTTTGCAGTGACACTCATGTCCTTCAGTTCTCTTCTCAGATTAGATTCTATAGTCAGATGAATATTGGATGATTTCATTACATACAAATGCAATCAACAGTTTTGCATAAATTTCTTCTCTTTTCTTGAGTTTCAATTGACCCCAGCACCCATGGTGGCAGGCACGATCCACATGCAAATGAGCTGGGTTTGCAGCCTCGAGAGGGGCCCCGGAGGAGGCGGGGACTCGCACCAGTCCAGGAGGGAGCCAGGGTTTGGGGGGGCCTCAGGTTCCGGAGAGGGGCCTGTGAGGAGGGGGCATGCCGAGGTCTAGGAGGCACATCCCCTTCAGATGATGTTCTTGCAGGTAAGCTGAGGCACGGGGATGCTCAGAGCCTGACACAGAATGGAATGTGGAGTTTCAGGCCAGGCAGCTGGGCGGGGAGGGGCGCACTCAGGATGCCTGGTGGCTACTTGACAAGTGGTGTGGACCTGTTACAATATTTTTGTTTACAACTAGCAGGACCTTAACAGTGCATTGCTGGTAAATGTTAGCTCTGACCCAAGGAAGGCTGCTGCTGCTATTGTTATTATTAATAGCATTATTATCGCAGTCATCATGTCATTTCTCCTGGAGAGCTCCAGCTATGGCGTGTGGATGAGCAACAAAAGTCTATAAAAGGCAGACAGGAAAGTTGGGAGCCCGGGGCGGTGGCCCTTGCAGCACTTTCTTGATGTCTGTCCTTTTTTGGCTGAGGGGCAGGGTATTCTCAGAATTGAGCCTCGGAAAGTCCCCAGTCTCTCCTTTATCTGGCGACCGAATCCTTTCTTCCGCCGGACTGGGGACGCATCTCATAGCCTATGCTTGTTCTCTCCTTGGGCCAAAGAGCTCCCTGCCTGCTGCCAGACTGGTCAGGCTTACTTGGCTCCTCGCTGATGGGCGGACCTCACCCCGCCGTGCTCTGGGCCCACTGCTCCTTCTGCGCCCTTGGCCCCCTGACACCCGCGAGTCCGCAGTGGGGACTGTGCTCTGCTGCGGCCCCTTGTTTCGGGCTGGCTTCTCACCTCCTGTGGCTTCTCCTCCCAGCTGTCCTCCAGATGTTCCTAATGGCTGTCATTGGTCAATGTCCAGGCCTGGACTCAATACCAGGCATGAGGCTGGAGGGTAACGTAGGGAGTAAGCTGTGTGTGGTCATGGGACCCAAGGCTAACAGCTGTGTACCTCTCTTGGGCGGAAGAACCAGGAAGGGAAGGGAAAGTTTGGGCCTGAGGGTCTGCCAGGACAGAGGTCTGGGCGTCTCAAACCTCACTTCCTCCAGGGAGGTTCTTTTTCAAAGCTCCTTTGTACACAGACGTGGCACAGGGAGTGCAGGGTTCAGGGGCCCGGAGAGAGGCAGGTGGATTCACAAGTGGTCAAGTTCCTGTCCCATCAGGGATGTGACCCCAGCTTCAGTCTCCATCATGGGCAGGAATGAACCTCGAAATGGACAGAGCCAGAGCCAGACCCAGAGCCGTAGTCTACAGCAGCCCCGGGCTCAGTCCCCTGCCGATCACTGCCCTCACCTTTCCAGATTGGGGTTAGAGAGATCCAGGAATCTGAATGGAAGTAGAGGAGCCCCATATGGCTCCCATGTGACTGCTGGGACCACTGCGGTCCAGAGAGGGGAAGGTAGGGCAGAGGGCCACACAGCGTGAAGCCAGAGCCTCCAGACACAGTCCAAGGCTGCTTTCCTGTCAGCTCTGGCTGCCCGAGGGCCATTCCTGGCCATCCTGTCGTTCTGTGCACAGTGATGGGGGCGCCTTCTTCTCCAGCTGAATGGATCTGTCTCACTGCCTGTGTGTTTGCCCTTGGCTGTTTTTCAGCTTTCCTGGGCTCCTCTCTCTGTTTGCATCTCTGTGTGCACTCCTCCCCCTGCCCCCCACCCCGCCGGCTCTCTCTGTCTTCAGCCTTGAGTCTGTCCCTCTGTCTCTGGATCCCTTCCTCCCCTTTCTCTCTCTGCCCCAGCCCCACTCCCCATCTCTCTGCCCCTGGCTGCCTGGTCCCTTTGCCAGGCTGCATCTGCTCCTTGCTTTCAGCTGCTGGGGTTGTTAGATCTGAGAGCCCCTGGGGCTGTCTCCCTTAGAGCTGTGGCTGCTGGAAGGAAGAGGTCTGGGGTGGGAGTTGGTTTCTGAACTCTTCGGGACCTTCTGCAGTGGCCAGCATTGGGCCACTCATTTTCTCTCCAGGGTAAGGATGGTAGGAAAGCAGTCATCTCCCTTGCATCACAGAGCTGTTCTCCTGCTGGTTGGCAGGGGGTGGGTGCTGGGAGTTGGGGGCAGCAGGTTGAGGAAGGCTCTCACTGACTCCCCAAGCAGATGGGGGTCATTCTATCCAGATCCCCAACTTGCAGCTGCTGTCTGTGTCAGGCTCTCCACATGGCAACTCCACGACTGCTCATCTTGCCTCCAGGTCCTCCTGGTAGAACAAACCTGGTCCCCTCACCCCAGTGGAAATCTGGTCTGCACCCACCTCGCCATCTCCTCTCCGTTACCAATTCACCTGTCTCTCACCCAGGCACGGTGGCCTGCTTTCCTCTGATGGCCCTACTTTCTGACTCCATGCCTCAGCACACACAGGACAGAGAGGAGAAGGCTGGGCTCCAGAGGCTGGCAGGTCGGTGCCAAATCCCAGCTCTGCCCCTTGCCAGCCGAGTTGTCTCAGGCAAGTGACTTAACTTCACTGAGCCCCAGTTTCTTCCTCCATAAAATGCAGATAACACTCTTGCCCTTGGAAGGCTGGCATGAGGATTGGTAACTTCTGTGAAAGTACCTGGCCCAGAGCTGGACACAGAGCAGACACGTGGTAAAGCATTTGTTATGGATAAATGAATGCAGAAATAACAGATGAATCATAAAATCGAAACCTGTACAAGGGAGACTGGGGGAAGGATTGCCAGGTGTCAGGAATGGCACAGGAAAGGGCGTGGAGGTGAGAGGTCCTGGAGAGGGACCGGGGAGCCGTGAGCGCTCAGGATGGATGCAGAATGCAAAATCCCAAAGGGAAGTCTCAGGTGGTTGTGGGGGCATGGTCAGAGGACAGGGACTTGCTGAGAGTCAGAATGCACAGGCAGGTAAGTGTAAGTGTCAGGAGCAGAGGCGCCGTGCTGAGACACTGGGCTTCCCAGGTCAAGAATCCGCTTCAAGAATCCGCCTGCCAGAGAAGGCTTCTTGGAGGGAGCTGGGCATGGAGGCAGAGTCATGGCCCAGAAGTGAGGCTGGGGCAGCTCTGGGAGTGGGGGGGGGGGTCCCTGGGGTGGCACTAGAGCACAGGGACTCTGCTGCCTGACAGCCTGGGGCTCTTGACGTGGCTCTGCTTCTTACTGGGGTCCATATCCTCGGTCCCACCCAGCCCAGCTTGTGCTTCCTCTTGCCAGTCCCCAGAGAGTGGGAAGGGCGGGTTTCTGGCCACTCCAGACCTGAGCCCCATGTCTGACTCCATTACAGGGCCTTGGCTAAGCTGATTCCCCTTTCTGATCCTTACTTTCTCCACCTGTGAAATGGGATAACAGTGTCTGTGGGCACTCGGCTGGGTGCCACTGAGGTCAGAACGAGTGCCGAACAATGTCAGCTCCTGACCATCACCCCAGGGCCCCTAACCCCTGGAGCAGGCCCAGACCCCCGATTCAGAACATCTAAAGCCAAAAGGGTGTGTACTGCAGTGGTCAGACTCTGCCTTGCTGGGTGCTCTTGAATACTTAACCTAGTTCTATAGTTTCCTCATCTGTAAAATAAAGATTATACTAGAAGCCCAGAATCCTTTATCTAAAACCTCTCAAGTTGAATGCTGTCAGAGCGTGTCTGATTCTAAAGTCTGTTACAGAATACACCCTGTATAATGTACCACCTCTCCACGGGGCCTGGGGCATTTTTTTTTTAAATATTTGTATTTATTTGTCTGGCTGTGCTGGGTCTTAGCTGTAGCACTCGGGATCTAGTTCCCTGACCAGGGATCGAACCCAGGCCCCTTACACTGGGAACATGGAGTCTTAGCCACTGGACCACCAGGGAAGTCCCTGGGGGCATTGCTCATAATCAAACTCATTCAGATTTTTTTTCCCAACAAAATGTATGAATATTCATACCAGGAAGTGAAATGAAGACCAACATAGTGTCTCCTTAGTTCAGGTCACCAAGTGTCTGTAAGACCTTTTGGTCACTGAAGCTTATAGAATTGTGGAGACAGGATTATGGGCCTGGAGTATGTGCCTTCACGGGGCTGATGTGTGGATAAGATGAATTACTACACACAAGGTGTTCAGAGACACACTTGGCACACAGTGAGGGCTCACACAGGCTATATGGCGGCTCCCTCTTCTGCCCCAAACCCTCCTGTGGCGTGCATGTCCTCAGGGTAAAACTGAAGCAGTTTTGAGGGAGGCCCTTTGTGATAGGAGGGCTTCCCTGATAGCTTAGTTGGTAAAGAATCCGCCTGCAATGCAGGAGACCCCGGTTGGATTCCTGGCTTAGGGAGATCCGCTGGAGAAGGGATAGGCTACCCACTCCAGTATTCTTGGGCTTCCCTGGTGGCTCAGCTGGTAAAGAATCCACCTGCAATGCGGGAGACCTGGATTCGATCCCTGGGTTGGGAAGATCCCCTGGAGAAGGGAAGGGCTACTCACTCCAGTATTCTGGCCTGGAGAATTCCCTGGACTGTATAGTCCATGGGGTCACAAAGAATCGGACACGACTAAGCGACTTTCACTTTGTGATCGGAACTCTAACTCCAGTCTCTGGACTGACCCTGCACACCCTAAACTTTTAGCTTCATCAACTTTTTTCAGTTCCTCAGACACATCAGGTTCTCTCTCTCTCTTTCTGCAGGCTGTTGCACTTGCTGTGACTTCTGTTTGCAATGCCTCCCTGCCAGGCCCCCTTTCTTAACTGTTTCATCCTGTATATGTCACAGCCTCACCTAAGCAGAAATCATACGTTGGGAAAATTGCCAGTCTCCCCGTCTAGGCTGAAATCTCTGGGAAGGCGTGGCCATGTGTACATTCTTCTCTGGCATCCACTTTTTGTGAATGAATGAACCTCCTCACCCATCAATGGCACTGCCACTAACACAGGAGCTGAATACATGTTTGTTGAATGAACAAATGAAACAGCTCTGGAGGGAGGATCCCACCCCTATATGTACCCCAGGAGAAGATTCTTGGAATGTCTTACCTTCCTGCCTCCCTCCAAACTTCACAAATGATTTTTTTTTTAAGGGACCCAGTCCATGCAGGGGGATCTCCCTGGGGGGAGCCTCCAGGATTGAAGGGTCGGGGGAGGTGGCAGTACATTAGGCAGAAACCACTTGTCCAGGGGTTGGTAGAGGCCTCTGGAGCCAGGGGAGCGGGAGGCGGGGGGGACGGGGCCTCCAGTACTCTGGACAATTGCTATAAAATAAACTCCATAATCAGGTAAATGCGTTCGTGCCGGGGATGGTTCCCCTGCAGCTGCAGGCGTCCCCCCCTGGCCCTGGAGGGGACCTGTCTAATCTCAGGGTAATGAAAACATGGGTCCAATTACCGTGGAGGGCCGAGGCCTGAGCTGCGGCCGGAGCGGGGAGCTGGGCCCCCTGGCAGCGGAATTAGAACATTTAAGCTGTCAGGCCGAATCCGGGAAAGGCCTGATTACCTGGCCTGAGAAGGGGCCACTTTGGTTTGGTGTCGACTATAATTTCCTGGCCGCCGGCCGTGAAGCTGGGGGCCACCTTCCCTCCTCTGTGATGGGGGTCCAAGACCTTCATCCCTGACCTCCACCCCTCCGGACCCACTTAGAGGGACCAGCCTTGGGCCTCCCAAGCTGCTCCTGTGGGGCAGAAAGAGGAACAGGTACCTGAGCGACACAAGCCGGGTGTGTGTAATACCTGGACACAAGTTAAGGAGGGTGTGCCCACCGGCCACGTGTGAATGACCTCATGTGTGAGGTGGATATGGAACATGTAGTATGGATGTCCTGGGTCCGTGTAAATGACACGTGTGCTATGTGGACTACGTGCAGCTGCTCCAGCACAGAGGTGTGTGTGGGACCCATACATGGGGGCTGTATGTACGGGATTACACATGCAGACCTGTGCACATGGCAGGGCTGTGGGTACACAGGTTACATCTGGTGTGTGTTCACAGTGGTAGGTCCTGAGCCATAAGTGCTGTGAGAACAGGAACCAAGTTCACCATGCTCACTGCTGGCCCCTCGACTAGGTGAATAGATGTTGATTATATATAACTGTTGAATGAATTTACATCTGTGTGACAGATACACACTGGGAGCTGTGTGATGTATGTATTAAAAGTGGAAGCCAGGACATCCCTGGTGACCCAGTGGTTAAGAATCTGCCTTCCAATGCAGGGGACACAGGTTCAATCCCTGGTGGGGGAACTAAGATCTCACAGGCCACAGGGCAACTAAACCCATGCGCCTTGACTACTGAGCCCGCAGGCTGCAATGAAGGCCCAGTGCAGACAAAATGAAAAAAGAAAGGAAGAAAGAAAAAAGACAAATCAATCTCTGAAAATAAAAGTAGGAGCAGATGGAGACTGTGTGGTGTGTGTGCCTACTATATGTGTTACCTGTCCCCGCTGTGTGATATGGGGCCAAGAACGATGACTACTGTGAGGGCCTGAACTTGAACTGTGTGACTACATAGACCTGTGCTCCAGGCCTGCCTCCTCCACTTATAGATAGTGTGATCTCAAGCAACTCATTTAACCTCTCTGAGCCTGACTTTTCTCATCTGTAAAATGGATAATAATAAACACAGCAAACTTCCACTGAGCACTTACTAGGTGCCTGGTACTGTCATTTTCATGAATTATTATCTTATTGGACTTTTCACAATAACCCTAAAAGTAAGTATAACTAATGTCCCTGTTTTACAGATGAGAAAACAGAAGCTCTCAGAGGTTAAATGATGGTGAAGCCAGGATTCAAACTCAGGCAATCTGACTGCAGTGAGAGCTTTTAACAACTGGGTTAAACAGATAATACCTACTTTGCATGGTTATTGTAAGATAATCCAAGTAATTCCCTGGTGGCTCAGAGAGTAAAGAGTCTACCTGCAATGCAGGAGACCCAGGTTTTATTCCTGGGTCGGGAAGATCCCCTGGAGAAGGAAATGGCAACCCACTCCAGTATTCTTTCCTGGAAAATCCCATGGACTGAGGAGCCTGGCAGGCTACAGTCCATGTGGTCGCAAGGAGTTGGACATGACTGAGCGACTTCACTTCAGTCCAAGTAAAGCACCTAGCACTCTATCTGGCACATAGTAAGTATCCTGTAAATATTATTACTGCTATTTGCACATGATACATGTGTATGGGATGTATAAATAGGTACAAGGCAATATGCAGAAGTATGGATACAGTATATTTGTGTGGGAGAGACTTGTGTAGGTGTGTTTGTGGGAGGAGTTAGTACAGGGGTCCATTTACTCCAAGGTTTACAATATACATACTTGGGTATATACATATGTGATATATTTTACTTAATCAACACAAGACATGTAAATAAATGTGTTGTTGTTGTTCAGTCGCTCAGTCATGTCCGACTCTCTGTGACCACATGGACTGCAACACGCCAAGCTTCCTTTCCTTCACCATCTCCCAGAGCTTGCTCAAACTCATGTTCGTTGAGTCGGTGATGCCATCCAACCATCTCATCCTCTGTTGCAACCTTCTCTTCCTGCCCTCAATCTTTCCTAGCATCAGGGTCTTTTTAAAATGAGTTGGCTCTAATATGTTATGATGCATTATATTGACAAGTGGCTTATGAAATCAGAAAAATCACATATTGAGGTATGTGATATATATGAGCCTGTATTTGTACACCAGACCCTGTACTGGGGAGCTGAAGAATATATGTAAATACAGGAATGATGGCTATCTGGGTCGAGGCATGGAGGCAAATGTGTATGCAGAGAGGTGATACATATAGATACAAATATGGTGTAGAGGACTCTCATACTGTACAGATATACTGCATCATATGTGGTCTCATAGGCGCACATGTATGTATTGTGTGCACATAATATTATGTATTATGCATGGGGGTATATAGGCTCATTGATGTAAACAGTGCATGCGTGTGTGTGACGCACAGATGGGATATATTGCATATTGTTTTGAGATGTATATGTCTGTTTATGACTCATGTTCAGTGTATCTATGCACAAATGTCACCTTCTCAGCTAAACATCTATGCTGTGCTTAGTTGCTCAGTCATGTCTGACTCTTTGCAACCCTATGGACTATAGCCCACCAGGCTTCTCTGTCCATGGGGTTCTCCAGGCAAGTATCCTAGAGTGGGTTACCATGCCTTCCTCCAGGGGATTTTCCCAACCACCAGGGAAGCCCAAGAATACTGGAGTGGGAAGACTATACCTTCTCCAGGAGATCTTTTCAACCCAGGAATTGAACTGGGGTCTCCTGCATTGCAGGCGGATTCTTTACCAGCTGAGGTACCAGGAAGTCCAAACATCTATTTTTGTTTATTTGTTTAATTGCTTAGTGGAGTCCAACTCTTTTGCAACCCCATGGACTGTAGCCCTACAGGCTCCTCTGTCCATAACACTTTACAGGCAAGAGTACTGGAGTGCGTTGCCATTTCCTACTCCAGAAACATCTATAACCACCTATTTAAAAGAGACCCAATTCCCCATGCCAGTCTCTATTATCTCCAAAAAAAGTATCACTTAAAAAAACATTTTTTTTAATCGGAGTATTTACACGTGGACATCACCAGATGGTCAACACCGAAATCAGATTGATTATATTCTTTGCAGCCAAAGATGGAGAAGCTCTATACAGTCAGCAAAAACAAGACCGGAAGCAGACTGTGTTTCAGATCATGAACTCCTTATTGCCAAATTCAGACTGAAATTGAAGAAAGTAGGGAAAACCACTAGTCCATTCAGGTATGACCTAGATCAAATCCCTTATGATTATACAGTAGAAGTGACAAATAGATTTAAGGGACTAGATCTGATAGACAGAGTGCCTGATGAACTATGGACAGAGGTTCGTGACATTGTACAGGAGACAGGGATCAAGACCATCCCCATGGAAAAGAAATGCACAAAATGCAAAAAAGCAAAATGGCTGTCTGAGGAGGCCTTACAGATAGCTGGGAAGAGAAGCGAAGCAAAAAGGAAAGGAGAAAGGGAAAAATATTCCCATCTGAATGCAGAGTTCCAAAGAATAGCAAGGAGAGATAAGAAAGCCTTCCTCAGTGATCAATGCAAAGAAATAGGGGAAAACAACAGATTGGGAAAGACTAGAGAACTCTTCAAGAAAATTAGAGATACCAAGGGAACATTTCATGCAAAGATGGGCTCGATAAAGGACAGAAATGGTATGGACCTAACAGAAGCGGAAGATATTAAGAAGAGGTGGCAAGAATACACAGAAAAACTGTACAAAAAAGATCTTCACGACCCAGATTATCATGATGGTGTGATCACTCACCTAGAGCCAGACATCCTGGAATGTGAAGTCAAGTGGGCCTTAGAAAGCGTCACTACAAACAAAGTGAGTGGAGGTGAAAGAATTCCAGTTGAGCTATTTCAAATCCTCAAAGATGATGCTGTGAAAGTGCTGCACTCGATATGCCAGCAAATCTGGAAAACTCAGCAGTGGCCACAGGACTGGAAAAGGTCAGTTTTCATTCCAATCCCAAAGAAAGACAATGCCAAAGAATGCTCAAAGTACCACACAATTGCACTCATCTCACACGCTAGTAAAGTAATGCTCAAAATTCTCCAAGCCAGGCTTCAGCAATACATGAACCGTGAACTTCCAGATATTCAAGCTGGTTTTAGAAAAGGCAGAGGAACCAGAGATCAAATTGCCAATATCCACTGGATCATCGAAAAAGCAAGAGAGTTCCAGAAAAACATCTATTTCTGCTTTATTGACTATGCCAAAGCCTTTGACTGTGTGGATCACAATAAACTGTGGAAAATTCTGAAAGAGATGGGAATACCAGATCATCTGACCTGTCTCTTGAGAAACCTGTATGCAGGTCAGGAAGCAACAGTTAGGACTGGATATGGAACAACAGACTGATTCCAAATAGGAAAAGGAGTACGTCAAGGCTGTATATTGTCACCCTGCTTATTCAACTTATATGCAGAGTACATCATGAGAAATGCTGGGCTGGAAGAAACACAAGCTGGAATCAAGATTGCCGGGAGAAATATCAATAACCTCAGATATGCAGATGACACCACCCTTATGGCAGAAAGTGAAGAAGAACTAAAGAGCCTCTTGATGAAAGTGAAAGAGGAGAGTGAAAAAGTTGGCTTAAAGTTCAACGTTCAGAGAACTAAGATCATGGCATCTGGTCCCATCACTTCTTGGCAAATAGATGGGGAAACAGTGGAAACAGTGTCAGACTTTATTTTTTTGGGCTCCAAAATCACTGCAGATGGTGATTGCAGCCATGAAATTAAAAAACGCTTACTCCTTGGAAGGAAGGTTATGGCCAACCTACATAGCATATTTAAAAGCAGAGACATTACTTTGCCAACAAAGGTCTGTCTAGTCAAGGCTATGATTTTTCCAGTGGTCATGTATGGATGTGAGAGTTGGACGGTGAAGAAAGCTGAACGCCGAAGAATTGATGCTTTTGAACTGTGGTGTTGGAGAAGACTCTTGAGAGTCCCTTGGACTGCAAGGAGATCCAATCACTCCATCCTAAAGGAGATCAGTCCTGGGTGTTCATTGGAAGGACTGATGTTGAAGCTGAAACTCCAATACTTTGGCCACCTCATTCGAAGAGTTGACTCATTGGAAAAGACCCTAATTCTGGGAAGGATTGGGGGCAGGAGGAGAAGGGGACAACAGAGGATGAGATGGTTGGATGGTATCACCGACTTGATGGACATGGGTTTGGGTAAACTCCCGGAGTTGGTGATGGACAGAGAGGCCTGGCGTGCTGTGATTCATGGGGTTGCAAAGAGTCAGACATGACTGAGTGACTGAACTGAACTGAACTGATAGTTGCTTTGCAATATTGTGTTAGTTTTCTGCTTATAGCAAAGTGAATGAGCTATAGGTATATATACATCCCCTCTTTTTTGGATTTCCTTCTCATTTAGGTCACCACAGAGCATTGAGTCGAGTTCCCTGTGCTAGTCAATGGGTGCTCAGTGGTTATCTATTTTATACATAGTAGTGTCTATACGTCACTTTTAAATACACAATATATCAATAATTCAGTGATGTGTGATGCTCACTGCTTTTCCCCTGGTTTTGCTCCCTGCTGAATCGCAGCGCCCAGCGCGGGCCGGGGGCGTTGGAGACGCGCGGGCAGCTCTGTGGGGGCCTGTGCGGCAAGGAGAGGGTCCCTGGGTGCCCCGCGCGCCCGGGCCTCTGAGCACACGAGGACCCGACCCACCGGGCCAGCCGCGTGCTCCGTGCGCCGGGAAGGGACGGACGCCCACCGGCTGCCGCCTCCGCCCCCGCCCGCGCCCCTCCCCGGACCCCGCCGTCTCCCGGGGCGCGACCCACTGTACCAGCGCGGCCGGCGGGGCTCCGGCTCACTTCCCGGCGGCCGCGGGGCGGGGAGCGGGCGCGGGGCCGCGGCGAGCCGGGCGGCAGGAAACGGCGCATTGTTCGCAGGCCGAGGCCCCGGGCAGGGAGTTCCCGGCCCCGCGCGGACATAAAAGGAGAAAGCAGCGCCTGCCGAGCGGCCGGCCGGCCAGCGGCCCGGGCGGCCGGAGGAAGCGCGGCCCCGCGCTCCGCTGACCCCGGCATCCGCTCCGGGGAAGGCGCCCCGCCCCTGCAGCCCTTCGGCCGCGGGTTCGAATCCCGGCTCTCCGCCTCCCGAGCTTGCGTTTCCTCGCGTGTAAAAGAAAATAAAGCCCCTGGAAGCCCACCTCCGTAGCAGCCCAGGCGCTCCCTGCGTCCCGCCCCTCTCCTCTGCCCCCTCCAGTCTGATCATCCCACTGAAAACCTAGCCCTGAGCCGCAGTCCCTCGGGAAGCGAAGGGAGGCGGTGAAATCCTGGCTGCAGGGGGAAGGTTTTATCTACTAAACATCACCCACCAGTGTAGCTTGAGCGACACCCCTTTGTGCAAAAGGCGCTGCCCATGACAAATGCCCGAAAAGACTGCAGGATGGAACTTGGTCTGCAGGCTCTGCTATGGATGGGGAAACAGGCCTGGCGGGGTCGGGAGGAGACTAGCTAAAGATTATCACAAAAACAGTATCCAACAGTCTTTATGCAAATAAAGGGTCCTTCTGGAGCTTGGAAGGGCAGTCGTTTTTGTGGTTGTTGTCCATTGTAAAATCGATCAAACGAACACGGTTACTGGTGTGGCTCTTTTCAAAGCGGCTTTCCACTTGCTTCTCATTTGATCCTCACATCCCCTCGGAGGTGGGCTGAAGTGAACTGCGGGGTGAAGACGTGAAGTGTCTTGCACAAGCAGGTTGAGGGAGGGGGAGAGGGGCTTGTCCCTGGTCTGTTTTGCCTGCTCAGTCCTGTCCGACTCTTTGCCACCCCATGGACTGTAGCCTGCCAGGCTCCTCTGTCCGTGGGATTTCCCACGCAAGAATACTGGAGTCGGTTGCCAGTCCCTTCTCCAGGGGATCCTCCTGACCCAGGGATCGATCTCAATCCTGTGTCTCCCGCATTGCAGGCAGGTTCTTTACCACTGAGCCTTTAGGAGATATTAATCCCTGTGACTCTGGTACCATACTCTTGAGTGGGGCTGTATTTGCAGGAGGGTTAAGATTTAATCAAGGCAGAAAAGACCCTGATGCTGAGAAAGACTGAAGGCAGAAGGAGAAGGAGGTGAGAGAGGATGAGATGGTTGGATGGCATCATCGACTCCGTGGGCATGAATTTGAGCAAACTCCAGGAGATGGTGAAGGACAGGGAAGCCTGGCGTGCTGCAGTCCATGGGGGTCACAAAGAACTGGACATAACTGAGCAACTGAACAACAGTAACCCCACCCCATTCTAGCCCAGCCCACTCCAGCCCACAGCGCTGAGGTTTGCCCTCCAGGCCAGGACCGTACTCTAGCCTTTGAAGGAAAAGGTAGAATCCTCACTATTTAAAAAAAGGGCCCAGAGAGGTTAAGTGACTTGCACCAGGTCACACAGCAAAATGCCTAGGATGCAGAGACCTTTCACCCAATAGCCAGAGGAGAGCCCGGTCCCTGAGTGCTGGAATTTGGGGGACCTGTCATGGGGTGCCTTCACCCCCTGGGCCAGGAGATTCTGATTATGGAGAAGCGGCCCTCACTCCACTCCCGCCCCCGCCCAGCCCGGGAACCCTACACCGGGGGGTAATTGAGATCAGATGCGGCTGTGACCCATGGAATGCTCCCCAGGAACCTGGAAGCATTTATTGTCTGGAAGAGAATCCAGGGCCCACTGTAGGCTGCCCTCCCTCCCCACCCCCACCCCCGCTGCCTCCTCCCCAGGCAGTTAAAGGTGGATAGGGGCCCTGAGGAGCCCCTGGTGCTGCCTGGGGGTTAGTGCAGCCGGCCTTGATGAATACGACTGCTGAAAGCGCCTTCCTGGCTTCCTCCTTCCTGGGGATATGGTTACAGGGGGCCAGACTTCCTGCCCAGCCCGCTAGACTTCCAAGCGTGGATCTGCAGGCTCTCTAGGCCGGCGACTCTGCAACTCCACCCCCTCACCCCAAGCAGGCCCAGCTCATTCAGAGCTCAGCTCAAATGTCACCTCCTCAGAGAAGCCCTCCCTGACCACCCTATAAGAACTAGCCCACCTACAGGCAGTCTTGTCACTCTGTTGAATTTTCTTCATATCACTTATCTCTCTCTACTCGGTGGGTTTCTATGTTTTCTTATAATAATGTTTATTTCTTCTCCACCTCCCACCCCCTAATCCCAAATGTGAGCCCTGTTGAGTGAAGGGACTTTGTCTTGTTCACTGTGATGTTCTGGTGCCAGGAAATATGCCTGGGACATAGTAGGTGCTCAGTAAGTAAAAGCAATGAATTGAACCCTTCCCTTTGGCCTCTGAGCTTGGAATTCAACCTTGAATCTCTGCTCTGAGCTGGTGTGTCTGGGTTTTAATCTCACTTTTCTGGTACAAAACTCCAGTTTCTAATGGTTTGTCACTTTTTTTGTCTTCTCAAAAAACCAGCTTTTAGTTGTACTAATCTTTACTATTGTTTCCTTCATTTCTTTTTCATATATTTCTTCTGTGATCTTTATGATTTCTTTCCTTCTACTAACTTTGGGGTTTTTCTGTTCTTTTTTCCAGTTGTTTTAGGTGTGAAGTTAGATTATCTATTCGATATTTTTCTTATTTCTTGAGGTAGGATTGTATTGCTATAAACTTCCCTCTTAGAACTGCTTTTACTGCATTCCATATAGATTTTGACTTATCATGATTTCATTGTCGTTTGTTTCTAGGAATTTTTTAATTTCCTTTTTAATTTCTTCAGTAGCCTGTTCATTAGTTAGAAATGTATTGTTTAATCTCCATGTGTTTGTGTTTTTTACAGGTTTTTTTTTCCCCTGTAATTGATATCTAATCTCATAGCAGTGCAGTCAGAAAAAATGCTTGATATGATTTCAATTTTCTTATTTACTGAAACTTGATTTGTGACCCAAGATGTGGTCCATCCTAGCAAAGCTCCACTTTCTGAAGTTCATGCTCCTGCCTGCACTGATTGTCTCAGCCTCTCATCTGGGAGCTCCCAGCTGACCTCTGACCTCACATCTCTGACCCCTCTTCTTTACCCTCGTCTCCCCAGCCTCTGTTGTATGACAATAGGTAAGTCTCTTGCCTTTTCCTGAGCCAGCAGAATTCTTCAAACAACAGCTTTCATAGGAGCCCAGAATGTGAGACCTAACAGGGTGGAAGGTGGGAAGGGGGCCTGACCCCTGAGTGCCTGGCTTTTGACATCTGCCCTTCTGTTGTCCCCAGCACAGCTCTACAGTCCCCTGCACCTCTGAAGAGCCTCCCTGGTGGCTCAGATGGTAAAGAATCTGCCTGCAATGTGGGAGCCCCGGGTTCAATCCCTGGGACGGGAAGGTCCCCTGGAGAAGGGAATGGCAACCCACTCCAGTATTCTTGCCTGGAGAATCCCATGGACAGAGGAGCCTAATGGGCTACAGTCCATTGGGTCACAAAGAGTTGGACACAACTGAGTGGTTTTGACTCACTCACTCACACCTTTGAAGAACCCTATAGTTTGAAACCCTGAGATGTGATGATTTCTCAATCTCTTTTAGCTTCATAATTCTACAGTGCTGTTACTTAGATATATGTCTGGTCTTCAGCATTCACTGAATCGTTCATTTATTCATTCATCAAACATTAATCTGCCACAGTTTTTTGCCAGGCTTTGCTCTCATCTCTGTCCTCCAGTGTCCTGTGTCCATCTTCTGGTTCCCTCCTCTCATTCAGCAAGCAGTTCAGGAGCACATTTCACATACCAGGGTCATGAAATCTCAGAGGATTTGGGCAGAGTGGCTACTGGCCAATACGGTACCTTTGTGTGACTTTGGGAAAGGTGCTCCCTTCTGGGAGGACGCGGCCTTGCTAGACTCCAGCTTGACAGCAGAAAGTACCCTTGAGTGAAGAAAAAGGTGACTATCTCCTTGGCAGACAAAGCCCCCATTTGGGCGCCGGCTGGCTGGATTTCAGACACCATGCACTGTGCAAGACTTCATGAGTGGCTCCATGGATGTGTGACCTGTGCTTGGTTTAATGCTCTACTGTCACTGTTGTGAAGTTTTAAGCAATTTTTGAATGAGGGGCCCACTGTTACATTTTGCACTGGCAGCTTCAAATTATGTAGCCAGTCCTGATCCTTCACACAGTAGGATCCCACAGAGCAAGGGGGAGAGGGCAGAGTAGTGAAAGAAGACACCAGAGGGGGAGGGAGCAAAGGGCCTCGATTGCCAGGGTGAGGAGCCTGGATGATCCTCTGTGTGATTTGGTAAGGGTCCCCAACCTCCACCCTAACTAGAGCAGATCAGTGTAAATCTGTCCTCTGTACATGGGGTGGGTGAAGAGCACTTAGGATTTTGTTTGTTTAAAAAAAAAAGATGCTGCTTCTGCAGATATATTTGAGAGCCTTATTTATTAGGGGTAGAAAGCCAGAGAAGAGGTTAGAAGTACCTCTGCCAGCTTCTGGCTCTCTTGGAGGGCTTGGACTCTTTATAGACAAGAAACCTGAGCCTCAGAGAGGAGCAGGTGTGGGTCACAGGCAGTATTAGAACCCAGGATTCCTGCCTCCTAGATCAGGGCTGTTTGACTCTGTACCTTCAGGAATTCAGGTTCATAGCCCGCTGGATGAGGCCCCAGGCCCATTTCCCCAGGTCTCCCCAGTGGGTCATCATCCCCAGCAGAGAGGTTCCCCTCTTCCTCTGCTAGGCAGACTTCCTGGAAAAAGACAGCCTCTGCTGCCACCTGGTGGCAACTCTGAGGTAGGGGAGGGGGCCACCTTGGCTCTGAAGCTAGCAGCAGTCCTGGTCTGGACAAGGGGCCCTGTGTTGTGGGGCAGGGACAGCCCTGTTCTGGGGCATTAACCTCTTCGGGACTCTAGGATCATTAATGCTGGAATTTGTCATTGTTCTTTAGTCTTTAAGTCGTGTCCGACTCTTTTTGACTCCATGGACTGTAGCCCTCCAGGCTTCTCTGTCCATGGGATTTCCCAGGCAAGAATACTGGAGTGGGTTCCCATTCCCTTCCCCAGGGGATCTTCCCTACCCAGGGATTGAACGCTGGTCTCCTGCACTGCAGACAGATTCTGTACTGACTGAGCCACCAGGGCTTGGCAGCCAGCTCGCAAATCTCATCTGCTTCTCATTTGTCCATTGTGCACCCTCGATCAGGTGGCTTAGTTTCCCAGTCTGTAAAACAGCCTCCATGGTGACAGGACCTCCGTCAGAGGGCTACGGTGAGGAGTCAGTGGGTGAAGCTGCAGTAAGCTGGGGCCAACTACGAGGTCAGAGGGCACAGTCTGCACATGAGGCCGCCTCACTTCTGACACCAATGGCAAGTTCAGGAGGTGCCCTCGAGTCTGGTCATTCACTACAAAGACTCACACAACTCACTGAAAGCTCTGATACTCACGGGTGTGGTTTCTTACAGGGAAAGGATACCCACGAAGATCAACCGAAGGAAGAGATACACAGGGCACTCACCACTGGCTGGGTCCCCCAGCCGGTAAGGACAGAGGCAAGACTCATGCTTCTTGGTGCAACTGGCCCTTGTAGCCTCTTGAAACAAACGTACTGCCAGGGAAGGTGGTGGCAGCTGGTCCACCTGCAGGAGGCCCATCGGGCAGAGGAAGCAACTCATGCCACGAGATCCCGAGACGGCAGGGCCAGCAGGAAGCTGGGGAAGCTGACTACAGTGTCCCAGGACCTTCCGAGATGCAGACTGCCTGGTGGGTGGGAGTGCGTGAGGTCAGCTCGGAGAGCTCGCCCCTGGGGCCTGGCCTGCTCTGAGGCTCAGCGGGGCCTCAGATTCGCCCTCTGTTTCCCCCCCCAGCTCTGTGGGGCCCAGGGTGGAGGTGGGGAGAGGGGTGCTGGGGAAAAGAGGAAGGAAGAGCCAGCCCAGAGAAAGGCAGAGGGAGGGGACCTGCCTTCCCAAGGCCTCTAGGAGGGAGCTAGACAGGCCCCGCAGTGGGTTCTGAGGACCGGGGCTCTCCTGGGGTGACGGCAATTCAGGCAGGGAGAGAACCGCCTGAACTGGGCCTCTTGGGCAGATGAGGCAGCTGGGAGCCCAACCCGAACTCCACCTCAAGAGCTTGCTGGGAACAGAGCGGGGGTCTGAGGGCCAGGAGCCCCAGCTTCTGCTCTGTGTCTTCGGGGCCCCCTGCTTCCCCCTCTGGGTCTCCGGATCAGTTCAGTGGAAAGGGCTGGGCCCTTTCTACAGAAAAGCAGGAAGCCGGGGCTTATGGGAGGAGGTGGAGGGTACTTGAGATCAGGTCAGGGCCAGTCTTGGTGGCGTCTGTCCCTGTGCCTAGAATCTCACCCAGCCCCCATCCCGCCCCGTCCCAGCTTCTCTCTGTCCACCACGCAGACCACAATCCTGTCTTCTTGCTATTTTCAGACAGCCTAGAATTCTGAGGAAGGCGGGCTGGTGCCTGCCCAGGAACTCAGAGGTGCTGAGGGAGCATTCAGAGCAGTTAGAGGTGCAGCCGATCCCAGCCAAGGAGGAGAGAGCTGGGGCCTCCCTTCTGGGCTGGGACAGAGCCCTCTCGCTGGCCTGGCCTGGGCTGACCAGGAGGCTGGAGGGGGGTGGTGGGGTGGGGGCAGGGAGGAATAACCTCCTGGCGCTGGGCCTGCATGTTCACCCTTCCCCGGGACCAGGGTGGTTCGGGGGAGCTGTGCCTGGCCAAGGGCCCAGTGGCTGGATTCTAGACTCGGTCTGGCTGAACCCCCGAAGCTGACCCTCACAGGCTGCGGCTCTGTTGCTGGAGGCCAAAGCCCAACTTCCTCCTCTCTCCTGGGCCCATGACGCCTTCCCGTCGTGCTTTCAGAATTGTGCTTTTGTGCCGGGCTGGGTCCTGACCTCAAGAGGTGGGAAAGGTCAGGGTCAGTGGTAAGTGACCCTCACCAGAGGGGCACCCAGTTTGCCTCTTGTCTCCTTTCTTCCCAACCCACTCAGGGAATACACTTTTCTAAGAGTTAGACAGACAGACAGACGGACAGAGAGACACCGCTCTGAGATGCTTTGGGAAGGGTCAGAGTTCTCTCAGTCCTGGAGACCGCTTCCAGGGTGGAGGCAACTGTTCTCCCACCCACCTCTCAGCCAGTCTGGCCGCCCCACCTTCTTCCTCTAGGTTCAGAGTCTGGGGTCTCCAGCTCAGGAGGGCCTCGTTCTCACTCTGTTAGCTCTGAATGATCTTAGGCTATGCCCCTGCAGCCTCCAGGGCTCAGTTTCCCCATCCATAAAATGGGAAGATGGGCCTAAAGCCCCTTCTAGGTTCTAGGGTGTAGAGTTGTGCTTTCCTTCCTTCTGAGGGAAGCAGATTCAGTGCAGGCACAGGTGGCCTCAGGCCTGACTCAGCAGCCGGAGAGGTTCCCAGGCAGCCCCGGGGTGACTGTGGTTTTCTCCATCAGAAAGAGGCAGAAGGGACGGAGGGAGAAGTTAACCCCCCAGCCAGAGGGTCAAGCATGAAGCTGATTGTACCAGAAATAGGGACAGAGATGGGAGGAGGGTCAGCAAGAAGAAGATTAACCGCACAGAGAGTAAAAGAGGAAGAGAGAGTCCAAGATAGAGATGAGGAGACAAGGCAGCTCACACGCAGAGATAATGGCCGAGAGAGCGAGAAAGAGGTACAGAGATGGGCTGAGCGATAAGGCAGGGAAAGGAAGGCAGGGCCTTGCAGGAGTGGAAAGAGGGCCAGGTGGATGCGGCAGGGAAGCCAGTCACAGAGACTTCTGCTCCCTGGGGCTCGCAAAAGCCAGATCCTTTTGCCTGCAAAGTGCTCAGGTCTGGTGGTCCCACTTCTGCCCATCAAATTTCCCCTGGGGCTGGGACCCTCCCGGCTGCCCAATCTAAATGTACCCCAGACCCCACCTCCCTGGGGGTAGTGTGTGCAGAGATGAGAGGCCTCGTAGGCTGAGGTCTCTGAGGCTTCGTGGCCTCGGGCTTTCACGAGAGGGTAAAGGCAAGTGGTGGGAAGTCAGAGATGAATGAAAGTTGTTATCAGTGAAGGGACGTGGTTAGGGTTGGGAGGAACGAAAGGAGGTGGAAAATCCAAAGGAAACGTTCCCCATCTTCTTTTTAGGTTAGATATTAACTCGGTGTCTTACTATTTGAGGAAAGATAGGCAGGATTGGGAAGCAAGTATTTAGTGTCGGGCAGAAGGAAGAAAAGCAAAACAAGAACAGAGCTGGGTAGGGATGGGTTTAGTTGAGCTGAATTGGGTTGAGTTGGGTTGAGTGTATTGAGTTTGCTGTGGGTGGAATAGAGTTGTGTTATGTCGTGTTGGGGTGGGTTGGTTGAATGAAATTTAGTTTGGTTGGATTGAATGGAGCCTGATTTGGCTGAGTGGCCCTGAGTTGAGCCGATGTTCCTTGAATGGAACTTGGTCAAGTTAAGCTGAGTTGGGTTGTGTGGAGATGGGTTGCTTGGGGCTGAGTGGAGTGGAGTTTGGCTGCATTGGCCTGGGCCGGATTTGGGTGGGTTGGGCGGAAAGAAGTTGAGTTGGGTGGACGAGTTGAATTTAGGACAACTGAGGTGGGCTGAGCTGAAATAGGTTGGGTTGGTCTGGATAAGAAAGTCGAAGAGTCCAAGTGGACAGGAGTGAGGAGGAGTCTAGATCCGGCATAATCTAAGTTGTGCTGCCAGGGAAAGGAGGTGGAGAGAGCTACCAGCAAGGAGAGACCTGCTGAGGGGAGGGGGCTGAGGTGTGGGCCATCTCAGTGTTTCTCCATCTTTCTACCGCTCTATGCTTCCAGTGTTGTGGAGGCTCGCTACAGCTGTGACTTAAACCTTGGCCTGGGAAGAAGGGACTCTCATTGGACAAATGTGTGTGCCCAAGTGTGTGTTTGTCCCCAGGAATACCCCATCCTCTGTCTGAGGCTCCCTGAGAGCGGAAGTCTCCAGCAGACCGTCTAGAGGTTGGCCAAGATGCCACCTCTTGAGGGTTTGTAGGATGGATGCAGTGCAACTGAAAGGAATCACAGAGCTGGGGGTCTAGTCCTGTGTGCTGGGTGCCAGGTGCCCTGGGAGACACCCAGTTCTTGTCCTAAGGGCTTAGGTTTGGGGGCTCTGAGGTGTCCACAGAGCCAGTGCTTCTCTCCTCAGAGAGTGGGGGCCTGTGGGCAGGCGGCTGGCCAGTCCTCACTCACCACTCAGCTCTTCCTTGTGGTCCTGTGGTCCTGGCCGCATGACTGGGCCTCTTCAATCCCCAACCCCTTGGTGACTCACATACATGTGTGCACATGTGCGCACACACACACACATATACACACACCCCCCACAGAGCATGGGAAGCCCCGTGACAGAGCCCTAGGTAGGATGGATGAGAAATTGGTTCTTTATAGCCAGGGGGATGTCCCCTTCTGTCCAGGCCCTTGGCAGAGCCCACACGCATCATTCATGGTGTAAAAATGCCACATATTTGCAGGGGATGGAAAAGGCAGAGAAGCCACAGTTTGAAATTCTGGAGTTGCAGTTGGACAATTGGGAGACCCTAGCCAAATCACCTCAACTCTTGAGTGAGGTTTTTCATCTGTAGAATGTGCGAAACCTTCCTTTATACAGTAAGGGAGACAATCAAATGAGATAACAAATATGCAAGTGTTTGCACACTGTATACTCCTGATTGTGTGTGTGTGTATAAGCAATAGTCATTCATTCATTGCTACATTTGTTGGATTCATTTATTTAAGAAACACTGATTACAGAACTTAAATGTCAGGCAATGACCTAAGCATTTTATAAGAATTAACTCATTGAATCCTCATAACAACTATAAAGATGGTGCTGGTGTTCTCCCCATCTTACGCATTAGGAAACCGAGGCACAGAAGGGCTAAGTAACTGGCTTAACACCATATCTAGGAAGTGATAGAACTGAGATTCACACCTAGTCCTATTTGATTCCAGAATATTTCATTCATTCATTCATCAGACATTTACTAAGTACTTTCTCTGTGTCCGGGCCTGAGGCGACAGAAAAGCCCCAGGCTTAGTCAGCGTGGTATTATGGTTCTCAGCCAGAGGCAGATGTAACCTCCTGGAGGGAGGGGGGAGGCTAGAAATGCATTGAGCAATTTTTGGTTTTTGCCGTGACTGAGCTTACTATTAGCCAGCTAAACTTCCTGCCCTGTGTGTGGGAAAAGTCCTACACAAAATGTCAATAGTGCCCCATTGAGAAACCACTCAAGAAAACAGTACTGGCTTTGGAGTCATTCCTGACCTGGATTGAGTCCCAGCACTGCGATTCCAAGACTTTGTGACTCCGACTGAAGTTGCTTCATCTCTGTGAGCCTCAATTCTGGCAAACATGGTCTGCGAAGTGCCCAGATGTATCTGGCATGTCCTGGTTGTTCAGCAAACACAAACATCCTTTCCTGCTCAAGAACACACCAGAAAGTATCGAGGAGAAGCAGCTTTGGATTCCAGCATCCCATCCATACCCTTTTCCCTCCCACTCTGGACGGCTCTGAAGCCTGCCAGGCTCCGGAAAGGCAGGGGACTTTTCATCCCCATAACCTTTCCTTCTTCTCTTCTTCCAGGCTCACGGCCAAAGGAAAGAGAGCCTCTCTTCCTACCAGCTCTGAGGTTTCGGACAAAAGCCACTTACTGCTCTGAGCCTTGGCTTCCTCATTTGGCAGGTAGGGAAGCGGAATGCTGGTGGATATCAGTTGCCTCTGCCTGCCCTGTGTCCCTTCCCTCTTTTTTTGTACCCATTTTTCTTCTGGGGAGCGTCCCTCTCTCCTTCTCAGTTCACATGGGCACCTGCTCTACGACTAGCCAGGAGGAATCAGGACAGTCCATCCGCCTGCCCACAGCATTTGGTTCAGGGATGGGCACGTGAGCTAAGCTGGAGCAACCCTAAGCATCCAGGAAAGAGACATCCTCTTTTCATTTGGGATTGGGTCACTAGGACCATGTAAGCCTGGAGCTGCCCCAGAGCTTGGGGGAGCATCTGCCTGAGAGTGAAGTCAACTAGAGGGGGCGAAAAAAAGATTAGAAAGAGAGAAAGAGAGAGAGATGGAGACAGGGATATACAGAGAGAGCGGAGAAACTTGACATCTAGATGCAGCCATACCTGTCCCCAGTTTTTCAGCTTGGGAGCCAACACTTTTTCTTTTGCCAAAATCATTTGGAGTTGAGTGTGGGTCACTTGTCATAGAAATACTCCTGATTTATTCAGGGGTTAAACCATCTATGTCAGAAGGTTTCTGTGTGGATCAAAAGAGAAGGTGATGTAACTGAAAATGTTTTTCTAAACTGCATGTGGCTGAATGACTGTAAGTTATTAACCGAGGTGCTAAGGCAGGAACACACATTCCACACCAGTGATGAATCAGTCCACTTCTATCTGAAAGGCTCAAGAAACCGGACTTCTAAGCCTCTTGTCTGAGAACTGAAGAGTTGTTTGGAAGTGTGAATTCTTGCTCCCGACATTTTCAGCTTATTGGAGGCAGACCTTCAGAGGATGAGGTGTCCTTGCACTGGGGCACCACTTTCATAGATGACTTGTTCCCAGGTTGGTCATTTTATGCGAGGCCGTAGGACACAGAGGAAAGAGACCCGGCCTGTTTGGGCAGCCCGTGCCTTGCTCTGAGCCTCCGAGTCTGACACTGAGCAGGTCTGGGTTGGACCTTCTCTCAGGCGGCTCCGGGCTCTGACCGGCTGTGGTTCTGCAATTCTCTGACCCTCTCCTGGGACAAGCAAGGTCTTCTCACCTCTGGAGTCGGCAACACACACCCGTTCCTGGGTTCTCCAGAGAAGTCACACATCAGCAACCACAGCCCACACCGGAAAGAGACTCCTCTGTGTCCGGCAGACACAGCGGGCCCAATCTCCATTTCCAACTCGGGGTTCCTTCCTGTCTAATCCCCCAAACTCAAGTTCCCCATCTCCTTTGCCAGCAAGTGAGGTCATGTAGCACAGTTCTGGGGAAGGAGGTGCTGGTGGAAGTCAGCTGGAACTCAGGCTGGAGGACACAACACATTCTGAGAGTGATGGAACAGAAAGACCAAAGAGCCTGGCCTTCTGATGGCATTCTCTAGCAGCCAAGGTGCCTGGATGGCTTAACTTCTACACCAGAAGATTCCAGAAGAATCCTCTTTTTGTTTTGTTTTGTATCTGTTTGCTTAAGCTTCTATGTTTGGAGCTTTGCTGTAGGTAGCCAAATGCATTCCTAGTATTCTAGGTGAGCACCTGCCTGCATCCATTCTTTCTTAAATTCTTTCTGGTGTCCAGAACAAGCTTTCTTCACGTGCAGGACCACACTGACTGAATCAACTTAATTATTGTTAATTATTAATTAATATTAATTATTTCATACCAATACTAATAATGCCGAAGCTCCAATATTGTGGCCTCCTAATGCAAAGAGCCAACTCATTGGAGAAGACCCTGATGCTGGGAAAGATTGAGGGCAGGAGGAGAAGGGGATGACAGAGGATGAGATGGTTGGCTGGCATCACCAACTCAGTGGACATGAGTTTGAGCAAACACTGGGAGATGGTGCAGGACAGGGGAGCCTGGACTGTGGCAGTGCATGGGGTCGCAAAGAGTCAGACACGACTGAGCGACTGAACAGTAACGAATAACAATACTAATAATAAGTCCACCAGTAACGATCATTTACCAAGTATCTCTCAAGTGTCAGGGATTGAGCTGAGCAGTCTTATCTTCGCAGTGCTCCCAGGAAATAGGTATTGTTACAGCCCTTATTTCCAGATGAGGAAACCGAGCCTCAGCAATGACACATGACTGGCTGCAATATTGAATATGGAAGCTGGATTCCACATCTAGTGCCACCTGACTCTGAGACCCCGTTTCCCTCCTTCAGCACATCTAATTCAACAGGCTTAGTTATTCATTTTTAAAATATTTTTTTTGAAACATTGTGGTTCAAATGTGGACCATTTTTTATAAGTCTCTATTGAATTTGTTACAATATGGCTTCTGTTTTATGTTTTGGCTTTTTGGTGATGAGGTATGTGTGGTCCCAGCTCCCCGACCGGGGTTTGAACCCGCACCCCCTGCATTGGAAGGTGAAGTCTTAACCGCTGGACCACCAGGGAAGGTTATTAGTAAGTTGGGAAACAGGTCCAGGAGGGAGAAGAGTGACTTGCCTGGGGACCGCACCTTCTAGGCCTCCATTCCAGGACTCTTTTTATGATATCCTGCTGCTCAGCTGAGACTTGACAGCCAGGTCGAGGGCTGGGGCAGTGAGAGCTACTGAAGGTTCTGAGCAGTTAGGAGAGCATTTCACTACCGCAATAGGATCATGGAAACTGCTGCTCCTTCTTCAGCTCTGATGGAGGAGGAGGGGGATGCAGAGACTGATACTTTGCAGCCCAGCAACCTCTGGAACATTTATTGTACCTTCACAAGACAACAGCTCTTTCCCAGCCCCTCCAGCTCTTCCATCACAGGTGGTTGGGCCCCCAGATCCCAGGAGCTGATGTCTGATCCTCGAAGATTATTCAGATGGCACCAGCTGCCTAGTAGTGAGGTCCGTAGGACAGGGGACTCTGCAGTGGAAACTCCCCAGACGAGCCTGAGGACTCTCCACTCACCAACCTCCTGCTTGTTTATCTGCCTTCTTGTCCCTGCCTCTGCCTGGATGGGGATGTTTGTTTTAAAGATTCAGGACTTGGGATCCAAGAGAGCCAGGGATGGGGTACAGCAGGGAGTTACCTTGTCAGCTTCACAGCAAACAGACCAGGGAGACTTTGATTCCAGCTCTGCCACCTACTAGTCCGTGGCCTTTAGCGGTCAGTTTTCCTGTTTATAGCTTCCCTGGTGGCTCAGAGGTTGAAGCGTCTGCCTCCAATGCGGGAGACCTGGGTTCGATTCCTGGGTCGGGAAGATCCCCTGGAGAAGGAAATGGCAAACCACTCCAGTATTCTTGCCTGGAGAATCCCATGGACGGAGGAGCCTGGCAGGCTACAGTCCACGGGGTCGCAAAGAGTCGGACACGACTGAGCGACTTTCCTTTCCTTTCCTTTCCTTTTCCTTTTCCTGTTTATGAACATGGGGACAAGTAGAGAATCGATCTTAGGGAGATGTTATAATTATGAAGGAGACGTTGCATCAAAACCCCTTAGCATGCCTGCTTCACCGCACGATCGAGGGAAATCTTTGCATCTCGGTTTCCTCTTTTGCATTATGGGGATAATGCTACTTTCCTCTCGGAGCGGCTGTGAGAATTTGGCTGAGAGGAATGTAAAAACACTTTGTGATTCTCAGTTCTTAGCTTTTCAGCTGGACTCTGCTGCTTAAATTGGACCACCCAGCCTCCCCCTGATTCTGTACCATGCAATTTCTGTCTCCTTTTAACTGACTCCAAACACTGGCTGGGATTGGGTCTTGAAACCTAACCCTTACTAGTTGTGCAACCTTGGGTAAGCCATGTCAGCTTTTTGGGCCTCGGTTTCTTTCCCTGTAAAACGAAGGTCATCATTTTTTTGTAGGGCTGTTGGGAAATTGACACATGATAGCACATGTGAAATATGTGATACTCTGCCTGGCCCACAGGAGGGACTTGAAATATTAACGATCATTATTATTACTACTGATGCCCAACCCCAGCCTGGTACTGAGCAGGTAAAGAGGAGGCAGAGAGTTTTGCATGAAGCCCTCCTGCTCAGGCAGGGAACGTTAGGGAGAGCAGGTAATGAATTAACATTCGGTTCCTGCTGGAGGTTGGTCATACCTATAATGTTGCTCAGAATTACGCACATCATCGTGTTTTGTCCTCACGATAACTCGTTGTTGTTCAGTTACTGAATTGTGTCTGACCCTGTGACCTCATGGACTGCAGCACGCCAGGCTTTCCTGTCCTTCACTATCTCCTACAGTTTACTCAAATTCATGTCCATTGAGTCAGTGATGCTATCTAACCATCTCATGCTCTGTTGGCCTCTTCTCCTTTTCCTTCAATCTTTCCCAGCATCAGGGTCTTTTCCAATGAGTTGGCTTTTTGCATCAGGCGGCCAAAGTATTGGAGCTTCAGCATCAGTCCTTCCAATGAATATTCAGGGTTGACTTTCTTTAGGATTGACTGGTTTGATCTCCTTGCTGTCCAAGGGGCTCTCAAGAGTCTTCCAGCACCACAATTCAAAAGCATCAATTCTTTGGCGCTCAGCTTCTTTATGGTCCAACTTTCACATCCATACATGACTACTGGAAAAACCATAGCTTTGACTATATGGACCTTTGTTGGCAAAGTGACATCTCGGCTTTTTAATACACTGTCTAGGTTTGTTTTTCCTTCCAAGGAGCAAGAGTCTTGTAAGGTACAATAACTCTTACAGGAATGGAATTATGGACTCCATTTTACAGATGGGGAAACTGAGGCCCAAAAAGGGCAGTTGGCTGCCTCAGGTCACACTGAAAGCTCATGAGGAATGGGGAGGGGAATCTGAAGAGATGTTAGGTTGATTCCAGAGCTTTCCCGCCTGACTGAGAAGCTGCCTCCGGAGGTGGGGCTGGGTGGGGCTGGGTGGGACTGGGCCCCTGAGTGATTCAGGTAAGAGTCAGCTCTGATTTCCCCGGGCTTCCACGGGCTTCCAGTAGAGTTGCCAGGTAGTGTGTGTGATCGGGGTGGAGCCTTGCGTGGGGCTAAGCAGAGGGAAACCCCACCCTATGTCCTAGATGGGAAATAGGGAAGGAGGTCCTTGCCACCTGAGCTGGGAGGGGCTCAGGGCCTGGGGTGGAGCTGGGCCTGTGAGGCTGTTGAGGGTGCCTGCCGTGGGCTCAGCTGGGAGAGTCAGAGAAACTGAGGCAGAGTACTGACACTTCTGGTTGTTGTCACAGCAGATGGATGGGGTGGCAGTCACCTCAGTGAGGCTAGCCCTGTACCCTCACTCACAGAAGGTCTATATTTTTTCACAGATTCAACCACTCAGACACTCATTCATTTCTTTATTCCATAAATCTGTGTTGGTGGACACCTTCTCTGTTCCAGATCTTGTGTTTAGCCCTGGGAATACAAGAGTGACCAAGACGCCCGCAGCCTAATGAGGGACAGAAAGGGACCACACGTGCCAGTGTGCTGCCTGCTGTGACCAGAGGCGGCCCTGGAGAGTCCTCAGAGGACAGAAAGGGGTGGAGGGGTATCAGAAGATGCTTCCCTGGGGACACAGAGCCGGTCCTCGTACAGCGAACAGATGTTCACCATCGTGAGGGTTAAGGAAATCCCCTAGATGTGGAGGTTACAGGCTTTGGAGTAAAAGAGCTATGGCCTTTCCAGGGTCAGGGTGAGGACTGCCTGGGACACCCCCTTCCCTCACCCTGTATCTAGCTGCCTGCAGGCTCTGCTACAGGCATGCATCAAACACAGTGAGTCTAGATTTGAATTTGAATGCCACCTACCAGAGCCTGCTCCCCAGCCCTGGTTCCCTCCCTGGGTGTTATCACCAGCATCATGCCAGGAACCTAGGCATCTTCCTTCACATCTCTCTTTCCCTGAAGCTCCAGTGCTAATCAATCACCGTGCTCTTGCCGCCTTCTCTCTCATCTCCCTTGCCCCCACACCCCCTTTTGGTGTGGTCCTGTCCCTGGGGTGCTGCCTGGGCACCCTATCTGCCATTCTGCCTCTGGTGTCTCCTTCACTGCATCCTTTGTGAGACCTCCAGCTCCGGTCACACAGCCTGGCCACAGTGAGGGCGGAATCCCTCCACGCCTTTTCTTAGAAACCATCTGATTTGCCCTTTACATTGTTCAAATGGGAAACCAGAGGCCCGCAGAGGTGCAGACACTTGTCTGAGGTCAAACCAGGAGAAGAGTCCTTGAACTCGGATCTCTGACCCCCAGGTTCTTTCTCTCAGTGCCAGGCACACAAGTGCTGTTCCTCTGAGTTCTGGAGGGTGGCTTGGGAGTGAGGAGTCAACAGGAGGTACAGGGCGGGGAACTGGCTGTGCTCCAGGCTTGAAGGGAGAGAGGACCCAGGAGTGGAGATGGGGCTTCATCCAAGTTCTTCTTTTTTCATCACAGAAATCCCCCTTTTCTTTGGGTAACTGGACTCCCTGAATCTCACCCTAATCCCATTCCTCTGGCTGATAGCCCAAGCTTCATGTCTCCTCGCCCCATCCAGGTAGTTATCGGGGGCTCTGGATCTGGGTGGGGGATCTGGATGCCCCAGCACTCCAGGTCCCCAGGTCCTCTACCGGCTCCACTCCCTCTGGCATTTGCCCTGGCATTTGCTTGCTCTGTCTCTCTGGGGCAGCTGGCTTTTGTCCCAGTGGAGCATGGGAAATAGCTCAGATGGGGACATAGGAGGGACTCTGCGGCAGGCCTCCACTCCCTCTGGCATTTGCCCTGGCATTTGCTTGCTCTGTCTCTCTGGGGCAGCTGGCTTTTGTCCCAGTGGAGCATGGGAAACAGCTCAGGTGGGGACATAGGAGGGGCTCTGTGGCAGGCTTCACTTCTCCCATGCTTCTCTCTCTGCACCCAGAGATGTCTGGGAGCCTGCATACAGACCTTTGAGCCCTCCCTCCTGGCCTTCCAGGCTCTGGGGCTCACAGGATGGCTGGGTGTGGTGGGGAAACTGAGGGAGAAAATCTGTGAATGTGGGGACCAGGAGACTCTGTGGGACCCAGGGCGCACCCCTCTCTTCTAAGATCGGTTCCCCCAGCTACAAAAGAGAGGAGCTGGATGCTGGGACTCTGTAAAGTAGGTACATGAATGTACAACTAGTGGAGCTTCCACCCTGGCCACCCTGGAGCCTGAGGCAGGAGATCTTTGAAAAGAATGCTTCCTGGTCACGGGGCACCTACTCTGTGCTAGGCACTGCATTAGGAAGTTTGTGTGCATGACCTCGTGGAAACTTACAACCATCTCTGGGTTGGGTTTTATTATAATAGCAGCCTCACCTTATAAATGAGAATACTGCGGACCAGACAGGTTAAGTACCTGGTCCAAGGTGGCTCAGCTAGTAAGCTGTAGAGTCTCGATTTGAATTAGGACTCCTGGACTTGGAACCTGCGCTCTTCCTTCTGGCAGGAGAGGTTCAGGCAGTGGCAGGTGGCCTTAGAGGGCAGGGTTTCAGCCCGTGGGGGTTGCCAGTCTCCTTGTCGGATCTGAGGGTAGTGCATTTCTCATCCAGGACATTACGTGAAGACCAGCCTGGACTGCTCTTTTTCCAGCCTCCTTCCACCTGGGGTGGGGGTAGGGGAAGGGTATGTGGTTCTCAGCAGCAGATTCTGATTTGAGACACCCCCAGCTCTGCCCTGAAGCCCCAGGTGGTCTCAGCGCTGCACATCACCTCTGGTCCTCAGTTTCTTATCTTACCAAATGGACACAATTCTGGGGCTACTGGGTTTTAAAAGCTCAAGTGTCTCAAAGGTCGCGGGTGAAAAACCACCTTAGTGGCCTGGCCCGTCACAGAATAATTAATAAAATGTCTTGGCTGGAGGCAGAGCCGAGGAAGTAAGTAGGAGGCGGCCGAGGTGACAGCTGGCCGGAGAGGTGGAGCCAGGGAATGGGTGGGGAGGGGGCGGGCCCGAGGGGCCGGAGCTCGCGGGCAGAGTTAGAGACGCACTCCAGGAGCCCGAGTTTGTCTCCAGCACGCGACGCCCACCCTGCACCATGAGCCGTAAGTCCGGCCCCGGTGCCCCCGGACCCCCTGTGGCCTCCCCGCGGGGCCTTGAATGCCAGGCTCAGCCCTTCAACTCTCTCCCTTTGCAGGGCAGAGTATCTCGCTCCGATTCCCGCTGCTTCTGCTGCTGCTGTCGCCATGCCCGGTCTTGCCAGCGGAACCCGGGGCGCCCGCGCCAGGTAGGCGGCCTCTTTCCTGCCCCCGAAGAGCTCCGGTCCTGCGTCCCTAGCCCGGCACCCCACACCCTCCTCTTCCCTCCCGCCCGCCCAGCTTCCCCTTTCGGCTCGCGGTGCCTGGGAGGGGGGAGGGGGCTGTCGGTCGGTGGGATGGGGGCTCTCTGCAGACCCCCGGCGGTGTGGCCTCGGCTAGGTCCCCACAGGGTTCTTTTTGCGGGGAAAGGGCAGACTGGGATCTTGGGCGGCTTTGGGGAAAGGGACCGCGTCTCTCCAGGCCCCCTCACCTGTTCTGGGACCCCAGCGGTCCCAGCCGACTCGGTCCCCAACAATCCTCGCTGTTTCCCCTGCGGCCCCTTTCAGAGGAAGCCGCAGGCGCCAGGGGAAAGCAGGCTGGCGCGTTCTCCTTCTCCAGCCTCTAACTTTCCAGGACCCTTCCAGATTCCCAGCCCCGGTGGAGACGATCTCCCTGGGTGAGGACCCCGGGTACACCGCCATCCCGGAGAGAGTGGAGTGGGAAACACACTTACAGGGCTGAGATGCTTCCTCTGGAGACTGAATCTTCACCAGGGAGGTCCCCACTGCGCAGATGAGTTAAGGGAGGCTCAGGCCATAGCGCCCTCAAGCTCACCCAGAATACGGTGGACTCAGGGCTGGAACTTTCTAGGCGTTTTGCAGGTTTTTTTTGCAGTGTCCTCCCTGCCCTCATCTCTCCCCGATAATGGACCCCCGTTTCTTCACCCCAAAGATGACCGGGAAAGTCAGATCCTGGAAAATTCCTCTGCCTGGCACCATGCATGTACCAGGTTCCAGGTGGAGGAATGCAGCTCCTCCTTCCCATACCCTCCCTCCCCACGCAGTTTCTGTGTGTGTATGTGTGTATGTGTGTGTGCATGTGCGTGTGCGTGCATGCACATGCAAGGTCTGGACAGAGCTTCACCAAACTATGTGAAACCTCCCCGGGGTCTCCATTTCCCATCTGCAAAATAGGGGCAGGAGACAATGGGGAGTGATCTGAGCCTTCTGTTGTGATGCTCAGAGGAGAAATAATTCGGTGCTCAGAGGAGAGGGGAAGAACATCTCTATGGACTGGGAATCAGACCAGGCTTCCTGGAGCAGGGGGTTTGAGTGCGTGGCATTTGGAGAAGCCAAGGAAAGGGTGCTCTAGGCAAGAGTTTGGGCATGTGTAGAGGTCTAGTTTGTCAGAAGACAAGGAAGAAAACTCCTGTGGCCAGCACTTTACAGTTTACAAAACCTAGCAGTGGGCATCTCTGTTGTTGGTGTTCACAGCAGCCCTGCCAGGGAGACATTAGTCCCATTCTATAGAAGGGAACTCTGAGGCCCGGAGGGGGGAGCCATATGAGTCTCTGCTGCCATCTGTCTGAGACCCCGGTAGCAGAGGCGGGGCTGACCACGCCATCCCAGTGGCCTGTTGCGTTAGCCCCTGGACCAGCCCAGTACTTCCTCGGAGGCCCCATTCAGCCCTATCCAGGCCCCCAGGGCCCCAAGGCTCGCCCTTCCTGTCCTCCTGTGTCCGCTCACCAGCACTTAGTGAGCCATGGTTGTACCCTTCTGCTTTTAGCCCTTTCTGCTTATCTTTGCATTGTAAGTGTTTAAACAGAATTGTGTTTTTCACGCCACAAACATTCCCAGGGGATTGCTTTATGCCAGTCCTTGACTGGAGCCTGGAGGCTGAGCTGGGAGGAGCTCACCGGCCGATGGAGGAGACAGAAATGCCCACAGACTGCCATCCAAGGGGGTCATGGCCATGACTGAGGGAAGCTCAGGGGTGTGTAGGGCTCCAGGGTGGGTGATGATTATCTCTCAGGTGTGAGGAATTGCAGGAGGCTTCTTGGAGGTGATGACATTTGACCTAGACCCTGGAGGAGGTGGTGAGTGGGAGGTAAAACGGTGAGGTTTTACTCTCAAACTCTGGAAGGGCTCTTCCGGGCAGAAGCAAGGGTATGAGCAGAAGCCTAAAGGTCTGAGTGGTGGGAGCAGACAGGCACAGGGAGCCATAGGACAGAGGCAGGTGTTGGTGGACAAAGGCCTTTGGATGCAGAGTGAGGAGTGGGACTTGGGTCTCAGGATATTCCCCTGGGAGCAGGGGAGTGAGATGGGGTGAATGACTTGGAGGTGAGACTGGAGGCTGGGAGCCCATGAAGGAGGCTGCTGCAAGGGTTGAGGAAAGGACGGAGGACAGGTTGGGGGTGGGCTGAAGGCTTCACTGCCTTCCCATCGCCAAGTCTCTGGGTGAACTGAGGTCCAAGGTGCCTGGACACTTAGGAAAGGCATCTGCCCTGGAAAGCCAAAGCCTGTCTAGTCCCCAGGGTGGCAGCAAAGGCCGATCTCCTGGGAGATGAGGGCTTACCTGGGGGCAGGTGGCAGGGAGAATGCTGCTTCTGCCTCTCTTGTGATGGGAGGTGGAGGAGTCCAGCTCGGAGGACAGGGCTGTGCCTGGGCATCCTCAGTGCTCAAGTTTATCCCTTCCAGCTCCTGGACTTGGCTGAGCGCTCCCTCCTCGGCTAGGGATAGGACGTGACCTAACCGGAGCTCCGTCCAGGCGGAGGGGCCTGAGGCCAGCTAACCCTGGCACTTGGGGCAGGAACCTGGTGTATGCCAAGGCTTCCTGTGGCCCGCCGCCTCCTATCTGCAGCACCAGCTGGGGTTGTGGGTTGGGAAGGGGCTTCCTCTTCAGCTGGGCTCTTCCGGCCGCTGGGGCCTGGTGCAGTGGTCCCTGGCCACTGGCCGCTGCCCTCGCTGAGTGTAGGGGCTGGGGCTCACGTCTGGGCTGCTTGGGGCTCTTTTTTCTCTTTGGCTGCCAAACCCCTGGAGCTTCTCTAAATATTATTCTTAGGGAATTTCAGTCCAGCCTCTTTAATGGGCCCTTTTTGCTGCCTGGTGCCTCTGTGTCCTAAGAACTTGGTGTTCCTTCACTCTGCCTGGAACCCTGACTCCTGGGCTGGGGGATGCTTCCTTGCCGAATCCTCAGAAAGTTCTGGAGCCAGGCAGTCCCAGACTATCCTCATCAGTGGGAATGTGTGTGCTATGGGCTTGCTGATCAACCCCACTTCTGGGGTGGCTTGAAGACTCAGAGCAAGCTGCCGGCTTCTCTGCTGGTGGGGGGCACGGATCATGTTGATGCAAGGAATTGAGATGTTTGGAGATAAGTTAGCTTTATCCAGAGTTGAGAAGAAGAGAGAAAGAGAGGTTTCCTTAGAGTCTGTCAGTCCCCTCTCCTTCCTGGAAAACACTGAAAAATGAGGCCCACAGGACACAAGGTATCTGCCCATGGACACGCTGTGAAGAGCAGGCACTCTCCCGTGTATCTTCATCCAGCACCTGCTAGGTGCCCGGCCCTGTGCTGGGTGTGGGGACTCCAGACACTTTACATTCAGTCTCTGCCTCTTCCTAGGTCTCTTGATGGTTTATTATACAGCGTGTCCTCCACTGGACACATGAAAGCATGCGGGATTTAAGTCAGACTGAAGAAAGGCCTTCCTTTGTGACTAGTTCTCAGAGCTCTAGTGTGGCAGGGGATGGTGATTCCTCTGGAGTCCTGGTTTCATTCATTCAGGATTTTCAGGTCCACCTTGAAGGAAAGGTAACAGACCTGCCTCACCTGGGGTCATCCCCAGCCTATGAAGCAAAGGGACTTGCTGTCCCTGCATTCCTTCCCCAAATCCTGGCCTGGGCACCTCCAGGAGGAGGAAAGGAGGGGAAGGGAAGCGAGTTCATCTTGCCTCCTGGGACTTTGAAGCAGTGGGGCTTGGGCGAGTCCCCTCATCTGTGGTGGTGGCGGGAGGTCGAGGGGGAGTCTCACCCATCCCCAGGAGCAGATAAGTGAGGTAAGCAGATAAGCAGATAAGATACACAAGGTTGGAGAGTCAGCAAGAGCCCTGGCTTCCGGCCTGTCATGACAGTCCAGCCACGGTCAGCCTGGGAGAGGGCGGAAAGTGACACCCATTCTCCTCTCTGCTCACCCTGACACCCTGGGGTCCCCAGCGACAGCTGCAGTCCTTGTTGAGGGGGGACTTTTCCTGCCCTGGGGCCACTGGTGTTTATGGAAAGATCTCGGAGGAGGAGGAGGGGGGAGGGAAAGTTGGGCAGCCGGTCCAGGGGGAGGGGCCTCTCCTGTCAGGAGAGGGATGCCCTGGGCAGGAGCTTCTGAGTCTGAGGGGCACGGCTCTGCTGCTGCTGGGCCCCAGGCAGGAAGCCCTCAGGCAAAACTTCACAACCAGCTGTGTGTGTGGGGGTGGGAGTTGAGGGAAGTGGATGGGAGATGCGAGAGTCTCTTTGACCAAGATTGGAGTGGCTGGTCTCCTTGCTTCATTTTAAATTCCACAAACATTTGTTAAGCTCTGGCCACCGCATCTGGATTTCCTGGATGGCTGGATCTCTCCAGAACCTGGGGTTGAGCCCCAGCTGAGCGCATGGACTCTGGGAGAGAGGATAAAGCCCAGGAAAGCCGTTTCTCTTGGAGGCTTGTGGTGGAGCAGAGCAGGTCGAGGTGGGACCTGGGGCCAGGGAGAGTGGAGTGTGGACGTTTGGAGAGGCTTTCTGGTGCATGCACAGTGGGCAGGGTCAGGTAGATTAGGAGGGAATTTACTCGGGAGGAGCCGCAGCCTGGGTCAGGGAGGAACAGAGCTTTCGGCTTTGGGGCTGCGAGATGCGCTGCCCCAGGACCAACTGGAAGGGCTTCTTGTTGGGTTTGGGATCCCTACTGGCAGAGGGATGGGGAAACAGCCCAGAAAGGGCTGGGCCTCAGCCCCTGTGCCTGCTGAGTGCAGCCCCTGTGCCTGCTGAGTGCTAGGATGATCTGCACACCAGGGTTGGGAGCTGGGCAGTGTGGAGTCACGGCAGAATGGCAGACTGTTCTGAGCAGGAGGGAGAGATGAGTTCAGTGTCTCCGAGCCCACTGCAGGGCTGATCCAGAGCTCCTTGGTGTTTCTGGGCCTGTGGCTGTGGGAGGGGAGGCGGGTCCTGCCAGGGCCCTGCCTTGCATCCCCCCTGCACCTGCCTGTCCATCTGTGTTGGTCTGATAAGGCCTCTTTGTCCAGATTTCTTCCGATTGGTTCCTTCCTTTTACACCCCGCAGGGGCCACAGAGATGCTATTGTGGGGCCATGGGAAGTTGCCAGGGCTTAAGCAAAACTATTTGCATGATTCTGTGACGTGAGGGGACCTAAACCAGAAGGTCATGCCCTCTGATCCCAGCATACCGAGGTGACTTCTCAGGCTCCTCATGCCTGTTGCTGCCTTCTTGATCCCCTATAATCAGATGCACAAAGAATTGGAGTTCCCTGTCACATTGGCTCTGAGCCCAGAGAAGGAAGCACGTTTGCAGGAGGGACCTGGCATTTTCTGTGTGAGGCCAGGGAAGGAGCCGCTGCCAGGAGCCAGGCGCCCTGGGTCTGCAGAAGGCCTGGCTCTGTTCCATGGTCTTGGCCAAGACGCCAGCTCTCCCCAAGCCTCTGTGTCCCTTGCTGAGCCTTGAATGAGCACCGAGCGAGCTCCAAGGAGTCTGACCTGGCTTTTGGATGATCACTGAAGCTGTGGTGAGGGAGACCCGGATTAGACACAAGGAGGGACTTCCCGGAGGTCCATTCTCCAGGGAGCTGGGGGGAGGGGTGACGGAGGGTGACGCCCCCTCCAGTGGACGAGCTCCACTCGCCCTCTGGGAAGAGTTTTCTCAGCCACATGTCTCCTGTTCCCATGGTCCCTGACCTCCCTCTAGGTCCTAGAGCCCAAACCCCACCCCGATGGGGACCAGGGCTGGGTCGATCAGGAACAGGAGCTGTGACTCCCCTTAAACCCATTCCCTGTCCACAGAGTTCTGGGAAATGTCTTTCCTTGGACTTGACTGCTGAGTCCATGAGGGTGGGGGTGGAAGGGAAGGGATGGGCAAGTGGTCTGGTACTACTTGCTGGGTGACCCATCTGGGCTTCCTCTTGTCTGACCTCAATTTTCCCATCTGTTGGGACATCTGCTCTTCCTTCCCTTCTGCAAAAATAGAGGGACGAAGGGCGACCTCGTCTTCTAAGTATCCAGGTGCCCAGAGGCTAGGGGCTGGCCTGAGAACCCCGATCCTTGTCCCTTTTCTGAACCCCATAAATTCTGCCCTTGACTTTGACTTGGCAGAAAGTGAATACTCTAGAAGCCTGTGGCCGCAGCATCTTATCAGCTGGGTGCCTAGCCTTCAGTGCCCCAGCCCAAGGCCTGGACGCGTCTGCACCACTTTGGTGGCAGCTGGGAGGGAAAGGGAACTTCCCTTGGTGGCCTGGCGTGGGCGAGACTGAGAACCCAGAGTGAGGTCTGGACACCCAGGGGCTTTCTGTTCAGAGCTGTGGGGACAGAGTGGACCCTGTGGGGAACAGAGGCATCGGGGAAGTCAGAGCAGAGCTATGACTGGACTCCATGCCTCTGGCCCCAACGCGAGGGGTCCCTGATATCTGTTTCTCCCCCACAGTGAACCCCTGCTGTTACTATCCATGCCAGCACCAGGGGATCTGTGTTCGCTTCGGCCTTGATCGCTACCAGTGTGACTGCACCCGCACGGGCTATTCCGGCCCCAACTGCACTATCCGTGAGCCGGGCCTGCGCCCCTACTCCTTCTCCCCTGGGCTCGTCCTCCAAAGACCCCCACTTCCTACCCTTGTCTCTGGCCACCGCCCTCTTTCCTTGCCTGCTTTTGACCTCTGACACTGCCCCTGACCTGGCTCCAGCACAAGCCCTTACTCTTGACACATCTCACTCCCTGCTTATGGGCTCTGTAGTGAGTCTTCACTGCCAGCTCCGGCCTTACTGACCTCCAACCCTGGTCCTGTCTCCTGACCGCCGTCTGGTTCTGGCTCTGTCACGTGTCAACACTCCCACGGTCCTATGCTTTACCCCCGAGTCCTAAATTCCACCCTTGTCCATACTGGCCCTTGTCCCCAGTTCCCACCTTCCCCTCTGGCTGCTTCCAGTCTTGCTAGGAGGGCCCGTCTGAGTGGCTCCCCCTGCCCCCACAGCTGAGATATGGACCTGGCTCCGGACGACTTTGCGGCCCAGCCCCTCTTTCGTCCACTTTCTGCTGACGCACGGGCGCTGGCTGTGGAATTTGGTCAATGCCACCTTCATCCGGGACACGCTCATGCGTCTGGTACTCACAGGTGGGTAGGGGGGCCAGGGCCCCTCTAATCTTGGGGAGCAAGAAATCCTGCCACTTCCTGCAATTCTTGGCATCAGGGCAGTGGCTGGGGGTGAGAGGGGGTTTGGGTGCCAAATGAAAAAAGAAGAACCCAGGGAATTCCCTGGTGGTCCAGTGAATAGGACTCTGTGCTTTGACTGTCGAGGGCGCTGGTTCAATCACTGGTCAGGGAACTAAGATCCCACAAGCTGCTCTGCACGGTAGCCAAAAACAAAGGAATAAGAAAACAACCCAAGAGAAAGTGGGGAAGAGGGGTGTAACTGGAGACGGGAATCCCTTGTCACCATCATTTTCACCCTCTGCAGTGCGTTCCAACCTTATCCCCAGCCCTCCCACCTACAACGTAGCGCATGACTACATCAGCTGGGAGTCCTTCTCCAATGTGAGTTATTATACTCGCATTCTGCCCTCCGTGCCCCGAGACTGTCCCACGCCCATGGGCACCAAAGGTAATGGTGATGGGGTGAGGGGTCTGAGCCTGGGGTGGGTCACAGGAGATGCTCAGTTCCCTTTGGGAAAAAGCAAGCATAAGAGCAATGACTGACCCATTTCACAGATGGGTGGACCAAGGCAAGAAGTGCATATCCAGAACGAGGGATGAGGGCAGGGCTGGGGAAAGGGGACAGAAAGAGGTTGTGGGAGGGTCTTGTCTGAGGTTAGTGGCAGAGTCAAACTAATGCTCCAGTATTTCCAGGGTGCCTCTTCACCCAAACTTTGTCTACTAAGTGGGTGGGATCCTGCTGCGATGAGAGTGACTTAAAAGTTGGAATGGAGGAAAGAAAGAATAGTGAGCTTTTCACTGGGTGCCAGCTCTGAGTTTGGTTCATTACTAATGTGAGCAATCTTACGTGCTTCATCAGCGCATTTTACACACAAAATCAAAGTTTGTCTTTAGTTGTTCAAGAACCTACTTGTTCTCATTGGCAGGAGTCTTCCTCCCAAGACCTTCTTCCTCATCCACTCCTGATTGTCCCCAAACCTGGGGGTTCACTCAATTTAGAGCCATCAGTACACAAAGGGCAAAAGGGACATTAACCCACCACGGGGGTCGCTAAGAGTCAGACACGACCGAGCGACTTCACTTTCACTTTTCCCTTTCATGCATTGGAGAAGGAAATGGCAACCCACTCCAGTGTTCTTGCCTGGAGAATTCCAGGGATGGGGGAGCCTGATGGGCAGCCGTCTATGGGGTCGCACAGAGTTGGACACGACTGTAGCGACTTAGCAGCAGCAGTAGCTGCTGCTTCAGTTCCCACCACATGGTGTCGCTGTTGAGCACTGGTCCTGCGCAGCCCCGTAGTTGTGTGCTCCTGCAGGTTCAGAACCTTGCATATGTATCAGTGTCCTTATTTGGGTCTCAAGGGCACTACTCCAACAGTTTGCACTCACCCATGTAGCTACTATTCCCAAAGCATGATCATTCTGCCAGGCAAGCTGGGTCTTGCAGAGCTTCAGGATGCTGCCAACACTTCGCTGGCACCAGTCCTTTGTTGTTATTCAGTTGCTTAGTCGTGCCTGACTCTTTGTGACCCCATGGACTGCAGCATGCCAGGCCTCCCTGTTCTTCACTGTCTCCCACAGTTTGCTCAAACTCATGTCCATTGAGTTGATGATGCTCAGTGGTAATCTGAATGATAGATCCAGGTTACAATGTGCAGACTACTCCCTCTAACTTCCCTTTGGGTGAGTTCCCTTTGGGGTACTTGATGACCTTTCCTGCTACAGGAAATCAGTCAGTCATTTCAATCTAAAGAGTTATTCTATTGACATTGGGCCTCATAGATGTGCTGTGAAAGATTGCCTTTTCTGCAAGGCAGTCTTGGGTACCAAGTCATCTGACATTGACTTACTTAAGAAAGGCTTCTTGATGCTTGTCCTCACAGTGATAGACACATGCTTCAAGATGACTTGTCTTTACCCCAGACATAGAAAGTTCTGGCATCTTTTAAAACAGATTGGTGAACTCCAGCTCGAAGGCCAAATCCACCCCACCCCCTATTATGCAAATAAAGTCTTGTCGAAACACAGTCACATTCCTTAGGTATATCTGCCTTCCTGCAGCACCAGCTAATCTGAGTAGATGTAACAAAGACCATACATCGGCAAAGCCTCAAATATTGACTATCTGGACTTGTACGGAAAAGTTTGCTGACTTTTGCTTTAAGAGATTCCAGCTCACTGGTTTTCTGTCATGCTTACATGGGCACTCCTCAAATCCATTGCAAAAGATAGATATCATTTGCCCTATTTTATGGATGAAGAAATTGAGGCTCAGAAAGATGGAATGACTTCTCCATGTTCACACTCTTAGAAAATGGCACAACCCATTTCAAACACAGCAACCTTGTTCCAGGGTTGGGGAGTCCAAGTTTTTTTTGTTTGTTTTTCCTTTTTGGAGGTGGGGAAGGGTTAACTTGTACAAGGCAGCAAACGTACACAAAAACTGAGAGAAAAGGATGATGAAGTCCTATGCATCCATCTCCAGGTTTCAAGGTTTGTCCAAAATTTGCCAATGTTACTTCATCTATCCCCTTCACCTTATTTTCTTTTTAACTGGAGGATAGTTTCTTTACAATGTTGCATTGGTTTCTGCCATACAGCACCATGAATCAGCCATAAGTATACATACGTAGGCTGCAGTCCATGGGGTTGCGAAGAGTCAGACGAGACTGAGTGACTTCACTTTCACTTTTCACTTTTATGCATTGGAGAAGGAAATGGCAACCCACTCCAGTGTTCTTGCCTGGAGAATCCCAGGGACGGCGGAGCCTGGTGGGCTGCCATCTATGGGGTCGCACAGAGTCGGACACGACTGAAGCGACTTAGCACCATACATACGTCTCCCCCCTCTTGAACCTCCCTCCCCCACACCTCATCCCACCCCTCTACGATGTCACAGAGTAGCGGGTTGAGCTCCTTGTGTTATATAACAACTTTCCATTAGCTATCTATTTTACATATAGTAATTATATATTTCAGTTTTAAAAGCATATTCCAAACATCCTTCCATTTCACCCGTGAATACTTCTAGGGTCTTTTGGTAGAGAAGGTGCAAGGGGTTGTCTGGTGGGAGGGAGGTGGTCTTGTGGGGTCCACTCTGGGATTCCTGCATGGACCAGTTTGGTCTGGCTATCCCAGAAAGCTCTGGGGTAGGAAGATCCAAACAGGAAGCAGCTACTGCCCTTTCCTACCTCCCCAATCAGGGAAGAAGCAGCTGCCGGATGCCGAGTTCCTGAGCCGTCGCTTCCTGCTCAGGAGGAAGTTCATCCCCGACCCTCAAGGCACCAACCTCATGTTTGCCTTCTTCGCACAACACTTCACCCATCAGTTCTTCAAAACTTCCGGCAAGATGGGTCCTGGCTTCACCAAGGCCTTGGGCCATGGAGTGAGTACCTAGGAGGGGCTCCAGACTTCTCTGGGCTGCACGTGGCATAGGTAGGTTGTTGCTGGTGGGGCAAGACCCGGGGATCTGAGGAGACTCTGTTTCTGTCTTTAGGTAGACCTCGGCCACATTTATGGAGACAATCTGGAACGTCAGTATCACCTGCGGCTCTTTAAGGATGGGAAACTCAAGTACCAGGTAGCACTAGGCCTGGGGATGGGACGTTGGGAAAGGCCTTCCACGGTCTCCCCTGGCGGAGGGTGTTGGTGGGGGTCCTTGGTGGTGTCCTATGGCAGAAGCTGTAGGTGCGTGGGAGGAGAAGAGACGATAAACCCTGGCAGAAGGTGCCAGGCAAGAGAAGCAGACAAGGAGCAGACGTGGGCTCTCATGTTCTCTTGGGAGGTGGATTTTGGGGCTCCACAGAAAATGGACAGTTCCAGTCTGCATTTATTCATTTAATCATTCCACAATATTAATTGGGCACTATGGTGTGCTGGGCCTGGTTAGCAGTGGCCGTGATAGTTATAAGCCCTGCCCTCAAGCCCACAGACACAAACCCTAGGTTGCTAGTTCCATGAGGACTTTTTGTCTGAATTCACACTGTCCAGTAGTGTGAGAGCCACATAGGTGATTATCTCATGCACTCCTCAGATCTACTGCATAAACTAGGTACCATTTGCCCTCTTTTATAGATGTGAGCTGCATTCAAGTTATTAAAATTTTTCTAGTGGCCACATTAAAAACTGTAAAAAGCAACAAGCAATATTGATTTTAATAATATATTTTAAATTTAACTCAATATATCCAGGATATCCTCATTTCAACATGTAATCAACACAAAAATTGTCAATGAAATATCTCACTATTTGTGCTAAATCTTCACATTCTGATCCATATCTTACACTTACAGCACATCTCAATTCGGGTGCCTGGTTTTCATTGGCGATTCTGACCAGCATTTAGATTTCATAAAATTTGCAGTTGAGAAAGTAGATTCACATGTCCAAGTTGTTCTAAGCATAAAGACTTTCCAATAGCTGGGGTCTCGATTTAAAAGTGTAAATCTAAAGTAAATGAAATTAAAAATCGAGCTCTTCATTCACATTGGTCACATTTCTAGTCCTCAGTAGTTGCCTGTGGCTAAAGGCTTCCATGCTGGACCATGCAGATCGAAACAAACAAAAACCAAGATGGAAAATCTTTCCATCTTGAATCTTTCGGGCTAAGAACAGTATCTGGCATTTGGTAGGTCCTCAATGTTTATTTACTGAGTGAATGAGGAAACTGCCATATAATTAATTACACTGTGATAGCTGCCACAGGGAGAAGCCAGGAGAGTGTGCAGAGGCTGGGGAAGGCTTCCTTAGGAATTATGAATAAACCAAGAGTTGCATGAAGGATAAGGAGGAGTCAAGGAGGCCAAGAAGGGCCCAGGGCTGTCCAGATTCTTAAGTATCAAGGCTGAAGAGGGGCAGTCACTTGTGTGATTTTGAGGCACTGAAACAAGGGAGATGCTGCTGGACATCTGATGAGGGTGGGTCATATTAAGGATCTCGGATTTCTGCCAAGAGCAGAGAGAAGACTTGGAAGATTTTTTAAGCCAGGGTGTGATGCTAGATTTGGATGTTTTAAAGCAAGGGTCCCCTACCTTTTTGGTACCAGGGACCAGTTTCGGGGAAGATGATTTTCCCATGGACCAGTGGGAGAAGGGATGGTTTCAGGATGATTCGAGCACCTTATATTTACTCTACACTTTATTTCTATTATTATTACATCAGCGCCACCTCAGCTCATCAGGCATTAGATCGTGGAGGTTGGGGACCCCTCTTTTAAAGCACTGCTCTGGCTGCAGAACTGAGAAGAACGTCTAGAGGATAGAGTCACTTACAAGGGGAGTCAGGGTGGAAGACGAGGGTGGCTTGGAAGAGCATGGTGGCCGTGGGGAGAGAGAAAGGGACTCATGTTAGGAGAGCTTTAGGAGATAGAATCCACAGGCCTTGGTTAGGAAGGCCGGACAGCTGCCCTGAGTGTTATGGGCAGCTGTCAATAGGAGTGGGCGGATGTCAGCTGTACACAGGCTGGCGCCCCGCCCCCTCCCCGGGTTACCAGGTGACTCCATCCCACAGATGCTCAATGGAGAGGTGTACCCGCCATCCGTGGAAGAGGCTCCGGTGTTGATGCACTACCCCCAGGGCATCCCGCCCCAGAGTCAGATGGCTGTGGGCCAGGAGGTGTTTGGGCTGCTTCCTGGGCTCATGCTCTACGCTACGATCTGGCTGCGTGAGCACAACCGCGTGTGTGACCTGCTGAAGGCGGAGCACCCCACCTGGGGCGACGAGCAGCTCTTCCAGACTGCCCGCCTCATCCTCATTGGTGAGGCCTCCCACCAGCCCTGCCCTGGAAAGTCACCCCCTCTGTCCTGAGAAGTGGGAAGTGGAGGGTTTGGGGACAGTGAGATTAGAATCCTGAGCAGGACCCTTCCCCTAGGTGAGCCTCACTTTCCAAATCTGTACAATGGGAATCATGATGCTGTTTTTTTTTTTTGGCCATGTGGTGTGGCAGGTGGGATCTTAGTTTCCAGACCAGGGATTGAACCCACATCCCCTGCCTTGGAAGGCAGAGTCTTAACCACTGAGCTGCTGGGGGGTCCTGGGAATAATAATGATTTTAAAGATTAGTCGATATGATGAATGGGAAAGTACTAGGCATATAACAGGCCTTCAGAAAATGGGATGCTGTGATAGCTGATTATTCCCTGGGTGGCTGGCAGCAAATCTGATCAACCACTCTAAGTCTCAGTTTCCCCATCATACTGCATCCAGGAGCACTTGGGGGCATCCTCAGCAAGTACAGGTCAAACCCCAGCTTGCCTAGGCTTCAGAATCCTTGGGTTTCCTGCCCTGCATGCATCTGCCTTCCTGAAGGTTGGTAGCTTCTTGGTGACTCAGGGACAAGATATTTTTGTGTCACCTACGGGGGCGAGTCTGTAGCCTAAAATGTCAGATGGTTTCCTGCCTGGGAGCTTGGCCCCCAACACTCCTATCCAGACCGTATTCACTCTGAGTCACCAGTGAGCCCCTGCCCCCACCCCTGGGCATCTCTGGGCATGGCTGTTCCCAATTTTAGTACCTGAGTCAATGGAGCCTGGAAGAGCCACACAGCAGGCATAGGAATGACCTAAAGAATGAGAAGGGGCTGGTTCAGAAGTCCCAGGATTGCAGAGACTTTGACCTGAGAGGGCAAGTCTGTGTCTGCAGGCTGCCCAGCACACCGACTGGTGATAAATCTGTGGCCAAAGGCAGGACTCTGAAGGTAGGGCACCTCTAGTGCTTCATTCAACCCTCCCCAACAGCCTTATGACTCAGCTGTGATTATCCTTGTTATGAAAGTTAGGATGCAGAGAGGGTAGGTGAATTCTCCAAGGCCTTTCAGCGGGGAGAGACTTGAACCAGATCTGGTTGCCACCAGACTTTATGCTGCTTCTACCATGTCACGCAGGGAATACTTTCCTGTGTGGGGAGGGGGTACGAGCCTTAGTCTGATCTTTTGTGACATGTGCGTTTGGGGAGGGGATTCCTACTTCTACATATGTGGACCCTCCCCATTAGGCCCTGTGCCAAGCAGCACAGATGTGTTCATTGTCTACTCCTCCCAGTGACCCTGTAAATATTATTATACTGATGTCATTATTTGTTTAAAATTTCCTTTGTGAACATGTTTTACCTATTTTCTTATTTATTTATGTTTTGGCCGCATCATGCAGCGTGTGGGAATCTTAGTTCTACCCCCTGTGCCCCAGCACCCCACCAGCAATCAAACTTGCTCCCCCTGCAGGGGAAGCACGGAGTCTTAACCCACTGGCCTGCCAAGGAAGTCCCTATACTGCTGTTATTATAATACACATTTTGCAGATAAGGAATTTAGAGTAAGTCACACAGCTCCAGCCCAGGTGGCTGGAAGTGGTAACGTCAAGATTTAGACCCGAGTCTGCTGCTTGCAATGCCAGTGGCTCCAGCTCAGTTTGCTAAAAGTCAGTTTTTCTAGTGGCTCATTGGCCAAAATGTGTTTCTTTTAATTGCTAGTTCACCAGTTTTCATTTTGCTATGGAAGATTCGTTTTGTGTCTTCCCTGGCTCTTTGCTCTGAGCTGGTTCCTGAGAGGGCAGAGGAAAATTACTCGTAAGAATTCGATACATAAGAAGATATAGGGGTTATATTCGAGATGAGATTCACTTAGGTCGGCCGTGTCCCTTGTTTGTTGCTGCAGCTCTTAGAATGGTCCCTTGGGAGCTCCCATCACCCTCCCCCCGCTCAGGCCTGCTGAGATTCCCTCACTAAGTTAATCTCCACTCGCCCATCTTTTGTGGCCTCACTAAGCCTCTTTTAATGGGATGGTGGCCACCACGGGTCACAAAATCCATCCTCAGATACTTCCTCTCCATGCCATGCTCAGTCAGGCCTGTGACCTCCCTATGGAACATGGGGCTAGCAGGTGGCTCTTGTCTTAGGACAGGCTCCTGTCTTGTCCAGCCTGAGAGAGAAGGTTCCATTTTCACAACCGGTGACAAAAAGACAAGGTGAAAGTGGCCCAACAAAGTCAAACAACCTTAACAACGAGAAAGAAGTCAAATCAAGCCCTTTGCATGAACCAGCCTGCTTCCCAAGCCCGATGGCTAACTCCCTGTGCTCTGCTGACCCCGTCCATGCCCCCATCCTTCGTCACAGGGGAGACCATCAAGATTGTGATAGAGGAGTACGTGCAGCAGCTGAGCGGCTACTTCCTGAAGCTCAAGTTCGACCCAGAGTTGCTGTTTGGGGCCCAATTCCAGTACCGCAACCGCATCGCCGTGGAATTCAACCAGCTCTACCACTGGCACCCGCTCATGCCCGACTCCTTCCGGGTGGGCCCCCAGGACTACAGCTACGAGCAGTTTCTGTTCAACACCTCCATGCTGGTGGACCATGGGGTCGAGGCCCTGGTGGACGCCTTTTCTCGCCAGGCTGCAGGCCGGGTGAGCCTCAGGGGAGCGCTGGGGAGGGCAACTGGGTTCTGGGACCCAAACCTAGTTTTCTGTAAAAGTGAGAGAGTGTTATCGCTCCAGGGTGGTGGTGGGGATCATTCCTTCATTCATTCTCTTGTTCTTTCATTCATTCAATGATACCAGGCATTACTCCAGGCACTGGAGATACAGTGGTGAACAAGGTCAATGTGGTTCTTGGGTCCTTATATTTTTTTTGGCACATGCCACCCCTACTGGCTCAAACAGTAAAAAAAATATCTGCCTGCAATGCAGAAGACCTGAGTTCAACCCCTGGGTTGGGAAGATCTTCTGGCGAAGGGAATGGCAACCTACTCCAGTATTCTTGCCTAGAGAATACCATGGACAGAGGAGCCTGGCAGGCTATAGTTCATGGAATCACAACTGAGTGACTAACACTCACACTCACTTACCCTAGAAAGGTCTTCTCTAGTGGCTCAGTGGTAAAGAATTCACCTGCCAGTGCAGGAGACTTGAGTTTGAGCCCCAGGTCAGGAATATCCCCTGGAGAAGGAAATGGCAACCCACTCCAGTATTCTTGTCTGGGAAATCCCATGGACAGAGGAGCCTGGTGGGCTACAGTCCCTGGAGTTGCAGCAGAGTGTTAGTGTGTAAATAACAGCATACCCTAGAAAGGAACAGCAGTCATGTGATGACTAACATCGTTAGAGCACTTACTACAGGTTAGGTGCTGTGCCAAGGTCCTTCCCAATGTTCTCAGAATTCTAAGAGCAGGTTAAGAATCACATTATAGAAGCCCACAATGCTCTGGGAACTTGGAGACAGACTTCAGGCCCAGAGGGGGCGTTGTGGATAAGGAAGTGATGGTTGAGCAGGGATCCAAAGGATGGATAGGGGTCTTCCAGGGCAAGAAGTAGCATTTGTGACCTGGGGTCATTGTTTTAGAATGGAGAGGGTGGCATAGCAAAGGCCCAGGAGTCAGAGGGCATGGCAGTTTGAGGAACAAAAAGATATTCAGGGTATGGCGTTGTATGCAAAAGTACCCATACAAAGTAGGTCTTTATTAACTTATAGGTGTCTATTTTGGGCTGAAGTCCCCCTTGCCCCAAATTCACATGTTGAAGTCTTAACTTCCAAGGCCTCAGCATGTGTCCGGAGGCGGGGGTCTTTAAAGAGTTGCTTAGGGTAAATGGGGTCATTGGGTGGGTCCTGCTATGACTGGTGTCCTTAAAAGAGGAGATTAGGATATAGGTGCACACAGAGGGAAACCATAGGGAGAAGATGGCCATCTCTAAGTCACGGAGAGCCCTGAGAATGAAACCAACCCTGCTGACACCTTGGTCTTGGACTTCTGGCCTCCAGAATTGTGAGGAAATATATTTCTAGTTTTGTGTTTATTCGTTTTTTAAGTAATTTATTCATTTATTCTTGGCTGCGCTGGGTTTTTGTTGCTGTGCAGGCTTACTCTAGTTGAGGTGTGCAGGCTTCTCACTGCGGTGGTTTCTCTTGTTGGGGAGCACAGACTCTAGGTGCACGGGCTTCAGTAGTTGAAGCTTGAGGGCTCAGTAGTTTCGGCTTGTGGGCTCTAGGGAACAGGCTCAGTAGTTGTAGCACATGGGCTTAGCTGCTCTGAGACATGTGAGATCTTCCCAGACCAGGGATCAAACTTGTGTTCCCGGCATTGACCCCCCTCCCCGCCCTCCGCTACCAGGAAAGTCCTATTTGTTTTTAAATTTTTGTTTATTTATTATCTGTTTTTTTTGGCTGTGCTGCCTGGCGTGTGGGATCCTAGTTCCCTGACCAGGGATAGAACCCATGTCCCCCACAGTGGAAGCATGGGGTCCCAACCAGTGGACCACTAGGCAAGTCCCCATTTCCATTTGTTTAAGCCATCCAGTCTGTGGCACTTTGTTACGGCAGCCCGAGCAAGCTATTAGTCCTACCTCTGGGATGTTTAACCAGCTCCCTCCTCAATCTTCCCTTCCCCGTGTTTGGGAGCTCCCATCTCCTCCATCCTAGCTTCCCTCCTATCCTTCCGCTCTCTCTTCTTTATCCCTAAGCCCTACCATGAAGGTGTGGCACCGTGTGGGTTTGGGTTTCCTCCTGGTAATTTGACTGCAATGAGCATAGGCTGCCACCAATGGGGTTATGGCCTCTGTTCTTTGTGGGGCACAGAAAGGAGCAGAGACAGTCGCTTGTGTCGGGGGCTGTATGGTTTCCAAAGACTTTTCAAGCAGTGACCCTGGTGATGTGTGTAAAGAGCCCTGCTGTTTCCTGACACCAGGCAGAAGGACCAGCATGTCAAAGGTTCTCAGGATACCTCAGGATATCAAAGAGAGTGTGAGAAGTGATAAAACAGGGCTTCCCCTGAGAATTCCCGCACATGGTCGCACTGCAGGGTGACCAACACTGTGATAGATGCTTTGTATTCTTTATCTCGATTCCACCACAACCATGTCAGATAGATGCTTCCACCTTCCTCATTTTTGCATAGGAGGAAACAGACTTAGCATAAGTAATTTGCCTATGGTCCCTGTTTTTATTGCCCTGGGCTACAAAAGGACCACAATCCAAGGGGCTTTAAGCTGCAGACATTTATTCTTTTCCTTTTTTATTTTTCTTTTTTGGAGGTTTAAAATATCACCTTTATTACTGATAAAGTTGATTCTAGAAAACTTAAATAATCTATACTAACAAGCAGGCTTTTTAATACTAAATCTCCAAATTAGACAAATTTGGCTACCAAGGCATGGAGGCATCGAAACAAGGAAAATATCTCCCAGCCTCCTCCTGGTCCCCCAGAGCAAGGAGTATGAGAGGAAGCATACTCCCTGGTGTAAACTGAGTTCAAGAGCAGTAGCGGGGATTGCTTGTACAACGCACACCTAGTTATTGCTCTAAAACTCACCAGTGATACTACGTCACTCCTCCTCTTCTGATAAGCAGTAAGTGGGAGAGGTTGGAAAAAGATGCTAAGACTGTTAGGCTACTGGGGTTTCCTCCATAAACAAAGTAGTGAAGTGAAATCATTAGTTGCTCAATCTTGTCTGACTCTTTGCGACCCTAGGGACTGGGCTTCCCTGGTGGCTCAGTGGTAAAGCTGCTGCTGCTAAGTCGCTTCAGTCATGTCTGACTCTGTGCGACCCCATAGACGGCAGCCCACCAGGCTCCTCTGTCCCTGGGATTCTCCAGGCTAGAATACTGGAGTGGGTTGCCATTTCCTTCTCCAGTGGTAAAGAATCCACGTGTAATGCAGGAGACCCAGTTCGATTCCTGGGTGAGGAAGATCCCCAGGAAGAGGGCATGGCAATCCATTCTGGTACTCTTGCCTGGAGAATCCCTTGGACAGAGGTGCCTGGCAGGCTATAGTCCATGGGGTGGCAAAGAGTCTGACGACTGAGCATGTCCATGCACACATGGACTGTAGCCCTCCAGGCTCCTCTGTCCATGGAATTCTCCAGGCAAGAATACCGGAGTGGGTAGCCATTCCCTTTCCTAGGGGATCTTTCTGACCCAAGGATTGAATCTGGGTATCCCACATTGCAGGCAGATTCTTTGCCATCTGAGCCAGAAACATCCAGAAAAGGAAAGAAATATTCCCAGCTGACACCTGAGAATTAATGTCTTTTATTCATTGATCCACTCAAGCCTTCATTAAACATTTATTACACATTACTAATATCTAGGCCATTAAAAGAGATCCATCTTTAAACATTTCTCTAGAAAGTCCTTAGAGTTAACTCCCACAAATGGTATTAATACCCATCATAAATTTATTCTTTCTAGTTCTGGAGGCTAGAAATCCAACATCAAGCTATGGGCAGCATCATACTCTTGCTGATGTCTCCAGGGGAGAATTGGTCCTTGCCTTTCTCTTGACTTCTGGTGGTGACGGACAATGCTTGGGGTTCCTTGGCTCGTAGAAGCATCACTACAGCGTGAAGTCCTCCTTGTGTCCCTGTTTCCTCTTTTTATCACTCTGTTTCCTCTTTTAATCAGGACACCAGTTGTTGGATTAAGGCCCACCCTAATGGAGTATGACCTTGATCACATCTATGTCCAAATAAGGTCACATTCACAGGTGCAGAGGGGTTGGGACTTCAATGTATTTTTTTGGGACACACCCAAGTCAACACACAACAGCCTCCTCGTTCAGCTGAGATTGGCACCAGCTTCTGTTGGTTTTATCTCAGGGTGTATACTTTCAGCCAAATATGCTTTTCCTCTTTCTTACCCAGTTCTGTTTGTTTTGTCCAAACTGAACTCTTTCTTGAGCATTATTGTCAATTCATCCTGAGCAACAGAACTTTCTTTAGACCTATGCTCCTTAACAGTTATGAATCAGATTCTTCTGGAGTCCTTTTTTTGGGGGGGTGGCTGTGCTGCATGGCTTCCCAGGTGGCACTAGCGGTAAAGAATCCACCTGCCAATGCTGGAAACATGAGATACGTGGGTTTGATCCTTGGATCAGGAAGATCCTGCGGAGGAGGGTATGGCAACCCACTCCAGTATTCTTGCCTGGAGAATCCCATGGGCAGATGAGCCTGGCGGGTTATAGTCCAAGGGGTCCCAAAGAGTGAGACAGGACTGAAGTGACTTAGTGTGCATGCATGGCTGTGGAATCTTAGTTCCTCAAACAGGGATGGAACCTGGACCCTGGGAAGTGACAGTACTAACCACTGGACCATTAGGGAATTCCCTTTGCAGCACCGTCTTTATCTCATTCGATTACCTGGGCTTTGAACCCCATTTCCGTCCCTTCACAGGATAATGCCCCTTGGTCTTGGAGTAAAGCTCTGTTTACTTAAACAAAATGTGCTTATATATTACACTTTTCATGACAAGACTTTAGCTCCTTCCTTTCTAACTTAATAACAATTCCTCTCCCAGGAGGCTTGGCAAAAAGAAGGAGAAGCAGATGGGGTCACCTGCATTCCTGTGTGTAACTTTTTCTGGTCTGGATAAAATGATTTGATGCTCTGTATTCCTACCTCCTAGCTCAGTTTCTCTTTTCTAGTGGCAGCCTGTTATTAGGGGTTCGCTTTTTAATACTAGACACTCAGTAAATTTTGTTTTATCTCAATTCTGTGCTACAGAGAGTGGAAAGCAATAGAAATAGGTTCCTCAGTATGTGTTCATGCTGAGTTGCTTCAGTCATGTCCGACTCTGCTGGACGCTATGGACTATAGCCCACCAGCCTTCTCTGTCCATGGAATTCTCCAGGCAAGAATACCAGAGTGGGTTGCCATGACCTCCTCCAGGGGATCTTCCTGACCCAGGGATTGAACCCACATCTCTTATATCTCCTGCATTGGCAGGCAGATTCTTTACCACTGGTGCCATCTGGGAAGCCCCCGGTTCCTCAGCAAGATCCATTAAAAGACTAAATATCTTTGTTCTGTGATAAGAACTGATTTGGGGGATGACAGACACATGTCAGTTCTGCCAGGTACAGTTTAAAAAATATCCCAGGGAAACCATAATGTTTTGGTCCCTCAAACTAGTGTTTGTCCATCCATCTGTTTCCATCACTTAAAAGCTCAGAAAGCTTTCTGCCTTTTATTTCCAGATCTGAAATACCAGTCACCTCTGCTTGAGCTCTTGACTGTGGCCACGTTGGCCATCTCCTCTGCAGAGTCCTAGTTGTTGTAATAGCTGTACAATAGCTGTATTAATACCTGTAATAGCTACAGAACCTTCCTTAACAGGATGTTGGAGGTCCTCACCTAAATTCAAAGGGCTGGGGAACCATGTGTCCAGTGAGTGACTAGAGAAGTCCTCCTGGCCCACTCTACAGTCTAAAGATGAGGAAGCTGATGGGACTTCCCTGGTGGTCCAGTGGTTAAGACTCTAAGCTCCTAGTGCAGCAGTGCATGGGTTCCATCCCTAATCAGGGAATTAATATCCTGCTTGCCACTCCGTGTGGCCAAAAATACAAATACAAATATAAATAACTAAATAAGATGAAGAAGCTGAGAAGCATGGCCATGCAGACCTAGGTCAGGTTCCCAGCTTGGCGCTTGCTAGACTGAGCCATGCTTTCGACTTAGGAAGGACTCCTGACCTGAAGTTCTTCTCCAGGACAACATGGCTTGGCTCTCAGACCACCGCCGTGTTTATCTCTTGGCAGATTGGTGGGGGTAGGAACATAGACCACCACATCCTGCACGTGGCCGTGGATGTCATCAAGGAATCGCGGGAGCTGAGGCTGCAGTCCTTCAATGAGTACCGCAAGAGGTTTGGCATGAAGCCCTACACCTCTTTCCAGGAGCTCACAGGTGAGCAGCTGCTTCCTGGACATGATTCCTGCCCTCCAGGGACTCATGCTGAAGTGAGGGAGACCTCAAGGAAACAGAAAGGGGAGATCCATGTGGCCAGCCCCATGACTGTGAGATCTGAGGGGTGTGGGAGCATGATGCCAGGGGTGGCAAGGGTTGCCAGATGACTCAGCCTGGGGAGAGAAGGTGGCTTCTCAGCTGGGTTTGAAGGATAAAAAGGGATTTTCCAGTGAAGGACAGAGGGAAGAGCGTTCTAGGTGGAGGAACAGAAAGTACAAAAGCACAGGGGTTAAAAAGAACGAGCCTTGAAAAGATCCTGGCCTATTCAGGAAAACAGTCCTAGGTGTGGCTGGAACAAGAGGTTTGTGAGGGAAGAGGGTGGAGTTGGTGATAGGAGGCTGGCTCATACCGTGTGGAATCTTGGATTCTATGCTAAGATTTTGGGTTTTATTCTGTCTAGTGGTTCCTAAATCCCATTTGTGGACCAGCTTCCTAAAACTCACTTAGAAAACTAATTAAAAATACCAAATCTGAGATGTTTCTTCTAGAGATTCTGATTCAGTAGGCCTAGACTTAGCACACAGGTGGTGCCCAAGAATATATATGTGTCTGTGTATATAGATATGTATATATACACAATAGTATGTATACATATATACATATGTATGTATATGTACATGTGTATATATAAAACACAAATATGTATATAACACACACTTATATAACATGTGTATTATGTTTTATATATATATATATATATATATAAATATTTGTTGTTGCTCAAGATACCCAGTTGTTGGGAAGCCAAGTTCAGAAACCCTTGTCATAGACAATGAGGGGCCACTGAAGGGCTATGACCAGGATGTGACCTGATCCCTGATGTGTACTGGTGCCCCATGGAGGGACTTGAGGAAATGGGTAGAGATGCTCCACATCTGTTTCCCATTACAGTCCAGAGAGGCAGAAAGAACACTGTCACTAAATCATTGTGTGAACTTGGACAAGTGTGAACTTGAAGCTCCAGTGGAATGCAGGGTCTTGGACCAGGATAAGGCCTTGAAACCTGTCCAGGAAGGAAGGAAAGAAGGAAGGAAACAAGATGGGGAGCTTCTCTCTGTTGTAAGGATCAGGTAATCAGGGCACAGAGATATGGAGTGAGTTGTTTCAAGGCACATGCTGTCTGGTTGCAGATCCATGCCCTTGACTCCATCTGCAGTAGCAAATTCCTTCTCTCCAGGCAGGCCTGGAGCAGGGTCAGTCAGCCAGGCCAGATTTTAGGGCCCCTGCTCATTTGGCTCAAGTTGATCTTCCGAAGTCCCTTCTCCTTGGAACAAGGTGGACCTAGAAGGTTCCCTCCTGAACCTTAACGGATGGCATCGTAATTCTGACTCTGGCTCCTCCCTTTTGCAGGCGAGAAGGAGATGGCAGCTGAGTTGGAGGAGCTGTATGGAGACATCGATGCTTTGGAATTCTACCCGGGGCTGCTTCTTGAGAAGTGCCATCCGAACTCCATCTTTGGGGAGAGTATGATAGAAATGGGGGCTCCTTTCTCCCTTAAGGGCCTCTTAGGGAATCCCATCTGTTCTCCCGAGTACTGGAAGGCGAGCACATTTGGCGGTGAGGTGGGCTTCAACCTTGTTAAGACGGCCACGCTGAAGAAGCTGGTTTGCCTCAACACCAAGACGTGTCCCTACGTCTCCTTTCACGTGCCAGACCCCCGCCAGGAGGACAGGCCTGGGGTGGAGCGGCCACCCAGAGAGCTCTGAGGGGGCCGGACAGCAGGATTCCTGCTTGTGGTTCCAGAATGCCAAGCGGTGGATCATCTTTGATGTTGGGTTTCTGATTTGGCGTCGAGAGCATCAGTGTGGACATTTAGAACTCTAGGTCTCTCACCCATGGTCTGGAATACTGTGGTTCTTGTTTGTCATTCTAGAATGCTGCATTCCTGGTGAACCATCCAGAATGTTAGGAGTGGTTATCCCTTCAACATGCCAGAACACTGAGTTCCTGGGTGACCACCTAGAATGTCAGATTTCTGGTTGATCCGGAATTTAGGCATTCTGAAATATGGGACTCTTGATGGAATCATCTAGAAAGTGAGGGGGTTCTTATTTTGCGTTCTAGAATTCTGGGTGGCCCTCCAGAATGTCGACTTTCTGACTGGTTATCCAGAATGTTGCGCTCCTAGTTGCTGATCCAGAACAGTGGCTGGTATTCTAGATCAGTCCTGATCCGAATGTCTAGAGTGTTGAGAATTCATTTTCCTGTTGAGTGAGTCAGCCACGGAGCAGGAGGATCTCATGTCCAACAAGAACGCATTGCCTGGATCTGTGCCTGCATGGAGGGGGCAAGGAAGTAGGGTGTTCGTCTTCTCAGTGGGACCCCAGATGAGACCCTGGATATGGAGAGAACAGGTGGCTTTCTCCAGGCCATTGGTTGGAAGCCACCAGAGCTCTGTCCTCATCCAGGTCTCAACTCATGGCAGCTGTTTTTCATGAAGTTAATAAAATGCTTTTTCCAAATTGCCTGCTATCAGTATCTCTTTTGATCCCATCCCCAGAAGCAGGGGTAATACGGAAGTAACCTTTCTCTTGACCACAGGCTACATGTGCTGGAGGTTTGCAGAAGGAGATTTTCCTCTGGGATCCCTGGGGCCTGTCACTGTCTAGATCTTTCATCACTGATGTTTCATCCTGCCCCTCCAAACCCCAGCCCCACCCTGCTGACTTGGGTTAGGCATTGCCTTTTCCAGGCTGCTCTCCTAAAATACACAACTTCCCAGCCCCAGGAAATGTGGTATTCAGTTCCCACCATCTGGTTAGAGCAACTTCGTCTCTTACTGAGCGTGCAAAAGAGCTGAAAGGCATTTGGGGAGGAGAGCATTTACTCTGCACCAGTTTTACATATTTCATTTCTCAGTTATTTTCAACCCAACAGTGTGAAGTTGGTGGTATAATCCCTATTTCCAAACCAAGGAAACCGGGACTTACCTGATGACCCAGTGGTTGAGACTCTGCACTTTAATGCTAGGGGTGTAGTTTCCATTCCTGGTTGGAGAATTAAGATCCCACATGTCACGTGGCCAAACAACAAAACAAAAACATTAAAAAAAGCGAAAAACAAAAAACAAGGAGATCAAGACTTAGGGTGGTTAAGTGACATGCCTCCAACATGCCAGAGCCAGATTGGGACCCAGGTCTGGTTGAATCTAAAGCTGTGCTCCTTCCCCCATCGGCTTCCTCTTGCTTCCTGGTTTGACTCACTTCCAGGCCTGATCTTGCTTGTCTGGCTCAGGGTCAAGGGCAGAGGTGGGGTGTATCCTCCACCTTACTTGCAGGGTATTTGTTCAGTCACAAATGTGTATATTTCTAATTGCGTGCTAGTTACTGTCTCAGACTTGGGACTACAGCAGTGAGTGATCAACAGATAAGGCTGTGCAATACGTCGTTGTAGTTTATTTCATACATTGTACAGCACAGGGAATGTAGCCACTATTTTATAATAACTTTAATTGGAGTATGGTGGCTCAGATGGTAAAGCGTCTGCCTACAATGCAGGAGACCTGGGTTCGATTCCTGGGTTGGGAAGATCCCCTGGAGAAGGAAATGGCAACCCAGTACTCTTGCCTGGAAAATCCGATGGACGGAAGATACTGGTAGGCTACAGTCCATGGGGTCGCAAAGAGTTGGACACGACTGAGCAACTTCCCTTTCGCTTTAAATAAAGTATAATCTATGAAAATATTGAATCACTATGTTCTACACCTGAAATATAATATAGTAAATCAACTATACCTCAATAATAAAATAATAATTAGAAAATATCTCCCATAAAGTTCAAAGTCTTAAGAAATGACAGGCTTAGGCCTGCATGGATCTCACATTCCCACGAGGGCAGAGCAGACAATAAAGAGGAAAACGATGAAAGGCGAGAACTCAGGTGAGCATGATCTCCCTTCTAACTCACACTGTGCTACCCTGCTTGACTCTGGAGCCCTCAGACTCTGCCCAGCCACACAGGCCCTCATAGCCAGCAACAAAGGAGGAGAGGTCAGAGGGATGAGGTAAGAGGTTGGAAAAGCTTCTTCATGCTCCCATTTTGGGTTTAGAGTTCCTTGTGAGGAATGATGACAGAAACAATGCAGGAAATTGGGGTTCAAGCTGAGGGTCCCTGGCTGAGCCTACTGTCTTGTGGTCCAAAGAGTCCTTATCTCTCCTTAGCTGACTGGGGACTGCTTCCATCATTTCTCCCTGGTCCTGTTGAATTAAGAGAATGCAATCCTTGCCTGCTCCCCCAGCTGCTCTGATGAGGAAGGACCCTTTGGGTGCTGGAAGTGGGCATGGTGTAGCTGTGTCTTGTCCTTGCTGGACATGTATCTATTTCCTCTCTTCTGCTACTACTTTGACTTTGCTGAGAATCCTTCCCTCTGTGTTAATTTCAGTCTTGGTGGTTCCATCCATGGTCCTTTCCTGGCCAAGGGGTGGGCCTGTGAATCCATCCTGGTCAATGAAACACCCTCTTTTTTTTTTTTTTTTAATTAAATAAATTTATTTATTTTAGTTGGGGGCTAATTACTTTGCAATATTGTAGTAGTTTTTGCCATACATTGACATGAATCAGCCATGGGTTTACATGTATTCCCCTTCCTGGACCCCCCTCCCACCTCCCTCCCCATCCCATCCCTCTGGGTCATCCCATTGCCCCAGCCCTGAGCATTTGTCTCATGCATCGAACATGGAATGGAAAACACCCTCTTTTTATACACTGGCCCCTCAGTAGAGTTGCATGGAGACTGAGAAGACTGGGCTTTTCCCCCACAGCTGGGCTCTCTCTCTCCTCTCTCTGTCTTTGTTTTTGGCTGTGCCGAGCATCTTGTGGGATCTTAGTTCCCTGACCAGGGATTGAACCAGCGCCCCATGCATCTTTGCATTGGGAGCATGGAGTTTTAATCACTGGACTGCCCCAGAAGTCCCCACAGCTGGGCTCTGAAAACACTGTCCATTTGTTCTTGCTTTCAACATCTCCAGGGAAACCTGGATTGCTGACCTTCTCAAAACTTCAGCTATTCCTTCCATCCTGGGGGGCTGGTCCATGAATTCCTCTGTCACTTAAATTGGTCAAAGTTGGGAGCTGGCTGCTCGTAACCAAACGTTAATAGCTGCTGACAGATGCACTAGGATCTGGAAGGAATTGAATCAGCAGAGACACAATCAGTCTAGAGATTTAGAAAAAGCAGCCTCGGGTAGGGTGGATGGCAGAGCAGAGCAGGAAGCACCACAGAGAGGCAGAACGTAATGAGGCTGTGGCTGTCGTCCAGCTGAGACAGGATGGCAGCTGGGTGCCAGGGGAAGGGTTGTGGGGATGGGACAGATCCTAGAGATTGTCTTCTTTTGAATGCAGGTTTCTAGATTAGGGGGACTTTGTTTTGTATGGACAATTGTGTGTGGAACTTTTGTAAATAGAAACTCTGTCAAATGTACCAAGAAGTCTTCTTAAGAATGAAGGATCTTTGCAGCACTGTTTGCAATGACTAGGACATGGAAGCAACCTAGATGTCCATCAGCAGATAAATGGATAAGAAAGTTGTGGTACATATACACAATGGAATATAACTCAGCTTAAAAAAAAGAACGCATTTGAGTCAGTTCTAATGAGGTGGATGAAACTGGAGCCTATTATACAGGGTGAAGTAAGTCAGAAAGAGAAACACCAATGCAATATATTAAGACATATATATGGAGTTTAGAAAGATGGTAACAACAACCCTATATGCAAGGCAGCAAAAGAGACATAGATGTAAAGAACAGGCTTTTGGGACTCTGTGGGAGAAGGCGAGGGTGGGATGATTTGAGAGAATAGCATTGAAACATGTATATTACCGTATATGAAATAGGTGACCAGTGCAAGTTTGATTCGTGAAGCAGGGCACTCAAAGCTGTTGCTCTGGGGCAACCCAGAGGGATGGGCTGGGGAGGAAGGTGGGAGGGGGGTTCAGGATGGGGGGGCACATGTGTACCTGTGGCTGATTCAAGTTGATGTATGGCAAAACCCACCACAGTATTGTAAAGTAATTAGCCTCCACAATTAAAATAAATATATTAACTTAAAAAAAAAAGAGAATGAAGGATCCTTAAATGTACACCCATGGCTGATTCATGTCAATGTATGGCAAAAACCACTACAATATTGTAAAGTGATTAGCCTCCAATTAAAAAAATTAAAAAACCTTTTTTTATGTTGGAGTATAGCCAATTAATAATTTTGTGATAGTTTCAGGTAGACATTAAAGGGACTCAGCCATGCAAATACATGTATCCATTCTCCGCCAAACTCTGCTCCCATCCAGGCTGCCACATAACATTGAGCAGAGTTCCTTGTGCAATACCAAAGGTCCTTGTTGGTTATCCATTTTAAATATAGTGTGTACATGTTCATCCCAAACTCTCTATCTTTTCCCCTGTCCTTCCCTACTGGCAATCACAAGTTCACTCTCTAAGAGTGAATCTTTTTCTGTTTTGTAAATAAGTTCATTTGTATCATTTCTTTTTAGATTCCACATATAGGGGATGTCGTATGATATTTCTCCTAGGAGTTGTTGTTGTTTAGTTGCTAAACTGTCTTCAACTCTTTTGCGACCCCATGGACTATAGCCTTCCAGACTTCTCTGTCCATGGGATTTCCAAGGCAAGAATACTGGAGTGGGTTGCCATTTCCTTCTCCAGGGGATCCTCTTGATCTAGGAATTGAACCCACGTCTCCTGCATTGCAGGCGGATTCTTTACTGTCGAGCCACCAGGGGAGACCTCCTAAGAGTGAAGGATCTTAATGTTCATAATTTGAGTGCTCGTTCCTGGAATTTTGATTTCATGGGTGTGGTGGTTCATTTTCTGTGTCAACTTGGCTGGGCTACAATTATTTAATCAAACACTAATCTGGGTGTGTCTGCCAAGGTATTTTGCAGGCTACTTAATACTGCAATCATTTGATTTTAAGAAAGGAGATGACTCTTGGTAATGTTGCTGGGCCTCATCTAGTTTGAAAAGCCTTAAGAACAAAAGCTGATGCTTTCAAGAGAACATATATGTATGTAACTGAATTGTATATATAATGCATATATCTAATATATATGTAACAGAATCATTTTGCTGTATATCTGAAACTAACATAACTTTTAAAATCCACTCTACCAAAAATAAAAATAGTAGTAGAGTGGATTTAAAATATTATATTAGTGTCTGGTATACAGCAAAGTGATTTAGTTACATATATATTACATATATGTATTATATGTACATATTCTTTTCCAGATTCATTTCCATTATAGGTTAATACAAGATATTGAATACAATTTCCTGTGCTATACAGTAGGTCCTAAGTTGTTTACCTATTTTATATGTAGTAGTGTGTATCGGTTAATCCCAAACTCCTAACTTCTGCTTCAAGACAACAATATCAACCCCTATCTGAGTTTCCTGCCTGCAGGCCTGCCCTATGGATTTTATTCTGCCCTTCTGGATTTTGGGCTTCCCAGGTGGCTCAGTCGTAAAGAATCTGCCTGCCGATGCAGGGCTCACAGGAGACAGGAGTTCGATCCCTGGGTGGGGAAAATACCCTAGAATAGGAAATGGCAACCCACTCCAGTATTCTTGCCTGGAGAATTCCATGGACAGAGGATCCTGGTGGGCTACAGTCCATGGGGTCCCAAAGAGTCAGACATGCCTGAGTGACTGAGCAAGCTGTGAATGTTAGACTTTCCAACACTGACAATGGTGGGAGCCAGTACCCCAAAATAAAGCCATTTGTATCTATATGTATCTCTGTATTTATATCTGTATCGTCTCTATATATCTATCTCCCACCTATACATACATACGTACATATATATATCTATATCATGTATATATATCTATCTCCCGCCTATACATACATACGTACATATATATATCTATATCATTTATATATATCTATCTCCCCCATATACATACATACATACATACGTACATATATACATACTGCTGCTGCTACTGCTAAGTCACCTCAGTCGTGTCTGACTCTGTGCGACCCCATAGAAGGCAGCCCACCAGGCTCCGCCGTCCCTGGGATTCTCCAGGCAAGAACACATACATACATATGTAAATATATGTCCTATTGTGCTAAGAGCCCTGAGTAGATCACCCACTGTAGCATTCAGGGTTCTCCAAAGAAGTAGAACAAATGGGTTCCTCTAGCCCATTTCAGCAGGAAGGAGTTTATTAAAGGACATTGTGTAGCTCATGGAAACATCTGCGGGACCAGAGAATGAGGCTCAGAGGCTTCGCACCCAGGAACAGCAGCTACTGCCCCATTGAAGGTGCCTCTGCTGCTGCCGCGGGACACAGACGTCTCCGACTGCACCTCTGCTGGCCAAACCCCACCATTGCTGCCTCTGAAAGCTGGCTGCTGCTACCCACCCTTGCCAGAAAATGCATTCATTCTGCACAGTGCCTGCTTGCCCACTTTTCTCTACTTAGAATTCAAGTCACTTTTACTTCACCTCTGATTGGTGGAACCTAGCTCACAAGCCTGCACTCTGGCTCCAACAGGAGGCAGGAAAGTGAGCTTTTTGGCTTGAACATTGGGAAGGAGGGACCCGTACTGTGGGGTAGTCTTCATTCATGGGAGGGTGTTCAAAGAGGCCGGCAAGCAGGAATGGTCCACCTTGGTGGATCTGAGTTTTTAAGTTCTGTTTTGCCCTTGAGAACACTGCAAAGAACATCACAGTGGCACCAGTGTTGACCTGACAACAGCTCAACATTATTGCCAGCCAAGAACTTATCAGGTGAAATCATGGAAGTGCAGAAGATCAGAGATATAGCACACAGTATACAGAACACTACAGTGATACAGAATGTACCCTTTTGTGTCTGACATTTTTGCTCAGCATATCAGTTGACATCCATGTTGTTGTGTGGATCAGCCATCTGATATTCTTTATTGCTGTGTAAATATTTAAGGTATACCACAGTTGACTTAATCTTTTCTGGTCAATTGTCCATAGACATTTTGGTTGTTTCTTTCTTTCTTTTTTTTTTACTATTGTGAATAAAGCTGCCTCTAGGGCAGATTATAACCCTTAAAACAAGGACTCTTAAAAGAAAGACATTTTAAAAATAAAGAAAAATAAGCTAAAATAAAAATGTCATCTTTTCACAGACATAGAGAATGGACATGTGGACACAGGAGTGAAGGGGAGAGTGGGACAAATTGGGTTGATATACAGGCACAATCAGGTGTAAAATAAATAGCTAATGGGAAGCTGCTGGATAGCACGGGGAACTCAGTTTGGTGCTCTGTGATGACCTAGAGGTGTGGGATGGAGGTGGGAGGGAAGCTCAAGAGGGAGGGGATATATGTATACATATAGCTGATTCATTTTGTTGTACAACAGAAACTAACACAATGTTGTAAAGCAATTATACTCCACAAAAATAAATGAATAAAAAAGTCATCTTTCAAACACATTTATTATGGGAAATGGTTCCTGTTCTCTATTTAAAACCCCCTGCCTTTCCTTCTTTTGCTTTGTGACCTGATGGAAAGACCAAGTGGATTCACAGTGTGACATGCGCCACTGGAGAAGGGGAAAGGGAATAAATATTTATTAAGAGCCTACTCTGTGGCATGTACTGCTGCTGCTGCTGCTAAGTTGCTTCAGTCGTGTCCGACTCTGTGAGACCCCATAGACAGCAGTCCACCAGGCTCCCCTGTTCCTGGGATTCTCCAGGCAAGAACACTACCTGTCAATTTCATTAACTCTTACCAACAGCCTATGAGTAGATTTTCCTGTTTCATAAAGGTGAAACTAAGATGCAGAAAAATCAAGTTACTTGTCCAGAGTGGTACAGCTACAAAATCGTGGGAGGCAGCAGTGCAATTCCAATGTGTGGTCAATTTCCACCACATGCCCTAAGGCTCAAGACCTCCAGAACCAGAGACTCAGTAGGGATGGGGGTGGGGTGAGGATGGAGGGTGGAGGCTGTGGTGATGCGTCGGCATTGGTGATGGCAATATACTTCCAGATGATTCTGTTAATAAGCCGCAGATGGAGACCATGCACCCTACTGGGCTGCCTCTTGGTCATTCATTTCCTCTTTAGATGACTGATGTTTTTTTCTTTCCTCTTCTTGTGACTCACTTTTTCCAGGCTTGCTATCTTCTTTCTGATCTATGACTTGCACTCTGCACATTGTGATAATGTTCACTGAAAAGCTGTCGCCACAAACCTCCCATTTGCTGCTAATTTCCCCTCCCCACCTCCCTTCTGGCCACTTTGGGTGAAGCTCCGACAGGGAGTTTCCCCTTCCCTCATCACAGGGATACTCAAGTGCCTGCTCTTATCTTAGATCTCAGTTCTCATCTCTATAGGAGGGACTCAGGACACATCCTGGTTTCTACCTCCTCCCCACTCACCCTGTGAGGTAGAGAGGTGGGAGGTATAGCAGGGATTTTCTTGTTTTTTGTTTTTTTTTTAACATATAGTTGACCACTTTTACCATTTTAAAGTATACTATTGAGTGGCATTTAGTGCATTCACTATGGTGCAGTATTTAGTTCCAGAACATTTTCATCATTCCAAAAGGAAACCCTGCACCCACTGAGTACTCACTCTCCATTTCTTACTCTTCCCCCTACTCCCCAGCTGTTCGTCTGCTCCCTGTTTGACAGCGTTGCATTGTGCTAATCTCATCATACACAATATCTTATTATCATGAAAGCAGCTCTGTGAAATTGGGGTTCTTCCTTGTGTTTCCACATTAAATGACCGAGGCTCAGAAAAGAGAGATTTCTGTGAGGTCATAAAGCCTGTAAATGGCAGAACCAGGATAAGAAGCCATGGCCAAGTGCTGTGTCCAAACTGTGCTCACTGATGACCCAGATCTAAGAGGCCTTTCCTGTGATGAACATGGCATACGTCTGAGTGGCGCCTAAGCTCCATATTCTTTCCATTCTGAAGGTCAGTGGTCACAAAAAAAATGCAGTTAGCACATGTTCAAATGATTTAGGCTTTTGGAATTTTCCAGGATCTGGGATGCTGGCTTGAGGGAAGTAGCTCAGTGGCAAGATCCCAGATAATGTGACCCAAGACACTGTTGGTCGCCTTTTCAAATCTTGGGACCGCACGCAAGGCAGCAGAATAAGAAGAAATGGAGTGCCTCCAAAATGTGCCCCAGGCTGAGGGGAATCCCATGAAGGCGAAGACTCTAACGAGTACCAGATGCCTAGGTCTTGTGTGTTGGTCATCTGGACTCTCTCTTCAAGAGCTTGAGCTCCTGGCTCCCAGACCATGTAGACTGACTTCCCTTGTGGTTCCAGAAATGGAAGAAGCAACTGCAATCTCCTTTTGCACAGAGATTTAATAGAAAAGTTACAATCGATTGTCATCAACATTTTCTTGGAAAATGTTGCTATTAAGGCTAACAGAAAACTTCCTTGCTATTAAGGCTAATCCTTACTGGACACATCATCCTACATCCTACCAAACAGATTGAAAATGCATCCATATGCCACAGCTAATATAATATCCATATGCATAATCTCCATGTATTTTGAGGTGGATTTTAGTTCACTTGTTGTTCATAACGAGTCGATCAGCTGTGTCCAACTCTTTGCCACTCCAATGGTGCACCGGCACCTTTGTAAATAATCAAGCCACTCCCTGTGTGTGGGTCTATTTCTGGACTCTGCTATGGTTCACTGATTTGTTTATCCTTATGACAAGACCACACTGACTTTTAGCTTTATAGCAAGTTTTTTTTTTTTTTTTCAATTGGGATATAATTGCTTTATGGGCTTCCCAGGTGGTGGAGCAGTAAAGAATCCACCTGCCAATGCAGGAGATACAAGGGACAGTTTCCATCCCTGGGTTGGGAAGATCCCCTGAAGGAGGAAATGGTAACTCACTCCAGTATTCTTGCCTGAAAAATTCCATGGACAGAGGAGCCTGGCAGACTATAGTCCATGGCATCGCAAAAAAAGTGGGACGTGACTGAGAGACTGAGCCAAAGCATGATAATTGCTTTATAATGTTGCATTAGTTTCTGCCGAATAATGAAGTGGATCAGCTATATATATGTATACACATCCCCTTCTTCTTCAACCTCCCTCCTACCTTCCCATCCCAGCCATCTAGGTCACCACAGAGCGCTGAACTCAGCTCCCTGTGCTATACAGCAGGATTCTACTAGCTAGCTATTTTACACATGGCTGGGTGCACACATCAGTGTAAGTCTTGAAGTTGTTCACTGCAATTCTCCAACTTTGTTTTCCTTTTTAAGATTAGCTTATTAGTTATATATTTTAAACTATTCTCTTAGTGCTTACCTTGGACATTATAATGTATATCATCTACTTATTAAAGTCCCATATATATAAATTTTTTTTTACCATGTCCTGGTAAATTCAAGAACTCTAGGATATTTGAACTCTATTTCCCTTCCTCTTGCCTTTTATGCTATAGTGGTAATACATTTTAACTCAAAATGTATTTTAAGCTTTGTAAGACACCCTTACTTTTGGTTAAACATTAGTATTCATTTACCTGTATTTTTGCTCTTTACGTGGTGCTTCATTTCTTTCTGCATTTTGTGCCTCCCTCTGGGGTCATTTTCCTTCACCTTTTAGCATGTCCTTTTGTGACACTTCTAGTAACATAGGATTATGCTTTTTTTTTTTTTTTTCACCAGTTACTCACTCTCTTCTGAATACTCAGTAGCTACACCCTCAGTGGCTTTAAATGGGAGAGTCTCTCGAATTTTTGTCTTGACTATTCACATTTGTATTTGTATTTACAAGCACATCAACATCAGATAGTACCACTTTAGTTGTTTCAGGTTGATATGAAATGAAGTCAGACTTTGTAAACTATGTGATTTGGTCCTATACCAGGTGCGTGGTACATAGTACAATTTCTTGGTAGTTGGAATAAAGTGATGGGAGAAGTGAGTCATCCCACAGCATACAATAAGATGTTACGCTCAATATGTCATTGCAGAGTCACTTCATGTTATGAAATGAAATTTAGTTTCAGCAAAATGATATAATGTATAACATTAAATTAATGCTGTTAATTTATTAGTTTTGCTATTTATTATTTTGGTTTTATAATTGTATAAGTACTGTTAGCCTAAGACATTTATTTATACATAGCTCTACTTTATGTTTAAGTAGCATTATAATATGGGCTTCCCTGATGGCTCAGTGGTAAAGAATCCGCCTGCCAACTCAGGAGACACAGGAGACTCGGGTTTGATCCCTGGGTCAGGAAGATCTCATGAAGAAGGAAATGGCAACCCACTCCAGTATTCCTGCTGGAAAATTCTAAGGACAGAGGAGCCTCGTGGGCTACAGCCCGTGGGGTGGCAAAGAGTCAGTCGTGAGTTAGTGACTAGACCACATCAACAACAGATTCCTATAGGTTCTATTTTTTGTCTCCTCTTCCTCCACCACAAATATCTCTACTCTTTTTTGTTTTCCTTTTCCCATGAGTGTCACTACTGGTCTCTGTTCTGGTCTGTCTTTTTAGTCCATCCACCAAGAACTTCTCTCTAGTTTATTCTTGCACAGCATCCCAATTACCTAGATCAGCGTGGTACTTGCAATGACAATCCAATACTAAAAGCACAATGGAGAGAGTTATTAATCCCATTTGGACCCAAGGATAAGAAGAATGCTCAGAGAAAGCTATAGAGGCGATGTCAGGCCTCAAGGGATGGTAACTAGGCATTAACTGAGTGGAAAGGGCTTCCCTGGTGGCCCAGATGATGAAGAATCCACCTGCAATGCGGGAAACCTGGGTTTGATCCCTGGGTTGGGAAGATCTCCTGGAGGAGGGCATAGCAACCTGTTTCAGTATTCTTCCCTGGAGAATCCCCATGGACAGAGGTACCTGGCAAGCTACAGTCCACGAGATCGAAAAAAGTCAGACTTGACTGAGTGACTAAGCACACAAAACTAAGTGGAAAAGAGAGGCAAGATATTACAATCCCATAAGAAAACATGGAGGTGTGTAAAAAGAAGTGTTTGGGGAATGCAGCAGAGTTCAGAATTTGGTATAGGGTATTGTTGGTGAATTGGGCTTCCCAGGTGGTGCTAGCAGTAAAGAACCCACCTGCCAATGCAGGAGATGCAAGAGATGGGGATTCAATCCCCGGGTCAGGAAGATCCCCTGGAGCAGGGCATAGCAATCCACTCCAGTATTCTTGTCTGGAGAATCCCATGGACAGAGGAGCCTGGAGGGCTACAGTCTGTGAGGTCACAAAGAGTCAGACATGACTGAAGCAACTAGGCACACACACACGGAAGGTGAATACATAGCTGGCTTGCTGCAGTCTCCTGCCATTCCATATCCGCGGCAGACATAGCTAATCCATCACAGAGCATTTTCCTCACTGGGACTGAGCAGAGGCCTTGAACCATTCTCAAATTAACATACTAGGCAGCTACCCTTAATTAAGTGGTGGTGGCATAAGAGGTGAAACCTATTTGTTGTTCTGGGGATGAGAGAATGAGATGTCATGAAGAGTAATTGAGGCTGGGGAGTTAGTTAGCCAGGAGCCAGGCTGGGAAATTGCTTTTGATGATGGAGTTGGTGATTATAATCTCTTGGGGACAGAGAAAAGTTTTCGTGCTTCGAATGTGAAATACCAGAAAAGTTTCAGTGCTCTGGGAACTGCCTCTGTGGGGCTTGGTCTAATCTATGACCTTGTTAACAAGGCCCGGGAGAAATTTCGTTTGAGAATTCCCTAGCTTTGGTCCTAATTAGCCTTTCAGGGAAGTTTGTAGTTTAATTAAGAAACATCTATAGTTAAAAGTTTGGCTTCTTCTAACTGAGCGGTGATTAGGAATTAAGCAGGGTTTCTCCATGGAAACGTAGTCTTTGGCCATCACCAACTCAAAGTACTGCAGGGACAGAGGTCCTTTCTCAGGCTCATCTATCTGCCTCAGTTCCCAATCAGAAGAGTTGGGCCTATCTGGATCTGCTCTGGAATTACACTTGGAACTGAGGCACCAGGTTGGAGGATGGGTCTGGCATGGCTGTAAACATCCCTTGTAATTTCCTTTGTGTTGAAAGAGACCTAAAATTATAAGACAGGATTGGTGAAAGCCCTGAGGCAGAAGTGTGTCTGATGTGTGTGAGGAATAATAAAAGGGCAAATGGACTGGACTGAATGAGCAGAAAGAGGCATGAGATGAGTTCAAACTGATTAGAGAACCAGTTCATGTAGGACCTTGTAGACCATTGTGAAGATTCTGGCTTTAGTGCTACATCAACCTGTCAGTATTTTGTTGTCAATGCATTTTCATTTTACTTAAGAAACGTTTTTCTAGCCCAAGGCCTAAAATACGACTATCTTTATTTTCTACATTGTTTTATTTTTAAGATGAAGTCTTATTACACATAAAGTACAATTTATATACAATAAAATTTATCCATGTTAAGTATTTTGTCGATGAGTTTTGACAACTGTATTCTGTTTTGTAGCAATTACAATCAAGACAGAGAATATTTTCAGCACCCTGGACATTTCTCTTGCCCCTCTAGTAATTTTTCTTCTCCCACTCCCAGCTCCAAGCAAACACTGATCTGATTTCCTGCCTCCCTCACCTCCAGAAAAAATGTCATATAAATAGGATCATACAGTATGTAGCTTTTTAGTTTGTTTATTTAGCTTCTTTCACTTTGCATACTGCTTTTGAGTTTCACCCAAGTTGTATCATCATAGTTCTTTCCTTTTTAGTTCATTATCATTTCCTGTGTAGATATACAATTATTTGTTGATCCATCCATTAGTTCCTAGACTGTCTTAGATTTTGGCTAGTATGAATAAAGATGCTACAAAACACTGGCATACATTTCTTTGTGTAAGCACAATTTTCATTTCTTTTGGAGTACTTAGGAGTGGGATTTCTGGGTTACATGGTGGGGTATGTTAAACCTTTTAAGAAACTGTCAAATCATTTTAAGCAACTGTTCCATTTTGCAATGAATGAGATTTCCAGATGCTCAGGACTTGGTATTGTCAGTCTTTAAAATTTCCTCTCCAGGCCCGAGCGGGGCGAGCCCTCAGGCAGCACCATGAGCAACCTGAAGCCTGACGGCGGACACAGCACTGGCACAGCACAGGCTCCACCAGCACCCTGAGGAGAAGGAGGTCAGAATGTTGTTGGTCAGTGGGTTCCCTGTGGATAGTAAACCCAGACAACTCTACCTGCTCTTCAGTCCTTTCAAGGGGTCTGAAGGGTCCCTGATCACGCTCACATCAAGACAGCCTGTTGCTTTTGTGTTCTTTGACTGCTGGGCAGGAGCAGCAGCCCCCAAGAATGCATTGAACAGTATTTGCTTTGATGCTGAAAACCCACAGACTTTGAGGCTAGAGTTTGCCAAGCCAATACCAAGATGGCCAAGAACAAGCTAAAGTGAAAGTCGGGTCCAACTCTTTGCAACCCCATGGACTATACAGTCCATGGAATTCTCCAGGCCAGAATACTGGAGTGGGTAGCCATTCCCTTTTCCAGGGGATCTTCCCAACCTAGGGATCGGACCCAGGTCTCCCGCATTGCAGGCGGATTCTTTACCAGTGGAACCACAAGGGAAGCCAATGAGCTAAAGAGAAGAACAAGTGAATGGCTACACCAAATCCTACCAACACCCACCCCAACCTCAGAGCACACTTCATCGCAGGGGACACCTAAAACCCGATGGGGGCCACTCTGATCCCCGCATCCCCAGAGGCCTGGGCCCCCTACCCTCTGTACACTATGGAGCTGACCCCAGCCATCTCACATACCGTCATTCACCTACCCAGGTGCCACCGCTGCTGAGGCTGCCCTGCATGCTCAGGTGCACTGGTTCAGTTCAGTTCAGTTGCTCAGTTGTGTCCGACTCTTTGCAACCCCACGGACTGCAACACGCCAGGCTTCCCTGTCCATCCCAACTCCCAGAGTTTACTCAAACTCACATCCATTGAGTTGGTGATGCCGCCCAACCATCTCATTCTCTGTCATCCCCTTCTCCTCTCGTCTTCAGTCTTTCTCAGCATCAGGGTCTTTTCCCAATGAGTCAGTTCTTCGCATCAGGTGGCCAAAGTATTGGAGCTTCAGCTTCAGGATCAGTCCTTCCAGTGAATATTCAGGACTGATTTCCTTTAGGATGGACTGGTTGGATCTCCTTGCAGTCCAAGGGACTCTCAAGAGTCTTCTCCAACACCACAGTTCAAAAGCACCAGGTGCGCTGGTACCCACCGTCTGATACCACCCAGCCAGGATGGACATATCGGCACTTCTGTTAGCTCTTCAGCCTTGTCACCACAGCTCGCAGCCCCCACCCCACAGGGGAGGAAGCCCCCCTGAGCGCCCCGTGCCTGCAGGTGGCCCTGCAGAGCTGCTGCTACTTGCTGCCCACCAAAGACTGTGAGTTTTAAGCCCGACTCAGTGGATTCTTTCTTCCTTTCTTCCTCCTCAGCCCTGTCCTGCCCCACAGCCTCTCTCCAAGGCCTCAGGGCTGGATTCAGGGGCCTTCTTGCTGGGAGCGCTCTCTGGGGACTGAACAAGGCCCAACCGCCCAAATCTGATTCCGTGACCCCACCTCAAGACACTGAGGCATTTAATTTTGAATGTTTTCTGGCATGAATTAAGACACTTAAAACTCGTGTGTATGTGAGTGTACAGTTTGTGCTCACATTGCTTCACCAGAAGCAACAAGGCCTGGCCACTAAGGGCTCATCATTCCGTGTCCCTCTCCCCATACCTCTGCCCTGCACCCACCCGGCTTCATTGAGGACCAAGTCCTGTAGCCAGTTCTGCTCGGCAGCTGGCAATCCACCAACACCACCACCCCACTCACTTCCAGGCTGAACAGGAAGGACCACCTAGCCAAGACAGAGCATTTTCCTGGTCATTTCAAATCAGGGGCCTCTGCTTCCTCCACCTCAGATGGGCCAACAACCGTTAAGAAAATTCTTTCTCTGCTCATTTCGCTTACCTCTCCCCGGTGCACTCTGGCGCACCCCACCCCTGCCATGGCTCCTAAGTCTTTCCAAACTTTGAAACCAACCATAAAAGCGAAAGTATTTTTGTACCCGTGTAACAAAATATTTATGCAACATGAAATAGGAGAGTGAAAAGGCTGGCTTAAGGCTCAACATTCAAACAACTAAGATCATGGCATCTGGTCCCATCCCATCACTTCATGGCAAATAGATGGGGAAACAATGGAAACAGTGACGGACTTTATTTTTTGGGGCTCCAAAATCACTGCATATGGTGACTGCAGTCATGAAATTAAAAGCCGCTTACTCCTTGCTATGACCAACCTAAGTTTGAAAGTGAAAGTTTAGTTGCTCAGTCGTGTCCTACTCTTTGCTACCCCATAGGTTATAGACTACCAGGCTCCTCCATCCACGGAGAATTTTCCAGGCAAGAGTACTGGAGTGATTGCCATTTCCTTCATGACCAACCTAGACAGCGTATTGAAAAGCAGAGACATTACTTTGCTGACAAAGGTCCGTCTAGTCAAAGCTACGGCTTTTTCAGTAGTCATGTATGGATGTGAGAGTTGGACCATAAGGAAAGCTGAACGCCAAAGAACTGATGCTTTTGAACTGTGGTGTTGGAGAAGACTCTTGAGAGTCCCTTGGACTGCAAAGAGATCAAACCAGTCCATCCTAAAGGAAATCAGTCCTGAATATTCATTGGGAGGACTGATGGTGAAGCTGAAGCTCCAATACTTTGGCCACCTGATGCAAAGAGCTGACTTATTTGAAAAGACCCTGATGCTAGAAAAGATTGAAGGCAGGAAGAGAAGGGGATGACAGAGGATGAGATGATTGGATGGCATCACTGACTCAATGGATGTGAGTTTGAGGCAGCTCCTGGAGCTGGTGATGAACAGGGAATTCTGGCGGTGCTGCAGTCCATGGGGTCACAAAGAGTTGGACACAACTGTGACTGAATGGAACTGAACAGAACTGAAAGCTTCATGTGTGTGTGCAATTAACTATTGAAGAGCCCTTGTCTGCCTGTCAGATAAGTTTAACGTTTTCATTTGAGACATGAAGAAGAAAAGGGTTTCTGTTCTTCAGCAGTGAGCCTTAGCGTCAGCCCTTAGTTTAAGAAAAATGAAGAAAAAATTGCGCAATTTTTTGTTTTGTGAACACATCAGTGCTTTGCCGTTTTCTGCAGCTGTGGCTGTCTTGCCATTTTCAGACTTAGAAAATGAGGTGGCTGTTGTAATTGCTGATCCTGTGGGAATGTGAAACTGGATAATATATGAAACACAAAATAAAAGAACTCATCCAAAGTGGAAAAAAAAACCCAATAGCACACTGTCGATTATTGTAGCTTAGCAAGTCTTGAAGCTAGGTAGTGTGAGTCCCCTCATTCTTATTTTTTCTCAAATTTATTTTGATCTTCTAGGTACTTTGGCATTTCCATATAAATTTTTGAATAATTTTTTTAATTTCTATAAAAAAACTGGTAGAATTAAAGTAACTTTTGGCTTTTTATCTTATTTTGGTATCCCTTATGGGGAAGTAAATTTTCAAAAACTATACTTCTGCTACCCAGAGAGGACCATTGTTTTTCCAGTTTTCTTCTCTGACTTAAAAATTATTTATGTTTATAGTAGATCTTACTTCTGAAGAGTTTAAGGCAGCTTGGAGGAACATATAAACTACAAGATGGGTAAACTGAAAATAAGGACAGACAAGCACAGAAGAAAGAATAAACAAGGGTGGGGACATAAAATTGAGCCAGGAATGACTCTGAAAATGCAGATGGTAATGACCGTTGTTAAGGGTGAGCCTTAGATTCGGTTCCAAGCTTTCTAGTCAATCACAGAATTCACAACCAAAGATAAAAATAAACAGTTGCTTAGACGAAATACTAACATCTGTGTTCTAAGAACAGACACAATGCATGAGCTTTCTTTCAATCAGCTTTAGTTAGAGGCTTTTGGAAATCACATCGGTGCATCAAAATTAACATCAGTAATGGTTTGGAGGCAAAAATCACACTGCCTGGATGGCATTAGTGGTAAAGACTCCACCTGCCGACGCAGAAGACGCAAGAATTGTGGGCTCAATCCCTCAGTTGGGAAGATCTCTTGGAGTAGGGATTTTCTTGCCTGGAAAATCCCATGGATAGGGGAGCCTGCTGAGCTACAGTCAATGGAGTCGCAAAGAGTTGAACATGACTAAGTGGCTGAGCACACAGCCATTTACGTCTCCAGTGATCTGTGTTGACAATACACTGGATTTCAGATCTGTGAGAAAGTACGGATGTTATACAGGTCATCTGGGCAATCTTCTCCAGATAATTTTTCTTTAATTAAACTTTTGATAAACATCAAGGGTCAGTGAGCTCTAAGTATTATTTCCTGGTTGGTGCTTCAGCTATGACTGGTTTTTATTGTTAGTTGAATATAGATGAGTCTTATTTAGAGTTAGTGATCAAGTAACACTGTAATGTTGAGAGCAGGGTATTGAGCCAGACGTAGACATAAGCAACTTATGACATTTCATCAAATCTCAGGGGTCTAGTCTGTCTGAAAAGGTTACATGTTCTATGATTACAACTACATGACATTCAGGAAAAGGCAAAGCTGTAGAGATAGTTGAAAAGATCAATGGTTGCCAGATGGTTTTTTAAAAAATGATTTTATTTCTTAATTTTTGGCTGTACTGGGTCTTTGTTGCTTCAGAGAACCTTCTCCAATTGTGGTGAATGGAGGCTACTCTTCATTGCAGTGAGTGGAGGCTACTCTCATTGTGGTGGCTTCTCTTGTGCACATGCCCTAGCCCTGGGGCTTCAGTAGTTATGCACAGGGGCTCAGTAGTTTCAGCTCATGGGCTCTAGAACACAGGCTCAGTAGTTGTGGCTCATGGGCTGAGTTGCTCCAAGACATGTGGAATCTCCCCGGACCAAGGATTGAACTCGTGTTTCCTGCACTGGCAGGTGGATTCTTTACCACTGTACCACCAGGGAAATCCTGGAGGGTTTTTTTGTTTTTCCTGGTGGGAGGAAATGAATAGGGGAAATAGACAGCATTTTTAAGGCAGTGAAACTAGCCTACTATACCTCATAGAGCCCAAATTGTCATCTCACTACACTGTATTCAATTTTAGTGTTGAAAAATGAGAGCAATTGTTCTCCAAGTGACTAAACCAAATTATACTCCTTTGTGCACTGTCATAGACTTTCACTGTTCCCTACACTCACCAATGTTCAGAATTGCCAGAAATATCTTTTCCTCATTCATCTGCTGTGTGTAAAATAATATCTCACCCTGGTTGTAAGTTTTCTTAATTACTCCTGAGGGTGAGCATAAACCATAAATTCTTTTTATAAACAATCTTTTTAAATGCTTATTTTTTCTTTCTTCTGAAAGAGTGAGTATGGTGTGTAATTTGACTATTCTGATGAGTCATGGTCTTTATAAATGCTCATCTTTCCTCAGGGCATAATGGAGAGTGGTCTTCAGGTATGTAGCACTTAAAACAAGTGGCCCCAGGAGAGGTTGGGCAGAGAAGTAAAAAATGGATCTAAGAGAAGAATCATAACGGAGTCAGTGGGTTTGGGAAGGCAAATGGGCTGACAGTAGAGATGTCCACTAGGGTGCTGACAGGCTACTTTTGTGCTGTAGCAGCAATTGATGGCACAATAGGAAAGAACTGATAGTAAAGAATCTGCCTGCCATTACAGGAGATGCAAGACAAAGTTTTGATCCCTGGGTGGGGAAGATCCCCTGGAGGAGGAAATGACTACTCACTCCAATATTCTTGCCTGGAAAATTCCATGGACAGAGGAGCCTCGCGGGCTACTGTCCATGGGGTCGCAAAAGAGTCAGACACTTTTGAGCAACTGATTGCACACGTACAGGGGCAATTAAAGTGGAGTTCTAGCTACTGAGTTCTGATGCTTTCTATCTTCTGTGTCTTGCAGAGCCCTTTCTTTTGTCCAGGTAGCAGGAGAAGTCCTGGTGTAGAGTTGTCATATGTAAATGCAGTTCCAGTACATGGTGTAGTGCCAGTTGCCTCAGATCATCTGAGAAGCTTATGAAAAATCCCTGAGCCTCTCCTCTGTAGATTCTTTTTTAAAAATGTTGTTAACTGCTGCTGCTGCTGCTGCTAAGTCGCTTCAGTCGTGTCCGACTCTGTGCGACCCCATAGGCAGCCCACCAGGCTCCGCCATCCCTGGGATTCTCCAGGCAAGAACACTGGAGTGGGTTGCCATTTCCTTCCCCAATGCATGAAAGTGAAAAGTGAAAGTGAAGTCGCTCAGTCATGTCCGACTCGTAGGGACCCCATGGACTGCAGCCTACCAGGCTCCTCCGTCCATGGGATTTTCCAGGCAAGAGTACTGGAGTGGGTTGCCATTGTCTTCTCTTTTTGTTAACTAATTTTATTTTTTAAAAAAAGTTTATCTGACTGCACTGGGTCTTAGTTGAGGCATGCAGGATCTTTAGTTGCAGCATATGGGATCTAGTTCCCTCACCAGGAATGGAACCCAGGCCCGCTGTGTTGGGAGTCCAAAGTCTTAGCCACTGGACCACCAGGGAATTCCTTCCTCTGTAGATTCTGATTCACCTAGTCTAGAATGGGACATAGAAGTCTACATCTCCCCACTTCCCAGATTTTTCTGAGTATTTTCCCAGGACTGGCCTCAGAGAATCAGGAGCTGACACTTGTGTTTTTGCTGCCAGACTCTGATGTGGCCAGAAGCTTTTGCAGACATCCTAATCTTCCCAGAAGGAAGAAAACACTGCTGTACCCTGCTCCATTTTGTTAGGCATGGGCACAGAGTCTTCCCCAGGTGGCCAGAGTACAGTAAGTTCAGTTCAGTTCAATTCAGTTCAGTTCAGCTGCTCAGTCATGTCTGACTCTTTGCGACCCCATGAACCACAACACGTCAGGCCTCCCTGTCCATCACCAACTCCCAGAGTCCACCCAAACCCATGTCCATTGAGTCGGTGATGCCATCCAATCGTCTCATCCTCTGTCGTCCCCTTCTCCTCCTGCCCTCAATCTTTCCCAGCACCAGGGTCTTTTCAAATAAGTCAGCTCTTTGCATTAGGTGGCCAAAGTATTAGAATTTCATCTTCAACATCAGTCCTTCCAATGAACACCCAGGACTGATCTCCTTTAGGAAGGACTGGTTGGATCTCTTTGCAGTCCAAGGGACTCTCATGAGTCTTCTCCAACACCACAGTTCAAAAGCATCAATTCTTCAATGCTCAGCTTTCTTTATAGTCCAACTCTCACATCCATACATGACTACTGGAAAAACCATAGCCTTGACTAGACGGACCTTTGTTGACAAAGTAATGTCTCTGCTTTTTATTATGCTGTCCAGGTTGGTCATAATTTTCCTTCCAAGGAGCAAGTGTCTTTTAATTTCATAAGGCTATATCTGTTGACAAACTTAGACTGCATATTAAAAAGCAGACATCACTTTTTCTGACAAAGCTCCATCTAGTCAGAGCTGTGATTTTTCCAGTAGCCAGGCACGGGTATGAGAGCTGGACCTTAAAGAAGGCTGAGCACCAAAGGATTGATGCTTTCAAAATGTGGTGCAGGAGAAGACTCTTGAGAGTCCCTTGGACTACAAGGAGATATAACTAGTCAATTCTAAAGGAAATCAGTCCTGAATACTCATTGGAAGAACTGATGCTGAAGCTGAAGCTCCAAAACTTTGGCCACCTGATGGGAAGAGCTGACTCATTGGAAAAGACCCTGATGCTGGGAAGGATTAAAGGCAGGAGGAGAAGGGGATGACAGAGGATGAGATGGTTGGATGGCATCACTGACTCAAAGATTATGAGTTTGAGCCAAGTCTGGGAGATAGAGGACAGGGAAGCCTGGCGTGCTGCAGTCCATGGGGTTGCAAAGAGTCGGACACTATTGAGAGACTGAGCAATAACAAATGCGTATTGATAATATTTTATTGAAGAATTACACCATAGAAAGGAGAAGTACACCATAGAAACTACTTTGAAGTACAGCTGCTGCTACTAAGTTACTTTAGTTGTGTCCGACTCTGTGCGACCCCATAGACGGCAGCCCACCGGGCTCTGCCATCCCTGGGATTTTCCAGGCAAGAGTACTGGAGTGGGTTGCCATTGCCTTCTCCATGAAGTACAGCAACAGGCCCTAACTTCTCCTAAGAAATCATCAAGCCAGCTGCTAGCCTGTCTCCAAGTGGACAAAGACATTTCCTGTCCCTAGATGTGGAGGTCTTCTCAACGCCTACTACACTCAGAGCTCAAGTGCTTCTCAAGAGCCCTGAAATGAGAAGGTTTTCCCCGTACCTGTTTCTAGGTTCCACATCCTCATGTAATCAGCCTTTCTGTGCCCTTGACTGATTGAATAAGGAGATATTTGGTCAAGAGAAATTAATGCAGGATATTCATTTTCAGCTGCACTTGAAAGAAGTGAATGACAAAAGAGAATGGGAGGGGGAGATGAGGACTGGCTATGAAGACTGGCCAACTGGGGGGCCCCAATAAGGTGGCTTTGATTGGTGGATATATATATATATATGAATATATTGTATACTTATATAATTATAGTGTAAATAAGACTGTAGATTCTAGTCTTGGCAGTCATCTACACCACTTCTAATGGACTTGGCTTAGGTATGCTAACCTTCAGTAGCTCTATGCACACACCAGGAATCATCAGAAGTGAGGGGCGTCAGGAGAAGACTCACCACTGAGCATGCCCACAAGAGTGCTGCCTAGGACATCCTCCTGCTCATCAGCTTCCTCAGGCCCCTCTTCATATCTTTGTTCCTCAGGCTGTAGATAAAAGGGTTCAGCATGGAGGACAGAACTGTGTAGATGACTGTTGCCACTTGGTCCTTGATGGTGTAGGTGGACATGGGTTGGAAATAAACATAAATAATGCTTCCATACAAGAGGGTCACCATGGTGACATGGGAACCACAGGTAGAGAAAGCTCTATGTTTCCTGGCAGCTGAAGGGATCTTAAGAACAGCAATGAGGATTCATAGGTAAGAGATGATAACACATATGAAAGGGCTCACCGGAGTTATCAGTCCTTCGGTATTAATTACAATTTCATTGACAAGTGTGGAGGAACAGGACTGTTTCAGTAGAGGGTTGATGTCGCAGAGGAAGTGGTGGATGACACTGGAGTCACAAAAGAGAAGATGATTTATCAGGAGGACCAGTAAGAGGGAATGGAGGTGAGAGATGGAGCAGGAGAAGGCCACCAGCAGGACACAACAGCGGTGGCTCATGGTGGTGACATAGTGGAAGAGGTCACAGATGGCCACATAGCGGTCAATGGCCATGGCTGCCAGGAGGTAACTTTCTGTGTTGGCAAAAGCCAAGAAGAAATACATCTGGGTCATACACTCAACATAGGAGATGGACTTCTTCTTTGACAGAAAGTTCACCAGCATCTTGGGGACTATGGTGGTTGTGTAGCAAACATCAATAAAGGATAAAATGCTAAGGAAAAAATACATGGATGTCTGGAGCTGAGGGTCAGAGTGGATGGCCAGGATGATAAGCACATTTCCCACTATGGTGACTATGTACATGATGAAGAACAGGGCAAAGAGTGGCTTCTGGTCCTCGGTCCGGGAGGAGAGTTCCAGGAGGATGAACTCGGAGACACTGATGGTTTGGTTAACTCTCTCCACGGTCCTGCATAGGCCAATACATTTATTCAAATATATAGTAAAAAAAAATATTTTAATTCAACAAATTTCAATTTATTCCTCGCTTTCCTAGGATTCCTATAAAAAGTCCATGATTTTGTCATCCTTTCCACAGTTCACAAAAGTAAGTTGAACAATAAAATTGAACCATGTGTCAAGTGCAAGGACATCAGACAGTGAATTTCCTTTCAGAAAGAATCCCAGATAGACTTCAGCAATGCACAATTCTTATTTCCCCACAAATATTTATTAGATTTGCTGAAGTTCATCTCTCTACCATCCTTGCAAGCAAAACAAAACAAATAAACAAAAAACCAAACAGTGAATCAGGTAAATAAGATAACTGCTGACATAGGCACACAGTGTTGATAGTCACTCTTTCAGAGCCAATATTTTAATTCAAACCTGGTTTGAGGGGGAAAAAAAAAAGCTGTATTATAGAGTTGGCCAAAATTTCATTTGGGGTTTTCCATAAGATGGTATGGAAAAACCCGAATGAACTTTTTGGTCAGCCCAAAATTTGAACCTATGCATTAAAACATTCATAAACATCGAGGATTTATCCTCTCACAATTATTCAGTATCACTGTTTTAAACACTCACTAGAAACCCAACACTGAGATTAAAAAGATGAGTGATTCTCAGTTCCTATTCTTAAGGTGGTTATAGTCTGGCAGGAAAGACAAACTTTTAAACAAATAACTGCCACAAAATTCTACAGGTATGGTGATAGACATACTGAAAAGCAGCAAGCATCATGTGGTGTCTTTGAGAAGAGCATGCATTTTGAAATCAGCTCCTTCACTTTCTGGCTGTGTGGCTTTGGGCTGATTACCTAACATCTCTGTTTCCTGGTGTCCTTCTCTGTAATCTAGGATAGTAAATACCTCCCTTCTCGGCTTCCTCTTCTCCTGCTCCACCATCATCTTCACGTCTTCCTTTACTTCCTGCCCAAATCCTCTCCTTTGTCAGGTGTACCTGGATGCTCTTGAAAACAGTTATCCTGTACTTCTTTGCAAAACTTCATAGCTTTCATATTTGTCATTGTTTGACCATGCTTCACCCAAGTTTATGAGACTTGGTAGGAGAAATATTTGTGCTTTGTATAATTTGAAAATGAGTGCACAATTAAGAGAAACAATAGTCATGCTTAAGACCTATTAAGCCTTCCTATGTATTAGGCAGTGAGCTAAATGCTTTATGTATATTACAGATAACAACTCTCTAATCTGGTTCTCAGCAACAGTTCCTTTCAGCAGATGAGAACATTGAGGTTAGATGTTGAGCGCTTTCCTCAAGATCACGCAACCCAGAAGGGCCAGAGCCTAGATCTCAAACAGGATAGTCTTAAGCACAAAATGCTTTCATAAAGCTTCAAAAGTTTATGCTAGAAACAAATGTGCAGGGGTGTTGTTTTTCACTGTGGAATTTTCCACCGTAACATCTTTATTCCAGTGACGACAGGCTTGCAAAATCAGTGTTGCGTGCAGTCTCTTACTGTAACTGCTAGAGACAGGACCTCTCCCAAGCCTTGTGTGGACTGGGAGCTGTGGTGCTGTGGAGCTGTGCCAGGAGACGTGGGTTCAGATCTGGGCTGCACCGTGTACTCACAATGTGTCTCTGGCAAAATCCCTTCATCACTCAGAGTTTCACTTTCTTAATCCTCAAGATAAAACCTGCTCTCAAGAGAAAAATGAGGAACATGGGTGTGAAAACCACAAACACGGTATATGTCAGCAGGATGACTGGGAAATGTCTGATAAAGAAGAAAGTAGCATCCGGGGAAGGCGAGGTGGAGCTAGATGGAATGCAGACACAGGAAAGGAGTTTGGCTATGAGAACAGACCAGGCTGAGTCTAGAAGCATGGTGGGTGGATGTTACTGGAGTCAGTGATTTTCCTATTTTATTCCATTCCGTGTAGTACCCATCAGCGTGGGCTTTGTTTCTTTAAGGATCTCTGTGGTTTCGCCTGCCAGGTATCTCTCGAATCTTGCAACTCTTCCTCTCCCTGGTCAGCACTCTGTTGAAAGCCATCATTTCCCATTCAGATTGTTGCAGCCTCATCTAAATGATGTATTTGGTTCCCCTGTCCTCTCTTGACAGCCCCTCCCCCATCATTCTCTGTCCTGCAGCCACTGCTGCTGCTGCTGCTGCTGCTGCTAAGTCGCTTTAGTCGTGTCCGACTCTGTGAGACCCCATAGACGGCAGCCCACCAGGCTCCCCCGTCCCTGGGATTCTCCAGGCAAGAACACTGGAGTGGGTTGCCATTTCCTTCTCCAATGCATGAAAGTGAAAAGTGAAAGTGAAGTCGCTCAGTCGTGTCTGACTCTTCGCGACCCCATGGACTGCAGCCTACCAGGCTCCTCTGTCCATGGGATTTTCCAGGCAAGAGTACTGGAGTGGGGTGCCATTGCCTTCTCCGCCTGCAGCCACAGTGATCTTTTAACAATCAATGTGATCACCTAACTTTTGAGGTTCAAGTCTGTTTGTTTCCTAGGGCTACTGTAAGGAGGTGTCACATTGGAGAGATGTGGTTGGAAAACTCTCCCCAGGGGGTGAGTGGAGCTCTGGCATCACCCTTCCCCCAGAATCCTTGGAGAATGGGCCTCCAGGAAGTCCCTCCTTGTATCTTATCTGGGTCTCCCCTACACAGCTTCAGTGATTGTCCAACAGAAAGGGCAGAGACTCCTTGGAGCTTGCTTGGTACTCATTCAGGGCTCAGCAAGGGACACAAAGTCTCAGGGAGAGGTGGCGACTTGGCCAAGACCATGGAATAGAGTCAGGCCTCCTGCAGACCTAGGGCACCCGGCACCTGGCAGCAGCTCCTTCCCGAGTTTTACACAGAAAATGCCAGGTCCCTCCTGCAAACATGCTTCCTTCTCTGGGCTCAGAGCCAATGTGACAGGAAACTCTGACTCTTCATGCATCTGATTATAGGGGGTCAAGAGTGTAGCAATGGGCATGAGGAGCTGAAGAAGTCACCTCAGATTGCTGGGATCAGAGGGCATGACCTTCTGGTTTAGGTCTCCTCCTGTCACAGAATCATGCAAATAGTGTTGCTTAAGCCCTGACTTAAAACAATCAAAACGCATTTTCTCATGGTTCGGAGGCTAGAAGTACAAAGTCAAGCTTGTGGCAGGATTGGTTCCTTCTAGAGTTGCTTAGGGAGGGTCTGCTCCAGGCCTCTTGCCCAGCTTCTGATGGACACGGGCAATCCTTGATATTCCTTGACTTGGAGATGCCTCACTTCAGTCTCTGCCTCTGTCTTCACACGGCCGTCTTTGCTCCGTTTCTTTACACGGCCTTCTCCTCTCTAGCTCTGTGTCCAGAATTCCTTCTAAGAAAGATACCAGCCTCTAGGGCCCACCTGACTCCACTGTAATCTCATCTTAACTTGATTATATGTACAAAGACCTTACTGTCAAGTTAGGTCTCGTTCTGTTTCTGTACCAAATCCTATCTGAAAACAGTGTACTTAAGAATCTTCACGGCTTCTGTTAGAGACATAATTGACATAATTCCTTTTTAGGAATGAAGGAAAATACTCCCATTTTTGAACCATCCTTTTATGTCAATTCTACACAATTGCCTGTTACTTTATACATATTTTAAAAGATATAGTTTTGTAAATATTTAATATTCCGCTAATTTGATTTTGAATTGTAAATGTCAAGTATCCTCCTATTATACTTTGTTAAAAAGGAAACAGCATACATTTTTAGAATATTTTTATGAATAAATTTAAGGCACTGAAAATAAAAAAATTAGGTCACTCTCTGGAGTTTCGGTGAATATGAATCTGGTGGTGGTGGGGCACGACTCAAGCCCCTCTTCATTTAATATGAACTGAGTTCCTATTCCCCTCCAGTCTCATCGCATTCCTGTTTCCCCAGGGACTTCCTCCTGTTCTTCAAACACATTCCTATCTGGACGGTCCTTGCCCCTTGCCCCGCCTGCTTTTCCTCTCTATTGTCCTTTGGGTATCAACTCAGCCAGTACTTTTTCTGAGTCAAGTCACCCTGTTTTATGCTCTCATGGAACTCCTTTCCCTTCCTTTACGGCACATGTCACAGTCTGTAATTACTCATTTATTTATGCGAGTGGTGTTTGTCTTGACCAAACACAGGAATCCAGTTTCCTTTTCCTCACCATTCTATCCCCAGAGTTTAGCACAGTGTTAGTGGAGCAAACGAAGCCACAGCCGGCATTGAGGCTGGGGCACCACAAGAAAAAAGTCAGAGTTGGGTGTTACGATGAAGGAGGTGATGATGCCTTGTGTCCTCAAGTGGCTTGTCTGTGTAGAACTCGTGTCTGTGATCCCTGATGGGCTGGTGGACTAGACTTGGCTCTGGCAACGTGTTTACCTGAGCTACAAAGCCAGCCCAGACACTGCTCTTGATTCTGCATTTTCTCTCATTTCCCACATCCCACTGACGGTCACATCCTAGAGCTGTTGCCTGTCCATCTCTCTCGATCTCTGCCAGCACTGCTCAAATGGAGACCTTTATCATCTCCAGCCTCCAAAATAGCCTCCTTGCAGCCATACTTGTCTTTCAATTTCCCCTCAGCACTGTAGGCAGGTCAGTTTTTCTAAAGTGCAAATTTGAATAGCTCGCTATATTAGTTTGCTGGGGCTGTTGAAATGAAGTACCATGCATTGAGTGGAAATGTACTGTCTCAAGGTTGTCGGGACTAAAAGTACACAAAGTGTCAGCAGGGTTGGTTCCTTCTGAGGGCTGTGAGGAAGTGTCTGTTCCACGCCTCTGTACTTGACTTGCAGATGGGGTCTTCTCCCTGTGTCTCTTCCCATCCTCTTCCATTTTGCATGTGTGTTTCTGTGTCCAAATTTCCCCTTTTAATGAGGATGCCAGTCATGTTGGGTTAGGATCCACCCTGATAACCTCATTTTAACTTGATTACCTCTGAAAAGACCCTACCTCCGGGAGACTTCCCTGGCGGTCCAGTGGTTAAGAATCTGCCTTCCAAGGCAGGGGATGTGAGTTTGATCCCTGATCGGAGAATCAAGATTCCACGTGCCACCAACTACAGAGCCCATGTGCTCTGGAGCCCTGAAGCCACCACTGGAGAAAAGTCCATTCACTCACAAAGATCCCATGTGCTGCAATTAAGACCAGATGCAGCCAAAAATAAATAAATATAAAAAAATAATTTCAGAATCTTAAAGATCCTGTTTATGAATAAGGTCACAATATGAGGTTCTGGGGATTAGGGCTCCAATATATCTTTTTTTGGGGGGAGGTACACAATTCAACCCACAACTGTCACTTTTCTACTGCGGAAGCATCCTTGTTGCTAAGTTGCTTCAGTCGTGTCCAACTCTTTGCGACTCTATGAACTGTAGCCCACCAGGCTCCTCTCTCTGTCCATAGGATTCTCCAGGGAGGAATAGTGGGGTGGGCTGCCATTTCCTTCTTCAGGGGATCTTCCCAACTCAGGGATCGAACCGGCATCTGTTATGTCTCCTGCATTGGCATTGACAGGCAGGTTCTTTACCACTAGAGCTAACTGGGAAGCCCCCAGCCTCCCTGTTACCCACAGACTAAAGGCCAGCTCCTTCCTGAGCTTACAGTGCCTCCTATGACGTGTCTCCTGCTGGGCTCTGCATCTCATCTCTTGCCTCCCTCTCTATTCTCTTTCATGCCAGGATTTCTTGCTTCTTCTTGCCTTGGGGACTTACTGTTCCATCTGTTTGAAATGTTCTCCCCGCCTCGTTTGTTAGCTCTGGTGGCTGGTGGGCACTCAGAATGGATACCCCATCCTTTCTGAAGCCTGGTCTGCCCTTCTTCAGATGGGCACCTGGATGAGGTGCCCCTTTGGCACACATAGCACAGAACTGAATCTCAGTACTTAACAAGGCTGTCTTCCCTACTTAAGCTGCACAAGAATGAGGATTGTGTCTGGTTCTCTGTTACACCATCCACTCTGGCGCCATGCCTGGAACATAAAAATCCCTTGATAAATATTTGTAAAATGAAAGAATGCCTGGATGGTCATTTAGGAGTTTGAATAAATGGAAGGAAGAGTTGCGGCAGATCTCAAGTCGCAATCTTAAGAGCAGCATTCCATTTCATTCACCGCATGCGGTTGGGGCAGAGTCCAGGCAGGAATAGCTTGAGCCTGCTCTCCTGGAAGGTGCCTCTTGATTTCTCATTGCTTCAACTTTAACGCAGACACAGTGGGGCTCTGAGCTGGAGAAACTCTTAGAGATCATGTAGTCTAATTTGTGGGTGCTCAGTCGCCAAGTCCTATCTGACTCTGAGATCCCGTGGGCTGTAGCCTGCCAGGCTCCTCTGTCCATGGGAACTCCCAGGCAAGACTACTGGAGCGGGTTGCCATTTCCTTCTCCAGGGAATCTTCCTGACCCAGGGATTGAACCTGCATCTGTTGCATTGGCAGGTGGGTTCTTTACCACTGAGCCACCAGGGAAACCTGTAGTCTAATTCGCTTGACTTAGAGAAGGGGGAAATGAAGGCATGAGGGGGTGGGAGGACCTTCTTATCATGACATTTTAATTATTAGAACCGGAAATGGAACCCAGGCAACTTGGCTTCTCCCTGAAGCTTAGGTTATGCTTTGCCTTTTATGGATGTAGAGAGGCTAAGAGCTTGAGCTCTGGCCCACTTTCTAGGTATGGGGTCCTGTCCTCATCAGGTAACCTGTCTACAGCAAGTTACTTAACCTCTCTGGGGCACATTTTCTCCACTCTTAAAGTGGGGATAAAGGGAGTCCCTATCTCATAGAGTGGTTGGGAAGACTCAGCAAACTAACGTCAAAGCACTACACCTGGCAAGTGGTCAGCACCTCCACCCCCAAAGTTAGATACTTATACTATGAGGCAGAGAAAAATATTTTGATCAAGTAAGCAATCAGTCATGGTTAAATGTTGGAAGTCTCCCTGGTCTGTGCTTAGGTAACCAAACATGTGAAAACCAGAGGCTTACTCACAGTGGTCACTCATTCCTTTGTGTATACATAGATAGCTCTCAATTTCATTGGGTTAATTTTGACAATAACAGAAGGATGACATTTTCCTGATTCATTGACATGAAAACATTCAAGTTTTCATGGCCACTTTGGGACTCACTGATTTCAGATGGCTGGCAGGGAGGAAGGCGTGCCCGGTCAGTGTGGATTGCTTAGTCCTGGTTGTTTCCTAAGTCCAGATGTTTTCACTTCCACAGCTGTCTCTCCAGATGTGGAAGCCTTTTCCATGCCACGTTGGCATGTTTATTCAGAACCCACACTTCAGCTGAAGGTCCCAGCCCCCTTACCCTCCTCCCCAACTCCTCTTAGAGGAAACCACCAAGAACGTGGTCAATAAGGGTGATGGGTTTCCCAACACTGTTTCAAATCCTTTTTTTTCCCCCACCTCTTGTGCCTAGCTCCATCCTGACTCCTCTTTTCAGAAGACAGAGCTCTCCGGAATCACTGAGCTGAGGATCCTCCCAGCCCATAATAGTTTAGCATCCTTTTGCCTGGCCTCTTTGGCACTCCTTATCTCAGAGAGAGGTGTTCTCGCTTCCTGCTAGACCCCAGGGAACTCTGCTTTGTGCCTTCCCCAAGTTTTGGCAGCAAAACACAGCCCAAGGGGGATGCGAAGGTCAGGTGCCTCCCGCTTAGGGTTGAGAATATTCCCAGAGCCTCCCTGGATTCATGGTCACGCCTCACAGGTGTGACTCAGCTACCCCGCTTATTGACCACTAGGATTGAGGAACCATGGTGGGTATTCTGAAAAATAGGGATTTTTAAAAAGATAGGGGATAGAGTAATATGTTGTTGTTCAGTCGCTCCGTCGTGTCTGACTATTTGCGACCCCATGGACTGCAGCACACCAGGCTCCTCTGTCCTTCACCATCTCCCGGGGTTTGCTCAAACTCCTGTCGATTGAGTTGATGATGCCATTCAACCATCTCATCCTCTGTCACCACCCCCCCCTTCTCCTTCTGCCCTCAATCTTTCCCAGCATCAAGGTCTTTTCCAATGAGTCGGCTCTTCACATCAGGTGGCCAAAGTATTGGAGCTTCAGTTTCAGCATCAGTCCTTCCAATGAATATTCAGGGTTGATTTCCTTTAGGATTGACTGGTTTGATCTCCCTGCTGTCCAAGGGACTCTCAAGAGTCTTCTCCAGCACCACAGGTTGAAGGCACCAATTCTTCAACACTCAGCCTTTTTTATAGTTCAGCTCTCACATCTGTACATGACTACTGAAAAAACCATAGCTTTGACTATACCTCTGGACCTTTGGAGGCAAAGTAATGTCTCTGCTTTTTAATATGCAGTCTAGGTTTATCATTGTTTTTCTTCCAAGAAGCAAGCATATTTCAATTTCATGACTGCAGTCACCATCCACAGTGATTTTGGGGCCCAAGAAAATAAAGTTTGTCACTGTTTCCATTGCTTCCCCATCTATTTGCCATGAAGTAACACGGGACGACAGTAGACTTCAGGTGATGAAAAAGTGAGTGATGTGTGTGTTTGTGTGTGTGTGCGCTAATGGTAATCCACAGACAAGTGATGAAGGTAGGATAGAATTCTAGTTGGTTTATGAAGTACCATCAGCTTCTTTGGATTCTAGACATATTGATGTCAGGTGCTCCTCAGAGTGAATTTTCAGTATGGAGTTACAATAATGTTTTATATGATTTATAAATTGGGGTGGCTGTTAGCATTAATCCAGTTTCAACTGCAGTATCGGCCCAACAGCTCTTTCCAGTAATCTGTTAGCTGATGTGGAGTCATTGGTCTCCAGGGAACACCTCTGGCTCCCAGGCCAAGGAGAAGGATGTAGGCCTGGCCCTTTGAATTCTGGGAAGCATCCTCAAGGGCTTCTGTACATATCACAGGAGCTGGGGTCTTGTTCAGGAGACCTGACTTTCTGTTCATCTGTATCTTGGGGTCGCTAAGTCATACTTTGAAATACCCCAGGTCCACGTGGAAAGAAACTAACCGAGTATGTGTCTGGCCGGGTTTCTTCCGCCCAATCCTCTTTTCTTTTTTTTTGGCTTGCTTTCTTCTTTTTCTTCCTTTTATTTCTTTTATTTTTTTTTCCCACTGCATTTACTTCTAAAAAGAATAGGATTGTTTAGGAAGGTAGATACAACAAGGAAGATAAAAACATAAAAAATAACAGAGGGACAAGAAGGAAAAAAGTGAAAGTGTAGGATGGGACTCCCCTGTTGGTCCAGTGGTTGAGACTTCCGCTGTAGGGGATGCAGGTTCAGTCCCTGGTCTGTGAGCTAATATCCCACATGCCTCATGGCCAAAAAACCAAAACATAAAACAGAAGCAATATTGTAACAAATTTGAAAAAGACTTTAAAAATGGTCCGCATAAAAAAATCTTCAAAAAAAGTAAAGTGTAAGAAAAAGATCAACCTTGAATATTCATTGGAAGGACTGATGTTGAAGCTGAAGTTCCAAAACTTTGGCCACCTGATGCGAAGAGCCTACTCACTGGAAAAGACCCTGTTGCTGGGAAAGAATGAAAGCAGGAGGAGAAGGGGGCTACAGGGGATGAGATGGTTGGATGGCATCAATGGGCATGAGTTTGAGCAAACAGTGAAGGACAGGCAAGCCTGGCGTGCTGCAGTCCATGGGGTTGCAAAGAGTCGGACGTGACTGAATGACTGAACAAGTGTAAAACGAATGTACAAATTCAGAAAGAAGTTCTGAAACTTTGTTAGAAGTTCAATTGACTCTAAACTCACTAATGACCAATGTGAAGAAGGTGAGAAGATGATTTAAATGATTCTTAGTATCTAAGAAATAAAAACAAGTAGATTATTTAGGACATGCATTACCAGTTCTGGCTCTGTGATCTAAGAGAACTGTGTCCCATGGGTTTTCATGAAGTGATTACTGTGCAATGCAAAGCTAAGCCTTTTCAACAAGGTCCTTAGAGGAAACATTCTTCCGAATTCTTCTAAAGGTCCTCAGTGGGACCTAGGGGGCAATCTGCCAAGATCTAATTTAGTGGCCGTGATCCTAAGGGGGTCCATAGTATTTGCAGATATTCTGCTCTCTGATGGTCTGGCTTATTTCAACATTAGTCTTTACTTAAGGGCAGTGGTTCTTAATTTAGAAATGCCTTTGACTCTCCAAGAAAATTGTTAGATGGGCTACACGGGACTATGTGCCCTCTGACAAGGCATGTGCCTTTTGTATGTATGTAGAAATGTGCTTCCTACTCCCTCCCTCTGGGATGGTGTACATTATTATCATCAGATGCTCACAATGATCCTTGACCTAAAATAGACTGAGCCATTTATGCCAAGGGCTGGTGCTTAGGAAGCCCTCCATGAATGTCATTTATCTCCATTAGGTATTTACCATTTATTTAGCTGCGCCAGTTCTTAGTTGCAGCATGGGGATCTTCATTTTTCACTGAGCCATGAGGAATCTTTAGTTTCTGCACACAGGCTCCTCAGTTCCCTGATCAGAAATCAAATCTGGGTCCACTGCATTGCTAGGCGAATTTTTAATTCCTGGACCACCAGGGAAGTCCCTCTGTTAGGTTTTGATAATTGTGTTAGTGGTGATGAGTCCTGTATCAGCAAGTGCCCAGAGGGCCACTCCTCTGCATGTCTGTGAAAGTGTGTTCAGTCACGTCCGACTCTCTGCAACAGGCTCCTCTGTCCACAGAGTTTTTGGGGCAAGAATACTGGAGTGGGTTGCCATTTCCTACTCCAGGGGATCTTCCTGACTTAAGGATCGAAACAACATCTCTTGCATCTCCTGAACTGGCAGCTGGATTCTTTACCACTAGCCCCACTTGGGAAGTCCTATGTGTCTAGTAAGGGTTGGGCAATTAGCTTTCACTGTCCCAGGTGGCACTAGTGGTAAAGAACCTGCCTGCCAATGCAGGAGATGTAAGAGACATGGGCTCCACTCCTGGGTTGGGAAGATCCTCAGAAGGAGGGCATGGCAATCCACTTCAGTATTCTTCCCTGGAGAATCCCATAGACAGAAGAGCCTCATGGGCTACAGTCCATAGGGTCACAAAGAGTCAGACACAAGTGAAATGACTTGGCACTCCCATGCATATGGCCTTAGAGCACACGTCAGTCATGAAAGGATATGGCTGAGATCTTGCTGGGGAGATTGAGGAGTTGTTGGGAAGATTCCCTGGAGAAGGAAATGGCAACCCACTCCAGTATTCTTGACTGGAAAATTCCATGGACAGAAGAGCCAGGCAGGTTACAGTCCATAGGACTGTAGTCCAGAGTCAGACACAACTGAAGTGACTTAGCAGCATGAGGATGGGGCCTTTGCTCATTCTGGTTGATGATACTGGTGCCCTGTGGAACGGGACAACACACTCTTACCTGCTTAGGAGGTTAACTTAATTTTGCTTGGATGTGAGTCTGTAAAGTTCCCCTGATATATCCAAGCGTCCCATAGAAGAGATATCTGGTGCCTATTCTAACACAATGCTCAAGGCCACTAATTTTTCATGCCAGAGAGCAGGGCCACCATCATTTAAGCCTGGAACTTGCCTTCTGTAGTTCTGTGTTTAAATTTTGGAAGTAGTATATGCTCATTGACAAATATTCAAATAATTTAGATGTTTAGTTGGTAAAAATGAAAATCTTCGTCCCTCAGTTCCAAAGAACTCTTCCATTTATGTACAAAGTAGAAGCACAAATGAAACTATGCTGTTTGTATCGTTCTGTAACTTCTTCCTCCCATAGAATATTGTTTCAGTTCCTATAGACAGCACTGATGTTAAGAATGTTTAACAACTGGCATACTAAAGTGGCTCAGATGGTAAAGAATCTGCCTGCAATGTGGGAGACCCAGGCTTGATCCCTGGGTTGAGAAGATCCCCTGGAGAAGGGAATGGTTATCCATTCCAGTATTCTTGCCTGGAGAATGTCATGGACAGAGGAGCCCAGTGGGCTACAGTCCATGGGGTCACAACGAGTAGGATATGACTGAGAGACTAACACTTCCACTTCCTTCCATACTAATGTAAATTAATTTATAAATTAAAAAAAATAGATTTCTATTTAGTGTCTTAAACTAAACTGTAAACACCAAGGGTCCTAAACTATGGCCTGCTATGAAAACAGGTCCACCACCCATTTTTGTTATATAATACATTTACATTATTTAAATATAAAGTTTTATTGAACACAATACACTCATCCACTAACATATTGTTTATGACTGTTTCTGCACCATGACAGGGAATTGAATAGCTATGACCGAGACTGTATGGCCTGCAAAGCATTTACTATCTGGGGCTTTACACAAAAAATTTGCTGAACCCTGCCAAATATTATAGAATTGCTTAACAAAAATAAATCATTAAAAGCTGGAAGCCAAGTAGCTTGTCAAATCATTTCAATACTTTCAAAATAATTTATTGGTTTATACATAGTCTATGGATTGATTTAAAAATATTTTGTGGAAGTGTGATACATATATAGAAAATTGTACAAGTCCTAAGAGATTTGAGTAATCACAAGATGAAAACATCAACTTCACCATGGCTGAACTCTTACTAGCATCTCAGAAATCCCCCTTCCCCATGGCCTCCTTTGTCATAGATTAATTGTCCCTGAGAGTGTGGCTTTAATTCTGGGCTTCTGTTCTGCCCCACTGAATAATTTTTGTGTGAGTACCATACTATTTTGATTACTGTTACACTGCAGTATAATTTAAAATAGGAGAGTGTGTTATCTCTAGTTTTGTTCTTCTTTTTCAACATGGCTTTGGTTATCCAGAATCTTTTGTGCCTCTGAACAAATTTTAAAACCTTTTATTCCAGTTCTGTGAAAAATGCCTGTGGTATTTTGATAGAGATTGCATTGGATCTGAAGATTGTCCTGGGTAGTATCGTCATTTTAACAATATCAATTCTTGCAATCCATATGCATGGTACATCTTCTTATTTATTTATGTTCTCTTCAATTTCTTTCGTAAGTGTTTTACAGTTTTCAGAATATAAGTCTTAACTATTTGATTTGATTTATTCCTAGATATTTTATTCTTTTTGATACAATTGCAAATAGGATTGTTTTCTTAATTTCTCTTTCTGTACTTCATTTTTAGTGTATGAAAATGTAACAAATTTCTGTATATAATGTTGTATTTTGCAATTTTAATGAATTCACTTATTAATTCTAATAGTTTTTTGATAGCATCTTTAGGATTTTCTATATATACCATCATGTCATCTGCAAAATTTTCCTTTCTAATGTGGATTCATTTTATCTTTTTTTCTCTTCTGACTATTGTGGCTGAGACTTCCAATATTATGCTGACTAAAAGTGGCAAGAGTGGGCATCCTTGTCTTGTTCCTGATCTTGAAGGAAATGCCTTCAGCTTTTCATCACTGAGTATTATATTGACTGTGGGTTTGCTGTATATGGCCTTTAATATGTTGAGGTATGTTCTCTTAATACTGACTTACTTGAGATTTGTTTTTTAAATTTATTTTTTATTTTTGGCTATTCTAGGTCTTCATGGCTTCCCTGGGCTTTTCTCTGGCTGTGCACTGGGGCTACTCTCTCACTACGGTGTGTGCACAGGCCTCTCATTGCCATCGTTTCTCTTGTTGTGGAACATGGGCTCTAGGGCATGCGGGCTTTGGGAACAGGGTCTCAGTAGTTGCAGCTCCCAGGCTCTCGAGGGCAGGTTCAACAGTTGTGGCACACGGCGTGTGGGATCTTCCTGAATCAGGGATTGAACTCGTGTCTCCTGCATTGGCAGGTGGATTCTTTACCACTGAGGAGCCGCCAAGGAAACCTTAGAGTTTTTTAAAATTAAAAACAGATGTGGAAATTTGTCAATAGTTTTTATACATCTATTGAGATGATTGTAAGGTTTTTATTCTTCATTTTGTTAATGTGATGAGTCAGTTAACAAATCTGTGGGTATTAAACCATCCTTGCATCCCTGGGATGATTGCTACTTGTCTGTGTGACTGTGACTCACTTATTTGATGGCTGTGGACCCACTGGAGGGTGTGGTAGTCTTCTTGCACTGTTGACTGTAGCCTAGGGGCTTGGGGCTGGTGCCTGCCTGCTGGTGGATGGGGCCGGGTTTCTGTGCAGCTGTCTGCCTGACCTGGGTTGCGGTGGGGGAGGATGGGGCTTGGAACTGGTCTGGCCTTTAGTGTGTGCGGCCAAGTACTGGGCAATGATAGAAGGAGAATTCCAAAATGGCATTTGCCAGTGCAGGTGTTATTGTAGGACAAGCTCAACAATGGCTGCCACTATCATCTCCATCCCTAAGGGGAGTCCCGGTTGTCCCTTGTCTCTCTAGAAGTCACTCCAAGATCAATGTGGATCTGAACCAGGCCACTTTCAAACGACTTCCTTTGTACTGAATTTGCATCATGTGAGATTTTGCAGATGCTCGTTAAGAGTAGAATCTCTCTTTTTAATATTAATAGCAGTCTAGCTCTTCTAAATGTAGTCCTGCTGGTTTTCAAAGCTGCATATTCTGGGAGCCCGGCTTCCTAGTGCAGGACCTCCTGCTGGGCAGCCTGTTGTGAAGCTCAGACACCTTGCTCTTGGGGGATGATCTCTGCAACTGTGATATTCCTCTAATTTGCAGATTGCTGGCATGGGTGGCATTAGTGGTAAAGAACCCATCTGCCAAAACAGGAGACATAAGAGATGCCAGTTCAGTCCCTGGGTCAGGGAGATCCTCTGGAGGAGGGCTTGGTAATCTACCCCAGTATTATTGCCTGGAGAATCCCACGGACAGAGGAGCTTGGAGGGCTACACAGTCCATAGGGTTGCACAGAGCTGGACACAAATGAAGCGACTTAGCATGCACCCATGCACAACCTGGCCGTATGGGTCCTAATTGCACTGCATCTCCACCCTTTCTACCTGTCTCATTGTGGTTCCTCCTTTATGTCTTTAGTTGTGATAAATCTTTTCTGCTAGTCTTCAGGTTATTCTCATAGATATTTGCTCTGTGGGCTCAGTTGCTAAGTTGTGTCCAATTCTTTGCAACCCCATGGACTGTAGCACGCCAGGCTCCTCTGTCCATGGGATTTCCCAGGCAAGAATACTTGAATGGGCTGCCATTTCCTCCTCCAGGTTTTTTTTCAGACCCAAGAATCGAGCCCATGTCTCTTGCGTCTCCTGCATTGGTAGTAGGATGGTTTACCATTGTGCTACATGGGAAGCCCATTTGCTCTGTAACTAGTTGTAATTTTAGCATGTCCATGGGAGGAGGTGCATTCAGGGTTTGCCTCCTCTGCCACCTTGGCTGCCTCTCTGCAACCATTTCATACCTATGTTTCCATTTTCATTTATTTTTGTAACTTAGTCTAAAATTCTTTACTATGCTGTATATCTGTGGCAGAGAGAATAAATCATTGCACATACATATAATATACATTGGTTGCCATAACAAGGCCAATTTTTTAAACTTTCCTAGAAAAATACCATTTGCTAATATATCTTTTATTTCTCATAACTGGTATGGTATAATTTCTAAAAGTCAGGGCTCAGTAAACTCTAGGTCGCATCTGGTCTTTAGGCATGATTAGCTTTCATCCACCAAAGAACAAGTTTTATATTCACTCAGGGTCTAGGTATCATTTTGGAGCACCTCCCATCTGTCCCCCATAGGGATATCCCGAAGTTGATCTGTAACCTGTTCAACTGATACCTCTACCAATGGTATCAAAAAGAGTCAATTACACTTTTTAACACTGCAGCTCTGATGTAGATTCAGCAAATGTCAGGCTTACCAGTAAAATCTTGCCTTGGTTTATCCTGTTCATAGTGTTCCCACAAATAAACCTCTTCTTGCCTAAGCCTGTAGCACAACTAACCACTACTGTTTAAATATATCAGATGCTATTGCTATCAAATAGCGGTTGTTCCTTCCTGGCTGAGGGTATGTGTTCTTTCCCACGGTTATGAAGAAGCAAGATACAGACTCAGTTTAGCAAATGCATGGTCTATTCAAATATTGCTTCATCATATTTCTGAGCCAATTGCCAAGTTAGCCAGTTTTCTGGAGAGGACTCCTTCTAGTGACCAACAGACTATAATGGTGAGTCTCCAGGAAAGTGTTTCTACTTAAGTCAACACACTTAACCAAGTTCCCAACTTCTTAAGTCCCTCTTAGTTCTCTGGGCCAATGTTATATGATCACAAGTGTTGTTGCCATAGTATTCATGGCATGAAACTAATTCAAGTACACTACATGCGCTAAAGGGCTTCCCAGGTGGCACTAGTGGTAAAGAACCTGCTTACCAATACAGATAGCCATAAGAGACACAGGTTCGATCTCTGGGTTGGGAAGATCCCCTGGAGGAGGGCATGGCAACCCACTCCAGTATTGTTGACTGGAGAATCCCATGGACAGAGGAGCCTGGAGGGCTATAGTCCATGGGGTCACGAAGAGTCAGACACGACTGAAGTGACTTAGCATGCACACATACACATGCACCAAAATGGTGTTGAGTTCCTCAGAAGATTGTCAGGTGAGCATCTTCACTTAACAAATGTGGTTTAGTTCAAGTAACTCAAAGCCTTCCCCCAAATCATTTTTTTTTTTGAAATTCCAGAGTGAAATAATTGATGTGTGACAAATCTGTCATGTCAACTTTCCACTCTTGGACATCACTGTGATCCTTGAGTTTCTGCCAGTATAGTCTTTCACCCACAATCATATCTGGTACAGTTAAAAGAGAAAATTAAATTTGCAGAAGACAGCAACATGTCTCATTCACACTCAGGTATCTGCTTTAACCAGGGTATTACCCTGATTACAGAAATATAATGTAGCAGTTGTTAGCTGACAGTCACAGTCTGTCCAGTGAGATTCAAAGGCAGGAAACCTCTTAGGTCTACAGAGACTCAGCATGATAAACATAATATCAAAATGTCCTGATCTACTACTATGTAGGCAGGTCATCACCATTTCCCTGGTGGCTCAATGGTAAAGAATCTGCTTGCAATGCAGGAAACGTGGGTTTGATCCCTGGGTCAGTCAGGAAGATTCCTTGGAAATGGAAATGGCAACCCATTCCAGTATTCTTGCCTGGGAAGTCCCATGGACAGAGGAGTCTGGCGGACTACATTCCCTGAGGTCAAAAAGAGTCTGACACAACAGAGCAACTAAAAGACAACAACGAAGCAGGTCAATGAACTCATTAATGTCCTCTCCAAATTGTATACATAAGGTCTCAGGAAGTTGTTGTAATGTGATCTAGGTCCAGTTCTTTTCAGTAGAGAATAAATCCTGGAGCATCTTGTTTTGGCCCTGACTCAGTACCATGTATGAGAGAAACAGCTGAGAATATTACTGTCTTGCTGTGAGATAGTTTCGTATGAAACTACCTTTCCTGCTAGTATTTCCCACTATGTGATCTCTTTTCAGCACTCATAGTCCTCCCATTTTTCCCAACTAGTATTTGCCAAACTGATTGAATTTGTTTGGCATCAATAGCTCAGCTATACTGCCCTCTAGAGGCATTTAGCAGCTTGTCTTTTCATATATGGTTTTGGCCATTAGAATATCTTTTACTGTAAAATGACTGTTCAAGTTTGTGGCCACCTGAACAAATTGAGTATGTGTTTGTTTATGATTCATGTGAGTTCTCTGTATATTCTGGTATGTCTTCAGTAAGGTACATGAGTTGTGAATATTTTTTCCTTTTTCATTTTCTTAAGCTGTCTTTTGATGAAAAAATTTAAATTAATAAATCCAATTTAATAATTTTTTTGTGTGGTTAGTCCTTTTGTTTCTTGATCAAGAAATCTTCGCTCATCTAAAGGTCACAACTATTTTTAAAATATATTTTTCTGTTTTCTTCAAGAAATTTTATAATTTTATTCCTTGCATATAAGTTTATGAGCCCCTCTGAATTAATTTTTGTGTGTGGTATAGAGTAAGGGGTCAAGGTTTAACCGTTTCCTGTGTGCACATCCAGTTACTTTATGTCTCCTCTTCTCCACATTAAATGGCACTGGCACTCTGCCAACAATGAAATGATTGTATAAATAAAGATTTATTTCTGAGTTCTCTATTTTGTTATAGTATAGTGAGAGTTGCTTAGTCGTGTCTGATTCTTTGTGACCCCATGGACTCTACAATCCATGGAATTCTCCAGGCCAGAATACTGGAGTGGGTAGCTTTTCCCTTCTCCAGGGGATCTTCCCAACCCAGGGATCGAATCCAGGTCTCCCGCATTGCAGGCAGATTCTTTACCAGCTGAGCCACAAGGGAAGCCCAAGAATACTGGAGTGAGTAGCCTATCCCTTCTCCAGCAGATCTTCCCGACTCAGGAATCAAACCAGAGTCTCCCATGTTGCAGACAGATTCTTACCAACTGAGCTATCAGGGAAGCCCTGATATTCTCTATTCTGTTACATTGATCTATTTATAGGTTCTTATAAAAATATGCATACAAATCACTTTAACTTTGCAGTTGGTTTGGTAATGTGTGTCCCCCAACTTTGTGATTTTTCAAGATTGCCTTGACTGTTCAAGGTCATTTTCATTTCAATTCAAATTTTAGAATTGGCTTGTCTGTTTCCATGGACAATAACCAAGATTCTTTGCCTAGGCTTTGAGCAAATGAGTGAAATCAAGGTCTTCACTCATAAGGTCTAAGTAGAGGCAACATGGTCACATTGGATGTAGGGTGTAGACTATGCTTAGGTGAGAAGATCATGAAGGACACGTTAGAATGGCCCCTTGCTTCTCACCAAAAACGCCTGATGGCAGTAAAACAGTGAGATATGTCCTCAAAGTTTCAATAGTTTTGGTACTGAGAACGCTGTATCCTATCAAATGATCATTCAAGTGAAAGAGCCAAACAATGATGTTTTTCTAATTGCAACACCTAGAAAGTTTCCCTTCAGCTGAATTTTACAAAGAATGTCTTTCACCATTGCACTGGTCATCTGATAGTAGTCTTAAATTCCACAAGCTACAAATATTTATTTGAACAAATTCAGACATTACCAATGTGAATCAAGAAGTGGAAATTCTCTCCCTCCCTCCACTCTTCCATTCTTACTCCAGTGACAGTACACACATACATATTCATATAATAGTTATTACTTTTTGCCTATTCTCTGCAGCATGCAGGATCTTCCTTCCCCAACCAGGGATTAAACCTGAGCCACCTGCAGTGGAATTTTGAAGTCCCAACCACCGAACTGCCATGGAAATCCCATGTTCATATAATTTTTTAAAGCATAATAGATTAATGCTTTTACACTTTGTTCTACATCTTTATTTCTTAAATTTCTTTTCAAAGAAGTAATAGAGATCTGTTTGATTCTTTCAATTTGTTGTATATGGTTACATTCTATGTAATTAATCATAATTACTCTGTTTCCTGTTATTAGGATTTTAGGTTTTTGCCAGTTTTTATCTCTTAGACTGAGACACATTGAAAAAAAGCCTCAATATTGTATATACATTTATGATAATATTTTTATAAGTAAGACTTCTAAGAGTGGGAATTTCTAGAATAAAATATTAAATCACGTATTTTTATATACACAGCTTTATGGATAGATGGAGGGAACAAAGTTTCCAAAATCCCCACTGTGGAATGGATAATTTTCAGGTTATCACTGTTGCCTTTGTTCTTTCTGTCCATTAGCATTTTTTATTGTTTGGTAAAAAAATAATTGGAAAAAAACTCATTGGAAAAAACCCTGATGCTGGGAAAGATTGAAGGTGGGAGGAGAAGGGGATAACAGAGGATGAGATGGTTGGATGGCATCACTGACTCAAAGAACATGAGTTTGAGCAACCTCCAGGAGCTGATGATGGACGGAGAAGCCTGGCGTGCTGCAGTCCATGGGGTCGCAGAGTCGGACATGACTGAGCAACTGAACAGAACTGAACTGAAAAAAATAAGAGGGATTTGAAAAGAAATAAAGCCATAGAAATATAATAAAAGAAGGGTAGATAAGAAAAGAATAATAATGAAAACAATTTTTAAGCAAGAAAAAAATTTTTTAAAAGAAAAATAAGGAACTGTAAAAATTCTCAGATTGTGGAAATTAGCTAAAAGGTACATCTTCTCCTCTTCTTCCTTCTCTCTATTCATTCTTTCCTCTCTCAAACATTTTAAAGAACATTCAACATCTATAAATTAAGTAATTATTTTTAGCAATATACGTAAATGTGAAAGATTTTTGAGGATAATTCTCAACAAAAGAGAGAAATCTGTTCAGGAAATATCTGTGGGAAAAGGCTTAATTTAAAGCAACATTTGGAAGAGAGGAAAGTGATGGATCTTCATATGAGAGAGGAGAAATAGTAGTGAAGAACATCAAGATTGTAGCCAGAGGGAGAGCCAACTGATGGACCATCATCAATGGATGTTAAGTGTCCACAATAGCCTTGTCTCCCGTGGTTTGAAAATGCTAACCCCCAGCAGCTTGATTGTTTCCCAAGAATCACAGAAACCAGATTCCCGTGGAGCAGATTTCACATGTGTGTTCATCAAGAGGGTGCTGCCTGAAGACATCCTTCCCACCAGCTTCCTCAGACCCTGTTTCAGGTCTTTGCTTCTTAGGCTGTAGATAAAAGGATTGAGCATGGAGGATAAAATCGTGTGGACAATTGTTGCCATGTGGTCCCTGACCGTGTAGGTAGACACAGGCTGTAAATAAACATAGAAGATACTTCCATAAAAGAGTGCTACCACAGTGAGGTGTGAACCACATGTAGAGAAGGCTTTGCGTTTTCCAGCAGCTGAAGGAATTTTGAGAACCGCAATGAGGATTCGTATATAAGAGAAAACAATGCATAGAAAGGGAGTCACCAAAAAAGCATATGCTTCTGTCATCAACACAATTTCATTGACAAATGTGGGGGAGCAAGACAATTTATCAGAGGGCTGATGTCACAGAGAAAATGATGGATAATATTGGAGTCACAGAAGGTGAGCTGATTCAACAGAAGTATGTGTAGGAGTGAGTGGAGGTGAGGCAGTGAGCAGGAGAAGGCCACCAGCAGGACACAGCGGTGGTGGCTCATGGTGGTGACATAGTGGAAGGGATCACAGATGGCCACATAGCGGTCAAAGGCCATGACTACAAGAAGGCAGCTGTCAGTGTTGCCCAGAGCATAGATAAAATACATCTGGGTCAAACATCCAGCATAGGAGATGGTCTTCTTCTCCAACAGGAAGTCAACTAGCAACTTGGGGACAATGGTTGTTGTATACCAAATGTCAGTGAAAGACAGGACACTCAAGAAGACATACACGGGGGTGTGCAGCTGGGGGTCAGAGCGGATGGCCAGGATGGTGAGCAGGTTCCCTGTTATGGTGACCAGGTACATGGTGAGGAAGAGGATAAAGAGTGGCTTCTGGTCCTCAGGCCGTGAGGAGAGTCCCAGGAGGATGAACTCAGAGACACTGCTGGTTTGGTTGAGTCTTTCCATTGACTTGGGTCTAGTTACACACAAGACATTTTGTTATTTATTATGCTCTGATTCCATAGCCCAAGTAATGATACCCAGCAAGTCTTTATTTCCTCTATTTGGTCAGCATTAAGAGCTGTGCAGGGAAAGCTTGCCACCTCCTGGTGCTTGATGTGGTCCTCCCTCCCCAAATCCATGGGCATCATAAGTGCCTTATGCTGCAAGCTGGAGGGACAAAAGAAGAATTTTTCTTTAAAAATCATCAGAGATGAACCACTCTGATTCAAGTTCCTTAGTTTCTATTCTGGGAAAAGCACTGTTTCCCTTCTGGAAACAGTAATAAATCAAGAAATCTTTGTCCTTCTGTAGTTTATGTTGCAGTTTTGGTCATTAACAAGTAGAATATATAATATGATATCAGGTGGGGAGAGATTTATTTTAAAAAAAATGAGCTGTATAAGAGATGAAGATGACTGGGAAGTTGGGATGGAAGTATTTTTGACAGGGAAGTCACAGAACCATCATTCCCTTTCAAATTCAGTTGTTATAACTAGACTTTAACTTTACATGTATTAGAAACAAATAAAGGCTTGTCAAAATAACCAACAGGGAAATCTAAGAGAAATGCTGAATGCAGTTCAACTGTGTTTTTTTCTCATGTCTGTGCACAGAATGAGGACTTCATTCTCGTTTGCTCATGGGATGCTATCGTCCTCAGACTGTGCAATCTGGGAAGTGTGGAATACAAATGTTAGTGGGAATTTGGTGAATTAATGGGATCGGATGCTGCAGGTTGTAGATGTGAGGAACACCCATGCTGGTCACTAGAAGAAAAGAGAAAGGTTTTGGAACTGAGAATCAGGAAAAATTCTAAAAGCACAAGGTGTGTTGATCAGGCTGAGAACTGGATAGTCTTTTTTTTCCTTTTCCTTTTACTGATGGAGTTTTCTTTCATCAAAATATATGAAATAGAGAACCTTGAGATAAAACTGGAAGGACTTAAAACCAAGTGCCACATGGAACTTTTACTTGGACCTTACCAATATCTCAAATCCATGAGATATTTGAAAGTATAGGGGAGGAAAAGAATAAGGTACTAAACTGGATTGAAGTAGCCAAGTGAGTGGCTGGCATTTGAAGCTCACCTCTGTGTCCAGATGCTTTTCTTTCCTTCCCAGCCCCTCCAGGAGCTGATCTGCACCACATCTGTTCATCAGATCAAGTCTGCTTCTCAGCCAAAGCTCAGCTTCCTCATGTGTCTCCCATGAACTTCTGGGCTGAGTAACAAGGAGAGAGGCAGGGATGGAGGAGGAGCTGATATACTACTCCAAAGGGATAACACGTTTTCCTTCCCTGACCTCAACACCCACTTCTTTCCTAACACCTGGTCCTGGGCTCTCTGCTGCTCTCCCAGCTCCAGATCTCAGAAGGCAGAGATGCCCTGACTCAAGTAGAAGGACTCTCCTGATTGAGGAAGCCCAGCCAGCTTCTCATGAGTCTGAGGTCTGCTCTACTGGCCTCTGGGGCACTTGTTAGGCTGAGGGAGTTGAGGTGTGATGACCTCTCCAGGGAATTTGTCCCTGGAGAGGGAGTAGAGAGCAGGCAGAGAAAGCAGAATGGGAATCACGGCCAGCACTGCTGACTCCAAGTAGACAGGGGACCCCTGAGGCTCCTTGTTTAGACCCTGGGACTAATCTCAGAGCTTCTGAACCTCACTATGACATCTTAGGGTCATGCTTCAGCTTCCCCAACTATGGGTTTTCAAGGGTAGAAATACATTTATCTGGGTGAATATTTTAATTTTGGGGGATTCAGATGTGGATCCAAGTGTAGTCTAGATCCATTCATATTATAGATCAATATGGGGAGGTTGCAGTTTTCAAAGGATTCAATGGGAGATCAATGGTGTGTGTTTTTCCGGTGTCTGTGGAGGCACGTGGATTAGATTTCTTTATGTGTGGGATTAGGTTGATATTAGTGTTTATTTAGGGCTTCCCAGGTGGTGCTCATGGTAAAGAACTCACCTGCCAATGCAGGAGATGTAAGAGATGTGAGTTCGATCCCTGGGTTGGGAAGATTCCCTGGATGAGGGCACAGCTATCCACTCCAGTACTCTTGCCTGGAGAATCCCATGGACAGAGGAACCTGGAGGGCTGTGGTCCAAAGGGTTGCAAAGAGTCGGACATGACTTAGCACACACAGTGTATATTTAAAGCACAGAGTCAGGCAAACTTTATTGTTGTAATTAGCAAAGACATTTCAGAAAAAAATGTATTTCAGAGTTCAATCTCAGAGCAGTATTTTGAGGTTAAGTGTTGAGGAAACAGATACCATTTATTAGCATGCTGGCCTGGCCACTTTGTAGTTAGTTGCTTTTTAGAAGTTACTTAGCCTCTATGCGGAGAAGGCAACGGCAACCTACTCCAGTCCTCTTGCCTGGAAAATTCCATGGACAGAGTAGCCTGATGGGCTGCAGTCCATGGGGTCGCAAACAGTTGGACACGACTGAGCGACTTCACTTTCACTTTTCACTTTCATGCGTTGGAGAAGGAAATGGCAACCCACTCCAGTGTTCTTGCCTGGAGAATCCCTGGGACGGCAGAGCCTGTTGGGCTGCCGTCTATGGGGTTGCACAGAGTCGGACACGACTGAAGCGACTTAGCAGCAGCAGCAGCCTCTATGAGTCTCAGTGTCTTCATCTTAAAATGAGCATAACAGCTCTTTCTGACACCAAAACATGAGATAAAATTTCTTTTTGAGTATTTTGTCATTGTTTAGTTGCTAAGTCATGTCCGACTCTGCGACCCCATGGACCGCAGCACACCAGACTTCTTTGTCCTTCACTATCTCCTGGAGTTTACTCAAATTCATGTCCGTTGAGTTTGTGATGCCATCCAATGATCTCATTCTCTGCCACCCTCTTCTCCTCCTGCCTTCAATCTTTCCCAGCATCAGGGTCTTTCCCAATAAATCAGCTCTTCACGTCAGGTGGCCAAAGTACTGGAGCTTCAGTATCAGTCCTTTCAATGAATATTCAGGGTGATTTCCCTTGGGATTGACTGGTTTGATCTCCTTGCTGTCTAAGGGACTCTCAAGAGTCTTCTCTAGCACCCCAGGTTGAAAGCATTTATTCTTCAGCGTTCAACTTTCTTTATGGTCCAACTCTCACATCTGTACATGACTACTGGAAAAACCATAGCTTTGACTATATGGCCTTTTGTTGGCAAAATGATGTCTTTGCTTTTTAATATGCTGTCTAGGTTTGTCACATCTTTCCTTCCAAGGAGCAAGTGTCCTTTAATTTTATGGCTGCAGTCACTGTCTACAGTGATTTTGGATTTCCTTACCAGGAAAGTAAAATCTGCTTCCAAAATTCATCCTTTCCTGTCCATTTTAGTTCACTGATTCCTAAGATGTCAGTGTTCATTGTTGCCAACTCCTCTTTGACCATGTCCAATTTACCTTGATTCATGGACCTAACATTCCAGGTTCTTATGCAATTTTGCTCTTTATAGCATTGGACTTTACCTTTACCAACAGACACATCCACAACTGAGCGTTGTTTCCACTTTGGCCCAGCCACGTCGTTCTTTCTGGAGCTGTTATAGCCTCCGCTCTTCCCCAGCAGCATATCGGACAGCTTCCAACCTGGTGGGTTTATCTTTTGGTACCATATCTTTTTGCCTTTTCATACTGTTTATGGGTTTCTCGCAGCAAGCATACCGGGATGGTTTGCCATTCCCTTCTTAGTGGACCATGTTTTGTCAGAACTCTCCACTATGACCCGTCTGTCTTGGGTGGACCTAATTGCTTGGCTCATAGCTTCACTGAATTACTCAAGCCCCTTCACCATGACAAAGCTGTGATCCATGAAGGGGTTTTGAGTTTTATACCGAAAATACTGTGTATTATTGTAAACATCATCCACAGCAATGTTATAGGAAATGCGAAACATTTTGCTGCTTGTCAGAACAAAGCACTGTCTCACACAAAACATCTGAGTTGTCTTCTTTAGATTTGAATTTAATTAAAGAATTTTAATCTACATATTAAGAATAAGCACTACAGAGCTAGAAAGCCCTGGGTTTCAGTCCTGCCTCTTGCACTTACTCTTCATGTGGTTTTTGTGTTTCTGTTGTTTCTATTCATTCATCTAACAAGTAGCTATTAATCAGTTTCCAGCTTTATTGAGATGATTGACATAACATTGTGTAAGTTTATGGTGTACAACACAATGATTTTATAGACGTATTTATTGCACAGTGATTTCGACAATAATGTTAGTAACCAACACATCCATAAACCCACATAGTTAAAACATATTCATTTGTTTTGGTGAGAACCTTTAAATCTTCTCTCTCAGTAACTGTCTTTTAAAAAAAAATTTTTTTTAATTGAGGTATAGCTGATGTACAATAGCATGTAAGTTTCAGGTGTACCACATAGTGCCTCAACTATTCTGCTACTGATTTCTTCTAGAGTATTTTTAATTTCAGTAATTGTGTTGTTCATCCCTGTTTATGCTTTATTTCTTCTAGGTCCTAGTTAAATTGTTAAATGATTCTTGCATTCTCTCCATTCTCTTTGCAAGATTTTGGATCATCTTTACTATCATTACTCTGTATTCTTTTACCAGTAGTTGCCTTTTTCCTCTTTTCTTATTTCGTCTTGTGGGTTTTTACCTTGTTCCTTCATCTGCATGATATTTCTGCCTTTTCATTTTGTGAAAGAAGACAATTCTTTTTCCTTTTTAAAAATAATTAATTGATTAACTTTAATTGGAGGATAATTACTTTACAATATTGTGGTGGTTTTTGCCATACACTGACATGAATCAGCCACAGGTGCACATGTGTACCTCCATCCTGAACGCCTCCTCCCACCTCCCTCCTTACCCCATTTATCTGGGTTGTCTCAGAGCACTGGCTTTGAGTGCCCTGCTTCATGCATCAGACTTGTACTGGTTATCTATTTTACATATGGTAATATCCGTGTTTCAATGCTATTGTCTCAAATCATCCCATCCTTGCATTCTCCCACATAGTCCCAAAGGTCTGTTCTTTACATCTGTGTCTTTTTTGCTGCCTTGCATATAGTGTCGTTGTTTCCGTTTGTCTAGATTCTATATATATGCGTTAATATAGTGTATTGATGTTTCTCTTTCTGACTTACTTCACTCTGTATAATATGATACAGGTTCATCCACCTCATTCAGTTCAGTTCAATTCAGTGTCTCAGTCGTGTCTGACTCTTTGTGACCCCATGAACCACAGCACGCCAGGGCTCCCTGTCCATCACCAACTCCCGGAGTCCAACCAAACCCATGTCCATCGAATCGGTGATGCCATCCAACCATCTCATCCTCTGTCGTCCCCTTCTCCTCCTGCCCTCAATCTTTCCTAGCATCAGGGTCTTTTCAAATGAGTCAGCTCTTCGCATCAGGTGACCAAAGTATTGGAGTTTCAGCTTCAACATCAGTCCTTCCAATGAACATTCAGGACTGATTTCCTTTAGGATGGGCTGGTTGGATCTCCTTGCTGTCCAAGGGACTCTCAAGAGTCTTCTCCAGCACCACAGTTTAAAACCATCAATTTTTCTGCACTCAGCTTTCTTTATAGTCCAACTCTCACATCCATACACGACTACTGGAAAAACCATAGCCTTGACTAGATGGAGCTTTGTTGGCAAAGTAATGTCTCTGCTTTTTAATATGCTGTCTAGGTTGGTCATAGCTTTTCTTCCAAGGAGCAAGCGTCTTTTAATTTCATGGCTGCAGTCACCATCTGCAGTGATTTTGGAACCGTGGAAAGTCAGCCACCGATTCCACTGTTTCCCCATCTATTTGCCATGAAGTGATGGGACCAGATGCCATGATCTTAGTTCTCTGAATGTTGAGCTTTAAGCCAACTTTTTCACTCTCTTTTTTCACTTTCATCAAGAGGCTCTTTAGTTCTTCTCTTTCTGCCATAAGGGTGGTATCATCTGCATATTGAGGTTATTGATATTTCTCCCGGCAATCTTGATTCCAGCTGGTGCTTCATCCAGCCCAGCATTTCTCATGATGTACTCTGCAGGTAAGTTAAATAAGCAGGGTGACAATATACAGCCTTGACGTACTCCTTTTCCTATTTGGAAACAATCTGTTGTTCCATGTCCAGTTCTAACTGTTGCTTGCTGACCTGCACACAGGTTTCTCAAGAGGCAGGTCAGGAGGTCTGGTATTCCCATCTCTTTCAGAATTTTCCACAGTTTATTGTGATCCACACAGTCAAAGGCTTTGGCATAGTCAATAAAGCAGAAATAGATGTTTTTCTGGAACTCTCTTGCTTTTTCGATGATCCAGCGGATGTTGGCAATTTGATCTCTGGTTCCTCTGCCTTTTCTAAAACCAGCTTGAACATCTGGAAGTTAACGGTTCATGTATTGCTGAGGCCTGGCTTGGAGAATTTTGAGCATTACCTTACTAGTGTGTGAGATGAGTGCAATTGTGCAGTAGTTCAAGCATTCTTTGGCATTGCCTTTCTTTGGGATTGGAATGAAAACTGACCTTTTGCAGTCCTGTGGCCACTGCTGAGTTTTCCAAATTTGCTGACATATCAAGTACAGCACTTTCACAGCATCATCTTTCAGGATTTGAAATAGCTCAACTGGAATTCCAGCACCTCCACTAGCTTTGTTCATAGTGATGCTTCCTAAGGCCCACTTGACTTCACATTCTAGGATGTCTGGCGTTAGGTGAGTGATCACACTGTCATGAATATCTGGGTCATGAAGATCTTTTTTGTACAGTTCTTCTGTGTATTCTTGCCACCTCTTAATATCTTCTGCTTCTGTTAGGTCCATACCATTTCTGGTCCATACCATTCCACCTCATTAAAACTGACTCAAATGTTATTCTTGTTTATAGCTGAATAATATTCCATGGTGTATATGTACCACAACTTCCTTATCCATTCATCTGCTGATGGACATCTAGGTTGCTTCCATGTCCTAGCTATCGTAAACAGTTCTACAATGAACATTGGGGTACGTGTGTCTGAAAGAAGACAATTTGATTGAAGAAAACTCATCTCAGAGTGTTGTTGAAAAAATTAAGATGACATGAAACAAACTTGCTCATTTTCCAACAAACGTGTCTTCATTTCTGCCCTTTTCCCCTTAGCACTTCAGTATGCAAAAGTTTTGCCCGACCATGCCTTTTGAATAGGATTTCCTTTCTGAGGTAGTGGGACCAAGTTTTATGCTGTCCTGCAAAGGTCTGTCTAGTCAAGGCTATGGTTTTTCCAGTGGTCATGTATGCATGTGAGAGTTGGACGGTGAGGAAAGCTGAGCGCCGAAGAATTGATGCTTTTGAACTGTGGTGCTGGAGAAGACTCTTGACAGTCCCTTGGACTGCAAGGAGATCCAACCAGTCCATCGTAAAGGAGATCAGTCCTGGGTGTCCATTGGAAGGACTGATGTTGAAGCTGAAACTCCAATACTTTGGCCACCTCATGCGAAGAGTTGACTCATTGGAAAAGACCCTGATGCTGGCAAAGATTGAGGGCAGGAGGAGAAGGGGACAACAGAGGATGAGATGGTTGGATGGCATTACTGACTTGATGGACATGGGTTTGGGTAAACTCCAGGAGTTGGTGATGGACAGGGGGGCCTGGCGTGCTGCAATTCATGGGGTCGCAAAGAGTCAGACACAACTGAGTGACTGAACTGAACTGAACTGAACTGAACTGAAGTGGACTGAACTGAACTGAACTGAACTGCCAAGGGAGGAATCTTCCTGAGTCCAGCGTTTTCCCCATGCGTCATTCAGCAGCCATCTTGCTTTGTAAACATAGTGATTCACAATTTTTAAGGGTTATCCTCCATTTATAGTTATAAAATATTGGGCATACTGCCTGTCTGAACAATATATCTTGTAGGTTATTTGTTTTCTACATAGTGGTTTTGTTACTCTTAATTCTCTACACCTGTCTTGGTCCTCACCCCCTCTCTCCTCACTGCTTCTTCTTTGTAACCGTGAGTCTGTTTCTTTTTTGTTATTTTCAATAATTTGTTTTATTTTTTATAATCACATATGAGTGATATCATACAGTATTTATGTTTCTCTGAGTGTTTTCTTTCCCTTAGGGGAAATTGTTTTATTTAGTTTTCCTTTTTTATTCAATGAAAGATTCTTTTGAGTCTATAGTGCTTTACAAATTTCAAAAGTTTCATGTACATGATTTCATATAATTCCATAATAACCTTTTAAAAATCTTGATCTCTATATTTCTCCTCTCCACTTCTCTCACTCCATTGGTAGCTACTAGTTCTTTTGCGATATCTGTAAATGTGCTTCTTTTTTGCTTTATTCACTAGTTTGTTGATTCTTTAGATTTCATATATGAGTGACGTCATACAGTATTATAAGTTTACTGAATTCATTTATTAGTTCTAACAGTTTTTTGGTAGTTTCATTAGGATTTTCTACGTATTGTGTCTTGTCATCTTCAAACAGTGACAGTTTTACTTCTTTTGCAATTTGAATTCCTTTTATTTCTTTTTCTTTTCTGACTGCTGTGGGTAGGACTTTCCAATACTATGTTGCATAACTGTGGGAAGACTGGGCATCCTTACATCAAGATCCATTACATCTTGTTTGTAATCTTCAAGGAAATGTTTTCTGCTTTTCATCACTGAGTGTGTGATTGTCTGTCAGTTTGCCATTGTTGTTCAGTTGCTAAGCTGTGTCTGACTCTGCAATTTCATAGACTGCAGTGTGCCAGGCTTCCCTGTTCTTCATCATCTCTCAGAGTTTGCTCAAACTCATATTCATTGTGTAGATGATGCCATCCAACCATCTCATCCTCTGTCACCCCCGTCTCCTCATGCCCTCAATGTTTCCCCATATATGGCCTTTATTATGTTGAGGTATGTTCCCTCTATATTGATCTTGTTTATAGTTTTTTAATCATAAATGAATGAGGACTTTTGTCAGAAGCTTTTTCTGGATCTACTGAGATGTTCATATGGTTCTTATGCTTTATATTTAATATGAGACACAGTATATGTGTATAACCAGTTGCTCCCACTTAACGTATTCCATGGGTCCTACTCTCCTCTTTAAATTATGTTAGCACTTTGCCAAAAATGAAATGACTATATTAATAAAGATTTATTTCTAGGTCTTCTATCTTTACATTGCTGTATGTATTTTTTCCTATATAAATGTTACACAAACTAATTACTTCACCTTTGTAGTACATCTTGAAATTTTTTAATGTGTGTGCTCCAACTTTGTGATTTTTCTTCAGGATTGTATGGGCTTCCTTGGTGGCTCAGATGGTAAGGAGTCTGCCTGCAATGCAGGAGACCCAAGTTCGAGACCTGGGTCAGCAAGGTCCCCTGGAGAAGAAATCCCCACTCCAGTATTCTTGCCTGGAAAATCCCAAGGATGGAGGAGACTGGCGGGTTACAGTTCATGGGGTCGCAAAGAGACGGACATGACTGAGCGACTAACACTTCATGGCTGATCCAGGCCATTCTCATTTCCATTCAGTTTTAGAATTGACTTATTTCCAAAGACAATGACCTTTACCCACACTTGGTGTATATTGTGTAGACTCAGAATTTGCTCCCCTAAAGCCTGAACAGTGGCACCATGGCTATATTTGGTATAGGGTATCTATAAACTGTGGTTAGGGGGAAGTGATCACAAAGAACACATTAGAACAATCTTTTGTTTTTCACTGAAATCACTTGATGCAGTAGAACAGTGAAATATGTCTCTAAAGTACCAGAAGTTTTGGTACTAAGAATAGAAGAATTGATGCTTTTGAACTGTGGTGTTGGAGAAGACTCTTGAGAGTCCCTTGGACTGCAAGAAGATCCAACCAGTCCATCCTAAAGAAGATCAGCCCTGGGTGTTCATTGGAAGGACTGATGTTGAAGCTGAAACTCCAATACTTTGTTTGGCCACCTCATGAGAAGAGTTGACTCATTGGAAAAGACACTAATGCTGGGAAGGATTGGAGGCAGGAGGAGAAGGGGACGACAGAGGATGAGATGGTTGGATGGCATCACCGACTCGATGGACATGGGTTTAGGTAAACTCCGGGAGTTGGTGATGGACAGGGAGGCCTGGCGTGCTGCGGTTCATGGGTTCTCAAAGAGTCGGACACGATTGAGCAACTGAACTGAGCTGAACTGAATGAAATTATGATTTAAATGAAGGAGCCATGCAGTGATGTTTTTCAGATTTGCAAGAAAGTTTTTTTCAGCTGGTAACTTATAAAGAAAGTCTTTCATCATTGCCCTGGTCATGCAATTTACTAATACTTTTAAATTCCATGTGCTATGAATATTTATTTGAAGAAGTTCAAACATTACAAATATGTACCAAGAAGTGGAATTTCTCTCCCTCTCAGTCCTCTCCTCCCCTCACACTTCCATTTTTATTTCAGTGACTATTCAAATATATATCACATAATTTAAAAAACTATAATGGATTCATCCTTTTATACTTTGTTACACTTAATTTTTTCTACTTAATGACATTTCAAGAAAGTAACAGAAATCTGTTTCATTTTTTCAGCCTTTTAAATATTGTTACATTTTACATAAAAAAACACAATTTCCTCATTTCCTATTAATAGAGTTTTAAGCTTTTGCCAATTTTTATCTGTTATAAACTGAGACTGACTAAATAAAATCTCAGTACTCAATATACACTTATGATAACATTCCTTCAGTTAGACACTTGGGTGCTGAAGTCTCTAGAATACAGTCTTAAATCATATTTTAAACATACAGCTTTAGAGACAGATGGAGACAAGAAAGATTTCAACACCCCACTATGGAATGGATATTTTAAAGTCACCACTCTTGATTCCTGTTCTTTCAGACCATTAACATTTTTAATTGTCTGTTAAGAAAAAAGAAATTGAAACTAAGCTACAGCAATGTAATGAAGGAAGGATAGAAAGATAAGAGAATATTAAACTTGAAAACTTAGTATTTAAAAAAGAAGAAGTTTTAGAGGAGAAAAAAAAGGGATTATAAAAGTCCTCAAATGAGAAAATTAGCTGAAATGCATCCCTCCATCCTCTTCTCCTTTCCCTTCTCTCCTTTCATTCTCCTTCTTTTAAACATTTTCAAAGACAGTCAACAGCTACAAATTAAGAAATTATTTTTTTAGCAGTATACTGAATTTGAAGGATTTTGGAGATAATTCTTAATAAAAGAGAGAAACTAGTTCAGGAAATCTATGTGGGAAAAGTGAAAGTTAATTGCTGTGTCCGACTCTTTGTGACCCCATGGACAGTAGCCCGCCAGGCTCCTCCGTTCATGGAATTCTCCAGGCGAGAATACTGGAGTGCATTGCCATTTCCTTCTCCAGAGGATCTTCCCGACTTAGGGACTGAACCCAAGTCTCCTGCATTGTAGGCAGATTCTCCATCGTTTGAGCCACCAGGGAAGCCCACTGTGGGAAACGGATTAGGTTAAAGCAACATTTGAAAGATGCGATGTGATGACTCTTTGTAGAAAAGAGGGGAAATAGTGGGGGAGAGTATCATGATTTAATCACAGGCAGAGCCAGTTAATGGGCCATCAGCAAAGTATGTAAATGCCCACAATACCTTGCCCCACATGGGTTAAAAATGCTAACCTCCAAGAGCTTGCTTGTTCACCAAGAACCAGTAGAAACCAGGTTCAAATGGGGACGATTCCTTTGTGTGTTCATCAAGAGGGTGCTGCCTGGGGTTTCCTCCTGCCCACCAGCTTCCTCAGACCCTGTTTCAGGTCTTTGTTTCTTAGGCTGTAGATAAAAGGGTTGAGCATGGAGGACAGAATTGTGTAGACAATTGTTGCCACGTGGTCCCTGACAGTGTAGGTGGACACAGGCTGTAAATAGACGTAGAAGATGCTTCCATAAAAGAGTGTCACCACAGTGAGGTGCGAACCACATGTGGAGAAGGCTTTGTGTTTCCCAGCAGCTGAGGGGATTTTAAGAACTGCAACGAGGATTTGTATATAAGAGAAAGCAATGCATAGGAAAGGGGTCACTAAAATAAAAGATCCTTCTATCAATATCACAATTTCGTTGACAAATGTGGGGGAGCAGGACAATTTTATCAGAGGACTGAGGTCACAGAGAAAGTTATGGATAATATTAGAGTCACAGAAGGTGAGTTGATTCAGCAGAAGTGTATGTAGGAGTGAGTGGAAGTGAGGCAGTGAGCAGGAGAAGGCCACCAGCAGGACACAGCGGCAGTGGCTCATGGTGGTTACATAGTGGAAGGGGTCACAGATGGCTACATAGCGGTCAAAGGCCATGGCTGCCAGAAGGAAGCTGTCAGTGTTGCCCAGAGCATATATAAAATACATCTGGGTCAGACACCCAGCATATGAGATGGTCTTATGTGACAGGAAGTTCACCAGCATCCTGGGGACAATGGTTGTTGTAAAGCAAATGTCAGTGAAAGACAGGACACTCAAGAAGACATACATGGGGGTGTGCAGCTGGGGGTCAGAGTGGATGGCCAGGATGATGAGTAGGTTCCCTGTTATGGTGACCAGGTACATGGTGAGGAAGAGGATGAAGAGTGGCTTCTGGTCCTCAGGCCGGGAGGAGAGTCCCAGGAGGATGAACTCAGAGACACTGCTGGTTTGGTTGAGCCTTTCCATTGACTTGGGTCTATTAATAGTTATATACAAGAAGGTTTATTATTTCACATGCTCCAATTCCATATCCCAAGTCATGAGAACCCAGCAAGTCTTTCTTTCCTCTATTTTGTCACCATTAGCCACTCTGCAGAGAAAGCATGTTACCATTATTGTTCTTGATGTGGTCCTTCCTTCCCAAATCCATGGGCATCATAAGAGCCTTATATTGCAAGCTGGAGGGACAGAAGAAGAGTTTTACTTTAAAAAATAATGAGGTGAACCTCTTTGATCCCAGTTCCTTAATTCCTATTCTGGAAAATTCCTATTTCCTTCTTGGGAACATAGCAATAAAACAGAGAGATGTTTCCGTTGAGTTGTTCATTTTGTAGTTTGGGAGACAGATCATCAGCAGAGTAGGTAATATTATATCAGGTAGGGATAAATTTTTTAACAAAATACAAGAAAATGGAGGTGACTGGGGAGTAGGGGATATTTTAGATATTGAAGTCACAGGACCCTCATTCCTTATCAAAGCAAATTCAGTTGGTATACTAGGTCTTGGATGGAAATAACCATTTTTCAAAATAACCAACAGGGCTCATCTCAAAGGAATGTGGAATCCGGTGCAATGGTGTTTTTTTTTCTCTTGTCTGCACACAGAATGAGAAGTTCTCCCTCTTTAGCTCATGGGATATGATCGTCAGTCTATGCAGGTCTTCCCTCTTTCATAAATCCATTTTCCTTTTTTTAAATTCCTGTTGTAAATCACATTTGTATAGTATGGACATCCATTTTTGACTCTTCAATGCATTTCCTTAAAATTCCCCTTTCATATGTTTATCCAAAAATATCTGTGAGAAACATGTCTACATACATGGTCTTTTGGTCATATCTAGTCACCCAGCAATGGACATCAAAATGGCCTCTGTTTCTTACTACAGCAAAAGTTCTATAATGAGAGATCATGCATCTACAAAGTGCTCTAACAAAGTGCTTTAAATCAAGATTTCAGAGTCAGCATATCCCCCCAATACCTTGTGAATAGACATATCACTTAGGGATTTTGATACATTTTGAGATATTTGGGTATTTATACATTCTTGGCTACAGTAAAAATCTCAACATACATACTTTCATATCATATATGACATGAAACACACATATCATCAAAGTGTTTAAAATAATTTCTTTAGAGGCAGCATATCCTTTCATACATTTTGAATGCACATTGGTATAAAAGTATATTGATATATTATCATATTAATTAATTGAAAAAATAAGTGCTTACATTTTAGTTTTAAGTTACCCCAAAGATTTTTAAACCTCAGTTACTTCATGTGTGATATTGAACAAAAACATCCACATTCTCACGAGGGGTTATTGAGATAGCACATTTCAAACACCTCAAGACAAGCATATTATGAACACTCAGGAGAAGCTGCTGATACTTATCAATCCCCGTGTCACCCTCCCTCATTTTCTATTTCTAGAAGGTCTCAAAATCAACTCATTCACATGTGTAAAGACAAGCATATTATGAACACTCAGGAGAAGCTGCTGATACTTATCAATCCCCGTGTCACCCTCCCTCATTTTCTATTTCTAGAAGGTCTCAAAATCAACTCATTCACATGTGTAAAATATCACATCCTGCACTGCGAAATTTTCAGGCTAATTTTATGATTTTGTAAGATTTTACAGAAGAAAGGAAAAGACCCTGATGCTGGGACAGATTGAGGGCAGGATGAGAAGCGGGTGACAGAGGATGAGATGGTTGGATGGCATCACTGACTCAATAGACATGAGTTTGAGCAAACTCAGGGAGATGGTGAAGGACAGGGAAGCCTCGTGTGCTACCGTCCACGGAATCGCAAAGAGTCAGACATGGCTTAATGACCGAGCAACAGCAATGGAAGAAATATTTGTTTTGTTTCAATGCATTGAGCTTTGAGTGAATCAGTAATTAAAGTTAATTAGAATAAACCACGGAGAAGGCAATGGCACCCCACTCCAGTACTCTTGCCTGGAAAATCCCATGGATGGAGGAGCCTGGTAGGCTGCAGTCCATGGCGTTGCTAAGAGTCGGACACGACTGAGCGACTTCACTTTCACTTTTCCCTTTCATGCACTGGAGAAGGAAATGGCAACCCACTCCAGTATTCTTGCCTGGAGAATCCCAGGGACGGCGGAGCCTGGTGGGCTGCCATCTATGGGGTCGCACAGAGTCGGACACGACTGAAGCGACTTAGCAGCAGCAGCAGAATAAACCAATATTTGTTGAAAATTTATTACACGTCAAGCTTATGACATTCATCTCACTAAATTCCATAATAAGAAATTGGGAAGCACGTGTTATTAAATGGGAGAATGAGGCTTATAGAGGTGAAACAATTTGCTCAAGGTCACTAAGAAATTGAATCGCAATCAGGATTTAGACACATTCAGATTTCTGACTCACTCTAAGCTTGTGCTTTCAAACGTTACGCTACCCTTCCCCTAGGTTTGGTATATTTATCCTCTGTCACAATCAGTCACAAATAATCAATCATGCACTATTTCCCTCATTTTGACAATTTCCTAACATGAAATACTTCTCTATTGCCCTTAATCAACAAGCTTTCTTCGCCCACGTTCTGAATCTATCCTTGTAGTTGCAAGAGAGGTGATTTAGCTTTCTTTGTTGCTGAGATGGTAGAATTTGAGTATTTGAATATTCATGATTAACTGACCAAAATCATGGGCTTTTATGACGGATGTGTCTGGAGTGTGGAGCTGTGGCCATGTGGTGACAGTACCCTGAAGACAAAAAATGGGGTTTGATTTGTCCTACATCACCTGCTCACAAGCTGGTTCTTGACATTTTAAGAATAACAAGGGAGACACCGTGTCTGCAAAGCAGTTTGTCACACACAAATCAATAGCACTTTGCTTCCATCAAAACTTATGTTATAGGTAGCCTAGAAGTCCAACTGGATGGACTTAAAACCAAATGCCATATAGAAGTTTTACTTGGAGTATATGACTTCTTAATCCATAAAATATTTGAAAGTATCCAAAGAGAAAAGAGTAAGGTACTAAGCTGGGTTAGAGTAGCCCAGTGGGCGGCCAGTTTCCTGAAGCTCACCTGCGTGTCCAGATGCTCTTCTTTCATTCCCAACCTCTCGGAAGCTGATCTGCACCATGTCTGTTCATCAGGTCATAGTTTGCTTCTCAGCCAAAGCTCAGCTTCCTCGTGTGTCTCCCATGAAATGGGAGATGCTCTGACTCAAGTAAGAGGACTCTCCTGATTGTGGAAGCCCATCCAGCTTCTCATGAGTCTGGAGTCTGCTCTGCTAGCCTCTGGGGTGCTTGTTAGGTTGAGGAATTTGTGGTGTGATGATTTCTCAGGGGATTTCATCCTGGGATCACTGTAGGCAGAAAAGCACAAAGGGAATCAGAGCTAGCTCAGCTGACTTCAAGGGGACAGGGGGCCCCTGAGGCTTCCTCTTTAGCTGTTGGGACTAATCTCAGAGCTAATGAACCTCAGTGTACCATCTCAAGGTCAGGCTTCAACTATATTTTATCAAGGGTAGAAAAATATTCATGTGGGTGAATATTTTCATTTTGTTGAAAATAGGTGTGGACCAAGGTGTATTCTAGAACCAGACAGATCATGCATAAATAAATATGCAGAGTTTTCCAATTTTAAGGGGGTCAATTGGTGGAGATCAACGGTGTATATGTACTTTCCAGTATCCGGGGAGGCACGTGGATTAGATTTTTTTTTTCAGGGTGGGATTAGGCTAATGTGAATTTACGTACGTTTAAAATCACAGAGTCAGGCAAATGTTGCCATATTTAGCAAAGAGGCTTTGAGAAACATGTATGTATTTAAAAGTTTAGGCTCAAATCAGTGATTTGAAGTTGTATTGAGGGAAAGGAGATACTTATTACAGTGCTAGCCTACTCATTTAGGAGTTGCTTTTAACAAGTGACTTAGCCTCTATGAGCCTCAGTTTCTTCATCTGAAAAATCAGGATAGCAGTTCTTTCCGGCACTGAAACCAGAAATAAAATTTTCTTTTGAGCTTTATATAGATAATATTGTGCGTTTTGTTAAACATCATCCACAAATATAGGAAATACGACACATTCTGCTACCGTCCTCACGGTAAACCACCGTCTCACACAAAACATCTGCGTCTTCTTCCTTACCTTTGAGTTGAGTGTAGAAAGCTGAATCTCCTTACTAAGAGTGAGCACTACTGAGGCAGAAACCCCTGGGTTTGAGTCCTGCCTCCTGCACTTACTCTTCACGTGGCCTTCATCTTCCTCTTGTTCCCATTCATTCACCTAACAAATATTTAATTATTACTTTCCAGCTTTATTGAGATGATTTACATATAGTATTGTGTAAGTTAAAGGTATACAACACAGTGGTTTGAGACGTATTTATTAAGCACAGTAACTACCACAATAATGTTAGTTAACACATCCACAACCTCACATAGTTACAACTCATGTGTTTTGGCGAGAACATTTTTTCTTGCACAGCCTGGTAAATATTATTTTCCTTAAAAAAAATTTCATATTAGAGTATATTCGATTTACAATATTGCATTAGTCAGATGTAAGCAAAATGAATCAGTTATGCATATACATATATCCACTCTGTTTTAGATTCTTTTTCCATATAGGCCATTACAGTGTGCTGCGTAGAGTTGTGTGTGCTATCGGTGGGAACTTTTGAATCTGCTCTCTCAGCAACTGTCTTTAAAAAAAATTTAAAAATTGAGGTATTCTTGATGTGCAATGTGTTAAGTTTCAAGTGTACAATGTAGTGATTCTCATTTTTAAAGATTGTACTCCATTTATAATTATTATAATATAAACTATTGGGTATATTATCTGTGCTGAACAATACATGCTTGTATAAATAGATCATTTGTTTTATACATGGTGGTTGGTAACTCTTAAACCTCTATCCCTATTTTGCCCCTTTTCTACTCTGCCTCACTGTTAACCTAGAGTTAGTTATCTGTATCTGCTTCTTTTTTGCTATTTTCAATAGTTTCTTTTATTTCTACATTCTACATATAAGTGATATCATACAGTATTTGTCTTTCTCTGTTTTCTTTTTCTTAGGGGAAAATTGTTTTACTTAGTTTTCCTTTGTTTATTCAATGAGAGTCCTTCAGTTCTATAGTGCTTAACAATTTTCAAAATTTCACATACACGATTTCATATAACCCTATAATTGCCCTTTTTAAAATTCCCTTTTCCTATATTCCCCTTCATGGATCACAGCCTCATCATAGCAAAGGGTTTTGGGTGACTCAAAAATTATTTAAGAGATGGGAATACCAGGCCACCTACCTGTCTCCTGAGAAATCTGAAAGCAAGTCAAGAAGCAACAGTTAGAACCAGACATGGAACAGCAGACTGGTTCCCAACTCGGAAAGGAGTACCTCAAAGCTGTATTCTATCACCCTGCTTATTTTACTTATATGCAGAGCCCATCATATAAAATGGCAGGCTGAATAAATCACAAGCTGGAATCAAGATTGGTGGGAGAAATGTCAATAACCTCAGCTATGCAGATGATACCACTCTAATGGCAGAAAGTGAAGAGGAATTAAAGAGCCTCTTGGTGAAGGTGAAAGAGGAGAGTGAAAAAGCTGCCTTGAAACTCAACATTCAAAAAGCTAAGATCTTGGCATCTGGTCCCATCACTTAATGGCAAATAGGAGGGGAAAAAGTAGAAGCAGTGATGTACTTTATTTTCTTGAGCTCCAAAATCATTGAGGATGATGACTGCAGCCATGAAATTAAAAGATGCTTGCTCTTTGGAAGGAAAGTTACAACAAACTTAGACAGCTTATTAAAAAACAGAGATGTGACTTTGTTGACAAAGGTCTGTATAGTCAAAGCTATGGTTTTTCCAGTAGTCATGTATGAATGTGAGAACTGGACCATAAGGAAGGCTGAGTGCCGAAGAATTGATGTTTTCAAGTTGTGGTGCTGGAGGAGACTCTGGAGAGTCCCTTGGATAGCAAGGAGATCAAAGCAGTCAATCCTAAAGAAAATTAACAGTGAATATTCACTGAAAGGACTGCTGAAGCTGAAGCTCCAATACTTTGGCCACCTGATGCAAAGAGCCGACTCATTGGAAAAGACCCTGATGCTGGGAAAGATTGAAGGCAAAAGGAGAAGGGAGTGACAGAGGATGAGATGGTTAGATAGCCTCACCGACTCAAGAGACATGAATTTGAACAAATTCCAGGAAATAGTGGAGGCCAGAGGAGCCTGGCGTGCTGCAGTCCGTGGGGTCGCAAAGAGTTGGAAATGACTCAGTGACTGAACAACAACAAAAAGGAGGTGATCACATTAGAATGACCTCTTGATTCTCACTGAAAACACTTGATGCAGTAGAACAATCAGATATGTCCTTAATATTCCAGAAGTTTTGGTACCTAGAATGCTGTATCCTATCAAATTATGATTCAAGTGAAAGAGCCAAACAATAATGTTTTTCATATTTGCAAGCACCTAAAAAGTTTCTCTTCAGCTAGTATTTTACAAACAGTTTTTCACCATTGCATTGGTCATTTGATATATTAATAGATTTCAATTCCATGAGCTATAAATATTTATTTGTACAAATTCAGATAAATGTGTATGAAGAAGTGCAATTTCTCTCCCTCTGTGTCCCTCCCTCCCTTACACTTCCATTCTTATTCCAGTGACTATATAGATATATAACATATTATTTTGAAAACTACAATGAATTCATACTTTCATACTCAAGTCTACTTAATATTTCTATTTAATGACATTTCAAGAAAATAACAGAGATTTGCTTGATATTTTCTGCCTGCTGCATATTTTTATATTAGATAATTAATCACAATTAGTTTCTCCAGTCCTTATTGATAGGATTTTAGGTTTTTGCCAAATTTTTATCTGTTATAAAATTGATTGACTAAAATAAATTGTCTGGAATCAATATCCACTTATGATATTGATAATATACCTTCAAGTCAGACTCAAGAGTTGGAGTTTCTAGAATATGGTTTAAATCATATATTTTAAACATGTAGGTTTAAGGACAGACAGAAGTAATAAATGTTTCAATATCCACACTATGGAATGGAAGTTATCATTCATGATTCTCATTCTTTCTGGCCATTAGCATTTGGCAATTTTGTGCTAAAAAAATAAGAAATTGAAAAGATATAAAATCATAGAAATATAATAAATAAGGAGAAAGTTAAGAGAATAGTAAAAGTGAAAACTTAATATGTAAGCCAAGAAAAAGTTTTGGAAGAGAAAATTAAGGTGTTATAAAAAATCCTAATATTGAGATAATTAAGTAAAATATACTCCATCTTCTCCTTTTCCTTCTCTCCATTCATCATCTCCTCTTTCAAACATTTTCAAAGACAATCATCAGCTATAAATTAGGTAATTAGTTTTAGCAATTTACTGAAATTGAAGAATTTTGGAGGATAATTCTTGATAAAAGACAGAAATTAGTTCAGGAAATATCTGTGAGAAAAGGCTTATCTCAAAGCAGTATCTCTCAGATGCAATGTGATGAATCTTCATAGAAAAGAGGAGAAATGGTGAGGGGCTATATCATGATTTAAGCTGAGGCAGAGCCAACTGATGGGTCTTCATCAATGGATGTAATTAACCACAATACCTATTCTCACATGGGTTAAAAATGCTAACCTCCAAGAGCTTGCTTGTTCACCAAGAACCAGTAGAAACCAGATTCAAATGGGGACGGTTCCTTTGTGTGTTCATCAAGAGGGTGCTGCCTGGGGTTTCCTCCTGCCCACCAGCTTCCTCAGACCCTGTTTCAGGTCTTTGTTTCTTAGGCTGTAGATAAAAGGGTTGAGCATGGAGGACAGAACTGTGTAGACAATTGTTGCCACGTGGTCCCTGACAGTGTAGGTGGACACAGGCTGTAAATAGACGTAGAAGATGCTTCCATAAAAGAGTGTTACCACAGTGAGGTGCGAACCACATGTGGAGAAGGCTTTGTGTTTCCCAGCAGCTGAGGGAATTTTGAGAATTGCAATGAGTATTCGTATATAAGAGAAAGTAATGAATAGAAAGGGTGTCACCAGAAGAACAGGTCCTTCTGTCATTATCACAATTTCATTGATTAATGTGGGGGAGCAGGATAATTTCATCAACGGGCTGATGTCACAGAGAAAATGATGGATAACGTTAGAGTCACAGAAGGTGAGCTGATTCAGCAGAAGTATGTGTAGGAGTGAGTGGAAGTGAGGCAGTGAGCAGGAGAAGGCCACCAGCAGGACACAGCGGCGGTGGCTCATGGTGGTGACATAGTGGAAGGGGTCACAGATGGCCACATAGCGGTCAAAGGCCAGGACTGCCAGAAGGCAGCTGTCAGTGCTGCCCAGAGCATAGATAAAATACATCTGGGTCAGACATCCAGCATAGGAGATGGTCTTATGTGACAGGAAGTTCACCAGCATCCTGGGGACAATGGTTGTTGTATACCAAATGTCAGTGAAAGACAGGACACTCAAGAAGACATACATGGGGGTGTGCAGCTGGGGGTCAGAGCGGATGGCCAGGATGACGAGCAGGTTCCCTGTTATGGTGACCAGGTACATGATGAGGAAGAGGATGAAGAGTGGCTTCTGGTCCTCAGGCCGGGAGGAGAGCCCCAGGAGGATGAACTCAGAGACACTGCTGGTTTGGTTGAGTCTTTCCATTGGCTTGAGTCTGGTTAAATACAAGATATTCTGTTATTTCACATGCTACCATTGCCCAAATCATGATAACCCAGCAAGTATTTGTTTCCTCTATTTGGTCATCATTAACAGCTATTCAGGCAAAGCTCATCACTCTCATGGTTCTTGATGTGGACCTCCCTTCTGAAACCCATGGGCATCATAAGTGCTTTATGTTGAAAGTTGGAGAGACAGAATAAGAGCTTTCCCTTAGAAGTCATCAGAGGTGGACCTCTTTGATTCAAGTTCCTTAGATCCCAATCTGGGGAAAGCATTGTTTCCCTACTGGGAACATAGCAATTCAACTGTGAAATCTTTGCTGTTTGTGCCATTCATGTTGTAGTTTGGGTGACAGATTATCAACAAACAGAATATGTAATATAATATTACAAAAAAACTCTACATCTGCAGAATGTTTTTAAAAAGTGTTTTATGTCAATTTCTTAAAGTCAGCATATTCACCCCTGCCTTTTCTGTAGACATATTCCATAAGAATTTCAATCATTTTTAGATATTGGTTATTTGTAGATGGTTGGTTACCATAAAAATCTCTACAGTGAACATACTTGTATCAACAAAGTGTTTAAAATCATTTTTTTAGAGGCAGCACACTCTCTCACACATTTTGAACATACATTGGTATACTGTGAGTGCATGCTCAGTCGCTTCAGTAGTGTCTGACTCTTTGAGACCCTATGGACTATAGCTGCCAGGCTCCTCTGTCAGTGGGGTTCTCCAGGCAAGAATATTGGAGTGGGTTGCCATTTCCTTTTCCATTGGTATAGTACATTGATGCATTAATATATTACTTCATTGAACAAATAGATACTTACATTTCAGTCGTAAGCTACTAAAGAGTTTTTAAACCTCAGTTACTTCATATGTAATACTGGACACAAATATCTACATTCTCATGAAGGTTTAGTGAGAGAAGGCAGTTAAAACACTTGGAAGAAAGACAAGCATATTGTAAACATCCACGAGAACATGTTGATACTCATCAATCCCTGCGTCATCATTCCTTATGTGCTATTTCCAGATATTCTCAAAATCAATTAATTCACATGTATAAAATATCACATTCTTCATTGCTGAATGGTCAGGCTAATTTCAGGATTTTCCAACATTTTATGGAAGAACACCTTGTTTATACCTTGAGCTTTGAGTGAATTAGTAGAGTTAATAATAATATCTGATTATTTATTGAAAAGTTATTACATGCTACATTTACTCACTACTTCTCCTCAAAAGAGGAATTGAGAGGTATGTGTTTTTATCAGGCAATTGAGGCTTACGGAGGTGAAGTGGTTTGTTCAAGGTCCTGAAGGAAGTGAGTAGGAATTAGGATTTGAATCCTACACTGATTTCAGACACACTCTAAGCTCATGCTCCCAAATGTTATGCTACCCCTTCTCTAGGTTTGGTATATTTATTGTCTGTCACAATTTGGCACAGGCACTGTTTTCCTCATTTTGAAAATTTCCTACATGAGTCACCCTTCTACCCTTTTAAACTGACAAGTCTTTCTTCCTCCATGTTCTTACAGTCACAGGTCAACAAGAGAGTTGATCTACATTTCTGTATTGAAGAGATGGTGGAATTTGAAAATTGGAATATCCTTGATTAAAGGGCCCAAATGAGGCAGAAATAATTAGCCATGCTTGACTGGGGTGTGCCTGGTGTGTGGAGCTGTGACTGTGCCGTGGACAGTACCCTGAAGACAAAAAGTATGGATTTGATTTATCCTGCATTACCTGCTCACAGCTGACTCCTGATGTTTTATGAATAGTCAGGGAATATCATGTGCATAAAGAAGTTAATCACACACAAATCAGTATTTGAAAATGAGTCACTTGTGAAAGGTCTGCCTGGGGAATGTGGAATATTAAAAATCAGTGGTGGGCTGGTGAATTAATGAGATTGGAGCCTCCAGGTTGTAGATGTGAGGAACACCCAGGCTGATGACTAGAAAAAGAGGAAGGTTTTGTATCTGGGAATCAGGAAGAATAGTTGTAAAACCACAAGGTGTATGAATGATGCTGGGAATACAACTCTTTCTTTCCTCTTCTTTCTACTGAAGGATTTTGCTTCCACCAAAACATATGGTATAGGTGCCTAGAAGTCCAACTGGATGGATATAAAACCAAATGACATATGGAAATGTTACTTGGATCTTATGACTTCTCAATCCATGAAATATTTGAAAATATCAAGGAGAAAAGAGTAAGGTACCAAACTGGGTTGGAGTAGCCAAGTGAGTGGCCAGCTTCTGAAGCTCACCTCCACGTCCAGATGCTTTTCTTTCCTTCCCAGCCCCTCCAGAAGCTGATGTGCACATCTGTACATCAGGTCCAAGTCTGCTCCTAAGCCAAAGCTCAACTTCTGCATGTGTCTTCCATGTACTTCTGGGCTGATTGACAAGGAGAGAAGCAGGGATGGAGGAGGAGCTGACATACTACTCCAAAGGGATAACACATTTCCCTTTCCTGACCTCAACCCCCATTTCTTCCCTAAAGCCTGGTCCCTAGCATGATGCTGCTTCTGCCAGCTCCAGATCTCAGAAGGCAGAGATGCTCTAACTCAAGTGGGAGGACTCTCCTGATCGTGGAAGCCCAGCCAGCTTCTCATGAGTCTGAGATCTGCTCTGCTGGTCTCTGGGGCATTTGTTAGGCTGAAGGAGTCATGATGTGAGGACCTCTCAGGGGAGTTTGTCCTGGGATCTCTGTAGGCAGAGAGCAGAATGGAAATCACAGCCAGCACTGCTGACTCCAAGGGGACAGGGGACCCCTGAGGCTTCCTGTTAAGATGTTGGCACTAATCTCAGAGTTTCTGAACCTCAGTGCATAATCTCAAGGCTATGCTCTAGTTTCTCCAACTATGGGCTATCACGAGTGGACAAATATTTTTGTGGGTGAATACATTTATTTTGGGGGATTCAGATATGGACCAAGGTATAGTCTAGATCTGGCAGGTCATAAGTCAATATGGGAACACTGTACTTTTCAAGGGATTCAGTTGAGGGAGATCAATCGTGTGTATGTGCTTGCCAGTGTCTGGGGAGGCATGTGAATTAGACTTTTTCTGTGTGGGATTAAGTTAATATTAATGTATTTTTAATGCACAGGGCCAGGCAAAATTTATTGTCATATTTAGCAAAGGAGATTTGGAAAAAAATGTGTGTATTTCAGAGTTTATGTGGTACACATACAAAATAGAATATTAGCCAGAAAAAATGAAATCTTGCCTCTTTCAACAACATGAATGGACTTAGAGCAGTGTTTTGAGGTTAAGTTCTTTCTTCAAATTTTTTAAATTGAGGTATGGTTGATATACAATATTATGTAAGTTTGAGTATTCAACATAGTGAATCACAATTTTTAAAGGTTATACTCCATTTATAGTTATATAATAACTATACCACAGGATGCAATACTACACAATTGCACTCATCTCACACGCTAGTAAAGTAATGCTAAAAATTCTCCAAGCCAGGCTTCAGCAATATGTGAACTGTGAAATTCCAGATGTTTAAGCTGGTTTTAGAAAAGGCAGAGGAACCAGAGATCAAATTGCCAACATCCGCTGGATCATCGAAAAAGCAAGACAGTTCCAGAAAAACATCTGTTTCTGCTTTATTGACTATGCTAAAGCCTTTGACTGTGTGGATCACAATAAACTGTGGAAAATTCTTAAAGAGATGGGAATACCAGACCTCCTGACTTGTCTCTTGAGAAACCTGTATGACTGTATGCAAATCAGGAAGCAACAGTTAGAACTGGACATGGAACAACAGACTGGTTCCAAAAAGGAAAAGGAGTACATCAAGGCTGTATATTGTCACCCTGCTTATTTAACTTATATGCAGAGTACATCATGAGAAATGTTGGGCTGGAAGAAACACAAGCTGGAATCAAGATTGCCGGGAGAAATATCAATAACCTCTGATATGCAGATGACACCACCCTTATGGCAGAAAGCGAAGAACTAAAGAGCCTCTTGATGAAAGTGAAAGAGGAGAGTGAAAAAGTTGGCTTAAAGTTCAACGTTCAGAAAACTAAGATCATGGCATCTGGTCCCGTCACTTTATGGGAAATAGATGGGGAAACAGTGGAAACAGTGTCAGACTTTATTTTTTTGGGCTCCAAAATCACTGCAGATGGTGATTGCAGCCATGAAATTAAAAGACGCTTACTCCTTGGAAGGAAAGTTATGACCAGCCTAGATAGTATATTTAAAAGCAGAGACATTACTTTGACAACAAAGGTCCTTCTAGTCAAAGCTATGGTTTTTCCAGTAGTCATGTGTGGGTGTGAGAGTTAGACTGTGAAGAAAGCTGAGTGCAGAAGAATTGATGGTTTTGAACTGTGGTGCTGGAGAAGACTCTTGAGAGTCCCTTGGACTGCAAGAAGATCCAACCAGTCCATCCTAAAGGAGATCAATCCTGGGTGTTCATTGGAAGGACTGACGTTGAAGCTGAAACTCCAATACTTTGGCCACCTCATTCAAAGAGTTGACTCATTGGAAAAGACCCTAATGCTGGGAAGGATTGGGAGCAGGAGGAGAAGGGGATGACAGAGGATGAAATGGCTGGATGGCATCACTGACTCGATGGACATGGGTTTGGGTAGACTCTGGGAGTTAGTAATGGACAGGGAGGCCTGGCGTGCTGCGATTCATGGGGTCTCAAAGAGTTGGACACGACTGAGTGACTGAACTGAACTGATATTATATAAATTATATATAAAATATATTAATATTTTATGTTAATATTTATATAAAATATATAATATATAATATTTTATAACATATGTAATATAATTGTTCTGTGCTGAACAATATGTCCTTGTAGGTTATTTATTTTCTACATAGTGGTTTGTACCTCTTAATTCTCTACCCCTGTCTTGTCTCTTCCCTCTCTCTTTGTCTACTGCTAATCTATAGTTTGGTATATGTATCTATGAGTCTGTCTTTTTAAAATTTTCAGTAGTTTGTCTTTTAATAGACTACATATAAGTGATGTCATACAGTATTTGTCTCTGTTGTTGGTTTTTTTTTAGGGGAAATTGTTTCATTTAGTGTTTTGTTTTTATTCAATGAAAGAGTCTTTAAATTTTATAGTGCTTTACAACTTTTGAAAGTTTCACTTACACAATTTCATATAATCCCACAGTAACCGTTTTTAACAAGTTCCCTACCCCTATGTTTCCCCTCCCCTTCTCCTTCTCCCCATTGGTAACTACTACTTCTTTCTGTATAGCTGTGAGTCTGTAACCATTTGTCCCATATAAAGTTATTATAATATTATTGACTACATTTCTTAAGATGTGCATTACATCTCCACAGCTTATTTATTTATAACTGGAAGCTTGTATCTCTTAGTTCCCTTCAACTATACTCTCTCCCCTCCAAAGTCCATCCCCTTTGGCTACCACCTGTCTCTTCTCTGTATGTGTGAAACTGTTTTCATTTTGTTTTGCTTGTTTTTTTTTTTAGATTCCACATTAAAGTGAGGTCATATGATATTTTTCTTTCTCGGCGTGACTTCTTTCACTTAGCATCATACCCTCTAGGTTCATCCATGTTGTTGCAAATGGCACAATCTCATTTTTTCTGGCTGAGTAATATTCTATTTTGTATGCATACCACATCATTTTAAAATCTATTCATCTGCTGATGGATACTTAATTAGCTTTCATTCTTTCTCCATGGTAAAGAATGCTTCAGTGATTCTCTATGGTAAAGAATGCTTCCGTGAACGTTAAGGTGCACTTTTTTTTTTTTTCAATTAATGTGTCTGTTTTCCTCAGGTAAATGCTCAGAAGTGAAATTGCTGGATCACGTGGCAGTTCTATTTTTAACTCTTTGAGTTCCTTCCAGTATAATTTTCCACCCAACTTAAATCTGTTGTAGTTAAAAGACCAGTTAGATTCCAACATAGAGGGTGGAGGACAGCAGCATGTCTCTCTTGTATTCAGGTGTCTGCTTTAACCAAGGTGTCGTCCTGGTCACGGAAACATAAAGCAGCAGTTGCTTGCTGACAGTCACAGTATGTCCCTGTGGCAGGTAGCCTCTCTTAGTGCTAATATGTGACTAAAGTGATAATCCTAACTTACTATTGTCTAGGCAGGCCTTTAAGAAACTCATTGATATCTTCTCTCTAAATTGTATACAAAATGTCTCAGGAAATTATTATCGTTTGACTTTGGCCCAATTCTTCGTCTCTTGGAAAAATGAACCCTGGAACATCTTGTATTGGCCATGACTCAGCACTGCACGTGAGAGAGGCAGTTAAGAACGTTACACTCTTGCTTTGAGGTAGTTTTGTAGGAAAGGATTATTGATTCCCTTTCCTGCCTTTATTTTTCATTAGGTGATCTCACTTCAGCTGTCTTAGTTCTTTCACTTTTTCCGATTACTACCTGTCCTAAAACTAAGATCATGGCATCCGGTCCCATCACTTCATGGCAAATAGATGGGGAAACAATGGAAACAGTGAGAGACTTTAATTTTGGAGGCTCCAAAATTACTGAAGATGGTGACTGCAAGCATGAAATTAAAAGACACTTGCTCCTTGAAAGAAAAACTATGACCAACCTAGACAGCATATTAAAAAGCAGAGGCATTACTTTGCCGACAAAGGTCCATCTAGTCAAAGCTATGGTTTTCCCAGTAGTCATGTGTGGATGTGGTAGTTGGACTATAAAGAAAGCTGAGCACCAAAGAATTGATGCTTTTGAACTATGGTGTTGGAGAAGACTCTTGACAGTCCCTTGGACTGCAAGGAGATCAAACCAGTCAATCCTAAAGGAAATCAGTCCTGAATATACATTGGAAGGACTGATGCTGAAGCTGAAATTCCAATATTTTGGCCACCTGATGCAAACAACTGACTCATTGGAAAAGACTCTGATGCTGGGAAAGATTGAAGGCAGGAGGAGAAAGGGACGACAGAGGATGAGATGGTTGGATGGCATCACTGACTCGATGGACATGAGTTTGAGCAAACTCTGGGAGTAGGTGATGGACAGGGAAGCCTGGCATGCTGCAGTCTGTGGGGTCACAAGGAGTCAAACACGACTGAGCGACTGAACTGAACTGAGCCTATCCTAACCCAGACTGGACTTCTCTGGATAATCAGCTCTGGTTCAGCTCTGCTGCTACTGCTGCTGCTAAGTCGCTTCAGTCGTGTCCAACTCTGTGCGGCCCCAGAGATGGCAGCCCACCAGGCTCCACCGTACCTGGGATTCTCCAGGCAAGAATACTGGAGTGGGTTGCCATTTCCTTCTCCAGTGCATGAAAGGGAAAAGTGAAAGTGAAGTTGCTCAATCGTGTCCAACTCTTAGCTTCCCCATGAACTGTAGCCTACCAGGCTCCTCCGTCCATGGGATTTTCCAGGCAAGAGTACTGGAGTGGGGTGCCATTGCCTTCTGCGGTTCAGCTCTACTGCCTTCTATAGGCATGCAGAAAGATGAGGCTCTCCAGAGCTGCTTCTTTTGTTCATTTGTAGAAAGAAGTGCAGCACCAGTGGCTCAGATGGTAAAGAATCAGCCTGCAATGCAAGAAACCAGAGTTTGATCCCCAGGCTGAGGAGATCCCCTGGAGAAGGGAATGGCTACCCACTCCAGTATTTTTGCCTGGAGAATCCCATCGACAAAAGAACCTGGCGGGCTAAAGTCCATGGGGTCGCAAAGACTTGGACTCAGTGATTTCAAACCAGAAGATCAGAAAGAAGTAGAAAGACAAAGATGGGATTATCTCTAAATAGAAGGAGTGAGGCATTATCTGTGGTCAGTCTTAATTTGGCCCAGCTAGAGGAAGTTATGCTCCAGAACATTTTTCCTTTAGAAATATGCACAGTCAAAGTTTGTTGTTCTTGTTTAGTTGCTAAGTCATGTCTGACTCTTGGAGACCCCATGGACTATAGCACACCAGGCTCCTCTGTTCTTCACTATCTCCTGGAGTTTGCTCAGATTCATGTCCATCGAGTCAGTGATGCTAACTATCTCATCCTCTGCTGACCACTTCTCTTGCCCTCAATCCTTCCCAGCATCAGGGCCTTTTTCAATGAGTCAGCTCTTCACATCAGGTAGCCAAAGTATTGGAGCTTCAGCTTCAGCATCAGTCCTTCAGGGTTGATTTCTTTTAGGATTGACTGGTTTGATCTCCTTGCTGTCCAAGGGACTCTCAAGAGTCTTCTCCAGCACCACAGTTCAAAAGCATCAATTCTTTGGTGTTCAGCCTTCTTTATAGTCCAACTTTCACATCAAAATGTGACTGCTGGAAAAACCATAGCTTTGACTATACAGATCTTTGTAGGCAAACAGGTTGGAATTTAAATAGAATTCTCAGCAGTACTGTCTCCTTTGGTATGGACATGTAAATATTACCCTTAATTTAAATCAATTAGATTCCCAAGACAAAGAGTAAACTGGTGAAAGTGTTAGTTGCTCAGTTGTGTCCGACTCTTTTCAACCCCATGGAACTGTAGCCCACCAGGCTTCTCTGTCCATGAAATTCTCCAAACAAGAATACTGGAGTGGGTTGTCATGCCCTTCTCCTGGGATCTTCCCAGGATCGAGCCTGGGTCTTCTGCATTGCAGGTAGATTCTTTACTGTCTGAGTCACCACACGAGACAAAGAGAAAATTGGTGAGTTGAAGTAAATTTTGTGAGGTGAAGGGTAGCATTACCCTTGACCCTCTCCTTCCCTTGTATTCAGATGAAGCACACACTTGGCTGGTATTAATCTTTATTGTTCACCAGTGATGAATCATCCCCAAAGCCTTTGCTTATTATCTCCAGGTTCCCAGCTTTTTTTAAAAAAAAATTGATGCATAATTTTTATTTAGTAAAACGACAAATCTTAAGTGTACAGCTATTTACTGATGACTTGGTCATCTATTTCTTGTTGATGACCATTTAATTTGTGTTTAGTTTTTCCTAATGTAAAATATTATGAATATTTTTGAGTTTTTAACAAACATAAAGTACTTTTATGTTTATAAGAATTTCCATACTGCTTTCCAAAGTGATTGTATAATTTTATATTACCAGTCACTGCCTCTAGGTCATGAAGTTATGGTAATTTTTAAATTTTTACTTAAAAATTTTTTGTGTTATGTTTCTATACTAAAAAAAGTTGAAGTTTCTAGAATAAATATTAAATTATATATTTTAAACATATAGTTGTAGAAGGAGATGGAGGAAAGACTGGTTTCAACATTCCCATTGTGGATGGATAATTTCTTGGTTCTTGTTCTTTCTGGTCATTAGCAATTTTTAATTGTTTGGAAAAATGAGGAAACTGAAAAGAAAGAAAGCCATAGCAATTTAATAAAGGAGGAATGGAAAAACAAGAGAAGAGAAGTGAAAACTTAAGTTTTAAACAGGAGAAAAATTTTGAAAGAGAAAAATGAGGAATTATGAAAATCTTCAAATTGAAAATCAGCTAAAATGTACTTTCTCCTTCTCCTCCTCCTCCTTCTCTCCTTTCTTCCTTTCCCTTTTCAAATGTTTACAAAGGCATCCAAGAGCTACGAATTAGGAAATTATTTTTAGTGATATACTGAAATGTGAAGGATACTGGTGGATAAGTCTTGAAAAGAGAGCAATTTGTTCAGGAAGTATCTGTGGGAAAAGAATTAGTTTAAAGCATCTCATTTGGAAGATTCAGTGTGATGACTCTTCACAGGAAAGAGGAGAAATAGGGAGGGAAAGTGTCTTGATTAAGCAGAGGCAGAGTCAACTGATGAACCATCATCACTGGATGCAATTGCCCATAATGCCTCTTCTCACACTGGTTGAAAAAGCTAAACATAGGCAAAACACTCTCTGACATAAATCACAGCAGGATCCTCTATGACCCACCTCCCAGAGTAATGGAAATAAAAACAAAAATAAACAAATGAGACCTAATTAAACTTAAAAGCTTTTGCACAATGAAGGACACTATAAGCAAAATGAAAAGACAGCCTTCAGAATGGGAGAAAATAATAACAAATGAAGCAATTGACAAAGAATTAATCTCAAAAATGTATAAGCAGCTCCTGCAGCTCAACTGCAGAGAAATAAACGACCAATCAAAAAATGGGCCAAAGAACTAAACAGACATTTATCCAAAGAAGGCATACAGATGGCTAACAAACACATGAAAAGATGCTCAACATCACTCATTATCAGAGAAATGCAAATCAAAATCACAATGAGGTACCATCTCACACCAGTCAGAATGGCTGCTATCAAAAAGTCTACAAACAATAAACGCTGGAGAGGGTGTGGAGAAAAAGGAACCCTCTTACACTGTTGATGGGAATGCAAACTAGTACAGCCACTATGGAGAACAGTGTGAAGATTCCTTTAAAAACTGGAAATAGAGCTGCCATATGACCCAGGAATCCCACTGCTGGGCACACACACCGAGGAAACCAGAATTGAGACAGACACATATACCTCAATGTTCATCACAGCACTGTTTACAATACTTAGGACGTGGAAGCAGCCTAGATGTCCATCCGCAGATGAATGGATAAGAAAGCTGTGGTACATATGCACAATGGAATATTTCTCAGCTATTAAAAAGAATGCATTTGAATCAGTTCTAACGAGGTGGATGAAACTGGAGCCTATTATACAGAATGAAGTAAGTCAGAAAGAAAAACCCCAGTACAGTGTATTAATGCATATATATGGAATTTAGAAAGATGATAACGATGACCCTATATGCAAGACAGCAAAAGAGACACAGATGTAAAGAACAGACTTTTGGACTCTGTGGGAGAAGGCGAGGGTGGGATGATTTGAGAAAATAGCATTGAAACATGTATATTACCATATGTGAAATAGATCGCCAGCCCAGGTTTGATGCATGAGACAGGGCGCTCAGGGCCAGTGCACTGGGACGACCCTGAGGGATGGGATAGGGAGGGAGGTGGGACATGGGGGACACATGTACATCCATGGCTGATTCATGTCAATGTATGGTAAAAACCACGGCTGCTGCTGCTGCTAAGTCGCTTCAGTTGTGTCCGACTCTGTGTGACCCCATAGACAGCAGTCCACCAGGATCTGCCATCCCTGGGATTCTCCAGGCAAGAACATTGGAGTGGGTTGCCATTTCCTTCTCCAGGTAAAAAACCACTACAATATTGTAATTAGCCTCCAATTAAAATATATAAATTAATTTACAAAAAAAAAAAAGAAAAAAAAAGCTAACCTCCAAGAGCTTGCTTGTTTACCAAGAATCGGCAGAAACCAGATTCACGTGGAGCAGAATCCACATGTGTGATCCTCAAGAGGATGCTGCCTATGGTTTCCTTCTACCCAACAGCTTTCTCAGGCCCTGTTTTAGGTCTTTGTTTCTCAGGCTGTAGATAAAAGGATTGAAGGTGGAAGTTAAAACTGTGTAGACAATTGTTGCCATGTGGTCCCTGACAGTGTAGGTGGACACAGGCTGTAAATAGACATAGAAGATGCTTCCATAAAAGAGTGTTACCACAGTGAGGTGAGACCCACACGTGGAGAAGGCTTTGCGTTTCCCAGCAGCTGAGGGAATTTTGAGAACCGCAAGGAGGATTTGTATATAAGAAAAAGTAATGCATAGAAAGGGAGTCACCAGAAAAACAGATCCTTCTATCATCATCACGATTTCATTGACAAATGTGGAGGAGCAGGATAATTTCACCAGAGGGCTAAAGTCACAGAGGAAGTGGTGGATAACATTGGAATCACAGAAAGTGACCCGATTCAGCAGAAGCGTGTGTAGGAGTGAGTGGAGGTGAGGCAGTGAGCAGGAGAAGGCCACCAGCAGGACACAGCGGTGGTGGCTCATGATGGTGACATAATGGAAGGGATCACAGATGGCCACATAGCGGTCAAAGGCCATGACTACTAGAAGCCAACTGTCAGTGTTGCCCAAGGCATATGTAAAATACATCTGGGTCAGACATCCAGCATAGGAGATGGTCTTATGTAACAGGAAGTTCACCAGCATCCTGGGGACAATGGTTGTTGTGAAGCAAATGTCAATGGAAGACAGGAAGCTCAAGAAGAAATACATGGGGGTTTGGAGCTGGGGGTCAGAGCGGATGGCCATGATGATGAGCAGGTTCCCTGTTATGGTGACCAGGTATATGATGAGGAAGAGGACGAAGAGTGGCTTCTGGTCCTCAGGCTGGGAGGAGAGTCCCAGGAGGATGAACTCAGAGACACTGCTGGTTTGGTTGAGTCTTTCCATTGACTTGCATCTAGTTATACACAAGAAGGTTTGCTATTTGTCATGTTCCAATTCTATAGCCCAAATCGTGAGAACCCAGCAAGTCTTTGTTCCCTCTATTTGGTCACTATTAGCAGCTGTGCTGGGAAAGCTTGTCCAGCTTATGGTCATTGATGTGGTCCTCCTTTCCCAAATCCATGGGCATCATAAGTGCCTTATATTGCAAGCTGGAGAGACAGAGGAAGAGTTTTTAAGGGAAATTGCCAGAGGTGGTCCTCTCTGATTCAAGTTCCTTAGTTCCTATTTTGGGAAAAATCCTATTTCTTTACTGGGAACATAGCAATAAAACTGAGAAATCTTTGCCTTTGTGTAGTTTATGTAGTACTTTGAGAGATAGATCATCAGCAAACAAATATGTAATATAATATCAGGTAGGGATAAATTTTGTTAACCAAATAGAGCAACATAAGAGAATGGAGCTGACTGGGGAGTGGAGGTGGAGGTATTTTAGATAGGGAAGTCAGAGGGCCCTCATTTTATATTAAAGCAAATTCTGTTGCATAATTCTAAAGTTTTTCTTTGCACTGTTTTGGATAGAGTAAGAGCATTTGTGAAAATAACCAACAGAGCAAATCTAGGAGGAATGGTGAATGTAGTTCAACAGTATTTTTTCCTCCTCTTGGCAGAGAATGAGAGGTTTGAGAGGGCAACAGGCAGGAAGGCCAGGGGTCTCCAAAGGGAGGAAATAGGCTGCAAGTGTCAGACATTTTATCTCTCTTAAGAGGCAGGAGGAAACAAACTAGCAATATTTTTTCCCTTCTCTATACAAATTTAAAAGAGGTTTCTCTTAAAATACTGTGTTGCCATGACACCTGGTTTCACCTGAAGCTAACTATTCTCAAACTTTGAGTTAACCAATGCATTTTTCTTATGCAAATGTTTGTCTGAAGCTATGTTAATGTACTGTGCATTTACCCCAAACTCGGTCTTCCGCCTAAGGGCTCAGAACCTACTTGACAAACCAGTATGTTATACGCAGACATTGTTCCCCTAATCTATGTAAATGAAACTATTTGCATGATCTGCCTTTCTGCAAAATTCAAGTCAATCCTTTTATGACCCGGGATGTCCGGTGCCCAGATTATTCCAAAATACTTCTTATGGATGAGGGGCTTGGTGCCATTCTGAGTTTAAGACATTCCTTTCTTTCATTAACAAACTTCTAGTGACTATATAACATCCAGCTGAAGACTAGCGGGGGGGTACTCTTTCTGCCCCCTTCTGGTGCCTATGTCAGAAGCTTTCTCTATCTCCTTTATACTTTAATAAAACTTTATCACACAAAAGCTCTGAGCGATCCAGCCTCGTCTCTGGCCCCGGATTGAATTCTTCTCCTCCAGAGGCCAGGAATCCCGGAAGTCTTTCTGTGGTTCAGCAACAACCTTTCATCTTCATCCTTAGCTCATGGGATGCTATCATCACCAGTCTGTGCAAGTTGTACATAATTTTTCCTTTCTTTAATTCCGCTGTCCTAAATCTCATGCATACATAATGGGCATCCTTTGTTGATTATTCATGTTTAAAAAATTCCTCTTTCATATGTTTATTCAAAAAACATATGAGAAACATGTTTATATACATTTTTTTCCAATCATATCTAGTTGTCCAGCAATGGATATTGAAAAAGCCTGTTTCTTGGTACTGTAAAAAACTAGGTACTAAGAGATCTTACACCAGCAAAGTGCTTTAAATAAAATTTTTTAGAGTCAGTGTGTCCACCCATGCCTTGTGAATAGACATATTCCGTAGAGATTTTCAAGCATTTTGAGACATTGGTTATATATTTTTGGTTACTGTAAAAAATCTCTACAATACATACTTACATTATCCCTCACAGTCAAATTGTCAGGCTAATTTCAGGTTTTTACAAAATTTTATGAAAGAAATGTTTGTTTAGGCACTTAGCTTTGAGTGAAATCAGTAATGATCACTTAAAGCTCAATGCCTAACAAATATTTCTTCCATAAAATCTTGTAAAAACCTGAATACGTCCTGATGGCTCAGTGGGTTATGAACGCTCCTGCAATGCAGGAGACACAGGAGACGCGGGTTCGATCTGTAGTTTGGAAGATCCCCTGGAGAAGTAAATGGCAACCCACTCCAGCATTCTTGCCTGAAAAATCCCATGGGCAGAGCCACTTGGGGGGCTACAGTCCAAAGTATGCAGAGTCAACACGACTAAGCGACTAAGTGAGCAAATGAAGTGAATATTGTTATTAACCAATATGGAAAGTTTTTTAGATGTCGTGCTTATGCTAAACATCTCACTAAACCCCACAATAAAGAATTTGGAGATGTGTGTTGTTATCAGGTGCCTGAGTTTTTTGGAGATGAAGCAATTTGCCCGAGGTCACTAAGGAAGTGAATAGCTATCAGGATTTGAACCTCACTCTGATTTCAGACTCACTCTAAGTGTATGCTCTCAAGCATTGTGCTAAATCTCTTCTAGTTTTGGTATATTAATTTGCTATCGCAATCAGGCAAGGTTCTGTTTTCTCATTTTGATAATTTCCTACATGAATTACCCTTCTATTCCCCTTAACTGACAATGTTTCTTCTCCCGTATTTACTTGCAAGAGAGGTGACTTATCTTTCTGTGTTGTAGAAATGGCAGAATATGAATATTTGATTATCCATGATTAACTGGCCATAATTAGGCAGAAATAATTGGGCATGCATGACTGGGATGTGTCTGGTATGTGGAGCTGTGGCCCTGTAGTGGATACTGCCCTGGGTTGAAGACAAAAAGTAGGGGTTTGTTTTGTCCTGCATCACTTGCTCACAAGTTGGTGCCTGATGTTTTGTGAATAATGAGGGAGACACCTTGTTTTTGTCTGTAAAGCAGTTTATCACGCACAAATCAATGTTAAAAAAACGAGTCATTTGTGAAAGGGCTGCTTGGGGAATGTTCAGTACGACAATTAGTGGAGATTTGGTGAATGAATGGGGTTGAATGCTCCAGGTTGTAAATCTGAGGAACACTCAGGCTGATGACTAGAAAAAAGGAGGAAGGTTTTGGGTTTGAGAATCAGGAAGAACATTCTAAAAGCACAGGGTGAGTGAATGAGGCCGGGGATACAATAGTTTTTGTCTTTATTCTGCTTATGTTCTCTGCTTCCGTTAAAACATGTGGTGGTCTGCCTGGTGGTCTTCTCTGGTGGTCCAGTGACTGAGACTCCATGCTGCCAACGCAGGGGGCTTGGGTTCGATCATTGGTCAAGGAACTAGATCCCACACGACACAATTAAGAATTCATATGCCTCAACTAGGAGTCTGCATGCTGCCACTAAGACCCGGTGCAGCCAACATTTTAAAAAATGTGGTATAGCTAGCCTAGAGGTCCAAGTGGATGGAGTTAAAACCAAATGGCATATGGAAATTTTACTTGGACCTTATGACTTCTCAATCCATGAGATATTTGAAGGTATCTGGGAGGAAAGAGTAAGGTACCAAACTGGATTGGAGTAGCCAAGTGCGTGGCCAGTTTCCTGAAACTCACCTCCATGTCCAGATGCTTTCCTTTCCTTCCCAGCTCCTCCAGAAGCTGATCTGCACCACTTCTGCTCATCAGGTCAAGTCTGCTTCTCACACAAAGCTCAGCTTCCTCATGTACTTCTGGGCTGATTGAAGAGGAGAGAAGCTGGGATGGAGAAGGAGCTGATATACTACTCCAAAGGGATAACATGTTTTCCTTCCCTGACCTCAACCCCTACTTCTTCCCTAACACCTGGTCCCTAGCTCACTGCTGCTTCTCCCAGCTCCAGATCACAGAAGGCAGAGATGCTCTGACTCAAGTGGGAGGACCCTCCTGATTGAGGAAGCCCAGCCAGCTTCTCATGAGTCTGAGATCTGTTCTACTGGCCTCTGGGGCACTTGTTAGGCTGAGGTAGTTGAGGTGTGATGACTTCTCCGGGTAGTTGGTCCCCAGAGAGGGAGTAGAGAGTAGGCAGAGAAAGCAGAATGGGAATCACAGTCAGCACTGCTGATTCCATGGGGACAGGGGGACCACTGAGGCTTCCTATTTAGATGTTAGGACTAATCTCAGAGCTTCCAAACCTCACTGTGACATCTCAAGGGCATGCTTCAGTTTCCTCTACTATGGATTATCAAGAGTGGACAAATATTTATGTGGGTGAATACTTTTATTTTTGGAGACTCAGATGTGGACCAAGGTGTATTCTAGGTGTTGGGAGGTCATAAGTCAATGTGAAAAAGCTGCAGTTTTCAGAGGATTCCGTGGGGGTAGATCAATGGTGTGTACATGCTTTCCACTGTCTGTCTGCATGTGGATTAAATATTTTACTAGATGGGATTAGGTTAACATTAATGTATATTTAAAGGGCAGGTTCCAGCAAAAGCTGCTATCACATTTAGCCAAGGAGCTTTGGAAAAAATGTTATGTATTTCATAGTTTAGACTAAGAGCAGTGTTTTGAAGTTAAGTGTTGGGGAAAGGAGATATTTACTAGAATATTGGCCTTGTCCCTTAGTATTTGCTTTTAATAAGCTTCTTAGCCTCTATGAGCTTCAGGTTCTTCAGCTGAAAAATTAGTGTAACAATTCTGGCACCAAAACAAGAAATGAAATTTCCTTTTGAGTTCTATACTGAGAATATTGTATATTACAGTGAATAATATCTACAACAATAAAACACATTCTGCTACCACCCTCAGAGTACCACTGCCTCACACAGAACATGTATTTATTGAAGAATGATCACTACAGTAATGTCAATTAACACATCCATACGCTTACATGGTTACAACTTATTGACTTGTTTTGGTGAGAACTTTCATATCTGCTCATTCAGAAATTAAAAAAATTTTTTTTCAAATCGATGTATGGTTGATGTACAATATTATATAAGTTTGAGTATCCAACACAGTGATTCATAATTTTTAAAGTCATATTCCATTTATAGTTACTATAAAATATTGGGTATATTCCATGTGCTGAACAATATGTCCTTGTAGGTTACTTATTTTCTGCATAGTGGTTGGTAACTCTTAATTCTCTACCCCTATCTTGCCTCTTCCCTCCCCTCTTCCCTACTGCTAACCTATAGTTTGTTCCATGAATCTGTGTCTTTTTTTCAGTAGTCTGTTTTTTCAATAGTCCACATATAAGTATTATCAGACAGTACTTGTCTTTCTCTGTTTTATTTTTTTAAGGGGAAATTGTTTTATTTAGATCCTTGTTTTTATTCAATGAAAGATTCTTTAAATTATATAGTGCTTTACAATTTTGAAGTTTCACTTACATGATTTCACATAATTCCATAATAACCCTTAAAAAAATCCCTATATTGCCCTTCCCCTCTTCCCTCTCACCACTGGTAGCCACTAGTTTGTTCTCTATATCTGTGAATCAGTAATCATCTGTCCTCATACAGAGTTATTACATTATTATTGACCATACTTCTTATGATATATATTGCCTCTCTGCAGCTTATTTATTTATAACTGGAAGCTTGTATCTCTTAATCCCCTTCCATTTTCCCCCTCCCCTCCAAATCCCCTCTGGTTATCACCCATTTGTTCTCTGTATTTATGAGTCTGTTTTCATTTTGTTTTGTTTTTTAGATTCCATATTAAAGTGATATCGTATGGTATTTTTCTTTCTCTGTGTGACTTATTTCACTTAGCATAATATCCTCGAGTTATCCATCTTGTTGCAAGTCGCAAGGTTTCATTTTTTATAGCTGAGTAATATTCCATTTTATATGCATGTTACTGAAAGGTATGTGGGGTTTGGCTGCTCACCTCTCAAAAGTCAACAGACAGACCAGGTTGGTGGGAAGGAAAGTTCGCTTTATTTCAGGTGCCGGCAACTGTGAGGGAGGGTGGCCAACATCTGTCCAAAGGCCGACTTCCACCCTGCCCCCAACAAGCAGGGGGTGAGAGCTTTTACAGACAGAGTGGCAAGGGGGTGGGGAGCGAGCTACATATAGAAACAGCGTAGTCATTTTCAAATTGGTCATCATTAGTCTGACCAGCATCATCCTGGTTGTTTTAGGTACAGTTAATCTTCAGTTTCAGGGTCCATATGTTCCCGTTTCTTTTCAGCCCATTCTCAGAATTGTGGCCCCTCATGTCCTGGGTGCAGTCTGGTCATCAAGTAGTTAACTTCTCCACGTGGTATTCTAGTATCTATAAGACAGCTGGCAGAATATGGCTCAGAATATTATCTACAGCCCTTGAGAAAGAACTAAAGGTCCTTGACTTTAGTTCATGCTTAATGACCACATTATTACTATTTGGTCTCCTTTGACTGTTTTTCTTTGTTTCTGCATTTCTTCTCTGATTCAACTTATTCTTTGATTAAACTTTTCCACAGACAAAAGGCAGGCAGAGGACATGGTGGTGGTGAGGATGGACACCGCCCAACAATAGCATCCTGCTCTGTTTCATGCACACCACATCTTTTTTTAAATCTATTCATCTACTGATGAGCACTTAGTTAGCTTTCATACCTTCTTTATTGTAAATAATGCTTCAGTGAACATCAGGGTGCATTTCTTTGGATTAGTGTTTTTGTTTTATTCAGGTAAATACCCAGAAGTGAAATTGCTGGATCATGTAGCAGTTCCATTTTTAACTTTTAAAATTCTTTCCAGTATTGTTTTCCATCCACATTCAAATTTGGTGTAGTTAAAAGACCAAATTAGATTCCAATGTGTCAGGCAGAGGAGAGTAATGTGTCTCTCTCATAGTTAAGTACTTGCTTTAACCAGGGTGTTATTCTGGTTACAGAAACATAAAGTAGCAGTTACTACCTTACAGTCACAGTATGTCACAGAGATTCAAAGGCAGGCATCCTCCTAGTGCTATAGCAAACATAACAACATGTGACTAAAGTGATAATCCCAATTTACTATTGTTTAGGCAGATCAATGGCACCCCACTCCAGTACTCTTGCCTGGAAATTCCCATGGACGGAGGAGCCTGGTAGGCTACAGTCCATGGGGTCGCTAAGAGTCGGACACGACTGAGTGACTTCACTTTCACTTTTCCCATTCATGCACTGGAGAAGGAAATGGCAACCCACTCCAGTGTTCTTGCCTGGAAAATCCCAGGGATGGCGGAGCCTGGTGGGCTGCCGTCTATGGGGTCGCACAGAGTCGGACACGACTGAAGCGACTTAGCAGCAGCTTAGCAGGCAGGTCTTTAAGGAACCCATTGATGTCGTCTCTCTAAATTGTACATAAATTGTATATAAAAGGTCTCAATGGCCATGAATTTGAGCAAACTCCAGGAAATAGTGAAAAACAGAGAAGCCTGGAGTGCTGCAGACCATGGGGTCTCAAAGAGTCAGACACAATTTAGCAACTGAACAACAACAAAATAAAAGGTCTCTGAAAATTGTTATAGTGTGGGTTTGGCCCAATCCTTCCTCTCATGGAAAAATTAATCCTGGAACATCTCTTGTACTGGCCATGACTCAGCACTACACATGAGATAAACAGTTAAGAACACTAAACTCTTGCTTTGAGGTAGTTTCTTAAGAAAGGAATATTGAATCTCTTTCCCGCCTTTATTTTTCATTAGGTGATCTCTCTTCAACTGCCTTAATTCTTCAACTTTTTCTGACTACTACCTGTCCTACCCCAAACTGGGCTTCTCTGGATAATCAGCTCTGGTTCAGCTCTACCACCGTCTATAGGCATGCAGCAAGATGAGACTCTCCAGAGCTGCTTCTTTCGTCCATTTCTGCTGAAGAATTGATGCTTTTCAACTGTGGTGCTGGAGAAGACTCTTCAGAGTCCCTTGGACAGCAAGGGATCAAACCAGTCAATCCTAAAGGAAATCAACACTGATTATTCATTGAAAGGACCGATACTGAAGCTGAAGCTCCAATACTTTGGCCAGCTGATGCAAAGACCTGACTCACTGGAAAAAACTGATGTTGGGAAAGATGGAGGGCAGGAGGAGAAAGGGGCGACAGAGGAAGAGAAGGTTGGATGGCATCATGTACTCAATGGACATGAGTTTGAGCAAACACCAGAAGACAGTGAAGGACAGGGAAGCCTGACATGCTGCAGGTCATGGGGTGGCAGAGTCGAACATGACTTAGCGACTGAACAGCAATTACCAAATAAGTCACTATATAATCTGTCTGCTACTTGGAGTTTGCACTATTTTTATTATGATGAGGTGGAAAAGTTTTCTGCTTTGAAGATCAGACTCCTGACTTTTTATGGGTGCACACTATTTTTTGAAACACAAATGTCTCCCATTCTCCATCTAATACAGCCCTTACACATAAAAACAATAATGCAATTAATCATAATTGATTTATTTCCTGTTCATAAGATCTTATCTTTTGGCCTATTTTTATATTAAAAACTGATATTCACTCAAATAAAATCTCTATACTCAACATACGGTTATGGTAATATTTCTGTGAGATTATTAAGACTTGAAGTTTCTAGAATAAGTATTAAATTATATATTTTAAAACATACTTTAGTGATAGATGGAGGGAGGAAAGGTTTCAGCATTTCCCCTGTGGAATGGATAATTTCTTGGTTCTTATTCTTTCTGGTCATTAGCAATTTTTAGTTGTTTGGTTAAAAAATGATGAAATTGAAAAGAAATAAAGTCATAGCAATATAATAAGGGAGGAATAGAAAAACGAAGAGGAGAAAAAGTGAAAACTTAAGTTTTAAATAAGGAAACATTTTTGAATGAGAAAAATAAGGAATTATAAAAATATTCAAAGTGAAAGTTAGCTGAAATGTACTCTTTCTCCTCCTCCTCTCCTTCCGTCTCCCCTTTCAAATGTTTGCAAAGGCATCCAACAGCTACAAATTAAGTAATTATTTTTAGCAATACACTGAAATGTGAAGGATTTTGGAGGATAAATCTTGAAATGAGAAATTTGTTCAGGAAATATCTGTGGGAAAAAGATTGGTTTAAAGCATCTCATCTGGAAGATGCAATATGATGAGTCTTCATAGCAAAGAGGAGAAACAGTGAGGAAGAAGATCATGATTTAAGCAGAAGCAAAGTCAAATAATGGGTCTTCATCAATGGATGTAATTGACCACAATGCCTATTCTCACGTGGGTTAAAAATGCTAACCTCCAAGAGCTTGCTTGTTCACCAAGAACCAGTAGAAACCAGATTCAAATGGGGAAGATTCCTTTGTGTGTTCATCAAGAGGGTGCTGCCTGGGGTTTCCTCCTGCCCACCAGCTTCCTCAGACCCTGTTTCAGGTCTTTGTTTCTTAGGCTGTAGATAAAAGGGTTGAGCATGGAGGACAGAACTGTGTAGACAATTGTTGCCACGTGGTCCCTGACAGTGTAGGTGGACACAGGCTGTAAATAGACGTAGAAGATGCTTCCATAAAAGAGTGTTACCACAGTAAGGTGAGACCCACACGTGGAGAAGGCTTTGTGTTTCCCAGCAGCTGAGGGAATTTTGAGAACCGCGATGAGGATTCGTATGTAAGAAAAAGCAATGCATAGAAAAGGAGTCACCAAAAAGGCAGATGCTTCTGTCATTAACACAATTTCATTGACAAATGTGGAGGAGCAGGATAATTTCATCAGAGGGCTGAGGTCACAGAGAAAATGATGGATAATATTGGAGTCACAGAAGGTGAGTTGATTCAGTAGAAGTGTGTGTAAGAGTGAGTGGAAGTGAGGCAGTGAGCAGGAGAAGGCCACCAGCAAGACACAGCGGTGGTGACTCATGGTGGTGACATAGTGGAAGGGATCACAGATGGCCACATAGCGGTCAAAGGCCATGACTACTAGAAGCCAACTGTCAGTGTTGCCCAAGGCATATATAAAATACATCTGGGTAAGGCACCCAGCATAGGAGATGGTCTTATGTGACAGGAAGTTCACCAGCATCCTGGGGACAATGGTTGTTGTAAAGCAAATGTCAGTGAAAGACAGAAAACTCAAAAAGAAATACATGGGAGTGTGCAGCTGGGGGTCAGAGCGGATGGCCAGGATGATGAGCAGGTTCCCTGTTATGGTGACCAGGTATATGATGAGAAAGAGGATGAAGAGTGGCTTCTGGTCCTCAGGCCGGGAGGAGAGCCCCAGGAGGATGAACTCAGAGACACTGCTGGTTTGGTTGAGTCTTTCCATTGACTTGGGTCTAAGTTATGTGCAAGCTGTTTTGTTATTTCACATGCTCCAATTCCATTGTCCAAATCAGGAGACCCCAACAAGTCTTTATTTCCTCTTTTGATTACCATTAGCAATTGTAATTTCCCAAAGAATCTGTCTGCAATGCAGGGGACCTGGTTTCAATCCCTGGGTTGGGAAAATTCCCTGGAGAAGGGAATTGTTACACACTCCAGTATTCTTGCCTGATGAATTCCATGGACAGAGGAGTCTGGCAGGCGACAGTCCATGGTGCCACTAACACTTTCACTTTCACAGCAGGTGTGCAGGGAAAGCTTGTCATCCTCATGATCCATGATGTGGTCTTAGCTTCCCAAATCCATGGGCATCATAAGGACCTTATATTGCAAGCTGTTGGGACAGAAGAGTTTTCCTTTAGAATCCATCAGAGTGGTCTTCTTTGATTCAAGTTGCTTAGTTCCTATTCTGGGAAAAACTCTGCTTCCCTAATGGGAACATAGCAAAAAAAAAACAACCAACCATTTGCTTTGTGTAGTTCATGTTGTATTTTGGGAGATAGATCATCGACAAACAGAATATGTAACATTATATCAGGTAAGGAGAAGTTTTGTTAACAAAATCGGGTATTATAAGACAATGGAGATGGCTGGGTGGTGTGGATGGTGAAACACAGAAGTCACAGAACCATCATTCCTTCTAAAGCACATTCAGTTGTTATCCTATTGGATTTAACTTTGCAAGTCTGGGAAACTGGTAAGGGTTTGCTGAAACAACCAGCAGGGCAAGTCTAAGAAGAATGGTGAAGCTAGGTCAACATTGTTTTATTTTCCTTGTTTGGGCACAGAATGGGAAGCTAATCCTCCTTACCTCATGGCATGATATCATTTTGCAAGATTTTATGGAAGGAATATTTGTTCATGCATCTAGTGATTTGAGTGTATCAGTAGTTAAAGCAAAAAATAACAACCAGTGTTTACAAATACAAATACATATTCCCTATGAAACCTATGCTAAGCATTTGACTAAATCCCATATGAGGAACTGTGAAGCATGCATTGTTTCAGGAAACTAAGGTTAACAGAGGTGAAGCGGTTTGTTCATGGTTACTAGGAGTTGAATAGCAATCAGGTATCGAACACCAAGCTTATGCTCTTAAGTGTTATGGTACCTCTCCTCTAGTTTTGGTATACTTATTGTCTATCACAATCAGGCACAGACACTGTTTTCCTCATTTTGACAGTTTCCTACATGAATTACCCTTCCACCTCCCTTAACTGACAATGTTTCTTCTTCCATGATCAGAATCCATCTTTGGAGTTGCAAAAGAGTAGCCTATCTTTCTGTGAAGTAGAGATGGAGGAAGTTGAAATTTTGAATCTCCATGATAAACTAGCCAAAATCAGGTGGAAAAATTTGTCTATGTGTGACCGCTGTGTGTGGAGTTGGGGTCCTGCAGTGGACAGTGCCCTGGACTGAAGTTGAACTGCGGGAGTTTAATTTGTCCTCCATCACCTGTTCACAAACTCATTCTTGATGTTTAATGAATAGCAACTGAGATACTATGTCTATAAAGCAGTGTATCACACACTGATCAATATTTGAAGATGAGGTATTTATGAAAGGACTGCCTGGGGAATGTGGAATACAAAAATTAGTGGAGAGTTAGTGAATTAATGGGATTGGGTGCTGCAGGTCACAGATGTGAAGAACACATAGGTTGATGACTAGAAAAAAGGAGGCAGGTTTTGGATCTGAGAATCAGGAAGAATAGTTCTAAAAGCACAGGGTGAGTGGATCAGGCTGTGAATACGATGGGTTTTCTTTTCTTTCCCTTCTACTGGTGGGGTTTTACTTCCAATAAAACAAATGGTATAAATGGGTTAGAGATCAAACCGGTTGAACTAAAGACCAAATGCCACATGGAATTTCTACTTGGACCTTATGATGTCTCAATCTGTGAGATATTTGAAAGTATCTGGGAGAAAAAAAAGCAAGGTACCAAACTGGATTGGAGTAGCCAAGTGGGTAGACAGCTTCTGAAGCTCACCTCTATGTCCAGATGCTTTTCTTTCTTTCTCAGCCTCTCCAGAAGCTGATGTGCACCATGTCCGTTCATCAGGTCGTGTCTGCTTCTCAGTCAAAGCTCAGCTTCCTCATGTGTCTCCCATGAAATTCAGGGCTGATTGACAAAGAGACAAGCAGGGATGGAGGAGAAGCTGATATACTACTCCAAAGGGGTAACACATTTTCCTTCCCTGACCTCAACCTACCCCACCTTCTTTCTTAATGCCTGGTCCCTAACTCACTGCTGCTCTCCCAGCTCCAGATCTCAGAAGGCAGAGAGGCTCTGACTCAAGTGGGAGGACTCTCTTGATTGTGGCAACATAGCCAGCTTCTCACAAGTCTGAGGTTTGCTCTGTGGGCCTTTGAGATGCTTATTAGGCTAAGGATGTTATGGTGTGATGACTTCTCTAGGGGGTTTGTCTCCAAGGGGACAGAGGACCCCTGAGGCTTCCTGTTTAGATGTTGAGACTGATCTTTGAGCTTCTTAACCTCTCTGTGACATCTCAAGGGCATGCTTCTGTTTTCTAAACTATGAGTTATGAGCGATGAACAGATATTTATGTAGGTGAATACTTTAATTTTGGGGGATTCAGATGTCTACCAAGGTGTATTCTAGATCTGGGGAAGACAAGTCAAAATGAGAAGGTTGCAATTTTTAGGATATTCAGTGAGGGGTAGTTCAATGGTGTGAATGTGCTTTCCAGTGTCTGGGGAGGCACATGGATTAGACATTTTTGTATGTGGGATTAGGCTAATGTGAGTGTATATATGTTTAAATCACAGGGTCAGGCAATGGTTATTATCATATAGCAAAGGGACTTTGGATCAAATAATGCATATGTTTTCAGAGTTTAGTCTCAGAGTTTTGGGGTTCAGTTCAGTTCAGTCGCTCAGTCATGTCTGACTCTTTGTGACCCCATGAACCACAGTACACCAGGCCTCCCTGTCCATCACCAACTGCAGGAGTCTACCCAAACCCATGTCCATTGAGTCGGTGATGCCATCCAACCATCTCATCCTCTGTTGTCCCCTTCTCCTCCTACCCTCAGTCTTTCCTAGAATTAGGGTCTTTTCAAATGAGTCCGTTCTTTGCATCAGCTCTTTGCATCATGGTCAAAGTGTTGGAGTTTCAGCTTCAACATCAGTCCTTCCAACAAACACCCAGGACTGATCTCCTTTAGGATGGACTGGTTGGATCTCCTTGCAGTCCAAGTGACTCTCAAGAGTCTTCTCCAACACCACAGTTCAAAAGCATCAATTCTTCGGTGCTCAGCTTTCTTTATAGTCCAACTCTCACATCCATACATGACTACTGGAAAAACCATAGCCTTGACTAGATGGACCTTTGTTGACAAAGTAATGTATCTGCCTTTTAATATGCTGTCTGCTGCTGCCGCTGCTATGTCGCTCCAGCCATGTCCAACTCTGTGCGACCTCATGGACTGCAGCCTACCAGGCTCCTCCATCCGTGGGATTTTCCAGGCAAGAGTACTGGAGTGGGTTGCCATTGCCTTCTCTGAATATGCTGTCTAGGTTGGTCATGATTTCCCTTCCAAGGAGTAAGCATCTTTTAATTTTATGGCTGCAATCATCATCTGCTGTGATTTTGGAGCCCCCCAAAATAAAGTCTGCCACTGTAGCCACTGTTTCCCCATCTATTTGCCATGAAGTGTTGGGACCGGATGCCATGATCTTAGTTTTTTGAATGTTGAGCTTTAAGCCAACTTTTTCACTCTCTTGTTTCACTTTCATCAAGAGGCTCTTTAGTTCTTCACTTTCTGCCATAAGGGTGGTGTCATCTGCATATCTGAGGTTATTGATATTTCTCCCGGCAATCTTGATTCCAGCTTGTGCTTCCTCCAGCCTAGCGTTTCTCATGATGTACTCTGCATATAGCGATGAGGAAAAGAGATACTTGTTAGAATGCTGGTCTTGCCTCTTAGCAGCTGCTTTTGAGAAGTTACTTATCCTCTATGAACCTCCGATTGTTCCTCTGCTAAATGAAGATATAACTCTTCTTGGCACTGAAATCAGAGAGCAAATTTCCTTTTGGATTTTATACAGAGAATACTTGTATATTTTGGTGAATATCATTCACAGCAAGGTTATAGGGAAAAAAGTACTTTCTGCTACTGCTCTCAGAATAAACCAGTGCTTCATACAACACATGTGTGTCTTTTTCCTTACCTGTGAGTTTAATTTAAAATTTTTATCTACATATTAAGAGTAAATACTATAAAGACAGAAAGTCCTGGGTTTGGGTCCTACATCTTCTAATTACTATTCATGTAGCTGTCTTTCTTTCTATTCATTTAATCTCTTGACAAATATTGTTTATTTCCAATTTATTGAGAAATAATGGACATAGAATATTGTTTAATGTGTACAGCACAGTGCTTTGACAGATGTATTTATTGCAAAATGATGACCACAATGTTAGTTAACATATCCATAGTTTTGATTTTTGTAGTGACAACTTTTAAAATCGATTGTCATAACAATTTTCAAATGTACAGCACAGTCTTGTTAAACCTAATCACCTTGCTGTATCTTTACTTGAACTATATAGATGATAGCAAATTGTTTCCCAAAGTGACTGTACCAATTATTATGCTACTAACAGCGTAATTTTATATTGCTTCATATTTTCTTAAACCCTTCATATTTATCCTCAGAATTCTAATTTTTATTATCTGTTGGTGTGCAATGGCTTCCCATTTTGATTTAATTTGAATTTCTCTGATTATTAAAATAACACATCATATTTTCATATGATTATTGGTTATTTAGATTTTCTTCTCTTTTGTGAAATGTTTATTGAATTTTTTTTCATAGACCCTCATCTCCCTCAGCCCCCAGCTTTGCCTGTTTTTCTTACTGATTTCTAGGGATCTTTATGTACTCTTAATCTGAATGTTTTATTGGTTTTATGAATTTCAAATACCTTTTACTATTTTGTTGTTTGTCTTTTTCTGCTATGATGTCTTTGATATTAGCATAGTCTAATTTACAATTTTCTTTTATGGTTAGTGCTTACTTTCTGTTTCTTATTAAAGAAATATTTTTCTATCTTAAGGAAAAAAGATATTCTCCTCTATTACTTTCTAAAAATTTTTAGTTTTTGGTTTTCATATGTAAGTTTGTAATTCATCAGGAGTAAATTTTTGCATATGGTATGTGGTAAGAATCCAATTTCATTTTCTCATGTGATTTTCCAACTCTCTTAAGCTGCTCTCAAGAAAAGATGCGCCTCATTCATGTCAAGTGTATACCAACAGGGGGAGGGGTGTGTGTGTTTATGGGCTCTCTATTTTATAGCAGCTGTCTTGTTTGTCTAGTCTTTCACCAATATCCACATAGCTTTCATTACAATAGGTCTATAGTGGGTCTTGATATCTAGTAGACTAGTATTTTCTTAATCAGTATGTGGCATCACCTGAGGGCTTGTTAGAAATGAAAATTCTTGGACCTCACTGAGACTACTCAAGGCACATAGCCATAGCTCCATGGCCATGCCCAGTCTTGGAGAAAAGTGTAACATCAGGATTTTCTCTTCCAAACCCAAAGTGTTGATAGCAAAAACCCTATGTTGTGTAGAAGTGCGATTGTTTCATGCATGAAGTGTTTCCTCTTTATCTAGTTCATCAAAATGAGAATCAGACCATTCAATGGAGGGTCCCATTGGTGATCCGGCCTCTTTTATATCAGCTCTTTCCTATCATGATGTGATGTTATTGCTACTTAAACAAAACAAAACTCAATGATGATGAACAACTACACTACTCTTAACTTTGGTGTTTATTTTTACAAAAAAATATATTCCTTGTTTAAAAATTGTGATGCTAAAAAATGCACAAATTTGAAAGCACACATTATTTCCTTCTAGTCTTTTGTATAATGGTATATGTGTGTGTGTGTGTGTGTGTGTGTGTGTGTGTGTGTGTATAAGGGTGTATGTTTTCTTACTGGGTATATAATCTCACCAGATACACAAAAATATACCCCCCGCCCACACACACAGATATATACCTTTTTTTTTTTTTACCCTAACAGATTTACTCATAGACATTTTGGTTTATATTCATAATGGCTTTTCAGGTCAGTCCAAGAGATATGCCTTCTTATGGATACCTATTACAGATTATTTCTCTCTATGGAAAAATTGAACCACTATTTATCTATTTCTCTATTGACAGGCATTTAGATTATTTCTAATTTTTCTAAGTTTTTCTATTATGAAAAATGCTGCAATCAGTGAGTGTCTGTATACATGTAGATTATACAGTTGATATAGCATTACTGAAGGCTTGAGTCCAGAAATACAAATAATGGGACATAAAGAGTGGTCAGGAATTTTCAATCATGCAGCTTCCCACATAAAGACCAGGTTAGTCTTTTCTACGGGGTGCTCCTTAAAATGCAGATTCACAGGCCCCATGAGACCTATTGAATAATAGCTCCAGGAAGAACATAGAAGAATAATAAATGATAAAATATTCAGATGTAAAATAAAGTATAAAATCACTGAGTAATAATAGAGAATAAAGGAAGAAACAGAAGTGAACAGAATAAAGTCCTTGCCTAGACGGCTCTACTTCCCAGAGCACCCAGTATGTCTCTGAATGGTTCTAGAAGTTCCTAGTTATATCTGCCTTTAACGTTCACATGTGGGTTTTAATACTCTCCTTAGAATCATTAATTCTAAGTACATAGAATTAATGTATATACTTTCTCTGGGAAGCAGACAGATCTGGATGATTATGATGGTGGCAATAGAGGAATCTCTAAGGGAACTGAAGCTAAGAGAGGGGACAAGACTAGTGTCTTGAAGCATGTGTGAGGCACCAGAGGACCAGGGTAGAGACCCAGAGGCAACTCAGCCTCATGGACACTGGCCTGATAATCAGGGCAGTTGTGTGCTGACTACTAGGTCACCTGGCTAAGCGGGGCTAAGAGTTGGGCTTTTGTTCACTACAGAGCCCAGAACATTGTGCTGTCAACAATATGGAAGAAGGAAGACGCACAATCCCTGGGTAACTGTTGCACTAGACACACTCCTCGTTTGGTGGAAGTTTCAGTTTCTTAAGAGTCTCAATCCTGTCACTCTCTCTTTGCTTCTTCTTTTTTGAATCACTGCAACGACTTTCAAAAAGCTAGTTTATTACAGATTACGTTGAGCGCCACATTATATTAAGGGAATCAAAAGTTATTGAACAGATATATGTTAAGTTTTAGGAAATTTTGTGGGGAACAAAGGTTTCAACAGCATTTGAAGCAGTGAAAAAGATGTGGTTTCCTGGAGAAGAGGAAGACAGGAAGAGAGATGCTAATATATGAAAACTGGAAGCCAAGATTTTGGTAGACCTGGAGCCTATTACTGAATCATCATAAAGTCTCCATGGTTAGTAGTTGTATGGGTAAAGAAGTGGACACAACCCCATATCCATGACACATGTGAGTCATATCTGCTGACCTACAAGAGTTTATTATGTGTACCAGGAACCAGCAGAAACAGGATCTAGAGCCTCAGAGAAACCCATGAACATATCCCCAAAAGACTAGGATTTCCTCCTTCTGGCTAGGATTTCCTCCTGCCCATCAGCTTCCCCAGGCCCCTCTTCATGTCTTTGTTTCTCAGACTGTAAATGAAAGGGTTGAGCATGGAGGACAGAACTGTGTAGACAAGTGTAGCCACTTGGTCCCGAACAGTGTAGCTGGACAAGGGCTGTAAATAGACATAAAAGATGCTTCCATAAAACAGGATCACCACAGTCAAGTGGGAGCCACAGGTGGAGAAGGCTTTGCATTTCCCTGCAGCTGAGGGGATCCTGAGAACTGCTACCAGGATTCGCACGTAAGAGAAAACAATGCATAGGAAGGGGGTCACCCAAAACACCAGTCCTTCCGTCTTTAATGTGAGATCATTGACAAATATAGAGGAGCAGGACAATTTCAGCAGAGGGTTGATGTCGCAGAGGAAGTGGTGGACAACATTGGAGTTGCAGAAGGTGAGCTGATTCAGCAGAAGTACGTGTAAGAGTGAGTGGAGGTGAGGCAGTGAGCAGGAGAAGGCCACCAGCAGGACACAGGGGCGGCGGCTGATGGTGGTAACATAGTGGAAGGGATCACAGATGGCCACATAGCGGTCATAGGCCATGGCTGCCAGAAGACAGTTATCAGTGTTGCCGAAAACATATATAAAATACATCTGGGTCAGACATCCAGCATAGAAGATGGTCTTCTTCTCCGTCAGGAAGTTCACCAGCATCCTGGGGACAATGGTTGTTGTATACCAAATGTCAGTGAAAGACAAGACACTCAAGAAGACATACATGGGGGCGTGCAGTTGGGGGTCAGAGCAGATGGCCAGGATGATGAGCAGGTTCCCTGTTATGGTGACCAGGTACATGATGAGGAAGAGGATGAAGAGTGGCTTCTGGTCCTCAGGCCGGGTGGAGAGTCCCAGGAGGATGAACTCAGAGACACTGCTGGTTTGGTTGAGTCTTTCCATTGACTTGGGTCTAGTTAGATGCAGGAAGGTTTGTTATTTATCATGCTCCATTTCCACAGCCCAAATCACAAGAACCCAGCAAGTCTTTGTTTCCTCTGTTTGGTCACTATTAGCAGCTGTGCTGGGAAAGCTTGTTACCCTCATGGTTTTGATGTGGTCCTCCGTTCCCAAATCCATGTTATCATAAGGGCCTTATGTTGAAACCAGAAGGAACAGAAGAAGAGTTTTCCTTTAGAAACCTCTAATTCAAGTTCCTTAGTTCCTAGTCTGGGAAATCTAAGAAATTCCTATTGCTGGGAATACAGTAACAAAGCAGAAATCTTTGCCTTTATGTAATTCATGTAGCTTGGTTGTTAGGTCAGATTATTACAAACAGTATATGTAATATAATATCAAATAGCAATACATTTGTTAAAAAATAGGGTATTAATAGTGTAAGAGGATAGAGATCATTGGGGGTGGGGAGTATTTTAGATATTGAAGTCATAGGACACCCATTCTTTATCAAAGCAATTTCAGTTGTTATAAAATTAAACTTTATCTTTGCATGTCTTCAAAAGAAATAAGCATTTGCCAAAATAATCAACAGGGAATATCTGAGAGGAATGTTGAACCCAGTTCAACAGTGTTTCTTTCCTTGTCTGGACACAGAATGAGAGGTTGGCCCTCCTTAGCTCACGGCTGCTATCATCAGTCTGTGCAAGCCTCCCTCTATTGTAAATCATCCTTCCCTTCATCAATCCCCTGTCCTAAACCACTTTTGTACAGAAGGGCATCTATTGTTAACTATACAATTCATGTTTTAAAATTTCTTCTCTCACATATTTATTCAAAGATACCTATGAGAAACATGTAAGTATGTGTTTTCCAGTCATACCCAGTTACCTAATAATGGACATCAAGATTGCCTCTCTTGCCACTACAAAATACTCTATAATGATAGATCTTACATCAGCAAACGTTCTTTAAAGAAATTTTTTAGAGCCAGCATATTCATCCATACTTTGTGAATTACACATTACATTGGAAGTTTCAAACATTTTGAGACATTGGTTATTTATAAATTCTTGGTTACCATAAAAATCTCTACAATGAATATACTTATATCATTAAAGTGTTTAAACTGATTTTCAGAGGCAGTGTATTCTTTAATACATTTTAAATGGACATATTGCACTGGAACTTTGAGGCATTTTAAAGCCGTGTGTGTGTGTGTGTGTGTGTGTTTGTGTGTGTGTGTATGTGCTCAGTCGCTCAGTCGTGTCCAACTCATTGAGGCCCCATGGACTATATAGCCTGCCAGGCTCCTCTGCCCATAGAGTTTTCCAGGCAAGAATACTGGAGTGAGGTGCCATTCCCTTCTCTGGGAGAACTTCGCAGGGATTGAATCCACGTCTCTTACATCTCCTGCACTGGCAGGCAGATCCTTTACCACTAGCAAAACCTGGGAAGGCCTTAAAGTCTTATATTATATATTAATTTATTTATTGATATATTAATTTATCTAACATTGTTAAATTAATATGTTGCTTCATTTACAATTAACTGCTTATATTATAAGTTATCAAACATCTTTAAACTTCAAATACTTCATGTGTAATATTGGACACAAATATTCACATTCTCATGAAGATTTAATGAAATAACAAATGAAAACACTTAGAAGAGAGACAAGCATGCTGTCAGCACGCAGGAGAAGCTGTTGAGCCTCATCAGTCCCTGTGTCACCTTCTTTTATCTTCTATTTCTTGATGTTCTCAAAATCAATTAATTTATGTACATAAAGCATCACATCCCTCACTGCCAAATTGTCAGGCTAATTTCAGGATTTTGCAAGTTTTTATGGAAGGAATATTTGTTTATGCATTGAATAATTGGATGAATCAGTAATTAAAGTTAATAATAATGACCAATATTTGTGAGTAAGTATTATGTATCAAGTATATATTAAGCATCCTACTAAATCCTAAGGAATTATGAAGCATTTTAAGAGACTAAGGCTTACAGAGTTGAAGTGGTTTGCTGAAGTTCACTAAGGACATTAAGGTTTCCCTGATAGCTCAGTTGGTAAAGAATCTACCTGCAAAGTGGGATACCTGGGTTCAATCTCTGGGTTGGGAAGATCCCCTGGAGAAGGGAAAGGCTCCAGTATTCTGGCCTGGAGAGTTCCACGGACTGTATAGTCCATGGGGTTGCAAAAAGTCGGACACGACTGAGCGACTTTCATTTTCACTTTCAAGGACGTGAAGAGCAATCAGAACTCCAAGCTGGCTCACTGTAAGTTTATGCTCTCCAGTATTATGCTACCCCTCCTCTAGGTTTGGTATGTTAATTGTCTATCACAATCAACATAGGCACTATTTTTATTGTTTTGATAATTTCCTACATGGTTTGCCCTTCTATCCTCCTTATCTGACATGCTTTCTTCTCCCATATTCATACTTTATCCTTGTATTTGATAGAGAGGTGGCCTATCTTTCTGTGTTGTAGAGATGGTGGAATTTGAAATTTTGAATATCCATGATCAACTGGCCAAATCGGGTGGAAAATTTGGCCATGCATGACTAGGGCCTGTCTGGTGTTAGTGTTGGAGTGGTGCAGTGAGCAGTGCCCTCTGCTGAAGACAAAAAGTGAGGGGTTTGATTTATTCTGCATCATCTGCTCACAAGCTGGTTTCTGATGTTTTATGAATAATAAGAGAGACATCATGTCTGTAAAGCAGTACATCACATACAGATCAATATTAAAAAGTGAGTCATTTGTGAAAGGGCTGCCTGGGGAATGTGCAATACAAAAATTAGTGGAGATTTGGTGAATTAATGGGATTGGTTGCTCTAGGTCAGAGAAGTGAGGAACACCCAGGCTGATGACTTGAAACAAGGAGCAAGATTTCTGATTGGAGAATTAGGAAGAACATTCTAAAAGCAGAGGATGAGTGGATCAGGCGAAGATTCCAATCTTTTTTTTTTCTCTTTTCTTTCTGCTGGTGTGGTTTTGTTTCCACAAAAACAAATGGTATATATGGCCTAGAAGTCCAACTGGATGGACTTAAAACCAAATTCCAAAAGGAAGTTTTACCTCCATGGACCTGTGACTACTCAATCTGTGAAACATTTGAAAGTATCAGGGAGAAAAGAGTAAGGTACCAAACTGGGTTGGAGTAGCCAAGTGAGTGGCCAGCTTCTGAAGCTCACCTCCACGTCCAGATGCTTTTCTTTCCTTCCCAACCGCTCCAGAAGATGATGTGCACCACGTCTGTTAATCAGGTCAAGTCTGCTTCTCAGCCAAAGCTCAGCTTCTGCATGTGTCTTCCATGTACTTCTGGACTGATCGACAAGGAGAGAAGCAGGGATGGAGGAGGAGCTGATATACTGCTCCAAAGGGACAACACGTTTTCCTTTCCTGACCTCAACCCCGACTTCTTACCTAACACCTGGTCCCTAGCTCACTACTGCTTCTGCCAGCTCCAGATCTCAGAAGGCAGAGATGCTCTGACTCAAGTGGGAGGACTCTCCTGATTGAGAAAGCCCAGCCAGCTTCTCATGAGTCTGAGGTCTGCTCTGCTGGCCTCTGGGGTACTCGTTAGGCTGACATTGTTGAGGTGTGATGGCCTCTCCAAAGAGTTTGTCCTGGGATCTATGTAGGCAGAGAAAGCAGAATAGGAATCACAACTAGCACTGCTGACTCCAAGGGGACAGGGGACCCTTGAGATTTCCTGTTCAGATGTTGGGACTAATATCAGAGCTTCTGAACCTCAGTGCACTATCTCATTCGCCTGTTTCAGTTTCCCCAACTGATGTTTTATCAAGGATGGACAAATACTCATTGGGGTGAATATCTTTATTTTAGGAGATTCAAATGTGTATTCTAGATCCTGGCAGGTCATCGGTTAACATATTGGAAGGTTAAAGCTTTCAGGGGATGCAGTGGGAGGTCTGTGTGCTGTCAGTGTCTGTGCTGTCCAGTCTCTGGGTTTGCATGTGGACTAGACATTTTTCCATGTGGTATGCAGTTAACGTTTATGTGTGTTTAAAGCCCAGAGCCATTCAAAGGAGATTGTCAAATGTAGCAAATAATGGGTGTTGGATAAAAATGCATGTGTTTTCAGAGTTTAGTCTCAGAGCAATGTTTGAAGTTTAGTGTTGAGGAAAAGAGATATTTATTAGAATGCTGCCTTTTTCTGTTAGTAGTTAGGTTTAAGAAGTTACTTAGCCTTCAGAAGCCTCAGTGTCTTCCTTTATTAAATGAGGGTAAAACTGCTTCTTGGCATGAATATTGGAGAGAAAATTAACTTTTGAATTTTATACAGAAAATATTGTGTATTTTGGTGAACATCATCCATAGTAAAGTTATAGGAAAGAAAGTACATTCGGCTACTGCCCTCAAAATAAACCACTGCCTCATGCAATACCCATGGGTCCTTTTCCTTTGTGGTGAGTTTATTTTTAAACTTGAGTCTACATATTAAGAGTAAATAATGTAGAGACAGAAAGTCTTGGCTTTTGGTCTTGTCTCCTCCACTTACTATTCATGTTTCTGTCTTTCTTTCTATTCATTCATCCTCTTGACAAGTATTATTTATTTATTCCAGCTTTATTGAGATATAATGGACATATGACTCTGTTTAAGGTGTCCAACACAGTGTTTTGATACATGTTTTATTACAGAATGATTACCACAATAATGATAGTTAACATGCATAGTTACAATGTTTGTAGTGACAACTTTTAAAATCTATTGTCGTAACAACTTCAAATATATAACACAGTCTTGTTACACCAAGTCATCATGCTGTATCTTTACCTGTACTATATAGATGATAACAAATTGTTTCACAAATTGACTGTACCAACTTATATTTCTAATTCTCTGGTGGCTCAAATGATAAGGAATCTGCCTGCAGTACAGGAAACCCAGGTTCAATCCCTGGGTCAGGAAGATCCCCTGGAGAAGGGAATGGCTTCCCACTGCAGTATTCTTGCCTGGAGAATTCCATGGACAGAGGAGCTACAGTCCATGGGATCGTGAAGAACTGGACACAACCGGGCAACTAACATACACTCACATATTCCTCTAGAGCACAATTTTATATTTCTAAATATTTTTTTAAACCCTTAATAGTTATCCTCAGAATTCTAGCTTTGTTATCTATTGGTGTGCAATGGCTTCCCATTATGGTTTAATCTAAATTTCTCTGATTATTAATGAAAAGCAGCATCTTTTCATGATTATTTGTCATTTAGATTTTCTTCTCTTTTGTGAAAATGTTTATTCAATCATTTCTCATGGATGCCCATCCCCCTCAACCTCTGGCTTTGCCTGCTTTTCATACTAATTTCTTGGGATCTTTAGGTATTCTTAATCTGAGTGCTTTGCTGGTTTTGTGAATTTCAAATATCACTTACCATTCTGTTATTTGTCTTTTTCTTCTATGACATGCTTTGATTTTAACATATGCTACTGGAGATCAGTGGAGAAATAACTCCAGAAAGAATGATGGGATGGAGCCAAAGCAAAAACAATACCCATTTGTGGATGTGACTGGTGATAGAAGCAAGATCTGATGCTGTAAAGAGCAATATTGCATAGGAACCTAGAATGTTAGGTCCATGAATCAAGGCAAATTGGAAGTGATCAAACAGGAGATTGCAAGAGTGAACGTTGACGTTCTAGGAATCAGCGAACTAAGATGGACTGGAATGGGTGAATTTAACTCAGATGACCATTATATCTACTACTGTGGGCAGGAATCCCTTAGAAGAAATGGAGTAGCCATCATGGTCAACAAAAGAGTCCGAAATGCAGTACTTGGATGAAATCTCAAAAACGACAGAATGATCTCTGTTCGTTTCCAAGGCAATCCATTCAATATCACGGTAATCCAAGTCTATGCCCTGACCAGTAACGCTGAAGAAGCTGAAGTAGAACAGTTCTATGAACCTACAAGACATTTTAGAACTAAAACCCAAAAAAGATGTCCTTTTCATTATAGGGGACTGGAATGCAAAAGTAGGAAGTCAGGAAACACCTGGAGTAACAGGCAAATTTGACCTTGGAGTATAGAATGAAGCAGGGCAAAGGCTAATAGAGTTTTGCCAAGAGAACGCACTGGTCATAGCAAACACCCTCTTCCAACAACACAAGAGAAGACTACACATGGACATCACCAGATGGTCAACACCGAAATCAGATTGATTATATTCTTTGTAGCCAAATATGGAGAAGCTCTATACAGTCAGGAAAACAAGACCGGGAGCTGACTGGCTCAGATCATGAACTCCTTATTGCCAAATTCAGACTTAAATTGAAGAAAGTAGGGAAAACCACTAGACCATTCAGGTATGATCTAAACCAAATCCCTTATGACTATACAGTGGTAGTAAGAAGATTCCACAGGCTGCGGAGCAACTGAGACCACGCTCTACAAATTACTGAACCCATGCCCAGAGCCCGTGCCCCACAACGAGAGAAGCCACCACAATGAGAAGCCCGTGCACAGAGGGAGAGTAGTCCCATTCACAGCAGCTGGAGAAGTCCATGCAGCAACGAAGACCCAGCACAACCAAAAATAAACAAATAAAATAAATACAATTTTTTTAAAAGTCCCTGTTAGTTTTCTCTAGGGGCTGCTTATTGAAGTGCAGATTCACAAGCCCCACATGTGACCTACTGAATAGTAACCCTGGGAAGACGGTAGGAGAATAGTATTGATAAGCGATAAAATATTGTTATAAAATAAAGCCTAAAATCACAGAGTAAATAATGGAGAATAAAGGATGAAACAAAAATGAAGAGAACAAAGTCCTTGCCTAGGTGACTCTCTACTTCCCAGAGCAGCCTAACATATCCCTGCATGGTACTGGGAGCTCTTAGTTACATCTCCCGTCAGTGCTCACATATGAGTTGTAAGTCTCTGCTCAAAAGCTACTGGGAATAATTCTAAGTACACACAACTCTTTCCCTGGGAAGTAGACAGGTATTAATGGTTATGATGGTGGCAATAGAGGAATCTCTAAGGGGAACTGAAGCTTCAAGAGAGGGGTCAAGAGGACCAGTGTGCTTTGAGACTCAAATATCAGATGACCAAAGTAGAGACCCAGAGGCAACTCAGCCTCATGCACCCTGGCCTGATTATCAGGGCAGTTTTGTGCTGAACTACTAGGTCACTTGGCTAAGCAGGGAAAGAGTTGAACTTTTGTTCACTACATTGCCCAGAACACCCTGTGGCCAAACACATAGAAGAAGGAAGAGACACAATCCCTGTATAACTGTTGGACAAGACACATTCCTCACTTGGTGGAAGTTCAGTTTTATAAGTGTCTCAATCATGTCACTCTCCGTCTAGCTGCTTCTTTTTTCTAAATCGCTGCAACAATTTTCAAAAAACTAGTTCATCACAGAAATTTCACTAAAAGCAGAAGGATATTAAGGGAATCAAAAGTTATTGAACAGATGTAAATCAGTTACAGGAAATTTCGGGGGAAGACCTAGGTTTCAACAGCACTTAAAGCAAATGAATAAAGATGTGGTTTCCTGGAGAAGAGGAAGGTAGGAAGAGAGATGTAGATATATGAAAACTGGAAGTCAAGATTGTGGTAGACCTAAATCCTATTACTGAATCATCATAAAGTCTCCATGGTTGATAGTTGCATGTGTAAAGAAGTGGACACAATCCAACATCTATGACATATGTGAGTCATACTTGCTGACTTACAAGAGTTTGCTGTTTGTATCAGAAACCAGCAGCAAAACCTATGAACATGTCCAGAAAGCTTCTGGCTAGGATTTCCTCCTGCCCATCAGCTTCCCCAGGCCCCTCTTTGTTTCTCAAACTATAGATGAAAGGGTTGAGCATGGAGGACAGGACAAAAAGAACAAATACAAAAAGAACATGTTCCCATTTAACAAATTCTGATGTTACAAATATGCACAAACTTCTAGTCTGTTGTATGAGTATATGTGTGTGTGTGTGTGTGTGTGTGTGTGTGTGTGTGTGTCTGAGGGTATATGTTTTCTTACTGCATATAAAATCTCACCAGATACACAAAAATACACACACTCTCTCTCTCTCACACACACATACATTTTTTTTTTTACCCTAACAGGTTTACTTATAAACATTTTGGTCTATATTCGTAATGGCTTTTAGGCCAGTGCTAGAGATATACCTATTACAGGTTATTTCTCTCTATGGAAAAATTGAACCCTATTTATCTATTTCTATATTGATGGGCATTTAGATTATTCTAATTTTTTCTATTATGAAAAATGCTGTAATAAGTGTCTGTATATATGTAGATTATACACTTGATATAGCATTACTGAAGGCATGAGTTCCGAAATACAAACAATGGGACATAGGGAGTGGTCAGAAATTTTCAGTCATGCAGCTTCCCACATAAAGACCTGATTAGTTATTCTAGGAGGTGCTCCTTAAAATGCAGATTCACAGGCCTGCATGAGACCTATTGCATAATAGCTCCACAGAGAATGTAGAAGAATAATAAATGATAAAATATTCAGATATAAAATAAAGCCTAAAATCACTCTATTTTTTAAATTTAAAAATTTTAAATTTAAAATTATTTTAAAAATACTTATTTTAAAATTATTATTAGAGTAATAATAGAGAATAAATGAAGAAACAAAAGTGAACAGAATAAAGTCCTTTCCTAGATAACGCTACTTCCCAGAGCACCCCAGTATGTCTCTGTCTGGTTTTAGAAGGTCCTAATTTTATCTGCATTTAACATTCAGATGTGGGTTTTAATACTCTCATTAGAATAATTAATTATAAGTACATACAACAACTCTTTCCCTGGGAAGCAGACAGATCTGGTTGGTTATCATGGTGGCAATAGGGGAATCTATAAGGGGAACTGAAGCTAAGAGAGGGGACAAGACCAGTGCCTTGAGGCACAAATACCAGATGACCAGGGTAGGGAGCCAGAGGCAACTCAGCTTCATGCACCCTGGCCTAATTATCAGGGCAGTTGTGCGCTGAACTGCTAGGTCACTTGGCTAAGCAGGGCTAAGAGTTGGGCTTTTGTTCACTACAGAGCCCAGAGCATCCTGCTGTCAACAATATGGAAGAAGGAAGAGGCACAATCTCTGTATAACTGTTGCACTAGACACACTCCTCGCTTGGTGGAAGTTCAGGTTTTTAAGAGTCTCGGTCTTATCACTGACTGAGCCTAGCTACTGCATTTTCTAAATCGCTGCAACGATTTTCAAAAAGCTAGTTTATTACAGAAATTACATTAAAACCCAAATTATATTAAGAGAATCAACAGTTATTGAACAGATGTATGTTCTAGGAAATTTTGTGGGAAACAAAGGTTTTGACAGCATTTGGAGCAATGAAAAAGATGTGGTTTCCTGGAGAAGAGGAAGACAGGAAGAGAGTTGCAGATATATGAAAGCTGGAAGCCAAGATTTTGGTAGACCTGGAGCCTATTACTGAATCATCATAAAGTCTCCATGGTTAGTAGTTGTATGTGTAAAGAAGTGGGTGCAACCCAAAACCCGTGACACATGTGAGTCATATCTACTGACCTACAAGAGTTTATTATGTGTACCAGGATCCAGCAGAAACAGGATCTAGAGCCTCAGAGAAACCCATGAACATATCCCCAAAAGACTAGGATTTCCTCCTTCTGGCTAGGATTTCCTCCTGCACATCAGCTTCCCCAGGCCCCTCTTCATGTCTTTGTTTCTCAGACTGTAAATGAAAGGGTTGAGCATGGAGGTCAGAACCATGTAGACAATTGTTACCACTCGGTCCCGAACAGTGTAGCTGGACAAGGGCTGTAAATAGACATAAAAGATGCTTCCATAAAACAGGATCACCACAGTCAAGTGGGAGCCACAGGTGGACAAGGCTTTGCATTTCCCTGCAGCTGAGGGGATCCTGAGAACTGCTACCAGGATTCGCACATAAGAGAAAACAATGCATAGGAAGGGGGTCACCCAAAACACCAGTCCTTCCGTCTTTAATGTGAGATCATTGACAAATATAGAGGAGCAGGACAATTTCAGCAGAGGGTTGATGTCGCAGAGGAAGTGGTGGACAACATTGGAGTTGCAGAAGGTGAGCTGATTCAGCAGAAGTATGTGTAGGAGTGAGTGGAGGTGAGGCAGTGAGCAGGAGAAGGCCACCAGCAGGACACAGCGGTGGCAGCTCATGACGGTAACATAGTGGAAGGGATCACAGATGGCCACATAGCGATCAAAGGCCATGGCTGCCAGAAGATAACTATCAGTGTTACCCAAGGCATATGCAAAATACATCTGGGTCAGACATCCAGCATAGGAGATGGTCTTCTTCTCCGACAGAAAGTTCACCAGCATTCTGGGGACAATGGTTGTTGAGAAGCAAATGTCAATAAAAGACAGGAAACTCAAGAAGAAATACATGGGTGTATGCAGTTGGGGGTCAGAGTGGATGGCCAGGATGATGAGCAGGTTCCCTGTTATGGTGACCAGGTACATGATGAGGAAGAGGATGAAGAGTGGCTTTTGGTCCTCAGGCCGGGAGGAGAGTCCCAAGAGGATGAACTCAGAGACACTGCTGGTTTGGTTGAGTCTTTCCATTGACTTGGGTCTAGTTATGTACAAGAAGGTTTGTTATTTATCATGCTCCAATTCCACAACCCAAATCACAAGAACCAGCAAGTCTTTGTTTTCCTCTATTTGGGCGCTGTTAGCAGCTGTGCTGAGAAGGCTTGTTACACTAATGGTGCCTTGATGTGGTCCTCCCTTCCCAAATCCATGTCATCATAAGGGCCTTAGGCTGAAACCTGAAGGAACAGAAGAAGGGTTTTCCTTTAGAAACTGTCATAGCTGGACCCCTTGATTCAAATTCCTTATTTCCCAGTCTGGGAAATATGTGTCCCTACTGGGAATACAGCAGTAGTACAGAAATTCTTGCCTTTGTGTAATTCATGTAGCTTGGGTGATAAGTCAGATGATCACAAACAGTATATGTAACATAATATCAGGCAGCAATACATACACGTAGTGGTACAGAATACATCAAGGCTGTGTATTATCATCCTGCTTATTTAACTTATAAGCAGAGTACATCATGCTAAATGCCAGGCTGGATGAAGCATACGCTGGAATCAAGATTGCTGGGAGAAATATCAATAACCTCAGATACACAGATGATACAACCTTTATGGTAGAAAGGGAAGAAAAAGTAAAGAGCCTCTTGATGAAATTGAAACAAGAGAGTGAAAAAGCTGACTTAAAACTCAACATTCAAAGAATTAAGATCATGGTATCCAGTCCCAACATGTCATGGAAAATAGATGGGAAAACAATGGAAACAGTGACAGAATTAATTTTCTTGGGTTCCAAAATCACTGCAGATGGTGACTGCAGCCATGAAATAAAAAGATGCTTGCTCCTTGGAAGAAAAGCTATGACCAACCTAGACAGCGTATTAAAAAGCAGAGACATTTACTAGGTCCATCTAGTCAAAGTTATGGTTTTTCCAGTAGTCATGTGTGGATATGAGAGTTGGACTATAAAGAAAGCTGAGCACCAAAGAATTGATGTTTTTGAATTATGGTGTTGGAGAAGACTCTTGAGAGTCCCTTGGACCACAAGGAGATCCAACCAGTCAATGCTAAAGGAAATCAGTCCTGAATATTCATTGGAAGGACTGATGCTGAAGCTGAAACTCCAATGATTTGGCCACCTGATGCAAAGAACTGACTCATTGGAAAAGACCTTGATGCTGGGAAAGATTGAAGGCAGGAGGAGAAGGAGACAACAGAGGATGAGATGGTTGGATAGCATCACCGACTGGATGGACATGAGTATGAGCAAGCTCTGGGAGTTGATGATGGACAGGGAAGCCTGGCGTGCTGCAGTCCACAGGGTCGCAAAGAGTTGGACATGACTGAGTGACTGAACTGAAATGAACTGAACTGAACTGAACGATACATTTGTTAAAAAATAGGATATTATTAGTATAAGCAGATAGAGATCATTGGGGGTGGGGAGTATTTTAGAGATTGAAGTCACAGGACTCCCATTCTTTATCAAAGCAAATTCAGTTGTTATAAAACCAGACTTTCCATGTCTTCGATAGAAATAAGCATTTGCCAAAATAATCAACAGTGAATATCTGAGAGGAATATTGAATCCAATTCAACAGTGTTTTTCCCTTGTTTGCACACAGAATGAGAGGTTCGCCCTCCTTAGCTCACGGCTACTCTCATCAGTCTGTGCACGTCTCTCCGCTTTCGTAAATCGTTCTTCTTTTCATTAATCCCCTGTCCTAAACCACTTTTGTACAGAAGGGCATCCATTGTTACTAATTCATGTTTAAAAATTTCTTCTCTCATACATTTATTCAAAGATACCTATGAGAAACACGTGAATATGTGTCTTCCAGTCACACCCAGGACATCAAGCCTCGTGTGTGTGTGTGCTCAGTCGTCAAGTCATGTCCAACTCATTGAGGTCCCAAGGACTAGAGCCTGCTGGGCTCCTTTGCCCACGGAATTTTCCAGGCAAGAATACTGGAGTGAGGTGCCATTCCCTTCTCAGGGAGATCATCCCAGGGATTGAATCCCCCTCTCTTACAACTCCTGCACTGGCAGGCAGATCCTTTACCACTAGCGCCACCTGGGAAGGCCTTAAAGTCATATATTATATGTTAATTTATTTACTGATATATTAATTTATTTAACCTTGTTAAATTAGTATACTACTTCATTTACAATTAACTGCTCATATTTTTATTTAAGTTATTAAACATCTTTAAACCTCAAGTTCTTCATGTGTAATATAGGACACAAATATTCACATTCTCATGAAGATTTAGCGGGATAATGCATGAGAACCCTTAGAAGAGAGACGAGCATGTTGTCAGCACACAGGAGAAGCTGTTGAGCCTCATCAGTCCCTGTGTCACCTTCCTTTATCTTCTATTTCTTGATGTTCTCAAAATCAACTAATTTATGTACATGAAGTATCATATCCCTCACTGCCAAATTGTCTGGCTAATTTCAAGATTTTGCAGGTTTTTATGGAAGGAATATTTGTTTATGCATTGAATAATTGGATGAATCAATAATTAAAGCTAATAATAATGACCAATATTTATGAGTAAGTGTTATGCACCAAGTTTATGATAAAGATGCCACTAAATCCCAACAATTTATGAAGCATTTTAAGAGACTAAGGCTTACAGAGGTGAAGTGGTTTGCTGAAGTTCACTAAGGACGTAAGAGGCAATCAGGATTTGAACTCCAAGCTGGCTCACTGAAAGTCTATGCTCTCCAGTGTTAAGCTACCCCTCCTCTAGTTTTGGTATGTTAATAGTCTATCAACGTAGGCACTGTTTTTATTGTTTTGAAAATTTCCCACTGAAATTGCCCTTTTACCCTCTGACACACTTTCTTCTCCCATGTTCAGAATTTATCCTTGTATTTGCTAGAGAGTTGGCCTATCTTTCTGTGTTGTAGAGACGGTGGAATTTGAAAATTTGAATATCCATGATTAACTGGCCAAATTGGGTGGAAAAAATTGGCCATGTATGACTGGGGTGTGTATGGTGTGTGGAGCTGGTGTCGTGCAGTGGACAGTGCCCTCTGCTGACGACAAACAGTCAGGGGTTTGATTTATCCTGCATCACCTGCTCACAAGCTGGTTCCTGATGTTTTATGAATAACAAAGGAGACACCATGTCTGTAAAGCAGTATATCACACACAGATCAATATTCAAAAGTGAGTTATTTGTGAAAGAGCTGCCTGGGGAATGTGCAATACAAAAATCAGTGGAGATTTGGTGAATTAGTGGAATTGATTGCTCTAGGTCAGAGAAGTGAGGAACACCCAGGCTGATGACTTGAAACAAGGAGGAAGATTTCTGTTTGGAGAATGAGAAAGAACATTCTAAAAGCAGAGGATGAGTGGATCAGGCGAAGATTCCAATCTTTTTTTTTTTTCTCTCTTTTCTTTCTGCTGGTGTGGTTTTGTTTCCACAAAAACAAATGGTATATATGGCCTAGAAGTCCAACTGGATGGACTTAAAACCAAATTCCAAAAGGAAGTTTTACCTCCATGGACCTGTGACTACTCAATCCGTGAAAAATTTGAAAGTATCAGGGAGAAAAGAGTAAGGTACCAAACTGGGTTGGAGTAGCCAAGTGAGTGGCCAGCTTCTGAAGCTCACCTCCACGTCCAGATGCTTTTCTTTCCTTCCCAACCGCTCCAGAAGATGATGTGCACCACGTCTGTTAATCAGGTCAGGTCTGCTTCTCAGCCAAAGCTCAGCTTCTGCATGTGTCTCCCCTGTACTTCTGGACTGATCGACAAGGAGAGAAGCAGGGATGGAGGAGGAGCTGATATACTGCTCCAAAGGGACAACACGTTTTCCTTGCCTGACCTCAACCCCGACTTCTTACCTAACACCTGGTCCCTAGCCCACTACTGCTTCTGCCAGCTCCAGATCTCAGAAGGCAGAGATGCTCTGACTCCAGTGGGAGGACTCTCCTGATTGTGGAAGCCCAGCCAACTTCTCACGAATTGCAGACCTCTCTGCTGACCTCTGGGGTGCTTGTTAGGCTGAGGTTGTTGAGGTGTGATGACCTCTCTGGAGAGTTTGTCCTGGGATCTCTGTAGGCAGAGAGCAGAATGGAAATCACAGCCAGCACTGCTGACTCCAAGGGGACAGGGGACCCTTGAGATTTCTTGTTCAGATGTTGGGACTAATCTCAGATCTTCTGAACCTTAGTGTACTATCTCATGGGCATGCTTCAGTTTCCCCAACTATGTTTTATATGAACAAATACTTTTAGGGGTGAATATTTTTATTTTAGGAGATTCAAATGGGGAGATTCAAATGTGTATTCTAGATCCTGGCAGGTCATCGGTTAACATATTGGAAGGTTAAAGCTTTCGGGGATGCAGTGGGAGGTCTGTGTGCTGTCAGTGTCTGTGCTGTCCAGTCTCTGGGTTGGCATGTGGACTAGACGTTTTTCCTTGTGGTATGCAGTTAACATTTATGTATGTTTAAAGCCCAGAGCCATGCAAAGGAGATTGTCATATGTAGCAAATAATGGGTGTTGGATAAAAATGCATGTGTTTTCAGAGTTTAGTCTCAGAGCAGTGTTTGATGTTTAGTGTTGAGGAAAAGACATATTTATTAGAATACTGCCCTTTTCTGTTAGTAGTTACATTTAAAAAGTTACTTAGCCTATAGAAGCCTCAAGTTCTTCCTTTACTAAATGAGGCTAACACCGCTTCTTGGCATGAAAATAGGAGGGAAAATTTCCTTTTGAAATTTATACAGAAAATATGGTGTATTTTGGTGAACATCATCCATAGCAAAGTTACAGGAAACAAAGTACATTCGGCTACTGCCCTCAAAATAAACCACTGCCTCATGCAATACCCATGGGTCCTTTTCCTTTGAGGTGAGTTTATTTTTAAACTTGAGTCTACATATCAAGAATAAATAATGTAGACACAGAAAGTCTTGGCTTTGGGTTTTGTCTCCTCCACTTAGTATTCATGTGTCTGTCTTTCTATTCATTCATCCTCTTGACAAGTATTATTTACTTGTTCCAGCTTTATTAAGATATAATGGACACATGATGCTGTTTAAGTTGTCCAACACAGTGATTTGATAGATGTTTTTATTACAGAATGATTACCACAATAATGATAGTTAACATGCATAGTTACGATGTTTGTAGTGACAACTTTTAAAATCTATTGTCATAACAACTTCAAATATATAACACAGTCTTGTTAACCCAAGTCACCATGCTGTATCTTTACCTGTACTACAAAGATGATAACAAATTGTTTCCCAAATTGACTGTACCAATTTATATTTCTGCTTCCCTGGTGGATCAGATGGTAAAGAATCTGCCTGCAGTGCAGGAGACCAAAGTTCAATCTTTGGGTCAGGGAGATCCCCTGGAGAAGGGAATGGCAACCCACTCCAGTATTCTTGCCTGGAAACGTCCAGGGACAAAGTAGACTGATGGGTTACAGTCCATGGGATAGTGAAGAGTTGGACACGACTGAGTGACTAACACACACACATATTCTTACTAAAGCACAATTTTATATTTCTAAATATTTTTTTAACCCTTAATAGTATCCTCAGAATTCTAATTTTTGTTATCTATTGGTGTGACATGGCTTCCCATTGTGATTCAATTTGAATTTCTCTGATTATTAATGAAATGCAGCATCTTTTCATGATTATTGGTCATTTAGATTTCCTTCTCTTTTGTGAAATGTTTATTCAATTCTTTTTTCATGGATGCCCATCCCCCTCAACTCCTGCCTCTGCCTGCTTTTCATACTGATTTCTTGGGGTATTTATGTACTCTTAATCTGAGTGTTTTGTTGGTTTTGTGGATTTCAAGTATCATTTACCATTCTGTTATTTGTCTTTTTCTTCTATGATGTCCTTTGATTTTAACACAGTTTACTATTTTCTTTTGTGGTGAGTACTTTCTTTCTGTTTCTTATTGAAGGAATATTTTTCTATCTTAAGAAGACAAAGATAGTCTCTGATATTATTTTCTCAAAACTAGTAGCTTTTGGTTTTCACATGTAAGTTTGTAATTCATCAGGAGTTAAGTTTTTCATATGGTGTGTGGTAGAAATCTAGTTTTATTTTTCCATGTGAATGTCCAACACTTTTGGCTCCATTCATGAAAAGATGCTCTTCAGTGCCTCCTTCATAAGTCAAGTGTATAACAACGTGTGGGTGTATTTCTGGGTTCTCAATCATATGCTAGCTGTCTGTTGTCTAGCCCTTCACCAGTATCCACAGAGCCTTAATTACCATAGGTATATAGTGAGCCTTGATATCTGGCAGACTAGTGATTCTCGCAGTATTGTTTCTTAGTATGTCACATCACTCGAGGACTTGTTAGAAATGAAATTTCTTGGACCTCACTCAAACTGACTCTAGGGACATAGTCATAGGTCCATGGTCATGCTTAGTCTTGGGGAAAAGTGTTAAGATCAATATTTTCTCTTCCAAAGACAAAGTGTTGATGCTGATAACTCTCTGTTGTGTAGAGTTGCGATTGCTGCGTGCACTGAGTCTTTCCTCTTTATTTAGTTCCTCCCAGTATGAGAATCAGGACACTGAATGGGGGAGTCCCTTTCCTGATCTGACCTCCTTTATATCTCCTCTTTCCTATGCTGACATGACATTATTGCTGTTTAAACATGATACAGCAATAAATACTACAAAGATACAGTCATCAAGACAATATGGTCCTGGCATAAAGACAGAAATATAGATCAATGTAACAAAATAGGAAGCCCAGAGAGAAATCCACTCACCTATGGACACCTTATCTTTGACAAAGGAGGCAAGAATATACAATGGAAAAAAGATAATCTCTTTTAACAAGTGGTGCTGGGAAAACTGGTCAACCACTTGTAAAAGAATGAAACTAGAACACTTTCTAACACCATATAGAAAAATAAACTCAAAATGGATTAAACAAAATAAAAATGATGAAGATGAACAAAAGAGCAGAAGATTTTATTACAATTGTCTTAGTGATTAATGCTTTAATTAGACAAAAAACTACATGTCCCCTCAACAAATTCCAACAATACAAATATGCACGAACTAAAAAGCAAACATTATTTCCTTCTTTCTTAGTCCATTGTTCTTTCCTAGATTTAGATATTTTATTAAAAAATTTAATGCAGATTATTAATTTACTTTTTATCCACAAACAGGGAAACAATATATTCAAACATTAAATCCAACAACATACTTCATACAATTTTATAGTGTTGAGCTAACTATTTTAAATGGGATGATTTTTTTCTTAATATATTAATAGCATATATTAATAATGTCACCAGTAACAAAAACATATCCACTTATATATACTCAAGTGTATATACACATTCCTATATATTTATCTTAGCAAGTTTTCTCATAAACATTCTGCTTTGTATTCATAAGAGCTTTTCAGGTCAGTGATAGATATACATCTCATTATTGTAACTATTACATATACTTTCCATGGAAAAAAGGCACCATTAATCTAATTCCCTATGACGGACAACTGGTTGTTTCTAATTTTTCTAATTTTTTACTTTCATAAACAATGCTGGAAACAGCGAGTGTTTCTTTACACGTAGCTTTATACAGTTCATAGGGTATTACTAGAGGCATGGGTTTAAGAAATTCAAACAATGGGACATAAGGAGTGATCAGATATTTTCAGTCGTGAAGCTTCTCACATAAAGACCAGTTTAGGGTTTTCCTTGGTGGTTTCAGTGGTTAAGAATCCACCTGCCAAGGCAGGGGACACGGGTTTGAGTCCTAGTCCGAGAAGATTCCACAGGCTGCGGAGCAACTGAGACCACGCTCTACAATTACTGAACCCACGTGCACCCAGAGCCCCGGGCTCCACAACGAGAGAAGCCACCGCAATGAGAAGAGAAGCCTGTGCACAAAGGGAGAGTAGTCCTATTCACAGCAACTGGAGAAGCCCACGCAGCAACGAAGACCCAGCACAACCAAAAATAAACAAATAAAATAAATACAATTTTTTTTAAAGTCCCGGTTAGTTTCCTCTAGGGGCTGCTTATTGAAGTGCAGATTCACAAGCCCCACATATGACCTACTGAATAGTAACCCTGGGAAGAAGGTAGGAGAATAGTATTAATAAACGATAAAATATTGTTATAAAATAAAGCCTGAAATCACAGAGTAAATAATGGAGAATAAAGGATGAAACAAAAATGAAGAGAATAAATTCCTTGCCTAGGTGACTCTCTACTTCCCAGAGCAGCCTAACGTATCTCTGCATGATACTGGGAGCTCTTAGTTACATCTCCCGTCAGTGTTCACATGTGGATTGTAAGTCTCTGCTCAAAAGCTACTGGGAATAATTCTAAGTACATACATCTCTTTCCCTGGGAAGTAGACAGATGTCGATGGTTATGATGGTGGCAATAGGGGAATCTCTAAGGGGAACTGAAGCTAAGAGAGGGGGCAAAACCAGTGCCTTGAGGCACAGATACCAGATGACTAGAAACCCAGAGGCAACTCAGACTCATGCACCCTGGCCTGATTATCAGGACAGATGTATGCTGAACTAATAGGTCACTTGACTAAGCAGGGCTAAGAGTTGAACTTTTGTTCACTACAGAGCCCAGAACATCCTGTTGTCAAAAATGCGGAAAAAGGCACAATATATGGAAAAGGCACAATCCCTGTATAACTGTTGGACCAGACACATTCCTCATTTGATGGAAGTTTCAGTTTTATAAGAATCTCAATCATGTCACTCTCCATCTAAATGCTTCTTTTTACTAAATCACTGAATGACTTTCAAAAAATTTAGTTCATCACAGGAATTTCACTAAAAGTAGAAGGATATTAAGGGAATCAAAAGTCATTGAACAGATGTAAATCAGTCACAGGAAATTTGGGGTAAAGACAAAGGTTTCAACAGCACTTAAAGCACATAAAGATGTGGTTTCCTGAAGAAGAGAAAGGTAGGAAGAGAGACATAGATATATGAAAACTGGAAGTTAAGATTCTGGTATACCTGGATCCTAATACTGAATCATCATAAAGTCTCCATGGTTGATAGTTGCATGTGTAAACAAGTGGACACATCCCAACATCTATGCCACATGTGAGTCATACTTGTCATATGTCCCTGTCATATGTCATATGTTAGTCATATGTCCCTGTCTAACAAATTCTGATATTATAAATATGCACAAAATTCTAGTTTGTTGTATAAGAATATATGTATTTGTGTGTGTGTGTGTGTGTGTGTGTCCAGCTGCACAGCACTGGAGCAGCCGTGAAGAGATACCCCACGTCCAATGTCAGGAGCTGTGGCTATGCTTCCTTGGAACGGCTGTGAGTAGATACCCCAGGTCCAAGGTCAGAGAAACCCCAGTAAGACGATAGGTGCTGGAGCAGCTGTGATACTCCATACCCAAGGGCAAAGGAGAAGCCCCAGCGAGATGGTAGGAGGGGCAAATTCACATTTACAATCAAACCCCATTCCCGCCAGAGATGCCCAGAGAGCTCAAACAAGTCTTGTGTGCACCAGGACCCAGGGACCCCACAGAGAATGAGACAGAACTGTTTGAGCATCTCCTGTGGAGGTATGGGTCAGCAGTAGACTGCTGTATTCCATGGGGACAGAGGCTCTGGGTACAGCAGACTTGGGTATAGCATAAGCCCTTTTGGAGGAGTTTGCCATTAACCCCACCATAGAGCTGCCAGAACTTACACAGGACTGGGAAACAGACTCTTGGAGGGCACAAACAGAATCCTGTGTGCACCAGGACCCAGGAGAAAGGAGGAGTGACCACACAAGAGATTGACCCAGACTTGCCTGTGAGCATCCAGGAGTCTCCAGCGGAGGCGTGGGTCGGTGATGGCCTGCTGCAGGGTTGGGGGCACTGAGTATAGCAGTACATACAGGGGATCTTTTGAAGGAGGTCACCATTATCTTCATTACCTCCACCATAGTTTGGACCCAGATAAATAGCAGGGAGGGAACACAACTCCACCCATCAACAGAAAATTGGATTAAAGATTTACTGAGCATGGCCCAGGATGGTTTACAGAACTAAACAGCTGGAACAGCGAGTGTCCAAGAGGAGATACCCCACGTCCAAGGTCAGGAGCGGCAGCCATAAGGAGATACGTCACATCCAAGGTAAAGAGCAGTAGCTGCGCTTTGCTGGAGTAGCCGTGAAGAGATATCCCAAGTCCAAGGTAAGAGAAACCCCACTAAGATGGTAGACACTGAGAGAGGGCATCAGAGGGCAGACAGCTGAAACCACAATCACAGAAAACTAACCAGTCTAATCACATGGACCACAGCCTTGTATAACTCAATGAAACTAAGCCATGCTGTGTAGGGCCACCCAAGACAGACAGGTCATGGTGGAGAGTTCTGACAAAATGTGGTCCACTGGAGAAGGGAATGGCAAACCACTTCAGTATTCCTGCCTTGAGAACCCCATGAACAATATGAACAGTATGAAGGAAGCAACACCGAAATCAGATTGATTATATTCTTTGCAGCCAAAGATGGAGAAGCTCTATACAGTCAGCAAAAACAAGACCGAGAGCTGACTGTGGCTCAGATCATGAACCCCTTATTGCCAAATCCAGACTTAAATTGAAGAAAGTAGGGAAAACCACTAGACCATTCAAGTTTGACCTTAATCAAATCACTTACAATTATACAGTGGAAGTGAGAAATAGATTCAAGCAACTAGATCTAATAGACAGAGTGCCTGATGAACTATGAATGGAGGTTCGTGACACTGTACAGGAGACAGGGATCAAGACCATCCACAAGAAAAAGGAATGCAAAAAAGCAAAATGGCTGTCTGAGGAGGCCTGACAAATAGCTGTGAAAAGAAGAGAAGAGAAAAGCAAAGGAGAAAAGGAAAGATACCCATTTGAATGCAAAGTTCCAAACAATAGCAAGGAGAGATAAGAAAGTCCTCAGTGATCAGTGCAAAGAAATAGAGGAAAATAATAGAATGGGAATGATCAGAGATCTCTTCAAAAAAATTAGAGATACGAAGGGAACATTTCATGCAAAGATGGGCTCAATAAAGGACAGAAATCATATGCACCTAACAGAAGCAGAAGATATTAAGAAGAAGTGGCAAGAATATACAGAAGAACTGTACAAAAAAGATCTTCATGACCCAGATAATCATGATGGTGTGATTACTCACCTAGAGCCAGACATCCTGGAATGTGAAGTCAAGTGGGCCTTAGGATGCATCACTACAAACAAAGCTAGTGGAGGTGATGGAATTACAATTGAGCTATTTCAAATCCTAAAAGATGATGCTGTGAAAGTGCTGCACTCAATATGCCAGCAAATCTGGAAAACTCAGCAGTGGCCACAGGACTGGAAAAGGTCAGTTTTCATTCCAATCCCAAAGAAAGGCAATACCAAAGAATGCTCAAACTACCGCACAATTGCCCTCTTCTCACACACTAGTAAGGTAATGCTCAAAATTCTCCAAGCCAAGCTTCAACAATACATGAACTGTGAACTTCCAGATGTTCAAGCTGGCTTTAGAAAAGGCAGAGGAAGCTGAAACTCCAATTCTTTGGCCACCTGCTGCAAAGAACTGACTCATTTGAAAAGACCCTGATACTGGGAAAGATTGAGGGCAGGAGGAAAAGGGGATGACAGAGGATGAGATCGTTGGATGGCATCACTGACTCAATAGACATGAGTTTGAGTAAACTCCAGAAGTTGTTGACAGACAGGGAAGACTGGCATGCTTCAGTCCATGGGGTCACAAAGAGTTGGACACGACTAAGCAACTGAACTGAACTGTGTGTGTATAAGGGTGTGTGTTTTCTTACTTGGTATATAATTTCACCAGATACACAAAAATGTACACTCACCCATGCGCACACACACACACACACACACACACACATATACTTTTTTTTTTTTTACCATAATAGGTTTACTTATAAACATTTTGGTGTATATTCATAATGCCTTTTCAGGTCAATGCTAGAGATATACCTCCTTATTTGTACCTATTATATGTCATTTCTTTCTATGGAAAAATTGAATCACTATTTATCTATTTCTCTATTGATATGCTTTTAGATTATTTCTAATTTTTCTAATTTTTTCTATTATGAAAAATGTTGCGATCAGTGAGTGTCTGTATACATGTAGATTACAGGATACTGAAGTCATGAATCCAGAACTACAAACAGCAGGACATAGGGAGTGGTCAGAAATTTTCAGTCATGCAGTTTCCCACATAAAGACCAGATTAGTCTTTCTAGGAGGTGCTCCTTAAAATGCAGATTCACATGCCCACATGAGACCTACTGAATAATAGCTCCAGGAAGAATGTAGGAGAATAATAAATGATAAAATATTCAGATAAAAAATAAAGTCTAAAAGCACTGAGTAATAATAGATAATAAAGGAAGAAACAAAAGCGAACAGAACAAAGTCCTTGCCTAGATGACTCCACTTCCCTAAGTACCCCAGTATGTCCCTGTCTGGTTCTAGACTCTCCTAGTTTTATCTGCATTTAACATTCACTTATGAGTTTTAATATTTTCCTTAGAATAATTAATTCTAAGTTCATACAACTCTTTCCCTGGGATGCAGGCAGATCTGGATGGTTATGATGGTGGCAATAGGGGAATCTCTAAAGGGAACTGAAGCTAAGAGAAGGGATAACACTAGTGTCTTGAGGCACAAATACCAGATGATCAGGATAAAGGCCCAGAGGCAACTCAGCCTCATGCACCCTGGCCTGATTATCAGGGCAGTTGAGTGCTGAACTACTAGGTCACGTGGCTTAGTGGGGCTAACAGTTAGGCTTTTGCTGACTATAGAACCCAGAACATTCTGCTGTCAAAAATATGAAAGAAGAGGCACAATCCCTGTATAACTGTTGCACTAGACACATTGCTCACTTGTTGGAAGTTTCAGTTTCGTAAGAGTCTCAATCTTGTCTCTGTCTCTCTCCTTCTCTCTTTCTGAATCACTGCAATGACTTTCAAAAAGCTAGTTTATCACAGAAATTACACTGAAAATGACAGGATATTATGGGAATCAAAAGTCATTGGTCAGAAATAAATCAGTTTCAGGAAATTTTGTGGGAAGACAGAGGTTTCAACAGCACTTACAGCAAATGAATAAAGATTTGGGTTCATGGAGAAGAGAAAGGTAGTGAGAGTATTAAAGCCTTGGCAGGGAGAGTGAAAAAGTTGTCTTAAAGCTCAACATTCAGAAAACTAAGATCATGGCATCTGGTCCCAACACTTCATGGCAAATAGATGGGATAACAATGGAAACAGTGATGGACTTCATTTTTGGGGGCTCCAAAATCACTGCAAATGGTGACTGCAGCCATGAAATTAAAAGACGCTTGCTCCTTGGAAGAAAAGTTATGACCAACTCAGATAGCATATTAAAAAATAGAGACATTACTTAGCCAACAAATGTCCATGTAGTTAAAGCGATGGTTTTTCCAGTAGTCATGTATGGATGTGAGAGTTGGACTATAAAGAAAGCACCAAAGAACTGATGCTTTTGAACTATGGTGTTGGAGAAAACTCTTGAGAGTCCCTTGGACTGAAAGGAGATCCAACCAGTCAGTTTAAAGGAAATCAGTCCTGAACATTCATTGGAAGGACCGATGCTGAAGCTGAAGCTCCAATACTTTGGCCATCTGACGCAAAGAACCGACTCATTTGAAAAGACTCTGGTGCTTGGAAAGATTGAAGGCGGGAGAAGGGGACGACAGGATGAGATGGTTGGATGGCATCACCGACTCAATGGACATGAGTTTGAGTAAACTCCGGGAGTTGGTGATGAACAGGGAGGCCTGGCTTGCTGCAGTCCATGGGGTCACAAAGAGTCGGACAGGACTCAGTGATTGAACTGAACTGAGGAAGGCCAGAGGTCCCCTAAGAGGCAGGAGGAAACAAACTGCAAGTGGCAGACATTTTTTTTTCCTTCTCTACACAAAATTAAAAAAATTTCTTTTAACTCTGTGTTGCCATGGTGACAACTGGTTCCACCTGAACTCAACTTTATCTCAAACCTTGAGCTAACCAATGCATTTTCTCATGTAAATGTCTTTCTTAAGCTTGTTAATAAACTATGTATTTTCTTAGAAATCTGCCTTTCTTCAACATTCATGTCAATTGTTTTATGGCTGGGGATGACTCACCTTGTGCCAATGTTATCTTAAAATGCATGTTGTGGGTGAGGGGCCTGGTGCAACTCTCTCAGTTTTGAGGTGTTTCCTCTCTATAATTAGCAGCTTGTTAATAGGTGCATACCCCTTTGCTAAAAACTAACAAGGGGGCACTCTTTCTGTCTCCTTCTGATGTCTTTGTCAGAAGCTTTCTCTATCTCTTTCATACATTAATAAAGATTTATTATGCAAAAGCTTCTAGTGATCAAGTCTCATCTCTGGCCCCAGATTGAATTTTCTCCTCCAGAGGCACGAGTCCCAGCATCCCACATGGCTCGTAACATGTGCAAACTTTCAGTAGGAAGAGAGATGTAGATATATGAAAACTGGAATCAGGAATTTGGTAGACCTAGAGCCTATTACTAATCATAATAGAGTCTCAATAGTTGATAGTTGCACATGTAAAGAAGTGAACACAATCGAACATCCATGACACATGTGAGTTATACCTGCTGACTTACAAGTGTTTGTTGTGTGTATCAGAAACCAGCAGAAACACCCATGAACATGTCCAGAAAGCTTCTGGCTAGGATTTCCTCCTGCCCATCAGCTTCCCCAGGCCCCTCTTCATGTCTTTGTTTCTCAAACTGTAGATGAAAGGGTTGAGCATGGAGGACAGAATCGTGTGGACAATTGTAGCCACTCGGTCCCGAACGGTGTACCGGGACAAGGGCTGTAAATAGACATAAAAGATGCTTCCATAAAACAGGATCACCACAGTCAAGTGGGAGCCACAGGTGGAGAAGGCTTTGCGTTTCCCAGCAGCTGAGGGGATCCGGAGAACTGAAATGAAGATTCGCACATAAGAGAAAACAATGCATAGGAAGGGGGTCACCAAAACAACCAGTCCTTCTGTCTTTACTGTGAGATCATTGACAAATATGGAGGAGCAGGACAATTTCAACAGAGGGTTGATGTCACAGAGGAAGTGATGGATAACATTGGAGTCACAGAAGGTGAGCTGATTCAGCAAAAGTATGTGTAGGAGTGAGTGGAGGTGAGGCAGTGAGCAGGAGAAGGCCACCAGCAGGACACAGTGGTGGTGGCTCATGATGGTGACATAATGGAAGGGACCACAGATGGCCACATAGCGGTCAAAGGCCATGGCTGCCAGAAGGCAGCTGTCAGTGTTACCAAAGGCATATATAAAATACATTTGAGTCAGACACCCAGCATAGGAGATGGTCTTCTTCTCTGACAGAAAGTCTACTAGCATCTTGGGGACAATGGTTGTTGTATACCAAATGTCAGTGAAAGACAGGACACTCAAGAAGACATACATGGGGGTGTGCAGCTGGGGGTCAGAGCAGATGGCCAGGATGATGAGCAGGTTCCCTGTTATGGTGACCAGGTACATGGTGAGGAAGAGGATGAAGAGTGGCTTCTGGTCCTCAGGCTGGGAGGAGAGTCCCAGGAGGATGAACTCAGAGACACTGCTGGTTTGGTTGAGTCTTTCCATGATCATGGAGCCAACTAAAACAGAGAAGATTCCTATAATGTAACACACATCTCCATGACTGAAACCATCAACAAGCCAACAAGTTTGTGCTTCTTCTTACCTTCACTTTCTACCTATAGGGTTGTGACTAGCTACCACATAGGCAACTTGTCACCTTTGTGGTCCTTGAACTTGCCCTTCTTTCTCAATTCTAAGACTTCACATGCTTCTTGTATTGATAGCAAGAACTTTTGAAGAAGACTAGAGTTCAGTCTTCCTTGAAAATGAAAAGTGAAAGTGAAGTCGCTCAGTTGTGTCCGACTCTTTGCGACCCCATGGACTGTAGCCTACCAGGCTTCTCCATCCATGGGATTTTCCAGGCAAGAGTACCGAAGTTGGTTGCCATTTCCTTCTAGGGGATTTTCCCGACCCAGGGATCAAACCCAGGTCTCCTGCATTGCAGGCAGACGATTTACCTCTGAGCCACCAAGGAGGCCCAGGAATCTTCCATAGTGAGCTTAATCTTAAATCTAGAAATAATTGTTTTTTGAGCACCTATTCTGTGAAAAATTTTCTGGGAGTGGGGAAACAATTGTGAATACGGCATAATCAGGACTATCTGTGGATCTTGCGTTGTAACAGAGGATCTATTTATATATGGATCTACCTATCTATCATCAGCTACTTCTGCATTTTATAAAGAAAAATAAAGCCACACAAGGTTATAGAGAGGGCTTCGCAGGTGGCACTAGTGGTGACGAACCCATCTGCCAATGCAGAAGACTAAGAGACCTGGGTTCAAAACTTGGGTTTGATCCCTGGATTGGGAAGATACCGTGGAGAAGGGCATGGCAACCCACTCCCGTGTTCTTGCCTGGAGAATCCCACGGACAGAGGAGACTTTCAGGCTATGGTCCATATGGTCCCAAAGAGTCGGACGCGAATGAAGTGACCGAGCACAACCCGGCATGGCACAAACATATAGAGACCAATAGAAATAAGGCGGCGAATTTCTTTATTTCGGACAAGGTGGTTTGATTTTTCTCTGTATATCTAAACAAATTTTCAGTGGTGGCAAGTTAAAATGTGTCTTTGAACTACCTTTCCAAAAAGGGGACTTGATAAAGTAATCAACAGAGAAATCAAAGGAACAATAGACCTAAGCCAACTAAGTTTTACTGTTGTGCTTGTTTTACCTTCAGAGGCACTTATTTAGAAGGCAATAATCCTTTGTGAATATCAAATTATACTACCACTCCACGCAAACCTTTATTTTAAAATGTAATTTGTTACTTAATTTTCTCTCTAGCTCCTTAAACTTAATCATGTTCCCAGATCTTGGTTACCCAACTGTTAAGCAAGCACATCCTTCAATTCCATCATCCACTTGTTTATCTACCTGTGTATATATCCTTGAAAGGGCTTCCGTAGTGGCTCAGATGGTAAAGAATCAGCCTGCAGTGCAGGAGATGCAGGAGACATGTTTTCAGTCCCTGGGTCGGGAGGTCCCCTGGAAGAATGAAATGGCACCATACTCCAGTATTCTTGCCAGGAGAATCCCATGGACAGGCAGAGGAGACTGGCAGGCTACAGTCCATGGGGTCGCAAAGAGTCCAATCTGACTGAGCTTCTGAGCACATAGAACAATGTTCATAAGATTTGCATGAGGTTTTCACAATAGCTTGTGCTTAAGCACTTAGAACAGTTCCAGGACAGAGTAAACATTTGATACCACTGTCTTCTCCCCATTATCATCATTGCCAATGACTTTTTCCCCATCAAGTATTTCTACATGTTCTCAAAATTGATGAATCTGATTAAAATGACTCTAGTCTTGACACTCAAATGCTCTAATGGTCAAATTAACTTGGTTATCAGTTTACGACAGTCTTTTAGATTGTACTTTTGTCTATGCTTTGAATAATCTGAGAGTGAACTGTAATTAAGCACTTACTTTGTATAGGTTGTACTTTAATTCTCATGACAACCTTGTCAGGCGTAGACTGTTATTCTTATATTTTTCTGATAAGGAAACAGATATAGAGGGAAAGTAATAGGTCATTCAAACTCAGTTAAACTAATTCTAAATCTCAAGATTTAACCACTCTGCCATCTTGTCATATTTTCATAAAGCTATAAAAGTATATATCTGAAACAATCACTCTTAGGATCTATTTTTTCCCCATTTATTTATTTTCTATTTTGACAAACACACATTGTTTTCTTTAAATGTGTTTTAATGTCACATTAAAAACAGAGCTTTGTTATGTACAATGGAAAATCTGTATTTTCTGTGTTGAACAGATTGTAGAATTTGAAAATTCTAATAGGCAGGATTCACTGCCAACAATAAGGGAAAATTTGGTCTTTCGGGGGGACATTAAAAGTATATGGGATTGAGGGTTTAATAGAAAGTGCACTGAATTTGGAAGCAGAAGGTGAGGGTTTGTGCTTGACCTTCATTTCTTGCTCACTAAGTGATCTTAGGAATTCTAAAGAGATAATAAAATAGCATGTATAAGTGCAGCTTGTACAACACGCTGCTGCTGCTGCTGCTAAGTCGCTTCAGTCGTGTCCGACTCTGTGCGACCCCATAGATGGCAGCCCACCAGGCCCCCCGTCCCCGGGATTCTCCAGGCAAGAACACTGGAGTGGGTTGCCATTGCCTTCTCCCTTGTACAGCATACATCCTCAAAAAAGTTATTCATGAAGGGAACGCCTAGGGAGTGTGAGATGAAGAAGATTCAAAGTGGTCAAGTAAGGTTGGATTTCCTGTGCTCATCTATGTTGAGTACTTTAAAAAATGGAAGGAATTTTTGAAAGCGAGAATCTAAGGGCATTATTCTGAAAGCCTTGGATGAGTCTGGGAGTGGAAATATTTTTATTTTCTACCAAGTTCCCACTATTCACTTATTGGGGACTTGCTTCTCAAGAATCATGGAATAACAACATACCCGGGCCCAGTGGTCAAACAGGGTGATCATAACATACAAAGTTAGTCTTACATGTTAGGCTAGACTCTGTTTTATACAGTGTCCATGTGGTTTTTTTGGAACGGAAACAAACTCAAAAGCTGAATTTTGAGGCTGAAATAAGTACCTGATTGAGGTGGATGGTTAGGTGGAACATCAGTCTACTGATGCTCACTTTTCATATCCAGATATCTTCTCATCTTTCCTTGTTTTTTTAAAAAAATCTGTTCTTCATCCTGTACCAAATTAGTTAGGTTCACATATCAGAAAGATGATCTTTTTGAACTTCTAGCCAGTGAAAAGCATGAAGAGTTGAGAGGAGGGACAAAGAGCAGATTACTCTAGGTTTTAAAGGTGCCAACCATTTTCTTGATACTGCTTCACACCCCTGCTTCTTTCTCAACCTCTGTCTCGGTACTTTTCTATTTTTCTCTGTTTCTCGTCATAGAAGGCGGAACTGCCAAGACACACTGTGGCGGGAATTCTCTTGGTTGGGGAAACCTGTCTGTTAGCTTCTTAGAGGCTTGAACTCAGCTCTCCTGGCCTCCTCTGGGTCTTCACTGGTGAGGGAGCTATGACGTGCTTCTTACAACCTGGTCCCTTTAGAGTGTTTGCTCTGTGACTTCTCTAGGTACAGAAATCACAGTGGCTAGCAAAACTGAGTGCAGCTGCCCTCAAGGGGGCAGGGGACTCCTGAGGAGGCTATTTTCAGAGCCTTTTAAACTTAGCACGAAGTCTCCAGGACATACTTTGAAAGTGAAAGCGTTAGTCACTCAGTCATGTCTGGCTCTTTGGGACCCCGTGGTCTGTAGCCTGCCAGGCTGCTCTGTCCATGGGATTCTCCAGGCAAGAGTACTGGAGTGGATTTTCATTTCCTTCTCCAGAGATCTTCCTGACCCAGGAGATAAACCCCAGTCTTCTGCATTGCAGGCAGATACTTTACTCTCTGAGCCTCCAGGGAAACCCATAGTTTCCTCAACTGTGGGTAATCAGAGGTCATAGAACACTGTGTATGTGTGTGTGAGTGTTTGTGTATAAGGAATGGGTTCTCTAGGAAGCTGACTTTGAGATGGAGATTAGCATGCAGAGTGTTTATTAGGTGTTGCTCTTGGGTTGCACTTCCCAGGTAAAGAATCCATCTGCCAATGGAGGAGATGAGAGTTCAATCCCTGGGTTGGGAAGATCCCTTGGAAATGGAAATGGTAAACCACTCCAGTATTCTTGCCTGAAAAATTGCATGGACAGAGGAGCCTTGTGCCTTATAGTCCATTGAGTTGAAAGAGTTGGACCCGACTGAGTGACTGGGCATGCACATTCTTGGGACAGCTTTTTTTTTGGCCCATCACACAACATGCAGAATCCTAGTTCCCTGACCAGTGATGAAACTGGCACCCCTGCAGTGGAAGGACAGAGTCTCACCCACTGGACCACCCGGGAAGTCCCCAGGGGGTGCTCTTGGGATCAGTATCTGGTTGGATAGAGGGAGAAGCTGTGTTGTGATGAAGTCCCATCGAAGGTCCCAGCTGATCCTACTGGGAATTCGGAAGCTCGAATGTCAAGGAGTATGGTTGACACTGCTGCTGACTGGATGAAGGCTGTCCTGGAAAGAAGCATTTTCTTTGGTGAAGCAGTTTCCTTCGGCCAAGATTATCTCTAGCGAAAGCTTAAAGCTAAGGACTCTCTTACAAAGCAGCCATTATTGAGCTACGGTGTAGTCATTGTTCATTTTTGACCTGCCCTTACACAGCGAGCTGACGCACTTGTAAACCATATTCAGGCTTTCCCCACCTCTGTCAGCTGGTTATAGGGAATATTCTATGCAGCCGTAACTTTCTGATTGCTCTCTTAGATCCCTGGACCTAAAAATGACACTGATGTGAAGGGGTCCCTGTATCTTTGTAGGGTTATCTCCCATCTTCAGGATTGAATGTGTCTTGCTAAAGCTCCAACTTGTTAGCAACATCCTGGTTTTCTGATCCAATTACTGTGATGTCATTGATTTAGTGGGGCAGTGTTACATTCTGCACAATATCCAGATTGTCTGCCTCTTTTCAAACTATATATTATATATATGTGTTGTTGTTGTTGCTCAGTCCCTAAGTCATGTCCAACCCTTTGCAACTGCATGGCCTGCAGCACACCAGGCTTCCCTGTTCTTTAGCATCTCCCAGAGTTTGCTCAAACTCACATCCATTGAATCAGTGATGCCATCCAACCATCGCTGTCACCCCCTTCTCCTCCTGTCCTCTGTCTTTCCCAGCATCAGGTCTTTTCCAATGAGTAGGCTCTTCACATCAGGTGGCCAAATTATTGGAGCTTCAGCTTCAGCATCAGTCTTTCCAATGAATATTCAGAGTTGATTTCCTTTAGGATTGACTGGTTTGATCTCCTTGCTGTCCAAGGGACTCTCAAAAGTCTTCTCTAGCACCACAATTTGAAAGCATCAATTTTTCAGCTCTCAGCCTTCTTTATAGTCCAATCCTTAAGAAGATATTTAGAAGAGGTGGCAAGAATACACAGAAGAACTGCACAAAAAAGATCTTCATGACCCAAATAACCACAATGGTATGATCACTCACCTAGAGCCAGACATCCTAGAATGCAGTCAAGTGGGTTTTAGGAAGCATCACTACAAACAAAGGTAGTGCAGGTGATGGAATTACAATTGAGCTATTTCAAATCCTAAAAGATGATGCTGTGAAAGTGCTGCACTCAATATGCCAGCAAATTTGGAAAACTCAGCAGTGGCCACAGGACTGGAAAAGGTCAGTTTTCATTCCAATCCCAAAGAAAGACAATGCCAAAGAATGCTCAAACTACTGCACAATTGCACTCATCTCACACGCTAGTAAAGTAATGCTCAAAATTCTCCAAGCCAAGCTTCAGCAATACGTGAACCATGAACTTCCAGACGTTCAAGCTGGGTTTAGAAAAAACAGAGGAACCAGAGATCAAATTGCCAACATCTGCTGGATCATCGAAAAAGAAAGAGAGTTCCAGAAAAACATCTATTATTTCTGCTTTATTGACTATGCCAAAGCCTTTGACTGTGTGGATCACAATAAACTGTGGAAAATTCTGAAGGAGATGGGAATACCAGACCACCTGATCTGCCTCTTGAGAAACCTGTATGTAGGTCAAGAGGCAACAGTTAGAACTGGACATGGAACAACAGACTGGTTCTAAATAGAGAAAGGGGAACGTCAAGGCTGTATATTGTCACCCTGCTTATTTAACTTCTATGCAGAGTACATCATGTGAAATGCTGGGCTGGATGAAGCAGAAGCTGGAAACAAGATTGCTGGGAGAAAAATCAATAACCTCAGATATGCAGATGACACCACTGTTATGGCAGAAAGTGAAGAGGAACTAAAGAGCCTCTTGATGAAAGTGAAAGAGGAGAGTGGAAAAGTTGGCTTAAAACTCAACATTCAGGGGCCTGCAGACTCGTCGTACCGAGGCTGGGGCATGGGCCGGCGGCGGAGGGCTGCTGAGGGCACTGAGGGACCGCGTTGTGGCCTCGAGCGTCCGTTTCGCGGCCACCTGGCGCCGCGCCTGCTTGCAGCGGGGACCCGGCCGGTGCGCCGCAGACTCCCGGCCTCTTGGCGGCGGCGGGCTGCGCTGTCCGCTCCGGGGCGACGCGCTGAGCGCACCGAGGGTCGACCGCGAGGGTCAGTGGCGCGTGGAGCCGAACCCATGGAGCCCGGGGGCCCTGGGCGGAGCGAGCGGGCCCCATTGCTGCTACTGCCATAGCTCCTGCAGGCGGCGGGGCCGGCGGGCGCCCGGGCCGAGACCCTGCTGGACGCGCCGTGGGCCCGGGGCGCCAGCTCCAACCCGCCCAGACCCGCCAGCGTGGTGGCTCCGGGCACGACGCGGTTCGAGGAAAGCCGACTGCCAGTGTTCAACCTGGACTACCCCCACGTGCAGATCCCTTTCGAGATCACCCTGTGGATCTTGCTGGCCTCCCTGGCCAAGATGGATTGCTGTCCACTGTAACCTTAGAAATAGTACAATCAGAAGTGAGAAAATCCATTTTTGGCCGTGTTGAATGATCTAGGTTTATGCTTTCAAATTGTGGTGTTGGAAAAGACTCTTGAGAGTCCCTTGGACTGCCAGGAGATCAAATCAGTTAAGCCTAAAGGAAATTAACCTTGAATATTCATTGGAAGGACTGATGCTGCAGCCAAAACTCCAATACTTTGGCCACCTGATGGGAAGAGCTGATTCATTGGAAAAGATGCTGATGCTGGGAAAGATTGAAGGCAAAAGAATGTGGAGACAGAGGGTGAGATGGTTGGATTGCATCACTGACTGAATGAACATAAGTTTAAACAAACTCTGGGAGATAGTGATGGACAGGGAGCCTGGTGTGCTGCCCTCCATGGGGTTGCAAAGAGTCATACACAACTTAGCAACTGAACAACAACAATTTGATTATCAGGGGCAATCGACTTTCTAGTGACTTGATCAAAAAGAAAGTTCTGTGGTTGAAAAGTTTCCTAAATTGATGATGATGCTGTTGTGTATATGTGTGTGTGTGAAGTGGGTTAAGTAAATAAAAGAACCCAGCAGATTCAGTCCACCTTTGGAAAAGAAAAAAAAAACCCTCAACATTCAGAAAACTAAGATCATGGCATCTGGTCCCATCACTTCATGGCAAATAGATGGGGAAACAATGGAAACAGTGACAGACTTTATTTTGGGGGGCTCCAAAATCACTGCAGATGGTGACTGCAGCCATGAAATTAAGACACTTGCTCCTTGGAAGAAAAGTTATGACCAACCTAGACAGCATAGTAAAAAGCAGAGACATTACTTTGCCAACAAAGGTCCATCTAGTCAAGGCTATGGTTTTTCCAGTGGTCATGAACGGCTGTGAAGATGGACTGTAAAGAAAGCTGAGCACCAAAGAATTGATGCTTTTGAACTGTGGTGTTGGAGAAGACTCTTGAGAGTCCCTTGGACAGCAAGGAGATCCAACCAGTCCATCCTAAAGGAAATCAGTCGTGAATATTCATTGGAAGGACTGATCCTGAAGCTGAAGCTCCAATACTTCGGCCACCTGACGAGAAAAACTGACTCATTTGAAAAGACCCTGATTCTAGGAAAGATTGAAGGTGGGAGGAAAAGGGGATGACAAAGGATGAGATGGTTGGATGGCATCACCAACTCGATGGACATGAGTTTTAGTAAGCTCCAGTAGTTGGTGATGGACAGGGAAGCCTGGTGTGCTGCAGTCCATGGGGTCGCAAACAGTCAGACATGACTGAGCGACTGGACTGAACTGATTGGAAAAATCATAGCTTTGGCTATATGGACCTTTGTAGGCAAAGTGATGTCTCTGCTTTTTAATACATCGTCTAGTTTTCTCATAGCTTTTCTTCCAAGGAGCAAGCATCTTTTAATGTCATGACTACTGTCAGCATCTGCAGTGATTTTGTAGCCCAAGAAAATAAAGTCTGCCACTGCTTCTATTTTTTCCCTATTTATTTGCCATGAAGTGATGGGACCAGATGTCATGATCTTAGATTTTTGAGTGTTGAGTTTTAATCCAGATTTTTTACAAAATATATATTTAGTTTATATTTAAAATATATTTCAAACAATATATATATTTAGTGTGTATACACATGTACACACAGTTTCATGCATGTATGAATGTATGTATGCATATAATACAAGGTTATCTATGTCCCATTGGTTCTGTCTATGTCCCATTGGTTCTCTTTTCTGTAGAATCCTGACTGAGACCCAACCTGTTACAAAAATTGAATCCATTTGGCTTCCTATGGTTTGGGGTTGCTACTTGAACTCTGTCATTGTCATTGCTGTCAGAGAGCTGAGTATCCTCCCACCATCCTTACTGATGAAGGAACAAGAGCAACTCCCAAAAGTAAAAAATGAAAATGAAAGTCTTGTGTGCCTCTCTCTCATCCACGGCCTGTTTTTAGTTAGTTACTATCATAATTTAAAATAAATGAAGACTTAGTTTGGTGGGTTACACAGTGATGGCAACTGTCACAGTGACAAACGGGAATGTTTCATTTGGCAAATTGACCAGGATACTAATCCCCTAGACCAACTGGTTTCCAGGAAACTGGCTGGGCTTAGTGCTTCTACATGCAATATCTCATTTAACCCTCACGATAACCTCATGAGCAAGGTACTATTATCAGATCTGAGGAACAAGATCAGTCTTGCTCAGGGCACCCAGCAGGTAAATGGCAGCGATGGTACTGATCTTGGATCAGTCTGTGTCCAAAGCCCTTGGGATCAATCTCATCACCCTGCTTCTGTCTGAACAAGCCTCAGCCCCTGCTCTGCAGAGGTGGGGAGACCTGTAAGCTCTCCTGGTGGTCCTAGAACATGTGCTCTAAAGGAGACTGAGGCCAGTGATGTGGGAATATGCAAGGACCAGGCTTTACTCTGTCTGGGTCATTCTGTGATGCATGGTGAGTCTAGCTCCATGCCGTGGGTCCTTCAGAAGCCAAGGTGACCATGGTCACTTCTGCTTTTTAAGGCGTCAACATTAACATCAAGGTCACCTTCTCCTGGGACTTCTGGCTCAGATCCTCTAATCCCTTCACAGTTACCTCTCCAGGGGAAGGCAGGAAATTAGGTAAATAGCTCAGGTAGGCTCCTTCTCTAATCAGAGCTCAGGATTGTTTTCCTGCCAGTATTAACCTGGCTGGTGAATGGGGATATTCTTGCTCATTTTTCTGCTGCTCAGAAATAGGCATGAAACATTCAGAAGGTCCTTAGGTCACGAGAAGTTCTTGTTCCTTGGATACTGGTTTCTTGCATAGCAAGTGAAGGCTCAGGAAACAGCCTTGAGCAGAGGTGTCTGAGCTCCCCAAGTATTGTCACAGGTCAGAGCAAGATGGAAAATCATCTCTTGACACTGAATGTATATGTTCATGCAGGAATGTGTGTAAACAAATGTGTCTTTGTATTTGTATAGCCCAGTGTATTCAGTGGGTAACTGAATCGTATATCGACTCTCTGTATGTAGGAAGGATTTAGATAGATTATAAAGGGCTGAAAAAATCTTCCTGGTAGTGTGTGTGTGTCTACATGCACATGCTGCCTAGGTTTATGTGTGTGTGTTTTAATTGACTACATGACTGCATGGTATCTGTGTGTATATAGTTTGTGCTTTTTTGTGGGTTGTGCTTTGTCTCAAGGCTAGGTGTGATGTTTATGCGTTGTGTTGTATGTATGTGTTAGTTTGTTTGAAAGTAACACAAATCCTGACTGTTTCTTACCTAGAATGAGTATAGGTCATGTTGGTCTCTGAGGTCTATGATGTGTGTGTGTGTGTGTGTGTGTGTGTGTGTGTGTGTGTGACTACATGTTATCTTCTGTTCTATTCCCAGTGTCAAGAATAGTGTCTAGAACATGGTTGAATAAATGAAGATGTTTACATTAGTCTCATTTGAAAGAAAGTCTTGTTTGCCACTGGAAATCTCATACACTCCATGACCAGAAGGGTGCAGACGGAAAATTCCAGCAGGAAAATATGCAGTTTGTCTGAAGTTTGACACAGTCTCCAGGAAAAAAAAAAAAAAAGCACGTGGCTGTAATGTACCCATGGTGACAACAATCACTATATCTCAGTCTTTGATATTTTCTACTCCCTTTATCCCCAGCAGAGATTAAGAAGAGAATGAGGAGAGAGAACCAGAGCAGCGTGTCCGAGTTCCTCCTCCTGGGGCTCCCCATCCGGCTGGAGCAGCAGGGCGTGTTCTTCGCCCTGTTCCTGGGCGTGTACCTGACTACAGTGCTGGGCAACCTGCTCATCGTCCTGGTCATCGGGCTGGACCCTCGCCTTCACACCCCCATGTACTTCTTCCTCAGCCACTTGGCCTTCTCTGATGTGTTTTTCTCATCTGTCACTGTCCCTAAGATGCTCGTGAACATGCAGACTCAAGATCAATCCATCCCTTATGCGGGGTGCATAGCACAGATGTATTTTTTTATACTTTTTGTTTGTCTTGACAATTTCCTTCTCACAGTGATGGCTTATGACAGGTACGTGGCCATTTGTCAGCCACTCCACTACACCACCATCATGAGGGAGGGGTTGTGTGTCTTACTGGCGGCTGGATCCTGGTTCTTCTCTTGTGTCCATGCCCTGTTGCATACTCTCCTTCTCTCCCGACTGTCTTTCTGTGCTGACAATACCATCCCCCATTTCTTCTGTGATCTCACCGCCCTCTTAAAGTTGACCTGCTCAGACACCTCCCTCAATGAGTTAGTTATCTTCACTGAGGGGGGCGTGTTTGCCTTCTTGCCATTGAGTGCTCTTTTGGGCTCTTATATTTGCATTGGGGCCATCATCCTGAGAGTCCCGTCCATCAAGAGAGTCTGCAAAGCCTTGTCCACCTGTGGCTCCCACCTCTTTGTGGTGTTTTTGTACTATGGGACTCTTGCAATGATTTACTTCTTTCCTTCAGCAAACAATCCCAAAGTCAAAGACATAATTGCTTCAGTTATGTATACTGTGGTGACACCCATGTTAAACCCCTTTATCTACAGCCTGAGGAACAGAGACATGAAATTGGCCCTGGGGATTCTTTATAGGAAGAGGATTATTTTTGCCAAGTAACAGTTACCCACTTAAGGATGCTTTCAGAGACATGTCCTTGAAGAATTGTGTAGGTGACGGCAGTAGATTGCAAAAAGGGCCACAATATTTTGCAGCCCTTCCTTCCAAGTGGGAGTTCCCTACCCATTGAATCTGGGCAGGACTTGTGATTATTTTGATTAATAGATTCAGTGAAAGTGAGGTTGTGAGTGTCCCAAGCCCAGGCAGATCGTGTTCCTGCCACTCTCAGAACCTTGAGACCTCCAGGTGAACTAGTCCAAGCTGGGCTGTGTGAAGATGTGGGGCCACATGGAGGAGAAACAAGGTGCTCCAGCTAGCAATCAACCTGTTCCCAGGTGACCTGGCAGGTAACTGGATAGGTGTGAGTGAGTCCTGATAGCTCAGTTGGTAAAGAATTTGCCTGCGATGCAGGAGACCCTGGTTCGATTCCTGGGTCGGGAGAGCCACTGGAGAAGGGATAGGCTACCCACTCCAGTATTCTTAGTCTTCCCTTGTGGCTCAGCTGGTAAAGAATCTGCCTGCAATGAGGGAGACCTGGGTTCGATTCCTGGGTTAGGAAGGTCCCCTGGATAAGAGAAAGGCTACCCACTCCAGAATTTTGGCCTGGAGAATTCCATGGACTATACAGTCCATGGTGTTGTAAAGAGTCGGACACAACTTAGCAACTTACACTTTGCTGAAAGCAGTTGAACCTAGCCTAGACTAAAAGCATCATCCAACGGAGCACAGTTCACTTCAGTTCAGGTGCTCAGTCGTGTCCGATTCTTTGTGACCCCATGAACCACAGCACACCAGGCCTCCCTGTCCATCACCAACTGCAGGAGTCTACCCAAACCCATGTCCATTGAGTCAGTAATGCCATACAACCATCTCATCCTCTGTCATCCCCTTCTCCTCCAGCCCTCAATCTTTCCCAGCATCAGGGTCTTTTCAAATGAGTCAGCTCTTTGCATTAGGTGGCCAAAGTATTGGAGTTTCAGCTTCAACATCAGTCCTTCCAATGAACATCCAGTACTGATCTCCTTTAGGATGGACTGGTTGGATCTCCTTGCAGTCTAAGGGACTCTTAAGAGTCTTCTCCAACACCACAGTTCAAAAGCATCAATTCTTCGGTGCTCAGCTTTCTTCACAGTCCAACTCTCACATCCATACATGACTACTGGAAAAACCATAGCCTTGACTAGACAGATCTTTGTTGACAAAGTAATGTCTCTGCTTTTTAATATGCTGTCTAGGTTGGTCATAACTTTCCTTCCAAGGAGTAAGCATCTTTTAATTTCATGGCTGCAATCACCATCTGCAGTGATTTTGGAGCCCCCCAAAATAGTCAGCCACTGTTTCCACTGTTTCCCCATCTATTTCCCATGAAGTGATGGGACCACATGCCGTGATCTTAGTTTTCTGAATGTTGAGCTTTAAGCCAACTTTTTCACTCTCCTCTCTCACTTTCATCAAGAGGCTCTTTAGTTCCTCTTCACTTTCTGCCGTAAGGGTGGTGTCATCTGCATATTTGAGGGTATTGATATTTCTCCTGACAATCTTGATTCCAGCCTGTGCTTCCTCCAGCCCAGTGTTTCTCATGATGTACTCTGCATATAAGTTAAATAAGCAGGGTGACAATACACAGCCTTGACGTACTCCTTTTCCTATTTGGAATCAGTCTGTCGTTCCATGTCCAGTTCTAACTGTTGCTTCCTGACCTGCATACAGGTTTCTCAAGAGGCAGGTCAGGTGGTCTGGTATTACCATCTCCTTCTGAATTTTCCACAGTTTATTGTGATCCACACAGTCAAAGGCTTTGACATAGTCAATAAAGCAGAAATAGACGTTTTTCTGGAACTCTCTTTCTTTTTCGATGACCCAGCAGATGTTGGCAATTTGATCTCTGGTTCTTCTGCCTTTTCTAAAACCAGCTTGAACATCAGGAAGTTCACGGTTCATGTATTGCTGAAGCCTGGCTTGGAGAATTTTGAGCATTACTTTACTAGCATGTGAGATGAGTGCAATAGTGGGGTAGTTTGAGCATTCTTTGGCATTGCCTTTCTAAGTGGTAGGTTAGGATAAAAGGTCCATCTAGTCAAAGTTATGGTTTTGCCAGTAGTCATGTATGGATATGAGAACTGGACTATAAGGAAACCTGAGCCCCGAAGAATGGATGCTTTTGAACTGTGGTGTTGGAGAAGACTTTTGAGAGTCCCTTGGATGGCAAGGAAATTAAACCAATCAATCCTAAAGGAAATCAGTCCTGAATATTCATTGGAAGGACTGATGCTGAAGCTGAAGCTCCAATACTTTGGCCACCTGATGCAAAGAACTGACTCATTGGAAAAGACCCCGATGCTGGGAAGGATTGAGGGCAGGAGGAGAAGGGGATGACAGTGGATGAGATGTTTGGATGGCATCACTGACTCAATGGACATGAGTTTGAGTAAGCTCCAGGAGTTGGTGATGAACAGGGAAGTCTGGTGTGCTGCATGTCGTGTGCAGTTGGACATGACTGAGCGACTGAACTGAACTGAAGAGGTTAGGATAATAACAGAAGAAGTAGTAAAAATTCGGTAAAGACTGTGATTAGCTGTAAGTTAGGACCAACAAGAGTTGTTGATGAATTGGAATAGAGGGGAGTATGAAAGATAGATTCAAAGATGACTACATTTGGATATAACCACAAGGAATTGTCTTTATCTATAATGGTAATTATAGATTATTATATTATCACCATTATATTGGTGAGCTTCCCAATGGCTCAGCAGGTAAAGAATCTGCCTGCAATGTAGGAGACACAGGAGACATGGGTTTTATCCCTGGGTGGGGAAGACCCCCTGAAGAAGGAAATTGCAACCCACTCCAGTATTCTTGCCTGAAAAATCCCATGGACAGAGGAGCCTGGCGGGCTACAGTCCATGGGGTCACGAAGAGTCTGACAGTACTAAGCAACTAACACAGACAATGTTCTAAGCACATCATGTGTTTCAACTCATTTAATCCTTTCAACTACCTTAAGGGGTGAGGAGGTTTGACTGTTACTCTTACTGAGCAATTTTAATGACAGAAATGGTGCAACCATGACTTATCTAAGCTGGAAATGAAGGTGAAAAAACACTGGCAAACGTTACACAGAGACACTCTCCACAGATAAATATTTGAGAGTTTTCAGATGCTCCATAATTTTCCCTAAAGACCCAGTTGGCCAAACATTCTTTCCTGGTTTTTTCTTTCCTCTCTATGGATATGCATCTTGTTTTTGCCATTTCAATGATAGCTGACTATTCTTTGTTATTTCTTATATTTTTTCGCAGGCTTTCAAACTGAACCAAGTGTATCTGAGTGTATCTGCTATCATTTAATGGAAGAGAAAAATGTCTGATCTTATAGCCATACTTATAGGCCCCAATGATACTTATTGTAGTCCTAAAACTAATAATTACACTTTATTTTATATTCTAAATTTTAAAAAGTTTATATATATATATATTTTAAAAATACAGAAATTATTTTTAACCTATATCTACCTATATGTTTTAACTGGGCCCTAAGGTAGCAAAGGGGCTTCCCGGGTGGCACAGTGGCAAAGAATCTGCTTGCCAATGCCAGAGACACAGAAGATGTGGGTTCGATTCCTGGATTGGGAAGATCCCCTGGAATAGGAAATGGCAACCTGCTCCATTATTCTTGCCTGGAAAATCCCATGGACAGAGGAGTCTGGTGGGCTACAGTCTGTAGGGTCACAAAGAATGGGACATGACTGAGCAACTGAGCACACACACACACACACACACACACACACACACACATAAGGTAGCAAAAGTTAGCTACTGTCATTAAGAGGTCCCAGACCCCCCAGAGACAGAAAGGATTTCAAGAAAGGGACACGAGAAGAATGTTTTAGGCAATATTTCCTTATAGAGGCTTACAGAACCTGTTTCTTGATTTACTTAAGTACATCCAAGTTGTTTTTCCTGCACAATTATAGTCACTTCATACGTACCAGTTACCATAGCAATACTATTTAGCCCGAGAATTATCCCTATGTAATCAAATGACATTCTTGTCTTTACTGTATTAAAAAAAGAATTCATCTTTGGGGATACTCATGCCTTTCTTCTCAAGTATTCAAAATAAATTCTCAGTTCCTCATATTTGATTAAGAGCCCTGCATGGTAACTGACCAGGAGGGCGCTAAGACACTAGTCCTGGCCATTGTATAGTGTTGTGTGCAGAATATATATGTTTAGGGACCAAGATGTGGAAGTGGGTTTGGGCTGTCTACCATCACCCTGGTGGCTACTGACATGAGACATAAAGATACAAACACTTTGCTCTCACTCTTAAGGGTCTTTTTTTTTAATGTAAGAAGCAGAAATTTTGTAAAACAGGTTCCATACAAATAACATAGCTAGCGGTCATAAGTAAGAATTAAGCTAAGAGCTTCCATGAGGTGCAGCCCGGTATATCCCAGGTCATCTGACTTGGTCTACTCTGTACCATCCTTATCTTTCAGGGAAATTATATGTTGACATTGTCCATAAGGTACACAGCCCAGTTTCCTAGTGTTACTAGACTGATTATCCTTAGTATGATTTAATTGTTCACTACATAGAGGAGATTTTAAACTTAAATTACCATAGCCTGGTGTTATCTACATGAATCCATCCCATAATCGCAAGAGATTTTTTTCCTTGGCTGAAACTTTGCTTGTTGCTCTAGTTGAGCTTGAGTAATAGAACAAAATATTTTTATGGCCAGGGTCAGAGCAGGCATTATTAATTGGCCACGTGAAGGGAGTCCATCAAGTGATATCAACAGTGACCTGAACATGACTATAATTTTTCTTTTGAAGTAAATTTCCTCAGGGCCAACCAATTAGAGCCTTGGAGTGGAAACATTCACCAAGGTAACCCAGAAGTGCTGGACACAGGTAATTGGTCACAGACCCAACAACTGGATTGATTTACAAAACTAGCATAGGGTCATGCCTATGATAGAAAAACATTTGATTCATATGCAAAGATCTAAGAAATCAAGAAGACATAAATGATCATATGAGTCATGTCAAGGATCTTGGGCAAGATTTTTACTAAGAAGAATCAGATTTAATTAAATCTGATTTAATAGATTAAGTCAGAATTCATTGATCAGTTAATTCATTCATCATTCAATATGAGTGCTATATCAGTGTCAATGATCCTAGATGTAATTATATATTTTTGGAAGATACAAAGATAATAATGTCAAGAGCTGATGTTTATGGTGCACTTATGGTGTGTTTAAGCATGAATCATCTCATTTAATCTCAATAATAACTTCAAGACGACAATGCAGTTATTATCTGCATTATACAGCTGATGAAACAGGGCTGCACTTAATTTGCTCAGGGCCAACAGTTAGCTGGCATAGCCCAGACTCAGTTCTTCTGAGTACTGAGACCAAGGACTCAATCTCCTTCCCCTACACTCTCTTAGAAAGGCTCCCCTCCATGCTCTGGAGTCTTTCCCAAGGGAGAGAAGGTTCCTGCAGGATGTGAAGTCAAAGCTAGATTTGTGCTCACGTGGTAGCAAGTGTAAGTGGTGTGGGGGTTTGCAGAAGCCAGACTTTCTATGCTGTTGGGAGAAGCTGACCCAGTGCATTGGCAGCATTAGTGATGGAGGATGACTAAGCCATTCCTACTTCTTCGCTGGAACTTGGAGCAGGCAGAGAAGAGCCCAGGGCATCCCTCAGGTCTGTGGCACCCTCTCAGGTGGCTTTAGAAGCTCAGTCCCTTCAGCCCCTGCACAGGCTCCTCCCCAAGGTCTGGTAGGAATTGGAGGCAATTAGTCAACTTTGACTTTTTCCTCAACCAAGAGCTGAGGGACTTCTTGGAATCCTCTCTGAGGCTTGTAAGATGGTCTCCTCCTGCCTGTAGCTCTGGAGTTCAAGGACAGACACAGGAAGCTCAGGAGGTTATGGCCTCACAGAGGCTTCCTTCTTACTTTTTTGTTCCTGGCGTTCTCATCAGAAGCTCAAGACTTGGGAAACTGCTTGGATTAGAAGGTGCCTGAACTCACTAAGGAGTGGCACAGGACAGAGGGAGCTGGGAATTCTAGGTGGGCAAGGTGTGTCTGTGTCTGGAAGTCTGCGTACCATTCCACGTGGTTCTGTGTGATGTTTCTTTGCTCCTTAATGTAGATACATGTATGTTTTCTTCATGAGTTGTGTGTGTGTGTATTTACTCTACATTTTATCTACAGGTAGTATTTACTGGGGGCTTCCCTGGTGGCTCAGTTGGGAAGAATTCGTCTGCAATGTGGGAGACCTGGGTTTGATTCCTGGGTTGCGAAGATCCCCTGAAGGAAGGCATGACAACCAACTCCAGTATTCTTGCCTGGAGAACCCCCCAAAACAGAGGAGCCTGGCGGGCTGCAGCCCATGGGGTCGCAAAGAGTCGGACACGATTGAGCGACTAGGCATAGCACAGCACAGTGTCTAGGTCTTCCTAGTGAATGGAGCCTGAGTGTCTCACTCACCGCCTTCACCTATATTGGGTGTAGATCAGTGGAGGCTGAAAGTGAAAGTCACTCAGTTGTATCCAACTCTTTGTGACCCCATGAACTGTAGCCCACCAGGCTCCTCTGTTCATGGAAATCTACAAGCAAGAATACTGGAGTGGGTTGCCATTACCTTCTCCAGGGGATCTTCCCCACCCAGGGATTAAACCTGTGTCTCCTGCTTGGGAGGCAGATTCTTACCATCTGAGATAGCAGGGAAGCCTTGAAACATTTCATTTTGCAATGAGAGTATATGTGTGTGACCATGTATGTTGTTTGTTGCCTGACTGTGAAGAAGCCTGTCTGTGCCATGGTGTGCTTCTTATATGACTTCTGTGTGATATGTGTGACCTTGTGTTTTTTGGTTATTTAATATGTGTGTTTGCATGTACAAGTCTCTATTCAGAGTTAGAGTTTACATCTGATATATAATTTTTATGAGTTATTGGTTGTTTTATGTTTGTGCTGAGATTATACAAGTGTTTATGTGTATTTATATGGATTATTTTGTGAGTACCATCTTACATATTCTTTGTGAATTTATTTTTATGAATCTTTGAATAACTGATCTATAAGCCATAGTTACTGTCCTATAAGTCACAGGTGGCAAGAAATCACAAATCAGTGTTTTAAGTGTGCACACGAATGTGTGTTTCATGTGCAACTTTTAGGGGCTTCTGACTCACCCCATGACCCAAATATTCCCTTAACTGTCTTTCAACAGTGGCCGTATCATTGCAATGAGTGGGGAAGGTTCACGTGCATTTCCAAAACCCCTGGGTAGCTTCCACATACTAACAGATATGAGCTCAGGGTCTGCACTGTGTCAGATCAGAGCCTGATCCTCAGTCTGGCCCTTAAATGTTTTTGTGGTCTTAGGAACTGATTGCAATTCTCTGAGGTTCAGAATCCTCCCTAGCAAAGAAGAAATAACTGCTCTTATTTCACAGTGATATTTTGAGGATTACTTGAGCCAATACATACAAATTATTCAGCACCAAGCCTGGCAAATAATTGGTACTCATTAAAAAGGGGATATTTTTATTATGTTGCCCCAAACCCCATGGATGTGTCACGGAGCTTCCTCTTTCACCATTGTCTGGTAAAATAAGACAACAGCCCCATCCAGAGGCCCTGTGTCATACTTCAAGATCAGGGTCTGACCTTTCCAGGGCTCGTGGCCCGCTGCCTCTTTCACAAGCTCCTACTTGAATCAAGGTTGCTGTTTGGTTCCGGTCATCTTGCTTTCTTCTGGTTTCTTGACAAGGACTGACACAATGTGTGCTGGTGAGCAGCCACGCTTCCCCGTAAGAATCAAGTCACTGTCTTCCTTGGTGGCCGTGAACTAAAAAAAAGCCAGTGCCCCTGAGAGAGTTCGTGGTCCTGTTATTGAGTCTAAGCTCAATAAATCTGCTTGCCACATGACAGGTCAACAAATTGAGAGACGAATTGTTAGGGCAAGAAATAATTACTTTATTTGGAAAGCCAGCAGACTGAGAAGATGGTGTTCCAAGGAAACATCTTCCCCCAGTTAGAATTCAGGCTTCTTTTATACTGAAAGGGAAGGGGATGTGGTTAGTTGTTGCAAACTTCTTCAGGTCTGAATCCTGTGTTTTTGCAGCTGTCCACTTAGGTCAGGTCAAGATGTTCCTGTAAACCTCCAATAAGACAAATGCTATTCTATTCTGCAACTTTTTATCCTTATATGAATAGAAACGTATTATATCTTTAAAGATCAGAGCCTTGAGAATGGGCTAGCCTTTATATTTAAGGCTATAAGCAACTTTCCTTTTTTTTTAAATTGTTTATTTAGCTGTTCTAGGTCTTCATTATGGTACACGAGATTTTCAATCTTCGTGGGATCTAGTTCCTGACCAGGGATTGAACCCAGGCCTTCTCCACTGGGAACTTGGAGTCTCAGCCACTGGACCACCAGGGAAGTCCCTAGGCAACATTCTTAGCTTGTAGCAAAAACAATAGAATACAAATGTTAAAGTAAATTAAATAGATCCAATATGGAGTCAGATTTGTTCTTCCCTCTTAGTCTCTGATGGGGACTCATTGTCCTGCTCCCCTGCTTCAGGGAGAATGTCAGTCTTGATTTCCTCTTTAGGTCCATGTGGTTAGTAATCCTTACATGTAACCTAACTTGCAAAGAAATATTAAACCTGGAATCCACCATGAAAGAGCTGAGTCACCCTAGGTAAGTCATTTATCTCTTTAGCTTCATTTTCACATCTATAAGATGAGGACATAACATTTGCCTTGTGTAACTAAGTAGTCCCTGAATATATAATTATTGCTTTGAGAGGTTAAAATCCATGTGAAAGTCCTTTGTAAATTGTATAATGTATAAACATGAGTGGTAAATTTTTCTTAGAGTGAGTTAGGAACATTTTGGAGAAAGGTAACTAACATAACATAGCTTCTCTGAATATTCTAATTAATGAGGATATAATTTCTATGCAGAGTGGTTAAGAGATAGATTCTGGACAGATAGACATATGTTGTGATTCCATCTTTTGCACTTAATTGTGTGTATCTTTGCACATTTAAGTAATGTACACTTGAGACTTCCTCAGTGATCCAGAGGTTAAGAATCTGCCTTCTAGTGCAGGAGATGCAGGTTCAATCCCAGATCATGGAACTAAGATCCCATATGCTGCCAGGAAACTAAGTCTGCACACCAACTGCAAAAAAGACCCAGAGCAGCCAAAATATAAAAATAAAAGCAAAGTAAATGTTACATACTTATGCTTTCTTGTGACTAAAATGTGTTTAATAATACTCATTTGTTAGAGTTATCATGAAGATTTCATTTGAAAGTACATGTAAAACACTTGGAATAGTGCTTGGTACTATTGTTGTTGTTGGTTTGGAGACCACTTTTTTTGTTTTTAATTTATATAGCTGCACTGAGTCTTAGTTGCAGCATGCAGAACCTTTTAGTTGTGGCATGTGTGATTTTTTTTCTTTAGTTGTGGCATGTGGACACTTTGTTGAGGCGTGTGGGATCAAGTTCCCTGACCAGGGATTGAACCCAGGCCTCCTGCTTTGGTAGAGCGGAGTCTTGGCCACTGGACCACCAGGGAAGTCCCTGGACACTTTTTGATAACAGGGAATTCTAAGTGACTCAAAGCAAGTAGGATGCAGCCAATTATACTGAAAGCCCATGACAAAGCTTTAGTAATTCTGTTTCAGTTTAGGGAGTTGCACATCCTTTTGATGAGGAAATGACTGATACCTCTGACCTGGTATTCACGTCTTTTTAACATATTTATTTATTTCACATTTTTAAAACATATTTATTTATTTTTAATTGAAGAATAATTGTTTTACAGGATTGCATTGTTTCTACCAAACATCAAGATGATCAGCCATAGGTATACCCATGTCCCTCCCACTTGAATATCCTTCCCTCCTCCCTCACTATCCCACCCTTTTAGGTTGTTGCCAAGCCCTGGTTTGAGTTCCCTGAGTCATACAGCAAATTTCCATTGGCTGTCTATTCTACACTTGGTAATTTATGTTTCCATGTACTCTCGTCACACCTCCCACCTTCTCCTTCTCCCCACCCCCAGCCGTGTCCGTAAGTCTGTTCTCAGCATCTGTATTTCCATTGTGCTGTGCTGTGCTTAGTCACTCAGTCGTGTCTGACTCTTTGTGACCCCATGGACTGTAGCCCACCAGGCTCCTCTGTCCATGGGATTCTCCAGGCAAGAATACTGGAGGGAGTTGCCGTGCCCTTCTCCTGCTGCTCTGTAAATGGGTTCATCAGTACCATCTTTCTAGATTCCACGTAGATGCGTTAGTATACAATAATTGTTTTTCTTTCTGACTAACTTTACTCTGTATAATAGGCTCTAGGTTCGTCCACCTCATCAGGGCTGACTCAAATGCGTTCCTTTTTAAGGCTGAGTGATATTCCTTTGTATATACGTACCATAGCTCCTTTATCTATTCATCTGTCGATGGACATCTAGGTTGCTTCCATGTCCTAGTTATTGTAAATACAGCTGCAATGGAAGTTGGATTACATGTGTCTTTTTCAATTTTGGTTTCCTCGGGGTATATGTCTTATGGTGGTCTTATTTCTAGTTTTTTAAGGAATCTCCATGCTGTTCTCCATAGTGGCTGTATCAATTTGCATTCGCACCAACAGTGTGAGATGGTTCCCTTTGTAGATTTTTCGATGATGGCCATCCTGACCAGTGTGAGGTAATATTTCATTATAGTTTTGATTTGCATTTTTCTAATAGTGAGCCATGTTGAGCATCTTTTCATGTGTTTATTAGCCATCTGTATGTCTTCTTTGGAGAAATGTCTGTTTAAGTCTTTTGCCCATTTTTTGATTGGGTTGTTTTTCTGGTATGGATCTGTATGAGCCGCTTCTATAATTTTGAAATTAATCCTTTGTCAGTTGTTTCATTTGCTATTATTTTTCCCCATTCTGAAGGTTGTCTTTTCACCTTGTTTATACTTTCCTTTGCTGTGCAAAACCTTTAAAGTTTAATTAGGTCCCACTTGTTTACTTTTCTTTTTATTTCCATTCACGTTTTTCATCCTAGTAAACTACAGAGGTTTGAACCCTGCTTGATATAAAGGTGCAAACTCCCTAAACATGGAGACTTCTCATGTCTTGTTCATTATTATGTGCTTAATATGGGATGAAGCTGTTTGTTGATAAATATTTATTGAATAAAGAATAATGTCCTTTGGTGTTTTTGGAAAGAGACTTGGTTAATGTGAGGGTGTGATGCATTATGAAAGCCAGAGTGGGACAGACTGATTCATTCACCAACGATTAGGAGACATAAAAAGAAAGGTAGCAAAAAGTAAGAATTTTCATACTAAAAAAAGACATTATGATATTATGGAATGTTCACTGACATTTCCCACATTCCCCACTTTTCAGCATAAATTAAGAAGAGAATGAAGAGGGAGAACCAGAGCAGTGTGTCCGAGTTCCTCCTCCTGGGGCTCCCCATCCTGCCAGAACAACAGGGCATGTTCTTCGCCCTGTTCCTGGGTGTGTACCTGACCACGATGTTGGGCAACCTGCTCATCCTCCTGCTCATCAGGCTGGACCGTCGCCTCCACACCCCCATGTACTTCTTCCTCAGCCACTTGGCCCTCACTGACGTCTCCTTCTCATCTGTCACCGTCCCTAAGATGCTGATAAACATGCAAACCCAGGACCAATCCATTCCCTATGCAGGGTGCGTAGCACAGATGTATTTTTTCCTACTTTTTGGGTGCATTGATAACCTTCTTCTTGTAGTGATGGCTTATGACAGGTACGTGGCCATCTGTCACCCTCTCCACTACACCACCATCATGAGGGAGGGGCTGTGTATGTTTCTGCTGGCTGGATCCTGGCTCCTCTCTTGTGTCAGTGCCCTGTCCCACACCATCCTCCTGGCTCAGCTGTCCTTCTGTGCAGACAACATTATCCCACATTTCTTCTGTGACCTTGCTGCCCTGCTCAAGCTGTCCTGCTCTGACACCTCCATCAACGAGCTGGTCATATTCACTGCAGGGGCTGCGGTTGTCATTCTTCCACTGAGTGGCATCCTGGTCTCTTATGGTCTCATTGGGGTCTCCATCCTGAGTGTCCCTTCTACCAAGGGGATCTGCAAAGCGCTGTCCACCTGTGGCTCCCACCTCTCTGTGGTGTCTCTATTCTATGGAACCATTATGGCACTGTACTTTTCCACCTCTTCAGGCAAGTCCAGTGACAAAGACATGATTGCCTCACTGATGTACACAGTGGTGATCCCCTTGCTGAACCCCTTCATCTATAGCCTAAGGAACAGAGACATGAAATTGGCTCTGCGAATTCTTTTTAGAAGCAATAACTTTTTCATCCAATGAGAATCACCTAACCATGTTCTTATTTCACCCACTGACCTTGTCAGATATACCCTCTTGAAAAGTTGCATGTTCACCACACATGTCTCTAGCATCTTCCCAACTGTCCTTGAAGTGTGGTCACAATGTTATTGGTTGAATTCCTTTCACTTTAGTCATATCTATTGCCCATTTTATGCAGAGATGGGCTCAATAAAGGATAGGAATGGTAGGGACCTAACAGAAGCAGAAGATATTAAGAAGTGGCAAGAATACACAGAAGAACTGTACAAAAAGGATCTTCACGACCCAGATAATCATGATGGTGTGATCATTCACCTAGAGCCAGACATCCTGGAATGTGAAGTCAAGTGGGCCTTAGGAAGCATCACTACAAACAAAGCTAGTGGACGTGATGGAATTCCAGTTGAGCTATTTCAAATCCTGAAAGAGGATGCTGTGAAAGTGCTGCACTCGATATGCCAGCAAATTTGGAAAACTCAGCAGTGGCCACAGGACTAGAAAAGGTCAGTTTTCATTCCAATCCCAAAGAAAGACAATGCCAAAGAATGCTCAAACTACCGCACAATTGCATTCATCTCACACACTAGTAAAGTAATGCTCAAAATTCTCCAAGCCAGGCTTCAGCAATACGTGAACCGTGAACTTCCAGATGTTCAAGCTGGTTTTAGAAAAGGCAGAGAAACCAGAGATCAAATTGCCAACATCTGCTGGATCATTGAAAAAGCAATAGAGTTCCAGAAAAACATCTATTTCTGCTTTATTGACTATGCCAAAGCCTTTGACTGTGTGGATCACAATAAACTGTGGAAAATTCTGAAAGAGATGGGCATACCAGACCACCTGACCTGCCTCTTGAGAAACCTGTATGCAGGTCAGGAAGCAACAGTTAGAACTGGACATGGAACAACAGACTGGTTCCAAATAGGAAAAGGAGTACGTCAAGGCTGTATATTGTCACCCTGCTTATTTGACTTCTATGCAGAGTACATCATGAGAAATGCTGGGCTGGATGAAGAAGAAGCTGGAATCAAGATTGCCGGGAGAAATTTCAATAACCTCAATATGCAGATGACACCACCCTTATGGCAGAAAGTGAAGAGGAACTAAAGAGCCTCTTGATGAAAGTGAAAGAAGATAGTGAAAAAATTGGCTTAAAGCTCAACGTTCAGAAAACTAAGATCATGGAATCCAGTCCCATCACTTCATGGGAAATAGATGGGGAAACAGTGGAAATAGTGTCAGACTTTATTTTTCTGGGCTCCAATATCACTGCAGATGGTGATTGCAGCCATAAAATTAAAAGATGCTTACTCCTTGGAAAGAAAGTTATGACCAACCTAGGTAGCATATTAAAAAGCAGAGACATCACTTTGTCAACAAAGGTCCATCTAGTCAAGGCTATGGTTTTTCCAGTGGTCATGTATGGATGTGAAAGTTGGACTGTGAAGAAAACTGAGCACCGAAGAATTGATGCTTTTGAACTGTGGTGTTGGAGAAGACTCTTGAGTCCCTTGGACTGCAAGGAGATCCAACCAGTCCATCCTAAAGGAGATCAGTCCTGAGTGTTCATTGGAAGAACTGATGTTGAAGTTGAAACTCCAATACTTTGGCCACCTGATGTGAAGAACTGACTCATTGGAAAAGACCCTGATGCTGGGAAAGATTGAGGGCAGGAGGAGAAGGGGACGACAGAGGATGAGATGGTTGAATGGTATCACCGACTCAATGGACATGGATTTTGGTGGACTCTGGGAGCTGGTGATGGACAGGGAGACCTGGCGTGCTGCGGTTCAAGGGGTCGCAGAGTTGGACACGACTGAGTGACTGAACTGAACTTAACTGATTGCCCATTTATTCTTCCATAATCCTCAATATGGCATTGCCAGCAACACACATGCAACTTGTGGTCTTCAAAGCCCCCAATTCCTTATTAGTCAGATATGTGACTTATTGTTCTGAATATGCTACACTATTGTTTTATCTTCCTGAAGAGAGAAAGACTTAAGATGACAACATACACCAACCATCACTCTCAAAAGGAAAATATGCTGACATTTTATACTTCTGTTTTAACGGTGAAACCAGGTTTGTTTTAGGCTTAGAGGCATGAAACACAATTCTATTTTGGACCAAGCTATACATTTTCGTGTCCTGAGTTTCTAATCTCAACGTGGTAGATGATCAGGATTCTCAAATATGTTATAGCACTTTACTTTTCCATGGTGAACATTTGGAATCTCAAGTAGAACCAGTTTAAGTTTTGTGTAATATTCTTTTGCTAGGTTAAAGAACCATCCTTAGTAATAGGTGATATAACTTTTCTTTATAATCTGCAGTTTCTGTTGAAATAAATGAGATGTAAACCAACTTCATATTTCTTCTTTCTTGTTTAGTGTTTTCCAGAGCTACAGATATTAAGTTTCTCACATGCAGTTTCAATAAAGTCCAGAATGCTTACCTTTTCAATACAGTATCTAGTTATAAAGTGCTTTTGATGGTTTGCTAAAACTGAAGTATGGCAAAACAAATACAATATTGTAAAGTTAAAAAATAGAAAATAAACTAATTAAAAAAAAACTGAAGTAAACTTTAATTTTACTGTGCTTCTGACAATAGGGAACCACAGAGTAGTCAATCAAATTACCAAATTTCCCCATTCTAGGAAGACTATAATTTTCCCTCTAAATTGAATTTCTGTGTTGAGTACAGCCTTCAGCTGTCTGATTAATTTTAGTCTGGGAAAATGAGTGTTGTCTTCTTCCCAAACAGAGTTCTCACTTCTCATAGGAAAAAATTAAATGCATAAATTTACAATTTTTGCACACAAAAATATTTACTGCATGGCACTATATACCAGGCAATTTTCTACTTTCTGGGAATACAGGTTAAAAAAATTGATCCCCTTTTAGACTTTTTATTCCAGCACTCCTGATTCTGCTCATAACACTCCTTTTTCTTCCATAGCAGTTTTGAACTAACACACCATAAGCTTTACCTATTTTTTAATTGTTACTGCTTCTTTATTGGAATGTGAGCTCTATGGAAGATGATTTTTGCATCTGCAATAAATTCTAACTTTTGCTTGTAGGCAAAAACTTCTGTGAATAATGGAGGCATAAAAAGGGAGGGCAAGCATGCTGGGGATGGGGTTCATAATTTAATATTGTATGGTCCAGGAGGTAGAGCTTGTTGGAAAGATAACAAACAAGAAAACAAGACATTAGTGAGGACAGGTAAGCCAGCCATGGGGGTATCTGGGTAAAAGTATTCCAAGCATGGACATTAGCACCTAGAAATACTCTGAGGTGAGAGGGTGCCTGGCCTGTTCCAGGGACATTGAGGGGCCTGTTCAGCTGGACAGGGCTGAGCTGGGTAGAGATGGTAGGCAATAAGCTTAGAGATATCAGAGGGGCAGATCTGTAGGGCACTTAAGGTTATAGCAAGTGTATTAGTCAAGGTTCACTATGGAAACAGCACAAATGGGGTGTGTGTGTGTGTGTGTGTGTGTGTGTGTGTGTGTGTGTGTGTAGAAAGAGTGTTATTGGAATTGGTCCATGTAATTGTAGACACTAACAAGTCCAAAGTTAGCAGGGTCAGTTGGCAGCCTGGAAACCCATGGAAAAGTTATAGTTTGAGTCTGAAAGTAGTCTGAGAACAGACTTGCCTCTTTTTTGGGGGGGGGGGGGCGGTGGTCAGTTTTTCTCTTAAGGCCTTCAGCTGATTGGATGAGACCCACCTACATTATGGAGGACAATCTCCTTTATCAGAGTCTGAGCACTGAAATGTTAATCTCATCCAAAAATTAGCTTCGTGGAAACATCTAGAGTTGTATCTGGCCAAATATCTGGGTCCTGCAGCCTAGCCAATTTGACACATAAAATTAACCATTATAGTAGACTTTCTGGTTTTCAGTCTGAGGATTTGGGAACCCTTATAAAAAGGGATTCAACAGAGAAATAACAGGGCCACACTTGTTTTTTTAATTGTTTCTTTAAAAACACCCAGACTTGGGGGGGTGTAAGTGACATACAATAAACTTTGTATATCTAATGTACACTGTTTGACTAGTTTTGACATTTGTGTACACCCATGAAACTATCACTGCAGACCATGAAGATCATGAATTCCTCTGGTACCTACCCTACTTTTCTCTTGGCTCGTCTCATCTGTCCTCAGGGGAAACACTGATCTGTTTTTGCCACATGGATTAGTTTGCATCTTCTGGGCTTCACTGATAGCTCAGTTGGTAGAGAATCTGCCTGCAATGCAGAAGACCCCGGTTCAATTCCTGGGTTGGGAAGATCTGCTGGAGAAGGGATAGACTACCCACTCCAGTATTCTTGGGCTTCCCTTGTGACTAAGCTGGTAAAGAATCAGCCTGCAATGCAGGAGACCTGAATTCGATCCCTGGCTTGGGAAGATCCCCTAGAGAAGGGAAAGGCTACCCACTCCAGTATTCTGGCCTGGAGATTTCCAAGGACTGTATAGTCCTTGGGGTCACAAAGGGTAGGACATTACAGTGACTTAAAGAAAAAAGAAAGAAAAAAAATTAATTTCAGTGGAATCATACAGTTTGTATTTATTTCTTGCTGCCTTCTTTCACTCAGTGTAAGCATTTTGAGATTCATTCATGTGGTTCTGTATATCAACAGTTCATTTATAAAAATTGGTAAATAGTATTCCATTGCATGAATATACCACAGCTTTTTTGATGGATATATGGGCTATTTACAGTTTTGGCTATTAAATAAAGTTGTTATGAATATTCTTATATAAATCTATGTATAGATGTATACATTCTTTTTCTCTGGACAAATACCTAGTTCCATGCTAGGTCCAGTAACTTCAAGTTGCAAACTTCCAAAGATGCAAATGTGTCCTTTTGTGCAAGTTGTTATACTGTACTGTTGTCCTTTTCAAGGTACTGTTCTATAAGATTAAAAATGTTTTCTTTACTTTTTTTGTGTTTGTTTGTCTTTTATGTATTATTTGTGTGAAAAGTATTATAAACCTATTACAGTACTGTACTCTACAGACGATTGTGTTAGTTGGGTACCTATGCTAACTCTGTTGGACTTGTGAGCAAATTGAACTAACAAACGCACTCTCAGAACAGAACTTGTTCATGTGTAAGGAACTTACTGTATATTTTAACTTTTTTCACCACTTCACTACTTTTATTTTTTAATTTTTATTGGAGTATAGTTGATTTACAATGCTATATTAGTTCCTGCTGTATAGCAAAGTGAATCAGTTATACGTATATCCACTGCTTTAGATTCTTTTCCCATATAGGTCATTACAAAGTATTGAGTAGAGTTCCCTGTGCTATGCAGTAGGTCTTATTAGTTATCTATTTTGATATATGTTTAGCTTTTAAAGAAAATTTCAAACTGTTTCATATTCCCACAAGCCTTGTATGAGCGTTACAATTCTGTCATAGCTTCAGTGACACTTGATAGCAGTGGTCCTTTCCATTTAGCCATTTCCATTTTATCCATTCTAATAGATATGCAATGGTGCAAACAAGTTTACAGATCTGGAGTCACTTGATTGCAGGGATATCTGGGTTTCTGTGAAAAATAACCCTGTAATGTTGGGTCTTTTCTGAGCTTCTTCATTCTCTCTAACTCTGTGCCTAATTTTTATCATGCCCCAGCACTTTGACCATTTATCTGCTATTCATTTTGCATTAATTTTTTTTTCTGCACCACTCCTACTTGGGTGTGTATTTCACAAAAGGGATATCTGTTGATATTATTCACTGTTATGTCTCCAGAGCATACGTTAGTGTTTACCTTTATGAGAGCCTTAATGATTATTTAAGCACATGAATGAAAAGATGAATTCATTCAGCGATTGTGTGTGTGTGTGTATGTGTGTGTGTGTGTGTGTGTGTGTGTGTGTCAGGCACTCAGTCCTGTCCTGGACTCATTGCCACCCCATGTACTGTAGTCTGCCAGGCTCCTCTGTCCATGGGATTCTCCAGGCAAGAATAGTGGTTTGGGTTGCCATTCATTTCTCCAATTCAGTGATGACCAGGTGTCTATTGTGAGCCATAGCTAATCCCTAATGACAAAAAGGGGTTTCACAGGTGGCAGTAGTGGTAAAGAACCTGCCTGCCAACGCAGAAGACTTAAGAAATGTGGGTTGGATCCCTGGGTGGGGAAGATCCTCTGGAGGAGGACCTGCAATCTGCTCCAATATTCTTGCTTTGAGAATACCATGGACAGAGGAGCCTGGTGGGCTACAGTCCATAGAGTCGCAAATAATTGGACACGACTAAAACAACCTGGTATGCACGAACTCAGTGATAAAGACATTAACAATAAACCTTAACATTTGTCAAGCTTTCGATAAAACTCATTTACGCATCCTTGAAATTGACATGAAGAGAACGATTATTACTTTTACTTTGAAGAAACTGAATCTGAGCTCTCTGATAACTTGCTCAGTCATGCTATCTTACTAGGGGGAGAACACTGAGTCATTTTCAAAGTTATAGATTCAGTTCCCCTACACCTGAACAAGGCACAGACCATACCCTAGAGAAGCTCACAGAAGAGTGAGAAGACCTGTACATTTTAAGGGACTTTGTGTTCTAACAGAAGCCGGTGTATATGTTAGGAAGCCTGCAGAAGCTTGCCGAGATCATAAGGACTGTGTGTATCATACATCAGCAGAGAGAAGCTGAACTCATGATGCAGAGGCCACAGGGATTGGGGGAACCTCTGCCTCCCAGCTGAGACTTGACCAGCAGCCCAAGGTACCACCGACTTTAGGGACAATTTATCCTGTGGCTCCAGGTATAGCTCAGCCTCTCTGCACTCCACGTATACTTCCCTCTGAGAGCCAGGAGGAAGTTGGGCAATTAGTCCCCAGTTGACTGCTTCTCTAGTCAGGGATTGCGGGCTATTTCTCTCTGGGGTTTCTTTCTAATGAGTCAAAGGAGACCCTCTTGCCTGTTGTTTTGAGGCTGCTGAACAGACATGAGAGTCTGTAAAGGTCCTCGGGCCACCAAGGTTTGCTCTTTTTCTTTGGATGCTGGGTCTTTGGGGCAGAAAGTGAGGATTCAGGTAACAGAAAGAAGTGGAAGGTATCTGAACTCATAGCACTGTTATAGCTCAGGAGGAGCTCAGAAATCTCCATAGTCGTGCATGTATATCTGTGTGTAAATGTGTGCATGTGTGACCATGAGAGACATTGCATGTATTTGTGTGTGTGTTGTGTTGTATGACTATGTGTGTTTGTGTAACTGTGTTTCCAGAGAAGCTGGAAATTTCCTATCAGTGTGTGCTTGTTTGACTTGCATTTTTGCTTGTGTGCTGTGTGTAAGAGCTTCTGCATGGCTCATGATTCAAATATGAGTAACTTCTTGGACTGCAGTATCTGTGTAGAGGATGCTTGAGAGTTCTCTGTGTGTAGCTGAATTGTACATGTGCATTTTGTTTGTGAGTTTTGCTGACTCACATCCTGACTGTATTCACCTATTAATAGTTTGAGTATGTGTGTGTGTGTGTGTGTATGTGTGTGTGTATAATTGTGTTCAGTCATGTCCAACTGTTTGCAACCCCATGGACTGTAGCCCACCAGGCTCCTCTGCTCATGGAATTTTCAAGGGAAGAAATTTTTCTCTACTTTCCAGACATAAATAAACACTGATGGATTGAACAAAATTGAAGGTAAATAAAAGCCATTTACAGACTAAAGGACTGCAAGAATATGAGTGTTGACAGTTATCTGAGTAGAAGACTCCATCAGATCTTGAAGTAACACATCTTAAGGTCCTGACTATTTTCTCTAACTAAAGAGAGACAGAGAAATAGTAGAGTTATAGGAATAGACATTCCAAAAAATTTAAAAAAAACACACAAGATGATTGTGACTATAGAAGCTACTGTATGAACACGTTAGCTTCCTACTCCTTCTGAGTATGTTGACAATAAAGTTTAATAACACCTACCTCTTAGGACTGTTGAAAAAAATTAGTGAAGCTATTATCCAAAAATGTATTAGTCTGACATAGTGTTCATTAAATGTCAATAATCATCTAGTGCAAAGATCAATATTTCTTAAATATTGATATTATTGAATAATGAATGGTCAATCAGGCAACTAAATTCTAATAGACGCTTCCAATCCTTCAGTATCTCCTAGCTCTCAGATCTCAGATCTCAGCTGTCTTCCTACCTATGAACACCCAGATCCGAGCCAACATGAAGCACCAGAAATGTTTGGAAATACATGTACAGAAGGACGGTTTATTTCTTGACAAGAAGATAAACAAGACAATTAATGATACAAAGGGAACATTTCAGGCAAAGATGGGCTCAATAAATAACAGAAACAGTATGGACCAAACAGAAGCAGAATATATTAAGAAGAGATGGAAAGAATACACAGAAGAACTGTGCAAAAAATGTCTTAATGACCCAGGTAACCATCATGGTGTGATCACTCACCTAGAGCCAGACATCCCAGAGTTGAAGTCAAGTGGGGTTTAGGAAGCATTACTCTGAACAAAGCTAGCGGAGATAGAATTCTGGCGGAAGCATTTCAAATCCTAAAAGATGATGCTGTTAAAATGCTGCACTCAGTATGTGAACAAATTTGCAAAACTCAGCAGTGGTCAAGGAACGGAAAAAGTCCAGTTTTCATTCCATTCCCAAAGAAGGGTAATGCCAAGTAATATTCAAACTACTGCACAATTGCACTCATTTTATATGCTTGCAAGGTCATGCTCAAACCCTCCATGCTAGGCTTCAACTGTACATGAACTGAGAACTTCCAGATGCTCAATTTGGATTTAGAAAAGGCTAAGGAACCAGAGATCAAATTGCCAACATTCACTGGATCATAGAAAAAGCAAGAGAATTCCAGAAAAATATCTACTGCTGCTTCATTGACTACACTTAAGCCTTTGACTATGTGGATCACAACAAACTATGGAAAATTCTAAGAGAGATGGGAACACCAGACCATATTACCTGCCTCCTGAGAAACCTGTATGCAGGTCAAGAAGCAACAGTTAGAAGTGGACATAGAACAACAGACTGGTTTCAAATAGGGAAAGGAGTACACCAAGGCTGTATATTGTCACCCTGCTTATTTAACTTATATGCAGAGTACATTATGCAAAATGCCAGGCTGGGTGAAACACAAGCTGGAATCAAGATTGCCAGGAGAAATATCAATAACCACAGATAGGCAGATGCTGCTGCTGCTGCTAAGTTGCTTTAGTCGTGTCCGACTCTGTGCGACCCCATAGACGGCAGCCCACCAGGCTCCTTCGTCCCTGGGATTCTCCAGGCAAGAATACTGGAGTGGGTTGCCATTTCCTTCTCCAGTGCATGAAAGTGAAAAGTGAAAGTGAAGTCTCTCAGTCGTGTCTGACTCTTTGCGACCCCATGGGCTGTAGCCTACCAGGCTCCTCCGTCCATGGGGTTTCCCAGGCAAGAGTACTGGATAGGCAGATGACACCACTCTAATGGCAGAAAGCAAAAAGGAACTAAAGAGCCTCTTGATGAAAGTGACAGAGGAGAGTGAAAAAGCTGGCTTTAAATTCAACATTCAAAAAACAAAGATCATGGCATCTGGTCCCATCACTTCATCGCAAACAGATGAGGAAACAATGGAAACAGTGATGACTTTATTTTCTTGGGCTCCAAAATCACTGTGGACAGTGACTGCACCCATGAAATAAAAAGACACTTGCTCCTTGGAAGAAAAGCTATGACAAACCTAGACAATGTATTAAAAGGAGAGGCATCACTTTGCGGACAAAGGTCTGTATAGTCAAAGCCATCATTTTTCCAGTAGTCGTGTATGGATGTAAGAGTTGACCCATAAAGAAGCCTGAGTGCCAAAGAATTGAACTTTCGAACTGTGGTGCCAAAGAAGATTCTTCAGAGTCCCTTGGACAGCAAGGAGATCAAACCAGTAGATCCTAAAGGAAATCAACCCTGAATATTCATTGGAAGTACTGATACTGAAGCGGAAGCTCCAATATTTTGGCCACCTGATGAAAAGATTGACTCATTGGAAAAGACTCTGATGCTGGAAAAGATTGAGGGCAGGAGGAGAAGGGGGTGACAGAGGATGAGATGTTTGGATAGCATCATCGACTCAATGGACGTGAGTTTGAGCAAACTCTGGGAGATAGTGAAGGACAGGGAGGCCTTGTGTACTGCAGTCCATAGGGTTGCAAAGAGTTGGACATGACTGAGTGACTGAACAACAACATGTTCCCCCAGGGAATTTATCCCACTGATAGGATCCAAACTCAGAAGTTCAACTTAAGAGTGTGAGAGCTCAGATAGATGCAGATTTTAGGCCAGTTTCTTGGTCCTTGTGCTGATCATCTCATAATACTGTTTTATAAGTCCCTGAATTTGATACTAAGTTTTTGGATACTTATCCTGTCATAAAAGTAATCGATAAATTTTTGAATGTATTTTATGCAGGACTCTGCTCTTAGATAATTAATTAACTAATTAATGTGCATTAAATTAGAACCCTCTGATTAACTCTATCAATGTGTGATATTGGTATCACAGCATTACAGAGGCACAACAAGAGGCCAAGAGAGATTTAGCATCCTAAGTCATACAGCTAGAAAGCAGTGGGGCCTCACAGCGTGAGGAATCTGGCTTCAGGTCCATAACGTTAGTCAGTCCTTTGGCAGGTGTTCCTTAGAGGGTTAATATCCAGAGAGAAGCGGTCCTGTGTGTCCTGTTTATTCCTGTATCTTGACTCAGCTGATAAAGAATCCACCTGCAATGTGGGAGACCTGGGTTTGATCCCTGGGTTGGAAAGGTCTCCTGGAGAAGGGAACAGCTACCCACTTCAGTATCCTGGCCTGGAGCATTCCATGAACTGTATAGTCCATGGGGTCACAAAGAATCAGACTTAACTGAGCGATTTTCACTTTCTAGTCAAAAGCTTAGTGTCAGAAACATGGCTAATTAAAAAGAAAATCAAAGAATGAATTTACTCTGGTCTCCATCCAAATTGATCTATTGAACATTGAGGATATGTTGTCACTTGCTCTGATAACACTAGGTGATAAAAGAAATTTAGGAGAAAATTCTTCTTCTCTATGACTAAGTTAGAGACCTTAGTATGTGTGTATGTTAGTCGCTCAGTTGTGTCTGACTCTTTGCAACGCCATGGACTGTAGCCTGCCAGGCTCCTCCATTCATGGGATTTTCCAGGCAAGAATACCGGAGTGGATTGCCATTTCCTTCTCCAGGGTATCTTTCCAACCCAGAGGCTGAACCCGGGTCTCTGGCATTGCAGGAAGACTCTTTACTGTCTGAGCAACCAGGGAAGCCAGAGAGACCTTAGTGTGGTCGCCATAACCACAATATCAAAGCTTCTGACATTTCCCCCTTGCCTTCATCCCCAGCAGACGTGAGCAGAGCATGAGGAAGGAGAACCAGAGCAGCGTGTCCGAGTTCCTCCTCCTGGGGCTCTCCATCCGGCCAGAGCAAAAGGACATGCTCTTCGCCCTGTTCCTGGGCATGTATCTGACCACAGTGCTGGGCAACCTGCTCATCGTCCTGCTCATCAGGCTGGACCCTCACCTCCACACCCCCATGTACTTCTTCCTCAGCCACTTGGCCTTCTCTGACATTTCCCTTTCCACTATCACAGTTCCAAAGATGCTGATGAACATGCAGACTCAGCAACAATCCATCCCCTATGTGGGATGCATTTCCCAGATGTATTTTTTCATACTTTTTGGCTGTCTCGACAACTTCCTTCTTGCAGTGATGGCATATGACAGGTACGTGGCCATATGTCAGCCACTTCACTACACCACTGTCATGAGGCAGGAGCTGTGTATCTCATTGGTAGCTGTGTCCTGGTTCTTCTGTTGTGTCCATGCCCTGTTGCACACCCTCCTCTTGGTCCAACTGTCCTTCTGTGCTGAAAATACCATCCCCAACTTCTTCTGTGACCTCCCTGCCCTCCTGAAGATGAGCTGCTCAGACATTTCCATCAATGAGCTGGTCATCTTCACTGAAGGAGGAATGCTGTTCATCTTGCCTCTGAGTAGCATCTTGGGCTCGTATGTCCGTATAGGGACCATCGTCCTGAGGGTCCCCTCTGCTAAGAGACTCTTTAAAGCCTTCTCCACCTGTGGCTCCCACCTCTTTGTGGTATCTTTGTACTATGGCACACTTGCTGGTGCTTACTTTTTCACCTCATTATGGGACTCCAATGACAAAGACATAATTGCTTCAGTCGTATATACAGTGGTTACTCCCATGCTGAACCCCTTTATCTATAGCCTCAGAAACAGAGATATAAAACAAGCCTTAGAAATATTTGTCTTTAGGAGTAACTTCTTCAAGTGAGAATCACTAAATCCTCTGATTACAGTCTTGAGCACAGTGATATATATCTTCTAAAATTCTTCTATGGTTGGCAACTTGCTCTGTAACTTCTATGGTTGGCAACATGCTCTGTAACTTCAAATGAATATGCATCCTGCTTTCATGCTGTTGTTTAGTCATTCAGCCCTGTCCAGTCTTTGCAACCCCATGAACACCAGCATGCCAGGCTTCCCTGTCCTTCACTATTTCCCAGAGTTAGCTCAAACTCACGTCCATTGAGTCAGTGATGCCATCCAACCATCTCATCCTCTGCTGTCCCCTTCTCCTCAATCTTTCCCAGCATCACGTCTTCTCCAATGAGTTAGATCTTTGCATCAGGTGGTCAAAGTATTGGAGCTTCAGCATCAGTCCTTCCAGTGAATATTCAGGGTTGATTTCCTTTAGGATTAACTGGTTTGGTCTTGCTATCAGTTCTTCAGCACTCAGCATTCTTTACAGTTCAACTCTCACATTCATACATGACTACTGGAAAAACCATACCTTTGACTATATGGAACTTTGTCACCACAGTGATGTCTCTGCTTTTTAATATGCTGTCTAGGTTTGTTACAGCTTTTCTTCCAAGGAGAAAGTGTCTTTTAATTTCATGGCTACAATCACTCTCTGCAGTGATTCTGGAGCCCAAGAAAAGAAAGTCTGTCACTGTTTCCATTTTCCCCCCATCTATTTGCCTTGAAGAGATAGGACCAGCTGTCATGTTGTAGTGTTGTTAATATGCCAACAAAGTCCAGTTTGTTACTTGGACTCTTATATATTCTTAATTTTATTTTTTTCTGTTGTTTTTATTATCTCATAAAATATGTAAAATATATTATGCAAAACATTTTTATACTATGTTGTTGAGGACACACAGATTTATCATCATGATCTGCTCCTGGTGGACAGATTCTTCTACGTAAGGTGTGCTGAAATTGGATGCATTGGCTTCAAGCTGATTGCTGCTGCTGCTGCTGCTAAGTCGCTTCAGTCGTGTCCAACTCTGTACGATCCCATAGACGGCAGCCCACCAGGCTCCTCCATCCATGGGATTTTCCAGGCAAGAGTACTGGAGTGGGGTGCCATTTCTTTCTCCAGGGGATCTTCCTGACCCAGGAATCGAACCTGGGTCTCTTGCATTGCAGGCAGATTCTTTACTGACTGAGCCATGTGAGAAGCCCCAAAAGAAAGCTAGCATCTTACTAACATCGGAGAAGGCAATGGCACCCTACTCCAGTACTCTTGCTTGGAGAATCCCATGGACGGAGGAGCCTGGTGGGCTACAGTCCATGGTGTCACAAAGTGTCGGACACGACTGAGCGACTTCCCTTTCACTTTTCCCTTTCATGCACTGGAGAAGGAAATGGCAGCCCACTCCAGTGTTCTTGCCTGGAGAATCCCAGGGACGGGGAGCCTGGTGAGCTGCTGTCTATGGGGTCACACAGAGTCGGACATGACTGAAGTGATTTAGCAGCAGCAGCAGCAACCATTTGAAGTATACAAGTAGATGGCATTTGGTATATTTATCACTGTTCTCCTATTCTAGGGCTTCAAAGTAGACTCTGGAACATCATTGCAATTGAATACTTTGCAGCTATGAAAAAAATAATGACAAAGATACTTATGAATCAATGTGGAGGGATTTCAAAGCTATATTATTAAATGGAAAAAAGAAATGTGTAAAAGTGCATCTATAGAATGCTACTTCTTGTGTAAAAGTGAAGGGAAACTAATATTGAGTTGGCCAAAGTATTTGTTTGGGTTTTTCCATAAGATGGTATGGAAAAACCGAATGAACTTCTTGGCCAACCCAATATAAACATGTAACTTCTCACTGAGCAAGAAGCCCACAAAGAGTAAATCAGAAACTAATGAGACTGTTTATCTACAGGACGTGGGTGGGAATAGGATAGAAAAAGATGGGGAGATGAGTATATTTATTTGTATAATTTGACTATGTTATCTTTTACCTACTAAAAAATAAATTGAGGATAATGGAAAATAAAGCAAAGTAGAATAAAACAAAAAATGAGCTTAACTATATTTCAAATTAATACCATAATCAGACTGAAGGGGAAAATAAAATAATTCAGTAATTGTCAAACACTGAATTTTGCATATAAACTGCTCTCACAGTAAAGAAAAAACTAAGTAAGTGTTTGAGCTGAAGTTAGTTTGTCATTAACAGGGGTTTGATGCTGGGAGCCAGCTCACGAGATCCCACCCATGACAGAGTCATGAGAAAGAGGACTGATTTGAGCACGGCTTCTTAGGCCTCGGAGATTCTCGAGAGGCTGCCTCAGCGCTCACCTTAAAAATTAGATCTCTCTTTCTGACGCTTGCTATAATAGACCTCTTCTTGTCTTCTGTGACTTGGACAAAAGGCTTTTCCTGATTCTCATCTGAAATAGATCAGTCTGAAACCCCAATCAACAAGGCCCCTGAACGGTAGCACCCTAGATGGAGTTGTCTGGGATACAGAGTATGCTGATCTAAATTCCTTTTGCTAACATATTGGTTTGTTTAGTGAAGGTACCTGTGCCTTTGGAGCTAATGTGCATGACTGTTCCTTAGTGATAGAACAGCATTGAGAGCCTCCACACGGAAAGCCCCTATGGGCACAAAACCCTTCGCAGGAAAAAAGGCTTGTTGGGAAATATAGGAAATGTTGCTTTGTGAAACCGTTGCTTAGTCTATATTTACTCGCTATGTTTTTACTCTTAACGTATTTAGCCTGTATAATAAAAGCATAATAGTTGAAGATTTATATAAATAGAAGTTTAGCTGTAATACAAATAGTGAGACAATTGTTGATTTAACTGAAGATTCTTACTTAGAGCTGACCTTCAGCTTGCTGTTCTATGACTTTATGGGACCACATTCTTTTCTGTTAAGCTCAAGACGTAAAGTAAATTACCGAAAACAGGTTTTGCCTTGAAACTTTCTATTGATGGGTTCTTTCCTGCTGTGCCTGATACAAAAGTGTTCTGACTGATCAACCCTTATCAATAGGAGAATCACAAGATGTTGGCAGGCCCCCAGGCCAGAAGATGATGTAAACAAAATGAACTAAGATATGCAAACAATGTTGGAAAAGGTCAACACTGTTGACCCATTAAGCTGATTTGATATAACTCTGTACATTTGTTTCTATGTACCACTAAAGATATAAAAGCTGTCTTAAAAAACAATAAAGGCGGGAGACACTTGGAAACACCGAGACTCGCTGTGTCTTCTCATTCACATCGCCGACGCCGTCCATCCTGAGGGAACCCCTGGACCAGCTGGAGCAGGACTCCGGCAGTTTGAGTTCAAGATTCTGAAATTACTTGTATTCAAAGATTTAGCAAATAAATAAGCTTATTCTGGAAAAGGGAGTAATTCATCAGTTGGGGAAAGATGCCATGTACATGGAAAAGGAGAGGCTGGAAAGAACTCTATGGTGTCAAGCTTGAATTGGGTATGTATCAGCTTGAGCTCGTGGATTTTAATATATTTCAGCCTGTCTAAACAGGCTGAAATTTTATATTCCATACCAATACTGGTTCCCATCCCACATTCTTTCTGTTCCACTCCTGACCTATCGCCAGGACTCCTATGGCTCAGCCCTTTGGCCTCTGCAAGGATCCATCTCAAGAGGAAGGCAAGAAATTGGCCAATTAGCTCAGTTGGTTTCTTCTCTAACCGGAAGCTTGGGGATGAGTTCCCTGGGGCCTTAGTCCTACTGGTAGAAAGGAATCTTCCTGCTCATTATTCTAGCTCTTGTAATCAGGCATGGAAGGTGCTAAAGATCCTTAGATCATGGAGGTATAAGAGATAGGTGTTTAGGTAGCAGCCTGGACCAGCAAGAATCAACATCAATCTGAGCAAGGTGGGGAACCATCTCTTTTCCTACATATGTGCATTGGTGTGAGGACTAGGAGAAAGAGAGAGAAAAAGTGTGATTTGGTTCACACACTGACTAAATGGTGCTGCCCACCACACAAGTGGCCATATATTTAAAATGAACTAAAATTACCTAAAATGAATAATTTGCTTTCTTGCTTGCACTAGTTATATTTCAAGTCTTTAGTAGTCACGAGGTTGGTGCTACTGTATTGGACAAAGCAGATGTAGAATATTTCCATCACTGTAGAACGTCCTATAATGGGCTGGACCATGGAGGGCTGGAATTCTCTTGCAATGCATGGGTATGGACTTGTATTGGTATGTGTGTGTTATTTGTGTGCTGAGTTTGACTATAGGTGATTCAGTGTGTGTAGTGGAGTTTCTCTCTGTGTGTGTACAGTTTGTGAACTGTTTGGGTGACTGGATGTGGTCTTGGCATATTTTTTTTAAAACAGCTTTTGCGGTGTGATTGTTATATAAAACTGTACATACCTAATATACACAGTTTGAGGAGTTTGCACATATGCATACACATGTAAAGCCATCACCACAATCAAGTCATCGACATATCTATCTACTCTAAAAATTTCCTTTTGTCCCTTTTTTGTGGTAAGAAATGAATTTTTAAGAATTTTTAATGAATTTTTAAGTGCACAATATAGAATTTTTGCCTCTAGGCAATATGCTGTATAGTAGGTCTCTAGAATTAATTCATTTTGCATAACTGAAACTTTATATCAATTGAATAACATACTACATTTCCCCTTCTCTCCAGCCCTTGATAATCTTCACTTATCCTCTGCTTCTGTGAATTTCTTAAACTGAAATTATGCAATATGTTTCCTTAAAGGACTGATTTATTTCACTTAGCATAATGTCCTCCCGGTGTACCCCACTGTCACAAATGTTGGAATTTCCTTTTTTAAAGGCAAAATAATATTTCATTGCATATATATGCCATATTTTCTTTACCCATTCATCTGACAATAGACATTTGGATTGTTTCCATAACTTAACTATTGTGACTAGTACTGCAATACACATGGGAGTAGATATATCTTTGACATTCTGATTTCTATTCTTTCTGATATATGCCCAGAAGTGGGATCGCTGGATCGTATGGTAGTTCTGTTTTTAATGTTTTGGGAGAAACTCCATGCTGTTTTCCAAAGCAGCTGCACCATTTACATCTGCACCAACAGTGTAGTAAGGTTTTTGTCTGCATGATATTTAAATTGTATAAAGACAAAGTATTTCATTTCAAAGCTGTGTGAAAGTTGGTCTGAATCCATAAAAACCTCTACACTTTTGTCTAAGATAAGTCAGAGAGGGTCAAAAAGAAGCACGTTGGGTTTTGTTTCTCTGTTAATCTGTGTGTCTGTCTTTGTATACAGCACACTCACAGTCTAATTCTCCTCTCTTTGAATGAGTGTAGAGCGGAGTGAGCTAAGTGAGTGACTTGGAAACAAGTGTGTGCTTTTGGCCTGGGGAGACAGCCTCGCAGCCTGACTCTTCTCTTGTCTCAGCTCTAGACACAAACAGGCAGCTCTAAACAAAGTCCTCTATATGCCAAGTTGGTAGCAATTTGTCCTGGTGGCTTGAAGGTTACCGAAGTTCTCCAGGGCTTTTTTTCATCGACATTTAATTATTTCCATATTTCCACCTTGGGGGACATGGTGGAGTCAATTCTGGAACCTTGTCTAGTTAATCTGATGATTGTGAATTCTGATACAACTTTTTGGTCCTACAGCATCTGTAATGTCTTGGCTCTCTGACCACATCATTGGGTAAATTCTCATGTCACTCACTTTGCAAGTATGCTCAGAACTCACTCAAGCATTTAAAACACTGGAGATGGAAGGGGAGAGAGAGACAGCGGCGTGCGTGAAGGCAATTACGTGTGTCATGCTCAGTTACTCAGTTGTGTCCGAGCTTTATGACCCCAGGGACTGCAGCCCGCCAGGCTCCTCTGTCCATGGGATTCTCCTGACAAGAATACTGGAGTGCGTGGGTTGCCCTTTTCTCCTCCAGGGAATCTTCCCGACCCAGGAATCGAACTGGCATCTCCTCCATCTTCTATATCATCAGGCAGATTTATGAAGGCAGATACTAATTTATTCCAAATTTTTTTAAAGTGCAGAGAGTCAAGCGCTATGGATGTGCTCATCTTTAGGGACCATAGTCTGGGCCCTGGAGGTGAGAGGGAGACCCCAGAAGTCAACACACATTTTCAGGAAGCTTCTTGATCTTGCTTGATGGTCTTCTCATATCTTTGTTATATTTAGTTTCTGATCTGGGATCTTGGTCACTCATTCTGCCCAAATAATTAATTGATTTATATAGTTTTGGGGTCACTCTCTTTTTGACTGCTTCTTTTTAGTCAATGCTTATTAACCTTTGTGACATATTTCTAAATTAACAAAATTTTATTGTGCTAAATATATATGACATAAGTATTACCATTTCAATGATATTTAAGTGTACAGTCCTGTGGCATTAAGTACATTCATACTGTTGCACGACCATCACCACCATCCACTCCAGAACATTTTTATCTTCCCAAACTGAAACTCTGCATCCGCTGAATAATAACTCCTCATTTTCTTCCCCCCATGCAAGGCCCAGCAACCACCATTCTATTTTTTGTCTCCATGAATTTGACCATTCTAGGAATCTCATGTACGTGGAATCATGCAATATTTACATATGTGTGACGGGCTGATTTTACTTAGCATAATGTCCTCAAGGTTTATGGATGTTGTAGCATGTGTCAGGATTTCTTTCCTTTTTAAGGATGAGCAATATTCCATTGCATGTAGAGACCACATTTTGTTTATCCATTCATTTATCAGTGGATACAGATTCTTTTCATCTTTTGACTATTGTGAATAACGCTGCTTTAAACAGGGGCTTCCCTTGGGGCTCAGCTGGTGAAGATTCTACCTGTAATGTGGGAGACCTGGGTTTAATCCCTGGGTTGGGAAGATCCCCTGGAGAAGGGAAAGGCTACTCACTCCAATATTCCGGCCTGGAGAATTCCATGGACTACAGCCCATCAGGTTCACAAAGATTCAGACATAACTGAGCGACTTTCACTTCACTTCACTTCAAACATGGTTATACAAATATCTTTTTAGCCCCTGCTTTCAGTTCTTTGGGACATATTATCAAAAGTGAAATTTCTGAGGTGTTAGACACTTAGTCATGTCCTACTCTTTTGTGACCCCATGGACTATAGCCCACCAGGCTCCTCTGTCCAAGGAATTCTACAGGTAAGAATACTAGAGTGGGTTGCCATTCCCTTCTCCAGGCAATCTTCCCAACCCAGGGATTGAACCTGAGTGTCCTGCATTGCAGGCAGATACTTTACTGCTGAGCCACCAGGGAAGTCCTGAAATTTCTGAATCATATGGGAATTCTATGCTTAACTTTTTGAGGAACTGACATAATGTTTCTTTACTTCCTTTCTCCCTTCCTCTCTCCCTCTCTCCATTCTTTTCTTTCTATGTCATTATAATGATGAGAGGTGAGTTTATGGATTGAGCATTTATTTTGTACATGATATATTACTTTTACAATAACGCTTTAAGTGGTATCTGTGTGTGTGTGTGTTTGTGTCTGTGTGAACGCAAGACAGACACAAGCACATAAGCAGCCTGGTTGTAAAGCCATGGAAGAGACTGTATCTTATTTATTACTCTCCCTCTAATGTCTATTGTAGTGTCTCCACCATGTTTAAAAAAGAATGAGGTCTTCCTGATTTCCATTGAAGAGTTTGATAGATGTTCATTCATTAATGTGTTATTAGTGTCTCCAAGTGACTGTGTCAGTGCTCAGACAGATCACATTTTCATTGTTCCACCACACTGGATGAGGCATCAATGTGTGAGTGAAATGCAGTGAGATTTGTCTATACAATGACACAGCCACTGGGAGAAATTATGTGACCATATGGTAATTGCTATGCTCAATATGTCTAAGTTTCTGACATTTCCCACTTCTGTTCATCCCCAGCAGAGATAAGAAGAGCATGAGGAGGGAGAACCAGAGCAGCGTGTCCGAGTTCCTCCTCCTGGGGCTCCCCATCCAGCCGGAGCAGCAGGGCGTGTTCTTCGCCCTGTTCCTGGGCATGTACCTGACCACAGTGCTGGGCAACCTGCTCATCCTCCTGCTCATCAGGCTGGACCCTCGCCTCCACACCCCCATGTACTTCTTTCTCAGCCACTTGGCCTTCACTGACATCTCCTTCTCATCTGTCACCGTCCCTAAGATGCTAAGGAGCATGCAAACCCGGGACCAATCCATCCCCTATGGAGGGTGCATAGCCCAGATGTTTTTTTATATACTTTTTGGTTGTGTTGATAACCTGCTCCTCTCAGTGATGGCCTATGACAGGTACGTGGCCATCTGTCACCCTCTCCACTACAGCACCGTCATGAGGGAGGGGCTGTGTGTGCTGCTAGTGGCCGGTTCCTGGATTCTCTCCTGTGGTAGTGCCCTTCTCCACACCCTCCTACTGGTCCAGCTGTCCTTCTGTGCTGACAACATCATCCCCCACTTTTTCTGTAGCCTCCCCATCCTGCTCAAGCTGTCCTGCTCTGACACCTCCATCAACGAGCTGGTCATATTCACTGCAGGGGCTGTGGTTGTCATTCTTCCACTGAGTGGCATCCTGGTCTCTTATGGTCTCATTGGGGTCTCCATCCTGAGGGTCCCTTCTACCAAGGGGATCTGCAAAGCCCTGTCCACCTGTGGCTCCCACCTCTCTGTGGTGTCTCTATTCTATGGAACCATCATGGCACTGTACTTTTCCACCTCTTCTGACAAGTCCAACAACAAAGACATGATTGCTTCGCTGATGTACACAGTGGTGACCCCCATGCTGAACCCCTTCATCTATAGCCTAAGGAACAGAGACATGAAATTGGCTCTGGGGTTTCTTTTCAAAAGCAATAACCTTCTCATCAAGTGAGAATCACCTAACTATGTTCTTATTTAAACCCACTAACTTTGTCAGAAATGCCCTCTTAAAAAGTTGCGTGTTGACCATCTATGTCTCTAGCACCTTCCCAGGTATTTTTAAATGGCCGCTATGTTACTGGGCCAGTTCCTTTCATTTTAGTCATATCTGTTTTTCATTGATCTTCCATTGCCCCACAACACATATGTGACTTGTGGTCTTCAAAGCACCAAACTCCATATTAGTGAGATATGTGATTGATCATTCCGAATACATTGCACTATTTTTTTTTAAATATTTATTTATCTGGCTGTGTTTTAGCTGCAGCACACAGGATCTTTGTTGCATCATGCAGGATCTTTCTTTGCAGCACACGGACTCTCTGGTTGTGGCCCAAGGGCTCAGAAATTGCAGCACACAGGCTTAGCTGCTCTGTGGCATAGTTTCCCAACCGGAGGTCAAACCTGTGCCCCCTGCTTGCAAGGCAGATTCTTAACCACTGGGCCACCAGAAAGGTTTCTTGAATATTCTGCCCTATTGTTTTATCTTCCTGAAGAGAGAAAGACTTGCTAAGACAACAACACACATCAACTACCTCTCTTAAAAGGAAAACATGACAGTGGCATTTTATGCTTCCTTTTTAATGACGAAGCCAAGTTTGTTTTAAATTTAGGCTAAGATTAGAGGTTGTATTTTGAAATATGGTTGTATTTTGGACCAAGTTGTACCTTCATGGGCTTCCCTGGTGGCTCTAGGGGTAAAGAAACTGCCTGCCAATGCAGGAGATGAGGATTAGATCCCTGGGTCAGAAAGATCCTCTGGAGTAGAGCATGGCAACCTACTCCAGTATTTTTGCCTGGAGAATTCCATGGACAGAGGAGCCTGGTGGGATACAGTCCATAAGGTCACAAAGAGTCGGACTGAAGCCACTTAGCAAGCATGCACGCATGTACCTTCTCATACCCTGGGTTTCTGATCCTCAGGTGGTAGATGTTAGAATTCTCCAATGTGTTACAGCACTTCATTTTCTATAATGAAATGAGCATTTTGGAATCTCAAGTAGAGTCAGATTAAGTTTTATGGAATATTCTTTTGATAAGTTAAAGAACCCTTCTTAGTAATAGGTGATATAACTTTTCATTATAACTTAAGAGTTTCTATCTGTTGAAATAAATTAGATATAAACCAGTCCCTTATTTCTTCTTTCTTGTCTAGTGTTTTCCAGGCACAAATATTCAGTTAAGTTTCTAATTTTTAGCTTTAATGAAGTCCAGAATTCTAGCTTCTCAATGCAGAATCTAGCTAATAAAGTACTTTAGATGGTTTGCTAAAACTGAAATAGACTCTAATTTGATTGTACCTGTGACAGTAACAGACCACAGAGTAGTCACTCTGGTTACCAATTTCTCCATTCTAGGAAGACTATAATACTTCCCTCTAAATTGGATTTTTGTTTTGAGAACAGGCTTCTGCTGTCTGATTACTTTTGGTATGGGAAAATAAGGGTTGTCTTTTACCCAGATGTCACACTTTTAATAGGAAAAAACTAAATGCATGAACTTACAGTTTATGCACACAAGAATACTTACTGCATGACTACTATGTATCAGGCAATTTTCTACATTCTAGGAATACAAGTTAAAAAACAAAACAAAACTGATCCCCTTGTAGAGTTTACATTCCAGCACTCCTGATTCTGCTCATTATGCTCCCCTCTTTTTTTCATAGTAGTTTTGAACCTTCCAATACACCATAAGCTTTCCTTATTTTTTGTCGTTGCTACTTTACTGGAATGTAAGCTCTACGGAAGATGGGTTTTTGTCTGATATAAATAAATTCTAGGTTTGTTGGTAAGTAAAAACTTCTATGAATAAAGGAGACTTAAAAAGGGGGATCAAGAGTTCTAGGGGTGAGGTCTGACTCTTTGCAACCCCATGGACCATAGCCTGGCAGGCTCCTCTGCTCATGGAATTCTCCAGGCCAAAATGCTAGAGTGGGTAGCCGGTCCCTGCTTCAGAGGATCTTCCCAACCCAGGGATCAAACCCAGGTCTCCTACATTGCAGGCAGATTGTTTTATGGTCTGAGCCACCAGGGAAGCCCAACTTTCACAAAAAAAGGGGTTCAAGAGTGCTAGGGGTGAGATTCATAATTTGATTTCATGTGGTCCAGGTAGAGTTCATTGAAAAGATAACATCCAAAGTTGTTAGTGAGGACAGGTAAGTGAGCCATGGAGGTATCTGGGCAAAAGTATTTGAAGCATGGAAATTAGCACCTAGAAATGCTCTGAGGTGAGATGGTGCCCGGGCTGTTCCAGGGACACTGAGGGGCCTCTATAGCTGGACAGGGACGAGTAGGGGAGGGATGGCAGGTGGTAAGTTTAGAGATATCAGAGAACCAGATCTGTAGGGTACTTAAGGTCATAGCAGGGGTATTAGTCAAGGTTCTCTAGAGAAATAGAATGAACAGCATGTGTGTGTGTCTCTCTGTGTGTGTGTGTGTGTGAGAGAGAGAGAGAGAGAGAGAAAGAGAGAGATTCATTGGAATTGGCTTGTGTAATTGCAGATACTAGCAAGTCCAAATTCAGCAGCATGGGTTGGCAGCCTGGAACCCATGGACAAGTTGCAGTTTGAGTCTGAAGGTAGTCTGGGGACAAAAATGCCTCTTCTTTAGGGGAACCATTCTTCGTCTGGTGGCTCAGTCAGTAAAGAGTCTGCCTGCAATGTGGGAGATTTGGGTTCAATTCCTGGGTCGGGAAGATCCCCTGGAGAAAGAAATGGCAACCCATTCCAGTATTCTTGCCTGGAGAATTCCATGGACAGAGGAGCCTGGTGGACTACAATCCATAGGGTCACACAGAGTCAGGCACAACCAAATGATTAACACTTCCTTCAACTGATTGAATAAGGCCCACCTACATTAGGGGGGACAATCTGCTTTAATCAGAGTCTGGATTGCAATGTTAATCTCAATCAAAAATATCTTCATGGAAACATATAGAGTTGTGTTTGACCAAATATCTGGGCCCTACAGCCTAGCCAAGTTGACACATAAAATTAACCATTCTAGGTGACTTTCTGGTTTTCATTCTGAGGATTTGGGAACCCATTGAAAGGGATTCAGTAGAGGAAAAACATGATCATACTTGATTTTGTTATTGTTTCTTTAAAAACACCTGGATTTGGGGGGCTATAAATGACATACAATAAACTTTGTATATCTAAAATACACTATTTGCCTAGTTTTGACATTTGAATAACCCATCATGATCATGAATTTTCCTAATGCCTACCCTACTGCTCTCTCTTTGCTCCTCCCATCTGTCCCCAGGGAAAACACTAATCTGTTTCTGTCACATGGGTTAGTTTGCATCTTTTACAAGTTTATTTAAGAAGCTATTTAAGTTTATTACAGTGTGTGTTCTTTTCTTGCTGCCTTCTTTCACTCAGCATAAGCATTTTGAGATTCATTCGTGTTGTACTGTGCATCAGTCGTTCATTTTTAAAAATTGGTGAGTAGTATTCCGTTGTATGGAGAAGGCACTGGCGACCTACTCCAGTGTTCTTGCCTGGAGAATCCCAGGGATGGAGGAGCCTGGTGGGCTGCCGTTTATGGGGTCGCACAGAGTCGGACACGACTGAAGCGATTTAGCAGCAGCAGCAGCAGCAGCAGCATTCCAATGTATGGACATACCACAGATTTTTTTTGATGGGTATGTGGGCTGTTTCCAGTTTCTGGTTATTAAATAAAGCTGTTATGAACATTCTTGTGTAAGTCTATGTATAGGTATATACATTCATTTTCTCTGGACAAATACCTAGTCGTGCTAGGTAATATATGTTGAACTTTTTCCCCTTTTCACTACTTCTATTTTTTAAATATTTGTTGAAATATAGTTTATGTCCAATGTTGTGTTAGTTTCTGCTGTTCAACAAAGTGAATCAGTTATACATGTACATATATCCACTCTTTTTTTTTTTAGATTCTTTTCCCATATAGGTCATCACAGAGTACTGAGTAGAGTTCCCTGTATTATGCAGTAGGTCCTTATTAGTTATCTTTTTTGGTATATATTTAACTTTTAAATAAATTTCCAAACTGAGCAGTATATATGAGTTCCAGTTGTGTCATAGCTTCAACAACATTTTATATCAGTGGTTCTTTCCATTTTAGCCAATCTAATGGGTGTAAAGTAGTGCAAAGCAGTTTACAGACCTGGAACCACTTGATTGGACAAATGTCTGGGTTTCTGAGAAAAAGTTATCTTGTAACACTAGGTATTTTCTGAGCTTCTTGATTCTCCCTAGCTCCATGCCTGATTTTTATCAGACCCCAGCACTTTCACCATTTACCTGCCATTCATTTTGCATTAACGATTTTTTTTTACACCCCCTCCCACTTGAGTATGTGTTCCACAAAAGGGATTTATTTCTGTTGATATTATTTGCTGTTTTGTCTCTAGAGCATAAGTCACTGTTCACTTTAAAGAGAGTCTTAATGATTATTTAAGTGAATGAACGAATGAATAAATGAACAGATGAATTCATTCAACAATTACTAATCAGAATTGTCTATTGCGATCTATAGCTGATCCTTAGTGATACAAAGACATTGACAACAAACCTTACCATTTGTTAGGCTTTCATTATGTGCTCACATAAGCATCCTTCAAACTCACATGAAGAATATGATCATTGTTTCCAAGTTGAAGAAACTGAATCTGAGCTCTTTGATAACTTGCTCAGGTGTGCTCTCTTACTAGGGGGAGAGCCCTGAGTCTTTTTTCCAGAGTTATAGATTCAATGAAAATGAATGTGAAAGTCTCTCAGTTGTGTCCAACTTTTTGCAACCCCATGGACCATACAGTCCATGATATTCTCCAGGCCAGAATACGGGAGTGTAGCCTCTCCCGTCTCCAGGGGATCTTCCCAACACAGGTATCTAACTCTGCTCTCCCACATTGCAGGTGAATTCTTTACCAGCTGAGCAACAAGGGAAGCCCAACTTCAATCCCCCTACTCCTCAGGAGTAGGGAGCCCTCTACATTTTTTAAATTAATTCATTTATTTTAATTGGAGGCTAATTACTTTACAATATTGTAGTGGTTTTTGCCATACATTGACATGAATCAGCCATGGGTGTACACGTGTCCCCCATCCTGAACCCACTTCCCACCTCCCTCCCCATCCCATCTCTCAGGGTCATCCCAGTGCACCAGCCCTGAGTGCCCTGTCTCATGCATTGAACCTGGATTGGTGATCTATTTCACGTATGGTAATATACGTGTTTCAATGCTATTCTCTCAAATCATCCCACCCTCGCCTTCTCCCACAGAGTCCAAAAGTCTGTTCTTTACATTTGCATCTCTTTTGCTGTCTTGCATATAAGGTCATCGTTACCATCTTTCTAAATTCCATAAATATGCGTTAATATACTGTATTGGGGAGAAGGAAATGGCAACCCACTCCAGTGTTCTTGCCTAGAGAGTCCTGTGGATGGAGGAGGCTGGTGGGCTGCCGTCTATTGCACAGAGTCGGACACGACTGAAGCGACTTAGCAGCAGCAGCAGCATGGGGTCCATTCTTCTGTTCTTCGATCTTCTAAGCTAGGCTCAGCCCCTGCTCTATAGGAGCCTCTCCAGGCAGTGGGGAGACCAGTGAACTCTAGGCATGGCTTGTGCCAGAGGTCCAGGAGCCTTGCTCTGACATGGGAGTAGGCTTACTTTATCTCCATGAATACTTATGAGGCCCAAGACTGACTTTGGTCCCTTTACCACCCGCTTGAAACAAGCAGATCAGACAGAAAGGAAACCAAGGTATCACTGGCATCAGAAACACTGTCCCCAGGGACTCCAGGGTTTCAGCCCCTCTGGCCCCTGCACAGGCTCCTCCCCTAGAGGCCAGCAGGAATGTTGTTTAATTAGCCCATGTTGACTCTTTCTTTATTGATGATCCTGGGTGTTTTCCCCTCATGTCTTCCTTCTGCTAGAAAATAAAAGCCTCCTGCTCATTGTTCTGTTACTGATAAACAGACATGCAAGTCTGTGACAGTCCCTGAACCACGGAGACTGTACCTTGTCCTTTGGCTCCTGGGTCTGTTAGAAAGAAAGCAAGGACTAAGGTGATATGCCAGAGCAGAAGGTATTTGAGCATATTAATAACAAACATAGGTCAGAAGGGGCTCGTGTAAACTGATGTGTGTGTGTGATTATGAGACTGAGTGTGCATGTTCTGTGTTTTCTATCTGAGTGTTGCTGACTCATATATGGAAAATCTCCACCTGGGATGTGCTTTGACCGGGCATGGCTAGAAATCTATGAGCAGTATATGTGCTTTAGTGGTTAAGTCTATGTTGCCTGTGTAGTGTTTGTGTGACTCTCTGTGTTGTTGTGATTTGAATATTTGTGATTGTCTGGGAGTGCCTGTACATATGCATTTCTATTACATGTTTTTTGTCAGTTCTTTGTGGGACTCTTTGTATGTTATGTGTGCTTTGCCTCTATGAGAGAATGCTTATTTATGAACTTTCTGTGAAACAGATTTGTACCCTGATCATCTTCATCTATGGCAGGCATATGTCAGAGAGAATAGAAAATTACCATTTAACAGAATGTGTGTTGTGAAGTATATGTGTGGGAGAAAGAGAGAAATTACAGGTGTAGAGGTGTCTGTACTATATTTAACAAACTCACATCTCTACTAAATTCACCTAGAAGTGATAAGGGAAATGTGAGGGCTTAAATTCTAATAAAGCTATGTGTGTGTGTGTGTAGGTGTGTTTGCATATGCACACACATGTGTGCCTGAGTATAAGACCGTCTTTCCAGTGTTCCTTTTGACTTAGAACAGAACCCACTAAGGCACTTTCAAATTGGATCCTCCTCAAGACCTATTGCTGCCATTGGACTTGGTGAGTTGACTTTTCCTATAATGTACCCAGAGCCCCTAAACATGTCCCACTCTGGCCTTCAGTATTGTTCATATTGACACTTTAGGAGCATGGTAACCTGGTTCAGTGTCCAGGTTCTGGTGCCCTAAGAATCTGGTGGTGCCATGCAATAGTTTTCTGGGCTTACATTTGATCTCTCTGAGGTCTGCAGCCTTAAATGTAAAATAAGGTGATAATAGCTGCTACGAGATATTGTCTGCATGTCAGGCATGTAGTAAGACCTAGCCAGCTGTATATTATTTCCCAAATGGAGGCTGATGTCCCTGACTCTTCTTCGGGTAACTCTAACATGGGAGAATATGTCATGTCAGTTAGAACAGAAAGTTCATGCAAAGATTCTCTCCCAAACGTTAGGTTACAGCTTCAGTCCTGAGTAGCTCTCACATTGCCATTTAAACACACGATGAATGCTCCCTTTCTTCTGGTTCACCTCCTGATTCAGCTCTGTGCCTACTTGAGGCTTTCTGGTCACCCCATCCCTCACACTCCCTTCCAGAGAAGCCAGAGCTCTTGGTTGAGGTTTCACCCAAAAATTGTCAATAAGCATCCAGACCCCATAGGGTGTGAGGTTACCTCCTTCCCCCTGGTGTCCTTGTGTTCCTGAGAATCACCTCGGTCTGGAGTAAGAATCTACTACTATCAGATATGCAGTCCTGTGTGTTAATATCAGTTTCCTCTTCTAGGCATACATGCATGCGTGCTAAGTTGCTTCAATTGTGTCCATCTCTTTGCAGCCCTATGGACTGTAGCCCGCCAGGTTCCTCTGTCCATGGGATTCTCCAGGCCAGAACACTGGAGTGCCCTGCCCTCCTCCCTGGGATCCTCCTGACACAGAAATTGAACCCATGTCTCTTATGTCTCCTGCATTGGCAAGTGGGTTCTTTACCTCTAGCACCACCTGGGAAGCCCCTTTTAGGCATATGGGTATTTTAATTCCATTACCCACTCCCCCCACCCCCAAATGGGAAGTCTGTCCCTAATGAAAAGAGTATCAGCAGACTTTGAGATCAAGTTGTACCACCAAATACGTTTTGTAAGTGACTCACTTCTCACGTTAGTAGAATGAAAGAAAGTAAGTCACTGTTTTCTCTACTTCTCAGACACAAAATATATGTTGATTGCATATAATTGAAAGCATATGGAAGAAGCCATTTGTAGAGTGTAGGTTGTGGGAATCTAAGTGGATGTAGGTATGAGTGATGGCAGATGGATGAGCTGGTTGTTGAGGTCTTATTGAGCATAGAAATCCTCTTTCAAAGACTGAAATAACACGCCTCAAAGGCATGGCTCTTCTGATCAATTAAACAAGGGGAGGGAGAGTATGTAAGTCAGAGCAGAGACTAATAAAAGCTTGAGTAAAGAGTGATGACTCTCAAAGTTACTGGCTGTGTGATCAAGGGCTGGTTTCTTAGCATCTCTTAGCTTGAACGTCACACACACACGATGTGTATGCTAAAATCCATTTATTTTGTCTGGTGCATAGTAGACCCCATGCTCAATAAATATCAATTACATTATGACTGATAATGGGGACTAGCCATGGAAATCAGATAAATATTAATTCTAATAAGCATCACTTATCATATAGCATCTACCAGCTCTCATATCCTAGGGCAAATGTTCCAGTGGCCCACTGCATATGGCTACCTAAACTGAGGCAATTTGGTTCACTAAAGGTAGATGTAGAGAAATCAACAACAATGGAGACGGGTGAAATACAATTTACTTCGCTCCAAATTAAACAAAATACATCAAGTTAAGTTCTCTCAGGAAATTAACCACAGGGTCTAGGGTGTGTGTGTGTGTGTGTGTGTGTGTGTGTGTGTCTGCATCTCCCTTGGGGCATTGGGAGCCCCTGTAGATTAACACAGCTTTGAGATCAGCTACCTGGTCTCCTCTCATTCCTGGTGTAATGAATGGGTTTCTGAAGATTAATCCAGGATGTATCTGGATACTCACACTGGTGTGAAGATATTAACTGACGTATCTGTGCCCTTACTATGTGAACATTGTTCTATCGTAACTCACGTTGAATCATTTAATTCTTCTACAATCCCTGTGTGTAAGTGTTACTGTGAGTATTGGTAAAGGTTCAAAATGAAGCTGGGAGAGAGTAAATTGATGTGAATAACTAGAAAGTCTTGGAGTCAGAACCCACTAGAAGTCTCGTCACAAATACAACAAACTGAGCAAGTTTCTGAAGAGGCTACGCCTGAGCATATGAGCTGCCTGAAGGAAGGGTCTTTCTCTGTCTTTGTTTTCTCCAGCAAAGAGCACAGTGTCTCTCATATTGCTAAACAAATAAATAAGTTTCCCCTGGTATACACTGAAGGACAATTTTTGCTCGTTGGAGCTCTGATAACTTCCTCCTGCTCCACTGGGGGAGGGTGGGGATTGAGGTGACAGCATGTGAGGAATACCCTGAGGAATTCCTCAGTGGAAAGTAGAAAGCCCTACACTGATTGTCGTTATCATGATTTATCATTTGGGACATTTCCGGTCTAAGCAGAGAGACAAGGAGCATGAGGAGGGAGAACCAGAGCAGCGTGTCCGAGTTCCTCCTCCTGGGGCTCCCCATCCGGCCGGAGCAGCAGGGCGTGTTCTTCGCCCTGTTCCTGGGCGTGTACCTGACCACGGTGCTGGGCAACCTGCTCATCGTCCTGCTCATCAGGCTGGACCCTCGCCTCCACACCCCCATGTACTTCTTCCTCAGCCACTTGGCCCTCACTGACGTCTCCTTCTCATCTGTCACCGTCCCTAAGATGCTCATGAACATGCAGACTCAACATCAATCCATCTCCTATGTAGGGTGTGTAACACAGACATATTTCTTCCTCTTTTTTACTGATCTGGATGATTTCCTGCTCACCTCGATGGCCTATGATAGGTACGTGGCCATCTGTCACCCTCTCCACTACACCACCACCCTGGGACAGGGGCTGTGCACCTTACTAGTAACTACGTCTTGGATTCTCTCCTGTGCTAGTGCCCTGTGTCACACCCTCCTCCTGACCCGGTTGTCCTTCTGTGCTGACCACAGCATCCCCCATTTCTTCTGTGACCTTGATGCCCTGCTGAAGCTCTCCTGCTCAGACACATCCCTCAATGAGCTGGCCATTTTCACAGTAGGAGTGGCCGTCATTGTCCTCCCACTAGTATGCATCCTGATCTCTTATGGACACATCGGGGCCACCATCCTGAAGGTCCCCTCCACCAAGGGGATCTGCAAAGCATTGTCCACATGTGGCTCCCACCTCTGTATGGTTTTCCTATTTTATGGAACAATTATTGGACTTTATACTTTACCCTCATCCAGCACCTCCAATGACAAGAACATGATAGCTTCAGTGATGTACACAGTGGTCACACCCATGCTGAACCCTTTCATCTATAGCCTGAGGAACAGAGACATGAAGGGGGCTCTCAGGAGACTTTCCAGGAGAGATCTTCTTCTCTAAGTAGCAGTTCCTCACCGTTTCAGTTCTTCCTTCAATGAATGGCACCAGTGTCAGACATTCCTCCATGGAAAACCATGCTGAAGACCATCCCTGTTGCTGGTATCCACTGCGCTTCCCTGTTTCCAGCCACTTGCTTTGCTTGTTCTTTTCTGTTTGCTCTTCCTGAAACCAGTGAATTCCAGGCACAGACACACCAAGTGCTATTCGTTGTAACCATTTGTGTTCTTTTGAACCAACTTCTTTTTGTTTTAGCTTTATTTTATGTCTCTTTCTGTTTCACAAGCCTTGGGATCTGGCAACACTAGAGCACCATCGTCTTAGTTGTCTTCAAAGCACCAAATGTCTTTTAAGTCATGAGTAGGAAATGTCATCTTTTACAATTACACGATTGACTTATAGTTATGGATAGACCAAAAAAATCCTTACTTCGATACATATGTTTCCTCTTTAAAGAAAAAGAAATTTTGACTGTTAATTTATTTGCTATTTAGATTTGTTAGGCATTTTAAACAGCTGTGTCTTCTCATTCTTTAAGTTTCTGATGTCTATATTGAGAATATTAGAAATGTCAAATGTGCTGTGGTTTGGAAATGGTTATCTTTTGTAGTGTTTATGTGAACCTCTTATATGAATTTGTATCAATGTTTGTGAAACTAAGTGGTGTCGGTAATTAGATCACTCTTAAAATGGCTGTATAAAATTATAACAATCCATATTTTAACAATCAGCTCCTTAGTTTCACTCTCAATTTTTATCATATTTTTTTCTATAGCTGTCTCAACTTAACTTCAAAGTTTAAGGTAAGAACATTCAAAATGCTGGTTTAGCTAAAGGATCAGCTGATCAGTTAAATGCATCTTATGGGTTTCCCAAGTCTAAACACAATACCAAACTTCTGGCAGTTGATTCTAATGCACAGTTGAGGTTGAGGACACTTGGACTAAATAATTAAGAGAAGCACATAAAACTGAGTCAAGATTCATGTCTTAAAAACACCTATACCTACACTGGACTTTCCTCGTGGCTCAGATGGTAAAGAATCTGCCTGCAATGCCTGAGACCTGGTTTTGATCCCTCTGTCAGGAAGATTCCCTGGAGAAGGAAATGGCAACCCACTCCAGTATTCTTGCCTGGAGAATTCCATGGACTGAGGAGCTACAGTTCATGGGGTCGCAAAGAGTCAGACACGGCTGAGTAACTAACACTTTCACTTTTGTACCTATACTGGGAATTGCTATTGAGAATTTACAAGGTAGAACACAAGAGTAAAATTTTGCCAAAGTTTTGCAATTATCCTTGGGAGCCTTGTAGATAATGAAATATGGACCAAAACCAAACACAAAGAATCATCCCTTGATGAGACATTACAATATGGCAGATGTAACTCTGATCTCCCATCCTTTAGATAGTAGCTGAATGGAAAAAAAGCTTATTTTTTCCAAAGGAATCTGCTTGGAAAATGTAGATGGATAAAAAGATATTTCCATGTTAATTTTTTTGTGAAATACATTTGTGTGGAAAGTCTCCCCTGATATGAAAATTGTTTAATTAAGATAATGGGGGAGGGGGTCTCAATGGAAAATTTCTCTGAGTCCAAGGGGACTCCTCATGTCTTATTTCTTCATTTTCATTTACAGTTTTATTGGGGTGTAGTTGACATATAGTTTTTAAATGTTCATCTGAAGGTATCTTGACATCCACATGTGAAACAATTACCATAATCAAGATAACGATCATGTGTATAATCCTCAAAGGTCACCCTGAACAGTTTCCTCATATGCTTTTGTAAGCCTGCCCTTCCTTCATCTATACCTAATATTTTAATTTGTGCCTTTTTTCTTAATCAGTTTGGTTGACAAATTTTATTATTTTCTTCAAAGAAAAAATTTTTGGTTTTATTGTTATTATATATTGCTTTTTCTGTTTTCTATTTCACATATTTCTGCTTTTTCATTATCATTTTCTTTGTTTTGCCTACTTTGGGTTTTGGAGTCACAAAAGACCCTGAATAGCCAAAGCAATCTTGAGGGAAGAAAACACTTGAAGCAGCACATATCATGATTTCTAACTATATTACAAAGTTACAGTAATCAAAACAGTATGATATTAGCTAAAAACAGATGCATAGATTAGTGGAACAGAATAGAGAGACTGGAAGTATTAATAAACCTACATGTATATGGTCAATTAAATTTACAAAAAAAAAATTCTCCAGGGAATCTTCCCGACACAGGGATCAAAACCAGGTCTCTGGCATTGCAGGCAGATTCTTTACCATCTGAGCCATCTTTACCATCTGGACGAGGAAAGTCCAGTGTAGATACAGGTGTTTTTAAGACATGAATCTTGACTCAGTTTTATGTGCCTCTCTTAATTATTTAGTCCAAGTGTCCTCAACCTCAATTGTGCATTAGAATCAACTGCCAGAAGTTTGGTATTGTGTTTAGACTTTGGAAACCCATAAGATGCATTTAATTGATCAGCTGATCCTTTAGCTAAACTCCATTCACCATTGCAAAGAAGAGAATAAAATACTTAGGAATATATCTACCTTTCCAGTGTTAGGAAAACTGGACAGCCACATGAAAAAGAGTGAAATTGGACTACTATCTTATACTCCTAAAACAAGGACAAAATTAACTCAAAATGGATTAAAGATTTGAACATAGACTTGAAACCGTAAAAATCCTAAAAAAAGACATAGGCAACAATATCTCCTAGACACTGTTTTTGGTGGTGATTTTTAAAAATGTTGACACCAAAAGCAAAGGCAACCAAAGCAAAAGTAAACAAGTGGTACTACATCAATTTATAAAGCTTCTGCACAGCAAAGGAAACCTCCACAAAATGAAAAGGCAACCTAAAAATGGGAGAAAATATTTGCAAATATTAATATTTGCAAATAAGGGATTAATATCCCCCCAAATGATAAAGAATTTATACAACTCGATGACAAACAATCAGACAATCCAATGAAAAAATGAGCAGAGGATATGAAATGGATATTTTTCCAAAGAAGACATACAGGTGGCCAATAGGCACATGAAATGATGCTCAACATCACTAATCATTGGTTTTGTCACTAAGCCCACCAGGCTCATCTGTCCATGGGATTTCCCAGGCAAGAATACTGGAGTGGGTTGCCACTTCCTTCTCCAGGGGATCTTCCTGACCCAGGGATAGAACATGGGTCTCCTGCATTGCAGGTGGACATTGGGAAAATGCAAATCAAACCATAATGAGATATCACCTTACTCCTATTAGAGTGGCTATTATCAAAAAGACAACAGTAATAAGTGTTGGCAAGAATGTGGAGAAAAGGGAATGGTTGTGTACTGTTGGTGGGAATATAAATTGGTGCAGCTGCTGTGGAAATCAGTATGGAGGTTCCTCAAAAAATTAAAAATAAAGCTACCATATAATCCAGTAATTTCACATCTGGGGTGTTATCCAGGCAATATTTACTTGAAAAAAATTATACAAATTTATTTCAGAGAAAATGAAAACAGTAATTTAAAAAGAGATATATGCATCCAAATATTGATTACAACATTATTTACAATAGCCAAGATATGGAAACAACATCAGGAGTGAATGGATAAAGAAGATAATTGTATATATATATATGTGGATGAAATGGGCAAAAGGAGTCCAAAGGTGTAATTTTCCAGTTTTAAAATAAAGAAGTCCTGAGGGTGTAATGTACAGCATGGTGACTATAGTTATTAATAATAATACTATATTGCATATTCAAAAGTTGCTAAGACTGTTGATCTTAAATGTCCACATCACAAGAAAAAATATTTTTGCAACTATGTATGAGGATAAATGTTAACTAGACTTACTGTAGTGATTATTTTATGATATATAAATATCAAATATCAAATCGTTATGTTGTACACCTAAAACCAATATAATATTACATGTCATTATACCCTAATTCTAAAAACTCTTATAAAAGAATAAAACAATTCTGATAAAGAACATCTCTTTTTAAAAAACTAAAGTAAAACTCTCACTGTTTGCAGATGACATGATCCTCTATATAGAAAACCCTAAAGACGCCACCAGAAAATTACTAGAGCTAATCGATGAATATAGTAAAGTTGCAGGATATAAAATCAGCACACAGAAATCCCTTGCATTCCTATACACTAACAATGAGAAAACAGAAAGAGAAATTAAGGAAACAACTCCATTCACCATTGCAACCAAGAGAATAAAATACTTAGGAATATATCTACCTAAAGAAACAAAAGACCTATATATAGAAAACTATAAAACACTGGTGAAAGAAATCAAAGAGGACATAAATAGATGGAGAAATATACCGTGTTCATGGATCAGAAGAATCAATATAGTGAAAATGAATATATTACCCACAGCAATCTATAGATTCAATGCAATCCCTATCAAGCTACCAACAGTATTTTTCAGACAGCTAGAACAAATAATTTCACAATTTGTATGGAAATACAAAAAACCTCTAATAGCCAAAGCAACCTTGAGAAAGAAGAATGGAACTGGAGGAATCAACCTGCCTGACTTCAGGCTATACTACAAAGCCACAGTCATCAAGACAGTATGGTACTGGCACAAAGACAGAAATATACATCAATGGAAAAAAATAGAAAGCCCAGAGATAAATCCACACCCCTATGGACACCTTATCTTTGACAAAGGAGGCAAGAATATACAATTGAGAAAAGACAATCTCTTTAACAAGTGGTGCTGGGAAAACTGGTCAACCACTTGTAAAAGAATGAAACTAGAACACTTTCTAACATCATACACAAAAATAAACTCAAAATGGATTAAAGATCTAAACGTAAGACCAGAAACGATAAAACTCCTAGAGGAAAACATAGGCAAAACACTCTCCGACATAAACCACAGCAGGATCCTCTATGACCCACCTCCCAGAATATTGGAAATAAAAGCAAAAATAAACAAATGGGACCTAATTAAAATTAAAAGCTTGTGCACAGCAAAGGAAACTATATGCAAGGTGAAAAGACAGGCTTCAGAATGGGAGAAAATAATAGCAAATGAAGCAATGGACAAACAATTAATCTCAAAAATATACAAGCAACTCCTGCAGCTCAATTCCAGAAAAATAAACGATCCAATCAAAAAGTGGGCCAAAGAACTAAACAGACATTTCTCCAAAGAAGACATGCAGATGGCTAACAAACACATGAAAAGATGCTCAACATCACTCATTATCAAAGAAATGCAAATCAAAACCACAGTGAGGTACCATTTCACACCCATCAGAATGGCTGCCATCCAAAAGTCTACAAGCAATAAATGCTGGAGAGGGTGTGGAGAAAAGGGAACCCTCTTACACTGTTGGTGGGAATGCAAACTAGTACAGCCACTATGGAGAACAGTGTGGAGATTCCTTAAAAAACTGGAAATAGAACTGCCATATGACCCAGCAATCCCACTGCTGGGCATACACACCAAGGAAACCAGAATTGAAAGAGACACGTGTACCCCAATGTTCATAGCAGCACTGTTTATAATAGCCAGGACATGGAAGCAACCTAGATGTCCATCAGCAGATGAATGGATAAGAAAGTTGTGGTACATATACACAATGGAATATTATTCAGCCATTAAAAAGAATACATTTGAATCAGTTCTAAAGAGGTGGATGAAACTGGAGCCTATTATACAGAGTGAAGTAAACCAGAAAGAAAAACACCAATACAGTATACTAACGCATATATGTGGAATTTAGAAAGATGGTAACAATGACCATTTTTGTGAGAGAGCAAAAGAGACACAGATGTATAGAACAGTCTTTTGGACTCTATGGGAGAGGGCGTGGGTGGGATGATATAGGAGAATAGCATTGAAGCATGTAAATTATCATATGTGAGACGAATCACCAGTCCAGGTTTGATGCATGATACAGGGTGCTCAGAGCTGGTGCACTGGGATGACCCAGGGGGATGGGATGGAGAGGGAGGTGGGAGGGGGGTTCAGGATGGGGAACACATGTACACCCATGGCGGATTCATGTCAATGTATGGCAAAACCAATACAATATTGTTAAGTAAGTAAATAAATAAATAAATAAAAATAGAAGGGAAAAAATAAAAAGAAAAAAGAAAAATCTAAAGAGCATATTATATTTCATGGTAACATTTTTAAGCTTGCCTCCAAAATTTTTAATGAGACAAAGATTAACAATTTTTACTCTACTTTCCAAGCCTTTATACTAGTATGATAAAACTGGTAGTGTTAAGAACTTAATCTGTGAACATTACAATCTTTACAACATAGTTTTGGTCAGATTCTCAGTCAGGGCTACTCTGCAAACATCCGAGGTAAAGAGAAATGTTTCTATTTAGGGCGCTGTAGGGGCACTCTGATGTTTGTACTTATATTTTAGGTCTTTGTGTTTTTTCTTGCTGGTACATACTCTTTGGGTAGTCAGAATCAGCAATCCCACCCCATAAATATTGTGATTCTTGTATTACATTAGTGACTCTATGCCACAGTGACTTGATCTCCCAGTGCTTGTCCTCCATCTCTATTACCTACCCAGCCACCACCAGTGATAATTTGAGCAATCAGGATGCTACTACATCTCAAAGGTTATCTACCACTCATTGTCATGAAGGTAACTCAGATGCTTTTCAAATATATGAGCAACCCAATCTCAGAAGTCTGGTTTTAGTCTGTCTGTCCTTTAGCAAGGACAAAGCTTGCTATCGATTACTATTTTATGTAGGGTCCTGACGACAATTATACACTCAGATGGTAAGAGGAGTTACCATTCATAGTTATGAACACAGAAGATGTGAAAGCACTGTGAGCATAGGTAACGTGCTCAGTTGTATCCAACTCTTCATGACCCCATGGACTGTAACCCGTCAGGCTCCTCTATTCATGGAATTTTCCAGGCAAGAATACTGGAGTGGGTTGCCATTTCCTACTCCAGGGATCTTCCTTACCCAGGGATCGAACCTGCATCTCTTGCATCTCCTCCACTGGCAGGCAGATTCTTTACTACGGCACCACTCTTAGTATAAGCCATGAGTATTCTAGCTGTGAGCAAGAGGCTACTTGAGATGAACTATAGCCTATAGGTACAGGGACAAAGGCAAAACAAACCCAGTCTGGCAAAGAAGAGGAAATCTCGACCTCAAATCTCCTCCCATGGCTTAACCCTACAAGAAATCAGATGCCCAAGAATATCAGAAACAAGAAAACCTAGGTTTGAAATAACACTGAGAAAGAAGGAAATAGTCCTAAATGCTATTGTTTTGAAAAATATAGAAAATAACCTTCAAATATATATCCAAAAATACAGAGAAAAGAAAAATAGGTAAGTCACCTTGGGGCATGCATACTAAGTAGCTTCAGTTGTATCTGACTCTTTGCGACACTATGGACTGTTGCCCACTAGGCTCCTTTGTCTATGGAATTCTCCAGGCAAGAATACTGGAGTGGTTTGCCATGCCCTCTTCCAGAGGATCTTCCCAATCCAAGATTGAAATCTGTATCTCTTGTGACTCCTGCATTGCAGGCAGATTCCTTACCGCTGATCCACCTGAGAAGCCCCAGGTCACCTTGGTAGCAGTGTTAAATAGTTTAACTTGAGATGGAAAACCAGTCAAAGCAAGTGAAATAAAGTGAGATGTTCAGAGGGAATTGGTACAATCTACTGCATAAATAAAGGCAATGCCAAAGAATGCTCAAACTACCACACAATTGCATTCATCTCACACGCTAGTAAAGTAATGCTCAAAATTCTCCAAGCCAGGCTTCAGCAATACCTGAACCATGAACTTCCAGATATTCAAGCTGGTTTTAGAAAAGGTAGAGGAACCAGAGATCAAATTGCCAGCATCTGCTGGATCATCAAAAAAGCAAGAGAGTTCCAAAAAAACATCTATTTCTGCTTTCTTGACTATGCCAAAGCCTTTGACTGTGTGGATCACAATATAATGTGGAAAATTCTGAAAGAGATGGGAATGCCAGACCACCTGACCTGTCTCTTGAGAGACCTGTGTGCAGGTCAAGAAGCAACAGTAAGAACTGGACATGGAACAACAGACTGGTTCCAAATAGGAAAAGGAGTATGTCAAGGCTGTATATTGTCACCTTGCTTATTTAACTTATATGCAGAGTATGTCATGAGAAATGCTGGGCTGGAAGAAGCACAAGCTGGAATCAAGATTTCTGGGAGAAATATCAATAACCTCTGATGTGCAGATGACACCACCCTTATGGCAGAAAGTGAAGAACAAAAGAGCCTCTTGATGAAAGTGAAAGAGGAGAATGAAAAAGTTGGCTTAAAGCTCAACATTCAGAAAACTAAGATCATGGCATCCGGTCCCATCACTTCATGGCAAATAGATAGGCAAACAGTGTCAGACTGTATTTTGAGGGGCTCCAAAATCACTGCAGATGGTGATTGCAGCCATGAAATTAAAAGACACTTACTCCTTGGAAGGAAAGTTATGACCAACCTAGACAGCATATTAAAAAGCAGAGACATTACTTTGCCAACAAAGGTCCGTCCAGTCAAGGCTATGGTTTTTCCAGTGGTCATGTATGGGTGTGAGAGTTGGACTATGAAGAAAACTGAGTGCTGAAGAATTGATGCTTTTGAACTGAGGTGTTGGAGAAGACTCTTGAGAGTCCCTTGGACTGCAGAGATCCAACCAGTCCATCCTAAAGGAGATCAGTCCTGAGTGTTCATTGGAAGGACTGATACTGAAGCTGAGACTCCAATACTTTGGCCACCTGATGCGAAAAACTGACTCATTGGAAAAGACCCTGATGCTGGGAAAGATTGAGGGCAGGAGGAGAAGGGGATGACAGAAGATGAGATGGTTGGATGGCATCACTAACTCAATGGACATGAGTTTGGGTAGACTCCGGGAGTTGGTGATGGACAGGGAGGCCTGGCGTGCTGCAGTTCATGGGGTCTCAAAGAGTCGGACACGACTGAGCAACTGAACTGACTGACTGACTGCATAATTACTATTTACTTGTGTCCCTCCAAAATTCATACATTGAAACCTATTCCCCAATATGATGGTATTTAATGTTAATTAGATTATGTGGGTGGAGTCCTCATGAATGGTATCAGTGCCCTGAAAAAGAGCCCCCAGAGAGCTCCCTTGCCTCCTCTGTCCAGTCAGGACACAGCAAAAAGATGACTGTCTGTGAACTAGGAAGCAGGTTCTCACCAGACACCAAGTCTGTTAGCATCTTGATCTTGAACTCCCCAGCCTCCAGGACTATGAGAAAACAATGTTTGTTGCTTAAGCTACCCAGTCTTTGGTATTCTGTTATAGTAGCCCAACAGATTAAGATATGCTCTTATCTGCAAAAAGAAGAAATAAAGATGCAAGGTGGCCAAGATGGCAGAGTAAGAAGACCCTGAGCTCCTCTTCTCCCACAAGCACACCAAAATTACAGCTATTTACAGAGCAACTATCTAAGATAATGACCTGAAGACTAGCAGGAAAGATTTTCCACAACTAAATATATAAAGAAGGAAACAGTGAGACGAGTAGGAGGGGTAGAGATGTGACATTGTCAAAATCCATACCCCTGGAGAGGTGACCCACAAAAGGGAGGATAATCACAACTGAAGATGTTCTTACCTAAAAGCCAGGAGTCCAAGCACCACATCAGGCTTCCCAGCCTGGAGGTTCTGCACAGGGAAGACAGGCTCCCAGAATGTCTGGCTTTGAAAGCCAGGAGGGCTTACATGTGGGAGAGGGCTGCAGGAAACAGACTCTACTTTGAAAGGGCACATGTTAAATCTCACATACTCTGAGTCCCCATGCAGAGACAGTAATTTGAAAGGAGCCCTTCAGATTCACTTGCTTATCTTGGAGAACCTCCCAGAGAGACAGGAGCCAACCAACTAGGACTCCATCTGGGAGCATAGATGCTGGCAGCAGCCATCTACAGAAGCTTGTTCTACCATAAGAAGACCACTGCTGGCAAGTGCCATGTAGGGGTTCTCCCTCTAGTCCATTAGCACCAGAGGCTTTACCCAACCACCAGTCCCAGGCCCCCCAACAGCCAGTAGCCTAGTTACCCCCACTAGTGGGCTGGCACCAACCCAGGGATGACTTAGTAGTCACACCAGATCTGGCTCCACCCAGCCCCACCCAGTTGGAGCCAGCAGCCAGCACATGAAGTAGAGCCAGGCAGCCAACTGGGTAAGGGACCAGTCTTACCTACCAGTTCCCTACAATAGCCAGTCCTTCCATGGCAGAAGGACTCACACAGCCCACATAGGGGGCATCCCTAGAACATATAGCTTAGATGGCCAGGGGGTAGCATGCTGTTAGGCACATAGTACATCTCTATGTAGGATTACTTCTCCAATACTGGGAAACATAACCAGTGTACCTAATACATAGAAATAAACACAGAGAATTAGGCAGAAGAGGAGACAGAAGAATATATTCCAAAAAAAGAACAAGACGAAGCCCCAGAAGAAGAACTAAGGAAAGTGGAGATAAGCAATCTAACAGATAGGGTTCAAGGTAATTGTCACTGTCATTTAATCGCTAAGTCATGTCCATCTCTTTGTGACCCCATGGACTGCAGCATGCCAGGCTTCCCTGTCCTTTGCCATCTCCCAGAGTTTGCTCAGACTCATGTCCATTGAGTCAGTGATGCCATCCAACCATCTCATCCTCTATCACCCCCTTCTCCTCCTATCCTCAATCTTTCCTGGCATCAGGGTCTTTTCACATCAGATGGCCAAAGTATTGGAGCTTCAGCATCAGTCTTTCTGATGAATATTCAAGGTTGGTTTACTTGAGGATTGACTGGTTTGATCTCCTTGCAGTTCAAAAGACTCTCAAGAGTCTTCTCTAACACCACAGTTCAAAAGCATCAGTTTTTAGGCATTCAGACTTCTTAATGGCCCAACTATCACATCCATACATGACTACAGGAAGTGCCATAGCTTTGACTAGATGGACCTTTGTCAGCAAAGTGATGTCTCTGCTTTTTAACACACAGTCTAGATTTGCCATACTTTTCTTCCAAAGAGCAAGCGTCTTTTAGTTTTGTGGCTGCAGTCATCATCAACAGTGATTTTGGAGCCCAGGAAAATAAAGTCTGTCACTGTTTCCTTTTTCCTCATCTATTGGCCATAAAGCGATGGGACTGGATGCCATGATCTTAGTTTTTTGAATGTTGAGTCTTAAGCCAACTTTTTCACTTTCCTCTTTCACCTTCATCAAGAGGTTCCTTAGTTCCTCTTTGCTTTATGTCATTAGGGTGGTATCATCTGCATATCTGAGGTTGTTGGTGTTTCTTCCAGGAATCTTAAAGATGCTCAATGAAATTAAGAAAAGAATAGATGAACATGGTGAGATGCTTATGAGTTAGAAAATATAAAGAAGAGATAAAAGAATACAAAACAGATCTCAAGAGTACAAAAACTGTAATAAAAATACACTAGAAGGAATCAATAGATCAATAGACTGGATAATACAAGAAAGTGGAAATCACCAAGGTGAACAGAAAAAGAAGAAAAAGAATTTTTTAAAATGTGGATAAGTTAAGAGATTTCTGAGCCAACTTAACATTCACATTATAGGGGTCCCAGGATGAAAAGAGAGAGAAAGAGTCGAGAACTTATTTAAAGAAATAATTTCTGAAAACTTCTTTTACCTGGGGAAGTAAGCAGATGTCTAGATCCAGGAAGTACAGAGACTCTATACAATCTTTATTGACACATTATAATTAGAATGAAAGAATCAAAGATAACGATAGAATGTAAAAAACAATAAGAGAGGGCTTCCCTGGTGGTACAGTTGTTAAGAATCCACCTTGCAATGCAAGTGGCACCAGTTCGATCCCTGGTCCGGGAAGATGCCACGTGCCTCAGAGCAGCTAAGCCAATGCACCACAACTACTGAGCCTGTGCCCTAGAGCCCACACTCTGCAATAAGAGAAGCCACCACAATGAGAGCCTGTGTACAACGAATAGTAGCCTCCCTCAGTGAAACTAGAGAAAGCCTGCATGCAGCAATGAAGAACCACTTACAGTCAAAAATAATAAAATATATAAAATCTTGTTTAAAAAAAACAGTAAGAGAAAAGCAGCTAGTGATGTATATCAGACTAGCAGCTGATTTGTCAGCAGGAACTTTGCAGACCAAAAGGAAGTAACATGACATATTCAAAGTTCTGAAAGAGAAAACTACAACCAAGAATACTATATTCAACAAGTCTATCATTCAGATTTGAAGGAGAGACAAAGAATTTCACAGACAAGCAAAAGCTAAAAGACTAAAATGGCTTTCAGGAAATGATAAAAGGCCTTCTCTAAGCAGAAAAGACCATAACTGGAAAAATGAAAATGACAAAAGGAAAAATCTTGTTGGTAAAGGCAAACATAGAGTAAAAAAATATATGTAAAATGGGCAGCTAGTGACAACCTGTCATTAAGCACAGGAAGCTCAGTTCAGTGTTCTGTAACACCTAGATGGATGGGAGGGGGATGTGTGGGAGGGAGGCCCATATATATGTGTGTGTGTGTGTGTGTGTGTGTGTGTGTGTGTGTGTATATGTATATGTATATATATGTATATGTATATATATATATATATATATATATATACAAGTAGCTGATTCACTTCATTGTACAGCAGAGGCTAGCACAACATTGTAATGCAATTCTACTCCCATAAAAATACTAAAATCACCAGTCATAAAGCTGGTAGAAAGAGTAAAGGAAGAAGCAGTAGAATCATTTATAGTCACAATAGGTAGTTCAGGGATGCACAATATAAAAGGATGTAAAATATGATGCAAAAAAATTAAATGTAGTTGGAGGGAATAAGAATGCAGGGTTGTTAGACTGTATTCAAACTTAAGAGATCATCAACTTAATCATAATGTGTAAACAAACTGTAGTCCATTCCCCAGGGTCCAGTTGTGGTGGTGAGACAAAATCCCTCAATCTTTTGTTCAGAGAACAAGAGTATTAAAGTGTTTCTGGTGTTCTTGAAATAACATGGAATCCAGAAACAAGAGACTTAGGTTAACTCACTCAAGCTCCAGTTTGGTTTGTCGTAGGCTCTGAAACACATTTTCCCCAATGTCAACTGAGAAAGCAAAAAGCTTTATGAATCACCAAGTTCCTAAAAGTTGCTTTATAGTTATTATCCATTATTCCTCTGGGGTGAACTCTCCTATTTCCTGCTGTCAACAGACAGTTCTTCCCTCAAGGGAACCGGAAGACAATGAAGGAATTAGTTCCCATTTGTCTCTAGCCTGGAACTAACAGTGGGGGTTCCCCTCCCACCCCCAATCTGCTCCTCTCTATTATCATACATTTAAAAGCCACTCCCATTGCTCAGGGGTTATAAGAAAATGTGTGTCAGTACATCTATCTTATTTGGTTTTGAACTCTTAATTCTCTGCTTTGCAAGGCTTCTTCGATATCCTTAGAGCCTCCACTGTTTCAGTGTACCCTTTGTCTTCTAGAGAGAAATGGAAGAACATTCCCATGCCTTGTAGCTGAAGGTATATGTGCTCACCACCTAAGAGGCAAGAGTAGGAGTAGAATTTACTCAGTACTGTGAAACTGTGATACATATGTTTGTGTGTGTGTGTCCAGTGTGTATTATCGATCCCTCTTGTAGTTCTACCACTTTTCTCACCAGCATATAACAGACAGTTCCATGTAGAAAAATTTATCTCAAACTGATCCTCTAGCCAATCTTTGAGAGGATAGGAAAAACTATATCTCTTCTTACTTATCTTTCTTCCTCATTGTTGTCTTTTTGGCTTTTCCTCTAAATTTTATTCTAAATCTGTGATGATCTTCATCTCTGCTGTTATGACCCAGGTGTAAGCAGGTATTCTTTTGTACCTGAACTACTGCAATAGCCTCCTGTTAAAATTCTTGCTAACACTCTTGCCTTGCTATTAATGTAATCTGTTCTCTATCCAGTAGCCAGCATACTACTTAGAATTTTTCATTCACTCCTTTACTTAAATATTTTCATAGGTGTCTATTGCTCTGAGAATAGAATAAAAGCTTTCAATTACAACAGAAAAGGTCTTAAATAAGCTGACTCCTAGATAATTCTCCAACCATATAAGTTTCCTGTACTTACATTGCTCCTGAATTTTACCTGTTCCTCAAACACCATAGAACTGTCCTATCCAACATAACTACAAAGCCTGTTTTTATAAGCTTTATTCAACAGGATTTTTATTATCTAGAACTCATTTTAAAGAACCCATAAGAACAGACTTCCTCACCACCTCAGCTTGTAATTTAACAATATCCACTCCAGTATTCTTGCCTGGAGAATCCCAGGGACGGCGGAGCCTGGTGGGCTGCCGTCTATGGGGTCGCACAGAGTCGGACACGACTGAAGCGACTTAGCAGCAGCAGCAGCAGCAGCAGCAGCAATAGCATTTCTAGGAATTTATCCTACAGATACATAAGCTAATGTGAAAAAGGCATTTGAACAATGTTACTAATGAGGTATCATTGGAAATAGTAAAATATTAGAAACAATCTGAATGCCATAGACAGCTAGTTAGCACTTTTATTGTGATAAACTGATTAGTATTAGCATAGTAATAACTAGCAACACTGAATGTGTAATTTTTCTCAGGTAATAATATTAAGTAAATAGGATTTTTTTAATGCAGTAAATTGGGGAATATAGAAATTGTAGAAATAACTTGAATCAAATTGGAAGAACTGGTAGATAATGTAAACTTCAGTTAACCCCCAGGAGGAAAGATGAGTTCTATTGTGAGATACTTTCTCAGCTCCCGAAGAGAGAGAGAACTTTAGAGTAAATGTACTTTTATAGTATGTGGATTCTATTTTTTAGTCAACAGACCACCATGTTCTCTTTCTCTGTTATTTCATGAGCATTCACATGAGCAAATCTCATTGACATGAAGAAGAAAGAAAAATGATAATGTTAGCAAAGTGTTAAAAGTGTTAGAATACAACAAGGAAATATCAGTTATGAGTCACTGGCATAAAACCTAGGTTAGGACTGTGAAAGTTATTCAGTAAATTATATTGGCCAGATACTTAAGATGAGCTTTTTTTTGGCAGATCCAGGACATGATTGGAAAAAGCCAAAGCATTTACTACTGTTTTGAAAACTTGAATAAAATGATCTGGTTAGAACTGAGGGAATAAGTTTGGAATTTAGAAGGGAAACTTTTTTTTCCTCCATGTCCCATGAAAATCTCTCTACAAAGAATGATGGCAGACTGAAAATGCTGAGGAATGGGAAGGCATTTTCTTAAGAGAAGAACTGATTATATTACATGGTATGTCAATGGCACCCCACTCCAGTACTCTTGCCTGGAGAATCCCATGGACAGAGGAGCCTGGTAGGCTGCAGTCCATGGGGTCGCTAAGAGTCGGACACGACTGAGCGACTTCACTTTCCCTTTTCCCTTTCATGCACTGGAGAAGGAAATGGCAACCCACTCCAGTGTTCTTGCCCGGAGAATCCCAGGGACGGGGGAGCCTGGTGGGCTGCCGTCTGTGGGGTCGCACAGAGTCGGACACGACTGAAGCGACTTAGCAGCAGCAGCAGCATGTCACTAGATCTTTTAACTAATAACTGGTTACTGACATAGCCATGCAGCCTAGTATTCTATTAATAATCTCAGATTTCTGTTATAAACTCCTGAACTCCTCAGGTTTGAGCCTGATTTGATATAATAATAATTCTGATGTTTCATGGTTTCTCCCAAAGAAATAGTGCTGGTTTCTAGGTGGACATTTTTATCCTGACTGTCACTAGTCCATTAGTGGAGCAAAGAGCATGAGCCATTCAGGTTAAGATTCATGTACTGACTTGTTCAAAAGTATGTTTCATTATGTGATAGTCATAATGATTTCTCATTCTTCCGCATTTTCATCTCTTTCTTCATCTCCAGCAAAAGAGACCATGGGGAGGGAAAATCAGAGCGGCATATCCGAGTTCCTCCTCCTGGGGCTCCCCATCCGGCCAGAGCAGCGGGGCGTGTTCTTCGCCCTGTTCCTGGGCGTGTATCTGACCACAGTGCTGGGCAACCTGCTCATCCTCCTGGTCATCAGGCTGGACCCTCGCCTTCACAGCCCCATGTACTTCTTCCTCAGCCACTTGGCCTTCACTGATATCACTTTTTCATCAGTCACAACTCCAAAGATGCTCATGAATATGCAGACACAGAGTCAATCCATCTCGTATGCTGGGTGCATTTCCCAGGTGTATTTTTTCTTAATGCTTGGGTGTCTTGACAGCTTTCTTCTCACCTCAATGGCCTATGACAGGTACGTGGCCATCTGTCAACCCCTCCACTACATCACAATTATGAGTCAGAGCCTGTGTTTCCTGTTAGTAATTGTGTCCTGGGTCCTATCCTCCGCTAGTGCCATTTTACACACCCTCCTCCTGGCCCATCTCTCTTTCTGTGGAGACAACCTTCTCCCTCACTTCTTCTGTGACCTTGCCACCTTGCTGAAACTGTCCACCTCAGATACCACGGTCAATGAGCTATTTATCCTCACTGTGGGCGTGGTGGTCATTACCCTGCCATTTGCATGCATCTTGGTCTCTTATGGTCGCATTGGGGCCACCATCCTTAGCGTCCCCTCCACCAAGGGACTCTACAAAGCCTTGTCTACATGTGGGTCCCACCTCTCTGTGGTGGCTCTGTACTATGGAACAATTATTGGACTTTACTTTTTTCCCTCATCTAATAACTCCAATGACAAGGATGTTATTGTGGCCATATTGTACACTCTGATCACTCCCATGCTAAATCCTTTTATCTACAGCCTGAGAAATCAGGATATGAAAGGAGCTCTGGGAAATATACTTAGTAGAGGAATATTTTCACAAGGATAACCATTGTTTCCCTATTAATTGAATCCCACACATACAATGTGAGCCTCCTTTCCTCTCTGATCAGTTGTTTCTTATTGAGCCTTGATGTGGCCTTCTATCTGCAGTCTCTGCTTCAGCTTGGACATAGTTTTCTTCTCTGTTTCATTTTTTGCTCATTATAGAGAGGGAAAGATTTTACAAATATACCTGCACAACCACGATTTCCTTCCCCCCTCCTTTTTTCCATGGTATTCATTGTCCCACAAACATTGAAAAAAAATTTTTTGTAGTCACAACTCTCACTATTTTGGTGAGGGGGGAGCAGATAATTTACAGACCTTATGTAACAAAGCATTTTTCACCTCTCAAGATAACAAAAATATTATTTCTGGTTGGTTTACGGTTTTATTTTTTAGTTTAATTCCATAATACATTTAGAATTTATCTTTCGAGTGACCTTAATTAGAAATCTAGTATTAATTCTGTCTGTAATTTCTTCTTATAATATTGCTATATTTTTACTTTTAAAGCAACCTCCTGTTACATTTTTAAAATCCCTTTCTTTTAAGCTTTCATTTAAACATTTCTTTTTCTGTGGCCATCTTTATTTCACAAATATAACTGTATATATTTAAAGTGTATAATGTGAAAATTTGATAAACCAGACAACAATAAATACTATATGGTATCTCTTATACATGGAAAATTTTTAAATGCTGATTTCATAGGAAGAGAGAACAGAATAGTGGTTACCAGGGGCTGGGTGTAGAGAGAAGTGGGTGATGTAAGTTAAATGGTTCAAAGTTTTAGTTTTAAAAAGAATAAGTTCTGAGGACCAAGTGTAGTGTGATGACTAGTTAATAACAGGGTATTGCATACTTGAAAGTTTTTGACGATAGTTCACAAGCATTATCATTACACACATGAAAAGATTAACTAAAGGAGGTAATAGATGTGTTAATTATCTTAATCTTGGTAATCATTTCACAATATATGTATTTCAAATCATCACATTGTATACTTTTGTTTATAATTTCTTATATAAGAAACACTTATCTGTTTTATTCTCTATGGCTTTTTGTTTATTTTCAGCATTATGATTTTATGAACAATGTAGCAACAAATATTTTTGTGCATTACTTATTGTGTATAAGCAAGAGAGTATGTAAATTATATACTCAGAGGAAGAATTATTGGATTGTAGATGTGTATGTTCAACTTAGTTATCAGTGCTAAATCTTCTGAAATAATTGTACCAAGAAGTCAATTTGAAAAGACTACATACTGTAGGATTTCAACTATATAAGATGCTGGAAAAGGCAAACTGTAGAGAAGACAAAAAGTTCAGTGGTTACCAGGGGTCCAGAGTTTGCAGTGGGAGCAGGATAAATAGAAGAGAGGGGATTTTTAGGGCAGTGGAACTATTCTGAATGATAATGTAACAGTGGATACATGTCATCTATATTTTCCAAAATAAAGCCCAGAGTTTCTCATGGTGTACTCAGCATGTAAGTTAAATAAGCACAGTGACAATAGAAAAAAAAAAAAATTTTAAAACTGCACAACACAAAGAGTGAATTCTAAATATAACTATGGACTTTAATAAAATATATTGATGATGGTTCACTCATAACAAATGTGCCAAATGGATGTAAGATGTTTATAATTGGGGAGCCTAGGTAAGGGTGGAGGAAAAGGTCATGGACATTTTCTGCTCAATTCTTCTTAAACCTGAAACTACTCTAAGATATACTCTATTAATTTTTTTTAAAGTTATACTAATTTAAATCTCCATTGTCTGAGTATGAGTGTTCCTATTATTTTACTTCTTCAGCAATACTTGATACTAATAAATTTCTAAAGTTTTTACAATTCAGGCGAGTAGAAAATTGTATCTCATTGTAGTTTTACTTTCTATTTTCCTGGTAATTGATGACATAGAGCATCTTATCCTATGCTTATGGGATGTTTGTGGCGGAGATGGCTAGCTGTCCACCAGAAGTTATGATCTCTTTCCCAAGTGTGAAGCTGGTTCTGGGAGGCAGCTGCCACATTTCCTGCGAATCTAGGTGTGGACCCATGGCATGTCCTCCCCAGTGGAAAAGAATGTGTGGTATTTTCTGGCTGGAATTTTAAAGAAGGATGTGTGTCTTCTCTATTGTTTGGAAGCAGGTTTATCTGCAGTCCTGAGAGATCGTTGGTCTTGGTCCCTCATTTACCACACAGTGAAATGCCATCTACCCACTAGAAAATCCACTCTGATAATATACATGTTTCAGTGTTATTCAGAACACCATTCCATGTTCGATGCATGAGACAAATGCTCAGGGCTGGGGCAATGGGATGACCCAGAGGGATGGGATGGCGAGGGAGGTGGGAGGGGGCTTCAGAATGGGGAACACATGTAAACCCATGGCTGATTCATGTCAATGTATGGCAAAAACCACTACAATATTGTAAAGTAATTAGCCCCCAACTAAAATAAATAAATTTATTAAAAAAAGAAAAAAGAAAAGAAAATCCACTCTGCAACATTTGAGCAGCCATCATTATTCCTACTGGTACAAGATTTTCTTCTGTGAAATAAATGATTATGTCTTTTCCCGCTTTTCTATTGAGTTATTTCTCTTTTTTTATTGCAGTACAGATAGACTTCATATAATCTTGAAATTAATCCTTTGTCATATTTGTATATATTGTAAATGCTGTCCATTATTGGAAGCTTGCTACTTTTGCTTCTTTCTTTCTATCCATGTTTTAATTTTAAAGCGATTAGTTATTAATGTATCATTTTATGATTTGCATTATTGACTTTAAGTGCTTCCTTGAGAAAGTCACCTTGAAAATGGCAACCATTGTATTTTACAGACAACAAGAAAAGGATGTGACATCAGAAAAAGTGTAGGATCTGAAGAAAGGTGGACTCATTTCTTTTCAGCATCATGAATGTGCATAAACAGTAGGAATACCCCAGTGTAATATCCTCTCATACAATTTACTATAGGTGGGTTCAACATTAGGTGGGTCTACCTTGTACAGGGTAGAGTTGTTTAGCAAAATAATCTACAACAAGACAGTTATGGTATGTGGGTTAACTGACTGCCACAAACATCACTCCAGTGGGGGATGTTGAGAGTCAGGGGGCTGTGGGTGTGCTGTGACAGGGGTATATAGGAACTCCATGCTTACACTTAATTTTGCTGTAAACCTAAATCTTTTCTCAAACGGTAAGGTCTATAATTTTAAAAAAGACAGCTATGGTACTGCAGTGTCAGTGTCAATGTCTTTCAAACTCAAACATCAATTAATATCAACTGAACACACACAAACACCGTATGGCTAAGAGCTGTTATGTGCAAGGCATTGTCCAGGGTCCAGGGGAGGTTCATGACTTTCGAAAATAGCAGCAGTTGAGTGTCTGGAGTAAAACACATGCCCCTGCCATTGTTAATACAGCACAAGAACCTGAGCTAGGGGTCATCAGAATAGAATAATAGAATATCAGTAGTACATCTCTTGCTAACAATTGAACAGGCTTCAGTTTTTGTAGCACTTTGGACATCCATGCCTCAGTAGGGTTTTGTTCTAGCATTTGGTAGTATATTGTGTGATTTTCAGTGTGGTTTATATGAAATACATCTGAATTTTTAAAAAGCAAAAAGGACTTCCCTGACTCTTGTACATAAAGATAGTGTGATATTTATATAAAAATTAAAAACTTTGCCTCCAGTGCTTGTTATTTTTTGGCTATACCACGTGGCTCATGGGATCTTAGTTCCCTGACAGAGATGGAACTCTGGCCCTGGGCAGTGAGAGTATGGAGACCTAACTACTGGGCAGCCAGGGAATTCCCTGCCTTTAGTTCTTAAAACACATGGAGTTGTTTTTAATGCAGTAGGAAATGAAGATTTAGTTTAATGTTTCTTCATAGTAATAAGGAACTTCTAAATTTAATTTTTAAAGAGTTCATCCTTTCTTTACTACTCTACAATAGATGTCCTTGACTAAAATTGAAAGTATCAATCTGGCAATTTCATCTCTATACCAAAAAATAGACTCAGATAAATGATGGGTAATTTTGATGTGGAAATATTCCATAAGGATTTGCTCAGAAGAGTAGAACAAAGGTGACTGCTTAGCCAACTATTGCAAGAGCTGGAGAATGAAGGTCAGAGGAGTGGCCCTTGAAGGTTAAAATAGCGACAACTAAAGATTTCAGCCTAAAACGTAAAATAGATGGTTTTAAAAGTTTGATGGTTAGTAGCTGAAAAATCTCAAGAAATACTGAAAAACTCCCCAAAATGTCTCAACCTGCTGCAGCCATGCAGGCAGCTCTTAGAAGTCCACTGGGAAATTTCTGTGAACTTCACTTATGCTTGTTTCTGTCTGTAATGTAATTACCTCCAGAAAGTAACGCCTTCTCCTTTTCTGCCTTCTAAATTTCTCATCATTTCTCATTGGAAAGCATCAAACTTGAACAATACAGAAAGGAAAAATCTGGAAATGTTTCCAGTCTCATCACTACAAGGAGGGGAAGACTTAGAAGTGGATGATGATGATGCTAAATTCACAACAGACAATCTAGTAGTGCATAAGGACAAGAAAGGTGGGGTTGGGAAGGAGGCTGCAAGTCCTAGGAAGAAGGTGAGGGATATGTGATTCAAAACCACTCCAAATGAGCCCATTTTAGATCAGCTAACCTTGTGTCTCAGCTAGTACATAATCCACCTACAATGTGGGAAACCTAGGTTCAATCCCTGGGTTGGGAAGATCCCCTGGAGAAGGGAAAGGCTACCCACTCCAGTATTCTGGCCTGGAGAATTCCATGGACTACACATGTCTCAAAGAGTCGGACATGACTGAGTGACTTTCACTTTCACTTTTCAACCTGCAGCTGGCCACAGAAGCATGAATGAGACCAGCCACATCCAGAAAAACTACCATTCTGAACTGAATCAGCCAAGCCTCAACCAACCCTCAGAATCGTAAGTAACATAAATATTTTCTCCAAAAGAAACATCTTTATAAAAACTTCTCATGTCCTCCCTTAGCACTTTTTAGATCTAACAATCTAGATCTTTAGCCTTCCTCTAGCTTGGGAGTCTCAGGAGCTATGAAATTGATTATTGGATATTTCCTATAAACATCTTCACTTTATGTCTTACAACTCACTTTGGTACCTGGTGTCTATCAGATCTTGGGCCCTCAGTTGAAACAGCCAGTTTGTTGTCCTGAAACACACTGTCCCCTCTACCAGTGATCATCAGGGTGAGATAGAATGTCCATGTCTGGATAATTCCGGTTTGTTAAGTCTCAAGTAAAGAGAGATCTTCTCTAGGAAGATTTCATGTGTCCTCTGCCACTAGGCTGAGCTAACTATTCCTCCCCAGGACACAGTGTTCCGCATACATGACTATAGTCCTTGGCAATGCCAATGCAAGAGATGAAGACTCAATCCCTGGGTCGGGAAGATCCTCTGGAGAAGGAAATGGCAACCCACTCCAGTATTCATGCCTGGAGAATTCCATGGACAGAGAAACCTGGCAGGCTACAGTTCATGGGGTTGCAAAGAGTTGGACATGACTGAGCAACTAAACAATAGCAACAAACCACTCTGGAGTCAGACAGCCAAGATTCAATCCTTCTTTTCACTAACTGTGATCCTAAAGTGTTCTCCACCTCTTTGAGCCTGAGTTTCTCAACATGTATCTGAGGGATGCTGTCAGGATTAAAGTAGAAGATTTTATCACATAGTAAATTCTTTGACTGGCACCCGAAACAATAGAGGTGACATTTATTTTGTTGTTGATTATCTGCAAGGGTCTTGGGAGAAAGTAAGTGTGGGTTATATTCCTGAAGGACAAGAGAAGTACATTTATTATGTGGGAAAAGAAAAATTGAATATGTTCTAGGGAACTTCCCTGGTGGTTCCACTGCAGGGGATGTGGGTTCGATCTCTGGTTGGGAAACTTAAAAGATCCCTCATACTTTGCAGCGTGGCCAAAAAAAAAAATTGTTTTTCTTTCCTTGCAAGTTCTAGCAGGACTCAGGGTCTCTGGATGCTTAGGTGTCTGGGTGCAGGAGGAACCATATTCTCATCAAAATGGAAAATTCTTTAGAAACAGGGATGTGAACATTCAGACACATTTTCTAAAACTTTAAAATCTGGGGACGGGCCAGCCCTGACAGCTTCCATTTAATGGCACCAGCCAAAGTGACATAGCACCCTCAAAGTATTTTCCAATCCCCATTATCCAAGAAAAGAGCAAATTAAGTTCTGTAAAGCATATCCCACCTTATTATTCCCCCAGCAGGTATAAGAATACTGTCAATAAAGATTTCTGAGTGACAACTAAGAAAGGAAGACAAGGGAGTCATATTTTCAATAATTTGTATTTACATGTAGTTGAGGAAATAGAATCACAGGGACTGTTTTTAAAGGAAAGGTAAATATCAGTTGGAAGAATATGTTCTCTTGCTCAAGAGTTTTCTCAAGGCCCCTTTCATGTCTTTATTTCTCAGGCTATAAATAAAGGGGTTCAACAAGGGAGTGACCACTGTGTACATCACTGAAGCAATTATGTTACTGTCATTTGTGGTGTTGGATGATGGAAGAAAATATACACCAATAATTGCCCCGTAGTAGAGAGTCACTACTGAGAGATGAGAGCCACATGTGGACAAGGCTTTGCAGGTGCCCTTGGCAGAGGGTACCCGGAGGATGGTGGCCCCAATATGGCCATAAGAAACCAGGATGCATACAAATGGAAGCATAATGGCTGTTAACCCTGCAGTGAAGATTACCAACTGGTTGAGGGAAGTGTCTGAGCAGGACAATTTGAGCAGGGCAGCAAGGTCACAGAAGAAGTAGGGGACAGTGTTGTCAGCACAAAATGACAGCCGGGCTAGGAGAAGGGTGTGCAAAAGGGCACAAGCACAAGCCATGAGCCAGGATCCAAGCACCAGCGTGACACAGACACTCTGGCTCATGATGGTGGTATAATGCAGAGGGTGGCAGATGGCCACATACCTGTCATAGGCCATCGACGTGATCAGGAAGCTGTCCAGATCAGCAAGGAGTATGAAAAAATACGTCTGTGAAAGGCATCCTGCATAGGGGATGGATTTGTGCTTAGTCTGCATGATCATAAGCATCTTAGGGACGGTGACAGATGACAAGGAGACGTCAGTGAGGGCCAAGTGGCTGAGGAAGAAGTACATGGGGGTGTGGAGGCGAGGGTCCAGCATGATGAGCAGGAGGATGAGCAGGTTGCCCAGCACCGTGGTCAGGTACACTCCCAGGAACAGGGCGAAGAACACGCCCTGCTGCTCTGGCCGGATGGGGAGCCCCAGGAGGAGGAACGCGGACAGGCTGCTCTGATTCTCCACGGCCATCAGCTGGAGGGGATTAGCAGGGAAAGTTGAAGGGAAACGGTGAATGTCTTGGGATAATAAGGGGATCACTGTGGCAGAGCATGATAAAGATGTTCTTTTGATTTAGGGAAGGTCTTCATCAATATTTTCTTACATTTGTACCGTATTTTGCTGGATAAATGTAGCAAAAGTGTAGGTTTCTTTCTCGATCTGGTGCCAGACTCTGCGAACGACAGTATTAACAGTTAATTTTTGTTAAATGCTATCCTTATTCACTGTTCTTATAGCTTCCGTGTATAACTGATGTAATATTCTTCAGAATGGGAGCAAGGTAGGCACTATTAATATTATTATTATTTCCACTTTCCAGATGGGGTGCCTGAGGAAGACAGTCTCACAGACCCTGAGGTAGGAAGGGAAGCTGGGATTTGGACCCAAGCATGTTGACTCCAGAATTTGTTCTCTGGAAGCAAAACAAATGATTTGACATCAGAAATCTCTTTGCCCTTCATAATTTTGTGTGTAATAATATGTTTAACTCTGCATCCTCTTCTTCTGTACGCCTTCCATGATTAATTCTAATTTGTTCATTGGCTGTAGACCCAGAATCTATCAAAGACAATTAATGCATACACACTGTAAGTTTGTTGATCAAATACAAGATGTCACATCCAATTAAAATCATCACGGCGGCCTCTTTAAGAAACTTACATCAAGGATCATTGGAGTGCATGCGTCTTTTTGAATTATGGTTTTCTCAGGGTATATGCCAGTAGTGGGATTGCTGGATTATATGGTAGTTCTATTTCTAGTTTCTTAAGGAACCTCCATACTGTCTTCCATAGTGGCTGGATCAATTTACATTCCCACCAACGATGCAGGAGTGTTCCCTTTTCCCCACATCCTCTCCAGCACTTATTGTTTGTAGATTTTTTGATGATGGCCATTCTGATCAATGTGAGATGTAGATATAGAGAGTGGACTTGCAAACACAGCAGGAGAAGGAGAGGGTGGGATGAAACAGAGAGGAGCACTGTCATATATACATTAGCAAGTGCAAAATAGCTCGCTAGAGGGAAGGTGCTGTATAGCCCAGGGAGCTCAGCTTGGTGCTCCATGGTAGAGAGGTGGAATGGGGTGTGGGAGGAGGCTCAGGAAGGAGGGGATATAGGTATACTTACAGGTGATTCATGTTGTTGTAGAGCAGAAACTAACACAACATTGTAAAGCAATTATCCTCCAGTTAAAAAATAATAAATTCATTTAAAAATACTAGTGTGAAGGAGGAAATAGATCAGCAATAGGGCTGCCATTGTTGGGGAATTGGGTGAGGAGTTTGCTGTGATGGGGGAAGAATAAACAGTGGTTTGGGAACTACGAGCAGGTTATTAAAAGATTGGACAAAAAAAAATCAGAAACTTACATCAGGTCTTGTTCAAGACCCAGGATTAATCCTAATCTTTCAGGGGCCCCATGTTATTTATTTGCTATACAGTTTGACAATCAAAGAAGAACAATCTAAAAGCCAGATGTAATTTTTAAAAGGAATTCTAATCTTTTTCAGTGTCTCTAAAATAGCCTAGGAGATATTTATCTCCTTACCTAAACCACTACTTATCCAAATTTCTATAATATTTTTAAAATAGAAGGTAAGAATTCTCTACAACCTATCAAACTTTATTATAAAGCTGTACCAGTTACAACAAATGATATACTTTCAGAAGCACAGACCAATAAGGCAGTGGAGAGAAACAGAGAGTCTAGAAACAAAGACACATTTATAATGAGGACCTGGCCTCACCATCACTCTGTCAACTGGATTCCAAAGGAAATCATGTACCACCACTTCCCGACCCCCAGCTGAGTGAAAGGAACATGTAATAACAAACCACCTTAATCCAGTAGCTGAAAATCCATGTCAAATGATGACTTTCAATGATTACAGCAAAGGAGCCAACGGTTTCCCAATAATGTGGGAATGAGATATCAGATTAGATCTATGGATTCTTTACCTTTAGGTCTCCCAGAAACAGGTGAAAGATAGTTTGTTACCTAGTCCTAGAGGCAGAAGGTTTTGGGTCAGATTTCCAGCACTGTGGACCCAACCCTGACCTCCAAATCTTCATGGATTGAAGGAAATGAGCAACGCAATACTCTAATTTTCTCAAGTTACAGATTTTGAGGGACAGTTTTTCTTGGGGGAACATGCAGAGTTATGCCTTTGTAGTGTGATATGCAGATCAGCATTGAACCTTCTGTATCTCTACCCAGAATACCACCCTCCACAGGCTGCTGGTACCTAAATTTCTTTCAGTTAGATGAAAAAAAAACTTTAAGGTTCCATTTATAAATTAGGTTTAGAAATAAGTAATCCTGGAAGAGAGATCCATAAGGATCCACTGAAATAGAATGACTGGGAACTGTTCATATTTGGGACCAGGTTTGGGTGGCTGAACAAGGGCGCTGACCTCTTCAGACGAAGTGGGGAAGTATAGGAAGAATAAGAGTAGAGGCTGTAGACACTGAGGGCCAGTTTACTGTCTTTCTAGTTTAGCTGAATGACCACGAGAGGGCTAGAAATAGTCACGTTGTTAGCAAAATCTGACTTGGCACTTAATTTGCACCAGGTGCTTTTAAAATACTTTTCACTTCTTCCCTAAACCTTTCAACATAGGTATTCAGATCCTCACTAGAGAGGCGAGCATTGAGACTCAGTGATAAAACTTGCCCAGTCTTATAGCACTAGTATATGGTGACCCTGGGATTTGATCCCAAGTCCACCTGGCTCCAAAGATCATATTCTTCCCACTATATTACATGCCCTCATTAACTATACCCTCAGATAAGACAGTACTTGCTGCCTAAGAACATTCAAAAATACCCGGAAGTAAATCAGGAAGTTTGAGGATGAGTGGAAGATTTGTGGTTTCAAGATAAGTGCCTAGACGGTCACATCAATAATATTGATAATGAAATTATAATAACAATCATCTTTTAGCCACATATTTATTGTTCAAATAACACGAGCTAGCTGCTGTGATGTACTTGATATCGTATCATATCTAAAAGGACCACAAAAAGGCATCATTCTCACTTAAACAGTTGGAAAGTTGCGCTTACAAGTGTAAATAATTTGCCATAAATCATTAAGCAAGAAAATGATGGACAGATCATTTGATTACATATTTATCTGATTTCAAGCGTGTGTTCCCAGTCACCATGCTACACTGACTCCAGCGGAGTCAACTGACAGAAAAGAGACATCTGGATACATATTCCTCAGTAAAGAGAAAAATGTGAGATCTGTAATTTCCCCCAAAGCTTTTGGGTGGATGTACTGCATCAGTCCTTAAATAAATAATCAGAAGTGAATAGAGAGACTAGGAGACCAGCTACTGAATTTACAAAGACAGTTGCCTACAAAATGAATTTCTCAGAGCTCCAGTACAAAAGCAGATCAAACTTTGATCAGTATTTTTCATAGACTACCTAATTTCTATCAATAAGTGAAAGGTTAAGACAATTATGGTAAACATCTATTGGAAGTTACATTGTGTGGCTGATAAAATGAATTCATTAAGCTTGTAATATGATTTCTGAAGGAACATAATAGAAAGCTTCCCAGGTGACACAGTGGTAAAGAATTCATCTGCCAGTGCAGGAGACACAGGACACTTGGGTTCGATCCCTGGGTTGGGAAGATCCCTTAGAGTAGGAAATGATAACCCACTCCAGTATTCTTGCCTGGAAAAGTCCATGGACAGAGGGGTCTGTCGGGGTACAGTCCATGGGGTCACAAAGAGTCAGACACGACTGAGTAATTGAGCACACACACATGTTTACTACTATTTGCAAAAATAATACAGATTATATTATTATTATTATTAAACCTGGAAGGTTTTGCTCTCAGCTTGCATATGTGCCAGATATCCATCAAAACTGTGAAAAAGAGAACAATTTATTAAAGGGGAAGGTATCAACTCCAAGGAATTATGGTTATTATGTCTAACTAAGTTATTGAGATGACACAACAAAATTATAAAAGTGCCAAGCACAGTATAATCATCTTTCAGATTTTGTACCAGACCACTCATTCACACACAAACATGTGCGCACACACACTATTGAGTGAAATCTATTAATACCACCCTTACCTAGCACAGGAGTGATGAATTCAGATACTGTGAGCTCAAAGGTATGACACGACTGAAGCGACTCACCATGCAGCATGCAAGGGTATGAACTAATTTTTCATTTTCTCTCCAAAATACTTTGATGTGGGAAAAGGAAAAAGTCACACACTCAGTCTTGAAGTGGGAGGAGGTACAGTCTTCTTTTCACTAGATCCAAGGCAATGACAAAGGTAACCATTTTTAGCAGCTAGGTTGGGACCCAGGAGACCAAGGGCACCAATTTCTGACAAGGAACAACTTGGGAGTGATAAATGCACTCCCTTAACCATTCCCAGTGGATATATCTTCGCCAGGTACTACAGACAGTCATTTCCTTTGGGAATACAAATGAGGACTTATTATTTCAGATTCATTTAAAGAATGTTCACATCTAGGAACTCATTTAACCCTCTCAATCATTTTTGAGGTAGATAGTAGCTTTCCCATTTTATTGTAACGCATATGTTCTCGGTTGCTCAGTCATGTCTGACTCTTTGTGGCCCCATGGACTATAGTCCACCTGGCTTCACTGCCCATGAGATTTTCCAGGCAAGAATACTGGAGTGGGTTGCCATTTCCTCCTCCAGGGGATCTTCCCGACCCAGGGATCGAATCCATCTCTTGCATCTCCTGCATTGGCAGGCAGATTCTTTACCACTGAGCCACATGGGTAGCCCTTTATTGCAATGAGAGTGGCTCAAAAGAAAATGGCCAAATGAGGATTCAAATCCCAACATGTTAACTTCACATCTAAAGCCCTGTTCCATTGCAACATGATGGCTCTCTTTTCACAGTGGGCTCTGAATAGTGTGGATTTCTTCCTTCCACATTCAATCTGGAACTGGGAGGAAAGTTGCTATTAATTCAGTCTTGAACTGGGAAGAAAGTTGCTATTAATACTTGTCCCTGGAGAATGAAGACATTTAACAAGGAATCATTTGGTTTCTTCTTCTCAGAAATAGAATTTTTTTCTTCTTATAGAAATAATTGAATCTATACAGGGATTTTGGGGGGATCAGTTGTGACAAATAACAGTAGTTGGCACATAATTAGGGCTTAAAATATATTTTTTAGCCGTAAGTATGAGTGTGAGAAGCTATCAGTGTCAGAAATCTACTCCACTCAGACTGGCAAAAAAAAAAAAAAGAGATACAGAATCAAGTGGAGGAGATAGAATTTTACTCAATATTTTCCAACAGTATTTATTTACTCATTCATAAAAATATTGTGTAACTACTATGCGGCAAGGGTTTTGTGAGGGACTCTGAGTAAAGATTTGAAAACACATTTCTTTTCTCTAAAAGAGCTCCCGATCTAGTGAGCAGGAGAGACAAAACAGTGTGTGTCGAATGTTGTAACAAAGGCAAGTGATGAGAGTTATGGGAGCACAGAGGAAGTGTGCCCAATCCAAACTGAAGGAGTCAAGTAAGGTAGGTTTTAGGAAGTTACAGATAAGCAGAGACCTAAGACAAAAAACAAGTAAAAGGTGACATGGAAAGTGTAAAGACAGAGCACTTGGAAGAGAGAAAAACAGAGGAACAGGAAAAGACATGGAAAAGAGAAAAGGCAAGAAATTCAGGAAACTATTCAGGAAAACTGAAAGACTGAAACGTACACTTCATTAGGGGAAGAAGTTTGGGATGTGGCAAGAGAAATTAGCAGGAATGAATGGTGCAGAACCTTGGAAGTCATGTTGAGTTATTTGCACTTTTCTATTCTTTGCCTCGTACTGAAGAAAGCTTTCCTTAGAATTATCATTAGGAAAACGTCTAATTGTGGTATAGTTTTAAAAGATAATAAGTAGTTATAGCTTAGTTTCCATCAACGAGGGAGGGGTAAAAGTCACTATGGTATACTCCCATTAGAATATTATGTAACTGTTAAACTGATGTTTATGAAAAGCTTATATATAATTTTTGAAATAACACAATAGAAAGTTTGTATATAGGCATATTTACAACTATTTGCAAAGATGCAGATTATGATTTTCTTAAAATCTAGAATCATGTGCTCCAAAATGTTAAAGAAAGTATTTTGTTGTTGAGAGCAGAGACATATATGTATTTTAAAAATACTTCTGGCCGTAATATTTATATAATCCTGCCTTTCCTTTGTAAGTATTGAAAATACTAGTTTTGTGAACTGTTGCTGAGTCACGGGAAAGAGAGTGTCCAGGAAGAAAAGTCCGTGGGTTGACAAACTTTAAGAAGAGGGTGGGGACTTCCCTGGTGGTCCAGTGGTTAAGAATCTACCTGCCAATGCAGGGGACACGGGTTCAATTCCTGGTCCAGGAAGATTCCACATGCCACAGGGCAATCAAGTCTGAGAGTCGCAACTACTGAAGCCCAAGTGCTCTAGAGTCCATGCTCTGCAACAAGAGAAGCTACTGCAATGAGAAGCCGGAGCACCGCAACTAGAGAAAGCCCATATGCAGCAATGAAGACTCAAAACGGCCAAAAATAAACAAATAAAAAATTTTTTTAAAAAAGAAGAGAACTTCAGGTTGAAAAACAGACCTTCAAAGATTACATCAAGCTATAAACACTTATTTGTCCTGTGTACCTCACTCCTAACAATCACTAGTGGCACAACAAATGATCATTTTCTTCAAAAAGTCAATTTTAAAGAATCTAAAGCTGTTAAATTTTGAGTCAACTTTTCTGGATTGTGTGTAGCAATGTCCTTTCCCATTTCCAAGTTTGTTTCCTTTGTGGGTTATTTTTCATCTATTTTCTTTACTTCTTCCCCTCCTTCTTTCATCCTTCCCTTCTTTCTTTCCTTCCTCGAGAATTGTTTTTTATTTGATGTAACCAAACCTAAGTTTGTCAAGAAAGCAATAAAACCTCTAAAGAAAAAACTGCCTCTTGCCAGTTTGCATTGCATAATGACCACCAGAGAGATAAGACACAAAATCATTCCCTTTGGGTTACCTAGTGGGTATGGCCCAATAAAAGTCTTTTGAGTGGGATAGAGTTCTACCTAAATTCTCAGACACCTCTTGGTCATTTGGCTATCTGGACCTCATTGGAATCAGGAAATTTTTAAAAAAATAACTCTCTGGAGTTTATCTTACACCAAAATGTGAATAAAGCTGAGAAACAGAACCTGAAACAGAAGAAGGACTGAGGGTGCCTGAGGTTCTTCCTCCATGGGATCATTCTATGAGGTTCCCAACACAAACATCCTTCCCATGGGACAGATCTCCTAGAGGAACCAAGGGGGAAATTGGGCAATTAACCCAAGTCTGATGGACATCTTTAACTGTAAATTACAAGTTCTTTTCCCCATCCCCTAGGGCTCCTTCCTTGGCTAGTTATACTCCTCAATTCATAGGCTGGTAGTCAGGAGTGAGAGTCTGAGCTTGTAGCTTTTCTTTTTGATGCCCAAGAAATGTTGATGACCTTGGAAGCTGATATTCAGGTCACCTAAAGACAATCTCAGGACATATTTACCCACCACACACTGGGTCATAAATGCACTTAAGGTCAGTATTGGGGATGGAATGGATATTTTTTTTCTCAGCAATATATGAGTTAAAATACGGGTATGGATGAGGAAAAGTCAGAAAGCTGATTTTGGCATGGAAAAGGGAGAAGTAAAAAGAGAAAACAAGAGAGATTAGGGAGAAGGAATAGAGACTTGGAGTGGCAAAGAATGGAGATGCAGAGAGTGAGAACTGACAGAGAAAGTAGGAGAAAATGAAAGAAAAATAAAGTGAAGGTGGGAACAGGAAGAGGGAAAAAAGCAAAAAGAGAGAAAAATGAACCAGGAGATAAAACAGAGATTCAAAGAAGCAGAGTCTTTCAGGAGGAATTCTGCTTGGGTCCTGACAGAGTCCAATTGCTGAATGCAGAAGTGATGTTTTTTGAGTCACTCTTGTGACCAATGGCAAATACTTACAATGAGATAGTAACCTCATGTCCTTATGTATTAGGTAGGAGTTTGCTCTGTGAAGCTATTGTTTTTTGTGGTATGCAAGGTGAAAGTTAGGGAAGGACCCAGGGATTTTGTTACACATTGGTGCCTAAATAACCAAAGTATTTTAATATGCCTGAAATCCTCCCATTATTGGTATATCTGTTTCTTATTGCCACTCTAATGAATTGCCACAAACTTAGTAACTTTTTAAAAAACCACATATTTATTGCCTTATAGCTCTGAAGTTCAGAAGTCTGACTTGTTGGCATTTCTCCTGAAGACTCTAGAGGAGAATTGTCTCCATGCCTTTTCCAACTTCCAGAAGACACTTGCATTCGTTGCTTGTAGCCCCTTCCTCCATCTTCTAAGCCAGGAGCATAATGTCTTAAAATCTCTCTCTGACGAACTTCTGCTTTCCACTTCTATATTTAAAGACACCCGGGATTACAGTGGGCCCACCAAGATAATCCAGGGTAATATTAAAGTCAGATGATTAGCAGCCTCAGTTCCACCTGTAGCTTAATTCTTCTCTTGCCATATCCACAGGTTCTGGGTATTAGAACGTGGACATCTTTGCAGGTTACTATTTCTGCTTACCATAACCAACTATCAGATGTATTAAAAGGCAGGACCATCCAATAAGAAGATGAAAGTTTGGGATACATTTATTTTAGCATCTTTTGATAATAGTCCTTATTTTTTATGAGATGTTATTATGTTGCATAGAGAGGAAAAGGAATGTATTAAAAATGATATACTTTGTATATATAGGGCTTCCTTTATAGCTCAGTTGGTAAAGAATCCACCTGCAATGCAGGAGACCCTGTTCTATTCCTGGGTCAGGAAGATCTGCTGGAGAAGGGATAGGCTACCCACTCCTGTATTCTTGGGCTTCCCTTGTGGCTCAGCTGGTAAAGAATCTGCCTGCAATGTGGGGGACCTGGGTTTGATCCTTGGGTTGGGAAGATCCCCTGGAGAAGGGAAAGGCTACCCACTCCAGTTTTCTGGCCTGGAGAATTCCATGGACTGTACCTTGTATACTTTATATATATATAAGATGTTACATCATCCCTTAGCCTTCTATGTAGAAAATAGACCATAAATAAATTTGCATGAAATATTTGCTGGGAGTCAGATTGGTCTTTGCTTTAATAACATAACATAGGATCCCAGAGAATGTACAACCACCAAAGGGGAGGGAGTCTAAATGACATCAAATGGAAATCTGTGTTTCCAGGAAATTTGGAACAGAGTTGTCAGCAAGGTTGAGGATGACGGGGATGAGGAAGAAGAGACTGGAAACGTAGGAGACACACACAGATTTCTTAGGTTCTTTAAACCATATTAAGGTTGTTTCACTTCGTCTTAAGATCCATGGGAATCGTTTGAGAATTTTTAAACAGGGGAAGTCATTTAGGTTTTCAAAAAAGGAATATAGGGTTTTAAAAAAAATCTCTCTTTGGCTGCAGGAGGGAGAATGGATCAACATAATCCAGAGTTTCCTAAGGATCTTCTCTGAATTGAAAAAAATACAAAATATGTGTGCATGATGAGTGCTCTTTAGCAAATACAACTTTTTTTTCATCCTTTCATATGAAAAATATAACTCCCATACAAAATTTAACAGTGATTGTTGAAGTCAACTCTTCTAAAGGTTGCTGTGCAATGGTTGATGATCCTCACCACAGAGCACTCAGGGGGTAGTGAAATGGCTGTGTCATCATGGACTCACCCTCGGCAACACAGATACATGAATGCTACTTTGCTAGTGAATCAAGAAAAGGGGGTTCTCTTCAATAGTCCCTCACTGATAATTTTTTCTAATTCCCCTATGTGTCAACATATAAGGAGTATATAAGAAATACATTCTTTCCCATTTCCCAAAATCAGATATATATTTTTTACATGACTGCTAAAATTATTTCAGAGATCTTCATATTCTCAACTGTTCTTCCTCCGCAGCAGACAGGAGAAGAGCATGAGGAGGGAGAACCAGAGCAGCGTGTCCGAGTTCCTCCTCCTGGGGCTCCCCATCAGGCCGGAGCAGCAGGGCGTGTTCTTCGCCCTGTTCCTGGGCGTGTACCTGACCACAGGGCTGGGCAACCTGCTCATCGTCCTGCTCATCAGGCTGGACCCTCGCCTCCACACCCCCATGTACTTCTTCCTCAGCCACTTGGCCCTCACTGACGTCTCCTTCTCATCTGTCACTGTTCCTAAGATGCTAAGGAGCATGCAAACCCAGGACCAATCCATCCCCTATGCAGGGTGCGTAGCACAGATGTATTTTTTCATATTGTTTACTGATCTGGACAGCTTCCTTATTACCTCCATGGCATATGACCGCTATGTTGCTGTATGTCGCCCTCTTCACTACACCACCATCATGAGGCAGGAGCTGTGTGCCCTCCTAGTGGCTGGATCCTGGATCCTGTCTGGTGCCAGCTCCCTTTCCCACACTCTTCTCCTGACCCAATTATCCTTCTGTGCTGACACCATCCCCCATTTCTTCTGCGACCTTGGTGCTCTGCTCAAATTGTCCTGCTCAGACATCTTCCTCAATGAGGTGGTCATGTTCACAGTAGGCATGGTGGTCATTACTCTGCCATTCGCATGTATCCTGGTATCTTATGGGTACATCGGGGCCACCGTCCTAAGGGTCCCTTCAACCAAGGGGATCTGCAAAGCATTGTCCACGTGTGGGTCCCATCTCTTTGTAGTGACTCTGTACTATGGGTCAATATTTGGGCAGTACCTCTTCCCGACACTGAGCAATTTCTTTGACAAGGACATCATTGTGGCTCTCTTGTACACGGTGGTCACACCCATGTTGAACCCCTTTATCTACAGCCTTAGGAACAAGGACATAAAAGGGGCCCTGGGGAAACTCTGCAGCAGAGCTATATTCTTCTTACAGTGACACTCAACTTTTATTTAAATCAGAACCTCATTTTGATTCATCTCTTGTATTTGATTTTCCACTTGAATATAACTCAAAGTTTTAATGTCTCCAAACCCTAAGAAAAATGATGGAATGTCGTATCTACTTACTAAATGTTCGTTGACCAGAATTTCATCCCCTTATTAGCAGTACTCTCCTGGTGTGGAGAAAAAGGAACCCTCTGCACTGTTGGTAGAAATGTAAGTTGGTTCAGTAGCTATGGAAAACAGGATGGAGGCTTCCCAGGAAACTAAAAATAGAATTTCCATATGATTTAGCAATCCCACTCCTGGGCATACATCCAAACAAAACTATAATTCAAAAAGATACATGTACCCTTGTTATGTTCATAATAACACTATTTACAATAGCCAAGACATAGAAACAACCTAAATGTCCACCAACGTTTAGATGAAGGGATAAAGAAGATATGGTACATATATACAATGGAATACTATTCAGCCATAAAAAAGAATGAAATAACACCATTAACAGCAACATGGACGGACCTAGAGATTATCATACTTACATGAAGTAACTCAGAAAGTAAAGACAAATATACATGCTATCACTTATACATGGAATCTAAAATATAACACAGATGAACTTACTTATGAAACAGAAACAGACTCATGGACATAGAGAACAGACTTGTGGTTGCCAAGGGGAAAAGAAATGGGGGAGGGATGGACAGGAGGGTTAGCAGATGTAAACTATTATATATAGAATGGATAAACAGCCATGTCCTATTGTATAGCACAGACAACTATGTTCAGAACCCTATGATAAACCATATAGTAAAGAATATTTTTAAAATGTATATCTATATATAACTGAATTACTTTGCTGTACAGCAGGAATTAACATGACATTGTAAATCAACTATACTTCAATAAAAAATTAAAAAAAAAAAACAGTGCTCTCCTTCGGAAACAACTTTTGATCAGAAAATGCTAAATTAATTTTATTACTTATTTCTACAACTCAGGGGCATAAATAATACAAAAATATACAGGTCATTTAGTTATCTTTTATTTGAGGAGAATTTTGGAAACCAATATATTTTAGGCCCATAATCTCAGGCTTTCACACCCCAAGAATCTAAAGAATTATCTATATTATTACACTACACTCTTATGAAGACAATGCAAGATTTTCTTTTCATCTTTATGGGTCTACTAAATCATGGAATCCAAACTGTCACTTAAATAAAAGGAAATACATTACTTTCTGCCTGTGGTATAAAATGTTACAAAAACAACTCTGATGATAGGGGAACCTGGAGGAGATCAAGACCGGCCAGGAATTTCCCCTTTGTCAGCACTGTGTAGTTGACATTGATTAGGCCCCAAACACAGTCAGCAATGAAAGCAACTTAGTGCTGCCCTCCTTTGTATGTATAATGAAATGCACTAGATTATTCCAAGTGTATAATCTCTGAAAATGTCATTGATTTTTGTTAATATCACTGCAGATTCAGCACTCTCCATCCTTTCTGGACTTCTTGCTTTCCCAAACAAAGAATGAAAACAAGGCTGTTCAAACTTTAACATGCCTAAGAATTCCTAGAAAGCTTGTTAAAACAAAGATTCCTGAACCTATCTCCATGAATTCCAATTCCGTAGCTCCGGGACGAGATCCAAGAATTTGCATTTCTTTTTTTCTTTTTTAATTAATTTATTTATTTTAGCTGGAGGCTAATTACTTTACAATATTGTAGTGGTTTTTGCCATATATTGATATGAATCAGCCATGGGTTTACATGTGTTCCCCATCCTGAACCCTCCTCCCACCTCCCTCCCCATCCCATCCCTCTGGGTCATCCCAGTGCACCAGCCCTGAGCACTTGTCTCGTGCATTGAATCTGCACTGGCGTTCTGTTTCACATATGACAATATACATGTTTCAATGCTATTCTCTCAGATCATCCTACCCTCGCTTTCTCCCACAGAGTCCAAAAGGCTGTTTTATACATCTGTGTCTCTTTTTGCATTTCTAACAAGCTCCCACACAATGTGGACACTGCAGATTTGTGAACAATGATTTGAAGATCAGTGAAAAATTAAACTATGGAAGTGGTGGGATGCAGGTTTATAATACCTTCCAAGAATTCTGAGAGAATGGGTAGAGTGAAACAAGAGAACACTTGGATTATTTGGGGAATAGAGGAATCAGTAGTTCATGGTAATATTTCGAGATTAATTCTAGCTACGATAAATTCCTTTTTTCAATTTCTAATAGAAGAGGATCTTTCCTGAGCTATCAGATTTTCTTCTCTCTTTCACACACACTACAGACATATCAGACACTGCTGACTGTATGTTCAATGAAAAAAACCGAAAGCTTTGAAAAAATTGCATCGTATGTTCATTGGTGGCTTCTTGTTTACATTAAGCTAAGTGGAATTTCAGTGTGACTTGCAACTTTGCTAATGTCACTCAAAAACATTTTAATATTTTATTTTTTAATTTATTTTTCATTTGGACGAAAATTGCTTTACAAGGTTGTGCTGGTTTCTGCTGTACAACAATGCTAATCAGCCATAATTATACATGTATCCCTTCCTTCCCCTCCCCCATTTTAATATTTTAAACTAACAGTTATTTCACATATGCTGCCAAAAACTGTACATCTGTTATAAAGAATTAGTTGATTTCAGAGCATCTGTACCTCCAAAAAGGGACCTTTGAGTTCTTTTTTAATAATAAATTATTTTTGGCTATGCTGGGTCTTCATTGCTTTGCATGGGCTTTCTCTAGTTGCAGCAATCGGGGCTACTCTCTAGTTGTGGTGTGCAGGTTTCTCATTGCGGTGATTTCTCTTGTTGCAAAGTACAGGCTCTATGCACATGGGCTTCAGCAGTTGTGGCTCAGGTGCTTAGTGGCTCAGGAGCTTAGTTGCTCCAGGGCAGGTGGAATCTTCCCGGACTAGGGATCAAACCAGTGTCCACTGTATTGGCAGGCAGATTCTTATCCCCTGGACCACCAGGGAATTCCCACTTGAGTTCTTGACAGGACACTAAAAAGGTTTTGTTGTATGATGCTATTCATGTCTAAAAGCCCTCATTTACCTTGCTATGTTTCTTGACACAGCACAAAGAATAGAATTTGTCTTGAATCCAGTATTATGGGCATTGAGGCTACTTTACCCATCTTTTCCTTTTCTGTTTGTGTGTATGTGTCTGCCCTATGTAAAATGCAATATGTTTATCCAATTTTGTACATAAATATAAGACTAATTAGTATGCAACCAGCATCTGGAGTGACATTTAAGGCTAAGGTGATGTCTCCAACTCTAGTCTGTTTGAGGTATGAAGATGGAAGTCAGAAATTTTGGGAGAAGCTTGTATTTGATACATATGTAGTATATTTTGATAGCAAATTGCTTTTATGATTCATTTATTTCATTCTGTAAGCTCTGACTTAGCCAGTCCCTTCGGTGAATGAAGACAATCTGGCTTTGCTGTCTCTCTTTCCACAGGGTTCAACCTAGACTTCTATTCTTCATGTATTTTTATGGATAGTTTCAAAGTTCATGCTTCTCTTTTCAAAGGAGCAAGCCACAGGCACCGGGGAACTAAGACAATGGAGCTCATTAAAATAGATGCTTTGAAGATATGAAAGTAACCTTGATCAGACAACTGACACAAGACATTTCAAGCATAGTATAATTGTTAATAAAGTTTCACAATGAATCATTGTGTTAATTCAATAAGAGAGCAACTAAAACTTAAAAATTTTAAGTGGATTGATGCATTGATGCTGTGTACATTCTATGTATTGATGTGTATAGAAGCAGAAATGTAGAAATTATAATACAATAAAGCTAAATTATTATAGAAAAGGAAAGCTATAAAATACCATGTAAAATAAATCCCATTTATGTAAACATAAAATTTTATGAATAAAAACCACCTTAGAAGGATAAAAAATTAATAGCAGAAGTGTGAAGTACTTTGACTGTATCCTTTGTTTTCATGTCTATGTTACTATATTTGGATTTCCATCATAAAGCAGATTTGATTTTAAAAGCAGCAAATCAAAAAGGAATTTCCACTTAGGAGAAGAATCCCTCTTCACTTCCCAAGCTGTGACTTAACTAGGAGAAGCAGTAAGCTGGAATAAATACTCAGAAAATATATGATAGCTTGAATTGCATTTGTTTCTAGTTATTCTCTTGTCCTAGTAATTCTTTATATAAATTGTGAATTCTAGTTGTTATTAATGATAGCTCTTGTGTATTAAATTGAGAAATTAACATCACTAGTAGAACTTAAGTCTCTAGTCTTATTTCCTGAGAAACTATTAGTTCTTTTTTGAGGTATATTTGACATATAAACATTGTATGTATTTAAAATGTACAGCTTGATATTTTGGTACGTATATGTTGTGAAATTATCACCACAGTCAAGTTAATTAATGTATTTATCACCTCCATATAATGATCATTTTGTTTTTGTGTGTTTGGTGAGAAGACTTAATTCAAGAGCCACCTTCATAGTACATGACAAGCACACAATAAATACAGTGTCGTTCACTATAGTCATCTTGCTGAATATTTGACCTCAAAAAACTCATTCATCTTGCATAACTGGAACTTTGTACATTATGCTAGGTGAAATAAGTCAGACACAGAAAGACAAATACTGTCTGATTTCACTTACTTGTGGCATCTAACATGGTCAAATCATAGAAGTGGAGAGTAGAATAGTTGTTGCCAGGGGCCCAGTGAGAGAATGGAAATAGCTTCTTTGTTAAACACCTAATTTTTTAATGTCTTGATAACTTTCCCTTAAATCAGTCTGAGAATAGTGCAGTCATTCAAATGATGGAGAGCAGGGGTTAATTCAGATACCAGGATCAGCCATCACTGTCATGGTAAAAAGATGGTTTTCCCACTGTCGAAGAGTTTACTCAAAGCCTCATTCATATCTTTATTCCTCAAGCTGTATATGAAAGGGTTCAGCATGGGAATAATCACCATATAGAGAATGGCAGCCCTGCTCTCCCTCTCCGCAGAGTGAGTTGATGGAGGAAGTAAATACACACCCATAAGAGACCCGTAGAAGAGCAGGACCACTGTGAGGTGAGAACCACATGTCGAGAAGGCCTTCCACCGCCCTCCAGGAGATGAGATGCCAAACACAGCCCAGGAAATGTGGACATAGGAGAGGACAATCAGCAGGAGGGGAGCGGTGAGGAACATCAGGCCCATGGTGATGATCATCAGCTCGTTAATGCGGGTATCTGAGCAGGCAAGCTTCAGGAGAGCACTGGGATCACAGTAGAAGTGGGGAATGGCCTTGTGGGCACAGAAGGCCACACGGGTCAGCAATAGTGTGTGTGTCAGTGCCGGGCAGTTGGTTAGCACCCAGCATATGCTCAACATTAATGCACAGAGTTGGGGACGCATAGCTGTGCTGTAATGAAGTGGCTGACAGATGGCCACATAGCGGTCATATGCCATCACAGCCAGAAGTAAGTTGTCAAGGCCACCAAACACAAGGAGAAAATACAGCTGTGCAAAGCACCCGGAATAGGTGATGGTCTGACTCTGAGTATTCATGTTGAGCAGCATTTTGGGGATGGAGGCAGAAGTGAAGCAGGCATCTGTTATTGATAGGTTGGCCAGAAAGAAGTACATGGGAGTGTGGAGGTGAGGGTCAGAGGTGATGGCCAGGATGATGAGCAGGTTTCCCACGATAGTGACCAGGTACATGCCCAGGAAGATGACGAACAGGAGAGTTTGCTCCTCTGGCCGCTCAGAGATCCCTAGAAGGAGGAAGTCTGAAAGGGTGGTTTGGTTCACTCTGCTTGGTTTTCCCATCCTTTGCAGTTTTACTATCTGTGCAGATAAAATGCTTCCACGTGTCAATATTTAAGTTGATTTAATATTCCACGTGTCAATATTTAAGTCAATATTAAGATCAATTCACAGATAATATCTGTGCAGCCCAAACTGTTCCAGGAAAAAAAAAAGAAGTGGACCTTGCCCGTGAGAATCTTTGGATGTCATTATGATGTGAGAAAATACACATGGGACATTAGAGAACAGGCAAACTAATACCCATGCAAATATGAACCGTGCCTTCAAAGCTGTATATAATAGGGTCCTCAGGAAAGTGATCAGTTTGACCAGAGAAGTCCATGTTGGCAACTGGAGGAGATAAGAATTGCACATATCCTTAAAGGCAAGATTGGAAAAGTCACTTTTGCTCACCAAGTAAAAAGGAAATGCATGGTCTTCCTTGCTGCCCCTCCCCCAACACCCACCCCTTGATATACACCATAGACAAGACAGTCTATTTCTACTTGCCTCCTCAATCCCTAGAACTTGACCTCACCCATTTAGCTCCACTCCCGGTACCCTTACCTTACTGGGAGCACAGATACATGGGCTGAGGGCAGGGAGTGTCTGTGATGTTCCATTCTCTGGATCCACAGTAGGACAGACAGCACAGGGCTGCCAACCCCTGACCCTCATCACTCTCTCTCCTTTTTCCCTGACCTCTTCCCCTGTTGCACATCTAGACATTTGAAAGCTGATACTTCTCTCCCCCTAGTCTCTTGGACATGAGCATGATCAGTATCTCTTTGTAGATGCTTGCTATGCTCCAGAGAACTTGATGACACGGTTTTGTTCTTTCAAGTCTGGTAGGTATTATTCTCCTCCACAATTCTGCAAATGGTGCAACTGAGTCTTAGAAATATTTGAGGTACTCAAGATCAGAAAGCTAATGAATGTAATTCAGCAGCAGGTGTGTCTGACTCCAATGTCTGTCCTTCGCTCTACACTTGCACTCTAACTTTCTGATGTTTCTTTTCATCAAAGGGAAGGTAGAAGGAATCAGTGTCTGGTTCTCTAGGCTTGAAAATAGCTACTCTGATCTTCAGTTCTCCTAGGATTTAGAGCAAGTTTGTATAAGATGTCATTTCATGTCCACCCTGACCTTGTTAGAATTTGCCACTGTATTAGTATTCCATTTGTTCTTGGTTTATAGAGAGGCTTCTACTCTCAGACAGACATTCAGATTGGCTACCCTAGAAACTTTTGCCTGATCCTTGGGCTGGGAAGGGAGGTGTTTGCACAAGTGTGTGTGTTTGTCCCCTACCCTTCCAGATTCTCTCACCTATCAGAATGTGGATTGGTTTCAAGCATCTTCAGATTCTCCAGTTCTCCCCTGTGGGTGGGAGATTCACAATAAGGAACTCCCTGAGACCTTTCTGACCTTGTAAAGCGAGGGTCTATTGAGTCCAGGGGTCATCAGGAATACCTGGAGTGTATGATGCATTTTTCAGACCTGGGAAGACAGGAGTCTTTCTTAGGGTTTTAAAGATCCCTAGAACATCATCCCCAAAGTGCTCATTAGCGTCAACCTCAGTGTCCCTGTGCAGCCTGTTCTCCAGCCGTCTCTCCCAGGGTCCTGGGGGAATAGAGGGCATCTCTTTCCCAGGGGTTATGCTCCCAGATGGGGAACTCGGGGGTGAGATTCTGAAGCCTAAAGCTAGGATGCTGTGCACTCCAGCCTGACCAGCAGTCCTCCTGGGACCTCTTGCCTCTGCCCTGGACCATTTAATGCCTGTCCCAGGTTCTAGGTTAAACTGGATTGTGGGAGACATTAAAAGCTTTAAATATAATGGTCCTGCTGGTGGTTTCTCTAAATGGACTGTAGCCTGCCAGTCTCCTCTGACCATGGGATTATCCAGGCAAGAACACTGGAGTAGGTTGCCATGCCCTCCTCCAGGGGATCTTCCTGACCCAGGGATCGAACCCACATCTCTTATGTCTCCTGCATTGGCAGGTGGGTTCTTTACCACTAGTCCCACTAGGTATTACCTCTCTAAACAGAGTAATGCTAAGAAGCAACTCCCCCAAGTCCTAAACTCTCAGTTACATAAGGCAGCCTACGTAGAACATACCAGCCATAATATCTGATACATAACCACAGCAAAAATGTAACATCTTCAGTATTGTCATTAACACTAGTAGTACTGGGACTTCCCTGGTGATTCAGTGGTTAAAACTTCACCTTCCAGTGCTGGAGGCATGGGTTTCTCCCTGGTTGTGGAGTTAAGATCCCACAAGCCTCAGGGTCAAAAAACCAAAGTATGAAACAGAAACAATATTGTAAAAAATTCTGTAAAGACTTTAAAAATGGTCCACATAAAATATCTTTAAAAAAAAATACTGTAGTACTTACTGCACACTTTCATTAAATGATCTCAAGTAATACAAGTTTATTAGGGCAAAGAAACTACTGTTATCCCTATTTTACAGATGAGAAAACTGAGGCCCAGTGAAGATAATGACTTAACCAATTAAATGGAGAGGATGGAATTCCAATCTAGGTCTCCATGACTCTAGAGTCCACATTTTTTTTTTTTTTTTTTGAGACAGATAGTGCAGGGTGTAGTGTTGGCAGACTGGAAAGGAGACAGAAGGAGAAAATCAGAACTTGGATGGAGCCTGGAGAAGGAGAGTGTACACAGGGAAGGAAAGAAGGAAGAAAGGATGGAGTGGCTTGAGCCCATGCTCTTAACCACCATACTTTGTCCCAGTATCATTGTTGATTTTAATCATTAGCAATATCATTGGTACAGAATAATCTCATTTTCTATGTGAAAATCTCATTTTCTCTGTGTGTGCCTTTGGTTACTAGCAAGATCAACTGTTTTTTTTCATCTGATTTTTAACCATGAGTAATTATTCTTCAAATTATCCTGTTAATATATTTGTCTTTTTTCCTACTGGGGTGTTTGTGCTTCTAAAATGGATATTAAAGGCAATAAAAAAAATTAAAACATTTTATTTGGGGTGTTTTTTATGTCCTTGCCATTGAATATTTATAGAAGTTTTTAAAATTAATTTATTTATTTTAATTGGAGACTAATTACTTTACAATATTGTGGTGGTTTTTGCCATACATTGACATGAATCAGCCACGGGTGTACATGTGTCCCCCATCCCAAACCCCCCTCCCAGCTCCCTCCCCATCCCATACCTCTGGGTTGTCCCAGTGCACGGGCTTTGAGTGCCCTATTTCATGCATCGAACTTAGACTGTTCATCTATTTTTATAGAAGATTTTAAAATTATTTTTTATTCAAAGTTGATAGATATTTAGCTTTATATTTTTTCCCATTACTTTTATACTAAAAAGTCCTTTCCATCTTGTAGATCAAGGAAATTCCATTTATTTCTTTCTTCTAGTTTTAAACATTACACTAAGTTTTTCATTTACTTGCAATTTATGTTGCTGTGGGGTGAGAAAAAAGGATCTATCTTTACTTTTAATTTTTCACATATAGCTAGTTTGATTGAGGGCATGAGAAGAGGGTGACAGAGTATGAGATGGTTGGATGGCATCATCGATTCAATGGACATGAGTTTGAGCAAACTCAGGGAGATAGTGAATGACAGGGAAGCCTGATGGGCTGCAGTTCATGGGGTCACAGAGTCAGTAGACATGACTAAGTGACTAAAAACAGCAACAGTTTTATCAGTACCAGTTTTTAGTAACTCATACATTCTCCATTTGTTTGTTAGGTCTGAGCACCTAAACCTGGCCTTTCCACATATATCTGGGCTACTCACAGCACAGCAGCAGCCTTCAGAAATGGGGCATTTTGAGAACAAACCATCTAAGAAGTCATGATGGAAGCTGCATGGTCTTCATAAAACCTAGCTTTGGAAATCTGAGAATTGAGCTTTCACTGTCTTCTATAGAGCAATCAATCACTAAGGCCAGCCCAGTGACTAAGGGAAACAAGTTAAGCTCCATCCCTCCATAGGAAGAATAGGAAAGAATTTGGGACCCTCTTTTATTTTGCACAGCCTGCACTCTTGACTCAAGTTATTTATATTCTTCCCAGATTCAGAATAGACTTGCTCCTTCCAAAAAGCCTCAGAATCCACATGGACTACAGACTTGTCTAACTCAATGAAACTATGAGCCATGCAGTGTAGGGCCACCCAAGATGGATGGCCACCCATGACGGATGGTCATGGTGGAGAGTTCTGACAAAACATGGTTCTCAGGAGAAGGGAATGGCAAGACACTTCAGTATTCTTGCCTTGAAAAATCCCATGAACAGTAAGAAAAGGCAAAAAAGATAGGACATTGAAAGATGAACTCCCCAGGTCAGTAGGTGCCCAATATGCTACTGGAGAACAGTGGAGAAATAACTCCAGAAAGAATGAAGAGATGGAGCCAAAGCAAAAACAACGCCCAGTTTTGGATATGACTGGTGATGGAAGTAAAGTCCTATGCTGTAAAGAACAATATTGCATAGGAACCTAGAATGTTAGATCCATGAATCAAGGTATATTGAAAGTGGTCAAGCAGGAGATGGCAAGAGTGAACATTGACATTTTAGTAAAGTGAACTAAATCAACTGGAAAAGGTGAATTTAACTCAGATGACCATTATATCTACTACTGTGGGAAAGAATCCCTTATAAGAAATGGAGTAGCCCTCATAGTCAATAAAAGAGCCCAAAATACAGTACTTGGGTGTAACCTCAAAAATGACAGAATGATCTCTGTTCATTTCCAAGGCAAACCATTCAGTATCCCAGTAATCCACACCTATGACCCAACCAGTAATGCAGAAGAAGCTGAAGTTGAACAGTTCTATGATGACCTACAAGACCTTCTAGAACTAACACACAAAAAAGATATCCTTTTCATCATAGGGGACTGGAATGCAAAAGTAGGAAGTCAAGAGATACTTGGAGTAACAGGTAAATTTGGCCTTGGAGTACAAAAGGAAGCAGGGCAAAGGTTAACAGAGTTCTGCCAAGAGAATGCACTGGTCATAGCAAACACCCTCTTCCAACCACACAAGAGAAGACTCTACACATGGACATCACCAGATGGTCAATACTGAAATCAGATTGATTATATTCTTAGCAACCAAAGATGGAGAAGCTCTATACAGTCAACAAAAACAAGACTAGGAGCTGACTGTGGCTCAGATCATGAACACTTTATTGCCAAATTCAGACTTAAATTGAAGAAAGTAGGGAAAACCACTAGGCCATTCAGGTATGATCTAAATCAAATCCCTTATTATTATACAGTGAAAGTGAGAAATAGATTCAAGAGATTAGATCTGATAGACAGAGTGCCTGAAGATCTGTAGACAGAGGTTCATGACATTGCACAGGAGGCAGTGATCAAGACCATTCCCAAGAAGAAGAAATGCAAAAAGGCAAAATGGTTGTCTGAGGAGGCCTTACAAATAGCTGAGAAAAGAAGAGAAGTGAAAAGCAAAGGAGAAAAGGAAAGATATACCCATCTGAATGCAGAGTTCCAAAGAATAGCAAGGAGAGATAAGAAAGCCTTCCTCAGGGATGAATGCAAAGAAGTAGAGGAAAACAATAGGATAGGAAAGTCTAGAGATCTCTTCAAGAAAATTAGAGATACCAAGGGAACATTTCATGCAAAGATGGGCAAAATAAAGGACAGAAATGGTATGGTCCTAACAAAAGCAGAAGACATTAAGAAGAGATGGCAAGAATACACACAAGAACTATACAGAAAAGAACTTCATGACCAAAATAATCATGATGGTGTCATCATCAACCTAGAGGCAGACATCCTGGAATGTGAAGTCAAGTGGGCCTTCGGAAGCATCACTATGAACAAAGCTAGTGGAGGTGATGGAATTCCAGTTGAGCTATTTCAAATTCTAAAAGATGATCCTATGAAAGTGCTGCACTCAATATGCCAGCAAATTTGGAAAACTCAGCAGTGGCCACAGGACTGGAAAAGGTCAGTCTTCATTCCAATCCCAAAGAAAGGCAATGCCAAAGAATGCTCAAACTACCACACAATTGCACTCATCTCACACGCTAGTAAAGTAATGCTCAAAATTCTCCAAACCACACTTCAACAGTTCGTGAACCATGAATGTCCAGATGTTCAAGCTGGTTTTAGAAAAGGCAGAGGAACTAGAGATCAAATTGCCAACATCCACTGGATCATTGAAAAAGCAAGAGAGTTCCAGAAAAACATGTACTTCTGCTTTATTGACTGCGTGAAAGCCTTTGACTCTGTGGACCACAACAAACTGTGGAAAACTCGTAAAGAGATGGGAATACCAGACCACCTGACCTGCCTCTTGAGAAACCTGTATGCAGGTCAGGAAGCAACAGTTAGAACTGGACATGGAACAACAGACTGGTTCCAAATAGGGAAAGGAGTACAACAAGGCTGTATATTGTCACCCTGCTCATTTAACTTATATGCAGAGTACATCATGAGACACGCTGGGCTGGATGAAGCACAAGCTAAAATCAAGATAGCTGGGAGACATACGACCCAGCAATCCCACTGCTGGGCATACACACCAAGGAAAACAGAATTGAAAGAGACACATGTACCCTAATGTTCATTGCAGCACTGTTTACAATAGCTAGGACATGGAAGCAACCTAGATATCCATCGGCAGATGAATGGATAAGAAAGCTGTGGTACATATACACAATGGAATATTACTCAGCTATTATAAAGAATGCGTTTAAATCAATTCTAATGAGGTGGATGAAACTGGAGCTTATCATACAGAGTGAAGTAAGTCAGAAAGAAAAACACCAACACAGTATATTAACACATATATATGGAATTTAGAGAGATAGTTACGATGACCCTATATGCGAGACAGCAAGAGACACAGATGTAAAGAACAGTCTTTTGGACTCTGTGGGAGAAGGCGAGGTGCCGGGAGCCAGCTCACGAGATCCCACCCATGACAGAGTCATGAGGTAGAGGGCTGATTGAGCACGGCTTCTCAGCCCTCAGGGATTCTCGGAAGGCTGCCTCAGCACTCACCTTAAAGATGATATCTGTCTTTCTGATGTTTGCTACAATAAACCTCTTCTTATTTTCTGTGACTTAGAAAACGGTGTTTTCCTGATTCTCTTCTAATATAGATCAATCTGAAATCTCAATCGACAAGGCCCCTGAATGGTAGCACCCTAAATAAAATTATCTGGGGTATAAAATATGCTAATCTAAATTCCTCTTGCTAGCATATTGGTTTGTTTAATAAATGTACCTGTGCCTTTGGAGCTAATGTGCTTGACTGCCCCTTAACAACAGAACAGCATTGAGAGCCTCCACACAGAAAGCCCCAATGGGCACAGAGCCCTTTGTAGGAAAGAAAGGCTTGTTAGAAAATATAAGAAATGTTGCTTTATAAAACTGTAACTTAGTCTATACTTACTCATTATGCCTTTTCTACTCTTAATGTATCTAGCCTATATAATGAAAGCATAATAGTTAGGGATTTATATAAATAAAAGTTTAGTTTTAATACAAATAATAAGACAATCGTTAATTCAGCTGGTGATTTTGCTAAGAACTGACCTTTGTGCTATATTGTTTCAGCTTGCTGTACTATGACTTTATGGAACCACATTCTTTTCTGTTAAGCTCAAGGCATAGAGTAAATTACCGAAAACAGGTTTTACCTTGAAACTTTCTATTAATGAATTCTTTCCTGCTGTGCCTGATACAAAAGTGTCCTGGCTGATCAACCCTTATCAATAAAAGAGTCACAAGATGTTAGCAGGCCTCTGGGCCAGAAGATGATGTGAACAATTTTAAACCTTTTATAACTTAGAAACACAAACAGTGTTCTGGTTCCGATATGGATCAAAAACTGCTGATCCATCGAGCTGATCTGGCATGACTCTATACTTTACATTTGTTTCTATGTACCACTAAAAATATAAAAGCCGTCTTAAAAACAATAAAGTCAGAAGACACTTGGAAACACCGAGACTCGCTGTGTCTTCTCATTCGTATCGCCGACGACGTCCATCCTGAGGGAACCCTGACCTGCTGGGGCTGGACTCCGGCAGCGAGGGTGGGATGATTTGAGAGGGTAGCATTGAAACTTGTATATTATCATATGTGAAGTGGATTGCCAGTCCAGGTTCGATGTATGAGAAAGGGTGCTCAGGGCTGGTGCACTGGGATTACCCTGGGGGATGGGATGCGGAGGGACGTGGGAGGGAGTTCTGGATGGGGAACACATGTACACCCATGGCTGATTCATGTCAGTGTATGGCAAAGATCACTACAATAATGTAAAGTAATTAGCCTATAATTTAAATAAATAAATAAAGTAAAAAAAAAAAGATTGCTGGAACAAATATCAATAACCTCACATATGCAGATGACATCACCCTTATGGCAGAAAGTGAAGAAGAACTAAAGAGTCGCTTGATGAAACTGAAAGAGGAGAGTGAAAAAGTTGGCTTAAAACTCAACATTCAGAAAACGAAGATCATGGCATCCGGGTCCATCACTTCCTGGCAAATAGATGGTGAAACAGTGGAAACACTGACAGACTTTATTTTCTTGGGCTCCAAAAATCACTGCAGATGGTAACTGCAGCCATGAAATTAAAAGATGGTTGCTCCTTGGAAGAAAAGTTCTGAACAACCTAGACAGCATATTAAAAAGCAGAGACATTACCCTGCCAACAAAGGTCCATCCAGTCAAACCTATGGTTTTTCCAGTAGTTATGTATGGAGCTGAGACTTGGACTATAAAGAAACCTGAGCACCAAAGAAATGATACTTTTGAACTGTTGTGTTGGAGAAGACTCTTGAGAGTCTCTTGGGCTGCCAGGAGATCCAACCAGTCCATCCTAAAGGAAATCAGTCCTGAATATTCATTGGAAGGACTGATGTTGAAGCTGAAACTCCAATACTTTGGCCACCTGATGAGAATTGACTCATTTGAAAAGATCCTGTTGCTGGGAAAGATTGAAGGCAGGAGGAGAAGGGGATGACAGAGGAAGAGATGGTTGGATGGCATCACCTACTCAATGGACATGAGTCTGATTAAACTCCAGGAGTTGGTGATGGACAGGGAGGCCTGGCGTGCTATAGTCCATGGGGTCACAAAGAGTCAGACACAACTGAGTGACTGAAATGAACTGAACTGAACTGAAAAGGGAAGACAAAAAAATGTTAAAATGAAAAGCAAAATGCTATACTTACTTTACCTAATTTGAAAACTGTTTTATAATCCAAAGCAAGGAAAATAAAAATAATTGCATGAGAATAGGAATATAGATCAATAGAACAGTGAATAATTTCAAAATAGATCAATACATAAAAGGTCAATTAATAGTTTACAAGTGCACCAAGGCAAGTTAACGTGGCAAGGATAGTGTTTCAATAAATGGTGCCAGCATGGTTCAGTATCAATATGTCTTAAGTGAACATGGATTCTTGTGCCGCACCACATGCAAAACATAACTCAAAATGAATCAAATGTGTAAGAATTATAACTATAAAACTATCTTCAAGAAAAACTTGGACAAAATCTTGGTAAATGTGGGGTAGGCAATATTTTATTAAATAGTGAGAGACTCATTTCCTAGGCAGGTTGATAAGAAGTCTAGGGGTCCCCAAGGAGAGAGGGTTCTGGAATTCTGAAGGAGGAAGAAAGGACAAACTTTTTGTTTTCTCTCTACATTCCTTAGGATTATATAACAATAATGTATCCTGCCTGAGGACAGTCTCTGGATTAAACTTTCTGGCTAATTTTGTTATTTTAAAATGTAAATTATGGGAGTAGGTCTGTCTTTACATGGTTTATAACAATAATGTATCCTGCCTGAGGGACAGTCTCTGGATTAAACCTTCTGGCTAATCCTGTTATTTTAGAGTATATAACTCCACTGCTAACACTAGCAAGGGGGGTACTCTTTCTGCCCCCTTCTGATGCCTATGTCAGAAGCTTTCTCTATCCCTTTTATACTTTAATAAACTCTATTGCACAAAAGCTCTGAGCGATCAAGCCTCGTCTCTGGCCCCGGATTGAATTCCTCTCCTCCGGAGGCCAAGAATCCCTGCCGTCTTTTCGTGATTCAGCAAACAACCTATCAATAGGACACAAAAGTCATGAACACTAAAAGGAAAAGAGAAGAATCTTGATATCATAAAAATAGAAAGCATTTTCTCTTCCAAAGAAACTTTTTTAAAAAAAGTTATTGGACTATAGTTGTTTAACAATGTTGTGTTATTTTCTCTTCTCAGAAAACTGAATCTGCCATATGTATACATATGTATACCCCTTTTTAAAAATTTCCTTCCCCTTTAGGCCACCATAGAGCTTTGAGCAGAATCCCCTGTGCTGTACAGTAGATTCTCATTATTTATTTATTTTATGCACAGTAGTAAATGTCCACTGACAGAGGAATAGATACAGAAGAGATGGCACATATATACAATGGAATACTATACAGCCACAAAACCTAATAAAATTGTGTCATTGCCAGGACATGGATGGGTCTGACATACAGAGTAAAGAGAAAAATAAATATTGTATGTTAATGTCTATATGTGGAATCCAGAAAAATGGTAGTGATGAACGGATTAGACAGGCAAGAATAGAGAGGCAGACATAGAGCATGAATTTCTGGACACAGTTGGAGGAGGAGTTGTTGTTATTCAGTCACTAGGTCTTGTCTGACTTTTTGCAAGCCCATGGATGGCAGCATACCATTCTCCCCTGTCCTTCTCAGAGTTTGCTCAGGGGGAAGGAGAGGGTGGGACAAACTGAGAGAGTACCATTGACATATATACACTGCCGTGTTTAAATTAGATTGCTAATGAGAAACTGCTCCACAGCACAGGAAACTCAGTGTGGTGCTCTGTGATGACCTAGAGGACTGCAACGCATGGGGAGGGTAGGAGGGAGGATCACGAGAGAGAGAATATATGTATACTTAGAGCTGATTCACATTGCTGTATAGCAAAAACCAACAAAATATTGTAAAGCAATTATTTTCCAATAAAAAGTAAATAAAAAATTAAATACATTTTTAAAAGGAAATAAATTCCCAGGAAATAAGAGGAGAGATGAATACTACCAGTTATATAAATGCTCAGCCTTATAGACAAGATCAAAAATCAAGAACATAAACTCAAAATTCACAATTTATGCTAATGAACTGTTAGGAAATAGACAATAATTGTAAAGGAATGTAATTCAACTATCAAACATTTACTGAATATTTATTCCATGCTGGGCTCAAATCTAGGGATGCAGGATCTGAAGTTCTGTGAACACACATGGCTGTTACAAAGACGAGCAAACATCATTGAGACAAGACTTTTGCCCTGTGCAAGAGTCTCTCCAGGGCCCCCTTCATGTCCCTGTTCCTTAGGCTATAAATGAAAGGGTTCAGCAGTGGAGTGACCACTGTGTACATCACAGAGGCAATGGTGCTCTTGTCCCTGGAGGTGCTGGATGAGGGGAAAAAATACAGTCCAATAATTGTTCCATAATACAGAGATACCACAGAGAGGTGGGAGCCACATGTGGACAATGCTTTGCAGATCCCCTTGGTGGAGGGGACCTTCAGGATGGTGGCCCCGATGTGTCCATAAGAGATCAGGATGCATACTAGTGGGAGGACGACGACGGCCACTCCTACTGTGAAAATGGCCAGCTCATTGAGGGATGTGTCTGAGCAGGAGAGCTTCAGCAGGGCATCAAGGTCACAGAAGAAATGGGGGATGCTGTGGTCAGCACAAAAGGACAGTCGGGTCAGGAGGAGGGTGTGACACAGGGCGTTGGCACAGGAGAGAATCCAAGACACAGTTACTAGTAAGGTGCACAGCCCCTGTCCCATGATGGTGCTGTAGTGGAGAGGGTGACAGATGGCCACGTACCTATCATAGGCCATTGAAGTGAGCAGAAAATCATCCAGACCAGTAAAAAATAGGAAAAAATACATCTGGGTTACACACCCTGCATAGGGAACAGATTGATCCTGAGTCTGCATGTTTATCAGCATCTTAGGGACGGTGACAGATGAGAAGGAGATGTCAGTGAGGGCCAAGTGGCTGAGAAAGAAGTACATGGGGGTGTGGAGGCGAGGGTCCAGCCTGATGAGCAGGACGATGAGCAGGTTGCCCAGCACCGTGGTCAGGTACACGCCCAGGAACACAGCGAAGAACACGCCCTGCTGCTCTGGCCGGATGGGGAGCCCCAGGAGGAGGAACGCGGACACGCTGCTCTGGTTCTCCCTCCTCATGCTCCTCTCCTGTCTGTTGTGAATGAGAACACAGTGAAAGAAGCACATTTTGATTGCAGCAGGCATATATAATTGAGTCCTTTCTCTTGATCAATATGTCAGTGTCTGTCTGCATTGCCCTGCAAAAACCCCTAAGATGAATAGTATTACCATTACAGTGAGGGAATTATCAACCAAGAAGAGAGTTTGATACAGAAGAGAAACTGGCTCAGTGGCATTTTTCCATCATCTCAGTAAAGAGAAAGTATCACACTTCCTTAGCAGAGAAATAGTAAGTTAAAGACCTCCCTAATTTCTTTTCTGATTCTGGACTTACAATCATAAGGTTTGACCTTCAGGTTGTGACATACTGACCTATGGAAATCTGACTTCAAAGTCAGTCCAAAGGAGGACTGTTCAACAATGAATTCTCAAAGGAAAGTGGGTCAGAAATACACAGTCAAGGAATTTCCTGGCAGTCCCGTGGTTAATACTTCACCTTGCAAGTCAGGGGTTCTGGGTTCAATCCCTGTTCCACCTATAAAGAAATCACATGCCTTACAGCTAAAAACCAAAACATGAAACAATAATATATGGTAACAAATTCAGCAAAGAATTTTAAAAATGATCCACATCAAACAAACTCTTTAAAAATAAATAAGCAACTAAATAGCCAGATTCCATTATGTATAAAGGTTGAAGAACGAAAAGGAAGCTTACCTGTCAGCTGAACTCAAAATTTCTAAGAGCTCAATCTTGTAATATCACACTCTATGAAGTAAAAATATTACTGAAGGTTATACATATATTTTTACTAACATTCATATTTATCATTCTCCAATATCCTCCTGATTCAACAAAATCCTCTTGAAGAGTTTCCTAATCCACAATAAAAACAGTTGCTGTCAACAGGTGTCAAAAGATATGCCCTGATATGCCTTCTCTGCTCATCTTTAAGAACTAGTAATAAAAACTATCATAGCCAGAGCACAGAGAAATGCTGAACACCTGTATACACACACACAAATACACACCTGCTCTTGCCGTAGGATACCCAGTTCTTTTCTGAACTTTATGCTTGATTGATCTAGTTGCCTTGAGTAAGAACTGGTTTCTCAGCTTCTCTGTAGAAGACCTGGAGAAAAGATTTATCCACTTGTGTGGTCCTGAACCACTCACCAGCATCAGAGAAAAAAGAGCTTGATCTTCAGTTCACCAACTTCAGACATGAAGATGTGAAGACTGTGCTCTGTCCACCAGGGAGGGGACCCAAGGGGACAGGGCTCCAAGCTCTTGGTTAGAGACATGCATTAAACGTGTATTAATTGCTCAGTTTTCTTGTTTCTCCCTCCAGGACACCTGCCCTAGGGCAGTGGTTCCTAAACTTTGATGTTCCCTAGAATGCCCTGGGGAGCTTATTAAAGATGCAGATCCCAGCTCCAACTCCAGTGATGCTCATTCTTGAACTCTGCGGCCAGAGAATTCTGACGCACATGGTCCTAAGGGCCAACACTGAGAACACAGTGTCCTTATGAAGAACGTCATGATGATGCCCCGTGGGTGTGAGCCTGAAGGCGATGTGGAAAGACCTCCTGACTGACCCTTTCTACTAGCTTAAAGTTTCCCTTAGTTAAGTCAAAGCTTGGGATGTGAGGATGGAGTTTTCTCCCAAGCCGATATGCCTTCCTAGTTTGTTGCCTTTTAAATAAATCACCCTCACAGTAGAAATCCAAATACAATACAGGAAAGTCAAAGTATTTCCCCTGTCTTATATTCAATTTTTATACTTCTAAGAGGTTTTTATTCATAAAACTTTATATTTACATTTGTTGTTGTTCTATCAAAATGTTAGTCGCTCAGTCGTGTATGACTCTTTGCAACCCCACGGACTGTAGCCCACCAGGCTCCTCTGTCAGTGGAATTCTCCAGGCAAGAATACTGGAGTTGTTCAACTCCACTGTTGTTCAACTCCAGTTGTTGTTGTTCAGTGTCTAAGCCATGTCTGACTCTTTGCCACCCCATGAATTGCAACATGCCAGGCTTCGCTGTTTTTTGCTATTTTCTAGAGTTTGCTCAAACTCAAGTTCATTGAGTCAGTAATGCCATCCAACCATCTCATCTTCTGTCATCCCCTTTTTATCCTTCCCTCAATCTTTCCCAGCATCAGGGTCTTTTCCAATGAGTTGACTCTTCGCATCAGGTGGCTAAATTGTTGGAGTTTCATCTTCAGCATCAGTCCTTCCAATGAATATTCAGGGTTGATTTCCTTTAGGATTGACTGGTGTAATCTCCTTGCAGTTCAAGGGACTCTCAAGAGTCTTCTCCAGTACCACATTTGGAAAGTATCAATTTTGCCACTCAGTCTTCTTTATGGTCCAACTCTCACATCCATACATGACTATAGGAAAACCATAGCTTTGACTAAATTACTGTTGTTGGAAAAGTGATGTCTCTGCTTTTTAATATGCTGTGTAGAAATGTCATAACTGTTCTTCCAAGGTCATGTGTCTTTTAATTTCATGACTGAAGTTACCAAATGAAGTGATTTTGAACCCAAGAAAATAGGATCTGTCACTGTTTTCACTTTTCCTCCATCTATCTGCCATGAAGCAATGGGACGGGATGCCATGATCTTTGTTTTGTGAATGTTGAATTTTAAGCCAGCTTTTTCATTCTCCTCTTCCATCCTCAACAAGAGGCTCTTTAGTTCCTCTTCACTTTCTGCCATTAAAGCAGTGTCATCTGCATATGTGAGATTGCTGATATTTCTCCCACCAATCTTGATTCCAGCTGGTGATTCATCCAGTCTGGCATTTCGCATGATACATTCTGTATATAAATGAAATAAGCAGGGTGACAATATACAGCCTTTATGTACTCCTTTCCCAATTTGGAACCAGTCAGTTGTTCTATGTCCCATACTAGCTATTGCTTCTTGACCTGCACATAGGTTTCTCAGGAGGCAGGTAAGGTGCTCTGGTATTTCCATCTCTTGAAGAATGTTCCACAGTTTGTTGTGATCTCTTGAGAAACCTGTATGTAGGTCAGGAAGGAACAGAACTGGACATGGAACAACAGACTGGTTCCAAATAGGAAAAGGAGTACATCAAGGCTGTATATTGTCACCCTGCTTATTTAACTTATATGCAGAGTACATCATGAGAAACGCTGGGCTGGAAGAAACACAAGCTGGAATCAAGATTGCCAGGAGAAATATCAATAACCTCAGATATGTGGATGACACCACCCTTATGGCAGAAAGTGAAGAGGAACTAAAGAACCTCTTGATGAAAGTGAAAGAGGAGAGTGAAAAAGTTGGCTTAAAGTTCAACATTCAGAAAACTAAGATCATGGCATCTGGTCCCATCACTTCATGGGAAATAGTTGGGGAAACAGTGGAAACAGTGTCAGACTTTATTTTGGAGGGCTCCAAAATCACTGCTGATGGTGATTGCAGCCATGAAATTAAAAGACGCTTACTTCTTGGAAGGAAGGTTATGGCCAACCTAGATAGCATATTTAAAAGCAGAGACATTACTTTGCCAACAAAAGTCCGTCTAGTCAAGCCTATGGTTTTTCCAGTGGTCATGTATGGATGTGAGAGTTGGACGGTGAAGAAAGCTGAGCGCCACAGAATTGATGCTTTTGAACTGTGGTGTTGGAGAAGACTCTTGAGAGTCCCTTGGACTGCAAGGAGATCCAATCAATCCATCCTAAAGGAGATCAATTCTGGGTGTTCATTGGAAGGACTGATGTTGAAGCTGAAACTCCAATACCTTGGCCACCTCATGCGAAGAGTTGACTCATTGGAAAAGACCCTAATGCTTGGTAGGATTGGGGGCAGGAGGAGAAGGGGACGACAGAGGATGAGATGGTTGGATGGCATCACCGACTCAATGGACATGGGTTTGGGTGGACTCCGGGAGTTGGTGATGGACAGAGAGGCCTGGCTTGCTGCAATTCATGGGGTCGCAAAGAGTTGGACACGACTGAGCGACTGAACTGAACACAGTCAAAGGCTTTAGCGTAGTCAGTGAAAGAGGAGTAGATGTTTTTCTGTAATTCTCTTCATGTTTCTATTATCCAACAGATGTTGGCGATTTGATCTCTGGTTCCTCTGCCTCTTTTCAATCTAGCTTGTACTTCCAGAAGTTCTTGGTTCACATACTGCTGAAGCCTAGTTTGAATGGCTTTGAGTACCATCTTGCTAGCATGTGAAATGGGTGCAGTTGTATTGTAGTTTTAACATTCTTTGGCCTTGCCTTTCTTTAGGTTTGAAATAAAAACTGTCTTTTTTTAGTACTAGGACCACTGGCGAGTTTTCCACATTTGCTGACATATTGAGTGCAGCTGTTTAACAGCATCATCTTTTAGGACAGATTTACATTAATGGGATTTATTTTGCATGGTATCTTAGAGCTTTCTTTTCCTAAATTTATTGCAATAATACTTGCAAGTCTACTTCTATGCATATCAGTGCATAAAATATATATAACATCAATATGTTAATCTTCTCAAATTTTTAGTCGCTCTCTTGTTGAATTAACTGAATGATTCTTTAACAAAGAATCTTTAATTCTTCAATAAGGTAAAATTTTGTTAAATATTATAGTACAGCCTGAAATCTTCTCCTGTGTCAGTTGTCTAATCAAGGTTACTTCATTATCTCCAAAGCCTCCATTTTAACAGGCTCCATTGTCTTAGCTCCCCTGTGTCTGTGGCTTGCTCCTTTGAAGAGAGAGCAACCGAACTTTGAAAATGTCCGTGAAAATATATGAAGAATGGAAGTCTAGGTTGAATCCCATGGAAAGGGAGGCAATAAAGCCAGACTCTTTTCATTCACCTAAGGAATCATCTAAGTCAGAGCTTATGGAATGAAATAAATGAATAATAAAGGAAAGTTGCATCATGATATTTTATACATGTATCAAATATCAAACTCCTTCAAAATATTGTAATTTCCAACTTTACACCCCAAACAGACTAGAGTTGTGACATTACCACAGCCTTCCATGTCACTCCAGCTGCTGGTTACATACTAATTAGTCTAGTTAGTGTTTATGTATAATGTTGGTAAACATATTACATTTTGCATAGTGCAGGCACACACACACAAAACGACAAGATGAAAAAAAAAAGGGGGTAAAAACCTGATGCTCAAAAAGAGATATGTCTATGTTGATAAGAGAGATCAAATGAACAGTACAAACTAATCTAAAAAAGGCCAATAAAGAGGGAAAAGAAAACAAACAATCTTTCTCCGAATCTATTTGTAGTAAGTGAGTTTTGCAAGGTATCAGCATTACAAAGTTGGTCAATAAAGAACAAAAATCAATGATACTTTATATCCTAGCAGTGAGCACTGAGAATTGAAAATTTTAATATACTATTTATAACAGTTGATAAAGCAAAATATACATATGGATGAATTTACCAAAATACCAGTACATTAAAAACTACAAACTCATTCATGGTAAATTAAAGGGGATGCAAATGAATACAGATACACTTTGCACACAGAATGGTTAGGTCAATATTGTTATGGAGCCAAGTCTCTCCTCCAACTGATCTATAGGGTCAGTGCAATCAAAGGCAATGTATCGGTAGCCTACTTGTAGAAGCTGATTCTTAATATTATACAGAAGTCAAAGAGAAGACAAAAAAATGTTAAAATGAAAAGCAAAATGCCATACTTTACCTAATTTCAAAACCTTTTTATAATCCATCACAAGGAAAATAAAAATAATTGCATGAGAATAGGAATATGGATCAATAGAACAGTGAATAATTTTTAAACAGATCAATACAAATAAGGTCAGTTAATAGTTTACAATGGACCAAGGCAATTTAACATGGCAAGGATAGTGTTTCAATAAATGGTGCCAGCATGGTTCAGTATCAATATGTCTTAAGTGAACATGGACTCTTGTGCCGCACCACATGCAAAACATAACTCAAAACGGGTCAAATGTGTAGGAACTATAGTTATAAGACTATTTTGAAAAAAACATTGGATAGAATCTTGGTAAATGTGGGGTAGGAAGTATTTTCTTAAATAGGACACAAAAGTCATGAACACTAAAAGGAAAAGAGTAGAATCTTGACTTCATAAAAATAAAATGCATTTGCTCTTCCAAAGAATTTTTTTATAAAAGTTATTGGACTATAGTTGCTTAACAATGTTTTGGTGTTTTCTGCTCTCAATAAAATGAATTTGCCATACGTATACATATGTATACCCTTCTTTTTAAAATTTCCTTCCCATTTAGGTCACCACGGAGCTTTGAGTAGAGTTTCCTGTGCTATACGGTAGATTCTCATTAGTTATCTATTTCATACACAGTAGTAAATGTCCACTGACAGAGGAATAGATAAAGAAGATGTGGCACATATATACAATGGAATACTATACAGCCACAAAATGAAACAAAACTGTGCCATTTGCCATAACGTGAATGGGTCTACATAGTGTCTGGGTCTGACATATAGAGTGAAAAAAGTCAGAAAGAGAAAACTAAATATTTTATGTTAATTTCTATATATGGAATCTAGAAAAATGGTAGTGATGAACCGATTTGACGGGCAAGAATAGAGAGGCAGATGTAGAGAATGAATTTCTGGACACAGTTGGAGGAGGAGTTGTTGTTTTTCAGTCGCTAAGTCTTCTCTGACTCTCTGCAAGCCCATGGATGGCAGCATGTCATTCTCCCCTGTCCTTCTCAGAGTTTGCCCAGGGGGAAGGAGAGGGTGGGACAAACTGAGAGAGTACCATTGACATATATACACTACCATGTTTAAATTAGATTGCTAATGAGAAACTGCTCCATAGCACAGGAAACTCAGCGTGGTGCTCTGTGATGACCTAGAGGACTGCAAAGCATGGGGAGGGTAGGAGGGAGGATCAAGAGGGAGAGAATATATGTATACCTAGAGCTGATTCATGTTGCTTTATAGCAAAAACCAACAAAATATTGTAAAGCAATTATTTTCCAATAAAAAGTAAATAAAAAATTAAATACATTTTTAAAAGGAAATAAATTCCCAGGAAATAAGAGGAGAGACATAAGTATTAACAGCTACATACATTCTCAGCCTAATAGACAAGATCAAAAATCAAGAACATAAACTCAAAATTCACAATTTATGCTAATTAACTGTTAGGAAATAGACAATAATTGTAAAGGAATGTAATTCAACTATCAAACATTTACTGAGTATTTATTCCATGCTGGGCTCAAATCTAGGGATGCAGGATCTGAGGTTTTTTGAATACACATGGCTGTTACAAAAACGAGCAAACATCATTGAGACAAGACTTTTGCCCTGTGCAAGAGTCTCTCCAGGGCCCCCTTCATGTCCCTGTTCCTTAGGCTATAAATGAAAGGGTTCAGCAGTGGAGTGACCACTGTGTACATCACAGAGGCGATGGTGTTCTTGTCCCTGGAGGTGCTGGATGAGGGGAAAAAATACAGTCCAATAATTGTTCCATAATAGAGAGATACCACAGAGAGGTGGGAGCCACATGTGGACAATGCTTTGCAGATCCCCTTGGTGGAGGGAACCTTCAGGATGGTGGCCCCGATGTGTCCATAAGAGATCAGGATGCATACTAGTGGGAGGACAATGACGGCCACTCCTGCTGTGAAAATGGCCAGCTCATTGAGGGATGTGTCTGAGCAGGAGAGCTTCAGCAGGGCATCAAGGTCACAGAAGAAATGGGGGACGCTGTGGTCAGCACAAAAGGACAGTCGGGTCAGGAGGAGGGTGTGACACAGGGCGTTGGCACAGGAGAGAATCCAAGACACAGTTACTAGTAAGGTGCACAGCCCCTGTCCCATGATGGTGCTGTAGTGGAGAGGGTGACAGATGGCCATGTACCGATCATAGGCCATTGAAGTGAGCAGGAAATTGTCCAGATCAGTAAAAAAGAGGAAGAAATACATTTGTGTTATGCACCCTGCATAGGGGATGGATTGATCCCGAGTCTGCATGTTTATCAGCATCTTAGGGACGGTGACAGATGAAAAGGAGACATCAGTGAGGGCCAAGTGGCTGAGGAAGCAGTACATGGGGGTGTGGAGGCGAGGGTCCAGCCTGATGAGCAGAAGGATGAGCAGGTTGCCCAGCACTGTGGTCAGGTACACGCCCAGGAACAGGGCGAAGAACACGCCCTGCTGCTCTGGCCGGATGGGGAGCCCCAGGAGGAGGAACTCAGACACGCTACTCTGATTCTCCCTCCTCATGCTCCTCTCCTGTCTGCTGTGAAAGAAAGGATATTAAAGAAGCACATTTTCACTACAGAGGCAGATAATAATGAGTCCTTTCTGCTGGTGAATGTCAGCGTCTGCCTGCATTGCCATGTCCATGCAAAACCCTAAAATGAATGGTATTATCAAGTAAAACAGGGAATTTACCAACCAATAAGAGGTTTGATACAGAACAGAAACTGGCTCAGTGGCATTTTTCCATCATCTAGGAGAGAGGCCGCCTCGAAGTCATAATTTGCAGCTGTGTCTTTTCAGCAAAGAGAAAATGTCACAGCATCTTTGTAGAGGGATAGATAGTAAGTTTAAATCTCCCTAATTTCTATTCTGTTTCTGTACATTTAAGAACAATATGGTTTGACCTTCAGATTGTGACATAATGATTTTTTGAAATCTGACTTCAAAATCCTTTCCTAAGTAAAGTATAGGGAGGAAGTTTCAACAACAAATTCTCAAAGGGAAGTGGATCAAAAATACATTGCCAAAGTTTCCATTATGTATAAAGGTTGAAGAGAAAAGAATCATATCTCTTGATTGAACTCAGAGGGTCTTAGATCTCAGTCTTGCAATATCACTGTTTTACAAAGTAAAAATCTTACTGTCAGTCACATATATTTTTTTCTAGTACTCATATTTATCATTATCTAATCTTCTCTTGATCCAACAAACTCTCCTATCCCATGAGTAGGCACACCCTTAATAAAAAGAGTTGCTATCAAGATGTGCCAAAGAGATAAGCCATGATATGCCTTCTCCCCTTGTCTTTGCTGCTGCTGCTGCTAAGTCGCTTCAGTCGTGTCCGACTCTGTGCGACCCCATGGACGGCAGCCCACCAGGCTCCGCCGTCCCTGGGATTCTCCAGGCAAGAATACTGGAGTGGGTTGCCATTTCCTTCTCCAGTGCATGAAAGGGAAAAGTGAAAGTGAAGTCACTCAGTCGTCCGACTCTTAGCGACCCCATGGACTGTAGCCTACCAGGCTCCTCTGTCCATGGGATTTTCCAGGCAAGAGTACTGGAGTGGGGTGCCATTGCCTTCTCTGCCCCTTGTCTTTAGGTACTAGCATAAGAACTGACATAAGTAAGACCACCTGTGTACATACACACACACACACACACACAAATACACACCTGATATAGGCAAAGGAAACCAGTTCTGCTCTGAACTTTTTGCTAACGTCATCTGGCTGCTGAGAGTAAGGACTGGTTTTTCAGTTTCTCCGTAGCACACCTGGAAACCAGATGTAGCCACTTTTGTGGTCTTGAACCTCTTACCAGCATCAGAGAGAAAAAATCCACGAGCCTTGGAGTTCATCTCAATTCTCATTTTCAGAAACGGAGTGTGAACACTACCGTCTGCCCAACAGGGAGAGGACTCAAGGGACCAGACACCCAACTCCTGGTTAGAGACATGCATTAAACATAGATTAATTGCTCAGTTTTCTTCTTACTCTCTCCAAGACAGATCCCTCCGGCAGTCGTTCCTAAAATTTGATGTGTCACAGAATCCCCTGGGGAGCTTGTTAAAGTTGCAGATCCCAGCTCCACCTCCAGTAATGCTCATTCTTGAACTCTGCAGCAAGGGAATTCTGGCACACATGGTCCTAAGGGCAGATTTTGAGGAAACATTGTTCTGAGGAAGAACATCATGGTGATGCCCTGTGGGTATGAGCCCCCCAAAAGGTGTAAAAGACCTCCTTACCCTTCCCTACTAAGTTAACGTTTCCTCTAGTTAAGTCATAGCCTGGTATGTGAGCAGGGATTTATTTTCCAAGTGGAAATTCCCTTTTGATTTTCTGCTTTTAAAATTAATTCTTCTTCATGATGGAAACCAAATACAAGAACATAGACATGAACGGAAAGAAGTACGTCAAAGAACTTCACCCTTCTGTTATTCATTTATCCTTCTAAAGTGGATTTTATTCAAGAAATTTTATATGTACATAAACGTGATTTATTTTATATGGTATTTTATAACTTTCTTTTCCTGTAAGAATATATTACAATAATATTTGCATATCTACTTCTATGCATATAAATATAAAGAATACATATAACATCAACATGTCAATCTACTTAAATTGTGAAAATTTTAGCTGCACTCTTGCTGAATAGTTCTGATAAACCAACTCATTGCAAAAGACACTGATGCTGGGAAAGATTGAGGGGAGGAAGTGAAGGGGGTGACAGAGGATTAGATGGTTGGATGGCATCACCAACTCAATGGACATGAAAAGTGAAAGCAAGTGAAAGTTGCTCAGTCGTGTCCAACTCTTTGCAACCCCATGGACTGTAGCCCGCCAGGTTCCTCTGTCCATGGAATTATCTGTTGCCTTCTCCAGGGGATCTTCCCAACCCAGGTATTGAACCCAAGTGCCCTGCATTGCAGGTGAATTTTTTACCGTCTGAGCCACCAGGGAAGCCCAAGAATACTAGAGTGGGTATCCTATCCCTTCTCCAGTGGATCTTCCTGACCTAGGAATTGAACTGGTGTCTCCTGCTTTGCAGGCAGATTCTTTACCAGCTGAGCTACCAGAGAAGAGTTTGAGCAAACTCTGGGAGATGGTGAAGAACAGGGAAACCTGGCATGCTGCAGTCCATGGAGTCACAAAGAGTCAGACAAAACTTAATGACTAAACAACAACAAAATTGTTGAATTAACTCAGTGATCCTTTAATAAAAAATATTGAATTCTTTAACAAGGTTAAACCTTACTAAAGATTATACTATGCCTTGAAATTTTCTCTGTGTCAGTTGTCTGATCAAGGTTACTCTCACATCTCCAAAGCATCCAGTTTTACAGGCTCCATTATCATGGTTCCCCCTTGCCCGTGAGGAACTTCATGCTCCTTTGAAAAGAGAAGAACCTAACTTTGGAAATGTCCAGGAAAAATACATGAAGAATGGAAAGTTAAATTGAACTCCATGAAAAGAGAGGTAATAAAGCCAGATCGTCTTCATTCACCTAAGGGATTGCTTAAGTCAGAGCTTATGGAATAAAATAAATAAACAGTAATTTGCTATTGTAATATTCTATACACGTATCAAATATCAAACTCCTTCCAATATTTGATTTCCATCTTTACACCCAAACAGACTAGAGCTGGGGACATACCACAGACTTAAATGTCACTCCAGATGCTGGTTACATATTGTTTAGTCTTTTGTTTATGTATAAAGTTGGTAAAGATATTACATTTTGCATAGCACCAGCACATACAAAATGACACGATAGAAAGACTGGGATAAAAACCAGTGCTAAAAAAGACATACACCTAATAAGATAATAATAGAGATAAAATGAACAAGTAAGAAATAATCTAATCTAGAAGAAGGCAGAAAAAGAGGGAAAAGAAAACAAAAAAGAATCTCCCTCCAAATCGGTTTGTACTAAGTGGTTTTGCAAGGTAGCAGGATTATAAAGCTGATGGACAAAAACCAAAAATCAATGGTACATTATATCCTAGCATTGAGAATCGAAAATTTTTAATATACTATTTATAACAGGATAAAAACTGAAAAATACATATGGATGAATTTACCAAAATGCCTGCAATACTAATACATTAAAAACCACAAAATATTTATGGTGAAATAAAGAGGATGCAAATACAGATATACCTTGCACACAGACTGGATAACTCAATATTATTATAGAACTGATTCTCACCCCCATTTGACCTACAGGGTCAATGCAATCAAAGCCAAAAACATTGGCAGCCTACTTTTTGAAGATACTTCTTAATTTTACACAAAAGTGAAAGGGAAGCCACAATAATTTAAAATGAGAAAAAAACTGCGAGACTTACTTTACCTAATTTCAAAAGTTTCATAATCCATAGCAAGGAAAATAACAATATTGGCATGAGAATAGGAATATAGATCAAAAGAACAGTGACTAATTTTGAAATCAGTCAATACACACAAGGTCAATTAATAGTTTATGAATGCACCAAGGCAATTTAATGTGGCAAGGATATTGTTTCAGAAAACAATGTCCACGTGATTCAGTATCAATATGTCTTAAGTGAGCACAGACTCTTGGCTGCACCACATGCAAAACATAACTTGAAATGGAGCAATTGTGTAAAACCTTTAAGTGTAAAACTATGGTATAGGCAACATTCCCTTAGATAAGACACAGAAGTCATGAACTCTAAAAAAAAAAAGTAATCTTGACTTCGTAATAATAAAATGCATCTGCAATTCAAAAGATATTCTTCTTTAAAAGTTTTTTTATTGGCGTATAATTACAATGTTGTATTAGCTTCTGCTCTTGAGGAAAGTGAATCAGTCATATGTATACATTTTTGTTGTTGTTCAGTCACTTAGTCATGTCCAACTCTTTGCGACCCCATGGACTGCAGCATGCTAGGCTTCCCTGTCCCTTTCTCCCGGAGCTTGCTCAAACTCATGCCCACTGAGTCGATGATGCCATCCAACCATCTCATCCTCCGTTGTCCCGTTCTCCTGCCTTCAATCTTTCCCAGCATCAAGGTCTTTTCCAATGAGTAGACTCTTCATATTAGGTGGCCAAAGTATTGGAGCTTCAGCTTCAGCATCAGTCCTTCCAATGATTATTCAGGATTGATTTCCTTTAGGATTGACTGGTTTAATCTCCTTGCAGTCCAAGGCACTCTCAAGAGTCTTCTCCAACACCACAGTTCAAAAGCATCAATTCTTTGACGCTCAGCCTTCCTCATGGTCCAACTCTCACATCCATGTATGACTACTGGAAAAACCACAGCTTTGGATGGACCTTCGTTGGCAAAGTAATGTCTCTGTTTTTTAATATGTAATCTAGGTTGGTCATAGCTTTTCTTCCAAGGAGTAAGCGTCTTTTAATTTCCTGGCTGCAATCACCACCTGCAGTGATTTTTGAGCCCAAGAAAATAAAGTCTGTCATGGTTTCCATTGTTTCCCCATCTGTTTTCCATGTAGTGATGGGACCAAATGCCATGATCTTAGTTTTTTGCATGTTGAATTTTAAGTCAGCTTTTTCACTTTCTTTTTTCACCTTCATCAAGAGGTTCTTTAGTTCCTCTTGGTTTTCTGCCATAAGGGTGGTGTCATCTGCATATCTGAGGTTATTGATATTCCTCTTGGCAATGTTGATTCCAGCTTGTGTTCATCCAGCCTGGCATTTCACATGATGTACTCTGCATAGAAGTTAAATAAGCAGGGTGACAATAAACAGCCTTGATGTACTCCTTTCCCGATTTGGAGCCAGTCCATTGTTCCATGTCCAGTTCTAACTGTTGCCTCTTGACCTGCATTCAGGTTTCTTAGGAGACAGGTAAGGTGGTCTGGTATTCCCATCTCTTGGAGAATTATCCAAAATTTGTTGTGATCCACACAGTCAAAGGCCTTAGTGTAGTCAATGAAGCAGAAAAGAAAGTAGAAAGAAAGTGAAGTCATTCAGTTTTGTACGACTCTATGCGACCCCGTGGACTGTAGCCTACCAGGCTCCTCAGTCCATGGGATTCTTCAAGCAAGAATACTGGAGTGCGTTGCCATTTACTTTTCCAGGGGATCTTTCCGACCCAGGGATCAAACCCAGGTCTCTTGCATTGCAGGCAGATGCTTTACCCTCTGAGCCACCAAGGAATGAAGCAGAAGTAGATATTTTTCTGGAATTCTCTTGCATGTTCTATGATTGAACGGATGTTGGCAATGTGATCTCTGGTTCCTCTGCTGTTTCTAAGTTCAGCTTGAACATTTCGAAGTTCTTGGTTCACGTACTGTTGAACCAGTCTAGCTTGGAGAATTTTGAGAATTACTTTGCTAGCATGTGAAATGAGTGCAACTGTGCACTTGTTTGAAAATTCTTTGACATTGCCCTTCTTTGGAACTGGAATGAAAACTGACCTTTTCCATTCCTATGGCCACTGCTGAGTTTTCCAAATTTGCTGGCATATGGAGCTCAACACTTTAAACAGCATCATCTTTAAGGATTTGAAATAACTCAGCTGGAATTCCATCACCTCCACTAGCTTTGTTTGTCGTGATGCTTCCTAAGGCCCACTTGACTTTGCACTCCAAGATGTCTGGCTCTAGGTGAGTGATCACACCATCATGGTTATCTGGGTTATTTAGATTTTTTTGTATAGTTCTTCTGTGTATTCTTGCCATCTCTTCTTAATATCTTCTTCTTCAGTTAGGTCCATACCATTTTTGTCCTTTATTGTGCCCATCTTTGCATGACATTTTCTGTTGGTATTTCTAATTTTCTTGAAGAGATCTCTAGTCTTTCCCATTCTATTGTTTTCCTCTATTTCTTTGCATTGTTTACTTAGGAAGGCTTTCTTATCACTCCTTGCTATTCTATTTAATATATAGTAGTATTTAACACAATACTACTATGTACTAAAATACAAGAATTTAATACAATACTACTATATTTAAAAGATAACAGTTTAGCACAGGGAACTCTTCTCAATGCTCTGTGGTGGATTTCCTTTCCATTTAGGTCACCACAGAGCACTGAGAAGAGTTCCCTCTGCTATACAGTAAGTTATCGTTAGTTATCTTTATAATACAGAGTACTAAATGTCTGGTTGCTTTCTTTGTTTTTGATCTCTGGTTCCTCTCCCTTTTCTAAACCCAGCTTGGACATCTGGAAGTTCTCGGTTCATGTAATGTTGAAGCCTAGCATGCAGGATTTTGAGAATAATCTTACTAGCATGGGAGATGGTAACAAATGTCTGGTGGTCTGAAAGGAAAGGAGTAAGACAAGGTTGCTAACTGTCACCCTGTTTATTTAACTTATGGGCTGAGCACATCATGAGAAATGCCAGGCTGAATGAGTTACATGCTAGAATCAAGACTGACTGAAGAAACATCAACAGTTTCAGATAGGTGGATGATACCACTCTAAAGGCAGAAAGCGAAAAGGGGAAAAAAAAGAACCTCTTGATGAAGGTGAAGGAGGAGAGTGAAAAAGCCATAAAAAGAAACACATTTGAGTCAGTTCTAATGAGGTGGATGAACCTAGAGCCTATTATGCAGAGTGAAGTAAGTCAGAAAGAGAAAGATAAATATCACATACTAATGCATATATATGGAATCTAGAAAGATAGTACCAAAGAATTTATTTGCAGGGCAGCAATGGAGAAAGAGACATAGAGAACAGATTTATGGACATGGGGAGAGGGGAGGAGAGGGTGAGAGTTATGAAGATGAGGCACATATATACAATGAAATATTACACATCCAAAACATGGATCAAATTGTGCCATTTTCTGAGACGTAGAATGACCTACAGACTATCATATAGAGTAAAGTAAGTCAGAAAGAGAAAAAAATATCATATATTAATGCATATATATGGAATCTGGGAAACAGTACTGATGAACCTATTTCTAGGTCAGGAATAGAGATGCTAACAGACGCAGAGAACAGACATATGGACATACCAGGGAAGGAGAGGGTGGCACAAATTGGGAGATTAGAACTGACACATATACACTACCATGTTTAACATAGGCAGCTAGTGGGAAGCAGCTATATAACACAGGTAACTCAGCCCAGGGCTCTGTGATGACCTAGATGGGTGGAAATGCTGGGTGGTAGGAGGCAGACTCAAGAGGAAGGGGATACATGTATATTTACAGCTGATTCGTGTTGCTGTACGTCAGAAACCAACACAACATTCTAAAGCAATTATCCTCCAATTAAAAATAAATCAAAAACAAAATTAAATAAAACATTTTTAAGGGCACTAATAAACTCCTAGGAAATGAGAGGAGAGACATAAGTACTGCTAGCTATGCAATTTCTCAGTCTAATACACAAAATTTATAGTCAAGAATATCAACTCAAAATTAACAATTTATGCTAATGAATTTTAAGGAAATAGACAATAACTGTCATAGGATGCAATCCAGTTATCAAATATTAACTAAGGATTTATTCCATGGTAGGATCTGGGTTTCTGTTAACACATGTGTCTGTTATAAGATGAACAAATGTCATTGAGACAAGACTTTCGCCCTGTGCAAGAGTCTCTCCAGGGCCCCCCTCATGTCCCTGTTCCTTAGGCTATAAATGAAAGGGTTCAGCAGTGGAGTGACCACTGTGTACATCACAGAGGCAATGGTGCTCTTGTCCCTGGAGGTGCTGGATGAGGGGAAAAAATACAGTCCAATAATTGTTCCATAATACAGAGATACCACAGAGAGGTGGGAGCCACATGTGGACAATGCTTTGCAGATCCCCTTGGTGGAGGGGACCTTCAGGATGGTGGCCCCAATGTGTCCATAAGAGATCAGGATGCATACTAGTGGGAAGACGATGACAGCCACTCCTACTGTGAAAATGGCCAGCTCATTGAGGGATGTGTCTGAGCAGGAGAGCTTCAGCAAGGCATCAAGGTCACAGAAGAAATGGGGGATGCTGTGGTCAGCACAAAAGGACAGTCGGGTCAGGAGGAGGGTGTGACACAGGGCGTTGGCACAGGAGAGAATCCAAGACACAGTTACTAGTAAGGTGCACAACCCCTGTCCCATGATGGTGCTGTAGTGGAGAGGGTGACAGATGGCCACGTACCTATCATAGGCCATCGAGGTGAGCAGAAAATCATCCAGACCAGTAAAAAATAGGAAAAAATACATCTGGGTTACACACTCTGCATAGGGAACAGATTGATCCTGAGTCTGCATGTTTATCAGCATCTTAGGGACGGTGACAGATGACAAGGAGACGTCAGTGAGGGCCAGGTGGCTGAGGAAGAAGTACATGGGGGTGTGGAGGCGAGGGTCCAGCCTGATGAGCAGGACGATGAGCAGGTTGCCCAGCCCTGTGGTCAGGTACACGCCCAGGAACAGGGCGAAGAACACGCCCTTCTGCTCCGGCCGGATGGGGAGCCCCAGGAGGAGGAACTCGGACACGCTGCTCTGGTTCTCCCTCCTCATGCTCCTCTCCTGTCTGCTGGGGATGAAAGAACAGTGAACGAAGCAGAAACTAATAATCAGGCAGATCAAAATGAGTCCCTAGCATAGTAGAGGAAGATTAAGTTAAAACCTACCTCATTTCTATTTTGTTTCTGTACCTTTAAAAACAGTCATAAAGTTTGACCTTCAGGTTGTGACATATTGAACTTTTGAAATCTGAGTTCAAAATCCTTTAGTAAGTATAGTGAGGAAGTTTCAACAACAAATTCTCAAAGGAAAGTGAATGAAAAATAAATAGTCAAAATTTCCATTATTTAAAAAGATTGAAGGAAAAAGAAGCGTATCTGTTAATTGAACTCAGAGTGCCTTAGAGCTCAGTCTTGCAGTATCACTGCTTTACAAGGCAAACTTATTACTGGCAGTTATACATTTTTTACTAGTACTCATATTTTTCATTTTCCAGTCTCCTCCTGATCCAACAAGTTCCCATGACCCCTTGAACATCCACAATTCATAGTAAAAAGTACTGTTGTCAATAGGTGTCAAAGAGATAAACTGTGATATGTCTTCTCCCCCACTTCCATCTTTAGAAACTAGTAATAAGAAATGACATAAGCCAAGAGCACAAAGAGGTGATGACCACCTGTGCACATACATACACACACACGCATACACACTCACACACTTGCTTTTGGTTGAAAGAGACTAAGTTCTGCTCTGAACTTCATGCTCAAGTGATCTAGCTACAGGGAATAAGGACTGGTTTCTCAGCTTCTCTGGGCCTCCCCTGGTGGCTCAGATGGTAAAGAATCTGCTTGCAATGCAATGTGAAAGACCCGGGTTTGATCCCTGGGTTGGGAAGATCCCCTGGAGAAGGGAATGGCAACCTACTCCAGTATTCTTGCCTGGAGAATTCCATGGACAGAGAAGACTGGTGGCTACAGCCTGTGGGGTCACAGAGAGTCGGACAAAATGGCTTCAGCTTCTCGGTAGGATACCCCGAGACCAGATTTAGCCACCACTTCTATGGTCCCGAACCTCTCACCAGCATCAGGGCAAAATAAGCAGACTTCTCAATTCACAGTTTCAGAAATGGAAATATGAAGACTATGCTCTGCCTACCAGGGAGGGGACCGCAGGGACTGGGCACCAAATTCTTGGCTAGAGACATGCATTAAACATCTATTAATTACTCAGTTTTCTTTATACTCCTTTCAGGACAGATGCTCCCAGGCAGTGGTCCCTAAACTTCAATATTCCCCAGAGTCCCTTGGGAGCTTGTTAAAGCTGCAGATCCCAGCTCCACCTCCTGTGATGCTCATTTATGAGCTCCAGGGTAGGGAATTCTGAGGCACATGGTCCTAAGGGCTGACATTGAGGAAACACTGTCCTGAGGAAGAACACCAGGGTGATGCCCTGTGGGTGTGAGCCCAAAGGAGATGTGGAAAGATCTCCTTACTGCCCCTTCCCTATCAACTTAATGTTTCCTTTAGTTAGGTCATAGCTTGGATATAAGGATGGATTTTTTCCTCTCACAAGTGGGAATTCCTTTTTAATTTGCTGCTTTTAAAATTAATTCTGCTTTATGATGGGAATCCAAACACAATAACATAGACATGAAGACAAAGGAGAAAATCAAAGTACTTCATCCATCCATTATTTATTTATCCTTCTAAGATGATTTTTTAAAATTATTTTAATTAGAGGATAATTACTTTATAATATTATGATGGTTTTTTCCTTACATTAACATGAATCAGCCTTAGGTATACATATTTCTATAAATGAAGTTTACCTTATATGGTTTTTTATAGTTTTCTTTTCCTATTGTAATTTACTATAATAATTATATATATACTCTTATGCATTTCAGTACGTAATAAAGTGCATCTCTTCTTCAAAACAAACCCTTTTGAAAAAAATTTTATTGGACTACAGTTGCTTTACAATGCTGTGTTATTTTCTGCTATACAGGAAAGTGAATCAGCCATATGCATACATATACCCCTCTTTTTTTGGATTTCCTTCCCTTTTAGGTCACCACAGAGCATCGAGCTGAGTTCCTTATGCTCTATAGTATGTTCTCCTTAGTTATCTATTTTATACATAGTAGTAAATGTCCATCAAGAGAGGAGCAGATAAAGATGTGGTAAGTATATACAATGGAATATTACACAGCCATAAAATGGAACAAAATTGTCCCATATGAGGAGACATGGATGGACCCCAGACTGTCATACAGAGTGAACTAAGTCAGAAAGAGAAAAACAAATATCATATATTAACACAAAAGAAGGGAAGGATTGATGCTGAAGCTGAAACTCCAATACTTTGGCCACCTGATGCGAAGAAGTGACTCATTTGAAAAGACCCTGATGTTAGGAAAGGTTAAAGGCAGGAGGAGAAGGGGATGACAGAGGAAGAGATGGTTGGATGGCATCACTGACTCAATGGACATGAGTTTGAGTAAGCTGCGGGAGTTGGTGATGGACAGGGAAGCCTGACATGTTGCAGTCCATGGGGTCACTAAGAGTCGGACACAACTGAGCAACTCAACTGAACTGAACACAAAAGAAATTCAGAATAGAAAGACAAGCTTCAGACTGGCAGAAAATATTCTCAAAATGTATTTCTGATAAAGATTTGAATCCAGAACATATACAAAAGAAAAGCAATCCAATTATTTGAAAAAAAAATTGTGAAAAATATGAACAGATATCTCACCAAAGGAAGATATATAGCAAATTAGCATATATAAAGACACTCAACATCATTAGTCATTAGATTAATGGAAATGAAAACCACAATGATACGGCACAACAAACTCACTAGAATGGCCAAAATTCAGATAAATGGCAATTCCTAGTGGTAGTGAGGATGTTAGAACTCTCATACATTACAAGCAGTATTGCATAATATAGAACTGTTCAGGAAATAGTTTGTCAGTTTCTCCTGAAGTTAAATACACCCTTGGCCCTGCAATTCCACTCTTAGGAATTTATGCAAAAGAAATATAAACTTCTCACACAAAGATTGAATGTACAGCTATGTGCTCCTGTGCTGTGCTTAGACAGGCAGTTGTGTCTGACTCTTTGCGGCCCCATGGACTATAGTCCGCCAGGCTCTTCTGTCCATGGGGTTTCTCTAGGCAAGAATATTGGACGGGGTTGCCAGGCACTCCTCCAGGGGAACTTCACAACCCAGAGATTAAATCTAGGTCTCCTGCAGTGCAGGCAGGTTTTTTACTGTCTCATCCACCAGAGAGCCCATGAATACTGGAGTGGGTAGCCTATCCCTTCTCCAGGAATCGAACCGGGGTCTCCTGCATTGCAGGCAGATTCTTTACCAGCTGAGGTACCAGGGAAGCCCACACAGCTATACACATATTCATATATTAATACATGTGACAAAGGTGATCCTGAAATGCCATGAATAAAAGATGGATTTTCAACAAAGGGTGGTAAGGTAGTTGAATATCCATAGAGAAGAAAAATGAATTATAATTCACACCATAGGCAAAAATTACTTCCAGAAGATTATAGATCTAAAAGTGAAAGGTAAAAAATAAAAGCTTCTTAGAAATAATATACAAGGATATTTTTATATATTTGGCCATATTTTTAAGAACACAAAAAGTACAAATCATAAAGGAACAAATCAACAAACTTGACTACCTTAAATTTATGATCTGTTGTTCATCAAAATATATCATTTAGATAGTTAAAAGGCAACTCACAGAGTAGGAGAAGATTCTATCAGTCTATCTATCCACCTGTCCATATAGCTGGCTACCTACCTATCTTCAACAAAGAAATCAGATCCAGACTATATAAAAAATTCTTTATATCAATGAAAAAAAGGGGGAGAAAATGCAATAGAAAAATAAGTAAAATATTTGAATGACTACTTCACTTAAGAAGATATCCAAATGAACAACATACATAACAAAAGGTGTTCAAATTCAATTTTTAATGTCAAATAAATACAAATTAAAATCACCATGAAGTACTATCACACACCCATCAGCATGACTAAAATTTAGAAGACTAACAATCTGAGTCTTGCTGGAGTTGTGGAGCAACTAAAACCATCTTATGCCACAAATGGGAGTACATACTCTGGACCCTCTGGACTACCGTTGAAAGTGAAAGTGAAGGCGCTCAATTGTGTCCGACTCTTTGCCATTTCCTTCTCCAGGAGATCGTCCCAACCCAGGGATTGAACCTGGGTCTCCCACATTGTAGGCAGACGTTTTACCGTCTGAGCCACCAGGGAAGTCCTAGACTACTATTCAGTTTAGTTTAGTCGCTCAGTCGTGTCCAACTCTTTGCGACCCCATGAATTGCAGCATGCCAGGCCTCCCTGTTCATCACGAACCCCTGGAGTCTACCCAAACCCATGTCCATCGAGTCGGTGATGCCATCCAACCATCTCATCCTCTGTCGTCCCCTTCTCCTCCTGCCCCCATTCCTTCCCAGCATTGAGGTCTTTTCCAATGAGTCAACTCTTTGTATGAGGTGGCCAAAGTATTGGAGTTTCAGCTTCAACATCAGTCCTTCCAATGAACACCCAGGACTGATCTCCTTTAGGATGGACTGGTTGGATCTTCTTGCAGTCCATTTGGGTGGTATCTTTTCACGTATTCCCTGTGACCTAGCATTTTCATACCTAGGTATGTGACCCCAAAGAATTACATATATATGCATATCAACAGATAGTTATAAGAATGTCTCAGCAGCCCTATTCATAACAGTCCCAAACTGGAAAAAAAATTCTAAATGCCCATCTATATATATATTGTGTGTGTGTGTGTGTGTGTGTGTTAGTTGCTCAGTTATGTCCAACTCTTTTCGATCCCATGGACTGTAGCCCACCAGGATCTTCTGTCCATGGAATTCTCCAGGCCAGAATACTTGCGTGCGTAGCCATTCCCTTCTCCAGCGATTGTTCCCAACTCAGGGATCAAAACCAGTTCTCTTGCATTACAGACAGATTCTTTACCATCTGAGCACCAGGGAAGCCACCATCAACATTACAATGGATTAAAAATTACAATGTATTTGTATAACGGAGGAATTCTAAACAGAATGAGAACAAATAAAATACACACTAAACAGTGATGAATCTCACAAACGAAATAAATTTGGTGAACAAAATAAATCAGACAAAACTGATAAATTGGTCTACATTAAACTAAAGAATATCTGTTCCTTAAAAGACACCCTAGTTACACTTGATGAGGAGAATAACACAGAAAATGGTTGAAATATTTGTCAAGATACTAAGACCATGTCAAGTCCAAATGAGGAACTAGATGATGCCCAGACTGTTCACCCAAGTTCTTCCTCTGAGTCACAGATATAAGAGAACAGGGCAACAGTAGTAAGCCCAGAGCACTGCCTCCCCAGGTGATGGACAAGAGGAACACTCTCTATGAGCATGCACGTAGAACAGGAATCCCAACTGGAAACAGCAGTGCCCCTCCTCTCTTTAGGGATTCAGAGACAATTAGTCTCTATTCCCACTAATGAGGTCACTGGGGTCTCCAAACCTGGAAAATATTCCCAGCATGAGTCCCCTTAGGCCCTCTCAGTTCCACCTATTGTGATTCTAGAAATCTACTCCATAGGTGCCAACAACACTGGGTTTCATTTCCATTACACAAGGAGAAGAGGCTGAGGCTCCTGATGGGGTTGTGATGTGAATTTGCCACTGTCCAAGGAGAAAGTGTTCGAGTGCAGAACCCCATGCTGAGTAACAGCTGAGGTTGGCTTGAGATCAGCCAGGTAAGTGCTGAATCAGATACTCTGCGGTTCAAGTCTGGGTTTTACTGCTCACTTGCTGCCTCATCTGGGACAAATCACTTCACCTCTTTACATCTCAGTTTCCTCATCTGAAAAATAGAGAGTTCATCCAATCAGAGTGAAAATACCAAGGTGAGAGAAGTAAAGCACTTTTAGTACAACTTCTGGCAGGATAAGTCAATGCTTGTTATTCTTGCTATTGCTGTTGTTGTGATCACTAGATATTTTGTAATTTACTCCTGGCTCACAGATGAGAGAGAAGATTGATTGCCAGGTCCATTTTACCCTAGAGTCTGCTCTCTTGAGCACTAAGTCATTCTGCCTCTCGTTGAGGGGTAGGGCGGGGTGGGAAAGACTCAGAAGAATGAAAATAAACTGTAACATCAGAAAGAAGCTGCTCTGGGAAAATGTGTTTTTGTTATGTCAATGTGGTGAATTTTGGACCCCACCCAAGGTAGGATGCTGGTTGTCAGGTGACCCCCCTTGGAGGGGAGGGGCTGGAAATTGAGTGAATAGCCAGTGGCCAATGATTTAAATCAATAATTCCGATCTAATGATGTGCTCAGTTCCTAAGTCTTGTCTGACTCTTTGTGACCCCATGGACTGCAGCACGCCAGGCTTCCCTGTCCTTCACTCTCTCCTGGAGTTTGCTCAAACTCACATCCATTGGTCAGTGTCCTATGTAATGAATCCTACAAAATGGGCTTCCCAGGTGGTGCATGGCAAACAATTTGCCTGCAAATGCAGGAGATGCAAGAGACAGGTGTTTGATTCCTGGGTTGGGAAAATCCCCTGGAGTAGGAAATGGCAACCTGCTCCAGTATTCTTGCCTAGAAAATTCCAGATGGATGAACATATTTCTTGAGAGTATAATTGCTTTACAATGTTGTGTAATGTCAACTACAAATTGGCACTTGCCAAGAACAGTAATTCAACAACTACAAGGGCATTTGCCATCTGTGCTGGCACTATTGGTAAAAAAAACTGCCTGCTAATGCAGGAACTGCAGGAGAAGCGGGTTCGATCCCTGGGTCAGGAAGATCCCCTAGAGGAGGGTATGGCAACCGACTCCAGTATTATTGCCTGGAGAATCCCATGGATAGAGGAGGCTGGCAGGCTACTGTAAAAAGAGTTGAAAAAAGTCAGACAAGACTGAGAGACTTACATACCCATGAACACACAGGGACTTATATTTTCTGAGCCCAAAACTAATGGTTCAAGTCTCTGTGTCACTAACTCCAAGTTTTAAATGACAATTCTCCTGACTCAGTTTGACTCATCCAATTCCATGGTTCAACCACCTGTGGCCGAAGAGGTTGTATTACATGCAGCTCATCGCCTGCTCACTACCCTCCAGTCACACTGCTTTTCCTCTCCCGACCAGTCCCTTTCCCTCCTCCAGATCATCACATGTGCTGGAAAGTTTTCATCCCCTCCTCTTCTTTCTTCTACTCCTGATTTTCTCAAAGGAGTTTTCCCTGAACTCCTTTCTAAATTAGGTCCTTTAATTATATGTTCTCAGTGTCACCCCTGTATCTCTCCTTTTCATACTCAGCAGAGTTTTGACTATGTATTTTCTTATTCATTTGTTTGTTGTCAGTATCTCCAATCAGCCTGTATGTGCAGAGACCGTGCCTGCTTCAAATGACTTTAAATATCTCATGCCCAGAGGCATTCCTGGTGCAATGCAGGCAATCAATAAATATTTGAATAGATGAAAGATTACAAACATGGCTCCCCAGACCCAATGTGGAGGTATTCTAAAGGTTGGATTTCTTTCACATGATTACAAAGTAGTTAAAAAATATCTCTAGTGTGTGTTCAGTCACCCAGTCATGTCGGACTCTTTGTGACCCTGTGGACTACAGCACACCAGGCCTCCCTGTCCCTCATCATCTCCTGAAGTTTGCCCAAGTTCATGTCCATTGCATCGGTGATGCCATCCAGCCATCTCATCCTCTGATGCTCTCTCTTCCTTCTACCCTCAATCTTTACCAGCATCAGGGACTTTAGTCCCTCTCTAGTACCCATGAGAAAATAAAGGCCTGCCTTAGGAGGTAGGATTGCATGATGGACCAATTTCCAGATTTGGTTGAAGCGAGATCTTAGTTTGAATATGACTTATTCCCTTATAGCTGTGTGATCTTAATCCAGTCCCTCGCCTCTCTGAGCTTTCCTGATCTGGAAATACAGGGTAAAGATGCATGGCATAAAAGTTGCATGGATTAAATGATAGAAGTCATTGTCACATAGGAAACACATCAGAAATGGTTTATATATCTATCCACAGTCCTGCAAATGGTCCTTGAAGCCTTTGCCTTTTTAATTCTCCCTCTTCTGGGAATAATTCAGAGTCATCTGTATCACTGGCACTCTGCTTTTCTTTTTTTTTTAACTTTAAAAGATTTAATTAAAAAACAAAGTTTGAAAACAAGTCAGTGATCACCTTAAATAACTAGAAAGTACTAGAAGTAATACAACTAAAAAGCTTCAGAGAATACAATCAGTAAAGACAAATGCTGAGACTAAATAAGTACAGAGTAAAAGAGTAAATGCTATGCTACGCTATGCTAAGTCACTTCAGTCGTGTCCGACTCTGTGCGACCCCATAGACGGCAGCTCACCAGGCTCCGCCGTCCCTAGGATTCTCCAGGCAAGAACACTGGAGTGGGTTGCCATTTCTTTCTCCAGTGCATGAAAGGGAAAAGTGAAAGTGAAGTCACTCAGTCGTGTCCGACTCTTAGTGACCCCATGGACTGTAGCCTACCAGGCTCCTCCGTCCATGGGATTTTCCAGGCAAGAGTACTGGAGTGGGGTGCCATTGCCTTCTCCGAAAAGAGTAAATATTGCTGGCTAAACTGTTCAGTTCAGTTCAGTCGCTCAGTCGTGTCCGACTCTTTGCGACCCCATGAATTGCAGCACGCCAGGCCTCTCTGTCCATCGCCAACTCCCGGAGTCTACCCAAACCCATGTTCATCGAGTCGGTGATGCCATCCAACCATCTCATCCTCTGTCGTCCCCTTCTCCTCCCGCCCCCAATCCTACCAAGCATTAGAGTCTTTTCCAATGAGTCAACCCTTCGCATGAGGTGGCCAAAGTATTGGAGTTTCAGCTTCAACATCAGACCTTCCAATGAACACCCAGGATTGATCTCTTTTAGGATGGATTGATTGGATCTCCTTGCAGTCCAAGGGATTCTCAGGAGTCTTCTCCAACACCACAGCTCAAAAGCATCAATTCTGCGGCGCTCAGCTTTCTTCACTGTCCAACTCTCACATCCATACGTGACCACTGGAAAAACCATAGCCTTGACTAGACGGACTTTTGTTGGCAAAGTAATGTCTCTGCTTTTAAATATGCTATTTAGGTTGGCCATAACCTTCCTTCCAAGGAGTAAGCGTCTTTTAGTTTCATGGCTGCAATCACCATCAGCAGTGATTCTGGAGCCCCAAAAAATAAAGTCTGACACTGTTTCCACTGTTTCCCCATCTATTTCCCATGGAGTGATGGGACCAGATGCCATGTAACAATAATAATTATCTCAAGAAGGGCAAAGAAAACTAACAGGCAATTTCCGTTAATGTTTCCAGGGCATTACAGGGATTTTTGCCATTTGAGAAATATTCTAGAGAGAGACCATTTCTTGTATATTTTAAGCTATATAACTTTTAAACAGATTCCATTGATAAAAGAAATCACCTTAATCCTTTCCTGTTTACTTCAGAGAATTTTACCTCTTGTACCTCTAAGAGTGGACTTCCCTGGTGGCTCAGAGGTTAAAGCATCTGCCTCCAATGCGGGAGACCTGGGTTCGATCCCTGGGTTGGGAAGATCCCCTGGAGAAGGAAATGGCAAACCCCTCCAGTATTCTTGCCTGGAGAATCCCATGGATGGAGGAGCCTGGTAGGCTACAGTCCACGGGGTCGCAAAGAGTCGGACACGACTGAGCGACTTCCCTTTTACCTCTAAGAGTGTAGCCGGAGGAGTGAAAAGCCTTAATCTACTCCATATCTCTGTCTACCACTTCTTGTTTCTTGGGCAAGTCACTAAACTCTTTAAATCATCACCCAAATCCAGCTACTTCATCCTGTCTCTATACCTGGGTGGGTCCTATATGAATTTTCTCTTTTAAAAAAATACTTATCTATCTATCTATCTATCTATTTATTGCTGCTTCTGATCTTAGCTGCATCATGTGGGATCTTTCACTGCAGCGTGTGGGGCTCAGTTGTCCTGAGGCATGTGTGATTAAACTCACTGTCCCCTGCATTGCAAGGTGGATTCTCAACCACTGGACCACCAGGGAAGTCCCTGCATTTTCTAACTGGTCTCCTTGTACTATAGAATCATTCTTGCCCCTATAGTCCTTCTCCCCACAGTAGCAGAATGATCCTTCCACACCATCAGTCAGGTCCCATGATTGATCCCGTCTGCTGTTTAAAGAGCCACCCAGGCCTGCAGGTCTCTCTCGTTACTGGGAATCTTCACTCCATGGTGTACATGCTCTGCCTACCCCTATACGCCCCTCCCACCCCTCAGCCCCTCTCCCAACCCTCTCCCTTCTCCTACCCCTCTCCGCCTCCCCTACCCCTCTCCACCTGCCGTATTTGAGCCCCACTTGCCTTCCCTCTGCTCTTCCAAATATATGTGCTCATGCCCTGTTTACACTTCCTGCAAACACTCTTTCCCACAGTTCTTTACTTGGTTGGCTCCTTTTTAATCATTCATGGTGAGTTCTTTGCTGAACCACAAAATTTAAAGCAATCTGCTAGTGACAGCTATATTTTGCCTTCATTTTAATACTTCTTTGTTTTTTATAAAAGTATTTGTATATTACAGGACTGCTCTGACTAGCATGTTATCCACAGAAAGGCAGGAACCATTGTTTCTCTGGTAGTTAGAGGAGGTGCTGACACATAGTCAGTACTCACTGAATATGTGGAACGAATAAATGAATGAGTTCTGGGTGCCAAATCAGAGGCAGACAGGTAAGGAGGTTAAGATCGCAAACTCTAAAATCAGAATTGCCAGGGTTAAACTTTACCTCTGACTCTTTCAAAGCAACTCATTCCTTTATCAATAAAATGGGTATAATAATAGCAATCTCACAGATCTGTTTAGGTTTAAATGAGATAATGCACAGCTATTAATATCCTGATTCCATCTTTATTCTATGCTTTGGTTTACATCTAGACAATATGAGGGCAAGAAAAGTTTTGGAAGCATCATCCTTCATTTTATTCCTTAGTTTACACCAGTGAGATGAAACCAGGAAACCATACGTTCAGTGTCTCTGAATTCCTCCTCCTGGGCCTGTCTGAGCACGAGGAACAGCAGCCTCTTCTCTTTGGCATCTTCCTGAGCATGTACCTGATCACCGTGGTGGGGAACATCGCCATCAGCCTGGCCATTGCCTCTGACCCTCACCTCCACACCCCCATGTACTTCTTCGTGGCCCACTTCTCCCTTACCGACCTGGGTTTATCGTCCACCACGGTCCCCAGGATGTTGGTGAACATCCAGGCTCACAGGCATACCATCACCTATGCTGGATGTCTGTCTCAGATCTACTTCTTCCTGTGGTTCATTGGTCTAGATGTTTTCCTCCTGGCAGTGATGGCATATGACCGGCTGGTAGCCGTCTGCCACCCTCTTCACTACACCTTGGTCATGAGTCCCAGATGCTGTATCCTGCTAGTAGTCATGTCCCTAATCCTTGCTCAGACATACTCTCTAACCCACACCCTTCTCCTGGCCCAGATATCCTTCTGCACTGACAACGTCATCCCCCACTTCTTTTGTGAACTTCTCCCCCTGTTGAAGCTCTCTTGTTCTGATACTTATGCCAACAGGTGTGTGTTGACATACTGGGGAGGGGCATTAACCATCTTGATCCCCTTGCTGATTGTCATTTCCTATGCCCGCATTGTGGCTGCCATAGTGCACATCCCATCAGCGAGTGGGAAGTGGAAAGCCTTCTCCACCTGCAGCTCCCACCTCTCAGCAATTTGCTTGTTCTACGTGTCTGCTATTGGGGTGTACTTCATTCCCTCCTCTGCGGATTCAGCCAGCAAGGACAGGATTGCAGCAGTGATGTACGCCGTGGTGACCCCCATGCTGAACCCATTCATCTACAGCCTGAGAAACAGAGACATGAAGAGTGCCTTGAAGAGACTCCTCAGCAGAAGGGCACTGCAGTCTCCATGAGGTCAAAGACATCATTTGGGGGAATTAAGGGGAAATCAACTTACAGAGTTATCTTGGTGCGTCCATCCAAATTCTGCATCTGCCACTCACTAGTTTTCCAACCCAGGGCAAATTAAATAACCTCAGTGAGACACAATTTCCTTACTCACAAAATAAGGTAATAAAACACTCTCTATCATGCAGGGTTTCTGGAAAGGTTAGAAGAAAAAAATATGTGTGTGTATGTAAATTCATTTTATATGGTAAACTCCTAGGAAAGTTTATTATTATGTGCATCATCATTTGAGTTTTTTCATTTTTATTTTATAATGGAGTACAGCTGATTTACAACATTGTATTAGTTTCAGGTATACAGCGAAGTGATTCAGTTATACATATACATGTATCTCTTCTTTTTCAAATTCTTTTCCCATTTAGGTTATTACAGAATATTGAGTAGAGTTTCCTGTATTATACAGTAGGTCTTTGTTAGTTACCTATTTTAAACGGGTGTGTGTGCTCAGTTGCTCAGCCATGTTCGAATCTTTGCGACCCTATGGACTATAATCTGACAGGCTCCTCCGTCCATGGCATTTTCCAGACAAGAATACTGGAGTGGGTTGCCATTCCTTCTATAGGGATCTGCCCAACCCAGGGATAGAATCCACATCTCCTGCATCTCATCTCCTGCATTGGCAGGTGGATTCTTTGTATATATCAATCTCCAAGTACTTCTGTGTTGTGTAAATTTATTTAGATCTTCGTTATTTTCAGCAATAGACAACATGAGACTTTGAAGCAAATATTGTGCAGAAGAGAAAGCAAAGGTTCAAACATGCTAAATTATTTACCTGAAAGAATTAATTAGTACCACAGGAAGTAAGTGGCAGAGTCAGAATTTGAACCGAGATATCTGATTCCAAAATGCATACACTTAGTTCAATGGACATGAAATACACATATTCTTCTCAATTACCAGCTTTCTCTCTCTCTCTCTCTCTCTCTTTTTTTTTTTTGCTTCCTTCACATTGTTCACATGCACAGTTCCAATCAACAACTTCTCCCAATACAAGCAAATAATTTGAAAACAAAGTAAAGCAAATAAGAAGCTGGAGAATTAGAGTGTGAAACAGGCCCAGAGATTCTCTCTCCTCAGGGGTGCACACCCTTTGCTTGAGCATAAGCCCTTACTTAGATATCCTGCAATGACATGTGAATCAAGCCACATGATCAGAGAGAAGGGAACTTGGGACCACATTGTTTGAGACTCTCACCAAGTTTCTTTCATGAAACCATCATCTTTCTTCAACAATATGGGAACAGTCCAACTTAGATCTGCTTTAAAAAGTAACTGTATCAATTTCACTATTGCATTCCCCCTAGGGACAGACAGGACTGAAGCGACTTAGCAGCAGCAGCAGGGATGCTGCTAAGGATATATTCTAACAATCTGCAGAGGATTTTTTAACAAAATGTAGGAGGAAGTTTGGAACCTGTACTGCACTCTGTCTTTCTTCCCCACATAACTGTGATTCTACTGATACCTCACTGATAAAACTCAGATTTTTTAAATAGTTTTTAAATGAAAGTAAAACTTACATTAGTATCAGAAATACTTGGGTTTATAAATTAGATTTACTGTTCACTGTCTGTGTGACTTTCAACAAATTCTCAATATATCTGAGTCTGCTTCCACATATAAACACATGAATAGTATTTGATAGCAACTACAGTAACTATCATCTAAGGCTGTTGTGAAAATTCACATAAATGATAACAAGTAAAATGCTTATCAAAGTGATACTTATACTGTAATCTACAAATTCTGTGTAAAATACAAATAATACCAAATTTTCTCTTCTGTTCTCTCTCTTTTCTTCTCTCCTTCCCAACTTCTCTCTTCCCTTACCACCTGCTATCAGAGAGAAGCTTGATATTTGCCATTGTAAATCCACAAGTGATATGTCCACCCTAACTTTTTCCCTAGTGAATGAATCCCTGGTACTGGGAAATTGCCTCCAAGTTTAAAAAGATATTGGGGATGTGTCCCAATACTAAGGCTCTATCATGACCCTAGACCAGACCACCTTCTCCTTGAATGGTGCATGCAATTATAATTCTCTGCTACTCTCCATGCTTTCTACTGATGCCAATCAGGGTTGCAATAAAGTGGCAAATCCTTAACTTTTCTTGCTGCATGCAGTCTAGATGAATGTTGATTTTACCACCCTTTCTTGCTTTTTAGTGTTTGAGGATCAACTGAATCATAAAGCAGACACTAACTAATGAATTATTGGACAGGAGCCATTAAGTGGCAGTTCCCAGTCTGCATACATTGTCAAGTTGACATCAAGAGAATGATTGGAGATCCTGGCATCAGGAACATTAGATTCTCGTGTTGCCTCATATATAGGCAATAGAATCTCATCTTTTCTTGATATTATTCTGTATCTTTTCAGATATTTCTCCTGCCTTGAAAACTTCTATTTTCTGTTTTGCAATGATCTACCCTCACTTCAAGGCCCATTATAAATGTTTCCTTCTGGGTGAAATCCTGGATTCACCCACCCAGAGGGAATTATTAAATTACACATGCATGTACCCACACACTTTTGCAAACTTTTCTATAAAGTGATTGTAAATAGGTGTTTACATTTAGCTATTTTGGGTCCATGTGTTTAGTTTCTTGAGGATAGACAGTGTGTCTTAAATGCAGTAATTAAAAGAGTGTGCACATGTAAACCCATGGCTGATTCATGTCAATGTATGGCAAAAACTATTACAATATTGTAAATAGCCCCCAACTAAAATAAATAAATTTATAAAAAAAAAAAAAGAGTGTGGAACTGGTAAATGAATCAACAAATAGGCAAATGAACAGAACAAAATAGAATAGAACACTCAGAAATAAAAATTTAGAGTATATGCAGATAGAACTTCCATGCTGGTACAAAGACGCATTGTTTTAATAAGTGTCCTAGAATAAGTGAATTGCCATTTGTCATACAGGTACTAGGAAGAAACATGGTAAATTCCTCTTTAACATCAGTATTGAGAATAACTTGCATTCAAAATCAAGAGGTAATACAAATTGGATAAATTTGATCATATAAAAACTTAAAACTTTTCATGACAAAGAAACCCGTAAACAAAGTAAAAGACAGTTGACAAACTGGAAAAAAAAAAGATATTTTCAATATATGTCAGAAATAAAGACTAACTGAACTTAAATTGAGAGAGAAAAACATACCAACTCTATTCACTTCCTGATATGATGTAACAAGGAGACAATTACACTTTTGTGATATGTCAAACTGGTATCAGCTCAGTCTAATCATGAAGAAACATCTGATAACTCCAAATGAGGGACAAAATTCTACAAAATAATTATCCAGTATTCTTCATATATATCAAGGACATAAAAAACAAAAGAACTATACATTATTAAAGGAAATTTGACAGTGAACTATAGTGTGTGATCCTTGATTGGCTCCTAGCTTAAAAAGGACATTACTGAGACAAGTAGAAAAGTTTGAAAAAAAGTCTACTGATTATTTAATAAAAGTTTATCAATATTAATACCTTGATTTTGATAAGTACACTATAGTAATTGGGAAAACCGGTTATCAGATATATAAGAATACTATTCACTATTTTTGCACTATTTTGAGTCTAAAATTATTTCATAATCAAGTGCAAAATAATTAAACACAGAAAAATTTTAACAAATAATAAATAATGAAATATGTCGGAACCCATAAATTAACCACCACACTTCCGAAAAGAAATTATGAGTCAAAAAATAAAAAGGGAAATAAGATAATATTTTAAGTTGCAAGATGTAGAAAAGACAACACATCAACGTTGACAAGCTCCAGATAAAGCAATGCTTAAAGGGAAATTTATCACTTTAAATACTTACATTGAAAGAGAATAAAAAACATCAACAAAAATAACAAAATGTTCTACCTTAGAAAGCTATAAAAGGCAGGATAAAAGATACCAGAAGTAGAAGGAAGACATAATAAAAATAAATACAGAAGTACTGAAACACAGTATTGATAAGAGATAGACACAATAAAAAGAAACAAGTTGATTCTTTGAAAAATCAGTAAAACTGATAAACAGCTACCAGATAACAAGGAAAAAATGAGAGAAAGGAAGTTGAACATATCATAGAAAGAAGAATTCTCAGTGATCAGTGGTGGTAAACTTTATATGGACAAAATTGCCAAATTGGATGAAATAGACAAATTCTTTGGAAAAGAATAGCTGAGTCACTTGCTACACAGTAGAAATGAAGCACAACATTGTAAACCAACTATACTTCAATAATTAAAAAAAAAAAAAAAAGCCAAAGGAAGGTCCGAAGATTGTGAATTTAGTTCACTTTTGCTCCCTTTTCTAGACATACTAATGAAAGACAAGAATTGACAGCATGGACAGCTAGCCACTAAAGGCCTGATATGAAAGCCACATGGCAAAGAAACCAGCCAAAGCACAGCATGTAGTGGAAAATCACACCCACTCCTGCCCTGAATCCAGGGTTCTGATGGGAAGGACTAGACTAGGGGAGCAATATTTGCCACCCCAAGTGTCTCTTTGACTTGTCGATTAGTTCAAGTTGACAACAATTAAGGCCTAAAAGACTCAGGAGAAACCTCGACCTTTCCCAGAACTCCCTAAAAGAAAGTAGACAGAGGACCTGTTCCAGGAGGGGACCCATCACCATAGATCACTACAGTATGAACTAGAGGTGGTAGACAGAGAAGAACCTAACAAAATCTGTTAAAATTTCTCTCTGTGCTCAACGTTTATAAGACAGTACTTGCTATTCATGAAATACACAGATGAGTCACACTGCAGGATTTGGGGGTTTTAGAGAATGATTTCAAGATCACTTTTCTCAAAATGTAAGTAAATACGATAGGGGATGGTATTGCTTTACAAACACATAGGTTCTACAGAGTGAAACTGCAAAATACGGATTTAGGATTAAAGTCCCTGAGAAGAGAGTATGTGAATTCCCAAAAGCCTGCTCAGTGCCACCTTCATATCCTTGTTCCTGAGGCTGTAAATGAAGGGGTTCAGCATCGGTGTCACCACAGTGTAAAACACAGCCGCAAGCCTGTCCTCATCCCCAGAATGTGATGAAGGAGGACGCAGGTAGACCCCGATTGCCGTGCCGTAGAACAAGAAGACCACTGTGAGGTGGGACCCACAGGTGGAGAAGGCCTTTTTCCTGCCAGAGGCAGATGGGACCCTGAGGATGCTGGAGATAACACGTGCATATGACAGGATGATCAGGGAAAGAGGACCAGTCAGTATGATGGAGCCCACAGCGAACAGGGCTACCTGGTTGATGCTGGTATCTGAGCAGGAGAGTTGCAGCAGAGGGACCACATCACAGAAGAAGTGATGGATAGTGCTGTCCGCACAGAAAGAAAGCCTGGCCATGAGCAGGGTGTGCAAGAGGGCAGTGAGGTTGGTGAGAACCCAGCATGCTGCCAGAAGGAGCAAGCACACAACAGGACTCATGAGTGTGGAGTAGCGAAGAGGCCGGCAGATGGCCACATAGCGGTCATAAGCCATCACCCCCAAGAGGAAGTCATCCAGTGCCCCGAATGTCATGAACAAGTGCATCTGGGCCAAACACCCCCCATAGGATATGGTCTGACTGTGAGTCTGAATGTTCACCAGCATCTTGGGAACCGTGGTAGAAGAAAAGCCGGCATCAGCCAGAGAGAGGTTAGCCAGGAACAAGTACATGGGGGTATGGAGGTGGGGGTCAGAGCTGATGGCCAGGATGATGAGCAGATTTCCTAGCACAGTGACCAGGTACACGGCCAGGAAGATGCTAAATAGGAGAGGCTGCTGCTCTGGCCTCTCAGAAAGACCCAAGAGGAGGAATCCGGTGGCACTGGACTGATTGTTTTGGTCCATGCCACCGCACTTTCTGAAGGGAGAGAAGACAGACATGTCAGAGACTGTACAAAAGGTGGTACTTCTAACTCTATTTGATAGAGACCCCCCCCATCCAGTTCATATATGTGCACATCCCAAGTCCTGGATCTTCCCACTTGGTGACTATTTTTCCCCATTCATCCCACAAGGGAAGGACCAGCCAGAGACAGAGATTAAATGCAAAAGCAAGGTGATATGTACTAGTTGAAAAGCTAAGTCCAGGTTATGATCATCCGTACTAGATTTTCCTTAAGATACACAATCCTTGGCTTCCAAGTCCTTGGCTCATCTAATTCACAGGCAGTAAGAGCACCCACCTTGAATCCTAAGCATGCTATAGAGCAGCATTTAACTGACTACTCATGAATTTTATTATATACCTTTCACAAATGAGTTTCCCAAATTCAGTGGAATGAAGTCACTTGCATCATACCACAAGGTAGTAAATACAAACTGGGACCTTGAAGCCACTTCTCATATCCTTGAATACTATGCATTACAACCACCTCTGAACTAACCTCTTTCACTACAGAAAGCAGACATCAGGGAGCTGTTACCAGCTCTCATCTCAGGACAGTATGCGAGACGGGAGGCAGGACTGGGATATTTGTGAGTCTCAGAGGGAAACATAACCCTCCTGTTTCTCACAGCCCTCACCACATTTCTCCTGCCCCAAAACATCACTAACAAGGGAACCCACCCTGCTCCTACAGGTCTCCTTTTAGCCTCAGAGGACTATGCCTCAAGCACCCAGGGCTCATCTTAACCTGTGACAGTGAGGACCCAGACCTCTGGTTGCATTGGGCCAGCAGGGGAGCAGCGTCCAGACCGCAGTGAAGGATGTGAGAGGTGCTTTGTGCACTCGTCACGAGCGTGTTTCTAGGTTCGGGGCCTCTAGGGGCTGGGTCTCCTGCTGCTCCTCGGGGACAAATATGGAGTAATTGCTCTACTTCCTGCTCTAGCTCCTAGACCAGTGCTCACCAAGGAGCAGGCAGGAGGGAGGGCCGAGTGCCTTGGTGGTTTTGCATTTGATAAGTTTTTTCCCCAGGGATATGTGTATATCTCTCCTCTTGGTGTGGATATTGTTCTAGGGTATCTCCTGGGAAAGCTAGAAACTGCGGCAGAAAGGAGTCAGAACAGGAGGTGGAGAAGACCTAATTTGGATTCCAAACCTGGTCCCCAAATGCCTTGGTCCTCCGCCTTAGGCAGAGGGCTGGGGTGTTCTTTGACTTCTATGAGCCCTTGGGTTTCCTGTTCTTGCTAAGAGGGTGATTAGCTTAGACTGCTGGCTCCCACTCATGAAAATAATCCTTGAGAAACTGGAGTAAATCAAAAATCCAGGAAACCATAGTAATAGTATCAAAACATGGGAAACCCACGGAGAAAAGGAAGTCAGTTTTGGGCTGGAATGGGATTTGGGGGCAGAAGGGTGGGTCAAGACTAGGCAGAGGAAGGAGGTCTGTTGCTTTTCTGTGAGAGGATGTTGGGGAAAAGTTAACTCAAGTCTGCCCTTGGCTCTCCCTGGCTCTTCCTGGAACAATCACAGCCTCCCCCTGCTGAAGAAATGGACATCCAAGGCTTAGACATCTACACAAAAGACCTTCTGGATAATGAAATAGTGGAGAACAGAGTCACTAGTCTAAGCCATTCACTCTTCAATTCTTCCTACCAAATACCTGAGGTTGCGGTATTACTATGGGTAGACTGTCTTTTCTTTTTACTTTTTTTATAGTTTGGCTCAAAGTATATTGTAGACCAAAGGTTATTTTAACTGGGAATTACCACCCAGTCAGAAGCATGTATTTTTTTTATTTCTTTTTCAAATTCCTTTCCCATTTAGGTTATTACAGAGTATTGAGCAGTTTCCTGTGCTATTCAGTAGGTTCCTGTTGGTTATCTATTTTAAATACAGCAGTACTTACATGTCGATCCCAAATTTCCTATCTATCCCTCTCCCCAACCTTTCCCCACTGGTAAGTTTGTTCTCTGTGAGCCTGTTTCTGTTTTGTAAATATGTTCATCTGTATCATTTTTTTTAGATTCTGTGTGTAAGCGATATCACATGATATTTACGAGACTGCTTTTTCAAATCCTTTCTGTGGTTTTATAGAACACCATGATGACCTGCTTCAACTAATCTTCCAGAAATTACAAAATAACATACAGTCTTCTTAATGGGTATCCCTCCTACCAGTGGCCCTCATTATGCTAAACTCTGATCCTTGGAGCTCTTGGCTTGATACCAGAATGAACAGAAAGCACTCTAACTGCCTTTCCTTGCCTTCTATGGTGACATCTCACATGCCAGGGCTTAGGAGGATCATTTTGAACTAGACACCAGTTCATCTCTTCCTTGCCACTCTTCCTTTCAATTCTTCCTTTTCAGTTTTGCCCCCATTACAACTGGGATAGAAGCCAGACTGAGGACAGGTTGTCAGTTATCAACCACTCACTATTTAACGCCCCACCCCCAGCTGTACACCAGAGCTGCTCTGGCACACTGGTGATCTGCCAAAGTCACAAATTCTGCCAAAATTTTCTGCCTCTCAAGGGTAATTTAATTAATAATGCTAACCATGATCTCACTCAGGAAGTGGGGATCACAGCTCTAAATCATACCTGCCACAGTGTACCATGTAGGTGCTTTGACCTGAGGCATTGGGGGGACTAATTAATTTGGGCATAGTGTGGTCCAGTTGATACCCCCTTTCCAGATCTATTTGTCTGATGGAAGAGCCTGCATAACCTGATGGAAGATGCTCCTGAATTTGACCAGTTTTAATCTTTCCTGACCTGTCTCTGCTATCCACACTTTGGACAAAAACTTTGGCCCAGCACACTGCAGGCTGATGGGTGGGCCCACCTGGCAACGTGATAGCTCTAGGCTCTGTTTCAGCTGTGCCATCACTCATACTTATGTAGGTTCTTCCACACAACTGCCATAGCCAAACATTAGATGATGTCACAATTGCAGTCTCACTTTGCTGGCAAATTTCTCTATAGTGTTTAAATCAGTCCCTGTACACCATTTTAAACTTGCAAAGGAGTCACGTCACATAGGAAGTAGCACATATGCTTGCTGTGTGCCCCCCCATTAAGATTCTTGAATTCATGCCATATCCCACCTCTCAAAGTATATATTAGACCATTACTGAAAGGTCAATGGGACCCTAACCTGAAGGTGCATGCAGTGAGCCCTTTTGGAGTTATTTTATGTCCAGTGCAATGCCAATAAAGCAGCATCTTTTTGAATCACTGAGTTTCTCATTTTCTAACTACATTTTTACATTTCTGAGACTCCCTGGCCAACAAAGTTTTGTGCCTCAAAGTCCTAAAATCAGCCCAAGATTGTTATAAACCTAGTTGGGTTCATGACCTCATGCTCAACCAACACCATGATGGCCTGATAGGTCACCAGATGACACCAGATTCACAGCTGGACCCATTCCTGGTGATGACAACAGACTCAAGCTGGTCTCATCTGGATGGTGACCTTGCTCCACCCATCAGGCTCATCCAGGTGGACGTTTCCACAATTTTGAATCCTCTGTATGTCTCCCACTCCATGGTCCCTTCACCCTCTATACCCTTCCTGCTCTTCCTATCCCTTCTTTCCCAGTCCAACCGCCACCTGCACAAGCTACTCTTTCTTCTTCCATCCTTGCACTTCCTGCTCCTTCCCCAGATCTCTGCACTTCCAGCTTCACTCTGATAGACCACTACTACCTGAAGATGCATCACAAAATAATTTTTATGGAAGTGTCACTAAGTGAACAATCATGTTTTAAAGCATATGAATTGTCGGGTAGCCAAAAGGCACCCTCTCTACTGCCTGGCCTTGTTGTACTCTATCCGATGGAACTTAAAGAAAGCTTTATTAGTAACACAACCCCACTGCCTCTTCAGCTGCTTGACGGGCCACATCTCTGAACCTTGACCTTGGTTGTTCTCCTGGTCTTCTCTTTAAAATACTAACTCCTTGCTGTTAACAGATGCAAACTATTATATTTAGAATGGATAAAAAACAAGGTTCTAATATGTAGCACAGGGAAATATATTCAATAGCCTGTGATAAACCATACTGGAAAAGAATATGAAAAAGAATGTATATATATATGTGATGTATGTATAACTGGATCACTTTCTGTACAGCAGAAATTAACACATCATTGTGAATCAATTATGCTCTAATAAAAAATAAAATACTAACTGCAACTATCCAGAGTAGCCTCATATTATCCCCTGATCAAAATGCTTACCAGAAACATATTAGTTCTTGGTTGCTCATACTGAATGCTAAGTCTAAGATTTTTAGCTCATGAAAATTATTCTTTTATTCCCCTAAGTATCCCTCATTCCTGCACTGATTTAGGCCTCTTACTCAGGCTTCCCCTCATAATTTAACTTGCACTATCTGCATTTTGGGTTCCTGCCCATAAACAAAGCTCATCAACCATCTTCTCACCTCCAAGCATGTTATATTCTTGCCAATTGCTTTATTCTGCTGACCACATGGGGGTCACCGGTGCTGCTGTGGAAGCCACAACATTGTATGACAAAATAAAATAATCAATACCAATCAAGAAATATTCAAAATAATATCTGAATATACTGTTTGCCTGCCACCACCCTCGAAGCCCTAAATGAAAGGCAATGCTCCCTGGCCACTGTGGTTGCTGACAATCCCTTAGATTATCTGCTGTCAGCCAAGTGGGCATTTGTCCCCTGAAGGGTACGTGTTCCCATATGTGAATACACAACACAGAGTTGATCAGGGAGCACAGCACATGGTCTGTCCCTCCAGCAGAGCATTTTCCCCAGTCCCACTCCTTAACCACAGAGAGTTCCCAAACCCTCTCTCCTTTGTCAAAGCCAACTGCTTGCTCACACCCAGCTCTCCCCAGGAGTCCTTAGTGTGAATAATAAGCTTTCTCTTAAATTATCTTCCTGTCTTGAGTTGTTCAGATGTCTCTGACATCTGAATGAAATCATGTGCCTTCTGATATATGTGCTGTGTATACCTATCAAAGATTTACAGTGTGAATATTCGATACACACACATACATAATAATAATAAAGCAAAACATGGTAAAATGTTAGCCTTTCTGGAATGTGGGTGAAGGGCATACAGGAATTCATTTTATCATCTTTACAACATTTTTCTAAGTCTGAAATCATTTAAAAGTTAAATTAAAAAATTCTGAGTTCCTGCTGGAACTCTGCCCAAGGTAAATTTGAACTTGGAACCATGCCCGAGAAGGAAGGAATGCAAGTCAACCCTGGCATTAGAGACACCCTCCCCTGTGACTCCTCCAGTCCCCTCTGGCTCCTGGACATGCTACTCCCAAAACGGCAGTAAGAAATTGGCCGATTAATCCACAGGGGCTCCTCCTTTACTATGAAGAGGAGCTGAGGATTTAAGCAACAGTCTGAAAGAGGTGTCTGAACTCATGACAAGCACGGGTCAGAAGGAGCTGGAAATCCACACCTGCTGAAGGATCTATTTGGGTTTGAGTGGGGGTATGTCTGTGTTCATGAGTGTGTGTGTGTGTGTGTGTGTGTGTGTATGCTTGTGTACAAGTTGTCTGATAGTCATGTGTGTATCGTGTGTGCTTGTGTATTTATTGTTTGGTAGTTTGTGTGTGGGGGCTGTGTATGATTGTGTACGTGTTGCTTGATAGTCGTGTGTGTGTGTGTCCTCTGTACCTGACTCAGAGCCTGATTCTCTTCCTGAGTTAGACCCAATACAGGCCTGTTTTAGCACACGGAGATCAGTTATCAGACTCTTAACATGCGGTTAGCGGCTCCTGAGCCATGCCCGTGATCTTAAATATCTGCCTTCTGTTTTCAGGATGGGGCATGTCCCCCACCAGGCAGGCATCACTGCTCAGGGTGAGCGCTCAGCATCAGGGCTGGTGGAGTGGATGCCCTACCTCACCAAGGAACCGAGGTCAGACAGGGCTCAACCTCCACTCGGCAGCCAGTGCTTAGTGTGTGTCCGAACTGTGTTTTGGGTGACACACTCATGTGTGAGAGCCGGAATGTGTGTTGTTTGCTTCTGTCTGTGCGTGTGTCACCATGGGCACAGGTTGGCGGTGGTGAATAGGCTTAGCTTACCCATGCTAACTGCCTTCACCTCACAAGGGTTTGGGGCACAGGCAAACCTCAGTTAAGGGAGAGTGTGTGCTGCTTGTAGTGAGTGTGTGACTGGGTGTGTATGTATGCTGTTGGTGTGTGTCTTGTGAGGTTTTTGATTTGTAGTTGGCCTTGTATGTTTGTGATGGTGTGTATGTATAGTGATGAGCTATGTGTATGCGGTATTTTTGTGTATTTTCCCAGGTGTGTCATGCTGTACCAGTGGTGTGTTGTGAGTGTATTGTTGGGTGACACACAATTGTGCACTGTATATGTCTTGCTTTGTGTGTTATTTATGACTTGTACATATATGAGTGTTTATGAACTGAACCACAGACTGGTTATCCTTCCCCTGGAATGAGTCTCAGACACAGGTGACAGGAATCCTCAGATCAGCAGGGTGTGTGTGCGTGCATGAGAGAGAGATATTTGTATGTGTGTTTAAGGGCTCCTGACTTGCATCCATGACCTCAAATATTTCCTTATGTGACCTTCTTCTAGGGTAACATCAACTGATATAACCAATGCTCCAAGTGACTGCTCCCTGTAAAGGAACCACCCTCATTTTCAGACACCTGAGGGTGACTGAGTTTCTCAAAGCTTTGTATCTCTTTGCTTCATTTAATGTCCCAGCAAAGAAACACTAGGCACCCTGCTGAGTGAAGTTAGGGTGCAGGAGCCTCCCTCCCCCCAAGAAAATGGGTGCAAGACCTTGGAAGCCCACTTAATTCTTTTATTTCAGTTTACATGTCTATAAAATGGAAGCTCACAAGCCCTCAATAATTATCCATGGCTTAAACATAAGCTAATGTATGTGAGAGCCTTTTGGCAGTTGGAAAGTATACAAATATGAATGAAAGGAATTATCTGGACAGAGCACAAAGAGAATTCAGGACAACTTCAGTTTCCTTGCAGCCCTCAAATAACACAGAGTGTCTGGTGCCCATGACAACGAAAGGGGATGCTTCCATATTAAAGGCACGGAATCTGATCACACGAATAGTATTAGACTGAGCTACATGAAGTAACTAATAGTTAATCATTTTTAACCCACAGAAAATGGCAATTTTATATATGTAATACATCTATATTCTTATTTGTATATTCCTATACGCATGTGCAATATGTTCATGTGTATGTATGTATATGAATATAGTTCAGTCTATATCTGTATGGGATATATACACATATGTATATGCCCCAGGTTCCATATATGTTTTTATACAGTTCATCTATGTATGTATATATACACACATATCACCATTTATATGTGAATATATATGCATCCCATCTCTGTCAGCTACATCAGCTACATGCCTGTGAAATTTATATCATTTATGTTGTCATTTCCTAACAGCTTAAAAGCAGAAAGAACACGAATTCTTAGTACCATAAAGATTTTGTTGTAAGGCTGACATGTGTATTTAATTAGTTCAGTTCAGTCGCTCAGTCGTGTCCGACTCTTTGTGACCCCATGAATCGCAGCATGCCAGGCCTCCCTGTCTATCATCAACTCCTGGAGCTTACCCAAACCCATGTCCATCGAGTCAGTGATGCCATCCAACCATCTCATCCTCTGTCGTCCTCTTCTCCTCCTGCCTCCAATCCTTCCCAGCATCAGGGTCTTTTCCAATGAGTCGGTTCTTCACATCAGGTGGCCAAAGTATTGGAGTTTCAGCTTCAGCATCAGTCCTTCCAATGAATATTCAGGACTGATTTCCTTTAGGATGGACTCGGATCTTCTTGCAGTCCAAGGGAATGTAAGTAAAGTGTACCTGGCAGGCTACAGTCCATGGGATCGCAAAAGTCGGACACGACTTAGCGACTAAACCACTACCACCACCACCACCATGTAAAGTGTTAGTTGTTCAGTTCTGTCCAACTCTTTGCTACTCCATGGACTGTAGCTCACCAGGCTCCTCTGTCCATGGAATTCTCCAGGCAAGAATACTGGAGTGGGTTACCATTTCCTTCTCCAGAGGATCTTCCCTACCCTGGGATCAAACCCAGGTCTCCTGCTTTGCAGGCAGATTCTTTACCATCTGAGCCACCAGGGCAGCCCCAAAATGTATGAAAAACCCTTAGGATAGTGCTGGTAACATAGTATAATCCCCTAAGTGTTCACCATCATTATGAAAGATAGTCTGTGGACTGTTCTGTTTTGGGAGCTATCCTGGCATCAAGTGGTGTTAAATGACCAGTCATTTCTAGAGGACCAATGAATTTACAGCCATAGGTCAGTGGCACTGACCAGGGTCCCAGGAGGTGTGTCACAAGGCTCCAACACCACCACCTCAGCCTGGAAACAACTGAGAGCAATTTACAGAGACTCATCCACTATTTCTGCCACAGTGAAGTATTATGGTTTGGCTCCATCTCATTGTCATAAACTATCCCAGCATGTTTATAGAAAACATTCTCCTAGAAGAAAGGGACCTTGCCTTTCTTGTTCACTGCTGCATTTTCAATCCTGAGTAGAGGGGAGGGCTCGAACTCAATGTTCTATAAATAATGGTTGAATGAAATGGCAAACATCCTCTGGCCTTTGTGCAATGAGGTCTTGTTGGCTACTTCTAGGTGTGATGTTTTCCTGGATCCAGACTGGGATAGAGAAAGGATGCATGCATCCACAGGGGCTAGAAATGAATAGGAAGATAGTTAAAATTTTATCGTTGTCTCAGAAAATGCAGCTCAGAATATATCCCTACCATTTCTGATGTTCCTAAACCCTCTTTATTCCCAGCACAGTATGAGACCTGAGAACCAGAGCAGCGTGTCCGAGTTCCTCCTCCTGGGGCTCCCCATCCGGCCAGAGCAGCAGGACATGGTCTTCGCCCTGTTCCTGGGCGTGTACCTGACCACGGTGCTGGGCAACCTGCTCATCCTCCTGCTCATCAGGCTGGACCCTCACCTCCACACCCCCATGTACGTCTTCCTCAGCCACCTGGCCCTCACTGACGTCTCCTTTTCATCTGTCACCCTCCCTAAGATGCTCATGAACATGCAGACTCGATGCCAAGCTATCACATACGCAGGGTGCATTTCACAGGTGTATTTCTTTATATTTTTCGGTTGCCTTGACAGTTTTCTTCTTGCCGTGATGGCCTATGACAGGTGCGTGGCCGTGTGTCACCCTCTCCACTACACTGCCTTCATGAGGGATGAGCTTTGTGTCATCCTGGTGGCTGGGTGCTGGCTCGCCTCTTGTGCCCAAGCTCTGTTGCACACCCTCCTTGTGGACCAGTTGACTTTCTGTGCAGGGACTGTCATCCCTCACTTCTTCTGTGATCTCGCTGTTGTGCTCAAGTCCTCCTGCTCCGACACCTCCCTCAATGAGCTGCTCATCCTCACTGAAGGAGGACTGATCTTCACCTTGCCTTTGGGTGGTATCTTGGGCTCCTATATCCGCATGGCAGCCATCATCCTGAAGGTTCCCTCCTTCACAAGAATCTTCAAAGCCTTGTCTACCTGTGGCTCACACCTCTTCGTTGTGTTTTTATATTATGGCACAATTGCGGGTGTGTACTATTTCCCCTCATCAGGCAACTCCAAAGTCAAGGATATAGTTGCTTCATTGATGTACATGGTGGTCACCCCCATGCTGAACCCCTTCATCTACAGCCTGAGGAATAAGGATATGAAACATGCTCTTCAGAAAGTTTTCAGGACCATGGGCACCCCTTGCTATCGTTAATTCCTTCCCTATGTCATGGGCACTCGTGAGGCTGTAAAGTATGTTTCCTTTAGAAGTTGTAACTTGGACAAATCTTATCACTGACACCATTTTTCTCTCAGCCTCATTTTATATTTTCTCTCATCTTTTTCTTCACCTGATGTTTTTTTTTTCCCTATCTGCTCTCTGAATTCTATGTATTAATGTTTCTGCACTGAAATTCCAAGCCCTCCTATGATGGTCACTGCAAGCTGTGAGACTTTGAATCCGCTTCCCTGAGATTTTAGTTTTTTTGTCTCCATATTTTTCTTCAGTAACCTTCTCTGTCTGGTACTGATATCAACACATAGTCATATGAATTTTCTTAATACCACCAAATTTCATTTATTTCATGTGTGAGGAATTCAGAAGTTACCAAACTTGTTTATCTATGGAATGGTATCAATTATAGCTGGCATTAATTAATATACAATTTTAATGTGCAATTTATTTAATCCTAAGCACCATCTTCTTATAAGGATGCTAACATTTTCCAAATTTACAGAGAAGCAAAGAAAAGTCCAGGCTCTCCAGGTGGCACTAATGGTAAAGAACACGCCTACCAATGCAGGAGACATACAAGACAAAGGTTCTATCCCTGGGTGGGGATGATCCCCTTGAGGAGAGCATGGCAACCCCCTCTACTATTCTTGCCTGAAGAATCCCATGGACAGAGCAGACTGGCAGGCTACAGTCCATAAGGTTGCAAAGAGTCAGACACAACTGAAGCGACTTATCACACACACACACGAAGTCCAGAGAAATCAAGTAGCTGCCCTTACTTACACGTCTCAGACATGTATGACTTTAAAACCACGTGTTTAATCAGATTATTTTATTGCCATTATCTTGATCTCTAATGCTGTTTACCAGTTTGGATGTTTTTGTCCTTATATAAAGTATACAATAAGTACTCTTTTGTGGTCCACTTTTTTGGTTCAGTATCACTATGGCTAACTCAGTCTCAAGGCTTTATAGTTTTCTAACATGTCTATATGCTTTCATGTATTCATCCATTCTAGTTTTGATTGACATTTGGATTGTTTCCAGTTTGGGACTTGTGTATATACCTAAGAATGGAGTTTGGGGTTCACAATGAATGCATGTTTTCAGCCTTAATAGTTCGCATCAGAAAATTAAAGTGTTTGTACCAATCATCCTTGTAACATATGAAACAGTGTGGTCCACTTCCTCACCACATTTATACCATCTGTCTTTTCCACTGTATACATATTTATGGGTTTGCAGAACTGTGTTATGATTTTAATTTACATTTGTCCTATAACTCCTATAGTTTGTCCCCTTTGCCTCCACTTGTTAATCTTTTGGGTATCTTCTCTTACAAAGGACCTGTTCCCAGTTCCTTGGAGCTGTTTCATTGGGTAGTCTGCTTTTATAAATCACTTTCCAGGAATTGTTTAAATATGCTAGTTATGACTCTTTTTTTGGAGATATATATATATATATATATATAGAGAGAGAGAGAGAGAGAGAGCTTTTTCTTTCATTATGTGGCTTGCTTGTTCACTGTATTAATGATTCTTTTGTCAAACAGAAGTTCTAATCTTAATGTAATATATATTTTTCCAATCTGGTTAATTCTGTTTGTGTCCTGTTGAAGAAATCTTTGTCTACCTAAAATTCATAAAGATATTACTCTAAGATTTTTCCTTTTAAATTTCTTGTTTTATCTTTAATATGCTTTGATATTTGTATTTAAACCCCATCTGGGTTCACTTCTTATGTATGTTTTGGATATGGATTCAGCTTAATTTTTTTCCATATGGATATTCAATAGATACACAAGAATTTACTAAAAATTATGTCCTTTCTCCACTAAAACTACAAAATCATGTTATCATTTTTATCATAAATCAAATGACTGAATATGTTGTCTTGACTATTTTTTCCTTTCATTTAGATTTTAGATTCTGCTTGATAAAAACCAAAACCAAATTATTGTTATTTTATTTGGGAGGTCATTGAACATATAAAACAGCTTGGGGAGAACTGCCATCTTTAAAGTGAGAAAACTGTAGCATGCAATCAGTATTACATTCTTTTTCATCGACAAATAATATTTCATTGTATGGACAGACCATGTTTTATTTATGCAGTCTTCAGTTGCTGGACATTGAATTCCTCTACAGTTTTTTTGGCTATTCTGAATAATGCTGCTCAGAACATTTGTGTGCAGATCTTTGTGGGCCTGTGTTCATTTCTACTGGATATATACCTAAGATTGGATTTTGAAGGATCATATGGTAAGCCTATATTTAACTTTTGAGGAACTACCAGGCTGTTTTCCAAAGTAGCCACACCATTTTACATTCCCACCAGGAATATAAGAAGGTTTCAATTTCTCCACATCCTCACCAGGACTTGAAATTGTTTTCCTTTTTGGTTTTCATTATCCTAGTGGGATTGAAGTGGTATCTCATTGTAGTTTTGATTTTTAGTTCTCTAAAGATGATGAGCATTTTTTCATGTGCTTATTGGCCTTCTTTATATCTTCGTCAGAGAAATGTCTATTCAGATCCTTTGTCCACTTTTAAACTGGATTTTTTCTAGCAAGTTGTAGAAGTTATACATATATACTTTAGAAGCAAGTCATTTATCAGATATGTAATTTGCAAATATTTTCCCATTTCTCACTCCCATGAAAAGTGAGTTGACTTTTCATTTTCTTGATAATACTACTTTAAGCATGAAGGCTTTAATTTTCATGAAATCTAATTTTTTTTTCTTACGATACTTATGTCAGGTCTAAAAAGGTTTTGTCAAACTCAAGGTCATGGAAGTTTAGTCCTATGTTTTTTGTAATAGTTTTATATTTTAGCTCTTACTTTTAGGAATATAGTCCATTTTGAGTTAATTTTGTGTATATGGAGGGAAAGGAGCTCAAATTTATTCTTTTGTGTATGTTCAGTTTTCCTAGTACCATTTGTTAAGAAGGTATTTCTTTCCCACACTGAACTGTCTTGACACCTTATCAAAATTCAAATGTATATAAATATAAGGGATTACTTCTGGGTTCTCAGCTCCATTCCAATGATCTACACATCTATCCTCATGCCTGTATCATACTATCTTGATTATCACAATTTTATATTAAGTTTCAAAATCAGAAATCAGAACATATGAATCCTGGCACTTTTCTACTCTTTCAAGATATTTTTTTGTTAGTTTGGATTCCTTAAATTTGCATATGTAGATTAAGATCAGCTTGTCATCTTCTGCAAAGAGGCTAGCTGAGATTTTGGCAGAAATTATAGATACATAGAATGAATAGATATATAGATCAGTCTGGGGAGTCTTGCCACCTTAACAATATTAAGTTTCTTAAGCTATGAACATAGGTATATTTATACCTCTTATTTATTGCTACAATACTTTGCTGTTTTCAGAGAATGAATTTTGCACTGATTTTGATAAATTTACTCATAAACATGTTCTTCTTTTGGTGCTATTATAAGTAGAATTGTTTAGTTAGTTTCATTGTTCCTTGCTAATGTGTAGAAATACCATTGAGTTTTGTATATTGCACTTTGCAATCTTTTGAACTTATTTATTAGTTCTCATAGTTTGTTTTGGGATTCTTTAGAACCTTATATGTATAAAATCACCTGGAAAAAAAGTTTTTCTCTCTCTCTTCTTTTCAATCTTGATACCTTTTACTTTCTTGCCTAATTTCACTGGCTAGAAACTTCAGTAAATACTGAATAGAAGCACTATCATTCCTGAACTTACAGAATAAAGCCTAGATAGATTTGATGGCTGTACAACACTGTGAATATACTTTATGCCACTGAATGGTGTACTTAAGTTGGTTAAAATGGTAAATTTTATGATATGCACATTTTACCATGATAAAAAATAATAAGTGGTATGTATATATATACAATGGAATATTACTCAGCCATCAAAAGGAACAAAATAGGGTCATTTGTAGAGACATGGATGGACCTAGAGTCTGTCATACAGAATGAAATAAGTCAGAAAGAGAAAAACAAATATCATATATTAACATATATATGTGGAATCTAGAAAAATGGTACAGATGGACCTGTTTCCAAGGCAGCAATAGAGATACAGAGAATAAACATGTGGATACAAAAGGGACAGAGGAGGGCGGGACAAATTGGGAGATTGGGATTGACATATACACACTACCATGTTTAAAATAGATAGCTAGTGGAAGCCACTATAAAGCACAGGAAGCTTGACTTTGTGTTCTGTGATGACTTAGAGGGGTGGGATGGGGGTGATGTGAAGGAGGTCCAAGAGGGAAGGGATATATGTATGCATATGTCTGATTCACTTCATTGTACAGCAGGAACTAACACAACATTGTAAAGCAATTACTTCTCAAATTTTGAAAAAGTACAATTTATTCCATAAGCAAAATAAAAGAAAGATTAATAAAAAATGTAATATGAATCCTAGAAGAACAAAAAATAAAATTGGAAGAAAATGATTTAGAAAAATAATGGAGACAAATTTATTCATAGTTAAATATGAACAACTTCATATTTCAAGAGTCTATAAAGTAACAAAAAGGAGAGAAAATAAAAACCTCCATAGGCTTAATAGATTATAAGAATTTCAAAGTCAAAGAGAAAATTCTGAGAGAAAAGGAAGTTTTCCTACAAAGGAACAGTAATCATATGCACATCAGACTTCTTAATAGCTACCCTGTATATAAAAAGATAATGACATGTTTTTAATGCATAAGGAAATACAGCTTTGATCCCAAATTTTTACATCCAGTAAAGTTGCTATTTAAATGTAGAGATGTTTTCAATTATTTTTAGATGTATAAAAGTCACAAAGAGTGCCACACAAAGAGACTTGTGGAGGAAATACTCAAATAAAAAGAAAGAAAATTTTTAGGAAATTCTGTAAGATGTGTGGAAATGCAGATGTGGAAGTAACTTAAGTATTTATTGACAGAGGAAAGGCTAAAGAAGATGTGGTACATATATACATTGGAACATTACTGTCACTTGAAACAATGATGCCATTTGCAGCAACATGGAAGGACCTAGAGATTATCATACTCAGTGAAGTAAGTCAGGCAGAGAAAAACTATTATCATATGATATCACTTTTATGTGGAATCTAATTTTTAAAAGATACAAATGAATTTATTTACAAAACAGAAACAGACTTACAGATATGGAAAACAAACTTATGGTTACCAAAGGGGAGACATCGGAGGTGTGGGGGGAGATAAATCAGGATATGAATATACATACAATACTTAATATATATATATATATATATATATACATACTTACATACTGTATATAAGACAGATAACCAACAAAGACCTACTGTATAGCATAGTGAACCCTATGCAATATCCTGTAATAACATATGAGAAAAGAATCTTTTAAAAAATGAATCAATATATGTATATGTATAACTGAATCACTTTGCTATACTCCTGAAACTAATGCAGTACTATAAATCAACTCTACTTCAATAAAATTAAAATAAAAAAAACACTCAAAAAATAAAAAATATCCTCTTGATAGCAAAAAAAGGTCAAATATTTCTTTAAAATTTAGGCTTTTTTAAAAGGGTTAAGCTAAAAGAAAAGTTATAAAGTATATTCCTTATAAATAGTATTAAAATTTCTATACATCATTATCAAAAGATAATCAACCCAATAAAAATAGGCAGACCCTTCTAAAAAGAAGATATAAGAATGACTAATAGGCATATGAAAATGTGCTCAACATTATTAAGAATTGGAAAGATGAGAAGTAAAACCAAAATGAGGTACCACTTCATGTACTTTTATTATAGAATGGCAAAAATGTACTTCTATTGTGGGAGAATATTTTTGGGGGGAGAATATTTTTGACTTATTTACCTGAAAACCAAAGTTCAGAGAGGATAAGAGAATTTCGAGTCACAGAGTAAGTTCATTTAGAGTTTGAGGATTGGGACTGGGCAAGGAACCAAGGTTTTTCCCACAATGGGTACTTTAGAGACAGGTATTCCCAGATGTCTCTGCTGCTTCCAACAGGCAGCTCGGGGCATTGTGACAGACACTACACGTAGATAACTTCTCTTTCTCTGGGCTTCTCTTCAGTCTGGTTGACTAAGCATCTGGAATGGCCTGCCCTCCTTTTCCTTCGTCGGAGCAGATGAGGGTTCCCTGTCCCTTCCTTGAACAGAGGGGAGGAGGCTGTCTTTTCATCTGGCCATCAAATATGGCTTCTCCACTTTTGACAAGTGAGAACTAGGAGCACAAGGGTCAAACCTCCGTCTTAACGTGAAGAAATGGTGACCCTTCCTGGCCCACCTGGGGACAGACAGTAAGTCATTGGCCATACTTTCCCCTCCTCAGTCAGTCGAGGGAAACAGAGTGGTCTGCTGGAAACAGTTGCAGGAAACCTGTTTCTGGTACCAGTTGTAGTGCGGGTCTTCAGCCAATTACAGCAACTTTTTAAGATTCTTCGTTTTCTCATTCATAAAATGCGAGTTGTATTAGATGGCTTATTGGGCTTTAACATGTGCTCTTTCACTGTTCTTACTCATTTATCAACACGTGTGTTTCGATTTAACAAAAATAGTTGTAAACATACATGCTGTTCTGAAATCTTACCTTTTCAAATTGGTAATTAATTATATAATTATTTTATTTATAATTATTACATATTATTGTATTATAAACAACATTATTTTAATTTAATTTAATTTTTTATTAAGTTAAATATTGTTTGCTTGACTGTGTTATTACTCAGTGAAAAAAACAAAGTAACATATAAAAAAACAAAAGCAAAGTCCAATTCAAAGCACACTTTTACATGGTACCTGACATGTTTCATGGGAATGGTTAAAATAGTTCAAAGGAGCCTCGGATATCTGATCAACTGCTGATATCCATCTATAACTTTATAAAGTGTCTGATCCAAACTGTCTTTTTAAATGTGCACAATTATAAATCAAAGCTTTACCAAAACAGAATTGTCAAACCATGTTTATTTTTTTAAACGGGTTCAGAGTACTTTCAACACAGCATTATTTTACTGGCTTGCTATAATAACACTTATTTCCTATAGGATTCCAGACACAGACAGAAGAAACCAGACGGGCACCTATGAATTTCTTCTCATGGGCCTCTCTGAGCACCCAGAGCAGCAGCCTCTCCTGTTTGGGCTTTTTGTGGGCATGTACATGGTCACCGTCTGGGGGAACCTGCTTATCATACTGGCCATTGGCTCTGACGTGCACCTCCACACCCCCATGTACCTCTTCCTGGCCAACCTGTCCTTCTCTGACATTGGTTTTATCTCTACAGTCCTTCCCAAGATGCTCGATAATATTGGCTCAGGAAGTAAACGCATTTCTTATGGCGGGTGCCTGACACAACTCTATTTCTTTGGCCTGTTTGCAGACCTGGACAACTTTCTCCTGGCTGTGATGGCACTGGATCGCTATGTGGCCATCAGCCAACCTCTCCATTATGCTATTACCATGAACTCCCAACCCTGCATCCTGTTGGTGGCTGGGTCATGGGTGGTCACTACCTTCCATGCCCTAGTGCACACCCTCCTGGTGACCAGGGTTTCCTTCTGTGGCCCCAATGTCATCCCCCACTTCTTCTGTGATCTGGTCCCACTGCTAAAGCTGGCCTGCTCCAGTACTTATGTCAATGACCTGGTGATCATCCTTGTGGCAGGAACATTGTTAATTGGACCTTTTGTCGGCATCCTTACATCTTACTTTTACATTGCAGTGGCTATCCTAAGAATCGATTCCCCAAAGGGTAAGCAAAAGGCCTTCTCCAACTGCACCTCGCACCTCTCTGTGGTCTCTCTGTTTTACACCACAGCTATTGGGGTCTATTTATGTTCTCCATCATCCCCTTCAGGTGGAAAGGACCGAGTCTTCTCAGTAATGTACACGGTGGTGACCCCTATGTTGAACCCCTTCATCTACAGCCTGAGAAACAGGGATATAAAGGAGACACTGGGGAAAATACTCAGAAGAAACATGCTTAATACTCTTTCTTGGGACCAAAAGGTCCAAGTCTCCAAGACTCGGAGCAGAGGGTTGAAAAATGGTCTCCTAAGAGCCTAACCACTATAGTGTCCCTGAACCTGAGACTTCTCTTTCCCTCATATTTACATTTCAGGGAAGGGACCACTGACACCAGTAACCACTAATCATCCCTGTGAAGTGTCCATGCTCTGAGCAGTTTACTACTAACTTTCAAAATGGTTCTTGCTTATTTTTACTAGATGCCTACCTGAAGCCCACAGGTAGGGGGCTTGTATATATATATGACGTGAAAATGAAAGTGAAAATCTTATTTCGTTGAAGTCACAAAGGAACTATGGAAGATATCTCTAGTCCAAGAATACAGGAGTGATTATGATTGGTAGAAAAAATACAAAGGAAATAATCTTATACTTTATCTTAAACGAGCAATAATCTATAGAAGAATAAGGATGGGGCTTTAAGTTCTGGGTTCCAGTGCTGGCTTTGACATTATATATTGCATGACAGCTGGATAATCACTTAACATCTCTGAGCCTTGGTTTCCCTATTTGTAAAATAAAGTGATTGCATTATGTGAGTTGAAGACCCTGCATACATGTTCCCCAGCTCTAACAATATTTAGTGTTATAGTAACAAGAACGGAAGACAACATCAGAAGTTACAAGTCAGAACCGAAGTCCACCACTCCACACTGTATAACTTTAGGAACATTCTTCCTCTGAGTTCTGTTTTCAGGTGTACAGCAAAGTGATTCAGTTTTACTTCTATACTTTTCTGATTCTTTTCCATTATAGGTTATTACAAGATAGTGCATATAGTTCCCTGTGCTATATAGTAAAAGTCCATGAATTATTTTATGCATAGTAGTTTGTATGCTAATCCCATACTCCTAATTTATCCCTCCCCTTCTCACTTTGCCCTTTGGTAACCTTAAGTTAGTTTTCCATGTCTGTGAGTCTGTTTCTGTTTTGTATAAAGATTCACTTGTATTACTTTTTAGATTCCACATATAAGTGACATCATAAAATAGTTATCTGTGCCTCTACCAAAGTGCTACTCCTCTCTTCCCCATAAGGGTAAACACTATTCTTTGACTTTTTATGTCAATTACTTCCCTTCCTTGCTTTCTGTTTAATTTTTCCACATACACATGTGTGCTTAAACATTATAGCTTGATTTTGCCCATTTTTAATTTTTTTTTTCATTTTTTCCAGTGCTATTGATGTATAATTGACATATAATGTTTGTGGAAGTTTAAGGTATAGAACTTGATGATTTGATATACATACATGGTGAAATCATGACTACAGTAAGGTCAGTTAACACATCTATCACTTCACGTAGTTATGTTCTACTTGTGTTGGTGTGGGTGTTAGGAATATTTAGCATCTACACAGTTAACAACTTTAAAGTATATGACACAGAATTGTTAACTACAGTCACCATACTGTTCATTATATACCCAGAATTTATTCATCTTATAAATGGAAATGTATACCATTTTCCCAAACTCTCCCCATTTTACCCACACCCTGGAAATCACGTATCTACTCTTAGTTTCTATGAGGTCGGTGTTTTTAGATTTCACACATAAGTGAGATCATACAGTATTTATCTTTTTCTGTCTGACATTTCATTTAACTTCATGCCCTCCAAGTCCATTCGTGTTGTCACAAATGGCAGAATTTTCTTCTTTGGTATAACTGAGTAATATTCCACTGTTTATATATTCCACATTTTCTCTATCAACAGTCATTTAGGTTTTTTTCATATTTTCACTATTGTGGATAATGCTGCAATGAACTTGAGGGTAATTAACGTAGCTACTGAAAGGACTGAATGATATAAAAACATGAACACTTTAAACAGAATGCCTGGCACATGGTAAACACTCAACATATATAACCTGTTATTATTGCTAACTATATGCATTCAGTTGTCTGTGTCCATGTGAGTTTCAGATTTTTGAGAGCTGACAAATATGAGAGATGATAAGAAATGTTCTATTTCATGTTCTAGGGAAACTAACGATTTATGTTTCCAGAATGAACAGAGAGCATAAGTAAAAGAGAAAATGTCTATTCAAGCTGGACATTGAGAACTATTAGAGTTGTAAGTCAGATCAAGAAGGAAAACCTGAGAATATTTCATAATCAAAGCATAACTCCTGCAAATCAATAATAAAAGCACAGCAACCACATAGGAAAAAGGGGGCAACAATATAGTTGGAAATTTTTTTAAAAATAAGAAACTAAAATGTTTGAAAAATATATTTAAAATTCCTTCATTAATACTTCCATCTAGCATTTACATTTCTAGAAAATATATGTACACAAAAATGCCTGTAAAAGAATATCAATGCAGCGTTGCTTTTGTAATAACCATCCCCTCCCCCCAAAAAAGGAGATAGGTAAGTGGCATGAGATGGGAAACGTGTATTACTAATGGTACATCTAATAATCTATTAAATACTCTAAAAAATAATGAGGTAGATCCCATGGTGATATAGGAGGTCCATGATAAATCGGTGAGAGAAACAAAGAAAACTCCAGAACAAATGATCCCATTTTTGTAAAATCAAAATTCTACATATATATATGTGCATACAAAAGCGTCTGAAGGTGGACAGGTCACAACTCTAACAGTGATTACCCCTGGAGAGAAATGGGAAAGATGAGAAACAGATTCTCACATTTCGTTTGATACATATTTCAGTGCTGAATATTTTTTTCTGAATATTTTTCCCTATTTATTTATTTATTTGGCTGTGTTGGGCCTTAGTTGCAGTGTCCAGGCTCTTTGTTGCTTCTCTCTGGTTGTAACACGAGGGCTCAGCAGTTGTGGCACATGGTTTAGTTGCTCCACGGCCCCTGGGATCTTAGTTCCCTGACCAAGGATCAAACCCATGTCGCCTGCATTGGAAGGTGAATTCTTACCTACTGGACTACCAGGGAGGTCCCTAAATATTTTTTAAAACAAGTGTGTGTTACCTGAAAGAAATGTAAAACAAGAGGCTACATCTTCAAGGACTCAGGGCAAGGAGGCACCCATCTATGCCTTGACTATACCTGGGTTTTTCTGAGATTCTACCTCTCAGTTGAATTTGGGAGCACAGATCAGAGAACCCCATGTCCAGGATGATCCCCTAAGTTCTGGCCTCCCCTCCTGGGATCAGCCAAGCTACCAAGCCACAGTCACTGATACTAACATTCCCATTAATATTGGAAGTGCTGCTTCATGGGCCCCAGTCCCCAGAGAAGGCAGTGAGTTTGGACAATGACACACTTGGGACTATGAGGTGGCGGAAGCCATGGAATTCATGCAGAAGCGTGTAATAAAAAAAACCTCCCGATACCTTTCCCAGACATGCCTTCTTGCCCCTGCCAAGCAGAAGCACCCCCCAGGAGTCTCGGTGCTCAACCCTGTGAGCCCTTCCCTAAGGTCTTTCTTCCTTCTATGCTGGGCAACTTGTTCTGTCTTCCCTGAGCACACAGATCCGAGCTGCTGTCACAACAGGGTGACACAGGCCACCTGAGGGATGATGGAAGTGCCAAGCCCAGCCCATTCCAGCCCAGGGGGCGTCCACAGTGAGGTGAGTGTCTGCTGAGGACTCCACACTCACACAGCCCCTCAGACAACTCCTACACAGGCTCCCTGTAAATTCTGGAGGGAGGATCATCGTTCTCAAATTTGATCCTTCACACAGCATTGTGTGTATTGATGATGTTCGTCTTTGACTCTGCAGGTCATCTTTTTCCTTTACTTTCCCTTCACAGTGTCTACTCCCTATGCCATCCTCAGATACTCTGTGTCCTGATGGACTCTCTCCCCTCCCCTCATTAAAACAGAACCACAAAAATGAATGAAGGATTTACATAGTCAAAAGTGTTTCCTTTCAGGAACATTTTTCTGAGTGAAAAAAGAAACTATCTAATGGAATTCCAGAGACCTCAATCAGGTAGGGAGGGATTGTAGGTAATCAGCTTCGAGTCACCCAAAAATCGGCCCCTGTTCAAGGCTATCGACTTTGTCTTGCTTAACAACCAAACCAGATTTTTCTTTTTACGTCTGGGCATTAATGTTCCAACAGAGAAACTCAGAGAATAGACTGTCACATTATCCAAATGCTTAGGTCTCTTTAGAATGAAATGCTTTATTATTACCAAAGTCCATGGATCAGACTGTCAGGAGTTACGGGGACCTATGCTAGATAGAAACCAAGTTCCAAATAGAAACGTAAAACAAACTTCTCACTGTTTCTAAAGACTTGTTAAAGGACTTGTTATGTCCATAGTCTCCTCTGTTGTTTTACGAAGCTTCTGCATGAAAAGCAGGTATTATTAATCCCACTCCCCAGATGAAGAAACTGAACCCCCCACACCCAAGAATGAAGTGATTTTTTCCAAGATCTCAGAGAGTGTTCATGGAAGACCTGGAGCCAAAGCCCAAATCTTTCAATTCCTGACACCAGACCCATTCCCGCGCCCCACCCTGCTTTTCCTTTATCTACATCTTTCTCTATAAAAACAAGACTTTTCACTAGTAGTTCCCCAGTCTCGGCTGCAGAGCCCCATGCCCCACACAACATGTCAGGAGCGGACATGCGGCACTGTGGGTCAGGCAGAATGACTCTGGCCAGCCAGAGGAGAGCAAGGGCTCCAAGGTTCCAGGAAGCCCCTCTGCCCCCACCTCTGGGGCTCTCTCTAGCTTCTGAGCCGCTGTCACAGGAGCTATACAGACACTGCCCCAGGTACCGGCCACAGCCTGCTGACTGTCAAGTACAGCTGAGTCCCTTCTCCAGCCTTCCATGTTTCCTAAGCCATGACTCAGGACCACTGATTCAATCTAGAGAGTTCAGTTACAGTGACAGACTAACAAAAGGGACCCAAATGCAGGAAGAGAAAAACACAGGTGTAAATGGGTGAAGTGGGGTAGAAAGAGCCTTGTTTTTGAGTGAGAGGGATCTATAACCAACCTGACTCCAACCCTATGCCCTTGTGCCTGTGAAAGCAAATTCATCTCCCCAGCCCTTATTTTCCTGATCTGAAAGTAGGAACAGTAATATCCACTCTCAAGTTCAATAATGAGGATTAAACTAGAAGACAAAAGTGGGGGTAGACATTTATCACTGGCCCAGTACTTCAGACAGCACAGTGGGAAAGGAAGGAACAAAGAGGGAAGTAGGAACTGGAACGGGAAGAGGACATTTAAGAGATGGCACAGCCCAAGGTTAAGTGCATGGACGTTGAGGTCAGCTAGAACTGAATTCAAATATCAGTTCTACCACATACTAACTCGTGTCTTTGAGCATCTCACAGAATCCCTCTGAGCTTCAGTTGATCATAGACTTACTGTGATCACCAAATGAGAAACACACATAAAAAGCTCTCAGAACACTTCTTGGTTTATAGTTAGTGCTCAGTTAATGCGGCTACAACTTGCAGTTCTCATTCATCACCATATCCTATTGAAATCAATTCAGGATGGTTCAATGGTATATTACGAATTTCCACATTTTTGTCATTGAAACATCTAAAGTTTACTCTCTTGAGTGCTTCCAGGGTAACATCCTTTAATTTGGGATATGAAAGCAGATAGACCAGGAGTGATGAATAAATCCATTTTCATGGGCCAGAAGCTAAGGCAATGAAAGGGCAGTGTGGTATAGCCTTACACATATGAGCATTCAAGATGTCCAGACACAAGTATGAAGTCCAGTCGAACCACTTAACACTGAGTGATGCTGAGAAAATTGCTTTACTTCTCTAAGCCTTGGTTTACTCATCTGTGAGATGAGGATAATAAATGACTGATGTGGCTAGAAGTATGCCAGGATTACTATATGTTACATATGATAAAGCATGTGAACGTGCCTTCCACCAGGCAGCTCTTAACTCTTTGCACTTTTTCTCCTAACAACTGAACTGTGAAGTTTAAAAATTCTTGGGCTAGCCATGGACACACAGCTAGCTTGTGGACTGCCAACTTTGATCTCCACCCAAAAAGCTATGAATGATGGCCAGACCAAATCATTATGATTACCCTGTGATGAGAGTCCAGACTCACAGAATTTTGCTCAGTTTTGGAAACCACACTTTAAAGATAGTGACAGAGACTTCCCTAGTGATCCAGTGGCTGGACTCTCCACTCCCAATGCAGGGGAGCTAGGTTCAACCCCTGGTCAGAAAACTATATCCTACATGCCACAACCAAGACCTGGCATAGTCAAATAAATAAATGAATATTAAAGAAACAAACAAACAAAGACAGTGACAAAGTAGAGTAGGTTCACCGTAGAGGGACCTGGTTGGCAGCACGCTGTCCTAGAAAAATCCATTGACTCGGCTCAGAACAAGTCTCAAAAATTGATCAGAATAATTGTCACCATTTACTGAACACTTGCCAAGGACCAGAAAGTATCATTTAATCCTCAGAACAACTTTATGAGTAATGTGCTATTACCATTCCCCCCATTTTACAAATGAGAAGAGACTCATAGAGGGTAAGCAAATTCCTCTAGGTCATAGAACAATTAAATGTAAGAGCCAGGTTCTAGTCCAGTATCTGGGCTTTAAAACCCACCATGCAGTGCTTCCTCTGTTAATTCATGTTTAGATTTTTTAAGGACTTTTTGTGTCGAAGAATAATAGACTTGTTCTTTGAGATTCCAGAGGACTAAACACTGTGCAAGTAATATGACAGAAGTTAGTGTCACATACTAACAAAATTATTTTAAATGGTGTGCTGACAAGTAGATTAGGCCTCTTTCAATATCTCTCTTTTATTTTTTTGAGAGCAATGAACTGGAAGCTTCCTGATCTCAAAATAGACTTGCTATCTGGTCTGAAAAGCCATTCATTTTCTTAATATTGCTGACTATCGCTTCATTTAACTTATTTGAAGTTTTTATTTCCTGAGTCAATACGTCTAATAAGATGTGTGATGGATGAAAGTAAGTCTTTTATTTGGTAAGTGGGAGACAGGGTAATGCATGAAGTGACATCTTGAAGACGGAATGATTTTAGTAAAGAGAATAAGTTGAGAATGTAGAAACTGATTCTCCTAAAACCATGTCTGTGTACTCTGAGAAGTTTGTGGGTACTGCCAAGGGTATGCATTACCCAAAATAGACACTACTTAACCAAATGCCCTTTGAAATCTCTTTTGACAAGGTTATGTAGCCCATTAGCAGGTTTTATTGCCATGAATTAGATGTTTTAGTTTTAATTTGGGAAGTCGTATTATATTTTGTCACTAGCATACTCTGGAGTCAGACAAATATGACTTTAAGTTCTGATTTTGCCCTTTATGAGTTTAAACACTCTATGCTTCCATTTTCTAGTTTGTAAAACTGGAATAATAATGAATATGATAATAATAATAATATTTGCCTCATGGGGTTATTTTAAGAATCAGATATGATAATGTAGCAAAGTCCTTGATTCAAAGTGCTCTATAAATGTTATCTATGATGATAGTGATGATGCTACTGATAATGAAAAATCCATACCTCATTATTTTGGAAAATAATTAAATACTTGATCCTGTTATCAATACCAAGTTATCCGATGTGTAGTTTACCCTGGAGCACAAAACTAAAAGTAACTAAACAGACTGTTCAGATATCCAGGTCTATAAAAATAATTCTTTTTGGAAAATAGTATGTAGGCTCCTTTAAAAATTAAAAATTCTATATCATCCAGCAATTCCTCTTCTGGATATTTATCCAAAGAAGACAAAAACCTTAATTCTAAAAGATATATGCAGCCTCCAGGTTCATTGCAACATTATTTGCAATTGCCAAGACATGGAAACAACTTGGTGTCCATCATTGGGTAAGTGGACAAAGAAGGCATAAACACATACACAATGGAATACTTTGCAGCCATAAAAAAGAAAGAAATCCTGCCATTTGCAACACCATGAATGAAGCTTGAGGGTATTATGATAAGTGAAACAAGTCAGAGAACGACAAACGCTCTATGATCTCACTAATACATTGAATTAAAGAAAAAACAAGCTCATAGAGAAAAGATTGGAAGTGGGAGAGTGAGGGGATGGACAAGATGGGTGAAAGGGATTCAAAGGCTCAAATTTCCAGTTAATAAAATAAATAAATAATAGGCATGTAACATACAGCTTGGTGACTATAGTTAATAACATCATATTGCATATTTGAGAGTTGCTAAGAGAATAAATCTTAAAAGCCCTCATCATAAGAAAAAACAAATTTTGTAACTATGTATGGGGATGGGTAATAACTAGACTTATTGTGGTCATCATTTTATAATGCACGCACTTATTGAATCACTATGTTGTACATCTGAAGCTAATATAAAGTTATATATCAATTACATCTCAATAAAAAATAATAATAATCCTGTTTGTTTAATGGTAATAGATGGACAATACCACCTGGACCAGTGTGTCCTGTTTTGTTCTCTTGGGCATTTCTACCCACCAGGAAGAGAAGATCCCGCTCTTTCTTCTTTTTCTGCTCATGTACACCATCAACATTTCTGGCAACTCTGTCGTCATCATGCTGATTATCTCTACTCCATGCCTCCAAACTCCCATGTACATCTTTCTCAGCAACTTGGCCTTGGCAGACATCTGCTTCACCTCCACCACAGTCCCCAAGATGCTGCAGAACATTTTCTCTTCTACCAAGGCCATTTCCTACATGGGTTGTTTAACCCAGACTTATTTCTTCATTTGCTTTGCAGCCATGGAGAACTTTCTCCTGGCTGTGATGGCCTATGACAGATACATCGCCATCTGCCACCCTTTCTCCTACCGTATGATTCTGAACAGGAAGCTGTGTTCACACTTGGTGGCCGTGTGCCACATCCTCTCCCATCTTCATGCCCTGCTGCACACCTTTCTCATGGGCCGACTGGTCTTCTGTGCAGATAACAGGATCCCCCACTTCTTCTGTGACCTCTACCCTCTGATGAAGATCTCCTGCTCCAGCACCCACCTCAATACCTTGATGATTCACACGGAAGGAGTTATTGTCATCAATGGAGCTCTGGCCGTCATCATGGCCTCCTATGCCTGCATCATCTCAGCAGTCCTCCAGAGCCCCTCAGCCAAAGGCAAGTGGAGAGCCTTTTCTACCTGTGGCTCCCACCTCACTGTGGTGGCTATATTCTACGGGACCCTCACATGGGTCTACTTCCGGCCCCTTACCAGCTATTCAGTGGCCAGGGGTCGTATCCTGACAGTCATGTACACAGTAGTGACCCCCATGTTGAACCCCTTCATTTATAGCCTAAGGAACAAGGATGTCAAGGGAGCCTTCAGGAAATGGATGAACAGGATCTGGACTTCTTCATTTAGATAAAACCCCAAAACACAGTTTCAAGTTTTATCTATGATTCTGGAGAAAGATTTTTGTCCCTCAAATATCTGTTTCCTTTAGAACTTCCCAGAAATATTAGGTACGTATCACAGTTTTCTCATTGGATATTGCCCAGAGTTATTTCTTAAACCCAAAGTACATGGAGCTATGTATTTAGTGTAAATCAGTAACATGATTTTAATTACAGCTGAAGGTGTTCTCTGGGCCTGATATTTAATGCCAGGATTGTAACTTTCAGAGTTCTTAGATGCAGGCAACAGAAACTAATTCTGGTTATTCATGGAGGAAACAAGTTTATTGAAAGCATATGTGAAACTCATGAATTTTCAAGAAGGCTAAGCCAACAAGTTCAGCAAAATGGACAAGAATAAGAAAGGTCATATAGGCAGAACCATATTCAAAATCATATTACAGAACTGGTATGATGAGGTCACCACTGTAGCTACCAAACTCTGTTCACTGCCACTTGAATCCCCACAAACACTACCAGAAATAGTCACTGGGCATAGCCCTTAGAGGCCTGAAAACAAGACGTGTCACCTCCAGAAAGAGCACTCACTTCTTATTCTCTACATCATCACCTCTAGATTCAAAATAAAGTGGTGCATCTGATTGGCCAAGTCTTGGTCACTCACCCAAGCCTAATTCCCGAGGGAACTGGAAGAACAATACTGCTACTTTTACTTTCCATAAAAATAAGGGAGGTTCTGCCTCCAACCAAGACAAAGGAAAAGGGGGTACTCCTCCGGAATGGGAAGAAGGACATAGTGGCAAATGTCCACTATGGGGCTAGGAGTTACAGATGCTTCAGAATTGATCACCTGTCACAGCTCTCCAATTTGCACTTCCTTAACCTTGATGAGCTGCATTATTCTGGAATTACTTAACCTCTTTTTGTCTCAGGATTCTCCTAATATTTTCTATAGATGAAATGTGGAATTAGTCTAATTACTGTGTATTTGCTGTGATCCATGAAGGAGTTTCATACTGATCATGGGGTTTTTGAGGCAAGAATATTGGAGTGGTTTGCCATTCCCTTCTCCAGTGGACCACATTTTGTCAGAATTCTCCACTATGACCCGTCTATCTTGGGTGGCCCTACATGGTATGACTAATAGCTTCACTGAGTTATGAAAAGCCCTTTGCCACAAGGCTGATGATACCACTCTAATGGCAGAAAGTGAAGAAGAAATAAAAGAGACTCTTCATGAAAGTGAAAGAGGAAAGTGAAGAGGCTGGCTTAAAGCTCAACATTCAAAAAACGAAGATCATGGTATTCAGTCCCATCACTTCATGGCAAATAGATGGGGCAACAGTGGAAACAGTGACAGATTTTATTTTCTTGGGCTCCAAAGTTACTGCAGACGGTGACTGCAGCCATGAAATTAAAAGATGCTTTTTCCTTGGAAGGAAAGCTATGATAAACCTAGACAGCATATTAAAAAGCAAAGACATCACTTTGCTGACAGGTCCATATAGTCAAAGTTATGGTTTTTCCAGTAGCCATATACAGATGTGAGAGGTAGACTATCAAGAAGGCTGAGTGCTGAAAAATTGATGCTTTCAAATTGTGGTGTTGGAGAAGACTCTTGAGAGTCCCTTGGACCACAAGGAGATCAAGCCAGTCAATCCTAAAGGAAATCAGCTCTAAATATTCACTGGAAGGACTGAGGCTGAAGCTGAAGTTCCAACACTTTGGCCACTTGATGAGAAGATCAGCTCATTGGAAAAGACTCTGATGCTGAGAAAGAGTGAAGGCATGAGGAGAAGACGGTGACAGAAGATGAGATAATTGGATGGTACCACTGACTCAATGGACGTGAGTTTGAGCAAACTCTGGGAGATAGTGAAGGACAGGAAGTCTGGTGTGCTGCAGTCCATGGGATTGCAAAGAGTCAGACATGACTTAACAACTGAACAACAACAATGTGTTTGCTGACCAATCAATGCTGGACACGGGGAACAGGTCCAGGAGACAAGATGTCTACCAATATGTTGATTCTTGGGCTTCCCAGGTGGTCCAGTGGTTAAGACTCCGTGCTCCCAAGGCAGGGGACCAGGGTTCAATCCCTGGTGGGGAATTAAGATCCCACATGATGCGTGGTGTGGCCAACAGCAATGTTGATTCTTCAGTTTTGTGGGTATAGGATCAAAAGGAAAAGTGAAAGTGGCCTCCCAGGACATGAAGCTGATGTCACAAGTACAAGTCAATTTAGTCCATCTGTCTAGATAAAGTTTCTATTATAGACTATGGATTGTTGTAGGCACAAAGTCGAGAAGGAAATAAAATTGTAATAATTTTTGTGTCATGAGCTAGAAGGGTTTCTTATAACATATATATAAGGCTTGGTCAAAATTTACACCATTGAAATGGGTTTGAGAAGCTATACCGCCTAAGTCTCTGCACTAGGACAATAAATCTTCCAAGGTAATGGGAGCCATCAGTTCAGTTCAGTAACTCAGTCGTGCCCGACTCTTTGCGACCCCATGGACTATAGCACACCAGGCTTCTCTGTCCATCACCAACTCCTAGAGCTTGCTCAAACTCATGTCCATCAAGTCAGAGATGACATCGAACCATCTCATCCTCTGTCGTCCCCTTCTCCTCCTGCCTTCAATCTTTCCCAGCATCAGAGTCTTTTCCAATGAGTCAGTCCTTCGCATCAGGTGGCCAAAATTTTCGAGCTTCAGCTTCAACATCAGTCCTTCCAATGAATATTCAGGACTTACTTCCTTTAGGATGGACTGGTTGGATCTCCTTGCAGTCAAAGGGACTCTCAAGAGTCTTCTCCAACACCATAGTTCAAAAGTATCAATTCTTTGGTGCTCATCTGTCTTTATGGTCCAACTCTCACATCCATACATGACTACTGGAAAAATCACAGCTTTGATTATACAGACCTTTGTTGGCAAAGTAATGTTTCTGTTTTTTAATATGCTGTCTAGTTTGGTGGAAACGGCAACCCATTCCAGTATTCTTGCCTGGAGAATCCCAGGGACGGCGGATCCTGGTGGGCTGCCGTCTATGGGGTCGCACAGAGTCGGACACGACTGAAGCGACTTAGCAGTAGCAGTAGCAGTTTGGTCATAACTTTTCTTCCAAGGAGCAAGTGTCTTTTAATTTCATGGCTGCAGTCACTATCTGCAGTGATTTTGAGAGCCATGGCACTTATAAAATGATAAGAAAAGATAAAGCCAACTTGTGATTAGTTAACTAACATTTGCCAGTAAGTATCTTATATACCAAAAGATTTTTTTTCTGGATTCCATTTCCTGCCTCCCAGCCCCACCTTCCTCCTTTTCTGTCTTTATGTGGCAGTTTCGTTACTAATCTTCATTCTTTACCCATGGATTAGCCTCACTTCTTAACACTCTAGCCTCTTCTAAGAATACTCCCTACTCCCATGGGAAGAATTTTAAGGTGAAGAAATGGTCGAGAGAGTAAATTAAACAACATTTTTGAAGAAATGGGTAGAACTTGGTAATTCCATCAAAAGTTTTATACTTAGATATCTTCCTCTTCTAGGAGTTTATCACACAGAATGAGCATATATAATGAATAAACATATATTTTATGTGTAAATACACACATATATTTTAGGCTCAGTATATTATTGTCTATGAGAGTGAAAAATTAGAAACAATCTTCATGCATACTAATGGAATTTTTGGTTCATCATGTCCAGTGTTGTTTTTCAGTCAGTAAGTCATGTCCTACTCTTTGCAACCCCATGGACTGTAGCAAGCCAGGCTTCCCTGTCCTTCACTATCTCCCGGAGTTTGCTCAAATTCATGTCCACTGAGTCAGTGATGCCATCCAACCATCTCATCCTCCGTAACCTGCTTCTCCTCCTTCCCTCAATCTTTCCCAGCATCAGGGTCTTTTACAATGAGTTGGCTCTTCACATCAAGTATCCGAAGTATTGGAGCTCCAGCCTCAGCATCAGTTCTTCCAATGAATATTGGGGCTTCCCTCATGACCCAGATGGTAAAGAATCTGCCTATAATGCAGGGGACCTGGTTCGATCTCTGGGTTGGGAAGATCCCCCGGAGAAGGGAATAGCTACCCACTCCAGTATTCTTGTCTGGAGAATTCCATGGACAGAGGAACCTGGTGAGCTACAGCCCATGGGGTCGCAAAAAGTCAGACACGACTGAGCAACTAACAGTAACACTATCATGTTTAGTAGTTAGATAGTATCTATCTGTTCTTCCTTCCCTTCATATCCTTGCCATGGCTTCACTGAGAACAGAATACACATCTCCATCCCTTTGACTCTGGACTTGCTTTAGCCCACAGTTTATGAATAGGGATAACAAATGCTGCTTCAAATAAAGAGTTTTGAATGGGTTTAGAAGATTTGGTTTGCCCTCTTGAGCTCTGGCCTTCATCATGAGAAGAAAAGCTCACCCTGTGTAGTTAGGGCCACTTAGACTGGATCTCAGAATAAGAAATAAATTGAACAGACCTGAACTTGACCTGGGGTCTAAAGGACGGTTGGCCCTTTCAACCTGCAGAGTTTTGACTGGGAAATAAAAGCCTGTTGTTATAAGCCACTGAGTTTTAGGATTGTTTCTTATTCAGGACTTTGAAGGAAATCCAAACTCACATACTATGAGTTGCTGTGCAGTTGATACAAAGAACGAGACAGATTAATTTCTGGCTTTTCTCTCATTTCATCAAGTCTTTGGATACCTACAGATATCCAAACCCTTATCTAGCCATTCTTTGTCCTTTTCTCCCATCATTTCTTCATGTGTATGCTATTAATAATGAGTAATAATAATAATGATAGAAAACCCATAAGTGGTAGTTAATGTGGACTGGTCATTGTAACAGTGTTTTACATATATTATATTCATCAAATCCTTATGAACCCTAAACCTTAATTATACATACTATTTCTTTATAAATGGATAGCTGAGGCAGAGAGTAATTGAATAATTGCCAAAGATCATACGCATTTAAGCCCTGTGTTTTTCTTTTTCTGATGCAAGAGCCTGACTTAAGCTTTGATTGAGGAAGCATGCATCTCAAAGGCTACCTGACACATTGCCAGCCACACCCATCTTCTTGGTTTTGAGATCTTGGTTGATTTAGATTAACCATTTGTTTGGGCCACTTGATTTTATTCTTCCTGTGATTGGAATTCTCACTCTTGGGTTTTAAATCCATCCGTAAACCATGAACCTTGAAGATGAAACCCATATCTTCCTCCCCAATAAAAGCAGAACCCCAAGCCCACACTCTCTCCCTCTATCGACCTCATTGGGTGGCCCAAGATGTACTTGTGCTTTCCAGGACCTGTGAGTAATAAACATTCCCCGCTCCACCCAAAGTTCCCCAAAGAGCTGCTGAGGGTGCCTTACAATCATAGTAAGAATCACAAGGGCCTGACCAGCTCACTGGTTATCATAGGCACCAAACAATCACACAGCAAGTTATGACCGAGCTGGAATACAAATTCACTCTGTCTCCAAAATCCATTCCCTTAACCGCTTACACTATACTGCCTTCGACCAAGCCCTAGCATTTTCCCTTGGGCTTTTGAACTTCCTTTCATTCTGACTTCTTTAAGGAAAATAATTTCTGGGAGATCCTACGTTTGCACAAAAGAACTCCTTGATTCTATTGTTTCAGTGTAATTATAGCTACTACCTCCTTTATCTCTCAAAGGGATGTGTATCTTTACTACAACAGCAATCTATCTGAAAAGAAAAACAAGAAAACAATCCCATTTATAATAACAATAATAATAGCCAGCTACTGAGGAATAAATTTAACCAAGGAACTGAAAAATCTGTACAATAAAACCATAAATCATTGATGAAAGAAAGCAGACACAAATCAAAGGAACGACCTCATGGGCATGGACTGGAAGAATGAATATTGTTAAAATATCCATGCTACATAAAGGGTTCAGGAGCTGTGCTGCCATTCCCCATTGGCCTGGGAACCAGGTTGGAAGTTGCTTGAGATACAGAGCTTCCTGAAAAGCCTTCGCAGGGCTCCCTTCACCTCCTGGTTTCTCAGGCTGTAGATCAGTGGGTTTAGCATAGGGGTAACGACTGTGTAAAAGATGGCCACCTGATGCTTCTGGTCCAAGTTGTAGCTGGAAAATGGCCGGAGGTACACACAGATCACAGAGCCGTACAGGAGCAGCACAACCAGGACGTGGGAGCTACAGGTGGACAGGGCTTTACGCAGGGCAGCAACTGAGTGCATGTGGGTTATGGCCATACCAATGCGGGCATAAGAACCTAAAATAAAGAAGAAGGGGCTGACCACCACAGCTACCCCCTCAGTAAATATTAACATCTCACTGACCACTGGCCGGGTGCAGGAGAGCTTCAGCAAGGGTGTGATGTCACAGAAGAAGTGGGTGACCTGGTTGCCACAGAAAGTTAAGCGGGTGACCAACACACTATAAAGGAGGCTGTTGAGGCTGACAACCACCCACGAGGTCAATGTTATGCGTAAGCAGAGGCAACGGCTGATGATGGCAGAGTATCTTAAGGGGTCACAGATAGCCACATAGTGGTCATAGGCCATGGCAGCCAACAAGTGGCCTTCCATGCTGCCCACAGCCATAAAAAAGAAGAGCTGGAGCATGCAGCAGTTAAAAGAGATGGTTCTGTTCACAGACAGTGTGTGTACCAGCATCTGAGGAACAGTGATGGTGGTCAGAGAGATGTCAATGAAGGAAAGCTGGCTGAGAAGGAAGTACATGGGGGTCTGAAGCTTGGGGTCTGAGAGGGCAGCAATCATTAACAGAGCATTGCCCGTAACTGCCACCAGGTACATGGGAAGGATGATCCCAAAAATAACTGGTTGCATCTCTGGCCAGCTGGACAGGCCCAATAAAACAAATTCTGTTACTTCTGTCCTGATTCTAGCAGCCATAAGACTCAATCCACATCACCCGCAAAGAGCAAGTGTTAAGATCAAATAAGGTTGAAATTTACTCAGAGATAGCTTGCAGGAAACATCTTTTCTTGCACAGATGTCCCTAGTTTTCCAAAATGAATTTTTTTTCCCTTTAATTTCTTTCCCAGGCCATTATTTTTGTTTTCATCCACTCACCTACCCATTCGTTAGTAGATTCCAGGTTCATGTATTGACCACTTACAATCTCTCAATTTGATTAATACTAGTGACAACAGGATAACTCACACAGTCCTGGATTTTTTAAACTTCATTGTATAACAAGTAAGTCATTGAACATATAATGTCTTTGGTGCTTGCTGTCTGAATTCTAAATATCAGGCATTTGATTCTCACAACAGTCATTCATGGTAGAAACTGCTTTCAACCTCTTACTACAGGTGAGAAAGCTAAAGCAAAAAGAATACTCTAGTGAAGGTATTATGTGATCTGAGCAACAAAACCTGGACTTAACCCTGTACAGTAAGTCCCTTATATACAAACAAGTTCTGTTCCAAGAATGCATTCATAAAGTCTACAAAGTTAGCTTAGATACCCACCTAACACATAACACTGTACTGCAATATGTTGATAATACATAAAAAACAAGCAAACACAAAAAATAAAGAAAACATTTTAAATCTTATCATACAGTGCCTTAAAAAGTATAGTAGTACAGTGTAACAGCTGGCATACAAGGGCTGGCATCAACTGATCGGCAAGAAGAGTTAGTGGCTTGAGGAGGCAGACGAGGTGGGAGATGAAGAACTGAAGGATCATCAGCAACAGGAAATGGAGGGCAAGCTGCCATCTCACTCACACCTGATGCTGACGGCACACGTCCCGGTTCCTTGCTGGAACCAGATGCACATTCGCATCTTTGAAAGTTCACAGCTTGAAGGTTCATATGTAGGGCACTTACTGTGTAGGTTTATCAGCCTCAGCCATCACACTTCATCATTTCTCAGAGTTGGAAGGAGAAGGGAAAGATCCTCAGACTCTGGCCAGATGTCTGAGTCTCTACGTCTTTGCTGCGGCACTGAAGTGAAGATCTGGTCCAGAAACTTAACTTTTTTTTTTTTTCATAAGAGAGCTCTTGTTCCATTAAGTCAAATGAACTTACCTGGGATGAGCCTAGCAATGATAAATATAATTGTTGATTTTATTAGTGATTTATTTTTGAGGAATAATATCTGCTAATGGATGAGATTCTTATGACTTTTCAGCTCAAGTTTTCCCTATAGGTAGATTTATGTAGCACATCAAAGAAGTAACATTTTGAGGCTTTTTTTGGGGTAAGGATATATTTATATATTTTCAGCATTTTCTCATGAATGAGAGTAAAATAACTTCAAAATAGTAGAGTGCAAGAGAACTTATACTAAAAAGCAGAGGTCTCTTACCCTATGTTTACACACCTCTGTGTTTAGTGTGACCTCTTCTGGTGATTCACACCTCTCTGCTTCTAAATAAAATGGTACTTACTTATAGATCTATATGCCAGTTTTTTATCAATTAAAGATAATCTTTTGGCTCTTTATCATGAAAGATAAAGTTTTATCTTATTTACATTATTACCACTCTTCCTTCTTTTCCTCAATTTTTTGATGGTATTTTAGCTCTTCAATTAGTTGCTTTTCTACTTTTAAATGATTTGCTTCAATCTACAGTCCATCAACTTCAGACTCCACTTATCTTCCTCACCTCTGCACCCCCCCAAACTTTGGAAAGAGATACCTTTATTTGCATATTGTCAAGATTGAAAACATACAAATTACAGGTTGTAGGCGTAGTTAAGTCTTCCAAGTAAATGCTAAAAATCAGTAGACAACATTAACATTAGTATAACTGTGTAAATATTTATCATGGCAGTGCCAAATCATGTGTTATGGTTGCATTTATTCTTTAGTGAGTCCAATGTTCCACGCACCAAAAGATAATATCCCTAACATTAAGATAAAGAATCAAAACCATTTTAAGGGCATCTCTCTTGGTGCTTTCTTTAAAGAAAAGCTCACAGGAGCTTAAAAGATAGAGAAAGCTTATGTTTTCCAGTGTCTGTCCTTTTGTCTTTATTTCTTTTGTCTTTATTTCTTCATGTATCCTTTTCCATGTCTCAAACTATATGTGCTTGATATGGCTCAAACTATATGCTCTTATGATTCTATTATGCATTTAAGCCAGTGATCACACACAGACATCTACATGGAGGTATAGAAGAAGGTGAGAGGAAAAAAAAAAAAGATGGGAAGGAAGAAAGATTGAATAAGTCCCTTCATGGGGCAAGAGTGAGAGAAAATCATCTTTGAGAAGGAAAGAGTGTCAAAGAGTATAAATTTATCCATCATGAGGATCAAAATGTAATAATATAGAGTCCATTTTCTCTCAAGGAAAGCAAAACTGTATTTGAAAACCGATTATATGCAAAAACATTCATAAGCAGTGGTAGTATTCTTGTTGGCTGACTTTTTTCAATACTCATTTCTATATCTTGGCTATTTTCCAATATTTTAACATTATTCTCATCAGAGTCTGAGCTCTGTGGATCCTGTTCAGACAACTTGGAGAGATCAAGGGTGCTGATTCTAGAAGGCACAGAGGAGTAGTTCGTTTAGGAGAGAGATGAAGAAATACACATATATAGGTTTAAACAACTCAGAAGACCAAACTAAACTGAAATTTGGGAGAGAAACAAAACAAAGGGAAGAATTCCTGGAATGAGACAGAAAAACATCTCAGATTTCCTAGTTTCCACCTGTACTTTAGGAACATACAGAAGAACGGAGAGAGCTAGAGTGTCAAACTCCAGTTGTGCTATTCTTGTCTTTCTTCTTTAATGAAAGCACCAAGGAACATATAGTCTTCCCTGTTTTATCAATATCTGAATGTTACAGGTATGTTTTATATGATACCTTCTTGATTTAAACTCTATTTCTAGTCTTTTCCCCTGTGTTGATGAATCACAAAGGTTGAATCTGAGATATATAAATCTGAACCTCTTTTTCTCTGTCCCAAGAATATATCTTCAACATTCTCACAAAATAAATTAGGTCCCCTGTCTCACATTTCTTGCACCTAGGGGCTGAAATGTCTGTCCATACCCTCTCCAATTACATGACTATATTCTCCATCTAAGCCTTATGATTTTCATTCAAAAACATATCTTTCTGTGTCATCATTGTCAATTCCTCCATCTCATTGCTTTTTTTGACTATGACGTTTGAACCTTATTCTATTCTTGGGTATTTTGGGTACCAGTATCACATTGCTTTCTACAAGAGGATTGTGTGTTGACTTATTTCCTATTCCCTTTCTGTTTACTCTTAGGGCACAGTGTAACCTTAATCTCACCTTTTCTCTGTGCCTAATGTACACTCAAGTTAGAAAATTTGGGTGGAACTGTGTTTCTTCTCCACATTCTCACAAAACTAGGGAGTCCCTTTTTGCAATTTTTCGTAAAAGCTTTTCTATAGAACAGCTCATCCCAGTGAGGCAGCACCACTTACATGCACTCATTCTGGGATTCTACCAACCCCAGGAGACTCCAATTTTGTTCAGTTGAAATATTATTTAGAATGGGCTGAGCCCTTGTATCTTCCTTTATCAACTGGAATGGTAGCACAGGTGGCTCCCCCTTCTTTCTTATATCTAAATCTCACTGAGGCTAAGACTGTAAAGCATCTAAAAGCAACTGTGTCTGTAGGGAAGGCCTGCCCCTTAGGGAACACAGTAGCCTTGCATCACATCAACAGTCAGACAAGAAAAAACCTTAAGGGGAACTCGATTCCTATATCAGCACCTCAAGAAGCCACCTCTCCTAATCTAACCTTTCTATAATTATTGAAGGTTTGTTATTAATTCCAACATTTTAACTCAGCTGAATTAATGGCAAGACATGAGGCTTTATGATACAGCAGTGGGACAACTTCAATTGTTATTATGGTTCCATTCTGCTCGCCAATGACTTTCTGAGTTCCTGCCCTCACCCGATTGAATTCTTTTGATGGATTTCATTTAGCCATTTTGCTCTCTGTTTCACCTCAGAATACTTGATTTAAACACATCTGTGTGTACAAAATAAACAGAATGATGTAGAGCACCATAATGAAAAGTCTTGAGACTATATGAATATTGGGGAGATTCTTGGGAATGCAGACTGTTGAGACCAAGACCAACCATGGGTTGGGTTGGGAAATTTATAAAATTCCATAAAAAGCTTCTATCCTGTTTCAGTGATTTTTCTGCTGGTGATGTATTTTATTGATGTAAACCTTTACCTATTAGGGTAAAGCTGATAGCTCAGCTGGTAAAGAATCTGCCTGCAATGCAGGAGACCTGGGTTCAGTCCCTGGGTTGTGAAGATCCCCTGCAGAAGGGAACGGCTACCCATTGCAGTATTCTGGCCTCGATAATTCCATGCACTGTATAGTCCATGGGGTCGCAAAGAGTCGGACACAACTGACCGACTTTCACTTTCATTTTCACCTCTTCAGTCCAGTTCAGTTCAGTTCAGTCGCTCAGTCATGTCCCACTCTTTGCGACCCCATGGACTGCAGCATGCCAGGCCTCTCTGTCCATCACCAAATCTGGAGTTTACTCAAACTCATGTCCATGGAGTCAGTGATGCCATCCAACCATCTCAATCTCTGTCGTCCCTTTCTCCTCCCACCTTCAATCTTTCCCAACATCAGGGCCTTTTCAAATGAGTCAGGTCTTCACATCAGGTGGCCAAAGTATTGGAGTTTCAGCTTCAACATCAGTTCTTCCAATGAACACCCAGGACTGATCTCTTTAAGGAAGGACTGGTTGGATCACCTTGCAGTCAAAGGAACTCTCAAGAGTCTTCTCCAACACCACAGTTCAAAAACATCAGTTCATCAGCGTTCAGCTTTCTTTAGAGTCCAACTCTCACATCCATACATGACTACTGGAAAAACCATAGCCTTGACTAGATGGACCTTTGTTGACAAAGTAATGTCTCTGCTTTTTAATATGCTGTCTAGGTTGGTCATAACTTATCTTCCAAGGAGTTCAGTTCAGTCACTCAGTCGTGTCCGACTCTTTGTGACCCCATGAATTGCAGCATGCCAGGCCTCTCTGTCCATCACCAACTCCCGGAGTCCACCCAAACCCATGTCCATCGAGTCGGTGATGCCATCCAACCATCTCATCCTCTGTCATCCCCTTCTCCTCCCGCCCACAATCCTACCCAGCATTAGGGTCTTCTCCAATGAGTCAACCCTTCGCATGAGGTGCCCAAAGTATTGGAGTTTCAGCTTCAACATCAGACCTTCCAATGAACACCCAGGATTGGTCTCTTTTAGGATGGATTGATTGGATCTCCTTGCAGTCCAAGGGACTCTCAAGAGTCTTCTCCAACACCACAGTTCAAAAGCATCAATTCTTCAGTGCTCAGCTTTCTTCACCGTCCAACTCTCACATCCGTACATGACCACTGGAAAAACCATAGCCTTGACTAGACGGACTTTTGTTGGCAAAGTAACGTCTCTGCTTTTAAATAGGCTATCTAGGTTGGCCATAACCTTCCTTCCAAGGAGTAAGCGTCTTTTAATTTCATGGCTGCAATCACGATCTGCAGTGATTTTGGAGCCCCCAAAAATAAAGTCTGACACTGTTTCCACTGTTTCCCCATCTATTTCCCATGGAGTGATGGGACCAGATGCCATGATCTTAGTTTTCTGAACGTTGAGCTTTAAGTCAACTTTTTCACTCTCCTCTTTCACTTTCATCAAGAGGCTCTTTAGTTCTTCTTTGCTTTCTGCCATAAGGGTGGTGTCAACTGCAGATCTGAGGTTATTGATATTTCTCCCGGCAATCTTGATTCCAGCTTGTGTTTCTTCCAGCCCAGCGTTTCTCATGATGTACTCTGCATAGAAGTTAAATAAGCAGGGTGACAATATACAGCCTTGACGTACTCCTTTTCCTATTTGGAACCAGTCTGTTGTTCCATGTCCAGTTCTAACTGTTGCTTCCTGACCTGCATACAGGTTTCTCAAGAGACAGGTCAGATGGTCTGGTATTCCCATCTCTTTCAGAATTTTCCACAGTTTATTGTGATCCACACAGTCAAAGGCTTTGGCATAGTCAATAAAGCAGAAATAGATGTTTTTCTGGAACTCTCTTGCTTTTTCGATGATCCAGCGGATATTGGCAATTTGATCTCTGGTTCCTCTGCCTTTGCTAAAACCATCTTGAACATCTGGAAGTTCACGGTTCACGTATTGCTGAAGCCTGGCTTGGAGAATTTTGAGCATTGCTTTACTAGCATGTGAGATGAGTGCAATTGTGCGGTAGTTTGAGCATTCTTTGGCATTGCCTTTCTTTGGGATTGGAACGAAGACTGACCTCTTCCAGTCCTGTGGCCACTGCTGAGTTTTCCAGATTTGCTGGCATATCGAGTGCAGCACTTTCACAGCATCACCTTTGAGGATTTGAAATAGCTCAACTGGAATTCCTTCACCTCCACTAGCTTTGTTCATAGTGATGCTTCCTAAGGCCCACTTGACTTCACATTCCAGGATGTCTGGCTCTAGGTGAGTGATCACACCATCATGATTATCTGGGTCGTGAAGATCTTTTTTGTACAGTTCTTCTGTGTATTCTTGCCACCTCTTCTTAATATCTTCTGCTTCTGTTAGGTCCATACCATTTCTGTCCTTTATCGAGCCCATCTTTGCATGAAATGTTCCTTTGGTATCTCTAATTTTCTTGAAGAGATCTCTAGTCTTTCCCAGTCTGTTGTTTTCCTCTATTTCTTTGCACTGATCACTGAGGAAGGCTTTCTTATCTCTCCTTGCTATTCTTTGGAACTCTGCATTCAGATGGGAATATCTTTCCTTTTCTTACTTCCAAGGAGTAAGCGTCTTTAATTTCATAGTTGCAGTCACCATCTGCAGTGATTTTGGAGCCTAAAAAAATAAAATCTGCCACTGTTTCCACTGTTTCCCCATCTATTTGCCATGAAGTGATGGGACCCGATGCCATGATCTTTGTTTTCTGAATGTTGAGCTTTAAGCCAACTTTTTCACTCTCCTCTTTCACTTTCATCAAGAGGCTCTTTAGTTCTTTGCTTTCTGCCATAAGGGTGGCATCATCTGCATATCTGAGGTTATAGATATTTCTCCCAGCAATCTTGATTCCAGCTTGTGCTTCATCCATCCCACTGTTTCTCATGTACTCTGCATAGAATTTAAGTAAGCAATACACATCCTTGACGGACTGCTTTTCCTATTTGGAACCAGTCTGTTTTTCCATGTCCAGTTCTAACTGTTGCTTCCTGACCTGCGTACAGGTTTCTCAAGAGGCAGGTCAGGTGGTCTGGTATTTCCATCTCTTTCAGAATTTTCCACAGTTTATTGTGATCCACACAGTCAAAGGCTTTGGCATAGTCAATAAAGCAGAAATAAATGTTTTTCTGGAACTCTCTTGCTTTTTCGATGATCCAGCGGATATTGGCAATTTGATCTCTGGTTCCTCTGCTTTTTCTAAATCCAGCTTGAACATCTGGAAGTTCATGGTTCATGTATTGTTGAAGTGTGGCTTGGAGAATTTTGAGCATTACTTTACTAGCATGTGAAATGAGTGAAACTGTGTGGTAATTTGAGCATTCTTTGGCATTGCCTTTTTAAGGGATTGGAATGAAAACTGACCTTTTCCAGTCCTGTGGCCATTGCTGAGTTTTCCAAATTTGCTGGCATATTGACTGCAGCACTTTCACAGCATCATCTTTTAGGATTTGCAAGAGCTCAACTTGAATTCCATCACCTCCACTGGCTTTGTTTGTAGTGATGCTTCCTAAGGCCCACTTGACTTCACATTCCAGGATGTCTGGCTCTAGGTGAGTGATCACACCATTGTGATTATCTGGGTCGTGAAGATCTTTTTCACCTATTAGAGTTCTGAAAAGGTTGATTCTGATGGCATTGAGTTGGCCAGAAAGTTCATTTGGGTTTTTGTAACCCAAATGAACTTTTTGGCCAAATCAATATTTGCCAGTTTTTTGGTGTTTTGAAGGAGGAACTGCCCCTGGAGATTCATCTTCTTTCTTTCTTTTTTGTTCCAAATGCCTCTGTTGGCATTCAAAGTCTCTTGGCTTACAGTGCTTGTCCTTCATCACATCCTGACTCATCATCCAATGAATCATGTAATTTTATTCAAGTCTTCACAAATTGGCTTATAAAGTCAATGATCATAATCTCAACAGACTATTTTGTAGAACTGGAGAAAAGCAAATCTAATATTCATATGGACTTGCAAGGAACCATGGGTACCCAAAACTGTCTTGAAAAAAACTAAAGAACAACGGCAGAGGACTCATGTATTTCTATTTCAAAATTTATTTTTTTTTATTTTTATTTTTTTTAATTTTTTTATAAATTTATTTATTTTAGTTGGGGGCTAATTACTTTACAGTATTGTAATAGGTTTTGCCATACATTGACATGAATCAGCCATGGGTTTACATGTGTTCCCCTTCCCGGACCCCCCACCCACCTCCCTCCCCGTCCCATCCCTCTGGGTCATCCCACTGCCCCGGCCCTGAGCCCTTGTCTCATGCATCGAACATGGAATGGTGTTCTGTTTCACATATGATAATATACATGTTTCAATGCTATTCTCCCAGAACGTCCCACCCTCACCTTCTCCCTCAGAGTCCATAAAATTGTTCTATGCATCTGTGTTTCTTATTCTGTCTTGCATATAGGGTTATCGTTACCATCTTTCAAATTCCATATATATGCATTAGTATACTGTATTGTTGTTTTTCTTTCTGGCTTACTTCACCCTGAAACTACAGCAATGAAAATAATATGGAAGTCCAGTGGTTAGAACTTCATAGTTTCACTGCCAAGGGTCTGGGTTTGATCCCTGGTCCAAGAACTAGGATCCCAAACAAGCCACGTGGTGCAGCTAAAAATTTAAATAAATAAACACTTTATGAAAAATACATTTAAAAAAAGAATATGGTACATATAAAATGATAGACATATAGGCCAATAAAATATAGTTGAGAGTCTAGAAAAGACCTATTTATCTTTTCAGTTGATTTTTTTTTGGCTGCATGCATCTTAGTTGCAGCATGCAGGACATTTTGATGCAGTACACAGACTCTCTAGTTGTGGCACATGGGCTCAGTAGTTGCCAAGGGCTTAGTTGCTCCATGGCATGTTGGATCTTAGCTCCCCAACCAGGGATCAAACCCATGCCTGCATTGCAAGGCAGATTCTTAACCACTAGACCACTAGGGAAATCCCTGTCAATTGATTTTTGACAAGGGAATGAAGAACACTCAGTGGAGAAAGGATCATTTCTTCAACAAATGATGTTGGGAAAACTGAACAAACACATATTTTAAAAAAAAATAATAAGCTGAACCTTGTCCTACACTATGCACAAAAATTAGCTCAAATGGATTAAAGGCTTAAACATAAGTCCTGACACTGTAAAACTGCTAGAAGAAAATAGGAAAGAAGGTCCTTCATATTGATCTGGGCAACTGTATATGACAGTTGCTGTATATGACAACAAAAGCACAAAGAGCAGAAGTAAAAATCAAGTGTGACTGCATCAAACTAAAAAGCTTCTGCACAGCTAAAGAAACAATGAAAAGTCAATGTACAGAATGGGACAAAATATTTGCAAACCAAAATCTGACAGAATTAAATAACAACAACCAAAAACATCTGATTAAGAAATAAGCATAAGGTCTGAGTAGATTCTTTTTAAAAAGACATCCAAACAGCCAACAAGTACATGAAAAGGTATTCGACATCACTAATCATTGAAAGTGAAAGTGAAAGTTGCTCAGTCATGTCCGACTCTTTGTGACCTCATGGACTACACAGTTCATGGAATTCTCCAGCCCAGAATACTAGAGTGGGTAGCCTTTCCCTTCTCCAGGGGATCTTCCTAACTCAGGGATCGAACCGAGGTCTCCTGCATTGCAGGCAGATTCTTTACCGGCTGAATCACAAGGGAAGCCCAAGAATACTGGAGTGGGTAGCCTATCCCTTCTCCAGCAGATCTTCCCGACCCAGGAATGGAACCAGGGTCTCCTGTATTGCAGGCAGATTCTTTACCAACTGAGCTGTCAGGGAAGCCATTGGGGAAATGCAAACCACAAGGAAACAGCACTGCACACATGTTTGAATGGCTATCATCAAAAAGACAAGTGTTGGCCAAGATGTGGAGAAAAGGGAAACTCTTGGGCACTGATGGTGGAAATATAAATTAGTATAGCCACTGTGGAAAAAAAATTTTTTTTAAATATAACTACCATGCAATCCACCAATCCCACTTCTGGGCATATACTTGCACTCCCATGTTTATTATAGCATTATTCAACATAACCAAGATAGGGAAACAACCTAAGTGTCAATCAATGGATGAACAGGTAAAGAAAATGTGATACAAATATACAATGGAATATTACTCAGCTATGAGAAAGAAAGAAATCCTGCTATTTGCAGAAACACAGGTGAACTATGAAGACATTATGCTACATTAGATAAGTTAGAGAAAGACAATGCTGTATGATACCACTTATATGTGGTATCTAAAGAAAATAAAATCACAAAAACAGAGTAAAATATTGATTACCAGGAGTTGAGGGTAAAAGGGTAGAATTGGGAAGATGTTGCTTATGGGTGCAAACCTATAACTAGTAGATAAATAAGTCTTGGAAATAATGCACAGCAAACTAAATACAGACAATACTGTATCATAAACTTCTAAATTCCTAAGCAACTAGATCTTAATTGTTCCCACCACAAAAAAGAAATGATAATCATATGATATGCTAGAGGGGTTAGCTAGAACTATACTGGTAAACAAACTACAGCATATAAATATAACAAATCAACACATTGTACACCTTAAACTTTCACAATGCCATATGTTAATTATATATCAATTTAAAATGTTTTGATTATCACTGTAAATTAAAGAGATCACAAAATAGAGGTCAATGTCTAGTTCTCAAAAATCTAATTACAACCAATTTATTTTATCTATTGTTGAAATAGTTCACTGTTTCTTGTATTATGCAGCAAAGTATTTAGCTTGCATTTTCTTCATATATTTTACTTTGAGAAATGTAAATTAAAATTAACTGAAAATATTGATACACAAAACAGAATTCACATGCATCAGAATAAGACATTCATACCATGAGAAGCCCATGGAAACTGCAGCTCACGTGTGGAATAATAGAATCATGGCCCCTGTTTCACACTCACTTCTGGGCATGTATTTGCTCACTTAATGAAAAAGATAAGAAATTGACATCTCTATTTACCTAACTTCTCTTCCACTAACTTTCTCACATACACCAACCCACTCCCCACAAACCAGCTCACGGAATTCAATGTGACTATAATTAACCTCACTGTCTTTGCTCTAGCTCAAAATTTCACAACATTATTCCTATATTTCTGCAACTGGAATTACATAACCCAGGCTTAGTGACACATTTCTATCCTCTGAAGATAAATGGCCAGAGGGAAAATACTGGAGACTTGCTGATGGGGAAGCCCTGAGGACATGTGGCATGAATGTGGGAGTTTTCACATTCAGAGCACCAGATCAACAAGAACTAAAACTGGAGTTCCATCAATTGCCCGGGGCCATTCCCCCCTTTCAACTCCAAAAGCAGTGCTGCTCCAATCTGCCCACTTCTTTCCTCCTCTAACCAACATGGCTCTTTGTTGTTGTTATTCAGTCACTCAGTCACGTCTGACTCTTTGCGATCCCGTGGACTGCAGCATGCCAGGCTTCCCTGTCCTTTACCATCTCCCAGAGCTTGCTCAAACTCATGTCCATTGAGTCAGAGATGCCATCCAACTATCTTATCCTCTGTTACCCACTTCTCCTCCTGCCTTCAATCTTTACCAGCATCAGAGTCTTTTGTAATGAGTCGGGTCTTCACATCAGGTGGCCAAAGTATTGGAGCTTCAGCTTCAGCGTCAGTCCTTCCAATGAATATTCAGGGTTGATTTCCTTTAGGATTGACTAGTTTGATCTTCTTGCAGTCCAGGAGACTCTCAAGAATCTTCTCCAATACTACAGTTCAAAAGCATCAGGCTAATCAGGAGGCCACCCTCCCTCCTCTAAGCAGCCTATGGAGTGCATTCTTGACATCCTTGTTGCGAAGGCTGTACACAAAAGGGTTGGCCAAAGGTGTAATGGACGTGTACATTACGGCAGCCACCATGTCCTGATCCTGAGAGTTCTGGGAAGGAGGCTGGAAGTAGACCCAGATTATGGTGCCATAGAAAAAGCCAACCATGGTGAGATGGGACCCGCAGGTGGAGACTGCATGGCAGCGACCAGCTGCTGAGGGCAAACGTAGGATGGTGGCCCCGATGCGGACATAGGAGAGTACAATGAGGGCACAAGGGCCCATCATGAGGAAGCCTCCCTCCAAGAATATAGCCAGCTCATTGGGATGGATATCAGAGCAAGAGGCTCGCAGAAGTGGTCGGTGGTCACAAAAGAAGTGGAAAAGGTGAACGTTTCCCTCAGCATCCCCAGCCCAGGAGAGAGGCAAGAGAAGTCCCACATGTAGCATTGTGTGCATCACGGACACCACCCAACACAAGGCCAGTAAGCGGGCACAGCATTGGCGATTCATCACTGAATGGTAGTGCAGAGGGTCACAGATGGCCATGTATCGATCCAGAGCCATGACAGACATAACAAGTGTGTCTGTAACTCCAAACACATAGAAGAAGAATAACTGGGCCAGGCAGCGGGCAGCAGGAATGGCTGGGACATGAGTAACCAGATGGGCCAGCAACTGGGGCAGAATGACTGTGGACAGCCCCATGTCTATAACTGAGAGACCTCGGAGCAGACAGTACATAGGTGAGTGGAGCCTGGAGTCCCGGGAGATGAGCAGCACTAAAGTCACATTCCCCATCATGGTGGTCAGGTAAATAGCCAGGAACAGGACAAAGAGGACAATGGGGGGGACTTCAGCTCCTGAGAACACGAGAAGCAAGAAAACTGGAGAATGTGAAGCATTAGGAGCACAGCCCATGATGAGTGACAAAGAGCCCACCTGAAGGAGTTAGAATCAAAAAGCAAGTCATGGGTCATAGGTTACAGCTCACAGCAATTCTAGTTAATTTATGCATATTCTTCAAGCTCCTTAAAGACTTAAATTCGACTGAGCACTACAGCCCTTCCTAAGTCTATGACTTTACTCCCTGAATTTGTTACAGCATTTTTCCTTTACTTCTTCCTTTGCATCCACTCTAATGGGTTCTTCTACGTAATCCACATACTCTGATAAAGTCCCTTGTACTATAAACCCTTCATTCAATGTCGTCTTTTCATCCAACTACTGTTTATCTCCTTCCAGTGACAAACTTCACAAAAAAATCCCTATACTCACTGTCTCTAGCTCCTCATCTTCTAGTCATACTTCATCACCTGGCCATCATGATTTCTTCCATATGAACCTGTAAGGAACATAGTGTATCATTTAATATGTAACATATAAAGAAATGGATCTTTGCAAGTAGTTGGTTTTTGTAGCAAAATTGCTTCAGGTTGTCATGAACTAACTCATTTTTCCCCTGTATTTGATTTGGTTGGTTAACAGCATCATCATTTACATCCATTTGATGGACCAAACCAAAAACAGAGGGACTCTCTCCATCATCTCCCCATATCCAATCACTCCTTGACTTCTTTTCCCTTACTGTAATTGCCTACCTATAAAATCTTCCTCTTGGAGCATCATATGAGCCCATTGGAGAGCACCCACAGGTGACAATTGCTGCATTCTTCCCAGAAAAGACTAATTCAAACCCTTGCTCATCCCTTGAAACCCTCCCTCAGGACTGACATCAGACTGTATCCCTCCAGACTTAATCTTCTAAGATTGTCTAACCCGAACAAAAAACTCTCTTGGGTGGGGTGCCTTTCAAGATGACACAGCTCATGCATGCTCCTTGGATCCAGTTATCCCAAGAAAAACTCATAATCTCATTCCAACAAATTCTGAAAATAAAGCCTTCTCAAATTCTCCATGCACTGGCAGGAATGGCACTTGGACTCTCCCCAAATGTTCATTAAGGCCTTAAATAATATTTTTAGATGCATCTTAGTTTCCAAACTTATTTTCTTAAACCATCTTTTCATTATCAATATTTAATACAATAACATTGTGACCAAATAATTAAATCTCTATGAGATACATTCTTAGAAGCATTTTGAGACTCACTTTGTGAACTAACATGTGGCTAACTGGACTTATGGAATACAGAAAGTGGCCCCAAAACAAACTCATAATTTTTAGAATTGACATGGCATTCTCAGTGAATGAGGATGGAATATTCAGCTAAATATTGTACTACATGTATATATATTTTAATTGTGATCTACGCATGTTACACAGCACTTGAAACCAGAACCCCATGCATCAATAAGCTTAAGTTTTCAACACATATTAACTGAAAACTGTCAGTTCAGGATGTTAGAAAAGTATGGCAGATATGAATATTTAGGATGTGAAAATACTGTTATTTTTGTAAAGCAGATATAATATATATTATGACTACTTTATTTAGGATAATGGGTACCTTCTTTGGGGAAAGAAGAAGGGTAGAGGATAAGATAAACAAGTAGTATGGGTTTTAATTGTATCTGTAACAGTTTATATTTTCAAAATAAGAATTGAAACCAAAAAGGGAAAATGTTAAGCTTTGTTAAAGTTAGATATTAAGTGTATGTATTTCATTGTCTTGGTCTCACTATATTTTTCTATATTGTGAAACTTTTCCAATTAAAAATATAAACAGTAAAAGCCAAGGACAGCAACTGAGATATGAGAGTGTTTTCCTATATTTTCTTTATTCATTCCATCATAAGACTAAGCACACCATTCTAGCTCAAAATAACATCCACCACAGTCAAATCACACACTCAGCATCAGGACATTCAAGCCAGTATATCATGGAGAATCCAAAATTAGGTAGTATTCATCTTAGAACTGGGAGACTCAGACTTAGCTTCAAAATAATTTTCCAAAACCTTATAAAAAAAACAGATGTCACAATACATGTACACTGTAACTGTCAGACCTACAATAAGCCAATGAGCCACAAAGTTTCCCTAAATTGTTTTTCCCCAATCTAAGGTGTATTCCATGTTTCCAATTACCATTCCTATTTCTCTGTCTCACTCTAATAAGTTCTACAGTGATTTTCTGATGGAAGCTCTTTGTTTAGCGTTTGATTCTAGAGATCTAGAGCCAGAGAAAATTTTTAGGCAGGACTCTTATAACAGCGGGGAGAAATCTTTAGCCAAATTGTAAGAAACACAGGTAGAGGAATCATCACTGCCTGTGTTCCTCTGGCATCAGGAACTCAGGACTGGGTTAATCATAACACTTGGTTCATGCAATAGCCTCTTCGTTGGTCTGAACATCATCTTCTTGCTTGCTCCTTTGGCCTTGGGTATGATTAAAGGAGCATTAACTTACTATTCAACACAGAAACTAGAATATTAATGACAATTCATACCTACTTCTATGAACGTGATCCTCTCCTTGTCACTCTTCGCCTAGGATAACCAACCTCCTGAACCTCAACTCCAAAGCAGCCTGCTCAAATCTGCCCACTTCTTTCCTCATCTAACCAACATGGCTCTTTGTTGTTGTTGTTTTTCAGTCACTCAGTCATGTCCGACTCTCTGTGATCCCGTGGAGTGCAGCACACCAGGCTTCCCTATCCTTCACCATCTCTCAGAGCTTGCTTAAACTCATGTCCATTGAGTCGGGGGTGCCATCCAACAATCTCATCCTGTCACTCCCTTCTCCTCCTGCCTCTTTCTTTTGCTAAAATATGTTATATTTGCTATATATCTGCTATAGGTATTCCAAGATGAATATTTTAAGTTTTAGATGATTTGAAATTTGTAAAAGAATAAAAACCTTTAAGTAATTTGTGGTTACCTGATTTTATGCCTCAATATTATATTACTTAGATTCACTGACATTTTTGGCTTTAGCTGTTCATTTGTCTTTCATTGCTATGTAACAGCCTTTTGTGTGGATACACCACAATGTATTTAACCATTCGCTGTGATGTGCATTTGTGTTGTATACTTGCTTCTGCTATTCAGAGTATGGGCCTAGGCTGACATAAGTTTATATTTCTGTGCTCCAAGTTACTAACTCTTTTACGTGACCAACTGTCTTGACTTGTCCAAGTCTTATCCAAGTCTCAGATTCCTTTACCACAAAATGGACATAGAAACTATGTGTGCAAAGTTGATAGAATATGACAAAATGCCAATTAGTGTTTTTAAATTGTAATTCATATCTTATGCTCTATCAACTACTTGCTCCATTTCATACATTTAGTATAATTATAGTCTACTTACAAAATAATTTATTCAAAGTTTTGCTGCCAAGGTTATCAGTGAACAATCTTCACCATATACAATGATATTTAACAATGTTAGTGTTAGTAGTAATAGTGGTAATAATAAGTAACATTTCTGGAGTCCTTGCTATATGCCAAACACAGCACAATGCACTCTACATGTGTGGTTTTATTAAATCTGTACTGTATTAGACACTATTTTATTCCTCACTTTACAGATGAGGAAACTGAGGCAGAGAAATTAAGCAAACTAGCTTTAATACTGCACAGCTAGTCAATGACAGAGCTGAAATTTAAACACAGAGAATTGGACATCCTGACTATTGCTTCTCTCAACTCTTCTTCATTTTCCTTCTCTACTTATGGCGTTATTAACCACTATCCATCCCCCACATTCTTGACATTTCTTCTAATCTCCTTACTGCTACAAAATTATGAATTTCATCTTGCTTCTCTCAATTGTTGGTTCTTTTCTATCTACTATTTTCTTTTCCCATTCCCTTCACCACATAGGGTCCCCAAGAGCAAACCTGGAAAAACATGTCTAGTCCTAGAGCCTTACTGACCAACTTAATACTGACTATTCATAAATCCATATTTCCAAACCTAGCTGACCTCACTGCTACAGTAAAGAGCTAGAGGAGCCGTGCTATAGTTCTGATAAAAAATAAAGTTCATAATGAAGCAGAGTATATAGGGAGGACTAATAATACAGATGAAGGAGCTAGAGAGAATAGTGAGGGTTGGAAGAGAACATGAGACACAAGAACCATCCAAAAAAAGCACAAAAGGAGGTGGTATATGGAACAGGGAATAAAATACAGGTCTGATTACTACAAATCATCCGCATTGGAGAATTCTGATAATTTATAAGAGCAATTGCCAAGACTATTTTTCTCACAAAGCACAGTCGTTACTTTAAATAATGATGGGCAACTGCAATCTGTATCTTTGGAAATGTCTGAGAAGAGAGAGAACAGAAGGGTTGGATTTTAAAAGATTCATCTGAATACCTGAATTTGTCTGTAATTCCCAGGAAATAGTTTTAGCTAGCTCAAAGGAAGAAGGCAATCACATGATCCAGAAGATCATTTACTTATCATCCAATTATTAATTAATTTATCTGTTTTACAAATATTTCTCTTCTTTGATGGGACATTAAGACAAGCTATACAGACTCTGTCATGAAGAAACCATAGTATGGAAAGAAAGTAAGACCAATATTGGATGAAAAGCAGTGTGACAAGTGATGTGACAAACATAAGCAAAGGGGCTTGTAGTCCTTATTTGGAGCAGGTCCAGTCTCAGCCTTAGGTGAGGTCAGGGATGGGCTGAGGTGAAGAAGAGATCCCTAGGAGTTAGCAAAATCCTAGCAGGGTGTAACATAAAATCTCTTCTGTGTGCTGCGTCACTTCAGTCATGTCCGATTGTGCGACCCTATGGACGGTAGTCTGCCAGGCTCCCCTGTCCATGGGATTCTCCAGACAAGAGTACTGGAGGGGGTTGCCATTCCCTCATCCAGGGAATCTTCCTGACCCAGGGATCAAACCTGCGTCTCTTATGTCTCCTGCACTGGCAGGTGGGTTCTTTACCACTAGCACCACCTGGGAAGCCTCTTCTAGTTGATACCAAAGCTGTCCTCCATTTTACTCAGTGAACAGCTGGCATTCTGTAGGAATAAAGTGAATGTGATATAGCTACGCATGTGCATGTGTCGGTACATATGTTCATGTCGTATATAAGCTTCATTTATATGACAAAAAGTCAGAAAATAATTATTGAAAAGCAGAATTTATTCTCAAATTGGAGTTCTTCTAAACTTTTTTTCCTTGACATTCCATATTTCTAAAAATAATTGTGTGGTTTCCATGAAGAGATGATTGAAATGAATGCAGAGTGTCAGAGACATAGAAATGAAGACACAATAGAGAAAAGAATTAATGGGGATAGAAAACAAAGTAAGAATGCAAAGTAGTGGGAAAGGGAGGATGAAAACATAGGATGGAAAGAGTGTACAGAGTGAATGAGTGGATGGAAAGAAAATAAGGAAATAAGAGGAAGAACTTTTGAAATGAGAAGAGTGAGAAACATAATTAAGGAGGGGAAACTTTTTAATGATTGGGACAGAGATAAGGAGCAGAAATAAAGATTTGGGGGAGAAAGGAGGAAGGCATGTGGATGACCACTAGGAGAAGGGTGGGAATGTGAAAAGAATAGGAGAGCAGAATGGAGGGGGGTCATGAAATGGTGCAAATGAAAGAGAAGAGTAGACAGATGTGAGAAATGGAACATCAAGTAGGAATGAACAGAAAGAGGACTAGCGAGAAAGATTGTCATGGTGAGGAGAGAAGGGAATGGCTGTGAGAACATAAAGGAAAAATGATGACGTTAAACAAGATGTGTCCAGAGTGAGAGATGGGTTATTGATATAGAAAGATAAGAATTGGTCAGGAGAAAACAGAGCATAGAATGAAGGCTAGTTTTCCCACTCACACAGTCACCTGGCAAGAAAGGACTTTGACCCTGGACTTTGTGGCTTCAGCCTTCTGTCAGAGATCAGGGATCTGGCCATGGTGCTGAATGACAGATCAGTGCATGGGGCTGGAAGTCAGGACTAGTGAGGTGAGGTGGGATTTAGAGATTGTGGGGCCCTAGAGACCTCTCCTCTAGAGCCACCTGGGGGAAGTCAGGTATATTCCCTGCCATTGAAGAGAGCAAGAAAGTATGGACATACTCTCAAGGGAAGGATAAATGCACTTCAAGTCCCTGGCAACAACTTCATGCCACTGATCCTGATGGGATGGGAGACAACCCTATCAATGTTCAGGCAACACAAATGGCAGACTCTTGTGTCTCATTACCCAAATCACTCACTCAGTCATCACTGTATTTCCTTCCTGCGATATAATAAGCATGATGTAAGGGCCTAAATTATAGCTCTGGAGACAAATAGTAGTAACTATATTTCTGAGATATGCCACTTACAAATTTTGTGCATTTGCAATAACTTAACACTTCTTAACTCTAGTCTGGGCTTCCCTGATAGCTCAGTTGGTAAAGAATCTGCCTGCAACGCAGGAGCCCTCAGTTCGATTCCTGAGTTAGGAAGATCCACTGGAGAAGGGATAGGCTACCCACTCCAGTATTCTTGGGCTTCCCTTGTGGCACAGCTGGTAAAGAATCCAAAAAATATAGGAAATTCACAAAACCTAGTAGCAAAACCCCCAAATAACCCAATTTTTAAATTGGCAAGAGATTTGAATAGGCATTTCTCCAAAGAATGGGCTTCCCAAATAGCTCAGCTGGTAAAGAATCTGCCTGCAATGTGGGAGACCTGGGTTCAATACCTGGGTTGGGAAGATCCCCTGGAGAAGGGAAAGGCTACCCACTCCAGTATTCCAGCCTGGAGAATTGCATGAACTACAGCCTATGGGGTCGCAAAGAGTCAGACACAACTGAGTGACTTTCACTTCACTTCACTAACTCTAGTCTATTTATGTAGAAAGTGCTAATAATGCTTAATTTTTAAGTGATTGCTTTAAAGATTAGAATATTATATATAAAGTTCTGATTATAGAGACTGTCATGTAGTAAAAGGCTCAAATAATAATTCTTCTTGTTGCTGCCACCACCACTACTGCTACAATCACTGTGGGTGTTACACAACCAAAGTGAATTCAGGTTTTCCAGGCTGGTAGGATGCACTTGGAAACCTCAATTCCTCCATTTGACTGTGCTCCTGGAGGGACGGGGCTGTGGTTAATTCACCTCTGTATCCAGTGTCTGGCATGGTATCTGGCACAAAACAAGTACTCAAGAAAGAGTGGCTGGATAAATGACCAGCCAGTGGCAATCCTTCTCTCATTCACCCTGGTTCCCTACAGCCTCCCCCCCAAAAAATGCCCTATCTTGCCTGTCGTTCTCCAACAGAGTATTCACCAAGAGTAAATATTGATGGGATTAAGGAATTTTTTTCTTGTTACTTCCTCTGCCTTCACAAAGAAGTTAACTCATTCTCCAATCCTATTACTAAGTTACTTAAACATCCATAATCCATAAGAAAGAGGGATCAGTGTGTTATTGAAGCTTTTATAATAATAAAATACACAGTCACACACTTCTATGGTACTTTAATCCTTTTCATGTAAGTGAGACAGAACAGACACAATGCTCACTTGATTAAATCATTAAAGTCAGGAACTCGGGACCAGGCTTTAATCTCTGTCAGCAAGCAATGTACTGGACTCCAGAGGCCTCTTTTTAGAAGCCTAACTAATGAAATTCCAGAGCTTGTATTCATATATTTATCTACAATGGCAATTACAACAAAATAAGATAAAAATGAGGTCACCCAATTTTGATGTTGTTAAATAATTCTACATACCATTAAAATGGCTTGTCCCAAAATAAGCATGAAATAATTGCCCAACATCTTTAATAATATGGCTGTTGAACAACTTAAGTTTAAAGACTAAACTTTTGGAATTGAAACACATTTTATAAAATAAGTCCTTAATGTCAACTTTTTTTAAGTCATTCAAACTTTGATTTAGCATTAAGAAAGCAAATTAGAGTGACAGAAATTAATTCACAACTTTTACTCCTCTGAACTTATTAGTAAAAAAGGTATTTCCTAGTTTACACATTCCAATTTAAAGAAATATGGAAATAACTATAAGAATTTTGATTTGTTATGAGTTAATTTTGTTACAATTTCTAATATTTATTTATTTCATTTGAGAGTCAACTAGCAAATTCTGTGTTGAAATTGAAAGGTTTTTTAGTATCTTCCATAAATAAAGATAACTTCAGGTGCTATTTTCTGTGATTTCAGAAATAACTAGATTGGATACTATTTAATGTGGATTTATGTAGTAGTGCAACCCATACCTACCTTCCACTAAAAGTTGTCAATTGACATTCATTAAAATTGATTTTATATGATTGATTACTAAAGTTTAATTAAGCACTTGGGTTTATATAAAACTAGTAAATAAAGATTTGAAATTATTAATATCATTTTGTCATATAAAAATCTCTATCTGAATTTACAGTATTGGCAAAATTAAAAACCAGGAAGATTTAAGCTCAGAACTGTACTTGAATTTAAGATCCCACCGATAATGCCACCATTATTGATTTAGTTTCACTTAAACAACAAATCATATGTCTTTTAATTAGTCTTTTTAGTTTAAATGTATCTACAACACTTGGCTTAAATTTAGTTTGTATCTGTATTGAAGTTTTAAAGTTAAAACTGTGTATTAGTATATTTATTAAGGCTTATAGTTTTCTGTTTATTCATATGATACTGATACAACAAAACATGTTAACCCAGGGATTCCAAGAGAATTTTTTCATTTGAAAGGAATTTGTATGTTGCGTAAGTTTGATGACTACTGTTTTAGATGATTTACCAAAAAGTGATCCAAAAGTGACCATCAGTGTATTAATGTATATTGCTTAAATCCCTGGGGACTGGAAGGATATCAGGGGCTAATTTACATCTCTTCTTTCCTCAAGTTGTAGAATATGCAATATAGCTTGTGATCACCATGCAGAAGTCAAAAACTTGCTCCAAGCAAGTTACACTCGGTGTCTGTTACACTAGGCTGTAATTTCCACAAACTGGGACTCACTTTGAGTCCAGCACTAAACGAGGACTTTGAGTCCTATTCAAATCTCTTGCCAATTTAAAAACTGGGTTATTTGGGGGTTTTACCTCTAGGTTCTGTGAGTTTCTTATATTTTTTGGATATTAATTCCTTATCAGATATGGCTGAAAATGCTTTCTCTCATCCCATAAATTGCCTTGCATGTTGTTGATTGTTTCCTTTTCCAGAAAAGTACAGGCATGCCAAGGATTTTCAGAAACATGGGGACAGACAGGGCTACTTGGAGAAGAAGGCATGAAATATTTGCTTGGTTCCCTAGAGGAATACCTTACTTTCTCAAATGTAATTGAGAAAATTGACTGCCTTTTACTTGTTTTCCAAATTGAACTCTAGGGACTTGAGGACAAGGCACAGGACAAAGGCACAGGGCATGTCACTATAGTTCATCAGATGGGAAGAGCCCTGCAGTTACCCGGACAGGAATCACTCAGATTCAAGAAGTGTTTCTTAATGATCAGGTAAGTCCTGGGCATCTGTGTCTGTGGTTGATATAGTTCTAGGGACAAATTCACACTTAAAAATAAATGCATTTGCACAGATACAGACAACAGTGTTAGAATCCACAAGGTGGGGTCCTAGCATACAGTAAAAAATATAAAATAAAGAAGTTCTCCATCCATGTCATGCTGGATCGATGTCTCTGTTTCCATCTTCTCTTCTCAAATAATAACTTGCTGAGGCAGGAAGGATATGTTTACAACAGTAATGGGAAAGAAAAGCTTGTATGATAATATCAGAATTCAGCGTCCAAAGGTCAGGATGAGTGATGGGGGAATCACACAAATACAAGGTACAGGTGATTCAAAAATGGACAAGTAATTACCCAGACAAATTTATCCACTAAAATTTCTAAACAAATTCTAAAATTTCTAAACAAAGACTTTTTCCTGTGCCCCAAACTCTGTCCAAGCCCTACTATAATGAACCATGTTTGGCAAAAACCAACAAAATTCTGTAAAGCAATTATCCTTCCATTAAAAAATAAATTTTTTTTTAAAAGAGTGAACTCTAAGGTAAACTATGGGCTTTGGGTGATTATGGTATGTCCATGTAGATTCACCCTTGTTAAAAATTGTTTCACTCTAGTGAGTGATGTTGATAACACACAAGGCGATGCATGTGTTGGAGTAGGGAATATATGGGAAATCTCTGTATCTCCCTCTCAGTTTTGTTATAAACCTAAAACTGCTCTAAAAAATATGATTATTGAAGAATGCAGATGTTATAAAAGATGTTATAAATTCTCTATCTCTGTCCATTTCTCTCTCTGGTCTTACTACCCCTCTTATAACCCATTTTCTCAACGTCTCTAAGTAGCTCAGAAACTAAAAAGGAGGTAGAAAACTATATTCCATCCTGAATTCTCCACATCATTGGAGGAAAGAAGCATCACAGGTAAATATTGTACTTATCATATCTCAGTGAGAATAAAGCTTAAATATACTAGGAAAATGCATGCTTCAGATGAAAGGGAGTCTATTAATTTATATTTTACTTATCTTTAAGCAAAATCAAAACCATGAGATGGGACAACATATCAAGTCCTTCTGAATTTATCCTATTGGGGCTCTCCTCTAGGCCTGAAGACCAGAAGCCTCTATTTGTCCTCTTTATTACTATCTACCTGGTCACTCTGGTGGGAAACCTGATCATTATCCTGGCCATACATTCAGATATTCACTTACAGACCCCCATGTACTTCTTTCTGAGAAGCCTGTCCTTTGTTGATATTTGCTACACAACAGTTATTATCCCAAAGATGCTGATAAACTTCTTATCAGAGGCAAAGACCATCCTCTATAGTGAGTGCATGGCCCAGACATACTTCTGCCTCTCCTTTGGTAATGTAGATAGTTATGTCCTAGGGGGCATGGCCATTGACCGCTACGTGGCCATATGCAAACCCTTTCATTACATCACCATCATGAGCTATAAATGTTGTGTCCTTCTACTGATAATCTCCCTCACCATCCCATTTCTTCACTCACTCCTTCATGTCCACTTGCTGAATCAACTCACCTTCTGTGCCTCCAACATTATCCATCATTTCTTCTGTGAACTCAAGGCAATGCTGAAGTTGTCCTGCTCATCTACATATGTCAATGAGATAGTGATAAAGACAGAAGGACTGTCTGTGGTGATGGCCCCCTTTATGTGCATCGTTATCTCTTATCTGAGGATTCTCACCACTGTTCTGAAGATCCCTTCAACTGCTGGGAAGTACAAGGCATTCTCTACCTGTGGGTCCCACCTCACCATAGTGAGCCTGTTTTATGGGAGCATCAGCTATGTCTATCTCCAACCGCTGAACAGCTACACCGTCAAGGATCGGATAGCAACAGTTATCTACACTATGTTAACTTCCATGTTGAACCCTTTCATCTACAGTCTGAGAAACAAAGATTTGAAACAGGGCTTGGGGAAACTGATAGGTAGGACAAAGTCACAATGACATGGGTTTTATGCTAAGTCTTGGGCAATTCTGCAGATTCACTATTGCCTGACTGCAAGTTCTTGGTGTTTGTGAACAACTGAGAAATATTAGTAAAGGTGCTTCATGAATGATGGGAAACTAGTAACTGAATATAATGTTTCCCCTGACATTTCCTACATTGAACCCAACGATATTTATCATTGTTGTTGTTTAGTTGCTAAGTCATGTCTGACTATTTAGATTATTATATAGGAAAACATCGAAGAATGTGATAGTTTAATAGTATTTTGAAATATACTGAGGTAGGGAAATTAATGAATACATACATTGTTTATGATGGAAAATTGACACAAGGTCTTTGAAATGAAATTTTTCAATATATATATAAAGTACACCCTTTGACCGGAAATTCCATCTAAAATTTTAGCCTACAATTGTACTTGTGGAAGCCAAACAACAGTAGCTAAATGTCTATCTACTTGTTTCTTATTATATACACATACAGTTGAATGCTATAAAAAAAGAAGCTGTTAAAATGAGTGAACTTATATTCACTCACCCAAGAAATAATTGTACATGCTTATTATGTCCAAGCAGTGTTCTAGGTGCTAGTACACAACAGTGAACACAGAATCTCATCATGGAGTGATGCTCCAGTGTAAAGTTTAAGTTTTCCATTTACTGACATACAACGATGTTCAATATATATTGTGAATTGAAAAAACTCAAGGAACAGAACTGTATGCATTTTTAGATACGTGGGTGAGTGGAAGTGAATGATTGTAGTGCATAGACTATCTAATCTCTGGATGCTTACCCTAGAAATTGCTATTTGGACACCTGCCTCTGGATGGTTCCAGGACAGGAGAAAAACTTGTTTATCACTCTTCAGTCTTCAGCAGTATTTGAATTTTTATTCATGCATATTTTTTAATACATATATTTTTAAAAGTTTTAAATAGCTACTTAGCCACCTAGGCTTTTTATGTGTGACTGATTTCAGACCAGATCATCATGCCCAGATTTCTCTTCCATGAAGATATCTTTCATGCAGATTTGGACACTGACACAGACTTCCTTCCTAAAAGTTCATGGTGATGGTCACATGGTCACATTGGATGCTTGTAACACATTGAATGTGTTGTAAATGACATCATGTCTTCCTCCAGGACATCATCATAATCGTTGGCAAAGGTCATACAGAAGTTGTAGGATATCGAGATATGAATAATAAATATTTGTCATATTCTCATGACTCTGTCTGGTACAGAGCACTCAAAAATGTTAATAGCTATTATTGTTGTATTAGTGGCTAGATTTATTTATCTATCTGGGTACACTCTACTGCATATTTCAACATGCTGTTGTTCAGTCCTGAAGTTGTGTCTGACTCTTTGTGACCTCATGGAATTGCAGCACACCAGGCTTCACTGTTCTTCACTATCTCCCCGTGTTTGCTCAAACTCATGCCCATTGAGTCAATGATGCCATCCAACCATCTCATCCTCTGTCACCCCTTCTCCTGCCTATCATCTTTCCCAGCATCAGGGTCTTTTCCAGATTCCAATGCTAACCCAAGTGTGATCAGTCTGACTCTTTGTGGCCCCATAGACTATACCCCATCAAGCTTCTCTGTTCATGGAATCTTTCGGGCAAGAATACTGGAGTGGGTTGCCACTTCCTACTCCAGGGGATCTTCCCAACCCAGGGATTGAACCCCCATATCTTGCATCTCTCCTGCACTGGCAAGTGGATTCTTTGCCACCTGGGAAGCCCATGCTAATATAACCTTCAAAGAAATAAAACAGATATATGAAGCTGTCTAGAAACAACTCACTAAAATTGGCATTCATGAATTATTAGCTAGCAGAGTTTTGATTTAGTATAATGTTTTAATTTTTCTGCACCAAATACTTCCTTTAAAACAGACGTTCTGATTGAGTGAGTTTGAGAGACACTGCCCTTTCACTTCATTCGGATCTCTACTCAAATATTACTCTTTCAGAGAGCTCTTCCCTGACTGTGCTTTCTGAAATATTACCTCTTCTGTCACACTAGGTTCACTTGTTGTACTTTTTTTACAATGCCCCATGTGACTTTGGGGTGTATTATATTTTTATTTGTTTAATATCTGTATTTCCTCACTAAAATTCAAACTCTGTGAGTACAGGTGCTTTATTTTATTTACTGCTGTATTTCTAGAACTTACTAAAGTCCCTGGTACACAGCAGACCTTCAGGAAATATTTACTGAATGAATGAATGAAAATGTTCCTTACAGTTCTGGACGGAGCTGGAATTGAGTGAATTCTTCACTTTGGACTCCTCATGAATAGCCACATGCAAAAGAATGAATTTGTACCCTAATCTTATACCGTATACAAAAATCAACTCAGAATGGCATAAAATCTTAACTGTAAATTCTGGAAATTTAAAACTTCTAGAAGAAAACACAGAGAAAATTCCTTGACATTTGTCTTAACAATAATTTTGTTTAGTATGACATCAAACATGTAGACAACAAAAGCAAAAATAATTAAGCAGGACTGTATCAAACTAAAAAGTTTCTACACAGCAAAGGAAATCATCAACAAAATGAAAAGGCAAGCTACATAATGTGAAAAATATTTGCAAACCATACATCTGGTGAGGGGTTAATATCCAAAATATATAAGGAACTCATACAACTTAGCAGAAAAATAAGTAACTCAATTAAAAATTGTGCAAAGCACAACTGAATAGATTTTTTTCCAAAGAAGACATACAAATGTCCAAGAGGTACATGAAAAGATGACCAACATCACTATTAGGGAAGTGAAAATCAAAACCATGATAAGCTATCAGCACACACCTGTTAGAATGGTTATTACTTTAAAAAGAAGAAAAGCTTTGGTGAGGATGAAGATAAAAGGAAACCCTTGTACACTGTTGGGAGAAATGTAAGTGGGTAAAGAATCTGCCTGCAACGCAAGAGAGATAGGAGTCTTAGGTTCAATTCCTGCGTCGGGAAGAGTAAGCATGGCAACCCACTCTAGTATTCTCATCTGAAGAATGAGACTGAAGTATTCTCATCTCTAGTATTCTCATCTGAAGAATGAGTCCATCCCATGGGCTGAGGAGCCTGGCAGGTTACAGTCCAAAGGGTTATAATGTTTGACAGAAAACAGCAAAATTCTGCAAAGCAATTATCCTTCGATTAAAAAAAGAATAATAAATAAATTTTTAAAAAATAAACAAGAAAGAAAAAAATTTTAATGTAAAAAAAAAAGAGTAGGATATTGCTAAGCAACTAGGTACAAGCACTATTATGAAAACCTGTATGGAAATTCCTCAGAAAATTAGAACCACCATGCAATATAGCAATCCCCTTCTTGGTTTATCTAAAGGAATTGAAATCAAGATCTCAAAGAGAAACCTGCTGCACTCTGATGTTCCATGCAGCATTATTTATAATAGCCAAGATATGGAAACAACCAAGATGTCCATTGCAGTATATACAATACTGCATATAAATAAAATGCAATATATACATACAGTGGAATATTATTCAGCCTTAACATCTTGTCATTTGTGACCGTATGGATGCAGGAGGACATTATGTTAAGTGAAACTAGCCAGACACAGAAAAAAACATTTGCATGATCTCACTTATGTAGGTAGACTCAAAAACAGCCAAACTCAGAGAAGCAGAGAGTAGAATAGTGGTTCCAGGGGTTGGAAAAAGGGAGATGGTGATAGGTAAAGGTCAAAGGATAAATGTTTTGGATATCCACTATACAGCATAGTGCCTATAGCTAACAGTACTCTATTGTATGCTTAAAATTTTCTAAGGAGGTAGGTAGATCTTATGTTAAGTTTTCATCACCATCATCATCGTAGATGGTGTGGGAGGAAACTTTGGGAAGTAATAAACATGTCTATGGCCTTGGTGTTGATGGTTTCACAGGTGTATACTTAACCCCAAAGTCATCAAACTGCATACACTAAATGTGTAAAGCCTTTACATGTTAATCATACCTCAGATGTCCCTGGCAGTACTGTGATAAGAACCTGCCTACCAATGCAGGGGAAACAGGTTTGATCCTTGATTCTACACGCTGAGGAGCTAAGCCCTTGTGCCGCAACTACTGAAGCCCATGAACGAACAGCCTGTGCTCTGTCAACAAGGGAAGCCACCACAGTGAGAAGCCTGTGCACCGCAAGGAAGAGTGTAGGGAATATGCTATGCACCGGCCTGTACTATAATTAACAGGGCTTCTTTGAAAAATAAGAATGACTTTCTCATCACCCCCAGGCGAAGGGCTGGGAGCAGTAAGAAGTACGTTGTGGAAAGACATCTTGAAAACAAGATGTTGAAGTACTGATGTGACTGACGGAAAACCATTAGTGACTGTGTCCGTAACCAGAGCCCTGAGGGAGTTGCTGAGAAAGGGCGTCACTTCCCGAAGGGCTAAACAGAGGCTAAACAGAGGGCTAAACCTTCATGAAAGGCCTGAAGTTTTGACATTGAGGGCTGTGCATTGTATATCTTTATCCCCAATCTGAGATTGTAAAGGGCAGATATCTCTAGAGCACGAATAAGGAAGTAGATGTTAACAATAAAAGGCATGCAAGGATTAGGATCTGGGCTTTTGCCTGCGAATGGCATTAGCCCCCTGATTCCCACTTTATTTCTGAGTCTTCTTTTTCTTTATTCTTCTGCGGCACCGCTCCCTCAGGTCTGTTCGTTTTGGGGCTGGTCCTGACAAAGAGTAGCCCCCATTCACTGCAACTGGAGAAAGCCCGCATGCCTCAATGAAGACTCAGTGCAGCCAATAAATAAATAAATACTCATACCTCAATAAATTGCTTTAAATTTTTTTAAATGTAAAGATAATACCTACCTAACAGGGTTATTAGTAGGATAAAAATGAGTCAGTTCTTAGAAAGCAAATGAAACAGCTCCCATAATAAGCACTTTATAAATATCTATAAAAATTTGTGAATAAATGAATTTTTGGAAAGACTGAAAGAAAATAGGACAAAATGTTACTGTAGTCAATCCTTTTGGGTGATGGGAACATGGATTATTTTTCCATTTATACTTTTCTATATTTTATTTCAAATTACCTCAAACAAAAAAATGAGGAAATATTGTGATTGCTTATTGAGGAACTGCTATCTTGGACAAAAGTATTGGGTGATGCAAAAGTTTGTAGAAACTGCCTTTGTTTTATATTCCACTGTATCTCTAGCACGTAGTATAATTCCTGACGTACAGTAAACCTTCGAGAAATATTTATGAAATAATTGATTGAAGCAATCAGATGTTAACAGGCATAATTACTGATTTCAAGGAATTTTCAGTCTAGTGGGATATAGCTTAAACTTATAATGTGCTTTTTAAACCTTAATAAGAAATAGCTTATATTTTTTGCAATATGATTTATTTGAGAATTGTTATTCAGCAAACTGTTTTTGCTAGCATCCTGAAAAAGCAGTAGAGTGGCCGGTTAAGAGCATGGTGTCAAGTATGAGTCAAATAAACTCATGAGAAATTTTAAAAATTGATTCAGTCACTTCCTAGTTGTGTTACATTGGGCAATATGCCTCACCTCTCTGAGTTCAGACTCCTCATCTTCAAAGTAAAGAAAATAAGGCCACCTACCTTATAAAAATGATGTAATAATTAAATGAGGTACTACATTTGCTTCAGTTGGGGGAGTGGATAGCACAGAGAAAGCACTCAATAAGTTATTAATTTCTGACATTTTTCCTTTTTTGGCTGTGCCATGAGACTTGTGGGACCTTAGTTCCCTTGATCAGTGATTGAACCTGAGCCACAGCGTTGAAAGCACCAAGTCATATCCACTGGGCCACCAGGGGATTCCCTAATTTGTGACTTTTTAAATTAATGTATAAGCAGTCAGGGACTTCCCAGGTGGCTCACTGGTAAAGAATCCTCCTGTAAATGCAGGAGACACAGGTTTGATCCCTGGGTCAGAAAGATCCCCTGGAAAAGGAAATGGCAACCCACACCAGTATCCCTGCCTGGGAAATCCCATGGGCAGAGGAGTCTGGCAGGCTACAGGCCATGGGGTTGCAAAAGAGTCGGATACAACTTATCAACTAAACAACAACAATAAGCTGTCAGACAAAGAGACTGAGTTATTACTTAGAATGGAGATCCAAAGTGTTAAAAGAGGACAGAAGACAAGCCCAGTCCAATGGTAGATCACTAAGCAAAGTGTCCTGGAAGAGGCCGATTTTAAGCCTCCCAGGTTAGGCTAGTAGATGATGGTAAATAAACAAAGGCATGATAGTATAAATGGGTAAGGGGGCAATGAGCCATGAAGAACACGATATTCTTGAGTGATGGTTGTACTGGAAGAAGGGGGAATTTGGGTCCTACCTTGGGAATTCTGCAGTGCACACAAAGTGAGATGCCCCAAATGGAACATACAACTCAAGATACCATAAAGGATAAAATATATTCACCTGGTGGTTTTCCTGACTGGAAAACCAAGGGTCATACATCAGTATTTTACAAGTAGACCTGGGGACAGAAGAGTAAAAAGTAAATTCTGACATCTAAAGTCTTCACCTTATGAATTTTTATGTTCTGAAGTTCTAAGAACATTACCTAACCAGGGGCTTCTCCTAAGCCTGGGAGATGGGAAAATGATTGATGGCATCAGATGTTCAAGTCTTTTTACTCTAAAGCCATGTGGACTCTGAAAAAATGCCCTCCCACCTTATACATTGTCTTTTGGTGTGAACAGTACAGAATGATACTAAGAATGATACGCAGGAAGTTTGGGAGAGCCAGTCACTGTGGTCTCTGCCAACCTCACACGGGTGTTCTTTTTGGCCTGAAGGAGCTGAGTCAAGAGGATGATTTCCAGGCGAGAATGAAAGCACTAACACTCCTCAGCCTCCTTGGGGAAGAAACTCCAAAACTTCAATAGTTGTTGCCTTGTTTTCTAGTGTCTCCTCCACCTGAACTTCAGGGACTTCTTGAAAGTCTCAAAGGATGCTCCCTTGAGAGAAGGTGAAGTCTATGAGTGTCTACAGTGCCCTTAGCATGTGGAGGGCCCAGAGGAGACAAGAAGGACAGTTTTCAGATTCATGAGGGTTGAAATCCTGTCTAAGATCAGGTGCCTTTCCTGTGTAGTTTTTCTGGGAGGCCTATAACTAAGACAGGAATCTGGAAAAGAATTATACCAACACAAACAAGCACATACCATTTTAGATCCAGGGATTGGGCACCAAGGATGGGATTGATATTATTAGTAAAAAGAAATGTTTTTTACTATCCTATGATCACTGTCTGCCTATCTTTTATGTCTTCATGCTTATTGTTTCACTCCAATAAGGTTTCACCAAAAAGTGAAGAGCATGAAATAATTATTGGGTGATCTCCTACTTTGATGTCTTTTCAGATGATTTTCAGTATCCAGAATAATTGACGCAGAGAGAAACATCTGAATTAAAGAAAATCATCATTCTGTCATCTGGCAATTAAACAGGAGAGCAAACTACTGACCACCCTTCCATGAATTAGCTCCTGAAAATCCTCAAACAGAAAACAATTTTTCCACTCTCATTCCCTCTCCCTGTCTCTCTTCTCTTTCCCATTTCCATATTACTTTGCTTTACAGTAGAAAACTGAAAGGAGGTTAAAGTATATATTGATTTCCATTCTCAGCATTAATAGAAAGAAGCCACAGTCCAAGTAATGGTAATATTCTTAGTTGTTCTAATTGCTGATAAGAAGAACAAATGAAAAAATTCTTAGAATTTATCATATGTTGGAAGAATCTTTCATAATGATGATTTCTCTTTAGGTGAACCCAAGACTATGGGAAGAACTAACATAACACAGCCCACTGAATTCATCCTTCTGGGACTCTCCTCTCGACCTGAATATCAGAAGCCACTCTTTGCCTTTTTTCTCCCCATCTACCTCATCACAGTGATAGGAAATCTGCTCATCATCCTGACCATCCGCTCAGACACTCGCCTCCAGACACCCATGTACTTTTTCCTGAGTGTCCTCTCCTTTGTTGACATTTTCTTTGTGACTGTCATCATACCCAAGATGCTAGCAAACTTCTTATCAGAGACAAAGACCATCTCTTATGGTGAGTGTTTGACTCAGATGTACTTCTTTATTGCTTTTGGAAATACAGACAGTTACCTCCTGGCAGCCATGGCCATTGACCGCTATGTGGCCATCTGCAACCCCCTCCACTACATCACCATCATGAACCACAGACACTGTGTCTTGCTCCTGGCCCTCTCCTTCTGCATTCCACACCTCCACTCTCTCTTGCATATTCTCCTGACCAACCAACTCATCTTCTGTGCCTCCAATGTCATTCACCACTTTTTCTGTGATGACCAGCCAGTGCTAAAATTGTCCTGTTCCTCCCATTTTGTCAAGGAAATCACAGTCATGACAGAAGGATTAGCCATCATAATGACCCCCTTTTCATGCATCATCATCTCTTATTTGAAGATCTTCATTACTGTTCTAAAGATCCCTTCAGCTGCTGGGAAGCGCAAAGCATTTTCCACCTGTGGCTCTCATCTCACAGTGGTGACCTTGTTTTATGGAGGCATCAGCTATGTCTATTTCAAGCCCCTGTCCAACTACACAGTCAGATAGAATAGCAACAATTGTCTACACCATATTGACTCCAATGTTAAACCCATTCATCTATAGCCTAAGAAACAAAGACATGAAGCAGGGCTTGATGAAACTCATGCACAGAGTGGAAGGTCAATAAGAGGAGCTGAGGTCTTAGTAGAATCCTACAAATCTCTTGCTTCTGACTGTAGGTTTTTAATATGTCTGTGATTAGATTCTGAAGGATGGTATTTTCAATGGTGGCTCATTCCTGATAAAAAGAGTGTTTATCGCATGTGTTGAAGCTAGTATGTTGAAGCTAATCCTGAATATGATGCCTCCTTCCCAGTGGTCTCTAATATTATCTGGCTTGGACAAAGACTACCTGAATCTTATCCACTGTGCCTGGATCTAAATCTCAATCAAACTTTCATTCTCCTTTCAGAAGATCACATCTCTCTCACTTAACCCTGTGCTCAGTCACTCTGTCACGTCCAACTCTTTGAGACTCCATGGACTGTAGGCTGCCAGGTTCCTCTGTCCATGGAATTTTCCAGGCAAGAATACTGGAGCAGGTTGCCATTTCCTGCTCCAGGGGATCTTCTAAACCCAGGGGTTGAACCCCCATCTCCTGCATTGACTGGCAGATTCCTTACCACTGCACCACCTGGGAAGCCCCTCACTTAACTTTAACCCTGCCAAAATCCCTCCTGGACTTGAGTTTAATCACTTTAAAGTCCTGAGTATCGTTATTCATGGGGCTTCCCAGGTCACGTTAGTGGTAAAGAACCCACCTGCCAATGCAGGAGACATAAGAGATGTGTGTTTGATCCCTGGGTCAGGAAGATCCCCTGGAGGAAGGTACAGCAACCCATTCCAGTATTCTTGCCAATAGAATCCCATGGACAGAGGAGCCTGGCAGGCTGTAATCCATAGGGTCACAGAGTCGGACATGACTGAAGCAACTTAGCACACACACACATCCTTATTCATAAGGCTGAGTTTTCTTATGCAGTCATTTAAATCTGAGTGTGTTTGTGTGTGTGAGAGAGAGAGAGACTTCAGCACGTTAGTCCAAAGGCTCCTCAATAATAAGATCTCTGTCTCTGATTATAAAGATCAGAATGATTCCTTCCTCTGCACCACCTCAAAGACTCAGGACTTGATTTATAAAATTATTATATTAAAAAAAAAAAAATCAGTCTACCAGATGACCCTTGATGAACCAGTTCCAGGCCACATCCTCAAGTACCCATCATTTCAGCGTTCTTCTCCCTGCTTTCCACCGGGCACAACTAAAGCAACATTATGCCCTTCCTTACTCACTTCATTTGACCTGAATTCAACTGCACCACTTTCCCAGGCAGTAAATATCAGGTACCAGTTACTCTAGCAGTAGGTGTTTTCAACTACTGGGGATTCTTCTTTCTCAACAAATTTAACCCAAGCTACAGAAAGATCAAATTGGGTAGGAGAAAATGCTTTTGTTCATTTGTAAGTTCTGAAAAATATTAAAGTCACTGCTAGTCCATACATTTATTTGGAAATTCAGAGGTTTGTGAATTCACTTGTCTGTTCAACTAATTTCTGTTTCTTGTCCACCGCTTGCCAGTCTACCAGACTCGGAAACAAAGATTATGTGCTAGTTAATAAGTCAACAATCTGATGGCCAAAAATCTGTGGGATCCCAAGGAAACAAAATAACAGACAATGCAAGCATTTGGAGCAAAATGTGCTATTTGGGTTGTTTTAGTTTACAAGGTATAGAGGAACACACACTTTTTTTAATTGAAGTATAATTTTAATTGAAGTTTTATTTATAATGTTGTATTAGTTTCAGATACACAGCAAAGTGATTCAGTTTATATATATACATATATATATACATGTACATATGTCAGAGTCTTTTCCATTATAGGTTATTATAAGATATTGAATATAGTTCCCTGTGCTATATAGTAAATCTTTGTTGTTTGTGGACCACGCATACTTTTAAGGAACAGGTGTCAAATAAACAAATATCTTCAGACTTAAGTAGGAAGAGACTTTATTTGAAAGGATTATGCAAGAGGGAGGAAAGACCTAGGGCAATAGAAGGGAGGCTGCTATTTCAATCTGGAGGAACCACCACTATGAGATCTGCAGGGGTCTCAAAGGTCAGAAAGAAAATGGTTTTTTTAAAAAGGAGAAGAGAATGAGGCTAGAAAGAACCACGCATAGAAAACTGGGATGAACTGGTGACAGCGGTGAGATTGGAGAGTTGATCAGGGTAAGTTTTTCCCTGAGGTCAATGGATGCTACAGAGGAATCACTAAGGAGGGGTTGTATTCTGACTTTGGCTGAGGGTGGGTCAAAGTTCAGCCATTTTCCATGACACAAAAGGATGGATGGGTTTCTTCTGACTTTAATTGTCTTTCAGGAGCATGGGACTTGGGTAAAATTCAACATTGCCACAGGGATTTTTGTAAAGGGTTATTGTAAGGATTCACAAGGCAAAAAAGTGAGATGTTAAGTCTCAGCTGCACAAACACAGGTCTAAGACAATAAATCTTAAGTGTTTTCATCACACACACACAATAACTAGGTGAGGTGACAGATGTGTTGACTAACCTTACTGTGATAATCATTTCACAATATCTAAATATATCAAATCATCACACTGTACGTCTTAAATTTACACAGTGTTATTTGTCAATTGTGGGCTTCCCAGATGGCTCAGTGGTAAAGAATCTGCATGCCAATGCAGGAGCCACAGGAGGCTCAGATTCAATCTCTGAGTCCGGAAGATCCCCTGGAGGAGGAAATAGCAACCCACTCCAGTATTCTCGCCTGAATCCCATGAAGAGAGGGGCCTGGCGGGCTACAGTCCATGGGGTCGCAGAGTCAGATATGACTGAGTGACTCAGCATGAATATTTGTCAGTGCTCCATAGGGAGCCGATAGCAGAGGGCTGTCTGTTAGCAGCGGCCCACCCTGCAATTACTGGGCAAATAAGTCTTTCATTCCTAAAGGGAGATCTGGGAAGTGCATGACAATATCCATCACAGGTACTTAACACAGCAATTGCTCATCAGTGTTGTTTACTGTCGTTTTTATTAGCAGCAGCAGCAGCAGCATCAAAATCATCCATAGGTTCTTGTTTTTCCTCCAGACACTGAGGATCACTTTCCTCTGCTTAGTTGAAAAAATCATATATATTGTGATCCCTCTCTTCAATCTTAGCCCTATCCCACTGGTGCTATCGGTATGTCAATCATTGTTAGGCCGTAATAGGTACATTGAGAAAAACCACTGGGCATCCACTATACACCAGTCTCTGTCTTAGATGCTGGTGATCCAGTAATAAATGAAATGAAATATATCCCCTCCCTCATGGGTCTTTCAGACCAGCTGATATAGAAGAAGTCGTTACAAGTAGGATGAACATTGTAAGAAGAAATAAAGGGGATCTATATCAGCAAGTCTTTACTTTTACCATGTGATCTCATTTAATGCTCACAATCCAATGAGGTCGACCTTATTAATTCTGTTCTATAGATTAAATACATTGGGGCTCGAAGAGAAGTGCCTTGCCTCAAGCCACTCAGCCTGTAGGACAGGGAGCAGGAATTCAAAGCCAGATATGCTGCCAACAAGATCATGCTCTCCCAGATGCCTGGGTTTGTTCCTACGACAGGAGGGGGAAACACAAGTTGCTGGACCCTAATTAAAGCACCAAGGTATATTTAGGTTTAGAAACAGAGTCATTTCATTCAAAATATCTTTCTTCACTTCCTCAGAAGGGACATACTGACTTGTGATTCTATCTCTAAACTAAAAGCTGCTTCACTGATTTATAATTTGGGGAGAAAGGAAGACCCAGGAGAGTAGAAAAACATTTTTTAAACCAAAGATTTCATCTATAGTTTAGTTATACTGTCAACAATGAATGAAAACACACTGTATAACAAATCCACCTACACTGTTGATGAGAATGTAATTTGGCATAGCTGCTATGGAGAGCAATAAGGAGATTCCTTAAAAAACTAAAAATAAAGCTACCATATGATCTAGCAATCCTACTCCTGGGCATGTATCTGGAGCAAATCATAATTCAAAAAGATACATGCACCAAAATATTCACTGAAGCACTATTTACAGTAGCCAAGACATGGAAGCAACCTAAGTGTCCCCCAACAGATGAATGGATAAAGAAGATGTGCGGTATACACGTGTATATTTAATGGAATACTACTCAGCCATAAAAAATAATGCCATTGCAGCAACATGAACAGACCTAGAGATTATCATATCAGGTGAAATAAGCCAGACAAAAACAAATATCATATGCTATTGCTTAAATGCAGAATCTTAAAAAAAAATACAAATGAACTTATAAACAAAACAGAATTAGACTCACATACATAGAAAATAAATGTGGTTACAAAGGGGAAGTGTGGGAGGGATAAGTTAGGAATTTGAGATTAACATATACACACTACTATGTATAAAATAGATAACCAACAAGGACCTACTGTATAGGACAGGGAACTGTACTCAACATTTTGCAATAACCTATAATGGAAAAGATTCAGAAAAAGAATATATAATTATGTATATATTCAGATACATATATATATATATATATCACTTTGATGTACTCTTGAAACTCACACAGCATTGTAAATCAACTACACTTCAATTTCAAAAATGTACTTTATAAACAGTCATTATCTCCTCTCCTAGTCATGTTTGATGACTTTTTACGGTTATCTAAAACAAATTTTCACTTTTGATGACTGAATAAAAAGCAATTTAAGAGCAGAAAAGTCTTACCTCTAATATTAACTGGAAAGAAAAGGCAACAGAATAAACCTGCATTTATGATAAGCATAGTTAAGTCTAACTGACATTGAGACCTTCATTTCAATATGATTAATTGGTTAGCAAAAGACCTTTGTTTAGTTCTTTCTATTTTTTTATCATTTTATAGACCAACATCTGAAAAATGCTCTTTTAGGTTCAAAGGATAAGTTTCATAATCTCCTTCTGATTAGAGCTAATTATCTCCTTACAGAAAAATTTTTCTGATATTAGTTTTTATTCTCAAAGAGGAGCCTTAGATTAGTGTGTTTCCACATTTTCCCTTTGATAATTTACCCTGTCTTACTATGACTTGTCAAATTGCAATTATTAAGAATTTTTGTGCAGTTTTTTTCCACTCTTCCTTTAGAACTCTGTTATATGAATATTGTCCCAGTATTTATATCTTCTTGAGGTATTGACTCTTTTACCAATAAATAATGTCCTTCTTTACCCCTTGTAACATTTTTTTGACTTAAAGTCTATTTTGTCTGATAATTACCAAAGCCATCTCAGCTCTATTTTGGTTAAGATTTTCACCGAGTATCTTTTTCTACCCTTTCACTTTTATTTGTGTCCCTGGATCTAAAGTGAGTCTCTTGTAGACAGTTTATGTTTAGATCACATTTGTTTGTTTTAATCCAGTCAGCCAATCACTGTCTTTTAATTAAATAGTTTAATTCATTTACATTTACATTTAAAGTAATTGTAGCTAAAGGACTTAACTTCTGCCAATTTATTATTTGTTTGCTACATGTCGTATGTCTTTTTTGTTTCCCAGTTCCCCATTACTTTCTTCTTTTGTATCTAATTTATTTTTTCAGTTTACTGTTTTGTTTCTCCCCTTATTTCCATATATATATATATATATATATATATATATTTAACTATTTTCTTCATGCTACCCTGGAGATTGCATCTTATATTTATTACACCCTAGTTTGAATTAATAGCAATGTTCTGGTATTTAAAACTACTCAATATCAGTAGTAATTAGATAAAGGCATATCATTTTGATGATAGTTAAACCTACTTCCTCCATAGCAGTCTGTTTCTTCTTCTCTAGAACAGTAAACTATTTTCTTTAGAAATGAAACCAATAATTACACCATCTAATTACAGTAGAGTTCTCAGGAGAAGCAGTGACTAGCAGAATGAGTGCTAATTACAATGACCTAGTGGTTTTTACTTATTTAGGTCTCCACTTTGACACAAATAGGATAAGAAAAATGAATATTTTACTTTAAAAAAATATAGTCTAGTATTATAGAAATAAATATTGACATTTTAGAATTGGAATGAAATGAATAAGAAAAATGTTAAATAACTGTAGAACCAAAGAACTAAGAGAATTTTTGTTACCATCTTCTAACATTGGAAAATATATTGTTTAGGCAGTTAGCTTAGTCCATGCTTAGGTCAATATGATAAATATTTACTGAGCACTCTCTGCAGTAAGGGCTTCCCTTATGGTTCAGCTGGTAAAGAATCAGCCTCCAATGTGGGAGACCTGGGTTTGATCCCTGGGTTGGGAAGATCCCCTGAAGAAGGGAATGGCTACCCACTCCAGTATTCTGGCCTGAAGAATTCCATGGACTGTATAGTCCATGGGGTCGCAAAGAGTTGGACACGACTGAGTGACTTTTGCTTGAACTTGAACCTCTGCAGTAAAGTTTGGGTGCTAGGTGCTATGGGATCCTAATCTGTTAGATCCAAGGGAAAATTATGTCTCTTTTACCTGGAGCTGTATATCTTCAGTGGATAACAGAGAGTATAGCTCATGGTAAACACTAACAAATACTTATGGACTGATGCACTCATAGATGAACTCAACATTATTCTTACCTCCTTAACTCCAGATTATTGTATTTAATTAAATATAAAATACCATCAATTATAAAATACATTATTTTAATGTACCATTGAGTACAATGCTCTCAATTATTTGTGACATGCCATAAACTTAAATGAACCTCAATATGAGATGTTAAAGTGTGAAAAAAAGTGTCTTAAAATTAATAAAATATGGCTTTACTGATAAAATAGCTGGATCATGAACAATATATAGCACATAGTGTCTGGAATAAGAGACTTCCCAGGTGTCTCAATGGTAAAAGAATCCTCCTGCAATGCAGGAGACATGGGTTCGATCCCTGATTCAGGAAGATCCCTAGGAGAAGGAAATGGCAACCCACTCCTGTATTTCTGCTGGAAAATCCTATGGACAGAGGAGCCTGGCAGGCTACAGTCGATGGAGTTGCAAAGAGTCAGACGCAACTGAGTGACTGAACACTCATGCACATCTGGAATAAGGCCTGGATTTGAATCAGGGCTCCAAAAGCTTTCATGTTTAATCTGGCAAAGAAAAAAATAAGGCAATATTTTAGCTCCCTTAGTAAATAGAAGGCTGTTCCTTAACTTAAAAATTTCAATTTTGTCAAAGAAAAGAGAGAGGCCTTTCAGGGTAGTAGTTCAACTATATATATGCTTTGGCTTCAAAGAGTCCTTGATTCAAGTTATATTTCGTAGCTACCTTATTTTTTTAAGTCACTATACAATGAAGAAAATAAGTGCACACGTTATAAGGCTATTGTGTGGTTTGTGTCAGAGAGACTTATAAATTCTTGAATACATAAATGTTAGTTGCCTTCCTTTAAGTGAAAGATTATGTAACAATAAACATGATTTGTGTTTAATGGAAATTCATGTACTGAGGGAGCAGAGAAGACAGATATATCATTCTAATCAGGTCACCAAGGAATGCTCCCTATAGGAGGCTGCATTTGAGCCTGGAGATGCAGGTGAAGGGAGAAATGCAAGACAGTGAGGTGGCTGAATTGTAAGATGTGATCAGGAATCACTAAGTGACAGGAAATGAGCAACATGTATTTGGTGGGGCATGTTGAGACCCTGATGTAGGGATTCTGTGTGCTTTCATGAGTTGAGAAGAGTCAAAGATCTGAAACTGCTGGCTTTCCATAGTGGTGGCAGCAAGGAATGGTAATCAAACATCTGAGCAGACTTCGGTCACCAGGGAAGGGTGATCTAAGGTTAGGTTCAAAGGCTATGACCCTCCCTTTTGTTAGAGGAAAGTGACATAAAGCCATGGCTACTGAACTAATAGCTGTATCTAAATTTGGGAGAGAGGGAGAGACAGTAGTTGTCCTTTGTTAAAATGGAAGCATTCAGGGAGGCCAAATGGAGACTTTATAGGCTCAAGGGGGATTCTGAACCCAGATGTCCCTGCCTGGTACTCCATCCTCGGTGCTACATGGGACACCACCCACGTAAGCCCTCAGAGGGGTCGAAGAGCCAGGGATGGAAAATTATTGTCCCTCTTGGACACCTATGTCAAGCTAAACAGAGGTTACACTAGACCCACAGGTTTGAAGAAAGGGATTTGGGGCCATCCTGGGAGGCAGAACATGTAAGTCTTCTGGATCCATGGAGATGATCCTGCACAAAGTTAATGAATGTTTGTTTCCTTACTCTCTCCTCCACCAAACACCAGGGACTTAGTGGCACAGTATTAGAGGATGCTCCCAGGAGGGAAGCAGGAGCTGTAAGTATCTGCAGGTTGCGAAGGATGGTAAGAATCCAGGGAAGGGAGTGTCAGATTGAAGAAGCATTAGGAAATGGTCTGCCGTCAAACAGGTACTTTTTCTGTATGCTGTCTCTTGGCACAGTTTTGTCTTCTTTTTGACAAGTCATTCCATGGAGCATAAGTAAGGGAAGAGTGGAATAAATAGATGAGGCAAGACTTCAAAGTTCTTCCCAGGTAAGAAATCAACTTTGGAAATGCCTGGCAAGAAAGTGTGAATCTCTGATCTCAGAGAGATAATTAGTCATCACTGGATACTAAATAAGTAATTAGTCATCACTAGAGTCTAAATTATGTTCATGCAAATATTGAGTTTTTATGTCTACACTCCAAAGTTGAATCTTCCTTTACCCATCTGTCTGTGAGTCACATTCCTCTGGCCTCAGGACATGAATTATCAGTCGATGAACAGGGAGATTGGGGAGTTCATTTTCTCATGCAAGTTCACTCCCTCTTTCTCACTTTCCCTTCCCCATCTCTCTTTTCACTAAAACTGTTTACATTCAATTCAGTGTGCTTTAGATGACTTCCTTGCTCCATTATATATGATGTGGAAAGAAGCATCCTGATTCAAAAAGATTCACCAACTGCAAACTAGATGAGATGACTATCTTATGATTATCAAGATGTGGATTAGTCACTGATAATCCTTAATCAGAAGCTGACCTGAACCTGATTCACAGACTGCATCCGTGGCTCCTGTGATTATGAGCCACAGCGTAGGGAAGAGGAAAAGGAAACCTAGCTCTAACACCCCCTTCTCTCTCTCTCTCTGTCTCTCTCTCACCAATGCCACCCCACATCTGTTTTCTATAGCTCTCCATCTCAAAGATTTTTTAAAAAACAAGTGAAAACATACTTTGACTCCAATTTCACCATATTCAGGGGAAAAAAAATTACATTAAAAATGGTATTTATTAATAACTACTCAGCATAAGACCAAGATGGAAAGATGCATGTCCCAGATGGCAAGAACCATCCATTGACCTTATTGTTTACCTGCAGGTGCATTCAAGTCCATGGGAATGTCCAACCTAACAAGATTCTCTGAATTCATCCTCTTGGGACTCTCTTCTCGCCCTGAGGACCAGAAACCACTCTTTGCCCTCTTTCTTATCATGTACCTGGTCACTTTGATGGGAAATCTGCTCATCATCTTGGCTATCCGCTCTAATCCTCATCTCCAAATCCCAGTGTATTTCTTCCTGAGCATCTTGTCCTTTGCTGATATTTGCTACACAACGGTTATAGTCCCCAAGATGTTAGTGAACCTTTTATCAGAGACAAAGACCATTTCCTATGCTGAATGCCTGGTGCAGATGTATTTCTTCCTAGTCTTTGGAAACATGGACAGTTACCTCCTGGCAGCCATGGCCATTGACCGCTATGTAGCTATCTGCAATCCCTTCCACTATGTCACTGTTATGAACTATGGACTCTGTATGTTGTTACTGGCTTTCTCCACAGCTTTCTCCTACCTTCACTCCCTCCTACATGTCCTCCTGGTGAATCGGCTCACTTTTTGTGCATCAAATGTTATCCATCACTTTTTTTGTGATGTCAACCCTGTTCTGAAGCTGGCCTGCTCTTCTACCTCTGTCAATGAAGTTGTCGCCATGACAGAAGGACTGGTTTCTGTGATGGCCCCATTTGTCTGCATCATCATCCCTTACCTGAGAATCCTCATTGCCGTCCTCAAAATTCCCTCAGCTGCTGGAAAACGCAAAGCCTTCTCCACATGCAGCTCCCATCTCACTGTGGTGACTCTCTTTTATGGGAGTATTTGCTGTGTCTATTTCCAGCCATTGTCCAGCTACACTGTCAAAGACCGAATAGTAACAGTCAACTACACTGTACTGACACCGATGTTGAACCCATTTATCTACAGTTTAAGAAACAAAGACATGAAACAGGGCTTAGAGAAATTGATAAGCAGGATTAAGTTTCAAATGAATAGGCTTTCTACTAAAAATTCCAACAAAATCCGTGGAGCCTGATTGAAAGGTGTCCGTGTGGATGTGTATGCACATGTGCACACTCATGCACACACACATCAGCATCTGAGGGAAGTCTTTTATGGAGAAATACGCTTTCATCAATTGGACCTTCACCCTGTAGTTTTCCACCCTGTGGTCTCTAGCATGACATGGTTGGATAGTTCTACCCATGTCCTGGTACCTGTGCTGCAACTGTAGACTCACCCCATGATATTTCTCCATTCTAGAAAAATCACATCCCCTTTATTCCTTCTACATTTACTTGGAACTGTCCATTTTTCCAACTATTTATAACTTCAGCCAAGTTTAGGCATTTGAATTTTTGTACACATCTATGGAGAAATCTATTCGTGTGCAAAGATATTTATGCATACATAACCACTCTGTTCTATTTAAACTTTCAGACTTTTTTTGCAGGTGTGTCTGTGTGTGTGTATTTGAGGGGGTGACCTCCCTATCAGACCAGACTCGGGGTCTCCTTACCTGTGCGTTTTTCTCTCTGAAAATGCCTATATTTCCATGTCTTTTTTTATCTGTTTATTTTTTCAGAATGAAGGAAGATTTATTTATTCTATGTAATCAGAAATGCTTCCTATAGCCCCTGGAGGCAGAATCAAAAATCAATGGATGCATTTCAATTTAAAAAAAGATAAATGGATGTAAACTGATAGTTACAAACATTTGGTTTAGAATGCCTGATGTGAAATGCCTTTCAATTTAGGTGGGGAATGAATTATATAGAAAAGTAGAATCAGAGAGAGGAAGACAAACATTACAGCCTTCATTATATGTTGAATCTAAAAATCAAAGCTAATGAATAAATAAAACAGAAACAGACCACAAACACAGAGAACAAACCAGTGGTTGCCAGAGAGGAGGGGCAGTTTGGGGCAGGCAGGAATGGGAAAAATAGGTGAAAGGGAATAAGATATAAAATATCTTATTAATAAATGTCAGTTATAAAATAAAGTCACAGGCACAGGGATGTAATGTACAGAATGGGAATATAGTCAATAACATTATAATAACTTTGTATGGTGTACAGCCTATCAGTTCAGTCACTCAGCCGTGTCTGACTCTTTGCGACCCCATGGACTGCAGCACATCAGGCTTCCCTGTCCATCACCAACTCCTGGAGCTGGCTCAAACTCATGCCAGCCCATTGAGTTGGTGATGCCGTCCAACCATCTCATCCTATGCTGTCCCCTTCTCCTCCTGCCTTCAATCTTTCCCAGCATCAGGGTCTTTCCCAATGAGTCAGTTCTTCGTATCTGGTAGCCAAAGTGTTATAGACTATAGTGTATAATCTATAAAAATATCAAATCACTGTTGTTCACCTGATACTAATATAATATTATAAGTCAACTATACTTAAATAAAAAAGGAAAGGAAAGCAGTCAGATGAATTACTATACTCTGTGTTGTTATGGGTAAAGGCAGTTTAGGGTGACTTTTTCTCCTGGTGTCTGTATTTTAACAAATGGAATTGTTTAAGTCAAACAAATTAATCTCTCATGGTATGTTACACAACGAATTGATGGATGACCTTAAAGTTTTAAATGACAAAATAAAGAGTGTTTAAATCCCTCTGATTTTGCTTCAATCATCCCTTATGCAGGTAAAATTTACAAAATTCATAAGCTGAAATTATAATAATCCCCAGGATCTCAGAATGTGACTTATTTGGGGATAAGTTCTTTAAAGAGGCAATTAAGTTAAAATGCAAAGAACTGACTCATTGGAAAAGACCCTCATGCTGGGAAAGATTGAAGGCAGGAGGAGAAGGGGATAACAGAGGATGAGATAGTTGGATGGCATCACTGACTTGATGGACATGAGTTTGAGCCAGCTCCAGGAGTTGGTGATGGACAGGGAAGCCTGGCATGCTGCAGTCTGTCTAAAGAAAGAGGCCTCAGAAGAAACCAACCCTGCCAATACCCTGGTCTCAGATGTCTGTGGATGCATGCTAAGTTGTTTCACTGGTGTCTGACTCTTTGCAACCCTATGCACTGTAGCCCACCAGGCTTCTCTGTCCAGGGGATTCTCCAGGCAAGAATACTGAAGTGGGTTGCCATGCCCTCCACCAGGAGATCTTCCCGACCCAGGGATCGAGCCCACATCTCTTACGTCTACCTGTATGGGCAAGCAGGTTCTTTACCACTAGCACCACCTAGGATGTCCCAGAATTGGGAGAGATAGATTTCTGCTGTTTAAGCCAGCCAATCTGTGGTACTTTGCTATGGCAGCCCTAGTGGTAAAGGACTTGCCTGTCAATGCAGGAGACATAAGAGATGCAGGTTTGATCCCTGGGTTGGGAAGATCCCTTGGAGGAACGAATGGCTACCCACTCCAGTATTCTTGCCTGGAGAATCTCATGGACAGACGAGCCTGGCAGGCTATAGTCCATGGGGTTACAAAGAGTTGGACACAACTGAAGCAACTTAGCACACACAGCAAACTAATAAAATATCTTTGATGATTTTGCTGGTGATAACTGAAAAGCAAGTGGCACTCATTGTCTCAAATGTTTAATCCACAACACAAGTATTCCACATGTCTTCCATCCTGGCTATTACATTAGTTTTCAAAACCTGAAAGTCTCTGATTCATGGATAAATCAGTGGAATATAAAACTAGGGAATTTCCATAACCTCTAGCTTGCCTAGGAATAAGACCTAACCTTAACTAGTAAGAGACTGGAGTGCAAAAGTCAGAGCAAATGATCAGAATGATTAATAGGTTCCCCACTAAAGCAATGAGGTATACAAAGTGAAAAAGGACAAAGAGAGGCTTCTAGTCCTCAAACCAGAAGAGTCTCTGGAGGATGAAATCAAATTTTATAGTTGAGATTCACTTGTAGATACATAAAAATATTTTAATAAATTCTGCCAGATTAGATTCTTAGCAATTCAGTCTCCAAAGAAACATGAAAGACTACATTTCTCCATATCTCCACCAATACTGTATGCTACTAATTTATAAAGATTTAAAATCTCAATCTGATGATGGACAGTGGCATCTTAGTGCTTTCTCCCTACTGAAGCAGGAGAGCAAATTCCCTATCATTATTGAGCTTTTGCACCATCTCTTTAAACTGGACCTCCCAGGTGGCTCAAGTGGTAAAGAATCTGCCTGCCAATGCAGGAGACACAGGTTTGAACACTGGATTGGAAAGAACCCCTGGAGGAGGAAACGGCAACACACTCTAGTAGTATTCTTGCCTGGAAAAATCCATGGACAAAGGAGCCTGGTGGGCTATAGCCCATGGGGTCGCAAAGAGTCGGACACAACTTAGTGACTGAACACAGCACACTTCTTTAAATTGCCTAAGTATTTTGCCCTTTGGGGAGATTGTTGTAATTTTTGTATCAAATGGTAGGATCTCTGTAAATTGAGAATGTTACAAGTTTGTTTACTTATGTATTTACAAGTATTTTCTTCAAATAAATTATTTGTCCTGTAGTTTCAATATAAAAAACCAAAAAAAATTTTTTTTGACATAGACTAGTTTATTCATCCTTTCTTTTACACTCTGAGTGGGAAGGTAGGCTATGTAATTAATAATAAAACTTGTTCTAATATTTTGTAAATATTCCTGATTTGGACTTATATTTTTAATCAAGCTGGAGGACAGACGTTTGGAGGGCACAAACAAAACCTTGTGCGCACCAGGAGCCAGGATAAAGGAGCAGTGTCCCCACAAGAGCTCGAACCAGTCCATCCTAAAGGACATCAGTCCTGAATATTCATTGGAAAGATTGATGGAATCTGAAGCTCCGATACTTTGGCTACCTGATGCGAAGAACTGAATCCTTGGGAAAGACCCTGATGCTGGGAAAGATTGAAGGCAGAAGGAGAAGGGTATGAGAGAGGATGAGATGGTTGGATGTCATCACCGACTCAATGGACATGAGTTTGAGCAAGTTCCGGGAGTTGGTGATAGACAGGGAAGCCTGGCATGCTGCAGTCCATGGTGTCGCAAAGACTCAGACATGACTGAGTGACTGAACTGAAGAGTGCAATTTTATATGACACTTATAAAATCTATCTTCCTGATTCCAGGATTATTTAAAAACACCCTTTCTCACTAAATTAAAAAGTCACCAATATCATATACCTAATAAGATCAGTGAACTAAAATGGACTGGAATGGGTGAATTTCACTTAAATGACCATTACATATACTACTGTGGGCAATAGCATTGAAACATGTATATTATCATATATGAAATAGATCGCCAGTCCAGGTTTGATGCATGAGACAGGATGCTCAGTGCTGGTGCACTGGGATGGCCCTGAGGGATGGGATAGGGAGGGAGGTGGGAGGGGGGTTCAGGATGGGAACACATGTACACCAATGGCTGATTCATGTCAATGTATGGCAAAAACCACTACAATATTGTAAAGTAATTAGCCTCCAATTAAAAAAAAAAAAGAATCCCTTAGAAGAAATAGGAATAGCCATCATAGTCAACAAAAGAGTCTGAAATGCAGTACTTGGATGCAATCCCCAAAACAACAGAATATCTCAGTTCATTTCCAAGGCAAAGCATTCAATATCACAGTAATCCAAGTCTATACCCCAACCAATAATGCTGAAGAAGCTGAATTTGAACAGTTCTATGAAGACCTACAAGACTTTCTAGAACTAACACCCAAAAAAGATGTCCTTTTCATTATAGGAGACTGGAATGCAAAAGTAGGAAGTCAAGAAACACCTAGAGTAACAGGCAAATTTGGCCTTGGAGTACAGAATGAAGCAGGGCAGAGGCTAATAGAGTTTTGCCAAGAGAATGCACCGGTCATAGCAAACACGCTCTTCCAACAACACAAGAGAAGACTCTACACATGGACATCACCAGACGGTCAATACTGAAATCAGACTGATTATATTCTTTGCAGCCGAAGATGGAGAAGCTATATATAGTCAGCAAAAACAAGACTGGGAGCTGACTGTAGCTCAGATCATGAACTCCTTATTGCCAAATTCTGACTTAAATTGAAGAAAGTAGGGAAAACCACTAGACTATTCAGGTATGACTTAAATCAAATCCTTATGATTATACAGTAGAAGTGACAAACATATTCAAGGGATTAGATCTGATAGACAGAGTGCCTGATGAACTATGGACGGAGGTTCATGACATTGTACAGGAGGCAGTGATCAAGACCATCCCCATGAAAAAGAAATGCAAAAAGGCAAAATGGTTGTCTGAGGAAGCCTTACAAATAGCTGTGAAGAGAAGCAAAAGACAAATGAGAAAAGGAAAGATATACCCATCTGAATGCAGAGTTCCAAAGAATAGCAAGGAGAGATAAGAAAGCCTTCCTCAGTGGTCAATGCAAAGAGATAGAGGAAAGCAATAGAATGGAAAATACTAGAGATCTCTTCAAGAAAATTAGAGATACCAAGGGAACATTTCATACAAAGATGGGCTCAATAAAGGACAGAAATGATATGGACCTAATAGAAGCAGAAGATATTAAGAAGAGGTGGCAAGAATACACAGAAGAACTGTACAAAAAAGAGCTTCACGACCCAGATAATCACGATGGTGTGATCACTCACCTAGAGCCAGACATCTTGGAATGTGAAGTCAAGTGGGCCTTAGGAAGCATCACCTCGAACAAAGCTAGTGGAGGTGATGGAATTCCAGTTGAGCTCTTTCAAATCCTAAAAGATGATGCTGTGAAAGTGCTGCACCCAATATGCCAGCAAATTTGGAAAACTCAACAGTGGCCACAGGACTGGAAAAGGTCAGTTTTCATTCCAATCCCAAAGAAAGGCAATGCCAAAGAATGCTCAAACTACCCCACAATTGCACTCATCTCACATGCCAGTAAAGAAATGCTCAAAATTCTCCAAGCCACGCTTCAAAAGTTTGTGAACCGTGAACTTCCAGATGTTCAAGCTGGATTTAGAAAAGGCAGAGGAACCAGAGATCAAATTGCCAACATCCGCTGGATCATCGAAAAAGCAAGAGAGTTCCAGAAAAACATCTATTTCTGCTTTATTGACTATGCCAAAACCTTTGACTATGTGGATCACAATAAACTGTGGAAAATTCTGAAAGAGATGGGAATACCAGACCACCTGATCTGCCTCCTGAGAAATCTGTATGTAGGTCAGGAAGCAACAGTTAGAACTGGACATGGAACAACAGACTTTCCAAATCGGGAAAGGAGTACTTCAAGGCTGTATATTGTCACCCTGCTTATTTAACTTATATGCAGAGTACATCATGAGAAACACTGGGCTGGATGAAGCTCAAGCCGGAATCAAGATTGCTGGGAGAAATATCAATAACCTCAGTTATGGAGATGATACCACCCTTATGTCAGAAAGCAAAGAAGAACTAAAGGGCCTCTTGATGAAAGTGAAAGAGGAGAGTGAAAAAGCTGGCTTAAAGCTCAACATTCAGAAAACTAAAGTCATGGCATCGGGTCCCATCACTTCATGGCAAATAGATAGGGAAACAATTAAAACAGTGAGAGATTTTATTTGGGGGGCTCCAAAATCACTGCAGATGGTGACTGCAGCCATGAAATTAAAAGACACTTGCTCCTTGGAAGAAAAGTTATGATCAACTTAGACAGCATATTAAAAAACAAAGACATTACTTTGCCAACAGAGGTCCATCTAGTCAAAGCTATGGTTTTTCCAGTAGTTATGTAAGGATGGGAGAGTTGGACTATAAAGAAAGCTGAGCACCAAAGAATTGATGCTTTTGAACTGTGATGTGGAGAAGACTCTTGAGAGTCCCTTGGACAGCAAGGAGATCAAACCAATCCATCATGAAGGAAATCAATTCTGAATATTCATTGGAAGGACTGAGGCTGAAGCTGAAGCTCCAATACTTTGGCCACCTGATATGAAGAACTAACTCATTATCCTCTGACTTTTGACTCCAGGAAGCCTTTATGCACATGTATACTGTCTCCCTTATCCTTTACTCAGGGTTTTTGCCTCTCTTTGTCCCTGCCATGATTATTCCCTTGAGATGTTTACAAGAGACAAAGACTGGCTATTTACCCTGTATCTGTTGTTACTTCCATTTTGGAGGGCAAAGAGGAGGCTGGTTGTAAATTCCTCGACTGGAGCCCACCTATCTCTTGCCTCAGGAAGTGCAAATAGGAGGCTGTCTGGTTGTAAATGTCCAACCTGGAGCCCATCTATCTCCTACCTCAACAGAATATTCAGTTAGCTGTCCAGAGTCCTCTGCATTAGGATTCTATGCTCAAAATACAAATAACAATAATGTGTTACTTTGCTTCCACTTTGCCATTTTTCTTTGGGCAGCATTTTCCTTAGCAACCTCATGGAAAGGGGCAGTTGGACCTTAGAGTGAGATTCAAATTTTCCTGAGTCCCTTGCCCATAATGTCCTCTAATAATTTCCACCATCTGGTGAGCTAGCATATACTTTTAATCATTTATTTTAATAAATTTATAAGTATCAGTTGATGTACAGTATATCATCATGGTAATGAAAAGTAGCCAGCACAAATCAATCACCTACAATTCTGACTGATAGGAATTATTCACCTCATTTCAAAGATGAGGAAACCGAAGTTCAAAGATGTGAACTGACAAAGTCATGAACGGGTAAGTGGTAATCACAACTCAAACTCAGAATTGATTAACTCTAAATCCCAACTGCCTCCCCAGACTCTATGGGGAGAAATGGTAAATGTCTAAGGCCATGTCTTAACCTGCATGAGAATGTAGTCAAGGCCATTCCCCAGAGTCCCTCCTGGGTTTCCTTCTGGAAGAGTTCTGAACCAGATGAGCCAATGTTCTGATCAGATCAACAATTCTGCCCTTGAGGAAAGGTACATTTTTCTAACTAGGCAGAGGGATGGGTGGACCTGGGTAGTTTGTTTCTCTGACTGACGACTGTGTTGGGATCAGTTGTGACCAAAGTTACACTGAAACTGACTTGCTGTGACAAGAGGCTCCAGCCTTAGTTCCCAATCAACAATTCACAAGGAGAAGCCAAACTTTTACCTCCAGACTTTTATTTAATTAGGCTGTAAGGAGCTGCCCTGAGTGGTTAATTAGCATCAGAGTCAAGTTGCCTAGAGGTTCACTAGCAAAAACTCCCGTGAGTCTTGTTTAAAAAGCTGAGAGCGCACCTGTCCCTCTGAGGGAGCTTCTGCAGTGATAGCGGCTCAGAAGCTTTTCTGACACATTGTCATGAAAGAGGTCTCCTGGTTTTCCTCCTGGGCTGCTCTCAAGGGGCCATATTCTGCTTTAATTCTAGAAAGAGGAAAGGGGATGCCTTAACTCAGAAGATTTGCCTCCTCCCATCTGACGCCAATCCCCCAGGGCAGTATTGGAGGGAGCTATTAAATGATCATTTTAGAGGAAGGGTAGTTTTAAACCATTCTAGGCACGGCTCTTTCCCTTGTATTCTTTGAATAACATTATCCTGAGGCATCCAATTCAATTCCCCATTCTTTTGGTCTCCTTATTAAAAACCTTTGTTAGAGTGTCTACTTTAAACTAAAGCAGTGATTCTCTACCTCCCCTGTATCATTAGCATCATCCGGGGGAGCTTTTAAAACAATCCTGAAGCCCAGGACCACACCCCAGCTCAATTAAATCAGAATCTCTGAGTGCCACCCAGGTATCAGTTTTAAAGCTTCCAGGTGATTCCAATGAACTGCCAAGGTTGAGAACCAGTGATCTCTTTAGAGGGCTCTAATTGTCTTATGAAATTTGTTAGAGCCCTCATTGTGAGTTTTGAGCTCAGTAAATTAATAACCTTCTTCCCTAGTCTCCAAGGTATGTTTTTTATATCCTAAGAGTTTTCAAAAGTTTTTTATGTGTCAATATTTGATGCTGAGAGACCACAGAAAGAAGGCACTGTATTTACAATATTAATTCTATGTTTCTGATCTTTCATATTTCTATTTGCCATTTTAATCTCCTAGGTACACTGATAAATGAGTTTCCCTGGTGGCTCAGTGGTAAAGAACCTGCCTGCCAAAGCAGGAGATGTAGGTTCAATCTCTGCGTTGGGAAGATACCCTGGAGAAGGAAATGGAAACCCACTCCAGTATTCTTGACAGGAGAATTCCGGACTGAGGAGCCTAGTAGGCTATGGTCCATGTGGTCGCAAAGTCTGACACAACTTAGTGACTAAACAACAACACTGATAATACATGAATACAGTCTGATTGTAAAATTCAAACAGAAATTATGAAGTAAAAACTGAAATTCTCTTTTGAGTCCTACCCACAGATGTTACATGTACATATATATCTCCATGTAGGTAAACATAAAGATTAACAACATTTAAATCACACTACATAAATATATTATCTTGCAACTTGAATTTTTGTCTAACAAAATATCTTGAAGATAGTTCCAAGTCACCGCTATCTGCAATCTACACTACTGTTTTTAACTGCTCTATAGTATTTTAATAACATTTTATAATACAAAACCACCATAATTTATTTACTCATCTCTTTATTACTGGACATTTAGAGTTTCTATTTTCTCTTGTCTCTATTACAAACAACTTCTATGAACGCCTCTACATATATATTTTTCAAATGGTACTGTTGTTCATACCAACTGCAGGGTCTGGGAAATTTAAGTTTTCATATGGAATGTTTGGTAAACATCATTGTCCCTGCCATAATTGGAATATTTGTCATTTTCTGATTGATTTATTGGCATCCTCTGTATTTTATGGATACTATATGTACAATATTGTATGGATATATTATATTGTATGTCTACCATATAGATAATATTTTCTACAAATCCTTTGCCTCTGTTTTGACATCATTCATAGCATCATTACCATACATCATTTATCACACATGTTTTCACTTTTATGTAGTCAAGTCAGTCAGTCTTTCCCTTTAGAGCTTTAAGATTTATTTTATATTTACATTTTGTGGAAGGTTTAGTCCATCCCCAAGATTATAAAAATATTCTCCTATATTTTCTCCTTATTATTTTACAGGTTTTCGCCTTTTAGACCTCAAATCCATGTGGAATTTATTTTTATACATGGTATAAAGGAGAAATCTAAACTTAGATTATTTATATATTTTTATAGATATTATATAGCTATAAATTTCGATCAATTATATATTCACTTCTTCCAATTGAATATTGTCCCACAATTTTCTTTTCTGCCATATTCAAAAAGGCTAAATGTCTTTTTATGTAGGTCTGTTTCTGAATTCTACTCTGTTCCATCAGTTCTATTGCATTACTGTCTGTTTTTCTGACTGAGAAGAGAAATTCACCCTAAACGTTTGCTTTGTTTTTCAAAATTATTTTTTACTTTTGTACATTTTCTCTCCTTGATGAGCTTTAGAATAATTTTGACCTATTCTATAAAGACTCCTACTTGAATTTTATGAGTGTATTGAATATAAGTAATGATTTGGGAAATTAACATTTTTACCATATTATCTGCCCATCCAACAATAAGGATTATATGATCACCCTCTACTACCTACTACTTATGCGGCTTTGCTGTTAGCTTTCTTTTGAGAGATGCTCTCCTAGTCAGACTTTTTCTATAAGCAAATTATAAACAGAATACCTCTTCACTATTCTGGGGGAAGCCCCTGAACCAGAATATTAGAATTGAAGAGTTTCAGACTGAGGTAGTATGCATTTTGTTAAATAATACAAATGACCATCTTCACTGGACTGTGGCATCTCTGGGGAGATTACTGATATTAGCTCCTCTGTAGGGTGGTTAAATCTGGCAAAACTACAGTCCTCTGGTGTGTCCAGATATGGTCTGTTACAGACTTGAACTTGGGGAAAATGAGAACATGGAAGAGAGGAATGTCCTCTGCAAGAAACAAATATGCCTTAGGTTTATGTTGCCAGGATAAGGAAAGAAAAGATCAGAATGGAATCTTCTTAATTTCCTACTCATGGAGTAGGAAATGGCAACCCACTCCAGCATTCTTGCCTGGAAAATTCAATGGACAGAGGAGCCTGGCAGGCTACTGTCCATGGGGTCTCAAAGAGTTGGATGTGATTAAGCACATATCTTGAGTTATTTAGAATTCAGAAGCTAATGAATTTAATTCTTTTTAAATCACCCTAATGTCAAGATATTTAATAAAGAATTTTCTGTTTAAAAAAAAAAAGAGTGCATGGCCAATGGCATCTAGGGACAGTTAACATAAGCATCCACTCTGTTTTTCTGCATGGCAATCTCTTTGTGTTACCTTCAAGTCTTGATAGAGTCTGTTAATGCACAGCCCCAAGCAGTGTGTATAATGGTTCCTTGCTGTTGCTAACCAAAGCTACTACATTATCCCCTGACAATTTCCTTAAATTCTACCCCCACCTTTGAAAATAATCCTTTTTTCAATCTCCTCTCACTTGGAGTGTACCATCTCTTTTCTCTCTTGGACCGACTGCATAAGGCAAAATATGCTAGAGACAGATATTCACAAAGTGAGCGGTGTTAAGTCCTGAGCTAGGGCAGTGGCAGTGGAGACTGGGAAGGGAGACCAATTTGAGAAGTTCTGAAGAGAAAGTTTTGACCAGACTTAGTGATGGCTGCAGTCCATGGGGTCACAAAGAGTCAGACATGACTGAGTGACTATCACTCACTCATAGTGATTAATTAAATGGGGGAGGAGAAGGGTGGTAATAAGAGGAAGAACTTTAAAGACTCTTTTCAAGTTCCTGACTTTAATGACCAATGGTTGGCCATAATAGTCATGGGAAAGGGAGCAATTTTGATGTGTGAGTGGCAATGGATACAGTTAGTAGATAGATAGAAATATAAATCCTCTCAATATGTGAAGCATGTTGACCCTTAAGTGGGCTTTCCAGGTGGTTCAGCGGGTAAAGAACCTACCTGCTAACCAAGGAGACACAAGAGACATGAGTTCGATCCCTGGGTCCAAAAGATTGTCTGGAGAAGGGAATGGCTATCTACTCCAGTATTCTTGCCTGGAGAATTCCATGGCAAGAATGCAGGCTGCATCCACCTTTTTCTCAAGTGCACATGGAACATTCTCCAGGATAGATTACATCCTGGGCCATAAATCTAGCCTTGGTAAGTTCAAAAAAATTGAAATCATTTCAAGCATCTTTTGTGATCACAATGCAGTAAGATTAGATGTCAACTACAGGAAAAAAACAATTAAAAATACATACATAGGGAGGCTAAACAACACGTTTCTGAATAATGAACAAATCATGGAAGAAATCAAAAAGGAAATCAAAATATGCATAAAAACAAATGAAAGTGAAAATGCAACAACCCAAAACCTATGGGATTCAAAAAAAGCAGTACTAAGAGGAAGGTTCATATCAATACAAGCTTACCTCAAGAAACAAGAGAAAAATCAAATAAATAACCTGTGTACACCTAAAGCAACTAGAAAAAGAAGAAATGAAGAACGCCAAAGTTAGTAGAAGGAAAGAAATCATAAAAATCAGAGCAGAAATAAATGAAAAAGAAACAAAGGAGACTATAACAAAAAATCAATAAGACTAAAGCTGGTTCTTTGAGAAGATAAACAAAAGACAAACCATTAGCCAGACTCATCAAGAAAAACAGGGAGAAGAATCAAATCAACAAAATTAGAAATGAAAATTGAGAAATCACAACAGACAACACAGAAATACAAAGGATCATAAGAGACTACTATCAGAAACTATATGCCAATAACATGGACAACTTGGAAGAAATGGACAAATTCTTAGAAAAGTATAACCTTCCAAAATGGAACCAGGATGAAATAGAAAATCTTAACAGCCCCATCACAAGCACGGAAATCGAAACTGTAATCAAAAATCTTCCAGCAGACAAAAGCCCAGGACCAGATGGCTTCACAAGTGAATTCTACCAAAAATTTAGAGAAGAACTAACACCTATCCTACTTAAATTCTTCCAGAAAGGTGCAGAAGAAGGTAAACTCCCAAACTCATTCTATGAGGCCACCACCACCCTAATACCAAAACCAGACAAAGATGCCACAAATAAAAGAAAACTACAGGCCAATATCACTGATGAACATAGATGCAAAAATCCTTAACAAAATTCTAGCAAACAGAATCCAACAACATATTAAAAGGATCATACATTATGACCAAGTGGGCTTTATCCCAGGGATGCAAGCATTCTTCAATATTCACAAATCAATCAATGTGATACACCACATTAACAAATTGAAGGATAAAAACCATATATTATCTCAATAGATGCAGAGAAAGCCTTTGACAAAATTCAACACGCATTTAGGATAAAAATTCTCCAGAAAGCATGCATAGAAGGAACATACCTCCACATAATAAAAACCATATTTGATAGACCCACAGCAAATATTATCCTCAATGGCAAAAAATTGAAAGCATTTCCCCTAAAGTCAGGAACAAGAAAAGGGTGCCCACTCTCATCACTACTAGTCAACACAGTTTTGGAAGTTTTAGCCACAGCAATCAGAGAAGAAAAAGAAATAAAAGGAATCCAAATTAGAAAAGAAGAAATAAAAGTCTCACTGTTAGCAGATGACATGATCCTCTACATAGAAAACCATAAAGACACCAGCAGAAAATTACTAGAGCTAATCAATGAATATAGTAGAGTTGTAGGATATAAAATTAATACATGGAAATCCCTTGCATTCCTATACACTAACAATGAGAAAACAGAAACAGAAATTAAGGAAACAATACCATTCACCATTGCAATGAAAAGAATAAAATACTTAGGAATAAATTACTAAAGAAACAAAAGACCTATATACAGAAAACTATAAAACACTGATGAAAGAAATCAAAGATGACACAAATAAATGGAGAAATATACCATGTTCATGGATCAGAAGAATCAATATAGTGAAAATGAGTATACTACCCAAACCAATCTATAGATTCAGCGCAATCCCTATCAAGCTACCAATGGTATTTTTCACAGAACTAGAACAAATAATTTCACAATTTGTATGGAAACACAAAAAACCTAGAATAGCCAAAGCAATCTTGAGAAAGAAGAATGGAACTGGAGGAATCAACCTGCCTGACTTCAGACTATACTACAAAACTACATTCATCAAGACAGTATGGTACTGGCACAAAGACAGAAATATAGATCAAGCACCTGTAAAAGAATGAAACTAGAACATTTTCTAACACCATACACAAAAATAAACTCAAAATGAATTAAAGATCTAAATAAAAGACCAGAAACTATAAAATTCCTAGGGGAAAACATAGGCAGAACACTCTCTGCCATAAATCACAGCAAGATCCTTTATGATCCACCTCCTGAAATAATGGAAATAAAAGCAAAAATAAACAAATGGGACCTAATTAAATTTAAGAGCTTTTGCACAATGATGGAAACTACAAGCAATGTGAAAAAGACAGCCTTCAGAATGGGAGAAAATAATAGCAAATGAAGCAACTGACAAAGAATTAATCTCAAAAATATACAAGCCACTCCTGCAGCTCAATTCCAGAAAAATAAATGAGCCAATCAAAAAATGGGCCTAAGAACTAAATAGACATTTCTCCAAAGAAGACATACAGATGGCTAACAAACACATGAAAAGATGCTCAACATCACTCATTATCAGAGAAATGCAAATTAAAACCACAATGAGGTACCATCTCACGCCAGTCAGAATGGCTGCTATCAAACAGTCTACAAACAACAAATGCTGGAGAGGGTGACAAGAAAAGGAAACCCTCTTACACTGTTGGTGGGAGTGCAAACTAGTACAGTCACTATGGAGAATAGTGTGGAGATTCCTTAAAAAACTGGAAATAGAACTGCCATAAGACTCAGCAATCCCACAGCTGGGCATACACACCAAGAAAACCAGAATTGAAAGAGACACGTGTACCACAATGTTCATCGCAGCACTGTTTATAATAGCCAGGGCATGGAAGCAACCTAGATGTCCATCGGCAGACGAATGGATAAGAAAGCTGTGGTACATATGCACAATGGAATATTACTCAGCTATTAAAACAGAATGCATTTGAGTCAGTTCTTATGGGGTGGAAGAAACTGGAGCCTATTATACGGAGTGAAGTAAGTCAGAAAGAAAAACACCAATGCAGTATATTAATCCATATATATGGAATTTAGAAAGATGGTAACAATGACCCTATACATGAGACAGCAAAATAGACACAGAAGTAAAGAACAGACCTTTGGACTCTGTGGGAGAAGGCGAGGGTGGGATGATTTGAGAGAATAGCGTTGAAACGTATATGTGAAATAAATGACCAGTCCAAGTTCGAAGCATGAAATAGGGCACTCAAACCAGTGCACTGGAACAATCCAGAGGGGTGGGATGGGGAGGGATTTAGGAGAGGGGTTTGGGGATGGGGGGACACGTGTACAGCCATGTCGGATTCATGTCAATGTATGGCAAAAACCACCACAATATTGTAAAGTAATTAGCCTCCAATTAAAATAAATTAATTAATATTTTAGAAAAGATTAAAAAAAAAAGAATGCAGGCTGCAGTCCATGGGGTCACAAAGAGTCAGACGTGACTGTGTGAATAACACTGCTGCTTTTCACTTTCATCGAAAATATACAACTAACCCTTAAAATTCAAGAATAAGAAAGAAAACAACTTGATTTTTAAAGTGGACGAAAGATGTGAATCAGTTCAGTTCAATTCAGTTCAGTCGCTCAGTTGTGTCTGACTCTTTGTGACCCTATGAACTGCAGCATGCCAGGCCTCCTTGTCCATCACCAAATCCCGGAGTTTACCCAAACTCATGTCCATTGAGTCGGTGATGCCATGCAACCATCTCATCCTCTGTCATCCCCTTCTCCTCCTGCCCTCAATCTTTCCCAGCATCAGGGTCTTTTCAAATGAGTCAGTGATGGATACAAACTGATTTATTAGAATAGGACACTTGCAAGGCTTACAACTGGGCAGGCAAGAGGGTGCTAGTCCAAAAATTAGTGGGCTACAGTTTTATAATCAACAGAAAACTTGGGAGAGAAAGAAGACCACCTTCTTCCTCATTCTTGAGTAAATGTCACACTTCCATCATTAGTTCCTCCTACATGTTGGGCAGAGGCGTTTCCTTGTCCTTACATTATCAAGCCAGGACATTTGAGGCACAATGGAAATGAGCAAAAAGAAGGCATTGTATACTAACATATGGTAAATCATCAAAGGTTTCAGTATAATTTCACCCTTTCCTTATAGTTTTGCTTTCAGTGTGCACAGAGAAGCATGTCCTAGGAATCTTTAACTTACTGAGTCATTGGGCCTGAGCCTTATTCCACCATTGTTTTATTTTGGGGGCATGTCTCATGCTTCTGTTACCTGGTTTTGTTGCTAAGTGAGCCTGCTTGGTTTTGTGGTTATGCAAACATGCTTTCTTTAGTAATCATTAACTTACAGGGGTCTCCCATACTTTGATCTTTACTCATAATCCCTTAGTGGGATTAACTACTTAATCACCTACTCTGTCCCTATAATGAGCCTGACTTTTGTATCTTCCCATATATGGAAAAGTGCTAAATTCATTCATTAAAGATGTCTGGTTTTCTTCAATTAACCATAATCTTTTATGTTTTGAGTACCTGATTTTTGTTGTAAAATCTCCTGTGTATCTTGGCTCCACCTTACTGCTTCTGGTCACTCTCTGAGCTATCTGAGAGACTGAGGCCTGGGCTTAAGTCCTCAGTTTTGTCTGCTGAATAAAATAAAATTCTCAACAAGAAGGTTGTATATTTTTTTCAATCAACATCAGGCAGCAGAATAAATTTGTTTGTATTCCCTGAGTACAATAAATAATCTCTAGCTACTTACAAAAAGATGTCTTTCGGTAGGTGAAATAACCTATGGTGCATCCAGGCAATGGAATATTATTCAGCGATAAAAAAAAAAATGAGCTGCCAAGTCATGAAAACACATGGAAGAAACTTCAATGCAAACAGTAACTGAAAGAAGCCAAGCTGAAAAGCTATAGCATATTTCAACAGTGTATTCCAGAAAAAGATAAAACTATGGAGACACTAAAAAGATCAGTAATTACCAGAAGTTGGGGAAGGAAAGAAGGAAGAGATGGAGCACAGGAATTTTAAGACAGTAGAAATTTTCTATGTGATACTATAAAGGTGGATATGCATCATTTTATGTTTTACCTTTTATGACCTTTTATGATAAAACATTTTATGTTTTATCATTTTACCTAGAAGGTACACCACCCAGAATGAGGCCTAATGTTAACTATAGACTTTAGGTGATAATGTGTCAATGTGGGCAAGGGTAATACTGGGGGAGCTATGGATATGTAAGGGCAGGGGATACAAGAAAACTCTGTACTTTCTGATGAAGTTTTCTGTGAACCTATAACTGCTATAAAAAATAAAGTCCATTTAAATGGAAAATTTGAAAGAAAAAATACAAAATATCTAACTAAAAGTCCTGATTTTTATGCCAAATATAATTGAGGATAGTGTGGATTAGAGAAGCTAAATAAGTTGCCCCAACTGACCCATATAATAATTGATGGAACTGGAAATCAAAAACAAGTAACCTGGATTAAGAAGCTGAAGCAATAAAATGTTTAAGGAAGGCAAACAAAAAGCAATTGAAAATGAGGCTCGAAAAGGTTAACTCTTGCAAAACCTTATACAGCTTTTAAGAGGCAGAGCCAGTATTCAAATCTATTCAGTCTGACTCCAGAGCTTGTACCTTCATCCCTTCCCTGTAACACTAACCTGCATCTAGATACAGTCATCCATGCAGACATAGAACCTCAGAGACGTCAGAGGCCATCCCCTTTCCTTCCAGCCAACATGCTGACACGCACAGGAGAACAGGTATGAGCAGAGAGCACATAGAGGGTATCAGCACACACATGTACATACCACACATACATGTGCACAAAAACACTTGCACCCTCCAGCACCACGGTCCTACTTCCCTTCCCAGGTGTAGAGACTATACCTCCAGAGGCCAGATTCCCCAGTCTCCTGGGCACAGAGCTCAGTGAGGGCATCAGGACTGTTCTCCTCTCCTGGGAAGGCTGCAGGGATGATCCCCCGAGGGCTCTGGCTTGTGGGGGTTGTGGGGGAGGACATACCTCTGGGTCTCCCTTCTATCAACAGTTCCCACTGTAGGCAGGGAGAAGAACCAGTGCAGTTCTGAACATAGATCTTACCTGCCTCCTTCCTCAGAGAATCAGAGCCTGATCATAACCTGCTGGCAGGACCCCAGGCCTGACCAGGACCCTGAGTCTCCTCTGTCAGGTCCACAGGTAGGCAGCATGATGGACCTTTAAGAACAGAGATTAGGGGTTAACATCATCATGTGACCTTTTCCTAATCCTTTCTTCTCTCCTTCATCCCAAAAGCCAGTAAACACTGCCTCTTCTCTTTTTTCCCTCTCTCTGCTTTTCATCACATATCACACATTTTTGGAGAAGCTTCTCTGTGTAAAGTGCTGGCCCCTGTCTTAAAGGGCACAAAATGGAGTCAGCAGGAGAACAAGTGAATGAGACAGTTAAGATAATGCAGGTGTTAAGAGGATACAAGCTGGCTTCCACCACCACCTAGCTGTGTGGCCTTAACCAGGTCATTTCAGTTTCCTCTGCCTAACTTTCATTACCTGTAAAATGAGATGCTGTAATGACTAAATGTCTGAATATGTTTGAAGTGTTTAGAGCAGTGTCTGGCATGTATAAGCACTATGGAATTGTTAGCTATTATATGACCGTGATAGAGAATGTACATGGAAAGGGGCTGCAGTGACATGGGGGTCTCAAGGTGGAGGCATCTGGGGGAGGCATGGCCAGCTCAGTGGAGGAACAAGAGATCTGTTTTCAGAAGTCCCACTTTAAGCACCTCTGGTGGATCAGTATGTTGAGACAGAGGGAAGACAATAATACAGAAAGGAATCCAATAGGCATATTTGAAAAGTCCACCTGCCTTGGCATCTAGAATGGAACAGCTGGGAAGGGCTAGGTAAAGCTTTAATCTGCTATGGGAGTGAAAACTAGGCAGAAAGGAGAGATTTCAGAAAGTTGGGGAGGGAAAGACCATCCTGAAAACACCCTGCAGACTCTTATGAAGGTTGTATCACTTCAGGAGACTATACATTTGTGTGTCTTACTGCTGGTAGTGGGAACAGCGCTGGGCGGGGAGGGGTGGTCCAGGAGAAATTTTAACATCAGCTCCTGATGGTGGGAAAGCAGAGAACCAGTCTTCGCTCAGAATCTGCCAGAGCTGCGGTTCAAAGAGAAGGAAGAGAGCTGAGCATAAAGATTTGTGGAATGAGAGGTAGAAATGGGAGCAGAAAGCAGGGAAAACGACAGGATCCCAGTGTGTGGGAGACAAGGATGGAGGAGGAGGAGCAGGTGAGCAAGGATGTTGAAGGCAGTTTGCAAGAAGGAAGGACTGCTGCCTACGAAGGACTGGCCACTATCGCTCTCTACCATATGATGATGGTTTGGGGAAGAAGTCTGATAAAGTAGTTTAAAACATGCTATTTGAAATCAAACATACCTAGATTTAAGTGTCAGATATACCAGCTTTGTGACCCTCTGAACTTCAGTGTCTTAATCTATAAAAAAGCGATGATAATGCTACGAACATCACAGTGTTATTGTGTGGGTTACATGAGACAAATGCTAAGCACAGAATCTGTTCAGTAAACATCCAGTCATTTGTTTCAGTTCAGTCACTTTTCAGCTGTCCTCGCCTACTCATGGGAGCAGGTACATGAATATTGGGTAATTTTGCACCAGTGTATTGCCTGGTGGCTCAGACACATCTTAGCGACCAAACCATCACCACCACTGCCTGGTGACTCAGACTGTAAAGAATTTGCCTGCAATGTGGGAGACTCGGGTTCGAACCCTGGGTCGGGAAGATCCCCTGGAGAAGGGAATGGCTATTCACTCCAGTATTCTCGCTTGGAGAATTCCATGGGCAGAGGAGCCTGGCAGGCTACAATCCATGGGGTCGCAAAGAATGGGACACGACTGTGACTAACGCTTATTACCTACCAAACACATTTATTTCCTATTAGGGAAGTGCATTTTGTGCTCCCAGTTCCTATTCCCTGGTCAGGTGGGCTGGTGGTAAAGAAACTGACCTTGCATAAGTGGTTAGGAATCAAAGAAAGGAAAATCAATCTGAGATGGCAACTGTTCACAAAGTAGAAAATTCCAGTGGAGAAAGTAGAGCACTAAAGAAATGGTCTTTATTTCCCAATTATCAAGGAAGGGAGGAAACCTTTCAAGTATGGATAGTGTGATATAAAAGGCTTGCAAAAGTTCTGTCCCTCCTGGTCCTTCCCAGTGACAAACTGATGACAAACACTATTATTTAAATGTTGTTTTTCTAGCTTATTGTATGAGCAATAAAAGTAAACACCTGTGGGTGGCTCAGTGGTAAAGAATCCACCTGCCAAAGCAGGAGATATACGTTCGATCCCTGGTCAGGAAGATCCCCTGGAGGAGGGCATAGCAATCCACTCCAGTATTCTTGCCTAGGAAATCCCTTGGACAGAGGAGCCTGGCAGGCTCCAGCCCATGGGGTCACAAAGAGTCAGACACAACTTAACGACTGAGCACACACAGCACATACAGAAAGCTTTACTGAACACTCACTCAATTGTCTTTTTTTTTAATTTTGTCAGTAATACAAAATGTTTTATTACTAACCACAATCAATTCCACTTATGTAGTGCTTTACCATATAAAATGTGTTAGCATAAATTATCTTAAATAACAGGAAGGTGGTGAATGAATGTAGGGAATTAATAATGAACTTATACATAATCCAACCAAATCATAGAACTATGCTTTTGTGTTTTTTTTTTTTATAAATTTATTTATTTTAGTTGGGGGCTAATTACTTTACAATATTGTAATAGTTTTTGCCATACATTGACATGAATCAGCCATGGGTTTACATGTGTTCCCCTTCCTGGACCCCCCACCCACCTCCCTCCCCATCCCATCCTTCTGGATCATCCCATTGCCCCGGCCCTAAGCCCTTGTCCCATGCATCGAACTATGCTTTTGAAAGAAATGAGAAGTGCTTCCATTTTTACTCTTAAATTGACTGTGAATCAAAATCCCATGTTTCTTCATAATCATCAGAAAGCCTTGATAAGGTAGCATCCTACCTCTACCTCACGTGGGTCATGCGATACCAACACCATGGGAAAGAGGCTAAATACTTTGAAAGGGGCACAGGCAGTTCGTTTCTGAATTCTAGCACGCTCATTCTCTTTTTTCCCTGTTTTATCTTTTATTTTTTTATTATTATTTTCTATTGGAGGATAATTGTTTTGCAATGTTGTGCTGGTCTCTGCCGAACACTAACTCAAATCAGTCATAATTATATATATATATATCCCCATAATTTTATATATATCCATAATTATATATCTCCATAATTTTATATATATCCATAATTATATATATATATATCCCCGCCTCTTAAGCCTCCTTCCCCACCCCACCCCACCCCCATTCCATCCCTCTAGGTCATCACAGAGCACTGGGCTCCCTATGTTACATAGCAGCTTCCTGCTAGTTATTTATTTTACACATTATAGTGTATATATGTCAATGCTACTTTTTCAACTTGTCCTAGCCTCTCCTTCCCCCACTGTGTTTACAAGTCCATTCTCTACTTCTGTGTTTCCATTGCTTCTCTGTAAATAGGTTCATAACAGAGCTTCAGAATACCATTGGTAACACAAGTTTACCTCCTTTATCTGTGCTATGGTGGCAGCAAGCAGGTACTGCAAAGAAGTGGAATTGACTTTTACCCATGAGTCTCAACCAGCTGCAGTCAAAATCACTGAATTCATTTCAGGTCTACCTTAGAAAAGTATTTAGGGACAATCAATAGGGCAGTGTCCTATGTGTATTAAGTCGAGAAAACTTCCAGGCTCTGTAATGCTGGGTTTTGTTTTTGTTTTACAGCTTTATTGATTGTATAATTGATGTATAAAATCTACACATATTTAATGTATATAATTTGATAATCCTCATGTATATGCATATGTCTAATGCTGTTTGAATCTCCAAATGACAGGAGTAAGCAGGTAGAAAGTTGAAACACCCCGTTTTATTGATGGGTGCACTGAGGGGAAAGGACCTGCCCAAAACAGGAGGAAATAGACAAAGTTATCAATTTAAACTAAATGGGAAGGGGACTAACTACCGCCCTGAAAAATGTCACATAGATCTGAGGAATCCAGGTTCAGGACCAAGGCAGGTCAACCCTTTACCACTGGGAAAACAAAGTCTTAGACTGAGATAAAAGACACAGTGAAAGACACAGGGAAAGAATCCAAAGTCAAACGAATATATTGCCCAAGAGTGAGTCTCAGATTAGGAGTATCTACTAAAATTTTCTGTGCTCATACTCTCCAACTCAGCATTCCATCTCTTAGAATATATTCTGTATCATAGAAACTCTCTCATGAGTGCAAAATATTTATATACAAAAGTATCCATTGTAACACTGTCTATGAAAGAGAAAAAGTATTAGGAATAATATGACCCCATTTGTGAGTATGTGTGTATAGATAACTGTGTGTATAAAGTAACTGGAAAATATGCACATATGTCTAGCTCTTTGGGAAGTGGAATTTTAGGGAACATTCATCTTTAATTATAAAATTAATAAAAGAAACATGTGTCCCTTATTTTTCAATGTGAACACATAATGTAAGTGAAACACGGAAGGAACTCCACATTTCATCCCTTCATTGTCACTTCAGGAGGCACCTACAATACATAACCACACATACCACAACCAACACAACATATAAAGGAGATAACTTTCTTTACAAAAATAAGATTACTCTGTCTCCATTGTTCTGCAACTTGGTTTCGTCACTTAACAAAATATCACAGACAGCAGTGTAACAGCGATAATACAGTTTAGCAATGAATAGCTCCCGCTCTGCCATTGCACTGCCTGAATTCAAATCTCAGCTCTACCACTTACTAACTATGGGATCTGGTAAGTTAACTGACTTTGCTAAACTATATTTTAATCTGTAAAGTAGGAATAATAGTGCATATCTCTCAAGATTTGGAGACATTAAAATGATAAGAGCCAAAGTACCTAGCATGTGGAGTATATTGAGTGTTAATAAATGTTGACTAGCGTCAGTCATCTACATTCTTTAGAGACTGTGTGATAGTAAGTAATGCAAATTCACTATAATTATTATAATAATTCAACTATTTATGAATATTTAGGTTGGGTTATCATTGTGTTTTGTTTGTTTTATCATACTGTTTTCTCTGGTATTATAAGCAATCTTACAATAAAAAATATATGTACATATCCTTGTGCTACACATATGACTATTTTAAAAGGATAGCTTCCTACCAATATAATCATTGGATAAGGAGATGCAGGTTTTCAAATCTGATGGAGACTACCAAAAGGTTTATACTGATAATTGTTTCACCATCAGGTATGTGGAGGTCTTTTTCCCTTTGGATATTGTTCAAACAATTTTATGGATATTCTGATAGATGATAATTGTACTTAAGTCTAATTTCTATTTTCTGACTACCAATAAGGTTGAACATCTTACATGTTTTCTTTGGTAAATGTGTTGTAGATATTTTCTTTGAGTCAATAGTTTATATTTTAGCTATTCTTGCGGTCTCTTTGGGGGTAATATTCATATTTTTGAGTATGGTATTTTGTCATTCTTGCTTCTACAACTTTTTTCTTGCCTGGAATGGCATCCCCATCCTGAGACCATAAAAATGTGCTCCTTTACTTTTGCCTAATTAATATATTTTATGTTTTTGATTCTTAATGTTTAGATAATTAATTCATATGGGTTTGTGCAGGTGAGAGAGAAATCCAGCATCATTTTTAGCGAATGTTTAGCCAATTATCATAAATGTCACTTGATAGTCCATCCTTTCTCCATTACTATGAAATGAATCCTTATTATTTATTAAGTTCCATATAGATCTAGATCTATGTATATGTATAAATACAGGCATACAAACTTCTTTGTTGGTCCATTGACTTTTTACCTCTATATATACCATTACCTTATTGCTTTCATTTCTAGGTCCTTTAATTTTCAGGTATGAAAATTCTCTGTCATTATCCTAATATTTTCAAAATTATCTTCTCTTTTCTTAGCCATTTACACATCTAGATGACTTTTAGAATGACCTTCTCAATTCCATGAAAACCTCCCCTTCGGATTGGGATTGGTATATATTCACTATTGATACTGTGCATAAAATAGATAACTAATGAGAGCATACTGGATAGCACAGGGAACTCTACTCACTGCTTGTGGTGACCTAAATGGGAAGGAAATCCAAAGAAGAGGAAACAAATGTGTATAGACAGCTGATTCACTTTGCTGACAGCAGAAGTTAACACAACATTGTACAGCCACTATACTCCAATAAAAATTAATTTTAAAAGATAAAAAAAAATAAATCCTCTTGGGGTGTTATTATAGGTGCATTGAATCATTAATTCAAAATTTTTTTCAGATTTATTGAGATATAATTAGCATGTAACATTGCATAAATTTAAGGTGTACAATGTGATGTTTGATACACTGATATATGGCAAAATGATTGCCACGCTGGGGTTAGTTAACACCTTGATCAACTCACACAATTACCTTTTTGTATGTGTGTGTGGTGGGAAGATCTAAGATCTAAGATCTACTCTCTTAAGAAGAATGGTGGTCACCAGGGATGGGAGTTGGAAGAATGGGGAAAATGTTGTTTAAGAGTACAAAGAGTAGAAAATTTGCAATCATTATTAGAACAATAAGTGCAGGAGATCTAATACACAGCCTAGCAAGTACAGACAACAATACTAAACTATGCATGTACCTCAAAAGTAGCTAAGAGACTAGATCTTAGTTATACCCACCACACAAAAAGAAATAATAATTATGTGTGGTGATAGAGGTGTTAGCTAATGATATGCTGGTAAACAATTTTTAAAAAAAGATTAAAGGAGCTAGATTATAATCTGAAAAAAATGTATCAAATCAGCAAATTGTACACCTTAACTTACACAATGTTATATGTCAATTTTATCTCAGTTTGAGCCATGTAGCACAATAGTAGTAGCCAGAGGCCATCTGTGCCTTCTCTTCCATGATGCTGGTGGGAATGGGACTCATATTCAAAGTTTTATATTCCTGCAGTAACTGAATGTTTAATATGAGAACTTCAACATTTTCAATTGGAAACAAATATTTATTTAAAGGAATAAACTCAGTGACATAGGCTAATCCTGGGGTAGAACAGTTGAGTCTTGAATAATACAAAAATAAAGGACATTGACCCTTCCTGCAGTCAAAAATGCACATATAACTACACAGACAGCATGCCATCTCCATGGGTGCTACTTTCAAGGACTCAACCAACCAACAGATCATATTTATTGAACTACATATTTATTGAAAAATCTACTATAAGTGGATCTGCACAATTCAAGCCCAAGTTGTTCAGTGGTCAACTATATTTCTATTTGGAATGGCATCCCTGACCCTTAGTGCAAGAGACCCAGGTTCGATCCCTGGATTGGGAAGACCCCCTGGAGGAGGAAATGGCAACCCACTCCAGTATACTTGCCTGGAGAATTCCATGGACAGAGGATCCTGGTGGGCTACAGTCCATGGGGTTGCCAACAGTCAGACACGACTGAGTAACTAATATACCTGAAAGAAAAACTTAGATTTTAAGTGTCCAGATCATTGTAACCAAACAGAGTGCTTAAATAAATATTAAGCAGGCTTTTCTCTGAAGCCACAACATTCTCATCTGAGCTCTGTGGATAATGGGGAGCACTGCTTAAATCCGGTTCACACTTCTGTCCAACCCCCGCTTCCATCACCCCCACCTCTGCACATATGAGTAGGAAAGAATCTGAGTGAGGGGACATCTGGGAGGGGAACCTCTTGTATGAAAGCATCCTGATTCAGATTAGGACCCGGCAGTTTCTTCCCCTATTTTACAAGAAGAAAGGGAGGGGCATTAGGGAGTTGGTCAGGAAAGAACCTAGGAGGAATCTTTAAAAAGAGAACTGAGAAGAACTCAGACAAATTAGGCTATATAGAACTCCCTTAACTTATATGCAGAGTACATCATGAGAAACTCTGGGCTGGAAGAAACACAAACCGGAATCAAGATTGCTGGGAGAAATATCAATAACCTCAGATATGCGGATGACACCACCCTTATGGCAGAAAGTGAAGAAGAACTAAAGAGCCTCTTGATGAAGGTGAAAGAGGAGAGTGAAAAAGTTGGCTTAAAGCTCAATGGTCAGAAAACTAAGATCATGGCATCTGGTCCCATCACTTCATGGGAAACAGATGGGGAAACAGTGGAAACAGTGTCAGACTTTATTTTTTTGGGGCTCCAGAATCACTGCTGATGGTGACTGCAGCCATGAAATTAAAAGTTGCTTACTCCTTGGAAGGAAGGTTATGGCCAACCTAGATAGCATATTTAAAAGCAGAGACATTACTTTGCCAACAAAAGTCCGTCTAGTCAAGGCTATGGTTTTTCCAGTGGTCATGTATGGATGTGAGAGTTGGACGGTGAAGAAAGCTGAGCCGAAGAATTGATGCTTTTGAACTGTGGTGTTGGAGAAGACTCTTGAGAGTCCCTTGGACTACAAGGAGATCCAATCAATCCATCCTAAAAGAGATCAATCCTGGGTGTTCATTGGAAGGTCTGATGTTGAAGCTGAAACTCCAATACTTTGGCCACCTCATACGAAGGGTTGACTCATTGGAAAAGACTCTAATGCTGGGTAGGATTGGGGGCGGGAGGAGAAAGGGATGACAGAGGATGAGATTGTTGGATGGCATCACCGACTCGATGGACATGGGTTTTGGTAGACTCTGGGAGTTGGTGATGGACAGAGAGGCCTGGCGTGCTGCAGTTCATGGGGTCACAAGGAGTCGGACACGACTGAGCGACTGAACTGAACTGAACTGAAAGACATATGGGAAATTTTTAGTTCTCATTTGCAAAGCAGCATAAAATTATTCAACTTCCCCTTCATTGAGTTATAACTCCTTGTTTCCATAGTTTCTTGAAGAAAATAATCTAACAAAACATGGTAGACTTCTTTTTTTTTTTTTTGAATAGGCTGGAGTTTAGGAAAGAGCCATCTTCAAATCGCCCTTCCCATCTCTCCCACACCACCTTCATACTCTGACCAGGGGTCAAGGACACGGAGATGAAGAACCACAGCAGCAGCACTGCGGGCTTTATCCTCCTGGGCATCTCTTCCAACCCCCACCTGCAGAAACCCCTCTTTGCTGTCTTCCTCATCATGTACCTGATCACCCTGGTGGGGAATGGACTCATCATCCTGGCCATCCACTCTGACTCCCGGCTCCACACCCCTATGTACTTTTTCCTCAGCAACCTGTCCTTCATGGATATCTGCTTCACAACAGCCACTGTGCCCAAAATGCTGGTGAACTTACTCTCAGAGACAAAGTTTATCTCCTACGTGGGCTGTCTGGTCCAGATGTACTTCTTCATGGCTTTTGCAAATACTGACAGCTACCTGCTGGCCTCGATGGCCATAGATCGGCTGGTAGCCATCTGCAACCCCTTCCATTATGATGCGGTCATGAGCCCACGGCGTTGCCTCCTCCTGTTGCTGGGTTCGTGCGCCATCTCTCACCTGCACGCCTTGCTGCGTGTGCTACTCATGTCCCGCCTGTCTTTCTGTGCCTCCCATGTCATCAAGCACTTCTTCTGTGATACCCAGCCTGTGCTCAAGCTCTCCTGCTCTGACACTTCATCCAGCCAGATGGTGGTCATGACCGAGACCCTGGCTGTCATTGCCACCCCTTTCCTGTGCATTCTCTTCTCCTACCTGAGAATCCTCGTCACTGTGCTCAAAATCCCCTCTGCAGTTGGGAAGTGGAAGGCCTTCTCCACCTGTGGCTCTCACCTCACTGTGGTGGTCTTCTTCTATGGGAGTGTCATCTATGTCTACTTTAGGCCACTGTCCATGTACTCAGTGGTGAAGGACCGGGTAGCCACAGTTATGTACACAATAGTGACACCCATGTTGAACCCTTTCATCTACAGCCTGAGGAACAAAGATATGAAGAGGGGTTTGAGGAAAATAAGGGACAGAATTCACTCATAGAAAAACATCAAGAGGGAATGTTATCATTGGGAGGTGACCTAAGAAATGGTCAGGTTATCCTTCCTGTGTACCCATTTTTCACATGGTAGCCAAAGAGTTCATAAGAGGAGGTGCTGAATCACAGTAAGAGCATTGATCTGGGAGTCGGATCATTCGGCCTCTATCGATGACCTTGAACAAATATACGTTCAATCCCTGACCAAGTATTGCTAGAAATCCAGATTTAGGAAAACAGATTTTGCCACCCATATAGTAGAATAATAAAATTACTCCAAAAGAACTCTTTCATATACTTCACACTGGCTAGTGCTCTCAAGAACTCATGCAGTTCTATTATTTTAAAAATAAGAAATAACATGGGTTTGATAGAAAATTGAGAAAGAGTTCTTGGAATAATGACCTAAGATTGTCCTTAAAGATAGTTTGAATTTTGAGAAGAAGATTCAATAGAAGAGGAGATGAGCAGAGCATTTCAAAGAATGGGAACAAATTTTCTCAGTATATAAAAATAGAACCAAAAAATTAAAGATCTAAATGTAAGACCTGATCCATAAAACTTCTGGAGCAAAACACAGAACAGTCTTTGACATAAATCGTAGTGATATTTTTTTAAGATCTTTCTCCCAAGACAAAAGAAATAAAGGCAAAAAATTTTAATGGGACCTAAATAAACTTAAAAACTTTTGCACAGCAAAAGAAGCCATTGACAAAATGAAAAGATAACCTAATAAATGGGAGAAAATGCTTGGTTGTTATCCAAAAATATATAAATGTCTCATACAACTCAACAAAACAACAACAACAGTACAATTAAAAAATGGCAATAAAACTCGACCTGACATTTTTCAAAAGAAGATATACAGATGGCCACAGGAATATGAAAAGAGACTAAACATCTCTAATCACCAGAGACTGCAAATCAAAACCACAATAAGATATCCCTTCATACCTGTCAACAGGGTGATCATCAAAGTCCACAACTAACGAATGTTATCAAAGCTGTAGAGAAAAGGCATCCCTAGTAAACTTGGTGGGAATGTAAACTCGTGCAGCCACTGTGGAAAACAGCATGGAATTTCCTCAAAAAAATAAAAAGGGAAATACCATGCATGCATGTGTGCTAAGTCATTTCAGTCATCTCAGACTCTGTGAGACCCTATGAACTGTAGCCTGCCAGGCTCCTCTGTCCATGGGATTCTCCAGGCAAGAATACTGAAGTCTATTGCCATGCCCTCTTCCAGGGGATCTTCCAGATCCAGGGATCGGACCCACATCTCCTGCGTCTCCTTCATTGCAGGCAGATTCTTTACTGCTGAGCCACCAAGAAAGCCCAGAAATAACATATAATACAGTAATTCTACTCTTAGAAATATATCAGAAAAATAACACTAATTCAAAATGATGCATGCACCCCCGATGTTCACAACTCACTATTTATGGTAGCCATGATAGAAGAACAATCTAAGTATTCCTAAAAAGATGAATGGATAAAGAAGATGTGATACACACACACACACACACACACACACACATGCTTCCCAGGTGGCTTGATGGTAAAGAATCTGCCTTCTGATGCAGGAGATGTAAGAAATGCAGGTTCAATCCCTGGGTCAGAAAAATTCCCTGGGGTTCCCTGGAGTAGGAAATAGCAACCCACTCCAATATTCTTGCCTGGAAAATTCCATGGACAGAGGATCCTGGTGGGCTACAGTCTATGGGGGACACAAGAGTTCAACACAACTGAGTGACTGAACACACACACACACATACATGTATATACAATGGAATACTACTCAGCCATACAAAAGAATGAAAATACTGCCATTTACAACACTGTGGATGGACCTAAATGATGGACCTTAGTGAAATAAGCGAAGAAAAGAAACAAATATTTTGTTATCACTTCTTTGTGGAATCTAAACGTAAAACAAATGAATGAATATTTTAATAAAAACAGAAACAGACTCAAAGACGTACAAAACAAACTAGTGGTTACCAGTGAACTAAGCCAAGTGGGGAGGGGCAATATAGGGGTAGAGGATTAAGAGATATAAACTATAATGTATTAAAAAAAAACAAGGATATTTTGTACAGCACAGGGAACTATAGCCATTATTTTTATATAGTAAACTGAGTATAATTTGCCAAAATATTGCAAATTATGAATCATTATGTGGTACACCTGAGACTAAAATAATATAATAAATCATCTATACTTTAATTTAGAAAAAACAAATACTGGAAACCACCCAAGCAGGTAAAAGCAATAAACACTGGAATGTGTTTGAGAGGCAGACAAAAGCACTGTGGGGCGTGTTCAATTTAAGAGCAGAGAGACTAGGATGAGAATACAGAGGTTGCCATTAAGCAGTCAGTCACTGCAGCTGCCCCTAGCCGTGCACCCTGAGGAGACTCAGGATGAGAAAATACAGGACACTGGCCCCAGATAGCTGAGTGCATAGCAAAGGAACAATTTCATAGAGTCCAGACTTTGCATCTCCCCATCCGGTCCCATCACTTCACGGCAAAGAGATGGGGAAACAATGGAAACAGTGAGAGACTTTATTTTCTTGGGCTCCAAAATTGCTGCAGATAGTGACTGCAGCCATGAAATTAAAAGATGCTTGCTTCTTGGAAGAAAAGCTATGGCCAAACTAGACAGCATATTAAAAAGCAGAGACGTTACTTTGCCAACAAAGCTCTGTCTAATCAAAGCTACAGTTTTTCCAGTAGTCATGTATGGATGTGAGAGTTGGACCATAAAGAAAGCTGACCTCTGAAGAATTGATGCTTTTGAACTATGGTGTTGGAGAAGACTCTTGAGAGTCCCTTGGACTCCAAGGAGATCCAACCAGTCCATCCTAGAGGAAATCAGTCCTGAATATTCATTGGAAGGACTGATGCTGAAGCTGAAACTCCAATACTTCGGCCACCTGATGTGAAGAACTGACCCATTGGAAAAGACCCTGATGCTGGGAAAGATTGAAGGCAGGAAGAGAAGAGGATGACAGAGGATGAGATGGTTGGATGGCATCACTGACTCAATGGACATGAGTTGGAGTAAGCTCCAGGGATTGGTGATAGACATGGAAGCCTGGCATGCTGCAGTCCACGGGGTCGCAAAGAGTCAGATGCGACTGATCGACTGAACTGAGCTGATACATAGAAAAGTGAGAGTCTGAGAGGCTGTGATCCAGGCTGAAGTCCTCGTTTTGGTCTGCCAAATAAAATATAATTCTCAACGTTTACAGTGTGCTTTTCTGTCAACATCAGGTAGCAAAATTAATTTTTGGCATTTCCTGTGTACAATAAGTCACGTCTAGCTACTCGCAAAAAGATATATTTAGATAAGTTACATAAACATCCAGGCAATGCAATAGTATTCAGCAATAGAAAGAAATGAGCTGCTAAGCCATGAAAACACATATGGAAGAACTTTCAAGCATGTACTAACTGAAAGAAGCCAATCTGAAAAGGCTACATTCTATATGATTCCAACACTGTATTCCAGAAAAGGCAAATCTACAGAGACACTAGAAAGATCAGTAGTTGCCAAGGGCTGAGGGAAGGAAAGAAGGATTAGACAGAACTCAGAAATTTTAGGGCAATGAGACTACTCTGAATGATACTATGATGATGGATACATGTCATTATATTTTTGTTAAAACTCATAGAAGGTACAACATCAAGAAAGAAGCCTAATGTAAACTATGGACTTTGGGTGATGATGTGTCTATATAGGTTAATCAGTTATACCAAATATACTCTGGTGCAGAAGGGTAATCATGGGGGAAGCTATGTGTATATAAGGAGAAGGAAATGGCAACCTACTCCAGTATTCTTGCCTGGGAAATCCAATGGATAGAGGAGCCTGGAAGGCCACAGTCCATGGGGTCGCTAAAGAGTCGGACACAACAGAGTGACCAGACAACAACAAATATACATAAGGACAGGTGTAACAGGGGACCTCTCTGTATTTTCTGATCAACTTTTCCATGATTCTATAAATGCTCTGAAAGATAAAGTCTATTTAAAGGAAAAAAATTGAAAGAAAAGAAAACAAAATGCATATCTAAAAGTTGTGATTGCTGTATCACTTATACTTGAGGAGAGTGTGGATTAAAGAAGTTAAATAACTTTCCCCAGTTCACCCATATAGTGATTGCTGGAAGTGAAATTCAAAAATAAGTAGTCTGGCTTCAGATCTTGAAGTAATAAAATGTTTAAGACAGACAAACAAAAATCAGTCAAAAATGAGTCTCAAAACGGTTAACTCTGGCGGTCCAGTGGTTAAGACTCCACACTTCCACTAAGGGGGCGTGAGTTCAATACCTACCTGGTCAGGTAACTAAGATCCCTCATGCCACACGGTGCAGTCAGAAGGGAAAAAAAAAGATTAACTCCTACAAAAGTTCCTACAGCTTGTAAGAGACAGAGCCAGTATTCAAATCCATTCAGTCTGACTCCAGAGTTTATACCTTAATCTCTTTCCTGTAACACTAACCTACAGTTAGATACAGTCATCCCTGCAGACATAGAACTGCAGAGATATCAGAGGCCATCACTTCTCCTTCCACCCAACATGCTGACATGCACACGAGCACAGGTGTGTACAGAAAGCACATAGAGTGTACCAGCACACACATGTAAACATAGCACTCATACACATCCATGAACACACCTCCACCCCTACAGCTCCATGGCCCTACTTCCCTTCCTGGGTGTAGAGGCTACACCTCTAGAGCCCAGATTCCCCAGTCTTCTAGGCACAGAGCTCAGTGAGGACATCAGGACTGTTCTCTCCTGGGAAGGCTGCAGAAATGATTCCCAGGGCTCTGGCTTGCAGAGGTTGGTGGAGGGGAATGCCCCTGGGTCCTTTCTATCAACAGTTCTCATTGCAGGTAGAGAGAAGAACCAGCACATTTCTGAAGTTAGATCTCACTGCAACCTGTCTCCTTCCTCAGAGATTCAGGGCCTGATCATAATCCCCTGGCAGGACCCCAGGCCTGATCAGGACCCTAAATCTCCTCTGTCGAGTCCACAGGTAGGCAAGCTGAGGGGTCTCTGGGAACAGAGCCTGAGGGTTAACATCTTCCTGTGACCTTTTCCTAATCTTCTCTTCTCTCCTTCATTTCAAAAGCCAGGAACCATGGCCTCTGCTCTACTTTTTCATCTCTCTGCTTTTCATCATGTATTACACACTGTTGAAGAACCTACTCTGTGTGAAGCACTGGCCCCTGCCCTAAAGGGCTCAAAATGATGTCGGGGGGAACAAGTGAACAAAAATCTTAGGATAATGCAGAGGTTAGGAGCACACACCCTAAATTTGGCTTCCACTATCACCTAGCTGTGTGGCCTTCAACAGGTCCCTCTGCCTCACTTTTTCATTTTCTGTAAAATGAGGTGCTATAAAGACTGTATTTCTTAATATATGTGAAGTTCTTGGAGCAGTGTCTGGCATATTTTTTAAGCACGATGGAATTGTTAGCTATTATATGACCATGATAGAGAATGTACGTGAGAAGGGCTGCAATGGGGGTATTAAAGTGGAGACATCTGGGTGAGGCATGGCCAGCTCACTGGAGGAACACAAGAGATCCCCCGTTTTCAGAAGTCCCACGTGAAGCACCTCTGATGGATCAGTATGTTGAGTGAGAGGGAAGACAATTGTACGCAAAAAGGATCCCAGAGGGAATATTTGAAAAGTTCACTTGCCTTGGCATCTAGAATTGAACAGCTGGGAAGGACTAGGTAAAGTTTTAATCTTCTATGGGAGTGAAAACTAGGCAGAAAGAAGGGGAGTAAATACCTTTTAAGGAGGGACAGTGTGATTTAAAAGGCTTGGAAACATTCCCAGGGCTTCCTGGTCCTTCCTACTTATTACCAGATGAAAGCCCCATCGTTAAAAAGATCATTTTTGTAGGTTATTGTAGGAAGAGTAAAATTAAACACCTATAGAAAGAATTACCAAACTTTTACCAAAATATATCTTTAATTTTGCAAGTAACACAAAATGTTTTATTGCTAATCATAATCACTTTCATTTACAAAGTCCTATACCACAAAAAAATGTCTTAGCATATATTATTTAAGTAATTGGAAGGTAGTCAAATAATTTATGTAATTAATCATAAACTTAAAAGTGAAGATAATCTAATCAAATTGCTATAATTGTGCTTTTGAAAAAAAATGAAAAGTGCTTCAATTTTCACTCTTAAATTGGCTGTGAATCAAAAACCCACACTTCTTAATTATCACAAAGCCTTGTAAAGGCAGCATCCTAGCTCAACCTTCTGTGGGTCATGCTAAACCAACAGCATGAGAAAGAGAGGCTAAATATCTGGAAGGGGGCACAGGCAGTCCGTGTCTGAATTCTAACATCTCATTCATTGATACTGCATTTTCCCATCAAGAGTCTCAGGATAGGTAACACATGTAATGATCTGGCATTAGATAACACAAGCTTCTCTCCTCTAAGTGTGCTCTGGGGGCAACAAACAGATATTGCATGTACGTGGAATTGACTTTTACCCATGAGACTGCTCACCCAACTGCAGTCAAAATCACTGAATTCATTTTAAGGCTAACTCTGAAAAGTTTTCAGAGACAAATAGGCAGGATTCTCTTAAGAGTGTAGATTAAGTCTGCAAATCTTCAACACTCTGCAATGCTGCTTGCCTCTTTTTTTTTTTTTTTAGCTTTAAAGAAGTCTAATTGATATACAAATCTGCACGTATTTAATGAACAATTTGATGTGATGATGGTACACAGTAATATACAAATGTCAAATGTTACTTGAGTCTACATGACAAGAGCAGGCAGGCAGAAAGTTGAACCACGCCCCTCCCCCCATCTTTTTGACTGGGTACACTGAAGTGAAAGGACCTGCCCAAGGCTTGAGGAAACGGACAATCTTACCAGTTTCAGCTAAATGGGAAGGGGACTCACTACTGCCCTGAGAAATGTCACATAGATCTGAGCAATCTGGGTTCAGGACCAAGGCAAGTCAGATAGTCCTTCACCACCAAGGAAAACTGAGGCTAAAAAAAAAAGAGAGAGAGAGACAGTGAAGGAAACCCAGGAAAGAGTCCAGAGTCAAATGAATACTTTCCCCAGGAGTAGGTTGAAGAGTAATTGTCTCAGATTGGGAGTACCTACTAAAATTTTCTGTGTTCACAAGCTCCAACTCAGCTTTCCACCTCTTAGAATATATTCTGTACCATACAAACTCTCTCATGAGAGCAAAATATTTATATACAAAAATATCCACTGCAACACTGTCTATGGAGGAGGAAAAGTATTCTGAATGATATGACCCCATTTCTGGATATAATATGTGTGTGTAGATCTAAGCAGAGAAAGCAACTTAAAAATATGCACACATCCCTAGTTCTCGGGGAAGTCCAATTTTAGGGAACTTCCACTTTTTAATTATAAAATTAATTAAAGAGACATGTGTCCCTTATATTTAAATGCAAACACATAAAGTGAAATACGGAAGGAACTCCACACTCCATCCCATCATTCTCACTTCAGGAGGCAACTACCCTAGGTAAACACAGACGCCACAACAAAGAAAACATATAAAGGAAGTATATCTCTTCACAAAAATAGGATTACTCTATCCGCTATTCTGCAAATTGCTTTTATCACTTAAAATATCATAGGCAGTAGTGTAACAGTGACAACACAGTTTAGTAATGAATAAATACCTTCCACTTTGTGATCAAACTGCCTGAATTCAAATCTCAGCTCAACCACTTACTAACTATGGGATCTGGTAAGTTGGTAAACTTTGCTAAACTGTAATTTTTTATCCTGTAAAATAGGGATATAATAGGGCCTATATCTTATAATTTGGAGACAATAAAATGATAAAAATAGTCAAAGTACTTCTTGCGTCAGTGTGTGGTATATATATATTGAGTGATAATAAATGTTGACTAATATTAGTCATTGAATTTCTTTAAAGACTGTGTGTAGATGTTTAGGTTGTTTCCTCTGTTGGTTGTTTATTTGTATTGTTGTATTTGGTATTGTAAGCTACTAAAATCAAAATGTTGTTTATAATACCAAATTTTCCCTGATAGCTCAGGTAGTAAAGAATCTGCCTGCAATGCAGGAGACCCCGCTTTGATTCCTGGGTGGGGATGATCCCCTTGGGAAAGGATAGGCTACTCACTCCAGTATTCTTGGGCTTCCCTTGTGGCTCAGCTGATAAAGAATCCGCCTGCAATGCAGGAGACCTGGGTTCAATCCCTGGGTTGGGAAGATCCCCTGGAGAAGGGAAAGGCTACCTACTCCAATATTTTGGCCTGGAGAATTCCGTGGACTGTAGAGTCCATGGGGTCGCCAAGAGTCAGACACAACTGAGTGACTTCCACTTTTCAGTTTATTCAGTATTGTAAGCAATGCTAAAATCAAAATGTATGTACATATCTTTGTGCTACACTTAGATGACTATTTTTCATAGGTAGGTTTGTATAATATCCTTGACTATTTTTTAAGGATAGGTCTTCTTCCTTTTCTATATTGCTAAAAAATATACATTTACAATAATGGGGAAATTTTCTATCCTCTTCAACGTTTCTTTCCACTAGTTTAATAATCAAATTGACATGAGACAAATTAATGGGGGAAAATCAAATTTCATTTTCTTTGGGAACTCCACATACGTGACAGGGCCAGAGACCTTACAGACATGGGAGGTTAAAAGACAGAAAGGTCCAATGAAATCTATGTGCCATCTCAAGCTAGGTTAAGGTAGGAGCCTGGGGCTCTCAAGAACAGAAGGTTTATCCACAAACAATAAGAAGAGCAGATGCTGGGTGGTGGGATGTTTGTCCTGCCATACAGATGGGTCCATTTGGATAAAATTTCTCTCTGGTAATAATTCCATTTCAATTCTATGAAGTAAAGGGAGAAGCAGCAGCTTTTGTCGAGCCCGATGGGTCTCAGTTGCTTTGAAATCAAACTAATCTACAGGCCAAAATGACACATCCCAGGGAAACCTGTTCTGAACCTTTACACAATCTCACAGGTATAAATTGCAATTCAGTCTAATTTCTACTTTCTGATTGCCAGTGGGGTTGAACATCTTCTCATGTGTTTACTTTGGTAAATGTGTTGCAGATATTTTCTCTGAGTCAATAGTTTATATTTTAGCTTTCTGTATGGTCTCTTTCGGAGTAATGTTCACATTTCTGAGTACAGTATTTTGTCGTTCATGCATCTATATTTTATTTCTTCCTTGTGATGTCATCTTCATTATGAGACCATAAAAATATGCTTCTTTACTTTTACCTAATTATTTTATTGTTTAGATTCTTTTAAATTGTTCATTCATATGGGCTTTACTTCTATGATGGATTAGACAGAAATCTAGCCTTATTTTTTCAAATCATTGAGCCAGTTGTCATAAATATCACTTTTTAAAGAGTCCATCCTTTCTCCATTGGTATGAAATAAATTTGTACTATATATTAAGTCCACACAGATCTAGCTGTATATACGTGTGTAAATACAGGTATACAAAATTCTTCATATTGAACCATTGACTTGTTTTTCTGTGTACCCCATTACCTTATTGTTTTTCATTATACTGTGCTATATTTTTGGTTAGAAAAGTAATCTCTCATTATTTCATTTTTTTCACTTTTCTCTTTCCTTGACCATTTACCTCTCTAGATGAATTTTAGAATGGATTTCTCAATTCCCATTAAAAAAATTCCCTGGGGTGTTATTAATGGTGCAAGTGAAAATGGCTCAGTTCTGTCCAACTCTTTGTGAACCCATGGACTGCATAGTCCATGGAATTCTCCAGGCCAGAATACTGGAGTGGGTAGCCTTTCCCTTCTCCAGCTGATCTTCCCAACCCAGGAATCAAACCAGGGTCTCCTGCATTGCAGGCAGATTCTTTACCAGCTGAGCTACCAGGGAAGCCCTTAATTCAACTGATTTGAGAACAGTTGACTCCTTTTCAGCTTTATTAAGACATAATGTACATATAACATGGTGTAAGTTTAAGGTGCACAAGATGTTGTGATAAATTTAGATGTTTCAAAAGGACTAACACAAGGGATAATCACATATCCATCACCTCATATAAATTACCATTTTTATTTTTTGTGGTCAGAATAGCTAAGATCTACTCCCTTAAGTAGAATGGCTGTTACCAGGAGCTACGGGATAGAGAAATTAGGAAGATATTTAAGAGTATAAAGTTGCCACCAATAGATAAGTAAATTTTGGAGATCTATGCACAGCATAGTGATTATACACAGCAATAATATATTATAAACCTTCACAGATGTTATTAGACTAGATCTTAATTGTTGCCACCAAAAAAGAAATAATTATATGATGTGATTTAGGTGTTAGCTAATGATACATTGTTACTCATATTGTAATACCTAAATGCATCAAATCAACATACTGAACACCTTAAACTTACTTAATTCCATGTCACTTATATCTCCATAAAATAAATAAGAAATAAATGAATGCATTCCCTCTCAGCACCTTTCAAGTATATAATACTATATTGTTAATATTAGTCACCAGTTGTACTTTAGATTCTTGAACTTATTCATCTTATAATGGAAATTTGTATCTTTTGATCAACATCTCATTTCCCTCACCTCCCAGCATCTGGAAACCACTACGACTCTCTGTTTCCATAAGTTAGTCCTTTTCAGATTCAACCATTAGAAAAAAGGCAACTCTGCCATTTACAACTTGAATGGAACTTGAGGGCATTTTGCTAAATGAAAGAGACAGAGAAATACAAATATTGTATGATAAACCTTATAGGTGGAATCTAAGAATTGACATTTTTAAATATTGACTGTTCCATTTTTAGACATATTTCTAAAATGTATTCTATTTATTCAGATTGCTCATTTGTGGTCTGTTATAGTTTCTTCATATAGCCCTTTACCATTTCCTTTTTGCTTTCTCAGGTATATCCTAAGTATGTTTCAGACTTTCTTACCATTGTCAGTTGTAATGTTTTGCTCCATTACATATTTTTTCTATAGGAAGAACGTCAATATTTGTATGTCAGTTCCAGTTCAGTCTCTCAGTCGTGTCTGACTCTTTACGACCTCATGGACTGCAACATGCCAGGCTTCCCTGTCCATCACTAACTCCTGGAGCTTTCTCAAACTCATGTCCATTGAGTAGGTGATGCCATCCAACCATCTCATCCTCTATCATCCCGTTGTCCTCCTGCTTTCGATCTTTCCCAGCATCAGGGTCTTTTCCAATGAGTCAGTTCTTCGCATCAGGTGGCCCAAAGTATTGGAGCTTCAGCTTCAGCATCAGTCCATCCAATGAATATTTAGGACTGATTTCCTTTAGGATAGACTGGTATTTGTATATTTATCTTATATTCGACCACTTTGCTGAAATTTTCACAGGATTCAATTAAGTCACTTAATAATGACAGTGTCAACTTTTCTAATGTTTATGCTCTTTGTTTCTTTCACTTTGCTTTTTCACTGAGTAAGACTGTCAGCTGAACAGTGTAGCTTAACAGTGGTAACAGAGATCATCCTTGCCTTGTCTTTCCAGTGCCATTGGTGAGATGGAGTCCTTACACACAGTGTTTTAATTTCCTGTAATATTTGAATATTTAGAACAAAAACTTCTTACTTCCTTTTTTATTTTATTTATTTATTTTTGTCTGTGCTGGGTCCCGTTGCTGCATGGGCTTTCCTGTAGTTGCAGCTAGCAGGGCTATGGTGTGAGGGCTTCTCATCGTGGTGCCTTCTCTTGTTGCAGAGCATGGGCTCTAAAGTGCATGAGCTTCAGCAGTTGCAATTTCCAGGCTCTAAAGAACAGGCTCAGTAGTTGTGGCACATGGGCTTATTTGCTCCCTGGGAGGTGGTATCTTCCCAGACCAGGGATCAAACCTGGGTCTCCTGCATTGGCAGGTGGATTCTTAACCACTGCACCACCAGGGAAGCCCAAGATCTTCATAGTTTCTTAATCAGAAAAATCAACATATCGAGAGAATAAATCTTAGTAACATTTCTGATAATGTGACTATTTGGAAGGACATTCCTGAACCAAAAACCTAGAATCTGAGCATCTAGAGCATGTGACCCAAATGGAATTGCTTAAATAAATCTTTAAGCACTTTCTACTCGGAAGACTTAAGGAAGTCTCAACTGAACTTTGTGGCTACTGAGGAGCACTGATGAAATCCAATGCTCACTTTTGTCCCACCACCACCACCACCACCACCTCTGGACAAGTGAGCAGGAGAGGATCCTGATGAGAGAATCTCATTCATAAGGACCCCTTGTATGGAAACATCTTGATCTATGAGGGAACCCAACAGCCTCTTCCCTTTCAAAATGAGAAAAAAGCAGGCAGAAGGGGAATTTACAAATTTGATCAAGAAAGAACTTAAGAGATATCTTCCCACAGAGAAATGAGAAGAGCTCATCAGACAAATTATAAGTTCCTAAGAACACAAGGGAAAAGTTTAGCTTCTCCTTTAGGGAGTGGCTTGGACTTGTTTACCTTTCCCCTTCTTGGATTTTATCCCCTGATCTCTGTAGTTTCTTGAAGTAGATATTCTTTAAAATCCTAATAATGGCAGTGGGCTTCTTTTTGTTATAGGCTGGAGATTAGGGAAGAAGGCATCTTGGTCAAATTGCTCTTCACATCTCTCCCACGACTCCTCCAAACCCTGACCAGAGGTCAAGGACATGAAGAACTATAGCAGCAGCATCTCGGGCTTTATCCTCCTGGGCATCTCTTCCAACCCCCACCTGCAGAAACCCCTCTTTGCTGTCTTCCTCATCACATACCTGATCACCCTGGTGGGGAATGGACTCATCATCCTGGCCATCCACTCTGACTCCCGGCTCCACACCCCATGTACTTTTTCCTCAGCAACCTGTCCTTCATGGATATCTGCTTCACAACAGCCACTGTGCCCAACATGCTGGTGAACTTACTCTCAGAGACAAAGTTTATCTCCTACGTGGGCTGTCTGGTCCAGATGTACTTCTTCATGGCCTTGGGGAACACTGACAGCTACCTGCTGGCCTCGATGGCCATAGATCGGCTGGTAGCCATCTGCAACCCCTTCCATTATGATGTGGTCATGAGCCCACGGCGTTGCCTCCTCCTGTTGCTGGGTTCGTGCGCCATCTCTCACCTGCACGCCTTGCTGCGTGTGCTACTCATGTCCCGCCTGTCTTTCTGTGCCTCCCATGTCATCAAGCACTTCTTCTGTGATACCCAGCCTGTGCTCAAGCTCTCCTGCTCTGACACTTCATCCAGCCAGATGGTGGTCATGACCGAGACCCTGGCTGTCATTGCCACCCCTTTCCTGTGCATTCTCTTCTCCTACCTGAGAATCCTCGTCACTGTGCTCAAAATCCCCTCTGTGGTTGGAAAGTGGAAGGCCTTCTCCACCTGTGGCTCCCACCTCACTGTGGTGGTCTTCTTCTATGGAAGTATTTTCTATGTCTACTTTAGGCCACTGTCCATGTACTCAGTGGTGAAGGACTGGGTAGCCACAATTATGTACACAATAGTGACACCCATGTTGAACCCTTTCATCTACAGCTTGATGAACAAAGATATGAAGAGGGGTTTGAGGAAATTAAGGGGCAGAATTCAGTCATAGAAAGAATAATAATAAGAGGGAATGTCATAATTGGGAGATGACCCAAGAGATGATCAGGTTATTCTTCTTGTGTACCATTTCTCATGTGGTACCCAAAGAACTGATGAGAGCTGGTCTTGAGTCACAGTAAGAGCACTGACATGGAAGCCAGATCACTTGGTCTCTATCAATCACTTGGCACAAATGTATGTTCAATCCCAGGCCAAATACTGCTAGGAATCTAGATGTAGGGAAACATTTTCTGCCATTCATATATTGGAGAAAGCTATCCCCAAATAACTCTTCTATATGCTTCACACTGGATAGTGTTCCAGAAACTATAAAATTTTGTTATTTTTAAGTAAGAAATAACATAGGTTTGATAGAAAATTAGCAAAGACTTCTTGGAGGGATGACCTGAGATTGCTATTTAGGAGTGTTTCGATTTTGAGAATTGAAGATTCAATAGAAGAGGAATTAGGCAGAATATTTCAAACATTGAAAACCAATTTTCTTAAACCATAGAAAAAACAGATTTGAGTTAAAAACCTAAATTTAAGGCCTGAAACAATAAAACTTCTAGAGGAAAACATAGGGAGACCACTCTTTGACATAAATTGTAGCAATATTTTTTGATATTTGTCTCCTAAAGCAAAAGAAACAAAAGCAAAATTTTTAAATGAGACCTAAGTAAACTCAAAAACTTTTGCACAGCCAAATAAGCCATCTACAAAATGAAAAGACAATTTACTAAATGGGTGAAAATATTTGATTAACATCCAAAATATATAAATGGTTCATACAATTCAATATCAAAAAACAAATAATACCATAAAAATGGGCGTAAAATAGACTTGAATAGACATGTTTCCAAACAAGATACACAGAGGACCAACATGCACATGAAAAGATGTTCAACCGCTCTAATCATCAGGGAATGCCAATCAAAAGCACAATGAGATATCACCTCATACCTGTCAGAATGTCAATTATCAAAAAGTTTACAAATAACAAATGTTGGCAAGGATGTAAAAAAAGAGGATCCCTAGTACACTGTTGGTGGGGATGTAAATTGGCGCAGCCACTGTAGAAAACAGTATGGCACCTATTCAAAAATCTAAAATTAGAACTACCATATAATCCAATAATTCTACTCCTGGAACTATATCTGAAAAATTAAAATACTAATTCAAAAAGAAACATCCATCTCAATGTTCACAAGAGCACTATTTACAATAGCCATGATATGGAAGCAACCAATTATCCCTAAATCAATGAATGAATAAAGAAGATATGGTATATATACAATGACATACTACTCAGCCATAAAAAAGAAAGAAATTCTGCCATTTGCCACAGTGTGGATGAACCTATAGGGTATAATGCTTAGTGAAACAAGCCAGGCAGACAAAGGCAACTACTTTAAGTTATCACTTTTATGTGGAATCTAAAAAATAAAACAAATGAATGAATATAACAAAAGAGAAACAGACTCACAGGTAGGAAACAAACTAGTGGTTACCAGTGGAGTAAGGCAAGGGGTAGGGGGCAAGATAGGGGTAGAGGATTAAAAGATACAAACTACAATGTATAAAATAAATAAGTAACAAGGATATACTATACAGCACAGGAAACCATAGCCATTATTTTGTAATAACTTTAAACAGAGCATAATCTATAAAAATACTGAATCAGTATGTAGTACACCTAAAACTAATATAATAAATCAGCTAAACTTTAATAAAACAAATAGTGGAAATCATCCAAGCTGGTAAAAGCAATAAACATTGGAATTTCTTTGAGAGACAGAGAAAAGCTCTTATTGGGGCTTTTTAAACTTGAGAATAGGGAGGCTAGGATGGGAAAATAGTGGCTACCATCAGCAGACAGCCACTACAGTCACTCCTAAGGATGAACTCTGAGCAGACTCAGATGAGAAAGCACAGGATACTGGTCCCAGATAGCTGAGGTTCATAGCAAAGGAATGATTTCCAAGAGCCCAGACTTTTGCATCTTCTCATACATAGAAAATGGGATTCTCAGGTGGTTCAGTGGAAAAGAATTCACCTGCCAATGAAGGAGCCTCAAGAGACCCGGGTCCGATCCCTGGGTCAGGAAGACCCCCTGGAGGAGGAAATGGTAACCCACTCCAGTATTCTTGCCTGGAGAATCCCATGGACAGAGTCCATGCAGTTGCAAACAGTGCGACACGACTGAGCAACCAAGCATGATACATAGAACATGGTAAATCCATTAACTCAAGATGCCTGGTTTTCTGGAATTAACAGTAATCTTTTGATATTCTGAAAACCTGATCTGTGTTACAAAAGCTCCTATATATCCTGACCTCTCAGTTGCAGTTTTGGAGCAGTCTCTCTGAATGATCTGAGAGGCTGAGTCCTGGGCTTAAGTCTTCAGTTTTGTGTGCTGAATAAAATATAATTCTCAACTTTCAGGTGGTGCATTTTTTTCAGTTGACATCAGGCAGCAAAATAAATTTTTGCATTTCCTGTGTACAATAAGTCATCTCTAGCTACTTACAAAAAGATACATATTGATAGGTGAAATAAACCATGATAAATATAGGCAATGGAATAGTACTCAGCTATGGTGGCTCAGATGGTAAAGAATCTGACTTCAATGCAGGAGACCAGGGCTCGATCCCTGAGTCAGAAAGATGCCCTGGAGAAGGGAATGGACACCAACTCTAGCTTTCTTGCCTGGCGAATTCCATGGACAGAGGAGCCTGGCAGGCTACAGTCCATGGGGCCTCAAAAAGTCAGACACTACTGAACAACCAATAGTTCACACTTTCACTTTTTATAAGAAGAAATGAGCCACCCACCCATGAAAACACATGGAAGAATCTTCAGTGCAAATACTAACTGAAAGAAGCCAATGTGAAAAGGCTACATTCTATATGATTCCAACAGTGTATTCCAGAAAAGGCAAAACTACAGAGACAGTAAAAAGGATCAGTAGGTGCCAGGGGTTAGGGAAGGAAAGAATGAATAGATGGAGCACAGGAATTTTAGGCAGTGAAATTATTCTCTATGATACTATAATGAAGGATATATGTCAGTATATTTTTGTTAAAACCCATAGAAGGTACACCACCTAGAACGAAGCCTAATGTAAAACTATGGGCTTTGGGTTAGATGTGTCAGTGTAAGTTACTCAATGATACCAAATATACCCTATGGTGCTGCTGCTGCTAAGTTGCTTCAGTCACGTCCAACTCTGCGACCTCATGGACAGCAGCCCACCAGGCTCCCCCGTCCCTGGGATTCTCCAGGCAAGAACACTGGAGTGGGGTGCCATTTCCTTCTCCAATGCATGAAAGTGAAAAGTGAAAGTGAAGTCGCTCAGTCCACTCCAGTGTTCTTGCCTGGAGAATCCCATGGACAGAGGAGCCTGGAGGGCTAACAGTCCATAGTGTTGCAAAGAGTCGGACACAACTGAGCGACTAAGCACAAGTACAAGTCTGGTTCCAGAGCTTGTACCTTAATCTCTTCCCCAAAACATGATACCTGCACCTAAACACAGTCATCTATGCAGACGAAAAAACTCAGAGATGTCAGAGGCCATCACCCCTCCTTCCAGCAACATGCTGACACGCACAGGAGCACAGGCAGGTACAGAGAGCACAGAGGGTGTACCAGCACACATATGTACATAACACACATGCATGTACATGAACACACCACCACACTTTTGGCTCCACAGTCCTACTTCCATTTCAGGTGTAGAGGCTACAGCTCTACAGCCAGGCTCCCTAGTCTTCTGGGCACAGAGCTCAGTGAGGGCATCAGGACTCTTCTCCTCTCCTGGGAGGGCTGCAGCACTGATGCCCTCAGAGGTCTGGCTTGAGGCGGAGGATACTCCCACTGGGTCTCCCTCCTATCAACAGTTCTCACTGTAGGTACAGAGAAGAATCAGCGCACTTTTGAAGTTAGATCTCACTGAAACCTGCCTCCTTCCTCAGATTCAGAGCCTGATCATAACCCGCTGGCAGGACCCCAGGCCTGATCAGGACCCTGAATCTCCACTGTCAAGCCCACAGGTAGGCAGGCTAAGGGGTCTCTGGGAACAAAGACCATGGGTTAACATGTTCATGTGATCTTTTCCTAATCCTTTCTTCTCTTCTTCAGCTCAAAAGCCAGGAAACACTGCCTCTTCTCTATTTTCTCCTCTCTCTCCTTATAATTGCATATCACACATTTTTGGAGAATCTACTCTGTGTAAAGCACTGGCCCCTGCATTAAAGGGCACAGCCCACATCCTACAAACCAGAGCCACAGAGTTATCTCTTCCAGGAAAGGAGTCAGCAGAGGAACAAGTGAACAAGAAAGTTAGGACAACACTGGTGTTAAGAGGATACACCCTGAATCTGGCTCCACAATCTAGCTATGTGGCCTTCAGCAGGTCACTTCAGTTCCCTCTGCCTCACTTTCTTTATCTGTAAAATGGAGTGCTGTAAAGACTAAATGTCTTAATACACGGGAAGTTCTTAGAGCAGTGTCTGGCATGTGTAAGCACTGTGGAATTGTTAGCTATTATATGACCATGATGAGAATATACATGGGAAGAGGCTGCAATGACATGGGGGCCTCAAGGTGGAGAAGTCTGGGGGAGACATGGCCAGCTCAGCAGAGAAACACAAGAGCCTGGTTTTCAAGAGAGTCACTTTCAGCACCTCTGATGGATCAGTATGTTGGGACAGAGGGAAGACAATGACACACAAAAAGGATTCCAATGGGCAGATTTGAAAAGTCCACTTGTCTTGGCATCTAGAATTGAACAGCTGAGAAGGACTACATGAGGCTTTAATCTAAGAGGGAAAACTAGGCAGAAAGGAGAGATTTCATAAAGATGGGGAAGGAAAGATCATCCTGAAAAGGGCCCTGCAGACCCCTCAGCAGGACTTTCCTGTTCAGGAGACTATACACATATGATCTTCATGCTGGCAGTGGGAAGATGCAAGATAAGGAGAAGCTGAATTAAAAAAAAAAGTGGGTTCAGGAAAGATTCTAAAATCAGGTCACATGTACACCCGTGGCAAATCCATGTCAATGTATGGCAAAACCACTACAATATTGTAAAGTGATTAGCCTCCAATTAAAATAAATAAATTTATATTAAAAATAATAATTATAATAAAGAAAAATAAATAAATAAAATAAAATCAGGTCCTGATGCTCCAAGAGCACAGAGCTGCTGTTGGCTTAGAATTTTCCAGAGCTGAGGTCCAGAGTCTTCACAACCATTTCCTCATAAAGGCGAGGAACAGCCAAGCCTAAGTCTTTGTGGGACAGGAGGTAGATATGGAGCAGGAAGGAAGGAAGGAAAATGAAAATGTCCCAATGTGTGGGAGCAAAGGATGGAGAAGGAGGAACAGGTCAGCAAGGAGGCTGAAGGTAGTTGGCAGGAAGAGGATGGCTGCTGACAAAGGACAGGCTGGCTTAGCTCTCCACCCCATGATGATGGTTTGGGGAAGAACTCTGATAAAGTACTTTGAAACACACAATTTGTACCTGAGTTTGAATTTGTTTTATACCAGTTGAGTGATTCTCTGAACTTAAGTTCTTTATCTATAAAACATGGAAATAATACTACTAACATCCTAGTTCTATTGTGAGGATTACATGAGACAGGAGCTAAGTGCAGAACCTGTCCAATAAATGCTAACTGAACTTTCCCCAGTTTAGTTGCTCTTCAACCATCCTTGCTCATCCTGGGGAGCAGGTGCATGGATGAGATATAGCTTGGCACCCAAATATTACTCTCTAAACATTTGTATATTCTCTTCATAAAGTGCATTCTCTGCTCCAACTTTGGACTCCTTGGTTTCATGTGGCTGATGGCTTGGAGACAGGTGCTGTTTTAGCAAGGAAGAGAAATCAACCAGTGATGATAAATGTCCACTAAGTAGAAAATACTAAGGAAGAAAAATTGAGATGTATAGAAATAGTCTCTTTGTGCTATCAAGGAAGATAGTAAATACCTTTTAAGGAGGGATAGTGTGATCTCAAAGGCTTGCAAAGTTTCCAGTCTCTCCTGGTCTTTCCCAACTACTACCTGATGACAAGCCCTACCAATCATTAAAATGTCATTATTCTAGCTTCTTGTCATAGCAGTAATATTAAACACCTGTGGAAAGAGTTACCAAACTCTTTTACTCAACTATATTTACTTTTCCAGTGACACAAGATGTTTTGTTACTAACCATAATCACTTTTATTTACAAAGTCCTATACCATGTAAAAGTGTGTTAGCACATATTATTTTGTTTAAATAATAGGCAAGTAGTGAAATAAGATATTTAATTAATAATAAAATTGAGTGTGCATAACCTAATCAATTTATTATAATTGTGCTTTTGAAAATAATGAAAAATGCTTCAATTTTTATTCTAAAACTGGCTATGAATCAAAACCCCATGCTTCTTAATCATCACAAAACCTTGATAAAGAAATATCCTACTTCCACTTTATGTGAGTTATGCAAAATAATCAGCATGGGAGAGAGGCTAAATATCTGGGAAGTGACATAGGCAGTTCATGTCTGAATTCTAGCATCTCATTCATTGACAGAGCATTTTCCCATCAGAGTTTCCAGGTACGTAACACATGTAATGATCTGGCATTAGGTAACACAAGCTTCTCCCCTCTAAGTGTGCTCTGGGGGCAACAAACAGGTACTGAAAGTAAGTGGAATTGACTTTTACCCCTGAGACTGCTCCACCAACTGCAGTCAAAATCATTGAAATCAAGGCTCTGCAATACAGCTTGATTTTTTTTTTTTACAGCTTTATTGACGTATAATTGATATACAAATCTGCACTTATTTAATGCAAACAATTTGATGTGGGAATGGTACATGGTAATATACCTATGTCTCCAAATGACAGGAGCAGGCAGACAAAAAGTTAAACCACACCCATCTTATTGATGGGTACACTGAGGTGAAAGGTCCTGCTCAAGGCATGAGGAAGATACACTGTTAGCAGTTTCAGTAAGATGGGAAGGAGGCTCCCTACCACCCAGAGGAAAGTCACATAGATATGGAGAATTCCGGGGTCAAGACCAACAAGGATGAATTAGTCCTTCATCACCAGGGAAAAACAGTGCCCCAGGAATGAGGCTGAAAGATATGGTGAACAAACTGGGGAAAGAGAACAGAGTAAAATGAATACATTTACCCAAAATGGAATGAAAGGACAATTGTCTCAGACTGGGAGTATCTATTACAAATTTCTTTGTTCATGAACTCAGCATTTCATCTCTCAGAATGTATTATATACCGTAGAAACTCTCTCATAAGTGCAAAATATTTATATACAAAACTATCCATTGTAACACTGTGATAAGAGAAAAATCATTATGGATAGTATGACCCCATTTCTGAATATAATATGCATATAGATATATGTAATGAAAAACCTTCAAAATATTCACACAAGTCTAGGTCTTTAAGAAGTGTAATTTTAGGGAGCTGTCACCTTTTAATTATAAAATTAATAAAAGAAACATGCATCCCTTATTTTTAAATGCAAACACATAAAATTAAATATGGAAAGAACTACCCACTACATCCATTCATTCTCACTTCCAAAGGCAACTACACTATGTAAACGCACACACCACAACAAACACAACATATAACGGAGAGTATTTTCTTTACAAAAACGGGGTTATTCTATATCCATTGTTCTGCAACTTGCTTTTGTCACTTAACAAAATATCATAGGCAGTGGTGTAACACTGATAACACAGCTTACCAATGAGTAGCTTCCACTCTGCATCAGACTGCCTGAATTCAAACCTCAGCTCTACCACTTAGTTACTATGCAATCTGGTAAGTTACTTAACTTTGCTAAAGTCTATTTTTTAATCTGTAAAATAGGGATATATTGGGTTGGCCAAAAGGTAAGTTCGAGTTTGTCCGTAACACCTTACATAACCAATCTTTTGGCCAATCCAAACAATAATGCTTATCTCTTAGGATTTGGAGACAATAAAAGAGTCAAAAGATACACAATGTCCTTAGCTAACTGTGTATGGTATGTATGTACTGAGTGCTATTAATCATATATGTGACTAACATTGCATGTCTGCTGTAGCTCACAGGGCCCCTCTGTTCATGGGATTACCCTGGCAAGAATACTGGAGTGGGTTGCCATTTTCTTCTCCAGGGGATCTCCCTGACAAAGGGATCCAACCTGCATCTCCTGAATCTCCTGCGTTGGCAGGCAGATTCTTTACCACTGCATCACCTAGGAATAGCAACAGTAACACCTAGGAAGCCCTGACTAACATTAACCATCTAGTCTCTTTAAAGACTGTGAGATATTAAGTAATGTGAATTCACTAACACTTGTTTCAATAACTCACCTATTGTGAATATTCAGGTTGCTTCCTCTGTGGTTTGTTTTATTTGTATTGTTGTATTAGAAGCAACCGGAGAAGGCAATGGCACCCCACTCCAGTACTCTTGCCTGGAAAATCCCATGGACGGAGGAGCCTGGTAGGCTATAGTCCATGGGGTCGCTAAGAGTCGGACACGACTGAGCGACTTCACTTTCACTTTTCCCTTTCATGCACTGGAGAAGGAAATGGCAACCCACTCCAGTATTCTTGCCTGGACAATCCTAGGGACGGCGGAGCCTGGTGGGCTGCCGTCTATCGGGTAGCACAGAGTCGGACACGACTGAAGCAACTTAGCAGCAGCAGCAGCAGCAGCAGCATTAGAAGCAATGCTACTATCAAAATGTGTGTACATATCTTTGTGCTATACATAGATGACTATTTTTAATGGACAGATTTGTATAAGTGGAATTACTGAATAAAGACATAAAGATTTTCAGTTCTTAGGGAGACTATCAAAATACCTATACTGTTACCCTTTCATTCTCAGTGTATGTGTGGGTCTTCTTAATGTGTATTATTAATATATATGTGTGTGTGTGTGTGTGTGTGTATTTTTAATATTTCTGAATTTTTTGTGCTCTTCAAAGTTTCTTTCAGCTGGTCTAATAATCAAATCAATGTGAGATAAATTAATGGGAAAAATCAAATTTAATTTCATTTGTATGAGAACTTCACATACATGACATGGTCAGAGACCTCACACACATGGGAGGTTAAAAGACAGAAAGGTCCAATGAGGCCTATGTGCCATCCTGAGCTAAGGATTGCTATAGAAGTCTGGGCTCTCAGGAACAGGAGAGTCATCCACAAGACAACAAGAAGAGCAGATGTTGGGTGGTTGGATGTTTGTCCTCCCATACAGATGGGGCCACTTAGGTAAGATTTCTTTCGGGTAATAAATCTTCCAATTCAATTCTAATTAGTAAAGAGAGGAACAGCAGTTTTTCTTGAGTCCAGTGGGTCTCAGTTGGCTTGAGTTCAAATTAATCTACAGGCCAAAATAACACATCCCGGGGAAGCCTGTTCTGAACCTCTACTCAATCTCATGGGTAAAAATTGTAATTCAGTCTAATTTCTATTTTCTGATTACCAATGAGGTTGAACATCTCCTTATAAGTTTTCTTTGGTAAATGTGTTGCTGATATTTTCTCTCAGCCAATAGTTTATATTTTAGCTTTCCTTATGGTCTCTTTTGGAGTAATGTTCACATTTCTGAGTACAGTATTTTGTCATTCATGCCTCTATATTTTATTTCTTCCTTGGGATGGCAACCCCATTCTGAGACCATAAAAATATGCTCCTTTATTTTTAGCTAATTATTTTATGGTTTAAATTTTTTTACTCTTAAATGTTCATTCATATGAGCTTTATTTACGTATAGGTGAGATACTGCAGAAATCTATCCTTATTTTTTCAAAACGTTGAGCCAGTTGTCATAAGTATCACTTTTTAAATAGTCCTTCCTTTCTCCATTGCTATGACATAAATCTTTATTATGTATTCATTTCCGTATAGAGCTAGCTGTACATATATGTATAAGTACAGGTATACAAAATTCTTTATGTTGAACCTTTGATTTGTTTTTCTGTGTGTATAACTATCTTTCTATTTTTCATTATGCCATGCTATGATTTTTGGTTAGAAAAATTCTCCATCATTATTCCATTTTTTCAGTTGTTTTTCTTTGTCCATTATACCTCTAGACGAATTATAGAATGCTCTTTTCAAATTCCATTAAATATTCCCCTGGGGTGTTATTGGTGAATTGAATTTCCTTGGCTTGAGAAAAATTTACTTTTTTCAGCTTCATTGAGATTTCATATATAACAGTGTACATTTAAGGCGTACAACATGGTGATTTGATCCACTTACATGTCTCAAAACGATTAACACAGTAGGGTTAATTAACATACCTATCACCTCATATAATTACCATTTTTATTTGGGGGGGTCAGAACATTTAAGATCTACTCCCTTAAGCAGAATGGTGATTACCAGGGGCTGAAGGGTTGGGGAATCGGGCATTAGCACTTTTCAAGTATATAATACTATAGTGTTAACTTTAGTCGCCAGGCTGTACATTAGATCCACAGCTATTTCATCTTGTAATTGGAAGTTTGTACATGTCAATTGACATCTGCCATTTCTCTCAGCTCCCAGCACCTGGCAACCTCCATAATACTCTCTGTTGCTATAAGCTTATGCTTTTTAGAGTCAGCCAGTAGCAAAAAGGAAACCCTCCCATTCACAACATGAATGGAACTTGAGAGCGTTTTGCTAAATGAAAGAGTCAGAGAAAGATAAATAATTGTATGATAAAACTTATATGTAGAATCTAAGAATTAACATTTTTAAATATTGACTCTTCCATTGTTAGCAATATTCCTAAAATGCATTCTCTTTATTCAGATCCTCGTCTTGAGTTCTGTTATAGTTTCTTCACATAGCTCTTCATCATTTCTTTTTCCCCTCCTCAGGTATACCCTAAACATTTTTCAGATTTTCTTACCATTGTCAGTTGTAACCTTTTCTTCCATTACATATTTCTACCACGAAGTAGTATTTTTTTCCAGTAACCATTTATTGCTGAATAAGTAAATAATAAGAGCTACATTTGGTTTATTTATTTATTTACTTTTGGCTGCTTGGGCCTTCATTGCTGTGCACAGGCTTTCTCTAGTGGTGGCAAGCAGGGGCGACTCTCTAGCTGCAGTGCATAGGTTTCTCATTGCGGTGGCTTCTCTCATTGCTGAACAGGGCCTCTAAGGTGCACAGGTTTCAGTAATTGCAGCACGTGGGCTCAGTAGTTGTGGTGCATGGGCTTAGTTGCTCCACAGTATGTGGAATCCTCTTTGACCAGGGATGGAACCTACGTCTCCTGCATTGGCGTGCAGATTCTTAACCACCGAATCCCAGGGAAATCCCAGGAAGAGTATTAATATTTGTATATTTATTTGGTACTTGGCAACTTCGCTGAAATCTACACAGGATTCAGAAGTTTTCAGATGACTCTCTTGGATTTCTTTAGATATATAATCAAACTACTTACAAATAATGACAAGTTTAGTTTTTCTAATGTTTATGCCTTCTGTTTCTTCCATTTTGCTTTTTTCGCTGGGTCAGACTATCATCTGAACAGTATAACTAAATAGTGGTAACACAGATCATTTTGCCAGTTTTTTCCATGACACGAGTGAAAATGGGGCCCTTACATGCAGCATTTGAATTTCCTATAATATTAGAATGTTTAGAACAAGAACTTCATAGTTTCTTAATCAGAAAATTTAATATGTTGAAAAGATTAATCTTGGTAATATAGGCCATTCCTTATAATATAACTATTTAGAGTGGCATCCCTGAACCAAAAACCTAGAATCTGAGCATCAAGAACATGTTAGACAAATGGAAATGCTTAAATAAACATTAAGAAGGTTTTGCTCCAGAGCCATAAAAAATTCTCATCTGAATTCTGTGGATACTGAGAAACATGGATGAAATTCAATGCTCACTTTTGTCCCACCCCCACTACCACCACCACCACCACCTCTGGACATGTGAACCAGAGAGGATCCAAATGAGAGGACCTCATTCATTGGGACTTCTTGAATGAAAGCATCCTGATTCTAGGTGGGACCCAGCAGACTTTTCCCCTACAACAAGAAGGAAAAACGGCAGGGAGGAATGAGGGAGTTGATTAAGGATGTGGGTCAAGCAAAAACCTAAAACAACCTAAGAACCTTTCAAAAAGGAACTCAGAAAAATTATGCTCCATAGATGTTTCTAAGAACACCTGGGAAAACCTTAGCTTCTCATTTAGGGAGTACCTTAAAATTGTTTACCTTTCCCCCTGTTGGATTTTATCCCCTGATCTCCGTAGTTTCTTGAAATAAGTATTCTTTAAAACCCTAACAAAAGGCAGTGGGCTTCCTTTTTTTAATAGGCTGGAGGTTAGGAAAGAGCCATCTTCATCAACTTGCCCTTCACATCTCCTCCCACAGCACCTCCAAACCCTGACCAAGAGGTCAAGGACATGAAGATGAAGAACTACAGCAGCAGCATCTCAGGCTTTATCCTCCTGGGCATCTCTTCCAACCCCCACCTGCAGAAACCCCTCTTTGCTGTCTTCCTCATCATGTACCTGATCACCCTGGTGGGGAATGGACTCATCATCCTGGCCATCCACTCTGACTCCCGGCTCCACACCCCTATGTACTTTTTCCTCAGCAACCTGTCCTTCATGGATATCTGCTTCACAACAGTCATTGTGCCCAACATGCTGGTGAACTTACTCTCGGAGACAAAATTCATCTCCTACATGAGCTGTCTGGTCCAGATGTACTTCTTCATGGCCTTGGGGAACACTGACAGCTACCTGCTGGCCTCGATGGCCATAGATCGGCTGGTAGCCATCTGCAACCCCTTCCATTATGATGCGGTCATGAGCCCACGGCGTTGCCTCCTCCTGTTGCTGGGTTTGTGCGCCATCTCTCACCTGCACGCCTTGCTGCGTGTGCTACTCATGTCCCGCCTGTCTTTCTGTGCCTCCCATGTCATCAAGCACTTCTTCTGTGATACCCAGCCTGTGCTCAAGCTCTCCTGCTCTGACACTTCATCCAGCCAGATGGTGGTCATGACCGAGACCCTGGCTGTCATTGCCACCCCTTTCCTGTGCATTCTCTTCTCCTACCTGAGAATCCTCGTCACTGTGCTCAAAATCCCCTCTGTGGTTGGAAAGTGGAAGGCCTTCTCCACCTGTGGCTCCCACCTCACTGTGGTGGTCTTCTTCTATGGGAGTGTCATCTATGTGTATTTTAGGCCCCTGTCCATGTACTCAGTGGTGAAGGACCGGGTAGCCACCGTTATATACACAATAGTGACACCCATGTTGAACCCTTTCATCTACAGCCTGAGGAACAAAGATATGAAGAGGGGTTTAAGAAAATTAAGGGACCGAACTTACTCATAGAAAAAAACAACAAGATTAAATGTTATAACTGGGTGATGACCTAAGAGATGATCAGGTTATCTTTGCTTTGTACCCATTTTTTCAGTTGGTATCCAAAGAGGTGATGAGAAGTGGTGTTGAATCACAGTAAGAGTATTGAACTGGAAACCAGATGACTCAGTCTCTATAAATGACCTTGACCAGATACATGTTCAATACCAAGCTAGTACTGCTAAGAATTTTGATTTCAGGAAAATAGTTTCTGCTTAAAGTGATGGGAATACCAGACCATCTGACCTGTCTCTTGAGAAACCTGTATGCAGGTCAGGAAGCAACAGTTAGAACTGGACATGGAACAACAGACTGGTTCCAAATAGGAAAAGGAGTACATCAAGGCTGTATATTGTCACCCTGCTTATTTAACTTATATGCAGAGGACATCATGAGAAACGCTGGGCTGGAAGAAACACAAGCTGGAATCAAGATTGCTGGGAGAAATATCAATAACATCAGATATGCAGATGACACCACCCTTATGGCAGAAAGAGAGGAAGAACTAAAGAGCCTCTTGATGAAAGTGAAAGAGGAGAGTGAAAAAGTTGGCTTAAAGCTCAACATTCAGAAAACTAAAATCATGGCATCTGGTCCCATCACTTCATGGGAAATAGATGGGGAAACAGTGGAAACAGTAGTTGACTTTATTTTATTTTTTGGGGCTCCAAAATCACTGCAGATGGTGATTGCAGCCATGAAATTAAAAGACACTTACTCCTTGGAAGAAAGGTTACGACCAACCTAGATAGCATATTTAAAAGCAGAGACATTACTTTGCCAACAAAGATCCATCTAGTCAAGGCTATGGTTTTTCCAGTAATCATGTTTGGATGTGAGAGTTGGATGGTGAAGAAAGCTGAGCACTGAAGAATTGATGCTTTTGAACTGCGGTGTTGGAGAAGACTCTTGAGAGTCCCTTGGACTGCAAGGAGATCCAACCAGTCCATCCTAAAGGAAATTAGTCCTGGGTGTTCATTGGAAGGACTGATGTTGAAGCTGAAACTCCAGTACTTTGGCCACCTCATGCGAAGAGTTGATTCATTGGAAAATACCCTAATGCTGAGAAAGATTTGGGGCAGGAGGAGAAGGGGATGACAGAGGATGAGATGGCTGGATGGCATCACCGACTCGATGGACGTGGGTTTGGGTAGACTCTGGGAGTTGGTGATGGACAGGGAGGCCTGGGGTGCTGCGATTCATGGGGTCGCAAAGAGTTGGACACAACTGAGCGACTGAATTGAACTGAGCCCATATAGTGGGGGAAAGCTCTCACCAAGTAATTCCCTCATAAGCTTGACAATAGTCAGTAGCTAAGGAACTGTAAAATTCTAATAGTATTTATAAGACATTACATGGGCTTCATAAAGTTTTGGGAAAGATTCCTTGAGTTGTCCTTAAAGACGGGTTGAATTTGGACAGATGAAATTTAATAGAAAGAAGAAATGGACAGAGTATTTCAAATAGTGGAAACCATCCAAGCAGGTAGAGGCAATAAACACTGTTAAAATGTCCATAATATACGAAGTGATCTACAGACTCACTGCAATTTCTATTAAATCTTAACATCCCAATTACCCTTTTAAAGAACTAGACAACAAAATCCTAAAATTCATATGGAACTATAAAGGAATCAAAATGTCAAAAAGAATCTTGAGAATAAAAAACAAAGCTAGAGGCCTCACACTTTATGATTTCAAAATATATTGCAAAGCAACAGTAATCAAAACAGTATGGTATTGGCATAAATACCAATGGAACAGAACAGAGAACCCAGAAGTAAAACAAAGCATATACCATCAATTAATTTTCAACAGAGTCATTCAGAATATATAATAAAGTTCTCTTCAATAAACAGAGCTGTTATAGTCTTATTGAAAATGCCATTGGTATCTGTATATTGCTTTGGGCAGTACAGACATTTTAATAATATAAATTCTTCTAGTCCATGAGTACCATGTATCTTCACATTTTTTGTGTGTCATCTTTAATTCCTTTCACGAATGTTTTCCAAGTACAGGTCTTTCATCTTCTTGGTTAAATTCATTCCTAGGTATTTTATTCTTTTTGATGCAATTGGAAGTAGGATTATTTTCTTAATATCTCTTTCTAACAGCTTGCTGTTAGTGTACAGAGAAGAAACAGATTTCTGCATATTGATTTTGTATTTAAGATAAACAGCTTGGTTTTAGTACTTCTGTGGTTTTATTGTTTATATACCATGTAATCTCTCTAACCTCATTATCATCTAATAAATTGTTGTTTTGAAATCTTGCATTTTTGTTGCACCTATATGGAAATTCAGTAAGAAGGAAGTATTCTTTATTTGGTTTGATAATAATGTTAGTATTTTTTAATTTTTCAAAACTTCTCTCTTTCAAAATCTTATTGAAATCTCTAAGTATTTTATAATTTAAGTTTTAAAAATACCTGTTAAATTTTAATATTCTATTTATATTTTTCTCATATTTTCTTATACTTAATAATTGGCTGAAATTGGGTCATCGGCTCAAAAGAAGGAGATATAAGAAAATTCACCTTCTCAACCGACAACTGCACTGTCTACATTTAAAATTATTAAAACAAATGAAACTGGCATATTAGAAGTTTTCTAAATCATGAAAGGGAGAAGTCTACCCCAAGGAAATTGGGTAACTCTGTAAAAAAGAAATTTAAAAATGACAAAGCTATCTGTTCTTTGGTTTTATAAATGTTAATGACTTACCTTATTGTGCCATATAAAGCAAATAGTATTTTGATGCCAGTTAAGTTGCAACATCATTTTACATCAAACTGTTTTGCATTTAAAGAAAAAGAAAGTGAATATTTTAAACATGAATATTAGGAGCACTCTGGCTCAAAAATGGTATTATGTATACTTTACTACAATAAAAAAAGTCAAAATTGTTTTTTCTAGTCCTTCAAACTGGAAATGAGAAAGCCCTTAGGGCATCTTACAGGCTAACTAAGCTTCTTGCTGGGAAGTGCACACAGCAGTTGAGAAACAAATCCTATACCAGTTGACACGACTGAATGCCTGCTGGATGAAAAGCCAGTAAAAAGAAACATAGCTCTGTCATTCTCTGATGCAGTAACTCATCAAACTGAAGACTTTGCTGCAAACATTAAGGCTGAGGTTCTATCTGGACTGCAGAATTGCACTTTAGCCTTAAAAATGGATGAAACAAATAGGCTACAAGATGGATGAACCTTGAAGACTCAAGTGAAATAAGCCAGATACAAAAGGGCAAATACTCTATGATTCCACATATAAGAGATACTTAGAATCATCAAATTCACAGACAATAGGTAGAACAATAGTTTTCAGGGGCCGGAGAGAGGGAGCAATGGAGAGTTCTTGCTCAATGGGTACAGAGTTTCCGTATAGGATAAAAAAAGCTCTGGAGATGACGGTGATGATGGTTGCATCACAGTGTGAATGTACTTACTGCCACTTAATACATTTTAAAATGGTTACAATAGTAAACTTTATGTAATGTATAGTTTTTTAAGTGTTTGTTTTAATGGACGGATTGATAAGTGTGGTTATATTAGCACCAACTAATCTACAAAGAACTTTTATATGAAGACCTGAACTCTTCTCTCGATACATTCTCCTCCACATCTTGGAAGAATCCCCAGGCTTTCTCTATGCATTCACCTGTCTCCTTAAAAATCACTAGAACAACAAGCAACTAATTATCTGGAACGCTAAGAAAAACACTTCCATGGTAGTCTGAGTTTCCTTGGTTTCCACTGAGAGGTCCCTACTTCTCCCCAAGCATAGTGTTTAATGAGCTCCCTGGGACTGATGACTGGGGAGGCTGCCTGGCTTCTTGGGATAAAGTCACGTGCAGGACAGTCAGGTACTCCCAGGTCCCCATCCTATCCCTTAACATCTGAGGAACCTGAAGGAGTCAGGTGGTAGATAGTTGGGGATGGAAGAAAGGTTCATGATTCCAGTGCCAGGGGCTACACAGAGGGGTCACCTCTCAGAAGGGAGAAGAGTGGCCACTGCAGGAATTCATAACTTCCTCTCCAGGCTGAGGCAACCACCACAGGCACTCAATATTGCCGGTCTTAACATCTCCCTCCAGAATCTGGGGCTTTTTCTTTTTATTAGCCTGATATGAACATTCCTTCTATGCCTCAAGCCCTCCAATCCACCTCTAGACATCATGGTCAAGAGGGCTGAGAAGCTACTGGGACCTCCCCCCGCCCTCAAAGACCACCCTGGAGGTCACCATCCCTTGCCTGAGTAAGTAGCTTGTATCTTCAGCCATATTCAACTTAGAATATGTCTACCTTGGAGGGTCAGAAACATTAAAGCCCTCCTATCCGATACATTCATTTTTACAGAGAAGGAAAACAAGTTGCCCAATTACATGCAGCAAGTTAATGCCACAGCTGGGCTACAAGACAGGTCATCTGCTCCTCATCACCCTGCATCCCTTATTTCTTTATCTGAGAACCTCAAACTCCTCCACACACCTCTGTCTCCCTTCTCCATTCACAAAAAGGAGGAGGACTGGCTATGAATGAGTGAAACTCCAAGCAAAGGGATCAACCCTTTCAGAGAAAGAATGCAGCTGCGCTGAAGCTGATGGGCCAAAGTTCAGCTTCCATCATTCCAGCCTGCCTTCAGAATGTCCCCAAAGCCAGTCTTGTACCAAAGAAAAGTCTACCTCAATGGCTTTACCACAGCCTCAGAGAAGCATGGGAACACCACCTCAAGGGCTTCCAGGGTGAAATCTGAAACCAGCCCTGCCCCCACCCCCACCCATACATGGAGGGCAGGGACAGAAGAAAGAGGCAGATGGATGGGTAGATGACAGTTTTAGTAAGCTAGGGAACTTACAAGGTTTTCTTGCATGGCCATAAGAGGAGGAGATCTGCCTGCCAGAATCTTAACAGTTTATACAGAGGCCTTAACTGGTTCAGTCCATGTATCAACAGATGATCCCAACACATCTTACTCTCTAAGGCCATCTCCTTGGAACAGCTCCTATTGTGGAAACAGTAGGCAGAGTGTAATTGCCAAGGAAAGGTTGCCAACGGAGCCTTTGATTGCCCAGGTTCAGCTCCAAGAGCCAAGCAGCAGTCTTATCCTCCCAATGACTTTTTCCAACCCCTGGACTGTCACACTAGTCCTGCAGCTCACTCATGGTACAGCACTAAATGACCAACTTTGTTCTTGAGGCTTGAACTGCTGTTGTTCAGTCACTAAGTCATGTCTGACTCTTTGTGACCCCATGGACTATAGCAGGCCAGGCTTCCCTGTCCTTCACCATCTCCCAGAGTTTGCTCAAATTCATGTCCATTGATTCGGTGATGCCATCCAACCATCTTATCCTCTGTCGCCCCCTTTTCCTCATGCCCTCAACCTTTCACAGCATCAGGGTCTTTTCCAATAAGTCAGCTCTTCACATCAGATGACCAAAGTATTGGAGCTTCAGCTTTAACATCAGTCCTAGCATCAATTTGCAGAGGCTTCAATTGGCCCTCTGCAAATTGATCGTGTAGAGTAGAATTCGATTTTGAAACTTTTCCTTAGCATTGAAAGCTTGTCTTCAAAATTATCTATCCTTTGTAAAAGAACCTGTAAAACACATGAAGGCAGAATTTGTCTAGGTAAAGAGGAAGAATCCTGGGACTCCTGGGTCTCTCTGTTCACATTATGCCTCACCAGTGACCTGTCTGTCACATGGGAGTGTCAACCATGGGGTGAAGGAAGAACAGGATGAGAGATGTGGAGAGAGGATTTGAAGCTGTGTCCTGGGGGAGGGCCAGAGGAGGTAAGAGAGAGATGATATGGAAAAGGGAAGCTGTCCTCTTCTCCATCCCTCCCATTGTCTCAGCTCATAAACAGCCTGCCTTGTTATCAAGGGTAATGCATAGAAATAATGATAAGAGCTGGAGAACTGATAGTCTGTTATACCACATCAAACAGCTTTTGAATAAGTGAAAAATATTGCATGGAGAAAGGTCATCTGGCTTTGCTGAGCTATCTGAAGCCACACTCAATGACCATCTGATCCTGGGCTGGCTGTCAGTACCAGGCCCCTTAATTTATCTGTCACTGCAGCAGGAAAGACTCTACAAAGCAGGAAGCCCACTAGAATCTCTGTTCCTTCCCCTTCTCTGACCAGGAAATTCTCATCCCTCCCATGCTCTCCGTGCTTTGATCTTGCTCCCCTTTCAGTGGTCATCTCACTATTTTACACATAATCACATTCTTCCTCACTTTCTTTTACCTTAACCAGCTTAACCAGTCATTATATATTAAGTATGAGAATTATTGGGCTTCCCTGGTGCCTCAGTGGTGAAGAATTCACTTGCCAGTGCAGGAGAAGCAGGTTCAATCTATGGGTCAGAAAAATCCCCTGGAGAAGGAAATGGAAGCCCACTCTAGTATTCTTGCCTGGAAAATCCCATGGACAGAGGAACCTGGTGGGCTACAGTCCATGGGGTCACAAAAACAGTCAGACATGACTTAGTGACTAAACAACTTGAGAATTGTGATTTTTCATTGTTTTTTATATTACTTCTATCATTATATGTTATTTATATAATTAGTACAAATTTTATAGCACATACTCTTTAACAAAGCGCTTTTCACTCCTTTTCAAAGACATATTCACTCATTTGATGCCCATGACATTCTGATGGAAATAGGCATTGTACTTCCATTATTTCATGAGAAAAATAAACTAGGCACAAAGACTTTTCAGGGGGAGCAACAGTAGGTAACTAAACCAGGAGTAGAACCCAAATCCTGTACTATTTCCACTAATTCTCCTGATCCAAAGAATCTGATTCAGGTCCCTATGCAACACGTCCCAGTCATTCAAGGTGCTGTCAAAGTTGCTTATTCTGAGTTTGTGTGCACTCAGTCACCAAGTTGTGTCAGAGTCTTTTGGGACCCCATGGACTGTAGCCCACCAGGCTCCAATGTCCAGGCAAGAATACTGGAGTGAGTTGCCATTTCGTTCTCCGGGGGATCTTCCCAACCCAGGGATCAAACCCGTGTCTCTTACATCTCCTGCATTGGCAGACAGAGTCTTTATCACTGAGCCACCCAGGAAACCCATTCTGAGTCTACTCTGCAAATGAAGTCTGCAAGTACTTCATAGGGAGAGAATTAGTATAGTTTAACGGCTAAGAACAGGACCTTGAAACAAAACTGCTCTGGGTTGGAATTATAACCACTTACTCATTGTATAATCTTGGGCAAGTTATTGAACATCTCTTAATGGTTCTGTAATTGCTTCTTCATCTGTATAGTGTGGGAGTTCTTAGGTGGATTAAATCATCATACAGTGCCTAACACGTGGTAAATAATTTCATTGTGTTCAGTATTTTTTTTCCTTTTAAAATTTGTTTGTTGTTCTTTTTTTTTTTATTGAAGGATAATTGCTTTATAGGATTTTGTTGTTTTCTGTCAAACTTCAACATGAATCAGCCATAGGTATTACATATATCCCCTCCCTTTTGAACCTCCCTCCCATCTCCCTCCCCATCCCACCCCTCTAGGTTGATACAGAGTTCCTGTTTGAATTTCCTGAGCCATATAGCAAATTCCCATTGGCTATCTATTTTACATATGGTAATGTAAGTTTCCATGTTACTCTTTCCATACATCTTACCCTCTCCTCCCCTCTCCCCATGTCCATAAGTCTATTCTCTATGTCTGTTTCTCCACTGCTTCCCTGTAAATAAGTTCTTCAGTACCACTCTTCTAGATTTCATATATGTGTGTTAGACTATGATACTTATCTTTCTCTTTCTGATTCACTTCACTCTGTATAATAGGTTCTAGGTTCATCCACCTCATCAGAACTGACTCAAAGGCATTCCTTTTTATGGCTGAGTAATATTCCATTGTGTATATGTACCACAACTTCTTTATCCATTCATCTGTAGATGGACATCCAGGTTGCTTCCATGTTCTAGCTATTGTAAGTAGTGCTGCAATGAACAATGGGATACAAGTGTCTTTTTCAATTTTGGTTTCCTCAGGGTATAAGCCTAGAAGTGGGATTGCTGGGTCATATGGTGGTTTTATCTCTAGTTTTTTAAGGAATCTCCATACCATCTTCCATAGTGGCTGTATCAATTTACATTCCTATCAACAGTGTAAGAGCGTTCCCTTTTCTCCACACCCTCTCCAGCATTTACTGTTTGTAGACTTTTTGATGATGGCCATTCTGACCAGTGTGAGGTGATATTTCATTGTGGTTTTGATTTGCATTTCTCCAATAACGAGCAATGTTGAGCACCTTTTCATATGTTTGTCAGCCATCTGTATGTCTTCTTTGGAGAAATGTCTGTTTAGGTCTTTTTCCCACTTTTTGATTGGGTTGTTTGTTTTTCTGGCATTGAGTTATGTGAGCTGCTTGTATATTTTGGATTCTTTGTCAGTTGTTTCATTTGCTATTATTTTCTCCCATTCTGAGGGTTGTCTTTTCATCTTGCTTATAGTTTCCTTTGCTGTGCAAAAGCTTTTAAGTTTAATCAGTACTTTTTAACCACAAGGATACAATGGTGACCTGGGGAATACAGTGTTGAATAGCCAATCAGATCCCTGGAAGATGTCTTTGGAGAAGTAATACACCGGCCCTCTCCTATGTCAATCAGGTCTCCTAATAGGAGAAATCATCTTGATCCAAAGCACTTTGGGGAAAAAAAGATGCTATAGGGACCTATGCCATTGTATCTTAGGAAAGTGCCAAGAGAGATGCAGACTGTAGGGATCCTTTCAAATGATGCAGAGAATTTCATTTAAGGGCTTGAAAAATTAGTTCTCAGTGTCCTTGAGTGTAGACTTCTTCTCACTCATCTTTTATATATCTTTTTCTCTCTTTATCAGCAATCACTGAGAGACATCTGCAGATTACTTCCTGTGTTCGCTCCTGGAGATAATCCTGATTGTAGGAACCAAACAGGTGCTCTTTCCTGATGCCAGAAAGTGGTCTTCCCCTATGCCACACAACTCCAGAAACTGGTTCTGTCCCCACACCATAAAGTTTCATTTCCTGGAGGGTCATTTCATGGCACTCATAAAGTGATTGTTACTCAAACCCCCAAATGCATTTCACAAACTTTTCCCAAAGAGAGTGGAGCTAGGAAAACCATCTGTAGGATGTATATGTTTTCTCATGGAGAAGTTAAGGTATTCTGATATTTGCTTTTAGGAAACCAAAAAGAATTCCTGGCCAAAACAGAATAGCCTGAGGAGGTAAATTTCATAATTTCTGTCTTTATGGATCAAGGTAATGAAAGTTCAGGAGGTGACTTTGTGCCCTGTGTCAGTCAGTGACAGAGCCAGGATGGAAAGCCAGACACACGTGACGCTAAAATCCACATGCCTGTCAACTATACCAGCCACTCATCAGAATTTAGAACCGGAGATTCCAAGCCAGGACTCATGCCTAGCATTCCTTTAGATTTTCCACTTGGGGGACAGCAATGACAAGAGGAAACCAGAGTCACATCCCTGAATTCCTCCTTCTGGGACTAACCAGTGACCCCAAACAGCAGGTGTGGCTCTTTGCCAGCTTCCTGATAATGTACCTAGTCAACGTGGGAGGCAACTCAGTCATCATTGCAGCCATCCAAGGGGATATCTGCCTCCACACCCCCATGTACTTCTTCCTCTCCAACCTGTATTTTGTGGACATCTGCTTTATAAACGTCATTGTGCCAAGGATGCTGGCAAACATGCAGAGCAAGAGCAAAAAGGTCCCCTTCACCCAGTGCTTGACCCAGATGTATTTCTTTGTGGCCTGTGCAATCACTGACAGCTTCCTCCTGGCTGCCATGGCCATGAACCACTAGATGGCCATCTGCCACTCACTACATTACACCACCCTCATGAACCCCAGATGCTGCCTCCAGCTCGTGACAGCATCCTGGCTGGTGTCCCACCTCCACTCCCTCTCCCACACCGTCCTCATGGCCCGCCTCTCCTTCTGTGGGCCCAACATCATCCACCACTTCTTCTGTGACGTCCAGCCTCTGCTGACGCTCTCCTGCTCTGACACCTCTCTCAGTGAGCTCTTGGCCTTCACAGAGGGCTCCTTTGTGATCATGAGTCCCTTCATCTTCATTACTGTCTCTTATGTCTATATCACCCGTGCTGTTCTGAGAGTCCCTTCTGGGAGAGGCAGGTACAAGGTCTTCTCCACCTGTGGGTCCCACCTCACAGTTGTGGCACTATTCTATGGAACTGTAATATCTGTGTACATCCGCCCCTCGTCCACCTACTCAGTGACAAAGGACCGGGTGGTCACTGTCATTTACACTGTGGTAATCCCCATGCTGAACCCTTTTATCTATAGCCTTAGGAATAGGGATATGAAGCAAGTCTTGAGAAAGCTAGCTAGGAGAAAAGAACAGAATAAGCATTGAAGACAGAATGGGAAGGTAGTCTGAAATTGCATAAATATCTCATCCCTCATCAAACTTCTTCCCATCTATTCATTTACTTATATTGATATAGACTTATGGTTTCCTACTTTGTCCAGTGAGTTATAAGCTATTACTTCTGTGCCTGTTGATACGTTTCCACCATTCTCTGAGCACTTTCTTGCCTTCTATCACATCAAGATGTTACAGACTCATCTTGCACTTTCTCTGCTCCGGTCCTGAAATCAGCCATTTCTCTAAATGCCAGGTTTCCCAACATGGATGTCAGCTTCACTCTGTGAAGACTCTCATAGTGAGGCAGGGGATAAATGGACCTCAGGCTGAGCAGCTGAAATCTATCCCTTGTGGACAGATACTCCAAGATAGAGATAGTGGTGGAAGCAGTTCAGTTCCGTTCACTTTCTCAGTTGTGTCCGACTCTTTGTGACCCCACAGACTGCAGCACACCAGGCTTCCTTGTCCATCACCTACTCCCAGAGCTTACTCAAACTCATGTCCATCAAGTTGGTGATGACATCCATCCAACCATCTCATCCTCTGTCATCCTCTTCTCCTCCTGCCTTCAATCTTTCCCAGCGTCAGGGTCTTTTCCAAGGAGTCAGTTCTTCACATCAAGTGGCCAAAGTATTGGAGCTTCAGCATCAATCCTTCCAATGAATATTCAGGACTGATTTCCTTTAGGATGGACTGGTTGGATCTCCTTGCAGTCCAAGGGACTCTCAAGAGTAAGGAGGAGCTGCATCCTGCTTTGATAAGAGATCAAGAGACCACATATTTCTCATTCTTGAGGTCAAGGAGACCTTCCAAATTACACATATGCAGAAAGGTTCCTCAGGGGTCAGAGAAGGGAGGGGGCACCAGATAATAATATGTTTTGTTAACATCCCAGAAACCCTTGTGCTGGAATGCATCTTGGCTAAAAGATGCACATGCGCACAGAAGAGGGCCCTGAGTCAGACCAAATATGGACTCAGAGCCAGCAAATCAAGATGAATGGCCAGAGGAAACTTGAAGAACTGCCCCCATATAAGTGATTTAAACCACCTCAAAGGCACAAAACTCTCCGATCCAATCTGTGTGTCTATCCACACCCACTTTTTTCTCTTAATAAACACTTTACTTGTTTCACTACTTTCCATCTCTTTGCTGAATTCCTTCCTCAATGCAGACAAAGAGCCAGGGCCCTACTCCTATCTATTGACTCTAATCCCTGGTGATATAGTGACTCAGATTCACCATCAAGGCCTTTCTGCTTCTCCCACTTCTTGATTATACGAAATAGGCTTCATTCAGCCTCCATGACCTTCCCTGAGTTCTAAGGAGCAGGTTCAAACAGTTGCTAATCAGAGAAGGGAGGGGATGCAGAAACAAAGGAGGAATAGTCAAGAGAAACAATAGTGCAGCCTTGGGGCAAGGTCCTGGTTCCCCATAAAGGGGTATACATACCAATATCTGAGCTCTTTTGCAGATACTGAAACCTCCACCAGGTGGGAGAAGTTAACAGTATGCTGCTCACAAGCGCTTACACCCCAGGCCAGCTGAAACCAGAAGGTTGATGACACTGAGTGTCATTTACCTCACTACCAACCAATCAGCAGAATTTCCATGAGTTGATCACCTCCTCTTCGAATTGTCAACTTAGAAACAATCACAATCTAAAAGCTGAGAGTTATGTTCCAGTCAGTGGACATTTTTAGGACTCCAAGCCTGGAAGACAGCATCTCAGGTAACCCTGAGAGAACTGCTCCAAAGAGGCAAGTGGAGGAATCAGGTTATATAGTTTACATCAAAGGGCAGGTAGTCTGATCGAAAGATTATTGCTAATTAAGGAAAACCAGATATCTCAAGTTAAGGAATGTATCACTTTCCATGTATGGGAAGATGCAAGAGTCTGGGCTCACTGAAATCATTCCTTTCATATGCCTCTCAGCTCTCTGAGGCCAGTATCCTGTGTTTTTCACACCCTTTCCCCACAAGCTCCTCAGTGCTCACCATAGGAAGTGGCTGCAGCCTGATAACTCCCAAATAACAGGTATTGTTCTCCTTCCTGGGTGCTCATGGGGCTCAGAAATTCAGATTTGGAGGACTGGAAGTGCTGACATCTGTGACAGCCTAGTTTACTGATGTGACAGGAAATACTCTATTTCTCAGAACCATTACTATCAAACTCCTCACTACCCCTTCCAGGTCGACACACAGTCTTGAGGGCCTTAGCCCACTGTGACCCCTTTTGCCTGGCAAAGCCATAAAGCTATTCTTTCCTACTTCATTCAAAATTCTGTCTCTGAGATTCAGTTCAGTATCAGGTACAGAGGCTGGATTCTGCTTCAGAAAAGTGAAGTCGTTCAGTCATGTCTGACTTTTTGCGACCCCATGGACTGTAGCCTACCAGGCTTCTCTGTCCATGGGATTTTCCAGGCAAGAGTACTGGAGTGGGGTGCCATTTCCTTCTCCAGGGGATCTTCCTGACCCAGGGATCAAACCCAGGTCTCCCACACTGTAGGCAGACGCTTTACCCTCTGAGCCACCAGGGAAGCCCCTGCTTCTTCTGAGAAGCCTCTGCTTCAGAAGCAAGAGATTAGTGTGATAAGAGGAAAGGGCCAGAAATTAAGAAATACAGGTGGTCTCTGGGAACTGAAAAAGGCAAGGAAATGAATTCTCCTCAGAAGATTCCAGAAGGAATGCAGCCTTACTCTCACTTTAAATTTAGACTTCCGACTTTCATAAGTATATAAGAGAATACATTTGTGTCACTTTAAGCCACTAATTTGTTAGAGCAGCATCAGGAAAGTAATATAGTAGTCAAGAGCATGAGCTCTGGCTAAAAAGCTCTGGGTTTGAATCTTAGCTCTACCATTGACCAGCACCTTGATCTAAGAAATATCATTTCAGGTCTCTGAACTTCAGTCTCTTCACAAGTAATATGGATAAAATATGCAAATGAAATGATTGATTCAGGCAAGAGTCTTTCACCTAAAACTAAGATATAACCATTAGGTAGAAAGGTGTTAGGGAAAAAAAAGGATTGCTGCTGCTAAGTCGTTTCAGTCATGTCCGACTCTGTGCGACTCCATAGACAGCAGCCCACCACGCTCCCCTGTCCCTGGGATTCTCCAGGCAAGAACACTGGAGTGGGTTGCCATTTCCTTCTCCAATGCATGAAAGAGAAAAGTGAAAGTGAAGTCATGCAGTCATGTCCAACTCTTTGCGACCCCATGGACTGCAGCCTACCAGGCTCCTCCATCCATGGGATTTTCCAGGCAAGAGTACCGGAGTGGGTTGCCATTGCCTTCTCCGATACCCACCATTGACTTCTTACTAATTATAAAAAAGAAACTTTACATTTACATTGAAACATCTTCTGGTCAGTACCTTAACAAACTAATCAAACTTGCTTGAACAATAGTAGGACCTGACCCTCTGTCCCTACTGATGCAATGGAACCAGAAGTATACAATATCTCCCTTGTAGTATTCTGATCAAATATTAAATATAAATCTAATCTTGTGCAAACAAATAGATAATATTAAACATTCAGCAAAGCAACTGACTTGGACTCTGCAATATCAGGAGAAGCGAACAAACCAAAAAAAGAAAATGTAGGGGGTATGTTTTCCTATTATTAAAAGAGACAAAAGAAATACAACAGGCAAATGCAACACATTTACTTTGGGGACTAGATTGAAAAAATTGGACCACAGGTTGGATATCATGTAGGATCTGTGTTCATTTTCTTTTATACAATTATTATTCTGGGGTTTTGTGGAAGATGCCTGCTGAAGTATTTAAAGGAGAAGGGCATGTTGTCTTCAACTTAGTTTCAGATAGTTCACCAAAAAATAAATAGTAGAAATTTATAGAAAGGGATAAAACAAGTGTGGGCAAAAAGTTAATGATCTGTGGACCTATGTGAAGGCTAGATAAGAGTTCATTGCTATCTTCTCTCCATTTTTATGTGAATTTGAAATTTTTCAACCTAAAACTTTGGAAGCAAAAATATAAGTTAGATCATGCTCTTCCACTGCTAAAACCTGTGCAATGACCCAAGGCTTCCTACTGCACTCAGAGAACTAGCCAAAGCCTTGTCACAGCCACCAGATCCTACATGATCCAGCCCCTAGCTTTCTGCCTTCATGTATTGCTGTTTGATCTCTAACATACTCCTGCACAGAAACACTGATCTCTGGTGTTCGTTAAGTAAACATGGATTGCTCCCACCTCTGGACCTTTGAATTGACCATTTTCACTGTCTGAAATGCTTTCCCTCGGGCACCTGGACATAGCTACACTTCTGTTTCTCTCCATGTTCAGGCTTTAATGAAATGACACTCAAAGCCTGTTGTGACCTTTGCATCTTGAGTACATAAATAGCCCATATTTCCCAGCTTTTCTTATAGTTCAGTGTGGCCATGTAACTGAGCTCTAGTCAAAAGAATGTGGGGTGGAAAGGATAGACACCACTTTTCATCCTGATTCATTCAAGTCTCCTCACCTGAAACCCTCTCTCTTAACCCAACTACTGGCTGAAGAGATGCCCCTGAGGAAATAGAGGGGGTAGAGCTGCAAGAAGGAGGAATCCTGGGACCCTGAAGGACTGCATGGAAGTCACATTCACATTGGACTTCGTATCAACAAGAAGTAAACTTTTATTGTGGAAATAAAAAATAAATAGGTGCAATTTCCTGATGGCTCAGTGGTCAAGAATTTGCCTGCCGATGCAGGAGATGCAGGTTTGATCCTTGGGTCAGGAAGATCCCCTGGAGAAGGAAATGGAAACAGACTGCAGTATTCTTGCCTGGGAAATCCCATGGACAGAGAAGCCTGGTGGGCTACAGTCCATGGGGTTGCAAAAGGGCCGGATATGACTTAAACACAAAAATAAATAAATAATAGTACATCCCTCAGTGTGCTATTGTAGAGACTGAAAGCAATGATGACTAGAAAGCAATCAGCACAAAACCTCAGAATGTACTCTATGCATAATATTTGTGGTAGTGAAAGATAGTGTATGAAATTAAGAGAAAATAATATCTGATAAGCATTAAAAGTGCCTCAACTGGTAATGTCTTAACTGTTAAGAATTATGCAAAGTTGGCCAAAGGGTACTAAGTTTCAGTTAACAAAGTGAACTCGCTCAGTCATGTCCGACTCTTTGCAACCCCGTGGACTGTAGCCTACCAGGCTCCTCCGTCCATGGGATTCTCCAGGCAAGAATACTAGAGTGGGTTGCCATTTCCTTCTCCAGGGGATCTTCCTGACCCAGGGATCGAACCTGGGTCTCCTGCATTGCAGGCAGACGCTTTACCCTCTGAGCCACCAAGGAAGCCCAAGTTTCAGTTATGTCAGCAAATAAATTATTGACATCTAATGTAGAGCATGGTGACTAAAGTTAATGATACTGTCTTGTATACTTGAAATCTGCTAAGAAGGTAGATCTTAAGTGTTCTCACCACACACACATGCACACAAACACACACAGACACAAAAAGTAACTATATGAGGTGATGAATGTTAATTAGCTTGACCGTAGTGATCATCTCACAATGTACACATATATCACAACATCAAATAGTACAACTTAAACATACAGTTTGTATTTGTCAAGTATAATTCAATAAAGCTAAAAAAATATGCATCTTAGATCAGTCTCCCAAGGCAATAGAAATAAAAGCAAGAATAAACAAATGAGACCTAATCAAACTTAAAGCCTTCTCGCAGAATGTGCTGTGTGCTAAGTCGGCTCCAGTCGTGTCTGACTCTGTGACCCTATGGATCACAGCCCACCAGGCTCCTCTGTCCATGGAAGTCTCCAGGCAAGAATACTGGAGTGGGCTGCCATTTCCTTCTCCAGGGGATCTTCCTGACCCAGGGATCAAACCAGCATCTCTTATGTCTCCTGCTTTGGCAGGCGTATTCTTTACCACTAGCACCACCCGGGAGGCCCTCTCACAGAAATTAAGCCCTCGTCAGTCACATCTTTGGCATTTTCTCCCAGTTACTTTGTTTTTTTTTTTTTTTTTTTTTTTTTAATAAATTTATTTATTTTAGTTGGGGACTAATTACTTTACAATATTGTAGTAGTTTTTGCCATACATTGACATGAATCAGCCATGGGTTTACATGTTCCCAGTTACTTTGGTATTTTCTCCCAGTTCCCATAAACAAAACAAAAAGACAACCTACGGACTGGGAGAAAACGCCAATAATGTGATTGACAAGTGCTTAATTTCCAAAATATACAAACAGTTCATACAACTCAACAATAGCAACAACAACAAAAAAAACTCAATAAAAAATGGGCAGAATTCCTAAATAGACCTTTCTTCAAAGAAGACATATAGATGGCCAACAGACACATGAAAAGATGCTCAACATCACTAATTACTAGAGAAATGCAAATCAAAACTATAATGAGATACCACTTCACAACAGTGAGATGGAGTCATCACAGATATTCTCAGGTGTAGTTTCTGCATGACAAAGTAGAGGAAGTGTGGAATTTAGGAGCAAGACACCCCTGAATTTGATCTTAGCTGCAGTACTTCCAAACTATGTGACTTTGGGCAAGTTATCTGGTGAGATTGAGTCTCATTTCCCTCATTTGTTAAAACAAGGGTACTGCACTTGAAGAGCTGTATATAAAATGCCACATAATTGTTCAATACGTGGTTATTACTGTGTGAACATATTCTCATTCTTGAGCTTATGTAATTCTCTAGTCAACACTATCTGGTACACAGGTACTAAAAAACCCACGCTATAAATAATGAACCTAAAATTCAGAGAGGCTAAGAGTTTGCCCCAAATCACAACTAATTGGCTGACTGGAGCCCAGGAATCTACACTCTCAAGATCCTTTCCATGGTACCACACATCATTCCTCCATCCCAGGGATGACCTCAGGTTCAAGCCTTCTCTAGTTACCTACCTCCACACCCTGCAAAATCATAATAATAATAAGCCATTAATTATCAAAGATTCGAAGAAACTTGCCACCCCAGAATCCTAAGTTTCCATAGTCTTTACTCTTCTCCCAAGCCTTGCTTCTTAATGAGCTCCCTGAGGGTGGTAGATTGGTAGATGGAATGACTGTGTGTCTCCTTGGCATGAGGTTATGTAGAGGACAGTCACCTCCTTTTGGGTCTCCACTCTTACTCATGATTGGAGTAAATCTTCGGAGGCCAGTGATGGTAGTTAAGGAGGGGAGACAGCCTTGGGTCCCAGATGCCTGGGGCTACATTGAAAGATTACTTCTCTAAAGGCAGAGAGAGAGGTGTCTGAGATGATAACCACACTTACAACTCTCAGGGTCTAGTGAGTCCCATCAGCTCCCACATAAAGCCTCACTTGATATAGGAGCTCTACCGACCTCCCTACCTCCATCTTCCTCCCCTAATCACCAAGGCCAATGAGACTGAGAAAATGCCTGGACTCGCTAATGAGCCACCCCAAAGATCATCATCCCTTTTCTGAGTAAGTAGCCATTATATTCAACCTCATCACTATGCCTAAATCCTACAAATCCTGATGTATTAGAAACTGAGAGATCATTTTGCGAAACACCCTCTTTTTACAAGGACATAATATGAGGCTCAGCATGGCTGAGACTACAAACCAGGTCCAATGGTCTCCACAATTCCCTGTTTCTCCTTCCCCATATATATAAACACAAGAAGGATTTGTTCTTGGCGGGTAAGAGCCCAAGGAAGGAAGGTCTGTACTTAAGATGGGATAGATGTAACTGCCCTGATGCTGTCGGATAGAACCTAGCTTCTGTTGGCCCAGCCTAGCCCCTGGTTGTCCCCAAAACCAGGGCTACTGAGGAAGGTTTCAGATGCTATGGCCTTACCCCAGCCTCTGAGCATCTTCAGAACAGCTTGGGCCATAAGTTGACCCATGAGACTAGTAAGGGGAGATTGAGCAGTGTAGTGTAGCAGTATCAGTCACTCAGTCTTGTCCGACTCTTTGCAACCCCATGAACTGTAGCCCGCCAGGCTACTCTGTCCATGGGATTCTCCAGGCAAGAATACTGGAGTGGATTGCTATTCCCCTTCTCCAGAGGATCTTCCTGACCCAGGGATCGAACCAAGGATTGAGGTATTGGGTAAATCATTCCTTTCTGAGCCTCAAGTTCTCCCTACATAAAGTGAGTATGTTGTTTTCAACTACATCTTCCTAATATTTCTTGAAGTAATGCAGTGTGTAAAACACTAGATAGCAAAATTTCTCCAATAAAAGAGGAAGAGACCTAGAGTCTCCCCCATTAAGAATTCTGTTCAGCTTCTCAGCCCCTCCTGGCATGCCCTCTGAGTCCCCCCAAGAAAGCACAGTTCAGAAACCTATGAATTGGATAACTTCTAAAGATCATTTCCATCATCAACAACCTAAAATTTTACAAATTTCCCCCAGAAATTTACAGTCTAAAAGGAAATACTTGGCCATCACATAGGGAGCTTCAGCCATGCCAACCAGTAGTTCAAAAAGGTGACTATAGATGGTGGAATGATGCCAAGTCTTACTAGGTAAGGTTTGGAAGAGACTGGGGAAAAATTCACCCAGAGAATAAGAATGGGGACAGGTTGCTACTTTCAAACATCAGAATGGCTATAGTGGTTCTTCTGAGCCCCTTGGTTGGCATGCAGTGAAAATGTGCTGAGTGAATTATGAATCAGTGAATCAAACCATGAAGGAAAAGCATAACTAAGATCACTGCTGCTGCTGCTGCTAAGTCGCTTCAGTCGTGTCCGACTCTGTGCAACCCCATAGACGGCAGCCCACCAGGCTCCCCTGTCCCTGGGATTCTCCAGGCAAGAACACTGGAGTGGGTTGCCATTTCCTTCTCCAATGCATGATATGGAAAAGGGAAAGTGAAGTCGCTCAGTCATGTCCGACTCTTAGCAATCCCATGGACTTCAGCCTACCAGACTCCTCTGTCCATGGGATTTTCCAAGCAAGAGTACTGGAGTGGGTTGCCACTGCCTTCTCCGCACTAACATCACTAGCAAAGAGTAAAGTCAGCTAACAGAGGATGCTGGTACTGTCAGACTTAGTAGAATCCTTGGCTCTGGCATTTAAAACCAAGACATAGATGTAATTCAGTTTTATTTATGAAGGATCAAGGGACACAGTTTAAGAGGCAGTGGTCACTGTTTACCAGAAATGCTGCAGTTGGATAACCTGGCATCTGTGTTCCTGATGGGTTCATGCTCCAAGAAGCAGAAGGAAGGGAAGTCCCCTGAGTTCAAGTTAAGACTTGATACAGTATTCTTTTCCTTATTCATAGAGTTCAGATGCAAAAGATTAAGTTAACCACACACCCCAGTTCATATTGCCAACACTGGGCCCCTTTCTTATTTTATCTTCCTCAATCACACATGAATTTATATACCAATGCCCCACTCCTCCTGCCCTCATCCATGGTGACATGCTTAAGGTTTAACTTTGTGTATAGACAGACTTTCTGATTTGTTGCATTTTTAAATATTTTAAGCTATACCATGTGATGTTTTGATATACATTATGAAATGAATATCATTGTGTTGCATTTTTAATGTATATAAATCATTTTGTGTTATAGAGTCTCACTTATTGTCTTACTTTTTCACTCAGATTATGTTTTCAAAATATACCAGTGTTGCTATCAATACTTCTCATCAGTTGCTTCTAAACAGCTGCATTGAGGACTTCCTTGGTGGTACAGTGGTTAAGACTTCACCTTTCAATGCAGGGGACACATGTTTGATCCCTGATGGGGGAACTAAGATCCCACATGCCCCATGGCCTGGCTGTAAAATAAAATTAAATAAATAAATAAACAGGTGCAGTGTACCCCTCAGTACTCTTCTATCACACTTGCCATCCCAGTGATAGACACCCAGATTGCGACAAGCTCCCCATGACCATGAATGTGTACAAGAATATCTTCATCCATAAGTTTTTATCTGCCTGGATGGAAATTTCTCTAGGATATCCATGTAGGAGCAGGATTATTGTATCATGAAATGTTCTTGAAACTTGGGTATAATTTACCTTAAAACCATTTGGGGCCGAGGTTTCTTGAGAGGAAAATGGTTTTTCTTACCATTTCTATTTTTTCAATTAATTAATACCTTGTTTCCCTGGAAAGACCAATTTAGTCCTAGGTACGCACCCTGTTGTTCTTTCCTCACCTCCAGCTTAGCACTTACCTGCCTTCCGATGACCACTTCAATCTCCTCCCCCTAAACACACTAGCCCCCTTACTTTCTGCCTGGCTCCCTCTAGACTGCATCTACCCACTTTGGTACAGAATACTAAAAAGAAATATTAATAGTAGTATAAATAACATTTGCATAGAACCTTGTAGATTTCGCTCAGTCATGTCGAACTCTTTGCAACCCATGGACTATAGTCCACCGGGCTCCTCTGCCCATGGGACTTGAGTGTAGATCTCAAACACTTTTCAAATATGCCAGGTTTTTTTATAAAAATATATTCTTTTTTATTATGGTAAGATATATGTAGCATAAAATGGCCATTTTAACCATTTTTAAGTGTGCAGTTTAGTGGTATTCAGTACATTCATAATGTTGTACAACCTCACCACTATCAAATATGCCGTCTTATTTGAACTGAATAATAAACTTCTAGAAATGATATTCTATTTTTCCCATTTTTCAGGTGAGAAAATAGATGGAAACATAGAAATATTCCCAGCAGAAGCAGCAAGTATCTGAACCAGAACCAATTCCCAAACCACCAAATTTTCCCATTGACTCTCCTGATCCCTGGAGACTAGTCTCCAAGTTGCTAGTGTAAAAGCCACAATCTTGCAAGGGGTGATCAGGGGTGATGTATCTGGTTCAATCTGTCAGGTTTCATTATGCAGCTATGATTAGCCAAGTCCTGTGCAAGTCACTTGAAACAATGGGGAGTGAAACAGACTTGAACCCTGCCTTGGTAGTGCTTTCATCATACACCTTTCCAGGTGGTGTCCATGTCCTACTGGTCCCTTTCAATTTGAACCAAGCACTCAGTATCTCAGAGAGAAAGGAAATGCTTCAGAAAACAATGCTACTGTATGCACCTACTTGTTAGTGTATTAGAGGAGAAATAAAAAGTCTGAGTTCTCCTAAGCAGAGCAGTGACTTTCATTCAAGATCACTAAGCATCAAAAATGTATCATTAGTACTTCCTGTTTGCTTTTGACCCTTCAAAAGGATCAGAAAGATTCTGAGGACATAAGGCATACAGGATGTGTCATGCATGCACACTAAGTCGCCTCAGTCATGTCCGACTCTTTGTGACTCCATGGACTCTAGCTGGTCAGGCTCCTCTGGCTATGGGGATTCTCCAGGCAAGAATTCTGGAGTGCGTTGCCACGCCCTCCTCCAGGGGATTTTCCCAATCCAAGGATCAAACCCATGCCTCTTACATCTCCTGCATTGACAGGTGGATTCCTTACCACTAGCACCACCTGGGAAGCCCACAGGATGTGGATTTCCTCTAACTCAAAACCTGCATCTCTAACTCTACCCTCCCTTTTCTGGGAGTATTTGACCACCACTTGTAGGCTTTCCTTTCTGCTGTTTTCTCTGAAGATAATTCTGTCCCTAGGAAGGGTGGACACAGGGAGTGCATGTTCTGTAACTCAGTGGTCCTACTATTGACCCAGATGGCTGCTGGCTGCTTCAAACTCTATGTCCCAATCAGTTCTGGTCTTGCTCCCTTTTAACTGAGTTCCAACTTGGTAGATAGACAACTAGGGCATCTATTCCTGCCAGACTGGAGCCTTGGCTCAGTCTCCCCTGTTCTTGCCTTTGGGGGACAGAAACGAACTATTTCTGAGGCTCAGCACCTTCCTAATCAGGTCACTGTTTTTTGCCAGAATGCTGCATCTTCTCACATTTCCATGGCCCACACTACCAACCTTCTGATGCTTCTTGCCTATAAGAGCACCTGCCTCTTAGTTCCTGTATTTCTTCTTTGATGTCCATCTATCTGCCTAAATCACCAAATTCTATGTTGGTTAAATAGGCTCCTTCTGCCAGAGACATTTCTCCAATTTGCCACTCACCCTCAATAGTTCCCCACCATGATGGAACTGGGTGTCCATCACCAGAATCATCTGGCCAGGAGGCAGCTAAAGATAAGCATGCTGATTAATAACAGAGGCCAGACACAGCAAAGGGATATCTTAGATACAGGTTGGGAAATCAAGCAAACTGATCCTTTCTGAACACTTTTTTTAGACCTTTGCTATTTACCCAAAGAAGATGGATATTACAAGTTTTATCTTTTGGACAAGGAACAAGAATTGAAGCACCCTGTTCAAGATGAGTCAGATGCAAAGTTGGAATTGAAATCAAGGTGTGCCAAGACCGACCATATGAAGTTATATCATAGAATATACGGTGGTCTACATGAATGATTCCCCTCATGGGATGCACAAGCTGGAATAAATTATGCAATATCCCCTCTACCAGACTGAAGACCCCAAGGCACACAACACACACCTAATATTCCTTTATATTTTTTATTTGCAGGAGATCAATGATGAGGGGAAACCAGAGCCACATCACTGAATTCCTCCTTCTGGGACTGACCAGTGACCCCAAACAGCAGGTGTGGCTCTTTGCCAGCTTCCTGGCCATGTACCTAGTCAATGTGAGTGGCAACTCGGTCATCATTGCAGCCATCCAGAGGGATGCCCACCTCCACACCGCCATGTACTTCTTCCTCTCCAACCTGTCCCTGGTGGACGTCTGCTTTACAACTGTCATCGTGCCACAAATGCTAGTGAACATGCTGACTCAGAGAAAGGCCATCCTCTTCGCCCAGTGTCTGGCCCAGATGTATTTTTTTGTGGCCTTTGGGACCACTGACAGCTTCCTCCTGGCTGCCATGGCCATGGACCGCTACATGGCCATCTGCCACCCACTGCATTACACCACCCTCATGAACCCCAGACGCTGCCTCCAGCTCGTGACAGCATCCTGGCTGGTGTCCCACCTCCACTCCCTCTCCCACACCGTCCTCATGGCCCGCCTCTCCTTCTGTGGGCCCAACATCATCCACCACTTCTTCTGTGACGTCCAGCCTCTGCTGACGCTCTCCTGCTCTGACACCTCTCTCAATGAGCTCTTGGCCTTCACAGAGGGCTCCTTTGTGATCATGAGTCCCTTCATCTTCATTACTGTCTCTTATGTCTATATCACCCGTGCTGTTCTGAGAGTCCCTTCTGGGAGAGGCAGGTACAAGGTCTTCTCCACCTGTGGGTCCCACCTCACAGTTGTGGCACTATTCTATGGAACTGTAATATCTGTGTACATCCGCCCCTTGTCCACCTACTCAGTGACAAAGGACCGTGTGACCACTGTCATCTATACAGTAGTTACCCCAATGCTGAACCCTTTTATCTATAGCCTTAGGAACAAGGACATGAAACAGGCTATGAAAAAGCTGATGAGGAAGACAGATTAGCATAACTTCTAGAGGTACACCTCAGCATTCATTCACTCAATGCGAACTTATGAAACAGGGACTTCCCTCGTGGTCCAGTGGCCAAGACTCTGAACTCCCAAAGCAGGGGACCCAGGTTCGATCCTTGGTCAGAGAACTAGATCCCACATGCCACAACTAAGACCTGGTGCAGCCATATATAAATAAATAAATACTTAAAAAAAAAAAAAAGAATTTATGAAACACCTGCTCTGTGCTAGGAATTGCATTCAGTTGCAAAATGGCAAAATATGAAAATATTGCAAGGATAAATCAATAGTAGTTCCTGTCTTCAAAATTAATCACAGCTCAGTAAGGCAAAGGAGACACCTGCAATACAAGGTTATTATACTTTTGGCAAAAACAAGTAAGACATGAGTATTGATGACTTACTGCATTACACACACGGTTTCCTTCTTTTTCTTTCGTAGTCTCTGGCTCTTGTGTGACACATACATGACCAGGGCTCTGCAATACGTGTCCTGATGGAAAGCAAGGAGAAACTTCCTGAGTCAGGTGTTTTAAATATTAGTTACACGGGTCAACTCACAAATCTTCCCTTATCTCTTTGAAACAGTCCCTCAGAGCTACCTAAGAGGATGCCCCCCAGGCTTAAGTTCTCAGTATACTAGCTAGTGGTAAAGAATCCACCTGCCCATACAGGAGATGCAAGAGATATGGGTTCAACCCCTAGGTCAGGAAAATCTCCTGGAGAAGGAAATGGCAATCTACTCCAGTATTTTTGTCTGGAAAATTCCACAGACAGAGGAGCCTGGTGGGTTACAGTCCACAGGGTCGCAAATAGTAGGACACAACTGAGCAACTGAGCACACACATACACATTTCTGCCCAATAAAACATAATTCTCAGCTTTGGGGTTGTGCTTCTTTTTTTCAGTAAACAGCACAAGCCATGCTTATACAGGCTTCTCCTAGCCAATGGTTAAGCATGCACGGGATACCAAGGCAGGCTTATCTCCAGAGAATTACAGGACTCTTCTGGTGGATAATTTTAATTCTAGGACACCTTCCCACCACTCAACGCTGCATTGGCCTAGTCAAAAACTTTCTTGGCACTTTGCTGCAGTCAGAAACTCTTCCTATCCCATCCTTTTTTCTTCTCTCTTTACTTCCACAGGTCTCAAGGCTTGAAAGCTCTCTCTGATTTCTCCTGCCACCTCCTCAACAAATATCTCACACACCAAATCCCACCTTGGCTTCTGCTTCTCAGAAGACCCAAACTAATGCGTTAACTAATACCTTGCAAACAATTCTACTCGTTGGTAGATACCCTATGGAAAGTTGGATAGGCACACCAGGAGATTGTACAAGAATTCATGAGTGCAGATATTCCAAATGGAATAAACTGATGTTCTGACCTCATTTATTGTGCTTTTCCTGTCTCACCTATGAAACAATCTAACAACTTAATACAAAAGAAATAAGGAGGAAAATTCCAGCTCTCTAGACTTTTCTGCTAAAATAATAAAGGTTAGGCTGTCACTAAAATATCAGTAGTAGAACAAAGGAATGATAAATGATTGTTATTGTGGAGTTGTTCTCTTTAGAGGATGGTGGTCTGAAAGTTTTTCCAATTTCCCTGCAGAAATGTTTTTAAGAAAAAGTGAACAACGGAAAATGTCATTTTTTTCTCATTTTTTAATGATAAAAAGAGGAGTTCTACTTGAGATAAAGAACCTTTTGGGGGAAAATGCCAAAAACCTGGCAACAAACTCAAATGTCCATTAAGATTGGAATGGAAGGACTTTCCTGGTGTCCAGTGGTTAAGACTCCGTGCTTCCACTGCAGGAGGCACATGTTTGATCCCTGGTCTGGTAACTAAGATTCCACATGTTGCATGGCTCAGCCAAAAAAGAAAAAAGATCAAAATGGATAATATAGTACAACCACACAATATAATTAGAGTCCACACTCCCTTAGCTTCAGTTCTGAAATTCAACTGAATCACTTTGCTGTACAGCAGAAATTAACACAACATTATAAATCAACTGTACTTCAATAAAAAAAAAAAGAATGACCTGTAGCTACAAGCATGAATATAAATGAGAAAGTACTAATATAAACAGTTCAGAAAGAAAGAAGTGAAAGAAACAAAATGATTCCAGCCATGCAAAAGACAAAAATAGGGAAACAATACACAATTTATGCATATGTGCAGAGTTGCTGCTGTGTGTGTGTGTGTGTACACTCAGTAGTGTCTGACTCTTTGCCATCCCATAACTCGGTAGCCCACCAAGTTCTTCCGTCCATGGAATTTTCCAGTCAAGAACACTGGAGCAAGTTGCCATTTTCTACTACAGCATAGCAAAACTATAAGAAAACTATTTCTATATAGTTTATAAACTCTTTTTCATATATGATGTATTTCACAATTTAAGAAATATAAAGAAAATCCTGTATACAGAAGTGTCTCTATTACTTAGCAGATTTTTACAAATGAGCTTTATCTCTACCCTTTGGAGTCACAGGGAACAACCTGTTCTATGTATTGAACTGTAGAAATCTGAAGACAATGATTGTGTAGCTCACATTTCATCAAATCTCTTCAGTTTCATTTGTTATTGTTTATTTTCTGGGACGCGATAGGTGTTCTTTATAAGGATTTGGGTTAGAGCATGTGAACTCCATTGTAAGTTAGGGCTGGGGCGATGGAGCCCTCTCCCTCCTGTATCCAGGGGAAGGGCATCAGGTAGAGTTCTATCAGGATTCCCAGGCCTGGTCAGTCTGATACTGCCAAGACTCAGCACTCCAGGGTCCCAAGGGGACAGCTGAGAGTCTGGACTCTTGCCCCATCCTGGCTCTAACTAAGAGATCAGGGAGTGAGTCCCAGGAGATACTCCATATGAAAAGCGCACAGCTCCTCCTAGCCCCTGTGCCTGAGGACAGATTGCTCCAGCCCTGGGTCTTTAGTCTGTGCTGGAAGAAAGGGAAGGAAGAAAACTGAGGTTCTAGCCAATCCTCTTTAGGAGAAGACAGGTAGGCAAATTGAGCAAGTGAGGCAGACCCAACACCTGGTGATGGCGACGAGATCTGAGGATAGTCAGAATTTCCAGGTAAGACCTGAGTGGTAGAGGTGGGAGACATTGGTCAACACACACACACACACACACACACACACCCCTCCTCCCTTATTCCTTATTCCTATTTCCTGCCCCTTCTTTACTCTCAGCCAAATACTTCCCTGGTGGCTCAGACGATAAAGAATCTGCCTGCGATGCAGGAGACCTGGGTTCAACCCCTGGGTTGGGAAGATCCCCTGGAGAAGGGAACAGCTACCCACTCCAGTATTCTGGCATGGAGAATTCCATGGACAGAGGAGCTGGCAGGATACAGTCCATAGGGTTGCAAAGAGTCGGAGTTGACAGAGCGACTTTCACTTAAATACAACCTGGCTCTCTTATCCATCATGAGAAGGGTCTTGATTTAATATTCATGACCCTCTAGAGAGTCTAGCCTGAAGTCCATGTAGATTAGTGGTCCCCAAGCCCCTGGCAGAGGTCAAGACATTGTAGCTGTCATAACAGTGCTCAGGACCCCTACATGATGCCTGGACAATTCACTCACAGCTCACTCTACCCTGAGTGACTTTCAGAATCATTCTATGCCACCACCCAAAGACAGTAACAAGCCCCACACCCACTGATAGTTCAGAAAGCCTTAGCCCATCTTCTTAACTTCAGTCCCGGAATGATGTGAAGTAGGCTTATTTAGGCTCATTTCACAACTGGGGTTCTTATACGTTAAATGTTTTCCACCAAGATGGTACAGCTGGGACTCAAACCTGGATCTGCACATGTCACAGTGGATGCTTTGTTATGGTACTCCTAGGTCAGACCATTGCCACCCAAGGTGATGATAACACTGTTGACAGTGGCATGTACAATTCCATATATGAAACTTCACAGGTTTCAAAGCCCAGCTTCTCACAGACCATGACCAAGTTCAATTTGCCCAGGACTGAAGGAGTTTCCTGGAAGTGGGATGTTTCATCTTGAAAGCAGGAAAGTCTTGCACAAACATAGAGGACTAGTTGGTTGCCCCAGAAAGCATCCTCCTTTTGTTAACTCCATCAAGAGAAAACAATATCAGAGGAAGCTGTGTTTGAGGATCATTTATTATGAATCATTGTTCCAGCTCGGTACAATCCTTATCTAATTTAGTCCTGACCACGGTATTGTTAATTATCCTCCTTACTCAGATACAGAAATTGAGGCCAGAAAGACTGAGAAAACTTGTTCAAGGTTACAGCTCACAAGGGGGCTGGTAGAAAATAAAGGTTTGTCAGACCCAGAAGGAATAACCACATCAAAGAGCGTGACATTGGCCTGGCTGCCATTGCCCGTTTGTGTGCTCATCTTCCCACATCCAAATGCAGAAACTCTCATCGTGTATTTTATATCACTGGTCCTGAGAAAACCTTTAAGTGATCCTAGGGTTTTGATATTGTCAACAGTCCTGTATGGTAGGTTTATGTCTATATCTTATAGATGAAGAAAATGAGACTCACAGATAGTAAATAATTCCCAAAAATATAAGATTCAATGAGGGTTTACAGCGAGGAGGCATGTCCTCTAATATTTTCTGGTGTATCAGGACACCAGGCTCCATTTTATCTACTACTGATTCTAGCAATATTAGTAACTATTATCACAGTTTATTGAAGACCTATTCTGTGCTACTGCTTTGAATATGTCATCTCATTGATGAGCTACAGTAACTATACAAAGTATGCACATAATTTACAGATGAGGAAATTGAAGCAAAAAGAAAACAGGATGTGGAGTTTGCAAAGGATTACACAGCCAGGAAATAAGTCCATCCAGTCTATAGGACATCAAAGCCAACATTCCTAAGGACTGAAGATGTTGACAGTGTTGATGATGGTAACTCTTGTTTGTCAAATACCTTTGAGCTTATAAAGTAATTTCATCCACATTAGCTTATTTGATGGATCTTCAAAAGAAAAAGAGGATATTCCCATCATATGAAGAATATCTGAGTGACAATTATGATCTTTCTATATAATTAGTATCCCTTCTCTACTCCTGAACAAAACACACGTACAAGAGACAGAGAAAGAGAAAGGACAATCCTTCAGAATTTTCTAGTAAATGCATAGCCCCATGATATCTTACTCAAACTTCACAAGCCTGTGAAATTGATAGCTTTCCTACTTGAAAAGATAGGCATGGACTAAGACTTGGGAATTTTCTTCCCAGCTAATCTCCAGTTCAACCCTCAACCAGAAAGTCTACAGGACAACCTAGAATACAACTAAAATGCAGAATCTCCCAACAAGTCTCCCAATCACTGTGCTTAGTTCTCACATCTGTACATGTTTACATGCCCACAAGCAAGAGACACCTATACATCTCTGTGATCTTTGAAAAAAAACACAGAAAACAGACAAAGGCTTTGAACGATATAAGTTTTTGAAGCAATATTTTCCTTGCACTTTTCTCCTTTAAATGAGCATTACAAATGAAACCAGCATCTCCGGCTTCCTGCTCCTGGGCTTCTCTCAACACCCAGAGCAGCAGCCTCTCCTGTTCGGGCTCTTCCGGGCCGTGTACCTGGTCACCGTGCTGGGAAACCTGCTCATCCTCCTGGCCATCAGCTCTGACCCCCGCCCCCACACCCCCATGTACTTCTTCCTGGCCAACCTGTCCTTCACCGACACCTGCTTCTCTTGCACCATTGTCCCCAAGGTTCTGCTCAACATCCACACACAGCACTACGCCATCTCCTACACTGGGTGCCTCGTGCAGATGTTCTTCTTCATGGAATTGGCCCTGCTGGATGACTTCCTACTGGCTGTGATGGCCTATGACTGCTATGTGGCCATCTGCCTTCCTCTCCACTACACCACCATCATGGGCCCCCAGCGCTGTCCGCTGCTGGTGGCCGCATCCTGGCTCCGCTCCCACCTCCTGGCCTTCTCCCTCTGTTTCCTCATGTCTCAGTTCTCTTTCTGCGCCTCCCACGCCATCCCACACTTCTTCTGTGATCTTCTCCCACTCCTCAAACTTGCTTGCTCAGACACTCGCATGTTTCAGCTCATGATGTTTGCAGAAGCAGCCCTCTCAGGGGTGGTCCCTCTCACCTGTGTCCTGGTCTCTTATGCCCACATCATCCACACCATCCTCAGGATCCCCTCTGCTGGGGGGAAGCGCAAAGTCTCCTCTACCTGTGGCTCTCACCTGACAGTGGTCACTCTCTTCTATGGAACTGTCTTTCTGGTGTATTTCCAGCCCACATCATTCTACTCAGCAGACACTGGAGTGGTGGCATCTGTAGTGTACACGATGGTCACCCCCATGCTGAACCCCTTTATCTACAGCCTGAGGAACAGCGACATGAAGGGAGCTTTGTGGAGACTCCTTGGCTGGGGAAGATGTAGGAGTGTAGTGTTAGTCACTTCAGTTGTGTCCAACTCTTCACGATCCCACAGACTGTAGCCTGCCAGGCTCCTCTGTCCATGGGATTCTCCAGGCAAGAATACTGGAGAGGATTGCCATTCCCTTCTCCAGAGGATCTTTCCAACCCAGGGATCGAACCCGGGTCTCCTACATTGCAGGAAGATTCTTTACCATTTGAGCTACAGGGAAGATGTTCCACCCCATAAAAAGTCCTTCCCCACAGGAGAACTCCAGGCTTTTCAATGTGCCTCCTTCTCTAGATTTGTCCATTATAAATTTGAAAGATTCACATTTAAAACATACTGGATGCTTAGTTTTCAGAGCAGATGCATGAAAATAAAGACTCAGATTTTCAGAACAGCAGTAGGGGCATTTGGAGAGAGAGGGGGACCAGCAGTTCCCATGGGGTGACTTGATGTGTGGGTATATGTATCCAGGCAGAGTCAATCCAGAGTTGGGAACATCAAAAATGCCAGCAAACACTTCACTTCTAGGAGGAAGGCCAATAGGAGCAATGCATGTTACAAATTCTTCCCCAACAACAAAAAAATCTGGCAAGACTAGACAGGTCAGAACATCAGTCAAGTCACTGGGCTGCAGGGACCAATTCTGATCCTACCTTGGAAGAAACTCATCCATGGGGACTGGACTCAACATGGAGAATGTCACATCAAGTAGGAAGAATCCGTATGTGGCCTGAGTGTGTGTGTTTATGTTCAGTGGTTCAATCATGTCCAACTCTTTGGGACCCTTTGGACTGTAGCCTGCCAGGATCCTACGTCCATGGAATTTACCCAGCAAGAATATGGGAGTAGATTGCCGTTTGGGATCAAACCTGTGTTTCCTGCATTGCAGGCAGATTATTTTACTGCTGAGCCACCGAGGAACTCTATGTGATTGCAAGGGCAAGGATATTCTAGAAAACAGAGCTAGGCCCAAAAAGGGTTAGAATTTGTCCAGTTTCATACACCTGGACTTAGATCTTTGTCTCTGATAGGTGATTTGGTTTGTTGTTGTTGTTCAGTTCACTTTAGTTCACTTCAGTTCAGTCGCTCCATCATTCTGACTCTTTGTGACCCCATTGACTGCAGCACACCAGGCCTCCCTGTCCATCACCAACTCCCACAGTTTACTCAAACTCATATCCATTGAGTCAGTAATGCCATCCAACAATCTCATCCTCTGTCGTCCCCTTCTCCTCCCATCTTCAATCTTTCCCAGCATCAGGGTCTTCTCAAATGAGTCAGCTCTTTGCATCAGGTGGCCAAAGTATTAGAGTTTCAGCTTCAGCACCAGTCCTTCCAATGAATATTCAGGACTGATTTCCTTTAGGATGGACTGGTTGGAACTCCTTGCAGTCCAAGGGACTCTCAACAGTCTTCTCCAACACCACAGTTCAAAACCATTAATTCTTTGGCGCTCAGCTTTCTTTTTGGTCCAACTCTCACATCCGTACATGACCACTGGAAAAACCATAGCTTTGACTAGAAGGACCTTTGTTGGCAATAGTAATGTCTCTGCTTTTTAATAAGCTGTCTAGGTTGGTCATAACTTGTCTGCCAAGGAGTATACGTCTTTTAATTTCATGGCTGCAGTTACCATCTGCAGTGATTTTGGAACCCAAAAATAAAGTCTCTCACTGTTTCCACTGTTCCCCCATCTATTTGCCATGAAGTGATGGGACCAGATGCCATGATTTTAGTTTTCTGAATGTTGAGTTTTAAGACAACTTTTCCACTCTCCTCTTTCACTTTCATCAAAAGGCTCTTTAGATCTTCTTCACTTTCTGCCATAAGGGTGGTGTCATCTGCATATCTGAGGTTACTGTTATTTCTCCCAGCAATCTTGATTCCAGCTTGTGCTTCATCCAGTCCAGCATTTCTCATGATGTACTATGCACATAAGTTAAATAAGCAAGATGACAATATACGGCCTTGACGTACTCCTTTCCCAATTTGGAACCAGTCTGTTGTTCCATGTCCACTTCTAACTGTTGCTTCTTGACCTGCATACAGATCTCTCAGGAGGCAGGTCACGTGGTCTGGTATTCCCATCTCTTTCAGAATTTTCCACAGTTTGTTGTGATTCACACAGTCAAAGGCTTTGGTCCAGTCAATAAAGCAGAAGTAGATGTTTTTCTGTAACTCTCTTGCTTTTTCGATGATCCAGTGGATATTGGCAATTTGATCGCTGGTTCCTCTGCCTTTTCTAAATTCAGCTTGAACATCTGGAAGTTCCTGGTTCACGTATTGCTGAAGCCTGGCTTGGAGAATTTTGAGCATTACTTTGCTCGCACGTGAGATGAGTGCAATTGTGTGTTAGTTTGAGCATTCTTTGGCATTGCATTCCTTTGGAATTGGAATGAAGACTGACCTTTTCCAGTCCTGTGGCCACTGCTGAGTTTTCCAAATTTGCTGGCATATTTAGTGCAGCACTTTCACAGCATCATCTTTTAGGATATGAAAGAGCTCAACTGGAATTCCATTACCTTCACTAGTTTTGTTCATAGTGATGCTTCCTAAGGCCCACTTGACTTCACATTCCAGGATGTCTCGCTCCAGGTGAGTGATCACACTATTGTGATTATCTGGGCTGTGAAGATCTTTTTTGTATAGTTCTTCTGTGTATTCTTGCCACCTCTTAATATCGTCTGTTTCTCTTAGGTCCATACCATTTCTGTCCTTTATTTTGCCCATCTTCGTATGAAAAGTTCCCTTGGTATCTCTAATTTTCTTGAAGAGATCTCTAGTCTTTCCCATTCTATTGTTTTCCTCTATTTCTTTGCACTGATCACTGAGAAGTCTTTCTTATCTCTCCTTGCTATTCTTTGAAACTCTGCATTCAAATGGATATATCTTTCCTTTTCTCCTTTGCCTTTCAGTTCTCTTTTTTTCATAGCTGTTTTAGGGCCTCCTCAGACAACCATTTTGCCTTTTTGCATTTCTTTTCTTGGGGGTGGTCTTGATCACTGCCTCCTGTACAATGTCATGAATTCCGTCCATAGTTCTTTAGGCACTCTATCAGGTCTAATCCCTTGAATCTATTTGTCACTTCCACTGTATAGTCATAAAGGATTTGATTTAGGTCATACCTGAATGGTCTAGTGGTTTTCCCCACTTTCTTCAATTTAAGTCTGAATTTGGCATAAGCAGTTCATGATCTGAGCCACAGTCAGCTCCCGGTCTTGTTTTTGCTGACTGTATAGAGCTTCTCCATCTTCAGCTGCAAGGAATATAATCAATCTGATTCGGCGTTGACCACCTGGTGATGTCCATGTGTGGAGTCTTCTCTTGTGTTGTTGGAAGAGCATGTTTGCTATTACCAGTGCGTTCTCTTGGCAAAACTCTGTTAGCCTTTTCCCTGCTTCATTCTGTACTCCAAGGCCAAATTTGCCTGTTACTCCGGAGAAGGCAATGGCATCCCACTCCAGTACTCTTGCCTGGAAAATCCCACGGACGGAGGAGCCTGGTAGGCTCCAGTCCATGGGGTCGCTAAGAGTCGGATACATCTGTGCGACTTCACTTTCACTTTTCCCTTTCATGCACTGGAGAAGGAAATGGCAACCCACTCCAGTATTCTTGCCTGGAGAATCCCAGGGACGGCGGAGCCTGGTGGGCTGCCGTCTATGGGGTCGCACAGAGTTGGACACGACTGAAGCGACTTAGCAGCAGCAGCAGCCAGGTATTTCTTGACTTCCTACTTTTGCATTTCAGTCCCCCATAATGAAAAGAACATCTTTTTTGGGTGTTAGTTCTAGAGGGTATTGTAGGTCTTCATAGAACTGTTCAACTTGAGCTTCTTCAGCATTATTGGTCGGGGCATAGATTTGGATTACTGTGATATTGAATAGTTTGCCCTGGAAACGAACAGAGATCACTCTGTTGTTTTTGAGATTGCATCCAAGTACTATATTTCAGACTCTTTGTTGACTATGATGGCTACTCCATTTCTTCTAAGGGATTCTTGCCCACAGTGGTAGATATAATGGTCATCTGAGTTAAATTGTTGTTGTTAGCTGTGAGCTATTTTCATTTTTAAAACTGTTGTCTATTTTTTATCCAATTGAAAATTTTTTTGTGTCATTATAGTAAACGTCTAAAATACAAGGAAAAATTTTCAAATCCCTTCCTGAAAGAATGCGTTATCCAAATTCTTATGATCCTTTTCTCTATACATTTATTCTACATTGTTAAGATGATGATTTTTCATGTAATTTTAAAACATGAATGCTTTCCACACTATTGTTAAATTTTTATAAGCATTCTCATAATCATATTATAGCAGAAGCACCAGCTATGTTGTTGTTGTTCAGTCACTCAGTCGTGTCTGACTCTTTGTGACCCCATGGACTGCAACACACCAGGCCTCCCTGTCCCTCACCAACTCCTGAAGTTTGCCCAAGTTCATGTCCATTGTATTGGTGATGCCAGCCAGCCATCTCATCCTCTGATGCCCTCTTCTCCTTCTGCCCTCAATCTTTCCCAGCATCAGGGATTTCTACAGTGAGCCAGCTGTTCGAATCAGGTGACCAAAACACTGGGGCTTCAGCTTCAGCATCAGTCCTTCCAATGAGTATTCAGGGCTGATTTCCCCTAAGATTGATTTATTTTATCTCCTTGCAGTCCAAGGGACTCTCGGGGGTCTTCTCCAGCACCACAGTTGGAAGGCATCAATTCTTTGGCGCTCTGCCTTCATTACCATCCAGCTCTCACAACTCAACGTGACCACTAGGAAGACCATAGCCTTGACTGGCAGAGTAATGTCGCTGATTTTCAACACACTGTCTATAATCTTCCATTTGGGGGTAATTAGTTCTGTTAATTATTTTTAACTTTATAAATAATAATGCAATGAAGATCAGTGTGAATAAACCACATATGTATAGATTTTCCCGTGCCCTTCCAATAAATTTTAAGAAGTGGAATTGCTGTGTGGAAATTTTTTCATGCTCATGAAACATGTTGCGAAATAGTTTACAAGGACTTCCCTGGAGATCCAGTGGTTAAGACTCCATGTTTCCACTGCAGGGATCATGGGTTAGATCCCTGGTCAGGGAACTAAGATCCCGCATGCCACATGGCATGGCCAAATAAATAGATGGATTCTTTGGGATGACCCAGAGGGATGGGATGGGGAGGGAGGTGGGAGGGGGGTTCAGGATGGGGAACACATGTAAACCCATGGCTGATTCATGTCAATGTATGGCAAAAACCACTACAATATTGTAAAGTAATTAACCCCCAACTAAAAGAAATAAATTTATTTAAAAAAAAACTATCTATAAAAAGAATAAAAATAAAAATTTACAAAACTGTTAATGATTTATATCCCAACTGATGGGTCTGTGAGAATGTTCCTTTCTCTGCATTCTTTGTGTTCCAATTTTTTACTCAATTGTCACAAATATAATAAGTGAAAAATGGTACTTCTTTTCTTTGAATGTTTTGGATTACTGATTGTTTACTTAAATCCATAAATGCATTTTATTTATTCTTCTCTCAATTATTTCTTCATGTCATTTGACTATTTTAAAGACTTGCATAAGTCTTTTTTATATTAAATATTTAAACTTTACACTTTACTACTCATATTGCAGCCTTTTCCCAATCACCATTTTATCCTTCGGTTTTCTTTTTGATATTTTGACATAAATAAGTTTTCAATTTACATACATGAAACTAATAAAAATAATCCTCCTTGTGACTCTTCAGCCTGTGTTATCACTGGAAAATCCTTCCCTACATAGTTCATGTGAATAATAAATTGTTTTTTATATTTCAGTATGATGCTATTTTTAATAACAGTTTTATTGAGATATAATTCATATCCTATAAAATTCCTTTTTATGGTTTGTAATTTAGTGGCTTTTAGTAGGCAGCATGGGTTTTTCTAGTGAAACAGTAAATGACTTTAGAATGATACTAAATGTTGAAGTGGCTCTCTCCCTCACATCTCTCACTCTCTACAAGGGTTTCCTCTCCATTTCCTGTCCCATAATTATTAAAAACGGGATGCTGACTATGTCTGAGCCCTCACTCACTCATATATATCATACACATTTCCCCTCACGGCCTTTCTTTCTAGCATTATTTTCCCCTCTGTGGCTTCTTCTTTACTCCAGGCCCTGGAACACAGGGTAAGTTTCATGTCATGTGCAAAAAGTACCTTCTCACACTAGCCCACTCTAATCACCTGGATCTGTCTTTCTTGTAAGCATCATTCTCCATTTATCTAATCTTCCTATTTCTGCCCTTCTAAGGTCAAGAATGACACAAAGATGGCCACTCTTTCCATTTCCATTCAGTATTGTACTAGAGGTTCCAGTCAGCACAATTAAGTAAGAAAAAGAACTAGAAGGCAATTGGACTGTAAAGAGGGCTTCCCTGGTGGCTTAGTGTTAAAGAATCTGCTTGCTAATGCAGAAGATGCAAGTTGGATCCCTGGATCAGGAAGGCATGGCAATCCACTCCAGTATTCTTGCAAATCCCATGGGCAGAGGAGCCAAACAGGTTATAGTCTATGGAGTCACAAAAGAGTTGGACACAACTTAGTGACTCAAACAACAACAGCAGCAGACTGTAAAGAAGTAAAACTATTTCTACTTGCAAATGACAGATGCTGTAGACTTTTGAACTCCTAAAACATCAACCAAAAAAACGATTAGAACTAACAAACAATTTGAATTCAATGCAATCTCTATCAAAATCTGGATAGAGAAGCCTGGCATGCTGCAGTCCATGGGGTCACAAAGAGTCAGACACGACTGAGCAACTGAACACCAACACCTTTTCTGCAGAAAATGACAACCTGATCCAAAAGCCCACATAGAAATGCAAGGGAACCAGAATAATCAATACATTCTTGAAAAAGAAGAGCAATGTCAAAAGACTCACACTTCATGATTCCAAAACTTACTACAAAGCTTCAGTAATTAAGGCAATGCTGTACTTCTTAGGAAAAGATGTTCAACATCGTTAATCATCAGGGAAGGCAAATCAAAACTACAATGAGATACCACCTCTCACTTGTCAGAATGGCTACTGTCAAAAAGAACACAGATAACAAATGTTGGCTAGGATGTGCAGGAAAGGCACCCCTTCTACACCATTGGTGGGAATATAAATTGGTACAGCCGCTATAGAGAATAGTACAAAGGTTTCTCAAAAAACTAAAAATAAAACTACCATGTGATCTGACAATTCCACTCCTGGGTATAAAACACAAATTCAAAAAGATCCATGCACCTCAGTATTCATAGCAACATTATTTACAATTGCCAACATATGAAAGTGACCTCAGTGTCTGTCAACAGATTAAAGGATAAAGAAGATGTGGTATACACATACAATGGACTATTATTCAGTTATTTAAAAAAATGAAATTTTGCCATTTGCAGCAACATGGATGGACATTGAAGGCATTATGCCAAGTGAAATGTCAGACAAAGAAAGACAAATATCATATGCTATCACTTGGATGTGGAATCTAAAAATACAAGAAACTATTAAATATAAAAAATGCAGACTCAGATATAGAAAACAAACTAGTAGTTTTCAGTGGGAGAAGAAAGGGTAGGGAATCAAGAGGTACACACTATTAGTTATAAAATAAGCTACAAGGATATGTTATACAACACAAGGAATATAATCAATATTTTATAATAACTATAAATGAAGTAAAACCTTTAAAAATTGTGAATCACTATATTATACATCTGTAACATAATATCATATAGCAACTATACTTCAATTTTTAAAAGTACAATGCCATACAGCGTAAGGCCAGACACATATAGATCAAAGGAATACGACTGGGAGCCCACAAATGAACCTTCACATTTATGGGCAATTTATTTTTAATAAGGCTGCAATTCAGGACAATTCAGTGGGGAAAAAATATTGTTTTCAACAAGCAGTGCTGGGTCAACTGGACAACCAAATGCAAAAGAATGAACCTGAACCTTTACCTCACATACATATAAAAATTAACTCAAAGTCAAAGCTAAAACTAAAAAATGTTTAGAAGACAGTGTGAGAATGAATCTTTGTGATCTTAGTCAATGGTTTCTTAGGTATGACACCAAAAGCATAAGCAGTAACAGAAAAAAAGGGATAAATGAGACTTCATCAAAATCACCACATTTTGCGCTTCAAAAGATACCATCAGGAGAGTGAATAGACAACCCACTGAAAGGTAGAGCAACTACACAAATCACACATCTGATAAGATATTTGTATAAGAATATATAAAGAACTCTTACACCTCAACAATAAGACTAATAACCCACTTTTAAAATGCACAAAGGATTTAAATAAATGCTTCCCCAAAGAAAAAGATACATACAACCAATTAGCACATGAAAGCTCTTTAACATCATTAATCATCAGAGAAGTGCAAATCAAAAACACACCCAGGGACTTCCCTGGGGTTCCAGTGGTTAAGGCCCTTCACACCCGCCATATGCAGGGGCCCCAGGTTCAATCCCTCTTACCACATGCCACGACTAAGACCTGGCTCAGCCAAATTAAATACACACACACACAATGAGATACAATTTCACTTCCACTTGAATGGTTAAAAAAATGGACAATATCAAAATGTTGCCAAGGCATGAGAGAAGGCTGAACCCTTCTACATTGGTGAAAATGAACGTGAAAGTTGCTCAGTCGTGTCCAAATCTTTGTGACCCCATGAACTGCAGCCTGCCAGGCTCCTCTGTCCATGGAATTCTCTAAGCAAAAAGACTGGAGTGGGTAGCCATTCCCTTCTCCAGGGGATCTTCCCCACCCAGGGACTGAACTCGGGTCTCCTGCATTTAGAGAGATTTTAAAATAATGTAGCCACTTTGGAAAACATCAGAAATTTCTCAAAGATTTAAACATAGTGTCTCCATATGATTTAACAATTCCATTCCTCGACATATAACTAAGAAAACATATGTTCAGACAAAAGTCTGTACATAAATGTTCATAATAGCATTATTCATAATAACAAAAGAATAGAAACAACCCCAAACAAAACACACAACTGTTTCAAATTTTTCGTTAACTAACAGTTCAAGGCCTATTATAAACAAATGCCAAAACATAATTAGTGGAAAAAATATATTAGGGAAGATGCTTATGAAAGATAAAGGGGAATGGGAAAGTCCCATAAGCCTCCCCCGCACTTACAGAAAGCATAGTTCAGCTGCTGCAGAGGACAGGAATTCCCTGAATAAACAGAGGGACTTGCTTACAAGGCTTGTCTTAGTTGCCACAAGTAGATATACACCCACGCTGGCCAGGATCTTAGAAGTTTAAACAGTGGATTCAGACATGCACACCGTTCAGATGCTCTCAACAACACATTGTTCACTCATTGTTGTTTAGTCGCTAAGTCGTGTCCAACTCTTTGTGACCCCATGAACTGCAGCACGCCAGGCTTCCCTGTCCTCCACTATCTCCTGGAGTTTGCTCAAATTCATGTCCATTGAGTCGGTGATACCATCTAACCATCTCATCCTCTGTCGCCCCCTTCTCCTCCTGCCCTCAATCTTTCCCAGCATCAGGGTCTTTTCCAATGATTCAGCACTTGACATCAGGTGGCCAAAGTATTGGAGCTTCAGCTTCAGTATTAGTCCTTCCAATAAATATTCAGGGTTGATTTCCTTTAAGGATTGACTGATCTGATCTCCTTGCAGACCACAGGACCCACAAAAGTCCTCCAGCACCACAATTCAAAAGCATCAATTCTTCGGTGTTCAGTCTTCTCTCATTGCCCTCTTGAAAATGGCGCCCACTTGCGCAGAGTGTATATTTCAAGGACAGAGGAGGAGATGAAGTGCTTCCAATCAGTCGGGTCCGATTCACAGGTCAATCAGAAGTCACGCCCTCTCTGTGACCTCCCCCCAGTGTAACTGAACAGGCCCTCCAGGGACAAACTCCAGCCCAGCCACATCCTCCTCCACAAGCCTGCTTCTTGTTCATAGAAAATCTTTAGACTCCTAGGCGTTCCTCAAGATCCAAAAATAAATTTAATCAGAGAAGTGAGAAAATGCAGAAATAAAACAATCAAGCCAGACAAAACAATAATAATTCAACCATTCATCAAAGTCAAGGATCTTTAGTTCCTCCTCAAGGTCTATAGATAATATTCTGAGCCATATCCTTTAAGTTGTTTTGCAGATACTGAAACCCCAACCAGGTGTAAAAAGTTAACTGCCTGCCGCCCACAAGCACAGAAACTCCAGACAGGTTGGAACCAGGTTGATGATGTTGACTCCTCATTACCTCACCACCAACCAATCAGAAGAATATCCACAAGCTGATCACATACACAGCAACCCTCTCCCTCACCCTGTCTTTAATATTTATTTTTATTTATTATTTATTTGGCTGTGGTAGGTCTCAGTTGTGGCATGTGGATTCTTTAGTTGTGGCATGTGGGATCTAGTTTCCTGACCAGCAAATGAACCCAGGCCCCCTGCATTGGGAGCACAGAGTCTTAGCCTCTGGACCACCAGGGAAGTCCCCTCACCCTGTCTTTAAAAGTCTTTCCTTTAAAGCCGTCACAGAGTTCAGGTTTTATGAGCAATCAGTTCAGTTCAGTTCAGTTCAGTTCAGTCGCTCAGTCGTGTCCTACTCTTTGCGACCCCATGAATTGCAGCACGCCAGGCCTCTCTGTCTATCACCAACTCCCGGAGTCTACCCAAACCCATGTCCATCGAGTCACTGATGCCATCCAACCATCTCATCCTCTGTCGTCCCCTTCTCCTCCTGCCCCCAATCCTTCCCAGCATTAGGGTCTTTTCCAATGAGTCAACTCTTCTCATGAGGTGGCCAAAGTATTGGAGTTTTAGCTTCAACATCAGTCCTTCCAGTGAACACCCAGGACTGATCTCCTTTAGGATGGACTGGTTGGATCTCCTTACCTTGAATACTTTGCAAGGGTCCAGCAAGGGGCTTCAGAGAAGGCACTGGCAACCTACTTCAGTACTCTTGCCTGGAAAATCCCATGGATGGAGGAGCCTGGTAGGCTGCAGTCCATGGGGTCACTAAGAGTCAGACACGATTGAGCGACTTCACTTTGACTTTTCACCTTCATGCATTGGAGAAGGAAATGGCAACACACTCCAGTGTTCTTGCCTGGAGAATCCCAGGGACGGGGGAGCCTGGTGGGCTGCCGTCTATGGGGTCGCACAGAGTTGGACATGACTGAAGTGACTTAGCAGCAGCAGTAGCAGCAGCAGCAAGGAGCTTCACTGCATGGAGTTGGTTCCTATCTGGCTGTTTTGGAGGCAGATATAGCCAAAACAGTATAGGCACATGCAAGAGAAAACACACATTAGGATAATGATTCCCAAAATAAGGAACAAATTTTTCCACCAAAAGCTCCATGATCTGAACTACTGATTTATTAAGTCCCCTAAGCTTGACATCAGCTCACTAGGGCCACTCACTTGTGTCTTCATGTGACTTAATAAAATGATACACTAGTAGACTCATCAGGTATGAACACCCAACACTCTTTTTGGATAATGTCACAAGTGTTTCCTTGCAAGACAGTAATAATGTCTAGGCCATCCTATTTCAGATGATTGCTTTTCTCATTAGAGTCAGTGTTCAGAAAAGAGAGATTTTGCCAGCTACCATTTAACACTTGTTGGGAGAATTTAGTAAGGGCTTCTATGTATGTTATAATGACATTCAGGCCAATGGAGGGAAAAAAGATGGTGGCCAAATAATTGTACCAATGGAAAACAGAATGTGTCCATGTGGTCTTGAGAATAGGGAGGTTGGCAACTTTTTTTAACCCTGTGCCCAGGTAAAACCCAGGGTGCAGCAGCCCAATGACCCAGGTAGAAGCCACAGCTGAAGATTTGTGCCACGCAGCTACTGGGTCCCACTGGGGGTCACTCAATAGACACCTGAGTGGTACAAACAGTCAGTGCCAGGCAAGTCACTATCCTTTAATGTGACAGAATGACTACATGGTTCTGATGATACCCATCCCATATCCCTGATGCAATTTCGTTAGTTCTAACTCCTTGCAAGCTCCAGGGGAAAGGGGACTATGGCTCTTTGGTTCATCATTAAGACCTTAAACTTAAGCCCACAATGCAGTAAAGTGCAATAGATACTAATTATGTGAACTAATGAACACTGTGCTAACATGAATGACAGATTAGCTGTAAGACACACCATAGAACTGAGGTGATTCTAGATTGCTCTCACCCCATAGCCATCAACTCTCCATAGACTGAGCTACTCAGCTCTACCTTCAGGCTCAGCCCCTTTCTCACCCATTAGGGAATGGTTCTCAATCCTACATGCACACTGAAAGCGGTTTTCAATCCTAAAGATTTTAAAAATCACCAGTGCCTGGGTCGACTCCCAAGAGTTCTGATCTAATTTCCCGAGAGCTGACTTCATGTCCAGTCCTGGCCTCAGGTTGCTTCCAGTCTGGCACAGCATCAGCCACAATTGGTAGCTTACGGTGAATGATGTCAGATTCCTGATCTCCGAAGATTTAGCTTTGGGACCAGGGACCAGGCTTGATCACTCAAGAGCTTTTGTATAGCAGAGTTTTATTAAAGTATAAAAAGGGACAGCGAAAGCTTCTGACATAGACATAAGAAGGGGGAAAAAGAGTGCCCCCCTCGCTAGTCTTAGCAAGGCTTTATGTACTTTTATCAGACCCATTCCCACAACATACATCTTAAGATAACAGGATTAGAACTAACAATAGAAAGATCTTACCAGACCCACTTCCACAGTATGCAAGTTTTAAGATAACAAGATTAGTCAGGAGGTTCTTGTTAAGGAGAAATAAATCCTTGAGCAAGATACATTGTTATATTGACTAAGACAAAGCAATGTAGAAAAAAATGTTTGTCCTTTTCTCCTCCTTGAGAGACTTGGACCTCTTTCTTCTCGAGGGCCCTGGACTTCTTATCAACCTTCCTAGGAATTGACTCTCTCACAATCATCTGTTTCCCTGTCTGTTTTGGATCCATGTTCTTGCATGAGCATCTCAGCTGCATGGAGGGAAAGAATGGCTCCATCACAGAGGCAGGAAGGCTTCCTGCAAAAGGTGATGGGGTATGTGAGCTGGTTCTGTAACTAAAAGGATGAGTTTTTCAGGTAGACGAGAAAGAGGGTGGACATACCAGGCAAGAGGAAAATGTGACATGTTAGGAGCCCCACAAGAAGAATTTGTGTTGGTCTAGAAGACCATAAAGCTTCATAAAAATACTGAGTCTCAAAGAACGGATGGGGAAAACTCCCCTAAACAAGCAGCATGAGTGTCTTCCCCACACAGAGCCTGGGGACCCACTCAGTCAAACTTTTCCAACTTCCCCAGGCTCTAAAGAGTGAGTCATCCCTGGTATTCCCCTGCCACCAGCTCTCGTGGAGTTCCCAAAGGACGTGGAGAGGGAGTCCCCATGGAGACCAGGACAGCAGAGGGGGAAAAGAGAAGTCAGCAGAGGGGGAATGAGGCGATTCCCTCAGGATCCAAGAAGAGTATAAGTCCCCCTGTTCCTACATCTGGGGTGGGGCGTGTCCCTACTACCTCCCCTGCCATCATCACCCAAAGGCTGGACTGAATTTGCTCCATCAGAACTACTCATCCATCTCCACCTTCCAGGTATGTCCTACCAATCCAATAACCACGCACCAACACGGTGACAGCAGCTGGTGTCTGGACCAAGGCATATCAAGTGTCTGTGTGCTAAGGAGGAATGATCTTAGAACTAGGGCTTGTTAGAAAATGGGGAAACCACAGCTTGAAAAATGCTGGGACTCTGGCCTTGCCAAACTTAAATGTGTTCATGCGTACAGTGGGGCCTGGAAAGAGAAAATGAGTCAAAAACAAAGTGTTCAGCAGAGAGAAAGGGGCAAGCAGGAGGAGGTGAAAAGAACCCTCCAGAAAGCTAGAATCTTAAGATGTAAGAGCCTGGAATGCTGTCCAGTAGGACACAGGCTCTTGCTTACTCAAAGCATGGTGCCCAGATCATCAGTGTCACCTGGGTGTTTGTTAGAAAGGCAGATTCTCAGGCCCCTCTCCAGCCCTTCTGAGGCAAAACTTGCATTTAACAAGATCCCTACATGATTCGTATGTGCGTTCAAGACAGAGAGGCTCTGATGCTCAGGGTCCCAAATAGACCTGCATATCAGAATCAGCTGAACATTTTTTACACTACAGGTTTCTGAGCTCTGCTCTAGATAAATTTAATCAGAGTTTCTGGGCACTGTGTATGCTGCTGCTCCTGCTAAGTCGCTTCAGTCGAGTCCAACTCTGTGCGACCCCATAGACGGCAGCCCATCAGGCTCTGCCGTCCCTGGGATTCTCCAGGCAAGAATACTGGAGTGGGTTGCCATTTCCTTCTCCAGTGCATGAAAGGGAAAAGTGAAAGTGAAGTCGCTCAGTCGTGTCCGACTCTTAGCGACTCCATGGACTGTAGCCCACCAGGCTCCTCCGTCCATGGGATTTTCCAGGCAAGAGTACTGGAGTGGGGTGCCATTGCCTTCTCCGGGGCACTGTGTATAGCCATATATTTTTTTCACAAAGCTCCATTGGTAATTCTAATGACAGAGGTCCACAGAGAAAACTGGGAACCCCTGATCTGGTTCAATCTGCTTAAACTAAAGCTGAGAAAACTGAGGCAAGACAGTGACAACTAGTTTGGTAATCTATTAAGAGACCAAATTAATATTCTGCCTAGAGACCAAAAAAAAAAAAAGGATGGAGGGATGGAGTTAGATCTAAATTCAAGCCCTAACTCAATACCTTAATAGCTGAATATCCTGTCTCCTCCCATCTTTGGAACTCTGTTTTCCTACCTTCAAGGAAAAAAAATGAATGTCCCTGAATGTCAGGATTACTCCTCATGGGCAGTAGGCAACAGAAGAATTCACTCTATGTTTTGTGCACATACACACATGCACACACACTCACACTCCATAGTAATTGCTTAACTGAGGTTTGGGGATCCTTGCATCCCAGAATTTCAAAGCAGTTTAAGCCCTGAAGTCTCATTGTCCCCATTTTACAGATGAAGAAATGGAGAGGCACTCGAAGGAGCTGTGCTCCTCACTTTGTAAAGGTGAGTAGTGTCTGCTTTCCACCCGGACAGACAGTAATGCACAAGGGGTTTGCCCCCAACTGGGTTCTGGATGCAGAACTTCAGCCAGCAAACTGGATTCATTCATGGGGAACATGTAGTTGGGTGGGGCTGGAACCCCACAGTTCTCTATCCCTGGAGGCTGTCTGACCTCTCCCAATGACCCCCACCAAGAAGGAGGGGAAGATCCCTAAAATTCTGTATCCCTAAGGATAAAGGGAAGAATCAGGCAAGGTCTCAGATGTTCAACTAGGTGAGGGAGAAGATCATTTAGGTAATTATCAAATGATGGAGTAGGGCTATAATACAGAGACCTCAGTGAACAGGGTTCCAGGATGAGAGACTGGGTGGTTGGATGTCAGATAAAGCTTCCTGGGGAAAAATTGATGATCCCCGAATGGAGTCTTAAAAGATAAGAAGGATCAGCTCTGGTTGTGTAGATGAGGCAAAGGAGATAAAACCTTCTGAGATGTCCCAGGATCCTTTAGCTGGGACATGATCTCTCATTGAAGAAACCAGCATTTGATATACATATAAATAAATACATATATTATTATTTTGTTTTTCTTTAATCTGTACAGTTTTCCACAAATTATGATATTAATCTCAATATGGTTTTTAAGATTTCTCTACATTGATAATATATAAGTTAAATCTGCTCATTTTAACCTCTATGATCCTACTGACATTTAGGTTTGGTTAATGTTAGTCCAATGCAAATAGTCCAGGAGAACATGCGCCCTTGTGTGTGTCTCCTTGTGTACATATATGAGGGTTTTCAAAACACTAAGAAGTGGAATTACTAGCTGTCATGGACTGAATACTTGTATCCTTCCAAAACTTCTAAGTTGAAGTCCTAATCCCGAATGTAATGGCATTTGGAAGTGGGGTCTTTGAAAGGCAACTAGGTTTAGATAAAGTCCTAAGGGTAGGGTCCTCATGATGGAATTGATGCCCTTATAAGAAGAGATTAGACAACCTGCTATCTCTCTCTCTCTCCACTGTATGAGGATAAAACAAGAACAGAGCCATCAACAATTCTAAAAATGGGCCCTCACAAGAATCCAACCATGCTGGCACTCTGATCTTGGACTTCCCAGCCTCCCGAATTACAAGAAATAAGTATCTGTTGCTTAAGCCACCCAGTCTGTGGTTCTTTGTTACAGCAGCCCAAACAGGCTAAGATACTAAGGTATGCACATTTGTGGGTCCTCCAATTTTCTCAGTTTACATTTCCACCAGCACAACATCACCAACCTATGATATAATCAATTTTTTTTCCATTCAAGTGGTTCATCCTCACCAGTGACAGGTAGGTCACAAATATCTAAACTTCTCTTAAAGGAAGAAGAAAGAGCATTTACTCAGTTCCAAGTCTGCATGTTTATTGCCTCTCAGAACCCTCCAACAGAGATATTACATATACTTTATGAGAAAACAGTCTGAGAGAGGTGAAGTGACTTGCCCGAAGTTGCACACCAGAAAGTGTGGAAGCCAGACTTAAAACCAAGTCTGCATGCTGATAAAATTCATATTCTTTTCACTGTTTTAGACATTCAGCCAGTATTTATTGAGCACTGATTACATAGCAGACCCTGGAGGTACAAAAATGAATCACAGAGCCATACTGAGCACATAGTAGGACTTAATGAATGTTTGTTGAATGAATATTGAATCAAGGAGCTCAAAGCCCACAGGAGAGACAGACACACAAAAAGAACATACAGTAGTTTTTTGCCTTTCAGATTAATTTGTGTTTTAACTTCTTTGAACTTTTTCATGTAACATATCATGTGCTTTTTCCATGTCATTAAAAATTCTATAAAAATAAAACAAATATACATGCAATAGAATAGTGATACACTGTGACGGATGTAAGCTCCAGTGCAGCCAGCACAAAGTAGGGAGAAGTATAGTTTCCTCTGAGTCATGTGAGTCAGGAGGGAAGGCTTTACATCCGAGACAGTTTTTGTCAAACACAAAAACTGGAAATGGGTTCTTAGCAAAGGGAACACATGAAAAGGCACAGGAGGGTAAACAGTGTTATATTTTCTGGAAACTACACTACTTCTGGTTGCCTTGAAGTTACTTCCTTCCAGTATTGGGGCTAGACATCAATAAACTAATCCTTCAGTAAATACCTGCCAAATGCCAGGCTCTGTGTGAGATGTTTTACATGCTTTATTCCATTGAATCCTTGCAGCATTTTTTACTCATTACACAAAGAGAAAACTGAGGCTCAGGGTGGTGAAGAGTCCAGCCCTGGAATATATTCAAGTCTTCTATTCTTTCCACTCCCTGTCATCTCCCCCAGATGCCAGCCACTGCTGCACTCTCCTGTCCCAGGTTTTACTCCAGTGGAAGGATATCCACTCAGCAAACCTACTTAGCTAACCTTTGGATCAGGAGACTGTGTCCATTTCATTGCCTCTTTTTCTCCTTTGGAAACTGGAAAGGAGAATGCGTATAGAGTCACAGAGTTTTCAATCCTTATCCAGACACTAACTATGATCCTATTCATCATTCATGAATTAAATAAATTCAGGCATACTTCAGCGACATTGTGGGTTTGGTCACAGACAAGTGCAATAATATAGCCAATATAGCAATAAAGCAAATCATCCCAATGTTTTGGTTTCCCAGGGCATATAAAAGTTATGTTACACTATACTGTAGCCTATTTAGTGTGCAATAGCATTATGCCTAAAAAAGCAATGTACATACCTTAATTTTAAAACATTTTTATTGCTAAAAAACAATACACATCACCTAAGCCTTCAATGAATGATAGTGGTAACAACCAAGATCTCTAATCACAGATCATCATAACACCTATAACAATCATGAAAAATCTGAAATATTGTGAGAATTACCGAAATGTGACACAGGGACACAAAGTGAGCAAATGCTGCTGGAAAAATTGTGCCACAAAACTTCAATTTGTTTTAAAAAAAACAAAAAACAAAAAATCACCATCTGTGAAGCATGATAAAGTGCAATAAAATGAAGTGTACCTTTATTTATTGAGCAATTATTATGTGCCCAGCAATGTTCTCAGTACTGTGGATTGAAAATGGAATAAGCCAGGCAAGTGTCCCAGTCTCATGGAGGTTAAGTAGTAGCATGTGTGTGATAAGTTGCTTCAAGTCATGTCCAACTCTTTGTGACCCTATGGACTGTAGCCAGCCAGGCTCCTCTGTCCATGGGATGCTCCAGGCAAGAATACTGGAGTGGGTTGTCATGCCCTCCTCCAAGGATCATCCCCACCCAGAGATTGAACCCACATCTCTTAAGTCTCCTGTATTGGCAGACAGGTTCTTTACAGCTGAGTTACCTGGGAAGTGGCAGAGACTTAACACTAAAAAGGCAATTTTTAAAATTCATTTATTTTTAATTGAAGGATTCTTTTAAACACAGGTTTTGAGAAGTGCTGTAGCTTGTCCACGCACATCACTATTTTATTACACAGTTAGGACTCACCCAAATCTGTTCCCAGTACAAAGTACTTTCTGGCTGGTGATGGTCCTGACCTTTCCCTCACCTCCCTCCTGCTTTGTCTCTCCTCAGACTCTGTCCTGCAAGATGACATCTGAGAACTTCACCTGGGCCTCGGGTGCCCCTGCTGAGTTCATTCTCCTGGGCATCACAGACCGCTGGGACCTGCGCCTGACCCTCTTCCTCATCTTCCTGCCTGTCTACCTGGTGAGCTTGCTGGGAAACGTAGGCATGGTGCTGCTGATCCACGTGGACGCCCAGCTCCGCACACCCATGTACTTCTTCCTGGCCAACCTCTCCCTGCTAGATGCCTGCTATTCCTCAGCCATCGGCCCCAAGATGCTCGTGGATCAGCTGTTGCCTCGCGCCAGCATCCCTTACGCAGCCTGTGTCCTCCAGATGTTCCTGTTTGTAGGGCTGGCCGATGCCGAGAGTTGCCTGCTGGCAGCCATGGCCTATGACCGCTACGTGGCCATCGGAAACCCTCTTCTCTACAGCACGGCCATGTCCCGGCGTCTGTGCCTGGTCTTGCTGGGAGCCTCCGGCGTAGGCGGGGCAGTGAGCGCCGTGGTCCACACGACCTTCACCTTCCGCCTGAGCTTCTGCGGCTCCCGGGAGGTGAACAGCTTCTTCTGCGACATTCCCCCGCTGCTGGCCATCTCCTGCAACGACACCAGTCTCAATGAACTCCTCCTCTTCGCCGTTTGTGGCTTCATCCAGACAGCCACCGTGTCGGCCATCGCCGTATCCTACGGGTTCATCGCCGGATCCTACGGGTTCATCGCCGGAGTTGTGATCCGCATGCGCTCGGCCGTGGGCCGGTGGCGAGCAGTCTCGACCTGTGGCTCCCACCTCACGGCTGTGGCCATGCTGTACGGGACACTCATCTTCATGTACCTGCGTCCCAGCTCCAGCTACGCCCTGGACACGGATAAGATAGCCTCTGTGTTCTACACCCTTGTCATCCCAGCTCTCAACCCACTCATCTACAGCCTCCGCAACAAAGAGGTCAAGGAGGAGCTCAGAAGGACTTGGAGCCGATGCTGCGGTCCCCGGAGGAGGCACCAGTGAGAGGGCTGGAGGCTGGTGTTACGACTGACGCTGGAGGGACGAGGCCGGCTCTTCCCGGCCCCTGGCACGGGCTCGGTGTCCCCTGTTCTTGTTTGAGGTGGAAGAAAGGGGAGAAACTGAGGTTTACAGACAGGAGACAGGAACCTGGGGTACTCTAGACCCAGCCAGAACCAAGATCAAGTGAATTTGCTGTTGAGTTTGCCTTAGGCTCCTCCATGTTCAAAGCATGTTACCAGGTGCAGTAACTAGGTTTATTTGCCGCTTGAACTTCCAAGAGGCTGACACCCAGAAACACCAGATAAGAGCTGTGCTGGCCGCAGGTGTTCTAGATCCTTGCTCTTCTAAGGTCCTTTGTGACCAGTGAGTCACAGTGGTCACTTTGACCCCAAGAGAGCAACTTCAGAACCCACTCATGCCAAAGACCGTGATGGAATCTGGGTAGGCAAATATCTTTCCCTATGAAGCGACATATTCCATCTCTCAAGATAACAGAACACACATGATCTCATTCCTAAAATCCCACAGTTGTGTGAGAATTCGACGAAGATTAGGTTACCTCAGGGCTGTGACAGAGATTAGGAAAGGGTCAGAATTATGGTTACGGTTAGAATAGGGTTAGGGTTCACGTTATGGCTAAGACTGAGGTTAGAGTTAGGGTAAAGCCAGAGTTAGGTTCAGAATTTAAAAGCAATTGGACAAATTTAGGACTGAATTAAAAGTATGTAAATTGTTCAGTTTGGATTGATTTTAATGAATAGTAGATTTGGGGGAAATTTAGGAGTCAGGGTTCAAATAAATTTGAGCTCTTCTTAGAAATACTAGAACTAACATATACACACTACTATATATAAAACAGAAAATCAACAAGGAGCACAGGAACTATACTTACTGTTTTATAAGAGGGACTTCCCTGCTTCCACTGCTTCCGTCCCTGATTTGGGGAACTAAAGATCCCACATGCTGTGTGGTGTAGCAAAAAAATAAGTTAAATAAAATAGAGAAGTTTAAAAATATTTTTCTAATAACCTATAAAGGAAAAGAATCTGCAAAAGTATTCTTGTCTGGAGAATTCCAGGGACAGAGAAGCCTGGCAGGCTATAGTCCATGGGGTAGCAAAGAGTCGGACGTGACTGAGCAACTAACAATTAATTAATGACTCAATCACTTTGCTGTACACCTGAAACTACCATAACATTGTAAATAAACTGTACTTCAGTTTTTAAAAAAGAAATATTAAAACTATTTTATTGCTAGTGTTAGAGGGAAAGACTACTTAAGATTAGAATTCAAGTTTTATTCTCATTGGTAGATTAAATTTGGGTTAGAGCTTACTTCGTGTTAGAGCTCTGTTAGATTTAAGTTAAGCTGGCATGTGAATAATGTTTGTGATAAGTTTAAGTCACAATCTAGTTATTATTAGTTAGCCTAGGTTCAGAACTAGATGAGAATTAGGCATAAGAAGAAGAGTGTTTTCAGTATCAAACTGACATGTTTGGGGTGATTTCAATTTGAGATATATTTAGGGTTACGGAAATGGATAATGTTCCTTAAAGCATAAGAGTAGGAGCTAACTATTGGTGGATTTAAGTTTCACTAAGAGTTATGAGCTTGCTCAGATATGCACATGGTCAGGTAGGGTAGACTGCTTTGTGTCAAGACTACAACATCTGGAGACAGAGTTGGGGTTAGAAGAGGGAATGCTATTACCTCTTGGGCAAAGGCAACCACAGTGCTCCAAGCCTTAGGTCATTCTGGGCCCTTCAGATCCAGCACTCTTGAGATTTTTATATACCCGGAGTTTACAGTTTTGACAGATTTTCTTTATCTAATTGAGTTACACATGAGCAAGGCCTAAGGCACTGCATTCTGCTGGGAAGCCCCTCTATGCAGGAGCAGGACAGGAGTGGACCCCAGAAGTTATAGTAGGTGCTTCCAAGGAGAAATGGAGCTTGGCCAGAGTAGATGTCAGCTCCTGTCTGGTCCCCTTTCCAGCGCTCCCTGATTACGGTTGAGATGAGGCCAGGGGTGGCAAAGGATGGGAGTCAAGCAATGCTTCATTGTCACCCCTGTGTAGGCTTCCCATGGAGTATGTTCCTTGGGCTTCAGCCAGGAGCTAGCCTCACCACTCTAACTTCCTTTCAAGGAGAAATCAGTTGCTGGAACTTTTTTAGACTGAAGGAAGACTGGAGGTTCATCCCAGCTCCCTGGGGAGGTGATGCCCCTCGTTACCAGAACCAGGTCTCTCCTTAGTAACTATAGTCTTCTTGGAGGTCCCAGACTAATGGAGAGAGAGAGAGATGTGAACTATACTGTCCCCTCAAACCATAGAGAATTTTATAGGTTTCCTGACAGGGTCACCAACTTGTCCTGATTTTCCCAGAACTGTCCTAGTTTTCAAAACTTGAAATCCCATGTCCAAATAACCTCCTCTGTCCTGGACAAACCAGGATGGTTGATCACCCTATTTCCTGATGGCCCCGTCTGTTGAGAGCAGAGGGCAAGATAGCCCAAACTCAGCACAATTTGACAAAGGCTTAAATGAACTAAAACCCCTTCTCCCACCGCAAGGTTTTATAATCCTTTCCCAGTTCTTGCTTCCTATCACCATGACAACTCATGTGCCATGACAATGATTGGGGACATTGTCAGAAGAGTTGGCAACTGTGGGAATGAGAATAGAAGCTTTGCCCCCAGTTCAGTGGTTTATACTCAGAGACCTCCTCTGTGGTCTTTTCTTCTTTTGGGGGCTCTCATGACATACAGTTCTCACCATGATTAAGGGAAAGTTTCCAGAGGCATACAGCCCTTCCATCATCTTGGCCGTACAGGGTGTCCATGGGTTCTTCCACATTTCTAGCATCCTTGGAACAGCCAGATACAATAATCACACAAATCCTACACATCCACTGGAGGAAACATGAAGTTTCAGACTGCTGTGCTGGGCCAACTTGATAGATAAGAAAATAGTGGGTTTCCCTGATGATCCGGTGGTTAGGAATCCACCTTGCAATGCATGGGACACCAGTTCGATCCCTGATCCAGGAAGATCCCACATCCCACAAAGCAACTAAGCCCATGTGCCACAACTACTGAGCCTGAGCTCTGGAGCCTGAGAGTTTCAGCTGTTGAGCTCATGTGCAGCAGTTACTGAAACCTGGGTGCCCTAGAGTCTGTGCTCCCCTACTAGGGAAGACGCCACAATGAGAAGTCCACATACCACAACTAGAGAAAGCCCGCACACAGCAGTGAAGACCCAGTGCAGCCAAATTAACTAATTAAATAGATAATTAAAAAAAAAGAAAGAAAATAAACAAGAGGGAAGGGAAGGCATTGGAAGACAATAACAGAGCCCAACCTGGAGGATAAAGGTTAAGATAGAGTCAGAGCCTCGTTCCTAAAGTGAGACGCCCAGGAAAGCTCCCCAATTCTGATCAAATACTGATATTTCCTTTTAAACTTTCTTCAACATCATCTACTAAGACAAGCAATTAGGACAAAAGCAGATTTGGGGTGGGGAAGACTGATTAGAGGTAACCAGTTGGGCCCTGCAGCTGGGTGGGAATTGAGGGAAAGGGACATTCAATGGGGGAAAACGGGCATACACAGAGCACAGAGGTAACACAAGCTCTGCATGCACAGGAGACTCTAAGGAGACCGGTTTAACTGACTAGAGATGGGTGTACTGGAAAAGAGGTGGAGGGAAGTTTGAAGATTGAAGATCCGGGGATGGGAAGGATGCCCCATGGGCTGGATATCAGGTAGGGGAATTTGGACTTAATTCAATAGGCAGTAGGGAACCATGGGAGTTGCTGTGTTCAAAATCACCCTTCATGGTTGTTCCAGTGCTGAGTCATGCAGAGCCATTCCCATCTGGAAGGCTACAAACACTCACAGGAACACATGCCCCCTCCAATACAGAGCCAGTTCCCTATCAGAAACCTTTATGCACAAAGAAACACTCTCAGGTGTCACTGCCCTCTGCAGACACAAGTACAGTGTACGTGCAGACACACATTCAAGCTCATGGACACGTTTCATTTGACAGAGACATGGTCAGTCTGTCCACACACAGGCATACAATCCTACACACACACCCCTGTGGTGGCTTTTCTTGTTTAGGAGCACAGGCTCTAGACCATGGGCTTAGTAGTTGTGTCACACAGGCTTAGTTGATCAATGACATGCAGGATCTTTCTGGACCAGGGATTGAACTAGTGTCCCCTGCATTGGCAGGAGGATTCCTAACCACCGGACCACCAGGGAAGTCCAGGCATCGGTGTTCTTATTGCTGCTTTACCAATGAGGAGATGGAGGCTCAAAGATGGTGAGTTAGTCGGTATCAGAGTCAGAGCAAGCACTTCAGCTGCTCAAGCCCTTCAGGTATGTTTACTAGCTCCCGTAGAAGCCAGATCCCGAGTTTGGCGGCCTCAGTGAAAGAACTTGCAGGCTACGGCAGTCCTAGGGCTGGGTCATCCACGGGCCCTTCCAGTTCCCACTAATGAGTCCGCCATCACCTGATCCTAGAACTGCTATCCTATGCCGTTTATATCTAAAAGAAAACTTAAAGGTCTCTGGACCACTGGCTTGAGAAAACCAAACAGAAAACCACAACTCTTTTTTTTCTTTTCAATGAAATCTTACCAAGAAACATACTATCTAAAATGAAGGGGAGAAAGCAGCACAGTGTAGATGGGGTAAGGGTCAGAGGCCTAGAGCCCATCTTCTCAGCCTCCCCAGTGCATCTTCCTCACGGCCCTGAGGGGCCCCTGATCCACTCCAAACCCTTACTTTGATAAACTGGGAAACTGAGGCCCAGAGTGTTTAAGGGACCTGTCCGGGTCACACAGAGTCAGTGGTGACCTTCAGGCTTCCTGGCTTGGCCCTCCAGCACCCCATCACTTGGTCCTGCAGTGACACGAGACCATCCTCATGTCCACCTGATCCACCATCTTCCCATCCCCACCCCAAGGCCCAGGTTGATGCCATATCCTTGCTCTTCTATCAGTAGCCCCACAACCTGCTTTCCCCTCACTCTTCTCTGAAGTTTCAGAAAAATACTGGTGGTAATGTTCATCACCCAGTCCACACTTGTACCATCAGCCCCACCCTATGACATAAGGTATGTCATCTGCTGGCCATCAGGGACCTCACGTGAGTTCTGCCAGTGTCTTGAGAACCTGGCACAGAGATATACACGTGCTCTGCTTTCATCTCGTCTGTCCTCTCATCTCTTCCTTTAGCGTAAGGGGGGAGGGGCCCTATGGGGCTCAAGGGATCATCAGTGCTTTTTCTGGGCCACCAGCCTTGACCTGGTCATCCTGCTCAGCCCCCCAAAGAGGCCCCATCCCTGGACGAGTGGTCCCCACCACCCACGTTGTAGCACAGCCCAGCTTCTGACCTTGGTCTCTGACCAAGGCACGCCGTCTCTGCTCCAGCGTGATCAGTTCCTTCTACAGGATGACCATAACCAGTGTCAAAAGTGCTTTCAGGTCTCATGAGAGCCCAGGGAGGAACCCCCACTATGCATGTAGGAAAACTGAGGCTCAGAGAAGAGAGGAGGCTTCTCCTGGTTGGCTCCACCAGCCAATTTTAGTCCCAGTTCTCCTGATTCAGTCTCAGGCTCTTTCAACCACACCACAAACCACCACTCAATTCAAGTTAATAAATAGTTATTGACCATCTTCTATGTGTCAGGTGCTGGGCTGGATGATGCCTGATCTACTTCCAGACCCCCAGTAAGACAGGCAAGAGAAGAGGATGGGGGGGCACATAAGTAGCCTCAGTCAATTGGCCTATGGGTCGCTGGGCCCCATTCCCATCCCACCTCCCACCTAGATCTGGTTTCTTGTTTTACTTCAGGAAGCCTTAAAAGATGATATTGACCAGAAGATAAGAGTATGAAACCTTCCCCTATCCCCAATCAAGAAAAACCACTGAGTTCAAAAATCCACCAAAGAATTCTCCCTGCATCTTTTTCACATGAACTACAAGGAACAGTTTTTAACACCATAAGCAAACAAGCCTCTGCAAATTGACTCACTTCCAAGAAGTTCCCTTGGAAGAGATGGTACCCAGGGAGGCTGCTTCAGCTTCATGGGTTTGCAGTCACCCCTCAGAAGGACTTTGAACTGCTTCTCCTTACCCACCACATTCCCTGACTTTGTCCTGAAACGACTTCTGACCATTTCAGAATCAATCTAGCCCACTCTCCTAGCATGGGTTTTCCCTGATGGCTCAAATGGTGAAGAATTTGCATGCAGTGCAGGAGACCTGGATTTGATTCCTGGGTCAGAAATATTGCCTGGAGAAGGGAATGTCTACCCACTCCAGTATTCTTGCCTGGAGAATTCCATGGATAGAGATATAGTCCTTGATGACTGAGCGACATTCACCCTCCTAGCATCGATATTACTAACCCTTCATTTTATGCCAATAATAGGTAGTATTAGGAACCACATCATCCAGAAAAAATAAACGATTGCATTTCAAGAAAAGAATTGAGTCTGCCTCTTCATCCAGAAAAAATAAACGATTGCATTTCAAGAAAAGAATTGAGTCTGCCTCTCCAGGCTAGCTTCCAGTGCAGGCTTTCTGCATCATAATGTAAGGACGCCTTCTTTTCAAAGGTAAAACAACTGGAGAGATCTTCGTTGTGAAAGAGGCTCTGATCATAAATGGCAAATTGATTATTTCTTCTAAGGGACCAAAAAAATTTCTATAAACCAAGTCTTCTTTCATGCAAGGGCTGCCACAGGGAAAATGAATCTATTAGACTTGAAAAATAAAAACATGAAGGCTCTCTATATAAATGTGAAAATGACTGCTTTAGAATACTAGGAACGGATCAGTATAAGAAGCTGTTTGTTAGCAAGCAGTTTCTCTCACTCTTAACTAGGGATGTTTCCCTCGCTCCTCCTTTTCATGTCTCTTATGTGTCTGTCCCGTTCTCTCTTTTCAGTTGCTTGTGTTCCTACTTTCTTCCTTTTTTTGCTCTCCGTGCTCTCTGCTTTCTCTGTTACGATTATATACTGGGCAGTAGGACTACAGACAGCCCTTGCCTTCACATACGTAATAGGAACACAGATTATTATCAAAGCCAGGAGAGATGTACAGGGTACTATGGAAGCATCAAAGAGGGAGCAATGAATGGAGATGGGGAGTCACTGAAGGGTGATGTGAGGAGTCTGATGGATCACATTAGTGGCCCCAGTTCACCCATTCCTGAATCTTTGGCCACGTAACTTTGCCCTTCATCTGGGATTTGGGGTTCAGCCATCCAACTTGCTTTGGCCAACAAGATACTAGGAGGCATGACATGGGCATGAAAAGAAGCTAAGATATTGGGTTTTTTCTCCTGTGTTTCTCTCTTTGCCAAGAGAAGGACATGCCCAGCTGGCCCACTGGCCCCCAGCAGAGAATGAAAGATACACAGAGCAGAGCTTTTCCAGTCCTCAGGGCAACCCAGGAAGACCAGTGCGGAGCAGAGCCTCCAGCTGACCTGCAGACACAAGAACAAACCCAGGCTGCCTCATTGACACAAGAGTGAAAATATTTTGTAAATTAATTTTTATTGCAGTATAGTTGCTTTACAGTATTGTGTTAGTTTCTTCTGTACAGCAAAGTGGATCAGATATATATATATATATATATCCTCTCTCTTTTGTATTCCTTTCTCATTGAGGTCACCGCAGAGCACTGAGTAGAATTCCCTGTGTTATACAGTAGGTTCTTATTAGTTATTTATTTTATACATAGTATCAATGGTATATATACATCAATCCCAGTCTCCCAATTCATTCCACCACTTCCCCTTTTCCCCTTGGTATCCATACATTTTTTCTCTATGTCTGTGTCTCTGTTTCTCTTTATTAGTATTATTATTTAACTTTTATTTATTTTTTGGCTGGGCTGGGTCTTCCTTGCTGTGTGGGCTGTTCTCTAGTTGCAGCAAACAGGAGCTACTCTCTAGTTGCAGTGTGCAGGCTTCTTACTGCAGTGGCTTCTCATGTTGCTATGCATGGGCTCGAGAGCACTCAGGCTTCAGTAGTTGCAGTTCCCAGGCTCTAGAGCATGAGCTCAATAGTTGGGTACACAGCTTAGTTGCTCCATGGTATGTTGAGTCTTCCCCGATCAGGGATTGAAACTGTGTCTCCAGCACTGGAAGGCAGATTCTTTACCACTGAGTCACCAGGGAAGCCCTGTGTCTCTATCTCTGCTTTGCAAATAAGATCATCTATACCATTTTTCTAGATCACACATGTATTTGTTAATATATGATATTTGTTTTCTCTTTCTGACTTACTTCACTCGATATGATGGTCTCTAGGTCCATCCACGGCTCTACAAATGACCAAATTTCGTTCTTTTTTATGGCTGAGTAATATTCCATTGTATATATGTACCACATCTTTATACATTACTCCGTGGATGGACATTTAGGTTGCTTCCAGGAATGAAAACATTAAGCCACTGAGTTTGGGGGGTGATGTGCTACACGGTAACAGCAAGTTGATGAGGCTCCCATAACTGTTTTCTTTTTTTTTTTAATAAATGTATTTATTTTAGTTGGGGGCTAATTACTTTACAATATTGTAGTAGTTTTTGCCATACATTGACATGAATCAGCCATGGGTCCATAACTTTTTTCTGATACTTGCCTTTGTCTCCAGCGGAGCACATCCCAGCCCCTTCAATGTCCTGAGGATTGAGCTCCCAGTGAACGCTTGCTTTCTCTCTTTGCTTTGGGGGATTTACATTCTTGTTCTGAGCACGTTTCTGCCCCTATCTCTGCCAATCTAACCAGGATTCTTTGAGGGAATGAGTTATGTCATTGTGGGAGGAGCTCCTGGAAGCAAAAGCCATGGCCCCCACTTCTAGATCTCACAACCAGATCCATTTTCTCTCTGTAGAGAGTCAGGGTCATCTCTTGGTTGCCTTTTTCAGGGACTTTGTAATCAAGCTCAGATTCAGTCTACACTGAAACATTTTCGGCTCTCCCTTATGGGAAGGGAAACTGAAACTGGCAAAGGCTGGAAGGATGAAATGAGCAAAATTGATCAAGTCAGCCAATTTGGCAAGTAGCCGGACCCCACACATATACAGACACCACCCCTTCCTCTCTCCAGGGACCACAGAACAACTGACAGCTGGTGAAATCATGACCATCACCACACATATCACGAAATCAAGTAACCACAGACCTCGGAAACCACAATGACAAGGTAGGAGGTTGCGTAAACACAGGCCAGATTTGGTGCTGGTGGCTTTGCACGCATCCTCATTTTATGAGGATCACTTAATCCTCATAAAAACTTTGTGCAGCACACATTATGATGCCTATTTAACAGATGAGGAAATTGCAGCTCAGGGGAGTAACTTGCCCAAGGCTCCAAACTAGAAAGTGGTGGAATCAGTATTTGAGCACAGATCTGTCTCTAGGCTGAAATGAGGACTAGTAAAACCCCTCACCTGTTTCTTATCCAAATCTACTGACCATGCATCAGAATCACATGGCCTGCTTATTAAAATGCATATCCTACTCTCCACCCTCAAACTTTCTGAAGCAGCAGGGCCTGCATTGTGAATAACCACCCTATGTGATTTTGAGGCAGATGGTCTTTGGAGCACATCGATAGGATCACTGACCTAAATCATATAAAACTTGAGATTGCCAGGACTTTCCCTGGCGGTCCAGTGGTTAGGAATCCGCCTTCCAATGCAGCAGACAAGGGCTCGATCCTTGGTCAGGGGTCTAAGATCCCACCTTCCGCAGGGCAACTAAGCCTTTGCGCCACAACTTCAGAGCCCATGCTCTGGAGCCCACAGGTCACAACTAGAGAGATGCCCTCAAGCCACAACAAAGAGCCAGCCGAGCCAAAAATAAATTTAAATTAAAAGTCTGAGCTGGTTGGGAAGTGTTCAGAGGGGACTCGAAGGCTGAAGGAAATATACACCTCTGGAAATAATGGACAGTTATGAGGAACCCTGGAGAGAAGACGTTTCTGTGATTCTGTTGGAGGACGCGGATGGAACAAAAAGTGCCCACCAAACTGAGAAGGCATCTTGAGACCGAAAAACGAGGCAGGCAGTTCCAAATAATGAACAAATGAGTTTATTGTAGGGTAACTTACTCCCCGGGTGTGATTGGCAGAAAAGGATCCAGAAGTATTCAAAGCTGAACCTTGTACCATCAAGGGGGCATTGGGACACTTTTATAGTTAACCTAGAGCATGGGAGCCCTGCAGGAGGGCATGGCAACCTGCTCCAGTATTCTTACCTAGATAACCCCATGGACAGAGGAGCCTAGTGGGCTACAGTCCATGGAGTTGCAAAAAATCAGACATGACTGAGTGACTAAGCACATAGGGCATGGGAGCAGGTGCTGGGAAACAGGACATGCATTCCTAGGATTTATGAATGAGTAACTAGCTTCACAGATCCTGGGAACTCGTCAAGGAAGATTTTCATCATTGTTTGGGGACTAACAGAGCACAGAGGCTACCTGGTCCTAATGATTATGAAACAATATCTATTACATACAAAGCCCCTGACAACAGAGAAGTGATTCACTGAATAATCGAGTCCTGGGTAGGGTCAGTGGAAGGGTAGGAAAAACTGTAAGGGCCCAAGATGGTATTGGCTATGCTAATAACAGTCATATACTCGTCAACTTTCCTTTGAAATAAGTCTGAGGAATCCTATTTCTCTCTTCTCTATTGAATTTGTAGAAATCACGGGAATCAGTGTCTTAGTTTTGGCTACTATAACAAAATACCATAGAGTGGGTGACTTAAATAGTAGACATTTATTTCTCACTGTTTTGAAGGCTGGAAGTCCAAGGTCAAGGTTCCATCAGGTTTGGTTTCTGGTGAGACCTCTCTTCCTCTAAGGACACCAGTCCTCTCAGATTAGAGCCCCACCCTTATGACCTCATTCAACCTTGATTACTTCCTGTAGTCTCCAGCTACAGTCACGTGGGGTGGCGGGGAAGGGGGTAGGGGGGTTTGGTTAGGACTTCACCATACTAATTTGGGGTGGATACAATTCAGCCCATAACACCAGTCACTGGACAGGCACCCCTCATCTTTCCAGAAGTCTTTTTGGGTGAACATTATCAGGGCGTACTAAGATCCTGACTCCTAAACTCCAAATTCTGGGTTTAAGTCCTGACTTTACTAGATGATTGACTTTGGGCAAATGGCTTAACTATAAAATGAGAGTGATGCTATCTCCCTGGGGTTGTTATGAGAATTATCTAAGTGCTTAGCACAATGACCTGGCACAAAGTAAGTCAAAATGCATGCTGGTAGCTCTCATCGCTACAGGCAGGGGAGACAGAGACAAGAAGTCGTGGGGTTTGGGATCTGAACGTGGAGGCTGTCCCCGAGCTCAGGCACCTGGGACTCTGGACTTAGGGCTGGCAGGAACCCATTGCTCCCTCTTCTCTCCCTGGCCAGACTTTCCTTCAGCCTTCACTGACCATAACATGAAAGTTAAGTGTATGTATGTTCATTCCTGAAACAATATTTGTTTTCTCTGTTGCTGCTGCTGCTGCTAGGTCGCTTCAGTCGTGTCCGACTCTGTGCGACCCTATAGACGGCAGCCCATGTGAATGTAATACTTTCTGATTCTCTTTCCTAAAAACAAATTCTGTAAAATGATTCACGGAGTCCCCTGGTGACCTGGTGGTTAGGATTCCCAATTTTCACTGCTACAGTCCAGGTTCAGTCCCTGGTGGGGAAACTGAGATCCCGCAAGCTGCTCAAAAAGAAAGAAAATAAAATGATTCGTGTATGGTGCCAGACATCACCCACATGTCTCAAATCTGAAGTCTGTGCTCTTCTAACAGGAAAACAAAACTATTCGTTCCCTCTCCTCTGCTGCCACCGTGTGATCGTATTGGGTTATAACCAGTATTTCTACAGGCTTTGGCAGGGCTGAGGGCTTGATTTGAACTTATCTGGGTCTCAGTGAGCACAGGTAGTACATCTCTGATTAAAAATATATAACATATAGTTATAACATATAGTCTATATAACATATAGTCTTCTAGCCCACTGTGGTGAATTCCAGCCAAAAGCTATATAACATATAGTCTTCTAGCCTACTGTGGTGAATTCCAGCCTATTCCAGCCTTGGGAATTTTCCCCACTTAAGCAGCCACCACTTATGTCATCTCAGACCAGACAACAGAAATGATGAGACGCAGTCCTCGTCCCCAGAGACTTCATAGTCTAATGTGTAAACAAATGCTTAGGCAACTACACACACTGAAGATGGGGTTGTCCTATGGGAAAAGGAGACAAGGTCATTTAAGTCACCAGGACTTTTCACATCTCACAACTTAGGAAAAACTTTACATTGTTCATTAAATTAAACCAAATGCAATATGATAGCATGATGGCGACAGTAGATTTCTTAAAAATTCATTGGTTCATAAAATCTGAGAGCTCAACACATCTTTAAAAAAAAAATCACCTAATGCAACCCCTCATCTTACAAGAGGGGAAACGGAGGTCCAGGGAGAGGAAGAGACTTACCTAACAGCACACAGCTGGTCAGGGAGAGGACTGGAGTTCATGCTGACTGTACTCCAGATCGTTGCCACCCAGAGCCAGACGTGGGTGGCAGTGTGGTCAGGGGTGTAACAGGACTTTGGGAAGAAGGACTTTTTGGAGGAAAGGGGGACACCTCAGGGGGTACATTGCTGGTCACAGCCACAGTCCAGATGGAAAGGTTGTTTTTTGTTTTTTATTTGGTTGCTCTAGGTCTTAATTGTGGCGTGTGGGATTTTTAGTTGCAGCATATGGGCTCTAGTTTCCTGACCAGGGATCGAACCCAGGTCCTCTACATTGGGAGCATGGAGTCTTAGCCACTGGGCCACCAGGGAAGTCCCCAGACAGGAAAGGTTCTGACATGAAACACAGGTAGGCGTGGAAGACCCAGGTCTCCACCCAGCTTCATATCTTTTTCTCACTTCCTAAAATTCTCTCCCTGTTTTTCCTCCTCCAACCTATTCTCTCCACTCTCTTTTTTTCTAATTGATCATTTTATTGACATTTGATCATTTTGCTTTCTTTGCTAAGAACAAGCATCATACAAATAGTATACATTTTGGAATGCCACAGACCTGAGTTTAAACCTTGCCTTGCCCTCTAGCTGTGTAACCTGGAATTGGTACTTAACTCTGCAAAGTCTTGGTTTCTTCATCTTTGAAACATTACTATTTCTTACCACGAAAGGATGTGGCCTTCAATGAGCCCTTACATTCATTATTAAATACTCAATTCTTACCAAGTGCCAGGCACAGTTGTGGGTGCTGGGTATCATAAAAACAGCACTTATTTGAAGGCTGACTAGGTATTTTATGAATTAACTCATATGTTACTCATCCTTACTTCTCAGATGAGGAAACTGAGGTATGGATATATCTTGCCCACAAAGCTGTAAATGTCAGCCTAGTCCCAGAGTGAATAGAGGGTATGCCATACACCGGGAGGAAAATAAAGTCCATGCCTTCATGGGATTTTCATTCCAGAGGAAAGTGCAATCTGGAAAACTACCGAGATAGTTTGTAACAGACACGTATTAGTTTCTCATTCCTTCTCCCAAGTCCATGGCCAAAAAATAGGATCGTGTAAACAAAGAGAAGTGACCTGAATGCTCTCCTGTTTCAACTCCTTCCTCCCCTTACTCAAATAAAAAAGGAAACCAGCAGCAGTGAGCCCTTGTTTTGACAGCTGCTGTCACTCACCTTAATCAACAGGTTGGTGATCCTCAAACTTGAACCACCTGGAGGGCTTGTGAAAAGTGTGCTGGGCCACTCCCAGAATTTCCGATACAGTTAGTCCAGGCGGGAAGCCTGAGATTTTGCATTTCTAACAAGTTCCCCAGTGAAGCCGACACTGCCCTTCTGGGATCACACATGGAAAACAACTGAACAATCCATGAAGCACTGTTGTTCCCATGGCCGAGGTGAGGAAATTGAGTTTCGAGAAGGCTAGGTGCATCACCAGAAGTTCCACCGCCAGTGAGGAACAGACAGGATTTGACCTGTGTGGCTCCAAAGCCTGTGCTGTTTGCACTTCCCCCAGGACAGGATTTCCCCATTCCATGCCTATTCACCTTATCCCAGAATTTCTGTTCTTGAAAGGCAAGGTCAAGGTGGTGGGAGAGCATGTTTTCATTTCCAATGAGAACAGAAAATGGCTTGTAAAAGCTTTTAAAATATTTCTGTCTATTACCCAATAATTCCTCTTCTAGAGGTCTATACTATGAAAATGATCCAAAATATAGCCCCAAATACAAAGATGCTACGTGTTTTAGCCAAAAGCTACGAATCTAAATATCCAATATCAAGGAACTGGTTGAATAAAGTGGCCTATCCAAACGATGAAATATTATGAGGCCATTAAAAATTATTTATTTAGAATTTAACATGTCAAAGCATTTATGATATACAATATTAAGTTAAAACACACAACTAAATTCAATAAGCTCTCAATGTTATTAAAAATATTGAAAACGCTAGAAGGAATAAACAAGAACATTGACAACAGCTGTCTCTGCTTCTAATTTCTATACTTCCCAAATACTTTCTACAATAAGCTTTTTTTAATTAAAAAAAAACCCATGCAGTTTCTTTTTCTGCTTAACTACAAGAGATACTGTCAAGACCCTATTACAGTTAGTCAATTCCTAAAAAGCCAGGAAAAGCAAAATTGAATGTAAAGCTAACATTTAATTACAGATTATATTTTTCCTGACCATACAATGTACATAGTTCAAAGTAAAAAAATAAGAGGAAAAAAACTCAAAAGACAATCATTATCATAAACACACAGAAAGAAGACCAGAAAGATACCTGTAAAATGGTAACAGGGATTATTTTTGGTTGGTGGAATTATAAGGCTTTTTAAATCTCTTTTTAGTTTAACAATTACTGTTACATTTTCTACAATGAACATCAATTCTTTTTGAATAAAAAGTCTTTGCTGTTTTCCTTTTTAAGAGGAACTACCTCTTAGAAGGTTGTTTTTAAGAGACAACCACCAAGCAAATTACAGCACATCTATACAATGGAATAAACAGCAACTTTAAAATGTTGTAAAAGAGTATTTAGTAACACAGAAAAACATTTGATATATTAGCTGACCATACTATAAAACAGTATGTTCAGAATGATCCCACTGTTTTGTTTAACAACAAGCACACAAAATGTCTGTGCATACAAAGAAAACACCTTGGAAGGAAATATCCCAAAATATTAATAGTGTTTTATCCTAGGGAGTAAGATTAGAGATTATTCAAATTTTCTTTTTTTTGCTTCTGTATTTTGGTAAATTTTCCTTTCTTGAATATTGGTTACTTTTCCAATATTAAAAAAAATTAACAAAAGCTACATTAAACAACAATAACAAAAATTTACCTTGCTAAATAAAAGAGAAACAGAGAAAAGGTGAGCAGGGGTATCTTATCAAAAGATCTTTCTTTAAAAAGGCTTCCCAGCTCCATCCCAGCTCTAATTTTTAAGTCAAGCTGGTCTTCTGGCATCAAGAGGGAAGTCTGTCTCTATCCTTCCTCCTACTGTAGACTTAACAACGCTTGAGCAGGACATCGACTCCAGCAGCAAAAGTCACCCCTGTTGATGGGGCAAACATATGTGGTCCAGAACCTTTAAACAAGACCCTAGGGAGAACAGAATCTTGGGGTTAAAAAATTTAACTGCCTTCTATGGCGATGAGTCTGATTACCCATGAATATAATATGATCACTGATGAAGGAAAGGTAGTATTTAAGTTGCAAATAACACACTAACTATAGGATTATAGTCCCGGACCTGGCAGAGACCTCTGAGACCATCTGAAGACGATTTCCAGGACACTGTCTTTAGGATGCTATGTAAATATTGACTGAAAACAATAACAGAGATGTCACGCTAGAGGATCTTAAGTAAACAGTTCAAAAGGCTGGCTTCCTGTTTATACAATGTTAAGTCACTTCATGGCTAACCACAAGGTGATTCAGCACACTGATCTGATCGGAGAATTTCTTGACCTGACATATCATAAAAGGGACTATGAAGAACAGGGGGAAAAGCCGGAAGATCACACAAAAGAATGAAAATAAACACGCAGACATGTGTCTTCCAGCCCAAACCATGAGAGGTCTATGCCATCAGCCCAGATGGTCAATCAATTTCCAAATCACTGTCCTCACTGTGGCAGGTGGCAGAGTTACGCACAGAGGTTAGCAACAACACTTCCTTTTCCGGGAGCAATCCAAACTCCTGGAGGAAAGCCTCAAGGTCCACGGCAAAAAAATCTTCCCCCAGCTGGTCAGTGACACGGACAAAGTTGCCAATCAGTTCGCCCCCCTTGTAGATGAGCAGGGCAGGGAGGGCATTCCTGGTGAAGCGGCTGCTGGCCCCGATCACCGAGCTCCTCACCCGGCAGAACTTGACGGCCGGGTACTCTGCCGCCAGGCAGAGCATGCAACCGTTCATGGCTTCGGTCCCCGGGATGCCGTCCTCGTAAATGTGGACCATGATGAGGGTGCTCCTCTGCTCCTTGTCGATCATGTCCAGAAACCCTTCTCCACTGGGGATCTCAAAAACCTGCTTGAACTGGGGCCCCTGGTAGAGCTGCTGCCGCATCTCTTCCATCCTCTGCTTCCGGTACTGCTGCAGGAACTCCTCATCGTCCTGGTCCTCATTCATCACCGCCAAGTCCTTCAGTGTCATCTGTGGGGGGACCAGCAGTAAGCGTAAGAGACGTAAACCCGACAACAACAAACGTTACACAGACATGTGAGGTGCCATGCTAATAATACTGGAGATCAGGGGTAGCTTCTGAGCAAGGCCTGGGTGCTTCTAATTACCTTCCCACTGATCTTCTCCTGGAGGTCCTTCTGCTTCCGTTGCTCCTCCTCCTCATCCAGATGGGACCTGCAGCTTAGAGACAGCTTCTTGATCAGCCTCTCCATCTCCCGGCACTGCTCCTCCCGCTGCTCTGTCTCCAGCTGTTTGAAGCGGCGCCAGTCATTGATCACGCCTTTTGGACCTGAGTTGGGGGTGAACGTGGAGGTGACGAAGGATGAGCAAGGGATTAGGGGCCAGGGCACATCTGTCCAGAGCTGGCTCCATCAACGCCACAGGGATGCTCACACAGGGCAGCGTGGTCCACACACAGGCACGTCCATGGCAGGACAGTGTGCGAGAATTAAAGGGCCACATTAAGACCCAATGTTAGGAGATGAGTGAAATGAATTCAGACTCACCTACTCAGAGGAAAATAAAGCAAATCTTAGAAACAATAAGGTAGCTATAGGTTCCCTGCCATGAAAAGTGTGTAAACATATTAGGTCAAAAAAGAAAAAGTAAAATGCAAAACAATATCATGGTATGATCCTCCAATTTTTAGAAAAAGAACTATATGTTCATGTATAAATATTTACATATATTTGTATATGTGCATGTACATTTGTATGACCTCTATATCTGCATGTAGAAAAAGGGCCAGAAAAATAGGTAAACTGTTAACAGTGGATATGTTGAGGAAGTAAGATCTAAGGAGACTGGTGAGAGAGAACTTTTACTTTTTTATTTCCACACTTGCATTATCTGACTTTTTATAACAAGATTGCGGCAGGTTGTCCTATTATTCAAACTAACCCAAACCTCCCAGCTCCCATGCTATATAGCCCTGCCCCTTACCACATGACTTGTAATACCACCTCTGGGATGAAAACATGTATCCCCAGCCCACTGACGCAGGGCTTGGCCATGTGACTTACTGTGGCCACTGAATTCTGAGCAAAAACTTTAACGAGCCGTTATATATCTCCAACAGCCCTCTCTTTCTCTACACTTGGTCATGAGAACAGTGTGTCCCCAAAGGGGCTGCTCCTTCAGCCTAGTTCCCGGAATGACAGGACATATGAAGCAGAAGCAAGGCTGCTGGTGATCTATACGGGCAGCACGTAACATGACTGAGAAATAAACCTTTGTTGTCACAAGACATGAGACTGGGAGGTCAAGGTTTATTTGTCGTCACAGGGAAAAAAAATATAAATATCTGTGTGAAGAAACTTTAAATTGCTGCCAAGAAACACTAAGAAAGACCTGAATAAATGGAAAAGCAACACCATATTCCTGACTAGGAAAACACAACATCACAAGGGCATCATTATCCCTAAATTCATCCATATATTTAATGCATTTCTGATGAAAATATGTGATCACACACGTGTGCACGCTCCTTTGGAAAAATAAGAAAGCAGAAGTTAAGAAAATAATGACATAGAAGAGTACTGTATGGGGACCAGGCTTACCAGATACTAAAACATATTATAACGGAATAATTAAAGCAGTGTGGGAGGACTTCCCTGGTGGTCCAGTGGTGAAGAATCCGCCTGCCAAAGTAGGGGGTAGGGGTTCAATCCCTAGTCCGGGAGGATTTCACGGACTATAGAGCAACTAAGCCCGTGCGCCACAAGTACTGAAGCCCATGGGCCCCAGAGCCTGTGCTCCACAACCAGAGAAGCCACTGCGATGAGAAGCCCGAGCACGGCAACTAGAAGCCCCTGAGAAGCAACAATGACCCAGTGCAGCTATAAACAGATAATTAAAACAGAAAAACAACACTGTGATATTAAAAGACAAATCAGTGGGAGAGACTACCAAGTACAGCCAAAGATGCAAACACAAGCAGAAATTCAGTACAAGACAGAACTGGCATTTCAAAACAATGGAGAAATGGCCAGTCCTGGTGTCTGAGTGATTCCCTGGGCCCAGCAAAGGGACCAAGTTTCCAGAGCCTTGAAGACAAGGGGTAAGACCCCAAAACACAGACTCATTTTCCCTCTACCTTCACTGACCGAGCAGCTGCCAAGAACAAAGGTTGCATCTCCCGATACCTGGCAAACAAATGCAGCATTGCCTCACGAATCGATTGCTTCTCTGAGGTGCCCACCAGTGTTTTTGAGGAGGAGCTTCGAGAACAAGGTGAGGAGCGGCTGTCCTTCTATGAGACTGGAGAGATTCCCCGAAAGAATCTGGATGTCATGAAGGAGGCAATGGTTCAGGCAGAGGAAGCAGCTGCCGAGATTACTAGGAAGCTCAAGAAACAGGAGAAGAAATGCTTGAAGAAGGAAAAGAAAAGGCTGGCTGCAACTGCCCCGGCTTCTTCAGAAAATAGCAGCGCCCCGGAGGAGTGTGAGGAGACAAGTGAAAGACCCAAGAAGAAGCAAAAGCAAAATCCCCAGGAGGCTCTTCAGGAGAATGGAATGAAAGACCCATCTGTCTCTTTTTCCAAACCCAAGAAAAAGAAATCTTTTTCCAAGGAAGAGCTAGTTAGTAGTGATCTTAAAGAGACAGCTGGTGCTGGAAGTCTTCCCAAGAGAAAGAAATTTTTCCCAAAGAGGAACCAGTTACTGACCCTGATGAGTCAGAAAACAAGAGGGTCCCCAAGAAAAAGCGGAAACTGTCTTCCAAGGAGGAGCCACTCAGCAGTGGACCTGAAGAGGCTGCTGCCAGCAAGAGCAGAGGCTCCAAGAAAACGAAAAAGCTCTGAAAGCTATCCCCGGAAAGTTAGAATGGACATCTTCCTAGTGGGGCATCACTTACAGAGGTATTCCCCATCCCATCCCCTAGACCCAATAAAAATAAAAACAAACAAAAAGCAATGGAGAAAAGATGGCTTATTCAGTATGTGATATTGAAACAACTGGGTAGCAATATGAAAAAAATTAAGTTGGAGTCCTACCAATTAAAATGAATTTCAAATAAATCAACAGTTAAGTGTTAAACAAACAAAATAAATCATAAAAATACTTTTTTTAAAAGGCATGGGAGTCTTTTCTAATAATCCTGGAGTGGAGAAAGGGCTTTTACATAAGAAATAAAACTAAGAAACTATAAAATAATGCTTTCAAGTACATAACAATTGAAAAAAAAAAACCACTTTCTGCCAGGAAAAGAACAAAAACCAAGAGACAAACAATAAAATAGAAATATTTGCAACTCAAACCACAGATTAATTTCCTTAATATATAGTTTCCTAAGAAGAAAAAGACCAAGTACCCAATTTTGAAAATGAGCAAAGTATATGAAGGTATCCTTTAAAATTAGAAAAAAAAGACTCGTCACTCCCAACCTAGAGGGGTGGAATGGAGGTTCAAGAGGGAGGGGACATATGTATAACTATGGTTGATTCATGTTAATGTATGGCAGAAACCAACATAATATTGTAAAGCAACTACCTCCAATTAAAAATAAATAAAATTTTTTTAAGAAGACTTGTCACTTCTAAAAAGATAAAAACTAAAACTACAGTGAAGTGCCATTTGCCATCCATCAGGATGGCATCAGGGTATCAAAAAAGTTTGGTAACACAGCACAATGTCATGTATATGGGAACTGTCACACTCCTGCTTAAACTACAAACCAGTACCAGCTCAACTGACAGCAATTTGGAAATAATAAAATGTAGGAGTGTAAATATGCCATGGCTAGGAATTAATATTACCAATATACTCATACCCATGATTTATGGGATATCAAACACCTATTCATTTGAGAAGCTAGACTCAAAACACAGGCCAGGCTATTTGAATCATCAGCACACTGCTATGCATACATGTCAGTATTGTGCAGTGCAATGGCTAGAAGCACTGTGAAATGGTAACACTGGGTTTTCTCTGGATGTGTGACTGGAATCAAAGAAAAGTGATCATGAGACTTCTGATACATATTTAATGATCATGAGACTTCCGATACATATTTAATGGACATTTTTAAAACCTACTCCCGGGACTTCCCTGGTGGTCCAGCGGCTAAAACTCTGTGCTCCCAACGCAGGGGACCCAGGTTTGATCCCTGGTCAGGGAACTAGATCCCACATGCTAAAACTAAGAGTTTCCATGCTGCAACTAAGACCTGGTACAGCCTAAATAAATAAATAAATATTAAAAAAAAAAAAAAAACCTACTCCCAGAGCCCAGGATTTCCAGTACCTGTGTTAACTGAGATGCCTTCGCCTGCCAAGTCCGCGTCTGCAGGCATGGAACTGCCGGCCAGGGCACCTCTGCCTCTGTCCTTGTCCTCATGGTCACTGTCCTCCTCCTCACTACTGCTGTAATAGTACTGCAGCTTCTCCCCCAGCAACTTATCATCCAGGGTCGTCATCGTGCCTGCGAGAGGGCGACAACAGCAGGCTCTTAGCCGGCTTGAATCAGACAGACATGAATCTGAAGAGTTGGGGGCTCACCTGTGCTCAGATCCTACTATTTATAAGACCCTTAAAGTGACTGTTTTCACAAGCAGGATCTCAGCAAATCTACACAATGATCCTGTGACAGGGCTTATGAGGAAAGTTTCACTGCCGAAAGTTTATAGCAAACAGTTGAGCTAGGCTCAGATCCAAGGGGTTCCTAACTCCGAGAGACTGAAGGTGTGGGTCACTGTCTTCTGAACAGTATACACAGTGTACACACAGTATACCCTGAAGTAGGGTGGTGGCTTGGAGGAATCTATAGAGTGACTGAAGATTTTTATCTACACATACTTTTTGGTTTACCTACCAAGCAAGACTGCTGGTAATTGAAAAATTGGATTAGAATTCTCAGGAAAAAATCCAAAAAGAAGCAACAAGAGTGGGATGCTGAGACACTGCTTGTCTAAGCCCATCACTCATTTATCTCTTGCCTTCCACTTCCCAGTGAGGGTTAGAAAACCCTACCAACTTTGGTTAAAAGAGGAGCCCATGACAAGATTTAATAATTCCCCAGTGTTTAAGTTTCCTAATGTGGCTCGGTCGGCTAAGAGACCACCTGCAATGCAGAAGACGCCCCTTCGATCGCTGGGTCAGGAAGATCCCCTGGAGAAGGAAATGGCAACCCATTCCAGTATCCCTGCCTAGGAAATCCCATGGACAAAGGAGCCTGGAGCGCCACAGTCTATAGGATCGCAAGAGCTGCACACGACTTAGCGACTAAACCACCATACCACCAGTGTTTAAAGGACCATGTAAGAGCCAAGCTTCTGCATCAGAAGAAGCCTGGGACATTTGGGGAGAAAGGTACAGCTTAGTCCCTCACAGGTCTGCCTAAGGATCTCACCAGGAGGGACTGTAACTCCAGTATGCCTTCCTATAAATATTGCAATACCATGCTTCCTAGATTACAGGCATCCACGCCCCGGTTAAGACTCCATAACAAAGTGACTTCCACCGGGCGAGGAGGTCTTGAAAACAAGAGATCGCCAATGCCCAGCACGAGGCCTCTGCACAATTTGCCAAGTTCACAGAGACAGCTCGGATCTGTGGGGATATCCAGGGACCCGGGCAGCCAGACGAAGAGGGGCGGTGCAAAGTGGCAGGGCTGAGAAAAAAAGGTGCAGGAACAAAGCCGGGAGCGGGGAGCGGTGAGAGAAACGGGACCAAACCTAACTTAAAGAGGCAGAGGGGCCCAGGCGGTGCAAGGTGAGAAGACAAGAGACTCGGTAGGGTGCGTACACGGTGAGGGCGGTGCCTTGGGGAGGCGGCGGCAATGCCAGTGCCAGCGGAGGGCATGGAAAAGAGGCGGGGCCTTTAAGGGGAGGGGCCGAGGGCGGCGCCCGCGGGAGGGCTCGCGGGGAGGCGGGGCCTTTAAGGGGAGGGGCCGAAGCGGGGCCCGCGGGGGAGGCGGGACCTTTAAGGGGAGGGGCCGAAGCGGGGCCCGCGAGAGGGCTCGCGGGGGAGGCGGGGCCTTTCGGGGGAAGTAGTCGAGGGCGGGGCCCGCAGTAGGGCTGCAGAGAGGCGCGGGACCTTGGGGGAGCCCGAGGGACGTGGGGCCAGCAGAGGGAGCCGGGAACCGGCGAAGACCCTGGGGCTCCAGGGGTCGCGCCGACCGGGCCATCTCGTCCAGGCTTGCCGACCACCTGTACTCTGCCACCTCCCACCTCATACCCTATCCCCGCCGCTTCTTCCCGGCTGACCTCAGTGTAGTTGCCCGGCCTAGTTCAGTCCGATCCTTCAGGCTGGCACTTCGGAAAGAAGGGTAACGCTCGGCTGGAGGAAGAGAAGTGGCTTAGCACCTAGTGCACGAAGAGAAAAGCCGCCTGAGTCCCGACTGCGCGGACCAATGGGGCAGCCTTCCTGCGTCAGCGCGGACACACGCTGCCCAATTAGAGGAAGCGCATCCAGCCCGGCCGAGCGGGAAGTTACGGGTCCTACTTCAGGACAAACTTCTCGACAATACTGATACTCTTCTATTTGCTTTATTTTTGTTTTAATTTGAAAGAAAGGCCACAATAAGCTTTGAGCAGTAAGAACAATTTCGTTGTCTTTGACGTGTTCGAAAACATTCCACATGTATTTTTATTCATTGTTAATCACATCACGTCTAGTAAGACAGAAGAAAGGCTTGGACATTAATTTTGCCCAAGAACACACAGCCACTTTGGATTAAAAGAAGAAGAAAGTCAAGTCCGAGACAACTAAACGCAAAGTGAAATCCTGTGTTGGATTCCGGTACAGAAAAAGGACTTGAATGAGACAGCTGATGAAATTTGAATAAGGTGTATCAAGAAATAATATTATTATCAATAGTTTTTATAATTGTGCTACAGTTATGTAAGATGTAAACTTCAGGGAATTCTGGGAGAAGAGTATAGAGGAACTCTATACTATTTTTTGAACTTTTTGGAAAGGTAAAATGATTTCAGATTCTGAGCCCTTATTGAGGCATCAAATACACAACATGAAGTAGCTCCTAGAAAGCTTTGTGTAAATTGAATCATTCAAAATATACTAAAACAGCACACTGTTTAAAATATAGGTAAGTTTTGTTTCCCTAAAAGTTGGGAGATTCATTTGTGATTCTAAACCACCTGCATTTGTCTGCAAATTTGTATATGTGCATGTTTTTCTGAGAAGCTGTTTGTCCAGGCTATCAAGAGTCAAAACGCCCATCCCCAAATTTAGGAAAAGTCCATATAAAGAGATCCTATGGTAACTTTTTGTATTTTTGTTTGCAGAATGAATAATCTTACCTTAATCGGATTCTGTGAACAGCCAACTTAAATATACTTGTGATCTTCTTTAAGCAACAAGCCAGGGACTTCCCTGGTGGTTCAGTGATTAAGACTCTGCACTCCCAATGCAGGGGACCCCTGGTTCCTTCTCTGGTCAATTAACTAAGATCCCACACTTTGCTTGGTGGCCAAAAATAATAATAATAATTTTTTTTAAAGTAAGTGACAAGCCAGCACCCAGCAATAGTCTGCCAAAATATTTGTTACTTCAGTTCAGTCGCTCAGTTGTGTTCGACTCTTTGCAACCCTGTGAATCGCAGCGCGCCAGGCCTCCCTGTCCATCACCAACTCCCGGAGTTTACCCAAACCCATGTCCATCGAGTCGGTGATGCTATCCAACCATCTCATCCTCTGTCGTCCCCTTCTCCTCCTGCCCCCAATCCTTCCTAGCATCAGGGTCTTTTCCAATGAGTCAACTCTTTGCATGAGGTGGCCAAAGTATTGGAGTTTCAGCTTCAACATCAGTCCTTCCAATGAACACCCAGGACTGATCTCCTTTAGGATGGACTGGTTGGATCTCCTTGCAGTCCAAGGGACTGTCAAGAGTCTTCTCCAACACCACAGTTCAAAAGCATCAATTCTTTGGGGCTCAGCTTTCTTCACTGTCCAACTCTCACATCCATACCAGATAAATGCTTGGGCTTCCTTCATAGCTCAGTCGGTAAAAAAATCTGCCTGCAATGCAGGAGACCCGGGTTTGATTCCCGGGTTAGGAAGATCCCCTGGAGAAGGAAATGGCAATCCACTCCAGTATTCTTGCCTGGAAAATCCTGTGGACAGAGGAGCCTGATGGGCTACAGTCCATGGGGTTGCAAGAGTCGGACATGACTTAGCGACTAAACCACCACCAGAAAATGCTTTGCTTTTTTTTTTTCTCTCACATCTCCCTGAAGCAGTGGTCTTCTTCATGCATGGAGGCTTCTTTTCCTTCAAAATTCACTTTCAGTTTAAGGCTGCAAGTCTCAAGGGGGCCTTCAGAGCCACTCAGCAATCCTAGTTGCCCCGGGCAGACTATTCCCTTACCTTCTAAGCAAAGCAGTTCACATCTGGTCTTTCACATCTTCAACACTCCTTCCCCTGTCCTGGCTTATTACCTTATGACCTGGATTCTTATTTCAAGTGAGAAGCAGAAGCAATCAGTAGAGACTTGTACCCTCAAAATGTACCAACAACCCCCTGCATCTGGGTCTATGAAATGAATCACCAGTGCAGTGGATTCTGCTCCTCCAGCCTAGAAAAGGAATCTTCTGCAGGTTCTTCCCCTCTCTCTCCCCTGCATATTCAGGCTTTCTTTCTGTTCCTAGTTTTCATCTCTAAAAGAAAATCCTCTGAGATACCATTTTCCACTGTTCAGCTTGTTAAAAATCAAAAAAGTTTGATCACACTCCATGAGACTGTGGGGAATACATGACTGATAGGAGTGTAAGTTGATACAACTCTTACCGGTGGCAATTGAGAAATATCTATCAATGTGCCTTTAGCATATGCAATCCCACTCCAGAAAGTTTATCCTATCGATATAGTTGCATGTATGTATTGTTTAGTTTGTAAAAAAAAAAAAAAGAGGAACATGGAGAACATTGTGTATTAGTTTCCTGCCTTTTGCAATAAAAATAGGGACAAATAATACCATTTTCTTATGTGTGCAGGAAGAAAAACATCGAAGAATATACAGGAAATAATTCAAATGGGAATCAGGAGTGGGAGAGAGACTTTTTATATATAATGTTTTATGTGTAATTTTTAATCATCTGAAAGTATTATCTATTATGTTCCAAAACTTAACATTTTTTTTGAAAAATCAACTCTCACTTTCCTCCTTCACCATGCCTCTCCAACCACATTTCATTTCTCTGATGTCCTTTACAGCCAGAACCAATAGATCCCTCATTCTCTCCTCATCCTACTTCAGTTAGGCTTCTGTTGCCCCCAGTCCACTGAAACCGCACCTGTTGGGGTAACGGGTGACTTCCAAGTCACCAAATCCTGGATGGAACCACTCAACAACATTTGACAATTAATTATTCCTCCTTCTGGAAATGCTTTCTTCTCTTGGTTTCCTGAATAATGGGCTTCCCTGATAGCTCAGTTGGTAAAGAATTCTCCTGCAATGCAGGAGATCCTTGTTCGATTCCTGGGTCAGGAAGATCCCCTGGAGAAGGGATAGGCTACCCACTCCAGTATTCTGGCTTTCTTCTCTTGGTTTTCTGAAGGATACCTTCTCCTAGTTTTTCCAACTTCGTTGATACCCTCATTAACTGCTTCGCTTCTGACCTCTAAATAAGAGAATGTCCCAGGTTCAACCTTTTGACACCTTTTCGTAGACTCCTTCTATGTATACCCCTGTCAAAGAATAATATGGAAGAAGTTAATTATATGCAAACAGATTTACTCATATGAAAGAGAATCAATAGGTGCTTGTCAACAGGGCTTTTAAAAGGGAGGATTTATAAAAGAGAGCAAGGAGATGTGGGATGTCTGGAAACCATGAGTCTTGTCTGCTTTTCTATAGGGAAACTGACAAGCTAGCATTTTGCAAAGCAGTCAGTCTAGGCAGCCTGCCCTGGAGCTGGCTGGCTCAAGGCATCAATGAAAACAATGTTAGCTATTTATAGATTCTGCAGAAAACTGTGAAGTACTGAGAACAGGTTGTCTCTGTCTGTTGTAAGCACCTCTACTATGTTGAGCCAATTTCCTCATCAAAATTTTCTCAACTTCTCGTCAGTATTTTCAGAGAAATATGTTCAAAATACAGGTCATATTTTGATGTTGTAATCATGTGAAGGCCACTTTCATTTATGAGAATTTTAGTCCTGAGGATGTGCTGGTAAGTATTAATTATTGCCTGAATTTAATTGGTGTAAGTTTTAAAACCATGCAACAATTCCTATATGTATGAGAAAATAGGGCCATAGTTTGTATTATAAATCCCATTTTATTCCTTTTTTAAAAATATCCCAAGGTTCCAAGAAATGTGAATAAGTGTAGTGTACCTGCCTTAGTTATCTGTTGCTGTAGAACAAATTTCCCCAACATTGAGAGACTTAAACAATATTCATATCTCCCAGTGTATGTGCGCCAGGGCTCTGGGCATGGCTTAGCTTGGTGCCTCTGGCTCAAGATCTCTTATAATGTTGCAGTCAAACTGTTGCTGGGACTGAGGTCTTATTCTCAAGTGGGGAGTTGGGGCAACAGAGATCCACTTTCAAGCTGACGTCCATGGTTGCTGGCAGACCTCTGTTCTTTACCATCTGGGTTGGCTTCCTAAATGCCCTTGTTATCTATGAGAGAGAGAGAGAAAGGGACAGAGGGAGAATCCAAGACCAAGATAGAAATCAGTCTTTTATAACCTAACCTTCAAAGTTACACCCACCACTTCGGTTGTATTATTTTCATTTGAAGTGAGCCAGTGAATCCAGCCCACACTCAAGGGGAAGGGATTATACAAGAACATGAATACCATACCAAGAGGCTGAGGGGTCCACCCTGTAAAGTTCTCCTTAGGGGGACTGAAAGCCAGTTAAGTATGGAGACATATTTAGGTTGGTAATATTTTAGAGGATTTTCAAAGTTAGATAACATAATTAAAAGCCAGAAAGAATAGCTATCGTTGTAATTTTTTGCAAAAAGTAAATTAGCTTAAAGAGTTGAGCGGACAGAAAACAGGAATCAACAAAAGGTAAAAAAGTAAGAGTAAGAGAAAACTAATAAAACATTTAAGTATAAATGTAAATGTACAGTTTTAATACTGATTTTCATTGATCTCTTTTGATGCCTTTGTTCTCTTGTGTATTATAGAGGGGTTATCCAGTTGTATGCTTGCTGGGAATGTCATTTGCATCCATCAGGAATATGACTGTGTACCTGAGTCAGTGAACAGTATTCCCCAGGACCACTCAGTTTATCTTACCAGTATTTAGGGGTAATGTGGAGAGTGACATTTCCTTTTAATGAGAGTACCATGTGTAATTTATAGTTTTTGAAGTATTTTACCTGTAATGTAAGGTTTTTGTTTATTCATAGAGAGTATTGAAGGTATTTCCTAGTGGGAAAAGCAAAATCCATGAGCTGTTAAAGCATTTGCCTTTTATCAAGGGAAAACTCATGATCCAACCAGATTTGCCAACTATTATTAAACATATTTAAAATTTTGAAGTAACTGAAATACTTAAATGCCTCGAGGCTGGATTCCCAGGCTTACTCCACCCTTACCATTTTTCCAGATTATAATCAACTGGAGATAAAACAAGACTTGGTCCTCCACTGAGTTTCCCAGATAAAGTTTTTCAACCAGTATTTTTGTAAATTTAGAACAAATTTGTCCCTGTTGTTTGGATTATTTTTGTTATAAAAATATTAAAGGTTGAGAAATATTAATAGTTTTGGATAACATCAACCAGTGTGAGAATTGTTTAAAATAACCTTTCTCTTTACCTTCCTCTCTCTGTCAGAATGGGGCCAATTTGTGGCAATTGAATATATCTTTCTTATTTAGAAATTAGACTAAACAACTTTTTGTTTTTGTATTAATGAATGTAAAACCAGTGAGGGCTACTTCCTTATATAATAGATACTTTTTAAAGTTTTAAAAATGGTATCTTTAGTGTAGGCTTTAATTTTATAAACTGAAATTTGCTTTAGATGTTAGATTGTCTTTAAGAAGCAATTAAATTTCTTTTTAAGGTTTTGGTGAGAGCATCTGAGAAAATCAGGAAACCTCTTTGCTTTCATAGCTTTGACAACAATATTTTAGTGACAATATTTTTCTTTAAATAGCCCAAATATTTAAAATGTAAGAAGCAAAATACTTTCTCTTTTTTAGAAATATTTGGGTTTCTCTTATTTACATATACATTTTTAATCTTTATAAGCCAGTCAGGACAGAGCTTCATTAGATTTTGAGCATGTGTAGTAACAGATACGAGGCTTCCCAGGTGGTACAGTGGTACAGAATATGCCCGCCAGTGCAGGAGATGCAAGAGACATGGGTTCCAGGTTCAATCCTTGGGTCAGGAAGATCCCTTAGGGTAGGAAATGGCAACCCACTCCAGTAGTCCTGCCTGGAGAATCCCAGGGATGGAGGACCCTGGTGGGCTACACTCCACAGGGGTCTCAAAGAGTTGGACACGACTGAGCACATGTGCAAGAATATATAAAACCTATATTCTGATTAAGATGGTGGATTACACTGATTGCTTTTCAAATATGAGTCTTACATTCCTGAGATAAACCCTGTTTGGATATGACGGATTATAATTTACATATATAAGTATCTGGATTTGCTAACATTTTAAGGATTTTTGCATCTGTGTTCACAAGGGATATTGAGCTGTAATTTTTTGTGAAGTTATTGTCAGGTTTTGATGCCAGGGTTTTATTGGTCTAATGAAACTAGTTAGGAAGTTCTCTCCTTCTCCATTTTCTGAAAGAGCTTCTGTGAAATTGACATTATTTCAGCCTTAAATGTTTAATAGAATTCACCTGGGAAACCACTGGGGGCCTGAAGTTTCCTTGTGGGAAGCTTTTCATAATGAATTTCACTTGTTCAGTAGATAACACAGTTATGGCAGGCAGCTTCTAAAATGGTTCCTGTAGCAGTAAATAATCTGTCTCAGCTCTCAATTCACTCTTCTTGCTTTGTAAGAATGCACAGGATTCCTTTATGCATCTCTCCTTTGCAGTGAGTGCAATAAACTTCTCAGTAGTGGGCACTGGAGGAGGAGGGGCTGTGGTCAGTGGTACGGCCATAAGGACATCCAGTGGAGTTCTTCCCCAGACATGGGCCCAGTACATGTGGTTATCCTGCAGCCTCCCTCTGGTCTAGAACTAAGAGAGCCTGCAGCCCTCTCAACAGGGAAGTCACTGCCCTGAAGGGCTCCTGCCTGCATTGGCAGCCAAAGGCTTCCTGTCTGCACTGGCGCCAGTTTTCCTCTGCAGGCTCGCTTGCGGTCCGGAACCTTGCTTTTTACTTGCCCAGTCCCAGGCTGGGCAAACCAGCAAACTTCTCTTCTGCCCAGCGGGCTGAACCTCATGGTCTCCAATGAGATCTGCCCCCCAGTCTTCATAAGAGATCCCCTTTCCAAGTTTGTCCTTCCTTTCCTTTTTTCTGCCAATACATGCTCACTATGTTTTATTCTAAAAAAAAAATCTGGGACTTCCCTGGTGGTCCAGTGGCTAAGACTCCATGCTGCCAATGCAGGGGACCTGGGTTTAATCCCTGGCCAGGGAACCAGATCCCACATGCTGGAACTAAGAGTTTGCATGCCACCCTGAAGACTGAAGATCCTATGTGTCACAAATAAGAGCCAGTGCAACCAAATAAATGAATAAACATTTTTTTTGAAAATCTGTTTCAAAACCTAAGTAAAATTAAACTAGGAAGACAAGTTTGTCCTTCCTTAGCTACTCTCCCTAAGCCATAGGGTACCATATGGAATTTTCATTAATATTATAGTCACTCACTGACTAGATTGTAATAATTGTTTTGTATCATACAGCCCCTCTATGGTTTTTACCTCCTGATGGGAGTAGAGAAGTCACCAGGTCCAGTCCACACAGAGGTGAGGGGATCACACCAGAATACGAGTACCAGGAGGTATGGGTCTTTGGGAGCTATATCAGTCCCTGAGTGTGGTCTGGACCTAGTGATTTGTTTCTAAGGAATAATGACAAAACTGATGGGATGTTGCTTCCAAGATTCAGTTCAGTCATGTCCTTGCGACCCCATGGATTGCAGCGCGCCAGGCTTCCCTGTCCATCACCAAACTCCCAGAGCTTGTGCAAACTCACGTCCATCAAGTCGGTGATGCCATCTCATCCTCTGTCGTCCCCTTCTCCTCCTGCCTTCAATCCTTCCCAGCGTCAGGGTCTTTTCTAAGGAGTCAGTTCTTTGCATCAGGTGGCCAAAGTATTGGAGCTTCAGCTTCAGTATCAGTCCTTCCAATGAATGTTCAGGACTGATTTCCTTTAGGATGGACTGGGTTGATCTCCTTGCAGTCCAAGGGACTCTCAAGAGTCTTCTCCAACACCACAGTGTTCAAAAGCATCAATTCTTCTGCACTCAGCTTTCTTTATAGTCCAACTCTCACATCCATACATGACTACTGGAAAAACCATAGCCTTGACCAGAGAGACCTTTAATATCTCTGCTTTTTAATAAGCTGTCTAGGTTGGTCATGGCTTTTCTTCTAAGGAGCAAGCGTCTTTTAATTTCATGGCTGCAGTCACCATCTGCAGTGATTTTGGAGCGCCAAAAAATAAAGTCAGCCACTGTTTCCACTGTTTCCCCATCTATTTCCCATGAAGTGATGGGACCAGATGCCATCATCTTAGTCTTTTGAATGTGAAGTTTTTAAGCCAGCTTTTTCACTCTCCTCTTTCACTTTCATCAAGAGGCTCTGTAGTTCTTCTCTTTCTGCCATAAGGGTGGTGTCATCTGTGTATCTGAGGTTATTGCTGTTTCTCGCAACAATCTGGATTCCAGTTTGCGCTTCATGCAGCCTGGCATTTTGCATGATGTACTCTGCATATAAGTTAAATAAGCTTCCAAGATTAGGTTATAAAAGATTGTGACTCTGCTGCTCCTCCCAAAATAGTTGGAATAATGCTCCCACTCATTATTAGCCTATTAAATTACACAGCCCATAAAAACTAACCATGCCTTATTTCGAGGCCTCTTGCCCTTCTGAGATGGCCCACACTCTGTCTGTGGAGTGTGTTTCTCTCTAAATAAATCCACTTCTTACCTATCAAAAAAAGATTGTGACTTCTTTATAACTCATGCCACCTGGCCCCACCCCCTACTTATTCTGGGCTCTTTTGGTCTGCTGAGCCAAGCTACCATTTGATTGTCATCTCCCCTACAGGGGCAGAAGGGGCAGAAAACTGAGGGCAAGCTTCAGCCAATGAAAAGCTGAGGCCTCATTCCAACATTCAGGAGGAACTGAACCCTACCAACAGTAAGCGGAGGGAGCTTGGAAGCAGACCTTTGATCAGGAGAGTCGTGAGATGACTACAGAGCCCGTTAAGACCTAGACTGCAACACCGAGGTTGTGAGAGCGATCCAGAACAGGGTACTCCTCTAAGTCATGTGCAGACTCCTGACCTATAGAAACTATGAAATAATGTTTTTGCGTTAAGCCACTAAATTTGAGGATACTCTTGTTATGTGAAAATAGGTAACTAATAAAAGAGTTATTCCAGTTTTCTTTTTTCATCCTGTATCTGTTTTGGTAAATTGTATTTTGCAGGAATTTGTCCATTTTTAAGTTAAAACCATATAATTTATTCATTTCCTTCAGAAGTAGACCAGGTACACTAATCTACTTGCTCAAGAAACACTTCAGAAACAAACAAACAAAAAAACAATGTCCACACAAAGACATGTACACAAATGTTCATAGCAGCTTTATTTGTAATAGTGAGAAAATCACCCAAATGCTCTTCAATGGGTGAATGTTTCAACAAAATGTGGAATGTCCATATCATGGTATACTACTCAGCAATAAAAAGAAGAAACTACTAAGACATGCAACAGTTTGGATGGATCTCAAGGGAATCAGGCTGCGTGAACAAAGCCAATCTCAAAAGGGTATATTCTGCATAATTTCACTTATATAACATTCTCAAAATGACAAGATTACACAGGTTGAAAAGTGGTCAATGGTTACCAGAAGATAGCAATAGGAGAATGGGGTAAGGGAGGGGGATGGACATGAATATAAAGGGATAGGTAACACGAAGGACCACTGAGATGACAGAAAAATTGTTTTTTTCAGTTCTGTTATCAAGAGCTGTGGTGGTTCCACACAGACCTACATGTGATAAAACAGAACAGAACTACACATACACACAACACACACACAAATGAATGCATGTGAAAGCTGGTGAAATCTGAAAAAGTTCCGTAGATTGTGACTAATATCAATTTCCTGGTTTTGGTATTATAGTCTAGTTACATAAGAGACTACCATTGGGAGAACTGTATGAAGAGTACACTGGTCCTCTCTGTATTATTTTTTGCAAATTCCTGTGAATCTATAATTATTTCAGGATATCAAGTTTAAAAACAAACAAGCAAAAAACTTCAGTTGATCTCATCCAGTCTCTTGGGTTAAAATATCTGTTTCAAGTAGCACTCTGTGCAAAAAAGATCTTCAAGACCCAGATAATCACGATGGTGTGATCACTCACCTAGAGCCAGACATCCTGGAATGTGAAGTCAAGTGGGCCTTAGAAAGCATCACTATGAACAAAGCTAGTAGAGGTGATGAAATTGCAGTTGAGCTCTTTGAAATCCTCAAAGATGATGCTGTGAAAGTGCTGCAGTGGCCACAGGACTGGAAAAGGTCAGTTTTCATTCCAATCCCAAGGAAAGGCAATGCCAAAGAATGCTCAGACTACTGCACAATTGCACTCATCTCACACGCTAGTAAAGTAATGCTCAAAATTCTCCAAGCCAGGCTTCAGCAATACGTGAACCGTGAACTTCCAGATGTTCAAGCTGGTTTTAGAAAAGGCAGAGGAACCAGAGCTCAAATTGGCAACATCCGCTGGGTCATCAAAAAAGCAAGAGAGTTCCAGAAAAACATCTATTTCTGCTTTATTGACTACGCCAAAGCCTTTGACTGTGTGGATCACAATAAACTGTGGAAAATTCTGAAAGAGATGGGAATACCAGACCACCTGACCTGTCTCTTGAGAAACCTGTATGCAGGTCAGGAAGCAACAGTTAGAACTGGACATGGAACAACAGACTGGTTCCAAATAGGAAAAGGAGTATGTCAAGGCTGTATATTGTCACCCTGCTTATTTAACTTCTATGCAGAGTACATCATGAGAAACGCTGGGCTGGAAGAAGCACAAGCTGGAATCAAGATTGCTGGAGAAATATCAATAACCTCAGATACGCAGATGACACCACCCTTGTGGCAGAAAGTGAAGAGGAACTAAAAAGCCTCTTGATGAAAGTCAAAGAGGAGAGTGAAAAAGTTGGCTTAAAGCTCAACATTCAGAAAACTAAGATCATGGCATCTGGTCCCATCACTTCATGGGAAATAGATGGAGAAACAGTGGAAGCAGTGGCTGACTTTATTTTTGGGGGCTCCGAAATCACTGCAGATGGTGATTGCAGCCATGAAATTAAAAGACGCTCACTCCTTGGAAGGAAGGTTATGACCAACCTAGACAGCATATTAAAAAGCAGAGACATTACTTTGCCAACAAAGGTCCGTCTAGTCAAGGCTATGGTTTTTCCAGTGGTCATGTATGGATGTGAGAGTTGGACGGTGAAGAAAGCTGAGCCCCAAAGAATTGATGCTTTTGAACTGTGGTGTTGGAGAAGACTCTTCAGAGTCCCTTGGACCAGAAGGAGATCCAACCAGTCCATCCTAAAGATCAGTCCTGGGTGTTCATTGGAAGGACTGATGTTGAAGCTGAAACTCCAATACTTTGGCCACCTCATGCAAAGAGTTGACTCATTGGAAAGACCCTGACGCTAGGAAGGATTGGGGGCAGGAGGAGAAGAGGACGACAGAGGATGAATGGCTGGATGGCATCACCGACTCGATGGACATGGGTTTGGGTAAACTCTGGGAGTTGGTGATGGACAGGGAGGCTTGGTGTGCTGCAATTCATGGGGTCGCAAAGAGTCGGACACAACTGAGCCACTGAACTGAACTGAACTGACCCTCTACCCCCATTATTCTTCATCTCATTTTCAGTGAGGTTGACTTTTAAGCAAAGACCTGAAGAAAGCGAGAGATCTAGTGAAGATTCTGACATGGGTCAGGAAAGCCTTCTAACCTTAGAAGACAGCAAGGGTAAAGGCCCTACGATGGGAGCAGGCCTGGATGGCCTGTTGAAGAAATCAGTAGCCAAAGCGGCTGGAGCACAGTGAGTAAAACGTCAAAAAGGCCCTGGCTTCCACCCTGAGTGAGATAGATAAGCAGCATTTGGAGGGTTTTGGGCACCAAGAGTGAAGAGATCAGGCTGACATTTTAACATCTCTCTAGCTGCTGTGGGGAGAACAAACAGAAGGGAGGCAAGAAGCAGGGAGAACAGGAGGCTGTCACAGTCCAGGTCAGCGATAACTGTGACTTGGACCTCAGTGGTGAGAAGTGGTCAAATTCTGGGTATCTATTTTGGAGGTAGGGCTGACAGGCTTTGCTGCTGGACTAGGACGTGTAGTCAAGGGAGAAATAACTGAAATGGGGGAAGACTTGGAGGTAGGGGGTTTCAGATTTGGATATGTTAATACATCTGAGATATTTATGAGATCTAGTTAAGATGTTCGGCAGTCAGCCCTATCTAAAACTGTTCACAGTACTTAAAACTATAACGTAAGTTTCATGAAGTAAGGGACTAATTCAATCCTATATCCCTAATGCCCAGTTTTTAGAAGATTCTCAAAAATCTATTTGCTGCATGAGTCTATCTGAAAACTACCTGAGCCTGAACACTTGATGATGGATATTTATCAAATACACTTGGGCTAAGACAGGCTCCAAACCCATTTCATTCATGATGGCAGTGGTTCCCCACTGTTCTGCACATTGGCAACACCTGGGGAGCTTCAAAAGTACCAATGACTTGATCCCACCTTCTCAGATTGTTTTAATTGGTCTGGGGTGTGTTCTGAGCTTTGGGGTTTATTTAAAGATGCCCAGTGATTGCAATGTACAGGTAAGTTTGGAACCACTGCACTATGGACTTCTCAATTATAAAAAAAACTGTCTTTGTTAAACTGCATGATGATTACTTCAATAGGTGTCAATTAAAAAGAAAATAAATTCTTGGGATTTCATTTCCTTCATTAAGTTTCCTCTCCTTTCCTCTCCTTTGCGTCAACTATCCATGGTTCTTCCCCTTCTTCCTGATCTCAGTGATCACTCCAGGGCTTATACAAAATCACTTATTTCACAAATATTGACATTTTCAGCAATGAGGTCTGGGATTCTAAGCCAGATTTAATCCATGATAACGTGGAGATGTTCTCCTACTTTTCAAATCCATCTCTTTTCCTCCATCCTTGCTTTGGCCATGCTCTAAACCCTTCTTACCTAGACTGTTGACCTGTTTCCCTGCTGGGCAATCTCCAGCTTCACCTAACACTACTGCCAAAGTGATCTAAAACTTCAAATCGATCAGATCATCTAACTTCCAAGACTCCCTAACAGTCTCTTTAGTAGTCAGTGTCCTTCACAGAGGTCCCCAATTACCTCATCTAGCTATGTGACCGTGGGCAAATTCTCTAAGGTCTCTGCCTCAGTTTTCTCATCTGTAAAATGGTGAAAATAATGGTCCTAGATGATATTATACCTATAGCACTTAGAGCTGTTTCTGGAACATATTAAGTGCTCTAAGAGTTGGTTAAGCTATTCCTCAAACACTCCTTCCACTGTTTAACACTTACAGCTGAAATAGGTTCCAACCATCACCACCTCTGGAAGGTAGAGTAAGACTTGAATCAGAATTCTGACTCCATTACTTTCTAGTTGTAAGGTCTTAGACAAGTTTCTTAACATCTCAGATATAAAACGGGGCTCATAATATTTACAGTGAAGGACTATTAGGATACAGAGCGGGTTGGTGTGAAGGTAGAGTAGGTACTTGGGTGTTTTCTCCCATTTAGGTCTGGATGGTAAAATACTATTCAGCCTATGAAGTCTAGCCTGAGGTAATTTCTCAAAGCAGTTCCTCTGGCTCACTATCACTACCATTCACCCCATCATTTCCCTTCTGGAGTTCCCATATACTTTATACTAGAAAATAGTTCACTGAGCTGGTTATTCAGATTTGTCTTTCCCATGTTCCACGCTGAGAGCTTCAAGAGAAAGGGCTAGTTTGTTTCATTGACGTTCAACCTTACTGACCAGCAGAGACAAGGGGTTAAAATTCATCAGTTGAGTCAATGAGTAAAACCACTCAAGGCCCAGTAAAAATGGTGTCTAGATCCACTGAGGCCATTCTCTGTTACATTCTGAGGTTCCCCTGGACAGTCTTCATACTTCTTTAATACACTACTTCAAATTCATCATTTGTGTATTTAGTCTATTTTCTCCATTAGATTGTGAACTGCTGATATTATCTATGTCCTCATCTTCCATATAGAAAATACTCTATGTTGAATGAATAAAGTGACTGATCAAATTAAGGAGTATTTCAACCTCCCTGGCCTATCTACTTCTTTCAGATCCTTACCAGTGATGAATGCATGAGGCAGGTGATTATTTAAATCTCAAAGAGTATCCTGGTAGCTTGGTGAAACCAAAAAATTTGCCAAGAAGTCAAGATAACTAAAATGCACTATAAACTTAATATTGACACTAAACAAACAACTTTTAAGGTGGACAAATAATTTTATTTTGTGCATGCAAATACATGTCAAGTACTGCAAACTTTTTCCATCAATTTTCTCTCAAACACTGGAAATCATGATGCTCTATTCTGTGAACAGCCAAAGCTAATATCTCTTCACTTCAGTGCTACAGCAAAAACACACAGAATTCACTCTTTGCTATTCACTATCATCACAACCCTCATTGTTCCATCTCTGCCCTCCCCCCATATACAGGCCTTATGAATCCTAGCCTTCCCCTGTTTAATCCTATTTCTATAGCACAAAGGGAAACATTACAATTTGGAAATTCAAATTGAAATAAATGGAATAGAATTTATTCCCATATATATTCCCCATTTCATTGTACAGAATTATTTTAAATTATAGTTTTAAATAGAAGCTGAGTATATGCCTTAAAAATGAGCATTAAATCCATCTTAGAGATGGTGCCTGCTTTTTACATGATGGGTGTACACCATCTTTTAATTTCATTTACATTTCAATCGAACAATAGATTTGCAAAGAAAATGTCTAATACAGACGTAAAAATATTCACACTAGAGCTTCACAATCGGTTGTACAATTGACAAACAGGCCTCTTTTCCCAAACTTTCCAGCTAAGCAAATTTTAAAATGTAATCAATGCAACAAGAAAAAACATTTCTCTTTCACTTCCAGGGAAAAGAATATGCAATAAACAGTATAAATGCAGACAGCAGTTGCTGCAAGCTAACCACGATACTCCCAAGTGGCTGTACAGTGGATATGTGCAGTACAAATAAAAGCCACATGTGTTGTATCACAACTACAGTATAATTGTTTGCCCAGCTAAGAGAATGCATGCACTTCCATGCCTTGGGTTATAAAGTGAGGCCTAATTCTTGACAGATTGATGGAATATATGCAAATGACCTTGGCTTTTGGCAGTACTAAGTGCAGCCAGTGTCTGTGTTCCACTGGTTTAAGGAGATTTAAAATTTTTTTATTTAAAAAAAGAAAAAAACTGCCAATTTCAGACTTTGGGGAATAACTGCTCTTGGAGTAAAAATAGGACTCCACTCAAATGTGGGGTGTTCTGATCGGTGGCCTTGACTCCTTGTATTCCCTTGCCAGCAAAGGGATACAAAGAAACCGCTAGTAGAAAGGAATGACTAGCAAATTTATTCAATTTATTCAGAAGATGAGATACTCCTTGAGCATGTGCATTTGTGTTCTGCTTGCAGAAGGGGTTCTTATGTAGGAGTTACAGCAAGTGATCCCAATAACACTCTTCATTCACTAAGACACCAGGAAATTTCTTCCAGGAAAGCAATACACAGTTGCAAATGCAACTTTCCCCTTGAATGATTAGTCACCAATACTAGTGACAGTCTGCTCAGAAAATGACTCTAGCAACTAGGGAAGAAATATTCAGATTCAAAGCTGAAATCACATGCTCAATCTGATCATTACAAACTCCACACCTGTTAACAAGACAACATGGGCTTTAACATCTAAAATGCACAAGCAAGCTAGATGGTTTTTAAAACAAGTTTTCAAATGTTTAAATGATCCCATTTTAAATTCCTATAAATCACTGTGCATCCTGTAATTTTCTCAAAGCAGCATACAAAATTGAGATGTGCTTTATAAACTTAGAATCAACTTGAAATTTGAGTTGAAAGTGACCAAATCCACACAAATGGAAAATTTCATTTCTAGTACAGGAGGTTTTGTTTATTATTCAGGAGTAAACAGCTACTAGGAAAGGTATCAGTGCTACTGACCCACCAAAGTACCTCCTCTTGAAAATTACGACGCACAACTTTCACGCGTGATGCTGGTTTACTAGATGGTATTGAAAGTCATGGCAGGAAAGCAAGGAATCTGCTTTGTTCAGGTACCAACTAGACAAAACACTTCAGTAACTTTCTCAGGATTCCTGAGATGAGATGGGACCATAAGGAAAGAACTACTGATGCTACATCATAGTATCTGAATGAGGCACATGAACTTCAGAATGTGACTCAGAAGTTTTAAAAAACACAAAAAGTCAAAACAAAACAAAAACCCCCATTTTCCCACTTTCCAGACCTCAGACTACTTTTTCCTAATTAGACCACACACCACATATGCAGTTTAGTTGACATTACCAACTTCCTCTCCTATTGCTTTATATCTTTTGATTTCAAATATATGTACATCATAAACATGTTGGTAAAAGAGTCAAATGACAGGGAATACTCCCATATAAAAGTCACACTCTAGGTCTGATTTGTGATTTTTTTCCTCTATGATACCATTAGGTACCTTTCAGAAGAAGGATCAGATAAACTGCTCTTTCTTCTCAAGTGGCAGAGAACCAATGTCTTTACTACATATTTACTTCACGCCATGAGAAACAGAAGATGGTCACTACATAAAGGATGCAATACAGAATCATCCCTACACAGAAACAATTCCTATGTTGTTAGTGAGGAAGAGAGTAAGTTTTTAAGAACAGGGAATTATTGTTTTATGGGATCACCTGCTGCAAGACAAGCATTATTTTAATATAAATGTTCTGAGACATACCAATAAAGTTGGCAGGTATATACATACACTGATGCAAATGTGATTTCACTGGACAAGTAGGCAAACACCTAAGCAGTTTATCCCAACCCCCTCCAGCAGAGCACAACCAAGTTTCAAAACTTCAATTTTAAAATTAAAAAGATAAGGTTAAATACACAAGATCAATTTATGTAGTATATATTCACCCTCAGAACGCGCTGAAGATGTTTTGCGTAGTTCTGTTGCACAGAGGGTTCTTTCCCTGAGGGCACATAAGGAGCTCTCAAACTGTTAATAGGTCTCTATTTTGTAACAAAATAGCAATTTTAAATCTTAAAAAAAAATACATTACCTTCAACATGGAAGATCTCACTATTTAAATATCCATGAAATAGACATACTGGTTTGCATATCCTTTTTGGAAATACAAACAGCAAATAAAGTACATTGGAAGCATTTCAAATGTAATAAGCGCATATTTTATAGAAAGGTTCTGATATAAATTATATAACAATCACGTTCCTGTAATATCCTAGGCTAATTCATAATGTCGGAAATAAGTTAATGTAACATGGTTTAAAACTCTTGTTCCTATTCATTTCAGGTTACAGAGTGAAATAAATAAAATGTCTTTGTAGGGATAGGGGCACTGGCCATGGCAAACAGGTACAGTACTAACCAAAGGAAACTAAGTCAAGGCTACTGTGCTGTTATGCTACAAACAAACATCTTCATACATCTGAGTATTAAATAAATGTGTAAGATCTTCCATACTGACACCAGAATATCAAAACTACCCCTTTGTTTCTCAGGTATATTTACAACTTATCAGTCACCTTATGAGCATGTTCATTAAGACAGGTATCAAACACCAGTATTTACTCATTCTGATCAAGAAATTTCAGGGAAATGTCAACCCTCCCACCCCTGGAAATGTGCACAAAACTTTTTATCAAAATCTTATCTGATACAATGCTGTGGTTTTGTAAAACAACTAAATAGCTCAGACGACCAATAACATGATCCTGTTTAAGCATCTTGCTAGCAGGAAAAGCCCTTACATACAGTACACCTGGTGAAAGATCAGCTTGGCTTAAAATATTCCAGTACAATTTTCAGAGTAAACAACTTCACAGAAGTTAATTAAAAAATAATAATAAAAGTCAAACTAATCTTAAAGAAATAAGAGGAGGGAAAACAAAGACACAAACTATAGGTAAGATCACCAGGAAGGAATGCCCAGCTTTTGTTTTCAAATGTTGACTGAAATTTAGGTTTCAGTAAAATATCTCCCACAAATCTGGAGCACAGCTGGTTGAACATACTGCATACTTTCAGATGCCAAGTCAAAACACTTTTCAGTCACATTTTAGCAGGGCAGCAATCATTCATGTTTTTAAGTATGAATAAAGGTTAGCCAATATTCTATTATTACATGGTTCATAGTCTTATCAACCTAACAGTCAGAAAACAAAGAAAATTAAACCCCAACATGAAGTAACAATAAACAGTATTTAACCAAGATAATGCAATGAACATCCAAATTAATTAGTTTAAATTAAAAACCCAGCAATACCATCTTGTTAGTCAGTGCAAACACTACATACAGGGTTTTCTCAAAAAAGCTGAAAGCACCTGATTCTTTTGCCAAGTCATCAGATTCAATAATGTACAGGCTTAAATCTGCATTTTAAAAAACTGCCATTACATTAGTGCATAATTTATCAAAATTGTAAAAACGATTCTGCATAACTTAGGAGAATTTAATATCTAGTACATCAGCTGAAAGACTTAGGCACTTGGTTATATATTTAATTACTTACTTCAACAAGTAGCCTGTGTATAAATATTAACAAAGCAGAAACTATTCTTGAAAAATGGAAAATTGAAAAAAAAGTTAAATGCTACAGATAAAAGCACTGCACCACACTCCTACATATAATGCAGTAAAGAAAGCTAGTATATAACCCTGTAAAATTCTATGGTAAGAACGTCTAACTCCACTCTTCAAAATTAAAAAAAAAAAAAAAACAGGAAAAAAAAATCCATGCAAAGTCCCATGAAAAAGATAAATAAAGCAGCTGGAATGAGATGGAAATTTCTCTCAGTGAAACATAAAATAGAAATAAATAAGTTAATTAAGTCTACTTTCACTAGATGTATCATTGTAGGATCCTGCTAGTTTAATAACTGAGTTGTTAATTTTCTATAGAAGCCATTTAAAATAGGAAATGGCTCAGTTACTGCACCGGATTGCTACAAACTCATAAAAAGCTGCTTGAAGCTTAAGTTTAAATGTCCAAATTCCAATCACTTCTGGAAAGTGAACGTGTTACCCTAGTAAAGTAAATTTTCTTTTTTTTCATAATGCTAATGCAAGAGGGCTTGAAGTATCAAAGAGTCCACAGGAAATGGATGCCCCCAGTAATATCTTTTTTTTAAAAAAAATATACATTATATAATATATATTATATATATAAAAAGCTAGTGTAAATGCTTCCATGGTATGGTCACAAATTTGAAAGATGAACCTCCTTTCAGCTATTAACCAACTTCCCATTTGCAACAGATTTTAAAAAGTCGTTTTTATCTTCGGACATAACATGAGTTTTCAGAATGAGGTTGCCAACACTGACAGATGTGGTGATGGGTAGGCCACTCGCATTGCTGATGGACACGGGGAGTGGCTGGCTAAAGCAAGAAGTTACCGGCAGAATTGTTTTTTGCTCTTCCCTGGGAGAAAATAAATGACATTGAAAACAAATTAGCTTTAAGTGAAAACTTGTAAGAGTAACCATGCATGCTGAATAAAAGCTATAACACACTTTAGAAGCCCCTAGAAACAGCATGTCTTTTTCACTAAAACGTTATCAGAGGTCACTAAAAAAAAATCCCATTTTCCAAAAATCATAACAAAAAACTAGAAGACTGGTTAATTTAAGGCCAACAAACTATCAAGTTCAAGATAAACCCATATTTTTGGCAGTAATTATACTAATGATCAAGAATATCCTAACATGATTTTTTAAAAAGGAAACCCTTTATTTAGGTTTTAATTCTCCATTTTGTAGTTTTGATGCTTGCCTATCAGACAGAGAAAGTATAACCTAATTGTTGCTCAGTTGCTAAGTCATGTCTGACTCTTTGTGACCCCATGGGCTGCAGCACGCCAGGCCTCCCTGTCCTTCACTATCTCCCTGAGTTTGCTCAAACTCATGTCCAGAGTCAGTGATGACATCTAACCACTTCATCCTCCTGACACTGAAATATGAAAATAAACATTGATCCCAATAAAAAGCAAGTTTCAGGCTACTAACATGAAACACTTTGCTAGTTCAAATTTAACTCTGCTCTCCTAAAAATCCAGACTGACCAAATCATTGCCTTATTACATAAGGTTTTCCCCTCATAGGATAAAATCAAAAATGAATTTAATGGTGTATCTCTCTTTAAATATTCATGGCTTATGCCCAGTGGTTATGAATCTTATGTCTAACACTCACAGAATCACACGGTCTTCACCTAAACTCTGTCTCTTCTGGTCCAGAGGCTCCTCTTGGTGTTGCTGGACTGGATGCCCATTCTCTACTGCTGCTCCATTCAGCAACTGATCATTCTGAGAATTTATACCAAGCTGTATGTCCAGGATCTCCTACAAAAATAAAATGTTAATGCTTCAGGAGGAACGTGTTCTGTCCTTTAATTTCCAATGGAGTAAAGCCTCCTGGATATCTAATTGTGGTACTTACTTCAATCTGTTCACCTTGTCCATCAGGTTCATCAGTATCAAGTGCTGACAGCTCTAACTCAATATCCCTATCAGGCTTAGTATCAGCTGCATCTTCTGTATAATCACTCTGTAATTAAGAAAAATATTGACTTCATATCTGTGGAAACTGGGGCTTCCCTTTTAAATTAAAATGGGAATCTCAATGACTGATATAAGAAAAGAAATCTGGGATTACAATTTTATTGCTACTGTTAAATTTTAAAAGCAATCATCCACCAGAAAAAGCCATGATAAGTAATGGCACGCTGCTGCTGCTGCTGCTAAGTCGCATCAGTCGTGTCTGACTCTTAGCGACCCCATGGATTGCAGCCTACCAGGCTCCTCTGTCCATGGGATTTTCCACGCAAGGGTACTGGAGTGGGTTGCCATTGCCTTCTCCGAAGTAATGGCATAAAATGAACTAAACAATGGCATAAAACAACATGCAGCAGCAGCAAACAGCAAATATACTAGGGATGACGCTAAGAGGGTCAGTGTCCTTACCTCTCCATTTCTCAGTTCAATTTCCTTGCTTAGCAGATTTAACGTGAGGTGACGGCCTTCATCCAGGGAATTCCACTTCTGTTGCATAGCCAGAGCATTGGCCTCCCTCTGAAGAAGCAATGAGTTACTCTTGGCCTAGAGGGGTAAAAAAAAAAAGGAGTCAGCTTCCAGCCTTTAGCTTTTAAATGTCATTCTTTTTTAAAAAATAAACTCAAAGCTGACTGACATAGAGCCTACCTGCTGAAGTTCAATGCTCAAAAGGTCTCCAGTACTGGAATGCTTTCTATGACCAGATAAATCGGTAACGATGAATCTGTCTCTTTAAGGAGAAATATGTTTACTGTTACAAAATGAAGCAACTAAAGAAGTAAACTATATGTTTTATATAACAGATCAATCCTGAAAGTTTCAATCATTATTCCAGATGTAAACTTTTTTCAGAAATTCATTATATAGTTAAAACTAGCAAAGCGCAGTTCATGAAAAACTGGGACTTCAATCTGTACTTTGGGAATATAGACAAGTCTGAGAATAGAGAATCCTAAAGAATTAAGAGCAATGTTACCGTTCAATATAATGTGCTGATGATGTAGCCTCATTACCATATGAACTCCACCTTGAATCAACAGCATTGACATAAGGGACATAATCTGCAGAAGAAACAATGACCAGAAAAGTGAAAAATTAGATACAGATGTGAATGTATACTTTCCAAAAAAACCCCACATTTATCTAACTAGCCATGCTCTCCTGACTAAGCCATTTAACTCTAGGTTTACAGTAGTTGTTAAATGGAGAGACGTGTTCTATACCTAACAGAGTGAGGATTATAAAGCACAGTGCTAGAACATACCAGGTCAAGTATTAATGATATGGATTACCTGATACACTGATGGGCTTGGTTGCACTTCCTTGGGAAGCAGTGGCCTGGACAGGGTCCGTGGTATGGTAACCAGTACGGGAAGATCTAGAAATCGCACCCCATTTTGAGATGATAGGTCCATCACTAAAAGGAATTATTGGATCTTCTTCTTTTGTCCTTCTCTGAGTTTCAAATAAATGCACTCTTCTCTTAACATCACCACTGTCCAAGTCCTGTATAAATAAAAGAAAATAAATAGATCGTGGGCAATTACTTCAGCTAATAATACAAGTAAATGCTTTCAAAAAACATGAAATTAGGTTCTTTGGTAAATTTAACATTAACTGTCCATCTCAGTGATAACCCAACATCTATTTTTAAAACACTCCACTATGTTCAAATAATTTAAACACTAGGTGCAATTTATTTCAGACTTACCTAAATATAACTGCTGCTTACAGATGAGTTACTGTATATAGCAACAAAATGAAGACGAAAGCTTTCAATCATTCTAAAATTTGAATCAACATGCATAACCCTTGCCCCCCAAATCATACCATTAATACCGCATTTGAATTAGCAATCACATCTCTGGGCTCTGAATCAATGGCATTTATACAAGAACCGATGGTGCCACAAGACCAGGGAGAATAATGGGAAAGATGATCTTCTTCAAATTTTGTGCCACTCACACTTTCAGAGAACTGGTTAAAAAAAGAACGAAAAATAAAAGCAAAGGCAATTGGTAAGAAATTTACATTACAAACTTGTAACTAATATAATGTAACAACTATAGAATTCACAGTACTTTATAGTGAAAAATTAAACATTCAATAACTAATATAAAAACTGTAATAAGTTACAAATAGTACGTATTTATATTACATCTTAATGGGAAACAGAATGCTTTTTCTTTTTCACTTTGTCCTTTAAGAACTCATAAGGAAACCCAGAGTGACACTACCCAGGACAATAAACAATTTACAGCATGCCTCCAACATGGTAGAAAGTGCTCCAAAAAATGAAAAAAAGCAAAAGAAAACACACACATACATAAACACATACATAGAAATACATTTTCGTATTAAGCAAGTGGCAACACTCTTCTCAAGATGGTTAGCTGCTTTGAAGAAGTCTAATTTTGATGAGATAAATTTGGATCAGGATTGGTTCAAGATGGCAGAGTAGAAGGACATGCGCTCATCTCCTCCTGCACTGAAATTGCAACTAGGTGTTAAACAAACATCGACTGGAGGATGCTAGAACCCATGAAAAAAAGATACCTTACACCTCCAAAGACAAAGGAGAAACCACAACGATGTGGTAGGAAGGGTACAATCACAATAAAATCAAATCCCATACCAGCCAGATGAGTGACCCACAAACTGGTTAACAATAATACCAAAGAAGTTTTCCCACTATTGTAATGATTCTGAGCCCCAGGCCAGGCTTCCCAGCCTGGGGATCCGACAAAGGGACTGGGAAGATGAATTTAAAAATTCAAATTTATGGATGGAAAAATATGCTATCTAGGACTTTTAAAAAAATATGACGTCTACTTTAAAAATTCAAGAGTTAACGGATGGAAAAATATGATGTCTAAGATTACTTCAAAATAATCTAGTAGGAAGAGGGGCTACAAATGAAACAAGACTGGTTCAGTTGATAATTGTGTAAGGGGTACATGGAGTTTATTACTATTCTCCTTTTGCGTATGTTGAAATTTTTTGAATTTAATGAAAAGATTAGAAACAATTTTTTATATTAGTATCTCTAGGGATAGGGAATAAACCAGATGAATCAAAGAAAAATTAACAGTTTGCTCTAAATATAACAGTATGGAAAACAGGGTACATTAAAACAATCCTGGTGCAAAACCGGTCTTGAAATGATAAGAACAATAATTAACAGTGATTTAAAACACCATGAATAATACAGTAGGCATTTCTGTACTTCTTGTGAAGTAGGGAAGAAATGCCTCAGACAGACCAGAATTCCAATTCAAGCTATTTATAGGCTGAATTTATTACTTGGGCAAATTACTTAACTTCTCTTGAGCAGGATTCCTAACCTGTAAAATATGGGTAATACCTGCCCCCTAAGGATTTTGTAAGAATTAAATAACATTATGTAAATGCTTAGCACAGTGCCTGGCCAAGTAAGTGCTCAATAAATGGTGGGTATAAATCTTATTTATCAATAAAATCTATAAAAATAAGGAGAACTATACTGCTGGAGAGACTTGAATTCTTGGTATAAAAGGACTGTGATTTGTTAGCGGTCTTCAGTGTGTCACAATGCCTGGCCATAAAGCTTACATACTCAATGTTTATTGAATTAAACTCAACTGCCACCAAACCAACGCAAAATATCCAACACAGCTAACCCTAGCTTGAATGAGTGCTCTGAAGTCAGTTGTCTGACCTGTCCCTGCAACATCAAGTGATTAAAACCTTTCTTTCTTACATCAGTGCGAAAGTCTACACTGAACAGAGGAGAAGGTGGTGTTGGTGACTGTGTTGCCACAGGAAGAGCTGAAGAGACAAGAGGTGCTTTCTGAGTGTGGTACTGTGCCCACTGCTCTGGCTTTCTTCTTATCTGCTCCTCGCAACTGGTCTTCAAATGACCACAAGGTTCCTAAGGGGGGATAAAAGAAACAATCTTAATCATCTAGGGAGCAGTAAATAAATTTAACTATGCTCTGTGGAAATAATGTGAACATTTATTATACTGTTGGGACAAAAAAGAACACAGAAGGGAAGTCCCCCTAGCCTATTCTCCATACACTTAAGCGAAAGGGTTTAAATAATGTTAAGAGTAAAATCTGAGCACTCACTTTTTCTGGTTTAGGAAAATCATATGTATATATGTGGGGATAGTAAAAACAGGCCCTGTATTTGTATCTTGAAGACTTCTTTTTACTTTCTGATCAGTTTCATATCCAAACATAACATTTATTGAGCATGTATATGCATCAGGTCCAAGTCTAAGAGCTTTTTCTGATTTAATCCTCACAACAGCCTTATGAGGTAGGTACTACTATTATTTCCATCAAATGTGAAAAAACTGACATAGAGAAGTCAAGTAAATACCATTAAGTTACACAATTAGCAAGTGGAGGAGCCAGGATATACCCAAATGTTGTAACATCAGACACTAGACTCTTAACCACTGCGCTGTACTAGCATTCCTAGTTCCATTATCACTTACCCTTGGTAAAGGCACAGTTGTCCTTGGCTCACTTGGTGGCTGACAAGCCACTGAATAATACCCATCTAATGAGTTATATCTTTCCCGCAAAGACGTCTGATACACAGATGAGTGCATCACATCCATTGGAGGTAAAGAATTGCTTCTAATAATGTCATCTCGTTGGTACATAGGTGGGCGCCAGATGCGCCTGCTGTCGTACACAGGAGCATACATTCCAGAAGGTACTGGAGGAACTGGTCCATACGGCTGCGGAGGAGGAGGTTGGTAAGGAGAAGAATTCATTCGATCTCGAGGGGAAAATGTACTGTAATGATCGGCATATGGCATGGAAGCAGGTGGGAGGGAGGACTCTGGAACATTATTGGACCTCACAAAGCGAGGAACACAGGGAGCCACACCAGCTGGTACCGTTGGAGGTGGTGGGTAGTATCCTTGAAAATTGGAAAGAGGAATATTTAATGTAATTTTAGTAAAATTTAACATCTTATAATGGTTTAAGTCTAAAGCAGCCTTTAATGTGGGAAAATAACATAAGTTCTGAATTTTAGTCACCCCTGGATTAGAAAGATACTACATGCTTTCAAGACACCACTATACGAAAATCCTTAACATTCAACATTTTGTTAAACTGCTCCTTAAAAACACACAATGAACTATTAACAGATGCCTGGTAAATTTCCTTCGAGGGCATGTACTGCCACAGGTTTTGGTTTAAGTAATTAGTTAGATCATTGATTCTTAACATTTTGGGGTTCAGTTTAAAGACATCCTTCATAATCTATATAAGCTGTGTGCTGTCTTTCCAAAATTATACTTTAAGTGTATATAAACCAAACATTTAGTACATTATTCCAGAGGATATACAAAACTCACTAATGCTCATCCATGAACCCCATATGTGATTCACAGGAAAGAGAAATCTTAAAACTATTGGTATGTAGAGTCATAGATTCTTAAGACAGGAAGAAAACTTAAGGGTCATGAAGTCCAAAGGATTAATTTTTTAATGTAGATATTCCAGATAGATATAAATGACTCACGAATTTATTACAACAAATGTTATATTGTAGTTTCTTTTTCTTAGTATTATCTAAAATCACTTACCAGTCTGTGGGTACTGTGGGACTTCAAAGGGTATCTGAGTCCTTGGATCTTGAAAATACTGAATGTTTTCAGAATGCTGAGGATATACTGGTACTCTAGTAATAAATGGGCTGGATTTTGGAGGTACAGAATTCAGCTCTGTTCCAGCATTAGTGGGCCCAGCTGAGGTAGCCGCTACATTACTTACAGGAGTCTTGGGTGGAGAGCCAATTTTACTAGAGAGAAAATTTAACAAAGGCAAATGATAAATCACTGCCTATGTCTATTAAGTCTTCCTCAGTAGGAATTTTTCATAAAATTATATAGTGACCATTGACAGACAATGCTTCAGGTTTTTCAGGTGACAAATAAGGCAATGAATTTCACTACTACCTTACACTGTTAGTTCACAAGATTATAATAAAAGATCTCATATTTTGATGAGGGTGAAAAATAAAAAACAAAACAAAACAAAACAAAAATTCCAGGTAGGATTGTTCTATTAAGAGTTAAGATTAACTGAAATGTAAACTCAATGAAGAAAGGCCATTTTTGTCCATTTTGTTAACTGCTAGATCCCTAGGACCATAAACAGTTTGTGGCATATAGAAGGCACTCAGTAAGTATTTGTTGGACAAATGGAAAAGTTCCTGCCACATAGAAGGTAGTCAGTAAATATCTGCTGGACAAATAGAATACCAATAAAATGGTTACTCATTAAACTGATGCAAAACACACAAGCTTTTATTTAAAAAAAAGAAAACATAAATGATTTTTTTTGTTGAGTCACCACATGATCAGTTCCAGAGGATCTTACATGGCTTCTTACACCCTCTGAAACAGTCAAACTCTGGCAGAGAGAAGATACGTGGTAACTGAAGAAAAAGATCTTGTTAATGATGCAGGAATTCAATACACTGCATCTCAACTAGATTAGAGGGTTCTTCTCAAACTCGAGAAGCCCTATTAAAGCAACAGTATAAACAATGAGGAATATGGGATGCCTTTAAGTCTAGCTGAGATTAATCTAGAAGATGCTTACTTTTATGTGTATTTGTGTATCAAAATGTAGAAAATAACCAAGAAATTGTAGATAAGAATAGTAAGTACAAACAGCTTAGACGTTAAACGTATTTTAGTGCTGGGCTTTATTCTTTGAAGTTCAATAAAGGCAAGAAGGAAAATAATTAGGATTTCCTCATAACAATAGTAAGTCAATTCAGTCACTCAGTTGTGTCTCATTCTTTGCGACCCCATGGACTGCAGCATGCCAGGCTTCCCTGTCCATCACCAACTCCCGAAGTCTAATCAAACTCATGTCCATTGAGTCGGTGATGCCATCCAACCATCTCATCCTCTGTCGTCCCCTTCTCCTCCTGCCTTCAATCTTTCCCAGCATCAGAGTCTTTTCAAATGAGTCAGTTCTCTACATCAGGTGGCCGAACTTTTGGAGTTTCAGCTTCAGCATCAGACCTCCAGTGAATACTCAGGATTGATTTCCTTTAGAATGGACTGGTTGGATCTCCTTGCAGTCCAAGGGGCTCTCAAGAGTCTTCTCCAACACCACAGATCAAAAGCATCAATTCTTTGGCGCTCAGCTTTCTTTACAGTCCAACTCTTACACCCATACATGACTACTGGAAAACCTTAGCTTCGACTAGACGGACCTTCGTTGGTAAAGTAATATCTCTGCTTTTTAATATGCTGTATAGGTTGGTCGTAACTTGTCTTCCAAGGAGCAAGCGTCTTTTAATTTCATGGTGGCAGTCACCATCTGCAGTGATTCTGGAACCTAAAAAGATAAAATCTGTCACTGTTTCCATTGTTTTCCCATCTATTTCCCATGAAATGATGGGACTAGATGCCATGATTTTAGTTTTCTGAATGTTAAGTCTTAAGCCAACTTTTCTCTCTCCTCTTTCACTTTCATCAAGAGGATCTTTAGTTCTTTGCTTTGTACCATAAGGGTGGTATCATCTGCTTATCTGAGGTTATTGGTATTTCTCCCAGCAATCTTGATTCCAGCTTGTGCTTCATCCAGCCTGGCATTTTGCATGATGTACTCTGCATATAAGTTAAATAAGCAGGGTGACAAAATACAGCCTTGACATACTCCTTCCCCGATTGGGACCAGTCGGTTGTTCCATGGCCAGTTCTAACTGTTGTTTCTTGACCCGCATACAGATTTCTCAGGAGGCAGGTCAGGTGGTCTGGTATTTCCATCTCTCTAAGAATTTTCCAGTCTGTTGTGATCCATACAGCAATTACTGAGCATATTCTACTCAATATGCTAAGTGCCTTACACAGATTATCTGGTTTTCCATATCAGAATGGCATATACCATAAAATCTGGATAAGTACTTTTTGAAATGGCAAATTCTTAGACTGCAAGAAAAAGGCACTCAAATTCATGACAAGGTTCAAGTTCAGGTAAGTTCAGTCATGCAGTCGTGTCTGACTCTTTGTGACCCCATGGACTGCAGCATGCCAGACTTCCCTGTCCATCACCAACTCCCAGAGCTTCCACAAACTCATGTCCACTGAGTTGGTGATGCCATCCAACCATCTCATCCTCTGTCATCCCATTCTCCTCCCGCCTTCAATCTTTCCCAGCATCAGAGTCTTTGATCAGTCAGTTCTCCGCATCGGTGGCCAAAGTTCTGGCATTTCAGCTTCAGCATCAGTCCTTCCAATGAATATTCAGGACTGATTTCCTTTAGGATCCAATGGTTGGATCTCCTTGCAGTCCAAGGGGCTCTCAAGAGTGTTCTCCAACACGACAGTTAAAAAGCATCAATTCTTTGGCACTCAGCTTTCTTTATAGTCCAACTCTTACATACATACATGACTACTGGAAAAACCGTAGCTTTGACTAGACGGACCTTTGTTGGCAAAGTAATGTCTCTGCTTTTTAATATGCTGTCTCGGTTGGTCATATCTTTTCTTCCAAGGAGTAAACGTCTTTTAATTTCATGGCTGCAATCACCACCTGCAATGATTTTGGACCCCCCAAAAATAAAGTCTGTCACTGTTTCTATTGTTTCCCCATCTATTTGCCATGAAGTGATGGAACCGGATGCCATGATCTTAGTTTTTTGAATTTGAGTTAAGCCAACTTTTTCACTCTCCTCTTTCACTTTCATCAAGAGGCTCTTTAGCTCTTCTTCGCTTTATGCCACAAGGGTGGTGTCATCTGCATATCTGATGTTATTGATATTACTCCTGGCAATCTTGATTCCAGCTTGTGCTTCATCCAGCCCAGCATTTCAAATGAGGTACTCTGCATATAAGTTAAATAAGCAGGGTGACAATATCCAGCCTTGACGTACTCCTTTTCCAATTTGGAACCAGTCTGTTGTTCCATGTCCAGTTCTAACTGTTGCCTCTTGACCTGAATACAGATTTCCTAGGAGGCAGGTCAGGTCGTCTGGTATTCCCATCTCTTTAAGAATTTTCCACAGTTTGCTGGATCCACACAGTCAAAGTCTTTGACGTAGTCAATGAAGCAGAAGTAAGATGATTTTCTGAAACTCTCTTGCTTTTTCTGATCCAACGGATGTTGGCAGTTTGATCTCTGGTTCCTCTACTTTTTCTAAATCCAGCTTGAACAACTGGAAGTTCACAGTTCACATACTGTTGAAGCCTGGTTTGGAGAATTTTGAGCATTACTTTGCTAGCATGTGAGATGGGTGCAATTGTGTGTTGGTCTGAACATTCTTTGGCATTGTCTTTTTTTGGGATTGGAATGAAAACTGACCCTTTCCAGTCCTGTGGCCACTGCTGAGTTTTCCAAACTTGCTGGCATATTGAGTGCAGCACTTTAACAGCATCATCTTTTAGGATTTGAAATAGCTCAACTGGAATTCCATCACCTCCACTAGCTTTGTTCGTAGTGATGCTTCCTACTTGACTGACTTGACTTCGCATTCCAGGATGTCTTGTTCTAGATGACAAGGTTCAAAGCCATATGAAATCATGCAAGCTATCCCAAAAATTCAGATTTAAGGAAAAATCTAACTTTCGATCTCATTCTGGCCAGATAGCTAGATTACTATAGCTACATCCTAGATGAATTTCAGGATTCCAGGCTCTCCTTCACAGTAGACCCTCTTCAGTTCAGTTCAGTTGCTCAGTCGTGTCCGACTCTTTGCGACCCTATGGACTGCAGCACGCCAGACTTCCCTGTCCATCACCAAATCCCGGAGCTGGCTCAAACTCATGTCCATTGAGTTGGTGATGCCATCCAACCATCTCGTCCTCTGTCGTCCCCTTCCCCTCCCTTCAATCTTTCCCAGCATCGGGGTCTTTTCCGATGAATCAGTTCTTCGCGTCATGTGGCCAAAGTATGAGAGTTTCAGCTTCAGCATCATTCCATCCAACGAATATTCAGGACTGATTTCCTTCAGGACTGACCAGTTTGATCTCCTTGCAGCCCCTCTTACCGACATGCTTTTGTCTGAGCTGCTTTTTCCATTGACAAGACCCTTCTTTCCTAACTAGTCATACTTTTGGAATGGTTCAGGTGTCATCACCTTACCACTAAAAAATTTTCCACAATTAACTTCAGACAGAATTATTGCTATTTTTTTGTGTTTTAGTAACACTTGGAACACAACTCCACTCCAGTACCTTTCAGAATATATTATATCTGTTTATATCTGTTTCCCAAACTACAATGGAAGACACTCAGACATAGGGAGTATATTTAGTTCATTTTCATTAACTGTGCCAACTGACCTGGTATTTGGCACACAGTAGAAGATTTATAATTTTTGAATCAATGAATAAATGATTTATTTACTTAGATTTTCTTATTTTTGAAAGTTTTTAAACACTGAGATATAATTTACCCTTGCAAAGTGTACAATTCAGTGATTTCTGGTATATTCCCAAGGTTGTGCAACCATCATCATTATCTTATTCTGCACAAGCCTTTTCATCACTTCTCAAAGAAACCTGTACTCATTAGCATCCATTTCCCATTCCCTTGTTCCCCCAGCCACAGCCTCTAGCAACTACTTATCCACTTTCTGTCTCCTATGGATTTGCCTATTCTGAACATTCACATTAATGGAATTCTACCATAATGGTTTTTGTATCTAGCTTCTTTCACTTAATGTTTTCAAAGTTCATCCATATTGTAGTATGTACTAGTATCTTACTCTTTCACTCTTGAGTGACATTATGGTTTTACAACTTTACCTTGCCAAAACCTTTCAAAAGCTCATTTCCTAAGCATGTCTAACACAAGGTCTCCATAATCTGGTGCCAAGCTACATATCTAAATCTTCTTCCCATAATTCTCCCAGCAATATAATATTTTCCTGTTCTTTGATCCAACTCCAATATTACTTCAGTTATGTAAATGCTGTCTCCTCCATTACATCGTAAGTTTCTTAAAGGCACAGATACACATCTCATGTATTTTCAAGAGTGCCAAAAGCAGAGCTCAGAATTAGTGTATAAGTAACATCTGCTAAACTAGACAATGTTCTCTATCTCTCCCAAGATCTCTCTGAGGAAAGACTATAAGAATCATTTAATAAACAAATTTCCCTATCACATGCTAACTGCAGAAATAAACAGTATAAATGTCTACCTATCCATTTATTATTTGAAATCACTAGTAATTTACTGTGTGTCTAACATAATGCTTTTTCCCTACATGGCATACAACAGATACCGACAGACTATTTATTGGCAACATAATCTGAGTATGTTTTACCTCAGACTTTAAGACACTGATGCTGCTGCTGCTAAGTCTCTTCAGTCGTGTCCGACTCTGTGAGACCCCACAGACAGCAGCCCACCAGGCTCCCCGGTCCCTGGGATTCTCCAGGCAAGAACACTAGAGTGGGTTGCCATTTCCTTCTCCAATGCATGACAGTGAAAAGTGAAAGTGAAGTCACTCAGTCATGTCCGACTCTTAGTGACCCCATGGACTGCAGCCTACCAGGCTCCTCCATCCATGGCATTTTCCAAGCAAGAGTACTGGAGTGGGTTGCCATTGCCTTCTCCTTTAAGACACTAAAAGAATACAAAAGCTTGAGACATTAGAGGTGAAAGTAACTTTTCAGATAATCTGAAAGTTTTAAAACTTTTTTCTTGAAGTACCACAACCCTTCTACCAAAGTAAGTCTTATGCTGAAACCCCAAACAACAAAAATAATAATAACAGATGCAGATATTTAGTGAGTGCTATGTGGCAGGCACTGATCAAAGCATACTGCAGTATTAAGTCATTCAGTTCTCACAATCAACATACAAGGTAGGTAGTATCATTGTAACAATTTTATGGATGAGTAAACTGAAGAAGACAGATTAAGTAACTGGCCTAAGATCAAACAGATAGAAGAGTGAGCCAAAATGAGCCCACAGAATGTGGCTTCAAAGATTTCTCTTTTAACAACTACCTACCATTACAGAGCACAAAGTGGAACTGTTCTAATTGAAACCGGCTGGAGGCTCAAGCATCTCACCTGCTTAGGTTTCTACTTAGTTCCTTTCTGGCACCTCTATGGACTCAATCCTAAAGTTCAAGGAAATAAGGTGTGAAAAACTCAATTCTGGTTCAACTTCTTTAGCTTACAGTTGAAGAAAACACCCATAGTTGAAGTGAATTTCCAAGGTCAGAGGGCTATTCAATTGCAGAGCCAGGACTAGAACTCAAATTTTTTTGGTATTTAGTGCTATCTCTACTACATGAAATAATCTGCATAAAAATTCTGATTACCTGCTTTCCCTCGGGATAAATAAAAACACTCAGGCAATTATAAAAAGGCTAAATTACTCATGTAAACATTTTTACCTACTACTTACTTTTCAGTTACAGACTCTGCAGAAGGCCCAGCAGCATTCTGACCATTGGTGCCAACCTTCCCCACTTTCTTTACAGTCTCCAGAGCTCTTAATGTACTGTCAGTACTACGTGGAATTAGCTGGGAAACACTGTTTTCTGCATTTGAAATTCCGTTTGTACTTGGAACAATTTTCCCCGTTGTTTCAGTACTTCCTATGACAGAAATGACATTTCCGGCTGTGGTTGTGACAGTGTTGTTTACACCAACTTTATTTAGAAGAGGAAACGTTCTTACAGTTGCATTGATCTTTTTGTTCCTTAATCGATACCTGTTTCAAAAACAATAAACATATCAGTAAATATTTCACTAATTCTTACCCTAAGTTAAAAAAAAAGTGGGGGGGAGGTGGGCAATGGGAATAAAATTTCAAGGAAGGAATAGCTTTGAAAAAAACTTTATTCAGCTACAGATCAAATACTATCAATCTCAACTATAATAGCTGGCACATTAAAATGTATCTCTCATATACATATGTATACACACAACACATATATTTAGGTACACAATTAATATAGCAAAAAAAGTACAAATGTATTCAAAAAGCATTCTGAGGGAGTAGGAAGAGATCTTTCTGAAAAACTCTGTATAACTGGACTACAAAGTACACTATGTAAAAAATGAAAGGAACAACATCAAATTTAGTTGGGAATGTAGATGAAAAGGTATGCAAGATTTGAAAGAATTCTCTATTGCTACCAAGTTGTTAAATCATATAATTTTAAAGAGATTAAAAAACCCAAAACTCATTCTTAAACTCCAAGATATATAAATTTAGTATTATATTTTTCAGATTAGTTTATCACTAAAGTATAAAGTATTTGGGTTAAAGATTTTTATGATTTTAAAGATCTTTCTTTAAAAAAGTTTTTCTGATATTAAATTTGGGGCTGATATAATACTCTAATACATAAAGCAATTTGATCCTGAATTCAATTTAAGAAAATTTATATCCACTTGTACAACAAAAATTTCATTATAGTCCTAGTGAATGTTCCTGCCAATACTTTAATGTGGTAAACAACTATGTTACATGAATAGAAAGATGACTATACACATGTGGGGTCATAATTATATATAACTAAATTAATCTGATACCAATGTTATACATAACCAAACATATGGTAATTAAATATAAACAGTGTTGGTGATGAGCAATGCCTTCACAATAGTTTCCCTTTTAGTCCTTCAGTATCTGTAAACAGCTTCATTATTCAATCCTTCTCCCCCTTCCTCCCATACACACATGTTGACAGAAACAGCAAAGCTCAGTGAAGACAAGTGTTCCCAGACCAGCCTGGCTAAAGGTGGAGTGACAGAATACAAAGTCTAAAAAAAAAGCAATAGGTTATGGCCAGTTTACACACAGCACCTTACAGATCTGGGGAACCAATGATTACTTCTTGAAGAAGGAGGGTAAAAGGCAGACCTATATTTTAAAAAGGTAATTTGGTGGCATGGAGGGGGCTGCCCTTTCTTTAACATACTGCTCTGAAACCTGCTCTGCATTCTTCACCTCAAAGGTTCCTGCAAAAAATGCCCAGCTGCTCCTTGCTTTCCTTTCTCAAAGGACAAAGCTCAGGTATCCTTAAGATTGCTCTTGCAGGTGAAAAATAAAGTATTAATTGTGGGTCTCTTAAAAGAGAGAAGTGATGAGAAATAAAACCTTAACAAAACAAAGTAAAGTAAAAGATAAATAGGGATGCATACTGGACTTCTAGCATCCAGGCAGCTAACGACTGAGACTTGGAATCTGGACCTCACAGATAAAAAAGTCAATTACTTTCTATTCTTTTAAAGTCATCAAGGAGCCCCCACAAGCATTTGCTCCCTCTCTTACCAAGTTTAGAATCCATTATCTACCATTAATCCCTACCTTAAACTCCCTTGGCCCAATTACCTTGTTGAACTCACCTGGTAAAGCCCCAATCCAATCTGTTACTTATTCTCTTATTCTGTGCCTGCTCAAGTAGGTGACTGTTGCTAGAGAAAAATCATGCAATCATGCTGAGTAGATTCATTTCAAAATTATGATCACTTAAAATGGCCAAGCAATACATTAATATACTTCTCTACTAAATTAACTTTCATATGTCTAAGATCCTCTTCCCTTTCACTCTCCATAGCCCCAACATAGCTGATGATACTGCCTCCCACTTAACAGAGAAAATAGATGACACCAGAGGAGAGTTACTTATTTTTCCACCAATTCCACCAACCCTCCTGCTTCTGTAACTACACATTCCACCTAAAATAAGGGATGAAGAGCTACTGTTCTGAACTCAGGTCAATCTCTCCAATCGCACCCCAGGCCCAAGCCCATTTGCCTTCTCAAAGACTTCACTCCTATAATCATCTTTTCTTCTCCAGCGCATCAACGTTTCATTCAGGTGTCTGCTTAAATATCAAAGTCTCTGGGATCCCTTTCCAGACAACCTCATCTAAAATACCTCCCCCTTTTCAGTCATTCTCTTTCTCCTTACTTTGTTGCTTTTCTTCATAGTACCAATCAGTACCAGGTATTATGTTCTCTATTTATTCACTTTATGTTGATCTTCTCTACTACAGTGTAAGCCCCATGAGAGAAAGGATTCTTCCTTTTATATTCATCTGTCTTTAGCACAGTGCCTAGAGCAGCTAGGTGTTCTATAAATATTTGCTATATGAATGTGGAGTAAGCCTTAAACTTCACATGGCCAAGAGAACTACTGAATTTCCACCCCCAAGCATTTCCTATCTCAGTAAAAGACATCACTTAAGTCACGAAGGCCCCAAACCTTGGAGTCATCCTTGCTTCTCCTCTTTTCTTTATACCTCACATTCAATCCATTAGTCAAACCAGCTCTACTTCTAAAATATATCGCAAGTCTGGCTATTTGTCATCATCTCAATTACTATAATCCTAGGACCAAACTACTAATCTCATGCCTGAACCACTGCAGCAGTCCATCACATAGACACTAGAGTAACATTTTTAAGACAGAATTAAAATCCCATTGTTCTATTTGAATAAAACACTAAAATGGCTTCCAAAATAAAAGGCAAACTCTTTGCCAGTGTCCACCAAGCCAGTACAATCTCGCCCTTGCCTAACCTCTCCAACATTATCTTTCTCCATTCTTCTCATTCTCCGTCCTCCCAACACACTGGTCGTCTTTCTAGTTCCTGAACTTGTTTCCACCTCAAACCAAGCTTGTTTCCACCTCAGACTTTATAGCATTTTATCAGTAGCTGAAATTATCTGTTTACATGTTTAATGTTCCTCTTTCACCACTAGAAGTACCTCAAATAAGTATCTAGCACTTAACAACTATTTTTAAATATATTTGTTGAGATGGTTGACTCAGGCTTTTGTCACTCTCCAGAATGCAGTAATCCTTGGGGAAAGGATTCTGATACCCTACACTCTAAAATATATTCATACAAATGTTAAGAGAGATCTGGGGCATTTTGTTTGGTTAGAGGTAAGTACAGTAGAGAAAGCAGGCTGGGGTAAAAAAAATTAAGTTAAACAAACATTTGCATTCAAATTCCTCCTGGTACATTAGGTGAGTTAAGAAAAAGGATCCATCCTCAAAAAGTCTGAGTTGGGTAGCAACATGCATTTTTTTAACCAAAGGGATAATGACATCTTCCACTTCCTCAATCCTTTATATTATCCTGTTTCTCTTCTTTTTATTTAAGAGCAACAGAGTATGAAACTGGTTGGAAATATAAACTGTAGATTATCTGCTCTTTCAACATAAATATACTGAGTTTACATGTCAGATACTTGCTAGGTTCAGAAAATATAAAGACGAATAACCCATAAATAAATAAAGGCCAGTGAAAATACACACAGTAAGTAAATAACTCCAACACAGTAAGCAAACTGGTAGTTATAAAGTTACCAGGTATAGGGTATTACGGCAGCACAGAGAAGACAGCAACTAACACTACCTGGAAGTCACAGAGGTTTTCAAATGGAAGATGCTATCTGAGTACGGAATAGGAGCTCTCCAAACAGTGAAAAGGAGAGTATATGATATAGAGTGAACACACATACAAAGGAAAGAAGAACTAAAGAAAGCGTATAGTGGTAAACTGAATGTACCTTAAAAAAGTAACACAAAAGGTGGAGTAAGGCTGGAAAGCAAGACTGGGCCCAGAACCAGCAATAATATGAGAACCAATTAAGAATTTAAAGCAGAAGATGGACATGAGTAGATACTTGTAAAATAAAATCTTGGTTGAGATATAGGGAGATGCGTGTAAAAAGCTACATAGCGTAAAACAGACAAACTGGGTAAACACACACATGTGAAACATTAAACACTGCACCTGGCACAAAATTTGACCAATTAATCTGGCTTATTTTTACTACTACTATTATAAGTTCAGGCAAGAAATAATAAAGTTCTAAAGTAGGAACTGTAGATAGAGAATAGGAAGCCAATTTGAAGATGTAAGATGGAAAATGGATTTTCAGGTGGGCACCAGTTGTGAGTATAATGGCAATGAAATCACACAATTTCTTCTCCAAATGTTTCAAGTTTAAGTGCTTCCCAAAGGAGGTCTCCTAAATGGGGAGCATTGCGAGATGAGGTAAAAAAGGTAGGCCAGGGGACTTCCCTGGCTGTCCAGTGGTTAAAACTCTGTGCTTCCAATGTAGGAGGCGCAGGTTTGAACCCTGGTTGGAGAACTAAGATCTTACATACAGCGTGGTGTGGGGCTACCCACCCCCCAAAAAAGTAGGCACAAAACAGATGACAGAGAGACTTGCAGGCCACAGAGTAGATTTTATATCTTTATCCACAGGGATTCCTAAGCTTCTAATTATCTACAAAGAGCCTTAAATGCAAAGTTCCCCTTATTTTGTCAGGAATAATGGGGTTGAGGGTAGACAACCACAGCTATAAGATAACTAATTAGGAGGCAACTATGAATCAAGAAAAGGGGATGACAGGTTAGACTATAAAGACAGAAAGAGCAAGAAGAGTCAAGAAATATACAGGAAGCCAAACTGACAGACTTGATGACTAAGACAAGCAAGTGAAAGCTGACAAAGATTATTCCAATAGCATGGCATATATAACTGACTGGACAGGGTACACTTGGGGAGAGTAGACAGACAGTGTATACAAGAGAAGACATCAATATATGAGAGGAGAAAATCAGCTCAAATTGGATTTAAAGTATGTAAAAACAAGAGAGATGTCCATTAACAGTTGATATGCAGGCCAGATATTCAGTAGAAAGGCTGGAATCAATTTTGGTGAGATCTCAATGATGAATGTTTTGGTTAAAAAACAAAACAACAAAAACTCAGACAACATTTATTGCAGTTTATTTCCATTTACTTTTATGTCTGGGGTAAGTGGACATAGAAAAAGGGATTACCTATAGGACAAGAGAAAGGGAAAACAATGTTAAAAAGACCAAAAGCCATAAAAAGAAAATGTATCTGCTTTACCATTTTACCTGAGACTCAGCTGTTACCTCCAATAGAACCTGAGTAAATAAGACTCTAAGCATAAGAATATTTTCATTCTGCACAGGTGCTTAGCGGAAACATGGATTCTAGCTCTACAATGGTCTAAAATTAGATTCCTGAATAAGGTTGTAAACTATGCTGCCAGAAGCAATGAGGTATGGTCTCAAAAGAAAAGGTTATTTTTCAATCTAAAGAATTTCACGATGTGGACTTAATTTCATCTTTGAAACTCATCACAAACTTTGACTCTATATGACACTTTCATGATGACCAAAAATTAAATTCAAATAAAATAGAGTTCTCTTAGCTTACTTTTCAAGCTCTTCCTGAGAATGGGCAAAAGTACAATTTGTTCCTCGTGGACACCCTCCTTGCTGTCGCAAATCTCGACACATGCTGGTCTTGTATTTGCTGTTTGGCTGAGGCTACAAAAAGAAAATCAATATGCGGATAAATGAAGATTTCAGTTCTCACTCACTCCTTGGGACGTCAGAATCTTATGATTACACCTTTAATTCTTTTTCACATTAGGTAATTCTTGTGCTGACATAACTACCACTGCATTGTTTCCTATTATGAGTTACATGGCATAATCATGAGTTGACATTTTAGATACTCCTTCTGAGGATCATCAGGAACTAGTTCAAATGTTGCATTACTTATCTGTCAACAAAACGCCCACAAGAATAAAAGATATTTTCATTGATGTCTTAAAATTATGATATCAAATCAAGCAAACAATGTCAAAAAGCACTAAAAAAGCTGTTAGCTTTGTCTACTTAAACGTTCTCAGGAAAAGGAAGAATACAACTTACCCTAGAAGTTAAAATTTAAGAAACACTAATTTTACTTGTCAACTTCAGAGTACAACTTTCTTCCAAGAGTTGGAGCTAAGTTCATACAAATAATGAGGCAAAATATAAAAACATCATAACTGCTATAATTTGCATCAAACTCTAAGACATCATTGTTATTTCTGTGACCTTAAGATGAAACATTCATCTTTTAGCTAATATTTGAACATTATAATGTCTTCTAATAGAATAAAGACAGAAGAGTGGAAAGATCACTTTGGAGTAGACTTGATCCCATTTCTGTCACTTACTGCCACCATGATCTTAGATATGTTATTTAACCTCTTTCAACTTTAACTTGGGGACAGCAACTGCCTTGCAGGTGGCTGTGAGGATTAGAAATAATCTATGTAAAATATCGAGACTGGCTCATAATAACTTAATAAATGGATGTATTAATAACTTAATAAATGGATGTTACTATTAGAATGGAGAAGGCGATGGCACCCCACTCCAGTACTCTTGCCTGGAAAATCCCACAGACAGAGGAGCCTGGTAGGCTACAGTCCACGGGGTCGCTAAGAGTCGGACACGACTGAGCGACTTCACTTTCACTTTGCCCTTTCATGCACTAGAGAAGGAAATGGCAACCCACGCCAGTATTCTTGCCTGGAGAATCCTAGGGACGGCAGAGCCTGGTGAGCTGCCGTCTATGGGGTCGCACAGAGTTGGACACGACTGAAGCAACTTAGCAGCAGCAGCAGCAGCATTATTAGAATAAAGGGTTTAACCTTAAATAACTCCTTCAAAGGTACATTGAAAATACTTTATTTCCACACATTTACAAACATGAACTCACTGGAACGGCAGCAAATGAGAAAAAAGTGACAATTTCCCCAAATTAGGAAAAAATCAGGCAAAATATTTGGATGGAATCAGATCTATAGCCAGTCAAACTTGCAGTGAACTCATATTCAAGACACTCCCCAAACTACTGCTGTACTATGAATTATTTATCAGGTACACTAAAACATAGGTTTCTCTCACAAGGACAGAGAATAAAAACTTACGTGACAGGGCTATCACATAAGGAGTCCATTAACCAAACAGCCTGTTAAGATATTCAGCATGCTCCATTAGAAATAAAAGCAGTCAGAAGAGAAATAACTTTACTTACCTGAGGTGTCTCATGGCCTTTTCTACTATAATTTTGTATGAAGTCCACTAGGCCATGAACCACTGTTTTAACAGCTACCATTGCATTTTCTAGCTGCTCCCAAGTTGGTGAAACAGCATCTAAAATAGTCCGCCAAGTGGATGGGATGAGGAAAAAAAATTAGTTAGCAGTAAATCTCTTGTGTATAGGAAATCATTTTTTAAAAAGCATAAGCAATTATATTCTCACATACCTGGATTAGGGTCTATGTTTGCAAGAAGCTCTAAGTGAGGCCTCAATCTATTTAAGTTAGCTGGGTCACCTGTTCGTTGCAAAACAATTGTCAATTCCTGAACACTCTTTGCAAAGGATTCTGGAGACTGCAGCTAACACAAAAAGAAAATGAAAAGGTTTTCACAACACATCTATATTCAAATACTTTTATTCAGTCAACATACTGAACAGGTTTTCAAGTGTCTTCAGATTCCACAGTAGGAGTATCAATGATGAATTAAATTTTCACCTCAGAATCTGCCCTATGAAATTCATCATTAGACACTTAAGAAAACTTATTCATTAGCTAGCTATCTGGTGTCAGAATCTAGATAAATGACAGACTTGGTAAGCTAGGCTGTTTTTATGTCAATACCCGAATTTGCTTCCCTATCGCCTCCCTTAGTTTATTTTGAAAGTTAGAAAATAATAAAAAAAGAAAAGATACCTATGAGATATTTATATGTAAAAACAGGAATCTCTCAACTGGTTGTCTCTTTAGTTCCTTCAGAAGATTCAAATATTCAAGATTAACAACAATGATATAAAATTAGCATCTCTAATTTCACAAACCTTATCAATGATCGACTGCATGTGTGATTTATGTGCCAAGTCACCATACAGAAGTGAGGACCACTGCTCAGGTGAAATACGGAGTCCTGCTTCCATAGCAATATGAACAATTTGGGCATCATGTTCTCTGCGTAAAGCCTCATAACTGCGGAATTCCTCCTTTAGCTGCATCAGGGAAGAGTCTTCATCCCTTTTGGTAACCTAAAAATAGAAAGGAGAAAAAAAAAAAAACCCATCAGATTTGCTTTGCTCTCACCACTCCCCCAACCAACTTTTTCTTTATTTTAGAAGGGGGAGGTACCTATAGCCTATCAGATATGACATGAAGAAGGTACAAAAAAATAATCTACTTACTAAATATTCTTAGAAGACGCTATCTAGGACTTTCACAGCCAGAGAGAAGTCAGTGCCTATCTTTGAAGCTCAAAGGACAGGCTGACTCTTCTGTGAGGGGTTAATGTAACTGGTGATATTAAATTGAGGCCAATCCTCATTTACCTCCCCCAAAATCCTAGGGTCCTTAAGAACTACACTAAATCTACTCTGCCTGCACTCTAGAAATGGAATAACAAAACCCAAATAACAGCACATCTGTTTACAATATGGTTTTACTAGGTATTTTAAGCCCACTGATGAGACCTCCTGCTTAGAAAAAAAATTCCTTTCCAAATTATTACTGCTCATTGACAATGCACCTGGTAACTCAAGAGCTCTGATGGAAATGTACGACGAGAGTAACATTTTCGTGTGTGATAACACAACTTCCACTCTGCAGCCCATGGATTAAGGAGTAATTCTGACTTTCAAGCCTTATTATTTAGGAGATACATTTCGTAAGGCTATCGCGGCCATAGATAGTAATTCCTTTGATGGATCAGGGCAAAGTAGACTGAAAACCTGTTGGAAAGGATTCACCATTCTAGATGCCACTAAGAACATTTGTGATTCATGGGAATAGGTTAAAATATCAACATTAACAGGAACTTAGAAGATTTCAGCTCTCATGGATGACATAGCAAAAGAACAAGAATTGAAGTGGAGCCTAAATATGTGACTGAATTATTGCAATCTCACGATAAAACTTTAACGGAATTGCTTAAGATAAGCAAAGAAAGTGGTTTCTTGAGATAGAATCTATTCCTGATGAAGATGCTGTGAAGATTGTTGAGATGATAATAAAGGATTTAGAATAATACATAAATTTAGTTGATAAAGCAGCAGCGAGGTTTGAGAGAATTCACTTCAATTCTGAAAGAAGTTCTGCTGTGGGTAAACTGCACGCCACAGAGTAATCATCTGTGAAAGGAAGACTCATTCATGGGGCAAGCTGCACTGTTGTTTTAAGAAATTGCAACAGGCACTCCAACCTTCATCAGGTACCACCCTGGTCAGTCAGTCATCGACAATGATGTAAGACCCTCCACCAACAAAAAGACTAAGGCTTGCTGAAGGCCCAGATGATAGTAAGCATTTTTAGCAATATTTTTTAATTAAAGTATGTACATTTTTTTTCCCATCATGCTACTGCACAATTAACAAACTACAGTATAGTGTGACATAACTTTTATATATACTGGGAAGCCAAAATATTCATTACTCGCTTTCTTATTATTTGCTTTATTGCGCTGGTGTGGAACAGAGCCTGCAGTATCTCTCAGGTATGACTGTACTATCCTGTAGAGAATGGGAAATCACTGAGAACTTTTAAGCAGAAGAGGGACATGATGGTTAAGCAAATATTAGCGCTACAGTTGATGATTAAGAAATTGAGAAATTTCCTGCCACCACAAAAAAGATTATTAGGGTATTTTGACAGCTTTAATCTATACTTAAGTGACAAAAAACAAATTCAAAGGCTGCCATAAAACGCCTTTCAAAACCTCTTTCTTTTATCGCCACCTCCCATGGGATATCTGTGGGATTAATGACTTTAATGCATGTTTGTCCTGAGGGCCCGGGAGCAAGGGAGGTAGCTCCTGGTTTTCTGAAAGTTGGAGAAGTGAACCGAGTGTGAGGCTGCAGATGGGGGCTTCGTCACTAGGGGCTTCAGAGGATTAGCCTTCTGAGAGGTAGCCTTAAAACAAGAGTGGGTGTACACAGTTACTTCCGATTTAAAACCTCAGAAACAATGTTCCTAAGTGGTAAGGGGGGTGGGGGTGTTTGGCTCAAGTTTTGGCTCTCAAAAAGGAAAGCTCTCTTTAGTTATATAAGTGAGTTCTCAAAAGATATGTTGACAGTATTGAAGCACCAACAACCTGTTATGTGAATGGCTGGAACACGGTTAAGTTCAGGTTGGCACAGGCACAGACAGATGGCAATCACAGCCCGCTGTGAGTAGCCACTGCTTTATCCCAGCTGCCGACGACCCGCGGGGCTGTCCCACCTCCAGGGTTTCACTGTTGTGCTTTGACTCGGTTGTAAGAGGTTCACAGCAATGTAACAAGTTAATGAACTTTGAGTTTAAATTGTGTACATTTTTAAATTGTAAGATTTTTACTGTATATTGATGCATAGTGTGATCCAAATAAATTGCTTGTAATTTAAAAACTATTTAATATTCAAAATAAATATAGTTATATATTTATAAAAAAAAAAAAAAAAGAAATTGAGAAATTTCCTGCCACCACAAAAAAGATTATTAGGGTATTTTGACAGCTTTAATCTATACTTAAGTGACAAAAAACAAATTCAAAGGTAGAGTTTCACATGTCTTACTGAAACTAATTATCTAAAAGTATGTAGCTAGTTAATTTTCACAATAAAAGGTACACTTATTCCTGAGCCATAAAATCTGCTAATGGCCATGTGAAATCTTGCTTAGAATTCAGACGACCTAGGCCTAGTACAGGCTCTGAAACTTAAGACTGAACACATTGTTCAAACTCTTCAAACTGATGATTTCCTTATCAGTAAAATGAAAATATCCCCAGACCACCTCACTGGTTGTTTCAGTTGCTACTGGTGGTACAGGAGACAACAGTAATATGACCTCTAGAACATAAAGATTGGGAAATCAATCTGAGAATTAACTTAATAGTATCAATTCACAATTCTTTTTGAGAATATATAAATATAGAAAAGTAGGGGACCCAAAATTCTAATCAACACGATCTTATGTTTAACTTAAGAAAGAGCTGAGTATAACTTCGCAATCTCAAAATAATCTATCTGAAGAAACAAAAGAATTATTAATCTAAACCATAGAAAAAAGAAACCTAAAAAACCAGAGGGTGGTAACACTCATCCAACCACCAGGGTACAGGGTGCCTCTTGGGTAGTATGAACATCTATCCACCTGAACTGTAAAGATGTATGTATTATAGGTGGCTTGCAGAGCCTGGCCTATTCAAGTTCTAATAACAGGCATCAGAATCACCCATGAAGTTTTGAAAACTACAATTTCAAGTAATCAGAATCCCTGGCTTCGAAGACCATATAATTAAAAAGTATATATGAATGTTCAAGTTGCACTGATGTATTTTTATATCAAATAAAACATCTAGGGATGAGACCAGGAATGTATGTACACTCTGCAAAATCCCACAGGCGATTCTGGTGTGTATCTTCATTTTGGAACCACTGCATTAAACACTGGAATCATCAACTCCCCTTGCTCTGACTCCATGCTAAGCAAGGAAAGGTTTGATAATCTTCTACTGGAAAATATCAACAACATGAGAAGTAAAAGTCATTTAAGAGCTAAACTTCTAAATACAAATTAATAAAATTGATAACATGTAGTATGTGACCTCAGCTGTGATTCTGCTCCTGAGTAATGCCCAAAATTCAGGTCTCTAAGTCTACAGTCAAGGAAAAGACCTTGACTCACTCACAGTAGTTTACTAGAGTAAATGTCCCTGGAGAGAGGTCTTTCAGCAACTGTCAGCATGATATCCTTTTATTCATCAAAACACTGCTTTTAACCTTTTAAACTATAGGGCAGTGTACAGGATGAAATGAGAGCATGAAACTGAAATCTCTTTCTAAACTTAGTGTTATTCAAATGTTAGGTATTAGGAGCAGTTGTAGATGTACGACAATTACGAACCACAAATCTGTATGATACTGTTGAGGAAAAGAAACAACATTAAATCTGTAAGGCACAGTGTAAGAACCTAGCTGGTCACTTCAGGATGATAAATGAGCTTGGTAATCTGGATGCTTAGCCAAAAACATTGTTTGAAGAACCAGAGATTCATTTCAATTGTTTCCCTAAGGACACAATAAAGCACTGTAACTAGCAGGCAGGCAGTGTCCAACTCTCATTTGTGACGGTAACTCATCTGAACATATTTTCATCATCAATTAACCTGTTACCTGAAAGAGATGGGAATACCAGACCATCTGACCTGTCTCTTGAGAAACCTGTATGCAGGTCAGGAAGCAATAGTTAGAACTGGACACGGAACAACAGACTGGTTCCAAATAGGAAAAGGAGAACGTCAAGGCTGTATACTGTCACCCTGCTTATTTAACTTCTATGTAGAGTACATCATGAGAAACGCTGGGCTGGAAGAAACACAAGCTGGAATCAAGATTGCTGGGAGAAATATCAATAACCTCAGATATGCAGATGACACCACCCTTGTGGCAGAAAGTGAAGAAGAACTAAAGAGCCTCTTGATGAAAGTGAAAGAGGAGAGTGAAAAAGTTGGCTTAAAGCTCAACATTCAGAAAACTAAGATCATGGCATCTGGTCCCATCATTTCATGGCAAATAGATGGGGAAACAGTAGAAACAGTGTCAGACTTTATTTTTTTGGGCTCCAAAATCACTGCCGATGGTGACTGCAGCCATGAAATTAAAAGACGCTTACTCCTTGGAAGGAAGGTTATGGCCAACCTAGATAGCATATTTAAAAGCAGAGACATTACTTTGCCAACAAAAGTCCGTTTAGTCAAGGCTATGGTTTTTCCAGTGGTCACGTATGGATGTGAGAGTTGGACGGTGAAGAAAGCTGAGCGCCGCAGAATTGATGCTTTTGAACTGTGGTGTTGGAGAAGACTCTTGGGAGTCTCTTGGACTGCAAGGAGATCCAATCAATCCATCCTAAAAGAGATCAGTCCTGGCTGTTCACTGGAAGGACTGATGTTGAAGCTGAAACTCCAATACTTTGGCCACCTCATGCGAAGAGTTGACTCATTGGAAAAGACCCTAATACTGGGTAGGATTGGGGTCAGGAGGAGAAGGGGACGACAGAGGATGAGATGGTTAGATGGCATCACTGACTTGATGGACATGGGTTTGGGTAAACTCCAGGAGTTGGTGATGGACAGGGAGGCCTGGCATGCTGCAATTCATGGGGTCACAAAGAGTTGGACATGACTGAGCAACTGAACTGAACTGAAGCAGTGCACACACACAAAAAAACCCTCTTTCTGCTTATATTGTTATCACTCTTGAGCTATAAAATCAGCAAAATAGCTTAAATAAACTTTGGTTTCAAATCCACAAGTTTTACTTTTATAGAAGCGAATGGGCCTTTCTATTCCAAGTCTTCAGTCCCTTTGCTCAAGACCTCACCAGCAACCTATATTCCTGTATCATACAGAAACTTCAAGGATTCAGCCTTCTTTCCATGTCTCTCAGTACCTGTCTTCACCCATAAGCCTATCTGACAAGGAAACTACATTTTGAAATAACTTAGGGTTCATCCCTACCCTCTTTGACAAAAACCTCATTATTTAAATGCACAGTAGGCAATCCTCAACTTTTACTCTCCTGTTGTCCCTACGACAACATATGGGCTACCTTCAGTTTAAAGGCTTTAATCTAATCACGACAGAGAAAGATAAAAATAATAATGGGGAAGTTAAAACATTTGCCTTCTTTTATTAAGTTTTCAGTATGGTTCCTGACTCTCTTTTAAGGTGGTAAATATAAATCAATTAGGCTTCTTCAGTTCATTTCTACTATTCCAAGAGTCAAGTTTACCAACCTTCTTTCCTCATAGTGTTGCTGACACCTTCACATTATGTGTTCTTACACCCACGCATAGCAGTATTATACATCTACAGTATAACAGATGCAATAAGTACAGAAGGAAAAGTCTCCTTTATCTATTTCTGGGGCCTCTAGACCAGGTTAACACCTATTCCAGGCTTGCAATGTTTAGATGGTTGCTTGCTACTTACCTTAAAACAAGAAGCTCGATACAGTAGTTGCACAACATGACCAATACTTGTTTTCGATGCCTGAGGAAATCTTGGTTCTAGTCTTTGCACAACAAAAAGTACCAGAACTTTCCTTGAGAGAGCAGAACCATCTTCTAACGCCAGCAACACCAACTTCAAAGCCTCTTCTTGCATAGCTATAAGTAAAGAACATGGGTTCATGATAAATGAGGAGCGCTGCAGATCATGCCTGTCATAGACTTCTTTGGATATTAGCTTATGGTGGTTCATTATCTCCAGTATGCAAATACTTAGCACAAAAAGAGAACATCATACATACACAAATATAGTTTACTTAGAAAGTAATCAAGCAAAAGACGTGTCCTACTAAACAACCAATCAGAATACAAGTAAACAGATTTTAAACAAAATATATCGTCTATAGCTTTGTAATAGTCAACTAGATAATCATGACGTTGAAGTGAAAAAGGCCCTTGTTTATAAAACTCACAGAGCTACTCTGACAAATAACATGTGAAGGACACACAGTAGTCTTAAAATAAATGGTTAATTTTTTTTTATGCTTGAGACTGTTGCTTTGCCTGTCAGAATTATTTTGTATATAATTTAAAAGTGGTATTAACCACTAGATGCAATACCTAAAGGCATCAATTTGTGTTGCTTTCCAGCCAGGGAGGTAAAAGTATAATCTGAATCTAATCATAAGGGGACATCAAAAACCCCCAAATTAAGAACATTCTATAAGATAATTGCCTGTATTCTTCAAGAATAGCAACACAGACAAAGAAAGACTGAGGAATGGTACTATGTTAAAAAAGACTAAAAAGAGGTATGACAGTGTCTTCCCTGGCAGTCCAGTAGTTAAGACTCTGTGTTTCCACTGCAGAGGGGAGGGGTTCAATCCCTGGTCGAGGAAATAAAGATCCTGCATGTCACATAACAGCTGTGACAAATAAATACATGACATCATCTTAGACTCAATCATAAAATGAAAAAAATTAATGCCATCAAAGATATTTCTGGAATAACCAACAAAACTGGAATATGAGTTTTAACAAATGTTAAATTTTATGAATTTGATGAATGTATTGTTTTTAATAAGAAAAAGACTTAAGTGTAAGCAGTAAAGCGGGCATGAAATAGGCAACCTACTCTCAAATGGTTCAAAAAGGAGATAAAGTGAACTATATAATAAATATAGCAAAATATTACAAATGCGTGAATATGGATAAAGAGTACAAAGGAATTCTCTGCATTATTCTTGTAACTTTTTGGTAAATTTGAAATTATTTCAGAATTAAAAAGTGAAAAATATGCTGGTTCTCAATGAAAACAATGGAACTGAAAGATCATCTAGAATCGAGATTAAACACCAAATCCCTTTTTTCCAAGTGAGACATCAAGGCTAAGAAAAGTTAAGTGACTAGGCCAAGTTTCACAATCAGTAGGCAACAAAATTATAACTAGAAACAAGAACTTTTAAAAAATTGAGGTAAAATTCACGTAACATAAAATTAACCATTTTAAAGTAAACAATTCACAATATTGTAAAACCATCAACTCTATCTAGTTTTAAGACATCTTCATTACCTGACAGGAACTCAATAACCATTAAGCAGTCACTCCCCATACCACTGACCCCTGGAGCTTCCAGCAACTACTAGCCTGATGTCTGGTTCTATGGACTGATGTTTGTGTTACAGAATATGTGACCTATTCCCTGGCTTCCTTCCCTTAAAATAACATTTTCAAAGTTCATCCACATTGTGGTAAGTATTAGTATCTCAATCCTTTCTATGGCTAAATAATACAGTATTTATAAATATACCACATATTGGCTATCCATTCATTAACAACTGATGGGACGTCTGGATTGCTTCCACCACCTTTTGACTATTGTGAGTAATGCTGCTATAAATATTCATGCACAAATACTAACTAGTTTGAATACCTCTTTTTCAGTTCCTTTGCATATATACCTAGGAGAGGAAATGCTGGATCATAAGGTAATTCTACATTTAACTTTCTGAGGAACCACCAAATTGTTTTTCCACAGGGGCTGCCTCATTTTACATTACCAAGTTCCCTAACATCCTCGATTAACACTTTTTTATTTTTCACTTGTTAAATTACAGATAACCTAGTGGATATGAAATGGTATCTCATTGTGATTCTGATTTGCATTTCTTTAATGACTGAGGACACTGAGCATCTTTTCATGTACTTTTTCGCCATTTATGTATCTTCTATGTAGAAATATTTATTTAAGCCCTTGGCCCATTTTTAAATTGTGCTATTTATTATCTTTTTATTGTTGAGTTTCAGAACACAGGATATTTGATAACTAGTCTAGTGCTTCTTAGGCTTCCATGGTGGCTCACTGTTAAGAATCTGCCTGCAATGCAGGGGATGCAGGTCCCCGGGTCAGGAGGATTTGGAGAAGGAAATGGCAACTCACTCCATTATTCTTCCTTGAGAATCCCACGGACGGAGGAGGCTAGTTGGCTATAGTCCATGGGGTCACAAGAGATGGACATGATTTAGCAACTAAACCAACACACCACCTAGTGCTTCTTAGATAAGGTGAATAAAGATGAGGAAATATCCACAGGCAGCATTCTCAAATTATATACAAATATGGATTTTCAAACTTATTTTTCACTTTAACTTTGTATTATGTAAAATAACACATACACAAAAGTAGAGATAACATGCATTCATAATACAGCTGCTGCCAGTAAGGGTTCATCTACTCATTACCCACTTTTCTAGTTTGTTCTAGCTGGAGTGGTTTGAAGTAAATCCAAGATAACATAGCACTTTATCCTTAAATAATTCATTGTGTATTTCTAACAGGTAAGCACTTTTAAAAAATTAACACTATTACCATGTCTAAAAACAGAAATATATTTCCTTAATATCATCTAATATCCAATCCATGCTGAATTTTCTCCCACTGTCTCAAAATTTCCTCTTAGAGTGGGTTTCTTTGAGTAAGCAGCCAAAGTCCATATGCAGCTTTTGGTTTGTATGTCTTCACGCTTAACAAGAAAAACCTATACTAGTTTCTCACCACTCTCCCACCCTCCCATTTAGAACAAAATAACTGGTTGCAGAAAACAATCATTTTTCTAAACAATATCCCACATTCTCAATTTCGCTAATTTTGCGCTTTTTTTATGGTATGCCTTTATCCTACTTATTTCATGTAAACTAGAGACTTGATTACATTTGGAATAACATTTTAGCTTTTGGGGGCTTTTGGGGGGGCAAGCATACTTCTTATTTTGTGTATCATACAGAGAGGTATGTAAGACCTACATGTCTCACTTTTAGTAATATCAAGATTCATCAGTGGGTTCAGGCCTTTTGCATTTACTAACCTTCCTTCTACTGGCTTTAACAGCCAACAGTAATTCTTACCTAGACCCATTAATTCATCTGATGTGACTTTTCTAACTTAAACATTTTCTTTCTAAATTTATTAGCTAGAACTCTGCTAAAAGAGAAACTTACCCTCAAAATTCTGAAAAACTGTCCTTGAAAGCAATTTAAAAAGGCAGAAAAAGCATGCTTGATTTTTTTCTACTCCTTTTCCAATTTTTAGCATAACGTGCTGGTGCTATAGCAACTGCCAAAAATAACCAATTAATTTTTTCTGTACTAACATTACAAGATCATGGATTTTAACACATTTTATGTTTTTTAATTCATTATAGTCATTATTCATTTGGAAGTTCAAATTGTCCCACTTTTGTCCAGTGGGAGCCTTTTCAAATTCTGTGTCCTTTTGACAAGATTCCGATGGTCTTTAACAGCCTTTTTACTTTCTAGCACAAGACTTTCCAGGCTCATCTTGTGCTTTTCTACCCTAGAACTAGGATAAGACATTTATTCAAAGAGCCCTACTTCTTTTTAGTATGAAATGCTATCTGGGTGCTCTGGCTATTCATTCCTTTCAAGCCTTTACAGTGGACAGTTAGGAAATACTTATTTTCCAGAAAAAGAAAAGTAAATGAGTCTGTACTTATTTGCCAATTAAAATTTAAGGATGCAGGCTTTTTACATAAATTCTTTGATTTCATACTTATCTCTTTTTAAATGTCAAAAATCTTCGTTTCTGATGGCAACAATATAACTACTTACTTGCTGTATCCTAATTCATTTCTAAATAACAGTATCAGTATGACTAGTGAATACAATCTAGGATTATATATCATACCAGGAATATAAAAATCAAAACACTGTGTTCTAAAGTCACCTGAATTAATTCATTCCTGATGAATATGCTGCCAATATAAGCAGCTTATTTAGTTTATTTAGCTTTTTGTTTTTAGGCAATTTTTTGTTTTACTCATTTTATTTAAATTTCTAAAAATTATATTTACTAAAAACTGTTTTAAAATTACATAAAACCTTTACACAGGTGCAAAGTACAAATCAAGGTACACTGGAAGAGGTCTAGCTTTTGGTCCTGTCTGGTTTCCCTCTGTTCTTCCTGACTCGACATGTTTATTATGTTGTAACTTTTCCTACCAATGTTCTTTTGAAAAATGTAAGCAAATAATTTGAAAATGGTTGTCTCTTCCTTTCCGAGATAAAAGTCTGCTTTCCTACAATAAGTACATTATTCTGCACCTTGCTTATTTTCTAACGTAATGTATATTACGTTATCATAGGCAGCAGACTATACACATTTTCCTCATTCCTTTCAACAGCTGCAGGGCAATCCACTGGGAGTTGCAGTTTACTAAGCCAGTCTCCTAGTCAGACTTTCAAGTTCATTCCAGATGTCTGCTATTAGAAATAGTGCTTTATTAACTTTATGCATTCTATATTTTTCACCATATTTATGGGACAGATTGCTAGAAAAAGGACTGCTGAGCCAAAGAGTAGATGCGCAGATGATTTTGCTAGATACTGACAAATTCCTCCCTCTATAGTTTGCGCCACTTTGCATTCCCACTATTACTGGATGAAAGTATCTGTTTTCCCACAGGCTTGACAACAGACAAAATTGTTACACTTTTTAATCTGGCCAATGTGACAGGTGAGAAATGGTATTTCAGTGTAATTTTAATGTATATTTCTCTTAATATGAGAAACACTGAGTATCTTTTCATATGTTTGAGGGCCATTTACATTACTTTTTCCCTTGAATTATCTGTTTGCATTTTTTGTCAATTTTTTAATTGGGTGGTTGGTATATTTTTTCTGAGTTTTTAGAAGTACCTAATTATATATTGGGCTTTCCTGGTGGCTCAAACGGTAAAGAATCTGCCTGCAATGCAGGAGACCTGAGATCAATCCCTGGATTAGGAAGATCCCCTGGAGGAGGGCATGGCAACCTACTCCAGTATTCTTGCCTGGAGAATAATCCTCATGGACAGAGGAGCCTGGCAGGCTACAGTCCATGGGGTTACAAAGAGTCAGACATGACTGAGCAACTAAGCACAACACAATTATACACTAGTTATATAAGCCCTTGTACATGATATTATATAAATATTTCCCCAAGTTTCTCATTTTTTTTTTACTTTTCTTATGAGGCTTTATTATGATATAATTTTAAAAAGTTATATAGTCAAATATCAATCTTTTCTGTAATCACTTCTCGATTAGGAGCCAAAGAAAAGAGTGTTTCCTACTTCTAGGTTATAAAGGAATTCACTCTTATGTTCACTTTTATTGTTGTTCAGTCACTCAGTACACCTGCTCTTTGCAACCCCACAGACTGCAGCATATCAGGATTCCCTGTCCTTCACTATCTCCCAGAGTTTGCTCAAACTCATTTCCACTGAGTTGGTGATGCCAACCAACCATCTCATCCTCTGTTGTCCCATTTTCCTCCTGCCCTCAATCTTTCCCAGCATCAGGGTCTTTCCCACTGAGTTGGCTCTTCTCATCAGGTGGCCAAAGTATTAGAGTTTCAGTTTCAGCATCAGTCCTTCCAATTCAGGGTTAATCTTTAAGATTAACTAGTTTGATCTCCCTGCTGTCCAAGGGACTCTCAAGAGTCTTCCCCAGCACCATGGTTCAAAGGCATCAATTCTTGCGCACAGCCTTCTTTATGGTCCAACTCTCACAGTCATCTGGTACATGACTACTGGAAAAACCATAGCTTTGACTATATGGACCTTTGTCGGCTAAGTGATGTCTCTGCTTTTTAATACGCCGTCTGGGTTTGTCAAAGCTTTTCTCATAAGGAGCAAGCATCTTTTAATTTCATGGCTGCAGTCACCATCCGCAGTGATTTTGGAGCCCAAGAAAATAAACTCTGTCACTGTTTCCATTTTTTGCCCCATCTATCTATCATGAAGTGATAGAACTGGATGCCAAGATCTTAGTTTTGTGAATCTTGAGTTTTAAGTTTTTATTACCTATATAATTTATTTTTTAATAAGTATTTCTAATCTATTTAAAATTTATGTAGCTAAGGAATATAAGAAATACATTCATGCAAAAAAATACATCCAATTTTATCTTTTTCCACGTTTATCCAGTAGTCCCAATGCCACTTAAAAAGTTTCCTTCACAGAAATAAATTTTTCCTACCCTATATAGTTCTAAATCAGAAAGGTAAAACAATAAGATATCACAGAAAAGTACTTCATAACCTGGGTATAGATAAAGATTTTTTTTAAAAAAGAATGCAGTTGATGGTAACTATAAAAGAAACATCCTCTGGTGATTCCCATTTTTTCTAATAATTTTTCTGTTTCCCAATTTTAAAGACAATCATGAACTTTTAATTTTTTTCACAAAAAGAAAGTTTACTTTTCCTTTACTTACTACCTATGCAATATTAGGCCCCTCTCTAATTCAGTTTTCTAATTTGTAAAGTTGGATCTGTGTCACTTAAAGACTGTTAAGAATTAAGCAAGAAATTCATTCAAAAATACTATAGCACTATTCATCATGTAAGTTATGATTAATAAAAACTAGTTGGGACTTCCCTGGTAGTCCAGTGGTTAAGAATCCACCTTCCAGTGCAGGTGACATAGGTTTGATCCCTGACTGGGGACTAAGATCCCACATGCTGTGGGGCAACTTAAGCCCATGCTGTACAACAAGCAAAGCCCGTATGCTGCAAATAGAAAAAGGCTGTGTGCTGCAATGAAGACCCAGTGCAGCAAAAACAAACACGTCAAGCACCCCAAGGTAGGGCGGTTATTATAAAAATTAAAAAAAAAAGTTTATCTTTCATTATGTGAAAATTTGTATGTATAAATCAGAGCATTTTCACCTACTCCTAGAAACTGGCACCCTCTAGCCCTGATAGCCAATAAGACGGTGATCTAGCTTACCTGGCCCTAGGAACTGGCATCCTCGAGCCCTGACAGCAGCCCATAGGTTGGCAGACAACTGCTGAGGGTTCTGGTGCTGTAATATTAGTTCCGTTACAGTCCTTTCTCCAAGTGAACGGGCTGCTCGTATGGCTCTTACACGACCTTCTTCTTCCACCAGTTGACAGTTTACAAGTGTCACTAGTTTCCTTTGCATTGGACGGCTCAGTGCACTCTGGTTCAAACTAGCTACACCTTCAAGAAAAAGGAAAATACAGTTTTTTTCAATTAAAATAAAAAAGTCAATTCCATTATTTATTTAATAAAAATACCTAGTATTCAACTATTAAGCCACAATTCTTAATGAGTTCCTTATAAGGTACTTTCAATTTTTGACAATGAATGTTCTGTCCCTGTTTATTACTATTCTGTGGTAACTGGAGTCTAAATTTTAATTATCTCGAATTTTATTTGGGTATCCTGTTCTCTGGGTTATATGTGTCCCACAAAAGACAGCAATTTGGGGTTTTTTAAGTCTATTCTTCATCTTTACTAAAACCATTGAAGATAAATTTGGAGATAAATAAATGAAAAGTTAAATCTAAAAGTAACGATTAACCAGTTTTGTTTTGTTTTACTGTATACAAGACATTTAGAACACAGCTCCAGGACAATATCTTAAATCCAATTCCCTTTTCAACTAAAAGATACTGCTCCGGCAATTCTTCCCTCTCCTACATCAATTGTTCCCTTTCTTCTTGATCATTTGCATCAACATACAGTAAGAACAAGCATGCTGTTATTTTATACATCTTAAAAATAAATCTTTTTATTCATCCCTTCACCACTACCCCTCTGCACCATGTCTTTCCTCCGTTTTGTAGCAAATCCTCTAGTGCTGCCTATATTCACTATCTCCAAATCCTTGCTTTACAATCTTTAAAACCTACTCCAATCATGTTTTTGCCACCATCACTTGACCAAAACTGCCCCTCATGACAAGACTTACCTCCACTTTGCTACATCAGTGGTCAATTGTCAATCCTTATCTTATTTGACCTTTCAACAGCACTCAACACAGATCACTCCTAACCCCTTTAAAAACAGTCTTTATTTGGCTTCCAGAACACTGCTTTCTCTTAATTTTTTCCTTCCTTAATCTTTCCCAGTCTTCTCTGCTGATCTCAACTTTTCTTCTTGACTTCTTAATGTTAAACGGCCTAGGACCCAGTTCTTGTTTTCTATACTCACTACTTATGTGATCTCATTCAGTCTTATTGCTTTAAATACTATTTATGCTAATGACTCCCCAAAATTACAGCTCCTATACCTACTCCTTAACATACATTTACCGGTTACCCAATAGCATCTGAGTAAAGATTTGATATAACCAAATTCAACATAACCAAGACTGAACTCTTGATCTTCTTACCTAAACCTGACTGACCTGCAGCACTCCTTGTCTAAGTTGATGCTAACTTCTCTTTCCAGGTGCTCAGGCCCCAAAACTCAAGAATCACACCTGACTCAGCTCTCTGTCTCATGCCCCACATCCAATAATTTAGGAAATCCTTCTGACTCTACCTTCAAAAATCATCTAGACTGTCTACTTTGAACTACCTCCACTGCTACTAACCCTGTCCCATTAGCCTATTAACCAATATTCTGGTCCCAATCCTGCCCTTCTGCACTGAATTCTCAACAGAGCAGCTAGGGTGACTGCACCATTAGTCAGATCATGTCACTCCTCTGCTCAAAACCCTAGAGTAATTCCCTAACTTCACTCAGAGTAAAAGCTCAAGTCTTTAAAAAGGGCTGCAAGTCTATACATCATCTGGTCTCACCATTTCTTTTCTTCTACCCCATAATGCTTTCATCTACCCCATACCCTCACACATTCTGCTCCAGGCCACTTTCCTATTGTTGTTCTTTGAAGACACTACGCACGTGTTGGGGACTTTGCTATTTCCTCTGCCTGGAACAGTCTTTTCCCAGGAACCTACATGGTTAACCGCTTCATCTCTTTCATCTCAAGTTCAGAAGCTACCATCTTAACAAGGTCTACACTAATCACCGTGTTTAAAATTGCAACCCACCCTTTTCCCCTCACTCTGACATTTCTGATCCATTTAACTGTACTGTTTTCTTTCGACAGCAAATATCATTTATAACATACTATACAATGTTTTTTCTATACTTGTTGTTTATTATACTTTCTTTTTCCAAAATATAAGTGCCATAAGGGCAGACATTTTTACTAAATGTTTTTAGTAAGTGCCTGATACTGAGTACATGCTCTTTAAGTATCTGCTCCATGAATGAATGAGGTAGACAGGATATACTTCTCAAGGAAGTCACTATGTCCAAAATATCCAACAGTGCAAAACACAGAGCATATGCAAAATAAATATCTGATTAATTCATTCACTCAACTTTTTATTATATCTATAACCTGCTAGTTATGAAGATGCAGTGATAAAATAGAATTCCATTTCTGTCACAGCACTTACTGAACTTCTTTGCCCATCTAATCAATGGACTATGGGGTCCAGGAAGACCCTAGCCATTCTAAGTGCCCCATAAAATTTAAAAAAATGACTGAATAAATACATGAAATTGTCTTAGTAGGATTCATTAAAGTTAATATTCTGTTATAGCACCATTAGTTTAATATAAACAATGTATAAATCTCAACATATCTGATGAATTCTTAAATTAATAGCAATATTATCTCCAGAAAAATAGTAAAATGTTCTCAATCAAAAAGACGTCCATGATCTCTCCAAGCAATCTCATTTTTCAAAACTAAAAATTATTTGATAGGGTATCAACATCAAGTATTTCAAAGTCAATGTATTACCAAGGCCTACTCACCCATAAAAATACTTACCTTTACCTCCACTTAGTGGTTTTAAGTAGAGTGCCAAATCTTCAACACATTTCTTTGCAACCTCATAGTGTTTGTTCTCACCTAAATTACTTAACTTTACTGACTGATGATCTGGTACCTAAAAACAAAAAAAAAACTGAAGAAATACATTCATCTAATTCATGCAGTTGTTAACTTTACATTTGATGATAATCTTGGTGAGTATAAACTTCTAATACAGACACAATACATCACTTTACATTTGATGATAATCTTGGTGAGTATAAACTTCCAATACAGACACAATACATCAAACAAGTTTAAGTAAAATTAAAGCCAAGTACCTAGCCAAACTGCTTTCTAAGAACCAAGGATATCATACTTAACAGTATGGATTGGGTGAATTACTGAGAGGGAAAAAAAGGCGGTAACTAATTGTACTGTATCCATGTTATTCCTTGGGGATAACAATGCTATAACTCAGAAAAGTGCTAACATTAGGAAAGGCTATAGAAAGTCACACAGGATCTCTGTGTACTGCTTCTTGCAATCAAAAAAAAAAAGCATTTCAAAATAAAAAGTAGGAAAAAAGGGAGAACTTTCCCCCCTTAACACCTTCTTCCTATATAACTAACTATGTTTTTTATGATCTGTCCCACCTTGTTCTCAATGCAAGGTCAAAGCTTGGGTAAAATTTCGGGCAGCTCTGCAATTTCTACAAGTGATCTTTAATAAATTATTTAACTGCTCCAAGTCATGGTTTCTCTACCTGCAATATGAAGATGAAAATCCCTATCTCATAGTGCCATTATGAAAACTCAGTTCAATCCAACAAGTATTTATATTCACGGAGTGCTTACAACGTGCCAAGCAGTTTTAGGGACTAGGCATCTATCAGTCAGCAAAACAGGCAAAACATTTCTTGCCATAGCTTACATTCTAGTAAAGAGAACACGTGGCTGATAAATAAAAATAATTAAATAGCATGATAGAAGATGATCAGTAAATATACAGCAAAGATAAGTAGGATTTGAGAGTATTGGAGGGGGACTGCAATTTGAACAAGGGTGGTCAGGATAGGCTTCCTTGTGAATCGTGACATCTGAATAAAGAAATGAGTATCTTAGGCAAAATAGCACTCAGTGCAAAAGCCCTCTGGTGGGAATATGTTTGGTATATCTGACAGTTGGTTAGCAGGCCAAAGTGGCTTAAGCAGAAACACTGAGGATAGTGCAGGAGCTGAGGCTGAAAAGGTAATAGAAGTCACGTAAAGACCTGCAAGATAATTTAAGGACCAACTGAGAGAACATTTTTAAGTAAAAGAAAAACACAGTGTCTGACCTATGTGCTGTGTGCTTAGTCGCTCACTCGTCCAACACTTTGCAACCCCATGCACTGTAGCCCGCCAGGCTCCTCTGTCCATGGGGATCCTCTAGGTAAGAATACTGGAATGGGTTGCCATGCCCTCCTCCAGGGGATCTTCACAATCCAGGGATCAAACCCAGGTCTCCCACATTGCAGTTGGATACCATCTGAGCCACCAAGGAAGCCCAAGAATACTGAAGTGGGTAGCCTATCCCTTCTCCAGGGGAACTTCCCAACCCAGGAATTGAACTGGGTCTCCTGAATTGTAGGTGGATTCTTTATCAGGGAAGCTCCACCTGATCTATAGTAAATGCTAAATAAATGACAGCTTAGTATTATTACAAATAATCTGCAGTATTTTATTGGATCTAAGATGCCACTGCCTGCAAGAGGCACCATTATTTTATGCACCCTTAAGAAAAAAACGAATTAAATTATGACACATTGTTGAATATAGATTCGTCTTGATTTCACAGAATCTAATTGGATTATGGACAGTGAAAAGAAATTGCTTTAAAAGAAAACCCTCAAATATTAAGACACTAAAAGAATGGCGTATTTTAATTCACTGAATTTTCTAAGAAGTGATTAATCAGAAAAATCCTTACTTTCTTGCTTTCATATGTAGTACTAAAATTGTAGTATTAAAATATGTAGTACATGATGTACAGAATTTCATCTTCCTCCTTACCTGTAAAATGGGGATAATAACTACCTGAAGAGCTATGACAAGATAATAATGGATGTGGACTGTTTACCAGCATACCTAAAACGAAGGAGGCCTTTATTAAATAGAAATTATTATAAATCTAGGGTCTTGCTGATTCAGTAAAATGATAAATAAGAAATGTTATTTTTATAGCATATGCACATAAGCAGAAACGGCAGAATTTGTTATTGACATTCTAGAAATTAGTTTTCTATATATACATCTTATATATGTATATATATCTATACAGATTTATTTTCTCATTATAATATCATCCTAAAAGTCAAGCAAAGTTTTAAGGAAAAACAAAAAACCTCCACTTAAGGGTTCTATCTAGATGGTTGATCTCCGGCTAATGCTTTGGTTATATTTCTTTTTATATTACCTAATGACTAACTATTTATACATGCTTATGCAAAAATGTTTCTTATCCACCAAAATCACTTAAAAACATAAGTTTTGACCACAGTAGTGAATATAAAGACATATATAACTAAATGGAATTTCTAGTTTTACATAAAGATTTATAACATTATCTAAAGAAAATCATTTGCAGAATAATGCAAATCAGGTATGCAGAGTATTTTTTATGTCTTGAATATCCCTAAACATACTTTGTATCCCATAATGAACAAAGTTCTATAATTATTACTTATATCAAGTAACTAAAATCTTGAAAGGTTACCTGGGCTCCAACTAACTGGAGAAGTGCGAAGTTGACAGGAAGCACATCAATGTCTGTGTTGATGGCAGTCTGGTCAAAAGGACAAGCTTTTCGGTGAAGTTTATTCAAGCAGGTCTTGCAAACAGTGTGTGAACAACCTAAACTGATGGGTTTGTGCACGTTCTCATCAAATTCATTATAGCAGATTGGACAGGACAGAAATTCTGTCCATTGAGCTGCCTGCACAGGCATTGTGGAAGCTGGATGCTCGGGTTAGCAGTCTAGCAGATCATTATTTTGCTGTGTAGTGTTTTGTAAGCTGGAAATGGACAAAAGTAAGAATTAACCACATATTCATCATTCACCTTTCAAGGGTTAACCGCTTAAGTCAACCATTAGAGCTTCAAAATGTAAAACACTTCTGAATAATTCTATACACTTTTAACATCTTTTCTTTAAATCTATTTGCTGGATTAATTAAATATCTGAAAACTTTGTGGCTAGAAACAATATCCTAACAGTGTTCCTTTCAGCTAAACACATTTATATCAGTTGCTCATCAAAGCATCCATGTATTTTTCTTAATGAACACATCAAATAAGGAGATTAACTTTCTATTAATACAATTTCACTTTTAGAATTTCATTTTGTAACTATGAAATCTTACAATTTTAGAATTTTTTAGAATTTTTACAACTTCATTTTTAGAATTAAATTTTTTAAGCGTTTCCCTTGGATATCTACTACCACCAAACGTATTCTGATACAAGAGTTAGTGAACTCTGGAAGTATTGATCCAAACAAAATCACAATGAGTCAGGAGTGAAGGAACAGCTTTGCCACCTGAATGACCAAATCAGTTGAGGATTCAAGTTGGCAGCTTCACAAAAGAGGAACTCTCCGGTAAGGACTTCACTATGAGGCTAAGGCACGAAAAGAGTATGAAAGAAAACTGTAATGACAGAGTTGTTTGTCCACAAATGAAAGAATGCTAACCTTAAAATAACAGTACCAAAGTAAAAAAAAAAAAGAAATGACAAATCTCGAATTGAATGTGAAGTGAAGTGGCTCAGTTGTGTCTGACTCTTTGCGACCCCATCGACTGTAGCCTACCAGGCTCCGTGGTCCATAGAAGTTTTCAGGCAAGAATAGTGGAGTGGGTTGCCATTTCCTTCTCTAGGGGATCTTTCCAACCCAGGGATCGAACCCAGGTCTCCCGCATTACAGGCAGATGCTTTACCGTCTATGAGCCACCAGGGAAGCCTGGTGAATTGAATGTAGATCCCTATAATACTTTTGACACACACACACACACACAGACACCCCCCCACACACACACACACAAAAACCATCAGGTCCAAGGAGCAAGATGTAGAAGAATAAAATAATATTCTTATCTAATAATTCTAAGTAGAAAAACAGCAAAATACAGTTAGACCCTTGAACAACACAGGCTTGAAACTACCCAGGTCCACTTATACATAGGTATTTTTCAACGGTAAATACTCAGTACTAGGTAGTACGTCATTGACTAAATCTACAGATGCAGAGGAACTACAGATAGGACGGACAAATATAATTTATATGTGGATTAATCCCAACATTATTCAAGGGTGAACTGCATAAATTTCTATTTTTATAAATGCATATGATTTAAAGGTACATGGGGAAAAATGACAGTGATTCTTCTTTTCTTATTCCTTAACTTAAAATCTTTAGGTATCTAACTTGAACACTACATTCACAAATTTTCTGCATCTTCCAATTCAAAACTTACGTAAGTCTGACAGAGGCTCTCTGGTGAACAAGAAATCTAGGTATTTAGGGCAATTAAACAGCCAATACTTTTATTTCATAAGAATGTTTACCAACACAAATAGGTGAGTACCACAGAAATTATATGTTTAAAAATGTAATAAGATTCAGGATAGAAAAGTATGTAACTGATTCTCAAATAACCCCACACCCAAATGAAGTATTCTATTAACCTCTATTGTGCCTTTTATGTTCACAAAAACTAAGGTTTTAAAATGTATCTTGGTAAAAATGAAAGACCAAAGTTGCTGAGTAAAAAGCACCCTACACAAACTTTTCCTCAAACAGCTCCAATGTAACGTATCTAATAACTTTATTTTCAAACTAGCCACATCGTGCAAGTTATATTTACTTTATCTTATACATTACACTCTCACATTTCCACATCTATCAATGTCAACCTTAAAAAGTTTGCTTTCAACTTTAGAGATGAGGACTAAGCAGGTGAACACATCACACCTTGAAACTATTCAACATTTTTAATGTTCAGTGTTTTGGACTGTGGAATTGTACAAGGCAAAGGCCTGTAAGGAAGGATGAATTTTATCTTAAATCTAGTACTGAGAGTCCTAATCTAGCTAATAACTTGAACTGATAAAATGTTTATCAAAGCAAGACACTGCATCTATTTTTTTTATAACGGCCACCTGTTTGGAAATGCTAATTCTGTGGGTTAGGGTATCATGGGCCACTGGGTAATAGGAAACTAGCAGCAAATACTCTTTCCTTATTTAGTTTTCCAAGATAATCCTGAAATGCTTTACATTAAAGTTAATCAGTGGAGGGTGAAAAGCCATTTAATTTTGAACTGAACATAAAAATGCCATCTTGCATATTTTCACTTACTAATTTTGAAGTGTTTCAAATTATTCCAGAATACACTTTATAGTTTTATATTATAATATCCCATATGTGTTACTAGGTTTAAGGACATCAGATGTTTTCATATAATACTGAGAAATTTAATTTCTAGTAGAAATCAAATTAATATCTTTGAAAGAAAAAGAAAAAAAATATGCCAAATGCTCCTTCTGTTATGTGTCAGATTCTAACTTTCTGACAGAAAAATTAAAACTGAACTTTCCTTATAAGAAATGATTTGACCTTTCAAAATGTTTTTCCCCAGGACCACTGTAAATATATTCTAGATGCCTTGATTACAATAGACAACTTTGTCTAAAACACTAAAATGTTTAGTGATGACAAAATTGGCTTTTCATTCCTCAAAAGCACTTAGTAAATGTCTACCTAGAAAATATTTTTATAATTATCAAAAATGATAAAGAGCCTACTGTTTTTATAATTTATTTTTAAAAGTATCTAAATGGACCATGACAAGCTAAGATATACATAGAAATTTATTTGAATCTATGGAAATTTAAATTGCTAATAACATTTATATTTAATAGTGAAGTAAGTATCCATCCTAAAGATACTTCCTAAACACCTCAAATTGAGATAAAATAGCTTTAAAAGCCTATACCTCTAGATATATAAAGGGACTACTTAAGAAAAACAAGTTAAATTCAAATTAAACTATTTGTGTTAAGTAATTTCAGTTACTAAAAATGAAGAAGAATAACAAGATAAAGCTTAGGAGTGAGAAACACTAAGAGAGACCTTAAATGGATTTTTACTCAAGTAAGTTTTCAGGCTATAAGTTCCTTGCTATGAATACAAACTCATAAAAAAGGAAGAGTAACAGACATCTCTTATATGATGCAAATTAGAAATTGCTTTATTAAAAGTAAACTGCTTATCAGCTAAGTACTTTCATTTTCTGTTACTAGTCTACCATGATATTATGTAAGTAGTCCAGGACTATGAAACTCGATTTTAAAATACCAGGTTAACGTTTATGTCTCATTCACTACTATATAATAAAAAAATAAAGCATTTTACAATTCTCTTTATGAAGATGTATACATTAGGGCTCAGGTCTGTTAATTAAAACATTCATTGTTTTCATTTTAGTTCACCCATGTGAGAAATTCAAGCTACTTTAATGGACTGTAACAGCACTTCTCAATTCAGAAACCTTAAAAACAGTAGTCTGGACTTAAAAAATTATATTTAAAGCATCATAGGTACAATTTAGATCTTACTCTATAAAACTAACAAAACGAGTGAAAATAATCTCTTAAGTTCTAAAACTCAGCATCCAAACATACGAAAAGGACTGGAAAAAAGGAACTGAATTACCATTTGCAAGACTGCTATTATATGTGCTTTAGTGTATGTTAGAAAAGACACGACCCAAGTTTTAGTTCTAAAATCCACTATGTTGTTGAACTCAGTTTTTCAATAAGTATGACATTTCACTTTCAATGCCTTCTATTAGAACAGTAAAGGGATAATTTTCTATTTTAATTAATATAACCAATAAAGTTTTACTACTTTAGTCATGACAACTTGAAAAATACTTTCTTGAGACAGAACTTAATCACTTATGCCTATTAAACAATGACCACTGGATAACTTTATTCATTACATCATCAATGTCTTTAGCCTTTTGGTTATTCTGATTATAAGAAGATAATCTACCAGGAAATTTTTGGCTTTCATGTGTCTACTTCTATTCAGATGATTTATTTCTTGGAACAGCAGGGATACTCTAGAACAGCACTGTCCAGTAGAAATACAATGTGAGTCACAAGTAACTTAAAATATCTAGTAGTCACAGTAAGGCAGGGAAAAACACGTGAAATTAATTTTAATGATAATTTATTTAACCCAATTTATCCAAAATACCATTTCAACATGTAATCAATGTAAGAAATTATAAATTCTTTTTATTTTTTGGACTAAGTGTCAAAATCTAACATGTATTTTACATCTATGGCACATCTCAATTCACACCAGCCACATTTCAAGTGCTCAAGTGCCACATGTAGCTATTGGCTAGTATTGGACAAGGCAACTCTAGAGTACTTATAATTACAAAGTAATAACCAAAACTAACTTATCAAAAATGTGAGGTTAAAGCGATATCTACACTTAGCAAGGTTTTCATAAAAGTAAAAAACTTGATCATAAAGATGTTACTTTAACATTTATGAGGCTAGGTTTACAACATTATTTTAAATTTTCAGCTAACTTTATTTTACTACATGCTTCCATTTCCCATCAATAGAAAATGAAACTTCAATCTATTTCAAATAAAACAATAAACAAGTACTTATAATAATGAGACCTGATTGTAAGTTTATTTAGCCTTCTTTGATATTGCACACAATGTGGAAGTTGTATTCCTGAATATAAAATTCTGTGGAAACAAAAATGCTTTCCCTCCCAAAAGAATTTTTTTTTTTACTTCTCAAACTGGAATACACAGACAATTACAAAAGCACAAAGTGAAATAATTAAAACATATGAACAAAGGACATAAGTCTTACATGTCAGGTTAACCCAACAGTAATAACAGATCAAGAATAACTCAAAGAATCCACTAATAAACATGACTGCAATTAAATTCTCAAATAGGTGCCAATTTGAATTATAACATCTGCTTTTTCTAAACATATCTAAAATAGATGTTTAACGTTTTATCCTTCCAGCTATTTTCCAAACTTTAAAAATTTGGAAAACATCAATTTCCAAATCAACAAAAATGGCAATACTGAAAGATGGTCTTTGACAGGATGTAATGGCATCGACTTCTTCAAGAACTGAATGTGGAAGTAAACAACATAAGAAAAGGATGTTATGCTAGAACAGTGGTGTAGTTCTTTAGACAGATTTTTAAAAAATCCATGAACTCGTCTTACTGTTTCAAGAACCCACAACTAAATTTGTATGCTTAACTATAAACAGGCTGCACAAAAGCTAACTAAAATATTTCTTTCTCTGCTTTTGAGTGTATCAATTTAGTGTAGCAACATTAACTTTCTCAGGTTAATCAAAAGTTCCTACCGGAACTTAAAAGTTTGACAAATACAAAAATGGAAAAAAGATTACTTAAACACTTTATTTGGGATACAAAGTCATTCTAATCACAGCTAGTGGGAGGAGAATAGGAATTAAAAAGAAGGGGCCTAGCTAAGGGGAGAGTAGGAATTAAAAGGGAACCTAGGTGGTTATTTAAAAAAAAAAAAGGGTAGGAATCATGAAATGAGATCTACTTTATGTCAGTGATTACTTGAGACTATTTTGATGTCAAGGTGCTGTCTGCCAGTATCTTAAACTGTTCTGTGATTCTAAGGATGGAAATGACAGCTATCCCCATCTTCTCCCTTCCTGAAAGCTAAGAACAGAGAAAAGTAGAGCTGCTTCTGAGAAACAAAGATGCTTTCTACCATTCTTCTAAGATGGTGGAAGAGTCTCCTTAAGAGGCTTCCCCAAGAAGGAAAAATGAAAGAGGGAAAGAAGAAAATCATAGCAGAATTCCCTGGCTGTTTCATGCCATTGCTCCGTCACCACCACTCTGCAACCACTCAGGTCAGGCCCTCTCCCTCCCAGGAGGTTAAGCCCTCCCAGGGCATTGTTTGGCCGGGGTCCCTATTTAACACTCAGTCGCTTCCACCATCCCTGCATCTCGGGAAGCCCCAGGGCAGAGAGACGAAAAGCTAGGAGAAGAATTGGTTTCGAGGACCCCCTCCAACCCCACTCTTACTAACTGGTGTAGAAAAGGGAAAGGGAAGCCTGCTCTTTGCTTGGATGGGTTCCTTAGGGGCTTAAGCGTCCCCCCGACCGGTGTCGACGGGAGGTGGCCATTTGCGCCAAGCGCTCGGTACTGAAAAGCCCTACCGGGGCGAGGGGCCTCCTCCGGCCCGGGACTCTGGGCCCCGTCCGGGTGTCAGGTGCGGCCCTCAGTTCCCAGCCCTCGGAGCACCGGAGACAACAACACAGAGGCCAAGGGTTGAGACCAGTCTCCCGCCCGACCGCCGGGGACCGAGGACCCGGGCTGGGGCCCGAGCCGCATCGTGCCCGCCCCCGCCCTACCTGAGGGGGCCCGGGCGGGGTCGCTAAGGGCCGCTCCCGGGAGCCCCGCGACCGCGCGGCTCGGCGACGGAGGCGCCTCGTCTCGCCGGGGCAGAGCTCGGCGGCGGCTTCACGGCCTCAAACTCCATCGGGAGCTACAGGGACAGCCCCGTTGGCGGCGGCGGAGGCCGCGACGGGGCCTCCTCCTCCTCCCTCCGCCTCCGCCTCCTTCTCCTCCTCCCCCTCCTCACCACGGAGGCGGACCTGGAGGGATCCCGACCTAGCTCTCGCGAGAAGACACTCCCCACCTCACGCGAGATCACGCATGACCGGGAGTTGGGGAGGTGGAAGAGAAGAGTAGCAACCCCCGCCACCTGGACTGCGCATCCACTTTCCTCTCGTCGACTGAACCACCCCTATCACGTGACTAGGGAACCCTGGAGGACTGGGGGAGGTGTTGTTAGGAGACCGGGCAAGCCGAAGGGGTTGATGGGAAACTCCCTGCGCATTCATATGCGCCTCAAGCCAGCCTCTGGACTCTGGTTTGAGCCAGAGTCTGACCCACCTCGTGCAAGGTGCGGTATGGATTGAGCATAATGCATCTATATTATATTGTACTCACTCTCCCATAATCAAATGCTGACCGAATCCCCCAGGCCCTGCACAGAAGTGTCAAGCAAGCTCCCTATTTAAAAAATGAAAACAAGCATTCGTTTGCCTGGCATGACACCTTATCTTTTTTTTTTAAACAGAATTCTGAATTCTTCAGAAGCTGGCAGAAGTCAAAATTCAATCAGATTCTGGCATTACTATCTCAAATATTTGTTGAAGGATTTGTTCATAGTAAACTGTAAGGTAGAATTTATTGTTTTTATAGATGAAGAAGCAGGCTGGGAATAGAGATCAGGGAGATAACATTAGTAGACCTGTGGCATTAATACCGTGTGGCAGGTCCTGAGTTAGGTAATAAAAATTTTAATCTTACTATTTTGCTTCATGTGCTCACCAAAGTATTCCTAAAAGGCAGACACAATGTACTCTTACTGTTAAGAAACTGAAAAACACCGATTAAGAAAATGGCCATGAATTTTAATTAAACTCAACGCACTTTACAATGTGAAACCAGACGTCCAACAAAAATGTTTATGGAAGTAAATCCCCACAAATTAGAAGACATATGGAAAAGGAGTTTATAAACTATAATGAGTTTAAATATTATTGCCCAGATGACCAAAAAAAGTTTTAAAAAAAAAATTTGCCACATCAGATTTTCTTACATGCATTTTTATCCCTTTCAGTCTCTTCTCTTTATGAAATATATGCCAAACCAAGAGAAAGGTTCCCAACAATGTTTCATTTGGTTCACTGTTTCCATTCAACTAGAGATGTATGTATATATATTTTTTCATGCCACTTGTCAGAGGTATGTGATGTGAGATTTTTTCACAGGTGACCTGATCACATTTAAAATTTCAATTCCAATTCTCCTTCCCTAGCACCACCTACCCCTGCTTTATTTTTTCCAACTCCATTTTTAAAATCTGACATAGTACATTGGTTTGAATTATTTGTTTAGTGTCTGTCTACCTCCAGTTCAATATAAGTTTCATGAGAGTAAGGATTTTGTCTGTATACCTAACTTCTAATACAGGTATATGTTGTAAGGACTAAGTATTTGTTGAATAATCAAATGAATAGCCAGGAAAAATAGTTTCCTTCTTTAAAATTCACAGATTCGACAAAAGACAAAGCTCCCCATTCCCATTTCCAGTTTATTGTTTCTTATGTAAACATATCGAATAGTTACATCCAGGGGAAAAGGGCAAAGATTTTCTTTTACACCAAACTAACAATTGTCTCTCCAAGATATTTTATACATAAATCCAGTAAATGAAGAAGCTGAACCAAAACATACTGCATACTTTTCCCATCATACCAGAAACCACAAAGAACTAAAAGTGAATGTTTTCAATCAATAAATTCAACATTTACTTTGCCATACTTTACCTTGCATTTTAAAGAACAATTTCAATTTCCTGAAATTGTTTAGATACATCATGCAAACAGACACTCCCCCAGGAATGACCTGAGATCACCCTGTGCTAGTGAATGGTAATAAATAATAATAAATAACAACCATCACTTTCACAAAACAGCCCTGCCCCACAAGCAATCTCAAAGAGGTTACAAAAAATTTCACAAGAATTTTACAAGGCATACATAAAGCAAAAACATAGTACAACTATAATTTTTTTCAAACATCAAAGCTAGATACCAATTTCTAAAAAAAAAAAAAAGTTTATTTCTATTCTCTTACTCTTCCTCCCATCTCCATCCCTCCCCCACAAAACTTCATTCTAGGAAGCAAAAATAAGAAAAGTACTTTAATCATAAGGTATTTCTGAAAGGAAAATGTTCTCAGGCCTAAAAATGGCCAATCATAGGTCAAATGGGAAAGAAAACTGAACACTGTGCTATCAAATTCTCCAGTGGAAGAAAAAGTTTAATTCAGAAAAATTCTGCCTCCAATAGAGTACTCAAGTAGCAACATTCATAAAGACACAAAACTCTCCTCCCTGGCGTTTCTCTCTTCTCTGTCCTTAGAAATTCAGGAAGATTTACATATAAAATCAAAGAATTTTAGACCTGGAAATGATCTTACTTTGTCAAAATCGAAGTTGTCATTTTACATATAAACTTATGAAAAGCTCAAGGAGAGGTGACCTACCCAATGTCACTAACGAGTGACCTGGGTGTTATGAAGTTGTTTTTCTTATCCAATATGAGAGCTGGATTATTTAAAATCTCTCCCAGAGTTAAAAATCTATAATTTATTTTTCACAAAGTATCACAAAAAGGATACTTAACACTTGTACAATCAACATGTGATTCACCACAAAATACATTAAATAGTACAAAGTATATTACATTTTAAAATGTGAAAGGGTCTCCACAGAAACTAAAGGTAATAGAAATTCTAAATAAAGCTGAGGTGAGTGGAGGAGGAACAGAACATCTTAAATTAAGATGTATCCAGTTAGGCTTCTTTACTAAAAGTAGTTCCTGTGTTTTAGAAAATATGATTTGCCCTGCAGAATGTTTAAATCTTGTTATAACAACAAAAACGTTTTGTATTACATGCAGACAGGGATGTGAGAAAGCCATAGCTCGTTAACACAACCTGAAATATTACTCTCTGTAAAATAACCACACATCCTGGTTTTGCTTTTGGCACATTTCTTAAAATATGGAATAAAACTCGGGAGGGTTTCTAATGTAAATTTGTGCTGCGTGGTACCCCGCTACACTTCGGGTTGATATGGAACCCTCCAGGGACCTCAAATCCCATCACCTGGTCCTCTACCTCAAGTAAATCCAGACATTGCCATTACTGGTATGATTTATTCCAGGCTTGAGTGCCTTCTTTTCTTCTTATATACTGGCAAGTTTCTTGGCTGGCAGGACCTCAGTTCCTCATCAGGAATTGAACCTAGGCCATGACAGTGAGAGCCCAGAATCCTAACCATTCACTAGGCCATCGGGGAACTCCCGGGGGAGCCTGATCTGAAGGGAAGTGTTGGAAACCTCACCTGTTGGTCTCTGTGTGGGAGTTTGCTGTGCTGAATTCCTGTGACTGTGGCAGCAGAGGACTGTCTATTGCACAAGGTGAGGTCATCCACGTGCGTGTGGTTGCGGCACAGGAAGGGGTATACTGATTCTAAGCAATAAACAGTATCTTTCAAACTTTCAAGATAAATTTCCAAAGACTCACATGGCCTATGGAAAAGGAAAGAACTGGAGTCTGGAATGGCTTTTTCTCAGGAACGGTTGACCTTTGAGGACATGGCCATTGAATTCCCTCAGGAGTGGGAATGCCTGGACTCTTGCTTTAAGGGCTTTGTACAAGGATGTGATGGCAGAGACCTGCAGGAACCTGATCTCTGTGGAGATCTTCTGATGGTTCTCTTGAGGAAGACCCTGCTATATTGGTGGAGCTCCAGGAAATCATAGACAAGTAGTCAAGAAAGAAGAGCCAGATGAGAGAGCACCTGGCAGTCCTCTCAACTTACGTAACAGAGCTGGAAGATCCGTACACAGCCAGAGAAGACCTCATCAAATCTAAGGAAGCGAGCACAAAACTACATCGAGGTGTTCGTGAAATTGAGGCTGAAAACCACCAGTTGCAGGAACTCCTGGAGCTGGCAGAGCAGAAGCTGCAGCAGACCCTGCAGATAGCGGACATGCTCCCCAAGGGGGAGGCAGAGTTGGTCGGAGGGTGGTTGTGCTCTCCAAGGCAAGGCAGAGAGAAAGAATGAATGAGGAACACAATAAATGTTTGTCAGAACTGTTGACAAGCTTTTTTCAGAATCTAAAAAGAGGCTTCAGCTTTATCTCAAAGAGAGAATGGCAGCTCTGGCAGAGAAGTCTCCTACGAGACGTGGAAAATGTGAAAAAGTAGTTAGAAGGCAACATGACAGGGATCAGCTAAGACTAAACCTGAAACCTTGAGAGCTGAACAGGACCAGACGAGGCTCAGAGGGCTTTCCCTTCATGACCCGACTTATGCAGTGTCCTAGATGCCAGGTTCCTCATGGCAGACAGGCTTGCAGTGTGGAGATGCCCCCAGAAGAGCTGGCTGCCAGCGCTACACGAAGAGCCTTCCAAGCTTACAGTTTCACGAGGTACAGGATGACAGGAAGGCCATAAAATGTGGAATTTTGGCCCCCTCCTCCCCATGGTCTCTTCAGCTGAACCAGCTGCACAAAGGGGCCCTGCTGGCCACAAGGACCTCAAGGACATGTGTAACTCAAAAAGGCCTGCAGGATGGCCCTGAGCAACCCTAGCGATAGTTAACAGCAGCCAGGACTTGCTGCCCAAAGCTCCCAAGAAGAAGGCGTCAGTCAAGTCCTACTATCGGCCTCTAGTCCAGCAAGAAAGAAAAAGGCCAACCTGGACATCTTGGCAAGAAAGTCCACATACTATAACTGAAGATTCTGCATGCCACAACCAACACTCCACATGCCACAACTAGAAGGTCCCATGTGCCTCAAATAAGACCAGGTACAGGCTAAATAAATTAACTAAAAACAGAAAAAGAAAAAAAGGACACTAGTAGCTTCAGTTCAGTTCCGTTCAGTCGCTCAGTCATGTCCAACGGTTTGTGACCCAATGAACTGCAGCATGCCAGGCCTCCCTGTCCATCACCAACTCCCGGAGTTTACCCAAACTCATGTCTATTGAGTCGGTGATGCCATCCAACCATCTCATCCTCTGTCGTCCCCTTCTCCTCCCACCCTCAGACTTTCCTAGCATCAGGGTCTTTTCAAATGAGTCAGCTCTTCGCATCAGGTGGCCAAAGTATTGGAGTTACCCATATTTAAACCGTTCATCTAATGATAGTAAGAAAACTAATATATACTGCCAATTCAAGATAAAAAAAAATGGAATGAACTACTGATACACACAGCAACATGGATGAATATCAAAGGCATTAAACTGAGTGAAAAACAGCATCTCAAAAGGGAACATACTATAAGATGCCATTCATGGTATTTCAGAAAAGGCAAAATTATAAAAATGGAGAACTGGCGCCTGGGTTTAGTGCTAGGAGGAGGAGCTGACTACAAAGGCGAAGCATACAGAAATGCTGGAGGGTGATGGAATGTTCTGCATCCTGACTGCAGTGGTGGCTGCATAACTCTCTACATATAGAAACATTTCTAGAACTGTACACTAAAAACAAGTCAATTTTACTGAATGTTAACTAGCAAAATATATTTCAAAAAGAAAACATTTAATGCCTTAGAGCTTCATGCCATTGATATAATTTTACTGGCCACAAAGTTATTAAATGTCACCATATTAAATAAAATCAAGAAACCTAGGCCTAATTAATCATTCTAAAACACATATACTAACAACTCATGGAAATACTATTGTAAGGAATATTAGCTTTATGTATAAGGAAATTCTGCTACTTCCAAGTGAATTTGAATGGTGGTCCTTCACAGTTCAAAACAACAGGTATCATGGTGTTTAGTTTAGAATTTCCAATACAATTCATTAAAAAAAAATTCACTAGTCCTACCTGTTGTTAAAATGACTGATAATAATAGTGTGCTTTAAATTTTGTTTTCCTCTTCTCAGTATCCTAATTTATTAAAGTTATAGTATGGTTGGATTCTACACCTATATCCATTATCTAGGGATCTGAAATCAGAATCTGGAAATACTGCTGGATCCTCTGTCAATATAATCAAGAATATTTAAGAGGAACACTATTTTTTGAGATAAACCACTGAGACTCATATATAATGCATGAGACAAGACAGCATCCTATCAGCTTTATCATGTCTCCCACACTTTGGAACTGGTAGTACAAGTTCAGAAAGAATAACATGTGTAGGTAGACCAAAAATAAGATCTAAAGATGGGGGTGGAAATGCAATATTACAAATGTTGCATTTCTATAGAAAGACTTGCCCAACAGAATGATATACAGCTTTGCATAACAAGGTGTGGTTCTAGTTACAGTAGGTTTTGCCTTTCCAGATCATGCCTGGGTAGTTTTTCACCACTGCTTCTGCCATGGAGAGAGGTTAAATGCTTTTTGAGGGCAGATTTGTGCTTGAAATCCATGTCACAACAGTGGCATTTGTATGGCCGATCCCCACTGTGTATATTCAAGTGGTCCTGAAGTGTGCTTTTCGCAGTAAATGTCTTCAGGCACACAGTACACTGAAAGGGCCGTATGCCCATGTGCCCACGAATGTGCCTGTTGAGATTTTTCTTTTGTGTAAATGTTTTCCCACACTGTAAGCACAAGAACAGTTTATGCATCTTAAGGTGGCGCAGATAGTTCTCAACGTGAAGAAACCCTCGAGGGCACCGGGGGCACTGGTGCCTCAGGGAAAAGGCATCCTCTAGATTCTGAATGTCACTCACTGGACCATGACTTCCTTCAGTGTTCTCACAAAATAAGCCTTGATCTTGAGTCCCAGGAACTTCTGCCACTCTGCTCTCAACTGTAGAATTGATCAGTGAATGCTGTGTTTCTGAGAAATACATGCTTGCTTTTGAGGAGGTACAAGGCTGTGAAAACTTTCCATTTTCTACACCCCCAGTACTGATGGATTCCACATGGAGGATACGAATTTCATTGTCTTTATAACCCATGTCTACTGAAGACAGCTCTGGTGATCTCATTTCCTCTCTCTCTGCTGTCAAGCTCTCTACTGTAGACTGTAAAACGTTGCTTTCCTCTTCTTTAACATGGAAATCTATGTTTACAGGACTATCTTCTGAAATTTCAATGATCTCACAGTCTTTATCTGAATTTTCATCTTCATTCTTAACATCTGGATCAGAGGACTGACACAGGTCAGCATGCTGATTGTTATTTTTCATAGAAAGATCAATTTCCAGATACTTTGACAAAGCTTCTGTGCACTTTTCCACAATGTGAACCATCTGAAGGTAACTTGCAGCAGTCAAATATTTCAAAAGCTCTTTCCTTTTAACTTCAAGTGCTCCAGTGTAGCAAGAGAGCAACAATTTTCTGCCAACTTCTGCACTCTGCAAGATGGTGATTCTGACATGTTTTGACTGCGTGAGTAAAAACTGATCTCTCATAAAGGTGGAGCAAGCAGCTAAAATCACCTTGTGCCCCTGGAACTCAGTGTCATTAATATAAATTGACACATCACAAAATAAATTCTGCTGCCTCAAGAGATTCATTTTCTGCAAGACTACATCTCCTTGTTGTTCAAACTGGAAGTGCAGAACATCAGACTCAGCAGCCATGGTCACAATCTAAGCAAAATAAACATAAACATGGATGTAAGGATCGGAGTTGTTTTCCTACAATGTGATAGCAAAAATAAATCATCCCCAAATCCTAAACCTAAATTAGGTAGAAGATAACTCAAATTCTAATCTGTGTGCTAAGACTGAACCCCTAGGGTAACCACCTCAAAATCCAGAAAAAATAAAATGCATTTCTCTATGATCTTGTGGCACATTTAAAAAAATTTTTTGTTACAGCATTTTTTTTATTGTTCTACCTTTAATGGCAGACTGTTTATGTTACATACAGCATTTATTACATTGAATTGTACTCAACAGTTTTTACGTTTTTCTCTTTGGCTAAACTCTATGTGCCTTGTGGACAAGGACATTGTTAGGGGCCACTACTAAGTGGACTTAACAGTTTCCCAAATTAGAATCCTTAATATAATCACCAAACTTAACTCATCACCTGGACCTCCAGGTAAGCAGGTCCTTCTCTCTGTATACCTGGACCACTGCAGCCTCCTTGATGCCAGTCTCCTACATTCCAAACTACCCTCCTAAAAGCCATCAGATTAACATCTTTTAGAACTTTAAAAAATTTTCTATTTTTCTTTTCTGCTTTATATCTTCCATGATTCTCCTCCATCTCCAGGACAGTCTAACCTTCTTAGCGAATACAAGATCCTTCATTATTTGGCCTTCACCAACGTTACGGCTGTACCTTTCCTCAATCTCTTACACTGAAGCTGCTTTGATATTTAGATTTTCACCACTGCTCAGACAAGAAGACCCAATTACATCTTTGTACATGTTATATGCGCGCTTCCAGCTAGTGATTTGGCATAAGGCTCAAATCAAATAAGATTTCTTCTCCCGTCTCCCGACAGAGTCAGTAGTTTCCAGAACATCATGAAAAGGAGCCTAGTTCATTTGAGGTCCTGCAGCGAGCACGGTGGCCGGAACAGAGCAGTGGCAGTTGCGAGAGAATCGGTTGAACTGAATCGAATCACACCGGCCTGGATGATCCACTAGCTCGCGACATAGGTCTTCCCGAGCCAAGCCCGCCAGGGCCAAGGTCCTAACGGCCAAGTGCCTGCAGCAGCATTTCAGCCACTCCCCGGCCGCGCCTCATTGCTGCCCTCCTGCTCCCCTGCTTCCGCCTCAGGTTTCCCCACCCGCGAGACTCCATCGCACTCACTCACCGACTCAGAAACCAGAGTCAAGCTTTCCGCGGTAGCGGCGGCTCCGGCCGGAAGGTGGGGGTGGGGGTCAGCCTGGGAGGAAACACATCCGGGGTCAACTAGCTTCGGTCCTTACTGGGGCCCTCTGGGCGTCCCGGAAGGACATCCCGAGACAGTCTTCCTTCCTCACTGCCCCCGCGACTGAGCTGACAGACCCCGGAATTCCCTCAAATCCCATCTCTCCTGTCCCACTTTCGGCACTCGAGCCGGTTCGCTCCGTGAGTTCTCAACATCCGAATGGCAAACAGGTTGTGAAGTTGTAGTACAGCGGATCTGTCGGAGTACCCAGCGCAGGGATCCCGGGAGACCCTCCTGGATTATTAGGGACCGGATCCTTTGCTTACCCGCCATATACCATGTAAAAGGTGGCGGGGAGGTGAGGTGGGGGTTGGGGAAGAGAGGAGGGTGCGATCGGAATCAGTATTGGAGATTACTTAATGCCCCGTCGGGATCTGGATCCCAACTCACCTGTCAACCTATGGCTTCCTCCCTACAGTCCTACCCTTCTCAGTTCCTTGGGAAACCCAGGCATCTATCTAAACCTTGAACCTGGCTCTTTCCTCCAACATAGGCTATTTCCTTCTACTGTAATAGAGCGTGGTTCAGCAGAAGTTGCTGCGGGCCATTACCCCCCACACCCCCACCCCCGTTACCAGGGAACGGTTACCAGACCATTAATGGTTGTTCAGCCATTGGTCTGTGCACGGCAATGCTTCCCCCCCGCCCCGAACCCCCCACCTAGGGGTGGGGTGGGGTGGGGTGAGGAGCCTGAGGAGCATTTGGGTTTAGTGCCTGGCTGCCTTAGGGATGAGAGCTGGACAGGGTCTGAGGACCTGGCCTTGAGGGAGCAGACAACTGAAATCTGCCTCTCTAGCCAGGACTTGGTCCTCAGATGGTGAAAGTTGCGCCTTGGGACCTTGCCCTTTCTTGTCAGAACAGAGAATATTTACCTGGTGGAGATTTACAGGAACATTGGTACCAGACCATGACAGGACCTCCAGAACAAAGACACCAGGAAGTTTGCAACAACTAACGTGCCTCTCTCACCTTTCCTATAAAAGGGTTTTGCTGAAAGCTTTTCGGGAGTTTCTCTGATGGGTCAGCTGGTAAAGAATCCGCCTGTAATATGGGAGACCTGAGTTCAGTCCCTGGGTTGGAAAGATCCCCTGGAGAACGGAATGGCAACCCACCCCAGTATTCTGGCGTGGAGAATTCCATGGACAGGAGCCTGGTGGGCTAGAGCCCATGGGGTCACAAAAAGTTGGGACACAACTGAGCGACTTTTACTTTTGGGGAGATTGGGGGATTTAAGGCATGAGTCACCCACCTCCTTGCATGGCCCTGCAATAAACTTTTCTCTGTTCCAAACTCCCAACATTTTGGTATTGTTTGGTTTCTCCGTGCATCTGGTGCATGGAGTAACACTACCACTCATCCTTAAAAATCCCATTCATCATTCATAAATCACATCATCCCTAAAGCCATCTGGAATTGCCCATGAATTACTTTGCTCCCACTTGGGGAACCAGTAAACCCTTTGCCTGCCTTAATGACTGCAATTATCATACCTGTATTGAAATCTATGTCCCACCTAGGCAGAAGTATTTAGGACAGTGACTTACTGATCTTTGCATTCCCAGAAGTCTAGCAAAGTCTAGCGCTTAGCAGGAATCACGTATTTGTTAAATGAAGGAAACCGATTCTTAAAAGCAGTTGCTCCATCCCCTCAGTCAACAGTACAGGAAGAAGTAACTGACCCTCATAACAATTTTTTGTTAGCCCTGATTTGCTTCTGAAGCCAAGCTCAGCATGCTTGGTTAACATGTCTTTTCAAGAATAAGAGTGAGAAAGGATTCCTGTATTCAAATTCAAGCAACAGGAATGGGAAGCAGGAGGGAAAGAGAGAAAATAAACCATTGACACCAGAGCTTTAAATTGTCACACTTTTATTAAGGAAACTTCCCCGTAAGAAGTGAAGAGGTAGTTCACAGTATGTCTAACATACAACAGATTTAGAACAGCTATTCACCAGCTGAAATAAAATGTTCTGGGTTGTTTGTTTAGGACAATATTTTAGAAGTAGTGATGGTGGTCACCCTCCATTTATAGATCTTCTAATAAAGAAACTAAAACAAATTAAAACCACATCTGATTTACCTCAGAGCCACTTCAGTTTGGAGTTTGCCTTTAAAATTAAATAATAAATAAATAACTGTGACACAGTGATTTTTTAAAAAACCAAACTAAGGAAAACAGAACCCTCTCATTTTTAGTTATCCTGGGGATCCATAAAATACAAATGCTGAATGTCTAAGGTTTTAAAAAATCTTCCTCCACTACAAGAATACAACTAGTTTTGAAAGTCATCTTCCTCTGTAAAACATATTCGATATCAGTAAATTGATCACTTTGCAGTATAATCTAAGAAACATGTATAAAGAAAGAAAAAGTCAAGTACCACCAAAATTAACAAAATGTCTCACAGAAACAGAACACCTCTCCAGCCAAGAAATGGGGGAGACTGTAAACCACTTTAGTGGTTTGCAATTGAAAAAGGTGAGAACTAAAAAAAAAAAAAGAAAAAGGTGAGAACTAGAAGTTTTACTCATACAAAACCATCAAGAGGCTGATTTTAGGTGATCAAGGAAACCAAGGCAGTTTCCTTTATTCTTCCTAGGATAAAACCAAATTGATACCTTATCTCACTAAGACTACATGAGACTGTAAGCTCTGTTGAGGGCAGAGACCATAACAATCTTATCTTCAAATTCTCAGTATTTAGCATAGTGCCTAGCAATAATATGTGTTCAATAAATGTCTCCTGAATGCCTGAATGAATCCAGAAATAGTCTCCAACCAAAGAGACCAATTTTATTTGAACCCATGCCTTTTAGTCTTCAAACCAATTACAAAACAAGACATGAATTTATGCAAAGCAAGCACTCCAACTTGAAATTTCCCTGTGATAAAATGATGTTTAGAGAAAAGAGTGAAACATTGGTTAACATGTTAGTGTCTCACTATTGCATAGAATTGGTACTCTTTGGCTGGATCATATAAAAACCAGAATGCTAGGTAGCATCATTAGATCATATAATAAGTGACATTAGGCATAAGATACCTATTAGTCTTACCACTCCATTTTATTCTCATTTAAAACCTTTTAACAAATGGTAGAAATTATACTTCAAATCAGATTCACATGTAAATGCATCAAATTATAACAACTTTGAGAACACCCTCTGACTACTCAAGTTAAAATTAATTTTTGGTTCATCTATACATGGACTCTTGACAGCTCAGAAACAAAAAACAGAAAATCGTGATGGAAACTAAACACTGTTTCCAGACAAAATAAGTTTCACATTTGGATCCTTCTCACATTGTTACTTGTCCTTTCTGTTTCTGTTCCTAATCAACACTCAGCAAATCAGTTGCTTGCTTAGGAAGAATGTAATATTCATTCTAACCAAAAAATAATTACCTTACAAAAATAAATCCTTCTTTGACTGTTCTGTTTGCAAAATCGAAGCTGTCTGAGAAAACAAACAAAGATGCACAGAGGGGAAGCACAAACTAGGAAATTTTTGCTAAAGTATTCTTGATCCTGTACTAAATCTTTTTAAGCCAAGGGACAGTGAGAAGTGAGGAGACCTTAGCTCATATTTAGCCTACTTAGTCTACTTTGGTCAACCTTGGCCAGGCTACCTCTTTGGGCTTTGGATACCCCAACTTAAAAAAAGAGAGGCAGGCTAAATGATTTCTTCAGATTCTCTATGGACTCAAACACTCCTATTATCTAAATCTAACTCATGGGTCAGAAATGAGTAAGACTCAAAATTTTATTTCTGAACTATAATACGTGCTTAGGAAAAACAGTTGTTTGTTTTTCCATAACGGAAGATCAACTTTGTATTTGATCTGTCAAAGGGGATGAGGTGGGACTATGTACCATTATAGGAACATCTAAATGCAAAAATCTGACTGCTCCTTCTGTGACCCACTTTTTTCATCCACTTTAGAAATTAAGGTACACAAGGAAATGAAAATTCAGAGACTATTACAATACACTGGACAAAACTCTGAAGGCCAAACTCACCTTACCAATAGCGAACTTCTATAACAAAGTCTAGAGACTGACTCCAGATAGCCCCTTTTTAGAGAGACCATTATATGTTAGCACACTTTAAGTGTACCTGGAGCAATCCTGATTCCAAAAGCATCACCAAGTAAGCTACAGAATAATTATAAGCATTTGACTTCTTTTGGGGGAAGACCTCCCAAATAAGTGATGTTGTACAACTACTACCCTTTGTTGGTTATGCTCCCCAATGGTGATTCCTGTCTGCAGGTATTGATGGAAATATTGTACTCTGGTCTATGTGAACTTCAATCACATGAAGCTGGGCTGTAAACTGTTGAAAAGAGTACAGAATAATCTAAAATACTTATTTATAGCCAGCTCCAAGACAAGTAGATTCATTCATTTATCAGACATAGATGAATTATCAGTGGTTCTGATAGAACTGGAAGTTCTATCACATATTCAGGCTGATAGCAATATCACCTTATATCTCAGCTTATTACCTACCAAAGAAAAAGATTATTTGCTTCCCTTAGCATAGCATCTATTGGTGGAGTGGAGGTGATGTTATTAACTTCTTGGTACCTTCAGAATGTGCCCAGTGGAAAGTCTAAAATAGTTGTCAGTCTAAGACATAAGCTGATGTTAGGTAGACAAATGGAGTACTCCTTGGGAAAGGAAAACAGACATCACAGGATAAATAATTCAAAACAGAACATGGGAAAGGGCAGAAGGCAGGCAAGACCACTCCAAGTGGCAAGTTGCCTGGTCTATTAGTGCTTTGACTCACCCCTACGATCTGCACAGAGGCTCTGGAGAAGTCAAATTAGTTAAATGACTCCTAAAAAGACTCAGACTATTGCCACGTTTGTAGTCAGTTCTAGTTAGGAGCACAAAGCCCCTATTTAATTCACACAAGTGCTATCATTCCTTAAGTTCAGGACAGCTTGGGCCAGTTTACCTGCATCCAGGACCTGTGTCGCATCAGGCTGTGGCTGACACCCTTTAGAGTCTGTGACTGTTGTACATGCAAAAGAATCAAAGTCCACAGTGAGGTCTTGCACATTTCTTTCATTGGCATTATCAAAGCTGTTTTTGCCATGCAGCTGTTTAAGGTGCTTCCTCAAAACTGGCTTATGTGCAAAAACCATGTCACAATAGTTACACTTATGGGGCTTATCTCCACTGTGAAGGTTAAGATGATCCTGTAAGGAACACTTCTGAGAAAAGGTTTTCCCACAGATTTTACACTGGAAAGGTTTAATGCCGGCATGCACACGCATGTGTCGATGAAGGTTGCCTTTCTGAGTAAAAGTCTTGCCGCAGAGTAGACACATAAAGAGTTTGTGCATTTTTAAATGGTTGGCGTAGTTCTCCAGGTGACGAAACACCCTGGTACACTTTGGGCACTGGTGATGCCACTGCAGGCCTTTGTCTACACCTCGAATATTGGGCCCAAAGACATCTTTCGAGGCCATGATGATGTTATCACTGCCTGTGTAAGAGAGGGCATAATTGTGGAGATGGTTTTGCTCTATTTCACTTACTCTGTTTTCCACAGTTGAATTGATCAGAGAATGCTGGGGCTCGGATGAATGTAAAGCAGTGGGTTCAGAAGAAATAAACTGGTTCTGATCTTTTTTACTTCTAACCTCTGATACATCCCCAATAGATTCTACCTTAACGATCTGAATATCACTGTCCTCCATATCCATACTGTCTTCAGATGGATGAATACAAGGCGAGTCCTGCTTTGGGGAGCCTCTGGCATCTCCCTGATGTTCTTTCGACTGGGGAGAAGCACTCTGTGGTTCACATCCCTCTTTACTTTCCATTGGCTGTTTTGGCTTTATAAACTTCCACAAGGCCTGCGTGCACCGTTCTACAATGTGACTCATCTGAAGAAAACTCGCAGCGGTCAAGTAATTGACCAGTTCCATCTCAGGGAATTCCAGCACACCACTATAACACGACAAGAGCAATTGTCTCCCCACTTCGGAGCTCTGCAATATGGAGATTTTCACCTCTCTCGAATCGTTCAGTAAAAACTGGTCTCTTAAGAAGGGGGAACCTGCAGCAAACACAATTTTATGCCCCTGTACCTCAATATCATCTATGAGAACTGTAACATCACAAAATTTATTCTCTTCTCTTAATTTGTTCATTTTTTGTAACATTGAATCTCCATAATTTTCAAACTTGAAGTGAAGGAGATCTGATCTTTCAGACATTTTGGCAGACCTAAAGAACAGAAATGTAAAAAGGATGAATTTAAGAAAATTCAAACAATTAAGAAAACCTGGATTTTCCTTCCAAAAACAAATCTGTGTTGTTATACCTGTTCATATGTATCTGAATGAAACTTCCCTTGAAAGAGGAAGCTAGTATAACAGCTTTTGAAGGCTGTTAAAAGTGACTCCTCACCAGCATCAAGTGTCAACTGCACCTAAAGAGTGGACTTATATTAGCAGAAATAGCTTGGGATTCATTCAGCTTTTTAAGATGCTTAATACAAGAACAGTGCTTGAGTTATTCCAAGGGCATTCTTTTGCTTCTCAAATCAGAATTCTATCAGGTTTCATGAACTACCTAAAACATCCCAACAAGTAATAAAGCAATAAGAAGTAACGATTTTATTTTGCATGATACTGTGAACCTGCTTCTTCAAAGATAAAACACTGTTTTCCTTTGCTTTGAATTTTATTGTAGTGGCACTGCTTGCCCCATTCCTGGGTAAACCCTCTTCTGTCTAAACTGATGTGAATTTACCCATACAAGTATTTTTGCAATAAAATGAAAGTCACATGTTTAAAGGGACAACTTTTAGACAGTGTCAAAGGCACAGGTCTTTGTTCTTTGCATTTTGGACAAACCTAAACTCTTTCTTAAGAAACATTTGTTGATATATGAAGTAAATATTTGATATAGAAAAACCAGATGAGTCACTTGGTGGGAATCTGAGTAAGAGTACAGTGGATCTAGTTAATCCCTACCAGATGCTATTCTTTCTTCTTTATCCCCATTCATCCATCATTACTCATCAACTGGACTACTCAAATTCATTCATAAATGTCCCTTGGTTCCAGCTTCTATTACCTCTAACCCAACTCCTACACCACCGCATGTCATCTTTCAAAAACATAGATCTGTTTATATCCAACCCCTGCCTAAAATCTTTCTGTGACCTCCCATCATCTCCTGGATGAAGGCTAACCTCTCCAATATAAACTGATCAAGTAAATTTAATATTAAGGTACACACTGGCAAAAACCAGCCAACCATGGAGACGGTGTCTGTAAAAACTGCATATTTGTCCTGTTGTGCAGCAATTTCTTTGGAGAAAGTTCCCATGTTCTAATTCCATACTCTTACTTGGCTTCCCATGTGCCACTCTAAAGGGAAGGATGAGTTAGCCATGTCAACATGACATTGTCAACATATTATTTTTACAATGACAACCTACCAGTCACAGTAAAAATAAACTGACACCTTGTCTATATACCAATCTTCTGTGAGATCAGTGGGTATATAAGATCTATCCATGAGAAGCAGCTCCACAATTTCAGTGCATCAGTAAGTTCACCTTGAACTCTGTGTCTTCATCAACTCCATAGTTGAGAGTCATGAGACAACCAACAGCTCCTAGTGACATCTGGTTCCTGAAGCCCAATCTTTAGAGTTTTATCTTCTAGAACACTGAGTTACAAAGGCCCATAGAACACCAGCTTGTGACAGCAGAATACAGGTCTCACTCATATTGCTCAGTGCCTACTTCATAATAGCACTCTACTGACTCCAAGCCTTACTACAGTTATTTCTTTAGTCCAGAACACTATTCCCAGCCAATTCTGACTCTCTTATTTCCTCTGAGGGCCTTTCCCTAACCCCTTAGATCAGAACAGTTGTCTCTACTGAACCTGTAACCTAGTTCTTTTATTGTAACATTCAAAATACTAACAGTAATACCCTTCAAACTGCAAGCTTCATGGCATCAGAGAGAATAATCTCTGCCCCATTCAATAGGGCTAATGCTGGGAATCTGCATCTTCTAGGGTGAAACACTCTTTCTTTTGGTTTCAAATTCTACTTAACGCAGCCACATTACTGGCAAGCCCTATTCTGTTCAAACTGGTGTGTCTACCCATCACCTAATATAGTACTAAACACACAGCAGGTGCTCAGTTTATATTTGTTGAACCTGTAAGATTCATTTGACAGTAACAGAAAGACTTGCTGTTAGGAAGACCAGTGCAGTGTCTGCATAAGCATTACAGGTCTGAGGCTATGAGAGCCTATAAATGAATGGGTATAAGGAGCAAGGAAAAGAAAGAAAAAAAAAAGACATTTCAAGAAAACTTGTGGGAGACACAAAATGAAAAAAAAGCAATATGCAAAGGTTCTAAACTTAGCAGTTTACCTGAATTAAAATGTCACTGAAAGAGAAGTGAGACTTAGGAGGGGGGACTGGTATGGCACAGGCGTATTTAAACACATTTATACATAAATTACAAGCATCTTCTTTGTATGGCACTCTGAGTGTACAGATAAATTATAATCACAATGAAGATGAGAGAGGAAGGATGTAGAGAAGCATATGTAGCATCAGAGAAGACATGGTAAACACCAGATGAAAAGGAAAAATCTTGGAGACACGGGAATATATTAGTAAAGAAAGTGGTGCAACGGTATTATCCATCACTGGTCAATTTTAGCAATTATGGTTGCTTGACATATTTGATCTGGCAGTGGTGAATGTCCCAATTCATAACTAGAAATTATACAAATGACTGTTGTTCAAATGGCCAAACAAAAGGGGCATTATTTCTTAGAGGTTTAACTTGTCCTGAATTTACTGATAGGTCAGCATTTTGAACTGTGGTGCTGGAGAAGACTCCTGAGAGTCCCTTGAACAGCAAGGAGATCAAACCAGTCCATCCTGAAGGAAATAAACCTTGAATATTCACTGGAAGGACTGATGCTGAAGCTGAAGCTTCAATACTTTGGCCACCTGATGCGAAGAGCTGACTTACTGGAAAAGACCCTGAGGGCGGGACGGCAGGAGGACAACGGGGCGACAGAGGATGAGATGGTTGGATAGGATCATTGACTCAATGGACATGAGTATGAGTAGGCTCCGGGAGATGGTGAAGGACAGGGAGGCCTGGCATGCTGCAGTCCATGGGGTCACAAAGAGTGGGACACAGCTCAGCAACTGAACGACAACGGCATTTTCCTACTAACACCGAAAAATAAGCACTAATTGCTTCCATCTATAACCTGATAGTACTTGCATTGCTTTAGGCAGCTCTCCTCAGGGATCATTGTTCCTTGAAGCTCCAAACAGGAGTTGGAATACAGTTTCATTTACCTCCTATTCATCAGTCTCAAGCAACTTACCAACAGGAGCAGTCAGACAGGTATCTCAGGGACGTGCTTGATTTGTCTGCTGTAGTCCAAGAATGTGAGAAAAAATTATTCTGTCTCCTTTAAGAAGTTTTCCTTAATGTGTCAGCCCACTCTATTGTCTCTCTTTGATAAACTCTTATTTCCAGGCCACAGAGTTTATCCTTTGTTTCCTGTCACCAGTTTCTCTTTCCATCAGAGGGTTAGTTATTTGAGGGCAAGAACCAACTGTTATTTTTTACACAACTCATTCAATAAAAACTGTAACTAACTCTTAATGTTTCCTATGAAATTACTATTGAGCTATGGTAGAGATGCCCTTCATTATCATAATACTCTTTGAGTGCTTTGGGGAAAATTTCTTTCTAGGGTTTGTTTCCAAAAAATAGTTGTGACAACATAAAATGAAATTTTAAACAAAAGTTTAAAAATGTTCAAATAAAAAGGAGTACCTGTTTCATATGAATTAGTTTAATTTTATCTAAAAATAAGAAAAAGAATGGCTAATCTTTACTGAACGCTTGCTGAGTACCAGGTATACCCAAATCGATTCATTTAATCTTCAAAATTTCTATGCAGTAAGTATTATTGTCATCTCCACTTTGCTTATGAGGAAATTCAAGCTTGGTGAACATAAATCACTTGCTTATTTAAGAAAGGTGGAAAGTATTAAATGTTAGAGGTAGAATTATGCCTGAGCGACATGATGCCAAAATTCATGTATGACAGAACTAGGCTAGCTGAAGTTTTATCTTATGAATATTAACTGTGATCTCCATTCATTTCCATTCAACTATACCCTGATGATTGATATGCTTTTGTATATTTAGTTATGCTTCAATAAAAGGCTTATGCTTAAAAACAAAAAAATACAACTTAAAGCCAAATTTGTGTCAATTCTAGAGGGCTTTAATAGTAAACCATTTATGTATTATCCTTGTCTTACCTTTCTCATCTATTTTAACTTTATATTATTTTTCTATCTTTTGTGTATTCATCTTTGTAGGATGAAAACTTAATGCCACTTATAAATAAAACATAATAAAAATTATGAATATATTTGATTTTTAGACTTTCCAACTATAGTTAACTTGTAAGTATAATAGCAATCATTCATTAGTATCATAGAAATCACTCACATAATTCTAGATTATAGCAGATCTTCTAGGAACTGAAAGTACAGAACTGATTAGGAAGACTAGAGACTTGGTCACCACATTCTGCTGATTCTTTTCAAAGAACGATTTCCAAATTCTCTATATTCTTACTACTAGTGGCATAGTTCAGGTCCTTATCAACTATTGTCTGGGTTACTGTGATTAGGTCTGAATATTGCTGAGTTTCTCTTAGCAAGTTTTAAATGACCCATTTCCCAAACATCAATGAAATAGGAATAGTTTCACTTAAAATCACTTTCTCTTTGTTTTTATTTACACAATTCTTCTATAATCATTTCCATAACAAATGTTGCAGCTGATTTAAATTTCCCTTTGTTCAAACAAGAGTAACCCAAAAGGATCAGTGAATATTCTAGGTTGAACAACGTTCACTGCCAAGCAATGGACAGTGTGAAAATATCCACTTTCCTTATCTCAAATGCCTCTAATGATACTGATAAGGAAAACTTTTCAGTCTGTCTTCTCATCTACCTCATAAAAGTGCCTTTATCTTTCAATTTAGCACTCACAACTACTTGGAAATCTTTCTTCCTCGTTCATTAACACCATATACCATTTTTCAAAGAGGCTGTAATATACTACAGCCTTTCTATAAAACTCAATCCTTTTCTTCTTTTGGGTAACTTTCATGACACTACATTCTCCAACTGCTCACTCTTTTACTTACAACATATCTATACAATCTGCAAGTTACATTACAGAAATATACCGTTACTGGAAGAATTTTTGAATATAGGTAAAGTAAAACTCCCTTTTCTCAGCCTCCTTCCATTCAGTCAGTTTCTTCCTTAATGAATCTCCTTCCCTCTCCACTTTTAAAACATTTCTATATATAACAACACTTCCACAGCCACAGAAAATAAAAAGTAAAATTACATTTCTTACTTACAAACTATACATACTGTTTTGCAACTTTCTTTTTTCATTTATTGCTTTTAAGAGTTATTTATGTTGAATAAATCTAGCTCACTCTTCTTAAACTGTTGTACAGAAGTGGGCAAGTGACTTAACGACTGGCTTGTTTTCCACCATTCTTTGGCTGATCTGTTCCTTAAGGGTTCACTAAATTGTGAAAAGGTAAGTATATTCTTCAAAGCTTAGTCCTTAAGTTTGTGCTATTTTCTTAAGGCTGACTTCCTCAAAAAAACCTGTCTTGGTTTCTCAATGTTTTATTACCTTCTCTATTTAAAAAATTCCTAAATCTTCATCCTCCCTGCACATGGTCCTCCCTTGGCCAGGCAGGGGTGCAGCAGTTCACAGAGCTCTTCCCTGCTCCTGACTTGGGACCCCTAACTTGGCTTGCATTCACTTCCCAGCAGGGCACTGTGGGGAGGAGCCCAGGGAAGAAACAGGGCCTGTGTGGCCCATGACCCCTGGGCCTCAGCTCCTGGCCCAGAGAGGTGATGTTAGAAAACTGGCTTAAAACTCAACATTCAAAAAAATAAGATCATGGCATCCGGTCCCATCACTTCATGGCATATAGAAGGGGAAAAAGTAGAAGCAGTGACAGACTTTATCTTCCTGGGCTCCAGAATTACTGCTGACAGTGACTGCAGTCATGAAATCAAAAGATGTTTGCTCCTTGGAAAGAAAGCTGTGACAAACCTAAAGAGTGCTTGCCAACAAAGGTCCATATAGACAAAGCCATGGTTTTTCCAGTGGTCAAGTACAGATGTGAGAGTTGGACCACAAAGAACGTTGAGCACTGAAGAACTGATGTTTTGGAACTGTGGTTGGAGAAGACTCTTGAGAGTCCCTTGGACACCTAGGAGATCAAACCAATCATTTCTAAACAAAATCAACCCTGAATATTCATTGGAAGTACTGATGCTGAAACTGAAGCTCCAATACTTTGACTACCTGATGCAAAGAGATAATTCATTGGAAAGGATTCTGATGCTGGGAAAGATCGAGGGCAAGAGGAGAAGAGGGCAGCAGAGGATGAAATGGTTGAATAGTATCACCAAGTCAATGGACATGAGCTTGAGCAAACTGGGAAATAGTGAAGGACTGCAAAGCCTGGCATGCTGCAGTTCATGGGGTTGCAAAGAGTCGGACATGACTTAGTGACTAGACAACAACAATGTGGTTAATTTTAACCAAACTTAACCTCAATTCGGATTCCCTCGTAGCTCAGTCGGTAAAGAATGTCCCTGCAATGCAGGAGACCTGGGTTTGATTCCTGCAAGGGAACGATCCCTTGAAGAAAGAAATGGCAACCCATTCTAGTATTCTTGCCTGGAAAATCCCATGGACAGAGGAGCCTGGTAGGCTACAGTCCATGGGGTTGCAAGAGTCAGACACAACTCAGAGACTAAACCACCAACCACCACCAACCTCAATTCAATCTAACAAAAAATAACTGCCCTAGGCTACTACTCTATCATGTTGAAATGCATGTTATCTAAACTCCTGCACTGGCTAAAACTCAATAAGTCAAAAATAAAAACTTGTGGAGAATGCTTCTGTTAACAGTGGATGTGGAGACACAGAAACCTGTTAGTATGTTATTATTTTAACAGAGTGATACAGAAATGAGGGCCCGAATAATATGAATATTGAGAAGAAATAATATGGATTTATTCTAACAGATTCCAGAGATACCTCAAAGAACTGATGGACTTGATAACCAAGGTAGGGAGCAAGGGATGAAAGGTCAAGATGATTCCTAGGTATTTGGTTTGAGAAACTGGATGTCTGACAGAAGGTCATCCAATAAGCGAGGAAATGCTGGGGGAAATGACCATGGGTCAGGTCTTAAAATGTTTAACCAGAGGAGCCTACATGACATCAAGGGGAAGATTGATTAGCTAGCTGATATGGCTCTGAAGCTAAAGAGAAGACCTGATTTGGATAATAAGTTAATAAATAAAAGCATGACATAAACTGACCTAACTATGAATGAAACTGACCTAAAATGGCACATACTGGAAGAGAATCTAAGGGAAAAGAAAGAAAAAATAAATCCTTAACAGAAACATAAATCCATTACTTACCTTCTTCTCAATGTGGATCTCTTCCAAGCCTCTCCATTTTTTTATCAATGAATCTATCTTTGCTTAAGTTTTTCCCATTCTTTTGACTCCCATGTTCAATCACTGCTTAGTACAGTGGATAAAACCAGGTTTCCAAGAATCAAAATGCTGCTCCACCGCTTTCTAGTTGTATGACCTTGGGCATGTTACTTAACTACTTCTGTTTTTTTTCAGTTGTCCCATCTATCAAAGAATAATAGTACTTAACATAATAATATGACTTAATATTTCCATAACAATAGGTTGTTATGGAAAATTAAATTAATTTAAAAGTAAATTAATGTTTTAAATTAAGTTACTTTTTAAAAGAACTTAGGATAGTGCCTGGAATTGTGCTCTGTAAGCAAATGTTAGATAAGTAAATAAAGCCTGTCAATATCCTTTGTGAAGTCCTTCACGTGTGGCATTTCTTTCATTCTCATTTGATACCAAACCACCTGAGGTCTCCATTATTTCACATATTATCACCTCATCATTCTGCTAAAATTGCTTTGTAAAAAGTCACTCATGATCTCTTGATAAAGAAATGCAATCTTTTTTTTTTTTTCTTTCTCATCTCCAAAGGCTCTGCATTCATTGTCTCAGTGGACCCTTCTCAGTCTTCTCCTCTCTTGACTTCTGAGACTTCTTGGTTGCTGGAATCCTTACACTTTATCATTACATTTTATCATCTACTTCTGTCTCTGCTACTATAGCAGCCACCATTAACTACTCAGTCCCATTTCCCCAAATGTTCCCTTCTTTCTCAATAACCCCTTCCTGATGCCAACTATTTCCATAGCTTCCACCTCTGTGCTTTAGGATGATTCGACTTTTACCTCAAGCCACGGCATTTAGGCTGAGCTGCAGATTTGTCTTTCCAACTCTATACTGGACAGTTCCATGTGGCTATCCCATCAGGCCTTAAATTAAAATACCCAAAAAATAAACTGATAATCTACACTATGCTTATGGGTTTTTTTTGCTGATAATGGCATTAACATCCTTCAAATTTCACAGGCCTGAAACCTAAGACTCAGCTTTGATACCTCTTTCACCCTCAACATCCAATTCATTATGGAGTCTTTACAGCATTTCCTACAGCATGTGTGCTGTGTGTGCTTAGGCACTCAGTCAACCCCGTGGATTGAAGCCCGCTTGGCTCCTCTGTCCATGGGATTCTCCAGGCAAGAATACTGGAGTGGGTTGCCATGCCCTCTTCCAGGGGATCTTCCCAACCCAGGGATCGAACTCAGGTCTCCCGCACTGCAGGAGGATTCTTTACTGTCTGAACCACCAGAGAAGCCCAAGAAGACTGGAGTGGGTAGCCTATCTCTTGTCCAGGGGATCTTCCCAATCCAGGAATTAAACAGGGGTCTTCTGCGTTGCAGGCGGATTCTTTACCAGCTGAGCTAACAGGGAAGCCCTTCCCTTCAGCATACCTGCCTTCTTTCCAATAACACTGTCATAACTCCGTTTTGGGATTTCGTTACTTCTCACTAGGCTGATCCCATTACACCTTCAAAAGAATCTCCAATAAGAACATCTAGACTTTAGCTAGAGTCCAGAATCAGTTCTTAGAAATTCCTATCCTATAGGCTGACCTCTAGAACAAGATGATTTTCTACAGTGCAAATATGACCACACTACTCTCCTCCTCAAAACTCTTCAACAAGTACCCACCTCTTTTAGGAGTAAATCTTCACTATCTGGACTTCCATCTACTTTCCCAGCTTCTTATCTCATGCTTTGCACAAGAGCCCTGGAACCCTCTCCTGCTCTTCCCACACAAGTTATGCTCAATTATTCCTTCACAGCACTGCCACTGTTCCTCTGAGCGCAAAACCTCTTCTCCACCTTATCCCCAAGTAAAACTGAAAAGTCTTCAGCCTCCCCAGCAACTGCCCCTTGAACGTTTCATACGTATACGACTGATATGTACATCGCAGGAGCACTCATTTGTTTTTATCTGGTTCCCAAACTTGACCCTGAAAATTAGAACAATGTCTTACGAATTCCCAGTGCCTGACAAGGCGCCAGATACAAAAAAGGTGTTGTAGCCAGTGGCAAAAGGGTCAACTAGCTGCACTCCACAGTGATCCTCTCAGGCTGGCACTGAGGCCTTGCCCTGGCCGAGAACTGGCACTTCTTAAAAGATGCCAGAGTTGGGTTAAAGTCAACTGCTGGGCCCTCGGCTGGGGTCCCCGGAGGAGGTCCCTGGGGGCATCCTTAGGCTCCCCACTCCAGACTCAGGGGAGGGAAAGGGGCGGGGCATAGCAGGGGCCGGGCCAAGGGCTCCGTAAGCACCCCTGAGCCTAGGCCAGCCCCTCGGCCCCCATCCCGGTGCAGGTCCCGGCCAATCCAGGGCCCCAAGGGGGCTCGATTTTGAGAGACCTTGTACCCCTACCCGGCGCTCCGGCCGCCTCCGCACTTACAGACCCGGGGGAAGGACACCGTCAGGATCCGGCACCGCCAGGAGCTCCGGCCCCTCGGGGCTCCGGGAAGGGGGAGGGGCAGGGAACCCGAGCCAAAGGGGGACCCAACGGAACCGGAAGGGCAGCCCTCGCCGGACAAAGACAACTTCCAGGTCCCATGGTCCTCTCCGCCAATCGGAAGGCTGGGAGGGCGGCGGGCCAGGAGAGGGAATTCTCCGTGCCGTGGGCGAGATGCAGATCTGGGGCCCCGGGCTCCCGCTAGCTTCTCCGCCCGCGCAAGCCGAGGTGCAGGTGCTGTGGCTTCCGCGCGCTTCGCTCCTTCTCAGCAGCTTCTCTCGAGCTACGCCTCGGCCGTCTGCCGTCTGCGTGGGCCTGAAAGGCGCAGTTGAACTTAAAGCGTTGGTAAGCTCCTGCCTAGGGTATGGACTCGCCTTCTTGGGACGCAGAAGCGGAGGGAAGGAAGTTTACCTCCCTCGGTTTTTGCTTGTTGGTGTTTCCCAGGGATTTGCATTCTCCGTTACTTACAACTTGCTGACTGTTCACAACTCTCTTTCGCCTGACCAGACAGCTCTCTTGCTCCAGGGCCAGCTGCCTAGAGGACATGTCCAATTGGTTTTCCACTGTTAAGGTAGCTTTGAACTCAAGTTCATCCGCAGACCTGCTTCTTACCTCCTATATTCCTTGTGTTGGTGAATGGCATCGTCCACGCAGTCTTGCCCACCAGAAAACTTAAGTACCATTCTAGAGCCCCTTTCCATCTTGCCAATCCAATGGTTCACTGGGTTCTTCTCATTTTTGGGGGGATAGGGGGAGCGAGGATATTGTGGTAAAACATACATAGTATTTATCATTTTAATAATTTGTAAGTGTGAAGGTCCATGGCATTAAGTACTTCACGATATTGTGTAACCATCACCGCTGTTGTAGCCAATTTCATTACTTTGCATGTGGTTATCGTTTTTCCGCCATTTTTGAAAAGTTTGTCCTTTCCCTGGTGACTCGGTCAGTAAAGAATCCGCCTTACAATGCAGGAGACCTGGGTTCCATTCCTAGGTGGGGAAGATCCCCTGGAGAAGGAAATGGCAACCTACTCCAGTATTCTTGCCTGGGAAATCCCATGAACAGAGGAGCCTGGCGGGCTACAGTCCATGGGGCCACAAGAGTTGGACAGAACTTAGTGACTAAGCCACCATCATCGTTTTTCCAACACTATTTTTGAAAAGTTCCTCCTTTCCCTGTTGAATGGATTTGGCACCTTTGTTGAAAAGCGACTGACCATGTATGTGAGAATTCATTTTCTGGACTCTCTTATTACATGTGGCTGTATCTCTGTCCTTATACTGGTACATATTCTTCTATTGTAACTTTGTAGTAAGTTCCTAAATGAGGAAGTTATTAGGATTTCAACTTTATTTTATCCGGATTGTTTTGGTTATGGCAAGCCCCTTGAAATTCCGTATGAATTTGAGGATCAGCTTTTACATTTCTAGGAAAAAGGCTGTTGTAATTTTGATAGAGATTGTGTTGAGTCTGTAGATCACTTTGGGTAATATTGCCATCTTAATTTTAGGTCTTAGTGTCTGAATAAGAAATATCTTTTCATGTACTTAGGTCTTTATTAATTGCTTTCAGCAGTATTTTCTTTCAGGAGCACTTTTCCGGGTATTTAATTTATTCTGATAACATAAATGAAATTGCTTAATTTCCTTTTCACACTATTGCTGGTGTGTAGAAACCCAACTGATTTTTGATGTTGGTCTTGTACCCAGCAGTGCCTCTGAATTTTTTTTTTTTTGACCCTATAGGCTTTGTTGTGGATTCTTTAGGATTTTCTGTATATATAATTATGCTGCCTGTAAATATAGTTTTACCTCTTTACAATTTGGATGCCTTTTCTTTCTTTTTTTATCTAATAGTTCTGGTTAGAGCTTTCAGTACAGTGTTGAATATCAGGCATCCTTGACTTGTCCATGACTTGCTCGAAGAGGTATAGGTAAATGATTGCATTTGATTTAGATATGGGTTTTTTTTTACAAATACTTTTATCATGTTGAGGAATTTTCCCTCTATAACTACTTTTTCTGAAAGATCTTATTATGCAAAGGCATTGTACTTTGTCAAATAACTTTTCAACATTAATTGAGATGATCATGAGTTTTTTCCTTAGTTCTGTCAAGGGAATATTTTAAATTGATTGATTTTATGATGAACCACCCTTGCATTATTGGGATAAATCCCGCTTGGTCATGGGGCATAATTTTGTTAATATGCTGTTGAATTTGATTTCCTTATATGTTGTTGAGGATTTTGGTGTCTATATTCATAAGAGATATTGGTATATAATATTTTGTGATGCATTTAGTTAGCTTTGGTATCAGAATAATGAGGCTTCATGAAATCAGAAAGCATTCCCTCTTCCTCAGTTTTTTGTAAGAATTTGAGGAGGATTGTTATTAATTCTTAATTAAGTATTTGGTACAATCCCTTGCTGAAGCCATCTGGTGCAGGACTGTTCTTTTTTTGGGAGGTTTTTGATTACTCACTCAATCTCTTGTTATGAGTATGTTGAGATTTTCTAATTTTTCGAGAATCCATTTAAATAATTTGTATGTTTCAGGGAATTTGCCTGTTATATTCTAGATTGATTTTATTGATCTTTCCAAGGAAACAACTTTTGGTTTCATTGATTTCTTTTTTTTCTTTTTTCTTGGTTTATTTCCATTCTATTTCCTTCCTTTTCCTAGCTTTGAGTTTAGTTTGTTATTCTTATTTCATAAGGCATAAAGTTAGGATATTGTTTTGAGATTCTTGTTTTTTAATGTAGCCATTTACAACTGTAAATTTCTCTGATTACTGCTTTCATTGCATCCTGTAAGTTTTGGATGTCTTTATCATTACTCATTTTCAAGTATATTCTAATTTCCCTTTTGAGGACTTCTTTGACTCATTTGTTCTTTAAGAATGTGTTTAATACCCATATATTTTGAATTTTCCAGTTTTCCCTGTTACTGATTTCCAACTCCATCCCATTGTAGTTGGAAGACACTTTGTTTAATGACCTATCTTTCAAAATCTATTGAGACTTGTTTTGTGGCCTAATATATGGCCTGTGTTGGAGAATGTCCCATGTGAACTTGAAAAGAATGTGCTGCCATTGTGCAGTGGAATGTGCTGTATACCTGTTAGGTTCAGTTAGTTTATTGTGATGTTCAAGTCCTCTAATCTTCTGTCTGGTTATTCTATTCATTATTGAATGTGGGCTGTTAAATTTTCTAACTATGACTATAGAACTGTTTATTCTTCCCTTTAATTCTGTTCATTTTTGCTTCAAATATTTTAAGAGTCTATAACTAGTTATGTGAAAGTGAAAGTTGTTCAGTCCTGTTGGACTCTTTGTGACCCCATGGACTATATAGTCCATGGAATTCTCCAGGCCAGAATACTGAAGTAGGTAGCCTTTCCTTTCTCCAGGGAATCCTCCCAACCCAGGGATCAAACCCAGGTCTCCTGCATTGCGGGCGGATTCTTTACCAGCTGAGCCACAAGGGAAGCCCAGGTATACTGGAGTGGGTAGCCTCTGGCTTCTCCAGTGGATCTTCCCGATCCAGGAATCAAACCAGGGTCTCCTTTATTGCAGGCTCATTCTTTACCAACTGAGCTATCAGGGAAGCCCAAGATAAAAGTGAAAGTCGCTCAGGTGTCTGACTCTTTGCAATCTCATGGACTGTAGTCCATGGAATTCTCCAGGCCAGAATACTGGAGTGAGTAACCATTCCCTTCGCCAGGGGATCTTCCCAACCCAGGGATCAAACCCAGGTCTCCTGCATTGCAGGCGGATTCTTCCCTGATAGCTCAGTTGGTAAAGAATCTGCTTGCAATGCAGGAGACCCCGGTTTGATTCCTGGGTCGGGAAGATTCTCTGGAGAAGGGATAGGCTACCCACTCTAGTATTCTTGGGCTTCTCTTGTGACTTACTTGGTAAAGAATCTGCCCCAAATGTGGGAGACCTGGGTTTGATCACTAGGTTGGGAAGATCCCCTGGAGAAAAGAATGGCTACCCACTCAAGTATTCTGGCCTGGAGAATTCCATGGACTACAGTCCATGGGGGTCACAAAAAGTTGGACAGGACTGAACAACTTTCACTTTCACTAGTTATGTAAATGTTTATAAGTTTTTATAATCTTGCTCTATTGAACCTTTATTAATATATAATGACTTTGTCTCTTGTAACTTTTTTGAAGTCTATTTTGTATAATCTTAATATAACCACCCAAAGCTCCCTTTTGGTTAGTACTTGCATAAAAATGCATAGAATATCTTTTTTTTTTAAACCTATTAATGTCTTTGGATCTAAAGTGAGTATTTTCTAGATTGCATATTGCTGGAACATGTTTTTATTTTATCCATTCTGCCCATCTCTGTCTTTTGATTAGAGAGTTTATGCCATTTACATTTAAAGTAAAGACTGATAATGAGTAACTTATTTCTGCCATTTTGCTACTCGTTTTCTATAGGCTTATAGCTTCTATGTCTTTCATTTCTTCCATTACAGCCTTCTTTTTTATTTTTTTTTTGTAGTGAAAACTTTTGACTTATCTCTTATTTCCTTCTGAATATATTATATAGACATTTCCTTTTTGGTTACCATGGGAATTACATTTAACAGCTCAAAATTGTAACAATTAAATTCATACCCGTTTCAGTAACATACAAAAACTGTCCTATACAGCTCTGTCTCCTCTTTCTGTTCTTGACTTTTACAGATTACATCTTTATACATTGTGTGTGCAGTAAATTAGACTAATATTTTTATGCATGTCATTAAAATCATAAATAAAATGGAGGTAAATGATAATTACACTAATAATTCTGTAGTTGCCTGTATATTTTTCTTCACCAGAGATCTTTATTTCTTCATATGACTAATTATTTTTGAGCATCCTTTCATTTCAACCTGAAGGATCCTCTTCATCATTTCTTGAAAGGTGGGTTTAGTGGTAATGAATTCCCTTAGCTTTTTTTTTTTTAATCAGAAAATGTCTTGATTTCTCCCTCATTTTTGAAGGACAATTTTACTAGATATAGAATTGTCCACCAAGAGTTTTTTTCATTCAGTACTTTTAATATTATCAACCCACTGCCTTCTGGCCACTAAGATTTAAGATGAGAAACTGTCTTACTGATCTTACTGAAGATCCCTTGTATGTGATGAGTATTCTCTCTTGTTGCTTTCAAGATTCTCTCTTTTCTTTGGCTTTCTACAGTTAGATTATTATCTTTTCTTCCCTTTCTCTCTTCTCCTTTTGGGATATTTATAATGGTACATTGTTTCTCTTAATAGTGTGCCGCAGACCTCTTAGGCTCTATTTAGTGTTCACATTTCTTTTTTTTTATTTTTCTGTTCCTCAGATGGAATAGGAAGAACATGGAATCCATCTCTACCTAGACAACAATTATATGGCAGAAACTGTCTGAAGTAACTATTTCAGAACTCTGGAGTCTATTTGAATGCTTGCATGTTCCAGGGAAAATTTTGGTTGATCAACTGAGGTTAATTCAGTCAACATGAGCCTTTAGTGTGAATAGATAGGAACCTATTCGTTCCTAACCCTCAACCCTGTGCTAGGCAGTCATGTTTATATTGCAGGTATGGCTTGCTGGAGCCAGAGTGGGAAGTAAAAACCTTGTTCTCCAAATACTCGAGTTCTACATTTTATTTTTATTGAAGTATAGTTGATTTACTATATTGTGTTAGTTTCAGGTGTACAGCAAAGTGATTCAGTTATATATATATATGTTTGCTTTTTTATTATGTTTTATTACAGGATATTGAACATAGTTCCCTATGCTATACAGTAGGACTTTGCTGTTTATTTATTTTATATATAGTAATCTGTATCTGCTAATGCCCAATTCCTAATTTATCCCTCCCAGACCCTTTTTCCCCTTTGATAAACATGTTTTCTATGTCTGTGAGTCTGCTTCTGTTTCATTGATAAGTTCATTTGTGTCATATTTGAGAATTCACATATAAGTGATAGACAAAGACATTAAAACAACTGTCTTAAAGTTGCTCATTGAGCTAAAAGAAAACATGGATGAAGTCTGGAAAATAATGTACAAAAAAATGCAAATATCATTAAAGAAATAGAAATTATAAAAAAGAACTAAAATGAAATTCTGGAGTTGAAAAGTACAACAGAGATAAGAAAAAAAATTCATTTAGAGGGGATCAAAATATACTTTGGCCACCTGATGTGAAGAGCCAACTCATTGGAAAAGACCCTGATGCTGGGAAAGATTGAAGGCAAAAGGAGCCAGGGGCAGCAGAGGGTAAGATGGTTACAATAGCATCATCGGCTCAATGGACATGCTGCTGCTGCTGCTGCATCGCTTCAGTCATGTCCGACTCTGTGCGACCCCATAGACAGCAGCCCACCAGCCCACCAGGCTCCCCTGTCCCTGGGATTCTCCAGGCAAGAACACTGGAGTGGGTTGCCATTTCCTTCTCCAATGCAGAAAGTGAAAAGTGAAAGTGAAGTTGCTCAGTCATGTCCGACTCTTCTCGACCCCCATGGACTGCAGCCTACCAGGCTCCTCCCTCCATGGGATTTTCCAGCCAGGAGTACTGGAGTGGGTTGCCACTGCCTTCTCCTCAATGGACATGAGTTTGCACAAACTCCGGGAGATAATGAAGTACAGGGAAGCCTGCTGTGCCACAGTCCATGAGGTTGCAGAGTCATACATGACTTAGTGACTGAATAACAACAAAATCAGACTTGAGCAGGCAAAAGACAGAATCAATAAACTTGAAGATACTTCCTTCAAATTCAGTCCCCCCCCCCACCCACTTCCTTTGCCTCAGTTTAGGTGTTTCTGATCTGCCTAAGATCAGAAAGTGATATTCAAAGTGTTCTACTTACTCCCTGTTTTGCCTTTTCTACAACCCAAATCTGTTATTGGCACTATCCTTAGAAACCTCAAGGGCACCCTATGTTTATAGATTGAACTTCATTTTCCTTATTTTAGCATTTAGGGACTTTTCCATTCTGGTTCCAGCTTACCACCTCAATCTACTGAGCTTAAGATATAAATTCCATTTTCCAGGAAATATAAAGTCTAAGGAAACAAACTCAGTGACTTCTTGAGGAAACAACTGTTCAGATGCAGAAGATAGGAAATTTTGTACTTCAACTGGACTTATTTCTTCAATAAGCCAGTGTCCTTCAATTTTTTTCTTATAGTACTAGATTAAAAAATACTTAAAGGACATCACAACCAGACATAGTGTGTGGACCTGGACTGGATGCTGACTTGGGAAAATTAGCTATAAAAAATATATTTTGGTCAACAAAATTTGATTATAGTTAGGTATTAGATGAGAGGAAAATTTACTGAAATGATATTACTGATTTGGAAAAGCCAGCTGTAAAAATATTTTTAGGTTGTTAGAAAATTTGAATGAGATCTAGGAATTAGAGGAAAATTTAGTGAAATGCTAAGGTAGATACTGTTGTTTGAATATAGCAGACTGTTTAACTATGTGAACTCATTTTGAAAAACTATATAGACACAAAGAAGACTTTTAATCTATTAATACTTGTAGTGGGAATCTGATGTTTTATTTGAGGTTGTCCCTGTTTTGGATTTCCAGGACATACTCTAGTGATTCTGTAATAAAATTTTACTTAAAAGATTATGTTAAGATTTATGTATATATTGGAGAAATACATATGAATCAAGAAATACATGAATGTATGGTCACCAAACTATTAAAAGTGGTTTTGTCAGAGTGTCAGGATTTCAGGAGATTTTGCTTTCATCGTAATGTTATATCTGTTATTTAAATACTTTAAAATGGGTGTGTATTTCTGTTACATAACTGTGTAAGGAGAAGGAAGAAAGCTATTTTACTGTGGGAGTGCAGCCAAGTCGATTATAATAGACAAGTCACAAAGAGGACTGCAACAGAGCACAGCTTTTTTTTTTTTTTGCTGTGTCTGGTTGATTTAGATGCACTATCCACAGGAAAACTTTGCGAATGACTCATTTGGCAGGAAAAGAGCATACACTATTTGAATCAAGAAAATGAGGGAGAGGCTTTAGAATTATTTCATAAACTGTCAAGACTTAATTCGCACTTTTTTTTTTTAATAAATTTATTTATTTTAGTTGGGGGCTAATTACTTCACAATATTGTAATAGTTTTTGCCATACATTGACATGAATCAGCCATGGGTTTACATGTGTTCCCCTTCCTGGACCCCCCACCCACCTCCCTCCCCATCCCATCCCTCTGGGTCATCCCATTGCTCCGGCCCTGAGCCCTTGTCTCATGCATCGAACATGGAATGGTAATTCGCACTTTTAATAATCATTTTTTACAACTACACTGTAAATTCACTCGAGAGGGACTTTCAACTACATTCTATTGCTGTTCTATCACTTTTGTATGGCTTTTAAATAAAATCCCAGCCCCATCTTTGAGTAGCACTCTGAAACAACCTAGTTCATTTTGTTCTATTTTGTGTCTCAAAGGTGTCAAAGTAGTTGTGTTGTAGCCAGTCGCCCTTGATTTCAAAGTTAGAAAGTTTTGACTTCTAGACGGAATCCTGTTCCTTAGGCTGGATTCCTTTACAAAATGAGAAAAATCATACCATTCTCAAGGTTTGTAGTAAAGCCAAGTGACATACCTGTAAAGGAACCTACCTGTCGACAATCCCTGGCACTTTCTGCGCCCTCAATAAAGGCCAGGTGTGTTGGGTTAACATCATTAAGTGCGACTTTAGAAACAGCTTTTAAACGTTAAAGGCGAGGAAGGGATTCCTTGCTCTAGCACCAGTGACTTTGAGGTTGCACCCACCTCACGCTCAACAGGTACTACTCAGCCTGCTGCCCCCGCCAATCCTGCTCCCAGTCCTTGATGCAGGCACAGAGCCACTGTTGGCCCTCGCGCGCGCACACAAGCCAGAGACGGGTCCAGCTCCCAGAGAGCAGACTCCGCGCAGGCGCAGAATACGGAGGCGGGCTAAAAGCCCAGGTGGAGTCCGCGGAAAGGAAGTACGCCCCTGCCGCCTGTCGTTGGGCCAATGGGGCGACTCGGCTTTGCCAAGGGCCTATGAGGCAGGGCAGGAGGCGGGGCGGAGGGCGGAAGGAGCGCTCTCACGTGAGTAGGGGGCGGGGAGGGCGGGGGCAGGGCGGCTGAGGAGGCCCAGGCGGCGGAGCCTCCGGGACGGCGAACGGCGGGCGGCGGAGGAGGAGACGGCGGGTCGGGTAGGGCCGCGTTTCCCCTCCTCCTCCTCCCACCCACCAAGCCCGGGGGGGATCCTCGGGCGGTCCCTGCGGGGAGTCAAGCCGTGTTCTTATCCCGCGGGGCTGGGCCGGCGAGACTGCGTTCAGCTCTCTCGACGAGCCGGGTTCTGAGGGGAGCAGTGATTGGGGGGAGGGGGAGCAGCGGCCCTGGGGTGGGGGGGTGGGAGGACGCATGCGCAAGCGGGAACGCTCGGACAGCCCCTGCCCAAACCGGTTCCCCCTGTCTGGGTGGGTGTATCCCTTCTCGGTGGTGCACTTGTGGCCGTCTCTCTCGCCCCCGCTGCAAAGCCGGTTTGTCTCTTGACCTTTTATGTTTGGGGAGAGGTCCTGTTTGAGGATTTGGCTGCTCCCTCCGCCTCAGTTTCTCCCCGTTACTCCCTGGGCCTGTACCTGTGACTTAGGCTGGCTTCGGCCTCCAGCTAGCTTCCTGGGCTGCTCCTGATTTGAAAGGCTTGCTTTATTCTAGTGTCGGTCTGCCATCTCGTGTTGGCCTTTCCGTCTCATTTTCCCACCTGCTATCAAAGTGTCCCCAGTAGCCCCCTCTTCCCAGAGTCTTTTAAGTGTCTGCCCCCAGTCCCTCACTGCTGTATCGTGATTCCCAGCAGCCTAAAGGGCTTTAGGTGTTGAGCCCGAGAATCACCCCAGACTTCCAGGAGTTCGCTGTCCATTGCCTGGTGGTACTTCGGTGTCCCTTCTCTTCTAACATTCGGATTGTTATCTGCAACTGCCTTTACAGTCATCTCCATACTTACGGTTCCTTTATCTTGGAAGCAAAAGCTCTAGCAGACCATGCTGTTGGTACGCTATAAGTGCCCCGTTAGTTTCAATCGTCTTCCGACTTGAATTGGAGATCTTTTGAAGGTTTTTTTTGTTTGTTGTCAGTGGCGGGGGTGGGGAACAGGGTTGCACAATTCACTTGATATTTTCATTCAGATAAACATCTGTATTCACATACGTGGGACTGGAGTAGTAAGTCGCGAGTGTGTCTGTATCCCAGCTGCTTTGTTTAGGAGGAAAAAAAAACCCAAAGAGAGTGAATTGAACTGAGTTTGTCACATAAAACGGAGGTTTAGGAAGTTGGAAAACTTAGGTGCCAAAGGAGTGCACGTTTTCGTTTTTAAACGAAGGACCTGTTGGCCTTAATTCTAGCGTGTATAAGGTGCTATTTTAATGTATATTTAAGGTTTTATTTGGGTTTACTTATTAAAAGCTGAAAGTGAGTAAGGGACCGAGTTCTTTAAAATCTTCCTTAGTAGACCTCAGTTTCTATTAATAAAATTTGAGTCCACGATTGATTTGTATTTATTAGTAATGGGTTCAATACGTATTAACAGTTCAACTTTGTCATCAAAGTTTAATTATTGCTATGTTATGGTACACAGTTCCTTTTCGTTTCAGTTTTATAACTCAGTTTACAGTTAACTAGCTCAGCTCATCGGTATTAAGATACATGGGTACTTAACTGCATACATTTTGGCATTGTTTTGCATAATGATTTTCTTGTTTTTACTTTTAAAAAATGTTAAGTATAGTTGATTTTGGCATAGTGCTCTATTAGCAGTTTGCAAGTGCTTAACCTGGATAAAATTGTAGTTTAGTGGGACTGGAAAAGTGAAGGCACTTGTTTCCTATCCTGCTGCATATTGAAAGAAGTGTATTATGCGCGTTATCTATAGAAGGGAACATGGTTTTTCATAAACGTATCTCAACCATACAGCCTTGGTTCATTAAAGAAGTCGTTTTCTGTTATTGAGTACGTCTCTAGCTAAACTTTACAGCCCAGATTCTTTTATTTAGAGAAGTCATTATCTTTTATTGAGCACATTTTCAGTTGAAGTGTTTCCAGCTGACATGAAGCCTACTTTGACGGTCTCACCATTTCACAGTGATTATTTTAACATGTGCCCTTTGAGTACCGGCTTCAGAAAATAATTAGTTTAATCAGTTCTACTGTGGTGTGTCTTTATAGTTGCTGATGTGCTGAGGTTCTGACATAGGCTGCCCAAGTGTTATCTTTGTAGTCGAGATAATCAGATACTACACTTTTCAAGCATGTGAAATAAATGTATGTAAAACTTAATCTTTCTTAAAGCTAGAACTCAAATATTAAAGAAGTGCTAATTTAACCAGCGTTCATAAAGCAAGGTTTGGCATGCATTTGGGTGCTTTGTATGTAACTGCCTTGTTTTATTTATTTTCCATAGTTAGATTCTAAAGAAAGAAAATCCAGGGCTAAGGACTTGGCTATCCATGGGTATACCTGATAAAACATATGAATTTAACAGCTGTTTCTTTTTGCATAATATAGTTACCTGGTCTCCCCTCCCAATCTCTCCAGTTTTTTGTTGATCCTAAGATCCCTATTCTTCAGAAAAGTTGTAATCCAAGACAATACTGGATAGACACTTAAACTTACATCCACTCTTGTTGACCCCTAACTGCCTTGTTTCTCTTCATGTGTAAAGACTGACCAAATATGGCAGTTTGCAAGTCATGAACAATTTACTTTATAATTTAGCTTGGAAGTTTCCTCTTGCCAGAGCAACTGTATTACTCTGAGGTAATCACCAGAACTTTTTGAAGGTTTTATTTTTCTGTCAAGTAGAGTTCCATAAGGCCCAGCTTTTCCCTCAAATCCCTTTTTCTGTAAATCATAAAATAGTGTAAGTAAAGCTCTAAACTTGTTTTTAAGGTCATGCTTGACATTAAATGGTATATATTACCTTGGCTCTAAAACATTTGAAGTATATTTTCTCGATTGTGTGGCCTGGTGCTGAATTTGGAGGTTGAGGCTTCTTGGGAGTTAATGCATGGTTGTTACCTATCTCCAGTTGGTTGCATCAGCTTTTATGTAGTAAGTCCCAACTCCTTGGCATCTGTTAATCTTTGTGGCAATAATTTTTTCTGCCTAATAAAATATGACATCTCTTCAGGTTCATTAGCAAATTACTTTCTGTGATAACTTTAATAAAATGTTATTAACCCTTAAAGCCTAACAGTAATTTGACTTTTTAAAATTTCTTTTCTTTATTTTCCCTTATTTTATATACACTTGGTAATTATAATCAAGAATCTTTGGTTATCTTATTTTCCAGCTTCTGAGGGTGGCCCTTGTGTCAGAAAAAGGAATTGATGTACAGAATATTTCTTTGGGAATGTATTTTAAATGTTTTCATGGGTATTAAGAGATCGTATTTAAGGCTAAGTTGGATTAAATGTTGGGTGTTTGTATAACAGTACTGCTAAGAACTATGAATTAGTCATTTTAATATTTTTACTATAGATTAATAAACTTTCTTATGCCCTTGAAATATGCTGATGAACGGATTCCGGCAAGGTGAGAATAGAGACATGTTGTGTAAATCTCTTTTGCTGTGTGATACAGGATTTCCTCTGGTATACCTGCAAAAGAGAAATGGTTACATCTTTATCGTAGTTACTTGTTGAATTCTCTGTGAATTGATGAAAAATCTGATTTGTAACCTCAAAAGCTAATTCTTAGATTAAAAAAACTGTTCCCTAGCAGAAACATCTATTTGTTATTTTTATATTTTTGCTTTTTGGTTGTGAGAGAAGGTCTTTTTAGACAGGTTTAAAAGCATCTGTGAAGAGAAGGAGGAGAGAGGAAGGTTCAAGAGGAAGGGGACATATGTACTCTATGGCTGATTCATGTTGATGTTTGGCAGAAACCAACAAAATTCTGTAAAGCAATTATCATTCAATTAAAAAAAAGTAAAAAAGAACTTGTAAATTATCCCCTAATAAAGAAATAATATATATTAAATTAAAACAGAAATCTCTGACACTAAATTGAGTATGTGTGAATTCTATTCTTACATGGTGCCTATTCCAGTGCTGTGAGTGAAAGTGCTCAGTAAATGTTTTTTGGTTGCCCAACCCCCTATTCAACAGTCTTAACAAATGCCCCACCATCCTTGTATAAAAATGGACCAGGGGACTCATACATCAAAAGATTCAGAAAACTTGTGTGTCTTCTGTTAAACATTCATGGTTTGTCTACACACATTCCCCTGAAAATCAGAGGTCATGAAAAAGAGAAACCATTTTACTGCATTAATCTCAGGCTTTGGTCATCTAGCAAGTGATTTGTTTGCTTGGCATTAAGTTCACCTGTGTTAAACATTTCAGATCCATGTATAGACAGGTTGGTATTCTAAATGGAATAGATCGATCTTTTTCACTATGTGTGAGAAGGAACTATACTGAGTAATTTTCTAAAAACAGGAAAAGTCTTTAGAAAATCCTGTATTGCTTAAAAGTATTAGCTTTTATATTTACAGAACTGGTGTAAATTATATTATGCTTGGGAAATCCATTCCAGAAAAAGTAAAGACAGTTCAGTTCAGTCACTCAGTAAGGTCTGACTTTGCAACTCCATGGACTGCAGCATGACAGGCTTCCCTGTCCATCACCAACTCCCGGAGCTTGGTCAAACTCATGTCCCATTGGTGATGCCATCGAACCATCTCATCCTCTGTCATCACCTTCTCCTCTTGCCCTCAGTCTTTCCTAGCATCAGGGTCTTTTCCAGTGAGTCAGTTCTTCACTTCAGGTGACCAAAGTATTCAAGTTTCAGCTTCAGCATCAGTTCTTCCAATGAATATTCAGGACTGATTTCCTTTAGGATGGACTGGTTGGATCTCCTTGAAGCCCAAGGGTCTCTCAAGAGTCTTCTCCAACACCACAGTCCAAAAGCATCTATTCTTTGACACTCAGCTTTCTTTATAGTCCAACTCTCACATCCTTACATGACTACAGGAAAAAACCATAGCTTTGACTAGACGGACCTTTGTCAGCAACATAATGTCTCTGCTTTTTAATATGCTGTTTAGGTTGGTCATAGCTTTTCTTGCAAGACGCTTGTCTTTTAATTTCATGGCTGAAGTTACCATCTGCAGTGATTTTGGAGCCCAAAAATATAAAGTCTGTCACTGTTTCCGTTGTTTCCGCATCTATTTGCCATGAAGTGATGGGACCAGATACCATGATCTTAGTTTTTTGAATGTTGAATTTTAAGCCAACATTTTCACTCTCCTCTTGGAGAAGGAAATGGCAAACCACTCCAGTATTCTTGCCTGGAGAATCCCATGGACGGAGGAGCCTGGTAGGCTACATTCCACGGGGTCGCAAAGAGTTGGACACGACTGAGTGACTTCCCTTTCCCTTTCATCAAGAGTCTCTTCAGTTTCTCTTTGCTTTCTGCCATAAGGGTGGTGTCACCTGTGTATCTGAGGTTATTAATATTTCTTCCCACCATCTTGATTCCAGCTTGTGCTTCATCCAGCCCGCCATTTCTCATGATGTACTCTGCATATAAGTTAAATAACAGGGTGACAATATACAGCCTTGACGTACTCCTTCCCCAGTTTGAAACGAGTCTGTTCCATGTTCGGTTCTAACTGTTGATTCTTGGCCTGCATACAGCTTTCTCAGGCAGATCAGATGGTCTGGTATTCCCGTCTCTTTAAGAATTTTCCACAGTTTGCTGTGATCACACAGTCAAAGGCTTTAGCGTAATCAATACAGCAGAAATAGATGTTTTTCTGAAATTCTCTTGCTTTTTCTGTGATCCAAGGGGTGTTGGCAATTTGATCTCTGGTTCCTCTGCCTTTTCTAAATCCATCTTGAACATCGGGAAGCTCACGCTTCATCTACTGTTGAAGCCTGGCTTGGAGAATTTTGAGCATTACTTTGCTAGTGTGTGAGATGAGTGCAATTGTGTGGTAGTTTGAACATTCTTTGGCATTGCCTTTCTTTGGGATTGGAATGAAAACTGACCTTTTCCTATCCTGTGGCCACTGCTGAGTTTTCCAAATTTGCTGGCGTATTGAGTGCAGCACTTTCACAGCATTGTCTTTTAGGATTTGATAGAGCTCAACTGGAATTCCATCACCTCCACTAGCTTTGTTAGTAGTGATGCTTCCTAAGGCCCACTTGACGTTGCATTCCAGGATGTCTGGCTCTAGGTGAGTGATCACACCATCGTCATTATCTGGGTCGTGAAGATCTTTTTTTGTATAGTTTTTCTGTGTATTCTTGCCACCTCTTCTTAATATCTTCTGCTTCTGTTAGGTCCATACCATTTCTGTCCTTTTATTGGGCCCATCTTTGCATGAAATGTTCCCTTGGTATCTCTAGTTTTCTTGAAGAGATCTCTAGTCTTTCCCATTCTATTTCTTCTACTTCTTTGCATTGATCACTGAGGAAGGCTTTCTTATCTCTTTTTGCTGTTCTTTGGAACTCTGCATTCAAATGGGTATATCTTTCCTTTTCTCCTTTGCCTTTCGCTTCTCTTCTTTTCTCAGCTGTTTGTAAGGCCTCCTCAGACAGCCATTTTGCCATTTTGCGTTTCTTTTTTTTTGAGGATGGTCTTGATCACTGCCTCCTGAACAACGTAACGAACCTCCGCCCATAGTTCTTCAGGCTTTCTGTCTATCATATCTAATCCCTTGAATCTATTTGTCACTTCCACTGTATAATCATAAGGGATTTGATTTAGGTCACACCTGAATGGTCTAGTGGTTTTCCCTACTTTCTTCAATTTAAGTCTGAATTTGGCAATAAGGAGTTCATGATCTGAGCCACAGTCACCTCCCGGTCTTGTTTTTGCTGACTGTATAGAGCGTCTCCATCTTTGGCTACAAAGAATATAATCATTCTGATTTCAGTATTGACTATCTGGTAATGTCCATGTGTAGAATCTTCTCTTGTGTTGTTGAAGAGGGTGTTTGCTATGACCAGTGCATTACAAACCAGTTCATGTAATTTCGCTACTTATATGGATTACTTCAAGTAGTCAGATTCATAGAGACAGAAAGTAGAATGTTGGTATAGGAATTGGAATTTAATAGGTACAGAGTTTCAGTTTGGGAAGAGGAAAAGTTCTAGAGATAGGTTAAATGTACAAGTCTTTAGAAAATCCTGTATTGCTTAAAAATATTTGTTTTTATGTTTACAAAACTGGTGTAAATTATAGTATGCTTGAGAAATCCATTCCAGAAAAAGTAAATACAGGGATGCTTAAAAATGCGTACTACTGATGTTAGAAATATAATCTGACCTTGTGAATGAGTAGTATGTTAACATTAACTAATTTTCCCTGTGTTCCCACAGTTGGGTTTCTTTTGTGGTCATGGCATCCAAGTAACTTAAATATTTAGTCAGAGATTGTGTTGAAGGGGCATAAAGCCAGCATTCTTAGAGTTCTGGAAAAAACTAGAGTGCTGGTTCCTGAAATAGCCATAGGAACATGGAAAAACTACTTATATGGTTTATTTTTTCAGGTGTCAACAGTATTGTACTCGATAATCAACTCAGTTAAATGAATGTTTTATGTGCATTTCATCCCCACTTCTTTTTGTACGTTTCGTTAAAACATCAAGATATAGAGAGGAGAGTGTGAACTTTGGAATCAGAAAAATATAGATATCCCAAGTCTGAAATTTACTTAATACATGACTCAAGGTAAGATACTTAATGATTCTGATTCTCAGTTACTTTGTTTGTAAAAACGACATTTATAATGTTTGCATCATGGCTTAGGGTTGGGAGGCACCTGATTCTCCTACCCCGCTTTCCTTTCCTGGATGGTCTCATTCACAAAAGAGTTAAAAGGCCTTTGTCCCCTCACTTTATGTGTGAAAAAACTGGAGCTATCACATTGTCCGAGTCAAATCACAAAGGACTAAGGAGTTAAATCCCAGTTGGTTTTTCAGTAGAACACCAGACTGTTCACTTTAAATAAAGTCTTATTAAAGCTTGATTTGTCATTAAGAAAGTGAAAAGTATAGTAACTCTGAAAACATTAGCTGTGGTGTTTAGGCATTTTTCTGTATTGATTTTGTGAGTTTTATCCTAAAGATCCTATAAAGTTACGTTTAGGCTTTTAGAACTTTTATTGACCAGTGAATGGATAAACAAAAGGTGGTATATTCACACCATGGGATGCTGTTTGACCTTAAAAAAGAAAAGAAATTCTGGCAAATGCTGCAACATAGATGAGCTTAGGAAACATTATGCTAAGTGAAATAAATCAACCATAAAAGTACAAATACCATATAATTTCACTACTTATATGGAGTACCTCGTAGTCAGATTCTGAGAGACAGAAAGTAGAATGTTGGTTGCCTGGGGGAATAGGAATTGGAATTTAATAGGTACAGAGTTTCAGTTGGGGAAGATGGAAAAGTTCTAGAGATAGGTGGTTGCACTAAATGTAAATATAAATGTAAATATACTGAAAGCCACGAAACTGTACACTTAAAAATGGCTAAAATGGCTAAAATGGTAATACTTATGTATAAAAATTGAATTTTTTAAATCTTTTTTTAAATTAAGAAAGCTTTTGACTGAGTTATATTTCTTTAAGGTATCTTTTATGGTTCATCTGAAATCAAGCTAAGTCACTTCATAGTTTAAAGAAGTTAATTGTGACAGACGTTATTGGTTAAAATTTGCCTAACAGTGACTTTTTTGTAAGCTAGTTTTTCTTGCCTATATATGCTGTAGGCCCAAGATGATTAGGTTTCATTTTCTTTTTGGTCTTTAAAGCTAAGCTGAAATTATTTGGAAGGCTTAAAGTAATAGGTTCTCTAAGTTCACTAAAATAATTCAAAGAATCAGTCACCAAATTCAAAAGTCAGACTTAAATAAAGACACTTCAATTGTTTAGCAATTAGTAGTGGTGGAAAGGAATTTATTTTTCTAAAGATGGGATGATTTTCCATGGAGTTTTGTTAGATTCATCCCACCCTTCCCAGGGATATGTTGTGAGAAGTTCGTATGAAAACCAGTGCAGGGAAACAAACCTCAAATACAGGGAAAAAGCTGAGATTAATATCATATGATTTTAAAATACAAATTCCTTGTAGTTGTTTAATTTTATTGAGCTACAAACCCACAGAAATTGGCCTGCTAAGCATCTTTGGGACTTGACTCTCTTGCTGCTTTCTGACTTGTCCTTTACTGAACAGAGAGTAATCTTACCAGATCTGTGTTTTAGAAGAGTACAACTAGGAACAACATAGAATATGGATTGGAATGGGTAGAGAATGGTAATAGAACACTAAGGAGGAGAGATGCATTCCTGAAAAGGACAGGCACCTAGATCCTTGGGATTGGATCAAGTTCTACAATAGTGTCTGTGAACTTAAGCATTATTGAGCCATTCTAAGCCTCAGTTTGTCATATGAAATTCATACCTATCTGGCAAGGGTAGTATAAAGATTAGTAACAATACATGTAAAGCTTCTAAGTACTATGTGGGGCATATAATTGATACTCAGGAACTGGTAAGTAGTGTTCTCTCTTTAGATTTAGCAAGATGATTTAAGTATCGTCCGTGCGTGCATGCATGCTAAGTCGCTTCAGTTGTGTCTGACTCTTTGCATCCTGTGGTCTGTAGCCTTCTAGGCTGCTCTGTCCGTGGGATTCTCCAGGCAAGAATACTGGAGTGGGTTGCCGTGCCCTCCTCCAGAGAAGCTTCCTGATCCGGGGATCGAACCTGTGGCTTCTGCATTGCAGGCTAATTCTTTTAACACTGAGCCACTGGGGAAGCCCAAGTATTGTCTTTAAGACTCCCTAAAGCTGTACTCATTTTTTTCACTGGTGGAGCAACAGAAATGATGGGGATTGGGAGGGAAGTGATGAGAGAATGTTTGGGTTCAGAGGGAATCCAAGATTTGGCTCAGTGGTGTTTAACTGCTTTTCACAATTGGAAACCTGAAGAAGAGAGTTAGTCAGGCACAGTAAAGGTAGTTGTGGTTTTTTTTTTTTTTTAAGTCTCTATCCCAGTCATTCGTATGTGCACCCCTAGACATGCTTGTAGTGTAGCATATTTGTCATTTGTCTGTCTCACATTCCGTAAACCCTGTCACTTAAACACTGAACAAGTATTAGCCATCCAGTCACATTTATTGAACACTGCCATAAGCAAGCATATGAAGATAATATAAGTAAACCCTAAAAGATCCCTGTCCAAAAGTAGTTAGTTCAAAGGGACTGTGTGTGCTCATTGTATTCCCAGTGTTTACTGTGGTGGTTTATACTGAGTAATTGTTTCCGAAATGAATGATCAATATAGTGTAGGAGAAAAGAGGTATAACATTTTACTGTGTGATAAATGTAATTCTGTGATAGAATTAAAAAGCAAACAAACAAAAAGCCTTAGAAGCCCTAGAGAGAAATAAGGATTATTTCAGAAGGTAAAAGGAGGTTAAATATTTGATTGCATCACTGTGTTTGCTGGTGGGGGAGTAGGACTAAATTGGAGAAATGAATACATATTCCTAGCTTAAGGTATGGCATGAGCAAAGGTTTGAAAGCATAAAAATGCATGGCCTAATTGGAGTTGCCTGATACGGTTTGATAGAGGGAGATAAGACTAGAATGATAGATTGGCTCCAGATTTTTAAGAACTAATGATACAAAGAATTTGGATTTTTTTGTTTTCAGTCAGGAGCAATCAAAGGAAGGGGTCGGGTATGTGATCAAATCTGAATTTTAGAGATTAGCTATGAGGCCTTGATAATGACTAGAGAGAGTCTAGAAAGGGAGACTTAATGTTATAGCAAAGTTGAAAGAGAGTAAAATACAAGAGAGTGACATGAAAGATGGCAAAGAACAGATTTGGGATATGTTTTGGAACTAAAAGCCATTAGAATTCCAAGGGAGAATGAGAAAAGGAGTCAGGGATTTGCGGGGGGCGGGGGGACATTTCCAACTTGGATTAGTGGTTATTAACCACTGATAAGGAAGCTATCAGGAAGAACATGTTTGTGTGAAGATGGGCTCTGCTTTGGATATATGGAGTCGATTTTGAGGTGGGCAGATCCCACCTATGTATTCTCATAACACCATATGCATACCTCTTACTGCACCAAGCACTATATTGTAATTACTTGTTTGCTTGTCCGTGTTCTCTACTATAAGCCTGTCAAGAGTAAAGAGTACCTTTCCTCACCGTAACACTCTACCTAGTGCCTGGCACATAACAGATACTCAATACTGAATAAGTAATTAAAAAAAAAACACCACAGAACAAAACACAAACACCCACATGAAATAAGGCAGAAAAACAGAGCTACAGTATCATCAGCATACAAAAAAAGTTAACAACACATGAGGTACTGAGATAGCTAGGGGCAAGTATGCAAGGAGGAAGAGGACAGGATGAATTTAAAGAGTGGGCAGGGATTTTCCTGGTGGTCCGGTGGTGAAGACTCCACACCCCAAATCAGTGTAGGGGTACTAGGTTTGATCCCTGGTCAGGGAACTAAATCTGTACAGCCAAATTTTTCTTTAAAAAAGTAAAGAATGGGCAGAGAAAAAACTTGAAAGACAAATGATAAAAGGTACTAGAGGTGGAAAATGGAAGCAAAAAGAGTTTCACAATAAGGAAATGATAAGCATTTTCATTTATTTCAGCCAGTGGAAATAAGATGAGAACTGAAAAGAATTGTTCAGATTCTTAAATTTTGTATTGTTGATTTTGTTTATATATATGTATGTGTGTCTGTGTACACACACACACACACGTATGTATTTTTTCCTTTCTGAATGAATGCTCAGAGTGTTAAAATACCCAACGTCACATAGACAAGGTTTGAATTCAGTTTTTAAAAGAAGAGATTTAGTAAGGGTTGGTGAGAGTTGCAGTAGCCAGATTTTGAGAGGGACTGCTTGGTGAGAGTGGGGAATCCTATTGAAGTGGAGGAGGAGTTCATACTCCTTCAGGAAGAATGTCAGGAAAACCAAGGAAATAAAGATGAACTTGAGTGCTTGGACTAGTGGCCAGAAACAAGCACATTTTACTTGTCTCAAGCATGTCAAGTTCAATTACAAGTATCACTCACATCTCTCTTATCAGGTTTGGTAGGTCACTTATTGGGAGGTGATTTATGCTCTGAAGGAAGGTTATGGCCAACCTAGATAGCATATTTAAAAGCAGAGACATTACTTTGCCAACAAAAGTCCGTCTAGTCAAAGCTATGGTTTTTCCAGTGGTCATGTATGGATGTGAGAGTTGGATGGTGAAGAAAGCTGAGTGCTGCAGAATTGATGCTTTTGAACTGTGGTGTTGGAGAAGACTCTTGAGAGTCCCTTGGACTGCAAGGAGATCCAATCAATCCATCCTAAAAGAGATCAATCCTGGGTGTTCATTGGAAGGACTGATGTTGAAGCTGAAACTCCCAATACTTTGGCCACCTCATGTGAAGAGTTGACTCATTGGAAAAGACCCTAATGCTGGGTAGGATTGGGGGCAGGAGGAGAAGGGGATGACAGAGGATGAGATGGTTGGATGGCATCACCGACTCGATGGACATGGGTTTGGGTAGACTCCGGGAGTTGGTGATGGACAGAGAGGCCTGGCGTGCTGCAATTCATGGGGTCGCAAAGAGTTGGACATGACTGAGCGACTGGACTGAACTGAACTGAATTGCACATTAGCAAATTCATATCACTGCAAGTTCACTGTTTATGTTACTGCTCTGAATAATGTTAGAAAAATACAAGTATCTGATGATATTCTGTCCAAAAGTTCAAGTTTTTAAAAAGTAAGCACTGGTTATCCAAGAGCTGACTGCTTTTGAAGAACTATCAAAAGAGCTCTTATCGTGGCTAGTTCTTTACCTTTTTACTCTCCTTTAACAGGTTTATAGTTTTAAGAGGAGATTGAGAATGAAAATGAATCTTAGTTCATTCAACAAGATTGAGCTATATTTTATACCACAATCTTTGCAAAAGTGCATAGTTGAGCATAGAGTTGTCACTGTGGTACAGAGGGGACTGTAACATAACCGAACCTTTGGTTTTGATGCATGAGGTTGCATAATTAAGTAAAATTGCCTATCATTTTAAGTTACTTGACTTATTAAAGGAGATAGAATGAAACATCCCTGCACTAGTACTCACCAGCCTGGCCCTGTTGGTAACTGGGCGTGTTGTAAGGGTCTAGGCTCATCACTTATATAAAGGGAGACAAACTGAGTGCCTCCCAGATACAGAATTGTTAGGATGATAAAATGAGATGAAGGTACATTTTAGTAATCTGTAAAGTGTTACACAGAGATACAAAGTATTCTTTTATGTTTATGCTATGCTAAGTCACCTCAGTCGTGTCCAACTCTGTGCGACCCCATAGATGGCAGCCCAGCCGTCCCTGGGATTCTCCAGGCAAGAACACTGGAGTGGGTTGCCATTTCCTTCTCCAATGCATAAAAGTGAAAGTGAAGTTGCTCAGTTGTGTCTGACTCTTAGCGACCCCATGGACTGCAGCCTACCAGGCTCCTCCATCCATGGGATTTTCCAGGCAAGGGTACTGGAGTGGGGTGCCATTGCCTTTACTTAAGTATAAAAAAATTAGATCCTGACGTGGTGGCTCAGACGGTAAAGAATACGCCTGCAATGCAGGAGAGCCGGTTCGATTTCTGGGTTGGGAAGATCCCTTGGAGAAGGGAATGGCAACCCACTCCAGTATTCTTGCCTGGTGGGCTACAGTCCACGGAGCTGCAAAGAGTCCGACACGACTGAGCAACTAACACTTTCACTTTCAAATTAGACTGGAACTAGAAGTGTTACATATATTTTGTGCTAATATTGTTTCCTAAATGACCAAAATCGGTTGATATTTGTTCTTTTAAAGTTGGGAGTTGGTTTCACTCTCCAGTTAATGAAAGAATGAAATGGAAAAGAACTGGCCATGATCAAGGCTCTTGACCATCCTTCAATAGCAGTTGCCTCTTGGATATACATATATCTATTCCTTACATCTATTCCTTAGTGTTTTTTAGTTGGAGGATAATTGCTTTACAGTGTTGTTTTGGTGTCTAATGTACAACATGAATCAGCTAGAAGTATGCCTATATCCCCTCCCTCTTCAGCCTCCCTCCCACTCCCTGTCCCATCCCCTCATCCCAGCCTTTCTTGGTTGTCACAAAGCACCGACTTGAGCTCCCTTGTTATACCAGCAGTTTCCCACTAGCTATTTTACACATGGTAGGGTATATATGTCAGTGCTACAGAGAATAATTTTTATAATGACTCTAAGAGGTAGGTAGTACACCATTTTCATTTACGGAAACTTAAGGCTTAGTATGTCCAAGCTTACACTATTATTCAGTGGTAGAACCAGCATACTAACTTGGATTTTTTCCTAACTCTTAACTGTTTGCTTTACCATCATAAATGATGACTTCTATTCTTACTGACAGTCTATAGAAGCTGCTCTTGCCTTTTTCATTGGGTGGCTCTTGTTATCTTACGTCTTTTATTTCCCATTTATCCTATTTCTTTAGTACACATTTGAGCACCTACTATGGCCAATTATTCTTTCACTTGTTAGGGCTACAGCAGCTAATGAAACAGGCAGAAATCCCTGCCCTTGTGCTTACCTGATATTTAAAAACAAATTATGATTACAAGGTAAATGTGTCAAACAGTGATAGGTGGTATAGAGAAAATAGGAAGAGGGATGGTAGTGTAGGGTGTTTGGGGGGAGGAAGTTTGTCCTTGAGTGTCCATGAGAATTAGAGTAGGGGGCTTCTTGTGGTAGCTGGTGTAAGCAGGGATGAAGAAAAACAAAATTAGTTCTTATGGTCTCAAGACAGAGATTGTGAATACTCTAGAATTTTTCCAGGATTATATGAAGTTCTGGGGTACCTCTTTGTTGTGTAGACCTGGGGAGGGTGGTGTGGTCTTATCTAGAATCCTTGGAGCTTGTGGACTAACTCTTCACTTCTGCCCATGGAGGCTGGAGAACGGGAGCCTTATTACATGACCCCTCCTATACTGCTTAGTGTTTTGATAAATCTCATTCCTACTGAGTGATTCAGTTACTTTCAGGTGCCAAAACAAACAGTAAAGTATCTTATAAAGTGTACTTTCCTGTCACCTCCTCAAAGAAAATAGGTTGAACTTGGAGCCTGCCAAATCTTCTCAGTTCCGTAGTGTAAATACCAAAGTATATTATTTTTGAGTCTAGAATATTGTAGAAAGTTGTCAGTGTCTCTGAGATCATTGCTTTAGAGAACTTTCCCAGGCCCTCTGCTATCTTACTATTAGTAACATTTTTAAAAACATGGAAAAAAGACTAAAAATTAGCATGAAAACCTTACCTAAGGGACAAGTTCTAAAAAAAAAAAATGGAGACTCCTTTATCTGATACTGAGTGTTGTGGAACAAGGCCCAGATGTGTCACATGGGCAAAGCATTGCCATCTAAATGAAAGTTTTTGGCTTTACTTCTAACCAGTTAAATTACAACCATTACCTTGAACAAATTATACCATCTCTCTAAGCCTCAATTTCCTAATCTGTGAAACAGATATATGAGTATTAAGTTTGGTGTTGAGGGAGCTCAACATCAGATTTTAACACAATGTAATAGGTACTGTTAAAATGTAAAACTGCTATGGGTTCAGAAATGATTCGGGCAGTGCTTTTGACTCTGGGTAGAGACTGGGCAGGCTTCTTGGAAAAGGAGGGTTATTAGGTCACGAATGATTATTTGGAGTTGACTGAGTACTGAAGCAAGGGAAGCACTTTAGGAAGAAGATCCTATGAGGGCAGACACCTCAAGAGATTAAAATATATATCCTCAGCAAAGACATTTCCTCCTCTACTATATTTCTTAACTCTTCAACATGTTTCCATAGTTTTCTTTACCCTAAATCAGTAGCTATTCACTTGCTCAATATCCCTCTGTTCTCTACCAAATTATAAATTGCTTTTGGGCAAGAATCTAATTTTTCTTGTTTAGCATATTTTGTTTATAAACTAGAAACTTGGGAAATATTCATTGCATGAATGAAGCAGGACTGCATTTTTTTTAAAGTTTTCAGAAGTACATTTGAGGCATCTGTATGCTACACTATGCATTTAGATATAGTCCTATGAAATGTAGAGCCTTTAAACAAAGAAATCAGCTTAAATAGAAAGCAGCAAGGAGTCCAGGGTTTGAGCTTTAGTTATACACGATCAAATGACCCAATGGGGTTGCCATTTCCTTATCTGTTTAACAGTACTGATAACTGCTAAGTTTTCTTCCAACTACAGTATTCAGGGATTGTGTCGTTTTTGCTGCCAGGTGCTTAGCCAGATGTTAGCTTCTGAGGGAAAAATAGTGCTTGGCATATGGTGTATTGCTCAATAAATATATGTTCAGTTAAAAATCCAAAACAGATCCGGACCTTTTCTTTAATAAATTCTCAGAGTTTTTACCTCTTTGAGGTATATAAGATGAGCATACTGCGAGAGCAACTTTTTTAAAGAGCAAGTTTTGTTTATTGGTTAAAGCTGAGTATAGTGTTGTGTTGTTTCTTCTGTGGTTGTTTTGGCAACCAAATGGGAACATTGCCACAAAACATGCAGAACCAGATTTTTAAATGGGAGATGAGTTTGAATTTTATTCCATGAGTCAATAAATAATTGAATGGATTTTCATAAATGACACATTTTTTTCTGCTTCTTGCTGAAAATTTTTGGCCTGAAACTTCCTTATTGATAATGTTCATTTTGAGTTGAGTTCTAAGAAACTGTGGGATGGGATTATAGAGTTTTTAATAGACCTCTGGTTTCTTGCTACATACAGTATTTCCCTGCTCTAAAATTTATGCTTGCCCTGAATTTATTTTTCTTTGGGGTTAAAATGAAATTTTGTTTCTTAAAACATGTTGTTAGTATAAGTATCAGTATTGTTGGGGAAACCTTACTGTCTTGCATGCATGTTTATTGTCCTAAGTGCTTTCAATTTCATTTGTTTGTGCAGCTTTACAAAGAAAAGGATAGACAGTAAGTTTAGTACTTTTTATGTTCTCCAAAAGGAATAGAGTTACCAGAATGCTGAAGAAATCAGTGTAGGTAGGCAGAGTTATTCTCAAGGGAATGTTTTTATTTGTTTATTTTTTTTGAAATCTGAACTACCTTGGCCCTGAATTTCATCGAATTCCCTTATATATGGAATAAAAAGCCTAACCTGTAAGTAGTGAAAGTCTTTGGAAAATATTTTGAAAGTTTGTTTTGTTTTTTTTTTTTCAAGTTTTTCCATATGTAATTTGTAAAACTTAGAACATAATTGAATATCTGGCAGACATTCTATATGAGTATCTTTATGGTTTTTGTTTTTCAGGCATTTTTAAAATATTTAATTATTCATGAGTTGAGCTTCATTCTTGAGTCATGGATGACAAGGCTTCTGTTGGAAAAATCAGTGTCTCCTCAGACTCTGTGTCTACTCTTAATAGTGAAGATTTTGTCTTGGTTTCCAGGCAAGGAGATGAGACACCATCTACAAATAATGGAAGTGATGACGAGAAAACAGGACTCAAGGTAAAATTCCATAACCTAAGTTTCTTTTGCTTAGCCTTGCTAAGTCATTGCAAAACTTGGCCTTAATAGGAAGGTATATGGAGTGATAGTGAGAACATGGAAAAAATATCCTTTTTTTAATGCTGAAGAGTTTTATTTACAAATATATCTGATAAGGGATTTTCAATTTGATTAGCTTCTAAATCTGTTATCTCTAACTGTGTAATAACTAGTGATCATAGTATAAGCATTTGTTATTTTAGTTTTATTTTCATGTTACCATTGAGTTAGAGGTGATTCTTTTGGGCCTTTTATATATAGTGTAAAGGCAGTGGCAGGTCAGCACTGCTATTTATAAAAATAAGTTTTAGAATTACTAAAACAGGACTTAAAATTCCTGGCTTTTGGCTGTTTCTGTTTGTTTTCTCAGCAAAATAGATCACTGTTACATCTTCTTCCATACTCTGTTACTGTTTCTGCTCTTTTTGGATATAAATAAAAACAGATTACCTGTTAATGTCATTTAAAATGTAAGTAGCTTTAAAAGTACTTTGATTTCTGTTTGTTTTTTATTCCACAAGTATTTATTGAGTATTGACTTTGTGCCAAGTACTGTTCTAAGTACTAGACGTACAGTAGCAAGTAAGACAGGCAAGATCCCCTGCTCTCCTAGAGCTTTTAATCAAATGTGGGAAACAGACCCTAGGCAAACAGGAAGTGAATGTTAAGTAAATTTAGGTGGTTTGAAGAAAATCAAAGCAGACTACATTGGTAAAGAGTGAATGGCAGGTATACTGTTTTAGAGAATGTCTTCAAATGGCATTTGAGCTGAGATCTGAATGAAATGAGAAAGAACTTGTTCATGGAGAAATGTGAAGAAAGAGTTTTCCACAGGGAACAGAAAATAAAAAAGATCCTAAGGAAGACCACCCTTTTTAGGACAGAGATTAAAGCAGAGTGAGTAAAGTAAATAAAAAGTGCTAAAGTATGAGATACAATGATGTGTAGGAACTGGATTGTGTAGAGCTTTGTAGAGCTTAGGAATTTGGACTGAGAGAGACAGCATGGATGGCGTGAGCTCTGGACCCACTCCCCAGTGAAATTGATAACACTTTTTTTAAATTAATGTCTGGAAATGTTCTAAAGGCCATGCAGCAATTGAAGAAACATTTATTCAAAGCATTTTTACTAAACTTTGGGAAAGAACCTTTGGTAGTTGAACCAAGACTTGTTTTTCTGTCTCCTCTCCCAACTGAGGGCTGCCCTGGTGGCTCAGACGATAAAGAATATGCCTGCAGTGCAGGAGACCCGAATTCGATTCCTGGGTCTGGAAGATCCTCTGGAGAAGGGATAGGCTACCCAGTCCAATATTCTTGCCTGGATAATTCCACAGACAGAGAAGCCTGGTTGGCTACAGTCCATGGGGTTGCAAAGAGTCAGACACGACTGAGCAACTAACGCTTCCCCCAACTGAGCAAGATGGCAACTCATTCTAGATTGGTACTATCAAGAAAATAGGGTTTCCTTTCCCCACAGTTCCCTTGGAGGGCTGTCTTCCAGGGAAGAGCAGTATGAGAACATTCCTCATCCTGCCTCTATCTGCCTTTTGCTGGTCAAGTGTGACTGAGTGGTAATGGCTGCCTTCTTTTGCCCACCCCTCACTTCTGGGATGAAAACTCTACCTAGGGCACAGTGCTGCTGAGAACATGGAGAGCCCAGTTGCCCTTAACCTGGCTCTAGCGTGTCAGGTAGTGGTTCTATATTAATGGTGGCAAGTTAAGAACACCAGAGACTACTGCACTACCTCCCACACCTACCAATTACTCATCCTTTGGAAATGGAGTGTTGCTCAGAAGTATGCCATTGTCTACACTCCCAAATTCATACCTGTAGCTCAGAGATTTTACCTGCAATGAGGAATGGGCCACAACACAGCTTGTAATCTCTTCCCAAAGGAGCTGACTTTGTTTACAACAGAGTGTAGAGAAGTTCAAGCCTCTCAAAAACAGTGGAGGTGGTAGTGAAAAGTAATTGGGAGAAGATTGTTAGATTAATTAGACATACAGGTTTAACTTCAGGCTTGCTGGGAGGAGACCACCTATGATAGGGAGGGCCACATCTCAAACACTGACCTCTAGAGCTCTCCCATCAAAGTAACCTAATTTGATTGGGTTGTTCTGTAGAGCAGTTTATTGCCTGAGAGGACTGTTGAGAATTATAGAGCAAATCAGCCACAGTTAGTGGAGCCTAATGTCTACATGTGGTCATAGAGACAGAGCATCTTACCAGAGCTGCTACCCCAGGATGAATGATGACAAATCACCCCAGAGGAGCAGCATCAAAGGTTTAACACCGTGGGAATTAGGGGAATAAAATTTACTAAAATAAGTCAGCCAGTCGCTAAATAAACAAGCATAAATAAAATAAGTCCCAGAACATGGAGACCAGTACCGAGAACTGGAACAACATATTTTCTAAAATAATATAGTTTCCAACACAGAATTTTGAGACATGCAAAGAAACAAGAAAATATTACCCATACATCATGTTTAAAAGACAAAGTGACTTGTTGGATCTAATATGCAAACTCGGAAAGTAGCTGTTATTAGAATGTTCGGTGAACATCCTAAAGAAATCATGCTTAAAGAAATAAAGTAGGATGGCAATGGCAAATCAAATAGAAAATATCATGAAGAAGATAACAAATTACAAATTGAAAAGGACCAAATGGAAATTCTGAAATGGAAGAACACAGTAAGTGAAATGAAGACGTCACTAGAGAAGCCCAACAATAAATTTAAACTGGCAAAAGGAAGAATTAATGGAGAGAAATGTTATCAAAATGGCAGTACAAGAGTTTCTACCATCCTGCCCTCAAAAAACACCAGTGTAGACACTAACGGATGTGAGTGCCTTCATGGACGTTCAAGAATCCAACAGAGAAGTTCCTGCACATTGCTGGGGCAAAAGCATCCGATATTGGACCCACTGAAGATGATGAACAGTTTCATTTTATGTGTGCCACCTCACCCCCCCTCTGGTGGCACAGCCCAGTGCCAGCAGATAGTCAGCTCATGATTTCTTCCACGGGGGAAACTGAGAGTGTGTGATTGAGCACCTGACTTCCCTGGCTTTGTGGGACACACCAAAAAGGCCCATTTCTATCTCACATCATCCAAAGTACTCAGTCATAAACTATACAACCTGGGGATCGACAGCTGTACTGAGAGAACAGCAGCCAAGGTTGGGAATGGAACATATCAATGGGGTGTGAATGCTACTAACTGCTTTGGGGACTCCATCAGGAAACCCACCCATGAGCCACCGGGGTCGACTCCTGTACCAGTTCTCCAACTGGCTCATGAGCACTGCTAAACTCCACACACCTCACTCAAACATGTCCTTACCCTGTGACTGCCTCCCTGAGCAGCCCTGAAGGCAAAAATGCTAAGTGTGAGTCTTTGCAAATATCTGGTGAACACATGCCAAAAGTCAACCAGATTATGCAGGATTGGAGGAAACTACACACTGGAGCATTCATCATCTTAGAGAAAACAAATGCAGTAGAGCGCATCAACAGATGGATCACACAGAAGAAAATACTGTGTAGTACAAGACAGATTGCTTGAAACTATCTGGTCTGAAAACAGGGGGAATGAAAACAATGAGTGAAGAAAACCTGTGTGAAGTGTCACATTATCACTAAAATAATCAACTTAGGCATTACTGGAGTCCCAGAAGGACAAGAAAGGGAGAAATGTGCAGAAAGCTTCTTTAGAGACATAATGATTGAAAACTTCCAAAATTGGGGGAGAAGTTTGGATATCTGAATTCATGAAGTTTATAGGCTCCCCCCAGATATCAACCCCAAGTGCCTCTCCAAGATACATTACAATAAGGCTTTAAAATTAAAGACAGGGACTTCCTTGGCAGTCCAGTAGTTAAGATGCTGCTCTCCCAATGCAGGGGGGGCCTGGGTTCGATTCCTGGTCAGGGAACTAGACCTCACATGCTGCAACTAAAGATCCTGCATGCCACAACTAAGACCCCGTGTAACCAAATAAATATTTTTTTTAAAAAAAAAGTCTGAAGCAACTAGAAGAAAACAAGCTTCTCGTATTACAAAGGAAACAAGCCCACCACCACCACCACCAATAAGGCTTTTAGCATATTTATCAGCAGAAACCTTGCAAGCTAGAAGAGAATGGGATGATATACGCAAGGAAAGAAGCTGCCAACCAAGAATACTTTAGTTGACAAAACTGTCCTTCAGAAGTGAAGGAAAGGTGATTCCCTAGTGCTCCAGTGATTAGGATTTCATGCTTTCACTGCCCAGGGTGCAGATTCAGTTCCTAGTTGGGGCACTTAGATTGCGCATGCCACGTGTCATGGCCAAAAAAAAAAACAAGAGGAGAAGGATGACAGGTTTTTCCCTCTATCTGAAAGTAGGATGTTCCTATGAAACTTTGTAAGCTGAAATGGCATAGAGTAGAGTATCCCCTGCTTTCTAAAAGTTTGTTTTACCACTTTTCTTGTATAAAGGGTCTACTCTAGTACAGTAGTTGCTTTTTTCATAAAAGCAAAAGTCATCTTCAGATTTCTTTCAGTTAGCAAAAACAGGTACTAATGTAGGCCTTCTAAGAAAGCAAAGTGGTATGATTCAAAGTTTTGGAAAGTGGGAGATACTTGTGATGGAGGGAGTTGATCATTAGACCTTTATAAAGTGCTGAAAGGAGTTCTTCAATCTGAAATGAAAGGACTCTAGTTAGTAATATGAAAATATAAAATACACTGGAAAAGGTAAGTGTATGGTCAAAATCAGTATAGTTTAATACTGTAATGTGGTGTGTTGGTTAAGTAAATCTAGATTAAAAGTTAAAGGACAAAGGTATTAAAAATAACTATAGCTACGATGAATACATAATGTAGAAATTTAAATTGTGCCATCAAAAACAATGTTTGGGGAAGTAAAAGGTAGAGCTTTGTATGGGGTTGAAGTTAGGTTCCCAATGTAAAATACGTTATATCCTGTAAAATGTTATATATAAATCTCATGGTAATTACAAATTAATAACCCACAATAAACACACAAAAGATTAAAAGAAGGGATACCACTCTAGAAAGTATACCACTATAGAAAACCATCAATTAGGGAAGATAACGAGAAGAAGAAAGGAATAAGGGACCTGTAAAACAGCCAGAAAACAATAACATAATATTAGTAAGTTCTTATCTATCAGTAATTGTTTTAAATGCAAATGAATTAAATTCTCCGATCAAGTGACAGTATCAGAATGTATTAAAAACAAGAAAAAGACCGCACTGTATGCTGCCCATAAGAGACTTATTTCAGCTTTAAGGACACACATAGACTTATCTGTGTATCATGTAGAGAGATGAAAAGTTATTCCATGCAAATGGAATGAAAAGCACCATTTCAAAACATGTATATGTTAGGTCACAAAACAAATCTTAACAAGTTTAACAAGACTGAAATCATACCAGTTATCTTTTCTGACTACAGTGGTATAAAATTAAAAATCAGCCAAAGGGGGAAAACTTGAAAATCTACAAATATGTGGAAATTAAACAACATACTTCTAACCAACCAGTGGTTGGTCAAAAAATAAATGCAACCACTCAAAAAATAAAGGGAAATCAGAAAACATCATGAAAGAAACAAATATGGAAATACAACATATTCCACATTCCATGATTTATATGTGGAATCTAAAAAGCCAAACTATAGAAACTGAGTAAAATGGTTTTGCCCAGAGGTGGGCATTGGTGATAGAAGAAAAGGAGATTTTGGTGAGAGATGACAGACATCCTCTCCTCCATAAATAAAAACACGTACTATATATTTCATTTATATATAATTTTTAAAAATGCAAAGCTAATCTTCAGTCATAAAAAGTGGGGCAGTGATTGCCTGGGAGAGGGACAGTGAAATGGGGAAGAAGAGTAAGAATCCAAAGGTGCAGCACTACAGTGGTGTGCGTGCATGTGTGTATGTATATGTGTTTACACAAACATATGCATTTATATAATGTTAAAGAAGTGTCAGTGCTACATTAGGAAGTTATTTTCTAAATAAAGCAGTAAAAGAATAAAGGAATGAAAAATATATGAGACAGATAAATAAAAAGTAAATTTAGGCACACCTAAATTCAACTATTATCAGTTATATCAATAATAACATTGAATGTGAATAGATTAGCAATATGATCAAAAAAAGTAGAAATTGTCAGCATTGGATAAAACATCTAGAAGATCCATCTTAGATTCAAAGATATATATAGATTTAACTTAAATAGATGGGAAAAGTTAATGCTAACAGCAATCAGAGAAAATGATTACAGTGATGTTAGGCAATATAGACTCTAAAACAATGTTACTAGAGATGAAATGAACGCTTTATAATCTTATAAGGGTCCACCAGAAAGGTCTGACAATGTATACCTAATAAAGGAACTCCAAAATACATGAAGGCCTTGGATTTTAGAGATGGGTTTTGGAACTGAGATTTCCTTTATAAAGCACCCTCAGGAGATACATCCTAAATGGATATTACTTGAAATATAATTAACTGCTTACAGTCACAGGAAGAAAATAACACAGAGAAGAAAATAAGACACAGAAGCTTCTATGTCTTAACTTCGATACTGATTTGGAGGAGAGTCTTGTTGAGAATTTGTACCCATAGGCTTGCCTTCATGTATATTTGGGGCTTGAATTTACACTACCTTCATGTTCCTGGGTTCGGAGAAGGCAATGGCACCCCACTCCAGTACTCTTGCCTGGAAAATCCCATGGACGGAGGAGCCTAGTAGGCTACAGTCCATGGGGTCGCTAAGAGTCGGACACGACTGAGCGACTTCACTTTCACTTTACCCTTTCAAGCACTGGAGAAGGAAATGGCAACCCACTCCAGTATTCTTGCCTGGAGAATCCCAGGGATGGCGGAGCCTGGTGGGCTGCCGTCTATGGGGTCGCACAGAGTCGGACACGACTGAAGCGACTTAGCAGCAGCAGCAGCAGCAGCATGTTCCTGGGTTAATAATTCCTTTTGGGCACCTGACAGGATCAATTGTAAAACTGTGGAGGGACTTGCTTGCCATCCAGGCTGCATAGTATTCCCATGGATAACTCTGATAAAGAATAGTGCACAATTCAGAATTTACAAAGGACAGTTCATCACAAGCAAGAGTCAGCAAACCAGAACTGGCGTTTGAATTATTAGCTGTAACCTTAAGATGGGCATGATTAAAATGACTAAACATTTAAAGAAAATTTTGGAAACATTAGAAAAGGACAAAGTTACAAAAGATTTTAATATTCCAAGCAAACTAAAAATAGAACTTCTACAAATGAAAATTAGCCTCAATGAAATTAAAGGTACAACAGATACGTTACCCACAAAATTCTGAGAAAGTTACAGAAAATAGTATTGAAAGATGACAAAATAAGAAAAAGCAATTAAGAAATATGGAGACTGGGATACGAAGGACCAACAAGTACCTAAGTGTTCCTTCAGAATAGAACGAAGGAGGGGGGAATTCCCTGGTGGTCCAATGGTTAGGACTGTGCGCTTCCATTGCAGGGGTCACGGGTTCTTTTCCTGGTTAGGAAACTGAGATCCTGCACACTGTGCAGCGTGACCAAAAACAGAATGAGGGAAAGGAAATAAACATAACAGTGGAATATTTTCCAAAAGTGATGATATATAAACTCTCAGCTTAGAAAATCAGAATGAATCCCAACCAGTATGACGGTGTTTGGCCACCTAATGTGAAGAGCTGACTCATTTGAAAAGACCCTGGTGCTGGGAAAGATTGAGGGCAGGAGGAGAAGGGGACGACAGAGGATGAGATGATTGGATGGCATCACTGACTCAATGGACATGAGTTTGGGTAAACTCTGGGACTTGGTGACAGACAGGGAGGCCTGGCATGCTGCGGTTCATGGGGTCGCAAAGAGTCGGACATGACTGAGCAACAGAACTGATGACAGTAAAACTGCAGAACATCACAACCAAAGAGGAGTTCTTAAAAGGCTGAATGAGGAGATGAATAGGACATAGTTCGTGTCCTCAAGATGCTTACAGCTTAGGGTAGATGACAGTGGTTAAAAATGTTGCGGCCCGCTGTGTCCTGCGGGGGATGGGGCGGTCCGGAAAAAAAAAAAAAAATGTTGTTGCGATCATTTCTACTAGTCTTTGTAACAAACAACTCAAAAATCAGTGGCTTGAAAAACAATTTATTCTCATGATTGTGAATTGACTGGATGTTTTGCTGGGCTTGGCTTCCCTGGTGGTTCAGACCGTAAAGAACCTGCCTGCAACGTGGGAGACCTGGGTTCTATCCCTGGGTCGGGAAGATCCCCTGGAGGAGGGCATGGCAACCCACTCCAGTATTCTTGCCTGGAGAATCCCATGGACAAAAGAGTCTGGTGGGCTACAGTCTATGGCGTCACAAAGAGTTGGACATGACTGAGCGACTAAGCACAGCACAGCACATTTGGATTAATTCAACTTCATTCAGCTGGTGTGTTGGCTGGGCACGGGCTTGACTGAGTCTTTCTATGTGGTTTTCAACTTAGGCTTCTTCCCAGCATAGTGGTCTTAGGGCAGATGTGAAAGCTGTAAGGCCTCTTTTAAATCTGAGGTTTGTAAGTTACATGGTGTCACCTCTACCACATTCTTTTGTGGTAGAAAAGCAAGTCATAAGGCCAGCCCAGATTTCATGGGTTTAGAGAACTAGACTATACTTTTTGATGAAGGAAGTTTAGAGATTTTGTAGCCGTATCTAATTTTCAACATCAATTTAATTAGGTCAGTACCATGGTAGAGGTTAACAGAAGGATGCTATAGAACAAAGCAGGCAGAAAGTTATCCTAGCTTGGGGGAGGAGTCAAGGAAGACTTCTTTGAGAGAGTTAGTCCTTTAAAAGAAAGCTGTATGTGATGGTGTAGTCATAAAAAACACAGGTATTTTTCTTTATTAAATTTTCTGACAGCTCACATCAAAATCTGAGAATTTTCCATAAATTCAGAACACGTTGCATTTTCTCTACCTCACTTGTCTCGTGTGGGAATCCTGCACCCTTTAGCTCTTAGCCAAAGATACTCTTTAAATGTTGGTTGAGGGTACATTGATGAGCTAGTACTTTTGAGGCATAAAGTTCAGTTGATAATTTTTTAAGCTTTTTAATGTTCATAGAGTTTTCTTCTTGAAAAATCCAGCTGACATTTTGGTTGGAAAAGAGTTGCCAAACTTTATTAGAGTAGTTAGCAGATACAGAAGTCACTGCTTACTTAGTATTGCCTGAATTAATCTGACTCAGTTTCTGAAACGGAGAAGGCAATGACAACCCACTCCAGTCCTCTTGCCTGGAAAATCCCATGGATGGAGGAGCTTGGTAGGCGGCAGTCCATGGGGTTGCTAGGAGTCGGACACAACTGAGCGACTTCACTTTCACTTTTCACCTTCATGCCTTGGAGAAGGAAATGGCAACCCACTCCAGTACTCTTGCCTGGAGAATCCCAGGGACGGGGGAGCCTGGTGGGCGGCCATCTCTGGGGTCACACAGAGTTGGACATGACTGAAGCGACTTAGCAGCAGCAGCAGCAGTTTCTGAAATTGTTTTAGAGTCAGTTGATCATGTCCTCTAAAATGCAGATCTTTTATTCAAGCAAAGTTACTGAACCATGAACACACAGTTTAAGGGGATCAGAGTGGTGGTTGGGTAGACACTGAAATATGTCACCATGACAAAATTCATCAAGTGCTAGAATATAGATATAAGCAAAGTTATATGAGAACGTAATTGTTGCCTGAAGAAGAAGAAAAAAGTTTTTGGTAGAGTAGTTAACAATTCAGCAGAGCCTTAAAGAGTGTTTAAGAATTTCTCTAAGAAGAGAGTCTTTGGTATGTGGAAAGATCAAGAAGCTTGAAGAGTTTGGAGTTAGGGCCACTGCATGCAGTAGAATTAAATGTGCATGCTTTTCTTTTTCTCCTTAGATGCAAAAGCAAATAGGCTTTTTGTCACTTTTTTCCTCTAATTATAGAAACAATGTATGTATGATGTAGAAAATTCATACAATAAGAAAAGTAAAGCCTAGTCTACCCATAATCCTATTATTTAGCGCAACCTAAGTATTTGGGGTCCTTCTTCAGTTGATTCTTAAAGATGAATGCACAAGGTTCTCTTTCCCTTCCCTTTTAAAATTAATGTCATTAGTTCCTAATGATAATGTTAGTTTGTTTTTTCTGGTCCTTCCTTTATATAGTAAAATAAAGACATGGATAATCAGAACAACTGCAGTTTATAAGTGAGGCACAAAGTGATTTAGTGATTTATCCAGGATCACAGAAAGGATGTATCATGAGTGGATTTAAAATGAGTTACTATACTTTTCAGTATCCAGCCTGGACTTCTGCTTCTTTTGTGCCTTGCTTTCTGATAAGCCTGAGATTTATATACTTGTTTGGAAATGGCTCAGCTGTTACCCTAAAGCTGAGCAAAATTACTTAGTTTGAACTATTTTCATTTGTATTTTTCACTGCAGTATGATACAAGTAGTGAGAACTGTAGATCTTCATGAATTTATCTTTAATTTCTGATTTTCTGTGGATTTTTCCAGCACACACTTTCATTTCCTAAGCACGTTTTATTGAAGACATAAAATGTCCACTAGAAAAGCATCTCACACTGCCTAAAGTAGCTTTGTATAACTGGCAAAGCAAGTAGAGCCTGGTTGATATTATTGCAGTGAAGGGAAACAGGAACTATAAAGTTAGAGGTAGAAAATTAAGACCAGGAAAGGACTCTGGATATTGCCTTTGGAACGTTTTGTCCTTAGGTTCGTGATGCAGTTTTGCTCTCAGGGAAATACACTTGTAGCCAGCTCTGCCACTTAAGTTACTACCTTTGATATTATTTAGAAATGACAGATGTTACTCCATTAATGCTTCTTTTGCACATAAATAGTAGGTGTGTGCTTAGTTTTCTTCAGACCAAGGAAAGTGGAAGGACTATTATTTTTTTTAAGTTATTATTTGCCTTTTTTTTTTTTTTAATCTCACCGCCAATAGGTGGACCAGAGTTTATTTAAAAATAGCTGAAAGTTGGGTAGGGAGATACTTATTGGATGCTTACTAGTTGGCAGGTACCGTGATGTGAGAAATGAGACAGTCCTTATAAAAATCACATGATTCATTGGTTCTAATGTATATAATGAGTGTCCAGAGATTGTATCATTGAACAACGGCAGTCTTGTGAGATAGGTATTAACATTCTCATTTTAGAGATGGGACAGTTGTGGCTCCCAGGGGTTAATTTGCCCATCGCCACCAGAGTTAGCGTCAGAGGCATGTCCCCAACTCACATTTGCCTTACTGTGGAGCCCAAGCAGGACTACTGAGTGTAGCTGCATAGGCCATCCCCTGTGCACTCCCAGGCTGATGCTGTTCACGTAGACTGTGATGTGAACGGTGCCCCCTGGAGTCGTGCCACAAGCCAACTCTTGTTCCAGTTTTTTGTTTTTGTTTTTACTACCCCTGTACTATGTAAGTAGAATTATAAATAAATCACTCCCTGAGCAATCTCTGTCCTTGCAAACATCTATGTCTGTGTTTGGTGACTTTATACTTAAATGTTTTTTTCCTCTCGATTCAGGAACATTTTAAACAACTCTCCCCTCCTCTACTTAAAGATTACATGGAGATGAACACAAACCAAAACATGACCTTTAGTTATCTATGCATATCTGCTTTGCTTTCTTATTTTTATATTTGGGCTAAATTAAGTTAGAAGTGTTTTTTGGACTTGAGATAATTGTGTTTTGTTGTTGTTGTTCAGTCGCTAAGTCATGTCCAACTCTTTGCAACTCCATCAACTGCAGCATGCCAGGCTTCCCTGTTCTTCACTGTCTCCCAGACTTTGCTCAAACCTCATGCCATCTCATCCTCTGTTGTCCCCTTCTCCTCTTGCCCTCAGTCTTTCCCAGCATCAGGGTCTTTTCCAGTGAGTGAGCTCTTCACAACAGGTGGCCAAAGTATTGGAGCTTCAGCATCAGTCCTTCCAATGAATGTTCACGGTTGATTTCCTTTAGGATTGACTGGTTTGATATCCTTGCTGTCTGGGGGACTCTCAAGAACCTTCTCTAGCACCTTACTTCGAAAGTGTCACTTCTTCAGTGCTCAACCTTCTTTATGATCCATCTCTCACAACTGTACATGACTACTGGAAAAACCATAGCTTTGACTGTATGGACCTTTGTAACATGCTGTTAGTATTTGGTCCTGCCCAGTATTCTTACAGTAAATGTAAAACCTTAATGACATTAATAATCATAGGAAATGATGGTATTTGTTTTTGTTTTAAGTAGTTAACAAAGCTAAAATAAATCAGATTTGCTTAACTGTCAACAAAACCAAAATTTATAGACTATCCAGATTAGATAAAATAATATTTTGGTTTTTATTTTTGGCATTTATAAAGTTCATTTCATTAAATATGTATTGTAGATACACTTTGTACCTGTCATTACACCAGGCTTTGGGAATATAAAGATAATTTAAGAGAGTCTCTGCTATCTAATAATGCCCAGTCTGGCTGAAGGGGCCCACTAAGCAGATATTCTCTAAAATATGTAGCAATGCACTCCGTAAAAAGGGAATGATTTAACCCCATATATGAGGCTTAAGGTCTCCCAGAGGAGGTAACCGAATTTAAGCTTGGTGTTTAAGAGTAGAAAAGCAAGCAAGAGGGTATTCCAGGAAAGGGAACAATCTATGCAAAGCTTAAATGTTTGAAAGTTTGTGATGTGTCTTGGGGAATTTGAGTGGCTTGATGTGACTGCTAAGAGGTGAGAAGGTAATTAGACAAGGTTGTGAGAAACTCGTAGAACATAGAAATGATTTTGGGCTTTGTCTTATGGATATTGAGGAAACATGGAAGAGGTTAAAAATAAGGCAGTGCTTGATGAGAAGTAAAATTTACAGTTGTAACTTGACTGGCCAAATGAATGGTAGATCAGAGAGGAGAAAGAAGGCATGGAAAACACTACCTTTCCAATAGGCTTACATAAATCCAAAGAGGTTCCTATGGTGTTAACTATGCAGAGAGATGGAGGAAAATGCACAATTGAGCAAGGATCAGTAGGATTTGTGAGTAGTGTGTGAGTGAGAGGGATGAAGGATGACTGTAACCCTTCATTTGGTCGCTGAGTGGATGGATAGTAGTGCAATTCATTGATTTAAAAAAAAAAGATGGGAAGAGGATTAGAGTTCTGACACAGTAAGTTTGGAGTATCTACCTGAAGGTGTCTGTTCAGTAGAGGGTGAGGGATTGTAGATGCATATTAGGGGTTGTTTATATATCGTTGGGAGTGGATAAAATGATATTGGAAAATCTGTAAAATGAAGTTATTGCCAAAAACAGAATCCTGGATGAACACTTTCTGAGGGCTGTTGTAGGAAAAAGGAGCAGTTGTGTTCTCAAGTTTCATCTTTCATAGAAATCACATTTTTTTCCTGTTTTTAAAAAAATAGCCTTTGTTTTGAAAAGCAGTTTTAGATTCACAGCAAAATTAACAAAAAGGAACAGAGATTTCCCATATAACCTCTGCCTCCACATTGCATAGCCTCTCCTATTACCATTATCCCCTTTCTAGTTTAAGTCAAGTCTGTTGAGAAATTAGACTTCCCTGGCAGTCCAATGGTTAATACTCTGAGCTTCCAATACAGGCGGCATGGGTTTGATCCCTGGTTGGAGAACTAAGGGCCCCACATGCTGCATGGCATGGCCAAAAGGAAAAAAAGTATTGAGGTAAAATTTACACACAGTAAAATACATCCCTTTTAAGTATACAATTCTATGAATTTTAATGAATGTAAACTCTTATTATGTAATCACAACCATAATCAAGATACAGAATATTTTCCCCATTCCCAGCCTCTGTCAGTCAATCTGATTTCTGTCTCTCTAGTTTTGCCTTTTCCAGAATGCCGTGTAAATTGAATCATACAGTATCTAGCCTTTTGTGTCTGTTTCTTTTATTTAGAATAATTCTTTTGTGTTATCCATGTTGTTCTAATATTAGTAATTCGTTCCTTTTTATTGCCGAAAGTGAAAGTGAAGTCACTCAGTCATGTCCGACTCTTTGCGACCCCATGGACTGTAGTCTGCCATTCTCCTCTGTCCATGGGATTTTCCAGGCAAGAGTACTGGAGTGGGTTACCATTTCCTTCTCCAGAGGATCTTCCCAACCCAGGGATTGAACCTGGGTCTCCTGCACTGTAGGTAGACACTTGACCATCCGAGCCAGTATTCAATTGTATAGCTGTATGGAAGTTATCCATTCACCACTTGATAAACATTTACTTTGTACTCAGCTTTTGGCAATTATGAATAATGCTGCTGTAAGCATTCACAAAAGTGCACTTCTTTTTTTTTCTTTTATGCATGCTTTCTGTGTCCTAAGAAACCTTTGTGTCCCAGGATCACAAAGAATTTCTCCTATGTGTTTTCTTCTGTAAACGTTACAGTTTTCAGATTTACATTTAGATCTGCAATCCATTTTGCATTAATTTTTGTATGTGATGTAAGAAATGGATGTTCTTGCATGTGTTTGATGCCAGGTTAGTTGTTCAGCACTGTTTCTTTTACTTTATTACCTTTCTCTTGAGTTACCTAGCCAACTTTGTTGAAAACAATTGTCCGTGTATGTGTAGGTCTATTTCTGAGTTCTGTTCTGTTTCATTGGTCTATATAGCTGTCCTTTCACTAATAGCAGTATCTTGATTGCTTTAGCTGCAACTATATTTATTTTAGAGATGATCATGGTGTCTGTTAAGAATGCTGTTGGCAGCAAGAAACAGAAAGCCCTGCTGATAATGAGTTTATTTTTCTGTTATGACAGGAAGTCAGAGATAAACAGTTGCTGGTTTAAGCTCTTCATTTATAGGATGGGTGAACAAAACTGTACCCTGCTGGCCTCATCTGGCCTGACAACTGTTTCATAAATCACCTGTGAAGGTTCTTTAAAATGTATATGCCAAGGCTTTATCTCTGAGACTAATTTAGTTGCTAGGGTAGGAGGTAAGTGAATAGAGGGAGGATCAAGTATTTTAATTTTAACGTGCTTCCTGGTGATATTGGTAATTGTATTGTGTAGTCATGAACCATTAAGCTAAAGTTGGTTCCCAGACTAGCAACATCACCATCACGTGGAAACTTTAAAAATTCTAATTATCAGTCCTATGCCAGGCTTACTGAATAGGAATTCTGCTAAGGGCCCAACAGATTGTGTTTTACTATGTTCTTCAGGGGCCAGAGTTAGGGAACCTTGAAAGGCATTGCTGAATGTTTCCCTATTGAATGTTTCCCATATGGAAACATTCAGATTAATTTATTGTCTTTAAAAAAAAAAAAAGACTTAATTGAGATAAGTATTATTAAATAAATTATGTCACATATGGTTAAGTTTGAAATTGGATTGAAGGTGCACAAATGATCTAAATGGTAAGTGTTGAATACTGTATTGGAACTAATTATTCACGGCATAAGTTAGGTTGCTATTTTTAAGCAGGTTTTAGAAATCAGCACTGTTGTGTTGTGCATTAGTTTTCCTACCCTTTAAGGAAGTGTTAAGGAAATAGAAGGCGGTGCTTACGTTTGTAGACTTTATAAACAAGGGAAGAATACAAGATAAACATGTATAAACATGAAAGACAAACATAAACATGTTTCTTTCAGGGTTTGTGATATGTTTTGTGAATATATTACAATGGAGGTAGCCTATCTAAAAGAAAACTTGAGTTTATTTATCCTATATATCAAAGAAAAAAACAGTACCTCTGAAGAAATATGTCTTCAGTTTAGCTTGCTCTTTAATGATAGCCTTCCCAGTTAAAATTACTGTTGCTTAAACATGGAGTCTAATATCTTCATCAGTTATAGGAAGGTCTAGCTATCCTACTTAATTTATTTCTCCTTCCCCTTGGAAAATAGTTTAGGTTCAGTTAAGCTATCTTTTATTTATTGCATGTGATACAATATATCTTACCCAGTTCTGAAAAAAATAGATTAATTGGAACTAAGTTCTAGATTGTTTTTTATGTGCTTTAAGAAACTTTTGAAAGCAGACTTCTGAAAAACAGAATTTGATTGCACTTGTGATGTGTAGAATCAGGTATAGCAAAGAGTTAAAAATATTTGACTGAATTGTAGTTCCAATAGCAGTAACTCGGAATATAAAAGGAAGTTAAAAACAGACTCTTTCATTGCAGCCAGAGACTGAATACCTCTCCAGTCCTTTTTTCCAAGGGAAGAATAGCTGACATGTTGGGAAAAGGTAGCAAAAAAGACTTGCCACTGTTTCTCAATAATAGTTTACAGCAAAAGGGACTTGAATTTTATCGAGTTACAAAAATGTTTGAACTGGGTTCCTTGGTAGGTAGTCCAGAGTACTGCTGCTATTGGAATTTTGCTTCCTAATTTGTGTCTTTAATTATACTGTGAAGACCTCTTTGTCTTTAGCAATGTCATAGCCCCACTCATGTAAACTTTTTGCCCAGTTTTGGTCTTTAGAAACTCTCCTAAATCAGTACTTTTTTTCATCATGTTTTTCTTTTCTTCATTAATTCTCTGTTAATTTTTCTAGTGTTTCTTGAATAAGCGTTTAATGATAATACTGAGTTTTCTCACTTGTGGTTTTCCTTAGCATTGGGTAGTCTTCACTTGATCTTTTACTTGTTTACTTCCTTGTTGAGTAACAATAATAAACCATCGTGACTCTAGAAAAATCCTTCACATTGAAATGGAGTGCTTCTGTTCCTCAGGGTCATTTTCTACTTATATCTCCCCAGCTTTATTCAAGTATTGAGAACTTTAAGAACTGTTTATGTCAGAGAAGTCTCCCTTAAGAGACTTCCTTATAGCAGCAGCGGTAAAGTGCATGTGATCGTTTATTACCTAATACATATGTTTGTACTGGTAATTTGTGGAAGCAAACACCTTTTCCCTTTTCCTTAAGGATAAGAGAAGCTTCTCTTAATAAGCTTTATTTCTCAACAGACAAGTAAAAATACAAAAATTTTAGTTGTTGTGATTTTAGAACACTGTAGAATGCTTTCAATAAAATTGACAGATTATCACATGTATTTCTGGGTATTAGTCGCAAATTCACTGTACCCTTTTTCATGAAAATTTGTATGAATTAAGAGAGCAGCTGCAGCTCTTATTTATTGCAGATCTTGCTTTATTCTAATTTTTAAAAACATTCAGAAGATATCTATATAGCAAAAGAATTGCTAATGATTTTCTCTAGATGTGGACCCATTTTAATCAGTACTGGCCTCTCTCTCTCCCTTCGCTGATTGCATATATTTGTGACCCTTAGATTATAGGGAATGGAAGTGAACAGCAGCTGCAAAAAGAGCTAGCAGATGTGCTGATGGATCCTCCAATGGACGACCAGCCAGGGGACAAGGAGCTTGTGGAAAGGTCACAGCTGGATGGTGAAGGAGATGGGCCTCTTTCTAATCAACTCTCAGCTTCATCCACCATTAACCCTGTGTCATTAGTAGGGCTCCAGAAACCAGAGATGAGCCTGCCAGTGAAACCTGGACAAGGAGGTTAGGATTGCTGCATTGCTTGCATAACTGAAGGTTATTGTTTTTAATATTTGAGTGTCCATTTTGTACTAGGTTTGATGCAGAGCAAGCAAAAACCATATCTATATTATCTAGAATCTTCAGATTTTAGATTGAGGGGGATGTGAGAGGAATAAATACATGTACCATTCTGATTTCCCTTTAAATGTATGTCATTTAAAAATTTTTTTTATTGATGTGTGGTTGATTTACAATGTTTTGTTAGTTTCAGGTGGAAGGCACAGTGAATCAGTTATATATATACGTATGTCCACTCTAAATGTATGTGATTTATAGCAAAGAAAAAAAAAAAACAGTTATATAACAGTGAGGCAGTGTTAGAGTGTTCAAAGATTTTTTTTCAAGAAAAAATAATTTGAGTATGGTATTGGAGAAATTGGATATTGGTGAGAGGAGAAGGGGACAACAGAGGATGAGATGGTTGGATGGCATCACCAACTCGATGGACATGAGTTTGAGTAAGCTCCGGGAATTGGTGATGGACAGGGAAGCCTGGCGTGCTGCAGTTCATGGAATCTCAAAGAGTCGGACACGAATGAGCAACTGAACTAAACTGACTGACTGGGGAAGTAGAGAAATAATTCTTGGTGAAGAAAATGTTTGCCTCAGGCCTGTTGTATGGCTTGGTGGGAATAGTTGTCCAATTGAAAAAAGGGAACTGAAAGACAAGGAGGAAAAGGACGATTATGAAGGCTCTTTGAGGAAAAGTAGAGGATTAAAACTGTCAGTGTTTACTGGGAAAGGAAAGGCAGGGGCCTGAGAGAACATGATGAGGTGACTAAGATGATGGATAAGAAATTATTCTAACAGAACAGATCAGAAAGAAGAAGGGATTTTTCAGGGTGGTAAAAGACTGAATGTATTACTGACCTCAATGTAAATTATAAAGTCAAAACAAATTATTAGAGATAAATCAGATCTGAATCTCAGGTCACCATTTAGGTTTAGGATTGAAACTATAGCCATACCTAAAAGTTTTAGTGTTGGCGACAAGTTCTGGTGCAAGATTTCTGACTTTTAATTTTCTTCTGGGAAAGTGACAAATTTAATTTTGGAAGCTAAACTAGCTTGTAGATTTTCACTTAGTATTCATGTTAACAAAATATCAAAGTGAAAATAATCACTTCCTTACTGTTTCTTTCAGATTCTGAAGGGTCAAGTCCTTTCACACCAGTGGCAGATGAGGACAGTGTAGTTTTCAGCAAACTAACTTATTTAGGCTGTGCCTCAGTAAATGCTCCCAGGAGTGAAGTGGAAGCCTTGAGGATGATGTCCATCTTAAGGGGCCAATGTCAGATCTCACTAGATGTAACCCTGTCAGTGCCGAACGTGTCTGAAGGAACTGTGAGGTAAGACCAGCCTTCTAGAAATACTTGTTACATTTGATCAGATTTCTGACCTATAGTTTTATAACAAAGCAATAGTGAACAAAATACATAATTATTTTATTCATGTAGTGGTTAATTCATTTGGCACTGAGTTTTCATGTCTTCCAAGGATTGTGACCTTTTATGAAAAATAGTCACTTGTTTGAACAGTTTTTTATACTCTTCCTCACCCCAGTTCTCTGTAGCACTTTAGAAATTTAAGTGTTTTGGGGATTCATGAAATATGTTGACCTAAGAGTCTGCCTAACAATTTATATTTTCCATGTGCCCCCAATACAAATACTAGCTTGACACATTAGTTCAGTATGAGATTTCATGCTGACTTTGGAAATTACAGAAACCTGTTGGTAAATATTAACTATTTCAGTGTAGTTCCTAAATTTTTAAGATGAGGAAACTGAAGCTCAGAGAAGTCTCTTGATATGGCTATTGTTTATACTAACTGAAACAGGTCACAGTGATTAAACGTAGTCAGTCAGATGTCTGTATCAGCTAATAACTAAATACAGAGCTAGCTTTGTTAATAAAAATGCATACTTATTATTTCAGAAAAATCAGAGAATACAAATAAGCAAAAATTTAGAAAATTGCTCTAACTTTTCCATTGAAGTATAGTTGATTTACAGTGTTGTGCAGAGTGAGTCAGTTACGCACATATAGACATACTTTTTCATAAATTTTTTTCTATTATTTATCACAGGACATTGAATATAGTTTCCTGTGCTATACAGTAGTACCTTGTTGTTTATCTTATGTATAATAGTCTACATCTGCTAATCCCATACTCCCAGTCCTTCCCTCCCTCGCCCCCCCGACCCCCAGCAACCGCAAGTTTATTCTCTATGCTTCTGTTTTGTAGATAAGTTCATGTGTGACATATTTTAGGTTAGGAAATGCTCTTAATTCTACTCTCCCATTGGTAAATAACAGTTAACACCTTGGTTTATTAAGACCCTTTTTGTGTAGTTGTAGGTATATTTGTTTGTGTCTGTGTATATACCTACATATATGCTGCTGCTGCTAAGTCACTTCAGTCGTGTCCGACTGTATGCAACCCCATAGACGGCAGCCCACCAGGCTCCGCCATCCCTGGGATTCACCAGGCAAGAACACTGGAGTGGGTTGCCATTTCCTTCTCCAATGCACGAAAGTGAAAAGTGAAAGTGAAGCCGCTCAGTTGTGTCCGACTCTTAGCGACCCCAGGGACTGCAGCCTACCAGGCTCCTCCGTCCATGGGATTTTCCAGGCAAGAGTACTGGAGTGAGTTGTCATTGCCTTCTCCACCTACATATATATGCAAGTATAATTACACAACTCTTAGACTCAACGTTTTTAACAACAGTGGAATTACATAATACATAACGTTTTTTTGTATTGTGAATCTTTCCATATCAATAAATATGCTTAAATATTATAATTTACGATGGCACATGATGGGCTTTTCGGAAATAACCAGTCTAATGTTACATATTTTAGTTGTTTAAATGATAAAAGTGCTACTAATAATAGCTAATATTAAACTTTTATTATGTGGGCATGTAAGTTGGGCTTCCCTTGTGGCTCAACTGGTAAAGAATCTGCCTGCAATGCAGGAGACCTGGGTTCCATCCCTGGATTGGGAAGATCCCCTGGAGAAGGGAAAGGGTACCCACTCCAGTATTCTGGCCTAGAGAATTCCATGGACTGTATAGTTCTTTGGGTCGCAAAGAGTCAGACACAACTAAGCGACTTTTACTTACTTACTTAAGTGCTTTACCTGTAATTTTCTTATAAGTAGTATTTTTTAGCTAAATTTTTAGGTATTTTTAAATTTCCTTAGGATCAGTTCCTAGAAGTAGATTCACTGGTGGGTCAAAGATTTGCCCATTTTTATGGTTTTTGATACATTGCCAAATGGCCACCTAGAAATACTGATCTAGCTTGTACTTTTTATTAGCAGTGTATGAGAATATCTATTTCTCTGCCCTCAAGCATTTTGGATTTTTATGGTAGTAGAGTTGTAGCTGCATATGGATAGTAGTAGTAGTAAGTTAATTAATATTCCAATCATCTGCATATGTAATTCTTCTCTTGAGTGTTTAAAGAACTATTTTGCAAAAATCCACAAATATTAATTTTAATTGTATTTATTAATGTGAAGCTTAATAACATTCATTTAGCTTTTTTTTTCCTTTTGCCATGATGCGACTTGTGAAATCTTAGTTCCATGACCAGGAATTGAACCTGGGCCACTTCAGTGAATGCACCAAGTCCTAACCACTAACTGCGAGGGAATTCCCTAAAATTCATTTTTATATGATTCTTAGTCAATAGTCATTCCCCTGACTGAAGTTATACTTTGTTCTAATATATTTTAATTCTATAAAGACGTGAGAAAACTAGTCTCTCTTGCCTCATGTTTTCAGAGTCTTTATCAAAGTGCCTTTGAATTTGGATTAGTTCCCCTTCATAGGTATTTCCATTATCCCCTAGGCTTTCCCATCGATGGCTCTGCCCGTTCAGTGTTGAAACTTCATAATTTCATAACTTAATAATTTCAATTTCAATTTTTTGTATTGTCAGGGCCCAGGATGGAGCCTGGGATGTTGTGTAGGTATCACATAAATATTTGTTGAATGAATACATTTTTGAATGAATGATATCCCTTTAATTTCAGTGAATGGCATCCTTTTGATTTTATTAATGAATTTTTTTTCTTTCGGTGTTAACGTTTTGTAAGTCTCTCTTCCTTATTTGCCATGAAGCAAAAGAACATGTTTCACTCTGAGAAACTACATCAGTATTTTAGTTTTTAAAATAATAAAGCAGCTTAGGTCATTCTGTTAGGAGATACTGAGAAGCACAACTTTAATTATCTATTTTGGTAGTCTAATTTACCCATTATTTTTTATTTAGTTACAGACTATTTAAGAAACATTAATATTATTTATGCTTTCCTGATTGCCCCCCTAAAATTGGGGATTTAGTAGTTTTTAGTACTATAGAATTGTGTAATCAGTAATTTTAAGACTCCACATATGACTTATTTATCAAGATTTAAGATTAATATGATTGTTGTGTGTGCTCAATAGTTTACAACTCTTTGTGACCCTTTGAACTGTAGCCTGCCAGGCTCAAGAAATTATTTATATGATCTTTTTGCTAGAAAGATGCGTCTTGAATCATAATATGGACATAGTAAAAACTATCCACAGTCCCTTTAATCTCTTTATATATTTTTTGTGTGAACAGACTCTTAGATCCTCAGACAAACACTGAAATAGCAAACTACCCTATCTACAAAATCCTCTTCTGTGTCAGAGGGCATGATGGAACTCCTGAGAGTGACTGTTTTGCTTTCACTGAAAGTCATTACAATGCAGAGCTCTTCAGAATACATGTCTTTCGGTGTGAAATACAAGAAGCTGTAAGTACTTAAGAGGAAAATGTCTACAGATGAAACTTCACCTTCACCCTTGCATCATTGAAATGATTATAGTATTTTCTGTGGTCATTTATAAGCCAAATGAAATTCTCTGCTACTGTTTTATTTGTCCAGCTTGATGGCCTGAAATATGAATAAAAGTTTGGTTAGCCAGAACCTTGTTGTTGCTAAGAACGTCAGAGGAGACTAATTGGCCGCTGCTTAAATGGGTTAAATCGGCATCTTGCTTCTAGCAATGACATATTTGCAAACCATTCTTATAGAGTTAAACTTGGAGGATTATTTTTTATTACAATAAATATATTCAAGTAATTCCTAACAATTTTATCATCTTTCAGTTGGATTTCTAGTGTTCACAGTCATTCCTTTTTTAAAACCTCTACTCAGGCCATTTTTAGTGTTGTTTACTTTATAGGTTTAATAAATTGGAGAATTTATTAAAAGAAATCAGTGGAGGAAAGGTGAACTTTCAAACAACATAGGTCACCTTCAACCTTAGCAAAAGTATTTTACTTTTTTGATAACAGCCCATCTCCTAACATGTCTGGTTGTATGTAGGTGAGCCGGATACTTTACAGTTTTGCCACTGCCTTCCGCCGTTCTGCCAAGCAGACCCCACTTTCAGCAACTGCTGCTCCTCAGACTCCTGACAGTGACATCTTTACCTTCTCTGTGTCTCTAGAAATAAAAGAAGATGATGGTAAAGGTTATTTTAGGTAGGGCATCTTATTTTATTCTTTTTATTTGAGTTTGTATTAACATGCTGAACTATCTGTGCTTTTAGGGAAATTCTAGGTCAGATTACCTAACTTTTATCTTATAAAATGATTGCTTTTATAAGTAGAGGTTTTTTTAGTGTAAGTGATAAAGGAGAATAAATAGGCAAATTGCCGAGGCAAGATTTAAAGAACTTTAAACAATAAAAACAGATTATTTCATGTAGGGAAATACATCATGTTACCATGTTCTTTTAGTCAGACTCAAAGTAGCTGGCTGACTGCTTTTATTAAACATGACGGAAGCTACATCACCTGGGTCTATAGCTGGATTTGTTTTGCTAAGAGTTTTTTTCTGTTTTGTTGGTTGGTTGGTGTATTTGTTTTAATAATCTAAAGATCTTAAGGCTATTGAAATCAAGTTTTATAATTAAAATTTATTGGAGTACATTGGGAGGGGAGAAATAAGGTCTGTATCTGAAGTCTGACCTTGCATATAGGGTCAAAAATAACTGGTTCTGGTTTTTAAGTAGAATGATGCTTCTTTGAGTAGTAAAAATAACCCTGGAATAGAAATTAAAACTTAGGATTAGTTTACTTATTGCTGCCATCAGTGTGACCTTTTCCAAGTTTCTTTACATTTCCTGACATTAGTTTCCTTATTTATAAGATGAAGTGGCTAGAGTCTAAAAATCCTTTCTAACTTTAAAATATTATGGTTGCAAGATGATTAACTTTTTTTTCCTCCATAGCTCATATCACAAAATGGGTGCTTCTTGGAATCATAATCAGTAGTTGCATATAGAACTTTCTTTCCTTCATGACTACTAATAAAGTGGATAAAATGAAAATATAAATGGTTTCTGATATTTTGCTTTTAAATTAAAAAGCACAATGATTGTTTCATTTGGGAAACTGATAACGATTGCTCTCCCTTCAAAGACTTTGGAATTGTCATGCCATCTGGTGGCAAGTTTAGTATACAATGCAGCTTCAACCTTGGCTTGTACAATAAAGTATGAACCATTGTACTTTATGCTTTCTTATTTATATTTCTATTTTCACACCGACATTATTATGGTGTTTTCTGCAGTATGCATTCCTATACTGAGAAGTAGAAATCATAATCTATAAACCTTGTAATAATTTTTTTCCTTTTTAAGAAACAGAACAGTTAAACTGTTTTTGCCCTTTATTGAGAATAAAGATTGAAGATTGTTTATAAATTCCCAGTTATAAATAGGTAAGGTTTCTAAGATCTCTCAGAAGAGAAGCACTAGGGTAATTTCTCCTTCTTCTGAGATCAAGCATGTTCAAGGTAGAAAGGATAACAATCACAAATATCCCTATTCAACTGTGCATCAAGGAAATGAGGTACAGAAAACCCCTGGATGGCCAGATTTCTTTACACATTTGTTAGGGCTCTGTTATCTTTTGTTACATGTTTTCATGAATTTATAATAGAAAAGAGTGTTGTAGAACCTAATACAGTGATGAAATTATTGACAAGGATGCCTTGTCAGATGTGAACTTTTCAATCACAGTTCCTTTCATCCAGTGATTCTGTAGTATGTCTAGGAATCAGAAGCAGTCATCGAGATGCCAAAAGAGTTACCAGCATGAATGTTCCCCTTGACACAATAATAGCAAAATTAAAAAGTGGAAATTAAATGTTGACCGTAATAGAATGGCTAAAATACGATGCATTTCACAAAAATGCAAATATAAAATCATTATGTTGTAAACCTGAAACTAATATGTTGTATGCCAGTTATACCTAAAGCCAAATACAGTGGTATACCCATATGACTTATCACCTATTTAAAAAATATATGTGTATATAGTTAGCCATAGCACAAGATAAATTATGATTTTACCATAGCATAAATATAGACCAAGTACTTTGAGAAGGATTAATGCTTTTCTTTTCATTCCTGAAAATGTATAATCCTTATATTATTAAAATTAGAAAGTTTAGCCCTTAGGAAGATGGAGCATTTTCACTTCTATCATTTCAAAGCACTTATTTTTGGCCTTATTTAATCTACAAAGTATCCCAATTGATCTTGTCCTTGTTCTGTAGGTGAAGAAAGCCAGAGAAGATAACCTGGATGTATGTTTCTTAATTTATACAATAGGAATTAAGTGTAAAATTACTTGGTTGAATTCATTCAGTGATATAGTAGTAATAACAGAAATATAATCCAGACCCCCTGACATCAGTGAACTGCTTGTACTTACCACCCTGCTTCCTATTAATGTAGCTTTTCCTTGCCCTTCAGATTCAGAACACCAGAAATAACTTTATTTCCATTGTTGTTTTAAATACTGCTGAGAGATGAGATTATATTAATTTATACTCAAACATCCACAGAGCATAGAAACTAGTATATCTGATGTGAATTGAAAACTGAGACCTGTCCATATCCTTGTAGGTGACATTTCTGTTAGCCATACATATTTAATAGTTTAGTGTGCAGCAGTTTTTCTTGCACATGTTTGCATTTTTAGACCCTTAACCTATGAGTCTTTGTTGTTGTTTTTTTAATCTCAGTGTTATAACGTGTTCTTGAATTGGTTACTGGTGTACTAGTGCAGATAGCATTCAATTTAATTTTATTTCTTAAGAGTCACTTTTTAGTGTGAGTTGGTACTCAGAGATCTTATGTAGCCTTTTGTATTATTGTCTAATGGTTCTATTGCTATTATCTTAAAGTCTTAAAGTAATAAGGCACAATTCAGATTTTCTATATCTTGGTTGATTGCTATAAGCGGATGTATCTGTCTTTGAGAACAAAGGAGCTAGAGAAGGTGTGTGGGAGTCAAGGAGATTATTTTGGTAAACTGTCATTTAGAGAATATTTTCAACTGTTTTCTTAAGCTGATGGTTTAATTGCATCATTAATATTATTTTTATAATTATCACATGGGTTTTCAATAAGGTTGCTGCTGCTGCTGCTGCTGCTAAGTCGCTTCAGTCGTGTCCGACTGGGTGCGACCCCATAGACGGCAGCCCGCCAGGCTCCCCCGTCCCTGGGATTCTCCAGGCAAGAACACTGGAGTGGGTTGCCATTTCCTTCTCCAATGCGTGAAAGTGAAAAGTGAAAGGGAAGTCGCTCAGTCGTGTCCGACTGTTAGCGACCCCATGGACTGTAGCCTACCAGGCTCCTCCGTCCATGCGATTTTCCAGGCAACAGTACTGGAGTGGGGTGCCATTGCCTTCTCCATTCAATAAGGTATCACTGCTTAAGTGGAAAATTGGGCAATAACTTACTGTTGGCCATATCTTTCTCATCTCTATTGTTCTTCGAAAGCATTTTGTTTTGAAATTAAAAGGATCTATATAATAATCTCTTGTTTATTGTATATTTAAACACATAAGGCATTAATAATTTATTTGTATTGATAAAAAACAGTTACTAAATAGAAAGTGAAAAAAACTTTGAGTACTTTGGAACTTTATAAATATCTAATTCAATTTTCACAGCAACAAAAAAGAAAAAAAAACTAAAGTCACATTTCAGGAGACGCAAGAGTGGTTTTGTAGCTTTTATAAATGGTTTATAAAATGGTTTAGTGGTTTAAATACAGTAATGATGATCTTTTCACATCAAGAGGCAGATGATAATATCTGTTATTTGAATACCAGGCATAGAAAAGAATTAAATCTGTGATTCTTTTTAGTGCCTGATTTTCAAATCATAACAAAAGTTATTCTGGTGTATATTACAAGGAAATGCTTTCCAAAATTGATGAAACATGTTGTCCTACAGTGCAGTTCCTAAAGATAAAGACAGACAATGCTTTAAACTACGCCAAGGAATTGATAAGAAGATTGTCATCTATGTGCAACAAACAACTAATAAAGAACTTGCCATTGAAAGGTAAACATTTTTAGTAAGTTTGACTTAAATATAAATTTTATTTCTTGTCAATCTACTGAAACGGTCATATACTGTATTCAAAAATGTATTTGCAAACTATTTTGCTCCCTGGGGAATTCTTTTGGTTGTTAAACTGTATATTTCATTTATTTTGAAGTATGTCTATATCTTCAGCTAGTATGTTGACTTCAACTATGTGATAATAAAAGGCAAACATAAAATTTGTTGATCTCAATTAAAGAAATGAAGATTTTGATAATGCTAATTTGTTGATAATTTCAATATGTCCTTTTTTCTGTCAGATTTTTTTCATTGATATAACTTAAACATCTTTGTTGTAGTCTTTTTCTCAAATTTATATCGGTTCTTTTTTTGCAGATGTTTTGGTCTTCTCCTTAGCCCAGGAAAAGATGTACGAAATAGTGACATGCACTTGTTAGATTTGGTAAGTATAGCTTTTTTTTTTTAATTCATACGCTGTTTCCTCTATAAAGGTGGTTGCACCAAATCTAATGTTAAAACACATTTATGAAGCAATTAGCAAAGATAAGGGTATTTCCTACTTGCTGTTTACCAGTCTGACCTTATACCTACTTAGTCTCAGTTTCTTGCCTGCAATAGTGTAGGAGTCAAAGGCATTTTGTGAGAGAGTTATTTGCAGACTGTTATGAGCTTTAGAAAAGTATGCAGTGTATATACTATTGCTATTACATGAAAATCTTTATTTTCATAACTAAAATTTATGTAGTAATTGTTCACTTGACAGAAGAATTCAACATAGGTGTAGGTAGTAAATTTTCCTGATGTCTGTGCAGTTTGATATGATTTGCAAGCATTTACTTTATATGTAACTTTTCAGGAGCAGTTGCATAAATAGTTGGCACATATTTAACTGTAATCATTCATATATACTCCTGACTTTTCATGTATATATATACATATGATCATCTTTCATATTCTTATATTTTTACAACTTCTGTTTTTTTTAAAGGCAGCAGAATGAGGATTACCTGTTGTTATTTTTTTGGCATTAATGTTGTTGTTACTCTTTTCTTTAGGAATCTATGGGCAAAAGTTCAGATGGAAAGTCCTATGTTATTACTGGGAGCTGGAATCCAAAATCCCCACATTTTCAAGTTGTAAATGAAGAAACTCCTAAAGGTGGTGCAGATTGGTGACATCATGAACAGAAATTTTAGTCCCAAGAGGATACCCAAATCTTAGTTCTACTTATTCGAGAAATATTTAATGTTTATCTAATTCTGATGAAACCAAGGAATTTGAATAGTTCTTTGAATTTATTATTAACTTTAACCTGTAAACAAAGTATTTTTTCCTCCCTCTCCTTTCTTCATTTTTTTCTTTTCCTGCTTCCTCTTCTATTTATATACTTATTTATTTACAGGCTTCTAAGTATTTTTTGTGGAGAGATAATATATGTACATATCATTTAAAATTCAAAGGATATGTAAGGAAAAATAAAAGTGTGCCACAGTTCTAGTGTCCCACCCTAAAGGGTACCACTGTGACTAATTTCCTGTGTAGCTTTTCAGATATGCTGTGCATAAACTTTTTTCAAGCTGTTTCATATTCTATCTGAATGTCATTTAAAACTTGTAATTTAATTATGTGAGCAAATTTATTTCCACTTAAAAAATTTGCTTCTCCCTTCTCTCTCCCTAGATAAAGTGCTGTTTATGACCACAGCTGTTGATTTGGTAATAACAGAGGTACAGGAGCCTGTTCGCTTTCTTCTAGAGACAAAAGTCCGAGTTTGCTCACCTAACGAAAGATTATTCTGGCCCTTCAGCAAACGTAGTACTACTGAAAATTTCTTTTTGAAACTAAAACAGGTACTATACCTTTCTATAAATATAGAGGGGGAAATGAGAGAAGTCACTTCTGAGGCCGATTTATCGTTAATCCAAGCTATCAGTTAGATCTTTAAATAGTCATGTGTATTTTAAACATATTAAAGAGGAAAGTTGTCTTTCATTTTTACCCACCTATTTTTTGTTTTGTTGCTTTTCATTTCTTCCTGAAGAACCAGGTTTCTTTCTGGTCTCACTTGCCTTAAACATGAACAGCTTCTTTTAGAATTTCTTTTAGTGAACTGTCAGATTTCTTTATCTGAAAGTCTTTATTTCATTTTTATTCCAGTAGGATATTTTCTCTGCATATAGGGTTCAGGGTTGACAGTTTTTTACTTTCAGCATTATAGATGTCATCTCACAGTCTTGTTGTTCTCACTGTTTTTGAGGAGAAGTCAGCATGCATTTATATTTGTAATGGGTCATTTTCTCTGGCTGCTTTTGATATTATTTTGTATCTTGGGTTTTTAGACCTTTAACTATGATGTGCCTAGGTGTGGTTTTTCTTTCTGTTTGTCTTCAGATTTGCTGGGCTTCATGAATTTTTTAATTTATGTTTATTTTTTTTTTCTTCTACCATTTTTTGGCAAATTCTGACCCATTATTTCTTCCAGATTTTTCTCTGCCACATCTCTCTTCTCTCTCAAGGGATTCCAGTCATACGTATTTTTGACCTTTTGTTATTATCCCACAGACTTCTGAGATTCTTTATTTTTCCAAATTTTTTTCTTTTTTTCGTTAGATAGGATACTTTCTGTTGACCTAACTTAAAGTTCACTTGACACTTTCTTTTGTCATCTCCAATCTGTTGTTAACCTCATTCAGTGAGTTTTTTAAAAATTTCAGATCTTGGTATTTTTTTCCTGGAATGTCCATTTGGTTCAGTGGTTTCTGTTTCTTATGTGATTACTTCCTTGATCTTTATTTTAAGCAGATCTTCTTTTATATTCTTGAGCATAATTTTAATATAATTACTTTAAAAATCTTGGACTGCTAAATCTGAGTCTGGAGAGCCACATTTTCATGTTTCTTTATCTAGTATTTTGGGATTATATATTAGACACTTTAAATGCTTAGACTATGGAGACTATGTTATGGTCTTCTGAGTATTGAACTTTTTTTTTTTAAAAAAAAGTTAATTCGGTCAAACTCTATACTCTGTCATTTTTGTGGTGGGCAGCAGATAAAATTTCTGTTCCCTTCTTTTAGCCTTTTTCTGGGACCCCAGTTGCCCCACAACTTACTGCTCCTTTCTTTGCTTTCGTTTGTCAAAATTGCTTCAAAGTAATCAAGTTCATGGTGACCTAAATTGCTGAATCCAGTGGTCAATATGAGTTTTCATCTTACTTAATGTGTCAGGAGCATTTGATACAGATAATTACTTCCTCCTCCTCAAATACCACTCTTTCACTTGGGCTTCAGAATATCTCACATTTACCATGTCCAAAAAAGATGTCATTATCGCATCCCTCACCCATAAAATACTCTGCCTGCCTGTCTTTACTATCTCAGTTTATGGGCATCTTCTCCTAGTAGTTACTTAGACCAAGAATTTTACTCTTTTATTTTTTCACACACCATATCCTGTCTGTCAAGAAATTCTATTTTTAAAGCATACCTAGAAGCTGACCACTTCTTACCGCCTAGATTACGTTAACTTCATCTGAGTCATTGTTTTTACTTGGATTATTGGAATTGCTTTTTCACACATCTCCCTATTTCTATTTTTGTGACCTTTTGATATATTCTTAGTATAGCAGCCTAATGTCAAATCACATCATTCTTCTGCTCAAATTCTCTAATCCTATTTTACTGTATAAAATCCTGAGTCCATGTAGTGGGTTATAAGACCCTATCTCTTCTGCTGCCTATTGTAAACTAATTCCTCTTCTTGCTTGCTTCCTCTGCTCTAACCATGCTCTTAGGGCCTTTGCTATTAACTGTTCCTTTTACTTCAGATGCTCTTGCCTGGACTCCACTTGCTATTATTCACCTCCTTCAAGTCCTCAGGTCTTCTTCAGGTCTTTGGTTAGATTTCTTAGCAACTCCTCACCACCCCCATTTAACACTGCAGTTTGCCCGGTTATCCACTGGTACTGCCAATTCCCTCTCTGTTGATAAACTTAAAAAAATTTTTTTTACATACAGGGGTGTTAGCTTCTAATATACTGCAAAATATACTTTTTGTTGTTGTTTATTAAGTGTTTTTAGTGTTAGAAACCTCCTAAGGCAGTATTTCTAATCTGTCCTGTTCACTGATTTATGCCAAACATCTTGAACATAGTTCTCAAAAAAAATATGAATTTTATTTCATATAACATTGAAATTCCATTATACAAGATTATAATATTGTATGTGGATTTACTTGAGTATACTTTTCTGTAGCAATAAGTATTTTAGTTCCAGTGTGTCCATGTTAGCCCTTTGGGTTATAGTTAGAAAAAGATAGCAAGCAGAACTAGAATTTCTTTTTAGTGTTATCTTACACATAAACCATGAACTTCCAGATGTTCAAGCTGGTTTTAGAAAAGGCAGAGGAACCAGAGATCAAATTGCCAACATCCGCTGGATCATCGAAAAAGTAAGAGAGTTCCAGAAAAACACCTATTTCTGCTTTATTGACTATGCCAAAGCCTTTGACTATGTGGATCACAGTAAACTGTGGAAAATTCTGAAAGAGATGGGAATACCAGACCATCTGACCCATCTCTTGAGAAACCTGTATGCAGGTCAGGAAGCAACAGTTAGAACTGGACATGGAACAACAGACTGGTTCCAAATAGGAAAAGGAGTACATCAAGGCTGTATATTGTCACCCTGCTTATTTAACTTCTATGCAGAGTACATCATGAGAAACGCTGGGCTGGAAGAAACAAGCTGGAATCAAGATTGCTGGGAGAAATATCAATAACCTCAGATATGCAGATGACACCACCCTTATGGCAGAAAGTGAAGAAGAACTAAAGAACCTCTTGATGAAAGTGAGAGAGGAGAGTGAAAAAGTTGGCTTAAAGCTCAACGTTCAGAAAACTAAGATCATGGCATCTGGTTCCATCACTTCATGGGAAATAGATGAGGAAACAGTGGCAGACTTTATTTTTTGGGGCTCCAGAATCACTGCAGATGGTGATTGCAGCCATGAAATTAAAAGACGCTTACTCCTTGGAAGGAAGGTTATGGCCAACCTAGATAGCATATTTAAAAGCAGAGACTTTACTTTGCCAACAGAAGTCCAACTAGTCAAGGCTATGGTTTTTCCAGTGGTCATGTATGGATGTGAGAGTTGGACGGTGAAGAAAGCTGAGCGCCGCAGAATTGATGCTTTTGAATTGTGTTGGAGAAGACTCTTGAGAGTCCCTTGGACTGCAAGGAGATCCAATCACTCCATCCAAAAGGAGATCAGTCCTGGTTGTTCATTGGAAGGCCTGATGCTGAAGCTGAAACTCCAATACTTTGGCCACCTCATGCGAGAAGTTGACTCACTGGAAAAGACCCTAATGCTAGGTAGGATTGGGGGCAGGAGGAGAAGGGGACGACAGAGGATGAGATGGTTGGATGGCATCACCTACTCGATGGACATGGGTTTGGGTGAACTCTGGGAGTTGGTGATGGACAGGGAGGCCTGGCGTGCTGTGATTCATGGGGTTGCAAAGAGTAGGACACGACTGAGCAACTGAACTGAACTAAGAGACAAAAAGTAAACATGGGTCCTAGCATTGTTCTCCCAGATCTTCACTGTGACAGGAGCAAAGGATTATAGGATTATCATCTAGAACTTGGCTTTTGAGTCAGAGTACATGGATCTTAGCATTGACTAGCTTTAGGACTTTGAGCAAGCTCCTTCAACTCTCTGAGCCTCAGTTTACTCAGCTGTGAAATGGCAGTGATAGACTCTTCCTGATAGTCTTATTCTGACAGTAGGTGAGAAACTGTATAACATACTTGAAATAGTTCCTGGCACATACATGTTCTTCATGCATTTTAGCTATTATTATTAAGAGGGATGTCAGTGGGACAGAAAAAAACACTTAAGTCATGAAATCAGAACAGCATTGATTATTTAGTGGTTAGCCTCAGGGAAAGAATGCTTCAGAAAGAAAACCAATTTGCAAGCATTATTTTACAAATTTAAAGAGTAGATAGAAATGATTCTTAGTAGTTTCTAGAGTAAGCATTAGCCAGCAAATTAATTGTATATTTTTTAGTATAAATTTGTATATAAAAATTATTCTCCTTAAACAAAATTCTGTTTCTTTTGATTAAGATTACCCTGATCTTGCTTTTACCTTGAGGACTTATGTTATACAGCTTTTGATTCAAAGATTGCATAGGTTTACAGGAGTATTTTTTCTGTGATTTGATCTAGAATAATGTATCTAACAAGGCTAACAAATGACTTGTCAGCATAAACTAGCCAAAAATATAATGTATGCCTGAGACTTAGCCTGATAGACTATTCTAGATGCTTTGCTAAAGTTACAAGCTAAACATAGGCTAAGTTGTCAATATTTTCTTTCCAAAAAGCCGAAGTTTATATGTGGAAGCTGGGAGGAGAGCAGGGAATTCCTAAGAATAATCTCTCATTTTTCTCCTTATTTGGATATCTTGGGGGGTGGGTGTGATGGGTAGTCAGTTGAGGGGAGAAGAGAGAGTATGAAGAATTTGAACAGTTTTTTTCCTGCCTTAGCGCACTTAAGACACTCTTAATTCTCATTCCTTCTAACATAATCTAAATTTATTAATTTCCTCTTTTACATTCTTGGCTTTAAAAATTAATAGCAGCTACCACTAAATGAGGCCCTCTTGTGGAAATCACTGGACTAGCTACATTTTCTGTCTCATAATTTCCATAGTGATCCATATTCCATAGTGAGGATAGTGTTTATATTTTATAGATCCAAAGATGTAAAATAGTAGATTTTATGGGATGTCATGTGAACAAGATTGATACCATAAGCCTGAACAAGATTGATACCATAAGCCTTCTAAGAGTATTAGCCAGGGTTCTTCCCATAGAAATGTACTTCTCTTGCCTTTCTTTGTATAAGAGCATTTTGGGGATTTATTTAAGTCAAATTAAACATAATTTGAAATTTTAACCTTTTTGCAGTTCTCACTAGACAGAAAAGGAAACACTGCTACAGACAAAATTTCTTAAATATTCAATATATAGTTTCTGTTTATTGCCATAAGTATGGGAAAACATGGAGAAGGAAATGACAACCCGCTCCAGTATTCTTGCCTGGAAAATTCCATGGATACAGGAGCCTGGCAAGCTACATTCCATGGGGTCGCAAAAGAGTCGAACACATCTTGGCGACTAAACAGCATGGAAAAACAATTATAGAAATGTCATTAAAAATGCATGTTTAAAAATTTATTCTTTTTCCTTTCCCTAAAATTATCTGGTGACTCAGTAGCTCCTTTTTAGCCTGGAACCGTTCCCAACTGTGGGGATTCCTAAGTTAAGATGGCACCATATTAGAGAAGAAACTTTTAAAATTAGTGAGGAAAGAAAGAGAAAGAAATGGTCCAAAGACTAGATTTTCCAACAGTAACATAAGGTGAATACAAGACCAACAGAAGTGAAGTGAAGTCGCTCAGTCATGTCCGACTCTTCACGACCCCATGGACTGGAACCTATCAGGCTCCTCCGTCCATGGGATTTTCCAGGCAAGAGTACTGGAGTGGATTGCCATTTCCTTCTCCAGGGATCTTCCCCACCCAGGGAGCGAACCCGGGTCGCCCGCATTGTAGGCAGACGCTTTTACCGTCTGAGCCACCCAGGAAAAAGACTAACTAATCGTTCTTAAATTCTTAAAGGTATAGAATTACAAAATTTGCATTGCTAAAGACACTGTAGGGGTCTTAAAATGTTTTATAAAGTTATTATTTTATAAATGAAGAAGCTAATGTCTGAAAGACTAAGTGATGTGACCAATGTTCATAGACAAGTAATTAGTATAACCATCCATATTGGAAACCTGAGCTTCTAACTGTGTGTGTACTTGGTGTGTGTGTTTGTGCGTGCGTGTGTGTGTGCGCACACATGCGCTCAATCGCATCCGACTCTTTTGTGACCCCAGGGACTGTGACCCACCAGGTTCTTCTGTCCATGTAATTTTCCAGGCAGGAATACTGGAGTGGGTTGCAATTTCCTACTCCAGGGCATCTTCCCAACCCAGGGAGCAAACCCAAGTCTCTTGCATTGGCAGGCAGATTCTTTACCACTGTGCCGCCTGGGAAGCCTGTAACCTGGGAAACCCATGCGTATGTATACACGGACACACTCGCACATATGTAGTATTTCACTGTACCTCTCAAGATAGAAAATGCTTTCTGTGCTAGAATTCTTGAACTGCTAGATCAGGAGCCACAGGTTACTGAACTATTCCTAAGATGTATGATAACTTGGTTAAGATGGTGACTACTAGATTTGTCTTTTGTAAAAGTAGAATTTTCTTTTTCCATTTAACAAATCATCTTGACTCCATATTTATCTGACTTCCAACAGACAGTATTGCTCTGGTCACTATTACTCAAAGGGGAGTTTCAAGGTGAAGTGCAGGAGTTGTTACGTTTATATAGTTTCTGGGGAAAAAAATTTTAAACGTAAAACGTTATGTCGATCTTTGAACTGTTCTAGAAAGCAATTAACTAATGTTTTAGAGAATAATTTAAGCAAAACAAAAGTAAATTCTTTGACCTATCAAAGCATAATATTTGAAAGTTAAAAATTGTAATTGCAAATTTAGAATGAACATATGTCATCGAGTTTAATATAATTCATTAAGTAATGAGGGAACTAGTAAGATGGTAAAACTGGTTCCAGATATTTGAGGAACTTGAATTTATGTAGTCTTTTCTTAAAAAAAAAAAGAATATTAGAACAAGATTGGTGGGTTAGAAACAAAAGTGTTTAATGTGCTGTAGGTAACCTTTGGGTTATCTTTTCTATTGGACAGAAATTATTTGTGTAGCTATTGGTCACAAACCTACAGGTTAATATGTAATTTCACAGAGTCTGGGTCCTTTAATTAATAGTAAGTAATTAAGTCATATGTTCATCTTGAAAATTAAGTAATCCTTTGTACATGTTAAAACAGTCAGCACATCTGGATCTGTGGGTCAAATCTGGCCTGACAGTGGTTTACATAAAAAATTTTTGAAACACAGTCATACTCACTGTCTGTGGCTGCTCTTGCACCATAATGGTAGAGTTGACCAGAGACTGCTGGCCCACATAGACTAAAATATTTACTGTTTGACCCTTTACAGAAATGTTTACCAACTACATAATCAAACAGTGCTTCAGGATGCTATTGAAAGGACCTGTTGCTGCTATGTTAGCCTTCTAGGATTGGGGTAGTTTTTCTTAAGAATCCAAATAAACATTAAGATGGTAATATCTGCTCTCTGCCTGATATTTCTAATGAACCTCTTATTGCCCTTCCCCTTCTGTATTTTTACTTCATGCATGTATATCTTTCTCTTTGGTGTTGCTGCCTTTCTATTCTAGTTTTCTCTGTATCTTTTCCTACAGTTCTGTCTTTTCCTCCTGCGCTATATTTCACTCTTTTTTCCTCCTCCTCAAACTGACTGTAATATGGAATATTAATGTATTTAAATATTGTACTGGTAAAATTTTATATTCCCTACTCTTAATTTTTTATTTAGGTCAGTTTAAAATGTTATTGTGCTTGCCTCAAGATAAACCCAAAATACAAAACAATTGGAGTTATCAAAAATTTTGTGAACTCCATTAATCTCTTTTCTGTCACTTACCTCTCCTCCCACCCCCCAGCTATAGCTTTCAGTTGAAGAAAAGTTACCTATTCTGTTATCACTAGGCTAAAGGATTTGGTGGTAGGGGCATGGAGATAAGACATTCTTAGTCTTAAACTGTGTGTTTTAGATTATTTCTAAAACATTTTTTATGTACAGTTTTATATAGGAAACCTTGAGCAAAACTTTAAGGTAACTGGGAATCTGCAGAACAGTTAACTTTTTAAGTTAACTTACTAAATATTGGTAGTTGGATGTTTGATGATACAGCCTGAATACAGTAAATAAAATTGCAGAATTAGAGTCCTGTTCAGTAAATATCCTATTTTCTTAAGGGTTTTAAGCCTAGACATATGTTTTTCTGCTTAGAAAAGGTTGCGCTTAGTTTAGATATTCAAAGTAATACCTTTTTATTCTCAGATCTTATGTAAAATCAGAAGTAGTGCTCAATTAAAAAAATTTTTCTTATCACTTGATAAATAACGTGTTTTCCTCTTTAAGATAAAGCAAAAGGAGAGAAAGAACAATGCTGACACTTTATACGAAGTTGTATGCTTGGAAAGTGAATCAGAGAGAGAGAGGAGGAAAACTACAGCCAGTCCCTCAATTCGCCTGCCACAATCAGGATCTCAGAGTTCAATGATACCTTCTCCTCCAGAAGATGATGAAGAGGAAGGTAAATTGTAGGGGAAACTTAATTTCTATTTTGGGTGGTGGACTATACAGATCATTACAGTTTTATCAGGGAAGTGATAAAGTGACATAGTATTTTGAATACTTTTAATAAATATTTATGAGAGTCTATGCAAAGGACTGTGGGAGATAAAAAATGATTACCATAGGACTTTCTTTGAGGTAATTATAGCCAAGTTAGAAAAAATGAGATTTATAATTAGTGCTTTTTTTTTTAAACAGTCTCTGCTAGCCTAGTGAATTAATACAGCACATTTTTAGAGCAAATTGACACAGCTGCTACCTAAATAAATGTTTTCATCTCAACTGATGTATACATTATTGGATTTTCGCACTGGCAAATACTAGGAATCAACCAGTTCTTTTTTTTTCCCCCCTCTCTTTATTTCATGGTTATGTCTGTGAATTTTTCTGTCAATCTGTGTTAAAACATACTATGTCAAAGTGAGAAATGGAGGGAAGGAATACAGGAAAAATGAAAGTTTGGAAGGCGTTTTGTACCAGAGCTTTATTTTTAAGGGCAAAAACAAGCTGATTATGAAAAGTCATATGAGGTATACATCTATGTGAGGTTCACAGGGAGTGTTCTGGAAATTTATAGGAGAAAATTCAGTTTTCATTGTGGAGTATGTGGTGGAGCACCATGACTTGTTTTAGCTGGAACTTTTAAAGTGCAAGGAGAATTCAGAGATAAATGTTCTGGTATGGGTACTTCTGGCTAAAAAAAGTACATTAACAAAAGCATCAGGGTGATAGGAATGTTTGATTGGGGTAGAAGAAATACATGTCCATGATTATATGTACTTTTTCCAAGTTTAGAGCAAGTGCTGACTTCCCAATTCCTGTTGTTCCCCATAACTTCTACTTTTCCTATGACTAATCAACTTAGGATAAGTCTTCCTAATCTCTTTAAAGGAATTATCTCTTGTAAATTTTAATACGTTTTAAAATAGCTGCCATCACCCAAAGGCATTGTGTTATATTGACATTTTCAATGAGTGGAAAATTACTTGAGGCATTTCGAGTACAGGCAACTCTGGAAAATAGTGAAGCAGAGGGACATTATCTCACTGCCCTTGAGCCGTTCTCTTTTCCTTATTCATCTGTGGAGGTCTCACTTATATTCAGTCTGTCTTCTTCCCGAACTCTCTGTGAAAACTGCTGATGATGTTCAAGACATTATAATGTAAATAGGTTTAGTAATAAATATCCTGAATTTCTGAGCCTTTAAAATCAGTACTCTCAGATATACTATCACTAGAAAGAAAGTGAAAGTGAAGTCACTCAGTCATGTCTGACTCTTTGCAACCCCATGGACTGTGGCTTACCAGGCTCCTCTGTCCGTGGGATTTTCCAGGCAAGAATACTGGAGTGGGTTGCCATTTCCTTCTCCAGGAGATCTTCCCCACCCAGGGATCGAACCCGGGTCTCCCACATTGTAGACAGACGCTTTACCGTCCGAGCCACCAGGGAAGGGATGCCAATTCATGATGTAATCATCAAGAGATGTTAAGATCCATACTTTTTTTTTTAAGATCCAAACTTTTTTTTTTTTAACATCCAAACTTTTTAAAGGCAGGTTTAACAAAAACATTTAGAAACAGCACTGATTGAGCTGACATGGAAGCAAGTACTCTTTTACCCAACTAGTACAAATGTCAGTTGGTAAAACCATTTTGGGAGGCAGTTTGTCTTAAGTTTCAGAATCCTTAAAAGCATGCATTTTTTAACCCAGGAAGTTCCCTTCTGGGCATATACCCAATAAAAGCAATGAGATCTGTTCATCCTAATATTATTTGTAGCAAAAAGTTGAAAACTCCCAAAGTGTCCAACAAAGAAGATTAAGTAAATCTTATTTTCCCACTACTTTCATTACACTTTTTTCAATTCTCTCACATTCCTTTATCAGTCTTATAATCCTTAAAGTTGTATTCAGATTTACATTTCCTGATTACTTGAACAAAGTTTGAAATGATTCATCTTGGTCCTTTTTAAAAAGTATTTTTATGCTTCCTATTAATCCATGCCAGTATAGAAAATTTAGAAAGTCATAAAAACATAAGAGGAAAGAAAAAAATCATAGCTCCGTAAGATTTAGTTCTTATTTTAATTTAATGTGCACTTAATATTTTGCTAGATCATTATGTTAAAAAGTGTCAACAAGTTTGGATTGTAAATGTATATCAGAATTTATTCAGATACTCTGATTTTCTATTTTGGAAGCTTATGCGTGCATGCTTTGCGCTTTTAACTGTTATACATGACTGCTGTATATTTTCATGTATGACATTGTTTGCTGTGAAACAGGTAAGAGAACATACCATACTTTTGAGTCCTATCATTTTATAGTCATATGGCTCTTTCTTCAGTTGACATTATGTAGGTGTATATGAAAAGCAAGAGAATAAAGAGTTTCAGCAACATTCCACCTAGGGCCATTTTTACTTTTCTTGTATTTATGACTATATACTAAGAGAGAAGTTATGACATTGTGCTCCCAATGAAATCTTTCAAATTTGACTGTTAGATTTCCAGGTCATTCTTCTGGCTAGCATAACTACCTCTGTTATCCTTTTTTGTGTGTTTTGTTTATTAAAGATAACGATGAGCCTCTCTTGAGTGGATCTGGTGATGTATCCAAAGAATGTGCAGAAAAAATTCTTGAAACATGGGGAGAACTGCTGTCTAAATGGTAAGTTGTGATAGAATAGTTCTCCTTTCCACCTGCAGTTCTTATGTTATGGGTAGGGAATTTTGCCAAACATTTTTCAGTTTTGGAGCCAATAATAAAAACCTAAGTATGAGGTTCACATTGTAGAATCTCTGTTGGTAGAGGTTTATAAGTGTAGTGAAGTTGTGAAGATCTGAAATCAGCTTTCAACGTATCAGAAACCTAGTAAGTTCTCATTGCTGCAGAAATATTTATGCAAACATGGGATCCATGGAGAAAATAAATAAGGAAAGAAGTCATTTATGTTGAAGTGGGTAGGAACTGCCCACTGGTTAAGATAATACACAGTAGTTAAGGCAATACACAGTAATCAGGAAAGTTTAGAAGATACACAATGCATAGAACCATGATAGAGACTGCAGTGGGATTTTTCCCTATCTCTGTTAATATGCCTCAAGTGACAGAGCAGAATGTTATAAACATGGTATATATTTATTGCTCTACCAATTACTGACACTTGTAAAATTCAGGAATTTCTCATCAGCTCAAGAGACAGTTTGATGACAGTATTAAGCAATATCCTATAGACTCTCTAAAAAGAGTACACTACCTTCAGGTAATTTATTAGTGAAATCAGAGACATTCTGGTAAATCAGGTTGGTGAGATGTTTATGTCGTTTCCTTTTCCCACTGTGTAGGATGCCAGTATATGCTGAAAAGAGCTGAACTTGAAAGTGATCTGAATAGTTTTCTGTTTCTGACTTTCTGGTTCTTAGGGTTATCATACCAACTCCCCATGGACCTGTTACTTTGGAGTCTGATTTTTTTCTGAAGTTTTAACTGTCGAAACCTTCACTCTGTTCTTAGTAAAATTGTGTCTCAGCATTAAAAAAAAAAACTTTGTGCCTTAAGGGATGGGACTACAAATGGGCATCATCTGCTTCTAGCACTCTCACAAAGCTTTACGCTTTCGGTAAAACACCCTCCAATTGGGAAATGTCAGATGTGTACAGGAGGAGAATGCAAACCAAAGCATGGTTTGTCTTTACACAAGTGGTTTTAATAAATGACCTCTGCAGAAGCACCCCAGGGGAATAGTTCTCATTTACTTTTTTGTATTCCTTCAGCAATCAGGAGACAAACCTGCTGATGCTCTCATCGCAGTATATTTTCAGTTCAGTGAATTTGGAGTGTTTGGACTGCTGCTGGCAGAAATTTTATCTGTATAAAAAGATTTCTGCTCTAAAATAGAAATGTAATTGAGTCTTGACATGGGTTATATAATGGTGTATGTAAAATTACTTAAATACAGAATTTAGACTCTAAATGCTCTAGATTTTATAAAATGAACCCACCAGCGTTTTATACAATTGCTTGAAATTTGTTTAGTTATCGGACTTTGTTTATCCATTTTGTTATTCTTTTGATGAAATGATATCCTTATCTTACTCCTTCAAATATGTTAACTAACTTTCCATCTGTCTCACCTATCTTCAGGATGTTTGTAACTGTTTTTTGCTGATTTCAGTCATGTCTTTAGAAATAATAATATAGTTTCTCTTCTTCAATTTATTTTGTCGTTATTTTTTCATCATTATTATAAGTGTTTTACGATAGGAATCATCACAGTGTCATGGAATTTTAGAGCCTGGTAGACCTGGTTTCAGGTCCTACCTCTCCTGTTTCTAAGCTGTATGATCTTGGGCAGGTCACTTAACTCTTTAGAATCTGTCTTCATTTGCAAAATACAAGTCTGTAGAACCACCATGCAGGATTATTGTAGATTAAGAATTATAGATGTTGTAATGGTAGTAATCATAGTAAGAAGTAATAGATTTACTCTGTGCCCAGTACTGTGCTAAGTTATGTGCTCTATTTCAACTATAATAGTATCCATTTTTATAGATGAGGAAACTGGCTTAGAGATTAAGTCAACAATTCTAGTTAGTAAACAGCAGGCTCAGAATTTTTAACACAGTCAGGTCTGATTCCAAAACTGGTTTATTTAACTCTACATTAGATTTTAGTGTCAGTATTTATAATAAATATACCTTTGTGCTCTAATTCTCCAAGTTCGTTTTGATGAGAATTTTAGTGGTTAAGAGAACTAATGTCAGTAATAAAATAGTTGGCTGAGTTATTATCAGTGACATAAAATTATTCTGAAAATGATTTTACTAGTATAAATCAAGCTTGTGTTATCAAATAATTCTAGGGTTAGTTTTTTTTTTTTTTTTTAAGAGCCAAATATAAATATTTTAGGCTTTGTGGCCAATAGGCTCTGTTGCACCTACTCACCTCTGCTGTTGCAGTGTGAAAGCAGCCATAGACAATACATAAATAAAAATGGCTTGTGTTTCAGTGAGAGTTGGTTTACAGAAACACTTGGTGAGCCAGATTTGTCCCATAGGCCATAGTGTGCCAATCCTTGGATTAGATAATAGAACTACTTTAGTCCTTTCTACTTCCAGCTCTTCAACTTACATATATATATGTGTGTGTGTGTGTTTATCTTTTTTTTTAATTCCCTAAGCAAAGCCAAAACTATGTTAAACTGTCTGTAGCTCTTGTATTAGGGTGCTAGCTCATCACAGAATTAATAACTTTTAAATGTACTGTCCTTCATTCTGCTGGAGTTCTGGGAGAATTTTGAGAAAAGTCTTAGACCTTTCTGTACAATATTTTGATAGTGGTCATTTTGTACCAGTAAATTGAAGTCACTCAGTCGTGTCCAACTCTTTATGACCCCATGGATGGTAGCCTACCAGGCTCCTCTGTCAATGGAATTTTCCAGGCAAGAGTACTGGAGTGGGTTGCCATTTCCTTCTCCAGGAGATCTTCCCAACCCAGGGATCGAACCCACGTCCCCCGCATTGTAGGCAGACTTTACCGTCTGAGCCACCAGGGAAGTCCTGGTAACTTGTGCTTAAATCTGATAACCACAGAAATTACTCCATGTCAGAATCCTGCTTTATTGACTCAGTAATGGTGGCTCTCAAATCACAAAGCAGCTGTGATGTAACAGATAGAGCATTCATTGAGTTTGAGTCTATCTCAGTCTCTTAATCACCTTCCCTGAACTTCTTTCTCCATCTGTAGAACTGGAGATACTACCACATACCTCAAATGGTTGTTGTGAGGATCTAGTAAAATTAAATGCAAAAGCACTTTGTAAATTAATACCAATACTTCTGAAAATTCTTTTTCAAGATGTTTTATCTCCCCCAGTAAAAGTATTTTAGGGAATTCCCTGGCAGTCCGGTGATTAGGACTTTGGGCTTCCACTGCAGGGGGCAATGGGTTTGATTCCTGGTCTGGGAACTCTTCCCTGGAGAATTCCATGAACAGAAGAGTCCAGCAGGCTGCAGTCCATGAGGTCACAAAGAGTCGGACACGACTGAGTGACTTTCATCATCATCTGAGAAATAAGATCCTGTATGCTGCATGATGCAGCCCCCCACCAAAAAGATGTCTTATTCCCCCCATTTTGCAGATGAAATAAATGAAGCTCCAACACTTTAGTAACTTGTTTTGATAATATAATAGTACAGTAGAAACTTTATCCATCATAGTTATTCAAAAAATTTACTTAAAGCAAAGCACCATAAAAACTGCTGAAAGCATTTATTTTTATATTTATTCTTACTTAGAACAAATGTTTACTCTGAACATAAAAATATACAGTTTACTTATCAATTTTGATGCAGAACCAAGCTCTTATCTTTAGCTATGTGTCCACTAATGAGAATTTTGCTTTGTTTTTCTTGCACAAACTACAACCATAAAGCTACATTTTGCAGTTCTGATTTTTATTTTATATTTTTTTAATTAGACCAATAATTTAGAGATACATAAGAAGCAGTCTGACTTCAGAATTTTTTCTCCACCCAATCTTTTACAGTTACATTGGCTACGTCTAGTTCAGTGGCTTTTTAAATTCTTTATTAATGCTTTTTATTAAGTATATATCGTTTAGTTTAGCTTTCCTAAAAGTAACGTGCTTTTTAAAACTCTGTCTTTTATGCACTTACAGCTTATGGCTTTCTTTTTAGGCATCTCAACTTGAGCGTGAGGCCAAAGCAGTTGTCGTCCTTAGTGAGAAGCGGTGTTCCGGAAGCTCTTCGAGGGGAAGTCTGGCAGCTCCTAGCGGGCTGTCACAACAATGACCACCTGGTAGAAAAATACCGGATCCTCATCACCAAGGTAAGGGGTGGCAATTCTGCTTCAGCACTAGTTCTTTCAGAATTCTGTTATTAAAAGAGTATTGTTTCTCTTCACTTACCAAGAATTTTATGTAATTCCTTTAACTTACATAAGAACAGAACTGTCAGACTCTGGCTCAGAACTATTTCCAGTGTTGGCACGAAGGAGAAGGCATAGGTTTTCTTCCTTCCTTTTCACCTCAGAGGCAAAAGATGGCCTCTGCCCTTTGTGTATAGGTCAGTTGTGCTGTGCTGTGTGTAAAAACTTTCCTTTATTTTAATCCTTTTCATACTTCCAGAAATGTGCTCTTTGTAAGTAAAGGCCTCGTCCTATTTTTTTTTTTTTACAATTGGAAGAACATGGTTCTATCATCTTAAACCATATTCCCTTTCAGTTCATTCCTCTAAATTGAATTCTCAATTTTTATGGTATCCCCTTCTCCAGTTGATGAATTCCTCAAGGTTTTGCAAGTGAAGCAATGCAGCTATTCTTTGTACAAGCATGCAAAAATTTAATTTTCTGCCAGGTCAGGCAGTGGTTTGTGCCTTTTGCACCCATGTTAGTGGTTTTAAGCTTTGCTTTTGTTTTCTAAAATTCTTGAAATCTTCATCTTTAGGAAGCAGTTTCTTTGATGGTATACAGATTTCAAACCTGAGTTATGAATGAACTGCTGAGAACTCTTAATAAAATATGAGAATTTTTCAATGTGACAAAGTAGTAGGACTTCTTTTAAAAATATATTAAAACCTTATGAGAAGTGAATAATACTGCTATAAAACAACTGTTTTTGGTTTTTGTTTTTATTTTTTTTAAAAAAAACCTTGTAGGTAAGGACAGAATTCGAACATGAAGTCAGATCTTTCCTCACCAGAAAAATGATTTTTATTTGCTCAAAATATTTTTCCTCAAGAACTAATGTTCTGATTCCCTTTATTGTATCGATGTAACTGTTTAACCCACTGTATTGAGTGCCTATTACAATCTCAGTGTTGGAGCTATGAAGTCAAACAAAAGCAGTTAACATAAGTCATGTGGTAATATGGAAAAGCACAGTAGAAACCATCAAAAGGAGTGATTAATTCCTCATGGGGGGATAGGAAGAGTTTATCAGGAATATAATCTTTAAAATGGGTTTCAGAAAAGACCTTACCAGGCATGAAAGAATGGCAATGTTGTGCTCGTAGTATCATTGGAAATATGGAAGAACAGGGTATGCAATGTGTGTAACTAAGCAAAGGTACAGCTAGTTCAGTTTTTTCTTTTATTTGCAAGTCCTGTTAGGTAATTTAACATTTTGAAGTCCTTTGAAATGTTTGGCGAAAAATTATTTCTTAAGTATTTTTGGTATGGCTGCTCATACAGATAATTTAAACACATGGAATATTCTATTTTTGTGGTTCCATGAAAATGGTGATACCTGTTTCTCAAATAAGAACCTGGTAGTTAAATGATGTATTAAAAGATCAGCTGTTAACAATATCTGATACATTTGATTAATGTTTTATATATGCTGGTGTCATGCACTTTGTATTTCACATTAAACTTACTGTCATGTGGATGGTTAGAACCTAAAAAGCTTTCTAAATGATGTATAGTAAATTACTGACATGTAATCAGAATATACAAGTTATTTAACCATCATAATATTGGTTGATGCTGTTTTGTTTTATTTTATAGTGTTACATAGCTTAGATATAAGATATATTGGCTATACCTATAAAACTAGGTTTTTCTGTCTTCCTAGAAATAGTTATCACTGTAATTGACATTTTAAAATTTGCTCTGATTTTTTGAGTCGTAAAACTACATATATTTAAATTTATTTCTACAGCAAGCTGTGATTTACATAGGCTAAAATACACAAATTTATAGCTGGATGACATTTTACATATTAATACACTGCTCTGATCACTACCAAAAGGAAGAATATGTCCATCACTCCAAAAAGTTATTTTTGTCCCTCTCTAGTTGTAACCACCCCTACTCCACCCCTGAAGAACCAATACTGTGTTCTGACTTCTCTGTCCTTAGATTAGTTTTGATTGTTCTTGAATTTCATTTAAAAACAATGTTACAGTCGTGTAGCATGTACTTGTTTGTATCTGACTTTTTCTGCTCATCCATTTTGGGAGTGTATCGGTAGTTTGGTTTGTTTTTTTTTAAGATTCTTAAAAAATTCACTTTTGGCTGCCCTGGGTCTTCGTGGCTGCATGCAGGCTTTCTCTAGTTATGGTGAGTAGGGCTACTCTTCTGGTTGCGGTGCTTGGGCTTGTCATTGGAGTGGCTTCTCGTTGTGGAGCATGGGCTATAGAGCACAGGCTCAGTAGTTGTGGCCCACCGGCTTAATTGGTCCGAGACACGTGGGATCTTCCCGGACCAGTAATCAAACCTGTGTCCTCTGCATTGGCAGGCAGATTCTTAACCACTGGACCACCAGGGAAGTCCCAGTAGTTTGTTTTTTATTCGTTTTCATTTTTTTAGTTGCTGCAAATATTCCATTGTATGAATAAATCAAACTTTAAAAAATATATTCTGGTATTACAGATGTTTTATTTCTTGTTTTAGCTTTTATAAAGTTGCTGTGAACATTCTTGCATATAACAGATGCTGTGATCTGAAGGTGTCCTTTAAAATTCATGTTGGAACTTAACCATTATACCAAGGTGATAGTGAAAAAGTAGGGCCTTCGGGAGGTGAGTCGATCATGAGGGCAGAATCCTCATGCTAGGGTTAGCACCCTTATAAAAGAGTCAAGGGAAAGCTCCCTCCTCACCTTCCACCATGTGAGGACACAACTAGAAGTTGGCAGTGTGCCACCCAAAAGGGAGCCTTCACCTGAGCCCAACTGTGTGGCACCCTGATCTTAGACTTCTAGCCTCCAGAATGGTGAGCAATAAAATTCTGCTGTTCATAAGCCATCCATTCTGTGGTATTTTGTTGTAGAAACCCAGACGGACTAAATCAGTGCAATTTTTTATTCAGTCATTCTCCTATTGCTGCTGCTGCTGCTAAGTTGCTTCAGTTGTGTCCGACTCTGTGTGACCCCATTGATGGCAGCCCACCAGGCTCCTCCGTCCCTGGGATTCTCCAGGCAAGAATACTGGAGTGGGTTGCCATTTCCTTCTCCAATGCATGCATGCATGCTAAGACTTTTCAGTCGTGTCTGACTCTGTGCGACCCTATGGAGAGCAGCCCACCAGGCTCCTCTGTCCACGCATTCTCTAGGCAAGAATACAGGAGTGGATTGCCATTTCCTTCTCCACATTCTCCTATTGGTAGGCATTTATCTTGTTTCCAGTTTTCAGTCTCTAAATGATGTTTACTAAACGACCTTACACATGTTCCAAATCTTTGACTTTTATGGAATAGTCTCAGTAGTGTGGTTACTGGATCAGAGGGTAATATGTTTTTTAAACTTGCTATTTAATTTTTGTATTTAATTTACTTATATCCAGCTTGCGTCTCTGAAAGGCTTTGGCAGTTCACAGTTCCACCAGCAATGTAGGAAAGTGGCTATTAACCCATATCCCAGACAGTATTTGATATCACTATAATTTTTGCTGTCAGTGGATGTAAATGATGCCATTATGTCTTTAGTTTGCAGTTCCCTGACTACAAGTAAATTTGAGCAATTTGCTCTTCCATGAATTATCTCTTTGTATTCTTTGTATATTTTTCTATTAATTGTAAGATGTCAATTTGTAAGTACTTTATATGATTATCTATATTCTTTGTAACTTCATTATACTTTTCTAGAATTTTAGATTTATATTGACTTTATAGTTTTATGCCATACAAAGCATTTTCAATTTTTATGTAGGAAATTGCATCTTGGTTGAGGTTTATCCTACCTCGAGATTTTGTAAATGTACTTTCCAGCATTTCCTTGTGAGATTTTTATTGTATGTGTTACATTTGTACATCTTTGATCCATCTGGAATTTATTTTTGTACATGGCATATGATAGCGGTCCAATTTTACTTTTCTCCCAGATGGCTAACCAGTTGTGGTACTTCTATTTTCCTACTGAGTAGAACTACCATCTTTGTTATATCTTAAATTCTCATATATGCTGGGATTGATTTCTAGCTTGTTCAATTTGATGTTTGTGTGTTCCTATACCAGTACTGTTTTGGTTTTGGTTAAAGAGACTTTGAGTTATGTTCTATTATCTGGTAAGGCAAGTCGTTTTCTTCATTGTTTCCCAATACATATTTTTCTTACCTATTTTTGCATATGTAATTTTCCATATAAACTTTAAAGTCATTTTCTCTGGTCTCACCATCATCATATAAGGTTATATAAGGATTTTAGTTTGAATTACATTTAATTTGCATATTAATTTAGGTTACAAGTTACATTGTTATAATATTTTTACATCTGGGAATATAGTATGTCTTTCCATTTGCCCAGATCTTGTGTTTGTTAAGACTTCATAGTTGCTTTCATATGTTTTATTCCTCTTTAGTTAAATTTATTCCTAACAATTATCTTAGAGTGTTCTTGATATACCAAATGAAATATTTTTCTTCTGATTTCCATTTCTAAATAGCTAATTGCTGCAATAGAAAATAGACCTTTTTTTAAATTCTCTGTCCATGTGCTTCTTGATATTTTGATTAGTCCTCCTGTTTATACTAGCATCCTTTGAGATTTTCAGGTATATAATAATAGCAAAAACAGTTTCACTGCTTTTTTTCACTGTTTATGCAGGTTACTAAATTTTCCTGTTTTTATATTTGATAGAAGCATTAAGAGAGTGTTTAATGATGATGGTAATAAGTAGCATCACTATTGAGTTCCTGATTTTAATTAAAATGATCTTAGTTTTTCTGACTTCTGGAAAGCATGCTATTCAGTTGGGTTGCTTTTTTTTTTTTGTAAATACTTTTTATTTGATTTAAGTGATTTTATTCTATCTAGAGTTTGCTTTTTTAAATTAGGAATGTCTACTGAAATATCTACCAGGCTTCCCTGGTGGCTCAGATGGTAAAGGATCTGCCTGCAATGCAGGCGACCCAGGTTCCATCCCAGGGTCGAGAAGATCCCCTGGAGAAGGAAATGGCTACCCACTCCAGTATTCTTGCCTGGAGAATCTCGTGGACACAGGAGCCTGGAAGGCTGCAGTCCCTGGGGTCTCAAAAAGTCGAACAAGACTAAGGGACTAAAACACACACTGAAATTTTATGAAGGAATTTTTCAGCACTTAAATATGATTTTCTTTAATTTGTTGATGAAGTAGATACATTATCAACATATAATAGAATTCTTGATATTGAACTACCTTTGGCTTCATGGAATAAATTTTTGTAGACCAAATACTCCTGGATTCTTTGTTTTCTTTTCCTATTGGTCTTTTTTTTTTTTTTTTTCCCTACTGGTCTTGACAGAGGGTTTCTCAACCGTAGTCTCTAGTTAGAACTTATCAAACACAGGGGGAGGAAACTAGTAAATAATCCACAGAGACTCCTATGGCCTCTCTTACTCCCGGCTGTAAGATTTACAGCTCCTTGGTTCTGAAAAATAAATTGGAGTTGAGAATGAAAGAAAAATAAGGCACTTTCTGGTTTCCAACTTCCAGAATATCCTCTGGTTCTTCTTTCTTTTGGTTATTTTTCACCTTTTATATCAATGACTATTTTGTTTTGCTTAGTACCAGAAATTTACATCAAAAGACTGCCTTAAAGGATTATTTTAATACAAGAATAATGAAATAGCAATCTATTCTGATGTTTCTCTTTCCTTCCATCAGTCAGCTTTGTCTTCTCTGAAGCCTGTTTGCATTGTTTTCTCTAGTTATTTTAGTGGCAAACATCAGTGGTAATAGTGTTTTGCCTTGAATTTCAGGCCTTTATCCAGAACCTAAACTATTAGTAAGCCCAGATAATCAATATTTACATTTCTGATTGTCCAAAGGAAGCCTTTGGACATTTTACCAGTCTGGAAAATTTTAATTTGAATATCTACTTATAATTTCATTATTTTGCAGATTGTTTTAATTAAAAATCTTTCTAGTGGTTTTGATAATAGTTCAGGATTCAATAAGGTTTAATGATGAGAACCTCCTGTTGATACTAAACAAAAAGGGTACAAGTTAGCAAATAAAGCACTGGCCATGAAGTTTGGAAGCCTGAGTACTACTATCAGCTCTGCCACTGGCTTATATGAACTCAAATGAAGTTTTGCACTTGTGACTATTAATTTCCTTTTTCTGTGAAATGAAGTTGCTAAAGTAAATGGTTAAGCTTCTTTTAAGCTTTAACATTCTGGAAAAATGAAATAGCATGTTTGAGACCTTCTCCCAAAATACCCCGTGAGTCTACTGTTTCACAATTAAATACCCTTTCTATCTGATTTTGTAAGAAAATAGATTGTCAGTGGAGTTTTAGAACTTTATTATCTGTTCCCATATAGCAGTTGCAGTAGTAGGTCTGCTGTAGATTTGAATGTTCGTGTCTCCCCAAAGTTCATATATTGAAATCCCTAACACCCTCCACCCCCAACAATGTGATGGTGTTTGGAGGTGGGACCTTTGAGAGGAAATAGATGAAAGAGGTGGAGCCCTCATGAATGAGATTAGTATCCTTATAAAAAAGACCCTAGAAACTCCCTTGCCCCTTCTGCCCTGTGAGGACACAGTGTAAGATATCTGTGGGTTCTCACCAGACACCAAATCTGCCACAACCCTGCCACGACTAAGGTTGGACTGGACTTTCCAGTCTCCATAATGATGAGAAATAAATTTGTTGTTTGCAGGCAAATCAGTCTGTGGTATTTTTGTTACAGCATTCTAATGGTCTAAGAAACTGTTCCTTTAAATTGTTCTGTGTGAAAATAATTTTTAAGTCTCCATATCCCATCTTGGTAAGTTCATGTACCCTCTTGAGTTGTATCTGTCCAGGCAGTTTTCAGGATCTTTTTATATTATGAGACTAAAAATATAATTAGGTTTGGTATGCATCAACCTAATAATTACCAGTGAATTAAGTTGTTGTCATACTAGAATTTTACTTGAAAGGTCTTCCCACCCAGAAACAGAATTGCTTGTTGTATTGTAGGTATTTCTTATTCAGTCAGTCAGAAATACCTTTGAAAGCCTGTTGTGTGCCAGCCTGAGTGTTAAGGTCTTAGGGATATGTCCGTGAATAAAATGTACCTATTCTCTGGTTTGGGGGAATCTACAATCTAAAGTAGACAATTAACTAACCAATTGCAATAAAATTGCATGAGGGTTATAGATAAGAAAGTACATATTGTTGTGCAGCAAGTGACAAGAACTTTTCATCTAAGAGTTCAAAAAGGTCTCTTGTTCATAAATTATTGAGGAAGCGTGATTGTTGGGGTAGGATAGGGGGACTGCATGTCATGTGTGGTGTTAAAAGTTAAAAGCATGTTCTCAAGGATGAGAAAGAGCTTGGCAATTTCATAGTGTGTGAAAGTAGGTGGGTAGGAGCCAGATCTTAGCTTAAATAAGGTATATTTAATACCTCAGGCAATAGGAAGTCATTTAAGCATTTTAAGAGGCAAATCATATATTCAGGTTTGGAATGCAGTATGCAGAGTGATTTAGTGTGTCCATCTAAAGGTAGATTGTCTTGATTCAAATCCTGGTTCTATATATAGGCCATTGACATTGGGCAGTTTAGCATTAAACTTTTGTTTCCTGTGTGTAAAATGGTATAATAATAGTATCTTATTTGTTGAGTTGTTAGTTTTATGTACTTAGTACGTGAAAACACTTAATACAATTCACAGCCCCTGATAAGTATAATCAATCAATCTGATTTTGGTATTGACCATTAGGTGAGGTCCATGTGTAGAGTCCTCTCTTGTGTTGTTGGGAGAGGGTGTTTGCTATGACCAGTGCATTCTCTTGGCAAAACTGTTAGCCTTTGACCTGCTTCGTTTTGTACTCAAAGACCAAATTTGCCTGTTACTCCAGGTAGCTCTTGACTTCCTACTTTTGCATTCCAGTCCCCTATAACGAAGAGGACATCTTTTTTGGGTGTTAGTTCTAGAAGGTCCTGTAGGTCTTTATAGAACCGTTCAACTTCAACTTCTTCAGCATTACTGGTCGGGGCATAGCTTACTATGATATTGAATGGTTTGCCTTGCAAACGAACAGAGATCATTCTGTTCGTTTTTGAGATTGCATCCAAGTACTGCATTTCGGACTCTTTTGTTGACTATGATGGCTACTCCATTTCTTCTAAGGGATTCTTGCCCACAGTAGTATATATAATGGTTATCTGAGTTAAATTCACCCATTCCAGTCCATTTTAGTTCGCTGATTCCTAAAATGTCGATGTTTACCCTTGCCATCTCCTGTTTGACCACTTCCAATTTGCCTTGATTCATGGACCTAACGTTCCAGGTTCCTATGCAGTATTGCTCTTTACAGCATCGGACTTTACTTCCATCACCCGTCACATCCACAACTGGGTGTTGTTTTTGCTTTGGCTCTGTCTCTTCATTCTTTCTGGAGTTACTTCTCCACTGTTCTCCAGTAGCATATTGGGCACCTACCGACTTGGGGGGTGCATCTTTCAGTGTCATACCTTTTTGCCTTTTCATACTGCTCATGGGGTTCTCAAGACAAGAATACTGAAGTGGTCTGCCATTCCCTTCTCCAGTGGACCACGTTTTGTCAGAACTCTCCACCATGACCCATCTGTCTTAGGTAGCCCTACACAGCATGGCTCATAGTTTCATTGAGCTAGACAAGGCTGTGGTCCATGTGATCAGTTTGGTTAGTTTTCTGTGATTGTGGTTTTCATTCTCTCTGCCCTCTGATGGATAAGGATAAGAGGTTTATGGAAGCTTCCTGATGGGAGAGACTGACTGAGGGGGAAACTGGGTCTTGTTCTGATGGGCGGGCCACGTTCAGTAAATCTGTAATCCACAATTTTCTGTTGATGGGTGGGGCTGTGTTCCCTCTCAGTTGCTTGCCGCTGCTGCTGCTAAGTCGCTTCAGTCGTGTCCGACTCTGTGCGACCCCATAGACGGCAGCCCATCAGGCTCCCCCGTCCCTGGGATTCTCCAGGCAAGAATACTGGAGTGGGTTGCCATTTCCTTCTCCAGTGCATGAAAGGGAAAAGTAAAAGTGAAGTAGCTCAGTCGTGTCCGACTCTTAGTGACCCCATGGACTGTAGCCTACCAGGCTCCTCCGTCCATGGGATTTTCCAGTGCTTGACCTGAGGCCAAACTATGGTGGAGGTAATGAAAATAATGGCGACCTCCTTCAAAAGTTCCCATGCAGGCACTGCTGCGCTCAGTGCCCCCGACCCTGTAGCAGGCCACCACCGACCCATGCCTCTGCCGGAGACTCCTGGACACTCATGGGCATGTCTGGGTCAGTTTCTTGTGGGGTCACTGCTCCTTTCTCCTGAGTCCTGGTGCGCACAAGGTGTTTTTTATGCCCTCCCAAGAGTCTGTTTCCCCAGTCCTGTGTAAGTTCTGTTGGTTCTATGGTGGGGTTAATGGCGACCTCCTCCAAGAGGGCTTATCCCATACCCAGGTCTGCTGCACCCAGAGCCCCTGCCCCTGTGGCAGGCCACTGCTGACCCGTACCTCTGCAGGAGACACTCAGACACAGTTCTGACTCAGTCTCTAGATTGGGCATGCGTTTTGTGCCCTTCCTAGGTCTGCACGGCTCAGGCAGCCAGGTGCTTGGCAAGTGCACTGTCGCAGGTGGGCCATGCATCTTAATCACCTCCTTGATCCCAGCTGCCCCGTTTCCCTGGTGCACCGTGAGAGCACCATCTCAGGTGTGCTGTATGTCTCCTCTGGAGAGCTGATCTCAGGATGCGACCCTTCTGGCAGATGTCAAACATCCAGGATCTCAGGAAGACATGGTTAGCAGCTGGGAGCCTGCTCACAGTTTGGTGGAGTCTCGGGCTGAGATTGTAGCAGCCCCTTGCCTTCCCACTCTGGCTGTCACAAGTCTGCCTCTGGACAGGGAGGGGCTGGTACACAGCCGGCCAGCTCTCCTTTGGTCAATGCAAAGAAATAGAGGAAAACAATAGAATGGTAAAGACTAGAGATCTCTTCAAGAAAATCAGAGATAAAAAAGGAACATTTCTTGCAAAGATGAGCACGATAAAGGACAGAAATGGTATGGACATAACAGAAACAGAAAATACTAAGAGGAGGTAAGAATACACAGAAGAACTATACAAAAAAGATCTTCATGACCCAGATAATCATGATGGTGTGATCACTCACCTAGAGCTAGACATCCTGGAATGCAAAGTCAAGTGGGCCTTAGGTAGCATCTCTACGAACAAAGCTAGTGGAGGTGATGGAATTCCAGTTGAGCTGTTTCAAATGCTAAAAGATGATGCTGTGAAAGTGGTGCACTCAGTATGCCAGCAAATCTGGAAAATTCAGCAATGACCACAGCACTTCAAAAGGTCAGTTTGCATTCCAGTCCCAAAGAAAGGCAATGCCAGAGACTGTTCAAACTACCACACGATTGCACTCATCTCACACGCTAGCAAAGTAATGCTCAAAATTCTCCAAGCCAAGCTTCAACAGTACATGAAGCGTGAACTTCCCTATGTTCAAGATGGATTTAGAAAAGGCAGAGGAATCAGAGATCAAATTGCCAACATCCGTTGGATCATAGAAAAAGCAAGAGAGTTTCAGAAAAACATCTACTTCTGCTTTATTGACTATGCCAAAGCCTTTGTGTGAATCACAGCAAACTGTGGAAAATTCTGAAAGAGATGGGAATACCAGACCACCTGACCTACCTCCTGAGAGATCTGTATGCAGGTCAAGAAGCAACGGTTAGAACTGGACATGGAACAACAGACTGGTTCCAAATGGGGAAGGGAGTACGTCAAGGCTGTATATTGTCACCCTGCTTATTTAACTTATATGCAGAGTACATCATGAGAAACGCTGGGCTGGATGAAGCACAATCAGGAATCAAGATTGCCAGGAGAAATATCAATAACCTCAGATAGACAGGTGACACCACCCTTATGGCAGAAAGCAAAGAAGAACTAAAGAGCCTTTTGATAATAGTGAAAGAGGAGAGTGAAAAAGTTGGCTTGAAACTCAACATTCAGAAAACTAAGATCATGGCATCCGGTCCCATCACTTCATGGTGAATAGATGGGGAAACAATGGAAACGGTGAGAGACTTTATTTTTGGGGCTCCAAAATCACTGCAGATGGTGACTGCAGCCATGAAATTAAAAGACGCTTGCTCCTTGGAAGAAAAGCTTTGACCAAACTAGACAACATATTAAGAAGCAGAAATATTACTTTACCAACAAAGGTCCATCTAGTCAAAGCTGTGGTTTTTCCAGTAGTCATGTATGGATGTGAGAGTTGGACTATAAAGAAAGCTGAGCGCCGAAGAATTGGTACTTTTGAACTGTTGTGTTGGAGAAGACTTGAGAGTCCCTGGACTGCGAGCAGATCCAACCAGTCCATCCTTCAGGAAATCAGTCCTGAATATTCATTGGAAGGACTGATGCTGAACCTGAAACTCCAATACTTAGGTTACCTGATGCGAAGAACCAACTCATTAGGAAAGACCCTGTTGCTGGGAAAGATTGAAGGCGAGAGGAAAAGGGAACAACAGAGGATGAGATGGTTGGATGGCACTACCGACTCAATGGACATGAGTTTGAGCAGGCTCTGGGAGTTGGTAATTGACAGGGAAGCCTGGCGTGCTGCAGTCCATTGGGTTGCAAAGAGTCAGACACGACTGAGCAACTGAACTGACTGGTAAGTATAAATTACTGCTCAGTTACTGTTATTATTTGTATTATTGTTGAGTTAGAATAGAGTAAGATTAATTGCAGCAAAACCTGTTAGTAATTCAAGGCAAGAGATAATCATCACTTGGTTTGTTTAGTGGCAGAAGAAATAGAGAAAGAGATACTTTTTGAGAGAAATTTCCAAGGTAGGATCTTTGGCACTTGATGAATGAACAAACACGCGAGATGCGGGAGAGAGGAATGAAAGATGTGTCAAAGTGCCTTAAATGGGGTTTGGAATGACGTTGATAGAAATACACCTACATCAGCTGCACTAAGATAATATGTTAATTAAGTAAATCAACATTGAAAGCTCATTTTTACTAAATAAGAGGTGATAGATAATTCCCAGAAGTGAATCGTACGAATTTGAAGCTCTGAGATTGATCCTTCTCCATCTATAGTAAATAAACTCCTGAGGAGGTTGAGAGAAGAATAAATGTAATTCAGACATTCTTTTCTCATTTTCGTTTCATGTTTCCTTTCTATTTCTGCCATTTTTCATTTCTAGTTTTGTGATTCTGTTATTTTAATTTTTTAGTGTTCAGTTCAGTCACTCAGTCGTGTCCGACTCTTTGCGACCCCATGAACCGCAGCACGCCAGGCCTCCCTGTCCATCACCAACTCCCAGAGTCCACCCAAACCCATGTCCATTGAGTTGGTCATGCCATCCAACCATCTCATCCTCTGTCGTCCCCTTCGCCTTCTGCCGTCAATCTTTCCCAGCATCAGGGTCTTTTCAAATAAGTCAGCTCTTCGCATGAGGTGGCCAAAGTATTGGAGTTTCAGCTTCAACATCAGTCCTTCTGATGAACACCCAGGACTGATTTCCTTTAGGATGAACTGGTGGGATTTCTTGCAGTCCAAGGGACTCTCAAGAGTCTTCTCCAACACCACAATTCAAAAGCATCAATTCTTCTGCGCTCAGCTTTCTTTATAGTCCAACTGTCACATCCATACGCGACCACCGGAAAAACCATAGCCTTGACTAGACGGACCTTTGTTGGCAAAGTCACGTCTCTGGTTTTTCATATGCTGTCTAGGTTGGTCGCAGTGAATTTGGTGCCCCCCAAAATTAAAGTCTGCCACTGTTTCCACTGTTTCTCCATCTATTTTCCATGAAGTAATGGGACTGGATGCCATGATCTCTATTTTCTTTTTTTTTTGTTTTGTTTGTTTGTTTTATTTTAAATTAGTTTATTTATTTTTTAACTCTACAATATTGTATTTGTTTTGCCATACATTGAGATCTTTATTTTCTGAATGTTGATCTTTAAGCCAACTTTTTCACTCTTCTTTCACTTTCATCAAGAGACTCTTCAGTTCTTCACTTTCTGCCATAAGGGTGCTGTCGTCTGTATATCAGAGGTTATTGATATTTTTAACAAAATGATTAAATATTAACAATTTTACATGGTTAATCAAGTTACATTGTCTTTCTGTAAGAATTTTTACCTGAGGCCATCAGAGTCCATTATGAATAAATTGAGTACCAAGGACTATCTGAAGGCATGTTGCAGTGATGACGTAAGGCCAAATGGAGCTGAGCCCTGTGAAATAGGTGATTTAACCTTGCATCATCTATTCAGTGTGGCTCTGGGAGGACATCATACAGCCAAGTTTTTTGGTTAGTTTTACCAAAAGGGACGTGTTATATATTATTTTGGCTGTCTTTTTTACCTGAATATAAAAACAGCACATAAAAATTAGCAAATTTGCAAAACATAAAACCATAAAGAAAGAAAAACCATTTGTAATCCCATTATCCACTGAAAAGTAGAATTGATTTTTTAATGTATTTTCTTTCAGTCATATATACAGAAATACTCTTTTATTAAATACATCTTGCAACTACATTATTTTGAAAGGGAAATGTAAGGATGGATTTTTGTGAGGACATAGTTATCGCTCCCCCTCATCATTAGTAATTTCTCTCCTCTAAAGAAAGTGGTTTCTTTTAATCCAAAATAAAACATGTAACTCTTAACTGATTATTTTTATTTAGTTTCTAGTATGAATATTTTGAGGGCTTCCCTGGTGGCAGTAGTAAAGAATCCATCTGCCAATGCGGGAGACGAAAATGATGCAGGTTTGATCCCTGGGACGGGAAGATCCCTGGAGTAGGAAATGGCAACCAGCTCCAGTATTCTTGCCTGGAGAATTCCATGGACAGAGGAGCGTGGTGGGCTACAATTCATGGGGTCACAGAGTCAGGACACAACTGAGTGACTGAACCCATATGCTCACATACACACAGATATTTTGATTATAGCTGCTCCTAGAGTGGTTTTATTAAAACAGAAAACAAAATTGAAAGCACTACTATTTTACTAGTGGTATTGTAACAGCTTGTTGGTTTCATTGCATTTTTATAGCATGTTTAATTCTTTAAAGCTGTCAGTTAATGTAACAGCTGTTTTTATTAGCATAACTATTATTATTTTATTATTTATTATTATATATTACTTTTATTTATTTTATTATTTATTATTTTTATTTTATTATTATTTTATTAGCATAACTATTTATTAGTTTCATACATGAGAAACCTGAGATGGAATAAGAGAATAAGTTACAAGCCCAAATTTACAAGTAGTAGAAAAATGTGGACTCTTAGCTTTGGCAAATGGTTTTTCCATTTACTGAAATGTAACTCTCAGAAATTATTCTAAGTCAATATTTATTAAGCACTCAAAACAGGGAGATCAGAAATAAAGTCTATGTCAAATGTAGAGAGTACTGAGTAATCTGCTTTGGCTGGAGGGCAAGGTATTTGGGGGATTTGAACTAGTGGAAATCAGACTAGAAAGGCGTTGGGAACCATTGACTCTTCTTGCATAATGGAGTTCATAATAACCCTAATAAAGCATGTGCTGATGGATATTTAACCAGGCAGAAATGAGTAGATTAGAAAAATGAACAAGAAGAAAGTACAGAAAATATTTAATGATAGCCCAAAATATTAAAAACTAAAAGGGGAAATGAATTTGAGAGCCATTATAGAAATAGATTCCCAAGATATGGTGAGTAAGAATGGTATATTAAGGGAGAGAGTGGTCAAAATGATTCCCGAGTTCATACCTGAGTGCCTGGGGAAATCTCAGAAAGAAAAAAAAGAGGTTTATTTGGTAGGAAAAATGTATTTAATTGTTGGATCTGCTATGGTTGAAGTCTCTATAAGACATCCAAGTAGAAGATGTGTGACCAGCAGGCAAATTGTGGATGGAAAGAACTCAGGAGCAAAATCAGATCTGGAGACATAGGCAGAGAAATTACTTGTGTAATGGGAATAATTTTTTAATGCCATATCATCATTCCTTCTTGCCTACTTATGTACAGTCTCAGTGTATTTGAAGAATGCAGGGCAGCAATGTATCCAAATGACTGTTGTTACCACCCTTAGAACTAGGCAATCACAGTGAGAAAGGGCACTTTAGGATTCAGAAGAGCCCAGACTCAAGCAGCACAACGTTACTAGTGGGAAAACAGACTATTTAGGAGGGCTGTTAGAGTTGTGTGAGAAGAAAGTAAAGTTATATACCTCCTATCTCTTAGATTTTGGTAAGCCTTTTGTGTACACCATCTGCTTTATTTCTCAACAATCTCATGAAATAGAAAGTATGATCTTCATTTTGAAGGTGATGAAACTGAAGCTAAGAGAAGCTAAGTGGTAATAGAGCAAGGAAGCAAGTATTTGAACCAGATAGGAGGTCAGTGCCATGGGTCTTTTTGACACACTTTGTCCTCTTTTCCACTAAGACCTGTCAATTATAGCTGTCAAACTTGTGCTTACTAGGCTTTTTGAGTTCCTTGCCTTCATGTAATAAGCACAGTGCCTCAAATCTTAAAATTCTGATGATGAGTAACCATTGCCTGTGATGAGAAAACATGTGTGTTAAGCCAACAAAAAAATGAAAGTTGGATCTCAATATACATCTCCATCCCTGTGTACAAACCTCCTGAAATGTTTTCAGATGTCAGCATTTGTTTATTTTACTCTACTGAGTTATGTGAAACTTTACTTAGAAGAATGAATTGAGAGACCAAAGATACCTGGAGGAAAAGATAATAAAAATACACAATTAACTAAAAATTGTCATAATTTGACACTCCCAGTTAGCTGAAAATTGTGCTCATTTGACGTCATCTGAAATGCCGCAATACAATCCCAATTTGTGTTAGCAGGCACAGACAAGATTGTGTGTTCTAAGATACAAAGCTAGTTTGTACTATAAAACTTCCTGCAATTATGGGTGCATTTACTTGCCCATCTTTTGTTTGTATATGTACCACTTCACAGCAAACTAGAAGCAAGTTATGACATCTCAACCAGAGGATAGTGTTGAATATAGGAACAGGGTAATTCTTCGTGTGTGCTATTTCTGCAGTATTTGGAATGGATGGGATTTTCTTTGTTTTTTCTCTTGAAGACCTAATTTTTAAATTTGCTTGTTATTTTGGTCATGTTTCTTAAAACTGATCGTATTTAGTGAATCATGAGAGGAAATTAATGCTAAATATGTAGCCTTCTAGCTAGAACTTCTGGTGCTGGATTTTGATTCTTCAGTTGTCATGCACTGTTAACATACTTTCATTCTTTAACATTACTCTTTGTTCTGTGGGAAATGCTACAAGAAAATAGGAATTTCCTCTCACCATTACCCCTCTGGCAGTGTGTTTCAGTCTAATTCCCGGCTTGCACTCAGTCCTGGTTACTACCTCCTCTTCGTACTGGCAGTCTCAATTCTGCTCATCTACAAAGAGCGGGGGTTCCAGACCGACGAGGAAACAGCTTTCAGACGCTGCACTGCAGGCATATTAAGTTATCCCCCCACTGTGCAGTCTGGAAATCGGGGAGCACTTCTCTGGCAGTGAATTCTAATGAGCTGCTAAAGATGCCAGAGCGTAAGAGCACCCGGGCGTTTTCTTCTTTCCCCTCCCCCGCCTCTTCCTTTTCCCAAGCCCCCTCTTCTCCCTATTTCTCCTCCTCCTTTATCCCCTCCCTCTGTGTCTCAGTTCTGCAGTAAACGAGGCTGAGGCACATTCCTGCTTTGCAAGGCTTTCTGCTAAGGATGTTCTGTGGCTTTTGTTTGGATTGCAGCATGCAGAATTACAGGTAATACTCGGAAATTGAGCTAGATAGATCAATGCTGTTGAAATGTTTTCTAAGAGGCAAAATATTACATTGGAATCAATTTTAAAAAATTAAGTTATCTTGGCTAATTTTATTAGTGGTAATTAAATAGTATAAGTAGATTCTTTTTCTCCCCTGAAAAGCTCAAAAGAAAGGAAATGGGGTTAGATTGATCTGACTGGCAATTGATTTTGCTTTATGTTGGTCATGAAAACCTGCTGTTGCTGCGCCTCCTCTGTAAAGTAAGAACCATTTATGTGGGGGTGCTGCTGAGGGTAGGCGTGAATAGTTGACCTGGGTGGGGTGGGATGGAGTGGGAGGTGGGATACCAGTCTGAGCTAGCCAGGTTCTTGATTAGGGCATTGGATACAAAATATAAAACGCTCTCTCCTTTTCTTCTGTCAGCTGTTCAGAGGAGACTCATTACAACTCCTGCTGAAGTCCTAGCCTTCCTCCCTTCTCTTCTGCCCCTGCCCCCCACCCTCACTGGCTGAAGACCTTGTACCCAGAGTTTGCCTTACTCCCCTGGTGCTATGTGTATGGTAAACCTGGTACTATGGCCGCATCTGGGACTGGCCAGACAACTGCTGCTGGTTCTCCCTATTCCAAGAAGGATTTAAAGGGGAATTACACTGCAGGCAATGCACCAGAGCAGCAGCATCGCGAGCTTGGGGACTAAGGCTCCTCGGGCATTATTGCAGACACACAGAGCTGACCGCAATGACAGCAGCTGCTCCTTTGAACTGTTGGCAGCAGCCAAGCGGCAGCATGAAGTGAAAGATCACTCCTGAGCTCAAGATGAACTCTACCTTGGATGGTAATCAGAGCAGCCACTCTTTCTGCCTCTTGGCATTTGGCTACTTGGAAACTGTCAATTTTTGCCTTTTGGAAGTATTGATTATTGTCTTTCTAACTGTGTTGATTATTTCTGGCAACATCATTGTGATTTTTGTATTTCACTGTGCACCTTTGTTGAACCACCATACTACAAGTTACTTTATCCAGACTATGGCATATGCTGACCTCTTGGTTGGGGTAAGCTGCCTGGTCCCTTCTTTATCACTCCTCCACTACCCGCTTCCAGTAGAGGAGTCCTTGACTTGCCAGGTATTTGGTTTTGTAGTATCAGTTCTGAAGAGTGTCTCCATGGCCTCTCTGGCCTGTATCAGCATTGATAGATATATTGCTATCACTAAACCTTTAACCTATAATACCCTGGTTACGCCCTGGAGACTACGTCTGTGTATTTTCCTGATTTGGCTATATTCCACCCTGGTCTTCCTGCCTTCCTTTTTCCACTGGGGCAAACCTGGATATCATGGAGATGTGTTTCAGTGGTGTGCGGAGTCCTGGCACACCGACCCCTACTTCACCCTGTTCATCGTGATAATGTTGTATGCCCCAGCAGCCCTCATTGTGTGCTTCACCTATTTCAACATCTTCCGCATCTGCCAACAGCACACAAAGGAAATCAACGAAAGGCAAGCCCGCTTCAGCAGCCAGAGTGGGGAGACTGGGGAGGTGCAGGCTTGTTCTGATAAGCGTTATGCCATGGTCCTATTCCGAATTACTAGTGTATTTTACATCCTCTGGTTGCCATACATCATCTACTTCTTATTGGAGAGCTCTACTGGCCACAGCAACCGCTTCGCATCCTTCTTGACCACCTGGCTTGCTATTAGTAATAGTTTCTGCAACTGTGTCATTTATAGTCTTTCCAACAGTGTCTTCCAAAGAGGACTAAAGCGCCTATCAGGGGCCATGTGCACTTCTTGTGCAAGTCAGATGGTAGCTAAGGACCCTTACACAGTTCGGAGCAAAGGCCCTCTTAATGGATTTCATGTCTGAAGTGGTTCAAATATTGAGTCACTGTATGTTTTGTGTGTGTGTGTTTCCTTTTTATCTTTTTGTATTTCTAGTTCTCCGGGAAATATGGGACAAAATAATTTAATAATTTGATTCTAAGCAATAGCTAAGTGATCCATCCAAAATACCTTGTTAAGTTTGCAGAAATGATTTTTTTAAATGCTTTTGAATGAGAAGAATCAGGACCATGAGGATAAATTGCTGTTCATAATGTCATGGAAGTGACTGTATTTTTTAGACTTCAAAATGAATAAAGCCATATCTAACACCTCTCCAGCTGGCATGACTGAACCTGGTTGTGAAAAGCGTCAGCATTTTTAAAAGTCTTTGTTTTCTTGTTGCTTTTCTGGGTTCTTTCCAGCTGTTTAGGCTTCATGTACAATTGATTTTTAACAGGAAATATTAAAATACAGTGATGAATTAACTGTACAGTAATTCAGTGATGAATTCTTCATGTGTGTCAAAGTATAACTATGCTGCAGGTTTCCACACTGTCCTTCAGAAAACCAAATGTTTTGTCTTATTCTCTTGAGAAAATTCTCAGTGCAGTGAATAATGTGAAAACTTAATTTTAAATTTGTGCGTTGAATCATGAAGCAAAAGTGCAGTCAAATTATATAATTTATATAAAAAACTAAGATATATTTTGTGCCATCCTTCACTGAGACCTAAAGAGATGAAAGGGATTGTGTTCTAGTATTTTTGCCCATGCCTTTGTGTATGTGTGTATTAAGAATATTTGAATTGAGTTAGATTTCTCTTTTATAGCCAAATACATTTTAATAACCTGAAAAATAATTAAATGATAGGCTGATGGCTGCCACTTTTATAATGGTGAAAATACATTAAAATGTATCTTTAGTTTCTCTGCTCTTTTTATCTAGAGACCTTTTGAAATATTAGAATATCAGGAAGAAAAGTGTTCTAAGCAACTTGAGTCAGAAAATACACTATACATTTAGCTAGTTCTTTTTTAAAATAGAAGGCGTTGATTGAGATGTTCTCTTTGTAGTTAAATGGAATCATCTAATAAAGTAGCGACTAATTCTTTTTAAAAGCATTCTTTCAGTTAGTGTTAAGAAATCCGTATTTAGTGTTAAGGAATGAGAGAAGTTCTGATTAAGTCTCCATTGCTATTCTCTTTCTGAGAAAAAAAAAAGAAACATCATTGAGTTACAGTTCATTTGCTCAAATAGGCTTTTTTTTTTTTCCCAGTCAAAATGCTAGCAAAATCTATAGAATTAGTAATTGAGAGTACTGTGTATTTGTATGTATAGTGCTGTTTTGTTTCTCAAAGTGGTTATGTTTAGAGCAAGAGGTTTATTTTTCTAAAAGGAAAGAAGGATGTCCCAGCAGCTCCAGGCATAAAGTATTTCCTATGCTTTCTGCTGGTTTTAATGTTTTGGAAGTCTTCAGGGAACTTACATGATCTCTGCCTTTGGCTAGATGTTGTAATAGGAATGTGACAATGGTGTTCAGTGAGATGGAAGATAGAAGAAAATGAAGGGAAATGGGTTAAAGTGGATTTTTGAGTCCAGGGAAGGACATGGATATTTATAAAACAGGCAGATATGCTTTGGTTTTCCATCATTATGTTAGAAAACCTCTTACCCTATTTGAAATAAAGGATAGCATTCTTACGATGTTAGATTTTAGAGATTTGATTTTAACCTCAAAATCATTCTACTTAAGGGTTTTTATTTTTAAGAGAACAAGTATTAGCATAATCATTTAAACTTCAGATTCTGAGTTCTTCCCAAAAGCTTGAAAATTTGGTTCTAAGTTATTTCAAAATTTAGAACTCATATTGAAATTGCGAGTTATGTTAACAGTGGCTTTGTTAAGTTGCCATTTGAAGTAGAAAACCTTTTCTGTTAGATTCTGAAAAATAGCTGTATATAATTTCCCTTTATTTAAGTGGCACAGATTTTTTAAAAAATTTCCCTTTTTCATGTATATATTAAAGAATGTAAACTGTTCAAATTGGCTTGTCAGGTTTTAGTGCTGCCAGTATGGTAATCATGAAGATTAATTTTTATAGAAAACTGATGTTAAATCTACTAATTAGTTAGCATCAGTTTTTACTTTTGGGAGGACTGAGCCCTTTTAATTTTTTCTTGCAGTAGGATTCTGTCTTAGAGAAAACAGGTTTTTGGAAAAGATTTTGTGGAAATTTTATGGAGATGAGGAAATCTGTTTAATTTTCTGAAAATGGCTAATCACACTGATATTTTTTAATGACTGGAAAGGCAGCAGTTCTTTTAATAAGAGCTTTTGTTAATACATTTTTATATTTTTGCCCTAATACCAAATTTAGATGTTGTCAGAGGTTCCCCCCCCACACCAGATTAGAACCTCTATCAAATGTCTCAGCCTAAAACTAAAGTAGAAATTAAGTAGATATGGTCATTTTAAAGCAAAACAAAGCACCTCCCCCACCCTCCCACGCCCACCGTGAGGCTTGCTTAATATCAGATGTCCTTCCAGTTTATCTTGTGATCGTTGGACCTTGTAAACGCTAAGGTTTCTTCCAGGTATCAATTCTGTTCTCATATTCCTTATCTATACTGCTTTTAAATTTTTGTTTTCTTGTGGTATGTGCATGCTGGGGAGAAGAGATGTGTCTGGATACAATCATACAGTTTTCTGTGGCTGGGGCAGTTTCTGTGTGATAACATTTGCAGAGTTTGTATGTATTTATAAGTAACCTTTTCATCCTGGCCTATTTATTGCAACATTTAATGACGTTTTGTTTAAATACCAGTCTTAACTGGTTGAGAATGAGAAAAAGTATTAGAGTCAGTCACCCTAGGCTTTGCCAAGACAGCCTATTTAACTTTATATGGTATATGACTGATATCGGAGGAAGAGTAAGCTTTTTGTGATTGTGTTGAAATTATTTCATAGGAAATTTAAAAATAAGACTATACTAATTGTATCTGTAATTAATTGTGTTTTTAATACAATGATTTCACTGAAGGTGTGTTTTTTGCTCTTAGAGTGGAAAAGCAATTACAAAAGGACAATTATTCCACTTTAATGAAAAAATTGTCTTACAGCAGAATGGCTATTTGCATTTTTCATGGACCTGTTAGTTTTTACCCTAAATCCCATTTTGAAAAGAATTTTCTTTAAGGTTTATTGCTGGATAAATACTTCTTTGAGCCTTTTAAATGACTTTTCCTTTTTACTTGAATAATGGTCTCAGTATTTTAAGGATTGGGAAAACTTGAATTTTTTGTACTGTTAAATGCATTTACTCTTTGAACTTGAAAATGAAGCAACAGGGTTATGAGTTCCCAGGTGGTATAGTGATTTCTGGGAGTTTCCTCAGCTTTTCAGGTTTGATTAAAACATCGACTTTTGATGATGTTGTAGGAATTTTACTGACTTTGTGTTTTTGTATCATAAAAGACTTGTGAAATAAATTATTGACAAACCAGAATTTATTGCTGTATGAGGAGATTTGGGGAAGTTTAAGGATGGGGTGAATCATGGAATTATGAAAAAATTTTAAAGGCTTCATAAGTCATTTGTGTTGGTTTTTGCGTACTTTTTCCATTTCAGGTTAAAGTTTTATATTAAATATTCATATTATTAATATATTTTGCAGACCCAAGGAATGTTCTAGACATTTCCTATGGCTATAAATGAGTCATTTGGCTTTTCTTCAAAATTTAGGTAATAAGGGAATCATGATATGTAAAATGAACTCTGAACAGAAAATCTGTGATTCTGTTACTAATTGACACATTTTGTAAGGGCTAGTGGCTTCTCTAAGCCCTTAGTTTCTTCTGTTTATAATAATCCTTTCATCCTTCACAGGGTTACTTTGAGGACTGAATTAGATAATGGATGTAAAAGAACTTTGTATTATGTAAAGTGCTTTGCAAATAAAAATGAATACTATTATTTATCTGCCATAGTTTTGTATCTAAGGATGTTTTACATATTGGTGTGGTGTTACCCCACATAAAATCTTTGAAAGCCAATCCCACATTTAAGTAGAGAAGCATGATAAATTCTCACCTTTCTAAAATGACAGAAGCTTTAAATTCAACATAAAACTATTCTGTTTACTCCCTTTACTTGTTTCTAAAGTTTCGAAAGCTAGGTTTAGTGTCTCTTCATACCTTTATCCCCCAAATCTAACATGGGACCTGACTTAGTGTGGAATTTTTGTTACGTTTTACAGAACTAATGATTGACCCTTTCTAATGATCACTTCTAGTCACTATTATAACTTCTTGGCATTATAGAGCAGTGATGGTCAAAGGGTATTGGGAAGCCCATTAGCAGTTTTTCATATGGTCAAGGCAATTCTAGACTCTAAATAGTAAACATCTCTCTTTGTACCAAGAATTAGTGTGGGAATGTGTGTGATTTATATGCTAGGGAACTTTACTCCTGGAAATTCAGTAGCCTTGGCCAACGGACCTTTTGTTATTGTTATTTAGTTGCTAAGTTGTGTCTGACTCTCTTGGGACCCCATAGACTGTAGCCCACCACCAGGCTCCTGTGTCCATGGGATTTCCCAAGCAAGAATACTGGAGTGGGTTGCCATTTCCTTCTCCAGAGGATCTTTCTGACCCAGGGATTATACCCACGTCTCCTGCATTGGCAGGCAGATTCTTTACCACTGAGCCACTCGGGAATTTAAGTTAGTGCTGTCAGCCTGCCAGTTTCTCACAGTATGTACAAGATTTTGGCTTTAGATCAACATAAGGTCAGCGACAATGAAAGAAGCACAATAGAATAGGACAGCTTGGTGAAAGAAATTGTTCTGATTCTTTGGTTTTGCTTTTTTTTCCTCTTAGTCTTTACCACTTTTTCATCTTTCCTTCCTTTCTTTTCTTAACACACTGCTGGTCATGTATTCAGACTGAAGTGCTTATGGTACTGCTACTGTTGTTGTTGTTCAATCATTAAGTCATGTCCAACTCTTTGTGACCCCATGGACTGCAGCACAAAAGGCTCCTCTGTCCTCCACTATCTCCCAGAGTTTACCCAACTTCATGTCCATTGAATCAGTGATGCTATCTAAGCATCTCATCCTCTACCACCTCCTTCTCCTTTTGCCTGTAATCTTTCCTAGCATCGGGGTCCTTTCCAAAGAGTCGGCTCTTTGCATCAGGTGGCCAAAAAGTATTGAAGCTTTAGCATCAGCATCAGTCCTTCCAATTAATATTCAGGGTTGATTTCCTTTAGGATTGACTGGTTTGATCTCTTTGCAGTCCAAAGGACTCTGAAGAGTCTTCTCCAGCACCACAGTTCTCCAGCACCAGCATCAGTTCTTTGGAGCTTAGCCATTTTTATGGTCCAACTCTCACGTCTGTACATGATTATTGGAAAAATCATAGCTTTGACTAGATGGACCTTTGTCGACAAAGTGATGTCTCTACTTTTTAATACGCTGTCTAGGTTTATCACAGCTTTTCTTCCAAGTAGCAAGCATCTGTTAATTTCATGACTGCAGTCACTGTCCGCAGTGATTTTGGAGCCCAAGTAAAGAAGATCTGTCACTGCTTCCAATTTTTCTTCTTCTATTTGCCACGAAGTAATGGGACTGGATGCCATAATCTTAGTTTTTTTAATGTTGAGTTTCAAGCCAACTTTTTCACTCTCTTCTTTCACCCTCATCAAGAGGCTCTTTAGTTCCTCTTCACTTTCTGCCATTAAAGTGGTATCATCTGCATATCTGAGGTTGTTGATTTTTCTCCCAACAATTCTGATCCCAGCTTGTGATTCATTAGCCTGGCACTTCACATGATGTACTCTGCATAGATGTCAAATAAGCAAGGTGACAGTATACAGCTTTGTCGTTCTCCTTTCCCAATTTCGAAGCAGTCCATTGTTCCATATCCGGTTTGAACTGTTGCTTCTTGATTCGCATACAGGTTTCTCAGGAGACGGGTAAGGTGGTCTGTTACTCCTACCTTTTTAAGAATTTTCTACAGTTTGTTGTGTTCCATACCGTCAAAGGGTTCCATGTAGTCAGTGAAGCAGAAGTAGATGTTTTTCTGGAATTCCCTTGCCTTCTCCATGATCCAACAATTGTTGGCATTTTGATCTCTGGTTCCTCTGTCTTTTCTAAACCCAGCTTGTACATCTGAAAGTTCTTCGTTCACGTGCTGCTGAAGCCTCACTGGAGGGATTTTGAGCATAACCTTGGTAGTATGCAAAATGAACGCAATTGTGTGGTAGTTTGAAGCTTCTTTGATATTGCTCTTTTTTGAGATTGAAATGAAAGCTGACCTTTTCAAGTCCTGTGGCCACTGTTGAGTCTTCCAGTTTGCTGACATATTGAGTGCAGCACTTTCACAGCATCATCTTTTAGAATTTGAAATAGCTCAGCTGAAATTCCATCACCTCTTCTAGCTTTGTTCGGAGTAGTGCTTCCTAAGGCCCACTTGACTTCATACTCCAGCATGTCTGGCTCTAGGTGAATGAGCATACCATTGTGGTTATCGAAGTAATTAAGACCTTTATTGTGCAGTTCTTCTGTGTATTCTTGCTACCTCTTCTTAATCTCTTCTGCTTCTGGTAGATACTTAACAATTTCTGTCCTTTATTGTGCCCATCCTTGCATGACATCTTCAATTTTCTTGAAGGGATCTCTTAGTCTTTCCCATTCTGTTGTTTTCCTTTATTCGCATTGTTCATTTAAGAAGGCCTTCTTATTTCTTCTTGCTGTTCTCTGGAATTCTACATTCAGTTGGATAAATCTTTCCGTTTCTTCCTTGCCTTTCACTTCTCTTCTTTCCTCAGCTATTTGTAAAGCCTCCTCAGACAACCACTTTGCCTTCTTGTATTTCTTTTTTCTTCGGAATAATTTTGGTCACTGCCTCCTGTATAGTGTTACGAACCTCTGTCCGTAATTCTTCAGGCACTCTTATCTGCCAGATCTAACCCCTTGAGTCTATTCATCACCTCCACAGTATAATCATAAGGGATTTGATTTAGGTCATAACTGAATGGTCCAGTGGTTTTCCCTTCTTTCTTCACTTTAAGCCTGAATTGCAGTAAGGAGCTCAGTCAGCTCCCAATCTTGTTTTTGCTGACTGTATAGAGCTTCTTCATCTACAAAGAACATAATCAATCTGATCTCAGTATTGACCATCTAGTGATGTCCATGTGTAGAGTTGTCTCTTGGATGTTGGAAAAAGGTGTTTGCTGTGACCAGCATGTTTTTTTGACAAAACTGTTAGCCTTTGCCCGGCTCCATTTTGTAATCCAAGGCCAAACTTTCTTGTTATTATGAGCTATCTCTTGACTTCCTATATTTGCATTCCAATTCCCTATAATGAAAAGGACATCTTATTTTGGTGTTAATTCTAGAAGGTGTTGTACGTCTTCATAGAACCAGTCAGCTTCAGCTTCTTCATCATCAGTGGTTGGGGCATTGACTTGGGTTACTGTGATGTTGAATGGTTTGCCTTGGAAACGAACTGAGATCATTCTGTCGTTTTTGAGATTGCACCCAAGTACTGTGTTTCAGAATCTATTGTTGACTATGAGGGCTACTCCATTTCTTCTAAGGGATTCCTGCCCACAGGAGTGGATATAATGGTCATGTGAATTAAATTTACCCATTCCGGTCCACTTAGTTTACTGATTCCTAAGATGTCAGTGTTCAGTCTTGCTATCTCCTGCTTGACCACATCCAGCTTGCCTTGATTCATGGACCTTACATTTCAGGTTCCTATGCAATATTGTTCTTTACAGTATCAGACTTTATTTTCACTATCAGATACATCCACAGCTGAGCACCTTTTGCACTTTGGCCCAGCCACTTCATTTCTTTCTGGAACTATTAGTAGGTGCCCTCTGGTCTTCCCCAGTAGCATATTGGACACCTTCCGACCTGGGGAGTTAATCTTCAGGTATCAGATCTTTCTGCTGTTCATGGGGTTCTTGTGGTAAGAATACTAAGCGTGGGTTGCCACTTCCTCCTCCAGTAGACCACGTTTTGTCAGAACTCTTCGCCATGACCTGTCCATTTTGGGTGACACGGCATGGCATGGCATTTTCATTAAGTTACATAAGCCCATTCACCACAATAAGGCTGTGATCCATGAAGGGGATGATACTGCTGTAGGGTATGGAAAATTGTGTTATGCCTTAACTGGCTTTTAGGGAAAGTTTAAGAAGCAGTCAAGAAGCACTTATGTAGCAAGCTCTACTACTAGATGCCAGTATTGCTAGCTGGCCTCAGGAATTTAAAGAAGGATCACATGATTACTTTCTTGTGGAACTTCATAGTTTTTACATGTTTCATATGGAAAAATCCTGTGATCTGTCTTTGAAAAGGCTTCACAGAGTGACTATCTGGATAAATTTACAGCCTACTGGTGGGACAGTTGGCATACCATCGATCTGTTTCTTGGGGTGGGTCCGTGTGTGTATACATGTGCACATCTGTGCTCAGTCGTGTCCAACTCTTTGCAACTCCATGGCCTGTAGCCCGCCAGGGTCCATGGGATTTGCCAGTGTTTAAGATCATGTTACTTCATTAGTTTAAAATAAGAAATCAGTGCTGGCAATAGGGAGCAATCTTTCTCTCTTGTTTGGTCTTCATGGGAAGCCAGGCCATATTCAGAATGTTGCTTGGTGAGAATGAAATCTCAGAATATGGTTATGTAACATGAACATTTCCTGATATAAGACTAAGCCTGATATTCCACCTCTGTAATCAGAAAACCTGTTCATTGGGATCCTAATAAAAGGTGAAATCATTTGTATTTCTAGCACTGACCTTCTAATTGACATATTCTTCAGTTAAATTAACTTCTTTTGTTACTTACCTTTTAGTATATTTCCTTGCAAATTTTAACAGTCTTACTTCCTAACTTATTCTTTTTGAGGTGGTTGTATATGTCACTTTTACCATAAAACATTGCTTTCTGATTTAATATTCAAAGAGTGGCCTCATTACCTTGTTAGCTTGGGGAAGCAACTCATCTTGGTTTTCACAGAGCAAATACATACTGTCTAGTTGGAAAAACAAGATATATGTAAATACCTATAAAAATTAACAGTATCAGACAGGTAATGAGAAACATTGCATTTTTGAAAGTCATATTATCCCCAAAGGAGACAGGGAAGATCATTTGAGCTGAAAAAGACATTATAGATCATTTGGTCTGATTCTCTCTTTTTACCGATAGGAAAACAGTCCAGTGGCCACATATCCATTTGCGACAATACTCAGAATGCATACTTCCTAATTCGTTGTCCTTTCCTGTCTGTTGTTTTTGTAGAGGAGTTGGAGTTTGTCTTTATTCAGCCAAGTCCTGAAGAAGACTTAAATAGGCTGATATACAGTGTGTATATGTTTTTGGGTGTGTAATTTTAGGTGTATAAAGCATTATGGGCAACAATATAACTGTTAACAGAGACTTATTATGCTTCAGAAGAATTTTATAAACTTTGTATTATTTAATCCTGTGAGCTAGTAACTCATATTATTAACCCCATTACAAAGATGAGAAACGTGAGATTTGGAGTTGCCGGAGTCAAGCAGTTAATAGAAGATACGGGATTCAAACCCAAGTCTTTCTGACTTCAGAACCTACATTGTTACTTCATGTAACTGTCACAGAAACCTATCGGGTAGGGGTTTTTTATTGTTTGTTTATATATATATAAAACAGGTGAGGAAACTTAGGTTTAGAGAGATTAAGAAACTTTTATCAATTTATCAACTAACTTCTATACTTGGAAAACATGTGGCAGACTTCTGCTAAATATTAGCAGATTTAGTATGCATGTTTATTTCTGTTAACTCCACAGTTCAGTTCAGTTGCTCCGTCATGTCCAACTCTGCAACCCCATGGACTGCAGCACGCCAGGCTTCCATGTCCATCACCAACTCCTGGAGCTTGCTCAAAGTCATGTCCATCCAGTCAGTGATGCCATCCAACCATCTCATCCTGTGTCGTCCCCTTCCCCTCCTGCCTCAGTCTTTCCCAGCATCAGGGTCTTTTCCAAGGAGTCAGTACTTCACATCAGGTGGAGTTGTATTGGAGTTTCGGGTTCACCATCAGTCTTTCTAATGAATATTCAGGACTGATTTCCTTTAGGATCGACTGGTTTGATCCACTATAAAAATAGCAGAAGTATAATACAATACATGTGGACAAAGAGAAGAGGAGCAGAGGTATTGGCAGATGAATGAACCCCCAAAATTACAGGGGTTATAGAAACCCAGCGGACAAGTGGTAACTGACTCTGCAGAATTGACAAAGCTGAATTCTAAAGTCATGGAGGAGGGACAAAAAGAGTCAAACTGATATTCTCATAAAACACAATAAATAGGTGGAAATTAGATTCTTGATATGCCTCTACAGGCAGAGAGTAGCATGAAGCTGAAAACGAAACCATTGTTAGAAAGTTTATTGAGAGCACACTTAGGTACCGTCATCCACTACCTTGATCTCCATCTCAAGCTGGCCCCAGCAGACAACTGGTTTTACACCATCCCAGCAGAAGATGGGAAAGTTACTCTTCAGAGACTGAACCACAGATATTCCAGATGCCAGGCATAGCCGAGAATATGCCTAAAACACCTTGTCAAAAACCTGAGTGTCAAGAGAATGTCTGCTTGTTAAATAATCAGTATCCTCTTCCTGGGCTTCCCTGGTGGCTCAGTGGTAAAGAATACACCTGCCAATGCAGGAGACATGGGTTTGATCCCTGGGTTGGGAAGATCCCCTGGAGAATGAAATGGCAACCCACTCCAGTATTCTTGCATGGGAAATCCATGGACAGAGGAGTCTGGCAGGCTGCAGTCCATGGGGCTCACAAAAGAGTCATACACAACTGAGCAACTAAACAACAAAAACATCCTCTTCCACTACACTTCTAGAATGCTGTTAGTCAACCTTAAACTTTCTAAAGCAGGAGATAAGAGGAGTCCAGTCTGGGGGCCAGTATTTGAGGGCTCTTAGTTCTAACAGACTGGACAGGCCCATCACTTAAAGTTGATGCCCATCAGTCAGTGAATCCCACTCATGCATCTAAGGCTTCCAGTTGTTTTTTATACCTTATATTTTAATATCAGTAGTCAACCAGAGAAAGTCTTACGAATAGAGAATATGTATCATGAATGTGCAAAACCCAAAGCAAATCAGAGGAAGCAGAAGCAATGAAAGTCACAGAAGAAAACCCCCCACCCCCAAATCCAGTATTTACAACTAAATATTTTCAGAGATGATCTTGATTCCATTAAAGAAAATAGGATTCCATTTAAAAAAAAAGAAGAAGAATAAGAAAGCTCTTGAGATTAAAAATATAATCAGACATTTTTAAAAATTAGAAAAGTTGGAAGATAAAATTGAGATAGACCAAATAGTGAAACAAAAAGCAGTAAAGTAGATGAAAGCAAGACAATTAGAGATGTGATCAAGGGAGTCCAATATCTGACTAAGAAGACTCAAAAACAGAGAAAAATGGGGAAATTCTCAAATATCACAAGAGAAAGTTATCAACTGAAGGATATGAGTTTACATGATGAAAAGGAAGTAGTCACTTATGGATGTGAGAGTTGGACCAGAAAGAAGGCTGAGCACCAAAGAATTGATGCTTTCAAATGGTGCTAAAGAATACTCTTGAGAGTCCCTTGGACAGCAAGATCAAACCAGTCAATCCAAAGGGAAGTCAGCCCCTGAAGACTCTCTGAAAGCCCTGATGCTGAAGCTCGTAATATTTTGGCCACCTGATGTAAACAACCAGCTCATTAGAAAAGACCCTGATGCTGGGAAAGATTGAAGGCAAAAGGAGAAGAGGGCAACAAGAGGATGAGATGGCTGGATAGCATCACTGATTCGATGGACGTGAACTTGGGCAAGCTCCGGGTGTTGGTGAGGCATAGGGAGGCCTGTTGTGCTGCAGTGCCTGGGGTTGAAGAGAGTCGGACATGACTTAGCAACTGAACAACAACAGCAGTTAAAAGGACCAACCAGCTTAATGTAATAAAAAAGACTTTGTAATGGCAAATCATAAAATTTCAGAAAACTAAGGATAAAGAAAACCCTAAAGATATCTTGGTCTTGAGTAGGGATGGGGCTGTAGAAACATCCGGAGTATAGAGATCTGAACAGCGTTGGACTTCCTACCACATTGAAGCAAGAAAATATTTGGGAATAAGTTCAAAATTTTAAGAAGTGATTTTTAACCTAGAATTTTATGCCCAAACTTTCATTTAAGTGTGAGGGTAAAACCTATTTTGAGATATTTGGGGTCTCAAAATATTTACCTGACTTACAAATACAGATACATAGAACACTGAAAGAAAGAAAAAAAATCTCTAGTAACTTTAGAAAACGTAGAAAATTAAAGAAGGAAATTTGATCATGATCTATACTCTGTGATTCAGTTATGAACAATATTGATTTAGCCAAAAATTGTAGCAGTTACGTTGAGTGTCATGATGAGGGTAGGGAAGTATGTGTGGGAGGGTAGGTTAGGTTGGTACTGTAACAGAGCCACAGTATCACCTCCCATACTAGAAACTATTTTTCAAAAAAGCCAAAAAGCTTCAATTACACATTTTCTTCAGAAATAAACAAACAGCTAAAAAATTAAAAATACGAAAATCATTGCCTTTGGGAAGCAGGGAATAGTGTGACGTATGAAAGGTCTGTTCTTTTTCTTTGTAGGCTTTGTGCTGTTTGACCTTTACAACTACGCATGTGTATTATTTTTTTATGAAAAGCATAGACCACATTTAGGGAGAGGTAGGTAAATAACAGAATGAAACCAGGAAGTGTAGGTTTAGAACATATCACTAAAGTAGAAAATGAGGGCGTGATAGCACTGTATTACCTATGGTCCTGTACTGAGTAGTTTCCTATTTATCATCTGATTTCTTCCTCCTAGGAGACAGGCAAGAGGGATGTTATCCCTCTTTGACAATTGTGAAAATTGAATTTTGAGGCTATAAGACCTTTTTGATTTCTAATCTATTACTATGCCTCATAAGTATGTTTGAATCTTTCTAATTTGTTTTTTTTTTTTTTTTTTACCACCAAGAGAGGATAGCTGATATTAGAAAGCCTCTACTTTGACATCATGGGAAGGAATATATGAAAAAAAAATGTGTGTGTATATATGTAATGAGTATATGTGTACTGGTAAACAAGTATCTGTAATGTAAGACCTGGCATTATGAGATTACAAGAGGAATGCAAATAACTGATGTTCATAGGTAAGAAAATACATGTTAGATTTCCTTAGAAGGTAGCGTATGGGATGGGCTGAGCTCTGGGTAGAGTAAGATTTCTGTAGTCTTCTCTCCCCTTGAAAGAGATTGGCATAAAAAAATTTAGCTGGACAGGATTTAAGGATCCCAAAGAATCAATAGACAAAAGTGATCTACAATTATCAAACAATATATGACATGAGAAAGCCTTTAGGAAAGTAAAAAGCACATAATGTTAAATTACCATGAATGTAATCACTTGATAAAAGTTTTATTGGCTTGTTAGAAAAAGATTGTATTGGCTTCAATCGAAATACAAAAGTCTTTTCAAAGTAAAACTTTAATTTGTGTCTCTTAGCTTTCAGTAAATATTTGTTGAATTAGTAAGACATTACTTTGGGGAGAAAGCAAAAGTTACAACATTAAATAGCATGATATATTTCTGAAAATTCTTCCGGTAAGACTGGGGAAACCCCCACTGCCAAAGCAGTTTATTTATAGCTAGACCAGAAAAAACCATTTGTGTGTCTCTGTCTTCATTGGTCCCTGAGGAGCAGAATTTTACTTAAAAGGCATTTTCATTTTAAAATATTCTCCCTTGTGACATTTGTAGGAATTAAAAAAATTCCTACTTAGATTATGTTAATGTCATGTATAGTTAGTGGTCATTATATTAAGGATATATGTGTAGCCTTAGCTTACCGAGCACTGGAAATAAGACAAAATTTAAATCCTAGTTCTCAGTGTGTTAGGTAATATAATCTGTCAGAACCTCAGAAGGATACTTACCTTTAAGTAAAGAAGACTCTAATATAGGAGTCAATTCAAGATCAGATGCATGTTGCATTGATGTAAATCTCTTCACATTGTTACTGCATTTACTCTATAAATACAGTATAAAGAATTTAGATCACTTTTTCTGAGATAAAAAAGAAGGTAGTGAAAAGAGCATGAATTTTGGAATCTCTGGCTCTTGGTTCTCTACTCTGTAAAATGGGATTTTATCCCCTTGTTAGAATTATTGTGAAAAAGTGATGCTGTCAAATCTTAAGTATATAGATATAGAATTGTGCATGATGGCATCATAGAAACTCAAAGAAAGATTGCCGCTGTTATTTCCTTGTTGCAAAGAGTCTCCTAGTAACTTCCAGGGCCTGCTGGAAATCAGATACCCTCAGAGGGAAGACCCTGGGTGAATGTGGAGGGGCTTAGTGAGCCTCTTTCTCTCAGGGATCATAACTCCCTAAAGTCCTACCTTGATGGTTTACTCCATTATTATACTGCCATATTATGTAGTTTGTCCTGCTTTTTTTTTAAATACGTTCCACAGGAGAATTAGTCCTAAAGTTTTCCGACATTAAGATACATATGTTTAGATGTACTTTATCAAGGAACAAGTCACTGGTGATTACAGTAAGAGCTTTAATAGTTTAGAGATTGAAAAGAATTTGGGGACTGAAGTGGTAAAGAGGTATCACTTTAATTGAACTTTAAAAACTAGTTTTATTAGGAAAAAATAAAACTGTGATAAAGTGTAAGCTTCAAACACCTAAATGTTCAGTCGCTAAGTCGTGTCTGACTCTTTGCAACCCCATGAACCGCTTCCCCATCTCTCAGAGTTTGCTCCAACTCATGTCCATTGAGTCAGTGATGCCATCCAGTCATCTCATCCTCTGTTGCCCCCTTCTTCTCCTGCCTTCAATCTTTCCCAGCATCAGGGTCTTTTCCAATGAGTCAGCTCTTCACAAGGTAGCCAAAGTATTGGGAGTTTCAGCACCAGGCCTTCCAATGAATATTCAGGGTTGATTTTCTTTAGGATTGACTGGTTTGATCTCCTGGCAGTCACAGGGACTCTGAAGAGTCTTCTCCAGCACCAGTTCGAAAGCATCGATTTTTCAGCACTCAGCCTTTTTTATGGTCGAACTCGCACATCCATACATGACTGGAAAATCTACAGAAAAACCATAGCTTTGAATGTATGGACCTTTGTCAGCAGTGATGTCTCTGCTTTTTAATACACTGTCTAGGTTTGTCATTCTTCTTCCAAGGAGCATTTATATACTTAAGAGAGACCGTGTAATATGTAGTGATTAAAAGTATGTGCTTGAGAGGCAGGCAGACCTGGGTTTGAATCCTATCCCTGAAACTGTGAGACTTTGGACAAGACTCATAATCCCTCTTAGTTTCTGTTGTGAATAGTGCTATCTCATACAAGCATTGTAAAGATTACTGAGCTAATGCATGTAAAGCTCAGCATAGTGCTTGGTCTGAAGTAAACATTCAGTATGTGTCAGCAGCTGCTATTCGCTTCCTTGTGAATAGGGCAGTACGGTTTCAATTTGAGATATAATGAAATAAGGTCAGAGAGATAAATTTGGGGCTACCTGATCTGGAATTAAAGGCTAAGGGATTCCTATTTTCATTAGGAATTGGAGATAGACTTACGGTTTTTGAGTAGGTGAATAATATCAATATAGAATCCTAAAGTGACAGAGATACAGGATGCCTTAGAGTTCATAATCTAGACTCTTCCTTTCTCAAATGGGGAAAGGGAGACGCAGAGTAGTGACACAGTTAAGTTAGTTGCAGAACTGGGACTAAAGTCCAAGTCTCAGACCTCCCTGGCTCAAACATGACACCAAGATAAGTCCAAAGGATTGTTCAGCATTGGTCAAGTGTTTAGAAATTGGGCATTTCCAGCAGCTTTGGAAAAGTGTTCAGATTTTGATGTGGATTAAATAAAATAAAAAGTCTTTCCATTGGTACTTTCAACCAAACAAATTAAGATTTGAAAAATCTTAATTAGTTAACAAGTTTTCTTTATCAGTAGCAGTCAGTTCAGAAATGTTTGTTAGGGGAAGTAAAAATATATATATATGAAACATATGATTTTAGAAAGCCTTCATTTGTATTTATATTATTATTATTTGTACTGCTAGTGAGATTGGAGGGTGACTTTTTTGCTTAAATAAAATTGAATATCATTGCTTATCCTTTTAAAGTTGCTGTTTCCCAGGAATTTTAAATAGAAAAGCATAAAAAAAAATTTAATTCCAGTAGGGCTCTTACTACCTCTGTAATAAGCCATTACTACATAGATACTGATAGAGCTTCATTTGACTGTATACCTGTATGCTGTTAAGTTTTTAGGTTAGTAGACAAAGATCTAACTGATTATAGCTTTATACATTAATGATAAAATAAGATAGCTTTTAAATCTTTAATTATTTCTTGTTAGTTGTTTCTTAGGTAGCCTGATGGTTCAGACGGTAAAGAGTCCACCTGCAATGTGGGAGACCTGGGTTTGATCCCTGGGTTGGGACCATCCCCTGGAGGAGGGGATGGGGACCCACTCCAGTATTCTTGCCTGGAGAATCCCCATGGACTGAGGAGCCTGGCAGGCTACAGTCCATGGGGTCGCAAAGACTTGGACGCAGCTGAGCGACTAAGCAGGATTGTTTCTTAAGATTAGCTCTTTACTTTGGAAAATTAAAATCTTAAAGATGAATTTTCTTCTGTATTGAGAGTGATTTTGAGAAGATTTTATTTTTAGCATGTAACACTATATAAAATCTTTAGATGAATAACATCAGTCAAATAATACAATCTGTATTAAGAAGTATTAAAAGGGCATTTGATGTGTACTTTTGCTCAGTAATAATAATACAGTTGAAATAAGTATTTGGTATTCATCACAATTATCAGAAACATATATTTGAAATGTGACTTTATATAAAATAATTTTGTGTCTTCTAATTTAGCTGATTCATAAATTACTTCCTTGACATCTTTTTCTCAAAGTGACACTTACTGTCTTCACTTTTGTCAGATGAAAGTTCTTGAGTATTTTCTGCTGCTTGAGCCTCTCCATGATGGGGTACTGTGAAGGAGAATCAACAATAGCAAAGCAGGAAAAGATTGACGGTGCAGTTAGCAGTTGTGCCTTATCTATACATGATTTGGGACAGTTTTGCCAAACTCTGAATAATTTTCCTGTGGGAAACTTGAGCCCTAAAAGGAAATGAACACAGCTAAAAGGCTGAATCTCACATGGGACTTAGATTTATTTTTAGAATGGCACTATGTATGCCATATTTGGATTGAAACAATGTGATAACCGTACCTTATTTTATTAAAAAGTCATGTTTTTTGAAGAAGCCATTTAATTTTCTATTACACTGGGTATATAGATCCAACATAATAAGTATGTACCTGTTTGGCTGGTAACCATGCTAAAGTGTTTTAAAGTTAGAGGCGCCTAGTTGGCAGACATTTCTGGAGGCTGCTTTTAGAGTCGGCTTTCTGCAATAAAAGATTGTTTGGCAAGTTCATTGATTATACAATATAGTTGTCTTTTTGTTGTGTTATGTTTGGGGCAAGTTGTTTTCCTACTGGAAGGGAAATAAGAATAAAGAAGAATTAGTAGCACTGGGTGTGGGTAGAGTTAGTTGATTGTCTAGAAGTAAATGAAGTCTTTACTAAATGAGTCAACAGAGAAACCCAAATGGATTTTGCCTCTGAGAAATGATGTTTTTAAAAGATAATCAGCAAAGATGTTTTATACTGAGTTCTAGAGTGTTCTGCTTATTAGCATGGTTCATAAGTTTGAAAAAATTATTGCACCATTTATATTTTGTGTCAGCTTTTCTGCTACCTGATTTATTTTCTTTATAATTTTATTTGGTTAAAATAAATTATGATGTCAATAATATATATTGGATTTCTGAATTGGATGCTGTCTAAAATTGCAGATCCCTCACAGTTCACTAAGTCTCAAATATGGGAAAATTTGCCAAATACACATTTTGCCCTTTGGCTTCTCTCCCAAGGTTGGAAATACGCCAGCATCATAAATCTCAAGTCTGATGGGAAAAAGCTGTTACTGATGGACAAGGCCTTATGCTACCTGCTTCCCATGCAGTATTTAATTTGCTTTTCATAAACTTTGTAAGACAGTGGGCATTGCGTAAATTTTACAGATAGGGATATCAAGGCTCACACTAGTTAAGTGACTTGTCCGAGGTCATACAGTTAGCAAGTAGGAGAGGCAGTTTTTTAAAGATAGAACTGCTTGACCCAGAGTCAGTATTCTGTGACATTGTGTTCTGTTACCTGGTGTAACCTTGGTATAGCGCCTAAAATCTGTCTTTGGTAGTTGTCAGAGGTCCAACTCCAGTCTTCACACAGTTGTGGCCAGATTCTGAAATGCCTTCAGTTACTTCCATGTCTGTGAAAATCTAGTTACACTTTGTTATGTGTATGATGTGTTTGGAGTGGAAATTTTGAAACATTAATTACTGAATGTGTTTAGTCTCTCAGTCATGTCCAACTCTTTGCACGCCCGTGGACTATAGCACACCAGGCTCCTCTGTCCATGAAATTTTTCAGGCAAGAATACTGGAGTGGGTTGCCTTTTCATTCTCCAGGAGATCTTCCTGACCCACAGGTCAAACCCATATCTTCTGCATCTCCTGCATTGGTAGGTGGATTCTTTACGACTGAGCCACCCGGGAAGCCCCAGTTACTCTATACTTACACAGTATTTCAGTTATTTAAATATGTTAAAGATTAATTTCTTACCTTCCTTTGGTTGAGCTTTTAAAGTCTTTTATTAAATGTTGTCCAATGAATATTTTACTAGAATTATGAGTTTTGTATCTGAGAGCAAATCACCAGGATAGATATACAAAGCGGTATCTACCCACAGATCTGGTTTACACTGAAATCCCTGCTTACTGCCCTGATGTGGAATAACAGCACTGCAAGTTGAAAGAAAACTAATTTGAAGATAAGTTGTGCTAGTTACATAGGGACAAGTAAAATGATGTTTGCACAGATACACATGTTTATGTTCTTGAAATCTGAATTTAAGATAAAAATGTGCACTGTCAGTGTTAAGTGAGCCCATCAAATATATTTATGTCTAGAATTCTTATTGATTAAACTATAAATGGGATTGAGGGGCTTTAGTATGCTTTATGGGTTTCCCAGGTGGCGCAGTGATAGAGGAATCTACCTACCAATGCAAGAGATGCAGGAGACATGGGTTCGATCCCTGGGTCAGAAAGATCCCCTGGAGTTGGACATGGCAACCCTCTCCAGTATTCTTGCCTGGAAAATCCCATGGACAGGGGAAACCTGGTGGGCTACAGTCCATGGGAACACAAAGAGTGGGACACAACTGAACACACATGCACACACAATTTGTTTTTTACAAATACACTGTAACTTGTATTACTGAGGTACTGAGGTATACCTTATTAAAATATTTACAATTCAGAGAAGTGGGAAAATGTAAATAAGAAAGAGATTTGGGAAATAGAACATTAAGAAAATAATTTTACCTCAAGAAAGTCTTTGGTCCTTATTTATTCATTTTTAAGCATAGTACTTCTTAAATTTCATTTTCCTTCTTTTGAGTTTTTATTCTAGGGAATTTTAAAAACTAAGTCTTTAAAATCACTTCTGACAATCTGTAGCTGACTTTTAAAGAGCAAAATGTAGCCAAAAAATTATTTCTGTGAAATATATTGTGAAGATAAGATACAGCATGGTGGGTTTGAGTAGACTTGTTTCGTTTTCCTAAGTATTACATGATGGCTTTTAACAAAGCATTTATTGCATTCCAAATAATCTTAAGAAGATCTAACTTTTTCTTTAGGCAACAAGTCACTTTGGAAATAATAATCTTCTCTCTGCTGGTTATTTCTCATGGCAGCCTTCCACTGCATTTTCTTTGTTTGGGTACTTTCTTTTTCTTCCTGCCATTCTTAGCTTTCTATTTTTCAACTTGAGTTTACAAAGGGTGTGTATTCAAAGAGTTTCCGTCAGTTCCCAGTACCTTGTTAATCCTGAGAAGTTACTCAGTGAGCCAATTCTCACAGTAAGGTATAAAAATAGTCATCCAGAAAAATTACAGAACCGGGTACCACTGTGATTTGAACTAATGGATGACTTTCAAAACCAAGGGACAAAAAAACAGCACAAATGTTATTTCCTTGGATTTTTGTCTGCACAAATTATTTTAGACAAGCCTTACACTTTAAGAAAGTAACAAAGCCTCACTAGTGCTTTCTCATATACACTAAAAAGAGCTTAAGAACTGGGGACAAGAAAGAAATCACCTAGAAATTAATTACATTAACAGAGACTCTTTTTTTTTATTACTGTTGAGCTTGTACCCGCAGCATTCATTTGAACAGTTTTATTCCACAGATTCAGTCCAGCATTTTATTGATTGCCTAAGTAAGTGCAAATCTTAATATGGTATGTTTGTTTCAATTAGTGAACCAACGTTGATACATCACTATTAAGCAAAGTCAGTGCTTTAGATTTCCATCATTTATTCTTAATGTCCTTTTTCTCTTCCAGATCCCATCTAGGATACTACATTTTGTTTAGTCCTCCTCTCTCCTTAGCCTCCTCTTGTCTGTAGCAGTTTCTTAGACTTGCCTTGTATTTGATGACTTTGGCGGCTATCGGGAATGCTGGTCAGATATTTTATAGAATTTCCCTCATTTGGAATTTGTCTGGTGTTTTTCTCATAAATTTATGAGTTTGGGTGAAGAAGACTACGTAGCAAACTCCCATTTTCATTACCTCCTATCGAGGGTACATGCTGTGCTGTCAGCATGACTTGTCACTGTTGGTGTGCGCCTTGAGCATCTGACTGAGGACATGTCTGTCAGATTTCTTCAGTGTTGTTACTTTTCCCCCCTTTACCATCCTGTACTCTTCTGAAGGAAGACTCTGGGCACAGCCAACAGAGGAGTGGGTTCCCTCCATGAGGGCAGGATGTTTACATGAATTATTTAGAGCTCTCTGGAAGATTTGCCTCTTCCCCTCTGCCCCCATTTATTTACTTATTTGATCATTTATTTGTATAAGTATAGATTCGTGGATATTTATTTTATGCCTTAGCTTATAATCTAGTATTACTTCATTAATTTTGTTGCTCAAATTGTTCTAGCTTTGGCTACTAGAAACTCTGTTTGGCACATACTTCTCTTTGACATGTTCCCGTGGTTGTGGGTGGTTTTCTTTGTGGTGTGAGTTCGGGGGAAGTACTGGCTTATCCTCTGCCAATTCTCGATGTTCTAGGATTATCTTGTGTATTTCCTGCCCCAGTCCTAGAAGCAGCCTTTTCCATAAGGAACCTGGTTCCTTTTATTGGTAAATGGTATTGGAAACCAAGATCCTGGCACGAGACGTGTTCATTGCTGACTGACTGACTGTGTGTGTACTCTCGTGTCTGACTCTCTGATCCCATGCACTGTGGCCCGCCATGCTCTTCTGTCCATAGGATTTTCCAGGCAAGAATCCTGGAGTGGGTTGCCATTTCCTCTTCCAGGGGAATCTTCCTGACCCAGGGATCAAACCCATGTCTTCTGTGGCGCCTGCATTGGCAGTACCACTGAGTCACTTGGGACGCCTTCTCAACTGACAGATGAGAGAATATATGCATGATAGTGCCTTTCTTTCCTCTCTATATTTGTCAACATGTGGGTTCAGCAAAAAATGCATTGGAGTTAGAGTAGGGTGGAGTCTATAAACTTTATATGCCGTTCTCTACAACTTTAGAGACAATTCTTAAATACAGACCAGAAGGAGGCTGAAACGAGTATATAAGGGACAGTTCCAAAACAAGAGGGCAGTTAACTGTGAAGGTGATACCAATGTCGTGTATGAATTGGAGTATACAACTTTTCTGGAGGACAAATTGGCACTGCAACTCAAAACACAAAACACAAGAGTTATGCTGGATCTTTAATGGAAAAGAGTGGTTGCCCAAATCATCTCTTCCCCTTCAGAATCACAACTCTACTTCACAGCCTTGTTTATAGCAAAAGTAGTACAACTGCCTGAATATACCAGAGTTCGAGATTTGGCCTAGTAAGTTATGGTATGGCCATGTTACTGTCCACTAAAATGCTAGGACAGAATAACTGTCAAATAACATGAAAAGAGGCTCACAACATTTTGCAGTTAGTAAAAATTAATTTTCAAAACAATATAAACTCAATTTTAAAAACAATTTTATAAAAGCTAGGCAAATGCTCACCAAACATTAGCTACAGTTATTTGAGTTTAAAATTATCTCTTTTTTCTTATTTTTTTCCCCCAGTACTATAATTATAAGGAAGCAGAAATGTTTTATTAAAATAAGAAAACAAAAAGGGCTTGTTATTATAACTAAGAAAATTAAAGGTTAGATTTGTCTTTTTAAAATGCAGTAAGGTATATCATTGAACTTCCCTGGTGGCTTACACAGTAAAGAATCCACCTGCAATGCAGGAGACCTGGGTTTGATCTGGGTCGGGAAGATCCCCTGGAGAAGGGAATAGCAGCCTACTCCAGTATTCTTGCCTGGAGAATTCCATGGACAGAGGAGCGTGGCAGACTAAAGTCCATGGAGTCGCAAAGAATCAGACACAACCGACTAGCTAACACTTAAAACTTAAAGGTGCATCATTAAATTGGGGTTATGTTTGGAGAACAGTGATTAGTCCCATTTGATAAGAGTATGGGAACGGGAAATAAAGATTTAGATTTTAGTGTGAGGTGTTAATTCTCTGTATTTGTTTAGTGAATACATTTTTAAAGTGCTATTATTTTATAGTATTTTAGTAAAATTATTTCCAGCAATGTATGTATGCATTCCCTTATATGAATGGTAATATGTTTGTCTTTTTTTTTCCCCCTGTTAATGGACATTTGAGGTTTCTAGTTTTTGACCATTGCAAATAATAGTAAAATTTTTGTACGTGTTTTTTCCTCTTGGATACATGGTTTTGTTTCTCCTGTGTGAAACAAAGTGAAATTCGGAGTAAAGTTGCTGGGTCTGGATAAATGCCTGTTTAACTTTACAGGAGACTGCCTTGTAATTCACTGAAGTGGTTGTATCATTTTATATCTCCACTAGCAACAATTAACAGGTCTACTTGTTTCATATCCTCACCAACATTTGGTATTGTCTTTTTATTTTAGCCAGTCTAATATGTTTCAATGTGTATGTTTAGAATTTCTGAGTTGTGTATACTGTTTGTGTTACTGCTTGAAATATAAGGGACATTATGCCACTATAATTATAGGGTTTCATTTAAATCTTTACTGCATTGCTGCTATAGAAATATACAGACTTTGGAGAGTTGACTTTTGTAAAATACAGCAAATATTTTTAACATTCATTATTACATGAGGAAAAAGTGTTCAAAGGCATACACATTTCAAGTTGTGGTATCTTGTTTGTGGTAAAATTTCTGCAAGTAAAACATTTGAAGCTAATCAACAGTAACATGTCAGTGTATTCTAAATCATTCCAAAGATCTTCTCTCTGGTCATGTTGCTGGTGACAAGTTATCATGTTGTATATTTAGGGGACTTCGCAAACTTAGGCAAATCCAGCATGCTTCTTGTTTTGAAAATAAAGTTTTATTAGAATGAAGAAATGCTTGTTCATTTACATATTGTCTGTGGTTACTTTTACTGTGCAGAGGGAGAACTGAGTAAATATTTGCCATCTGGCTCTTAACAGAAAAAGTTCGCAGAATGTTATTACTGCACGATCGTATGGCAGTTTTGTTTTCTTCTGGACAGTAAAGCTGTTTTTTCCTTAGGATAAATGAAGCAGCCAAAACATAAAGCCAGTTGATTAAAAGAACTACATCTGCCATGACTTCAGTAACTTTAAGGTTTAATTGTTCTGCATGATTGCCTTAAGTACATTTGTAAGTTCAGTCGCTCAGTCATATCCAACGATTTGCGACCCCATGGACTGCAGCACACCAGGCTTCCCTGTCCATCACCAACTCCCAGAGCTTGCTCACACTCATGTCCATCAAGTCCGTGATGTCATCCAACCATCTCATCCGCTGTCGTCCCCGTCTCTTCCTGCCTTCAGTCTTTCCCAGCATTAGGGTCTTTTCCAGTGAGTCAGTTCTTCGCATCAGGTGGCCAAAGTATTGAAGCTTCAGCATCAGTCCTTCCAGTGAATATTCAGGACTGATTTCCTTCAGGGTTACTAGTTTGATCTCCTCACAGTCCAAGGGACCCTCAAGAGTCTTCTCCAACACCACAGTTCAAAAGCATCAATTCTTCAGCGCTCAGGTTTCTTTATAGTCCAACTCTCACATCCATACATGACTACTGGAAAAACTGTAACTTTGACCATTTAAAAACTTTCACATTTGTAAAAGCTTTACTAATTAAAGTCTGCTGAAAGGATGTACTTGGTTGACTTACTCAATTTGGCTGTGAATATTGTCATCCAGTATACTTTGTGCTAACAAGTTCCCTGTATCAGCTATGTCTATGTTTAACTGCTTAGAAATAAAAGGACTATGTATCGTGGTGTAAATCTTAATTTTATAAGCACTTGAGTTTGGATGGTTTACAAAAGCTCTTTTCTGTGTTCTGTTAGGAAAGAATATCCAAAATGTTACTGTGATTTGTTTTCAGAATCTTTTCAAATTTAACGATGTCATTATTCTGATAGGAACTTACTAAATCCATCATTGTTAGAATTTTTGGATCATTTTTATACAGGTTGGCCTCTGGCAAGTCAAATGGATTTATTCCCAAGTTCTTCAGCATATTTCTTAAGACCAGATATTTTTAAGCAAGTGGTTCACATAGAACTCCTCGATTTATTATCATTCTTGAAGGCTTCAAAAATGCAGTATGTGAATTTTCAAGATCACTTTCTCTGAAGGGCACTTTGCCCCTTACTTACCTGATGACTTCCATGATCAAACAGTTAGAGGGAGGGCAGATGGATGAGAACTAACCAGTTAGAGATTTTTCAGAGAGGTTTTTCTTGTGTTCCTATTCTGTGTACATTTGGATTTCTAAATCATATTTCTCTCATAACTATCCATTTTCAAGTTATCCTTATCGTCAGTCTGCTATGACTGACTCAGCGAGCATAGGAGAATCTGAAGTTTTTTGTACTTCTGTCATTCTTCATATAATTTTCTAACCTTCATGTCTGTCTTAAGCCACAATCTGTCATTCATAGCATGTTCCAGAACTTTCATTTTTGTTTCATAAAATTCCAGAGTGATTTCATCTGACATTTTAAAAAACCAAAAATCTCTTTTGGAAATACAATTACACTGGAGATGTAATTCAAGAATAGAATTTACAACTTTTTAAGAATAATTTATTGTAGCTCTTCTTCCTCCTTTTTGTTTTTAAGTTCCAGAACCTTTAAGAAACTACTTAATGCCGCTTTGGGTCATCTTCCTTCAATGCTTTAAAATTATCATTCTGATTTTCCAGATCTCCACTTGCTCTACAGAGTGTTCCAGGTAGTAGCTCCCCTCTCATCACCAAGAACTCATTCTTTTTGGTGGAGGCTCTCACTGGCTTGCTCATTATGGTTTTAATTGGCATTGTCCTGGTAACTGCCTTCTCATTTACTTACCTAATGTGTCTGCTCAAATTTTTGCCCATTTTATTAGGTCATCTCTTTAAGTTCTTATGTATATTCTGAATATAGTTCCTTTTCAGATACATGTACTACTGGCCTATTTCTTTTCTTAATGACATATTTTATAAGCAGAAAATTTTTAATTTGATGAAATCCAATTATTTTTCCTCTTAATGACTAGGGGTGCAATAAGTTTTTATCATGCTGCAGTTTCACAATTGAAGCTGAGACTTTTACGGTTTGTTGTTGTTAGAGCTATTCATGAAACAATTTTATTTCAAATAAAGATTTCTTAATTCCCAATATGCCTGTAGTTTTCTCTTTGTGTTGCTGTTTTATATTCTATGTGTTTTAGTTTTAATTTTAATTCGAGGGAATTCCCTGGCAGTCCAGAGGTTGGACTTGGTGCTCTCACTGTGGGGTCCTGGGTGTGTTCAACCCTTGGTTGGGGAACTAAGATCCTGCAAGCTGCACAGTGTGGCCAAAAATAAATAAGTACATAAAACTGAGTTGAAGAGAATTCACATATCCTAGGCTGAATAAAAACTATTAACCCACAGTAATACATATTTTTAATACAGACTCCCTTTCTTGTCATTCCTCTTGATAATTGCAGGATGATTTATTTTGCATTTTGAGCTGAAGGACTCACTCTTGACTCTGTTCTGTTTCTTTCTCTTTTTTGTTTGAGAAGAAGCATGAATCTTTATTGTCACATTGTAATGGAAAATGTTGAAATCATCTAAATGTTTATCCGCAGTAGAATAGATAAATAACTCTACACATAAATAACTACATAGTTATATAGTTAAATGCACTTGAGCTATGTTTATCACCATGGATTAATCATTAAAATATAGTATTGAACAAAAGAAGCTACTGAAGAAGACATGGATTATAATGTCATTTATAGAAAATAAACATTCTGTAAAGAGTATATATGGTTTGTAGATACTATATTCATGTGCATATATTAATACATGCATCTATACACATATATGTACATAACAAATACATTAAAATATGCCTGGCAGTGATAGCTAAATCAGGATAGTGGTTAACTATAAAAGGAGGAAGAGGGCATATGAGATTGGAATTAGGTGTACAGAGTTGTATCTGTGATGTTTGCATTCTTAATCTTGGTAATCTACATGGGTATTCATTATATGTTCTCTATACTTTTGGCATTACTGAAATATTTCATAATAAAACCCCTGAGCAAACAAATTTTCAGTTTTGGGATGGCTTGGTAAAATCAATATACTTCCCTAAAGGTACTGATAAGGCACTTAATTTTTTAAAATAACCTTACTTTCTTATTTTGTTAAAAAATAAAGAGAAGCCACAAGGGGTTCTCTGTTCTATTTCTCATGACAGTTATTCTCTTGTCTGCATATGACACAATTTGAAAGTCACTAATGAATCAATCATTATAGCAATCTTGGTTTTTTTCAGGTATTTAGTCAGAATATCTTTAATTGTTAATATGGTTCTCTTCTGATTTAGTCTTGTGCCTCTTTCACGTGAGTCTTGAATTAATAAACATTAGCATTAGAGATTGTGGTTTGGGGAGAGCTGTTGGTCACATGAGCATTGTCATCACTCAATTTTAAGGAAGCTTTTGGATTTTTCTTAGATATATTTATCAAGCACTAAGTGTGTGTCATGCATTTTGCTAGGCTCTGTGGAAGTTACAAAATAAATCACAGTTTCTACCCCTATGTGAACAGTTTTATAGGAAGATAATATATACAAAAGTAAAAACAATACACATTCTATGAACCATGTGTGTGTGTGTACTCTGTATAACAATGTGTGTGCACACGCACATTTGTGTGGATGAGTGTGTGCTTATTTGGGTGTGGATGTGTGTGTGTTTAGAGGACAGCCCCAGCTCTCAGTGTGCTGGACGCTTTGCTTGCTTGCACTTTTATCACGTGTTTTATATACGTGCCAGACAGTTCTTGAAGCTCTTTGTTGTTGTTCAGTCACTAAGTCATGCCTCACTCTCTTGCGAGCCCCACGGATTGTAGCCCACCAGGCTCCTCTGTCCATCGGATTTCCCAGGCAAGAATACTAGAGGGTTGCCACTTCCTTTTCCCGGGGATCTTCCCAGGTGAGCTAACCCACGTCCTCTTCATTACAGGCAGATTCTCTACCACTGAGCCACCAGGGGAGCCTTGGAAGCTCTTTACATGTTTATAATTTATAGATTATTTAATGTAACCATCGTTACAACTTTATAAGGTAGATGATATTAACCAAAGAAGATAAGCTTACCTTAAGTTTTTCAGCTAAGTAAGAGAGTAGGCCAGCTTTTAAACCCAGATACGTCTGACTCTAAGCTAAGCCCCTGGTTTTAAGGCCTTACAGATGAATTGGCATCATTTTCATTTTTTAGGTACATATAACTAAACTAGTACTGGGAATTCTTAATCTAAAGGACCTGAACCATCCAGAGACTGTTGTTTGGTTGTATGTGTATCCTCTTTTGTTTGTTTTTCATTTTAAAATCACCTTTATTTAGATGTGATGTATGTACAATAAAATTCACCAGCTTTAAGTGAACAGTGCAACATGTTTTAATTAGTACCACAGATGTTATGGATAATGATTCCATTACTTCAAAAAGTTCTCTTAGTTCAGTTCAGTCGCTCAGTCATGACCAACTTTTTGCGACCCCATGGACTGCAGCATGCCAGGCTTCCCTGTCCATCACCAGCTCCCGGAGCTTACTCAGACTCAGTCCATCGAGTCGGTGATGCTATCTAACCATCTCATCCTCTGTCATCCCTTTCTCTCACCTTCACTCTTTCCTAGCATCAGGGTCTTTTCCAATGAGTCAGTTCTTTGCATCAGATAGCCAAAATATTGGAGTTTCAGCTTCAGCATCAGTCCTCCAATGAATATTCAGGACTGATTTCCTTTAGGATAGGACTGGTTGGATCTCCTTGCAGTCCAAGGGACTCTCAAGAGTCTTCTCCAACACCACAGTTCAAAAGCATCAATTCTTTGGCTCTCCGCTTTCTTTATAGTCCAACTCTCACATCCATACATGACTACTGGAAAAACCATAGCTTTGACTAGAAAAACCTTTCTTGGCAAAGTAATGTCTCTGCTTTTTAATATGCATATTAAAAAGTTCTCTAATAGCTCTTAAAAAGTCATCCTTTTCCCTTGAGCCCCAACCCCTTCCAAACATTGATCTGCTTTCTGTACCTTGTGATTTTGTCTTTTGTAGAATTTCATATACATGGAATTATAGAAAGTGGTCTTTTATGTCTGCCTGATTTCATACAGTCTCTCATGTTTTTGTGATCTATCACGTTGCGTATCAATAGGTTTTTCCCCTTTTATTGCTGAGTAGTATTCCATCACTATATAAATGTACCACAGTTTCTTTATCCATTTACCCACTGGAGCCCAGTTTGAGCTATTAGGAATCACACTGCTATGAACATTTGAGTTCAAGTATTTATATGTATTTTTATTTTCATTTCTCTTGGATGAATATGTAAACATGAATCACTGAATTGCATCATAAGCATATGTTTAACTTCATAAGAAACTTCCAAACAGTTTCTGTAATATTTATACCATTTTGCATTCCCACCAGCAATGTATGAGAGTTCAAGTTGTTCTTCACCTTTTGCCAGTCCTTTGTATATTGGGTACTTTTCATTTCAGCATTTAGTGACCATGTAGAGAAATCTCACTGTGGTTCTAATTTATATTTTGCTGATAACTGACGATGTTGAAATCTTTCGTGTGCTTATTTGCCATCTCTGTGTCTTCTTTTGTGAAGCATTTATTCCATCTTTTAGCACCCCTTCCTCCCTTTTTAAATCAGTTGTTTGTCACCTTATTTTGAGAGTGATATGTTCTAGATATAAGTCACTTATCAGATAGATTTTATAGGTGATTTATCCTGTTCATGACTTTGCATTTTCATATTTTTAACAGTAGGTTTTGAGTATTAAAGATTTTTAATTTGATGAAGTCCAGTTTATCGTCTTTTCCTTTATGATTTTGTGACTCACAGGGACCCCTCTAGGTGGCTTTGCAGTCCTCTTTCTGTTCAGCTTTTCCTCTTTGGTACTCTGAGCTACGCATTCTAGCTACCTTGCCCTCCCTGAATTCTGCTCTCTCTTTTCTCAACTCAGGGAGGTACTCCCTGTCCCCAGCTCTGTTTCCTCTCTGTATGTTAAAGCCTAGAAGCTGCCACCAGGCAAACAGCCACTGTGGTCTTAATTCTCACCTTGCATTTTGTGCTGTCAGGGATCACCACAGCTCAGAGCTGCCCTGACTGTTGTTAATGATGCATTAAAAACTATTAGTCAGAAAAAAAAAAAAAATCCCAGTAGTCTGCCAGTAAATCTCTTTGGAAAGCAGTTTGGCGATATCATTGTAGGCTTAAATAGTTTGCAGGTTAAGAAAGAACATAGGCTTAAAGTTAGCTCACTAGTGATGGAGGTTGAAAGGATAAAACTAGTATTTAAGCATATAAACTTGTAATGAGTAGTAATTAAGCCAGAAATCTAATGCACAATATTTTGAATGTAGGCAGTAATACTGTACTATAACTATAATGTGATACTGCTACACCAGCAATCATTTTACAATATAGTATAAATGTATCAAAGTGAAAGTGTTAGTCACTCAGTGGACTCTTTGCCACTCCATGGAGAGTAACATGCTCTACACTTTAAATTTACATGAGTTATATGTCAAATTTATACGGTAAAAAATTTTTTTAATGTAAAGTTATTTTAGATTCCACAACTGTAAAATATTTATGGCCCTGGGAACCTGATTACCTAAAAGGCTAGAGAAATTACCAGACAAAAAAAGAAATTACTAATTTTTCACTTGAAACAAGAGTGTCTGGCTCTTGGACGGTGTACTGAATATAATGTAGTATCACCGAGGAGAATCACGTCTGTTGTCTTAGCTGTGAGGACAATGCGTTGTTAAAACAGAAGGTCATGTTTCTGTGCTACATTTCTTTACTGCATGAGCAAATAAAGTTTGACAAAGGGAAGCTATTAGAAATAGCTGGGTGTTTGGCATATTTTGTGGATTACTGTCATTCATTTAGTTTTAATTACTCATTGTAGAAGAGGAAACAGTTTTTCTCCATTGGTAGAAAGCAAGGGATGTTTCCCATAGCCCATTTGAATCCCTTGGCTTTTGATAGTCTAGTTTCATATTGAGTAGACGGCTGTGTGAGTTTTTATGCCATTTGCCCCTGGGTAAATTCCAATCTGGGAACTTCTGTTTTCCGTTTGAGAACCTGGCCCATGAGTTTTGTGCCAAAGGATCAATTAAAGCAGCAATTTTTCTACCCAGTTTTACTAATGGGAGCATTTTGCCTCTTTCTTTTGAGGTTAGATTGAGTATTTTCCTATGGGGAATCCATTTTGAAACACATTTTCCTTCTTAACAATAGAGAGGTTATCACCTGCACTTCCTTGCAGCAGAGATGGAGTATACATGAGGTGTATGGAGTGAAACGGGTCTCTTTTCTTTGTTTCTTTTTTTCCCTCTTAATATTTGCTTTTCCTTCCCTGAAGATGCAGGCATGCCTGTGTGTATGTATGTTCCTGCAGCATTTTAAAGCAGGTAAATTAGAAGAAGACCTTGTTGTATTAGCCTGGACAAGTACATCCATCACTGACTACTGAACCTTCTGCTTCCTGGTGTTTCCACAGGAGTCTCCCCAGGACAGTGCTATCACTCGTGATATTAACCGCACATTCCCAGCCCACGACTACTTTAAGGACACAGGAGGAGATGGACAAGATTCCTTATATAAAATATGCAAGGTATTTCATACCCAAAAAAAGACTGTTTTAGACAGTGATTCTGTTTCTTTGAAATTATGCAAAAGATAATTGCAAAGTGCAATTTGTATTTTATGTCCAAGAATGCAAAAAAAGAGAAAAGTTTTTGTAAAACCAAAAGTAACAACACAATTTTAGATTCATGGTGGACAGGAAATAAAATAAAATGGTAGGATTTCTTTTAATCAGGAATTTCAATAGTTCCCTGGCACCACATTTCGACTCATGAGTTGGTTTTATGTTACAAGCCTCTGAGTCCTACAGCATTGCAAACTCCTTTTTAGTATTCACATTGTAAGTGATGAATTTGACTTTCTTGGTCCTCAGAACTAGGCTCTGGTCTATTCCCCCTAAAACTAAGCAAGTACCTATTTAGCACCTACTATATAGGAAGTACAAGCAAGGCACAAGACATACCCTCGAGGAATTTGCATATTATGGTTGAGAAGGCAAAACCAACAGCTAGTTTTAGGACAGACTAGCAATAAAAGACAGTTTCTCCAGTGATAAATTGAAAGCGTTAGCCACTCAGTCATGTCTGACTCTTTGTGACCCCATGGACTGTAGCCCACGAGGCTCCTCTGTCCATGGAATTCTCCAGGCAAGAACATTACATTGGGTAGCCATTCCCTTCTCCAGGGGATTTTCCTGACCCAGGATTGACCTTGGTTACCTGCATCGCAGGAGGATTCTTTACTGTCTGAGCCACCAGGGAAGCCCCAGTGATAAACTAGATGCTTTAAACTATAAGGACGCTTGGAACCTAGCAAACTATTTCTTGGGTTTAATTTCAGTTTCCTCATAGAACTTAGAGAGCTGTCATTTCTGTTGTGATCCTCTTCTCATCATCCTTTTTAGCCCCTTCTCAGTTGTGCTTCCCATTTGAAGAAATAATCTAGCTATCCCTCACCTTCCTGCAAAATGTCCCAGAAAGAAACCGTTCTCACAGACTCTGCATACTCCTGACCCCCTACGCTGTGGTTTCTCTCTCATGATGATCTTAATTACAGCTCTCTTTGCTCCTGATTTCTCCCCCTCCTGGTTAAGCTGTCACTTCTGTAACAACTTCGTTGATTCCCTCCCTTATGACTTTTTCTCTCTCTCTTGCATGCTCCTAAAACAGAGGCCTTCCTCTAGGTGCTTAGCCACTGGTTACTGTAGCTCTCCACTGTCTCCCTGGGTGACTCCTTCCATCCTACAGCTTCAGTTGTCACCACTGCATAAATGTTTCCAAATCTACATTAGCTCAAGGCCTGAATTTCCAGCTGCTTTTTGGTCTCCTTGTGGAAGTCTGTCAAGTATATCAGAAAAGGTATAATAATAGAGTCCATTTAAAAACATACTTCATTATGAAAATTTTCAAACATCCATAAAAGTTGAATAGTATAAATGAGTTTGTATATATCCCTACCCAGATACAACATTTATCAACATATTGCCACAGTTGCTTCATCTTCCCTTTAAAAATTTTTTTCCTAAAGTGCTTTAAAGCAAACTTCAAACATCACAGTCCTAAGTCTTCACCATACATCAAAAAAATAAGATCTTTATCCACCTGTGGCATTAACGAGCAATACCATCCAGTTGCTGTTCCATAATCAGATTTCCCTAAATGCCTGTATAGTTTAGTTAGAATCAGGATCCAGCAATATTCCTACTGTGGTTAGTTGTTACATCTCTTTTAATTAAAAACAGTCCTCCTTTTCCCCCCATGCCATTGTCTTGCTGAAGATACAATCATTTTTCAGTTATTTTTCAGTTCCTTCCTTTGGCCACGTTCAGTTTGATATGATTGTTGTCTCTTGTAGCAGTACTTCCCTCTCTATTCACTGCCCTGGTACAGGCCACTATCATATGTTGCTGGCACTTACAAAAAAGCTGCCTTGCATTAGTCTCCCTGCCTTTGAGTTCGAGCCTATTTATTATTTTCTCTGTGTTGACCCAAAACAGGATCATTTTAGTGGCCTCCATTAAACCCACAGAATGAAATCAAAATTCCTTAGTTTATTTCCTGGTCCTAAATCCATTAGCTTAGTATTAAAGGCATTCTGTAATATATCCTGGCTTATTCCCTAAATATTTTATGCTTCAATCACATTGAACTTCTCACTGTACTGTGGTTGATTTGCTTGTCAGACTTCTCAACTGAACTGTGAAATTCTCAAGGGCAAGAATCATTTCTTACATATATTAGCGTCTGTAGCACTTGGCCCGGTGCATGCCATATTATAGTAGGTGCTCATTAAATGTTGATGAATTAATGAAATGCCTTTTCTTCCGCATATTTCCTTACAGCCACCATGAACCTTATATTCCAAACATTGCCCAAAAGTGTTACATACTTTCATGTCTGTATGCATTCCTTCAGGCTTTTCTGTGAGCCTGAAAAGTGCTCCCCTCCATTCTATACCTATAGAAAATCAATACATTTTTATCCCAGGGCATAACTGATAAAGCTATGCACTGAGTACTTTACTTGAGGGGACCTTACTGCTCCCTGGCTACAGGAAGTGGCGTGGTGACAGGTTTATGTATTGTAAAGAAAAAGTGGAATTGAAGAGAAATGTTTGCATCATTCAGTGACCATCAGAATGCCACAGTAGAGTGTGGGTAGCATCTTTGAGGTTCCTGTGTTCAGGTTGTTACAAGGCAGCTATGACTCAAGAGTGACTACATTTGGGACTTCCCTGGTGGTCCATTGGCTGAGACTCCCAGCTCCCAAGGCAAGGGGCCTAGGTTCGATCCCTGCCTGGTCAGAGAACTAGATCCCCTGTACAACAACTCAAAGACCTCACATGCTGCAGCGAAGACCCAGTGCAGCCAAATAAATAAAGTTTTGTGTTTTGGTTTTTTTATTTTTAAGACTGGCTACATTCGTTTACACCTCCTGTGTTTTTTGCCCCCCAGGCTTATTCTGTGTATGATGAAGAGATTGGCTATTGCCAAGGCCAGTCATTTCTCGCTGCTGTTCTGCTTCTCCATGTGAGTAATTAGGTGTCTGTCTGTATTTTTTTAACACATGTCCTGCCCCAGACTTGATCGTGGCTTTATATTGCCTTTGGGCAGACTCTAGTGCATGAGTGTTAACTCCTATACTTGGAAACCTTTTCCTTAATATAGTGTCATCATGAGAGAGAAACATGGTAAAAATAAATGACAGTGTTGAAAATTGGTACAAGGGTAGAACTTTTTTTTATTGCTAGGATAATTGAATAGACTTTGGTCTTGGTGACGCCCTTGGGGGACGTTTTATCTTCTCTAAAGAAGCCGCTGTCATCAGTCTTTGTTTTGAGATTTGCGTATTGGGCTAGGAGGGAGAAGCTGGCTTGCTTCAGTGCCATTTTATTCATTCATTCCTCCCTCTTCTTAGTATTTTTTTAAATCCACAACAAAATTGAAAAGATCTTAAGGTGAACACCTGTATACACTTGACTTAATTTATCAATTCATTATTCTTCCACACTACCTTCTCTGCATCTCTTTTCCTTCCTTTTTCACACACACACATAGGACACAGGTGAATTATATTTTTATGGGAAAATTTTTTGAAATTACTTTTGGATAACATAAGTATCAAATATCAAAATACTCCACTCCTAAATACTTTTGTATGTATCTCCTGAGGACCTAACCAGAATATCACGGGCAAATCTACGAAATTCAGTAATATCTTACCCACAGTCCACATTCAGTTTTCCCTGTTTACTCAGTGTTATAGCTCTTTTTCTTTTCTAACCCAGATCAGTAAAGATTCAAACATCACATTTGATTGTCATTGCTTTTTATTTTTTTAATCTGTCCTCTTTGCCTTTTTGTGTGTCCCGTGCCATTGACCATTTTGAAAAATTCAAGCAAATTGCCTTGTAAAACATCCCAAATTCTTGATTTGTCTCATCATTTCCTCACGATTCAAATTAAAATGCTTGGCAAAAATACCACACAGATGATGGTAGGAGAGTTTTTGAGCACCTGTTATGGTCTGAACTGTGCTAGTTAGAGATCAGGACTGAATAAAGTAAATGTGACCCCAGTCCTTGTGAATGCAGAGCTAGTGAAGCTGACTGCTGCTGCTGCTGCTGCTAAGTCACTTCAGTCGTGTCCGACTCTGTGCGACCCCATAGACGGCAGCCCACCAGGCTCCGCCGTCCCTGGGATTCTCTAGGCAAGAATACTGGAGTGGGTTGCCATTTCCTTCTCTAGTGCAGGAAAGGGAAAAGTGAAAGTGAAGTCGCTCAGTCATCTCCGACTCTTCGCGACCCCATGGGCTGCAGCCTACTAGGCTCCTCCGTCCATGGGATTTTCCAGGCAAGAGTACTGGAGTGGGGTGCCATTGCCTTCTCCAGTGCAGGAAAGGGAAAAGTGAAAGTGAAGTCGCTCAGTCTTGTCCGACTCTTAGCGACCCCACAGACTGCAGCCTACCAGGCTCCTCTGTCCATGGGATTTTCCAGGCAAGAGTACTGGAGTGGGGTGCCATTGCCTTCTCCGAGTGAAGCTGACTAGTTGTAGGCAAAAAAGCAGTGCAAGTATGTCATTGTTAATTTCAATGGCTCTATGAAGGTATAGTGAAAAGTGTGATACAGGATAATAACAAGGAAGCCTCATTTACAGACTTCTGTGGCAAGGTAACCTTTAACGTGAATCCTGAAAAAGGAGAAGGGGCATCCATTCTCTTTTGTACTTTTCTGTATCGTTTAACTTTCTTTAAACATTGTTAGGAAAATAATAAAACTATTTTGAAAACTAGAGTGGAGAGTAGAGCATTCCTGGCAAAGAGAATAGTATAGTATATGGAAGCCTGAAATGGGGAAAACTTGGCATCTGGAAGGAACTGAAAGAAGGGCAGTGTGACTGGAGCATCAGGAGCCATGGGGAGTGGGGGAGGGAGCTAGAGAGATCAAGACCAGCTTGAAGGAGAGCGGTGGAGGCCAGGCCACACAGTCTAGATTTTGTTTCTCTAAGGAGAGGAAGCCTTTGAAGAGGTTTAATCCATTTTGTGTGGGTTGTAATACAAGTATAACAGAACCATTTTACATCTTGTTGCTGTGAACCTAGCTGATTGGTATTGATAGGCATGCAAAAATGTGACAAAGCTACAATATTGATAAGAAGACAAGTTTTTTTTCCCCAGTTTTATTTACAGGTAATTGACAAATTAAAATTGTGTATATAAGGTGTAAAATGTGATGATTTGATATACTAGGCATTGTGAAATGATTCTCACATTCAGGCTGACTAACACTTCATCATGAGGTCAAGTTTTAAATTTTTGTTTTGTTGTTTTCATCATACTTTAATATCTCAGACTCTCACCAAGTCTATATGGTTTGTCTTTGTTCTCAACTTTAGTGCAAGGACATTTATCCCCATTTAAGTATCACAACCCTTTTAAAATGAGTTTCCCGATCAAATCCCCAGTGTCTTGGTTTGAACTCTATGCTACTTGCCACTGTGTTTAAAATAAGTGTTTGATTCAGAGCAGGGGCAGATGTGCTGCGTAACATCAGAAATGCCACTCTAGGCAGGCCCTGTCTCCCTCAGCGAGTGAAGAGTGAAGCTGTCTTGATGATAAAGACCTCAAAGGTCTGGTCCTTTGCCCCCGAAGCCCTTACCTTTCCAACAATGATTTGCTGTCCTTTTCTCATTTCATTACTTAGTCTGTTTTGCTCTTTAGCTCTGCTTTATTCCCAGTTTCTTTGCTCAGCCCACCGCCGTCATCGTGTTCAACAGAAATCCATTCACCTTCCTGACATTTGAAAAGCTTGCTACAGTCACATCATGCCTTAAATATTTCCAGCGTTGTTTTTATATTTTGAAAACTAGACATTTTGCCAGGTTCTCAAGAAGATATTTTTCTGTAAAGTTACGGAAGATATATAAGTGAGTAGCATCTGTAAATAGAAGTGAAGTGAAGGAGGCTTTTTGTAGTATTTTAAGTGTTACTGCAAGCGTTACTGTAATACCCGACGCATTACTTCAAACATTAGAATACATAAGGTTCTTCTGTAACTAGCCATGTTTTTAGCAACAATGAGGAATAAGACCATTTTTACTGAAATGAATTAACAGTTAAGGAGGTAAAATGATTTAACAAAGGTCTCATGATTTGGGGAAGGTGAAACATATACTCAAGTGTAGTAGGCCTGTTCTTACTCAGTTCAAATCCTGTCCTCCCTCTAAAGCCTATTCCTAGCTCCCTCTGGAATACTCAGTCTTTTTTGTTCTTGTGTTCCCATTGATCTTTCTCACTAATTCATTTTAGTTACTGTATGAGATTTAGTTATTTAGTTATTGTATGAGAGGCTCCTCAAGGACAGCAACAGTATCTGACATAGAGCAGGCATTATTAAATATTTCCTGGTTGAAAGAACAAATGTTATACAACACAACTGAGGTCTGAGTTACTACATACCACTAAATTTCCTAGTATTCAAATAAGAGAGTTGAGGGATGAATTTTACATACTGAGAAAACTTCTGTATGTGTTTTTGATCCTCCCACCCCTTCCCTCTTTCCCTGTTACAGATGCCTGAGGAACAAGCGTTCAGTGTTCTGGTCAAGATCATGTTTGACTATGGTCTCAGGGAACTTTTCAAGCAAAACTTTGAAGATTTGCATTGCAAATTTTACCAGTTGGAGCGCCTCATGCAGGTAAAAAGAGAATCCAGCTTGCATTTGTCGATAAGGGTGCAGGACTGGGAAGAACAGGATTGAAGAAATGGTGCCAAGGAGCAGTGTGATTCCTTAGCCATCCAGGATCAAGGACAGGTTTAATGTTTTTCATTTAATGTTTTTCATTTCTCTCTATGTAATAATGATGCCAAGATTGAGCCAGGTTTTCAGTCTCATAAACACCCAGAAGATCAGATGGGTGTAGGAGCCTTTATTTTAACACAGCAAACTCAGTCAAGAAATATTTACCAAGGCTCTGAAGCTGACTGGTTGGGGATCTCCTAACAAAAGTGAAACAAACTTTCCCAAACATTTCGTAACTTAGAAAGAAAAACTGTCTTTTCAGATATTTGTCACCATGTGGGGATTCCTCTTCAGAGCTACTTTGTGAACTGAAAAGGAGAGCTGAGTGCCAGTTTCATACCAGATGATAAGTGTTCTTCTGAGTGCTTTTTCAGTTTTTAGAAAAACACGAATATATGACTTTTTTGACCTATTTTTGGCAGATTTATGAGCCTCCTGAGTGAGAGTTAAACAGCTGCATATGTGCCTAAAGCTAATCAGTTTGCTATTTCAGGAATCCATTCCTGACCTGTACAACCACTTCCTGGATATAAGCCTTGAAGCACACATGTATGCCTCCCAGTGGTTTCTTACACTCTTCACTGCAAAATTCCCTCTCTACATGGTCTTCCATATCATCGACCTGCTTTTATGTGAGGTATGTATCAGAGGCCACAGCACTTAGGCTTTTGTTTGTAGTGTCCTTCCTGTGTCACAGGCATTAACTGCCTTGCTCAGAGTGCAGCTCTGTTTCGTATGGCTGATGAGTGCTCCAAGCACTATCTCTGTATTTAAGCTAGAAAGTTTAGGGGTTTGGAGGAGGTGCACCCCCTCTTTTAAAAAGATAACTTTCTGGAATTTCCACCTGCATTTCCACTTAACCTCTTGTTGGCCAGAACTTAGGTACATGACCATATCGCTAGCTGCAAAGGAGAATTTTTTATTAAGCTGCCTAGAAATTTTCTTAAACTTGGGAGTCTATTACTAAAAGAAAATAGATATTATAGTAAATAACAGTCTTTGCCACAGCTTAGTTTTAGGTTTTGGAGGGTGTGTGTGCCTAAGAAGAAAAAGCTAATTTCAAAAATAATACATGTTTGTTGTAGAAAGTATAAGCAAAAAGATGTGAAAATACTTCTAATCCCAGTCTAGAGGAAAACTACTTTTAACATTTGGATGTATATTCTTTCAGCCTTTTTTTGTGTGTTTTCATATATGTGTATGTGTAAATTCTGTGTGGAACAGTTTTTTCATATGGTATATTACGTATATTATGACTTTATATGCGTATAAAATATGATTATGCTTTATGCTATTCAGTAACCTATTTTTATCTCATACTTGAATATCTATAGACACATATCTGTACCATCCTTCTATTTGTTTAATTATCCCGTATTTAAAACATAAAAAATCCATTAAAAAGTCTGTATCTTCTGTCTAGCTTGAAACATAAGAAAGAGCATTCTAGAAATATACCATTAGTCTTACTTACTGTCAGATATTCCATTCTTTGGATAGATCATAATTGATGTAACCAGTTCCTAATCGCAAACCTTTATCTGCTGCTGCTGCTAAGTCGCTTCAGTCGTGTCCGACTCTGTGCGACCCCATAGACGGCAGCCCACCAGGCTCCCCCGTCCCAGGGATTCTCCAGGCAAGAATACTGGAGTGGGTTGCCATTTTCTTCTCCAGTGCACGAAAGTGAAAAGTGAAAGTGAAGTCACTCAGTCGTGTCCGACTCCCAGCGACCCCATGGACTGCAGCCTACCAGGCTCCTCCGTCCATGGGATTTTCCAGGCAAGAGTACTGGAGTGGGGTGCCATTGCCTTCTCCAACCTTTATCTAGTGTTTCACTATTGTAAACAAGTATTAAGTAATTACTGTGGGTCTGGTGACAGGCTAAGTAACTTAAATTTTCTCAAGCTAATTACTTCAGAAAACCATTGAGAGAGTATTAGTTATTGAAATTGAGGCCCAGAAATTCTTCAAGTTTAACTTGGTCAGCAGATGTGGATGCTTCCCCTCAGCTGTCCTTTGCCCCACCACTTCTAGAATGATCAGATGAAGAAAGGCAGGTTGGAGGGAACCCTGAGCAGATTCATTTCTGGGACATAGGACTTAATGGACAGAGTGATTGTTGTCCTTTGAGTGGTCAGTGGAAGAGACACCAGGCGTTATGTCATGAGGGATCACAATTTTTTGACTCTAATCTTTTAGTTAGAAGCATAGTATACTTTGGAAAGCATTCTTGAACTGTGAAAATAGCTGTAGAAAAGCTCTTTTCTCAGAAGAATGGGAAACTGAGTCTACCTTAAGTGGTTTTTCAGTGGTGGCCCTGTAATTTTTATTTTCCAAAATATTTTCAAGGTACTCCATTTCTTTATTCAAGTTTTTACAATTTCTCTAAAATTGCAGGATATTCTGAAGACAAATAGCTTAATAGTCCAGTTCTAAACACTGAAAATATTTTCTGTGTTTTCTCTTTTAGGGAATAAGTGTTATATTTAACGTCGCCCTTGGGTTATTAAAGGTACAGTGCACACTTGTTTGTAAGCTGGGTTATCTGGCATTTCTTATCTCATTCTGAGCAGCCGCTGTGCTCCAGCACTGTCCCTGACAGTGGACACATGCAAGTAGCTCTAGCAAAGGCTACAAAGTTATCTTCTGGGAATTATAAAGGTGCTGGGATTATGAAATGCTTCTTGAGCATCTTTATAGCAAAAAAGCTTTTTTTCTGTACATGGTTGTGTTTGCTTCTTTCTTCAAGACTTCCAAAGATGACTTGCTACTGACAGACTTTGAAGGTGCCCTGAAATTCTTCAGGGTTCAGCTTCCTAAGAGATACCGCTCAGAAGAAAATGCAAAAAAACTAATGGAACTAGCCTGCAACATGAAGGTAAAATCATTTTTGCATTAATGTAGATTCTTTTGTTAGTGTCTCTTCCTGATAAAACTGTCAACATTTATAATACATTAATAATAATGTTTTCCTTTGTATTGTATAATTTTCTAAATCGTTTCATATGTATTACAGCCTATGAATTAAATCTCATTGCTTTCCCCATTTTGAACTCTAGGAAAAGGATTATTACTCCGATTTTGAAGACAAACCAAAACCAAAGCTCCCTAATTTTGTATAGCTAGTTAGTGGCAGAACTCAGGTTTCATGATTTTTATTCTGCCATCCTTTAACTTTCAGTTTTTGTTGGTGTGGTCATAAATTCCCTAAAATGAAAATAATAAATAATAATACACGAAGGAAACTCATTCACTGTTTATCACTCCCAGTGGAGCATTTATGATTTGTATTATTTTAAGGTCTAGAGAAGAATCTCCTTGTGTTCATGTTATGAAAGTTTTGTTTTTAAAGAAGAAAAAATAATTGAGGAAGTTTAGTTTGGAATGTGAAGGGTGGAGACAAATGGGAGACAGAATAAATAGCTGTATTGAGATGCTTATAGGGTGCATAAAAGGCCAACTGTCATGTTTATTTGGTGTGACTCCAGAGGGTAGATCTGTGAGCTCTGTGTCAGGAGAGAAGCTTCACTGTCTATTGCATAGAGCACAGACCTATTTAAGGCACCGTTTCCTCATCTGTAAGGTATTATTGGACTTCTGGTTCTGGTTATATGTCATACTGAGCTAGTTCAGGCTACCCTTCTTTAAACATTCAGAGATGCCAAATAAAGTATGATCCAAGAAATGTTTAAATACCTGGATGAACTTGAAAGAAAAAGGAGAAATGCCTAGGTGCCTGAAACAAAGTACCTCAAAGCTCATGTGTGTGATAATAAAAGAGCATCCCAAGGGAATATGGGACCAAACTATGTGTTAGGATTTTAATGCTCATGAAGTTATGACATGATTTGGGGCCTTCAGCAGGCAGCTGAAATTGATGTCTCTGCATAAAGTTAGGACTTTGGAATGGTCTGTTTATAAAAGCAAGAATACATAAAACGACCTGTTAGACTGAGAAACGGTAGGAATCCTGATGTAAAGTGAATGGGGGATTTGAACAACAACAAAAGAAGGAAATAGCACTTCTGGAAATCAGTCATTAAAGTTATCATTAAATTTAAATGATACATACTTAACAAGTATCATGGATAACATTTAATGGTATTTTACCATGTGCCAGGTACTGTGATTAAGTGTTTTTACATGTGAGGATTAACTGCAGTATGTGTACAGTGTTTACCTTAGTGCCAGGTAATGAGTAAGGGTTTAAGAAACAATGGCTACTACTATGATTATTTTCTTCTTGGATTTTCAAACAAACTCTTTTCAGTAACACTGATGATGGCTTTGTGGAAAGGGCAGAGCCACGTGAGCTCTGAACTTCTTAGAGCTACTCTTTCTACCTGGTTTAGCCATACAGGAAGGTGCTGCCTCTTATTTGCTTATGATTTCTTCCCCTCCCCTCCAAAACCTGCTCCTTTCTCAGTGTCCCTGTCTCCTGTTTGTGGGACCTGGTTGCTCAGGCCTGAAAACGTGATACCATCCCCTCCTACTCTTTTTCTCACACTTCACATCTTCGTCCTCCACATCCAAGCCCTACTATCAGACTACATCCTGCATCTGATCACTTCTCAACGCCTTCATTACCTGTGCCCTAGTCTAATCATCCCTTCCCTTCTCTTCTGGAATTTTCCAGTGGTTTCCTTGGTCCTCCTTCCACAGTGGTTTCCTCCAGACTCTTCTTGATCTCATCTCTCATGTGCTTAAAACTCTAATGGCTTCTTATCTCAGAATAAAACTCAAGAGTCCTTGCATTGGCCTGCAAGACCTGGCACCATCTCACCTCTGACAGGCTAATTTCAGCTGCTGCTACTTTTCCCCCTTATGCTTTCCACTTCAGACACCCCAGCCTCCTTACTGTTCTCAAACATGCCAAGCTTGTTCCCTCCTCAGACCTTTGTACTGGCTGGTCTCTCTGCCTATAATGTTGTTCTGCTTGATGCCCACATGGCTTTACCCGAACCTCTTAAGTCTTAGGCTCAGTGAACGTGTCACCAGAGAGGCCTTCTGTAATTACAGTGTCTACAGTAGCACTTCCCCAACTCTTTCTACCCTATCTCCTTATCCTTTTGTATTTTCCACATTTCACTTATTTCTACTTAATATTATTTGTTTGATTATTGTCTGCATTCACCTCTACCCATGCTGGAATTAAGCCTCTGACAGAGGGCACTTTCTCTCTTTTGTTTATTGCTAAATCCCCAGTTCAAGTACAGGATCTGACATATAAATATTGGTTGGACAAGTGAATAAGTGACTTTTCTGTTGAGTGTCTTCCAAGTGTTTTACAAAGAAGCACTAACACGGATTTGGACAAGGCTTAAAAATAGATCTAGCTGAAGGTTTACCTTTTGTGTTTTCATTAGCTTGAAACACTTTAATAATATATGGATTCTTTATTTCCCGAGTCCAGATGGGAGGTGTCTGATGTCTTTTTTTCCCTTGCCTACGCTTCCAAGAAATTAAAGTCAACAAGCCCGCACACCTCACATTATTATTTGCTTAGATGCAAAATTCCTTTTGGTCCTGGAAAGCTCTCTGCATGGTTAGGGTACACTTTGGATGATTTTCCCTATTTGCATATGGCTTCAGGTGAGAAGAATAGTAATTTTTCTTGAAATTGACTCAGCCTGGAAAACCTGCAGATTCACCAGGACATGAGAGAATGAGCTTTTTCTGCTAAAAGGTGGGATATGGTATGTACAGTTGAGTTAGTGATGATTATTAGTTTTACACTGGAAACTATACTTAATACTAAATAATATTAGAGGAGATACAGGCAATAGCCTATTATTGGCTAAAGACTTCAGCCACGGTGGCAATTTATATACTCAAAAATAAGAAAAATCATTGGCAAGTTCAGTGATGAGCCCTGCACTGTGTGGGCTGCATGACGGGGAGGGCCTCGGGAGCACAGTGAGTGCAGAGGGTCTGTGGGCAGTATAGAGACCCTCTGGACATAGGAAAGGGGGTTCCTACCAGGTGAATGGTTTGGAAACTAGTTTTTCAGTTTCTTGGCATAGAATTTAGAAAGGAAATATTGGCTCTGTAACTCATTCAATCCCATTCCATTATTTTTTAATTTAAAAGTAAAGTTGTGACTCCCTTTTCTCAGTTGTACTTCCTGATTAAGGTGGGAACTGGGACTGCTTTACTTCCCATGCCTGTCCAGGAGACTCTTGTTGTCTCTTGTGTTTCAGCAGTTGCAATGTTGTAATTCCCAATATTTGTATAGATTCTGTAAGAATCTCATTGGTTCCTCACAGTACCCTGTGAGGTGTGAAGGGCAAGTCAAGCATGGAAACTGAGGCTTATAGAAGCCAAGTGGCTTACCCAACTGATAACTGACTGGGCAGTGACAAAAGCCCCGTTGGAACTAGGGTCTTCTGACTGCCTGTTGCATGGCTTCTTTTTGCCAAAGGCGACAGGGACGAAGGTTGGTGTGGCAATATCTTAAGTGACCACAAGGTGGGTCTGTTGCCCAAAACAACCTGTATTCATCTCTGCTCTGTGTCTTTCTTGTGTCTGTAATCTTGCCCTATATCTGTCTTGACTTGCCTCTCTTTTTTCTTTCTTCCCTGCCCTTTTCTTCTCCCTTTCTTCTTTCTTTTTAGTTTATTATGAGACTGAATTTTTTAAAATTTCTTAAGGAGTTAAGGAGTTATAGGTCTCCTGCTCTAAAATTTAACCACATACAGCTGATGCTCATTTAACTGTCTGTTGAATTTCTCTCCCTCCATGGGTCAGTGAGCTGAGACAGAAAAAATTGCTTCCACTTATGATACAAGATCTAAAAGCAATTTCAGTTTACATTGTTCCAGAAGATCATGAATCGTCCTAGGAACCTGGCAACCCATGCATCATGTTTAGTTGGGGGAAATGGGGAAAAAATAAATTAGGTCTTTTAAGTTTTTGACTCCAGAAATATGTAAGAGCAACTGTTTCTTTGTGTGTCTATACTGGAATTTTTTAAAACAAGTCCAATAAGCGAGGCTTAGAAGAATCAAGAACCATGCCAAAAGAGATGGCTCTGTGGGTTTCTTAGATCAAGAGGAAAGACTTGACCCTTGTTCTGTAGAATCTTGCCTAATGTGAAATGGAATTTCTGAACTATTGCTTCATTGAAATTTGTTGTTTCAAACATAAAGTGAATATGCTAGACTTCAAACTACCTGTAAGAAAAGATATTATTGCAAGTAGTAATATCTCTCAATTAATGTAATCCTAACCATTTGCTGTTTGGAGAAACAAAAGACTCTTTGGTATTTAGGGATATTTGCATTCAGGGCATGTTTTAATCATGAGCTAAAAGCAATATTTAGTTTCAACTTCATTCTCTGCTCAAATCATTTGTGTAGTTAGTGTTTCTTTGGGTTTTAAGTTCTGTGTTTGTAGTGACTCTATCAGTCTTTTTTCTTGATATGTTCACAGAAGCCTTGCATAGTGTCCACACATCGTGAATTAATCCTTAGAGTCCCCATGTGAGGTCATTTTATAGATGTGTATACTTAAGCTTAGAAAATTGAAGAAAATTCTCAGCCAGCACAAAGTTGGTAAGGGATGGAGTTGAGATTAGATCCCAGGAATTTCAGACTCTGAAGTCAATGCTTACATCATTGTGCTTTACTGTGCCTAAGGGAGTGAGTCAGTGAGTCAGGATCCACTTCTGTTGGTCCATTTTTGGCAATACTTGTCATATCATGATAGATAACTCAGTTTCTATGTCAGTGTTGAAACTTACCTTTTGTACACAGTAGCTGAGTGCCACTTTCCGTGTAACTCAACCAGGCTAGTTTACATCTTTGTTTGTTCTACCTTTTAGAATTGAATTTCATGAGGAAGCTTCTGCGTGGTTACTCTCTTTCTCTGCAGTGAACCCTGAAGTTGGCTGGTTGTTGAAAGGGTAGCAGTGGTTACTACCTTCTTATTTTAATAAGTTCCTCTCTTTATCTGTGTTTGAGTCCTCTGCTAATAACGTGCTGATTGCACTTTAGAAAACTACTCTGATGGTAGAACAAGGATGCCTAATTCTATTTAGTAATTTTTGAGGGAGTTTGAGTCTGAACTGTTTGAACAAATTAAATAAAAAGGCTCAGAAATTAAATAGAGTGTTGATTTGTTTCAAGTGGTTTTAAGTGCAGGCCTTGGAGTCCCACCGACCTTGGCTCTCATCCTGGTTCTGCCTCTGCTTTGTGACCTCAGGTAGGTTAGCTCAAAAGAAAGAGAAAGAAATAAGGTGGTGCCTTTAACATCGCAGCTGCTCTTTGACACACCAGTGCTCTTCTGGTCCACCTGATTTTGATCTCCTCTGCCCAGATATCTGCTTTCCTTAAGTCAGTTCATGTCAGCGAGCATTTGTAGATTGTCTTCTGTGCCAAGAATACATTGAGCTCAGTTACAGAGAGGAATAAGAAACAAGAACCACCCCAGATTTGCTTTCTTGTGCTGCCACTGCGACTGCACAGACCGGGTCTTTTACGTCAGACAAGTCACTTTACCTGTCGGGGCTCCGCTCCCCAGTGCGTGCAGTAGGGGGTCCTCACTGCACCCTGCAGCGGTGAGGGTGATGATCCCTGCTGTACCCGTCTCAGAAAGTTCTTTGGAGGATTAAAGAAAATAGTAGGCGTAGAGGTTAGCTTGAAAGTCTTATGTAAATCTCAGGTTCTTTTATTCACTAACTGAAAAGGGAAGATGGACTTGTGTCAGATTTCTTTGTGAGGGCTCTGGGGTCAGGATCTCCTTCGTGTACCAAACTCTTCCTGTGTACCCACTCACCCACAGCATAGCTCCAGCCCTGCCATGCAGAGCTGCTAACATCCAGGCTCTCACCTGCACTGGATTTTCTGTGAGTTCAGCCCAGCAGAGATTCTGACCTTTGCAAGGGTCTCTAAGCCAAACTTTAAAATCAGCTCCTATTTCCTACCAGCAGTCTGTTTCCTACTCTTCTGTGTTAAATGGACTTTGTTTGAATGGCTTATTGTTTGCAGCACATGTTCAGAAGATGGCTGTCTCAGATTCAGGGCAAGAATGCAGATGATAATGATAAGAAGTCATAACAACTCTTTATTTAAAAGACTTCATTGTGTGCCAGGTACTCTTCTCAGTTCTTTATGTGTGTTATATCATTTGCTCCTCACAACAGCACTCCTCATAAGGACAGTTGGGGTTTTCACAGATGAGGACCCTGAGGCTGAGATAAGGCAGCTTGCCCTCAGTCACACAGTTAGTCATCAGTGGAGTCAGCACTCAAGCCTTGCTTGGTGCACACTCTAGGTGGCCAATAGTACTATCTCATTCCCACCCAGGCCAGCAGCTACTCTCATTCTTTCTCCATCAGTATGGGCCGGGACATCCCTGCCTATTCCAGGGGCTGGTCAAGGGCCAGCTTTCCCAGGGCAAGTAGCACGTATTTTAAGAGAGAACCTATCCAGTTCCTATGACAGATTAATGACGAGTGACCAAGGAAAAGGTGTTTTAGGCTGATTTTTTTTACTTCTACCAAAATATCAAACTGGCATGTTCCAAGTGTCCACCTTCTGTCTGATTCGGGGTTTCTTAACCTGGGACTATGGATGGGCCTCAGGGAGCCCATGAGCCCTCTGAAATGGTATGTAGAATGTTTTGTTGCTGGGAGCAGGGTGGGGGTGGAGTTAGCATCTGTGCTTTTTAGTGGGAACCTTGGCTCTCAGGGGATATTCAAAGTGATGCTGTCTCAAACAATGTTAAGAATCTTGTACTAATTGAGATGAGGTATACAGTTGGTTTCACCTAAATTGCAGACTTAGCCTCAGTCCGGGAAATGATTAGAATTTTTTCCTCCTTGAAAGTACATTTAAACAGATTTCAAATTTAACCTTCTTGGAGGGCAAATGTGTGAAACTGTGACTTCCACAGCCTTCTGATGGGAGTCAGCCAACAGTGGGTGTGATTTGGAGCTCGGGGGCTTATTCCATCACTTCTGTTTTTCTTGAATTCAGTTAAAATTGCAGTGGTGGAAGTAAGAGACAAACAAAATGAACCTTGGACTTTCAAGGGTGGGGGCTGTGTCTCTTCATGAAGTATTTTCATGCCTCCTGTGTGCCAGGCATTAGGGGTTACACAGAGCACAAAGAGTCCCTGCCCTTGTGGAGTTTGCATATCCTGATCTGTGTACATTTTTGTATCATTAATGCCTCGTAGAGATAGTAGTGGGGCTCAACTACTGGATAAATAAATGCCCCTTCTTGCATCCTTATTAGATTAAAAAAAGGGAGGCCTTTGGCTTTGATTTGTTCAGCAGCTGACTATTAAGTTCTGACTATGTTCCAGGCATTGAGCTGGGCACTAGAGATATGCTGGTAAGCAGAACAGATGTGGCCTCTTTCCTAGTGGGAAGACAGTCAAGTAAGCACATAAATAAATAATCGTGGACTTGGACAGGTACCGTGGAGGACTTGGCTTTATGCTGTGAGAATATATGACGAAAGACTTAGCCTGATGGGGGAAGAGGGTGTCGGGAAGGGTTTACTAAAGAAGTGATCTGGAGCTCTGATCTCAAAGGTGAACAGGAGTGATCCGCACACAGGGCTGCACAGGCCGAGGGACCAGGCTTGAAGCGTCTGTTGGCTTTGGTTGCCATTTCCATTTAGAAGACAGGTCGATGCTAAGGGATGGGGTGAGGGGTCCTCTCTCATTCATTTAACAAGCATTCCTGGGCACTCTCTGTGCGTGGGCAGGGACACCAGTGACTGAGGCCCAGCTCTGACCTGGGGAAGGCGCTAATGATGGGGGTATTATGCAGGCTGAGAAGCACTAGTCTCTCCTGGGTGCAGCCTCAAAAGGACACTTGAATTGCTGCTTTTCCTACTGACACTTCTCGTTCTTCACTCAGTTATCGGGCATCAGTCATTCTCAACAGGTCTCTGTCTCAGAGGCAGCTTGAGCCAGTTGACTATACAGCCACGCACTCTGGAAGTCAGGGTCAGCTATGAACCCACTGTGAGCAGTGTTGTGTTTATTTTTTATTTGTGGCGGCGTTGGGGTTAAGGCATTTAAGGGAAAGAGGGAGGAAGAGCGAGACCAAGAAGCGAGGCTGGAAATCAGGAAGGCAGTCAGAGCTCCGGAGCAGCGCGGTCCGTGGAGAGAATGCCAGAGCTCTGTCTCAGAGGAGCCCAACTAACGAGCATTGTTTTTAAACAGCAGTCACATTGTTAACTCAGTTATAAATGTAATTTGTCCTCAGTGCAGAAAATGTGGAAAACCTACTAAACACAGAGAAATGCCCATGTCCTGTCACAAATATGTAAGAACCAGGTGAGATAACATGTGTACAGGGTCTGGCACTCACAGGGCACTCATTCCACACCAGCTTCTGTTATAATGCTAAGGGGGATCCCACCCTTTCACTCTGAGAATGAGACATTTATAATAAGGAATAATGAGATGTAGAAGACATTATTTCGTAACTAGCCAAATGTATGGTTATGGGGCACATGTTCATTCTTTGTTACCACAGCATGAGAATGAAAAGTGGAAAGATCCTGAAGACCCGTGAGAATGTTTTGTAGGGTTTGGCATCAGTTTTCTTTTTCGCAAAGCGCTTGAGGAGCCTTGTATCTCTGCCTGCCCTTGTCGTTGATACAGATTGACAGCAGAGGGTACTGGGAGGAAGTGTTGGCCGCCCACAAGCCTCAGTTTTCTGTTCCTCTACTATTGATTTGTTCAGATTGTTTATGAATTTACTGATCACACAGATGTTTTCTTTAGGTGCTTTCTTTGTGAATCAGTTACATGCATGATAAACATTTGCCCCAGCATTAGCCTTAAACCACAGAAGATCTAGGCTTTAAGGATGCCACTTTCCAGCTTGCAGCCTCACCCCAGTGGTGTTTAGTGGGCATCTTCATAGACTGCAGCGAGGGCATAGTGCTGGTAGGTTCCTGGCTGCCTCCCTTTGGGCAGCAGCCAAACTCCAAGAGTAATCTCTGATTGGGGCATACCTGTAAACAGCTGACTGGGGCAGGTGTCCACAGAATCAGTGTAGAGGAACACCAGGCAGCTCAAGTGAGACAGAAAGGAAAGAATGGAGCAGGGAATAGGAGATGCTGACATGAGCCTGCTGCAAGCGTGAGCCTGTCCTTTCCCCTTTCTGTGCCTCATTTTTTTCATCTGTAAAATAAGGAAGTTGGACTAGACTAGCCCTGAGATGCCTAATTAGCCTGAAAAGTGTTAGTCGCTCAGTCATGTTCAGCGCTTTTGCAACTCCATGGACTATAGCCCACCAGGCTCCTCTGTCCATGAAATTCTCTAGGCAAGAATACTAGAATGGGTGGCCATTTCCTTCTCCAGGGGATCTTTCCAACCCAGGGATTGAACCCTGGTCTCCTGCATTGCAGGCGGATTCTTTGCCATCTGAACCACCAGGGAAGCCCAATTAACCTGAAACTGGGGGCTAAAAGTTACGTGTGTGAGTCAGCAGTGTAGCAGTTTGCAGTGGTTGGTTAGAAAAAGCTTGAGAGAAAGAGGACAGTAGTTTAATGAGATGGAAGAGTTTAAGGGCAGAGAGAAGTATGCCTGTTTGAAGGCAGCACAGAAGGTGCTAGTGGAAAGGAAAGTGGTAGAAGGTAGATAGTGAGGTGGCTACAGCTTGGACTTCGGATGGTGTCTAATGGCCTGGCGCAAATCCTGGATCTGCCAGTCCCTAACTGAGGGGCTGTGGTCAAGTTACATAACTTCCTTACTTCTCAGTTAAGTTGCCTATAAATTGAGGCTGTTAATAACCACACCTTGTGAAGAGGTCGTGAGGTCACAGAATGAAAGCACCTGCAGCATTGCTGGTGTGTGCTGAAGAAAATGGTGCATGGGGAGGAGGGGGAGGACAAATAATCAGACCTAGAACTCAGATAGGAGAGGTCATCTGTTGGATGTTCATTCTGACACCCTTGGTAAAATCTTCAGGAACCAGTTATCCCCCCACAGACCCCTAAATTTGAGTAAGAATTTTAGTTTCTGGACTTATGTGCAGGAAATACCACTTTCGTGGTTAACTTGGGATGCCCAGGTCAGTAGAGAGCTTGGTCTTCAGTGCAAGCCCTGAAGCACCCACCTCTTCCTGATGTTTTTTAATTTGTGCTGTGCTCTATCCTACAGATTAGTCAGAAGAAGTTGAAAAAATATGAAAAAGAATATCATACCATGAGGGAACAACAGGCCCAACAAGAAGACCCCATCGAGCGATTTGAGGTTTGTTTATGGCCTAAGTGATGTGAAGTGCCTTGAGCCTTTCACTTCAGATAATTGTGCCTATAATTAGCTTTAGTGAGTTCTTTTTAAAATTTAGTTTCACTGTTTTCTAAGTTTCAGTTTGAGTTTGCAAATGAGAAAGCAAGACTTGTTTCGCTTCATACTGGTCTAGTTTGTTACTGTTCCATGGGCTTTTGTCACAGTTAGTAACAAATAACTGCTTGACAGTTAACTGAATCAGTGGAGACAGAAAGGAAGGAACTGTTGCTTGGTGGCACACTGGGACCAGCCACATCTCCCCTGATTCCCGTAGGTCTCAGCAATTAGTTTTGAGGGTTAACCTGAGACGTTGTCATTTCCATCTGATCTTTACGTCTGCAACTGGTTTCTCTCTACCCATCAGCGAGAGAATAGGCGCCTACAAGAAGCTAACATGAGGTTGGAACAGGAAAATGACGACTTAGCCCATGAGCTGGTGACCAGCAAGATTGCACTGCGAAAGGACCTGGATAACGTAAGTCTCCCTTGTCTGAAAAGATGCTTGTGTTGACACTTCTTCCTTAATCAGGTGAAGTCCTGAAGTTTTCGTGTTTGTTCTAGTTAGTGTTTCCCTCTTATGAGGCGCCTACTCTTGTCAGAACTGTTGCTTCCTTTCCTTAGGGGTCATCAGTGATCTCATTAAGCCCTCCTTTCCACACTCTTCTCTCATTATACATGCAATCCCTGAACACCTCTGCAGACATTGATTGAAAGACCTCTTTGGCTGATTCTTACACTATTACAGTTGTCAGTAGCATTTAATCATTGTAATTTCCTTAACTTACCCCTAAGACAAGAACAGATTTTGTCATCCTGCGTACCTTGTGCCTTTTGCTTAATCATTGCCAATTGTAATAAAGCCCAGTACCTCCACAGCTTGCGATTTCATCAGGAATCTCTGCTGGCGGATGTTCTGTTTTTCTTTGCTTCTCCTAATCTTAGAAAGTTTGAGCCGGTGGTGTTCCTGGCAGGGTATCATCCATTTTCTATACTACAGGCTTCCCATAGTGCACTCTCTCCTTCACGGTTGAGGTCAGACGGTGGCGGACTTTTTCTATAAAGAGACAGACAAGACTTGGTGGGCCCTATGGTCTCTGTTGCAACTATGTAACTCTGCCATTGTCAAAGAAGGGAGCCATAGACAGTAAATAAACAGATGAGCATGGCAGTGTTCCAGTAGAACTTTATTTAGGAAAATAGGTGGCAGGCTGGATTTGGAGCTTGGACAAAGTTTGGCACCACCTCACTTAGATTTTCCTGTCACAATTTTGCTCACTGATGTTTCTAGAGATGGGGTTAGGCTGTTGAAGGTTTACAAGGAACTTACATAATATGTTGAACCCCATAGGATATATGAACTTCACAAGGTCCTTGACATCCACCAAACATGTATGAAAATCCTGTGTATTTCTTCAGCAGTCTATGCTTTCATTAGATTCTCTAAGTGGTTCACCCATCAGATGAAGAGAAAGAGAGAGGGTGGTATCTACTGGTTCATATTACTTCTCTTTGGAAATAGAATATGGAGTGAAATTTTGAATGGATCTGAATCTAACATCAGCTGCTCTTCTTTCTAGTAGAGTTAAGTGTGGGGAAGTGGAGTCATGGCTGTTTCCCAGGGTACAGTGGGAATTACACAGGCAGCATTGGTTCCCTCTGCTTGTCTGATAGTCAGCTATAAATAGCTGCAGGTAACTGGTTAGACTCCTTTTTCTAGTTTTATCAGGGGGGTGTTGCAAGGTCATTAGCTCCCGGTAACCAGAACCTGGAAATCTTGCAGCTTTCTGGTTTGCCACAGTGCAGCTGAGGTCGGCGTCTCGTCCTGTGGTGCTGGTTCCCAGCTTCTGATCTTTGTGAATCACTCCCTCACTATTTGGGCGTTTTCTGCCAAGTGAGCCGGGGGAGGCGGGTGCCCATTGAGCTGGGTAGTTGCTGAAGCAGAAGCCACAGTGTGCACTTGTGATTGCTCTTATAGCCACTGTAGGTCATGCAGGAAGGAAGTAAAGAAAAGGAAATGTGTCCTGTACCAGAGCTTTGTGTTCTACAGTGAAATTAAGAGACAACTTAAGGTAAAATTCCAGGTGGATTTTTAGTTTGCACTGTTGCATTTGCCAGTCTGATGGGCCCAGAAATAACATTGATGTTCCACTAGTTTAGGGTACATCAGACTTCTTAGCTTCTTGAAGCCTGCCTCTAAAGAGGTAAATCTTTTCTTTAAGTTGTTTTCACCTGACTCAGTAGTCGAAGAACTGGGTTACATTCCTGATATCAGAAGTGAAAAATAGTTAAAAAAAAAAAAAAAAAAAAAGATGAATTCCCTTTTATTCTGTGATGCTCTGTGGGACGGCCCTATGATAAGCACTTTGCTAAACTGATATCTCTTACTCTTACCTCAGCCTTGTAACATGAGTCCCACTTATGGATGAGGATTTGTTTTTTGGCTGTTCTGGGTCTTCACTGCGGTGTGCAGGTTTTCTCTAGTTGTGGCGTGCGGGCTTCTCTAGTTGTGGAGCACAGGCTCTAGAGCACGCAGGCTTCAGTAGTTGTGGCATGTGGGCTTAGTTGCCCCAGGGCATATGGGACCTTCCCAGACCAGAGATTGAACCCTTGTCCCCTGCATTGGCAGGCAGGTTCTTAACCACTGGACCACTAGGGAAGTCCCTGAGGATTTTTTTTTTTTTTTTGTATTAAAGAGTCATGAAACTTGAGACTCAGAGGAAAGCACCCAGGAAGTAGCAGAGCCAGGAATATAACCCAAGTGCATCTAGTTGGAATGCCCAGGCTTTATTTGTGATGCCACACTGCCTCCAAAGTAAATATGAAACAAGAAGCTGTGATTTGATGTCATAACTACACCAAAAATATAACATCTGACATCTGTCAGAGCGTTTCCTAAACCCTTAAGGAGTTCTAGGTGCTGCACAGTGCTTTGTACTTATGTTAAACCCTCCAGGCAACCCTTGTGCAAGGGATAGTTTCTGAGGAGGCCAGACAGGCTAAATGTCTTACACAGTCCCCGGGTTAATCAGTGGCAGAGCCCTTAGATTGAAACCCAGCTGGCCTGACCCTCTTGACTCAGAGGAGCAGGCCCCCTGCTGCCTCTCGGGCTCAGAAATAGCAAACTGGGTCCCATGTCCAGCCATCACCAGCGCTGAGAAGACAGATGTTTTTGCAGTAAACGTTGAGTCCCTTTCTCAAATGAGAGAAAAGTAGTTTTCTCTCATTTCCATTAGATCATCACTGAAAATTAACTAGGTTCTGAAGTGAAGGATGTGGGGTCTTTTCACCATTATTTGACTTCAGGGCATTACATTTTTGAAAAACTTCTTCATGCCTTTTCATACTTCCCTTTCTGCATCCCAGAGAAAAGCTCTGGTTTGTGGCTTATAGGATTTCCAGAACCCTCGTTGTATTTCCAGTTAATTTTATGTCATTTTTGTTATTCCTCACCTGTCACTTCTGTGACTTGTCCATCACACAGCAACTATGGAGAAATCCCCAGTCAGCCACTGAGTCTCTAGGTGACCCCATCCAAGCTTTCTCCCCTATGAAATGGGACCTGACATTGGTGCTGAAGACTGAGAGGGAACCTGTGTAAGGCCCCGTCTGCGTCCTCTCCTGCATGGCTGCTCTCTATACTGAGACGACATAATGTGAGAGTGATGGAAACAGACTCAGTAGCAGACCTGCTGGGGTTTAATTTTGGCTCCCATGCATTCTACTTCTCTGACCTTGAGCAAGTTGCCAAGCTTTCCCCATTGAATTACTTTGACCCCTTTATCAAAAATCTGTTGACCCTGTATGTATGGGTCTCCTTGATTCTGTATCTGCTCCATTGATGTATATGTCTGTCCTTATGCCAATACCACAGTCTTAATTACCCCAGCATCACCAATCTTCAGATCAGGTCATGTGAATCCTCCAGCTTCTTTTTTTTAAATAGTTTGGCTGGTGTAAGTAAGTTGCATTTTTATATATACATAAATTGAAGAAAGTAGGGAAAACCACTAGACCATTCAGGTATGACCTAAATCAAATCCCTTATGATTATACAGTGGAAGTGACAAATAGATTTAAGGGACTAGATCTGATACAAAGAGTGCCTGATGAACTATGGACAGAGGTTCGTGACATTGTACAGAAGACAGGAATCGAGACCATCCCCATGGAAAAGAAATGCAAAAAAGCAAAATGGCTGTCTGAGGAGGCCTTACAAATAGCTGGGAAAAGAAGAGAAGCAAAAAGCAAAGGAGAAAAAGAAAAGATATTCCCATCTGAATGCAGAGTTCCAAAGAATAGCAAGGAGAGATAAGAAAGCCTTCCTCAGCGATCGATGCAAAGAAATAGAGGAAAACAACCAGAATGGGAAAGACTAGAGATCTCTTCAAGAAAATCAGAGATACCAAAGGAACATTTCATGCAAAGATGGGCACAGAAAAGGACAGAACTGGTATGGACCTAACAGAAGCAGAAGATATTAAGAAGAGGTGGCAAGAATACACAGAAGAACTGTATAAAAAGATCTTCACGACCCAGACAATCACAATGGTGTGATCACTTACCTAGAGCCAGACATCCTGGAATGTGAAGTCAAGTGGGCCTTAGAAAGCATCACTACGAGCAAAGCTAGTTAGTAGAGGTGATGAAATTCCAGTTGAGCTATTTCAAATCCTGAAAGATGATGCTGTGAAAGTGCTGCACTCAATATGCCAGCAAATCTGGAAGACTCAGCAGTGGCCACAGAACTGGAAAAGGTCAGTCTTCATTCCAATTCCAAAAAAAGGCAATGTCAAAGAATGCTCAAACTACCGCACAATTGCACTCATCTCACACACTAGTAAAGTAAGGCTCAAAATTCTCCAAGCCAGGCTTCAGCAACACGTGAACTGTGAACTTCCAGATGTTCAAGCTGGTTTTAGAAAAGGCAGAGGAACCAGAGATCAAATTGCCAACATCCGATGGATCATCAAAAAAGCAAGAGAGTTCCAGAAAAACATCTATTTCTGCTTTATTGACTATGCCAAAGCCTTTGACTGTGTGGATCACAATAAACTGGAAAATTATGAAAGAGATAGGAATACCAGACTTGATCAAGGAGATCAAAATGCAAAGAACTGACTCATTGGAAAAGACCCTGATATTGGGAAAGATTGAGGGCAGGAGGAGAAGGGGGTGACAGAGGATGAGATGGTCGGATAGCATTATAGACTCAATGGACATGAATTTGAGCTGACCCTGGGAGATAGTGGGGCACATAGGAGCCTGGCATGCTGCAGTCCTTGAGGTCACAAAAAGTCAGACAGGACTTAATGAGTGAACAACAACAAGAAAAGCATACTTATGCTTATTTTAGGACTTTCCATGATCTGTTTGGGTGAATGTACCACATGTTCTTGGAAAGTATGCGTGTCCTATTGTTGTAGGTGGAGTGTTGTTTAAACATCACTTTGATCAAGTTGATTCACTATTGGCTAAATCTTCCGTAGACTTCCTGCTTTTCTCTTTATTTATTCTATCACTTACTGAGAGAACAGTGAGAAAATGTGTAACTCTATGCCCTAATCTATTTCTCTTTTCAGTTATGTCAGTTTTTGTTTCTTGTAATTTGTAAAATGTAACTTTATGAAGACATTTCACATTTCAAGGAGTGACTCTTACTGTTACGTAATGTCCCTCTTTGTTGGTGGTGATAACTCTGTTCTGAAATCTACCTTGTCTGATGCTAATATCACCATTCCAGCCTTCATAGGTATGGTATATCCTTTTCCATTCTTTTATTTTTAATATATCTATGTCTTTATATTTAAAATGGGATTTTGTCACCAGCATATAGTTGGATCTTGCTTTTTCAAAATCAGTCTGACAATCTCCTTTGAATTGGAATGTTTAGACTAGTTACATTTAATGTAATTATCTATATGGTAGATTTAAGTCTACCACCTTGCTATTTGTTCTCCATTTGTTATATTTGCTTTTTCTTTCTTTCTCCCCCCTTTTCTGCCTTCTCTGGTTTAATTGGGTATTTTCACGATTTCATGTTCTCTCTTCTGCCACCCTGTCAGTGGTTCTGGAGCTCTCTCATCTCCAGAGCTCTTGCCCACAACTTTCAGTTGCCACCGCCTCACTGAGCCCCTGGCTCTGTCTCTGTTACCCTTTGAGGCATGCTCTGTGTGGAACCCCTCACCCTGCTCCTTGCTCCGGAATGTGCCCTGAGGCAGAAACCCAGAGGGGCAGGCAATACAACCTTGCTTGTTTGCTTTCTCCCAGGAGCTGCAGTTCTGCATTGGGTTTTCAGGGTCAGTAGACAGTAGCTTTATATATTTTGTCCAGTGTTTTGTTCATAGAGGGAGGGCGAGTCTGGTCCTGGTTAGTCCTTCATGACCAGAAGTGGAAGTCTGGGTTTCTGTTTGTCCCACATGCTCTCTCCTCAAGTGCTCGCGTAAGCAGAGTGGCAGTGCAGCGAGCGTGGCGCCCTCAGAGAACCGCTGTCAGCCTGCCCAGGGGCCTCTGTGCACTTTCCCCTCGAAGGGGCACAGCGCTGCAAGGCAGCTCCTGTAGCGTGGACTCTAGCTCTGTCCCACTCACTGTGCGAGCTTGGGGGAATCACTTGCCCATCTAACATGTTTCTAAATTTGGGAGTCAGGGTGGGCAAGGAAGACTCTTGGGTTAGAAGACCCCCTTCATGAGCCAGCTGTCCCATACTTGTTAGAATCAGTCTTACCTCCCATGGGAGTGAGGATGAGTAACTGAGAGAATGTATGTATGTGCTACAGGTTACTGCTCAGAGGCTTTACCCAGGTCTGAGAGAGAGACGGAGAGGTGACAGGATGTTCTGTTGATTCAACTAAAACAAAATCTTTAACAGGACTTCATTCTCCATATTATTTCCTCTGTTGTTTGAGTCTCATTTCCCTCTCAGTTGCTGCTTGGGTTTGAGCTAGAGGAGAAGATAAGCCACTCCCCAGCAAGGACAGGCTTAATCCAGGACCCCATTTAATCAGAGGCATGTGCAATTTGCCAGTAACTAATGGCTTAGAAATAAAAGAAAACAACAGAATGGCAAAGACTAGAGATCTCTTCCAGAAAATTAGAGATACCAAGGGAACATTTCATGCAAAGATAGGCACAGAAAAGGACAGAACTGGTATGGACCTAACAGAAGCAGAAGATATTAAGAAGAGGTGCCAAGAATACACAGAAGAACTGTACAAAAAAGATCTTCATGGCCCAGATAATTATGATGGTGTGATCACTCACCTAGAGCCAGATATCCTGGAATGCAAAGTCAAGTGGGCCTTAGGAAGCATCACTACGAGCAAAACTACTGGAGGTGATGGAATTCCAGTTGGGCTGTTTCAAATCTTTAAAGATGATGCTGTTAAAGTGCTGTGCTCAATATGTCAGCAAATTTGGAAAACTCAGCAGTGGCCACAGGACTGGAAAAGGTCAGTTTTCATTCCAACCCCAAAGAAAGGCAGTGCCAAAAATGTTCAAACTGCCACATAGTTGCAATCATCTCACACGCTAGCAAAGTAATGCTCAGAATTCTCCAAGTGAGGCTCCAACAGTACATGAACTAAGAACTTCCAGATGTTCAAGCTGGACTTGTAAAAGGCAGAGGGTCCAGAGATCAAATTGCCAACATCTGTTGGGTTATCAAAAAAGCAAGAGAGTTCCAGAAAAATATCTACTTCTGCTTTATTGACTACGCCAAAGCCCTTGACTGTGTGGATCACAACAAACTGGAAAATTCATCAAGAGATGAGAATACCAGACCATCTTCTCTGCCTCCTGAGAAATCTGTATGCAGGTCAAGAAGCAACAGTTGGAACTGGACATGGAACAATAGACCAGTTCCAAATGGGGAAGGGAATACGTCAAGGCTGTATGTTGTCACCCTGCTTATTTAACTTACATAAGAGTACATCATGCGAAATGGCAGGCTGGATGAAGCACAAGCTGGAATCAAGATTGCCAGGAGAAATATCAGTAACCTCAGATATGCAGATAACACCACCCTTATGGCAGAAAGTGAAGAGGAACTGAAGAGCCTCCTGATGAAAGTGAAAGAGGAAAGTGAAAAAGTTGACTTAAAACTCAACATTCAAAAAACAAAGATCATGGCATCCAGTCCCATCACTTCATGGAAAATGGATGGGGAAACAAGGGAAACAGTGACAGACTTTATTTTCTTGGGCTCCAAAATCACTGCAGATGGTGACTGCAGCCATGAAATGAAAAGATGCTTGCTCCTGAAAGAAAAACTGTGACCAACTGAGACAGCATATTAAAAAACAGAGACATTACTTTGCCGACAAAGGTCTGTCTAGTCAAAGCTTTGGTTTTTCCAGTAGTCATGTATGGATGTGAGAGTTGGACCATAAAGAAAACTGACCACTGAAGAACTGGTGCTTTTGAAATGTGGTGTTGGAGAAGACTCTTGAGAGTCCCCTGGACTGTTGGAGAAGGAGATCAAGCCAGTCAATCCTAAAGGAAATTAGTCCTGAAAATTCATTGGAAGGACTGATGCTGAAGCTGAAACTCCAATACTTTGGCCACCTGATGCGAAGAACTGACTCATGGAAAAGACCCTGATGCTGGGAAAGATTGAAGGTGGGAGGAGAAGGGGACGACAGAGGATGAGATGGTTGGATGGCATCACCAACTTGATGGACATGAGTTTGAGTAAACTCCGGGAGTTGGTGATGGACAGAAAGCCTGGCGTGCTTCAGTTGGTGGAGTCACAGAGAGTCACGACTAAGCAACTGAACTAAACTGAATGGCTCTTTGAGTTGCATGGCGTGCCATTCTCAATTCTCCATTTAAGGCCTCAGCCCCTAGCCCCCTGGGACCTATACCTCCCAAAGAAAACATGTCTGAGGAAGTGATGTGGTAGCAGGCACAGAGGCTGTTACACACTTAGCTCCGTGACCTCAGACATAACTGTTGAAGTTCAGGGAACCACCTTCCATTGTCAAAGGAGGCTGCATGTGAGGAGCATGCAAAGACCCTCTATATCTAGCTTCTGCCCTTTTCTTTGCCTGCCCTCTCACATGCTGCAGTCTCTCATTCCTCAGTTATCATTGGACTCTCAAGGGTAATGGACTCTGGGTCAGGTACAGGTGTATCATTTTCACTTGGACTCAACAGATCTGCCCACCAGACTTTTGTGTGCTTTAGAAAAAACTAGGGTGGAAGATGGCCATTTCAGATAAGAAAAGGAGAGTGCCAGGAAGGAGGTGCCTTCGTCAGATGAGAACAAGAGCAAAATGCAAAATACGTTTGATGAAGCAGAGAAAACATTGAGAGTTCAGAGAAGAAAACCGGAATTCTAAGTCTTCATAATAATGATGGCTGCCTTTTATTGAGTGTCTGCTACATGTTACGGAGAAGGCAATGGCAACCCACTCCAGTACTCTTGCCTGGAGAATCCCATGGATGGAGGAGCCTGGTAGTCTGCAGTCCATGGGGTCGCTGGGAGTCAGACACGACTGAACGACTTCCCTTTCACTTTTCACTTTCATGCATTGGAGAAGGAAATGGCAACCCACTCCAGTGTTCTTGCCTGGAGAATCCCAGGGACGGGGGAGCCTGGTGGGCTGTCGTCTATGGGGTCGCACAGAGTCGGACACGACTGAAGCGACTTAGCAGCAGCAGCAGCTACATGTTAGCAGAACTGTGTAGAATCCTTTCCATGCCTTCCCTCAGTTGAAGATCCTGAAGCTCCGGCAGGTTCTCTGTGACCCCTCCTAGTGGCACATAGTCAGGGAGTGATGGGAGTTGAACCCAGGCTGTCTGATGCCACAGGCCAGCTCCTAGCCAGTGCCCCACACAACACCTGGCAGGAGACGACCTGGCACTTATGCACGAGTGTCCTCTCAGCGTGACCTTGAGCATATCACAGCCCCTCTCTGGATCACAGTTCCTCATCATCGTAAAGTTGGGCTATTCTGCCTAATGCAGACCCTTTCAGTTCTCACTACTTCTTCTGTAACAGCATCTCTCAAACATTTCAGGCTGAGGAAAAGGCAGATGCACTGAACAAGGAGCTGCTTATGACCAAACAGAAGTTGATTGACGCAGAGGAAGAGAAAAGAAGGCTGGAAGAAGAGTCTGCTCAGGTACGGGAGCTTCGCCCCTCCCACACTCCTCTATGTCTTGCAGATACTTGAGAGCTGGGATTTCACTGCTGGCTTCCTGTTGGCCCTGGAGAACTCTGGGGACAACTGGCTTCAGTTTCTCTCCAAAGGCCTTTTTTACTTACTGGGTAAAGCAACATAATGGTTCTTAATAATTAAAATGGAGGAGGAGACAGTGAGGCAAAGCCCGCCCTTTCACTGGGGCAGAAGTTCCTGTGTGTCAGCATCTAAGTGTGACGAAAAGGGTTAGCATTTCTGCAGAAGGAAAGCATAGTGTGTGGCTTCTCCCCTACTTGTCCTGTCCACAGGTTTCTCCCCACAGACCCAGCTCTGGGAGTTTTGTCCTGAGCACAGCCCCTGGGTAGGAAGAGCTTTGGGTGCTGCGCTCTGGGCAGGCTGGTTCTGCTTCACTGTCCACCCGCCTCTCATCTCAGGCGGCCCGAGGTGAGAGGTGATGGGCACGTCCCACGTAACCCCCGAGGTGCTGAAGGAGCAGCCGTGCTCCCATCAGCTTTTCCTCGACGTTTGCTCTGTTACCTCCTCCGCTCAGGGTCCCAGTGTGGGCTGCACTGATAGGCAGGGGCTTCAGCCAAAGCCCCACTTGAAGCAGGGTGTGATGTTGTCGGATGTTCTGACTTCTCTCCCAGGATCAGGAGTAGGGTTCATACTGCTGAGAGAGAGGGGAGGAGACGGGAGTGCCCCTCTGGGACTGTGGGGTCAGCACAGCACAACACAGGTCCTGCCGGGGCTTCCTGTCTGTCTCCCTCAACCGTCAGTCACCTTTGCTTTTCTTCCTGTGCGCAGTTAAAAGAAATGTGCCGTCGGGAACTCGACAAGGCAGAATCCGAGATTAAAAAAAACAGCTCTATCATTGGCGACTACAAGCAGGTGGGTCTGTGCCCCGGAGGCCACATGCTCTGGTCTCTCGGCTCGCCACACCCCCACGAGTCCCCACTCGGCCACTGGCCCTGCAGGAGTCCCTGTGCTTCTGGACGAGTTACTGTGCTGATTCTCAGCTGTAAAGTAGGGGGACTCTCCCAGAGAACTGTTGTGAGGAGTCCAGAGATTGTTTGTGGAGCCCCTGGCATAGATCCCTCACACAAGCAGGCACTTAATCCCTGGAGGCCACCCTGGTTCTTGGGAGCACTTCAGACTCCGGCTGTTCACGTGTGGTCCTGTGACATGGAACCACCTGTCCGCAGCTGGTCCATTGTGACAGCATAACTGAATTGGTCTCGTGCTTTCTGTCCTGGGATCTCTTGCTGGCTCCGGAGTCTGGCGTGTCTGTAATGTTGACCATCGAGTGTGGCGCTGACGGGTTCTCGCAGGTCCTGGACCGATGGGTTCGGAGGTGACAGAGCCAGAGGACCCTCTGCCCACCTGTCATCTGCCCCCCTCCCGCTCAGTACTGTCTGCATTCGTGGTCCAGCCTCCACTGTAGAATTGACCACGAGCCCAGACTGTGCAGATTATGACACTGTGAAGAGACTGTCGTTTGAATACTGTTTGTGTCCTTAGATTTGCTCTCAGTTGAGTGAAAGATTGGAGAAGCAGCAGACTGCTAATAAAGTGGAGATGGAGAAGATTCGGGTAAGTCCTCATTTATCAGAGACTTTATCCCCCAGTTCATGTAATGGCTGCATTCAGCACAAAAACTTTTGGGAGGGGGATATTCTGCTTGGATTTCAAAAGTGAGATAAGCTGATGCGTGCCTGACAAGGCAGCTGTCAGGACCTGGTTCAGCAGCTGATAGCTCATGGTTTGCCTCTTCCCTGTGGGAGGGGGATGCAGATCCGACCAGAAGAGTTCTAACTTTAGACCTCAAGGTACAAGTGTCCCTTTGCTTTATAAATTTGTACAATATCCTCCTCTGGATAACTTGACTTGTAAAAAGACAAAATGAAATGCAAGAGCCCTGAGACTTGAGGTGTTGTCTGTGACTCCTGCAGCACCACGCTGAGGTGGAAGGGTCCTGCGAGGGGCAGGTTTCACTTGAGGGTAGGGGCTGCAGAGGCCAGGCCACTCCCCACGTTTTTTGGTAGCTTGGGGACATCTGCCTCCTACTATAATGGACCCCCGAGAACCAGAGTTTTTAAATGTTTTGTTGCCAGTTTCAGACTGTTTGTACCTTGATGTTTTCTTTCTTCATTATTAGACTACTTGTCAACTTTTACTAAGATGAGTAATTTACTGAAAGATACTTAGATATTTACAACTCGGTGGACAGAAATGTGGGAGAGTTCATGGCCATGTTTGCATGAAACAACATTTTACCTGGAGCAGGATGATGCTTGGCCTCTTATCATAAGCACTGTTTAACCAGCAGTACCTTTTTTTAAGCAAAATTCATTTTCTGATTCTAAAACTAATAATGTTCATTGAAGAAAATTGGAAAATACGAATAAAGGAGGGGAGGGAAAGAGCCTTATAATTTTACTACCCACAGATTACATCACCATTAACACTTCAGTGTGTATTCTTTCAATGTTTGTATTTCCTCTAACATACAAATTTTCATTCAGTCTAAGATATGCATTTTTTTCAAATTTACATCTTTTACATTTTTTACAAATGTACAAATTTACATTTTTTACATTTACAGTTGGGACATATTTTATAACTAATGGCTTTTGTGGTTTCACTGGCAGAATATTTTCTTAGAGAAAAATGAAATGATGTTTCTTATAGTCATTGCTATCTCATTTTCGTGAAATGTGGTATGTATGTGTAACTATGCTTTAAAGACATTTTCATATCCTAGTTCACCCAGCACCATAACATTTTTACCAAATTATGAAAAATTCCTCAAAAACCTTTTTGAGGCTGCATACTTCCTTGTATAAATACAGCACATCCTATGTAATTTCTCCCACGAGCTGGATAGTTTATCTCCCCACCCCTTTTTTGTGTCTCTAATTCTGCAGCGAAATTCCTTGTACATAAATCTTTATCTAGTCACTCCTTTTTCATTTTTTTAGCTAAGGTTCCTAGAATTGAGATGACTGGATCAAGACATAAGAATATTTGTGTTGCTTTTGGTCCAGTAGGTCATTTAACAGTTTACAAAGAGAAGGGAGTTTTTTAGAACCTATAGTGCTCAGCCAAGAAGTGATCTTTTGGCTCCCCAGAAAGGAGATGCTCACACCTTCACGTCTCCTTTGTCTCTTCACATCTGACCTTCAATTCCAGCAAAAAGTAGATGACTGTGAACGCTGCCGGGAATTTTTCAACAAAGAAGGGCGCATAAAGGGCATGGGCTCAGCTAAGGAGGTTGTGGATGAGGATACAGATGAGGAGAAGGAAACACTCAAGAACCAGCTGAGAGAGATGGAGCTGGAACTGGCACAGACCAAGCTGCAGCTGGTGGAAGCGGAGTGCAAGATCCAGGTAACAGTCGCAACCTCTGATTCCCAGCCAGCCCTCTGCCCCTGATGGCGGGGGGCGGGGGGGCCCGACCTGCATTGAGGGTTTGATTTTCTAGGGCTGGAAACCCCAGAAATGATCTTGACGGTTTGGGGGTTTTTTCCCTTTTATTAATCTTCGACCATAATCCTCCTGGGAAGAAGCCTGTTACTTGTTATTTACTAGTGGATGTTTAATTAGTATTTAGCCTGTCCTAAGAATTGGGCTTTCTCATAATGAGAATTATGCATCAAACTTGAACTCCTTCTGGTGGAGCCGAGAACACATGATCTGAAATCGCAGCTGCACCACTGAACTCTCTGACGTTGGGTTAGTAACCTCCTTACATTTTAGGTTCCTCATCTGTCAGTGGAGGTGATGAGGGTCACTCTGATCGTTTGCTTTGAAGACTAAAAAAGATAATGCACAGAAGGGGCTCAGCGTGGTGTCTGAGGGCTTCACAATACCAGCTTTTATGTCCCAGCTCCTGTCACTTAACCAGCTTTGTGCCTTAGGACTTATTACCTAATTTATCTGAGCCTCCTTTGCTGAAGAAACTGGGGCTTATTTTGGTCACCTTTATCCTGCATGGCTAGTTCTGTCCTCACCATGCCGAGCACAGGGAAGGCACCAAGCACAGTGAGTGGAAGGAACCAAGTTTAGGACTAAAACTGAAGACCTGGTCTTCCCTATCACATTCATCACGTGGACACCTGCTTGCCCAGGCCCTGTTCCAGGTGCTGGCGCTGCAGAGCTAAGATGTGGCTTGGGTGACTGTCCGGGATAATTAGGAAGGGCCTCACCAAGGGCGCTGTCTGTGATCAGAATGAACAAAGGTTGCAGCTGGTGAAGGGGAGGAGCACTGAGCCAGCAGAGGGCATGGCAAGTCCAGCACAGAGGGAGCAGTGGCCTGCCCGAAGGGCCCAGATTGTGAAGCATCTCACATGTCTAGCTAGCAGGTCTAGACTTTTGAGGTGCTTGCTGCAAATTAATGACGCATTCTTAGCTAGAGCATTCGGCCTGACTCCTGTTGTGCGGTGGGTAGATGGAGGGTGAGATGCTCAGATGGGAGGCTGTTTGAATAAGAAGATGAGGTCTTAACTAGGAAAGGTCCCAAAGCTTTTGGCCCTCCAGATGTTTCTGTGCCAGTTTTGAGAACTGGGGGGGTTTCCAGACGTGTCTCAGGAGAAGACAGACTACACTTGTTGCCTTGGCTCAGCTCTGGGGAGGCAGTGTCATTAGGGAGACCAGCATCCTCATGTCCATTGTTGCTTTTCCAGGACTTGGAGCACCATTTAGGCCTTGCCCTCAACGAGGTCCAGGCAGCCAAGAAGACGTGGTTTAACCGAACACTGAGCTCCATAAAGACGGCAACCGGGGTTCAAGGGAAGGAGACTTGCTGAGAGCAGCTGCTGCCTCCAGACCCTTCAGAAAACATGACACCTTTCGTTGCCTTCTTTGGCCAGATGTGTGATTCTGTGACGTGTCCCAGGACAGAGTGTCCCTACGTCAGACCCATAGAAGCCTGTTGGGAGGTCACTGTGGACCAGAGCTCGTGAGGCAAGCAGCTCTGCGCTGAGGCCCTCCTCACTGCTGATACTAACAGGCCCGCCGACTTGCCTGCTGCTCTGGACACTCCTGTACGTCACTCCTCCGTGTGATCTCCGGCCTCTTCCCAGTTAGGTCAGCTCGTACCCAGCCCAGCGTCCGAGTTGACGTTATCAGAGTTTGGGGATCTTCAGGCTGTTGGTTTTTTTCTAAACCTTTAATTCTTTTTTTTAAATACACACACACATACAAATATATATATATATATAAATATATATATATATGGGGGGGGGACGTAGGGGATCAGTAACTCAAGTATCTGCTCCAGTGCCAGCAGAGGGTCCTCTGGGTAGACATGGAGAAGCACTTTGTTTAAATAGGAGGGTTTCATGGTTGTAGTTGAAGCCACCTAGTTTTGTTAAACTCTACCATGCACAGGTTTTTGGTTTGGCATTATTCATGTTTCTGATCAATTCTATGCAACTCTCATAGTTTGTGTTGTTTTTATTGTTAGCTGCCAAATGACTCCACAGCGCTAGGGTGGGTGACTTGACTGACTGTGAGACTGGATTAATCATAACGTGGACAAATCTTATTTTGCTTAATGTGTCTGTGTGTGTGTGTGTGTGTGTGTGTGTAAATAACTTTTTCCCAATGCACCCAACTGAAAATCCCAGACCAGGACTGATCTGCACAAGCTAATTATGTGGTTATTTGGGCACTTATTTCACTCAAGGTTTGTTGGGCTCTGCTCTCCACCCTGGTGTCGCGAGAGCTGTGAAGAGCACCTTCACTTCAAGGTTCCTAGTGTTTTTGCACAACAGGTTGTACAAGTGAGACTCTGAGCTCTGTGTGTGTGTGTGAGAGAGAGAGAGAGAGAGAGTGTGAATGTAAGGCTGTGAAACACACATGCCGAGAGGCCCGCATCCTGCTGGCCTGTGTTCCCGCCTGCCTGGGCCCTCCCTGGGGTGAGGCCAGTGCAAGCCTTGCTCTTCAGATGGGCTGCAAGTTCTCACTTCAAAACTATAGAATGGGGGTTTTAGCACCTTTTTTTAAAAAATAACTTTAGACTTTTAATTTATATAGTGATAACGCTGACAGGCTGTCTCGCAGATGATTCTGCCGTCTTCTCTGCGTGCAGTGTGGAGGTAGCTGGTTACAAGAGGCACTGGTTTGTATATAAAGACACTTGGGTTGTTTTGTATCTCTTTTTTCCTGTTGGCTGTATTAACACTCGGTGAGGTCATCTGTGATAAGGGAGGTAACAAGCGGCAACCCCTGATCCCCCCCAAACATCCCCTCCACTGCTCTCTGTGTCTCTCTTGTTCAGTTACCAGGACAGCTATAAGCCCATCTAAACTAGGTGTGTGGACGTTGTGCTAGGGTAGTTTCAGTGTGTCAACTTTATGAATTGAAATATAAACCAGTAAAATTGTATTCCTGTTTCTTTTGTTGGTTTTATTTTAACAGCATATTCATTAAATATTTTGGTACAAACAGCATCGCTTTGTAAAAACCCGTTTTATCATTAAGTGCTCTTGCCCACTCCTCCCCTCCTCCCCCTCTCGGCTGACAGGTGTGTGTGAGCAGCGGGCAACGCCTCCCCATCCGTCCATTCAGACACTCACTGAGGAGCTGTGTGCCGCAGGCCCGTGGGGGTGGCGGGTGGGGGAGGAGACCCAGGCTCTGTCCCCGGGGGCTGCTGCCAGCACCTGCATCGCGAGCACTGTCCGTCCTGGAGAAACCAAGTGCTGTGGTGACAGGTGAGGCGTGACCCGTGTACTCCAGGCTTAGGGCAGCCTTACTGGGAGTGAGGGAGTGGTAAAGACCTTGAAAGACAAAAGCATCTTACCAGGCTGAGATGGAAGAGGGCACTGTGGGCCCCAGATGGGAACGGCGCAGAAGTGGTCAGGACCCAGCCTCTCCGGGATAGTGCTCTTCCAACCACTGCTGGTCTTCCTACTCTGTAGCCCCCAGGAGGAGGCTCCCAGACCGGCCGTCCTTCACCACCTCCCCCACTTCTCTGTAGCAGGAAGAAGAGAGCAGTGCTCCCCCCACCTGACGGCCCCTGCTTGCTTGACCTGCCCTCCATGACCCCACGCTAGCCTCTGGATGAAGCGGGCTGAGCTGCAGGCCCCGGAGAAGGGAAGGCGGTGAGTGAGCCCTGCCCCTTCTCTCCATGGCTCTGATGCAGGCCTGGTGCCTGGCAAGCGGCTGGGCTGTGACAGGAGCTTTGCAGAGGCCGGCACAGGGATTCCAGAGGACAGGTGGGATCCCTTTGTTGCTCAAGGCCAGAGGGCACGGTTCTGGGATCCACGTTCCCGGCCAGCCAGGTCAAGCGTCCAGAAGGGCTGGCCTGCCCCTGGCTTTTCCCAGCTCCAGGGTCACAGTGTGAGGAGGGTAGGGGCTTGCAGAAATCGTCCACCCAGCAGTAGTGCTGTCAGGAGAAAGGCACCCCCTTGGCCTGCCAACCTTGGCAGACCTAAAGTGACCAGGATCATCCCGAGAGAATGAACGAGCTCCACCTTGGGTGAGGGTGGGACTGGATGAAGTGGTTTGGTGACTGGGAAACCGCTGGAGCTTAGAGTGGGAGGAGATGCCGAGGTGGTGGAGTGCAGCAGAGGGGCCAGACCAGCACCTCAGGACGCTGAAGCAGAGTGTAGGTTTCAAGAAGTCTGGCTGTGAAGGTCAGTCGGGGGAAAGGAGGGTGGTTGGAGGGAACCGTGGTGGGAAGAGCAGTGACCGTGAGACTTCGTGTTGGAAAACTGGCCTCCTGGATCTGACCATGTGACCAGGGTTCTACTTCCCCGACTGTAAGACATGAGACAGGCTGAGTAGCCCATTGATTGAGCAGGTCTCCAGGGGCTGCTTGCTGTCTCTGCGGGGGTGAAGGCAGCTCAGAACAAAAGGCTGGAGCGATCCACTGCCCAGTCTCGGGAGTGCTGCCTCCGTCTGTTCTGAACCCCAAGTCCCAGCAGCAGGAGAGAGCCGTGCGTGGAGTGAAGGAAAGAAAAACCCTCTTGAACTAAGCCCAGAACAGCACTCTCAGCTCTGAACTGCCCAGGAGCTGTGCAGAAAAAGTAGGTGCCAGGGGAGGAGTTGCCTGGCCTCTCGGACCTTTTGGTTCATCTGGATGATGGGCGTGTGAAGGGCTGTAGTGCTTCACTTGCTTATGGAGGTGCGTGATTCTGACCCTGGGATGCAGGCCTTCTCAGCTTCATTCGGAGAGTGAGGAGAAGCAGGCAGATGTGAGCTCAGAATGGCTGGGGTGCTCAGTGCCAGAACAAAAGGACTACCTACCCCTGCCCTTCCCCCATTTCTGTAGGTGTAGAAATCTGGCCCATAGAAAGGTTTCTGGCCCAGACTATGCAGTCTCTTAACTCCCAGCGACCAGCAGGGCAGCTGCTTTAAGATGACCACATGGGCAGCAGGTGGGTATAAACTCGTTCCACTTCACTACAGGTGCACTGGGGCTTCCCAGGTGGCTCAGTAGGAAAGACTGCCTGCAGTGCAAGAGATGCGGGTTTGACGCCTGGGTCGGGAAGATCCGCTGGAACAGGCAGTGGCAGCCCACTCGAGTATGTTTGCCTAGAGAATCCCCATGGACAGAGGAGCCTGGTGGGCTGCAGTCCGTGGGGTCACAAAGAGTCGGACACGAACCGAGGCAACTGAGCACGCTCGCATAGGCACGCCTGGACCAAAACCCCTCGGTTCAAGCCAAGCCATGACCTTGGATGCTCACCTCAAGTGGGGAGGTCACTTCTCCCCGAGTTCCTCTCCATCTGTGCCATGGCCTCAGCACTCACCGCTGTCTTACGTGTGCTCCTGTTAAGCTCAACCCTTCCCCTGTGTTCTCCCTCCAGTTGTTGGAACAGCCCTATTAAGTGATGCTGTCCCAGATTTGAAGGTGAAAGGCTTGCCGTGGTGACATCTTGGATTTCAGTGCTTTCTACCAGGTACCACCACCACCACCTCCTCTGGCCCAAAGACGGGCAAACAGTGCTCCTCCCATCACACCCTGGTTTCAGCTCATCTGGCTGTTCCTTGTGCCAGTCACGGGCGAGAGGGTGGGAGCACGGGAGAGAGCAGCAGCGGGCTGGCTCCCCTTCCCATCAACGTGCCCACCCACTGCCTTCGTCCCCTCACCTGGAGGGCAGCAACAGGCCCTGGCCCGGCCCCAAGGCCCCTCCCTGGACTGCCAGGCCATCCCTGCCATTCTTCCGGGGGTGAGCAAAGACCTTAGAGTTACTGGAGCAGTTACTGTAGAACCTCACACGGGGAGCAATGGGACGAGCTTTTTTTTTCAAATTGCTGCCACCATTTAGAAGCTCTCCCTTGGGCAAGTGCCTTGACCTCTCTAAGCCTTAGTGTCAAGTGGGGAACGGGTCAAGAGGAAGACTGAGGCAGGTGTGTGAGAGGCAGACACCGAGTTGAGGCAGTGCCCACAGCTCAGCACTCCCTGCGCCAGCTGTGGGTCAGAGGCTCGGGCGGCGTAAAGTTGCATCATTAGCAGAAAAGCCGAGTTTCAAGGACTGTAAACAGGAGTAGGGCTGAGGCCTGGCCCTTTGCAGTGAAGGGAAGGTCCTTCCTCAGGTGCTGAGCTGGAGGGTCGAGGTAGCTGTGCACTTGACCCTTTCATCAGAGCCAGAGTAAAAGTCCTGCACAGAAAAGTCCAGCCCAGTGCTGTTGAAGACAGAAGCTTTTATTTTTATTCATCCAAATGAGGAAAATGCAACATGTCAGGGCATTACAGACAAGCTGCAGCAGCCAGACAAGAGGGTCGGTCAGTCTGTTACAGAGTCCAACACAGTCAGTGTGGAGGAGCCGCAGTGTGGACGCTGCCTGTGGGAGTCGGGATGCAGAGAGTCCCTGTGATGAAGGCCAGGCATCTCTGGGCGAGGCACTGGAGACAGTCCACATGTGCAGGCTGCTGCCTCAGCCTTACAGCTCAGAGTCCTGCGTGTACTCACTGCCCCAGAGCAGGGACAGTCCACGGTGCTCGCATTCTCCAATGTTTTTTTAATATAATACACAACATAGTTATTGCCAAGGACTCTGCACTGTAGTTATACTATGTACACTTGCGTATTCAGAAAAAACACAGTAAATAGATAACACAGGTATTTTAAATAGATTTCTTAAAAGCTATCTTGGCCATCACCAGACCAGAGTGAAAGCAAGTTAGCCAGAAGTTCGATGTCCTATATGTAACTAACTGTGCAGTAAACCAGAAATGTTTTCTACCCACAACTACATGTGGCACTGCCTGAACCCCTGTCCTGGGGCTGAGGGAGGGCTAAGACTGAGCAGGAAGGCCCCTTCAACAGCTCAGGGCTTCAGGTCTAGACTGGCTGCCTCCTTACCAGTGAATTCCGCTCGGAATGGATGAGAAGCAAGTCTCAGCGGCCACCATCCGGGAACCCTACTACACGGCAGGTAAACCAGGGTGCCAGGACTGTGGGGCCAACAGGCCAGCCCCTCCCCCGGCCCACCTGCCTCACTCCTGCACGCGCCCTGGCCCTACCTAGGGCTCCTTCAGGAGACCTGCCTTTTCCTCAACGTGTGGCTGGGCCCCAGCCGGCCACTTAGAGAAAGATTCGGCACACCTGGGCCACACGGTCCCTAGACAACTGAGCTCACAGGCACTGAGGGGACAACAGGCTCCACCACTGCTGAGAGCCGGAGTAAACGACCACTGCGCGAGGCAGGTGGCTCATGACTCACTCAGACGTCACGAGAGCCAGAGAAGCCCCCCCGACCAAGCATTCCCTCTGCGGCCTCAAGACCCTGGAAAGGAAGTGTTTCTGGAGGTTGACATCCAGAACCACCCTTGATTCCTGGGACATGTGGAAGGACCCCTGCCCCCTGAGAAGCCACCACAGTAAGTGACCAAGGGGACCAGCGGTACTCTGTGTCCACAGTGCACCCCCTACTTTGCAGAGAGAACCCCACCCCACCACATAGGGCCGGCCTGGCAGGTGAAAGAAGAGGTATTTCAGGAGCCTGACTGAACTCCCAACTGTCCCTCACGCGTGGGCCATCATCACAGCCTGGGCGTCAGGGCTGCAGCTGAGGGAGCCGGTGAGGTGAAGCGTCAAGGAGGCTCAAAGGTGCAACGGGAACAAGGAAAGGAGTGTAAGCTCAACCACAACTTAAGCCCGATGAGAGTGTTTGTGAGGAGAGGCGCTCATGCCATCCTGAAGGGAGCGGGGAAGAGGCTGGATACTGGGAATTAGGTGCAGCATCCTTGATGATAAAGTACAAGTGGAGAAGACAGTCGTCTAGCTGTCTATGACTCATTTCCCTAAACAAACATTTTAAAAAGTCTTCCCAGAACAAATATTTAGGTTAGGTTCAAAAAAGAATTTTAGACCATCATCTGTTTCCCTAAGCAGGAAAATGAGACAGATGGCATCAAGCTTAGGACCGTGGGCTAGGACAGGGCGACTCCACAAGGGTCTGGGTGCCCCGACACGAGTAAGCCTCCCTGTGAGGCCAGAGCTGCCGTGCAAGGATACGCCTGGTGCCACAGCCAGCTGCACCTCCAGAAGCTACGAGCCACATGCGTTAAAGAGAGAGAAAGTTACACACCTACTGGCATCCCAAGAGCCCCACCAGGAGCCAGATGAGCCCAGCAAGAGCAGCATGTGTGCCCTGGAGCCATGACTTCTCAGCGACTCTTTATTTCCACCACCCTCACTTGATGCCACAAGCTCACTCAAGCAGGCAGTTCCCTAAAGTCCCCCACTGGTATTAGGCCCTTCCCACATCTGCCCAGCAGCTCAGGCAGTACCAAACCCCTCACCTGCTGGCTCCGTCCCCAGAGGACCCACAGGCCACGTGAGGCCGGCCACACCCCCTCCCAGCTGGGGGCCCTTCTCTCCTGAGCTGCACGGGAGCCTCACCTACTCCCACAGGCATCCGCGCAGGCGCTTGTGCGCTCCTGAAGCCAGCACCCTCCTGACTTCCATCCACATCACAGGAGAATGCTGGCAGCTCACAGCTCTGGAACTTCCTCTCAGTGCTCAGCCAACAGCTGTGCCCTTTGTTTGCCTAGCAACATCTCTGAGGGAAAATACTGTGGAGGATAGAAAGCACTTCGTTTTTTTCATTGCCCCAACTTCACAGAGCACCTTGGGGCAGGCACCGTGTCCGATCAGCAGTCGTCCCTGGCGTCTGGGATGCACCTGAGCAGCGACTGCTCCAGCCTGTGCATCCCGCCTCAGCAGTTCACAGGCTTCATCTCTCTCTCTCTCTCTCTCCTGCATAAAGCTTTCTTGCCACGTGACTCCATTCTGAAGCGAGGGAAGCCCGTCCCTAGCATTTTTCACCCTCATACACCAAGGCCCTCAGCCAGCATTAGACCTGAGACAAGGTTTCCTTTATGTTGCCCTTGTAAGGGCCTTCTGAATAGCAAGAGAGAAGCAGCACAAAGGTGGCAGACTTGGCCATGTCAAAAACCGGGCCCCTAATGCCACCAGTCAGAAAAGCTATCTGACTCGCGGGCCTCCCCTTCCCACTCGAGTTCCAACACAGGAAGCACAGTGGGCAGAAGTCCAGATTGAACTGAAAGATACCACTTGTAACTAGCCTAATCTTCCCCAAGCAGAAGACCTTTCCAGAACATGTCTGCTGTGATCACGCCACCGTCCTAAGCACAACCTCCACACTGGCTCCCTATTACCCTTAGTTCACAGGTTCCTCTCCGGAGCTGGTTCACCGTGGCTTTCCCTCGTTTCAGCACCCACTCCCCAAACAGGACCCACCTCTCCCTCAAAACCTGAGGTCCTTCTGGGCAAGAGCTGCAGGAAGCCTTGTGGGAAGGTGGATGGGTCCAGGCAGCAGATGTGAGGAACCTTCCAGTCATGATTATGCTAGAGGGACTGGGAAAGTGTGGCCCACAGCCACAACTGTCTACAATGCTCAGCTGCTACAACGGCAGCGCCAGGTGGCCACGACCACCGAACAGACCACACAGCCTGAAAGATTTACCGACACCAGGCCTAAGGCAGCGTCCACGTTGTGACACGTAGAAAGGTGATATAGATGTACAGGTGGCCCACTGGGCTGAACAGAGAGACTCCCGAACATCCCAAAGGCTCGATGGGCTCGCTCTCAGTGAACCTTGACCTTCAGAGCTTTGACTGAAGTGCTCAAACCACCGCTGCCTCTTTAGCCCTCATCCCCAGCAGAGCTACAGAACTGCAGACGTGCAGAAGCACCACCCGCTGCCCACTGACTCTTCCGGGCTCCCTGCCCACCTGGGCGGAATGAGCCAGAGGTGGCAGAACAAAACAGGCCCAAAGCAAATTTACTAGTAATCTTAACAGTCCTGCCTTTTTCTCCTTAAAGTACTTGTAGAACAAGTGCATACCTCCCCTGGCTAAAGACCTTTTTCTACAGATCTGAATCCAAGGGACTCCACCTCTTGCCAGGTGAAGAGGCTAAAACATTACTTTAAAAAGGAGAAGCCCCTGTACCAATGACCATCCAGTACCTGCCACTCCCTTGACTGGCCAACTCAGCAGAGCTGGCTACTAACCTCTCCATCCATCACCAAAAAGCTTCCCAAAGAGCACAGGAGGGGGCACGGGGTGCCATGCCCACCAGACCCCCACTTCCTGGCCCAGTGGAGGCAGTCCCTGCTACCCCCCATTCCTATATTATTCTCAGGCACCACCGTCGTCCATCACCTACTGAACAGGGGCCCCCAGTCCCCTTGCTGGGTGTGGGTTCCTGTAGTTCCCTGGCCCCACAGCCTCCAGCTCAACCCAGGCAAGGAGCCTGGACATGAAGAAATGCCCTCCCCCTGGCTGCCTCCCTCAGCCAGCCGCCATCCTTCACCAGAGCACCTGCAGCAGCCTCTACGTTCAGCCCTTCCTCATCCAGCTGTCCAAACTGACCCTCCAGAGTCCTCTCACCATCCTGGAAGATGTAATCACTGAGGGCACAGCACCCAAGGCCTTTCACAGAGTGGCCCCAAACTGCACACCCCATTGTGCCATTTCACCTTCCTAACCATCCCAGTTCCCACCAACAAGCACCTTCATGCTGTCCCTTCTGCACACACCACACCCCCTCCTCGAGACCCCGCTGCCTCACTGGGCCGACCCCTACCCAGCGGATGTCCATCTCTGCAGGAAGCCTTGGCTACGTCCCTGGAGCCCCTCACTCTCCCCTCAGCCCTCAGTCTGCACAGGCCTGGCTCTGCTCCTGGATGGAGCGGGAGTCCCTCTTGCAAGCATCCCCCTGCTTCCTGGGCTCCTTGGTCAGGTTTCACCTGCTACTTGGCTGTCTAAGCTGAAAATCTGACATTTTCTTCAGTTGCTCCTTCTGCCCCAGCATAGCGTGATTAGGAGGAGGAAGTGACAGTAGGTGTTTCCAATATATCCATGTGTCCAGGACGGGAGTCGTGGTCCTGGGAGTGGCAGCAGTCTCATCAGATTTCCGTGCTGACTGCTGAGGACTGGGCTCCACGTGGCCAGGAGACCAGGACTGTGTGGGCAAGAAGCCAGCTGTGTGGGCCATCAGTTTGCATAGAACACAGATGTGATCGGTGACACTCCTAAGACCACTTCTCCCCTCTTGGGCACACGCATTTATTGGAAACACTCACTGCCACCTTAACTGCCCAACTGGCTGTACTAGAACCACCTATCCCCTTCTGGAGCCACATACAACAAGTAAATAGAACCCGTCAGAATACCTGGCAGCAAGGTCCACAGTGTCTCCAAGTCTGCCCTTCACCAGCCTCACCTCTCTCTCTCAAGGTTCTTTCCGCTTTCCTGAGCTCCTCGGGTGCCACCTTCCAGATGATGTGGAAGGAGGGACTCCCCTCCAGAGTGATGGCACAGCCACCATACTTCCCATAATGCCACTTCCTCAGACATCAGAGAGCTGAGCAACTTCTGAGATCAGCTACAGGCTGGAAGGGCCCAGTGAGACCCTGGCCCCAGAATTCTGGAAAGGTGACTGAGGACGACCCCTTCAGTTAGAGCACCAGAGAAGGCCTCACCAGAAACGGGCTGCAGACAAGCAGAACGCGGATGAAGCTCAACACAGAAAAAGCACCTCCCCCAGCACACCCCTCCCCCACCCAATGCCCGGAGCCTCTCCAGTGGCAGCTACTGCTCTGCACTTTATCACAGGGTTCTGTTCTGGTACAAAAAGTCGGTCCGTGGAAACGGCGATGCAGCTGACAAAACGACGACGACAAGCAGGCCACCTGGCCCGAAGGTAGTCAGTAACCCTGCCCAGGAGCCAGCTGACACGCCTGAGCAGCCAGAGAAGAACGAATCTGAAGTCTGCTCTCCTTCTTTGCCCCTGGTGGGGAGGGGGAGGGAGTCAGGGAGGGCAGGGTTGTGTCTTGCATGTTTTGTCTCAAGCTACACAGGATATATTCCAGAAGGCTGGAAGAAAGGTAAGTAGGATGAATGCATCATAAAGAGGAGAGGAAACTTGCCAAAGTTTTGGAAAATAGGACAGGCAGCAGACTAGACTGCCAACACCAACCGCTAGTGTGAGCACAGTGCTATCGGAATGGGTGGCCTGGGCCACTTACTAGCTATATAATTTTGGGAAGGTTGGTTTGTGTAAGCCTCTATTTCCTCATCTGTCAAAGGAGAGAACTTCTAGATCCCACAGTTGTGGTGGTGTTCAAATCTCCTCCCTAAGAAAAGGCTTCTGTGAACTCTAAAAACAGAAGAAATGGCGCTGCTTCTGTGTGGTCAAAAACTCTTACTAGGAGCCAGTGTTTTGCCACAAATAAGCTGGGTGGTTTTCAGAGTCTCTTGGCTTCTGTTTTCTTGTCTGTGGAGTGGGAACCACATCCCTGGGCTGCTGCTGCTGCTCTGAGCGGGACCATCAGGGCAGGGCGTGGTGACAGCGTGGAGAGGACTCTGCTGCTGCTGCACACACAGGGGCCAGTCCTTCCACAGGCCGGAGCTTGGGAACTCCTGCAATGTGGGCTTACGAGAAGGTTCTTCTCCCTGATCCCCTCCAGGATTATGGCTCATGGCTCAGAAAAATGGCCAGCTGTCAAGGATGGCAGTGACTTGGGGTCAGGGAAGACTCTCCCTGAAGAGGATTCTGTATCCACCCCCACACCCCCCTGACCCTGAGCAGAGACCCAGCTGGCACTAACCTGCTGAGGCACTAGTGAGGGGCCCACGGCCTTCCCTGAAGCCGAGTCCAGGGGCCACTCCTGGCCGGCAGAACGGGCCACCGCAATCTGTCCCCACCCCCATCTCTGCCCAGCGCCACCTCTCTGCCCCAGTGAGCCACACCTCGCCAGCTCTCCTTCAGAGTTTGGCTCCGACACCCCCATCTCCAGTCTCAGGCCAGACAGCGCGTACTCAGCAAGCATTAGCTGAATGAAAACATAGACCTCAATTTCTCACTAATACTCAAACAGAAAAGCAAGCCTCAAATACAAAAGCTTCCTCTGTTTATACAGCCACACCTCAGCCTTCCAACCTATCTTTCCAGTTTGTTAATCTTTTCCAATCACTCTAAAAGAAAATAGCCCTATTTTAGACCAGGATACTGGTCTAAAATGACCTCAAGTTAAAGTCTAGACTCCAGCACAGGTCCAAGGATTGGCCTGAGCCTGTGAGCTCCAAAGACCCTATGACAGTGAGGCCCCTGGCTTGTGCTCAGGCCCTTTACAGGCTCCATTTGGCCCTGCCTCGCTGCCCACACACCACCTTGCTGTCACCCAGTGTGCCTTCTCACCTCCTTCTAATCCATAGCATGGTGCTGCAGAAAAAGGCACTGGCACTTAAAGCATCTGGGTTTCATTCTCGACTCGAGCCCGTCACTCTGAGCCTCACTTTTTTCATCTGTAAGATATACCACCTTGAAGAGGGCTGAGAAGTAAGAAAAATGTCCAAGTGCCTGGCACACACAAGATACCAATTTTAGCATCTTTCCCCCTGCTCTCCTTTCTTCCATCCACTGCTGCCCAGAGCCCCCCAAATGAACTGACCTGAGGGCTACCATTAACTACTTGGGACGTTCAACTAACATGTGAATGCAGACTGTTCTTCCATACGGCACAAAAGGACCAAGGCAGGAGAAAGTGAAACAAAGCGGAGAGAAACCAGGCGCCAAGACAGCGCTGAGAGAACACCCTCCCGGCGGTGGCTCATTCCCCCACCTCCTTGGGGCCATAAGCAGCGAAAAGATGACTCGGGACCACATGTCCAGCTAGGAGATGCTAATCTGACTCTTAAGCAGCCTGGGCAGATGGTGGCAATCCCCATGCTACCCACCAGCAGAGACTGGAGTTCTGCCAAGAAAGACCCTCCTTAGAAGGGCCAAGTAATTAAGGTGTTATCTACTGATTGGTCAAGACAAGACAAAATGAACAAAACCCCAAGGCCTTGCCACAGAGTTTGTTAATGAGGCAAGGATCCCACTCAACAGCCACAGCAGTGGAGTGAGGTCACTTCTGCCAAGACATCACTTACACAAATATTTCTTGAATTTAAGAAAAACCTCTTGACTATACTGCAAATCTATCTTATTTGCCTTCAGAACTAACAGTTCTGTCTAAACGGTTTTTGTAACCTCAGAGCATCACCAAACTCAGTCCGCATTCCCCACTCAGCTCACCTCCACCAGCAGAGAGGCGCGGCTGCAACCTCCAGAGGCCCCTGAGGTTCAAAGCAGACATGTGAGCCAGAGACACGAAGATGCTCACCCTTTATTCAGTCCAGCCATCCATATTTTTTTTTTCTTTTTGCTGAAAAGCAACTTCCCAGCTGTGTCTAGATAGATAAATGGGTAGATGGACAGAGAGACGGATGTATAACAGGCAGAAGGGAGGCCTTATGTGGTGATAAGCACAGGGTTTTTTTTAACCCCCAAAGTGTTGCAGAAAACTGTAAAGAGAGAAGTGCAGGAATGCTATTTAGAGAAGCATCTGAGTCAACAGCCTTCTAAGCATGCCTCCCAGTCTCCTTTTTCTTGTCTGTGCTTTATGATAACTCGCTTTCTACCTGCCAAATAATGGTGAGCTCTGAATATCAGATTCTGTGGCTAACTGTAATCACACAGTTTTTTCTTACTAATGCACAGACAGGGAACTTGGAATCAGCTGGTTGACATTGTAAGCTCAGCCCCTTTGAAGTTCCAAGCACACCTAAATCCCAAAGCAAGTATTACAAACTCCTGGCAGCAGACTGTCCAATGACTGACTACCATGCAAAAACACAAGCATCTTTATCCAGCATGGATCTGCAGCGACCTCCCACACCACATCTCACCAAGTGTTTGCTCTGTGTCTGTCTGACCCCAAGATACTAGCAGTCCTGTCCCAAACCCAGGGAGCACCCCAAACCTGTGTACCCGAAGCAACCCACACAGTTCCACCCGAGCAGACCATGCACCTGCTTCTCCACTCCCTGTCAGCACAGCCTGGCCAACCACAGTAAAAACAGTCAACATTTACTGAGCACTTACTATGTGCCAGGTACTAGTCAAAGCACTCTGTGTATTAACTCATTTAATTCCCAGGTCCCACAGAAATTTGCTGGAGGGAGAGAAATATACTCTGGCCCAGCGTCCCACATGGTTTCTATTCTCTATTTCTAGCTGTGCTGTAAAGCTTACATAACCTAATTTGCATTACGATGCTATTTTAAAAAATCTCCAAAGATCACTGCTTCAAGTATCAATGGAAGCTGTTAGCTCTTACCTAAAACGATACTGTGGGAAAGGATATCTATTCTTACAACTAAGTCAACTTCAATTCTTGACTTAAAATAGACTTTCTGGAAGATGCTATTAGGAAAGGAAGGAACTTACATAAGAAGTACTAGCTCTGGAAATAACTGCTATAGAGGAACACATCAAAACTGAACTCACCTCAGTGGTAGGTAGTTTCTTGGCTCTGCAGGTTGTTACTCATTTACCACCCATCTCCCTTCTCGGCCTCCTAGTAACACTGAGAAATCTCTGGTCACTGAATGGCATGGCCTCAGATGGTTACAGAGAAAAGTCTGAATACAACAGAAGCTTTCTTGTTCTGGACAACTTCACAGGGACCACCCCCACCCCAGCACCACCACAAGGCAGGCAGTGGCATACGGTGAATAGGAGTTACAGGAAGACTGTTCACAGAGCAGGTGGTTTTCTGATTAGGACTCTAGATTGCTAGAAATCTAATTTTTGGGGGGAAAGGGATCAAATCTCCTTAGTTCACTCCTCTCTGTCACTACTAAAGATTTACCTCCCACTGCAGTTATTAATGAAACCCAAGAAACAGGGAAATAATAATGAATGACTGATTACAAGAGTAAAATTCCCCTCATTTGTCACTGAAAAATGATTAGTGTTTAAATTAACCACTATTGTTCTTTGCTACACTATAAAAACTGCTTTAAAAGGACTGGGCTTATTTGTTATTCATTTCATTCATTTATGTGGACAGAGGTCCATGAACATAAACCAGAGTAAGTTTCAGGCTCTCAAAACTGCCAGGGACATATTTTAAATGAATCGGTTTCCAAATGACACCCATTTCAATGAGATCAGAGGGCCCATATTATTAAATAATTTATAAGTAAACTACTAAGTTAATTATCTCCTGACACTGCTAATGTGTTGTCTCCCAACCTAGGATATTTACAGTAGGCTCAACTCCACCAAAAAAAAGATACCCTCCAACTTAAAAGGTTTCCAGTGGGTGGAGCCTGTTTCACCAGTATCCAAAGAAGAACCCAGCACGTAAGGGGCTCTCGGCTGCTTGTTCAGGGCTGGAATGTTCTTGGTACTAGTCACCTAGGCTTCATACAACCTTTTATAGATGCCAAAGCCACATTCAACATACATACAGATTCTGTATGGAAAAAAAGTTGTCCCAGCAACCTTCAAAGTTAGTAGTAAAAAGAAAACTGCTACTTAGAGACAAATATAAAACATAAGCTTCATTTTAATCTATATATATATATATATGTATATATCAAATACAACCTTAGCACAGAACATCTAATACAAATGAAATGCATTTATGGAATACACTAAATGAAGCACATCCTTTTCAAAATATTTGGCCTAACCTTCATATCTTTTAAATGAACCCCATGATGGTGAATAGATGGGAAATAAATCATCTATCTAACCTGGAAAAGATGGAATTCCTTACATCTATTTGGTCTCTGCACACCAGGTATTTACCACTCTCAGTCTTGACATACTTGGTTCTGGAAATACTTAGTTTAACTCAATTATATATTTTTCCATAGTTACCTTATTATTTTGGTTTTTTCATTTTCTATTGCTTTTTTTTTTTTATGGCTTCTTGCTGCTGTTGTATTAGGGCATACAACACAGATCAGAGATATTCATTTCTCAGAGAACTCTCTGAGAAATTGGCACTTTGATCCTCAGCTTATGTTACAGCTACACATAAATGGGTCCTACCGGCACTGCTACCAATCTTGCTGCTTATGAAATTCTAGCACTTTGGCTGAAAGAGTGCCCTGATGTTAAAATCTTCTTAGGTGAAAACACCCCACCACCAAATTCTTTTATTTAAACAGATAAGTGTGTGTAATTCACATATATATTATATCATAATTTCTATACATATACACACACTTAAAGTGAAATGTCTCTTAAATAGAAATTACAAGGGTATTATTAAAAAACAAAATGCTGAAAATAACTATTTTACATTTAGATCATAAAAAATTTTAAAGTAATGTGATGACAGAAGACCCAAGAGATCAAATACATCATATATGATTGTCATATATGCATGTTGTGTTGATTTTTAATTTTCTCTTTAATCAGAAAATAAAAGAGCTTACCTTTGTATACTGAGACCACAGCTTACAGTCACTATATCTCAGCCTATTTTATACAAGTGATATGGCTACGAAGGTCCGAGGAGAACGAGAATAAAGTGAGATAAACGTGCTGAAAACTGCTTAAAAGTATTAACCTGAAATACACAGAGGGTCCAACACCAGTTTTAAAAATACATTAACGAGGTATTCCCAGCTCTTCAATTAATAACGGTGACTGACTGATTCATGATTTTCAAACATTTCACCCAAATTTTAAAAAAGAAGAAAAGGCTAATACCAGCAAAATCTATCAGTGGTTTGTTCCCCAGGTTAACAATTTGAGAGCCTACAAACGACTCCAGGAGCCCTCGCGTCCCCGCACCATGCACTGCATCTAGTCAACATGAGGTATGTCAGGAATCTATTGGACCAATTACCTTGCACAAGATATGGGGTACACCCGCAGCCTCAAGAAACATGGCTGCAGGCCACCTCCCTGGCTGGGTGCCGGCCCCCATGCAAAGAAATATGGCTTCAAGGAGGACCCCTATCTCTGAGGAATTATAATAGCACTAACTGACGCAGTCAGGAATGGAACTATTCAGTTTATGTGCTAAAAAAGTTTAAAAACTGTCAGAAGATAGCACAGCTCATACACTAATTCTAAGTTCTACATTGGTCTTTAGACTCCCTGACAAGAGACTAGGCTAGGAGGGGTTAAGTATATCCAGGTATTGCTAGGTTTCCAAAGGAAAAGTTTTCAAACAGACACCGTGGCTTTGAATAAAGTATTGCTCTTCTTTAAAATGCTCAGTCACTGCTTTCCAAAAGGAGGTGTCAAAAGTGCTGTGTCTGAAAGCTGGAAAGCCTCAGGGGGTCACATTGCTCTTAAGATCAAGACATAGAAATTGCCATTTCAAGCCAGACAACCTGATGGTTCTAGAAGTCAGAGAAGAAATCTTGAGGGCCCAAGTGAATAATAAATGGTGCGACGCTCAGAGGCTGGCAATAGGGGCTGTCAATGAAAAAACCACCTACAGTGGAGAAAAGAGCAGAGAAGCAAAACTTGGTGTTAATTTCACAGAATTTGGTGAAGCCAAAAGCTTCATTTATATTTCTCTGCTCTTTCAGCTGTAAGTGGAATTTTCATTACAAAATGAAGGGGTGGGAAGGGCAAAGGGTGGTGGGGGTGAGGGGAGGACACTTAATCCATTACAAAATTTAAACAGTTGAACTTGCATGGTTACCACTTCTAACAAAGGACTGACAGCTCGATTATTTTAAGTAAAGCAGAGAAATGTCAAAGTTTGCAGCAACTGGGCAGGTTTACAAAACATGGTTAGTAACTTCCAACAAACAACAAATTAAAAAAAAAAAAAAAAGACTTGGTAGAAACCATTTGAAATGACTGCCATCATGGTGGAAAAGAGCACAGCTCCCTTTGCACCGTTACAGAGGGGTTGAGTTGCGTTACAAGTCAGCTACTTTGAAAGAATTTTCTAAAGAGAAATCTCCAGAGAGATTCCAACTTGGAATGCAAATTTGACAATCAATTTCAAATAACAATACAGCTGCAGCTGCCAATTAATAGTATTCCATAAACAAAGAGGGCTGTTGTAAATACTTAATTAAGAAAAACTGGACACTACCAGCCATGCTTTTTCTTCTCAGTGATGGCTCTGTTTCATCCATAGGTCAGCAAAACAAATCAATGAAACATGAAAACTCCCAGCTGAGATGGGCCCTCTTGTGTAGGTCTAGCCACTAATGCACAGGATGAGAATGGTAAGTTCACAGCTACTTCCAGCAAGTGATGAGGTTTTATTAAAGTATCACCCACCACTGATACAGACAAAAGGTCAAGGAGCTGAAGGAACAAGCAAGCTGTGGTGTAAAAATCAGATATCTGATTAAGTAACACTAACATTTATTTTCAACCTCCTGTTTCATGCTTGTTTAGTGGTCCCAGAGAAATTGGGTACATAAATTTGCCATATTTTGAAGCCCACTCTCAGCGATGAGCACTATTCAGCTCCAAAAGACAGAAATGAAGAAGAGGTAAGCTAATTCAAACTAAAAATGGACAATTTTAAGACACAGCTACTTGCAAATATCAACACGAGACCACAATGTTGCCTTCATGGGGGTGAGTACCTTAATGAAACCATTACCTTCTAGTAACATCATAGGCTTCCAAACGAGGTGAGAATGCAAGTGGAAGACTTAGGTCTGCACCCTTTACAGAACAGCACAATGTTACCGACTGATCATTTTTCACCAGCTTAGTCAGGTGTCTTAAAAAATAAATGCTGACCCATGGCTGAAACCTGTCACTTTTCACAGCAGCACTCAACAAGAACTGGGACAATCGAAGAGCAAGTTTTTATGGGGACCCTGTTGCTGCTTTAGATTCTGATGTAATTGAAGAGGATAAGAGACCCTTCAATGAATTCCAGAAAAATCGCTAATCTTCAATCTACATGAAAAAAGCCAGGGAGTGAACACAGTATCTTACAGAGTGAAGAAGGCCACAAGAACAAGAGAGGGTCATTGATGGATTAATTTATTATTTTTTAAAACTTGGAAATTCGGAAACTAAAATAATCACATTCCTCCTTCCCCATCTCTGGGTAGTGCCATCATTTTAATAAGCAATTCTCGGATAACAGAATAAACCTTTATCAGGGGGATGCCCTTGTACAGCAGGAGTACAAAGGGCTTACAAAGTAAATAGACGAGCTCAAACTAACAATTGTCTCTGCTTTGTTTTATCAGTTTGCTTACAAATGAATGGGTTTCTAGGGCTAAGTTATTATTAGTTTTCAATTCTTTATAATTTGATACCAAAACATATCAAAAATAATAAGCTAAAACAATATTCAAACCCATATTTTATTGGCTTTAATTACACACTTCAATATTTACAAAGTTAAAGTTTAAATGAAAAGTCTCTATTGTATTAAAAAAAATAACTACAGCCCGAATTAAAGTGCCCTGGGGCAAATACAGATCAATCAGCTAAGCGTCAAGTGACTGCGTCAGGAACCAGGCAGTACTCTGTGTTACAACAAAGCAGTTTATTTGTGATCAGTGTTTGAGACTCTATACATCCTTCACAAATTTAATTTTACATAATCTGATATTCCTCTTAAAACTTAAACTTTGAACTGCTATACTTATTTCCCTAAAACAGAAGGGCTGGTATAAGTTATTTTCCGGAAATGAGGTACCGTTTCACAGAACTAGTTTCTTTTTTGTTTGTTTTCAAGTTTTAGAGAACTAAAGTTGCATTTGTTAAAATCAAAAAGTAGGAAAAGATGTTCTTTACAAATAATTTTGATCAAGTATGTGTTCAAAGAAAGCAGGATAAAAAGGCTTTTTCTCTAACATTCTGTATGTACTGGGTTGTTGTTGAATAGGAATTAGCTTCTGTCATTTGCTAAAAGAATGAGTAGTGGGGAACAGGATATGTTGGGAATTTCATAACGGGTAACAGAACCATTCTCTTGGGTAAACCTACAGAGAAAAGAAACGGAGAGGACTCCAAATAAGTTTAATAATCCAATAAAAATTTCAGGTTAAAAAAAAGAATCTTACAGAGATTATCATTAACCTTTTCCAGATTAGTCAGTCAACATGTACCATTATGAAAGAGGCCCACAAACTTTGAAATTAACTCTTAATATTGTGATAATATTTTCCACTCAAAATTAAGATGGCTACATCACAGGAAAAATGATATCCAAAAAGGGATTTCATTTGAGTGAGCGGCCATCAATTATAAAGCTCAAAAGCAATGCCATTGATTAATATTCTAAAGTGACTCTCAATTTGGCACATCACATATTACAGGAGAAACAGGGATTGTCAAGATTCAAACACAGCTTTCTGTGCAGGCCTCAGCTCCCCAGAAAGACAGTTCCAACTGGAGTTGTGACCAGGTATTTATCTTAATGGCTACTGCCAATATTGGCATGGCAAATCTGGAAAGATTAATTACTTTCTTAATTTTTTAATTAATGAGTTCTTGTGGCCTCACAAACTTCTGCATACTCAAGCATGATTTGAAATCTGCTCCTTGTTTCTGTTCTAATGTTTAACCTATGGAGAAATCACAAAGCAGCAACAGCAGGTATCTGAGAGCACCAGATGATCAGAGGGAAACTACCCCACATGCAACAGCTTTACGAAGGCCAAAGACATGTTTACCTTACAGCCAAAATAAAGCATCGTTTTAGTAGGTTGGCATCACAGTAACATTTAAAAACCGTATCTTTTATGTGAAAAATGGGGGCATTAAATTTCACCAGCTTTGGAAGTCAGTTATATGACACATGGAAGAGAGGAGCCTTCTGAAGAGCGGGCTTGGAGGCCGCAGGGTGGAAGTTTAATGTTAGAGGAAAGGGAAGAACGAGAGAGAAATTAAAAAGATTGAGGAAAAACATGAATGTACCTTAGAGCCTAGATATAGAAGTATTTTAAAGAAAAAAAATTAAGCTCTTGCAAACCTACACTAAAGAACATGGGTCTTACTGTGTCTAAAAGAAAGGCACCGACTTAAGGACCTGCCCTAGAAGGCAGATGCTTTGGCTTTCACACAAGACATATCACAATGAGTCCAGTGAGTCAAAATGTATTTGGATAAACTGACCAGACCTAATCCACAGGAAGGAGAGGTGGTCAAGATATGCAGAAGTTGGCTGAATGGTAAAAACAAATGGCCAAATCAAAAGAAGCTAGAGAGTTTGAATTTAAAATAAATTCTAAATGACAGCATATTCCTGAATGAGCCCCCAGTTCCTAACCCCCTCCCTGTATCTCAGAAAAAGCAGAATACGGGGAGCCCTGGCCACAGCTGAGCCAATGGAGACACGCAAGTAAGGCTGAAACTCCAGACTGTTCTCCACCTTCAAGAAAACCTACCCCAAATGTCAGTCTTGCAGCTTCCCCACATCTTTCCAGGTTGTAAATGATCTATCTTACTGGGAAAAAGTGCTCAAATTGTTCACTTTCTACTTATTTCTAGTTACGAAATCAAATGAAGCTTCAATTTAGCAGTGTCTTAAAGACCCATAATTCCCATCCAAACAAAAATGGGAAAGCTGATGTGTGAAGAGAAAAAGCACAAGGAAAGGTCTGAGGCTCGTGTGAAGGACTAACACCACAAGTAGCAACACAGGCAAGGGTCCTTCTCTTCCGTGTGCACGCACGCCCAGCCTAGGGTCGCACTGGGGCACACACGCATGCTCTCACACACTCTCACATGAGCACACACACACACACTGGCGCTCTTTTTGCTCTAAATGACAAACATTCTGCAGATGGCTGGTTCTATACCATGTAGCACCCAAGATAGGAAAAATGTCTAAGAGAGCATATCACTGACTCCAAACCTACTGCCTCCATTGCCACATAAACCTCATTCAAAAGTTATCCAAAGGGCCACTGAGGTTCATTTCTGCACTTGCCTTTATTTTTATTTTTGAAAGGAGAGGAGATATCCCTATGATTTTCTCACATGTACTACACAGACTTTCTGCAGTAAGAACTTCGGTAACACTGCTGTGGATACCCCCGCATCACTCTCTGGGACCTGTTCCCTTCACCTCCACAGCAAAATTCACAACAAAGCATAACACTACCAATGTGAAGTGAGTACTTCCTATCCCTAACTCAAATCACCTGCAGTTCATACAGTTTCTAACCAGAAACTTAAATGTGGCTCTGTAACTGGCAGGCAGCCAAGCTAGGAACTGGGTATGGCCCTTCAGTAGCCTTTGAATGGAGTGTAAGTTGGCTGTAAGAAGAACTACTTAGAATATTTAATTTCAATATGGTCAGAAACAGGCAATTAGAACAAGCAGTCCTTCAATCAGGCAAAGCAGAGAGAAGAGCAACTCCAACCAAACCAAGAACCACAAGGTTGTGGCATTTTCAAAGGGAATTTAAGTTGGGTCACTAGAATGAATAGGTCTGAGATCCTCCAATTCATTTAAAGATACCCTACATACAAACTGTGCTTTGGATTGCTGTGCAGAGAGGCTAAGAGGAGAAATCAGTAAGACAGTGTACGTACCATAGGCAGGGGCAGCTGTGCTGTAACCATAGGGTGTTCCATAGCCTGGTGCAAAGAAGGAGAGAGCAGGTCAGTCAGGACAAAGGGCAGTCAGCACTGGCCCGATTCACAAGGAACGCCCGGCCCGGCACCTTGGGCCCCGCCTGAGGACTTCTTCCAGGTGTGGCTGAACAAGAACCCTTCCCAGGATGGCCCTAGTCCACCAATCCCTCCATGCCTACACAGATTGGCAGCTTTTTATTATGGCCTACCAGAGACTGACTACATTCACTTCTCACTACACTTACCACATTACATTGTAATCATCAACTCTACCTGCATTTCCCACTAAAATGGCAGAGACTCAAGTCTTATACATCTTTGTATCACCAGAACCTAGCAAAATGGCATGTAGTTACCACTCAGTAAACCTAAGTTGTTCAATAAAAGAATACTCAGAACCACTCAAATTACTGATTTCTCAAAGTTGGATAACAGAAATTTCCAAGTCTTTTTTCAGAAAGCAGTGACAGAGCAGGCTAAAGCCTCAAATGCCACTAAAGAGGCATGCATATTGGGCTGTAGGCTTGAGACCAAGACCCATGCCTTGCTTATATCCTAATTCTGGGCCCCAGCACAGGATCTCTCAATAAATGTTGCTAAAATCGACATTAGCATCTGGTGCCTATGAAAAAGGTTCATACTAAAAAAAAAAAAAAAGAAAAGAAAAAGGCTCATACTGTCAATATAAACTAGTACAAAGAACATGTTTTTGAACCAATTAGTCCTACCACTAGTTTCTTCTATGTCCTTAGATATCTAATTTCTGAGCTGCCACTTTCATCTATAAAATGGGAAACCCTCCAAGCTACTTTACAGTTTTATAGGGCTTAGAAATAGTACAACAATAGAAACAACAATAATAGAAACAATCTTTAACCTTTCAGTAAAATGACTTTAAAAAATATAAATATTAGAACACTTGGGTAAATCTCTAGGAACAACAGAATAAGGGCACAAAATCTACACGGGCCCTTCACATTGTACCCAAAACAAATTCAGCCTTTTTACCTTACAGCCCCTTTTCCTACAATCATTTCTGCTGCTAAAATGATTTTTTTTTCCTTCTTCTTTAGCTGACCAACTGCAATTCATCCTTTAGGTATCACCTCCTCTGTGATGTCCCTTAGGCTTGCGGCTCACTTGGCCCACCCCCTGTCATCACTTGTATCTATTTCACAGTGCTTTCTCAAGTGTCTGTTCCCATCCCAACTGACCCCAAGCATTCCTTGGGGCAGACGCTAAGTCTTAAGTCATCTTTGAATGCTCAGTTCCAAATCTCTTATTTGAGACAAAATATTCAAACATATGTTGAAAAAGTAAACTGTTTTGGGGGACTAACTGAAACATTTTCTTAGAGATAAAATTTTTCACTTTTTAGTCTACATTTAAGTCATAAACCTAGGGGCTGTACAACTGAGTCTTTAGTGCTCACTACATCATATATTTCAAGAGGACAAAAGACAGCTGAAATAAGCAGTAGGAAATGAACGGCAGGAAAAGTATCAGAAGCCAAAAAAGAAATTAATGCTTAAAAAAGAATGCTGTATATCAAATTTATTCCAGGAAAAGGCCGTTGGTTGGCAAAGGTTATAGTTTCAAAGGCTTTACTAAAACCTCCTTAAAGAGAGAAGCTACAACTGCTGAGCTGGCCAGTAGTTGTACCCCAACACAGGCCACTGGGGTTCTAATCCTGACTTCCCGTCCCACTAAGCAAGGTGACTGAATTGCACGTGCTATTTAATATTTACTCTCTCAGAGCCTCAGTCTTCTGCAGAAACTGATGGCAGAGGAATGCATTTAATAACATATGTAAAAATACTACAGTCCCTGCTGCAAGGAATACACTCTGCAAAAGGCATATAACCTATTCACAATCTAATCTGACCTCATCTGAATGTTCTCTAGGCTATAAAACAACTTCCTTTTGAAAGCCTTCAAGAGACAGGCCTTTCACAGAGGTCAGGGCAATGATGTAAGAGAGAGGCCACTAGGATTCCCTCACAATCACTACCACTAGCTGATGGCGGCTGGCCACCTGAGTGAGGAGAACATCCCGTGACCCAGCAGCTGGACACACCTAGACAAGCACATCACCAAAGGCAAGACAGTTCACCTCAACAGGCTGCCTACTACTGTTTAATGAAGCCGCTTCCTTTAACAAGACATTAAATGAGGGGAAAAAAAAATTAAATTTCCATAAAATAGTGAGATGTACAGAAAAAGGTCTTAATTTTGGACACACAAACTTTATCAAACTGTAACCACCCTCCTTCCTCCCCTGTCCCACTGCCACTGGTCTTTCAGCGTCTGTCTCTTTCAATGGCACCACCTCCAACCTACCTCCTCCAGCTGAAGATCCTGGAGAGACACTTGAAATCTCACTCTGTTTCATTCTCCACAATAAACCAATCACTTGCTTCTCAAGTTGTTCCATCTGCTCACTTCCTGCCACCCGTCTACTTCCCTACACCCACAGGAGGTACCTCCACTGCCTCCTGTCTGGGCTCTGAGTTTACAAAAACCTTCTATTATGTCTTCTGCCCCTACAAGTCTTTCTTCATACAACAGAGAGTGATTTTTACAAATAAAGTCTGATCTCGTCACTTCACTTAGAACCCTTCACGACTTCCCACTGCACTTAGGTTCTAAGACCAAAATCCAAACCAAGACCTCCAGGACTGGGATTGAATATCCAGCTTTAGCTCAAATCCACCCTACCCCCTCCCTGGGCTCTCCACACTACAGACTGGTCTCTTCCTAGTTCTTCAAATGAGTTAAGTTCCCTCCCACCAGCACCACAGGGCGCTGACGTGCTGCTCCCTCTGCAGGCAGTGCTCTTCTGTCTGACTCTGCTCTAACTCCTATTGGTTCTTCAAAGCTCAGTTCAAGTGTCATGTCTTCAGGAAAACCTTTGAGTCCCCGACAGACTAGACTAGGTTTCCCTGTCACGTTCCCTCACAGCACTGTGCCCTTCTCCTTTATCACAGCAGCTCAGTCAGTCATGAAAATTCCATTAGTGTATCTCACCTTTATGCCAAACACTGCAGGAGAACAAAATGCCATGTCTGCTCTGTGTCAAAGCAGGCACACAATATTTGAATGAGAGAGCACATTCTTTATATGACACATTTCTGAGCTATGCCCCTGGTGGGATCAACTTCTAGAAGCTTAACTCCAAAGCCACATCATCCACAAAACTTCCCAAAAAGCCTATTCTAATTCTTTCTTAGGGGGAAAAAAAAACAATAACCCACAATCTAAGTGAACTTAAGAGTGTCACACAGTTACACAAAAAATAATGACAAGATAAGACCCAATCTTTATGACAATTTATCTGATCAACAACTACAAGAGGTTTACTTGTCAGGTTCAAAGTTCCATACTTGCACTATTACAGGACTTTAACTTCAACGAGACAGCTGTACAGCTACTGCTAAAATGATATAAAGATTGGAACAGAAGACAGAAAGAGGGCTTCTTTCCCCATCTTCCTCAAGCCATGCTGTGAAATGGAAAGAATACAAACTTTGGAACTAGAAACTCTTACATTCAGATCTCTGCTCTGCTGTTTAGAAGATGTCTCACACTGAGCTCTCTGCCTTACCTCCCTAAATTTTAGTTTTTCCTCACCTGGAAAAAAACAGAAATAATTTCTACTTGAGGAAACACTGTGAAGACTAAAGTCAAGTAAGTGAAATAATTTATCTGTAAGTATCTACTATATAGTCAGCACTGGATAAGTAAGCTCCCCCTTTCTTCTTTATGTAATTCTTCAGCCTTTGATGATTCACCAGACACTGAGTTAAAGAAATGCTAACACTGTGAGGCTTCACCCGAACTGAGCAGCCTCTTACCAATTGTTTTTCTCACCTGTGATACCCAATCTGTCATCTGTGTCCCTAATGAATACACCCTGCTCAGGTATCCAAACTCCCCAGTGTGTGGAATATCTTTGAGCTTTCTCGTTGTCAAAATATGTCCCCTCCACCAAGCGCAATATTCTTCATCTGTCACCTCCCTCCACAAGGCCTCTAGTCATTCAGCAGACTCCAGGAGAAAACCTAATAACTTTCTATAGATTTTCTTCTATTAAATTTCAGTGCACATGCATCCTATACCTGTATTATGTTTCCAGAAACCCTATGTAACTCTGAAAAATAAAGGAGAAGCTATTCTTGGAAACCGTGGCCCAGAAAAGGAGGCAGACATCTCTCAGGTTGTACTATACCTGGAGCTATGTAGCCAGGAGCAGCTGTGGCCCCAACAAAAGCCCCCCTTGTTAGAGTTCCTCTTCCTCTGCCCCGAACAGCTTGGACTGCTGCAGACACAGCTGTATTCACAACACCCTTTGCCTGTTAAAAATAACACATTTCATTACTGAGAGAAATAAGATCATCTCATCAACCCTGTAATGTATATAACGTCTATGAGAAACTTGAGCCTGTACATGACACAAGTCATCTATGACTTTGATGACTTCAGTTTATCATCTGTACAATGAAAATGACATATTACAGAGTTGTTCCAGAAAACATGTTGACATATAGAAGTATGCTGGGCTTCCCTGGTGACTCAAACAGTAAAGAATCTGCCTGCAGGAGACCCAGGTTTGATCCCTGGATCAGGAAGCTCCCCTGGAGAAGGAAATGACAATCCACTCCAGTATTCTTGCCTGGAGAATCCCACGGACAGAGGCTCATGGAGGGCTGTAATCCGTGGGGTTGCAGAGTTGGACACAACTGAATGACTAACACACACACAGAAGTATGCAGATAAAGTGTTCTTTTCACTTGAAGGTTATCCAGAAACAGTTCATTTTCTACACACACATTTCAGCAGTCAGATTATATCCGAAGTCATTTTAGGCCTAATTAAAAGTAATTACAGACACCTGATATCTAGGTTCAAAATCCACTGAATCCTCCTCCAACAAACAAAAAAACACAACAAACTATCTACAATTAACTATGAACCTGAGTCAGGTTTAAAAAGAAAGAGGTGGGGAAGATTAAGACAGGAAGACCAAAGATGTGGATGCCAGTCTATGTTCTAAGTAGCTGAGACCTCGGGCAGCAGATTCCTCTGGTGGCGGGGGTGGGGGCTGGGGTGTGGCAGTATGGGTGTGTGTGTGTATGTATCACCTCTGAAGTCCCTTCTTGCTCTAAAATGCCACAGGACTCTGGTAAAGTCGCAGAATTTCTATGGGAGTCTCCCCACTAATTGTAAAAATGGGGATTATGACATCTACTTCGTTTTCCTTACTGCAGAGTAGAAAGAGCAACTGAGAAAACAGATATAAAACTGAAAAGAAGAAAAGGAGTAACAGTATACAGGAATGCTAAAACATTCCTTTCTGAAACTGAAATTTTAAGAAATAAGAAAACATCTAGATTTAAATTAAATATTATGTTTACTTTTTAATATAATAATACAACGAAAACTCAAGCTCTGGAAACTCAAGAAACTCGTAACATTCCCTGCTATAACCAAGCTGCAGGGAAGGAGGTTCAGAGCCTCAAAAGCGCTGCAGAGCAAGTCAGTAGCAACGCACACAGCTTAAACAGTCACTGCATACACGCGTTTATCTCTCATTGAAAAATCACCAGCTTTTTTCCTCCTAGGATAGCCTCTATCGCTAGTATGACTGAGTAGAAGATGGCTTCAAGGTCAAATGTATCATGAACAGAGAACAGCCATCTTCCCTTTCGGCTAAAAAAAAAAAATCCAACCCACAAATCCAAAATAGACTGCTTCTTGGCTGTCAAGCACGTTGAGCACATGAGTTTTATAGCTTCTAGTATGGAAAATTTCTAAAAATGAATGAACTTCATGGAGACTTTTTTTTTAAACACAGCTTAGTCAAATGCAGTCAGGAATTAGCAATCTGGCAGCAGCACAGTGACTCCACACAAATCAAACTCCTGTCTCCTAGAACCAAACCTAACTACCTAATAAGTCATCTGCACACAGGCTTTATAAACACTAAAATTAACTGACCATATACAAGATGTAATGCACAAGAAAAACACACCAAAACAAACAAGGTCACAATTATCTTTCTACTAATTTAGAACATCTTATAGAAGATTTTAGGAAAAGAAAATCCATTTATCCTTTCTCTACACATGTACCAGTACAATTTAAATGCTTTATTTGTATTTCATCTCAGTAAGTTTTGTTTATATTTTGAATTCTAGAATATAAGCAGTGTTTATTATAGTAAGTACAAAAATGTAAATGAACACAAAACATATTTCTAAGATGGACATCATATACAATCGGAGCATGCCCACCGTCTTAGGAACGAGAAGAATCAGGTTTCAAAGGGAACCTTTACTGTCAGCTGTGTTATTGCGAGCAATGTCAATGCCAATGTCAATGCGTTCAAAGTGTTCTATTGTGATCTATTCTACCCTGTTAACAATGGACTTTGCATATGCATACTTAACACAGAATCTTAAATTCCTTCTGTTGGTCTAAAGATTTTTACTTGACTTTTCCCTACCACGTACTATATTCAGATATTATTATACCAGTACTCTCCAACAGGGAGAGAATGTGTCTTACAGTTAGTTACATGTCTCTTTTCCCCTCACAATCATGCACATGGTGTATGTCTAGAAAATATTTTTGAATATGTAAATGAATGGATGGGAGAATCTGTTAATCAAAAGCGTGCAATCAGGAAGCCATCTTTTCTTACTGCGATCCTTGCTATAACACTGGGCCTTTTGCAGCTCTGACATTTCCAGTGTCAGTAACGAACAAAAGCAACACAGGGTTAATTTCTACTGTGCTGCCCTCAAAGAAAATCCCAAACTAAACAATGTAAAAGGACAAAACTGGAAAGGAAATAGAAAAGCAACTGCAGAATGGGATGCGAATAAGCCCCAAACACTCTTGGCAGCTTCCCTAAACAAACGCAGGATCTCATTAGAGTCCCAGCCCTTCAACACTGCTTCATTAAGAGGACTTGAAGCCTCTAATATTTAAAGCCAACAGTCTCTTTTTAACATAGGATTTGCCTGAAAGACCGCAAAACAGGGGACCACTAATCATATTTCTATTATGCATGATCAACCCAACAGAAAAAGTTGCCAAGTCCAAGCAAGAAAAATAAATAACTTCAGAAAAATCTCAAGCGGCACAAAGTTATGAAAGGAGATTTCACTCTGGTGGTATCTGTCCAAGCTTTAATGTTTAACTCATACCTGAGGGATAATCTTCTTTTTCTTATTATTTGCTGCATTGGGTCCAGAAAACAGCTTCTCCAGGGCAGCTAAAGCTGCACTTGCCTTTGCCACTTTCTTATTTGGACCTGCACCTCTGAATTTTTGTCCATCCACTTCTACCTAAAATCAAGAACAACACTCTGCAGTAATGCCATGCAATTCCTCTGTGTAGTTTTAATTTAAATGTATCATAACACAGAAAACAAAAACACCAAAAGTCAAATAGTGCCATAAGAACTAACTGAGTCTAATTCTTTTTTTATAAGTAAGCTCAGGACAACCTATGTCTTTGAGGGGAAAAATAAGGCTGGCTTGTATCTAGGTACATACCTCCATCACAAAGCGTTTGTCATGGCTTCCACCAGTCTCCGAGATGAGTTCATACTTGAGACCTCTTCTTTTTTCATTGAGCTCCATTACAGGATTTTTGCCACTTGCTGTGAGGATAGGGCCCTGAGTTCTTACCTAAAAGGAGGTTCAATCAAGGAAGATTTTAAAGTAGTAGATTTCTTATTAATACAAGTATACTATATCTCTACTAAAAAAGAGGCTCAAAAATTATACTTTAAAGCATTTAGGGGCTAGGATGCATGATCACTTCTATGTATGAATGACAAAACATCTCCAAAGGGACAGAAATCCTACATACAGTGAACACTACAGGAAGTCATCTCGCCAGCCTGTCATGGAAGCAAGGAGGTCTCCACAGATCAGGATGCAAGAGCAGTGGAGCCTGGCCATTACATGACACTCCAGGGTCTGATCTATTATGTTCAAGATCTAAGAACAAAACTATATATGACTGACAATGTAGGTAGAAGAGTAAAGATTCACATTCAGTGTTAGGACTTTAGGACTAGGCTTAAATAGCTCTCAATTTGGGAGATGGAAAGAAAATGTGCCTATACACCTCTCAGTCTCTAAAGAGATTTGAGGTAATCAACAGTAAAAAGAGCAGGCTACAGACTATGAATTCTGAAATTTAAAAATAATAAAAGCAGTCATTTCCTGCCCTCAAGGAGCTAGAGTACAGTGGGAGGGACTGATCTAATCACTATGAAATAATGTACACTATAGAGCAGGTGTATGTTATGGAAACCCAGTACAAGGAATCATTTTCTAGGGCAAACAGGATAGTTTTCCTAGAAGTGACATACAAAACTGATCTTAAAAGGTAAGTAGTACCAGACCATGATAAGGAGGAAACATAGGAGAAGGGCATTCTGGACAGAAGAAACAGCCATGCAAAAGCCCAAGAGAAGGAAAGAATATTTGTTTGGGAAACGTAAATAAATTCTATTTGGCTGTATTAAGGGAATGAGGAGACAAGGCAGAACCAGGTTAGAAACACCATTGATGTAGCCAAGCCATAAAGGACTTCAAATGTCATGCAAATGAGCTTCGACCTTACTATGGACAATGGGGAGCCACTGGAGGATTTAAATCTGAAAAGCAGAGACATTACTTTGTTGACAAAGGTCCCTATAGTCAAAGCGATGAGTTGGTTCATTTTCGTATGCCCTGTACTATCAACCACAGTACCAAGTACAGAATAGATGATAAATAAGTATGTATTTACTAGTAAATCTCTTTATCTTAAACTAATCCTCTTGGTGTATCAGTGAGATGTCTTTTTCTGATTTTATATTTGCCCATCTTTAATTAAGTGGACAATGACAAATCTAGATAGCGTATTAAAAAGCAGAAACATCACTTTGCCCACAAAGGTCACATACAGTCAAGTTTATGGTTTTTCCAGTAGTCACATATGCATGTGAGAGCTGGGCCATAAAGAAGGCTGAGCACTGAAGAATTGATGCTTTCAAACTATGGTGTTGGAGAAGACTCTTGAGAGTCCTTTGGACAGCAAGGAGATCAAACTAATCAGTCCTAAAGGAAATTAATCCTGAATATTCATTGGAAGGACTGATGCTGAGGCTGAAACTCCAATACTTTGGCCACTTGATGTAAAGACCCAACTCACTGGAAAAGACCCTGATGCTGGGAAAGATAGAAGACAGGAGGAGAAGGGGACAACAGAAGATGAGATGGTTGGACGGCATCACCTACTCAATGGATATGAGTCTGAGCAAGCTCTGGGAGATGGTGAAGGACAGGGAAGCCTGGCATACTGCAGTCTATGGGGTCGCAAAGAGTCGGACTTGACTGAGCAACAACAAAATCATGATTAAATTAGAGAACAGCTCTAGGAGTGGTGGAAAGAACTGACACAAAGATAAGACTAGCAGTGAGGAAGAGAAGTAATTCATGTAAGAGTGCGAAGGTTAGGACTGAAAATAAATCACAAAATACCACATAACTACAATTTTAGAAAGACCCAATGATTGAGCACTTTTTGAGGTTAGAGATCATGTCTATAATTCTGCCACAGTAACTGGTCAAGAAATGGTGAACAACGAGTATATATATTAGGATTTTAATGTATATAAACCTAACGGACAGCAACATTTTCTTAAAATACTCTAGGCTGATTTAGTAAGTAGTTGATGCTATCAAAGTAGAACACTGGACAATTTTAAAAGATAATGTTAATAAACATTCCTGGATCATTTTGTTAAAAACATCATTTCTTGAAGAATTTTTAATAATCTACATTTTTTTTAATTTCAAGGCAAATTTCTGGTCTCCATCTTTTAAAGGTAATGAGTAATTTCTGAAACTACTCTATGTGGTAATCACTCTCTGCGTTCAAACCCAAAATCACTTTTTTTTAATATTTAATTATTTTTTTATCTGGCTGTACTGGATCTTAGCTGCGGCATGCAAGATCTAGTTCCCTGACCAGGGGTTGAACCCAGGCCCCCTGCATTGGGTATGTGGAGTTTTAGCCACTGGACCAACAGAGAAGTCCCCTGAAATCACTTCTATAAAAATGAGTCAAGACAAAAATAAAAGTTTTCTCCCCTCTCCATCACTACATTTTACGGAAGCAAAGCAGAGATGGATTCACAGCCAGAACTTCCATATACTCTCCTGTTGCTAATTCAGCCCACAGTGCTCTGCTCTCTTAATTTCCTTTGAACTTAACAGTCTGAACCTTATAATTAATGGGCTCTTTTTCTCTTAGTGAGCTTCCCAGGTGTGCTGTGGTAAAGACCCCACCTGCCAATGCAGGAGGCATAAGAGACTTGTGTTCAATCCCTGGGTCAGGAAGATCCCCTGGAAGAGGGCATGGCAATCCATTCCAGTATTCTTGCCTGGAGAATCCCATGAACAGAGGAACCTGATGGGCTACTGTCCATGGGGTCACAAAGAGTCAGACACGAGTATTTGTAACACTGCCAGCAAACCATCTTGGCCTGCCTCTGACAACCACTTATGAATGACTGGTCCTCTCCAAAGGCAGTGCCATGGCTTCTATCCATCACATCACAGGAGGAATCAGGAATGGCTTTCATAAGCCTCAGCCCTAATCAATTCCCTCCATACAGGCCTATCTGGTACTTCTCAGACATTTACTTTCACAATTCCAGATATCTGGTGGCCCAGATGGTAAAGAATCTGCCTGCAGTGCAGGAGATCGGGAGACCAGCGTTTGATCTCTGGGTCAGGAAGATCCCCCATAGAAGGGAATGGCTACTGGTATTCTTGCCTAGAGAATTCCATGGACAGAGAAGCCTGGCAGGCTACAGTCCATGGGGGTCACAAAGAGTCGGACATCATTGAGCAACTAACATTTTCACTTTCCTTAGCCCAGAATGTCTTCTTTCCATCTCTTCCCCACAGAGCAAAATCCTCATTATCTCAAATCAAGCTCATATATTACTCTGATTTTACATGTGTGTATGTTTCATTTTGCAATCATGGTGCTTATCACATTATATCATAATAATGAATATCTTTTGCCCTTCTATCCTCAGAACACTTTAAGGCTCTGGACACAATTTCTGTAGCATCTAGTAATACTCAGATACTAAAAGGGGTTTAGTATCTTTCCTCATAGCTCTGTGGGTAAAGAATCTGCCTGAAAGGCCGGAGACCTGGGTTTGATTCCTTGGTCGGGACGATCCTCTGGAGAAGGAAATGGCAACCCACTCCAGTATTCTTGCCTGGAGAATTAACATGAACAGAGAAGTCTGGAGGGCTACAGTCAGTCCATGGGGTCTCAAGAGTTGGACACGACTTAGCGACTAAACCACCACCAAAAGGAGTTTAGTACTAAGTCCTTGATTAATATTCATTCTTACAAATGACAAATTAAAAAAAAAATTTCATATAAAATCTTGCTATTAAAGTTAATTTTCCTTATGTAAAATGCCACAAGCAAGGGCCCCATGAATTTCAAAATAAGCTATGTATCATTTCTACTTGGATTTTTGTCCAATTCTATTATCTGTGACAATGTGTCATAGTCAGGACTACTCAAGAGTCTGAGGAACAGGCCATGCCCTCTTTAGGGCTGGACCAACTCAATGATGACCTGACCCCCATAGCTTAGAACAAATATCAAATAATCCTAAATTTCCCTCATTAGCTTTTTTTTTTAAGTTTATAAACATACATACATTCATTCATTCATTCATTCATTCACTGAGAGCCAAGCAGCTTGCAGGATCTTAGTTCCCCTACCAGAGACAGAACCCAGGGACCAGAGACTGAACCTAGGTCCCTGCAGTAGAAGCATGGGGTCCTATCCACTGGACCAGGGAATTCCCTAGATCTTTTTGCTTTTCACGCTTCAGTTATTGTTGACATTCTTGATACATTATAACTGTGAGATGCTGTACATGACTCCCACGGCCAGCAAAAGAGAAACGCTAGTTACATTACGATACATCCACATGTTGTACAGTACACAGTTATGCTTACAACTATTTTTAGAGTTAAGTGAAAAAAACAAGATGTAAAACTGTATGAAAGTATGATTACCTTCATAAAAAAAATACCAAAAGAAAAAAGGCTGGATAGAAATAAACAAAAATATTAATAATGGCTGCCTCTGAAATACATACACCTGTATATGCTTTTGATTATCTCATTGGTACTTCTCCAGACCTCTCAAATTTTTGACATTAAACATACATTACTTTTTTCTCTAAGAAAAAAATATATAAGTATACCTCTAAGGTACTGGAGGTTTCAGTTGTAGAATTTCCAGTATTATTGCTTGAGTTTGAAGACACTGTTTCATTTTTGCCTTCGTTATCTGACTTTTCATCGGAACTCATACATTCAATATCTGCATCAAAGCCCGTTGGGTATCCCATTGCCTGCAGTACCTGTAAAAATTACAATAAGATTCAGTTTTATTCAAATAACAGAAACCTCAGAGAACAGATGAAATACTGAAAACAATAGTTTCAAACCCACAGCATTCGAATCCATGAAACACCTTGCAGGAAAAGCAAGATGTTGCACATCTATAAATCCTTGGTTAAACAAGCTTTACCTACCAGGGTATCATCACAAAAATATGGAGGAAACCTCCTCAGAGTAATTAGGCTTAAATAACAGATAACAGAAATGCAAACCTGAGGCTATTCCAGGTACACTTAATTTAGAGATGAGGACTTCTCTGATGGCACAGAGGATAAGAATCCGCCTGCCAGGGCAGGGGACATGAGTTCCACTCGCGGTCCAGGAAGATTCCATATGCCAAGGAGCAACTAGGCCTGTGCATCACAACTACTGAGCCCGTGCACTGCAACGAATGAAGCCCACATACCTAGATCCTGTGCTCTACAAGAGAAGCTACCCGAATGAGAAGCCCGCTCACTGAAATAAAGAGTAGCCCCCACTCACCAACTAGAGAAAGTCCACACAAAGCAACGAAGACGCTGTGCAACCAAAAATTAATAAAGTACATAAATAATTTGGAAATGAGAAATGGAGAAACAGAATAGCCAAATTCGGCCAATGAGGTGGCAGTAATTAAAAGCAGAGTGGCACACTATGAAAAGTACACTGGGCTAGAAAGGAAAAGACCTAATGGTCTAACACTTTTCTCCTCTGATCCTCAATTTTCTAATTTGCAAAACAGGAAGGCTGATTAATTGACCTAAGTTTTATGACTCAATCCAATTGAGGAAATCAGCACAGAAAGGAAATCAAGACATTTTCTTTACCTTGGAGCCAGTTTGCCTGTTAGTTACAAAATTACATCTGTAGCTTCCTACTATCCATTCCTTTGGCTTTCAACTTAAAGCATAATCAAGACTTGAAAGAAAAGATTCAGTTCTTGGGTTTATCCTCTACTGCTAAGTGAACCAGGAACAAGTCTAGGTGTGTATCTCCATCCTGCCTATCAAGGAGTGATCACTCTGTGGCTCCCTCCCATGTTTACTCTTGTGTATTTCCACTCATGTTTTGGATTTCTTATCTTTTCTAAAATAGTTTTCCAAACAGTGTATGTGTGTGCATGTGTGTGTCTGCAAGCCTTTTAAAAACCTCATTCCACGTTAAACTGCTTTAGATGTTTGCAAAAGAATATGTTCACAAGCACTTTCATAAGCCTCTTTCAAACAGGCTGACATTGAAGTCTCACTGACTTAAAAATCTGTATATCAAAGCTAGGTTCCTAAAGATCCCTGTATTTTGTCTCAGCTTTTGAGTATGTTTTAAGTTGCTTGAGTGTAAAAGCAATGGCATATTTCGTTATAACCCCAACTATACCTAATAGCTTTCTCAAAAAAGTGTAATGGTCACCACATAAATGAGAAAGAAGTCAAAAAGCCTAGTCTTATAAATGATGGCATCTTGTACAAAGGGTTTTGCAAATATAAATGAAATTACGCTAAACAAAAAATGGGCAGAAGTAGAATTCTATACCAAGAGAACCTGAAATTAATTCACCCAGTTCATATGGAGAACTTAGCATTCTGTTGAACATTTCAAATTGTAAATAAATTCTCTGTGTTCAATGGGAGTTAAGGCCAAGAACACTTTAACATCATAAGTTCTAAAAGGACTCAAATAGTACTTTGCACTAAGTACAATAACATCATTTGGTTATATCTTCATAGTATTTGGAAAGAAAACACCTTCTCTACTGCCCAAGTCCTGCAAATATGCTCTCCTGAGAACCTGCATCTCTGAAAAAGCAGTTATCAGTCTGGAATTAATACCAGGTTAACACAGGCTGCAAGTCAAAAACCAAGAGTCCCAAAGAAATTTGATTTGTTTACTCCAATAAAAACTAAAGACAGGCAGTTTCTCCAAATTTAATATGGACAGTTACATGAGAATAATGTAAATTATTTAACACCACTTCTCTCTGCCCTTTTTTCACATATCAGATTCATTTATTGTTTTTGTAGCAACATACTTCAATACATTCATAAATATTTCATATAAACTGATGGATAATCTCAAAGAATATTACAAATGTACTTACAACACAGCACAACAAAAACATTTTCAAATAAAGTCATATTTCCATGAACACATATTCTGAAATGATTAGCATAAGCCACAAAAATAAAAAAAAACAACAGTATGGAGTTCTAATACAACTCCAGAACCAATTTGTTTGAAATCAGTATTAAGGTCAAAAAACTGGTATACCAAAGAAAAGTGAGTTTCAAATGTCTGCAAACAAATCAAACCGAATAAACAGATCAATTGAGCTGAAAAATCACAAGATGATCCCTGGAAGGAAGGTGAATAGAAAATCCAGGGTAATCATGTCTGTTCTCTTCTGGCAGGGGGCTAAGGCTGAGACAGTTGACACCCTCAAAGATGAGGGACCGAGAGTGAAAACATGAAACACACCCTGTCAGTGGCTCTCCACTCAGGAGAGAGTCATACTCATGGCTTACAATGGTAGAGAGCTGATGGCTCCAGAACTTCTGCAGAGGGGCTTTTATCCCTTGTCCCCTTCACCTGATCTTTCCTCTACAAAGACTAAGATGCTTCTCGTGAAATATGGCTGATTAGATCCTTAAAGATGTCCTTTGTGAGGGACTGTCAGGAAAAACGACTAGTGGAGGAAAGGGAGGATTGGCCAATAATCTTCATTACTTTAGGGTTAGTGCTGCTAGGCAGCCATGCTCCTTGAGCAGAACTGGTTTCTTCTGGTCACATTTTGATTTCAGTGCTGTTCTTAACAGGTACAGAGGTCTACCAAGTTACTGAGTAAAGAATGCATCGATTTTTATCTAGTCGGACCTACTTTTATAAACACGTTACATATAAAGCACACAGGCAAACTCACTTATAACAGAATCTATAATGTGATATAACCTTTCAGTTCAGTTCAGTCGCTCGGTCATGTCAGGCTCTTTGCAACCCCATGAACCGCAGCACGCCAGGCCTCCCTGTAGCCATCAACTCTCTGAGTCCACCCAAACCCATGTCCGTCGAGTTGATGATGCCATCCAGCCATCTCATTCTCTGTCATCTCATTCTCCTCCTGCCACCAATCCTTCCCAGCATTAGGGTCTTCCAATGAGCCAACTCTTCGCATCACATGATCAAAGTATTGGAGTTTCAGCTTCAACATCAGTCCTTCCAATGAACACCCAGGACTGATCTCCTTTAGGATGGACTGGCTGGATCTCCTTGCAGTCCAAGGGACTCTCAAGAGTCTTCTCCAACAACACAGTTCAAAAGCATCAATTCTTCGGTGCTCACCTTTCTTCACCATCCAACTCTCACATCCATACATGACCACTGGAAAAACCATAGCCTTGACTAGACAGACCTTTGTTGGCAAAGTAATGTCTCTGCTTTTTAATATGCTATCTACGTTGGTGATAACTTTCCTTCCAAGGAGTAGGCGTCTTTTAATTTCATGGCCGCAATCACCATCTGCAGTGATTTTGGAGCCCAAAAAAATAAAGCCAGCCAGTTTCTACTGTTTCCCCATCTATCTGCCATGAAGTGATGGGACCAGATGCCATGATCTTAGTTTTCTGAATGTTCAGCTTTAAGCCAACTGTTTCACTCTCCTCTCTCACTTTCTGCCATAAGGGTGCTGTCATCTGCATATCGGAGGTTATTGATATTTCTTCCGGCAATCTTGATTCCAGCTTGTGCTTCATCCAGCCCAGCGTTTCTCATGATGTACTCTGCATAGAAGTTAAATAAGCAGGGTGACAATATACAGCCTCGATGTACTCCTTTCCCTATTTGGAACCAGTCTGTTGTTCCATGTCCAGTTCTAACTGTTGCTTCCTGACCTGCATACAGGTTTCTCAAGAGGCAGGTCAGGTGGTCTGGTATTCCCATCTCTTTCAGAATTTTCCACAGTTTATTGTGATCCACACAGTCAAAGGCTTTGGCATAGTCAATAAAGCAGAAATAGATGTTTTACTGGTACTCTCTTGCTTTTTCGATGATCCAGTGGATGTTGGCAATTTGATCTCTGATTCCTCTGCCTTTTCTAAAACCAGCTTGAACATCTGGAAGTTCACGGTTCACCTATTGCTGAAGCCTGGCTTGGGGAATTTTAAGCATTACTTTACTAGCGTGTGAGATGAGTGCAATTGTACGGTAGTTTTCTTTGGCATTGCCTTTCTTTGAGATTGGAATGAAAACTGACCTTTTCCAGTCCTGTGGCCACTGCTGAGTTTTCCAGATTTGCTAGCATATTCAGTGCAGCTTTCACAGCATCATCTTTCAGGATTTGAAATAGCTCAACTGGAATTCCATCACCTCCACTAGCTTTGTTCCTAGTGATGCTTCCTATGGCCCACTTGACTTCACATTCCAGGATGTCTGGCTCTAGGTGAGTGATCACACCATCGTGATTATCTGGGTCATGAAGAACTTTTTTGTACAATTCTTCTGTGTATTCTTGCCACCTCTTCTTAATATCTTCTGCTTCTGTTAGGTTCCTACCATTTCTGTCCTTTATTGTGCCCATCTTTGCATGAAATGTTCCCTTGGTATCTCTAATTTGCTTTAAAACATCTCTAGTCTTTCCCATTCTGTTGTTTTCCTCTATTTCTTTGCATTGATCACTAAGGAAGGCTTTATCTCTCCTTGCTCTTCTTTGGACCTCTGCATTCAAATGGGTGTATCTTTCCTATTCTCCTTTGCTTTTGCAAAGAAATAGAGGAAAACAATAGAATGGGAAAGACTAGAGATCTCTTCAAGAAAATTAGAGACACCAAGGGGACATTTCATGCAAAGATGAGCACAATAAAGGACAGAAATTGCATGACCTAACAGAAGCAGAAGATATTAAGAAGAGGTGGCAAGAATACACAGAAGAACTATACCAAAAAAATCTTCATGACCCAGATAACCACAATGGTGTCATCACTCACATAGAGCCAGAGACCCCTGGAATGCAAAGTCAAGTGGGCCTTAGGAAACATCACTACAAACAAAGCTAGTGGAGGTGATGAAATTCCAGTTGAGCTATTTTAGATGCTAAAAGATGATGCTGTGCAAGTGCTGTACTCAATATACCAGCAAATCTGGAAAACTCAGCAGTGGCCACAGGACTGGAAAAGGTCAGTTTTCATTCCAATCCCAAAGAAAGGCAATATCAAAGAATGTTCACACTACCGCACAACTGAACTCATGTCACATGCTAGCAAAGTAACGCTCAAAATTCCCCAAGCCAGGGTTCAACAGTACGGGAACCATGAACTTCTAGATGTTTAAGCTGGACTTAGAAAAGGCAAGAGTAACCAGAGATTAAATTGCCAACATCTGCTGGATCATCCGGAGAAGGCAATGGCATCCCACTCCAGTACTCTTGCCTGGAAAATCCCATGGACGGATGAGCCTGGTAGGCTTCACTCCATGGGGTCGCAAAGAGTCGGACACGACTGAGCGACTTCACTTTCACTTTTCACTTTCATGCACTGGAGAAGGAAATGGCAACCCACTCCAGTGTTCTTGCCTGGAGAATCCCAGAGACAGGGGAGCCTGGTGGGCTGGCGACTACGGGGTCGCACAGAGTCGGACACGACTGAAGCAACTTAGCAGCAGCAGCAGCTGGATCATCGAAAAAGGAAGAGAGTTCCAGAAAAGCATCTACTTTTGCTTTACTGACTACGCCAAAGCCTTCGTGTGGATCACAACAAACTATGGAAAATTCTTCAAGAGATGGGAATACCAGACCACCTTGTCTGCCTCCTGAGAAATCTGTATGCAGATCAAGAAGCAACAGTTAGAACTGGACATGGAACAGCAGACTGGTTCCAAATTGGGAAAAGAGTACATCAAGGCTGTACATTGTTACCCTGCTTATTTAACTTATATGCAGAGTACATCATGTGAAATGGTGGGCTGGATGAAGCACAAGCTGGAATCAAGATTGCTGGGAGAAGTATCAATTACCTCAGATACACAGATGACACCCCACTTATGGCAGAAAGCAAAGAACTAAAGAGTCTCTTGATGAAAGTGAAAGACGAGAGTGAAAAGGCTGGCTTAAAGCTCAACATTCAGAAAACTAATATCATGGCACCCAGTTCCATCTTGTCACGGCAAATAGATGGGGAAACAATGGAAACAATGAGAGACTTCTTTGGGGGGGGGCTCCAAAATCACTGCAAATGGTGACTGCAGCCATGAAATTAAAAGACACTTGCTCCTTGGAAGAAAAGCTGTGACCAACCTAGACAGTGTATTAAAAAGCAGAGATATTACTTTACCATAAAAGGTCTGTCTAGACAAAGCTACAGTTTCTTCAGTAGTCATGTATGGATGTGAAAGTTGGACTATAAAGCAAGCTGAACACTGAAGAATTGATGCTTTTGAACTGTGGTGTTGGAGAAGACTCGTGAGAGTCCCGTGGACTGCAAGGAGATCCAACCAGTCCATCCTAAAGAAAATCAGCCCTGAATATTCATTGGAAGGACTGATGCTGAAGCTGAAACTCCAATACTCTGGCCACCTGATGCAAAGAACCGACTCACTGGAAAAGACCCTGATCCTGGGAAAGATTGAAGGCGGGAGGAGAAGGGGAAAACAGAGGATGAGATGATTGGATGGCATCACTGACACGATGGACATGAGTTTCAGCTAGCTCTGGGAATTGGTGATAGACAGGGAAGGCTGGCGTGTTGCAGTCCATGGGGTCGCAAAGAGTTGGACTCGACTAAGCTACTGAACTGAATGCATGTTTAATGAATTAACAGATCACTCAAATGTGCTTTCGTCTTCGTAGTTCGTTTTTGGCTCTGATGGGTCTTTGTTGCTGTGTGGGCTTTTCTCTAGCTGTGGTGAGTGGGAGCTACTCTCTAGCTATGGTGTGTGGCCCTCTCATTGCAGTGCTTTCTCTTGTTGTGGAACATGGGCCCTAGGGTTCGAGGGCTTCAGCAGTTGTGGCTTTTGGGCCCTAGAGCACAGACTCTATAGTTGTGGCACATGGGCTTAGCAAGGATATGCCATCTTCCCAGACCGGGGATCACACCAGTGTCTCCTGCCTTAGCAGGCAGATTCTTTACCACTGAGCCACTAGGGAAGCCCAGTGCTTTCTTCTTAACCTAGGAATTCCATCTCTAGAATGTATCATAAGGGATAATCAGACTAGTTCACAAACATGAAAAGCAATCAGCTGGATGCATCCAAATCTACATTATGGTAGATTGATAATAATAAAATAGTATACCATCACTAAAAATTAAAGCAAACTTTGTTGTTATTAAAAAAAAAACCTCATAATAAATTTTTAGATACACAAGAAAGCCATGGTCCTATTTTAAATATACATTTTTGTATACACAGTATGTTGGTACCTCCATTCCTTATGCGGAACCCTTGGAGCCAGACTGTTTTCACAATTCATAATGACGCACAGTTTATAAAGCTAAGACAGTATATTTACCAAATATTTTCCAAATCCTCAGTGGATTCTCAGGTGCCACCCCATGTGTGTGCATCAAACTTAGGGAAATATTTTTCATTTTCAATGCTTTTGGAATTACAATTTTAAAAACAAAAAGCTTAGAAAAATACATACCAAAATGTTAATGGTTATTATGAGAACAAATAACACCTAAATCTTGTCGTATTGCAAAATTTGCCACTCTACTGCTGCTGCTACTACCGCTAAGTCGCGTCAGTCGTGTCCGACTCTATGCGACCCCATAGACGGCAGCCCACCAGGCTCCCCCGTCCCTGGGATTCTCCAGGCAAGAGTACTGGAGTGGGTTGCCATTTCCTTCTCCAGGGCATGAAAGTGAGAAGTGAAAGTGGAGTCGCTCAGTCATGTCCGACTCAGTGACCCCATGGACTGCAGCCCGCCAGGCTCCTCCGTTCATGGGATTTTCCAGGCAAGAGTACTGGAGTGGGGTGCCATTGCCTTCTCCATGCCACTCTACTAACTCCCCCCAATTTGACTAACTGAAACCTGCTATGAGGCCACTAGCTTATAATTACAGGTTATTAAAAGAAATAACCCACAGACTATCACTGCACCAGAGATGACTCTGAAAGACATCACTGCTTCATGATATTGCTTAGATTCCTTTTTATGAAGACCCACCCAAGGGGAATGCCCAGCGACCTTTAGACCAAAACAACTCTGACTCCCATCATCAACTATCATCGACAGTGAACTGATATAGATATTGATATTTCACAAGCTTTTTGTGTCAGATGTTAGAGAAGTTATATTCAAACTTGTGACTCATTCTCAGCATACTTTACAACTAAACTGTATTTTTAGCCTTGTCCCTAAATTCACTTTTCCCTCATTCTTAGTATTCTCTTTGTCTCATTTTAAACTCATACTGTTTCGACATACTTAAAAACTACTCTCTTTTAAACAACATACCCTATTGTTTTATAATTTTATGGCTTAATTGTTATTTTTCTGCATTGTGCTTATTACTACTTAAAAAATAACTGACCCATGTGTCTATCCACTGTCTTTCTCCCCACCCTATCCTCATTAGAATGCAAGTTCCAGGATGGTGGAGACTTTGTTCTGGTCACTGCTATATTCTTAGCATCGATGATAATGTTTACATTTACATTAATAAATACCTGCAAACTGTAATGATTATGAAAACAGACCAATTACATCTTATGTCATAGTGTTACATAACAGAACTTTTCTGAAGTTAAAATTTATCTTCCATCTACATGATCTTTGACATTTTCGTATTTCTCTGCAAGAGGCCAGATGTACTCATGGATAGAGTCTAGTATTTAGCAATTTTCTACAAACTTATATGCATAATTGACTGGATCAATCCTGGATCTTATTCTTTATGGAAATAAATATTTCAAAATACAGAAAAGGCACCAGATGCAAAAAAAAAAAAAAAAAATTATTAATTTATGATAGAAAAAATCTGCAAATAGCAAATTATAGAATAACGGGAATGTTTAAACAAGTAACAGTATATCTATTATAATCATTATAATCATACAGCCATTAAAATATATTTATGAAGATTTTAATAACATGGAAAAATACTGATAACATGGGAAATTAAAAAAGAGGATTAAATTACACATACACTATGAGCTCAACATAAAAAAAGAAACAAAAATACTGTTGAATATACTATATAAAATATTAATGAACTGCCTCAGAGATAAGCAATTAACATGGATTTTCTTTACTTTTTTCTGTGTTTTGCAAATTTTCTATCATCAATACATATTATTTTATAATCAAAAAAGAATAGTTTTGTGATTCAGAGGTGAAGAAGTCTATACATTATTGTCATTAAAATCCTGAAAATTCTGTAAATTTACCATAGATAAACAAGCACCTTATTTACAACATAAAGTAACAAAGCGTGGTTAAGTAAAATAAATACTGTACCTTCACTGCTACGTGAAGCTTTGCTGTTTTCTTGGATGGTCCTGAGGCTTCATATGTTGTACCATCCACATCTACAGACATTGTGAAGACTGGGGCATGGACAGGGCCAGACTGAGATAAGAGCTTATACTGAAGCCCAGGCCTGATCTGATTCAGCCTCATTAGTGCATTCATAAGGTCTATTGCTTTACTATCCAGAACTGCAAGAGAAAGAGGAATGAGGTCAGAAATTAAACTACTTGCTTTAATCTATGTTTTTGTAGGTTCCTAGTAACCACTATAAACTCAGGTTTTAAAAAAGCAAGAATTTCAAAATGTACATATAAGTTAACTTCACTTCATAAATAATTCTAAAATTACAGCTTAAATACTTATGCTAACATCACTGTAAAGGTAACATGCATTAACATGTTTCTTGTTGTTTAGTTGCTAAGTCAATTCCAACTCTTTGTGACCCCATTGACTGTAGCCCACCAGGCTCCCTTGTCCATGGGATTTCCCAAGCAAGAATACTGGAGTGGGTTGCCATTCCCTTCTCCAGGGGATCTCCTGACTCAGGGATCAAACCAGTGTCTCCTGCAATGGCAGGTGGATTCTTTACCCATCAGAGAAGCCCACGCATTACTATAGCTATTAATTAATTTTAGTTTGCAAATATTAATATATCTTAAGCAAACAGTGCTTGAAAACAGAAGCTTTTCAGTTTCTTCAAACTCGAATTCAAATCAATCAAATTCTTCACTTTTTAATTTTTATTTCCTGGGACATAAATCCTTTCTAGTTCACATCTATAAGAATAAAGATTTTACACACTTTTCCTTAAGTTTCGTTTCATCTTCTTATTGGGATCTTTATCATCCCCTAATCCATCTTCAAATGGCCTCTTCAGAGCTGAAGACCCAGCACCTAAAAAAAGTTACAAGAGATTATCAGTTAAAACAATGATTCCACTAACTCTACCAAATGTACTTAATATGTTCAGGAAGGAAAAAATCTTAGGAATCACACAAGGACCATAACACCCTTTCACTGATCAATTAAAAATGTAGGGACTTCCCTAGTGGTGTAGTGGTTAAGACTGCGCTTCCAATGTAGGGGACGTGGCTTTGACCCCGATCGGTGAACAAAGATCCCATATGCCACATGGTGTGGCCAAAATATAAAAATTTTTTTAAATTTTAAAACATATATATGTTCAGTGCACTGCAGTTCAGTTCCGTCATGTCCGACTCTTTGCAACCCCACGGACTGCAGTACGCCAGGCTTCCCTGTTGATCACCAACTCTCGGAGCTTGCTCAAACTCCTGTCCATTGAGTGGGTGATGCCATCCAAGCATCTCATCCTCTGTCATCCCCTTCTCCTCGTGCCTTCAATCTTTCCCAGCATCAGGATCTTTTCAAATGAGTCAGCTCTTCGCATCAGGTAGCCAAAGTATTGGAGCTGCAGCTTTAGCATCAGTCCCTCCAATGAATATTCAGGGCTGATTTCCTTTAGGATGGACTAGTTGGATCTCCTTGCAGTCCAAGGGACTCTCAAGAGTATTCTCCAACACTACAGTTCAAAAGCATCAATTCTCTGGCGCTCAGCTTTCTTCATGGTCCAAGTCTCACATCCATACATGACTACTGGGAAAAAGCATAGCTTTGACTAGACAGACCTTTGTTGGCAAAGTAATGTCTCTGCTTTTTAATATGCTATCTAGGTTGGTCATAGCTTTTCTTTCAAGGAGCAAGCGTCTTTTAATTCCATGGCTGCAGTCACCATCTGCAGTAATTTTACAATTTTGTAATAGCAAAAATTTTAAGTGAATCTTCATGAAACAATATTAACCCTTCTTATATTTATTTTTCCATTTATTCACATATACTCATACAAATATCTATGCATATATTCACAACTGTATATGCATAAACAAAAAAAAGTTTGGAAAGATATATATCAAAATGTTAAAAGTAGTTATCTCTGGTAATAAGATTTATTTTCACTTATGTCTTTTCAAATATTTCTCTAAGTTAACATTTACTATATACATTTTTAAAGTCAACATGTTAAATATCATGCTTTTGGAAATCTGATTATTTCTCATATTACAAAATAATTCTTTTGCCTGCCCATTCAAATTCCTATTCAAGATTTTATTTACAGTTCATCATCCCCATTAAGTTTTCTTCAGCTTCTCGGTCATCTCAACTTTTTAAAAGAGTTTCTATGGTAGCAGAAATAAAAAGTGCCATATGGAGTCTTGTGTCATTGTCTATTTCATATAGAGACACCTTGTGTTTCCTTAGTGCTCTAGGAAGGTCAAAGATATTTTCTCCTTATCTTGTATCTTATAAAGTATCTAACATAAGATTTAGAAACAACATAATGGGTATGGAACAAAAACTAAAAACTAATATTATCAATTTCTTAGATAAAGCAACTACACTGTCAGACATAAAGCAGGAGTTTTATTTTCCAAAACAAAAACAATCAGAGAAAAGCTTATCAACCTGTCCAAGTACCTTAAAAGACCTGTGTTTTCAACTTAAAAGCTGGTTGTTGGGTTTCCTAAAGGAAAGTTACGCTCAAAAGATTCATGCCAAAAAAAACAATTCATGCATAATGATTCCAGATACTTCTTAGTGAAACTTTGTAATAACACTGAGATAACTACATATTCTCTGATCATCAAGATTTATAATCCCTTTGGGTAAACACTGACTTCAGCATTTGCTTGAGTCAATACTTACCACTCGGGTCAATGAATTGTGATGTTCTCTCTTCAACAGAAGGCAATATCTACTTATATCTGCTTAGTATTGTATTTCATCTCCATTACATAAAACTGTGCATATGCCAGTCTCCCAGAATGCAGTCATCAAGAGACAGAGTTAAGAAGGAACAACGTCTATTCAATCAGTCTCCCACTCATTAAGTTGCATTAAAAGCTGCTCTCTGATTGCCTGGAATTCACAAGCTGGCTTAAACATACAGATCTGTTCTCTAAAATCTCCAGCTACATGAACAGTTGCATGGATTAAGCTTCATTCTACCATCTCTGCTACTGGACAAGGGCTGTAAAATCTGGAGCTAATCATAATAGTAATGGGGTTGGGGAGCATGCCCTACAAAAAAACAAGCTGTTCTCAATATATACAGTACCCAGAAACAAGAAGTCATTTGAGAGGCAACAATTGTTAAAAGCAACAGGTGAGAGCTTACCACATGCCTGGCACTGTTCTTAATACTTTATATGAATTTATTTATTTAATTCTCACAAGCATCCTATGAAGTCTTTACTTCATCATTCTCATTACAATTTCATTCATGTATTTATCCAGCAACAAATATTAATAGAGCATTTCTATGTTCAGGACAGTTTTAGATGCTAGACATTGAGAACAAAACAACTTCCCTGTTTTTAGAGAGCGTGTGTGCACTTAGTGGTGGAGAAAGGCCAACATGTCATATGGTCCCAAGCACAATGCAGAAAAGTAAGAGACTTAAGGGAGAGGAGGCATTGCTATTTTTTAACATGTGGTGCCCATCAGAAACACATCACTTATAGATAAAGTAATTAACTGACAAAGACTTGAAGAAAAGAAATTCAGCTATTCGGGGAAAGAGCCCCAGGAAGAGAAAACTCAACTACAAAGGTCTTCCAGCAGGAACACACTAAGAAACAACATAAAGGCCTGAGTGGTGGAGTGGCACGAACAACACCGGGACAAGAGAAGACGATGAGCAAGAGCAGAAGTCCTCAACCTTAACTAACTCACTAGAGGAATTTTTGGAAAATACAAAAGTTCCACTTCTAGTATGAGAAAGTAAGTCAGTGGAAACAGACTTCCTGACAAGAGTAATTAGAAAAGCTGGACCAAATGCAGAATAAATATCTGCTCCTGTGCAATAATGAATCATGGAGTCAAGGTCCAGGAGATGAAGGAAACCTTGCACTGGGGGCCACATTTCCCTTGCAGGTATCTTCCACCCCCAGGAGAAGCCACTAAGAACTGAACAGAGCACTTCTTAAAAAACTTTTTTTATTATGGAAAATTTCAAACACACACAAAAATGTAAACAGTAGTATAATAAATTGCCATGAATCCATCAATTAGCTTTAAGAATTATCAAAACGTGACCGATCTCATCCCATCTGTATCATTCTCTTGTCCTCTCTCCATTTTTGTTAAACAATTGACCCTTGTTGGTTATTTATTTTAAATATAGCCATGTGTACATGTCAATTCCAAACTCTGTAACAATCCCTCAGCTTCAGGTAATGGTAAGTTCTGAACAGAGTACTTTTAATAGGCACCCAGGTCTCAGGAATCAAAACCTGAACTTTAAGGATCTCCAAAAGAGGAAGGCCTGGTGAATTCCCCACACTGTGGAATGGCCCTCTCCAATGCCCTATGTGGGAAGTAAATGAAGTGGAAATAGTCTGGATTTCACAAGGATGAGGCCCAGCTTCAAATCACCTAAACCCCCAATGGCATTAGGATGATCCAGATTGCCAATTCCACTCGCCCAGAAGCAAATATGAATGCTCCATGAAGGAGGGCTCATTACTCTAGTCATTAAATTCTAAAAGTTTTTCAACTTATATTTCCAGTACTCAAAACAAAAACACATGAAAACACAAGATATTCTGAATAAAAATCATGAGAATCAGCAGAAAATAGAAACAGATCCCCAAAAGACACTGAAGATGATGCATTCTTTCAGAAACAAACTGTATTAAAAAGAATGATCAGACTTCTCAAAAAGAAAAGACATCAAGAAGAATTTCTGCCACAGTATCTAAAGCTAGAAGAGCCAAGATTCTAGAAATTAAAAACTGAAAGACCTACAATTGGAAATAGACAACCCATAATTGAGGGGAACTGACATACCTATCTCAATAATTAAGAGAATAAAGTTTAAAAAAATTATACTACAGATGTATAAGATTTAAACAACATAAAGATCAAATGTGACCTGACATGTAAAGAATATTCTGACTCCACCAACTGCAGAGCATACACATCTTTTCAAAGTATGAATCATTTATAAAAAATGACCATGTGCTGAGCCATAAACTAAGTTTCAAGAAATACCAAGTTCAGTTCAGTCGCTCAGTTGTATCCGACTCTTTGCAACCCCATGGACTGCAGCACGCCAGGCTTCCCTTGCCATCACCAACTCCCAAAGCTTGTTCAAACCTCATGTCTATGAAGTCGGTGATGCCATCCAACCATCTCATCGTCTGTCATCCCCTTCTCCTGCCTTCAATCTTTCCCAGCATCAGGGTCTTTTACAGTGAGTCAGTTCTTCGCATCAAGTGGCCAAAGTATTGGAGCTGCAGCTTCAGCGTTATTCCTTCGAAAGAATATTCAGGACTGATTTCCTTTAGGATCGAATGGGTTGACCTCCTGCAGTCCAAAGGACTCTCAAGAGTCTTCAACCAACACCACAGTTCAAAAGCATCAATTCTTCAGCACTCACAGCTTTCTTTCAGTCCAACTCTCACATCCATACATGACTACTGGAAAAACCATAGCCTTGACTAGACGGACCTTTGTTGGCAAAGTAATGTCTCTGCTTTTTAATATGCTGTCTAGGTTGGTCATAGCTTTTCTTCCAAGGAGTAAACCTCTTTTAATTTCATGGCTGCAGTCACCATCTGCAGTGACTTTGGAGCCCTAAAAAATAAAGTCAGCCACTGTTTCCACTGTTTCCCCATCTATTTGCCATGAAGTGATGGGACCAGATGCCATGATCTTCATTTTTTTAATGCTGAATCTTAAGCCAGCTTTTTCACTTTTATCAAGAGGCTATTCAGTTCCTCTTCGACTTCTGTCATAAGGGTGGTGTCATTTGCATATCTAAGGTTATTGATTTTCCCCCAGCATTCTTTGGGACTGCAAGGAAAATGGACCATTTCCAGTCCTGTGGCCACCGCTGAGTTTTCCAGACTTGCTGGCATATTGAGTACAGCACTTTCACAGCATCAACTTTTAGGATTTGAAATAGCTCAACTGGAATTCCATCACCTCCACTAGCTTTGTTTGTAGTGATGCTTCCTAAGGCCCACTTGACTTCACACTCCAAGATGTCTGGTTCCAGGTGAGTGAGGACACCACTGTAGTTAGCTGGGTCATGAAGATCTTTTTTGTACAGTTCTTCTGTGTATTCTTGCCACCTTTTCTTAATATCTTCTGCTTGTGTTAGGTCCATACCATTTCTGTCCTTTATTGTGCCCATCTTTGCATGAAGTGTTCCCTTGATATCTCGAATTTTCTTGAAGAGATCACTAGTCTTTCCCATTCTATTATTTCCTCTATTTCGTTGCATTGATCGCTGAGGAAGGCTTTCTTCTCTCTCCTTGCTATTCTTTGGAACTCTGCATTCAGATGGGTATATCTTTCGTTTTCTCCTTTGCCTTTAGTTTCTCTTCTTTTGTCAGCTATTTGTAACACCTCCTCAGACAACCATTTTGTCTTTGCATTTCTTTTTCTTGGGGATGGTCTTGATCACTGCCTCCTGTACAACGTCACAAGCCTCTGTCCATAGTTCTTCAGGCACTCTGTCTATCAGATCTAATCCCTCGAATCTATTTGTCACTGCCACTGTATAATCAAAAGGGATTTGATTTAGGTCACACCTCAATGGTCTAGTGGTTTTCCCTACTTTATTCAATTTAAGTCTGAATTTTGCAATAAGGAGTTCATGATCTGAGCCACAGTCAGCTCCTGGTTTTATTTTTGCTGACTGTATAGAGCTTCTTCATCTTCTCCTGCAAAGAATATAATCAATCTTATTTTGATGTTGACCATGTGGTGATGTCCATGTGTAGAGTTGTCTCTTGTGTTGTTGGAAGAGGATGTTTGTTATGACCAGTGCGTTCTCTTGGCAAAACTCTGTTAGCCTTTTGCCCTGCTTCATTTAGTACTCCAAGACCAAACCTGATGGAGTGTGAGGGGGTAGGGGTGCAGCAGAATAACACAAAGCATGTTCTCAGATCACAGTAGAATAAGTGAGCTCAAAAATAGAGATTAACTAGAAAATCTTCATTTGTCTGGATATTAAGCAATGACATTTAAATGTCTTGTGTGTCAAAGAACTGGTAACAAGGGAAAATTAAAAAATAGTTTTAACCAACTGATAATGAGTAAATACTAATGTAAAAAGTATCATTTCACACGCTAGTAAAGTAATGCTCAAAATTCTCCAAGCCAGGCTTTAGCAATACGTGAACTGTGAACTTCCAGATGTTCAAGCTGGTTTTAGAAAAGGCAGAAGAACCAGAGATCAATTGCCAACATCCGATGGATCATCGAAAAAGCACGAGAGTTCCAGAAAAACATCTATTTCTGCTTTATTGACTATGCCAAAGCCTTTGACTGTGTGGATCACAATAAACTGTGGAAAATTCTGAAAGAGATGGGAATACCAGACCATCTGACCTGCCTCTTGAGAAACCTGTATACAGGTCAGGAAGCAACAGACTGGTTCCAAATAGGAAAAGGAGTACGTCAAGGCTGTATATTGTCACCCTGCTTATTTAACTTCTATGCAGAGTACATCATGAGAAACGCTGGGCTGGAAGAAGCACAAGCTGGAATCAAGATTGCCGGGAGAAATATCAATAACCTCCGATATGCAGATGACACCACCCTTATGGCAGAAAGTGAGAGAGGAGAGTGAAACAGTTGGCTTAAAGCTCAACATTCAGAAAACTAAGATCATGGCATCTGGTCCCATCACTTCATGGGAAATAGATGGGGAAACAGTGGGAACAGGGGCTGACTTTATTTTTCTGGGCTCCAAAATCACTGCAGATGGTGATTGCAGCCATGAAATTAAAAGATGCTTACTCCTTGGAAGGAAAGCTATGACCAACGTAGATAGCATATTAAAAAGCAGAGACATTACTTTGCCAACAAAGGTCCGTCTAGTCAAGGCTATGGTTTTTCCAGTAGTCATGTATGGATGTGAGAGTTGGATGGTGAAGAAAGCTGAGCGCCGAAGAATTGATGCTTTTGAACTGTGGTGCTGGAGAAGACTCTTGAGAGTCCCTTGGACTGCCAGGAGATCCAACCAGTCCATCCTAAAGGAGATCAGTCCTGGGTGTTCATTGGAAGGACTGATGTTGAAGCTGAAACTCCAATACTTTGGCCACCTCATGTGAAGAGTTGACTCATTGGAAAAGACTCTAATGCTGGGAAGGATTGGGGGCAGGAGGAGAAGGGGATGACAGAGGATGAGATAGCTGGATGGCATCACCGACTTGATGGACATGAGTGTGGGTAAACTCTGGGAGTTGGTGATGGACAGGGAGGCCTGGCGTGCTGTGATTCATGGGGTCACAAAGAGTCAGACATGACTGAGTGAACTGAACTGAATGTAAAAAGAGTATAATGCACATAAATCTGGGCATAAAGGAAAACAGTCTTAATAGTGTATATGATAACATAAGAGGCTTGACACTAATAATGTATTCACCTCAAAATTTTTCTTAAAAGAACAGCAAATTAAACCTAAAGAATGTAGTGAGGAAGAACAAAGGACAGGAACAGAAAGCAATGAAATTAAATAAAAGCATATGCCAGGAGATGATCAAGAAACTCAAAAGCTGATTTCTTTTTAAAGACTAATAGCACTGATAAATTTGTAGTGAGAGTGATCAGAAAAAAAGAAGGTACAAAAATGTATAAAAGAGGACATCAATATTGCAGACACTAAGAACAGGATCTTATAAACTACTTTATTTTTAAATTTAGATGAAATGAACAAATTCCTAGAAAGACACAATTTACCAAAACTCTCATAAGAAGATAGCTTGACACACATTAAGGAAATTAGATCCATAAGTTAAAACCTTTCCACAAAGAAAACCTTACACTCAAATGGTTTCACTGGTAAATTCTTCCAACCATTTAAGGAAAAAATAACATCAATATTACACAATCTCTCCCAAGGAACAGAAAAAGAAGGATGGATACTTCTCAACTCATTTTAAGAGGCCCGCAAAACCTTACAGCCAAAATTGGACAAAACATTACAACAATGGAAAACTGCTGATTAATCTAACACACAAAAACCTGTGTTTCTATGAACTGCTCACTAAAACCCACACAAGGTTGTTCACAGCATCTTTATCTGTAATAGTCAAAAACTAGAGACAAACAAAATGTCCTACAATAGGTGCATGACTTAACCAAACTCTGGTTCATTTGTGCCACAGAATCCTACTTAACAGTAAAAAGGAATAAACTATTGACATGTACCAACAACATGGATGGGTCACAAAAGTACCATGCTAAGTGGGAGGATAAGGATCTCAAAAAATCACATAATGATAACTTCATTGATATAAAATTCTTGAAGTAACAAAATTACAGAGATGGAGAAAAATGAGTAGTTTCCAAGGCTTGAGGGCTTCCCTTGTAGCTCAGCTGGTAAAGAATCCGCCTGCAATGCGGGAGGACCCGGGTTCAATCCCTGGGTTGGGAAGATCCCCTGGAGAAGGGAAAGGCTACCCATTCCAGTATTCTGACCTGGAGAATTCCATAGACTGTATAGTCCATGGGGTCACAAAGAGTCGGACATGACTGAGCAACTTTCACTGCAAAGCTTGAGGATGGCTGAAGGAAGAGGAGCGGGATTGCTCTAAACAGGCCACATACACAAGTTCTCTGTGGTGATGAAATCGTTTGTGTCTTGATTGCCAGGGGGTTACACAAATCTACACGTTATAAAGTGGCATAAAATCTATACACACATTGTATAAATGTCAACGTCTTGGTTTCCATATTCTCCTATAGTTACATAAGAGGTAACCACTGGGAGAAACCAGGTGAAGGGTCCATAGGACATCTCTGTATGATCTTAGCAATTTCCTATGAATCTGTAATTATAGGTAACAAGGGGAACAACAACAACAAAAAGAAACCTGCTGCTTTATTGAGAACAGGTAAGATGGGCAAGGAAGACCAGGTACGGCAGACAGACAATACAAAGGTAAGAGATGACAAGGGCAGCTTAGGCCAGGATGGCAGCAGTGAAGAAGTTAAAGAGCTGAATACTAGACACGCTTTGAAAGTAAAACAGCCAGATTTGCTGCTGATGTGCACGTGGGTGAAAGAAAGAGAAGATTCAAGGGTGAAGGTTTTTGGCCTGAGCACAGAGTTGGGTAGTTTCCAACGTCTGGGATGGCGATAACTATGGGAAGAACAGGTGAGAAGGACAGGACATCTGAAGTGTGAGGTGTCTGTGAGATATCCATGAGGAAACACTGAGAGGCATTTAGATAGGGAGGGCTGAGGTCAAGGGCTGAGAGTCTAGAGTGAAAACATAAACTTCACAATCTGTAGTGAATAGAAGGTATTTCGAGACAAGAGACTAGATGACGTCTCTGAAAGAGTCTAAACGGCTGTAAATAAAGAAAAATGGTCTGAGGTCTGCACCCTGGACACTTTAATATTCAGAAATCAGGAAGACGAGAAAAAACAAAGACAGCTGAGGAAAGTACAGTGGTGTAAAGATCCATGACAAAGTAATGACCTGGACGTCAAATGAAAAGTAGTATTTCACGTCAGAAAAAGTGTCTGACAATACCAAATGCTGTTGAGGATATAAAACAATAGGAACTCTCATACACTTCTGGTAGGAATATAAATTGCTATGTGTACCACTTCCTAGATCATACACTGGTCCACAGTAACTCCTGCATCTATACTCCAGAAGGCATATATAAGTAAGCTCCCAGCAACAATGTGGGTGGCTGCCAAAAAATAAAAAGAAGCCTAATGTCCTTCCAGAGTACAATGGCTAAACTACAGCATATTCATAATGGACATTATATAAGTATAAAATGAACTATGACTATAGGCAGTAACGTGAAAGTATCCCAAACAACACTGGACAGAAAGATGCCAGTCACGGAAGATTAAATTTAGTAGGATTTTATTTCTGTAAAGTTCTACGCAATAGCAAATTAAATTAAGAAAGCACACAAAGGTGGAAAAGCTTTAAAGAAAATCAAGAATATTATCATCAAAATATCAGTAGTTCAAGGAGCAGGGAAGTGATGTGTTAGGATAAATAAATGTTTTCTGAGAAGCTGACAATGTTCTGTTTCTTAACTAGGATGGTGATTAGATAGAATTTTTAAATAATTAGTTTTTTAATGATACATATCTTATATTTTTCTATATATAACTAATTATATCGGAAAAAGTGTTCATCTGTGCCCAGTGTTGCTGAAAAGGTCACAGGAGAGATTTAGGTAGAGAGATGAGGAAGAAAGTCTGGTTAGAATAAGCTTTAAAGAAAGTGAGGAAAAGGAAAAAGAAACAACAGACCACTCTTTCCAAAAGTACTCCTATAAAAGGGAGCAGCTTCTTCCTGTTGGAGAAAGTTGCAGAAGCAAGGGGGAGTTTAGCTTTGTTTTTCAAATGAGAGTCATCACAGCAGGTTTTGATGCTGATGAGAACGGTCCAGCAGAAGAGGAGGAATTGATGCTGGTGAGAAAAGAAAGAATTGCTAGAATGATGTCCATCTGTAGGCAAAAGGGGATGTGATATAGTGGATGAGTAGAAAGGCTGGGCTTTACCCAGTCAAGGGAAGGAAAGGAAAGTGCAAGGGGACCTCAAGCAAACAAGGTCATCAGTTGAGAAGGAGGACTGGGGAGAAAAGGATAAAAGTGATAGAAGATGTGCAACAGTCGTCTAGGAAAATTGGAGAACTCTAGAACTTACAGGAGAACTGCCACCCAACACAAATAGTCTACTTAAGGTTAATGTCTGAAACTTAAAGGGAAAGCACTTAAGATGACCAAGTATTTTTTTCTTCCATGATGTCTAACAACCTGGTGTAGGCAAAGAGTTGGATTTCAACCAGAGTTGCTGGGAAGAGAGGATTAACAAAGAAGGAATATGCAAGGGAGTGATCATAATGAGAGACCTCATGACTATAAGCAGAGAAGTGACAGAAGTGAGAACACAAGCAAGGTGAAGCACTCTGAGAAGTTAACAGAATCAATGATGAGTATCAGGAATTGGAGCAGAAGTACTAGACATTATGACAACTAGAGGCGGTTACAATGTGGGATTTTTGAGAATGAATTAGGGAGAGGGCACAAGTATACATACTGAAGACAAGATCTAGGATATGTCCTCAAAATGCACACCTAAGACGAAGTAGAAAATATTTGTGAGAGAGGAAGTCAAGGAATTAAGAAGTCAGAATTCTAAAGAAAAAAAATCATCTAAATGCATATTGAAATCACCAAGAATTCTAAAAATAAAGTTTAAAAGCCAATGTCAGGAAGCCAGGTGCTAAAAACATGAAAGCATGAAGAACAATGCAGCTCATGTCTGGAGGCAACAGCCTTGACTCCCTCATCTTACGGCCAAGCCATGCAGCTAGTAACTGATAGGACTCAAATGGAAACACCAACTGTCTGGTTCTATTTTAAGCTATATATTGACAGACCAGCAGTTCCCAAAATGTTGAGAAAAAACCTTTAAAGTTAAAAGAAGTCTAACTCACATAACAATAGATACACTTTTCAGTTCAGTTCAGTGCAGTCACTCAGTCATGTTCAACTCTTTGCAACGCCATGAATCGCAGCACAACAGGCCTCCCTGTCCATCACCAACTCCCGGAGTTCACCCAAACCCATGTCCATCGAGTCGGTGATACCATCCAGCTATCTCATCCTCTGTCATCCCCTTCTCCTCCTGCCCCCAATCCTTCCCAGCATTAGGGTCTTTTCCAATGAGTCCACTCTTCGCATGAGGTAGCCAAAGTATTGGAGTTTCAGCTTCAACATCAGTCCTTCCAATGAACACCCAGGACTGATCTCCTTTAGGATGGACTGGTTGGATCTCCTTGCAGTCCTAGGGACTCTCAAGAGTCTTCTCCAACACCACAGTTCAAAGCATCAATTCTTTGGCGCTCAGCTTTCTTCACTGTCCAACTCTCACATCCATACATGACTACTGGAAAAACCATAGCCTTGACTAGACAGACCTTTGTTGGCAAAGTAATGTCTCTGCTTCAGACAAATGAGTCCGAAATGCAGTACTTGGATGCAATCTCAAAAATGACAGAATGATCTGTTTGTTTCCAAGGCAAACCATTCAATATCACGGTAATCAAAGTCTATGCCCCAACCAATAACGCTGAAGAAGCTGAAGTTGAACGGTTCTATGAAGACCTACAAGACCTTTTAGAACTAACACCCAAAAAAGATGTCCTTTTCATTATAGGGGACTGGAATGCAAAAGTAGGAAGTCAGGAAACACCTGGAGTAACAGGCAAATTTGGCCTTGGAGTACACAATGTAGCAGGGCAAAGGCTAATAGAGTTTTGCCAAGAGAACACACTGGTCATAGCAAACACCCTCTTCCAACAACACAAGAGAAGACTCTACACATGGACATCACCAGATGGTCAATACCGAAATCAGACTGATTCTATTCTTCGCAGCCAAAGATGGAGAAGCTCTATACAGTCAGCAAAAACAAGACCGGGAGTGGACTGTGGCTCAGATCATGAGCTCCTTATTGCCAAATTCAGACTTAAATTGAAGAAAGTAGGGAAAACCACTAGACCATTCATGACCTAAATCAAATCCCTTATGATTATACAGTGGAAGTGACAAATAGATTTAAGGGACTAGATCTGACAGACAGGGTGCCTGATGAACTATGGACAGAGATTCTTGACATTGTACAGGAGACAGGGATTAAGACCATCTCCATGGAAAAGAAATGCAAAAAAGCAAAATGGCTGTCTGAGGAGGCCATACAAATAGCTGTCAAAAGAAGAGAAGCGAAAAGCAAAGGAGAAAAGGAAAGATATTCTCATCTGAATGCAAAGTTCCAAAGAATAGCAAGGAGAGATAAGTAAGCCTTCCTCAGCAATCAATGCAAAGAAATAGAGGAAAATAACAGAATGGGAAAGACTAGAGAGCTCTTCAAGAAAATTAGAGATACCAAGGGAACATTTCATGCAAAGATACACTTTTACTATCCAATAAAAGACAAAACACAAAACCAGAAGAACTACTACGAATTCAGTGACTAAAATAAAATTTTTCATTATTAACTCTAAGAATCTACAAATATATATGAAATTTCTATTCAGTCATTCAATCTAGAGACATGGTTATGTGAATCTCTTTCAAAAATGCTGCTGAGTGAGCCCTCTCTGCAAGAAAATGGCTATCATTCCACATTTATTGAGCATTGGTTTGTAATAGCTCTGTGGTGGGCTCTGGAGGATTCCTTACCCCTGAGGAATTTACAGCAGAAGGCAGTGATACTCAAACTTTTCAGTCTCAGGACCACTTTATCCTCTTAAAAATCATTGAGCACCCAAAGAACTTTGTTTTGTGGGTAGTATCAATCAATAGTTAGCATATTAGAAATTAAAACAAAAATTTTAATACAAAAAATTCATTAGCCATCAGAGTGACGATGCCATCACAAGTCATATGCAGCTTCTAGAAAACTGTAAACTCATGAAAGAGCAGAAATGGGTGGAAAAAAAAGCTTTAGTATTATTATGAAATAATTTTGATTTGGTAGACTCCTTGAAAAGTGTTTAGACACATTGGAATTCTGTTCTTTAAATAAACAGATTGGGCCACTGCACTATTTTTGTCATAAAAAAAATTATTAGAATAGTATCATTCCTGGTAGGTGGGATGCCCCAGGTGAAAATAACTGGTGTTAAACATCCCACCTTCTAGTATAACAGGAGAGAGAGGGAGGGAGGTTTTTTGTGGCATAATGAGAATAAGAAGGTTCACATTTGAGTATGTACTGTTTCCAAGCACTGAGCTGGGCATATAATCTGACAATAGCCAATAAGTGGGAGTAATACCCACAACACAAGAGATGAACTAATTGCTCAAGGCCTAAAGCTAGTGAGCAGGGGCACTGTGAGGGGAATCCGGTCATATTGACCCTAAAGCCTTTGCTCTTTCTGCTGAAACTCTGAGTTCACACAGACTAGAACAAATGGAAAACAGTTCTGAATTTTCCAATATATTTTTCTCCTTCATTATGCTTATGTTTTCTCTTTCTTGGTTCCATAACACTTCCAAGCATGACAAGATCATCAAACTGATGAGTGACCATGACATCTCCCCCTAGCTTGTGACTTTTCTCTTCACTTCAGACCAAGGGTTCTCAGAGTGTCATCCCTAAGTCTATGCAGTAATGGAATCTGATCAACAATAGCCAAATGAGTTTGTCACTAGAAAGAACAAATGAAAGCAAGTTGATGTTATTGATGGGACAGAAGAAAATGAGGAAGAAAAGCAGTAAACGCTCTTAAATATGACTTGGGTTAAAAACTTCAAATTCTCTCAGCTCTAACAAGAGAAACATTTCACGATCATCTCCATCACTGCCCACATGCAACCCCAATACAAAATATTTATACTCACCTTCTTTATCAGTAACTGACCAGGAATATTTCTGAAAAGGCTTACTAGATGGAAGAGGGTCCATCTCCAGCACTTTATAGATCTGACCAAAGGCTGATAGTCTGAGTGCATGCTAAAGAAAAAAAGATTGTATTTATTCAAATTTTTCATTCATAAAGCCCTTAGAACATCTAGCTAAAAACACATTCATCAAATGCTATTATTATGATGACAAAAGTCCCCAACAGAAGGCAAGAAAAAAGTTTTTAAATAAATTACATGATATCCCTTCTAAGAGACCACAGTCATAGGGCCCATCTCCTACCTGTGCACTGTGGGTAATATCTTCTTTTTGCTGGATGGTCATATAGCTTAGAGCATCTGTTGGATCTCGCTCACAAGGATCATGAAGACCAGGACCTCCTTTGGCAAAGGCAAAAAAAACACACAAGTACCATTCAGAACTGAACTTAGAATTCAATAAACTAACACAAAATAGAGAGAAAGAAAAAAATGGACAAGAAAAAGAAAAGAAAAGAAAAAAAAAACCTAAAAGAACAAGGTTAAAAGTCTGCTGAATTAAATGGAGTAAAATGGACACTTATTTCCAATATGTTAGCATTTAAATGTCCTTATTTTACTAGAAGGCATTTGTATATCTAAGGTCAAAATTGGGTCTTAACTCTGAAAATTTAGAAACAGCATGATGAATCACCCCAAATCTTTTAAGGGATTATATATGGAAAAAAAGACCAAATTTAATTTTTCCAAATTAAACACCAGACTGCAAACAGAATGAATGTTATACATTTTAACTTAACATAACCATTTTCAAATTCAGAGTTCTGGGTAAAGCAACTTCATAGCAGACACAATATCTTATTAGTACCTTTTATGTTAGTACATATAAAACATAAATTACAATTATTGAAAGAGTTTTATGACACTTCTAGTTGCTAAAATTCAACGCAAAACAACTCCTACACATCATTTTCCTGTGTAGAGGACAAACTTAGCACATAATAGAAAACTAAATTAAAATGAAATTGTTCTGATTCTTCTGCCTCCAGAGTTTGAAACCCTTACCAGGAAGTAGAATTCCAGATGCCAAACACTCCATTACTCGTCTCAAGGCCTCCCCAGCGCCCAAAGGTCTATTACAAGTACCTATAGACTTTTCACATATAAGCTCTAGTGGCTAGAAGATATTAAATTACAAATTAGTACATGCACCAAGTGTTAAAAGGTTTCCAGTTAAATGTGAGCTGACATTTCTATCTACAATGGAGGCCAAAAAGGTTAAAGTCCATTTACCATTTAGGGCCCAATTAACTTTTCCCACTTGATTATCAAGTTTTACCCCAGCCAGGGTGCTTAAATCAACCATTTTTGAGAGAACATATTCAGAAGACTTTTTGCTACAAAAACTTTATTTTCAGTTACCCTGAAAGGATTACTAAAGAAACTGCAGTCATCTAACTTAACAAAGATTTAACAAGCCTTCATGTAGGTTAGTAATGGCCAATAAATAATCAGTGTTCAAACCCAGCCCACCTATCTCCCACTTAACCTAGGACGGGCTCAAACCATAATAAGACTTCATTCCACACATTCTGTCCCAAGTAGTACAACTGGAATTAAAAACGGACCAAATCTCCATATTTAATAAACTAAAAGGTTCATGATGCCAATATCAAAGTAATAACTGCTAAATTAATCTAAAGTAACCCTTTATAGCTTTCCTTGTTTCATAATGTTCTTTATTGGGTCAAGCATAATAATTTCCAAATTAATTAAGTCTGGCAACATACATTTTAAACTACAGTTAACTGTACTATTCACCTAACTTTAATTACTAGTATGAACTTATTTTTAAATGTCTATACTCAAAAGAGAAAGGAAAAGAAGGTATGGGAACCTTATACTGGTATACTAGGTAATTTTTATTTTAAATGGAAGTAGCACTGAAAGAGAAATGTGCCAGTCAAGCATGCTTTTCCAGGCAGTAGGTGAATAATCATCAACCATCAGTGGAGAGTAAAAGTGCAGGAAGACACTCACTTTTAACAGGTAAAGAATCTTTTGTCAGAAAAAATATCTCAGTCTCTATAATATGAATATGATGAAGTAAAAGAGACATTTTTCACACATAAGCTCTAGTGGCTAGAAGATATTAAATTACTTATTAAATTTACATATTTTATAAATTAATGTAAATTTGTAAATGCAAATGGATGTATAATACAAATGAAATTCATTAAAAAATCATATAAAAAGCTCTATAATTTTTTTCCCAGAACTTACAAACAGATAAATGCATACCTTAGCCAACTCAGAATACAGTAACATATAATTTCTACAGGATTTCCTCTGACTATAGTTTCAGAATTTGCTTTTAATCATATTTAAGTACTTACCCATCCTTTTAATGGTGCCCATGTAGGGACTCTGTTGCACAAATCACGGAGAATGCGGAGGACAATTACACATGACTTTAATCCATTTGCCCTTGCCTAAAACAAACAAAATGATTCCAATATCCCTGTTGAAATCCATTCTTCATTTTAAGGACACTGATCATGGACAGGTTCTTTAAAATGAATACTAACTGGTCAATCATTCATAAGTTGTCAAAGCAAACCAAAAAATCAAGTTATTAAAAGTAGTAAAATTATGGTTTAGAAAGGCAGAGTTTAAAGTAAAGGAAGTATATTATTATAATTGGCTTTATATGGCAATATAAAGCAACTCCATTTCCAGGCAACTGTCTTGAATTTTTAGCTTTTCTCATCCATGTTTGCATTTTATAAGCTATCATTTGAAATTCAGAATACTAAGTCCAAAAGGATTATATGACAATTAAACATGAGTAACTATAGTAGAAGCTACAGTAGGCACTTCACCTAAATTAAATCATTTACTCCTACAATAACCCTAAGAGGTAGAGTGCACCCCAGTTCATACACTACATGGAAACCATTAAGCGGCAGGTGTCCCGAATGAAACCTGCACAGGGTCACAGTCACAGTAAGAGAAGAACAAAAGGCCAACCTGAAACCATTTGGCATGTCGAAGAGACGCCAAGGCGTTCAGGCATTTCTGCCTGTCCAATAAGTCCGGAGGATCTTTCATCGCAACCTTTTCTAATGGGAAAATGGGATAAAGAGAGACAGATACAATTTGACCAAGGGGTTCCTGTCAAATTACCAAGTAATACAAATAAAAAGAAGAGCAGCATATGAGTGAACTAATAAGACTCCCAGAAGATTTCAGGTTTTGGCTTTGTTGCTTTCTTTCTAAATTATGTGCACTATCATTACTTAGGTAAATCATCAACAGAGCCATTCTGCGCGCAAGTACAACAGGAGCACAAAGGCACTCGCTCAGTCAGTGAACAAGTCAGTGATCACTGCTACATACAATCTGGGATCTTATTAAGCACGTATGTAACATCACAGGGCACAAAATAGGGACACAGCACTTTTCCTTCGACAGGGTACAAAGAGTGGAAATCTGGGACCAATAGCAATAACAACTTTTCTTTATAGAAGAAGGGATTTTAATCACTAATCAGTTCTTAAGGAAAATTAGGGCTTAGGTCATCATTTTGAGATATACTAAGACTAACAATACACTGAGCATGGCAATTTTATTTTACAACAAAATTAACTCATCCAACAAGATAACCATTAATAGAAACTTTACCCCATTGATAAGACCTCTTCTAGTGCAACCATGGAGTTCTCTATTTCTTCTCTAAACCAAAACTATTAAAACTAAACTATGAAATATGTTGAAATACATTTCAAGTTTTGCATACCCTTTTTTTCCAAAAAGCAGCAAAGAATACTATTGAAGTACAACTATCTGACTTGCCTTAACATTTCAGAGTTGGATTTGATGGCCAAGAGCAGCAAAATTGAGAACTCAAACATGTGATTAGTGACAAATATTCATATTTGAGAAGATGTCACAAAATACTAAATCCATGTTTAGATAGCCAAATTTATTTCCTCTTAGCCACTAAGAAGTGGGTTTTTAAACGTTTGAAGAATCGGTGCATTAATTTAAATGCATATAACATACAAATGTTTCTTGGAGAAGTCTCTGTCTAATCCAATGACATCATGTTTACCTTCCTCTTTTAAGATCTCAGAGAGCCCACCGACACCCCCCGGCACAATCAGTCAGTCTCAGCAGTCTGCCTATGTGGGCTCTCGTTACTGGCTTCACATGTCAAGGCTGAAGTGCTACACACTGATTTTCTGACAGGTGAGCTCTACAGCAGATACCTGCACTGTTTCACATTAGTATCTGCCAACAAATTCACAGTATGGGCTCTCGTTCCATTACCCTTTTCTCCTCATAAAGTGGAAAGCCTCAAAAAGAAATGATAATGTGCTTCTATTTATAAACATATGCAAACACACTATAGGTATTTACTTCATAGGTGACCTAGTTCCTGTCTTTGCTTAATTCTTTTTAATGACACAAAACATACAAGTAATTCATTTTCGTGTTTACATGTCAAAAATGTTTAACTGTGGTCAATACAAACATCTGTGTAAAGCTCACATACAAGGCAGAACTACTATAAATGAACAGTTCTCTCTTAAAAGTTAGACATGACAAAGGTTGCTGCTGCTGCTGCTGCTGCTAAGTCGCTTCAGTCGTGTCCGACTCTGTGCGACCCCATAGCCGGCCACCCACCAGGAGCCCCCGTCCCTGGGATTCTCCAGGCAGGAATACTGGAGTGGGTTGCCAAAGGTTGACTGACTGCTAAATAATGTAATCTAAGAAAAGGAATAGACAATGCTTGTTTTTTAGGACTTTAAGAGTAAAGTAAACTATGTTTCATTCTGTCATTGGATCAAGTGAAAAGTATCAGGAAAGGTGGGAGGGCAGGAGGGCAGCAGGGGGCAAGAACAGTGGAAGAGGGGAAGGGTCAGAGAAGTTTGGGTAGGAAAAGACAAGGCAAAAGAACTCCATTTGAACTTTCTGATACTACTGTCCAGTGAACAGAGCTTGTAATTCACATCTGCTCATCACCACACAGACAGTTTTATAAGGGAACAATGGCAAAAGTGTTTAGATAAAGTCTCTTATTCCCAAAGTCAAATTATATTCATTAATTCTTATTTTAAAATACTAGTGACATCAGCTTGCTATAGACAGTCAACATTTGCAGGCAGCAGATTCTACTAAAAAGAGATGAAAGGGACAGGCAATGAACAGAAGACCTGACTAAATTCCCTTTAACATCACCATCAGAATGGCCACGTTTCTTCATGCTCTGATAGTCAAAAAGTCAAAAGATCCAAAATGTTTCAATATTCATAAGGTGAGAACAGCAGAGGGGATGTAATAATTCATCTCATTTTACCTTCTTCAAAGCTTCTTATTTTAAAACTATATAAATTTATGTGGCACTGTAGTGCTACTTGTAAGCCTTGCTTGCCTATTTCCTTTACATAATTAATAACATAGTTTTATATATTTTCATTCATTAAAAAATGTGACAATCACAGAATTGCTGCTGGAAAAACACTGCACTTCTCAAAGTAGAACCTTGAATTTAACATTTCTGTATAAACTTAAACATAGGTGTTTCAGTTTTGTGGAGAAACAAAGCTTTTCTGACAAAAAGGCCTCTTGGAGTCTTTAAGTCAGAAACAATGGAACTATGAACCATTTCATTTTTTTCCTATGCTGCTGCTGCTAAGTCGCTTCAGTCGTGTCCGACTCTGTGCGACCCCATAGACGGCAACCCACCAGGCTCTGCCGTCCCTGGGATTCTCCAGGCAAGAATACTGGAGTGGGTTGCCATTTCCTTCTCCAGTGCATGAAAGGGAAAAGTGAAAGTGAAGTCGCTCAGTCGTGTCCGACTCTTAGCGACCCCATGGACTGTAGCCTACCAGGCTCCTCTGTCCATGGGATTTTCCGGGCAAGAGTACTGGAGTGGGGTGCCATATATTTTTTCCTATAGTGACCAGTAAAACAGATTAAAAAAAAAAAAAAAAAAACCAGCATAGGGGATAGTAACAAAAATGCCAAAAGCAAAGAAAAACAGCTTTTAAAAAATTCATTGCTCAATAACCTGGCATCAGAGCATAAAGGTACATAAAACATTCTAAACAATGGAAGCACTGAAAGGAAGTCTATTATGCCTAACTTTTATTTGGTTAGGGGTTAGATCTGTGACCAGAAACACACCGTCCCGCAGGAAATGTTGGTCAGTTTCTCTCCATCCCTTACATGCTAGCTAATTCTGCCTGTTCACAAAAACACTAGCCTGCAGATGGGGCAGGGAAAAGCCAGAACATGACTGTGTTAAACAGGATTTATGTGTCTGGAACCTGGGCTCTTCAAAGGTAAAATAATCAAGCTGGGTTTTCATGAAGACCTCCCTGACATTTCAAAATTGGAATGAAGCTAAGCTACTGAGTCCATACTGACAGAATTTCTAAGGCAGCCTGAAGATATCCGGGCAGTCCTTCTCTCAATTCCTTGAGGCTGTGTGGAGAGCAGACATTAGGCTTCAAGTCACTATTCATGAGAAACCTCAGGCTACAATAATATGAACAGGTAAATGTAGCATGAAGGTAAAACAGAGCACTGTTATCCCAGTTTATGACAGAAACATCACTAGATACGACTTTTCTGCAATGCCTCAGTAGGCAGTGGGCCACTGGAAAGATGGTGGCTACAGGTTTACACAGGACAATGCAGGTCAAGCAGCTGGGGAAGGCAGGAGAATAAAGACGGCAGCATTGTCAGAAATCCTAGTTGTGACTTTTGGACTGGTCTTCCACCTAACAGGAGTCTCACTAGTGAACTTCTGACAAACTGCGTTGGAAGTTCACACTGGCAACTAAGGGGCGCTTGGGCAACTTTTCTGTGACCCCCTGAGAATCTCCCCTAATACTGAGCACTGCAGTTTATCTCAGCCTAAGTTACCACAAGTGCCTTTGTAGTTTTCCTATCCACTTGGTTTCAAAGTATAGTAAATACAGTAAGCAGCTGGATTTATCACCCTCATAGCAAATATACTTCTGGTTTAAAATCACAAGCACCAAAAGCAGCTTAGACCATGTGACGCTCAGAAAAACTAAGTCAGCTAAGATTCTCCTACGATCATCCTAGATAATAACTGGACTTGAGAGTCAGAAGAGATGGGTGAAACATCAGACTTTCTTCATTTATAAAACAGGACAACTATCTACCTCATGGCTGTTGAGAGTTAAATCATATATGAGAAAGTGCTTATAACATAGTAAGTTATAAAATACTTTAGCAAAGCAAAATCTTCAATATATATTACTTGAATTCTGAGATGTCCATTGTTAATGCTTCTTATACACCAGACAGTTCTATTTGATCAGATAATATGCTAGCTACAAAAATTAATTTAACAGGTTTTGTTTTAATTGCCTACTAAGTATTAGGTACCACTCAAGGTGCTAGGGATAAAGGACACAGGTAGGGAAAAAGACATCTGTCTCAATGAATCATAAACTTTATATTTATAGTAAGTCAGCTCATTACTAGCACTGCAGCAAATATAGTATCACTGATTTCAATACTACACATCAATGGGTATTTAACAGTTTAACTCTGTTTACGTTTACTACTTCAAACCGATTATTACACATTATTCTTGCTGTAAATGCAAGGCACTTTGAGTAGATGGGTTTTTGCTGTGACTTTTCGTTTACTAAACTAAGTAACTACCACTATTTACTAATCAATCACTTTGTGCTGGGTATTGCACAGGTCATATTATTATATAAATTCTCTCAAACAACTTTCTAAAGTATTCATTACCCACATTTTGAACTGAAGAAATATGTCCAAGGCACACAGTAATAGTTAATGGAGTTAAGGGTCAAACACTTGGCTGCCACCGAGGTCTATGTTCTTTTTCCTATGCCTTCTTTAGCAGGAAGCATATAGTAATGTATGTATGTGTGCATATTAAGTCGCTTCAGTGTGTCTGACTCTCTGGGACCCCATGGACTGTAGCCCGCCAAGGCCCTCTGTCCATGGGATTCTCCAGGCAAGAATACTGGAGTAGGTTGCCATGCCCTTCTCCAGAGGATCTTCCCAACCCAGGGATCTAACCACGTGTCTTATGTGTCTCCTGCATTGGCGGGAGGATTCTTTACCATTAGCGCCACCTGGGAAGCCCCATATAGATATGGGGAATGGTTATTCTATAGGGCCTTCAAGTAAAGGGTTAGAATATAGAAAGAAGGCTGACAGCACAGGAGGACTCTTACCTGTGAAACAGTAAACAATACCAAAGAAATTCACTATAGTCTGGCCACTGAAAATCTAAACAACAATGTGAAACAAGTAATTAGCTAGAGCCACTTCTGCAGAGACAACCCTGAGAAGAAAAGAATGGTGCTCTCACCAGACTCAGTCCTCCAGTTCTGCCTATTCTCAGACATTTTTCCCTTTTTTGATTTTACCCAAATATGTTGCAAGGGAAGAGAAACACATGAGGTATATACTGTGAACAGCCTGTTTGTTCTGTGGGAGAGAAGTTGAGATTCTGCAGGAAAATCTCTCCCCAAAAAGTATTTACACTGTGTATTTTTTTTAACTTTAAGAAAATGAGTGCATATTTTTTTAAAGAGATTTCTCTCAAACTTAGAAATTCCTGGAACCCAAGTGAATCTGTACTTTCACCCCATGCAGCTGAAAAGAACTGCGTCAAGGCAAGAGGAGTCATCTGGTGTGATGAAAGAAATCCTATAGAACTGTACGGCCCAGGTCTTAAATGCTTACACTGGATCCTCAAAGTTACCCAGTAACACACAAAACTGCTAGCACAGATCTAAAAACTTCGACAAAGTCCAAATTAGACAAAACGAGCAAAGTATGAGAGATAACAGGTGAGTTGTCAGGGCTGTGAGGTTAAGGAAAACAGCAAAGCAAATCTTGCTGCCATTCAAAAGCACAGAAAGCAACATGTGTAAAATATTAGATTCAAGCTGATTCTTTCATCTGATCCCACACAATTATGTTAACATCAGCTGATGAGATTGAGCTTATAAAGAGGTCTTGGAATCCTTTAATAACCCGAATACCTTGAACAGACTATGACTCTCCTACTCTTACTGCAAATTCCATTCTGCAATAACTAGTCTTCCAGTAAAGGTATAACATACTAAGATCTGTTTTCAGGTCCTCTGAACCTAAAGTTATAAAGACAACAGACTAAGCTTAGAGTTATCACTGAAACCTTAAAATCCCATGTAAGTGCAGAGAACCATGGGGGAAAAGAAGCCTGTTGTTCTCAATACTTTCAAAGTAATGGGAGAGATGTCTCCAGCTGCTAGCAAACATTATTTAGTCTTTGGCAACTTCAAATCTAGACAAATCTAGCCTCTGGAAACTTCAGTCGTCTTTTCATCTCTCTATACTCAAAGAATTTTTAATAATATCTGTAACTATACTTAGAAATGGTTAGTTTTACACTAGAGGGTCAAGTAGAACACAGCTTACCAGAATTAACAGAATTATCTTGATACTTCAGAAATCATTTTATAGTTCTACAGTTAATGGTGAACTGTAAAGCTGTTAAAGAAATTAAGCCATTTAAGATTGGTTCTTCAGAGGTGTTAGAGATACTATATACAGCCCAAAAGAAAAAGTACAGGGATAAACCAATTACAGAGTGGATGTACTTTAATTTTAAACTATGATTCATAAATGTACCTAGTTTTTATATCTGTTGGGTATAGTATAGCTGATTTTGGTACCCCAAAGACTTCTTTAAAAAGGAAGTCTATCACTTTTACTTTAAGAAATCCCATGAGTCATGTCTGCAAAACTTGAAATTCTAACATCTCTGGTAAAATGTGTCTTTTTCTTCCTTTATCATCAACTTGAAATAAATTAAGAAACTGACCAACACTTCTTGCTGCACTGGTATTTCAGGTAGGGGGTAAGCAATGGAACTTGCTGAATATCTAGTGATGAAAAACAGCAACAGGGAGTCCTCGTTGGCCCAGTTAGGCCACATTGCCTCTAAACTGTCATAACAGAGAAGGGCCAGTCGGTCAAAGGTCTGACACAGGAGAAACAGCACACAGCAAGTTTCTAGGGACAGGACTAAGAGGCAGAAACAAGCTGATGTGAAAGGATAAAAATATCAAAAAAGAAATTCAGCTCCAATAGTACTTCTTAAAACGGAATAGATTTCTCCCTCTACTTTTATTTGATGGCATTGCTATGCAGAAATTCTAACTTCAGAAGAAAGTCAGATTAAAATAAAATTCCCACATATATAAAATCCTAAATGTTAACATGATTACACACCTCCTAGAAAAAAATTTTTACTAAAGATTTTTTAAAAAAGAAAAAGCCCCACAATTTATCTCTCTTACATTACAAAACACTTAGGCAATTAGATAAAGCATAACTCTTAAAAAGTTATGGAGTTACTACAAGTGAATTTGAAAATAGTACTGTTTTGAACCACATTTAACCCTAAAATCAGACCTAATAACCAAGCTACCCAGAATAGGTTAGCTGATACCAATAGCAACGCAAAACTAGACAAAGTAAAACAGAACACCAAAACAGTATAAAAATTAAAGTGGATTTAAAACCAACATAAGCACAGGTTTTTTTGAATTATCATATTTTATGTTTTGAATATAAACATTTTTGCAAAATACAGAGATTGTGTAGGAATAAATCTGCTTAAAATACTGAGTGGCATAAAAGAAAAGACAGATTATTTCTTAAATCCATTGAACATAATTAGTGCAGCATTTGAGAGGTCTTATGTGAACAAAACAAATATATATTTATATATACACATCTATGTCTCTCTATATATACATATACATATACATATATATATATATACACATGTGTACCTCCGTCCTTCTTCTCCAATTCATCTCTAATTAGAGGGGAAGTAAGTATCACCTTCAAAGTTAGCGTGGGTTCTTTTGTATTCCGAATTATAATAGATGCCTCATCTACACATTGTTCCACTTGATATTTCTCTTCTGTGAGTTTCTGAAAGTCACCAAGATTTCAAAAACAGCCAATTAATTAAAATTTCAAAAAATGAATGATTCCCCCCTTAGTCTTAGTTTTCAAAAGTTATTAATGATTAGTTTTTACTGTTCTGAAAGAGTAGCTAATCTTTAACTAGTTCTTTAGGGTGGAAGTAACATTTCTCTCTCCCAACTTACCGGTGAATCCTCTTTCTCCTCAAAAAGCAACCATAAGGTCAATCATCAATTCAATTATTAAACAACATTTAAAACCATTCTTTCTAATATTTGAAAGTGAAAGTTACCAAAAGCATCATTATACATCAAAAGGTAAATTACTGTTTTTGAAATTATTACAAAGGACTTATATAGAATAATAAGTTGCTGGGAATGCTCTCTAAACCAATACCTTTTTTGATAGGACAACCTAAACAGGAACTCCTACTTGCTAATAAAGATTTATAAATATAAGATTACATAATCTTTTATGTAAGATTATGTAGATTTTTAAAGAAAATCAAGTAAGAATGAATGAAAAAGGATATCTGCACAATCACTCATCAGCAAAAAGGTTAATATAAACAAGTAACTAACTTCCCTTCTCTAACAAGAGGTGTCAGAGATCATTCCAGTGAGACCTTCTCTGGGACAAGTCATCTGACATCCACATGGAAATGTTCACTGCTTCTTTTAACAAACAATTATACAAAAAATTATCACCAATTAGGATCGTTTTTAAGTAAACATTTAATGTATTACTATACATTAAATATATAGTTTAGTAAGTTACACAGGGCCTTTCTTGGTGGTAAAATTTAATATATATTACCTAACATAAATAGTTGAACAGGAACACTACTGGGTCTCTCTACTCATCAACTGTGCATTAAAGGAACTCAAAGTCATTTGTATAAGAACAGCATTTTACCATTAAACATCCCAAAAAAGATAGAAAACTGAAAATTCATTACCCTAATTTTGAACAGAGGAAACCAAGAAAGGGAAAGGCCACATAGTGGCTGGAAAAACCAGAACCAGAATATAGAGAAAAAGCAGAAAATTGCTCACATTCACTTTGCATAAGAACAGTAAAGATGTCTCAGAGAAAAAGCAAAGTCAATTTTTCAACCGTACATGCAGATCACTCTATAAGACACATCCAAAGTAATGAAATATGATATGAGTGTTGGGCTAGACTAATTCTAAGTGACTCTGGTTTTGGTCATCCTTCTCCTCCTCTGCTCAAGGAAGTTCTAAAATCATCCTAGAAAAGAGTACACAGAGAAAAGGTCTGATACAATCCCAATTAATTAAGGTACGCTGAAACTCAGTTTTGCTATAAATGCTCAGGGAAAAGGTTTTTAATTCACAAAGAAATAAGTTCGTATTGTATCAGAGATTGGTTTTCCAAACGAACACCAAGAAAAAAGGGGTAGGCAGGGAATAAATGCAAAAATCCCATTTAAAATGATTTTCTAAAACATTTTTGTATTAATAATAAGATGTCCATGCTTGTGTGTACACATATGAAGGCATAGCAACTATGTGTACATGTACACAAATTAATATGAAGTGGGTGTACAATTACATCCCCATTTTATTTGGGTACCTCTACCCAAACACCTACAGTCATGGATCCAACCATCACACAAAGCAGCTGGTTTCACTGCTGGATAACTCTATTGGCTATGTTAAATATGTTTCTTAAAATGTCCACCACTGGTCTTAAGAGTTCAGGCCACTTTTGCCTTCTCCGAGAAGCTCTTCAAAGATCTGAAGATACCTGTATCTTTTTACAGCTTCTCTAGGTTAAAAAGCCCTAGTCTCTTAAAATTTGAAACAGTTTACACAGTCTGCATTCTCTCCCAGGCCCTTCCCTCAAACACTTGCTAGCCTGACAAAAAGTTTAAAACTGTGGTGCCCAGAAACAGAAAATACCGAGTTCACACAGTTGTGAACTACACAGAGAAATCTCTATTAGTACAACTGAAGCTCCAACTTTCTGTATCTTCAATATTGAGAAATACAACAGATCTTCAACTTCTTATAGCACTGGTTCTCAACCCTTTTTCCATCCTGACACATCTGAAAATATGACCACTCTTATATAAAACAGAACTCACTAAAGAGAACAGAAAAGGGGGTAAGATGGTTGGAAAAGCCTCCATATGTCCAACTCCTTGCTTATTATTCTAGTACAGATTTAAGAATAACAATGTTCACTATAATAAAAGTAGAAATAAAGATTAAACTTTAAAACAATATAAAAATAATGGGAAAAAGATGGATTTTACAACATTAACATTCTAATAACAAAAAGTATAGTCAGAAACCCGTTACTGAGCTTTCTTTACTGTACTCCATATTGCTTACACCTCTCCCTTCTCAAATGATCACATAACGATTTAAAAAGTCTTTAATCTTTTAAATCTTTCTTTAAAAGAAATGAATTTAACCCTTGAAAGAACACAAACTTTCCTTCAATCAGAACTGAAAATGGAAAAATCAAATATGTTTGCTCAGTCACTCAGAAAGCATTAAGATCTAAAAATGATTTTAAAAAAAAAAGTGTTCCAGAAATTAATATAGGAGAATGTGTCAACAAGTAACACAAATTTGAGTGCCAGGAACAGCAGATTAAAGTCAGGAAGATGGTTCTGAAAATCAGTTGGTGAATATGAAAGAAAATGATCCAGTAACAAAGTTAATAAAGACAAATTTAGAATTCATATTACTTTGGGGGAAAAAAGGTCTCCACAGAAGAAATACAAACAAAGGAAACCAACTACAAAAAAAGAGAGCATTCAACAACTCACAGTTCAACCTTGTGTACTGATATCTATTTATGCAACATGGATTGAAGGACTAACTGATATAAAATCACCAAAAAGCTATAATCTAATTATACCAAAGGTAACACATCTGAAAATCAAAGGTGATTATGGTTTTCAGCTGACCCTTGGAGCAGGCTGGCAGAGCAGGTCCTAAAGTGACCACAGCCCTGGACCAACCAATTGCCTTCAGCTCTGAGGAGCCCTCAGCCTCCAGCAGCATCCTCCAGGAAACATGACAACACTAAAATTCTCTAAATGCATCCCAATGTGGAAAAGGTTTGAAAACAAGGAATTAATAGTGAATTTCTACTAACAGAATGAATGAATGAAATGAAATGAACACAGTCTTCAATTTAAAAAATTAGCATCTATGAAAGTTTCCAGTTGTCCAGGCTCTTTTTGTTCTTTTCCACACTATATCAAACCTTCTAGAGTTTTATAATACTGAGAGGCCTATTCTGGAAAACATGAAGACTCTCAGCAAGATACATGTGAAAAATTTAAGACTGTACTTTGAATACTAATCACCAGAAGTTTGCCTTAGATGTGATGTATGATGCACAGACCCAGAATAGCGGTCTGTACTTACCTTTTACTGTTATCAATTTCTTTTTATTAAATTAATGAGGAGCACTACCTATTTACCTTTTTACAAATTCTCCTAGAGGTACAATTAAACTGTACTCACCTGAATCTGAATAGGAAGATTATCTTTGACTGTATTTAACAGGGTCTCTGTGGGTTTGTCTTTGCACATTAAAACCAGCTCCAAGTCCATATCGTCTTTAATCAGCAAGCCTTTTGCAACCAGGCCAATCCTCATTACACCACACAATGTCCGACCACCTTGATCCCTAAAAATAAAAGTCTGAATGATTACTTTCACAGCCTACTTCTGAAACTATAACTTAATCATCACTTGGCTTTCTGGCTATCCATATGAATTGATAAGGGAGAACATAATCCAGATATCCAAAATTCCACAAAAGTAAGTCTCAGATTTAAGGCTCATAAACTATCTTACACAAAGAACCAATAGCGAGACTTGTTTCAAATGATAGATCTCTCAATTCTTTATTAAATCTATATTGCTTAGGAAAATCCAAAAATACTGTATCCCCTTAAGTATCTTTTCAATTATTCAAACTTGCTCCTTTTATCTTTTAGTCAGCAATTAAAGAATTGTGAGAAACATGAACACTGTAGTATACTAAGAAAGAGCATCAGAGTGGAAATGAAAAGACCTAACCTCTGCTCCTAGCAGTGCCTTTTGGCTCAGTATCTGTAACTGTAAAATGGCTATTGGCTAGGTAAGCCCTAGCTCACTCCTCCTAGATGTAGCATTCTAGGAATCATAAAAGTTTATGGGGAAAGCAGAATAATGTGATAAAAGTGAAGAGCTGAGGAACCCAAAGATGATCTGTCAACACACACATTCCAAATCCAGTGGTCATGAGAAGAACGGACATTCAAAGAATATCAAGTCATGCTGCTGCTGCTAAATCACGTCAGTCGTGTCCGACTCTGTGTGACCCCATAGACAGCCCACCAGGCTCCGCCGTACCCGGGATTCTCCAAGCAAGAACACTGGAGTGGGTTGCCATTTCCTTCTCCAATGCATGAAAGTGAAAAGTGAAAGTGAAGTCGCTCAGTCGTGTCTGACTCTTAAGAGACTCCATGGACTGCAGCCTACCAGGCTCCTCCATCCATGGGATTTTCCAGGCAAGAGTACTGGAGTGGGTTGCCAGTGCCTTCTCCATATCAAGTCATGAATGGTGCATAAGAATAACAATATCTATCCTTGATTTTAATACCTAAAGTTTATTAGTTCATTTCCCTCAATTACAAATGAAAATGTAACTAAACTTAGTGGTTATTCAACAAGTAAGCAACTGTTTGAATATGGAGAACATACTCCAAATTTTCCTGCTATAGAGGCTCACACTGCAGATTAAGTATAAAAGCTGTTTGAAACCTGCTTAAGAAGGAAGACAAATATGACATCTGAGAACAAACTGCGTGCCACAAATCTCATTTAGACCTAAGAGCCTGCATTTGAAAGACAAGGAATGAGAATCTCAAAACTGGTGATAAATTGCTCAAGTTCACATAGAGTAAAATGGTGCTGCAGTCCACGGGGTCGCACAGAGTCAGACATGACTGAACGAGTGAACAACAAGATTCAAACTCAAGTTGATTTGACCACAACACTCAAGCTCTTTACATTATTATGACTGCATCACAATTTCAGAAAAGAGAAAGGTCAAAATTAGAGACTTCCAGCAAGGCAAACTTCAAGTGTGACTTCAGCAGAGTCATGATTTGGTTAAAGAGGGAAAAAAGGTCATTCTAGCTGAAGGCAAAGAATCAGCAGAGTTGAGCCCAAGTTAGCCGAGTTGGAGAATGAACTGGAGAAAAGAGAAACAGAACAGTGGCAATGGAAACAAGACAGGAAATCATAAATAACTCAGCCACAGATCAGCGCCTGGCACACCTGAGAGATTCAATAAACATCAAAGCAATGAAAAATTATAAGGGTGGTATAAGTATAAAAAGAAATAAAAATCATTTTGAAGCAACTAAACCAAATAAAGGGCATTATTTGATATTAAGAATAGAGTCTGTCATCTTTTGATTATTTTTTCCTCTGTATTCCTGTTCTTTCATCGTTCTCCCAAACCTAGTAACAGTTTATAAATTCTCCCCTCATAATCACTCTCAAACCCCTGTCTTCAAACTAGCTTCTTTTCAGGCTCTTACTACCTCTCACCTAAACCACCTCAATAACCACCTCTCCACTGGCCTGACTAAACTCCTAGCATCTCATCTACTGTATACAGTATGTTACAACCAGAACAGTCTTCCAAAAGCACGACAAGGACGGAACTCGGCCTGCTATTTTCCTGGTGTCCCGCTGAACACTTAGACATGGGCTTATTGGGAGGCAATTTAGGAGTCAGCATGACTTCCTGTTTCAAATCCTGGATCTGCCACTTACTATATGACACTGGACAAATTACAAATTACTTGACTGTTTTGAACCTATTTCCTCATTTGTTTACAAAAAAAACAACAGAGTAATACCTTCCTCAGAGTGGTACTGAGAATATCATTTATTAATAATTAGCATAAGTAATGAATTTAGTCCAGAGCCTAGTATATATTAATAGCTCAATAAAAAATAGCTATTATTCCTTAAACAGTCCTGATACTTTTTCACACCTAGATCCTTGCTGAGATTTATTTTTTCTTCTACTTTAACTGCCTGACAAAACCCTACTCACTCTCTGGAGGGCCAACTGCAAACGCTACCTCCTTTGTGAAGTTTTTTCTGATCCTCAGATCCCTCACCTAGTCTTTCCGTGCTCTGTACTTTCACATTTTGGTCATGGATAATCAAAGTGAAGATGTGAAGAAAAGTGGATCCGAGTCCAACAGACTTGAATGTGAATCCTGACTCCACCACACACTCAGTGAGCTTAGGCAAGGTAAATTTGTTATTGATTCTGAGTCACTCTTTCTTCATAACCAAATATGAAGCACTGGAAATTTAAGTAAAATGGGGGTGGAGGGCAGACAACAGTAATAGAGACTAGCATATTTGTTGTAAAATAATGTGAAAAATAATCTGATACAGTAATTGGCACTCAATAAATAGTAGATGTTATTAACTAGCCCTTATTAGCTTATTACATTCTATACCATAAATATGATATACTTGGTCTTACCATGTAGAAGAAAGCAAGACTGAGCAGAGAAACTAAATCCTAATCCAGTTCTAAATTTTAATAATGAATTTGAATATGAGGTATTATAAAGCAAGTGACCCCAATACAGGGAATTAATTAAAATTAAGCTAAATATTTAATATTTCTAAAATACAAATAGTGGGAACTTGTGAGTCAGTTTGTAAAGAGGTAAAACAAGAGCACACAGGGAAAAGCTGTCTAACAGTGCCTGGCAATAGAAGGTGCTTAATAAATACAAGCAAGCCCTCCCTGTCTCTGAGCCCTCTGCAGTACTCAGCACACATCAGGAGCATAATTCGTGTCTATGACCACAACAGCTCTGTCTGGAAGCCATGCCTGCCTCTGTTTTATATAAAATAGGGACACAATCATTCTACACCTTAAGCTCTACCAACCGGGAAGAATGACACCCAAGGGCTCAACCCAGGAATGTTTCACAAACTGGAAACACTTTACAGAGTCCCTACAACACTATTTAAAAATTCAAACAAAGCACACAGCACATTATGTTTTAAACATCTTGACAACTCAGCGACCTGATCCAGTTCACCAAGTGTCTACTGGAGCACTGTCCAAGAGTCTGCTCAGCCTTGACAGCAAAGAGATGTATTTAAAAGGACTGACTTCGCTGAAAAATACTTAGAAATAGCAAAAACAGCAAATCATGTAAGTTTTACCACAATAAATGGTATAAACACATTCCGACATGCAACTTAAACACAGAATGCAGGAATTCCCTAGCGATCCAGTTGTTGAGACTCGGCACTTTCACTGCTGTGGCCCAGGTTCAATTCCTGGTTTGCGAACTAAGATGACACAAGCCCTGTGGTGTGGCCAATCAATCAGTTAATCTATAAGTAAGGAATTTATGACTATTTAACTTGCACAGGGACTGAGATACAAAGAGCTTCATTATTGGATGATACTACTAATTACCAATAAACCTATATTTTGACAGTATCTTTTTTAAACTCATCATATGTAAGAAAAAGTGAATTACTGCCAAGAAACTTCAAGCTGACAAATCTATGGCTAATGTATATATTACCTGTAATAAGCTAACAAAGTCAAGAAAACGTAACCTTCAGCTGGAAACGGATACTGATTTTCTTTCATCTGAAGATGGAAAGGTTACACTATCTTTCTTTTAATTTAAAGAAATCAATTTATCAATACCTTCCCACTATTCTTTGTCTACTTATCACACTGATTTAGAATTGAAAGGCTGAGAAAAAAATTCTGTAACTTCTATCCTCAATTTACCAGTTGTAGTCAAAGTAATGTTCTTAATCCCACTAATACAATGCAGTCAAATGAGCTTCATCTTTCAAAGTAAACTATATTCTTACTCCAATCATAGTGACATTGCTCAAAATAATAACTCTAAGTTTAGCAAGACATAAAAAGTTTCCTAGTTCTCCCTCAGCTTTATCCCACTCATAGCTCACTTTTGCTGCAGCACTGGGAACACTGCTATAATAGCTGAAGGCTCTGGCTCCCATAAGGCCATTCATTCAATACCCAATGAGCATGTACTACATGCAAGACACTACACTGAATCCTGGGAGTCAACAAGGAAGATACAGTCAAAAATACCTTTAGAGGACATTCTCCTGCACTCTTTCTTCTACATCAGGATTTTTAAACACCTGACAAAAATGACATTTTATGACTTCCCCAGAGACCAAAAAAAACTATAGTGTTTATTTCTGAATTTAGGAGACTAAACCAACACATGAAAAAGATGACATATCACAATCTCTAAAAGAGAGGTTTTTTTAAAGGGCTTGTATTCCTTTTTAAAGGGATCCTGAACAGCTCTCTCCTGTTTCTCTGCTCTAATCATTATTCCTCTTTTACTGTCCCTTCAAATTTAACTCAGAAAAATTCCACATTTACTTCCTTGTTTACAGTCATATAAATGAGAAAACCCAAAGAACACCACATACCAAGTGTAACCCAGCAGGATGGGACCCTGGACTTTTCTGGGCACTACAAAGAAAGTGTCACAAAGGTCAGGTCACACTTACTTGGAATAGGTGTCTACGGCCTCTTCCTTCTTTACTTCTGTCTCACCCTCTGCTTTTGTGCCTTTACTTGTTTCATCCAGCCAATCTGAGACATGTTTAAGAGCACACTCAACAGTAGATACCATATTCTGAACAGCTTCAAGTTCCTCCGGAGATGGATAAATTGTCGAATGTTTCACCATAACATGGCGATCATCATTGGCAAAAGATCTGATAGATCTCTGTCAGAAGATGAAAGAAAACTATTACTTTGATAAAAGAAATGGTACCTGAAAAGGATGACTTACAAATATATTTGAGTCAAATCATAGCTAATAACTGTCAAACTGTTGTGAAACAGTTAACATTGAGATAACAAGAAACTGCTCAAGAAAGGAAGTAAAAACCCATCCTACTGAACTCCACACCAGAAAATCTGAAATCTTTCATTCATGTTTTGGAAAAGTTCACACACATCACATTCAGTATTATATATATTCCATCTTTTAGCTGAATAGATGTGCTTTCAATATCACATCAAAAAAGGTCATCCATATCACACATCATTGGCAAGAAACAGACACTTCCTAGTTTCAGCAGAGTATCTAGAAATGCATACAGGTGACTTGTGATACCCAGTCACTCCTTTCCAAACTGCTGAATACTTCTGCACTTTGAAAAATTGAGATTTTGTAATATAATAATATAAAATACAAAGTTATATGTGAACAAGACAGTAAAACTATGGGCCACATCATAATATTACTATTTGGCATTCAAACCTTTGGTGTGATGCTTTAATTTTTAAAACAGATTAGTAAGAGATATTCCAGTTTCCAAAATGGGGAAAATAAATATTGTAAAAGAATTAATTTCAAACTAATTTACAAATACGTACACACTCTCAATCAAAATTCCCCCAAGATAGATTCATTTTAGTACTTCACAAAAATAATTTTAAAGCTCATGGGGGTGGGGGGGGAATCAATGACAGCATTAAGAACTATTCTACAAAGGTGGATGGATGGTACCATTATGCTAAAATAAAATATCAAAAATTTAAAAAGCAACAATTAAAATGACATGCTGGCCCAGAAATCAGTGGAGCAGATTAGAACCTAGAAATAGAATGAATTTCATGAAAATTTAATAGAGTAGATCCTTCACACTCATGAGTCACACATCCAAAAACCTTTGAATATCTCCAAATTTACAAATACCATGAGGACACTTGTACCACTAAACAGCAAAATGAACAAGCTACATTTAAAATGAATAAACTAGGAAAAGAATTTTCACCAACTATGACAAGTAATATATATAAAGTATTTGTTTAAGCAGTAAGAATATCTAGACTTCAAGAGATAAATAAGCTGAAGAGGCAAACAATTCATTTCATATGGGAAGAAATACAAGTTATAGTGTCATTCGCCACAGCTCACCATAAAACTAAATGACAGAGAAAATCCATCCCAAGTTAACATTTTTCCCCACTAGTCACCATTAAAATATTAGTATAGCTCCTTCTTTAGAGAGCAAGTCAACTAAGTTGCTAGAACAAACCCTAGAACAAAATTTTTTTAAATAAAATCTTTCTTAAAGAAATACCTTCAGACTTGCTAAACAACATATTTCAAAAACACAGAGGATTAATATTTTGTGCTTTTCCCCACACTTATCTTTTTTAAGCCTTTTCTCACTAACACTTAGGGGAGAAAAAAAATTACACATCCTTCAGAACCAAAATATGAGGCAAAAAAATTCAGCATATTTTACCAATTAAAAAATTAGGCAGGAAAGGTTATGACCTCATCTAATATCTCAAATTCAATTTAAGTACGAACCTTCCACAAAAACTAAGGTTTCCAGGATATTCAGTTCAGTATCCTCAATACACTCAATATCTGACCTTATTTTAAAATCAAAAGCATGTGGAAAAAAAAAAAAAAAACGGTGTCTTTTTCAGTTAAATACACACATTTTATAAACTGCAAACCCTTCAAATTATTACTTAAAGAACTGGTTCAGGACTTTAAAACACTGAGCTTCAGGTAGAAAGCTAGAGAAAAATTACATAATTTCAAGTTCAAGGTCACCTTAGCCATTTGTATCAGTTTGCTAATACCAGTTTTATTAGAAAATATTATTTATGAGCATTCCCTCCTTTGTACTTAATAATTTATGGACTGCAGGCTCATGGGGCTCCATCTTGTGGTTTAAAGGGCTCATAATAAATCTGAACTCATTCGCTTTGCTTAAATAGTAGAATGGCATCTTCAGCTGATGCATTGGAGCCAAAAATTAACACCACTGTTTTTACTTGCCTTCACTGTTAATAGCTTCAATTTTAAATGACTGAGCTCTTTGGTAACTAAATTAAGGAATTATAAATGATAACCTACCATGGTTTTCTATAGTATTTTAGCTTCTTCTTCCGATCCTTTCCTCTCTTTCTTGTCGTCTTCACTAGACACTGTTTTGTGTGACAGTACCTCCTCATAAGCCTGAGTCCCCTGATGGCTCAGAGTCAATATGGCAAAGATATCTGAAGGCTTGTTCTCTAGAGTACACTTGCAAGAGAAAAAGAAAAACAACTTTTCAAAAATGCTTATTTACAATTAGTTTCATATCAGAGGGAGAAACCCATACACATATTACTGAATAAAACGGAACAATCTTTATAGTGGAAAATTACTTTATTTTAAACAAAAAGCTAAAACATCCTTTGAAGGCCTGGGCCCAAAGAGCCTAAGTGATATGACCAGACAAATAACTCTCTTGGTAGCCACAAACTGGCAGACGACTGACTTGTACTCAATGAGATGAATACATTAACAAACACAGATTCAGTAAAGAAATACAACCAGAAAGTGTAATACTACTATTGGTGGGGAAAATGTTGCAATTAACCATGAGATATTCAACAGAAATTGGCATCAGTCAGGCCTATCTGAAAAGTAGATGAGGACACCTGGAAATGTAACACCTTTGCTCGTCACCATGAGGCTTTTCCACTTGACACTGCCATCAGACTTACAATATATGCTGGAACAATGTCTCTTCTTGAATCATTTCAGGCCTAAAATTCAGTATGCTTTTTTGGCTCTCCTCTCCTAACTCCCTAGAGACCTTAGTGCCCTCTCAACCTATATGCAGTGCTATGCCACTATGTTAAATATTCACTCAATCTTTATTTCATTACCCATGAATGGCTGTCACCAGAATCCCAAGCATTATTTCTGCCCAGAGGCCTAAGACTCATTCTATTACCCCTATGTTCCACTTTTATGAGATTTTATTCCAGGTGAGGTAAAAATAAGCTTTTCTGAACACTGCTGAGATCCTTAAATACTACAAGCCAGCTGTAAAAAAAAAAAAAAAAAGAAAGAAAGAAAAGAAAAACTAGAGGCTATTAAAATAGAACATATGCATTACATGACTATCAGGAGAAATACACACCACAGAATACATAAACACCCACAAGAAACAGCTTCCTCTTCTTCTCAATGTTGTGTGTGTTGTGCTGTGTCGTGTGCTCAGTCGTGTCTGACTCCTTGTGACCCCATGGACTGTAGCCCACCAGGCTCCTTTGTCCATGGAATTTTCCAGGCAAGAATACTTCCTTTAAATTTTCCCTTAAATAAGGAAATCCCCTTTTTACTTTTATCTACAATAATTTCCTAACAGTTACTCTCTTAAAGAAAAAAAAAAAAGATCCTTTTTGAATTTTTAGGACCAGCAAAGTTAAAGGTGACATTTAACTCTACCCAATACTACAAATGACTTCCCTGGTGGCTCAGATGGTAAAGCATCTGCCTGCAATGCGGGAGACCCGGGTTCAACCCCTGGGTTGGGAAGATCTCCTGGAGAAGGAAATGGCAACCCACTCCAGTACTCTTGCCTGGAGAACCCTATGGACGGAGGAGCCTGGTAGGCTACAGTCCATGGGGTTGCAAAGAGTCGGACAGGACTGAGCGACTTTACTTTCACTTTCAATACTACAAATGAAAAAACAGACCCACATTCATAGTCAAATGATACTAAGTTGTGACCTACATGCAACACAATTCACATCCTATAACCAACTTCCCTGACTCTGACTTACAAAATCCACCTGAAATAAGCCAGTGAAGATTGAGTTTTTTAAGTTACATAACAACTAATTATGGAAAGATTGAGGGTAGGAGGAGAAGGGGACAACAGGATGAGATGGCATCATCAGCTCAATGGACATGAGTTTGAACAAACTCTGGGAGATAGTGAAGGACAGGGAAGCCCGGCATGCCGCTGTGCATGGGGTTGCAAAGAGTCAGACATGACTAAGTGACTGAAAAACAAAACAATAGATGGAACTTACTTTGATTATTCCATATATCAAATCAAAGTAAAGAGGGAACATACATATACTGCAAATCACAGGGTCCTTTTATACAACAAAGTTAAGACACAAACTAAAACATCATCAATGGTAAGAGACATTTCAAAGACCATCCTGTCACTAGAATTTTATCTTTTGTATAAAGATCATATTGTACTATTTAGAGTTTTTTGCATTTCCCATTTCCAACCTTACTCCATTCTAGAGGATTCAACCATTCAGTACTTGGCTGTGAATCCTGCAGCCAAAGACTGCTGTACATTTACATGAGAACTGAAAACAAAATCCACAAGCTGCTCTTTATAAAAATGTAAAACCAGTAAGTGAAACATATTACGAAAGCTGGTTGAAAACAGAAAGAGAGAAGAATGCTAAGTAAAAGTTGATGTAGTGGGACTTTCCTGGTGGTCTAGTGGTTTAAGAATCATCCTTGCAAAGCAGGGGATGCAGGTTCGGTCCCTGGTCAGGGAACTATGATCTCACATACAATGGAGCAACTAAACCCATGTTCTGCAACTACTGAGCCCGGGTGTTCTGCCCATGTGCCACAGCTAAGAACAAATGCAACCAAATAAATATTAAAAAAAAAAAAAAAAAAGGCTGACACAGCGGAGAAATTATGGATCACCAATAGCACTTTTTAGTCATTAGTATGGAGAGTAAACACCCTACCCAAACATCAAGCTCTGGGCCCATATTTGCCACTTTTATTCAACATAGTTTTGGAAATCCTAGCCACAGCTATCAGAGAAGAAAAACAAATAAAGATAATTCAAATTGGAAAGGAACAAGTAAACCTGTCACTATCTGCAGATGGCATGGTACTGTACATGGAAAAGCCTACACACATCACCAGAAAACTATTTTGTTGTTCCACCACTCAGCCATGTCCAACTCACTGCAACCCCATGGACTGCAGCAACACCAGGCCTCCCTGTCCTTCACCATATCCCAGAGCTTGCTCAAACTCATGTCCATTGAGTGGGTGATGACATCCAACCATCTTTTTGTCTGTCGTCCCCTTCTCCTCCTGCCTTCTAACTTTCCCAGCACCAGGGTCTTTTCCAATGAGTCAACTCGTCACCATCAGGTGGCCAAAGTACTGGAGCTTCAGCTTCAGCATTAGTCCTTCCAATGAATATTCAGGGTTGATTTCCTTTAGGATGGACTGGTTTGATCTCCGTGCAGTCCAAAGGACTCAAGTCTTCTCCAACACCGCAGTTCAAAAGCATCAATTCTTCTGCACTCAGCCTTCTTTATGGTTGAACTCTCACACCCAAACATGACTACTGGAAAAATCATAGACTTGACTATATGTGACCTTTGTGGGCAAAGTGATGTCTCTACTTTTTAATGTGCTGTCTAGGTTTGTCATTTTGTCCACTATATTAAAGATGGGCAAATATAAAATAAGAAAAAGACATCTCGCTGATACACCAAGAGGATTAGTTTAAGATAAAGAGATTTACTAGTAAATACATACTTATTTATCATCTATTCTGTACTTGGTACTGTGCTTGACAGTACAGGGCATACGAAAATGAACCAACTCAGATACATTAAAAGAAGAGCAAATACCATATAAATTCAATAATTCTTCCAAATCTCTTCAAATAAACTTTTCCTACATGGTGGCATTAAGTTTCTGTACATTACTAACTTGAAAAAAAATACTGAATTTCAGTATTTTCCTCTGGAAATTTCCTTTTATTTTCTATATTAAAAAGGCACATATGAGAATGCTAAACTGGTAAACTCATAAATTACATATACCTACTCCAAAATCCAGCTTTTCATTCCCACCTGGAAACACCTATCATGATGGAAAAGTTCAATCCCACCACATCATTTGAAGCCTTCCAACATTGGGCACAGGCAAAAAGGTTCCTTCTCAATTAATAGTGTAAACAAAGTTGGCAGGACAGCTGCACTCCTAACATAAAATGCACTATGCAAGCCAGCTAGGTCAATCAGAAAGCTTTCTGAACACTTACTATCAGTGAGCAGAATCGAAAAGATGTTATCAAGTAACCCCGTTCAAGGAAGTGCTAACTAGAAACCACATCGCCTCACTGAAGGCACACAAGCTAGCCCTTCCCCATTCCTGACAACAGGGACAGAATGACAGAGCTGTATCCACCAGTCAAATGACTCATTTGGTTAAAGAACCAATAATTCAGTGCATCTCAACAAGTCTTCATTGAACATCTATAATAAGCCAGCCACTGCTCTAGGCGCTTAGACTGGATCAGTGAACAAAACAGACAAAAATTCCCACTCTTCTAAGTCCAGAGTGGGGGAAACAACCAAAAAACAATAAATGTAAAAATAAGTAATCTGAACAGTATGTGAGAAAGTGTGAAGTGCTATGGGGAAGAAAGCAGGGGACGGCACACATACGTGCAGGCACTACACAGAGGAGGGCAGGACTATGGTCGGTCTTCATTGAGAAGCTGATGCCTGAGTAAACCTTGATGGGGAAAGGGCATGAGCCATGCACAGATCTCAGGAATGAGTCTTTCTGGCAGGGGAAAAACAATGTGCCTGGTCAGATGGAGACACAAGGAGACCACTGCGGTTGGAAGGCTGAAGCAAGGTGCGTGAGGAAAGAAGGGCAGTGAGGACTGCAGGTGGAAGTAAGGGACCAGACCACACAGGGCAGAAGCTGGCAAACTTTTTCTTTAACGGACCAGATAAAAAGAACATTAGGCTTTGGAACCAGAAGGTCTCTACTACTCAACTCTGCCTCTGTAGTGCACATGTAGCCATAAGACAGGATGCAAACAACTGGGTGTGGCTATACTTCAATTCAACATTATTTATAGGCACTGAAATTTCAACTTTATCTAATGTTCATGTCACAAAATACCAGTTTTTTAACCATTTAAAAACATAAAAATCATTCTTAGCCCAGAGCTCATACAAAAATAGGCAGTGGATCAAAGTGGTCCCAGGGCCATAGTTTGTCAACTCCTAATATATGGAGGTCTTTCTAGTCACTTTAAGGATTATGGCTTCTACTAAGTGAGACACCCTTAGACTGCTTTGCATAGAGAAGTGACAATATCTGACTACGTCTTAAAAAGATCACCATGATTGCTATGCTGAAATACATAGTAAAGAGGGCAAGGGTGGAAGGAAGGGTGTATCACTAAGAGAGTTTAGCAATCAGAGTATGGATACATTCTGAAGGGAAAGATGGCAGGTCTTCCTAGTAGAGGATGTGGAGTGGGAGTGAAGCGGAGGCCTCAAGATTGACTTCAAGGTTTTTGGTTTGGGCAACTGAGTTATAGAAGGTGCATGCAGAGGAGGTTCTGGGATGAAGATCAGGAATTCAGTTTTGGACATGTTGAATTTGAGATAATTATTAGATAGCCAAGTAGGTAACTGGATATGAACCTAGAGTTCAGAAGAGAGGTGTAGATCAGGATACAAATTTGGTGCTTTTCAGCATATAGATAGTGTGTAAAGCCACAAGATCACCAAAGGATGATGATTAGTGAACAGGGAAAAAGAAAAAGAGGAACAGCTAGAGTCAGCGAAGTGGCCTGAGAGAGGAAAATGAAGACTGTGCTGTCCTGAAAGTCAAGTAAAGAAAACATAAATAAAGCAAGCTCCTGATACAGCATAAGAATGGAAATCCTGAGTGTCAGTCCTTCTTTTACTACTAAGGATATTTATAATTCAAAGATTTGGAAGTCTTGTACACTACTGTGTATAGCTTTGCCATGTTTTACTAATTACAAGAATTAATCCTCTCCTAAACTATTCTATCCCTGCTTCAGCCCATCTTTGGTGAAAACTCTGAGAACATCAAGCTCCCCTTTAAAACCTTCAGTGACTACTCATTAGCTAAACAACTGGCACTCCACTGAGATACTGGGTGTCACCAAGGCCCTCCATAAAAGAACACAAATGCAATTCTGTCCCTGTCATTTCTCTCACCACTATAGTTCCAACCAAGAGGAAAATAATGAATCTTCCCTAGAACACCATGCAACGTGCTAACACTAAGCTTCACATTAACCCTTTCCCTTATCTAGACTGCAACCGCTGCTCCACCATGATCTGTCCTTATTCTAGTTATCAAATGTCCATCTCAAATCTACCCTTCCAGGAAGCCTTACCTAATGCTTGAAGTTAATATAATATCTTCTTTGAGTCATCCAGTCTTTTTTCAACTTCCTTTATGACACTTCTCTTATTCAGTTTTCATTATTTTTATCATAAGCTCCTTAATAAAATTACTTACCCTTATCTCCACAGCATCCAGTATCATGCCCTGCACTCAGGAGAGGCTCAATAAAAATATGAATTTAACCCTAGATTCCTCTTTCCTTAAAGAGAGCCATAACTTAGAAGCCTCCATCTTAAAGGTTACCTTCTCTTCCCATACATTTGCATGGCTGTCATCATTATAGTGACTTACAGGGAATTTCAGACTCTTCTTCCATAAGCACAATTTCTACTATTTCTTTGACTTATTTCACCCATTTTAGATTAATCCCCCAAACCCTCCCTACTCCTCCAGGACTTTATTAGTACTTAGCTCACCTCTAATTCCTGGCATAATTTTTTGTAATTTCCATAACCAGATAGATGATCCTTCTAAAATTCTGGACTCTCCGTTGCTTCTACTCCATTCCTCTAATGTTCTCATCTCCTTTCCTACCCCAGGCACCCACTCCCCACCAGGGCCCACAATATACTAACCCCAGCACTTTTCAGAGTCGCTCCACCCTTTGCATTCCCTCATTTCTGTCTTTATCCAATTGAAGTTACACAATCCATCATTTATCACTCACTGTCACCAGCAATTCCCTTTGTTATCCTATCCCGGCAAAATCCCAACCCTCTTAACTATACCCCATCAGTAACACTGGAAATTGGGGGGGGGGGGAATCACACAATAGTGCCCCCCCCCAAATTCATGATCTAACCTTAAAAGGAATAACCAACAGTTTCCAATCCAAGCAGGAGTGGTACTGCAACCTTCAGGGATTTACAAATGTGAGGTAAAGTGTTCTGGCGGTCACAAGGTAGAACCCTGGCATTTGCTAAACATCCTGTAATGTTCAAGGAGACTTAATGAAAACAAATACTTACTCCCCACTTTCCTAAGTATAATTCCACATCTTCTCTCATGTCTTCACATCTATATCTTCTTCCCATATCCTCACATTCCTTCTGCTTCCTTTTCTTTGGTCACTAAGTCATGTCCCGACTCTTTGCGACCCTATGGACTGCAGCACGCCAGGCTTCCCTGTCCTTCACCATCCCCTGGAGTTTGCTCAAACTCATGTCCATTGAGATGGTGATGCCATCCAACCATCTCATCTTTTGTCTCCCCCTTCTCCTCTTGCCTTCAATCTTTCCCAGCATCAGGGTCTTTTCCAATTAAGTCGGCTCTTCACATCAGGCGGCCAAAAGGATTAGAGCTTCAGCTTCAGCATCAGTCCTTCCAAAGAATATTTGGGATTGATTTCCTTTCAGACTGGTTTAACTGCTTCCTATTTCAAGCAAAATATCAACCTTGCTATATCTTTTCCCATATATTCTTTCCTTTCTGTTATTACAAATGAATTGTCCCTATTCCTATCTAGTGGAAATCTCTCTACTCAAATCCTCTAGATCCCATCCCCTCAAGAATATCACTCCAGGATTTCCCCAGTGGTCCAGTGGCTAAGACTCCATGCTTCCTCTGAAAGGGATACAGGTTGAATTCCCTAAGGGACGTTTTGCATACCATGCTAGTTCTACATGCCATGCAGGTGGTCAAAACAAAAAATCAAATAAGAATATCACTCCGGTAATCATCCCTCTCCTCTCAAATAACTTTCCTTGATTCTTGCCTCCCCATGGCCTGTTTCTCTGCCCCTCTTAGGGCATAATTCTTTGAGTTTACACTTTGGTTTCCATTTCCTCTTCTCTCATTCTCGCTTAAACTCACCTCAATCAGCCTCTTAACCCAATGCTTCACTGAAACAGTTCTTGTCAGGTCCCATAGGACTTCCATGGTGTTTAGTGCCATGAACAAGTCTCAGTCCTTGACTTTAGTTTACCTTCAGTGACATAGCTGACTTCTCCACACTTAAACCTTTACCTCCCTTGGCTCCCGCCCAGTACACCACTCTCTTCCTACTTCATAAATTGCTCTCCTTTCTTTCTTATCTCCACAATCTAAATGTTAGAATGCCTCTGGACACAGACCTCACCTTTAATCTCTTTACTATCTTAGACCATTCCCTTGGCAGGATCATCCAGGCTTGATGCTTTAAATACCATGTATACACTGAGGACTCCCAAATTTACACCTCCCTGAGCTCCAGGCTCCATTTATGTACATAATCAACATACCCACCTGAATATCTAATAAACATCTTAAACTTAATGTTTCTCAAACCAACTCCTGATCTGTCCCTCAAAAAAACACAACAAAAACAAACTTTACAAACAAAAAAAAACTTTACCACTCCTGTCTCCCCTCTCTCAGAAGCCAACTACCCCATCCTCCAAAAACTCAGGCCGAAAACTTAGGAGAGTCATCCTTGACACCTCTCTTCCTCTCACACCCACATCTAATCCATCACCAAACCCTTCACACCTTTACCTTGTTCTCTTGCTTCCCCACCTTAAGTTCATTCTCAGTAAGAGCATCTACAGTGTTCCCTTTAAAATTTAAATTAGGTCATGTCACAGCCAAGACAAGGAAGCAACCTAAATGTCCCTCGACAGATGAACAAATAAAAGAAATGTGGTACATATATACAATGGAATATTATCCTCAGTTGTTCAGTCGTGTCCCACTCTTTTGGGACCCCATGGACTGCAGCCTGCCAGGCTCCTCTGTCCATGGAATTTTCCAGGCAAGAACACTGGAACAGACTGCCATTTCCTACTCAAGGGGGTTTTTCCCACCTAGGAATTGAACCCGCATCTCTTGCATCTCCTGCATTAGCAGGTGGAGTCTTTACCACTGCACCACCTGGAAAGCCCACAAAAGAACATTATTCAGCCAAAAAAAGAATGAAATAATGCCATCTGCAGCAACACTGATGGACCTAGAGATTATCCTACTAAGAGAAGTCAGATAGGCAAAGACAAATATCATATGATATCACTTACATGTGAAATCTAAAAAAATGATATAAATGAACTTACTGTAAAACAGATACAGATTCACTTACTTGGAAAACAAACTTATAGTTACCAAAGGGGAAAGGTTAGTGGGAGGAATAAATTAGAAGGTTGGGATTAATATATACATACTATTTATAAAATAGATAATCAACAAGGATCTACTGTATAGCACAGGGAACTCTACTCAATGCTCTGTAATAACCTATATGAGAAAAGAATTTCAAGGATATATTTATATGCATAACTGAATCACTTTGCTGTACACCTGAAATACAACATTGTAAATCCACTATATTCCATTATAAAATTAAAAGTTTTTGAAAAATTAGGTTATGTCATTTCTCTGCTCAGAACTTTCCAATGGCTTCTGGTTTCTGAGTAAACACCTAATAATAGCCTATAAATCTCCAATAATCTGATTCCCATTAACTTCTTGGTCTCATCCCCCCATCCCCATCACTCCCCTCTTCACTCACTATGTTCCAACCACACTACTATCCTTGCTATTTCTCAAACAATGCACACAATCCCCACCCTCGAAGCCTAGCTATTAATAGTTTATCCCTGACATCCACACAATTCCTCTACTTCTTCAGGTGCCTGCTCAAATGTCACCTCATTATGAGCCCAACTCTGACTACCCTGTATTAAATAGCAACCCTTCCTCCAAAACACCTCTGATCCTGTTGTCTCCATATAGGATTTACTACTGGCATTTGATTACTTTGCTTAATCTTTGTTTTGGACATATACAGCAGTTCTGGCACTCAAGGAGAAACACAAATGAATTTCTCAAAATATTTTCTCATACAGCATCACATTCTATTCTTACAACAGTCCTGAAAATTAGTGAAAAAAATGCAATGGTATAAAGTTCTTTTTATAAACTTCTAAAACGCAAAAGCACAAATATACAAAGACGTTAAATGATTTGTCTGTGATCACACATTGGTAGAGCTATCCCTAGAATTCGGGCTGGGTCTCTAGCAACTTTACAATTCATATTACTACGTCTAAAGAGCAGATATATATTTAATTCTGCAGAGTGATCTTTAAAAGATCTAGTTCTTTAAATCATGATCAAACATGAAGTAAAGGCTGAACTATATGTGCCACAGTACCTATTTATTGTCTTCTCACTAAGCGGCTGTGATAGAAGGTCATCAGAGTATCTTTAGAATTTACAGATCTTGGGACAACTCCGATCAAAAAACAAAGTGGGGGGGGGGGAATGAATGTGCCAGTTAGCAGTATTCTCTGCCCTACTGTGCCCAAGACAGCACTCTTTAGTGTAAACCAGCACCTTGGTAATAAACAAGGTTCAGACATTGCCTTTGGTTTTCAAAAGACTTTTTTGTTATTCTACAGAACAGAGCATCACAAAGAAACCGTATCTGGACACAGAATGGACAAGAGTATTTCCCTTAGTTAGGTTTGCAAAATGATGTCAGAATCTGCAATCTAGCTATAAATAAGGAGTAATGTTTAAAAAAAAAATCACCAATTTTAAAACAAAAGAAGTCATTTTGTTTTCACCGTAGCAAAATAAACAATAAGTCTTAAATGTCAAAAACTGCATAAATTCAAGTACTACATCAATACAGAAAATTTTTCATATACAACAGTGCTAAAAATGAAATATATCAAATTCCTCAATAATATAACAATTTAATTTCCAGCCTCTTGCTAGCACTCATTCTCCCTTTCTGGCATACTCTGCCACAGTTGGAAACTGTGTATCTAGGTCAGAAAAGACAAGCAGCTTTTCAGAACAGCTCAATATCTTTGGCACAAGTGTTGATATTATAATTCAACCCTTTCACAAACTCCTTTTAAAATACAACCTGTTGTAAATCACAAGATTAGTACTGCACAGACAGTACAGTAGTCTAATATTTACGAAAAGCCACTGGAAAAAATACTAAAACGCTAGATTTAGAAAACTGATGAAAAACATGAGACAGGCAACACAATGTAATTAGTGTAAGAGCGATGGATTTAGGGTCAGAAGATGCGCCTTCTAATTCCAACTCTGCTACAGTAAGCTGTCCAATTTTAAATAAATTTCAACCTCTCTGAGCCTCAATGCTTTCATTTACAAAAGTAAAAGGGTTAGACTACATCTAGATTACTTTTTAGGTACCATCTGTTTAAAACATGATTCCATGATAAACCGGAAATCTACAAGTATGTTTTATATGACACTGCTTAAATGTATTTCTTAAAAGTATACATTTTCACAGTGTAGTCAAATAGTGCAGATTCATGTTGATATTTGGTAGAAAGCAATATAATACTGTAAAGCAATTATCCTTCAATTAAAAATAAATAAATAAAAATAGTGTAGCTAAAACTAAAAAAACATAATTGAAAAATCTGAATGCTGAAAAGCTGATAACATTATGGAATTATTTCTGGGGGTTGATAATAAGTGTGGGTTTCTTCTGGGAGAGTGGTAGATATATACTATACAGAGATTAGTGTATATAGGAAAGTATTGACAGATGAAATTAAGTGAAAATCTGGGATCTTCTCTAAAATAATCTAGTTGAGGGGATGAGGGTGAGTGAAGTAAGGCTGGCCATATGTTAATAATTACTGAAAGCTGATGACAGACATTTTCTCTGTACTTCACAGGGGTTCTCTCTAGTTGTAGAGGTTTGAACATTTCTGTAATAAGGTTTTTAAACAGGAAAAAATTCATCAAGAATCTAAACAACTTTCAACTTTTCTGTAGTAAAATGAGACTGTCATATGACCTTCAGCACAACAAACATGTCTGCTTTAGAGAATCCACGATGTAACTGTGCAAACCAAAGAAGGTAAAATTATAAAAGGATAAAACCAGTGAAGGAAGCAATTCAATAATAACTGATAGTAAAAACTGTGGATATACTACAAGCAACAATACTATTCTGAGAAACTCCAATACATAAAACACAGTAAGATAACAATATTCACTACAGCACTTTTCATAATCACAAAATACTGGAAACCTAAATGTCCATCAACAAGAAAATGAAGATATAAACTATACAGTAAATGAACTACATTTTACCATCTAAATTCAAAACAAGGCTGAGTGAAAAGGTAACAGTTGCCGAATAATATGTACGAAATGATGGCTTTTATTTAATCTTGAAAATGTATAAAATATTCCATATAATTTATAGATACAAACACAAACACTTCTTTCACTATAAACATCCAACACAACACACAAAAAATTCAAGAGTAGTTATCCCTGGGAAGAGAGGGATCAGGGAAGGATACACACACAGTACTTATCTGAGATGCTATTGCTTAGAAAAACAATCTGAAGCAAATTTGGCAAAACATTAACATGTAAGAAAAGCTGTGTGTGGCTAAGTATACAGTTTTTTGTTAACATTCTATTTTGTCTGTATGCATGAAATATTTGTAAATTCAAAATATTTTTAATATTTAAAATATTCAGAAACAAAAGGAATCTTGCTTGGTCCTCTTAAACAGGAAAGTACCTTAGCTCTAGCTCTAGCCTTTGGGATTAACAACTTTTTCAATGTAAACTAAATACTGACATTGGACATATGACCCTAGGAAGCTCCCCCACCAAGAAAGATTATAAGGGTTTTGTTTTTTTTTAAATGGAATGAGACATATTCTTACATAGAACTTGACTAGGGGAACAACCAAAGACTTTCAAAGTATCAGAGTGTGTAAGCTAAAGCCACTGTCACTGTTAGAAAGGTCCCAAAGCACTACAGGAGGAAATATTCCTCAGAAACATTCCAACTTTAAATAAAAAGGCAAGTAATACTTGTGTTGGAGTACCTACGGAAAGTCTAAGGTGGTTCCCAGGTTTCTCTAACCTGGCAGAACTCAACCTCCAAGTTCTGTCACCCCTGTAGATTTTCTCTCACAGACTTTTGTTACAGGAAGATCTAGCTTTGTTCATAGACATTGTTATGGGAGGGCTTCCCCAAGGGCTCAGCAGTAAAGAACCAGCCAGCCAATGCAGGAGACATGGGTTCAATCCCTGGGTTGGGAAGATCCCCTGGAGGAGACATGACAACCCACTCCAGTATTCTTGCCAGGAGAATCCCATGGACAGAGGATCCCTTGGGGGCTACAGTCAATGGGGTCACAAACAGTTGGCCACAACAGAGCACACACACACATATTCTAATATGCTCCTCATTCTGCTTTCATTTTTCTAAACTATCTTCTTCCTTCACTGTTATTCTATCATTGCAATCTCAGGACTTTAAATGTCAGCTTTAACACGAACAGATATTGGCATATGAAATGAAAAAAGGCAGAGGATTCCTTAAAAACACAAAAGTGTTGACAACAAAATACGACTATATTAAAATCTAGAACTTCTGTTCATCAAAAAAAACACCCCAAAGAAAGTTGAAAGAATTAGCTACAAACTGGATAGACTTCTGGAAAACATACATCCAACAGAAGTATCAAAAATATAGAAAGATGACTTAAAATCCAAAAGAAAAGCACAGACAACACAGAAGAGGGGGGAGAAAAAAAGTCATAACCTTTTCACATGGGGGGAAAACCACAAGACCAATAAAAAATGAAAACCACTTTATATCCACTAAAGCTGTAAAAATTAAATCTGGCAATATTAAGTGTTGAAAAGGAAATAGATCCATAAAGTGTTTTATAGATAGATGGGAAAAAATGTTTGGCCTAATTTCCACAAATCAAATAATCCCATACTCAGGGATTTGACTCCTAGGTATACACAAAGAGAAACCTACACACAAACAGAGACAAGACATGCACATTAGCGTGTTCACAGCAAAACTGTGCAAAAAAGCAAAACCTTGGAAAATGTGCAAAACGCCCATTCACAAGAGAATAAATGAATACACCACGGTATATTAATGCAATGGATTGTTATTCAGCAATGTGAAGGAACTATAGAGACATACAGCAATATGGATAAACCTCAGCAATGCAATATTAAGTAAAAATACTATGTCCCAAATGGCAAATATAGAGTATCTTTTTTGCAAAATTAAAACCAAATAAAAAGATATACTATCTAAGAATCTCTAAAGATATGATAAAGCTATATACAAAACCAGAAACAAGAGAATGGTGAATACAGAATTCAAGCTGAGAATGCTACTGCAGGGAGGCACTGGGATAGGGGTGGCTGGAAGAACCAATGAAGGGAGACTTCATAGGAAGAACCTATGAAGTCAGATGTAGGTTACTAAGGATTAACTTTTGTTCTGATGGTGGTTCACAGAAGCTTATTAAATTTAAAAACATATTACAAAAACGGGGACTTTCCTCGGTGGTACAGTGGATGAGAATCTACCTACCAAAGCAGGAGACACTGGTTTGATCCCTGGTCCAGGGAAACTCCACATGCCACAGGGGAACTAAGCCCATGCACCCCAACTACTGAACCCTCGCTCTAGAGTCTGCAAGCTGCAACTACTTAAGTGTAGGCACCTAGAGCCCGTGCTCTGCTACAAGGAGGCCACTGCAATGAGAAGCCCACGCACTGCAACAAAGAGTAGCAGAGTAGCGTCCACTCGCCACAACTAGAAAAAAGATCGCGTACGCAGCAACAAAGACCCAGCGCAACCAAAAATAAATAAAATTTTTAAAAACTAATAATACAAAAACCGACTATCCATTGGCAAATGAGAGCATGTCATAAACAAAGTTTATGTATAATCCATTATCCAATTCGGTGCACTTACCCAATTTTTAAAAAAGCTTCTTAGCCTATGTTAAATTTTTTACTAAACTGAGTTTTGATCTTCCTAATTGGCATATAATTTGTTTATTTAAGTCAAATCCACTCAATTGCAAACACTTATTAAACTGTTTTCCTCATGTGGATAATAAAAAAATATGAATTTCTGATATAGTATCCTAAGTTATTCTGTCTATTATTACGGATAAGTCACATAACTATGACTTGACTCATGGTACATTCAGTACTACAGTACTCGTGAAATTGCAATGTAATAAGTGCTCTTAGCTTGCCACATACCAGAAAGGGAACAAAAACATCCATAATCCACAGAAAATATCCTTACTTTTCACAGGATGACTTCTTACTCACCTACCTCTTAAAATATAGATGCCAACTAAAAACAGTCTTCTTACTCATAAATGGCACTTTCAAGTTATCCTCAGTAATTTTACCCAACCTATCATACAGAAAAAGGTAAAATGCAAAATTTCTTCCTTAATGCAGATTTTCTCCCTTATCAGAAAACTTAAAATTAGGGTTTTCATAATAACTCAACAACTTAATAAACAAATGCATATGTATATATTTAATACTTCAAGAAAGAATAAGAGTATAAAAATAATTTGTTCTACTTAACCTCTACTCTGGCATGCTGCAGTCCATGGGGTCACAGTCAGATATGACTGAGCAACTGAACTGAACTGAACCTCTACATTTTGTAATTTCCAATTAATATAGTATTTATAGAACAATATATTCACCTACCTCTGACAGATGTTCACAAAGACAGTATATAAATAACTGATAAACACTCATGAACAAATGATATTCAGATGTAAAAAGCATCCCCTCATATAAATTTCCAATGGGAAACAAACTTCAAACTTCTAAAACGATGTATTTTATTATTAGCTGAAAAGGTTTAAAGCATTCAACCATCTGAGTAATATTAAGCAGAGAGAGAGAGAGACAGAGACACACGAGAGGGAAAGACCAAGTAATGCGACACAAGTAGTGATGTGAAAAATGAATTCAGTTGTTTTGTGAAGTATTATTATTCATCCATCCAAACACTCCCAGATCTCCTACATTTTTGCAAGATGGAGTCCTCACATCACTATCAAAGATATTATCCTTAAATAAGCAGGATAAGAACTTTAAAAGCAACACTGAAATAGGACTATTTCCTACTGACATTATCACTAGGCAAATAAGACACTAATTAATGAACAAAGCTGCATCTTAATACACATTCCCCTACAACATTACACAAAGCAACTTTTTTTTAAATTGTAGTATAGTTGATTTACAAAGTTGTGTTAATTTCTGGTGTACAGCAGGGTGATTTAATTATTCATATATACTTTTCATATTCTCACTATAGGTTGTTACAAGATATTGAATATAGTGCCTGGGCTATACAATAGGACCTTCTTATTTATTTTATACATAGCAGTTTGCACAAAGCAAGTCTTATAAAGCATTACACAGAGTAAATTCAGAATCACAGATAATCTTGTGTGGTTCAAAGTCTCATCATTTGACAGATGGAAAACAGAAGACTCAAATTAAATAACTCTGACAAGGTCATGCAACCAGTAAATGTCAGTGACTAAACACAAACTCAGGTCTGCTGAACGACTTCTAGTCACAGGAAACTAAAGAAAAAGAAGCAGAGTGTAAGTCAGGAGACCAGGGCTATAATGTTGGAATGGCCACTAACAGCATAAAGGCCTTTCCCCTGGCTCTGTGGATTCTGCTTCCTGAAATACCTCTTGCCCTACATGCCTCACAAGGCTACTGTGAGAATCAACTACCAGTTGTGGAAGCTGTACTCTGAAAAATACAGAGTTATATAAAGAGGAAAGATTATCCTTCCAACCTAATGACAATGAGTCCTGAACTCAAGGGACAGCAATACAATACCATGAGCTTGTGACTGCTGTTCTGTTGGGCTTTTTGGTTTGTTTGGGGTTTTTTTTGCAACAAATTCTGCAAATCACAAAATCTAAGTCACAATAAGTCAATGTGAGATTCATAAATGGAAAAATACAACTAGGCTCATGTATTAAAACTTGGTATTTTATCAAGTCAGGATAATGGAAAGGACAAAATTTTCTCTGCCTGAAAAGACTTCCCCACCAATCCTTATCATTGTTAATGATGATGCCACAGTAATAACAGCAATAACTTTATGTATGCCAAGCACTTGGTTAAGCATCTTAAATGCATTACTTCATTCAATCCTCAACACTCTCTATTGGAAACATGATCATATCAATTTTACAGAGAAAACAATAGTCCAAAGGAGTGAAGAAGTAATCTGCGATCAAGCACTAGTCAGTGGCAAAGCCAGGACTGGCCAGACCACCGATCTACAGAACTGGAGCTATTTGTGGTTCACTCTGCTATAAATCATCTGCCAATAAGGGCCCACTGATCTCAAATGCTACCTCTCCAGGAAGGCTTCCTTCATCCCAAACAAAGTGTAAAACTAATACTCCCTCATACGCATCTGTGTTTGTGTGTGTGTGTCCATGTGCACTCAGTCATGTCCAACTCTTTGCAACCCCATGGACTATAGCCCACCAGACTCATCTGTCCCTGGGATTTCCCAAGCAAGAATACTGGAGCCGGTTGCCATTTCCTTCTCCAGGGGATCTTCCCGACTCAGGGATCAAACCCATGTCTCTTGTGTCTCCTTCACTGGCAGATGGATTCTTTACCACTGGCACAACCACCAGCGCGACCTGGGAAGCCTGCCATATGCATATATACATATATATAAATATACACACACACAGATATAAAAACATACATATAAAAAAATAAGCATGTAAATCATCTGAGTCTTGGGTTCCTTATCCTTGAAGAACTATCTGCTTCAACAAGACTTGTTTTGAAACTAAACAAGAATGTCTTTAAAGTGCTTAATAGAGACATGAAGTTATCTGGCCAATCCCATAGGGTGAGCATTACTGGTCCGGGCATAGACTTGGATTACCATGATATTGAATGGTTTGCCTTGGAAATGAACAGAGATCATTCTGTTGTTTTTGAGATTGCATCCAAGTACTGCATTTCAGACTCTTTTGTTGACTATGATGGCTACTTCATTTCTTCTAAGGGATTCCTGCCCACAGTAGCAGATGTAATGGTCATCTGAGTTAAATTCACCCATTCCAGTCCATCTTAGTTCGTTGATTCCTAGAATGTCAATGTTCACTCTTGTCATCTCCTGTTTGACCACTTCCAATTTGCCTTGATTCATGGACCTAACATTCCAGGTTCTTATGCAATATTGCTCTTTGCATTATAGGGGACTGGAATGCTAAAGTAGGGAGTCAGGAAACACCTGGCATAACAGGCAAATTTGGCCTTGGAGTACAGAATGAAGCAGGGCAAAGGCTAATAGAGTTCTGCCAAGAGAACACAATGGTCATAGCAAACACCCTCTTCCAACAACACAAGAGAAGACTCTACACATGGACATCACCAGATGGTCAACACCGAAATCAGACTGATTATATTCTTTGCAGCCAAAGATGGAGAAGCTCTATACAGTCAGCAAAAACAAGACCAGGAGCTGACTGTGGCTCAGATCATGAACTCCTTATTGCCAAATTCAGACTGAAATTGAAGAAAGTGGAGAAAACCACTAGACCATTCAGGTATGACCTAAATCGAATCCCTTATGTTTATACAGTGGAAGTGAGAAATAGATTTTAGGGACTAGATCTGATACAGTGCCTCATGAACTATGGATGGAGGTTCGTGACACTGTACAGGAGACAGGAATCAAGACCATCCCCAAGAAAAAGAAATGCAAAAAAGCAAAATGGCTGTCTGAGGAGGCCTTACAAATAGCTGTCAAAGAAGGGAAGCAAAAAGCAAAGGAGAAAAGGAAAGATATACCCATCTGAATGCAGAGTTCCAAAGAACAGCAAAGAGAGATAAGAAAGCCTTCCTCAGCGATTAATGCAAACAAATAGAGGAAAACAACAGAATGGGAAAGACTAGAGATCTCTTCAAGAAAATGAGAGATACCAAGGGAACATTTCATGCAAAGACGGGCTCAGAAATGGTATGGACCTAACAGAAGCAGAAGATATTAAGAAGAGGTGGCAAGAATACACAGAAGAACTGTACAAAAAAGATCTTCACGACCCAGATAATCACAATGGTGTGATCACTCACCTAGAGCCAGACATCCTGGAATGTGAAGTCAAGTGGGTCTTAGGAAGCATCACTACAAACAAAGCTAGTGGAGGTGATGGAATTCCAGTTGAGCTATTTCAAATTCTAAAAGATGCTGCTGTGAAAGTGCTGCATTCAATATGCCAGCAAGTTTGGAAAACTCAGCAGTGGCCACAGGACTGGAAAAGGTCAGTTTTCATTCCAATCCCAAAGAAAAGCAATGCCCAAGAATGGTCAAACTACCACACAATCGCACTCATCTCACACACTAGTAAAGCAATCCTCAAAATTCTCCAAGCCAGGCTTCAGCAATACATGAACTGTGAACTTCCAGATGTTCAAGCTGGTTTTAGAAAAGGCAGAGGAACCAGAGATCAAATTGCCAACATCCGATGGATCATCGAAAAAGCAAGAGTTCCAGAAGAACATCTATTCCTGCTTTATTGACTATGCCAAAGCCTTTGACTGTGTGGATCACAATAAACTGTGGAAAATTCTGAAAGAGATAGGAATACCAGACCACCTGACCTGCCTCTTGAGAAACCTGTATGCAGGTCAGGAAGCAACAGTTAGAACTGGACATGGAAAAACAGACTGGTTCCAAACAGGAAAAGGAGTCAGTCAAGGCTGTATATTGTCACCTTGCCTATTTAACTATGCAGAGTACATCACGAGAAATGCTGGGCTGGAGGAAACACAAGGTGGAATCAAGATTGCCGGGAGAAATATCAATAACCTCAGATATGCAGATGACACCACTCTTACGGCAGAAAGTGAAGAAGAACTAAAGAGCCTCTTGATGAAAGTGAAAGAGGAGAGTGAAAAAGTTGGCTTAAAGCTCAACATTCAGAAAACAAAGATCATGGCATCTGGTCCCATCACTTCAAGGCAAATAGATGGGGAAACAGTGGAAATAGTGTCAGACTTTATTTTTCTGGGCTCCAAAATCACTGCAGATGGTGATTGCAGCCATGAAATTAAAAGACGCTTAGTCCTTTGAAGGAAAGTTATGACCAACCTAGATAGCATATTAAAAAGCAGAGACATTACTTTGCCAACAAACGTCCGTCTCGTCAAGGCCATGGTTTTCCCAGTGGTCATGTATGGATGTGAGAGTTGGACTATAAAGAAACCTCAGCGCCGAAGAATTGATGCTTTTGAACTGTGGTGTTGGAGAAGAGTCTTGAGAGTCCCTTGGAATGCAAGAAGATCAAACCAGTCCATCCTAAAGGAGATTGGTCCTGGGTGTTCATTGGAAGGACTGATGCTAAAGCTGAAACTCCAGTACTTTGGCCACCTGATATGAAGGGCTGACTCATTTGAAAAGACCCTGATGCTGGGAAAGACTGAGAGTAGGAGGAGAAGGGGACAACAGAGGATGAGATGGTTGGATGGCATCACTGACTCAACGGACATGGGTTTGGGTGGACTCCGGAAGTTGGTGATGGACAGGGAGGCCCGGCATGCTGCGGTTCATGGGGTCCCAAAGAGTCGGACACGACTGAGCAACTGAACTGATAGGGTGAATGACAGAGCTAAGATATGAATTCACATTTATTTATGCTTAATAACTAATGTTATTAAGTCAGTTGCCTGAATCCAAAGCTTAGTACTCTTGGTACTATTTATTAGCTCACCCAATCTCTGAGCCTCTCAGATATTAAGTCTTAAGGCTGGAGTGGGCTAAATCATGCTAATCCCATCTGCTACTCGGTCAACAAATATTTATTGTAACCAAATTTTTAAAACTCAACACATACACTGCTGATAATGTCTAAAACTCTAAGAGAAGGCCCTCAGCTTCCAAGAGTGATCCTGGACTCTTGTCTTCCAGAGCACAAAGTAGATCTAGTCCCCAAACTCCATAACACTGAGAGAAAGAAAGGATCTCTGAAATTTGATTTCCCACCTCTGTGCTAGAAATATGAACCAAGCCCACTGAGTAACCTATTTTCAGAAATAAGATACTGAACTCTTGGAATGAAATTTTCAAAATACCATCCCTAACTTCCTAAACCCTCTACTCTCACTATACACTCAGCTTAAACAGCACATCTTGAAGTAAACCCTCCCTGATCTTGACCTCCCCCTCTACTCCTTCTCAACCCTTTGCCAAGCTTGGACTGATTACACTGCACTTCATTACAGTAGTTTTGCCTCCTGGCTCACCACTTACCTATTTTGTAACTACACGTTCCTTGAAGGCAGATAGCCTCTGCTGTATTCCTAGAGTATATCACAGTGCTGGATAGTAAGGTCTCAAACATTTGTCAAATGAATAAATGACTAATGATCCAATTATGATTCTCAGTACTTCTGGTGGGGCATATGAACAGCTCCCCATCATTCTCCATAGCTGCAGCACAGCTAGACTGGTCATTTAAAATAGACAACTTGCCATAGGGCTGTCTCTCTACCAGGCTCTAGGCAAGCAGGTGCTAAGACCACAACTACTATGCATCCTTTGGTTGCTGAGAATTAAATCCAAGCTCTTAAGTGTGTTTCAACTGAAATGCTGATCCTGATTCATCCCAGGTGCTTCATTCCCAGACAATTCATTTAAGGAACTATTCATATAAATTATAGGGGCTTCCCTCATAGCTCAGACGGTAAAGAATCTGCCTGCAATACAGGAGATCTGGGCTCGAACACTGCTACTATACCATACACAAGTACATGACCAATCCTCTAAAATGACCACCTTGACAATTAAGCCTCCAGTTTTGATCCCCTATGTGCCACACACAGACTGTACAAAGGCACTAATCATATACTTTTATATTTATATCAGCCCTACAAGGTAAAAAGCATATGATCAGTCTCCATTTTAAGGTTGAGGAACTGAGACTGAGATAGTTAAGCAAATTGTTCAACAGTATCAAAAGGCAAATCTACAGTTTGAACCCAAATCTGTTAGGTGTACCCAAATCCATGGGTCCCTAAACTAAACCACCCTCAAGTAAAAGATAACCTGCTTTATCTGCTTCACCAGGTATTGTCAACTAATGAAAAATTAAGCTAAGGAGTCTGGAAGATACAAGTGCAGGTAGGCTCTCTATCCCCTATTATATGTAGATACGAACTCAACCAAAAAGATAAAAGGCGCTTCAAAAATCAAAACTGTCATGATGAATAAAAGTTATACAATTCTAAATGACACTGCCATGAGAAAATTTAAGTCACTGTTACAAGGTGGCCTTTTTCAAGAATAGTTATTCAAAATGACAGAGCAGAAGGATAAGATGAACATCTGTTAACAGGGTGGTTAAAGGTTAGGGAAGTAGACCAGAAGAGAAAGAAGAGAGGAAAAAAAGTCTCTTATTCCAAAAATAACAGACCACATGCAAAGTTAGTCCTTTGTCAACTTATAAGAAACACAAAGAATAAGGAAAATGTAACAATCTTTACAGGAATTCTCTTCTTATAAAAAATTCTCAATTAAAACAAAAAGGTTCAAATCACTAGCAATCAGACCACAAAATATGTGAAATACAATCTAAGAAACAGCACCTTGTATGCAGTTCCCCTAGACTTACAGCACCTATCAGCACAAGTACAGTAATTTTTCTAGCAAAATCATTCCAATCAATGCATTTGTTGTCATTTAGCTGTTCAATCGTGTCCAAGTCTTTAGCAACCCCATGGACTGAAGCCCGCCAGGGTCCTGTCCATGGGATTTTTCAGGCAAAAATATCGAAGTGGATTGCCATTTCCTACTCCAGGTGATCTTTCCCACCGAGGGATCAAACCTGCATCTCCTGCATTGGCAGGCAGATTCTTAACCACTGAGTCACTGGTGAAACTCCCAATCAACACATAGCAACATAATCGTTTATAATTAAGTCACTAGATAAAGTTAAGCCTCACTTAAAATTATAGTTAGCTACTTGTTGGGTTATCATCACTGAAGACTTCTGATTTAATGCTAACCTATTCTAACCTTAAAAGAAATATGTAAGTGGTGTCCAGTCTTAAATTATTGCCCGTCCTCTTTTATGACAATAATTGAAGACATTGGCATTTTAATATTGCAAATCCACACTACTTCTCTGACACATGTTTGCTTTTCTTCTTCTTAAAGATTAATGAGCCTTCACTTAAATGTATTTCTAGTCTGTCAGTCCTGATACTTGAACAGCTTTATCATTTCCCTTGGAATAAAATTTTAACAGAGAGGGCAGTTTTTTATTTTTTATACCTGTGGCATAAGCTTAGTTAGCACCCTAAGGTTGCACACAATTTCCTGAAAAAACTAAGTCAAATAGATAATGTTTCTAAGTTTAGCAACAAGCACAATTCCTGTATCTTTCTTATGGCATCTTTATAGCTTCCTTCTATGATATACTGTTACATCAGAGGTTTAACTAACACTGTCTCCTCCCCTCTCTCCTGACTACAGATTCTTAACATAGAATGTTTTCTTCACTCTTATTTTTAATGACAAAATGAATTAACTGAGGAGTGAATTAGGAATGATATACATGTAATCAAAAGTGATACAATGGGGAAATGACCTAAGTGAATTATATAGCTCATCTACATACATGGATACAATTTTAAAGGTTTTCTGTTCCCTATATCTAGGCGCATGCATGCTCCATCACTCAGTTGTGTCCAACTGGACTGTAGCCCACCCGCCAGACTCTTCTGTCCATGGAATTTTCCAGGCAAGATTACTGGAATGGGTTGCCGTTTCCTACACCAGGGGATCTTCCTGACCCAAGGATAGAACCTGGGTCTCTTTCATTGGCAGGCGGATTCTTTACCACTCTACCACCTTTGAAGCTCCTATATCTAGAAGCAGAGGTATAAAAATACAACTTAGTTAATAATATTTATCCTGGGGAATTCTCTGGTGGTCCAGTGGTTAAGACTCTGTGCTTCCACTACAGGTGGAGCGGATTCAACCCCTAGTTGGGAAAGTAAGATCCTGCATGCCATGTGAGGTGGCCAAAAAAATTAATAATAATATTTATCCTTTACACATTCTACTGATAACTAGAATTGTGATTAACTCTGTGCTAGGCACTGGTTACTAACATGCATAATTTCATTTAATAATAACAATATTAACAAAATCACACTTAAAACTTAAATCATGTTTACTATGTTTCAAGCACTGTTCTAATAAATACACTGCACATATTTATTTAATCCTCAGGACAACCCTATGAAGTACTATTATTCTTTCGAATTCACAGGAAACTGAGGCTTTAAAAAGTTAACTTATTCACATGTGTAAGTGAGGAAGTGACAGAGCCATAACTGAAATTTAGGTTAGAACTTGGAATCAAGCCAATCTCTTATCCTCTAATAATATTTTCTACTTTTCTTATATTACCCCACCCCAAACAACTCTTCAAAGATTCTCTGTGACCTAACAAATAAACAACAAGAATTTATAACTCTCCATAGTGAGGCACCACTTTACATACAACCTTATCTCCAACAATATTTATAAACTTCAGCTAGAGTCAAATCAACCTTACTGCCATCTCCCAAATCCATCATTCAGCCCTCCAAGCCTTTTTTCGTGTGCTTTACCCCTGATTAAACCAGCATCTACAATCTCTACCCTCAACAAAGTTTACCCTCTGCCCAGAGTTCAGACAAAGTTCCACCCCCTTCACAGGACACTCTCTGACACCTCCAGTGAATTGTGAAATTCCCTTTGCATAAAATCTTGCAGTAATTATTGCAAGCTATCATCATTTTAGCTATTAATCATTTACTATCACACATTGCATACTGAATGTTTTGGGCATACATAATTTTCTATAAACTGAGGATCAGAAACATGTCTCAAAAATCTGGTATTCACCTTGATTCATCACACAGCATTACACATATAACAGAAACACAATAAATACCACTCAAAAGGTAAATATGTACTTTTATTTAGGGAGAGGCAGTAAGACAAAGTGGGAAAAGTACAGATGTTGACACTCAACAGACCTGGATTTTAATCTACTATTTGCTAGCTGTTTGACACTGGCAAGTTATCCTGAGTTTCTAGTCTCATCTAGTCTTCATCTCACAGGGTTGCTATAAAACTTAAAATGAGAGGGGGAAAAAAGGACAGATCACCTTCAAAGGAGAGACAGACTGACAGCTCTCAATATCTATAATGGAAACCAGAAAACAGAGGGAGTTATCTTCAACGTGCTTAAAGAAAATAACTTCCAATACAGAATTCTATACCCAGGGAATGTATCCTTCAGAAATGAATGCAAATAAAGGTACTTTCAGAAAAACAAACACTGAGAGACTTTGCTACCAGTAGACCTATGCTAAACATAATTCTAAAGGCTGTTCTTCAAGCAGAAAGCAAATTATCACAGATACAAGACTAGAGATCCAGACAGGAAAGGAGCAAAGAAAGTGATAAATATATGGGTAAACCCAAATGAGTATCAACCTTAACTGATTTGTGGGGCTTTAATATATAAAGTGTACAGCTACAATATCATATAAACTGAGATGAGGGTAAAGAAAGTTAAAGTGGTCTAAGATGCATACATTGCCAGAATAAAGGGTTCAGTTCAGTCGTGTCCAATTCTTTGTGACCCTATGGACTGCAGCACACCAGGCCTCCCTGTCCATCACCAACTCCCGGAGCTTACTCAAACTCATGTCTATTGAGTCAGTGATGCCATCCAATCATCTCATCCTCTGTTGTCCCCTTCTCCTCCCGCCTTCAATCTTTCCTAGCATCAGGGTCTTTTCCAATGAGTCAGTTCTTCACATCAGGTGGCCAAAGTATTGGAGCTGCAGCTTCAGCATCAGTCCTTTCAATGAATATTCAGGACTGATTTCCTTTAGGATAGACTGGTTGGATCTCCCTGCAGTCCAAGGGACTCTCAAGAGTCTTCTCCAACACTACAGTTCAAAAGCATCAATTCTTCAGGGCTCAGCTTTCTTTCTAGTCCAACTCTCACAACCACACATGACGACTGGAAAAACCACAGCCTTGACTAGATGGACCTTTGCTGGCAAAGTAATGTCTCTGCTTTTTAATATGCTGTGTAGGTTGGTCATAGCTTTTCTTCCAAGAAGCAAGCATCTTTTAATTTCATGGCTGCAGTCACCATCTGCAGTGATTTTGGAACCCAAAAAATAAAGTCTGTCACTGTTTCCAGAGTTTCCCCATCTATTTGCCATGAAGTGATGGGACCAGATGCCATGATCTTAGTTTTCTGAATGTTGAGTCTTAAGCCAACTTTTTCACTCTCCTCTTTATGGTATCAATTAACAATAGGCTCTAATAAGTCAAAGACGTATGACTGAATTTTCTAAGAAAATCACGAAAAGAACTGGGGAAAAAAACAAACAAACTGTATAACTTCCAGAGTAACTAGGGAGAAAAGTGACTTATAAAAATATCCCAGCCCTCATCTTTCTGTTTTTCATGTCAGTGTCTTTTTTTAGAAGTTCAGGCCAAATGTCTTATCGAGTACCCCATATTACAATTTCTCTGATCACTTCCTCATTTCTGGCAATAACACAACCAGAGGTGATGTTATGGAATTCCTACTGCACCAAGCAAAGGAGAATCTGATGTCAGCTCAGTGATCTTAAGTTTAATCACTTGGTTAAGGTGGTGAATGCCATACTGTAAGATTATTTTCCCTTTTGTAAACAGTTTCCCTTCTTGGCCCGTGTAATTATTCTCCCATCTAAGCCAAAGAAGACTTTCCTCTCTCCCCCTTCCCTTTCCCCTCTGTGGTATGAGCCTTCAAGGAGAAGAAACTTCAAGCCACTTTATAAATGTTTTATTTTTGATTTTTGACACAGAGAGGAAAAAAACAAAGTTTCCAGTGTAGAAGAACAAGGCAGAAGAGAAGGTGGGCAAGCCACTCTGGAGATACTATAGTCAGTCAAAATTCCAAATGGACTGAAACTGGCAGAAGGTGAATTTCCTCTCTCTCATACATTATACTCTACAACACACATTTTAAAAGTTCTGACCTACTGCACAGGGAATTATACTCAGTACCTTCTAAAAACCTATAATGGAAAATAATCTAAAAAGGATAGAGAGATATGTACAACTGAATCACCTTGCTGCACATTTGAAACTAACAAAACACTGTAAATCAACATTTAAAAAAAAATTTTAAGAAAGAAAAAGAACCCAATCTGAAAGTTAAAAGAAAAAAAAATGTGACTGCCACATAATAAATTATGCAGAAAATAAGAAAAAAAAATCCACTCACATTTTTATATTAGCTCTAATCTTTATAAGATGTGAGTTCCATTTATGAAGATACTAAGAACTAAGAGATAAAGCTAACCAAATAAACACCAACCCATGCCTTGTCTAATCTGTGTCCAATCACAGGCCTAAATCTTTTCTTGTAACTTTTCTCTAAGAGCTGAACACACCAGAAAAACACAATTCTTCATTCACAGAACAAAATAGCTTTCATTAATTCTTTCCAAGTCCAGGAACCAAAAAGGGCTATTTATTAACTACAGAATCCAATCAGATTCCACCTGACTTAATTCTACACTATCACCACTGTTTCCAATATACCATTATTCATTTCTAATTCCAGTCAGATCACTGAATTCTTTCCCTCCCAAAAAAATGCCAAGATTTTTCTGGCCCATAGATATATTTTTTCATTTAATATAATTTTTTAAAATTATTTGTCTGCACCAGGTCTTAGGTCCAGCATGCAGGATCTCTAATTGTGGCATGTGGGATCTAGTTCCCTGAACAGGAATCGAACTCGTGTCCCCTGCATTGGGACCAGAGTCTTTGCCACTGGACTACTGGGTAAGTGCATCTACAGACATATTCTTTATTCACGCTTTTTATGCAACTTTCACTGATCATTCAATATGTATAGCCAATATTCTGTACTTAATACTAAGAAGACAGAAAAATAAAACATGGAATCTCACAGCAAAGAGTTAATAATATAATAGAAGCATAACTGATCAGGTAGAATTAAACAAATATTACACTGGGGTAAAAAAGTCTTACTGAAAGGACATGTCAAGAAGATAGATGTGATGAAATGAAACTCACATGTACTGCTAACAGGAGTACAGAGTGGGAAAACTTTCTGGCCTTCTCTACTAAAGCTGAACATACACAGAACCCATAACCCGGTAACTTCAATCCATATTACACACCCACAGAAATGTGCATATATGTAAACCAAAAGACATGTTCAAGAATGTTCATGTCCATAGCAGTACTTACATGTATTAATCAAAAACTGGAAGTAACCCATATGTCCATCAACAGATTGTTATATCCATACAATGGAACAATGTGAAACCAACTCCTGCCATGCACAAGAACATGGATGAAGCTCACAAATACTTACAGAAATCACACACACAAAACATAACATACAGCTTTGGTTACATAAAGTGTGAAAACAGGCAAACTAGTCAAAGTTAGGATAATGGTTATCCAGATGGGGCAGGGAGGTAGAAGGAAGTGGGCAGTTTCCAGGTGGGTAATGAGAGATTTCTGGGATGCTGGTAATGTTCTATTTCTTCTTCTGGATGTTAAAAGGATGAATTCATGAAAATTCATTGACCTGTATATACTTGTAATTTATGTACTTTGTTTTATTACACCTCAATTAGAGTTTACCTAAAAGTTTACCTAAAAAAGACAGATAGGGAAAGAAGTAGGCAGGGAAGCGGACTAACATTTACAACCTACTAAGTAGGAAGCACCTGTTAAGTTCTAGAAACTGTATGCAAATTATCTTACCTAATCACAACCACCTTGGGAGTTAAGTATTTGTGGCATATGCGTGTCATTACTTTTAGCAGCCCCACATCTGAACCTTCTTTCCATGTTTAGGGAATCTCCCGCCTGATTAGACAGAGCCCACCTTTCAGAAGCTGATGCAAAAATAGTGACTCAAAGAAACTGAATCCTCAGAGAATCCACTCTGGCAAGTGCTAGCATCAGAGGAGCTTCATCTGGCTTTTCAAGACTGCAGTTCTACTTACAGAGTCCAGCATCCCCCAAAAGTGCTGGCAGCTAAAACCCCTGTATCTGTGCCTGGGATACACAACTTCTGAGGCAGTCTCTCCATCCCTCCAAGAGATTTTATGGGCCACCTAAAAATATTTTATTCATAAGTTCCCTGCCATTTGCCGAGTCACTTCAGCCATGTCCAACTCTTTGAGACCCTATGGACTGTAGCCCACCAGGTTCCTCTCTGTCCATGGGATTCTCCAGGCAAGAATACTGGAGATGGGCTGCCACTCCCTCCTCCAGGGGATCTTCCCAACCCAGGGACTGAACCCACATTTCTTATGTCTCTTGCACTGGCAGGCAGGTTCTTTACCACTAGCACCACCTGGGAAGCCCCAGAAGTTCCCTTGTCAGAGTCAATTTCTATTGTTTGGAACTATGAGTCCTGACTAATAGATTCTCAACTGATAAAAGTGAAAAAAGATTCAACACTTTGAAAAACAGTTTGACACTTTTCATAAAGTTAAAAGTCACTTACCATACAGTCCGGGTTTCCCTGGTGGCTCAGCAGTAAACAATCTGCAGGAACCACAGGAGATACGGGTTGGACCCCTGGGCCGGGAAGATCTCCTCAAGGAGGAAATGGCAACCCATTCCAGTATTCTTGCCTGGAAAATTCCATGGACAGTGGACCCTGGTGGGCTACAGTCCCTGGGGTTGCAAAGAGTTGGACACAACTGAAGCAACTTAGCACACACGCTCACACCATACTGTCCAGCAATCCCACTCCCAAGTACTTACCAATGAAGACATATGTCCACCACCACCCCCCCAAAAAAATACATATGTATACTATATATACATACATATATGTAGGTTTAGCACAGATATAGATATATATGATACACCAGAGGATGTGTCAGAGGATGAGATGGCTGGATGCCATCACCAATGCAATGGACATGAATTTGGGCAAACTTTCGGAGATGGTGAAGGAATTGGAGACCTGGCATGCTGCAGTCCATGGGGTCGCAAAGAGTCGGACACAACTGGGCGATTACACAATAAATGATACATGAAAACGTCTACAGCAGTTTTACTGGTAATGACCAAACATTAGAAACTGAAAAATCGACCAAGTGGTGAATGAATAAACAAACTGCAGGAAACCATACACTGGAATACTATTCAGCAGTAAAAAGACATCAACTCCTATACTTGTACGTGGAATCTAAAATATGACACAGATGAATTTATCTATGAAACAAAAACAGACTCACAGATATAGAGAATAGACTTGTGAATGTCAAAGGGGGTGAGTATAGACTGGGAGTTTAGGATTAGCAAGTGCAAACTATTACATATAGGATGGGTAAGCAACAATCAACTGGGCATCCCTGGTGGCTCACTGCCAAAGAATCTGCCTGCCAGTGCAGGAAATGTGGGTTCATTCCCTGGATCGGGAAGATCTCCTGGAGAAGGAAATGGCAACCCAGTATTCTTGCCTGGGAAATCCCATGGACAGAGAAGTGTGGCAGGCTACAGTTTCATGGGGGGTGTGGGGGGGGTGGATCACAAAAATCAGACACAGCTTAGTGACTAAACAAAAACAAAGTGACGAGGTCCTACTATATATATATAGCACAGGGAACTATATTCAATACAACAAACCATAATGGAAAAGAACATATATGTGTGTAACTGAGTCACTTTGTTATATAGCAAGAAATTAACACAACCCTGTAAACCAACTATTCTTTAATAAAATAAATTTTAAGAAAAATCAACTCCTTGGTTCAAGATGGCAAAGTAGAAGGATGTAAGCTCATCTCCTCCTGCGAGAGCACAAAAATTGCAACTAGCTGTTGAAAAACCATCAACAAGAGGATCCTGGAACCCACCAAAAGAGATAACCCATGTCCAAAGACAAAGAAGCAGCTGCAGCAAGACGGTAGGAGGGGCGAAATCATGATAAAATCAAATCCCATAACCATCGGATGGGTGACCCACACACTGGAGAACAATAATATCAAAGAAGTTTTCACACTACTGTAAAGGTTCTGAACCCCGCATCAGACTTCCCAGCCTGGGGATCCGACAAAGGGACTGGAACCCCCAGGGAACTGGCCTTGAGGAAACAATGGGATATGATTATAGGCCTTCCAGAAGACTAGGGGAGACAGAGACTTCAGTCTTGGAAGGCAAAAACAAAATTTTGTACACACCAAGACCCAGAGGAGAGAAGCAGCGACCTCCCAGGAACCAAAACTACCTGCTAGTGTTGAAGGGTATCCTGTGGAGGCATGGTCAACAGGGGCTCACCACAGGGATGGGCGCACTGGAAGGTCCCTCTTGGTGTAAACCCTCTTGGAGTTCGCCATCAACCCTACCACAGAGCTGGCAGACACCAGGGCTTGGTCACCTCAAGCCAAACAACTACCAGGGAGGGAGTGAAACCCCACCCATCAGCAGATAATTGGATTAAAGCTTTACTGAGCAAGGTCCTGCCCACCAGAGCAAGACCCAGTTTTTCCCATCCCTCCCATCAAGAAGCTTACACAAGCCTCCTAGCCTCAGCCATGAGAGGACAGACAGAAGAAGCAGCACAGTCTCACAGAGGCTAAAACAAAAGCCATATTACAGAAAGTTAATCACGATGAAAAAGCAGAAAGTTATATCCCCAATCAAGGAACAAGATAAAATCCTAGAAAAACGACTAAATGAAGTGGAGATAGGCAACCTCCCAGAAAAAGATTTCAGAATAATGATAGTGAAGATGATCCAAGATCTTGGGAAAAGAATGGAGGCAAAGATTGAGAAAATGCAACAAATGTTTACCAAAGACCTAGAAGAACTAAAGAACAAACAAACAGAGATGAATACTACACTAGAAGGAATCCATAGCAGAACAGCTGAGGCAGAAACACAGATAAATGACCTGGAGGACAGAATGGTAGAAATCACTGCCACAGAACAGAATCCAGGAAACAGAATGAAAAGAAATGAAGACGCCTAAGAGACCTCTTCTTCCAGCCCAGCGTTTCTCATGATGCACTCTTAAGTTAAATGAGCAGGGTGACAATATACAGCCTTGACGTACTCCTTTTCCTACTTGGAACCAGTCTGTTGTTCCATGTCCAGTTCTAACTGTTGCTTCCTGACCTGCATACAGGTTTCTCAAGAGACAGGTCAGGTGGTCTGGCATTCCGATCTCTTTAAGAATTTTACACAGTTTATTGTGATCCACACAGTCAAAGGCTTTGGCAGTCAATAAAGCAGAAATAGATGTTCTTCTGGAACTCTCTTGCTTTTTCGATGATCCACCGGATGTTAGCAATTTGATCTCTCGTTCCTCTGCCTTTTCTAAAACCAGCTTGAACATCTGGGAGTTCATGGTTCATGCATTGCTGAAGCCTGGCTTGGAGAATTTTGAGCATTACTTTACTAGCGTGTGAGATGAGTGCAACTAGTTTGAGCATTCTTTGGCATTGGGAGAAATATCAATAACCTCAGATATGCAGATGACACCACCCTTATGGCAGAAAGTGAAGAAGAACTAAAGAGCCTCTTGATGAAAGTGAAAGAGGAGAGTGAAAAAGTTGGCTTAAAGCTCAACGTTCAGAAAACTAAGGTCATGGCATCTGGTCCCATCACTTCATGGGAAATAGATGGGGAAACAGTGCAAACAGTGTCAGACTTTATTTTTGGGGGCTTCAAAATCACTGCTGATGGTTAATTGCAGCCATGAAATTAAAAGACGCTTAGTCCTTGGAAGGAAAGTTATGACCAACCTAGATAGCATATTGAAAAGCAGAGACATTACTCTGCCAACAAAGGTCCGTCTAGTCAAGGCTATGGTTGTTCCAGTAGTCATGTATGGATGTGAGAGTTGGATGGTGAAGAAAGCTGAGCGCCGAAGAATTGATGCTTTTGAACTGTGTTGTTGGAGAAGACTCTTGAGAGTCCCTTGGACTGCAAGGAGATCCAACCAGTCCATCCTAAAGGAGATCAGTCCTGGGTGTTCATTGGAAGGACTGATGTTGAAGCTGAAACTCCAACACTTTGGCCACCTGATGCGAAGAGTTGATTCATTGGAAAAGACCCTAATGCTGGGAAGGATTAGGGGCAGGAGGAGAAGGGAACGACAGAGGATGAGATGGTTGGATGGCATCACCGACTCGATGTTTGGTAGACTCCGGGAGTTGGTGATGGACAGGGAGGCCTGGCGTGCTGCAATTCATGGGGTCACAAAGAGTCGGACACAACTGAGCAACTGAACTGAACTGAACTGGAGACCTCTGGGACAACATTAAACACACCAACATTCTCATTATAGGGTTCCCAGAAGGAGAAGAGAGAAAAGGACCTGAGAAAATATCTGAAGAGATAATAGCTGAAAACTTCCCAAACATGTGAAAGGAAATAGTCAAATCCAGGAAGCACCGAGTCTCCCAGGAAGGATGAGCCCAAGGAGGAACACACCGAGACACACAGTAATCAAACCGACAAAAATTAAACACAGAATAAACATTAAAAGAAACAAGGGAAAAGTGGCACATAATATACAAAGGAACTCCCATCAGGCTATCAGCTGATTTCTCAACAGAAACTCTACAAGCCAGAAGGGAATGGCGTGATATATTTAAAGTGATGAAAGGGAAGAACCTACAACCAAGAATACTCTACCCAGCAAGACTCTCCTTCAGATGTAATGGAGAATTCAAAAGCTTTCCAGACAAGCAAAAATTAAGAGAATTGAGCACCACCATACCAGCTTTACAACAAATGCTAAAGGAACTTCTCTAGGCAGGAAACCCAAGAGAAGGAAAAGACCTACAGAAAACCCAAAACAATTAAGAAAATGGTAATAGGACCATATATATCAATAATTACCTTAAATGTAAGTGGATTAAACACACCAACCAAAAGACATACAGACTGGCTGGGTGGATGAAAACATGTGCAGGTATGCACGTCCACTTACCACATCACTCTGCTTGACACTCTTCCCCCAAATTGTACGGAATTATTTTCTATTATTAAGTTAATCATGTTCCCATTATGGCTTGCAATTGCAATTTATCTTTTAATTTTTGTCTGGCTATTGATTGTGAAAACTGATAAACATCTTTCATTATGGTGATCATGTAACTATTGCTCACTTAATACCATTGTATCATGATTGGTCAACAGAAAAATAATACAACTCTATATCACCAAAACTAAGATGTAATAAAAAAACAAAACCTGTAATCACTTTTGAAAATCCAGATGCATATCAGAATTACCTTTGGATTTTTTGAAAAATACAAATACTCAGATACTGCTTTTTTCCTCCAGATATGTTTCTAATGAGCAGTCATGTTTAAAAACAACTGGCATTAGATGAAGGAAGGGAACTGACTGCAAAGGAACTTAAGGAACTTCTTACAGCAATGGAAAATATTTTATATCTTGATCGTGGTGGTGGCTACTTGACTGAAACAGTCTGTCAAAATTCACAGACCTGTATACCCCAAAAAAGGATGAATTTTACTCTATGTAAAAAGTGAAGGTGTTAGTCACTCAGTCAAGTCTGACTCTCTGTGACCCCATGGACTGTAGCTGACCTGGCTCCTCTGTCCATGGATTCTCCAAGCAAGAATTCCCTTCTCCAGGGGATCTTCCTAACACAGGGATCGAATCAAAATTTTCAACACCTGTCTCAGACACTGCTGCTGCTGCTAAGTCGCTTCAGTCGTGTCCGACTCTGTGAGACCCCATAGACGGCAGCCCACCAGGCTCCGCCGTCCCTGGGATTCTCCAGGCAAGAATACTGGAGTGGGTTGCCATTTCCTTCTCCAGTGCATGAAAGGGAAAAGTGAAAGTGAAGTCGCTCAGTCGTGTCCGACTCTTAGCAACTCCATGGACTGCAGCCTACCAGGCTCCTCCATCCATGGGATTTTCCAGGCAAGAGTACTGGAGCGGGGTGCCATTGCCTTCTCCGGTCTCAGACACTACCCTCCCCATAAAGCTATCCATTCTTTGCTCATTCCATAAATATTTCTTGAATGGCTAGAATGTGCCATCCCCTGTTCTAAACACTTAAGACACAACAGTGAGCAAACCAAAAATCACTGCCCTCATAGAGCTACACCCTAGCAGAGGGGTTGGGAGGGAAAGCAATATATCATTTGTTGCTGTTCAGTCGCTAAGTTGTGTCTGCCTCTTTGCCACCCCATGGACTGTAGCCTGCCAAGTTCCTCTGTCCATGGAATTCTCCAGCCCAGAATACTGGAGTAGGTAGCCATTCCCTTCTCCAGGGTATTGTCCCAACCCAGGGATCAAAACCAGGTCTCCCACATTGCAGGCAGATTCTTTACTGTCTGAGCCACCAGGGAAGCCCCCAGCCCAGCACTGGTCATCTGAATATATTATAAACATCCTGTATAACTCAATAACGTAGTCAATGTCACAGTCAAGTGCTATGCAAATAAAAAAAGAGCAGAGTCAGAAGAGCCCAGAGTGTAGGAAACACAAGTTACAGAATTAAAAATTAAAGTAAGCTAACTGACATGATAAATTTTGAGCAGATTTGAAAGTGAAGAATATTTCAAGTAGAAGGAACAGCAAATGCAAAGGCCCTGAGTCTAAAACATGTCTGGCCTGCTTGAAAACTAGCAAGGAGGTGAACAGAGCGATCAGGGAGAACAACGGTGGATGAGGCCAGACAAGTAATGGGGTCAGATGACATAGGGCCTTGTTTGGCTATCACTCTTGGATTGCAAGGAGATCCAACCAGCAGATCCTAAAGGAAATCAGTCCTGAATATTCATTGGAAGGACTGATGCTACGGATGAAACTCCACTACTTTGGCCACCCGATGCAAAGAACTGACTCACTGGAAAAAGACCCTGATGCTGGGAAAGATTGAAGGGGGGAGGAGAAGGGGATGACATAGGATGAGATGGTTGGATGGCATCACCTACTCAATGGACATGAGTCTGAGTAAACTCCAGGAGTTGGTGATGGACAGGGAAGCCTGGCGTGCTGCAGTCCATGAGGTTGCAAAGAGTCAGGCAAGACTGAGCGACTGAACTGAACTGGGTGAAACAGGGAGCCAAAGAAGGGTTTGGACAGTAAATGATGATCTGACATATTCCTGAAGGATTCTTCTGGCTATTGTATTGAACTGGACTGCTGGAGGCAAAAGTGCACACAGCTGGGTGTCTGATAGGATTAGGACTCTTTCTACAAAGATCCAGGGGAGAGATGATAATGGGAACAAGATGGCTGCAACAGGGGAGGTGGGGAGAAGTGTTCCAACTCTGCATGTACTTTGAAGGTAAGACCAAGAGGACTTCCTAGCAGACTTGATGTGGCATGTGAGAAAAGAGGAATAGAATTAATGCCAAAGTTTTTGCCCTGAAAAACTGAAGGATGAAATTATCTTCATCAAAGACAGGGAGATCTGGAGGCGGAGCATATTATAAAGAGAAGAGAAGGGGTTTGGCTTTAGACATGTTCCATTTAAGATGTTTACCAGACACCCCAGTGAGGTTGAGTAGGTAGTTGGGTATTTGGTTCTTAAGTACAAAAAAAGAGATTTCAGAGATATCAACATGAAAGCCAGTGTAGGAGAGTATTAAAAGATATAGAAGTACTGATACGATCCCCAGGGGAAACGCCTATTCTAAAAAGTAAGGAGAAAGAAGAAAATAGTAAAAGAAACTGAGAAGGGCTGACCAATAAAATGGGGAGGTGGGGGGATGAACGTGTGGTATTCTGGAAGCCAAAAGTAAAAAAAAGTGTACCAAAGAGAAATGAGTGATCATCTGTGTCAAATGCTATTTATAGGTCAAACACAACGATGACTAACAACCTACTTTGAATTCTGGTACTTGTATTTTATCGATGACTTTGTCAAAGGCAGCTTCAGTCAAGGAGGGGAAAGGCCTAATTGAATCAAGCTGGCTTAAGTGAGAATAAAATGGAGTAACCGGAACCCTCATACATTGCTGGTGGGAATGTAAAATGCAGTCCTTTTGGAAAACGGTTTGATAGTTCCTCAAAATGTTAAACATAAGGTTATCATATGACTAGCAATTTTCCTCCAAGGTATGCACCCAAGGGAACTGAAAGCACATTATCACAAAACCTGAACATAAATGTTCTGATCAGCATATTTCATAAGAGCCAAAAAGTGGAAACCCAAATGTCCAAAAACTGAAGGATTAACAAAACGTTGAACTCACCCATGGAATGGAATGTTATTCAGCCATAAAAAGGAATGTAGTGTTACAACATGGTAAACCCTGAAAACAGGCTAAGTAAAAGAAGATAGACACAAAAGGTCACATATTGTTTGGTTCCTTTTATGTGAAATTTCCAGAAAAGGGAGATCCACAGAGACATAGGCAGATTCCAAGAGAACAAGGAGACCTACAGACTGAGGAACAGTGACTGACTGTAAAGGGATACAGGGTTTTTTATGGGATGATGAAAATGTTCTGTAGACAGTGGTGATAGATGCACAACTCTGAATATACTAAAAAACCACTAAACTGTATACTTATGGTGGTGAATTTTATAGTATGTGAATTATATCTCAATAAAAGAATAACAGAGGAAGAGAGAGAAATCAGTTCAGTTCAGTTCAGTCACTCAGTCGCATCCAACTCTTTGCGACCCCATGGACTGCAGCACACCAGGCCTCCCTGTCCATCACCAACTCCCGGAGTTTACTCAAACTCATGTCTATTGAGTCAGTGATGCCATCCAACCATCTCATCCTCTGTCGTCCCCTTCTCCTCCTGCCTTCAATCTTTCCCAGCATCAGGGTCTTTTCAAATGAGTCAGCTCTTCGAATCAGGTGGCCAAAGTATTGGAGTTTCAGCTTCAACATCAGTCCTGTCAATGAACACTCAGGACTGATTTCCTTTAGGATGGACTGGTTGGATCTCCTTGCAGTCCAAGGGACTCTCAAGAGTCTTCTCCAACACCACAGTTCAAAAGCATCAATTCTTCGGTACTCAGCTTTCTTTATAGTCCAACTCTCACATCCATACATGACTACTGGAAAAACCATAGCCTTGACTAGATGGACCTTTGTTGGACCTTTGTTGGCAAAGTAATGTCTCTGCTTTTTAATATGTTGTCTAGGTTGGTCATAACTTTTCTTCCAAGGAGTAAGTGTCTTTTTATTTCATTGCTGCAGTCACCATCTGCAGTGACTCTGGAGCCCAGAAAAATAAAGTCAGCCACTGTTTCCACTGTTTCTCCATCTATCTGCCATGAAGTGATGGGACTGGATACCATGATCTTTGTTTTCTGAATGTTGAGCTTTAAGCCAACTTGTTTACTCTCCTCTTTCACTTTCATCAAGAGGCTCTTTAGTTCTTCTTCACTTTCTGCCATAAGGATGGTGTCATCTGCATATCTGAGGTTATTGATATTTCTCCCGGCAATCTTGATGACACCTTTTGCTTCATCCAGCCCAGCGTTTCTCATGATGTACTCTGCACAGTGACAATAAACAGCCTTGACATACACCTTTTCCTATTTGGAACCAGTCTGTTGTTCCAGACTGAGAGAGAGTGGAAGAGAAGAAATTAGAAACAATTGAATAGAGACAACTTTCTAGAAGTTCTGCTACAAAGGAGAGAAAACATATAGGACAGTACCTGGCAATGAAGGTAGGGTCAAGAAAAAGTATTTTTTAAACTGGGGGTATTTCAAATAACATGCTTTATACACTGATGAATGACCTAATAGACAGCAAAACAGTGATGCAGGGAATTGACTGGGGGGGTGATTCTTGGACCAATATCCTTGAGTAGTTCAAAGGGGGTGGTATTTGGCATACAAGTAAAGACGCACAGATGCACAGATAGTTTATCCATGTTAACAGGAGTGAAGGCAGAATGCATAGGCACAGAGTTCTTCAGTCTTCTTAGTGGAGTAGGGAACTCCTTAGGAAGCAAGGTCATCAGTTGAATGGGAGAGAAGATGTTGTACCTTTAAAGAGAAAGGTGATAGTACAAAAGAGCTGTCTAGAAGAGTGATAGAGCCAACGGACTAGGTATATATATGACTGCCTGGAAGTATGAAGGACCCTCTGAGGTTCAAGGGCATGAATTTAAGATCAGTCAGCACAGCTGTGGGAGTGTGTGTGTGCACACATATGTACACACATGCATTTTCCAGCTATGTCAGATGCACAGGTACAAAGTAGAAGAGTCAGCTTAACCAGGATTACAAATTTTGCCAAGTGAGTATGATAAAGCAAGAAGGGCATGGTAATTGAGGGTATATGAAGAGGAATTTGTAAAATGACTGGCTATGGGATTTACACTGGGTGAAGAAAGAAATAAGAATGTCAAGAAGGTAAAAGACAATAAAAAAAAAAGTGGTAAGATCATGGTCCTGAGGTCCATGGAAAACAAAATCACTAGAGGAAGACAGTTCAAGGAACTAGAGGCCAGTGAGTGAGAAGAATCATCTATGGGTTAGGTCATACCTAAATGCTCAAACCCAAGAAATCATTCCAGTTTCTGAACAGTAAAGAAATTCTTATAATTATCAAATAATTTTGCATCCTGCTGCCCTTTATATGCCATCCAAAATGGAAATACTGGCACACCTGGTGTAAGTCCCATACATTTTTATCTATTTATTTAGTAACTTACATAAATTTACCCCTGGTATATTTCAGGTACTAATAAATACTTAGTGATGGATACAGGACCCTGATGAGTTACAAAGCTATGCAGTGAAGGAAAGAAAAGACAAACGAGTGAGCAACTGTCCTTACCATATCACGTATGTCAGAGACAATTTCTCAGCATTTACAGCTGTCTGCCTTTCAGACTACATCACACAAACAATTCATTTACCAATCATTGTCCTTCATATTTACTATTCAAAGACACTGCAGCCGATGAGGCAATTTTCTATGTTTGGTTGCAAAGCCTATACATTATTAATAATTAAAATTAAAGAAGACACAGCCATTTCATCAAAGGAAATCTGTTTTAAAATTAACTAAAACGGCTTGCATCTTCCACATGTTTTTCTTTAGGAACACACGTACATTGTTATTTTAACCAAATACGTTCTTTTTTAACTTCAGGTAATAATGGGGGGAAAGTACAAGGTTTAAGAATTATGTCCTGGAACTTCCCTGGTGGTCCAGTGGTTAAAACTCCACACTTCCACTGTTGGGGGCCCAGGTTCCATCCCTGGGTCAAGGAACTAAGATTCTGCACATTGCACAGTGCAGCCAAAAAAAAAAAAAAAAGAATCAGTGCCCCCCCCAAATATAAACTTATTTTGAATTCTAAAGCAATTACAAAATCCTTTCTGCTCAACTCCATCTCTCCATCACAGAATGTAGGAAATGAGCAATTTTCCTGAAACCTAGTGGTTCTCATCTCTGCATTACAGTAAAAAGCACAGGAAACTCTGTAAGCTAGACCTTGTGCCCTCATACCACCAAGGACTGATTTAATTGGTCTGGGGTGGGATGTAGGTTACCAATAATTTTTTTTTTAAACTCTCCAGAAAATCCTAACATACAAACAGGAAAGCAAACTACAGACCTAATCTAATCCTTTCATCGGTAGCCTATACTTCAAATTTCATGTTCAACTTACTGCCTTCTACATACCTCCTTCTGGAAGGTTGCATGCACACCCCAAATGCAAATGTCCAATCCTAAAGTCAGCATCTTTTTCCCAAAGCATATTTTTTGTGTTTCTTTTTGTTTCGTAACATTTCAGATTACGAAATGTAACTTACATGCACAAAAATGCATAAAACATATAAGCACAATTTAACAGTCCTAAAAAAGTACACCTGTGATTATCAGCCAGATTAAGAAATACACCAACTAACAGCAAGCACCTCAGTATCCTATATATCTTATCTTGGCTGGTATCCCAACTCATCCAGCCACCATTAGAATAGGGGTCATCATCGTAAGATTTCTCCTTCTCCCGATCTTCAATAAACCCCAAGTACTGAAGATTTTACTGCCTAAATATCTCTCCTGTTCTTTTTCACTGCCATTTTCTTAGTCCAGGCTCTCATGAGTTTGAACCTGTCTCCAGTTTAACCAATGAAATGATATCTTAAAATAAACCTGATTGTTACCTACTCTTCCTGGCTTCCCACATCTTAGCAAGATAAGATTCTCCTCTGAACCGGCCCTGATCTATATCTAAATATCTATCTACCTACCTACCTATTTCTCTCCCTCTCGCTTTCCCATCACTGTGGAACCTGCCCTAGTTCAAAAATTATACTGCAAATATACTAACGTGCTTATTACAATTTCCTAAACACACTATGCCATTTCCTATCTACCTGTTCTTCTGCAGCACACATCCTTCTTTCCCACTGCTGAACTTGAATTTATCTTTCAGACCCCACCCAGCCACCAATTTCTTCAAAAAGTGGTCTCTGACCACCACTTTATCCCTAAATAGTGATTCATTCTCCCTCTAAGCTATTTCTGTACTCTGTTCTTGTCTACAGAAATATTTATCACAGTTGTACTTAAAAACAATTTTCAGTGTCCGCCTCCTTTCAACAGCCCCACACCTGCTCCAGGTACTATCCTTTCTATCCCCACTATTTAGCTCCATCCACAAAGGCAGGTTTCCAACAGGAGATCCATACTTCAAAACCCGCCCTCAAGCATAGCTGAACCAGACTGGGCCAATCAGACTCTCCCTCCCAGGAACCTGGAATTCAAGTTAAAATAGAAAATTGGTGTCTCTGTGTGGCTGAGAACTACTAGTTTTAAAAGAAAGGCTATGGAACTTCCCTAGTGGCTAAGACTCCACAACGCAAGGGGCCAGAGTTCGATGCCTGGTCAGGGAACTAGATTCCACATGCTGCAATGAAGACTCAGCACCACTAAACAAATAAATATTTTTTAAAAAGAAAGAATGAAAAGTTATGGAAGCAGCCATATTCCAACCATATGTACTAAAAAGAGGAGAAAGCAAATCTTCAAAGAGAAAAGAAAGAATAGATGGGCAGAGGAAAACAAAGGTAAGAGGAGACAGTTCTATAGGCCTTTCAGTTATTCCTAGAAGCCGCTCTGATTCCTTCCTGTTCTTGGGTTTAAAAGCAAGACCTATATACTGAGATACTACAGATATCTATTACTTGCAACAAAAAGGTCCAAGTAAAACTAAGATCATGGCATCTGGTCCCATCACTTCAGGGCAAATAGATGGGGAAACAGTGGAAACAGTGGCTGACTTTATTTTTCTGGGCTCCAAAATCACTGCAGATGGTGATTGCAGCCATGAAATTAAAAGACACTTACTCCCTGGAAGGAAAGTTATGACCAACCTAGACAGCATATTAAAAAGCAGAGATATTACTTTGTCAACAAAGGTCCATCTATTCAAGGCTATGGTTTTTCCAGTAGTCATGTATGGATGTGACAGTTGGACTATAAAGAAAGCTGAGCACCAAAGAATTGATGCTTTTGAACTGTGGTGTTGGAGAAGACTCTTGAGAGTCCCTTGGACTGCAAGGAGATCCAACCAGTCCATCCTAAAGGTGATCGGTCCTCGGAGTTCACTGGAAGGACTGATGTTGAAGCTGAAACTCCAATACTTTGGCCACCTGATTCGAAGAGCTGACTCATTTGAAAAGACCCTGATGCTGGGAAAGATTGAGGGCAGGAGGAGAAGGGGACGACAGAGGATGAGATGGTTGGATGGCATCACCGACTCGATGGACATGGGTTTGGGTAGACTCTGGCAGTTGGTGATGGACAGGGAGGCCTGGCGTGCTGCGGTTCATGGGGTCACAAAGAGTCAGACACGACTGAGCGTCTGAACTGAACTGAATACTGGATTAACTTTCTTACACATTATCTCTATTAGCACCCTAAAGGCAGAGGCTGTCTCTTCTATCTGTCAGACTAAGAAAGGCCCTGGAAATGTCAGGTGCTCATTAATAAATATCATCCATGGCAGACTTAAGAGCTGTGCATTTTTCCATATGTAAATTTTAATTTTAAAAATGTGTAACAAGTTTGAACTTCAGCTAATTATAATTAACATCTATGTCAGTATTTAGAAATAAACTATAAGAATGTCTGCAACTTACTTTGTAATACATCAAAAAAAAGTTGATAAATGGATAATGGGATAAATAGATGGATAAACATGATAAAGCAAATAAAAGAAAATGTTAATTGCTGGGGATGACCTAATTGTAGAATATGTAGGTGTTTATTGTATAATTCTTTCAAATCTTTTGCATGTTTAAACTTTAATAATAAAACACTTAGAGAAAAATGTACCAGCAATACATCTGCACTGACTTATATGGACAAGGTCCACACACATATTTACATACTGATTGTACTACTCTCTGCCTTAAAATGAAATTTCAAAGGACTTTAACAGATGCAGTAGATAACTCAGTGACTTCCTTTCACGGATTAAGAAATTTTAAAACTGTTTTGTCTGTCCTTCCAGTTCACATGAGTTTTATAATGACAACAGCTAGGCACAATTGAAATGTAAAACTAAATCCTTCTAATTTCATACTTCTAAACTCCTTTAAAACTAGTTTTAGAAATCATAAAGTTAGATGGGGAAAATTCAAATCATGTTTTCTACTATCAAGACCATTCATCAAGACAAAAGAGCTGGCAGCTTTATACTGTAAACCTCCCCTTGACAAGACAGAAAAATACACTAGGAGAATAAGAAGATAAGAATCACAAAATCACAAACTGCTGAAACTGGTCAAAAAGACTAACACAAGATTCTTATCTGTCAAAAAGAAAATTAAGACCCAAAGAGGTGATATATCTTGCCTGATGATGATGTGACAGTCGCTCAGTCGTGTCCAACTCTTCGTGACCCCATAGAATATACAATCCGTGGAATTCTCCAGGCCAGAATACTGGAGTGGGTAGCTGTTCCCTTCTCCAGGGGATCTTCCCTACCCAGGGGTTGAACCCAGGTCTCCCACCTTGCAGGTGGATTGTTTAACAAGCTGAGCCACCAGGGAAGCATCATCTTGCCTGAGGTCACCAACAACTTTTTAGGAAGGCCCAGACTCAGACCCTGGACTCATGGCTAAAGTCCAGTGCTCTTTCCACCCTCTCCTGTAGTTCTATCTCTCTCTCTTTTTTTTTTTTTTGGAAGAGTAATATTACATAGGGCTTCCCTGGTAGTTCAATGGTCAAGAATCCACCTACCAATGTAGGAGATGCAGGTTCAATCCCTAGGTCACAAAGATCCCCTGGAGAAGGAGATGGCAACCCACTCCAGTATTCTTGCCTGGGAAATCCCATGGACAGAACAGCCTGGTGGGCTACAGTCCATGGGGTCACAAAAGAGTCGGACTTAGCAAATAAACAACAATAAAATATTACATGAAGCGCCTCATCTCAGCTTAAATATTTAATATTTGTTCAACTGGTTTAATTTGTTTGTACCACGTGTTCAAATTCTAAATATAAGTAAATACAGGAATCACATTACAACCAGGATTCAAACGACATACCTTATCTAAATTCACTGTAACTGAACTTCATTAAAACAGCCTGAAAGTGCTGTTCCACTGTTTTAGGCAAATAGAGGCACTGACAGGATTTTAGCAGTAAATGTGCCTGCATTCTTCATATGTAGAAGGCCAAAATTTAACATGTACTTTCCCCAAAAATGAGTAACTCAAAGCTACAAAAGTTGGAGAATAAGCCTTAATTCAGCCTATTTTTTGGTCTATTTTTTTTTTTAATTCAGAGTGTATTTTAGAGCATATTTACTAAAATAATGGATTACAGATCTGAGTAACTATTTATTCTTGCAAAAGCATTCAAGAAATGCTAGTCTGTGTTTTATAAAGAGTGTGGTTAGGCTTCAGTGAATTATGATGCAATTACTGTATTTCTATTGACATTTTGTCAGACAACTAAAAATCAAAGCAAAGACTAGACTCCTAAGATACAAGTTCAGCAGAATACACTGTTATCCCACAGAGCCATAGGTGACCTGTCAGATGCAAACAAAATAGTGTTTCTTTTCCTATCTGTTTCACAGCAAAATGAAAGCTGTAAGAAATACTGAAAGGGTAGTTTCTATACGCAAAATAAATTTAAATCATGTTACTTCTATTTAATAAAAGACACTTCTGAAATAATTTAGGAAGAGAACACTCAACAAGACAGAGTTCCAAGAAAAATAACCAAAAATAAGTCAACTAGAATAAGCTTGCTGTCTGTTATATTAAAATGGAGATATGTATAAGTATCCAGCTTACTCTCTGATTAATAATCCATCTGTACAAACACTTAACATTCTGCCATAGTCCACAGCTTTCAACCCCTAAATCAGATTCCCACAAGTGCTGTTGCTGAAAACACCTCACCAAGAACACCTCAACATTGATGAAACACTCAAAATACGACAGAAGGGCATCACACTTCTAGTATGTCAGTAAGGAAGGACCCCTCTGCTACAAAGCAGACTATGTTCCCAGTTTCTTGAGCAGCATGTAATGTACTAAGATGGTTTTTTACCACATGGTAAGTACAGCAAAATTATCTGTGAAATTACATAGATAAGCACTGTATTTCAAAAAGAATATATTTTTCCCACTGAGAGAAAATGTAACTGCCACAATTATTTTGTTTCTTACTTCCTTTACTCGTTTTACACATCATTTTATCTACCAAAAGCAAGGCTATAAGATGTAACTTCTAAACAGAGTAAAACCTCTCATATTTCACTAACTGACACACCTGAAGTATGATGTCATTTATGAATGTAATGATGACAATGAAGAAATGCCAAGTTCTTGATGAACTTTATAAATCTTCAAAATAAGACCAAATTATGCCAGTACCTTGTTAGTATATTATATTGGACATCAGTAATACTATATTGGACATATTGTTAAGGAAAGACACATATAAGAGCAGTGATAATAGTAAGCATAAAAAATGCTGGATAGATTTTCTGCCCAAAAAATGGTGTGTTATACAAACTGCCCTTTGATGCCATGAGATATGCATGTAAAAGTCCCAGTTCTACAACTTCCTAGCTGGTTTCCTTGAAGTTCTCTCACTTGCAATGGGAATACCACTACTTGGCTTTATCTGTTGATCGTTACCTCACAGAGCTGCTATAAGAAGCAAGAGCTGAACGTGTGTACTCACACTCTGCAAACATAACACTGTGTTGCTCTGGCATTCCTACTGAAATCTACAGCATTACAGCTGTGGAGGAGGCAGCTAACTATCCACCAAAAGCCGCTGTTTCTTCCAAAGTAAGTGAGTTGTAGTGGGGACAAAGTTCGCCACCCTTCACATTCTGTAGCGGAAAATGAACTCCTCCCAAGAACATTTCAACACTGATGAAATAACTCAAAATACTACAGAATGGCATCCTACCACCCAGTCAGCAAGAGAAAGGACATGACATTTCCCAATCCCTCTGCAGCTAGATAAGGCAATGAGACTAAGCCCTCAGCAACCAAAGTGAGCAGAAATTGTATTTGCAACTTCCACCTCTCTTAGAGAATGTGTCCAACAAAAACAACCATGGAAGCCAGGTACTGCTGCTAAGTCGCTTCAGTCATGTCCGACTCTGTGTGACCCCACAGATGGCAGCCCACCAGCCTCCCCCATCCCTGGGATTCTCCAGGCAAGAACACTGGAGTGGGTTGTCATTTCCTTCTCCAACGCATGAAAGTGAAAAGTGAAAGTGAAGTCGCTCAGTCATGTCTGACTCTTAGCAACCCCATGGACTGCAGCGTACCAGGCTCCTCCGTCCATGAGATTTTCCAGGCAAGAGTACTGGAGTGGGTTGCCACTGCCTTCTCCGAAGCCAAGTACTAAAGATGGTAGGATCCCCATCAGCCCTAATGCCTGAGCTCCCTAAATGCCTATATAAAGAAGAGCCACAGGCTGAGGTGGACACCTGCTCTGGGCTATTATGCACAGGATTTAGGTATTTTAGCTGATGTATTTCAGGGCTCTAATTCAGCAGCTGGGGTTACTTAACTAATACAATAGCCAACCCCTCACACAAGGTAATGGATAGAACTTAAAAATCCCTAACAGGAACTTAACAAGCTTCCAACATCTTCCCACAAAGTAACACATAAAAGATAAAATTCCCAACATAAGAGTTTCCCAGAAGGATATTATCTGAGAAGACTGTTAAGGTGTAAAAGAGAAGAGAACTGGCCCTGAAATCGGACTGCCTAGGTTCAAACCCCTGCTCTATCACTTGCTAAGTGTGTAACCCCGGATGGAAATTAACCTGTCTCACATGTAAAGTGAGAATAAAAACAGTACTCATCTTATTATGTTGCTGTGATGTTTAAGTGGAAAAAAAAAATTCCATGCTTACCAGAAAGCATGGCATAAGAACACTCAGTAAATGTTAGCTTTTATTATTAAAACTATAAAAATCATGATTCTGTAAAATTTCACTGAGCTGATCATACACCAAAAGGAAAGTTACTGGAATGCTATCAAGATTCTCTATAGTCTAGCTACTAGTGCGAAGTATTCTAGTTGATATGCAGTTAAACCTAGATTCCCTGAAAGGCAAATTAAGAGGCGCTCACTCTCAGTATTCAAGAAAGACAGCTGCATTCAAGAAGCATGACCGAGGATCTGGTCATTTGCAAACCATTACAGTGACCAACAGAGAACAGTGAGTTGTATTAAAACAACCTAATTTCAGGACAGGCTGTACAGGACTCTTATGGCACTGGTTTTCTAAAACAGAGTCATTCTAGCATCTCAAATAGGCACAAGGATTTATAAACAGTTGAGAAACAATCTAAAGATGTGAAGGGACATTACCAAGGAAACTTCAGAAGTTTGTCCTGCCTTTGGAACAATAATCTTACAGCATAGTATAGTATATAAATATAGTATATAGTATATAGTATATATAGTATATAGTATATAGTATATAGTATATAAATCACAACAGATTGTGATTTATACATCTACAAGAGAAAATCCATAACAGACTTGAAACCTAGGTGTATCATAAAAGCAATTCCATATTTTAAAAAAACACACTCCAAAAATAAATTCTACACTGTAATACCATCTGGAGAAAAGGCACAAGTCCAATAAATTATACAAGGAGAAAGGTAAACTCAATTATAACAGTAATCAAGTTTTAGAATGAGAATCTTTTAAGTGTTACTAATGATTTCCTCAGCAGTGGCAGTAACATTTATGCTTTGGTATCCCTAAATATAAATATATGTAAGTAAATAAAATGAAACAAAATAAAATATTGGGTTGGCCAAAAACTTTGGGTTTTTACGTAAGATAACAGAAAAGCCCAAATGAACTTTTTAGCCAACCCAAGGAAATAAAAGCCCTGTTAGCATAGAATGCCTACCCTGCCCTCCCTGCCTATCCAAATCCTTTTTTCCAGGGCCACATTTACTCACACTGCTCCAATGAGGTCTACTGAAAGACGTTTACCCTGACCTCTTTTATTGGTACCTGTAGTACAAATTTAGACTCCAGGGCGTTGAATGCCTTACATTCATATAAGTATAACTTAACACCAAGAGCAAAAACTCCTGAAGGGCAGAGATTGTCATCCTGTTTTGCTACGCCTGTTTTCCTCAGCCTGAGCTGACTAAGAATGATTAACACCTACAATTCACTGAATGCCTCACACTGAGCTAGGCACTCTAAATATTTTTAATTGAAAGTTAGATTTGATAAACACAAATTACTAAATGACATCTGAATTTATGAAACATGTTAATGAGTATCTGCAAACCAGTCATCTAACAACAGACCTAGTGCATTCTCGTTACAGTGGAAGCAAACTATACAGTCTTCATCTTCACAGCAGCCCTATAAGGAGGCAGGGATGCCCCAGGAGAGACACAGGCTCAAAGGGACTCAACCGAAGTCACAAAGCTATTAAACGTCAGAGCCAACATTCAAGCCAGGTCTTCTGACTAAGATGCCAATTTTCTTTCCACCATATCTATTCTGTTACTTGGACTTACTCTTCTCTGCCTGCCTAAGTCCTACTTATTACTCTTTAAGCTTCAACTCCTCCAAGAAATCCTCTCCAACTACCATAGGCTACACTTTTTTCACTTCTTTTCATCCAAGTTCAATCAAAGAAAGGTTAAATTTTACACTTCCTTTCTGTTGCCCCCAATTTTAGCACAACACCCAGAGCAGTTACTTAATTGCTGTGTGTGTGTATAAATATATTTGCCACATATCTGAATATATACACATTTATGTATGATAAATGTATACATAATATAAACTCCTTACCCAGGTTTACAAAGTCGCAGCTGATCTGGCCCCGGCCTACCTCGCTGAACTCTCATCTGTATCTCACTCTCTGGCTCCTCCTCTCTCTCCCTCCTGGTTACACTCCAATCACTCTGTCCTCCTTTTTGGCTCCTCCCACATACCAACTGTGTCCCTGCACTGCACTAGCAGTCCTCTCTGGCTGGCAGTCTTCCAGCCAGAGAGACTCTTTCTTAACCTTCGGATCTAACCATAAATGAGATCTCTTCAGAGGCCTTCCCCGATCATCCAATTAAGTAGCCACCCCATCACTCTCCTATCTTAATATCAACCTGTATTTTAATTATCTGCCTAGCACTTAATGGTGTATTTCTTGATTATTTATTTTCTACTTCAACACAGGAACATAAGGTCAACAAAAGTAGGGACTTGCCTGTCTTATTTACCACTGTATTCCAGTGTCTAGAACACTGCCTGGCCCACAACAGATATTCACAAGGGTGTTGAGTAAATACATTGATGAGTAAATTAGCAATTACTTCCATTTCCATTACTCTATTAATGGTTATTTTAGCACCAAAGTGGGAAGGGGGGCTTAAAAAGTTAACATTTTGCTAGCTATAAACAAATCTCTCCATCTAATTGAAGTAGAATACTTTTTCTACAGAAGTCCTCTCTAATCTCATTCCAATCTCTAATCTCCTTCTCATCTCAAACCAATGGTAAAGATGCACCATAGTAAAGCTACCAATTTTCCCCAAATTGATCCACTGCTTTAATGAAATTCCTATCAAGATTTTTCTTACACAAACTTATTCTAAAATGGCAAGTCACAAGATTTAGAATTGCTAAAACAATTTTGAAAAAGTATAAAAGATGAAGAAGAGTTCCTCCCCACCCAAGTTAAAGACTTACTATAGTGCTACAGTAATCATGTCTGCTGGCACCAGCGGAAGAGTACACTTAGATCAATGGAACAGAACAGAGACCCAGAATTAGAATCACACAAAACTCAGTCCAACTGGATTTTGAAAAAGGTGCAAAAGTAATTCAATGAAGGAAGGATAGCCTTTTCAACCAATGATGCTGGAGGACTTGGACATTAATAGGCCAAAAAAAAAAAGAAGCAAACAAAGAAGAAAAAAGAAAAACTTTGCCCTAAATCTCATTGCTTGCATAAAAACTAATTCAAACAGATCACAGACTTAAATGTAATACCACAGAAAATCTTCAGAACACAGAGTTGGGTCTACAGTTCTCAGACTTGACACCAAAAGCAAGACCCATAAAAAGAAACCTGATAAACTGGACCTCATCAAAGTTAAAAACTTTTCTTCTATGAGATCCAATTAAGAAGATTAAAAAAAAAAGAAAAAGTTAAAAACAGGGAGAAAATATCTGCAAACCATATATCCAACAAAAGACTTCTGGCTAAAATACTGGGTAGCCAAAATGTTTGAACAAGACATAAAGAACATTCAAAGCTCAACAGTAAAATAAAACAAAACAAAAACAATCCAATTAGAAAATGAGCAAAAGACATTTCACTAAAAAGGACATATAGATGGCAAATAAGCACTTTAAAAGATGTTCAATATCACTAGCCATTAAAGAAATACAAATTAAAGCCAAAATGAGATATCACTACATATTGATATGAATGGCTAAACAAAAAATAATTCATTGCAAAATAGTACAGTCACTTTGTTTCGAAGATCCCTTGGAAAAGGGAAAGGCTACCCACTCCGGTATTCTGGCCTGGAGAATTCCACGTACTATATAGTCCACAGGGTCGCAAAGAGTTGGACCTGGCTGAGCGACTTTCACTTTGGAAAACCATTTGGCAGTTTCTCACAATGCTAAGCACAGTCTTTTATCATATAATCCAGGAATCGCACTCCTAGGTATTTATCCAATGAGTTAAAAATTTATGTCCACCTAGACACAGATATTTATAGCAGCTTTATTCATAATTTTCAAAAGACTGGAAACAAGATCTTTCAATAGGTGAATGAACAAACTAATATATCCACACAGAGGAATATTATTCAGGAATTTAAAAGATGAGCTATCAAACCACCGAAAGACACGGAAGAAACTTAAATGCATATTGCTAAGTGAAAAGCCAATCTGAAAAGGCTATATACATCTATGATTTCAATTACAGACATCCCCTGTACTCAATCCACCCAGTACTCAATCCACTCATCCACGATACTCAAATCATTGGTAACCATAGGTTCCACATCTGTGAATTCAACTAAATGAAGACTGAAATTCCAAGGTTAAAGATCCACAGATATGGAGGGCCAATTGTATATGACACTCTGGAAGAGGGAAAACTATCACTGGAGAAAGATCAGGGGGTGGGGGAGGGATAAATAGGTAGAACACAGGGAGGTTTTTAGGATAATGAAACTATTCTGTATGATATGGTGGATATAATGTACTTGTCAAAACCCATAGAACGAATAACACAAACAGTGAACCCTAATGTAAACTATGGATTTTAGATAATAATGTATCAATATTAGTCCATCAAATTTAACTAGTGAAAGATGTTAATAAAAGGGGCAACCAGTGAAGGAGAAAGATATATATGAGAACTCTGTATTAACCTGAAGTTGAACTCTGCTCAACTTTCTGGAAACCTACAACTATCCTAAATAATAAAGTCTGCTAACTTTCCTTAAAAAACAGTAGTAATATCAAATGCTAGTAAAGATGTAGAGAAATTGAGCCATTCACACATTGCTGGTGGAAATGTAATGCTACATCCTCTCTGGGAAAGTCAGCAGTGTCTTATAAAACTACTGTATTCACCATACAATGAAGCAATTGCACTCTTGGGCATTAATCCCAGAAAAATGAAAATGTAGAAGGCAATGGCACCCCACTCCAATACTCTTGCCTGGAAAATCCCATGGACGGAGGAGCCTGGTAGGCTGCAGTCCATGGGGTCGCGAAGAGTCGGACACGACTGAGCAACTTCACTTTCACTTTTCACTTTCATGCGTTGGAGAAGGAAATGGCAACCCACTCCAGTGTTCTTGCCTGGAGAATCCCAGGGATGGGGGAGCCTGGTAGGCTGTCGTCTATGGGGTCGCACAGGGTAGGACACGACTGAACCTACTTAGCAGCATATACAAAAACCTGTATACAAATGTTCATATTAGCTTTACTGGTAACAGCCAAAAACTGGAAACAATCCAAACGTCCCACAATTAAACAAACTGAGACATTTCTATCTACCATGAAATACCACTCAGCTATAAAAAGGAACAAACTACTGATACATAAAACAACTTGAATGGATCTCAATAAAATTGTGCTAAGTAAAAAAAAAAAAGCCAATCTTAAAAGATTACATACTGTATGATTCCACTTTTATAACATTCTTGAAAGACCAAATTATACTTATTGAATATATTATTTCTTAACAACAGCAAGAGAATCTACAATTATCTCAAAATAAGAATTTTTTTACACTCTAAAGGTAAAGACATACTCTCCAAAATCAAGTATTTCCCCTGGGGGGGCTGACAAATTTCCCAGAGCAGTGGGTCTCAGGCTCAGATGCACATAAGAATCACCTCTAAGAATTCCGATGCTTAGGCAGTATCCTAGACCAATTCAATGGCATCCGCACTTTTTTAAGCTCTCAGATATTCCAGTGTGCAATTAAGATTGAGCATCAGTATCTGCCGAAGTAAGAGAGTCTTTTCAAAAGCAACCCTTATTGCACACCAGGATTATTAACAAGAGTTAAGGATCTGGTCATTAACAATTTGCTAAAATCTTAGCTACAAAAACCATTCCACTGATAAATGGAAACTTAACCCAAATCTCACCTATCTTCCAGAAACAGAAGACTCAAAGAATTAATCCAAGAAAGATAACAGTTCATTATGATCTATTTTTAAATAACGCCCTTCCTTGGTAATGGGAGTCTGAATCAGAAGTTGAATACTATGTTCATTTTCATCTGTGAAACTTCTATAAATATAACAATGGAAACATTAATCTGGCTTTCCAAAATCTTTCAGGCAAAAAGGTTACCATATTCCATTTAAGATTTAACCTAAAATCAAAAGGAAGGATTTGAAACAATCTCAGGACTTTCACAAATTTAACTACCTACACACAAACCATGAAGCTTTCCTGGTGGTCCAGCAGTAAAGAAGCCACCTGCAATGCAGAAGATGCAGGTTTGATCCCTGGGTTAGGAAGATCCCCTGGAGAAGGAAATGGCAACCCCCTCCAGTGTTCTTGCCTGGGAAATCCCGTGGACAGAGGAGTCTGGCGGGCTATAGTTCACAGGGTCGCAAAAGAGTTGGGTGCGCGCGCAACACGCACACACACACACCATGAGAACAAGGCAGAGAACATGAAACATTTCAAATGAACTGCTCGCAAAAGAGTTGGGTGCGCGCACGCACGCACACACACACACACCATGAGAACAAGGCAGAGAACATGAAACATTTCAAATGAACTGCTCTTTTCCACCTGCATGTAAAAAATCAGCAGTGACAGCATCACAAACACAAAAAAAGATTTAAAACTAATTGTCATGTAGGAACACAAAACACATCCAAACAAACCCACATACCACATAATTCAATACATCCGGGTAGCAGTGGCTAAGAAATGGAACAGCAAGGAGACTGCAAGGATTTGGCAGACTGATTTAGAGAGATTCACATCTCCTTTGCCTTTAATTTTGCCTGTTACATTACCCAAATAGTTTTTGGTTTTAGGTTTGTCTGGAGTTTGGGGCAAGGGGGGATGATTCCATTGTATAAACTATTAATTTAAAACAGATTCTCAGTCCAGGTAAATTAAATAAAACACACAAGAATGCTATAAAAAAATTCGACAGCTGTATGTTGCTTAAAACATTCAAGTGATAAGGTCATTTTTAAATATGTGTAATCTTTTTACAAGTTCAGAAGAACCACAAATTATGGAGCTACAAACCACTAGCTATTCAAAAGAAAATTGTAGCTTATAAAATACTGGCTGACTGCCAGTACAAATGAATTTTTTTTCCCTCAAACCAGCTTTGTAAGCCACAATACTCTTTCAAAAGTGACTAAAACCATATTATCCAATCAAAGAGTAATGTATTAGACAGTAAAGGTAAGTTAATTCTTGGCCTAAAACAAACTGTCAAGTCCACAAATTGTTCACCATCATAGTAAAATGCCACCTTAGAAAATTTCAATTCATTACTATTTTACCATAATTTAATCAAGTAACTAAGTAAAAATTACAATAAAAAATAAATTTGGAATCCAAATACCAATCAACACCTTTAAAAGCAGAAGAATAACCACCATCCAACCCCTGTTTAAAATAGTCATCCTCTGAAAAATTGCAAAATCCCCACTACAACCCAAAAGTACTTGCTTAAAACTCACTGACCAAACAGAAACATAAAAGAAAACACTTTGGAGACAGACAAGGGTTCAAATCCCAGCTATACAACTTCTTAGCTATTAAGTCAATTAACCATTCCAGGCCTCACTTTTCCCATTTATAAAATGGAAACACCATTGCTCACCTCACAGTGAAACTGTTTGAAAGATCTAAAGATAGATCTAAAGATGTAAAAATACTAGAAACCATACAATTCTACAAAAATAAGGTAACAATGTGAGAATAAAAATATATATTGCAATTTAATTTTGCAAGCCTAGATTAATTTCTCTATATAAATTCTCCAGTCTAGCTTAACTGACATAACGACTATCTGAATTGAATAAGTATTGCACTTTTCCCTCATAAAGACAATGGCCTCCTCTCTCCCTCACCTACTTAAAACTTATTCTACCCAACACTGTACATGTCACACTTGTTACAGAGAACACTGCATTAGTTATCTTTTCATGAGATTATATATCTAACATCTCTCGCTAGACTACAAACTACTGAAGAAAAGGAACCCATCTTCATAATGTACATCTTTTGCTGTGTTTAGTCACCGAGTCCTGTCTGAATCTTTTGCAATTCCATGGACTGAAGCACACCAAGCTCCTCTGTCTGTGGAATTTCCTAGGCAAGGATGCTGGAGTGGGTTGACATTTCCTTCACCAGGGAATCTTCTCGACCCAGGGATGGAACCCACGTCTCCCACATTGGCAGGAGGATTCTTCACCACTGAGCCACCAGGGAAGCCCAATGCATATGTTTAGTAGTACCTTAAACACAAAGTGTTACCTATAAAAAGCACTTAAATATTCAATGACCAATTCACTGCACTTCAAAATTAGCCCACTTTTTATTTCAAGGAATTTATTAGATAGTTATGAAACAGTATGAAAAGGCAAAAGGATAAGACACTGAAAGATGAACTCCCCAGGTCAGTAGGTGCCCAATATGCTAATGGAGATCAGTGGAGAAATAACTCCAGAAAGAATGATGGGATGGAGCCAAAGCAAAAACGATACCCAACTGTGGATGTAACTGGTGATAGACGCAAAGTCCGATGCTGTAAAGAGCAATATTGCATAGGAACCTGGAATGTTAGGTCCATGAATCAAGGCAAAGTGGAAGCGGTCAAACAGGAGATGGCAAGAGTGAACGTTGACATTCTAGGAATCAGCGAACGAATATGGACTGGAATGGGTGAATTTAACTCAAATGACCATTATATCTACTACTGTGGGCAAGAATCCCTTAGAAGAAATGGAGTAGCCATCATGGTCAACAAAAGAGTCCGAAATGCAGTACTTGGATGCAATCTCAAAAACGACAGAATGATCTCTGTTCGTTTCCAAGGCAAACCATTCAATATCACGGTAATCCAAGTCTATGCCCCGACCAGTAACGCCGAAGAAGCTGAAGTTGAACGGTTCTATGAAGACCTACAAGACCTTCTAGAACTAACACCCAAAAAAGATGTCCTTTTCATTATAGGGGACTGGAATGCAAAAGTAGGAAGTCAGGAAACACCTGGCGTAACAGGCAAGTTTGGCCTTGGAGTACAGAATGAAGCAGGGCAAAGGCTAATAGAGTTTTGCCACGAGAACGCACTGGTAATAGCAAACACCTTATTCCAACAACACAAGAGAAGACTCTATACGTGGACATCACCAGATGGTCAACACCGAAATCAGACTGATTATATTCTTTGCAGCCAAAGATGGAGAAGCTCTATACAGTCAGCCAAAACAAGACCGGGAGCAGACTGTGGCTCAGATCATGAACTGCTTATTGCCAAATTCAGACTTAAATTTAAGAAAGCAGGGAAAACCACTAGACCATTCAGGTATGACCTAGATCAGATCCCTTATGAGTATACAGTAGAAGTGACAAATAGATTTAAGGGACTAGACCTGATAGACAGAGTGCCTGATGAACTTCGGACAGAGGTTCGTGACATTGTACAGGAGACAGGGATCAAGAAAATCCCCATGGAAAAGAAATGCAAAAAAGCAAAATGGCTGGGGCTGAGGCCTTACAGATAGCTGGGGAGAGCAGAGAAGCGAAAAGCAAAGGAGAAAAGGAAAGATATTCCCATCTGAATGCAGAGTTCCAAAGAATAGCAAGGAGAGATAAGAAAGCCTTCCTCAGCGATCAGTGCAAAGAAATAGAGAAAAACAACAGATTGGGAAAGACTAGAGACCTCTTCAAGAAAATTAGAGATACCAAAGGAACATTTCATGCAAAGATAGGCTCGATAAAGGACAGAAATGGTATGGACCTAACAGAAGCAGAAGATATTAAGAAGAGGTGGCAAGAATACACAGAGGAACTGTACAAAAAAGATCTTCACGACCCAGATAATCACAACGGTGTGATCACTCACCTAGAGCCAGACATCCTGGAATGTGAAGTCAAGTAGGCCTTAGAAAGCATCACTACGAACAAAGCTAGTGGAGGTGATGGAATTCCAGTTGAGCTCTTTCAAATCCTCAAAGGTGATGCTGTGAAAGTGCTGCACTCAATATGCCAGCAAATTTGGAAAACTCAGCAGTGGCCACAGGACTGGAAAAGGTCAGTTTTCGTTCCAATCCCAAAGAAAGGCAATGCCAAAGAATGCTCAAACTACCACACAATTGCACTCGTCTCACATGCTAGTAAAGTAATGCTCAAAATTCTCCAAGCCAGGCTTCAGCAATAGGTGAACCGTGAACTTCCAGATGTTCAAGCTGGTTTTAGAAAAGGCAGAGGAACCAGAGATCAAATTGCCAATATCCGCTGGATCATCGAAAAAGCAAGAGAGTTCCAGAAAAACATCTATTTCTGCTTTATTGACTATGCCAAAGCCTTTGACTGTGTGGATCACAATAAACTGTGGAAAATTCTGAAAGAGATGGGAATACCAGACCATCTCACCTGTCTCTTGAGAAACCTGTATGCAGGTCAGGAAGCAACAGTTAGAACTGGACATGGAACAACAGACTGGTTCCAAATAGGAAAAGGAGTACATCAAGGCTGTATATTGTCACCCTGCTTATTTAACTTATATGCACAGTACATCATGAGAAACGCTGGGCTGGAAGAAACACAAGCTGGAATCAAGATTGCCGGGAGAAATATCAATAACCTCAGATATGCGGATGACACCACCCTTATGGCAGAAAGTGAAGAAGAACTAAAGAGCCTCTTGATGAAGGTGAAGGAGGAGAGTGAGAAAGTTGGCTTAAAGCTCAACGTTCAGAAAACTAAGATCATGGCATCTGGTCCCATCACTCCATGGGAAATAGATGGGGAAACAGTGGAAACAGTGTCAGACTTTATTTTTTTGGGCTCCAGAATCACTGCTGATGGTGACTGCAGCCATGAAATTAAAAGATGCTTACTCCTTGGAAGGAAGGTTATGGCCAACCTAGATAGCATATTTAAAAGCAGAGACATTACTTTGCCAACAAAAGTCCGTCTAGTCAAGGCTATGGTTTTTCCAGTGGTCATGTATGGATGTGAGAGTTGGACGGTGAAGAAAAGCTGAGTGCCGTAGAATTGATGCTTTTGAACTGTGGTGTTGGAGAAGACTCTTGAGAGTCCCTTGGACTGCAAGGAGATCCAGTCAATCCATCCTAAAAGAGATCAATCCTGGGTGTTCATTGGAAGGTCTGATGTTGAAGCTGAAGCTCCAATACTTTGGCCACCTCATGCGAAGGGTTGACTCATTGGAAAAGACCCTAATGCTGGGTAGGGTTGGGGGCGGGAGGAGAAGGGGACGACAGAGGATGAGATGGTTGGATGGCATCACCGACTCGATGAACATGGGTTTGGGTAGACTCCGGGAGTTGGTGATGGACAGAGAGGCCTGGCGTGCTGCAATTCATGGGGTCGCAGAGAGTCGGACACGACTGAGCGACTGAACTGAACTGAACTGAATTAGATAGTTTCCGAGACTGAGACTTACACAACAATCCACTGCATTTTAATTTCGGGATTACCCATTATTAAGTTGCAATCTGCTTATCTGGTCACTACCTTTACTTTATCGATTTGTCTAACGCCACAGTTTCTCTAACTGTGATCCAGGGACCTCTGGAGGTCTTTAAGACACTTTCAAGGGTCTAAAAGGCCAAAAGTATTTTCACAGTAGTACTAAGGCATTACATGCCATTTTAACTCTCATTTAAACTCATAAGTGTAGAGTTTTCCAGAGGCTACAAAATGTATGGAGATATTATAAAATGAAATATATCATGTTCGGAAGGTCAACATAATTTAGCGAACCAACATTTTCCAAATGACCAACGTACGATGTTACAGAATCACGTATGGATAAAGATCCATTCAAAATGCAACAGATCAATAAATTTTAATGTGACAAATATAAAGAACTCACTGATCTGGTTTCATATTCCTTTAAGACACTACCATTTGTCAAGTTCTAGTATAGTATTAAAGAATACACAAAGTTATCAGAAAAGGCTATTAAAATACACCTCCCTTCTTTCAAATTCAAACCTGTGTGAAGCCAAATTCAACTAGAACAACATACCACAACAGATTAAACGCAGAAGAAGCACCTATCAGAATGCAGCTCTCTTCTATTAAGCTATACATTAATGAGATTTGCAAAAATGTAAAGCAACGCTACTCTTACTAAATTATTTTGTGTTTGGAAAATAGTTATTTTTCAATAAAAATACATCACTTACAGGAAGTGGGGAAAATGGGCAGATGTTGGTCAAAGGGTACAAAGTGGTAGTTATGTAGGATGAATATGTCAATCTAGTGTCAAGCATGATGACTATAGCTAATAATACTGTACTGGATACTAGAAATTTGCTGAGACAGCAGATTTCAGGTGACTGCACCACCAGGAAAAAAGGTAACTACACCAAAGATGGATATAGTAATTAGCTCAACTAGGATAATCATTTCACTAGATATATGTTTATCAAAATATCATGCTGGGTACCTTAAATATATGCAATTTTTATTTTTAAAAAAAGTCACCAAACAACATTTGTAGTACGAGAGAGAATTTATAACTGCACAGAAATAGTTCTAGAAGAATACATGCTAAACTCTTGACCACAGGCGTTGGAGTGTGTATATGACAGGAATGAAATAATTTCATTTTTTATTTTGATTCTATATTACTTTAATTTGCATGTATTACTTTTGTAACTTGAAACAAAAAATTCAAAACCTAAAACTTAAAACATTTACTTACACATGTATAATTTAACATTTCTTATTTTAAATGAATAATTATATACATTTTATCAGGTACAATTTCTAATAATATAAATTTCAAGAGATAAAACTCTCATAAACAAGAGATCCTTGGGGTCCTCAATAATTTTTAAGTGTATAAAGGAATCTTGAATTCAGAAGTCTGAGAAGTGCAAGCCTAACTAAACGTAGGTGGATTCTGGTGTTCCCCATTGTATTCCCATTTTCCTTGGGAAATACCAAACATTTCCCAGGAAGGAGCAACGTCAACACTGTACAACTTGGAGCAGCTCTGGAGTACAAGATGAGTTTTGCTCTCATTTTGCAGTAAGCAGCCCTCTTACAACAACTACTAGATTTTTCAGTGAAAGGATTTGGCAAAAACATTAACCATTCTCATTGATTCCCATTTCATAAAGAATAATCACTTAACCATATGACCTGTTTTACGTAATCAAGAAAAACAGTACAACATAACACAGCCTTTGAGTCCATAGCCTATACCAGACACTGTGCCTTACTTACATTACCTCATAATCCTCATGGTCCCACAAAGTGTAACAGGGCAGGAAAGAGATTCAGATGCTCTTGACAAAGGTCATACTGTTAATAAATGGTGGAATCAGGAGACAAAATCAGGACTGAGCAATTTCAAAGTCCAGGGCTCTCTCCACTCTACCAGGTTAGCCCTCAACACTAGACTGGAAATCAGACCTGTCACCTGCTCTCTGTGTCCTGAAGCAACTCACAACTTCTCTCAGCCAGTTTTCTCATCTACAAGATAAGCTAGGTGATCTCCAAAGTCCCCTCCATAGCTAATACTCTTGGATTATAATTCATTACAACTTCAAGCCTACAGTTTAAGAGTAAAAAGCCTTTTGTACACTTTTCTGAACACAAGAGAAGCGAAACAAGTAATGGGGAAGTAATGAGTAAAATTAATAGACCAGGATATAGATTTTCATGCTTTAATATTAACAATCATCATAAAATATACTATAAACACTAAGTAGGCACTTGGTACTTCTTTCACTCCAGGCAACCGGTACTTTCTTGTTTGACATAAGCTTGGGCATTCAGCCAGCAGACATCTCTGAAGGTGGTAAGAACCTGTTAGCATGCAACACATGAACACCTCACCGAAGAACAGCTATGAGGAGCAAATGGCTCATCATTAGCTTGTACAGGGAGCACCTTCTAATCTGTGAGGTAAATTATACAATAATCAATGGAGACATTTGCCAAGCATTTCTGAGAAAAGGAGGGCAAGCTGCAGCAAGTAGTGAAAACTGACACATGGAACTTCAAAAAAAAAAAAAAAAACCCAAGAAAGAATGTATTGATTTCAGAACTGTGCACTTTACTATGAGGCTGTGCTGTATTTGCATTGCACTGATATCTGTCTAGGCTACCAAAAAGACTTCTTTCTACAACAACTACAATCTGAACACAGTTTAATGTGTGCCAGACACTGTGCTGAGCCGTTTAGAGACATCACTCTTTAATCCTACTTGGTAGAGTTATGAGGTATTATATTATTTTTAAAGGTGAGAGAATGTCTTAGAGCTAATAAGTAGCAGGGAAAGGATTTGAAATCTGACCGACTCCAAAGCCTGTACTCTTTATGATATGTTTTTACTGGTTCCAGAGTGAAAAAACTCATCCTGGTCAAAGGAGAAAAATGATGTGTAATATCTGAACCAAGTTATTATATAAGGGCATTTTTAAATTTTTAAATAAAAAGTTTTTAAGAGCTTGGAATCCATTTATTTAAGTACCTACTGTTTAGATATTAGCAAAAGTCACAGGGTCACTGTTGAAAATCTATACTTCCTTGGATAACTATCAATACACTTAAACTCAGGACATTTGAGATGGCTGCTGTTGTTTCAGCTTATATTTTTATGTTCACATAACCAAAAAAAAAAAAAGATTCTTTTGTCCAAAATAGCCAGGAAGCTATCTTTTACATCCTTTTCACTCAAAACACAGCATACCAAAACAAATTACTCCAGTGCCTATTACTCAGGAGAAAAGAAGTCATGTCATTCAAAACACAGTAAAAAGTGACAAGGTTTATGAGGTGACTTACTAGCCTCTTTGAGGGGAATAACTGAAAATTGGCCTACTAAAGTTTTTTCAAATTAAAAAAAATATATAATTAGGGTTTTTTTCAACAGGGGCAAAAGTGTAATTATAAAATCCTTCAACACACACAATTTGAGTTATTCTTTGGAAGTGAACCACCGCTTTTAAAAAGTATCTAAAATGGAAAAGTCAATCAAGTTCCAATACTCTTATGACTAATCATTACTCAAGCAAATCAATTTACAATTTTAAAAAGAAAGTAACAATTCACATACAAAAAATGAGAAGGCAAAAAAGAAATATAGAATTTCTAAGAATACACCTCAGTAGCTACACTGCAATCTCTTCTAATTGTATATATATTTCCATTAAAGGGTTCCAAAGGTTATTTTCCTATTTTGCTTTTCCCGTATGGAATACAGGTATCAACTGGTCAGGAGAAAGTGGTTATTACTGCAGACACTACCAAGACCAGTGAACTCAACTACTCCCTTTCTCTTATACACCTTCCTGCTAAAACAGTTCTGGCCCACCCCCAAACAAGACGATCCCTTCTGTTTGATGCTGTTAGCCAACTTTTGGAAACAAACCGACATGGATTCAAAAAACAAGTTCACAATTTACCAGTTAAGTAATGCCAGACTTACTGAACAAAGCCTTAGTTTTCTTATCTGAAACAGCAATCTTTCTGAAAGGCTAGTGTAAATGTATAATGTGTATCGGCTATTAGTGTTGTTAATCATAATGTGACTGACACTTTCTTTGTAATGCTGTTGTTGTTGTAAATACAATATGTCCACTACTAAATAATATAAAAAAAGTTCTCTCTTTCTGGCAAATCAGAGATGGGTGACCTCTAATACAAACCTGCTATTGCTGACCTGTTCAAAGTAAAGATTTTTATTTTAATTGTTTAAAAATTTTTATTTTAATCGCTCACATTTTTTTCAAACTGCTTAATGGGTCAGGGGTTTCACTTTGGAATGACAGAAATGTTTTGAACTAGTTAGGGTGAATGTTTGCTCAACATGTGAATAAACTATATGCCACCAAATTGTTCACTTTAAAATGATTAACCTAAAAACAATAACTGTCAAAGGAGACAAGGGGAAAAAACCCTAATTGTTCTTATTGAACGTCATTAGATGCCTGCAATGTGACAAGTTAAACTAAGTTTATTCCAAGTTTTCTGGTCTACATTTCTAACATGGCAGCTTGACATGGTGGAAGGAGTCCACACCTGGAGATCAAGAAACCTATTTCTCATCCAAACTCTGCCACCAGTGAGGTGTGTGATTTTGAACAAGTGCCTTAAACACATCTGTCAAAGAACAAAGCAAGACTAAAAAGATTCTTACAAGTTCCTCATAAGATTAAGATGTTACACTTTATATTCTTGGCAAACAAATTAAGTGAAAATTGCCTAAGGTTAAAAAAATTATAATATATGCTACATCTGCTAAATTAACTACCATATGTACAATATAAGCACCTCCTTTGGACTGAAAAATGTACGTTATCCTAAACAGGAAAACTTTCTCATTTCAGGGTAATTGGGTCCTATAGACTCCTATTCACTGGAAAGTAAGAAAAGACTCTATAAAGACAGTGCCAAAACCATATTCACTGACATTATGATCTAAGCACAAAGGAGAGATGACTAATGTGGTAAACTCAAGTTCACCATTCCAAACCAAGCTGGTGAACTTAAAAGTTCTTAACTAACAAACTCAATGATGCCTTTTTATTCAACTATTTAAAAATGCACCAACTATAAAATTATAAATATCATGCATCATTAGACAGTCTATAAATAAAAACTGTATACCTTAATCAACATTATTTTGCAAATAATTCTTTTTTCCTATAAATAACCTTGGGGTTAAAAACTCCTCCTGCTACAAGGCTCATGAAAATGATATAAATCTAAAAAGACCTTATTCTGTTCTTGAATTTGCCTGGAACAGAAGCTAAATCCTCTTGTTCTCTTCTGGTATTTTGTTAAGTGTAGGTTGTTAAAGAATTGTTTTGGCAACTAACACCTTAACCATCATTAATTAGCATAGAAGGTTTGTCTCCCTCTCCTACGCCTTCAAGTCCTAAGGGAAAAGAAAAAAAGAGGTATGGCCTGATCCTGCAAACCTTTTCACTCAAAGTAATCTCAACAAAGTGATCAAGGTAATAAGTTGGGAACGGTGTTGTTTTCACTGCTAAGATATCCACAGCCAATGAATCAGCAGTAAAGGGACATTTCAAAGGGTAACATTTAAGTTGTTTCAAGCTGCTAAAGTGCTTTACAACTTAGAGAAGCTTATCTAACAAACTTAGTGAAACAAGTGGAGCCACTCACAAATCAAAAGAAAAGTTTGGATGACTTGAAGTTTCCCAAATCAATTATCAAGATTCAGACCTCAGGAACACTTTCAGCAACTGAATCACTTCTCTGTCATTAATTGTATCACAATGAAGGCACAAAGCCACAGATGCACATCCTTTCTAAAGATTCCTGATTTTCTATCGGAACAATAATCACCTATGATGTCACCACCACACTTGCAAACTGAATATCAAAACTAAACTAAAAGTGTCCCCTGATTCCATCTCTCCTGGGTTCCCAACTTCTCTTCAGGGCACCCCAGCCTGACCTGTCAACTACAATTGAAACCTTGCAGGCTTGGAGCTCAGCCCTCACATCCAGCTACCAAGCTCCATCAGTTTCAAGGCATCCTTTTTATACCCATTTGCACTACCTTTATCACATTTTTCCTCAAACTGTTATAATGGCATCGTTAACCACTATATGTGTTCCAGCCCCTCTTTTCACATAAAGTTGTCAAATTCATAAAGAAAGCTCTAATAATGTCATCCCCCCACTCTTGCTCAAATCAAAACCTTTCATTGAAGCCTCACTGTCGACAATAAAGTTTGAATTCCTCATTCTTACACTCAAGACCTCTATCAGTGACTCCAATATTCCACTCCAAACTTTCACTCCACCAATTCCTTTCATATTCCTCTATCTTTAACTAATTGAACCACTCTGTTCTTTTCCACAGAAATCATTCTTATTTTGCCAGTGCAGTCCCCTCTATATGGAATTCTCTCCCTCTTTATCTCATAATCTAATCCCAATTTTTACCTGTGACTCAGCACAGGTACCACATACCACGTCTTCTCTGAAGTCTCTCCCTTACTCCCCTTAGCAGAAATAATTTCTTGCTCTTTTAAATTCCTCAGCCATTTTATCTTTTAAGTACTTACTTTAAAAAATTTATAGATATCTCAAAATCATACCATCACCTCCCCTCATAGACTAAATTTTTGAAGGTCAGGGTCAATGTTTTATCTTTGTATCCCCCAATGCAACTAGTACATAACAAGGACTCAAAATTATAATGAATACATAATAAAGTCTATTAGCGGTCTCAAGAAAAGATATTCAAGAAGAAAACAGAAAGACATCATAAAAACTTAAAGGTACACAGTATCCATGGGAAAAACCAAAACCCCAACTACAGCATCCTTTCCCAAGTGACAGACTATAACTAATAAAAGAATAGTTCACTGAACAAATACTCAAGTGCCTACTTAGTGCTAGGCACTATTCTAGATGCTTTAGAATCTACAGAACACAAAAACATTAATCCTTGCTTTTATGGAGCTTATGTATACTAATGAAGGGGAAAAGGCAATAAACAAAATAAGCAAGCAAAATATACCATAAGTTAAATGGTTTAAGTGGTATGGAGAAAAAGAAGGTGGGAAAGAGAGGACAGGGATGGCCAGAAACAGACGAACTGCCATTTCAACAGAGTGGTTAAGAGAAGGTGTCTGGTTTCCTAGGTGGCACAGCGGTAAAGAATCTGCCTGCCAATACAGGAGACACAAGAGACAATCCCTGAGTTGGGAAGATCCCCTGGAGTAGAAAATGGCAACCCACTCCAGGATTCTTGCCTGGAAAATTCCATGGACAGAGGAGCCTGGCGGGCTACAGCCCTGGGCGTTGCAGAGTCGCACGCGCACACGCACACGCACACACACGTACACACACACTAAGGCCTCACTGGCAAGGGGAGATAGGCACAAAGACCTGAAAAAGATGGAGCCACCCATATATCTGAGACACAGCATTCTAGGCAGGGCAAATAGCAAAAACAAAGGACCGGAGACAGGAATGTGCCTCTCATGTGAGAGGAACAAGAAGGCGATTGTGGCAAGAATGGAGTAAACAAAAGGAAAAGTTCAAATGTCAGAGAGGAAAGAAGGGATCCAATCACTTACAGCCTTAATAGAACCTGGTCTTTTACTTTGAGAAAAGATATGGAATCCCTGAGGGTTCTGACCAGAAGGAGACAAAAATGACTTAGCTTCTTGAAAAAATCATTCTTGCTAGAGTATTGCAAACAGACTCTAAGAGGGCAAGAGTAAAAAGGGCCGCTGTAGTAATTCAGAGGAGTTGATGTAGACTTAAAACCAGCAGGGCTGATGAAAAGTGCTCAGAGTCTGGATATACTTTGAAGAAAGGACTGGTAAGATTTCCTGGTGGGTCAGATGTGTGTGAGAGGAAGAGAAGCAAGGATGACTTCAAGTTTCGGCCTGAGAAACTACAAAGATGGAGGAAGCTGCTATTTACTAAAATAAAATGTGGAAGACCACGAAAGAGGCAGAGGAAATAGGGAGTTTGGTTAAGACAAGTTCAGTATGAGATGCCAACGAAATATCTAAGTGGAAGTGTCAAAGTAGGCAGTAACCTTGAGTTTCAGATAAAAATTTGGAACTTAATGGCACATATATCATATTTAAAGCCATGAGGTTGAAAGAGATCACCAAGAGAATGAGAATAAAGAGCAGAGATCCCATGGGACACTCCAATATTAAAAGGTAGGAGTGATAAGAAAGAACCAACAAAGGAGACACAGAAGAAGCCAAGGAGGCAGGAGGAAAACCAGCCGAGTGTGGTGTCCTAGAAACCAGAGCATAAAGCATTTCAAGGAAGGAGGCATCTACTGCACCCAGTGTTGCTAACAGGTCAAGTAAGAATTAAACGTGGTGGTTTTGACAACAGCAGTGATGGGAGTTGAAAGTTTCACTGCTACAGGTTCAGGAGAGGACAGGAAAACTGAAGATGAGCAGAAACAACCTTTTCAAGAAGGTGAAAAATTGAGATGTAGTTAGAAGAGACAGTGTGGTCAAGAAAAGGTCATTTTAGAAAAATAATAAATGAAATAATAGCATATATATGCTGACTGGAATGAGCCAGTAGACAGAATAATGTTGCTACAGGAAGGAAGGAAGAATGGATATGATTTCAACTGTTACAGAATTTCACCAGAAGAGTCAGATAGCTCGATGAAGAGAAATTTTACTAGGTTAGTGGGCAGTAATTCCAGAGTACTGTTAGCCCTTGTGATACACGAGAAGGGAGGAGGGCACCCCTTAATTCTAATTCACATGCCACAGGAGGCTCAGAAGAGAGGTTGGGCCATTTACTGAGAATCTTCATGTTAAGCATTTTATATGTTATTTCATTTAAGTTCAAAATAACTTCATAAACTATTATCTTTATGTTACAGATAAGGAACCAGAAGCTCAGCGAGAGCTAGTAATTTGATTAACACAAAGCTGGCGAGTGGAAGAGCTATGTTTCAAATTCAGCTCCTTCTGAGTATTAGATAAGGAATTATTGTTAATTTAGAGGGTTAAAATAGTTTGTGAGGTTCTTTTTAAGGTTCTGATCTGTTAGAAATACACACTGAAGTATTTATGGACAAAAGCATATAATGTCTAAGATTTGCTGTAAATACTCCAGCAAAAACCATGACAAATAGTAACTGTGAATGAGGGACAGATGAAACAAGAGCAGCATCTTGCTGCTAATTGTTGAAGTTAGCTGATGGGTACATGGACATTCACTGTACTGTTCCTTTTTATGTACCTCTGAAAATGCCATGATAAAAGATAAAAATCCAGGACCTCTCAGTCAAACTGCTCATTACTTCAAAGCCTGTCCTTAATTTCTGCTCAATCCTTCCTTCAAAAAAAAAAAAAAAAAGTCATATGCTTCAGAGCTTACAATTTTTTATCTTCTTTAATCCTCACTATAACTCTGTAAATTAGGGGTTTTATTCCAATTTTATACATGAGTAAAGAGATCTACGACTAGTAAACAGCAGGAGCAGATCCCTGGGCCAAGTCTTTTTGTGTCAAAAACATTCTTCTACTACCTGATACAGCAATCGAGATTGCACAGGGTCATCTCTGTGCCCACCTGTAAGAAGAGTCCACCCAAGTCTAGCCTTTTCCCTAAGATTCACTGCTACTGCATCATCCTAGGACCCTGCGTTTCCTAAGAAGGACAAGCATTACTCCAAGTAGACCTTAAAAAGACACTAAAAGAGGCAGGTTTCAAATTTGCCCAACCATCAACCTTCCCTATCAGGAATTTGATATGCAGCTTCATAAAGAGTGCTCTGAAAGTCTATCTCTGCTCTAGGGTCAACTCTTGGTTCCTCCATTTCTTTAAATGTAATACTCTGCTGTTCACTTACTCAGCTATCACAGGGACCAAAGTCCAGGTATGTGAACCCTGAGCTCTAAAAATAAACGACACTACTAAACAATAATGCTGACCAATTTCAAAAGCCTATTTTGTATAATTCCACATTTACCCCAAAGCTAGCTTATCAGAAAGCATCGTGGTTAATACTAATTTTTAAGATACTATCTTTTAAAAAGCCTCATCACTAGTATGTGTATCTATTCTTCCATGCAAACCTTGGCATTATAAGCTTATTTACAGCTCACATCAAAAACAACCAAAAATATGCATACCTACGGTGCCAAATGCTTATTCTCCCCAGCTGACTGCCAAAACTACAACACCTTTCCCCTCCAGTTCAATAGCTTTGCTAACTAAACCTGAGCTATCCAGGGTTAAGAGCTATCCAGTATCCCATGGTTCCATTAGGTTAAAATGTAGATTGCCTAAGCTCTACAGAAGCCTAATCACTGCATAATTAGATGCAATGTTTGAGATTTACCTGGAATTATAAACATCTTAAGAATGAACTGCCTTCATCTTAACTTTCAGAAACAAAACACTTCATCAGATCACCACTACCCAGTTGCCTTAAAATATACTGACTTTCAGGTAGGCTGACTGAACATAGGTAACCACAGTTATAGACTCCATTTCCATGTTTAGGGCCAGTCCATCTAGGGAAGGAGCTGTTCTTTACTGAACACAGTAGTATTGAGCCCCACTAAGAAATCTCAGGTCTGGCACAAAACATGCCTTTAAGCCTAAAGTCAACACATGTTTGCTGACTTAAATGGACAAAACAGGTAAGCAACACAAAAAATAAATAAAAATCTAGACAGTCTTTAGGACAATTACTTTCTGCTTTATGTCCACAGTATTAACTGTTAAATTCAATTCATAAACAAAATGCTGATCTAACCAACTGGATATTGTGTTTCCCAGCACCTGGAAAACTGCAAAGAACAGGAAAATCTGCAGGTGCAGTAAGAAACTCCATCTTATCCATGACCCAGAAATGCCTTAGAATTTATCACACAACCTGTTAACAGAATTCTCACTTTTCAAATGGAAATGAACCATGAAGTCACACAATGCAAAGCTGTGATTTTATTACTGATATAATCAACTGTACCCTTTCGAGTTGTGCTAAAGTTAACTAAAGAAAGCAGATGTTCTACATATGTTAGTTATGTCAGAAGTTAAGAGAATTTGAATATCAAATAACCAAAATTTAAGGCTGCTTCATTCACTCTGCAACACACATATCGTTGAGATAGACACCGTAATTCTCAAAAATGATACACTTATAAGGCAGAAAACCAACACAACACTGTAAAGCAACTTTCCAATTAAAAATAAACTTAAAGAAAAAAATGATACACCTAAAGGACCCTCAAGATAATAAATAAAAGGCATGAAAGTGACAAATCAGGTCCTTTGGTCACATTATTTGATGCATAACCTAAAAGTTAAAGAATTGCAAATCGTTCAGGCTCAAACCATTTAAGGATTCAGCTCACCATTAATCTGATCTCATTATTTTATTCCTTTCTATTTTAACTGACATATAAATTTAACATACATCTCTCAATAAAGTTTTCTAAAATTAGACTGAATTATGAAGCCTCTCATAATTACCTGTCAGAAACAGTTATTCTACAGCTGAATAAATTTTTAAAAACAAGCAATTTTCCAATAAAAGAACCCATGCAAAACAAATGAAAACAGAAGAGCAGTAAGACGGGTAACGGTGTCCAAAATGTTATAAAAGGTAGTAAACTACTAAGAATAGATCAGCTAGCATAGAAAGACTATTGTCAGGGCTTCACATATTACCAAGCTCAAGCAAATTAATGCTTAATAAAGCAACTTATTATTTACATTTTTGCAATGTCAATCAGGACCAAAATCTGGAGGCTTTTTACAGCTAATAAACCAAATAAAACATTTAAAAAGCATTTAAAAATTATTCCCCCACAAAGAGAGCATAACCTGTCAATGGGCTTAGTAATGTCAAATAGATATGGTAACTGTTTGCTAACTAAAACTTGAAAAAGGAAAGAGTATGCAATAAATCTGAAAAAGGAGGCTTAATGCCAGTAGAAGCAATAGCTCCATTTTTCTGTTCAAGTCATTCAGAATTAATCAATTTTCTACAAAAAACCATAGGGAAATGTATTACATGTATCATTTCTGATTTAGAAATTGAATTCTCTGAGACATAAAAAACATTCTGTCCCTGGAAATTCATACTTAGAACTCAGAATGTCTCTCACAAGTTTCTGCTCAGATTCAAGAACTCAAATCAGCACCAATACTTAGCTGCACAAATGAGCCAGGAAAAATCAGTAGACAGTAGAGCAAAGAATGAACAAACTTCAATTTGCAGATATCTCTAATATTCACAGAAGTTTCATCTCTATCCAAGTTTCTTACTACAAATTAACCCACCTAATACCAAATTATTATTTGACCAGGCTAAAACGAAATAAAGAGTCAAAGAAATAACAGCTATTACCCCTACTTACATAGTGCTAACCTTCCTGAAAGGTTTAAACTTGTTTTATATAAACCATCTCACTTCTCCTGGGAGGTAGATAAAGAGTCAGGTTTCTGGAGGAGAAACAAGCACAAAGGGATTAAGTATCTTGTCCAGCAAGTCACCAGTGAAAATAAAACCAGACCCAATTATTTAGCCTACAAAGCCTAAACAACCTGCTTGCCTTGGTTCATAAACTTAGGATAATATTTTAAAGTGCCTACAAATTATCCCAAACCTTAGAACTTCACGGAACAATACATATAATCAGAACACTAAACCAGAATTTAATTTTTGAACAAGAAAGTACTGCTTGCTCCAAATCAATTAAATGAACCAACACAATGGACTTAAAAAATACAAAGAGAAAACAACAGTCAAATGGGAAAGAATTTTCAAAGGTCACTCTATTCATCTTATATCCTACTGCTCAAATTCTCTGCCAGAAAGCCAAAAGGGTCAAACATGTTTATTATAATTACATTAAATACATGTATCAAATCTCAAAACACTGCTAAGAGTTTCAATAAAAGGCATTTATATTTTAAAAAACTTTGCCTTCCAAAAATAAAACCTTATAGCAATGACTTTAGAGCATTATTTTGCTGCCTTCATGATACAATTCAAATTTGGATTTAAAAAATGATTGGTTTCCGTTTATTTTTAAAATATTTATACTTACAGATAGAGATTACTTAAAATGTGGTATTCTGTTCAGCCTCATTATGTTTAGGCAAGATTCCCACTTCCACTCAAACTTATTTGAACTCACAATGGCTGCATTATTCAAACTAACAATTTAGATACTTCCTAAATGGACAAAAAGAAGAAAACTAATCAACCCAGAAAGCTTCCCAAGGTACCAAAGAGGACCTTTCATGTGAGATCATACTAGGTACCACATTAAACACTACGTGAAGCCCACAAAGCAATAATTGAAGTTACATCTGCAACATGATGAAATAATTATTTTTTTGCAAAATCTGACAAGACTGAACCTTCAACTGTCAAAAAGGAAATCGCTTTCCAAGATTCTAGAAAACACTGCTTACTGAGGTAGTCTCAAAGCAGTTTCCTTAATCCTTCCAAATCCCAAAGAATCTAACACAAGCCACAGAACACTGAATGAGACCTGCTGAAAAGTCTGTGTTCAAACACCTAAAGGTTATTTCATATGTCCACATAACCCCCAAAGTCTTTCCTCAATAAAGCTAACATCGCACTCCCCAACTCAAATTAAAATAACAGAAAATCCAAAAGCCTCTATTAACAAATTTTACTTCAACTATTTGGGAGACAACCGAGGATCTGTTATCTCCACCTTGAAAGAGTCATAAAGCTCCATTCCTGCCACTTTTAGAAGCTGGATGTATTTAATACATTACCTCTGTCTGCCTCTAGCATGGGACTGAGATATTACATCACTCAAATGCCTGAAAACTGCCCTATTACCCAGAAAGCACCAAGGTATCTGATACACCGCACCGATGTATCCTTTCCTCCCTCTGATACACAGCCCTCAAACATGCTGGGCCCTGCTCTCTTGCAGAATCTTCACAAAGAAACCTGCCCTGAACCTGCTGCAGTCCTGCTTCTATTCACTCCAGGTGCACTCCTCTTGACCCTCTATGGCTCCTCTATTTGCCCACTCATCAGGCCAATGCACTAGAATGATACTCCACCCACAGTTCCTCCAACTTGGGAGTGTGTACTCAGCTCTCCCTTATCCCATCCCCATTCACTGGGTTCTGGAACTAAAATCAAGGCTTCCTGATCTCTCTGATCCTAGAAGCATGAACTTTCATATATGATAAAGGGCTTAATGTCCTCCATTTTCCATTAACATCATTCCAGGATACACACACACACCCTCAAACACTCTCCAGTTCCTCTAAGGCAATAATTTAATCCTCTTCCTTTAGGTTTTTTTCCCCCCCAAATTCTACACTCCGCCCTTCCATATACTTTCACTGACCCAAAACATGGTGGCTCCTTTAGTCTCTCAAGATCCAAAGTTTTCCAGTCTTTCCTCACACTTCAGCACCCACTCCTTCCACACTCTTTCAAGCAACCAGTTTTCCTAATTCTCTCCAGCCTGAAGTCATTCCCTGCTCTAAACCTGGGCATCCTACTTCCCCCACCACCACCCCAAACCCAATACACAACCTACCCCTTTCTAGTCACAGACATGTCCACACACATACCCACTTTACCCTTTCCTTACCCCACTACTACTGGTACTAGGCATTTTTCTACATTCTCTACCCAAAAATATCCTATATTCCCCCTTTCCTTCCCTTTGTCCCCTCCTACCCACTTCTACCATAGCCCCCAAACCCATGCTTCTCTCCCTCCCACACTGTACACTGACCTGTATACTTCTTTGAACCTACCCCTACTGCACGCCTCTACTCATCTCCCTTCAACACGCACCACCCACCCCCCCTCTCTCCTTCTCCCCAACTTCCCTCTACAGGTCCTGCCGTAGAAACACTTCCATCTGTCCTCACACCTCACCTGCCACTCCAAGAACATTTCCCTCCCCTCACACACACCTCTAGCCCTCCACACTCCACTTCACTGGTCCCCTCCAAGGTCTCCCAAACCCTTAAGTCCCCTCTCTGGATACTCCCCACCTTCATTCATACTTCCTGGAGAACACCCTCCGTTTCACTCACTCTGATCTTTACTAAATGCCCCAGTACCTCCTCTCCGTCCCCAACACCCTTCACTACCATCCAGACTTCTCTCCCAAACCCCTCAAACTCAGGCCCTGCTCCAATCGCCCGCCCTCTTCCGCCCTCTACTCATCTCCCCTGAGCGCCTCACCACATCAGATACCTGCTTCTCCTCTCACATGCTCTTCTTCCCTGGCAGGGCCCATTTGTCCAGCCTCAGCACTCTCCTCTCTCCTTCCTGGACAGACCCTGTCCTCACACCCCTCGCCGGGTCTCCTGAAGCCTCTGGGCCTACCCTCCCGTTCCTCCTGCTTGAACACCCTCCATTTCCCTCCGCATCACTCCAGAGACCCCCCACCCCAGACACCCTCCTTCCACCCACCCCCCAACCTCTTTCCACGCTCACCCTGCCACACTGCCCCGCGCCGGACACCTTCTTCCACATTTCCCTTCACATTTTTGTCCACAGTCTTCCTGCTATCTGGCCCCACTCCATGCCCCTCACAAGCAGCCCCGGCCGGGACATCCGCCTCTTCCATGCCTCCCTCGATTCCTTCCAATCCCATCACACTCGCCTCTGCCCTCCCTAAGCCTCCTTCACACCCTCCCGAACCCCCACAGGCTGCCCCCACTCGCTCCGCTCCCCATGGGTCCCCCGAACCTGCCCGCAGGGCCTCACCCTCCAGTGGGCCAGATCCCTCCACCGTTCCTTCTCACCCAAATCTGCCCACACCCTCCAGCCGCCCCCCGCAGCCTCTCCCCGAGCCCCTGCCCCCAACGTCCTCCAACACCTGCCCAGGGCCCTTCACCCTCCATCCTACCCAGAGCCCCCAGCGCCGGGTCTCCTCACACAGCCCACGCCCTCTCCCCGCTCGGGGCCGGGACCCTACTCGCCCCCCCCACCCTCCACGAAGGTGAGGAAGATTGCCCGCTGCCCTTGCCCGAAGCGGCCAGGGCACCGCAACTGCGGCGGCGGCCACAATGCCGGAGCCAAGGGGGCCGGGATTGCTCCCTGCTCTCCGCCCCGGCCGCCGCTGCCGCCACCGCCGCCGCCGCTGCTAAGGACGCACAACAAACAATGCGGGGCCCGGGCCGGCACCGCCAACCGCCTCAACCGCCGCCTCAACCGCCGCCCGCCCGGGACGGCCCGCCGCGCAGGCGCCTGCCCCTCCGCCGCAGCCTACCCGCACCGCCGCGCTCTGCCCGCGCCCGGTCCCTGCTCCCGCTCCGCCGCCGCCGCCACCTCGTCAGCCTGCGTCTCCGGCTCCTCAGCCCAGCGGCGGCGGCTGCGGCGGCTGCTGCCCTGGTGGCGCTCGCGGCTCCGGTCTCCGCTTCGGCGGCGGCGGCGGTGGCGAGCACGTGACGCCGCCGAGGGCGCCCATTGGCCGGGCCAGGGGGCGGGCCCCGCGGCTGCTGGGGAACGGAAAGCCCGCCCCCTCACTCGTCGCGCGCCCCCTCCACGCGCGCTCTGCCGCACCTGAGAGCGCCGGCCAGCGCCCGCCGCCGCCGTGCCGCGCCGCCGCCTGCGCCAACTGCGCACCTGGGAGCGCGCAAGGAGCACACGTTGGTGGCGGCCGCATGCACCTGCGAGGAGACGCTTACGTAAACTGCGTCCCTGCCTCCCTCCCGGAGGCAGGCCCCCGCCTGCGGCAGCACCTGAGCCCTGCTGCGCTAGCGGCGTAAATGCTGCGGAGCGAGGACGAGCTGCGGAAGGGAGGCGAGCGAAATCCACGGAAACTTCGTGACTCCGAATCTGGGAGCGGCTCCCGGTCGCCGCTAGGGCGAGCCGGCCTCTCCCGCCCCGCGCCCCAGCGCACAGTACCCCAGACCCCAGCGGCTACGCAAATGGAGTAGGTGCCGTAACGCCTCCCCAGGTGGGGGAGGGGAAAGCTAGTGAGCTTTGACTAGTTAAAAGGTTGAAACCCAGCCTCCACCCCGCCAGCACCAACCAGCTGTGTGACCTTGACCAAATTACAGAACCACTCTGATCCTCAGTTAACTGGTCCGGGAAACTGGGACAATAATTCTGATTTAGGAGCTGTTGGAGGGATGGAAGAAAAAAAGAGAGAGAGAGACAATAGGTGAAAAGACAGTAGGTGCGAATTCTTCTAGCACATTGCAGGTACCGAGCAGAAGTTGCATTTTAGTCAGCAACCTCCTCTCCTCCCACCCCTCAGGGACCTCCCTGGGACTGAGCTGGGGCCAGGGTTTCTCTGACCTCCTTAGAGTTAGGTCAGACTTTGGCTGAACCCTGGCCCAGCAGTGCTAGGGAAGACAGGAAGATTTGCTTTTTATTTTACCAGTCACTAGCTGGCACCTTCTTGGCACCCAGCATTCTGCCAGCGAGGTCGGGCCCCTAACTGAGTACGTCCTGCATGACAGGTGCTGTGCTGGGGGCTGGGATGCACAGGTGAATGAGATAGAAAATTCCTTGCTCTAAAGGAATTCCCAGCCTCGAGTGGAAACGACCTGACCACTCAGTGCCAAGGCTTGGAGAGCTGGGGGTACAGCAGGGATCTCCCACAGCAGCCCCATTGGGGGCCCTTCCACCTTTTAAACATCCTAGGCCCAAACATTTTAACACTTTGCTTCATTCACAGGATAAAGTGTAAACACTCTTACTCAACTTAAAAAGCTTAAGTGATCTGACCTTAAGTTTACGTGCCCTTTCCTTTCCCTCCTCCTTCAAGCCAACTTGACCCTCCAGTCACACTGAACTTAAGAACTGTAGTTGACATAGTATGGCACTTCTGAGCCTCCTGAGCCAGGTGCTAGGCTCCAAATCATTTTCAATACCCTCTCCCCACCTCCAACCACCATACCTTTATTTATCCTCCTGAAAAACTCCTTGGTGTTCTTATCAGCCATCTCAGAATGTATTCTCCCCAGAACTCCTTAGCTGCCTCCAACGCACTGTCTAAACTCCCTCCACTTGGCACAACAGCACCATGAAGTGATGAATTCTTATAGCACCAGACTCTTTTTTTTTTTTTGCTGTCTGTCTGGCTAGTCTGACCTAAGTGGGGGGTGGGAGCTAAGGGATGGGACATCCCTCAACTTTGTGCCATCATCTTTCTAAATCTACATGTACCTCCAGCCATTCTCTCCTCCTCCTCTCTTTTTACAAAAACTAGTTCTTCTCACCAAGACCAAGTCCTTCCCCTGTGCCTGGATGCCCTCCTTACCTACCCTCTAAGGAACTTCACCCCTTAATATGCCTCTGTTGTGGTCAGCCTCTTCTTCTCTCCTGGGTTCTTTCCATTGTTTTCCAAACAGTCTCTTCTATTCTTTAAAGAAAAAGAAGAAGAAAAGAAACAAGATCCCCAGGTGATCACATGCAACTTGCTGTTTGAGAACCACTGACCCAAAACCAACAGGTTCAGACACCAACTGGAGGAGACTTGAACATCACAGCAAAATTGTGGTTGCTGACACGATTTCCTAAAATGGTGAATAACCCTTGGTAGAGTCTGAACACAATAAGGTGTAATCTTCATTCACTTTGCGTAGTATTTGCCTCCCTAGAATATTAAAATCATGCTAGAATGTACTTTGTCTTTGTTTGAAAAAGGGGGTTAGTTGTTAGGCTCAGATAATTGTACATAGGACTTCCACCTACGTAAATGTCCAGTGTAACATTCAAAAAATCATGATGCCTAATTGTCCATACGTTGCAGGATATTTAGCATTCTTCACTTCCCTTTGATAAATGCCATTATGACTACCAAAACTCCACCACAAATGTCTAAAAGCTCCAAGTGAGGAAATTTGCTGGCGGTCCAGTGGTTAGTACTCCACGCTTCCACTGCAGGGGGCCCAGGTTCAATTCCTGGCCAGAGAACTCAGATCCCACATTCCACGAGGCCAAAAAAAATTTTTAATTTCTTGAACTGAAGAAAAATGAAAATGCAACATATCAACTTAAAAAAAAAGATTAAAAATAAAAGCTCCAGGTGAGAACTATGGCTCTAGACTCTCATTCAACAGCCTATTCAGGATCTCTATTTGGACATCTCACAAGCTACACAACTGTTCATAAGTGCTGGATCTCTTCCCCTAAACCCTGAACCTATTGCCCCTCCTGTTCCCAATTTCGGTTCTCTCGTTGAGGCTATGATAGTTATTGATATTGAATGACCAGTAGACTGAAGGTTTCACGTGGGCAGAATGTTTCTTTGATTTGTTCTCTTTGTATGCCTTAGAACAGTGCCTGGCATAGAGTAGGCACTTAAATATTTATTGAATGTATGCCCAGCAGATTTTCCCAGCCCTAACAAACCTCAAAAAAGACAAGAAAATACCAGGAATTCCAGGTCAGAAAGCCCCCGCTTCCTCCAGAAGGACTTCTAATATCCCTGCTATTTCTATCAGTTAAAGATGCAAAACAGCCCAAATCTACTGCTGACACTTTCCTCCAAAGTTCTCTCACAGGAGGTATGAGGATAAAGCCCAAATTCATCCACCTCAAGCATAAAATTTCTTTGAAGTCTCACCTTTTATCTTTTAAATTCATACACATCTCACCTTTTATTCCCATGTTTAACATGAAAATAATGTTTTAAGTTACTTCCCTTTAGGAGAAAAATTCAAAGGCCGGGACTTCCCTGGTGGCACAGTGGATAGGAATTCGTCTACCAATGCTGGGAACGTGGGTTTGATCCCTGGTCCAGGAAGATTCCACATGCCATGGAGCAACTAAGCCTGTGCACCACAACTACTGAGCCCGCATGCTGCAACTACTGAAACCCATGCATCTAGAGCCTGTGCTCCGAAACAAGAGAAGCCACCGAAATGAGAAGCCCGTGCACTGCAACTAGAAAGTAGCCCCCATTTGCAGCAATTAGATAAAGCCTGTGCAAGCAATGAAGACCCAGTGGGACCAAAAATAAAAATAAATAAAAAGTTAAACAAACAAAAAAAAATTTAAACCCATTTTTCCAACTCTTTAAGAAGAAATTCACTCTAGAAGATATTCCTCATCTATCAAGGGGCTCTGAATAGTCCCTGGCACACCACCACCTAGCCCTGATGGTAATCACACTAACAGTCAACATTTATTAAGCACTTATTATATTCTAGGCAGTACATTATGCACTTAACATGCATTATGTCTTTTTTTTTTGGCACTCAGGATCATAGTTCCCTAACTAGCAATTCAAACCCACACCCCTTTCAATGAAAGCGTGGAGTCTTTAACCATGGGACCGCCAAGGAACTCCACATCATGTCTTTAATCCTCACAACAATCCTATAAAGTAGGATTTTAATTTTCATTTTAAGGCTCCAGGAAGGTATGTAACTTGTACTACGGCACAGAGCTGACAAGTTAAAGACCTGGGATTCAACTTGGTGTTTGCAATCACTGTGCTGTCCACTCCAGTTTGAGAAGCAAGTTTCTTGACTTTTAGGATAAGATTACTTTCAGACATCAGGAATACCCTAAGAAATCACCCAACCCCAGTACTTTGCAAACTAGGGAAAGCACTGCAGCATCTGGATCTCTGGGTGCACACATTTTTAGGGCCCACAAGTTCTAAGAGAAGTTTCTAAATTGTGTGTCTTTTAACCTACAAATAATAATAACACAAGCATATTTTGGATCACTGGGATAGCCATCTTATGAGTGATTCCTGATGCCCTAAATTTAGTGCTCATGTTGGTCCAAAGGGATTGCCTAAAATGATGGGTTTAACATAAAATGCAGATATTTTAGACTAGGGGTCAAATATTCAAGCCAGCAAGAAATCATTTTCCTTAAAACAATGATTCTTAACTAGATGTAATTCCTTTCCCATCCCCTCAACCCCTCTTCTAGGACATTTAGCAATGTCTGGAGGCTTTTTTTTTTTTGGTTGTTATAACAACTGGGATCTAGTGGGGAGGAGCCAAGGATGATGCTAAATATCTTACAATACACAGAATAGCTCTCTTTCCCCCCATAACAAAGGCTAATCCAGCCCCAAATAGTGGTGCCAAGGTTGAGAAACCAAGCTTTAAAAGGAGTTCTATAGGGGAGAAAGAGAACAGAGTAGAGGGAAAAGGATTGGAAGTGAGGCTTCTCTAAATGAGCCTTGTTAAATAGCTTTGACTTTGAAATCCCATAAATAATTTATGTAAATATTTAAATCATTAAGTCATATAAATTTTTAAATAATCCCTAAAATGAAAAACAAGCCAAAACATGAACATAACTTTATATGAGGTTGATAACATGCCCATAGGAAAAAAAAAATTACCCCAATTGACCTTAAAAGAAAGTACTTTTGACCATATATCTTCAGTGAGATATATTCTAAGAGGGAAAAAACAGTAACAAAGAGATCTTGAATTTCTCTCAATAATCTTAGTGTTGGGAATGATACTAGCATTGTTGTTTTAAAATACGTCTATTTTGGAATAAAACATAGTAATTATTATCTCTCATGGTCCTATAGGTTGACTGGGCTTCACTGAGTGGTTCTCACTTGGGGTCTCTCATGAAGCTGCAGTCAGAGGTCAGTTGGGGCTGAATTCAGCTGAAGTGTTCAGTTCAGTTAAGTTCCGTTCAGTCACTCAGTCGCATCCGACTCTCTGCGACCCCATGGACTGCAGCACGCCAGGCCTCCCTGTCTATCACCAACTCCCGGAGTTTACCCAAATTCATGTCCATCGAGTCGGTAATGCCATCCAACCATCTCATCCTCTGTCATCCCCTTTTCCTCCTGCCCTCAATCTTTCCCAGCATCAGGGTCTTTTCAAATGAGTCAGCTCTTCGAATCAGGTGGCCAAAGTATTGGAGTTTCAGCTTCAGCATCAGTCCTACCAATGAACACCCAGGACTGATCTCCTTTAGGATGGATTGATTGGATCTCCTTGCTGTCCAAGGGACTCTCAAGAGTGTTTTCCAACACCACAGTTCAAAAGCATCAATTCTTCAGCGCTCAGCTTTCTTTACAGTCTAACTCTCATATCCATACATGACTACTGGAAAAGAGAAGTGTTCAGTGGGGCTGAACACCCAAGATGGTGCACTCATGCTCTTAGCTGGGGAGCTCAACTGAAATGTTAACTGGGCTACTTACAGGCAGCCTCTTTGTATGTCTTAAGATTCTCACAGCAGTAGCTCTTAAAGCTAGTCCTGCAACTGGCCCAGCGTCACCCTCCCTGGGTTCAGTGGATCACAGTAGTCACAGGCCTGACCAGATCCAAGTGGGTGGAGATATAGGCTCCATCAAGGAGTGCTATGTATGCTCAGGGAGGGGAGGAACTGATGGCAAAGACAGGCTACTGATACAGAGATTAGTACAGTGACACTATGGGAAATGGCCTTGCCCCTTGTTCATTGCTCTGTTTAAACTTCTCTCAAGGGACTTCCTTGGTGGTCCAGTGGTTAAGACTGCTTCTACTGCAATGGGCATGGGTTTGATCCTGTGGGTGGGCGGTGGGCAGTGTTGGTGGGGGAGAGAACTAAGATCCCACATGCTGCAGGGTTTGGCAAAAAAATAAAAATAAATTTCTCTCAAATCTGACCTATTCTCTCCATCCTCCCCTTCTCCCCACCATTATCTTGGTCCACCTCTAAGAGTGGAGGCCTCATCTCCATTCATTCTGTTACTGGATAATCATTGCATACTCTCTGAAAGTTTTCCAGAAGACCAGATAGCCAAGATAAAACACAAGTCTTAGTAAGGTGAAGCTCCTCAGTGGCTCACTGAAACATTTAAAGGAAAGAACTGCCAGGAGGTCCTCTTATGCTGCCACCGCTGGTCACTATGCTCCTTTCAAAGGCTCACTTCTTAAAAACAGGTCACAGAAATCGTCCTTGCTGAGTCCCAGTGAGTTTGGATCTCTTTAAAAATAGCTTGTTCTTCAAGTACAAAAAATAACATCTGAGACGTTTGTTTAAGTGTGAAACACACCTTTGTCATGACTCAGTACAGGCTGAACGGAAGTTTATTAAACTTTCCAAAAAAGAAAAATTTCCTCTTGAACCAAGAAAGCCTGAGAGACAACAGCTTGGGGTAGGGGTGGGAGTGGGGGCGGGGAAGGAGGGGTAGGAAGAAAAGAGACAGACAGGTGGAGCAGGGAGGGAAGCAGTAAAAGGATCTTTCCCATCATGTGAAAGCAGCTTTCACATGCCATCCTTCCACCTTGAATGACCTTCCTCCCCACCAGCCAGTCTGATAATATTCCTGTCCTCCTTGCAGCCTCATTTAAATTTCACCTCTGTGACACCTTCTCTGACCCCTCCAGGCAGAGTTACTCCCTCCCTCTTTGTTCTCAAAACACTTTGAAACGGTCTTTATTATTAGCACATTGTATTGAAGTTGTCGGTTTACAGGTCTGTCTCCCTTCTTAGGCTGTGAATTCCTCAGCTTCTCATCGGCAGGGACACTGAGTGAGTCATCAGAGAGCCCCTCTGCCTGGCGCCAGGCCGGGCATGGGTGGCGAGTTGGGAGAGGTTGTTGATAAGAGATGGTCTTGCTGGGAGCCGCCTTCCATCCTGAGGTTGCTGCTTTCATTCCTTGTTCTACTTTCCAAATGCCTCCTGACTCTCCACACCCTCCAAACGCCAGATCTTTCAATCTACCTGCCTCGGAGCCCTTTTCAAGCTCTGCCCTCACTCTGGATACAAAAGAAGAACTGTGCTTGCTGCTACCTGAGGCCTGCTGCTACCCCTGTCCACCGCATCATGTGCTCTTTGATTCTGCAGCTGACCCCCTTTCATGCCTGCACCACTGATAACTTTCCCTTTCTGGTAAACTATTCCACCAACATACAAATATTCCACTTTTTCACAACACACACACACACACACACACACACACATGACTTTCTCTGCAATTATCCTATTCTATCCTCACCCCATTGTACTCTGCTCCACTTAATCTTATCAAGGTCATCTGTGACTTCCATGTTGTTGAATCCCAGTGGTTAGTTCTTTCTCTGCCTCATTTTACCTCCTGTCTAATGCACCCCACCCCCTGCCTCTCCCCCGCTGCCTTGGCACTGTGACTCTGCCAGGCCTCAGCAGTATCCAATACCACTGTTCTGCTCTTTTCTGGAAAATCTTCAGACCTCCTCACTATCACACCTACTCCCTAAGTGATCCATTCCAATCTCAAGACCTGACATAGCCCTGGAGACTGCTAAGATTGTCATCTGCAACGCCAGCCTGGATTCCAGACTCAGTGGCTAACTGCCTATGTCTTGGACATCTAAAAAAGCATCTCAAGCTTCACATATCTAAAATCAAACTTGTGACATAGAGAACAGACATGTGGACACAAGGAGGGCGCAGAGGGCAACAAACTGGGAGAGTGGTATTGAAATATATACACTACTATGTGTAAAATAGCTAGCTAGAGGGAAGCTGCTGTATAGCACAGGGAGCTCAGCTCGGTGCTCTGTGATGACCTAGAGGGGTGGGAGGTGGGTGGGGTGGGAGGGAGGCTCAAGAGGGAGGAAATATATGTATACTTCTACTGATTCACGTTGTTGTATGGCACAAACTGACACATTGTAAAGCCATTATACTGAATGATAAATAAATAAGTAAAACCAAACTTGTGCTTCCCCCCCTCCAACTCATCTATTCCTTCACCAGGGACCACACATCTCAGCAAACTAAATGGCACGACAATTGAGTGAGATGCTAAAGCCGAAAGCTTTGGACTTGATTTTCTCCTCCCTCACCTCATATCCAACAGTTCAGGAAATTCTATCAGCTCTACCTTCAAAATATTCCTGGAATCTGATGTTTATTCACCACTTTCTCCACTATGAGTGTTGTCCAAGCAATAACCTCTTAACTGGTCTCCCAGATTTCAATCTTGTCAACACAGCAGCTAGTATCAGCCTTTGGGAACAAAAGATTACGCTCTTAGATAAGATGCCAAAGGCTTCTCCCTTTCCAAAAAGTCTTTATCATGTCCTACAAAGTTCCACAGTCTCTGACCCCTACTGGCCTCTCCCACCTCGAAGTCTCTCAATCTCTCCCTCACTCACTGTGTCCCAGCCACATGGGACTCCTTGCCATTTCTCAAACAGATGAAGAATGCTCCTGTCTCAGAGCCTTTGCACTTGCTGGTCTCCTCCAACATCTCCATCTCAACTCCAAACATCTGCATGGTTTACTCCCTCACTCCCTTCAGATTTCTGCTCAGATTTTTCTTATTCAAAGGGGCTTTCTGGACCACCCCATCTAAAATAGTTCTCTCTCGCTCCTTATCCTACTTTATGTTTCTTCATAGCACTTCTCAATTCCACCTTGAACCATAGTATATTGATTTGCCTTTTATTGCATGTCTCCCCTGCCCCTGGATAGTAAGTTCCATGAGAGTAGTACTCTCTCATCATCAGTTACAGCTTTATCCCCCTCAATGCCCCTGGTGGCTCAGACGGTAAAGAATCCACCTGCAATGCAAGAGACAGGGATTCGATCCCTGGGTCGGGAAGATCCCCTAGAGGAGGGCATGGCAACTCACTCCAGTGTTCTTGCCTGGAGAATCCCACAGAAGAGGAGCCTGGTGGGCTACAGTCCATGGGGTCGCAGAGAGTCAGACACAACTGAGCGACTAACACACACAGAGCCGGACATACAGGAAGTGTTCAATCAATTCTTATTGAAGGAATGGCTAGCCACCTGATTGACTAAATGAATGCATTCACTTCTTTTTACTGCCCTGTCCTAGGCCAAGCTTCAGCATTTTCCATCTGTGTGGTAGACTGTGAAATACGTCTACAAATTCCTCCTATCACATGCACACCCCTTTGCAAGTGACTTTGCCTTGCCTCCTATCAAGAGGTGGAGCCTCTTTCCCCACCCCTTGAATCCGGGCTGGCCTTGTACGTTGCTTTGGCTGGTGGAATCAAGCAGAAGGGTTAGTGTATGACTGCCAAGGCTAGGCCTTAAGACATCTTGCAGTTTCTGTCTCCACTCTCTTAGAACACTGCCCCCAGAGCACCATGCTGAGAAGAAGTCAAGGATGAAAGACCATCTGGAGAGAAGTGAGACTGCTCCAGCCAGCCTGGCTCCCGTCCAGTCCACCAACTGAAGGCCACTGTGTGAGGGGGCACAAGTGAGGTCTGCAGGAGAACTGCGCAGCCAATCCACCGAATCATAAGAAATAACAAATCATCGCTTAAAGCCAGTAGATTTGGGAGCTGTTTTGTTACGCAGTAACAGATAACCAACAGAATCTGGATAGTTGCAGTGGCCTCTCCTCTAGGTCCTCTTCCTCCTGTCTTAACTCCAGGTCATCCCCACAGGTCACCAGAGTGGTCATTCTAACTTGAACTCACACCAGATGAACAATTTTGTTAAGTCTTCAGTAACTCCCCATCTTACAGAGTAACAGTGAGCCTATGCTGTGTTGTATGAAATCCTCCGAGATCCAGACTCCAAAGACCTCTTCAACCTCATCTCCAAACACCGTGGCAACTTCTGCTGGGAAGAGCAGTTCTCAGACTCTGTGCATCAGAATTACTTGGGGAGCTTCAAAAAATTCCAGTGTTCAGGCTCCTCCCTCCGAGACTCAGAGATTTAATTGGTTTGAAATGGAACCCGGGCAACGGTATTTTTTTTAAAAGCTCCCAGGGGGATACTAATGTGTAGTCAGGGTTGAGAATCATTGAGTTAGAGGATCTAAAAGTGTATTTTAAAATTGCTGATCTTGCCTTCAAGGAAATTCAGAAGCTTCAAGGAAAGATTAAATTATGCTCAGCGCCCTTTTAGCATTAAGTAAGCAATATTGTGTTCTAAGTTTTGGGAAATTGGTAACAGACTCTATAAGAACATTCTTTAATTATTTGAAACATTGAATTATCAATACTTTATTTCTTCCACTCTAAGACACACCCTTTTCATAGTTTAATATTTCTGAAATCAGGCTCCATCTCATCACTAATATGTACATTTAACATTACTTTGTTTCACCCAAAAAGCCTGTAATTAGACTAAAGTTGTGTCTCATTGCCTGCGGTGATCACAATAAAGGAAGCACCTTTCCACAACACGGCACTGTGAGAGTGCTACAGCTTCTTTCATCCCAACTGATTCTCCTACCAATCTAGTGAGGCAGAGTTTTTAACTATGTTTTATAAATAAATCATTGCTATGGTTTTTTTTTTTAATCATTTCCCTTGGACCAGACACTGTTCTAACCATTTTGCAAATACTATCTCATTTAAACGCCACAGTGACCCAAGATGTGCGCACCTTTTATGCACAGGGAAATAGGGCTGAAGATGCTAAGCAAACTGCTTGGGGGTCACACAGCTGGGAGGCTTATGGACCACAGTCCAGGGGGTTCTGAGCATGCTGTGGGGTTTTCAGGAGATGGTCCTCCCTGCTTGTTTCATAAAGTGCAAATGCCTTGACATACCATTCAACGCCTTTACCATCAGTCCCCAGATTATATTTCAATGGTAATGAAAAATCCAGAACTCCCAGGTAGAGAACAGTCATCAGCTGAGAAGAATCCCAGTAACTAAGAGCCCGCAATGTGCCAGAACTTTGCTCATAATATCTCTGATCTTCCTAACATCTGAGAGTACTTGCAGGGGGCTCAAAGAATAGCAAGGAGAGATAAGAAAGCCTTCCTCAGCGATCAATGCAAAGAAATAGAGGAAAACAACAGAATGGGAAAGACTAGAAACCTCTTCAAGAAAATTAGATACCAAGGGAACATTTCTTGCAAAGATGGGCTCAATAAAGGACAGAAATGGTATGGACCTAACAGAAGCAGAAGATATTAAGAAGAGCAGACTGTGGCTCGGATCATGAACTGCTTCTTGCCAAATTCAGACTTAAATTGAAGAAAGTAGGGAAAACCACTAGACCATTCAGGTATGACCTAGATCAAATCCCTTATGAGTATACCGTGGAAGTGACAAATTGATTTAAGAGTCTAGACCTGATAGACAGAGTGCCTGATGAACTATGGACAGAGGTTCATGACATTGTACAGGAGACAGGGATCAAGAAAATCCCCATGGAAAAGAAATGCAAAAAAGCAAAATGGCTGTCTGAGGAGGCCTTACAGATAGCTTGGAAGAGAAGAGAAGCGAAAAGCAAAGGAGAAAAGGAAAGATATTCCCATCTGAATGCAGAGTTCCAAAGAATAGCAAGGAGAGATAAGAAAGCCTTCCTCAGCGATCAGTGCAAAGAAATAGAGGAAAACAGCAGATTGGGAAAGACTAGAAATCTCTTCAAGAAAATTAGAGATACCAAAGGAACATTTCATGCAAATATGGGCTCGATAAGAGACAGAACTGGTATGGACCTAACAGAAGCAGAAGATATTAAGAAGAGGTGGCAAGAATACACAGAAGAACTGTACAAAAAAGATCTTCACAACCCAGATAATCACGATGGTGTGATCACTCACCTAGAGCCAGACATCCTGGAATGTGAAGTCAAGTAGGCCTTAGAAAGCATCACTACGAACAAAGCTAGTGGAGGTAATGGAATTCCAGTTGAGCTATTTCAAATCCTCAAAGGTGATGCTGTGAAAGTTCTGCACTCGATATGCCAACAAATCTGGAAAACTCAGCAGTGGCCACAGGACTGGAAGAGGTCAGTCTTCGTTCCAATCCCAAAGAAAGGCAATGCCAAAGAATGCTCAAACTACGGCACAATTGCACTCATCTCACATGCTAGTAAAGTAATGCTCAAAATTCTCCAAGCCAGGCTTCAGCAATACATGAACCGTGAACTTCCAGATGTTCAAGCTGGTTTTAGAAAAGGCAGAGGAACCAGAGATCAAATTGCCAATATCCACTGGATCATCGAAAAAGCAAGAGAGTTCCAGAAAAACATCTATTTCTGCTTTCCTGACTATGCCAAAGGCTTTGACTGTGTGGATCACAATAAACTGTGGAAAATTCTGAAAGAGATGGGAATACCAGACCATCTCACCTGTCTCTTGAGAAACCTGTATGCAGGTCAGGAAGCAACAGTTAGAACTGGACATAGACCAACAGACTGGTTCCAAATAGGAAAAGGAGTACGTCAAGGCTGTATATTGTCACCCTGCTTATTTAACTTATATGCAGAGTACATGATAAGAAACACTGGGCTGGAAGAAACACAAGGTGGAATCAAGATTGCCGGGAGAAATATCAATAACCTCAGATATGTGGATGACACCACCCTTATGGCAGAAAGTGAAGAAGAACTAAAGAGCCTCTTGATGAAGGTGAAAGAGGAGAGTGAAAAAGTTGGCTTAAAGCTCAACGTTCAGAAAACTAAGATCATGGCATCTGGTCCCATCACTTCATGGGAACTAGATGGGGCAACAGTGGAAACAATGTCAGACTTTATTTTTGGGGGCTCCAAAATCACTGCAGATGGTGATTGCAGCCATGAAATTAAAAGACGCTTACTCCTTGGAAGGAAGGTTATGGCCAACCTAGATAGCATATTTAAAAGCAGAGACATTACTTTGCCAACAAATGTACGTCTAGTCAAGGCTATGGTTTTTCCAGTGGTCATGTATGGATGTGAGAGTTGGACGGTGAAGAAAGCTGAGCGCCGAAGAATTGATGTTTTTGAACTGTGGTGTTGGAGAAGACTCTTGAGAGTCCCTTGGACTGCAAGGAGATCCAATCAATCCATCCTAAAAGAGATCAATCCTCGGTGTTCATTGGAAGGTCTGATGTTGAAGCTGAAACTCCAATACTTTGGGCACCTCATGCAAGGGGTTGACTCATTGGAAAAGACCCTAATGCTGGGTAGGATTGAGGGCGGGAGGAGAAGGGGACGACAGAGGATGAGATGGTTGGATGGCATCACCGACTCGATGGACATGGGTTTGGGTAGACTCCGGGAGTTGGTGATGGACAGAGAGGCCTGGCGTGCTGCAATTCATGGGGTTGCAAAGAGTCGGACACAACTGAGCAACTGAACTGAACTGACACACGCTAGTAAAGTAATACTCAAAATTCTCCAAGCCAGGCTTCAGCAATGCGTGAACCGTGAACTTCCAGATATTCAAGCTGGTTTTAGAAAAGGCAGAGGAACCAGAGATCAAATTGCCAACATCCACTGGATCATCAAAAAGCAAGAGAGGGGACTTCCCTGGTGGTACAGTGGTTAAGAATCCATCTTGCAATACAGGGGATGTGGGTTCAATCCCTGGTCAGGGAACTAAGATCCCACATGTTGTGGGGCTACTAGAAGGTCTGTGTGCCACAATGTAAGATCCCCTGTGACATAGTGAAGATCCTGTGCACTGCAACTAAGACCTGTCACAGCCAAGTAAATAAATTAATTAATTAAAAATAAAGAAAAAAAGCAAGAGAGTTCCAGAAAATCATCTATATCTGCTTTATGGACTATGCCAAAGGCTTTGACTGTGTGGATCACAATAAACTGTGGAAAATTCTGAAAGAGATGGGAATACCAGACCACCTGACCTGCCTCTTGAGAAACCTGTATGCAGGTCAGGAAGCAACAGTTAGAACTGGACATGGAACAACAGACTGGTTCCAAATAGGAAAAGGAGTACATCAAGGCTGTATATTGTCACCCTGCTTATTTAACTTCTATGCAGAGTACATGATGAGAAACACTGGGCTGGAGGAAACACAAGGTGGAATCAAGATTGCCGGGAGAAATAGCAATAACCTCAGATATGCAGATGACACCACCCTTATGGCAGAAAGTGAAGAAGAACTAAAGAGCCTCTTGATGAAGGTGAAAGAGGAGAGTGAAAAAGTTGGCTTAAAGCTCAACGTTCAGAAAACTAAGATCATGGCATCTGGTCCCATCACTTCATGGGAAATAGATGGGGAAACAGTGGAAACAGTGGCAGACTATTTTTTGGGGCTCCAAAATCACTGCAGATGGTGATTGCAGCCATGAAATTAAAAGACGCTTAGTCCTTGGAAGGAACGTTATGACCAACCTAGATAGCATATTTAAAAGCAGAGACATTACTTGGCCAACAAAGGTCTGTGTCGTCAAGGCTATATTTTTTCCAGTGGTCATGTATGGATGTGAGAGTGTTGGACTGTGAAGAAAGCTGAGCATCGAAGAATTGATGCTTTTGAACTGTGGTGTTGGAGAGGACTCTTGAGAGTCCCTTGGACTGCAAGGAGATCCAACCAGTCCATCCTAAAGGAGATCAGTCCTGGGTGTTCATTGGAAGGACTGATGTTGAGGCTGAAACTCCAATACTTTGGCCACCTCACGTGAAGAGTTGACTCATTGGAAAAGACCCTGATGTTGGGAAGGATTGGGGGCAGGAGGAGAAGGGGACGACAGAGGATGAGATGGCTGGATGGCATCACCGACTCGATGGACATGGGTTTGTGTGGACTCAGGGAGTTGGTGATGGACAGGGAGGCCTGGCATACTGTGATTCATGGGGTTGCAAAGAGCCCGACACGACTGAGCGACTGAACTGAACTGGGTTGGATGTGCTGCTAAGCCCTGCTCCTCTTTCTTCAGGCTTCTCCTTTGGGTATCACCTCTGTCTCTTAAATGTTCCCTGGTGGCTCAGACGGTAAAGTGTCTGCCTGCAATGTGGGAGACCTGGGTTCAATCCCTGGGTCGGGAAGATCCTCTCAAAAAGGAAATGGCATCCCACTCCAGTACCCTTGCCTGGAAAATCCCATGGACAGAGGAGCCTGGTATGCTACAGTCCATGGGGTCGCAAAGAGTTGGACATGACTGAGTGACTTCACTTTCCTTTTTTTTGTCCCTTAGCCTGCAGTCTTGGTGGGGCTGTCAATCAAGATTTCCCATCCTTGCCTGGTCAAAGAGTATGTGAGTGACCTGAGTTAGACCCATCACCCTTTCTAGGGATCTGAACCTTGAACAGAAGGAGGCATGGTCAGAAAAACTGGATCAAGTTGAGTCATCCCAGTGATAAGGCCCCGTCAATAACAGTGATATCTATTGAGTGTTTACAGTACAAGACACTAAGATAAGTTGTATGGACATTAATTCACTGAACCCTCCCAAGGATCTTACAAAGGAGGCCTGATAACCCTTCTCTCTTCCCTGTCTAGCAGCTGAACAAACTGAGACAACACAGCAAGACCACACAGCCCTTCTGGGCAGAGCTAGATTCGAACCCAGACAGCCTGACTCTGGAGCCCCAGGCTTCCCCAGGAACTCCAGCGCTCCTCTGTTGTGCTCTTCTTTAGATTCTGTCCTTGGGCTTTTTCTTTCTGAGCCTGGCTCTTTGTCCTTGCCTCAAAGTCATCCACATTACAGCTTTCCAATAAGCTTCCTTTATACTCATAAGCCAGAGTAGGCATCTGTGACTAAGAAACCCTAACTAATTAAAGGAGTATCTCTCCTGCTTGTCGGTGAGGAGTCTGAAGCCCTGAGGAGGTTAAGGAACTAAAAGCAGGTTAAGGAACTAAATAATACCTATCATTTAGGATGAGAACAGTAATCACAGTAGCTAGCATTTTAAAAAGGCAGGCTACAAGGCAGGTTCTGTTATCTCGTTTAAACATCACAACGCCCCATGAGATCGAGTTATGTTTTTTATTGAGATATAATTTACATGCCACAAAATTCCTTCTTTTAAAGTGTACAATTCAGTGGTTTTTAGTATATTCCCAAAGTGGTATACCCATCACCATGATCTCATTCCAGAACATTTTCTTCACCCCAAAAGGAAATCCCATACCCATTAGCAGTCATTCTCCATTCTTCTTTCTGGCAACCACTAGTCTACTCTGTCTCTATGGATCTGCCTATTCTGGATATTTCATATCAGTGGCATCACACTATGTGATCTCTTTGACTGGCTTCCTTCACCGAGTATAATGTCTTCAAGGATCATCCTCACTGCAGCATGTATTAATACTTCACTCCCTTTTATTGCTGAATCCATTGTATGTATGTACAATCCATCCATTGTATGGACATACTGCATTTTGTTTATCTAGTTATCAGCTGATAGAGATTTGAACTGTTTCCACTTTTCAGTCCTTAAGAATAACACTGCTTCAGGACTTCCGTGGTGGTCTAGTGGTTAAGAATCCACCTTGCAATGCAAGGAATGCAAGTTCAATCCCTGGTTGGGGTACTAGGATCCCACATGCCACAGAGAAACTGAGTCCATGTGCCACAACTACTGAGTCCATGTGCTTCAGAGTGTGTCTGCTGCAACTACTGAGCCCACACCCCACAACTAGAGAATCCATACACCACAACAAAAGCGGTCACATGACACACCAAAGATCCCACGTGCCACCGCTAAGACCAGATGCAGTCAAACAACAAGTAAAAATGATGAATAACACTGCTGAGAAAATTCACGTACAAGTTTTTGTGTGGATCTCTGCTTTCATTTGTCTTGGGTAAACACCTGGGAGTGGAATTACTGGGGTCGTATGGTAACTCTACATTTAGCCTTTTGAGGAACTGGGCAGGGCTATTATTATCCTCACATTATAGGTAAGAAAATGGTGCTCATATTGGTGAGGGCACTCAGAACCACGAGGCTTAAAAGTGGTGGCTGGGCTTTGAGTCTGGTCTGGCTGTCACAAGCACAGAAAGGAAGGAAGCCTTTGTTCTAAAAAAGATCACTAACAGTGTGGGATTTTTCAGGAATTTAATGCTGCTTCAACCCTCAGCAAAACACGTCTTCATCATCATCACCATGATTACTATTCGCTACTATGTGTTGAGTGCCTGCTATGTCACTGGTATTTTATATATTATTTGAGTGCCTGCTATGTCATTTGTATTTTATATACTATTTGTCTTAAACCTTAAAAAAGGGAAGCCTAGTGGAGGTCAGACAGCTCCTGGTTTGTTTCCTGCTCTGCCGCTTGGGCAAGCAACATGACCCCTCTGAGCCTCAGTGTCCTTATCAGTAAAATGGGGACAATAGGGATAACTATCTTATAAAATGATTATGAGGTCACATGAATTAGCACAGTAGAGTCAGCAAATACTAGTTTTAACAAGAGCTTGTAAAGACCTAAAACCCGTCTCCCACACACATTTTCCAGTTGAGAAATGGAGAGATTTGATGTAGCCTACACAGTCATGTCCAACTCTTTGCGATCCCATGGACTATATAGCCCGCTAGGCTCCTCTGTTCATGGCAAGAATATTGGGTAGCCATTCTCTTCTCTAGGGGATCTTCCCAACACAGGGATCAAATCCGGGTCTCCAGCATTGCAGGCAGATTCTTTACTGTCTGAGCCACCAGGGAAGTCAAGAGTGGAAAAGGTGATGCTTTTTCATCTTTCCACTATTGGTCCATCCCCTGCTCTCCCCCACTCCACCCAGGGACCACTCAGACATCTGGCATTTCTCCACTCTGCCCTCTCCACTCTGACCTGAGTAAGTGCCAACCTCTGGGGCCCCTACTGACGCCCAGCCTACCCTCCCTTTCCCTCCGCATCAGACTGTGCCTCCCAGGACATCCCCTTTTCCAGGAGCTCTGGCTGGACTTTAACTTCTCAGGACCTGGGCATGCACCAGGGAGACAACGTGGTGGGGGGGAAAGAATATGGGCTTTGAGTTCGAATTCTAACTCCATCCCTTAGAGATACAGCTTCCTTCCCCTGGTTCTTAGCTTCCTCAAATGTCAAACGGGAAAAATGGTTATACTTTGCTGGACTGCTGCAAAGATTTGTGAATGCATGTCAAGCATCAGGTGCCTGGAGCACCACAGGTGTCAATACATGCTCACTACCTTTCTCTATCCCTGTTCCGCTTGTGGGGTGGTGAGGAGAGGTGGAGGCTTCCAGAAGACAAAGCTCAAAGACAGAGTCCGCAGGGCTAGGGAAACAGCTTGGCAGCTGGGGTGAGAGCAAAGGAGGCTTGGGGGTGGCAGAGATCAAAGGCTAAATTATGCAGATTATTCCTTTGTTCCTTATAGTTTGCACTTGCCTTGGTGCCTCCTGGGGTGCAATGAGAAGCAAGTTTACACCATATGCACACAGATACACAAAAGCACACATGTGCAAACACACACACAAACCCAGATGCACGTGGAATATATCCTACTGCACCACACCAAACAAGCACATGGTCGTGGGCACCCTTGTCTGCTCACAAGTGCGTGTGTGTATATACTCCAAACACATACCCATCCATGTACTCACGCAATCATTCAGGAGCTCATGTGCCCATGAAAATGGACACATTTCCATGTGGGTCCATGCAAGCACATGTATGTGCACAGGCACACATGTGTTCACAACCCCACAATTCCACATGAGAATGCACACAAATTCTTGTCCACGTGTGTGCGCCCTCTCAAATTCCCAACTCTAAATAGAAGCATAAGCTGCAACATATGTGCCTCCCTGTCGTGAGGAGAGAGGAGGCTGTAGAAAGACAGCTTTGCAAAATCACGTAGAGAAACTGGCAGGGGTTCCAAGCACTGCAGAGAAGGTTGAAGGGATGGGGGTTGTCCAGCAGTGGAGTGAAAGAGGACAGAAGATAGGATGGGTCTCTGAGGGAGAGGAGATGACCCCTGAAGTCACCCGCCTTCAACTTGGATCCAAATTGACCAAAGGTTTAAACCAGGGGCTCCCAGACTTATCGATCACCAGGGCTATTCACAGCCAAACAAGGCTCAATAAGAACACTTAGCATCTCCAATAGGTCAGGCACTGTTCTAAGCTGTATGCTTAAATCATTTAAACATCAACAAAAATAATGCTTAACATTAATATTATCATTATTTATATTATTATAATTCTCCTCGATTTTCAGACTGGAGAAGCTGAGGCAGACTATCTGCCATGCCCCCAACGATGGGACACCCAGATCTGGCTTGACTTATGAACTCTCTGGACTTGCCATCTCCAGATTTCCTACTGTGCCCCCTCCTCCCTCCTGGAGTCTCCACCATCCCCTGAACACAGTTTGGCTCTTGTTTACCCTCAATCATTCATTCATCACCATGCAAAACATGAATCATTTACTCCTACTCATGGTAGAGACTAAAGAAGGTTAATATGGTTGGGGGACTGGGGGTGGGGACAGAAGGAGTTCAGACCTGCCTTACTGGGGAAGTGACTTTTTTCAGCTTGCTGAAGTATAATTAATATGTAATAACTGCACATATATTGAAAATAAACGTTTGTTATGTTTTGACTTATATTGACACCCATAAACCATCACCACACTCAAGACAGTAAATATAACTATCATATACAAAAGTAGATGACTTTTAAGATGAAACATGAAGCAGAGTTGACTCTTCCAGGTGATGGAAAAGTAGGAAGGGGGAGGGAAGAATATTTTAGGGAGCAGAGACCCTTCCAGCTAAGATGTTTTGGAAAGGAAAAGCAGGTTTCATCTGAGAAACTCAAAGAAGCTTGGAGGTCTCCTGGAGGAGGGCACGGCAACCCACTCCAGTATTCTTGTCTGGAGAAACCCATGGACAGAGGAGCCTAGCAGGCTACAGTCCACAGGGTTGCAGAGTCGGACACAACTGAAGCGACTTAGCATGTACACAGCACAGCACTCAGTGGTGGGTGGCAGGGAGCAGAGAAAAGTGGGAGGAACAGTTTCCAGGGATCAGGTGACAAGAGCCAGCACTAGCCTCGCCCTGAGGTCGAGACCTCTCCTAGGGTCCTCATTGTACTACAGGTCAGGTTAGTCCCTGGGAAGGAGGCAAATTGGAAGCATTTCCTCCATGGACCAAGAGAGCAGGGCTCTCACTCATCCAGGGAGGCTCCTGTAGCCTATTTCTGGAGGCTGACCCTGCAGAACCCATGGTAGCACTTAACTCTGAGCATTCAGCCTGCCTGTTAGCTGGGAAGTTTTCAAATTTCTAATTTGTATTTCAAAATCTGTAAATGTTTTAAAATTCTTATCTTGAAGTTTTTTTTTTTCGTTTGTTGTTGTTGATAGCTCAGTTGGTAAAGAATCCACCTGCAATGCAGAAGACCCCAGTTTGATTCCTGAGTCAGGAAGATCCACTGGAGAAGTGATAGGCTACCCACTCCAGTATTCTTGGGTTTCCTTTGTGGCTCAGCTGGTAAATAATCCCCCCGCAATGTGGGAGACCTGGGTTCAGTCCCTGGGTTGGGAAGATCCCCTGGAGAAGGGAAAGGCTACCCACTCCAGTATTCTGACCTGGAGAATTCCATGGACTATACAGTCCATGGGGTCACAAAGAGTCAGACACTTTCACTTTCACTTGTTGTTGTCATTTGTTTGGTTTTTTTTTTTTTTTTTTTTGGTCTTACACATCGCCTGCAGGATTTTAGTCCCTCTACCAGGGACTGAACAATCCTCAGCCATGAAAGCACGGAGTCCTAACCACTGGAATGCCAGGGAAGTCTTGAAGGTATTTAGAAACAACCATAATCCCACCTGCCTGGATATGACCAATATTAACATTTGGGTGTATATTCTTCCAGACACTTTTCCATACCTAATTATTACAAATATGTACATATAATTTTTAAGGGATCACACCAAGGACAGGTTTTTATCTATATTTTATTGCTTCAGTCACGTCTGACTCTTTACAACCCTATGGACCATAGCCTGCCAGGCTCGTCTGCCCATGGGATTCTCCAGGCAAGAATACTAGAATGGGTTGCCATGCCCTCCTCCAGGGGATCTTTCCCGACCCAGGCATCGAACCTGTGTCTCCTGCATTGGCAGGTAGGTTCTTTACCACTAGTGCCACCTAGAGAGCCCAAAATTTAATAATATGTTATACATGTTTCCATTTCTATAAATATAGTACTATAACAAACAACTCTTTATTATTGTATATTTACAAAGTGCTGTGATAGGCTTTCTTGCTTATATTGCTGTACACAATTCCTTAATTATTTCCTTAAGCTATCCAAGGACTACAAATACATACCTTCAAAATCAACTCTATTGAGAAATTACATACTTTTAATAATTTTGATATATATTGTCAAACTACTCTTCAGAAAGCCTGAACAAAATTACACTCAAATTTTCAGTATATGAGTGTTTCTCTTACCAAACTGTTGCCAAAACATATTGTGAACTAGCAGGTTTTTCTTCTAAAGTTGGTCAGTTAAAACATAGCATCACAAAGCTGCTTTAATTTGCATTTTTAATAGCTAGCAAGGTTGAGCATTTTTCATTAGTCATTTGTATCTACTTGTATGGATTTCCTTTCCCTTTAATTGTAAAAAATAATTTCATGGCTTCTTCTAATTATTAAAGTACTACATTCTGACTACAGAAAATTTAGAATAACAATAAAGAAGAAAATAAAATTTAGTCAGATACCCACAATTAATCATATTGTGGATTTTTTCCAGGTAGAGTTAGAAACAGATCACATATTTAGAAAACCAAAATAGGATCATGCTTTATATAGCTTTATATACTGCTTTTAAAGGCATTATAGAACAGTAATTTTCCCATGCTATTAGATATTGATTTAAAAACATGATTTTAACACGTGCAAAAATGTAGCTATACCATAATTTACTTAATAATTGTCCTAATTTAGACATTTAAGTCCTCCCAATTTTCTGTGGTCATAAATAACAGATTAATAAATACCTTTATCCTCAAGTTTTTTTCTTTTTTTATTATTATCTTTAGCATAAATTCCTGGAGGCAAAATTTTTAGATAAAAAGGTACATATAATTTTTTTAAAGGTTTCATATAACTTAAACTCTGTTTCAACATACACTGCCATTACCATATTTAAGAAGTGCCTGTTTCTTGACACTCTTGCCAAACTGGGTATTGAAATATTAGGTGAAATAAGGCATCTCGTTATTATTTTCAGTTTTGTTCATTTGATTACAAATGAGCCTGAGAAATGAACTGATGGTATGTTTTATTTTTCCAATCCAACTAGTGGTGACAGAGGCTGGAGGTAGTGGGTCTTCCTCCACCACTTATCAGAGAATTAGGCACAGTTTTTAAAAATCATCTTTGTTGTTTAATTCACATTTTAAAAGAATTTTAGTAATATGAATAGCTTTAGTTAAAAACTTACTGGTCTTAGGACTTCCCTGGTGGTCCAGCAGCTAGGACTCCAAGTTTCCAATGCAGGGGTCCCAGGTTTGATCCCTGGTCAGGGAACTAGATCCCACATGCTACTACTAAGACCTGGCACAGCCAAGTAAATAAATGAATGTTTAAGCAGTGTTAGTTGCTCAGTCATGTCCGACTCTTTGTGACCCCATGGACCATAGCCCATCAGGTTCCTCTGTCCATGAAATTCTCAGGGAAGAATACTGGAGTGGGTTGCCATTCCCTTCTCCAGGGGATCTTCCTGACCCAGGGATTGAACCTGGGCCTCCTGCATAATAAATAAATAAATAAAATAATAAAAAAGAATGAATATTAAAAACAAAACAAAACTTACTGGTCTTTTCTGCCTCTAGATTTTTTGACTCCCTTTTGTGAGTCACTCTCCATATATCACCAGAGTGATCTTTCTAAAACACAAGTCTGGCCTAGGGTATTTTAAGTGGTGGGGGGTGGGGGGGCAGCACAGAGCCTTCTTGAGTCACGTCCTCAGAAACCCTGCTCAAAACAGCAGCAGCGATACAGCTTTTATAAACAGTAGCCTCATTCATAAAAGCGTACCTGGGCACTGGGAGTATGATAAACCTGGAAGATAGATAGTACTTCATGCCATGGAGTATCACACACTGTAGAAAAGGAAGGAACCACAGCTACACAACAAGGACAAATCCCAGAGCATAATGAGCAATGAAGCAAGATATAGGACACCATTTTAGAAAGCATGAAACTAAACAGCATAAGGTTACATATTACACATTACAAGGGGTGACAAGAAATGGTTTTGGTGATAAAACTACTTAAAAAACAAAATAGGGGTGTAATAAATACAAAAATCAAGCTGGTAATTATAAAAATTAAAGCACGAGTCTGGGACTTCCCTGGTAGTTCAGTGGTTAAGACTTCACCCTTCCACTGCAGAGGATATGGGTTCAATCCCAGGTTGGGGAACTAAGTTCCCACATGCTGCATAGGCAAAAATAAAATAAAGAACTTCTTAAAATAAATAAATAAAAAACAAACAAATAAATAAAACACAGGTCTAATGGTGTCAGCCCTGCCTAAAACCTTCAATGGCTCACTATCTCTTCCAGGATAAAGTGCAAGCCCCTCGACCTGACATTTGCATCTCCTTGTGGTTTTGCCTCAGTCTTCCTTTCCAGTCTCTTCAATGGACAGCCCCCCACACCCTACCTCCCTGACCCTACAACTAGTCTCCTAGCTACACCAGACTCCACCTTGCAGATTCCTATTCAAATTACAAAAGGAGGGTCTTCATCAACCCTGCTCCCCTTGCCTGGAATCCCTTCTCTCTTCCTCACCTGGCAAAGGCCTCCCGAGCCTTTGAGATCCAGCTGAACGTCCACTTTCCTGATTCCCCAAAGAGATAGCACTTTGGTCTCACCCCTGTGCCCCCATGATCCAATGACCACACCTTGTCGCCATCCTTGACCTGAGCCCCCAACTCCTCCACTGCCCTCTGCATCCTTAGGGGCCGAGACTTAGTGCCCACACCCACCTCCCCAGGAGTCTGGCAGACAGTCAGGGCTTCATATGTGTTTGCTGTTGAAGAACAGTGTCTCTCTGATCATTTAATATTTGATTATAGAGCACACACTCTGACACAAAAGCTGTCATCGAAGATGTATAAATTAAAACACGAAACTTCTCATCAGGATGTCTCCCAGGAATGGCTGGGTCAGAGCAGTTGGCTAGCTGGGAAGGTGTTTAATAAAAACCCCAGTTAATTAACAAGAGAAAGATTCCTTTGTGGTTTGCTTCAAGACAGAGGACAGCCAGAAGCTGGTGCTGGAGAGAGATCCCAGCTTCGCTTCAGGTTTCTTTCAGAACTTTTAGAGTTAAAAGAGCAATTTGACAGTGTGACAGTATCTAACCACTTTGACCTCCCATCCCACTGCCAGGAACCCAGACTAGAGAGATACCTGCTCAGTCATGCAAGGATATGCATGTGAGGATGAGCTGTTATTGCATTGTTAGGGAGAAAGATAAGCAAATCATGACTTACCCAGCCGTGGAATCCAAACGAAAGTTTAAAAGCGTAAGGTAGAGCTGTCCATCATGAGATGACAGTGAAATCCTATGTAGGATTACATTTTGCAAAACAACAACAAACTACATATATGGGTGGGCGCGCACACACACACACAGTTTATAAAGGTCTGAGAGAAGATCTAGGGGCTATACATCTAATCTCTGGGGAGAGAATTGTGGGGGAAGGAAGGAGTACTTTCACTTTTTTTTTTTTTTACCATCCCAGCTGTGGGTTGTTTCACTTCTTACAAGCACATATGAATTTTGTAGTTAAAGGGAAGATAAACAGAGTCCATTACAAAACTGGCTTCCAAGTTATCTTCTCAACCTTGACTCACAGGGCTTCCTCATTCCAGGGATAATCAAGTTACAAGAATCACTAACCACTGTCAGTTGTGTTTTCTTTCTTTCTTTCTTTTTTTTTTTTGAAGCCTTTATTGACTTTGTTACAATATGGCTTCTATTTTATGTTTTGGTTTTTTTTTTTTGGGGGGGAGCAGGAAGCCTGTGCTATCTTAGCTCCCTGACCAGGGATGCGATCTGCAACCCCCTCCATTGGCAGGCGAAGTCTTAACCACTGGGCCACCAGGGAAGTCTCAGGTGTGCTTTCTTTTCAAGCATTTTCTGTCTGCTAGGTGCTTTGACTATCACAGCAAATCCACGATGATACCATTATTATCACTGCCATCTTACATCTCAGGAAACTTGGATTCATGAGTATCTTGAATTTATCAAACTTACAAATAAAAAAAATCATACAATGTTAGTGGAAATGCTAGAATGGGCCCCTTATATCCTCCTAGCAGGACTATAAATTGGTACAAGGTTTCCAGGGAGCAATTTGACAATATGCATTAAAATTCTTTAAAATCTGCATCCCTTTATCCTAGCAATTCCTTTTCTAGAAATTTATCCCAAGGATATAATTAAGGGACATGTACAGAGTTTCAGCCACAAGGATGTTCATTTAGAAGATGTTTATGATATTGAAAAGTTGGAAACCACTTCAATACCCAAGAATAGAAAATTACTTAAATAAATTATGTTTCATTCATATGAGAGAATATGATAAGGCCATTAAATAGTGGTGAAGAAGAATATTTAATGACAGGGAACATGGTTCATGATGCATTTTTAAAAGCAGGTCACAAACAGTATGTATTACATGAGTCCATTTTTCCTTTAAAAAAAAAAAAGAAAGAAAAAACATCAGTAATATACACGCATAGAGAAACAGTGGAAAAAAGCACTCAAAATGTTAGCACCTCTGGGAAGTGAAACTACTGAAGATTTTTTAATTGACTCCTTTTCTTAATTGTATTTTTATATTTCTCCCTTGCTAAATGCCCTACAATAAAAGTGTACCATTTTGAATTGTATTACACTTTTTAAAGGAGATTCATCTCCTTGCTCTTTCCACTGCAGCAACTTTTGTGGTCCTGCCTTTGTGCCATCCTCCCTCCAGATCCTGCCCTCTCTACTCCCAGCAAACACTGCTTGTTCTGTGAGGACAGCTCTTCCAGGAAGGCTGCCATGATCTCTGCTGGCTTCTGGGTTCCCCAGCTCACACTCAGCTTTCAGTTCTTCTTGCATGAGACACACGTATCATGTGACACTGCCAAAGTGTACTGGGAAGTGGTTCATCAGCCTGGGAAGCTTAAGGCATCTCCAAAGCAAGCGCTCAGCCCCTGGTACTTTAAATAGATCTGACTGGTATTTGGGCGCCTAAAGCCCAGCAGCCCTCAAAGCCCTGCCCTTGGGCTTTCATGGGGTCTCTCCCATTCAACTGGCCTCACTCTATTCTTCATGCTTGGCTCACTAATCTCTTGGTTCTCTCCACATTCCCAGCACCCTGTGGGCTTGCCTTGCTCTGATCACTGGTCTGCCCATGCTTTGGAGTCCAAACCCATGCTTTGGTTGCATTGATGTCTGTGTAATATGCAAGATGTCTGGTCCTCAAGCCCTTCACCAAGCACCTGCACAAAGTCAGGGGTCAAACACGATCATAGTATTTATGTACTAAGTATCTTATTATGTGTTAGGCATTCTGCCAGGTGCTTCACTGGCTGGTCGCCTTTATTTTCTGCATCATAATAATAATAACGATAGCTGTCCTTGACTGAGTCCTTACTCAACTCCTTACATGAACCCCCATTCTCCCAAGCATGAACAAGTGTCTCAGAGAGGTAGGGTGAGTTGCCCAAGGTCATAGAGCTAGTAAGGAAGGGGCTATGCCCCATCTCAAACCAATACTTGTCTGAGCATCAACTTATCCCCTTACTTGGTACCCTATGCCACTCCTACAACTACCCTCTGGGATGGGTGTGAGAGATAGGCAAACTGAGTTTTGACAAGGTTAAGTTATGGTTCAAGGTCATTCCAGCAAAGTATCAGAGAGGCCTGGGAGCTTAGCCCAGGTCTGGTTTTGGCGAGGCACTGGACCAATAGGAGGGTCACAAAAGGAGAGAGTCTGGAAGGGTTGAGGAATAGGGCTAAGGTCCCCACCAGGAGGGCAGAGGTCCAGGGCTGGGCTCCAGTCTCATCAAAAGAAGTAAAAGCTGGGAAGGGAAGCTTCCTGGGGCTGCCTTCCACCCCAGAGACACCATCCACCTGTCTGGTACAGCACAATCATTTCTCAATCATACCTGAGTGTTAGTCACTCAGTCGTGTCCAACTCTTTGTGACCCCATGGACTGTAGCCCACCAGGCTTCTCTGTCCATGGGATTTCCCAGGCAAGAATACTGGAGTGAGTTGCCATTTCCTTCTCCAGGGGATCTTCCTGACCCAGGGTTCGAACCTGGCTCTCCCGCACTGTAGATGGATTCTTTACCATCTGAGCCACGTGTCTTACCTTAATCCTCTAAGGAAAGGACCCTCATAACCCCTTTTTAGTGGGTGAAGAAACTGAGGCAGAGGGAGGTTCAGTAACTTATATAGCTTGGTGCTGCACAGGTACAAGGTCAGTGCGGACCCCACAGTTGTTTGTACCTCTTTCTGTGCCGTCTCTCTGTCCATCTCCCCCTCAAGGCCACAGGCGCCTGGGGAGCAGATGTCTTATCCTCGAACACCCAGCTCAAGGCCTGGTTCATAGATGTTTGTTGGATGGACAGAGAATTGTGCTCTCTCGGCCCCCTAGGCCTGGGGTGCGGAGAAATCGACTTCGGACAAGAGCACAGCATCCGCCTGAAATCTCAAGGCTGCCAGATGCCCCTTCGCGCTCGCCCTGAGCTTGCTGAGACAGAGGCAAGAACCACCTCAAATCGAGACAAAATGCATTTGTGGTTTTGAAGGAAAGTCGTTAGAAGACAGAATCTGTCTTCCAAGGCCAAGGTTGCTCCAATTCCGTTTACTTAAAGTAGAAAGAAGACAATCCTGCCCCGGTGAGTCTGGGCCGGTTTGCAGGAAGGAGCGTTTTTTGTTTTGTTTTGTTTTTGCTGAGTATCCACCAGGAGAGAGCGGGCGGGAGGCCCTGGAGCCAAAGCAAACATTCTGAAGTCAGAGATAATGGGAGAAGGTGGGAGGAATGGGAATAGGTTTGGAGGCCAAGCAGGAAACAGGTCTGAAAGGAAGGGTGGGAAAGCAGGAAGCTTTCCGCGCTTTTATGAAAAGATGGCCCTCCTGAGTTTGGGGGGCAGGTCCAGCTGGAGCCCGGCTGGCTGACAACAGCACAAGCCCACCCTGCTCCGGCAGCCTCTTCCCGGCCTGCCCCCTCCTTGCCACCCTGCCGGGGAGCCCAAGGGCTTCTTCTAACACAGAGACGGCCCCACCCCCCAGCCTCTGTCCTTCCTTGGCTCCCTGACGCGGCTCACTTAGAGAACCACCGGGCATCTCAGGCTTCCGCGGCCACACGCCGGCCCAGCCCTCCGTGCCCTTTCTGCTTTCATCGCCTCTTCTCTATGGCACCACCCTGGGATCCAACGCACCCACCTGCCTGCTCTTCCCTAAATGAACTCTACCTTTCCCAGCCTTTGCAGTTCTTTTTTCCCCACCTCCCGCAGCTGTCTTGCCTCCTCAAACAGCATCTCGAGGGACTCTTCTCCACTTCTTGAATCTCCCTAAGTGTCTTCCCAGAGCCGGCCATGCACCAAATGCTCAGTAACTGCCAGGAGAACCAATCAAGTGGCCAGAATGCTGGAGAATGGAGGGGTCTGCACAAGCCCCCTGTCCGGTCAGCTCTTACACGGCTGTATGTCTTAGGCTGGGGTCCCTGGGAAGCAGCCTCTGAGAAAAGGATTGGAGTCCTAACGGTGCATGTGGGAGGTGAGTGTCGGTACAGGATGCCTTCAGAAGCAGGGCTCTGTCCCTCCAGAAACTTCTGGGAAGGGGGACAAAACACCGCTTAAGAGTTGCAGCCACCTTGAAGGGCAGGGACGCTGGGTAAGTGCCTGCCATCGACCCTTCATCTTGACTGAGGGCAGGGCTGGGATGTTTACCCCTGGACACCTGTGGCCAGCTCCTGGTCACACAGCTTCTCACAGCAGGACCCCATGGGCAGGCTCCAGGTGAGCGGAAGGGGCAGGGGTGGGCAGTGAGCATCTTTGCCTCTAGGCGTGGGCTCTGCTGTCCCTGTCTCTGCACCCATGCCTGCGCTGCTCCCACACCTGGACTGCCCTCTTCTGGGCCTCACCCAGCAGCAGGGGAATTCCTGCACCCCTACATGGCCCAGCCAAATGGCCTCTGGAAGAGGCTTCTCCTGACCCATCCCAGGGGAGTCAGCGCCTCTCCGTATGGCCCCACAGCATCCACTCTCCTCATCACGTGTGTAGTTCTCCCAGCACCGACCCTGTGTTATCACTGTGTCCAGTAGTGGCCCTGGGTCCCATCTGCCTGCCCCTCTGGCCTGGGAGCCCCGTAAAGGCGGAGTCTCCCTCTGGTTCATCTGCGTCCCTAGCCCCCAGCAGAGTGGAGGTGTCCAGTGAGTGAATAATTGAGTAAGCAACAATAATTCATCGAGTGCTTACTATGTGCTAGACTCTGATCTAAATTCTTTACACGTGATTACATTTAATCCACATAGCCACCTATGAGTGAGGGGCTGTGATTATCACCAATATCCAGAGGAGGCACGCAAACCACGGAGGACCTAAGGGACTTGCCCAGGGCCCCGCAGCTCTAAGTGGCCGAGTGGGGCATGATTGGGGGGACCTTCTCTGGCCCCTCAGGAGCACCACGTCCCCACCAGCTGGGCGAGAATAGAGACCCAGCTGGCCGAGGGCTCTTCCAAGCCACCCTGTGCTGGGGGGATAGTGAGATGGGGAACAAAGGAGGCTGCAGAGCGAGGCCTGGAGTCGGCCCTCCCAAGAGCCAGGGAACTGCCCAGGTCCTGGATAAATGGAGCTGGATGTGGGGTCCTCCTGTGAGGAGCAGCCTGGGTGGGTGTGAAGGGTGTCAGGTCACATGATTTCCGGGAGGGCTGTTGTGACAACAGAGTCTCCCAGCCAGATGGCCCCTAACAGGCTTCTCAGCTGCTTCTTATCCATGATCCCAGGTGCCCCTCAGGACCCCCTGCCCCAGCCCCGGTGACCTGGGGAGACATGGGGTAGAGGGGTCAATCCAGGGTCGCAACCAGGGCTGGGGCTTCACATGACGGGTGTGTGACTCTGACGGTGGCGCTCTTTCCAAGTGTGCCTCAGGCCTCAGTCAGGGCAACCTTGCCTCCCCTGGGGGCAGAGAGAGAGAGTGCACCAACATTAAGTCGGGCTCTCAGTATGCATCAGAAAAACCTCCTTCCATCGTCATCACAGCCTTAAGAGAATAGGATCATTACCTTCCTTTCAGATTTGAAGGAACAGAAGCCCAGAGAGGTGAGGCAACACAGCCAAAGACACGCAGCAAGGGACTGGAGAGCTAGAAAGGGGACCCAGTTTGAAATGGCCCCAAAGTGTAAAATCTAACTCGTAGATAGAAGAGGACACTGGAGGGATTGTAAGTTAAGTTTGACCAAATCGGATTCAGCGGCTGCACTGTTTACCTACAACCTACTAATCTATATGCACTTCATGCCAGAGATTCCTCACACCACAGGAGACAGGCTGCTTGAGAGACCTGCAACTCAGTTCACCCTACAGCAGGCATGAGGTATACAGCCAAGGTCATGAATAAGAGGAGGATACACACTTCCTGTGGCCAGAGGCAGCTGATGGCTGGCAGCTGATGGCTGGCTGCTGACACAGTGGTCCCTAAGGCTTGAGCCATAAGAGATGCCAAGGGTCTGGGCAGCAACCCCTGGGGGTCTGGAGGGGGGCAGGGATGCACGAAGGCATCTCAGAGGACAAGACATGTTTCTGTTAGCCGCCGAAATCCCAACTGTTTCATGAAATTTTATCTGGCCTCTGGGGGAAGAAATAGCTGTGCTCCAACAAGGGCAAAAGCACAGACGCAGAGGGGGGAAAAAGAACTAGTCTCTTAAAACGCAGAGGTTGGAAGGTGCTTTCCAGAGGCTGCACTGAGATAAACTCAGCGGTAAAAGAGACATCCGTTCAGAGGATGACCGTTTCGTGGTCATCCCAGGGCAGGTCTGGGAAAGATGTTTTTCTCAATGATGGGACAGTGAACTTGCAGCAACTGCTGTTAAAAGTCAGCTGTTAAGGAGAACTGGAATTCTCCTTATTACATTAGAAAGCTTTGGAATTAATAGGGAATCCACCATGCAAAGTGGAATGCGCTTAACAAATACCAAAGGCATTTAAAAATTTAAGACTAAAGGTTACAACTGTATTTTATCTTTGCAGAGTTTCCAAAACACTTTCACTTGCATTAAAACACAGGAGCTGCAGAATCTTAACAGGGCAGAAGGGTGGCCAGAATTACACATTTTCTTTTAAAAAAACAACAAACAAAATTTTTTTTGGGGGGGTGGAATTCCCTGGTGGTCTGTGGTTAGGACTTTACACTTCCACTGCAGGGGCCATGGGTTCAGCCAAAAAAAAAAAAAAAAGCCCCCAAAACTAGCTTTTTCGAGATATAATTCACATACCATACAGTTCATCCATTTAAAGTGTACAGTTCATTAGTTTTTAGTATATTCACAGAGTTGTGCAAGCACCACCACTATCTAATTTCAGAACACTTTTGAAAATAAACCCTGTATCCATTAGCAATCATTCCAAATTCCTTCTTTCTCCCAGCCCCTGGCAACCACTAATCTACTTTCTGTCTCCACGGGCTTACCTATTCCAGACATTTCATATTAATGGAATCATACAGTATGTGGTATTAATGGGTTGAATTGTGTCCCCTCCCCTCAGCACACATTGCAGTCCTAACGCTCAGGACCTCAGAATGTGACCCTGTTTGGAAAGAGGGTTGTTGCAGATGTAATTAGTCAAAATGAGGTCTTAAGGGTGGACCAGTGACTGGTGTCCTTATAAAACGGGGAAATTTAGGGACCTCCCTGATGATCCCGTGGTTAAGACTCCAAGCTCCCAGTGCAGGGGGTCCAGGTTCCATCCCTGGCTGGGAAACTAGATCCCGCTTGCTGCAACTAAGACCCAGTGCAGCCAAATACAAACATACATACATACACATTTTTTTTTTTAAGGGGGGAAATTTGGATAAAGGGAGATGGTTATGTGAAGATGAAGGCAGAGATTGAGGTGATGTACCTACAAGCCCAGAATATAGCAGATTGCCAGCAAACCACAAGAAGCTAGGAGGGGCATGAACAGATTCCCTCAGAAGAAAGCAAAACTGCCAACCCCTTGATCTTGGGCTTCGAGCCTCCCTCCAAAACTGGGAGGCAATATATTTCTGTTGTTTAAGCCACCTATCCTGTCCTATTTTGTTACAGCAGCCCTAGCAAATGAATACACAGGATCTTTAGTATCAAGCTTCTATCATGTGGAACCATGTTTTCTAGGGTCATCCATGTTGTAGCATGTGTCAGTGTTTCATTCCTTTGATGATCAAATCATATATTCTTTTATTTTTTTGGCCACGCCATGTGGCATGTGAGATTTTGGTTCCCCAGTCAGGCATTGAACCCATGACCTCTGCATTGGAAGTGTGGAGTCTTAACCACCGGGCTGCCAGGGAAGTCACCAAATCATATTCTGTTGTATGGATTTTATTTATCCATTCACCAGTTGATGGGATATGGGTTTCATTTGCTATTATGAAAAATGCTGCTTTGAACATTCTTGTACAAGTTTTAATGTGGACATATGTTTTCATTTCTCTTGGGTATAGACCTATATTTCTCTTTTCCAGCTGTGGATCCTAGGTCCCCATGAGACAACTTGCCCAAGGTTACTGGCTAGACCATGGAAAAACTGTCCCTCCAACTTAGATCTGTTTGATTTCGAACTCAGAGGTCTTTCAGCTCTTAATAGGCTAGACACACTCACACTCGTGCAAATTCATTGACATGTACACACATTACACCCACACACAACAGACAGTGCTTGGAGCCCGCTGCTTTGCCCAGGGTACAGAAGTTCAACAAAATCTATCATCAAACAGAAGTGATGCGATGCTGAGGGAGATACTGAGACTCCCAAAGAATAAATAAGTCAGGACATTGATTTGAATATTAACAAGGGAAAGACCAAAAACATTTGAAGGGGAATAGAGAGATTAGTGATCAGCCAATGGCTCAAATGTGGTCTCCCATAGCGGGCACACAACTTCTATCGATTGCGACGAGGTTTCTGGAAACAAAAGCAATTTACCAGAAGAATAGTACGCGAGTCAAAGATGTTTATGTGAAGAGAGCCTCATTTGAAATCTGTCCGGAGCTTTGCTCTCACCATCCAGTTACTCAGCGAGGGCGGGAGCAGCTTACATAAGCAAACTGGCCTCCGATGGGGCAAGCACAGGAAGATTTGATTTCACCGTTTCTGTGAGCGAGCAGGATCAGAAGCTATTCTGAGCGGCCTCAAAGGAAAAGCGCCAGAAATCATAAATAAAGAAGAAGTCAAGCGTGTCCAGTGGCCATATCAAATGTGACATTCCGGCAGAATGTGTGAACATGGTATCTTTCAAGCTGCTGATTCTTTAAAAAAAAAAAATAGAAAATACCTTAATTCCCAGTGACAATAGCATTCACTGCGGTTAAAACCTAACAGAAGGCAAAGCAATGTGGGGCATAAAGAAAAAAGTAACACTTGGAGGAATGCAACATTCAGCCTTTCATTTAACAGATATTTATTTTCGATACCTTCTCTCTGCCTGTCATTCTGGCCCCACTGTTCTCAAGTCAGTCGCCCTGCTTCATTTTTTCCCGTACTTTCTTATTGCTCCCTGACCATACATTATATGTTTATTTGCTTGTGGCCTGTCATGGTTAATTTTATGTGTCAGTGTGACTGGGTCATGGGGTGCCCAGGTATTTGGTCACAGGTTTTCCTGGGTGTGCCTGCAGCAGTGTTTTTGGAGGAGATGAACATTTGAATCAATGGACTTTAAGTAAAGCAGGTTGTTCTCCCTAATTTGGGTGGCCCTCATCCAGTCAATGAAGAGCCGCCGGAGGGAAATCTGCCTCCCTGTTTGAGGGAGGACTTTGGCTTTTTCTGCCCTCAGGCTGGAATCTACACCGTGTGCTCTCCTGGATTTCAGGTCTTTGGGCTCAGGCTGGAATTATATCACAGGCTTTCCTGGGTCTCCAGTTTGAAAAATGCAGATTTGGGGGGGGGTTTAACCTCTATAATTGTATGAGCCAATTCCTTACAGTAAATCATTTGCTATAAGCACAGATAGAGATGATAGAGACAGAGGTATAGATGTGTACGTATATATATCCCATTGGTTCTGTTTCTCTGGGGAACCCTAATACATGGCCCATCTCCCCTCCTGGAGTGTAAGTTATCTCATCTCACTTCCAGGTGATGGCTCCAGCCTCCTATTTCATCTCTCTGGTTCTCTTTTTGCCTCCTCCTCAATTCATTTTCCACCAACTGGGAGGTCATTCTCCTGCTTTAAGTCACCAGGGTTTCCTCTGGGGTCCAGAGGGCCACAGAGTAGAGAGAGGGCCAGGCTCCCTGTTCTGGAGGCCTGACATCCGGCAGCCACAGACAGACACGCTTTCTGACCTGCTCTGTGACTCAGGTGACTTGATTTTTCTCAAGTGCCCTCATGTCTCTGGGATGCTTACCCCCCTGATCACTCCCTTATCCATCTGGGAGCACCTGTCAGCCAAACTGGGCCTCTCTGCTCCTTGCCTCCCACCAAGAAGGTAGGAGTCACACGAGTCCAGCTCAGGCTCCTCAACAGGTCAGCCTTGTCCCCAAATCCTGGTAACAAGCTCAAGCATGTACTCAGCTCACTCGCTGGTACACTGTAAGTGCTCAAAGGTGGGTAGCACTTATTTAACAGCAGCTTTATTGAGATTATAATTCACACACCACAAAATCCACCCTTTAAAGTGTGACATTCAGTGATATACTCAGAGTTGTGCAACCATTACCATTACCTGTTTTCAGAACATTTTTATCCCGCCAAAGAAACCCTGTTGCCATGAACAGTCTCGTGTTCTTTCTCCCCTCTCTCCAGTCCCTGGTAACCACTAATCTGCTTGCTGTCTCTATGGATTTACCTATTCTGGATATTTCATATAAAAAGAATCATACAACATGGGGTCTTTTGTGTTTGGCTTCTTTAATTTAGCATAGTGTTTTAAAGGTTTATCCATGTTGTGGCATGTCTCAGTCATTCGATCTTTTCTAATGCCAAATATTATTCTATTGTATGGATAGATCACATTTTGTTCCTTCAGTCCTCATTTGACAGACGTTGGGTTGTTTCTGCCTTTTGGCTATTACAACAAAAAAACGCTTCTGCAAACATTCACGGACAAGTTTTTGTGTGGACAAATGTGTGTATGTGGGCAAGTACACAGTAGTGGAATTTCTGGATCATATGGTAACAGTATATTTAACTATCTAAGGACATGCCCAACTGTTTTCAAAAGTGGTTGTAGCATTTTACATTCCCACCAGCCATGTAGCAGGGTTCTAATTCCTCTACATCCTCATCAACACTTGTTATTGTCTGTACTGTTTTTGCTATCCTAGTAGACATAGTGCTTAATATTCATCGCGGGAACTGGGGTAAACGTTGTGTGCTCAAGAGCCCACCAGCCTCCCTGTTGCCCATCCTTCACCATACTGACCCATCTCAGTCGCCAGATTCCTACTTGGCTTCCACCTAGCATCCCTTATCCTTTTCCTGGCTCCATCCCCTCACTTTTTCATACACTGAGACACCCTTCTCTCTGTGCTGTTGGTAGTTTTACCACTCCATACTAGATAAACATCTAGAACCAGGTACAGTTACCTGCCTGAGGAATATGACTCCTGTCTGGACCTTTCGGTGTTTGAAACCAGTGTTCTTGGTTATGGACTCCAGCCTACACTGCGCCCAAGTACTCTGTCCCTTTAGATACCACAAGAGGAGACAGAGTTAGCTCTGATTAAGGTCAGTTCAAGATACACTTAATGAGGGACTTCCCTGGGGGTCCAGTGGCTAAAACTCTGCGCTCTCAATGCAGGGAGGGCCTGGGTTCGATTCATGACCAGGGAACTAGATCCCACATGCTGCAACTAAAGATCCTGCATGCTGCAACTTAGACCTGGTACATCCAAATAAATATTAAAAAAAGTAATAAGAAGAATTTCCCCAAGTAGTCCAGTGGCAAAGAATGCACCTGCCAATGTGGGGGACATAGGTTTGATTCCTGGTTGGGCAACTAAGCCCATACACCACAAGTACTGAGCCCATGTGCCCAGAGCCTGTCCTCTGCAACAAAAGAAGCCACTGCAGTGAGAAGCCCACATACTGCAATGAAGGGCAGCATCCACTCAACACAACTAGAGAAAGCACCGACACAGCAAAGAAGACCCAACACAGCACCCCCCACCCAAACAATAATATTAAAAATATAAAACTTACAAAACAATGTATTTACAAAAAAAATCTTAAAAAAAAATACAGTCAACGATGCATGGCGACCGTGGTAATACTGGCTAACATTTATTTATTTGGCGTTCCGCATAGGCCTGGCACTGTGCTAAGCACTAACATATATGCTTTTTATCAATATTTATGACAATCTTGTGAAGAATACAGTTATTTCCATTTTACTGATGAAGAAATTCTATTGAGAGGATGAATTACTCACTCAAGGATACACAACATGCAAACACTACAATGTAAGCCATGGATCATCTGAGGCAGAATCTGAATGCTTACCTGGTATATTGTACCTCCTGACGCTTCGGAGATAAACTAGGTGCAGTCTTGCTCTCCAGTTCCAGGTACCAAAATCTGTAGTAGTTTCCTACTGATGCTGTATATAACAAGTTAACAGAAACTGCGTTATATACAAACTCCAAACAACACAAATTCATTATTTTATAGTTCCAGGGGGTATGAGTTCCCGGTGGGTCTTAACGGGCTAGAATGAAGACGTGGGCAGGGCAGGGTGGCATTCTTTCTGGAGCTCTGGGAGTGAATCCGTTTTCTCATCTCTAGTCTCTCTAGGCTGCCTGTGCTCCTCTACTTGTGGCTCCTTCCTCCATCTTCCAAGCCAGCAACGTTTTTTGGCCTTTGGTTTTCCAGTAATCTTTCTAGGATGGCCACTTTGGCTCTAGAGAAGTTCTAAGACTTTGCAACCCTATGGTTTATTTTTTTTTAAATTGAGCTCACCCGAGGACCAAAATGTTCTCAACCCTTATTAAAAATGCAGAAGTGTCTTGACACATGGTACAACATGGATAAACCTTGAAAACATTATGCTAAATGAAAGGCCACATATGGTATGATTCCATTTATATGAAATCTCCAGCGTAGGCAAATCTATAGAGACAGAAAGTAGACACATGATTGCCAAGGGTTGGAGGAGTTGAGGGGAAATAGTAAGGGACTAGTAGGTACAGGGTTTCTTTATGGAGTGATGGAAATATTCTGAAGTTAGTGGTGGTGGTTGCACAACTGTGAATATACCCCTGAACTGTATACTATAAAAGGATGAATTCTGTGGTATTGCAATAGGAAAAAACAAATCTGACTCCATATTGGATGTTTCTTTTACTTTAATCTTTGTATTCTATTGCTTTTGCTGCAAGTTAATCACCAAAGGCATGTTATCTGTAAGCTTAGATTATACATAATGGCCCATCTCTGGGAACCCTGCCACCCAGGTAATGAGTGTTAAGCTAAAATATCATTGTTCAACTTCTGACCAAGCCCATCTGTGAAGGGTGGCAGGAAGGAAGAAATCAACACATCGCCTATAGAGTCTAACTGGAACCAGGATTTTACTCTCTCCCCTCTTAGAAGCCTGAATTCTAACACAGGATGGCTGTGTTAGAGAAGATGGCTCTTTGGGATATTTACCCACCATCTTCTTGGTCTACTGGCTTCCCAAATAAAAATAAAGTCGCTATTCCTTGCTCCAACAACCCCTCTCTCCATTTACTGGTGAGCAGTATAAGCTTATCTGTGAGTTACATCTCAATAAAGCTTTTAAAAATGCGATAAGTGTAAAAGGTGTTCTTGGGACACAAGGTCTCTTTGTCATATCTGGGCTTTGGGAAAGGCTCTCCAGAGGATGTGATGGAAGATGGGTTAGAGTCAAATGAAGGAAGACAGAAAGAGCATTCAGGCAGAGGGAGCATGAAGGTGTGAATAAGTATGGCCTGTTGATGAGTCTTGTTAGATGAATGGACAAATGGGTGGACAGACGAGTGAATGAATGAATAGTGGAGGGAGGGGGATAGATGGTAGATGAAGGGATGGTGGGTCAGTGGATGCAGTGGCAAACATGGGCACACATAACCTAATTATCTTATCTTATCCAACAGTTATCTCAGCCTTTATGGCTGAGATGTTTGGGTCAGGAATTTAGGGAATGTCAAAGATGAAAGACACAGTATGCCCCCTGGGGAGTCTGCAGTCCTGAGAGCAGAGTTGTGGAGCCACATTACTCTTGCTGGTAGGGGACTTCCCAGGAGAGCGACCAATGGTTACATTTAGGGGACAGACAGAAGGAGGAACTAGAGAAGAAGGTGGAGTCACAGAGCCAGGCAGGAACCAGCCTGGGGCAGCCTCACCAATCAACTCTGCAGGGAAAAAGAAGCATGGAACAGGACACCCTCAAGGTGGCCTGTCGTCTGGGGAGGACCCCAGCATCAGACTTAGGAGACCTGCATCCTTGTCCCCTTTCTGCATTTGAATCCCTGTATGACTACAGTCTGGACACTAACTCTTTCTGGACTCCACTTCCTTGTCTATTTGATAACAAACTCACCACTTCACGGCAAAAAGGAGGATAAAAGTGGAAGCAGTGACAGATTTTATTTTCTCAGGCTCCAAAATCACCGTGGACAGTGACTGCAGCCATGAAATTAAAAGACGCTTGCTCCTTGGAAGAAAAGCTATGACAAACCTAGATAATGTATAGGAGAGACATCAGTTTGCCCACAAAGGTCCATATAGTTAAAGCTATGATTTTTCAAGTAGTCATGTATGGATGTGAGAGTTGGACCATAAAGAAGGCTGAGCACTGAAGAATTGATGCTATCAAATTGTGATGTTGGAGAAGACTTTTGAGAGTCCCTTGGACTGCAAGGAGATCAAGCCCATCAGTCCTAAAGGAAATCAACCTTGAATATTCATTGGAAGGACTGATGTTGAAGCTCCAGTATTTTGGTCACCTGATACAAAGAGCTGATTTATAAGAAAAGACCCTGATGCTGGGAAAAATTGAAGGCAAGAGGAGAAGAGGGTGGCAGAGGATGAGATAGATAGCATCACTGACTCAATAAACATGAATTTGAGCAAACTCAGGGAGACAGCGGAGGACAGAGGAGCCTGGCGTGGTGCAGTCCATGGGGTCGCAAAGAGTCGGATACAACTAAGCAACGGAACAATACATGAATGATGATGAATGTGAGCTTGAAAGTTTCAAAGGCCCTTCAGTGAAACGGAGTTGGTGGGGTTTTGAGACTCAGCAAAGCAAGGGCAGAAATATCATTTCAAATCAGTGCCAGGCAGTGAGGTACAGAGGAAAGAGCATAACCCCTGGCCTTGGATGCTACTGGACCCTCATCCAGCCTCACCCCTTACTAGACTCAACGTCTTGGGCTAGTGTCTTAACTTTCCAAGCCTAACTTCCCTCATTTGCCCAACAAGGTTATTAATGCTTATCTCACAAGAGTTGTTGGGAAGACTTAAGTAAACTGAAAACTGTATGGACAGCACTCAACGTTTATCAATTTTTTAAAATGTTAGTTCCCCTCCCCTGATTTTATCTCTCTCTGCTTAGTGCACGTATTTTAGGTCTTAATCTGCACCATGTTCCCTCTTCCTCTGAGAAGACCCAGCACCAGGGTTGAGCCCCAGCAGCCATGAGGATTACACAACCCTGGTCCCTTGGTCACAGTTGATTGGACTCTGCTGGGTGCCTGAATCAGCCAGTGACACATTTGAGAGTCAAGTTTGCTTGAGGAAACAAAGGATGGAAAGAAGGAAGAAGAGAAGTTTCCTTCATGTCTTGACTTAATTTGATCAGCTTCTCACCGAGGCTTTGGGTACCTCTCTAGACTTATCCCTGAGGCTGAAGGCCTGACTGATGTCACCACATCACAGAAGGTCTTCCCTGTGGTCTGCCCCTGATAAGGACCCCTCTGAAGAAGAGAGAGTTCAGGGGCAGACAAGAGGAAGGACCCTGCCAAGATGTGCTGACCTTGGCCAGGAATGGCTTCCTCCTACTGGGCCAGAGATTCACAGGGGGATGCGAGGCAGCTTTAAGGACTAGCAGTGACTCAGGTGGTCCCTGTTGAGGGTTCCTGATAAGGATGCTCAGGACAACAAAGGAGACAGGAATCTAAGCCTCCCGACTCCATTTTGTGCAGACAGGCCCTTGAGGGTCCAGTGCTGCTCTGGTGCCAGGACATGGGGTGCCATCTGCCAAAGCTGGTCTGCTCTAGGGCCCCCCCATCTCAGCCATCGTGCTCCCTGATTCACCCCCCATGCCTCTCTTCTACCTTCATCCCATCTCCTGGCTGCCGCCGCCACCGCTTCTTATTCATTCTTGGCGTTCAATCTCTGCTCTCTTGCTGTGTCTCTTGGCTTCTGGCCTTGCAAACAGAGCTCTGCCTCTCAAACCTCGAGAGGGAAGCACGTTGGCTCCTTTGGTCACTGTTATCTGTGCTCAGTACACAGGGCTCAGCCAGGCTCCTCCCCAGGCCACTGGCCCACCTGTGGGGTGGCTGCCTTTGTGTTGGGTACACACCTTAATCCAGTGTGCAAGGGTGGGTCAGCCAGGCAGCTTTATTCGAGAAGGGGTCTTGGGCTTGGCAGCTCTCAGAGCCTGCTACATCTTTCTCTAACATACCTGGGGAAGGAGCAAATGAGACTGTGGAGGTGACTATGCTTTGAAAAGTATAATGGGCCTGCTGGCACAGAATATTTACTATTCACCGCATTAACAAGGCTGTCACGTCGCTGCTTCTAGGGAACTTTTGCTTCCCTAGGACTTGTGGCCAAGGACAGTGGGTACCAATGGCCCTAGTCTGTGATTTCCAAACCCCTCTCCAGGGAATTTTCTGGGACAGCCAGCCCCCCTCCACCTCCTCCCACTAGTGCTGCTTCTTTGAGAACCCTCCTTACCTGCTTCTCTGCTGCGGCTCCTGTCTCTTTCGGCTCTCCCGACAAGGTGCACAGAGCCCCACGCTGCCCGAGCGCTCCCAGGTGCTTCCACTTTAGAGCTCCTTCCAGGAGACCTTGGAACATTCCCAACAGCTGGGGAAGCAGCACCCTCTTCTTTTCAGCCTTGCCCACGGGGAGTAGGGGGAGAAGGCTCGGCCCTTCACCACCTTCTAGCTCACAGGTTCTAGCCTGTTGGAGAGAACGCCTCTTCCTCTGTCAAGGTCCCAAATTCCAAAGAAAGGACCGAGGCTGGTTCAGCTGAGGTCAGAGGTCCGCACTTGTGCAACCAGCTACAGCCAAAGGCCATGTTGGAACCATCTCCATAGACAGGCAGTGGGCGACAGTGGAGGGGGTCGTCCAGGGCCAAGCCTTCACACCGAGGAACCGGCACATGTCACAGTCCTGTGCTACCAGATCTCTGACCTCTCCCTGGCACTTGAGCCAGTGACCCAGACTGGCATCGGTCACCTGGACTCTCTGCTTCCTTGTGGAGCTTCCTGCCCAGCTCAGGCCTCAGAGATAAGACTTTCTTCTCTCCTCCTTTTGACTGTTATTCTTTACACCTCAGGGCTGGATTCTCAGGCCCCCAATGCCCTTCACTTGTTTTGGAATCCAAGGGACGAGGGGTGGGCAGGGCAGCCAGCTGATCAGATGGGTGACCCTGACATCCTGGAGTTCCCAGGCTGCTCTGCGGCTCAGGCCCCCTTCTCCTACCTCTAGATATATTCTTTTCTTCTTCTTTGCTAATAGCTATCCTGAGATAATAATTCACATACAATACAATTCACCACCTGTTTAAAGTGTACAATTCAATGTTTTGTTGCATACTTTGTGTTCACAATTACGAAACCATCACTCCAATTTGCAACATCCCCCTCCAAATCCCCATTAGCATCATTCACTTTTTTTTTTGCTCCAATTCCTCCCCCCACAGCTATAGACAATCTCCAATCTACATTCTGCCTGTATATATTTTTCTATGCCCGATATTTAATAAATGGAATCATACAACATATGGTATTTTGTGACTGGCTTCTTTCTCTTTTTATATTTTTTATTTTTATTTATTTATTTGGCTGTTTTTGGTTGTCTCATGCAAGATCTTCGATCTTCATTGCAGCATGTGAACTCTTGATTGCAGCCTGTGGGATAAAGTTCCCTGACCAGGGATTGAACCCAGGCCCCCTGTGTTGGGACCACCAGGGAAATGCCTTGGCTTCTTTCACTTAAGAAGATCTTCAAGGTTCAATCACATTGTAGCAGATATCAGTATTTTATTTCCTCTTATGATGGGATAATATCCCATTGTATGGACAAACCACATTTTTATTTATCCATTCATCAGCTGGTGGACAGTTGAATTGTTTCTTCTTTTGGGCAATTATGAAGAATGCTGCTGTGAAAATTCATGTAAAGTTTCTGCATGGACACACATTTTCATTTCTCCTGGGTATACAGCTAGGAGTAGAATGACTGGGTCATACAGTAGCTCTATGTTCAACTTTTTGAAGACCTGCCAAGCTGTCTTCCAAAGTGAGTGCACTATTTTGCATTTCCATCAGCAGTGTATGAGGGCTCCAAGTTCCCCACATCCTCACCAACACTTGCAAATACTTGTCTTCTTGACTGCAGCACTGAGAAGTTTTTACTGTCCATCCTCGAAGGACTTGCTTAGAGGCCAGCTCTTCTACAATCCCCTCCTCTCTCCCGGACTTCTCTCCTTGGACTCCCTGCCTCCTTATGATTCCATGTAACAGGACCTTTATAAAACTCCAATGATGCCATAGGAAGGCCTCCTGCTGGGGCCAGAGTCAGAACCAGTTCCCCTCTGGCTTGATGTGTGATTTGAATGGAGATTAGTGAAAGCCCAAGCGAAACCAGCCCTCCAGAAGCTGCTGTCACAGGTGAAAGCTTCCATTAGAACCATTCCTCTAGGACAAGGGGCTGGCCCTGACCTTACTCAGGGCTCCATTGATTTATAAAACAGAAACTCACTTAACTCCATATAGAGACTTGTCAGGGGGTGGAGCAGTATTTGGCATTCATTCCCCATTATTCTGAAAACAGTACTTAGATCTTTTTTTTTTTTTTTTTTTTAGCGTCCATTCTTCACCCTCTCTTAGTCTCTTTTGTTTAGGTGGGCCTGGACCCGGCCAGAGGTAATGGCTCCTGTTTGGCCAATCACAATAATGGTTTAGGGTCACGTGACCAAATCTGGGCCAGTAATAATCAGTCCTGGGACCTTTTCTAGATGAGCCAATGAGTCAGCAGAAACACTGATCTGCAGAGGAAAAAAAAAAAAGCAGGAGATATGCAGAGAAAAGGCAGGAATGGGAGATTGTGTGGCCTCAGGGAGAGAGGTCAAGAGAGAGAGATATGGAGTCAGAGGCAGCCTTTTTATTCCTGTGGTTTCTGGCTGTGCTTTCTGTAGTGAATTCCATGACATTCTCCCTTGTTTTATTATACACCCCATTTTTAGTTGAAATTCTTCACTAGTCAAGATTCATTCAATTTTGTATCAAATTAGCTTAAACAAGGAAAGGAAGATCTCTGGGCACACAGCATCGGAAAAACTCAAGGGACGAATCCAGGTATGGCAAAGTTTAGAACCTCAGATAACATCACTGAGAAGTAGTCTCTTTCTCTGTGTTGACTTCCTTGTTAGCTAGGGTTTCCCAAGAGGTAGACAAGATGGCCCCAGGAACTCCAGGCTGTGTAGAGACCCCTGAAAGACAGCACCTCCTTCCCAATAGTTCAGTAAGGTTGGAGACAGATTCCCATTAGGCCCCAGGTCTGCCACTGCTGTTAGTGCTGTTTGTGCATGCCTTGGCAGTGTGTGCGTGCTCAGTCGTGTTGGATTCTTGGTGACCCCATGAACTGTTGCCCACCAGGCTCCTCTGCCCATGGAATTTTCCAGGCAAGAATACTGGAGTGGATTGCCATTTCCTCCTCTGGGGGATCTTCCTGACTCAGGGATTGAACCAGCGTCTCCTGCATTGGCAGGCAGATTCTTTACCACTGAGCCACCTGGGAAGCCCGTAGTGCTGTTTACTTTCAGCCTAATGGGGTTAGGGGAGGGGAAGAGGAGAGAAAGAGGAAGAAAGGCATAGGATTTGTTTAGTACCTGTTGGCATGGGGGTCACCGTTCAGCCTCAAAGGCTGTTCACCACAGCCTTTACCTATGATGGAGCCCATTCACAACCTCAGCTGACTGCCATTAAAGGAAGGCCAATCGTGTTCAAAGAACACTCCTTCTGTGCCTGAGACTTTCTGGACTTGAATATGCAAAGATGGGCAGGATTTGGGACAGGGCCTGAGAAGGTTGAATTGTTCTGTCAGGAAAGTAGGAAAATTTGGAGGGGGTTAATAATAATAACAATAATAGCTAACATTATTAACACATTGCTAAGGGCTTCCCATGGATTGCTTTATGAAATCCTCACCACCAATCCTGTTATCTTCAGCTTTTATTATCCTCAGAGAAAGATGAAATCGATGTTCAGAGAGGTTAGGTTAACTCTCATATTATCACACAGCTGATGAGATGCAAAGCCAGGCTCACAGAGTCAGGCCATATGGGAGCAGAACTCTTGCATTTAACCACTGGACTACTTTGAGTCTAGAGGAAAAGAGGTGTGAAAAAGAAGATGAAGAAGAGAGCCAGGATTATTGTACAACACAGGGAATATAGCCAATATTTTATAACAACTAAAAATGAAGTATACGGAGAAGGCGATGGCACCCCACTCCAGTACTGTTGCCTGGAAAATCCCATGGACGGAGGAGCCTGGTAGGCTGCAGTCCATGGGGTCGCTAAGAGTCAGACATGACTGAGCGACTTCACTTTCACTTTTCACTTTCATGCATTGGAGAAGGAAATGGCAACCCACTCCAGTGTTCTTGCCTGGAGAATCCCAGGGACGGGTGAGCCTGGTGGGCTGCCGTCTATGGGGTCACACAGAGTCGGACACGACTGAAGCGACTTAGCAGTAGCAGCAGCAGCAGCAAAAATGAAGTATAACCTTTAAAAATTGTGAATCACTATTGTACACCTGTACCTTATATAATATTGTACATTGACCATGTTGTTGCTGTTTAATAGCTAAGTCATGTCAAACCCTTTTGTGACCTGATGGACTGTAGACTGCCAGGCTCCTCCATCCATGGGATTTTACAGGCAAGAATACTGGAGTGGGTTGCCATTTCCTTCTCCAGGGGATCTTCCTGACCCAGGGATTGAACCCAAGTCTCCTGCATTGGCAGGCGGATTCTTTACCACTGAGCCACCAGGGAAGCCCACAACAACTATGCTTCAATTAAAAAAATTTTTTTAAAGAAAAGAAAAGAGCCAGGCTGGGGAACTGTGTGAGATAAAGGGGTCTATGAAAACTTCTCAGGGGTGAAACTTTGAAGAGCAGGACTGTCCAATGTCTGTTTGAAGTTTTTATTGTCGCACTTGAAACCTTCCCTCTGACTTCCCGAAATCTCCCTCTGCCTGCCTTCCACACAAATACCTCTGCGGTGGGTTTCTGGTGGAAATAGCAGAAGGCGACGGCCACATTCCACGTCTCAGTCAGGGCGGTATGAAAACAAAACAGCAGACCTGGGTCAGAGGCCTGATCCAGACACTAAACGAATTTAGCAGAAGTCGCGGCTCTGATGCAGAAGGGAGGGAGAAAACGTAAACCAGAGTGCTCCAAAGCATAGGCGGTATCTTTGCATTCCCGCAGGGTGTGGAATATGGCTTTGAACTGATATTTTTGAAATCATAAAGGATGGGGGGCCCCAGCTGATACATGGGTTATGTACAGAGGGAAAACTGAAGCTGAAAGAGGCCTCAGCTCTCCACTCGCCTCCCCATGCCCCAGGGTTTTGAAGATGGAGACTCCAGTTTACTCGGGGCATTGAGTGGGCCAATGACTTGGGTGAGAAAGGGACCAGGGAGGGGCTTGGGCTCCTTGGGTCTGAGTGTCTGACCCAGAGCATAAGCCCTCTTGTGGGAACTGACACGGATAAACTTAGGGGGAGCAGGCTGGCTTCGCTGCCTTCGGTGGGGAGGGTCCCCGGGCCTGGCATGTGGCTCTGTCTGCAGATGGGCCTCAACTGGCTCCTGCTGTAAGCTGAGGAGACAGGGGGGCAGCGAGCCAGGATGAACTTGGCCAGGGACTCCGGTGAGAGACTCAGACCTGCCTGGTAAACTCTGATGAGGGGAAAGTCTGGAACGCTGGGCCCCGAGGGGGAGGGGGTGCAGGGGCCTGCCTCAGAGGCGGCTCTGAGAGGCAGCCAGAGCCGGAGGAGGGGCGCAGGAAGCAGGGAGGTAAACTTGACCCGCTGCCCACCTGGGCAGACTCAAGGCCATTCGGTTTCCCAGAGCAGCTGAGAGATGCGTCTTGTCAGTTGCCAGAGGGGCCAGAGCCCGGCCAGGATCTGGCAGCTGACCGGCTCTCAGGCGAGTTCCTGCAGCTTTTCCTCCCTCTCCTGAATGTTCTGTTGGCTCCTCCGAGGCTCCCTTCTCCTTGCTGCCTCTTCCTGTCCTCTCTGCTTTCCCTCCGAGGCTGCAGCATCCCTTCCATCTGATGACACCCAGATGTCCACCTCCTAAGAGTTCCCGACCTTGTATCCACCCCTGCCCCCGCATTGCCACAGACCCCTCAGCCTCAGAGGCCCCGATTCACACTCCCCTCTGCAGCCCTAGGCCTGGGGAGCAAGACTCCTTTCCGCAGCCCTTCCTCTCCTTACCTCCCCTGACCCCCAGGAGAGAGCTAGACCTTGAGGTCAGGTCCCCAACTGGCCCTGTTTACCAGTGCGTGGGCGCTGGGGGAATCCAATCCCACCCATGGGTATGTCTCCTACGTTGAAGCTCTCCTCTTCCTGTGCCTGCACTCTCCCTCCACTGTCTTCCCATCCTGGCTGCAGAGGTGGTTGGCTAAGTGCGGCCTGAGCTCTCTGCTGCTAGCTCCTCCCTCTCTGGAAAGTCATCCACGTGACATTGCTGCATCAGGCCTATCCCACCTGGCCCAGCGAAGGTGATGGGATCCTGAGATTTGGGCTCAGCATTAGAGGAGAGGTCTCCTTGGTCCTTAAACCAACCTGGGTTGGGGGGGGGGGCTCAGCATTGATATGAGAGCAGAAAGCCCAACCAATAACACGGTGACCCGCATTTCCTAAGATAGGCCGCCCCCAGACCGTGCAGGGAGGGGTGAGTGGAGAGACAGGTGTCGCACTTCCTGGGTCCCTCTGCCTGATCCACTCAATAAAGCCTCGTTCCATCCTGATTTCTAACCATCTTTCCCCTTCAAATCAGACCCTTTTTTGTGTTCCCCTCATAGACAGTTTATTAAGGACTTTCAGGTCCCTGGGTTACAATTATGGCACAGCTTTATGTTTTCAATAACAGCGACCAGCTGGGCTCTGCAAACCCCTCCGCCAGTGGGGAGTTATGCACCTTTGATAGTCTTTGGTCCAGTTTCAAACATTCAGACAGCTTTTGATTATGAAAGCAATCTTTCTCTTGTTAAGGTCTGGTCATTTCAAAACTTCAGGCTCAAATTTGATCCCAAACTTTCTTCTTCCTCCACAAGGTAAGCTAAGCTGGGGGCTCTGGGGGCTGGAGGTGTCAGTGCGGGGTCCGTAACACACACTGTCACACACGCACATACACACACACACCCTTCCTCCGGGCTCACCCCCCAGGGTTGGGGTCAGGGGAGCAGAAGCAGGGAAATGGCCATCCCTCTAGTGACACCTGGCCAGGCTGTGGTTCCCCTCCTGTGAGTCACGGCTGTGGTGTCTGCAGGTCTGGAGGTAGTAAGTGGAGGTCCCCAGGTTCCTCTGACCAGGGATCCAATCGCAGGCCTCTCCCCCAGACACAATTGGTCCCTGCCAGACAAAGCTACACCTCCCAGTGACCCCTCAGCTACATCCCTCCAGTGCTGAGACCCCAGCCTTGGGCTGAGAAGGTTCCAGCGAGCCTGTCACCCCCCCCAACCCCCACATCCTGTGCTTGGCTTGACCTGTCTCCCAGGTCCCAGAACCCAACGGACTCTACCTTGGCATTGTGTCATCGCGTCCCCCTGTGGTGGCCCTGGGGCAGGTGGCAGTCCATGGTTAAACAGACACCCAGCCAGATGAAGACATGTCAGTCTCCCCTTCTTGCAGTCACCCCCAGACTTTACAGTCAGTACCCATGGGCTCCCATTTCTCCACGCTGGGGAGGAGAACCCCCAGGCACCTGTTCTCCCACCCTCTCCCTGCAGGTCCCTGAGTGGGGGACAGAGGCATCTTGTGATTGTTAGTTCCCTGAGTTTCTCCAGGCTCTGATGCTCTCCGTTGTAAACCCACCAAACCTGTTGGGCCTCTCTTCCACAGGGGCCCAGAGTATCAGGGTGATCTCTGGACAAAGATTCCTATCAGGACCTCCCGCTGTGCTGTTCCACCTGCCCATGCTGGGCCAGGACCCCAGAGACCCCGGAGTCATCCTAACCACCTTTCTCGTCTCACTGCCCTGTGACAAACCTCTCCTAGGCCATCAGATCCACCTCTCTGCTCCCTGTTCAGTGTTCAGTTGGGCCCATCTGTTCTCACCTGGACACGCCCCTCAATGCCTCCTCCACCCCAGTTCCTTCCACCAATGGCAGTGACCTTCCTGAAACTCCTCAAATGTTAGTCTAGTTAAATCCCTCTCTCTACCATCCTTTGCTGGTTCCCTAATACTAAGGAATATTCTAGCTCCTGCTCCCACATTCTAGGCCTCTCTCAACTTGAACTCCAGCTTCCTCTCCAGCTAAGTCCACGCTTGTTACCCACTGCTGGCTTCATCTAGTGCACAGCCTGACCACTGGTCGTGACCGGCCCCTGGCTCTGTGTTGAGCGCTGTGAGGATGAATCAGTAGGCAGGAGAGTGCTGTGATCAATTAGTGATGCCTGCCATGGGCCCTGGCCAGCAGAGCTTCAGGGTTTTTGCCACCCTGTTCTACCCAGGGATCCAACCTGGGTCTCCTGCATCGAAGGCAGATTCTTTACCATCTGAACCACCAGGGAAGCCCCAGTTGTTCCAAACTGTCCACCTTTTCCCACCTGGAGGCCACCCTGAACTCTCCATAGCACACATACTGGGTTACTGCCTCCATAAACTCTCCACTTGTCCCTACTCTTCCATGACTTTGCACATGCCATCCCCGCTGCCGAGACTCCCCTCCACTTGTCCTCCATTGTCAAGTTGCCCCTCACTTTTCCGTCTTTCTAGACTTAGCTGGGGCAACCTTGCATCTTTTTTGCCCAGGTTTACACTGTAGCCCACCATAATTATTAGTAGGACCTCTTTACTCTCACACAAGTCCCAGTCTGCACTGTGAATTATGTACACTCACCCTGACTCTAGCACATATGATGCTAAAGGCGCCTCCTGTCATTTTTAGGGCTGTCTTGCCAGTACCCAGACCAGTGTCTGGCACAGAGAGGTATCTTAGACTGGAGTGGAATTAAACTGGCAGGAAGAAAGAGAGAAAGCTGCTGGCAGGGTGAGAGGTGGAGAGAGCTGGTGTTGGCTGGCATTGGAGTGGGCCCCTGGGACCCCAGTGGACCAGTCAGTTACCTGCATTACAGGAAGCCGGGACTTCCCATCAACCCCTCAGCTCAGGTCCCTGGGGGATGGGCCGAGATACAGAAACCCGAGGTGGGAGGCTATAAAAAAACTGACTGAAGGGGCCCAGATCCTGCTAGCCCACCAGTGTCATCGGAAAGTAAGACATCTAAAAATACAGCTGCAGACAAACAGGAAGTGGGTGCAGCCAGGAGGTGGCTAAGACACAGCTCTTGGTCTGCACTGCCTGCCGCCCTGAGGGTGTCCTGTCGGGGGCACTGGCGCCCCAGGATCTTTGCTCTGGTAGTGCTCCCTACTTGGAAGGTCCCTCTTTCCCTGGACTCTTCCCCTATGGAACCCCCCTTCTGGAAGTTCTCAGCTCCAAGGACACTTCTGATCCATCACCCTACCCTCATCTGGATAGATTAGTTCTGATCTCTCCTCCATGGCTCTGTCCTTAGGTCATTATTTCTGTGATCATCTGCCTAATCCTGACCAAAGCCCCTCATACAACCTGGGTCAGAGGGCTTAAAGTCAGGCGCCTGGGCTCAGATTCCCCGGGCGTGACCTTGGGCTGCATGCTCTGTGCCTCCTCTGTAAAATCTTTCCTTGCCTGTAAAATGGAGACAGTTCCAGTAGCTGCCTCTGTGGATGATTATGTTGGTAGTGTGCCTTGAAGCACGACACATGTCTAGAACCTTCCGCGACACCTTGTAAATCGCATTATCAGCATTCAGTACTATTACTTGAATCCTAAAGGAAATCAACTGTGGAATATTCATTGGAAGGACTGATGCTGAAGCTCAGTTCAGTCGCTCAGTCGTGTCTGACTTTGCGACCCCATGGACTGCAGCACGCCAGGCTTCCCTTTCCATCACCAACTCCCAGAGCTTGCTCAAACTCATGTCCATCGAGTTGGTGGTGCCATCCAACTATCTCATCTTCTGTTGTCCCCTTCTCCTCCTCCCTTCAACCTTTCCCAGCATCAGGGTCTTTTCTAAGGAGTCAGTTCTTTGCATCAGGTGGCCAAAATATTGGAATTTCAGCTTCAGCAACAGTCCTTCCAATGAATATTCAGGGATGATTTCCTTTAGGATTGACTGGTTTGATCTCTTTGCAGTCCAAGGGACTCTCACGAGTCTTCTCCAACACCACAGTTCAAAAGCATCAATTCTTCGGTGCCCAGCTCTCTTTATAGTACAACTCTCACATTCATACATGACCACTGGAAAAACCACAGCCTTGACTAGATGGACCTTTGTTGGCAAAGTAATGTCTCTGCTTTTTAATATGCTGCCTAGGTTGGTCATAGCTTTTCTTCCAAGGAGCAAGCATCTTTTAATCTCATGGCTGCAGTCACCGTCTGCAGTGATTTTGGAGACCCCCAAAATAAAGTCTCTCACTGTTTCCATTGTTTCCCCATCTATTTGCCATGATGTGATGGGACCAGATGCCATGATCTTAGTTGTCTGAACGTTGAGTTTTAAGCCAACCTTTTCACTCTCCTCTTTCACTTTCATCAAGAGGCTCTTTAGTTCCTCTTCAGTTTCTGCCATAAGGGTGGTGTCATCTGCATATCTGAGGTTATTGATATTTCTCCTGGCAATCTTGATTCCAGCTTGTGCTTCATCCAGCCCGCCATTTCGCATGATGTACTCTGCATATAAGTTAAATAAGCAGAGTGACAATATACAGCCTTGACATACTCCTTTCCTGATGTGGAACCAGTCCACTGTCCCATGTCCAGTTCTAACTGTTGCTTCCTGACCTGAGTACAGGTTTCTCAAGAGGCAGGTCAGGTGGTCTGGTAGTCCCAACTCTTGAAGAATTTTCCATAGTTTGTTGTGATACACACAGTCAAAGGCTTTGGCACAGTCAATAAAACAGATGTTTTTCTGGAACTCTGTTGCTTTTTTGATGATCCAAAGGATGTTGGCAACTTGATCTCTGGTTCCTTGGCCTTTTCTAAATTCAGCTTGAACATCTGGAAGTTTTTGGCACTATTGGAGCCTCGCTTGGAGAATTTTGAGCATTACTTTACTAGCATGTGAGAGGACTGCAATTGTGCGGTAGTTTGAGCATCCTTTGGCGTTGCCTTTCTTTGGGATTGGAATGAAAACTGACCTTTCCCAGTCCTATGGCCACTGCTGAGTTTTCCAAATTTGAAGGCATATTGAGTGCAGCACTTTCACAGCATCATCTTTTAGGATTTGAAATAGCTCAACTGGAATTCCATCACCTCCACTAGCTTTGTTTGTAGTCCCACTTGACTTCACATTCCAGGATGTCTGGCTCTAGGTGAGTGCTCACTCCATTGTGGTTATCTGGGTCATTAAGATCTTTTTTGTATAGTTCTTCTGTGTATTTTTGCCACCTCTTCTTTTATCTTCTGCTTCCGTTAGATCCATGCCATTTCTGTCCTTTATTGTGCCCATCTTTGCATGAAATGTTCCCTTTTAATCTCTAATTTTCTTGAAGAGATCTCTAGTCTTTCCCATTCTATTGTTTCCTCTATTTCTTTGCATTGATTCCTGAGGAAGGCTTTCTTATCTCTCCTTGCTACTCTTTGGAACTCTGCATTCAGATGGGTATATCTTTCCTTTTCTCCTTTGCCTTCAGCTTCTCTTCCTTTCTCAGCTATCTGTAAGGTCTCCTCAGACAACCATTTTGCCTTTTTGCATTTCTTTTCCTTGGGGATGGTCTTGATCACTGCCTCTTGTACAATGTCATGAACCTCCGTCCATAGTTCTTCAGACACTCTGTCAGATCTGATGCCTTAAATCTATTTGTCACTTCCACTATATAATTGTAAGGGATTTGATTTAGGTCATACCTGAATGGTCTAGTGGTTTTCCCTACTTTATTCAATTTAAGTCTGAATTTTGCAATAAGGAGCTCATGATCTGAGCCACAGTCAGCTCCTGGTCTTGTTTTTGCTGACTGTATAGAGCTTCTCCATATTCGACTGCAAAGAATATAATCAATCTGATTTTGGTATTGACTATCTGGTGATGTCCATGTGTAGAGTTGTCTCTTGTGTTGTTGGAAGAGGATGTTTGCTATGACCAGTGGCAAACTCTAGGCAAAACTCTGTTAGCCTTTGCCCTGCTTCATTTCGTACTCCAAGACCAAACTTGCCTGTTACTCCTGTGAAGAGCCAACTCATTAAGAAAAGACCCTGATGCTAGGAAAGCTTGAAGGCAAAAGGAGAAGGGAGTGGCAGAGGATGAGATGGTTAGATAGCATCACTGATTCAGTGGGTATGAATTTGAGCAAACTCCTGGAGATAGTGAAGGACAGGGAAGCTGGTAGTGCTGCAGTCCATGGGGTTGCAAAGAGTTGGACACAATTGAGCGACTGAACAACAACAACATCTATTACTGGAGGACAGGGCTGAACTGATACTCTGCCTCACCCTGGAGCCCCAGTAAAGTCCTTGACTTGTTTGTCAAGTGAACACATTTGTTTTAATGTACCACTTGGTTCCAAGAAAAAGACTTAAGGCCACATGACAACACGTGCTATTGAGAGTTTTGCAAATGTTAGAGCAAGCTTAAAATGTTAGTTATTTTTCCTAGGCAGCCCTGGTCTCTCCACATGGATAACCATCCCTCCCTACCACGGGCTGGTGTAAACTAGCAGGAACCCACTACACTGGGGCTCCCTCCCTCCCAGAGTGCCTGCCTCTGGTCACAAGAAAAGTCTGTGTCCCAGGGCACTGAACTGAAATGTGCCTTGGGTCACTTCCTGCCACTGGTCCCAGTTCTGCCCTTCAGGCCTTGGCCTGAGAAAACCTGCAGGAGATTTGAGCACTGGGAACCTGGCTAATCCTGGATGGAGGTGTGGGGTGGGGGTGTAGGGAGAGGGCCTGGGTAGGTGCCCTGGGCTGGCTGGTCATCCCTCTTCAGGCCTCTGAGGGCAAGTTGGGCGTGTGAGGATGAGCTGTGTTTTAGTTAAACTGTTGCTCTTGCTGGAGTCCCAGGGAGCCTGAATAATTGACAGCGTGGTCAGCAGCTGACCGCTACTTCCAAGCGTGGTGGAAATTGACTGGGTCAACATTTACTGCCCCAGCCCCAGGAGGCCCCGAGGGTCAGAGGTGAGAAACACTGCCGCGTCCTGAGTCCTAACCAAGCAGTGGGACCCGAGTCAGGCAGACCCGTCTCTGTGCTCAGCCCCGTCCCTCTGCCAGTCTGCCACTTCTCTTCTGTGGGGCCAGGAATCGGCCCCTCATGGCAGGTAGACAGGGAAAGTGTCCACAATCAGAACGCGGCTACAAACAGTGGGCAGGAGGGGGAGGGTGAAGAGTCCGATTTGGGCCTGAGGGGTCTGCCGCGCAGTCTGGAGGAGAAAGGGGGGTCTGGAGCTGATGGAGGTGGAACTCCGGGAGGCCGCACCACCAAATGGTCCACGAAGCTACAGGAGCTGATGAGGGTGTCCAGGGTGAGTGCAGCGCAAGAGGCCTGGAAGGCCACTGACATTTAAGGAATGGAGGTGGGCCTGGGAGAGGAGACCCCAGGGGGACAGTGAAGGAGCTGCCAAGGAGGAGCAGGGTGGGGCAAGGTCAGAGTGTGGAAACCTGCTCAGAGGTTAGGGAGGATCAGGACTGAAAGGGGTCTGTCTTCCTGATCTGGGGGCTTATCAGGGCCCCCTGTGAAAGTTGTAGGAGTGTTGCTGGGCGAGTGGGAGGAGAACCCGATTTCCTAATAGAAGCAGGGCCAAAGGGGAGCTGAAGGGCACTCAGGCACTCGCTCACATGGGTGATACCCAGTTGCAGCTCTGGCATCATCAGGAACACAGGATTTAGACCCAGATCAGCCCATATATGTACAAGTCCTAAGTTTGTATCTGATATTAATTCTTTCTCAGCCTAGTCCCTGTTGTCTTCTCTAACCTCTTCCCCCCACAACCGTCATCCAGAAAACTCCTGCTCACCCTTCAAATCCCATTTCGGATATCACCTCCCACCCCAGGCAGTTCCTGATGTCTGCTCACATAGAGTTAACCCCTCTCCCCTCTGTACCTTGGACTTTCTTTCTTCTTTTGCATGTGTGTGGTTGTTCATTCATTCATTGACAGGGGTTGACTGCATGCCTACTATGCACCAGGCACTGTGAAGACCCTGGAGGTTCGGTGGGAACAAGACAAATGGTAACAAACTCCATTTCCAACCAGCTGAAGCAAAAAAAAGTGGGAAGCTCAAGGAGACAATGGATAACCAGATTGCTGCTGGGCAGGGCGGCAGCTGGGCCAGGGGTCACAATGCTGCTGGCTCCCTCCCCACCCCCCTTTTTCTCCTTTCCTCTTTCTGTCTCTGTCTCTTCAGCTTGCCTTCCTACTCAAATTGCCTTCCCCCACCAGGGAGGCTGTAACTGTTTCCCCCAGTTCTAGTTTTAAAAAGACAACTGTGGAGAAAGAACTGGTTGGCCAGGTTTGGATCAGGAGTTCTTGCCTCGTTCATCAATGAGCTGATACTAGAGAGTGGGTCATGTGACAATGACCTCACTCTAGGGAATGCCTGGCTCTATAGAGTGGAGAGAGGAGCTCACCCCTGGAAGAAGTAAGGATCTTCTTCCAGTAGGAACTGTGCAGGCAGGGAGGGATGGTCCTCAAACCAGTAGGGGTCTCCTAACGCGAAGGAGACCTATGTTGTAGACGAAGAAATACCGGTACCAGCAGTCTGGGGACTACAGTTCAGAGGGTCCTCACCTTCTTGGTGCCCTGGACCCCTCTGGCATCAAGGGAAGAGTGTGGGCCTCTTCTCAGGATAATGGTTTTAGATGCACAAATGACAATACATGGGATTACAAAGAATACCAATTATGCTGATTCTTGAGGAACTTAACTGTTGAAGGAGTGTGAAAAGACATTAGAAATTTGCTCTGAAATCTCCTGGAGGGGAGAGATGGGAATCCTGGCCTTTCCCTTGATGGTGGAGGCTGTTAGACCTGCCTGGGGCCTGAGATGGCCCTGAAGGAAGTTGGCAACCAGGAAGATCCTTGGAGGGAGGGGGTCAGTGACCAGGTACAGCAGGCAGGATTCTTGGCAGCCCGTCAGTAGAGACTGACTCTGGTTAATGTAAAGGAAATGTTTGGGAAAGTGTCAGGTGGGGCATACAACTGATGCGGGGCTGGAGAAACAGGTTTGACGGGAGTGCGGGCCCAGCCAGGGTGTCACGCTGGAGTGTGCTGCTTGCCAGCTGGTCGCCACAGATCCTGTTGGCACCTGGAGATGGTGCCATTCTGCGACAGCAGGCTTTAAAGGTTCACCTGATTCTGGGCCTCCGTGCCACTCCAACAATTCCCAGTCCCAGGAGGGTGTGTCCACACTTTAGGGCTTCCTTGGTGGCTCAGCGGTAAAGAATCTGCCTGCAATGCAGGAGACTCAGGTTCAATCCCTGGGTTGGGAAGATCCCCTGGAGAAGGGAATGGCAAGTCATTCTAGTACTCTTGAATTGGGAGAAGGCAATGGCACCCCACTCCAGTACTCTTGCCTGGAAAATCCCATGGACGGAGGAGCCTGGTAGGCTGCAGTCGATGGGGTCACTAAGAGTCGGACACGACTGAGCGACTTCACTTTCACTTTTCACTTTCCTGCATTGGAGAAGGAAATGGCAACCCACTCCAGTGTTCTTGCCTGAAGAATCCCAGGGACGTGGGAGCCTGGTGGGCTGCTGTCTATGGGGTCGCACAGAGTCGGACACGACTGCAGCGACTTAGCAGCAGCAGCAGCTAGTACTCTTGCCTGGAGAATCCCATGGACAGAGGAATCTGGCAGGCTACAGTCCATAGTGTCACACAGAGTCAGACACAACTGAAGCAGCTAAGCAGCAGCAGCAGCCCGTATTCTAGCTGCAGGATACATGTCCCAGTCAGTGTCTGTGGTGGTGCAAGTCCTCTCACCATTTGGGGATCCCTCAAATAGATACTGGTTAACCAAAGTGACAAACTTCTGCTATGCCAGTTCTGAGGGCTGTGTGTGTGTGTGTGTGTGTGTGTGTGTGTGTGTGTGTGTGTCTGAGGGCTGTGTGTGTGTGTGTGTGTGTGTGTGTGCAAGCGCATGTGTGAAAACTGAGGCACTGGGTCATCTTCTCAGTGCAGTTCTGTTGAGAGCCCGGGCCTAGGGTGGTGTGAGGTGACATGTAACCCTGGGGAGAGAGGCTCTCGCCTCCCTGGAAAAGGAAACACTACAGGCCTGACACAGAGAACAGGGCCTTTCAGGAAATGAGCCCTGTTTCCCCGTTTCCTCTCTGCAACCCTTTGGAGACAAGGGCTGCTGACTCCTTTTGGAATGAGTTAGCCAGGGCCCTGGGAGTCTCAGACTGATCATGGGCAGGGATGGTCTCTCAAGAGAGAAGTCACAGGCAACCAGTGATCAATGGACAGGGCTCAAAAAGATGAGATCGTGGGGCTAGCCCAAGTCCAGTGGTTAAGACTCTGAGTTCCCAATGCAGGGGGCCTGGGATCAATCCCTGGTCAGGGAACTAGATCCCACGTTCTGCAACTGAGGATTGAAGATCCTGCATGCCACAACTAAGACCCAGTGCAGCCAAATAAATAATAACAAAAAAGATGAACTCTTACTCAGAACCTCAAACTGAGGACATGGGTGACCTGCATCTCCATTTCAATACTCTCTGCCCACACAGCTTTCAGCCTAGACCCGGCCAGCTGTTCACCCATCTGTCTCTTCTTCCTCTTGGGCACACAGCCGGGCTACACTTTCCAACCTTCCCTGCAGTTAAGTACTGAATGTGACCTTGGATCAACTGATGGAACACGGACAGAAGTGGCCTGAGCCACTTCTAAGCCCACGTTGTTGTTTAGTCGCTAGGTTGTGTCCGACCCTTTTGTGACCCCATAGACTGTAGCCTGCCAGGCTCCCCTGTCCATGGGATTTTCCAGGCAAGAATGCTGGAGTGGGTTGCCATTTCCTTCTCCAGGGGATCTTCCTGATTCAGGGATCAAACCCACATCTCCTGTACTGTCAAGCCAATTCTTTATCACTGAGCCACCTGGGAAGCCCGAAAGTTTTTATAAAAATCCATAAAACCCTGCAAGCCTCTGAATTCTTCTCCCAGCCAACCAAAAGCAGATGATTCTGATGCTCTCGAGGAGGGTGTAGCCACAAGGAGGAGGGACCCTGGGTCCCTGAATCACCACGTGGAAGGCCCATCCACCCATCACCCACCACAACATCTGCCACGTGAGCTGGAAAGACAGCTCCCCTGTACCATGGAGACCGGGGCCCGGCTCTGCAGCAGCAGGCCTTCACTGACAACTCATAAGATGATTGCTGAGCCAAGCTGCTACCTGAGCATGGATGAAGTACTGGCCTGTGCTGGGCCTCAGATTCGTTTACTACCAACAAGGACCTACTGTATAGCCCAGGGAACTCTACCCAATAAATACTCTGTAATAACCTATATGGGAAACGAATCTGAAAAAGAATGAATATATACATATGTATAACTGAGTCACTATGCTGTATACCTGAAACAAACACGACACTGTAAATCAACTATACGCCAATTAGCAAAGAAGTCACACACACACACACAAACATTCCTTGACTAGATGAGAGCCTGGGCCAGGTAATCCCTAGGGAGGGACCTTTCCTTCTGGGGGAAGGCAGAACAGTGCGCTGCACAGTTGCCCGCGCGCGCACACACACACACACACTCCTGCACTGTAAGGAGGCCCTGGAATGGTTTTGTGACAGTATTTTTCTCAAGACCCAAAGGAGGACAGCATCCTGGAACCTTGTTTCTAACAGACATAAATGTAACAAAACACATGCTGTAGACCAGTAAAATGCGATGACCAATTCCAGGGATAAAACGCACTCGTTTATCTGTATTTTTATACCTTCCTGGGTCATAAAAAGAACTACATTCTCATCGGATGGTGTCCACGCACAGACAGCACTGCAGGGAGAGAGGAAGTGGCAGCCTTTGTTCTTATAACCTTGTGATCTTGTGGGACTAAACAGCCATCCTTGCTGGCTGTTTTCTCTGACTCCTTCAGGGCTGGGGGAGGGGGTGGTGGGGGTGTGTGCGGTGGTGTGGGGTAGGGGGTTGCCGCAGAAAGGGAAGAACAGCAGATGCTGTGGAAGATGGTTTCTTCCCTGGCTCTTGCTTCTCCCCTTTCTTACAGGGAGAACGGTACCAGTGAGGCTGCAGTCTTGGGCTGGTACTTTGTCACAAAGCTCACACTTACCTACCAGGCGCTGCTTTATGTGCACATAGTACAAACTCATTTAAACCTCATGATATAATTTCAGTGGGGGGCATTGTATAGATAGGAACACTGGGGCACAGAGAGGTTGAGAACTTGTCCAAGGTCATACAGCCAGCCAGTAAACAAGTTGATGTCTCACCTAGCCAGTTCTGGCTCCACGGCCGCCTCTCTAGGTTGGGAGAAAGATGATGATCCTTATCACAAAAGCCACCAGAAGCAGAGGAAAGCAGAAGGAAAGTGAACAGAGACACGCTGCTGGGTGGGGGCCCCCACGGGACATCTGACAATGTCTGGAGACGTTCTTGGTTGTCACGAGTGGGAGGATGGATTACTTTCCTCTATCCATCCAGAGGATAGAGGTCATGGCTGCTAAAGATCCTACAAGGCCCCGGACTGCCCCTACCTCCAACAAAGATTTATCCAGCACCTAAATGTCAATAGCAGCTAGGTTGAGAAAACCTGCTCTGAGGTCAGGCAGGCCTGTGACCTCTGCCATCTCCCAGCTGTGTGGCGTGGGGCAACTGGCTCACCCTCTCTGAGCTTCACTGTCTTTACGCGAACACTGGGTAGGGTATTAATGAGGCAAAGCCTGATGGATAGGAAGTGCTCAATAAATGCCAACTCTTGTTGTCTCCATCTTAGCCTTCCCTGCACTTCTCCATCCTCACCCGCCCCAGGCCCTGTCATGTTTCTTGACCAAGAACCAGAACTGGCTGTCCCCAGTGAGCCTGGGAGACTTAAGGAGTTTATATTCCCCTGCTCGCTCCTGGATGTGCCACTGTCTTCAGTGCCTCTAATTACTTATTTAAAGGCTATCGATTCCTTGGCTGCTGCTCGGAGGCCTCGCGGAATTGCCTGTCTCGCAAAGAGCAGAAGAGCCTCTGCCTCACGGCTGCGGCCCCAACCTGACATAACCAAGCAGGGGGTTGTTTGCGCCGAGGATGCTCGTGAAATATTCATGTGCTGATTTAAATACCGAGGATGTCAGAGCTGAAAAGAGCCAGAGAGATTGTATCAGCAAAGCCTGCCCTCCTCCAGAAGGGGAGTCGGTGGGGTGTGGTGGGGAGGGAGGCCAGCACGTGAGGATTCAAGACAGATACCCAGGCCTCGGGCTCCCTGTGTGACCTTGGGCAGGTCACTTGCCCATCCTGGGCCTTTGATTCGTCAACTGTCATGAGAAAAAGGGGGCTGTGAGGCTTAAATGAGGTGGATATATAAGAATAAACATAGCACATAGTTGGCCTGAAAGATTTAACTGTGTTTAAAGTCAGCCAGCTTTATAGCTGGTTCACTTTGCTGTGCAGTAGAAGCTAACACAACAGTGTAAAGCAACTATACGCCAACAAAAATTAACAAAAAATAAGTAAAAAGAGAAAAAGTCAGCGAACCTGTCTGAGCCTTAATTTCCTCCTCCAGAAATTTCCTGGGGCTTCCCAGGTGTCACTGGTGGTAATAAACCCCCTTGCTAATGCAGGAGATGTAAGAGACATGGATTGAACCCCTGGGTCAGAAAGATCCCCTGGAGAAGGGCACGGCAACCCACTCCAGTGTTCTTGCCTGGAGAATCCCATAGACAGAGGAGACTGGTGGACTATAGTCCAAAGTGTTGCAAAGTCAGAGATGACTGAAGCAACTTAGCACACACAGAGAAATTTCCTAGGGTTGTTAAAGCTAAATGAGGTGACAGATGTGATTACCTTATACTAGGCAGAGACAAAAGGTTGGCTGATAAACGTCAAGTGCGTTTAACTAACATGTATCAGTGCCCAGGTGCTGTGCTAAGTCCCAGGTACTGTGCTAAGGGCTTAACAGACACTAGCTCTCAGAATCTTCCAGCAGCTACGATGGAAGGTATTGTTATCTGAGTCCCACTGTCCTGCTGATAAACTGACCGCTGGGGGTGGGGGCAGCGAAGTCCTGATTTGTAATGTTTGCCAATTTCCCTGATGTAAATAGTCCCACCAGTGTGACGGGCCAGTGTGATGTCACTGAACAGAGTTGCAATGAGATGTACACACCACTGGATCTCTGATTACAGATGAGGAAACTGAGGCTCAGAGAGGTTGAGAGACTTGGCCAGGGTCACGTGTCCTTTCTCACAGTCCAGTGCTCCTCTCAATTAATAAAAAATAAGGAAAAAGTAAAAATCCTTAGGGCAGTGTGGGGGCCACCTTGTCCCCCCTTCCCACCCCTAAGCTAGTTCAGGAAGCCAAGAGAACCACCGTTCGTGGAGCACTGGCTCCAAGCTGGGCCCTGTGCCAGGTAATTAGAGATGACACCTCCTTACTGATTGATCCCAACAACCTGTGAGGAATTCTGATTGCCAATTAACGGAGGAGGGAAACAAGCTTAGACGGGTGCAGTGACTTGCCCAAGGCCACAGAGCGGGAATGAAGTAGAACTGGGAATTCGAATCCAGGCCTCCAATGACTCTAAAGCCCATGTAACTTCCTCTGCACCATCCAACCAGGCCCTCGCCCTGGACCTCAGCCCCCAGACTGCCTCATTCATGGAGGGATCCTTGTGGAAACCCCACTGGCACTCATAGACCCATTTGCTCTCCAAATTCACTCTCTTTCTCTGTCTCAATGATGTCTATTTGAATCAACTAGGATTTCAAAAAATCAATCAGGCCCCACATCAGATCATGTCTCAGTGGAAGAGGAGCAAGGACCAAGTGGCCCTGGTGTTAAAAGCTTTCCAGGGGATTCTGATGTGCAGCGGGTCCTGGGAATCATAATCTTGTTATTCTGTCACTCTTGGTGCCCCTGGGAAGAGGCAGTGGCTAATAGGGACATGTCAGACCCTAAAGGAGGACCCCAAGTGCCAATACTCCTATAGCCCTCAAGGATACCAAGGATGCGTTGGTGGGGGATTGTTTCCACATCTTAGATGGACACACACCACCCTCAGCCTCTTCCTGAATGAGTTCCCTCGTCATAGAACTAACCTCCGCGGACTGTGGGCACTGGACAAGCACACAGGGCAGCTTCTCTCCTCTCCCTGACTCAGCAGCCCACCACTCATTTGTTCATTCACTCAGCACATGTTTACAGGGCCAAACACGGGACTGAGTGCTGGGGCACCACAGTGACCAAAGAGCACATATGGACCAGTGCGTGCAACCGGATGAGAAAACCTGCATTCACAATTGCTGGGGATTTTCTGGCTTTGCTCAGAAAAATGAATCGTACTACAGAAGGGAATAGCAATCCACTCCAGTACTCTTGCCTGGAGAATCCCATGGACAGAGGAGCCTGGCGGGCTACAGTTTGTGGGACTGCAAAGAGTTGGACAAGACTGAGTGACTAACACTACTAGAGGAGGCAGGAGGGCCATGCTGATGTCTCGCTTCTGAAGAGGAAGGAGAGGAAGAGAAGAAGGTGGGGCAGAGGGGAGAGAGGCTGGGTTGAGCTCAGGGGCAGGGCGATCGGAGCCGGGCAGCTGAGGAAGTGGGGTTCCCACAAGTCTGGGCCTCAGAGCAAGGTCAGCGGGCATCTCCCCAGTCACCCCCAGGGAAATCGTTAAAGGGTGTCCAGTCCATTCCCTTTGCGATAGAAAAAAGGAAAAAGACAAGGCAGGATCACAAAGAAGACTCCTGCCGAACTCCTCCTGTTTGGCTGAGTCAGCGATGCCGAGAGGCCTCCCTGGCCTCAGAACAGAATTGCAGGAATCTGCAGATATGCTAGGGTTTCTCTGAACAGGGACAGGGGAAATGAACTGCTGTTTTTCTCCTCTGGTCCTAGCTGCTGTCTTTACCCACTCCCACCCTGTGTCTTGCCCGTGTCTCTGAAAGGCCACTTGTCTCAGACTTCACAGCACTCGACAGTCTAGAAAGCCCTTGCAAAGAGTTCTATGGCCCCTAAAGTGGTTTATGACGCTGAAGTGCTTTTCGGATTATAAAAAGCTAATCCACAACTGCCTCCGTAATGCGGCAACATTTACAAAATGCTCTGCAAGTCACAACGTGTTTTATAGTTTGCGCCGTCCTCTGCAGTCCAAAAATGCTTGCCTCTCCAGAGGGAACTTTCTAGTTTGCAAACCCTGGTCACACCCCTCACCGCATTTGAACTGCAGAATTAGCTCCATGGTGAAGGCTAATAATATCTATTCCTTGTACAGCACTTTGAGTGTGCCCAGCAGCTGTGTGAGAGGTTTGTGTGTGTTAATAGGCTTCGTGGGCACAACAACCTGGCCAAGCTGGTATTTTTATCATCCAAGTTTACAAATGAGGATGCTGAGGGCAGTGAGGTAAAGTGCTTTGACCAAGGTCACAGCATAGCAGAGCCCGGATTTGAGGCACTGAAGTTTGATGGGATGAAGGCAGGTTTTGCACCCATTTTTCAGATGAGGAAAACAAAGGCCCAGCTCTGCCTTGCTCACTGTGTCTCAGCACATCTTTTGGCTTCCCTTTTCCTCCTCTGCTGAGTCAAGGGATAAGCCTGCCTTGGTCTGGTCTCTTCCCAGCTCTGAACACATGTGGGACACAGCGGTGACAGTGACAAGAGGAGAAGGGCCAGGCCTGAGAACCCACGTTGGCCCTGCTCCCTGTGTGGCCACCGTGTGGCAGGAGCCCTGCCTCAGTCTCTCCCTCTAGGGTTCCGCTCTGCTCTGAACGGAAGGTTACCTGGAGACCTCCTGCCTCACAGATAGGAAGAGGGAGTGCAGGGTGAGGGGTGTGAGAGATAGGGAACTTCTCTGGGGGCCTGACTCAGGGAACGGAGCTGCAGAGAAGAGAGTAGGCTTCCCTGGAGAAACTTTACTGAGAGCCTGGGGGAAAATAAATCACATAGTCCAATCCCAACCCCTGTACAGATGGGAAAACTAAGGCCCAACAGGTGAGAGACTCATTTGTGGTCATGTAGTGCACAGGATGCAGAGGTGGGACTAGAATTTATTTCTACCCTCTTCCATGGCCCAAGAGGGCAACTGGGTTTTGATCTAACAAGGCCTCAGACATTTGTTCACTCATTCATTCAGCTAGTCAGGCAGCTAGTCATTCGACAAACGTTCTCCCTCTCCATTACGTGCCAGACCCTGGAAACAACAGTGGTGGGTACATTGATGGCCCCAATTCTTGTGGAGTTTACAGTCTAGAGCCGAGCTGTCCAACACAGCACCACATGTGTTCTATTATGCACTTGAAATGCAGCCTGTCCAAACTGTAAGCGTAAAAGACAAACTGGATTTTGAAGATCTAGTAGGAAAAAAAAAGTTAAAAAAAAAATCTCAGTTGTTACATTGATTACGTGTAGAAATACTTGGAATATATTGGGTGAAATAAGCTTCCCTGGTGGCTCAGATGGTAAAGAATCTGCCTGCAATGCAGGAGACCCAGGTTCAATCCCTGGGTTGGGAAGATCTTCTGGAGGAGGGAAGGGCAACTCACTCCAGTATCCTTGCCTGGAAAATCCCACAGACAGAGGAGCCTTGTGGGCTACGATCCCTGGGGTTGCAAAGAGTCAGACACAACTAAGTAACTAACACACATCTTACCTTTATGCTGACACCAGCCAGAGGTGCAGACAGGCTCCGACACCTCGTGGAAAGCTGATCCGGGACACGATGAAGGTCCAAGAGTCGGAGCCAACTTATCCCCAGTTCTTCTCAGTTCTTCACCTCTTAAAGGCCCCAGGAGTCCCTTTTGTCTTTCTTCCTTCGTTTTCTTTCCTTCTCTTCCTCCCAGAGTCCAAGGCCAGCTCCCCTTCAACCCCATTTCACGCCCCCACCCCCAGGCTCTCCAGCAGCTGCAAGGCCATCGGGAGAGGAGCACGTACAGCAGGCCCTGACTTCCCCTCTCCCAGGCCCTCCCAGCTGTGGCCCATCACCAATAGTGACTCACCTGATCACAGGTGAGCTTTGGGCCGAGCCGGGAAAGCACTTGAGGATCTGATCGTGGGGGAGGCCAGGAGGAGGCAGCACTTGAGCTGAGGCCCGGGTGTAGGCAGATGTGACTTCAGGGGACAGGAGGTGACAAGACCGGCTGTGCTGGGCCCTCAAGGAGTCCTGAGAGCAGGCCAGCATTGTCTGGCTGGGACTCAGAAATCGGGGGCTGTGGCGGGAGGTGGGCTCTGGGAGTGGGCTGAGGCCACATCACAGGGCCATGACAGCCTTGAATTAGGTCATTATCTGGAGGGCACTGGGGAGCCCTGGAAGGTGTGTAAGCAGAGGAGTTCCTGGAAGCCTGATGCTTTCCTTGCCCCTGGGCGAGGATCTCAGGGGGCAGAGCCTGAAGCCGGCTCTCTCTTCTTCAGAAAGCTGGCCCTGCTGGAATCCTAGCTCCACTGCTTCCCAAGGGCCCCTGCTGTGTGACCTTGGCCAGACCGACTTCTCTGTGCTTTGGCTCCCAGGGGAGCCGGGATGACAGTGGTGATTATCTGGGAGCATTTTTTGCAAAGATCCAGAGATGTGTTGCCTGCGAGGCACTTGGCACAAAGTAGGTCCACACATGGCTGTCCCCTTTCGCGTTCCTGAGTTCCCACCCCACCTGCCACATCCATGCCCCCGCGCCTCAGGCAGCAGGAAGCAGGATGGGGGAGCGTCTCTGAGCCCGTCAGAGTATTTATAGCTGTGTTCTGTCAGATCGTTGTTGTTTTTCGGTTGCATATATATTTTTACATTCTCCTCCGTCACACATGGCTTCTCAGGGTGGCTGAGAAACAGTGGGGGTGGATGGATGCAGAGGATGGAGGTGTAGGAGCTGGAGACAGATGGCCCGGACTGCACCTGGGCACCTGAGGACCCAGCCTGGGTCAGTCCTCTTCAGCTCAGAAACCGTCACTGGATCCCCGGCGCCCTTCCCCTTCCCTGAGGCAGGAGGAGGCCCCCAGGCCTCAGGATATTTCTCTCCCTTTGCCTCTCTGTTCCACCCCCCAGCGGCTTGCTTCCCTGGACATGCACAAAGCAGGAGAAAGCACGCTGGACTCGGCCCTGCCCCTCACCATCTGTGCCACCGGGAGCAAGCGCCTTTCCCTCTCTGAGACGAATTTCCTGTCCTGTGAAATCGCAGCCGTGATTCCAGCCTCTGGAGCCGCTGTGAGGACTAAAGGCAAATCTGAATGCACAGTAGCTGTTACAGACTGAAAGTGCACCAATCCTGTGCCCCCAGGCCTTTGCTTGGGCTGTTCCCCCGACCCCCGTCCCCCGCCAGGAATTCTCTCCTCCTTCCGACCCGCACCTCCACTTGGAGAAGTCCTTTAGGGTCCACCTCTTCCAGGAGTTCTCCAGGCGCCCCGCAGAGCATCCCATTCTCTCTCGGAGAAACTGAGAGTTCTTTGCCCCAGTATTCTTTCTCCTCTGAAGACAGTTTACACACTGCTTGCTTATAAAAACAGCCTGCACCCCCCAGTGCAAAGCTTTCTCATGGTCCCGTCCTGTCTTCGCACCATCCCCCGGGGATTGGGCACCTCGTCCCCAGTCCCCATGCTGCCTATGAGGAAGTGGGTTCAGGAAGGAAAGTGAGTCATCCAAGATCTCCTCCAGTCAGGACTTCCAACTCAGGGGCTCACGGTCATTGCCGTGAGCAGTCATGGGCATCTCCTTCTGCCCTATGCCAGGCAGGTACCCTCAGAATAAAGATTGGTCCAAACAGCCCCTTTCGTACAGGACTTGGGGCTCTTCTTCCAGTCTAGGAGCCCATCCAGGCCACCTTTCTGACCTCTGAGCTTCTTCCCCCCAACTAGGGACCCCACCTGCCAGGCCTCACCTCCAGCTCTGAAGTGGGGTGGGATGGAGGTGGGGGGAATGAGAGTACCATTACTGAGCAATAGCCTGGAAAGGATTCAAACCTCTTTGAGAGAGGGGAAGGGGCTGGAGGTGGAACAGTGGTGATGGCCTCCACCTCTCTACTCTATAAGACCAACCTCTCAGCTTTGCTGCTGTTTCTCTCCTTCAAAACCTCCTTACTCGAGACTTCCCTAGCAGTCCAGTGGCTAAGACTCTGAACTCGCAATGCAGGGGGCCTGATCATCCCTAGTCAAGGAACTATTAATAGATCTCAACGTGCTGCATAAAACAAAAACAAAAATAAACTTCACATACTTACCTTTTCTCTCCTGCATTCACCCATCCTAACTCATAATCATTTATTCATCAATTACTTTGTTAATTCATGCACTTGCTTACTGTCTGGTGAATCACGGCTTCCCTACTTACCAGCTGTCTCTCAGTTTCCCCATCTGTGAACTGGGGGTAATAATAATACCCACCTCAAAGGCTTGTGGTCACATAGCACCTGGTGTCTAGCTCTTAGGATGATTTTTCATTCACGGTATTTTCTAAGCACCAATTCTGTGCCTCGTGTCATGTGGTGACCGAGGTAAAGAAGCTCTCAGTTTGGAGGGAGAGGCAGACAAGACCAAGGGGGAAGCCCGCATGGGCCTTGCCCATCCTGTGTCTGGATTTCCTGCCTTAATTACCTGGGCACATCAAGGGAGCGGGAAGAGCACGGGCCAATCCTTTATTTGCTAACTCTGTGCTCTTGGGTGGCAGATTGAACCCCTTCTGACCTAATTTTTTTTTTAATTCATTAATTTTAATTTTTTGGCTGTGCCGCAAAGCATGTGGGATCTTAGTTCCCCCACATTAGAAGCACTGAGTCTTAACCACTGAATCGCCAGGGAATTGCCCGTGACCTCAGTTTTTCCACCTGTAAAGAGACCTAGCAGTAAGAATCTGGGGAGGAGGAAATGAGATCATGTGTGACCCTCCTGGGGCTCACAGTAGTCAGCTTCCAACAACCGCAGCAAGTACTGTTTCTGGTGTCTGGTGGGACTTGCTCCCCAGGGTGCTGTGGAATCCCTGAGGGCGGATACCCAGTTTCCTCCTCCTTTTTTCCTCTTGCTCCCCCATCCCAGGTCCGCCTACTGTTTCTCACCTCCAGGCGGATGTTCATGCAGTTCCTTCCTCCTGAAATATCCTCTCTCCTGTCTCCTAGAGCTCTGATTGCAGTTCTTTGTGCCTTCTGGCCCCATGTAGCATGGCTTGCAAAGCAAACCTGGGGGAAGACCAACACCCTCCATTCACCTCCAGACTTGCTTCCTGCTGCAGCCACGCCTCCAGGAGCCCACCTACTGGAGGGGCCAGGTGGGCTGGCTGCAGCCTCACCAAACTAGCTGGCAGTTGGGGTGTTATTGAGCTCCTGTGCCCTGAGGCTAAGCCCACAGGGCTATCTCAGCAGGTCTCCCGCCCACCAGCTCCCCAAGGCCCAGAGAACACTCCCTAGAGAGACAGTCCTGTTACACCCACTCACAGCATCTTGGATTGCTTCTTCCCAGCGCTAAACACAATGGTGATGCATTTGTTTTTTGGTGGGTGTGTTTGTTTAATACGTGGCTCCTTTGCCAGCCTGTACACGCCACATAGGGTGGGCCCTGCCCACCCTGTCCCAGTACCCAGGCCACACCTGGTACATAGAGGATACTCACTGCATAGCTGTGGATGGATAGATGGATGCATAGATGGCTACATGGATACATGGATAGATGGGTGGACAGACAAATGGAAGGACCAACAGTGTGAGCAGATAGGGAAAGTGGCTGCCTTAGCCACTTAGTCCATTCGTGCTGTTATAACAGAACATCATGTCTGGTGGAGGAGGTGTGGTGGCTTTGAACAAAAGACCTTTTTCTCACAGTTCTGGAGGTTGAAAAGTCCAAGATCAAGGTGCTGCCAGATTCAGTGTCTGGTAAGAGCCCTCTGCCTGGTTCGGCCATCTTTTTGCTATAACTTCACAAGGTGGATGGTATCATCAACACAACGGACATGAGCTCGAGCAAACTCTGGGAGATGGAAAAGGACAGCGAAGCCTGGTGTGCTGCAGTCCAAGGGGTCACAAAGAGTCGGGCACGACTTTGCAACTGAACAACAACACAAGGTAGACGAGAGGAGGGATCTCCCTGGGGCCTCTTTCACAAGGGCAGTAATCCCATTCTTGAGGGCTTCACGCTTAAGACCTTATCACCTCCCAAAGGCCCCACCTCTAAATACACTCACACTGGGGGGTTAGGTTTCAGCACATGAATTTTGGGGGATCCAAACATTCCGTCTGTTAGCTACGGGCTTTGCTCTTCCATACAGATGAACAGAGGACAGGAGAACAAGCGTCAGGAATTCTCAAGGTGAATCCCAGCTCTGCAGGTCTGGGCAAGCTTCATCCCCTGCTCGAGCTGTTTCCTCACCTGTGCTGTGCCTACCACCATTGTGCCGACCTTGAGAGGATGGTGTGGGAATCAGAGCATATGAATTGGAGGGCCCTGAGAGGAGCAGCATGCTGCCTGGAGCCGGGGCTGACTGCAGTTACACGGACTCAAGGGCCGCCCACTGCTCTGTTCCTCACTGCCTTGCTGCCCTGCAGGCATGGGGACTTGGTCAGTAGCTGGTTCAGGTGACCCACGGTGGGGGGTGGAAGTCCCTGGATGGTGTTTCTTTGGGAGACCAGCCTCTGCTTGAGTCTAGACACCACAGAAGCACAGAACGGTCCAGGGTCTGAATGGTTCTGCCATGGATGAGGCTTCCTCCTTTGTTAAATGGGTGACAAGAGAGGCCCACTGGGTGGCTCCGAGGAGACAGTAGGGTCATGCCGTGGTGCCCGGGGCTCTCCCTGCTTGAGAAACGGCAGCTATGATGATGCTTCTTGTTCCCAGTTTGTATTGATGTTCCATAAAGAAGATCTCTGTTAGGGACTTCCCTGGTGGTCCAGTGGCTAAGACTCTGTGTTCCCAATGCAGGTGTCCCGGGTTTGATCCCTGGTCAGAGAACTAGATCCCATACGCCACAACTAAAAATCGCACAAGTCGCAATGAAGATCAAAGATCCTGAGCGCCGCAACACAGCCAGCTCAGGATCCAGCCAAGTAAACAAATAGTAAAAAGAAGTAGGTCCCAGTTAGCTGTTTTTGGAAACACCTCCCTGGGAAGTGAGATTCTGTGACCCTGCAGGCATGGCTGATGGGGTCATCAGCCAGTCTCCTCCAGTGAGGTTTACTCTGCTCCTACTCTCAGTCTCAGTCAGACTCCCGTCCCTTCCATTAATACCTTCCACTTACTCTCCCTTAGTTCTGTCTTAAGTGTCCTCTGATTTCTATGAGCTACTTGGGCTCAGCCTGCGGCCAGGCTCCGGCCTCAGTCTGGGACCAGGACTGGGGCTCAGTCTGTGGTTCGAGTCAGGGCTCAGCCTGTGGCTGACACCGAGGCTCAGTCTGGGACTAGGATCAGAGCACGCACCAGAGCTGAACATAGGCTCTGCCTGTAAGCAGTATTGAGTCCAGCTGGTGACCTGGACTGGATCTCAATGAGTGCCAAGTTTGGGCTCTGACTGTGACGAGAACCTTAGACTGCAGTCCCGGAAAGCGACTCTGAGCTGCAGGTTTACTGGGGTGTGTCCACCTGGAAAGAAGTGGGAAGGCAGGACTGGGCAGAGGGAGAAGCTTGCAAGAGAGGCCCCTGTGGGGTTCCCTGGGGCTGTGACGGTCCTTCTGCATTGTCCCAGTTGGGGTGAGGGAGCTGGGCCTTTGCAGCTCCCCAACAGTCAGGCACTGGCCTCCAGCTGCCCCGGGCAGGGGGCATTAACTCAGTGAACCAACAGCTGCCAATGGTCTCAGCAGCTGAGGTGGGTAATTGGCCTGAGGGGAACTCTGGAGCCCCCAGGACCCCTTACAACCAGCTTCGGGGCTCTGGCTCAGACCAGGGTCTCAGCCAGATCCTGAGAATAGAAGAATGATACACAGAGACTGGACGTCTCCACGGACAGGCTCTCTGTCCCTGGCTTCTAGGACAGGGCCTGGGCTGGGCAGCAGAGGCCTCAGCTCACACGTGGAGGAGGAAGAGAAAGTAAGCGGAAGCATCTGGTCAGCCTCCCCCAGAGGCCCAGAGAGGGTCGGCCACCTGCCTGAGGTCACAGAGCTGCCCAGAGCAGAGCCAGGCCTGGGGCCCAGGACTTCTGAGTCCAGAGCTCACGTTCTCTTGACAACACCAGACTGTGAGCTTGTTAGAAAGCAAAGGCTGGGGATGGGGGGAGGAGAGGTTCTCCACCCCATTCTTAGTCCGCCAACTCTGCTGCCTCTGGCTGGCCCACCAGGACCCATGCCCAGGGGAGGGAGTGGCATCTTGCGGGCCGGCGGCCCTTCTTGGATAATGAGGCCCAGCCAGCGGTTTGCAGGCCTTACAATGTGAATAATTCATTTGAAACCAAGTCTGGGAACGCTGGATGATTTATTTAACAGGGGCTGCTGCTGGGGAAAGGGGAGGGCGACTTTGAACTACAAGAGGAAAGTGCATACCTTGTGGATGGATTTAGAAAGGCCTATAGACCTGCATGGGGCTTCCCAGGTGGCACTAGTGGTAAAGAACCCATCTGCCAAAGCAGGAGACATAAGAGACGCAGGTTTGATCTGTAGGTCAATCCCCTGGAGGAGGGAATGGCAACCCACTCCAGTATTCTTGCCTGGAGAATCCCATGGACAGAGGAGCCTGGTGGACTATAGCCCATATAGTCACAAAGAGTCGGACATGACTGAAGCAGCTTCACACACATGCACATGTAGACCTGGGCTCCAGTTCTAGTTCTGCCTCCTACCAGCTGTGACTTCACCTCTATGTGCTTCAGTTTCCTCAGTTGTAAAACAGGGATAATAGAGTTGTTAGAAGGATAAAATGAGGCAGAATTTGGAGATTGCTTCAAATAATGTCTGGCTCATAGTAGGTGCTAGTAGGTGATCGAATAAAGGGAAGCTTATACATAACAGGAACTCACTTAATTGACCATCGGCTCTGTGCTGAGCCTCATGCCAAAAACCTTACAGGCACTATTCCTATGGTACAGATGAGAAAGTAGGAGCTCAGAGAGGTTAAGTAACCTGCTCAAGCTCACACAGCTAGTCCCGGAAAGGCAGGGATTTGAACCCGCAGGGCCTGCGCACTTAACCACATTCCCATATCATGGACCTGGCACACAGCTGGTGTCCAATGAACGTCCAACTCTTACTTTACTGAAACTTGTCCTTTCTCCCATCACCTGCTATTAAATTTGATTCTAATAACAAATCTAGCAGGTGGTCAGGAAGATCATAGTCCCCGTTTCTCAGATGAGAAGGCTGAGGCTCAGAGAGAGATGTGAATCTTTCTCAGGGTCCCACAGTCCCAGATGGAATCCAGGTTTCTCCAGAGCTCGCAGCCACTGTCACAACTGTGATGTAACTGTTCAGCTGTGGGTGTGCCTGCTCGCCCCTGGGTGGCACTTCTCGGGGCAGAGCCTATGTTTTGGTTTTGCTTGATTCACAGAAGGTCCTCATTAAACATCAGACAAAGGGGACTTCCCTGGTGGTCCAGTGGCTAAGACTTGTGCTCCTAACGCGGGGCTCCCCGTTTTGATCCCTGGTCTGGGAAGATTCCATATGCCACAACTAAGATCCAGCACAGCCAAATAAATAAATAAAATATTAAAAAATAAAGCAATGATTTATATATATACATATAAACCCCAGGCAGTAGATGAGCTTTCTCCTTCCATCCTTGCATTGCCTTGCCTTGCCCCCATAAGACACACTGGAACACCCCCACTCATGCACTCCCATGGGGTGAGGAGGGGGTGGGGGCTCAGCTGGGGCTGGGGGGACATCGTGGCCCCCCTGAGCTACCTGCCCACTTGCTATGAACCACTCTGCTCTTCTGAAGGGCGTGGCCTCCCACAGCGGGCAGCACTTCGCCCATCTCAGATTCCCAGGCCCTTGCTGAGGCATGTGGTGGGGTCTCTGCACAAGCCACACTGACCTGGATGTGAGCAAGGGGATGTAGCTGTTCAGCCCAGAGTGTCAGCCTGTGGCCACAGGGCTGTGTGTGTGTGTGTGTGTGTGTGTGTGTGTGTGTGTGTGTGAATGAATGGGAGTGCATGTGTCTGTTATATGTGAGTGGCATGTTCGTATCATAGATGTGCACTGAGGGTATTTCTGAATCTTGTGTCTATCTGTAGCTATTTGCAGGGTGTGTGTGTGTTCCATGCAGGTGTCTGTACATATTTGAGCTTCAGATCTGGAAGGATCAGATGTACGTGTATGAGCACCCGTGTATGAGAGTGAGCATGTTCATGTATGTATTGGGGTGCTCTGGGTGGCATTGTGGGGACGTCTGCATACGTCTCTCCAGGCAGGTGTAGGTCTATGTGAGCGAATTTGTGAGCCTGTGAAATCTTGAATGCGTCCAAGTATTTGTGTATCTGTGGGATGTGTGTGTGTGTGTGTGTGTATGTGTATTTGGTGTGTGATGTGTGTACATACACAGGAGTATACAGAGAGAGCCCCAAGCTTGGGAGTGGGGAGTCTTTGCCGCAGGTCCAACTCTGCCCTGTGACCTCAGCTAGACCGCACCCCATCTAAATTGCTGGCAACCGGAGCTTCGTTATTTATGAGGCCTTGATTCGGGGCTCCTGGCCCAGAAGAGGTGGCTGGAAGTGAGCTCTAATGGTGTTGTGGGCAGGTTTTGTTACAGGTTATTAAAATCCTGTTAGCATTATTTTGGGCTTGGATTTGCTCTTTCCATCCGACTGAAAAGGAAATGGATTTCCTGTTTCAGTGTCTCCATTTGTTATTCATTCTTTGTTTTCATAAAAATTTAAAAGATTGCACTATTTAGACTCAACTCGAGAGGCCAATCACTTTTCCAAAAAGTGTTATTCTGCCACTCCCTTCCCTGCAGCCAGAGCCATCCTTCGATCCATCCAAATGCCCAGCTGTCCTGGCATTGCTCCCTGGTGGCCTCCAGGCCCCCGAATGGTGCCCCACCCTCCCGGTCACCTCTGGGCCACCCTTGCTCTCTGCACTCCTGCCACACTGCTCTTTGGCCCCTCCTGGAACCTGCCAGCCTCCAGGCCTCTGCCCATGGACCCCCCTCTGCCCCTGGGGTGCCATCTCACGGAAACCTCCCCCATGCCAGGTTTCTGTAGGAAGGGTGGGGGTGGGCAGGTGGCCGGTACTCCTCTAGTTCGGGAGCTGCTCTGACTTGGGGAGCTCTGCTCTGTTCCCCTCCCCCAGGTGGGGCAGCAGCGCTGGCTGGGATTGGTGTTGCCTCTGACAGTGGTGTGACCTTGGGCCGGCAGCTCCCCTTCTCCCCGTGGGAGCAGGGGACGGGCACAGAGTGAGACAGGATGGGCTCTCAGCACTCCTCGCCTATAGTCCCTTAACCTCTGTCCTCACCTTCCTACCTCCCAAGATGCTCCCCCATCTTTACAAGCCAGCGGCTGGAGGATGAGACGGCCCTGAGACAGTGAGCCACCGGACTTGGGCCAGGCCCTGGCAGTATCTCCAGAACCTGTTCTGAGCGGGTGGGGGTGGGTCCAGTCCCCCTTTGAGAAGGGGGTGGCAGCTGGCAGCTGGTGGGAGAGGGAAGTCTGGCCTATCTTGGAGCGCCCTCTAGTGTCTGAAGAGTGTCCCGCAGCCCATCCTTCAGGGCGGTGAGAGGACTGGGTTTGTCTGGACCACCCTCCCTGAGCCATCTTGCCAGCTTCTGTCTCCACTCTCATCCATTCATCACTGGGGGTTCACTAGGATGGGATTCTGGGGTACCTCTGCCCTTCTCCTTCTTTCTCAGCCCCAGTAAATATTACGTTCTATTGTTCCTGCTGCTCAGATGCCCACCCTCATCTCTGTCCTCTACCTTCCTCTCTGTCCTAATTCAGACCCCATGACCTTCCCTTGGAATATTTCTGCTCCTGCCCTCCTGCAGAGCACCTTCCTCACACCTCCCAGAGGGCACTCTGCCACATACAAACCTGATCGTGTCACCCCTCTGCTTTAACCCTTTCCATGGCTCCCCAGTGCCCCCAGGACAAAGCCCAGCCTCCTTGGCACCTTACAAGCTCTGCGTCAGCCATCCTCTGCTGATGAAACAGCCTTGCCTCTGATCACAACCATTCTACATCCTGACCTCAGGTGGTATTTCAGCTGTCTGTCGTCTGGAAGGTACAATGGCATGATGCCTTTCCCTACACCTGACCTTTGCCCACATGGGGTCTCCAACCAGGTATGCTTTCTGCCTCCCCTCTCCCTGGGGAATCTCCCACCTCCTCTAGCAAGCTGCCCTCCAACAGGCTCTCTGTCGCTGGGGCTTCCACCAGGCTCTGAGCTACTGCCTCCCAGCACTCTCTGGGCATATGTCTTTCTACTGGAGGTGAGTTCCCCAGGGGCAAAGGCCAACTGGGTCTCACTTGTGTATTAACCACCTACTACATGCTCTTCCTCAGGAGAGCACAGACATCTTGCTGGAAACTGGAGCAGGGCATGGCTGCTCAATGCTGGGGCTCTGAGTGAAGCTGTGGGGTGTGCTGGAGCACAGATGGGGTGTGCTGTGTGGTGTGCCTGACCAGGCCTGGGGGAGACCGAGGCTGCTCTGAGCAAGTGATGTCAGAACTGGGTGTTAAAAGAATCAGCCAGGGGACCTCCCTGGTGGTCCAGTGGCTAAGATGCCACACTCCCTATGCAGGGGGCCTGGGTTTGATCCCTGGTCAGGGAACTAGAACCCACATGCTGCAACTGAGAGTTCACACACCACAGCTAAAAGTCTTGCATGCCAGCAGCTAAAGATTCCGCATGCCACAACTGAGACTCAGTACAGCCAATTAAATAAATAATTAAAAAAAAAAAAAAAGAATCAGCCAGGTGTCAGCTCAGCATTCAACCAGGGTGGGCTTTCTAGGGAGCAGACCCTGGGAGCAAAGCTGGGGAGTGTGAGTGAGTGTGTGTGTGTGTGTTCAGTTGGAGGTCAGGGGAGGGGGCAGGTGGAGCTGGTGGTGAGGGTTCTCCTCTGGGGAAGGAAGCAGGCAGCTGCCTGTTGAGGATTAGGGCATCTGGTCCAGGAATTTGAACTTGGCCAGGGGGTAACTGCAGCCAACGACTTGGGATTTGGAAAAGTCCCACTGGCAGCTGGTGGAGAACTCAGGAACCTTCTAGGTGCCGTTTCGGGAATTTCTGGAGACACGTTCAGTTGTCGTGATGACTGGGATCCCCGCTGGCGTTTGGTGGGTGGGCCCTGGATGCTGGCTGCCCTGCGATGTGCAGGACAGTCCCCACCTCGGAGGATGTCCCTCGAGACTGTGACTTTCGAGTGTCTGGCCAGACATTTAGGTGGAGGAAAAATACCTGTTTCTAAGTGTCTGAGCCCAGGACCCAGGTCTAGCTTGCACAAAAATGCTGAGTTTTAACATACACTGAATTTGCCATAAATACAACTTTCATGTAAATTGAAGGAAGATTGCTCTTTATTTTGTTCAGAACCTTACCCAGAGTTGTCACCATTTGGGAAAATTACCTACTTAATGTCAACAGTACTTGTGGTATTTGAGTTGCTAATACATCATACTACATAGGTCTGCATGTTGGGGCTGTTGCATGCAGGGGGGTTCTGTGTGTAGGCACAAGCTTCTCATTATTTTATCACATCTTCCAGTGTAAATCAATTAAGAGTATTTACAACTAGAAAGATCTATCATCTTAAATTTAACCAACACTCATTCTGCTCTTAATATGTGCCAAGCACTGTTTTAAATGCTTCATGAATAATTACTTATTTAATTCTGATAACAACTCTATGCAGTCAAGTGCTGCATAAGGAAAAAAAAACTTTTTTGACTGGGGAGCTAACTGAGTACAGAGAAGTTAAGCAACTTACCTAAGGTCACACAGCTGAGAAGTGGAGAAGCCAGGATTTGAACCAGTGTCTGTAGACTTCATCACCAGCCTACAAGGGCTCCCTCGGATATTTCAGTCGGGGCACTGGGATCATTTTCTGCTGAGGAACTGCAGGCACATGCAAGTCATTTCATTTTGGGATAATAAGGGGTGTTAGGAGACATTTGTTATCAAGGGGGAGTTGAAACAAGGTTAAGAACCACAGGTAGAGAGCTTGGGAGAGAACTGGGCTGCTCAGGAACTCACCAGTGGAGGGTTGTTTGAGACAGGCAGGGGGCTGGGAGCAGACCCAGACACACCCCAACATTCTGTGGGGTGAAATGGAGCAAGGAACAGCCAGGCGGGTAGGAGGGAAGCAGGGGAGAGAGTTCCAAGATGGAGGGAGTGGTTGACAGTGAGGAAGGCTTTGGAGAGACCCAGTGAGGTCAGGGCTGAAGGTGGCCCCACACTTGGCCACAAAGAGACCAGGGTTACCTGAGCAGAGAGTGCCTTCACCAGAGCTGCGGTCGGAAGTGCACCCAGGGCTGGAGGAAAGAGCAGGGAGCCCTGCGCCTCCAGCTGCCCCCCAGCGTGGGGGTGGCGACAGAGCCGTGAGGAGGGCCACAGGCATCAGCAAGGCAGAGGGGTGCAGGGTGGGAGGCAGACAGTAACCACGCAGCCCTTGGGAAGGGAGACGCAGTGCCCTGGTGGGGGCGACCAGGGCAGAGGTCACCTTGGAAGAGGTCACCACCCCTCCCCCACCTGCCCTGCGGGCAGTAGCCCTCTCTTCACCGAGCTCGGAAGTAGACACTAGTATTACCCCAGTTTACAGATGGGGAAACCAAGGTTCACAAAAGTAAAAACAGACCAACAAAGTCTTGCCTCAGGGTATAGGGCAAAATCAGGGTTGAAATGAATGGGGCTTGAGGCCAAAGGAGGAGCTCAGTTATGTCCAACTCTTTGTGACCCCAAGGGCTGCAGCCCACCCGGCTGCTCTGTCCATGGGATTTCCCAGAAAAGAATACTGGACCGGGTTGCCATTTCCTACTCCAGGGGAATCTTCCTGACCCAGGGATTGAACCTGTATCTCCTGCGACAGCAGGCAGATTCTTTACCACCGAGCCACTAGGGAAGACACTAAAGTAGGAGCTACCGACCACTAAGCTTTATGGCCACATCGCCGGGCGGTTTGTGGGCACCCACCCCAGGACTGGGTGCCTCTGACCAGGGTAAGGGAGTGTAAGTGTTAGTCGCTCAGTCGTGCCTGACTCTTTGCAACCCCATGGATTTCAGCCCACCAGGCTCCTCTGTCCATGAGATTTCTCCAGGCAAGAATGCTGGAGTGGGTTACCATTTCCATCTCCAGGGGAATCTTCCCGACCCAGGGATCGAACCCCGGTCTCCTGCACTGCAGGCAGATTCTTTACCAACTGAGCTACAAGGGCAGCCCTCTGACCAGGGAGCAGGCAGCAAATAATTCTTGAGCTGAGTGGAGTGCAAGTAGTCACCCTACTACTACCCCATTAAATATGGGGAGGGGAAAGGGTCGATGACAGGTTGTCCTCAGTTCGCATCCCGCCCCTGCACTGATTAGCCGAGGGACCCTGAGAGGCCAGTCTCACCTCTCCGAGTCTCAGTTGCTTCATTCGTAAAATGGGGTCAATGCTGACCTTGCAGTGTCCTTGAGGGGATAAAATTAGGTCATGTTGGCTTCCTTCTCCCTTCCTCAGTCCCACCCCCGGGTCGGGAGGATGGGGGAAATGGACTCTCCTGAGGGACCATCCTCTCAGAGGGGCTGGCCTACTCCTACCGGCTCTTCTCCAGATCCAGGCCGGGGATTGCGTCACGACGGTCGGCCGCCTGTAACCTCGGTCCTGCCTACCGCCCGCCGCCCACTCTCAGGCCCTTCCTTCCTGCTCACTCGGGCTCTCTCTGCCGGTGTGTTTAGTTCTCGCATCCCTCCCTCAGCGTCCTCATCGCCCGCCTCGGTGACCTCCAGACCTCGCAGGACACTCCCCATTCTGGCCACAAGGTGGCGCGTGGCGGCTGCAGTACCCGGGCGTGGGGCGAGGGCGGGGGTTGGAATTGTTCAGTCGCTAAGTCCTGTCTGACTCTTTGCGACCCCAAAGACTGCAGCACGCCAGTCTTCCCTGTCTTTCAGTATCTCCCAGAGTTTGCTCAAACTCATGTCCATTGAGTCGGTGATGCCATCCAGCCATCTCATCCTCTGTCACCTCCTTTTCATCCTGCGCTCAATATTTCCCAGCATCAGGGTCTTTTCCAATGAGGTGGCGCTTCCCATCAGGTGGGCAAAATATTGGAGTTTCAGTTTCATCAGCATCAGTCCTACCAATGAATATTCAGGGTTGATTTCGTTTAAGATTGACTGGTTGGATCTCCTTGCAGACCAAGGGAGTCTCAAGAGACTTCTTCAACACCACAGTTCAAAAGCATCAGTTCATCAGTGCTCAGCTTTCCTTATAGTCCAACTCTCACATTGGTACATGACTACTGGAAAAACCATCACTTAGACTAGACAGACCTTTGTCAGCAAAGTAATGTCTCTGCTTTTTAATACGCTGTCTAGGTTGGTCATAGCTTTTCTTCCAAGGAGCAAGCATCTTGTAATTTTATGGCTGCAGTCACTGTCTGCAGTGATTCTGAAGCCCAAGAAAATAAAATCTGCCACTGTTTCTACTTTTTCCCTATCTATTTGCCATGAAGTGATGGGAGCTGATGCCATGATCTTAGTTTTTTGAATGTTGTTTTAAGCCAGCTTTTTCACTCTCTTCTTTCATCCTCATCAACAGGCTCTTTAGTTCCTCTTTGCTTTCTGTCATTAGAGTGGTATCATCTGCATTATCTGAGGTTGTCAATATTTATCCTGGCAATCTTGATTCTGGCTTGTGATTCATCCAACCCGGCATTTCACATGATGTACTCTGCATGTAAGTTAAATAAGCAGCCTTGACATACTCCTTTCCCAATTTTGAATCATTCTGTTGTTCCATGTCCAGTTCTAACTGTTGCTTCTTGACCTGCATACAGGTTTCTCAGGAGGCAGGTAAGGTGGTCTAGTACTCCCATCTCTTTAAGAATTCACACACAGTCAAAGGCTTTAGTGTAGTCAATGAAGCAGAAGTAGGGCTTAGAATGGGAGCTCAGAAAGGCACCCTTCTGACCCCAGAGTTCACTGTAAAAATGTGGGTGTTTGTGTCTGTATATCCAGAGACCCAGGGGGCTGGGGAGCCTTGGGGTCCTCCTGTTCTCTGCTTGGTGCTGCCTGGATCTCTGAGAAGCAGAATAAAGAGAACTTGCTTCAGCTCATTATCAGAGGGGCTGATAATGAGGAAACTGAGGCCCAGAAAAGGCATTCACATGCTGGGGTCACTCTCTGGTCAGTGGTAGAGCTGGGCTCAAACCTGGATCTGTTCAGCTGACAAGACTGTGCTTTTCCCAACAGAGTAGAGAAGGGCTTCCGTGTGGAGCAGGGCGAGGCTCCTGGTATATGTGAGAGGCAGAGAATTAAAGGTGATGTTGGTGGGGAGCTCCAGAAACCAGGGCTTCCCTGGTGGCTCAGATGGTAAAGAATCCGCCTGCAATGCAGGAGACCCAGGTTCAATCCCTGGGTCAGGAAGATCCCCTGGAGGAGGAAATGGCAACCCACTCCAGTATTCTTGCCTGGCGAATCCCTTGGACAGGGAAGCCTGGCGGGCTACAATGTATGGAGTCACAAAGAGTCGGACAGGACTGAGCAACTAACACTTGTAAAAACTGAGGAGTAACCTCCACCCCATAAGGACTAAGACCAGAGGGTGGGGATGGGGCAGGGATTGGATAAGGACCCATCCAGGCCTTCCGTTCCCTCTCTGAGCACTTCCTGACGCTGAAGGACAGCAAAGCCACCGCTGCCCATGACCTGCGTGACACTCACCTCCTTTCCCAGAATGGCTGCGGACCATTGCCCATCCCTCCCACGCAGCCTGGAGCTCCATCAATTACTCAGGTCTGTCTCACCAGACTCTGCCCTCGGGGTGTCAGGGACACATACAGAGCCCAGCAGAGGGCCTGGGTGGCCCGAGTCCATGGTCACTGAACTGGGGCATGAGGGATGAGTTGGCAGGGGCCAGCTGCTCATTTCAGGAAGTCCTTTCAATGAGGGGATTCTCCTTTCACCGCAGCTGAGGGCAGAAGAATGGGCTGCGTTTTGATGTTGTAGTGCCTTTGAAATGACCTAGATTCCTGGGTCCAGGTCCTCGCAAGAACTCCTCCTTCTCCACGCAAATAAATACTATTCCCTTCTCCAGCCTGGAGTAAGCAAACATCAAGTGCAGCAGGAGACTGCAAGGTTAGACAACAAGAGGACTTCCCAGCAGTAGAACGGGGAAAGCTTGCTGTTTAGAGCCGCGGTAAAGGGCTGCCTTGGACTGTAGGGAGGCTCCTGGAGTCATAAACAGCAAAGGCGAAGTTCTAGGCAAAGGGGAGAAGTAGGAGAGACTCAGTTTGTCTGGTGAGGGGGTGGTGAGAATGGGGGCCTTAGCCTGGGGGCTGAGGTGAGAGGGGCTGTGTGCGGCAGTGTGGGAGTGCAGAGAAGGGGTGGGAGGGACCAAGGGACACAGGAGGAAGAGCTGCCAGGAGTTGGTGGTGGACTGAATGTGGGGAGGGGGGCTTCAGCGGCAGCGGGGAGGGGGCTGGGGAGGAGGTGGGCACCTTCACGGGAGGAGGGAGCCCTGGGAGGGAGCGGGTCGGGAGGACCAGGCTGAGTGGTAGGGGCTGCGGCTTCCAGCAGAGAAGAGGTCTGGGAGGGGAGCTTGGCCAGGCTGGCGGGGGGAGCTGAGAGACGACGGGGAGGGGGAAGGGTGGGGTCGCTGGGAGGATTTGGGAGTAGCTGGATCCTCTGGTGAGAACAGCCCCCAGAACAGAAACGTCTCTGGGAGGCTGAGGCAGCAGGACCTGAGAGGTGGGAGGATAAGGCGGTGGGGGGGGGGCGCAGTTCAGGAGGGAGAGAGGGGTGGGCCCTAAGATGAGGTCGGACCCACGGGGGCCCCTGAGGCCTCATCTGGCGTCTGGAGCCTGGGGCTGGGGGAGAGGGGTGGCTCAGACCCCTCCTCTAGAACTCTGCTCAAGGTGGAGCCGCGGGGAGGGCGGGGGTGGGGGAGGAGGGGGAGGAGGGGGAGGGGCGGGCGGGAGGGGCCGGGCCTCTGTCCACGGCATTAGTGCTGGTTGGAGGGAGAAGGGGGTGTGGAGCCAGCCTGGCCGCCTGTTCCCACAGCCGCCGAGCAGAGCGCTGCCATGGCGCTGGCCTGGCCTGGGACCCGGGACCCCAGGCCCTCGGCCACTCTCCTGCTGCTGCTGCTGCTGCTGCACAGGGCCCCAGTCCTCGCCCTACCGGTTGGTGAGTTGGGGTCCCAGGCTTGGGGGGCCAAGGGCTAGGTCTGTCCGCAGAGCAGACACCCCAGGCCCGTGGGGCTGTCCATGTGGGTGCCAGGCCCGACGGTGGGGTGCACAGAGGTGCACTGCTCTGGGGCGCTGGAGCTTGTGCCGTCCAGGGGGACTTTCTGTGGGGGATCTTGGCCAGCTGTGGTCCCTGTGGTCTGGGTAACGGGTGGGCTGTTGTACCCTGTAAGGTGGGGGGTGGGGGGCGTTGGGCTGGGGTGTTCTGCCTGTGAGGCCCGAGTCTGGGGGGTCTGATGTGATCTGTGTGCAGGTTGAGGACTGTGGGTTGTGGGTGCATTTAAGTTGTGAGGTGGGACAACTGTCCCACGCAAGCCAGGAGCTGTGTCTGAGTTTCTGTGGGTGTGATAGGCTGTATCCCAGTGTGAGTTGTGGGGCATAAGTTATCGAGTGAGATGAACTGTGTCTCTGCTCTCGACATATGGACATGGGGTGGGGGCCACAGACCCCAGCCCAGTGGATTGCGGTGGAGAAGAGGGAAAGAGACCCAGGGTTTCTGCCTGCCTCGCTTTCATGGGTGTGTGTGTGTGTGTGTGTGTGTGTGTGTGTGAGAAGGACAGGGCTGGGGATGCTCCAGGGTCCCTGGGGGGTGGCTGGGCACTGTTGCCCCCCACACTCTTGGCATTCCCAGATCAAGCTGAAAGGGCTTTGTGAAGCCAGACTTTGTTCACCAAGGTTTTTGCTTTTGTCCAAGTGGATTCACGTGTGCGCGGGCTGGAATTCTTCCTGGGGGGTCTGGGGACGCTTTGTCTTGGTCACTATAGCTACGGAGCCAGGCCTGGGAAGCCTTGCGCAGGAGGGTAGCCTGGCCTCTGCAGCCGCTTGGGGAACCCCCATCTCCTCAGAGTCCCAGGGTGTGGAGCCAGTGGCCCCCCAGGTCCCTACCTGTGACCTTCTTCAGCCTCTTAACAGGGCCTGGCTCACAAAACCTTTGTCTCCCCTCCGCAGGGCCCTTGGGGAGGAAACTGAGGCGAAGGGAGGGATGGGGGCTTATCAGCTGGGCCCCGAGGCAAATCGAAGAGGAGCCGGGGGCCTGCTCTCTACACGAGGGGCACGGAGTCCTGGTCTGGGGATCTGGTGTCTGTCCCCAACCCGACAGTGCACACACATAGATCACACACATGCACACATGCACCTGCACACACACGTGCACACACAAGCCACACATGTGCAGGCACATGCACACACCCCACAGCAGCAGTCAGGTGGCATGCACCAGGGCACACACCACCGTATGGACAGGTGTCCACAGGCACATGTAGACCCAGCACACATGCACTTGAGCCCACACACCCACCCGTACGTGACACACATGGGTGTGCATTCACGTGCTAATGTGCCTTCACATGAACCCTGTGGCAGAGTCAACACTGAGTAGATGGTGCTGCAGAAGGGAATGGATGCTGATGCACACACACACTCCCACCTAGCCCTGCTGGGATCCCCAGGGCCGGCCTTTCCCCCTGCGATTTCAGCACTGGGAGCCCCCTCCCTGGGGGTCCCCAGAAAGCTTGGGTGGGGGTGCTATGGGCATGAATATTTCTGGAGACCAGGACCCCAGGGCCTGACTGCCAGGAGGGGAGGGAGATGATATCACTTGAAAAGTAATTTCCATTCCAGAGGGGATGGGGTTCTGGAGGCCCTGGGCCCCTGGCTCTGCCGCCCACCCCTGCCAGGCCCTGAGTGGGGCCCCTCAGCCGTCTGGGCCCACTCAGCCACAAAAGCCTGGCTGGTTGCTAGGAGAGCGCCAGGCATCTTGGAGCACAGTGGGGCATGTCGGGCTCTCACATCCCTCCCTCCCTGCCGCCTGCACACCCAGGGAGCCCGGCTGACAAAGGGGTGGGAGTCCAGCCCCTGAACCTAGCTCCTCCTCCAGCCCGAGCTGGGTGTGGACCTGGAAGACAGAGGTGGGGAGAAGGAGCCACACACCAGCACCCTAACCTCAAGATTTGTTGGATAGTCACTGTTCGCCCCATGTAAAGATAATAAATAAATAATACACCAGCCTTTATGTGGCAGGCACTTGCTACTGGACTTTTGTTGTTGTTCAGTTGCTAAATCATGTCCAACTCTCTGTGGCCCCCTGGACTGCAGCACGCCAGGCTCCTCTGTCCTTCTCCCCAAGTTTGCTCAAATTCATGTCCATTGAGTCAGTGGTGCCATCCAACCATCTCATCCTCTGCTGCCCCCTTCTCCTCCTGCCTTCAATCTTTCCCAGCATCAGGGTCGTTTCCAGTGAGTCAGCTCTCCACCTCAGGTGGCCAAAGTATTGGAACTTTAGCATCAGCATCAGTCCTTCCAGTGAATATTCAGTTGATTTCCTTAAGGATGGACTGGTTTAATCTCCTTGCAGTCCAAGGCTACTGGGCTAGCATGATAGAATTTAATTCTTACAACAGAGTGAGGTCAACTCTGATACCCCCAGTTTACATAGGAGGAAAGCAAGGCCCCGAGAGGGTCAGTAACCTGCCCAGAGTCACACCTTGTGTGTGGCGGGGCCAGTATTTCACAGCGGCCTATGGGACTAGTCTATGTACAGTCACCTCTCTTCTCTGTGCTTCTGTAAAGGCAGCAAACCAGCTCATGCTGAGAGCTGCTATAAGAATTCAGCAAGAAAATGCAGTGGTTCTCTAACTTAGGTTTGGGGTAGAACCCCGTTTCAAAGCAAATTTTAGACAGAAGCCAGAGGCTACTAACAGTTAAAAGTGGCCTGTTGGGGTGGCAGGCCGGGAACCCCATCTGCTTGGCCTCACCCTCCTTCCAGAAAGTGCCTTCCTCCATGGCCCCAGCCCTCTGAGATCATGGTTTGGAAACACTGGGATTTGCCAATGCAGGCAAAGGACAGGCAGTGGATCCGTGAGGGCTATTCTTGGGATTATCAGAATGCTGCCTTTTAACCTCAGGAGATAAACATTCTTGTAAAAGACTATCCCAGACTCTCCTCCCTTGTTAGAGTCATTTAGCCCTTTCCCGATGGCTCTGTCTCAGTTGCGCTGCACTGTTTTCAGCCCTGCCCTTGGGGCCTCATGCTACTAGATGGATAGTTTTTCCCCTAGAAGCATATCTTAAGGAATCTGGGGTGGCTTCTTAGATATATTCTCTTTTTTGCCTTGTCAAGATGAGAAGCTTCACAAAACCCACCTTCAGCAAACACTTCTCATTAGTTGTTGGCAGTTCTCACTAGGCCTGTTACAAGTGCGCATAATGTAGGCATTACTAGACACCGAGCAAGGCCTGAAGTCCCCTGGGATTGCTAGCAGCTAGGTTCAGGATGGACAGAGAAAATTGCCCAGTGCGCCCAGACTGATATTGGAAACTGCACTCTTAGGCAAAACTTCTGAGTCTCGAGTCTCTTTCAGTGCCTGGGGGAGGCTGGGCTAGAATGCTCTAAAGTGACAATACGTGGGTGGCAATTTAGAGTTTGCAGGATGGGAGTTTCAGAAGCATTGGGAGACGTGGACTTCTCACAAGTCTGGAAATGATCTGCTGCTTAGTTTTTTGAGGGATGATCCTGGGCAAGTTAAACAGAAGTTTTCTTAATGGCCCCCATCCTTTCCAGTTTGAATCAAACTCAATAATGTGATAATAGATGTAAGACACGTAGCACAGCTACAAATGCACTCACGAAATGCTTCCTGTTACTATAATCCTGTCCTTTGCACGAAGAAAATTCCTTTCCGGGAGGTGGGTTCTGGGCCTTCCAGGGCAGGGCAGCAGGTCCGAGGGGAGGGGTGAGTGTCCGTTAATCCTTCCCTGGCCAGGTCGTCCCAGGCAGCCTGAGAGGTCAGGAGGGATTTGTAAAGATAAGCACAGGCCCCTCGTCACCCTGGCAACAGGCCACGCCCCTCCAGCCAGACCAGGAAGGCCCCTCCTCTGACCGCCATCCTCACCTCTCCTCCCCTCAGCCCTGGGTGAGCCTGGCCTCCTGGGCTGGCTCCCTGGAGGTAGAGAGCCCAAGGTCAGTGCTTGTTCCCAGGCCTCAGTGTGCAAAGAACTCCCCAGGGAGCATGCTTCAGTGAAGATTCTTGGACCCTGGAACCCAACAGTTCTGCATCTCTGGGTCTGGAGAGGGGCCCAAGCATCTGTATTCTTAATACAGGCCCTGGGGTGATGCTGGAACCCCCCAGGGTGGAGGCTCTGGAGCAGTGAGACCTGGGTTTGGATTCCAGACCCTCTTGGGAAACTGTGAAGTCGCTTATCTCTGAGCGTCACTTTCCTCAACTGTGAAAAAGGAATGATAGCACCGTCTACCCCCTAAGGTAAATGTGAAAACGGAGATTACACAAGAGAGATGGCTGTCCCTCTGGTGCAGACTGCCGCACCACTGCCTGCCTCCTGGGACAGAGGGCTCCCTCCCTCTCTGCCTGCAGGAAAACTCCTTCTTCAGTGGGGCTGGGCTCTGTCTCCTGGGGCCACCTCCTCCTTCAGTGACAGAGCACCTTCCCTGTCCCCCCAGGCGCTGTCTCTCCAGTCTCCTCTGAAATAGAGGGTTCTGAATCGGGAGGCAAAGCTCCAGATTGAGGTGGGATCCCTTAGGAGGGTCATGCTTTCCTGGTGGCTCAGCGGTAAAGAATCTGCTTGGCCAATGTGGGGGATTCGATCCCTGGCGTTCGATCCCTGGGTGGGAAAGATCCCCTAGAGAAGGAAATGGCTACCCACTCCAGTATTCTTGCCTGGGAAATCCCATGGAAAGAGGAGCCTGGCAGGATACAGTCCACGGGGTTGCAAGAGTTGGGCACAACTGAGTGACTAAATAACAACAACAAAAAAAACCCTTGGGTTACACACATGAGGAGTGGCACCTTGTCGGGATTAAATGAAGGGCCTGTTGGCACAGGATCCAAGAGCCAGGGCTCTTCACAGTGGGAGCTGTGGTTACTGTGCTGATCCTCCTGAGGGTGTACCTCGATCAGAATGGGCAGAGTTCTCACTGAAGGCTCACCAGTGCCCAGCAGGGCTTCCCTCATGTGCCCTCAGTGGCTCCTCACAACACCCACAAGGTGGGCACTGCTCACACCCCACTGTTCACACAAGCTGGTCTGATGCCCATCACAGCATCCTCTCCCCCTCTTCAGACTATTTAGCCCTGGGGGACTAGGCTCTGTACTAGACTCTGTACTCTGAGCCATCATGGCTCAGGGCGGAAAAAAGAAAGGCAAGCTGCCCATAAGCCCCTCCCAGAGGCCCAGATGCTCCCTGTCCTCACCCATGAGACCAGGCTTGGGAGAGTGTGGCTGTGGGCAGAGAGGGCCTGTGAACCTCAGCGCCCCAGGTGGTCTTGGCCGGACAGTGTTTCAGACCTTCTGTCCCCCTTGCCACACGCCCGGCCCTGGGTGGGTGCTTGCCCCAACCCCCTTAGTGAGACTCTCCAGGAGTGAGCCCGTGCTGAATTGTACCATGTGCTTTGGGAGCCGGGGGTGGGGCTGACAGCGGGTCTTCTCCCTGGATCATTGGCTGGTACCTCTGTCTCCCTGCCGGTGGACCGCCCTGCCTGCTGGAATGTAGATGACGCCTGAGAGGCTGTCGAGCCTTATCTGGGGGTCTTCGCTGGGGAGGGGAGGGGAGGCACAGGGCTCGAAGCTGTGCTGGGGCCTGGTTAGTGTCTGGATGACAACCTGGGTGGGGGTGGGGCACCTTGGAGCACCAGGTGCGGGGGGGCGGGGAGCGGGGGGCGGGGGTGTGCCTCCTTCTTGGGGGCCGCTCCCCTCCTCCCATCACTTACGGAGTTCTTTGCACGTGTGGGCACTAGACTGCCGTCCCAAGGCTTTCAATCCTCTCTCATCCTACCAGGCACGTACCATTATCATCCCTCAGTAGGAGAAACGACTTGCCCGAGGTCTCACAGCTTGTTTTGAACTGGGGTTTGAACCCAGGTCTCTCTGACTTCACAGCTTCTAAGTTCTTACACCAGCTTGACACTGACAGGCTCATAGCAAAGGAGGGTGGGAGGAAGCGGGCCGCAGATCAGGAGGTGACCCTCTAACAGAGGGAGCTCTGCCTCGCGGAGACGTCCAGTGGCTGGAGCCGGCAGTTTGGTCAGCACATCTCACTACCTGCCCTGTACCCTGTGACCGCGGCCAGCCCAGCCGCTCACATTTACTGATGGCGGATTCGGCGAGAAGTTCTGGGAGGAGAAGAGGGGTGGAGCGGGGAGAGGGGCCTTTGAAGTCCTCCATCTCCAGTTTCACGTAGGGATGGAATTACCAGACCCTCAGCGGGAGTGGCGGAGTGGGCAGTGGGAGGCCAGGGACCCCTTCCCAGGTGGGGCTGGAGCACGTGGATGGACCTTGAAGGCTGCGCCAGGACTCAGGCCAGAGACCTCACTCTCACACTTGAGCCTGGACCTGCTCTCCTGTAAAGTGGTGCCTGCCTGCAAGGGGTACTGCGGGGATGTGTGGGCCCTGGAGCACATAGCTCACAGGGTCAGGGGCCGTCTGCTCACTAATCCTGCCTGCGGAGTCAGGCAGCCTGGGTCCTCCTTTACAGAGGAGACACTCCCCAAACCATTCCCAGATCTGCGTGCCTGTTGGGACTTTGTCTGTAGACCCCCTGGCCCTCTCTCCTGAGTCCCAACGACCTCCGCTGCTCACCAACTCTAGGTCTGGGGATGGGCCTGGGTGTGGGGAGAGGGGTGTCCCAGTAGCCCCTGCCCACCCTGCCCAGCCAGTCTCCTCTCTCTGCAGGGACGGTGCCTTCGGAGACCCCGGGCGCCTGCGCCTCAGACCCGTGTGCTCCAGGGACCGAATGCCAGGCTACAGAGAATGCTGGCTACACCTGCCTGCCCGTGGAGCCCCGGGGCTGTGCCAGTCAGCCATGCCACCACGGTGCTCTGTGTGTGCCCCAGGGCCCAGGGCCCGATGACTTCCGCTGCTACTGTGTGCCCGGATTCCAGGGTCCACACTGTGAGCTGGACATCGACGAGTGCGCGTCCCGGCCCTGCCACCACGGGGCCACTTGCCGCAACCTGGCCGATCGCTACGAGTGCCACTGCCCCCTTGGCTATGAAGGTAATGGCCCCAGCTGTCCCGGGAGGCATGTGTAATGTCGGCCCTGTCAGCGACTCAAGAGTTGTCAGATCGTGAATTTGGCTTTGGCCTTAGCATAGAGACTGCCTCTAGGCACCCTGGCAGTTCTGGGGTGTACCCACTCTTGGTCATGCTGTGGAACTGATGCTTCTCAGGCTACCTTGGCAGCTCTGGATGAGAATGTGGATGAGTGAGAGCTAGCACAGTGCCTGGCACAGAACAGGCACTAGACAAATGTTATTTCAGTCCCTTGTGGGGTTCAGGTGATGCTGGGGGTGGAGACACCCTTCAGGCATCTCTGGGACTAGAGTGCAGATAGGCCTGGTTTGGCTTTAATGAGGGTGCGTCTAGACAGTATTTCCAGGATTGATTCACTCCAGACCAGTCATTTGGTGGCTCATCTGATGCTTGGAGAGCATGAACACCCCTGGTAAGGTTCAGGTTGTCATGTGGACCCCCCACCCCTGTGAGTAGCAACCCCCCCCAGCTCCCACAGACACATTGGTGGTCTTGCTCAAACTGTAATGTAGATGTACTTCCAGGGATCTCTGCTGTCTTGAGGGGGACAGTTCCCTCCTCCAGAGTATGTCCCTGTCCCAGTCCCATCCAGGCTCCAAATTGAGAACAACCTGGAGCAACTGCCTGCAAGTCGGGAAGGAGGGCACAGCTGGGACAGGTCTGGGAGTGAGGCTGGGTTTAGGGCAGCAGGGAGCCTGCAGTGTGGACACTCTGGGTTCCTGAATTCAGAAGACTCCCTCTGACTGCAGAGGACAGTTTGAGGTCACTCAGAGTTAGGCATACAGACTGAGGGGCTGGGCTCCAGGAGAGGGGCTGTATCATGGAGAGACATCTAGGCACACAGATGAAAATGAACTTCAGAAGTGGGTTCTGTGTACCTTTCTCATCACGTGAGACTGTAAGTGTCTGGACAGATTAGTTTTGGACGTGTGAGGAGGTCATGCAAAAGGCCTCTGTCTCTGCCAGCATCCATGGGTGTCTGGGCTCCCTGAATACATTTGTGGGAACCGTCTGGGTGTGGGGGGTGCCAGCAGGTGTGTGCGTGCCTGGATGTTCAGTGCTGACGCTTTGGGTAACGCTTTCTGGGTGAGCTGTGGATGTGAGTGGGGGCAGCATCTGCTGTGATTCATTTCCTCCTCCTTCCGCTCTGAGCCAGGCGGGGGAGGTTGGGATTCCAGGCGGCCTGGGCCTGGCTCCCCCTGGCACAGAGGGTGGGAGTGGGGCTGGGTCACAGGAAGGAGGGGCTCTGTTTTGTGCTCACTGAGCCAGGAACGGGGGAAGGTTCCAGCTGGAGTCAGCTGGGTCCCCGGCCCCCTATGACCAATCCCACTGAGGGAGCAGAGGCATGGCCACTGGAGTGTTCGATGGCAAGTGGGCTCCACGATGAACTACGGCAGCATGTTTCCAACCTCTGAGCTCCTCCATCTCCCTTCAGCACTACAGCCCCTCCCGCAAAAGTCTCCCAACTGATATAATTTTATCCAGGACTGAGAGGGTTCCCAGGACACAGGACTTTCAGTTTTAAAAGCAAGATGGTAGTTTGGCAGAAACCAACACAATTCTGCAAAGCAATTATCCTTCAATTAAAAAAATAAATTAAAAAAAAAAAAAAGCAAGACGGTACAGGGAAAACCGAAGGAGCTGGTTACCTTGGTTCAGCATCTTTCACTGGGGAGTGCCTCTCCTTGCTGGGGTCCCTCCTTACACCCTCCACAAAAAGCCAGCGGAGCGAGCCTTCTAAAATGTGGAAAGGATCGTGTAAGTCAGCCGCTTAAAACTTTTAGGATAAGGTCGGGTCGTGTTACTTGGCCCCCAAGGCCTGTCACCACCCCCCTTCTTGCCCCACCTTCTCCACTCTCCCGTTTGCTTCCGATGGGTCTTCACCAACAGTCTCCCTGGAATCCAACTGCCCGCACAACCCCTTATCCTAGTCTAGCGAATGCCCTCTCATCTTTCTCGATTCCCCAGGCTAAGACCCCGACTCTTGCCGTCACAGGATCTAGCACGTACCCACAATAGCGCTTATCAAAATAAAAAATCAATCCTCATTTATGTAATATTGACTAATCCCCCGTGTCCCGGGCTAGACTGCGGTGAGCTCTAGCGGGCAGGGAGGTCTGTGTAGTTTCCATCCCACCGCCATTGCTTGCGCAACAAACACCTGCTCTGGAAAGACGGACCAACGGATCCTCTCCGGATCCTGACATTCCGCTGCTGGTCACACTGTCTGGAGTGGGTCTGGGGTCAGCCTGGCTCGGCTTCTTCCGCTCTCCCTCTGGGCGTGCAGCTGTCCGTCTGTCTCGGGCCCTGTCCAGGCGTGACCTGCAAGATGGAGGTGGACGAGTGCGCCTCGGCGCCCTGCCTGCACGGGGGCTCGTGCCTGGACGGCGTGGGCTCCTACCGCTGCGTGTGCGCGCCGGGCTACGGGGGCGCCAGCTGCCAGCTGGACCTGGACGAGTGCCAGAGCCAGCCGTGCGCAAACGGGGGCCTGTGCCGCGACCTGGTCAACGGGTGAGCGGGAGGCCGTGCCCCCGGGCGGGGAGGCTGCGCGGTGGGCCGGCGCGGGGGTAGGTGAGGCGCGAGGCGGGGTGAGGTGGAAGCAGGGGGCTGGGGGCTCGGGCACGTGCTCAGTTTGGGCCGCGCGCCCCCTTCAGGTTCCGGTGCGACTGCGCGGACACGGGCTACGAGGGCGAGCGCTGCGAGCTGGAGGTGCTGGAGTGCGCGTCGGAGCCCTGCGCGAACAACGCGTCCTGCCTCGAGGGCCTCGGGAGCTTCCGCTGCCTCTGCTGGCCAGGTATGTGCGCGTGCGCGCTCGCTCTCCCAGGGGGCGGACGCACAGGCTGCGGCGGGCCGGCCTGGGATGCCAGTGCGGGTGTGCGCTGGTGCAGAGTGCGTGCACGTGACTGCAGCTTCTCTGGGCCTCAGTTTCCCGATCTGCGAAGCAGGGCTGATCATAGCATTTGCTCTTGGGCTGCTGGGAGCCGTCGCCGCCGCTGCTGCTGCCTGCTCGCGCAGTCCTGTCTGACTCTTTGCGACCCCGTGGACTGTAGCCTGCCGGGCTCCTCTGTCCATGGGATTATCCCAGCAAGAATACTGGCATCCGTTGCCATTTCCTTCTCCAGGGGAACTTTCTCGGGATCGAACCCAGGTCTCTGGCTTGGCAGGCGGATTGTTTACCACTGAGCCACCTGGGAAGCCCGTTGTGAGGAGAGTAAATGAGGAAAGCCCATGAAGCCTTGGCACAGGGCCCTGCAGGAGCAGAGTGCTCAGTGAGACTAGAAATACTAGTGATATTAGTCACATGATGCTGGTGAAGGCTGTCCTGGTCACTCCTGTCCCCTCAGTGTGCCCCTGCCTCAGAGTATCCGGATTGGTGTTCCGAGTTGCTGTCTCAGCCTGGCCCTGGCGGGCCTGGCAGCAGTGGAGGAGTGCTGCTTGGTGGCCCCGTGTGACCTGATGCCCATGTGTGTGTCCTTAGGCTACAGTGGTGAGCGGTGTGAGGTGGATGAGGACGAATGTGCGGTGGGCCCCTGCCAGCATGGGGGCCAGTGCCTACAGCGCTCGGATCCGACCCTCTATGGGGGTGTCCAGGCCACTTTCCCAGGTGACTTCAGCTTTCGCCAGGCTGCTGGCTTCGTGTGCCACTGCCCTCCGGGCTTTGAGGGTGAGCCCCCTGCCCTACTTCCAGGGAAGCAGGTCTGTGGTGTCCAGATGCAGGGGAGGGATGCTGGAGCTGGGTTCAAGCATTTCTCTCTGGTCTCAGTCTCCCTAGCCGTAAAAATGGGCCCTTTCCAGTTCCAGGCGGGCTCTGAGGGGGCCGAGGGAACCACAGCTGGGCCTCTTGCAGGGGATGACTGTGGCGAGGATGTGGACGAGTGTGCCTCACGGCCGTGCCTCAGTGGAGGCCTCTGCCAGGACCTGCCCAATGGCTTCCAGTGCCACTGTCCAGATGGCTACACAGGTGCCCGGGGTCGGGTGGGCACGGGGGCAGGGCCAGGTCAGAGTTGGTGGGCCTGGGGCAAGGAGATTCCTTCTGGCTGATGTGTGGAGGCTGGGTTGATGGGCTTAAGGACATTAGGGAGGAGTTAGGTGCGGTGGCCCAGACAACAGGAGAGAGGGCTGAGCTGCGACCTGGGCTTAGAGGGTGGGAGTGGAGGGAAAATGGTTTGGAGTGGAGGTTGAGAAATACTTATGAGGGGCATGCTCCAGGTCCTGAGGGTTATTCCAGGCGTGAGTGGGAGGTGTCAGAGACGCGGGCTGAGTTTCTGCCCTGGGTGGCACTGGATAGAGGATGGTGGGTTCAGTCGTCCAGCCTGAGTCTGTGGAGCACCCATGGGAAGGAGTCTGGGTGGGGGGCTGGTGATCCGGGGTCTGTGGCCCAGGACAGGGACCTGAGACTGGGGGTCAGGAGTGTCATCCTGGCAGTTGGGGTTAGAGGCGGCCAAGGTTGTCCGGGAGGAAGTGTGGGGTGATGGGCAGAGAGAGCTCTAGACACCTGATATCGAAGGGCTGGGCAGAGGCTGAGGGCCTGCGGGGAGGACAGGGCAGTTCTGCCGGGACAGAGGAGGTGCAAGCAGCAGGGCGGTGTGTGGGTGGAGGGTGGGGGGCGTGTTATGGAAAGCTGGGGGACAGTGTCTGGAGAAGGGTGGGCGGGAGCTTGGCCTACAGAGGCCTCTCCCTGCCTCGGGTACAGTGGACACACAGATACACAGACATACTTCCCTACGGACACTGATGAGCCCGAGCGTCCCTGCTCCTCCGGAATGCCTGTGGGGCCTCCCCCATGCCTGCCCGCATTCCTGCTCAGAATGCAGGGCCTCCTCTCCCTGGCACGGTTCCTGGGCACCCGCTCCCTGGCCCAGGGGAAGGAGGGGGCGATCACCGCCGTCCCTTCCACCCTCGCCCACACGCACATGCTGGGATTCAGCCTCCCTCTCCTGGGTGGCCAGCACCCCTGGGCACCCTGAAGGCCCATCTCCTGCCTCCCCTCCACGGCTGGGGTTCCCTGAGTCCTGCCCCAGAGGCAGTGGCCTCGTGGGTGCCTGGCACACAGTGGGCCCACGGCAGCATGCCCTGCTCTGCAGAGCTCTCTCTGCACTGTGCTCCTCCTCAGCAGGGCCCCCTGAGCTTGGGCTCTGACCCCCCCATCTTACAGAGGAAGCTGGAGGGGCTCTCGCATGGGCGTATCATCCCCCAGGTTCAGTAGGGTCAGCAGAAGCCCAGCTCCTCCCCACGCTGAGCTCAGCTGATGGGTGACAGGGAGGTCAGCCCTCTGAGGTCAGGGCCCGGGAGGGGGAACCCCGGCTGTGGGGCTGGGCTCCTTGCCATCCTCCCTTTGGGCTGTGCTGGGCGTGGGGGAGGCCAGTGCCTGGCATTCCTGAGTTTGCGCTGAAGGAGGAGGCGACTGGCCAGGCGGGGAGCACGGCTCCCCAGCCTCGGTGCCTGCCCGCCACTCTCAGCCCATCTGTGGGGACATGCAATGGGGCTGCAGGCTCTGGGGACCCTCCTGCAGGTGTTGTGGCTCCTGGCAGGTAGGCAGGGTAGGGGCCTCAGGCAGGGGAAGGTGGGGTGGTGGGGCCGGCCGTCCCCGGAAGGTGGTGGTGGTGTTTGTGGGCTGACTGGGGCCAGGATTCAAATCCTGCTGGCTTCTCTAAGGTTTGGGTTCCCCCTGGCTGGGATACATGGGCAGGTCTGGCCTTAGTGGTTATGTGGAGGCTGTGGCTGAGCAGGGGTGGGACTGTGGCCTCTAGATCCATGCTGGGGCCAGAGTACCTGACCTGGGGGCTCCTGGAGGGGAGGGTGACCTCACAGCCAGGGCGAGTGCCCTAGGGCAGAGGGACGGGGGTGGCGTTAGAGCCAGGGCCTGCTCCAGTGCCACAGATGCATACACCCACTCCCGCTCCCTCTTCCATTTCATCGCTCTGTTCACAAGGGCCATGCCATGTCCTTTGCTGGGCACCAAGGACATACCCAGGCCTCTGGAGGAGATCTCAACTGTGTAAACAGATATTTTCAATCCAGGGTTCTGGGAACTGTGCTTGGGAGTGGGCAAGGAGTTGGGAGGGACACAGTAGCTTGTTGTTGAGGGTCAGAGAAGGCCTCCTAGAGGACTGGCCATCTGAATTTGGGCTTTGCTGGATGAGTAGGAGTTTGAAAGGCAGGGTTAGGGAGAATGAGGCACCCCAAGCAGAGGGAGCAGTGTGAGCAAAACCCCAGAGGCAGAACTTCCCAGGAAATGCTTGGAGGGACAGGCAGCTCAAGGTCTGTAGGGAGGCGGGTTGACATCTGAATGCCTGGTAGCATCCAGGTCATGAGGGATCTTGAGTGCCAGGGTGAGTGATGGGACCTTACACAGCAGAGGAACTGGGCCAGGTCATGTGTTATTAGATCTCTGGCTGCCCATAGAGATGGATGATGGAGGGGGTTCTGAAGACTGGCAAACTAGAAGATACTAGACTGTGGCCCTTAGAGTTTGTGAGTCCGGGGAGGCAAAGTGGGAGGAGAGCGGGTACTGGTGAGCATGCAGGGGATGGACTCCACAGGGCCTGGAGACTCACAGATGTGGGAACAGAAGGAGCATCCTGGATTCCAGCCTCTGGGGACTTCCAAGAGGACATCCCATTCCGTGTCCTTTGAGAATTGGGAATGGGTTCGGTTGATGGATACTGAGCTCCTTGTCCCAAGAGGCAGGTAGGCTCTGGGTCAGGACTGTGGTTCTGGCCTTGGTGCTGAGCCTTGGCCTGGTCTCTCCCGAAGGCCCGATGTGTCAGGAAGACCTGGACGAATGCCTATCGGAGCCCTGCCTCCATGGTGGGACCTGTGAAGACACCGTGGCGGGCTACATCTGTGGGTGCCCCGAGGCCTGGGGTGGACCGGCCTGTTCTGTGCCACTCACCGGCTGCCAGGGCCACACTTGCCCACTGACTGCCACCTGTGTCCCTACCTTCGAGTCAGGGGTTCACAATTACACCTGCCGCTGCCCACCTGGTACCCATGGACCTTTCTGTGGCCAGAATACTACATTCTCCCTGGTGGCTGGGAACCCCGTATGGGCCTCGGTGCCAGCTGGCAGCTCCCTAGGTCTGGCCCTGAGGTTTCGTACCACGATACGTGTGGGTGCCTTGGCCACATGCTCTGACACTCAAGGCAGTGTGGAGCTGGCGCTGGTGGAGGCCAGGCTTCAGGCCACGCTCTGGAGCCACGGCAAGAATGTGCTCGTCCTGAGGCTGCTGGAACCACCTCTCGATGATGGCCACTGGCACCGCGCGGAAGTGACGCTCCGCCTGGGGGTCCTGGAATTGTGGCTCTGGCACGAAGGCTGTCCTGCCCGCCTCTGTGTGGCCTCCAGAGCCGTGGCCGTGCCTCCCACAGCTGCCCCAGCCCCAGCGCCTGCAGGGTCCCGCTCCACCCAGCTGGGCGGCGTGGCCTTTGCGGGCTGCCTCCAGGATGTGCAGGTGGACGGGCATCTCCTGCTGCCCGAGGACCTTGGCGAGAACGTCCTCCTGGGCTGCCGGCACCAGGAGCAGTGCCAGCCTCCGCCTTGTGCCCACGGAGGGGTCTGCGTGGACCTGTGGACTCACTTCCATTGTGACTGCCCCCGGCCCTACAGTGGTCCCACGTGTGCCGATGGTGAGGCATGGGCCAGGTGGGTCCCAGGGCAGCGGCTGTGCCTGCCCTGGCCTGCAGGCCTCACGCCTGGCACCCTCTCTCCCTGCAGAGGTTCCTGCTGCCACCTTTGGCTTGGGGGGCACCCTGAGCTCTGCCTCCTTCCTACTCGACCAGCTGCCAGGCCCCAACCTCACCGTGTCCTTCCTCCTCCGCACTCGGGAACCTGCTGGCCTTCTGTTCCAGCTCACCAACGATTCCGCCGCTGGCCTGACAGTGTTCCTGAGCGAGGGCCAGATCCGGGCGGAGGTGCTGGGCAGTCCTGCTCTGGTGCTCCCGGGGCGCTGGGATGACGGGCTCCGCCACCTGGTGACACTCAGCTTCGGGCCTGATCAGCTGCAGGGTGTGGGGCAGCAGGTACACGTGGGCGGCAGGCTCCTCCCTGCTGACGCCGAGCCCTGGGGTGGGCCCTTCCGAGGCTGCATGCAGGACCTGCGACTCAACGACCTCAACCTCCCCTTCTTTCTACCACTGCTGGGGAATTCCAGCCTGCCCAGCGTGCCCGGCTACGGGCAGTCCTGGAACCTCACCGTGGGCTGCGTCTCTGAGGACACATGCAATGTGAGTGCCAAGAGGAAGGGGTGGGTCCTTTTTCCAGGATCTACCCTGCATCTCTGGGAGTCAGCATGTCCTTCTACTGATCAGGGTAGCACGAGGAGGTGGAGCGCCTGCCCACGGTTCCAAGGCTGAAGACAGAGCAGGGTTCGCTTTCATTTCTTTTCCAGCAAGCTGATCTTGCCCTCTGGTAGTCCCCATACCTCCCCTCTCAGTTGTAGGCTGAGACAGACACCTGGCCTGGGCAGAGGACGGCCCAAGACTTTCTGCAGGAGTTGTTTGGTGGATAGGGACACCCAGGGTCATGAACAAAGCACCAGCCCTTGAATTGGACTAGCCTGGGTGTGAGCTTGGGCTCCTCTGTTTACTGCCTTGGTGACTCAGGCAAGTGGTATCTTCTGAGCCTCAGTTTCCTCATCTGTAACATGGGAATGCTAGTTACTTTTCTATTTGTCTGTGAGGAGGTAATGTATCCATCTAGTGAAGAGCCACTGTAGGGATGTTTATGGTGGGGTGATGCCAGCCCCAGGCCTGAGCCAGTCCCTGTCCCAATTCTCCTGCAGCCTGAGCCCTGTCTCAATGGTGGGACTTGCCTCATCACCTGGAATGACTTCCACTGCACCTGCCTTGCCAACTTCACCGGGCCCACGTGTGCCCAGCAGCTGTGGTGTCCTGGCCAGCCCTGTCTCCCACCTGCCACCTGTGAGGAGGTCCCTGATGGCTTTGTCTGTGAGTGCCTGCCCTGGGCAGCCCACATGCTGGACACCCAAGCTGGGTTAGATCCGTCCCCTGCCTCAGGGCTCAGGGACAGTGGACAGGATGGCAGCAGCCCCAGCCCACCGCACCCAGAGGACAGGCTCTCTGGAGGAGGAGAGCACTTGCTAGGTTTTCAAGGGCAAATAAGACCTTGGGCACAGGGAGCGACATTTCAGGAAGGGGGCAAAGCATGTGCAAAGGCCTGTGAGGTTTTTAAGAACTGAAACACCAGTACAGGTATTGGGGTTGCTGAGGTCCTTGAATGCTAGGCCAGGCAGCTTGGGACATTCTGCCAAGGGCAGTGGGGAGCCATGGGAGGGCTGGCAGAAGACCATGCTCAGCATTTTTAAAAGACAGTTTAAAGGATTGCAGTGAAGAGCGAGCCACAGTGATGGCACTGGGCAGCTTCACTAAGGAGAGGAGTGGACAGATTTTGAGGGGGTGTTATTGCCTGGTTTGTGACCTGGAGGGCAGGGTGGGTGCCCCGAGTTGGTTCTCTGGAGGTAAGAGAGTTCTGTGAGGTACGGGGAACACTTCCTGGGATTAGATCCTAGGTGGTTGGGTGTGCCCCCACACTCAAAAAGCGGGGGTTGGGGGGAGGCGGGTAGCAGGCGGCGACTGGTCGCCACATCACCCAGGTGTGCTTGGGTTGGGGTAGGGGCCGACAGGCCATCCTTCCACGCTCTCCCCGGCAGGTGTGGCTGAGGCCACGTTCCGCGAGGGACCCCCGGTGGAATTCAGCGGGCACAACACGTCATCGGGCAGCGAGCTCAGCGGCCTCTCGCTGGTCTTCCGCACGCGCGACTCCGGGGCCGGGCTGTTGCGCGCTGAGGACGGCCGGGCCGCCGTGTGGCTGGCGGTTCGCAACGGCTCGCTGGAGGCCGGCGTGCGCAGCGGCCCCGGTTTGCCCGGCGCGGTGCTGCCAGCGCCCGGGCCGCAGGTGGCCGACGGCGCCTGGCACCAGGTGCGCCTGGCCATGGAGCAGCCCGCGGCTGCCGCGTCGCGCTGGCTGCTGTGGCTGGACGGCGCGGAGACGCCGGTGTCGCTGCGCGGCCTGGCCGGCGACCTGGACTTCCTGCGCGGCCCGGGCGCCGCGCGCGTCCTGCTGGCCGAGAACTTCACGGGCTGCCTGGGCCGCGTGGCGCTCGGCGGCCACCCGCTACCCCTGGCGCGCCCGCGGCCCGGCGCAGCCCCCGGCTCCCGCGAGCCCTTCTCGGCCTTGCCCGGAGCGCCCGACCCGCGCCTCGGCTGCCGCGGCGCTCCCGTGTGTGTGCCCTCGCCCTGCCTGCACGGCAGCGCCTGCCGCGACCTCTTCGACGCCTTCGTCTGCGCCTGCGGCCCGGGCTGGGAGGGCCCGCGCTGCGAGGACCGCGCCGACCCGTGTCGCTCGGCGCCCTGCGCCCGCGGCCGCTGCCACGCGCACCCAGACGGTCGCTTCGAGTGCCGCTGCCCGCCTGGCTTCGCAGGCCCGCGTTGCAGGTGCGCTCGGCCGGCCGGGGTGGCCTGGGTCCGAGGGGTGAGGAGTGGAAAGGAGGCCCCCGGGGGCGGTGGATGGGACAGACTAGACTGGAAGCCCGACTATGGAAGCGCTGGTTCCATCGGCCAGCCCCGTCCCTTCTCTGAGCCACCTCGCTGTGATCTGTAACTTGGGAACAACAGCCCCCTAGCGTTGCCAGATAAAATACAGGATACCCAGGTGAATTAAATTTGAGATAAACAAAGCTGTCGTCTGGGAGTGGGGGTGGGGGAACCAGAGCTAGTGTTGGAAGAAAACTTAAGAGGCTCTCCTGCGGAGCTGCCCACCACGGACATCTCCCCCCTCCCTGAGTCCCATGGGACAGGGGCAGAGAAAGATGGTCGGAGCCTTGGCCGCTTCACTTATTCAGTTGGGCTATGACTTCCAGCTCTTTCCGAGCCAAGCTTATCAAAGGGTGTCTGGCAGAGGTCTGACTCCCCTTCTCCCTGCAAAGAAGGTCAGGCTTTATGTCCAGGAGCCTGCTCTTACCCCGGGAGGGTCCTTACCTTTCATCAGCTCCTCAGAGGTCTCTGAGCCTCCAAGGCTCTGCCAGGGTCTAGCTGTGGTGCACCTTGCTGGGGGTGGGGCTGGAGAGTAGAGTGCCAGCCCACTGTCCCACCCCTTCCACCCGAGACACCGCTTCTGTGACTTCCAGCAGGGTCTGTCGGGGGTGGCCCTGAATGCCTCGGATGACAGTGCAGAAGGCTCAGGGCGCCTGAGTGACCCACAGGGCGTGGGGGTGGGCCCGGTCCCGTGTGTCCTGACCCCAGTGCAGCCCCTGTGCTTTCTCTCAGGTTGCCTGTCCCCCCAGAGGGGTGCAGCCTGAACATCACCTGTCTCAATGGCGGCCAGTGTGAGGAGGGGCCCCAGGGGGCCAACTGCAGCTGCCAGGAGAGCTTTGCTGGGCAGAGGTGGGTCTGGGCTCCATAAGCCTGGGAGGTGGGCTGGGGAGTGTGGAGAGTACAGATCCAAAGGCAGGGGGTGAGCCTCCGGATCTCCTCCAACCAGGACGGGTGAAGTGGGGTGTGGATCCTTGCTCACCTTCTCAGCCCTTACTGTCATCACTGCGCCAGACACTCCACCTCTGTCACCTGAGATCTTTCCTTCTGGGGCTTCCAAGATCATCATCCTGTTACCAGACACCTGCTGGAGAGTAGTTGCCTAGTGGTGTTTCTTAGAACACCACACTCAGCATCAGGACCACGTGGGGAAACTATGCAAATAGAGGTTCTGGGCTCTCCAGACGGAGTCAGCATCCCTGGGCAGGTGCCTTTACACAGGCTCCCCTGAGCTTTCGATGGAATGAGGGTCATTCTCAGTCACGAGTGCTGGGGTGAAGGGGTGTGCTGCATAATGAGGGTCGTACTCAACTTAGGTCCCCCTGGCAGGGCCCAGCCAGGTCGGGACAGTGCTGGGGACAGCGGGTGAATGGTGCCTGGGTGTGGAGGGTGTGGGGGTGGGTTTGAGGAGGTAAAGGAGCTGGGGGAACTAGAGGCAGCCTGGGAGGGAGCAGCTTTCTCAGCCCCACCTTCTTCCCTGCCTCCCAGGTGTCAGATCCCCTGTGAAGCCAACCCCTGCTTGAATGGGGGCACCTGTCGGGCAGCCGATGGGGTGTACGAATGTATCTGCAGTGCCAGGTTCTCAGGCCAGTTCTGCGAAGTGGTGGTGAGTGATGCCAACGGGGAGGGTGGCCTGTTTTGGACTTTGTGAGATGATGGTGTGGGGGTGGGGGGAGTGTGTACAGGGCCTGTGGAGCTGTTCCTGGACCAGCCCTGTCACGGGGTGGGGAGTAGCAGGCCAAGGAGACAGGGCCCTTCCACACCCCTGCACAGGAGGTCTGTTCACTCAGAGGGGAGCCTGGGGACCCCCCCACTATTCCTCTGGGGACCACAGTGAATTCTGGGATTTACGTTGGTGGATATAGGAGCCTGTAATCTCTGGTGGTTTATGAGCCAGGATTGGAAAGTCGGAAGATTTGGGGAGCCCAGGACTCTGAGCCAGAGAAGGCTTGGCTGCCATGAAGGCAGGCTCAGCTGAAGGGGGGGGTGAGTAGATAGGGGCCAGCATGCGGCCTGCTAGTGGACTTCCCTCTGGCCCCCTCCCCTCAAAGGGGCAGAGCAGACTCGGCTGGCCCAGGCAGAAGTGAGCCAGAGTGGGCGCGGCGGGGGCGGGGGCGGGGGCACGAAGCCTGGGGAGGCACCTTGATCTCCACAGGCTTCTGGCCGGCCGGGTCATAAACCCCAATCCCCTCTGTTTCTGGGGAAATGTTTCCTTTCAAGTTGAACTTTACAGCCTCTGGCTCCCCCTCCCGCCCTCCTCCTAGGGAGGAAATGGCTTTACAGCTCCCCCAGGCTGGAGGCTGGCCTGCCCTGGTTGGTTCGGGACTAGGGCGAATTTTTCTCTACAGCCTTGGGCACCTTCTTCAGGGCTGGGGGCTGAGACTGGGACCCAGACCACAGTGGCCTGAGAGGTCTCATGGGACGGAGGGAGGGCTGATGAATCTGAGACCCTGGGCCTCTGGGCCCCTGGAAATCTGTGATTCGGGGGCGTTAGAGCTCCAGGTCTGTAGAGTCTTTTGATGGGGCATCCAGGTGTCTGTAATGAAAGAGTTGTTTTTCCTGGGCCCCCCACAGCCTGGTCTGTATGTCTCCTGGGGGTGGGGGCCGGCCCTGGGGGATTCTGAGCTCACCATCAACCAGGTCAGCCTGCTCCACCTCATGCCCTGCACAGGCCCCCTGGTCCTGAGATGCCTCCCACTTGGGGCTTAGGCATGGTCTCCACAGACCTTTAAAAAGCCAGAGTGCCCTTTGGGATTGGGAAGGATCAAGTTCCATCACTTCAGTTTGGGTGTCTATTGAGAGAGGTGGGGGTGGCAGGGCTGGGCACTGAGGCCCACCTTGGCCAGATGAAGGAAGGACCTTTGGCTGGAATTCAAGACTGCAGGATGGTGATGTGAGCTGGGCATGGCATGGTGTTAGGGGTGGACAGAGGGCAGTGCCAGTCCTGGTTTGACAGCCCCTAGTTGTGTGTGTCTGGGGGGATCTGGGCAGAGCCTCCGTGTTCTCCTCTCATACTTACCGAGTGCCTACTGAGCAGGCTCTCCTCTCAGCGTTTTGGGGATACACGGGTGAACAAAATAGACCAAAGATTCCCGTCCTCACAGGCGGCCTTGCTCCCACTTCATCCGATCACTGTAAGGTGTACGTGAAATCTCATGTACGGTGTTGAGCTCCCACTGGGCATTCAATAAATGTGTTTTTCTCTTCTACCAGAAGCCCTTGGTTGTACAGGAATCCCCTTGCGGTGGCTATGATAGGTGGCTCCTAGGCACTTGTTCACATACCCCTGGGGCCAGGTCTCTCACTAGCTCTCTGGGAAGCCTCCACCCAGTGATGCTTTTTTCCTCTCCTCTGAAGGGCCCGGGGTGGAGGGGTGGGGGTCTCCCCGCCTCCACCATCTTAGGCCTCTTACTGCGTATCTTGCAGAAGGGCCTACCACTGCCGCTGCCGTTCCCGCTGCTGGAGGTGGCAGTGCCTGCGGCCTGCGCCTGCCTCCTCCTCCTCCTCTTGGGCCTCCTCTCAGGGATCCTGGCGGCCAGAAAGCGCCGCCAGTCGGAGGGCACCTACAGCCCGAGCCAGCAGGAGGTGGCTGGAGCCCGGCTGGAGATGGACAGCGTCCTCAAGGTGCCACCCGAGGAGAGACTCATCTAGGCCCACCTGGCTGCAGCTCCAGCCCCTGTGAGGGCCTCGATTTCTACCTGGAGATCCAAGGAGGCCACTTCTGGGAGCCTGCAGGGAAAAGGCTCACCCCTTCTTAGCCCTGGAGAGCTGCTGCAGGGCTCAGGATACCTGCTGGGCAAGTGTCCCCTTTGCCAGGAGCCCCAGCCCCTGCCCCTGCCCCAGGCTGGGCTGAGGGGAAGGGGCACGCTCAGGGAAACAGAGAGGGGCCTGTGAGGTTGTGGACATTCACCGTCCAGCCACGAGGTCTCGCCTCGGCAGACGCACGACTGTGCTGGGAGAAGCACCTGTGGGTGCACAGGATGTGTTTTGGGGTGTGTGTGTGTGTGTGTGTGTGTGTGTGTGTGTGTGTGTAGCTGGGACTGTTGATCTGCAGATACCCGTGTGAGTGTTAGGGATGGGGCTCATGGGCATGTTGTCCTTGTGTGTGCGTGTGGTTGTGTAGTGGGTGCAGGTGGCCCCATGGAGGAGCAGCTGGGCAGAGGAGGCGACCTTCTCAGTCCTGGGGCAGGGGCGGCCCAGGGCCACGAGTGCTCCTGGAGGCCAGGCCAGGGCTGGCCCAAGGACCAGAGCCCAGCTCTGGCAGCTTCTCCCACCTCCCACCTCCAGAGGCTGCCCCCAGCCTGGAGACAGCTGGAAATCAGTGGGATGGGGGGCAGGAGCCAGAGGTTAACGTGTGAGCTCCCGGTTCCCCAAACAGATGCTCCTTGAGGGAGATTTGACTCTGTCCAGCGCTGGAGCCAGGCGCTGTCTGGGATATGGACTGCGGGGCAGACCTGCAGGAGCTGGGGGTGGAGTCGAGGGGGTGTCTGGGCCCACACAGTCTGCCTCCTGCGGGCCCGTCACTCGGAGAACGCGGAAAGCAGCCCCGGCCTACCTCGCAGGGCTGCTGTGAGGATGGTGGGTGACTATGGGGAAGGATGGGGCTCGGGGATTTGCTGCAGTCCAGTCTGCTGTGGGGCTGCCTGGGTCATCCTGTTAGGAGTCGGGAAGGGAGAGGGCGATGAGGATGGAGGAGCCACCCTCCCTGCCCACCTTGTGCTTCTCCAGCTCCTCCCGCACCAGCAAGGTTGCTTCTTCACCTGCAGACCAGTCGCCTCCCTAACGGTTGCTGCGAAGATGAACATTCGAGGAGAGGACGTGCAGGAAGCCCTCAGGGTTGTTCCCTGAGGCAGGTGCTCAGCAAACATTGGCACTGCCTCTGTGTCGGGGCTGGTCCTGTGGACAGACACAGATGAGGGGAAGAGCTGGCCGCTTTGCTTCCGGCCCCTTCCCTGGTGATGCCACCACGCTGGGATCTCTGACAGGCACCTGAGGGCCTGGCTTCTGAGCTTCAGAGTCCCTTTGTCCCTGACCTGGAGATGTGCCCTTTGGTCTTTCCTGTTTCCCAGGCCAGCGCCCCCTGTGCCAAGACCAGGAGACCCCTTTCCACTTCTTGATTGGAGGTCGACCTTACCCACCTCCCCCAGGGGTCTCATCCAACTTCCAGAGGCATAGGAATCAGTGGGAGGTGGAGCCATGTGGTGATGGGGCCAGGGGATGGGGTGGGAAGGGTGAGGCTGGACACTAGGCTCCAGGGGCTTGCTTGGTCCTTAGCCTGTAGGAGGTGGGACCAGCTTTCCCCATGGCTCCTGGGAAAGGCGGGGAGAAAACATCTGGTACCACGAGCTTAGCCAAGCCACTGCCTTGATTAGTTCATCAAGTCAGAGATTTGGAAAACCTGTGTTTTTGCAGATTCCTAAGAAAAGACATTCTGGGTGGAACCCCAGTGTATAAAAGCTGGGTGGTTCTTTTTTGTCCTTCTCTTGTTCCTGAGAGTTCTGAGAACTTGTAATTCTCAAGCACAGACCAGGGAGGGGGACACAGACAGAATGATGGGCAGGTGGGGGTGGGGGGTGGGGCCAGTGTGTCTTAACATCCACTCTGGGTGCTTGGTCCAGGTATCCTCTCCAACACAGCCAAGAGAGGTGCAGTTTCCCAGGCTCTGCTCTTGCTAATGAGAGGTGGTTCCAGGTATCCCCTTGAACTTGTCCTTTCCTGGAGCAGAAGTGCCTTTGACATCACTGGTGACCTGGAGCCGTGCTGTGTGGGGCCCGGCAGGCCTATGCCCAACTGTGACTAGCCGACCCCTCAGAGGCCTGAATGGGAACAGGCTTGGGGGTAGGCCAGGGTCAAAGCCTTCCTGACTGCTCCACGGCCCCCTCTACCTCTACAACGCAGATGCCGGAGGTTCCCCGAGGCGTCCCCTCCCTGCAGAGCTTCCTCAGGACACAGGGATACCAGCTTCTCTCCAAGAAGATTTTATTGAACGCACACACAAAATTCATCCTTGGATTTGCAGATTCAATCCAGCAAGGGAAGAGACAGCAGTGCTCTTGTGAACATGGTGCTCTTGCCACCAGCCTCCAGCCAGGGAGAACACGGGGTTGGCTCGGCTTCCCTGAGGCCACCGAGCACCTCTTGCCTTAAGACTCTGCCCACCGAATGGGCTACCCTGTCCTGATGGGGCTTGGGGGTCTGCCCAGGATGGATCTGCAATCTCTGCTGAAACACCTGAGTGTCCTAGAGGTGCCCGCGTGGCCCAGATGTGACATGGAGCCCTGCTTCCAGCGGCCAGAGGACATTGCCGAGATTGAAAGAGAAGACTTGCCCAAGGGGCCTAAGGAGCTTGTGCGGGGCCAACAGCTCTTCACACCCCACGTTGTCGTCGGAGCAAACCTCAGGGCCGGGCCTCACTCACTCACGGGTGGGGGTGGTCTCCCAGTCCCTCAGACGATGACAAGGCTTCCTGGGGTTATAGGGGCCTCTAGAAACCCCCTTGCCCACTCAGACACCCCTGAGACTGTGTGTCTGATCATTCACAAATAGGAAATGAGAAATCAGGTCAAAATGTTCACAATTTCCTGCATGTCTCAGATGGTTGTTTTCTTAAATGGTTGGGCCATATTTTAACTTGGTTTATTGAAACTAGTCAATTTCAAGATTCATCAAATCAATAAAAGTAAAAAGGAAAAGAAAGATAAAAGAAATAATAACAAAACATTTCAATTTAGCTTTGGTGACGTTGGCCTCAGGAATTTCTATGCTGGCAGGAATCACAAGGTGGGCAGGGAGGGGATGACTCCAAGCTCTCCTGCCTCCAGGCTGCAAGAAGCCAGTCTGCCCACTCACCAGGGGCCTGGAGAGGGGCTCAGTGCCCTGCCCTCTCCTGCCCCAAGGAGCCAGGCACTGGGACCCTTGCATCTCTGTGGTGTTCAGCTTGGCCTTCCAGCGGGGGTCTGGGCACCTGCTTCTCAGCTCTGCCCCTCTGAGACCCACTTGACAAGAGGGTGAGTCTTGTGATCATAAGTGGAGACCAGGAGAACCTCTGGGGCCCGAGGGAGAGTGTGGACGGCAGCCAGACCCGTCCTGATGCTCTCAGGTTTACCTGTTGCCGTCTTGTCTTCTATAATCAAAGTTGCTGGCGCTCCCGGCCCTCACGCAGGGCTGGCTGGGGCTTGGTTTGGTTACCACGAGGTATCCCATGGATCCCTCAGCCCCCAGATTCCAACCAAGTCAGAAAAACAGAGGTGTAGGGGTTGGGGTGAAGACTCAGTAAAGAACGAGTGTGCATATTGCTAGAGAGGGTTTGGAAATGCCCCGCCAGGTAGATCCTCCAGTGGAGGAGGGGGAGGGGGTTGCCTTACTTCAAACTCCAAACCACGTGCCTCTCGTGCAGACGAGCTGGTGTACCGCCAACGCTCGTGCCCATCGAGGTGGGGTGTGCAGGGCTGGGCTGCAGCTGGGGCAAGAGAATGGGGCTCAGGAGGAGACATCCTGAGGATGCGCAGGGCTCCTGGTGGGCAGTTTCCAGAGGGAAGGTGGGTAGGACGTGGCCTGGGGCAATTGCTGGCCCAGCTGACCTCTTTAGTGCAAAACCCATATGGGGGGGCAGGGGAAGGGTGGTGGCGGGGCGGGACAGGCACCCAGGAGCTGGGTCGATTCCCAGGCTGGAACTAGCGCCATTCTCCAGAGATGGGCAGTGTGGAGAGGAGGAGGGGCGGCAGAGAGGGTTCCCATCCCTTTCCACCAGTAGAACCTGGGCAGAAACAGCAGAAGGGGAAGCAGGGCTGGCCGGCCTCGGCTTGCCCCACCCTCAGTGCTGCTCACTCGAAGGTCTCCCATTGCTTCCTGAGCTGCTCCACAGAGCCGGGGGCCGGGGCTGGGGCTGAGCTCACGTCTTGCTTGGTTTTCCGTAACAAATCCTCAAAGGGGTCTCTGGCCTCTCGTGGAGCAGAGGGCTGCAGTGCTGGCTCCAGGCCCTGAGGGGGCCTGGCGGGGAGGAGTGGGGGGTCTCCAGGCCTCAGGGCCAGCCCTTGCTTGGCCTCAGCGGCCCTGGCGCTTGAGCGGGCCAGGGGCAATGTTCGGATCCTCGAGGGGGCGACCGCTGGGGGACCCAGAGGCTGCAGGGAGTGGGTACCCATGGGCACTTGGCCAAAGAGATTGGGCATGGAGAGGGCAGACAGGTTGGGCTGAGATCGATGTGGGGCACAGAAGCCAGAATTGGACAGCAGGAGGCTGGGGGCAAAGGCTGGCCCCAGGGAAGGAGGAGGGGCCCCAAAAGGCGCAGCTGGTGCAGAGACCAGGGGCATGGTGGGCAGTGTCGCTGGCACAGATGGGACAAAGGGGTTGAGTGACGGCTGTGGAAATGGGGTGGGGGTCCCCATGGGGGGAAAGCTAAATTGGGGGGTAAATGGGGTGGCTACATTTGGGGCTGTAGGGCCTGGTGGAAGGGAGCTGCCCGACCAGGTTGTGTTAAGTGGGTCCAGCAGGGCCAGCAGGGCATCACTGCTGCTGCCGGCGGCCCCTGGGGCCAGGCTGAGTGGCTGGAGCAGTTCAGTGGGGTCTTGGGGTGCAGCACTGGAGAGAAGCCCAGGGAACGGGGCTGAGCTGAGGGCAGCCCGCCTTTCCCGCTCAGCTGGCAGCCGCTCTGAGAAGTCGCCGAGGGCGATGCCGGGGGCCTGGAGCTTGGCCGGGCGGGCGGTGGGAGGTGGGGGCACGATGCCCAGCTCCGGGGTCTTCCTGCCCTGGGGCCGGGGGATGGTGATGCTGCCCAGGGTGGGCGTGGGCACCTCCTCCTTGTCACTGGGGTTCAGGAGGCTGTTCCGGTTCTGGGGCCTGAAGGACAAGGCCAGGGAGTTCCCGAGCAGGGCTGAGGGCTTCTCGGAGCAGGCGGCGGGAGGCTTGCTGGGGATGGCCATGTCGTCCTGGCCTAGGCTCCAGAGCCTGCTGTGCGGGTGCGCGAGCTTCAAAGCCCCTGGTGTTCCACGGCTCCTGTCACTTCTGCCCAGGTCCAACCTCTGCCGGAGGGAACGAGGGAGGCAATGACTGCAGCTGACTGGGGACAGATTGGCCCTCCCCACCCCCTCCTATGTGCCAGGGGGACACTGTGGCTGTGGTCCTGGGAGTGTGGCCAGTTAGTCCTCTGGAGCTCAGGGAAGTTGGGGGCTCGGCTCAGGTCGGTGGCAGAAAGCAAGCCCAGGTCTGTCTGGACTCCAGGCCAGGCTTCTCTCACTAGGTGGCACAAAGGGTCTCCAGAGAAAGCCCTGTCTTTTCAAGCCAGCACTGCCAATTAGTTGTAGGAAAAGGACTCCATCTGCTGACCCTCTACTGGCCTGACCCATTTTACTTTTCAAAGCGTGTGGGCACTTTCAGCCACCCCTGAGCCCAAGCGGGGAAGTGAGGCTTGGGGGCTGGGTGAAGGCACACTGGCTGGGAATGAAATAGGACTGGGCTCTGTCCAGCTCTGCCACCTACTGGGCCATGACCTGGGTGTCACATCCCTTCTCTTGGCCTGAGCTCCCTCATTTGCAGCCTGGGAATAGCAATTCCCTGCAGAGGGGCTTGTGTGAATCATCGGATATGTGTGCTAAGTCGCTTCAGTCATGTCCAACTCTTTGAAACCCCATGGACTGTAGCCCACCAGGGTCCTCTATCCATGGGGATTCTCCAGGTAAGAATACTGGATTGGGTTGCCATGCCCTCCTCCAGGGGATCTTCCTGACCTAGGGATTGAACCCCCGTGTCTTAACATCTCCTGCACTGGCAGGTGGGTTCTTTACCACTAGCACCACCTGGATATGTGGGAGCTTTGTGAATTCCACACTGTGACCCAGGGACTGCAGAGTCAGCAGCCCCCTGGCACAAGTGAGGAGACAGGCACAGGCGGTGACAGACTGAAAGTCTCAAGGAAGATCACGGGTCACAAGCGAATAGCCAGAGCCCCAGAACTCTGATCCACAGGCTCTTCAAGGAGCCTTGGTGGGGTGGGGATAATCCCAGTTCCATCAGGGGTCACAGCGCTGCCCACCTCTGATGCATAAACAGAAGCGGGGGGCAGATTTTCATCAGGCTGTAGCATGTTCACCAGCGATCACTGTGTGGCGGGCTCTGGCCACTGGCCCGCCTGGCAGAGTTTGCAGACAGAGTGACTCAGGATTGGCTGAGGACCTTGGAAAAGTGGCTCTTTCTCCCTTGGTGTCTTTCACTGTCAGGTGGGAAAACCTGCCTCATGTGCAAAAAGTGCCCCCAGCCAGCGCCCACCCCACCCCCACCATACCTGATAGTCAAAGGTGCCCGACTGCTCCCTCAGGTCTTTGGGGGTCCGAAGGTCTTCCAAGCTTTTGGCCTGGCCCAGAGGCTGCAGTGGGACTTCCATGTCGAGGTTGCTGAAGACGTCCTCCAGGAGGTCGATGCTGGCAGCCCGGTCATGCGGAGCTGGGGTGGGGCCCACAGGCTCCCGCGCTCGCTGCTCTGGGCTCTCGGCCTCATCCCCCGCGCTGTCTGACTCCTTGAGTGTCCGATATGGCTGTGGCCTGGGAGGAGGCAGAGCAGGCTGGATTCTCCCACCCAGAGCCGGCCCTGGAGGAGCAAGCAGCCCCCACCCCGGAGAACTTCCAGGCCTCAAGGAGCACAGCTGGGAGCCTTGGGAGAGGAGAGTGTCCTGGGCCCCGCGAGTGCAGGCGTCTGGATGGTGCCCCTCAGACAGACAGACAGACCTGGGCTAATCTCGGGCTCCGCTCACTGAGGGGCCTTGGGCAAGTTGCTTTGGCTTTAGCTTGCACCAGGGAGCCCACTTAGTTTCCTTCAGACCACAAGACCTACCAGAGAACTGGCTAGCGGGCTCCCACACCATTCACACAAGGTGTGAGGAATGGGACATGGCTAGAGAGGGAACAGGCAGGAGGACTCACTCCTGAGCCCATTGTCTGCACCCTCACCTCTGCAGCAGTCGGGTCCTGGGCCCAGCTTGTGCGGAACTGAGCTGGGGGAACTCTCCCCCAGGGGACTGCACGGTGCACCCCAGGATCCTCAGTGGCGAACTACCTGGGCCTCAGTCTGTGCTGATCTCGGTTCCAGCCCTGGTGCCGTCTCTTGCTGTGGGACCTTGGGCAAGTCACTTAACCTATCTGAGCCTCAGCTGCTCCCCTGTTCCAGAGTGCACGTCCTTGCAACTGGTGGTGGAGATGACACGGGCAAACGCGATGTTGGGTGTACTGCAGGCATGCTGAGGCTGTTAACAGCATCCTGTCCATTCATGCACCAAAATCTTACAGCCAACCCAGGTGCTGGGGACACTGGGTGCATCTTGCTATCCTCTCTCACAAGCCTGAGCCCCAGGATACGTGGAGAATGCTGCCCAGACCTCTTGTGAAACTGGGCCAGAGTAGCACCCTACTTCCAACCACAAGGCTCTGTCCCCTGGGTCAGGCAGAAACTGCCCATGGCTCTGGTAGAGTGGGGAAGGTCGCCACCTGGTGGTCTGAAGGCCCACTTGATTGAACCTGGGCAGGGGGACAGTCAGTAGAGGAAAAGGGGCTCAGCTAACAGTCTTGACTCTGGGCAAGGACAACGTCACCCCTAAAGCCATACAAGCAGCCCATGAAGTAGGACTCACATCCCCCCACTTTATAGATGAGGAAGATGAAGCTCAGAGAGGCTAAGTAATGGAACCTATGTCACACAGCACCTGGCCAGAGGCAGAAATGGAAGCCAAGTATGAGAAACTTCTAAAGTCCCTCACTTGTTCTAATTAAGCCATCTGACCAAGCTCCTTTAACTAAGTTTGAACACAGTGAAGGAGACAAAGGAAAGTCAGTGTGCTTTGTAGTTAAGGAAACAGAGTTTCTTTAGAAGGAATCCATTTTAAGATGGCTGTTTCCCTTTAAACACACACACCTATGCTTTTCATAGATCATGGTTCAGGGAATGAGCATTATTTAAAATAATTAAGGCATCAATTAGTTTAAAAGGAATGTGGCTGGCCAGACCCCACTGTGGAGGTCCTTGGCTGTTATCTGTGTGGGATCCCTTTACCAGCAAGGCAATTGTAAGTTGATACATGGCTGGACATTTCTTATTCCAATGATGCAATCTTTATTTTAATTAATAATAGAAATAATAACTGATACATTAAGTCTATGATATTATAGATACTATTGCTTAGGACAAGGTTTGTCTCCTAGTTTTAAAGAAGGAGATTCACTGTACAGACCAGGCAGCACGCAAAACTCGGGCAACACTGGCTTAGGGCACTGCTCTCTAAGTGAGGACCTCAGGAGGGGACTGACTTGCCTGTGGTCACAGGTGAGCTGGTGGCAGAAAGGGCCAGAACCCTCCTTGCCTGTGGGGGCAGTGGCAGGAACAGAGCTGTTGGGCTTGTCAGGTGCCCCAAGGAACCCACAGGCTCAGCCTTGGAGGAGACAGTGGGTGCAAGGAGATAGTGAAGGGGGCTGACAAGGCGGGAGCAGGGGGAGAGTCCCTCTTATGTAACTGGGCTGGAATGGTTCACTCCCCAAGGTCTGCTGTGGGTATTCAACAAAGGGCAGTTCCCTTCCCCTGAAGGCTCCCATTAGAAACACCATGCAAACAGATAAACACAGACCATAGCTGGCCCTCTGCTCAGTCCCAGCTGGGAAAAGCCTGTGGGTGGAGAAGCAAGAAGTGGCAGAAAAAAAGGGCAGCCACCAAAGCCCAGTTTCAGGGGTAGCTGGGTTGTGGTGAACCTTCTTTTTCTCTTTCTTTATCACAATTTGTAATTAGAAGGAGGCTTAGGTTATAAATAATAATGATAAAAGTTATCTTAAAGTCAGACAAATCGGTAAGATCTTTGGCCATGCCATCATTAATATATATATTCCGTACCAGTAAATTTTTTTTTTTTTAAACTTAATATCTAATGCTCCATCTCCATGGCTTCCCAAGGTGTGCTGAGATAAAGGAAGACTGGGCAGCAACAACCAGCCTAACCGCAGCTGAAGCTGCAGTCAGCAACCTCATTAACAGTCCAGTGCATTTTCCCTGTGAGGAAGGAGACCGATGTTCCCATCTCACACCTTTACAGCCCAGTCACCCTTGTCACCTCATCCCATCGCCACAGGCCCTGTGGGGCTGGCAGAATGAACGCCCTGGGAGGAGGCACACGGGGGGCGGGGGGCACCGCCCTGCAAGCAGCACTGGAAGGCAGCAGCCCCAGGCACCCTCCCCACACACAAGCACAAGCTGGCCACCCCCGCCCCTCCAAGTGGTCCCGGAGAGTCACCAAGCCGAGCTCAGGAAAATGGAAGAAGGAAGGAGAGACCATTCAAAGGGAGTGGAGAAGAAAAAGCTTTCGGTGAAGCCAGAGCTCGGGCCCTCTTCCCGCTGGCATTCATCGTCAGAGGAGTCTTCGGAGAGGAAGACAGCATAGTGTCGCAAGGGCTTTACAAGGCTGGGGTGGAGGGAGACAAGAGAGAAGACAGTTAGGAGGCACCTCAGGACTCCGCATGGTGGGGTGGGAAGGAGGCCTGCAGCCCGGTGCCTGACCCTGGCCTCCTTCTGCCGGCAAGGGAGGAAGCTGTCCAGAGAAGGCCCAACGGGCCCCCACGGTGAGGGAGCTGGTCCCTAACAGAAAAGAAACTGTGGGTTTGCCACCTGTGTCAAGAGCCTTAAATGTATCTTTGACCTCATGATTTCACTTTTGTTTAGATACCCCAAATTGTAGCAACAGATCATGCACAAAGATGTCCATTACCACTATGTTTATAAAATACAAGATAATCTAAATTTCCACAGTAGGAATCTGGTGAAGTGAATTATGGTACAGTTGGCTGAGTATTATCCTCTCATTAAATTATAATGTTTATAAAGAAAAAAAATCTAAGAATTAAGAAGCAGAATTGCAATAATACTGCCTTCTGTCTCATTTGCTTATGGAAAAATGCATAGAAAAAAGACTGGAAAGGCAGGTGTCTAAATGTCAACAAAGCTAGTGGATTATGGGTGATTTTTTTTCCCCTCTGCCAGTTTTTATTTTTGTGTCTCCTACACTTTCTCCAATGTGCATATCTACTTCAATAATCAGGAAAAAATAAAAAATGAAAAAGTTAAAGAAGAAAGTGAGCCACGTGGAAGAGCACTCGCGAGAAGGCCCTTTTCTGATTAGCGGCCGCTCTCTGGAGTCTCCCTCAGATGCCTCTTCAGAGAGTCTTTTTCATCTGTGATGTGGAAATTAAATATTCATTGTTATAAAAAATACATCTCCCTTGTCAGCCACCTGTAAGCTCTACCTCTATAAACACAAACCCATACACAGCCCAGAGAAACTCCACGCCGGCTCCTATGAATTATACACTGACCAGAGCCCGCGAGAGGCGTGTACTCAGGAGAGAGACGCTGGACCCCAGAGCCCTCAGTTCAAATCCTAGCCCCACAGCTGCTGCCCCAACAAGCAAACTGGGGAGTGGGCAGCCCACACCTCTGCCCAATGCAGCAGGCTGGACGCGCACTGAGGGTCTCCTGGGCGCTGGTGAAGTTTGGGGAGGTACCTCGAACACAGGAGACACCAGGGTACCTGATCGGGGCTACCTCCTCTTCCCCCAACCCCCAGCCAGAGCAGTCTCCTTTCTTTGCCTTGTATAATGCAATTCCCTTCTGACTTCATTTCAGGAAGAGGAAAACATGTCCAAAAAAGTGCATGGGCACCAGAGCTGGAGGGTAAGTGAGAGAAGCAGCTGTCCCTGGGGGGACTGGGAGAGTGGATTATGACCGGCTGCTGCTATGACCCACCATCCCCGGTGCTAAGAGAGTTGTTACCCAAGAATATGTTGTTCTTTCAAATGGGGAATCAAAGCGGGCGCCCAGAGCTGAGGCCCCCAGCCTGATCACACTTGAACCCTTCATTGCCTTGCACTGTCCCTGGAAGTTAGCCAGGCAGAGAGTTTTGTCCTCGTACCGAAGGGGAGGTTGAGGCTCAGAGAGGGGAAATCACCTGCCCAGGGCTGCACAGGGAGGTCACCACTCTCCTTTCCTCTCCCAGGCCGCCTTCCTGGGTGTCAGGGACAAGATGCATGTTAGCCTGCCAGGACTGGTGGGAGCATGGCCTAGAACATGCATTTGCCCCTGCTCAGGAGAGAGGGCAGGAAGATCTGACCTGCAGGAATGTGCCCTGGCCAGCACAGGGGCCAGGCTGGGACACAAAATAGGGCTCAGCAGGAGGGCCACTTTCCACATGGCCCCTGGAATCTTGCTCTGAATCACAGTACTGACTTGCCACTCTCCTCTTTCCTCCTGCAAACCTGCTGCTCTGCACGCTGATTTCACCTCAGCTGGTCGTGCAGTGTCTAAAGCATCAGCAGTACTGATGTTCAGATGTGTCTGGAATGACTTATTCATCCGTCTAAAGGTTAGGAAGACCCCCTCTTACTCGCCAGCACTGGACTGTTGTCCTGGGGGAGGGGGGCAGGGGGGCAGGCACTCTGCCTTAGGCTGCACTCAGAGAGCTCGTGGAATGTGCTGGGTAGGTGGGTGACTGTCACCAAGTCCGAGCTCTGAGCAGGGCAGACACTGCTTTGTGCTTAGCCTGCCCACCTCTGTGCTCCTTTCCTGCTGCCTCCATCACCTGCCTTTGCCTTTGCCTGCTGTACTGACTGCCCTGGCCTGCAACAACTTAGCTCAAACCGCCCTCCTAGATGCCTTACTGAAGCTCCCAGCAGACTTTTCTCCCTAGATGGAGTGGGCTTCTCCTTGGGCTGAGTGGTTTAGTGCTTCATCAGTAGAGCTGTGTGTGCTGTGCTTAGTTGCTCAGTTGTGTCTGACTCTTTGTGACCCCATGGACTGTAGCCCACCAGGCTCCTCTGTCCAGGGGGATTCTCCAGGCAAGAACACTGGAGTGGGTTGCCATGCCCTCCTCCAGGATCATCAATAGAGCTGAACCTTTTGCAATTCTGTTTGGGAGGAGGTCCTCAAGGGCAGGGGCCTGGCGCATTCTCTCTATCCCCACACCCCTGGCGCAGCGTTAGTGCAGAGGAAGTCTGCTGAGGGACTGAGCAGAAGCCAGCATGCTGGGGAGACAAGGCCTCGCACATGCCCATTTTACCCCTCTTTCTGGACCCCCACCAGGCACCTGACCCTTTCCTCAGCTTGAGGATGCAGTGTAGGAAGGTCCCCTCTCTGATGTGGAGAAAAGGGAACCCTCCTACACTGTTGGTGGGAATGTAAATTGGTACAGCCACTATGGAGAGTCGTATGGAGGTGCCTTAAAAAACTAAAAATAGAGTTGCCACGTGATCCTACAATCCCACTCCTGGGCATATATCCAGAAAAACTCTAATTTGAAAGGATACACACACTCAATATTCATAGCAGCACTATTCACAATAGCCAAGACATGGAAGCAACCTAAATGTCCATCGGTAAATGAATGGATAAAGAAGATGTGGGACATATATACACAATGGAGTATTACTCAGCCATCAGAAGGGATGAAATAATGCCACTTGCAGCAACATGGAAGGGACCTACAGATTATTGTACTAAGTGAGATAAGACAGAAAAAGATGAATATCATAGGATATCATTCTATGTGGAATCTAAAATATGATACAAATGAACTTATTTACAAAACAGAAACAGACTCACAGACAAAGAAAAACTTATGGTTACCAAAGGGAAAGGTGGGTGATAAATTAGGAGTTTGGAATTAGCAGATACAAACTACTATATATAAAATTATAAACATCAAGGTCCTACTGTATAGCACAGGAAACTATATTTAATATCTTATAATAAACCATAATGGGAAAGAATGTGAAAAAGAATATTAATTTTAGAATGATTAGGACCACGTTGGTGGATGAAGGTGTTATATATATTGGGGCAGGTGGGAATATCAGAAAAATGCTTAAAAGAGTATACACAAGCAGGCACTGTGCCAGGGACTTTACATAGGTTATTTCTACCACCCTGCCACCAACCCCCCAACAGGAAGGTGTCGCTGCACAGATTTTATAGAGGACAAGACTGTCATAAGTCCATTCATCCACCTGTCTGTCCAGTCACCCACGCACCCAACCAAAAAGCACACCCCGAGTGCCTAGAGTGAGAAGACCCCATGCTAGATGAGCGCTGGGGGTCATGGTGAAGAAGAAAGGTATCATCAGGCCACCCAACCGGGAGGTGACGGGCAGGGATTCCAGTTCGAGCCCTCTCCTTCCTGTCCTCTGGGCTGGTGGTAGATTGTGTACATGTGGGCCTCGTATCTTTGCTTGAATCAAACTGAATGAGGCTTTGGTGATGCTGAAATCCATCTTGAATGCATTTCCAGAACCTGTCCAAGCACAGTCCCCTCCTCGGCTTTGACAAGCAAGCAGAGAACACAGCTTGGCACATTAGCTGCATGCCACTAAAGCTGCCAGCAATATCTGGATTCACACGAGAGCCAAGAGCCTTAGTGCTGGACTCTACCTTGGTTCTGTTGGATCAGGCTGCTGCACTTCCCATCACTGTCAGAATCCAGTGCCTTCCCACGGGCAAGATCACGGAGGTGCTTGGGGGTGAGGTGGGGGAGAGGGAGCCTCATTGTCCAGCTCAACATTTTCCTCTCCAGCAGGCTGTTTTGACCACGCCAGACTGGTCAGGTAGGGCTTCAACATGAGGTCCAGGGTGTCTCCTGGACACACTATCTGTCTCTCAAGGGTGATGGAAATACCCAGACAAGAACTCTGGCATATGGTTTGATGAGGGTTTCTTCAGGTCCAGGCTTTGGGCCACATGGATGACGATGCTGACACTAGCAGTATTTACAAGTGTTGGGGTAAATGCTGTCTGTACAGTTTCTGATTAATTACTCATCACGTCATCCTTATTCTGCAGATAAAGCAGCCAAGGCTCAGAGAAGCGGAGTCACTTGCCCAGCGTCACACAGCAGCTAAGGGCAGAGCATGGAATTTGGATCCACCTGACTCTAAACCACTTTGTGATCCTGCCTCTTCAGTTCTGTGGATCTGAAACAATGAAATAAGGGGTTGTGTGTTTCTCCTTCCACTTTTGATAAAAGGTGAGATTTCAAAATAAACTTATTTAAATTCAGCTGCTCATGTTCTCCCATGAAACATACAGTCAGATATTTGTCAGAGATAAAGGATGAACCGTCGAATACGTCCAGGTTTAAATTTTTTATTAGCTTAAGGCAGAATTTGAAAAAAAAAAGCATACCTCTTCCCTCATTAACCCAATTCAGCTACTACCCTGCAGTCTGCCACCCACCACTTGCCTGGATTTTATTACACACAAAGAGCTGTCTGTGAAAAGGCAGGTCGTGGCGAACTTGGCTACCCAGTGAGGGCTGCCTGAGTCTTGGCGAGAAAGAAAGGCCCGCTGTCCATCACGTTCAGACCCCAGCATCTCCCACGGCTGCTCCCGCCTCTGCCCACCTCATCTCAGCGCAGAGTTCCCATGCAGATGACTTCCCGAACCCTCTCTAATGTTTGGTGTAACGTGTCGCTGGCTAGTGTGCGCGTGTGACAGTGGTGACAGGCACGGCTGTTCCTTTTTAAATACCATGTCAGAGACACAGCGTCAGGAAGCGGGGACGTGCTCTGTGGCTCTCTGCCGTGCCGGGATCGCACGGGCTTATTTTTTAATGAGGAAGATCTGCATCTCGAGAGTTTTTTTCATGTGTCACATCGCGTGGACAAATCAGCAGCACGTCACGCTGGCCCACAATGAAATGCTGACAAATGTAGATATTTCAAATTTAATTGACATTTAAATGTATTTGAGATAAAGAAGGGAAAAAATCAGCAAGGACTTGGTCTCCAGAGGTAACGAGGGGAGCTGGTGATCATGTTTTAAAGGATCATTTCATTCCAACACAAAGGATCTTTACTTTTAAAGGTCTTGGCCGCTCTGGCGTCCACTGATTACAAGGCTCCTGTTGGGCTGCTGGGCAGGGACAGGCCCCAAGACAAGGCCCGTCTGTCCACCCTCCCCCAAAGTGCCAGCCAGACCGACCTCAGGACAGTCATTGTACCTCCCTGAACCTCAGTTTTCTTATCTGCAAAATGGAGATTCTATAGCCCTCTTGTTAGTCTTATCACAAGAGCTGAATGAGGATACTCATGAAGGGCTTCACATGGTGCCCAGTGCATGTTCAGTTACTGCCCAGATGCTATGCTCACCTGCCAACAAACAGATTTTGCGCCTCTCCACCCTGTTCAAAGTCTCCCCTGGGTGTTCAAGGACGAATAGGGCGGTCCTGCCTTCAAAGATCTTCCCAGTCAAGGTGGCTGGTCCAGAGCTGGGCACATCTCAGCACATCAGAGTCACCTGAGAGCTCCCCCACCTGGAGATGCTGCCATGCCTCCCTGCCAGCACCGCTACACATGGCTGATACTCTGGAGGGCACCTTAGCATGTGTGTGGGTTAAAAACAGAGAAAAAGGCACTGAAGCAAGTCAGAGGGGTCTGTGGAAGAGACGAGCTTGGTGTAGGACCCACAAGGGAAGCTCTGGAATGTCCACTGTAGCTATTCTGTGTGCCTGGGGCAAGGCTAGGACTGCTAACCGGGAGGAAGAACTGAAGACAGATATGGGAACCTGCTGGACACAGGGTCTTTGTTCTCAGCGCTAGGTGAATATCTACTTACGAACAGCAATGAGAGACTCGCTGCTGTGATGAGAAGGTGTCTTCCTGTCCCATGGACCGGTCGAGGGTGGATGGGTGAGTGTGAGGCCAGGGCCCTTCCATCCTGTTCAGGACTTGCCCTGCCAGAGCGCAGTGGTGGGTGTGCCCGGCTCAGGGGCCCCTGGACAAGGCGCCACCTGGGAGGTGACATGGGGCCTGGGCTTTAACCGTGAGTCCAACAGAGGCTGTACAGTGGTCTGGAGGTGTCTCTGTGGAGGAGTGGGCACGGGGGCTTGAGGGTGGCAGGTGGGGTTGGCAGGGACCAGGTGGTGGAGAACCTCAGAGCATGAGCACTGAAGGCCAGGTGTGAGGTCAGGGGGGGCCCAGGGAGGCAGCACAGAGGACTTATTGGCTCCACTGCCCTCATCTCTGTCTTCTGGGTTAGTTGTGCCCTTTTTTGTCTTTCTAACCTTTATTCATCTGTCCACTTATTTATCAACCTGTGTCTGCCTTCCTTCCAGAAAGATCACTAGTGTGGACTTCCCATGTCCACACCCATACCCAGCACGCTGAGGAGTCCTTCCCTGATGCCGGGTGGACACTCACGCAGGCGGAGAGGCCTGGCTCCACTCTCCCACCCTTCATGCTCTCTGCTGGAGGGAAGACGGGGAAGGGGACACCTTGGGAGCGCTCTCCTTACCTGGAAGAGAAATTGTGTAGATGCTGAGGAATACCCATCCCTCATCCTGAGGACAGTCTCTGCCTGCCAAGAGCACAAGTCTTTTCTAGGGACTGCGGCAGCAGTGATGGGAAGGCGTCTGGTGAGGAAGCAGTGGACGTGGATGTGGGACCCAGTGGGCCTGGGTATATGTGCTGGACCCAGGGCAGGCCATTCCACCTGTCAGAGCCTTGGTTTCCCCATGGCTGAGTGGACTAACAATGTTTTCACTGTGAAGACTTTGGGGGAGCAGGGGAGGTTAACCAAGATGACACATGTCAAAGTACTGGGCCCCAAAACAGGCACTTGGGAAATGGTGACGTGGAATCTGGACTGGGGAGGGTGCTTGTTGGCGTGGCAGAGCCTTTCAGAGGAGACTGAGCTCAGTGACATCCGGAGGAGGGAGTGCCGTATCTGAAGGCATCATAAAAGCTTGGTTTTTCAGTTGCATCTAATCCCCTACTGTGACCACTCCTGGGAGAGTCCCTCCTTCCGGGTAGGGTGGAAGTGGTCAGGAACCTGACATGAGGGGTTCCTGTGTCCTCCTGGGCTGCTGTGTATGCCGGAGGCCCTGTGGCAGCTCCTGCTTTTCCAGTCTGGGCTCAGTCTTCATGCCTGGCTTCTGTCTTGGCTTTGTCTCTGGGGCCTAAAACTCACCAGTGGAGATGGAGAGGGGGCAGGGGCCAAGTCAGGTCAGGAGCCTCTTGCCTTGCTAATTGAGTCTGCACCCTCCTGCTCGGTGTCCTGGCAGCTTGCCAGGCAGTAGTGCCCAGGAGGCTGCCCCTACCCCCTGGGTCCCAGGGCCCAGCTGGCACCCTGGAGATTGCTCCCGGGATTGATTGCAGCTTCTAGCTCTTAGAGGGCCAGGCCAGGCAGGTGCTGGTAGCCTCCTAATCACACCTGGCTCATAGCAGGTGCTCTTTACACATTTGTGGTTGTTAACTGACACCCGCCCCCATCTCCAGAAGGCTGGGCTATAAGCTGCCCTCAGGGATTCCTCCATTCACTCATTCAGTAAATATCCCTGAGCAGAGCTGGGCCAGGCTCTGGTCTTTGAGTTGAAGAGTCAAAGCTGATGGTCACACAGCCCTGCCCTGCTCATAGACTATGAGGGTGTGTGAGGGTGTGTGTATGCACGACATGGCCGATCATGGCTTCATCAGGGGAAGTCCTGGGTATTGTCGCCTTGGGAGAAGGCAGGCTGCAGCAGTCACGGCTGCTAACTGAGGACGCTTGTATGGCTCCTGTGGGCAGCTTCCCAGATTGTGTTCTTTGGGATGTTAACACGTATTGCAAAAAAAAAAAGATGGCAGAGTTGTGCAATGTCTCGGACTGGCAGCTGGTGGGCCAGGATGCTGCCAAAGTCTGCAGATGCCAAGCCGGGCCTGTGCACCAGGCCCTCACCCTCGGGCAGTTCAGGGTCTGGGCAGGAGGCAGAGGGGCTCCGGTTGTGATCCTTAGCCAGAGGCCGTGCTGAGCCCAAGGAGACTCAGCATGCGGGCAGGGGAAGTGGGGGTGAAGCAGACGTCATCTCCTGCCAGAGCATGTGTGCAACCAGCCTGAAGAGATACGACTGCAAAGTGTTCTGAGACCTGGTCTTTGGGCAGAGCTCTCACTAAATACTTCTGGCAGCTTCTTCTGATCTTACTTTAATCTTCGGGGGCTTTGGGTACTGGGGTCACACAGTGCAGTTCAGATGAGCAGACTCTCCAGTTCCTGAGCAGTGGGGGCTGGCCGTTTGGTGCACGCACTGCCTGCCCAGCCAGCACAACCTGCAGAAGTGCTCCTCGGCCAGAAGGATTTCTAATGCCAGCCGCACGTCCCGATGGGCCTCTGGGACCCAGATTCCCGAGGAGTCCACAGTTCTGATGGGAGTGTAAAGTGGTGTGATTCTTTCAGAAAGTTATTTAGCAACACAGAGCAGAAATCTGTCTATAAGACTGGTTAAGGACAGACTTTCCTGGCAGTCCAGTGGTTGAGGCTTGGGGGTGTGGGTTCCATCCCTGGTCGGGGAGCTAAGATTCCATGCGCCTTGAATTTTTGGCCTTGAGGCCAAAAATCAAACAAAATAAGCAGCAGTAGTAACAAATTCAATAAAGACTTAAAAAATGGTCCACATCAAAATATCTTAAAAAAAAAAAAAAGACTGGTTAAGGGTTGGTCTTTGGCGTTATAGACAGCTCTGCCACTACCTAGCTGTGTGACCAAGCTCAGCCAGCGCATCTCTTGGAGTCACAGTTACTACTTCTATACAACAGAGCTAATGATTCCTACCCCTGCCCCCAGATTTCCAGTGAGGATTTAATGAAACAATGTATGTAAAATGTTTAGCATGCAGTATTCAGTTAATGGTAGTTGTTCTTATAATGACATGAAACTAGAAAAAACTTGGAGGACAAGGACATTCACTTTGGCATTTTTCACATTTGTGAAAACCTGGAACAATTTACAAATCCCATATAAGGGGTGTGGTCAGGCAGACCACATAGATACACACAGTGGGATCTTCCGTGGTCACCACGGGGCTAACAAGGACATGGGAATATCGGCCTATAAGACTGGTTAAGGGCAGACTTTCCTGGAAGGCCAGTGTACAATGGGATATTGCAAGGAGGCTGGTAGCTCTGCAAGATGCATCTAGAAAAAAGACTGAATGGGAATCTGTAGAAATGCTAGTAAGTGGTCGAACTGAAGTAGTGGGATTCGGAATGAACTTGTCTCTTTTCCTTAACTTCCAAATCACCTATAAGGCTACTGGGTTATTTTTACAAACAAACAAAATTACTGGTAAAGAGCAGTTTTTTACATGGATCTGGCCAGAGAAATGACAGGGCAATGGCTTATGGGCCCCTGGTTGCTGAACGTGGACTATTCTCACTTACTTATTTGGAACTCTAAATAACCAGCCTACAGCCAGTCAAGACTCAGGTGACTGGAGGGTATTCTGTGTGTCACCTTTAGAGGACAAGGTATGTACTGAAGAGCTCGGGCTCTGCGGCTGGCCAGCACTGGGCACGTCTCAGATCTACAATGAGCACAAGTTCTGTCACCACTAGGACTCAGAAGAGAGCCCTACTCTTCTAGGTTATTGTGAAGAGTTAAAAAAGGTGAAGACTGCTGGTAACTGTCTCCCTCCCAACTCTCACAGCAGAAAGAAATTACACGAATGAAAGAGAGGCACCTGTGGACCAGTAGGTCATCTCCTTCTTTTCGCCTCTGCTTGCTGTGTGTGGTCCTGAGGGGTGGGCAGTACTGAGCACAGTGCTGCCTTTTACAGCTTGCTAGTGACTCTTTCTAAGCCTCAGGTTGGATGGGAAATTGCCCCATATCTAGCAAGCCGGAGGGAAGATAAGCTGGGGCCTGGGAGCCATGCACGCTTCCGCTGAAATAAGCAAAGCCCACCTTTAACGGGGTGAGGAGTTGTGACCTCAGTGTGCCTACTGCAGCCGCCATCATCCTCCTAGTCATAATTAGGTTCTTAACAAAAAGGCTGGATGCTGCAGAAGAAAGGACCAGGCCTGTCATCGGAGAGACGATCTCTCCATTTTCCAGCCCCCAGACCTTGGGCAAGTAATGGAAAGCCTCTCTCCGAGCCTCAGTTTCCCCATCTGTTCAATGGGAAAGCCACTACCCACCCTTCACGATCTTCAGGGATGTTCAGTAAATGTTACTTCTCTTTCCTTCCCCAGATAGAAACACTCAGCCACCAGAGAACACTGCGTCCTGGGCTGGAAGAGGACTGAACAGCTCTGGTTCCCAACCCCACGAAAGCAGAGAGGAAGGTAGTGTGCACGACAAGACACCTCAGGACACAGAGCTCTTTGGGCAAAGCCAGGTGAACAATGGACCCCCCTGGACAGCACAGTACAACTGAGAGAACGAAACTGAGCAGCATCGGGAGTCCTGGCCCTGCTGCTTTCTAACTGGATGACCTGGAACCCTGGTTCATTTACTTTCTGAGCCTGAGTTCCCATTCTGTGGAAGGGATGCCTAAGAGGGCCTAGATTACATCAGGAGCTCCACTGTACTTGCTACCAACTGGCCTCTGACCCACAGTCCGTTCAGCCCCATCTCTCCTAATCCTAACTCTTACCCTAGGGGATCCTTGGGGCATACCATCAGTCCTGCTGTGAATAATAATGTAAGTAGCTAATACTTCTTGAAAAGTCCTCACTGAATATTAATGAGCTAATGTTAACTGAAAAACAGAGGGAAATGTTATCCCCAGAAGACTTCCTAAAGGAGTCTTCCAATCGCTATCAAATGGTGTTGAGGGGCTAGGACACCTACTTTTCACTGGGGAAGAAAATTTAACGTAGGAAAAAATTTGTTTTGGGAAAATGCAAGTCAACAAAATTTAGCAGTGGGATTCCCTTTAGGGCATCCATTAAAATCCTAAGAAGCTCATACCTGGTAGGTTTTTGCAGATGTTTGCGGAATGAACGGATCCAAGAATGGACATGAGTTGGAAAGCAAAAAAAATGGACTTCAATGGAGGCAGTGGCCACAGCTGCCGGCAGTGCTACCGGGCCTCGATGAATTCCAGATGCCAGCTGCTGCAGGAGGCCGTGGAGACTGACTTATTCTTAATCAGCTCCATCTTGTGGTCCACAAAGTTAATTATTTAATGTGCTTTTTGGAAGTGAGAGTTGGGGCAAGAAGTCAGGAGGACCGAATCCTGCCCTCCACTTCAAAGATCCTGTGTCTCTTTCTGCCGCCAAAATCCTCCAAGTTTCTGACGCACTTTGAGATTCCCAGCGGAGACAAAGATAGTGATTCAAGAGAATCCAGGCCAGATTAAAGGGCCAGGCACCGAGTCTGTGTGCCCAGCACTGAACCACCTGCAACAAAGCCCCATTAGGATGTGGCTCCTGCCCGCCGGCTTGTCTTCTCGTGTCTCCCAACACAATGCTGACAGTTTGGGGGGGCTGGTTCTTCCCCCGAAAACCACATTTTTTATGAGGAGTCTGTTTTATTAAAATATTTTCCGCTGGATGCTTCCTGTGTTTCAAGAAGTTGGTCTTGCCAGCTGGAGCGGATGACAGTTGAGAAAAACACATCCAGGTGCTGTTGTGACTGGCATTTGGGGCACAGCGGGGGTGGGGGCAGGGAGAAGGCAGCGTGGGGAGAGACGCAGGGAAACACCCGGGTTACCCCAGAAACGTCACTGGCGTTATAGGAATACAGCCCTCCCCTCCCTCCCCCCATATATATATAAAGTGAACAAAAACTCTTCGAATGATGTTCTAAAATATACCTCCTTATCTCCTGGTGGACCAGGGTCACTGCTATGTGTGATCACAGAGAACTTGTCATTTGTTTTCTATAACTGCCGGTTTGCCAGCCCACTAAACTAGCCACCCCTGCTCCCACTGGTTCATTTCAACCTCAAATGTTTCCCCAAAAGAAATCTAGAACAAGACATACTGCAGTAAAACAAAACAGAACACACACAAAGTAGTACCGACCTAGTTCTGGTAATCACCAGAATGATGGGGGCGCCAGACACTGGCTCTTTGCATACACTGCCCAACCAATCTCCTATCACTGGGCTGGAAAAGCAACACCATAAATACATGTGGTGCGGAGGTCCAAGCTCTAATCAGGAACTTGGCCACAAATGGGTAATACTTTTCAGTGGACTGGCAAGTGTTGGTGTGGGGTGTTTCTGGTACAATGCAAGGATATTCTGGATTTGCATTTCAGTATCTCCAGGCCCATGACCCTCTATCCAGTACAGTGTTTAAAATATTTAGTCCAGTTTTAAAGAGATGACTCTAAAGAAGATTGACGCATTTCTTCCCCTAAAGGGAACTCTTTGGGCTCTGAGGCACTCTGAAGCCACGCTGCGTTTCTCCACAAGGGGGCAATCATAATCCATGGCAGAGAAACAATCCACATTCCCATTGTGCACAGCGCAAGTTAAACCTATACCCGACTTCTGGACTCCTCTCTTCCAAATTCTCCATCACCACGCGTCTCCCAAACACACAGACACACAGGTTTGAGGGCTGCCTAGGTAGGCTGGTTCTGTAACAACACGACAGTCTCCAGTGATACCGTACTATACACCAGAGAATCCTGGAAGAGCTGACGGGTGATGGCAGGCGGGCTAGGCCGCAGGGAATTACTGCTTCCTTTTGGCTCCTATTCTCGCTAGGACCTGCCATCTCCCTTAACTTCCTTCTCTGAGAACTTTTCTAAAAACAGGGCAGCCATGAGGAGCACTGTCCTCTTCACCCAAGGGACGTCAGGGTCCCAGGGGTGATGATTTTGGTTCTCCTAACAACCCTGGACCGAGGTGGATTCATGTACTTTTCAGGGCATCATGGGAAGCCAGTGTGTAGCTGCTGAGTTGTCTGGGCAGAGACCAGGGTCTGTGCACCCTGGGGACTAAGGGCAGACAGCATCCTCTGATGGAAGCAGTGCTACCTTCTCCAGACAGCTCTGAACCCGGGGCTGTGCACAGCTCTAAGCCTCCCACATTCACACCGCTCACCTCTAGCCCTGGTGTTCCCCCCGTCTACCCAATGTCTACCCAGAGAATGACTCTAAGCCAGGTCCTCTGCTCGCTATGGGGCATGAAACCCAGCGCCTGTCCTGAGGAGCTCTGGGCCTGAGGAGAGGTAGAAAAGCAGACTCATAATAAGCTAAATGCTCCGACACAGGTGAGCAGAGGTGCTGGCATTGGGGAGCAGTGGCTGAGGATAGCTCTGGGTGTACCTCCCTTGAGAAGTCCAGGCCTAGGAAGGTGGTGTGTGTGTGAATCGCTCAGTCGTGTCCGACTATTTGCAGTCCCATGGACTGTGGCCCACCAGATTCCATGGATCTTGGCCCTCATTAAATAGGTAGCTTCCTCGACTGGGTTCCTAACTCTCTCCTGCTGACCCTCTATTTTTAGCGTAAGAAAAAGCTGAGAACCACTTTCTGAGCTTGTCTGAGTACCCCATGGGTGTCACCACTCAAAACCCAGCCTGGTGCCCAGCTTCCTGGTCTCTGGGGCCTCCCGCTGGTGCGACAACTGCCAGCGGAACCGACGCTGAAGATCAAGCCCTGCTCCCAGACTGACCTCTTTGTGAAACACCCGCTCAGGGCTCCGGGGAAGCCCTTCAAAGGCCAGGGCTGCCGTGCGGGCTCCACAAAGCACTGGCTCCCCTGGGCTCCTGCAGACAGAGGGGAGGGGAGGACGGGGTACTCACTGGTCGGGGCTCGAGACGGACGTCCTTCGGGCTTCCACTGTGATGTTGCTCTTCGGTCTTTTAACGACGTGTGGACGGGGAGGGCGCACCTAGAATGGGCGTGGGGAAAATCCCCAAGAAGGGCTGAGTTGGAAAAGCCATTCAAGGACATTTTCAAGATGCAGGTAAGCAGCCCTAAAACGAACGTTGAGGGATTTTCAGAGCATAGACTCAAAGGCTGTGCTTATGATGGAGACTGTTGAAGTGGTGGCCGACCTGTGAACTGGAATCTGTGGCCTACTCAAAGGAGAAAGGCTCTTCTGAAGGGCTGGGTGTCCTGATTTGCACCCAGTGGGTGGTTCCACCAGCTTCCTCACCGGGCTGCCCTGAGGGCTCAGCGAGATACTGTCTGGGCATGACCCGGAACAAAGAGGCCCTAATGGTAAGTCCCGCTTGCCTTCTCCTGGAACCTGGAAACCGGTTTGGTAGAACAAGGAGGTTTCACTCAGACTTTGTCTTTAGGGCACACGTGCCTATTTTGTTCTTTTTTACAGCTGAATTACAGGATGCTTGTTTTCCTAAGTGGGAGGGTGGAGAAGCAAATACTAACTGCATTAGGGCACCAATTAAAGTCCTCCTTCTGTTCCCCCAGGGCAGCCCTATGCAGGGCTCGGTCTGGACCCTCATACAGTCTGTGTGGCCACTGCACTCACCACACAGACGAGCTCAAGGGCCGGAGCTAGGGGTATTGACGGTGAAGTGCATGGCCTCCTGGTCCACAGCCAGACTGCAGTGACACGGTGGTTTTTTTTCCTACCTACGGCCTCTGAAAGCTAAGATGAGGGATCATACAAAAAGACACTCCCTTCTCCTACTAGAGCCGGTGACGAGAGTTAGGCTAAGAATTTCTAGGTGTCCTTAGAAGAATACTCATTTGGGCCAGTCAACACTAACTGGCTTTAAATTTGGCACCACCATCTCTGTACAATGCCAGGGGAGGACTACAGAGAGCCTATCTGTGAATTTTGTTGCCAGTAAGAAGGACCGAGCAGCCCAGTGCGGGGGCTGCTCCTGCTCTGCAGACGAGGGACCACCGCAGGCAATGCCACGGTTGCTGAGGTTAGTGGACAAGACAGAGAAGAAGAGCACAGGCACACTCCAAACCCTGCACCCTCTTCTGGAACCTCCCCCAGCCTCCAACCCCACATTGCTGGGTGACACAGCACAATGGCCTTGGAATACAGGTTACAGAAGTTGGCTGCATGAGAGACAAGTCTTTATTGAGTTTCATCAGGCCCTCAGGCCTCCTCACATCTGATCTAACCAGAGTTTTTCCTGTGGAATAGCCAGTCTGATCTCAGCCTGGTTTGGCAAATCAGAGATGTAGTAAAAGCCAAGTGCATTCCACCGAACTTGCTGTCTGCTATGGGGTTACTGTGATGATCCAATGAGCTCATGGAGGCAAAGCGCTGGCATGGGGCCTGGCACACAGTGGGGGCAATACAAACTCATTGTGCTTCCCTGTGACCTTATCAATAACAGAGGAAAGAGAGGGGGTGTCTCTGAATTAGCAGATGGATTTACGATGGTCTCACCCTTGCCTAGCACTCCGCTCCATGCCTGGTTTAGTGACCCCCTCAGCTGGATTTTTTGAGATGAATGTTGCTGCTTGGAATCTAAGAAGCGCATAATAATGTTGCTATTATTATCACTGCTATTAGAACAGTGCCTTCCATGGAGCAGACATCCAGTCACTGGTTGCTGAGTACACAAGTAGATCCATCCCCCACCCATGCTAACCCTGAACTGGTTTCCGGCCCAGAGCCTGACTCCTCTGGCAGCTGGTAAGCAGGATCACCTGGTTTGCACCTGACTTTGCACCACAAAGAGGGCATGCAGTTGGGGCAACTGCTGCCTTGCCCCGGGGTCCTGGGGTGGGGGCTTCGGGAAGGTCAGATAGTAAGGCCCGTTCGCCTGTCCCTGCCCACAGCTGCTCCTCGTACAATAGAGGTGGGTTAGGAATGTGAACTTGTGGCTGAAATGGGGGAATTAAGTTTGTGGCAACTTCAACTGAACTTGCAACGTGGTGAAACATGGGGAAAAAGAACAACAGAGCTAATTAGACGAGCTGAGCTGTCAGAGTGCCGCTGAATGGCTCAGCGCCAACAAACAAAAGGAATGGGTTGGCAATCAGCAGGATCGATGGAGAAGACTGCTTCATTAGGGATGATAAACCAGACAGAGCGGGAGAGGGAGGGGTGGGATGGGGAGGGCGGCAGCGAAGACGGGGGAGGGAGAAAAAGGCTCGGCAGACCCAGAGACAGTCACCCGCACGGCTGCAGACACACCCAGAGTCACACACACGTCTGACTGGTGTGGACAAAGCAGACGCAAAATTATACTCATGGACAGACAACCACCCAGAGACATGCACGGAGGCATGGAGATGCCAACAGACCCACAGTCTCACAAATACTCGCAGAGGCACGCAGAGGAGGAGAAGGCCCATGCACGGATTTCTCTCTCACACACACACACACACACACACACACACACACACACACACACACACGGCCGCAGACGTACAGCTAGAGCCACACCAGGCACAGACACAGAGACAAAATGGTTTAATTAAGCCCGAATCACAAGACGATGCAGACAACTGGCCCGTCATATTTCAGTGATCAGATCCGTCTTTCCGGGGTGCTTAGGAGTGGTGGGGGCTGGGGATGAGGGAAGAAACCAGGCACACACACAACGCGACCGGCAGACCAGCACTCCGATCCCAGCCACGCTGGGGAGAAAATGCTAAACAGGGATTTGGAGCTCTGTTCAAGGGGGACTTGAGGGGAAAGTTGGGAAACCAGCCAATTCCCCACTGGATTTAAAACCTGAGAAATCTAAGTCGGCAGGGTTAAATGTGTATTGAATACAAAAGCACCGAGTACATTTGATTTTAATGGTGAGCAAGAAATAATAAATACAGAGCTTATAAAGCGCTTCACATGCGGCCGACCACAGGCTGCCTCTCCCCTGCACGCCCCAGCCCACTCCCCTGAGTCCACAGACACTGGCAAGGCTTTCTTCTGCTCTTTCCTTTCTCTTCTTTTCACAAAGAAAATCTAAATCCTCTGGTCACATCTGAACTCCAGCGACAGGTGCCAGGCTACAAAGCTCCTTCCAGAAAGGCTGAATGCTGGCCCCCACGCTCCCACTGCCCTGGGCTGATGGCCACACTTCTGCTGAGAATGCCTGCGGCTAAGTGACCCAGCAAAGCCCGGTTAGGGGCCAGCGGCTCCTGACATGGGAGCTTGTCAGGCCATCATCTCTGAGGCCCTCGAGCCATGGGGCCCATATTCCACATCTCCCAGGTTCACCCCTAGTGGGCAGGGGTGCCCAGTGGAAATGCTTGCGTGAAGGCACTCAGAATGAACAGACCTGGGGCACGGGGGAACACAGGGCCGGAAAGCACAGAACTTCTAAGGCTCCCAAATTAGCCCCACAGTGACCCTGCTTGGATGAAGGTATTTGGGTGGGCAGAACTGGGCTAGGTGTGTCCACCTCTTGCCAGGGACTGTGCTAGGTACTACAAATATATGACCTCATAACCCCACCAAGTAGGTAGAGCAACCCATTTTATAGATGATGAAACTAAGGCTGAGAGAAGGTACGCATATGGCCCCACGTCACACAGCGAAGAAGTGTCCAAACTGTGATTCAAACTAAGACAGGCCTCTCTGACCTCCAGGCCCAGGAGGATCAGTTCTATTTGGCCACCTGTCTCTTCAGTGTCTCATAACCCTGGACCCCCGAGTGCCAGGTCAGTCACCCCCCACACCAGGGCAGTGGCAGAAGCAGCTGCTACTCAGACAGTGCTCAGGGCAATATTTGCCTTCCCAAGTCCTCAGTCACCAATGGATGTGGCTGAATTCCAGCCCTCTGGCCCCTCAGGCTGTGGGTCCTCACGCTGGCGCCACAACGCAGAGCCAACAGTAGCTGTCTCCAGCTTCTGAGTTCTTCCAAGGGGAGCAATCCTGCCCCGGATCCTACTAAGAGATTCCCTGCCATCTTGGATCCTAGGTTTCTCTAGGCACTTCTTGGAGCTAGCCACTGGACGACTCTGGCTTGAGAGAGGCTGCTTGGTGAGGAGTGAGGAGAGGCAGGGCAGAGAGGCAGGCCTGGGATCAAAGGCCAGCATGGCCTCTGATTATCTCTGTGGTTTCAGCTGCCAACTGAGGACATCACATCTGCCTCCTCCGGGTTGTTGTAAGGACAGAGAAGCACAGTCCGAGGCACATAAAAGGTGCTCACTAAATGTCAGTTCTCCTCACCTCTGCATCTGTGCCAGGACCTAACACTGCCGTAGTGATTCCATAGGAAACACAACCTACCACTGTTTAAGTTTTTCTCACCTGAAGACTCTCCCCCCATCCTTTGTACTAAGATGGACTCTGTGGAGATGGAGGGTCCAGGGAACTTGGTATGCATGAAAGACCACAGATTCTAGAGTCTGGTGACCCCTTTGTGTAGTTGAGGGACTTGGGTTAAGTTACTGAGTATCAGTGTTCTCATTTAAAACGGGTGGAGGAGATGCCTGCTTCATAGAGATCCTGTGAGGCTCATCTGGGATGATATGACTAAGAATGATTCGCTGACTATGAAAATCCTAGGTGAATGATTAAGAAACTGGGTCATTCCTTAGAAGTTGTAAGATTGAAAAATCTATTAAGAAGAATAAGAACTGCTACTGTGTCCCCAGCCCTGTGCTAGGTGCCATACAAATAGCATCTATACTCATGCTCACAAAAAAACCTCCGTGAACAAGGGTGCATTAGAGAGAGAGGAGCGAGGCTCGGAGAGAGCTTCAGGACTTGCCCAGAGTCATGCAACCCTGGTATCAAGCCTGGCTCTGTCTATTCCCCAGATCCACGTTGCTAATGACTGTACAGAAATTCTCACTAAATCATACAACACCTGACCCAGACATGGGCTTCCTGTCCCCCAGGGCAGTTTCTCTTTGCTGTTTGTGCCTTCCATCCAATGACAGTAAGCAGAAATGTCTCAGCCCCTTGACAGCTGTGCTGACCATGGTTTGACTGGGGTACAGGATGGCTCTGTCATGTGTGGTTGGAACTGCAGTGTCATGGCTGCCTCCACCCCAGCCCTGCAGCTCCCGTACACGGGAGGAAAGGGAAGGGAAGGAAGACAGTGCACAGAATGTTCCAACATCCACACAGAGAGGGCCACCCATCCAACATTAGGTACGTGCGACAAGGATTCAAAACAGACACAGTTTGAGAGCACTCCTAACCACTTCTGGTTTGGTGCCGTCTGATTCAAATAGATCTTCACTCAAATAAACTCTTAAAAAAAAAAAAAAGCTAGACACAGCTCAGCCTAGTCACTTGCACCCCTCAGCTGCCACACTTTTCAACATGGATGTGGACACCACAGTGGGGAGGGCAGGAGGGGCTGGGACTTGGGTTTGTGGGGAACCATGATGGCTGCTGGGCTGGAACCAGACCCCTTTTGCTTGACTGCAAGAGTGGTGGCTGCTTTGAACAAGAAACAGAGAAACTCTTCTCTTGGTAAACAGCCCTCACTCAATGGTCCCAGCCAGTTTCCTTCCCACTTTAAAGGAAGCTGCTAAAGTTATCAGGCCTCAGCATAACTGAAGTCTTAGCTCACAAGGAAAAGGACTTCACTGATGCTGAACACCAGATCCGCGCCCGGTATTTTCCCAAGGTGTGTCTCTTGAGAAGACACGGATGGGTCCCTCTCCCCCGCCCGCCCATTCCCAGGTGTTGGTGGGTTTATCACGTCTCATCCTGCTTTTCTGCCCTTCCTCGGAGCTTTGCTTGGGAACGTGGAGCCCCACGTGCAGCCTGGGAGAGGAGGAGACTGGTCTCCATCTGAGCTGGCTCTATATTCTCTGGGCGTAGCGTCCGCCCCTGGGAAGGGACATCAAATGCATTTCCAAACCAAGATCTGGCGCAACGAGACCCCTGCTGCCAGACTTCTGTTTCCTTTGTGAGGAAGAGGCGGCTGCAGCCTTTAAAGCTCACTGGCTAGCAACGTGGCTCAACCTAGGAGACGCGCTCAAACCAGGCACACACGGCAAACACGGCACACAGCAGCCCCGCTACCTACAGCTCCGACCTGCAAGTTGCCAAACTGATTCAGAAGAAAGAGACAGAAGCTCAGGAAATGCAGGTTCGGGTACATGCCACACAGAGGGAAGCTGAAAAACCCACTTCTTAGTTTTCCTTGGCAAGGCAGCTGAGTTCAGACCCCCGAGGTTTAGTCAGGCGGGGAGATGGCTCAGGCAGTGTTAGGTGAGAGGGCAGAACCACTGGCTACTCACGGGCCTCGAGCGCTGTATCTTGGGAGGCGGCGGGCGAGTGGGACGGAGTCTCTGTGGCTGCATTAAAGTGGAAACTTAAGGAATCAGTACACACAGAGGTGGTTTGATGCATTTCCACACACAGCTCTGGGCATCTAGCCACCCAAACTGGAGCCCGAGGGCCATCCTTGACGCCTCCCGCTCCCATGGCTGGCTGCCGGCTCCTGCACACCCCATGTCTGAGGCCCTCTCCTCCACCTCTGGCTTGGATCACTGAAATCAGCAGGGCCCCCGCCTGGAGCTCCTCAGCCATTCTCCACACTGGCCAAGAGGGGTCTTCTAAAACGCAGTGTGACCCTGCCACGCCCCAGCTTTGAGACCTCTGCTGTCCTGGGGTGACAGTTCACCAGGGCCCTGGGCTGGCGTTCTAAATCCTCTAAGACCTGGCCTCTGCCGTGCCTTACCCAGACCCCTCCCAACCTTCCCTCGTGCTCACTCGCAGACCCTCGCATGGCCCGAGGCTCAGGCCTCCTTCATGCCTGCCCAGCAGATGGAATGACCCGCCCCACCCTGGTCTGCCTGGCAAACCTTTGCTTGTCCTTCAAGACTCTGCCAAGGTCAGGTGCTGTCCCCCAGGGCTCCCACTCATCACCCACTATTGCCCCATGTTTGCCCCTCTGCCCTCCTACTCCTTCAAATGTTCATTTCCTTGAGGGATTCATCCCTGTACCTTGGGAAAATGTATCTTCTCAATAAATGTCTGATGAATAAATACAATTTGCACAAAATGCTTGGCTTTTGAATAAAAATCAGTGGAGCACAGATCACTTAGCTCGCCCCTTGAACCCTCTGTGTCGAAAGTCAAGCTTTGTTCTCTCAACAGCCTGCCCAGATATCTTGATGCCCCGGACAGCAGGGCAGATGAACACAGTGTAAGGAGAGTAAAGTCCACACTACACCAAGGTCACGGACCCTTGGTAAACCCTGGGAGGCTTCTGATTGGTTCTTCCCATCAGCCTTGTGGTTCACAGAGGTCCATCATTATGCCACAAAGTCCAGACCTGCACTTCCCGTGACAGGAGCCAATGGCCACACAGAGTGAGTCCAAATTAAGATGTGCTGTTAAGTGTAATACGCACATTGGATTTCAGAGAATTAGTTTGAAAAAGAATGCAAGATATCTCAATAATTGTTTACATTGATTATATGTTGAAATGAAAATGTTTTGGATATTTTGGTTAAATATATTATTAAAATTAATCTCGTCTGTTTCTTTTTACTTTTTAATACAGTTACTAAAATATTTAGAATTCCATATGTGGCTCGCATGTGTGGCTCCTGTTACATTTCTCTTGGACGGCACTTCAGAGCTTCACTTGGTTGGAGTGGTCCTCCAGACAGCAAACCTGCCTTACAACTCCTCCACACCCGACTCCTAGGAGGAGGGGCTGTGTCTCCAGAGTTCCTGGGTCCCTGGTGCCCAGCACAAGGCCTGTCGGAGTGGCCTATGGAGAAAGTGGGCTGACAGATTTAGTGGAGAACTGGGGTCCCTCATGGCACACTAAGAGCACATCTGGATGGAAATACAGTCTGGCTTCCTGGATCCTGTGCTGTTTGGAGTGCTGGCGAACCCATACTCAGTGACCCTTCTTCAGCTGGAGGCTGTTGAGGGTTGGGATGCCACCTGGCGAGATGAGCATGACTGTCCACAGGTGCGTAGGCTGCGGTCCTCATCCAACCCCTCAACCCTCACACACACCGTCTGCTTCCCCCATCACCTTCAGCTTCCCTTGATCTCGGCCCCTCTGCTTCTGGGTGGCCTCTTTCTCAAGCCCCAGAGCCCTCACCACTAATCACCTCTGACCTGGCCGGTGGGGGTGACAGCATGGCTGGGTGTTTAGGAGATGACCTCTGGGGTCAGACAGTCTTAGACTGAACCCAACCAAGCCCTCCATTCACCCTGTGGCCTGCGATTTAACCATCCAAGCCTGACTTTCCTCATCTGTAAATGCAGGTAATGGCACTACCCACCCGAGGGGACCGTTAGAAAGTTTCCATGAGATGATGTTTGCCAAGATCTTTGGCCAGAAGACACCAGCGACTATCACTGTTAGCAGCTTTCCCAGCCTCCAGCCTCTCCCCCTCCCAACCATCTTCCATCTTATTCAAGGGTGGACTTAAAAAAAAATACATGCCCAATTATGTTCTTTGCCAACCTAAATCATCCCAGTGGAAGGCTGGCATCTCCTGAGCTATCTTCTGAGAAATACCATCCTGGGAGACGCATTGTATGAAAGAAGAAAAGGGGGTTCCCCTGGCAGACATGAGAAGTGTTGAGTCTTGCTCTGTCTGGAGATTCACGATGCTGGTTAGCACAGGAAAGCCTGTCAACCCTTGTGATAAAAACCCTACCCTCAACAGGAAAAACACAGTTAACTCTTTTTTCCCCCCATAAAAGTCCTGTTTCCCATATTTATTTGAACAGACTCACATCCCCTATAATACTTGTTAAATATCCCCTGGAAAATGCTGACTGAAGTTTTCAAAGCCCTGGGCCCCACACATAAGTCTCTGTAAACTCCTCTCTCCCCTCAACCCTGCCCCACTCACCCCCTTGCTCTCCCTGAAAGCTCAGGTGTTCTTGAAGGCTGCTCCTGAAACACCTTCCATTTCCTTTTGTCTCACTCTTGGTGCCTCTTGTTCATCCTTTGCTGTCTGTCTCAAGCACCACCTCCCCCAGGGGGCCCTCCCTGCCCTTGCCTGAGCAGTGAGGGTCAGATGCTCTGCCTGCCATGTATTCTTGGTACAAAGGTTGTAATTATCAATTCACTCATCTCATTTCTCTGCTTATCCTGGGGTCTAGTGTGGTACTGGATAAATAGGTGCTCAGCAAGATTTCTGGCTAAAGCTTCCTGGCACATGTATAAGAAACTCAACAAATGTCAGTTCTCCAGATTCTGTAATTATTTTGCTTTGATTGTCATCAGGAAGTATTAGCTCTTTCGCAACAGAATTTGTAAATGGCGGGAGGAAAGCAGCCTCTTGACCACTCGCAACCTAGAAACTAGGAGAGTAAACCAGGGGGATTTATAGACACCGAGAGAGGGTAATGCGGTACACATGTTCTGAGTGGGACAATGGGTGGATCACAGCAGCTCCCCCAGGGCAAGGCGTTGCTAAGAAGCTTCTGCCTCTTGGAGGGGAGGGGGTGAGAGGGCTGTTGAGCTGTAGTGGTTGCAGTTCCCCAAATATGCTGGGGGGCATGACAGCAGGGGACACAGGCTGAGGAGAGCTGAGTCCTCTGGGGACAATTAGAAAAGGCCATAGCGTGGAGCAGTGGTGACTTAGGCCAGAGGAGAGGGTGCAGAGGGAAGCTAGGAAAAAAATCAACTCAACATACTGTTTTCTAGAACATGGCTCCACTGCTCGGCAAGTGACTGAATGTGGGGTTACGATAGATTGAGGTGAGGCCCGAGAGGACTGCATTGCTGGCCAGACTCTGTGAAAGTCATTTAAGTAAACTGGAACCCCCACCCTACCCCCACCCATGCTCTTTAAGTCCCAGGTTCAGGCGGACTTGTCTGCTTCTTCCACGGCTCTAGTGCCAGGAACTTATCCTTCCACGGACAGGGACACAGCCTGGAGGGAAGGAGAGTGGCCTGCTCTCAGGCCTCTTGACTGTAAATCCAGGGCCCCTCCCACAGCTGGAGGAAGAGGAGACAAAACCAGAAGAGCCTTTGAGCAGAGAATCGAGAGGTCCAGGCACTTTTACAGAGGAATCATGTCACGTGTGATCCTCAATTCCCTGGCTACACAGACGGCTGGTTCTTAAGTGAGCTTAAATAGGCTGGGCCTTTGGCAATCTTTGGCTAAGAATAGCTCTGTTCAGCAGTTGATCTGGCACTCCAGTGGGGGTGCTGGAGATTTCAGTGGCCAACACAAGCACCCGCCTTTCTGAAGGTCACGTGGAGTCCAGACACAGATTCACTCCCCCAGAGTGGAAAGATCCCTCTTGTGAGCAGTGATGGAACAACTGCCTGGGGCCAGGGCCTGGGGATTCAGGAGAACAGGACAGAGTCTGTCCTTAAGGGGTATATGATATACCTTTCTTAGAGTACAAAAAGCATTGCCAAAACCCCAAGAAATAGACTTTGGAAAGACTCATGTTCATGACTTGGCTCTGTCCTTTTCTAGTTGAGTTCAATACTGGCTCTGCCATTTGGCACATTATTCAATCTAAGCCTCAGTTAAGTCTTCTGTAAAATGGAAATAACTCCAGAGTCACCAGCACTGGCGTGAGGATGCTACAGGAGGGCATCCCAGCTGTGGGAGGCTCTGGTCCGGCAAACTGCTGATGATATGAGACCATCCGATCCTCTGTCCTTCCCTTAAACCCACAAGTCTTCCCAGAAGAGTCTTGTGAATGCAAGGATCTTGGCATCCTCATGCTTTGAGCAGGGCACTGTTGAAAGGGACTGGGTTTTCCTAATCTCTTCTATTTACATGATGTATTTTCCTTTCAAAGCATTTCTACTTCTCTTCTTTCCTTTGAGCCTCATGTTCCCTGGTGAGGCAAGTTAGAGGAGGGTTATTCCCCTGCAGAAGAGGTGGCCCAGAGAGGTTAAGTGACTAACATGAGGTCACAGAGCTAGTAGCAGGAACTAAAACAAGCAGGTTTTCTTAGTTCATTGTGCTATCCGTGTCAACTGAAATTTCCAAAGTCATTTGGAATCCTTTCTGATTCGGTTTTTCTACTCTGTATTCTTTCTGAAGTTGGACTCTGCTGTTAAGAGATCTGTGCCTTAGAAAGCAGGCTGGAGAGAGAATGACTGACATCCTCACCTTCCTTCCTTATTTTAGCATCTCTTTCCAGTGCTTTCCAAAGAAGATTCTCGTCTTGATTCATTTAACAAACAATGGGGTATATTTTGTACAGGAAAAGGGCACAATCCTGAATAAGACCCAGTCCTGCCCTCAGAGGGTTCTCACTCTGATGGAGGGGTTATAACACAGAGGAGAGAGGGGTGTTGAGGTGTGTGGAAGTGCCAAGGAGGGGCTTTTCTATCTGATGGGGGGTAGTACAGAATTTAGGTGCATGAGATGGGAACCACAGTGATCCAGCAAGACTAACTGAGGGTGAATATGAGGATGGGGTAGGTTGGGAGGAATGGCCTGTGGAGGTCACATAATTTAAGGCCTTGAATGCCAGCGTAAGGAGTGTGGGTTTTCTCCTGAGTGCAGTGGGAAGAATTCAGGTAGGAAGGGACATATCAGAGGCCTTTGGTGTTCTTGACGTAGAAGATGGATGGGAAGAGGTTGGGTGGGCTCCTAAGGACAGACACTCTCTTCCAGCTATGGTCTGCCTCGGCCTCCATGTTGTCAACTCACCAGCTGGCCACGTGACTGCTGGGAGATGTGGACATGAGCGGGTAAGCCCCAAAGTGTGACTGACACGGAAGTCCCAGAGAAGAGAGGGACTCTTTGACCTCTGCCAGTCTCTGCCTGGCCCTCGGCATTTATATCTGTCAGCTGTGGGGACCAGGTGAGCATGTTCATTGGATATGAAACCCACATTGATGAGAACAGCATCTGATTTGCAGCTAATTTGTTGATGCAGCAAAACACATTGTTTCCAAAAGGTCAGGAGGGGAAGCTGTGTTGGAATATCAACTTAATTACCTGGGTGGCATGGATGAGCGGGCGCCCAGCGTGGGGTGGAGAACGCTTCACTGCTGGGTGCAGACCTGGGGCAGATAGTGAAGCAGGGGTGGAGGCAGGGGCAGCCTGCGAGGGGGCGCAGAGCCCAAAGCTCTTGTGGCCTGCTGTGAACTGATGCCTAGTCAGTGTACTCGCCAGCCCAGGAAGCCTCATGCCAGGAATGAGGGTCATGACTCCATTTCACAGATGAGGGGAGGCAAAGACTTGCCCAGGGTCACTCCGAGCAGTGGATGAGTGTCAAAGAGCTCAACTCGTGTTAATCATGCACTGGTCCTGTGATGGATGTGGGAGGGGCTGGCTGTTCTGGAACCAATGCATGGATTTCCCCAGTCCCTAAGGAGGACATGCCTTGGACCATCCCTTCAACATTCCTTCAAGGTCAGAATCAGTCTCGCCATTTCACTGCTGGGAAAGCAGGCTCAGAGAGGGGAGACAGGCACTACCTAAGGCCACGCAGACGTGAAATGTCAAAGTCAGTGGGGCAACAGGCTAGACTGCAAGCGGGGACCAGAGGTGTGGGGAAGGGGGTAGATGACCAGAGATGCCAAGCAGCTTCACTGGGGCGGCAGCCAGGGCCTCCGCACTTCCTGTTCCAGGGGCCAGAGAAGGTGGGGTGCATGCAATGGTGGCTGGAGGCATAAGAATGGTGGCTTCCAAGGTCAGCCTCAAAGGGGGTCTCAGATCCTTTGGGTCTGAACGGTGTCCTGAATTGTCCCTTTTCTGTCAGATTTCCTCTACCCACCCAGAGGAGGCCCTGGCATCCTCAATGGGGAAGTGGGGGAAATGCTGGGGGCTTCTCTGTCCCAGGGATGTGCCCCAACCACATCCGTTGCCAGGAATGGACAGGGTGAAACAGAAAATTCACAATTAAACCCTGTCACTGTTTAATGAGGGAAGAGTTCACCTGGTTAATTTTCCTGGCTAGTAGCCACATCAATGCTCTGACCTGTGCATGAAACGGCCCCAGCTGGGAGAGGAAGACAAAGCTTTCTGTGGCTTTACAAAGGGCCTCTGGGCTGAGAGCAAGGCTCCTCTACTCCTCAGGAAGGGAGAGCTGCTATTATGCAAGGTATGGAAATAAAAGAGGGCTTCTTTTGATAGGCCTCCAGAAAGGAGTGTATTGAAGCTATATTTGTGTGGAGTGTCTCCTTTGAAATGCCCAACCAGCTCTCTCGGGCACAGCTCTCGCCTGTCCCCCAACTCCTGTCATTATCTTGAATCCTCTCGTCCACACTTGATAGAGCTGATCCTGCTTGTTGGGGAGGATCAAATGCTTGTCTCCGCTTCAGAGTGTCAGCGAGGGTGCTGGAGAAGACTGCGCTGGTGTCCTACAGCACGTGCTCTGTACCGACAGTGCTGGCCAGGTCCTGGGCCCCTCGGGGGGACCCCGGGGTCCTCGGGCCCTGTGGTATCTGCAGAAGTAACCCTCAGCTCCAGGTTCTAATCTGGGAGGGTGCTCACTGAAAGACGCTGCATGGGATGGACTTCCCCATCAGAGCTGAGTGAGACGTCTCCATCCTGTTGCACACACGGTGAGAGGTGTTTCTTCATAGGGGCGGGAGGTGGGGAGGGGCCTCACTCTGGAGCACCCTCGACAGGACAGGTTTTACCCAGTATATCCTGGTCAGTTCTAAAGCTCAGACAGAGGTGCGGCCGTGATCCCTCCTGCCCGGATCGGCACACTGCACGAGGAAGCTGGTGGGGCTGGCCTTTGAGCCCTGGTCATCAAGAGCCCTGGTCATCAGACTCTGGAGAGAGGTCCTATGTGCCCGTGGCTAATGGCCATCAGGCAGCCTCGGTGGGGGGCTGGGGACTGAACGTGGCCCCTCGAAGAAAAGCCGAAGCGCCTGCCGTCGGGTCTGGAAGCCAGTGTCCCTGGAGAGGGGCCGCCGGGGACTCAGCCGCCTCAACAAGTCACCTTGCGAGGCCATTCTCTCCGCCGGGCCCGTGAGTGAGAGCTGAGCTGAGAGATGGCTTTGCCTGGTCCTGAGAGCGAAGCATTCTTCCCCGATGTTGACAGGAGTAGTATTTTGTAGTGGTGCTGGTTAATTTGTAGTGGCATTTGTGGTTTGAAGCCTTGTCAAGATCCCTGATTACTTCCCGTGCAAGGAGCTCGGCTGACGGGGAAGTTCACATGCTGAACAAAAGCGGTGAGGCAGCTGGGAGGGAAGGCAGCGAGGGGGCCGGGTGACCCCGGCCGCTTGGGGGACAGAGGTGGGGGAGGGAGGAGGGCCAGCAGTGGGGCAGGGGAAGGGGGGGCTTTTGTTTTTAGTCAGGTGCAGCTGCTCGGCCTCAATCGGTGGCATCCCTTGGCGGCCCGAGGTCGGGCAGCAGATGCGGCTGTGGCTGGGCAGGGGCCAGGAGCCTTGCTGACGCGTGCCATTCTCTGCCCACAGGAGCAAGAGGCGGGGGCTCCACTGCTACCCACAGCGGGCCAGCCATCTGGGATTCCATCAAGGGTGCCTGGGTGACATTCCCAGGAGGGCGTGATGCGAGGAGGGGCTTCCAGATGTTGGGAGGGAGAATCCCCCTCTGATAGAAGCAGTGGGCAGGGGGGCTGTTTTGAGGCACTTGCTATGTTCCAGGTTCTGTTCTAGAAGTTCTACCTGGAAGATCTCTAGTGATCTCAACAACCCTGCAGAGAAGGTAAAACTCCCCATTTGGCAGATGAAGAAACTGAGGCTGCAGTGCTCAGTGACTTGCCCAGGCCCCACCGCTAACAGGTGGCAGAGCCAGGCTCCAGACTCAGGTTAAGTCTGACCCCAAAGAAGCCCACACTCCTTCCATCAGACCTGATACACAAATGGCAGAAGGAAGATGTTAAAATTTACCCCTTGTGAATGAGGGTGTTCCCCCCTCCTGGGGGAGTTCTTCCCCCGCCCATATCCTTTGAGCTTTTTGCCTTGTTAGGTCTGTTCTGACCACACAGACATGTTCTTCTTTGCAGCCACCTACACATCCCCAGGCCTGCATCCTGACTTGGGGAGGGTTTGCTCAGTACATTTAAGGGCTGGGGCCCACTCAGCAAAACCAAGGCTAATTTATCATCTCAGGAATGATGTCCACCTCAAGCAGTACACCACTAGGAAATTAAAATAAACATCTTCTCCTGATTCTGCAGTTGTACAGACAGGATTGCACAGAATCCTGTGATTCTCCAGAAAGGGAGTCTGGTGATTATGACAGCTTCCACATGGCTCTCCCTGCCACTGGCAGCCCCCGTCCCGGCCCACCCACAGCTCGGGGGACTGGTCACATCCTGCAGGCAGTCCTCGACAGGCCATTCAAGACCTGGTCCCTGGCCCACCAGCTCCATGTCCCATCACACTACAGGCAGCCCCCCATGTCCAGCCTCACAAAGACCTGCCCTGCGCTTCTGTGCCACAGCCCTTCCCAAGGTACGTGCTTGCTCTGTGTGCCCTCCCCACACCTGCTGACCTGGTGGGCTCAACTGTTCCCTCAAGCCTCTGTCCCCTTCCCAGATGCCATCCCTTTCTTCCTGGCTGGATACAGCTGGGCTTCTCTCTTCTGTCCCTCTGCTAAAGACAAGGAGCTCCTCACAAGTGCCATGGTATCTTGGTCACATCATGATCCTGGGCTCTAGGTGTAAGGCCTGCGCATGGTCAGTGCAGGGTAGATGCTTGCCCAAGACTGTAGGACCAGCCTCAAATGGTCAGCAAGACCGTCGCCCAGCATTTGACCAACGTGGACCAACTGGCTGTCATCCTGTCACTGAGTGGAGCTGTCCACTAAGCTGGCGATGTTTCTGATCAGGACTGGCCTGCTTCTGATCAGTGAAAACTCCCAACCTACAGGCACCCTGGTCTAACAGGTTGAGCCCAAGGCCACCCCAAAGAGCCAGACTTTCTGAGGAGAATGCATAGGTGGGAAGCTTAGATGTGAAATATCCCCAAATTTCCCCCATGTCTGTTAAAGACAGTCAGGTTTGCCAGACAGATTTTTTTTTTTTTCTCTTCCCTTGGAACAAATGGATGGAGATCCTGGTTTTAAAATTCCTGGACCCTGGAATACATTTCTATCTGTGTCAAAGTCTAGCCCTCTACCGCCTCAGCAGAGTTTAAAATCCTAGCTAATAGGTTAACAACTGTTTTTCTTCAGCTTCAAATGAAGAATATCAGAAGGCTGGGGGGATATGCAGCTCTCCAATTTGTACGGACTGCACACAGCTCCCTGCAACGTGTGTTTGACAGGACTGACATTTTGTACCGCTGTGAGATGGGAAAACGTGTGACATTTTTATTCATGGTGGCGTACGCCCTTGTAATGATCAGCTCTGGTCGATGTGCTTACCGCAGCAGCCCCAGAGCCCTCGGAGAACAAACAGGAGCCCAAGGTGCCATCAGTTCGACTGCCTTATTAAACACCGCCAGGATCCTAACGAAGACCAACTGCTGGAAAATCTCACTGTCAAATCCTCAAGGACATTGTCAGCGCACAGCTGACTGCATATATTTTTCATTTAAAATACTGAAATCCAGCCTTGTGCCATTACAACCAAGGGGAGGGGCACCCACTCCCGTGGCCATTCTGTCAGCTGCCTCTTTGGAGCTCCGGGTGCTGGAGCCGGATGCCCAGTGGGGTTCACGACTCAAGAGGGGGGCAGCAGGAGATGGGAAACCGACCTTCTGAAAACGCAGCCCAACCTGAAAGTTTCAGGGCTCTGGTGAAAGTCACTTGAAAAGTCTACCCACCAAGTCCTAAGTCTGAGTGAATGTGCATAATAAGAAAACGCGATCCCCCCCACAAGCTGACTGTCTTCCTTGAGGTACAGCCCCTCACACCCCGTGCCTTGGTGCTCAGCAGCCTTCTGCTGGTGGCAGACCCTAAGCCAGCTGTAGGAACACACGGCCGTGGCAGGCTGCACACCTTGGCAGCAGAGCTGCGCGTCAGGGCGCCCACCTGCAATCTCACCACCCGCCTCGACTCCAAGACCTCGAGGTCAGCACGCAGGAGGACCTCCTCCCTTCGTTGGTCATTTCGAATGCTGATGCACTGATGGATGGCAGCCAATCACGTGGCCGGCCTCGGAGCTTCTTGTGGTGGTTACGCAGGGTGGTTTGGTTATGGCTGTTCACGCTAACGTACTGATGTATTTATTTTGTAAGTATGTATTATTTATGCAGTGCCTCTATTTCCATGCTCCAGCCCTGATGTACCAAGACATACTCTGCTATTTATTTATGGGGTCCTTGGCGTAACAAGCCTAACAAGACACCCCTGTGTGGTTCTTACGGGTTTGCAACAAACTGTAAGTGGTTGGCTAAACAACTGGATGTTCTCCATCCATCATGGGCAGAGGCTTGCATTTTAAGAGGCTGCCCATAAAGCTGGTTTAGCATAATATTGTACATCATCCTTGGCAGAAATGCCCTGGGATGCTGAAGAGCTGGCAACCCAGTGAGAAGGAGCTCTAACCTTCCTCGTTATGGGATGGGGCATGGGATAAGAGTAAGCCATGGGTACCCTGATTACAGGCCCCAGAGTGAGGGGGGAAAGGAAAGCGGATGGAAGACAGTCCCGCAGCAAAAGCAGGACAGTGGAGGTACCTTGTCTCTGCCCAGCTGGCCACTCTGTCCCTCCACAGAGCCTTTCCAGTGATCCTGTTCATCCTAATAGATGCACCTTTCATTGCAGGCTGTACCTCAAACCTCCCCTTAGAGCACGCTGGCTGGAGGAGAGAAATGCAGCCAGCAGCCAGCCTTGTGCCATTCCAAGGTGAACACCAACAGCTCCCAGGGAGGGCCTCCAGTGGACTGCGGTATCTGTCCCTTTGGTCTCCTGGACCTCTATCTCATCGTTCCCTCATCTTCACATCCCATGAGCTCTTGTCAGAATGCTGGCAGGTTGTCTCACCTGCTTCCTCCCCTTCCTGCAGTGGCTCAGAGCGAATCCTCCTGGGGCCATTCCCTCGAATATAATCCCGCACTGGCTCCTGACACCCAAGAGATGCCATTCAAGCTGCCCCAAGTCTTGGTCCCCAACTACCTCTGCAGTTTGCCTCCTGGCCTCTCCTTTACCCCACACTAGCCCCCTGCTTCTCTGAAGAGTTGGGACTCGCCTCCCCTTTGCTATGTCATTCTCTTTACCTGGGATGCCCCCCTCCTCTGGCTCTACCTGATGTACAACTTATCTTTCAAGATTCAGCAGAAAAGTCACTGAGAAGGCACCCCTGGTCTCCCCAGACATTCTCAGGACTTCTCTCCAGTCAGAACACCTATATCCACTAGCATTTCTCTTTGCATATGGCTTGTTCACTGTGTCTCCCAGACAAACAGTGCCAAGAAGGCAGGACACACATCTCACGCATTTGTGATCCTGGGGACTTGAACAGGGCTTGGAATCCAACATGCCTCATAGTACACTGGATAAGTGAAAGAAGGCGCTGAAGGCATAAACAAGTAACTCAGAGTTCTGCCTGGCATCAGGTTTTTTAACCACAAAGACAGGAGGGCAGCAGGGGAAGAATTCTTAGCTGGTCATCATGGCTTGGGCAATGGGAGGTGTTTGGTAGACAGCTCAGGGGTGTAAGTGCCCCTCTGTCCTGCCCGCTCTGTGCAGAGAGCTATGCTCTATGCAGCACACCTGGAGCACCACCATCTCCTGCCTTCTGCTGACCACTCTACCTACCTGGCCTCCTGAGGCACCACCTTGCCAAGGTTCAACCTACTAACCCTCTGGAAACGTTCGCTATCAACCTCTCCAGAAAGTGAAAACAGGGATCCACCCAGAAGGGGTGAGGGGCCAGGACATCCCAAGGAGGGCGACCAGGTGGCTGTAACCATGGAACCATATGGCTGATGGGCAGTAAGGTCTCAAAAATACAGTTTACACTGCTTCGAGGCCATGTTAATCCCCCAACACTTCGCATGTTAAGTGAGATATAATCAGCGGTCCTTTGGGAGAAGTCCCTTTTACATATTCTCTTCTAGTAATTTTATTACATTTTAAAATTCTTTACAGTATAAACGAAATGATTCGATATTCTAGAAGACATGGAATTAAGCAGACTGACAATAAAACTAAGCCAGCAAAAACAATGACCTGAGTTAGGGACACAGTCAGTGCCATCTCAGGTCGAGTGGGCAGGAGGCTGGCAAGCTGCCTTTGCTGCTGTCACCACCAAGCTGTCCCAGGTCCAGCGAGCTGAATGGTGTGGTGGAAGAAGGTGGGGTCCTGAATCTGAATCCATCCTACCAACCAGGGGATTATGGTAAGGCCCCAGATCCCAGTGAGAAGTGGGGCAGTCATGGTCCTTCCTGCATCAGTCTGGGGAAGATGCTATGGGAAAATGCAAACACCCACTGATCACACTGCCCGGCGCCCAGCAAGCACTCAGAAGGGCAGCACCGCTGGTGTTCTTAGTCCTGTCTGAAGAAGTTTAGGGCTCTGTTAGGTTTATTCTTGGAAGAAAGCAAAGTCTCAAGTCCAGGCAGCAGCCATGAACCTTAGCCAGGAGTTGGGGAGAAACAGAACAGTGTCCTTGATCTCCTTAGCCACCCGAAGCCACACTGCTGGATTCTAAGCATGTCCCAAACCACTGGCAGCCACAACCAGATACCCCAGGAACCAGACAAAACTGAGGCAGAAGGCTCGATGAGAGAGGTACAGTGAGGGGAGGGCCTGGGCTCCAGTATCAGGGGGACCTGGTCTGGAAATCTTGCTCTGCCATGTACAGTGTGATCTCGGGCAAGTTGCTTGACTTCTCTGAGCATCAGCTTTCTGGGGATAATAACAACTGTACTGATGTCATAGGATGTTGAGAAGACTCCGGGAGGTGATACCTGTTGAGGGGCCTGGCTTCCACGAGTAGGTCTGCATGAGCATGAAAACCAATTTGACTCATCTGACCCCTCCTCATCCTGCCACGTCTCAGTCAGCCCTTGTCATACCCTGCCGCCCCTCCCAGCATGGCCAGGTTAATCATTCAGTTCATCCCCCAAAGGGCTCAGGGATTGATGGGGGACAAGGCGACAGGCAGCTCCCAGCACAGCTCTCCAATGGCCGCGGGGCGGGGACTGCCAGCGACACTGAGCTGACTGAGGATCCTGCTTGTGGGATAGAATTTATTTTCCATATATTATGTTTTATTTCCCCTTCCCTGCTGGGATAAACTCTCCACCTTTGGCAGAGAGAATTCTAATCTGAGAAAATGCCTCCTCTGGTCTCGCTGAATCAGATTTCCTGCTCCTGTCCTGCTGGGCTCAGTCTCTCCCTGGCAGGGAGCTGCTCCAGCACAGACCTTAAAAGAAATGCTGCTTTTGGGCTCTGGTCAGTCCTCTGGCAAAGAGGCCCCGCTGTCACACTGCTGAACACAGACAGACTTGGGGGACGCAGGAGGCCTGTTGCGCTCACGTGGCACCACATGCAGGGGTCCTCGGGTGAACACAGTCCTGCAGAACAACAGCTAGCCCTCCCCTCTTTTGGTCTCTCCTGCTCTGCTGAATTGACTGGCGGTTCAAGGGCATGGGGAGTGCACAGAGCTGCCTCCCCTACTCCCCATGACCCAGGGCCTTTCGTGTAGTCACTGTTTACCACTCAGTCATTCCCTAGACTCCCTGGGCAACTCATCTGCACAGGCCCTGGGAGGGTACTAAGGTCACAGGGAGGAGGCGGCCACTATCCGTGTCTGGGGACAGTGTGGCTGGCACAGGAAAAGTGCTGGCCCAGAGCTGGGAGGGGCTGGCTCTGCTGGGAGGAGTCAGGGAGCCTTGTGGTGCAAAAAGCGCTTGAGCAGGCCCTGAGAGGTTGATGGCATTTTGTTAGCTGGACAGAAGAGGAAGGACATTGCTGCACTGGAGACAGTAGGAGCCGATTTGTCTCTGGGCCCCCCAGCACCAGATCGGGGCCTGGACTGGAGCAGACACCCACAAAGAGCTGGTGAAGGAGTGAATATGGAATCATGTTGGGCACTTCAGGAGAAGAAGGGACCCTGCCCCGGGTGGGGACACTTGGCAGAGCCTTGTGGGTGAGAAGGAACTGGCCTGACGTCATCAATGCAGGTGCCTCCAGCCCAGCAGACCCGGCTGTGGTCAGGGTTTGGGGAGGGATCTGGGGGACTGGGTAAGTCCTCCTGATCATCCAGCATGTCCGTGCCCGGGAAGGGACTCCTGGAGAAGGACCCCATTCCTGAGGATTCAAGGGCTCACCTGTCTCACTACTTGCTGATGTTTCTGATGCCCCTTGAGCCCCCCAGATCAGCAGACGAGAGTGACGGGCAACCCCCGGGATATGAAGGATGCATGGGCACAGTGGGGCTGATGCCCAAGTGGAACCAAGGTGGGGCAAGTCTGGGGAAGGCCAAAGACAGCCTAAGACAGTGGAGTGAATGGAGCTCGTGAGACAGGAGTGGATGAAAAGCAGACAGTGGAGCTGCCAGAGCAAAGGAGATGCTGGAAACCACAGGGGTAGTTGGGCTCCCCGTAGAGTAGAGAGTCGGAGGGGACAGGCCAGGGCTGAGGAAGAGCTCTGTCCAAGGGAAGGAGGACAACAGACAGCTCCCTTGGTGGGAAGCCCAGTTCAGATCTCCCGCCTTGTTGGACTAGAACTTCATCCAACCATCAGTTTCCTGCTAGGCGGCCTGATTTCCATTCCTTGGTGTGTTTCAGTCAGACCTTTCTGGAGGCTCTACCTTGGGCCAAAGGAATGGTTTAGAAGGCAAGAATTCTCTACTGCAACTGGCCAGAGAAAGCATGGGGAGTGCGTGGGCGGGTGTAGGGAATTTCAGGGCTTAACTGAAGTCAGTTGCTACCCCATCCTAGAACAGGTTACAACGGGGTTACAACGGCAGCTGTGTTTGGTCTCTCAGGTTCAGAACCTTCACCAAGTATCTGAGACACGGCCTGGAGAAAGCTGCTCCACATAAACTAGGACAACGAGCTCTCTGCCCAGTCCTTGAAGCTGATGGAGAGCAAGGGTGTTCATCAAACATTGCGTCTACTCTACAGGAATCTCCAGCAAGTCAGCAGTGATGAGGTGATGGGCGCCTCCTAAGCATGTTGGTGGGGAATCACCCCCCAAACCAAACTGGTTGGCATTTAAAACAAACAAAAAGGAATTTTGAGATGGCCCATGACACGATCACACACCAGATGGATTCTGTCCACAGGATGACACGAAACCAGTCACTGTGACACTGTGGGCCCCCTGAAGGCAAGATATGGCCATGTGATCATCACCGTTTTCACAGGTGTGGAACAGAATGGGTATCCATGATTATCTGCTGAACAAGTGACCTTGGCTCTTTCTCTGCTCCTGGGCCCTGGGTTGCTGCTGACCTGGCACACCCCACTCCCTGGAAGCTGTCACAGGCGACTATGTCCATCTCTGTAACCTACGAGCCCTGATTCCTACCTCCCTGCCATGCACTCACTGTCCCCTCTCTATCTGGTGCCTGGTTGACCTCTGACCCTGACTCTCCACCATGTATACTGTTGATTTCAAGATTGCCCACTGCTTTGTGTATGAACTTTTCTCTGCCATCAGACAAGGGGACAAGGGCCTGGGACAATGGCTCCTGTTTGGCCTCTGTGCACACTTATTGGTTTAATCTGTTTGCCTTTTTGATAACAAGCCCCTGATTTCCTTTCCAGGAACCACCGTTCCTTCACTTCTGAGTGTGTGTTTCAGGAAGAGCCTTATCCCTGGGACTCAGGGAACCCAGGCATGTGACCCCACCCTTCCTGCGGCAGTTACTAGGAAGGGACTCTCTCCCACTGGCTCACTCCTGGCAGATTATGGCCGGGAGTTGCTGCAGTCACCTGGCCACCAGCAAGGGAAAGTCCCCTGAGAGCGGCACCAGCAGAGGAGGCCAAGCCAAATGCAGCCAAATACGGGTCCGGTTGATTAGATTTAATATCTAGGTCAAGCCATACTTGAAGCTGGTATGAGGAAACAATTTCTCTTTTGGGGTTTATGTCCCTGGCAAACCAAAGAAACCTAACTGATGCAGAGTCCCTGGTCTCAGGGACTGGACTGGCTCCTGCCACCTCCAATACTAACCCCTACACACGTCCAGTTTCTGCCTTGCATTCGAATCCCAAGAAAGCATCCACTGTGCCTTTGGTGTCTCGCGACGGGTTTGGTGTGCAGCGTACACCAGGTGCAGGATACTGGCTTTCTCATGTTGGTGCCAACTGAGGCCCAGAAACATTAAAGAAGGCCTGGGGTCTAGAAGGAAACTAGGAACAAGGATTACCTGTGGTTCAACATCCTGGGATCCTGGGTAAACTGCCTAGGCTGCTGCATAGACCCCATCACGACAAACCTAGCAGGAAACTGCTGGGTTCTTAGCACAGAGCTGGGGCTTGAACCTGAGGTCTATTAATAGACAAATGGCTTTGAATCTTGACTGCTGCTTCTGAGTTGTAAACCTTGGCTAATCCCCTAACCTCTCTGGGCCTTGCAGAGGAGACAATACCTGAGACCCAGCCGTGGCTGAAAGGACTAAGTGGGCTGACCTGTGGGAACTGCCCGGCATGGTACCTGGAATTGGGACATAGACCCAGGTCTCCAGGTCTCAGTGAGGTGCCTGGCACGTGGTGAGCAATTCAGTGTCACAGCCCCCCTCTACTCCCTCACTGCTTTTCAACCATAAGAGGAGATCAAACTGCTGTGAAACTGCTCAAACTGCCCAAGACCTAGCAGGAAGGGGGTGGACAGTACCCCCTAGCCCTCTGCAGTCCTCTTAACTTGTGCTGAATTGAGGTCAGGTGGTGGAGCTTAGAAAGCAAATTGCAATTTTGAACCTGGATTTTCATTTGGCTGCTGATATTGCTCGGCCCTTCCATGGCATGCCAGGAGCCCTTGAACTCCCTGTGGCAAGAGGAATACTATTTGAGAAGGCAACATTTTATGTTTAATAAGAAATTGCTTGGATTTTCAACTCAATCCTTATGAATGTCCAGAATCTGACCTCTCTTTTTTGATTGGCAAGTTTTTCCTCTTGAAGTCGAACATGGCTGCTCACAGGAGCAAAGCCTAGCCTTGTTAATTTTGCATCAGAAAGCTGTCTCTGGGCTACCTGGACTTTTGGGGAAAGTGAGGCCACACGTGTCCCACCAGTCGCCCTCTCCAGACATACCCGACAAGCCCACAAGGGACCACCACCACTCTGGGCAATGGCAGAGAGTGAGAAGAGCTCTGCAGCTGCCTGCCGGCACTGAGGGCACAGCTGCCTTTCAGTCACCCTGCAGCTGGCACGTGGGAACTGGAGGGAATGGAGCCAGAGACCACCCCAGACGTGCCTGCTTTTTCACACAAAGTTATGGCTGAAAGAGTAGAAAAAGGAATGATGGAAAAGGGGGAAATATGATTTGGAAACAATAGGGATTGAAGGGGCAGCCTGCAGAGGGCTCTGCCTCATGGTCTGTGCAGGCACGGCTGGTAAGTCAGGCCAAGGAGGCACTTGGGATGGCAGACCACGACGCTCGCTTCTCACTCATGCCTGGTGCCCCAGCCTGCGTCCTGGCCCCTTCCGCTCATGTGTCTGAGTCAGACTTGGGCACCTTCTCCTGGCTGTGCCCCCAGCGCCTCTCCCTCTGCCCAGTGATGCCAGCCCTCCTTGGTTTAGTGCTGACTTTCCACAAGAGCGTAGGCACTTGGGTCAGTTACATGTGTCCACGAGCCAGGGTGGCTGCCACTGAGGGGTGTATGTCCTGAGAGCCGCCGGGTGATGGATGTTGGGAAGACAGGCTGACTGGGAGGCCCTGTCTGTAGGTGACTGACATCGGGCTCTGCTTCTGCTCCACTGGAGGAAGACACTGATGTTTACTGAGCACCCATGTGCAGCACGGAGCCAGGTGGACGGTGCCTTGCTTAATCCCTATGAGGACCTGTGATGTGAATATTATTATACCCACCTTAAAGCTGAGAAAGCTGATCTCACTGGGGTTAAGTTACTGAGGGCAGGTTACCCGCTTGTTAGTGCCAGAACTGAAAATTTAAGCCCAGAGCTGCCTGATGCTAAAATCTATGCTTTACCTTCAACCACACTGCTTTCATCAGCTGATCAGCCTTTGCCTGACCAGCAGCTAAACTCCTGGGGGCATAGGGAGGGTGCCGTATTTACTTTCTCTCTCTCTCTGTGAATGGCTGTTACATACGTGTGTATGTGTAATTTTCCGGACATACCATTCTGAAGGCAAGTTTCAGACGTCCCTTAAATACCAAAGTGTGCACCCCTGAGGCATAAAGATAAGCCCCTAAAAACCATGACATCAACAATAGCTCTATCATGTCACCTAACATCCCAGTCCATCTTCAGATCTCCCAACTTTTCAAAGAATATTTTTGATGCTTAAAAAAACAAATCCAAGTTCATATTTTGCATTTGGTTATACAGCTTAGTCTCTTTTACAGATGAAATCTTTGCTTTCTGGGAAGAATTCAAGGGTCACTGGACCTTCCCTTCCCTTGCCTGCTCTCTCCCCAGCTCTCCTCCTCTTCAGGTCCACAAATTCTGGGAGCCTGGGGGTGTCCCAGAGCCCCCTCACCTCCCCTCTTTTCCTGGGGCATTTAGGACTAGCCCTTAGCAGCTCATAAAAACACAAAATGGAATGAGACAGGATCTAAATTCCTATAATACAAATCTGTTTCTACTTGGAAACAAAACCCTTATTTATGGAAAATGATTTGGAATTTGCTTTTGACCACTAATGGAATATTCATTTTCCTTTTTTCAAATGAATGGAATTATAAGCATAGCAACGGAAATAAAACCAAATAACCTGGATACACAGAAAGTCCTTAAACAATAATCAATCAATTACTAATCAATTTAAAAATCCACATAAATAATAAAACCCTAAGACATTTACTGAAGGCCAGGTCAGTGCCAAGCCCTGTGGTGGATGTTCCAGGTTCACATTCTCATCGGGGGAGACAGGCAGGCATTAAAGATATGATTACAAAGCTGTGTGAGATGCACTGCATGTGCCAAGTTCTGGGGTAGCACAAAGATAGGAGCAACCAACTCAGTCGGGAGGATTTACAAAAGGGACCAGCTCTGAGGGCAGACAGGCAGATAGATCATCATGGGGCTCATGGTCTACGTCAAGGGTGATGGTGGAACCTTCAGGGGAGGCGAGAGGCAGGGAGGTGGCATGGCCACTGGTGTGTGGGTCAAGTGAGGCTGTGTGGGGATGCAGCACAGCTGAATCTGGAGGTCAGTTAGGAGGCTGTGGCTCAGTCCAAGTGAGCAGTAACACAGCCTGACCCACTGCTGTGACAGAGGTGTGGACAGGAGAGGAACTGGGCAGTGTCAGGGGGCAGAAGGGAGAGGCTCGGGAGGGTGGTGGGGAGCAGACCCGGGTTCCTGCATGGACCTCACTGTGGTGGGAGGTGGAGGAGGAGGGGCACGTGTAGGTGGGAGTGTACCCTCAGACTGTGGGGTGAGGTGTCTGGAAGGACGGGAACCTCGGTTGGAGGTGTGTGGGAGGCAATGGTGGAGTTGAAGGGAATTGTGTGTGACTTCTAAGCCCAATGGGGTGGAGGAGTTCCTCAGAGCTGAGGGTGCCAGGAAGGTATTAGCTGGCGGGGCAGCTTCTCCAGCCCAGCGTGAGCCTGGCACTAAACCACCTGGCTCATGCTTGTAGAGTCAGAACTCTCCTCATGCACAGACAAACAGGCAACCGCATTCCAGGAGCAGATCCTAAGGGTGTATACAAACCACTCCATCCCAGGCCTCCAGAAGCCATGGGAGTGCTTAGTTTGAGCTTTGGTTTAACTGGCTTTTCAAACTTTATGTTAAAGAGGTTTAGAAAGCTTCACTCAACTAGGAGAATAGACACGTTTCAGTGCACTTTTTTTTGGATTCTATCAGATTGGAAAGCAGGCAATTACTTTGTTTATAGGATCAACGAGGGGTAACACAATGAGGCGGGTCCTAGAGTGGGTCTGCCCTGTCCTCCCACCTCCTGAGAAGGCCCAGTCCCTGGCCGAGGCCCACGGCACACGGCAGCATGCGTCCAAGACTAGAATCCAGTGTCCCTGGGTGCCACTGTCAGTCCAGTCCCCAAAGCCAGGGAGGGAGAGCTGCACTCAGTAGAGAGAAGAGGGCTGCTGCTGGTGGTGGAATAAGAATTAGCTCCTAATTCAAGCAAACGTCTTCTGGGCCTGTTTCCCCATCTGTATATTTATGAGACCATCTTCCTTACCACTTGACGTCAAAGATTCAATTAAGGACTTCCCTGGTGGTCCAGTGGCTAAGACTTTGCATTCCCATTGCAGGGGACCGAGGTTTGATGCCTTGTCAGGGAACTAGTTCCAACATGCTGCAAGGAAGATTCCGTGTGCCACAACTAAGACCCAGTGCAGCCAAAGAAAACAAAAGATTCAACTAAATTAGTACATAGGTCTTTTCAATAGGGGCTGTTGGGACCAAATCCAGGAGCCCTGAATGATGTGACCAAAGATTGAGTTCTCCATTGGATATAATAGTCACTCGATAGTGCCATATTTTCCTGATGGAGATATAAGCCACTCACACCCATGATTGGTGATGTGGGAAAGTAAAAATAAATGTAAATGCCTTCCAAGTTTAAAAAAAAATTACATGAGTACAGAAGTGAAAGCACCAAGTAGCCTGTCCACCTAATTAAACACAGTGAACACAGCAGTTTCCAGGGGGTGCTCCCTCTGCTGATTCCTCAGATGGGGAAGGGTTAAGGCAAGATGTCTGGCTGAGGGGTGCCCAGACCCTGCTGGGAAGGCTGGGGCTTCCTCACTCCTTCCCCAGCCAGAGAGAGGAGATAAGGCCCACTTATCCGTACAGGAGAGAAAAGCAAGGGGACTCCTTAGGTTCTCTCTGGGCAGGGTCTCAAAGACACTGACAAAGACACAGACACTCAGAGTGTCTCCCTTTGAGTCTGGGAGATGGAACTAAGCATGCTCTGTGCTCCTGGTCTCGCCCCCCACTGACCCACCACACACACACAGCTGCCAAAGCACAGGCACCCTGGGCACTGCCTGTAATTGCCCACATTTCCTGTGGGGCATAGCTCAGTCTTTTTAATTCAGAGATGAGGTTTGAGCAAGCCCATTTGGCTTCAGGTCTAAAGCCATATTCTCCTTTTAGCCTATTGGTAAAAAACAAACAAACAAAAAAACACTGGCATCCTTATCTCATTTGACTGTCTCCTGGGCCTTCTTTCTCATTTGATTCTGAACTTGAGAGAAAAAAAGTTATTTACAGCCTCCTTAGACCTAAACATTTTCCAAAGGTAGGAAAAGGTATTCTCAAGTCAGAGACTTTTGAACTCTTTAAAGAAATTAGACATTATAAGATGCAGAGGCTAACTAAAAATCCATTTACTTGCCCTTGTCTGGAACCATCGACATGGCCCATGATGAACTGTGAGTGGCGTTACATGATGTCTGCTTTAGAAAAGAAATGAAAGGCTAGAGAGTTCAGTTTGTTGTCTTTTAGTTACAGGGCTCAGCTTAGATGTACAGACAATGGACCTGCAGGTGAAGAGGATGCCCCTGTGGGGGCCCTCAGAGAGCCCTGAGTTCGCCTCTCACTGTTCTCATCACTCTGGGTTGGGCTGTCCATTTGCTGGTCTGTCACCCTTATTATGCCCCACAAGGACTTATCTATTTATTTTACACATGGATGAACAGATGCAGAATCAAAGAGAAAAATGGTCATAGCCTTGAAAGAGGAAACTCCAGTGAAGCAGAGGCAAGAGAGCACCTTTTCTCCCCTGAGGGCTCTGCAAAGGCCAACCCCCCCACCCCCACCGCCCTCGCCCAGCTGCAACTGGCCACAGGTCTCCATGGAGTCCCTGGCTGGCTCCACGGGCACTAACTTTGCAAGGTGGAAGGATGAATGTAATAAAGACCTCACTAGTCTCTGCCTCCAGTGGAAAGCTAATTGTTCTTAAAGAATGAAATTCACAGGAACACAGACTCAAGGCAAGGGTCTTTCTGAGGTTAGCGTGCACTGTCTGGCTAGCTTAAATTATTTTTCCAGAACACAGTAGCTTTATTGGACATTTCAAACAGAAGCTGATGTCTCTGCTTGGTGAGGGAACTGAAGTGGGCTCTGGAGGTGAACTGTCCTGTGCTGGTAATATGGTCCTGGGAAGGTCCCTGAGCTCTGACTCTGGCTCGAAATACAGCTAATGATCTCTTCCTCAGAGGGGTATGGCAGAAATGACATGAGTTTTCCAAAAGGAGAATATGTACTATTGGGGCTAGATGAGTAGTTTAGGTAATACATGGATGGACCTTATTTTTTCAGATAGACCTTATGAAAATATTGGGCCAGTATTGATAATCTATGGGTTTATCAACATCACTGCTTAAAAAGAGAGTAAAATGTCAGATTAGTATAAATGTCAGGTTGGAGGCTGTTTAAAGAAAAATATGAAGTAAAAAAAAAAAATAGTACAGATAGAATACAGAGGAGAGTGTGGCAAAAAACTCTGAAATGGAACTCAAAAGGCTTCTTTGAAAATGCATAGCCCCTGAAACACATGCCTGCCGGTAGAAGGTGCTCTAGAAACACTGCCTATTCTGGTCAATGGTTCATCAAAGCAGGCACCCAGGGAAGGATTGAAGGCCAAGCTAGCACCAGGGCAAAGCTGGAAAGAGTTAAAAGAAAGGGGTCTTGGGTTTCCCTGGCCCATCCCCCCTGCCGCTAATCTGTCACCTAATGAAGAAGCTGTGGCACAAGTGAGCTGGCTGGCAGTTCACTTACAGCAAACTGATTAAGAATGTTCAACCAACAGCAGACTGTAGACCTTTCCAGAGAAAATAAATAGAGTGTAGACTGTATGCAAATGTGTTTGTCACTTTGACAGCACGTCTCAATTAAGGCATCTCGCGGCTGTGGGTAGGCTCTGTGGCTGCAGCTGGAAGGGAGAGCCCGCTGCATGGCTGATACTTGGGGCTTGACCTTAATCCGCATGCATGCATTAAAAAAAAAAACCCCTGCCTTCCTGTACACTTGCATAATGCTGGCAGCCACGTGAGGGAAGTGACAAACGGGGAAAAAAAGCCACTTTCATCCTCTCCAGTTTACAGACCTGTGAAGGCACAGACAGCTCTTATTTCAACAGAGTTTGCGGTGGCTTTTTTAATTGTTTATCCCCCACCCGTGCGTGCACACACTCTTATTCTGCATTTAGCTGGGAATGACATTAAAGCATCTCTACTTTTCGCTGAAATGGAAAGAAGGTCTTTCTCCATTTCAAATAGGGCCTCCTTTTTTGTGTTTCAAAAATGGAATGTTTAACACCATGAAATCCCTCTCCCCCGCCCCCTCTTTCTCTGTAATGGGCTCCAAACTCCAGAGAGGGGCTCTTTTCATGGGAAGGTTAGTGTGTGCAGGAATGAGGACAAAGGAAAGCAGGAAGCTGGCTCTGGAATGCCATGCTGGCGACAACCGACAACCAACCAGTCGACTGGGGGCTGCACTTTCAGCAAACACAGTCAGGGAACTAGGGTGCAGATTCCTCCAACGGGCTTGAACCCCGGGAAGGGGTAGCTCCTTGGGGTGCAAACACCGATGCAATTTGAAGATAATCATTAATCAAGTGAGCACTGCCCTGTGGATGCCTCTTTCCTATACTACATTTCAATTTTTATAACATCCCTTTAAAGTGTAAAATCAGAAAAGGGGGATGGATATCTCCACGTTTAAGATGTATGAATGTATTATCTAAAAATATTGATTACAGAAGAGGATTCTTATGTTTCAGCAAACTCATCCCTCACCATAATAACCCACCGCAACAGTTTCATTAGTTCCTTTCATTTCTAAATAGCTCATAGTCTGGTTCAGAGCAGGCACTTGATAAATGTCTGTTAAAAGCAGGAACATTTTAAATGCGTGCTTCTAGATCTTTTAGGTGATAACATAGCATCATATTAAAGATAAAATCATGAAGATTATTTTAATCATGCTTCATCTGATTAATGGTTAAGAATCAAGTGACTTAAGAATGAATAACCATACAAATTCTTATTATAGACATAGCTTGCTAACAGAACCATTTCTCACAAATCAAGAAATTATGACTTTGGCTCATCAAGAGAGTCAATTCAAGAGAAGTAGAGGAGGGTATACAATGTTTTTCATCCAAAAATATCACCACTGATAGGAAATGGATAAGAAAAATTTCAGTTTCTATATGTTTTACTTAAGAGGAAAAAAAAATCAAACAACTGAACAATGTTTTAAATGCTCAGGTCGAAAAAAGTTGGTTACAGAATCGGATCATGAGAATTATAGTGCAGGTGTTTACTTTGAGAAGTATGACCCCCAATATTGATTTTCAGGAAGTATATTAATAAAGAACTCCTAATTGATTTTTTAAGACTTCACTTGCTGTCTTTTATTTGAAGATGCAAAGAAGGGCCTGGGATGCTGGAGCGTTCTAATGAGATGCTTAGCTAACAGAGGCACCTTAAACTGAGTGCCTTGGAATGGGGAGGCAGCAGCTGCATTTAATGACTTCACTTAACAGTTGAGCTGGTTTATGACCAGAGCCAAATATCTTCTCAAAATTTCTGAAAATTCACCTTTTTTGAAACATGTTTCCATCAAGTGAACCTTTGACAATGTGCAGAACTCAATGGAGTTTTTTGTTTTGTCAGAGAGCTGAAATGAAAAACTGTTACATGTGCTATATCATCTGCTAAATCATAACAGAAAGCCCAGGCGAGTCAAAGGGCCAGGTACATACCTGTCCAAAGTGGACTGTGATTGGCCGCCGGTCTTCTCGGAACTTGGGGTCCTTGGCCTCTACCAGTGGGGACGGCGCAGTCTTTGGCAGCTGCTCTTCTGTGGTGGGGGCACAGCCATTCTCAGTGATGTCCTGCAGGGAGAAGCCACGTCGGGGGGGTTGGTGTCAGGGTTATGGCCCCTGCCATGAGCACAGGGGCTCTTTCCCACCCCACTGCTAAGATGCCTGCCAGAGAACCCCCTCTCAGACCCTCCTGCTAGAGATGGAGGAAATGGAAGGCTAACTTGGCCCTTTCACTTAGGGAAACCAAAATCATGCGTATTACATTATAAAGCCAACATAATAATTCACAATAGTGGAGAAGACCTTTCCTCCTGCTACCTCACGCAGTTCTTTTAATTTTTATATATTCACTCTGTCTACATGCAGACATTTAAAGATTACTTGCAATCACAGCTCGTGCATAATTTTACATTCTGTTTCTTCTACTGTAAACATTTCCATGGTACAATACAGTCATTAGAATGATCATTTTAATGGATGCATAATATTTCATTGAGCAGATACTCAATAATTTAATAAACCATTTTTACTACTACTGGGCATTTAGATTGCTCCTATTTTTTTTTTTTTAAACTTTCTAAACATCACAGGGATAAACACTGCCATCTTTCTTTCTTTTGGATTAATTCTTTAACAGAAATCCCTAGGAATGCAATACTCGATCAAAAGATATAAACATTTTTAAGGCTTTTTATTCATTCTACCAAATTGCTTTCCAATTTACACCAACTACCAGCAATGGATGTATTATCAGTTTCACTGTGTGTATTAGCCATACCATTTAAAAAATGTATTGCTAATTTAAGAGGTGAAAAGCTAGACCTTGTTGTTGTTTTAATTTGCATGACTTTGATGATTTGTGAGTGTGGACATTTTCTCCGCATTTGTTCACTGATGACGTTACTGTTTGTGAAAACCATGTGTTCCTGCTCCCTCCTTCTTAGCCCTAGTCTTTTTGGCAGAGAATGAAGAAAGACACTTAAGTCTGAGTTAGGATTCTATGACCTGGAGAAAATTTAGGGAGCCAGTGTCATCTTTTTTTTTAAATTTATAAATTCACACTTAATTTGTGTTTGTGATAAATGAAGTCAAATTTTAAGGTAAAGAAAAACCCCAATGTGCAAAAAGCAGTGATGCTCCTTTCCCTAACGCTGGCAGCTGACTACACCTGTGGGTTCTTCGGGACGTGGATGGTGCCGACTTGTGCAGTGTGGATCATATGGCTTTATTCAAGTCAAGAAAGTTGTTTAAATCTTCATTTGAGCAAGGCAGAGAATAAATGTACAAGTAAAAAACATTTAAATCATTTTTTTTTTTTACTAAGTAAAAATAACTCACAGCTAGAATAAAATAATAAATACAGACAGAGGATGAGATGGTTGGGTGGCATCACTGACTCGATAGACATGAGTTTGAGCAAGCTCTGCGAGTTGGTGATGGACAGGGAAGCCTGGCATGCTGCAGTCCATGGGGTTGCAAAGAGTCAACTGAGCGACTAAACTGAACTACTCTCGTTGCAAAAACAAATACACATTTTGGTCAACAAGTCACATACCCTTAGTACTCATTAAATTCTGCACATAAAAGACTTGACAATTGATTGTTCTTACTGAGTTAAATAGAGAGAATGGTGGCACATGGAGGAAAGTGATCCCTTACTAAATAATAATGCATTAAAGAAGAAATACAGAAACACATCTTTGAGCCTCAGTCTCCTCACCTGTAAAATGGAGCTATGGTAGCTATGAGAAGTAAAGATGATTAAGCAACATAAATGTCTAGAACATTTTTCCTCAGGAGTGTCCTATGTATGGTACTCAATAATAATAACTGAGTACCTATTAAGGCACTCAATAAACTATAGGGAGTAAATCAACTATGGTGGTTTAGTCACTAAGTCGTGTCCGACTCTTGCAACCACATGGACTGTAGCCTGCCAGTCTCCTCTGTCCACAGGATTCTCCAGGCAAGAATACTGGACTGGGTTGCCATTTCCTTCTCCAGGGAATCTTCCCAACCCAGGAATCAAACCCAGGTCTCCTGCATTGCAGGCAGATTCTTTACTGACTGAGCTACAAGGGAAGCCCCAAATCAACTATACTTTAATAAAAATACATAAACAATAGGGATTGCTCCCCCACACCTCCTCTCTCTATATTCAACTCCACACAACCAGCTGAGTCTCTGTCCTGCTTGGTAACAACACATGGAGATGGGGACCCCTTGGTTTTGCTAGGTAGGGCTTGCACCAAGTGGCCCCTGAGTCTCAGCCGGGCTGAGGCTCAGTGATGAGAGAAGCTGCCGCCAGCCAATTAGAAACAGCTCTCTTGGAAAGGGGCTGCCCAAAGGTGCTCAGGTCAAGTGGAACAAAGAGAGGGAGGGACTCCTTCTGTGCCAGAAAGTAACAAAGGGCACAAGGGCCATTATGGATCCAGTGGGGTTACCGAGAGGACACACATAAGAGGCTAAATAAAGCCAAACAAAACAATTCACTTTTAGTTCAGGAAAAGTATTGCACTGTATGTGACTGGTTGGGGAGAAAAATAAAGATATGAAGCAGTAAGGTAAGCTAGTAAGAAAATATTGAGAGTAATGAAAACTATAAGATGATAACTATTTTTTAAAATGTCTGTGGTTTTTGGGCGAAGTGTCTTAGCTTAAATTTTTAAGTTAAAATTTCAAGTAAAAAAGTCCTAGGTTTTGTTTTTATCATTAACTAGCTATCTGATCTTTCCAATTCACTCAACCTCTCGGCACCTATTTCTTTATTTTTACAACGAGGAGACCACCATCTGCTTGGCAAACTTCAAAGCTGCTAAGAGAATGGGTTAAATAAGATGAGATGTGAGGAAGCTTTGAAAAATGTCTAAGTCCTGTGCAAATTGAACACGAGACTTTTTCCCTGCAAAATGGAAAAAGCACCATCTAAAAGGAAGAGCTTCCCTGTCCCTATACTGAGTGCCTACTACTTGCAATCTCTTCTCCAGACCCTTGACCTTCACTATCACACTTAGTTTCCAAAGAACCACAAAATAAATGGGATTATCACTCTTTTATAGGTGAGGAAACAGGGCTCAGAGAGGGCAAGTTACCCAAGGCCACACAGCTAGAAAGCAGAGGAGCCCAGGGCGATGTGATTTATACCATATGGACCCATGACAACAGCACAAGAGAAGGTATTCTGAGTCAAGGAGGTGCTCAAAAACTCACCAGATGTGACCTTGTCCTTAGAAACCCCTATCACAACAAATTGTTGTAAAGTTGAATAGAACGTTTGGAAGCCAAATGTGTCCAGTATACACACGTGCTGGTGCATCAATATGTATGTTAATTTTCTTTAGTTAGAAGACCCAAAGGTGCCCCTGATTTCTTACAAAGTCCTGGGGCTCGCCCCACTAATCTGTTAACTTCTCCACTATTTCTTTTACCTGGGGTAGGAAAACTGCTTCCTCCCAGGATCCTAGAGAGCAGAGAGGGAGAAGTCCCAGTCAGGAGAGAAACAGGGCCAGTTCACACCCACTCCTGCAGGTACCAGCAGAGATCTCACATACTGCATGGATCCAAAACACAGCACTTGGTACCCGTGATTAAAGAAATTGTCTTTTAAGAATTAACTGAGACGGGGCTCAGGGCCGGGGCGGTGGGATGACCCGGAGGGATGGGATGGGGGGGAGGTGGGTGGGGGGTCCAGGAGGGGGAGCACATGTGGACCCATGGCTGATTCATGTCGACGTGTGGCAGGGACTATTGCAATGTTGTAGAGTAATTGGCCCCCAGCTGAAATGAATGAGTTTATTAAAAAAAAAAAAAAAAAAAGAATTAACTGAGATGCCATCAGCAAACAGCATAGAAAAACTCTCACACTCTTCTGGTGGGAACACAAGCTGCAATTCCTATCAAAACCCTAAAAGAGGAAAGAGCCTCTGGCCCACTAACTCTACTTTCAGAAATTTATCCGGATGAAATAATTAAGAATTCCTGCAAGGTTTGCCTATGAGGATGTTTGCCTAGAAAACACTGGAACTAACTAAAGCGTCTAGCAATGGGATTAATGAATACATGTATGTCTATCAGATAAAACTGTATGTAGCCATTTTAAACAACAACATGTGCAGGAAACATTTAGTGTTTTGAGAAATGGTCAGGATACAGTGAGTGAAAATACAGGTTATAAAATTTCCTTTTTTCCTTGTTGATTTGTTGAATTTTCTCCACAAATTTTTTTTTTTTTTTTGCAAATGCTCAAAATGTCCTTAAAAAAACAGACATCAAGAAGGTAACCGGCAGGGTAAATCCATTCCTTCCTGAAGAGTCACACAGGAGGAAGACACTAGATGGAGCTGCAGGTAAGAGGCCGCTGAAGGTTGGCAGATTTCTCCCACCGCTCTGTTCAGAGCTGGGGGATTGTTAGTTCCCATCCCTTGGTCAACAAAGGAGTCAGAAAAGAATACAATTTCTATCACCTTCCCCAGGCTGGAATCAGAGATCATGCCTGGGATCTAATCTACGCTTGCCTGTGGAGAAGGCAGGGACTGAGTTCCTAGGAGGAGTCCCAAGACGGAACCCAGAGGAAGAAGGGGGCTTGGCGTGGCCTTGGGTGGGAGCTGGGGTGAGGGAGCTGAGGTTATGACTTCATGAGGCAGAGATTCCAGGAGAACATTCCTGGCCCAGGGGAGGCAGGGAGCATGGTGCCTGGAGGAGTACTCTGGTGGCTCTGTGGAGGACCAAAACGGAGAGGCTCCCAGCCCAGCCATGCCCTCCGGGTACACGCACACAGGTGTATGGGCAGACCAGCTGCTCCAGACGTGGGATAGAAGATGGGGTGGAATCTCCCATTTGCCAAATGGCTACTATGTGTTGCTGTTTAAACTCATTATTTCTTCTAGTCCTTACAACAGTCTAGTAAAAATCTCTATTTCCCCTACTTTATAAATGAGAAAAACTGGCAGGACTGAACCTGGCTTATCTGTCTGCCTCAGAGGCCCCGACACCACACCACAGAGTGAGGGGTTTGAAGGTTCTTGTGGGTGTGAGGCCGAGGCCTCCTGTCTCTGACTCAGCTTCCTGGTCTCCATGTTGGGCTTTGCGCAGCGTCCTTTTCCAGTCTACTTCACACTACAGCAGTAAAAATCTCTATTTCCCCTACTTTATAAATGAGAAAAACTGGCAGGACTGAACCTGGCTTATCTGTCTGCCTCAGAGGCCCCGACACCACACCACAGAGTGAGGGGTTTGAAGGTTCTTGTGGGTGTGAGGCCGAGGCCTCCTGTCTCTGACTCAGCTTCCTGGTCTCCATGTTGGGCTTTGCGCAGCGTCCTTTTCCAGTCTACTTCACACTACAGCAAATGCAAACTACAGTATGAATATTGATAGCAAAATAGTATCCAGGGTTGGAATTTCTGTGATTTGAGGCTGCAGCGGAGACAGGGAGCTGACAGTTGTGTGATACGGTGTGAAAACGTCTGTCCTACAAGAGTCTACCTGGGTCTCTCAGCCCCAAAGGTGCTGTCTCACTCCCTCCCTTCAATACACTAGGAAATGTTTCGCCAGAAACTCAAATCTTTGCTGACTCAACTGTGAATCTGCTCCTTTCAATCACACAGACTCTGAATCAACAAGCTCAATTTATCTTTAAAAGATCAAATACTTAAAAACGGCTGTGAGGGAATTCTCTGGCAGTCCAGTGGTTTGGACTTGGCCCTTTCACAGCAGTGGCCTGAGCTGGGTTCAATCCCTGATCGGGGAACTAAGATCCCGCAAGCTGCATGGTGTGCCCAAAAAAAAGAAAAAAAGGCTGCGAAACGGGCCCATTTGACTCAATCATTTTAATTTTATACTGAAGAAAAAAATATAATTTTTCAGGGGTTCTCCAACTGGCAAAAAAAGAAAAAAAAAAGGGACATCCTTACATAAATATTTTAATATTCCCTATAGGAAAGAAGGAGTGTGTGAATAGCTACTGATTTTAAAAGAGGGCATTTGGTGCAGCAGTGTATAGCACTGCAGCAGAAGGAGGTTTGATGAGAGCCACAAGCCCAGCCATGCAGCATCCTCCCAACAGGCCAGGTCTGGCAGGGAGGGGCTCTGGAAGAAAGCACTGCTTTTCCCTTTAGAAAGTGATGGCTGGGTAGCATTCCTTGCCATTTCTTCTTCCTAATTTTGAGCAAGTTAAACTTCAAAGAAGGCCAAGCTATAGAAGAATTTGACCACCTTGCTCCATTTATCCAGAGAAATGTGTTATCCATCCTTTTTTTGTTGTTGGGCTGAAGCGGAGCAGGTATGGAATAAAAGCTACACTACAGTCTCTATTAACAATTATTTGCCAATGGTCACACAGATACTTTGAAAGCTCCTCTTTCAGAGGCTTTGAAAGTCTGCAGCACAAACGAATGAGGGATGGAGAAGGGCCCTGCTCAGTCATATTAGAGATGGACCTCCACGCACATGTTGACCTCTCCACAGGTCGGCCCCACATTTTCTATTTGCAATTCAAACCCAAGGCAAGAGCGAAGAGGGCAAGGTTGGGTTCTTGATTATATCTGTGGGGTCACCATTGCTATGCAGAGTTAGAGGAGGCCAGGTGGCAACCCAGTACATTTGAAAATTAGGTCTTTGTTGGGAATAGCCTCAATTTTGTAGCAGAAACCAAACTTGACATGTCTACATGGGATGCACCCGGGGAGCCACACAGATATGTTGCCATGTAAAGGGAAGGGGGCAGGGTGCAAAAAAGCCAAGGAAATATTTTCTACTGCAGTGAGAAAGGTCAGACAAAGCCAGATCCTAAATTAGCTCAGGAAAGTGAGCTGGAGCCCCGTGGAAGACCTGGTCCCGTCTGTCCTGAACAATGCTAGAGTCTCAATTACAAAATGGCTCTTCCAAGAACAACTGCAAAATATCAAGTCTGCAGAAATCTGTAAGACCGAAGGGGGGAAAAGTGAAAATTGAAAAGGGTGCACTAATAGATCTGTCAACAGTCCGATGGTGACAAGCCACATTTCTATGAAATGCCTTCACCATTTGTGTCACCTGAAATGTACTGACACTCTCTATAGAACACTATCTCCTGAAGCTATTCTTGAAAAGACTGGCAGGGGGAAGAGGAATAGGGGAGGGAAGACTCTGCCTCAGATACCATCAAGGAAAGGAAAGGGAGATGGCGTGGAGAAGAGTGATCTAGATTGTCTAAGTGAACCTTTGAACAACATCAAAAACCCTCAGTTTAACGGGTTATTTGCAGAAATTTTACCCATCATAAAAAAGGGGATTTTCTTAAGGCCTGATGCTTACACATAGGAGGAAGGAGGTGATGGCCTGCAGAGAACAGATCTGACCAACAAGGCACATGTGTCCTCTGCTTGAGGAGGGGACCTTTCTCTGCTTACTCCAAGTAACCTTACAATACCAGCCCGATGTGGTTATCAAGGAAGGAGAGCCTGGTGACAGCTCTGCCCCCCCGCCCCTTCATTTTACATCTGCAATCCAATTCAGTTACACGTGACTGGGATAGGAGATGAAAAGGTGTATTTAGGGACTTAAATAACATCCAAGTAAAGGATTCCACCTGCCGGTCTCTGGCGGGGTGCAACAGACCACAGTTAAGGTCTATCTGAATTTACATTAGCAGGATTTTTATTTCCAGGACTTGAATCTCAGCTGCTAAAAATTCACTCCCAGCTGAAACTAAGAATGTGAACGCTTAGTCAGAGCAAATTATTTTGCAATTAGAGGAATCAATTCCTTTGACCATTTCAAGTTAATGAGAGGTCCTTCCTGATTTCCTAAAATTAAAACTGCTTTCAATTTTTAAAAAAACTGCCGAGACAGACAAAGACCCTTATTACCTGGTACATTTTGGGGGTGTGGGGATAACGAAGTAAGTGATCCCAAACATCTTTTGGAAAACAAAACACTTGTTTCAAGAAGGCAGTATGAAATACTATAGTGGTAAGAGCACAGACACTGAAGTAGGTGGGTCTGGAATTGAATCCTGGCTCTGCCAGGTTCCATCAAGTGTGACCTTGAACAAATTACTTCACCTTTGAACTGGGGGTCGCCTTACACAGGATATGAGAATAATACCTCCCAGAGTTGCTCTATGGATTAAATGTGAAAGCTCCTGGCCTGGACCATCCTTAGAAAGTGCTTAATGAAGGGTAGCAACGCTAATACTGATGTTGATATTCATAATAATATAAAAATGCCCTCTCTGTTATAGTAACTTCCCTGCACAAGTCTAGAGAATCAGGTAGGGGCACTCTTAGCCAGGATGAAGCCTGTATGATTTTATATGACTTTACTGATGGTCCAAGAAGACAATCAGAGTCTTTCTCTGGGGTCTCACACATGAACTGTGAGCAGAGCCTGCAGTGTCCTCCTCAAACCCAAGTGCAGGCTGGAACCATGGCAGTCATTTCCCTGGAGGTGCTTCTTGATTTTGGTTACAACCAGCCCCAGGGCAGAGGTCAGTTATAGGAGCTGGTAGTGCTGGGGTGGGGAGGCCGAGCCAATCTGTATGGATCCTGGTAAAGTGCGGGCCCAGTGGGTTGAGCAGGGGACAGACTGACAGTGGTAACTCTAAACTTGCTTGCCTTTGTGGGTTTAAGCCAGTCTTAATGTTATTTGAAGACAGTTTTTTGTCTGTGAATATTTATAACAGTGTGAAAACTCCCGGACAGCTGGTAATGCATTTTGAAGTGTGCTAACAACACTGTATCAAACAGCCTCTATTGATCACATCATACTTTTTTGTGGCCATGCATTTCATACACGGTGCTTATACATTTTGAATAAGAACTTCAAGTACCTTTTGCTTCAAGCGGTTTTTCACCTCTTTTATTCCCATTTTTGCATGATCTTTTGCCTGCATGAAAAATTAATTTAAGTTAAGATTCCCCTTCTGTTTCCAGCAGGGACTGTGCTTGATTTCAGTCCATCGTGAATCACCTTCTCTGATTACTAGAAAAAGGAAGGAAAATGGGATCATCAAGTTGAAAACATAATGGCTATGAAAACAAATACAATGTTGAAAGGTTAAAAAAAAAGCCCTTAAAGAGGCTACAGAGATTTTATTTTCTGCATTTTGATGGCACTGATTTTTCCCCACCTCTGAAGCCCTTCTTCTGCTCTCTGTAATTATTTATCTCCGCAGCCTGGCGACAGGTACCAGTAAGAGGAGAGCAGCAGCTTCTCCAGCTACAAGGTTCAGAATATCCACTACGTTTAACCAGGGCAGGGCTTCAGGACCAATTTTCTGCCCAGGCCAGACAGACACATCACTGGGTTTCTCTGATGCCATTTCTTAAATTTCATTTCAGCAGACACCCTGGCTTTGACTTTCTGTCACTCTACAACCTGTGTGGTTCTCTTGGCAGCTACCCACCCTATTAAAATAATTACTATTTAAGCACAGAAAGGACTAACAAAATTAAAAATGGAAATAAAACAAAACCACCCCAATTAAGTGGCTTGGAGTGAAATTAGGAAGCAGGATAAACCATGAGAAAAAATACTTGAGGCTCGTAAAAGATGGAGCATCGGGAACTGGCGTGCTCTCTTATTTTCACTCTGCTGTGGGCACAAGTTTCACAAACAATGCATTTCCTATAGAGTGGTGATGAGAGAGATGATGAAGAATTTGGGACAAAAAATTGGGCATGTGTCCCACCATGAGCACTCTTCAGTAACCTGCAGAGTAGCTGCTTTATTCTGACATAACAGCGAGGAAAAGGTCAACCAGAACACCTGACAGACCACAGCCTCTGGGTCTTAGGGATGGAGCGCTGGAATTTTAGCTACCCCATCTACATTTGAAAAGCTAAAACAAGTAGCCTCCCATTTCTCTATTGCAGCAACTGTGTGCAGAAACATTTTAAATTAAAAAATGTCACTGACCTGGTCATAAAACATCAACGCTAAACAATTCTGAGAGTTTTGAGAGCTTTAGGAAATAACACAGCAGCCCCCAAATCAGCTCTGCAACACAGGGTTCAGGCTAAGAGTTTTGTCGTCATGCTCAGGAACAGATCTGTTTGGATCCTGAGACCAAGACCAGTACTTACGAACTTATAGACAGTCTTCATGGCCGGGTTTGCTTTCGTTTTTACAGTATTCAGAATTGCTCCACTTCCTTTCTATAATAAAAATGTCAGTTAGCAATTTGGACTGAAGATATAGTAGGCCAACAGCAACAAAGACCTCTTCTCTTTAATCAAGTTAAGCAACATTTCAAAAGTGTGTAACTTAATTAGAGGAACAGGCTTAGATGGTGACTGGTCCTGGGCAATTAAATTCCGACCACAGCAGAATCCCTATGGGTGGGTGTGGGGGCGGGGGGGGATGGGGATGGTGGATGATGATAAAATAGCTGAGGGGGGGACACCAGGCTCAGTATTTTGCTTGGCACCTGTCTGCTGGCTGGGAGGAAAGCTCATCACAGGCTCTCTGAGGCAAAGCTTTTCCTGGAGTGATCTACAGCTTCTCAACAAATTCTAGTTACCATAGACAACACTAAGATAAGTTTAATAATAATGGATGCTAACACTGAGCCGGGGCAGGAAACTGGGGGCCGATTAGGCAAGGTTATCTGGCTACTGTGACTACCTTAAGCCACGCACCCTACTTTCTTCCACCTGGTTTTCTGTGTTGTTTTTAAAAAAAATCTCTTGGGTAGACTGCCTTCCTTAACATGTGTATCTTAACAAAATGGAAAGAATGAATAGCCACAAATGCTCATCATTTATACTTTTGCATAAATCCAACATACTGATTTCTTGGTTCTGTTTCTTTGGGAGAGCAGGGGAGCAAGAGAAGGGGGGAAGGCTTTCCCAATACACAGAGGAGGCAACGAATGCACATGAAGCTCAGAGGCTCTGGACAGTTTCTAAGGACTCACTGTGGGGATGCCCTGGTTTAGGTTCTGAGGGTACCAAGCCACTAGAGGGCCAGTCTCTGCCTTCAAAGACCCCCAGTCTGGGGAGTAAACAAGTGCCACCCAAGGTGGCAAGAACCACACTGGCCATGTGCACAAGGCAGGTGGTGGCAGCTCATTGTGTAGCAGGGTGGGGAAGGCATCAGAGGATGAAGTATTTGGTCCATGAAGGACGAGTAGGAGCTTGCATTGGGGACAGGGAGGATAAGGACATTCTAAGGACAGGAAACAGCTCATAAACAAGCACAGAAGCTGCAAAGCCATGGCATGTTCTGTGAGTAACAACGGTCAGTGCATCATAGGAGGACTGGCAAGTGGAATTGAGAGCCAGATGGGGTCAACCATAGAGGGCCAGCATGAGCAGTCCATACTCCAGAGAATTTTTAACCAAGTGCATCACATAATCAGATTTGTGGTGGTTTGGAAAGATATTGGTTTGGCCCAAAGATTCATTCGGGTTTTTCTGCAACAATCCCAACAGATTTGAATGGAAAGAGAAATTGGATCCAGGGCATATACAAAAGAGTCAGATATACTATGTAATTATTGGGATTAACTTTTAGCACAATTTTTGGTAACTGCCTATATTAGAAATCTTGAGCTTTAATTAAAAACTTCAAAAATTTGACCTAGAAAGCATTCTCTGTTGTAGGATAATAGGAAATTTTCACCCACTCATTTGTTCCATACTGCTTTCCAAAATTACTCAGTATCCTATTTCAATGGTCCTTTAGAGTATTAAAACTCCCTTTATCAATCAATCAACAGGTCCTTATTGCTTGTCTGTGATTTGCCAAGTGCCATGTTTGGCCATTCGAGAAGAACAAAAGAAACCTTTCATTGAGGAATTGCTTACTCTCGGCCAACTGCAGCCACTTCCAAGGGACCCGCCTTGGCAGCAGCGTGCTTGGCCCACGAGCAGGAGAGCACACTTATCACACCATGCTGGAGCTGCCTGTTTATGTGCCTGCCTCCCCAGTAAGAGTGGGATCTCCCCTAGGGCAGGGCCTGTGTCCTGCTTCCCACTGGATCTCAGTACCCAGTGCGGCACCCGGCACCCAAAAAGTCTCCAGTATGTACTCACTGATGAACCCGTTTAAGGAAAGGCAACCATCTGAATTCTTTAGTGGCTTTTGAAGCCCTAGCACCTGGCTTCTAACACAATCAAAAACTGTTTACAACGATAGTGAGGGGACGAAAACCCTCAATGATGCATTTTCCATCCTCCCAGGAGCCTTGTGCTGTGAAACATATTTCAAAGCAGGAAGTGGGACCGATTTTTGGGTTTCTCATGAAAAGTTCCCAACTGGTCTGACCCTAGAGAGAGACCCTTGGAAATCATCTGAGGAGGCAATATCCTTTCAACATGCCTCGGCCTGCTTCCTGAGACAAGGAAGCTTCTCCTGGCTCTCATCACCCTCAGTGAGGGCGGGCTTTGGACAGTCTCTTCCTGCTAGTCTCCACCTGGCACCAGAATGGCCTGGCTTTACAAACAAAAGTATCTTCAGCTGGGTGCACACAGTGCCCTGGGCCAAATGACAGCATTGTGGGTGGCAGGGGAGGAGGAGGGTGCCCAGCAGCCAAGGAGGGGCCCAGGTAGCTCTGCAGGGGTGACACTTACCCGGACTGTGGAGAGCCACTGGTGGTACAGCTTATCGCTCCCTAGGGAAAGAGGAGGCAGAGAAGCTGGTATTTAGAGAAGTCATACATACACCCTCAGGAGTTCCTCAAGTTGCTTTCAAGCATGCAGGACTTGGAAAGTTCAAAATCTGGAGAACCACATGGAGGCTCTCACGCCCCCCTCCCTGCAGGAGCTGCTGCCACAGGTTTCTTTCTCAGAGTACTATCTGATCCTATCAGTGTCCTGAGTACAAACCCAAATCCTCCTCCTTGCCTAGTGGATAGAGGTCAGACCCCTTAACAACCCTGCTTCTCTTCCTCCATCTTGTCTTGGCACTGCCCACCCTCTGCCTCTCCGTGCTGTACTACCGTCCTGCACAACCTCAGGCTCCCTGACCATGCATCCTTCAAGCCGTCCATGCCCTCCAAATGCTGTTCGCCTTGCCTGGCTGCCGTTCCCTGCTTTCTCTGCTGCACACACTCAGTGACCAGCTCAGTCATTTCCTCTGTAAGCTTCTCCCACTCCTTCCCCTGAACAAACCTCTAGAATAGTAACACCTATAGGTCCGTGTTCTCTAAAATTCTGAGAGTCATGCCAGGGCAGGAACCACAGGGTTGTGTGTCCAGTGTAAGCACACATTTGGCCCTCCTTATGCTAAAGTAGTACCAGGTAAAGGAAAAGGGGGTGCTGTGGGGAATGGATTCATTTTATCTGGTGGGTTGAAACTCCAATACTTTGGCCACCTGATGCGAAGGGCTGACTCATTTGAAAAGACTCTGACGCTGGGAAAGATTGAGGGTAGGAGGAGAAGGGGACGACAGAGGATGAGATGGTTGGATGGCATCACCGACTCAATGGACATGAGTTTGGGTAAACTCCGGGAGTTGGTGATGAACCGGGAGGCCTGGCATGCTGTGGTTCATGGGGTCACAAAGAGTCGGACACAACTGAGCAACTGAACTGAACTGAACTGAAGGAGGTCTTATCAGCAGACAGCTTTTCTAGAAGAGTGAAGGACTTGACTTAGTTTATCAACACTTGAAGCCTGTCTTCTCCCCAAAACCCATATTCAACTGTTAGGACACACCTCCGTTGTAAAGTTCTCATGTTACAGAGTGCACATTAGTAGAGCCCTATTCTACCTGCACAAAGACCTATGTCTGCTCCTTTTCCTGCAATGGTTTAGTTTGTATTTGTCTTTAGTTGTGAGTTTTCTCCTAGCAGTCTAAAAGTTCCCTGAGGGCAGAACTGGGCCCCCTCTCATTCTTACTGTACAGAGTTGTGGTCACAGAAGGCATTCAGGAAACGCTCATCAATGATTTGCACACTCGTTTTATTGATTACTGTGTTCTCCATGCAGCACAGGTTAGTCGGGCCTGACAAAGGGGTTCGTAGGTGAGATAATGCCTGGCTCCATGAATTTATGTCCTGCCAGTTAGATTATCCAGCACAGTCCAGACCAGACACATGCCCAGCAATAAGAGGGGGCCTGTAGCTGACTACCATTGTTTTGCATTTAGCTTTACTTTGCTGACAAAGACTGAGGCTCTGAGACTTGGAAAGGTGGACGGATTGGGATTCAGGAGGCAGGGTCAACCTCTAACACTTCTCTGGGCCTCAGATGCCTCCTCTGAAAAAATGAGAGCCTGATTCCTCTGGTTCTAAAAGTCTACAGAGACAGGGTACCCTGCGATGATCTTCACGTCTTAAAGAAACAGTTAGTGATTCTGTGCCAGGGTCTGTCCTGGGTGTCTGCACACACCTTTCCTCAGGTCTCTGATTTCATTTCAACAGGACTCCTGTGAGGTAGGCACTATTACACTCTGTGAACAGATAACAACACTTCAGCTAAAAGAAGTGAAATGACTCGACCAAGTCCTCACTGCTAGGCAGTGAATCCAGGCCTCCTAATTTAATACCTTGTGTGCTTTCCACTGCATTGTGGGGGCCACTACGTTATCTAGACTTCACCCACCTGGGGGGAAGCAAGTGACCCCAAGAAGGAGGACTTCAGTTGGACTGGTGCACACCTCATCAAAAAGGGAAGAGAATTCCTCCAACGTTTCAAGGCCAAGTTGGAAATCAGTCTCTCTTTAATCCCCAGGGAAGGAAAAAAGAAGTCATGGCCACTCCTGTGAACACACCCCAATCCCACACACAGGCCACAGTTCACAAGGAAAAATAAACTGCCCTCACCAGCATACTCGCCCATGTTGATCTCCTCTTCAAAAACATCACTGAAGCCCTCGCCGGAATTGAGAAGGTCTAATCTACCATCGATAAACTACACAAAGAAAGAACAAAAGCATAACAGCTAGTACAAAGAAACAGGGGAAGGCCATTCAGCTGGGCCCCTTAGTATATGACCAAAGAGCCAAGATAGGAAAAGGCCTTTGGAATTGTGACCCAGAGAGATGGGATGGGGAGGGAGGTGGGAGGGGGGTTCTGGAAGGGGAACACATGTACACCCATGGTGGATTCATGTCAATGTATGGCAGAACAAATACAATATTGTAAAGTTAAAAAACAGATAAATAAACTAATTAAAAAAATAAAAATAAAAAACTGGCTGTGTGTTTATGATAATTTGTAAAACTGCATGGCATATTTGCAAAGGCACTGTCTGGTGGCTAAGCACCCTCCTTACCCAGTCTCCCTCCCCAGACCCTAGGTCTCTTTGCACTGAGTCCCACCCATGTCTTCAGCCTCAGTGCTTAGAGTGGAGGCGGCTGCAGAAACCCCATTGGGGCCCCAGACTCAGACCAGGCGAGGGAGGCCGGGCACCTGTTTGAAGAGCTGCAGCTGGGTGGCGTTCTGCAGGAACTGCCTCATCGCTCCCGAGCGATAGTGCGACACGAAGGCTTCCTCACAGAAGGTGATTGGCTCCTCCTGGGAGACAGAGAGGAGACGGAGAGAGGAGGGTTAGAGGGAAGGAGTGATGGCCATCAGTGCTTGAACTCTGGCTGGTGGCACTCCTATATCCGCTGATGTACCTAATCCTCACAGACCTGTGAAGTGGCTGTTATCCTGGTGGCATTCTACTCTACGGATGAGGAAGATATTTCAGAGAGGAAGAGACATCTCCCAAGGTCACAGAGCTGGTAGGAGGCAGGGTGGGAATGAAAGGCAGGATTCCAAACCCCGGCCGCTTCCATATTAGCCACAGTCATACCCCAACAGCAAGTTATGAGATGTGCCCTTCAACGGGATGATTCCCAAACTTTTCTTTGCATTCGTAGGAGAGGAACCCGCTCTTTGGATAGCACCTTATGCAGAAGGAGCCCTGCTACCTTCAATAGCCCAGCTGCTCTGGGGGTGCTGGGGGTCAGGATGCTGGCTGGGCTCTCCTTGCTGGGCGGTCCTCTCTCCACCCCGTGCCCCTCCCCCCATCCCACACCTTTGCAGTCTCTAAGGCAGTGGAACACAGTTTGAAAACCATTTATAGAGTGATCTTAACCAGTAGCAAGTTATAATTTTAAAATAATAACCAGGGATGATCAAAAATAAGATTTATCACCCAGGTAACTTTGTGCTTATGCTGTTTGATAAGGAAGTTTGCTTTTACCGAACCACATTTTATGAGTCAAGAAAACGACACCCTAGGCTTAAAAAACCACCCATCTTTGTAGTCAACACCTCAATCCTTCTTTGAAGGTATTTGGAGTACTCATCTACACAGACAAGGCTTTAATTTCAACAGTGTATTCTCAATTCTGAAAGATCAGACTTCTACATCATGAAGTGAATTAAAGGTACCCCTCCTCTCACAGACTTGGTGGCAAACAGAGACGTTTGAAGATCCACTTTTATCCTGCTTTAATGAGTTAGGTGAGTGTTAAATTTACTGTGTAGCTGCTGTAAATTCCGACAGTCCCTCCTGCTTAAATCCAGTCAATATTAGCTCAGCAACTGAGCAGACTTACTGCACAAGGATGACCTTAAAATACTAGAGTAAGAGGAATATTTATTTGTATACAGTTGTATCCCACCTAATTTTACAAAGGAACTGAGGCCCCTAAAACAAAGAAAAAAAATCGGTGCTGGAAAATACATAAACATATAAAATGTATTTATCTGTGAAAAGAGCATCTGGATACGCAGGTCCTATATGGTTTCTAAAGTTAAGTTATAGGGACTTTCCTGTGGTCCAGTGGCTAAGACTCTGTGGTCCCAATGCAGGGTGCCCAGGTTCAATCTCTGGTCAGGGAAGTAGATCCCACGTGTCACTGTAAAAGTTTGCATGCTTCAACTAAAGATCCCACATGCCACAATTAAGACCTGACACAGCCAAATAAATAAACATTCTTAAAATGAAATAAAATAAAGTTACAAAATTAGCTCTGAGCTTCCTGGCTGCCAAAGCAAGAAGGGAAGAATGCAAAGATTACACTGTCTATGAGGAGAAAAACACACATCAATTCCTCAGGGGAAAGAGTTTTCATGACATTTATTACTTTGGCATGAATGTATACCTTCCTTGCTGAAAAGTGGAAAGATCAGCCAGTGAGAACCAATAGAAGCCCACCTGGAATTCCATTCCTGTGGTCTGGAAGTTTCTCACCCTGGGAATCACAGTAGGGCAATTAATTCTCTTTCCAGGAGGTCTCAACCATGAGCACAATGTCACTCATACACTGATCACTGCTAATAAACACTGTCAGTTCAGACTTCTCTCATTCCAAATTCCTGTCTCAATCCCCACCTGGATGGAACCTCAAACTCAGAATGGCCCCCAAATTCCCAATTACTATCCCATATGGACTGCACTCTAAATCTGTTTTTCTTTCTGGAGTTATCATCATCCATGAAAGCTCATAGTAGACCTATCAGACTTCTGAGTCCCTTTTCCCAGGGCAACGTCTCATCAGCCTGTTCCCTGCTCTCCATCCCTTGGCACAGGCCTGATGCTGTGGTAGGCGTTCAACTTTATGTTGCTCTCCTCTTTTGTTCCTCCCCAACCACTTTAATTCTTCTGGCCAGAGTGATTTCTAAATGCAAATTGGATCACGTCACTATCCTACTCAAGGAATATGGAGATGTTACATTTGTGTGCTTATTTAATCCTTGCACTAGACTATAAGCTTCATGCGGGCTGGAGCAGTCCCCAGCTTTCTTTCCCAGAGTCCTTCTGTGTCACTTTCCTATGCTCTCCTGTACACCTTATGCTTCAAATGTATCTCCTAGTCACAGGCCAGGTCCTTTCCCACTTCCTCCTGTGCTTTTGCCAGCTCTGTTTCTTCTACTCTGGCTATCACCCTTTAAACACAGGCCTGTGTGTGGCAGTCACACACCCCTACTCAGTGCTCCCACAGTGCCTGGTACACCCTGGGTGCAGGGTAATCTTCATTGGTGTCCCCATGAGCAGGGGCTCGAGAGGGCAGAGGCCCTGCTGGACTCACTACTATACTCCAGGCCCCTAAGCAGAACCTCAGGGATATTGGTTAAAGAACCACAGAATGTGCGTGGCCCTGGTTCCTGTCATAGGAGCCCTGCAGTCTCCGTGTGGCTGAGATACCGCTTAGCCGGATGGTAAAGAGGTCTCAGAGCACAGGGCCAGATGAGTGACGCTTGTGTCCAGGGAGCTTAGAGCTGCTCAGAGGAAATGCTCATTGGAGCTGTGAGCAATCATTCCTGGAGCTTTGGCCCAGCGTTGCCAGGAAGAAGAAGTCTGCTGAGGGATCAAAAAATTCAAGTTTGCAATCAGATTTGTATGGAAGAGTAGCCTGAGGCAGGTTTTAGCTGTAGGAGAGCAGAAAGAATCTCATCTTTGGGGAGACATGAACATTTGGGGGCCTGTTGTCTATTTACTGGAGATGACATCCCCCTGGTCAGATGTCTGTGCCATAGAAACAAACTGAAGGACATGGGCACGGATGGGAAGGACTCAGGGGAAATGTGACAGAGGGGGCCTTTCTCGCAGAGAGCTCAGAGAACAACATCAGCAGTGTCAGCTGAGCATGGAAACAAGTACTGCCTATGGTGTCGCGCTGCTGGGCTGGGTGGCAAAATATCCACCGGAGTCAGAGAGGAAAAGGCTAATCCTTTCGGGGCAGCAGGTGTGAACATGGGAGAAGAAGTGGACACGTTCAGTGGAGCCTGGGAGGGTAAGAGTTAGGTGAGCTGTGCCCAACCATCAGGGCAACTGTCCTACCCTAACCTGGTGCTATTACCAGAGGCATGTGTAAGGTCTGACCGGCAGCAGGCACAGAGGGTGCCTTCCCTTGCAGCACTCATCTTCTAAGGAAGTGACCATACTCATGGTTCACCTGATCCTTACAGAGGAGCAGGTCACATGACCCACACAGGGCAGAGTCTGAATTTTACACAAGGTGGCTTCTGAAGCCCAGCCCTCTCATGTACGGTCTGCTGTAGACTCGGGCCTTTCTCGAAGGCCTCAATTCTGTCTGCCCTTGGACACCTGCTGGGGAGCACAAGCGTTCTCTTCAAAGTAGGAGCCCCTCACGTTCTCCGAGTAGACACTCAAGCCCCTCAGAGATGAACTGCTCCCAGGAGGGAGGAGGTGAGCTGCAGTGAAGGTCCTTTTTGCCACAGGCCCAACTCAATGCCTACCTATTTGCACCCACTTGTCCACCCCCTCCTGCAGTTGAAATGGCCGCCCCCATTCTGCTCTCTGCAGCGGCGGAGGGGAGTAGGTAAGGTGTCTCGTTAATTCCCTTCTTTGTAAGAAGTGCTGATTTAGTTCTCCAGTTAGGCTGATTAAACCTTTTGTCTTCTTGGGCGACACTCTAGGTGCTGGGGTTACTGACTGAGAGCGATTTTAATTCAGGCAAGTCAGGCCGTGAGTGTTCAAGCTCAGATCGCATTAGTAGAGTTTTCCGTCCCTGACCCGAAGGACAGTTAAACACAACTGCTTAACCCTATCAAGGACTTGGTTATGAAAAGACAAATTTTACTCTTGGATTATCTTCTTGACACATGGAATCAATCAAAGATTCCATTATTGATGAGTCCATCTTTGATAACAGGTGAAGCTGGTGAGTCCAAAGGTTTAATTCCAGAAATAAATGGCTTTTATCCACAGCACTGAGGGTACTGGCATAAAAATAAAATCTCCCATCAGATTCTTCAGCGTCTTTCCTTGTTCTGCTGATGTACACTGAAAGCATCAAATTCTTATTTTTCTTCACAAATTTAATTTTATCAAAATTTTATGTGCATATTTACCCTGCAATTTTAAGAAAAAAATGAGGTACCCACTCTTTATGGACCTTGCTTAAATTAAAAAATGATAATTTTGGAAGATTCATCCATCCAAACATTTTGAAACACATACCATGTGCCAGGCTCTGAGTTAGAGGAATACAAAGATGAATAAAATACAGTTCCTACAAGTAACACTAATAATCAAATGAGGGGTAGAGAGGGGATGAGGTACGTATGGATGATACAAGAATGGCAGAATGTTATGTTTATAGCAGCATTATTCACAAAAGTCAAAAAATGGAAGCAATCCAAGTGTCTACAGACAAATAAACAAAATACATATACAATGAAATATTATTCAGCCTTCAAAAGGAAGGGCTTTTTGGCACATGCTACAGTATGAATGAAACTCAAAAGTATTACGCTAAGTGAAATAAACCAGTAAGAAAAGGACAACTCCCTTGTCTCTGGAGTTGTCATTTCATAGGGACAGAAGTAGAATGGTGGTTGTCAGGGGCTGAAGGGGGAAGGAGGCGGAGCTATTGCCTAAAGGGCATAGACTTTGTTTTGTAGGATGAAAAAAGTTCTAGAGATGGACAGTGGTGATGCTGCATGGCAATGTGAAGTGTGAATATATTTCATGCTCCTGGGCTGTCCACCTAAAAATGGTTGAACTGGTAAAATTTATGTAATGTATGTTTCACCATAATTAAATTTTTTAAATGACAGAATACTTATAGTTGTAGAAGCAGTGCAATAGGTACATAGGAGCTTATATATTTTGTACATACTTGAAATTTTCTATAATAAAAATAAAAAAGCTCCTATTACCAAGGAGTCCGGCTACTTCAGGGAACAAGTAAGCACAGTACAGTGTGATGACTGGCTCACCAGAGGGTTGGTTCTGGTTTTTCTGGGTAAAGCCATCTTTAAAAAAAAAAAAACTTGAAAAAACTGAAGAAGAAATCTGATTCATTTGAGGTAACACAACATGGTGGAGAGAGAATATGTCCTGGGGTCAGAAAGTCCTGGACTTGAATCTGGACTCTGAAGATACTGGCCACGTGGTCTCAAGTAACTTGTCTTCTCTCATCTGCAACAATGACTCAAGGCTGGCCCATCTCTTAGGGTTGCTTATAAGATTCAGACAGATGACAACAAATACATTTTGCACAAATAACTATTCTTGAGGGCAGAGACTGGGTTTTACCGAGACTGGTAACATAATTTGCAGAACCCAGTGTAAAAGAAACAAGCAGGAAAAAAGTGCTGTTGAGTACTAAAATATAACGCTTTTTTTTCTTCATGATCTCTTTATGGTGCTTTTAAAGTTTGCTATTTAATGTCATTCCATGTAAAGAAAAAAATAAGAATTTAAGTTATTAGCATGGCTTTAATTGTTCAGCTTTGTGTCGTGCAATGCCAGTTCTAAATGCTAACATATGTGGAATCGTATTTTGTAAATCATATATGCATTTGTGTTTTGTTCTTAGCAGACAGTGGAAATGCTGCACAAAACTAACTCAACTGTTTTTTTATTTCAATTCTTGATACACGCATATTTTATTAACATTCTCTGTCTTTGGCTTCAGTTTAGTTCAGTCGCTCAGTCATGTCCGACTCTTTGCGACCCCATGAACTGCAGCACGCCAGGCCTCTCTGTCCATCACCAACTCCCGGAGTCTACCCAAACCCATGTCTATCGAGTCGGTGATGCCATCCAACCATCTCATCCTCTGTCGTCCCCTTCTCCTCCCGCCCCCAATCCTACCCAGCATTAGGGTCTTTTCCAATGAGTCAATTCTTCGCATGAGGTGGCCAAAGTATTGGAGTTTCAGCTTCAACATCAGTCCTTCCAATGAACACCCAGGATTGATCTCTTTTAGGATGGATTGATTGGATCTCCTGGCAGTCCAAGGGACTCTCAAGAGTCTTCTCCAACACCACAGTTCAAAAGCATCAATTCTGCGGCGCTCAGCTTTCTTCACCGTCCAACTCTCACATCCATACATGACCACTGGAAAAACCATAGCCTTGACTAGACGGACATTTGTTGGCAAAGTAATGTCTCTGCTTTTAAATATGCTATCTAGGTTGGCCATAACCTTCCTTCCAAGGAGTAAGCATCTTTTAATTTCATGGCTGCAATCACCATCAGCAGTGATTTTGGAGCCCCAAAAAATAAAGTCTGACACTGTTTCCACTGTTTCCCCATCTATTTCCCATGAAGTGATGGGACCAGATGCCATGATCTTAGTTTTCTGAACGTTGAGCTTTAAGCCAACTTTTTCACTCTCCTCTTTCACTTTCATCAAGAGGCTCTTTAGTTCTTCTTCACTTTCTGCCATAAGGGTGGTGTCATCCGCATATCTGAGGTTATTGATATTTCTCCCAGCAATCTTGATTCCAGCTTGTGCTTCTTCCAGCCCAGCGTTTCTCATGATGTACTGTGCATATAAGTTAAATAAGCAGGGTGACAATATACAGCCTTGATGTACTCCTTTTCCTATTTGGAACCAGTCTGTTGTTCCATGTCCAGTTCTAACTGTTGCTTCCTGGCCTGCATACAGGTTTCTCAAGAGACAGGTCAGATGGTCTGGTATTCCCATCTCTTTCAGAATTTTCCACAGTTTATTGTGATCCACACAGTCAAAGGCTTTGGCATAGTCAATAAAGCAGAAATAGATGTTTTTCTGGAACTCTCTTGCTTTTTCGATTATCCAGCAGATGTTGGCAATTTGATCTCTTGTTCCTCTGCCTTTTCTAAAACCGGCTTGGACATCTGGAAGTTCATGGTTCACGTATTGGCTTACTGATGAGAAAAGAAAAAGGACGATGGTTGCTCCATCTTTTTTTCTCCTTCCATGTCATCAAGGGAGGAGGAGGTTGGCTACCACAAGGATGAGTTAGGAATGTGACAGGTTTCTGTGGTCGTTATTGGTGCTTCCTAGAACACCCATCTTCTCTCAGTGTTGAAGAACTTCTGGTTCTGACACAGAGTGTGGACTCGGGGGCCTGTCAGTGACCCCTGTTGTGGCTGCAGACACTGACATGTTTACTCTGCCAGTGAGCTCTGTGCGTGCTGGGTGAGCTGGAGCACCCTGTGCAGATCTCTGCTCCTGCGCACACCCCACTGCCCCTCACACTCCATTCACAGAGCACAAGTTCGAGGGTAAAACTGGTAAGGAGTTTTGAGATGGTGACAGAAGAGCATAAACCACACACAGGCCATCTGTGCACAGGGCCCCAGCGGCATACCGCACAACACACACCAGTGAGGCCTCCGGGTTTCACACTTCTCTTATCCCCCTCTCCCTTCACAGGCTAAATACTCCGTAGGGGCTCTGGTTGTTGACTCTGTTTGCCATCTGGCTGGCCAGCGTAGAACAGCTTCAGGCAAGTTTGTAGGTTGATGGAGGTGGGGTTTCTAAACTCCCGAGCGTGATATGCAAGGCTCTATGTGACCTTCCCCAGCTGATGTTTCTTGCTTATGATGCCATTTACCTTGTCCATACACTTATTCCCTTCCAGAAAGTCTGGACTGTCAACCACCCACTGCTTCACACACTCTCACTCTTTTGGCTCCCTTCTTCACGTTACTTCCTTCCTTTACCTGATGCCCTCAGGTGAAGAGAGCCTCCGTTCCTCCTCCAAGCCCCTACACCTGTGCCCACCGGCCTCTTCCCAGCCCATGGCAGACTACTAGAGGCTGGCTAGGACCTGGCATGCAATAAACATTAGCTGAGTCACTCCAGGAAGAGGCAGATGGGGCAGCGGGACACAGAGCTGGGTTCCAGTCCCAGGTCTGCCCCTGTGTTCACACGGCTGCACCCTTGGATCTCCATTCTCACCACCTGCCACAGGGGATTGCTTGGGGGTTAAACAGGGGTGAGTGTGATAGTGTGTTTAGTAATGCTCAACCATGACCATGCATTAGAAAAACCCAGGGCACTTTCTTAGTAGTTCCTAAAACTCCCCAGGTGACTCTAACGTGGCCAAGGTTGAGAACCACGTGCAAGTGAAAGTGACCAGCATAGCACCCACACCAATCAACATTCATGTTTTGAAATTTAAGAGTAAAGAAATATTATAGAGAAATCCAGAGAACCTGGCCCTGTTTATTACCAGTAGTCCCAAACCAACTGCATTTTGTTGAAGTACCTCCAACTTCCTAGTAAAATACGCAAATCATTGGCCAAAGTGCAGCAGAGCCAAAACCCTGCTCTGAAGTTTGAAGGGTCCTTCTAAAGCCTCCCCTGAGCAGCCAGTACTGTTTACTCCGGGCCGCAGCACCACTCCCAGAGCTAGGTCGGGAGGGCTACTCCTCATGGGGTCGGCCAAGGACCCTCAATGAGTTCCCAGCAGACATGGAAAAGGCTAAGGATGGTGTCCAGCCTAGTGTATGCCAAATACTTACTTCTGGGAGGCAGGAGAGGAGGGAGGGAGAGTTGGGACGGAAGGATTAGACTCCAGCCAATTCAGGTTAGCTAGAAGCAGGCACGAGTATAGGGTGAGGAGACTGAGGTCGGCTGAGCACTTGCTCTGGACCAACATTTATTAATACCTTCCCCTCCCGGAATCCTCACCAGAGCCGGGGGCGCCCATGAATGACTCCCACCTTACAGATGAGGAAAGGGCGCCCTGGCTGATGAAACGCTCTGCTCAAGGTTCCAGAGCTGGTGGGTCTGAATGACTCCCAAGCGCGAGCAGCTCTTCCCGCACCCTCAGAGGCACGTGGTGGTACAAGCCTGAGGGCCACCAGGGGTGGAGGGTGGTGGGAAGGTGGTCGCTGCACAGCCACACTCATGGCTCTGGTGGGGCTGGGCTGAGCCACGTTGGGGGATGAGAGGACCAAGACAGTCTTTCGAACCACGCATGTGGTAGCCCAGGCGTGCCAGGGACAGCCTCCCAGGCTGGGCCCCTGTGACTATAATAAGCCCTAAACAAAGAATCAATGTGTCACTGTGCAGGCGGCTCACTGTTGGGATGATTTCAGTCGGGGAAATGTGGGTGCCCGATGAGAGCTCCTCAGATGATTTGCAGGGCCAGAGACAGCCGAGCTGACAGTATTTGCCCATTCGGTCGGGCCAGCCGCTTGGTATTGACAGGAGACCCCACACACTCTCGCTAGATTACAGTAAAGACATTCAAATCACAGGCGCGCGGCCCACGCCTAGCTCCTCTGTGCCAGCAGCCCCTGCCTTCTGCATTAACTGAGAAAAACAGGGGGAAGTCAGGAAATTCTGATTAGCAGACGAGCTGGGAGGCTGCGGAAGCCGAGGAGACACGATGAAGCGGGTCCACTTGCATACCAGCTTAAGATTTCCTTCCCATAAGCGATGCAGATGGTGGCGGCTCGATGGGAAAGCAGGTGCCGTGATTAAACAGAGGCCGCTCACTGAGTGCCCCCTGCACTGGGCGCTCTCCTGTGCATCGTCTCACTCTTCAAGGCCACCTGTGAGGCAGATGTAGCCGAGACCTCCATTTGACAGATACAGCTACTGAGGCTCAGAGAGGTGAAGTCACTGGCCCCTGGCCATAGAGCGGGTCACAGACAGAGCCGGAGTCTGAAGCCAAGTTTGTCTGGCCCTGGGCTCATGTGACACAATATTATTTAAAATATAACACAGTGTTTGTATCTCTCTCTCAAATACAGAGATAGTATTTGACGTATCAACTGCCACTGGGGCTGCTCCAGCAATTTGGAGTGATGGAGTAGAGGCGGTGATGAAGGGCAGGCTCTGGAGAGATGAGTGAGTTTGGCCTCCACCCTGGGAGCCTCTGTTTTCTTACCAACATGCTGGAGACAATCCCCACCCTCATCCTCTGAGCTCTCACACCATGACATCAGCACGTCCCAGGAGCAGCGGCCGGGTGAGTGAGAGCTGGTGACCACCCCTCACTGAGTGAACTTCCACACTGTTCCCAGTAGGGGACCACACAGGGACACGCCAAGATCTCAGTGTCAAACACCTTCTGCTCAGCCACCGGTGTGCCTTGCTGTCCCTGAGTGCCACATTCTCGGTTTTAACACAATGACCCTTACATTCCAAAGTTCCAGGAAAGGATGTGCCAAACTGACTAGAGATGAGGATTTTGTTTCCTGAGAGGGAGGAGAAGACAGTTCAAGAGCACATACTGGAGAGGGGGCGGGTTTGGAGGGCCTGGTGGTCCCCTGGGTGAAAAGAAAACCAACCTGAAGAGTGACCAGAAGGAGAACCAACGTTAGCTATGGCCATGGGAATACGGGACTCACAGATCAAAAGGCTTTGAAAGGACATGAATATAAAACTGGAACAGCACAAAATAATTCTGTAGAGAGGAGAAATCCCAGCTCTCTGAGTTAAGTGAGGGGGAGACAGACAGACCTCACCTAAGATACGCCAGTCCTTGGTGACACGGCCCCCAGTGAGCTCATTCATGGCACCATCCACATGCTGGATTATCGGGCTCACTCACAGGGTCACTGACATGTGACCAGCCCTTTCCCAAATGTCACTTATTTGGGGCCAACCTCTGGTGTCTGGATGGGTGTGCTGCCCAGGAGGCTCTGGCAGCAAGTTTTTAGTCATGAGCAAATGGCAGCATTGTGAAGGGGAAAGGGCACAAGGAGAAGAGCTGAGATGCTCAGCTTGGTTTTGACTCCTTTTCCTTGTCTGGCCTTCAAATTCTTCATCTATGAAATGGAAAGGGGCTGGGCTGGAAAATCTTCAAGGTACTTTCAAAATGTTAACACATACCATTTCTAGATGTCTGTCCAGGTCACTCTATAAAAGACCTTTCTTTACAAGGTCACCCAAGACCCCCTCAGCAAATGTGTTTCTGTGCACAGCTCTCCATGCAGAGCTGGGAACAGGGAACAACGGCTCTTCCACTTTCTGCATCTAGAGCATGGCAGAAGGCCCTGAGCTCTCGGAGACAGTTTTCTTATTCCCCAAATGGAAGACACATTTCTACCTCATGGGGCTATGTGCAGATCAACAGGTGATTCACATAAAATCAAACTCAGGCCTTGACTCCTAGAGGAGCTAAAAAATATTGGTTTTCTACCCCAAATAATGGTAGTTCTCTGCCCAGAGTGTGCTTCCTGTGACTTACTTCAGGGCCTGTGATGTATACTCCCTGTCTAGGACACACATCGGGTCAGTGGGGTCAGGACCGTGATGCGGAGCGACAAGAAAAGGATAACGCCCACAGCGATCTCTGCGGAGCCCCTGCTGGGCTGGGCGCGGCGGGCATGTGGAACTGTGCTTGAAGGCTGGATCTGCACAACAACCCTACCAAGAGAGGCTCTTTATCCTCATCTTGCAGAGGGACACGATTTGCCCAAGGCCACAGTGCTGCAAAGAGCCAGGGCTGTATTTGAAGCCCTTTCTGTCTGTCCCTAAAGCCCAGACAGGCTCTTCCTACAACACCCCAGGGCACTCTGAGCATGCTCAGTTGCCCAAACTCTTTCCCACTCTGGGTTTCTGGGGGAACTTGAGACAAAGAAGATGATTTCTCACACATGAGTCCTTTCTCACGTGCTGCAGTCCCAGCCTAAGGAGACCGGAGTCTCTGGATGGGGATTACATACTGTCTGGGGACTCGAGAGAGGCTCAGAGCAGCCCAGAGCCCCATGAATGGGGAAGCCAGTGAGCCTCTGTGAGCCTGTTTCCTCATCTGTAAATTGGGGATATTACCTACTTCTTATCGAGAGGTTTGAAATGATACCATATTTGTCTAGGTGCCAATTTTGAGGGGCACAGAGCAGGTGCACAATGGCAGTTCAGGTCCTAATAGCTCTTTTCAGATGCGCTTTGAGAGCTGGGTGCTTCATCTTGTGTGGGGCCTTCTGCATCTTTCCCTCAGCAAATACCTGTGATGCGGGCTGAGCGGGGGGCGGGGGGGGGGTGAACTGTGAGAGCACAGACAGGGTGACTATGCAGGGCGGAGCGGCGGGGAGCTCCAAGAAAGGCCACATGGTGGGGAGGGTGGGGGAACAGGAGCACTGATATAAAAACCAAGCTCCGAGGAAGGGCAGGCATTCGCTAGATGGAAAAGCAGAGGGGGCCAGGAGCAGAGGAGCAGCGCAGTGACAAGGAGTGCGCGGTGAGGAGGTGCTGTCCCTGGGGCTCGTGGGGCACGTCACAGAAGGAGTGAGTGAGAGAGAGAGATGCCACCTCTCTTCTTGAGAGCCAGAGATGTGAGGAGTGGTGAATGCCGGACCCCTATAATACACAACTGCCAAGAAAGGTGCAGAAAATAATTACTCAGCACATGCCAGCAGCTTGTCCCTGAGCAACCCATCCAGCCCTGAGCTGAGCTTCCCCTGTCCGAGGAGCAGACTTCATTCACAGGGAAAGAAGGGCTTCATTTTCTCAGAGCCTCATCTTCAAACCACCCGCTATGGGCCAGGCTGCAGGCGGAAGTCCCCCCTCCTCGCCCTTCCTTCATGGATTAACTGGGGACAGCTGCCCTGGGACGCCCCCGCCTTCCTTCTTCCGGCCTTGGCTGGGTGAGGCGTCCCTGCTCTGGGTTCCGTAGCCCCTGCACTCCCCCACTGTAGCCCTTCCTGCCGTTTCTGCACTCCTGGCCACCCAGGCGTTCCCTCACTAGATGCGGACACCTCGTGGGCCCAGGTGGAGTCTTACGTGGCCCTGCATCTCCTGTTCCTAGCACACTGCCTGGGTCAGCACAGGCACTCCGATGCCTGTTGAATGAATTATTCACGGCAGATAAGGCAACAGGAACACTTCTGAGAAAGGGGCCAACGGGGTGGAGAGCAAGACAGACAGACTGAGGATGCGAGCGTGAGGGTGAGTGAGAGGAAGGGAGGAGAGAACGTGGTGTGTGTGCTGGGAGGGGTAGTGAAGGGAGGCGGGAGGCCGGGAACACCGTCTAATTAGACCACATGTGCAGAGCAGCATCTGGCTCAAAGCGCAGCAGTTTACACCGCTCCTGGAGTTGTCGTGGAGACAACCACATGACCAGCCTGGAGCCGAGACTCGGGGGCAGCAATCCAGATGCACTCCTAACATATTCTGACAGAGAGCAGATGGGCAGCTATTTGCAGGGCCAAAAAATGCCAACTCCGCTCCCCTCCAGACCTGCGTGCCCTCACTGATCATTTTCATCTTGTAAAGTCATTCTATCTGCCCTGGAACCACCAGTTCCTCCCTTGTAGGAATCAGTGTGAAAGCTGCTATTTCTGTAGTTCTCTGACCATCACAACTTCCGGCCTGTTCCTATGAGCGAGGAAATGTCACCACCTTTAATGAAGGGGTCCTCTCCGCTGGGCTCCACGCTGCAAGGCTCCTCCCCCTTCCAATCTCTTTCTTCACCATTAAAGTGCCTAAGTTCCTCAGTCTTTAGGTCCCACTAAACAGATCCTGGCTCAAGGGCAATGCTGAGCAAGTGTGGGGAGAACAGGGGCTTTGTTGCTGAGCTCCTGACGGGCCAGGTACTCACGTGGGCGTGCCCTGGGCCTCTCTCAGCTCGATTTACTTCTCTGCAAAATGGGCTTTGTAACATCTACTTTCACAGGGTTATTTCAAGGATCAAAGTAAATAATTATGGACGTTCCCTGAAAATAACAAAATCCTATATAAATTTTTTTTACCAGGATAAAAGTTCTTTATAAACCTCAAAAATTTTAGGCAGAAAGCTCATTAAAAAAAAAAAAGGACAAAGAATGACAGAAAACTGACAAAAAAAAAATCTGAGGCTCTATATGAAACTTGATTATCCAGGTATATGGCAAATTTCTCATTATATCTTTGGTAAGGGTGGAAAACATCTAGTGTTGGAGAGCCAGGTTGGGTTTGAATTCTGGCTCTGATGCTTACTGGCAGTGTGATCTTTAGGAAGCAACTTGGAGTTCTCTAGAGCCACAGGTTCTTTACCCATTAAATGGGAATAATCATTTTTACCACTAATGACCTAATCCAATATAATAACAACATATGTAGGCACTCAGTAAAAGTTTCCTTTCTTCCTGATCATTTAACAGAATCAAGTAAGACTGAGGGTGAGGAAGAGTAGTAGAAAATGTGGGTTCAGTTAGAGCGGACTGCAGTCACCCTTCCTGGCTGTATGGCCTTGGGAAAGCACTCATCTTTTCTGAGCCTCAGTTTCCTCTTCTGGAAAAGGAGGAGAATAGGACCTACCTGTCATGCTGCTGTGTGGTTTACAGGGAACAGTGAACACAAAGCAGTTAATAAAGGCCATCATGATCCTCCCCTTTCTTACTGGAGAAATCCTCAACTCTTTTGGCAAAAATTACACCTTTTACGTGGGTCTAGCCCGAAGTACATATGCCACAGTGACTCAAAAGAAACGAGTTTCCTTTCTGATGGACAGGGCATAAAGTGACAAAGTGAAGTGAGGACCGGGACCAGAGGTGCGGGCTGCTTTGGGCTCCCACCAGCACGGCGTCCCAGCCTAGCCTGCTGCCTGAGTGGCATGCACGGTGGGCTTGTCCAGGTGTGCAGAGGCTTATTTATAAAGCACCGCAGGGCTTCCCGCTGCCACACGTGCTTGCCGTCGCAGGTGTGGGGAAGGCCCGGCTAAAAATACTGCTAACGTGGGTTTAACGTCGCCCAGCAGAGGCTAATGATTGTTTTATGTAAATATTAATTATAAGAGTCGCCTAGATAGAGTGGCATGAACATTCCTGCACCTATATACGTAGGCGAAGAGCCTATGCCGGGAGACCACTTCTTACATACCTCCTCCAGGGAGTTACTTAATGACTGGAGAACTCTAAATACTTGGGCCAATTCCTGGTTAAAAGAGTTGGGAAGTGTTTCAATATGTGAGATACAGGGATTTTCCTATGCTAGAGATAGATGATCTTCACCAGACCAAATAGCCGATTCAGTTCTACTGGGCCCTTTACCATGAAAAACAATCACAGTGGTGTGGAGAACCCAGATTTGGTTCAGGGTCCAGCACGCTGGCCAGCCGATTGGGGGTGGGGGGTGGCAAGTATCTGCCCAGGAGCCTGGAGGTGAGGGTCACAGGTCTGTTCTGCTACTACTGCTTTACTACTTGTGTCCACTTGGGCATGCTCCACCTAGCTCTGAGTCTCAGTTTCCTCACTCATATGGGAAAAAAACTTTGGTTGATCATTTTGATAATGGTTCCTATATCTGGTACCGCAAGGAGACTCACCTAGGGAATGGTCTTTTAAATGCAGATTCCTAGGCTGTGGCTCAGACATTTACAAAGCTGCTCAGATGATTCTAATGCATTTGGGAACCTGGGTGGGGTTCCCACTACTACTACTACCTGGGTGGGGTTCCTACTACTACAAGAGCAGTAGACACTTACATGTGCTTGCCACATGTAAGCACAGATACCTTTCTGAGCGTTTTATGTGTATGCCCTCATTTGTTATTTTTTTTTCCTCATTTAATCCTTGTAATAGCCCTATGAGGTAGATACTATTGCTGTCCCCATTTTACAGGTGGGAAACGGAGGCATGGAAATGAGTTAACTTTTCTAGGTTCACACAGGCAGGCTCTGACACCCAGGTGGCCTGGCTCAGGTCTGTGCCAGACCTAGACTGTAAGCACCAAGGCGGCAGTGGCTCTGCTCCTCTTCTCTACCACTGTGTCCTCAGTGCTCAGGGGAGAACCATCTGAAGCAGGTGATGGACGCATTCATCAAATGTCCAAGTGCTTTTAGATAGCATATCTCACAACATCCCAAGGAAGATGGGATCATCACACCCTCCATTTTCAGACAAAGAAATCGAGGGCAGGACAGGGTGATAACCAACTTGAGGCCATTTCTGAGTGAGGGGTGGGACTGAGATTGGAAGCCAAGCTTGGCTTGCTCCTATATCTCCTGCTATGTAGCCAGGCAGCACACAATAGCAAATTCCTGCTCCACAAGATGGATGTAAGGAATAAATGGACGTAAGACTCCTTATACACTAAACTGCTTCCCAATCCTCCTGGTAGACTACTTCTGTTTCTCCCAAGTTGTTTACTTCAAAGACAAGGGCACTCAAAGAGTACCTTTTGCTATGACCCCACACTGTTTTTGGAAAAGAGAAGGTCCTCAGAGGGGTCTTTACACCTGGGCTCTTTCGCTGGGACGTGTGGACAATAACATTTCTATGTAAGGCTAAGACACTCACTGGTCAGGAGCCCCCAGACTCTGACTTTCTAGAACCTGGATTCACGATCTTCCAGCTACTGATCTCTATGTCCCAAGGGTGTTGTTGTTAAGTCTAAAAGACTTCTACTCTTTCATGAAACCCCATGGACTGTAGCCTGCCAATGTTCCCTGTCCATGGGCTTTCCCAGGCAAGAATACTGGAGTGGATTGCTATTTCCTTTTCCAGGTGATCTTTCTGACCCAGGGATCAAACCTGCATCTCCTGCATTGCAGGCTGATTCTTTACCACTGAGACCCTGGGGAAGCCCTGGTGTCCCAAGTCCTGGGAAGGGGGTGGGACTGCATCTGACCCAGCAGGACTTGGGAGGGACTCAGCCCAGATAACCAAAGCCACCCTCTCTCTGTAGAAATTCCTTGTGAAAGTCTCAACCTCCACTGTCACAGTTGAGTTATTAAGTCTTCCAAAGGCTTCTGGAGGCTGTCAAGGGGATGGGCACCCAGGGGATGGGCTGAAGTCTGTGCCAGGGCACCACGGTGGCTGTGACTTCAGTCATTCCCTAGTCCACAAAATAAGGACAGTTTGGTTCCTGGGAAATGCCAGGCCCCTTGCAACAGGGGCAGGCAGGTGTCTTCTCTTCCAGAATATCAAATCACCATGACTGTCCTTCTTTCCTTAATAATAATAATAGTAATAATAGCAGTAACCATTTACTGAGTGTCTGCTCTTCACAAACAGTATGCCAGTTAGCAGTTAACATGCTGACTTATTTAGGGGAAACTGTACTGATATCTGGGCTTCCCACGTGGTGTTAGTGGTAAAGAACCTGCCTGCCAATAAGAGAGACGTAAGAGACGCGGGCTCAGTCCCTGGGTTGGGAAGATTCCCAGGAGGAGGGCATGGCAACCCACTCCAGTATTCTTGCCTAGAGCATCCCATGGACAGAGGAGCCTGGCGGGCTACAGTCCATGGTGTCACAAAGAGCTGGACACAACTGAAGCCACTTAGAACATACTGGTATCTGCAACTTACTCTGAAAATGCATCAAAAATGGGTGCAGTGAGAGATGGAAAGATAACTGATACCGCAAACATAGTAAAATGTTAATGGTACAATCTAGATGGTAGGTATGTATGTAGACACTGTAAAATTCTTTCCATTTTTGTTGAAACATTTTAAACAAAATATTGGGGGGAAAACCCACAGGGGAACATGAAATATTAGACTTCATGGGGCAAGGGTGGTGGCAGGCAGGATGTGTTATTCTACAATCAACTAGTTTTGAGGAGGCACTGAATATGACATTGTGTTATCCGCTTTATTGCTGATCTAGTGATAGGGAAGTACTAAAAGTGAGTTATAAATGAAAGAAACAAACTATTTATTGCACATCTACTATGAGCCAGGCACTGGAATAGTAATGGCTAACCTGGTCAGTTTCTCTCCCTTCAGAGTGTAGGGAGATCACTGCCCCTACCCCTGCAACATATATGTGACGGGCACGTGACGGCATCTACCTTTTTTTTACAGATCTGGAAATAAATCTCTGAAAGGTCAAGCGACTCGCCCAAGACCGTATCACTGGTAGGTGGCGGGTGGGGGTTCCCACCTGTGCACGTCTTAAGTGTAAAGGCTGGGTTCCTTCTTCTGCCACCTGTCAAATGTCACTAACATCATCAAATCTCACTTGCTCTTGAGGAGAGGAACTACACAGAAAACTGAAATCCCAAGATCATTTCCAAATTTCATTCCAGTCATTCTTTTCAACCCTGTCCCTCATCAGACCGGTTCATAGATTACTAGCAACCAACTTAATCGTCTTCATTTGGGAAATCTTTCAGCTTTGAAGGTGGCTCCCCAATCATTACCTTATGTAATGCTCATGTGACCATGAAAGGTGACAATGGGATTTCATCTGCCCTGTGACAGGCTGTCTGCTGAGTCCTCCCTTCCCTCTGCCCCAGGGCTAGTGGGGGCTGGTAAGTAGGGCAGAAGGACAGGAGAAGCTGCCGAAAGAAAGCATGCGTTTGACAGAGTTTTGACTGGACATTTCCAGGCCTTTCACTGCCTATTGGGCTGTCTGCCCCTTCAGGACCCCAAAAGCCTTTTGCCAATAACCTCTCCAAAGGGACCAAAAGATTTTCCCTCTTGCTCTAGTGGTACACTGGGAGTGTCTCACTTCTTGCTTCCTTTAGAAGATAACTGCAGGGTAATTTGAAGTTCCAGCCAGGGGGACTATTAAAAGACCATTCCAAGAACCCCTGGAAAGAGCTTTTATTTAGTAATGATGAATGGGGAAAGCAAGTGTCACCTGAATTGTTTTACTAGCAACACATTCCCTGTGTCAGGACAGATAGAAAAAGAGAGCTGGTAATCTGAGGTACTTATGAACAACGTTGTTTTAAGAGAAACACAAGGTAACCGATTTCCTGCTGCAGGGGGACTTTACTTCTAAACATCCAATCCCCTGAGCCCTCCCTCTGACCCTGGGAGGCTGTGCTGGTTGGTTCTTGCCTACTGTCACCTCCCTGGGCCCTGCTTCCAGGCTCTCCGTGCCCTCTCCTGTTGACCACCACCGGGAGGGAATCTTCCTAACATGCCACTTCTACCATCTAGCCACATCACATCCACTGAAAGCACTGTCCTTCTTGCTGCCCCTGTGAGGGCTCTGAGGCTCCTCCCTGTTGGCATGTTAATGCCCCAAAGGCTCCTCCAGCCACACCTCCAACACTTACCCCTGCAGACCAGAAGTCTCGATCACTACAAACTGCCTGTATCTCCCCCGCACTGACCACACCGTTTCAGACCACCCCACTCTTCTCATTCCTCCCTTCCTCATCAGGCTAACTCCTACTCATCCTACAAGGCCAAACTCAGGTGTCATGGCTTGTAGGAGTCACCCTGTCCCCAGGGCCCCCCCTCTCTGGAACTTCTGTGGGCTTCCACGGCACCCCAAGCCAACCTCTATCACCCAGAGTTCTCTGCTTACCTGCACACAGCCTGGCACACAAGTGGTACTGAACACCTGTGTGTTGAATAAATGAATAAATGAATGAAAGAATGAATGAACTGTCTACAGTCCTGTATGGGGGTGAGTCCCAGGAAATGAAGCTGCTTTCTGAAAAGTAAAAGAATACCAAGATAGTTCGAAACAGACCCACACCATCTCAGAATGCTTCCTGGAGCAGACGGCTGCACAGCAAGGCTGCAATTATAGACACGCACACACACACGTGCACACATTGTTTAAAAAAATTCATAGAATGTACTTAACGCTGACTTTTTTTTTCTTATTGGAAACCTGTTTACAATCTTGTCCACTGTCAGTCTTAAATGTCACTTTTCAGAAAGATGGCTGCTGCCAGGAGAAATTTATTTTCAAATTGAATCACAGCATGTTCATGCAGAGAAGCGCCTCTTTTGAATCTCTAAATTGGAGGGAATTCAGGGAAGAGAACGCGAGGTGATTAGAATCTGCAAAGGCTGATTCAGGAGGAAAAATTATGAGGCTAAAATATGCATGGGTGAGCTAAACAGCCGCTATTAGTTGGTGGAGATGGTGAAGGCAGGATAACAACTACCTAGAAACCGACCAGAAAAGCGAGGATGCACAGGAAGAAGTGAAAGCAAGGCCAAGGGAGTGGGAGAATGAAATGGGGTGTGGGGAATCTAAGCAACAGGAAGAAAGCACACGTCTACTGACTGCCCATCTGTGCCAGGGACTGTGCAAAGCAGTCTTACTGGTTCAGCTTTTGCCCATCATTATTCCTGTTGTAAAAGTGAGGAGTCTGAGCTTCTGAGAGATGAAGAAACCCAAGTAAGGAAGTGGGGTGTGGGCGTCAGTGTCTACCAGCTACCCTGCCACCAGCTCATGACTAAAACAAGTTTGTAGCAGGCATCACTGACCCTGCTATTTGCCAGAGGAGGGTGATCAGGGAGGGCTTCCTGGAGGGGGAACACAGTAGCTGAAGCCGATTATGCTTCTTTGTTCCTGCACAGAAGAGAACTGTCAGCTTAGGAAACTGAGCTGGACCTCAGCAAAGCTTTCTGAGTGGATTCCCTCCCTGGGGTGTGTGAAGTACCTGTTCTTCGTGGCAGGTTCTGTGCTCCTGCTGAGCCAGTCAGCAGTCACGGTGCAGCTTGGCTCTTGTACCTTTAAGCCAAGTGAACTTGGGCCAGTCTGAGCCCAATTTCTTCCCCAAGAAAATGGAGCTGATGCTACCAGCCTCATGGGGATGTTGTGAGGATGAAAGAACTAGCACATGGTCGGAATCCAGTATGAACATTATTTTTCTTTAACACAAACATTACACATGCTGTTGATCGTTCCCTTGACCTGGCAACTGTGTACTCATCCATTAGGACCCAGCTCAAGAAACTATCCCTTTAAGAAGCTGTCCCAAATCTGCACAGTTCCCCCTACACCAACCCCAGCCCCACCCACCTCCCCACCCTTCTGAGAGTCCAGCCGAGACCTTGAGTCAGGACTGTGTTTTGTTCACCACTAAACCCCCAATCCCAGGGGCAGGGCCAGGCACATGGATGGTGCTCCACAGCCGCTGGTGAATGGATGGCTGCGGGGTTGCTTAGCCCCTCCTTATGCTGCTGATGACCCCCCAGGTGGCCTCCAGGAACTCAGCAAACTAGTTCAAAGTACAGCAAAGGCTGGGCCTTGCTTGCTGCTTCTGTGTGCAGACTTTCTATCTGGAAGGCCAGGGCTTAACAGCCCAGGTCCTGGGACTCTATGTCATCCCGATGCTTGAAAACTGGTGTTTGTTGGAGTCTCTCCTGGGCTCCACCTGTCGTGAAGGAAGTGTCCTGGGTTGACCAATGTGCCATTCTGATGGCTTCTGAGGGAGGGCGTGCTCTGGGTGGCTCAGGCTCCAGAGTGGGCTGGGTTGGGGATCTGGGCTCTGTTGTTCACTATCCACTTGTCTGTGGGAATGCTTTTAAGCTAACCAAGCCTCAGTTTGCTGTTTGTAAAATGGGGATAACATAACCTACCTCACAGTGCTGTCAGGGGAGCAGACAGATTTTATGCTTGACTCAGGGCCAGACATGTGGTGAAGACTCAGCGGCTGGTAGTTGTTATTACTATCCTATTCATTCTCTGTCTCCTGGGACTACATAGTAAACTGGTTATCTCCTAGTACTTGTGGTTATCCAATATAAGCTATTAAATATTACTTTATTCATTTAAAAACTTGTCTAAATCTGGTCATAGTGACTTGGTTCTGTGGAGTTGGTACCTCTGGTCTTTGGAAAGCCTGAGTGCCTATCCTAAAAGCTCTCTACAGTGCCCAAGGAGCCCATGCCAGGAAACTCTTTGTGTCCCCAGCCATCTAGTAAACCTCTATCTAGTGGGCTGCATGGTGAAGGGAGAGAGCTTGGTTTCTGTAGACAGAGGGACCTGGGTTTGAATCCCACCCTGACTCACAAGACCCTGGGCAACTTACAGCAAAATCGCTCAGGTGGAGGCAAAGGGCTGTGGTGAGGAACTGATGTTCGGATCCCAGTGTCCTCTGATCCACCGGGGCACGTGCAGAGGATTCCCCACTGAGGGTTCTTCCAGCCAGCCCTCTGATACTGTCCGTCCCCTGCCTTTAATCAGTGATTGTCCTAACTTCAGGGTGGCTATCTCTAGACTCACCAACATTGACTGACAACTTACTAATGTACTGGGTGCTTTCTAGGTCCTGGGGAAGGTGCAGTGGTCAGGAGGTCCGAAGTCTTCACCCTGCATTTGAGGGCCTCCTGCTCGGGCCCCTCCCTTCCCTTCTTGCCTCACTGACCCCCTGCCCCTGCTCCCTACTCTGCAACAGTACCAAGCGCCTTCGGGTCTGCGAATATACAGGGCGTGCTCTCACCACTGAGTCTTTGCCCAGGTTCCTTCTGCTTGGATGGTTCTTGCTTACATCATCCACCTGCCTGCCTGTGACTCCTGCCCGCTTCTGGTCTCATGCACGAGCTTCCTGCAGTGCACAGTGTGGTGCAAGAGGGAGACCCTGGGCAAGAGCAGGGAGTTCACTGGCCGTAATGGCTGGCAGCCTTGGTCCTGCTCAGCTCCATACTTTCTCACCTGTGTCACCTGGGGCAGGTGACACCACCGCTCTGCCCTCATTTCCTCTCCTGTAACACAGACACGGTAATGTCTGCCTCAGAATTTCATTTCAAGGATTACAGGAGACAATGGCAGTCGTGTGGAAAATGGCAGCTGTTGTAATTGTCTCCATAGTTTCCTGCCTGTTTCTCTAACTGGACTGGGAGCTCCCTGAGGGCAGGAGCCATGCCTCTTTCCTTTCTCGGGATGCCCCATGGGAGGCATGGAGCCTGCTGCAATTGGAATGAGCAAGTGACAAGTCTTGGGGAGGTGTGTCTTTTGAAATCAAAAGCCTCTTTGGTGTTGAAGGAGTTAAAAATCTGCTCGTGCTTATAAACAAGCCCCATTTCAGCTCAGCACGATCACTGGGTGTGAGTCACAGGCTTAGCAGGTGTGGGCAATAATTAAAGGCTTCGGCAATCTACCTGGGCAAGGTATTTTTGCCTCTTATTCCAAAGAGGAAAGTCTCTCTATGGAGAGCAGAGGAGCTCATTAATGAGACTAATTAGGTGTAAAGGGGGTAGAGGCTGGCATCAGCTGCAGCTTGGAGAAGCTAATCATTAAGCTCTGTAATCTCCTCCACGGAACACAAGAAGCTCAGGCTCAGGGGCTGCAAGCAGGCTCCCACACCTGAGTACCTGACCATGGGCTTTGGATAGGCTGCAAGGCCTTACCTCCTCCCCCTGCCATGCTCCACCAGGACACCCCTCTCTCTCTCTCACACACACAAACACACACACGCACCCATGTGGCGTCGGGTCACCTTCCAGCAAAGGATGCGGCTCATCCAAGAAGAGGCTTTTCTCTGTGTTTCCTCACCCCTGAGGAGAACGTGCTGGGAAGTTGTACCTTGGGTTTCACAAGCTTTCCTGGATACAAGGAATGGATCAAAGAATCTACTTCTTGGCCTCCACATGTGGAAGATGAAACTCCATGCCTAGAATTCCAGATTTTGTAGTCACCATTAACATTTACTTGGCACTGTATCCTCCTCCCTGACCTGTGAGCTCAGTGACCTGTGGACTGAGGGCTGGTATCCCAAGGTGTCATGGATACACTGACGCGTGGTGGGAAGGACAGGAGGGAGGGCAGTGAGGAGAGAACAGATGGCCGGATTGGGCCACTTTTCTCAACTCTGTGGCTTTGGTCAAATCACAACCCCAAGCTGTAATTCCCTCGTCTGTGAAAGGAGCATAAGAACACTGTGGGTGCAAGAGCATTTTCAAAAGTAGAAACCACTTATAGAAGTAGTTCACTTATAATTATCTTGCGTTTAAAATTTCAGTAAAAGAAGAAAGAGGCTGATCATTGAGAAAGTGGGAAAATAATTCCAATAATGTCTTCACTCAGGGCTTGAGCTTGCCAAGGGCAGACGTCCTTGACTAGGGCTGTGGAGACAGAGAAACGCGCACCTGGAAAGCGGGCTCTCAGATGCTGGAGCCCAAAAGCGTCTGCACCGTTACAGAGCTCTCATCGGCTTTGGCCCAGCTGCCTGCTGCCTGGCACGCTCTGCATCTCAGGGACGTGCCCTCAGAGACTCCTGGGAGGCAGGGAAGGAAGCAGCTCAGCTCCACATCTCCCCCATGCGACCCCCTCCACACAGCCCCCTCTGACCTTCTACACCCAGAGTCATGTCCAACAGGAGCCAACACACCCTGAGGGTCAGTTTGCTGGGGACACGCTCCTTGCCTTTATAGCCTCAGCTCTGCCCTGGGCACCAAGGTGAAGCCTTCCCTGATAACAGCTTCTTCCTTCCCCTTACCAATCTTCTGTAGTCCTTTCATCTTCCTGGCACCCTCCACCCCACCACTGACCACTTGTTCTCACGTTTGTCTTTTCCACCCCATTGCAAATGGGAAGTAAAAATCCTTCTTCTTAATGAAGCTGATCTTGCCAACCCCCATCCAACCACGGGGTGGGCATGTGACCTACGTCTGGCCAACTGAAGGCCTCATCCTCTGGTAACAATGATGGGTTCAGGGTGGCCCAGATGTAGCCAAACTGCGCCAAATGGTCCCTTCTGAGAGCTGATGAACAGACACCATGGGTGGAGACTCACTTTAAGCTCTAAAGACCCACACAGGCCTTATGCCTCTATTGCAAGAGAATAGATCTCTTGTCTCTAAAGCAAGAGAATGTTTGAAATAAAAACTAACAGGCAAGCCAAGCCAAGCCTAACAGTGATAAGTGAGAGATGAGACAACATCATTTGAGCTCCTGAATCCAGCCATGGCTGTAGCAAGGGAAGCCTTGGGGTTCTCAGCTATGTGAGCCAAGAAATTCTCCCTCATGCCTAAAGTTCTACCATCTATAACCAAGAGAGGCCAAGCCAGGGGTTTAACCAGGTCTAAGGCCGTTTTAGTCAACTTGCAGGATTTTTTCCTCCCCAATATTATCACCGCTACCATCCTAACTAGAACAGTCTCCATATTTATCCCCTCTCCTTGCCTTTTAATTATGAGCCAAGGTCACAGTTCTTGACCAGAGACAAGCAAAGACATTGCAGGACCCAAGGCTGCTCTCAGACCAATGCCTGTGGTCCCCAAATTGCTTTCCTGGATGTAGCTGTCCTGTAGACATTTTCTGACCCCACATGTTCCTTATAAAAACCATGTTTGTTTCTCTAAGTTTTCCTCTGAGATCCCTTAGAATGTTTTCTACCATTTCCTCGGTCTGAACAACAACAACAAAAATCATGAAAATATCAACATACTCCATGTCCTATAAAATCAACAGTTTAAAAATAATTAGAATTAAAAATGGGAGCAGGAGAGCCCAAGACCTGCTCCCAATAACAGTATGAAGCACTGTGAAAGGGGTGCTGATATGTCTGGAGCTCTGATGCTTCACGTACATATTACAATCCCCATCTCACAGATGAAGCAACTGAGACTCAAGAGAGGGTGAAGTAAGTTATTTTCCATCACAGAGCTTGGCAAGTGCCTACTCCTCTCTGTTTAAGGCCCAGCTTGAGTGCTGTCTTCCCTGTGATCTGAGCTGCCTTCCTGGCATCTCCAGCAGAGCCCCCCGGTTCTCTGTTGTGCTGTTACCAAGCAGGGTCTTCCTGATGGTTACAGGTGGGCCATCATAGCAGGCGAGATCTCAAGAGAGACTTTTTCATTCATCTCCACATCCTGTCCATCAGCACAGGGCCTGGCCCTGGCTACAGTAAATCTTTGTTGGAGTAAATAAGTGGCTGAGGGAGTCATGATTTGAACCCCGCCTGCTCAACTGTAAGCCAGGGAGAGCTTCCCCTCCCCCAGCTGCCTCTATGACTGCCTCTGGTTCTCCCTGGAGGGAGGCAGGCTGGGTAGAAGTGGTTATAAGACCAGAAGGAGCACGGACAATGGTAATAAATATGTAAAACACAGAGTTCATTACATCAAGCTAATTCCAAATGCAAAAGACACCATATCCTCTGAGACATACCCCAATGAAGGAGTCTAGTTTGCGGCTAGAAGAGTGGACCTGAATTGTTTGGTCTGACTTAAATGATTCTCTTCTTGATGGGCGAGGTATCCACAAGGCTCTCCATCCTCTACTAACTTTGTGGCCAAGGGATCATCCCCCACCCAGTCTCAGTTTTAGTCCTGTAAAAGATCCTTCTTTTGGTCCCTGAGAGATCTCACCACCTGATGGCTCTAAACTAGAGACTCTCTGGTCAGGAATCTCAAAATCTGAGAAGCAGAGGATATAGTTCTCTCTCTCTCTCTCTCTTTTTTTTTTTTTTTTGAGGATGTAGCTCTCTTAAAGAGACAGTGTTACAGCAAGATGCTAACATTACACAAAGTAAACTCTGTCCTCTGGGGGGGGGGAAATGCTCCACCAACCAGAAATAAAGTGAATATCTCTCATGCAGTGCACTTGAAAACAGGCACCTTCGTGTGGTGCCTGCCTTCATCTGTCAGCCCAAAGAAAGGGAGAAAGGGCCTGGCGAGCCACCCAGGAAAGACAGCTAATGCTTACAATTCAGGCAGGCAGGGGGTCTGCAAACGCTCCCCTCTAGCCTCCCACACTCGAAACATTTCCTGTAGTGAGGGCTTCAAAGGTAGAAAGGGGAAAAAAGATTTCCCCTCTGCCCTATGCCAGCCAAGAGAATATCTTTCTGTTCCCTCTGCCACACACACACACACACACACACACACACAGCTACAGGAGAGAACCAAAACTATACACCTTAGCAAGAAAGGAGGGGATAGTGTTTGAGACCATAGATGAAGGTCATGCCAAAAGCATGTGATCTGAAGTGAGAGGTTCAATTCCTATTTCTGAAACTTATGAGGACTAAAGGAGATTAGGAGAGGGTGTGGGAAGAGGCACTCCACGTGAGCTGTTACACAACAGTGGGCACACACATCTACAGATTCTGGCACTCACTAGATTGTATTGATGGGGTCTTCATTACCAACCATAGGAAAGACTGTTCTTTAGTAAAAACTAATAAGGAAAGTCTTGAAGGCACAGGACAAGGCCCCATTCCTCCTCACTGAAGGCCCCAAACTTCTTTTCTATTGCCTTTGCCTCAGTGGTAAGACTCCAAATAAAGTTCTCTCTCTGCCCATGGTACTGAAGGTCCCAGTTAAATGTTGCATGCTCTCTTTTAAAAGGCAAAAGTCAAGTTCAGCCCTATTAATCACTAATGCTTTACTGAAAACTAATACATTTGGTGTCTAAAAGCAGAAGAATAAGTCATACCAGATTTTGTGTTAAGGTAGCTTGGGGGTAGGGTTGGGGAGGGAGGGGGAAGTGACTACTATAGGTACAACACAGGCTAGTATTAGTGAGACACCTGGAAAAACTCAGTCTCCATGTGGGCAAAATGGAGAAACGTTGGCTGAACAACCATAGCTAAATGATGGGTTTGCAGTTGCTGTCAAAACTGTTGACCAAAGTGCTTTGTGTGCTTTCTACTTTGTTCTGATGCTAACCAACATCACCAATAGTGGCTCAGATAGAAGCACAGAAAATGCTGATCAAATCTGTAAAGGAGATGGTGACAGCAAGAATTAAAAAAAAAATTCTCAGGAGACAGGAACAATGGGCTGAAACTAACAAGCTGAGATGTATTTGGGCCAAATGTAAATTCCTACACTTAAGTTAAAAAAATCATTTTACAAGTACTAGTCAAGGCTGACCTGTTTTAAAAGCAATTTATATGGCAGGTATAAAAGTGATAGAATTTTACATTCAGTACATGTTCAGCAATGGTCAACAGTGTGATACGGTGCAAAAAAACGTAATGCAACCTGCTACATTCACAGAAGTAGAAAATCTAGAGCTGTACTCAAGTCCAATAAAGTCCAATAGAGATTTAATGCCAGTCACATATGCAATTTAAAATTCTCTAGTATCATGCTTAAAAAATAAAAAAAGAAACAGGGGAAATTAATTCTAATAATGTGTTATATTTTACCCAATAAACAGTAATTATAATTTCAACATGGAATCAATATGGAAAATTATTAGTGAGTTTTACATTCTTTTCCCATACTAAGTCTTAGAAATCTTGTTATATTTTGCCCTTTCAGCCCATCTCCATTTGGACTGCTGCTGCTGCTGCTGCTAAGTCACATTTGGACTAGCCACATTTCAAATGTCCTACAGTCACATCTAGCAAGTGGCTACTGTACTGGACATCACATGCCCTGAGTAAGAGTGGGGACAGGTCCTCCAAGTTTTATTCACATCAGACCACATGTGGATTTATTTAGGAAGGACAGTGGCAGACTAGAGCCCTCCAGAGACTAGCTGAAGAACTGGGATGTGAAGGCTGAGTGCAAAAGGACTTCTAGGACTGACAGTAAGATCGTAAGCAAGAGATACTAGTGTTATGTGGCTACAGAGCATAAAACTAGAACTAAAGGATGAAAACTGTGACAAGAAGATTTGGCTCTTTAACAATAGGTTTTCCTGACACCAGGAGGGTGTAAGCACAGGCCAACTAACCTACAGAAAAGGATGTACGTAGACAGGAAGATGGATGTCATCTAAGGTCCCTGTTGCTTCCAAGTTCTAAGTGTGACCACCAGGTAAAATGGCTGGCTGTCTAACTGACAATCAGAACATGTACTTCGAAAGACATTTTCTCCATCAAGCAGTCTTCTTGGGGAACAGGTTTATTCTGGCTGTCCCTCACGGGCTGCCTGTGTGGTTCTGGTTCAGACAAAGGCACTGTGGGGCCTGAATTTGCAAGGTGTCTACTGTCAAGAAGTTTACAAGTGAGGGTGTGCAGAGAACACTTCTTGCTAATGCTGTCAACTTGCTGGCTCCCAGGTGACTATGGTGAACAGAAGTGCCATTAGAAGGGTCTCTATGTGAATGTTCCTTCTGCCATCTCATGGGAAAAGGACACTTCTAGTTGCCCCACAGATTCCAAGGACTGAGAGGCCTCTGGCCCACAAGAGTTGCTGGGAAGCCCAGAGCTCTGTTTGAATGTGTCACAGACACCCCAATATCAACATGTCTCCAACTCAACTCTTTATCTCCTACCCCTACCCCACCCTGTTCCTCTGTGACCTCGGGTCTGGTGGAGTTCTCTGTTGACCCAGGAGGCCATCTCTGACCTGGGTACTGGCTCTCACAACCTGGTGAGAGGAGCACACGTAACTGATATAAAGCAGACTGGCTGGGACAGAGGGCTTCCCCGATGCCCTGGGAGGGGCAGAGTGGGATGACAGAGATGACTCCTACCTGGGGGAGTCTGGGAAGGCCTTTCAGAGAAGGGCCCCCTCCTCCCTTCCCCTGATGTTCATGAGGAACATGTGTCAGCTGTGTGCTGCACACTGACAGCTGTCAAGGACTCTGACGGGGTTTTGGTCCTTGGGGTGCCTGCAGCCTTCTGGGAGAGACAGGCACACGAATAACGGAGATAAAGGGCTTAAGGGAGAGGACACAAGCTTGCCTGGGAATAAAGGAGGTCTGAGAGAAGAAGGGCTGGATCCCACCCGGGCTGTCGTGAAGAAGCCATGCAGGGGAACAGAAGGCGGGATGCTCCTGCTGCGCCTTGAACCTGGTCAGGTGGAGCCTGGAGGGTGTTGCAGGCAAAGAGAGAGCATGAGCCGAAGCATGAGCAGAGCAGCCCGGGGCCAGGGGCCCCCAGGCGAGGCCCTTCAGCCCTCCACGAGGGGCTGGAGAATGGAGGAGAATGTGAAGGTGAGTGAAAGGAGGCAATCACTGGCCAGATCGTGAAGGTCTTAGACGCTAAGACAAGGAGTTGAGACACTGTCCTCTAAGACTTGGGGGGCACAGGAAGGTTTGAAGATAAGATCTGCCAGGAGTAAGTGTACATTTTTTAATACAAGAATTTTTTTTTTGTCCCTGCCTTCATTTTAGTAAAAATGAAGCATCATGGAGCTGGCAAATCATCTCTGCATCCCAAAGACAGTGCGACATGTGATAATGACTGTGAAGCGAGGCTGAGCCTGTTAGCAAGAATGACCAGGGAGTGAGAGGCAGGAGTGGTGCATTACCCTCCACCATCATCTCTTTGTTTGAGCATCATTAGGAAAGGAGCCATTAGGAAAACGCCAGCCAGGTAATGGGAGGGAAACAGGTCTTGGCAGGGCTGTGTTACCCATAGAGAAATTAGCAAATAAAATTCAGAGAAGGCAGGGGCCTCTGTGCTTGCCCATGGAGTTTCTCGGGGAGTAACAGCACACAGGCAGTACCTGAGAAACTTTTGATGAGGCCACAGACTTGCCCAGCGTCCTGCAGCAGGCTTCAGGTGGGCAGAAGCAGCCTTTGCAGGTGGGACCCTGATCCCCAGGCCCCTCGCAAGGGCTGCCCTTCACCCCCACACCCCTCTCCCAGTCACTGGGTGATGCACCAGGGATGGTGTGAGGACCCAGGAAGCCCGCACTCCCTGAACTGATGGCATCAGAGCCTTGAGGGAGGCAGGGAAGGGCTGTCATCCATATTCCACAACTGTGGGCAGTAGGGGAGGGAGGGACTCGGGTTACTCATGCATCTGTTCCCAGGCACTCTGCTTAGCCCCATGTTCCTCTTGTCGAAGTGATCACTCGGAATACAGAGAGTGTAAAAAACGGTGAGGTGACTCACTGGTCTGAGCGTTGGAACTGCCATTATGGCAAAGAGGGGTGACCCAGAAGGTGGCGTCATCACAGTAATAACTCTCCCCCCTTCCTAATTCTCTTAGGTTTCAGATATCCCTTCGCCTGAGATTTCATGGAGTGCCTGTTACAAGCCAGGAGCATGAGAAGAGTCTCTATGCTGTACAGTCCAGTCTGGTGCTTCTAACAGGAATCCCTAAAGGAATTCGGCTGGGGCCGGAGATCTGATTTCCAGGGGTCAAAGTTAGGCACCCTGCCTTAGAGGTACCTGAGAAGCACTGCTGGGTGATGAGGAACTGCTGAAGGGTTACAGGTGGGAGAAGGATAGGGTGTGGAAAACGGCTTGAGAGGGGAGAGTGGAGGCTGGGGGATGGGAGGATGACTGCTTGCACCACCATCACTCCATAAACAGCTTCTGGTTCTCTCTCCTGGTGGCAGTTTAAAAGAGAAGGAGACATCCTGGGGGTGGTGAGGAGCTGGGATAATCTGTCTCTAAACATGTTCTGCAAAGGTTTCTAGGGAAATTGCCTCCAATAGAGGTGCTACCTCCCGGGAAACAGGGGATCTGGGCAGGCAGCCAGGGGCTCTTCACCTCTCCTTGTGGGGTGGCAGAGCGCATTTGAGTGGGCCAGGCCTGAGGGTCTCTCAGTTGACAGCTGCTTCAATGCCAGGAATTTTCATGTCACCTTGTACTGTGGGAAGAGGTGCCAAAGATGAGGCTGGATCCCCTAGAGCTTCCTACTTAGCCAGTAATACCAGCTTTTTTTTACTGCTGCTGCGAAGCTGAAGCTGAGTGGTGGACGTGGGGCCTGGAGCTGGCCTCCTATGAGTGTGGCTCCTAGTTGTGATGCTCCCTGGAAGCCGGGGGAGCCTGGAGAGACAATCACAGCTAAGAATTAGTCCTCAACAGGTCATCAAGCCAGATCCTCTCTACGAAGGACACACAGTTTGACAACCCCATTTCCTCGCCTCTGAACAGCTGCCCTGTCTCTAGAAACTCCACTTCACCTCCTAACTTGTTAGCAAACTTCTACTTATCTTTTAAGATCCATCTCATATGTTACCTTCTCTTCTGAGAAGTCTTCAGACTTTCTTTTTTATTTTTTTTTAAATACTTCTATACTTCCATCTATCCCAACCCATCACTGTTTCATTCACACACACACACATATATATATATATATTTATTTATTTATTTATTTATTTGTAATGTCTAACTACTTCATACTACTTGAGCTTGAGCACAAGGGGCTGTATCTTATTCATCTTTTTATCACCAACAGGCAGCAGTGCTGGGCACACAGTGGGAGTCAGCTGATTGCTTCTCAAATGGATGGTCTTAGGTAAGCTGGGCATTGTGGGAGCTGGAAATAGCCCTCGGAGGATACACTTTCATGAATACTCTGCAGCTCCTCCCTCCATGGGCAGACATTCGAATGGCCCATGTGGCCAAGTCACAACTTCAAAGACAAAGCCCCTTTTTCTTCTCAAAAAAATTATTTAATAAACCATGGGTGTTCCAAGTTGCCACTTTCTCCACTATGAAAAACATCTTGAGGTGGGGGAAGCTGGGGAGGAGGCAAAGGAGAGGGACAAAATATCAGATGTACATGGTCAGAGATCATGACACTTACATACCCCTAAGAACCCCTGACCAGTAATAAGCAAGTGATGTCCCAACAGAAAGACAAGAGGTTAGACTTGGATTCTTTCTAAGCGAAGCCAGAGTCCTGCTATCAGAGGTCTCTCCAGTTCCTGTTCATTTCTTACCTTCTAATTTCCCCCTCTGAGCCATCTTCTTGGCCCATGACAAGTATGGAGAGTAACTCTCCAAGAGTTTTTAAGCACTGTCTTTCTATTGTTTTAATGGCCCCACTAAGGGCACCATTGTTCCTTAGCGGTATACACGCTTCATTCTAGTAATTAGCTGTCAGAGAGGACCCGACAGCAGCCTAATGTTGTCCGCTCAAATCATATTAATGAAATGCAATCCACTCAAATGTCCTGGATGCATATCTGTAATTGCATTAAGCAGAGAGACTGGGGACATCAGGATCAAACTTCAGTCTCTGAACAGAGCGTTACGATCAAGCACATTAATCCATTATTTCTTCAGAATCTGACAGCCAATTAATATACCAGGCCTTCATACACCAGGCAAAGGATTGATGTCCCTGTCATGGTTTTGTTTTTTAAAAAAATCATTAAAATGACTGTTTGTACTCAGGGATGTCAAAGTAAATGCTGGGTGTAATGTTTCTAATCAAAATCAATTGTTCAAAGGTGGAAAGGTAAGAAACAAACTTTAGAGAAGCACTGTCATCTCTCCCAAAAAAAGAAATTTTAAAGATCTGAAAGCTTCACTGCTTTCCCTGGTGTTTTAAACAAAAAAGTAGCTAAAATTAAGTACTAGTCAGAGTTCAAAAAGCTCAGCTTCATCAAGTGATTTTGAACAAGACACATTCAGCATGGGTTCTTTTGATTTTTAACACAAGCAGGTCTTCATTATAAGGATTTCACTAGTATTCACAGCTTAAGCACAAAAGTACACAGTGCGAGATGGCCCAGTCCTGAGTTTTCCCGCTTTAGTCCACAAAACACATTTTGTTAATTACCAAAGCTGCCTTACACAAATTAGAACTTCTGCCGGACTGGGAAGGCAAAAATGAGAATAAATACCTCTTCAAATCTGCAGAATTGCACAAATGTCCTATGAATCAGACCCACTTGGAAGAGTGTGCAGGTCAGCGGTACATTCAGGACTGTGATAAAATTTAATTAGAAGCTGCTATTAGGACACCATTATTGATATGCTGGAGCATGTGGAGGTAAAACTGCAGCCGTGTATTGTCTGTGCCCTTGGTGAGAACTACCTTGGTGGGGCTGGCTGCATTGTGCTGAAATCAAACTCATTTTTGGGTGGAGGACCATAATGTGCCTCCCCCATCACTCCCCTGCCTCCTCTGGTATGTTCCAGCCACACAGCAATGCACCCTTCCATGATGGGTCCCTCGACAAATATTCCTTGATCCTTGAGTGACACCTTCAACACGGAGTCCCAACATCCCTTTCCTGAGACAGAGTTGGTAAGCTTTCTGTGTGGCTCCACAACCCCCATGCTTCCCTCTAGCACAGTACCCACCAACACTGCGATGGAAGTGCTGTGTTGTAACAGCACTCCCAGGCTGACTTCCTTCACCTGAGCATGTGCATGGCTACCTCACGTAGGACCCAGCAGGCACAGTGACTCAAGAAAAGCTTGCTGAATCCAACAGAGCCTGAATATCTTTATGGCTCTTGATGTGAACTGCCACGCTGCTTCCATACTCTCTCAGCAGCATAGGAGAGTGCTTTGTGGGGCTTATTCCAGTTGTAGAAATGCAGTGTGCCGATGCTGTCTTCCATGGCTCACCGTTACAAATACTGGCTGTTTCTAGTTTTATTTCCATATACCCATCTCCCTTCCACCGAAAACAACAAAAACCAAACCAAAACAAAAAAAACAACAATTCCACTTCTCAAGTTAAGTCCCACCCAAGCCTTGGGAAATGGGACATTGATTTTATATGCAATACCACAAAAGTAGCAGTTGCCTCATCAACCCGGACCTCGTGCTGAGAGAGGGAGAGGTTGTAATTACTGTGCAAGGAGGCTTCAGTGGACACGGAGATGTACAGGGCATGAAATATGACGTGTGCAATTTTAGGGTTCATGTCAGAAAGACACTTTTAATAGAAGAATTTAGATCCTGACAACTAAGAGATGGATTAAACATGCAAAGCTTTGAGTGCAATAACTGCTTGAAGTTCCTATTATAAAAAAGAGTTGTGTACAACACAGGAGGGTGGGGAAGGAGAACACACCATTGACAGTGTGCCTACTATGTGACTTGCACAGGCTCACTTTACATGCATCTCTCATTCAGTCTCTACCACTATCCTTGTAAGGCAGGAATGATTACTCCTGTCTTACTAAGGAGGCTCAGGGAACACGTGTTAGTTGCTCAGTCATGTCCAACTTTTTGTGACTCCATGGACTGTAGCACGCCAGGCTCCTCTGTTCATAGAACTGTCCAGGCAAGAATACTGAAATGGGCTGCCATGTCCTTCTTCAAGGGATTTTCCCAACCCAGGGATCAAACCTGGGTCTTCCACACTGCAGGCAGATTCTTTACCATCTGAGCCACCAGTAACTTGTTTAAGACCATCAGTGGGCTAGCCAGTAGCAAAGCTGGAGTTTGAGTTCAGGTTTCCCTTGTTCTCCTTCATTTTGTCCATCCTTTCTCTCCATGCCGTGTCTTACCAAAGGTCAACAATTTTTCTTTTGTGAAAAGAGTTTTAACTGCCATTAAAGCAAAGACATTATTCAAAATATCCAGGAGCTTGGACACGGAAAGGTACTCAGTAAAGATGTGAGCAGAAGGTATAATGAAGTGGGCCAGGGCTTTGTGGCCCAACAGGCTGGTGTTTAACTTCTGGCTCAGTCATTTACTAGATGTGTGGTCTTAGGCAAATCACTTACCCATTTCCAATACTTGGTTTCCTCATCTGAATTATGGGGATAAAACCACAAACCATAAGAGGATCCTCTAATTTTATCTAACCATTTTCTCCTGTTTACAGGTTGATGGATGGTGGCAATTCATCCCTCAAGCCTCAGCTCAGTCACCTCCTCAGCCAAGTGCCTCAGGGTACTTCTTGTCCACAGTAAACACCTCTGACTCCTCTACTCATCTCTGACTACCAGGCCAAGCAGGATGTGGGTCCTCCCCTCTCTGCACCCTCAGAGTCCAGCACAGAGCAAGCATCCTCCATTCACACCTGGGCAAACAAAAGTCCTACACTTATTCCAGGCAGTCTGCCTACAAGGCAGGGGAAAGTTTAATCAAAAAACAGAAAACCTGGGAAACCAAAATTGAAAAAGACACATGTACTCCAAAGTTCACTGCAGCATTATTTACGATAGCTAGGACATGGAAGCAACTTAGATATCCACTGATAGATGAATGGATAAAGAAGCTGTGGTACATATACACAATAGAATATTACTCAGCCATAAAAAGGAAAGCATTTGAGTCAGTTCTAATGAAGTGAATGAACCTAGAGCCTATTATACAGAGTGAAGTAAGTCAGAAAGAGAAAAACAAATATAGTATATTAATGCACACATATGGAATCTAGAAACACACTGATGAACATATTTGCAGAGCAGCAGTGGAGACACAGACATAGAGAACAGACTTATGGACACAGGGGCGGGGGGAGGAAGGAGAGGGTGGGATGTATGAAAGAGTAACCTGGAAAGAGATACATCACCATATGTAAATTAGACAGCCAATGGGAATTTGCTGTGTGACTCATGGAACTCAAACTCAAACTGGGGCTGTGTAACGACTTAGAAGGTGGGGTAGAAAAGTCTACAAGCAATAAACGCTGGAGAGGGTGTGGAGAAAAGGGAACCTTCTTACATTGTTGGTGGGAATGCAAACTAGTACAGCCACTATGGAGAACAGTGTGGAGATTCCTTAAAAAACTGGAAATAGAACTGCCATATGACCCAGCAATCCCACTACTGGGCATATACACCGAGGAAACCAGAAATGAAAGAGACACGTGTACCCCAATGTTCATCGCAGCACTGTTTATAATAGCCAGGAAGCAACCTAGATGACCACCAGCAGATGAATGGATAAGAAAGCTGTGGTACATATACACAATGGAATATTACTCAGCCATTAAAAAGAATACATTTGAATCAGTTCTAATGAGGTGGATGAAACTGGAGGCTATTATACAGAGTGAAGTAAGCCAGAAAAAAACATACCAATACAGTATACTAACGCATATATATGGAATTTAGAAAGATGGTAACAATAACCTTATATGCGAGACAGCAAAAGAGACACAGATGTATAGAACAGTCTTTTGTACTCTGTGGGAGAGGGCAAGGGTGGGATGATTTGGGAGAATGGCATTGAAACATGTATATTATCAAATGTGAAATGAATCGCCAGTCCAGGTTCGATGCATGGGACAGGGTGCTCAGGGCTGGTGCACTGGGATGACACAGAGGGATGGGATGGGGAGGGAGGTGGGAGGGGGTTCAGGATGGGGAACACATGTACACCCGTGGTGGATTCATGTCAATGTATGGCAAAACCACTACAATATTTAAAGTAATTAGCTTCCACTTAAAATAAATAAATTTATATTAAAAAAAAAGAAGGGAGGGAGGTTCAGGAGGGAGGGAATATAGGTATACCTGTGGCTGAATTCATTTTGATATATGGCAGAAACTAATAAAACACTGTAGAGCAATTATCTTTCAATTAAAAATAAATAAATTTAATTATAAAAAAAGCAGAAAGTCTAAACATTTATTTTTTCTCCCTAGGTTTCATCATCTGTATGATTTTAAATGACGCAGATCACCTGAATACACCATGGTGTCTGAATGAACAAACATTTGTAAATGACACTCAGAAACGATGGATGTGGAAGGCCTCTGCAGGTCTCCATGTCTCATGATTTCAGTTATGTCAGGTTGGCAGATAGGGTGGGATTAGATTTTCTTAAAAGCAAATCAAAGCACCAAGAGCACCAATTTCAAGCTCTCCATGAATCCTGCTATTGTTCTTAAGTGGATCATCAACATTCAAGCCAAGAAAGAAAAATAAACTCAGACATGTTTTCCCTTCAGAGTCTGGCAGACTCCTATATACCCTTTAAAACCCACTACAGTCACACTTCCTGTGGAGCCTGCCCTAACTCCTCTTCTGGGTTCCCTGAACAGGCTTTGGTAACTGCGCTTAACACACTGTGCTGAGAGTTCTCCACACGTCTCTCCCATATGTAAGGGCAAAGGCAGGGTTCAGCTCATGCTCAACTCTCCAGTTCTGAGCTCAGTAGCAGGACTAGAATAAGGGCTGGATAACACATGCTAAATTAAAGGAAAAACATCTTCACTCAAATCTGGGTTTTTCATTTTCAACAGCAAGGCCAGGATCTAACCATTAGGCTCAACTCAGGTCAGAGCCAGAGTATTGTTACACCAAAAATAAAGCCCACAAAATTTCTAATAGGTCTATAGAGAAATACTTCTGAGCAATTTTTTGAACAACTTCCTTAGAATTCTTAACAGGGAGTAGTGAGCAGACTGACTGAAGTTCATTTCCTGACATTGCAACATCTAGCTGTGACCCTGGCTATTAAGCAAAGTCTTAGTTTGCTCATTGACTAAGCAGGGACAACACCATTACCTTGAGTTAAATAATGTGTGTAAGGTGACTTGCACGGTGCCTGGCAGAGAGATAGTCAATGCTCTTAAATGGAGGCTTTCTGGGGCAGGCAGTACAGTTCAGTGTGAAGAAAATGGACTTAGGAGCCAGTCAAACGGGTTTGAGGCCTATCAGCCATGTGACTTTGGGACAGTCAACCACTCTCTCTATGCTTCTTTTTCCTTACTCATCAAAGTGGAACAATCCCAATACCTGTCAGATGGTTTCAAGGACTGGCACATAGTAGGCCCCAATAAATGGCTTCAGGGAACCAGGAAAATCTTTAGCATCAGTCTTCATCTTCTGCCTTCAACCTTCTAATCCCCAGCCCATCCTGTATCATCACCAACTCTATCTGTGGGCCCTGGCAAAGCTGCAGGCAGATGACTTTGACTATCGGAATCTGGCTGGTCTCCTGTTTGAAGGACTCCTGGAAGGCCCAAATGCGTGGAGAAGATGTGGATTGTATTCAGAGGGGGTTCTTCTTTTTTCTTTAATTTGGCCATGCCACATGGCAGGTGGGATCTTAGTTCCCTAGCCAGGGATTGAACTTGTGGCTCCTGCATTGGAAGCACAGAGTCTTAACCACTGGGCTGTCAGGGAAGTCCCAGAGGGGGGCTCTCCTTAAAATGCACCTTGAACACTTTTCAGATACTGGTGATGCTCCCCTTCATACTCCCCCAGCTCCAGTCCCTTCTCCAGACCAGACTAATCTTTCTAAAATGCTGACCAAATCTTATGTTTCTACTGACTGCAGCTCTCTAGAGGAACTCCCCACCTCAAGCTCTAGGTCCTAAAGTTGGCTCCACAGCATCAAAAGGACTTCTGCCTCAGAAGGGTCTGATGGTTAAAGAAATTTGAGAAACACTGGGTTAAACCAAGTTCAGTATGAGTAATTGCCAAGCATGTGTTGAGTCTTTATCGTACACGGTGTACTTCCAAGAAGTGAATCGAGTCAACTGTATTCCCAGTGTCTCTTGGCCACCGAATCCTCTTTATTGGAAGAACATCCATTACCAGTTTGAAAAACACTGGGCATATTCCTTACAATGGAACTAAGAGTCTGAGACTTTTCACAAGCCTTTCTTTCCAGTTTTGTCCCTCCCTCTGGCCCTTCCTCAGCCTATCACCATGTTTCAATAGCACAGAACTTGTGGCTTTGCTCCAGTATGTTGCACCCTCCCTTCCTGCCTTCTCCATTTGGTGAAACTGTGCTTGCCTTTCAAGGTCCAGCCCAAATGTCCCTTCTTCTGTGACACCTGCCCCTGGTCCCATCTCATTTATCCTCCACCTCTCCCATAGAGTATGCTATAAGGATCCATTTTAACAAAGGGATGACCTCTCTGCTGCTTTTCACATATACCACAGCCCCCATCACAGGAGATATGCCCCTACAGAGCAGGGGCATGAATGATCTACCTTTGTACACCTGGCACCAGGCCTGAACAGGTTAAGTGCTCAATTATGCTAAGTAAATGCTTACCATTCAGTAAGAAAGAGCCATTTCATGCAAAGTAACAGGATTTTTTTTTAATGTGGTCTAAATGCCTTGGGTTTTATAGACTTAAAGACTTTTTATTTCTCAGAACATAAATCCTTAGCATCTGACTATAAATTCTTAGTGGATTTAAAAGCATCATGTACTTTCTGCTCTACTGAATACAGAATCTGAGAAAAGCAGGGCCAACAGGCCTTCAGAGATCTGCTGACCCTGCTCGTCATTTTAAAGATGAAGAAACCAGAGCCCAGAGAAGAGAGGGGCTCTCCCAAGGGCAGCTGTCCTGATGCCCAGGCCAGCCCTCCTTCCCTGAAGCACTGTGGGCTATACAGGCAATCCTCAGGAGTACGGACATGACTGATCACCGTCTTGAGAACCAATTGCCTCCTCATGTCTAGCTAGGCTGAAGAGAACTTCTCTGCATTGACACCAAAAGGTGCTGCCTGGTAATTATGGACTCAACAGTCATGAGCTGTGGCACATACAGAAAGGCTACAAAAAAGCAGTGACAGCGTGACACAAGAAAAGCCACTCCTACCCCCACCCTGCACCTCTGAAAGAGCTGACTGGTGTTCACTCTTAATGTTAAATGATGGCAATCACACATTTCTTCAGTATAACTCTGAAGGAACTCCGTGATAATTTGGCATCAATACGCAATTTATGTTACCTAACATATTTTAACAGCTACAACTCCCGCATGAGATATTCTATATGGACAGATGTATAGTGATTGGTAAATTACAATATGTACAAGTACAAATGCCTCTAAGGAAACAGAACTTTATGTAAATATGTGATATTTTATACAGAATCCATGCTACCTACATACACAGGTTGCTGTAATAGATGTAAACAGATAATCGTTGGAGAAGATAATGTTTGCCTTCCCAGTGACTTGGGTTTATTTCTTTAAACAATAGAGTGTGAAGTAGGATTTGTAAGTACCCTCCACATCTTGAGGCATGTAGGCATACAGCTTTAAAAGAGTTAACATGTCTCTACCAGAAGTCTTAACAAATTGAATCTTATTTAATTAGATATTGTATTTGGGGGGAAAAATGAAATAAAATTCTTTCATTAACTAAACCAAACTCCCTTAAAGGCAACAATATGTTCCTCTTTGTCAGGACAGAATGGAATGAAATCTTTATTTTAATTGGGGTCAGATGAGGAGCCATTTGGCTTCAGATGCTTTGTTTATCAGCCCTGAGCTTTATGGCTGAACCGGAACGTGAAATATTCCATTACACAACCGTTCCACTTAAAAGCCCACTTTCCCAGTGATTTTTCATATGTTAAATGCTGTAAATATAGCCCAAGCTTGCTTTGAAATTTAGAAATAGAATACTTAAAGATTCCCCAGCGACATGATGATCCCAGATGGCCTTGGGTCAGAGGTGCTAGTTCTTCTAGCCAGCAGCAAGCATGGCTTCCCTTAGACAAGGCCCTGTGGTGGAGCAGGAAGCCATAATCGTGCCACTGCCCCTCAGCGAGCATGAGTGTATGCCCTTCAGACACCTGAGCTGACAGGTTCCAGGCTTATCAACAAGCACTTATCAAACACCTACTGCAAGCCAGGCTCTGAGTGACAGCACAGTATGGTGATCAAGAGCAAAGACTCTGGGCAAGTCACTTGAGCTTTCTGTGCTTTAGTTCCCTCATCTGTTCAACAGGAAAAATAATAGTGAATATCCTCACCTCACAGGGTGGTTGTGAGGATAAATGAATAACATGTGTCAAGTGCTTTCAGAATGCCTGACAGAGTAAGTGCTATTATTATGATTACTGTTAATAAATTTTTCCATCTCTGTCCTCATAACAACTGACGTAAGGATAAGCAAAGCCCTTTCATAAAGGACGAAAAAGGCTCAGAGAGGCTAAGTTATTTGTCTAGGGTCACATAGCCACTTTAACCCAGGCTTGTTTTAAGCTCAAGGCTCTTTTCACAAAGAGATGTTCCTTTCAGGACAAACAGAATAAACACACATTTAAACTTTAGAACCCACAGATGGTTCAAAATTTCTATATACTCTTTAAAAAAGAAACACACAATATTTTGGTATGGGTGACCAAGAAGAGGAGAATAAATTTGTAACCACTACCAGTTTTTCCTATAACTTGTGTCCCAAGGACTTCCCTGTAGCTCAGACAGTAAAGAATCTGCCTGTAACGTAGAAGATCCAGGTTTGATCCCTGGGTCAGGAAGATGCTCTGGAAAAGGGAATGGTAACCCACTCCCACTCAGAAAACTAAGATCATGGCATCTGGTCCCATCACTTCATGGGAAATAGATGGGGAAACAGTGGAAACAGTGAGAGACTTTATTTTTTGGGGCTCCAAAATCACTGCAGATGGTGATTGCAGCCATGAAATTAAAAGACGCTTACTCCTTGGAAGGAAAGTTATGACCAACCTAGATAGCATATTAAAAAGCAGAGACATTACTTTGTCAACAAAGGTCCGTCTAGTCAAGGCTATGGTTTTTCTAGTGGTCATGTATGGATGTGAGAGTTGGACTATAAAGAAAGCTGAGTGCCGAAGAATTGATGCTTTTGAATTGTGGTGTTGGAGAAGACTCTTGAGAGTCCCTTGGACTGCAAGGAGATCCAACCAGTCCATCCTAAAGGAGATCAGTCCTGGGTGTTCATTGGAAGGACTGATGCTGAAGCTGAAACTCCAATACTTTGGCCACCTCATGCGAAGAGCTAACTCATTTGAAAAGACCCTGATGCTGGGTAAGATCGAGGGCAGGAGAAGGGGACAACAGAGGATGAGAAGGTTGGATGGCATCACCAACTCAATGGACATGAGTTTGGGTGGGCTCCAGGAGTCGGTGTTGGACAGGGAGGCCTGGCGTGCTGCAGCTCATGGGGTCGCAGAGTCGGACACGACTGAGCGACTGAACTGAATCAAACTGAACCCACTCCGGTATTATTGCCTGGAGAATCCCATGGCTACAGGATCCTGGCAGGCTACAGTCTGTGGGGTTGCAAAGAGTCAGACACAACTGAGTGACTAAAACTATACTACTACTACTGTGTCCCAAAGGGAATTCTAAATAGATCTTACTATCTATTAATACAAAAAGATGACCTACCTATCTGATACAGTGAATGATTCAAATTTAAAAGTTGGCATCTTTATAACTGAGGATAACATTAGTTATGATTAAGTGTATTAACTCATTATGTGTTTACATGCAAGGTTCTAGGTTGAGAGCCATTCAAGTTGATTATGTGAGGTTATGACTTTTCTCCCCTAAATAGATTAAGGCAGGAAACTATAAATATAGTAATAGTATTTCTTTTCTCAAAAATATTGGAACTTAAAATAACTGTCAGAGAGTCAAAAGACAGTTTCCATTTCCACTGTGAAGTTTCATTTGGCTTTACTTGGTTCTCCATAAAATGTATTTACTCAGAAAACAACTTGCTTTTCATCTTTCAAGTTCTAGCATCGAAATTCATCTAGAGTTTCTGGATTTTTTTCAAGCACATCAGCAATGGGCTAATGATGACATTATCTGACAGCTCCCAAATAACACAGGCAAAGAGAGATGAAACTAATCAAGAAATTACTCTCTCAGCTAGGTTTGGCAAGTCCAGAGCCAACGTTACACTCTACATAGCTCCTATAAAGAAACTGGGAAAGTAGCAAAGTTTTGGCAGAAGGCACAGTTTTTACTTTCATTTTCAGTGTTGACAACATCTGAACCTGATAGGGGCGAGTCAAATTCCAGTACGTCTTTGAAATTTGCATTCACACATGCTTACAGAAAATATAGCCATTTCAAATTAAATGCATCATTCATGGTTCATAAATTCTAAGACAACATCCATATAGTTCTCTCTACATTTTCCTATCTTCTGCGAAATGTTCTGTTCTGGAAAATGTAATAAAATGAGCTGTTTCTGCAACTTCACAGCAGGTAATTTGATATGAGGGTAAATCACTTCCCTTTACTATTTTCATATAATTGTGCCACAGTCTTTTGATACATAAAAAAGTGGACACCCACATACATGTAATTCACTAACTGTATATCTTCAGTGAGGTAAAATGATTATTTTAAAAGTTCTTGATTCTCTTAACCAGAGATCAAAGCTAAGGTACCATGAATATCTGAATAAATGCCAAGGAAGGGTCAAAGGTAACAAAAGTGGAACCAGGTGAAGTGCGAAGTATGAAATTATCTTGAAAAGAAAGAAAGTGAAGTCGCTCAGTCGTGTCTGACTCTTTGCGACCCCATGGACTGTAGCCTACCAGGATCCTCTTTCCATGGAATTTTCTAGGCAAGAGTACTGGAGTGGGTTGCCATTTCCTTCTCCAGGGGATCTTCCCAACCCAGAGATTGAACCTGGGTCTCCTGCATTGCAGGCAGACGCTTTACCATCTGAGCCACCAGGGAAGCCCAAAATTATCTTAAAAAAGTATAAAATAATAGAGAAAAAAAGACAGATATACTGAATTTCCAGTCATCATAGTGTTGTCTTATTCTTAGCACATCCTGAAACCTGAAAAAACACTGGAACCAGAGGAATTCAGAGGAGAGTGCCCCCGGCTGCAACTGACAACTGCAGCAGTAGCAGCAGAGCAGCAGAATGAGGCCCAGCTTCAGCTCAGACCCAGGTCTGGTCCCTGCTTGGTCGCTGCCAACTCTGGACACTGGGAAAGTCACCTCCTACATTCAATCCCCCGTCTCTTCAGTTGAGGAATGTAACCAAAACTGGTACTTGCACGTCTTCCCTGACAGTTGGCTGTGTGTGTTTGGAGGGCTTTGTGAACCACAGAGCCCAAGCCAGTGCCAGCAATGGATGCTGCAGGGTGAGGCTGGGACGTGGACAGGAGAGGGAGAGGGCTGCAGCGTGGTTGGGCTGGGGGCCTGGGGGTTGGCTGTGGTCTGGGGTTGTTTGGCTCTCACAACAAAACCCAGCAGCTATCGGGGCCTTGTGACTTGAGGGTCTCCACTTTGCTCGCGTGTGGAAGCTGTGTGCGGTCAATCACAAGGGAAACCAAAATCAGAGAGGAAAATGACAAAGGGAGAGAGAGAGAAGAATACAGAGGATCGAGTAGGTCAAAGTGTTCCTGGAAAATAAAAGCTCCAAACAAGAGCCAGCAGAATGGCAAAAAGGCAAACAGACGATCAAAAGCAAGAGAACAAAATGCAGGCCAGGAAGTCAGTGCCGAAGAATTGATTAGTCAAACATATGAATCTCTCACACTGAAGCAGAAATATCACAGCCCTGGCTCCTCACTGTGGAGCCCTCTCAGCATAATGGGAGCTATGAAGAAACCAGGGAATAAAGCAACTTTCATTTTTCCTCTGTGAATGCAGAGGGCCTGGCCCCATGAGGACCTCGCCTTGTGCTGGCTTCGAGGGGGAGCATGGCCCCTGGCCACGGGAGTGGGGTGCGAGTGAATGGGCTGGCACTCGGCTCACTTCACTTGAAAGCTTGAAGGCCTCTACAGACGCAGATCTCGGGCAAGAACAGCATCCTGGGACGTGGACTTATAGATTCAAATGAGGAAAGGTGAGTGTCCTTCTCAGCACCATGGGGACTAGAGTTCCTTCGCTTCTCTGTTCGGCACTCCTTCCTTGCTGCACAGGCCTACTGGTTACTCCCTCAGGCGGGAATGACAGAGCTCTGTGGATCTCAATAAAGCAGGAGCCAGAAACAAATGATGTGACTGGAAGACGCCCAAATGTGTGGGGTGGCCCCAGAAAGGGTATATGTAAGTTTGGTTGGCAACAATAAAGAACTGTAGGCAGCATGGAACAGTGGAAGGAGCAGCAGATTTGGAGCCAGCAGACGCTGGTTCTAATACTAGCTTTGCCATTAACAGTTATGTGATCTTGGCCAAATTACCTCATCTCTCTGAGACTTGGTTTCTTAAGCTGGAAAATGGGGATAATGATACATACCTTAAGGAATACTGTAAGGATTAAGTTAAATGAGACGTGAAGATGCCTGGAAGTGTGTCTGCCTCACTGCTGTGCAGTTTAGGTGATATGAAGAAGATAGGCTGCCTTATTTTAAAACATTTCTGTATTCTGGAAACTAGAGAATGAGCTCCATATAACTTGTGGCTCTTCTCTGAATGGGCTACAGGAACTTGGGCCATTCAAGTTTATTTCCACTGAAACGTCACTCTGAGGCCTGTCACCTTTGGCCTTTCTTCTCTGATGATCTCTGTGGTGGCCCAGCCTGAACTCCAGATGGAAGAACTCAGGCCTTGCTTCTCTGCTGACGCTGATTCTCAGGGCAGCTCAGACCTTCTTGTTTACTCCATATCCAGAATCAGCCTGGCACAGGGGAAAAAGCTCAGGCTTTGGGGTCAGAGACTCAGGTGGGAAGCCCAAATCTACTACTGACTCAGTGGTAAATGTGTTTCTAAGTTCTTTATACACCGTGTATGCATGAGCTACTGGAAATTTCAAGAAGGAAATACATTTTTTTCAGAGTTGCTCCAAACGGGACACATGAGATCCAACAGAACTGCTACAAATGGAAGGTTCTCTACATACCTTGGTGCTACACTGTAATTTTTATCAAGATTTCCACCTCTTTCTCTGCTTGCCAGGAGGCCTAGGGTCTGAGGACATCTGAGCTGGAAGATTCACTAGACTTAATCCAGTCTATCTCTTCCTTTTACTGTTGGAGAAATGGAGGCCCAAAGGGGTTAGACAATGTGCACCCATGTTACACAAGGAACTAGAAGTACTGCTTTCTGTTGGTGCTGCCCTGAGTTGGCTCCAAAGTCAACACACAGAGCACTGCCCTTGACCACTGGTAGGAAGGGACTAGCTGGCTGCTTCACAGACAAGATGGATTGGTCAGTACAGCTGCGCTTGCTGCTGCCTGGAAGGCAAATGACTACAAAATAGTGGGACACACCCTTGCTGATAATTGCCTATACTGTCTGCTTGAGATACACCTTAGATGAAAAGGCAAAATTTTGCTCATCTCATTGCAGCTTTGCCCAACATCTATTCCCAAAGCCTCTAATTCTCTAGGATGAAACAGGTAAGAAGGAATCAGCTAGAGACAGACAGCTGCTATATACATGATATTCAAGAAACTGAAGTCAACAATCATCTAGAAAATTCCCAGACTGAAAAAAAAATTTGTAACCTATATCATGAACAAAAGGCTTATTCAAGCCAATATATAAAAAGTTCCTAAAAATAAAGAATAATAATATAAAATAGACAAAATCATATAGTTTATAGGAAAAAAACCCCACAAATTACTCTTAAATGTAAGAAAAGATATTCAACCTCACTTGTAATAATATGGATGTATATAAAATTTCATTGAACTGTCACTTCTTACCCATTAGACTGGAAACAATCCATTAGTTAGCAATATCGTCTACTGGTGAAGCTATGGGGTAACAGGGTAGGAATGGGAAAAAATGCAACCCCTATGGAAGGGAATTTGGCAATATCTAGCAAAATGATATATGCAATTACCATCTGACCTGACAACCTCACTTTTAGTACCTAGCCCAAAGATATATTTAGAAAAACACAAAACGACATATGTACAAGGTTATTCATTGTGACATCTAATAGTAACATCCAAAGAACATCAACATGGTTCAGTTCAGTCACTCAGTCATGTCTGACTCTTTGCGACCGCAAGAATCGCAGCGCGCCAGGCCTCCCTGTCCATCACCAACTCCAGGAGTTTACCCAAACTCATATCAACATGGTATTGGCTGAATAAAATCTGTGACACACAACCACTCTATGGAGCAACAGAGAGCTATGTAAAAGAATGATGAAGATCTCTATACACTGTGATGGACTGATTTCCAGAAAAGATTATGTGCAAAAAAAAGTAAGATGCAAAAAAAAGTATGTAGAAGCTTACTTTTTTAAGTAACAAAGAGAGGTTATGGGGGAGGGAAGTATAAGGGTAGGAGGAATGAGGATGAAAGTCTGATTCTTTAACGACAAGTATATCAGTTCAGTTCAGTCGCTCAGTCGTGTCCGACTCTTTGCGACCCCATGAATCGCAGCACGCCAGGCCTCTCTGTCCTTCACCAGCTCCCAGAGTTTACTCAAACTCATGTCCATTGGGTCGGTGATGCCATCCAGCCATCTCATCCTCTGTCGTCCCCTTCTCCTCCTGCCCCCAATCCTTCTCAGCATCAGGGTCTTTTCCAACGAGTCAGTTCTTCGTGTCAAGTGGCCAAAGTATTGGATTTTCAGCTTCAGCATCAGTCCTTCCAATGAATATTTAGGACTGATTTCCTTTAGGATTGACTGGCTTGATCTCCTTCTCCAACAGTCCAGGGGACTCCTAAGAGTCTTCTCCAACACCACAGTTCAAAAGCATCAATTCTTCGGCACTCAGCTTTCTTCACAGTCCAACTCTCACATCCATACATGACTACTGGAAAAACCATAGCCTTGACTAGATGGACCTTTGGTGGCAAAGTAATGTCTCTGCTTTTTAATATGCTATCTAGGTTGGTCATAACTTTCCTTCCAAGGAGTAAGCGTCTTTTAATTTCATGGCTGCAATCACTATCTGCAGTGATTTTGGAGTCCAAAAAAATAAAGTCTGACACTGTTTCCACTGTTTCCCCATCTATTTCCCATGAAGTGATGGGACCAGATGCCATGATCTTAGTTTTCTGAATGTTGAGCTTTAAGCCAACTTTTCACTCTCCTGTTTCACTTTCATCAAGAGGCTTTTTAGTTCCTTTTCACTTTCTGCCATAAGGGTGGTGTCATTTGCGTATCTGAGGTTATTGATATTTCTCCCAGCAATCTTGATTCCAGCTTGTGCTTCTTCCAGCCGAGCGTCTCTCATGATCAAGAATCTTAAAAATGTGCATATCCTTTAACTTGGCATTGAAATTACTGGGAACTCAGTTTAAGGAAAAACTCAAATGCCAATGAATTTCTCTTTGTGAAGCTGTTCACATCAAACCACCACAACCAACAACTTAAATTTCCCTCCTGAGGGGCACAGTTAAGTAAATCGTGGCAAATCTAAGCAAAGGAATTAATAGCCATTTACAAAGACACTATGTCATGACATGAGGAAAATCTCTATGATGAAGACCACATGCAAAAGAAGAAACAAATGTACTGACTATATAAGTTCAATTATGTAAAAAGGCATAAAAACATTTGGAAAGAAATGGACCAAAAGTTAATGCTGATTGCCTTAGGGTGGTGGGAATGTAAGAGACATTTCCCCCTCATGTTTGCCTGTCTTTTCCAAATTTTCTACAATGAAAATACATTATGTTCACAATCAGAAAAAACAATACACACTGTTATTTTTTGGACATTGTTTCAACCTGGCCCTTTGCCCTGGTGTATGTTTTTACTATTGCTGCTGTCATTACAACAAGAAGAGAAACATCATAAGTGACTAGGTAGCCTAGCATTAGGGATTCACCTATGTGGGTTGGATTTTTATCTACCACAAAGGACCCTATAAGTAGGAACATTCAAAGGCAATTAGTTAGTAACAATATTATAAATAGAAAAGGAGCCAAATAAATGTTTCCTGGATATCATTAATTTAGTTGTAAAATAGATTCAGAGTTACTCTGATAACCCCACATAAAGAAGGCACTCATTATAAAGACAGCCATGTGTTAAACAAGAAAATGTTAGATGCAGAGATGGCTCTGCTGTACACAACTAAGATATTCCCACGGAGACAGCAGTTCTCAAAATATCACCCTCAAAAACAAAAGCTTCATCTAGGAAAACAATCCCAGCACAATACTAATTGATTTAGTCCTGCCTACTTCTCTCACAATCCAGCACACCCTTCCTCCTCCCTCCCTGCTCGATCTGAATACTATGACCCAGTGCAGGCCACTTCTTGGAACTTACTTATTTATAAAGGGAGCATAATAATTTACTTTACAACAAACTATTGTATAGGAGTACAGAGAAGACTGGACAAGAGGCATGGGGACACACTTAGCACAGTGCCTGGTAAGTCATGGTGATCCCATCTCAAAAGAACTCATTCCCCTCTGTCTCCACTGCCACAGTGCAAGTTCAAGTCACCTCCATCTCCTGCCTGGGTGACCACAGTGACTGCTCTCTGTGCTTCCACTAAGGCCCCTCTCCCAGCAGCCAGCGTGATTTAAAAAAAAACAAAACAAAAAACTGATTGCATCACACCTCTGTCTTAAAAACCTTCACTGGATTTCCACTGACTTGGAGTAAAATCCAAGCTCCCTTCCACGACCTTCAAGACTGCGTGATCTGGCCCTGCCTAAGTGTCTAACTTCAGCTCAGGCCACATGCTCTCTGCCCTGCTGCATCCTGGGCTCCCTGGTTTGGCTCCTCCAAGTTGCAGTGTCATCCCCTCACTCTGTCTCAAACATCTTGCCTCAACTCAACCTGGTTGGCTGATCTTCACTCTTCATCTCTCAGGTAAAATGTCAGCTCCAAGACTTCCTCAATCACTCCATCTGAAGTAGAAGCACTGAAGTACAACTCAGATGAAACATTTAAAATGATCTAGCTGTCTGCTTCCTTGTTTACTGTGACTATTTCACTAGAATGTAAGCTCCTTAAGGACATCTGTCTCTAGTTGCTACAGGCTGCCTACAGGCTGCCTCATTTCCTCCTTTCTTTCTTAACACAACCCCAATTTGTTCATGCCCTCATCCTCCATGAGGACAAGTGTTTCAGGCCCCATCCCAGAGGCAGGGTCCTCACACTGAGGCCAAGCCCAGTGATCTCAATTTCCTCACCAGTGATTGGTTAGGGCATGGGCATGTGACTCAATTCTGGTGAATGATGCATGAGGAGAAGTCACCAGGAGAGGTTCTGGCAAAGGTTTTCTGAATCTTAAGAGATACCAGGAAGAGAAGGTCCTTTTTTCTGCCTTTTGAGACTGTTGTGAGGATGTGATGCCTGGAAGTGACACAGTCATCTTGAGACCACGAGAAAAGCCATCCTGGTGGCATGGGTAAAAAGCTGAGATCAGCAGATTCATGAATCAAAGAATGGGGTTCTTGACATCAATGAGTTGGCTCAATTAGCTAGTCACAGAACTGCCTACCTCTGACCTGTCTATGATTGATAATAAAGTCATTATTTCAGATAGATTGTTGTCTGTCACCAGCAGCTAAAAGTTTTCCTGTATTTTATTCTGTTCTCTTCTGCCTGCAACCCAGCACAGTGTCTAGCACATAGTAGGCCTTCCATAAAACTTATTTGAATGAACGAATCAGAGTGTTAGTTGTAAAGTATTACAAAAAAAAATAAAACCTTGTTTTCAGAGTCGGATTCATACCACTTCTATGAGAAAGTGTTCAGTTTTTGTTTCTTCCCTCTTCTACTTTTTTACTAAACCAACTACAGTAAAAGTAGTTTACTCCCACTTTCGCTGAGTAAAAGAAAAAAAAAGAGTGGAGAAAAGAGAAAGAAGAAATTTAAAATACAATTCTACCATCCTAATGTAGTGCAGGACTGGGCTGTTACAGTAAAAGTTCTCACTATAAACAAAGACTCCGTGCACCAAAGCAGCTCGCAGAGATGCTGCAGTTCCCCAGTTCCTTTATGCACTAAAGTGTGGGTTTAAATTATTTACAAATATCTCAGGAATAGAAAGAAAAATTTTCCATTGGCCATTAAGTTTCCTGGAATAGTCACATAAAAAGCTTTTCATGTGTATGGAACATCTACTTCCAAAAAAGTAGTCTACTGGTGAAGAGGTTTACAATCAGACCTGGATTTGAATCCTGGCTCTGCAACCCCTTTGCTGTGTGACCCTGTGCAAGTCATTTACCTTCTCTGAGCCTCAACTTCCCCATCTGTAAAATGAGAATAATACCTAATTTATAGTTTGTTTCTAAGTGTGGGACTCATATGGCCCTTAGCTTGGAGCTTAGTATACTGGTAATACTCAAAAGATGCTATTATTAGGATGAAATTGTTCCTAAGATAATCCTTAAGTTTCATGATTTCTTAAAGAAGGGCCGTACATGTTGAAGGACACAGTGAAAAGTGTTAGTCTCTCAATCGTGTCCGACTCTTTGCAACCCCATGGACCGTAGCCTGCCAAGCTCCTGCCCATGGAATTCTCCAGGCAAGAATACTGGAGTAGGTAGCCATCCCCTTCTCCAGGGGATCTTTCCAACCCAGGGACAGAACCCGGGTCTCCTGCATTGCAGGCAGATTCTTTACTGTCTGAACCACCAGGAGAGCCAGTTGAAGGACACCGGAGTTGGCTAAATGGCAACCCACTCCAGTGTTCTTGCCTGGAGAATCCCAGGGACGGCGGAGCCTGGTGGGCTGCTGTCTATGGGGTCGCACAGAGTCGGACACAACTGAAGTGACTTAGCAGCAGCAGCAGCAGCAGCATGTGTTAATTGAGATCTGGCTTCCAAGTATTGCCAAAGACCAGCATCCTTCCTGGGAGACAGTGAGGCCCAGTGAAAAGAGCACAGGCCTTGGAATCAGTCAGAACTGGACTCTAGTCCCAGCCACGTACTCAACGACTATGACCTTAGGTCTGACACGAAATCTCTGCTTTTCAGTTTCCTCATCTGTAACAGGGGTCCTATTACTTATGTCCCCACCCTCTGGCCAGCATCTTTGTGGACTGAGTGACAAAGCACATGGATAGTGTCGAGCACTGTGCCTGGTGCACAGGAGGGATACAATACACACTAACTCCCATTTTTTCAGTATCAGCTCTTCTTAATTATACTCAGGTTGAAACCATAAGTTCTCACTACACAATGAACTGGGCCCCCATGGCAGGAGGGTGCAGGAATGGTAAGCTGGTTTTAAAAAGATGACTAAATTGCTCAACAATGGCAAATACATATAATAAATCTATCCCACAAATGTTTTATTTGGTTTTAACACCTTGCTGAGCTGCATCCCGCTACCCTCTTGAACATGGGGGTCTCTACAGCTCACTCACACAGAGAAAATTGGCAGACCCCTCTCCTCTACCCAGAGTTGCTTCTTGTGCCCTCTGCCCAAGGATGGTAATGTCACAAGAGCAAGGGAGCTGCACAATGCCCAGAGATTTATGAAAATAAGCATCTGAAAAAGGGAATGCTGTGCAGAGAGTGGTCATGTGGGCAGGCCTGGTGCATGGGAGCAATTAGAGCAGGTTTGCAACAACTCAGTGCTGTTCTATTCAATTGCTTAAAGAATTGCCATAGCAACAGCAGCTACACATAGTAAAGTGGCAGCAAGATGGAGCAAACACTTGAAAAAGACTCTCTCTTGTTAACCCTCCTCCCCTCCCCAAAATGAATAAAGGGTCATTTTTTTCCTCTAAAATAGTCTTCCAATCAATGTCCACACTTCATGCCAAAGTGGGTGACCAGATGCCCATCTTTCTTCTTTTTTGTGTGTGTTAATAATAGCAGCTGCCTTTTAATGATCTCCTACTATGTCCTGGGCCCTGGGCTGATGGAAACTTCACCTAATAATTCTAGTAACTGGTATTTACTAAGTACATACTATATCTGCAGTCAGGGATGTGAGCTGTCCTGGACATTGTCCCCACCTTCAAGTGAGAGGGAGCCACACATATCTGCTTATGAGATGGGATGGCATCTGAGCCAAGTCTTGAATGAACCCTCAGTGGGTACCCATTATGTGTTAGGGATATACAGATGAATAAGAAACTCCCTTTTTCTTCAAAAAGCTCTCAGTCTAATGTGTGGGAGAAACATGGAAGTAAAGCATTTATGTGAGGCCATATCTAACTGCTAACCTATGGAGTTAGGAGCGCACACTGAGTAATTTACTAGACAAAATAAAACAGATTTCGGGAGGGGTGTATGGGGAAGGGTGGACATTTAGGGAGCGCTGCCTCCTGTCAGCCGATGGCCTAGGGCCCTTAGCTGTGTTATGCATGGACAATATGACAACCCCCTGATGTGTTAATAGGCCGATCTCCAACTTCATGCCACGTGCTCTTCCTCATCCTGTGGCTGAGATGTTCTTCATCCTACAAGAACCATGGGAAGCGGTAATTCCTATTTTGTGTGTACCATAAGATGTGGAACCAGAGTTCAGCTAGCTGTGACTTGCTTTTAGGACCATACGGCTAATAAGTTCGAGTTAGAGACTGAACCCAAGTCATCCTGATTAAAAAACCTGTCTTGTTTACTTGGTATGCTGAATAGAAACAGACTGACAGGTCACTAGTGGGAAAGATCATTCACAGCCTGTTCTTGGAACAGCAGAGGTTGGGGCTGGAACCCAGACCAGTGGAGCGGCCTCTTCAGAGAGAGACTCTAAGTAGAAACGAGTTCTCTCCCCTGCTTTCAGGGCTGTTATTAGGCACAATCTACCCTGCTGGGAAGTGGGAAGGTGACTAAAGGAAGGAGCATAGCAGGAATTTCAGCTTCTTTTTTCTGAGGCCTTCCCTGAAATATGTGCTACCCACCTAAATTCTATGAGAGAAGACACTGTTTGAGAGTTTGCCTCATCACCTGTGTATGTAGGTGCGCGGCAGACAAATGCCACAAGCCAGCGGGCAGAGAGAAGACTGCTTTAACTGGATCCTTCTCTTTCTGATCGATAACTCACTGAACAATTGTCAGCTGGCATCATGACCCTGCTCCATAAAAGTCATAGGGGAAAAGAATTTAAGAACATGTTCCAAACATAGGACAAAACAGGCAGACTGTGGAAAGTCCACTCCTTCTCACTAATGGGCAAATTCCCAGCACTAGGTCAAAGACCATACACATTCTCCAGGTTCATCTAGTGAGTGCTCTCCGCCATTCTCTATTCAAACCTTCTCCCCATTTCCCAGCTGCTCACCTGTCCATTTTGTCCCCAACCACACACACACACCTGCCTGGATGTCGCAGAGAAAAGTAAAACCATTAGATGGACCCCTGCTCCAACTTCTTTTTTTCACCAGAATCCCTCCTCCACTTCAGGCTTCCTTCCGCACTGAAACTCAGACAGAGGGGCAGAGGGCCTGTTCTCTGCTCCAAGGCCAGTGTAACCACCCTGCTTTGCCAAACTCCTTCCTTCTCAGGGCCTCAGTTCTGTCAAATGTCCTTACCTCCCCTTTCCTTCTCATCAGCATTTTAATGTGCTCATATTTCTTCCAATGTTAAAACAACAAACTCTCATACCTGCTCCCCCACTTCATTTTCCTTCCTTCCTATAAAGCCACCTGGCTATCATGATTCCCTCTCTCCACTTCCTACCAGCCAAATTGTCCAGAGGAGTTGTCCAGTCTCACCCAAGATGCTGAAGACCTTCGTGTGGCTAAAACCCACAGGAGAATCTACGTCTTTATCTAATTAACCTCTCTTCAGTGGCTGGACACTGTTTACACTCTTATCCCAGGCTTTGCTGTGTTAGCCTGGTTTTATTCCCACCTCTCTGGATGTGTCTTCTCTGGCTCCTTCACTGGCTCCCCCAATTTTTTGGACAGCTTCATACAGATGTTCTTTGTCTTATGCTCTCTTTACCTCTTACGTTATATATTTCCCCCAGTTAAATATTTACCATCCATATATTGACATCTCTCAAATCTCTATCTCCACCCCACTCCTCTCTCCAGATTCATATTCAAACTGGTTCTTCTTCCTTCATATGAGGGGACAGGAATAGCCCTAACCAGTCACCTGACTCAATCTGGCTTTTCTTCTCTCCATTCACTCAGTTACCAAGACCTGGGGATTCTACTTCATCATGTTTCTCAAGCCCATCCTCTTCTCTCTGTCTTTTCAGTCCCTTCTCCAGCCAGGTGGCCATCGTCTTTCCCCTGGGCTATGGTAACAGCCTCCAGGGTGGGCTCTGCCTCCAAGTTTGTCTCCCTATTAACCAGTTCTCCTCACACTATTAACACAGTCATCTTTAAAAATTGCCTGCATATTCATGCAATTTCCTTGCTTTAACAACTCTTCCATAGTGGTCCCAGTGATTTCAGAATTCATCTTCAGTTTCCTGACTTGGCTTATAAGGTCCTCCCTGATCTGGCCACACCTACCTTTAAATTTCACTTCTTGTCACACCCCTCCCTATGCCAATGTCTGTTACCCTCAGAGGATGCTTCCCTCTCCCTGTTCCCTGGCTAACTTGCACTTCTCAAATTTCAGCTTGGGTATCACCTCTTGTGGGGCACCTTCACTGAGCCCCAGTTCCTGGTTGGGTGCCCCTCCTAGGGTCCATCCTCATCCTCTACTTCCTCTCTGAAGCACTCCTTAAACTGTATTATAATTGATTATTTGCTTGTCATTCTCACCACTGGTCTGTCTCATTCTCAGTTGCTAACCCAGGGCCCAGTGTGATTACTGAGACATAAGAGGGGCTATTTGTGGTTACAACAACAAACAGGTAAGTGAAAAGAGAGCTCAAAGAAAGGTACACTTTTTTTGTTTTTTAAGTTCATGCTACAGGAGTGGATGGCATAAGACGGTAGAAAAAAAACACCAGATTTTTAGTATGAATCAGTTCCTGACCTTGATTCTGCAAGTGACTTGCTTTGTGACCTGGATTGATTGTTTAGTGTCTTGGCATCTCAGTTTCTCATCTGTAAAACTGATGTTACCACCTTTCTCTCAGGTTGCTGTATTAAATGAGATGACATGTAAAGAGCACCTGCCATCATGCAGGGTGCATAACAGGCCTCAGAAATGTTTTTTTTTTTTAATTAAGTGAAAAAGTCTAATTATTCAAAAAGAACACTTCGAGGTACATGAGACTAGAGCCGACTGGTAAGACACATGACCAGCACTCCGTCTGCAATGATGAAAGAAAGCTAAAATCAGGAGTCACAAACTCAGAATCAAAGCTATTCTGTGCAAAGGAGAGGATTCCTCCAAAGATGTTAAATTAGAAGAACTAAGTTTCCATATGTTGTTCTCATTACCTTCCTAGAAAGTTGCTCAGAAAGTGAAGTCATTTTTCTTGGACGGCTTCTCTAGTACACTGTTCTTTTTTTTTATTATTATTATTTTTTTTTTTTTTTTTAACTTAGTACACTGTTCTTATAGAAAACCAACATTGCTGATTTCCTCCAGGATTGGGGGTTGCTTAAACAGAAACCAAGATGAAGAGAAACATTTGCCATATTTATTGCTGGAGCCTGATGGTGTGAAAAAAACTCTCCAACAAGCCCCCAAGCTGAAATCCTAAGTCACCCAAGACCAGTTCCTTTCTAGCCAGCCCTACATATGTTGACTGACTGATCCTATCTCTTAAATCTCTCTCAGATTTGTTCTCTTTGCTCCATTTCCACTACTCAGAGTTTAAAGTTCAGTTTTTCTTCTAAGAACTACTAACAGTCTTCTCACTGGTCTTTGCTTTGGTCTCATTTCCTTCCAACCAACTTTCTGGATGCCGTTAGAAGGCAAGTGTTCCCTGCTTCAAATCCTCAAGTAACTGTACACCCAACCTCAAGTGAAGAAGCAGTTAAAGGATTCCACAAACTGGCCCCTGCCTCCCAGTGTTATTGAAAATCACTCTCTCTAATCCAGCCACGCCTCAGGTGGAATGAATGTGTCTTTTCTACTCTCACTGTTCCCTCTACTTAAAATAATCTTTTGTTTTCTGGAAAACTCTTTCAAGCCCATTTCAAGTGAATATCTACTCCTCTGAGAGCCATTCGACCTATCCTGGCAGATTTAAACACATTTTCTTTTGTGCCATTCACTTATCTAGCACCTTCCTTCATTTTACTGCATTATAACTGTTTTTCATGTTTGTTTTCCTCATGGGCCTGTGAGCCCCCTTGTCAAAAAATATGATCAATATAATATTTTTAAATGAATGAATGAATGACAAAATAATATATGTGTTACTCTCATCTTTGGCTGTTATGCCCAAGCTGGGGGGTGTGAGTTCTTACAAAATGTTACTGAGCTACTTGAGATAAACAACAGAGGCTTCCCTAGTGGCTCAGGCGGTAAAAGAATCTGCCTGCAATGCAGGAGACCTGTGTTCGATCCCTGGGTTGGGAAGATCCCCTGGAGGAGGGCATGGCAACCCATTCCAGTATTCTTGCCTGGAGAATCCCCATGGACAGAGGAGCCTGGCAGGCTGCAGTCCATGGGATTGCAAAGAGTCTGACACTACTGAGTGACTAAGCCCACATAATGTTACAAAGAGCTTGCAAGGGATGTGATTTGCACAGAAAAAAAATCTGTGTGTGTTTGGACCCTTCCTCCCCCTACTATAGTGATACTCAACACCCAGCATTCTGTGGGCACTTAACAAATGTTGAATAATAACAGTAGACTTTTTATTTATAGAATAACATTGTAAACATTTCATCACTTCTCTGTGGCTAAAAAATTCTAAGTTTAACAACATCTGCCCAATAAAAGAAAACCAAACTTCTGCTACTGAGAAAAGATAAGTGGGACAGAAACACACCTTGGTGAACAGTCTATTTAGACAGCCAAAAGAATGGGAAAGATGGAAATTTTGTGTACCATGAAAGATAAAAAGGAACTAAAGTTCCATTTCTCGAAAACAACATAGGATGAAAATGGAAAGGAAACCAAATATAACTCTTGACACTTCTCAGGTCGTCTAGGATGTGGCACTTCACACAGGCTGAAGCTGAAGTCATATTCACCCTCCCAGTTATATCCACCCACATGACAGGATAATGCAGTGATATAAAGCTATTTTACTATTCTGGGGTTTTAACTTCAGGGATGAACTTATTAATTCAAAAATGATAGAACCCAGATCAGAAGTCAGGAAGATATGGATTCAAATCCAGGTTCTTACTTCTTACTGGTATTTTATATAGGGCAAAATCCATTTTTTTAAAAAATTCATAAAATTAGAAGAATATCACCCATTCTGGAAATAATACTGAAGAATTCAGCAGAACAAAGCAGAGAGAGATTAAGAGCAAAAGAAGATGAAAGAGTAGCTGGATAATAGATTGGCGGTACCAATGTATTTATATAGGAGATTCCAGAATAAAAAACATATCAAACAAGCTAAGGAAACCCTAGGTTTGGCAGAGAAGTAATATTTAAAAAGATAAAGGCTGAGAAAATTCCAGAATTGAGGAAAGAAGAGCCCTCAGACTGAATAGACACTACAAGTACCAAGCAGCATGAATAAAAATAAAGAGGTAGCTAGATACATTATAGTATAATTGCAGAATAAAAGGTGAAAGAACTTCCTAGAGAGAAAAGATAGGTTTTTTTTTTTACAAAAGAAAGATAAGTGGGTTGATCATGGACTTTTCACCAATGAAAACAGGTGAGAAAAGATACATTTTCAAAGGAAGAAGGAAAACTGTTAATGTACAGTTTTATACCCAGATAAACAATCCTTCAAGAGTCACAGTGAAATAAAAATGTTTCAGACATATAAAGATAAAAGGGGTTGGTAGATTCTCATTGAACAAAATATGAAAAACATAATTCAGCAAGCAGAAAACTGTACACACAGGGAAATGACAGTAAACACAGATGTTGATAAATTATAAAACCAGTCTGTTTTATTTTTTTTCAAAAAGTTAATATTCTAATAATGATAAAATTTGTACATGGGTTTGCACAATGAGTAAAGTATATTAAAATCCTTGTATTGTTTAGGAAGAGAATAAAGATGTAAATAATTTAGAATTGTTGATATATGTGATTAAATTGTTAGTTTATGTGTTAACTAATTGTTATCTGGGCTAGACTCCCAAAAAATCTTCCTGGAAAAGCAAAATGTCTCCCTTTTCCATTTTGTAGATGGTAGTTTTCCTATCATATTTCCTAAACAGCCTGCCTTACACTAAGCTCATGTTTTAAGCTACTCTGTAGAAAGCTTGTTTAGGCTCTCTTCCCCATTCTGCTTTGGTCTTTTTCTCAGCTGAGTCATTTCCTTTTCCTTTGAATTTCTTTCATTTTTCATATTTGAACTTCAATTAAAAAAAAAAAAGCTTTTCCAACCCTCTACTTTTTTTCTTTTTATTTTGACACAATTGCAGATTTGTAGAAAAATTGCAAGAATAGTATAATATAAAGAATTCCTATTTACCCACCACCCAGATCCCCAAAATATCAACATTTTAACACAACGGCTTTATCCTCTCTTCCCACACACATATTACTGTATTACATGTATGTTTTATCTGTATACAATGTTTCTCTGAACCATATGGGAATAAGTTTAAGACATGATGACATATATCTTTCTAAAATTTACCATACTTGGGGCACAATGCTCAAATACTTCATCAGTGATATGTTAGAAATAAAATAGAAGCTTCCTAAAAACAGTATGCCATTTTACACATGGTCAGTGGGTAAGAAATATATAAATACTATATGTCATTTTTACCTTGGAAAAGACTTGAAGTCTGCTGTGGAGATGGGTGTCAGAAGGACTGCAACATGTGGGTAGATTCTGAAGTGGTGGAAGAAGGATGGAGAACTGAAAGACTGTTTTGGACAGAAATGTGTGGCTCGTCACTCACGTGGTGAACTGAAGTAGCTGTTACAGGTTTGTTCACGTGTGCATTCTGTGTATTTTGACACGTCTTGGTTAATTTGAAATCTTGGTTAATTTAGGTGTGTTATCTACATTCACCTAGTATTTCTCATGGATGATATCATGCATAATCAAATATGACTGAACATATTATGCTCAAACTGTTCCTAAATATACCAATTGCATTAGAGCAATCCTGTGTTGTTAAAACAGGCATTATAGCAAACTGTATTTCCTAAAATCAAGAATGGCATTTTACATAACCATGGTATGATGATCAAAATCAGGAAATTAACATTGGTACAGTAAAAATCTAATCTACAGGCTTTACTCAGAATTCACCAATTGTCCCAATAATGATTTTGTACAGCAGAAGAAAATCCTGGCTCATATATTGCATGCAGTTGTCCTGTCTGTTAGTCTCCTTCAATTGAGAATAGTTCTTGAGGTCTTCCTTTTTGGAAGACATTAACATTTTCGAAGAGTACAGACCTGCTATTTAATAGAATGTGCCTCAGTCCAGGTCAAACCCTGTATTCTTAGCTCAATCTATCACTGTTGGCTAAGGCACTATTAATGCCTGAAATTTTCCTGAATGTGATTCAAGTGTGGAGGTAGGTAGGGTCTGTATCTTTTATCATAGCTTCCTTTGAAAAACCAAGAGAAATCTGCATTGGGAAACCTAGAAAATGGCAGTTACCTAACTGCCCTTAAAATAAAAGTCCCTTCTTTTAAGAGAATTAAAAACTAAAACACATACAGAAAGCCCATCTACCACAGAAGGTAATTGGCTTACCATACTCCAAAGTACAGAAGTACATGTCACTCACTAAACAGTCATTTTTAGAAGTCTGACATTCAGATTAATATTTTAGGAAGGCTATTGTGACTGGAGGAGGAAGGTTGGGAACTAACATTTTTAAAGCATCTATAATATGGTAATTATACACATTATGGTAATATGCATTTAATCCTCGAAACAGCTCTGTAAAGTTGGTGTTAATGTTCCAATTTTACAGATAAGGAATATGAACTCCTGCCTAGATTGCTCTAAATCATATACTCTTTCTCCCAAATCTCACTGTATCCTCTAAGAACTGCCAGGGTTCTCATGTGTATTAATCAACAAAAAGACAAACCAGTAAGGCTGAAAGGCTGCAGTAAGGCTGCAGTAAGGCTGCAGTCCAAGGCAGAGCATGAATCAAAGAAGCTGAATCTCAGACATGGATAAATAACGCAGATGGTGGTTGTCACTGCTTTACCCAGAGCTAGCACTCACAAACAACACTGTCATGCACAAGCATATCTAGAACAGGGTATGTAGAAACTGCAGGGTTACAAGTTAATATTTGGATGAATTATTTCATGTGGGGATTCCCCAGTTTCTGCTATTTAAATGTTTCTCCTGAAAAAGGAAAAGCACATTTTCTACAGAGCCAAGTTGTGTATCTGAATCAACGTTTGCCATGTGGTTGTTGAACACCAAGCTCTATATCAAGCAAACAGAAGGTGCTCAATATATGATTCAAAAAAACATTTTGAAAATGCTTTTAATCAGTTTAGTGGTGGGCTTTTTCCCCCAACTGGATTCTTATCTTGACTAAAAAGAAAATGGCACAATCTAGTCATTCATTCATTCACTCTTCTGAGCACACAAAAAACAAGGCTAAGGAATCTACAAGAACATTCTAGTATCCTTTGGTATCTTAAGGTTTAGAACAGGAAAGTTCTAAGTAACAGATGAGAAGAAATATCATTTATCTCTCTAAATCATAGAGAGTTCCTCATAATTTTTCTAGAAGTACCACACTGAAGCCTGACTTTCTCAGATTCCAAAACTTGCCATTCCCTGTGCGATAGCTGGAGTTCAGAAAGGCTATCCTCTTGGAATTTGGGGGTTGGTGACTGTGATTTCTTTGTGTGTACCCATCCTGTGGGACATCTGGAGGGCTGGAAATTGGAGAGAAAGCACCTTCTAACTAGTCAGGTAGGTTTTAGAATATGGTATGTGATGCTGCTGCTACTAAGGGGGACACATTAGATCATTCCGAGACTTGTGGTTCACAGCTGCAGGAGGCAATTCACCTGTCCAACAAAGTTTCTGAAGTCTTTCTTCCTAGAAAGGCCAACAAAGGTAAAGGATGTAAATTGGATTCTCTGTGTTTAGTTACCAAAAACCTGGGAAAGAATGTTTACTTATATTCAAATTGAGACATCCTATCTCTTCCAAAGAAATCCAGAACCTCAGCATATTGGGTGAAGCCACACTTCATGATCCTTAGGAAGGTGGGAATGTGTTACACTAAGAAGGGTCCAGACCTTGCAATCTCTAGGCTGGATTTTAAATGTAATATTATGAAATTATAAAATTATTAACACCTTATCTACTTTAAGATTCCATTGAGCTGCCTTTAATTCACAATGTAATTTATATTTATACATGAAAGACTATATGTAACCCACATTAAGTTATGTAGCACAATAATAAAATGACCATCTGTGAAGCTATCCCCTAACTTAAGAAATCGACATTATCACTGCATTGTCTTGGTATCCCACACTGTCTCTTCCTATCTCTTTCCCTAGACCCCATTAACTCCTATTCTCAATTCTGTTTCTCATTCCCTAAAGTGTTTGTTTTTTTTTTTAAACGGTTTTATCACACACCTATGTGGCCTAAATAATATTTAGCTTTGCTTATTATTGAGCCTTTAAAAAATTAGTACTGTATGCTGCTAAGATTCATTCCTGTTGTTGCTTCACTAATTCACTAAGTTTTATGGCTATATAATATCACATAAATATACTACAATTCATCAATTATTCTTCAGCATATGTTTGAATTATTTCCAGTTTTTTGCTGCTATGAAATTTTTTGTACATATCTCCTAGCCTAAATGGGCAAGAGCTTCAACTTTATAAAATAATGTTGAATTGCTTTCTAAAATTGAGGGGCCAATTTATATTTTAAGCCAGCAAAGTAAGGACACCTATTGCTTTACACGGTCACCAATATAAGTATCTGGCTTCCTAATTTTTCACAATTTAATGGGTGCAAAATGTAATGATGCTTTGGTCTTAATTTCAGTTTATTTGATTTATTAGTGAAGTTGAGTATATTTTCAGGATATGAACAGAAACATCTGTTCATATCTTTCCTCTGTTTTAATTATTATTAATTTAAAGAAATTCTTTATAAAACCAGAAACCAAGTCTCTATCTATTAAAGTTGCAAATACCTTCCTTCAGTCTGTGGCTTGTTTTCCACCTCCCTCCCCCACCCCTTGCCTTTATAGTATTTATTTGTTTAGGAGTAAAGCTCTAGGTGACTTTCTCTGAGAAATAAGATTCAAAAAGATAAGAAACTGGAGGTAGACCAAGATCCTAGAAGACATCCTTGAGTCTTCTCTTTCCCTCACCTGGCACATTAGTAAGTCCTGTCATCAGGTTATACCCCAAATCTGACCACTGCTCTCCATACCCTCTAGGCCACAGTGGTCTCTCCTCCAGTTCCCTGACTTCTCCTCTGGAGCCTCTAAAGTCCTTCCCCCAAATAGCAGCCAAAACAGGCTTCTTAAAACTTAATCCAACCATGTTACTCTTCTGTTAAAGTTCCTCCAATGGTTTCCATTGTACCAATGTTAAAATCCAAACACTTTCTGAGCCCACAAGGTCCTTCACAATCCAGTCTTTGCCTACTTCTCTGACCTGTCTCCTAGGACTCTGCTTCAGACACGTTGCTTTACTTTCTCTCCCTCAAATGGGCCAAACTCTTTCCTACCTCGGGTATCTGTATCTGCTGTGTCTTTTGCCTGGAATGCTTTTCCCCAGGTAACTGTACACCTGTTATTTCTCATCATTTAGCTCTCTGCTCAGATGCCACCTCCTTGAAGAACAGCAAAAAGCACCTCCACACTCCCCTGAAATGTATTGTTCACTGGCCCTTACAATGTTTTCTTTTCTTTGTGGCACTTGTCACTGTCTGAAATCATCTTTCACTTTTTGTTCATGTTTATCACCTGTCTTCCTTCCAGTAGAAGCTCCATGAGAGGACTTACTACATTTGTGGTTTTCTCAGGAAGAAATGGAAAAACAGAAAAGAAGGATTCTGGGAATTTGTTGTTGGTGGTAACAGTAGTAGCATTGTTTTTTCAATATCTTCAAATCCTTACATAAAAAAGGCAGAACAACTAGAAGGCAAAACTTCAAGCACATATGCAACATTTACAACAAAAATGGTGAACAACGAACCCCAAAATTCAAGCAGGTTGAGTACAAACCATCAATACTGCAAATCACCAACAGACCTGCTTGGTGTCAGTATCTGGAGACGTGAGAACAAGTGAACCTCCAAACAACCAATAGGGCTTTGTGAAAAGCTCAGTGGGCCAATTTAAGAACAGCAGTTGAAACTGGGAGGGTCCTGACCTCTGCAACAGCTGAGAGTGCAAGGGACCTACAATAAGAAGTGCTGAAGGGGCTGGAGCAGTCTAGCCCCTACAAGCCTCTATGAACTTGAGAGAATGTGTCCGGACTCCCTTCTATGGCAGGGATGCACACTCTGGACAGAAGCTGCTGGGAGTGGAAACAAGACAGAGCAGCATAATGACAAGGAAGACGAATGTCTGGATCGAAGTGGGAGATGGGAACACAGCTAGAAAGGTTCACAAAGCATCTGTCAAGCTTTTGAGTGCTACCAAAAATGGCGAAGAGGGAGCTCTGTGAAGTCAGAAAAGCATTCTTGAACTCCATCTCATCTTTAAGTCAGGAAAACTAATTTCACATAAAAATGGATAATACAAAAGCATTGAGGTAAAATCCCCCACAAAGTTGTAAGAAGTAAAAGAGTGAGATATACCCACAAAAATATATCCTGAAAGATATGCCCACAAATAGATTAAAATTGCAATATACTATTTCAAAATAAGCTAAAGACATTAAGAAAATTATACAAAGTGTGCAAGAATAACATATAGATGAACTGTAAAAACTCAGAAATGAGGGTACAGAACTTGAATAAGAATTAGAAATAAAAGAAAAATCTTTTCTGAAATGAAGGCTAAACTAAAGGGACTATAAGGGCATATCAACTCAACAGATAATGCTTTAAGAAAAACAAAAGAAAAAGAGAAAGTCTTTAAAAATAAAAAAAAAAAAGCAGAAATTCTATCTTAACAGTAATATAAAGTTAAAAAAGCAATTGAGATAAGAAAGATTTTAAAGAAAGTGAAAAGTACTGAAGACAGGCAAAGAAGATTGAATATGCAAATAATTGGAGCTCCTGAAGAAGAAAAATAAATACAAAGAACAGAACCAATCCCAAAACCTATCATTCAAGAAAATTTTTTTGAAAGTAAAAAAAGACTCAAAATTGTATGTTTCATATACATTGAATGTGTTAGTTGCTCAGTTATGTCCGACTCTTTGCGACCCCACAGACCCCATAGCCCACCAGGCGCCTCTGTCCATGGGATTTCCAAGCCAAGAATACTGGCATGGGTTGTCATTTCCTTGTCCAGAGGATCTTCCCAATCTAAGGAGAGAACCAGGGTCTCTTGTATTGCAGGCCAATTCTGTACTACTGAGCCACATTACATACCTGAGATGACAGACCCAAAATGACCATCCAAGACAGTCTAATATTATTATTGGACTTTAGGAGAGAAAAAACTCCTTAGCATCTAATAAAAAAGAACATGCAATTTATTAAAGAAAGAAAATTAAGATAATCATCAGACTTTGATGACAGCAACACTTTTTGCCAGAAGAAAACATAGCAATATGTTTAAGACATTGACGAAAAGAAAGTATGAGCCAAGGATTTTATATCCAGCAAAACTGACTTATCTAGAAAGGGTATGGAAAGATTATTATCAGCCTTTAACAACAGAGGGAATATTGTTCTCATGAGCCTTCCTGAGGAATCTACTAGGGAGCCAGCTTCAGACAACCAGATATGGCCAAAGAGCTATCACCATTAGAACTGGTTACAGTAACCTAAAGCCTGAGACTTACAAGGGCTGACAGGGAGACAGGCTGTGTGTTCTAGCAAAGCAATTATAGTTTAACAGCCAAAATCTGGAGGGAGAACAGGGAAAGAATACGCAAAGCAAAGTTAAAGGATATTCTAATCATGCTAGTAGTAACATCTGTAGTGCTTTCTGAGGCGGCTGTGTATGAAAATAAATTAGTAATTATGGGATATTGTAATTCTGTTATCCCCCATGCCCTTCAGAACCAGAATTCTCAGCATAGAAGAAACGAAATAAAAATGTGATAGAAAAGAAGTTAAGCAAAAAGTCTGTAGTCTTGAATTTGGATGAGACGTATCTATCTATATGCACGTGTACACATGTGTATGAGTGTGTGTCTCCTTCCTTTGTCCACTGAAAAGGCCTGGAAACAGTGACCAACCCAGTAGTAGTGAGTATCCTGAGAACTCAGATTTTGGTCTTGAGATACTACTTCTCACTAAAAGAAATCAGTGCTTCCTGAAGAAATGTCTGATTCTAGATTTGGGGGGAGGAAAGGTACAAGATGAGCCTGAGGCATCTTGTAATTTCAGATAACAAGGGAGCTAGGGTCACGAACAACAACAAAAACTACTCAGGGTCAGCCTGAAGAGATTCTCAACAGCCAACATGAGACAGTTTGGAGTTTCAATAACAGTGATAACTTCAATGGACCCAAACCCATCAAATATGTTTAAATCTATCAAGTTATAGTAATACATATACAAAAGAACTGTCACGCTTTGAGGGTGTTAGGGAGTTAATTCTTTATACTAAACACTGGTAAATATAGGAAAGAATCAGCATTTACCTTGTCTTTGCCATAGTAACTATTGACACTGGATAACAATATAGTAAATGAAGCAAAGTGTCTCTTTATAAAAACATTCCAACTAATAAATGAAAAATAAACAATAAACTGAGAACATTCTCATTTTGCAACTCCCAACGAATAAACATATGTAGATATTAAGCATCACTGGCTATTAAAAATCATGAATAACGACACAACCAAACTTGATGTGCCTCTCATAGCTTTGCCAAACACCACCTGCAGTCTCACTAGCAGACTGAACCTTAGTCCATCCAATTCCAAAACTCAGTCACCAATTAGTAGGAAATACAGAGGACAGAGGAACACAGTGAATAGCACCATGATCACGCAATCAGCATGAAAGGGGTGGAGGAGGAACCTATAAGTTTAAAGAGAATTTTAAAAGCCATATAACTTTTTGTTTTAATGGACAAGACTAAACTACACCATCTAGGGATATACATTTGGGTAATAAAACTATTTTTAAAAAGTGTTAAAGTCAGTATGATGGTTAATTTTTGTAGGAGGAAAAGGATTTCGATGAAAGGGGTTTCTGGAGAGGGCAGAGAAGAAAGAAAGTGAAAGTCGCTCAGTCGTGTCCAACTCTTTGTGACCCCATGGACTAGACAGTCTATGGAATTCTCCAGGCCAGAGTACTAGAGTGGGTAGGCATTCCCTTCTCCAGGGGATCTTCCCAACCCAGGGATTGAACCCAGGTCTCCCACACTGCAGGCAGATTCTTTACCAGCTGAGCTACAGTAAAGTTCTATTTCTTATTCTGAGTAGTGTTGGTCTTCAGCCATTTATTTGATTAAGGCAGTTTTTTTTTACTTGTTTTACACTGGAGAGATTTTTAAAAATGTATAATGATACCTATCCAGTGGGAAATATTGTAATGATTGAATGTCAACATTACTTTGTAAAGTGTCATTATGATGAGAAGTCTTACTATCTTTTCCTTAAATTATGTTGTCTTGGCTTTGAAAAAGGAACCTTCATACTAACTCTACTGTGTCCTCATAGGATAACATGTAGAGAAAACTCTGCTATAAATTAAGAGAGTCATTTTTATCTTCTTAAAAATTAATATTGTTGATAATGGAGAAAGTTGTGTACAAGTGGGGACAGGAGGCATATGGGAAACTCTATCTTCCACTAAATTTTTCTGTGAACCTAAAACTGCTCTAAAATATGAAGTTTGTTTATTAAAAAAAACCCTACTTAATATTAAGTTCTCTCCATGTGCCAGGCACCATGCTAAATTATCTCATTTAATCTTCACAACAATCCTATGAGGCAGACTACATTTGTTCTCCTTTTACAGATGAGGAAACCAAACCACAGAGCAGTTAATTAATTTGCTCAAAATTATATAAACAGAAAAGTAGAACCTAGGTCTATTTGACTTCTGTGGGCATTTCCATAACTGATCCATCTCTTAGTGCCCAGTCTCTACTTTTGGAATTAAACTGATTTACTGAAAAGTAAAGATCAGGAAACAGACATTAAGGTTACAGAAGCGACTACCTATAGCACCACTTCTTGGAAACAGAGAGAAAAGAGGCATGAGTTCCTTTGAGTCCACTTGTCACAGAGACCCTCCTCTAGGACAGACTGATCTCCCCAGCACTAGGGCTTGAGTCCAAGCTGGCAAAATGCTTTCTGCATCAAGATTAAATGTGTTTGGGAAACCAGAGAGATGAAAGAAACAGCTCCATGCTGCTGTCAGCAGGGAGTGCAGCAAAAACGTTTTCTGTACCCTAGGAATGCAAAGTCACCACCCTGACACACTGAATTATCAACTCTGGACTAAGAAGCAAGATGTTAGAGTTCACATTTCTTCACTAGATGCTGGAAACCATCACCAAAGAGAATCAGAAGCAGCATGGGACCAGTGGGGAAAAATGTGAGTTCTAGACGCAGATGGCCCTAGCCCTCAATCCTGGCTCTCTCCTACCAGCACCTGCCTCACCCAGGGGCTCTCTTTATCCCCTTCCTTGGTTTTCTTTTTTCAAATGATATTTATCACCACCTGAATAGTATATATTGACTTCCATCTTTGTTTCCTGTGAGATGTAAGGGCTGGGACTTAATTTTGTTCACTGCTGCATCTCCAAGCACTTAGAACAGAGTCTGACACAGTAGGGTCTTGTTAAATGTGTGTTCAAAGTTATTGGTTTAAATTATTTCAACTCTCTTTAAGTTCCTTATCAAACCGGTGATACATACCATGCACATTTAACCAAGAAAATATAAGTAAAGGGCAAGAAGTAGGCATTCAATAAACAGCGGGTTCTCCTTCCCGTATATCTTTTGCATAATACTCCTCAACAGAGGATAAAGCTAATCAACTCAGGATAAAAGCTCCCCTTCAAGGGATAATGACATTGTGAGCTGGCAACTAACTTACTCAGCACACCCTCAAACCCAGAGACCATTTTTAAAGCTGTGAACATGAGAGTAAAAGTGTATCACAGTAGGAATATGGGCAGAGAAAATCTCAAGGAAATGGTTTATGAATAATGCCAGTGAGCTGTGACTGAGGAGAAAAGGGTGAGTGGAGACCTGCCAGGTCACATCACTAACAGGGACCAGCAAACCAAACATGAATAATCTCCAGTTAAAGGCTTTCCAAAATTCCTGCCACACCTCCATGGAATGTGACTGCTGGTGAATTAGGCATTCACTGGATAAAAGGGAAGCTGCCCCTACAGTCTGTTGTGGTGAGCAGAGGAAATTAACAGAGAGCAAGTGCTTTATATCCACCATCTCATTTAATTCTGAAAGTAATTTTTAGAAGGGTGGTATTTTTATCCCCATAAAACAAATTAGAAATCTGTGGTTCAGTGGGGAAGGGCTTCGGAGGTTTCATATCTTGTAAGTGGTGGCTTTCCTGGAGTCTTAACTTTCTTTAGCCTGTACTGAACTGATACCTACAATACATGGAGGGGTGCCTTTCCAACACTGGAATATTCCACTGCACATTCACAAACTGCCCCTACTCTAATGCCCCCAGGAAGTGAATATATTAAGAAATTAGACATTACTAGATAACAATTGCTAGCTAATAAAGTGAAAAGAAAGTCGCTCAGTCGTGTCCAACTCTTTGTGACCCCATAGACTGTATAGTCCATGGAATTCTCTAGGCCAGAATACTGGAGTGGGTAGCCTTTCCCTTCTCCAGCAGATCTTCTCAACCCAGGGATCGAACCCAGGTCTCCTGCATTGCAGGAGGATTCTTTACCAGCTGAGCCACAAGGCAAGAACTTCAGCCAATTCACTGAAGTCTGGAGTAGTCAACCAACATATGCGGATCTCTAACACTCCTGTTAGCTCCAGGCTAAGCCTCCAAAGTTTTAAATACCTTATTCTTGTTTCAGTTTAAGATAGGAATCAGCCAGACATGTCAAAGACACTTTGTGAAGGTATCACTTACTTATTGTCCTTCCTTACAATTCAGGAACTAAGGTTCAGGGAAGTATAGTAACTTGCCTAGAGTCACATGGCTGGGAAGAGGCAGAGTCCAGGTTGATACCAGGTTTAACTATAAATCAGGTTGGTTTTTTTTTTTTAAACTTCACAATGCTGTTTATCATTTGCCGGGGGTGTGTGTGTCAGTAAATAGCCTTAATATCTGGAATCTGGGAGCGTTGGTTCTGAGCCTGTCTGACCTCAGACCCTCTCTCCACTTTTCTCTATTCTGTACAGTGGGTAGGCTGAGTTCCCTGGTCTCCTGAATCAGCTGGCTTCCTGCTTGGTTTGGCACACACAAGGTGCTGGGGGGAGATGAGGAGGAGAGGGAGGGAGAGGCTGAGTGTTTTTCCTCTCTCCCCTGCTGGGGTGGGCTGTCCAGCAGCGGTTCACCTCCATCTGACCCAAGCATCCACAGCACAGACCCACAGGTTCCAGCTTTTGTCAGGTGACCCTTGCCTTGGACTCAGGCACACCACCTCTGCTCTTGCTAATCTCTGGATTATCTTTGCTCCTCTGTCAGCTGGATAACCACTTACTGAATTGTTTTCCCTCCTGTAAACATATGAAGTGGTTCCTGTCATCCTGGTTAGAACCTGACTAATATATGGATCAAGCTGCTGGACTGAGGGGATGGGGACCGGTGGCCTGTGGCCCTGCATTGAGAAAGCTGAGTGATGGCTGGGCTCTGTGTCTCACTTATTAGCCACAATCCTCTGTCTGACTAGAAAAGCAATGCTTTGGAAAAGGAACATGCTTTTATTTTTTTAACCCGAGGCTCACAGCAGTGAGACTGGGGTGAAATGAACACAGTTGGTATCCCAATTCCACGGCCTTAGAGCAAGAAACATTCATAATCAATCTTTAGCTACAGCAGTGTTTCCCAAACTGTGGTGAGAAGTAGTTGATGCCTGGAATGTTAATAGGTAGTTTGTGGGGAAAAGCATTTGAAAAATGTTAACAAAGTTAACCAGATTTCTTTATAACAGGACTGTAGTAAGGTACATTGTAAATATTTTTTTAGAAAAGCAATACAGTATGCAACATGCAACAGTCACAAATTTTATGTGATCAGAAAACATATCAATATCTTGTGGATCTAACATTTCAAGAACCACTGTTCTAGAAATGCTGGTTTATGGTATTAGCGCTAAACCCCACAGTAAAGAGTCTGCTTGCAATGCAGGAGACCTCGGTTTGATCCCTCGGAAAGATCCCCTGGAGAAGGTAATAGCAACCCACGCCAGTATTCTTGCCTGGAGAATCCCATGGAAGGAGGAGTCTGGCAGGCTACAGTCCATGGGGTCACAAAGAGTTGGACATGACTGAGCAACTTCACTTAGGTATTTCATGGACTGGAGCTGATCCTTTCTTCACTTTGTTCTCAGCCATACTCCCTCCTGTCTATGCTCCAGACACACAACTGCTCACAGTACCTGACCATGCCAGGTAGTTTCAATGCCCTTCACCTTTGCAAGGGCTACTTTCTGCCCTTGCTCCTGGGGAACTGCTACTGTTTCTGCATGGCACCACCCCAGTGCATCCTTCCCTGGTGAGCTTTCCCTCGGCATTCAGACAGAAGTGACTGCCAATGCCTTTGGATGTCCACCACCTTGTACAACATTCCACTATTGCAGTTACCAAACTTAGAGCAACTCTCTGCTTACCTTCTCTCTGCCCTGCATGACTCTTAAGAACAGGACCGAATCTGTCTTGTCAGTGTGTGCAAGCCAGTGCCCTAGGCAGGGTGGTCACCAGGTCAGTTTTGTGGGGGGAACAAGTATACTAAGATTTTAGGTACTTGTAATCACTTCCCGCTAAGGTTTGATTATAATCGACTTAAAAACATGTTAAGTCAAAGTTCCATTGTTATGATGATCCATAATAAATTAACCCTACATTAATGTAGCTTTTATTATGATGAAAATAAGTGATTTTCTTAAAACAACAACAACTAAACTCTAGTATCAACTGAAAAACAATTAAGAATTAAGAATATTTAGCACCTGGATTAACACTGCTACCAGAAAGCTCGCCACTAGGTGTCAGCCAAGGAAAAGAGGAGGAAGGACTGCACTTTAGAAGTGTTTTACTTTTTCATCCAATTATCACTGTAAATATCAACTATTTAAACAACAAAATATTAGGCAATTAAAATTATCTATTAAAGGGATGTTTTTAAGAATATATCTAAAATTTTGAAATTTCCCCTTTGCAATTCATAAATAGTTCATAAATGGTGTTAGTTTAACCTGTATTTTTCAAGAAACATTTGCACAGATTGGAGACGCTGACTCCTAAGAGGAAACCAGATCAGTATTCTTCTGAAATGACCTCAAATTGTACATAACACAGACCATATGGTAATCACCACTGGGGTGAGCGGTCAGAGGAAAGAGCATGGTTGTGAGAATCAGACAGATGGAAAGTCTGAATCCTGGCTCTGCCACTTCTTAAAAAAGTGACACAACCTTTCCTAGACTCGATTTCTCATCAACAAAATGGGGCCACATCACTTCTTCCATATGAGGACTGTAAAAATCAATCAAGGGAATAAATATATAAAGAGTGTAGCATAAAATAAATGCTTTGTATTATTTTCTTTTTCTTAAGACTGAGTCTTAATGATATTTAACAAAACTGTTTTAGCTCCCAAACTGCTAAGGACACTGTAACTAGGGACTATTGTCATTTCATTCAGTCCACAGAGAATTATCAGGCACTGTCTATGTACTAGGCTCTGTGCCAGGGATACATGACTAACCACGACCCACAACCGAGGCTTCCATCTCTCGGTGAAAGGATAGCATAAGGTTGAATGCGACTGTCTATTTCTGAGAATATACCCATACCCCACAGAAAATCAGTATGGATGCATGTCTGAGGGATTGGGGGTGGGAGTGGGGCAAGGATATCTACAATTTCATCCTCTAAGCAACATTATGCCCCCCCAGCAGAACAAACCCACCATTACTCCACCTTATGTTACTGAACCTCTACTGTGTGCTGGGGGTACAAGAAGGAGTAAGACAAAATCTTCTCAAGAAGCTCACAGTCTGGCTATGTACATGAAGTCTGCACTGTTGCAGGCTCTAAATTGTCAAATGTTATCACTGCTTGAAAATGGATCAGAAAGGTTTCTTTTTCAGAGTCTCACTGAAAAAGTAAGACCCTAAAGTGAGATGATTTGACTTAAGACATTGGTAACAGTAACCATGTCTCTTTGCCACTGCTTCTGCAAAGACACAGTATTTAAAACTGCCACCATGGATTCAGCTTACTTGCTGAATTAATATGCTGCCTCGTGCATTTTCTTAGCTAGAACTGAATATTTACTGGGCATGGTGATTTTCACAGAGGGTGAGCCCCTCCAGATCCTAACTGCCTGCCGTTGGCTACCATGTGGATGCTGCACACGGTCCTTCTCTTATATTTACATGTTCATGGTGTGGCGTTTGTGCTAGATTCTTCTTCTTATGCTCTGAGATGAAGCTGTGGATAATTTTTTTTTTTAAACTAAGCATCTATATTGTGCAACACTGAAACATTTACCACCAGTCTTTCTAATGCATACTATGGGGAAAATAGTATCATTCATTCATTTGTTCAGTCATTCATTCAACAAACATTTAATGAGCACCTACTAAATATTAGACTATGTTTAGGACACCAAGGATTACCAAACGTGGTCCCATCCTACAGGAACAAAGTAAGAAAGGAGCCAGGATTATTAAATGAGATCAAGTGAAAGCCTGGAACTCCTCCTGGATAGTCTAAGATACACTAGCTGTGTTTTATTTTTCAAGTATTTTAGAACATATGGGGATTTCATTTTGATCATATTCAGTGATGCTCTTTGAAATCATACAGTAAAGCTTGATCATTGTGTTTAAGAGGATCTCCTGCCAGTTCTCATCTTCTCTCACTTAAGGACTGACTTTTCACTCGTGCAGTCTACTTCTAGAACGATGACTCTTAGTTCCATGAGCATTCACTGTGGTGTGACTCAAGGTGCCAGGACTCCCAAAGGCTATTTCTGAACAACAGCACTGTCTCTCGGAGGTGGACAGTGGGTATGTGGTGCCAACACCAAACAAGGGTCATCCCCCCCAACAGGCAAAAATTGTTTTGATGAAATAGGTAAAAAGATTCTCAGTTCTATTTTCTCTTATGCCTGTTAGAAAGTAACGCATTTTGGAACTTTAAACCCTTAGTACTGCCACTCCCACTTGTCTGTAAGTGCTGGTGAGCAGTAACATGAATAAATAAATATCAAATAAATACAAATGAAGAAAACAAATGTGATTTCTTACAAATCCTTTATGCCATTATTTGAGATAAAAACTGAACTTTCATAGTTACTTCAAAAGACAGAAATAAATGGGCCAGAATCTTGAGTTTTGCCTGGTTCCAGTTAGTCTGACACCTGCTGAATAAGTATGGCCACTACTGCTCTAGAACGGGGCAGTCTCATTTCCTCTTCTTCCTTCTTTACTTCTTGTCATCCAGAAAAGGTCATTCTCAGTTAAAATCCACCATTAGCAAAAAGCTACATTATCACTATTTTTCTCAACAGTCTTAAGAGTAGGTATTATTTCCATTTTATAGATGGGACAATTGAGACTCAGGTCACCTTCTGGCAGATGCCACAGTCAGGATTAAAACGAGGTGACTCCAACTACCATACACTTTCCCTCATACTCAGGAGCCTCCTGAGCCACTTGGAGCCACAGAGCTACAGGGCAGGTCCCTGGAGCCCTGGTGTTGGGAGCCCCTCCCCTTTTCCCTGTTGCATTCCCAGGACATGATCTGGACTTGGGATAAACACTACAACAAGAAAAAACAGTAACCACTTACCAGCCCCTCTCTAGTCCACCAAAGACCACATTGACTCCTGTGTCAATGCATCTATTTAGCTCAGGCCTATAGACTTTGGCTATAATTTCCTACCTACTTACCTAGAACAAACTGGAAAATAACAAAATCTTTTACCAACTTTTTCTATAGAACACTCATGGGTACCCATTCATACTTCACAAACAAGTGTAAAATTAGCACGCCTGTATGTGGAAAACAATTTGGTGGTTCCTAAAAAAGGTAAACATAAAATTACTATATTACTTAACAATTCCACTCCTACGTATACTTCCTGAAGAACTGAAAACAAGCACTTAAACAAATACTTGTACAGGTATATTCATAGTGGTATTATTCTCAATAACCAAAAGGTGGAAACTACCCATCTGTCCATTAACAGATGAATGGATATATAAAATGTGGTATATATACACATACAGTGGAATATCATTCCGCCATAAAAGGGATGACATTCTGACACATGCTACAATGTGGATGAACCTTGAAAACACTATGCTAAGTGAAATAAGCCAGACACAGAAGAACAATATGATATGATTTCATTTATATGAAATACCCAGAATAGGCAAATTCACAGAGACAGAAAGTAGATTAGAAGTCACCAGGGGCTAGTAGGTTGGGGGAACTGAGAGTTATTGCTTAATGAGTTCAGAATTTCTGTTTGGGGTGATGAAAAATTTTGAAAATACATAGTGATAGTGGTTACACAACATTTGAATGTAATTAATGCCATTAAATTGTAACTTAACAATGGTTGAAATGGGAAATTTTATGTTATTTATGTTTTACCACAATTTAAAAAAAAGTAAAAAGCAAAGGCTCTGGAGACAAACATGTGTTTGACTCCCCGCTCTACCACTGCCAAGCTGAATGGAGACTCTTGGAGTCAGCCTTGAGGCACACATACCAGTCCCTTCCATGCTTCATCTCATTTCTCCTTTCCCTTGGTTTCCTTATCTCATCTCGCTTTAAGGTTCCACAAGCTTTTTTGTTTTCTGTTTTTGTTTTTTTTAGCATAAAATAGACGTACTAACAAATTAGTAACATCACTTGTGTATGTTCTGGGTATACTCTGCTTGCCTCTGTGGAGGGCAGGGAGCATTCTCAATTCTTTCCATTTTGAGTTGCTCCTAGGCTGAGTCAACGGAAATCTGCTTCACCACGTTGTGACAAGTTGGCACCCAGAGTCAGGCTCTCGTAGACTTGTATTTCTTTGACTCAGAAGACTTTGAAGTAAAGCATACCAAAGCTTTATTTACAAAGATGTTTGGTGGAATATTACCGATGATCTCAAAAAACTGGAAACAATCTAAATGTTCAACATGAGAGAGTGGTTACAGAAATTAAGGTAGCTGTACTTGGTAGAATATTCTGCAGCCATGTAAAAGAGCCTAGGATGTGATGTGAAATGGAGGATCAATAAGATTTTAACTTAAGATCTGAAAGCAATGTAAACACTTTGCATAATGAAAAACAATCAGAATATACAAAAGGTAGTTGAGTAGTTGTGTTAGTTTTGTGGAACTACAGGGATATTTTAATTTTCCTAGTTTGTAAATGTCTTTTTTTTTTTTTTCAATTTTCTGTTACACTAAATCACGTAAGTAGAGTTTGGGTTTTGTTTTGTGTTTTAAACCATGAGATCAATGGTGTTAACCCTACCAGGAGACAGATATATATGGTATTTTTCTGACCTGCTCCAACATAGCCTCATCCATTCATGCTTGAAAGCCAGGTTATCAATCTGCTTTTATCTTAACGTCTCTGTCTTCAAGGGGTTTTAGGTGGATAAATATGACTCAGCAGAATTATATGCGAAATCAGAGGCTGAAAGCTGGATGATGGTAGCATACCCATAGCTGAATCTGAAGCCAGGCCTCTTGGGAAAGACTAAGCAGGCAGGACTGGAGGAGCTGGCTGCTGCCTACATGGGCTTCTTCGCGGCACTGATGTTGACTGTCGGTTTACCGTCCCCACCTCAGCCATCGCTCCCTGTGGGTAGGGGCTGAGCTCCATCTTTCCTGGGGAGGCCCAGCTAGCACACTGGCCCAGAGAGAGCCACATGAGCCTGTTGAATAAACAACTCTCACTGTGCTCCATCAATATTGGCCTTTGCACAGCTACCGGCATGGAACCGAATGCATCTTAAAGTTCCAATCCCCACCAATTTTGCTCTTTGATATAACATTTACCAGGGACCTGCAATGGGTCAGACATGGGAAAAGCACCTTCATACACACTGCCTTAAGATGACTCCACATACCCATGAGCTAGGAACTAAGAAACTATGGACAGTAAAAAGGATGCAATTAAAGCACACAATTCTATTTTTGAAAGTTCTTTAAAACTGAGGCCACTGTGCTAAGAAATGTCTTCCAAAGAGAGAGTGTTGGTGTAGTCTTATTCAGATTTCAAGATGATATAATTTTAAACAAAGGAGTGAGGTAAAGTAAGATTCTTTTTAAAATTCATTCGTTTTCCTGAGGAGGGAGAAAGGGGACTCGAGGCAAATTCAAGACCCGCACTGCTATACACATATTCCAAAAGTTGCAGTCTTCTACCCAGCAAAGAAAGGATCCTTGGCCTAGCAATTAAAATCATTTGTCTTTTATCCCCTTCTTGCCAAAAAGGACCCCAGCCCTAACTAGTTAATCCCTAACACACACTGCTACTCCCAGAGTTGCCTGGCAACTGCTAGGAGGCGTGTCAGAGAGCAAGAAAGGCCTAAATAAATGAGCTGAAGCCTGGGCTGCCGCTTGACATGGATAAAGGAGGTTTTTCCAAATGGAGCTGCCTGGCTGCTTGTGGTTCTGTCATTAAAGTGGAGGAGAACAAGTTGGCTTGCCCCATATTGTTAAATACCTTGGGCTTTGCACCTGATATTCTCCGAGTGATGGAAAAATGGGTCACATGCCCTTGTGATTCGCCGACACTCTCCCCTCTGCCAGGCGGCACCAACCTCCAAAGCCTCAAGCCGGGGCAGAAGCAATGTGCATGCCCTGAACAGAGGTCAAGGGCCAACCCCGGCCCCACACACTTCTCTGTTCTTTCATTTCTTTCACCCATCCTTCCGACCACTGTTCCAAAACACATGCATTGATGCCTCTGCTATGCCACAACCTGTGCCCAGTGATGGAAATGCAGAGAAAGAGTTGTTAATGTGGAACACGAGGAAACCAGAACAAAGGCAAGAGAGAGGTTCGGGTGGAAGAAACCTGGGTTTTCGAGTCAGGCCAATCTGAGTCTGACTCCAGGCTCATAACTGGCAGGAATTAATGGACAACCTCCGCCCCTCTCCCATCTGTGATGTGGGCAGCAAGGGGTAGTTGTGGGGAATTACTGTGACCACGGATGCAAAGTAACCCAGGGATGAAGCCTGTTGGAAGCTGTCGAGCAGGTAGGAGACTTGGCTATAGCTAGATACCCTGGGATCTCTCACTTTCTGATCCTCATGAGAAATAAGTCACCTGGTCCTAAAGAGAGACCTCACTGGGGAGCCCATAGGGGCCTTCTGACCCTGGGATGGGCACGTGGCAGAAGGCACAGATAGAGGAGGCAGCCTGGCACCTGGTTGGGCCTCGGCAAGGAGGCTGCCTTCCTCTTCCCTTCCAGGAAGGGAAAAGAAAATGAAGCTTGAGACTCCCCAGCCAGCTGCATTTTGAATTTTTTTTCAGTAGGAGAGAAAGAAAAAAGGTCAAGGAGTTGAAAATCTCAAGCAAGTTCTGGGCCGTGGAGGAACTGCTGCCCATCTCTGCCTCTTGGGCTGGGGTGGGCTCCTCCACAGAGGCCCCACTAGAGCCGAGCAGAAAAGCACAGCCAAGCCTGTGATGTTTCAGCTTTTAAAAAACCCAAGCCCTGCGACTTGGCAGTGACGTGGGTCCCATGACCGCAGCTGCTGGCTCAGGTGGGAAGCTCCTATACTACATCCTCCATGCCTCACACGCTCCTGCAGGCTGTCTTTGTCCTCAGCCTTGGACTGTTTCCCACTTGACCTGCCCCAGAGTCTCCCCTGCAGGCTACCAACCACTTCTGGCCACCAGCCTTCTCCTCCAATTTATGAATTGAAGGCCTTAAATGCACTCGGGTACCTTCAACTCAATAAAACCACGTTGAGGATGCCACCTAGGGAAATAATTTACACCATGGAATGAAGATTTATATAGAGATATTCACCACAGTGTGGTTTAAGATGGTGAAAGTTACCAACAAGCAAAAGAACCAGCGCTGGGATAATGTGGTGGGCCTCCGCACTGGTTTCAGATGGCAAGGACTTGATAAAAATCTCTGTGAGCAGGGCCCAGACATTTCCCTTTTTAAGAGCCCCACAGGCAATTCTGATCTACAGCCAGAGCTGAGACCCCCTGGAGTCACCTGATGAGAGATGTGCAGCCAATTTTTTAAGAGTTTTTATATGATATGGAAAAAGTGCTTACTACACTCTAAAAGGCAAAACTAAATAACAGGGAACTAGATTGCTTTGCCAGGAATATCTCGACTCTCTAAAAGTAAAAAATCAAAACCCCAAACCAAATGAAACAAAAACAACCCCAATCTTCCAACTTATCCCTCCCCCTCTTATATACAGAATAGATAACTAATAAGGACCTAATATATAGCACAGGGAACTCAATTCGATACTCTATAATGACCTATATAGAAAAGAATCTAAAAAGACTGGATATACATAGATGTATAACTGACTCACTTTGCTGTACAGCAGAAACTAACATATTATAAATCAACTATTCCTCAATACATTTTTTTTTTTAAAGATGAGGAAAACAGGGTAAAAAGAAAAGCCCAAAACAAACATAAAAACTCCAAAACCTAGAACCTTGGTGGAAACATGCTAACATGTTATCTCAGCTCCAGATGACAGGATTATGAGTATTTTCTCATTTCTATTCCCATTACTTTAAATCTTTCTTAAAAAAGAAAAACCAACAAAAAACCAAGAGCAGTTTTTTTTTTTTTTTTTAAATAATCAGAGAAACACCTAAAAGACAAGTGGCCCCACGAAGGACACCCCTTCCTCAGCACTGTGCTGTTTGCCACCCAAGTGGGCTCATCAGGCATTGTTCTCCACGCCTCCCATATGGCCTGACTCTAAAACCCCTGACCCCTTCTTGAGCTCACATGCATTTTGCAGTCATTATTTTAATTAATCTCACAAACAATCTGGTATTGGAAGTGTTGTTATTCCTTTTTTTTTTTTTTTAAACGAGGGGAATTGGCTAGAATTAAATCTACGGTTTAAAAACCATCTAGATAACATGATAAGGCTTGGTCAGAAACTTTCAGGCCCTTGGATTCTCTCTTGGCCTTACAGAAAAGAGCTATTCTGGTGCAGATAAATCAGACCAATAGCATGACAAGTCTGCCTTATTTTATTGATTTATAAGATGCAAATTTCTTCACATTTTAACATCTCTGAAATCTGGATGTCTTACAATTGATGGCATCCTTCAATTATAATTGGCAGCACCCTTTCTTAATGATACATGAAACGGTGGTACACCTTATGATGGAATGACAGCTAAAATTCAATGAAAGTTACCACGTTTATAATCAATGCTATTTTTAATGACTTCATAATATTCTATCACACGGATATACTTTAATTTACTTAACCAGTTATTTATCATTATGGACACTTAGTCTGCTCCACATTTTGACCGTTATAATCTGCTACTCAGGACACTTTCACATCAAGCTTTCCCTGTTTCTACTATGGGCATCATCATCCTCCCCCAGATACATATCTTGGGAGACATTTTGATATTTCTTGCCCCTCATCTCTCATATCTTATCTATTTCTAGACTCATCTAGTCATTTCTTCTTCGTGGTACCTTTTCCTGATGTAACCACTGGAGGGCTATCTTCTGAGTGCTCCAATAGTCCCCTGGTCTCTGCTTCTAGTTTCCTTTTCTGTCCAGTCCTACATTACTGGTCAAACATGACTTCAGTCACATCATGTCTCTGCTCACACTCCAAGTCTAGGATCCAAGGCTCTGTCAAATTTGGCTCTAGCCTCTCCTGCAGCCAGCCCTATCTCTCTACCCAAACCCATGACCCCAGACAAAGAGGCTATGAGAGGTCCTGCCTCCAAGTCTTTGCTCACTCAGATAATTCCATGCCAACCACAGGAAGGGTGGCTGCTGTCTTTCTTTTTCCAAGTTTTACCTTTCCTCTGAACAGTATTATGGCTCACTTGTTCCTTATGACCATCCGAAAATGTAGAATGATAAGTATTCTTTTTCTCACTTCACAGTGAAGAAACTGAAGTTTAGGGAGATTAAGTGCCCTGCTCAAGGTTGTACAGCCTAGAAGTACAGAGCAAGGCTTTAAACTCTGGGACTTCCATCTTTAAACCTGAGGCCTTTAAGGATGTATAGCAGGATGTTTTACTCGCTCAGTTGTGTCTGAACCTTTGCGACCCCATGGACTATATAGCCCACCAGGCTCCTCTGTACTTGGAATTCTCCAGGCAAGAATACTGGAGTGGGTTGCCATTTCCTTCTCCACGGGAGTTTCCTGACCCAGGGATTACCCAGGTCTCCTGCATTGCAGGAGATTCTTTACCGTCTGAGAGATATAAGTACAAGTACAACCACAAACTCCCCTGAAGGAGCAACTTGTGCCCAGATTATATACCCAGCAAAAAGTACCAGAATCAACAGTCCCTGGACTCTAGACACATACATGACAACAATGACATCTTTCTAAGAGTGCAAATACTTCATGTCAATATCAGTCCTAGTAGCCTAAGATAAGGACAGGCCAGTTGTCCCATTCTTACTTTATTATTATTATTTTTTTTAAAGTCTTTATTGAATCTGTTACAAGATTGCTTCTGTTTTATGTTTTAGTTTTTCGGCCCTGAGGCATGTGGGGTTTAACTCCCTGCCAGGGATCGAACCCTCACCCCCTGCATTGGAAGGCGAAGTCTCAACCACTGGACCGCCAGGGAAGTCCCCCCATTCTTACTTTAAAGATGGGAAAAAAACAGAACAGCTCTCAAAACAGCACTGGAACTGACTGGTTTGGCTGGGCCCAAGGTCAGGACAAAGAATCAGAGCCTCCTGTCTTGGAGACAAGCAGGACACGAGAAACTTGCTTTAAGCTGAAGGGCTTTTTAGGACCTAAGGGAAGTATTTCTTAAGAAGCAAAGAGAGTGCATCCCTTCTGTCAGGTGACACTGCCTGAAGCTGAGGCAGCCAAGAAGTCAGGCCCTAGTGCTGGATGGAAGACAAGAACAAGGTGGCTCGAGGCTGCTGTCCTTGAGCACCCACTGCCCCAACCACTTCACAGAGTGTGCACCCTGGCTAAAGGGTGCTTGCTATCACTCTGTGCTTTACTTACACACATGATGGACTCATAACAGTCAACAAGTACTTATCCAGGTATAACTGTGGCTTATGAGGCAGCATGGTCAAGATTCACTGTCAGAGTTTGCACATGAAATGCACTGCCTGATAGCTACTCATCTTCTGTCATTTAATCTAACAAAATGTCTGTCTAGGTCCCTCACAGACACTCTGACTAGGTTGGGTATGGTTGCCATCTCTGCCTGATCAGGATGAAGGCAGTCCCATGTCCCGAGAGAAAAGGGCTATCAGCAAGGTCCCTTCCAGCATCCTTTCCTATGCAGTGACCCAGGTCCTCAGGTCAATTTCTCCATTCTCCTTGGCCAAGAGGCTATGAGTAATCAAGTGTCTGATGAAAGCTTCTCACTGGTAGTTTCTTTGGTTTTAGGGATGACCTGGTGTCTTCATATCCTCACAATAACTAATCACCTCACGGATGAGGCAACAGAGGCTCTGAAAGGCTGACGGGCCCTGGAGGCAGATGACATCCTTCTCCAGCCCTCAGCACACTTAGTAGTCAATATACCAAGACCACTCTGGGAACCTCTAAGAAGTGAGCCTCTGGATGCTCTGCTCTCTCAAGTGTGGAGAAGAGGTCCCTTTGCAGGAAAAGGGCAGTGAGGCACAGAGGGAAGCATGGACTTTGGGACAACCTACCTGGCTGGCTCTTCCACTGGTTAGCAAGTCATCGTTTCTGTGAGCCTCAGTTTCCCCATTTGTCAAGTGGAAATGATCACTGCTATCTCATAGGCTTACCAGGACTTCACAGTGAGAGCAGGTGTATACAGTGTTAAGCACTGCGACCCACAGAGGGTGCTACTGTCCAGGGAAGAGAGGGGTCCTAACATCCACAGGAGCAGACAGTCCTCCACATGGGGCAGCGCAGCTTCCTTGTGCTAAGAGGTAGTGTGAGGGGAGCACACTTCTCCAGTCCCCACCAAACACACACACATAAAACCTCCTTTGGTGAATTCAACAACAAGATGACTAGCAAGTTTCTTGTGGCCCTGACCAAACATGGATTTGTGACATGCCAAGAAGCTACTCACCGGCTCGATTTTCAGAGCGTTTCGGTAGCTGCCGAAGAAAGCGGCCTGGGCCTTGAGGAAGGCTCTGGCCACACCATCGCCAGTTGTCGTGGAGACCTTCTTCAGCCGGTTCTTCAATGAAGAGATCTGGTGACGGAAAGGAGACACAGGCTGAGGGCAGGGTGGGAGGAGGATGGCTATACCCAACATGTACAGAGCTTTAGAAAACCCTGGTGAGGGGGATGGATCCAACCCCTCAGCTGCTGGGAGAGCATACACACATTCAGGATTAGGGCAGGTTTTTGAAATTTAAATAAATGTTGCTCTTATTAGCACATATCTAATAAAAACAAAAACAAAATCACTTGCTAAGCAGTTTCAATGTGTCAGGTAATTGCTTTCACATAAATTTCTGTACTTAATTCTTTCAACAATCCTATAGGAAAGGGATTGTGTTCCTATCTTACAAGGGTATTAACAGTCTCAGAGAGATTAGATTACATGCCTAGTAACAAACAAAAGAAGTGGTCAAGTTGGAATTATGAATTGAAACCTTATAATCTGAGTCCAAGCTATACAAATTTTTTTAGTTCCAATTCTATTTCCTCTTCAGATCACTTACAAATGTTAGAAATAAATGGCTTATTTATAATATATAATATATATTATTATACACCTCATACCCAAAATATTTATCAAATGTATTATAAATTATATATGCCTGCAATGCAGGAGACCCCAGTTCAATTCCTGGGTCGGGAAGATCCCTTGGAGAAGGGACAGGCTACCCACTCCAGCAGTATTCCAGAAGTATTCCTGGGCTTTCCTGGTAGCTCAGTTGGTAAAGAATCTGTCTGCAATGTGGTAGACCGGGGTTCGATCCCTGGGTTGGGAAGATTTCCTTGAGGAGGGTATGACAACCCACTCCATAAAGATGTGTGCTTAGACACTCAGTCATGTCTGACTCTTTGAGACCCACCAGTGACTCTTTGGAGCCCCCCAGCCTCCTCTGTCCATGGGAATTCTGCAGGCAAGAATACTAGAGTGGGTTGCCATTCCCTCCTCTAGGGGATCTTCCCAACCCAGGGATCAAACTCAGGTGGGTTCTTTACCAATTGAGCCACCAGGTAAGCCCCCATAAAGTATATATAATATATATTATTATAAAACTCATACTCTAAAGGAATAGTCATTATACAGATGTACAGAAACACACTTATGTATCTTATAGATATGCATGCAACAGATTAACGTAGACAAAGTCATGACAATGGAAAAAAATAAGCCAGGTATAGATTTAATATATAAACATAAGCCATCAGGTCTTGTGTTTGATTCAAACTGTGGAAAATTCTTAAAGAGATGCGAATACCAGACCACATCACCTGCCCCCTGAGAAATCTGAATGCAAGTCAAGAAGCAACAGAACCAGACATGGAACAATGGACTTGTTCAAAATTGGGAAAGGAGTACATCAAGGCTGTATATTGTCACCCTGCTTATTTAACTTACATGCGGAGTACATCATGCAAAATGCCAGGCTGGATGAATCACAAGCTAGAATCAAGATTTCTGGGAGAAATATCAATAACCTCAAATATGCAGATGACACCACCCTTACGGCAGAAAGCAAAGAGGAACTAAGGAGCCTCTTGATGAAAGTGAAAGAAGAGAGTGAAAAAACTGGATTAAAACTCAACATTCAAAAAACTAAGATCATAGCATCTGGTCCCATCACTTCATGGCAAATAGATGGGGAAACAATGGAAACAGTGACAGACTTTATTTTGGGGGGCTCCAAAATCACTGCAGATGGTGACTGCAGCCATGAAAGTAAAAGATGCTTGCTCCTTGGAAGAAAAGTTATGACCAACCTAGACAACATATTAAAAAGCAGAGACATTACTTTACCAAAAAATGTCCCTCTAGTCAAAGCTATGGTTTTTCCAGTCGTCATGTATGGATGTGAGAGTTGGACCATAAAAAAAGCTGAACATCAAAGAACTGATGCTTTTGAACTGTGGTGTTGGAGAAGACTCTTGAGAGTCCCTTGGACTGCAAGGAGATCCAACCAGTCAATCCTAAAGGAAATCAGTCCTGAATATTCATTGGAAGGACTGATGCTGAAGCTGAAACTCCAATACTTTGGCCACCTGATATGAAGAATGGACTCATTGGAAAAGACCCTGATGCTGGGAAAGATTGAAGGCAGGAGGAGAAGGGGACAACAGAGGATGAGATGGTTGGATGGCATCCCTGACTCGATGGAAATGAGTTTGAGCAAGCTCCGGGAGTTGGCGATGGACAGGGAGGGCTGCAGTCCATGTGGTCGCAAAGAGTCGGACACGACTGAGTAACTGAACTGAATAGTAGCTTGAAGTAGACTTCAAATTTGAGTTGAGCCTCCTAGCTGTCAAAGTAAAAAGGAAAACATGAGAAGCTGTGGGATTCTTTGGGTCCAAAGCAGTTACACAAATGAACACAAAATTTACTGAAAATGATAACTAAAAGAGATATTTCCTGAATCCTCAATGTAGGAAAGATTATGTGACATGACAGTTGTTGCCCTCAGAGACAAGATCAACCTTCCCAGGCTGTTTCCAATATGCTGTGTATTGGATGTATTGGCTGTTTCCAATATGCTATGATGTATTCCATTAATCTAAGGATGCCATATTGCACAACTTCTGGGCACACCATTCACACTGTGTTCCATGTGAAAAGTGCCCCTGGAATCGGGCAACTTGGTAGCCTTGAGTCAATGGTGATACAATGGTGAGCAAAACCTTAAACTTGTATTCTTGTGAGGAAAATACCAATACATGTGACACTGCTACCATGATGAGCCTGTGATAGAGCTCACCAAGGAGGTCAGGGAAGCCTTTGTGCAGAGAAACAGGCTTATACTGAGATCTGAAGGATGAGCTAAAGCAGTTAATTCACAAAGAAGGGATGGAACAGTGTACCAAACATGGGGATCAGCATCTGCAAAGACACTATAGTGTGGAGGAGTTCAGATACTAGGGAGAACTGTGGCTTCAGTTGAGAGAATGTGGAGAAGATAGCTTAAAATGAGAATAGACGGCAGGGCTGGGGTTAAGAATTGAATACATTAAGGAATCTTCCCCTTGATCTTGAGATAAATGTAAAGCTAACAACTGTTTTTAAGTGTGCAGGTGATATATCAAGAGCAAATTTAGGAATCTGTATGGGACTTAGATATAGGACTACCTAATGGCCTGACATTATTGAAGGATAGGATCTAGGGTAAAATTTTAAGGTGAAATAGGAAATTAGATGCAGGTGGTTCATGAATTATCAACAAATTTTTTCTAACATGAATGAGTAATGATTTTTTTTCTGGGTGTAGGCTGTATAGCTATATTCAGGTTCCTAAAGGTGCCTGTGAACATAAAAATATTAAGAATCTGGGATGGATTACACACACTTTTGAAACGTTCCATGGACATTATTTCTTGTCAGAAGCCCCAAGCTTCTGATAAAGGGTTTGTAATAGCTTATTAAGATATATTTTACATATTATAAAATTCATTCATTGAAAATATACAATTCAGAAGTTTTAGTACAGTGACAATGTTGTACAACTATCATTACTATCTAAATTCCAGAATACTTTTATCACCCCCAAAAAGAGAATCCACCTTATTGGTAGGCACATCTTATTCCCCACTACTCCTGTCCCCTTCTCCCTTGCCCCAGTCCTAGATAACCACTGATCCACATCCTGTCTCTATGAATTTGTCTCTTCTGGACATTCCATATAAATGGAACCATATAATATGTGGCCCTTCTTGTGACTGGCTTCTTTCACTTAGCAGTGCTGTTGTTGTTAGTCAGTCACTAAGTTGTGTCTGACTCTTTGCTACCCCATGAACTGCAGCACACCACGCTTCTGTCCTTCACTATCTCTCATAGTTTGCTCAAACTCATGTCCATTGAGTCAGTGATGCCATCCAACTATCTCATCTTGTTGCCCTGTTCTCCTCTTGCCCTCAATTGTTCTCAGCATCAGAGTTTTTCCATTGAGTCAGCTCTTTGCAACAGGTGGCCACAGTATGGGAGCTTCCAATGAATATTCAGGTTTAATTTCCTTTAGGATTGACTGGTTTGATCTCCTTGCAGTCCAAGGGACTCTCAAGAGTCTTCTCTAACACCACAGTTCGAAAGCATCAGTTCTTCGGCACTCAGCCTTCTTTATGGTCCAACTCTCACATCCATATTTGACTACTGGAAAAACCACAGCTTTGACTATGTGGACCTTTGTCAGCAAAGTGATGTCTCTGCTTTTTAATACACTATGTTTGTCATAGCTTTCCTTCCAAGGAGCAAGCGTCTTTTAATTTCATGGCTGCAGTCACCATCTGCAGTGATTTTGGAGCCATAAAATATAAAGGCCATTTATAGACTATTTCCATATTTTCTCCAGCTATTTGCCATGAAGTGATAGGACCGGATGTTATGATCTTAGTTTTTTGAATGTTGAGTTTTAATCCAGCTTTTTCACTCTCCTCTTTCACCTTCATCAACAGGCTCTTTAGTTCCTCTTCATTTTCTGCCATTAAAGTGGTGTCATCTGCATATTTGAGGTTGTTGATATTTGTCCTGGCAATCTTGATTCCAGCTTGTGATTCATCTAGCCTGGCATTTCGCATGATGTACTCTGCATATAAGTTAAATAAGCAGGGTGACAATATACAACCTTTATGTACTCTTTTCCCAATTTTGAACCAGTCCGTTGTCCATGTCCATGTTTGTTCCCCAAAATCTCTGCTGTCTCCACATAAAAGCGTATACAGAAATGACACAGATGCCCATCAGCTGATGGAGATACATAAAATGTGCTCTTTCTATACTTAGCCTAGTGCTCATTATAAACATATTTCATCCACACTGTAGCACTTATTAGTACTTCATTCTTTTTCACAGTTGAATAATATTTCATCATATGGAAAGAGCACATTTTATGCATCTCCATCAACTGAAGGGCATCTGGGTCATTTCTACTTTTTGGCTATTATTATTAACGCTGCTGTGAATATTCATGTATAAGGTTTTACGTGGAGACAGCAGAGATTTTGAAGCCAGAAGCCAAATGGTAAAAATACTCAGTGCTAGATCTTTTAAGATAAAAACAATCTGTGTTTACTATACACAGAAACCCTGTGCCGCTGCTACAGGGGCAAACCACACGCTTCAAAAGTCGAGTGTGTGAAGGTAGGGTGACCTCCTTCTTGGCTAAGTCAAAAGGGATGGGAACATGTGTTGATGGGGTAGCCACTGTATTTCCATGCGGAGGTGGGCCAAGGAAATCAGTTTTCCTCTGGAAGCAGCTTGGAGTCTATCTCCACACCTGGTTGTAAATACTCTGCTTATTGTGACTTACCCACCCCCCCCACCCCCTATTCTGGGACTCATGCGTCCCAGAGCCCACTCATGTGGTGAGAGCCCACAAGAAGCAGCGCTGGCCAATTGGTGCCCAGCAGACTGCCATGGGCCTCCAACATGAAATAGCAATATGAGAAAGAAATATGCTTTATTAAAATGTTAAAAATATTGCCCACTTCCCACCCTCCAAATAACAAAAATTCTGCCTTTCCTAGGGACGAGGGTGACATTTCCATCCTTTGAAATAGTGCAGCTGGTGTCGCTCTTTTGGCTCCTCAAAGCCCTTGGGCCACCTGTGCTGCAGATTATTCCTCACTTAACCTTCCCTGGCCTTTCCCTTTCATTCGGGAGGTGTTTAATTACCTTGGACTCACAAGGCTGCACTTCAGGTGAGCCTCTCCTAATGGCCTCATTACCATTTTGCACAAAGAAGTCGTTGCTGATTGTAACTGAGCAAATAGGAGTGTGTGCCTTCCTGCTAGCCCCAGCTGCTCTGAAACCTGCCAAGGGGTCCTGGGTTCCTGGTGCCCCTGTGACCACTTAGGCCAAGACTTCTGAAGACCTCTCCTCACCCTGAAACAAGGAGAAACCTTTTGTCAGCACTTAAAATTTGAAACTTCAAGTATACGCGCATCTGATAACTGGTGATAACATTCTGTCTTTTAAATAAAAGTGAGGAAGGAGAAGCTGAAGCTTAAATAACCCACAGTCATACATGTAAAACCCAACTTGCTCAGAGTGCTCCTGCAGATGCTGGTCAAATCATTAACATCAGGGATCATCTGGCATAATCTGGGGGGGACATAAAAGCCAGTAGGGGTGGCTTCCTCCTTTAATGAGGTATCAGGAGGGAGACGGAAAACAAAGGGAAGAGAGTACAAAATTGAACTGTAAGCTTCGTAGCTCTCCCATTCCTCCTCTTGTCCCATTTTGGATACCACAGCACCCTCCAACCAGTCTCCCAGACTAGATTCAGACGTTAGATCCCATTCTTCTCCTTCCCTTTCCACAACCATTCTCCAAATGTTACCTCCTCCTCCCCCCAATATACTCAGAATCTCTCAGTGTCCATGACCTTGGCCCTGTGCTGCTCGGCTCTGCCCATCCTCTCTGGCCCAGATCAGTGGAGTTGTTTCCTAGATGGGCTGGCTTCAGTTTTCCCTCAGTGCCATCTATCCATAGCTGTTCTAGTATTCTCGGAAACATATGAATCTGATTTCTATCAGTGTCCTTCAATGCCCCCACTCTTGGCCATCACCACTTGCAGAAACTCCTCAGAGCAGTCTGTGCTGCTTTCTTCAAATGGCCTTGCTTCCTTTGGCCCCACTTAACGGATACTTGACTTACACTGAATTGCTATCTAGAAGCATATACCACCCTCCAGCCCAAACACATGCTGACAACTCAGATGGAACTGTCCCTGGTCCCTTTCTGTCCCACTCGTGAACATCTATTTACTCTTTGAAAGACCATGTAAGTACCCATGAGTAGGGGCCTATTAAATAAATTATACCACATCCTTGAAATACCACATAGCTGCTAAAAGAAGTGTAGCAGTAATTTATGAAGTAACATGAAAAGATGTCCACAAACTACTCCCAAATGAGGGGAAAATACAAGTTACAGAGCCATACATACAATATGAATCATTCAGAAATACAAAAAGACATAAAGTCATTTTTATATATAGCTGTTTATATACAGGTAGTAAGAATATAAAATGCCACGGATCAAACTAACCATGTGGAGATACTTTCACTTTCTACTTGATGCACTTTTGATTGCTTTCATTATCGTTTATAAAAAAGCATGTTACTTTTATAATGGAGAATTCAAATGAGGTGTTTCTCTTTAACAGTCAAATTAAACATTGCCTTGGGTTAAGGGAAAGCGGGAATCCAGATGTTCCCTCCTTTGTGAAGCCCTCCCTGACCACTAAGACAGGCTTAATGATGTCCTGTCTGGGCCCCCTGGACTGGTAGGTGATGTGTCCATGAACTGCAGTGTCTACCACCTTTCCTACTAGAGTTCTTAGAAGGGCCAGCAGTGTTCCAGCAGTACTTGGCCCAGGGTCATCATCCAGCACTTTTTGCTAAATAAAAGAACAGATGAATGAGAGTTTCGACATCTTGAAAGGCATTTCCAGTGGTTGAGCCTCCTTGCTTGGAGGAAAGTCTAGGATTACATTCTTCAGTGACTGATCATTGGACGAACTGGTCTGGACTGAGAAGGATTGGGGGAGAAATGGATACTCATCCTCTTCCCTTTTGCAGAAGACCATCACTAAGATTGCAACCAAAACTGCAAGGAAAATGAAGCTCCGGTCGCTAAATGAATTCAAGTGGACAACTGCACCCGTCTTACTCAGCATTGCATACGCCACATGTCCAGTAACATATGCAATACAGACCACCCCATCCTGCACCCTCTTCTTGTTTTCTCTGATCACTGCAGGCTCTACCTCTGGGGTCTCTTGGCTTCACCTGATCCTCTATCCCTAACGCATTCCTCAGGCAGTAGATGTAGAGCTTGATTCACAAAAGCCCAAGATTACAAATCAGCTTTCCTTACTTTCTTAATCTTTCTGAGCTTCAGTGCCCTTTGCTGTAAATTGAGGTATTTGTAACATACATACATTGTGAGGATTAATATATAATAGATGCAAATGGAAAACAGATGCAGCAAATTGCCTGGCTTTGTGTTTTGGTTGATTAGTACCTGGACTACCGTATCAGTCTTTTCAACTAGTGGTCCTTCTTCTATTTTCTTTCTGGTCTAATCCATCCTTTGCACTGAATTATCTTTCTAAAATGAGAAGCTGAACATATCACTCCCTTCCTCTAAAATTTTCAGTGACTCCATGGTGTTAACATACAAAGTCCAAGTTCCTTGGCACAATATTCAAGGCCTTCTATGGGTTTGGCTCCAGTACTGTTTCCAACTTTATCTTCTACTCAATTTCAGGGGCCTCAAGATTATCCCTAAGCCTGGCTACACTTTATGTCATTCTCTAACAAAACTTTTCTATTAGAAGAAAATTTAAAAGCCACTGACTTTCTGCAATGCTCTCTGTCGGAACAAACAGATCTTTCTCAGGACACATTACTCTGTTACTTTGGTTGATGCCTAATCTTTGCAGGCCCCATGCTGGAGATGTGCTGGGAACAGAGCTACACATGACCAGGGCCCAGCTCCTGTGCAATTGTAGTCAAGCACCCCAGGCCAGCCATAAGTTAGCTTATTACTACTCCAGAGGGGGTTCTCCCATTGAATTCATCATCATCATCATCATTTGTTGTTGTTGTTCAGTTGCTCAGTCATGTCCGACTTTTTGGGACCCCAAGGACTGCAGCACGTCAGGCTTCCCTGTCCATCACCAACTCCCGGAGCCTACTCAAACTCAAGTCCATCGCGCCAGTGATGCCATCCAATCATCTCAACTTCTGTCATCCCCTTCTCCTCCTGCCTTCAATCTTTCCCAGCATCAGGGTCTTTTCTAACAAGTTTGCTCTTCGCATCAGGTGGCCAAAGTATTGGAGCTTCAGCTTTAGCATCAGTCCTTCTAATGAATATTCAGGACTGATTTCCTTTAGGATTGACAGGTTTGATCTCCTTGCAGTCCAAGGGATTCTCAAGAGTCTTCTCCAACACTACAGTTCAAAAGCATCAATTCTTTGGTGTTCAGCCTTCTTTATGGCCCAACTCTCACATCCATACATGACTGTTGGAAAAACCATAGCTTTGACTATACAGACATTTGTAGGCAAAACAATGTCTTTGATTTTTAATATACTGTCTGGGTTGGTCACAGCTTTTCTTTCAAGGAGCAAGCATCTTTTAATTTCATGGCTGCAGTCACCATCTGCAGTGATTTTGGAGCCATAAAAAATAAAGTCTCTCACTGTTTCCATTGTTTCCCCATCTATTCGTCATTAATTGAGTGAACTGGATGCCAAGATCTCAGTTTTTGGAATGTTGAGTTTTAAGCCAGCTTTTTCATTCTCCTCTTTCCCCTTCAATAAGAGGCTCTTTAGTTCCTCTTTGCTTTCTGTCATAAGGGTGGTGTCATCTGCATATCTGAGGTTATTGATATTTCTCCTGGCAATCTTGATTCCAGCTTGTGCTTCATCCAGCTGGCATTTTGCATGATGTACTCTGAATATAAGTTAAATAAGCAGGGTGACAATATATGGCCTTGATGTACTCCTTTCCCAATTTTGAACCAGGCTGTTGTTCCATGTCCGTTTCTAACTGTTGCTTCTTGACCTGCATACAGGTTTCTCAGGAGGCAGGTAAGGTGATCTAGTATTCCCATGCCTTGAAGAATTTTCCACAGTTTGTTGTGATCCACACAGTCAAAGGCTTTAGCATAGTCAATGAAGCAGATGTTTTTCTGGAATTCTCTTGCCTTTTCTATGATCCAATGGATGTTGGCAATTTGATCTCTGGTTCCTCTGCCTTTTCTAAAACCAGCTTGAACATCTGGGAGTTCTCAGTTCATGCACTGTTGAAGCGTGGTTTGGAGAATTGTGAGCATTACTTTGCTAGCATGTGAAGTGAATGCAATTGTGTGGTAGTTTGAATATTCTTTGGCATTGCCCTTCTTTGGGATTGGAATGAAAACTGACCTTTTCCAGTCCTTAGCAGAAAGCCCACTGCGGAGTTTTCCATTATTTGCTAGCATATTGCGGAGAAGGCAATGGCACCCCACTCCAGTACTCTTGCCTGGAAAATCCCATGGACCGAGGAGCCTGGTAGGCTACAGTCCATGGGGTCGCTAAGAGTCGGACACAACTGAGCGACTTCACTTTCACTTTTCCCTTTCATGCACTGGAGAAGGAAATGGCAACCCACTCCAGTATTCTTGCCTGGAGAATCCCAGGGACGACGGAGCCTGGTGGGCTGCCTTCTATGGGGTCGCACAGAGTTGGACACGACTAAAGCGACTTAGCAGCAGCAGCAGCTGGCATATTGAGTGCAGCACTTCAATAGCATCATCTTTTTGGAATTGAAATAGCACAGGTGGAATTCCATCACCTCCACTACCTTTGTTCATAGTGATGCTTCCTAAAGCCCACTTGAGTTCGCATTCCAGTATGTCTGGCTCTAGGTGAGTGATCACACCATCGTGGTTATCTGGGTCATGAAGATCTTTTTGGTATAGTTCTTCTGTGTATTCTTGCCACCTCTTCTTAATATCTTCTGTTTCTGTTAGGTCCATACTGTTTTTGTCCTTTATTGTGCCCATCTTTGCATGAAACATTCCCTTGGTAGCTCTACTTTTCTTGAAGAGATCTCTAGTCTTCCCCATTCTATTGTTTTCCTCTATTTCTTTGCATTGATTGCTTAGGAAGGCTTTCGTATTTCTCCTTGCTATTCTTTGAAACTCTGCACTCAGATGGGTATAGCTTTCCTTTTCTCCTTTGCCTTAGCTTCTCTTCTTTTCTCAGCTATTTGTAAGGCCTCCTCAGACAACCATTTTGCCTTTTTGCATTTCTTTTTCTTGGGGATGGTCTTGATCACTGCCTCCTGTACAATGTCACAAACCTCCACCCATAGTTCTTCAGGCACTGTATCAGATCGAATCCCTTGAATCTATTTGTCATTTCCATTGTATAATCATAAAGGATTTGATTTAGGTCATACCTGAATGGCCTAGTGGTTTTCCCTACTTTCTTCAATTTAAGTCTGGATTTGGCAATTAGGAGTTCATGATCTGAACCACGTAATCTGAAGGAGTTCGTGACCTGAGCCACAGTCAGCTCCTGGTCTTGTTTCTGCTGACTGTATAGTCATCTTTGGCTTTTTTGTATAACCAGCAGCTGACATATCTTCTTTCCCACTGTGATGAAGACAGTGCTTGCAATTCATATCAGCATTCAACAAGTACAGGTGCCTTTCCTCATCACTAGGTTGCAACTTGTTGGGGGAGAGGCAATAAGGATGGTATACTAGTCACCTGTCACCTCTGAAACATTCCTATTCACCTCTTTCTATCAGTGCTGGCAACTTCAGATCTTTCAGCAGCTTCCCCACTGCTCTGAGGATAAAGACTGAAGTCAAGCCTGCAAGGCTCCAGCCTTTTTCAGATCTGCGGCTCCTGCACCCCCTCCATGGCTTCAGCCACCCCACTGGGCTCCAGTCTGCCCAGGCCTCTCTCACACCTCAGGATGTTTGGATAGGCTAACTCCTCTATCTGGAGTGTTGTCACCAACATCACCCCAGCCTAGCATTCAGCACCATGCAATAGGCCTTTCCACAAATAATCCACCACCTTGTTGTCCAATGTAATAGCTGCTAAGGAGCACTTGAAATGTAGCTGCTCCGTGAGGAACTACATTTTATTTCATTTCAATCTATTTAAATTTAAACAGCCACATGTGAATATTAGCTACCACACTGGACATCCCAGGGCCCTAGATCAAGTCCTGCTCATCCTTCTGGTCTTAGGTCAATAACATTGCCTCAGCCTCAGTCTGACTCTCTCAGATTAGATCAAGGTTCCCTTGTCATATACTCTCACTGTATCCTTTCCTTCAGAGACAAACAGCAATGTAACGATGCATTGTGTGACAGTCCATCAATGTCTGTCTCTTCCATAAGACTGAAGGTTCTAGGGAGGCAGGGACTATGGCCACCCTCAGTGCTGGCATAACACTGCAAGCAGAGGTACAGCTCTTCTCAAAGTCTGACTCAAGTTAGCCTGTGCAGGGGGCCCCACTTCTTGCATTAACTGCTCAGTGTCAGAACTAGAGTTAAAAGATTTTTTTTTTTTTTTTTGGTGACAAATCAGACACCTATCAGCAGCTGTAAGAGGGGCAACAGAATTACTTTCTCTCCCCCTTTAAAAAGTAGCCCTTAAGGATTAAGGCAAATGGATTCTTCCTTTCCTGAATAAACTAGACATCAAGGCTTTGTTATAAGATCTCCTGGGGAACATGTGGGTCTGGAGAGGGGAGAGGGAATTACTGCCTTGTTTTCCCATCCTCAGGGGTACACATACATTGGCTCCTCTGCTGCCTTCACATGGGCATTGAAAACGGTACGGTACATCTGTCAATGCCTTAGTTTTTGTCTCAAGTTTGAAGTAAAAAGTTTTGATGTGTAAAGGCAATCTTACTTCCCTCTTTCCGAGGAATAGTTTCTGGGAAAACCAGGAATTCATCAGGAAAAAGGAATAGGAACTAGTATTTATCAAGCACTCTGCTGCTGCTGCTGCTAAGTCGCTTCAGTCATGTCCGACTCTGTGCGACCCCATAGACGGCAGCCCACCAGGCTCCTCCATCCCTGGGATTCTCCAGGCAAGACACTGGAGTGGGTTGCCACTTCCTTCTCCAGTGTGTGAAAGTGAAGTCACTCGGTCGTGGCTGACTCTTCGCGACCCCATGGATTGTAGCCTACCAGGCTCCTCCGTCCATGGGATTTTCCAGGCAAGAGTACTGGAGTGATCAAGCACTCTACTAGGTACCAAAAGCCATGGTAGGTGCTTTCATACCCAGAACTGCATTAAAATTTCAGAACAAGAAGGCCAGGTGGGGATGGTTATCCCCACTATACAGATGAGAAAAGTGAACCTTGGCTCCAAGTCACACAGACAGCACAGCAAGGGGCAGAGGCCAAAGTCAAGTATAAATGTGTCTTACTCCGAAGTTTGTGCTGTTCCATTAATTCTCACTGCTGCCAGGATTTTTTCAGACAAGAAAATAACATTTGTCCATGATACTGGTTTATTTTTTCCACAACTGAATATATCTCCATTATTGCTTCCTTTCATTCCTTGCTTTTCTGTTTCTTGCTTGAGAACATGGTTGTACCTTGACCTCGGTTGGCTTTAATTGCTTCTTCTGCATCCCATTTTTCCCTCAAAGAGCCTGGTTCTCCATGGGGGAGTGGGGACTGTGCTAGTTATGTGGAGCTCCAAGCTGGGGCTGGCTATGACCCCAGGGCCCCAGGTTTCTGCTCCCTCTGTCTCTCCTGACATCTCATGGGCCAAGTATTAAGTCAGAAAGTTAGAGACAAGCATTACAATTCTAAGCAGCTTTTTGTCAGACAAAAGGATCAATTTTCATTATGTGAGTGGCTGCTTCACTACATGCCATAATGGCTCTGTTGAGCAGCCTGAGAACAAACTATCAAGTCCTCAGGATGACATTCTTGGAGTAAAAAAGTACAATTTAAAAAGGAAAAGGCCCATTTCTACTATCTGCCAAACAAAGCGCAGGAGGAGTCATGCGCTCACAGTGCACTCCAGCCCCCTCCTTGCGCAGTTAATCCGAATCCCTCAGCATCGTCAATGGAAACACACAGCAGCAAAAATTTCTGCATTTGTCTATTTGTAATATTCACCTTCTTCCAAACACTTTTTTTTTTTTTTGCCTGAAGCAGGAGAAATTGTCTTTGTTTTCCTTAAAAAACAATTTAGTTTTAACACACCACACACACACACACACACACAATGAATGCAGCTGAACACTAAAAGAGGGTATAAGATTTGAGCTCAAAGTAAATGTGTATTTATAATATTAGGTGGTCATTCAATAAAAAGATTATTTCTATCCAAATATGTGCCTGCATGTATGCCTATGTATGTATGTATCCATGGAGTATTTTCAAAGAAGGGTTTTCTCCCCCATACTTCTGGCAGTTTAGGTTTAAAGGTCAGATTTAAACTATCACTGTGTTTCACAATGCAATCTGTGCAGTGCCGCGTAATGAAATGGTTCAGTAAAGGTGCTTGTGGAAATTCTTTTAATTAGGTCTAAGGCTTTTCAGTTGTCAACATGAATAAACCAAGAACCATTCTCTTGCAAATACAAGGCACAAAATACAAATGTAAGTTACCTTTGAAAAGACAGATACACACTTGTAAAAGGAAAGTTATAATACATGTTTTTTTTTTACAACATATCCTTCATCAATTAAAAAAAAAAATACAAACCCTTCCAACAACAAAACTGACTGAAGATCAGAAATAAAGTGGTTACTCTATTTCTAACGAATCAGGACACATGCCTGGTTCTAATGAAAAGTATTCGGAAGAAGACTAAAGTTAATCATAACTAAAAATGTTTACTAAGAGACTAACTTTCTTCGTGAGCAAAAGTCACCTTTCCATTTAACTATAATTAATCCCACAAATCAGCAGTTTTTCAGCCAGACATGTGAATGTCCCATAATTACTCCCCAAAATTGAATGACAGTGATTAAAAATGCACCAAAATGCACTTTCACCCCCAGCATTATCAGAGACCCAAAAGATCAGCATACCACAGTAGGAACATCAAGATCCCTGCTTTTCAAAGCTATGTAGACACACTAAATTATGTAGATTTGGAATTCTCAGCTAACTGCTCAAAGTTGAATCTAGGGACTGAAATACACAAAATGGAAACTACAAGAAATGGAAGATTGCTTGGGGAAGTTGGCTTGTATTTGCATTGAGCTCTGATGGAAAAAGGAAAACTAAACAAATGATTCCAATCATCACCAATAGTTCAGATTTAGATGTATACAAAGGTGTTCATAAAAGCCAAATGTCTGGCCTGAGACTTGATGTGGAATGGGACGATCCAAACTGAGAAATGGCTGCATGTAATAAATGTGTAATAAATCCAGGCCTTGATTGATCAACCAAAGAATGTATGTCTGGCAAACCCTGAGTTCAAATTCTGACTCAGCTGCAAGGTATCTTCTTTACTTCTTCTCTTCATTTATAGAAAAAAAGGGGTGAAGTACCTCCCCCTTGCCCTCAGGATTGTTGGCACACAGGAGGAGCCTAATAGGTGGTGACTATTCTTCCATACTAACCCAACTCTAAAGCCAAAAAACTACCCAAGCCATTATTTTAGCATAAAAAAGAATAATGGGCTCACAATTAACATTTTTATAGAAGGCAATGGTAACCCACTCCAGTGCTCTTGCCTGGAAAATCTCATGGACGGAGGGGCCTGGTGGGCTGCAGTCCATGGGGTCTCTAGGAGTCAGACACGACTGAGCGACTTCACTTTTCACTTTTGTGCATTGGAGAAGGAAATGGCAACCCACTCAGTGTTCTTGCCTGGAGAATCCCAGGGACGGCGGAGCCTGGTGGGCTGCCGTCTATGGGGTCGCATAGAGTTGGACACGACTGAAGCGACTTAGCAGGGCATCAATGACTGAAATGTCGCTCATTATGCTAAGCTTATCGACCCAAACATATGTGTTGTTGTTGCTGCTGTTGTTTTTCAGTTGCTTCATCGTGTCTGACTCTATGTGACCCCATGGACTGCAGCATGCCAGGCTCCGCTGTCATTCACTATCTCCTGGAGTTTGCTCACATTCATGTCCATTGAGTCAGTGATGCCATCCAACCATCTCATCCTCTGTCGCCCCCTTCTCCTCCTGCCCTCAATCCTTCCCAACATCAGAGTCTTTTCTTGAGAGTTAATGAAGTGCTTGGTGTTTACAAAGGAAAAAGCAGGATTTGTCTCAGCAACAATCCTGGGCTGAATGGATACAGATTTCCATGCTTAGGAATGCAGCCAGGCTGGATCCCTGGTGGATCACATGGATATATCCACACAGACTGAGATATTTCCCAAAGGGATCTGGGCATCTCCACCTCCTCAGGGGAGGAAAAAAAAAGAAAAAAACCAGGAAGGGGGGGGTGGGAAGTGTATATAATAGATGTGTTTCACAGTGTCCCTGCTGTGATGAACAACTTGATCCACTTACAGTTCCAAACACATGATGCATAAAAGAGCTGACAGAAATTCAATTCTTGCAAAGAAAAGCATCTGCTCTCTAGTAGGAACGGCCAAATATTAAGCAGTTTTAAGGCAGGGCAAAGACCTAGAGGAGCACACTTCATTATCTAGATAGCCGGAGTCAAGAAATGCAAGAGATCACAAATGAACGAAGAAGTAGCTGAGATTCCAAGCATTAATTACCCAGAGTAAGATGATTCAAGTTAAATCTTTGTTACGACAAATATTAAACCCAGCTGTGTTTATGTAGCAGTTGTGAAAAAGGAGGAAAAAAAAGAAATCCGTGTACAATATCTGTGAGCTCTGCCAGTTAATTGAATTCGCTGGCAGCACTTCCTCTACCACGAGCCAAACATCCTCAAAGATAAAATGTAGCTTTTAAACAGACCTGGGGAAAACGGAATCAAGAAATTTCAACCAATAAAACACAACTCTTTACTGGTATAAAAGTAAAGCAAAATTCAGTAATGAAAGGAAGGAAGTCTCTTAAACATTTACTGCATTCCAGAGTGTGGAGTTGTGGTTTATTGCCGAGGTCTCTTCTGATGTCCCACAGCGCTCCCGCTCCGGCATCTTTAATGAAGCCCCATAAACTCCCATAAAATACTCGATTGTTGACAAATCATACACACACACACTCAAGGCAAGTCCCTCTGGATCATGACGCTCCTTCCCTTCCTTCATGAAATTTACCAGTCATGGAGTGGACACTGTCATGGAGAGTGGTCCCAGCACAGAGAAGACACCTATAGATAATCCCCTAAAGCACGAGCAATGAATGACTGGATAATGGTGATGCTGATAAGAGTTCCATTCAGCAAACTGTCCCCTGACCCAAGTCCGATATCAGATTTGGGGTGGAGAGAGCTTGGCCAGATTCTAAGAACCAGAGAAGCAACAAGAGGTTGGGTCCAACCCCTTAGTCTGCAGTGCAGTAGATTCTATCATATCATTACTGACCTAACTACCTTAGTAGATTCCCACTGCCCAAAATATGAAGTCCAAACTTGTATGACAGAAGACCATTTCCCATCTGATCCTTTCCATCTACTTCTTCAGTTTCATCTTTTGTCCTTCCCAAACACACATCCTGTGCTCCAGCTGGACTAAACTATTATTCCCTGCCCAAACACATTACCCTTTTGTTCACACCTCCAGCTTCAATGCATTCCATTCCTGCCTCCCAGTATGCTCGTCTCTCCTTTTCCAGGAACAGTGACTGTTTCTTGTACATCTCCATGCTCCTATGGACCAACACACTGAGCTCACATCCAAAAAACTTTGGCTGGATGAACAATCTCCATTCGTAAACTGGCTATCGACCTGCCCTTTTGGGACACACTGAACCAGAAGCATCTGGAGGTTCCTGTGGATGGAAACAAAGCTGCTGGTACAAGATGTGCCAGGAGAGCAGGCAGAGACTATAAAAGGCCATATTATGGAGACTGAATTTTACCCAGAGGAAAATGAGGAACCATTAAAGAGTTTTAGGAGAAGGCAATGGCACCCCACTCCAGTACTCCTGCCTGGAAAATCCCATGGATGGAGGGGACTGGTAGGCTGCAGTCCATGGGGTGGCTAAGAGTCGGACACGACTGAGTGACTTCACTTTCACTTTTCACTTTCATGCATTGGAGAAGGAAATGGCAACCCATTCCAGTGTTGTTGCCTGGAGAATCCCAGGGACGGTGGAGCCTGCCGGGCTACCATCTATGGGGTCGCACAGAGTCGGACACGACTGAGGTGACTTAGCAGTTAAGGGTTTTAAGTTAAAGAGTGATATTCATGTTCCAGATTATGCCTTTATTTACAGCAGTAGAGAATGGTCTGGGATTGGAGAAGTGGGGACAAGACTGGAAGCCCAGTCTTTCGTAGCTGTTTTACTAACTAGCCACTGACCTCACTGGGTCTTAAATCTTCTCTGCATCTGTTATATCGAATACAAAATCTGACACATAGTAGGTGCTCAGGGAATGCCTGTATTGGTTTTTTTTGTTTTTTCTGGCTTTACTGAGGTCTAATTGACAAATAAAATTGTATACATTTAAAGTGCACAAGGTGACGATTTGATAAGTGTATATATTATGAAGTAATCACAGTTAATTAACATATTCATAACTTCACAGGGTTACTTTTTCACTGTGTGGTTAAGAACACACACAGTGTTAAGATCTACTCTCTTAGCAAATTTCAAGTATGAAACAGAGTATTACTAACTATAGTCACCGTGCTGTACCTCAGATCTTTGGAAATTATTCATGTTATAATTGAAGTCTGTAACCCTTGACTAACGTTTCCTCACAGGAAATACCTGTTGAATGCAGAAATCTTCTATTAGAGAATACTAACAATATGTTTTAATGTGTCAGAAGGATCGAGTCCATGAGGGTAGACGTCCACAATGCCTCTACACATAATTCAAAAGATACTGAACACAATCAGAGCCTGCCCATCTCCCTACTCAGCATTTTTCTTCCTACTGGAATTTTAAGAATGGTTTTTCGCAACATTTACTATTAGTTCAGACATTTCCCAGAAGGACCGACAGCTAAGCCAGATAGCCTGTGAGGTCTGCTCCCTTGCTTCTGGGATTAAATGCATTGTTGACTCACAAGGTAGGATAGCACACCAACACCAACGAGACCCGCAGCAGCATCTATAGAGGCTGACAGTTCTGGGCCTTTGGAAAAACATGGCATAGAGAAGCTCCAGCCAACAAAGCTGTTAGCAATGGTCTAACAAATCAAGGCCATCTCTGAGCAGGGACTGCTCTCTATCCAACTAGCATACTAAGCAGAGGTACTCCAGAGGTGAGGCAGCAAGCAGACTCCAGGCTTATTTGAATCTGGGCCTTTCTGAACCAATTTTGCCTTTGGACTCCCATAGACAGTCAGTTGCATGGTACAGCCCAATTTTAATGTAATCTGAACCAGTCCTGAGGTCACAATTAAACAAGATGCTGTCATTCATTCAGTGAAAAGTTACTGAGTATGTGCTATATATTGAACTCTGAGGCAGATACAAACGTAAAGAAGGAAGAGTTTTTAGTCCCTACCCTAGAGGGGTTTGAAGAGAGGACACTAAAAGACAAAAATAACTCCCATATAACATGACGTGTGCGCAAGAGAAGGATGAGCCATACGCTTTGAGAATACAAAGAACAGAGCAAGCAATTACTGAGGGAGGGTCAAGGAAAACTCAATTCTAGAAAGACCAGAAAACTGACTGGAGTTGGAAGAGACTGAAGACAGGACTGCAATTAGGAAGCCATGCCCAATTTTCCACTTTCACAGAAGAGAAGTACAGGGTCCAAACCACTGCTGGCCTCAACAAATGACTGGGGTACATACACATGCATATAATCTTCACCGAAACTTATATGGATTTTAAACAATTTTTCAAAAGTAGGCGCTAACTTTCATGTTACTGATAAAAGTGAAAACTGATACAATCTTTCGGGGGAGATGGTGGTATTTAAAAGTATGCATCAAAAGCCTTAAATTTTTATATACTCGTGATTCAGAAATTCTACCTCTAGCAATTCATGGAATTTGAGTAAATGAGACAGAGATTTAGCTACAAATATGTCTATCATTGGCATTCCCTGGTGGTTCAGTCCTCCTGCCAAGGTAGGAGACGCAAGTTTGATCCCTGGGTCGGGAAGATCCCCTGCGATCCCCTGGAAAAGGAAATGGCAACCTGCTCCAGTATTCTTGGCTAGAAAATCCCATGGACAGAGGAGCCTGGCAGCCTACAGTCCATGGGGTGGCAAACAATCGGACACAACTTAGCAGCTAAACAACAACAATGTCCATCATATAGTTTATAATAATGTGTGTGTTAGTCGCTCAGTTGTGTCCAACTCTTCGCAACCCCATGGACTGTAGCCCATCAGGTTCCTCTGTCCATGGAATTCTCCAGGCAAGAGTACCAAAGTGGGTAGGTAGCCATTCTCTTCTCCAGGGGATCTCCCCAATCCAGGGATCGGACCTGGGTCTCCCATATTCCAGGCAGATTCTTCACCGCCTGAGCTACCAGGGAAGCCCTTAAAATAAAGCAAAAGTTGAAATTATCAGGTCAAATATATTATGGCTCAAACGGTAAAGAATCTCTCTGCAATGCAGAAGACCCAGATTCGATCCCTGGGTCGGGAAGATTCCCTGGAGAAGGGAACGGCTACCCACTCCAGTACTCTTGCCTAGAGAATTTCAAGGACAGAGGAGCCTGGCAGGTTATAGTCCATGGGGTTGCAAAGAGTCAGACATAACTGAGTAACTAACACCTTCATTTCATATATTATGGTATAGATTCATATAATGAAATGGTAGTTCACACTTTAAAAAGTATGAATTTTGATGATTAAAATGGTCACACAATATCAATGGCTTTCTTTCTTTTTTTTTTAAACTATCATGTGGAGTAATTAATGCATTATACTTTGTAAACTAGTATTATATGTATATCATGTACAACACATTTAATTAAAAAGTTTCATGAAATGATGATTATCCATATTATCTGTGATATACTCTGATATTTCTTGTTCAACTCCATTTAAAAAATGCTTGCTGTGACCCATTAAGTTGATTTTATGGTTTCACTAATGGGTGACTACTTGCAATTTAAAGAAAACCATTTTTAGGTTGTAAAGTAAAATCCCAAAGACATTTAGTAATCATGACCAAAGAGTCAAAATGCTTGGCACTCAATATGCCCAGTAAATTATAGCTATACTGTACACTGAATTTCTCCTCTTTTGAAAAAGGAACTCTGCTCTTCAGAGATCTGCTTTTCCAGATACTTGTACAAAGTGGAGTTAAATGTTGAATAAATGAGTTTTCCAAGATCTAGAGTTCAAACCAGATTGCATATTTTGCTCTTTCTTTCATTTCTGTCACTCATTCCACAAACATTCACCTAGTGCCCCTGTGAGCCATGTACTGTGCCAGGGCTGTGTTCACAACCATGTAGGGCCTAAATGCTTAGGAGGGGAAAGAGTTATGATATAGTAAGTGGTATAAAAGAGGTACAGAAAAAAATGTTATGAAATCCCAGAGAAGGGAGTGCCAAATTGTGGGAGCATCATATTGACAGAAGTGACATTTGAGGGGTGCCTTATAGAACAAACAGGTTCAGCCATGCAGAGAAGCAAGGGTGTCCTAACCAGAGGGAAGAGCATGGAAAGAAACACAGAGATGTGAAAGAGCATGAGGCCTTGGGGAACGGGATCACTCTGCTTGTGGCTGGGAAATGGGGTGTGAATAGTGAAGAGACACAAGATGAGGCTGAGAGGTCGCCTGGGGTCAGCGTCCAGCTTGTGAAGAAATGGATGCTGCATAGAAGGAATGGAAACTACTCTGGCCTGGGGCACTGCGGATGCTCTGTAAACAGTATCTTTCTTCTCTTGCCTTCTTCCCCTTCTCACATCAATGAAGACTGCTCAAGGTGGTTTCCCTCTCTCTTCACAGGCTTAGAAACCTCTTGGATATCCCTCCAAAATTCCATTAAGGAACAACAGAAGTTTAAGTGATTTAATATGCAACATTAAATCATTTGTGATTTTTTTTTATCCAAAGAACATGGAAAAGAAAGAGAAACTACAGTCCTGAAGACATACAAACCATAAAGCCAAAAGCCAAGATTCAAGTGTTTCAGGAGAGAGGAGGAAAGATGATTTTTCCATCATAAAACTAGTAATAATCATATCACAGAAAATTTAGAAAATGTTAACTCATAGCTTTACTATCCTAATATGCCACTGTTGATAAGTTGGAAGTTTTTTTAAAAATCTTTCACTTCTGAGTATCTGGGTGTTTTTCTTCATTATAGTATCTGGGTGTTTTTCTTCATTATAGTTATAGTAGATATATAATAACAATATTCTGCTTTGTTTCACTGAATTGTATCCTTAGCATTTCCTGTGTTGCCCACATTCTTCATCACCATCATTTTTTAGTGACTGTATGGAATACCAGTGGAATAAATCACCTTAAATACTTCCCTTAATTTTGGATATTAAGGTTGTTTCCAATTTGAGTTAACATAACACTATTTGGTAAGGTGGCTTTCTCCATTTAGAAGTATTTGTTAGAAAAAAATCTTGAAAGTAGAATACATACCGTCAAAAAGGAATACATACTTTAATGTCCTATTACATATATCACCACATACGAAAGTCTGATTTAGAAGAGCATCAATCAGGTTATAGAAAGCATGAAGTAAAAGAAAGGAGAGTGTAAACAGATGGTAAGGATCTTCATATACTCATGCATACACAAAAACCTGTTTCAGGCCAAAGAATATAAGAAATGGCCCCAACAGAGCTTTGGGAAATCAGTGATAAACTGTGGTATGTCCACATCACTGGAAGCCTGGGAGAGTTTGAGCTCTCTTTTACCAAGCTTTTTAAAAGCCCTACAAACTACCCACTGGCTAAACAGCATACACTTAACACTCTTGAAGGAACAAAAGATGCTCTTTAAATTTTAAGAGGGAAACATGAAGAGTGCTTAGTTAAATGGCTATAGAGGGAGGGACATGATGTTACTGTTCTCAGCATCCACATGGGCTTCAGATGAACATGAAGTCTATAAACAGGCCTTGACATCAATAAAAGATGGACTATTCTTGCCATATTCCTTCCCCCAAATCCACAGCTAGGGAACAATACAATATTGTCAGTGAAAGCAATACATCTGCAAGTTTCATGATCCCAGCATGGTATAACAGTGTTAACCTTGCCAACTTCCTCTTTTTTTTTTAGGTACAAAAAACTAACTGAGATAAGATTACAAAATTTAAGACTAAATTGTCTAGGTAACTAGTAGAAAGCCAAAGCCACCCTGCCTCCAAAGTTACCCCTTGACCCACGTTCATAAATCATGTGAAAATCAGCAGAGCTGTTCTGAAAGCTACTCAATGTTAGAACTTCTTTTAAAAATTAATTTCTAAGTCTTTTTCCTTTTTAAAATTTACTGTATCAAGTCATAACTAATATATAACAGAACACATACATTTAAAAAACACAATTCAATGAGTTTTGACAAATATATATATCTGTGTAACCATCACCACAATCAAAAAACAGAACATTTCGTTCACCTCAAAATGCTCTTTGGTGCCCTTTTCAATCAGTTCCTGTCTTCTCCATCCCAGGCCAGGGTAACTGCTGGCCTGCTTTCATCCACTATAGACTAGTTTTATCTCTTTTAGATTTTATACACATGAAATCATATAGTATATTCTCATATGTATGGCTTTTTTTGCTCAGTGTAATACACTCAAGATTCACCCATATTGCTTTGTGTATCACAAGTATGTTATAATGAATAATGACTCATGCAGTGAAAAATAGGGATAAAATATTGTTTATCCATCTAGTAGCTGATGGACATTAGGGATGACCAGGTACTGTTTACCGTGCATAAAGTTGCTATAAACACTCATGTACAAATCTATTTGGATTATACGTGTTCATTTATAAAATAATGGATAAATACCTAGGAATGGAATGTTTGGGTTATATTGTTGGTATACATTTAACTTCAGAGAAAACTACCAAACTGCTTTCCAAGGATTGTACTATTTTATGCTCCCACCACCAGTGATCAAAGTTTCAGAGCAGTTGTTCTACATCCTTGCTAAGAGCCACTGTTTTCGATCTTTAAAACATTTTTTTAAAGTCAGGCATGATTTACTAACAGTAAAATTTACCACATTCAACGGCTAGCTTTATGAGTTTTGAAAGATACATATAGCCATATAACCATCCACACAGTCAAGATATAGAACAGTTCCATCATCCCCCAAATTTCCCTTGTACCCCTTTATAGTCAGTTGCTCCTCCCACCTTCTGCTCCTAACAACCACTAGTTTGATTTCTCTCTTAATACTTTCCAGTTCAGTTCAGTTCAGTCGCTCAGTCGTGTCCGACTCTTTGCAACCCCATGAACCGCAGCATGCCAGGCATCCCTGTTGATCACCAACTCCCCGAGTTCACCCAAACCCATGTCCATCGAGTCGGTGATACCATCCAGCCATCTCATCCTCTGTTGTCCCCTTCTCCTCCTGCCCTCAATCTTACCCAGCATCAGGGTCTTTTCAAATGAATCAGCTCTTCACATCAGGTGGCCAAAGTATTGGAGTTTCAGCTTCAACATCAGTCCTTCTGATGAACATCCAGGACTGATCTCCTTTAGGATGGACTGGTTGGTTTTCCTTGCAGTCCAAGGGACTCTCAAGAGTCTTCTCCAACACCACAGTTCAGAAGCATCAATTCTTCAGCGCTAAGCTTTCCTTATAGTTCAACTCTCACATTCATACATGACCACTGGAAAAACCATAGCCTTGACTAGATGGACCTTTGTTGGCAAAGTAATGTCTCTGCTTTTTAATATGGTATCTAGGTTGGTCATAACTTTCCTTCCAAGGAGTAGGCGTCTTTTAATTTCATGGCTGCAATCACCATCTGCAGTGATTTTGGAGCCCAGAAAAATAAAGTCAGCCACTGTTTCCACTGTTTCCCCATCTGTCTGCCATGAGGTGACGGGACCAGATGCCATGATCTTAGTTTTCTGAATGTTGAGCTTTAAGCCAACTTTTTCACTTTCCACTTTCACTTTCATCAAGAGGCTCTTTAGTTCTTCTTCACTTTCTGCCATAAGGGTGGTGTCATCCGTATATCTGAGGTTATTGATATTTCTCCCAGCAATCTTGATTCCAGCTTGTGCTTCCTCCAACCCAGCATTTCTCATGATGTACTTTGCATATAAGTTAAATAAGCAGGGTGACAATATACAGCCTTGATGTACTCCTTTTCCTATTTGGAACCAGTCTGTTGTTCCATGTCCAGTTCTAACTGTTGCTTCCTGACCTGCATACAGGTTTCTCAAGGGGCAGGTCAGGTGGTCTGGTATTTCCATCGCTTTCAGAATTTTCCACAGTATATTGTGAACCACACAGTCAAAGGCTTTGGCATAGTCAATAAAGCAGAAATAGATGTTTTTCTGGAAGTCTCCTGCTTTTTCGATGATCCAGTGGATGTTGGCAATTTGATCTCTTGTTCCTCTGCCTTTTCTAAAACCAGCTTAAACATCTGGAAGTTCACGGTTCACGTATTGCTGAAGCCTGGCTTGGAGAATTTTAAGTATTACTTTACTAGCGTGTGAGATGAGTGCAATTGTGTGGTAGTTTGAGCATTCTTTGGCATTGCCTTTCTTTGGGATTGGAATGAAAACTGACCTTTTCCAATCCTGTGGCCACTGCTGAGTTTTCCATATTTGCTGGCATAATGAGTGCAGCACTTTCACAGCATCATCTTTCAGGATTTGAAATAGCTCAACTGGAATTCCATCACCTCCACTAGCTTTGTTCGTAGTGATGCTTTCTAAGGCCCACTTGACTTCACATTCTAGGATGTCTGGCTCTAGGTGAGTGATCACACCATCATGATTTTCTGGGTCGTGAAGATCTTTTTTGTACAGTTCTTCTGTGTATTCTTGCCACCTCTTCTTAATATCTTCTGCTTCTGTTAGGTCCCTACCAATTCTGTCCTTTATTGAGCCCATCTTTGCATGAAATGTTCCCTTGGTATCTCTAATTTGCTTGAAAAGATCTCTAGTCTTTCCCATTCTATTGTTTTCCTCTATTTCTTTGCATTGATTGCTGAGGAAGGCTTTCTTATCTCTCCTTGCTATTCTTTGGAACTCTGCATTCAAATGGGTATATCTTTCCTTTTCTCCTTTGCTTTTCGCTTCCGTCTTTTCACAGCTATTTGTAAGGCCTCCTCAGACAGCCATTTTGCTTTTTTGCATTTCTTTTTCTTGGGGATGGTCTTGATTCCTCTCTCCTGTACAATGTCATGCACCTCCATCCATAGTTCATCAGGCACTCTATCAGATCTAGTCCTTTAAATCTATTTCTCACTTCTACTGTATAGTCATAAGAGATTTGATTTAGGTCATATCTGAATGGTCTAGTGGTTTTCTCCACTTTCTTTAATGTCAGTCTGAATTTGGCAATAAGGATTTCATGATCTGATCCACAGTCAGCTCCCAGTCTTGTTTTTGCTGACTGTATAGAGCTTCTCCATCTTTGGCTGCAAAGAATAGAATCAGTCTGATTTTGGTGTTGACCATCTGGTGATGTCCATGTGTAGAGTCTCCTCTTGTGTTGTTGGAAGAAGGTGTTTGCTATGACCAGTGTGTTCTCTTGGCAAAACTCTATTAGCCTTTGCCCTGCTTCACTCTGTACTCCAAGGCCAAATTTGCCTGTTATTCCAGGTGTTTTCTTGACTTCCTACTTTTGCATTCCCTATTCCTAAATGCTAAATAAAAGGATTATTTCACTTAGCATAATGTGAGAGTCACCCATTTTGTTGGATGGTACTCAGTTTCTTTTGATTGCCAAGTAGCATTCCATTTTACGGGCATACCACTGTCTTCTACCAGTTGAAGGACATTTGGAATGCTTCCAGTTTTTGGTGATTATGAACAAAGCAGTTAAATACATTCACATACATGTGTTAGTGTGCACATAAGTTTTCATTTTCTTGGGTGAATACCTGAGATTGGAATTACTTGGTCACACGGTAAACATTTAAGATATTCATTTTTAAGAAACGCATGGTCTTTTTATTTTAGCCATACCAGTACCTTCCTTGTGATATTAATTAACTCCCTCACAGAGTATCTTTCCCTGGGCTTATTGGCCATTTGAATATCTTTTATTGTGAAGTGTGTCTTCAAGTCTTTTGCTTACTTTTTAACTGGGCTGTTGTCTTATTCAGTTTAAGGGTTCTTTATTCTGGGGAAAAAGTCCTTTTGCAGATATAAGTATCAAGAGTATTTTCTCTCAGTCTGTGGCTTGCCCCTTTGTTCTTAAAATGGTGACTTTTGAATAGAAAAAATTTTTTACCTTTTATGAGGTTCAATTATGACTTCTTTCATGAAGTGTGTTTTATGTCTTGACTAAGGAAACTTTGCCTACCTCAAGTTCATGAAGATTTTCCCCTATATTTTCCTCTATTCATTTTATAGTTTTTGCCTCAAAGGTTAGGTCTATAATCCATTTTGGGCTAATATTTGCATGAGGTAAAAGTAAATGTTCATTTTTTTCCACATAGATATCCAGTTCTTCCAGTAGCATTTGTTGAAGAAAACTATCCTTTCTTAGTTGAATTACTTTGGCATATTTATTGAAGATCAATAAACCACTTATGTTTGGGTCTAATTCTGAACTGTTTATTCTGTTCTATTGAACTCTTTTTACCTACAATGATGATCTACATTTACTATAACTTTATTGTAAGTCTTAAAAGTAGGTAATTCAAGTCCTACTACTTTGTTCTTTTTCAACATTGTTTTGGCTATTCTAGATCTTTCGCATATTCATGTACATTTTAGAATCAGCTTTAGTTGTTTTTTCTTTTTTAAGCCATCTGGAATTTGGGCTGGGATTACATTGAATCTATAGATCAATTTAGGAAAAATTAACATCTTAAAAATATTGAGTCTTCCAGTCCAAAAAGTGGAATATCTTTCCATTTGTTTAGGTCTTTTAAATTATTTTCTCAGAAATGTTTTATAGCTTTCAGTATACAAATCTTGCACATATTTTGTTAAATTTATTCCTAAGTATTTTGTGTTTTGTATGCTATTTTAAATGGTACTTTAAAATATTTCATTTTCAATTGCTCATTGCTACTACATAGAAATACAGTTGGTTTTGTACACTAACCTTATCCTGTACCTTTGCTAAATTTATGAGATTCCCCCCTTAGGATTTTCCATATACATGATCATGTTGTCTGAGTCAAGACAATTTTCCCCTTCTTTCTAATCTTTAGTGCTCTTATTTCTTTTACTTTTCTTAGTGAATGGTTAGAAACTCAGTACAATGTTGAATAGAAATGGGCAGACACCCTTTTTTGTTCTCATTCTCAAGTTTAAAGCATTGTCTTTCACCACTAAGTATGATGTTAGTGGTAAGTTCTTCCTACATGCCCTTTATTACAATGAGGATACCTAAGTTTGCTAAGAGCTTTTATCAAGGACAGATATTTAATTTTTCCTAAAATCCTTTTTTTTTTTGGTTTATGTTTTGATAGTGCTTTCCTTTTTCAGTCTGTTGATATGGTAAATTACACTGATTTATTTTCAAATATTTAACCAGTCTGTACACATTTGATCATGATATACTGTCCTTTTTATATACTGCTAGATTCAATTTGCTAATATTTTGTTAAAGATTTTTATATTTATTAGGTATATTGGTGAATAGCTTTCTTTTCTTTGATTTTCATGTCAGGGTAATGCTGACCTCAAACAGTAAGGTGGGAGGTGTTCCTTTCCTATTTTCTGAAAATGTTAGCGTAAGATGTATCCCTAAAGATATGATAGAATTAATCAGTGAAGCTATCTGGGCCTGGAGTTTTCTTTGTGGGAAAAGTTTTAACTACAAATTTCTTTAATAGAAACAGTGCTATTTTTCTATTTTCTATTCCTTCTTCAGTCACTTTATGTAACTTGTGTATTTCAAGGTATTTGTTTATTTCATCCAATTTGTCAAAATTATAGACATCAAGTTGTTCCTAATATTGCCTTAAATCCTTTTTTTCTCTTACAGTAAAGTTGCAGTGATAATAGAGAAATTGCCCATGTAACTCCTCACCCAATTTCTGTTTCCCATATCTTACGTTACCACGGCACATGTCGAAACTAAGAAACTGACACTAGTATATTATTATTAACTGAACTCCACACTATATTGTGATTTCACCAGGTTTTCCATGAGTGTGTCTTTTCTGACCTAGGATCCAATTCAGAATTTCACACTACATTTTGTTGTCATGTCCCCTTAGTCTCCTCTGGTCTGTGACAGTTCCCCAGTCTTTCCTTTGTTTTTATGACTTTGATAGTTTATTTATTTTGTTCTGAACTTTGCAGCATGTGGGATTTTAGTTTCACCTGCAGTGTAAGTACAGAGTCTTAACCACTAGACTGGCAGGCAAGTCCCTGGCCTTGATAGTTTTGAGAAGTACCTGATAGAAGGTCCCTCAATTTGAGTTTATCTGAAGGTTTGTCATGATTTGACTGGGTTTCTGAAAAGAATATCACAAAGGTGACATATCCTCTCCATCACGTCATATCAAAGTTACACAATATTCACATTACAACACTTGGTTAAGGTAGTTTCTGCCATTTCTCCACTAAAGTTCTCTTTTTCCCTTCACATACTTTAGTTTTTGAAAGTGAGTCACCAAGTCCAGCCCACACTCAAGTGTGTAAGTGTGTGCATGTGGGCAGGGGGTGGTGGGGAGATGGAGATTAAGCTCTTTCTTCTAAACAGGACGGTATCTACAGATATTATTTAGAAATATTCTATAAGCGAGATTTGTCTCTTCTCCCCTACCAATTCTCTTCATTAGTGTTTGTATGGTATATCTTCTCTATCCTTTTACTTTTCATCTATCTGACTCTATATTTACAGTGGAATTCTCATAGATAGCATATAATTGGGTCTTATTTTTAAAGAGTAATTTAATATCCTCCAATAAGTGGAGTATTTATACCATGCACATTTAATGTAATAATCAATAAGGTTGGATAAGTCCATCATCTTGCTAACTTTTCTATTTGATCCATCTGTGTTTGGTTCCTTTATCTACCCCCCATGCTCGCCACATCTTTTGGATCTTCATATTATTGGCTTATTAGCTATATATGATTGTTACTTTTTTTTTTCCCCCCTTAGTGGCTCCTCTAAGGTTTACAATACACATTTTTAATAGTAAACTTTCAAATAATATTATACCACTTTATATAGAATTTAAGAACCTTAGCACAGTATACTTCCATTCTCTACCTGTTCTTTGTGCTACTGAGTTCATATATTTTACTTTCATGTATAGCACACAATACACAGATATTATTTACTTTAAATATTCAATTATCTTTTATAGAAATTAAAAGTGAGAAAAGAGTCTCTTCCACTTACTCAGATATTTACTACTTCTGGTACTCTTTACTCCTCACTGTCCAAGTTTCTCTATAGTATCATTACTCTCCCATGTGAAGAACCTCCTTAAATGTTTCTTTTAGTGCAGGTCTGCTGACAATGACTTCTTTCACTTTCATTTGCCTGAAGAAGTTTTAAATTTTGCCTTTATTTTAGAAGGATATTTTCACTGGATATAGATTTTGAGGCTGACAAACATTTTCTTTGTTACTTCAAAAATGTCATTCCATTCTCTTCTGGTTCATGTTGTTTCTTACAAGAAGTCTTCTGTCATCAATTCTTTCTTTTATATAATGTATCTTTTTTCTTTAGCTAATGTTAAACTTTTCTTTGTATCACTTGTTATCATGATACACTTTTCTGTGGTTTTGTTTGGGTCTATTATGCTCAAGATTCATTGAGCTTCCTGAAACTGAGTTTATTGTTTTCATTAAAATAAAAAAAAATGGCTATAATCTCATTAAATATTTTTTCTGTTCCTCTCCTTCTAATTCTCTAATTACACATGTTAGTCCTTTTGATATTACACTAATGGCTCCTCAAGGTTCTTTTTACTTTCTATGCTTTTTCAGTCTTTTCCTTTCTATGCTTCACAATGGATAGTTTTTATTGTTATGTCTTCAAGTTCATTGATCATTTATGCTTGAGTGTCTAATATCCTTTTAATCCTATCAGTGAAATTTTTATTCCAGGTTATTACATTTTTCACCTCTAGATATTCCCTTTCATTCTTTTAATATCTTCCATTTCTCTCCTAATTCAGTTCAAGTCTTTCTTTAAATACATGCTGCTGCTGCTGCTGCTGCTAAGTCGCTTCAGTTGTGTCCGACTCTGTGCGACCCCATAGATGACAGCCCACCAGCCTCCCCCATCCCTGGGATTCTCCAGGCAAGAATACTGGAGTGGGTTGCCATTTCCTTCTCCAATGCATGAAAGTGAAAACTGAAAGTGAAGTCGCTCAGTCGTGTCTGACTCTTAGTGACCCCATGGACTGTGGCCTACCAGGCTCCTCGGTCCATGGGATTTTCCAGGCAAGAGTACTGGAGTGGGTTGCCATTGCCTTCTCCGTTAAATTCATGAGCATACTTATAACTTTTATAAGGTCTACCTTAAGGTTCTCATCTGCTAATTCCATCATATCTGTCATTTTTGAGTTTGCTTCTATTAACTATATTTTGTCTTGGTTATGGATTGCACATTTCTGATTCTCAATATGTCTAGTATTTTTTGATAGGATGCTAGATACTGTGAATGTTACATTGTTGGGTGTTAGATTTTTAGTCTCTTTTAAAAGAGGGTAGAAGTTTGTTTTAACAGGTTCATTTTCCTGTATATCAGGTTGATCCTGATAAGTTTCAAAAAGAAATGGTTTTATTTAAGACTTTTTACTGAAGTTTAACATACATACATAGATAAAAGTACATATATCAAAAAAAAAAAAAAAAGTACACATATCACTCATGTCCTGCTTGATAAATTCTTGCTCATGTACCTGGCACTCAGATCAACACCCAGCACATTACCAGCATCACTGAAGCCCTCTCTTATACTCCTCAAGGCTTGATTTTTAAGCTGTATGAGGGCAAGGCTAAAATTACCTTTATTCTAGAGCTAATTTAGACTATTCCACCAGGGCATGGCCTCTGGGGTCTCTAATGATTGCCTGAGTGATCAACAAGCTCTCCTTACTCTGGCTGGCTAGAGCTTGAATGACTTCTACTCTGTGGGAGCTCCCCTCTACACATGGGCAGATCTGTCTACAACAGATGAGTCAAGGGGACTCAGTTTAGATTTTTTTGCTGAGTAGCTCACTTGTATCTGGTACTCCGACCCACAAATTTAAACTACCTCCCCCTTAAACTCAGATCTCTAGCCCCTTGATTCAGCAAGACTGTTGCACTCCACTGGGGAGTCCCCTCTAGCAACAGAGTCTAGAAAATGCTTCAAGGCAGAAAGCCAGGAGGACCAGGGGCTTCATCTCAATTGCTTCCTTTCTCTCAGGGATTATATTCCTGCACTGCCTGTTGTCCAATATGTGAAAACAGTTGTTTTCGTATTTGCCCAGAGTTTTATTTGTAAATGGAGGGAGAAGAAATTCAGTTCCAATTATTCCATCATGGCTAGAAGCAGAACAAAGGCCTCTTTTAATAAAATTTCCAGCATGGATGCCATGTTTTGCAAGATTTCATCTACCAAAATAACCCAATCCATATGTCCCTTCCATCCTTCCATCTATCTATTCAGTGGCTGCTACATCCCTCAGAAACAAAGATGAATAAAACTTGATTCCTGCCCTCAAAGAACTCACAATTAAAAGGGAAAGCCAGAAATGTATACTGCTGGACGGTAAGTGTAATTTTATAAGCAATACAGGGGCTTCTGAGAACAAAGAGAAAGGTATGGTCAAATCTACTTAGAGAGGTCAGAGAAGGTTTTTACAGCCTTACATTTAGCCTAAGTCTTATAAAATGAGTAGAGATTGACAGATGGAATAGAACATTCGGGACAAAAGAAACTGTATGCAAAGTATAAAGTAATGAAACAACATGTAAACTTGAGAGAATTATTAATTCCAAACACCTATAACATAGGGTTTGAAGCAGGGAGAGGAAAGAGCTAAAGTTATGGGGAAAAAATGGGAGGATCCTATCAAAAAGGAGGGCCCTGCATGCCATGCTGACCATCATTCACATCCAAAATTCATCATCATTGACTCCGCCTATAGAACTTTATACATATTATGTTCATTAAATTCTCACAACCCCCTTATAAGGAAACTAAGCCTCAGAGAGCTTACATAATTTTGTCCAAGATCATATGATATGTAAGTGAAGAAGCCAGAATCTAAACAAAGGTCTGTCTTATTCCAAAACCAACAAAAGAAACTTGCCTCTAATCTATAGGAACTGGGAAGTTATAGAAGGATATTTTTGTTTTCAGAAGTTGTTTTTTGTTCTTAAAATTGTGTTCATTGATGAAATGGTTTTCAGTAGGAGGAAATAAAGTTAAATTTATGTTTTAGAAAGGGCTCTCTGGTACAAGAGTAACAAGGGCTGGCATCTGAAGAACCAGTTCAGAGGCTGCTGGAAACAGTGCAGGAGAGGAATAAGAGCTTGGATTAGGTAGTGTTTAGGATGGATGGCAAAGACAATTTGAGAAACTTTAAGAAGCAGAATCTGTCAGATGCAATAAACAAGCAGCTTTGACAAAAGGGGAGATGGTGAGGTCAACTGTGGATGTGCTGATACATTGAAAGGACACAGTCCTATGCCACGTGCAGAGGACAAAGGAGTGCTGGATGAGATTTCCCCTTCTCAAGGACTTGACAGCTCACACAGCCTCAATAAAGGCAAGCATCTTTCAACACTAGATGGTGGGGACATCATGAGTGCCCGGTGCTTCAGTCCCAACTGCTACTGGCTCTGCCGCCACAGGCCCAGCATCCAGATCTGAGACTTGAAGGGCAAGGTCATTGCAGGTGAACTGAAACAAGAAGTTATCAGTACCAGTGGCAAAGCACAGTCACTCCAGTACCTTTGTATGCTGGCTTTGTATGCTGATGGCCAAACTCTGTTGGCTGCAGCAGACAATCTGGAACAAGTATGGCAGGTGACCATCGACACCCACCACAAAGAGCTTTAAAAACAATAAAACTCGTTTTCTCATTAAAAAAAAAAAATCAAATCTATGAATCAGATCTATGAATCCCACCGGATCACAGTAACTACTGTACTGATCACATTCCCTCCTCAAGACTATACTGGAATCTTGGGTGAGTCTAGAGCCCCATTCTGGAAACCACTGCTGCAGGACCCTTCACAAACCACCTTGTAAATGGGAGGTCCTTTACATGCAGGCTGAGAACTGTTAGGATAAGGAGGGAACCAACTGTCTTCTAACTCTGCCTGTACTTATTGACAATGATCTTATTAAAGACAAATGCAGGTACCATTTATCATACACTGACAACATGTGAACACAGTGCCAAGCATCCGATGAATACCACAATCTCATTTACTTGCCACGACAATCTAATGATAGGCCTGGTACTCTTCTTTTAAGGATGGGAAACTGAAGCTCAGCAAGAGGAAACAACTTGCTCATAGCTGTTCCTTTGATCGGGAACCAAAGATTTGGCTCCCTGATCATTTAAAAAGCATCTTGGAATGTGCCATCTTCAGGAGGTCTCCATCACCCTCTCCCTGGGCAATTCTGTGTCTGATTCTTATTTTCTTTTGGCCTCTAATATAACATACCCTGAGATATATGTAATTTACATGTTTGCTTCCCCTAGTGGGATATCCTCTTTGAACGAAAGGACTAGATCTGCTTCGTTTTTGCTCTTCAAAGTGCAGCACCGGGTCAGAGCACCGCCTGTGGGACAGTTGGTCCACTCCATGGTTTCTGAGCCATCAGTCACTCATCCCTGGCTGCCAGGAGCTCTCAGCAATTCCTTGTACCTCAGATACCCCAGGTTCATGTTCTACATTTGCTCAGCAACTACAAGGTCCATTCCTAAGACATCCATGACTTAAAAAGAGAACTTTTCCACTGAAAGGGAAGTGGAATAGAAACCTCAAATTCCTTGGATCAAAAGAACTCAAATTACAGCCAAGAGGTCCAAACACACCAACCACATACCCTGTCCTGATCAACAGCAAACCTCATAGGGCTGGCATTTTTATTTTTCCTATGCTGTCATCTCTCTTTGCCTCAGAGGGGGGCCATGTACACAAAGTGAGACAGCACAGGCTGGGCATCATCCATACTAGGCTCCAACCACAGCTCTGCCCTCACCAGCCTTATGACTGGTGGCAAGACATGTGCCCCTCGAGCATCTTTTCTCCTTCACCTACTCCATGGAGCTAGGATGCCAACTGAATGAGACCCCAGATGCAGAGGGCACCTAGAGGGGCACTGGGACTGGTGGCTCTGGAGTGATAGAGCTGGGTTCACTTCTATGGCTCTCCTTCTTTTTAGCTCTGTGGGTAAAATGAGGATAAGAAAAATACCTCCCAAGAGGTGTGAAGCATAAATGGAAGGTCAATGATGAGTGTTTAGCATGTAAAAGTTAGTGAACTGTACCCTTGTTCAACTATGGTACAAGTAACTCATCCTTACAAATAACCCCCCAAAACCTCACAGTGAGTTAAAAGCAGAGGAGTCTGAAACCATGCTACCAACCATTCATCAACAAGCAGCAATCTCTCCTGGGCGGCTAACCCCCAAGGGCCACTGGGACTCCTGGCAGTGACTCAGGGCAGTGTCCACCGGCCACCACGCAAACCCAGACCTGCATAGTGCACACGATCAGGAGCAGCCACCCCTTACAGCCTGGAAGCCAGCATGACTTTATACATTTTCTCTCAAGCAGACTCATGGATGCTAAACCACAAACATTAGAACTGTATTTCCGAGGGGACCCCAATCCTCCTCATTTCTATGAATGATGGGGGGAGACTGGGTCTACTTCGAATAGCCACCCACAAGGCAGCTCTGAGTGGCAATGTGAGACAGGTGTATGGTCAAGTGTCAGTGTGGCAAACATGGCAGCCAGTTGCTTTCCCCTAAATAGGCCCACCTTCTGTCTAGTCCTGAGGTAACTAAGAAAAAATAGATTTAGGGCACATGGAGCCACATTCAGAACACTGGTAGCAGATACTCTGCCACATGGGAAATGGCTGGGTTTGACGATGGCACAAGAAAAAAATGTAGGCTTGAAGTGCCCCAAATTGTTCACACTGAAGCCCTTCTGCCTGCATTACCTGGGGAGGTTGGTCTGTTCTCTGGACACAGCAGTGGCAATGGGGATGGCAAGACCCCCTGACTCCCCAGGAAGAGAGGCTGTCTAGAACCTGGGGTCACTTCAGGTGAGGGTTATGAGAGCAATACAAAACTAAAAAAGTGAGCCACCTTCCAACTTCCTTCACTGAGACAAAGGTTCCAGAGGTAATAACAGAAACCAACTGTGGTTCCTAGGCCACAGGAAAACCACAGCTGTCTCTACCCCTTCTCCTCCCCAAAGGCACATTCATGTCCACTGCAGGAGCTCCCGGAGTCAGAACTCAAGAGCTCATTACCCACCACATCATTTGGAAGGCTCTGGAGGTCATCAAAGGGGGTTTCCAGGGTGTTGGTGTCCACATTCAGGATCACGACATCATCCAGGGCCATGTTTCTGACTTTCTGCAAGTAAAAGAAAAAATCCAGAAGAGAAAATCATTGAAGTCCCATGAAGACACAGACATTTCCCTGGCTTCCTCAGGGAAAGGGGAGTGAGGAAGAAAAGTGACATCTGACAAAGCGTACTCCGTGGCAGGCGCAATGCCAAGCAGTTAACATGTGAGGCCATCTAACTATCGCACAAACTCTGTGAGTTTGTATGGTTTTCCCAACTCCCAGGAGTGAAAAGGGTTTCAGAGACTAAGTTAAATGCCCTGGGTCACACAGTTAGGGGGAGAGATCTTTACACCCCAACGTTATTTTTTTTCCTATATTTTCAAATTAAAAAAAAAAGAAGAAGAAGAAGATGAAGTTAAGCTCTGGCTCCAGGAACTCAGATATACAGTTAGCTCTTAGCATAGTCTCATTCCATCCAACTCTTCTCATCTACCAAAAATTACTTGCCCATCTCTCTCAAATCTTGGCATACTTGGGTAAGGAATACGTTGTACAACCTAGTGTTAACATATTAACATTTCTCTTAAACATTAAGTAGAAAGGTCATACTTTCGATTTGGTTCCATTTTCCATAGAAATTCAGTGAATCATGGCTCTCAGATTCTGGCCATAACCCATTATCCTACTGGTATAATAGCAGGAACGGTAAGGGAGGCCTGTGCCTACGAAGTGTTCATATTTTGTGAGAGGATGAAGGGACTGTCTGGAGAAATGAAGAGCCCACCAGCTGGTAGTAACTCTCCGTGGTTTGTAGAAGTGTAAGCCTATGAGTAAGCCAGTTCTCAATCACATTATTTACCCACTGCTAGAATCCACCTCTACTTCCCCTCGCCTACTTCCTATTGCCAATCTCCTTCAATCTTCTTACCCCATTATATATCAAAGCTCATTTCTTTAGAGTCTGGAACTTTCATTTTGTCCTGATTAAGCAGAAAGACCCTGTAATTTGTGGTCCAAACTGGGATACTTGTGGATAAGAAAGCGTATATTATACCAGGGCAGCAGCGTAAGATGGGTTATGTGGTCACCCTACGTAGAAGGGGTCAGTTTCATTATCAGCCAACCTCTGAGCTACTGGGTATGACTGTGCAAGTGTGCACTGCCCAGCATGCCCAGCTAGCCAAGCTGAGGATGAGATCTGCCAACCCATGAGCTTGCTGACAGGCATCAGTTGAAGGCAGGGGTAGGTGCTGGTGGAGGGAGAGAGGAGATGCCCTTTCCTAATTCATCCAAGAACACTGTATGGGTTAGTGATGGAACTGGATGTCCCAACGGCTGCTAAAGCCTATGTTTGCTAATGCCCTGGAAAAGGACAACAATTACAGTGCAATAGATGCTTACTAGCGCATGTTTGGTGCTTTACTTACTAATTTTTATCAGTCCCTGCAAAGTGTACACTATTATCTTCATTTTAGGTAACTTGAGGAAAATGAAGTTCAGAGAGGTGAGGTGAGTGGCAGAGGTAATGCAGCATTGGCCACCTACACAGCCTGTGCCCTTGCACCACACTTCAGCCTCCTTGTTGTCAGATACACCCAGAGAAACCAAATTCTGCCATCCTTGTTGCTCTGAGCCCTAGCACCCCTTGGCCGGCCTGCCTCCCCCTGTTGGGGTGTGGGTTCCCTCAGGGGCTCATCAGTTTGGTTCAGCACTGCATAATAACCAGCACTCAACAAAATGATTGGCACTTGGTAAATGCTCATTAATATTGGTTGATGTTCGTTGCCTCAAATCCCAGCCTCGAGGACAGACTTTGGTACCTAAGTAAACATTTTGAGATTTTTCCCAGCAGAAGGTTGGAGCCATGCTGGTCAGAAACCTCCTAGGGTTGAAACAATACTCCCAGAGGGCAGGATCCTGGAACTCTTCCACTCAACAAGACCAGCAGCCTCAAATTTCTTCTGCTGTTGACTTCTCCAGGGGTTAGTCCACAAACCTATCAATCATTTCATACATTTACTAAATGCTTCCTGTGGGCAGAGAGCCACAGGGGAGGGACAAGATTGCCTACTTAGAGGTTTATTTTTCCCTCCAAACCCCAAAGCTCATATTAACTGACTGCTTTATTCACGGGGTAAAAAGCTATCAGCAACCAGCATAACTAGTATTTTACAAAACACAATCCCATTTTACAGTTGAGAACATTAAGACTCATGAGGAACTGTCCAGAGCTCCTTAGCTGCCTCACTTTGCAATCTAACAGGTTAAATACTTAGCAGTGCACAAGCAGGGAGTGACAAAAACAGCCTCAGTGAGAACCTTTTCCACTTACATCACATTTCAGAGCTCACAAAGCACTTTCACACAGATCCTTTCATTCTCAGCAGTAGCTGGAGATGAGGGATCACCATTTCATAGATGAGAAACTGAGTCTCAGAGAGGTGAAGGGGCTTGCCCAAGGTTATATGGTTTAGTAACCTTGGCCCCTTCATCTGTAAAATCAAGAAGGTAACTGTGACTGTCCCTCTTAGCCCTCTTCCTCGTGGACTGCTGTGAGGACTGGAGGTGGTGTGTGCACAGCACTGGGCAAACAGTAGCCTTACAGTAGCTTTTATTATAGCTATTGTAATATACACATCAGCCACGACCCCAGTTTGGAAACTGTAGTGGCAATGGCCTAAGGGCAAAAAGCCTCTGGTCCCTTCTGGTAACTGCTGGGCTCTCACTTCAAAGGCAGAGACCCTGGCACTGGACACAGAAAGGGAGAAGGGGCCATGAGGGGCTCCAGAACTTAGCCAGGGACTCCAGGCTGCTGTACCCCACAATCACTGATGTTGCCTCATCTGACCTCCAAAGAGCTCCAGAGAGCCCCAAACAGATGGGAGCAAGAGGCCTGGCCACTGGAGAGAAACCTGGGCTGAAAGGCCCAGAGACAAGGCTGTTGATACTGGACCAGTTTCGGGTGTTGTTTCTGCGTTCCCAGTGGGGCCCCGCAGCACAGACCAGCCCTTGTAGGCTCTCCATGGCTGGGCTGGAGCAAGCTTTTGATTTCTTCCCACTCCTGGCTGGAGGACTTGCTGCTTAAGCTGTGTGGAGTGTTTACTTTTTGAACAATGGCAGTAGGCTGAAGAAGAGGAAAAAACCTGGCCCTTTCTTCTGCCTTAGCAGGCCAGGGTCCCCTTAGTAACCAAAATGCCTGTGCACCAGGCTCCAGGAGGAGCTCGGTCGGCACAGTTTCCTCTCATAGGACAATGCTGCCCTCCCAGTGGCAAGGCCTCTTCCAAAGGGGCTGGCGTGGACTCAAGGGCCTTCCTGAAGCTCATGTTCCCAAGGAAAGAATCGGAGGCCAGCTTGGCCGGATGGTGCCCTATCCTTGAAAGGCTCAAGGAAACAAGACGAAAAAAGGCAAAAAAACAAAACAAACCCCACAAAACCTCTCAAGCTGGGGGGTGGGGTGGGTAGTGCTGATGGAGAAGGAAACTGGGCCATCACTGTATGCCCGCCTTTAACCCTGACCATGCTATGAGGGTGATATCAAAGGAGGAGGCTCAGAGAGGTCAAAGAAACTGGTCCTAATCACACAGATAAGGAGTGACAGAGTTGACTTTTAAAACTCAGAATGACTCTTTCTGAAGATGTCCTCAAATCAGTTGCTCAGACTTCAGAATAAGTATCTACATAGGGCATGCAGCTACACCAACACTCAGGGCTTGCTTCCTCTTATGCAAAAGGACCCTTGTCTTTTGTATCATAAAAATTATGTATGTAAAATGTATATATATGGCTGAGTCCCTTCGTTATTCACCTGAAACCATCACAACACTGTTAATCAGCTATATCCCAATACAAAATAAAAAGTGAAAAAAAATACAAATGTAAAAAAAAATTTGAAAGACAAAAAAGTTCAAAAAAGACAACTGTGGTTACCCTAATCCTCCCCTTGGAGATAATGTTTTGGTATATTTCTTTCCATAACTCTCTGTCCCAGTACCTCCTTTTAAAAATACAGTTGAAGCAATTCGTAATGTTTCTTTCTGTTTTTCTCATTTATTACAATATAATCAATATTTCACTTTATTAAAAGCTTTGTGAAGATCATTGCTAATTGCTACAAAATGTTCCACTTCCTAGAAACAAACCCAATCAAGCTCCTTTTATTGACTATTTCCAGTTTTTAAGAAAATATTATAAATATTGTTGAGAAATCTGTAGGCATAAAGCCTATGCCTTAGGATGGATTCCTCGAAGTGGAATTTCCTTTCCACTTCTTAAAGAGTGTCCCTCTCATATTCGACTTTGAGAGAGATATCTTTACTTCCAATTATTTTAAAGTCATTTTATCCACAGCTTGTGTTTCCTACTCTAAGTGGAGAAAAATCAGCAAAGACACGAGCAGATGTCAAAATAGTCCTCCAAAAACCCTACCCAATTAAAACACTTACTAGTACCACAGCACACCGAGACAGCTCTCCGGTAGCTCGTCCCACCAACACATTCCCTCTCTTTTTAGTTACAACATATGCCAAAGCTCCTGCCAGCTGCAAACCCTCCCCCCACCAGACTCTATAGGCTTTTTCTCAGAATGAAAAAAAAAAGATACTGACATGCACACCGGCTTTCCAAATGGCATTTCTTGTACAGAGAAACACACAAAAATGGCATCTTCCCATAAATACTGTTAATCAAAAATGTCTTTCCCTTTATGCTTTGTCACAGATAGTCTGACCTCTGTCTTTCAGGACAAGGAAAGGGAAAAAAAAAAATCACAGTCTGCGAGGTGGTCAGGGGCAGCTGAGCAGATACAGGTTCAGCCTCATAAATTCTCCAGGTTTTCATCTTTAAGATGGGGATCATGGTAGTACTCACCTCACAGAGTTCTCATGCGGATTAGATGAGCAAATGTACATAGAGAAGTTAGCAAGATTCCCAGGATGTCCATAGAGGAATTCAACCAACAGTGGCTCTCTTGCCTGCCTGTCACCTCTTCCTCTTAGTTCTTGGAGCCTCAGTGAAGCCTGGCTAACCTTACCCCAGAGGGCTTGAGGGAGCAGTAAGTTTGCCTTTCCTCATGTGAGCCTATGGTTTACTGCTACAACCAGAATAATACATCCATCTAGAGTATTAATACAGGCATTTGATCCCTTCTCTGGTGTGTGGGCTTCTTGGGGCCACTAAAACAGCTCTCTGAACTTTCAGCTCCTACCCCAGTATCTGGCCCACAGCAGGCAATTTCTGAATGAACACATGAATGAAGGACAGGGAGCAGAGCCTAGACATGAAGAGCATGGGATCCGGAAGCCAGTGTGTCTGAGCTCTCATTTAGCACCACCACTCGCCAGCTGTGTAAACGTGCACATTTCACTTTACCTCTCTGCACCTCAGTTTTCTCCTCTATAAACAGTGTCTACATCTCACACTTGTGATGAGGATCAAATGGGCTAACATTTCTGAAGCACTTAGACTAATGACAGGCACATGAGAAGCTCAAGACAAAATAAAATGTAAATTAAATGGTCTTTTGAGGGTGATGAAAATATTCTATATCTTTATTGGTAGTATATAAAACTCAGAACTCATTGAATTGTACACTTTAAATGGGTCGTTTGTTGTGCATAAATTATAACACAATGAGTTGATAAACACACTAATGCTATGTCCAGAATGTAGAATAAAAGCACAATAGACCATGAAAAATAACAACGTATGAATGATGGTGACCAAATGCCACATGAAAAGGTAATTCTGTCCCGAGCCACCAACAATGTACTTTCTGATTTGCAGCTGTGTTTGGCTCCCGGTCTCCTTCCTTATTTGTCTAGCCTAGGATTTTTAAAACTTTTTTTCTACTCATACCCTCCTAGGATAAATATAGAGTCCAATGCCCCTGATATTCTTCCCAACACAAAAGTGGGGTCCACTTGAGAACCACTCTACCTTCGGTGGATCTTCTCTAGTCGAGATTTCACTGAACCTTACTTTCTAAAGTTGATTGTATGAAAACAATGGGTCCTCCCCAAGGCCGGCTAAAATATAAAGTATCAGCTGTACTTGTTCAAACCACAGCAGTCTTCCACACAGATAGGGATGACTCTGTTTCTCTAGGGAGGGGATTGGGCAGCAAGGGACAAAAGGCAGGACTTAGAATCAGGTCATAAAATGAAGAGCAAGGATTTGCACTGGTGAGATAATGCAGGGGATCCAAAGAATGGTCAAGAGCATGTGCTGCTTCCCTGGTGATGAAGCTGGGGGCTGGAGGTGGAGCGAAGAAGCTGGTTCTAGACCTTGATGAGCAGGGGCCCAGATCCATCTCTGCTGCTTCAGCTGAGCACTGGGGTCCTTAACTTGGATGGAGGTTGTGGGGAGGGTGGGTCAGTGAGGTGGCATGTGGGGAATATATGAGCCAGGGCATGGTGAATCTTTTCTGCTGTCCTTCCACCAGGACCATCATCAGGGCAGAGCTATGTCTTCTTTATCTTTGCAACTCGAGTGCACAGGATGGTGCCTGACACAGGGCAAATGCTGATTAACCGAAGAATGAGTGAAATACTGTGGCTGGGCCCATTCTACTGGGAGGCAAGCCTGGCACAGATGTCAGTGTGAGCCCCAATGGACAATGTAAGCTCAATATAAGAGTCTGCACAAGGAAGTGTGATGGGAATAGCAACAATAATGACAATAACAATAAATATGTAAAATTATCATGACTAATTCATGCAGAATTAATTCACAGTTGACAAAGAAAATAAGATAGGCATTACCATGGTAGCTAAGATGTGGGTTCTAGAACGAGACAGCCAGCTTCAAGTCTTGCCTCTGCAACTGCGTAGCCTTCAGTTAGTTCTTTACTGAGTCTCAGTTTTCTCATCCATAAAATGGGGATAATACTACCTACTCTCCAGCTGTATGTGGTGGTTTAAGTGGGATAATGTGCTGTGCTGTGCTTGGTTGCTCAGTTGTGTCTGACTCTATTTGACCCCATGGACTATAGTCCACCAGGCTCCTCTGTCCATGGGTATTCTCCAGGCAGGAATACTGGAGTGGGTTGCCATGCCTTCCTCTAGGGGATCTTCCCAACCCAGGGACTGAACCCAGATCTCCTGCATTGCGGGCGGATTCTTTACCATCTGAGCCACCAGGGAAGCCCCTTGTGGGATAACACATGTAAAGAATTTAACACAGCAGCTGGTTGCAATAAGTGCAATAAATGGAAGGCTCTCAAAAAGCAAGTTTCTATCCTTGCAATTTGAAAGTAAGACTAGAATTCCAAGACTGTATGAGTGTGAACAACTGATTTTCAGACCAAAAGCAAAGGACAATGACTCCACTATTTTGATTTTGTGCCATTAAAAACTACTCCAAACTATTGTTCTTTTCCTAGCTATGTCTTCTTTCCCTGAGGACATGAGCATATTCTCTGGAGCCTGAACTGCCCAAGTCCAAGTCCCAACTCCACCAGTTACAATTGCACTACCTTGGGTAAACCCTTTAACCTCTTTGTGCCTCAGTTTCCTCATATGTCTGATGAGATTAAAATAGTCCTGACACTCAGCACAATCGTTACCCGTGGCTCAGAGGGAGAATGACTACAAGGGGGTACAAGAGGGGCTTCTGGGGGCTCGTAGTTGATCTGGTGGTGGTTACATGGTGTGCCTGCTTTAAAAGAACTCATCTTGCTCTACACTTGAGATGAGTGTATGCTTCCTATAAATCTCATACTTGAGCAAAATGTTTACAAAAAGCAAATAATATGGACTTCACTGGATTGTTGTGGTGGTTAAACGAGTTAATATATGTATAGTAACTATAATAGTGTCTGGCATATAATAAGCACTGGGTATTACCTATTGTTACTATGAAAACATTTATACCGTAATAATTCTACAAATAAAAAGGATTCAACCTAGAATATATCTCACTGTCAGAAAATTTGTTTGCAAAGGTAGACACCTCCTAGACACCTATGGCTTTTTCAGTCAGTCTCGTCCCCTTCTCCAATGAGGAGAAAAGTAGCAATATTATTGGGTACCTCCCGAGAGACCTGTGCAGTCCTGAGTCAGCCTGCTTTGGGAGAGTAACAGGACTGATTAGGGGTCAGATTGGACTTTGGGTTTAACCTTCTTTAATTCCTAGTTACAGGACCTATGGCAGATTATTTAAATGTAGTTGAACCTCAGTTTCTTTCTCTATAAAATGGGGCCCTGACCATGTGCTGCATAGGGTTATGACAGGATTAAGAAAAAAAAATGAAACATTTATTTTATAACTGTGTGACCAAGTTCCCATCTGCCTAGGATGCTGGTCTTGGCTACAGGTAGGCCTTCTCCCTGCTGGAGGGACCCCCAAAGCCTGTAAGCAGTCTCCTCTCCTATGGCTGAACCAGCAACTGAGGCAGCACCTCTGACACCAGCATCTAGACCACCAAGCAAAGGGGATGGGTCTAGACCGACTTCCTGCAACGACACTTTGCTTCAAGAGGATGCATCATCCTCTTAAATCAGAGCATTATCAAGCCCACAAAGTGTTTTGCTTTGGCACTATGTGGAAAATCCAGTATTCATTTCTCTTTGAGAAAGGCACAACTGATATGGCTCCTGGCATTGCAGTTTATGTCTCACTTAGGTAAAACTTGGCAGCTTTCTTTTCTAAGTTTTGAAAGGTAGGGAAAATGGTTAAAACTAAACCAGAATCTGCATCTTAATAGTTCACCAATCTAAACTTTATCCTAAACAACTACTGCTGGACTTCACACCATCACCTCTTAAAGACTGGTTATGTGTAGTGTGAGGCAGAGCTAACTTTACAGGGGCCTGCACAGAACAGGGACTCCGCATCCATCAGATCCATCAGATGACTGACTCCCAGAACAACAAAATGAGAGCTACTAGGTGATGTGTTCCTCCTCTGGCCCGACCCTTACATGTACCATTTAATGCAATCCTCATGACACCCTGTGGAGGTGGCACAGTGGTAAAGAATCTGCCCACTAGTGCAGGAGACGCACGGGACATGGTTCAATCCTTGAGTCAGGAAGATCTCCTGGAGTAGAAAATGGCAACCCACTCCGGTATTCTTGCCTGGGAAATTCCATGGGCAGAGGAGACTGGCGGGCTACTGTCCAAGGGGTCACAAAGAGTCGGAAATGACTGAGCATGCATGCTGCCTCATGACACACTTGTAGAGAGATGAGGAAATGCAGGGTCAGAGAGGTAAAATAACTTGTCCAAAGTCCACAGCTTAGCAGCAGTAGAGACAACACTGAACTCAGAGGAACATTAAAAACTCTGTATTACTCAGTGTATCTTGCTATCTGTTCTGACACTGTTTCCATCACAAACATATTGAGCAATTGTAATTTAACAGATGTTTGTCAGGGACACACTAGAAGAATCAAGCAGCATGATGGATGGTCCAGACATCATTAAAATTTTCAAGGGAAAGAATTTGCTCTGGAATACTGTACTCATTTGGATGAATAAGGACACTGAGGCTAAAGAGATTAATAGTTTGCTCATGTTCTCCCAAATAGTGTTTGTCAGAGAAAGGATTTGAATTTGGGTTCTCCTTGCCAGTGTTCCTTCCACTATACAGCCCATATCAAATGTACTCAAATGCATGCGCATGTATATGAGAACATAACAAAGAACAGCATGGGGAGCTGCCGGCCTCCTAGGAGGAAGGGAAAGAGAAATTAGAGGGAAAGTGGAAAGGACAGGAAGAGGAAAGGCAAATATTCAGGTATTCTAAACTCTCTATTCCCTCCTGAAATCTCAGATACCCATGGAGGGAAGAGCAACACTTTCCTTCCCTTCCTCTGGCCCCAAAGGTCACTGAGCTGCCAAGCAGTTGATAAACGTAGTGGTTTTTCCTTTGGAGCCAGGAGTCACTGATTTGCTCCTTCCTGCTCCGCAAAATTAAAAATCTGAGTCCGACAGTTCAGAGGACCCCTGAAAACACTGCTGGAATTTCCCAGGGTGCTTTAAACAGAAACAGAAGCTTGGCAGGGGAGGGAAGTGTGTAAGCACCTCACAGCTCAGGCCAAATCCTCTCCTCACAAGGTAATAAGCACTGACTCTCATTAAAAAATTCAAGAGATTTTTCAACCCAGGTCAGCAAAGGGGCTATTTCTCCAATGGGCTTTTCCTCCTTTTCTGACCATCCATCCATTGGACATTCATTCATTCACCCATTCATTCACACATTTGGTTAGTCATGTCAACCCGATGCATAACTAAAAGGTGATCTCTAAACTCAAGAGGTTCCAAGCCTACTTGTGCTGGGGTGTAGAGGAGAGGGAGTAAACTATAATCAATAAGCCTAAGAAAAGGTACAGTCATAGGAGGTAGAAGAGACCTCACTTTGGTGCAGTATCTCCATTCACACAGAGCCTGCCCAGCTGCCTCCTCAGGATGGTCATGGGCTACAGCTGCAGAGTCCCAAGGTTGGTATGCTGGCTCACTCACTCACCAGCCAGGCAGCTTTAAGGCAAGGCCCTTTGCCTCCTCCAGCAACAATTTCCTCATCTGTGAGACTGGGACTTGATACTCACCTTCAGGATTGTTTAAAGGAGTCATGGTAGGGCATGAGCCTCATAGAGGGCCAGCCACATAGCAGCTCAGTCAGTGCTGGCCCGCCTCCTTCTAAGACTTTGGTTCCGCCAGCTCTGCGGCTCACTCTAGAAGTCCACCTAACACAGCACCACCCTCCCCGGCCTTTCCTCTGCTCCACCAGAATGGAGGGGTGAGTCCATGTATACCTATGACACAGCTGAGGTTTTACCCCAAACTGAAACACCCTTCCTACTGCTAGAGACTCAGGTTCCTCATGTGTCAAAAGAGAACGAGGAAGGTATCAATACTGTTCACCTCTGCTGCAAAATGCAAACAAGACATGAGGTGGAAGAACACCTGGAAAGACATGAAGATGGCCAAGACATGGATCGCCATGGATTGTCTCCATCCTGCAAGACTCTGCTCTTCTACAAACCCTTCCTGACTATTTCTGCTCCCACAGCAAGTGGCCTTCTTTGGTCCTAAGCAAGTACAGTGGGCCACACATACCTGGGTCTCCAATTAAAACTTGATTAGTGATGTTTCTAATTAATTCATGTGTACCTGTCACTTTTCCCTTAAAGTAACTGGTTTAACTATACTATATTTACATACAATGCAATAACACCACTGTCATCTATAAAATATTGTAGAGTTTGAAAACACTACATTTTAAAAAAATACATGATTTCCTTTGATTCTCAAAGCAACCTCATGGAATAGGCATTATTCCCGTCTCACAGAAGAGACAAATGAAGCTCTTGTCCCAGGTCCTGAGAAATAGCAGAGCCAGGATTTGAGCTCTGGACTGCCAGTCCCCAAAGCCTGGTCCTCTTATCCTCTCTGTGGAGCCTCCTCTCCTTCTTTAGTTTACCAAATACTGAGGACAGTCACATAAGTCACATATTTCTTTTGTAACCTCCATGGATATATTTATCAGAGGCTAGATATATAATAACAAACAGACCCTAAAAGCAGGGCCAGTATCATTTTTCTTTGTACACTCTAAAACACTTTCACACAACAAAATAATTTAGTTTGAATTCTTGCTCTACTAATCATTAGCTGTATGACTTTGGATGAGTTACTTAACCTTTCTGTGCCCAAATTTCATCATCTGTAAAGCAAAGCCACTACCTCTAAAGCACAGACTTGTGAAAATTAAATAATGAGCGTAATGTGTCCAGCAGTATTTCAAAAATAGTATCCATCCAATTTGAAATGACGAAACTTAAATTTAAGAGTTTCACTTGGGGTTTAAGGGGATGTTGATTCCCTAGCCCCAAAATGGTTTGGGGTCACCCTTTCAGAGAATAGGGCCCTCCTTCCTCCCACACAACTACCACTTGCCATCATTCATTCATCACTAAGCACAGCAAACCTGGACTCCCATCTCCACCTGCCTTTTATTTGAAATGTCAATTTTTAAAGAGTGGAGAGGTTGGAAACCCAATTTAACAAGCATGCTGAAACATTGTTTATTGCCCCCATAAACATGGCTTAGTGAGAATTACGGACTTAATCAGAGTGAACTTATCTCCCGGTGAAAAGGAACACTTTAAATTTCAGAAATAGCACCTTCACTGTGAAAATCTCTTAACTTTTCAAACAAACGACAGGGGGTCTTAAACATATGGGCAGTAAAGGGGCAGCCATTACTGTGATTTGTCTTGCCCAAGAGCCAAGGAGCCCTAAAGGTCCATAACAACTTTAAGATCTAGGAAAAATATTTGGAAAATCATATTCAGGAGACATGTCTCTAAAAACACCCGAAAGGTCTGCCGACTGGGAAGTAATATCTGTAGAGTTGCTTGGGGTTGCCCAAAAGAAAGGACCCTGTTGTCATTAGAATAGGGGCTATTTAATAAACAGAAGCACTGAGAAAGCTCACCTTTCCTCCTGCGTGTAAGATTAAGCATTTAGCAATAGGCAATATTTTGGGACCGGCCTATCATAAGAGAGGTGCTACATAAATCCCAAAGGCTGCTGAACAGTTTGTGTGATTTTTTCTTTTTAAAAAACATTTTCAGAGGATGAGGTCCTGTGAACCCCAGCTTCCTCATTTGAGGCTTCATTAAGACTGCTCTGATCATTCCGGAAAAGGTTTTCATAAAGATGCCCCATTTTGCACAGAATGTATCAGCCTGGCTGCCAGAGGCAGGAAAGGCAACAGATATAAAATTTTATTATTTCAATGCCCCAGTAGCAGCCAGGAGGACTTAATGAAATTGCCAAGATTTACAATCTGAAATAGCTATTGCACAGACAGATATGGTTAAGGGAGCTGTGCCCTCTGACCTTTCAACCCTTTGATCCTCACACAGCAGGTGGCCTGGAGCCCCCTCCTGGGCATCTTCCCGCTCTTCCGACACTGCTGAACCTTGATGTGCAATAAGTCTAACCTTACACAGGTGACTCTCACAGTGCTTATCACCAGCAGCTGCTGCTAATGGAATGGCCTGAACCACTTGGCCTCGAGACTCTAACTTTGAGATATACTGGGAGAGGGATCTGCTGTGCTGCGTCCAAATGGTGCTGAAATGATGCCTGATAGTTCAGCCCCAAGTCCAGTTGCTCAGAAATGCTTAGCGATGTCATTACCAAAAACTGTCCTAGAAATGGAACTCTGGTCTCCTTCAATCTATACTTTGAGTTAAAAAAAAAAAAATCACCTTTTAAAAATAAATCACAAATCTCAAAAAAAAAAAAAAAAATCAACCCTGAAGTCCCAAATGCATCTCTCAGAACTTCCCTAAAACCATGTGCAGCAAATTTATACCAATGAAAATCAAAACAATTTTTGGAAACCTAAAATTGACTGTTTTCAGTTCCATGAAATTTCATTTAAAAAACCCCATATGCCAAAATGTCCAAATTCTCTTATTTTTAAAAATTGGGATGACTTCCAAAATCATAGCTATCTTTTTCTTCCTTTTTTTTTCTTCTAAAGCTAAGGATGGGTAATGTGCATATGTACTTATCAAGCTTCATAATTTAACCCATTCGGTCAGTACAAAATACTTTCAATGAAATGCTGAAGAGGCAGGATATAAATTTATTACGACTGCATCTTTTAAAACAATTGACTCCTAGGCACCAGGATTTAACAGATATTCTATTTGGTTAAGAATGTGTCTAGGAGTCTAGGCAGGCCCAGTCTGCAAGTTTTAGTTTTTGTCAGATATTTGGGTTTATGGAGGAAAGAGTTTTAGGCAGGACACAAAAAACATTCTGTGGGATGTTGATAATGTCCAACTTAAGTGCCACTGTTGATTATATTTAGGAAAAGCTCCGAGCCCATGCCTCTGTTTCTAAACAGACATAGTACAGTGGCCTCATTCGTTACCTGCAAAGGCCTGAGCTTAGGTCCTGAATGTCTGAACCCAATAAGCAAAGAAAAAAAAAAAAGCCCCACTTCTTTTGTAGTCTAACCGGCATATATTTTAAATGATCAACTTTAAATTCAGTTTGAAATCAGCTGAGAATCAGACTATATGTAGAGAGGTTTACAGGCTGCAGTTTTAGTCATACTTTCCTCTATAAAGTTTAAGTTTAGTAGAGAGAGCAGTTTAATGGAGAAATTGGTTTAGTAGGGGGAAAAGAAGGTAGAGTTACTATATTACAGTTTGACCACTCTGTACAAAATTATTATTAAGCTCTCTTCTTCAGAGATGCCCACTGGAAATGTTTTATTAATAATAATAGCTACCTTTGAGCGAGGGCCTACTAATGTGCACGGAACTTCAGCCGTATTATTTCTAACTGTCATCATTTTAAGGCAGGTGACCCCATTTTGCAGATGAAGATGTTATGGCATACATGCACAGATGCTCAGCGACTTGCCCAAGCAGGACAAATAGTGGAACTGGGATTCAAACTCAGGATCACTGCCTGTCTCCTAAAGCCCTTGGTCCACTCACATTTTTCCCAACAAAAGCAAAACAAAGACAAACAAAACAATATGCAATAATTTCTGCATAAAATGCCAGACTTCAGCTTGCTTACACATTTCCACGGTCCATTTAAAAGCCTTCCAAATCAATTACTTTAGGTCATTAAGGGGAAGTTTAATTTGGTTGACAAACACCCCTACTGTGGTGACCTCACATATCAGCAACAAATGTCTGATGGTCACAAACCTGTACCGTGAGTCTGCTGAGCATGGTGTTAAACAAAACCACATGTGCTCTGATTCCAAGCAGGATTTGACTAGGCCGACCAAGGGTACCCTCTTCAATCATCATATGCTGGTCTCTGAGCACCCACGATGGCCTCGCCCCTAATCACTTGCAAGGAGTTTATGAAAAGAAGTCACCAGTCCCGTGTGGCTGTGTTCAGTTGAGAGTGCCTTTAAGCTAATGCAATTTAGAAAAAGTCACTCAATAAAAAGTGTAAAAGGAGGCTGAAAAAGAGGGCAGAGCCAATCTTAGGTAGATGTCTCAGCTTATTTTAAAGAAAATTTACCAGCTCTACACACACATAATACTGATAATCACTTCCATTTATTTGGTGCCTACAATGTGTCAGGTACGAATTTTCTCATTTACTCCTCATTAAGAAGTTCCTATGAGGTGGAGAATCTACCCATTTTACAAGCAAGGAGTCTGAAGCTCAAAGAGGCACCTTCACGTCCCCATCTGCAAAATAGGAGCACCCCTCTCAAAGGCGTGACAATTAAAAAGCACATGGCTCAAGTGCCATGTATATTAGTAGAACATCATTGAATGGGTGATATTATTATTATTAAATATTTTCAATAGGCATCTCTTCAGAGGATAACGTAATAGTAGTTTTGTACAAAGTGGTCAAACTCAAACTGTGTTTCCTCCTGCTAACCTGATTTCTCCTTTAAACAAAGGAGCATGTTTAAAGTCGCCTAGTAGCAGCAGCAGCTCCACAACTCTAGAGGCCAAGAGTTCTTTCCACTCTGTTCCATAGCCTCCTGCATGCTGCTCTTTATCTTAATCTGATAGAAATTTGGTTAAGTTCTTTTAGTAGCAATTTAGAAACTTTAGGTTTTCTTTGAAGTCAGTTTCAACATTGCTAAACTGCCTGGCTAAGGGATGACAGGAAAGTTGGAAAACAAAAGCATCAATGATGGTTTTGCATTTTCTACTGGGATCCTCCCTAATAAATTACTCAGTTTTTCTGATCTATAACAGAGGGCTATCTCATCTCACAGGAGAACATTTCAGTCACAACAAATTAGACTGAAAATGTACTGACTGCAAGAGAACTTAAATCAGCCAGAAGTACTTGTTCCCTTTGATTACATAAATTACTACTAGAGATTTAAGTTGCTTTATATTAACTAATTCCAACATTAAGATAAGTGACATTTAAGAACTACACTCATTTTATTTATTTATTTTAATTAATTTATTTATTTTAGTTGGAGGCTAATTACTTTACAATATTGTAGTGGTTTTTGCCCCACATTGACATGAATCAGCCATGGGTTTACATGTGTTCCCCATCCTGAACTGCCCTCCTACCTCCCTCCCCATCCTATCCCTCTGGGTCATCCCATTGCACCAGCCCTGAGCGCTTGTCTCATGCATCGAACCTGGACAGACGTTCTGTTTCACATATGATAATATACATGTTTCAGTGCTATTCTCTCAGATCATCCCACCCTCACTTTTCTCCACAGAGTCCATAAGACTGTTCTATGCATCTGTGTCTCTTTTTCTGTCTCGCATATAGGGTTATCGTTACCATCTTTCAAATTCCATATATATGCATTAGTATACTGTATTGGTGTTTTTCTTTCTGGCTTACTTCACTCTGTATAATGGGCTCCAGTTTCATCCATCTCAGTAGAACTGATTCAAATGTATTCTTTTTAATGGCTGAGTAATACTCCATTGTGTATATGTACCACAGCTTCCTTATCCATTCATCTGCTGATGGACATCTAGGTTGCTTCCATGTCCCGGCTATTGTAAACAGTGCTGCGATGAACATTGGGGTACACGCCACACTCATTTTAAAAGCGTATACCACATGAGGAGAGAGCTTCCAGAGGAAATTCATCAGGTGAAATCCAGAACATTCTTCAGGCGCTAATTTTGCTCTGAATGCTCTGGATGTGACAGAGATTCACATGTGATGATTTTGCTTGATAACAGCATGCTAGGGAAATTCTAGCAAGACCAAGCTACTGGCCAATTCCTTTTCTTCTTATATAATTAAGCAAGCATTAGGGATTCATTGATCTCAACTTTGCCTCTTATTTTTATAGTACTCACTATGAAGAATAATGTTTGGTAGAGTTTTTAAAATAAGCTCTTCACGTCCATTATATCAATTAGTTCTTACAGCTCTCTGAGATGGATAATATGATCTTAATTTCATTGATGAGAGAATGGAGATTGGAGAGGCTAAGTAACCAGCCCTAGTCACAAGCGTACTCAGAGCTTTCCTCCGGAGAAACACGAGGCCGGCAAACGTGACCCCTCCCTTCCCCTGGCTGCAGTCTTCAGCGTGCGGCCCGGAGGGCTCCCCGAGAGGGCTCCCCTCAGGCAGAGGGGAGGGCCTCTGGGCCCCAGGCTGGGGCAGGGCTAGGGGTAACCGACACAGCCTCACCGGAGGCCCTGGGGTTTGACAAGTCCATCAGAGCGGAGCAACTGGATGCAAATTATTTTCTCTCTCTGAGCCGCAGCTTCCCCATTTGCAAATACAGGTATCTCCTCCTTGGCAGAGATTCTTGGGATGTGCACAAGTGAGAACAGGTGGAGCACCCAGCACTGTGTGTGGTGCTGAGAAAGACACAAAAGATGGCAGCTCCTTCCCAATGACAGGGCCTCTCCCTTTCCTGCTAAAGTTCTTCCCATGAGCCTACGAGGGGAACTAACAGGTGGAATTTTTCAGGCAAATATCACCTTTTTATAAAGCAGGGCTATGATTACTCATCACTAACAGATCTCACATGCAGTTTCTCAATTCTTGTGAGGATGGATGCACAATCACCACCTATGCCTGCATATGGTTATGGCTCAGAGTTTTTGCAAGAATCACAGTATTAACAAGGGAAAACTATATCTGACTACTGTCTACCTGTGGAGTCCTATGACGAAGCAAAACGGTACAATGGTAAGCAAGAAACATTCTTCTAACGCTCACCATGAAACTTTTAAAAAATAAACATAAAAAAATAAACAAAGGATTAAAGACTTCCTATGCCAGAGAAAAATGAAAAGAAAAAAACTAGTTAAATTGGTGCCAAGTCATTGACAGCAATTCAAGTTCTTTGAGAGGTAAAGGGGGATAAAAGTTATTTTTCCTTGTCTGTAAATAAATAAATCCTGTTATTTTGTGTGAAAGCTCCACAGTTAGACCACTACAGACACAAACAAATACCAGATCTGGGTCCCAGCGATCAAGAGGCATTTCAGTATGGCCTGGGATGCTGTCCATGGAGTGGTGGCTCAATGCTGTCCCAAGCACTTAGTGCATTTGCAAAATCAGGCTTGCATGCACTCCAACTAAGCCTTCCTACATAAAAGATGGTGAGGAAGAGAGGTAAGCTGTGGGCTGGGCCTGTCTCCTTGTGCCCACATCACATGTGTCTTGAAACTGTACTGGTGGGAGAGGCCTATAAACTTGGTACCTGGGTGTCACTCCCCCTGTTCCTACTACCTGGAACTAGTACTTAGTATATGTCCTAAATTTATCCTCTCAAACTGAGCTGTAGAAAGATCATCTAATTCATAGAAAGTAGTTGGAAACAGAGAGGAAACAAAAATCTAGTAAAAATTGTGCTTAAAACCTCAAAGAAAGTCTTCACTACAAACATCTCTATCATGGTTTGGAAGCTTGGGTTTGGGACAATAACATCTGAATTTTATATATATGGTTGTGGTGTGTAATATACTTAAGAATTACCTTGATCTTTACAAATATCACTCTATTTTATTAACTTGGTTAAGCCATTTCCAAACATTTTATATGGAAGGACCGTGTTTCTAACAGCCCAGGAGGATGCGGCCTGACCATGTCCCTCCCCCATTTACACCCTTCAATGGCTCCCCATTGCCCTATAAAGTTGAGACTTTTTAACACGGCTTACAAGGCTCTAGATGGCCTGGTCCTGGCCTGCCTCCCTCAGCAATCCTCTCCCCCTTCAGCTCTATGCTCCTGCCAGACAATGAATTGTTCAGACCTCCTGGGAAATGCCATGGTCTACACTGTAAATCTTTGTAGATGATGCTCCTTGTCCCCTTGGTGGAAGTCAAATTTATCTGCTCAGTTTCCATTCAGGCATTCCTTTCCTCTGAGAAGCAGAGCCCTTAAGGCTCAGTTTGCTGGCTTCTCTAGCAGAGCCTACAGCTTCTCAAACCCCCTTCAATTACTTTCTCCTTGTCTGCATCTGTTCCAGACAAAACTCTGAAGGCACAGAGTGTGTCACATTCACCATTTTATATAGAACCCCTAGTGCAATATAATGCCTCGTACACAGAAGGCTCTCAAAACATTTCTATAGAAGGGGATGTGTACTGTGTACCAACCACAGGCCATACACTGGGATATGCTGGACATACATGGAATTCATTTCTTTAATCTTTACCACAATCTTAAAAGATGGGTACTAACCACTCCTACAGATAAAGAAAGTAAATACAGACACAGAATAACACTGAAAGTACTACTGAGGGGAATGGTCAAGCAGGGAATTGGAAGTCCATTTATCAAGTTCTTATGAAGTATCATTCCCACCCCCAGCACAGTGTCTCTAGCACTGTTGACCAGGAGAAAATATGGCAGGTACAAGCCAATTCTACTAAATTTTTTTCCCTAGGGAATGAAGATGATAATCCCTGGAATCCAAGAGTCCCTAAAACACAATTTCAAAGTCATCAGTTCAGTTCAGTGGCTCAATCATGTCCGACTCTTTGAGACCCCATGAACTGCAGCACGCCAGGCCTCCCTGTCCATCACCAATTCCCAAAGTCCACCCAAACCCATGTCCATCGAGTCGATGATGCCATCCAACCATCTCATCCTCTGTCGTCCCCTTCTCCTCCTGCCCTCAATCTTTCCCAGCATCAGGGTCTTTTCAAATGAGTCAGCTCTTTGCATCAGGTGGCCAAAGTATTGGAGTTTCAGCTTCAATATCAGTCCTTCCAATGAAGGACTGATCTCCTCTAGGGTGGACTGGCTGGATCTCCTTGCAGTCTAAGGGGCTCTCAAGAGTCTTCTCCAATACCACAATTCAAAAGCATCAATTCTTCAGTGCTCAGCTTTCTTTATAGTTCAACTCTCACATCCATATATGACCACTGGAAAAACCATAGCCTTGACTAGACGGACCTTTGTTGGCAAAGTGATGTCTCTGCTTTTTAATATGCTGTCTAGGATGGTCACAACTTTCCTTCCAAGGAGTAAGCGTCTTTTAATTTCATGGCTGCAGTCACCATCTGCAGTGATTCTGGAGCACAGAAAAATAAAGTCAGCCACTCTTTCCCCATCTATCTGCCATGAAGTGATGGGACCGGATGCCATGATCTTAGTTTTCTGAATGTTGAGCTTTAAGCCTACTTTTACACTCTCCTCTTTCACTTTCATCAAGAGGCTCTTTAGGTCTTCTTCACTTTCTGCCATAAGGGTGGTGTCATCTGCATATCTGAGGTTATTGATATTTCTCCCGGCAATCTTGATTCCAGCTTGTGCTTCATTCAGCCCAGTGTTTCTCATGATGTACTCTGCATATAAGTTAAATAAGCAAGGTGACAATATACAGCCTTGACGTACTCCTTTTCCTATTTGGAACCAGTCTGTTGTTCCATGTCCAGTTCTAACTGTTGCTTCCTGACCTGCATACAGGTTTCTCAAGGGGCAGGTCAGGTGGTCTGGTATTCCCATCTCTTTCAGAATTTTCCACAGTTTATTGTGATCCACACAGTCAAAGGCTTTGGCATAGTCACTAAAGCAGAGGTAGATGTTTTTCTGGAACTCTCCTGCTTTTTCGATGATCCAGCAGATGTTGGCAATTTGATCTCTGGTTCCTCTGCCTTTTCTAAAACCAGCTTGAACATCTGGAAGTTCAAGGTTCACGTATTGCTGAAGCCTGACTTGGAGAATCTTAAGCATTACTTTACTAGCGTGTGAGATGAGTGCATCAACTCAACATAAATGGCTTTAAGGCCACTAAGGAAATAAAAACAGCAATGGCTGCTGACCTTCACTGAACTCATGCCACTGCCCCTATTTTACAGGCGAGAAAACAGGTGCAGAGGTCCATCGCCTTGCCCAAGATCAAGCAAGGAGGGAGCAGGAAAGCCAGAACCCACAGCCCATTCCCACTGCCACACTTTTCTGCCTCTGTGGAAAGGGGAGCTTCACCCTCAGGCTAACCTGAGCCTCTGTTTGCACTGCGTCACTGCTATCACCTTTCTTTCCTGCTTCTTGACCATTCCACCACCAGGTATTAAAAAAAAAAAACAAAAAAAACATCTTCTGCATGCATTCCTCAACAGAGCACTGTTGGTGAGGCTTGGAAACAAATATCTTCATTTATCAAAAAAGGAGAAGGAACACACCTACCAGACCTGATCTGGCACCCCGCTACCACACCTGGCACAGAGCAGGAGCTGCAGAGCATCTCCTGAGCTCAACTGAGGTCGAGGGAATGAAGGGAAATAGTTACTGTGTAATCTGGCCGCATTTTGTTATTTCCTAGCCAGCTAACAGGATCATTCTCTCCAAGAAGAAACTAGGTCTATGCCAATATCCTTGGCTATCCTGCTAACTTACCACCAGCCTCAAATTAGTGTGTTTGCTTAAATGAGAGAAAGGATATAAAAAGGCAGTGGAGGGATAAGAATGGGGATCAGCTATAAACTTGTCACTTTAGAAGGAAGGTGGACTCTTCTAGGTGACTATGTTACCAGTTAGCAAACAGGGCACCCTGTAAGAGCGTGAAGGCTAGAATTATATCTTCTCCCCAAATAACCTTTTTTCAAATGAGAACACTAGGTTATAATTTATATTTCTTTTTGTGCAACAAATTTGAGTGTCATAAAAATGGTTAAAAAGTCTTCCTATGGTAGCTTTTTCTAAACTTTTATGAACATCTGCCACATTCATTTGAAGTTTAAAAAATTCTGGCACATATGCAAAGGCATAATAAGGTGCCTATAGCTTTCAAGAAAAAATAACAAGACAGTAAAAAATAAGCCTTTGCTGAATTGCCAGTAAGAAAACTAGTGTGCGAGAGGAGATGGGCCCTGCCTAGCTCCTTCCTGAAAGAGCTTGCCTTTGGGCCCAGGTACACGCTCCACCCCAAGCATTATAGCCCACAGTTCTTGGAAGAAGTCTCAGGGAAGCATCTCTCTCATTTGAAGGTATAATAGAACCAGATCAGTGTGATCAAAAAGCACGACTAGAGCATTCCGAGTCCAAACTGAAATCCAGGGGAGATCAGGAGACTACATCTCTTGACTTGGGGTTCACAGCTGCCTCACACATGCAGGCAATGCTGTTTTCTTTGGAGAGTGTTTCAGCTGGCTTCAAGAGTGGGGCAACTACTATTTCGGTTTTTCTTTCAGTTCTGACCACATATCAGTACAGTATAGCAAACTCCTCCCTAATTTAAATCAACAGGGCTAAGATTTATCTTGGCCAGTGCTTCCCAAACCTTCTCATTTAAAACCCTTCAAAAGCTGAGGAGAGTGAACTTGGAACCATTCACCTAAGTGAAAAACTCTGTCTCAAGTTTTAGCTCCAAAATTATGCATGTTGTACACTGCATGTTTTATTACAAAAAAAAAAAAACCACCTTGTTTTCAATTACTACAATCATATAAAAAGTAAAAAAAAACCAAAAAACTCGATTCCCTCTATCTTTAAGTACAATTATGGTGCTGGGTTCCCTGAAAACAGCAATGTCTTTTGGAGGGCTCTAAGTGTGTCCTGAATTCCAGGTTTCCATGCACTTACTCCATCCTTCTTTTCAGAAAGCACCTCTTGGGCATCCTGCTGGGTACTGAGGACACCACAGTGAACAAAGCATAGTCCTTGTTCCCAAAGAGCCCCTGCTCCTAGGGATGATGGAGAGGACAGGGAAGCCAACAGCTGTCATCCTGGGCAAGAGATACAGTAAGCAAAGACAACAGTCAAATGGGAGGACTGCCTCAAACAGCTGGGGAAGAGGAAGCTTAGCAGTGCAAGGGTGCAAGGATGTGGGTGTGTTAGGGACCAGTTAGAGCCCAGGCTAACAGGAGACAGCGAGTGGACAGAAGTCTTGACAGCAGCAGGGAGACTGAGCAGAACCCAGGGGTGGGGCAGAAGAGACTGGAAGGCAGGCTACTGAGCTCAGAGTGACCAGGTAGAGGGCAACCCCTAAATGTTTGAACCAGGGATTGAATTTCATACTCATCTTCATACCTCTATGACCTAGCAAAATGTTTGGAACACAGAGGCCTTGATTTAGATTTCTGAATGAAAAATAAGGCTTTGCAAAAATCTAAAAAAGCAAAGTAAAACGTCTACAAAGGCAGTGAGAAAGGAACAGAGGGAGAGACATGTCAGAGACTATGACTGTGTAGAAAGAATAAGAAGCGGACACTCAGCCATGCTCAGTGCATCCCCTTGTGACTTTTCAGCCAGTGGTGCCATTCATAGGGACCAGGAACAGTGGAAGGGGAATGAAGTAACTCGATGGGTGTGAATGTACAGATAATAAGGGGTTTGGGGAAGACTGAATTTGAGACATCGATAGTACATCTCGGTGACCTTCAATTGGGACTTGCAACTCTGGGCTGTAAGTTCAGAGAGAGGCATGTCAGTGTTAGAATCACAGCTGGGAGTCACTGATATCACCTTGGTAGCAAAAGCAAAAAGCCTTTAAAAAGATGGCCAGAGGGTATATAGAGAAGAAAAGCAAGCCAAGACTGGAAACCTGGACAATGCTCAAGGTAAAGGACCATGAAAAGCAGTCGGAAAAAATCCGTGCTGCAACAGTCTGGAAGGCAGAAGAGGCAGGAAAGAGCTGTGGATGCTGATAGACCAAATGGTCTTTAGATTAGTGTTTCCAACTGTACAACAATTGGCACAAAAGGTCTATTAGCAAGTATTCACTTTCAATTTTTCACACAGGAGCTTTGAATACACCCCTAAACTTGACAAACAAAGGTAAAACACAGAAGAAATCTCTTCAATCTGATCTAAATACACCATCCAAGATAGTCCATAAACTGTGTACTGTATGTGTTCAGGGCTGGGTGATGACAAGGAGGAACTGTTAACAGAATGTAGGAGCCACATGGCCGTCCTGTCAAATTAGAAATTTGAGCAGATTTCTGTGGTCTATTTTGATCAAGATTCTCAATGTCAAACAAACAGGTTTTTCGATAACCAACTTGTTTCATTTTTGTAAGCACAATAGCACAGTGTGCAACAGTGAAGAAGCAGGTGGTCCTCGTCGACGTGAAATGAAGGGAACAGAAGAGAAGTAGCACTTCCTTTAAGACATGCAAAGCATCATCACAGACGGACATGGCTTTAGCTTTTCCCTCTGAGAGCTTATCTCCTGTGCAAAACAGGCAAGTCCCCTGCCTCCTGTCCTATTTTGCTCTAGTGCAAATTCAGCTCTCTCCCGAGGAGGGAAAAGCTTAGGGTTCATGTCTACAAACCAGCAACACTGACAAAAGCACAGAAAAGTCCTTTAAAAGAATTGCTATCTACTCAGTACAGCCATGCAGAAAGCAATCTGTCCTTAGATTCATAGCTTTGACCAAGCATTTCTACTTTAGGGGTTCTATGCTAAGGAAGTAAGTCAAGATGCAGATTAAGCCTTATGCATAAAGATGTTCACTGAAATGCTATTTATAATAGTGAAAAATTATAAACAGCATAAGTGTCCAACAGTAACAGGAAAATGGCTAAGCTGTGGCATATTCAAACAGTTGGAAGGACAGGTAGCAAATTAAAAATTATTACTGAGAGTAGACAAAAACGCAGAAATCCCCATGCCATAATATTAATGAAATAAAGACATAAAATTCTATACCATATCAACTGAGTACATTTAAACAAAATATATATTCACAGAATAAAGACAAGGACAAAGCATAATAAAATGCTAACATGAATCTGGAATAATGATACCATGGATAATTTTAATTTTCCTCTTTATACTTCTATAAATTTTCTATACCACATTTTCAAAAGAGAAAAATCTAATATAGTTGCAGTGATTTATAATAAACATCATTTTGAAATGTAATCATTTTCCTTCCCTCATTCAAACCCTTAAAGAACCCTTTCCTTCTGCCTCTTTGAACTTCACTCCCTCACCCATGAAAACTGACAATCTCCAAACAAAGTGGAAAAACACTGGAAACAAGAGCCCAGTGGAAAGGGTCTAAGCTGAATGCCCAGCTCTGTGCCTGAGGTGTTGCTCTGACACACTCCCATGTGTCACGCCGTGAATCCAGAGACTGCATCTTCTCCACTGCCATGAAGCAAACAAAACCGCAAGTAGAGAGATCCAGGGAGGAGAGAAGTCAACTTACCTCCATTAAACTTAAATGGATTCCTATGAGGTAGGGCATGGGAGCACTGTGAAGAGAAAGAGACACACAGCTGCTTTAATGTCTGTTGCTTCTGACAGAAAATTAGAGATGGTTCACTATTTGGAGAAAAACTGTTTTAATAAACGTATGCACAGTTACATTTCCTTTCACAACAAAAATCCTAATATGACATTTTGTTCCCAAGCCTAGAAACTTAGGAAGAATTTCAAAATGCAGGCAGCCTTAGAAGCAGTATGAGTGGCAGGGAGAGCACTGACCTTGGCGTTAGTCCCTAAATAGCAGGCGTGTGACTGCATAGCCTCAGTTGCCGTATCTTTAAAATGGCATTTCGGAATCTAACTGCCAGCCTGCTATCAGAATGAGAAAATATACATCGAGTGACTAGTACGGTTCCTGGTACAAATGGGAACCACTGTTGCCATGATTACAACAGAAAAAGCAATTAACAATGTCAGATGGAGGGCATAATGTGCTTCAAAGAGGAATGATTTTTTTATTTGCTATTTCCTTCTGCCATCAAAAAAAAGTGATCTGTCTATTCTGACTGGACAGAGTATATCACAGCCAGTAAGCATCTCCAACCCAACTGCACACATGCCATCCGATGATACTGTAATTCAAAAAACCTTTTCAAAGTGCTTCATTCCCAGAGCAATGGGTTCCCTTAGTTAGTGACTGAGCAGGAGGTGAGAACCCAGCTCCAAGGGCTTTAAAACCTGGGCATCGTGGATTCATTTCCCTTGGTTTCAGGTGCACACACATATACATTATCATTATGTTGCTAGTTACCAATGATAAATGGGGTAAACATTATACAAGGAACTTCAAATTCAACTTTCTTAATTCACACAACAACCTCACAAGGTAGGTATTATGCCCATTTCACAGAGGAGGGAGTAGGCCCAGAGCGCTTAAATCACTTGATGCTTTCGAACTGTGGTGCTGGACAGTAAGGAGATCAAACCAGTCAATACGAAAGGAAATCAACCCTGAATATTCATTGGAAGGACTGGTGCTAAAGCTGAAGCTCCAATTCTTTAGCCACTTGATGTGAAGAACCGACTCATTGGAAAAGACCCTGATGCTGGGAAAGATTGAAGGCAGGAGGAGAAGGGGGTGACAGAGGATCAGACGGTTGGATGGTGTCATTGACTCAATGGACATGAGTTTGAGCAAACTCAGGGAGATAGTGAAGGACAGCAAAGCTTGGCGTGGTGCAGTTCATGGGGTCGCAAAGAGTCAGACACGACTGCGTGACTGAGCAACAACAATGCCACAAAACAAGTGGCAATCCTAGGATTTGACTCCAAAGCTTCTTCCTCTATGGCACTTTGATTTTGTAATACTGGACTGAAAATTCCCAATCCCACCTCCCACACAGTGTTTTTCCTGGGAGTAGTGGAGGGAGTAGAGATGAAGGGAGAGATTGACAACTTTTCCATCTATCTCTCCAACATGTGATACATCCTGGGAAAGGTACAAAGGATATTTTATGAGACCAGTGGAAAGATACCTGCCTCAGTCTGAGGTGACCAGGTACCTTTCCTTCAGGGCAGCTGGTGGCATGGAAGCGGACCTAGGAAGGTGGCTTTCTTGGGGATAGGGTAGGGAAACAAGGAGTGAGTGGTAAGAAATGAAAAAAGGGGAGGTTTTCTTTTCACTGAATGCTAAGGAGTTTAGGCTTTATCCTGAAAGCAATGGATAGGCAACCAAGGTTTTTTAAACATCAGATGTGCATTTTAAAATTGCTCAAACATTTAAAAATAAGAAAGAGCACAATTCCCTCATTACCATTCAACAAATAAAATTCTTCAAGCAAAAATCCTTCTCCAGAATATAAAATGTTCTCCTTACTACAGATCTCAGCAGTAATATATCTTGGGAGCCTGTAAAACAGACTTGAATATTAGCAGCACAGTTTGGGAACTATTCTTTTAGAAGACTTTTGTATTTGATAATAGCCAAAGAAAGAATTGGACACGCAACTGCAGTGAAAGTGGAGTTGTCTTTTCTTTCCTTTTTTCTTCTTCTTCTCTCCTTTAAAAAAAAAAAAAAGGTATCTGCTGTGCACATTCAGCTTCCCTTCACTTCTAGGGGCAAGGAAATGCCCTATGATATTTTTTTCCCTTAAACTGTAAACCATTAGTTTAGCTGTCAGCTACACAAATGCTCAAACTTCCCAGTGTGCCTGGCTCTACTGTCCAAGCTTTCTCTAGTGTACACTGAAATGAATGTGTTTCTAATTAAGTAGCTTCAGGAACACGACAGCTTCAATGTCAAAAATACAAAGTCTGAACCCTGGCAGGAAGTCTTAAGACTGCAAATGTCTCATCGAGTGGAACCTTGCCTAATGTAATCAAAGGAAGCAGGAAGAGTACAGAATTCCAGAAAAAAATGGCCACTTATTAATGTGTCCAGAAGCACAGCCAAACACATAGAAGGGGGAAAAACTCAAATCCATAATATTTAACCAAATCTCATAAACTTCCCCAGCTCCCACCAGCACTGTCATGCAAGTGACAAATGACCCTAAGTTTTGATTAGAATTTCAGAACTGAAATTCCAAACAAATGAGCTAATGTATAGAAAAATACATTCAAACAACTCAGAGAAAGGTAAAAATAAATATCCACAGAAATTTATAATTTGACTATAGGCTCTTACCTGAAAAAAAATTTTTTTTTCTAGAATTTTAAATAGGTGTTAATGCCATGTCTCTTTGTCTTGCAATAAAAACCAATGAAAGAGAGGAAAAAGGAGTCTTAGAAGTGAAGGCAGATGTAGAAAGAGACAAAGTGAGACTCACTCTTCAGGTACCATTCAGTTCAGTCGCTCAGTCGTGTCCAACTCCTTGCGATCCCATGAATCGCAGCACGCCAGGCCTCCCTGTCCATCACCAACTCCTGGAGTTTACCCAAACCCATGTCCATCGAGTTGGTGATGCCATCCAGCCATGTCATCCTCTGTCATCCCCTTCTCCTCCTGCCCCCAATCCTTCCCAGCCCATGGAAAAGAAATGCAAAAAAGCAAAATGGCTGTCTGAAGAGGCCTTACAAATAGCTGGGAAAAGAAGAGAAGCAAAAAGCAAAGGAGAATAGGAAAGATATTCCCATTTGAATGCAGAGTTCCAGAGAATAGCAAGGAGAGATAAGAAAGCCTTCCTCAGCGATCAATGCAAAGAAATAGAAGAAAATAATAGAATGGGAAAGACTAGAGATCTCTTCAAGAAAATGAGAGATACCAAGGGAACATTTCATGCAAAGATGGGCTCGATAAAGGGCAGAAATGGTATAGACCTAACAGAAGCAGAAGATATTAAGAAGAGGTGGCAAGAATACACAGAAGAACTGTACAAAAAAGATCTTCACGACCCAGATAATCACGATGGTGTGATCACTCACCTAGAGCCAGACATCCTGGAATGTGAAGTCAAGTGGGCCTTAGGAAGCATCACTACGAACAAAGCTAGTGGAGGTGATGGAATTCCAGTTGAGCTATTTCAAATCCTGAAAGATGATGCTGTGAAAGTGCTGTACTCAATATGCCAGCAGATCTGGAAAACTCAGCAGTGGCCACAGGACTGGAAAAGGTCAGTTTTCATTCCAATCCCAAAGAAAGGCAATGCCAAAGAATGCTCAAACTACCGCACAATTGCACTCATCTCAGGTACCATTAGGTAGGTATGTTTTTTAAGCCCAATAATTTTGCAAAGAGTAATTATGGCTTATCATAGAAATGTAGTTTCTTAGCCAACTTAGGGCTGAAATAGCTCTGTATTTAGAAAATATTTTAAAACACAATTTATTCTGAAATAACAGCACGCCATGTTTTGTATGAATGCAAATTTGGACAAATAACCTTTTACATTGTCATCATTTGCTTACATAGCCTCAAATGCATCCATGAACCTACTGCACTTTTGCTCTGGAAATATACTGGTTACAAATTTCAAGTGGGGAGAGAGAGAGAGGGGAAAAAAAAGAAAACCAGAGACTCCTTAAGATCTTAAAGTAGCAAGTATGTAACTGGGTAATTCTACCTGCATTCTGAAAACAACTTCTAGTCTCAATAACACCTCAATAGTTATGGCAGTTACTGACTTCTGTTTTTTTGTTGTTGTTGTAAAGAGAATGGAAATACTCACCCATGATCAAGTTATTATAATTACTTTTATTTTTGCATTATTCTCCTCCAATATTAACACTAACATTTTAAAATATCTTTGAAATTACAGAGTGCATATATTTTATTGCTTTCTCATTGGCTGTATTAACATTTCCCATATTATACCACAAACTTTTTAATTGTTTTAAAGACTATATACAAGTATAGATGTCCCTTAATTTACTGAACTCTATTGCTAGAGTTAGACATTAAGTCACTTCCATCTTTTCACTATAAATAACATCACAATGAAAATGAACAATCTCATGTGCACGAATTTTCAAACATGGAATTACCAAGTCGAAGGGCAGAACTGTTTTAACATCTTTTGTTGTATTTTGGCAAAGTGTCTTTAAAAGGGCAGTACCAAGCCCAGTGAAAATCTTTCAGGATTACTGCAATGATTAGAGAGAACCCATGAAACGCCTAGCCCAGGAACACCACATGGTAGACTTAGTAAGTTATCATGTCCAAGTGGTTTCTCGTTACAGCCTGAGTGGACATGGTTGATAACCACTGGACTCATTCTCTTAGAGCCCAAGGATTCCTGTTCTTACCCTGGTTCTGAAGGATACCTGACAAAATGCTGGTGAGGACAGTTGAGACTCTGTGATGAGCATGAGGTGCTTGACATGCATCATCTCTACACATGAGTTTCTGATTCCAACATGATCTCTTGTCACCTGTCTACTTATTAAGTTCAGTCAGGTTGCTTGTCTCCGGAGAAGGCAATGGCAACCCACTCCAGTACTCTTGCCTGGAAAATTCCATGGATGGAGGAACCTGGTAGGCTGCAGTCCATGGGGTCGCTAAGAGTTGGACACAACTGAGTGACTTCACTTTCACTTTTCACTTTCATGCATTGGAGAAGGAAATGGCAACCCACTCCAGTGTTCTTGCCTGGAGAATCCCAGGGACAGGGGAGGCTGGTGGGCTGCCGTCTATGGGGTCGCACCGAGTCGGACACGACTGAAGTGACTTAGCAGCAGCAGCAGGTTGCTTATCATTTTCTTTGGAGGGCAACCTTTAACCTTGATTTTATGTACCACCCAAAATGCAAAAACCACCAAGTAATGATTTGCAGGGATGTTTTTACATACATATCTATGTATACATATAAACACATATGAATACATGCACATATGTGTGTATAAAACTAGTGATACTAGTCATAGAATGGAAATATTTTGGGGGCCAGTTATCATTTGGCTTTAGTCTTAGGTTCTTTGGGTTGTTTGAGGGCAGATGATGTAGGAAGCTTTAGCTTATGAGCTTTATTTATTGCTGGAGAATATTGTGAGGCTGCTAGATATGTGGTAGACAAATGTTAGTTTTATAAAATGACATCTACATATGATTTGCCTGGTAGGCATGTATTTTGTGTAACTTCTCTGGTGGCTCAGATGGTAAAGTGTCTGCCTAAAATGTGGGAGACCCGGGTTCAGTCCCTGGGTCAGGAAGATCTCCTGGAGAAGGAAATGGCAACCCACTCCAATATTCTTGTCTGGAAAATCCCATGGTCAGAGAAGCCTGGTGGGCTACAGTCCATGGGGTTGCAAAGAGTCGGACACGACGGAGCGACTTCACTTTCAATCTATGATTCATTATTTGCTTATCACATATAGTGACAAATTTTCAAAACCATTCATTACTATTTCTTAAAAAGAAAATATAGCAAAAAACTTGGTTAAGCTAGTTCTAAAAAATTTCATATTCAGAACCTGACTCATCTGGATCATCTTCTGATTCAGAGTCATCAATGCCCATGTTTTCTCGAAGGGTATCTCAGAAACAAAACATAATACTTTTTCTAGATGCTATCTATCTTCTTTTGTTAGCTCCCAGAAAGAACTTGCTTGTTGATTATCAAGAAAATATCAATGCATGTGTCTGTTTCACCAATAGCACATGAACACCATGCTTCTATGCTCTGGTGCCTTTCAGTATTCACACTGACTTTACATTTCCATGTTGAATCTGATTGAGATTTGAAAGACATTTTAAATGGAAATTTGACACCACACATGCAGAACCAACAATGCACATAATTAAAGGGGTGATAATATTAAGAGCTGGGTTTCCCTGGTGGCTCCATGATAAAGAAACTGCTTGCCAATGCAGGAGATACAGGTTCGATCCCTGGGTAGGGAGGATCCCCTGGAGAAGGAAACAGTAACCCACCCCATTGTTCTTGCCTGGGAAACCCATGGAGAGAGGACCTGGTGGGTTATAGTCTATGGGGTCACGGAGAGTCAGACATGACTTAGTGTCAACAATAACAACAATGTTAACAGCTATGACCAACTTCATGCATAGACGGGCTATCACAACTGTGTCACAACTGTCTGATGGATGACAGCAATTGTGGGATGCCACTGTACACCTCTGAGTTTTGGGACAGGGTGTATCTGCCCTAGGCCTTTGTTCTTTGGGAATTATGACATTGCCTGATTTCATCAGTCGGTGTCACCCTGGAAGAGTAAAAGCTATTCTTTCTTCCTTCTCTCCTGCAAAGCAGAGGAGTTATATCGCTAGTGTCAAAGGCAGGGACAAAGTAATGACCTTTACCTGAAAGGTGTTTACTTTGAATCCTCTTAAGGGGAAAAGAAACTAATATCAATTGAGTTACTATAAATCAGCTGCTTTTATGCATCACTTCTACACAATTCTCAAGGCAACTCTGCAAGGTATCACTACTATCCACATTTTCAGATGGAGAAACAGGTTTGGAAAGGTGAAGTAAGTTGCCCCCAGGGTCACAGAGCTAGTAAGCAGTGAAGCTGAAATTCAAGGTCAGGGCTGTTGGACTGAAAGCCTAAACTGTCTCACAGCACATACTCAGTACTAAAGCCAAAAGAAGAGGAGTGCTGGAAAACCGAGGGGGCTGTTCACCCAGTCCTCTCACCAACTCCAGGCCTGCAATGCAGAGCACTGTTCTTAGAGGTAAATCCGGTAGCATGAGCTCCTTCCCAGCAATGGACAGGCATGGACATGGATACTGCAGACTTATTAATGATCCTGTAGTCCCCGTTCATCATTATTGCACTTTCTCAATTTGCTAATTCCTTTCCCCCAGATAACCAGGGCCCTCTTAATTATGTTCCCCTGAGGAGAGTGGCTACTAACTGGAAAAGAGTCAGGTGAAATAAAGGAACACTGGCTGCCCAAAAACATAAAATGCAGCTTCCTGAGACAAAGAGGGAGGGGAGGAGAGATGAGATGTGGAAGGAGGTAGGACGGCCTCCACCCCTACGTGAGCAACACCTCTTTGACCTCAGTAAGGATATAGCTTAGAGCTCCCAGGGGTTTGGAAGATCCACTCTTCTTCTTGCATATTAATACATAGTAAGCTCTACAATGTACACATCACAGCCCCCACCTTGCCTCTTAGAGGCATATCACCTTTCACCCAAATACCCATATCTGCAAAGGGATCCCACCAGTCTTTCCTCAGTTCACTGTCTTTAAAGAAAGGAAAACCCTGGTCCTATACATTTGATTTTTTCTTCCTTCCTTACTCCCTCCCACCTGAAAAGAAACGAAAGTATAAACATAGTTTGTCTTGCAGTTTAAAATTCTGCTTTGAAATAACGAGGCCCAGCATTGTTAGAGAGGTTAAAGGACAACAGAATGGGGAAAGGAAAGCGAACAAAAACCATACAATATACCTTATTGGATAACACAAATAATTCTAGTTTTCGTCTTCCTAAGAGTGACCAGAGAGATGGGCCACAGGCTAATACAATGGCCAGAGTTACACAGGGAGCCAAGAGCACATGGTGTTTATGGTACACTTGCCTCGGTCAGCACTAGGCTAAGGGCGTGACAGGCATTTTCTCATTGGATCCTCAGGACAATGGTACAAGGTAAGTACTGTCATCACCACCAACTATACAAATGAAGAAACAAAGGCTGGGAAGCTAAACAATTCAGTGAGGTCACACAGCTAGTAAATGGAGGCCCTGAGACTAGAACCCAAACCTGTCATACTGAGTCAGAGCAAGCTCACTGCTCCCCTAGGAGCTCAGCATGTGCCTGGCTATGGAAGAAGAGCAGAAGGAGGTTCGGAGGTTTTTTCCTAACCTGTTCCCTGGGGGCCTGCCAGCAGCTGTGCAAAGTCTCGGGCCCCTCCACATTCTGTTCAAGACCCTGGCCAGCCCCCTCACCACAGGAACCCTAACCTGCCTCTGGGCTGAGCCACACATGTCTCTGTGGGCCCCGCCCTGTGTCCTCCAAGTCCTACTGAACCCTGCGGTCTGCTAAACATCCCTTCCCAGATCACCCCAAGGTTGATAACACCTCCCTCCCTCTTCAGGGGATTTTGTCTGGGTCACCCATTTGGCATAAAGCACATGCTAATTCATATGGTTACTCCAGACTGTCAGTCACTGAGAACCAAACTCTGTTTCCCATTCCCCAGAGTCCATGATGGGGCCATGAGAAGAGCAGGAGGAATAAAGAGGCGGGGATGTGCTGGGTGCTCACCAAACACCAAGGGTTGTGTGGGGGCCCTTATCTCATTTAATCCTCAAATAATCCAATTTATACCATCCATCTTATAGATGAAAAAAGGGATCCTCAGAAACTTGCCCATGGTCACAGTTAATGGTGATTCCAGCCCCAATCCTCCTACTTTAAAGTTTCTTATACTACTCATGATTTACTTTTTTTTAATACCATTATGTTACACTTAGGAAAAAAATGGGCATTTGACAGTTATAGCTGAAAAATAAAATAGCAAGTGGACATTTTGTAGCCAGGATAAAAATACATTTGCCAAATAGCTTAAGTGAACTGATATGCTTTCTTGTTCTAAACAGAATTTCAGGTAATTTATAGGAATATGTTTAGTACAGCAGCAAAATAGGAAAAAAAAAAAAATAGAGGCAAAGGGAAAAAACATAAGCTGGGGTGAGGTGAGTACTTCAGCATGTGCTGTAAGGTTTTGCATACCTGCTAGGATGGCCACAAATTTGGCTCTGGGTCCTCCAACTGCCAACCCAAAGAGGGAAACAGGATTATCACATGATTCGCAGTGTCCACAGAGAAAAATAAACTAGTCACCTAGGAGCTTCAACTTTAAAAAGGCAACTGAGGAGGAGTAAGAGAGAAAACTAACATCTTATGGTGCCTTTAGCAAGTGTGCAGTGTTTTCCATATCCTGGGCAGTCAGTCAGACAATATTACTATGTGTCAGGCACCACACTGGACAGGGGATAGAGAGGAGAAAAAATAGTTCTGAACTCTACCTATTTAGAGCTTACAGTCAACAGCAGACAGCAAATAGGCATATTCTTGTAGGCGTGTAGGCTGCTGTGAGGAGAGTTACAAGGTGCCTCAGGGGTAGACCTACGATGACTTCATCTCATCCCCACAGCAATCTTGAAAGTCTGATCTCCATAATTCACAGAGGAGCCTACAGGCTGCCAGAGGTTAAGTGACTTGACAAAGGTCACAGCTGGTGAGAGGCAGAAAATATGACTTGAAAGGTGGAAGGGGTGCAAAATGCCATTAGTTAATCGAGATTTTCTTAGGGAAAAAAGTATTTAACTTCTTGCCTGGCTTTCAAGAGGCCCTCCCTGATTTATGAGCAGTAGCACAGGATGAAGGTCCATGTGAGGATAGGAGCAATCTTAGATTAGGAGGCAGTACAGACTGCTGAGCTGCCATCCGCAGTTTCAGTGGCCAGAGCATGGGGCTCACAGCAATGGAGGAGCTGGGTGCACAGTGCTGGGCTCTGGGGATGGTCTGCTAATGAGAGACATATGTGTATCTGAGCTGACCGTGAAGCGGGGAAGGGAGGACAATGTCCTCCTGAGAGTGGCTCTGTGGCTTTCTGGGGTAACCTTGGGGCTTGTGAAAGAGCTGCAAGCCACCAAACCCAACTGAAACAAACACAAGAGTTACAAAGATAACGACTGGATGGAAACCCAGAAAGGTCAACATCAAAGCCTAGAGTAGTTTGCCCTTTTATGCCTCCTCAGTCTACCGGAAGGAGACAGACTAGGGAAATCAGGAAGGGCTCCATGGCTAAGACCACTGCAGCAGGAGAAGTTAATCACAGAGGAAAGGTCAGGAGACGGGGCTCTCTATTGCCCCCAGAGAGTTCAATGAGAACCATAAGAGCCAGAGCCAGGTCACAAAAGAAGTCTCCGGTTTGAGCCACCAGGGGCCCGTGAAACCCTCATAGAAATGCAGGAATGAATGATGCACAGAAGAAATGAGAAGAGAAAAGGAGGCTTTGGATAAATAAAGCAAGAGAAATTAGCTCCCCAAAATAGTGTAAAAGTTGAAAATGCAAGAGGTAATGAGGGAAAGAAAATCTCTGTTTTTCTAGGACTAAGATACGTCACATGTCAAGATGCATAGTGTCCAATTATCTTCTCAGCCTAGCCTCTCAGTCTTTCAAATATTCACATGAAAGACAAACCCACATTTGTTGTGAGGTTACTCTGAGCTGAGCACTGAACTGCTGCTTTGTGTCTTCTCCTCGTGAAAGAGGCAGGAACACATCCCCAAATCCCCACTGTGAAGGAAACTCCTCCAGAACTGAAGCTTCTCTGAAGATGACGTTACATGGCCTGTGGCTCCTGCTCTACTGGTGACCACGGACATATGTAGAATGTCTTTGCTGCAGAGGCCACTGCACTGTGTCTTAGAAGTTTCAGAGTTTTCTAAGTGTTGGATTCAAGATAGTCTCCAGGTCAGAGAGGAGTGAAGAATTATCTATCAGATGTGTCACAAGAAATGGAAAACCAGGCCAAGACAAGCACAGGTCAGACCCACCTGTGTCCCATGGAGATCATGCAGAAATTAGGGCAAAGGAGGCAGACTGTTGCCCCTCACCACATCAGGCAGCAGAAAGAGGACTGGGAAGTGGGACTAGCAGGGTGGGTTCAGATACTCAGATGTAGATGCAGCAGCAAAGGAGGTGGAGGGCCATGGGGCAGTGGGCTGCAATCACGAGTGTGCCCCAAGGAGAGGGTCAGTTCAGTTGCTCAGTTGTATCTGACTCTTTACAACCCCACGGACTGCATGCAGCACACCAGACTTCCCTGTCCATCACCAACTCCCAGAGTTTACTCAAACTCATGTCCATCGAGTCAGTCATGCCATCCAACTATCTCATTCTCTGTCATCCCCTTTTCCTCCTGCCTTCAATCTTTCCCAACATCAGGGTCTTTTCAAATGAGTCAGTTCTCCACATCAGGTGGCCAAAGTATTGGAGTTTCAGCTTCAACATCAGTCCTTCCAATGAATATTCAGGACTGATTTCATTTAGGATGGACTGGTTGGATCTCCTTGCAGTCCAAGGGACTCTCAAGAGTCTTCTCCAACATGACAGTTCAAAAGCATCAATTCTTTGGTACTCAGTTTTCTTTATAGTCCAACTCTCACATCCATACATGATGACTGGAAAAATCATAGCTTTGACTAGACAGACCTTTGTTGGTAATGTCTCTGCTTTTTTAATATGCTGTCTAGGTTGGTCATAGCTTTTCTTACAAGAAGCAAGTGTCTTTTAATTTCATGGCTGCAGTCACCATCCATCTGCAGTGATTTTGGAGCCCCCCAAAAAATGAAGTCTCTCACTGTTTCCATCGTTTCCCCATCTATTTGCCATGAGGTGATGGGACCGGATGCCATGATCTTAGTTTTCTGAATGTTGAGTTTTAAGTCAATTTTTTCACTCTCTTCTTTCCCTTTCATCAGGAAGCTCTTTAGTTCTTCTTCCCTTTCTGCCATAAGTGTGGTGTCATCTGCATATCTGAGGTTATTGATATTTATCCCAGCAATCTTGATTCCAGCTTGTGCTTCATCCAACCTGGCATTTCACATGATGTACTCTGCATATAAGTTAAATAAGCAGGGTGACAATATACAGCCTTGACATACTCCTTTCCCAATTTGAAACCAGTCTGTTATTCCATGTCCAGTTCTAACTGTTGCTTCTTGACCTGCATACAGATTTCTCAGGAGGCAGGTAAGGTGATCTGGTATTCCCATGCCTTGAAGAATTTTCCCCAGTCTGTTGTGATCCACACAGTCAAATACACTTTATTGGTGTAATCAATAAAGCAAAAGTAGATGTTTTTCTGGAACTCTCTTGCTTTTTAGATGATCCAGCGGATGTTGGCAATTTGATCTCTGGTTCCTCTGCCTTTTCTAAATCCAGCTTGAACATCTGGATTCAGACTTAAATTGAAGAAAGTAGGGAAAACCACTAGACCATTTTGGTATGACCTAAATCAAATCCCTTACAATTATATAGTGAAAGTGACAGATAGATTCAAGGAATTAGATTTGATAGACAGAGTGACTGAAGAACTATGGACAGAGGTTTGTGACATTATACAGGAGACAGGGATCAAGACCATCCCTAAGAAAAAGAAATGCAAAAAGGCAAAATGGTTGTCTGACAAGGCCTTACAAATCGCTGAGAAAAGAAAAGAAGCTAAAGTCAAGGAGAAAAGGAAAGATACACCCATTTGAATGCAGAGTTCTAGAGAATAGCAAGGAGAGATAAGAAAGCCTTCCTCAGTGAACAATGCAAAGAAATAGAGGAAAACAATAGAATGGGGAAGACTAGAGATATTTTCAAGAAAAGTAGAGATACCAAGGGAACATTTCATGCAAAGATGGGCACAATAAAGGACAGAAATGGTATGGACCTAACAGAAGCAGAAGATATTAAGAAGAGGTGGCAAGAATACACAGAAGAACTGTACAAAAAAGAGCTTTATAACTCAGATAACGACGATAGTGTGATCACTCACCTAGAGCCAGACATCCTGGAATGCGAAGTCAAGTGGGTCTTAGGAAGCATCACTACGAACAAAGCTAGTGGAGGTGATGGAATTCCAGTTGAGCTATTTCAAATCCTAAAAGATGATGTTGTGAAAGTCTTGTGTCGATATGCCAGCAGATCTGGAAAACTCAGCAGTGGCCACAGGACTGGAAAAGGTCAGTTTTCATTCCAATCCCAAAGAAAGGCAATGCCAAAGAATGTTCAAACTACTGCACAATTGCACTCATCTCACAAGCTAGCAAAGTAATGCTCAAAATTCTCCAAGCCAGGGTTCAACAGTACATGAACTGTGAACTTCTAGATGTCCAAGCTGGATTTAGAAAAGGCAGAGGAACCAGAGATCAGATTGCCAACATCCACTGGATCATCTAAAGAGAGGGTAGGCAAGCAAACAAACACCACCCCCAATGCAGAAAGGTCACTCCCATGGTAAAGGGATACTTTGCCTTCTCTAACCTTGCAAACTTCAGCATCCTAACAGGAATGTCAATGCTGAGGCCGGATGAGAGCTGTCATACACTGTACTAGCATCTGTGCCATCAGGGGCACTTTGGAGGGATCTGATTAAGGGGCTGATCCCAACCATCTACACAGACTACTCATTTTTACACAATATTTGGGGTTTTTTTTTGCTATGTATACCCCTGAAAGGTTAAAAATATCTTTTTTAACTAATAAGGATGAATTACATTACTAACAATTGTCACCCTGTTTATTTAACTTATATGCAGAGTACATCATGAGAAACGCTGGGCTGGAAGAAGCACAAACTGGAATCAAGATTGCCAGGAGAAATATCAATAACCTCAGATATGCAGATGACACCACCCTTATGGCAGAAAGTGAGGAGGAACTGAAGAGCCTCTTGATGAAAATGAAAGAGGAGAGTGAAAAATTTGGCTTAAGGACCAGAGCCAGGATTTGGACCCAGAGGTTTGACTTCCAAGTGTGAATTATTTTCTACTACTCGGCCTCTCTGCTCAGACCTCAAGGTCAAGTTCAGCCAAATTTTAACAAGGGATTTAGCCAGGAATCTATAATTTTACTTTGTTCAACCAACACACATTGTGAACTTTCTAACCATCAGGTCCAGGACAGACCCAACTTCCCTCCTTGTTTTGTCTGAAACTGAAATCCTGGTCCTTACCCTCTCTTACTCTTCCAGACAAGTTCTTGCTGCAGTAGTTGCTTGCTCTGAGCAATGGACCTGTCGTGGCCCCTTGATGCTTCTTAACTTAAAAAAGGAAACAAAGAAACAAAAACAAACTGTCCCAACTTTTGCCTGGACACTTGAGTTCTTTTGTGAAGTAGTATTTCCTCAGCTCCAGAACCATCTATAAGCCCCTGCCTTTCTATGCCCCGTGCTACAGACATAAAAGGCACTCAAATACTTGCTGCAAAATGGAAAAGACACAGTTTTTGCTTAGGTGTTAGAATCCAATCTTGATTGATTATATATTAAAGAATTTTGGTGATACTTGTCTATCTAATCCACTTTCATGCTACCTGGATTTGCGAACTTGCACTGGATTGTTGAATCATATATATATATATGTATGTGTGTGTGTGTGTGTGTGTACGCATGCACATGTACATATTAATATATATTGACTATAAATACATATCAATCTTAACAGAAATCAATGCAGAACACTCATCGGAAGGACTGATACTGAAGCTCCAATACTTCGGCTACCTGATGCAAAGAGCAGACTCATTGGAAAAGACCCTGATGCTGGGAAAGATCAAAGGCAAAAGGAGAAGAGGGCAGCTGAGGATGAGATGGTTGGACAACATCATCAATTCAATGGACATGAACTTGGACAAACTCCGAGAGATAGGACAGGGAGGTCTGGTGTGCTGCAGTCCATGGGGTTGCAGAGTTGGACATGACTTGGCGACTGAACAACAACATAAATACACACACACACATATATACACACACAAACACACACACATATATATAGTCAGTAATAACAAAAATAGTACCTACTCTTTATAGTCACTTGCTGTTTATCAGTGTGTGGGTGCTGTCACTTCAGTTGTGTCTGACTCTTTGCGACCCCATGGACTGTAGCCATCCAGGCTCCTCTATCATGGGATTCTCCAGGCAGGAAAACTGAAGTGGGTAGCCATTTCCTCCTCCAGAGGATCTTTCCCGCCCAGGGATCAAATTTGCATCTCATATCTCCTGCACTGGCAGGTGGGTTCTTTACCACTAATTACTATTCACATTTAACAGAAAACAGGCTTAGAGGTGTTCAGCAACCTCAAAACAGTAAATGGGGCAATCAGAACCAAAGCTGGAGTTTTCTGTTTCTACTATACCACACTTTGTTGATTTCTATCACTGACACCAAAAATATCAATAATTTCACTTTAGCATCAATTTATTCCCCATACAAAAATTTCATGGCACCAGTGAAGACAGAGATTAGAGTGGACCCAGCTCTAGTCATCCAGTTGTCGTTTCACAGCTGTGTCTGGACTGTTACCCTGTCAACCACATGGACTATGCACCCTGTAAAAAGGCATATTAAGACTGTATGCTAAAAATCCTAGATGGAACACATGATGCAGTATGGAGGGGGGTGATTCAGAACCCCACATATAGTACAGATAAAGAGTCTAGAACTAGTATGTCTCACAGAGAATCTAAGTGTGCCCACTCAGAGTGGAAGAATTAATTCCAGAGGCACCTAGAAATGCCAGAAAATACAATGTATTTTACAAAGTTGGATACAAAATCCAATCCTTAATTGTGCACATTTAACTTTTCAGTTCAATCATGCCCTCAAAGAAAATCAGGAGTTAGCTGCTAATTTGGCTCTTGGCCTGGCTGCCCTTTGGAGGAAATATGAACTGATCTGCTTTGGAAATATTTTATCTCATATTTGGAAATACGTTAACAGGTGTCCAGAATAACGCAAATGTACAATTCAATTTGAGAACTGATTTGGTCCTTATTTAGGACTACTTCTGAAGGACTAAGGGAAAAAAGGGAATTTACATGGGAAATACCATATGGCTTCTATTGGGACCTTTTATTAGCAACTGTGCCTGGTACAGAATAAGTGCTCTATAAATATTTGTTGAATGAATGAATAATAATGAATGATAACATTAGTCCACAATTATTAGCCAGTCATCAAAAAGCCTATGTAAAGAACTTTTTTCATAAAATCTTGGTGACAGGTATAGCTTATTCTCTAATTCTTTAAAGGATATTAGTAAGGAAAGCTTTAATATGAAGTGGCCTTGGATTTCAAGTGCAGGCTCTACCATTTCTTAGCTGTGTCATGGTGGGTAAATCGCTAAACTTCTCTGAGCTTCAGTTTCCTAATCTATACAATAGAGCTAATCTTGTGCTGTGCCATGCTAAGTCACTTCAGTCATGTCCGACTCCTTGCTGCCCTATGGGCTGTAGCCCACCAGACTCCTCTGTCCATGGGATTCTCCAGGCAAGAATACTGGAATGGGTTGCTATCTCCTACTCCAGGGAACCTTCCTGACCCAGGGGTCGAACCTGCATCTCTTACGTCTCCTGCACTGGCAGACAAGTTCTTTACCACTAGCACTACCTGGGAAGCCCCAATATTTACCTTACAGTTTGATTTTAAAGATCTGCAGTAATGTTTATAAAGAGCTTGACTTGCACACTGTACTCCATATATGGTGATTATTATTATGAAAGGGAATGCTCATTTTCATCAGCAAAGTTTATCCCTTTGTCCTCAAAATAGGAAGGTTCTTCCAATACTGGCCGAGGTCAGGACTGCCATCAGCCAAGGTAGGGAACATTCTCATTTTCACTTTCAAAATCAGAGAATGGCACAGCTCTAAAGTAGAAAGGAACCAGCAGCACATGTTTTTAAATATTCATAAGGGCTGGAAATGTCTTACTCCTTTCGTTTTCTCTGCCATCTGCTTTTGTTTCTTTTCTTTTCATTCTTATGCCACAGCTGCAAATGAAAACAACCATACAATAACCCAAGTTAAATAAAAAAAATCAAAATAAAAACAATCTGATGAATAAAAAGAGAAGATGAATTATAAAGTTTTTCCCTGAGCTCACAAGGCAGAAGAAACAAGAAAAACGTTTGATGTGAGTAAAACCTTCTGGAAACCCAAATCCATGTCCCATGTTTATAATAACCATAATAAGAGCAACCACCATTTACTAAATGGTCCCTATGTGCCACTTGATATCAGTATCTCTAATTTCTAAAGCCATTCTTCAAAGTAGGTAAATCAAACCCATTTTACAGAAAATGAAATGTCAAATCAGAGAGGTAAAATAGACTTTTAATAGTTACACAGCTATTAAGAGATGAAACAGATCTGAACTTGGGCCTCTCTGAATATAAAGCTCAGACACTTTTCTACCGCTCTCTCCAAAAATGGGAAGGAACGTGAAAAAAATTAATTTGGGAAATATTTAAGGCAGACTATTTGTATTAAATGGATTTTCTTCAGATAATTAAAATCTGTGATTAAAGTTAACTTAGATAATTGGTTGTTGTATTTGTGAATGTGCAATTAGTCTTCCACATAATTGCTGGGTTTCAGCATCATACTTTTCATGTATTCACTGCATCCCACAGCTTTGTTACACTGGCTTCTGTGTTACCAAAGGCCCACGTTACAGCTCTTGGGGTTTCTGGGTCCAAGGACTATGATCTATGATACCAATAGTAGGGTCTAGGTTCAACCCTGTTTTAGCATGTCTTTGTCCAGAAGTCAATGAACACCTTATCTTCAAGTGTAATGTAAAAAGCTCTTACAGCCTACACTGTTGTCCTGAAAACTTCTAGCAGCATGTACCTGAAGAAAAACTGGCAGCAGTGGTCCTCATGTGTTAATTACACTTGCGAAGTCTATTATGCATAGAAAGGGCACCTGCTGGCAGTGAAAATGACTAGAATCTGCCCTTCCTGTGCAGTGAGTAAATTGAGAGTTCATTTCTACAGGAGATAATAGTTTTCAGATTCCATTTTGTGTATCCCCTGCATGGGGACGTACTTAACATTTAAATCATCTGCAGAGGAACAAACCTCCTTCAAACTTATATGTTTCAGGCTCCTAGCACTTTACTTAAAATGCTGGTTATCCCTGCTGGCTCTTACCACCAAGGATTAAACTCAACAGTGGCGAAAATCACCAAGCACAATAGAATAAGGTTATTAGCATTGACTCAAATTTCACGACATTTGTAGTTTCTGACCAAAGCAGTGGTAGCAGGCTGAAGGTGATCAAATCAAGCCTTAAATAGAGGATCTGTTTTTTCTCTTGGGGTCTTTTATTTCATCATTCTTACATCTTGCAGTTAACAAACAGATACCAATCCCCACAGGCCTGTAATCATCCTATGGTCCAATGTCAAAAAGTTCTTTCATGAAAACAAAAGACCAGGAGAGAGACTGCGATCACACAAACAGAAACTGCCAATACGGAGCCTAATCACAAAACCCACTCAGGCTCTAAAAATTAACAAGCCTCAACTATGAGCTTTTAGAGTGAAAGTTTGGGGGTGACAAGGGCTTGGCAACCGTCCTTGCCAAGTCTTCCCTTCTCGGTTAGAGCTGCTGCACCATTGCTCTCGGTCAGGCTGATAAAAGTCCTTGAGAGGGTTAGAGTTTGAGAGGAAGCTGAAAAGAGGATTGTGGGTCAGCTTCCACAGGAAAAAGTGAAACAGCTAATAAATCCTCTAAGCAAACAAGAAAGGAGGGCTGGGACCTGAGATGGTGGCTGGAAGTAACAACTGGCCAGAATAAACATTGATTTTTTTTAAATGAAACTTTTCAATTACAGAACTATACTTTTTCATTGTTAGAAATATTTGAAAGTATGGAAAATAAAATAAAGATCATGCAGAATTCTTCTCTCTCCCCCACAACACAAATTACTGTTAACATTTTGGTGCCTTTCCTTCCAGATTTCTGCCTCTTTATATGTTTGTTTGTGTGTGTGTATCTAATTTTCGTGTTATATATATGCTGCTGCTGCTAAGTCGCTTCAGTTGTGTCCAACTCTGTGCGACCCCATAGACTGCAGCCCACCAGGCTCCGCCATCCCCGGGATTCTCCAGGCCAGAACACTGGAGTGGGTTGCCATTTCCTTCTCCAATGCATGAAAGTGAAAAGTCGCTCAGTCATGTCTGACTCTTAGCGACCCCATGGACTGCAGCCTACCAGGCTCCTTTGTCCATGGGATTTTCCAGGCAAGAGTACTGGAGTGGGTTGCCATTGCCTTTTCCAATATACATATATACATATATATATACACCTGTGTATATATATATACATTCAACATTCAGAAAATTAAGATCAAGGCATCTGGTCCCATCACTTCATGGCAAATAGATGGGGAAACAGCGGAAACAGTGGCAGATTTGATTTTTTGGGGCTCCAAAATCACTGCTGATGGTGACTGAAGCCATGAAATTAAAAGATGCTTACTCCTTGGAAGGAAGGTTATGACCAACCTAGATAGTATATTGAAAAGCAGAGACATTACTCTGCCAACAAAGGTCTGTCTAGTCAAGGTTATGGTTTTTCCAGTAGTCATGTATGGATGTGAGAGTTGGACGGTAAAGAAAGCTGAGAGCTGAAGAATTGATGCTTTTGAACTGTGGTGTTGGAGAAGACTCTTGAGAGTCCCTTGGACTGCAAGGAGATCCAACCAGTCCATCCTAAAGGAGATCAGTCCTGGGTGTTCATTGGAAGGACTGATTTTGAAGCTGAAACTCCAATACTTTGGCCACCTCATGCGAAGAGTTGACTCACTGGAAAAGACCCTAATGCTGGGAAGGATTGAGGGCAGGAGGAGAAGGGGATGACAGAGGATGAGATGGCTGGATGGCGTCACCGACTCGATGGACATGGGTTTGGGTAAACTCCAGGAGTTGGTGATGGACAGGGAAGCCTGGCGTGCTGCAATTCATGGGGTCGCAAAGAGTCGGACACGACTGACTGACTGAACTGAACTGATATATATACATACACATAATTTCTGTTTGTTTTTATAAAAATGGAGTAATGGTGACTGTAGCTATAAAATTAAAAGACGCTTGCTCCTTAGAAGGAAAGCTATGACAAACCTAGACAGAGTATTAAAAAGCAGAGATATCACTGTTGACAAAAGTCCCTACAGTCAAAGCTATGGTTTTTCCAGCAGTCATGTACGGCTGTGAGAGTTGAACCATAAAGAAAGTTGAGTGCCGAAGAACTGATGCTTTTGAATTGTGGTGCTGGAGAAGACTCTTGAGAGTCCCAGTCGATCTTTAAGAAATCAACCCTGAATATTCATTAGAAGGACTGATGCTGAAGTTCCAATACTTTGGCCACCTGATGCAAACAGCCAGCTCATCAGAAAAGATCCTGATGTTGAGAAAGACTGAGGGCAAAAGGAGAAGGGGGCAGCAGAGGATGAGATGGTTAGATAGCATCACTGACTTTATGAACATGAATCTGAGCAAGCTCCAGAAGACAGAGAAGGACAGGGAGCCTGGTGTGCTACAGTATGTGGGGTTACAAAGAGCTGGACACAATTTAGTGACTGAACAACAACAACATCTATTTTAGGGAAAGTTACTAAACCTTTTGTGGCCTTGGTTTACTGACCTGTGAAATGGAGCTAATAATACTTGTCTTACAGGGTTGCTGGAAGAATAAAATGAGATCACAGATGTAAAGAGATGGCCCAGTAAGTGGTGAGGGGACAGGCAGGAGGCACAGTAGAGATTCAACTGTGGCAACCATTGTTATCTCTGATGTTATTGATGGAGCATTTTCTTCTTCAATTTTGGGCCTCCGAGCTGCTGGTTTTAGACTAGATAACAATTTAGCAATCAAAACTTTCCAAGTAATGGAAAGTGAAAGCTGTACCATTAAAGAGGCAGAGGGACTACAATGACTTTCTCAGCTCCATCAATCCTTGCACACACAAGCCCCTTGGAGTTCCCACCTGAAGTATCAAGACACACAGCTAAGTCTCTTCCAGGAAGAACTCCAAATCAGCCTCCCTCCCTTCTTCAACTAAAACACATTTCACTCAATAGTGAAATTCCCCTCAAAAGAATTCCCCTCAAGAGTGTTTTGAAGCCTGGCTTGTACTCCCAAACCACAGCTGAGGGCAAGTCTTACAGAACGTGCCAGGGCACAGCTGAAACTTGAAGACCTTGGGGATCTCAATTGTTCTTGACACCAGTTTCCAATTTGTCTTAGGAAAAAAAAAAAAAAATCACACAACTATTTGGTGCTTTGGTTTCCCTACACCAAGGAAAGGGGAAGGTATTATCTACCCACTTGAACTCTCTAGAATGCCATGACATATATGAAAGCTGTTTGGAAACAAATGGGCCAGTGCAATCTGGTGATCTAAAACTCAGATCACTTTGAAGTTAGTATTTTTAATTTACAGTCACCAACCGCATTACAAGTTATTGACCTAAGATGCCTGGTCATTATCTGGAGAAGGAACAGCAGAGGACAGGGTGGGCAGAGGCCTTACCAGCAGTAGTCCAGCAGATGTGGAGGCAGGACAGGGATGTACACATGCTGCCAGAACATGGGGTAGAGCATCGCAGCAGACCCGTGGATGCAGGCAGTCAACTGTAACAGAGATTAAAGATTCAGAGCTAAACAGTTAAAGTTGGGAGACACTCATTTGAGTTCAACAATAAAATTAAATATATACTTATCAACATATTTAAAATAAGTTAACGCAATAACCCTAATTCAAACTTAATAAGAGCTTCATTTTCCAAAAAATGTATTTTTTTTCATGATTATAAAGCTAATATACAATGACAGCAGAAAATTTAGAAACTGGAGAAAAAGATTAAAGTCTTCACCATCTGAAGATAACTTAACATTTTGGTATATTATCCATGTATGTGTATGTGTGTGCTCAGTCATGTCTGACTCTTTGAGACCCCATGGACTGTAGCCTGCCAGGCTTTTCTGTCCATAGAATTTTCCAGGTAAGAATACTGGAGTGGGTTGTTATTTCCTATTCCAGGGAATCTTCCTGACCCAGGGATAGAACCTGCCTCTCTTGCATTGGCAGGCAGATTCTTTACTACTGCACCACCTGGGAAACCCATTACCTATATATGGACTTTTCTAATAAAATCAGGATTACTGTAAATACAGTGTTAACTTTCCCTTTAAGTTAATATTATTTGCTGGCATTTTCCCTAATCTTTAAGTATTCTTAGAAAACATCTTTTAATGCCACCCAATGAATTTCTCATATTATATTTAACCACTCTTCCATCATTAAGTTATATACTTGGATCAACTCAATAACTTTTATATATGGTTCCTACATGCAGAAGTTAAAGACAAAGGTTATAAATATTTCAAGGCACTTAACAAATATAAATATAATAAATGTATTCATATAATAAATAGACCAAGGATTGAGGCTCTTTGTACTCCCCCAGCCATGTGCTGGACTGCTGACCTCCCTGTACCTATCTTCACTTTATTTTTATTTCTCTGATCATGACTGAAGTTGAACATCTTATTATATATTTCTTAAGTAAATGATCTGTTCATGTTCTTAGTCTACTTTTTCTAAAGAGAATTTAGTATATTTTAATTGATTTAGAAGTAAATTCTGGATATGCAAAGGACAGTAATCTTTTGTAAGGGTTTTTGAAAATAATTTATCCTTATTTAATTTTCTTTGAATTTTTGGGTAAAGAGAAAGCTTAAATAATTACATGGGTAAATATTTCCCTTCATGATGGTTTCCACTGTTTTTATACTAAGTCCTCCAAATTCTTCCTCAGCATTTAACTCTTAAATCCATCTGGAATTAATTTAGGTTTAAAGGCTAAGGTGAGAATTTATTTTTTCCACAGAGTTAATCAACAGCTCCAAAACTGTTTACTAACATCCTTCCACTCCCTCTTTTTCTGGCTTGTCTCTATTTCATATTTCTTTTTTTTCTTAAGAGCTACATCTATGATACAGTCAGTATTTGATATAACAGAAAAATTAGGAAACAAAGATACAATGGAATAAAACTGCTACAAAATTCAATACAGTGAAAGAAGGAAAAGGCCAACACCTTTGGAGATAGGGCTATGAAGTGACAAAAGCCAACAACACATGTTTCTTTCTGTCTTTTTTCTTTAATGTTTCTTTGGTTTCTGGGAAGCCTGTTCCCATGAGGACTTTGCTTCTTTTGGAAGCTGTTAACCAGCCTTTGCTGACAGAAGGACATTTACGTGGCAAAAGAGTGACGCGGCAAGGCCCAGTTAAAAGAATCCCAGAGGTTAGTGTAACATGAACAGCTTTAAATTGGATATTCTGCTGATGGTTCACTGTTGTGAGAGCTGTGTATTAAACCCAAGGCTGCTACTTTTTTCCCCTCCTTTTTCCCTCTAGACCCTGTTCTTTAAATCAGGTACATGCCATGAACAGGAGCTCATCCAACAAGCTCTCAAAAGCAAGTCCCAGTGACTCTGCCAAGGCTTGTAGGTTTAATCCATCTTTTCTCAACCCATTTTGGTAGGTTTCCACATAAAAAAGGCTGTCTGTCATATTATACACGACTAATATCTTCAGGCTTAGAAGAGATAAAAAATCTTTGCTGGTGTTGAGTGAGTGGAAAATGAACCAACTTTACTCCAACTCTACCCTGAAGTCAGGCTACAAGGTTTACAACAGCCTTCAGTCCCAGCTTTCTTCTTCTCCATCCTTTAACCAAGTGCCAAAGTACGCATTCTAAAGTGCAGGTCCAGTCATGTAACATCCTGTTTTGAAGGTGCTTGGGGGCATACCTGGAACAGGCATGTCTTCGTGTCTTCAGCTCCCCATCTACCTATAGAGAAGCATCTCCAGCCACAGTCCTTACTATCTTCTCCAGGTTTATCCTTGGAATAAACTGTTTGCAGATTTAGGAGTAGATATGTACTCCTTTTCCTGCCCTCTGTATTCCCACAGGCCCAGATCCACGCCCCTAGAGTCTGTTCACTATCTTCTTCTGCAAAGCTCTGCATGGCTCCGCTGGGCATGTGTCTCCTTTACTGATGGGATTATAACTGTGTGAGTTTGTCCTCTCACTGTAAAGGGCAGAAAGACCCTGTCTCTCTTTTGCTCAGTGGCACAGTAAATATATACACACACACATATATATATATATACATTTATGTGCTAGGTAATGCAATGTTTCTTGAATAAATATAAAACAATTCCCACTTAGAATATACTCATAAAGACAGTTAGTGGCTTGGTTTTTCATGCTCCTGCTGCTGCTGCTAAGTCGCGTCAGTCATGTCCGACTCTGTGGGACCCCACAGACGGCAGCCCACCAGGCTCCTCCGTCCCTGGGATTCTCCAGGCAAGAACACTGGAGTGGGTTGCCATTTCCTCCTCCAGTGCATGAAAGTGAAAAGTGAAAGTGAAGTCGCTCAGTCGTGTCTGACTCTTCACAACCCCATGGGCTACAGCCTATCAGGCTCCTCCGTCCATGGGGTTTCCCAGGCAAGAGTACTGGAGTGGGGTGCCATTGCCTTCCTGAACCACCATTTTCATGAGTCTCAGAGAATAGAGTATAAGACTCAAATTCCAAAACAATAACAGTAAGCTTAGACATACAAATACACTACTTTTGGAAAATCAAGTCAGTGGATTCATCCATCCATTTATTTAATAATATGCCTACTCTGTAACTCTACAACACACCAAATAAATAAAAGCACTTAAAAGTCTGTATGGTGCCACCCAGATATAAGGTATCATCATCACGTGTATTCACCAGTAATTCTCTTTGAAAAGTCTTTTAATAGAATGTTCCTGGTTAAGACAGAACTTGAATACCAGCCTCTTTTTAGCTTAAATTGGTTTGAGTCTAAATCCTATTTCAAGCAACACAGTGGCACGGATCTTATCTTCAGACAATGTCCTTTTCATGTCTCCTTAGCCTAAAAAAAAAAAACAAACCCTAGCAAGCTAAATGACAAGGTTTTAAAATTACTTATCCCTCCTAAAAATCAAACTTTTAAGATGTCTGATCATCATTTTCATTGGGAGATTTTCTCAGTGCCAAATCTCTGCAGCTATAATAAAATGCTCTTACCCATTTGGTTGAAAAACAAACAAACAAACAAAAAGAGTTGTTTGGCTCTTTTCCAAAATACTAAATGACATACACAGTGTGTATCATTTCTTAGAAATAGTGGCTAAGTGGACCACAGAAAAGCATTATGACACATCTTTGCTTAATCAGAAATAATATATATTCCATACATTATCATTAGCCACTTACTTAAAAAAAAAACCAAACCTCTAAAACCAACCCTATTAAAAAAAAATATGCTTATTCCTTACAGAATACAAAATTTAAAAGTAATGAAAGTATATAATTTGGACTGTCGTCAACAAAGGGGTATTGTGAATATTTAATTGAAGTGCAAGTTGAGGAAAATGATCCTATCAAAATCTCACTCAGTGGGAGAAAAGAAAGATAGTATGTGTAAAATTTGCCCAAAGTCATTAGTCACAATGAATATTCATCAGAAGCCAATTATCAATCCCATTTAATGACACCCCAAAAGATTTTGCCCTAAAGCAGCTGAATAGTCTAAGACTCCAGACAAAACTAGACAAATTACACAGCCAACAGCTAGTCTAGCCAGGACACAAATTGTAAAGTAAACCACTGGTGGGTTTTTGGATGCACTTTTAGCAAATTCTATCCTCAATTAAAGGTGCACAAGGTCAGTCTGATTTTGGAGCTTTCTTTTTGGCTGCATAGTTTCCTTTGAGGCAAAGGGAGAGAAAGGAGAAGCAGTGGAGGTAGGACACGAATGAAGAGCAATCAAGGATAGGATTTGAAAAATCAGAGACACATTTTTTTTTTTAATTTGAGGTATTTCTTAGGGATAATACCCAGATTGTCACAATCTTAGATACCAATCCAACTGATTCCTAAGAGAATCCTGCAATTTAACATGGAATAAAAGTAAAGAGACCCTCATTAAGGAAAAAAAGTAATCTCAACAGTGTATGTGCCAGGCACCCTGCCAGGGGTTTACGTGTTAAGTCACTTCAGTACTTCAGTTGTGTCCAACTCTTTGCGACCCTATGGATTATAGCCCACCAGGCTCCTCTGTCCATGGGATATTTCAGGCAAGAATACTGCAGTGGGTTGGCATTTCCTACACCAGGGGATCTTCCTGACCCAGGGATCAAACCCTCCTCTCTTACAGGTCCTGCATTGGCAGGCGGGTTCTTTACCACTAGCGCCACCTGGGGGATCCCATGGACTGTAGCCCACCAGGCTCCTCTGTACATGGGATTTCCCAGGCAAGAATACTGGATTGGGTTGCCATGCCCTTCTCCAGGGGATCTTCCTGACCCAGGGATCAAACCCACGTCTCCTGCACTGCAGGCACTGGCAGGCAGATTCTTTACCACTGAGCCACCAGGGAAGCCCCTGGGTGTTTAGGATCTTGCAAAATACTGTTTTAGAGGTAGGAATGTGTGTGTGTGTGTGTGTGTGTGTGTGTATGTACACATATGTATTCAACACCACACTTCACAGATAAGAAAACAGTTTCACAGGTGAAATGAGTTGCCCAAGACCACATAGCTTGTAAGTGACAGACGGGACTCTGTAGTAAGAGACATTTCCAGGTCTGTCAGATTATAATACGCACCTCCACAACACAAAAGTTAACTACAAATGTTCTGAGTGTCTATACTGTGCCAATATACCAGGCTCAGGATTCTGAACTAGGTGTCATATTGTCCCTGTTGGCATGGCCAAATTATGTAGAATTTGCCATGCTGTTAGATGATCAAATATCTAAAGCAAAATACCAATTAACAGAAAATGATTTTAAAAACAAACACAGTTGATCATTTCCTGAGGATAAGTTACATTTAAGTAAGGTAGTGTAGTATCTTTAATACATAGGAAATTCTAGACAATGAAGTAACGAGTGTTAAAGGGAAAGGTTTACATTCCCATTTGGGCACTAGAAAGTCCTACTGGAAAGTCTGGCTTTCATACACTTTCATGGAGTATCCACTAAATCTCTTTTTTATCTGTGCAAGTCATTTCCACTCCTGGGTCTCAATGGAAAACAAGAGGTTAGATTACATGATCCCTGTCCCCACTTCCAGTTTTGACAACTTTGATCTAGAGGAACTGCTTATCCTTTGACGTAAAGAATGTTTCTCCTCTTCCCCAGTTCACTTTCCTCAGCCATACTAAGTGCAAGGACAACAGACTGTCTCAAAATTGGTCTTGCTTTCTCATCTCTGCAGTCACAGGCGCACCTGAGATTCATGTGGTCTCCGGGAAGCACCACCTTTCAATCACCTCATCTCCATCACCTGACTGTGGAGGGTACAGCCTTCCTCCATGCTTGGCCCTTGACACTCGAAAGGTCTTAGAGGTAGATGATCTTAGGAGATCAGGGGCATGAGACTAAAGATGTGAGTTCCTCAAGGACAGAGACCACATTTGATCCTCTCCTTATCTCTAACTCTGCTTGACACAGAGCAGGTGCTGAACAAGTGTTTGGGGAATGTTAGAATGCCTCCAGCTTAACATCATGAGGAATGGTAGACAAGATTACCAGGCATTTAACAAATTGCTTAATAGATCACAACTAAAAGCTAAATTCTGAAAAGGTATTGAGACTGCAAGTTTCAAAAGTTGAAAAAAAGGAAAAAAAAAATCAGATGGTCAGAGTCACTCTTCAAATACAAGAACTCAGAATGTTAAAAGATTAAACTGACACCTGCTTCATCACAGGGTTAGAGGCATCTGGATTTCTCCTCTGAAACCTAACATCGGGAAACTGATAAAACGAAGAATATAGAAAGAATACCAGATTATTAACCTTAAAGATGGGTCATTTTTCAGTCTACTTATTTCAGCCAAGAATAATCTTATGTAGAACAATTGTACAAAACTGTATGAATCTTACAAAAGTTGTTAGCTTTCTCAATTTGAGAACTAGATTCTTCTATTTAATTATAAAGCATCCTTGAAGTCATAAGTAAATGGTGCAGTGATACAGACAATGTGATTCAAACAGTGTTTTGATTTTTATTTTATTCTCACATGTAAAACCCATTATAAGATCAGCAAAAAGTTTTAAGTAAAACCTTCAGGGACTCTGAAAGTTAATGTACTCAAACCTTCGAAGAGTACTAGAAAAACCTTTAATTATAAATGGCTCAATTGTACTTACTATATAGTTAGTGAGGGAAGAGTTGACTTTTTAAGAAACTATCCAAGATGCTTTAGCAGGAAGAGAACTTAGAAAACCTAAGAAATTAAAGGCCTTCAGCTATTCTAGACAGAAACTGGACATGTGAGCAGAAAGAAGGAAAAGAGTAAAGAACGCTCTGCTTTTCTTAGAAGTCAAATTCAGTGCTTCAGTATTCATTTTTTTGTGGGGTTGGAAGGGCAATCTTTCTTCAAGTAGTTTTTCTTTCAGTTGGGTGGAACCCATCTACCTCTTGCTTCTCCACTATTCTCTGGGGAGAGGGAAGGGAAAAACTTCCACAAAAACCAACACAGCACCATGAAGTCAAGTTGAGTGCCTTCCACTCAGAGAAGGATCATCCAGGAGGAACCTTTCCCAAGCAATCACTTGCCTACTCAATCCCACCCTCCCCTCTTTGTTCTTAAAGCTACTTACTAACTAGAGTGATCAGAGTAAGTTATTAACCAGAGCAACAAGTTTCACACCAAGATCTGACACTTCAAAACATCAAAGCAATTAAAACCATCAGAGAAACGTTTTAGCTACCAAAACAGAAGCCGACACTGTGGTATTACAAACTACCATGTAAATAAGCCTGCAGTATCATACGAGAGGAAACTTTTTGTAAGATGATAAAGAAAAAAGATAAAATTACATTGGGATTGATAACAGTTCATTCTAATTCATGGACAGCTACTTCTCTATTCTGTGCCTGTGACAGATAGTCTAATTGATCCTGGAGTCAGGATGTGCCCTGCAGATCCCTGCAAAGATGCAACCATTGTCAGTGAGTTCCAGTTGACACTCCAGAAAAAATCTATTTTCCACCTCAAGTCTAGTATAAGTGAATATTTATATTTCTTTGAAAATATTCCTAAGGTCATAATTTGTATTTAGCTAATTTACTGCTTTAATAAAGAATCTCATTTTTTAAAAGAAAGGAAGCATAATTGAACACAGAATCATGAATACCTCGCTATCAATCATCCCGTATGTGAAAAAGAAACTAAGAAAACTTGAGGCAGTAGGAGTTACTAGATTTGAAGGCATAGGGGAAAAAAAAAAAAACTCCCTCTGTATAGTTTTGTCAGATAAATTCAATCTCAGAAAGTAACACTGAATTCAGAAAGATTGAAGCTATGAACAGATATCACAGTGACCACTTACTCAGCATTTACTATCTGCCAAGCACTGTTCTAAGTGCTTCACATATACAATTTAACTCATTTAATCTCCACTGTAGCCCTATAAAGTAGGTAGCATTATTGTTCTCATCTATAGATGAAGAATTTAAGATTCCTAGATGTTAAGGTCTTGGATCTTGTGTGATCTTGTGTAAGGTCACAGTAGTAGTAGTAGAAGTAGGCTATAAACCTAGGGAGCCGAACTCCAGAGTTTGTGCTCTTAGCTCATAGGAAACTGCTTTTGTGATACAATCTGAATTAAATTGACAATTACCGAGTATACACTATGTGTATACACCATGCCCTCAAGCAATTCAAAATAGAGAGAAAAAGATCAAAATGCACACAATCAACTTCAACACAAAAGCATTATGAAAGAGGTGCTATAATAGAGGTTCAAGTGTGCTAGCATATAAAGAAGGAATCATTAATTCTGCCTGGGGCAAGAATCAGGCCTGCCTGCCAGAGAGAGAGAGAGAAAGAGAGTTAGGAGAGCAGAACCTGGAAGGATGAAGACAGGAAACAGTTAGTCTTCCTCCCTGGGAGTCTGCTCTGGCGGTAATACTGGGTCAAGTGAACACAGCAGTTTCTTAGGCCACTCCAGCTCTACACAGTGATGCCTGTGGAGATTTGAACAGGAAATGACAATTTAGTCAATGACTATGTGACTAGTGAGAAGTGGGTGGATATGGAAAATCTCATACGAGTTGCCATGACTATTCTGTTGCTTGGATTCATTCACCATCTACTCTCACCAGTTGTACTAATTAAATCTTCAGAGCTCTTCCAGGATCTCTATTGCCTTCTTTGCTTCAGAAAGTCAATCAGAGTTTATTGCCCTGAAAAGGTAGGATTCAGAGTCAACATTTACTAAATGAGTAGTATGTGTCCAGCAATGGGCTACAGACTTTCATATCTTTCAAAAACCCTGAGGGGGGTATTAACACTACCCTCTTTTTACTGAAAAGATTAAGTTGCCAGGGGCAACATGGCTAGGGAGGATCAAGTTACACAGGAAGAAATTCAACAAAACCATCTTGACTTGAAGCCTGATGCTCTCTCCTTCCATCTTGCTGTCCTTTTTCTTGGGAAAAGATAGCAGAAGCAGGGCTGTCTGAATCATCTAGCAGGGAACACACATAGATATCAAGACAGTAGAAGAGAAAAAACATGAATTTTCACAAGGTCTATGTGAACTCCTAATGATATAGTCTAACCTCACATCACACTACATTTGCTCATCAGTGACCATGCTTTCAGCTTGCAGAAATCAAAAAAAAATTTGAGTTCTTGACCTCTGACCACATAGTAGGTGCTCCAATTGTGTTAACAAAATCCACATAGATGTCTGCCAATGTGAGTGCCATTAGGGCTTTTGCAAGTATATTAAGATGTCAGTGACTTGAATATCACCTATTAGTGTTTTTTGGTAGAGATCTTATTCTTAAAAGAGTCATATAAAAAAGTTATCAATCCTATAATCTAAAGAACATACAATTTATTTCACAAACTGATTACACCACTAAAATAATACACAAGATACTCTGCCAATGTTCTCAATGCAACGGCTGAAAAGAAACATCACCTCTCTACATCTATTTATACTGATGTGTCTAAAATTACCCTAGTGGGGCTTCCCTGGTAGCTCAGTGGTAAAGAATTCGCCTGCCAATGCAGGAGACACGGGTTCGATCCCTGATCTGAGAAGATCCCGAACGCCGAGCAGCTAAGCCCATGTGCCGACAAATACTGAGCCTGTGCTCTAGAGCCTGGTAGCCGCAACTACTGAAGCTCGCACCCCTGAGAGCCCGTCCTCGGCAACAAGAGAAGCTAACCTGATGAGAAGCCTGAGCATCGCAACTAGAGTGTAGCCACGGCTCGCCGCAACTAGAGAAAAGCCCTCAGCAATAAAGACCCAGGATAGCCAAAAATAAATAAATAAATAAAATTGAAAAAATAAAAAAATAAAATTACCCTAGTGGACTACATCAGCACCCAACGGTACTCAGAGCTTAAATAGATTACTCTTAGCTCTGTCCTGCTCTAGACTAGCTAGTGTCAACAGTCAGAGCTCTCTCAGAAATATGGAAATAACTTTTTAGTGCTAATCTGTACTCACAAATGTCTTCTAAACAAACTTAATCAGCCTTTATTATATAGTCTCAAGATGAAAAGGACTCTACTGATGCAAAATAATCAAAGAATAAATACTATCTTAGAGAACTGGTTCTGAATCTGGTTATGGGAAACCTTAAAAAAAATAGACATTCCACAGTCCCATGTTAGACCTTTTGAATCAGAATGTCTAGAGGTGGTACCCAAGAACTTAAATTTTTATTATTATTTTTAACTTACTTAAATTGGAGAATAATTAGTTTATAACATTGTGATGGTTGTAGCCATATATCAGCATGAAACAGCCACAGGTATACATTTGTCCCACCGCATCCTGAATCCCCCTCCCACCTCCTTCCTTACCCTATTCCTCTGGGATTGTCCCAGAGCACCAGCTTTGAGTGCCTTGCTTCATGCATCGAATTTGCACTGGTCATCTATTTTACATATGGTAATGTATATGTTTCAATGCTATTCTCTCAAACCATCCCATGCTCTCCTTCTCCCTCTGAGTCCTGCCCTGCATGTAGGATCACTGGTATCATCTTTCTAAATTCCATATATATGCGTTAATATATAGTATTTGTCTTTCTTTTCAACTTACTTCACTCTGTATAATAGGCTCCAGGTTCATCCACCTCATTAGAACTGATTCAAATGCATTCCTTTTTGTAGCTGAGAACTTAAATTTTTAATAAGTTCTCTGAGTGATTTCTAACACAACTAACTCAGGGATCAGCATTTGGGAATCACTAACAATCTGAATCCTCTGTCTAGTCCAAAACATGTGCTCAATGTGTTGAAGCAAGAAGGGCAGGAGAGGAAGGTAAGAACTAGTAGGGAGACCATGGCTGGTTGAAGTCACAGCAATTTTTAAAGTACTGCAAATTAAACTGTTGTTACTCTATATATTATATAGCTTATACATTCTCTATAACATCAATGTTCTTCATTCTAGTTACAGTCTAACATGAACAAGAGAGAAGGAACTCGCACATAATGAAGAACATAGTTCAAAAAGCAGCTAAATGTATTTACATTTAAAGACCAGAGAAAAACCACATAAATAAAACATACCAATCTTTTCTATTTCCTGCTAATGGAAGTTCCTTTCATTTATTTCTAACAGTTTTTAATATTCTCTGAGCCACAATAAAATTTTATGTGATGGAGATTAGAGAGGCTATGCTATTTGAAAGTTTGGCTGCAGAGTCTGTATTTCATGCCACTTCATTACATTTTGTTAAGGATTTCCCTCTTCACCAAAAGGGATTAGTTTTCTTCTCACTTCTTTGAATACTCTTCTTGGGTTGTTAGTGTGAACTAGGTTAATCTCTCTTTTAACATATAAAAGATGAACAAACAAAATGTTCAATTTATTTTATTTTATTAAATGGAACACTAAATTTAGTCTTAGAATTCTCTGTTTGGTAAGTTTCCAGTTACAAGGTCTTGGCTTCCCTTGAGCACAGTTTGAAACAAAATAATGCAGTTTGTTCTGACGGCTGGAACATGCAGAGTGGAGTGTGCAGGCAAAGAGGCCCTGGCTCTGGTCCAGCATTTCAAACCTTCTTAAACTGCCACTCTCATCTAGGCTTCAAGGGCTGCAGATAAGCAAACAGGATTAGTTATTTCTAGCCCAGAAGAGCTAGAAAAGCTTTATACACATCATTTAGGGACATAGCCCACTCTACAAGTCAGGGTAGTCATGACCAGGTAGAGCTGATCAGGAAAGAAGTAAAGATGAAGCTAAGATCTGAAAAATTCCCTAGTCCACAAACTGACTTTTCTTAGGTCACAAGACCAGGTGGTGCTAAGACAGTGGATGCTATGAATGGAAGTGGGTAAGACAGGACTGGAGCAAGGTTGGGAAGTTACTCATCCCTTCACACTAACACTGAAGTGTCTACTAAAGGCCACAACTGAGGGTGCTGGGGGGAAAAAGAAATATCACCCACCACTCTCCAGGCCATCAAGTCCTGCCCAAGACACATTTTCTGGGACTAATAGGAAGAAACTGACAGGAAGAGATACTGGGCTTTTTTTTTTTTCCTTCTCTACATGGTGTACTTGGAGAAGGAAATGGCAACCCACTCCAGTATGCTTGCCTGGAAAATTTCATCGACAGGGAGCCTGGTGGGCTATAGTCCATGGGGTCACAGAGTCAGACACGACTGAGTGATTAACCGACACAACTTACTATTAGAAAAATAGTAATTCTTTTCATAGTTGTGGGTATCACACAAATAATTAGGTGTGGAGGCTCAATTAATTAGTTAACAGCCTTGCCACCAAATTGTGCTTCCTCCCTAAGAACTTGTTTTAAAAAGCCTCTCTTACGTATGACAGATATTCTTAACAATGTGCCTCTGGTTCTTGTGACAGTTCCCACACAAGGATTCTGATGTTTGTCTGAGAGGTGACACCCAATAAATATAACCTGGTCCCCACAGCAAGCACTCTGAAGGGGCCAAGATTCATCTGTGTAATTCCTGGTTGTTTCTCCTTTTTCTGAAGCCAAAGCCTCCCTTCCCCTGACACTACATCATAATGACCCACCTGCATGTCCTTTTCTTCTATGACGAGGACATAACCTTGGGCAAGAGAACCCATCTCTCTGAGTGGACAGATCATTCTGTAAAATGGGGATAATATTGCTCTTCTAGGACTTCTGTTGCAATTAGATGATATTATTTCTATAAAGGTCTTATTTTAGACCTACTTGCTATCCACAAGAGTTACCAAAAAACAATCTGAGTTAAACTCAGATATGAAAGTCTAGAAGAAAAATGAGGCCTTTGTGCTAGAAGAAATCTCACTGAAGCATTTACATTAGAGAACAAGATGTAGTTAAATCTTCCCTATTTATCATTTATAAAGGAAAACAATCAATATATACTGCACAAAAAGAACAAAAAGTTAACATTTTTCTTACACAGAATATCACAACATAATTGACCAAGAAAGCATGAAATGAATATTACCTGACTCTGAACTAAACATGGCTGGGTTTGTCTCTATTGACACACAGTCAATTTTATGAAATATGACACTCTGGGATGTTCAACAGCTTTTATCTTTCAGATGCTTGATGGCTCTGAGAAGCATCAAGCCTACATCTTTATGAAACAAAATTGAGAAAAATGTGGTTTGTCAAGGTATGGCAGGCCACATCTGGATCTGTCAAGAGAGGGTCATCAAAAACTTCAGGCTACAGTATTCTTTGCATTTTCCTTCATCAAAAAGATAATAAAAAGTCAGTATTGAGCAAGTAAAAGGCAACAATTAGAAAGCTTTTAAACTCTAAAATTGAAGAGGTCCAAAGGCTTGGATAAAAGGGATGTCTACTCAGCTACTTATCCCCAGAGAAGCTGCACAAAACAGATCAGGATGTTGCTGATCCCCTGTGAGGTAAAAGAAGACCCTCTCCTTCCCTAAAGAGACATCCACCATCAATTAGTAAAACTTAGAACTCAGTTAAGAATCAACTGTTTAAAAGTTTTTCAGTCAAAGTAATGTGTTTATAGCCTGAAAAACAAAACAAAAAGTGTTAAAGGCTTATACTATTGGCAAACAGTAGTCCGTCTCATGATATCCCTTACCCTTAATCAAAAGCAATCACATTCAACACAGTATTTATCTCCTTATTTTTAAAAAAATATTTAATTTAAAATTTTAAACATTAATATTTGACTTCCCACTATAGATGTTAATAATTTCTCAAAAACATATACATACACCTTATGCCAGATGGTTCTAGGACTTTTGCAACTCATTTTATTTGACATGAGGTCATTGGTGACCAAACAAAAGCTGTTTCAGTGGAGGTAGGGGCTATATCACAACACAAGACAGAGGAGAGAATGAGAGGAGAAGAATTAGACAGTAAACAGAAGTAACTCTCTTGAGGAATTTTATTCTAAAAGGAAGAAAAGAAATGGGATAAAAGGGACGTGTTTAAGGATGTTTTATTTTGAAGTTTGGGAGACACTATACTGTGCTAGTAAGTGCATAAGACTGTACCAGAAAAGGAAAAAAAAAAAAAAATGATGCAGGAGAGAGAAGCTCAGTGCTGGAGGAATTCCGTAAGGTGACAAGAAGGATGATGCAGTGTTAGCTTCCCTATGAGGCACTCCTTGGTCATCTATCTAAACTGCAATCCCTGCCACACCAGTCCCCGTCCACTCTCCTCCTCTGCTTTACTGTACTCCTTGTACTTAGAACTAGCTACTATTCTATGTATTTAACCCACCTCATTTATTGATCTACTCTACTAGAACATAAGCTTCATATGAGGACAGGGACTTTTGCCTATTTTGTTCACTGCTGTATCACCAGTACCTATGACAGTGCCACAAAAACTATTTGCTGAATGAAGTCAGGTGGACAAGTGGAATGGTTGGCCTAGAGAGAATGGACAGTTCATCCACAATAGAGAAGGTGAGTGGAGGACTAGCTACCACAGGTTGACAGGTGTGATAGGTGCTGGCGCCACTCTCTCCTGAGCACTTCCATTAGATACAGATGGAATTTCAGGTAATATTTTTCCCTTAGAAGTTTAGGCACTGCTTCACTATCTTCTCATTTGTAGAATTGCTACTGCGAAATCTTGTGCAAGTCTGATTCTCAACCTTTATACGAGGACTACTTTGTCTCTATCTCTGTATCATAAAATTTCATGATAAAAAGGGCTTTTTAACTTTCAAAGAATTCCTGAAGCCAAAACCTCCCTTCCCCTGACACTACATCATAATGACCTATGTGCCTGTCTTTTCGGTGACTACCATGTGGTCTTAGGCAAGTTAACCCATGTCTCTGAGTGAATGGGTCATTCTGTAAAATGGGGATAATATTGCTTTTTAAACTTTTTAAGAATTCTGAAATATATATACATATAAAAGCACATATACCATATAAGCAACATTTAAAAGAGAAAAAATTAAGACTCCAAAACCCAGCACCTGTTTAGAGTTGGCCAACTACAGCCCAAAGGCTAAGTTTGGTGTGCCTTCTATTTTTGTAAATAAAGCTTCTTAGAACAGTCACCCTCACTAGTTTACTGACTGTAAACGACGTCCTGCTGTGTGCATGTTAAGTCCCTTCAGCTGTGTCCGACTCTTTGCAACCCCATGGGCTAGAGCCCACTAGGCTTTTCTGTCCATGGAATTCTCCAGGCAAAGATACTGGAGCGGGTTGCCATTTGCTCCTCCAGTGGATCTTCCCGACTCAGGGATGGAACCCACATCTCTTATGTCTCCTGCATTGGCAGGCTGGTTCTTTACCACTAGCGCCACCTGGGAAGCCCTTGAGTCCAGTAATTGCATCAAAGACCATATTTACTATTGGACCCTTTAAAAAAAGTTTGCTGATCCTTAACCTAGCTCAAGACAGAAAACAATATTTCTGATGTCACATGTATGCCTCTTCCCAACTGTACTCCTTTCACTCCCTCTGAGGAAACTACTACCTAAATTTTGTATTAATCATTCCCCCTCCTTGTATATGCATCCTTAAATAATATGACCATTTAGTTTTTCTTACTTGAACTTTATATTAATGAAATCATACTCGATATTCTTCTGTAGCTTGTTTCTTTTACTCAGAATTCTGTATGAGAGGCCCAATCATACTGATAGTGGAGTTCATCTTCACTTATACAGTATTCTACTGTACAACTATGCAACAATTTATGAGTTCTCTGTTGACTGTCATGGGGACTGGGTTTATAAAACAAAAAACTATGTGATGAGCATGGCTGGACATGTATCCCACTATACATGATCAAAAACAGCATGTAGGTATGTGCACACAGTCCCCCCGACTCCACCCAGTTCTGCCCAAGAGTGGAACTGCTCAGTTTGGGGCATATGCAAATACTTCTGTACCACATATTCTTCAAAGTGTAGTACATGAAATTCTCTAGTACATCTGCAACATAACACTTGGCTTTATCAGATACCTAAATTTTGCAAACCTAGTGTTTTAATCACTGTAGTTTAAATTTGCTTTTCTGCGATTAATGTGGTTGAGCATCTTTCTGCATATTTATTAGCCATTTGTGTTTTTTCTGTGAAATGCCTATTTGTGCTTTTTGCCAATGTTTCTATTGATAGATTTGTCTTCTGCTTTTTTTTTAGTGTAGTTTTTCATATATTTCAGATATTAATCTTTTGTCAATTTTATAAATAGCAAATATCTCACCTCAGCTTGTGACTTGTCTTTCCATTCTTTGAATGGTATTTTTTAATGACAAAAATTCACAATTTTAATCTTTCTCTTTATACAATGCATAATTTGAATTATTTAACTGAATCCATTTCTACTCCAAGATCACAGATCTACTCCTATTTTGTCTTCTAACAGTTTTAAAATTTTGCCTTGATCCATTTGGAATTCAGTTTTACATGTTGTATAAGACATAAATTGTCTCCCTTTTCTTTCCTGTGTGGATAATCAGTTATTGAAAAGTCCATCCTTTCCCCCAGATTTTACAATGCCACCTCTGTGGTATATGAAGAACCCACACACATGTGATCTGTTTCTGCAATCTCTATTCCATTCCACCAATCTATTTGTGTATCCCTACACCATTACTCCCCAGGTGACAGCTAGTGGTAAAAAATCTACCTGCCAATGCAGGAGATGCAAGAGACTGGGGTTCAGTCCCTGGGTTGGGAAGATCCCCTGGGGAAGGGAATGGCAACTCACTCCAGTATTCTTGCCTACAAAATCCCATGGACAGAGGAGTCTGGTGGGCTACAGTCCATGGGGTCACAAAGAGTTGGACATGATTAAGCATGCATGCAGGCACATGACATTAGTAGCATCTTAATTACCAGAGCTCCATATAAAGTCTTGATGTCTGGTAAACTAAGCTTGGGGCTTCCCTGGTGGCTCAGACAGTAAAGAATCCACCTGCGATGAGGGAAACCTGGGTTCAATCCCTGAGTTGGGAAGATCCCCTGGAGGAGGGCATGGCAACCCATTCGAGTGGGTTACCTAGAGATTCTCTTGCCTAGAGAATCCCCATGGACAGAGGAGCCTGGTGAGCTACAGTCTATGGGGTCCCAAAGAGTTGGACATGACTGAGCAACTAAGCACAAAGCAAGCTTTACTAACCATTCTTTTTCTTCAAATATGTCTTGGCTCTTCCTTTGGCTTTCCACGTTAGTTTCAGAATCAGTTTGCCAAGTACTATGGAAAATCTTACTGGGATTTTGAATAGAAATGTACGCAATCTATAATATACATCATTTTGGAGTGAAATGATGCCTTCAAAATAATGAGTCTTGCTATTCATGAACATGGTCACGCTTTTTCTCTACTGAAAATTCATATATCAACATATGAGTTTCCCCTTGCAATAGTTAACATTGTGAGTTATAATAATAGATTTTCTAGTATTACCAGGCTTACATTTCTGGAATAAAATCAATTCAGTTACTATGAATTATATTTGTTATGTATCTGCTACTGTTTAGATTAAGATTTCTACAGTTATGTTAATGAGTAAGATTGGTTGATAAATTTTCTTTTTTGTGTGTCTCTTCATGTAGCTGAATGTCAAAATTATACAAGTGTCACAAGAAAAGCTGGGATGAGTTCTTTCTTTTTTCTTGACTCTTAAGAAGTTTGTCTAAGATTGAAATTACCTGTGATAAAACATACTTGTAAAACCATCTGGGCTGAGTGTTTTGGAAAGAAAATTTTTATGTATAAATTTCTATAAATTAAATAACCTATTCAATTTTTATTAAGAAGAAATAGGAAATTCAATTTTTATATTTCTTCTTAATTCAATTTTGGTAAATTATATTTTTCTGTTCATTTCACCTTAGTTATTGAATATTGGCATAAAATGAGTAACAGAAGTTTCTTAATACCTAAAATTTCTGCTGTATCTGCTCATTTTGCTTGCTAATTTACTCCTTTATTTCATTTTTGTTTTGGGGAGGAGCAGAAATAACTGCATGTTTAATCCACTACATTTATCTAAACAGTATCACACAAAAGGTACATTCTTCCTTATCTCTAAGACTGAGAAATAACAGAACATACTACAAACTGTTGTAGTGACAATTAAATGAGTTAATAGATGGAAAGGGCTTAGCACAGTGCCTGGCACATATTAAGGGATCGAAAATACTATGATAATATCATAGAGAATTCAATTCCAGTGTTATGATGTCCTATTTTTGTTCCACTTAAGTTTAATAGTTCAGAGCAATAGTAACTGGTTATTGGCTAGACTCTTTCAAATGTACTCAATCTATTTAGTTTCATAAGGAGGTAATGACAGGCAATATTCTCATTCTGAAACTCAGTCTGGTGTTCAGGCCCTGAGATTATGAACTACATTTATAGTCCAAAATAAAGTGCAAAACAAAGGAAGAGGCTTATTATAGGCTGTTTTCCCTTGAGGGCAAGGGCCATGCTTCTATCACCTACTAGTGCTATAAGCCTAGCACCCAACAGGCAATTAAAAAATTGTGCATACCTGACAAGCAAACAATACCAAAAAAATAAAATAATAAAATTACAATGAAAACCATAAGGAAAATTCTAATGGTCTCACTAGTTTGCATTTATTAGGTGCCTTGAATTCACAGGTAAACATGTAGGTAAATCAGAGGTCTATGATTCTATCCATAGGTCCTTCAATAGGGAAATTCCCACAACAAGGTCTTTCTACCCTAACAGTCCATTTCTTTATATAAATTTTACCTCAACAACAAAAATACTGTAAACATAATACATTTTAGTTAACAAACATCCTCATTTGGGGAAAGCATAGTGATGTTTGTGATTTACTTTGAAATACATCAAAAAATAAGATGGCTTGAAGAATAGTATGAGGAATGGATAAATATGTGCCAAAGGAAGCATAGTAATCCGTTAAATGGCAGAATCTAGATGGAATTATGCAGATGTTCACTGCAAACGATTTCAATTTTTCTATGTTGGAGGATTTTCATAACAGGTACTGGGAAAAATACAAACTCTTATACTTAGCAAATTAAAAAAATAACTTAAAAAGAATATGAAAAAATTTGTATTATATAGTGAAAGTTATTACAATGTAAAAAGAGTTCATCCCAATTTTTAACTCAAGAACCCTATAAGATAAATGGAAAAAGACATTAACAAAATACAAATAGGAAAAAAATGCATGAAAAATATTCAGTTACTTCTAACTAAAAAACTTAAAAATGAATCAAAACCGCAATACCATTTTATGCTATTTTGTTAGGAAAATTAAAGCACAGGTCCACAAGCACACATACAACTCTGGCAAGGATGCAGTACAAATGGTACACTCATGAACAACTGGCAACCTCCACAATATAAAAGCCAGTTTGGGAAGCAATTCGGCATCCATAAGGCATAGCACCTATCTGTCCTTTGACTTGGTGGTCCCAGTTCTTAAAATATGAACTGTATTAGTCAAATGAAGCCAAAAGATGTTCACTGCAGCATTACCTACTAAAGGATTAAACTATGAACAACCTAAATGGCCCTCAAGAGAAGAAAGATTTAGCAAATGATGGCATATCAGTATATGGAATATGATAGAGACATATAAAAAATGACAATAATGAAAGCTTATATGGAAATATTTGAAGTGTTCATCACACACAATCAAACAGGAAACTATAACTGATTGTTAAGCTACAAGAATAAATAAAATGTGCATTGACACTGTAAAGGGACATGAATAATTAATAAAAATGACATGTTATTATCTGAGAGGATTGTGGATGATTTCTAAAGTTTTGTTTAATCTTTCTGATACATCTTTCAATTAAGATAAAATGAAAAAGCCCATGTTGAGACTGTCTACTCACAGTGCTGAGTTTGCTGCAGATGATGAGTATCCGGCGTTCGTAGAGCATACTGGCATACAGATGTAACATGTTGTTTACATCCACAGCCACAAAATATTCTGTCAGATTTCTCTAGGAAAAAGAAGAAGGGAAGGTTTGTGGCTTATTTTGTTTGTTCTTATTAGAAACAGTATCTAACAGAAGCACAAGAAACAGAAAATAATCAGAAAGTATACTTCCCTCTTCCCCTGTCCTAGTCTTTCTCCCTGGGAGACCAGATCTCAGTCACATGTAAATCATGAAATGTGAAATTGGAAGAGAATTTAGAGATGAAGTAGTCTGAGCAACCACACCTCTCAATGGTGATTACAGTTTACAACATGAGGTCACACGCAACACTTTCAGTTCTGAAAGGTGAGCAGGACAAAAAGTCTGCAATCTCACAAATGAGGAAATCAAGGCAAAAGAGAGATACCAAGGTCAAAAAACCTACTGAGCGGCAAAGACAGAACTACAGCTCTAACGCCAGGTCCTAGAACTTTCCCAATGCACCATGCCATATGTATAATCAAAAGAAAGTACCCAGGGACCAAAATGCTTCCGGCACAGAGCCTGTTTCTGTCCAAAAGGCCCCACCTGCAAAAGCCGGGCATGCTCCTCTCCAGTCATCACTGCTGGGGTCCCCCTTCTCCACAGTTTACATTCTCTAAAACTGCTCAGCTGGAAGTAAAGCAATTTTCAAGATCTACAATTTCCAGGTATTTCACTCAAAAGACGGGAAAAACCATTGAAGACAAGCAGCAGCAAGTTGTGACAACGCAGTGTTTTAAACTAGCTTTTGTCTGTAGCCTGGGTTTCATTCCTTTAATTAGTACTATAGATTGGTACTCTGCAGATTTCAGGAAAAAAAAGTAATGTGTTTCATTTCTGCAACCCTTTCTATACCCACCTGACTTCAATAATACACATGAATATGCTAATTTCTTCAGCGTTACGGGTTTTCAATGCCATACAATATAATCCTCTGAAAATGTAGGGGGTTGGAGAGGGAAGGAACACTATTGCCAGGGGCTGCAGTTTATAATGATGAAAGATCCATAACCCATAAATTCAAGTAAATCAGGTGGATTTTATATGCAAAATAGCATAAAGTGCTTTTCAACAATATTATGGGTTGGAAGTAAGAATGGGCACTTATCTTATGATTTATGATTGTTTGATTTGAGTACTAGTTTCACTATCGACCTTTGTAAGTAAAGCATGCATGAATTAACAGGTCCCCATACTGACTACCTACCAAATACCAGGCACTGGACCAGGTACTCTTGGAGGTGTAATTTTAAGCAATCTTCACAAAAATCCAATGAGGTATTATTCTTTCCAACACATAGATAAACTAAGTCTGGGAGAGAGTCAGCAACCAGTTGAGTCAGGTTTTGGACCCTGATGCAACACCATAGCCCATATACTTTCTCTTATATTACACTGTCCTTCTTAAATACTTTTAAACATCTACAATATACAATGCTTTACATATATTATCTCACTCATCTTGAAGTCACTCCTTGAACAATATCTCTTCTGTGTGTGTGTGTGTGTATTCAGACATGTCTGACTCTTTGCCACCTTATGGGCTGTAGCCTGCCAGGCTCCTCTGTCCATGGGATTTCCCAGGTAAGAATACTGGAGAGGATTGCCATTTCCTCTTCCAGGAGATCTTTCTGATCCAGGGATCAAACCCACATCTTGTGCAGCCCCTGCACTGGGAGGTGGATTCATTACCACTGAGTCACCTGGGAAGTTTTTTTATCATCTCTATATACAGATAAGAAAACAAAGGTACAGAGAAGTAACTTGACCAAGGTCATACAGTAAGTGGATAAGGCACTGTTCAGTCTTAGGTAGGTTTGTCTCTAAATCTGTGCTTTTTTTCTTTATTGTTGCTGTTGTTCAGTCGCTAAGTTGTGTCCGACTCTTGTGACCCCATAAACTGCAGCACACCAGGCTTCTCTGTCCATCACTATCTCCCTGAAATCCTCAAATTCAAGTCCATTGTTTTTTATCTTTATACACCACTAAAAATAATAGTTAAAAATCTGTATTTGGAAAGAACAATGCAGGATCCAAGTATGGCCAAAGAAAAAGTTTTTTTTGTTAAAAATTGTTATTCTATTTACTGAGTAATCCTTATGTGCCAGACAATAGGTACTTTACCTGTGTTCTCTCTAATCTTCTCAACAACCCTGAGAAAGGCATTATCATCTCCATTTTATAGACTGGAAAACTGAGGCTCAGGAAGGTTAAACAGTCTTCCAAAGGTCACCCAGCTAGAAAGGGCCAAGTCTCCAAACCAAGTTTCCTGAACCCCAAACTCTGGCTCTAACCACCACAGCAATTTGCCTCTTAACAAACTCAAAAAACAAAATAAGCAAACAAGAAAGTCAGCTGGAATTAGTCAACAAGTGTATCTCTTGCCCAGTGGAATAAGGAGTGCTGAGCTAATGACGGCAGGGTAGGGTTTGTTCTGAAGACAGTGACACGGCAGAGCTATTCTCGCAAACAAAAATACAAGGCCCTCAGCTGAGCATTTCAGTAAAATGCTTAACTGCTGATGAATTACATGAATTTTTCTTTTAGGAGAGGATGGAAGTAAAAAGAAAATAGAAATGAGGAGCTTAAAGAAGGCCAGAAAGCCCATTAGCACTTTTGACAGATCCAAAGATAACTCTGAAGCCACCAAAACGTGGCCTCAAGAGTCTGCCAAGAAGCTTCACGCTGGGTAGAAATATGTTACACAGCTTGCCGTCCAAATAGGGAGACACAGCGTCAGAGACAAATCCTGTGCCTTATTTTGGTGGGAGAAAAAAATCACAAGGATACTTTTGTGGATGGGGAAGGGAACATTTCTGAAACAAAAACACCACTTGGTTGAGGCATAACCCCCAGCCCAATCAGGTTCTAAAGGATTCAGGTGCTTGTTCCAAAAACTCTACACAGGTATGTTAAAAATATGTAACATTTAACCAAATTCTCTCTAAACTGTCATGTACTTTTTTTGGTATTTCTCATCCCATCTGTGCTGATTACCAAGATATTTGTGTCTAAACAGAAGCTGTCTTTCTTATCTGCTTCCTCCCTGCCTCTTTCCTTCTGGGACACCACCCGCCTCGGCAGTGGGGAGTGGGTGGGATTGGCGACAGGCCTGGGAACCTCGCTTAGCCCTGGGAGCACCTGTGGGGCAGAGTAGACCTTGGGAACACCTAGAGCGAGCCCTTGCAGAGGGAGCCCACCAAGCCTCATCTCAGAAGAAAACCTCTCGGAGACAGGGACCTCCTTTCCCCTGCCTTTAAGCATCTGGTGGCTTAAGTTACAGCAACCCTCAATTTCTCAAACCTGTCATGCTTTTCACACCCCTAGGCCTTTACTTCCATTGCTTCCTCCACCTAGAATGCTTTTCCCTTCCTTGAGGACATCCATTTACTTTTTAAGACTCAGCTCAAATGTCACCTCCTTCTGAAAGGCTTCCTCAACTCCTCATTTTTCAAGCTGCCCTTTGTGCTTCCATGACAATTTGTCCCTATCTTATAATCACTCAGTTACAAGTATGTTTTTGCCACCAGACTGAGATCCCTTTGGGTAAAATGATGTATCCCATCATCTAGCAGTTTGATGAAAGATGGAATCGATGAGTGGAGAAAGCCACTGACTGAAGACTACAGCTCATTAGCTCAGGTGTGAGCAGGATGGTATAAGAGAAACACGAGGGCTTGCATGGTGTGTTAGGAAGAATGCAGCACTTGACTTCAGAAAACCTGGGTCTGAATTGGATGAAGTGACCAATTACTTACTAATGATGAAGGGCCCACAGGAAAAGAATTGACATTGGAGACTCACAAAGCCAGGCAAGGTAGCTTTAAAAGGGATCTGAAGCTACATTCATTTAAAATGTAAAGAAATAGGCAGTTTGTTCATCAAGTAACTAGGGCAGGGGGTAGGAGAACTGTACATAGAGGCAGGTGCACATGTCACAGCCAGGTCAATCACATTTCTCAGATAGGTAAGAACACAGTGTGGAATAAGAAGAGAAGGCTTCCGTGGCAAGCAGTCCTGTGTCAGGACTGCAGTCAGAACATATTGTGAGCTTGTATTTATAAAATACACAGGTATGCCACTTTCTCCCAGCACTTGGCTTCAGTGGAATTAAGTCTTCAATCTTCCATTTCTGTCTCCTATCGGCTAGTCAACAAATACTGCTGACTCCTACTAAGTGCTTAGTAAACCCTGGGAGCTGTGCCTGCAGAGATTAACTAAACATGATCCCCACTTTCCACGAGTGGCACTGGACCCAGAAACCTGGTATGCCAAGAACTGTCAGTTCAGTTGCTCAGTCATGTCCGACTCTTTGCGACCCCATGGACTGCAGCACACCGGGCTTCGAACTCTGATGCTGGCTAAACATGCTCCATAGCTGGCTGAGAAGGGAAGATTCAACTCTGCCAGATGGATATGGGGTGAAGGCTGGGGAAGACTTGACATAGGAGGAGACACTTGCTCTAAGCCTCCAACAGGGGATTCACTCAGGGCACGAGGGAGAAGCATGTTCCAGCCAGAGGCAAGAGGGAGAGAGCTGCTCTATGCAGGTCAGTGGAGTGAAGGGCAGGGTGCAGGGCAGGGAATGTGCTGGGGTAGAGAAGCTGGGTTCAGAGCCTGTGGGAGCCTAGACTTTCTCCACACCAGGATTAGGACATAAGCTATCCGTGCTGCAGAAGAATCTCCTTAGAGGTCCTGTGGAGGATGTACAGGAGGGGGCAAGCAGCTAACAGTTGCTACTGCCATATTCAGGGAGAGAATGATTAAAACAAGTTATTCAAATAAAAATTTTGCATACAGATGTCACAGATCTCTGTAAACTGGAATCCAGGACTTGATAATGGTTAGACCTGAAAAGGGTGTTGGAAGGATCTGGGACAAGCCCCCGACTTCCAGGTTCCTGTGCTCCACATCTGTCCACTTGCCTGACAAGTTTTTTTTAAAGGGAAAGTCCAGTCTTTTGATGAAGAATCAATTGTCCTTCTAAACAACCACCAATCCTGTCAAACATGGTGTCTACCTAGTCTTGGGCCTAGTGTCCTGGGTTATCATGTCATCATGGCTAAGCCACTTATCAATTATCAGGGAATAACCGCCCCCTTTATAAGGCCTCCTTTATTCCCTGATAATTACTCCTCCATGTGACTCATCTTCTAGAAAAGGAAAACCTTGCTTAGAGGGACTGCTTCCCAGTGTCTCTGCTCAAAAGGGCTGAGTTTTCTCAGTGCCAGTATGTTTTTTAGGCTTCAGGAAGAACAGTCCTTTTATATTCACAGAGTTTAAGCATTATTTCAGTTGCATATAGTTACGCGCCTCTGAGCATCCTCCTTTAGGTCTAGCGTTTATTATATGGGCCCATTCTGTAGGGTTAAGTAGCAGGGACATGAAGTTGACCACTTCCCCGGGCTGAATGGGGCTCAGTTCTGAGGAAGGTCTCTGATTAACAAGAGACAGAGCAGCCTGGAAGCTAAGCTTCAAAAGAGGCATGTGCTGCACAAGTTCCTTAGACTCTCCAGGCTTTTCATCTCCACAAAGCAACAGCGGCCAAGAACCCTTCCAGCTCTAACTCTCTGTGGCTCTAAATCCAGACAAAGAAGAAAGGAAGACACCTGGCAGAACCCCATTTCCCCCAGGAGAAGCCCCATAATGGCTGCTGCCTGCTAGCTGTCCCTGCTGGTTGCTGTGCCAATCCAGGTGGCTGGGGACTTCAGGCTCACTGTGATCCACGCCCCGGGTGAGGAAGCAGGTGGGGATGGGTGTGGTGATCAGGGGTGGGGAATGGGGGGTGGGTGCAATGAGCCTCAGGATGGGAGGGGATACAGTGGAGCTTAGAGAAAAAGCATCTTAGGTTCAGTACCTTAGGGAAATGAGATAATCCCCAAACTAAAGAACAGACTCTAAGCTGGGTACTCCTTGGAGCCTTTGAACAGATGCTAGTCCGCCCCACGGTCTGTCATTTTATTAGTCTTTGTCACTCTCAGCTTCATACACAGTATAGATGATAAAGACTTACTGTACTATGTCTGGAAGAGACAGTACAAGAGGCTGGTTTTGCCCATGGAACTTATTTCCTGAAACAGCTCTTGCTCAGATTATTTTACCATAATGTAAATCTTTAAAATCCTCAATTTTTAAAAAAGAATTTAGGTTACTTTAGTTGTGTAGGATTCTTAAAAAGGAATTATAAATTTGGATTCTAAAATAATCAGTTTGAGAAAGAATCCCACACACTCACATAAGCAATCAAGTCAGAGAAGTATATTATAGGAAAGAAAGCAGAGTTTACCCAGAGGTCAACTTTATCCCTCTGTGTGAATGGAAAAACCATTAGAATAAACAATTACCTGACAACTCTTAATGGCAACAATGGAATTCTCTATAATCTCAGTACTTGATAATAGGTCTTCTACTACCACCTCAACTTTGTTTATTTTTGAAAGTCACAACGAGTTCATAAATCTTTTCTATATCATGGTGCATCTTTTGACAAAGCGGAGTCTGGCCAATGTTATATGTAACTGTCCATTCTAAATGCTTCCCTCGCATCATTAACCGCTTGGTATGACACAGGCCAGATAATTAAGACAGGTTTGTTTAATATTCTAAAAGAAGGTCTATATGATTATCCATTAATCCAAAGTAAACTTCAAAACCTGGCCACTAAAAATATCCTTTATACAGCCACTTTACAATGTAATTATTAATACATATCTGTTCATGATCTGTGACTTTTTAAAAAATGCAGGTCAACTGTTTAAAATTTATAAAAATTTATGCTCATTTAATTATTGCCTGTATAAAATTCACTCCTACATGTGTTAGCTTGATAGACAGAAAAAACCCTGAAGAGCAATTACATAGTGATAGTTTTTCAGTGAAAAGGAAGAAAATATTTTTACACAGAAACTGGAGAAATAATGAGAATTAACTTCAACAGGGATCTGAAAGTGGAAAGAATTAATTTTCTACATTTGCTTTTCATTAACATCTTGCAGACTCACTGGCCCAAAAGCCAAGTGAAAGGAACTGCTATTTTTCCTTCTCCTGAGAGTGACTGCATTGCTAATTCATTCATTCTATCATTTCATAAATGTACACTGAATATCTACTCTGTTCTAGGTACAGCGTTACTTATGGAGAGTCAGTGCTGAAAAAATACTGACCCCTGTCCATATGGAAGGAGAAATTAAACACACAGTCACACAGTTAATTATATAATTTACACTTAGGATGAGTGATTTCTTAGAAAGGTACTGGGAGCCATGGAGTGGAGGGCCGGGACCCAGCAGCATCTCAGTGCTAGAATCAGATTGACCAAAATGTGACTGGCTGGGTTGCTAGGGGCAAGTTACTTTACATCTCTGGGCTTCATTTCCTCTTCAGAGTAGGGATAACAACCACACTGTGAGGTGGTTGTAAAGATGTCACGATATAATAAATATTAATAGTACCTGACCTGATCCATGGTGGGTGTTCAACCAGTACTACCTCCTTTGTCTCTCATGTTAACCCTTCCCTGAAATCATCCAAAGAATATGATTATCTGGTGACAGAATCAAGTTTCATATCCCAATTCTTTTACCCTTTTCTTTACTTGTTCTCTTAGTTCAGTATATTCCTAAGAGGAGACAATCATATAGTATACACAACATCTTCCACATGACAGGCACTAGAGTCCTAGACTCCATTCCTTGTACCATTTCCAGTCAACAGTGGCTGCTAAGAGGCTTTCATAGCCAAACATATACTCCATGAGAAGTGTTGATGTTCACAGCCAAGAATGTCAGCAAAACCAAGAAAAGACAAACTCCAAGAAGTAATGCACCCTAGCCCTCCACTGCAACTCAAGAGAGGTTAAGGCTAGAATTCGAGGAGAGCCAAAGGATGAAGGGAAAGAAAGGATCATCAAAAGCAGTATCTCTGTTGCACCAGGCATTGAACTTGGAACTTTACATGTAATACTTCATTTGTTCCTCCCATTTTCCTTTATTAGATGAGGAGCCTAGAGAATATAAGTATCTCAAGGTCCCCAGAGTGGTAGAGCCCAGTGTCTGGCTGTCTCCAAAACTCATGTTCTTTCCACCAGCAGACTACATCATATTAACAACTCCTTCGTTATTGCTTGTTTCAATTTGCAATGCAGCAATTTAGTCATTTTAAATTAATCCTTGAAAAATCACCAAGAGAGTAAAATGCAAATTTCAACATGGCTAGAGCTCAATAGTGAGTCTCTGTCAAAAATCACACAAATTGGTCCTACAAAAGTTCAGATTCTCCTTAGAGGAAAAGCTTTCCTGCTTCATCTCATACTTGAAATAGGAAAAATCATTTCTTTTCCTTTTTCCTCATGAATATCAAAAGTCAACTATAGGGAGGCAGGGGGGTATAATGGAAACAAATGCTTTGGTTCCTTACAAACCTGGGTCACTACACCGCATTTGGAAGCAGACCTTGGGCTCTAACCTCAGGCCTGTGAGCCCTGGGTCCTCACATGTAAAATGAGGCTCACGTCTACCTCTCACAGAGTAGCTGTAAAGATTTAAATGGAACCATGTATGTTAGGAGGCTGGCAGATTGTTTTTATTATTCCTGCTTAGAAACAAACAAGGCCAGCCTTTTACTGGTTTGCAAAGGAGGATTTAGAGGACAATGGGTCATACGCAGGGAATTGGTTCATTAGTGGCAAAATCAGCAGAGGGAATGCAAATTTTTTTTTTTTTTAATGGTGGGGGCAGGGGAGGTGGCATACAGTGCGGAAAGGAATTGGAGGTGGGGCTAAGAAGAAGATGAAGTTTTTTTTCCTATACTATTTCTAATCTCAGCGGTTGTGGTTTTGAAAATTGAGAAATTACCAGGACTTTCAGGTACCTTACAGTTCTTAAGGAATTCTCAGTCCTTAAAATTAAAAAATAAAAAGATGAATTTAACCTAGGCAATGATTGTTATTATAACATTATTTATAACAGCAGAACATTAGGAACGATCTAAATGTCTATTAATAGGTGAAGCATAGTTAAAACATGTGGGCATTTCCATGGATTTAACACATGTATTTGCCTTTTCTCTCTCCTGATACCATGCAACTCTCAGCCCTCAGCCAGAAAAAGTCACAATGATAACATTTTGAAAGGCATAAACCTCAAAGAACAGGAGAATGGAAGAGAGATGTCAAATTTTTTGCAAGCCAGATGTTATTAAAGAAATGGTTCTCAACCTGGGTCATTCACCCCCAGTGAACTTTTAGCAATGTCTGGAGACATTCTTAGTTGTCACAGCTGGGGATGGTGGTACCATCTTACAGTGGATAGAGCCCAGGGATGCTGTTTAACACCCTGCAACATACAAGACAACCCTAAACAACAAAGACGGAAAAGGCAATGGCAACCCACTCCAGTACTCTTGCCTGGAAAATCCCATGGACGGAGGAGCCTGGAGGCTGCAGTCCATGGGGTCACGAAGAGTCAGACATGACTGAAGTGACTTAGCAGCAGCAGCAGCAGCAGAGTAGTCAAATTTGTACAGACAGAATAGTGTTTGCCAGGTGATGGGAGGAGAAGGGAAATGAGTTGTTTAAAGAGTTGTTTTCAGCTGGGAAAGATGAAAAAATTCTGGAGATGGATGTTGGTGACACTTGCACAATAATGTAAATGTGTTCACCAATGAAATTATATATTTAAAAGAGGGTTAAAACAGTAAATTTTATGTTATGTATCTTTTGCCACAACTTAAAAAAGTAATTGAGTGCCTTAGTGGTGGTGATTCTGTATTTAACTCTACAGAGTACTATGTACAGTTCAAGTAAAACATTTTGAAATATGTCTTTAGACTAGACTAGATATGTGATTCAGCTTGTTCAGGGGGAAAATATTACCCTCTGCTGTCTCAGACTCAAGTTCACTGCTAAGTTTTTAAGAGACAGGGGTGGGGGTCCTCACACTTTTATCCACAAATCCTTTACTTTCTTAAAAGTGAATACAAAAAGATAGTAGGAGCACAATTCTACTTGAGTATATCTACCCTAATAAAGAAATCTTCATACAAGAAGTTCTTTATATAAAAGCATTTTATTTACAAGAAAAAGTAAAACCAACTCAGTTCACAACAGCAAGGAAATAGCTAAGTAAACAACACAGCAAATTAAATATTATGCAGTCAACAAAAATGATTATGAATGATTTGGCAAAATGCTTATATAGGAGGTAATTCTAACTATGTAAATAATACATTCTAAAAAGACTACAATGCCAGTATGTTAACAGGTGAGTACCTTTGCAAAGTATGAATAATGATTATTCCTTGTCTTTATACTTCTATATTTTTCACATATTCTCTATATGGTTTTGCTTTTATAATGTATTATTTTTATAATGGGAAAATATATCCCTTTATTTTCTTTCAAAATTAGTAAAAAATGAAGAATAAACATTTAATTCACATCTGCCCAAGTACTTACATTCTCAGGGATGCTGGGAAGTTCTCTGGTATCAGGCACAGTAAAGTAAGAATGCTGGAAAAGAAAAACAAAATGTATTTATTCCTGCAAAAGTATGCAACAAGCACATTATTCACAAACCAGGTAAATGATATGAAGATAATTCCTCACTCAAATAAAGAAACAAGAGTTTCACTCATAGAGAATAGTCTAAGGAATATTTTCTTTGGATAATATTGGATTAAAGCCAGATATATTTAATCACTGTTTGGTAGATGGAGTTCTTTTCCATGAGAGAGGAACATCTTTGGGAAATACAAAAGAACAGTTCAAAGAAGTTAAAGGCTAATTTCTCATATGACATTTTCAGGCTACTGAACACATGAAAGCTGCATACTTCATAATTTATTGTTCACTGAAGCATGTGGACTCTAGGGACCAAATATCACTAGCTTTACTCATGAATGGTCTTTACCAACCAAACCTGCAATTTAATTTCAGCATCTGAGATTATACTCATCTATAAACTGTGGGCCAAATCTGTCCCAAAGGCCCAAGGGATGTTAAGGACAGCTCCAGCGGAGGGACTGCTGCACTGAGACACTGTAGATGTCTAACAGTGGAGAACGTCTCTCAACTATGCATGCTCTCCAAGTAAACCTCCTGACTTCCAGCGTAAATTCCAGTGAAGGGGGCTGAATCAGTGGAGTTGAAACCCTGACCTGTTCAGAGAACTTTCAAGGAGAGACATCTCCATGCATGTAACAAGCATGTGTCTCTGAGTTAAATGAAAATAGGATGAACTGATGACACCTCCTCTGTGCTACTAAAGACTTAGAGAACAATGGCAAGCAGGAATGGAAAGAGCTTGGTGCTGGCCAATTAAAGAAGGGATTGTGCAAAGGCCAGGAAAGGTCACATACAGAGAATGTCAGCTTAGCCATGGCCTAAGTTCAAACCTAGACCCCCAAGTAACATTTCAGGAAGTTCCCACCCCCCATTCTTGGATAGCTACAAAATAAGTAAGTCTCTGGAAAAATGAGTTGCACAGGCTTCCTAAAATGAAAGGCTTCCAATAACAAAAAGGCCAACAATAACATTATAAGGTATTTTTCTAATATTCGGCAGATATTTACGAACATCTGCTACATGGAAGGCTTTACCTTCCATGTATAAAGTACCACCAGGTACTTTATAAGCAGTATCTCTAATTTCAATAGGAAAATTTAAGAAATTATCTCCATATTACAAATGGGTAAATTAAGGCTTAGAGAAGTGAAGTGACTTAAGGTCTTACAGCTAGTTGGTGACAGAACTAGGACTGAAACCAGGTTTGCATAACTAGAGCTATGTTCTTTCCATGATAACAGACTGTTATACCTGTGCTTTATATGAGCAACTTATAGCTAAAGCTATTTGAATTAAATACACTGAAAAGTAAAAAGCAACAAATATTAAAAGATAACTTAAGAAAACATCCTCTGTAGTACATTATTCCAAAATCTGTGTCTTTGTGCCAAAACATTATATATTAAGGATTACAATAGAGGGGCCATAGGTAAACCTATGTCCGATTTATGTTGACATTTGGTAAAAACCAACACAATAAAGAAATTATCCTTCAATTAAAAATAATAATAATAAAAGTATTATAGTAGAGATCATGTAGCATATTAGTTATGGGAAACTAATTAAGTCAACTCAAGAACAAAGATTAAAATAGTAAAAGTAAAATACAAGGTTAAATTCAATGCCATGAGATACCGAATTTTATACCAAATTGTTAGAAGGCAGTCCCAGGAAATGTTCAGTAACGGCAGTCCACATGATGATGAAGTCACTGAATAAGGATTAGTACAGTGAGGGAGAAAGGACTGGAACTGCAGAGTCAGCTACTTAATAGTTATGTGATCGTAGGCAATTCCACTTAATAGCTGAGACACTATTTTTTTTTAACCTGTAAATGGGAACTGCTCAGAACAACTGTTGTGAAGAATAAATGTTTTATATGTGAAGTGCCTAGCATTCCATCAATAGTATTTTAATAGAAAATTATCACCATTCTCAATTGTTAGTTTATATTCCAATTTTTCTCAATCACCTACAGCAGACACACAGAAACACTCTCTTGTGACTATAGACAAAAAGTCCAAGACTGTCATTTTATCATCTTTTCAGGCTTTATAATCTAGTTGAGACTAACTCTTCAGAAATGAAACACATAGAGAGGAATTCCTTGTGAACAGGAAAAAAGAAAATATCTGCCTTTACAAATGCAGCAGATTGCAAATAGTGAGCCCATGCAATCCCAAAACCAAGTAGTCCCCAGGCTGTCCTTTGAGATTCTGTCTTGCTCCATTGCCCATGAAATGCTGGGACCAGAGGAGGTCAGAAACATTCCTAGAAACCACTGGCATGAAACAGCTGCACCTTCTAACAGTTCTTCCTGCCCCGGCAATGGCTTGTCCTTGAGGCCTGGCAGCCACTCAGGGGAAGGAGAGGCCCTTCCTCCCCAGCAGCTGGTGACCCAGCCAGGCTACTCCCCAGCTACCTGTCGGATGTCATTACAGACTGAAGCAGTGAGATCAAGCAGCTTAGGAAAAGGGACAGAGACAAAGGCAAGGGTGCTTAGCTATGCAGCAAGGAGTGGGGCAGGTTTAAAGCTCATTTCTTCATCTTTTTCAGACATTCTTCTTTACACAATATTTCTTGGAAAAGGCTTCTTTCCCTCCCCTGCTCCATTACAATGAGCAAAATCCTCTACCAGTTCCTTCTTTCCTTCCTTTCTTTCAACATTCATGGCCTAGTGGAAAAAAACATAGGCTTGGGTTTAAAAGCCCCAATCTCACCGATTAACCATACGACCTTGGATGGGCAAGTATCTTTTCCTCTCTAGGTCTTAACTATGAAATAAGAATGCCAATATCTATTTGCAGAGTTGTTTTAAACATTAGAGATACATACTTGGCATAAATTAGGAACTTGGTATATAGTAGATGTATTATCAGTTATTGGCAGTAATATTGCTTTCAATGTGATCATCATAAAAAACCTTTCCATGTTCATTTTCTTTAAGAGGGCAAATACTGAGATAATTACCATTGACTATCAACACTGTACCTGCTTCTAGTGAAGCTGAAAGACAAAACTTTTTAAACATTCAGACCCCACAACATTGGGGAAATAGCCCCTGGATAATCAATAACTGGCCAAAGAGTGTCCACCTGAGAATTCTGAAGAAGGTCATGACTAGCGTTTGATCCAGAGAATTGCAGTAACTAAAATATATTAAAAAAAAAAAAAAACAAAAAAAACCTTCTTATCCTATGCCTTATCTGATAGATGAGGAAATTGAGGCCCATGAGGTTAAAGGTTTTGATTAAGATCACTCAGGCCAAAACTATGACTTGGGGATTGAAATCTCCCAATTTATAATTCAGAGGCTTTTCTACCCAGACCACACAGCATGTATATAAGAGAGTTCAAGGAAACAATCTGGCCAGGAACTGTACTAGGCAGTCTCCATTCCCGTCCTCAAGAGAGGGCGTTCAGTCCAGTGGGGGAGACAGGAAAACGGGTTGTTCCAAAGTGTTGTGACTAAGTACTGCAAAGTGTACAAGATGCTTGGGACAAAAAAAGAAAACCTTACCTAAGCCTTCGGGGGTGTGAGGGGAGGATTTCGCTGGAATAAAAATTTGAGTTGAGTTCTAAAGGATGAGTATGGGTTACCCTGGTAAACAGGGGAAAGGTGGTATTGAAGGTTTGGGGAAGCAGGATGGGCTTCAGCAAAGGCACAGACTCAGCAGTGTTGTGCGGGGGCATGGGGTGGAGGAGGCGAAGCATGAGGCAGGGAACCCCAGGACAGGGGTTGAGGAGGCAAGGGTCGGCTGCCTCATTCCAAGCCCAGCACCTGCCATCCAGGAGATGCTAGTGATGGAATGACAGCCAGGAAGAGAGGAGCATGGGGGCATTTGGGAACCCTCTCATGAAATCCTAGAGAAAGAAAGAAATACACCTCCCTGGCCTGTCTTGAGATCTCAGAGTATTTGGGGGTGGGGAAGGTACATATGACAAAAAGACAGTCTCATTTGGCTCTTTCTTATTGTTAATAATGGAATGGTTTCTCAGTGATTGCTAATATTCTGCCCCCACTTACCACGCTGAGATGAACAGACACTCCTGGGTCAGGGATAGGAAGTTTGTACAGAGTTTCAAGAAGTTCATTCCACTGACTCTCCTGAAAGAAATAAAAGGCTTAAGCAACAAAGGCAAGACTGAGCCCTTAGTTAGAGATCTGCAGGGAGGTCTGGGCACAGAGTGAACTATGGGCCCTCATGACTGAGGGGGCTGGGGAAGTGCTGGCCCCACAAGAAATAGGTTTGATATTCAAGTAGAGTTGGACAAAAGACAGTGCTTATGGCTCAATAAAAGAACCAAATAGATCCTCCCACACCAAGTTTGACATTTTCTACTCAGTGAGACACCTACCATGACCGCCTTTTATGGATCATATACCATAAGCTCTCAGCAAATCTATCCTCTCAACTCCATAGCAACAACTTTTAAATGCAAACAATCCCAGCTTACAGGGCGGGGGTGGTAGGGAGAAGTAACGATGACACTATAGATCTTGTCTTTATCATCATTACCCTCAATTAATTTTATTGAGTGTTCACCAGATACACACAGCAGCCTCCAATTATGGAAAGTTAAAAATGAACTACTACAACAGCATGCAATAGAGGATGGTGGCTGTGCATTTTAATTAGTGAAATCGAGCCACAGGATGAAACATAAAGCAGTACAAATTATTCGATTGAAAACAGATTCACCTTTAAAATGCTCAAAAGAACATTGCTTACAGAATCATCCAGAAGCTATTTCTCCCACCCTGTGGAATTCTGTGGTGATAAAATAGTAATAAGCTTACATTTGTACCCATTTGGTAGCTGTTTTCAGCCTCACAACTACCTCACTTTACAGACCGAAAACTAAGGCTCCGAAGGGTAAAGCAACTTGACTCAAATCAGCCAGCTGGGAACTGCACAGCTGGAAGATAACCACAGGTTTTCTGTGTTCAAACCCAGAGCCCTCACTGTTGTTCACAGCTGTCTTTGTTAGTGAATTTAAAGGAGAGGAAAAAGAGGATAAGCCCAGATTAAAATCATGTTTTCAATCTGAATTCATAAATTACTCAAATTTCTCAGAGGGTAGAAATGAACATGTGCAGGCACACAAGTTTAATTTTGCTTTGAAACAATCTCAAACTTACAGAAGAATTTTAGGACACTACAAAAAAAAAAAGAAAACCTTTATTTTCCTTTTGAGGGTGGATTACCAATATTATGCCCTGTCATCCATAAACACCAAGGATATTCTTCTACATAACCACAATCAGGAAATTAACACTGAAACAACATTATCATCTAATCCTCAGATCCTACCAAATGTTGCCAATTGTGCCAATAATGTCCTTGAGAGCAAAATAATCCAGTTCAGGAACAAGTGCTACCTTGAGTTGCTGCGACTCTAGTTTTTTCCATCAGTCAGAAACAGTTCCTACACTTGTATGAACTTGACAGTGAAACCAATCACTTTGTAGAATAATGCTCACTTGTCTGATGTTTTCTACTGATTCAGATTTCAACTCATTCCATTTCTGCTGACGCTCACTTTAATCATTTGATTATTTCACCTGATATCTCTACTGTAAGATCACTCATTCTTCCTCTGTGTTGAGTAAGCATTTTGTGGAGCAATACTTTGTGTAAATAACACATTCCCCTTTTAATTTATCTATTTACTTATTTATATTAGTATGCACACATGGTCTCCTGTTTTATTCAATGGGTTATAATCCTTTGGTATCATTATTTGTTCTGATGCTCAAATTGTCCCAGATACTACCGGTGGAAATCCTTTGCTCCTTCAAATTCACTTTTGTGTCTTTCTGGCATTTTGACATCATTTTTTTAGATTTTAATTTCTTATAATTTTTCGCTTTATTACTGTTTGAAACAAAGTAGTGACTCTAACAGCATGAACAATTAAATAAGGAAGCAGGACTGCAGAGTAGAGAAGAGAAGTAACTTCCACAAAGCAAAAAAAAAAAAAACAACGAGAACTTTATTCAGTGAGATCTCTATGACCCACATGATTAGCAAATTTTGAGCTACAATTTCACTCTATGTCTTTAACCAATTATTCTTCTGGCTCAGCTTTATTTATTTATTTTTGGGCAATAGTATACAAAGATTTTTATTTGTATTTTTAAATTAATGTTTATTGGAGTACAGTTGCTTTACAATGTTGTGTTAGTTAGCAAATGAATCAGTTATATGTATACATATATCCCCTATTTTTTTTATTTTCCTTCCAGTTGAGGTCATCACACAGAGCACTGAGTTCCCTGTGCTATATAGCAGGTTCTCATTAGTTATCTACCTTTTGCATAGTAGTGTGTATTTATCAATCCCAATCACCCAGTTCATCTCACCCTCCCTTCCCTGCATTAGTATCCATGTTTGTTCTCTACAATTGTGTCTCTATTTCTGCTTTACAAGTAAGTTCATCTGTACCATTTTTCTAGATTTCACATATAAGCAACATGACATATTTGTTTTTATTTCTGACTTATTTCACTCTGTATGAAATAAGTCTCTAGATCCATTCACGTCTCTGCAAATGACACAATTTCGCTCCTTTTTATGGCTGAGCAATATTCCACTGTATACATGTGTGACGTCTTCGTCTGTACCTCTGCTGATGGACATTTAGGTTGTTTTCTTGTCCTGGCTACTGTAAACAGGGCTGCAACGAACACTGGGGTGCATGTATCTTTTTCAAGTTAGCTTCCTTTAGCTTCCTCTGGGTATATGCCCAAGAATGGAATTGCTGAGTCATATGGTAGTTCTATTTTTAGTATTTTAATGAAACTCCATACTGCTCTCCATGGGTTTCCCAGGTGGTGCTAGTGGTAAAGAATCCACCTGCCAATGCAGAAGCTGCAAGAGACATGGGTTCAATCCCTGGGTCAGGACTATCCCCTGGAGCAGGAAATGGCAACCCCCTCCAGTACTCTTGCCTGGAAAATTCCATAGACAGAAGCACCTGGTGGACTACAGTCCATGGGGCCGCAAAGAGTTCTATACGACTGAGCACATACTGTTCTCCATGGTGGCTATACCAAATTACATTCCCAACAACAGTGTAGGAGAATTTCCTTTTCTCTACAACCTCTCCAGCATCTATTGCTTATAGATTTTTTAAAAAAATATTTTATTTATTCAGCTGTACTGGGTCTTAGTTGCAGCAAGCAGGATCTAGTTTCCTGACCAGGGATCAAACCCAGGTCCCCTGCATTGGAAGCAAGGAGTCTTAGCCACTGGACCACCAGGGAAATCCCTGTAGATTTTCAGATGATGGTTATTCTGACCAGTATGAGGTGATACCTCATCAGCATTCATTTGATTTGATTGGCATTCATTTCTCTAATAATTAGGGATGCTGAGCATCTTTTCATATGTTTGTTGGCCATCTTAATGTCTTCTTTGGAGAAATGTCTATTTAGGTCTTCAGCCTATTTTTTCCTATTGGGTTGTTTTGTTTTTTAATACTTAGCTGCATAAACTGTTTATATATTTTGAAGATAAATCCCTTATCAGCTGCTTTATTTGCAAATATTTCCCCCCATTCTGAGGGTTGTCTTTTCATCTTGTTTATGATTTCCTTTGCTGTGCAAAAGCTTTTAAGTTTAATTAGGTCCCATTTGTTTATTTTTATTTTCATTTACATTACTCTAGGAGGTGGGTCAAAAAATGATCTTGCTGTGATTTATGTCAAAGAGTGTCAAAGAGTGCCCTGCCTATGCTTTCTTCAAAGTGTCCAGCATTATATTTAGGTCTTTAATCCTTTTTGAGTTTATTTTTGTGTATGGTATCAGGGAGTGTTCTAACACATTCTTTAACATGCAGCTGTCCAGTTTTCCCAGCACCACTTATTCAAAAGACTGTCTTTTACCCACTGTATATTCTTGCCCCCATGTCACAGCCTAGGTGACAACAGGTGTGTGGGTTTACCTCTGGGCTGTCTATCCTGTTCCATTGTTCTATAATTCTGTTTTTGTTCCAGTATCATGCTGTCTTGATTACTGTAGCTTTGTAGTAAAGTCTGAAGTCAGGGAGCCTGATTTCCTCCAGCTCCATTTTTCTTCCTCAAGATTGCTTTGGCTATTTGGGGTCTCTTTTGTTTCCATACAAATTGTAAAAAATTTTGTTCTAATTCTGTGGAAAGTGCCACTGGTCATTTGATAAGGATTTCACTGAATCTACAGATTGCTTTGGGTAGAAAAGTCTTTTTCATAATATTGAGTCTTCCAATCCAAGAACATGGTATATCTCTCCATTTGTGTCATCTTTGATTTCTTTCATCAGCATCTTAAGTTTTCTAAGTACAGTCTTTTGCCTCCTTAGGTAGGTTTATTCCTAGGTATTTTATTCTTTTTGTTGCAATGGTAAATGGGGTTGTTGCCTTAATTTCTCTTTCTGATCTTGTTAGTGTAATAGGAATGCAAGAGATTTCTGTGTATTAATTTTGTATCCTGCAACTTTGCCAAATTAATTGATTAGCTCTAGTAGTTTTCTGGTGGCATCTTTAGGATTCTCTATGTATAGCATCATGTCATCTGAAAACAGTGACAGTTTTACTACTTCTTTTCCAATTGGGTTCCGTTTTAAGATTACTTTTTCTTCTCTGATTGCCATGGTAGGACTTCCAAAACTATGTTGAATAAGATTGGAGAGAGTGGATACCCTTGTCTTGTTCCTGATCTTAGAGGAAATGCTTTCAGTTTTTCCCCACTGAGAATGATATTTGCTGTGAGTTTGTCATATATGGCCTTTGAGGTAGGGTCCCTTTATGCCTGCTTTCTGGAGAGTTTTCTATCATAAATGTGTGTTGAATTTTGTAAAAAGCTTTTTCTGCATCTATTGAGATGGTTATATGGTTTTTATTCTTCAATCTGTTAATATGGTGTATCACTTAACTGATTTGCACGTATTGAAGAAGTCTTGCATCCCTGGGATAAATTCCACTTGATCATGGTGTATAATCCTTTTAACGCGTTGGTGGTTTGCTAATATTTTGTGGAGGATTTTTGCATCTATGTTTCTTGGTGATATTAGCCTGTAATTTTCTTTTTTTGTGATATCTTTGTCTGGTTTTGGTATCAGGGTGGTTGATGGTGGCCTTGTAGAGTAAGCTTGGGAGTGTCCCTCCTTTTGTAATTTTCTGGAAGAGTAAGGTATTAGCTCTTCTCTAAATGTTTGATAGGATTTACCTGTGGAGCCATCGGGTCCTGGACTTCTGTTTGTTGGAAGATTTTTAATCACAGTTTCAATTTCATTACTTGTGATTAGACTACTCATATTTTCTATTTCTTCCTGGTATAGTGTTGGAAGGTTTGTCCTTTTCTTCCAGGTCGTCCATTTTATTGGCATATAGTTGCTTATAGTAGCCTCTTATGGTTCTTTGTATTTCTGCAGTGTCAATTGTAATTTCTTTTTCATTTCTAGTTTTACTGATTTGAGTCCTTTGCCTTTTATTCTTGATGAGTCTGGCTAAAGGTTTATTAATTTTATTTATCTTCTCAAAGAAACAGTGTTTAGTTTCACTGACTGTTGCTATCGTTTTCTCTTTTCCATTTATTTCTGCTCTGATCTTTATGATTTCTTTCCTTCTACTAACTTTGAGGGCTTTTTGTTATTGTTCTTTCTCCAGCTGCTTTAAGGTGTAACCTTAGGTTGTTCAAGATTTTTCTTGGTTTTTTTGTGTGGAACTATACTGCTATACACTTCCCTCTTAGAACTGCTTTCCTCTGTATCCCATAGGTTTCCTGTGGTGTTTTCATTACCATTTGTTTCTAAGTATTTTAAAAAATTTCCTCTTTGATTTCATTAGTGATCTATTGGTTATTTAGTAGCATATTGTTTAGCCTCCATGTGTTTGTGTTTTTTTACAGCTCTTTTTTTTCCTGCACATGCATGAAAGTCATTCAGTCTTGTCTGACTCTTTCCGAGCCCATGGACTATACAGTCCATGGCAGTATCCAGGCCAGAATACTAGAGTGGGTAGCTGTTCCCTTCTCCAGGGGATCTTCCCAACCCAGGGATCGAACCCAGGTCTCCCATATTGCAGGCCGACTCTTTAACAGCTGAGCCACAAGGGAAGCCCTAAAACTGATTTCCAATCTCACAGGGTTGTGGTCATGCTTGATACAATTTCAATTTTCTTAAATTTACTGAGGTTTTACAATAAAATAGATTAAAAAAATTTTTTTTTCCAAGGCTTAGTTTGTGACCTAAGATGTTATCTATCCTGGAGAATGTTCTGTGCACACTTGAGAAGAAACTATATTCTGCAGCTTTTGGATGGAATGTCTATAAATATCAATTAAGTCTATCTGGCCTAATGTATCATTAAAGGCTTCCACTTCCTTAATAATTTTCTGTCTGGATGATTTGCCCATTGCTGTAGGTAGGGTGTTAAAGTCCAGCACAGTTATTGTTACAGTTGATTTCCCCTTTTACGTCTGTTAGTGTTTGTCTTATGTATTGAGGTGTTCCTACGTTGGGTACACAAATATTTAAACTGATTATATCTTCTTTTTGGATTGATCCCTTGATCATTATGTAGTGTCCTTCCTTGTCTCTTGTAAGAGTCTTTATTTTAAATTCTAATTTGTCTGATGTGAGTATTATCATATAGTATATGAGTAGTATCAAAAGAAAGCTACTGCAGCTTTCTTTTGACTTCCATTTGCATATGGTATTTTTCCATCCCCCTACTTTCACTCTACATGTGTCCCTAGTTCTGAAGTAGGTCTCTTGTAGACTGCATATATATAGTTCATGTCTTTTTATCCATTCAGCCAGACTATGTCTTTTGGTTGGAGCATTTAAAACATTTACATTTAAGGTAATTATCGATACGTATGTTCCTACTGCCATTTTCTTAATTGTTTTGGGTTGAGTTTTGTAGGTCTTTTTTTTTTTCTCTTATATTACCCTCTTAAAGAAGTTCCTTTAGCATGTATTGTAAAGCTGGTTTGGTGTGCTGAATTCTCTTAGCTTTTACTTGTCTGTACAGTTTTTCATTTCTCCATCAAATCTGAATGAGATCTTTACTAGGTAGAGTAATCTTGCTGTGTGTTTAGTCACTCACTCATGTCTGACTTTCTGCAACCCCATGGACTGCAGTCTCCCAGGTTCCTCTGTCCATGGGGATCCTTCAAGCAAGAATACTGGAGTCGGTTGCTATTCCCTACTCCAGAGGGTCTTCCCAACCCAGAGATCGAATACAGGCTGCATTGCAGGTGGATTCTTTACCAACTGAGCCACCAGAGAAGCCTAAGAACCCTGGAGTGGGTAACCTATCCCTTCTCCAGAGGATCTTTCAACCCAGGAATCAAACTAGGGTCTCCTGCATTGCAGGTATATTCTTTACCAGCTGAGCTACCAGGGGAATCTTGGTGGTATGTTTTTCCTTTCATCATTTTAAATATAGCCTGCCACTCTCTTCTGGCCTGCATAGTTTCTGCTAAAAAATCTTACAGGAATCGCCTTGTATGTTATTTGCTGCTTTTAATATATTTTCATTGTATTTAGTTTTTGCTAGCATGTTTCTGCCTGGTTTATCCTGTATGAGACTTTCTGCACTTCCTGGACTTGAGTGACTATTTCCTTTCCCATGTTAGGGAAGTTTTTGACTCTAATTTTCAAATATTTTCTCAGACCCTTTCTCTTCTTCTGGAATCCATATAAATCAAACGCTGTTGCATTTAATGTTGTCATAGAGGTCTCTGGGACTGTCCTCATTTCTTTTCATTCTTTTTTCTTTTTCTGCTCTGTAGCAGTATTTCCACCATTCTATCTTCCAGCTCACTTATCCATTCTTCTGTTCAGTTAGTCTGCTACTGACTCCTTCCGGTGTATTTTTCATTTCAGTTACTGCTTTATTCGTCAATGATTATTCTTTAGTTCTTCTAGGTCCTTGTTATCTTCTTGATCCATGCTTCCATTCTATTTCTGAGATCTTGGATCATCTTTATTATAATACTCTGAATTCTTTTTCAGGTATGTTGTCTATTTCCTCCCATCATTTACTTGGTCCTCTGGGTTTTTACTTAGCTCCTTTACCTGCAACATTTTTTCCGTCATCTCATTTTGTCTAACTCACTGTGCTTGCAGTCTCCTTTCTGATGGCTGTAGGGTCACAGTTTCTCTTGCTTCTGGTTTCTGTCCTCCAGTGGAGGCTGGTTGGTCCAGGAGCTTGTGTAGGCTTCCTGGTGGGAGGGACCGGTGCCTGTGTTCCAGTGGGCAGGGCTGAGTCCTATCACTCTGATGGGAAGGGTTACATTAGGGGGTTGTGTTTTGGGGTGTCTGTGAGCTTACTATGACTTTAAGCAGCCTGTCTGTTGATGGGTGGGATTGTGTTTCTATCTGGCGGGTTTTTTGGCCTGAGGTGTCTAGCAATGGAGTATGCAAAAAGTTGAGTGGAGCTAAGTCTTGTTATCTAAGCTAACAGCTGTCCCTTCCCTAGGTGTGCTCTCCAAATCCCACTTTTCAGCACCCAGCCTCCCTCCACACCAGCAGACACACAACTCAGGCTGGGGTATGCAGGGTTGCACAGATCTTATTCTGGCCTACCTGCCACAGACTGGTTGCTGGTTCCCTCTGATCCTCTGAAGTTCCTTCTTTGTCCCAGCTGATTTCCCCAGAGTCAAGGGGTTTCTCTGAGTGTAGGAATGCCTCTTCATCCTTCAGCTCCCTGCCAGGGGTGCTGTTCCCTTCTTATTTCCTCTTTTCTTTCTTTCATCCTATTTGGTTGTGTGGGGATTTTTCTTGTGCTTTTAGGTGTCTAGAGTCTTCTGCTAGTGTTCAGTAGGTGCTCTGTGAGAACAGAGAACAGTTTCATTTGCAGATATAGTCTTGATGTACTTGTGAGGATAGGTAAATTCCACATCCTCCTATTCTGCCACCTTGACGCCCCCCCACCCCAAAATGTTTTGAGCACTTCCTCACTTTTGGCACAAAAAGATATTCCAGACTCATCTTATACTTTTCACAAGTGTAAGAAGAATTAGACATTTCTTCATGGAGTTCCTGCTCCTATCGGTACAAAATGGATTTCAGTTCAGTCACTCAGTTGTGTCCGACTCTTTGCAACCCCATAGACTGCAGCACACCAGGCCTCCCTGTCCTTTGCCATCTCCCAGAGCTTGCTCAAATTCATGTTCATTGCATCAGTGATGCCATCCAACCATCTCATCTTCTGTCATCCCTGTCTCCTCCTGCTTTCGATCTTTCCCAGCATCAGGGTCTTTTCTAATAAGCAAGCTCTTCCCATCAGGTGGCCAAAGTATTGGAGCTTCAGCTTCAGCATCAGTCCTTCCAATGAATATTTAAGACTGGTTTCCTTTAGGATGGACTGGTTTGATCTCCTTGCAGTCCAAGGGACTCTCCAAGAGTCTTCTCCATCACCATAGTTCAAAAGCATCAATTCTTCGGCACTCAGTTTTCTTTACGGTGCAACTCTCACATCCATACATGACTATTGGAAAAACCATAGCTTTGACCAGAAAATGGATTTAAGAACCAAGATTTGGGTACTTGGATGTGTGCTCACTGCTACTTGTGTACTGTGGACCCCAGACCCTTTCACTGTGTATAGTGGATACTTAGGTGTGCTCACTGCTACTTGTGTACTGTGGACCCCAGACCCTTTCAGTGGATAGAGCCAGGGAATATCTCTCACACACACACAACCCACAGTACACAGTTACATCTCCATTTTCTATATCTATCACATATATTGAAAGCCATGGGTTCACACCAATGACTCTAATTTCAATCCAACACAGGAATAATTCTAGTTTCTTCTCTTTATATATTTTAACTATATTCTAGCCCAAGTGAAAAATGTTGCTTTTATTTCCTTAATATATTGACTTGCTTGTATGTAAGCAATCTTTTATCACTGTCCCTACCTCCCTCTTCATCTAGATGTCTTTCTTACTCTGCTCAAATACTGACATCCAGTGCTAGGCCACCAATATCTGCTCCCCCACCCCCGCCCTGGATCTCCCACCAACAGAAATGCCCTCTTTACCCCAGGGTCCATCACCCTAGTGCTCGGCCATTGCTGCTGTCCTCTTTCCACGTGCCTCCTCTAGATCCCACTGAAGTTCTGACATCTGGTGCCCAAATAAAGCCAAGACACTGTCACCACTGTCCCACATAAATAACTGCCTCGTTGCTTAGCCTCCAACACCCTCAAACTGACTGCTCACTCTCTCTCTCTGGATCAGACGCCCTCCTCACCCTCTGTCATCCCTTCTGCAGGGATGTCATCACTGCCTTACTCAGGGCCTGATAATCACTGTGGATCAGTGACTCAGACACCCTCATGATGTAGCTTAGACTCTGTGCTCCATGCTGAGCTGTCATGGTCACTCCCCATGCCCTTAATTGAAGCCTACCTACCCTGTACAATTTTCTCAATGACTTCTGGACTTGGGGAAGAGTTGTTCTTTTTTAAATGAAAGCTCTTTCTGCCTGTTCTAATCTGATAACCCACACCTTGCAAATAATCAAGCCAGTTGCAAGCAGACTACCTATCTTCTGTGTCATAATTTCTTTAACCAGAAGAAATTCAATAAACAGAGTCTTTCATATAAAGGAAATAGACTCTACTAGAACAGATCACTGATCTCAGTTTCCAACATTCCAAGAGGCAGGGTCCTTAACTGGGGCAAAGGCCCAGAGGATTGATACACCAGTTTTACAGAGTAATAATCCTATCTCCCCTATGCATAATTTGTACCCACCTAATATTTCCTGTATCCCAAGACATGTTTTTAAAAGTCTAGTAAGTTGTTTTGTTTTTTTTAAATGACTGGAGCTTATATATAGTGGGGGGAAAATGTGAGTTAAGTTCCAATTGTAAGACTGTTAAGAGCCTACATGTTATACAATTCTATTTACTAAAGACATCTTTCAGTTTTAAATGAAAAACCAAATGTTTGACAAAAGTGAACCATGAATTGGAAATCAATGAACAGATCCAAGATGGCCTCAACTCATTCATCAAAGAGCAAACCACTTCTTTTACGACAGAATTCCCTGATACCTAAAGCATCCTTTCAGAATGAGTGTAGTGATCCAGGGAGCCATTTCTATTAGTTATTTCTTCCATTTACTGTGGCCTCTGGAATACACTTGCCAATGAGTAAATCTAACTTAAAGATTTATCCATTATTCACACAATTTCTACCTTTTCTTCAAAAATAGCATTTCCCAAAGTGTGTTCCAGGAAACACTGGTATCTCAAAATGTTGTTAATATTTGTCACGGAATTAAAAAAGGTATGGGGCCAAATAAGTTGTGAATTTCTGGGTAACATAGATTTCTCCACTGTAGGAATTTTCAGAGTCTATGTTACAAGAATTTTAAGGAGACAAAAATGAGGCACAGCTTTCCCTTTCCCTGACCCCAGTATTACTCACGTATGGTACTCTTTTTGAATGGAGCATTTTTTAGAACTAATATTCTGTAGACAATATGATGGGGAAAACTTTCTAACATTTAATAATAATGTATCTCTTTAATTAAAAATCTTAGACTATTTACAAGAAAGGAAACTATAAGAAGTCAGATATATAGACAAATATTCAACTAACTAATAATCAAAGAAATGAAATTAAAACAATGAGAACTGTTCACTTGTCAAGGACACAATGAAGTCATCAAAAGCTAGTGATGTGAATGTGGTAACCCAGGTATTCCTGTACTTTGCCAGTAAAGGGTACCCTTTACTGGCAAAATACAGGAGTACAATTCTTCTGGAAAGAAGCTTGGCAAAAGTTTTAAAACGTTTATGTCTACTAAACTTCAAATGGCCCATCTGAGATTCTCCTTTTAAGGAAACACTCCAAAATGAAGAAAATGTTTTATGTTCAAAGATGTTAATGGCTATACTGATAATAGTGGAAAAAAAAAATCCCAAATAATGAAAATTCCTAGTAACAGAGAAATGTCTCAGGAAACCAAGGTACATGATACATGATATGCAGCCATAGAAAAGTTTTACAATGTTTTTATTATCATGGAATAAATGCTTCCATTATTATGGTATCTAAAACTGTGGGTTTCAAAAGTCTAAATACAGTTCCAATTGCCTCTTGACATCCATGGAAGATACCTCAGCATGTCACTTCTTCCAAAAGTACAGTAAGGTACAGCTGAACTTTTAAAGTGATTTTCAGACCCTTAAAAAAATTACTGTAAAAGCACAAGAAAGCCCTACTAAAATGGGACTGGGACACCGGGTTAGGTCACCTGCCAGTTAAGTGTTTTATTGACAAACCCTAACAATTCAAACTCCAGTACTCTTGCCTGGAAAATCCCATGGATGGAAGAGCCTGGTAGGCTACAGTCCATGGGGTCGCTAAGAGTGGAACACGACTGAGCGACTTCACTTTCACTTTTCCCTTTCATGCACTGGAGAAGGAAATGGCAACCCACTCCAGTATTCTTGCCTGGAGAATCCCAGGGACGGCGGAGCTTGGTGGGCGGCCGTCTATGGGGTTGCACACAGTCAGGCACGACTGAAGCGACTTAGCAGCAGCAGCAACAATCCAAATTTGTGCCTCAGCAAAATTATTATTTAATACATATCATGAACTTTCAGAGCTGTTTGGGAATATGAGATGGTGAATATTAACTCTGAATGCTAAGGGACTATTTATTATGTATTTAATTAAAAAAGTAAAGGAAGAAAACATCCAAAAATGCTAGCAATATTTATTTGAGGTTGGGGGAAGAGTAGGGAGACATATTAGGAGTGACTTTCTTTTCCTTCTTACTGCTTTCTGAAATTCCCAAACTTTCTATAATGGGAATGTGTTACTTTTTCAGTAAATGTTTCAGTGAAATACACAGCACTATTATTTTTATAATCATAAAAGTTAAAGTTTACTTATTAAACAGAGTAAAATAGAAGGTAAATACCTGTCCTTTTGTCGTGTAATCTGCCAAGATGTTAAGTAGCTTATAAAATACTTCGAACCAGGGGAGATAGCTGAGGGAAGAAGAGGAAACACACAAACTATTAGTACACAGGTCAAAAACTTTAATCAGGAGCTAATTCAAGACAGTACATTTCAGTTTCTCTTTACATCCTGAAGAGCCTTCCTGTAGTAGGCTGTGCTAGAAATGCAGACTGGTAAAATGCTAATTATTTCTGAGATTTAAAAAAATTGCCTGTGTAAGGCAGAGGATTGAATGTCCATTATAAATTATTCCCATGCCTCAGAGCTAGAACAGGTTCATAAAGAAGAAATTCAAAGCAGATTCTGTAATCAGGAACCATCTCTGAAGAGCCCCCTAGGCTCCTCCTACCACACCCACCCCTTCCAGGAAAGCTTCTATTCAAGTTTTCCATGATTGGACACACATAGCCACACACACACGCACATAGACACACACACACAGCACTTTCACCGTTGCTGTGTCCCAAAGGCCCCAAGAGCCTGAAACCATTCATCAAACTTTCTATTATAATACAGCCTTCTCTGTACTTATTGCAGCAAGAGCTCTGACTCTCTGCCCCCACTGCCCTCCAGCAGGTCCTGACCATCATGTCCCTTAATTCTGACGACAGCCTAGTCCTGACCTTAGTCCATCCTCTGTGTGGCTCTCAGAGTGGTCTAAAATGTGAGTATAACTGGCCCATTGGATTAAATTCCTGCAGCGGTGCCCCATCACTGCAGGACTTCTTAGGACAGCATTCAAGGCTCTTCTGTCAGGTCCTGGACCATCCTTCCAGTTGTCCTCACTTTGCACCCCCAAATACACACTCCTCTCATTGCAGTCATACTCTGAGGAATGTCCAGGCGTTCTCAAGCCTGCCCGAGTCTGCGTTGCATACACTTGGCACTATTCTCCCTCTGACCTTCATGATCTACTCTAGCTGACTTCTGCTCACCCTCCTAATAGTTCCCCACCACTGCCCTGTCCCCGACTCTCAAGCCCTAACTCCCTTTTTTCTGTACTGCCCTGTCACATGCAAACTATCGTTATAACAATACACACACCATGTGACACTCAATGGTGTATCTGTCTTCCCAACAGATTGAACATGACAGTAAGGAAGGATTCACACCCCTCTTTATTTTGTCTTCCCAGGGCCAAGTACGGAGCCTGGCAGACCCTCAGTGCTCAGTGATGATGAAACAAACACAAACAGCAGAGGTGTATTCATGCTACAGAATTATTGCTGAAACATATTCCTATTCCCAAGAAATTTTTTCACTTAAAACATCAATGGCTTTGTTCTCCATAGGAAACTTTTCCAAAATGACACCAAACAGTCATGTGGGAAGAGGATCGTATCAAGCGCTTGCCGTCATGCTCGCATCTGCCCTGCTGCACTCATAGCGTCCGTTACCGAGAGAGTGGAGGACTCCATCCCACCAGGCAGAAGGAAATCAGCGCCCTGGACAGATTACCAGCTGTACTGCTGAGGGTAATAAATGAAGTGAGAGAGAATAGAGAGCACAGATAAAGCGCACAGCTCTCTGTCATTAATGTCTGTCTGAAGCCAGCACATGCTACTGTAAAATTTAAGTAGCTTATCAAAATATACTGATAAGCAACTTAACTTTTCACTTCTCTGACAGTATTATCACTTATGTTAATATGCTTCAATCAGCTCTGGCAACTGCATATTGATTATTATAGAGCAAATGACTGCTGCCACTTTACAAAGCATTTACTTTGGCAGAGTAATGTAAACATTCAAGAGGGATTAGGGAGGAGATAAGTTTCCCTCTTCCTATTCTGTTAAATAAACCTCTGCTGAGTTAAAAGCCATTATAGAATGAACAATAAATCCCCTCAGAAAAAACTCCTGCCCAGATTAGAGGACTCTCTGTAAACAAACTCAACCAAGGATTACAAATCTTTTTTTTTTTTTTTTAACCCCTGAAAGAAAAAAATAGCGCTAGTTAAATCCAGTGGGAAAGTGTTGGGGGGAAGCAAGAAGAAAAAATATTTTCTTGTAAGGAAACCATGGTTTCAAGTAAATGAGAGAAAAGTTGCAGTCATTTTAGGAAGACTTGAAGGGACTTGGGACAGGCTGCTTCTCTGATAATTTAGGACTGTGGTACACAAGAAGCAGTTCTGGCCACTAGGTTCAACTGACCAACATAGTTTGTGAGGATGCAGGAGGATGATGTGCTACAGTTGCCTGGCCCACAGCCGACTGTGCCCACGATCTCACACTCAACCCTGACCCCACCAAATCGATTCTTTTTGGCTACACTAAACAGAACCCTCAGCCATGGGAGGTTTTGCAGTTACCCTGGAAATCAGCCCTCTCTCTCTCTCTTCAGCCTGACCGGACACAACTGCTCCCCACATGTTGTCCCCTGTGCACTGACAGATGAGTATCTAGTGATGGCAGTGTTAAGGTCTTGAAACCAAAACCCAGCTGTCTTCTTCTTCAAAGGATCCCTCTTTTCCCCTGTTGGGAGGCCAGGGTTCACAGCTGAACTTTATCCAGTGGTGTTTCCTGTACTGCTTCATTAGTGCCAACACAACAGCTTCGAGCTGCCAGCAAGGGTGCAGGTGAGGATATGGAGACCCTCGGCTCCATTTTGCGCTCGTCTGTCAGCACGAAGTAAACACTGCTTCCCAACCCAAAGACAGGAAACAAACACTCCATTGTGCTGCTTCTCCCTGGATAGCTAACAGACTCCCAAACATCTCAGGGCTTGCTCAACTTGCTCCCTTCGTGCAACTGCTCAAGTTTGCAATGCAGAGCATCACCATGTGTTGGGCTCAGTTCAAGGCTGGGGCCAAAAATCCCAAAGAGTCCCTGCTTTCCAGAAGGCCATGGTCTTATGTAGGAAAAGAGATAATATAACAAGGAGTAATAGTTTAGGTGGGGGAGCTGGATCTCTTTCCCAAGTGCTTTATTTAGCCTAGGCTCTTGGATCCAATTATTAAATTACAAGGGAACATTAAAACAGACAAACAAAAAACAGTCTCTCAGCCATGTCCAACTCTTTGCGACCCCATAAGTAGACCAAGTAGAGTGTACAGAATAATGACATGAGTTGAGAAAGTAAAAAATTTAAACCATGGTTATAGGGGAGGGCACACAATGGAGAGATTAGCTAGTTGCATCTGTTGGTAGGAGTCAATATGCATCACACAGAAAAGGTTGGGCTTCAGCTAAGTCCTGAAAGAGGCTGTTCTTAGTGTATGGGAAGAAGGTTGGAAGGGGTGGAGATAAAGAGCACAGGAAAAACTCACAAGCCATGACTTGCCAGCACAAACCTGGGCCTGACTTGAGAACTGTGTACAGCTGGAATAGCCAGCGAGTAGGGTGTGCAGGCTGAAAGATGAGGCAGTGTGCAGAAGGGTCAGGCTCTGAAGGGGCTATCATGCCAAACCCATGGGCCTCCCTTTTATTCTGTAATCTGTGGGGAACCATAGGGCCAGTTAAAGAGAAGAAACATTTTGAAGATGAATATTTAAAGCCAGGCAGAAAGTGCTTATTTCCCACTCAGCACAGCCCAGTGGATCATCTCAGCCCTACCAGAGTCAGTGTCCACTTTGCTACCCTAAAGAGAAAACCTTAGATAATACAATCGGGTAATACACATAATTTGAAAAAGATCAACATAATGCTTCGGCTCTAGTATGAACAAAAAAATGAAAACTACTTTATAATAAAAAGTTTAATATTTAAATACTCAGGCACCATTATATTAGAAGATAAAATGAAATAGTACCTCCTTGAGGGGCTTGTGGCAGATGTGCATCTACTTGTGTTCAGAATGATGAGTTTAAGGCTAAGAAGACTGACATGCAATACAGTCTTTCAGTTTTTCTTGGTGATTTCCACTTGCCTGAGAAGCTCTTAAAACTCCATCATGGGTACTCTAAGGGAGGTATCCCTTCTTTTCTTACTTCCCATCAGCAGATTTTGTCACCCAGGATTCACTGGATGACAAAACATCCCTTAGCTAAGGCTATTTGGCATTCAGTTTTTAAAGCTTTCATATTAACCACCCCCACCCTCAAAATTTAAAGAAACAGAGCAGCACAACACATGGGAAAAGACAGACTTGAGTCAACTCTGTGTGAATCTCAGTAGTAACTGTGACACCTCAGGGAAGTGATCTCTCAAAGGCTCAGTTTTCTCTTCTATAAAAAGATATATACCATCTCACGAACTTAACTGATGTATACAAGAGACATCCAGCCTGGGGCCTGGAATACTCTTCCTGTCCCTCTCTGCCTAACATTCTTAGTGTTTGCTTCAGAGGCTCCTCCAGGAGTCTGTATACCTCATGCCCTGCAGTCACCAGAGTGGACAGCAAAGTACAAGCTGTTATTAAGAGGAAAATACTCACAAATGATATGACCACTTAAACCAGTAAGTCCCCACTCAGCCCTTCAAGTTTGACTAGCATTTCCATCTACCTCACTGTTAGTGTCTTGGACAGTCCAACATCTACAAGAAAATGCCAATAAAACTACAACCTCTGCAAACAATGAAGAATTTCATGAAGCCCTTGTTAAGATGCTGGACACCTGCTCAGAGTCAAGGCAAAGTGACTAACAAATGAAGACCTGGCAGCATTAGACCAGGAAACAAGGGATGAGAGAAAAATCAAGAAAAACAAAGATGGTGGCACAAAAGTCACATCAAAAGAAAATGAATTCAGTATCAAAGAGTTAAGAGAGAACTTGGGAAAATTGATGACATCTTCAAATACTTTTGGAAAAATGACTCCTTTTATGATTATGCTATGAAAGTCCAATATGATGTATTATTATGTTTGAAAAATCAAAAAACCTCCCCCTAAATCCCACTTGACTCATTATTCTAAGATTTAACATGTTGTTAGAATAAAAGCTAGATTTTGTCCAAATGAATTTATTTTCAAAGTTTATTTCTTTTTTTTTCTAGATAAAATTTTAAAATAAATCTCCCTTCATTTTTACTATAAAATTTTGGTTCCACTTAAATAGGTGCATTTTAGTCCCAGAGTATGAGGCCCTCTTGGGCTTATCCTACATGAAGACTCACCTTAGTTCTTGATCAGTGTCAACGCCATGAGAACAAAGATCAAGACTGTTTAGTGTTTAATCTCTAATATGTGCCTGGCATGTGTTAAACATCCACTAGGTCAGAACTTCCCTTGACAGATATAACTCATCCCTATAGTTTCTACTAAGGCCATTACCACTACAGCCAGACAGTAACGGTTAACCAACTCTTATTGGAAAGTGGGGCTTCAAATTTAGGAGGTGGGATTTTGGTTAGAAAAATGCTCCAGAAACAAAAACAATTGCCAGCAGTGGACTGCTGGAGTCTGTGACAAATAATTAAAATAGAGTGAGCACATATTCCAAGCAGATCAAGAAGTACCCACAAACTTAAGATTTCTTACTCCTTGTTCTTCAACATAAGTAAACCTCACTATCCACTTTTATTTTTTTCTTTTATGTCAAGTACTATGGGAAAATGTCACAAACTAAACTGATTGAGCAGCCACCTAATTTTTCAAGCACAGGTGAACTTCTAAAACTGCCCAGGTATCCTCTGATCTGTTAGTATATCAGGCCCCAAGTTTCTCCAAGTTTGCTCTAAACTTGCTCTTTCTCCCATCTCTAATCCATTTCTCCTGCTCTTCAAAAGATAACTCTTCTTTCGAACCTTGCTGAAGAGAAAAGCTCTAACATGAGCCTTCCTCTCTCCCATTCCTACACCTCTCATGCCTTCCCCTTACCCTCCCAACTGGAGGCAGAAAGTGGGAAGACTCTAGACTTCAACCACACTGCCTTCTGTAAGACCTATCTTCTCCCTCGTTACACTCAGTCGACAAGGATTCCCATCTTTAAGCCCAACAAAAATCACCCATGTGTGCAGTTTTCACACATACAGTTCTCAAACTACAGCTTTAGCACCAAGGTCCACACATGTTCCTCCCTATGAGAAAAATATCCACATCCTCCTGAGCTAACCGCACAAGCTTCACTGAACATTTTCTGGAATTTAAAACGGAGGTGACATTTACAGTTCAAACATCAAACATTTCCAGATCGTTCACTTTTCAAATGTTGTGGTCAATCATCCATGAAACCACATATTCCTTTGTATTTATTAAGAGCCATCTGATGTATGGCTGGCACTCTGCAAGGTGCATGAATAATGAGACCCAGGACCCAGCATTCAGGGAGCTCACTAGATCATGAAGGAAGCAGACACATTGGCATTCTAGAAAGTTTTCCCATGGAAAAAGACAGTTTGCTGATCAATTTTACACAGCTTCCTAGGCCAGGAGATCCACCTATTCTGTCACTAGCTGTGGCCTAGACCGTTTCTCCTCCCCAACATGTAAAATGGGGATATCTACCTTACATGGCAATTGTGAGGGGAAAGCATACATATCCACCACTGAGCCTGAAACAGACTGAACAATGTTTTTCCCTGATGAAATCGTACTCTTTTGCCATTAAGATCAAAAGTTGGAATAACCTAAATAAGAAAAAACAAACAAACAAATTCAATCCCCTTTGGGAGATCAGAGATAGTCTCACTCAATCTGAGCATTCTACTTTGCTCACAGTTGCTAATCTCAAATTGTAAATTTATTATGGTTTCCAGTTAAGCTCCAGAATCTCTGATTTATGTCCATAATTAACATCCCATTGTGATATCTATTATATCTATGCAGGAAAATTTATATACTGAATGAGCAGAAATATTAATTTGCATTAAAAAAAAAAAAAAAAAAACAAGCTGCCATAAAACATCTGTGCTTACATAAAGCTACCCAAACATACACTTGGATTTGATTTTGGAAAAAAGACTCTTTTCTCTCTTGATGGGTATTCAATAATTGTTGCTTTTAGAGAGCAGATCTGTCGTCTTCTTTTCTATGACAGCATTACTATGATTGAGGGAGATTGTGCAGGAGGAAAGCAAGGAGGCACTTTTCTGTTATCACCAGTGAAGTGTTGGTAACAGAAGATCTGTAGAGTAATGACACCTGCACTGACAATTCACTGTAATTCTCAGATGTCTTCATTGAGCCCAGAGAGGGCGAGCACAGAGGCCTTTCATCATTCTCCTAACAGAGTTTATGATGCAGCTCACTCCTGTATTCACACACCTGCAAGTTTTTTTCCCATTCAGAGCATCTTATTTTATGGTTTAAATTACTACTGTAATATAATGTAATGGGTTAGTGAGAGTCTAACCATGGCCCACCTTACAGAAGCTTTCATAGACTAAAGGAGAAACACATTGTCTCTGTTGGGGAAAAAAAAAACAAACCACAACAAAAGGAAGAAATGGCTACACAAGAAGTCTTGTCCTACTTTCAGTAGTAAACAACAAAAGTAATTATCCCATTGAGACAACATTTGATATTATTCACATTTTAGAGCTTAGAAGAAGAAGCTAATGAGGAAAGGGGGAAATTTATGAAGTGTTAGGTGCTTTGACATATTATTCTTTACAACAACTGTATGAGATAAATTATCATTCCATTTCACAGAGGAGAAAACCGAGTCTCAGGGAAGCAAAGTGATTTACCTAGAACAGTACAGCTACTAAAAGCACAGCTCAGACATAAAACCAGTCCAACATGATTTCTATTCTACTCACTCCATGCAACACAGTATTAGTTGTACAACCTGATCAAGTGCAATAGTCAATCCTGAGATTAGGATTTAAAATCCTTACCGTGCAGTTCTTACTGTAATACCCTGATAAAATGAAAGCTTGCCTCCAAAGGCCCCTCGGCTCGAAGCATTCTGAGCAGTCCAACTCTGGCTGCCTCCCAACAATTCAGCATGTTCTCTTACTTTGCCAGCTCCAGGGACACTAGTCATGTGTCAGCTCTTTACTGCTTTAGGAATTAGTGTACACGTTACATTTAGAAACACAAATATAAATAGCTCGATTTAAAATGTTTTAATCAAGCATTGACCAAAGATACATTTTAAGCTTCCAGTGCTTCGTGTCAAAAATCAATGCCTTTGTGTCAAAAACACACCTTAGAGGTGCGTTTTTTAAGAAATTACCTCGAGAAACAATGGCCTGTGTCATAGATTCTTAGACTGTTGCCTTTTTAAAAATTTAAAGCATAAAGCTTTAAATGTATGCTTATGATGACAATTAAGGAAATGCTAGATTAGACAGGGCATCAGTTTTCCACAAATAGCACTTAAATTTAAGTTCATTTCCACCCCAGATCTCTGCTTGAATGTTGTATCATTCAGTCGCAAATCTCTCTATAAAAGTGTCTGACTGTCTCTTAAAACCATTTATGCTCTATGCTTCAGTGCCTTTCCTTGGCAACTTTTTCCATATGCTTAACTTCTTTCAGGAAAGCACTTCTGTCTCAAGTCACAGGATAGCAAACCAATCAACACAAGCAGGCAGGCAGGTAAAGAAAGGAAGGGAAACGGGTACACAGAAAGAAAGTAGGACATAGATGTAGCTGGTCCAATAAACATAATGTTTTAGAAGGCAGAGAGTTTTAGACCAAAAGAAAACTAACCAACCACCCCAAGCAATCAGAGAGCCCTGAACTTGAATTTATAACCCAAACACCCTGTACCATATGCAACTTGAGACACACAACTGGTAGCACTATTGGGGATTTATGACTTATGACTTGTTCATATTTAATTTGTAACCAAACACTTCCCCTTCCTCTTAGCTACCTTAGAACTCTTGATTAACTCTTGTTTTCACAGGTCAGAGGTTAAATAAAGGAAGGGAAGCATTCTGGGGTGAGATTGCCCAGAGCACCACATCCAAGAGTGACCTGTGCAAGGAGCATTAAAATAAGTGATAAGGCTAGAGATTGTTCGAGACAGCTGATGTTCAAAGCTTCCTTTGGGTACAAGGCAGGATCTTGCAACTAGAGAGCTGGCAAAAAAAGGCAGACAGGAAATGGCTCTCAAGTTACCTTTTGTGACAGAGCAACTCTCTTACCAAGAGGTTTCTCCCGAAATGTTTTTGGAAATGAGACTGAGGTCTTAAGTGAAGGTAAAACAGAATTTGTATAAGCCAAATAGCTCTTCTCCTCGCTTTGTTCTGCCAGATGCATCTGTCCTGCCCATCAGAGTCTCCTACTACAAAGAAAACCTCCACGGCTAGCTCATCTTTTTTTTTTTTGGCAGTCCTAGGCTAGCACGAGAGAAACAAATTTCTGGTACACACAGAGGCACAGCTACCCTGCTGAAGAGGATATAATCTGTCCAACTGAAAGACCCATCTTGTTCCAAGTACCTATACTGGTGTGCCAGTCATCATGCACCTAACAGATCAAAATAGTAACAGCAGAGACCATCATTTATTCTGGAATACCAATTTATGCTCATTTGTTTTATGGCTAGCTCTCATTTATTCATTCGTCTCTTCATCCCTTCCTTCCTTCCTTCATTGCCTAATATAAGCCAGGCACTGGATTAAGAGTTGACTAAGGCATAGCTTCCACTAAAGCAAGTCATTGATTTAAATTTGTATGTGAAACCATTATGGAATTAGGAATGATCTAATAGAGGCAACATAACAAACTTTGGAAAATGTGGGAAGTAATGGATAAGTCACCCTGCAAGGAGCTAAGGCACATGTTTTCTCTGCACTATAATCACAGAACATAGCCAGAGCCTGGAGCAGGCAATTTCCTCAGCAGAGTCCTTCAACAGGATGGAGGAAACCAATCCTGAGCAACCTGAGAAGGTAGGCATCCACTACAAAGTGATCAGAGTTGAAATATAAAATGTCATTAGTCACTCTCTGTTGCTTCCCTGGCAAAATATCCTACTTATTTTTAAAACAATTTTTGTGCTTATGGCTTATTGCTTTATTATAATCCAGGGGAAGGAATTCGAAATGCTACAAAAGCTTTAAACTGGAGTCATTAGACTCTCTTAGAGTGTGATAGCTTAGAGGAAGGTCAAGCATTTGGTTAAACAAGCAGTAAGTCATCATTCCCTGGCAGCACCACCAGTTGTGTGTCTCCCTCAAAAGAAACCCTAAATACTAATCTTTAGAGACAGGAAGCTCAGCCAGCAATCCTGGTAGAAACAGGTTTCTTTGACATAAATTCTAAAACTCATATAGTATGAAAGAGAGCAGGAAAATTTTCTTTCAGTGAATAACTGTTAAAAGCAGATTATGAGGGTTAGAAAATGTATCCACGAATTATTTTATTTCCACCCACATTAAATTATGTAAGTTTTTGGTGATTTTAAATGGAAGTTCTATACCTCTATAATAGCAAAACATATGTACACACATCTAAATATATGCTAAAAGAATGGTTAAATAAATTATGATATACTCAGGCAATAGAAAATAAGGGTTTAGAATATTTTTAGAAATACTGTAGGAAAATGCCCATGAAATAATAGACAGTTGATTCAATTGTGCAGGTCCATTTATACATGAATTTTGTTCAATAAATGCAGTACTTGTATTTTCATTTTACAGATCTTTAAGTAACTGTGGGGAAAAGTTTGTGTTCGATTACTGATCACAATATGTGGAATGAAAAGAACTACGGTCTGAATACTGCTTCTATCCAAGCTGTTTCAGCTTCCTGCCCTTGGGGGAGTCATTTATGGACTCTTCTGCTTTTGAGGCAGAGATAGGAGTATGTGGATCTTCAATTTGTGATGGGGGCTGCACCTTTACCTCCATGTTTTCAAGGGTCAACTTTAGATTGAAAAGAAGCAATATTTACAAACTACTTATCATATGCAATCACATACACTCAAAGAAAGACTAGAAGATAAATTAATGGTTATCTCTAGGTAGTTTTTGCTGACTGTATAGAGCTGCTCCATCTTTGGCTGCAAAGAATATAATCAATCTGATTTCAGTGTTGGCCATCTGGTGATGTCCATGTGAAGAGTCTGTGGAAAATTCTGAAAGAGATGGGAATACCAGACCACCTGACCTGCCTCTTGAGGAATCTATATGCAGGTTAGGAAGCAACAGTTAGAACTGGACATGGAACAACAGACTGGTTCCAAATAGGAAAAGGAGTATGTCAAGGCTGTATATTGTCACCCTGCTTATTTAACTTATATGCAGAGTACATGATGAGAAACGCTGGGCTGGAGGAAGCACAAGCTGGAATCAAGATTGCCAGGAGAAATATCAATTACCTCAGATATGCAGATGACACCACCCGTATGGCAGAAAGTGAAGAAGACCTAAAGAGCCTCTTGATGAAAGTGAGAGGAGAGTGAAAAGAAAAAGTTGGCTTAAAGCTCAACATTCAGAAAACTAAGATCATGGCATCCGATCCCATCACTTCATGGCAAATAGATGGGGAAACAGTGGAAACAGTGGCTGACTTTATTTTGGGGGGCTCCAAAATCACTGCAGATGGTGACTGCAGCCATGAGATTAAAAGATGTTTACTCCTTAGAAGAAAAGCTATGACCAACCTAGACAGTATATTAAAAAGCAGAGACATTACTTTGCCAACAAAGGTCCATCTAGTCAAGGCTATGGTTTTTCCAGTAGTCATGTATGGATGTGAGAGTTGAACTGTAAAGAAAGCTGAGTGCTGAAGAATTTATGCTTTTGAACTGAGGTGTTGGAGAAGACTCTTGAGAGTCCCTTGGACTGCAAGGAGATAGATCCAACCAGTCCACCCTAGAGGAGATCAGTCCTGGGTGTTCACTGGAAGGACTGATGCTGAAGCTGAAACTCCAATACTTTGGCCACCTGACGCGAAGAACTGACTCATTTGAAAAGACCCTGATGCTGGGAAAGATTGAGAGTGGGAGGAGAAGGGGACGACAGAGGATGAGATGGTTGGATGGCATCACTGACTCTATGGACATGAGTTTGAGCAAGCTCTGGGAGTTGGCGATGGACAGGGAGGCCTGGCATGCTGCAGTCCATGGAGTTGCAAAGAGTCGGACACGACTGAGCAACTGAACTGAACTGAACTAGGTAGTGGGATTACAGATAACTGTTTCATTCATCATCCTTCTCTGTATTTTCTATGACTTATCTACTGAGCATGCAGTACCTTAAAAATTTGATAAAGGTTTTTTTGTGTTTTAAGTACTTTATCTTATTCATAATTATAAATACTTAGAACCAAGCTAGTGTACAGTAATGCACAAATTATGGACTATCAAAATAATGGAATACCTTTTAAAACTTTCGAGTGTAAGATTTATTTTTTTTTAAAGTTTGATGTTATTAGAAAAAAAAATTATTTTAGAGTCACAAGCTTATACTTATAAACATAAAATTTTATTTTTTATTTTTACTTGTTTTTTATTGAAGCATAATTAAAGTACAATATAAGTTCCAGGTGTACAATACAGTGATTCACATTTTTTTGAGGTTATGCTCCATTTATAGTTATGATGAAGTGTTGGCTATATTCCCTATGTTGTACAAATATATCCTTGCAGTTTATTTTATACATAATAGTACGCACCACTTAACCTTGTACCCCTATACTGCCCCTCCCCCTTGGAATATTATATATTCATTAAAATCAGACTATAGAAAAATATTTCAACATAGAAAAATACTAACAATATATTTAAATATAAAAGCAGGCTCTATAATATGTACAAATGATTTTTCATTTTGTGTGTTTTCCTGTATTTTCCAAAGCTTTCTACAATAAATATGTATTACTTTTATTTACTTCAAAAATGTTTTAAAGGCCACATGTGTGATTCCTCCCTGCCTACCAACTTCCAAGTCATGTTGTTTGATTGTAGGGGGGTGGATTGGTTAGGGAGAGCAGAATCTAAAGCCTATCCTCTTGTTTCCTTAAGCGTGCTTGATTAACTGTGACCACCCAGTTCCCAAAGAGGTTCTCTGGATGAAACCTCTTTTACAAACTGGTCACACCAGTCTCATGCTCTTTCCACTGCACCATGCTTATTATGGATCTCAGGTTCAGGGAAGAATGGTGGGTTAATAGGCTTTTCAGTGACCTTCCTTACTGTGGGACCAATCAGCCTCCATAAAGCTTGGTGGGTCTCAGAAAGGAGACACTCAGTTATGCAAGGCCATGTTAAGTTGAGAGAGGAAAGAAAAAAGGCTCAGAATTTTTTTTTTCCCTGTTAGATTTTGAGGCCAAATCCTCAAGGCTGGATGGTTCATACAAGCATTTAGTAAGCATCAATACATGCCAACCTGTGCTAGACAGCCAAGATAAACACATGAGCAAGACACAGCACTGTCTGTCCTCAAGGAACCCAGGTCTCTCAGGGTAAGACAGACAAGTAAATGGTTAATCTCGATGCACTGTGAGGCTGCTGTGATACAACGGGGCACTGAGAGCTGTGGAAATGCTGAGGAAGAGCATCTCAATCAGGCGTGGGTATTAGCTGAATAAAGAAGAGAAGTTAGATGAAAGAAAAGTGTACTTCCAACTGGAAGGACAAAATACACCAGAAGCACAGAGACAACGGACTACAAATGACTTGAGGTGGTTGGTTTCCACTTAAAGATAAGGGCAAGATGTTTCTCTGTGTGATTTTTGGGGGGAGTCAGTTGGGAGGTTGGGTTGGGGGGTGCAGATGGGATTCTTGGCAGTAGAAGAAAATGAGAATAGAGAAATCCAAAAAGACCAGCTTGTGAGGAGTTTTATGTGCAAGACTAGGGAGTTTTCCTCTTTTCCTGAAAGCAAAGAAGAGTTTTAAGAGGGATTTGATCAGTTTTGTTTTTTTAGAAGTGCACTTTAAAGACAGAGTGGACACTGAACTGAAAGGGGAAGTCTGGAAGCAGGTAAGCTCAAAGGTTCTAAGACCCAGGTAGCTGGCAGCCCTCTAAAAAGAAGGTTCTAATAGTGAAGGCTTATCTCAATGTTGTTTTAATCACTTAAAGAAACTACTGAATGCAATTAAAAAGATTTGGCTCCAGGAGAAGAACTAAAAACTGAGTTTCTATTAGGCAAAGGCTGGCCTGAAGAGTGAACCTCCCACAGAATAAACATCTACTGTGTGAGTCTTAGGAGAGGAGGACAGCCCAGAACAACAGGCCTGTTTCCCTCACCTATTAGAGGGCTCCCCCTGAGCTGTAACTTTATCTCTCCAAGCCCACTTTCCTCTGCCAAAGGACAATACTTCCTATTTACCTAACAAGGCCATCGTATAGAATGAATTAAGCAACTTAATACAAATTTAATTATAACCCTCTAATGCAAATAATACAGAGTGCCCATCAGAGTCCACAGACCACACCAGGCACTCAAAAACAGGTGGCTTCTATTGTGATTATTAGGTAGGAGATGGTCACCTGCTCTTTCAGGAGAAGGAGTGGTTCTAAGCCACATTTTGGATTATTTCAAATGCCTTTAAAATGCTGAGCACCACAAGTGTTAGGGGAAGCACAGTGACTGAAACCGCTCACCCTGTCCAGGCACCACCATAACCATTTGCATGAGTTGTTTTATGACAGGAGGTCCTAGTAAAGAACACGGAACTAATAAGCCACCACCAACCAGAAGAGTTTGAGAAAGGTCAAAAGGAGACAGCACCTGTCCGACCACCTCCCAGAATCCTTCTCACTGGCATCCATCTTGGCTGAGCAATGAGTGCACCCTCAGGAAGGACTCTGAGTCAGAATGATTGGCCAAAGACAACCCAGAAACTAATCCCATCACCATGAAACCCAAGACTGAGAGTCATGTGGCAAAGCAGTTCTCCTGGGTTCCCTTACCCTACTGCTCTCTGCCCAGGTGCCCTTTCCAATAACAGCTCTTGCTTTGTCAGCATGTGTGTCTCCTAGGACAATTCTTTTCCAAGTGTTAGACAAGAGCCCAATTTTGGACACCGGAAGGGGTTCCCCTTCCTGCAACACAAGCATGTGTGTATTCTTTACAATTTGTCATAACATTTGTCATAAAACAGGGGACTAGGGTCAATAGAAATCTTGTTAATACTTATCAACTTGAAATACTAATTAGCCGTGAAAAAGAATGTAATTTTGCCGTTTGCAGCAACACGGATGGAGTTGGAGGGCATTATGCTAAAAGTGAAATAAGTCAGACACAGCAAGATAAATACTGTATGGTATCACTTATATAAAATCTAAAAAATACAACAAACTAGTAAATATAATAAAAAAGAAACAGACTCGTAGATATACAGAACAGTAAACATACCAGTGGGAAGAGGAAAAGGAGGGTAATAAAGAGATAGGGTATTAAGAGGCACAAACTATTAGGTATAAAATAAACTATGAGGACATATTATACAACATGGGGAATGTATCTATAAACAGAGTATAACTTTAAAATTCTGAATCACTATATTGTATACTTATAAATTATATAATATTATACTACGCTTCAATAAAAGTAAATAAATACACTAGACCTCCCCTCAAAAGAGGGAAAAATATTTATCCACTTGATACAAGATAAAAGATTTCACTTCAAAGATTGAATGAAAACAAAGAAAAAAGATAGGAATCATAAATGTGTCACTAGTATTGTTTCAAATATTCCTCAGTTAATGACTCTTTACAAGATAACATTGCAAATAATTACTTAGGCTTTCCTGACTGAAGGGAATATTACATATTGTTCTTGACTAATTAAATAAGACTTAAGCCTAGAAGATTTATGCTATAATGATTTAAAAGATAGCAACAGTAATAAGACTCTCCAAGCTATCATTAAACAAACATATGGATGTTAACATTTTTACCTTTCACAAATGTTTGAACTTAACTTCTATTTTAAAATACAGCAGCTTCAGTTAATTCAAAGATTCATTCTCCATACTGAGCCATTCACAGGATGGGAATGAAAATATCTAGTCCCTAAGCTATGTCAGGCAGGGACCAAGCAGTTCAAGGGCATTATCTCTACTCCCCTTCTCTACTCCTTGCCAGAGCTACATGACATGGGTATCATCAGCTATAACTAACAGAAGGAGAAACGGAGGCTCAAAGGTGTTCAGTGACTTGCTCAAGATCACCAAGCTAGTAAAGCTGCAGTCAAGATTTGAAGTAAGGTCTTCTGATTTCAGAACTCATGGTCCTTTTTTATAAATCAATTTCAAATTATAATTTACACATAATAAAGCCCAACCATTCTATGTACACATGAAGAGAAGTTTTGATAACTATATATATCTGTGTAACCACCACCACAATCAGTATGTACAGCATTTCCAGCACTCCAGAATACTCCCCTGTAGTATCACTGACTCAATGGACATGTATTTGAGTAAACTCTGGGAGCTAGTGGAGGACAGAGGAGACTGGCGTGCTGCAGTCCATGGGGTTGCAAAGAGTCGGATGGGACTTAGCGACTGAACAACCACCACCACCACCCCAATTAATCCCCCTCATCCCTTGTAGGGTGTCTATCACACTATACTGAGATCATCTCTTTACCACCTGTTCTTCCCACCATTCAGTTCAGTTCAGTTCAGTCGCTCAGTTGTGTCCGACTCTTTGTGACCCCATGGACTGCAACACGCCAGGCCTCCCTGTCCATCACCAACTCCCAGAGCTTGCTCAAACTCATGTCCATTGACTCGATGATGCCATCCAACCATCTCATCCTCTGTCGTTCAAAATTTACTCCTTTTTAACCTCAATTAAAATTATTTTACTTGAGTGCACAGTTCTTTGAGTTTTGACAAACGTACACAGTGGTGTAACCGCCACAGACAATTAAGACAAAGCACACTTCCACCCCATATCACTCAATTTACTTATGCTATGCTTTTGTAGTCAACACTTCCCCCACTCCCAGCACCTGATCAGTTTCCAATTCCTATAATTTTGCCTTTTCCAGAAATGTCAAATAAATGAAATAACATAGTATGTAGCCACTATCATAATCTATCAGGGCTTTTATTAAGCCACATTGTATATTTTAGCCTTTTCTTTATTCTTCCCAAAGGACTTTGCCATTTCCACACTTAGACTAAGACAAGTTTTAGTAGTGACATATTCCCATGGTCATTCCAATGTCTCACAACACCAAGGCACTAGCTGTTGCTTTACCCCAAGTAAGGAAATGTTACAGGAATACCTTCAATTCACCCAATGCATTAAAACAGTATGTCATTCGCAAACTTCCTTGTTATTTAATGCAGAGTTTGAGAGAACAGCAAGCAGAGATAAGAAAGCCTTCTTTAAGTGAACAGTGCAAAGAAATAGAGGAAAACAACAGAATGAGAAAGACTAGAAATCTCTTCAAGAATATTGGCGATACCAAGGGAACATTTTGTGCAAGCATGGGCATGGTAAAGGATAGAAACAGCAAGGACCTAACAGAAGCAGAAGAGATTAATAAGAAGTGGCAAGATTATACAGAAGAACTATACAAGAAAAGTGTTAATGACCTGGATAAATCATGATGGTGTGGTCACTCACCTACAGCCAGACAGCCTGGAGTGTGAAGTCAAGTGGGCCTTAGGAAGCATTACTACAAACAAAACTAGTGGAGGTGATGGAATTCCAGCTGAGCTATTTCAAATCCTAAAAGATGATGCTGTTAAAGTGCTGCACTCAACATGCCAGCAAATTTGGAAAACTCAGCAATGGCCACGAGATTGGAAAAGGTCACTTTTCATTACAATCCCAGAGAAGGGCAATGCCAAAGAATGTTCAAACTACTGAATGACTGCGCTCTTTTCACATGCTAGCAAGATTATGCTCAAAATCCTTCAAGCTAGGCTTCAATAGTACGTGAACTGAGAACTTCAAGATGTATAAGCTGGTTTAGAAAAGGCAGAGGAACCAGAGATCAAATTGCCAACATCTGCTGGATCACAGGAAATGCAAGGGAATTCCAGAAAACCATCTACTTCTGCTTCATTGATTATGCTAAAGGCTTTGTGTGGATCACAACAAACTGTGGAAAATTATTCAAGAGATGGGAATACTAGGCCACCTTACCTGTCTCTTGAGAAACCTGTATGCAGGTCAAGAAGCAACAGTTAGAACCGGACATGGAACAACAGGCTGGTTCAAAATTGGGAAAGCAGTATGACAATGTTGTATACTTGTCACCTTGCTAATTTACCTTATATGCAGAGTACATCACGTGAAATGCCAGGCTGGATGAATCACAAGCTGGAATGAAGATTGCCAGGAGAAATATCAATAACCTCAGATATGCAGGTGATATCAACCTAATGGCAGAAATTGAAGAGGAACTAAAGAGCTTCTTGATGAGGGTGAAAGAAGAAAGTGAAAAGGCTGGCTTAAAACTCAGCATTCAGAAAAGCTAAGATCATGGCATCTGGTCCCATCACTTCATGGCAGATAGATGGGGAAAAGGTGGAAACAGTGACAAACTTTATTTTGCTGGGCTCCAAAATCACTGTGGACGGTGACTTGCAGCCATGAAATTAAAGGACGCTTTCTCCTTGGAAGGAAAGCTATGACCAATCTAGACAAGAGTATTAAAAAGCAGAGACACTACTCTGCCGACAAAGGTCCCTATAGTCAAAGCTATGGTTTTTCCAGTAGTCATGTATGGATGTAAGAGCTGGACCATAAAGAAGGCTGAGTGCTTAAGAACTGATGTTTTTGAATTGTGGTGCTGGAGAGGAGGACTCTTGAGAGTTCCTTGGACTGCAAGGAGATCTTATCAATCAACCCTAAAGGAAATCAACCCTTAACATTCATTGGAAGGACTGATGCTAAAGCTGAAGCTCCAATACTTTGGCCACCTGAAGTGAAGAGCCAACTCATGGAAAAGACCCTGATGCTAGGAAAGACTGAAGGCAAAAAAAGGGAACAGCAGAGGATGAGACAGTTAGGTAGCATCAACTCAATAGACCCTTAGAGCTAACTCAGGGAGAAAGTGAAGGACAGGGAAGCCTGGCATGCTGCAGTCTGTGGGGTCGCCAAGAGTCAGACGTGATTTAGTGACTGAACAGAACAGGTGTTATTCAATACCAATAAATTACCTAAGATACATCTTACATGTAAATGAAAGAAACCATCTGTCTACACTGGGGTTGTAGGATATCCTACCTCCGTATTGCCTTGCTTTCTTCTAGCTATGAGGCCAGCCCAGAGGTCTGACCATAACACTATAGGTAATGCCAAGGGTTTGCTCCAAGACCAGAAAAAGCAGAACCCAAGCTCCCTGTCACCTGCCCAACCAGATGAGTCAAAGGTGGTGTGAGAGCAGCCAGTTGCTCTAAACTGTTCAACCTTTTCATTTTATAGCAGAAGAAAGGGAAGTTCAGAGAGTGGAAGAGACTTACTCAGAGCCATGCATTTTTCAGAATCAAAAGGGTATCTCAACAAACCCAGAATGTTGTCTGTCCCCAGTGAATGGATTAGCAATCCCTCAGCATTACTCTTGCCTTTCTTTTTCTGCTATATTTCCTACCAACTAGGGTGCAAAAGAACATGGCTGCTCTTGTGTGAGAGACTGTAGAGTAGTTGCTGTCTTCAATATCTACAATTGCCCTGAAACATCAAAATTTCAGTTGGATTCTACGGGAAATTCCCATAGTCTCTTACTAACCAGGATGTGAAATAATGTTGTTTAGCTCCAAATTTGAGGATCCTTCTGTCTCCTGCACATTTTGATATCTGTTCTGACAACCATCTGGCTTTAGTATTCTATGGCTCATTTAGATATCAAACATGTATTGACTGTGAGGCCCTTTGCTGCAACCTGGGCTAACAGGTGAATAAGATGCAGTTTCTAGTTTTAAGAAGCTCAGTGTCCAGAGGAGGAACCAGACACATAAATCAACAAGGGTAATTACTGAGATAACCGCATTGAGAAAAGTGTGCACAGTCACCAATTATCTCTCACATGAGCTTGCACACACACATTCACTCATGGGGCAGATGACCAGCTCCATCATATGTGGCAGAATTTCTTTAAATCTTAACAGGGCTTAATTCTAAAATTAAGTAGAAACGGTCACATTACAAGAACCTTTATTCACAGAGGATGGTTGAACAAAGGCTACTGGAGCTCAGGATCCAATCGTGATTCCCAAAAAGGGCCTCTTGATTTTTATGAACAATTTTCTTCTTCTTCCTTTTACTGTTAATACAGAAAAACTGGCACCTTTGTCTGGGTCCAGAATATAAAATCAGGAAATAAAATGGCAAGTCTTACAACTGCAAACTTCAATCAGCTCATTACAAACCAAAGGGACATATTTGAATGCATGTTGCTACATTCATTTACCTATTCTGCCAAGCCATTCAATTACATGATTTCAGATTTTGTATAAAAAATACAGCCATGTTTCTTTCAAAAGCTGGTATTTGGAGAAAGGTGATTAGAACAGCATGCTATGATACATTAATACAGTCGTTTCATTTAATGGACAATGGCAGTTTCTGAAATGCTCCCAGTACTTTAAATTATCACACTTAGAATTCATGACTACAACGTGTCTTGACTTTTTTCTTACTGCTGCACAATACACTCCATTGCCACTGTGAATGCAAACAAAACACATTATCAGAAGAGTTTTATTAGCATTTATAATCTTGACAAAAGTCATTTCTACAAGTCGGGGGCATGTATAGCGGGTTGCGAACACTAAGAAGAATAAAGTGCCATAACTGAGGAAAAATGGAAAAACAGGAGAAAAAAGCTAAAGCAGAAGAAAAATCTTAAACAAAATTTAACATCTCCTTGGAGAGAGAGGACACAAAAGAGATGGAGTTTATTCTAACCAGAAGCAGCTGTTGCTGTTCAAATTAGGAAGCATTCCTAATGAATCAGCAGTTCTTATAATAAATACACTCCCCTTTGAAATGTGAGGATTCCGCTATGAGAATTTCTTTTGATATATTTTTTACATGAACTCATTAGACAGAGAAGAGGCAAGGATCTAGCATGTTCCTTTCTAAATTATGACAGAGATCTTATCCATACCAAGTTTTCCCAAGGTTAGTTAGGTGGGGCATAGGAAAACAAAAAATAAAAAACACAAGGCTAAAACGATTTCTACTGATCAGTACCCTTTGTACACTCACTTCAAGCAAACTTTGTAAGATGCTATGTTAACAGTGACATCTTACAAAATCCCTGCTACTACTCTAACAAGTGCCAGTTAAGTTTAAAATGAAATCAGAGCTATACAAACAATGAAAGAGGCATGTCTTTTGCATTCATTAAAAGGAATCCCCAAATTCCACCATGAAGAGTTGCTTGCAGAGTATATCCTGTTCCCCAGATATCCCTCTTGCCATTTTAAGAAGAAAAAAAGGAAAAAAATGCATATTTATAAATATGCGCACATGCATACTTATTTCATCTCTACTAGGTTCCATATTACTTTTTCTTGTCTTGCATTTAAAACTGTCATTTTAACAAAGGTTTCTCCAAGTAAAAATCACTGTGCTCCTATTAACAAAGACAGAAAATTTAAAGGGACATCTTCCCATTAGCAGAGGTAAGAGAAACTGGATGGGCATTATTTCACCTACCAGTTTTCTTCAATTTTTAATCTATCAGTCTTTCTCCTCTTCTTCTCTGGTGGGGTTCCAGGATTCTTGGACACTTAGTACTCAATTCAAAAACCAGGAACCCCAGAAAGAGTTGTTGAGTGACAGAAGGAATAACAGAGAGACTGTAAAGCTGTCTCATCTTTCCCCCCTAACACCAATGATACTTAAGTCTTAAACTTGGAAATGAAAATGAAAGGACATCCTAAACATAAACATTATCTTTAAGCTGCTTAAAAACAATCCTTTCCACAAACTAAGACATGACCTCCTATCTCACTTAGGTCACCTGTGCTCTCAACAACACGTTAAAAGAACACAAGGAGGATAGGCAGATCTGCAGAAAATAGAAGCCAAGGACCCAGATGATTTAACTCTCTCATTACCACGTCATACACAAAAGGCAGAACAGTGTGACCTCCGAGGAGAGGAGACTCGCACCGCCTGAGCAGGAGTGGTGGCTGATCCTGCTTCTGTAAAACCAAAGCCCCAATACGGTGGATCCAGGGAACAAACTGAGGATCCTTGAGGAAAGATCCCTTTGCTTAAAGGTCAGTGTGTGTGTGTGTGTGTGTGCGTGCGTGCGTGCGTGCGTGCGTGTGTGCGTGCGTGCGTGCGTGTGTGTGTGTGTGTGTGTTCTACATTCTGAGTAATTACAACAGTGGGGCTCAAAAAGGCTCAGGAAATGTGTCTGAGCTTACTTGATAAATGTTAAATGTGTCCTTCTCTCAGCTGAAGAAAACAAGGTAGACAGAAAGGGGTTGAGTGACTTGACCAATGTTACCTAATTTTATTTTAAAGTGGGACTAAATGTCCTAGGGGATAGACTACTAAAAATTAGTGCTCCTTTGTTTTCCAAAACAAGTAACCAGCAAATAGTTCCACAGAATTCTCTCAGATCCGTTCCCCTGCAAATCTGTATTCCAACAGGAATGCCTGTCCTGGCCTGGTGCTTATTTGGCCCAGGCCTTCATCAACCAAAAAGGACAGCTCTGCAGTTTGTACATTATTTCACCCCACGTGCTACATTGGACAACCACACTGGCTTTGAAGATATTTTATTGGATGAGAATGGATAAAATACATGAAGGACTGGCAGGGGAAAAGAAGTTCAGATATCTGAAATGTAGACAATGATTTCTACACAATGATATCTTCTTTAGAGCTACTTATGACAGCAAAAAAATGCAAAGAGCTTGCAGAGAGCTTAAAAATTAGCAGTGTGGGGCTGCCCTGGTGGTCCAGTGGTTAAGAATGTGCCTTGCAATGCAAGGGACACAGGTTCAGTGCCTGGTGCAGGAAGACCCCATGTGTCTCAGAGCAACTAATCCCCTGTGCCACAACTACTGAAGCTCATATGCTCTTAGAGTCTGTCCTCTGCAGCAATAAAAGCTACCACACCGACAAGTCTGTGCACCTCAATGGAAAGTGGCCCTCACTCAAAGCAACCAGAGAAAGCTCACATGGAGCAACAAAGGCCCATCTCAGTCAAAAAGTTAAATAAATAAATAAACCTTTTTTAAAAACTTAGCAGAATGTTTTTCTTAAGGGCTGGAATACAAGACATTTGATTATAAACCCAAACTTCACACACTAGCAATAGGTGACCTACTGAAAACTCATGTTTTCCTTTTCTTTAAAATGGAACTATCTACTTGAAAGAGCTCTCGCAAGGATTCAACAGTATAATTCATGTGACATGCTTAGCACAGCTTTCATGTGGAAAGTAATCAATAAGTGGCAGCTACTAGTACTATTATAAATTTCAACAGTAAAGATTATTAGACTAAGTATGAATCTCCTATGTGATTTAGTATTATGTGGCCATTAAAATGTCTTCCAGAGAGAAATATTTAACATTACAGAAATATATAAAATGAATGTCAAATAAAAACTATATATGATCTCAAATATGTAAATTTAAAAATATGTGGGGGAAGGGGCAAGCTGGGGATAGGAGATTAAGAGGTATTAACTATTATGTTTAAAATAAATAATACACAAGCATGTATTACACAACACAGGAATGTAATAGCCAATATCTTATAATAACTTTAAATTATAATCTATAAAAATATTGCATCACAAAATATTGAATTAATTTGTTCTACAAATTAATATAAGTCAACTATACATCAACTAAAAATTACTAGTAGCCATATTAAAGAGAGAAAAATTAATATGTGCATATGTATTACATGGATATTATATTATTAATAAAAGACTAAAAGAAAATGCACCACAATTTTTATTTTTGGTTGGTGGAATTAGAGATATTTTCTTCTTTATTGAAAAACACATCTTCATTCAAGTGTTCCAACAACAGTGTTCCATCAACACTTTCTCTTGATAGACCATCCTCTCCCCACCTCCTTTAATTACCTTTATTTAAAAAATAATTAACTTATTCTCTATTCTGTTCCATTGACCTATATGCCTATTCTTGTGTCAATACCACAATGTATACTATTGATTACCATAGCTTTACAACAAGACCTGAAATCAGATAATATATTTCTTCCAACTTTTTTCTTTTTTCAAACTTTGTTTGGCTAAGCCCTTTGCCATATGAATTTCCATACAAATTTTAGAATCTAGCTTGTCGAGTTCTATTTAAAAAGTCTAGTGGTATCACACTGACCCTGTAGATCAACTTGAGGGAACTGACATCTGTACCAGTAAAGGTCCTCCAAAGAAACAGAATCAATAGGACATATATAAATACAGAGATTTATTTTAACGGATTGGTACAAGCAAGTCAAAAAATATGTAGGGCAGGTCAGCAGACTGGAAACTCAGGCAGGATTTCTCTTACAACTGTGAGGCGGAATTCCCTCTTTTTTGGGGAAACCTGTTGTTTTGCTCTTAAAGCCTTCAACTGATTGGATGAAGCTCACCCACATTACGGAGGGTTTCCTCCTTTATTTAAAGTTAACTGATTATAAATGTTAATCATGGCATCATCTAGACGAGTGTTAGACCAAACAACTGGGCATCAGAGCCTAGCCAAATTATGCATCACAACATCCTGACAAGAGTGAGTCTTTGAATCCAAGAGCATACTTTATCTCTTTACTTATTTAGTTCTTCTTTTAACATATCTCAGCAATGTTTTATACTTTTTGGGGTCAGGTCATGCAAATATAGTTGAGTTTACCCATAAGTACTTCATATTTTGCTGTTATTACAAAAGCACAGTTTTAATAACTGCAGTTTATAATATTAATACCAATTTCCTTAATTCACATCATATACAAAATCACCAGAAATGGATCAAAGACCTAAATATGAGATAAATCTATAAAGTGTCTAGAAGAAAATATAGGAGAAAATCTTTGTGCTCTTGTATTATGCAAAGATGTCATAGGATACAAAAACCATGAATCATAAAAGAAAAAAAATCAATAAACTGGATTTTGAAATTAAAACCTTATGATACGTGAAAGATACTTTTAAGAAAATGAAAGCCAAGCCACAGACTGGAGAAATATTTGCAAGGCACATTATCTAATAAAAGACTTATAGTCAAAACATATAAAAATAAAAACATTATGATTACTAGCTCAGTAATCATAAGACAAAGAACCCATTCTCAAAAATGATCAATAGGTTTGAACAGATGCTTTACAAAAGATGATGTGCAGTATCTTCTAGTAAATAAGTACATGAAAAGACTTTCAACACTATAAATCATCAGGGAAACACAAATTAAAGTCACAGTGAGATACTGCCATAATTCAATAGAATGACTAAAATGAAAAAGACTGACAATATCAAGAGTTGATGAGGAAGAGGAGCACTGGGAACTCATGTATTATTAGAAAAGAATTCTGCAGTTTCCTATAAAGTTATTATACCTCAAGACCCAGAAAAATCATATGTCCATACAAAAACTTAAATATGAATATTTCCATCAATCTTATTTACAGCAATGAAAACCTGGAAACAACACAAATGTCTATCAACAAGTAAATAAACTGGGATATATCCATACAACAGAATACTACTCAGCAATAAAAAGAACAAACTACTCATAAATGTAACACGGATGAATCACAGAACATTATGTTGAGCAAAAGAAAGCTAGACATGAAAGTGTACATAATGTATGATTCCATTGGTGTGAAATCCTAGGAAAACCTAAGCAAACCTATCGTGAAGCAAAACAGATCTCTGGTTCCCTAGCGTTGCTGAGGGTGACTGAAAAGGGGGTGTGTGTGTTTGCTTAGTTGCTCAGTCATGTCCAACTGTTTGTGACCCCATGGACTGTAGCCCATTAGGCTTCTCTGTCCACGGTATTCTCAAGGCAAGAATACTGGAGTAGGTATCCATTCCCTTCTCCAGGGGATCTGCTCGACCCAGGGGTCGAACTTGGGTCTCCTGCATTGCAGGTGGATTCCTTACTGTCTGAGGCACCAGGGAAGAAGAAGAAACTTCTGAGAGAAGGGAAACAAGAAACTTCTGAGGGAAACAAGAAACTCTATATATCTTGACTACAGTAGTGGTTACACATCTGTATACATTTGTCAAACTTTCATACCAATTTTAAGTGAGAGAGAGAGAATGTGTATGTGTGTTTACATTTTTTAGATCTTCCTTTTTGGCATATGGAGATATTTTGAGAAACTCTCCCAATCAATACAATTAAAATGATATATTTACACACACACACACACACACACACACACACAATCTTTAAACATAATGCTAACCTAGCAAAAAGTATAGGCTCCAGAGAGCAAAAAAAAATGAATGGAAACTCAAACTCAGAATGGAATATTAGCATCAAAGTTGGCTTTTACCCTGAAGCTCTTTGCCAAACTATGGGCTCTTTTAGCTCCCAAATAATAGAAATGGAAGGCAGAAATGAAAGGAGATAAAGCCTAGAAACCTCCAAAGATACTACAACTTAAAGCTTCAAGACTATATCTCTAGTGGAATGATAAAAAGAATTGAATACATTCCGCCAGTAGAGAATTTTCCATTCTCGATGTTCTCACAGGCTGGAAGGCAAACATCTCTACTGATACTGACAATATCTAACCAAAAGTGTGTTCTCACATAGATCTGCAATCCAAATTCTTACCTATAAAGTTGGATAAAACAATAAACAGATAATATATAGAGCACCACAATCATCAGGACTCCTGGGTGACAGCTAGAAAAGAGTGGATGGTGTTACCCATAACATGGTTTAAATAGACAAAAAGAAAAAAATATGAAAAAGATAAGCAACATGAAAAAGAGTGAAAAAGTTAAACACATCCTAATCAGATTTCCAGAAGGATATAATAAAAAGAATGGAGAAGAAGCAATAGTCAGAGAAATAATGGCTGAGAACATTCCAGAATTGCTATTTCAGAATTTTGCTGATCCACAAATCCCTAGCAAGATAAGTGAAATCCATGTCAGAGACAAAGCACTATGAAAATGCAGTACTGCAAATAAAACAGCATGAGAGAATAAGTGATTTCATGTAAGAGCAGCTATTAGACATAACTCATTTGTGGCAAGTAAATTAAACACACAAGTAAAAGCAAATTAGAAACACCAAAGGACCTCCTTAAATTAATAAAGAACTAATATATAAGATCTTACTAGAGAAATGTTAAAATACTTTAAAATCAGGAATAATAAAAGGGTATTCACTCTGTCTCTACACAACCCTATACTAGAGACACAGGGCACCACAACCAAACAAGAAAATAAAAGGTATAAATAATAGAAAGAAGAAAAGACCAAACAGTCATTTATAAGTTAAATACTTTTCTATCAGAAATCCAAAAGACATGAGTACAATTAATTAAAGAACTGGGCAAAAAATAAATACTCAAAAATCATTTGAATTTCTAAAGAATAGAAAAACAGAAAATGCAAAAACAAAATGCAAAAGGTATTTGCAATTTACAAAAGATATTTTAAAAGTTCTTAGGGGGAAAATGATCCAAAGACATGCAGGATCATTATGGAAGAAAAAAAATTTAGGGGGAGGGCATGCCACATAGTTTGCAGGATCTTAGTTTACCAACCAGGGATTGAACACCACAGCAGTGAAAGCACCAAGTCCTGACCACTGGGCCACCGGGGAATTTCCAAGAAACTTTTAAATGTTACTACAAGATATTAAAAATAAGACCTAAAGGGTCTTATGCTGAAAAATTGGGTAGGAAGACTCAATTAACAGAGGTGTCAATTCACCCTAGACTTTTCTATGTATTCAGTGAAAAGTCCAATCAAAATATCACCATGACTTTTATGAAATTTGATGAGTCTAAAATTTACATGGAAAGGAAGGACCAAGAAAAGCAGGATATTTTTGAGAAAAGTAAGGAAACTTTCCTGACAGGTATTAAGACTATCATAATCAACACAGGAACTGATTAGCACAAGGATAGACAAATTAGCTAACAGAACAAAAATGAAAAGCCAAAAATAAGACCATGAATATAGGAAAACACTCTATGACAGGGTTGGCACTATAAATTCCTAGGGGAAAGACTAAAAAAAAAAAAAAAAATTCCTAGGGGAAAGACTAGACAGTCAAGATGTTATAAGGGCAATTGAACACCCAAACTGGGGAAAGAGGGGAATGGATCCCAACTGTACAGTAGCCATAGAAAGCATTTCCAGGTGGATTAAAGCTTTATATGTGAAAGGCAGAAATGCTGAACTTTTGCAAGAAAAATAACTCTGATAACAACACAGAACAAACACATTATAAAAGTACATAACTTAGTATCTCTCATGAACACAGACACAAAAATTCTAAACCAAATATTAGCCAACCAAGACCAGTAATATACTAAATAGAATAAAATATATTATTAAATGGATGGTAGAACATTTTAAAGCTCTATTCTAATTTACCATTTCAAAAGAATAAATAAAAGAGATGTTTACAGCAATACATGCAGAATAAACAACAAAACTCAACATCTATTCATAACAAAAACTCTCAGAAAACTAGGAATATAAGGAAACCTCAATTTAAGGGCAGCTCTAAAAAAATCTACAGCTCAAACTTCACATTAAAACACTGTTCTCCCTTAAGTACTGAGAACAAGACAAAGATAATTGCTCTTCACTTCAGTTCGGTTGCTCTGTCTGTGTTTGACTCTTTGCGACCACATGGACTGAAGCACACCAGGCTTCACTGTCCATCACCCTCTGCCCAGAGCTTGCTCAGACTCATGTCCATCAAGTCAGTGATGCCATCCAACCATCTCACCCTCTGTCAGCCCCTTCTCCTCCCACCTTCTCAGCATCATCAGGGTCTCTTCCAATGAGTCAGTTCTTCGCAGCAGGTGGCCAAAGAGTTTCAGCTTCAGCATCAGTCCTTCCAATGAATATTCAGGACTGATTTCCTTCAGGATTGACTGGTTTGATCTCCTTGCAGTCTAAGGGACTCTCAAGAGTCTTCTCCAACACAACAGTTCAAAAGCATCAATTCTTCGGCGCTCAGCTTTCTTTATAGTCCAACTCTTACGTCCATACTTGACCACTGGAAAAACCAGAGCTTTGACTAGACAGACCTTTGTTGGCAAATATCTCCACTTTTTAATATGCTAGGTTGGTCATAGCTTTTCTTCCAAGGAGCAAGCATCTTTTAATTTCATGGCTGCAGTCACCATCTGCAGTGATTTTGGAGCCCAAGAAAAGAAAGTCTGCCACTGTTTCCATTGTTTCCCCACCTATTTGCCATGAAGTGATGGGACTGAACGCCATGATCTTAGTTTTTTTGAATGTTGAGTGTTAAGCCAGCTTTTTCACTCTCCTCTTCCACTTTCATCAAGAGGCTCTTTGGTTCCTCTTTGCTTTCTGCCATAAGGGTAGTATCATCTGCATATCTGAGGTTATTGATATTTCTCCTGGTAATCTTGATTCCATCTTGTGCTTCATCCAACTCGGCATTTCACATGATGTACTCTGCATATAAGTTAAATAAGCAAGGTGACAATACACAGCCTTGACGTACTCCTTTCCCAATTTGGAACCAGTCTGTTGTTCCTGTCCAGCTCTAACTGTTGCTTCTTGACCTGTATACAGATTTCTCAGGAGGCAGGTAAGGTGGTCTGGTATTCCCATCTCTTGAAGAACTTTCCAGTTTGTTGTGATACACACAGCGTAAGGCTTTGGCGTAATCAATAAAGCAAATGTTTTTCTGGAATTTTCTTGCTTTTTCTACGATCCATGGATGTTGGCAATTTGATCTCTGGTTCCTCTGCCTTTTCTAAATCTAGCTTGAACATCTGGAAGTTCACAGTTCACGTACTGTTGAAGCCTGGCTTGGAGAATTTTGAGCATTACTTTGCTAGCATGCGAGATGAGTGCAATTGTGTAGTAGTTTGAACATTCTTTGGCATTGTCCTTCTTTGGGATTGGCACAGATTATGCTTTGCTCACTTCTAAATTTGACCTCAGAGAGCCAGCAGCCTCTTACTCTCCTCCCCCTTCCTCCGGGTACTTTCCCATATCCAGTTAAGTTTTCTGCAAAGGCTTGCCTTCCACTAGCATCAAAGATTACTATGTCCTTGGTACATGACCACGGACATGTACCTCAACAATAGCTACTGTCCCCCCACCATCTCTATAGGAGCCAATTCTGGCAGATATAACATATACCATCTACATTGTGAACTGTATTTCTGATGGTACCTACTGAAGTGTGTTAGTTGCTCAGTCATGTTCAACTTTTTGTGACCCCATGGACTGTAGCCCTGTAGCCTGCCAGGCTTCTCTGTCCTTGGAATTCTCCAGGCAAGAACACTAGAGTGGGTAGCCACTCCCTTCTCCAGGGATCTTCCTGACTCAGGGATCCTACTCAGGTCTCCTGCATTGCAGGCTGATTCTTTACCATCTGAACCACCAGGGAAGCCCAAGTACCTACTAAAGTTGCTCCTAAAACTTGGCCATACTCATTAAGAGAAGGAAAATGCATGGCAAATTTTCCACCTAAAATCTTTAAGGAATCTAAAACCAAGGTTTCCTCAAGCCAAATGATCTAAAATTCAAGGGAATACAGGGAGAGAGGTATTAGAAAGGAAAAATTAACGTTTGTTCAGCAACTACTACGTGCCAGACATTTACCTATACATGCTATCTAATCCTTGCCACAACTCAATGAATAAAGAATTACCAGCACAGATAAAGAATCCAACACTCAGAAAGGTTTAGTAACTTTCTCAAAGTAGCCAGCAATCGATAGACAACATTTTGAACTCAGGTCTTTCTGATTTCAAAGTCCAAATTCCTTACCTAGCTATATAAATAATACTCAGATTCATATATTTATTTTTGCTAAAACCAATAATCTAAAATTATAAAAATGAGGAAGAGGTAACTACAGAGCAATATGATGCAAGATATTGCTCTGTTTTGTTTTTTACACCAGTAAGCAGACTGCGTAACAAGGCACCATGTATTTAGAGTTTTAACCGGCCTTTTGTTTGATTATAGGCAACAAGCAACTGGGAAATCACTCTCAGAGCCTGAATGGCCAATTCTGAAGGCTGAGTCCAACAAAACTATCACTCTAGGGTATCCCTTCTGATTATTCACCAGCAAGGAAAGAAAACCCAAGTGCAGTTTAATTATCAAAGTCATGTAAAGGTGATTTATCTAAAGAAAATTCAGCATCAAACAAATCAGGTTTGCACTTTAAAGAAACTGTGATTAGTTTAAATTTTGCTAGGGACCTCACACTCCCTTAAATATTATAACTAAAAATTCTTGAAAGACATCATTTCAATATATATATCTCCCATCTACCTTGGATGAGTAACAGGTATTTGAGAATGTTTATACTATATATATATATATATATATGTATATATATATATATATATCAGTGTTTACATATGAATTCAATAGTTTTTCTCTTCAAACTCCACTGCTACTGTGAAATACCATCAAAAAGCAAAAATATCATTTGTACATGGGACAGAGGCAGTCATCCTACACCCTGGCCTTTCAAGTATTTCAGTGACCTGTCATCTTTCTGATGACCTTCTTTATTGTACCTCAGCTATCTCTTCCCTTGGTCTCCTCTTGACCTTTCCAGTGCCAAATTAAGACTCCCCAGTTCTAAACAGACATTCCTCTAAAGAAGACATACATATGGCTAACAAACACATGAAAAGATGCTCAACGTCACTCATTATTAGAGAAATGCAAATCAAAACTACAAAGAGGTACCATTTCATGCCAGTCAGAATGGCTGCTATCCAAAAGTCTACAAGCAGTAAATGCTGAAGAGGGTGTGGAGAAAAGGGAATCCTCTTACACTATTGGTGGAAATGCAAACTAGTACAGCCACTATGGAGAACAGTGTGGAGATTCCTTAAAAAACTGGAAATAGAACTGCCATATGACCCAGCAATCCCACTACTGGGCATACACACTGAGGAAACCAGAATTGAAAGAGGCACATGTACCCCAATGTTCATCGCAGCACTGTTTATAATAGCCAGGACATGGAAACAACCTAGATGTCCACCAACAGACGAATGGATAAGGAAGCTGTGGTACATATACATAATGGAATATTACTCAGCCATTAAAAAAAAATACATTTGAATCAGTTCTAATGAGGTGGATGAAACTGGAGCCCATTATACAGAGTGAAGTAAGCCAGAAAGAAAAACACCAATATAGAATACTAACGCATATATATGTAATTTAGAAGGATGATAACGATAACCCTATATGCGAGACAGAAAAAGAGACACAGATGTATAAAGCAGTCTTTTGGATTCTGTGGAAGAAGGAGAGGGTGGGATGATCTGAGAGAATAGCACTGAAACATGTATATTATCATATGTGAAACAGAACGCCAGTCCAGGTTCGACGCACGAGACAAGTGCTCAGGGCTGGTGCACTGGGATGACCCAGACGGATGGGATGGGGAGGGAGGTGGGAGAGGGATTCAGGATGGGGAACACGTGTAAATCCACGGCTGATTCATATCAATGTATGGCAAAAACCACTACAATATTACAAAGTAATTAGCCTCCAACTAAAATAAAAAAAAAAAGAGACTCCCCAGTTCTAAACTACTCTAAAACTACTTTTCTATCCTTGGTGTTTGCTCACTTTACAACTCCTACATACTTGTTCTTAACCCTCATACCAAAAGTCTCTTCATTCTCTCCCTTTATCAGACCTGATATTCTTCACTCTTCCCTTAACCAGAAGGTCCATCATATCAAGACCCTAACAGCCCACATCTCTTATCCTTTCATCACATATGCATGGAAATCCTTTATCCATGAATGAATCTATTTACTTTCTCTGTGCCTACACTGAAGCTGATGTGCACAACTGGGGAAGAATTCCCCACTGATGTTATCCCTCTAAACATTCTACCTGTATAGAAAGTCTACAGCATCAACTAAGCCTTCAACATCACCCAGCAATTGTTTTTTCACTAGTCAGCCTAGGCAACTATTTTATATCTTCTCCAATATCCACTCAAACATCTACTCTCCATACATTCTCCTTTTTATTCTCAATATCCGATCTCACCATTCATTTCATCAAGACAACAGAAACTAACAGACAAGAATTGTCTCAACTTTCCAACAACATTCATTCATTCTTTCAGTATGTATGAAACACCACAGGATATCTGGGGTCTGGAACCAGATCATCTACATTCTTATTATAGTTTTATCCTTTGGATAAGTCACTTAACTTCTTTGTGCTTTGGTTTATTCATTTCTAAATTGGAGATATGAGTAGTACTAGCTTTGCAGGGTAGTTGTGAAAGTTAACAGGAAGCATATTTGGAGCATTTAGAATGGTGCCTGGCACTAAATAAGCATGCCAAAAATTTTAGCCACTACCCACCACCATTATATAGACTTCCCTGATAGCTCAGTTGCTAAAGAATCCACCTGCAATGCATGAGACCCTGGTTCGACTCCTGGGTCAGGAAGATCCACTAGAGAAGGGATAGGCTACCCACTCTAGTATTCTTGGGTTTCCCTTGTGGCTCAGCTGGTAAAGAATCCGCCTGCAATGCCTGAGACCTGGGTTCGATTCCTGGGTTGGAAAGATTCCCTTGAGAAGGGAAAGGTTACCCACTCCAGTATTCTGGCCTGGAGAATTCCATGGACTATATAGTGCATAGGGTTGCAAAGAGTTGGACACGACTAAGTGACTTTAACTTTCACCACCATCATGACAACTACATGGGCCAGGCACCAGATGTATACAAATTCTATATGCAATGTTTCCTCCTCCCTTTCTGTTATAACATAAGAGAAGTCTGTGCCTCCTCCAAGGCCAATACCTCTACTCGTTCTTTCAATTGGGTTTAAAATAGGATAAAACAGAAATAAATACAGCCTAATGTGAGAAGGGATTTGATTTAGGTCATACCTGCATGGTCTAGTGGTTTTCCCTACTTTCTTCAATTTAAGTCTGAATTTGGCAATAAGGAGTTCATGATCTGAGCCACAGTCTGCTCCTGGTCTTGTTTTTGCTGACTGTATAGAGCTTCTCCATCTTTGGCTGCAAAGAATATAATCAATCTGATTTCGGTGTTGACCATCTGGTGATGTCCATGTGTAGAGTCCTCTTGCGTTGTTGGAAGAGGGTGTTTGCTATGACCAGTGCGTTCTCCTGGCAAAACTCCATCAGCCTTTGACCTGCTTCATTCTGTACTCCAAGGCCAAATTTGCCTGTTATGCCACGTGTTTCCTGACTTCCTACTTTTGCATTCCAGTCCCCTATAATGAAAAGGACATCTTTTTTGGGTGTTAGTTCTAGAAAGTCTTATAGGTCTTCATAGAACCATTCAACTTCAGCTTCTTCAGCATTACTGGTCAGGGCATAGACTTGGATTACCGTGATATTGAATGGTTTGCCTTGGAAACGAACAGAGATCATTCTGTCATTTTTGCGATTGCATCCAAGTGCTGCATTTCAGACTCTTTCGTTGACCATGATGGCTACTCCATTTCTTCTAAGGGATTCCTGCCCACAGTAGTAGATATAATGGTCATTTGAGTTAAATTCACCCATTCCAGTCCATCTTAGTTTGCTGATTCCTAGAATGTTGACGTTCACTCTTGCTATCTCCTGTTTGACCACTTCCAATTTGCCTTGATTCATGGACCTAACATTCCATGTTCCTATGCAATATTGCTCTTTACAGCATCAGACTTTGCTTCTATCACCAGTCACATCCACAGCTGGGTATTGTTTTTGTTTTGGCTCCATCCCATCATTCTTTCTGGAGTTATTTCTCCACTGATCTCCAGTAGCATATTGGGCACCTACCGACCTAGGGAGTTCATCTTTCAGTGTCCTATATTTTTGCCTTTTGATACTGTTCATGGGGTTCTCAAGGCAAGAATACTGAAGTGGTTTGCCATGCCCTTCTCCAGTGGACCACATTCTGTCAGACCTCTCCACCATGACCCATCTGTCTTGGGTGGCCCCACATGGCATGGCTTAGTTTCATTGAGATAGACAAGGCTGTGGTCTGTGTGATAAGATTGGCTAGTTTTCTGTGATTATAGTTTCTAGACCATTCAGGTATGACCTAAATCAAATCCCTTATGATTATACAGTGGAAGTGACAAATAAGATTTAAGGGACTAGATCTGATAGACAGAGTGCCTGATGAACTATGGACAGAGGTTCATGACATTGTACAGGAGACAGGAATCAAGCCCATCCCCATGGAAAGGAAATGCAAAAAAAGCAAAATGGCTGTCTGAGGAGGCCTTACAAATAGCTGGGAAAAGAAGAGAAGCAAAAAGCAGAGAAAAGGAAAGATATTCCCATCTGAATGCAGAGTTCCAAAGAATTGCAAGGAGAGATAAGAAAGCCTTCCTCAGTGATCAATGCAAAGAAATAGAGGAAAACAACAGAATGGGAAAGACGGAGATCTCTTCAAGAAAAGTAGAGATACCAAGGGGACATCTCATGCAAAGATGGGCTCGATAAAGGACAGAAATGGTATGGACCTAACAGAAGCAGAAGATATTAAGAAGAGGTGGCAAGGATACACAGAAGAACTGTACAAAAAAGATCTTCATGACCCAGATAATCACGATGGTGTGATCACTCACCTGGAGCCAGACATCCTGGAATGTGAAGTCAAGTGGGTCTTAGAAAGCATCACTACAAACAAAGCTAGTGGAGGGGATGGAATTCCAGTTCAGCTATTTCAAATCCTGAAAGATGATGCTGTGAAAGTGCTGCACTCGATATGCCAGCAAATCTGGAAAACTCAGCAGTGGCCACAGGACTGGAAAAGGTCAGTTTTCATTCCAATCCCAAAGAAAGGCAATGCCAAAGAATGCTTGAACTACCAAACAATTGCACTCATCTCACACGCTAGTAAAGTAATGCTCAAAATTCTCCAAGCCAGGCTTCAGCAATACATGAACCGTGAACTTCCAGATGTTCAAGCTAGTTTTAGAAAAGGCAGAGGAACCAGAGATCAAATTGCCAACATCTGATGGATCATTGAAAAAGCAAGAGAGTTCCAGAAAAACATCTATTTCTGCTTTATTGACTATGCCAAAGCCTTTGACTGTGTGGATCACAATAAATTGTGGAAAATTCTGAAAGAGATGGGTATACCAGACCATCTGACCTGTCTCTTGAGAAACCTGTATGCAGGTCAGGAAGCAACAGTTAGAACTGGACATGGAACAACAGACTGGTTCCAAATAGGAAAAGGAGTAGGTCAAGGCTGTATATTGTCACCCTGCCTATTTAACTTATATGCAGAGTACATCATGAGAAATGCTGGGCTGGAAGAAGCACAAGCTGGAATCAAGATTGCCGGGAGAAATATCAATAACCTCAGATATCCAGACGACACCACCCTTATGGCAGAAAGCGAAGAAGAACTAAAGAGCCTCTTGATGAAGGTGAAGGAGGAGAGTGAAAAAGCTGGCTTAAAGTTCAACATTCAGAAAACTAAGATCATGCCATCTGGTCCCATCACTTCATGGGAAATAGATGGGGAAACAGTGGAAACAGTGTCAGACTTTATCTTTTTGGGCTCCAAAATCACTGCTGATGGTGATTGCAGCAATGAAATTAAAAGACACTTACTCCTTGGAAGGAAGGTTATGACCAACTTAGATAGCATATTTAAAAGCAGAGACATTACTTTGCCAACAAACGTCCGTCTAGACAAGGCTATGGTTTTTCCAGTGGTCATGTATGGATGTGAGAGTTGGATGGTGAAGAAAGCTGAGCGCCGCAGAATTGATGCTTTTGAACTGTGGTGTTGGAGAAGACTCTTGAGAGTCCCTTGGACTGCAAGGAGATCCAACCAGTCCATCCTAAAAGAGGATCAGTCCTGGGTGTTCATTGGAAGGACTGATGTTGAAGCTGAAACTCCAATACTTTGGCCACCACATGCGAAGAGTTGACTCATTGGAAAAGACCCTAATGCTGGGAAGGATTGGGGGCGGGAGGAGAAGGGGACAACAGAGGATGAGATGGTTGGATGCCATCACTGACTCGATGGACATGGGTTTGGGTAACCTCCGGGAGTTGGTGATGGACAGGGAGGCCTGGCATGCTGCGATTCACAGGGTCGCAAAGAGTCGGACACGACTGAGAGACTGAACTGCACTAATGTGAGAAGACCTGGAAGGCAAACATAACTAGCCCAAGGTCATAAGGCTATTAAAATGTAGAGCTGGGTTAGAAATCAAGTCAGCATCTGTAACTACATCATTCTGCCTTCTGCGTTTCCTTCAGATTTGACAGAAAGTTCTTCCTAAATACTTCAGCTCCTGTTACAGAAGTAAAGCTCACGTTTGACAAATGAGAATTTCCCCCAAAGTATATATGAGCTTTTAAAGGCGTGAAACTACAGACATGCATAAAACACTCTAAATTATGGAAGAAGGAGTACTGAATTCTGAAGGTGGTCAGAGAAGGCTTCACAGTCTACAGGATGCCAACAGGAATACTGTGAACAGAAGTATGCAGAAAATCCCTGGCTGAGAGTTAACAAGGGGCAGGGAAAGCCTTGACAGTGAGAAAAAGTTAGAGCTGCTACCAGCAGGAAATCTTCTGGACATGACAAAATCTGTTTAATAAAAAAGGAGAACATATTAATACTATTTGGCATGTGGGCCCAAATCAAACGGTACAGCATGAAAGTCTGGAGATCACCTGAGGACTAAAAGCAGCGTCCCTTCAAGTAGGGAGTTAGAGTTCCAACAGCTGTCAAGGAATCCCGATCCTTCAAATACTACTAAAGAGGTAATATAAAAGAACTTTAAGGAGTAACTGTGGAGGTGGCAGATAAGAGATTTCACTATGTTCAAAACACCTGGAATCACTTAAGAGACATCTGTTATCATCTGGGAATCAGAGATTAGAGTGCAAGACCACTGGTTTAGGTCAATTCAGAATAGCATTTCCATTTCTCTGCCGCAACTGTACATACAAGTAGGGCTACGGGACTTTGAGCTTTTCATCACAGCTTTACGGCACTTAAAACTATATAGTTCTCCTACAAATCAGGATAAATACAACAGATAAATTATAAAATTAAGACAGTGAGAATATTAAAAAAATTAGACTATCTTAAATATCACGATAGGCAAGGAATTCTTATATACAGTATATTTAATTCTCATGAGAATACAATTATATATTTGATCAATTAATAAAATTATTATTTCTAACATGATGTTTAGAAGTAAACTATCTTGCTCAGGGACATACAGTTCACATTGAGATTCGACTCTCAATCTATCTGACTTTGCCACTATACCTTTTCATATAGGGAGAGCAGGGTGAAAAAAAATCACAAAATGATGTCCCTTCACAAAACTAGACCAATGGCTTACAGTCAAAAGTCATCTAAAAAAACTGAAATTTACTTTTTGAGTTACTTAAAAAACAATGTGTTTAATTAGAAGCATTTTTGCCCAGCAAGCATGTTAGAAATGATAAAGCAAAGACAAAGCAGTGGCATTTTCTGCTGGAGAATGTACAGCTGGCTGGATCAGCCTCGGTGGTGACCACCCCTCACCCTCAGCACTTAGAAGGCTCCTGGAAGTCATTCTGGTGGGCTGGGACTGGTGTTCTCTTGCATACAATGCTTCAGTCACAGACATCAGCCCCAGCAGTGAGGGAGGTGAGAGAGTGTGCCAGTGGCTCCCTCCAGGCCATCTTGTTCACTACCAGGTTGGAGGGACAAAAACCCTGAGAGCCAGCACTATCATCACTCGTGCTAAGTCGCTTCAGTAGTGTCCGACTCTTTGCAACCCTATGGACTCTAGCCTGCTGGGCTCCTCTGTCCATGGGATTCTCCAGGCAAGAATACTGGAGTGTGTTGCCATGCCCTCCTCCAGGGGATCTTCCTGACCCAGGGATTGAAAGCCGCATTTCTTATGTCTTCTGCATTGGCAGATGGCTTCTTTACCACCAGTGCAACCTGGGAAGGCCCAGAACGATCATCAGAGAATGTCACAAGTGCTCTGGCATGAGAAAAGTAGCATAATTTTACATACTTTCATACGCCTGTGCATTACTATAACTATAAAACAATGGAGAAATTGCAGAGAACAAATAAATTGAAAATGGATTCCATTCTAGGCTCTCTCTTCATAATTGGAGTCCCCAGGTTGGTTGCCAGGAATAAACATTTCTCAGTAACAGATTTCACTAACTTCTTAGAAATTATTTTTTCACTAACTTCCAATATATGTTTTGTACACAAGTTAACTTTTCTAGATTAGCAAGAAAAATGAGAATACATTGCTGCAAAAAGTTAACCCTGAGGCTTAGAGACCTTGGGATGGCAGTGTATCAGGTTCTAAAACTCACTCATGTAACACCTGCCTTTATCAGATGGTCCTATCAGAGACTGAGTTGACTGACACAACTCTTCCATTCTTCATTCACCCATATAATAACTTCCTTCCTTCCTCTAAAGAAATGGTGAACAAAAGAGGAGTTCAATACATCCATGGTTAGTGGGTGAGGAGAATTCTTCAGCAAACTACCTAGGGTTGGTGTTCAGTGGTTAAGCAGTATTTCTCTGGATTTGAACTCTGCTGATTCTAACCCAAGGTACCCAGATTCTAGGATCATCAACTGTAGGACTGGAGCTCAAGGAAATTAATGCTCCAAAATTAGATTTTAAAGCCACAACAATTGTCCTTTAAGGGCATGACTTGTGCTGCCCTGGACCACTCTAGGGAGAAGCCTCTTTCAGGATATATGTGATCTTAGTTACTACCAAAAGCACAGCAAAGCCTATTTTCATGTATTCACTTAACAAAGACACTGTAAGAAATTCTAGAGAGTGGCAGAAAGGCACAGCATAAGAACAAGGGAAATTACCCCTCCTGAAATCATTGTTTCTCAGTTGGCATCTTCACAGATCTCTACTCCTGGGTCAAATCAGATCTGATCAAGTAGAGAGTAGACCCATGGATGACACTTACCTTCAAAGAGGAAAGAACACTTGTGATGCCCATTTGTCTTTAAAGGTTCCCAAACAGTAACAGTATTAAGCTCTCACTTTCAGCATTAGCTGAAAGAGTATTCAAAGCCTTAAAAGAGAGAAGGGGGGAAAGGAAGGGAGCCTGCCGAGGCATCACAGCTGTCTTGAAAGCTGGAAGACCGCTGTAGTCACAGTCCATCAGTTTCATGCCTGTGGTTTCCTTTCATTCTCAGAGTCAATTTAAATTACTAATAATCAGAAAACCTACATGACAAGACATCTATTAAAGACAACTACTAATAAAATCAAAACTAAATATCAAATTGGATCATGGTACGGCTGGCTCCTGGGTTATAATTTAAGCTTGCATGAAGTGCAAACTAATGCAATGGAGGCACTGCTCTGAAGAACAAAATTAATTGCCTTTGTGAGTTCTCCCAACTCACAACACTCCTTCAGGGAAGTTACTGCTTTGTTAACAAACAGTAGCCACTTAAATCCCAGATGCTATTAGTGTCCCATACCTTCTTGGAGGGACAGAAGCGAAGGAAGAAATTATTGTTCTCAATAAACTACACCAACATTTTAAAGTTGGGACCACTTTACCATAATCATATGAATCATAAATACAAATACATAATCTAAATACATAATCTATTTTTTAAGTCTGATACAAATAACTGTCTTGGTGAGTGAATGTGGCTACTTCCTATTTTACTATTCCTTTTACCTGCTAAAGTTACTATGTAAAATACACAGAGAAAGAATAAATACGCAGTTTCATTATAGCCCAAGAAACTCTGCAGTATTTGGTGGCATTTGACATAAAATTTAATTGAGAACATCAGATTAATCAGGTGACCCAGATACCACTCTCAGCTCTGATCAAGTAACCTTGGACAAGTAACACCTTCTCTGGATCTCTTTGGGAAATTGAGAAGCAAAATGACTCTGATAATAAGTGTGGCTGTAAATTTCAAAAGAGTAGAGATTTTCTTGATTACTATTGTAGTCCCAACACTTATTTGTTGAAAAAATGAATAGAGTCCATACAATGTAGGGCCAAATTCTGACAAGAGGTATATAAGGCAACTTCTCTCTTTCCTACAACACCAACATGAAAGGAAATTATTATCTCTATTTCACAGACAAGGAAATGGAGTTTAAAAAGAAACCCAACTGTGCAAGATCCACAGCTACTGAGTGGAGTGGGGATTTGAACCTAAGTTTGCCTAACACTAAAACCTAACTTCATATTTATTTCTGCTAAGAGAAAAATAAATGTTTCTGTGAAATTTAATTATTTCACCTATACCACACGTCCCAAATGACTTTTCATCCACCCAAAACAACAGGATATACACCATTTTTAACTCCTAAACCCTATTTTAATTAGGGCTTTTTTTTTTTTTTTAACACTTCGCTTACATTTAGGGAATTGTGAGTAACCCAGTGGACAGAGCATTGCAAGAGCCTTTCACAGTCTCCCAAAGGTTGCCCTTTGGCCACTTCATTTCCTCCAGCTTTTGCCAGAGTGCATAGTTTATTTCCGATCATTCTAATTCACTCACTGCTGCAACGCCAGTGTGTTGTTGGAATGGCCCTATCGCTCTAGCATGAACGCTCCAAATTTCTGCAAAGCAGCTACAAAAGCAATTTTGGAAACATACAACTCTTAACAACTCTCCCATCTGGTTTTCACACCGGCTCCTTCCTCCATAAGCCTGCAGAAGTCACAGGCGGCTCCTGTTTTCTGGGAAACTAGCTGTCTTTTCATCTTGCTGGGTGTATGTTATGTCTGTCTGTCAGCAAATTGGGAAATGGCCTCCATCCTGACAGATACATTTTGCAAAGCCTTAAAAGCACATACACTAATGTGAAGAAAAAGGACATTTTTCTGTTTTTGGAATCTGGCTATTTGCTCTTTACAGCTTATGTGTCAAGGGATTGGGATTTCCCAGGTAGATGTACTAATGTAAAATGCATTAGTGTTAAGGTGGGGGCTCCCAATCCACCCAGGGCCAAAGGGTTAATACAAAATGACAGAATTTAATGACTGCTATTATGGTTGCCAGGCAACCAAGAGAAGGTGTGCCATAAAGGCCTAATTAATGAATGAGGTAGCAAGAGTTTCTGTTAACTTGGTAAGCAGTTCACAGTTCACCATTGGTTGGCTTTGCCCAGATGGTAATACTCTTAAGCTTTCTTAGCTCCACTGAGCAGCAGCAAAATAACGTGATTATAGTTGCAGCTCTGGCTAAGTTCTGACATCTATTCCATACTCAGTGCAATTTCTCAAATCAGTTGAAACAAGAGTCTCTTACAAAGATTTGTATCAGGGATTATATGCTTGCACTTGATTCCTCATATGTCCAGGTCCAGAGGAACAGTGGGATGGTTATTTTCTGAGCGCTCTTTTGCTGCAGTAACATTAAAAGTAATCAAAATTTAAGGTCAAATCTGAATGCCATTGGAATTAGAGGATTTGTTGGGAAAATGTTCTTTACAAAGTAGAGGGCAGATGACAGTAATGAAGGACTACAATGGGAGTGTCCACAACTTGCCAAGGGTCTGTACTAATGTCTTACATTCATTATCTCTACCTTTCCACAGCTAAGGTAGGAAATACCTCTCTCACTTTATAAGCTAAGGCTCTGAGATACCGTTAAGTATCTTGTTCAGTATCACACACATTGCTGGAATGTGGCTAAGCCAGGATTCAAATCCTGTCCTGACTCCCAAGCCCATTCTCTCTACAGCATGCTATGCTGAGGATGACATCATGATGACAAATGCCCTCCTGAGAGTACTCGCTTGGTGTCAAATCAGAGCTAACACTTAACATCTATTATTTTATTTGATCTTCATCCTTATAACAATGCAGATTCTGCTGGAATTATTAATCTCTATTTTAAAGAGAGGCAAAATGAAACTCAGATTTCTGGCCCAAATCACAAATCTGGTAAAGGGGGGAACTAACACTTGAACTCAAATCTTCGGTTCAAACCCCCTCTTCTCTCACTGTGCCACACTACCTCTGCTTTAAATTAGGACTGACTCTAATTTCCATCCTGAAAATGGACATTACACTCAATTATTCTATTTTCTCCATGCCACAATCATCAATTAAATATGTGAGCTTTTCTTTGGACAGTGTACCTTCTACACCAGAATGTAGCTCAAAAATCACCACCTATTCCAACAGGGTTAGGTCCCTGAAAGCAAGTGTAATGGATTGGTGAGAGAGGAAAAAGGGTTTTTCATCCCCCAACCCTCAGCTAAGTCTTAGAGAAAACAAGAGGGGCTGTGGGTGCAGAAGAGGCAGCAGTCTCAGATGGCCTGAGATCCTAGGGGAAAGTTCTTTAAGGGAGGAAGGCCTGTGCATGCTAAAGGGCCATAGCGGGGCCCCAGATGAACAAAGGTGAAAGAGTGGAAGAAAGACTGAGACCAATTACTCTCATTAATAGACCTGCAACTTCAAATGTCATCAAAGTAGAGGACCAACTCAGTCTAGGAAAAGATCAGAAGAACTGCCCCTCCAATCCTTTCAATCACCAAAATACAGTTTTTTCACTAGCACAGACAAATGTTCGCTTTTCTAACTATCAGGGCTATTTAAAATACATTTCAACCTTTTTGGAATAATCATGGCAGAGTTAATTTCATCTTTTTTTTTTTTTAATGGTTGAGTCCATGATTATTTACAATTGACTCTTGCTTATCTATGGCAGGGGCTTCCCTGGTGGCTCAGATGGTAAAGAATCTGCCTGCCATGCAGGAGAACCCTGCAATGTGTGAGACCTGGGAAGATTCCCTGGAGGAGGGCATGGCAACCCACTCCAGTATTCTTGCCTGGAGAATCCCATGGACAGGAGCCCAGCAGGCTAGTCTATGGAGTCACAAAGAGTCAGACATGACGGAGAAATTAACACTTTCACGTTACTTTTATCAATGGCCAGTTTTAAAATCCTAGACTGGTTTCCTGCTGCCACTCATGTGTGGGCTGCCTCAGTTCTGCTGTTTGTGAGTGTACACGCGGGGAAGACAAACAATACTAGATTAAGCAAAACAAAATCAGAAAACTAAATTATCTGCCTTTGCCCAAAAGAAATGGCATTTATTCATTCACTCAACAAATATGCCATGAGTATTTAAAGGCAAAATGCTAGGAATTTAAGTATAACAAATAGGCCTTTTAGATTATAAGCCTTCAAGATTTAGATTATAAATGATATTAATAGTTCTTCCAACTGTATAATTAAGTGAGAACTATCTTCTGCCTCAGTCTGCAAAGCTCACTCACTTGCTCACTTACTCTAATACCTCAACTCTCCCCTTCCCTCTCTGCCCCAACACAGGCCTCAGAGTTTCCCTTCTGTCCTGTTAACTAATTCATCTAAAATGGAAAATAATTTCCAACACACACATCTGATTTTGCCACTCCCCCAAGATTCTCCAGGTCACTCTTCACTGAAGTCAGGCTCAAGTGCAAAAGCCACACATGGCACGTGGTGTCCTTGCTCTCTGACCCTCCCCGCACAGGCCTACTCTGCTGCAGGCACCCTGAGTGACTTGCTGCTCCACAGGAGCACTGTGCTCCCCCGGTTGCCTCTGCTTGCTCTTTCTCATCTTTGTCTCTATCCCAATCCCCACCTATGTGGGTAACACACTCATCTGCCCTTTAAGTGTCATCTCACTTCTGAATTCATTAAGTGAGCAACCTTCCCCAGAGCTTTCTTGTTTTATATATTTATGACACTCAAATGTTACCATCTTCTCTTACAAAAACACCTCACCTCTGCATTGCCTGGTTCACAGTAGAATGCGATAAATATTTACTGAACTGATATTTATTGAATGAATGGACTATAACTACAGCATATATAAAACTATAACATACTACCAATTTTATAGAGTAAGAACAAACTACTCGAGTTTGATCTTTGTTTACTACCCAGATTGTAAAAAAAAAAAAAAATTCCAAATTTTCCTTCTTTCATATCTCTTCCTTCCTTGAACTAGCTCACTAGTTCAGCCTTTGTAGTCTTAGCAACTAGTGCTCACTCCCATCTTTCAAGTCAGTTGAGATGCTCCAATTAACCTGCATTTCTCATCCTTACCCCAGAGTTGGAAATTGAGAGCCACTATATAAAACATGCACCACTCCTCAGAAGAGGAAGGATCCCAGAGATCACACATGTGGAACATCTAATCAACTTCTAAAATCACACATACGTAAACTTTCATAATGAGACTTTAGTATGAATTTCATTCTTGAGCAGTACTGAAACACTGCATTCTCAGTGCTGGCTCCAGGCCAAATCTGTCCTCAACTTTGGCACTGAGAGTTTACCACCTGAAGTGAGGAGAAGAGGAGAGAACGGGAAGAGAAGCAGAGGACCATAAAATTGCAAAAATATCCAATGAGCACACTTGAGAAGAAAAGCCTGGTTGATTTAAAATGAAAGCTAGGATGCAGACAGGAGGTGGCAGCATGGACTTGAGGTCTGAGCATCAAAATGCCTGGCCAGGCCTCCCTAGCCTTTTCTTCAAGGCTGTGCCACCGAGGCTAGAGGCTAGACCATAACCTCTCTGAGCGCAGGCATGTCCTTTATAAAAGGAGCAACTCACTTCTCATAGTCTAAAGGATATTCTAAGAACAAAAAGATTAAAGATAGTAAGCAATTCCTATAAGAATCAAGCTGGAAAAATGTAAATTATCTCCCAATGCTTTCATAGCTGATACAAAATAGTCAAAATCTGAGCTTGCATTCTAATTTTGACTAATATTCTAAATTGGTTTCTAATGACTCAAAAACATGAAATTGGCTTTATTGTATACCATTTCAATCTGGCTCAAAAGCCATTAGCAAATCCATCTACAGGAAGATTCTTAGCAAAGAGAAATTCAAAAACAACTCTTAGTCATTTTTAAAATCTCTGTTTCAATGAGTTCTAAGTTTACAGTAAAATATCCCTGCAACTGTAATGCCATTCAGAGGGCAATGATACCAATTAAGGATGCCTCAAGCCTCAGTAATTGTTAAGAGTTTGATATGGCTAAAAATTTAGAAGTTGAATATAAAACTCTCTCATGAGCCTCATTATATTTTTATTCAAAAAGTTGCAATATTAGTAGCATAATTGTGAGTTAAATACTAAACTTCAGCGACATTCAGAGATATCGTTTACAAAGCCTTTTAAGACACTTAAAAGCTGAATGGCTCAGGTCTTTGATGTGACTGAATGCTTTGCAAACCAACTTGAGAAAAATTTCCTTTTCTCCAGGATGCAAAGGTAGCTGCCCATGACTACAGGTTCTAGAGTGTGATTTGGAAGCATTTTAGCAATACTCCTCATAATTCAAACCCTGGTTAGTGTCTGTGTTTAAGGGTCATTGTTGGCCAGATGGAAAATATTAAGAAAGAGATATTACAATGAAACCAGAGGCTGTGGAACACAGTTGCAAGCCCCAGTTAACCATGAGCAGACCTGCAGGCGGGCTCTGCTCAGCTCTGAGCAGAACTCTGGCGCATCCTCTCTCTGCCCAGCAGCAGGAGGGCCCCAGGCCAGCTGAGAGCAACCACTGTGCCAAACAGACTGTGCGAGTCTCACTGCTCCGATGCTTCCAGAGAAAGAGGGAGAATCGATGGGCTCCTTTGTAAACAACTTCTTGTGCTTTCAGGCTGTGACTGACTTCAAAGGTGGCATAACTTAATCCTGGCACAAATTATGCCATGGAAATCCTGAGGCAGTTTTCTTCCTGAGGAAATAAATACCTATGTGGTGGTCGCTTATAAACTGGATTCTAACAGGTAAACAGCAAACAACAAAAGAAAAACAAGCATAGCTTTCAGCAAGGAAGAAAAATTGCATGGCCAAATATAATTTCTACTCATTTAAACCCATTTTCAGTTAATCTTGCTGGATATTTTTAATAGACCTTAAATTTTTAAAAGTTTGGGTTGACTATGACATTTCTTTATGTGTCCGTCTCCATTAACAGCTCCCAACTCAAAGTACTGACTCACCCTCAAATATTTGTTTTAAAAAAAAGTTTTAATTGCTAATAATGACTAAACTTTATTAAAAGCATAGATTTCAACAGGCTTTCTTCTGAAGTCTTTATGTGTATTAAATTCCTGGAAAAAGTCATTTTACCAAGAAAACTCTCATTTAGATGTAAGGAAGTACATGGGGTAAGACAAGTGTTAACAGCATTATTCCCTTTACACAAAGGCCTAGGATAATTCAGTAATAACTTGTCTAAGATTTACTCTATGAATCCAGATTCTTTCACTACTCCATGCCACTTCTCCAAAGCATTTGAACAAACTTTAGCCATTGCAAGCATGGCTATTTCCGAAACTCACTGGACCATAAAGCCCTTGAGGACAGGGATACGGCTTTATTCATAGCCGAATCCCCAGTATCCAGCATGAAAGGATGAAAAGAATGAATGAAGAGTAGTAGAAGGAAGAGCCCCAGGCTTTATACCAGTTGCCTAAATGCAAGCAGACTTCCCTGGTGGCTCAGTGGTAAAGAATCCGCCTGCCAATGCAGGAGATGTGGGTTTGATCCCTGGGTCAGGAAGATGCCCTGAAGAAGGAAATGGCAACGCACTCCAGTATTCTTGCCTGGGGAATCCCAAGGACAGAGAAGCACGGCAGGCTACAGTCCATGGGGTCAAAAAGAGTCCAACATGACTTAGTAACTAAACAACAACAACAACCACATGCAAACACTCAAGATAGGTAGTGTTCATAGACTACAGCTGTCATAGGAGAGGATACAGTACTGGATGGTTCTGATAACTGGGGGAAAAAATTAGTGCATAAGGAAGAGGTCTTGTATATGGATTTTTAATCTGGGCTCTAGAGACCATAGAGAGGTTTTGTGAAAACCTTTAAAGTCTATCAAACTTTATAAGGACATCCAAAACCATTTTTTTGAAGAAAGTTCCCGGAGCTTTCAACATATTTTCAAAGGATTCCCATCATTCAAAAAAGTTAGTCCAGTGAGGTAATAAACTTGGAGAAGACCCTTTTGGATAACAGAGTAGAGAAGACCAAGGACTCTGGCAGTTGGTCAAAGGCCTGTGTTCAAGATATGCCCTCTGAGCAGTCATTGAACTCTGGTTAGATCACCGTCACTCTGAAACTCAGTATTGTCATCTGTAATTTACACAGTAATCACAAGAATTAAGGGGGATAATGGATGTTAAAAGTACCAGCCATGATACCGTCTCTCTCTACCTGGCTGCACTCCAAGTATTTATAATACACAACAAAAACACATGAACAGGAGATGGTACAGAACCACTGAAGGGAATATAATGAAACTAACAGTTGCTCTTTCTTCCCTGAAACTATTTAGTTGTCAGAATAAAAACCAAGAAAATGTCCTCATTTTCTAGTGTCTACTATAGAGCCTCACTTTTATCAAGCTAAAAGTTAATATCCATACCTTAAACTAGATTTTCTGAAGTAGTAGAAGGTGAACTGTATTGTCATATGCAAAGCAAAACAAAAGGAATTCTAAAATGCCTATGACATCTGCTTAAAGAAGGAAACATGGATTCTGTCTCAAAATTAATCCACCTGTACAGAGATCCTCTTTTTCAGATCCTCCCAGATATATCCTTTGAAGCTGTCTTCTTTGACATCATAATTACAAAATGGTACAAGGGCTAAGAGATAACAAGCAGATGAAGACTCAAAGTAGAAACATCAAGAAACAATCTTTTACTTGCTACATACCTTAAATGATAGGAAAATACCCTCAGAAAACAAAGACTATAAATTAGTGTGAAACTCATGAAAAATTACTATTTATTTTTTTCACTATATCATTTACATTAACAGCAACAACAACAACAAAAAAAGGGAAGAAACATTTAGATATAAATGTAACAAAATATTGTGGGACTGCTACACTGAAACTACAAAACATGGAAGAAAGAAATTAAAGAAGTCCTGAAGAGAAAGATGTACCCTGTTCATGAATCAAAAGAACTAAAAGTTTCGTTAAAATGTTAACTTTCCTCAAACTGATTTACATAGTCAAACCAATATTAACCTAAATCCCAGTAGGACTTTCTGTAGATATCAAAAGCCAAGGAGCTAAAAGAGCAAAACTAGAACTAGAGGAACTAGAATAGCAAATACAAGTTTGAAAAGAACACAGCTGGAAGACTCATGCTGATTTTGAGTTACTACCAAGCTACAATAATCAATCTAGTATGGATAACAGAGTGGAGAAGACCAAGGACTCTGGTGGTTGGTCAAAGGCCTGTGTTCAAGATATGCCCTCTGAGCAGTCATTGAACTCTGGTTAGATCACCGTCACTCTGAAACTCAGTATGGTCATCTGTAATTTACACAGTAATCATAAGAATTAAGGGGGATAATATATGTTAAAAGTACCAGCCATGATACCGTCTCTCTCTACCTGGCTGCACTCCAAGTATTTATAATACACAACAAAAACACATGAACAGGAGATGGTACAGAACCACTGAAGGGAATATAATGAAACTAACAGTTGACACATAGGATTGAGTTCAGGAAGAGATCTCACAAAAAAGGTCAATTTTTGACAAAGATGCAAAGGTATTTCAATGGAGAAAAGATGGAATTGCAACAAATGTTGCCAGGAACAACTAGATGTCTGCATGCAAAAGAAAAAAGAAAAAAAAAACAACCTCAATCTTATACCTAGAAAAAACTAACTCAAAATGGATCACAGACCTAAATGCAAAATATAAAACTTCCAAAAAGAAAAATAGGAGAACATCTTGTAGTCTTAAGTTAGGCAACAGTGCCTACATATGACATTTAAATCATGATCCATAAAAGACTGATGTGTGAAGAATTAATAAAAATTAAAATTTTTACATAAAGTCATAGAAAAGTGACTTTTTACACAGACAAGTCAGAGAAAAAAAGTCTGCAACTCACATATCTGACAAAAGATTTCTCATCAAGAATACTTTAAAAACTCGTAAAATTGAAAAATAAATCAACATTTTAAATGGGCAAAAGATTTGAACAGATACTTTACAAAATATGATACACACATAGCAAATAAGTACATGAATAGATGCTTAAAATAAACCACTCATTAGGGAAATGCCAGTTAAAACCAGAACAGATACCACGAACATCAATTTAACAGAATAGCTAAAATTTAAAAATAGTGATAATACCAAATGCATAGTGAGGATGATAAGCGACTGGAACTCTCATACATTGCTAGTTGTTGTTGTTCAGTCACTCAGTCGTGTCCACCTCTTTGGCAAACATGCAAAAATAATACAGCTACTCTGCGAATCAGTTTGGCAGTTTCTGGTAAAATTGAATATATACTCAGCATATGATCCAGCAATCCTACTCCTAGGTTTTTACCTGACAGAAACAAAAACTTTTGTTCACACAAAAACCTTTATGCAAATATTTACAATAACTTTACTCATCATCATAAAAACTGGAACAACCCAAACATCCTTCAGTGGTGAATGGATAAATAAACTGTGGTTATAGTCATTCAGTAGAACTGACTACCTACTTAACAATAAAAAGAATGAGTCACTGATACACACAACATGTTGTTGTTCAGTCGCTAAGTCATGTCCAACTCTTTGCGACTTCATGAGCCACAGCACGCCAGGCTCCCCTGTCCTTCACTATATCCTGGAGCATGCTCAGATTCATGACCACTGAGTCAGTTATGACATCCAACCACCTCCTCCTCTGTTGCCCTGTTCTCCTCTTGCCCTCAGTCTTTCCCAGCATCAGGGTCTTTGCCAAAGTACTGGAGCTTCAGCTTCAGCAACAGTCCTTCTAATGAATATTCAGGGATGATTTCCTTTAGGATTGACTGGTTTGATCTCCATGCTGTCCAAGGGACTCTCAAGAGGCTTCCTCTCTGGCACCACAATTCAAAAGCATCAATTCTTCAGCACTCAGTCTTCTTTGTGGTCCCACTCTCACATCCATACATGACTACTGGAAAAACCATAGCTTTGACTATATGGACCTTTGTTGGCAAAGTGATGTCTCTGCTTTTTAATGCACTGTCTAGGTTTGTCATGCTTTCCTTCCAAGGAGCAAATATCTTTTAATTTCATGGCTGCAGTCACCGTTCACACTGATTTTGGAGCCCAAGAAAATAAAGTCTGTCACTGTTTCAACTTTTTCCCCATCTATTTGCCATGAAGTGATGGGACTGGATGCCATGGTCTGTTTTTTGAATGTTGAGTTTCAAGCTAGCTTTTTTAACTTGCCTCTTTCACCCTCATCAAAGAGGCTCTTTAGTTCCTCTTCACTTTCTGCCCTTAGGGTGGTACCATCTGCATATCTGAGCTTGTTGATAGTTCTCCCAGCAGTCTTGATTCTAAGGAGTCATCCAGCCTAGCATTTCACAGGATGTACTTACTCTACATGTAAGTTAAATAAGCCGGGTGACAATATTCATCATTCACTCCTTTCTCAATTTTGAACCAGTCTGTTGTTCCATGTCCAGTTCTAACTGTTGCTTCTTGTCCTGCATACAGGTTTCTCAGGATGCAGGTAAGGTGGTCTGGTATTCCCATCTCTTTAAGAATTTTCCAGTTTGTAGCAATCCACACAAAGGCTTTAGTGTAGTCAATGAAGCAGAAGTAGATCATTTTTTCGAAATTCCCTTGCTTTATCTATGGTTCAAAGCTTTATCTATGGTCCAAAGGATGTCGGCAATTTGATCTCTGGTTCCTCTGCCTTTTCTAAATCCAGCTTGTACATCTGAAGTTCTCAGCTCACATATTGCTGAAGCCAAGCTCGAAGGATTTTGAACATTACCCTGCTAGCATGTGAAATGAGTGCCAATTGTAGTTTGAACATTCTTTGGCATGGCCTTTCTTTGGGATTGGAATGGAAACTGAACTTTTCCAGTCCTGTGGCCATTGCTGACGTTTTCCAAATTTGCTGGCATATTGAGTGCAGCACTTTAACAGCATTATCTTTCAGGATTTGGTGGCTCAGAAGTTAAAGTGCCTGCCTGTAATGCAGGAGACCCAGGTTCGATCCCTGGGTTGGGAAGATCCCCTGGAGAAGGAAATGGCAAACCACTCCAGTATTCTTGCCTAGAGAATCCCATGGAGAGAGGAGCCTGGTAGGCTACAGCCCACGGGGTCGCAGAGAGTCGGACACGATTGAGTGACTCCACTTTCACTTTCTCTGTGGAGTGTTGTTATTCTTCCTACTATACTAGTTGGGATTTGAAATAGCTCAGCTGGAATTCCATCACCTGCATTAGCTTTGTTCATAGTAATGCTAAGGCACTTGACTTCACACTCCAGGATATCTGGCTCTAGGTGAGTGACCATACCATCATGGTTATCCAGCTCCTTAAGATCTTTTTTGTATAGTTCTTCTGTGTATTCTTACCACTCTTCTTAATCTCTCTGATTCTGTTAGGTCCTCACCATTACTGTCCTTTATTGTGCCCACCTTTGCATGAAATGTTGCTGTGGTATCTCCAATTTTCTTAAAGAGATCTCTAGTCTTTCCATTGTTTTCCTCTATTTCTTTGTATTGTTCACTTAAGAAGGCTTTCTTTCTCTCCTTGCTATTCTCTGGAACTCTGCATTCAGTTGGGTATAACTTTCCCTTTCTCCTTTGCCTTTTGCTTCTCTTCTTTTCTCAGCTATTTGTGAGGCCTCCTCAGATAATCACTTTGCATTTCTTTTTCTCGGGGATGGTTTCAGTCACACCTCCTGTACAATGTTACGAACCTCCATATCCATAGTTGTTCAGGCACTCTTTCTACCAGATCTAATCTCTTGAATCTATTCATCACCTCCACTGTATAATAATAAGGCATTTGATTTAGGTCATACCTCAATGGCCTAGTGGTTTTCTGTATTTTCTTCAATTTTGCAATCTCCTCATTTCAAAACTCCGAATTTTGCAGTAAGGAGCTTATGATCTGACCCAGTCAGCTTCAGGTCCTGTTTTTGCTGACTGTATAGAGCTTCTCCATCTTCGGCTGCAAAGAATATAATCAATCTAATTTTGGTATTGACCATCTGGAGATGTCCACATGCAGAGTCATCTCTTGTGTTGCTGGAAGAGGGTGTTTTCTATGACTAGTGCATTCTCTTGGCAAAACTCTTGTTAGCCTTTGCCCTGCTTCATTTTGTACTCCAAGGCCAAACTTGTCTGTTACTCCAGGTATCTCTTGACTTTCTACTTTTGTATTCAATCCCCTATGATGAAAAGGACATCTTTTTTTTGGTGTTAGTTCTAGAAGGTCCTATAGGTCTCCATAGAAGTGTTTAACTTCAGCTTCTTTGGCATTAGTGGTTGGGGCATAGACTTGAATTATTGATATTGAATGGTTTGCCTTGGAAATGAACTGAGATCATTCTCTCATGTTTGAGACTGCAGCCAAGTACTGCATTTCGGATTCTTCTGTTGACTACAAGGGCTACTCCATTTCTTCTAAGGGATTCTTGCCCACAGTAGTAGATATAATGGCCATCCGAATTAAATTCACACATTCCAGTCCAGTTTCGTTCAGTGATTCCTAAAATGTCAGCGTTCACTCTTGCTATCTCCTCCTTGACCACGTACAATTTATCTTGATTCGTGGACCTAACATTCCAGGTTCCTATGCAATACTGCTCTTTACAGCATCTGACCTTATTTTCACCACCAGATACATCCACACTGAGCGCCATTTCTGCTTTGGCCCAGCCTCTTCATTCTTTCTGGAGCTATTTCGCTGCTCTTCCCCAGTAGCATATTGAACACCTACCAACCTGGGGGGCTCATCTTCCATTGTCATGTCTTTTTGCCTTTTCATACCGTTCATGGGGTTCTTCAGGCAAGAAAACCGAAGTGCTCTGCCATTCCCACTCCAGTGGACAATGTTTTGTCAGAACTCTCCACCATGACCTGTCTTGGGTGTGGCCCTGCACAGCATGGTTCATAGCTTCCTTGAGTTACACAAGGCTGTGATCCATGTGATCATTTGGTTAGCTTTCTAACAAATCCTGCATCTCCTGCACTGGCATTGGCTTCTTTACCACTGAGCCACCTAGGAAGCCCTGCTGGAAACAGAAAGGGTTTAACTACAAGAGGAATTTGCTTATAGACGTATTGAACTCTAGTTTGATTGCAGTAATAGATATGTTTTGGCCCTGCATTTTTCAAAACTCATAAAACTGTACATTTCAAAAAGTGGATTTTAAATAAACTAAAAATGACAAAATAGGATTAAAAGTCATACTATCTCAATTTTGACAAAAAATAGATTTAAACTTTTCTAATATGTCCACTTACTTGATCGAATTTGTTTAGGAATGTAGCCTCTAGAATTAGAAGAATTCTGCCACTTTTTAGTTGTTTTGCTTCAGGCAAGCAACTTAATCTCTGCAAATCTCAGTTTCGTCTGTGTAATGTGGTCCATAGTGCCCTCTCCAAGGTTATTTTGAGGATTAAATGAGAGAATGCATGGAAAGCACTCAGCAAACTGTAAACATTTAATAAATATGAGCTGTTACAATGTTACACTCACCCCCAAACCAGAACTACTTAAAGATTTGCCCTGGTGACTAAGATGTTAAAGAATTTGCCTGCAATGCAGGAGACCCGAGTTTGATCCCTGGGTTGGGAAGATCCTCTGGAGAAAGGCATGGCAACCCACTTCAGTATTCTTGCCTGGAGAATCCCCATGGACAGAGGAGCCTGGCAGGCTACAGTCCATGGGGTCACAAAGAGTAGGACACGACTGAGCAACTAAGCACACACAGCACAAGACTACACTGGGAAAGCAAGTCAAGTCAACTATTCAGAGAAAACTGTTTAAAATACACAGATGACTAACCATTTACACAGGCATCTAATATCCTCTGCTTTCCTTAGCAGGGTTGAATATTACAACTGATTGTTTAATTATGTGTCTGCCTTCAGACCCTGGGTCATGTGAAGATGGGGAATGTGCATGTCTTGTATAATACTCTATCTCCAGTGCCTACAGTGGAATACCCAGCACCTACAGATAACCAGTAAATGTCTCCTGGACCTAAGTCAGATAAGCAGAAAGTATGTAATGGAGGCAGCACATAAGAGTGGGAGGAATATGAATTTTATAATCAGATGAGACAAGTTCAAATACTGACTATATAATATTAATAACTAATATGAACTTATCTAGGGACATTGACAAGTATCTAGTCTAATTGTCTGATTTTACAGATGAGGTTGGTACAGGTCAGACATCTTGCCCAATGTCACCTGGCCTATCAGAAGTACATATAGAACTTGAAACCAAATCCTAAAACTAGTATTTCCTATATACTACACTGCTGCCAATGAAGACTGTCTTAATTAACTACCAATGCTGTAAGGCTATTGATCTGAAAGTTATAGAATGTCAGTGTAACTTACTGGTATTTTTAAGGCTAAGTTTCATTAAAGTCAGTGAGGTAAGCTAAAGGAGTACAGTAGTTAATCCTGCCTGAGTTAGAATTGTTATTATACTTAGTTAAAATTACTATTGGGCTTCCCTGGTGGCTCAGCTGGTGAAGAATCCGCCTGCAATGAGGGAGACCTGGGTTGGGAAGATCCCCTGGAGAAAGGAAAGGCTACCCACTCCAGTATTCTGGCCTGGAAAATTCCATGAACTGTATAGTCCTAGGGGTCGCAAACAGTCGGACACAACTGAGCAACTTTCACTTACTTACTTAGAATTACTGTTGGCATCAACAGGGAAAACATTTAAAATTTTAAACACTTGAATTGAACTAAGTCACTATGTAATTGTGCAGTTTGAATTAAATTTACTAAGAAAATCTAATTGTATTTGGAAAAAAAAACAGAAGCAAAGACTTTCATGTGCATCCCTTGATCTTTAAAATAGTATTATATGATAACAGGAGGTACCAGGAAGAGATTTCAAACTTTTCTTCAGGGGACTTAGCAGCCATCACAGCACTTCAAAGGAAGCAAACAGTGGATTGGTATGTATCATGAGCAACTCCCATCCTTTGGAAATATTTTGAAAAGAATACTCTTAAAACAAATGTACCTGAATTCCAAGTGAGTAAGTGGACTGTTATTTGGTAATTCTTATTAAAGTTTTGACATTTACATTCTAAGCTATTATGTAACCAAAAAATATAAATATCTTTCTGGAAATTTACAATCTCAGAAAATTCTTTCAAAACAATTTAAACAGACCAGTAAAATAATAGTTTACTGGTCCTCAGCTGAGAAAACTTCCTAGAAGAATGAGAAATTTAAATAAGAGGAACAATATTCAAAATGTAAAGTGCTAAAGATATTAATATCTATCTGGGGAGTCACAACCAGCATTTGTTAAAGAGGATTTAGGATTAATAGTTAAAATGAAATTAAATTTAAAATATTTAAACTAATCTATGTTTGCTTGTTTCACACACAGAATCCCAAAAACAGTCACTAAATATAACTTAATGACCCTAAACAACTGTTTGCTGATTCTCCTTTTACAAAGTGAAAACCTGAAGATAAACAATCACCACAAAGCTGCACAGTGCTGACATCCGGGCCAGATCACACCAAACAGTGCCTTCCGGTTCAACACAGCACAAGAGAATAAAAAATTTTTTCCCAATTTAAACTTGTCCCTAGAGCTGTAAAGAATGGAAAACTGCCGAGTCAACAGCTTCTGGGTTTACGCTTGCTTGTGTATGTGTTTTGGGGGGTGGGGAAGTGATGTTTTTGTTTGCTTGCTCTTCAGTTTTTACTTCATGCATGTTCGATCTATCTGCATACTTTTCTGTCTGTGACTGCCCCCACCATTCACCGGCTTTGTAATGCTCTGAAAACTTGCATTCCAAATTATTAATGGAACAAACCTCACATCCTAAAGTGCCAAAAGAACTGGTTACTGGTACAGAAACCATTTGAAGGACACTAGCAACTTTTGTTAAGGCTATTGTTTTATAGTTAAATGACATTCAGAGTAACTTGAACTAGACCCTTCTACTATCAAAGAGTGCAATTCACTAGGTTGCCTAGGATTTGGCTGGCAGGCCATCCTAATATTTATCTGAGGACAACTTTCACCTTTGGCTAAAAAATACTAACACAGAGCTTGAAATTGACCAAAGTGAGGAAAGTAAATACTATGGAAAAGACATAAACTGGATTTGCTGTGGCTATTACTCAAATGATAAAACCTGCAATACTTTGTTGTAACATGTTCACATGTATGCTTATGCACACACACAAATTAAAAAAGCTAAAAACATATTAGTATGGCTTTCAGCTACAGCATAACATTCCAGCCTTCACCCTAACCTAGAAATGCTTTCAAAAATAAAATCTGAGGATTTTAACCAGTTGTCTGCCATACTCTCAAGAAATGTGTTGAATCACTCTGATTTCAGTGTTGCTTTTCATTAGCAATAGGTAGGGAAAGAGGGATTTGTAGAATTTTCAGAATTGACTTAAGTTTCAAATTATTCCCTTATAGACACTAGAGCAGGAAGTGCATAAGGGTGTAAGAGGGCCTAGCACAAAATTCATGTAGGAGAGAAAATAACAAGCAAACTTTGGGTTTTCTTCCTAAGCTTCAGGATCCTTATTTTCTTACTGAACGCAAATTTTAAAGCATTTATCTTACCTAGGCCCTACAACTAAGTTCCTACTTGGAGTAAGGATAATCTTCTGATATAATAAAATCAAGGGAGAAAGCCAGACTTTAAAGCATCTGGGAGTTACAAATTAAGAAATGTAGTAGCCCACGGAAAAATCTCAGTCCAGCTTAGATATGACTTGTAACTGAAAGTTATCTCAGATTTTTAGGTCCCACTTCTGAGATGATGAACTCATACTATCTTTTAATGAGAGGTTCATATCTGCCTTTGATGTGTGAAAGACACTCCCAGCTGGAGGAGAGTACAAGAAAGATCTAAAATATTTGCTTCAGCTGCAAAGAGCTATTAATGAAAGTTTAGAAAATGAGGTAGCATTAGGGGGGAAATCTTTAGAAGAAACGATGACATACTCTCACTTTATGAACTCTTAGGGGAAAATATTCCCTCAAAATAAAATCTAACAAATAAATGAAAAAAAAAAAAATCTAACAAATAATCTCCCCTCTTCTACACATGAGAGTTGTTCACCCTCCACCTTGTACAGAGTACATTTTTTAATCCCCTGGTATGTAGGAGACAAAGAAAAGGGGTGGGGGTGGGGGCTTCATATAATTTGTTATTCACACAAAACACCAAGGTTGAAACTCACTTAATAAATACAGAGGTTATGAAACCCAATGGATTCATCAGCTCAAATACAGGAGAGCTTTAGAATTAATGCTTGTAAAACAACATTTATGTGTGCTTAAGAATAGGAGCACTTACAGTGAAATCCTGTGAGAAAGGGAACTGAACACAAGTTCAAAGAATTCCATATAATTCTCTGTACTATGTAATGTTCTGAGATTACTAGCATCTTAATGGACAAAAGGCAAGAAAAAATAGAATCTGACTTTGTCAATCATTTATCTATCTAAATATATTTTCTAACAATCTTATCCACTCTTAGTATAGTGCATAGGCACAGGAAACAACCATCATTTCCATAGCCCATAGCCTAGTAAAGATTAATCCCTGGTCAGGAAGATCCCCTGGAGAAGGAAATGGCAATCCATTCCAGTATTCCTGCTTGGGAAATCCCAAGGAGAGAGGAGCCTGGAGGGCTACATGGGGTCGAAAAGAGTGGGACACAACTGAAAGACTAAACAAAGAAACAAACAAAGATTTTCTATTTAGAGTTTGGGATATTTAGATCACTCTTAGCTGATCTTCAGAGTAACTAAATTCCTTGATTGAGCAGGGTGAGTCTTAGAGTCAGCAAAGTATTTGAGACCTTTTTTACGACTCCCTTTGACAGGGAGCAGGAGAGAAATACATGATGAAAATAATAAATTCCTTTCTAAAAAACAACTGTTTTTAATATCTATATCAGGTGTTTCATATAACATTTTAACCTATACGTTAACAACCTTACAAAGTAGGTCTCATTATTTTATAGATGTGGGAAATGAGAATCAGAAAAATTTAAGTGACCAGATTTGTCACATGGCTGATAAGTCAGAATTTGAATCTAGTTCTAAATCTAAAAGCTTTGCATTAGAATTTTAGGTAATTAAAACGTTAGGACATCATCTACCTTCTGTGGGAGTAATAAATGATCTAAAAGTAAAGATGGTGAGGAAGGGTATGTGAACAAGCAAATACTGGGGCTGGGAAATAAGGTGTTTGTTTGGTTTTTTACCAATTTTATTCATTCAACAAGAACTTAGGGTACACCTATGATAGATCAGGTATTCTTATATGTTCTCAAGCACATCTGAATTCTTATAAAGTCTCTAGGAAATTAAATAATTTCTCTTAGAGTTTCCATATTTCTAGCCTATATGCCATTGATTCTTAGGCCAAGAATCCTTTTTCTCCTTACACGTGACTGATTAAAATCACACCAAACCTCAGCAGCTTTTAGAAGTGATTAAGTTTGCTGGAGTATTTATGTTAAAAATAACAACTTCATCTCATAACTGGAGATAAATATTACATTCCAACAACCAAAATTCAACAAGTAATCAAGTAGAGAGAGATATGGACTGATATGATTGCATATCTCAGGATGAGAAGTGATAACCAAGATAGCTTTCCTAACTACCATCAACATGGTATAGTATTAAAATAAAGCAACTTTGTAAGCAGAATAACTATTTCCTCTTTTGAGTCTAATTAACTTATTCATTTTTTCAAAACATTCCATTTGCCTCCATGTCTTTAAATTCAGATAATGTAGTCTTTAAAGGTAAGAACTAGAGAAAATACTAGTTTCTAGTCTCAATTACTATGCTGGTTTGCAGGGCCATCTAAGGCTCTTTCTTGTAATTTTTTCTGATAGAGAACAAGACACAAGAAACTGCTTAACATCCTCATGCCTCATTTCCTCAACCAGTAAAATGAAGGGATATCCTGGCTACCCCTTCAGCTTGATAGAAACTGAAATTTGTTAAGTAAAGCCCCAGAGTAGATGCTAAGTACCATCCAAAAATGTATTGTTCTACATTTGAGCAACGCAACACCAATGAAAAGATTAAATCAAGGGTTTTGAGGAGAGAAGGGAAAGGCCAGAATCATCACCATCAGAAAGAAAGGGCAGTCATTTTCTCTTTTCCTTATGTTGGAGAGAATTCTGAATTGTCTATCCCAGCCAGAACACTAGGAAGACGTGTCCAATTCAGGCCAGAGTGTTGCTTTTGGAGTGAAGGGGTATCGCAGTGCTCTGGAGTTCAGTTTCCTCCGCACATACACAAACACAAGTGCACAGTGCCCCAATGCTGTTTGTCCCCTCGGCTTCACAGCCCTGCCAGTTGGCAAACCCAAGCCAGGAAGTTGTCAATTCCAATTGCGTTTAAGGCCATGTAGTCCTATTAAAGAAGCCTTGCTGGTTAAGGGGCGTCCTCTGTTTCCAAAGCATGGGAAAAAAAAAAAAAAGGGCTCTGCTTAGATTGGAGCTGGCAACTTTCACTGACTAGAGTTTTCAAGGAGCTATGAATGAGTTTAACAAAGGAGGTCTGTGGCTAGTTTCTGGCTGAAGTCCATGTCAACAGTTTTTAAGGTCACAGGCCACACTAACTAACATTTATTCCCAGCAGACCCTGCTCTAAACACAAGCTGTAAGTAGTACAAATTTGGAATTTTTCTGTAATCCCTTGAGATATTCCTGCTCCTTCCACATGTTTCTGCTCAATTAAAAACAATTCTCACTTTGCACCACAAGAGAGGCCATGCTCAGCAATCTCAGCCCATCCTTAGGGTAGATGAACAAAAACCTGGCAAATCAAAGGGCTCGAGTGGGGAAGGGAAGGAATTCAGCTGGATCACACTGAAAAGTGCAGACAGCTCCCCAGGGGCTCAGTTTGTGAAAGCATAAAACGGGTTATGACAGAGATCCTGAGGCCATAAAAAGCAGGTTTGAGGCACGAATTGGGAATAGGTTCCCAGTCTTTTCACACAAATAGGATAGAAATTTCTGAAAAAATTAAAAGATCAATAAGAAGAGTGTAAAACAGGGGTGATCTATAGAATAGATGTTAAATATCCCACTGTGAAATTAATACAATCATTTCTCGGTTAAGATGAACCCTTACTTTCACTGTTTTTAAAATCAAGATGCTTCTTGAAATCAATCTGAAAACTCAATACAACCCCCGTTTTCCCCTTGAAAAGCTGTTTTTAACCTCTGTGGTACATTTTATAACTAATAGTATTTTTAAATCTTGCAAGGCAACATGGGAATAATTACTTTGAATTGAGCACCAAAAATCTCATTTAATCCTCATGGCTACCATGGGAAGTATTTTCTGTTCTACAGATAAGGAAACTGAGGCTCAGAAATGTGAAGTGACTTGCTTCCATTTCTATGGCTAGTAAGTAGTCGAACTGAAGTATGAACACAAGTCTGATTCTAGAGCCCAATTCCATTCTGGAAACTTAGGAGGAGAAAAACATACTAGAGCATCAGTGGTCATTTTGGTAGTTAAAGTACTACCATTTGCAGCATTCTATATTTGGAATCATGTTTTATATGAAGGTAGTTATAATTTTTCCAAATTAAAAAACATATAAACTGTGGTGCAATGAATATTTGAATTGAACTTGACAGGATAAAATTGCAAGAACTACTTCATTAAAAACATACAAAGAAGAAAATTTAAAACACACGTGATCTCATTACCTAACTAGTCTCAAAGTTAATGCTTAAAAGTATGCAATCACGCAAGCTTTTTTCCTCTAATTTTCTTACAAAATAGAGATATCATGTATGAAAATTTGTCTCTTGCTTTTTTTGTATATCTTAGATGTTTTCCATGTCATTAAATAATCACCAAAAACATAATTTTAATGGTATTAATTTAGCTATCTCCCTCCATTAATTGTTCCTAATTTCTCATTCTATATACTATGATAAATATCCTCATACATATATTTGTACATATATTTGAGCTTTCCTTAGAAGATTTCCAAAAATGGGAACAATTCATATAAAGATTGTGAATATATATCACCAATTATTTTCCAGGAATGTTGGATCATTTTCCACCCAGACCTACAGTGTGTAAGTGCCCACCTCATTGCCACTAAGCATCATTTTCAAGTTGATGTGACCAGGCTCACACAGACTTGGTTATGTACATGCCCATACAAATCCCATGTATGACAATGACATGTATATGTTACAAGTGGTCTATCCTTCTTTTAGAAACTCCTGCACTACATAATGTTGTAAGGTACCAGAGACAACCTTACCAAGATTTTTTCCCTATATTATCTCTAGTCCTCACTACCACTCCCCCCACCAAAAAAAGTAGATATGAGGAAATTAAGGCTCAGAAAGAGTAAATGGAACACCTAAAAGCACATTTCTACATCAGGACCAGGATTCAAATTCTGAGCTAACTCCAGACCATGCTCTTTATGCCATGCCACCTCACAGCTCATTTCACCTCAGGGATGATCAACTTGCTCCTTACAACCCCAGCAATGCCTCTTTCTCCAGCAATGCCTCTTCAGTCAATGAAGCCAAATTCATCTTTAGGGAAATAAAGAATGACAACACCCAGATCTCACAGGCTTTGAGAAAGGAGAGTAGCAAGTTGCATATCTTCTTTTAAAAAGCAGTAAGTGGCAGCAGTGTGGAACTAGAAGGATGCTTACACACAGTTGGCAAAACAGTAAAATGGCAGAGCCACTTTAGAAAACAATTTGGCATTATTCAATGAAGTTGAAGATGTATGTACCCAACACACAGCTATTCAACTCCTAAGCTCATATACCACAAAACCCAGTGCCTTTGTGTACTAGGATACCTGTTCAAGAACATTCATAAAAGCCACAAACTGGGAACAGCCCAAATGGCCACCTACAGTTGAACGCATAAACAAATTATAGCACGATCATACAATATGTAATACTCATATAGCAAAGAGAAGAAACAGCATGGATGAATCTCAAAAATTGAGCAAAAGAAGACTTAAAACAATTTCAAATTGTATAATTTAATTTATACAGGTTCCAAACCAGACAAAACCATACCATATTACTTAGGGATATGCACACAGATGAAGGGCTTCCCTTGTAGCTCAGTTGGTGAAGAATCTACCTGCAATGCAGGAGACCTGGGTTTGATTCCTGGGTCAGGATGATTCCCTGAGGAGGGAGATGACAACCCACTCCAGTTATTCTTGCCTGGAGAATTCCATGGACAGAGGAGCCCGGCAGGCTATAATCCATCGAGTCACAAGAGTCAGACACAAGTTAGCGACTAAACCACCATCACACAGGTGAAAAAAATTATTCTGAGGTGTTGGAAATTTCTTAACTTGGTGATTACATGAGTATTTGCTATATAATTTTTGTATGTACTTATGTGAGTATATATAATATATAAATATATGTACACACACATATATATACTTACATGTATACATATAGCTAAAAGTAATGTACTTTCCTTTTGCAGATTATAGTTCACAGTTTACAAAAGTAAAGCACAGGGTTGTAGTTAAACATTTACATAGTAGATAAAACAGTACTTAAGTTCTTTGTGTGTTCTATTAGTCATCACAAAGAAATTCTCAATTAGTATTATCCTCAATTCACCACTGAAATACCTGACAAAGATGAATGCTGGGTAAATGAAAACATTTTATATTATTAATCCAATTTTCAAGAAGATTAAAAAAATCAAATATAGTACCAATTACCAATGTTCATTCCATTATAACATAAGTATCAAATTTGAGGAAAGACAAATTCAGGGAGTCCCACTGCATGAAAGGTAAACTATCTCTTCAGATAAAAAGACCAGGGATAATCTCTGGGGAATTTTAAAAAAAGATTTTTTTTTAAGACAAAAACAAGTATTGCTTCCAGTGGTTAGGGCACAAAGGCTATCTTTACTTAATGAGGATAATCAATACTTAGTATCTTTTCATATACTAATAGGTACAAATTAAAAATTCCTTTAAAATGATAACCAAAATTACCAAATATGTATTCGTTTTGAAACAGATGACGGCAAATGTCTAGCTCAGCAGAAAACTGGACACTAGCAAACATACTTTCTTTACTTTTGGCTTGGAGTTGCTTTTGTGGCTTTTTGGGTTTTTTGTTTTGTTTTTTATCCCCCCAAAGACTTCTTGTTTTCTTGTGGGAGTAGGATTTTAAAACTTATAAAAAAAATTTTTTAAAGGAAACCAGTCATTAGGAGTTCAAGCAAATATACTACAGGACACTGAATTTCACCCAACTTCTTTTTCCACCACACGTTTAAGTAAGTTTTAAAATGTCAAGTTTTTCTTTAGAGCTCAGCATTTTTTTTTTTTTTTTGCTGCATTTTGGGCTCATTAATACACATAAAGAGCTAGTTAAAATACCAGGCTGAATAAATGAACAATGGGACAATTAACCCCAAATACAAAGCTCCACCTACTTTACTTCAAAGACATCTGAAATATAATGGATTAGAAACGAGAAATGATGCCTCTCAGAATGAATTTTGTAATACACATTGTTTTGTATTTTAGATAAGGGATTTCACATCCCCACAGAGGTTCTCTACCACTCGTGAATCGAGTCAGAGACAATCGCCCTTGGCTTCACTGAAGGTCACTGGTAGTTTCATTTCCCATGAAAGAGAAATAAAAACCTATTCAATTTCCACTGCATACTAGAGGACAGGACTTAATTTCATCTACAATGTTTAAAAAGTCCCTAAGTTTCTACATGAAGTCTTAAGGTATGTATACTTCTTTCCAGTTAGAATATAATATATTCAAAATCAATTGCTGTGCAACTTTAAAAGTAGTCCCTTTATGCTACATATTATTTTTTGCAATTTATGATATAACTTACACTAGTAAAAAGGATTACTTTGAAGATATAAATGTCAAAGTGAAACACCGAAAGGAAAAGTAAACTAAATACATTATTTTTCACTTGATTTAACTACGACTTTTGATACTATTTCTATACTTTTACATTGTTTTCAGAAGTTAGTAACTATTCTTCATTGTCAAGAAATGGGTAATAGCTCACATGTTAAGATAAAAAGTAGCTGAGTTAAAAAAAAAAGTAATTAGCTGAATGACAAATTCACTAGAACAAATGCATTTTTAAAAGAACGGAAGTCTTAGTAAGAAAAAAATTTTTTTTGATAACTAAGAGCTTCTTGTCTTGTAAATCAATTTCACACAAATTACACAGTCATAAAGATTCTCAGGAAAGAATATTTAATGATATGTAGAGACACTTACTTACAATATGATCAATGAAAATGCTGGATAGAAAACTATACCTACAGCATGATCCCAATTCAAGGAAAGAAACACATCTAGTCATTATTGGAATCATAAGATAATAGACTGCTTTTCTTACTTTTCTGAAGTTTTCTAAATTCCTCTAGTGAGGAAGTATATCTTCACAATCTCAAAAAATTTTACAACTTAAAAATAAGTGACTCATAACTGATTGTAAGAATTGTGGGCTCTTCAAAGTGAAAATGGCATAATGATTTTTCTCCTTGAAATGATGTAAAGAGGTACACTATCTCAGTCTTCCAGGGCCTTTCCATGACAGACAAATGTTAGACTTCCTACTGCTTCTAAAACTGATCACTGGAAGAGCCAGAAAACCTAAATTCAGACTCTTCTTTGTATTCACAAATCTATCTTGCTCTTAAAATAAAAGTGTAGCTTAGATCCAAAGGGCAATTTTAGGTGTGAAGCATACTGAGTTATTTTCCTTTCTACCTCCTGCCCAGTGAAAAGCAAAAGATAAAGCTCAAATAAATACATTCTGCTTATTGTTGCTATTGTAGGAAAGTGGTTTGCTTGCAGGGAGGTCCAATAAAAATTGCTGACACTCAAACTCAATCAAAAAGCACCAGTGGCCTCTCCTGTAGAATGTTTTTCCTGTCTTCCAAAAAGGGTCCCTCATATGGAATTCTTAAGATTCTCTTTCTCTCAGAAGGCAGGCTAAGTTTTACTGGTTTTCCATTCAAACATACCTTACATCAGATTTAAACAAAACTGTATCATTTTCTTTACTGTATAATCACATACGGCTGGATTGTTCACACAGAATGCAATGACACTGACCCAAAGGAAATATGACATTTTGATGCTTGAGGCTACTGAGTCTTGAAAAACCTTAGTCCCAGGTGGTCTTGTGCTTATTCTCCCAAGTGGAAAAATCATTGTCATATCTTGGACAAGACTCTGGATTGTGGGGTCAGAAAACTGCTATCATCCAGCTAAAGAACTTGGGACAAAAAAAAATCTTTCCTCTGTAGGTCTCATTTTCATCATATATGAGGATGGGCTGTAGTACATTTTTCTTAAGAGGTCTTTAAATTTACTTCTGAAATCATTCTGCAAAGGTGAACAACCCATCACGGTTCTTTTATCTAAATATATATGAAGAGAAACAAGCATTAAGAGCATTAAGAAAAGGTAGCGTTCTGCCTTTGAAACATAGAGTGAGATCATACCATGCCTATTGCAATGCCCAACTCATTCAATCTCAGAACGAAAATTTTCTTTTAGCCAAACTCTTGGATTTTCAAATACCCACAACCCTGAGCCAGGCTGGCTTCCTTTGTAAAAGACCAGGAAGGGTAAAAAAGCTTCTTCCTACGGTGGATGGCCCTGAGGCTGGCTGCCGGTGCAGAAGACACACCTGTCTTTCCAACTGTCCAGCTTCCCAGCCCTCAAATAGTAGGCTGCTAGAAGAACAAGAGCAGTTTTATTTATTTCCCTTTCTCCTCTTTAAAGGTGATTTTGTTAAAACTGTACAGCTTGTTACCATCATCGAATTGTGACTCCCCAGAGGATTATATATTTCTAAGCATGAAGGCATCTGTGTGGCAATAAAACATGCAACATGCCCCAACCACTTCATTTTTTTTAATTAAGAAAAAAAAAAGTTACAGCCTCCCACAAAGTGATGTTCTGATGAGCACACCTCCCATGCAAGCCTTTCAAAACACTCTCAGAAAAGGCCCTGGGCCTAGTAAACCAGAGCCTCCACAGGCCCCATCCCATGGGTTCATTTTCTGACAGAAGCCATGTGCCAGGATCCACAATGAGTGGAATTATAATCTGCCACAGCAATCAGGCCTTCTCCCAGCTGACCATCCAGAAAACAGCATTGTACCCATCATACTTTTAAGGGAAGGAATTAAAAAGAAATCAAACAGCCCCAGAGAGATGGAAACACTCGAAAAGCAGAGGAAAATCTTCTGTTAAATAGTATGAAAGATCCAGGTTTCCCAAATGGCATTTAAGGCACTGGGAAGAAAGGCTGATGTCTCCCAGAGGGGACCCAGCTTTGATGCCCAAACTGCCCTCAAACATCAGGCTGTACATTTTTGTACACCAGGGTACCCTCAGGCGAGACAACCATAAATAGCTTAAAACAAGAATAGGAGATTCCATATGTTCCTGGAATATTTCAGTAGCACCTGCTTTCAAGGTAAAAATCTGGGAGCTGTCCCAACAACCTTCCTTCTCAACTCCCTTCCCCATCCACCATACACTTATTTTAAACTGAAGCAGCTAAAACACAATCCAAAAGGGTTTCTGCCATTGCACCTGCCTAAGGAAAGAGTCCTTTGATATTTCTCCTAAATTGTATGTGTTGTTTAAAAAACACTGGAGCAGTTAGAGAAGCCAAAGTTCTCAAAACAAGACTCTATTACTTCTAGCTTCTTTTTCACTGTGAAAACCGAGCTTTTCTGTTTATAGTAGAAATGAGTACAATACAGATGAAAAAAGGATGTAATAGTTGTTCTTGCCATTAAGTCAGAAAATGTTCCAGAAGGAAGATGGTCCTCACTTAACACAAAGTTTAAACATAAGCCCACACACCAGTCTGCATGGAAAGAAGGGTAATAACTCCCCAACAAGAGACAAGGAACACATTCTATTAAGTTATAATTAAAAAAAAAAAAAACAAAAACAAAACACTAAAGTTGAGTCTTGAAAATTCCAATCTGAATCAGATGTTATTCCTAAAGTGATGTGCAGCATCCCTCTAACAATAACCAGAAAACCCCAAGCTTGTGTAGATAGCAATTTCATGTACAAACATCAATATTTCTAACACCTGCCCCAGACCATCAGATGACACACCATTTTCTATGGGATAAACTCAAAATCTTGAGCATGGACCACAAAGACTTTCATAGTCTTGTCCCAAGACTTTAATGGCATCATCTCTTGCTATCAATCTTTCATCAGAATTCTCGTCATCCTTTCACCTTGCTGCACCTTTCATTTCTCTGGACCTTTGTGCAAAAGTTCTCACTGCCCAGAGAGCTTTTCTCCCCTTCTCCTCCAGGCAAGCCTCCACTGACTCTCCAAGGTCCAATTTAACTGGCACCCATCAGCAACACCTTCTCTGATCCTCCAAGTCAGACATAAGCTCTGCCTAATCTGTGACCCCAAAGAACCTTATGGATACATATTTTTTTAAAAAAGCATCTATCACAATATATTTTAATTACTTATTTACGTAGTCCCTTCCCAGAGATGAAGTGGCCCCCAAGACAGTAAGGGTAGTAGAAGTGAAATGGGAGATGGGTATCAAAATCAGAGGTGGCCTGCAACAGTGCATCTAGAAGCAAATTCAATCTCATATTTGGTAAAGGGCAAAAAGTATATATTGTTTTCAGTTTGAAATACCAAGTTCAGAAAATTCAGCTTACCAAACTCTTGGGTGAATAGGACATCTGAAAGGTTCTCATATGGGGAGCTGAGGCTAGATCTGTGTGTCTATTTTAAGGGACCTTGAGGTAAATAAAGGCCAAAGATCACATGTTATGCATTGCTCATTCCTGAAATATGCTAGATACTAAGATACTAACTGAATAAAAACTTTAAATATTAGGCTAAAAAAATTTTAGATGCCATGTTGATGAAACAAGTTATTTCTTCCCAAAATGTGTAAGAGATTCTGAACAACTCTATTTGGGTATAAAGATTGTTACTCAAGTTTTCTCAAGAGCTGAAATAAGATCCCTATATATTAAGTAGAAAATTGTAGAATGCAAATACTTTTAAAGTGCCTTTATAAAGAATAAATTAATATTGTATGGCTTATCTTCCATAATCTACTGCTCCCCACTCTAAGCAATACAGTTATGACTTTGAACTCCTACATTTCTTCTGATCATCCAAAACCAGAAGCTGCTTATAAATAGCATATTTCATTACAGTTTTAGCCTTGTTGGGGCATGTGATTTTGGGCAAAAGAAGCCACAAAAAAAGTGATCTAGGTCACTTTGTCTTTGTCTTACAATATTAAGATTTCAGAGGTAAATATTTACTATATATTAGACTCAGATGGCGCTATCTGAGAATGCTAAAATACTCTCTTAGATCCTTGGGTTTATAAAGAAGAACAACTAAATTACTCATAACTCATGTTCTCCTAGCTGGTGCTTTTACCTGGGGCTTCCCAGGTGGCACTAGTGGTAAAGAACCCACCTGCCAATGCAGGAGACATAAGAGATGTGGGTTCAATTCCTGGGTTGGGGAAGATCCCCTGGAGGAGGATATGGCAATCCACTCCTGTATTCTTGCCTAAAAAATCCTATGGACAGAGGAGCCTGGCAGGCTACAGTCCATAGGGTTGCAAAGAGTCAGACACAACTGAAGTGGCTGAACACACACACACACACCATCTAGCAACTAGCTAAATAATATAATGGTAACTCTCAAAGAAAAGTAAAATGCTTTAATATAAAGAGCCAGTCAATTGTGAGAGGAAATAATGCATCTGACTTTATATACCATGGTACTTTTGTTAATAAGACTTTTTACTTTAGTACAACTACATCTCTGTCAAGGTTAGCTAGTAACAAGAGTTCAAAAAAACTTTGAAAAAAAAATTTTTTAAATAAACTCAGGGATTCAATCCTTCATAAAACAAGTGTTACTAACTGTCTACTATGTACAGAGACATTCTTCAATACGCTTTGGGTGTATCTGTGAACAAAACAGGTTAAGAATTCCCAGGCTCCATGAAGCTTACATTCTAGTGGGGAGGCACAGACAATGTCCCTAACAATGAATCTAATAAGTTATATTGAATAAAGGATGTCTAAGAACATTTCATTGTAAAATTAAGTCTAAATTTTGTAAAATACTAATGACCCAGGCCTTTATGGACACAATGCCTGTCCACTGTGTCACTGAATCCAAAGTGTAAGAATCAAAGGTGCACCTCTTAAGACTAATTTGAATCGGTTCTACTGAGATGGATGAAACTGGAGCCCATTATACAGAGTGAAGTAAGCCAGAAAGAAAAACAACAATACAGTATACTAATGCATATATATGGAATTTGAAAGATGGTAACGATAACCCTATATGCGAGACAGAATAAGAGACACAGATGCATAGAACAATTTTATGGACTCTGAGGGAGAAGGTGAGGGTGGGACGTTCTGGGAGAATAGCAATGAAACATGTATATTATCATATGTGAAACAGAACACCATTCCATGTTCGATGCACGAGACAAGGGCTCAGGGCCGGGGCAATGGGATGACCCAGAGGGATGGGATGGGGAGGGAGGTGGGTGGGGGGTCCAGGAAGGGGAACACATGTAAACCCATGGCTGATTCATGTCAATGTATGGCAAAAACTATTACAATATTGTAAAGTAATTAGCCCCCAACTAAAATAAATAAATTTATAAAAAAAAAAAAAAAGACTAATATGAATTGTCTGGTAATATGAACCATGCTTCTGCCAATAACTGGATTTCATATTTTCTCTTTGAATTAGTATCCAGTGAGGCCTGTCCTCCCACTCAGAGCCCTCAGTATCCTGCTTTCCCAACCGAATGCAATGGATCTCCCTGTCTCTGAAAGTCATGCACACCTCTGTCAAGCACTACACTAAGTGATGGGGATGCAGATACTGCTTAAGACACAACCTTTAACAGTAAAGAGTTAACTGTTCACTAGGAGAAAGACAAAGGAAGATCAAGGCTTATGAGTGTATAGCTTAACAGTGCAAAGCATGCTGGGGGCATCCAGAAGATGGAATGATTACCTCTGCCTGGAAAAGGTGACTCTGAGAAATGCTCAAGCTGAGACTGGAAGGATGGGTAAAAATGTATGAAGGCAGAAAGGTCTAGTCATTCATGTGGGCCAGGAAGCAAATGAGCTTGAGAGAGAGAAAAAGTGATCCTAAGAAGCTAAATCCTAGAACAGTGGGGGCTATGTCTGCACAGATGCCATCACTAGGAACTCATCCCTCACGGGAAGAAATGGAAAGCAAAAGTAAAGGTGGCAGCCGAGCAGACTTAAGAGTACTGGGCACACTGAGAACATGCCTGGACTTTAAAACACACATTAATTAAAGGAAAAGCATCTGAAGAAAAGCAAGAAGACCAAACAGCAAAAGAAGATGATGCTAATAATGTAACCCAGACCCAAGTTCCACTGATGTTCTCTTGGAAGACCTCTCCACTGGACATATCACCAACCAGTTATCCAGGGTTAACAGCAAGTTCTTCCACTCACATGCTAGTCTCAACCCAGCAATGTTTCCAAATCAAGCACAGGGAAAGTGCCATTTTTGTGTGCCCTGTACATAAGTGAAAGCTGAATAAGATAAACAGAGCCTTCTGGCCTCATGTTAAATACCCATGAAATGCATGTCCCAGAATCCATAGAAGACTATTTTTAACTACAGCCACTATGCTCTGGGGCACTAGATTAGCAACAGTAAGAAGACACTATTCCACGGGATTGTTCTATGTGTTATATATAGCATATTGTAGCAAGATCATCCATCTCCCCAGCTCATCTTGGGAACTCTTCAAGGACAAGGACTAGCTAATAGTACGTACTCAATTAAGGAGTGACAAACGAATGAATTAACCCACCAAGTTTTCCCCCATAGTTCCTAGTTAGTACAACAGATAGAAAACACACCAACTGCTGCTATTTTTCATTCTAATGATAACAGCAAGAGGCTATTCAACTAGCTTGTCACAAACATGGCCCTACATGTAGATACAGAGTCAAACACCAGAATCAGATATGAGAAATTTTTAAATAAACAGTTTTCCACTCTCTGAAGTGTGCTGAGTGGTTGCAATTGTACCAATTCAAGAATCTCCCTTCCCTCAATACATACATCCAAGCTTTGAAAGAAACATCACACCCCAAAACACTATGGGACAAAATCTTTCTGCAAAACTTCAAGAACTTGGTTTAAACCCTCATCTCCCTGAATGACTACATAAATATGCAGTGCCCTAGCCAAGGCTGAAATACAACATCAGACAAAAATGTAAGAGAAAATTTTCTTGAAAAAAAATTGTTAAATAAAAAAGTAAATAATAATTTGTATCAGAGTCCAATACTCAGGGCAGGTAGTCCTTGGGCCTGGGCTACAGAGGTGTGCTTGAGAACAGGAGTCATGCAAAGCAGCCGGGTTTGTACCTCCATCTTCAGGTCTTTCCAGCAATTGTCCTCTAGAGCTCAAATTAGAGATACTATGCCTGAGGAAGGAGTCAGCGGACTACACTGATTAAAAACATTGTGTAGAGAAATGCAGAAGTAGCATTCCTGACTGACAATTATCGAGCTAAGACATTGAAAGTTAGGCCTCACCACCCCCATGGTGTGAGTGTGTGTGTGTGTCTGGGGTGGGGGGGGTAAGGGGTCTGCTCTTAGTGAGGAGGAAAAGAAAATGCAGAGACTAGTACACCAGAGAACTACTCCTTCTGGAATTCATAGTGGGTCTGGCCTCTTATTCCTAGGCTCAAGCCCAAGACGGGGGACCCGGGTTTTGTCAGGGGCGCCTCCCTGCTGTCCTGCCCTGTGCTGCTGCACATGAGCAGAGACAGGAGGCAGGCCCCTCTGACACCTACTTAACCGAGGCAGATGCGGAGGAGAGTGTGTGGGATGCCTTTACCTCCCCCTCAGGAGGCGCCCAGCAGGAGACCATAGAGCCAGCAGCTCTGAAATCAGATTTCCACACATCCTCCAACCCCAGAATATGCCTTACCCCTCTGGCAGGAGGAAACAGAGCATTAAGTAAGTGTGCTTCTGGTGTGTGAAGGGAGTTTTGGAAGACTTAAAGAAGCCTTCTCACAGGATTCTGCACTTTTTTCAAAACCTCTACAGAGGGAGTCAAGTTGGGAAACAGTTACTCACTCATTGACCCGAAAGGGGCAGGGATGTTACTTTGAGAAGGACACAATCAGTGTCTGCAAGACGTCCTGAACTGCAGACACATACTTTATTAATAATCTTACATACACAAAATGTCCAAGGGAAAGCCTAACAGGCTAATTTCTGACAGCTCCAGATAACAGAAGGAGGAACTGAAGCCATGCTGATTCTCCAGCTTCTGCACACTCCATAGATGCAATGATCCCTTTTTCCACCCAAGGGATGTGATACAAATAAATAAATACAATTATCTGTAGAACTTAAAGTGCAAGGACAACATTGTGAAGTTCTTCTCCCCAAGTGCAGTGACTTTTGGGAAGCAGATAGGAAAATAAAAAGAACAGCTGGAAATTTTAATTACAGAAGAACAACGCAAAAGCTGACATTGTTTCACAGAACTAGCCAATAGCCAAAGCCATTTTCCTTACCTTAAGATACAGAAGCAACTTTTCGCTCCTGAAGATAAGCGGCAGAACCCGAATCTCTGTTTGCTGTCAATGTCAGTGAGCACGAATGTGAAGTTCTGGCCAACTTGGCTAACTGTGAGGCTGCGGCAAAGAGAACAAAGGGGAAAATGAATGTGCAGTAAGTTTCCTGATAAAGTATCTAATCACAACAAGTCATTGAACCTGTAACATTTCCTTTCTCAGTGGAATTCTTTATAAATGAACTTAACATTTACACACTTCAAGGGAAAAAACTATTTTTTAAAAAAGAAAAAGACAGCAAGCAGTGACCACCTCATCATAGCTACCAAACTTCCTACTTACTGCGCTCAGGCAGGTGTCCCTGTTGAGCACTGCATCCAGTTTTGAAAGGTGCATCCTATTAACCTCATTTTATAGATGGAGAAATAGCCTAGAGTGCCACTGCATAAGATGTCAGCTAGTAAATTGCAAAAAGCTGAATTTTAAACCTAGGCCTACCTGACACCAAAGTCTTCCCTGCCAGTTTGCTGGTAATGATGCTCACCTGATTATTTCTCTAGTTCAGAAAATAACAGGGACTGTAACAGCAGAATTTAAATGCCAGCCACAAAGTTAGACTCTTGATATTATACTATCTCATTTACTCTCACAACAACCCTGGAACTTCAAGGATGTTCCCATTTTACAGAAAAGGAAACTATAGAACTTAATAAGTAAATAACTGAATCAAGTTCACAGAGCCACTAAAGGGGGGGAGCTAGAATTCAAACGAGGGCAGAGTTAGCTAAATTCCTGTACCTTTCATAATTTCCAAATTTATGAGGACTATATTTTATATTTTACAGGACAGAAATAGCAAATGTCTTATCAATGCAAGATATTTTCTGAGAAATGGAAACAAAATTTTAAAGAAAAACAAAGATAAAAACTAAAAATCCCTGCATCAACACAAAAATCAGCAGACCACACAAAAAACTGAAAACATTTCAAAAAATTAAGAAGCATATTACAAGTCAGAATAATCTAGAAACTCTTTTAAACTTACAAAATGTTTTAAAATCTACTTTTTAAAATCAGTTTACCAGTTAGCCTTTGGATTCCTCTTTAAAAGTCAAATCTTATACTTCCCTGGTGGCACCGTGGCTAGGAATCTGCCTGCCAACACAGGGGACACAGGTTCAATCCTTGATCTGGGAAGATTCCACATGCCGTGGAGCAACTGAGTCCATGATCTACAATTACTGGGCCTGAGCTCCACACAAGCAAAACCACCCCGATGAGAAGCCTACGCATCACAGTGAAGAGTACAGCCCCCATTGGCCATAACTAGAGAAAGCCCACGCAAAGCAACGGAGACCCAGCACAGCCAAAAATAAATAAATAAAATTTTTAAATAGTTAAATATTACAGATCCTAGTATACAAATTTATGCAAACAAAATATTTTATAATTTGACACTGACTTATTCAAAGGAACTCATTAACTTGTATTTTATATATATATTTTACAAAATATACTCAAATTGATAAAATATTCAAATTAATGCTCTCACCTATAATTTGCTATAAATTGTCAGTAGAAATGAAAAATCATGGTTCACCAGGCCTTTTCCAAAGGCAGACTGATTGAGTTTTTGACAGAATATGAATTAAGTCTTCAAATATGGATAGTGTTCTTTTCTAAAACTCCCTTATACAAGCCACATAATAAAATTAAAGTATTTTAATTTTAAAAGACTATCCAAGTATTCCAGGACAAAAGGTCAATGGACCCTACCTGGTAATATTTAAGGAAATAATTCCTGCCCTCAAAAAGTGGTGAGAGAGTACAAGAAAATAATTCAGAAAGCAAAGAGAGTTCCAACTCTTTTTCAACTAGGAAGGTGAACAAAAACAAGGTAGGAATTTAGAAGCAACATGGTAATAAAACAGGTGTAAGTAAGTAATGCTATCCCTCCACCTTATATAAGCCAGAAGAAGGAACACATTCCTATAAAAGTTATAGAGCTGTCAAGGGGATACCAAAACACTACCTTCTTATGGCTGTTATGTTTTATCTATAAAGCTTGGATACACTGTTACTATGGTGACTTAATACTATGTTTTAAAGGGGGATTATATGATTAATTTTAACAAGGTTGAGAACTGAAGATGTGTGAGAAACAGAATTCTAGCTCACATAATTAAAGTGACTGGGGGAAAAAAGTGGGCCTCATCAGGGGAGGGGGAAACCCTGTATTATTAAACTATTTAAAGCAACAGGTCAGGATGGTTCTAAGTTACAAATAAGGTCATGCTTTTATGAAGTACTATTATGTATTCATATAAAAGATGACTGTTCATTATTTTAACTAAGGTTTGATTTCACTTCTAGAATTTTTAAAAAGAAGAATCCTAGAAGGAAAGGGTACTGATACAACTAGATGAAAAGAAAATACCCAGGATTTCTAGGAAAAGGACACAGAAGGAACACAACTAGGTTTGTGATCTGAGTGTCCTTAATTACTCTATTATCTGTTCACTACCTTTAAAAAGGCTGAAAACTCTTTCAGCTACATTGTAGGCTCAAAGAAAGGTTCATTAATCATTTGCTTGGTTCAAATCCCAACTCAACAGTGGTTGCTAACTGAGCCTTACTTTAGCAAGTTACTTAACCTCCTAAGCAGCTCAGTTTCTTCTCCTGGAAACTATCACCCAACTCAAAGCATATTTGGGGGAATAAGTGAGTGTTTGGTATAAAGGCTAGACCACAGTAAGAACAATTAATAGAAGAGACACAAGTTGCTACTTGCAATGAAAACTAAATTTCATGTTGAAATCATTCACTTGCTTAGACTCTTCTTGACTCAGCTTTGTAATATTTGAATACTTCTTTCCTCTCTATCGCATCTTTTCAGCAAGGAGGAGTCTTCTGGGTGACCAAGAAAGTTGCTCATTCTTGCATTAGAGTGAAAAAGATTCTTTTGGGGGTGCCACAACTTAGAAGGGGGGCACTTACTATTCTCAGTTGATTCACTTTTTAAATTCCCAGTGGGATGAAGTACAAGTCATTAAGAGCCCCAGATCATTAAATCCGAAAATATTTTTTCCTTGGACAGTCAAGTTAACATTCAAATTGAGTTCAGATTAATTCAAAGGACTCTTAATCGTCAAGGAATTTATCATTCCCTCTCTACTTGCTGAGGTAGTCTGTAACAGTGTTCACTATTTCTCCATAAAAATGACTGTGGTTAAAGGATTGGCTTCCTTAAAGGCTGCAGTTTTTGTGATTACCTCCAGGATCAGAACCCATACACTTTTTAAATAAAAATCAGATTTCATGATGATTAAAGGCAGTGGGAACCTTAGAAACCGACTCATCCAATTCTCTTGTTCCATAGATAGGGAAATTGAGGCTCAGGATGTTTCATTGTGGTGGTGATGGTGGTTTTGGTTTGCTTTTTTTCTTTTTTTCAAAATAACCAGACCAAAATAAAAACCCACGCACAATTTTGGTTGAAAATCCTTTCCATTCTGCCACACTGCATCAAATACAAGGAAAACTCTCTCAAGAAGTTACTACTTAGTTTAAGGAACTCAGGTATGTGAGGAAGTCAGATAGTTGTCTCATCAAACAAACTAACTATACCTCCCACTAAGCAAGAGAAGCCAAATTTGAGTACTTCCAGAATTAAGCCCAAGAGACCAGGGCTAGTATCACCCTTAGCTGTGCTTTCCACGTCTAGGTGAATACAGAAAATAGAAAAGAAAACAATAACCATCTCAACCACAGACTTGAAATTTCACGCTGCCTCTTAAATGCCTGTCAGCCATTCAAGACCCCTCCTGCAGCATTTTGCCTAATCTTCAAATTATTTATAGGTTCAATGTATGAATGGTACGAAACATGTGGATGGATAGTTTGATTCCAGTCTTCCAGTCAGAAATCAGATTTCCTATATCAGCCTCACTTTTAAGTTTGAGGTGAGATGGTGGAATGGCATCACTGACTCAATGAACATGAGTTTGAACGAAATCCAGGAGATAGTGAAGGACAGGGAAGCCTGGCATGCTACAGTTCATGGGATCACAAAAAGTCAGTCACAACTTAGCAACTGAACAACAACAACACTTTTAAGTTTAGCTACATATCTTATAAACCAAGCAACTACACTGTGCGCTGTAACAAGTACTGAGCATACAACCTCCATCCCACTGTGGAGCCTCCTGTCTCGATGGAGAAGCATAAACAAACATAAAGCATACAGCTTATGATAGTGTTATATGAAACCAAAGAAAGAACAAAGAAGAAAATGGATGAAAAGGAAAAAGCCCTACTGAGATAATACGGTCAGAGATAGCTTCTCAAAAATGATGACAGTACTGACCTAAAGGATGGGATGGAGTCCCTTCACTCCAGAAGCAGGGGACTCGGTGTTTCAGAGAGAGAAAGAGCTTCACAGAGAAGCTGTTTCTTTGGTTAGAAACAGCTGGGCATGCTCACGGTACAAAAAGGACTTCAGTACATCTAAGGCACAGGGGAGCAGGAGGAAGTGATTTAAGAAGGTGCTAGATAAAGCAAGCACCAGATCATGCAGAGCACTCCATAGATCATGGTAAAGAATTAAGATTGGCTGATTGATTGATTAGTAAGGGCAATGGAAAGGTATTGAATGATTTTAGTCAAGAGAATAATAGTCAGGTCTGCTGCTGCTGCTGCTGCTGCTAAGTCGCTTCAGTCGTGTCCGACTCTGTGAGACCCCACAGACGGCAGCCCACCAGGCTCCGCCGTCCCCGGGATTCTCCAGGCAAGAATACTGGAGTGGGTTGCCATTTCCTTCTCCAGTGCATGAAAGGGAAAAGTGAAAGTGAAGTCGCTCAGTCATGTCCGACTCCTAGCGACCCCATGGACTGTAGCCTACCAGGCTCCTCCGTCCATGGGATTTTCTAGGCAAGAGTACTGGAGTGGGGTGCCATTGCCTTCTCCATAGTCAGGTCTACAGTTCTATAATTTTTATCTGACTCTTAGATGGAAAAGTTTGGAAGAAGGCAGAAGCAGAAAAAGAGAAGTCAGGAGGCTAGAGCAAGTCCAGGTGAGACTAGATAGTGGCTTAACTCCTGTAGTGAGAGTGAAAATGGATCAGATGGATAGATCCAACTTAGAGTCAGCAGATGAACTGAGATAGAGTAAAAAGGCAGTATATTACCATTTAATGGTAGGAAAGACTAACATGCTTGGGAAGAGCTCCAAGAGTTTTATTTGTGATATTAAGTCTAAGAAACTTGTAAATAGAAATGTCGAGTTACATAGCTGAACACACTACATAGGAAATTTGGGGAAAGGCTTGGGCTAGAGCTATTAATTTGAAAGTCATCTACGCAAAGATGGTATTTCACACCAGGGTAAAGGATAAGATCACTTAGAAACAAAGTTCAGAGAAATACAAGAGAAACCAGGACTAAGTCAGAGAAACACCAATTTAAAGGATGTGCTGTGCTGTGCTTAGTCGTTCAGTTGTGTCTGACTCTTTGCGACCCCCAAGGACTGTGGCCGGCCAGGTTCCTCTGTCCATGGGGTTCTCCAGGCAAGAATACTGGAGTGGGTTGCCATTTCCTACTTCAGGGGATTTTCCCAACCCAGGGATGGAACCCAGGTTTCCTGCATTGCAGGCAGATTCTTTGCCATCTGAGCCTGCAGGGAAGCCCATTTAAAGGATGAGTAGAGATCAACAAGGAAGAAAAGAAGAACCACCAGGCAGAACAAGCAGGAGGGAGTGGTCGACTGTATCCACAGGCGTCAAGATAAAAGACATCTACCAAATTGAGCAACATGGAGGCTTCAGACAGTCTTGGTAAGAAAAGGTCTAGCTGAATGACGGAGCAGAAGACAAGCTTAAGAAGGTTGAGCAATAAATTAAATAGTGCAGGTAACTCTTCCAAAAAGAGGAGAAAAAGGCAGTAATTGAATGGGCATGAAGAATCAAAGATGGCTATTATTTTTAGGATGAAGGGATACCAGAATGTGTTTTTAAGTTGTTAGGAATAATTCCATACAGAATACAGGCAGAGGCTTATGATGCAGGAGAAAGAAGATGAAACAGTAAGGTTTGGACTTTGGATTAGAATTCCAGATATACCACTCACTACTGATGTGATGAGCAAAGGCAAGTGATTGCACCTCTCTGAGCCTCATCTCTAAAATAGGAAAAATAGTTACTTCACAAAGTGGTTTTAAAGATTAATGTATACAAAGTAACTGGCATCTAATAGGTACACAGTGGAAGTAATTATTATTGTTATGAATTTATAAAATTTGAGAGATGAAACTGAAACATTTTGCCAAATCTGTTTATTACAGCTTCCCAGCAAGTAGTTACTGGGTCATCTACTGCCAAAGCATCCATTGCAGCTGCTTCTCCTTTCCCTCAGTGTATATGAAACATCAGGCAGGAATTAAGTTTTATCAAACTACCATATCTCCCAACCTTTAGTCATATGAACCTCAAAGCTTCCTTCCATAAACACACCTTTCATCTGCCTAAGACTCGGGTTTTTTACGTTAGCTGTGCAAAGATCCAAGTGGCAAAAATGGTATTGACCCAAAATGCCTGGGGACTAAGAGTAGGTAACACACTGCCAAATATCTGCTCAAGAAACTCACTCTAAGAACAGAGATCCCTCCACTCTCTCATCTATATGAGCCTGGCAAAGTAAAAATGAATCATAACTAGAGAAACAAAAAAGTATCAAAACAGAACAAGTATCAAAACTAGAAGGAACAGCAGGGATCTAGTTCAATTCCCTCATTTCATCCATGAAGAAACTAAGGTGCTCATGGGGGAAGTCACTTGCCTCACAGTACAGAGCAAGTCAATGGCAGAATGAAAACTATAACTGAGGTCTTCTAGTTGCTACCCCTGATGCCCTGTCCACTAAGGCCCAATTGCTTCATGGTTCTTGAATGCTATACAAAATGGTCACAGGGCATAGATTAACCAATAGTTCAAGCTAAACCAAGGGACTAAACCAAGGATGGAAAACAAGGAATGAAGGTGGCCAAATGGATTCAGCTTTGAAAAGTACAGCAGGATGAATGTATAGAAGTGGAAGCAAGAAGAGAGGTCTGGGCAGACACATACTAATGCACTAATCATGTGCCTCAGTTTCATCTTTCAACTATCTGAACAAAAACGGGTTTAATTGTCTTCAGTTATCTGAATTTTCTACTTTTTTACAATAAATATATATTGCTTTTGAAATAAATGTTAAGAATGCTTGGTTAATTTGTGGTGTGATGGATCTAATGGTGGCAGTATGATACAGAACAAGTACGACGGAACTGGAAGTCATACAAATGTGGGTTTCAAAAGCAGCTCTGCCACTTACCGATGGTGGGATCTTGGGCACATTACTGAAACTATCTGAGCCTCTGTTTTCTCATATGTGGCTTTATGACAATGGCAACGTTGCCTTTAGTTGTAAGGCAACGTTTAGATGTGTAAGCCTTTAGTGAAGGAAAAGAACACAACACAATTCATGGCACATAATATATGTAAGAAAAGGGTAAGAAGCATTAGAACCACATTTGCACCTGTGATTACATCCTAAATCATTAAATGATGCCTCTGCCCTTGAAAAGACTGTCATTTCACTTCATGCTCATGTCACTTTGTGTACTAGTATAATTAATAGGACAACTGAATGGTAGCTGGTTTTATGGGTTCTGAAAGAAGACAAGCACAAACATGGAGAAGAATAGCTTTTCCATCATCCGATGAGTCTCCTGAGTGCTTTGACCAACTGAAGCAGGTTGCTAGCTATCAAGAGCAAGTAAGCAGCACCGCAATATGAAGTGGTATACAAACCTTTAAGAGACTGCTTTCATAAATAATAATAAAAAAATTTTGAGAGTGATACAAGGATCTCAGCACTGTCACTTCACTGTTCCTTTCCATCAAGAGCTTCAAGTATAGTGTAGGGTAGACATAACTTTGGCTTGGCAATAAGATTATCTGCTTTTTATTCCCCAAGCTCTGTAATTACATAGTTGTGATATAAGCAAGGCATGTCACCTCTACAGATCTTACTTTCCCTTCTGTAAAATGGGATGCTTGAGTCAGACGAATTTCAGCTTTAAAGTCCTGTGGTTTTATTTCCAAACATTTTCAAGATCCCCTTGTTGTGAGAGTCCAAGCTCTCCAGACACACATGGTATCTTCTCAGTAGGAGGCTCCACCTGCTGAGGTCAAATGATCTCTAGATCTCTAGGCTCATTCACAGTTTCTCCTCTACTTTGCTCTTCAGTGTTGGGATCTCCCATTTACCCACTTCTTACTGTCCTTGCAGTCTCAATACAAGCCTCACTCTCTATGCAATGTTTTCTTTGACCATCTCTGTCTTTCCCAACCTCACTACCCTTTTAGATAGATACTGTTTACTGTGTCTTTACAAAACTTTCTGGACTAGACTGAGAAACATGTGAAGAGTATGATACCATTTCCATATCACCCAACATAATGCTACACATCCTGAACCTTCCTTGGTTCTTTTGTAAAAAGAGATACCATCACCATCTATCACGTATAGTTGCTGTGAAGAATGAATGAGGTATTACTGTAAAAATGTCCCGAACATTGACTAGAATCATTTAAGAACTGAAATACTAATTCTCTTCTTTCCCTCCCTCTATTTGGTGACTGGTCTTCCCACAAAGTGGTCTACTAAAAAATTGTACTCATTTTGGAAGGTGGACATCTAAACTGCGCTAACAGCCTAAGCAATCCTTGGGTAAGTCACAATTTCTCTACAACTCAGATTTCTTCCAGTGAAGAAAACAACACTTGTTCTCATCTTTTATGATAGGAAGATAAAATGAGATAATACATGAGAAAACACTTTCCTTTGAAGAGCTACCAGCATTATTATTTTTCATAACTCCTAGCTTCAGAAAGAAAAATCTTAAAACAACAGATGAGACAGCAAGATGTCAATGTTAAAGGATGATTTGATGATGACTGTGAAAATCCCACTCCTGATATATACCAGAAATATCAGAAAGTTGTAATACTGTTCCTTGAGGTAGAAAAGCACAGATACTGAAAAGATTAGGAAGCTTTCTTTTTTGAAAATAATCACCTGGAGCATTATTTATCTCCCATGCCAACATATTTTCTAAGTCAAACAATATCATAAATACATCTGGGATTTCAGGGGTCTTGGAATCTGGACATATCCATTTGACTGTGCTAACTGCAAGCTAATAAAATACAGTGACATTAAAACCTTTGTTTTTTGTAAATAAACTTAATTGGCTCAGTCATAGAGTCTGCCTGCAATGCAAGAGACCTGGGTTTGATCCCTGGGACAGGAAGATCCCCTGGAGAAGGAAATGGCAACCCACTCCAGTATCCTTGCCTGGGAAATCCCATGGACAGAAGAGGCCAGTGAGCTACAGTCCATGGAGTCACAAGAGTCGGACACGACTTAGTGACTAAACCTACCTACCTACGTTAATTATTATCATCTTCTGTGCACTGAAGTATGCCACAGGTAGAAGTGGGGCAAAAGAAAATAAAAAAAACAGTCCCCCAAATAAAGTGATTTATTTGTATCAATGAAAGTTATCAATGCCTACAGGGTGGGTATGCAGGTCAGGAAGCAACAGTTAGAACTGGACACGGAACAACAGACTGGTTCCAAATAGGACAAGGAGTACATCAAGGCTTTATATTGTCACCCTGCTTATTTAACTTATATGCAGAGTACATCATGAGAAACACTGGGCTGGAAGAAGCACAAGCTGGAATCAAGATTGCCAGGAGAAATATCAATAACCTCAGATATGCAGATGACCCCACCCTTATGGCAGAAAGTGACAAAGAACTAAAGAGCCTCTTGATGAAAGTGAAAGAGGAGAGTGAAAAAGTTGGCTTAAAGCTCAACATTCAGAAAACTAAGATCATGGCATCCGGTCCCACCACTTCATGGCAATTAGATGGGGAAACAGTGGAAACAGTAGCTGACTTTATTCTTCTGGGCTCCAAAATCACTGCCGATGGTGACTGCAGAAATGAAATTAAAAGACACTTACTCCTTGAAAGGAAAGTTATGACCAACGTAGACAGCACATTGAAAAGCAGAGACATTACTTTGTCAACAAAGGTCCGTCTAGTCAAGGCTATGGTTTTTCCAGTGGTCATGTATGGATGTGAGAGTTGGACTATAAAAAAAGCTGAGCGCCGAAGAATTGATGCTTTTGAACTGTGGTGTTGGAGAAGACTCTTGAGAGTCCTTTGGACTGCAAGGAGATCCAACCAGTCCATCCTAAAGGAAACCAGTCCTGAATATTCATTGGAAGGTCTGATGCTGAAGCTGAAACTCCAATACTTTGGCCACCTCATGCGAAGAGCTGACTCATTTGAAAAGACCCTGATGCTGGGAAAGATTGAGGGCAGGAGGAGAGGGGGCGACAGAGGATGAGATGATTGGATGGCATCACCGACTCAATGGACATTGGCTTGGGTGGACTCTGGGAGTTGGTGATGGACAGGGAGACCTGGCGTGCTGTGGTTCATGGGGTCGCAAAGAGTCAGACATGACTGAGCGACTGAACTGAACTGAACAGGGTGGGTAAAACAATATAATCTAAGAAAGAACCACTGCACACAGTAAAGACTAAAATACATCCATAAACAGACATTTCAGTCCCAAATCTTTTTGTGAAAAAAAAAATATGAGGAACACAATTAGAGGAGGCTAATTTGGAGAAAAGCATTTTAGAAGAAAGATGTTTTTCTAACAAAATAAAGACATCAGACATTATTAGTGACAAAACAAAGGTAAGCAAGTAAAGATGGGTGTGTGACATGAGAGAGAGAGAGGGAAGGGGTGTGTGTGTGTCTTTGGAGGAATTTAATCTCATTGCACATTTCTTCTAATATTAGTTTATAAAGTCAATTAAGGAATACCTATCCAAAACAGATCACCATTCTAACAAGGAGTCATATAAAAATATATTCTTATTTTTCTTTGTTAAACACCCTGCCACATTTTTAAAACATTTCAGCTTTATTAATCTATATAAATATGTCCTTGCCATAATTTGTAATACATTTTATAAGCGACTAGAGGAGATTTCATGCATCGCTAATTCATACATACAAATGTGAAGTTTGCATTAAACCCCTCTAAACAAAACTCTACTTCCTTGCTTTTTTAGAAGCAATAGGATAAATTAGAGACAAGAGGACTCTCATTACAAAGACTGACCCTCTTAAAATTAAGGCTATTTTGTTTTGAGCATCAACCTGCTACTAGAACAGCCCTGGTACCAGGATTTTAAAAGGCCTGAGTCTGGAAAGACTACAGTGGTTGACTGGCTTAAAAAATAACATGTTAGAACCAGAGAAAACAGTGATTATAAGTGGTTGGCAACATTCCAGAGCTGCTTTTTGGTACTCCTTCGCTTTTTAGTACTCTTTTAGACTCCTTTGGCTAACAATTCCCATCTCACACCATTCTTAGGTTTATGCCAAATAAACCAGGACACTGCTACTACAAAGTGCAGAAAAGATCCAAGCAGAATACTACCCATATGCACTCCAAATCACTCAATTCTTTCAGGCCTGCCTTGTCTGGGTATACTAAAATACACAGCAGAACCTTCCTGAAGATGGGCACATTGTGTAACTTTCTTGGAACAGATTATGACACTTATTATTTATAATGATATTTTCTAAAACCTCTATCACTAAAAGTAGAATTTTTAATACATAACATTTATACAGTTTCATAGTTCAATTTTCCATGAAGAGAACATTACAAATAGGCAGCAATCAAGTGAAAAAATAAATGACTGCAAAAATAATGCTTAAAGTATAAAGAAAAATATATAGACATTTCTTGAAAATAAGATGATTGCTTTGTCATTTTATTAACACTGTTAGTAAATTATAGTTTTATTAGTTAAAAAAACTTCTTCTAAAATTGTTTTAAAAGTAAGCCATTTATAAATAAGCTATTGGCTTATTTAAAAACAAAAACAAAAGTAGTCCCTCAGACTATTTTAATTATCTTCAAGTTATCATGTTTGTACTACTTCGAGAGACAGTGAATCATAATGTAAATACTAAGGAAATATTCAATGACTTATTTTTTTAGTTTAGCAATCTATTGAAAATGCTTATTTCCCCAGAGATACTATTCTTAGCCAGCTACACAAAATTCAAGACACTATTTGGCAACATGCTGTTTAAATAGCTGAATACCTTTGAACAAGCTGGGCCTATGTTGCTTTAATCTTGAAGTCTAACAAATTTAAAACAAAGTCCATATAATACTCATAAGGCAATATTACTTGGTTAAGTAAAATATATTCATATTTCAATAAAAACTAAATAGAACTGGATTAAATACTAACCATTCTTAATCATGGTTTGAGTCTGATAACCAAAATTTAAAAATTAATGTCACGCAAACTACATCACACAAACTAACCAATGCAAAGCTCTAGGCTTTAAACTTTTTGATAGTGTCAATAAAATCCCCAGGAAAGGAGAATACTGTAACTCTCCTTGGAACATAGGTGTTTTAAATCATGGTTAAACAGACAGAATGTTAAGAATGGTATGGTTTTTATTTTCCATAGCAAGTTTATTGACACTTTTTTTTTCCAGTAAAGTTAGAAAATCTGATACTACCTGTCCACATAGAAGGGGAAACAAAACTTGGTCAGAGTCTGTAGAACTTCCTGTGGAGAGAAAGAGAGATAATTTATACATCTAATGGGACCAATAAATCTAACATTAACCACGGCACACAATCTAGCAACTTTACCCTAAAGAAAGAGGAGACAGATGAAGAAATATGGGCTTTATCAATTACATGGGAGGAGTACCAGGCAGTCAATCATGAGAAATAATAAACATGATCAAACTTCATTAAAAATGAAAAATTAATCAAGAATCACACATGGGCAAGCAGCAGGAGTCGTGCAGGAAAGCTCTGAAGGGAGGGAGGCGGGTGGGTTGCTGAGTGTTAACACCCCTCCAGGGACCATCTCCAGCCTGACCATATGGATCAGAGTGAATAACACTGAGCCACATGGGTTTGGCCTGGCAGGGCCGCTGTTGCTGGCACCATTTTTGCCTGTTACCTAGGAACAGAGGGGGCCAGGATTAGACAACGCTTCTCAACATCAATAGGCCAAATTACAAGCAAAATAGAGAACCAACTTGATAATTGTCCCCAAACATTATCATCTACATTTTTTTCGAGTTTAAAACTTTATTTATTTACATTATAAAGAAGTTACCATTTCTGGCATGAATTTATTTTGCAATCAAACTATAATAATTTTAAGGGTGCAGTATTTATAGTCTTTATCATTAAATATCATTATCAAAATTGTACACACTTACCTGCTTGCAATTTATAAAAACCCAAAGTAAACTACCAGTTTAAATTTCTTTTTACAAATATGTAGGCATATAAGACCAAACATTTTTCAGGGGAAGTATGCAAAAGGGTACAAGAAAAACCAGACACTTCAAAGAGTTATTCATAAAAGAGAAACTTCTAACATTAAGAATACTATATGAGACACAATATACAGTGGTATATGACTTTTCCCAATAGATACCCTACACATATAGAGAATATATATGCTGCAACACACAAATTCAAGTAATTACTATTTCCTTCATAGAATTTTCTCTAACTTGACTTAATTTTAACTGCAGACTTGGACAGACCACAGTTGGTGCTTATCATAAGTTCATAGACCAATGTTATAAATTTTAAAAAAGTATTCCTTTCATGCATTTGATTTGCTTTTTAACAATTTAAAATCCCAACTTCAAGACAAAATGAAGAACACATTTTTCAGTCATTGAGAAGCTGGTTCAAATTAAAACAAACCTGCCCATTGCAAATCCTAATCCAAGTGATAAATTAAAGATCAGTTTACAAATGTAGTACTTTTCTAACCAATAATAATGAATTATCAATGCTAACTGAATTGATGCTTCTCGCTTCATTTATTTTTAAAACCAGTTCTATCATTCAAGAAATAAACCACATCAATCTAATAACCCACTCAATGAAGCAGAAAGCACATTGACTTCCTCTGCCAGAGCATGTTCTGCCTACATAATTCAATTGAGCATATCCTACTTTTTAATATCATTTTGGACTGGATGTATATCACAGCACTGTTAAGGCATGTCATGAAACAGAAAAGGAAAAGAAAAGTGAAAAATGATGAGTAAGAATACTTCAGCATATCCTGGGGGCATTACTAACACATTAATTTCATAACGTGGCACAGTCAAAGACTATATATATATGTATGTGTGTATGTGTATATATTGTTTTAAAATTCACGTTAAAATAAACTGCAATAGGTAACAGGGAAACAGAAGAACAATGGCAGTTTCTCAATGCATAATGTTATTATCAGGCCAATACTGGCAAAGAGATCATACAAAATATTCATTTTAATGTCTGCAGTTTTAATTATAAAATATATTATAACCCCCCACAAACAAGGCTCTTAGAATTTACACGCAAAATGAAATTCCTTACAAATTCCTTTCACATCAAGTTTCAAACACCACAAAGCATTGCTTGACTCTAGTTTATGTACCAAGCATTCTTTAAAACTCAGTCCCCTGTGCTCACTCATTGCCAACATCAGCTACAAAGACGTTTTATCCTTTACCCTTCAAAAGTTACAGGTGCAGAAATACTCCTCTACTCTATGCTGGAGTTGACCTGCCAAAAGGCCTCAAGATTTTTTGAAAGAAAGGACCCCCATGGCTACAGCGGAGTCAGAGAAATCTAATATGACCAACTTATTACTTACTACAATATAGAAACTATTTACCACTTTCTAATGTCAAGAGTAATAACCAACCATGAACTTGTCTGTCAGATAATATTAGAACAAATATCAAAATAGCCAATGTAAGCCGAGTATAACCCACCTCCCAAGAGTTTTCCTTTTTACTCAAGAAAGCAGTGATAAGTCTAATTAAGCAACGGGATAGGGGAAGGGGAGGAGAGAAGGGAATAAAAGCAAATGTAGGCACATATTTGTGCATTACAATATGTTTCTTCATGTTTGTGATATTACAAGAGCTTGATATTCCAATTTAAGTCAAACAACACGGTGGTGTGCTGTCAGAGAAGAAAACAAAAATGAGCATTACTCTATGTTAGGCATATTCACACATTATCTCAATCAGAACTGAAAAATTAACTTCTCGGTTTGGGAAGGGGAGGACAAGAAGAAGGGGAAAACAAGTAATGTTTTCTATAAACAAAAACTGATGAAATAAACCAATTCTCTTAATACTGATGTTCTCCCCTATATATAAACATTTAACTACCTGATCCTCTCATTCCAAAGAAAAACACAGTTAGTTTGATATGAAAAGCACCACTCTCCGAGAAAGGAGACTTTAAAAACCCTGATTTAAACACATTTTGAGCATTATGCTTATAGTACAGTATCCCCCAGTCTTTCAATATTAACTTTACTGGGAAAACAGTCACTAGCCAGTTGCCAACCCCTTGTTCTCTCTAGAACCTGTGTCTCTGGCTAGAGAACTTTCTTTGTGGAAGGCATTTTCTTGTTTCCTCCTCTCTCTGTCTGTCTATCTCACCTACCCAAGCTCTTTCAGACAACTAGCCTCAGTACAACCTCAACTGCCACATAAATCGGTCTTCGAGATGCAGTACAGCTGATGAAATGTAAATGACCTCATTGCAAAGGCAGGGGGTGGGGAAGACTGTGCCAGCTCTCCAGATCAATTCCCAAGTTTATATTTTCACAAATCTTTTTATGTACAGTTTGATTTTTAACATTTTAATGAGCAAAAAGTGCATCTATAGTAGCCAGTCACCACAGTTAAAGTGCAGGGCATGAACTAGATCCCAGGAGGGAACCAGTCCACCATGTCACCACTGGCTTTAGGACATTCGCCACCTGGTTCCATGTCCCCAGGTTCCAACTCTTTTCATAATCAAAACACTGCTGACATTATAAACCCCAGACGGGTTTTCTAAAATCCCTCCTAATCAATATATCCAACACATAACTTATTGGAGACAACACTGAGTTCATTGATTAAGGTAAGTTCAGTAGCAAAGTTTTCAAAATAAATGAGACAAGAATACAGCATTCAACCCCTTTGTGTCACCAGACAATTTATGAAATAGGCAATTTCCAAAAGGGCTTTTCTTCCCAACACAATATGCAATACTTCATGTTGGAAGAAGTAAGAGCAGAGGGGGCAGGGAGAAAGTGTGGAGGGCGAGTAGTTGCACTAACCTTTCAGTTATGTGTATATTAAGCAGCAGATCACACAATAGAGGAGAAAAGCAACATCTACAAAGCTCTGCCCGCAAGGAGATAAACCAAATCTCAGAATGTGAACCAAAATATGAAATCAACAACCCTAACTCTGGATTTACTTGCAAATGAAAACCAGAAATGAACTCAAGATTTATTTCAGTCTTCTTTGGATTCCCTTCACCCAATCTGAATTCTCATAAAGTTAGACAGCCCATCAAGGAAACTTATTTTAATATGGACAAAGTCTATTATGTTCTGCTGAAACTGCGATATTCCCTTAAAAACTTGGTAAAATTTTACATTTATAATATTATTTACAATAGAATTCTATCTGGAAGCAAAAAATTTCGAAGACTAAATTTAATTTAGTTAACAAGGATTATTAATAATGAGAAGGCTAAACCAATTCCCCCTGGAATTGGGGTGTGAAGTGAGAGGGTATATGAGATCCTGTAACACTCATCAGTTCAGATGTCAAATACTTTGTTTTCATTACTTCACTGAAACCCATAAGCAAAAATTAGTTGTATTTAGTAGATTAAAACAACTGACAGTCAAACACAGACATACACACTCCACAAATAAATGCCACCTGAAAGACAAAAATGTATGCTGATTATAATGTCCAGTGGGGTTAAAATCTCCACAATTAGCATTCAGAGGTATCAGTAACACAATTCCTTACACTTAACAGTATTACTCGACAATATTTTGCTTTGTTCATTTCCCTAAACCTTTCAATGTTGGGAAAATGAGGCACATTCTCAATAGCTCAAAAGGAAAAAGAAAATGTGTGCAGGAAAACATTTAAATAGAGCAAAGAGATGGCTTGAATAAATGAATGTATTTTAAAATATGTAAAGCTATAATCAGCCTCTTTGTAGATTGCTGGTATAGTGGTCGATAATTTACCTTTGTCCAAAAAAAGAGGGAAGGAGGAAGAAGCAGGGAGACTGTAACAGAGCATTTCCTGGATTTTTCGTATCTAAGTTATTTGTTCATTTCAAAATGTAGATGTAGATCGGTGGAGCCCAAATACTGTTTCACTCTTTCTAAATACTCTATTTCTAAAATACTCTGTTTCTATGTTTAATTTTTTTTTTTTAATAACATGAGGGAAATGCTCACCCTCTAAATCCTGCAATTGAGATCAGTGCAACTGACTTGAAAGAAAAGTCTTTGATTGATGATCTTAAAACTCAAGTTGAAAGTTAAAAACAGAACACACACAAAATCCAAACATATTAAAAAGCTAACAAAATTTCTCTTTAAGCCATTTCAAGTTAAAACCAGGGACTCCAAGTGAAAACTAACAGAGGTTTTAATACTTATGATTATGAAGAGTAAAACAGAATGGTAAGGTCTTAGAAGCTTAATTAGCACTAAGTTTAATGAGGTTGATCAGAAATTTCCTAAATATGAAAACAGGAAATACAATTTTTCTCCTTCACTATAAATGTCAAATTAAACCCAAGATCCATACTACAGTTACGACCAAATTTTTGCATTTTTTTTTTCAGTGAGAAAAAGCTTTGAATAAGGGATTTTACAGAAAGGCCTTTCAACACCCAAACATAAAAGCCGGGTCAAATTTCTAACAACGCTGCTCAAATGCTACATATAGAGTCTGCCTCTTTTCTTTGGTTATTGCAACACTTACTCCCAGTTCACTTTTGATAAAGTTTAGTTAATTTTGAGCCATACATATGTTATCACTATGCTAACTTGTGTAATATCTAATATGCATAGTTAATATGATAATTAAAAATTAAATAATAATAATATATAGAAATTCACCATTTTCTATATCATGTATAATATACACTTTATATCTAAATTATCAAGGACATTAAGTACATCGGTGGAATGCTTACAACAGAAGAGCCACCTCTAGAACTAATTCTAAGTCTAAATCTTCGTGACCTTTGAAGTCCAAAGTAAAAATACTGAATCTTATAAGAAAAATTTAAATTCTACACAATCACTTTATTCTTTTGTATCCTTCTCTTTCTTTGAATATTACTTAAAACAAAGTTGTCCCCAAATCACAATATTATGTAACACCATATATTCTCAGATTTTATTTTATTAACTTTAAACCTTACAGCAAAAGGTTTGAAAATGAGAGAGCTATATTTATAAGGTCAATGTTAAACACTACTAATCTTTTTCACACTGTTTCAAATACTTCCAAAACAAACAAATGATTTGGTTAAAATCTCCACAATTAGCATTCAGAGGTATCAGTAATACAATTCCTTACACTTAACAGTATTACTCGACAATATTTTGCTTTGTTCATTTCCCTAAACCTTTCAAATCCTATTGTCTGAACATTTATGTTATCAATTTATCTAAAAGAAAGAAAGGGTGGGGGAAAATGCAGGGGCAGGGTTGGGGGGGAACACTGGTGGGGGACACATAAATCAGCATGTACCAAAGGAAGAGAGTCCCAACAGTGAAAGTGCAAATATCATTTTACTGAAGCAACTTGCCCTCAGGAAGATACTACTCAAAAAAAAAAAACAACCCACTAATAGAAATACTATTTTGTAAGCATATTAAAAACTGTCAGATTTTAAATATTTTAAATGCTCACGAAAATGTGCACAGATGGGCAACTTTTCTATTCACATTAGTCTAGGAAAAAAATCTTTCATTATCAAGCTCAAAGTCCTTGAATTTTTTAAACTTAATTGTGCCTCTGTTTCTTAGAATTCACACCCCAAGGCCAAAGCTTTCCTGCCACCAGCCCTTCAAATCTGACTTGGACATTACACGGGAGGAGGCTCCAAGCCTCCCTGAGGTCTCACTCCTTTTACAACACGAGAAAAAGCAGTCGATAATGGGCCCATGCTGAATTCACTGCTCTCCACGTCTCCTCTTGGGACACAAGCCTAGCAGATGTGATAAAAACTGTGTCAGAGCAGTGGCTCTAGTTTGTGCCTTAATGACAACTTAAACCTCTAAACCAATACAACCAAAGGACTAACAGAACTGGCTGTTACCTCTCTCTCCTGCCAATCTTCGAATATCTCTGAACTAAATTAGCACCTCTACCCACAACATCCCCTGCCACCCCACAAAATCCATTCTAATTTTAAAAGATAAATGAATTCAGCAAACACACTGGCAGCACAAGTGTCTGGGCTGTGTGTGTGTGTGTCCTATAATTAAGCCCTAGCACATATTTCACATAGTTTATGTTTTTTCAAGGTATGATTGTGCATTCAGGTATCTTAAAGGACTGCCTAGTATATTTCTTCTGACCACCATTCTGATAACCATATTGACACATACAACTGGTAGTCTTACAGTTTCCCAAAAGTGCCTAAAGGCCTAACAGTTATTTTTAAATATGTTCAACCATAGCAAACAAAAGTGATATTCTGAGTTAAACATTCTAATTATTAAAATTTATACAGGAGAATTTTTAAAACCATGGGTGGTTATACTTTTCTTTTAACTTGTAAGAACTCTTTGTCTAACCTAATGATATGGTACCAAAAAAATAGATTTAAATGTGTACTTCTGATAACATTTTCTAAATTCTATAATTCAGCCTTCAGATGATAGGCCTTTTTACCCAGTATCTTGAAAGCCTATTCAGTCACAATTGCATACCCACTTAATCAGCAATCATTGTTCTGGGATGCAGGACTTTGTTGTTAAGACAAGCACCAAAACCTTAAAAAAATTTTTTCAGAACTGGCATAAGAAAAAAGTGATCTTTGTCAGACAAGGACAAATTTATGCAAATCTTTTATAAACATTCACAAACATTTATTTAGCTTTTGAAATGTTGGCCTCATTTGAGAGCATGAAAATGAGGGGGAAGTAGGAAAACGCAAAGGACAGCTTAGAAGCTGGCACGCTACATAAATATTCAGAAGGAAGATTATAGGATTCATGTTAGGCTGTCTTAGGCTTCTCCAAAGTCCACACAGAATAGCAAAGAACAAAACTAACGAGAAGTACAGCAGATGTTAGACAATGCATCAGCCTCTTTTCCTCTCACTTGGCTATACTTGGACGCTTTTATATTTTCTTTCAATATGGTTAGGTCATTCAAGGATTCTCCTATAGACTATGTATTGTGGCTACAGATCTATAAGCTGGAGGTCTGTCAGCTTTCCAAAAGTTTCCAATGAAAAGGCATTATGCAAATTCTACTTCTCTTACCCTCTTTCAGGGGGGAAAAAAGCCTCCAGTATGCAGTCATCGGAGTATTGGAAGCCCCAGCCTTCATTTCTGTATAGCTGTGTTTGCCTCAGGGCCACGCTGCTTGTTTTGACAGTGGATCCCCCTAGATAGTTGGGATTAGTCGAGCTTGTTTAGATAAACTTGAAATCAAGGCCTTCTCTAGGTAGACAGCTAGATGTAGCTACCGAGTTTCCAGCTGCCTCCTCCTTTCATCCCCAAACAACTGGAGATTCACAGTAGCTATCACAGCCACAGGCTATGTCACATACATAAGTACAAAATTAAAGGCTGCTAAAAGAAGCCTTTGTAAGTCTTAGTGCTAAAATAAGGAATCTGTACTACTTGGTTTATACAAATTATTCTAGCACTACCAGTATGGAACCGAAATCATCAGTTAACAAAGCATATTAATCAAGGTTCCCAGCTCCTTCAAGTAGACGGGATCATAGTTTGATAATACTAACCTTCTGCTTCTTAGCTCTTGTATGAGAATAATCACTTAAAATGTTGAAAAGGAAATAATAGGCTTTATTTATCCAGTGGCAGGGGATGGCAGACACTGTCAACCAACACTGTGAGTAGAATATGAAAATCAAAATGTAAATATCAAATCTGCTTTTGAGAGAGAATTATTTAGCAATTGATTAGACAGGCCCTCAGTACACCATCATTTCCAATTACAGAACTGTTTCACAATCAACTTTTATTTTCCACAACTTGCAAATTCTGATGGAACAATATCAGGAGGATTCAAGAACTGGGGAAATTTATACTCAGAGCAGAACAGATCGATGACATCTCATTACAAAGACAGAAGGCAAGTGATATGAAACACTATTGATATAAGAAGTATACAATTCAAATAGTTTTCTAAAATCTAACACTCAAAGATTTTACTCTTTTGCAACTAGAAAATGTCTCTTCAGAGCACCAGAAAACTATAAAGAAAATAATTCAATTCCATATATATGTTTTGTTTCATGTAACACATCTTGCTCCAACACATTGATGCTAATGTTTACCTGAGGCTGCCTGTGATAAACTAAACACAACTGAAATAGGTTTAAACATTTTCCAGAACTATGATGTGATAAAGCATACAGTACAAAAGGCTTCTGACCATACTGTCAAGTCACACAAGGCAATCTCCAAGCAAATTCACGTATCATCAATGAAAATGTACTTTCATAACTTTACAGCTAAGTCACTATTTAAAAGAAAAAACTTAAGACACATAAGAAATTCTGAAGCTGCAGTCATCATTTGAAGTTTTCTTATGAAAGTTTGGGTTATTTCATGTACAACTACCAACTAAAGAAGGACTCACCAAACTTCTTCTATAAAGGGTCAAGTAGTAAATATTTTAGGCTTTGTGGGCCACTTATAGTCCCTGTCACAGATTTTTCTGGGTTCCCCCCCACCCACCGACTCTTCAAAAAAAGTAAAAATCATCTTAGCTCAAAGTCACACAAAAAAAGAGCCCTAACCTCTGATCCAGAGTGTCAAGAAACCTGGTCTTGACCAAAGCATTGGTCAAGTATTACCAAAACAAACTCACCAACACTCAAGAACTCAAATGTAGAAATTCCTGAAAAGTAAAATGACAGTGCCAATAATGTTAGTTGTCTGGTGATCCAACAATTCACACATGATTATTGCTAAATGGCCAAATGTCTACTGCACACAAACATGCTCTCTTTTGGAAAAATGAATTAAAATACAAAGAAGTTCAAAGAATTAAAAAGAAAACATATTTCCACTACTCAGAATTCACAACTGTTTTGTGGCATGGACTTTTCAGAGAAACAATTTCTTCTTATGTTAACAATTCACTACTACAATTAAGGTACAGGAGTCTTCTTGACAGAAAGATGGATCCATGCTCTCTGGATTCTCAAGAGCTCTTCAATTTGAGAGTTATTTTGTTTATAATACTTTTTAAAATAATTTTACTGAAGTATAGTTGATTTATAATGTTGTGTTAATTTCTACAGTAATGTGATTCCATAGTTTAAAATATTTTAGAAAGCAATATTAAAAGAGAAAAAAGCTTTTTCTGGTGCTCTCCAGGCCACTCACTCAAATACATGTTATATGTACACCCAACGGCACCCCACTCCAGTACTCTTGCCTGGAAAATCCCATGGACGGAAGAGCCTGGTAGGCTGCAGTCCATGGGGTTGCTAGGAGTTGGACACGACTGAGCGACTTCACTTCTACTTTTCACTTTCATGCATTGGAGAAGGAAATAGCAACCCACTCCAGTGTTCTTGCCTGGAGAATCCCACAGACAGGGGAGCCTGGTGGGCTGCCGTCTATGGGGTCGCACAGAGTTGGACATGACTGAAGTGACTTAGCAGAAGCAGCAGCAACGTACTAATGAATGTAGAACACAGAAGAGCCTCTTCTTGACTCTCTCACTTCTCAATTTCTGCTCCACTCCCCAACTCCTTTTCCCTTATATGGGCTTCCCAGGAATTTATCTTCCTTCTTCTATCTCTGTATCCTCCTCCATTAATATAGTCTACTTTAATATCACTGTGTAAATGACTCAAACTCAAATCTTCATTTCTAAACTACCTCTCCAGCCCCAGGTGCCCATTCCAACTTTCTTTTGAACACTTCCTCCCCATGTACCATAGGTACTTCAAGCTCAACATGTTGAAAATTCAGATGCAGCATCTAGGTCCAAGTACACTGCTCCTGCTAATCCCTTTCACGCCATGAGAACAAGAAAGAATTTCAGTACTTGTTGGGGTATAGATAATCCATTCATGTGACTTTGATTCAAATATTTGTTGTGGTTGTTGAGTTTCAAAATAACTCTGAAGAAGCCTTCCCAAGTGTCAATTAACAAGAAAATGAACAAGAGAGTCCCAGAAATCAAGAATATTTCAAAGTCATCTCTAGAAAAGAAAACTGGTCTATTTCCCTAAGTAAGATAGTTTAATACCAGACAACGTGCTAATGACCCTGTCTGTATGGAGTTTTCAATCTAGTTGGAAAGACAGATGCTATGCAAAGGAATACGCTAATATACTGTTAAAATTGTGACAGCGCACTCTCTTCAGTTCTTTCACAGCTTCTAAGACAAAATGACAGGGGGTTGAATTTAGATGAAAGGGTCAAGAAAGGCATCTCGAAAGGCAACATTTTGAGCCGAGACTTGAGGAATGAGCCGATGTTCAGAAAAGCTAGACAGCATATGAAAGAGCAGAGACATTACCAACAAAGGTCTGTCTAGTCAAAGCTTTGGTTTTTCCAGTAGTCATGTATGGATGTGAGAGTTGGACTATAAAGGAAGCTGAGCACCAAAGAATCGATGCTTTTGAACTGTGGTGCTGGAGAAGACTCTTGAGAGTCCCTTGGACTGCAAGGAGATCCAATCTGTCAATCCTAAAGGAAATCAGTCCTGAGTATTCACTGGAAGGACTGATGCTGAAGCTGAAACTCCAATGCTTTGGCCACCTGATGCATAAAACCGACTTATTGGAAAAGACTCTGATGCTGGGAAAGATTGAAGGCGGGAGGAGAAGGGGATGACAGAGGATGAGATGGTTGGATGGCATCACCAACGCGATGGACATGAGTTTGAGTAAACTCTGGGAGTTGGTGATAGACGGGGAAGCCTGACGTGCTGCATTCCTTGGGGTCGCAAAGAGTCAGACACGACTGAGCAACTAAAGTAAACTGAGGTGTTTACCAGACAAAGATTGCAAGAAGGATAGGGAGAGGAAAATAAATAACAGCAAAAATAAACAACAGTATGAGCAAGAGCCCTTGGCACATTCAAAGAAATAAAATAAGCATGGCATGATGGAACAGAGGAGGTAAGGGAGAGAGTGGCAAAGGCCAAATCACGCAGGGCGTTAGAGGGCATGTTAGGGAGTCTGGACTTGATTCTTGGGCACTGGAAGTCACTAGGAAGGTTTGAATCTTCTGCAACCCACTTGCATGTCACTTCCTAACCTTTCTGTCTACTCCCAAGTCTTCTAGATTCCCAGGGGATTAAAAAGCTCTTCTCAGTGAGCTCCTTGAGTCTCCTGAGTTTCCATGCCAATCCTATTGCCATCGTGCCTATCATAAGACTACCCATAATCTCAAGACCCTCCATTTCCAGGAGGAGAAAGACACAACTAAGTGCCTATCAGACCTCTGAGATGGAAGAGGAGCCTCAATAATAAACCTGGCAGCTGAGAGAGGAGTTGTGGTTGAAGAGAGCAACATAGGAACTGTACCAGATTTGAATAGGATCAGCTTAAATCTTCCTTCAGAACCTAACAATCTACATGTCTTCTTGTTTAATCTTCATAGGAAAGCAGTGAGACCAAATGGACAAAGAAGAACTGAGTTTATCAGAGAATCAATATTTATTCTTAATACAGAAAATGAAAAGAATAGAGAAAACTATTAAATCTATATAAAATGTAACGTTAGTCATTCCTGTCAAAGGTTTACCATTTATGACTTAAACTTAAGAATTATGTATATAATTAAAAGTACCTAATTGATTTATCTAAGTTCCTCTGTTTCAGCCTGTATTTTGTTTTCCATATACCAAACAGTCACCTGCCCTCTGGAGGGGGTTAAGCGACATATGGAAGGAGACTGACAAAGCAGCCAATGTGTGTCCTGTCTTGTGCTAGAAGCTTTACATATACACAATTATCCTATGAGTAAGCTGATGTTGACATTATCACTTACCCGGTTACACATGAACTGAGCCTTGAAAGTCAGGTAAATTTATTTTCTGGCAGAATAGCGAAGTAATTTGCCTACCTGGAAACAGACAGTGATGGAAAAGCTAAGATTCAAACCCAACTTCATCTCTCCTGGGAGCTCAAGCTCCTCCCATCTTATTTTCAAACTGTAGTAGTGGAGTAAAAGATTTTTGTTGTTGTGTCAAAAGTCTTAGGTTATAGTAACCTTATGTGCAAGCTTGCCCAGCTTACCTGGTTATGCTCATTCAGTTCAGTTTGGTCACTCAGTCGTGTCCGATTCTTTGCGACCCCATGGACCACAGCATGCCAGGCCTCCCTGTCCATCACCAACTCCCAGAGTTTACTCAAACTCATGTCCATTGAGTTGGTGATGCCTTCCAACTGTCTCATCCTCTGTCGTCCCCTTCTCCTCCTGCCTTCAATCTTTCCCAGCATCAGGGTGTTTTCAAATAAGTCAGTTCTTCGCAACAGGTGGCCCAAGTATTGGAGTTTCAGCTTCAACATCAGTCCTTCCAATGAATATTCAGGACTGATTTCCTTTAGTTATGCTCATTATCTCTATGTTACCATGGTGCCCCCTTCTGCACTCACAAGTGTCCTGGATTGTCATTAGTCTTTGAGAAAGAGAAGACAATGGCTTGTCTGGAGGCTACTACTGCCTTATAATGGGAAGCTGGGGAGTGGTATTAGAATAGTCTTTATCACTTGACTCAAGGCTCTTTAACCATATTATTGGATTTAACTACATTCTAGGTCTTAATACAATACTAGACATCAACAATTACACAGAAACAGCAAAGTCTTCTGTTTGTTTCATTTTCCTCATGCTACATTAGAAAACATTTCTTATTAAAAAACTAGACTAATTCAGGTGCCGTGTACATATCATGCCTCATTCTCCTACAAATTCTACAAAATGAGTTGTACTTCCTTGTTTTACAGACGGAAAAAAAATGATGCTGAAAAAGTAAAGCCTTTGCTCAAAGAAACATTTCCAAAGTCAAATCTCATATAACATGGGGATACTTGCCTTTTACTTTTCTTTGAACCAAACACACTCTTTCAAAAAAACTTAAAAGTTTTTATGGGGGATGAAGTTTGTTAAAAAGTAACTGAATAATGAAAAGTATTTTTGGCTGTCATTATATATATTTCTTATACCAGATACATTTTTAAAATTCAAAAATATTTCTCAATTTACCAGGAGTTTAGATCTCTAGGAATGATAAACATTTGGCAGGTTGGAAGAATTCTCTGATAAAAATAATGTTCTTAACAATCACTGTTGATACTTCTAAAACAAGGCAACATGTTTGAAATATATTCAGATATAAGAATCTTAAATTCCTCTGTTAGGCAAGGTGAGATTTAATAAATGTGTATTTTGGTTTGTCCTACTTTGTTCAAATTCTGAGCCCAAAGATCGTAGTGTGAACACTATTTGGTTGTTTATTATTATATATCAAATATTTGCCTATTAACATCCATGTACAGTACCAGGTCCTACAGATGAAACATGTAGCAGGCAAGAATCCCTGACTTTCTGCCTGGGGGAGAAAAAGCATACGTAAACAAGCATGTGCAATAAAGTATTTTAAGTTTTCTGGACAGAAGTATGGTCAAGGAAAAGGCAGGCACTATCAGGTCCACCCAGGGGAAGTCAAAGACTCCTCAGAGGTGGTCATATTTCAGCTGACTTTTGAGAGGTGGGTCAGCATTTACTAAACAAGCAGAGTAGGTATTTAAAATATCATATAAATGTCAAATAGTTAATAATACTTAGAATATTATATAAATATTATATACATATGAAATATTATAGAAAAATATTCCAGGTATAAAAGCAACGTGAAACAGTATTATATATCTCACAAGGTTGATATGAAAGTACATGATTTTTGGTAAATTCAACTTTTAAAAAAAAACAATGTTAATTATCTTTTCCATTTCTACCCACCAACTCTACCTGCTATATAGATAGATATTGATATACATACACACACATATGTACACACACAAACTAGTTCACAGTCTGGGCTTCATGTTGTATCACATTTGAAATCTGAAACTGACCAAAGTCTGAAATTATGGTAGCTAGAGGAATATTAACTCTGCTGCATATAAGAGTTTTTAAAATGAAAGTTAACACAAATAATACAAAGTACTACATCCAACTTAAAAAGGCTAATTTACAAGGACAGTGGGACCCATTACTGAATTTGAGGTTTTAAAAATGGAAGGTCTCAATATACAGATTTCACAACAGAGATAAAAGTAATTAGTTATTTAAAATTCTTTTATTACCATTTAAAGAGTTTCCACATTTTCTGTACATTTTAGAACATTAATATTCAGGACTTGTTTCAGGTCAATATCTTTTCATCTTTACTTGACAAAGTACTCTCTCTTACTTTTCTGACCTCTCTAAATTTTGCTATAGAACAGTGTGTACTTAGAAAGAAAAGATTTTTCAGAATTCTTCCTAGGATCAGTCTAAAATTCTCAAGGCAATATTATCACACATAGCCCTAATACCTGACAAAACAAAGGCACCAAAACCAGGTTACCCTGTTACCTTGCACCTATTCCCTAGAAAAAGTATGATATATACTTTTTCTATAATAATTGGCTATTATTAAATGTCAGGTATTATTCTGAGCACTCTACACATTTCAAATCACTTTAAACCTCACAAGAATCCCATGATGCCTTTACTGTAATTATCTCTAGATTACAGGTGAGAAAATGAAATTCCAAAGACGTAAATTCCAGTAAATGACAGAGCTGTCTCCAAAAGTTCTGTGCTATCCTTTCTGGAATCTGAACTCCTTAGTAATTACATCTGTGTATTAATATACTTCATATTCACAATTATTCACTGGCCCCTAATTTATCCTAACTGCTAAGAAGAGCCAGTAATATCAACTATGGTCATTCCTATATTTGAAGAGTTCACAGTAAATAAATAATACAATTACTTATTGGGCTTCCCTGATAGCTCAGTTGGTAAAGAACCCACCTGCAATGCAGGAAACCCTGGTTTGATTCCTGGGTCAGGAAGATGCTCTGGAGAAAGTATGGGGTACACACTCCAGTATTTTGGGGCTTCCATTGTGGCTCAGCTGGTAAAGAATCCACCTGCAATGCGGGAGACCTGGGTCCGATCCCTGGGTTGGGAAGATCCCCTGGAGAAGGGAAAGGCTACTCACTCCAGTATTCCGGCCTGGAGAATTCCATGGACTATATATATATAGTCCATGGGGTTGCAAAGAGTCGGGGACACGACTGAATGACTTTCACTCACTCAAACAATACAATAAAGGAATCAATGGTCCAAGTGCTCTCCAAGTGCTGAGGATAGAGAGACTAACTCAGTCAGGGCAAGTTTCACAGAGGAAGTGACAATAAACTGGGCATTTAATGTTGAAAAGAAGTATGTTGGATGGGAGGGAAGTAAGAAAGGCATTTCAACCATAAGAATATCTTGGACAAAAATATAGAGGTGGGAGAGAGCTCACTATGCTGGGAAATAGTGAAACATTCTATCTATGTCTGGTTATAAAGGGAAGTGGTAGGAAACCAGGCTGGAGGTTGGGGCAAGGTGATGGGCCTTAAATTCAAGTTAAGAAATTTGAAGTAGATCTTGAAGGCACCAGGGAACCATCAGGCGTTTTGACGTAAGAGAAATGGTGTGATTTGATTTAGGTTTTAGAAAGATATCTCTGGCCATCTTATAGAAGGTAGTGATTACAAGGTCATTGGGTTGTAGGTCATTAGGAAGACTCCACAGGAAAGAAGATGAATGTTAATGAGGAGGGAAACAGCAGAATAGGACAGACTAGAGAGCAATTTAGGAGGGATAATAAACAGGGTTTGATGCAGGCTTGCAGGTACATCCAAATGAGCAACAAGGACCGATTAAGTAAGGGTAAAGTTAAGACTCAGACTACAGCTCCCAAAAGCAAGCATAATCCACTTAGTTATCAGAACTGAATAACTCACCAGAAATTAAGACTCCAATAATACTCAGAAATGTCTAAAATATGCCAGAGATTTTTGGGAGCCAGAATAAAACCAGGAGAATACTTCTAATAAGAATATATAAGTAAGGATTATATAATTTCATTTCCTAGGGTTACGTTCAAGTAAGTAGTAGTACAACATAGCTGTATAGCCTGGCATGACTTCAGAAAGACTAGCTCAAAAAGAATTTGCTTTTTTAATGAGTTCCTTCTATATAACTGAAACAGCTGGGGAATGACCAAATTGGACAAAATCTTCAACTCGAAAGAGCCTTAAATCAGAAAATTTATCAATTTTTCAACTGAATTTGGCTAAATGTTTAAGGTTTTGAAATACAGTTTCATTAAGAAGCCAATCCAACCCCATCCCATTCTCAAATTCACCCTTTTTTGGAAATGGGGTGAGAGGGTGGGGGAATGAAAGATACACATATGACAAGAATAGCATCCATTATATACAAAGTGGTTTTTCTTCAGCAAGCACAACAAGTTTTCAATCAAGGTAATAAATTTGACTTGTAACAGCACAGGGAGAAATAAGAGGCAACCTGTGAAAGATGATTTTTTAGGATTACTTTTTCCCATCCATGAGCCTATAACTTGTAAAATATTTAAATAAGAATGGGACACTTTTAAACATATATAAAGAAGTAGGCACTTAATTTGGGATGCATTTATACACCTGCTATCAATGGATTTTTTTGAATCTGTAATGTGTCCCTCAAAATAGCTACATTTGATGATAGTAAAGACTGCACTACTTGAAGAAAGCTGCTTCAGCCTGGTGCTTTGTTGCCATTATGCTAAACAATTACCTCCTAGGTTTTAGGGTCTGAAGAAATTAAGAGCTTCTATCTGTGGATGAGAAAATTACAATTCTACCTACAATTGCAGACTGACAACTGAGTAAGAAATATGGAAATCAACCTTTTTGAGTAAGAGGGTTTGAAAAAAATCCATGAATCAACAGTGACTTTTAGAAAAGCACACATCTAAAACAGACCTAAAAGATGATCTTCTTTAAAGGCAGCTTCAAGAGCTTCCACTTGAGTTTCTCTGTACCACTCTTATTAACTTTACTAACTTCTATGGCTTCACAACACAAAGAACAGGAAACTGCAGAACTGTGATTACACGGTGGTATCACTACACAAAGCTTCTAGTTTTCAAAGTAGTATTCCCAATTTCTGGCCATGCCATTGTTCTATAACCTATCAAAACACTTTGAACATGTATTATCTTTGGGGGAGATGAAATCTTCTACTTCTTCCTTCCTCTTTACCTGGTACAGTGTCCAGATCATATTCTGCAGACACTTTACTTATTAATCTCTCACTCAATTAATGCACAAAATCAAATCTCGTCTCCAACTCAGTTTCTGCCACCAAAAAACAGACGTGGAGGGCGGGGAACCCAGAAAATGTAGCTACTTGTAAGTTAGTATTTTTAAAGCCAGATTTTGGAATCATTTTAAAGGGTGGCCTCTTGAAATCTTACATAAGTAAATCCCTCAGATAATACTCAAATCAACTGACAAATTCTGTTCCATGGCATATAGTGTCCTTAAAAGTTTCCAGGATCAAACTTGACTTCACCATTTAAAGTGGATCAAATCTGAATGAACTGTATGAGTGGGCTGGAAGCCTCACTTTTGGAGAAAAATAGGGGGAAAAGAAAGCTCAAAAGTTTCCAACAGGATGGGAAACACCCAGGTCCAATTCCATTCTTTGTAAGCTTGGTGAATGCAAGGCACAAAAAACCACAAACCCAAAGCCTCAATTCCAACTGGTGGATTCTATGACTTTGACAAGTCACTATAGAAAGACCAGTGGAATCTTTGTGGAATCAATGTCACACTTTATACAGATCAGGTACACTGCTGCTTATGTTTCTCTGCTTAACAGTCAAACAATGGGAAAATCAAATTTTATCACTTGTTTTCCATTTTGTGTGAATATTGTACATGTGTGTCATATTATACAATATTGGTGCAATGAGGTTTCCTTTCACAGTAAGAAAAAATGTAGGAGCTGTGCATTATATCTGTAGCTTTATTAGATAGTATTCTTTCTACTCATCAGGGTAGGAACAAGTTTTGAACAGAAATGTCCAACCTCTGGCTCAAGATTTTGAAGAAAATAACTTGGAAGTTTCCATACACAGCTGCTCACTGAAAGGAGGCAATCGCCAACACATAAGTAGGGAGTCTTGATTAAATATTATCTCTGCTACCTTTCAAATCAGAACCTTTCAATCTATGTATATACTGTGAATAACTGAGCTTAAATTTTTTTTTAGAGCATACCTGAAGAACCATGAACAGATGAAAACTCCATATTTAAGCAATTACATGCAACTCAGAAATGCCAATTTCCATCACAATTAGCCTAAGTTATGCAACATATTTTTGTTCCTTTTTAGTATATAGGTGATGTATATTTTTACAATTTGCTTAACTGACTATAGTGAAATTTTAAAATCACACAGACCATATAAAACCATAAAAGAAAGGGTACCTTTTTATTTTTCCCAATGTACCATGTTTCTACATTGCTTATGGAGCTTATACAAGAAACACTGTTAGTTTCTATATAAAGATTTCCATAAAATTTTTATAGATTCTATAAATGCATAAAGATTGTTGGTTTCATTATAACCTCTGTTTCAGTGCCAGTGGAAAGAAAAATTACCTGCAACTCTGAAAAGCGATCTACAAATACAGGGACGGGTAGGTATGTTCAGACCTCTAGCTAAAGAGCTCTAAGACATTTGCTATATTTCATCAAAATATAGATGAGCACAGTGGAGAATCAACTTCCAGCACATTCAACTCTAATCACCACTCTCAGAACAAACAGGCTATGAAAAAGTGCAATTGTGAGAACAAATGATTAATTCTTCATGTTTTAGTACAAATACTAAATCACATCAAAACTAATGCATTTTTAAATTGTAGGTGTAATGCCTATTATACTTGACACATTACAAAGCTACTTATAGTGATAGGTTACTATATCTTTATTCTAAATTATCTCATACTACATGTTATAATTACTAAAGGCTCATTTTTTAATCTGAAAAATCATGTTTTAAAGCCAAAGATGGGATTTTGATGAGAGGGGTGACCATAATTTACTAACATGTTAATTTAACTATCTTCTCCTTCAATTCAATTAGTATTCATTAAAACTACACTAATCACAATGAATAAAGTTTTACCAATTATTTCCATAATTATGAATGAATACAGTAAACATCATAGGATAATTATAAATCTACTTCGTTAATTACAAGGCTATTTCTAGCAGGGAAAGATATTCATGGTTTTCTTTCTTATTTTTAATGCTAGATTGACATGCTGATGGCTTTGAGAAACCATTTCTAGAAATGAAACATTATTATTATTATGTTCTTTTTTAACAAAAATTTTCTATTAGACAAGTTTACTAAGAGCTACATTATCTAAACTTATAGTAAGAGAATGAAAAGAATTATTTGGTTTAAGTTCCCAAACCCAAAGTAACTCAAAAATTGTATCTGTAATTTAGTAACTTTAACCTTAAAAAAAATTTAGATTAATTCAGATTACACTTAAGAGAGATATAACTTTTTAAATTTCACAAGTGTGTGGTTAAGAGGTTTTTGCTTTTGTTTTTTTTAATGCAGGATCCATTCCAATTCAGGATCCTACCAATGTTGATGTTTTAATATTTAAACTAGCTAAGCATTAAACAAAAGCAGATGAAAAAGTAATATGAACTCTGAAAAGACCCTGCTTTTGCCTTTGTTGTTGTTTGTTTTTCTCTTTCAAAAAACATAGGCATTGCATATCTTTCAGGAATTAACAAAGCCTGTACTTCCAGGTTTTAAGACAGTAAGCCTACCAGATTTTAAATGAAATATTGAGTGCTACAGTGATTTAATGGTTTTAAACCATAGATGTCATTGCAGTCTGAGGG